>NC_139400.1:21982500-31982500 GCF_054392235.1 Sus scrofa | reverse complement strand
TACTATCCTCTTCTCCCGTCTCTAATTGCTCCGTGCCTAATTGCCCTTACCATTCCCTAATGTACCAATGTGTTTCCCATCATAGGGCTATTTACTAACACCTGGTTGGTTTTTTATAGATATACACTAAACAAATGATTGGAAGTTGGGCTGTTTCCTTTCTTCTCTCTCACTATAATTTTCTGTCAATTTATACATCTTCTTGTACCCACCTTTATATCCACTCTGCATTATATCCAGAGAAAAAGAACGCTGTAAGTCTTCTTTTTAGGGTTACTCATTATGAATTATTCAGAGTGTTTCTTTTTTCAAGTGAGAGACTTAACAGAAGGAATGGCTATCTTGATTTAAGGCAGTCTGGGAGCACGTCTTAAAACAAAGTTATGCAGTCTGATTAAGTTCCATACATGTGCTGCAAAGCACTGAGGCTATAGTTAGCAACACTCTATTATATTATTAAGAGGGAGACCTCATTTTAATTGTTCTTACTATAAAAAGTTCAACTTTGTTGGATTATAGCATATCTAAAACTCAAGTTTTGAGGAGGGAGGGGTGCTGCTGCTTCTGTAACTAAGCAGATTACAGCCAGGGACTAATGATTTGCATTTATACAATATCATAGCCATCTTTTCACCAGGAAGATGTATAATCTGATTACCTTGCACCACTGGTTTCCACCTCTCTCCGCTGTATATCTTCCTTCCTTAAATTAAGTAAGGCTTAAATCTAAAAACAAGTCTTGGTTCTCTCTACCATCCTTTTGCAATGCACTGGTCTTTAATCAGTGCTTTCTTCCACAGCTCCAAGTACTTCACATCTTCATCCCACAAATCACTGAATTCTTATTTGATTTCAGGCATTCTGTTGTTTCTGGTGATACAAAATTTATAGCCACAGATTGACCTGTGCCTAGATTACTGTAATTCCTTTAAGTTCCTTGAGAGCAAATGGCTATATAAATCTAAATATCTTACAATCTTTAACTTATTCTAAATGTCCTCATTTCAACTTCCTCCTCTACTGCTTATTTTCATGTCTTATAAATCCCCCCTGCATTTGCACTGCACACAAGATCTCAGTAAATGATATTGACTAGCATCTCCTTTTTATGTCCCTTGACCTACATTCTTCAAGTTTGCATCTGCCAAAGGATGTTCTACCTCAAATTCAAAAGTCAACCCAAATTCTGATTAATGTAGAAAGACTAAGTGGCAGAGCCAAGGGTTTAAAATCTTCAGGGAAAAAAAAAACACACAAAAAAACAAAAACCACTATGTTGTGAGCACCCTGTGTGAAGTACTCAGGGAAACTACAAAATGAGTAAGGCTAGGCATGTCCTCAGGACCTTATGATCGCATGGGCAGACAGATTCGCTTTGAGTATAATATTATGACCTAAGGAAAATCATAAACCGTCAAAACCCCATACGGTCGAGAGGTCTGCAAAGGCTTCCAGGAGGCGGCATATGACTTCGATGGTTAAAAGTGAGCAGGATTTCCACAGGCACAAGTAATTGATCATCCCACACATAGAGGCCAGTGCCAGGGAACAGCAGCGTGAGAGGAGGAATCCCAAATGATGGTCCCTCCATCCTGCGGCTGCAACCGTTAGGAGAAACTGGGCTTTCTGAACTCTCATTCCACGTGCAGACCAGATTATCTGCCAGACTGTGTTTACTGTTTACTTGAAGATAATAATAACAGCCGAACAACACAGGCTCACTCTTGTGAGTTGATATATGAGAGGCAGTGGCAATATCAAGACAAAGTGTCTCTTCCTCAAAGCCCACAACAGAGAAAATCATATAAATACAGGTAAAAGGCATTCCTCGAGGGTAACGTGAAGCCATGGCGAGGGTAATTCTATCTGTGGCTAAAAAATGACAACAGGAGACAGACTGAGTTTCACAGAGTTTTCACCACAATAACAGAGACAGGTCTTTGAGCAGGAGGAGAAAGCCAACCCCTAGACAGCAAGACACAGCTACAAACACACAGAAAGATGTAGGCAGGTGGTTCTTCCGTTTCTCTTCATTTTCCTTCAGGCTCATGCCTGCAGAACATACTATGCGAGATCCAGAATATGCGCAAACACTTGCAGTGCCAAGTAGGGTGTGAAGGAAGCAAAGTGAGTTTTTGGCTCCCTCTCACATCCTCTGCAAGAGCCCATCTATCCTTTCAGGAACCACTTCCTCAGTCTCCTGTTTTGCTTTTTTACCTCACACTCCCAAAATGACATTTGGAGTTTTACATATAAATAGAGGTAGTCCTTTTGAACTCAAGTTCTTTCCCTAAAGCAGGCCATAACAGCAGCAGCTCACTCTACCTGTTTCTCTCTGTGCCCTATCAATTACATGTAGCAATTCCAAGAGAAAGATTGTTTTACTTTAAAACAAGAAAAGGGATATAGAAAAGCAGCTGCATGTTTTAGCAGGGGACTGTGGTAAGGCCCCCAGTGGTTCTAAGTTGGACACTGATGTGAGTCACAGCTCCACAGGACCAGCTCTTAAGAGCAGAATTGCCTTCTGTGGCTGTAAGGTGTGGTCACATGGTAAAGAGTGGTTCTTTTAACGGGAAATGTTCAGTGCAGGGCCATGTATTCAGGAGGCATCAACTAAAAAAAGGACCAGGTAAGGTCATACAGACTCTAGGACAAAGATTCCCACTCTGACCTAGGCTGGGGTGGGATCTGTAGATGGACTGCAGAGCATCTGTGAACTCTTAAAAGTGTATATGACATTGTGGTTATTTGCATTCTTAGAGAGGTGGCTTCCATCGTTCTATTTATATTTTCAAAAGGATACGTAACCTTCCAAATTATAAAGGTCAGTGCTCCAGGGAAAGTGCATTAGTTTACTAGAATGCTAAAACAAACTAGGCTTAAACAACAGAAATTAGGTTCTATCCAACGCCAGTGTGACCTCATCTTGACTTATTACATCTACAATAACCTATTTCCAAATATGGTCACATTTTGAGATACTGGAGATTAAGACTTCAACATGTGAATTAGGGGGTTGGGCTGGGGGCCAGTTCTACCCATAACAGAAAGCATAGCCTTGGGGTGTAAAGTATCTCTCCTCCCATCTCAAACATACATCTCTCTACTTCTAACCTGGGAAGACTAATGTTATCAATAAACCTACAAGAATGTTGTAACTTCTCTATCTTGACATGAATATCATGATATAAATACCAATCATAATAGGTTAAATGATTTAATACATATAAAGCTCATAGAACAGTGCCAAGCACATTATCCCTGTTCGATAAATACTTGCCATCATTTATACACATTCGCTAGTGGTTAACTGTCCCAGCATTTTCCCATTCTTACTCACATCTGAACAGAGACGTTCTGGATTTCTTTGTGATTTTCTCTTCCTTTCTTACAACTGCAAATTATAGCTTTCTCAGGAGATGGAGCCCTCTGCCCTCCTGTGTATATCATACTGTTCAAAATTCAATAGGTACCCCACACCTCAAGGATAACCTCTTTACTGTCATTCTGTGGGCAGTGCTGCAAGCCCAGGACACAGACCTGATCTGCAGAAGAAAAAGTCAGCAAAAGGCTGTAAACCCCTCTTCTTCCTCTTTCTCTCCCATGACCACTGTCAAGTGTATATTTTGAAGTTTACTTTTCCTTGTTCCCTTTCCTGACTCTAAGAGATATAATTGATTCCATTTGGCAAAAATTATTTTATCTACTTTGTCAGAGGACTCTTTGGCCCCTAAACAGAGTTAATATTCTTTTTATGTTTCCAAATGGACTTGTTGTAACTTTCTGTGGCATTTATTATAGAAGAAATATTTGTACTCTTTCCTTGAAATGTATTTACTATTTTCAGCCTGTTGTTCTAGTTCAAGGGTGAATCATTGACAAAACAGCTTTTCACTTTTAAAAAAATCTCTTTCCCTCTCTAAATTTTTATTCTTTTCGTTTACATTTTCCTGATATCAGAAACCTCATATAAGTCCCATTACGTAAAAATAAACATAATAGTTTAATTCCATGCAATAATTATTCACTTTCCATCATGTCCTGGGCACTGTGTTTATCACCAAAAACAGGAAAAAAAAATGTGAAACAAACAGACAAAAGCAAGGCTGCAGTTTCCTAGGAAAGAGAGAAAGCAGAAAAATAGAAATAATAGCTATTGGAAATTGAAAGTCATCATGTCATGCAATGAATTGGGTAAAGAATCTTACATGTTATATCACTTAATATCAACATGGGAGAAAACAGAAAGTAAAGAACAACAAAGTCTTATAAAGATTACACTTCTAGCAAAGAAAATCTAACGGCAAAATCAAACAGCAAAACTGAAGCCCCTTCTACTTTATTGCACTGCCTTACTCATTCTACAAAGATTATTGAGCATCTACTATTAATGTCAGGTAGTATACTAGGCACTTCAAATAAAATAATAACTAAAATATAGCCATAATCACGACACACATGACCTTTAAAGTCTAATTAAGGAGGCACATTAATCAAGTAATGAAATTCACTTAAAATTTCTGTTATAAACACATGCTAAGAAGAAGGGAAATGCATATTTCTGTAGGAGCCTCTAATAGTCAATTGGCTTAGGTCCTATGGGAAGTAAAAGAATGTTACCCAGAAGAAGGAATGTTAAGCTAAAATCTAAAGAACAGGAGCTCCCATCGTGGCTCAGCAGTTAAGCAACCTGACTAGCATCCATGAGGATGTAGCTTCGATCTCTGGCCTCACTCAGTGGGTTGAGGATCTGGCGTTGCCATGAGCTGTGGTGTAAGTCACAGACACAGCTCGGATCTCACGTTGCTGTGGCTGTGGTGTAGGCCAGTGGCTACAGCTCTGATTGGACCCCTGGCCTGGGAACCTCCATGTGCGGCGGGTGTGGCCCTGGAAAGATAAAAAAATAAAAAATAAAAATAAAATAAAATTTAAAGAACAAAGGATATTTTACAAAGCCAAGAGTCACTACTGTTCCTGGGAAAATGGAGTAGACATATTCTTTCCCTATTATTCATACTAAGTACAACTAAAATTCCTAGATACATAAAAGAAACATCAGAAGGCTCTGAGAGGTATAGAAAAGAAAGCAGTGAGGCTGGGAACCACAAGGCCCAAGAAATGACAATGGAGTAAGTTTCCTGGGTTTTCTTTCTACCTTGAAAGTCCTAGACTTAGAGATGAGAATCTGGTAACCCAGAAACACCAATAAGTATAGACAAAAAACTCCAGCAAGAGCCCAATCTCTCTAGCCAAAAAATTAAAAATAAATAAATAAATAAACGGAGGAAAAGGGAAAAAGCAGCAAGATGGAAGAGTTTTAGACAGTAATCATTCTATGCTAGTGAAATACCACACTATAGCTGTGCCTCCATCCGTGCTGACAAAGGCTAAGGGGAGACTTATATCCTCAAGAGTCTGAAAAAGTGCCCCAAAACACCTGCCAAGTTGGTGTCAGAAAAAAATCAAAGAGAAATATAGGACTTTCCCATGGTTGTAATAAGTGCCCAACCCTACTCCCAATGGTGTCAGTAGAAATCACATGGGGAGCTGAATGGAGGACAGAACTTTTACAATGACCCACAGATTATTAGTTCACATCTGCTGTGATGTCAGTAAAGACAGCTTGTATCACCACACTCTCACCCTTGTACCTCATCTAATTTCTACCTGTATTTGGCAGCAATGAGGTGGTGCCCCTCCCTTCCCTCATTCTGGGGTGATTTCTGAAGGAAAAACATTTAAATAAGATGCAGAGTTTTGGTTAAATAAGAAGACAGTAGGACAATGTCCATATTTCAGTTAAAAATCACTAGTCATGCCAAGAACCAGAAAGTCCTCAAACTGAATAAAAAAGACAATCAGTAGAAGCAGGTAATTTTGAGAGAGATGTTAGAATTCTCCGAAAACAGTTTTCAAATATCCATGAGAAAAAATGCTTTAACATGTATTTACCAGCATGCTTTAAACAAATAAAATATAAACAAAACTTCATCAAAGAAATAGAAATATTCAACAAAGAAATAGAATATATAAAATAGCACCCAATGGCAACTTTAGAATGAGAAAATATAACTGAAATTATAAGCTAGTAATTGGCTTAACAGCGGAATAGAGGGAAGAAAGGAAAGGTTAATGAAGTGGAAGTTAGAAAAATAGATAATTACACAGTATGAAAGACAGAAATGCATATCAAAAAAAGTGAACCAAACCTTGAAACCTGTGGGACTCTTAACAAAATACCTGATAGTCATGTCTTTAGAGTACAGTAAGGAGAAAGGCAAGATGTCAGGGCTAGAAAAGTCCTAGAAGAAATAATGAATGAAAGCTTCTAAATTTGGCAAGAAGCATAAACTTACAGATTCCAGAAGTTATGTGAACCCAAAATAGAAAAACCCAACGCAAGGAAACCCTTGCCAAGACACATCATAACCGAACTTTTGAAATCTAAAGGCAAAGGAAAATCTTGAATGCAGCCAGGAAAAAATGACACCTTACCTATAGAGCAAAAACAATTCAAATAAGAGCAGAGTCTTTATCAGACACCATAGAAGCCAGAAGAAGTGGCATGATATTTCTCAAGTGCTCAAAGAAAAGATAAGTCAATCCAGAATTCTATGCCCAGTGAAAGCAGGCATAAATGAAGAAGAAATCAACACATTCTCATATGGAAGAAAGCTGAGAGAATTTGTGAAATTCTCTCAAAAAGAAGAGTGACAAGACCAAATGCTGGTGAGGATCCAGAGAAACTAGATCACTGCTCTGTTCCTGGTTGTTACAAAGAATAGCACAGCCACTCTGAAACTGTTTGCCAGGTTAAAAAACAACAAAAGAAAACACCTTAACATGCAACTACCATGTGACCCAGCAATTATACTTTTGGACAATTATCCCAGATAAATGAAGATTTACGTTCACACAAAAAGAGGTTTCCAGATGTTTATAGCAGCTCTATCTGTAACAGTACAAAATGGAAACCTTTCGATGTCCTCAGTGGGTGAATGGGTAAAGAAACTGATACACTGATAAAAGGAGTTAGACTATGGACGCATTAGAATAACCTGGATGAATCTCCAGAGAAATACGCTGAGTGAAAAAAGCAACCTCAATGGATCATATATTTGATGTTTTATATAACATACTTGAATCACAAATTACAGAAATTGAAAACAGATAGTAGTTGCCAGAAGTTAGGAGAGGGGGAGGGTGCCGGAACGAAGATAATAGGGTTGTAAAAGACCAACATTAGGGCTCTTTGTAGTGATGAAAACGTTCTGGATCTTGACTGAACTGATGTCAGTATCCTGGTTGCGATGTTCAATCACAGTTTTGTAAGATGGTACCATCGGGAAACTGATTAAAGGATTCACAGAATTTGTCTGTATTATTTCTTAAAACTGCATGCGATAACTAGAATTGTAACAAAATGAAAAATTTAATAAAAGGCAACGGGTGATGAATAGAAAGAGATCATTCCAAACAGAGGGAACCAGCTAAGAAAAGGCTGTGGCAGGAGGTTCATATTACCGATGAACCACAGAAGGCCGTTGTGCCTGAATTGCTGAGAGCAAGGAGTGTAGGATCAGGAGCAGGAAGGAGGAGCAGACATGTAAGGGACAAGGTGCAAAATGCATACGGAGAGGTGGGTGTACTGTGCAGGGCCATGGGAGCCACCTTGGAGACCATGGTCTTAATCTAAAACCATGAGGAGTCCTTGCTGTGTGTTAGGTAGAGAAATAGCTTAATGGGAACAGTGTTTTGAAAAATCACCACCTGCAATTTGAAATAGATTAGAGACAAAAGCAGATAGCTCCCTAATTTGCAACTCACAGTTCACTTATGCTGCTCCAGCTACAGAGTTTCAGTCTGTGATAGAGAAGCTGTTTAGAGAATCATGTGATTGATTAATCAGTTGCCTTGAGCAAAATTCTCCTATGATGTGTCCATGGAAAAATTCCCATAGAGTTAAAAAGGAGAAAGCATTTGAAAATGGGTTTGATGTGTTAACTTTTTAAATTCATCAGCCAGGTAGGCATGATCAAAAGCAACCGGAGCATTCTTTGTGACCTCTACCAAAAGAAAGAAAAGTCTTAATTCAGTTTCCAAAATAAATAATTTCACAGAAACATTAAGATATCAGTGATAAAAGGATTTTCTTTAGTGTTTGCTAGAGATTTAATGCATTCATACACATTAAAAGAGTTGTCTGTGAAAACTTGTAGAACATGAAATGATGTTATGTCACAATTCATTGTGCCCCAGTAGGTCACCTTTTCTGAAACAGATTGATTAATGCCTTTAAACATAGTTTTAGGGTTCACCACACTACTTGTTTATTGCCTACATTTTATCTAAGGATACAATCCATGCTAGTGATTCTAAATTAGAATTTATTTGTAATATGCAGCTAGTTGTTTCTGCTTTCCATCTTTATAAAACAATCAGCTGGCCAGAATATTTTTCATCCATGAATTGAATAAATTTCTCTTTATTTTAGTACCATAAAGACAATGACTAGATGGACAACTATGAGATTTTCAGATTAAACTATCCTTTATTGAAGGAATCACTTTTGTGTACATTATTGAATGTAATCATTACAATGATGCCATGAGGTGTTCAGAGTAGTCTTCCAGTTTGTGGAAGATTATTAAAAAAATGCTAAGACAAGCATCAGAGTCAGGATCTGAACTCACAACCTCCTCCAAAATTTTAGCTACTAGCCACATGTTGCTGTAGTGTGCTAGTCTAAACTGAAAGTTTTATAACTGTAAATTTCACTCTGGATTTTGAAGACTATAAAATATCTAAATATTTTATAGATTGATAGGTGTTGAGATGTCAATAAAATTTGGATATAGGGTTAAATGAAATATATCACAAAAATTAATTTCATGTTTTTTCCCTTTCAACTTGAAATTTTCTATATAGCTTCTCTTATATTACCACGGAACAGCATTGAATCAAATTTCGTCAACTGTATCTCCTACATTTGTCTGAAATCCATGCTATTCTCTCCATCCCCACCAACAACACCCCAATCCTTGTCTTTCTCCTAGAAAATTATCACATTCTTCTCACAATAACTTTGCCACCACTGCCCATCCACACTCTGACCTTCACTGCAGCCAGAATGATGTTTTTAAATTATAATCTGACATATTACTCCCCAATTTCAACCTTTCCAGGGGACTCCTATTGCCTTTTCATTTAAATGCAGCATCCTTACCATGGTATATAAGACTTCATGGCTCACTTTTGCCTATACTCGGCTTCATCTCACCCACTCCCAACCTGCTAGAATTCTCTATAGGAGACAATACTTTGGGTTTCCTTCTGCTTTAAGCCCTTTATATATTTAGTTCACCTTGACACTCTTTACCAGCTTGGCCTATGACTTCTATTCACTCTTCAGACACCTGCTTAAATATTATTTGTTCAATTCCCAACAACGAAGTGCAGGGAATTTCACATTATAGAAACCTATGTTCCTCATCACATTTGCACTTCTTTGTTTAATATTCATATTTCCAATAGACTGTTAAGACAACTGGCCTCATCCACTGGTGTATTTCCAACATATGATTGGAACTATGCTTGTCAAGTGGAGAACTTCAGTAAAGTATCTGCTGACTGACTAACCTTTCAAGACATCACAGCCACATTGAAAGGGAAAGGCAACCCTTGCAAGATGGTTCATCAGTCAAGTTATAAAATCTACATCTTGGTCATATGCAAGAAACTGAGAAATTTCAAGTCTCATTTATTTAGAAAGATGAAGAAAAACAAAAGGATCATTTAGATTGAAAGATAAAAAAGTCCATACTTGAAATTTTGGAGCAAAAAGCCAAACTTGCAAAGGTTTCTTTTTAAAAGAGGAAATATGCCTCATTTATAAACACATGCAATTTTTTCTCTACTAAATAATTGACTGAATTTAGTAAATACAATTACTATTAATAATATCTGAGAACACAGGAGAAGGTTTTATACATAGCACCTGTTGCCTTGATGCTTTCTCTTCTAGGACTTTGCTCCAGCCTATTATATGACACGCACCCTTAAATGTTCTTTATTTTTTTAAAAAACCTTTGTTGAATGCTGTTTTCTCCTCCAGGTCTGATTACATCCGCACCCCTTCCTTTGCTGTCAATTGTAATAGTTAAGTGTGTGCAGGGCTTGTAGTGCACAGAGCCCCTCCACTGTCTGCGCCAATTCCCTCCCACACTTCTCCGAGCTTCCGCTAAGTGCATGGCTCCTGTTCCACATCCAGAACTCCACACTCTCCCTTGAGAGGCACCAGTGACTTTCTTCTTGGCCAGTGACTCCCTTTGTTTTCTGTGGGATTTGACATCTTTAGCAAATTTAGCATTTCTACAATTCCTACTTTTTTTGACTCAAAAATAGTACATGGTTTTTCAAGAAACTTTGAAAAGTAGTGTAAAGTCTGAACACAGAAATAATCACCCATAATCTCATCATCTTTGGACCATCTCTACCTTTTGACCTCATTCTGCTTAATCTTTTTCTGTGCTTCTATAAAATATTTTTTTTAAATTTAAAAAGACCTTTCTAAATATAGACATATATTTTTCTGTCATTAAGAACCCTTCAGAATCGTAATTATGTTAAATGTGATATATCACTTTACCACCCCTTATTATTGGAGATCCATATTATTTTAAATATTCTAATATTATAAATTGAGCTGTTTTAAACATTTTTATATATGAATATTTATATTATTTCAAATTACTAACAAGGAATCATTTTCTAGATGTGGAATTAATAGATCACACAGTATAAATGTTTTTGGCTTTTGATGTAGGTTATTAATTTTTCGCCAATACACTCCCATAGCAGTGTGTGAATGGGGTCATTTCTCTACACACTTATTCACATTAAATAGGATATGTCTCTTTAGTTGCTGATTTTGAAGGCAAAACATTGCTTTTCATTAACATCATACTAATATACTTAAAATGTCAATATTAAAAATTATTTTTCCTCTTTTAAAATTGGCAGTTCATATCCTTTGTGGAATTATTTATGAGGATTTCAAGATTTTTCTTATTGATTTTTACAAGCTATTTATAGTTTAGACCGAGTATTTCTTTTTTTGAGAATTTTTTAAAAGAGCAGTTTTAGGTTTACAGCAATATTGAGAGGAGGGTACAGAGATTTCTCACAGACCCCTGCCTCCATGCATGCACAGCCTCCCCATTGTCAACATCACTTACTAGAGTGGAATATTTTTTACTGAGAATAAACCTACATTGACACATCATAATCACCCAAAGTCAAGTTTACCTTAGGGTTCACTCTTGGTATTATAAATTCTACAGGTTTAGACAAACATATAGTAACATGTATACATCATTATAATATCGTACGGAGTTTTTTTAACTGCCTCAAAAATTCTCCATGTTCTGTCTTTTCATCCTTATCCCTGCCTTTCCCTGGCAACCACTGATGTTTTTATTGTCTCGTAGTTTCGCCTTTCCATAAAGTCATATAATTGAACTCATACAGTATGTAGCCTTTTCAGATTGGCTTCTTTCACTTAGGAACTTGCATTTAAGATTCCTCCATGTCTTGTCATGGCTCATTTCTTTTTAGTGCTTAATAAACTTCCAATGCTTGGATATACCACAGTTTTATTTACCCATTTACCTGCTATAGGACCTCTTGGTTGCTTCTAAATTTTAGCAGTTATGAATAAATCTGCTATAAATACCCATGTGTAAGTTTTTGTGTGGATATAAGTTTTCTACTCTTTGGGATAAATGCCAAGGAGCATAATTGCTGGATCAAATGGAAAGAGTATGCTTACTTTTGTAAGAAACTACTAAACTGTCTTCCAAAGAGGCTGTACCATTTTGCATTCCCACCTGCAGTGTGTTGAGAGTTCCTGTTGCTCCACATCCTTACCAGTATTTGGTGTTGTCAGTGTTCCAGATTTTGGTCATTCTGATGGGTGTTTCGTGATATCTCATTGTTTTAATTTTAATTTCCCTGACGACATATAACGTGAAACATATTTTCATATGCATATATGTTATCTGTATATTTTCTTAGACAAGGTTTCTGTTACGGCCGTTGGTCCATTTTTTCTTTTTTTGTCTTTTTTTGCTATTTCTTGGGCCGCTCCCACAGCATATAGAGGTTCCCAGGCTAGGGGTTGAATCGGAGCTGTAGCCACCAGCCTACCCCAGAGCCACAGCAACGCGGGATCCGAGCCGCGTCTGCAACCCACACCACAGCTCACGGCAACGCTGGGTCCTTAACCCACTGAGCAAGGGCAGGGACCAAACCCGCAACCTCATGTTTCCTAGTCGGATTCGTTAACCACTGCACCACGACGGGAACTCCTGGTCCATTTTTTAATTGGGTTGGTGGTTGTTGTGTTTTAAGAGTTTTCTGTATATTTTGGGTAATAGTCCTTTATTAGGAGTGTTTTTTGCAAATATTTTCTCCAGGTCTATGATTATCGTCTTTTTTCACTATTTCCTTTGCAAAGCAGAGCTTTTAATTTTAGTAAAGCCCAGCTTACCAATTATCTCTTTCATGTATCATGTCTTGGGTGTTTTATCTAAAATGTCATCATCATACACAAGGTCATTTAGGTTTTCTTCTATGTTAAATTCTAGGAGTTTTATAGTTCTCCATTTTTACAATTAGGACTATGATCCATTTTGAGTTAAATTTTTGATGGTGTAAGGTCTTGTGTCTAGATTCTTTTTTTTCCTGTGGATGTCCAGTTTCTCCAGAGTCATTTGTTGAAGAGACTATTGTTCTCCATTTTATGGACTTTTTTTCTTTGTCAAAGATCAGTTGATGGCTAGTTATGTCTTTGTTGTATGTGCTTTGGTTATACTGTCTCCTTTTTCCATAGCCTTGCCAACTCTCTATGGTGCTTACTTCTGAAATTCTTACTTGTTCTTCCAACCTTTTCTTTTCTCATTGACTCAGTTTCATGGCCTCACTCTCATTACCAATTCCTGAACTAATAGTCTCAACCATCTTCTTTTCTCAAATTACTCATCCCTTTCAATCCATTCTTTACATTGTTTTCAGTGTTCCTAAAATTCAAGCATGTTCAAAACTTCAGTTATTCAAATGCCTCTTTTCAGCATTTAGACATCTTTACAATTTGACCTCTAAATATACTGTTTTATTTATTAACAATATATACCTGAAACTCCAGTCTACAGTCTATTTGCCATTCATTAGATTAGCATATGCTTTTTTCATAACACGATCCTCAATGTCCACTTTATAATCCATGTCATCCACTAAGCTTTCAAAGATTCCCTATTCCCTAGCTCTATAATTCCAGAGAACTTTGTATATTCCTCATAATACTTGGTATAATTTTCCTTATGTGAGAGCAGTTTTAACATATACATAAATAAATATATTTTATATATAATTATATAATGTTATGCAAATGTTATGTAAATTTAAGTTTTTCTCATATACATACTGCTCTCTATCCTTAGGATACTGTATTCTGTGCTTGTATAAAAGGGAATTTCAGGTTTGTCTCTGTAAATAGCAGTTTTCGCTAGTGGAATGAACTAGAAAAAAGCAATTGAGATTTTTAATTCTGAGGAGGTGATTCTGATGGATTATTCAGTAGTTCTTAAATAAGTAAAAGAATTTTAAGCAGATGGTCATGAACAGCTGTTCTCTGTTTTTGCTAAGGTCCAAACAAGAAGTAATGGAATGAACCCAGAATAGCCAAAGACATATCCTGAAAAAGAAAAATGGAGCTGGAGGAATCAGGCTCCCTGACTTCACACTATACTACAAAGCTACAATCATCAAAAACCTATGGTACTGGTACAAAGAAAGAATTATAGATCAGTGGAACAGGCTAGAAAGCCCAGAATTAAACCCACGTACCTACAGCCAACTAATCTATGACAAAGGAGGCAAGCATGTACAATGGAGAAAAGACAGCCCATTCAGTAAGGGGTGCCGGGAAAACTGGACAGCCACATGTAAAAGAATGAAATTAGAATACTTCCTAACACCATACACAAAAATAAACTCAAAATGAATTAAAGACCTAGACATAAGACCAGATACTCTAAAACTCTTAGAGGAGGAGTTCCCGTCGTGGCGCAGTGGTTAGCGAATCCGACTAGGAACCATGAGGTTGCGGGTTTGGTCCTGCGCTTGCGCAGTGGGTTGGCGATCCGGCGTTGCTGTAAACTGTGGTGTAGGTTGCAGACGCGGCTTGAATCCCGCGTTGCTGTGGCTCTGGCGTAGGCCAGTGGCCACAGCTCCGATTCAACCCCTAGCCTGGGAACCTCCATATGCCACGGGAGCGGCCCAAGAAATAGCAAAAAGACAAAAAAAAAACAAAAAACAAAAAAAAAAACAAAAAAAAAAACTCTTAGAGGAAAACAGAGGCCAAACACTCTCTGACATAAATGACAGCAACATCTTCTCAGATCTACCTCTTAGAGTAATGACAGTAAAAACAAAAATAAACAAATGGGACTTAATTAAACTTAGAAGTTTATGCACAGCACCCTAAACAAAATGAAAAGACAACCCACAGAATGGGAGAAAATCTTTGCAAATGAAGCATCTGACAAGGGATTAATCTCCAAAATTTATAAACACCTTCTGCAGCTCCATACCAAAAAAACCCCATCAAAAAATGGGCAGAAGATCTAAACAGACAATTCTCCAAAGAAGACATAAGGATGGCCAAAAAACACATGAAAAGATGTTCAACATCACTCATCATTAGAGAACTGCAAATCAAAACCCTTATGAGGTACCACCTTACACCAGCCAGGATGACCATCATCAAAAAGTCTACAAACAATAAGTGCTGAAGAGGGTGTGGAGAAAAAGGAACCCTAGTACACTGTTGGCAGGATTGTAAATTCATGCAACCACTGTGGATAACAGTATGGCGATTCCCCTCAGAAAACTAAAAACAGAACTACCATTTGACCCAGCAATCCCACTCCTGGGCATCTATCCAGAGAAAACCATGACTCGAAGAGATACATGTACTCCTGCTCACTGCAGCACTATATACAATATCCAAGACATGGAAACAACCTAAATGTCCATTGACAAAGGAGTGGATAAAGAAGATGTGGCACATATACACAATGGAATATTAGCCATTAAAATGAAAGAAATAGCGGCTTTTGCAACAACATGGATGGACCTAGAAATTATGCTCAGTGAAGTCAGTCAGACAATGAGACACCAACATCAAATGCTATCACTTACATGTGGAATCTAAAAAAAGGACAGAATGAACTTCTTTGCAGAACAGATAGTGACTCACAGACTTTGAAAAACTTATGGTTTCCAAAGGAGACAGGTTGAGGGGTGGGGAGTTGCACTGAAGGTTTGGGATGGAAATGCTATAAAATTTGGTGTGATGATCATTGTACAACTACAAATGTAATAAAACTCATTGAGTAATTAAAAAAAAAAACAGGAAATAAATAAACTTGGGGAAAAAAAGTAATGGAATGAATTTAGAGGGATGAGAAAGTTAACACATTAAAACTTTCCCAAATAGGATTCTGTAGAAGCCAATATTTCTGTTATCTCGCAATAGAGATTTTCAGCTTAAATAAAGGCAAACTGGAATAGAGTTAGAGAAATGAAATGGAAGTAGCATAGAGCTGCTTGCTTGCTAACGCCAGTTGGAGTAACAAATCTGTTTTGATTTCTGGTTCACAGAACTTGGTCTTTGTGATTCATATGTGAAAATTGCTGCATTTTAGTTTCTTTTATGCTTTGTATAAGAAATCATAAGAAAGCTAAGGAAACTTGGTACCAAATGAAAAAATTGGAATTATTTATGAATAAATCTATAAGTGAGTGATAAGCAGAGTTTTTGGCGTTTAAAAATATCTATTTGTGGAGTTCCCTTGTGGGGCAGTGGGTTAAGGATCCGACACTGTCACTGCAGCAGCTGGGGTTACTACTGTGGTGAAGGTTCAGTCTCTAGCCCGGAAACTTCTACATGCCACAGGCCCAGCCAAATATACATATACTTAGCATACTTAGCGTGCGTGCACGAGAGAGAGGAGAGAACTAACTAGGCAGCCTTTGCTAACTGCTAGAGAGATGCATAGTATTATAGTTTAATTCCACCTCTACATAAAGGTCCAAATATCACTGGAAGGTATAATGACAGTGATTTAAAAGGACATAAAGTGTGATCATATCAATGTTTTACAAATGACCTTAGAAGATTATTTCTGTGGAATGTGAAGAGATATGACTTTGAAGAAAAAAAATAGAGTTCCACAGTCAGACAGAACTGGGAATTTAAAGATAAAGTTAAGAGGTCAATGTCCTAATCCCTGGATCCTACAAATATGTCACCTTACGTGGTGAAGGGACTTCTCCGCTGTGGTTAAGTTAAGAACGCTGAAATGAGGAGATTGTCCTAGATCATCTGAGAGGGCCCATTTAATCACAAGGGATTAGAGAGAAGCAGAAAAAGAACTCAGGGAAATGCGACTATAAAAGAATGGCCTGGGAGATACAACACTGCTGGCTTCGAAGATGACAGAAGAGGAACGTTGAAGGGCCAAGAAAAAAGCCAAGGAAACAACGACCTCTGGACCCTAGTCTAGTAAGGGACACAGCTTTGCTGACATACGATGTTAGCCCAGTGAAATTTGTTCTTGACTTCTCATTTAAAGAACGATGAGAGGTAGTCCCACAGTTTATAATAATAAAATTTCATAATATAAAATTTGTGTGGTTTTAAGACACTAAATTTGCATTACAGCAACAATAGAAACCTAATGCATTCCCTTAAAAAAGCTCAGGCCATAGCTGATGCTGTTTGGTGACATTCCCATAGGCAAATAAATTATACAAAAGAAAGAGTCAGGAGAAGGAATTCTACTTGATAAAAGAATAAAAGATGAGTTGCAATCCCTGGAAAAACATTGCTCTATGGCAAAGATACTTAAAAGTTTGATCTGGTGGCCAAATTATTCTTAATAAAATTCAATTAAAAGGAAATGTAATAAAACAAAGGACTTTGTGATAAACAATAAGTCAAGTTATAGAAGAGAACAGGTGTTTGAGGACTACTGGAAGACTTTCCTATATCACCACCTGAAACTCTATTACAGAATTTGATAAATACCACACTCCCATGCACAGTGTTTAAAGTTAAATAGTCAACTCAGTTAGAAGAACCTAACACTCTCTTCCCCCAAAATGATTCCATATTCTCTCTGAAATACTTTCAGAATCTCCTTAAAATAGTTTCAGAATTTCCCTAAAAATTTTCTCAGGATGTCTTCTGAAATCACTTGCTTGAAAAGGATGATTTCAGAGATATTATGTGTACAAAAATATTTGGGGCACACGAAATTAGTCTCATTCTGTAGTGGGTTCACTTTAAAAGAGTCTCTTAAATACTCAACCAAATGCTGTTTATTCACTCAGAAGCAGTGCATGGTCCCAGGCTCCTGACCCAAATGTACCTTTCTTTTTCATTTCATTAGGAAACAGAAGTGTTCTAAAACACTGATCAGGAATCAGAGTTAACTCCAGAATTGTCACTGATGGTGTAACCTCGGTAACTCCTTGACAGATTCAAGATCTTTATTTCCATTTTCCTGTAATTCTTTTAATTTTCTACTGAGAGATCAAACAGAGGTTTTTATACCCTCAGCAGCCAGCACTGTGATGAACTAGGGAAATGCATGATTTCAATACAGTTTCCTCAGTTACTGCATCTTAACAAACTGACCCCACAGCCTGCATATTAAAGCACAGTTTCAAACATATTTGTTCTTATGAAACAGGAACTCAGAACTCAAGTTCAGGATAGGTTTTGAAGTGGGTGGTAAAGCTTTATCCTACAAGTAAGCATGCCCTTGTTAACAAAAATCCACATTCTTAGAACTATAACTTCAAGCAAAGAAAGAAAAAGATTAAAAACTGAGTCCCTTAATCAGTAGAATTCACTGCCCACAATAACAAACACTGAGTAAGATAAAGTATAAATTGTATTTAGAGGAAGCAAGATTAACAACAGGTTGTTTCAATAGTACTTTCCCTAAGATGAGATGTATATTAGAAGTTTCCCTTTTTTTGTTCCAAAAGGGATCTTTCTATCTCTAATAATATTAAAATCATCCTTTCCAAGCAGGCTCCTAAGCTCAGAATGAACGTGGAACATATTGCTTTTTTTTATCTTTTATCCCAAGGAAACTTACATTTTATTTACTTTGATATGTTTCCTTTTTCTATCATAAGATTTCTCCATAATGTAATTGTCTACCATAAGACTCTCCCAAATTGTATGCCAGGTGTTTCTTGAGTGAAGCAATACATAAAAGAAAAAGAAAAATCAGAAAAACTCAATGTTTTTGAGTTACTGAAGCCTATTCAGATTACCTGAGACACGGATCAAATTTTAAGGGAAATAAATGCTGAAAAAGGTCAACTTACTTAAATCTTAAAATTTCTAATGTTAATGAGAACAGACCATTTGAAAATTTTAATACATTTTTAGTATAAATTGTTTGTCATGCATGGACTGGTTAAAACTTGTATCTTAAACTCCTATCGATTTTAAGCTTTTAAATGTCAGTCCTACATTTTGTGTTCTAATTCCCCCAGAACCTAAATAGGAACTTGACACATGGCTGGTGTTCAGTGCTGAGATACTGAGATATTGCAATGCTTAAGCCTAAAATATGTCAAATCAAAACTGGACAGAGGGAGTTCCCTGGTAGCCTAGTGGTTAAGGATTCAGCATTGTCACTGCTGTGGTTTGCTTTAATCTTTTTTTTTTCTTTTAAGGGCTGCACTCACGGCATATGGAGGTTCCCAGGTGAGGGGTCCAATTTGAGCTGTAGCAGCCAGCCTACACCAGAGACATGGCAACACAGGATCCAAACTGTGTCTGTGACCCACACCACAGCTCACGGCCATGCTGGATCCTTAACCCGCTGAGCGAGGTCAGAGCTCTAATCTTTGTCCTCATGGATGCTATTTAGGTTCGTTAACCACTGAGCCATGACTGGAACTCTCTGCTGTGGTTTGCTTTGAATCCCTGGTCCAGGAACTTCTACATGCCCTGGGAGCACTAAAAAAATAGTATATGGACAGACTGTGTTAGGTGTGTTGTTTGTCTACTCATTATCCACTTTCCACATCATTGTATGTTACAGAACCCCCCATTTTTTCAGGTTGAGTTTGTGTCCAGGTGAAAGCTCCATTTCCCAGTCTCACTTTCTACTAGGAAAGTCATGTGCTTCTAGCCCATGGGATAGGAACAAAACTCTGCTTGGGATTTCTAGAAGTGCTTTCTTTTCATTACAAGGGAGTCCATGCTTTCTACTCACCCTTTCCCCTTTTCCTTCCCACCGGAAACTGACTTAAGGCTACAAGTAGAGCAGCCACATTTCACCAATGAGGTAAACTTTGATTCACAGCCATACTCGTGGTAAGAATCTCGAGCACAAAGACAGGAGACTCAGACATCCATGACATGACAGGGAAGTTGCTTCCTTCCTTGGACTACTACCTAAATTCTTATGTTAGAAAGTGAATCGCTGTTGGGTTAGACCACCAAGTAGGATATTCATTACAGGAACCCAAGATCACATATTTGATGTCATCTATTTTGTGACAGCCTTTGGGTTCTGGTGGATTGTGCTAGGGAAGCAGGCAGCATTTTCTCAGCCGGAAGCAGAAGCTTGTGTTCTCTGATTCAGCCTGATTCAGTGAATTCAGCCCAACATTCAATTGTGTCGGCAGTTGTCAGAGTATCTTGCTCTTTTCCCATCCCCTCCAAAAAAATAAAATTGGCTGCTTGAATAACATTTTCACTTTCAGCCGGTAACAAGGACATCATACCTACACATCTGCAGCATGATGATTTGTGACACCAAAGGTCTACCTACACCTTGTGACCCTGCTACAGGGTCAAAACTGCAGCAACCAGCTCCATGATACAGGCTTTCTCCAAGCTACGGACAGACCCTATTTTTAAGCATCTATCAATATCCTACAGGAGTGAACATCCCTGGCCAAGCATGGTAGTTATAATAATAAATTTTAAAGCTGATTATAATACCAGTGGAATGGTTTGAAACTCTAGCCATCCATGTACTAGCTGCGTGCCTATGTACAAGTTTCTGGGCAGGTACGTGCATCTCTCTGTGCCTCACATCTGTTTTCATACCTTCACACCTGTCTTCTTGTTAGGTTTAAATTAGTTGATAAGTGCAAAATGTATCATAGTTCAAGTTAGAAAACCTGAAATAATGAAAAAATTTTTATATAATAAAAATGTACCCTTGAACTTGGGGAGAGGAGGTTAGGGCACTGACCCTTAGCACAGTGGAAAATCTTTGTATTACTTAGAGTCAGCCCTCTCTGTATGTATCTGTGGTCCTTCTGTATCTATGGTTCCCAATCTGTAGAATCAACAACCTCAGAATCCTGTAGTGCTGTGGTAGTTACTACAGAAAGGATTCTGTACATAAGTGGAGAGCCTTGCCATTCAAACCCATGTTGTTCAAAGTTCAACTGCAGTTACTTTGATGTATGATTTAGGTAGAACTTGTTTGTGTTTCAGCTTTTATTTATTTTTTTTAATTTTATTTTTTTTTATTTTTTATTTTTTTTTTGTCTTTTTTTTTGCTATTTCTTGGGCCGCTCCCGCGGCATATGGAGGTTCCCAGGCTAGGGGTCGAATTGGAGCTGTAGCCACTGGCCTACGCCAGAGCCACAGCAACGTGGGATCCGAGCCGCGTCAGCAACCTACACCACAGCTCACGGCAACGCCGGATCGTTAACCCACTGAGCAAGGGCAGGGACCGAACCCGCAACCTCATGGTTCCTAGTCGGATTCATTAACCACTGCGCCACGACGGGAACTCCTGTTTCAGCTTTAAAAAAAAAAAGCTTGATCATTTTTATGAAAGAGGTAAGCTAAAATATTTAAAAATATAGTACTAAATTGTGGCGATAATATCTTGATATGTTTATGTTCTTATTCACATGCCGCCTATAGTCACTCAAGAAGCATCTGAATGCCTGTCCTGTTCCAAAAGTGGTGATAGGAGTTGTCTTCATAATGGATAAGGGTTTATTCTGCCTGGATATACAGATAAGAGACATATTTTCAAATTGGGTCAACTTTTTGAAATTTCTACATCAAAGATATCAAGGAACTTTGACAGAATTCTCCATGAAGAATTAGAAACCATTAAAACAAGTAACTATAAGCAACTCTAGTTGGTTAACCTAGCTTGTTCCTTAAAATTGCCAAAATAATCAGAGATTGAATTGTCTTTTGATCATACGTAATACAATTAACTGTAGAGTTGGTGCCATTTGATGGTGGCTATGTGGTCCATTTGATAAGCTGTAAGAAGAAACAAGTTCCTATGTCATTTACTTTAAAAAATACTTTAAATGGACTTTTAAGATAAGCCTTTAGCTAACCATTGGATTTCACTTGCAATAATTCACGTCAATGAGATGCGGAAAAAGTGGCAAGTAAGAGAAACAGGGTGATGTGAGTCATCTATTTTAGGAGAAAATGAAAATTTTACTCAGGCATTTAGTCAGTAATATTAATTTGTATTTCTTATTATTTAGCGGAATAGCTTGCTTTTAGAGGTCACAGAATTTAATGGCTTAGGTCATATGCTTTAGCTTTTAATAGTTCCTTGGCAGAATGTAAATACATTTCACCATGACAGCCACTCTAATATCCTCCAAAACTGATGTTAAAATTCTTCTCTATTGAGACTCATCATCATCAGGGTAATTAGAAAAAAGTTGGCTGGGCTGAGAATTTCGCATTCCAAATATTTTTAATGCAAGGAAACATTTGATTTTTTTTTCATGCAAAGGTATTTTTAAAGATAGCAATCATTCACTCATTACTTAAAATCTTCTTGGGTGATAATTGGAAAATAACAAGTTATCCGAAATGGATTTTAACTTATTTAAGAGAATTCTGAAGTTCAGAGTGTCAGAATTAAGAATTTTTTTTTGGTCTTTTTAGGGCCACACCTTGCAGCATATGGAGGTCCCCACGCCACAGCCACAGCAATGATGGATCCGAGCTGCATCTGCGACCTACACCATAGCTCAAGGCAATGCTGGATCCTTAACCCACTGAGCAAGGCCAGGGATCGAACCCCCAACCTCATGGTTCCTAGTCAGATTCGTTTCCGCTGCACCACAACGGGAATTCCAAGAATTCTTATATTCGAATGATCTTTAGGAGTCCCCCCTGTGGTGCAACTGGATCAGTGGTGTCTCTGGAGCTCTGGGATGCAGGTTAGAGCTCTGGCCTTGAACAGTCGGTAAAGGATCTGGGGTTGTTGCTGTTTCTACTCCCTGGCCCGGTTATTCCACATATTGTGGGGCAGCCAAAAAAGAAAAAAAAATTCACTTAAAAAAAATTAAAAAACAAAAGCTCTTCACTTTCAGTAGTTCTTCAATTTTTAGTTAAAAAACACCTTTAGTTTCTTTTTTTCCAACAAAGTTTTACTCAGAACTTAACGCAAATAGAAACAGACAACTGCTTCTGTAGAAGATAAATAAGAACTGCACGACCCCTCCTTTGAAAACACCACTCACTCCTCTCTCAACTACAAGTGTCCTTGGAGCATGCTTTTAAAATGATTTCAAAGTCTGAATGGTTGATTCTCATGATTTGTGGGGGTTATGTTTTATAAAGTTGCTGCAAACACTAAATTAGCAAATATTGACCATAGTTTTCTAGCGGAGATACAGGGCTAGGGTCCTGTGAGCCTCTGGTCACATTGTCATCAACCTATCAAACAGAACCTTGTTTTTTGTATGTTTCTGTTTAGAGAAATCTTACTTAATATATCTTTCTTATGAATAAAAACACTTTATGCAGCATTTCTTTATAATAAAACACTAGCCAAGAAAGGCATAACACTGTCCCGACCCTGGGTAATGTGACGGTAAATTTCTTTGGCTTTCAGACTCAAAAATACTTTCTAATGTACTTTTTAAAAAAATCAGTTTTCTTCTCATGAATCCACAAATTTAATCACTTTCCATCTTTTCTTTAGCTTTATCACACACTGTAGATGTTAGTTTAGCACTTTGCTGGAGTGGCTTCACATACAGATCAGCACATTTTAACTTCCTTCTCCTGGATGTGCTATATTATTGATTCATTGAGCTCATGGCAAACAGCATTATAATTCATGCCTGAATAAATGAAGTTTTTCTAACACAATGTATTTGCTGTGTAAAACATATCACAGCGTTCTTATGCTTAGGCACACTATGCCACCCTCCACCCTCCCTTAGGGGGCTATTTTAAGCAGGAAAATTGCCAACACGTGACTAAATAAGCTGCAAAAATAAATAAATTAATTAATTTAAAAAATTAAAAATAACAACAAAAACCCCGCTTATTTACAATCCAAGAGCTGAAACAAGAAGGCAAAGCTCAACTTCAGCTGGGAATGTGTACTTGAGGGCACCTCAAATTCTTTGCCACTCTGCACACATCTGTGAATGACTAAACTATGAATACTGATTCTGGAGTTACAAAGAAATTTTAGCAAATCGGCAAACTCACAAATACACAATCCATGAATAATAAGGATTAATCATATTTTGTCGAAACAAAAGCTCAGAGATGTTTAGTGGCTTTCTCGGATTGCAGATCAAGATAGAACCCTGACTAGGATCCAGGGGTTCTAATCCGCCACCACATCTTAACTGCTTGTTGGTGTTTCTCTTGAAAATGAAGAGTAGGGTCAGAAACCACCAATGGGATGCAGGCCATCATTGTCAGAGGAGGATTTAGAAGGGATTTTTATAAAGAGGACTTCAGAACTGCATAAGGTTGATGATGACACTCCAGCCTGGATGCACTCTTGGGAATGCTAGTAGATTATATGTGAAAGAGGGAAAATGGTCTGTTTGCACGAAAGAGCTCAGTAGCCACCATGCTCAGTAGCTCTTTGGATGAAGCAATCAATTTACAAAACCTTTCTTCAAGTAAAAGTATGCATGGGAGAAGAGTAAGCCTTCAGAGTGATCCACTGATCAGGTCCCTAGCAAGAAGTGGAGCCCTGCCAAAGTGCCATAAGTGCATCAGCTTCTGTGGGTGGGTAGAAGGTGCAGCAGGAGCATGAGGGGTGTCTTCCGGAAGTCTGCACAGGCAGAGCACTTCATGCAGTCCTGTGTAGAGAGAAGGGGCATAATAAAAACAAGGAGCAAAAGGGTAAACAACAATAGGAAAGAACCACCACACTCTAATGCATTTTTTAAATGAAGAAACACATTTTCTCCTTCCAGGGTTCCCTTGCCTATGCCGTGTATGACCTCAGGAAGGTAAAGTGCAAGAGAGGGAGGAGAAACCTTCTGTTCATGAAAATTTAGGAATTTTCTTTCTGATTTTTACAACGGTAGGTTTTGAGTTACGTCAATTTGCCTGAGCTCAAATCAATCTGGATTTCTACCTATGCAAAGGCTGAGAACTAAACCCTACATAATGGTGAGTTTACCCACTTACCCACATAGTGACTCCTGAATCAAGGCTCTAGAAAACTGGCCAAATATCCTCCCCTGGATACACCCCTATGGGGTACACCAGCACGTCTCCCATATCACTGTGAAACTGTATAATATTCTATAATTTAAAAAACATCTTCATATAGGTCATTTCCTTAAACATTCAGAAATCCTACAGAGAAAGCAAAACGTATATGGATCTCCATTGTAAATTGAGAGGCAGAAACCCTAAGCTGGCCTACTTAGTTGCGTGGAATTCAAATACAAGTCTTTTAAGTCAGCATTTGTTTACTTTATACAATCATGTTTTTCATGTTACACCATCATTTATGTTTAACAAGATGAATCAGAAGCAATTAAGATCATGCAACAAAAAAGGGTTAAATTGCACCTACTATGAGTAGAGTAAAAAAGCAAACTAATATATTTTAAATGATTTTTAAAGTCAGAAGATAAATTTCTGCTTAACTATGATATGATTAGAAAATGTTCTTACATATGTTTCTAGAGTGTTGGCTTTACAGAATTTCTGCTTGACTAAGGAAGGATGTTTTATATTTCCTACACTTCTAGACCTCACCCTGTTTGGATGGGAGGCAGCATGGAAGGGAGCCTAGGGAAAGCAGCCTGGGTGTTACAGCACACTCCGTCTCTAATCACCTGGGTTACTTGTGGAGAAGACCGTCTACCTTCTACATCCTCAGTCCACAAGCTATTAATATTAAAATACTGAGGAGGTCCCTGGTGGTTCAGTGGGTTAAAGATCCAGCATTTCTACTGCTGTGACTCAGGTCACCACTGTGGGTGGAGGTTCAGTCCCTGGCCCAGGAACTTCCACATGCCATGAGCATGGCCAAAACAAAAAGATGGAATTAGATGATTTCTTTTTTTTTTTTTTTTTTCAGGTAGAACGTTCTCCAACCAAACAGACACACTCTTTTCAACTTTGATTCTGGTCCTCTTGTTTCACTTAAGTGATAACAAAAAATTTTAATTAAATCACCTAGTGGTGATTTGTGCCAATATTGTAGACACATCGAAAGATGCAGTAATAAGGACTTCCCCCTGTGGTTCAGTGTGTTAAGAACCCAACATAGTGTCCATGAGGATACAGGTTCCATCCCTGGCCTCATGTAGTGGGTCAAGGATCTGGTGTTCCCACAAGCTTCAGTGTAGGTCACAGATGTGGCTTGGATCTAGTGTTGCTATGGCTGTGGCATAGGCCAGATAGCTGCTGCTCCAGTTCAACCCCTGGCCTGGGAACTTCCATGTGGTGTGAGTGTGGTCATAAAAAGAAAACATAGATACAGCAATTTTTTTTTTTTTTAGAAAAAGATATCAAATGAAGAAAAAGAAATGTGGAGATAAGAAAAACACAATTTGGCCTGCAATTTAGGAAAATGAGCAAAAGATAAATGTTGAAATAATATCACTTAAAAGAGTAAAGACCTCTTATAAAAGTGAATTTGGTTCATTAAATAAATTATTTAAAATAACTGAGAGGGAAAAATTTTCAAGGGAATTGTTTCCACACTGAACTTATTTTAGACTTTATTAAAATTATGTCATCCCAGAGAAATATTCCTAAGAGAAGTTTTACAGTTTCCCCTAGAAATGCTAAAACTAACCCATGAATTCACGGGCCAGGAAATCTTAAGTACAGAGGAACAGATCTGCAAGAAAAACAACATTAAGGAGTCTGAAATCTTTTTATAATTCCTTGGCATCAAAATATTAGCTCACAAAACACCCACTTGGGCTTATTGTCTGCAGCAGGGAATTTATATGATAGTATTTTTTGCAATGAGAGAATATTAAACCTGTTCCTCAAGTCACTAAGCACCCTCCTGCCACAGCCATTCCCAAACCTTGTGTAGATACTTTGTTGTACTTAAAGATACTTTTTTCTACTGTTAATCCCTTTGCCAATGTTTTATGCTAAAGAAGAGGGAAGTGATGTGGCTATCCTAACCTCCAATAAGAAATGGCCGGCTGGAGAGTAGCTCGTCGTGCTCATCTTCTTTATGCTTCAGCACTGTTAGCTACGTGCCAGAGGTTTTCATATGTAGACTAATTTGATCCTCCCAGTGACCCTAAGAGCTAAGCCTAAGTATTATCCCTGTTTCACATTTAATGTGTAAGAGAGAGAAAGGATTCGTGATGTTGGTCCTAGGAGGTGAGAGAGGAGAAGTCTGGCAGTCGGCTGCTGTAGGCAGAGGGGTGCCTTTTCTCCTGCAACAGGTTGGAAGAAAAGAGAATGTGTGCAGATATTGTGCGTCATGGAGGTGAAAGAATAGGATTCAAGGAGTTCCTCTCTGATTACTTCCATTTCTCTTTGATGTAAGAGGAAAATTCATCTGCTTAGAGTGAGAGGGTAGGAGGGAAGGCAAGAGGTTTGAGAGGGAAGAGTTGGCTGAGTGAATAGAACAGAGAAATATTGTAGGATGGGCAGGCAGTGCTAAAGGGACATTTGCATTTGGTGACCCTGTCTTGTGCCATTCTTAACAGATTCAGTTGCTGGGTAGGTGAGTAAAGTTGATTCAGTGTTGGGGGATGTAAGGCTTTATCATTTGCTAATTATAAGGTCTTGGGACAGTTATTTACTCTCTCGGTTTCCATATTTGTAAAATTGGGAAAAATAAATCCTAGCCCTATAAGATTATTTTGGGGATAAAACGAGATCGTATTTTTAAAAAACATTCCAGATCCCTGGCAGGCACTGAGGCTCAAAGTTTATACTATCTATTATTATTGTCATATATATTGAGTTATATATATATATAGGTACAATCATTATATGTATAGTTATTACATATAATACTGTTATTGTTATTGTCACCACTATTATTGCATGTAGGCTTGAGGTGAAACCATACCTGATATCTATTAGGTATTTGAACATGTTGTTCTCCTGAAAGTCACTTGGAATTAGTGATGAAAAGGCCATAATTTATTATGTTAAAAATATCTCTAGAGAATGATCAGAAGAAAACATATCTATGAATCTTACAAAGTAAATTAATTCCTATCAGTGTCAATCTCAAGAGACTGGAAATTGTATGCACTCAAATCCTTATAAAAATAGAGCCACATTATATTTTTTCTTTGGATTTCAAAATTGCTGTTGGAACGGATTTGTTGCATATTTGAATTTAACATGTCTTCAAAGACATAGCTTCAAAGAAAAAAATCTGATCGTATTTCATGTTGATGTATTTGATTTCATGTATTTATAATTAATTAATGTTGTTATCACTTCCTTTTTGTTGTCAAACATTCAAGATGAGTATATCATGCACAGACATGAAAGTCTTTGCCCCAGGGCACTCAGTGTAAGCTGACCCCCTGTGCTCCTGAGTACCATCCACTGCACAGACTTCCTTTCAGTATTTTTCTTTGTTTCTGTGTCTAAGTAGTATATCTTGTTGCACTTTCCACTGGAGCCAAAGATGTCTCCTTTTCTCTCTACATGACAAAATACTGACTTTCAATGAGATAACCTTTATCATTCAATTAACTTCCCTTGTCCCAACCATTAGTACATAAAACATTTCAGAGTTACACACTAATAGCCATCTGGAAAGGGGAAGAACAACTAGTAAATTCCTACATTATCTTCAATTTAAGTGTTACATAAATATATTAATTGTATACTTGGGTAGCAAATTATCCCTTAAAGGCAGGGAAAAAAAAAAACCATAAAACTAGGTTTTAATTTCAGGAGCTCATTTGCATCTTGTGGTCTTGCACGTCACTCCCTCAGAGCCATGCTCACCCAACTGGAAAGTAGCTGAAAACATAATATTATGAAATGTGATTTTTTAAACATTGGTATTTATTCATTGGAATTGAAATATGTCCATATCCCTACACTTATCTTTACCTTTAGCAAAATTACAAGATCCATGCTTGCAGAAAGGGGTATCCATGTTCTCCACTTAGGCTACTTTGCTTTACTTTGCTTTTTTTTTTTTTTTTTTTTTTTTATGAAGGTTCCCAGGCTAGGGGTCAAATTGGAGCTGTAGCTGCCGGCCTTTGTCACAGCCACAGCAACGCTGGACCTGAGCTGCATCTGTGACCTACACCACAGCTCACGGCAATGCTGGATCCTTAACCCACTGAGCAAGGCCAGGGATCGAACCTGCATCCTCTTGGGTGCTAGTCAGGTTCCTTTCCTTTGAGCCATGACAGGAACTCTTGGGGTACTTTTCCTACTCTCCCCATCCAGCTGTATAGGCTACAAAACAGATTCTACAAGAGAAAAGAATCTAGTCTTCAAATATCACTTAACACACTTTTTTGTTTGTTCCCTTGGACCTCAGCTTACTCCCAGTTCAAGCAGATAATATCTAAAATGTAGCCAACAGCTGTAACATTAAGGAAAAATTTAAGGGATGATCGAGTCAGTTGTATCTTAAGTCCTGAGAAAGGAAGCACTGTCATTCCAGAGATAGGGTCCCATTGTGGAATTTAAAGCTGTGTGTCCTATCTCCTGCCTCTTTCCTTGTACCCTCACTTTTTCCAGCATCTGTTGTAGGAACAGGTGTTAGGTAAGGCTGTCACTGGAAGGCTCAGAATCATCCCATGACCCATAGCAACCCTGTCTGAAGCAAGAGAGAGCAATGAGATGTGCCCTCTCTACCCTTTTTCTAAAAACATATACATCACGGAGTATAATTACCCAACAAAACAGAGTAATTGTCACTGTCTCAAGTCCAATCATGATTATAATTAACATTAATTAATTATAATTAATCAGGCTGGTTTTACCTGCTGCCAGCCTTAAATTCGGCCATATTCCTCGTTTGAATCCTGTTTCTCTGCCCTAAACTCCTACACCAACTCCAGCTTGGTGGCTGGGGCACTGGAGACCTGCTTCCTTTTTGTAGATATGAACCTGGAGCCAACTACCTGTAGACAAATCTGAAAGATAGTGATGTGTTTGCTGACTCTTGAGCCATTATTTCGTTCCACCCTTCTGACTGGAAGCAAGTATTGAACATTTGTGGAAGCCTGACTTGCAAGGCTGTACCTCCATAGTCAGACTCTGCTATGGGTCAGTTCCATCAACCTTGTACTCGAGAATCACATGGGGCCCTTTCTTTCCTGCTTCATGAGTCCTACCTTAGCTACAATGCAAGTGAGGCAGCTACAATACCTGGGTTCTACAAAGCCTGGAAGAAAACCTTTATTTCTCCTCCCATGTAAATCATGAAAGAATTACCTCAAAATGGACCAAACAATGAAACCATTATATATAATTATTATAAGTTATATAAATTTGAGACACAGAAAACATGCTATTAGGATTACAGTTTTTGACATTTGGAGGTTGTTTTGAGACTGAGGGTAAAACTTTCTGATTACAATTTATATCCAACTACTATAATTAAATTTATAGAACATATTATTGTTGCCATTTTTTTATGAGCACCATCTTCTAGATAGACTGAAAGTGAATTAAAAAGGACTAATTCTCTCATGATTCCCCCATAATTAATGAACACAGGAAAATAAAAGGGAATATTTAACTACCAAATTCAAAAATTTTAACCTTAACTGACAGGCGAAAAAAAAATGTTTTCTATAACCATATTGTGTTGTGCAAATGATTAATTTTGGCGCTAAGAATGCCATTGGAGGGAAATTTTACTTTCATATCCTTTTTAACTAGAAGGTCGTTATAAGAGGCTTTCTGCAGAGGCATAAGTTTAGGACTTTTAGTTTGTTTTTGAATAATCATATAGATATGTTGCACTAAATTTCCCTGCAGTTTTCAAACTGAGGTTTTAAAACACCTACACAAAATATGGGATTTTTTTCCCCCATTTTCCTAGTGTTTAGTGATTTCTTCCTTAATAACCCTTTATGAAATTTTGACCTAGCAAAACCCTTTTGAACAACTTATCAATAGTCAAAAGGCAGAAAGGATTAATTATCCACCCCAACACCTCAATTTGCATCTAGCAAGGAATCTGCCAATGAGATGTCAGAAATATTTACAGGAAAATCCTGACATTTCTGACAACTGGTAAAGGAAGATAATTTGGACTAATATAATCTTGTTGGTGTCTGGCATCATTTGGATACATATATTTAATGAAGTGTGGACATAGCTGAAGTTGTGTTCCAACATCCAGTCACGGCTTTATCCCTTGTTTAGAAAACTTTTTCTCTCTGCACAAAATAAGTTGTTCACTCCAGTCCAAGACTTAATGGACAGATATCAGGACTCAATTGCCACTGAATCTGCAATTAAATCATAGCCTATAGGACCAAAGTAGTAGATATGTTAAATGTTTATAGGTCTATGGTGACTGACGTTCTTCCTAAGACCAGGAGAAGTTTTACTAGAGGTAAGAGGTATGGAAGTCCAGCAAGACTTTATATTTAAGAAAAACGACTGTTTTTACTTAAAGTCATAGGTGTGTAGAAAAAGAAATTCATCATATAAAGGATACCTAGTGCCTAGTATATTATCTAATACAAATGAAAGGGCAAAACGGCTAATTAACTTCCCACACCCTAAATTGCTTTCAAGTCATGGTGAGCCAATCTCTATACTGTTCCCTTTTTATAGACTCGACTCTACATGATCAGATAAGCAGTGGCATTAACTAACCCAAACAGGAATTAAAATTGGAGCTTCATTAACAGATCTGATATAAATGGACACAAGAATTTCAGACATCCAAGAGTTAAACCTTTTCTTAAAGGGAAGATGGATAACCTATCTCTTTGAGCAGAATAAGAGAAAACTGGATATACTTACATTAATAACCAAGGCTTCAAACAAGGAGTCTGACGAGATTTCATTGAGTAAAGGAAGAAGAACACTTTCCTATGATCAATAAATGTGAACACTACCAGGTAAGTCCATTGCTTTTCTAACTGCTCTCCTAAGGGGCTAACAATATGAGGAATGACTTTCTAGTGGCCTTAGAAGTAAGAAGTCATGGGCAATAATGAATGACCTCATTGGGAGAAACTAATTTTTCTCTGATCATTCATTGTGACTATAGCTGCTCTGGGAGATGACAGGATGACTTCCTTATTGCTCACATATACAGTGCTAAATAGAAGACATTAAAGTCAGATAGGCTCAAGCATCCATAATGCCTTCACTACTTTATGTCCTAATCGGAAATTCAAAACCTTTTCAGCTAACAGATAAATCCTAGGGAAAGATTGCCTAAATCATTAAAAGTTTTTTCCCCCAGTGTTTTTAAAGGACGCTTTTGTGGGTAGATTGAATGGACTGGGAGTTACATTCACTCTTACTAATTCTACCATTTCAGTTATAAAAAAAGTAGTGGCTTTCTCTCTGCCTATTATATGACAGTATATAAGACTTCTATTCATAGGACTCTTCATTTAAACTAAGAATTTCAGAATTCAGTATAAGACACATATAAATATGTGCAACCAAATTTTTCTATGGTCTCAATTAAGCTTTATATGTTGGTTTTGTAGCTACCACACCAACAGCTAATACTACAGCAGTCAGTTGTGGACAGATCTAGCTAATGGCTCAATACAATAAAATGGCATGTGATCATTTAGTACCTTCATTTGTATAATAAAAACTACTGCTTGTTTAATAAGAAGGCACACCTTGGCAACTGGCCTATAAATTATCTTGCTTCCCAGAAAGAAACAGTGTATATGAAACAACATCAATGTGAGTTACAATCAAATTGATGTTTTTGCGTCACAAAGAGAAAAACACCAAAATATCTAGGAATTGCTGAAGCATGACTATGTTCCTAGAACTATTCAGTGTTTCTTTAGTGGTAAATTAAGTTTAAGCACAGAGAAATACAGTAACCTGTTCAAGGTTGCACAGCCAGGAAGCTACAAAGCCAAGATTTAAATCTAGACTTTTTGAATCCAGAAGCTATGGCTTTTATTAATTAATTCCTCCAAGCATTAATTCATCCATTCCTTTATACATTTACACATGGATAGAGCTCTTTATATTGCATTATAATTTACATATAGGGAAACATACAGATATTAAGTGTATAGTTACATGAGTACTGAAAAAGCTGTACACCTGGGCCACCACCTGCCCAATTAAGATAAGGAATATTTCCATTACCCCCAGAAAGTTCTTTTATATCCATTTCTACTGATTTCCATACCACCCCCACCACCAGAGGCAATTACTATTCTAATTTCCAACAGCATAGATTAGTCTCGCACACTTGTAATCTTCATGTAAATGTAATGTTATAGTAGGTACTATTTTGTTTCTGGCTTCTGTAACTGAACATACTCTGTGAGATCCAGCTGTGTAGTAGTTTCCTATCCCTTTTATTCCTGTGTGCTTTTACCTCAATTCATTTGTCCATTTGCTTTTTTTTTTTTTTTTTTAATGCTAAGTAGTAGTCTATTATTTAGTTATCCCTCAACTTTGTTGATAAAAATTTGGGTTGTTTTTAGGTTTTATTTTTTGAAACAAAGCTCTCAACATTCTTGCACAAGTTTTTGGACATATTTTCCTGTATGTTGAGTAAATTCTTCTATGTGGAGTAGAATTCCTAGGTGGTATATGTTTAACTTCATAAGAAACTATCAAGCTATTGTCCAAAATGGCAGCACCATTTTATACTCCCAGTAGCAGCATAGATGAGTTCCAGTTGCTTCATATCCTCAATAATATTTGGTGTTGCTATACTATGTCAATTTTCAGCAAAACTGACTTTGCTGAAAACATGAAATGACCTTATACATGAATATATAAAAATTATGTAAGGGAATAGTTAGCTAGCAAAAATAGCTATGGCCACTTAAGCTTTATTTAATATCCTAATTCTAGATCTTTGTTTGATATCTATTGCTTAGTCACCTATAAATTAAATTCTTATCCCTATCTGTCTTATACAAAACTCTAGATAAAGAATAGGAAAAGAATAAAATTTGCAACCAAGTTATGGAGCACAATTTAGGAGTTATTTCAAAGCTACTGACTTGAAGCTGTATAAGGCAGCATTTCTATGCAAATGCTTTTTGCATAATGATAAAGCTCAAATCGGTTCATTCTACTAAGTTCCAGAATAATCAATGAATATAGCATAATGATATAGGGAGTAAAAATACACATTTGAGGGAGTTCTAACTATGGTGCCGTGGGATAAGGACCTGGCAAAGTCACTGCCAAGGCGCAGGTTCAATTCCTGGCCCAGCAGAGTGGGTAAAGGATGTAGCATTGCTACAGCTATAGCATAGGTCACAGCTGTGGCTCAGATTCAGTCCCTGGCCCAGGAACTTCCATATGCCTCGCGTGTGGCCAAAAACAACCCCCAAAAAACAAAAAAACACAAAACAAAGAAACATAAATATATATATGTATATATATACACATTTGAAAGCTTTTGCTTTAGAGAGAGACATCATATGAATATTGGTTGCATAAGCAGTTTGGTTAGTAATATACTTGACATAAGGAAAAAACTGTGAAAATTCAGATTCCCATGAGGCTTTTGGCCATAGGTGATATATATAGTGTTTGCTTTAAATAAATTTAGCTAAAACATACACTTTTGCAATTATTTCAGAAAGGAAATGATTAATAAATGAATTTTTCCCTAAAGCCAACAAATTCTACCCTCTAAGAATGATACATAGATTGATATAAATATTTTCCTAATCATGTCAGAAAACCACCATGATTTTTCTTTCCAAGGCTCAGAAGAACGTAATTCAGTCTGGCAGTTAAAATTTTGAAGTCAGTTTGCAAAAGGCACTTAGCTAGCAATTAATATCAGTGACAGACTCTTTGAATCTTCGTAATATCTGTAATAAACTTTTTTCTCTTAAATGACCATATTCTAACATTTTCCTTTTTATAGAAAAGAGTCATACTTTAGTGATCTTATCACAAATAATGTTTTTATGTTACACACCCCAAAACTTCCATAAGAAATTAACAACTTTTGGGAGTTCCCGTGGTGGCTCAGTGGTTAATGAATCCGACTAAGAACCATGAGGTTGCAGGTTCAATCCCTGGCCTTGCTCAGTGGGTTAAGGACCTGGCGTTGCCGTGAGCTGTGGTGTAGGTCGCAGACGTGGCTCGGATCACAAGTTGCTGTGGCTCTGGGGTAGGCTGGCAGCTACAGCTCTGATTCAACCCCTAGCCTGGGAAACTACATATGCTGCGGGAGCGGCCCAAGAAAATGGCAAAAAAAGACAAAAAAAAAAAAAAGAAAGAAATTAACAACTTTTAATGCATTATATATACTGTCCCTGCCGTATGCTGCAAATTCTTGGGTGCCAAGGGAATAAAATAGATGATTTCCTAGAATATGTCAATTTATATGGTCATGCAAATAAGTTTTATTATTTATTAATGGTGTTTTAACAATCAACAGTTTAATTAGCAAAATAATGTTTCTGATCAACCAAAGAAGTAATCCTATTTTAAATACCTAACTTGCCTTTTAAATTAGAAAACCCTATTATATTTTCAGTATCCTGGGGCACTCACTGCATCAACTGCACCCTATGGACCTTGCTAATTAGCCCCCAAAGGTTATAGCTATTGAATCTGCAACTGCTTACTCAGATGGAACTTCCATTCATCATCTTTCCCATTTTCTTTCAACTGTTCATGTTCTAATGTGGCCTTATTGACATTTATGGGTTTTTTATGCAGCCCATGTTTAGCATATATCATGGCATAAGAATGCAGAAAGCTTTTCGTGTTAGAATGATCATCATCTTTATCCTACATGTGTTTGTGTGAATGAAATACATATTATGAAAAGATAATGACAAAGACATAAACCTACCTTTGTGTAACCTTTCAGTTTAATCGGCCACCCTTACAGAGTGTAGGTGGTAAGCTGTTCTAGTTCTGTTTAATTGTTGGAGTCCTTAAGGCTACTCTACTTTGAGCATTAATGAAGAGTTAAAAAAAAAAAAAAAAAAAGACCTGTACAATTTTCACCTATCTTTCCCATACTAAAAGTTCTACATTTTTTGTAACACACTGAAACAGGTGAGGATTTTGTTGATTTGCTTGCTGGTTTTTCCTAGAGTCAGGGAAGGATGATTTAGCAGAGAATTGCTTTAGCCTTCTTTAATAATGGACGAATGGGCCTAGTGAATGAGCCTGTCTATATCAGGATGTAACTAGTGGTTCATTGATAAAATTAACCGCCTGGGGGCTTCATGCAAAGATAAGTTTCTGAAGACCATGCCTCTTGATTCTGATTCTGAATGACTAATATGGGACCTAAGAATCTGCATTTAAACAATCTCCCAGGTGAACTTATAATCAGGTTAGCAACCATATTTGAAAACACTGATTTCCTCTATAGTATTGGCGCAAAAAGATAGAGCAACCACATCAACTAACTGGCTAGAGATAAAAGGGGCGACTTGGAGACGTTCTATGATGCCCTGGACACAATTCTGGATTCTTCCTTCCCTCTCTTTATTTCTCATTCACTTTCCCTTTGCCTAAAATTCACCCTTCTCTTTTATCCTAAGGTCAGGGCAGTGGGGGGGGGGGAATAATAAATATCTCAGAACAAATGCTAAGTACTTTGTTACTTAACAAAAAGAAGCACCCAATTGTGATAAGGAAGTGGTTATGGCTACTGGTACATATATGCAGGTTGGGGGAAGAGGTGCTGAAAATGAGAGAAGAGCAAACACCCCCTCCCCCTCCCCTGCGGCTCTGAATGGAACAGGCAGGTAGGCCAGGGGCAGATATAGGCAGCAGGAATCCAGTAGTTGTGCCTCTTCAGATCAGGCTCTTCTCTGCTCAGGTAAACGGAAAATATCATACGAAAGGAATGAGTTCTATTCCTGATTCTTATCACAGTTAACATTTGACCACAATTTGATTTCTCCCAGACTTCACCTGAATTTCAGGTCTCCTGATTGTAAAAGGATGTAAATATGTACCTTTAAAAATGGAGTAGTGAATTCTTAAAGTGACCCTTTGGCCTTGTGGCTGAATCTGTAACCACCATCCCCTTGATTTTCTTACTCCCAAGTTAATGCATCTGCCATCCAATTAACACCTCATTTAACTATACACCTGAGGCTTTTGCTTCAGAACTCTATTTTGAAACAATTAGCCCTCTACTGAATAGGGTAGTGTGATTATAATTAGGTGGGAGACACAAAGAACAGTGAGATTAAGCCTTTGTGAAAACTCCCTTAATGGAAGTGACAGTCGCAATAAAGAGAAAAGCATGAAGTTAGAATAAAGGCAACTTGCTTTTAAACTGTGGCATGTTCAGTACACAGTATTACTTACTTTACTCATTTTTTCAATGCATAGAAAAATAAATGTGGTATATCACTTCGCAAGCAGAGGACTAATGTTTTGTTTGAAATTATTATCACATATTTTGGGCATATGGAAACCTGTAAATAGCTCTACATCTGAATTTTAATTTTCCCTAGAGGTGGTTGAGATTATTTATAATGAAAATACTGTGGTTTTTATAAAACTGAGTGATTTTTACAAATAAACACAAATTTAATTTCCCTGTTTTAGAACTTAAGCACTGAAAAACAGGTATTTATATTTTCACATCTATATGCATATTTTATTCTAGTCTTTTTTCATATTAATCCTTAAATCAGCGTTTCTCAGATTTTGATGTGCATAAGAATTGTTTGGGGATGCTTTTAAAATACAGAATCTAATTTAGTAGCCTTTAACTCTGCATTGCTAACAAGCTCCTGATGATGCTCATGTTACTAGTTCAAGGACCACGCTGTGTAGCAAGGCTTTATCTGGAATACATCTCTTAAGTAGTCAAGATAGGTTTTCATCAAAGAGAAATACTCTTTTCTAGTTTAAATTTTATATTCATAAATTATGGCATCATTGGAACAGATTTGAGGCTATATTAATAGGGTAGAAATGGATACATTCTAGTCCTATAAATTTTCTAAACTTTACAACACATGGTATTTTCAACTGACTTCAAGTTTTTCTGGTACTTTATGTAAAAGAGCTTATAACTCTTGCTGTTTTAGATGAAATGTTTAATTAGAATTCATTAAAAGAAATATAAAATAACTTAACCATTCATTCTCTCATTCCCAGGCTGTAATCTTCGTAATAGCAAAACCCCAAAAACGATTTCTGAGGTGTAGAAATCAGTGAGGATAAGACCTTTTTACGCCTTTAAATTCGCTAGTAGTTGGTACAAGAATATGTCTTCTCTAGAGAAGAAGCTGCGGAAATGTGCTAATTTGAAAAGGGTAAGACACTTGACTGGTTAACTGGCTGATACAGAAAATGAATAGCAAGAGAGAGAGGAGAAATAACCAACACATGGTCATAAAAAGGCAAGGGGAAAAAAGAGGAAGAATGAACTAAAGAAGCTAAAAGTGAGAATCAGTGAAATAGAAAACACTGGGGTTTCTAACTCCATGGGGCCCACATAGATGTGCATGTAGGAGGTGTAGGGATTTAAGAATTACTTATTCTACTTTCTCCAATCTAGGGAAATAAAAAATCAAGGGGAGGAAAACTAGTTTCTTCAGTGACCAGGAAAGTTTAGGAGAAGAGCTTAACTTTGATTTAGAAGAAAAACCAAGAGGATCTGAGAAAACGTCGCTCAAAGAAAACCAGGAAGACTTGAGGCTTCAGCTGGGGAGAGGCAAGACTCAGCATCGGGGCTGAGAGTTCTCAAGCCTAAGAATAAGAAGTAGGAATGACCCTGTGCTGGCCATCCCTGGACAGTGTTGACCCTATATCAGTGTGCGTCACATAATTAATTCCTGAAAAATTATGTCACTGTTTATTACTCTTATAATGTCAGCAATTTGTGCAGGAAGAGACCCTCAGAAGCACCCAGTCCAATTCTTCCAGGAGTAATTTAGTGAACTATTTCCCCTAAAGTCTAAATGACTGATCCAGGGTCATATTTAAGACAGAGATAATTCTGAAAACTGTTATCCACACTTAGTCCCAGCTTGTGCCACAACATCAAAAACCTCTGAGTTCTGCTCCACTCAGGCAGGAGATGAGGCAGAGACAATATGAAGAAAGAACCACATTTGCAGGAAACCCTTCAAACCTCCCCACGCACTCCCATGTCTCAGAAATGGACCAGACAAGATGGTAGGAACTGGCCTGTCATCTTGGTGTGGATTTTAGTGCTTACAAGGAAACTGTAATTAAAGAGATGCAAATACGACAATTAAGATGAGATGTATCATTCTCATTTTCACCAAGATCCCAGTCAGATTTCAAATCATTTTACATACTTGCAAGAGTTAGATGTGAATCTATACATGTAAACACTTGTTGCTACTGTTAAGGATAAATTTTCCTTTACTGACTTCTTAAACTGTGATCAACATTTTTGTAGAGATGCCTAGAGATGTGACTTATGAAACAGAAGACAGTCAAGCCCCCAGAAACAGAAAAGGCAATGAAATGGATTCTCCCCTCGGGCTTCTAGAAGAAACACAGTCCTATTGACACCTTGGCCAATGAAACTGATTCTGACCTCCCAAACTGTAAGATATAAGATGCATTGTTTTAAGCCACAAATTTATGGTAATTTGTTACAGCAGCAATAGGAAAATAATACATTGCCTTATAGGGCTATGGAGGTAGTAAATATATGTAAAAATAAAGCAATTTGAATGGTGCCTAGATATGCTAAGTGCTATTATTAACATAAATCCAAGTATTTAACTTCTATGCTTAAAAATCTGTTGTTTTCCCTATACTCTTCAAATGAAATTGATTTGCTGAGTTATGTCCTCTAAAGCATTTGCATCTTTCAGTTCTTTCTGACCTCTTGAAACCTTTCACTGCCACCTTCTGCCTCCCTCACTACTGCCCAGTCACACTAACTTTCTTTTAGTTCCTCCTAAAATCAAGTGCCTTTGAACCTCAGATCTTTGTAACAGCTGCGCTCCCAGCCTGGAGAGTTCTGTCATCCTCATCCCAATTAAATTTTTTATATTTATGAAAATAACTTGTCTTCAGAAAAGCTTTTCCTTAAAACAAAGTTTCTCAGAATACACCATTCTTAATGGCTAATAAGCACATGAAAAGATACTCAATATTACCACTCATCAAGGAAATGCAAAACAAAACCACAATTTGACACCACTGTGTACCACTGTTAAAATTAAAAAGACAGACAAGTGTCAGTGAGGATGTAGGAGTTGAAACTCTCATACATTGTTGGTGGGACTGAAAATGGTACAGCCACTTTGGAAAACAGTTTGGCAGTTTTTCAAAGTGTTAAACATAGAGTTACCATATGATCCAGCAGTTCCACTCCCAGGTATAAACACAAGAGAAATGAAAACATTTCTCATGTTTTTTTGTGCATATATACACACAAAAACCTGTACATGAATGTTCAGAGCAGCATTATTCATAACAGCCAAAAACTGTTAACCTAAATGTCTACCAACAGTGGAATGGTAAAATAAAATACAGACTATCCATACAATGGAATTTTTTTTTTCTTTTTAGGGCCACTTGTGGCATATGGAAGTTCCTAGGATAATGGTCAAATCAGAGCTGCAGCTGTCTGCCTATGCCACAGCCATAGCAATGCCAGATATGAGCCGTGTCTGTGACCTAAAAAGCAAGAGCCTACAACATGCTACCTACAAGAGACTCGCCTTAGGGCAAAGGACATATACAAATTGAAAGTGATAGGATGGAAAAAGATTATTTCACGAGAATGGAAAAGACAGAAAAGCGGGGGTTGCAAAGCTCATATCAGAAAAATAGACTTTAAAACAAAGGCCATAAGGAAAGATAAAGAAGGACGCTATTTAATGATAAAAGGATCAATTTGAGAAGAGGATGTTACACTTGTCAATATATATGCTCCTAATATAGGAGCACCTAAATACATACAACAAACACTAACGGACATAACAGGAGAAATTAATGGGAACACAATAACAGTAGGAGATTTTTACACCCCACTCATATCAATGGACAGATTCTCTAGAAGGAAAATCAGTAAGGCATCAGAGAACCTAAATGACACAATAGAAAGTTAGACTTAATTGATATTTTCAGGACATTACATCCAAAAAAAAAAAAAAAATCAGAATATATATTCTTTTCAAGTGCCCATGGAACATTTTCAAGGATGTACCACATACTGGGGCACAAAACTAACCTCAACAAATTGAAAAATGTAGAAATTGTTTCAAGCACCTTCTCTGACCACAATGGCATGAAACTAGAAGTCAACCACAGGAAATGAAATGAGAAAAAACTGACTACAGAGAGACTAAACATGCTACTAAACATGCTACTAAAAGAATCAATGGGTAAATGAGGAAATCAAGAGGGAAATTAAAAAATACCTCAAGACAAATGACAATGAAAAAACAATCATTCAAAATCTATAGGATTAGATTCTTGGAGGTAAATTCATAGTAATACAGGCCTTCCTCAAAAAAAAAAAAAAAAAAAAAAGAAAGAAAGAAATGTCAGATCAACAACTTAACCTACCACCTAAAAGAATTAGAAAAAGAACAAACAAAACCTAAAGTCAGCAGAAGGAAGAAAAACAGAAAGATCAGAGAGAAAACCAATAAAAAAGATTTAAAAAAAATAGAAAACAATAAAACCAAGAGCAGGTTCTTTGAAAGGGTAAACAAAATTGACAAACCTCTGACCAGACTCACAAAGAAGAAGAGAGGACCCAAAAAAACAAAATAAGAAATGAAAAAGGAGACATCTCAACAGACACCACAGAAATACAAAAAAAAAAAAAAAAGATAATACTGTAAACAATTATATGCCAACAAATTCGACAACCTAGAAGAAATGGACAACTTTCTAGAGACATATCGCTAATGAAAACTGAATGAAGAAGAAATAGATCATTTGAACACACCCATCACTCAAAATGAAACGACTATATAATGATAAATACTCCCTACAAACAAAAGTCCAGGACCAAATGGCTTTACAGATGAATTCTACCAAACATACAAAAAGAACATATATCCATCCTTCTTAAACTTTTTTAAAAAGACTGAAGTAGAAGGAACACTCCCAAAGACATTCCATGAGGTCACCATCACCCTAATACCAAAACCAGATAAAGATAATACCAAAAAATGTTATAGGCCAATATCTTTGATATGCATACACACAAAAATTCTCCACATGATTTTAGCTAACTGCATCGAACAATGTGCAAAAAAGATCATACACCATGACCAAATGGGTTTCATCCCAAGTTCACAAGGATGATTCAACATATGCAAATCAGTCAACGTCATACACCGCATTAACAAAAGAAAAGTCAAAAACGACATGGTCATCTCAATAGATGCAGAAAAAGCATTTGACAAAATCCAACATCCATTTATGATAAAAACTCTTACCAAAGTGGGAATAGAGGGAACATACCTTAATATAGTAAAAGCCATTTATGATAAACCCACAACCAGTATAATACCAAACAGAGAAAAGTTGAAAACCTTCCTACTAACATCTGGAACAAGACAAGGATGCCCACACTCACCATTTTATTCAACATAGTGTTGGAAGTCCTAGCCACAGCACTTAAACAAACAAAAGAAATAAAAGCTATCCAAACTGGAAGAAAAGAGGTAAAATTGTCACTCTCTGTAGATGACATGATACTATATATAGAAAACCCTAAGGACTCCACACAAAAACTACTAGAACTGATCAACAGATTCAGCAAAGGCAAAACCAATGGGAGCTAATCAAAGTTATAAGCTTTGCACAGCAAAGGAAAAAATGAAAAGACAACTTACAGAATGGGAGAAAATAGTTGCAAATGATGCAATTGACAAGGGCTTAATCTCCAAAATATACAAACTCATACAACTCAGCAGCAAACAAAACAAATCACCCAACTGAAAAATGGGCAGAAGACCTAAATAGGATTTCTCCAAAGAAGACATACATATTGCCAATAGGTACATGAAAAATGCTCGGTGTCACTAATTATTAGAGAAATGTAAATCAAAACTACAATGAGGTATCACCTCACACTGGTCAGACATCATTAACAAAACTATAAATAACATGCTGAAGAGGGTGTAGAGAAAAGGGAACCCTCCTACACTGTTGGTGGGAATGTAAATTGTACAACTACTGTGGAAAATAGTATGGAGGTTCCTCAGAAAACTAAGTATAGAACTACCTTATGATCCAGCAATCCCACTCCTGGGCATATATCCAGATAAAACATTCATTCAAAAATACACATGCACCCCTATGTTCATTGCAGCACTGTTCACAATAGCCAAGACATGGAAACAACCTAAATGTCCATTGATAGATGTATGGATTAAGATGATGTGGTACATGGAGTTCTTGTCATGGTGCAGCAGAAACAAATCCTTCTAGGAACCATGAGTTTGTGGGTTCGATCCCTGGCCTCGCTCAGTAGGTTAAGGATCCAATGCTGCCATGACCTATGGTGTAGGTTGTAGACGTGGCTCAGATCTGGCATTGCTGTGGCTGTGGTGTAGGCGGGCAGCTGTAGCTCTGATTGGACCCTTAGCCTTGGAACCTCCATATGCTGCAGGTGTGGCCCAAAAAAGAAAAAGAAAAAAGAAAAAAAAAAAAAAAGAAGATGTGGTACATATACGCAATGGAATACTACTCTACTACTCAGCCATAAAAAAGAACAAAAGAATGCCATTTGCAGCAACATGGATGGAACTAGAGATTCTCATACTAAGTGAAGTAAGTCAGAAAGAGAAAGATGCCATATATCACTTATATGTGGAATCTAAAATATGGCACAGATGAACCTACCTATAGAACACAGACTCATAGTCATGGACAACAGACTTGTGGTTGCTAAGGGATGGGAGGGAGTAGATGGACTACTCGGAGTTTGAGTTTAATAGATGGAAACAATTACATTAAGAATGGATAGGCAATGAGGTCTTGCTGTATAGCACAGGGAACTATGACCAATCACTTGTGATGGAACATGATGAAATATAGCATGAAAAAGTGTATAGATGTATGAGTGGCTAACTTTGCTGTACAACAGAAATGGACAGACAATGTAAATCAACTACAGTAAAAAAATTTTTTTTAATTTAATAATGTGAACATTTAGAGTTTTGCAATCTAAAATGGTTTAGCTATGAACTAGACTTCTTATGGTGATCATTGTGTGATATGCACAAATTTCAAATTGTTATATGGTATGCCTGAAACTAATAAAAGTTTTATGTCAAAAAGGTAAAATGTATGATATTCCAGATCGTGATAAATGTTGATAAAGTTAAGCAGGAGAGGGAGGTAGGGAGAATAGTGGGGTGTGGGGGCAAATTAAAAGATGTTCAGAGAGGATCTTAAGGAGAAGGAGATATTTGATCAAAGACTTGAGAAAACTGAGCTAGAGAGCCTGGTGAACCACATAGGGGAATGCAGTCCAGGCAGAAGGAAAGAAAGCAAGGGCAAAAGCACAGAGCGGGGAGTGTTCTGGAATGTTAAAAGAATATCAAGAGCCCCAGGTGACTGGTGTAAAATGAAAAAGAGAGATTAGTAGGAGAAAAGTGTCAAAAAGTTAAGGAGGTGATTCAATCCCACTGGTACTTATATGGACACTGACTTTCCTTTAAAAGAAGATGGGAAGCACTGGGATATTTTAAATGGTGATTGGCTTGATCTTACTTTTTAACAAATCACCTTGTTGTGCTGAAAATAGGTGTTTGTGGGGACTATAGTGGGAGTTGAAGCAGGGAGACATATGGGAGGCTATCGCAGTAACCCAGGTGGTTTACAATCCCGGTGACCTGTGATAGCGACAGAAGTGACATAAAGTAATGGGATTTAGGATATAATATGAGGCTAGATCCAATGGGATTTTCCAGGTAGATGGAGAAGTTATTGGTGACCATAACAAGAAAATTCTTAGGAGCCTAGAAGGGACAGATGCCTCTTTATAGTGGATTGAAGACTGATGGGGAGGAGTGAATTGGACACAGATTATAGACAACACCTCTGAAAAGTTTTACTTTAAAAAGGCAATAGATGGAGGAGTTCCCGTCGTGGCTCAGTGGTTAATGAATCTGACTAGGAACCATAAGGTTGCGGGTTCGATTCCTGGCCTTGCTCAGTGGGTTAAGGATCCAGCATTGCCGTGAGCTGTGGTGTAGGTTGCAGACGCGGCTCAGATCCCGCGTTGCTGTGGCTGTGGTGTAAGCCGGTGGCTACAGCTCTAATTTGACCCCTAGCCTGGGAATCTCTATATGCCATGGGAGCAGCCTAAGAAATGGCAAAAAGAAAAAAAAAAAGGCAATAGATGGAGAGGAAGTGGGGTCAAGAGAAGATTGTCCAAAAAAGGAGAAATAACAGTATTTTTATATTTATGGGAATGATATAGCAGAGAGAGAAAGTTGATGGGAGAGAGAGGACACAATAGCCAAAGAAATTGAGTAGATAAGAAAGAATGGGAACTAGTACACAACAGAAGCAGCTGTTCAATTAGGAACCATGGCTATGGAGCCATAGTGATGATGGGAAGACAGAGAATGTAGACTGTGATGATGCAGATACGTAGAAGGAGTTGTGCAGTTTTGGAAAGTTGTCTCTTTGTTCCTATTAACACATGAACCAGAAATCAAGGTTTTCATTGGAGAGTGAGGGTAGTGGAAGCAGAGTTGGCCATGTGAGGAAAGATGAGGATGAGAAGTAGTCATCTAGGAGAGAGAGAAAGAGACTCAATATCCAGGGGTAAAGATGGGAGTAAGTGATTGAGGTCGTATGAAGGACATTATTGATAGATAGTCAACAGAGTAAGCGACCAGAATATCAATTATGGTGGTACCGAAATCAGTCAATAGTAATCATAGTAGGAAGAGTATTGTAAAAGGCAGAAGTCAGAGACAAAATCTTCAAGTTTTACTGAACTGGTCAGATCTTAAGCTTCTGTTTTTATTTTTATTGAACACTCAATCACAATTTCTAAAATGTTTATCTTTTTTCCAATTATTATACTACTTTCCTTTATATTTCTTTAAACATTAAGAAATTGACTTTATGACCAGACTGTAACTAGTATATTATATGAAATTTTTAAATTATAAAGCATACCCTATACTGAATCCAAGCTTGAAACCATCAGCCAGAGGTTTATGCCTACAAAAGAACAGTTTTCATTGGCTAGATGAGAAAACAGTTTGATTGACAGTTTTGGAGGAACGGTTTTTAAAAAATATGACTGCCAAATGTGTGTATATTTGAAATATTACATTGAAGGAATTCAGTGACTCTAGCTGGTGAATTTCCAGCTGGAGAAGAATGTTAAGTGAAATAGTCAAAAAATAGTTATAAGTAAAATCCATCACAAACCCATCATTTCACATTGGGCCATTAATCTTCAGCAAGAGGCCAACTGTGAATCACATGAATATTTGGATGTGAGAAGGCATCATCTATAACACCCAGTGTTAATAGAAAACCGTCAGGCCCATGCTCAATTGCCCACTGGTGATGCCCATTGATCTGTTCTCATGGCAAGACAAAGACTTATGAATTCTGGGCACCACTTTGAAGCAGGTCTCTATGTGCTGCCCCTCAGACACCTTCAAGAAATTCATCAAATGCTAGCTATTTTTAGTTTCAGATGGTTTAGTCCTTTCCAAATTGGATACTGGGGAAGGGATATATAAGATTAACGAGGGACCTCAGTTGATACTGAAGCGCTGAAAACTGAACAGCAGAACAGAGATGTATTTACTTTGGACTCTATCTCATGTCCAATCCCTAAAGTGAGAAATACAAACCAAATATAGTGAGATCTATTAGTAGTTAATTAACACTGACCAGCAGAATTCAACATCTTCTTTGTGAGGCATATCAACTTAAAGCATGGGGAATGGCATATACTGTGAAATTTCCAGAATTAATCTTCAGTCCATACATGGCAATGATTAATTTCGTTTAAAGCAAACATTTTCATTGGCTATTTTTAGAAAAAGAAATTTAATGTGAAAGGAACGGAGGACCATTTTACAATGTGTACACGCCAAGGGAACCAAACCAAACTCATCCCATTAAAGAAAAGCATAAGAGGTTTGCGGAAAAGGAAGTTTGAGGATCACTGCAAATATGTGTAAATGAGTGGGGACAGGCACAGAGAGGCTTACAAAGTTTGGAACAAGTGGCCCACCACTCATTATTTCCATCTGCAGAACCCCAAGAATAAAATCACCCATTGTCCTAACGAAATCTTACTAAAACTGACATAGTAAATAAAATGATCATCATGAATAGCTTTTCTCCAGTTGTGTGTGAGGCGATGTGCACATGATCTGATGACTATTACGTGATGCTAAACGTTTGTGGTGACGTCACAAGGTCAGGTTGCTATGAGAAAGCATCATAGACAGAATGGCTTGAATGATGTACGTTTATCGCTCACAGTTCTGGAGATTGTAAGTCTGAGATGGTGGTGTCAACACCGTCAGGTTCTAGTTAGGACTCTCACCTGCATTGCAGATGGCTGACTTGTCATCATACCCTCACATGGTGGAAAGATGAGTGAGCCAGCTCTCTGGCCTCTTCTAAAGTCACTAATCCCACTCATGAGAACTTCACCCTCATGACCTAACTATCTCTCAAAGGCCCCCATTATATTGGAGAGGTAATGGTGGTTCCAACATAGGGACACAAATATTCGCTCTATAACATAGCTATTGGTCCAAGAGAGAAACAGAGACAAAAATGTACTAGAACCAAAGAGAAAATCAAAGGGAAAAATGTGAATTAGAGCAAAGGCAGTAGAGCAAGAATGTTGATATTTGTTCCTACACACAGAAAATAAGGAAGAATTTAGTCAACCAAGAAGAAACTGCTAGAGGAATGACTTTTGGAGTTTGACCCTGGGTTGAAGGGTAAGGAACGAGAATTGATTTTTGCTCTTCCTTTAGAAGTCCTTAGAATTCAGGATGAAGAACAACTAGGTCAGTTTTGTTTCTCATTGAAACTAAGCTTGTAGGTGCAGAGATAATAGTGTTATTTTAATTTATCCATTGCACTGGGAACCCAATCAGAAAAGGGCCTTTGTTTCTACCAAACACTGGTAGCTAGTGGGACAGAGAATGAAATACATAACAACCACGCATTCAGACATCCAGTTTAACCTTAGCAACAGTGCTGTCAACCTATACACTCACCTACCTGCATAAGCTTTGAATACCAGCAATTTTCCCACCAGTTCTCTCCTATTCATAAAAGGCTAAATACAGGCTCTGAAGACATTCCTGGGGAGTCAGTGAGAGGAGGTTGAGGGTAGATATGGAAAACTACTACTGTGCTGCTTCTCAAAATTTCCTATCTTCATTCTGGATACATGGAGTAATTACACTTCTTTACCTCTTAAGGTTAGAAATAGCCATAGGACTTTTTTAAAAAATAGAGTGTGAGTGCAGGTGATGTGTAAGTGATGTGTGCCTCCTCCAGGCAGAGGCACTTAGTTGCCACCAGAGACCCTTCGGAACTTTCTTCCTTGGCTGCTGCCAACGTGGGAGCATGTGTTGATGTGGAGATAAAAAGCTGAGCCATTACATGGAGGAGAGGAGGCTGGAGGTGGTGGGCACTAGATGTCCATTGCACTTTGAACAAGATTTAAACATTTATTTTGAGGCTACTGACATTTAGAAGTTGTTTATTGCTGCACCATAACCAAGCCTATCGTGACCAATTCAAGCTCCAACTTTCCCAAAGACTTGGAATAAACAAAAGAAATGTCTTAATTTTTTGGCATCAACATTGGTGGACAATTATTTTGGCAGGGAACTTTATATTATATTAGAATAAAGCATTTTGCAATTTTATCACCAAAGTTTACAATTTTTATTAGTTTACTGTTTTAGTAAAGCATAGCCCACAGTGCAACTATTTACTGAAGACTGCATGTCCAATAAAGGTAGTTATAAAGTGATGCTGAACTGACTGCATCATTTCATATACTCACCCATCTCTACGTACCAAGTTTTCTTTAAATTTCAAGTTCTTTAAAGGAATGCCAATTTAGCCTAAGACCCTAGGAAGATTTCTTCCCTATTCTCTAAATCAGATTTAAAGTAGGATTGTGGAATCTGAAAAAAGGACAGACTGAACTTCTTTGCAGAACAGATGCTGACTCACAGACATTGAAAAACTTATGGTCTCCGGAGGAGACAGTTTGGGGGGTGGGGGGATGTGCTTGGGCTGTGGGATGGAAATCCTGTGAAACTGGATTGTTATGATCATTGTACAACTACAGATGTGATAAATTCATGTGAGTAATAAAAAAAAAAAGAAAAAAAAAGTAAGATTGTATCTTCATCTTCTGCCTTGATTTCTTTCTAAATACTTTTGCTATAGATCTGGAGTTAAGAGGATAAATGGGCAAAATAGTAAATATTTTCAGCTTTGTGCATCATATGATCTTTACTGCAACTTTTTAATTCTGCTGTTGTAGCAAGAAAGCTTCCATAGATAATACATAAACCAATAAGCATGTCTAGTTACAAAAATAAGCAGCAGGCTGATCTTGGCCTTTGGGCCATAGTTTTCTAAATCTTGCTTTAGATAATATTTCCAGTCTAAGTCACATCCATACAATTTCATATTATCAACTGTCATTATAGCATCTTTGGGGACTATATTAATTAAATCAGCATTCCATCTGACAACTTATCTGATGCTCTTCACAATCATGAAATAAAATACATACCCTATTTATGCTTTGGGCTCAATATCCTTTTTTAAAAAATGGTCTCTTACAATACTAGTTCTGTAGGGATAGATACATAAAAAAGGATAAACTAAAATAAATATATGTCTTTGTAGGCAATTCAAAATCCTGTTTTTCCCTGATGTTACAGTTTAAATGGACTTTTAAAAATGGAAACATATTTATTTTTGGTTTCCCAACAAATACCAAGAAATAAAAATCTTAGCGAGATAAAGGAAAGAAAGAGATGATAGTACTGCAGGACAGAAAAGGCTCGTGAAATTGTTTTCAGAAAATGAAATCATGATTGACATGATCTAACATCTCTCCACCAGGAGAATGCTAGCCCATGCCAATTTAAGTCTCTTTTACTAGTTCAAAATGAAATATCACTAAAATGCTGCATATACAGGAGACTGTTAGAAAAAAAGGAGAAAGTGGGAGTTCCCGTCGTGGTGCAGTGGTTAACGAATCCGACTAGGAACCATGAGGTTGCGGGTTCGGTCCCTGCCCTTGCTCAGTGGGTTAACGATCCGGCGTTGCCGTGAGCTGTGGTGTAGGTTGCAGACGCGGCTCGGATCCCGCGTTGCTGTGGCTCTGGCGTAGGCCGGTGGCTACAGCTCCGATTAGACCCCTAGCCTGGGAACCTCCATATGCCGCGGGAGCGGCCCAAGAAATAGCTTAAAAAAAAAAAAAAAAAAAAAAAAAAAAAAAAAAAAAAGAAAAAAAGGAGAAAGAAAGAAAATATGCATATATACTGAATCTCCTGGAAGGAAAATGAAACAATTTTACTCATTTTAATTTGTCTCAAATTAATTTCTTTTAATGCAACATATTTTGAATTACTGGGGCAAAGAAGCCAACAAGGAAGTCAGCTATGGCAAAGTGATTCAAACACAGAGTAATATAAATAAATGAGTTATGCTAAGACCCAAGGCTATTTTTGTTTCCTGTTTCAGATAGCATGTGTTGGGGTGGGGAAGATGTATGTATCATACAATAGTGTGGTGTCTCAGTGAGCACATCTAGAACACGAATTAAAATCAATTTTATTGGCTTATAAAAGATGTATGTATGAACTTTGTCTTTTAATGGACTTGGTTAGTTTGTTGCTGTAGTATACTCCTGAAAATACTGGCTGGTTGGTTTCAAAAGAAGTGGGAAAAGTTCTCTTGACTGCTTCATTGCTCACCTGGGATGTATAACCAAGGACAAGACCTTATTGAATGGGAGGAAAATTGATTGATGCCAACTGGAATGGTTCAGGCATGAAATAGATTGTAACATGTCCCTGTGTCTCAGCAGAATGTGGAAGTGTTTCTGCGTTCAAGTGATTTCCCACCAGAATGTGAAAGTGTTTCTGTGTTCAAGTGATTTTGACTACAATGTAACTGCCAGGTCATTGGCACTGTCGCTGAGACACAGGACAGGACCGAACACTGAAAGTGGAGAGGCTAAGAGCGTACACAGAGACACACTCTGGATCAGAGCTGACTCTGCCACTACGGACTCTGTGAGGTTGTGCAAATCATTTAATCACTCCAAGTTTTGGCTTTCTCAACTTTTAGGCTGAGCTATATGAAACTGCCAATATTTAACTGTTTTTAATCTACAAAATTGACAATTTCATGATTCATCATCTGTGGCTTCATCATTCTTTGGCTGTGATTAAATGTAATCTTCCTATAAACTTATAGGGAAAGTATAAGTGCATTTGTAGTATTTTTTACTTACTCTAAGTTAAAGTGTTTACTGGAAGGTATTATATGTAACAGTTAAAATTCATTACTTTAGTTCATTGATTTATATAGACAAATTAGTAATTGATAACATTTGCCATTAAAGAAATATAAATTGCATTATAGAATAATTTATTTGGTTTTATGTATATACTCTGTGGGAGCCTAAAGTTTACTTCATCAGTGATAGACTATTTGCCAGTAGTCATGCCATCAGGTTGGACATGTTCTAACAATATGCTTTGTTGATATATAGTCTTAGTGCACATATTTGATACATGTCCTATTCCAGGTTGCTTGCATTTATAAAATCAATTTGGGAGTTCCCTTGTAGTACAGCAAGTTAAGGATCCAGTGTTGTCACTGCACTGGCTTGGGTCACTACTATGACATGGGTTCTATCCCTGGCCTGGGGAACTTCCACATGCTGCAGGGGCGGCCAAAAAAAAAAATTAATTTAATGGTTCTGGCAAATCTTGTCATGGTGTTCCAACAACTTCACTGCCTTGAGACTTTCATCTCCATCGGCAAGCCTCCAGGTATAGAGCTTGAGCTCCATTGCTACTGGGAATGGGATCTGTATCTTACACATGCATGCAGCTCCAAGTGAAACCCAGGAGTATGGCTCTGAGAAACTCAAAAGACATTTGCTTTAAAAACACACATTCAAAAAGTTATTTAACTCCTTAATGGAGTGTTATTTTTACAATGTTATAAAATCTAAGGATTTGGTCAATGATTTATTTCATTTGTCTTAAGACTGAATAAACCCAGGGTGAAAGTTGAGTGTTCACACTAGGAGAAGACAGAAACCTAACAGCATAAAATGGGCACTGAGTCCCTAGGGTTATTAAGGAACCTCTAATGGATAGTTTTAGAACTGAAAAAACAAAGCATATTCATAATTAAAAATGAGATGTGACAGATTTGCTGATAATGTTTATAATTACTATTGAACTAAAGCCATCGCCTCCATTGGGATGTGGCAAGTGTATTTGAGTAGGTGGCTGTAGTGCACCTCCTACTCAGATTTCTCAAAGTGTTTTTTAGATACTCTATCAAATGAAGAACACTCAAGAAAACCATTTAAAGTCAGAAGTGCACCTGACCCTTTTCTTCTTTTATATGTGCAGGTTACTGAAGGTGACACTCAGTAAGAGAGGCTATAAACCTCAATAGTTTCAATCATACACTGATTACAAACTAGAGGATGCTATACATTTTATTACTCTTTTATTCTCATCTATTCCAGAAGGTGCACAATGTTCTCTTGGAAATAACTGGAGATGGAACCTGAACCTTGGTAGATTTTCCAAAACTTTGACATCCACTGGGAACCATGCTGAGACCAAAGATCTTGACCAACTTTTAAGAGCAGGCAAATGTTCATTGACACAGTTTCCCTCCTGGCAGTCCCTTCTTGCTCCTAGTGAGCTTCTTCTAACCTTAAGATTCCCAGGATCTTCCTCATGCCTTAAGCAACCATTGTTCTCATGAGTCTTTGGAATCCATTTTTCATTTTACACATTATTTTATATTGATTTCATTGCTTATAATAACAGTAGCTAATAGAATAAAGCATGCTTTTCTTAGTAATAATTACATTTTATCTTCAGATAAAAATCCAAAAAAGTGACTATATGTTAAGTACTTTAATAAGCTGATAGGAGAAGATATTTTCAGGTATATGTTTTTAGGAATTTTTAAGCCATCCTATTAACATGGTCCTATAGTTCTGCCTTATGGAAGTTTCGCTCCTGTTATAAATCAATCAAGAAGCATTTCTTCTGTGACCAGTAGTAAGCTAGATGTTGTGGAGCATTACAGCATCATGATAAATCTCTGCTGAAAAAACATCTAATGTTCTTTGACCCTTCTAGGTATCGCAGTGTCATTTGGAAATGCCTCACTGCTGGAAGAAAATTGCCCAGAAGCCAAAACTTGTAGCTTGCAAAAGTCTGTGCAGAATACAATGGGAGCCTTTGGTGCTTACCACTGTATAAAAACCCAGCAGAGATCTTATTCAGAGAGCAGAAGTTCCCCAGAATAGCTTCACAGAAGAGAACCCCAACAAAGAAGAAAGGAAAGAAATGTCACACAAGAAAAACCTGAACAAAATAATATCTCTTACCCCAGCTCTCAACTCTACAAGTATTTTGTGGAGTGAGCATTTGAAAGAGATTTGGGAGGTGGGGGAGAATTCTCTTTTCTTCCCTTTTCCAAGAACCATGTGCAGTCACCCTCTTCAGCCTGCATTTCTCGAGGTAGGTTAGCCTGATAGTCTAAGCCTGAGGAATAGGTATAGCAGTGTGAGTCATTGCCTGAGAAAACCCCTCCCAATGCTCCTCTTTCCTTCTCCATGACATTTCTCCTATATAACTAAATTCGTGCTAACATGAATGGCAATGAATGGTACATGAGTGGGAAAATAATGTAGAAAATACAGCAACCCATGGAGTGCATAGCTGTGAGTAAAGTGAACTTATTTATCAACAATGAGGTTATGGGCTGGTAACATTTTTGGGAACAGAAATGGCAAACAGACCACCATGGGACAAAATTAACCAACAAATGGGTTTTATTTGGCCTACACAGATTACAAAGTATATTTTAAAATGTTTTGAATTCACTGCAAGGTAACTTCTTACCTAAAAATCTGTCTTTCTAGAAAGTCCTTTTGAGAATCAAATGGTCTGACAACTGTATTCCTGCATTTCCCCTCCTTGCTACACTGGCTGGGACAGAATACCAGGTGCCCTCTTGGATCAAGCACATTCTCCCCAAATTGCTGCCAACCCATCCCTCTTATCGGCTCCATGACCACACACTACTTTTCTAGCACCCGTAGGTATTTGAGATTAAGGGTCCCAAGTGGGCCCTTATGTGCCTTTGCACGTCATCCAGTGAACCATTACTGTCCTGGCTGGGTATCACCAAAGGAATACTGGCTCTTCACCCATAGTCACTGCCCACTTAAGCTAGCCTTCCCTGCACTGGACCTTGCCCTAGTCTGGACATTGGCTTGGGAAGGAACAAGAGAGACAGTTATTGGTGTTTCTGCGCTTGAAGTGCTTAGCTGGTTGGCTCCCTACCTGACTCTGAATGTGCTGGAGTCTGTGCCTCAGCCTCCTGTGGGTTAATCTTTCTCCCATTAGAAAATCTGATTAATGTCATTGGTTTTTCTTGAATTGCATATTTGATGTGTCAGGCACTGACTGTTCTACTTAGGTGATGATTATAATAATGATGACTACTTTTGGAGGTCTATGTTCCAGCCATCTCTTATTTCTTATCTCATTTAATTCCCCAGCAAACCTAATATAACAGTGAACATCTGTGGGTTTTAGCTGCCCAGATCCTTCTGCCTTCTGTCGGTAATAATATCCCTGCGTCCCTTGAGAGAATTGCCCACCACTTTCCAAACTCTATAATGGCAATCCTGGGCGGGGGCGGGGGGGTGGTTGTCAATAACAGTACTCTCCCATAAACCACAGAGTGGGCATATGACCCAACAAAGGCCTATGAAGCTCTTTTGAAGATTTGAGTCTTAGCAGAGTGGTTCTAGCACAGAAAAGGGTTTGATCAGCTTCATCTCCATTGTGCTTCCCAGAAAAGACCTTATATTCATTCTAACCTGAATCCCACAGCTACCATGGTTCCTTTATTTTCAGATATAAGCAGCTCTATCCTTTCAATAAGTTTATTTTGTCACTTATATTAGCTAGAGAAAAACTTCCGTTGCTGTAACCCCTTGTGTTTCAAGATAGCTGACTTGAAAAAATCAATTGCATTCTTCAGAAAGACAAAATCATGACATACTTAGAAAGGCATACGGTATGGGATTAGACCTGTCAACAGTTGAATCCCAAGTTGAGCCATTTACTAGCTGTTTTAATTCTAAACAAGTTATTTCATTTTCCTAAAGCTTAGTTTTGTTGGTTGTAAAATGGGGATAGTAATACTGCAATGTTCATCTTTCAAGATTGCCATAAGAAATTATACAATACACACAATAAGCCTTTTAAAATGACAGTAATATTAGTTGTAGTTGCTTTCATTTATGTTATTATCATTACTTTCATTATTTGAAGATTCATCTAAATAGGCCAAGACCTGGCAGGCTTTTTAAAAGGATTTAAACTAGTGTTTATACTACTCAGTTTTCATTATGTATTTTCCTCCTTGAGTGACAGAAAATTTTTTTTTCTTTCCTCAGTTCTAATTTTCATGGCCATGGAGTTTTCTATCTGCCGTGGATATAGAACTGAACCATAGGTATATGACCTGAGAGAACAGTTTATTGAGAGTAATGTTCTAATTTCATAAGGAAATTGATAGGCTCAATTAGCATAAATGTTGTCCTAAATTTTATGTGTGTGACATTTGGAGAAGAAAATAATGCTTGTTCACATTCTGAACTCAGGGAAAAATAGAGAGAGAAGAGAAGGAAGGAAGGGAGGGAGGGGGAAAGGAGACTAAAAGAATAAAATAGAAAATAAATCACTCGATGGAGCTTTCGCAACAGAAAAAAATACTAGATTTAGTTAGCAATGTACCCAAATTAAAATAATAGTGTGATTTACTTTAAAAAGCTAGTCACTTTAGGCTATACCATCTAAGGTATAAACCTGAGTAAGAAGGCTCACAATTCATTTTATTCTTTACCAAAACCTGGCCTGAAATGTTGGGATATTGTGTTAACTTTGGGATTTCACTTTTTTTTTTTGTCTTTTTTGTTGTTGTTGTTTTGTTGTTGTTGTTGTTGTTGCTATCTCTTGGGCCGCTTCCGTGGCATATGGAGGTTCCCAGGCTAGGGGTTGAATCGGAGCTGTAGCCACCGGCCTACGCCAGAGCCATAGCAACGCGGGATCCGAGCCGCGTCTGCGACCTACACCACAGCTCACGGCAACGCCGGATCGTTAACCCACTGAGCAAGGGCAGGGACGGAACCCGCGACCTCATGGTTCCTAGTCGGATTCGTTAACCACTGCGCCACGACGGGAACTCCGGGATTTCACATTTTAAGGACACAAGTAAGAGTGTATTTGCAGGAGTTTTAAAAGAAAATGGGAATGCTTAAATAAAGAAAAGAAGACTTCAAAGTGACAGAATTTAAGTATATAAAGAGCTGCCATGTAGTACACTTTATACTATTCATATGCAGAGAGTAGGACTGGAATGAATGGGCTTTAAAGAGAAGATGTAGAATTTTTACAAGTAATTTAATGGTCTGGGTTGCATTTCTACAAGATATGAAAGACTGTATTTTCCAAAATGAACCCCATTAAGATTTCTGGTCCCATATACTCCCAAAGCCCATATTCTGGTTCAAAACTGCCACTCCCCATCAGGAGGTAGAGTCTTTTTCCCGACTCCTTGAATTTGGGCAGACTTGTGACTTTCCCAATCCATAAAATCACAGTGTATGATTTCTGAGGCTAGGTTATAAAAAAGATGTAGCTTCCATCTGACTCCTCTCGGGACTCTTGCCCTCAGAACCCAGCTTCTCCACTGCGAGGAAGCTCAGCTCACATAGAGGTCACAAGCAGGTGTTCCAGCCCATAGCCCTCGCTGAGGTCCTAGCCAACAGCCAGCATCAACCACCCGAGATGTGAATGAGGGATCCTCCAGAAGACTTCCGCCTCCACCCTTTGAGTCTTCCAACTGACACCCCAGGCATCCAGGAAAGAGACAAGCCAAGATAAGAAGAATACAGAGAAAGAAATGTCAACATTAAGCTGAACTCTGATACTAAACCTTGGGAAGCACCAAGTTGCTCAGATTTGCAATTCTTTTCCTAGCTCTTCTGTACCCATTTCAAACACAAATGTATCCTGACACCCTCCATTGCAGCTGCCCAAGAAATAGCAGGAATGCTAGAAAATGAGTAAACAGTTGGAAACTGCACATTGAAGCTCATTACCTCTATGAATTCCACAGGGGGTTCAGAAGGGTCAGGAGCTTTTCTGGGAGCAACTACTCAAGGAATCCAAGCAAAATTTTAGGGCATCCAAAAAAAAGAAGTCCCCCTCTGGCTGCCTGACAAGAGTGTTTCTGAATAATTAGAATAAAATGGAACCCTTTTATACAATTTCAATTTGATTTTAAACTTACCCAAACTTAATACAAATTCTATATTGAGGTTGCCCTGCTGTACCTCTCTTTTTTTTTAAAGCAACACATTGAATTTCAATGGAAAAACATTTTTTATTCAGTTTGAGAGGCTTGCTGTTTATTCTTTTCTTTGTAATTGATATTGACTATTGTGGCAAGGTCCACTTTCTTGTTAATAAATCAAAACAATACACATTTTTTTTCTGACATTTTATTAAAAGTATATATATTATTCCAAGAAAACATAAAAAAGTGTGTATTGCAAGACAACAGTTTCAAGGCTTAAATGCCTGCCTTTGCCATCATTATTTTCATAATATTTATATTTAAGCCATCATATGCTTAACTTATTTTTTTTTCTTTTTAGGGCCACACCTGCAGCATATGAAAGTTCCCAGGCTAGGGGTCAAATCAGAGCTGTAGCTGCTGGCCTATGCCACAGCCACAGCAATGCCAAATCCGAGCTGCATCTGCAACCTACATCATGCTTGCAGCAACCCTAGATCCTTAACCCACTGAGCAAGGCCAGATATTGAACCTGCATCCTCACGGAGGCTAGTTGAGTTCTTAACCTGCTGAGCCACAATGGGAACTCCTAACTTGTTTTTTAAGAGGGAAAAAGCATGAATTTTAAAATACTAAGTGTTAAGACTCTAAGCATTATATGACTGAAATCTTTCAAAAATTTTGTTTGAATCATATGTTAAGATTCCTGCTAGTAGAATTTCTGATAATTACTTCTGAAAATTATTTTAATCCTGTTGGCTAGGTTGGAAAACAAAATCAATATTTTATTACAAGTAGTAAAAAAATAGTTTAAAATTAAGCTTAAAATCATCGTCAACAGGAAATTATTAGGTATCTTAGATGAAGCAATAATTTGCATGAGGAAACAAAAAACTACAGAAACCAGTGAGTTTTTTGCGATATTTTACTAGCATGTTTTCTGAAATATATTGGAGATGATTATATGCTTTTATTATTAACAATTTTTAAAAATACCTGCACTTCTACATTACTCTTTTAAATATATGATTATAATTTCTAGTCTCTCACTTGATTAAAAACAGCTGAGAACTAGTGATCTCTGATGTTAATAATAATCCTTTTTACTCCTAAGTAATGTTTTCCTCTCGTTATTTCCTTACACTGCCTTGTTAATTATCAGTTTTTATGGTTTAAAAGTTTTTCCCTAAGGAAAATAAAACAAAGAGGAGGAATAATTTAGCTTGAAAGTGTAATTCTTTATTTTTCTTCATCCAAATGATGGTGACCCAGTTTTATGATTCCCACTTTGCAAATTACAACAAAACCTTATTCCTTAGTTACCTGAACTATCAGAGGGAAGTATATTAATACTGTTCCATCTGTGGCACTGTATTCTTTATATATTATACCTAATACTTAATTTATTTGATTGCTTTAATTGTTTAATTTATTTAAAATGGCCGTACAGGAATTCCCATTGTGACTCTGTGGTTAATGAACCTGACTAGTATCCATGAGGATGCAGGTTTGACCCCGGGCCACGCTCAGTGGGTTGCGGATCTGGCATTGCCATGAGCTGTGGTGTAGGTTGCAGACGTGGCTTGGATCCTGCATTGCTATGGCTGTGGTGTAGGCCAGCAGCTGTATCTCCGATTCGACCCCTAGCCTGGGAAACTCCAGATGCCACAGGTGTGGCCCTAAAAAGACAAAAAAAAAAAAAAAAAAAAAAAAGAAAAGAAAAATAAAATAAAACAAAATGAAAAGGCTGTACAGTGGGCCCTCTGTATCTGCAGCCTCTGCAGCCATGACAACTGCAGATCAAAAATACTCCCCCCAAAAAATTCTAAACAGTTTCAAAGAGCAAAACTTGAATTTACCTCACACCAGCAATTATTCACATAGAATTTATGCTGTATTTACAGCTATTTTCATAGTATTTACATTGTATTAAGATTATAAATAATCTGGAGTTGGTTTAAAATATACCACAAGATGTGCACAGGTTATGGTCAAATAGCCCCTTACATAAAATAATGTAGTATTTACATAAAGGACTTGAGCATCCTGGGATATTGGTATCTGAGGGGTCCTGGAGGCAATCCCCTGTAGATACCAAGGGATGACTATAGAAAAGAAACATAATCATCATTCTTAGAAAAATGTTTATGTCAATATCTTGCTTGTATCCATTTTTCTCTCCTTTGAATGTAGTGATATGTTCTCTCTGGGGCTCTTCTTGTTTTCTCATACTAGGGGTGAAAAGGAATACACCACTAGTATTAACCAATTCTCATTCTTCTGAGTTGGTCCTGGCAGAATTTTGATTTAAACAAATTTTCTTTTGCCTTTTGTGCCATTTCCTTACATTTGGAAATAAAGTCTTAAAATCTAAATGTGGGAATTCACCGCCTTGTTATTCTTTTATTTCTCCTTTTATCCAAATCCGTCTCTGAGAAGTCCATACCTTAAATCCTATAGAGTAACCTCTTCTGGAAGTATCTGCATTTTAAGACTGTTAAAGATTTTGAAATTTTATAATTTTTTTAGTTGCAGATCATGAAATAGGAGCTGGATAGGATGGTACATGCTTTTAAATATTTTACTGGAACTCTTCTACCTAACCCAAAAAGCACTTTTAATTTATTCCCTACATGTTTCAAAAATCATGGTATACCTTACACTGAAATGAGTTACTTGGAATATATATATATATATATATATATATATATATATATATACATACATACATGTATGTGTATATATATATATATATATATATATATATATATATATATACATACATACATGTATGTGTATATATATATATATATATATATATATATATATGTAAGGACCCTTCAGGTGACAACAATATAATATTTGACTAAAACCAGCTTAAACACAAAGGGCAATAAGTTGGCTCGTATCACTGCAAAGGCTAGAGAAAAGCTGTGCACTTAAATGAGTCCTGCATAATTACCCTGCTTTATACCCAGCTCTGCTGCTGTCTCATGCTGACTTTATACCCAGGTTGGCCTTCTTTAGGATAGCAAAGTGGTTAGAGCAGTTCAGGTCATAGCTCACAAATGAAACCGTCAGTATAAAGCCAATGTTCCCACCATTGAACAAAAATCTGGGTGTCATAGGTAAAATGATGATCCTCTCCAAACGCGTCCCTGTTCTGATCTTTAGAATCTGTGAATATAGTGCCTTATGTGGCAGGGAGACTTTGCAGATGTGATTAAGGTTAAGGATGTTAAAATGGGAAATTATCCCGGATCATTCAAATGGGCCCAATCTCATCACATGAGTCCTTAAATGTAGAGAAGATTTCCCAGCTGTAATAAGAGGGAGGTGTGATCACAGAAGAATGATCAGAGAGATGTAGAGTTCCTAGCTTTGAAGGCTGAGGAAGGGGGTGTCATAAACTCAAGAGTGTAGGCAGCCTGTAGAAGCTGGAAAAGACAAGGAACGGGATTCTCCCCTAGAACCTCCAGAAAGGATTCACCCCTGCCAACACTTTGACCTCAGCCCAATGATACAGGTGTCCGATTTCTGGCTTACAGACCTGGAACAGAATAAACTCACATTGCATAGGCTACTAAATGTACGGTGATTTGTTAGAATAGCCATAGAATACTAAAGCGCTGAATTAGGACATAGATTGGACAAATTTAGACCCACTGCCAAACATATCACAGTGGTAAGAGAAATGCTGTGAGAGGATTGACTGAATCATGAGTTAAGTAACCAAGCATATTATTCTGCAGAGAAAGTTAAGAATCAGTGAACCTAATTTTGGATCTGGGAGAAGCAATCCACATGACCCATGGTTGTCCCACAGTGGAATCAAACGCAGGCAGGCTGTCTGCAATACATACTATACTGCCCTGACCTCAGCTGAGGTGTGAAACTGGCAGGTATCTTTGGGACTCCAGGGTCTGTTCAGCTCAAGAGTTTGTCAAAAACGCAGTTTCATCTTTTCTTTCTAAGAGGGGCATATATTAATTTTTTTTCCATGTCTTACAACTTCTCTTGATCAATGTATTTTTAATGTCTGAGGAGGTTGTAATTTGTCACAGGACCTGTCTGGTATGAGGTGAGTGATGTTTCATGCTTGGAAACTGCTCACTCAGTGTCTAGTGGAGGAAAAAATGATTCAGCAGAAGAAAAATGAGGCCAAGACACAAGTATCACCTACTGTTTATGGAGGCACAATGTTTTTATTACCTAGAGAGAACAATGTACAATCATAAACTCATGAAAAAGTACTGCAGGAAACTGCTTAAAATGTTCACAGTGACTGTAGTTCACTGAAGATTTTCAAGAGTTCTTTAAGAGTTTGTGTACTAACAAAGATTTATTTTCTAACTCTTTATGCTTCTATTTCTTGCATAAGGTAAATACTGTCTAAATATTTGCTGTTATTGATGCTATTGTATCTCTATAATGAATATCTGCAGTACAGGAGATAGCTTTGAGTTTCTTCCAGAGTAATCCTAAAATATTCAGAAGACTGTTTCCTTCTTAAGGTAAAATAAATATCAGCTGTACATAGGAAGTAACAGATAATTTCTCAGACATGTGGGAATATGTGGGAATAGAAATGTTCTAGCCATGTAAACTTGGCTAGAACAGCATTGAACTTAATGAGTGAAATTGCCATAGAATATCTTGCAGCTTATCTACTACTTTCCAAAGGAGATAATTTGAGGGACACAGACATTTCAGTCATAAAAGGACTTAGCCCAGGCATTGCCATGACCTAGAGGAACTAGCCATGCAGACCTGTCATTTCCCTTCACTCACCAAGCAACCACGTGATGGTTAATAATGTAAATCTTTAAGTCTTTGATACCAGGATACAGAACTGTGGAGCATATGTATACACCCTGATATATGCAAATTAATCAATATTCTATCCTATCTTAGTGAGTATGTCAACCCTAGTCACATTTTCACTGGATTATACTGAAAGGGTTCAAGCCCAAGAAACAGATTTTGGACTTGTGGCAAATACATGCATCTCTGTAAGATCTCTTACCTGATGTCACTAAAAAAAGTCTACTGCTTGTTAACTAAATTTTGGAGATATAGCCTAAACATTTACATGGAAAAGTGTATATAAAGTTATAAATATCTAATTAAAATAATTTAAAAAATCCTCTTAGAAATCAAAACTACATTGAGGTACCACTTCACACCAGTCAGAATGGCCATCCTTAAGTCAACAAATAGCAAATGCTGGAGAGGGTGTGGAGAAAAGGGTGCCCTTTTTCGCTGTTGGTGGGAATGTAAATTGGTACAATCACTATGGAAAACAGTATGGAGGTTCCTCAGAAACCTAAATATAGAACTATCATATGATCCAGCAGTCCCACTCCAGCAGGCAAAAGCATTCATTGAAAAAGATACATGCACCCATATGTTCATCGCAGTACTATTCACAATAACAAAGACATGGAAACAACCTAAATATCCATTGACAGATGAATAGATTAAGAAGATGTGATATATATACACAATGGAATACTACTCAGCCATAAAAAAGAACAAAATAACGCCATTTGCAGCAACATGGATGGAACTGGAGATTTTCATACTAAGTGAAGTTAAGTCAGAAGAACAAAGACAAATACCATATGATAACACTTACATCTGGAATCTAGTAAATGGCACAAATGAACCTATCTACAGAAAAGAAACAAACTCATGGACATGGAGAACAGACTGGTGGTTGCCAAGAAGAAGGCGAAGGGAGTGGGAAGGACTGGGAGTTTGGGGTTAGTAGATGCAAACTATTGCGTTTGGAAAGGATAAGAAAGGAGATCCTGCTGTGTAGTGCAGGGAAGTATATCTGATCACTTGTGATGGAACAGGATGAAGGATAATAAGAGAAAAAGAATGTATATTCTTTTCATATATATAATGTGTGTGTGTGTATATATATATATATATATATGACTGGGTCACTTTTATATAATGGATATATATATATGACTCTTTTTATATAATGTGTATATATATATATGATTGGGTCACTTTGCTGTAACAATAGAAATCGACGGAGCACTGTAAATCAACTATAATAAAAAATAAAACATTTTTAAAAACCCTCTTGGGAAAATATTTTTAAAGGCAGAATTGTCTATGCGTATTCTATAATTTTAGGTCTAAAATTTTCTTTTTACATTCTAACTTTCATGAAACATGGTAAACTATGGATAATGGCTATGCCTCTGTATTTTTCAAAATATTTTAGCAATAATAACACTTTACCAATGTTCTCAATCTGCTTGACCTGGCACCACTCCATAGCTTTCCTGGGATACTTGGAAATGTGGAGGGGGGATAACAAGTAAGGAACTTTCTCTTGTCACGACTAGGAGGAGATACTACTGGTATCTGGGTCCTGGGGGGTCAGATATACTAAAGTAACCACGCTGCAGTACTGGGAAAGTCACACACAACAAAGAACAAAGCGCTGTCTTGTTCTAAATGCCAATTGTATTTCTGTAGAGAAACATTGCTCCTAGTCCCTCATGATGTAAGGATTGCTGGAGATTTTCTGAGATTATGATTTAAAACAGAAAGGACCAAATGTATTTACCACAGCTAGATCAGGAAGCAGCATGCGCAGTTTAACTTTCAATGTCCATATCATTGTACCTAGTGGGGTGTGTGTGTAGCTGGCTTTGTATGAGTTTCTTTACTCTCCAGAAGGCTCTAACAATAAAAATTATTTTCACTCCTTTTTCAGTGGCTAGAGCCTGATGACATAGTCCTTGGGCCTGGAGAAAATGAAATAAAGGTCTTGTAAACTTTCCAGTTAATGTAATAAGTCGAAGTGGCCAAGTCACTGGAGACAAAAGTCATGGTCCTAACTCAACTTCATCGGGATCAATCTGTATTTTTAATCATTTACATAACACTCCTCTCCACTAGACTTAATCATCTGAAGGTGACAGCATAGGGGAAACTCTGAACACTCATGCATTTTCTCCACCAGATTACAAAGACCAGCATTATACACACACTTTGCTGATGTAGAAATAGGTTGCCATACAAATAGGAGCTGATCAAATATCAGAGGGAGCTGACCACTTACACAAAGGCATTCATTCCAGGACCCATGCAGCTGGATCTCACAGGCCTGGCCTAGACAAAGACTCTTCAGCTAAAATCCTTTATGAGTGAGATTTAAACAATCACACCATCAGTGGGCATTACAGCATCCAATCTTTTTAAACTCGGTGACCAAAGATCAGTCCCACCTGGTGAATTTTCTAATTGTTGTGAATGCCGTGTAAATGCCTGGCTTGTCCTGCCCAAAGATTTTCAGGAGATAAAAGTTAATTCAGAAACAAAGTTTTATGGAAGTCAATGAAGCCTTTTAAAGAAACACTATTGAAATTTTTTAATCTCTTGCCAAAATGAAAAAAAAAAAAAAAAGAAAAAGTTAAATTTCTGTCCAACAATCTCAAAATCAGCAAGACAAAGAAAAATAATCCAACCCCCAAAGCTAACAAAAGGCCCATTTACTCTCTGACACCCTGGGTGGACTTTCAAGCCACACTTCTCCAACAATCACTGTATTGTGCCCATAGAATAATGCCAACCTGTTGCTGTGGGGTTTGTGCAATCAATTTGGAATTCAAATCAGAGTAAATCAGGAGAGAAGGCAGCCCCCACACCATGTCACTACGGCTAAGCCAAACAGAGAAACAAACCCCCAAAACATCTTCTTTCCCAGGGTGGTGAAAGCCGGATTAAAACTTCATGGAACAAAACTCTGCCTACAATAGTCCAACTCTCAGTACAGGAGCCTAATTTCAAAATGAAAGAAAACATGACCCACATGACTTTCTGGGACTTAAATGTGGTTCTTGATCACAGTAGGTCCTTCCTGTTCACATACTGATCATTCGCAAGAGAATAGTTTTGTCCTGTTAAACTGTTCTTACATCTGCTTTTTTTTTTGGTCTTTTGGCGATTTCTTGGGCTGCTCCTGTGGCATATGGAGGTTCCCAGGCTAGGGGTCGAGTCGAAGCTGTAGCCGCCGGCCTACACCAGAGCCACAGCAATGCAGGATCTGAGCTGTGTCTGCAACCTACACCACAGCTCACGGCAACTCCAGATCCTTAACCCACTGAGCCAGGCCAGGGATTGAACCCGCAACCTCATGGTTCCTAATCGGATTCGTTAACCACTGAGCCACGATGGGAACTCCCTGTTCTTAACATTTTTAAACTTGAATCTTGAAATGTCAATGCGATAGAAGCAACCCATTGAAGAGTTTTTGAATTTAGAGTTTTTTAGAATGATGAAAGCACGGAATCATACCTCCCAGTGTAACATCCCCGGTGCCAAAACGCTCCTGATTCAGCTCGCTGTCCCGTTGCTTTGAGAGCACTGGCAATGAGAGTCCACTCTTCTTGGTAAACAGAACTAGAAACAATAACCCGTTCAGGAACAAAAGTCATTGGTGGAAGACGAGGGGATAAGAAAAATATGCTTTGCCATTTTCACGAACTCCTTTGGAAGCGTCCCCCACAGCCATCACAATTCTTCTAGACACCCCAAATGTCCTCTCCTCTCCTCTCCCTCTCACACTCTCGCTTTCACTCTTTTTCTCTCTCTCATTTTTCTCCTCAGAGAAAATTAAACCTTAAACCTGTTTCCTTAAACCTCCAAACTCTGTCTGAGGCAAACTCTCCATTTTTCTCAAGTTCATAATACTTCATTTGATTAGGGAAAAGAAATCCTCATAGACCTACATTTCTAAATGCACTTTCAATACAAATACAAATCAAAGGAAGAAAATGACAAAAGACTCTTTCTCTTAAACCTCAGGAAAATAAATATTACATAGGAAAATTTAAAATGTCTAAGGTTATACTTAAATTTTTCTTTTTCTTTTATGGACACACCCACAGCATATGGAAGTTCTCGGGCCTAGGACTGAATCGAATCCACAGCTGCAACTTATGCCACAGCTGTGGCAACACAAGGTCCTTGAACCCACTGCAGCGGGTGAAGATTGAACCTGTGCTTCCACAGTGACTTGTGCCACCACAGCTGCATTCTCAACCCACGCTGCCACAGTAGAAACTCCTGGTTATACTTAAGTTTGATGTGTATATATAAAGAGTAAAACAAACCAGTCGCATCCCCTGTCTCTACAGCAAGGCATTCAACTCAGAAAGTTTCTATGGATTTCACACAATGTATTGCATATAAATTATTTATATTTCTTAAAAATTGAAGAAATATATTGAAATCAGTTTGTGGAATTGACAGCAGTTGGACTAAAGGGAAATGAAAATGTCATTTAACAGCCATGGACGTGATTGAATATTCCTAGTTTAAGAGAATGATCACTTTGAGATCGTTAAGTATGCTGTTTTTTTAAATCAATCTTTAAATTCTGAGCACTTGAGCCAAAAGACTGTTAATACTCTACAAATTTATAAATTCAGTGGACAGCTGATTTCGCACTCGAGTTCTAGGAATCAAAGATCTCATAACTTGAAAGTAAATAGCAATTCTCTTCTACTTGTACCAATACAATCTCTTCAGTTAAGGAATTATTATCCCATTTCATACTACAATATTTGGGGTGAAAGTATGGAAACACAATACAGTGAAATATAATGGAAAATCAAGACCTAGAATTGTGAGGCTTTTATATTAAAATAAAAAAGGAAGTCAGTTTTCTAATTACAATGATAAGTACTCTCCCATAAACCACAGAAGGGCAGTCTAACATTCATAAAATGAAGTTATTCTATCCACCTATAACTGAGACCCTTTGTAAATGAACAGCAATTTGTTTCCTATAAACTCTGGTCTCTTGCTACCCTGTGCTTGCCTTTGCATCTTTCATGCCAGACTTCCTTGGTCCTTGGTTGCTGAACCTGCTCTGTCTCCACACAAAGCCTTAATAAAAAGGCTTAATAAAAAGGCTTAATAAAACCTTCCTCTACCTGAGCTCTTCTCCAAGGGAAGCTTCTCTGACACTACCGCTAGGTCAGGACCCCTTCAAACAGATTCTCAGAGCACTTCCTGAGTTTGTCTTTCTCAGCACTACTCACATTCTCACTAAATACTTGCTTGAGGGAATAATGTCTAACATCTATAGACACTGCACATAATGTAAACTCCGAAAGGAACTGAATCATATCTAAATCATACACTCTTCTATCCCTAGGATTTAGCATAGTGTCTGGCATGTTGTTTTCAATTAGCAAAAATTATGCCTCAGATAAACTTCAGTGGCAACGATGCTGCTATTGCACAAAGCCAGCAAAAGGTGTTTAACTAAATGAATGGAGTGAATGGTTGAAAGAATAAAATCTACAAAGGGCTAATGTGGCTTTTAGGATACCTGGACTTAATAACTTTGGAATGGAGAAGTTTGAAGAGTTCACCTCTAACACCCAGTCTTTATAATTTGTCTAGAACATACCATGTATACAGCCATAGATATTTACATCATTTGATTAGGGCTGGACTGCTAATTTTATGATCTGAACACAATTGAAAGAAAACTATACTTTCTTACCTTTTCTTTTGTCACTGCTTCTTAACTCAGAGTCCTGTTTTTCCATCTATGCTTTTACTAAACAGCATTTCCTGAGTGTTCTTTCATTTAAAGATTTGTTTATCCTTGCACTGAGCAAGTACTTATTGAAAACCTACTATGTGTTGTTTGGGGATAGTACTTCAAAGATTGTTGTGAGTGTAGTGGTTAAGCAGAAAAGAAATATTATTTCTAATCCCTAAAAGGAGATCTTCTAAGAATTCTTATGCTAAGGCAATATTCAAACAGGGTTAAATTATGCGACCTTTTGTTACTCAGTTAACTCCTCAGAAAATCAGCTTTGTATACAAAGAAAGAGCTGAACAATTAATACCAGAAGACTTTGAGATCACTTTGAGCTCTACAGTAATGTAATTCCAGTCTATTGTAGGTACCATGTTGAATGATTTGAATTAAAAAACTGAAAATATACATACATGTGCAAAACTGAAACTGACAGCACTAACGGCCTGAACCTAGCCAGCACACAGATTGGGACTTGAACACACATGCCGGGACTCAAACCCAGGCAAAACCCAGATTGGAACTTGAGCTTACAGTTTTAAATTTGAGTTACTCACCCTGTGTCTGCACTCATTAAGGTTCAGGTTCTTGATGCCTCTGTGCAGAATGAATTCAGCAAGAGACAACGTGATAGGTAAGAAACAGATTTATCAGGATAGGACACTTGTAAGAGATGCAAGCAGGCAGGCAAGGAAGCTCTACCCTGAGGATCCGGTGGGCCACAGTTGCATCATCTAAGGGGTGTGGGGGTCAGAAAGGCCCGCCTCTTCCTTTCTGGGAGTAGTAGCTCCTCCTTAGTATCCAGTAAGATGTGTATTCAAATCAGCAGAAGGGCGGTCTTCAAACTCCTGCCCTTGGTCTGAATCTGAACAGCAGACCTCATCTCATCCCTATTTCCAGTGACCTGAGGCAATTCTCACACCTCCGCTAGTTAAGCAAGCCTGCCCTTTTCTGATGGTTTTCTTGAACTCACAGTGGTCTCCCAACATCTCCCACGTTTCCCTCTTTATCTACGATCCCCTACTGGGATTTCTACAACCACCTGTGTCTTCTCTATCCCCACCAAAACGAGGTTCAGTAAATACTCAATTGTTTTCACTTAAAAGACTGGGACAATGAACATATAGCAAACGTCGTTCTACTCCCCACAAAGGAGACTACACTCATAAAACATGAGCGTGAAATTGCAGAAACTTTTAATAGGTTTTTCCTTCCTCTTTCCTTATGAGAAGGGTTACATAATCAGGTAATACTGGGAATATGCTTCCTAGAAGGAGGAGAGAGAAAGCCAAACCAACAGAAAGTAATTGAAGAGTACTTTAAAAGGCAAGATGAATTCAAATCACCAGGAAGAAAACTGTTATCTTGGAGAATCCTTGAAGATGGAAAAAAGTCTATTTTTATGGTGATGGGGAAGAGTTGGAGAAGAAAATTTCTTGATGGAAGTATCTTAAATGGACACAAAGGAATCACGCTCCCTACCAAACATGTCTCAGTCCAGGACCAGGTGTGAATGTAGGGGAAAGGAAGCCACTTTACTCCAGGGCTAATGAACCCAGCATCTGAGAGCTGTGGCTGGGGCGGGGGCAGGGGGTGTCTTGGGAACACAGAACATTTTGAATGCCAAAGACACAAAGACATACCCCTTTATCATATGGCCTCAACATGTATTTTCTTTCTTTTTTCTTTTTTTTTTTTTTTTTGTCTTTTGAGGGCCCCACCCATGGCATATATAAGTTCTCAGGCTAGGGGTTGAATCAGAGCTGTAGCTGCCAGCCTACGCCACAGCCACCAACACCAGATCCGAGCCAAGTCTATGACCTACACCATAGCTCACGGCAATGCTGGATCCTTAAACCACTGAGCCAGGCCAGAGATTGAACCCACGTCCTCATGGATACTACTCGGGTTCGTTACTGCTGAGCCACAATGGGAACCCAACACATATTTCCACCAGGGTTTTCCATGAAGCTTCTATTTGTGTGTATCTTAGGAATCAAATTGGACTATTTATTTATTCTTCAGTTACACTCCGTGATGCCTTCTTCTATTCCTGTTTAGTTCTCTCCTCCCAACTAAAGCATCCATTTATCTACCTTTCATCAGCTCCTTCTGAAGACCTGTCCCTCCAGTTACCCCAGAAAGCCTCTCATGATTTCCTCCCATCTGACTGCTCTCTCTGAATTGTCAAAGGACTTGCCACCTTCCTGACCAGTTCCCAGCTTCCATCATAGTCATATTGTTTTATTCCTTTCCTCTCATTCCAACCCTGCCTGGTTTCAAAAAGCCTGACGCTAAGCTCTATTTTCTTTTATTTACTGCAGGTTATAGCACAGGACCTTTTCTACACCATGTGCTCAATCAGTTTCTCGGCTTACAAAGCTGACCTAAATATGATGAGAGACACTGTGGATGTATAACTGCTGATCTAGTCAACTGCCAGAATCCAGTTTAGCCATCCTCAGAAGTTTCCCAAAGATCTGTTCCAGGGATCTGTGAGAGGACAACGATGCCTTGTTTTTATTCTCCCTCAAATTCCTTAGAATAGAGAGTAAAAAATCCCTTTAAAGAGTACTGGATTTGAAGAGTACTGGACTGGGAAAAAGGAGATATTCTGGGTCCTGTCATTTAGTTAGTCTGGGTTTCGGGTGGAAGACAAGTGGTCTGAATTAAGCACCTTTTATTTTTCTAGCACTACAGTTTAAGGATTTAAATAACATCATGTTATAGTCTGGAAGAAAGAAGGTCCTTGATAAATAGCACAAAAATTGACAAGCAGAAAACACGTGGGGCAGTTTCCAGCCAGAAAACTAGGTTCCCCTTTGTGATTTTTATGAAGACAGCACCATCACAGCCACACTGTGTCGCTTAGGTCACTGTCTCTGCCTTTGGATTTAGACATGTCCCACATGGCACGCATCCTAACTACTGCTTTAACTGGAACTCCTTAAGGGATTCATATAATTCAAATGCAGAGGGTTAGTGTTTTGTTGGGAGTCTATGGAATATCAATTTAAAGGCAGTATTTGAATATTCAAGTGTTCTAATCAAGATATATAAATATTTTATTATTCCGCCACTGTAATTTCTTTCTGCCTAAAGAAAGTAACTCATGCGGATTTAATCAAGTTCGTTTTTTAAAGGGAGAAAAGTTAGAAATCAAAGTGCTCCCATGGAATGCATGGTGCTTCAAAGGTCAGTGTCAAGATGAAGTTAGATGACAAGGGCATTGTTTTTTAGACCTTAGTTCTGCTCAGCATTCTTCATGGGAAAACCTGTAGCTCTACCTGCCAGTTCAAAGGTGGATTTTTAAAAAGATACTTTCTTCCTACTCTGCTATTGAGTCATAATTTATAAGTACTTGGAAGTAATTTTACATCTCTATCTGAATAGTAAAAATATAATTTCAACATACAATGCAGTTTTTACGAATCAGGCATATAAAATAGTACTGTTAGAAAACCTTTATAACATAGTGATGGGCCACCTTAAAGGAAAATAGAATTATAGAATTATAATTGAATAGAATTATATATAGAATTATAAAACATCAAATTTCAAATTGTGCATAGAATCAGTAATTGTGTATTTAAGGCAATTAAAAGATTTATTGACTCTTGGTTAAAAGTAGATTGACAATGATGTTAAATGATAAAGTGTAATTTATTTGGTGCTATTTTGTGAATGCTTCTTAACTACAACTCATCTCACATCTCACAATACCATATACAATATACTTTCAATCACAACTCAAACATAAAATAACCTACAAAATCACATGGCTATAATCAATATACAGTGATTATATTTTTAAAAGAATAAAGGAAAGTTAGCAATTAAGTTAAGGTGCAGTCTTTTTTTTTTTTTCAAATAAAGTATTAGCACCATACCAGATAAAATAATCTAAAACTACTGGCCTCATACTTCTTCAATAACTAAATATAAACTTTTTTTTCAAAGCACAAATATTAATTTGCAAAATCAGTTCTACAGTAGTTAATATTTCTCTCCTTTTTGCATTTTTTTTCCCAGTAAGGAAAATAGGCAGTAAAAACTTTCACAGGATATGAAAATCAAACAAATCTAAGCAAACCAAAGGCTGTCCTTCAGCAATGGGTCCCAACAGAAGCGAACGTGGACATTTCCCGGCGAATGGTACTGAAGGGGGAGAGTTCCAGTTCTGTGGTGTATTCGTTGTCATTGTCATCACTGGTCACCGTGGAAGACTTCTGGATACACTCATCGCAGCAGCAGCAGCAGCACTCCATGAAGGCCCGACTGAAGGGCTTGCAGAGACAGAAAAGGAGGACAGGGGTGACACAGGACTTGAAGAACAAAAGGAACTGGCTGATGATATTCAGAAGGTCCATCGTCTGCTGGGAAACCCCTGTAGCCATGTAGGCAGTAACAATGTTGCAGATATTTTCAGGAATAATGCAGAATCCATACAAAATGGTCAAAGCCACGACTGTGCAGTTCATCTGGCTTTCGAGCTGAATCTGCCGCTTGTTCCCCCGGGGACAGGCTTTCTCGGCCTTGCGGATTTTCCTGGCAGTCACTAAAGAGCAGGTGATGGTGAAAAGTGTGGGCAAGCAGAAGTAACAGCCGAAATACCACCAGAGTCTCGCACTGTCGTAGGTGAGGGCTAACACATAGATGGTGTCGGGGAGATCCGGGGAGATCTTGATGACACAGCGCTCGGCCGGGGCGCGCCCGCTAAAGCCCAGGTCCTCCTTGCTCAGCTGGCGGAGGACCACTTCCGGCAGGGCTAACAGCAGAGCGCCCACCCATATGACAGCAAGTTTGGCGGTTGTCGAAGAACAGTTTTCTATCATTTCGTAGTACATCTGTACGTTGGTGGCTGCCCGGAAGCGGTCTATACACAGAGCACACAAAGTGAAGGTTGTGACTCCAAGAGAAGCAACCTGTGGGAGGAACACAGGAGACATTTATGCCAGGTGGTCTCTGAAAGGCCCCAGCGTTCGGCAATAAATGCAGATGGGCAACAAGTACAAAAAAAAAAAAAAAAAAAAAAAAAAGAAAGAAAAATTTCCTGGAATGGGGCATGGATAACTGGGTTCTTCAACTGAATCCTTGTAAGGACGAAAGATTAAAATAGAAGAAAAAAAAAAAGAAGAAGAAGAAATATAGTGGTTCAGGGTCATGGAGCCAACAATTATTAAAGCTGGAAGGATCCACAAAGATCAGCTAGGTCTCCTAATCAATCAAGAGGGGGGAAGTGGATCTCAAAAGTCACAAAATAAACACGAAATCATCCGAGAGCATCAAATTTACTCCACTGTTGAGCAAGAGGAGTTAAAGTAACAATGTTTAATAAGAATTGTATATGTGTATATATTTAAACAAGACAATGGATAGGAGTAAAAGGTTCACGAAGGTTAAGATAAAACAGGAGACTAACAGAAAATTCCCTAGGTGAATGGGATGCTTTGGTGTGTACCCTAAAACCTGCATTCACCTCCCGCTGCCTGCTAGTAGGAATGTTTAAGAAGCATGGCTATGGGTCAAGTCTTGGCAAAGGGGCAAGGAAATAGACACAGAACATAATGTCAGCAATATTAGAACTCAAAGGGATCATGCTGACAAAAGGAAAATCATTTGCTCTAACAGTTTTATCACTCAAAAAACATTAGTTGTTTATCTCCTACATTCAAGCTGTCACTCTCCCCAGAACAATGGCAACTTGCTGTGTGGATTTTATGAGAGTTCCAATGTCAAATATTCCTTCATTTTACACACTACGCATTAGTCAGTGTCTACTAATGCTCACATGGAAAATAAGGGCACTGCATCCATGCCCTGACTATTCTCACAACTATTGGTGGAAACAGATTGAAAATGAGATATAACAAGGGGTTAACTGTACAAAAAGCAAAAGTGAAGGGAAAATATGCCTAACAAAGTCTAGATCAGGGCAAATCAAGAAGTCATGGTTGAACTTATAGCCACAATTCTTGTTCTACAAAATCTTCGTAAAGTTTCCCATAGACACCAGTATAAGAAACACCAGTCTAATATGTCCACCATAAAAAGAGTAATCTCTACATTCACCTTTTGAAAATTACCTTTCAACTTAATGAGTTGTTCACCTTGATGAAAATTTATTCTGCTTCTATCCTAGAGACTCAACACAATTCTAAATTAAAGTCCGCACTGTACAAAATCTTAAAATCAGATTTTGTTTTAATGTCAGTCATTTTTCAAATATCATACTTGGAATGGAAATCTGAGGACGTGCCATTTTCTAAAGGTTCTCATCAAAACGTGTTATTTGGAAATTGCTGTATTTTATTTTACAGAGTTTTGAAAGGCTTATTTATGTATTAGCTTTTCAAATGTTTTGATTCATTTCTCTATAAAGATATAAAACACGATTAAAAGATTCTCATGCCATCAAATGTCCACAAATTGTCAGCAAGGCTCTCTGCGCAGTCCTCACTGAGGCAAATCTGTGTGGACTGACATCTTGAGTCAGTCCACAAATACAAAGCTACAAAGGTTTGTGCTGTGAGTTCTTTTTAAATTATGAATAACATTTCTATTTAAAGGACAGCTTGGTGATACGAAAATACTAGACTCTGAGGAGAAGCAAGCTCTTAAAGGCTCAGAACATTTGCTTGATAATTTTCTGTCATTACTTACAAAGAACACAACACACAAGAGATAGCATCTTCTCCCTGATTAATCCCCCTCATTTTAAATTTAGAGATTAAGGGAGTTTTCTTGTAGTGAAGCAGGTTAAGATTCAGTGTTGTCACTGCAGCAGCTTGGGTTGCTGCTGTGGTGTGGGTTTGCTGCTGGCCTGGGAACCTTCGTATGCTGTGGGTGTGGTCAAACAAACAGATAAATCTAGAGATTTAAAATTTGGACCAACTGTCACAAGTGCTAGCATTTGCATACCTATTTCCAAGTCTGATACAAAGCATTTCATGAGAGGTAACAGCAAATAGCAAAGGAATGTGGGTGGACAGGTATTAAGACAGGTATGTTAGATTACCACTCCTTAATATCATAGACTGTGCTGCACATCCACTCTTACCTTTTCTAAATTCTGTATAATTCAAGATTTAAAAAAAAAAAAAAAGCCAGGACAAATTTTAAGCAAGATTTGCATGCACTCCAATTATTCCATCAGGAATCCTTTTATACTGTATCTTATTTGAAGATGCTCAGTTCTTTAGCCATAGTCCCAAGAGCTTCAGTTCTGAGGACTCAAATATCTTTAACCTGCAGTCCTCTTGAGGAGTCATGGACTGAGGGAAACTTCCTAGATGTCATATGCAAATTTCAGGAAGCTCCTGCATTCAGTTTCCTATTTTCAATCATATCTCTCCGATATGAGTCTCTGCAATTAGGATCTAACTGAACGGTCCAGGTAGGTCACAAGAGCTACAGAGAGCTGTCAAAGGAGCCGCTGAGGCAAACACCGCCCAAATGCAGATCGCGCTTACACCGCAGTTGCCAACAGCAACCACAGCGCAAATGCTGGTCCCAGATAGCTTCTCCCTCCTGCTGCCAGTGCCTGCAGTGTTATTACTCCAGACTTTTTTTTTTTTTTTCTGTAAATTCACTAACACACTTGATTTTATGACACAAAAGAGCAAGAAAGGTATGAGCTCCCCACTCAGTACTTTGCCAAATTATTTACAGGAGACTGTAAACCTTTGTAAAGGATTAACTGCATGACTCAGAAATTAATTGATAAAGATCATCTGGACAATGGGTGGTGGGCTAATTTCTGCCTACCCAGACATGGAATCTAGCCATGTAATTAAAATTGCTAAATGTTGGGGTAACATGAAAAGATTTCTATCACAGTTTTTAAATATACTTGTTTACATACCGCTCATTAGAAATTCTACCAAGATGAATGGTGCAATTATATACAATTATAAAACTGTATCATGAAGACTGGATCTTCTACATTTAATGACCATATCTGATTGCTAAAACTCAATATCACTAGGAAATATGCTCTTGGGAATAAAGCTGTTAAGCGTTAGCTTAGATGGGTGGTTCTTTGAAGCAACATCCTGAGAGATGGAATGAGTGAGATGCAATCTCTTATTAATTAAACTGCAATGGGAGGAATAATTAACATCAACAAAAGCAGAACTGTAAACACTTTGAATGGACAAGACTATTAATTTTGAGAATCAAGACCAGAGGAAAGCTAGAAGCAGAAATCTTTAACTATTTGGGAAAATGAGATGCTGAGCATTTTGAGAGGACTAGCCTCAAAATACAAAGACAAGGGAATCAAAATTCATAACCTTGAAATCTTTTCTTTCGACAGCAATGTTCTGCTCTTCTCTCTGTCCTGGAATAACAACAGTAAAGCTCCTTCAGCCCTTGCCTAGTTAACATCCAGAGAGGTGAGGCTGTGGGCTGCTGTGGTCACCTGTGGTCACTTGCAGTCACCTGCAGCATCGTTTCAAGGCACAGGACAGGCACAGGCAAGTGGAGACACTCACATGGGAAACTGGCAGCTCCAGTGCCAAAATGTTCTCTCCATCATTCAAGGTTCTAACTCAGTATAAACATCCAGCCCTCAGGAAACCTGGGCCACCTTCTTCCATTAGTACTGTATTAAATCCTTGCTCATTCAAAACGATGTGAAGATACTTAACGAAAAACAGTGATCTGGGAGTTCCCGTCGTGGCGCAGTGGTTAATGAATCAGACTAGGAACCATGAGGTTTGTGGGTTCGATCCCTGCCCTTGCTCAGTGGGCTAAGGATCCGGCATTGCTGTGAGCTGTGGTGTGGGTTGCAGACGTGGCTCAGATCCCACGTTGCTGTGGCTCTGGCATAGGGCGGTGGCTATAGCTTCAATTTGTCCCCTAGCCTGGGAACCTCCATATGCCATGGGAGTGGCCCAAGAAATGGCAAAAAGACCAAAAAAAAAAAAAAAAAAAAAGAAAGAAAAGAAAGAAAAGAAAGAAAGAAAAACAGTGATCTGTGGCAATCCTGTTTTAACGATAGTTCCATTTCTCAGAAGCTTATTGCCGACAAATAAGAAACCTCTATGAATGATGGTAAGCTATGAAGGTATAAGATACCAAATGAATGGTATCTTTTGCTAAGCCTTCTGATATGTATCAGTGATAACACAGATGGGGAAAGAAAAGAGCAATGTACTTCCAAGCAAAAATTCTTTCATATGGGATTGAATCTACCTGCTTAGGTATAGTGAAGTGACTGGAATATACTAATTTTTATAAAATGGGAAAATTTCTAACCAAAGGCTCGACGACTGTACTCTAGCCTAACTTAGTTTTACCTCAAAAGGATGCTCAAGTGTATCTATTTATGTGCTGTCCTTTGTATACAAGTAACCCTTGAAACAAGGGCATTATTGTTAAGAAAGCCCATTCATTAGGGCCATGAATGATAATCTATTATAAGTCTGTGGTTACAGACCTAACAATCAGTTAGGAAAAAAGCAGGAGGAGCACAGGGTAGAGTTTCCTTTGAAACACTAAATGGCTTGAGCTTGTGTGCCCTGGCTTCCTCTTGCATTTTCCATAACCCTTATCCTTGCTACACCTCAGGGCAACTTCCCCATCAGAGACCCTTCTTTGAACACCAGGGGGGAGAGCATGTTTCTCAGAGCCACTGTTTACCACCCCGCTGTGAATGAGATGGCCTTTGTCAAAAGGTCTTCACTTCAGAGTGCCTGTAAACCATGAGCCTATGGCAGTGATCCACTTTCATCAGTGTTTCCACATCAAAGCAGAGTGAGTAGGAGAGATCTGCCTCAACCCTCACAAGTACACACGCATCTCTGAAATGAAACAGACTCCTCTGGGGCCTCTCTTCAAAAAGGCTTCTGACCTTTATCAGCATTGTTGAGATTTAATCTCATACACCCACATACTCTAAGTATCTATTTCTTTTAATTATACCCAGCCTATTTCATCTATACGGTGATTTCCAATGTCACAAAAAACTTCTTTTTTTTCCCTAAAAGCTACATCTGTGACCTACATCACAGCTTGGGGCCATGCTGGATTCTTAACCCACTGAGCAAGGTCAGGGATCGAACCTGAATTCTCATGGTCACTATGTTGAGTTCTTAACCCGCAGAGCCATAAGAAGACCTCCACAAAAAATATATATATATTTTTGAGGGTATCAGCTGTCATTATCACCTCATTCTCAGCTTCCCTCTCTCTCTTTAAAAGTTAGTAACATACTCTTACTTATTTAAAAAACAGTGGAGGAGTTCCCTTTGTGGCTCAGCAGTAACAGACCCGAGTAGTATCCGTGAGGATGAGGGTTCCATCCCTCAGTGAGTTAAGGATCTGGTGTTGCTATGAGCTGCCGTGTAGATTGCAGATGCTGCGCAGATCTGGCACTGCTGTGGCTGTGGTATAGACTGACAGATGCAGCTCCAATTCTGCCCCTAGCCTGGGAGCCTCCATATGCCATGGGTGCAGCCCTATAAAGACAAAAGAAAGGGAGATTATTTAAAAGCCAACACATCCTCCCCCAATTTGCCTTGATCCTATAAATCTTTCTTTACTTTTATAGTCTCACTTTGACCTTCCTACCAATTGCAACTTCTGACTTCTGAAGAAGTACATTCCTTTGCAGCTAAAAAAAAAAAATCAGTTTACTACAACTTATCTAAAATGTTATAATTTAATTATAAATGTGTCAGTGAATTCGTATAAAAATGCAAATGAAGCAAGATTAACACAATTTGTTCTAAAATGAAAGCTATCTATTGGAATCGATAGATCTTAAGGAATCTATACTTCCACATTTATTCTCAATAATTAGAAATTTATTTCAAACTCTAATATTTTTCTCAAGCCCCAAATCCCGTTTTCGACCCGTGGTATTATTATAAGATGTTTCTAATCACTCTTAAAGTGAACTGAAATTTCTGATTTTCACCTAGGGGTTCTGACGAATAGCCAAAGAACAGTGACAAACTCTCAGCTATTTGAACCAAGGAGAAGACGGTCAAGGTAGAAGGAAAATCCCTGAAGGCAGGGAGTGATGAGGAGGAAGTAAAAAACTGAGTACAGTCATAGTCCTAATTGAAATGACTCATTCTAGGCCAGGATCAAATCAGTGACCTTGGCCTGGTTAATGCTATGAACCATTCAAGTGTGCTGACAGAGAACACTGAAAACCGTCATAAATTCACAAACTGAAGCTATTCCGTCTTAAAAATATGTCCGGAACTGTGACTATATCCTGTTTTTATGGAAGTTTTATGGAAAGTGTCTGTACCTACTCTGCAAGTACACAGACCCCATATTGGAGGCTGCAGCAATTCCATTCTCCATTCCACCTTGAAATTTCAGATGAGATCATCTCTTCTGGCACAAAGAATATCCTTCTCATAGGATACTTAAGAGTTAGTCTTGGCAACAAGGTTGAGTTAATTACGGGACCTTGGCAGGTCCATTCTGGGTGAGAAAAATGACACAGCATCCCTGGAGGATGGGAGCCGAAGTGCAGTGGCAGAGACAAACCTTACTGTAGCATCCTGCTCATCCCTCTCCCGAAGGACGTGGTCCATGTCCCAGGCTCAGATGCCTGTGCTTCCAGCAGGACAGGGTAGGCCCCTACTTCCTCAGCCTCGGGTAGTCTCATAAGCTCAGATCTGTTTTACTTCTGCAGAAATATTTGCTTCTTTATTGTTGTTGAAGGATATTTTGTTGATACAACCAGACACTTTGGTGGTCCTCAAGAACAGAGATTAAGTCCTCACTGCGATTGTGGGTTTGAGAGATGAATCCAGTTCTTAGGAAGGTCCCTCCTTTCCTTTCCCCAGACTCTATAATAGGCTCTAAAGTATCTCCCTTGTCAGCCTTTCTTCCTAGGATCTCTAAGGTCAAATGAAATAGCAGGTGGGTTTTTGATTTTTGGAAGAAAAGGGCTCTGTTTAGCGTACTGCTTTTACATTGCTAAATAAATGGTTCATTTAAGTAAAGTTTTAAAATTTGATTTACTTAATGTCCTTATGGCTAATAAGGAAGAATAAATCCAAAGCACAAACGGTTATCTCAGGCACTGCATTCTAAATACTAATTTAATAATATTTAGAATAATCCTGTATTCTAAATGAAATTTCTAGAATTGTCCTCTCTACCGAATTTTCTTATAGGCCTCCTATCCTAGGAAAATTTGAAAAGAGAAGAAAGCAAGAATTAAAATATGTTCATAGGGAGTTCCCCTCGTGGCTCAGCGGAAACAAATTTGACGAGTTTCCCTGAGGATGCAGGTTTGATCCCTGGACTCGCTCAATGAGTTAAGGACCCAGCGTTGCTGTGAGCTATGGTGTAGATCACAGATGCAGCTCAGATCCTGTGTTACTGTGGCTGTGGTGCAGGCCAGCAGCTGTAGCTACAGTTTGACCCCTAGCATGGGAACCTCCATATGCCTACTAAAAAGACAAAAAAAAAAAAAAAAAATTGATGTCTTTTCTCATTCTCATGCCTTTCCAAACTTCTTTGGAGGCATTTATGAAAACTAATGGGAAGATTATTAAAAAGAATGAGAGGGAACATAGTTTTCACTTGAATTTCTCCATCTTTGGTCATAACTAAGTATATTTGTGAGCTGACACTTTCCAGGGCCATTCCTGAACTTCTACAACACCTTGCTTAAATCTCTCTGATATCATATTCATCACACTACAGGACATGATTCCAGCTGTTTATACATTTAATAGCATATATGTTACTCATCTCTGGAAATGTCTTCTTCTTTTCCCCTCCTCCCATTCCTGTTCCTTGCTAACATAGTATTTCGCATAGAAGAAAAACCCAATAAATGTTTGATGAATGAGCGGATAGTAAATAAATGAATGAATGATGACATATATGGAAAAGGACTATAGGAAATAATGAATTATTCAAGCTGTTCTTTAGTCAGTTATTGGGTCCTGCTATTTTATGTATAATCCTTAAAAGGCAAATGCCAACTAATATCTTTAGAAGGCAGGTAAAGAAAAACCCATGTTCCTTCACTGAAAATGTTTATACTTCACTGAAAATGTTTTAAAAAGGATGACATTCCTGTTACAATCAATAGTTAAGGAAAGTATTTGAATTTACATTTGCATACCATAAAGCTTTTATTTCTTAAGTAGAACCCCAATTCAGGATACTTCACACATTATTTGTGAATGGAGTCATACATAAGAATACATTTTATAACTTGTTTTCTTTTCTGCTGATGTTGTCAGCTAAATATCTCCACTTGCATTGGAATGTAGAAAATTATTATGAAAGGATTAATAGAAAAGTTATAAAATATTTGTTACATACCATTCTCATACAGTGTGTCTACTTTCCTTAGGAATATTATTAGTAACTTTCAAATGGCTCAAAAAACTGTACGTTGCCACTTAAAAGTCCATCAGAATATGTAATGGCTAATCCATCCCTCAAGCAAATTTACTGTCTGCAGGATCAGTGTGACTCTTACCTGAATGTAAGAGTTCTAGGGAAACCTGTGTAGAATCGCATACCTGTAATGGTAACATCATCTTCAGCTCCAGTACCCCTCTTTTCTTACCTGTCAGTGCCAGCTATGCTCTAAAAGATGAAAAAGTCATTGGCCTCGCTCAGTTTAAAACCAGTATTTCTAAAGCCGTTGGAGAGTCTGGCTGTTTTCCTCACAAAAGATTCTAGACCAAATCATACGTGGTCCAGAGGCGCTGGTGAGATGCTTTCCTTTAATCCACCCTCCACCTTCCACCCTCAGGCAAGAATCTTGTATCCCAAGAAAAGAAAAATACAGTTATACCTGGGATTAGCTTAGAACTATTTGAAATCTTCTTCCCTACCACACACCCCATGAAGGTGTGGGGTATTTATTTATTTATTTATTTATTGTCTTTTGAGGGCCCGTATCCGCGGCATATGGAGGTTTCCAGGCTAGGGCTCCAATTGGAGTTGTGGCCTACGTCACAGCCACAGCAATGCAGAATCTGAATCTGAGTGGCGTCTGCAACCTGCACCACTGCTCGCCTTAACACCAGATCCTTAACCCACTGAGCAAGGCCAGGGATCAAACCTGCCTTCTCATGGATGCTAGTCAGATTCCTTAACCGCTGAGCCATGACGGGAACTCCAGTGTGGGTTCTTTAAACTAAGGAGGAGTCTATATTATTCAAAATCAATTAACATCCCAACAGAAATAAATATTTAGCACTGGATCTAGATCAGATGATCTGACTCTGGTCGGCTTTTATCAAGTAACAAGCAAAGAGCTGTTCCAGCTCCCACACTCAAGGGCTGTGTTATCTGGCCTTAACCATTTGTTAGAACTTCTCTGCCATCCTCCTACCGAAGTCCACATCCACCCTCCATATCCAACCCCACATACACTCTCCCTCCACATACAACTATTGCTTTGAGTAGTATAGTCTTTTTCTGCTAACTCTCTGATAAACCAGTTTAAAATGATGTGTCTTTTAGGATGGCCGCCATTCACCCAGATTTCCTTCTCTCTTCTCCCCATTTCCTACCAATTCCATCTGCCCTTGGTCTTTATGGGACTTAGCATTAGGCCATAGAGACATCATAATCCTGGAATAGAAAGAGAGAAATCATCAACTACCACAGTTCCCTCTAGGCTCCCACTCATGACCATATTAAATAGAATAAAACTCTCTGTCTAGAGATAGATTCTGGAAGCTGGGTATTCTCCTTAAATCTATGTCAACAAATTGAAATAAAAGAGTCGAATGAAAATTGCAAAGAACTATAATTTCTGCTGAAGAAATACTAACTTTCTACACAAACCCAAATCTCCCCCAAATTCTACTACCTCTTTAAGATTATGCTAATACTCAAGCTGTAGAGAAAAGAACTGTGGTAGAAGGAAAAGAAGGCAAAAGAGAAAATGGGAGAGAAAATTGGTAGACTCCTAGGAAATGCAAATTATATAAATCAGTAAGAGGATGTGTGGTAGGAAAAAAGGGAGACTATCCAAAAAATAAATAAATATGAGACTAACACATAAAGAAAAGGAAAAATCTAGATAATCAATGGAGATAAAATGTCCATTTTCAGAAGTCAAGAAGAGAAAGATTTGGAATGAGGGTAAATTGGGGAGAAAGTTTTTTTGAAATGTAATATATCTGTAATGTCCTCCCCAATCTAAAACACTTTGTGATTTAAGAACATAAAATATAACCTATATAACTTCATTTGATTACTCAAATAATTGTGTTTGACACATTGAAAGTGCAGTTGTCCCAGATAATTGCAAATTTTAAAACTTTAATGAGCTACCAACTGTGGAATTTACTGTCGATTTATGGGAAACAAGATGAACTCTAAGAATATAGAAAGCTATAAATTTATCATATAAAAATGATGTTATCTAGGCTTATTATTTTTTCCTGTCTGGTGTATATATATAAATCTTTTTTTTTTTTTTTTAATGCCAAAGAGCAGAAAGAAAAAGGAAACCCTCACTGGACACCATTTTGCCTCATAGATACTTGCCTGATAAGCAAACACCAACACCAAATTGTGAGACTAAGGATCTGGTTGACATTGACTAGGTCTATGTGCTTAGGATGGCCATTGCTCTTGTCTAAGTATCATGTTTCATCTTTAAAATGAGAAGTTTGGGTTAGAATGCCATCTGGTTCTAATTTAACATGACAATTCAAAAGCCACTGTAGTGGATGCTGTGGTTCATCCCAGACTGCTTCCTCCTAAAGTCCTTCAGGAATGAAATGCTGGGTCCCCCAGGTGCTGGGGCTGTTGCTGGTTGATGGCTCTTGGCTACATCCCTCTCTAGGAATTGCCCTTGACCAAGGAGATCCACTCAGCTCAGGGTTATGCCCCCTTCCTAGGAGCAACCTGTATCACTGACCGGTCCCTTAAGGGATATAAAGGGTGGGCCCTCTTGCCTTCACTTAGGACATCCTCAGGGGACCAGTCCAGCCTGAGAGCTCCCTACAGTGTGTGCTGAGGTCTTTGAGGCATCTGCATCATAGTGCAGCTTCTCTCTCCACCCAATCCTGCTACCTTCATCCCCTAACTGGTGTTGAACCTGAGCTCACACTCCAATAAATTCCCTGAGGCAGATCTCCACATTAGCATCTGTTTTGTCAGGAACCCAACATGGAATAGGCATTGGATCCCTCTTACTTCTGTGAAAGCAGCAGTGCCTCCTGGAGGCAGAAATGCTTTATTCTGAGATTGAGATTCTATTTCTCGTTATCATAATTAGTAAGTATGGTGCTAATAGTACTATCTGATAATGATTTTCACAGAGTATGCTGAAACATATAGTTATTTCAGAAGAACGGGATTAGGTATGACTATAGCAACACTAAATCTTAAGGGTTTTATTTATTATTCTAACAGTTAAAATGTATATTACATTTTAATTTTTCAAGCAAAAAAAGATCGAACCTTTTTTTTCCAAGCCTTTGCTTCTCTAGGAGAAAAAAAAAAAAGCCTAGTACCTATAACTGAAACAGAAAGGGCTAGAAAGAAGGGGGAAAACACAGAGAGGAAAAAATAACAATAATTGTTTTAATAATAGGAGAAGAAGTAAAAATGAAAATATTCTTAAAGAGCTGAGAATTAAACTTAAAAATGAAATACAAATAAACGTATACATTTTTTAAATCCTCAGAATTAGAAAGAAAATTAAAATACATAATAAATATCATCACTTAAAGCTCACAGGTCTCATTAAACTAACCAAAGTTTTCATATTCTTTTCTGTTTTTGAATGGGATTTCTAAAGTTTTTTTTTTTTAGAAGAACTTTGGTAACTTTTTTAGAAGAACTTGGGTAATTTTTTTTCTTTCCCTGGTTTCTTTATTCTGTCCTTTTTACTGTTTTTCCCTCTAATGGATAAAAATTTCATCCTGTCCAGTACATTTAAGACAAGCCAATCTGCTTCCTTCTTACCAGAGGTAATGCGCCTATTCACTTTACAGTATACTTTTTTCCTTTCCTTTTTGCATATGTCAATTTCTTTGGCATTATTCAAACAATCAGAGAAATCTTAAATTGAAATTGACCTTGAAAAGGCAACTGGTAGACGCATATTCTTTTCCATAAATTCAATTTCCTTCTCTGCAATTCAAAAATGAGCTGTCTACCAAGTAAATTAGATGTTTCAGAGCTAACTTAGGGCTTGGCAACAAGAGAAATCCTAGATCTTGGTAAAGTGGCAACAGCTGATTTAGCAAGCATGGAACGATCCTGCATCTGATCCCTGCCAGGATAACAGAGGGTCTGATTTACTATCTCTTGACTTAGTCCTTCTAAGTAGGTACTGTTTTCTGTTTACTTATCCCCTAGCTTTAGGACCTGGAACAATGTTGAACATAGTGTCACTGGCCCTGGTGCCAGACAGGATCAGGGGCTCTGGAATATTTACAGTTTCCCTTCTTCTGTTTCCATAAATGAAATGTGCAGTCTGAATGGAGGAAATCAAGGGCCAGCTGGCTAAAAACACAACTGGCAACAAAGCACTTGGGCTCCTTCCAAGAGCTGGTGCTTAAAGAGAGGCCATTTAAAGAGCAAATTCCAACTACCATAATAATGGTTAAGGACACTAGCTGTAGGATGCAACAGTCAAATTTTACTCAGAAAGATTTTCGTTTCCGAAGTTTGGAAACTATTATGTACCCCCTTCTTCTTAAGAAATTCTGAAATCCTAGAGTCAACCTCTTAAAATAGCCAACCCCTTGTACCCTAACAAATGACAAATATATACTATATACTCTGAAAATGTTAAATAAATTCTGTGCCATGATGTACAAAGTGTTATTTTTGCTTAGGCCCATTCATACAAAGTATATAAAATTCTTACAAAATTGAGAAGGGGATAAAAAAGAGAAATAGAAACGACATAAGAATTTAGATGGCGTGGCATGGCAGACAGCCAAAGACGCTTAAACTAATTTGGGATGTTACTAATATATTGAGGTCAAGTGCCAAACAAAGAAAAGCAGATTTCCTCTGTTAAATAAAATATTACTCCAATTTTGATATTTAAGAAAAAATGTAATAATCTTCTTGGGGAAGAAATCCTGTTGGAGCACTAGAAACCTAGCAGACAAATAATACACATTTTTTTTTTTCCTTGCGAGGTTCTAGTAATGACAATCATGGACGGACTACTTATTAACCCTAGAATCTCCAATAGATTCCAAATCATAAATATACAAAACCATATTTAGAGAGATCAATTTAAAACCTAAGCAATCCCATATATTACGAGTTCATAATTATTTCACAATTCAGGAGTAGGTGAGTTTGAAGGTGAGTGACCAAACTGCTTGGGTCCACCCCTGTGCCCAGGATATAAATGCCAAAATGTGTATAAATGATTGGCAAGAGAAATAGGGGAGGGGCTCAGAGAAAAAGTGAAGAGGTTCAGCAGGCAGGTAGGTGCCTGGAGCAGCAGTTTTGATGCTGTAAATCCCAGAAAGGAATAAAGCCAGTAGCTTGAGACCCCGGGAAGGCATACCTCTATATAGGGCACGATCTTGCAGGAGAAGTCCTCCAGCAGCCACTTCTTGGTCAGCTCATGAAAGATGACGAGCGGAAGGCAGAAGAAGATGATGAGAAAGTCCCAGAAGGCCAGGTTGGCCAAGAGAGAGTTGGAGATGCTCCGCATGTAGTAGTTGTGACACACGATGCACATCACCGCAAGGTTGCCAATGATGCCAGTCCCGAAGATCACCACGGACAAACACATGACCGCATAGGCTCCGTAGGACTCCTGGGTCAGCGGGTAGAACGGGTTCTTCAGTTGCAAGCGCGGATTTGTGCTGTTGCCCCGGCGGGGACCCCCGCGTTCGTGAACTCCTTCAAGCGAGGACCCATTCTGAGCCAGCGCCCTGCCGGGAGGTGCAATTGTCCGCCCTTCGTGCCATGATGGTCCATTGACCATCTTGGGTTGGGGGTCGTGGTGGGAACCCTGGAGTTTCCCGGTTCTCCTTGGCCAGTAATAAAGGTCGCCGGCTCCGGGTTCTGTCCTCACACCTTGCTCCTGGCTGCGCCCGGAAATGCCAGCGCTTCTGGGACCCTTATCCTTCTCCTCTGCGGTGTGAGGGAAGAGTTGGAGAGCCCTGGGGTTCCCTCTCCCCAAAGTTTCAGGGGGCTCCTGACTTCGGGCACCTTTCCACCTCCAGGCGCCAGGTGGCCTGCCGGGAGGTCCCGAGGGCTCCGCCGCCGCCGCCCCCGCCCCTCTGCCCGCACCTGGGTCACTGCGCCTGGCCTCCAGTAGGTCCCACGAGGGCGCTGAGAGCACCGCTGCCGCCTGCTCCTTCTCCATGGGCGCACCGGTTGGCAGAAGGTCTCCTGCCGAATTTCCCGGTCCCCAGGCGTCCCTGCTGCGACGCTGGATCCGTGTAGATGAACCGCTTTCCCCCAGAAAATGTTCGTTCCTGGGCGCAGGGGCGGACCCGAGGGCAGGAGAAGCAGAAACCTCGAGCAAAAGCAGAAGCAGCAGTCGCGAGGTGCGGGCGAGAGGTGCGCCGGGGGCCCGCATGGCTGGGCGAGGGCGCACCCGGCGGCGGTGGCTCCTGCTTAGGACCGACACCTGCTGCCCAAGTTGCAGCTGAGAGTTAGACACATGTCACATACTAACCCCCGCCCCGGCAGCGAGGAACCAGAGATTACCGGGCGGTTGGGGGATGGAGCTTGGGGGGGTCACAACCCTCCCCCTCTACAAGCCTTGCTCGTTTGGCATCCGTGCATTTCTCAGCCACATCTACCCCGAGCGCTGCGTATCTCCAAGGTTCAGAGAGGGATTCGCTGTACCCGGTGGCTGACCTTGAAAACTTGCAACCAACAACACCTGATTGTTGATTAATGTAGCAACTGGGTAAAGCCCGGACGAAGCCCCACGCTTCTCCCTGCCTTGGGGTGGTAGCCTTCTTGGTAACAGTTGCTCTGCCTATTTATGTCCTTTGGTTACTGCGTTCTCCAGCTGCAAGCCGCGGTCGCTCAAGGGAAAGAAAAACAAGTTCCCATCCTTCAGATGACTAGTAGGCACAATCCCGCTCCCGCTCGCTGGAAACAGGTTGCAAACAGCCAGATGCCGCGCAGATGCGCCGAGGAAACTCTTGCCCCACCTAACCCCCGCGACTCCCGAGGCTACTGAGGCCGAGAAGAAACGGGATTCGAAACCCGCGGCCACTGCCAAAGTTGTTTCTCCTCTCCTTCAAAGTTGACCAGGGGGCGGCGCGGGCTGCTGGGCGGCGCGTCCCCGCAGAGCAGGGAATCGGTGATGGGGGTGGGGCGGAGAGGGCTGGCGCTGATCCTCGATGTACGGTGCCGGCAGCCGCAGGAGCTTGTTGCGGCGACAGCGGGCGCAGCCCGGGCGGAGAGTGTGGTGCCTGGAACCGCCGCGGGCGAGGCGGTGCATGGCCGGGAAGGGGGAGGTGGCCCGGCCTCTCCCCGCCGCTCCAGCCGCTGCGCGCGCCGGCGAAGCCGAGAGCTCCCCTCCTTGCCGCCTCCCCCTCCTCTGCCTCCTGCAAGAGATGCTGGTTTGTAGGGAGACGGGATCCCCTGGTGGCTTACGACTCACTAAACCCACATGCGTTTCATTCAGGCCTTTTGTAGCGGCTCTCACTCGTAGGAGCTGGAAGCCGCGAGGGAACAAGGGCGGAGGCGCGGAGCCTGCGCGGCTCAAGGCTTGGGATGGGCGGGACATGTTAATTCCCCAGCTGTCGGAACCCGCCCGACCGGTCCCAGAGCCCGGTTGCGGGAAGAGGGGGAGAGGCTCATGCGTTCGCTTCAGATCCTTTGTGGCCTCTGTGCGTGCCCAGGCCTGGGTACGGAGGGGGTGGTGAGGTGGAGGGCTCACCTCCTTCATTTTCCGAGAGGTGAGGACGGGGTGGGGGGGGCGGGAAGGAAGCTCAGAGGCTTCTTATCATAAAATAATGAACACTTCCGGGAGTGGGACACAGTGAGGATGCTCAGGATACACCATTAGCTGAGCAACACTGAGTCAGGAGGCATCCTGTCAGGGGTTACTTTACTTTAGGACTGCTCAGAGCACAAGGAAAGTAGTTTTGCTGGATGAAGTAGTGGGAAGTGACAGGTAGGGGGACATTAACTTGAACAGAACTTCCAGTATGGCTGACCAGGCCTGTCCACCCTTCATACTGTAAAACCCCACACTCCTGCCGCAGCTTTCAGGAAATAGCTAATACAACAAGTATCGGATCAATTGATTAAGCGAGAGTAAGTGATAGAGGAAGAAATAAACACATTTTGAACAAAAGGGAACATCTAGAGAGACAGGAGAAAATGCAACGAGAAATAATGTGGATTGTGATAGCAGAATAAATGGCCTTCCAAAAGATGTTCACCTGCGAATGCCTAATACCTGTGAAAATGTTTCTTTACATGGCAAATGGGACTTTGGAGATGAGATTCAGTTAAAGATCCTGAGATGGGGAGAGTGTCATGGATTATCCAAGTGGGTCCATTGAAGTCACCGGGGTCCTTACAAGAGGGAGGCAGAAGGGTCTGAGTGAAGCGACACCCTGAGCTAGGGGACTGCTGGAGGTCTCCAGAAACTGGAAAAGGAAAGGAAAAGACCCTGCCTGATCATTTTAGACTTCTGACCTGAAGGATGAAAAGATAATGAATTTGCGGGTTTTTTCAAACCACCTGTCAATTACCATGGATGTACATTTTTTTCTTTTTGGCCATGCCCATGGCATGCAGAAATTCCTGGTTCAATGATGGAACGCATGCCACAGCAGCAACTCAAGCCACTGCAGTGACAACACCAGGTCCTTAACCCACTGAGCCACCAGGGAATTCAAATGCATTTAAATTTTTAAATGAAACAACAATAATTAAAATAGTCTTTTATTCATGACAGAAAAAATGTAGCTATTGGACTACATAAAATATGTTTAGAAAACTACACTATATTGCATAATCAAGTCTTAATTTTTAATTAGAAAGAAAATCGAATGTAAAAAGGGTAAAATTGAAGATTAATTGATACACATATAAACAAACATTCTAACCTTTCCTGGCTCTTTAGGAGAAAATTTTCTGTGACATGTAGCCCTACTTTTTGATGAAAATCCATTGAGAAGCAGATACTTAATTGGCACTGAGTTAATATGATACAGCAGAAGACCAGACTACCTTGGGCTCTTTTGTCCCTCATAACTTTTCAAACAACATATCTCCCCTAGCAATTATATCACATTAATTTTATTATTTTATTTTTGTTTTTTGGCTTACAATGTTGTATCAGCTTCAGGTGCAAAGCAAAGTGAATCAATCATACACACACATATACATTCTTTCCCCTCATATATGTTATGACAACTATTGAGTAGATTTCCCTGTGCTATAGAGTAGGTTCCTGTTAATCATCTATTTGATACGGATAGTGTGTATCTGTTATTCCCATCCTCCTAATTTATCTCTTGCCCCCCCCCACAGTTTCACATTAATTTTAAAACCTGCAAATAATCACAATAGGCAGAACTTTTCAACAATTACCCAAAGAAAATGTGATATTATAAAGATACATATTTTACTTTCTTTCTCCATTATTTGGGTCCAAGCTGTATATTGTATCTGTAAGAGTCCTTCTAAGACTCTCCAATGTAGAACCATCCTGTTCTACTTTTGCTCCATCTCTGATCAGGCATTATTCTTTGAATCTCAGTTTTCTGTGTAATGTTGATACTGAATAATACTCAAATGTACAGGCAAGTCAAAGCAAACCACAGAAGCATTACCTTTGTTTAAAAATTTAAAATACTCTAAATTTGAATGTTTAGCAAACTGACTAGAATGTCATTTTTCTATACAAAGCCAGTAAGGAAGAGCATGCATTTCTATAGGAAAAATGAAACTCTGAGATGGTTAGAAGGATTTTTTTTTAAAAGAATGAACGCATCATTGATTTGGCTCTCTTGGCAAGCTACTAAATTTTAGCTCCAGCAATCGATTCAGTGGATTCATCTAAGCCTTGAGTCTTGGCACTTTTAACCATTACTATCTTGATTAGCAGTTGAAATATAAATGGTGCCAAAACAAGGTCTGCTTTGTGAGAGTCATAAAATTCTACCCTAAAAATTGGTCAACGAATAAGAAACAATGGACTTTTATGGTATACTCTTGCTGATTTGCGATCAGTCTTTTTAGGAGATCTGCTTTATATTTAACTTAGTGTGTGGAGAGGGTGGGACTGGGTGTGATGACTACAACAAATTGGTCTGATAACAGAAATTTTGAATGGTCAAATCAACAAAATGTTAAGATGTGGCCCAAGGTAGGAGTTGCCTGGTTGCGCAGCAGGTTAAGCACCTGGCATTGTCACTGCTGTGGCTCGGGCTGCTGCAGCATAGGTTCAATCCCTGGCCCAGGAATTTCCGCAGGCTGTGGGTGCAGCCGGGAGACAATGGGGGAGAAGATGTGGCCAAGGTAATCAAATTTGGATCCTGGAGACTATTAGCTCTTTAGTGTTTGCATTTCCAGAGTCCAGCGTGCAGCTACTTCCAAGGCCCCAGCTGGCCCACGGAGGGGTTTTTCAGGACCAACTTCCCGTTTACCCCTTCATGAACTCCATTTTCCCTGAACATTTCCATTTTCAGATAACCAAGAAGCCTATTAAAGAGAGGACATTGAAGTGATCATATGACCCAGGCCCCTCACAGGAGTCTACCTTCTAAGAGAGGAGCCCCTGGTGATTACAAGGCTGGCTCGTTTTATGTAGTGAAGCTAAGGTGGATTCCTTGTTGCAAAATGCTTCTTAGCTCACTGGAGAAAGGAAGCTCCATTTACTCTCTGACACGACTCCCATCCATGGATATACTGGACTTCATAGAAGAATTTAGCTGCTAAAAAAAGAAATTAAAGATGAATTATCCAGAACAACCCCTTCATTACAGAAACAAAGTAACCGAGGCCAAGGTTGCCCTATATTATGCCATGCAGTAGAAACAGAATTTGGACTAAAAACCAAATACTTTGTGAGTGAAGAGGAAGGGCCACTAGTTCAGAGAGTTTTCCTAAAGGAGGAGGATGGTAAAAGGGCAGGAGGGGAGGAGATTAGTTACTGATGTGCAGGAGGAAGAACTTGGAAGCAGAGGGACTGACTCCAGCAAAGACAGAGAGAAAAGAAAAAGAATGAGGTGTATAGAACAATGTTGCTAGAAATTATGAGAATTTTTATTCTTAAAAGAAAAGCTTAATGTCAATTTTATTTTTTGAAGGGTGCTTAATTACTAGTACCTATGGATATTTGACTGAGAGATCTACTTACTCTGTGATATTTTAAAATGTTACTCTTGTATATTCAACAGAACTTATTCCTCTGTGCCGGGAACGGTGCTATGTGTGTTGGTGTATCGTGGTGAGCAAAACAGCTGGGATCCACACCCACAAGAAGCTCTGACTGCAGTAGAGAATCCAACTAAGTACGAAGGCTTCTAATTAGAATACGGGATGACAGAGTTAGCTCTCAACTAGGGAAAGAAGGAGCTGCTTATGAAAACACAGAGAGATCTGATTGGGACTGGAGGAGGGGTCAAAGAAGATGCCCTTGAAGAAGAAAGTTTGAAACAGACTTACAAGTGAACGTGGGGGAGGTGGGGAGGGAAGAGGAGGAGAGGAGGCTCCTGCATCCAGAAGAAACTAGGGCGGAACTAAAATTCAGCACGATAGACTTGTAACAGTGGCTGTAGTACAGTGTGGCTGGGAATGGAGTTGGACAAGATAGGTCAGAAGCAATAAAGGGACCCAATATGAATGGACTCGAGAGCCAGTGGACTTTCTGAGGGCAAACCTTGCAAGGAAGCCCTACAGAATGCCCTGAGGGTGAATAGAGGCAGCAGAGGAAGCTAATCTGAATCCTGATTCATGTCTCTACTTTGTCTCTACTTCTTTCTGCCAGGCACCATTTTTTCTTTCTTCCAACATTCCAGTTTTTTATGCACTTCAGATATATAAAATACACCTGCCAACATCTTACACATTTACACATTAAATATTCAGTCAATAGAGAGAGAGAGAAAGATATCGATTTCCCTTTTTTAGTTCCTGTATCCCAGCAAAAGACCCGACATAGTCAGATGACCGCGCCTGGATCTCTCAGATGTGGTCAGAGGGCCTGAGCAGATTGAAACAGACAGCGTCCACAGACACCTGCAAGTTATACAGAGAAGTGAGTTCACAGAAGAATTGTGGGGGCATTTCCCAACATGAGAAGGGGTTGCGAACAGAAAAAATCATGAATGTTCACAGACTCGAAGAGCTGTAATAACTGAGAAACTAATGACTGTAAATTCAAAGCACGCTTTGACCTGCAGCAGATACTGCAGTAACTGTGGTTTCGCTGATTTATTTTGGTTGCTTGACTATCAATGAAGAGATAGAAGTTTTTTTTTTTTTTTTACCAGACCGCTTGTTTTCTCTTACCCCCAGCCACACATACACACCTTTTCTGGGAAGTACGCAGACACAGTTTATTGTCCCAGATCCTTAGTTCAAGTTTTACCTGACTCTAGCACCAAATATGAGCGATATGAGAAGAAAACGCTTCTTTCCAGGCCAAGGTTAAGGGAAATAAAATACATGTATACAACATTTGAGAAAGACTTGGAGATTATATTACAGAAAAAAAAATGACTGGAGGCAATTGGTCAAACAACAGGGATCAGTCATGCATCATTTATGTGGTGCCGTGCTAGGTGCCCGACAAGTGAAATGAGCTAAGGTAGGTCTTAATTTTGAGTTGTCTACAATCTAAAACTGGGCTTCAAAATTATATACTTTTAACTTTGGACTTTGAAGCAATAATACAGGTTACTTTTATTTCATTTTTTGGCCATGCCCACAGCATGCAGAACTTTCTGGGCCAGAGGTTGAACCCAAGCCACAACGGCGAAAACACCAGGTCCTTAATAATCACTGGGCCACCAGGGGACTCTCCAGGGGAACTTTTATTTCTAACAAGTTCTGAAATTCTTTTAATTTCAGGTTCCATTTTGCAAAAGCAATCCAAAGTTGTGTTTCTTTTTTCTTTCCCTTTTTAAATTAAAAAAAAATTTTTTTTTTGCTTTTTAAGGTCATTCCTGCAGTATATGGAAGTTCCCAGGATAGGGGTCACAAGAGAGCTACAGCTGCCGGCGTATACCACAGCCACAGCAACCCAGATCAGAGCTGAGCTGTGTCTTTGACCTACACCACAGCCTGGGACAACACCAGATCCTTAAACCATTGATCAAGGCCGAGAATGAACTCACATCCTCATGGATACTGGTCGGGTTCGTTTACTGCTGAGCCACAATGGGAACTCCAAGAAATTTGCCGTTTTAATGGATGAAACTACAGTTAGGAAGAAAACATATCCTCAGTCCATTATAGCATTCTGTTCACCTAGATTATAAAAACTAGACTTTTATCAGGCACAAGTATAGGTTACAATATTGAGAAGAGATATGGATTTTAATTCAGACTCTATATTAACTAACTAGTAGGGTAAACTTGGAAGTGTCTCTAACCTTTCTCTACCAATGTATCTTCATTTGTAATTGGTTAAGGCATTGTTTAAAGAATATTCAAAAATTTAATAAAATTTTTGTGTTTATATAATTTCCATATTAGTGATTCATATCCTTTATATTGTGTGTTAAAAAATATCTCTTTTCTACAAGGGCATTTATGGAAAAGAAGGAAATCTAGAAACTCTAGATGGTCTAACATCATTACTCATATTCATGAGTTATGATGGGCTCATTATAAGTACATATTGTTTTATCTTTATATGACACATGCACCATTAGCTAACAACATGGACTGTGTTTAAAACTATTATGTTGTGTGTGGCCCATGCATAAAAGAACTTTATAGGTTCAGAATGATTAGAGAAATGGTGAAAAGTATTTATAGCAATTTTCCAGGTGGTGCTTTATGGGTGTGGGTGTGGTTTTTACTTTCATATTTTTTTTTCAAATTTCATTAATTAACATGTTATCTTTAAAAATGGAAAAGTAAATTTTTAAGAGAATTAATCAAATTGTCGGATTCACTAATGCTCTTTATTCCACCTGTGAAACAGGCTGCCAGAGGCCTAACCATTCACTATTAGACTGACTATTCTTTAGGCAACCAGGTCACTTCTGTTCCCTTCCTGCTCCTTGAACTCTGTTGGGTACCAAAGGCTCAATCAGTTGTGTTTATTTACCCATGAAGCCAATTGTTCTTGGGATTGTGATTATGTAAATTAACATTATATAAAAATGGATGTGTTTTCATGAAAATAAAGTGTTGTTCCTTTGAATATCATAAATAATTAATAAAAATACTGTTAAATTAGGTGAAACAACTGTAAAATATTATGATAGAGACAAAATGCTCATGCTTTGAGGTTGCTCTGTAAGTGTTAACTTCTTTTTCTACTCTATGAACTCAAACTGGAAATGATGCATCATGGGTGTGGTTTGTGTAAGAAAGATGACCTTCAGTCAGAAGACATCAGTCAAATTCTTGGCCTTATCTCCAAAGGTTGGTGAATAAACAATACATTTGTATGTTTTAGATTAGAAGAAGATATTTAAGGTATGTGTCAATCACTTTTTAATGATTTCTCACATTCACCACTTTTCAGTGATGTGACCAACAACTGGGTCTATGCATTAGGGAGAGACTTTCTATTATAACTATTTATTTAGAGGCTAATATATTAAATAATCATTTGTGGCTCCTTTTCCACTATGTCTTACCCCTGAACTTCTACTGATTCCATTCTGTCCAAATCCTTCCTTCATTATCAACAAAGCATACATACACCCTGAACTATAACAACCTGGAAGAAAAGAGCCTGGGAGTTCCTGTGGTGGCTCAGCGGGTTAAGAACCTGACAGGATGTGGGTTCAATCACTTGCCTCCCTCCACTCAGTGAGTTAAGGATCCAGCTTTGCCACAAGCTGCAGTGTAGGTAGCAGATGTGACTTCAGATCTGGCGTTGCTGTGGCTGTGGTATAAGCCAGCAGCTGCAGCTCCGATTTGACCCCTTGCCTGGAAACTTCCGTATGCCGCAGGTGCAGCTGTAAAAAATTTTTAAAAAGGAAAAAAAGAAAAGAGTCTGAAGATAATTATCTCAGCAGTATCCATTAACAATCTGCTTTTAATCCTGACTATTATTCTCATTACTGTTATTTTCAAGGGAATTCATTTTTGGTCAAATAAGCCCACTCATCCAGCTTTGTTGTCCCACACAGAGCAAAGGATTATTGCTGTAGTTTATAGTTTTGAATATTAAAAAATATTTGTCTTGACCAAATTAAATGAAGTGTGACTATTTTTCAGAATGGTTTGTTAGGGAGAAATATACAGATATATAACTATTTTAAATGTTTACTCATTCCATAAATATTCCCTGACTATCTGTTACGCACAAAACAGTGCAGTGTACTTGTATGTACATTTTTTAAAAAAGAAAAAAAAAGATCTTATATAAGGAAGCTTGATATCCCTATTGTCCTAGCTTTAGGGAAGATTTCTTTGGATGAACCTAAATCAAAAAATATGAAATAGACTGTGTAAAAAGTGAAGTGAAGTAATTTGGCTAAAAAATTCTCTGACGAAAGCAGCTTTCCCTAAAAAAATTCGGGGGCAAATACATTCATTTTTTTAAAATAGACAAGAAAAATAAGAAAATAAAAATGATAAGGGAAACACAGGATTTACGTTAAAGGTTGTCATTGTTTCAATCTGTAATCAACACCCTGAAAATTCTTCATAATTTTTCACTAAAACCTGTACATTGAAACAATGCCTGACATCTTTTCTCACGGCGTGTCTTCAGCAATGCATGGCTGCTAATGACAGCGTTTGCTCATGAGGCTTCCCTGCAGGAGAGCTACAGCCTTTGGGGTGAGAATTTTCTATAACAGCAGACCTGCCATAGCTGATCTGTCAGGGTGAGTCAGACAGGCATTCTGTTCCCGGAGGACAATAGGAAAGCAAACAAAAATTAAACAAAATGCAAATATTTTCATCAAAGGCAATCAGCAAATTAGCAGATGCCCTCAGGAATCAAAAGCAGGGGCAGGAACAAATCAGCCTTCATTCATTGAAATCTTTAAATTTCAATATTGCAAACAGATACATTAAACTGTCTATTATGTTTTCTGACTTTCAATTGTACTAATATATGAGTTTGGAATTTGGTCAACATTTTTTTATGTTTTCACACTCTGCTCATGTTCACTTTTCACCCTTTCTACAGATATTCATCAAGCTTCTACCACTCCAAAGCACAGTGCCAGGCACCGGGAGAATGTCCTGGTGAGCAGAAACCAACAAGGACCAATCCCACAGTCTGATGGAGATGGGGAGGCGGGCATAGTAAGCGTTTGCACAAGCAAATGTGACATTGCAGTGGAGACAAACTGGATGATGAGCTGTGCGATGCTTAGACTCTATGGTTGGAGTATTTCATCAAATCCTGAAACAAAGAGAACTTCTATAAAAATGTCCTGAAGAATTCGTAGGAGTTAACCACTCTTTAAGGGAAGAGCTAACCATGTCTTAAGGCATGATGGCAGGAGAGGGTACCATCACTTTAGGGCCTGAAAGGAAGTCACTGTGGTTAAAGCAGAGAGTGCCCAGGGGTAAAGAGTGGCAAGGAAGCTGGTTCATGAAGGGTCTCACAGGCGAGGTAAAGGGTTTTGCCTCTATCCCAAGAGTTATATAAAGTCAATGGAATATTTTGGGTTTGTGTGTGCTTCTCTGCAAGTGTGTGTCTATATGAATGGTGTGTGTCATAAATGGTCATGCTATTTGAGTGGCATGGAACAATTAGATTTGCGTTCATACTATTTATTTATTTGTTTGTTTTTGTCTTTTTAGGGCTGCACCTATGGCATATGGAGGTTCCCAGGCTAGGAGCTGAATTGGAGCTGTAGCTGCTGGCCTACACCATAGCCACAACAACACTGGATCTGAGCCACATTTGCAACCTACACCCCAGCTCATGGCAATGCTGATCCCTGACCCACTGAGTGAAGCCAGGGATCAAACCTGCGTCCTTATGGATATTAGTGAGATTCGTTTCCACTGAGCCACGATGGGGACTCCCTCATACTCTATATTTAATCACTTCTTAATTTCACCAATAGACAACAGTCCTTTTAAACAGTTTCTTCACATGGTAAGGGCAATTGGAGTTGACTATAAAGTGCTTTTATATTGAGGTTATGGAAAGCACAAATATGACATCATATATAAAGAAAATAGTAAAGCAGTAAATATAAAAACACAATCACAAGTTATGCACATTTTCAGCTGGACTATAATACAACAGAATGGCTTTTTAAAATGTTTCCACAAGTACCCTCGTTTGTTATTCTTGGAGAAAATCAAAAGAAAGCTCATTCTGACTAAAACCAATTATTTGTATGATCATCTTGAGCATAAATACTGTTATTCCTGAGAAAAATTATGAATACAATTATATAACTATCATTATAGTTACATTCAAAGAGGAATAGTGTCCCTTTTTAGGAAACTTAGGATATAGTAAATGTACAAGAGGTTGGGAATATGAAAAATCTGAAAATACTCTAAGTGTATCACTAAATGATAATACACAGAATAACACAATAATAATAATAATTTACTGTTATGAGTGACTTTAGCAATAAAGAGGACCCAGGTCCTAGAATAGTATCATTTCTTGCCATTTTAATGATACAGTAACATAGCCAATATTACTCAGATCACAGAATTCTAGTTTTAATTGATTGAGTGCCCATCACAAGCTGGGTACTTTAAACATTCCCACATCCAATCTTTGTGAGCTACTTGTTTGCAAGAGAGACGCTCATAGAGCTTGAAGCTGAGGCCTCCTGAAGCCTGATTGTTGGTAATAGAACCTCGCTTCATCCATTTCCATGTACACACTCAGGAAGGTGCTAATTTTGTTTTGTGCTAGTTATTTACACCCAGTAAGGAGGCAGGCATGTAGCCAGGGTCTCCAGAACAGCCTGGCTGATACCAGCAGTAGGGGATTTAAATAAACCTTGAAAATGGCAAAGGCAGCTTCTCCCCCCGCCCCAGCAGGATCCTCACACTCTCCAGGAATTGGAGTGCTGGGGGAATGTGAGAAACCACACTGTCCTCTGAAACCTCACTGTGTAAACCCCTGCTTTATGTAACTGGTCTCTGCTTTTTCTGTCGCTGTACATTTCCTGACCATTTGCCACTAAAGCCTGACATCTTTCTGCCAATCTCATTACCACTCCATGGCGACACCGTTGACATTATCACACTCGCTGTAGAAATGAAGACACAGAGCCCTGAGCATTACACCAACTCCTCCACATGAACAAGCGACAGTGTTGAGGTCCTGGTCACACTAACTCAGCCGTGATCCGTGTGGATGTGACTGTTAGAAAAGGTCGGGGGAGTGTTCCCAACATGGCTCAGTGGCTAACAAACCCGACTAGCATCCATGAGGACTTGGGTTTGATCCCTGACCTCACTCAGTGAGTTAAGGATCTGGTGTTGCTGTGAGCTGTGGTGTAGGTTGCAGACACAGCTCGGATCCTACGTTGCTGTGGATGTGGCGTAGCCTGGTTGCTACAGCTCGATTTGACCCCTAGCCTGGGAACCGCCACATGCCTTGGGTGTGGCCCTAGAAAGACAAAAAAGACAGTAAGAAAAAAAAAGGTCAGGGAGGCTGATGAACAGTTATAGGGTCAGCATTGTGAAGAAAAGAAGAAATTGGTTTCGTAAATATGGAACTGTGACCCTGAGGCGAGAAAATTTAGGTTGTTTCTTTTCACATTGCATGTAAAAAAATCATACGATCTTAGGAATATATTTATTTTACTATCAAAGTGTAAGTTTTGTGACTATGGGAAATCTATTTACCTGCGTAAGGCCAGGATTGAGCCAAGGGCCATGCAGGTAATAATAGTCATGAAATACATACATTTTTAAATTTTCAGAATGCATCTGATCTGAAATATTTCATGATTTTATTAAGGTGAAAAGATACAGATTGGCATTTGGGGAGTATATTAAAAGTGGTGTTTCTGTGAGGGTGGATTTGGGTAAGATTTACATGTAAATTGATGGACTTTGAGTAAAGCAGACTGTCCTCTGTACACTGGGTGGGCCTCATCCAATCAGCTGAAGGCCTGAATAGAAAGAACCAAAGTCTGACCTCCTGGAAGCAAGAGCAAATTTTGCTAGCAGACTTCAACTCCAGCAGGTGGACATTTAGGCAGCTAATTAGGATGCTCCTGTCTGGAAACACCTGCACCTGCTGCTCCCACATGGACTCTGGCAGAACATCTATTAGGAGGTATTCTAAGGAGATAAAATTACTGCTTATAATACTTGGACTATGACATTTACATTGCATTTTAGCTAGATTTTATCAAGTATCAAATGGAAAAAAATAACTTCTGTCAATGCTGGCCACCTGTAGAGATGGAGAAACATTTCCATACCAGGGTTTAATCTCCATGAGGTCAGAGGCTGTGGCTGTTTTTGGACAATTACTCAAGTCCCTGAAGCCTAATTCCAAGCCTGGCATTTAGTGGGCACTGAAGATACATTTACTGAATGAATGAATACATGAGTGAATGCAGCTGTACGGACCAGGTTTCCAACAGGCTACCTTTGACACATCTGGAGTAGGATAATTTGAGCAGGGTTCATTTGTCAGAGATCTAATCAAAAGGTATAAATGCCATATGCGGGGAAAGTGAAAGGACAGGGTAGGAAACCAAGCTGAAGAGATAGTGTGAAGTCGAGTTACCAGAACTCAGAAAGAACGAGTGGGTTCGACCTGCACTGAGCAGTGACCTTCATCCTGCATCCTCCCAGAACTCCCATTCGTTAAGCCAGACTTGAGGCCCAGGAGCTCTGTTGAAGGAGTTCATGCAGATTAGCCTCAAGGGGGCGTGGCCAGCGGAGAGGAGGGCGGAGCGTGGATCCCTCAGGGCAACCTGAGACACTGCGTTGTTTTCTTAGCAGGACTTCTGCACAGCTTGGGAACCAGCTAACTGATTAATAAAACACAAGGGCAGTGTGCACACCCACATGTCACAGGTAGCCTTCCTTTAATTACTGTGGTTTGACTGTTATTTTAAAAGAATCAGTTACCCTATTTGGAAATTAGAACATGAAACGCACCATTTTATTAATTTATACACCAAATATTTTAAAATTATAGGTCCAATTTATATTGCCCTCAATGAAGAAGGAATAAAGGAGACAGATAAAGGGAAAGCGTGAGGAAAAAAATAGAATAGAATAGAGTAGGCAGAGAGACGAACTACGAAACAGCTAAAGAAAGATGATAAAGGAGATTCATGGGTCAAGGAGCTTCCAGGCAGGAAAGAACAGTGTGGGCCTAAGGGGAGACGTCAGGAGTAGGGGGAGTGAGTGAAAGACTGGGTGAGAGTGAGGTGGAGGCTGAGGGGGAGAGGGAGGAGCAGGAAGGGAGGAGGAGGAGGAGCCCCAAGAATCTCCTTGGCCACCAGAAATAAATGGGTCAGTTGTTAGGAACTGTGCAAAGCTTCCGGACTGCAGGCAAAGCTGCAGCATGTCAAACTTGAAAAGACGTCGGGGAAAAGCGCTTTGTAAAATTTATGTATTAGTTTCTGGAAAAAAATATCCTTGACATTTTGACTTTAATTAAGTCAAAGTAATTCATCCAGTTTGGAAAAGAAACAAAACTTATTTCCATGCGACAGAATTATTCCATACATAATTTTTTTCCTTTTAACTCAAGAAACTTGGAAGCAACTTTGCCAAGAAAAGAAATAGGAGAGCATTATTACCCACAAACTGGTTTTTCCCTTCCTTTCTTACACTTTATTTCCTGTTCCCCATTGCCTTACTGGCCACACGTGTGTCTCTATCTGTATCTATCATATAGGTATGAGTTTATAGCTGTTATGTTTAGATGTAGATACATATATGCTTTTATTTTTCCAATCAATACCATATAACTGTAAATAATGATAACTTCTCAAATGACTTTGCCATCTGCGATGCCTAATCCTGCACATGTTACAATCCTGTAGCCTGAGACTCAAGAGTGGCAAATAAACCTCGAAGTTTTACAGCTAACTAGTGGTAGACCCAGGACTCAGGTGTCCTTAGTTTCCTGCTTCCCCCTCTAGGGCACAAACTGTCACCTTAGCTAAAGATTTTAGTGGAAGAATAGGTAGATGTTGAGTTGCCAATAAAATGCCATTTCATTCCATGTTCCTTGCTCCTCGTTGAAAACATCCACAGCCCCTTCAATTATTTTCTGAATGTTAGGAACCTATGGAAAAACGTCATCATTTCAACATGATAACCTGTTTACGGATGATGGGTTTTTTAAATTCATTTCGGAGAACAAATTTACTGTGAACTATTTAATTCATCCTATCGCAATTCAGGGTCAACCCTGTTTTTATTTTCAGCCTATCGTGGAAACTAAGAAATGCCCATTGATTTGCTAAAAGCAGGAGCAAAGTGCTCTTTGGGCGTTAACAATGCCTGGGATAATAGAATAGCACCCCAAAGCTTCTATAATATAGAACACATAAAACTAACTTAGAAAGACAAGATGAAAAATAATAGTTCAATGGGAGTTCCCGTCATGGCTCAGTGGTTAACGAATCAGACTAGCATCTATGAGGACGCAGGGTCAATCCCTGGCCTTGCTCAGTGGGTAAAGGATCCAGTGTTGCCAGGAGCTGGGGTGTGGGTGGTAGATGTGGCTCAGATCCCACATTATTGTGGCTGTGGTGTAGGCCAGCAGCTACAGCTACAGCTCTGATTAGACCCCTAGCCTGGGAACCTCCATATGCCGCGGTACAGAGGTTTTGGGCCCTAAAAAGCAAATAATGATAATAATAAAGATAATAATAGTTCAATGAAAAATAGACCTAGATGTTATCAGTATAGGCATCTGTAGGTACTCAGTCTTAAAGCTGGGAGTATGCGAATCTCCCTCTTATTGTTAACTAAAATAAATAAATATGTCTATGCTATCAGCAGTGCTTTAAGTAATGAGGCTTATGACCACCATAGCACAATTTAAAGCAGAATAAAAATAATGCAGGCTGATTCCAGAAAAACCAAAAATACAGAATCTTCAAAGGGGGCAGAGGTAGTTCAAAGCTTCAATCCTCCAAAGATCATGAACTTTTATTTTGCATTTCAAACTCTTAAAGGATATGTGAGGGAAGAGACCCAGAATTCAAAGTCCACGACATTTTCAGAGTTGTGAAATCTTCCACATCTCAGAACCTTGTCCAGTAGTAAATGTTGCCCTAATTACCGAGGGGAAACCTGATCAGAAGGCACACAGAAGTTGCTATATTTTGGCTCCAGCACACTTAAGATTGTTGGCAGGGGAGTTCCCATCCTGGCGCAGCGGAAATGAATCCAACTAGGAACCATGAGGTTTCGGGTTTGATCCCTAGCCTCGCTCAGTGGGTTAAGGATCTGGCGTTGCTGTGAGCTGTGGTGTAGGTCACAGAGGTGGCTCAGATCTGGCATTGCTGTGGCTCTGGCATAGGCTGGCAGCAACAGCTCGGATTAGACCCCTAGCCTGGGAACCTCCATATGCCGAGGGTGAGGGCCTAGAAAGACAAAAGACAAAAAAGATTGTTGGCTGGGAATGCACTTGGATGCTCTTAACAGTTTGAAAGCCCTCCTTTCTTTAGTTCTTTTTTTTTTTTCTTTTCTTTCTTTCTTTCTTTTTTTTTTTTTTTTTTTGTCTTTTTGCTATTTCTTGGGCCGCTCCCGCGGCATATGGAGGTTCCCAGGCTAGGGGTCGAATTGGAGCTGTAGCCACCGGCCTACGCCAGAGCCACGGCAACGCGGGATCCGAGCCGCGTCTGCAACTTACACCACAGCTCATGGCAACGCCGGATCGTTAACCCATTGAGCAAGGGCAGGGACCGAACCCGAAACCGCATGGTTCCTAGTCGGATTCGTTAACCACTGCATCGCGACGGGAACTCCCTTTCTTTAGTTCTGAGTGGACACTGTTACTTTACTATTTCTCCAAAACCATTTGCAATTTATGAGAACCTCAGCAGAACTAAGAAAAGTCCTCTCACCCTTAGCTGTGACAGGTCTAATTTTGTTTCTCAAGGTCTCCAAGCAGGACTCTGCCAAGATGGGGCTTGAACTTGTGGGGTGTTTCTTCCAGCCGGGCTGGCTTCTCACACCAGATTTGCTCCTGTGGAATTAGATCAGAATATTTTGGGGAAGAGCGCCCTCGCCTGCCCTGGAGTAGGAAATGCACTGAGTCAGATTGCCAGGGCGGATCCATTTCTGGCCTCCGGCTGCCAAACTGATGAATTTGATGACAGGAAGTTTGCATTTTCGTTTGGCTAGATCTTTTTCTATTTACGGTCCTTGATTTGGAAATCCAAGTTTTATGTATAAACAAATGTATAATTAAAACATCAACTATAGATTGCATGTATAAACAAAATGAATAATTTGCACATTGGCTACAGATTTTCTTCAGAAAAACACCCATTATTTCACATGAGGTTTTGGAATTAATAGAAATCTGTTCGGTAGTGATTTATATGCACTTCCAATCTTAGACTGTTACAAAGGAAATTGTGACACTTAACTAACATGTAAATGACATGTTTATGGATGAGTTTAAATGAGTTTTGACAGATGTATGGGTGCCAAATATTAAAATTTAAAGCTTTAGTCTTGTAATGAAAATGACACAAACCACCGAAAGATCTGCCTTACCTCTAGACATATTGAAGATCAAGAAAGTTTAATTAATACTCGTCAGATAATTTTTCATTTATTGATAAGAGGGGAAATATGAAATATAAATACTCGAAATGCTGGAAGAAAACACTGGTACTCAAAAACCTCACCTGCCACTTCCATCACAACTCATTTCACAAGATTCATTCTGGTTAATAGAGGTTTTAGACTTGTCTGCAGAATTAAAGTGAGTATATTTAAGTGATCATTCTGTGATAAAATTATTTTTTTCTGTCGATGAATACCTGAAAATGTACTACTGTTTCTGAATCTTAGTCATGAGAGTTCAACTTTCATTAGGAACTTTACAAGATTCTGAACAAAGAAAAGAGTTGTTCTGGAAAAGTATGAGACTAAAAGATAAACACAAACGTAATTAAGGTAATTTTCAGTAATGTCACATCTCTTCTTTAATTCTCATCATTCATTTGGAAGATTCTCAAATTAATATGAATTAACACTTACTGAGTGCTACATAAATATTCACTATTATGTACTAGGCATTCTGCTAATTGCATTACATTCATTTTCTCCTTTAGACCTTAGGATTTCAAGAAAATTTAAGCTGAGATGAAGCAAATGAAATAACTTGACCAAGCTCACACTTCAAGGAAGGGGTGAAGCCGTAATTTCAACCAGGCCTGGCTCTAGACCCCATGCACGTAACCACTTCACTCTACATTTCAGACTAAAACATTTAATTTACTAACAATGCTTTTACCACAATCCTTTGCCAGTTACTCATCCTAGTTAATGAATTTGGTGTGGAACTGAGGTTGGAGGTAAGGTCTGGATAAGCACCTACAGTGCCAATTAAGAGTTCAAGAAGGAGAAATGCTAGTTTTTAGTGTACAGGACAAGAGAAAATCAAAAGCAGGTAACTAGAAAGAAAGTCATACTTACTGGTCAGATACTTAACAAATGATAGGGCTTCAGTGAGACAGCAAGTTATGAAGTAGAAAATGGAATGGGTATTAGAAAATGCCAAAGGTCAAAGGTCAGGTTTATTTATAGAAATGTAATTTTGAAGTGAAGAAGAAAAATGAACCAGTAATTGGAAAGAGGTGATGGAAAAAGGAAGAGAAAAAGGCGAGTGTGGGAAACCAAAATGTTACTTGGAATTCTTCATGGGATAGGCACATTTCACATGTTCCCTCCATTTAATTTCCACATTAACTGCTCCCAGCACAAAATACCTTAAAATATGTTTCTTCATTTTTATAGATGGATGTACTCAATATTTTGGAGGACACTTAGCTGACAGAATTTAAAGAGCCAAAATTTTCGCCCACACCCTTTTATTTCAAATGCTGACATACATTTAAGCAAAAGGAGAGAGGGAGCTAATAAAGAGAGGTGTTGTATAGGATCTTGAATAGGTATCATTTGGTTGCTCCATTGGAAATATTCTGTATATTATTTCTAATTGTAACCATGGTACTTTTTTTTTTTTTTTTTTTTTTTGCTTTTTAGGGCCACACCTGTGGCATATGGAAGTTCCCAGGCTAGGGGTTGAATTGAAGCTGCAGCTGCTGGTCTACACCACAGCTCACAGCAATGCCGGATCCCCGCCCCACTGATCGAGGCCAGGGATTGAACCCACATCCTCACAAATACTAGTCAGATTCATTTCCACTGCGCCACAAAGGGAACTCCCTCAATTGTACACATTTATTTAAAGAAATAGAAAAAATTTCTCTAAAATTTCCTGCTGCATTCTTTTTGAGAAGAAAATATTTCCACTTTTCATGAGTGGGAATGTATTTTTATAAGTTAGGTAATGACCTTTTATGTTTCTGTTTACTCCATCTTTTAAAGGAAGATCTACACTTGAAATGGGGTCTATCAAGTGTTGATATAATCTGTCCAAATCTTCTGGGACCAGAGGAAAAAGAAAGGGATACATCTAGGCTGGGCATTTACTTGCTTAGCTAAGAGGTTTAACAGACTGGAGGGAGAGAAGAGAGGCAAACTATTTCTGTGAGACATTATTTTCCTTGTTTTGATTGACAATGGGAGTTAAGAATGGGGCACTATTCTGTGTGCATTGGTAAACCAGGACACCTTAAATCTGGAGGATGCACCATAGTCATTGTGACTTTAGCAGCAAGTAAGACCCCACACCCCCAGATGGTGAGCATCAAGGGCTTCTTTGAGATCCCCACTTACTCCCAGGTGCACTGTGCAATAAGGTGGCTCCCGAGGTTTGCCCTTCAATCTTCTTCTACTTGCTCTACATGGAGTAGAAATCTCAGGTTCTGAAGAGAGGCTATTCCATGTTAACACACTGCACGAGTGAAGGGTTTCTTTTCTCTCTTTGTTGGTGAAATAATCCATCGGTCATTTAAATGGCAGTCCCCATGAAGGGAGTTAGACATGTGGAAATGCTGTCACCTTTAATCCAAGTCCCTTTGAGAGGCCCATCCTTATACACTTTTAATGAGGTGAACCTTAACCCCTTCCAAACTAATAAAGGATGTGCAAAATCATCCAAGAAATTATGTTTTTTGCATGTTTGCCAACCTAGAATATATCTCAAAGTATTTTTAAACACATTGTACAAATGCAAGAATCAGATTGTAAATGTTTTATGTGTCTTCAAATAAATGGATCTGATGTTTCGCTCTGACGCGTAATTCCATATCACAATGGGAATAAGATCTACAGGGCCTGCCTGTGTAGGGAGCTAAACACGGAAAGTCCTTAATTTTTCTTTAGATATTTATTCAAATTACATATTATTTGAAAGATTCGTTTTTTTTAAATCACTTTAAAGAATTTTTAAAAGGAGGTCAAATCCTATAAAAACTAAAAAAAATTCTAAGCAAATGTTTTATTTATGAAAATTTCACTGTCTATGGGAAGGTTATCCTTCACCTTTGCTTTTTTTCTAGACTACCACGGGGGAAAAAAAAAGACAATTCAATTTCCTGTGGCTGGATAATCTGTAAGTGCCCCCAAAGACTTGAAGTTGTGTTGTTTGGTGACACGCATAAACATTGTCACAACTCATCCAAAAGGCACGGCCCGATTACACTTTCTTTCCTTCCTTCAGGATTTCTCTCATTTTCTTCTTCTTCCTCTTCTTTTTGCTTTTTAGGGCCCACACGTGTGGCATAGAAGTTCCCAGGCTGGGGGTCTACTCGGACCCCACATAGCAACATGGGATCTGAGCCGCGTCTGTGACCTACACCACAGCTCACGGCAATGCCGGATCCTTAACCCACTGAGCAAGGCCAGGGATCGAACCCGCATCTTCATGGTTACTAGTCAGATTTGTTACCTCTGAGCCACAACGGGAATGCATCTCATTTTTTTCTGAATTATTTTTCATTTTACATTTTCTGTTCCTCATCTGTTTCTTCGGTCTATTAGTTTTTTCTTGAGGTAGTCTCTCAGTTTTTCAAGCATCTTCATTGTGTATTTCTCCTAGTGTCTTTTTCTTTTATACTATTGGACATTTATCTTTTTGTTTTCTTTTTGGCCATGGTATCACTTGCCTTTTCTATCTTTATTAGTTGACTTATTATGTTAATTTCAGGTATATTACACAGTGATCTGACATTAGCATACATTATGAAATGATCACCGTAAGTCCAGTAGCCATCTGCACCCATACGAATTACTACATTATCATGGACCATATTCCTTCTGCGTGTATTCCAACTCTGTGCCTTAATTACTTTATAATTGGAGGTTTGTACCTCTTAATCCCCTTCCCCTATTTGGCTCCTTCCCAGCCCCCTCCCCTCTGGCAACCATCCTTTTAATCTCTGTATCCATGAGTCTGTTGTCCTTTTGTTTTGAAATTTAGATTCCACATATAAGTCAGATCACAGGATATCTGTCTTTTTTTCTTTTTTCCTTGTCTTTTTAGGGCCACACCTGCGGCATATTGAGGTTCCCAGGCTAGGGGTCAAACTGGAGCTGTAGTCTGGGACTTACACTACAGTTCATGGCAATGCCAGATCCTTAACCCAATGATGGAGGCCAGGGATCGAACCTAAGTCCTCATGGATCTTAGCTGGCGTTGTTAACTGCTGAGCCTCAATGGGAACTCCAGATATTTATCTTTACCTGACTTTATTTCACTTAGAATAATACCTTCTAGATCCATCTGTGTTGTCAAAAATGGCAAGATCTCATCTTAAAAAAACATGAAGTGGTGGAGTCAAATGGCAGAGTCATACTCCATCATTCCACTGTGTGTGTGTATGTATGTGTATATGTGGATGGAGAACACATCTTTTTTGTTCATTTTTTTGTTTACAAACACTTGTTTTCTTTTTGATGACAGCCATTCTGACAAGTGTGAGGTGACATCTCATTGTGGGTTTTTTTTTTTTTTTTTTTTTTTTTTGTCTTTTTGCCTTTTCTAGAGCTGCTACCGCAGCACATGGAGGTTCCCAGGCTAGGGGTCTAATTGGAGCTGTAGCCGCCAGCCTATGCCAGAGCCACAGCAATGCAGGATCCGAGCTGCATCTGCAACCTACACCACAGCTCAGGGCAATGCCGGATCCTTAGCCCACTGAGCAAGGCCAGGAATTGAACCTGCAACCTCATAGTTCCTAGTTGGATTCGTTAACCACTGAGCCAGCACAGGAACTCCTCATTGTGGTTTTATTTGCATTTCCCTAATTATCAGTGATGTTGAGCATCTTTTCACATGTTTGTTTGCCATTTCTATCACATATCCTATTGTCCACATTCCCCATTTTCTCCTTTATAACCTCGACCATTCACTTTCTCTTTCCTCTTTCCCACAAAGATGAAGTACTACTGTCATTTTACTTTACCTCCCATGAGTTTTAATTTTCACCCTAGTTTCTTTCCCTTTTACAGCTCTTTTCCCTTTCCAGGGAATAAAAAGGAATAAACATTACATTCATAGATAAGATTCAAATTCATTATCTGCTTTCATTAATTACGATTAGCATATTTTCTCATGTTTAATAAAAGGATCTTTTTTCTTAACCATATAAAATCCATTTAATGTAGATCTGTCTAGAACAGATCGCTCAAGCACTTGCTGATGAGAAGCAATTTTTTCCCATGATAATATAAAATGCACTCTTTCTGAGAGGCATACTTCATGTTTCTTTAACACAAGCCAGTCTTTTCTTACCATGATCGTCTTAATTCTTGATTACACCTCCACACTCTTCAGAGACACTTCATGTTTCTTTAACATAGGCCAGTGTTTTCTTACCATGATCATCTTAATTCTTTTATTTTTTCCTTTTAGGGCTGCACATGGAAGTTCCCAGGCTAGGGGTCGCATCGGAGATGCACCTGTCAGCCTACACCACAGCCACAGCAACACAGGATCCAAGCCACACTTATGATCTACACCACAGCTCACTGCAATGCCAGATCCTCGACCCACTGAACAAGGCCAGGAATGGAACCTGGATACTAGTCAGATTTGTTTCTGCTGTGCCGCAATGGAAACTCCAGTCATCTTAATTCTTGATTACACCTCTACACTCCCCAGAGACGAGACTCCTGCCTCATCCTGAGTGATACCAGTAACCCATGTAACCCTTCCCACTTCTATCCCTCCCAGGAACTTTCACCACCCACTCTGAGAAGGTCCTTGTGTTTTTTTTTTCTCTCTCAGAAGCTGCCTTCTTCCTGCTCAACAGTGAACTTGAAGGCTTTCAACTTAGATACCCTGAATGGTCCTCCTGCTGGAACAAGAGAAATACTAGATGTAACATCAAAAACATCTTTTAAACTGCCTAGCACAAAACTGAGGAATAGAGAGTCCTGAAGTGAAAACAAGAATTGTGGGAGGTAAGTGACAAGATTAGCTTTGTTATCAGTGGCTTCTGACAACCCCATGGCAGGACTGGGGTGCAAGCAGGCAAGAGGTAACGGCTAAAGCCTGGAAACAGCCTGGGCCCCAGCATAGGAAACCCTCAGAGTAAAGGTGAATGAGAAACAAATCCTCTCTTTAAAAGAGCATAACAAAGAAACTTGTCTGTCTAGAACTTGATGCCTCCTTTGCGGATTTACAGCCACTACTGAGCTTGCTGAGCACGAGTCCAAGTCATTATCACTCTTGATGTCTGAAGAAAGTTTTGAGTGGAAATTGTAATTAAACGTAGTCCTAGCTTTAATTTTTTTTTTAAAAGAACTTTAAGAAACTGAAAAGACAAACATTAAAGTTAGAAAACCCAGTGAAAGGATTATATAGGATTTCATGGCTGAAGAGAGAATGAATGAGTCTGTAGGGAAAATAAATTATCCAGAAAGTGAAAGCAAGAGTAAGGAGACTGTACGCAGAATAAAAGGTACAAGCGTTTATTCAAATTCTAGAAAGCATATCAGAGATATCTGAAGAGATGATGGCTACAGATTTTCCAGAACTGTTAAAGGGTATCTGTATTGATTCAGAAGATTCTCGGTGAAGCCCAAGAAGAAAGCGATAAATGAATTCACACATCGAAACAGTATCATAAAATTGCAAGAACCCCTGAAAGCAAAGAAAAGATAATAAGGCCTGGTTTTTGCTCTCAACAATCTCAGTCTGGACAGCTGCAAAAAGTTCTGCCTTCCCCATCTTACAGCAGTTACTGTTGGAATGAGAGGCCGTTCCAATTACCCTTCTCTCCAATTGTAATTCCATCATTTACCTGTCTCAGGAATCTGTACTCTTCTCTATCCCACTGTCCCCAGCCCAGTCCATCACCAGCACTTCTTACATGGATTACTTGACAGCATCCACACTCATCTTCCCAACCTTCGTCCTTCCAAATTCACCCTCCAGCCCATTCTCTACAATGCAGCCAGAGTGACCTTCCCACAGTGGAAATCTGACCATGCCATCCCCCCTTTAAAAGGCTGGAATCATTTTCTGGTCATTGATACAAGTTCCTAAATGTCAAACATTTCCCATGATCTTGCATCTGCTTTCCTCACAAGCCTCTCTCTCACTCACTAATTAATGTTCTTGCATCTGTTATTTCAGGTAGACTAAGTTTTGATGGGGGGTTGGGGGTTACTACATTGTCCCTGCTCTCTCCACCTCTAGGTTTTTGTCCATATTGATTCCTCTTCCCGGAATGTTCTTTTGTAACCACCCCCCTCACTCTCTGAACCCTAATCATTCTTTAAGTCTCACCTTAGAGATCACATCTCTCAGGAAGCTTTCTCTGACATCCTGTCTTTCCTGTGTGCTTGTACTTCCCTCTCATGGCACTTGACACAGTATCTTGTGACTGTCTCTAACTGTAGGCACCTCTGACCAATAAAATGAAGACAGAGATGAAACACATTGACTACTCAATAAATATTCGGTGATGGGAAAAATCCAAACTCAGAGAGTCAGATATAGAAAAACTAAGTTGATATAATCATAGATCAGAATATTAAATTAAAAAACAAAGGGATTCCTGTGAGATTACATACCTGGACATACTGAACCTTTTTTTTTTTTTTTGTCTTTTTGCTTTATCTTGAACTGCTCCCGCAGCATATGGAGGTTCCCAGGCTAGGGGTCTAATCGGAGCTGTAACCACTGGCTTATGCCAAAGCCACAGCAACTCGGGAATTGAGCCACATCTTCGACCTACACCACAGCTCATGGCAATGCCAGATCCTTAACCCACTGAGCAAGGCCAGGGATTGAACCCTCAATCTTGTTAACCACTGCACCACGACGGGAACTCCCTGGACATACTGAACCTTATCTGCCATCCTGGAAGGCTACTGAGGGGAGAAAAAATCAGTAATCCCAAAATGATTATAAATTTGTTTTTGGGCGTTCCCATTGTGGTTCAGCAGGTTAAGAACTCAACATAGTGTCTGTGAGGATTCACGTTCCATCCCTGGCCTTGCTCAGTGGGTTAAGGATTGGGTGGCACTCTTGCAAGCTGTGGCATACGTTGCAAATGTGGCTCGGATCTGGTGTTGCTGTGGCTGTGGCATAGGTCAGCAGCTGCAGCTCCCATTTGACGCCTAGCCTGGGAACTTTCATGTGCCGCAGGTGAGGCCTTTAAAAGAAAAGAAAAAAATTGTCTTTAGAGTACATTAAATAAGCATTTATAATCCATAGATTCCACTTTTGTAAAATCCAGGTTGAAATTTGTACCTGTAATCTTGACACACACTTTACCACTATAAATTATTTCCCTGATTTCAAATCAGCGTATTTTCTGAAGAGTTTCTTTTTTTACTTGATGGGATGGAAAGTGACCTCTGGAGACACAAGAAACAGGTTTATATCCAATCCCTCATGACCTGCCTTCGGATGTACTGCTGGCCCCAATGGACCAGCATTTCTGACAGATTGTCCATCTTCCACAGAGCTTTATATAAATACAGTAAGTGTCACAGACTGGGCTCCTAAAAAACCTCACTGCCAAACTTGTTCAGGCCATAAATGTGTGGGTCCACAGAGAACATTGGTATTCCCCTGCAGGTCTCCCTTTCCTGTAAAAATGAAGTGTCAGATTATGATAATTCTCTCTCCATCAAATGCCTATAAAAGGCAGACAAATTGAGGGAAGATAAAAGTTAGCAAAAAAAAGTATGTAAGAATCAAAGAGGAAATAGCAAGCTGTTAAATGCTCCAAGGCGTTCATAACTGCTGTCATTTTGATAACATAGTTTCTTGCAGACCGTTAGGCCATAGCCAGCTTCTTCCAGCTGACAAGTCTGAGGTTCCTGCTGCTCTTAGAATTGAGTGATGTGTCTGCAGGAAGGAGCAAACAGCCTTGTGAGAGGGTCTGAACTTTCGTAACCATGGGAAAGGTGGTAAGGTCTACCCACATCGGTGGTTTCAAACATGGAAGGTCATCACGACGGGGGAGGGGAGGTTGTTACAAAATACAACTTCCTGAATCCCACTCCCAATATTCTGATCCACCAGATCTGTTTTTGTTCCTTTTGCTTGTAATTTTTCTTATGTCTTATTAAAGTTTTACCTACAATGAAAAAAGCACAGATCTCCTTCTTCCCCTTTTGGGTTAGTGAATATTAATGAGCATCCCATTAAAAACTTTTTGGCTTTTAGCTACACCTCTGTTGATATTTTTAAAAGTAATTTATGTGAAATTACTATATGCATTCTTAATTTATCACTGCCTATTTAGTTAATATTTTTCCACTTGAACTAAACTCCTAGAGCCTAATGACAGCATGAACCTATCTACCCCATCTTCAGTAATATTGTTAACATATATTTCAAATTTATATACCTTATAAACTCTACAATACAACCTTATAATATTTGTATTAAAAGATAGTAATCTTTTTAAAAAGTTAAGAGGAAAAAAAAGATTTTCCTTTGTATGTATCCATTTATTTATCTTTCCTTTTGCTCTTTAATCCCCAGTCATGATTTTCCCTCAATCAAGAAGAAAATCATTCAGCATTTCTTGTAGTGCAAGTCAGCAGGTGGCAAATTATTAGCTTTTACTCATTGGGAATGTCTTGTGTTTTGCCTTTCCTTTTGAAATATATTCTTTCTGGAGAGAATTCTGAATTTTCTTTCAGCACTTCAAATATTTTGTTCCGTCATCTTTTAGTCTCTACTCTTTTCGATGAGAAGTCAGCCATCTTTGAATTATTATGTCTCTGTATATAATATTTCACCACTCACACACACACACACACTTCTGGCAGCACTTGGGATGTTGTCATTATTTTTCGTTAATCATCAGTTTGATTATGATAGTGTACACTTATGGTTTTCTATGCATTAATTCTCTGGGATTTTTTTTAATCTGAAATTTTTGTATTTCACCAAATTTGGGAAATTTCAGGTATATGGCATATTTTTAGTACAGATTCTTTCCCATTTTTTTATTAGCTGGGGTTCCCAGTATACATACATTAGACAACCTGATATTATTTCACATATGTCTAGATGTCTGTTCCTTGTCTTTAATCTTTTGTTCTTTGTTCTTCAAGTGAGGTTAATTTCTACTGATCTGTCTTCAACTATTTCTTGTCATCTCTAATCTATTCATCACATCATGTGACTTATTTCAGTTATTTTAATTTTTGGCTCTAGAATTGCATTTTTTATAGTCTCCATTTCTCTAAGTCTCTACATATTCACTCAATATAACCACCTTTTCCTGTTAGCCCTTGAATATATTGATAGAAGCAATTTTAAAGGTGTTTTCTGATAATTCCAGAATCTTATCCATCTCTGGGTCTGTTGATCTATTTCTATTGACTAATTTTACTCTTGATCTAGTGTCCTGATTTTATTTTGCATATTTCCTGATGTTTGTTATATTCTAGACATTATGAATGATACATTGGTGAAAAGCTGATTCTATATTGTTCTCTAAGGACTTTTTTGTCTAGCAGTTATTTACATTATTGGCTTCTCACCTTTAATTTGCGAAGGCTTACTTTTACATTCTCTTCTTTCTTTTTTTTAAGGGCTGCACCCAACAGCATATGGAGGTTCCCAGGCTAGGGGTCCAATTAGAGCTGTAGCTGCCAGTCTATACCACAGCCATAGCAATGCCAGATCTGAGCTGTGTCTGTGACCTACACCACAGCTCACAGCAATGCAGGATCCTTAACCCACTGAGTGAGGCCAGGGATCAAACCTACATCTTCATGGATGCTAGTCAGATTTGTTAACTGCTGAGCCATGACAGGAACTCCTATTTTTACATTTTCTTAAGTGGGCCTAATTTCAGATGGTTTATGTCTCAGGAAAAATTCCATAGGGCAATCCCTGTGATACTGTTTTTAGTCTGAAAACACGGGGTTCCAGTGGAAAACCTAAGGTATTTATCAAGCCATTTTGCTTGCATGACTCACACTCCAAATGTTTGTCTTCCTTGTAGTGGGCGGCCACTAAAATGCATGAACCTTTTTGTCGTCCAAGCTGTTGCTTTCTCCATTGAACTCCTTGGATTCTCACCTTACTCTTCCACAGTCGCCAAGGATTTGAGGAGGGTTTTTATTTATATTGTGGTGCTCCTTCCTCTATAATTCTTTGCTAATGGGAAGTTATCAATCTTTTAGGTAGCTCCAGGTTCCATCCCTTGACAACTCAACCTCAAAACACTGCAGGTCTGACCCAGAAATGTATTACATGGTCATCACTAACTAAAATGGAGGGATATTGGGTCAAACAAACAACAGTGTTTGCCATAAATACCATCGATGGAAAAACAAACAAACAAACAAACAAACAAGATCAAGACCCTCAGCAGTGGCTTTTACCCTTTACACTCTTATTGAAACTCTTCACTGCTTTTAACAGTAAAACTAATCACTGGGAAAATTTAAAACTGATATTTACATTTCTTTCTCTGCTCTTCTTTAACCCCCCCTCCACACACACACACACACACACACACACACACCTGAAGAAGAGGAATAACAAGGAAAATATATGACTGGTATATGACATTTCAAAATCACTTTGGCACCTGAAGACATTCATAAATATCCGTCTCTATTGCCCTAAGAGTACTAGTGACATTTAAAAAAAATATATGCGGAGTTCCTGTTGTGGCGCAGTGGTTAATGAATCCGACTAGGAACCATGAGGTTGCGGGTTCAGTCCTTGCCCTTGCTCAGTGGGTTAAGGATCCGGTGTTGCCATGAGCTGTGGTGTAGGTTGCAGATGTGGCTCGGATCCCGCGTTGCTGTGGCTCTGGTGTAGGCCCGTGGCTACAGCTCTGATTCGACCCCTAGCCTGGGAAACTCCATATGCTGTGGGAGCAGCCCAAGAAATAGCAAAAAGACAGAAAAAAAAAAAAATGTGCAGTACTAAGAAAAGTGGAGACCACCCCCTTGTACCACATGCATAATTTTTGCTCTTTTATAATCTGAGAAAACAAGACAAAAAATTGTGCATGCTGTCAACTGTTTCCCTCTGTTACAAACACCCACTTCAAGGACAGTGACTGGAGGAGTTTCACACCTAAACACTGAATAAATAATAAGATTATACAATGTAGTTTCTCACACTGAATTTTAATCTGATTCATTTTAATCACATAATCTCTCATTTCTAAGAAAAGGTTATCAAAGAAGGTATGTATACTGGAAATAAACAGCTTCAAATAAATACATGGAGGGAGTGAGGTCTCATCAACTGTTAAGCATAGTGAGAAAGACATACAGAGTAATTGTGTGATGTGGTATAAGTGTTAGCTAAGACTGTGGTGGTGAACATTTTGTAATATACGAGTGTATCAAATCAACACATTGTACACCTTAAACTTACACAACATTATATATCGTTTGTATCACAATAAAGCTAGATTTTAAAAATAATGTTGAAAAACCTCTGGACAACTATCAAACTAAATGAGGCTATCTCTGCCTCTGCTTATCTGAAATAAAATCTGTTTTAAATAAACCAAATTTCTTTACACATTTTTTTTTCTTATGTAAAGGTCCACATTTATGGCTGACTTTTCTGTTATGAGAACATTCTTGACCCACTGGACATCTCCATTCTCCTTCAGAATCTCACATACAGAGTTCTTCAAATTGTCCATAATAATCACCGTGGATTATGAATTCTTATTGTTACATGACGGTGTACATATATGTTAAGTGGACAAAAGACTCTCCTACATGAACCAGACAGACTATTCCGTAAAATTCACTGCCCAACAAAACTTTCATGAAGAAACTGAAACTATGGGGTCAAAGGTTTCTAAACTCATCTAAATTCACTAATGTTTTTAAACTTTTAGAAAAATATTGGCTTTCCAATAGACACAATTTTTTTTTTTTTTTTAGCTTATTTGTTCTATTAGGATAAGACAGGACAAGAACAAGGACAATTTGGTTTGGATTTAATGCAAGACTGATCTCATAGAACTTCTGATACTTCTACCCAGATTTATTTGTGATCAAAGAATCTTTAAAGAGATATGGATAGTGACTACATAGAAAAATCAGTTAATCTTCTGACATTCACCCTCATCTGATACAAAGTCAACACTGTTGAAGTTTAAAGCACCTATCTGTATCATATTTAGCATTCACAAAACCCAGATTCATTCCTTTCTCCTTCGGAAAGCAATTTCAAATGAATTTCTGATGGAGGAATAAACAAATGCAAAGGATCCAATTCATATCTGCTGAGTGAAACTGAAAATTCTGAGTACTGCAGAAAAGAGCAAATGGATTATTTTCTGCCTGTTAAATCGAAAATAACTAAAGTGAAGACAATGATGTATATTAATCACCTTGATTTTGTGAAAATGGTCTACTGGCAGCAGAAACATGAATATCCTTGGTTGCTTCAAGTTTAACTGTTATTTTCTCTGTATGATTTTGAAATTTATTTAAGGGTGCAGCAAAACTTAATCATTGAAATCATGGCCTAATTTTTACAACTAAAAAAGCAGCAGAGTTCCTGTCAAATTTTTTAATATTAATTTGAACTTCTAATCATCTACAAAGTTCTAACAAAAATTAACCTTCTCATCAACAAGGGCATAAGAAAAAAATGAATACTGCTTAATTTGAGGCTTATGAAAAATGTAGAAGACCTTCACAAAGTTAACTTACAATCAACAGGGATTTTTTTGAATTATGCATTACATCTAGAAACCTAATGGAATCAAAAGTTTTTCCAGTGATAATTATAAACTGATCAACTATTTAATGAGATCTTTAAGTGGGATTTTTGGGTTTTTGTTGTCTTTTTAGGAACACACCAGAGGCATATAAAAGTTCCTAGGCTAGGGGTCCAATCAGAGCTGCAGCTGCCAGCCTACACCACAGCCACAGCAACGCCAGATCTGAGCCACGTCTGTGATCTACACCACAGCTCACGGCAACGCTGGATCCTTAACCCACTGAGTGAGGCCAGGGACTGAACCCATGTCCTCATGGATACTAGTTGGGTTTGTTACCGCTGAGCCATGACGGGAACTCCTAAGTGGGATTTTTACGCAGAATTTAAAATGACATACAATACATGGTGTTCTACTTTACTGAAAAGATGTTAAATGATATTATACAAATTTTGAATAGCCAAAGCATTACTAATAGAGTAAAGCTCCCATTTTTGTATCAATTCTCCCTGGAGACATTTGACTAAATTTTTAAAGTAAGCCTCTTTTAGTTGCAAAATGGAAATACCAGAAAAGAGTGTGCTCTTTTGAGTAGTTTTCCCCTTATTCTGGAGAGTAGCAACGTATTGTAAAGACTATCATAACTACCATGATGTAATGAGACTGCTTTTTTTTTTCTGCGAGAATTTTTCTTCATGTAAGCATGAAGTGAGTAAAGTTAAAAAATGTATTTATGTTTTATTCTGCATATGAGTCAATATATGTAATCTTCTTAAAATTCTGAAAAGTAGAGACGAGTTCAAAAAAATCCCAAACTGTCAGCATTTTGGTTGGTTCTGCCTGTAATCCTTGGTTCATGCATATGATTTTGAGGGAAGGGACTCTTTGGTTGAGAAATGTATTCCCAGCTCTCATCACAGTGCTCTAAACAAAGGAAAGGCTCATGAAATGCGCTTGCTGAGTGAGTAGATACATACACCAAATGGGGTCAGATTGTAAGTATACACCTTTCTTTTTACCTGTAACAGTAAATTTAAGAACGTTCTTAAGCAGTCCCCTAAAATATGATCTTCGAAAGATGCATTATAATTCAATTTGGGGGGGATGACTTGTAATTTATCTAATCAGTACCCTGGGACTTTTGGTTGTTCCCACTTTTCCTAAATAGTATTTTTGGGGTATTAGTGTCATTCTCAATTTTTCATAGTTTATAAAAGAGGAAAAACCTGGAAAGAAGTAGATTCTAAATGAACACTGTAAAATCACATTTATCCTGTTATCTATTTAATTCAAACCACACACATAGAAATGTACTTATGAATTCTCTCTACAGATAGGGAAGATCAAATCAATTATTACTCCAAGGTTGGAGGAGGCACATAAGAGAAGCTAGGGCAAATCAATACTACCAATCTGTACTCTTCAGAAGTGCATTATAAATTGTAAAGGGTTATTTTAATGTATATTATTATTTCTTTAAGTCTGTAAATTTCCATTTAAAATAACACCTACTTTCTAAATGAACTGCCAGGAATTTAAAGAATATTAATGAATCTATTTTGGTTTGCCAGAACATTAGTGTTCCACTTGTTACAGGTTGAAATTAATAGCAAAAGCAAAAACAAAAACAAACTCCATTCAGATGAAAGATGCAAGCAATTAATTTTCCTTTTTCTTAAAACACTGAAAGGAACACAGACAATCTCAAGTTCTCCAGGAATAATCTTTCAAATGCCAAAGAGAAATTCTCATTTTGGAAGAGGAAAGCAACCAACAGGAAAGGAACTGTGAAAGGAATAAAGGTCAGTGATGATTCTGGACCAGAGATACTATTTTGGGTTCTATTTACTTTCCCATTAGGCTGCTTTAGGTTTGTGTGTTCTTAAAAGATGTCTGAAAGGCAGCCCGTAATGCAGTTCTCTATCGTTTCCTTCCCTCTTTCTGCTGAAAATGCTCATTAAGTCTTTCAGTTATAGAAGGTGGAAGACATTTGTTACTGGAGAGAGTGAAGCCCTACGGCAGGGCAGCCAACAATGGAATACAGCAGAAGTGTCTCTGGCAAAACTGAAACCAAGATTCATTAAACCAAAGAAATGTCAGAACTGGAGGGATTTTAAAGATCACCCTGGCTCACTGGTTTACAATCTGAACTGCTGAAATAGTAGAGGACTTTAAAAGAGCCATGGGTAGAAAGTGGGAGTCTTAAAAGCATTTTAAACATTGCAAAAAGCTCGCAAAGTTGTACAGTTACTCACGAGAAATGAGCACTGATTCCTTGCTTTTGCTTAGGATTACATGAATTTAGTTAGCACTAGTTACACTAATCAGACCAAAAATATTTATTTATGTTGTTTTTAATAAATAAAAATGAGAAATTCTTATTTAAGAGGTGAAATTTCACAGGTATAACCTTTTCAAACTAATCAGTGGTGAAAACTTGGAAACAAATGGTCTATCAATAAACATGATAGTCTAGTGACATGATGTGCCTGACTCTGGACTAAGTGAATTAGTGTGAAGCCTTGGACTGGACAGCGAGTTTGCTGATTCCCAGTAGGTGACAGGAAGGATAAGAAACCCCTTCCAGTTCTGCTGCTTCTTTCAAATCTCTTAGAGGCTGGTGCCACCCCACTATGTACAGCCTGCGTGAGGGTCGACATACAGCCTGTGAGCACTCTTACTGTATTTGGGAACCCTGCACGGCCCTCTATTTTCAATAAAATGTCACTGAATATTTTATACCAATTTTAAATATTCATAACATCATAAGGTATTACCTTCTTTCTAGACTTATTTGCATTATATGAAAGTCTAAGGCCTTGTACCACAAAACTGAAGCTCTTCCAAGAGAGGTTCAACCTCTCGCTAGGCGTTTTTGGGCAGAAAGGGATTTCTGGTAAAGAGCCAATGATTAAGGGAAGCATGAAGTGGATTTTAACTCTCCAAAAGAACACAGATCTATTTAGAGTGGACCTGGGGAAATCACGTTATGAATGTCTGCAGGGCTGGCTTCCTTGCAGGAGAAGTAACTGCATTATGCCATGTGGTTTCACCCCTACTACCATGATACTGCAGGTGTGGTCTGGTTCTGAAAGATCAGTTTCATCACTGTCTTATAATAAACAAATGTTTTGTCATAAAGACTGAAGGATACGGAGTTCCCATCGTGGTGCAGTGGTTAACGAATCCGACTAGGAACCATGAGGTTGCGGGTTGGGTCCCTGCCCTTGCTCAGTGGGTTAACGATCCAGTGTTGCCGTGAGCTGTGGTGTAGGTTGCAGACGCGGCTCGGATCCCGCGTTGCTGTGGCTCTGGCGTAGGCCAGTGGCTACAGCTCTGATTAGACCCCTAGCCTGGGAACCTCCATATGCTGCGGGAGCGGCCCAAGAAATAGCAAAAAGACAAAAAAACAAAAACAAAAACAAAAAACAAACAAAAAAAAGACTGAAGGATACCTGGAAGCCACGTTTTAGTAAATTTTAAGTTCCTAAGATGTGTACTATCTATAAGAACCAAACCTTATTTTCTGAGGTAGATAAATTACATTTACTATATGCTCTTTTTGTAATCTTAGAGTAGAAAGTAATTTTTCACATTTAATATTGAAAATTCAGTGCTTTCAATAGGTGTCAGTTATGGTCTGTGGAGCCATAAAATAAGCATTTAAAATATTTCACCAAATATACTAGTATAAAAAATGCATTTTGATTTGCATTTAGATTTAACTAAAACCATAGGGACTCAACACTAGCAGTATATGACATCAATATTCTTTGTTTAAATCTCTATTACAAGAAGAAGAGACAAGTAAGTGGGATCATACAAGCCCATTCCAAAAATTAGATTCCATCCAATATTAAGAAAAAACTTTCTTGATGACTCACTGAAAAACAATTAATGGGGAGTGGGTGACATTAAATATAACTACTTTTGAACGATAAAAGCAGTGGGAAACCCACTGTTTTATTCATATTTTAGTTTTAGGTGACTCAAATGCAGAAACTGAGGAAACTTTTACAAAATGACTACATTTTTTTTTTCTTTCTTTCTGGCCACACCTGTGGCATGTGGAGGTTCCTAAGCTAGGGGTCACAATGGGAGCTGCAGCTGCCAGCCTATACACCACAGCCACAGCAATGCCAGATCCAAGCTGCATCTGCAACCTGCACTACAGCTCATGGCAACACTGGATCCCAACCCACTGAGCAAGGCCAGGGACCAAACCCGTGTCCTCATAGTTGCTAGATGGGTTCGCTACCACTGAGCCACAATGGTAACTCCCAGAGCTGTGTTTCTTAATCAGAAAAAAATATTTTCATCCTTTGCAGTGTACACTGCAATGTTCAAACTCGTCTTCCTGCCACCTCGACAAGCTATCCCCTATTTAAAAATAAAAATCAGGCCTACTGGCACATAATGATTGCTATTTATCTTGAGTTTGTTTCTCTGTATTTTTCACAATATAAATGAGATATTGGGAAAATGGGATTTGAAATAAAAAACTATCCAAGCTAACCATCTTGGGAGAGGATTCTTTGGTCAATTGGTCCAATGATACTCACTTCATTCCATTCCCATTTTTCTAACAGCTTCACTAGATTGGGCCTGAAACGATCCAAACTGTGTAGTTTCCCTTTGTCACCACAGCACCAGGGCTTGCTTGGGATGGTAAGGAATTCAAAGTAGTAGGATAAATAAATTTCAAAAAATTTTTTAAGAGAATAACAATGAAGATTAATTTTTCTCAATCAAGTTTAGTAATTGCATCTAATTATTTATGAGGTGTCAGAATCTGGGTGTCAGATTCTGAGTGTTAAACATACATTATTTCACTTAATTCACTCCCCCATGGCTCCATTGTTTTCTGAGATGGGCGCTATCATCACTCCCAGTTTTCAAGAGAGGCTAACCAACTTGCCTCAGGTCAAACAACTAGTTAGGGATGCAGACAGGGGCTGAATCCATGCATCCTGAGCAAAAGCCCCAGGGTTTGATGCTATGAAAGCTCCCTCCCAGGTGATGATAATATGAAGCCAAGGCTAAAAACCAGACTGGTTCAGAGTCTAGTTCAAGGTGCTTCAGCTCAAATGGTTTCAAGTCCTGGAAGGTAAAATAAATGAAGTAAGCAAATATAGACTCCATACTTTAAAAAATTATAAGTCTTTAAATAATTATAAGTTTTAATCCATCGGTCTGGCTGCTGTATGGAAGATATTCCATGTGTGGAAATTGTGTGGAAAGCAGGAAGGCCAGTTGGGGAGATACGGCTATAGTCAAGGTACCATGGCCAGCATGGCAGCAGAGGAAGTGGTATAAGAAGTAGTCAAATTCTGAATGAATTTTAAAGAGCAATCCGTGATGATTTTTCAAGTGGATTGGATGCAGGCTGCGAATCAAAGAGAGGAATCAAGATGACCAGACCGAAAGTTTGGGCAGTTAGTGCTTAGTGTGTAGTGCTCTGGTGTAGGTAAAATACTCTCCCAGCAAATTCCCGGTTGGGCACCACTGTGACACTTGATTTACTTATGACTAAAGCAATACCTTCCCTGGAGCACTGAAGGTGAAATACTGGAGCACACATCTTCCAAATGACTGTGATTCATTAAAACACATTTTTCTTGACATGAAACACTGAATACAAGACATCTCTTTTATTTCATTAACTGCAACTAGAAAAGAAAAAGTTAAAAGCAGCTAATTTTCTCAGTGGTATTTGTATCAGAAAGGAATTAATTTTTAAAGTTTTCTCCTGTAGTAAATTATTAAGGCTTCTAATAATCTTTGATTAGGCAGAGATATCTGAAACACTTTAATCATTAATAATAAAATCAAATTAAAAAAAAAGGACCTCAAATAAGAGTCAAAATGTAGGTAACCAGTGGAAAATTCTCCTGCTCAATTTGGTCCATTTTTCAGAGCTTACTTCCCACCATTTTGGATCAAGTTTCTACTTTTTAAAATAAATCCTCTTAATGACAAAAAAAATTCTGTTGTTTCATGTGCTTAATACAAAAATTCACCTTGTTACTCTTAAAATTGAGATTAATAACAGGTTTGTATCTACTAACATAACTTTTGATACTTAAGTACAATGTAACCTCTTGCATCTTCATATGCAAGTTTTGTTCAAAACCTGTAGTAGTCTATGTTGGGGATTTTGAGTTGTTTTAGTGCTCTTCTATTTAGCTCTTGTCTTCTTGCCCTATTTCTAAAGGTTGTGTCCCATATGAATAATAAATGAATGAAAATGTGTGAGCTGACTTAAATACTATTTTGTACTTTGTATTCTTTATCTTAACCTCCATTTAAACTCTGACCATTGTACAGGAATATCTGTCAATGATTCCAAAATTTAAGGGCAAGTTTATCATTCTAGAACCTCATCTAATGGGGAATAAGCATACAGGATTTCTATCCAACCCAATAAAACCATAACAATGCTTTGCAAACTATGTTTTCATCTGACTCCACAACAACTATAATTTTTAAAATGTGTTACCTTTTCTATTAACTGTTATGACAACTTGGAACAAAAAGTTGCTTAAAATGGAAAAAATAAAAATTTTAAAAATAAAAAAAATAAAAGATTTAAGAGGTAGCTAAATTCAGCAAGAGAAATTCTAGAAGAACTTTGCTCTCTAATGGAGGGCAAAAACCTGGTGAGCAATAGAGTTATATGTAAAGACAAATCAGCTTTTATCTGTGAGTTCATATTTCATAAAAGGAAAAGATCATCCTAAAGGTACAGGGGAAAAAAATAATGTAAATATCAGGGTTGTATATGAAAAGGTGCTTGTTTACAAACTACAAGATTTGATAGGATATTTTATTAATAGATAAAGCTTTCAGTAAAAAATATGTTCCAAATCTTCAAAGTACTGTGAGTAGGTGAAATAAAATAAACTTTTCACAGAAGTTGATAATGTCTTTCTTCGGCAGCTTATGGACAAGGTTGTCAAGTAAATTCCAACATACTACCCTGCAAAGTGAACTCAAAGCAGAGAATAAACGCAAACATGCGCTCAAGACACACGCTCACAGGAATACCAGCATGACTTTGTGGCCTAGATTTCAAGGGGAAAAAAATAGACATTCATCAGGATGCTGCTATGGTCTAAAAATAGCAGAGGAGTCTCTGAACTATCCATGTTCCACCAATCAGCACATCTGAGGGAGAACTCCCATACGCACTGATGCATTACCCTTATCATTGTAATTGATGCCTAACACGTCTCTACCCATCAAATGCCATCCTGAATGGAAGGGGCATTAATCTCCATGCAAGATGATCATCACTTTGAAACCCTAAGTGATCTCAAATTTCCTAACAGCTTAAATCACAATACTGCAGGGAAAAATAATACATAGGACTACTGATTCATGTCCTGACTGCTGAAGGATATAATCTCACATACCTGAGCACACTGGTGACTTCTGATGCTATTTCCAAGTACCAGAGAGAAGAGAGGAAAGATCGCTCTGCCCAGATTTTGAGCCACCTAGTTCTCCTTTTCCTGGAGTGGATGAAGGGATTTGACATGATCTGGAGACCCTGAGGGGCAAACACAGGAAGAGATTTTTTTTTTATTTCCCCTAAAATTACGTTCTAGAACTTTAGTGTGACTCATCAGAGCCTTCACAGTGCCTGAATTTCCTAATGAAAAGCGTCACGGGAGGTGTTTTTCCTTCTTACATTAATGTAATTCTTTTCACAATGGGCTTTTCAAAGCATATAAGAATATATCAAGACAGCTATGTCATGGCAGAGTCTTGACTTGTCTGAGGATGTCTGGACAGGCTTTCAAGATTCTGATCAACCTGAAAACCTTCAGGAGATATATGAGACCAGGTCGCAGGGGCTCCAGATTTATTTAAAGGGAAAATAACACCAGATAAAACACAGACTGAATACTACTACTATGAATAACTTTAAGATAATGAAGGCAACAAAACGGACAACATAAATACATTCTATAAAAATATAAAATATAAAAATTGGCATGGTAAGAAACACAACACTTAAATAGACCCAATACCATTATAAAATTAGGAAGTGAAATAATCAGAGAATTCCCTACGAAAAAGTTACTTATGTTGTGTGATTACAATTTTCTCCCTCTGTGTACTGACATAAAAAAAAACAAAGTCTACAAAGTGACAGAAGCAAGTTGCAGAAATATATTCATAGCATGATGCTATTTTTGAAAAAAAAAAGTATATATAAACATACTTACATGTTCTCAGGGAAGACAGTCTGGAAAAGTTATACACCAAACTCTTAAAAGTGGTTTCCTCTGGGGGTTACTAGTTAAAGCAGGAATTAATTCAACCTTACATACTTAATGCCCTTTCACATTCTTACAAGTACATATTACTTTTATTTAAAAAAAAATGCTGGATGAAAACAAAATTTGATGAAGCACATGGTCAAAATTCAAAACACTGAAAATAATCAGAATGTTGCACTTTATGAAAGCTTCCAGAGAGTGTAGAAGAGAATTGGCTGGATTGAGAGTCACAATCAGTGACAAATGCATGCTTTGACTTCAGAAAACAGCATGGCAGTCAGCTGGGGAGTGGGCAGGGGAAGATTTTGGTCCATTTCTGTGTGTGCATGTAGCCCGGGCACAGGATCTACACTGATTCGAAAACCAGGCAGCTGGTGTTGTGTGAAGACTGCTTTCCCAGGTAGTCAGAGATTTATTCAGCTTCTTCTATTTTGCCATCACCAGTTTTTCTCTGTTCATTTAGAAACAACACCCAATGCGCAACGTGACCAGGGCAACAAAGAGACATGGGGAATGAGGCACTGCTTCTTGGCAGGTACAGGTCCCTCAGATAAAGCAGTATAATGAGGGTGGCTGCAGGAAAAGCCTGCGAGCAGTGCAGTTTGCATTATCACAACTGGATAAGGAAGAATCAACCTCCTCAGATCTTGTAAGACATGCACTCTCTTTCCATACGTAACAGTGCAGGAGCGACAATCAGTAACATCTGAAACAATGGATGCTGAGGGGACTGAAACTGAGGAAGAGACTGGACACAAGCTACATTCTTAAATTTATGTAACTTTAAATCTGACACGAAGATTCTACCACTAATCACAAGGACAACAAAGGACACAGGGCTCAAATCTGGGCATAAAGAACTAGGGTCTAGTTGCTGCTCCAGAAACAGAATTGCCCTAAAATTTGGGTTTCCGATTTGGGTAAGGCACACACACCACCACTGGATAAACACTAGAGGTTGACGAATTCTTCTTGTTCAAAACAGAGAAGTTAGAAAACCAAACAAATGAGGACAATGTAGGGGTTTATTTAAAATAAAAACAAAACAAAGAAAAAGAGAAATCATGAAAATTCATAGGAAGAATTTTTAGGGAGGCTGACACAGTGCAGTGTCCCCTGCACCTCTTAACTCCTATTCTCCCAGGCTGGGTGCTTCCCTAAGAGAAAATGTCTCACTTTAGCATTCCTGGCATACCATGGATATGGAGACATACCTGTTCAATAGTAGGGATCTTAAAAGTTTTGCCTTGAATATGTTTTGAACCAAGAGTTTACATCTCCAAAACAGCATCGTCAGTCTCTTTCACTGTCACAAACAAGCTGATAATTCAATAATGGGGGAGATGGGTAGTTAGGTCTGGAGATGTGCTAATATACTCAGGAACTAGAATTTAGTGTTACTATGAGCAGAGAAAATCATATAGTCAATCCTGTTTGCCAGGAAGGTGTGAAAAAGTCTTTTGGTTAGAATAAGAGAACACATCATTGACTCTCTTTCCAATGTTACTTCAGATATTTAAGGCAGAACTCATTTGCAGAACACCCCATGATACTAGCTTTTGCTACAGAATCTTGATGTGGTCAACAGTGCAGCTTCTGAGCAGAGATTACCTGAATTCAAATGCTGCCTGGCACTGAATAATTTGTATGCGTTTAGTCAAGGCAACTCACCTATAAAGCCTCAGTTTTCTTCTCAGGAAAATGGTTGTTTTGAAACCAAAATATACATCAAGTGCTTACTTAGCACAGCACCTGGTATACAGACGGTCCTAAGTATCTGCAATATTTACATACCTGCTTTGATTCTTCCCCTCAAATCTTGCCTCAGCTCAATATAGGGCAAATAAATGAAAGAGTTGAAATGTGCGCATTTATTCATTCTTTACTTATATTGAACTAAGTAGATCTGTACCTCTCAGACTTTAGCAAATAACATACATAAATCTATACATATATACAAATATATAGAAGCATTTGCATAAAAATGAATATTCATGATTTTAAATTTGATGAATACTGTCAGGTAAAATGCCGACTATCATACTGAGTTAACCTCTCATTCAGTGTTCAACCTGAAATATATTTTACATAAGACTCTAACGAAAAGGGTTACATAAATAAGTCACTAACATTGCAAATCAGACCACTTGATTAAGCTGAGGTGGAACAGAATAACTTCTCACATCATGTGTTGAAACAAACACACACATAATTCCAGTCTGAAAAAAATGGGTTTAGCCTTAATTGGTCAATATCAGCCCTTAAAGGAGGCAATTCTGCCACTTCCACTCAAAGAAAAATCACTCTTTCCAGCACAGTGTAGCTCACTGAGACAAACACTTCTTCAAGGGGTACTTGTTTAAGCAGATCCTCTTGTATGAAAACAAAACAAAACAAAACAAATCCTTGTACCCAGTAAAAGTGGAAGATTTAAGGTAAGGACATTTTCTCATCTCATATGCAGGCTAAAATAATCCATGCTACGGATATAAAAATCAGGACAGAAAAATTTTGAACCCCCAGGGATGGTGGATGGCAGACAAATCAGTGACAGAGACATGGAAAAACCAACAGGGAAAGTGATTTTTAGGGTAGGGTAACAAAATACCTTCTCCTCAAGGACTGCAAAGAGTTAATGAAAATGCAGTCCTTACTTATTTGATGTCTCTCTTTTATACCCCTCATGGCCATCATACTGGACATTCTGTGCAACAGGAACATTTTTAACTTACAAGAGGGTGTTAAGATAACACAATGCCTATTTGTCAAAAAAGTTTTTAAGTACTGGTTAAAATGGAAAATAAACTATAGAGCTAAATTTTTATTCCATGTGTTATAACAATCTCATAGAAAATAGTAATGTTTTCTAAAATTACAGTATTTTACATATGCTAAGTTGAATGTCAAAATTAGATAAGATCTTCTGCAACTGTGGTGTCAAAAATCTGATAGCAAATTTGCTGCTCCGTTCCACTTGTGACATTATACGACTTGATGAAGCATTCCAACCATGGATATGCATCTACAAATCAAAAAAAGACAGGCTATTTTAAGTATTAAAACTAAACAAATAACTCTGAAATATGTATTGAAGCATAATGCTAAGCTAGTGAAATTAACATATTTAATTTAGCTTGAAAAGTAAATAAATACACTCACCAAATTTAAAATCATCTGTTCTTCCACATATACACTGGATGCATGTTATTGTTTTGCAATTCTAATTTGAATTTTTTCCCAACAACCGGAAAAAGTAATTAAATGTGGGGTTTTCAAAATGTTTGATAGCAAAGGCAGTAATCCAAATCACTTCCAACTTTTACTCCTTTGTTTTCTGCTGATTACTTACTGACCTCCCTTGTTCTGCTTTCTTAGGCTGACTGCAAAGAAACCAGCTACCCTTTCATGTATCTAGCTGAAACTCCCCCCAGGTACCAGGTACTGAGTCCAGGTAATGCTGGCAGCTACAGAGGCCATTTCCAAGCTTTGGTCATGAGCACAATAAATTTATAATTCCTAGAACAATCTGTTAATATTTCTTCAAGACTGAATCTGAAAGACATTTAATGGAGTGCTCAATACCAGCAAGTGTCAAGCAAGACAGGCAGTCTCCTACACGGCTGGTAGGACCATACATAGGCAAAAACTGTTCTGAAAAGCAATCTGGCAGTATGTATCAAAAGCCTACCAGCCTATGCCTTTAGATATCGCAGTTTTATTTCCAGAAATCCAACCAAAAGAATCCAAATAGCCAACAAAAATTGAAACTGAATCAAACAAAAGTGTATGTTAGACTTAGTTATGGATGTACAAAAACTATCTTTTTGGAATTGTTATAAAATGCAAAGACTGACTGGGGGGGAAAAGTCTGATTTTAAATAGCCCATATGGAGGAGTTCCCATTGTGGTATAGCAGAAACAAATCTGACTAGTATCATGAAGTTGCAGGTTCGATCCCTGGCCTGGCTCAGTGGGTTAAGGATCTGGCGTTGTCATGAGCTGTGGTGTAGGTTGCATATGTGTCTTGGATACTACATTGCTATGGCTGTGGCGTAGGCTGGCAGCTACAGCTCCGATTTGACCCCTACCAGCGTGGTAACCCCTATATAGACCCTTATAGAGCCTGGTAACCTCTATATACTGTGAGTGTGGCCCTAAAAAGCCAAAAAAAAAAAAAAAAAAAAAATCATGTCATGCCTGCGGCGCTAAAAAAGCATAAATAAAATAAAATAATAAATAACCCATAAAAGTTAAACTGACAACAGCTAAATCTGCAGCTGGTAAAATCTGTTACTGATAAAAAATTGTGTGAAGTCATCAAACTGTCTTAAAATGATTTAGATCTGCAAGTTTCAATGCAAAGAGAAATAATAGCCATAAAAGGAAAACTCAGTGGCAGTAGTTGTAATCAATACAATTTGACCTGGGAGTTTGGGGGTTTTTTGAGCACGAGCTACGAGTTCTCCTTGCTTGGTCCTACAGGTAACCTTTCTCTGCTCCAAAAAACGCCCCCAAAACAAAACAAAAAAATTTGACCTGAAGATGAGCTGATGAATCACAAATGTAACACAGAAAACAACTAAAGCTGACAAAAATATTAAGTAAAATAAAAACATCTAAAACCTGAAACTAGTTTATACTGAAGAGACAATTTATCCATGGATTAAACTAGCTAAACAGAGTTTATTATAGGAAATTTTTCTTATTAAAATTTCACCCCTGTTGATTTAATTTCAACTATAATGTCTGTATGCATAAACAGTATCAAATTGCATGTGATCAAAACTGCCTCCCCCTGTTAGATTCAAAATATTAAAAAAACTTTACAATTCAGGAATTATGATTCGCACCAACTTTATCCCTCCACTGTCTTCATCAATAGGTAGATCACACAGTATAACCAAGCAGTCACTACTTAGTAGTTTATTTGGATTCATATTTCCATGTATTTATACCTCTAAAAGTCCACACATTAGTCACAGGCTAGGTGCTATTTCAAGAAAAAGATTAACGGGATTGTTAAAATATTACTGCCTACCAATTTTTGCTCCTGTAGGACAAAACATATCCATAATCATATCCATAATTTCCTGAAGGTTATCACTGAGTAGGACTTCTGATGCTGGAATCTGGAAGAATTTTTCCTTAAAATAAAAGAAGAAACAAGGAAAAAACAAGAAACAAAGAAATAATATTTATTGTCTTCAGAAATTATCATTAATATGAAAGTATGTGAATATTATCTAATTCAAATAATTTAGATGATTTAACCCTACAAAGATTGTAGGATTCATAAACTAATAATTTAGATGATTTAACCCTACAAAGATTGTAGGATTCATAAACTCTAAAATCTGATTTACTACTTTAATCTAAAGACAGCTTTGATTTTTTTTAAATGATTTTTATTTTTTCCATTATAGTTGATTTAGTGTTCTGTCAATTTTCTGCTGTACAGCAAAGTGACCCTATCACACATACATATACACATTGTTTTTCTCATATTATCCTCCATCGTGATCCATCATAAGTGACCAGATATAGTTCCCAGTGCTATACAGCAGGATCTCATTGCTTATCCATTCCAAAGGCAATAGTTTGCATCTATTAATCCCAGATTCCCAGTCCATTCTCTTCCCCTCCTCCTTGGCAACCACAAGTCAAGCTGTGAGATATATACATAAAACTCAGTTGAACTGTTTTAGACTTAACAGTAAGAATATTGATTAGAATATAGTGAGGCTTACTTTTCTCTTGACAGCACATATATTGACAGTAAAACAAATGTGTAAGTGTTAAGTTTAAAAGTTAGGTTTACTTACAGAATCCATGAGATAAGCTTCCAGTACTCCTGTTCCATCGTCAAGAGTAAATGTCATCACAAACACATGTTGTAGGGGTACAATACCCAGTACTAATGAAGGAAAAAAGTTGAAACCATATGAATTTCCTATTCTTTATAATCAAAGTAAATAAAAAATTATTTAATATTACATATCTGTTAATTTTGTTTACTAAATTTAAGAGAGTTAAAAATAACCTCTACATATATTTTTTGTTCTCTAATACCAATATATTAAGGTCATTTTCAAAGGGTCATTTTGGGACATTATACAACATCTGTGTAGGGACAATGAGTCATGGACAACTGCATCTTTTTGTGGAATCCATATTCAAATAGGACTAACAAAAGAGGCAAGCAAGAAGAATTAATTAGGGCATACGGAAATGAATTAGGGCATACAGACATGAGAAAAATTGTTAATACAGAGGAATTGATTTTTAAGATCCAAAAGGTCTCAACAGGCATAAACTGTGAGCTAAAACCAAGAAGGATAAAACCTACCCTGAGGGACCACACAAGCAAACAAAGAGCTATATTAAGAACAGATTAAGGAAACCAAACTTGAAGTACCCAGCAAGAAGCTCAGGAAAAAATAACCTGGAATTTCACTGGACCACAAGAAAAAAATGAGTTAGCAGTATCAATAGAGGTGTATTAAAAGAAAAAGAAAACAAAGGCAAATATACAAGTATCTATATAATAAAAATTTTAGGCATGTAAGAGCAGTGTCCAATTTTAGGGGAATAAAGGATTTCTTCATATTTTATACTGGCCAACATCTTCAAGCCTGTCTCCAGCACTGAGTGCCAAACTTTGAGAAGAGTATTGATAAAATGGAATGTTTATTGAAGAGGAGAAATAAAACAGTAAGGAATGAGGGAAAGTACCAAAGGAAGTGAGGGCACCTGCTTGGAGAAATAAAGACACAATGAAGGCTTGACAGATTTTCTTCAAATGTACAGTCTGTTGATCCTATAGAACTGGGAACAGATGTGCTCTAATTCTACCAGATAGAATGTGGCCCAGTTAAAATGATAGGTTAAAATGATTCTGCCTCAATTTTAAGTACTGTTATAATTAAGAGATATATTACTTTACCACATAATGAGTTCCCACTCACCGAAGAGTTTTAAGCCAAAGCTGGATGACCACAGTTAATAATGTGATATAAAAAGAAACCTGCTATTCCAGCTAAAGACTTGTATTGGGTAAAATTATAATAGCTATCTCCAAAACTCTTTTAAAACCCAAAATACTATGAAATGGAGAGATTTTTCACAAGTTGTATTTACAATTAATGATTAATACTAAAATTACTGAATATTAAAATGTAATAATCAAAAATATTTAAATAATAAAAATATTAAAAATAAATGTAATAATTTAAAAAGTTTTCAAGTATTTTAAACATTTACTTTTTTGTCTTTTTTGTCATTAAATTTTAAGGCCACACTCACAGCATGTGGAAGTTCCCAGGCTAGGGATCTAATCGCAGCTGTAGCTGCTACAGCAACGCCATAGCTGAGCCGTGTCTACAACCTACGCCACAGCTCACAGCAATGCCAGATCCTTCACCCACTGAGCAAGGCCAGGGATTGAACCTGCATCCTCATGGATACTAGTTGGGTTTGTTAACCACTGAGCCACAATGGGAACTCCTAAACAGTTACTTTACACTTTTGTTGTGACCGCACTGAATGGTTTTGCTTAAGAAAAATTAAACTTTATTTAGCTCAGCCTTTGCTTTGGCTTTGCTATATCTGCAAATATTGAAATATAATCAATGAGATCACCTTAGACAAAGACAATTTCAATCAAAGGACAGAATCTTAGCTAACCTTCTGCCACAGAAGAAGGAATCCACGTTGTTTTATCAGCCAAGGAATTTAGATTTTGAATTGATCTCAAATGAGAACACTGTTTACATCTGAAATTAATGAAAACATTAAAATAACTTATAATTATTACAACTCATTTAATTATTATAATATTTTTGATCTTCAAGCATGCATAGTTTAAAAAGTATATTAGTAAACAAAAGACCATTGCATCTCCTGTATTAAAATATGTATATTACAAACAGAATTATTAAAAAATGAGGTTCTTTAGAAGCAATCAAAAAACAGTATGGTTCAGAATAAATAACTCTAAATTGACAATGAAAGAGGTTCCAGGTGAAGACTTCATTAATTTGGCTAATTCCCTTATTTGGTAAAACCAGAAAGTTTAAAGATACAACTTCTAAAGACTGGTCCCATTTTACAGCTCTGTCAACAATATGTAATCACCAAGGTCTTAAATTTATAAATATAGCCAACAGGAGAAAGTTATTCCAACTAAAGAAGTCAGTACTAGCACATATTTAAAGTTCACAATTCATGATGCCTAATACTACAGTTACCCTTTGTAATACAAATCAATCTAAAACTACACAATATACTAAAATTGCACATTATTTAGTATAGGCATTTTGCTTTGCTTACAAACGAATTTTAAGTACAAGCAATTTACTTTTTATTATATATATTAATACCTAGGAGATGTTGATAAGAAAATAAGTGTGGATAAAATATCAATCTATACTTAAATAAAAAAAGAATTAACTATAACAAAAAAGGAAAGAAAATAAGCTTGAATAAAAATAGAAAAATCAACATTCAAAAGGTTCATGCGTACTTGCAATCTGAGGAAAAACAGATGGTAACTATATTACATGTCACCCCCTTCCACTCTTCAAATACACAAAAGTTGTAAGAGAAAAGAGAGTAACTGAATGAGGAGTATTGTTGCCTTAAAAAAAGGCTGCGATAAAACTTTGGTGATAAAGCAAGTATACAAACTACAAAAACTAACGACAAATTAAAAGTTAGGGGCGTAAGTAGAAATTAGAGAATTCATTACATCCAAAGTAAAAAAAAAAAAAGAGGAAAAGGAGAAAAATAGTAACACTTTTATAAATTAATCCAAAAGAAGACTGGAGAAAGAAATAAAAATAATAACCAAAAAGAGGGGAAGGGCAGCAATAATAGTGGGGTAAGTAGAAAACAAGATGAAATGTAGAAATAAAACCTAAATATTTCAAAATTAACATATTTTAAACTCACTTATTTTAAAAAACTAAACTTAGTTGCAAGTATTTATTTATGAGACTTACTAAAATATAAAAACAAAGAAACATAAAAGCAACAGGATGAGAATAAAATATACCTTGCAATTACCAACCAAAATAACTGAAATATAGTAATAAAAATATGAGAAAAAAATAAACCTGAGGGCAAAAATCATGATTAGAGATGAAGTCACTACACAAGGATGTACAGTACAATTAACTCAGCTGAACCTGAATGAACAAGTAAAAATGCCTCAAAATATATAAAGCTGACAGAATATACTGAAAGAACAAAAAGTCACAAACCAATAATCATAGAGGGCATTAAGCACATTCTCTAAAATAGGATTACACAGATAAAATTACAAAGGAAAAAGAAGTTTTGGATATAATCAACAAGCCAGTCTAAAAGATATAACTATTAAACACCAAATGCACTGTTAAAGAATATACACTCTAAAAATCTATGTACTATATACAAAATACAAACAAACATATTCTAGACTAAGGCAAAGCTAAACAAATCTCAAAGAATCATTAGGAAATGCATCATACTATTTGGTTAAAGAGTAATATAACTAAAATACAAACAAAAACATAGCACCTAAAATGTGTGTGAAAATTTAAAAATACGCACTGAAATAATTCATGGGCCAAAGAAATCATAATGGGAACCGTGAAAACACTTAGAAGACACAAGAAAACACTACATATCAAATCTTTGGGAAAAGGTATAGCTATTTTCTCAAGGGGAAAATTATAGACTTACACACAAATATTTAAAAATATACTAAAAATTAATCAATTAAGGAGTTCCCATCATGGCTCAGCAGTAACACACTCAACTAGTATCCATGAGGATGTGGGTTCAATCCCTTGCCTTGCTCAGTGGGTTAACTGATCTGGCGTTGCCATGAGCTGTGGTGTAGGTTGCAGACGTGGCTTGGATCCCACGTTCCTATGGCTGTGGCGTAGGCTGGCAGCTACATCTCCAATCTGACCTCTAGCATGGGAACTTCCATATGCCAAGAGTGTGACCCTTAAAAAAAAAAAAAAAAGACGAGAAAAAAAATTAATGAATTGAAATAAGCATTCAATGAAAAACATTTGAAAAAATAAACACCAAGGAAACACAAAGATAGTAAAGGAATAGCTAAAAAACATAATAAAATAGTAGAGAACACCAACAAAAATAAAAGCTAGTTGCTTTGGCAAAAAAGGCCATGGGAAAAAAGGTGCAAATAACATGAAGTGAATTCAAGAAAGGTGAAGAGGAAATTTAAAAATCATCACAAAGTATAATATGAATAATTGTGTCAAAAATTTAAATTTCAAAGATAAATGAAATAAATACTTTCCTAGAAAATTTTCTTTAATATAGATTCAAGAAGAAACAAATCCTTAATTGATGTATAACTACTAAGAAACTGAAGCATTTTAGTTTCAGTCTATTAAAAAAGCATCAGATCCAAAAATCTAAGTGAAGTTTCATAAAAACTTTAGGAACTTGTCAAATATTTTGGTAAATATGACTATATTAATATTTTAAAAATCTGTAAAACAAAAGAAACCACAGAGTTAAAAAGGTGGACTATAAGTTTGATGACATGCATATAACTGACACAAGTTTAGTATCTCTCATATAGAAAGAACTTTTTCAATCAGCTAAACACACACACTAGAGCGAAGAGAGAGACCAGTAATTCAACAGAAAAACAGGTGAAAAATGTGAATATGGTATTCATGGAACAGAAAACCTAAGTAGTCAACAAATATGAGAGTTGTTTAAGCTCAACAGTCATCTAGGAAATGCAAACAAAAACATGGATATTATTTGATCCTCATCAATCTATTAAAATTACAAAAGTTAGATTAATAGCAAGAGCTAAGAGTTGAAAAGAATCCGGGGGGGGGGGAATAAATTTTTATACACAGCTGACTGGACCATAAAATGTTATAATCATTGGAAAAACAATCTGGCATTTTCGAATAAAGCAGAAAATATGCACACCTTATGATCCATTAATTCCAACTTTAGTTAAATACCTTACAGAAGCAACTTTCAAATTTTCAAGGAAGAACTCAAAGAGTAAGAAATTCATTTTATATCATGACCCAGTATACACACATATCTACACAACAGAAAAAAAGTTTAGGGAACAATATGACCCTTCTTAAGCAAAATGACTTCTGTTATTCATTCTGATTCACTCCAATTTTACTCCATACCACACCACGTCATGCATTAAAAATAATAATAATGTAGGTCAGGATCCACTGAATTGACATTGTCCAAGGAAATATGCAAAAGATATAAATAAGAACTTCATTTTACACCCTTTTAAATGAAAATAATATAACATGGATTAATAAAATTATGATATATTTCATATGAAATAAAATATATACTAAATAAAATACTAAAATGAATAATCTATATTCATCGGTATGGATAAATCTTGAAAATAATACTGAGTGAAAAAAAAGCAGACTGCAAAAGGTCAGGCATAGTATGAGACAAGCTTGCATAAATTTAAAAAACACAAAATAATGTACTGTTTTAAAGTTTACTTAAAAGCATAAAAACACTGGTGAGAAGGACTACACGGGAAAGCAGTTACTTCTGAAAAGGATGGGAAGGAGGGTACTGCTGTGGTGTTTCTTTTGTTTCTGTACAGTTTAATTTTTTAAAAATACTTAAAATGTTTAAAAATGTTAAAATTTGTTAATTCCAAATGGGAGCACATAACTGTTTATGATGTAATTTTTCAGATTTTTTTCTGTAGCTAAAAGTTGATGCTATTGACCTATTTAAAAACAGAATTTGATGGATTTTTATTTTTGAACTAATTTGTTAGATAAACCTGATGAAGGTGACTCTGAGGTCATGAGTCCATTGAGAGAGATAATTAAGGACATTTGGCTCATCAGAGTAAAAAATAGCCACAATCCAGGGATTTAACTCAGTGACAACACTAGTTAACTAGAAAGAATGCTAGCTGAAAGTTTATGATATTTTGTTTATGGGTCAAAACCCAGGGAAATCTCTGCATGCCAACCCATGACTTTAGTCATCACAGTCAGAGATTTCAGGATTACAGTATGAAATTTTCAACTGAAATCAAGACTTACACATTATAACAATGAGTACCACAGCTACGAATTTAGGAGTAGAAGCGGGAGCGGGTTGGTATGACAAGATGTAATCTACAATCCAAGGTTTCGCAAAGCAGAGCACTTCCAGGGTGAATGCCCCCAGCAAGGCAAAACAGAGATTCTATCCATACTGCCTCCTTCCAAACCTATACATCAGTGTCTAGTTCCTAATATATCCTGACATCTTCAAACTTCTCGGTGGCAATTAATTTATCACTTTGTGGCACAAAAATTCTGGAATTCAATCACTTAAGTTTTACTATAATGTGGCTCTGAAACTTTCTCTGAACTAGTATGTAAATTCTTATGAAAGAAAGCAAATGAATATCAGCCTTTGGGGCAGACTTAGACCTAGCACGTTGCAGGCACTCAATATACATGCGATCCAAAGAACAGGTATATGTCAAAAAACCTAGTACATATAAATTGGTACTCAATAACTACTCATTGAATATATAGTAACAACCAATAAAAACAAAATTCCAAAAATTCTCATTATTGAAACCATACCCATAATGATGTATTTTTCCTTGTATAAGGAATGGTGCTGAAAGGTTGAGGAGTTCCAGGTCGTCATGGCCAGATCTCACAGGAATTACACTATGAAACTTCTTTGAGAGTTTACAGATTTCACTGAGTGTACCTCCTATTAAAAGAGAATAAATAAACCCTTCAACTAGTACAAATGTGAAGTTGGCAGCATCGAGCAACTATTACATAACACATGAGGTCTAGTAAAAGACTTAAAGGGACTGACAGAAAAAGACAACGAATGTGATGAATTTAATATACTTCTACATTTATTGTTAAAAATAGTAACTTGTAAACTTAGGATCCTATTGATTAAAGAAACCACTGAGCAAAAATGCTGAGACTTGGGCAAGACATAAGGTTTGCAAAATATTAACCATCTTTTAAAATCTATACAAACAAATCCCTCTTTATGCCAGGAACACTTTGGTTCAAATGATCTAGAAAAAAATAAGGTGAGAGCCAAAATATGGGAGGATTCTCATCATTAAATTTTCTACATACTACTAATGTCGATGCAAATTTGAGTTTGAAACAAATCTTTTTAGTTTAATACAGAATTTAAATAGAAATGCAAATAGTTCATGTAATATGAACTCACATACACTGTTCGTTCATTTTTCCTATGAAAATCATCACACTTACCCTAATGTTATGATAGGGTGGGCATTAAAACTATTATACTGGGAGTTCCCGTTGTGGCTCAGTGGGATACGAACCCAACTAGTATCCATGACAATGCAGGTTCGATCCCTGGCCTCACTCAAGGGGTTAAGTATCTAGCATTGCTGTGAGCTGAGGTGCAGGTCACAGACATGGCTTGGGTTCCGCGTTGCTGTGGCTGTGGTGTAGGCCAGCAGCTGCAGCTCTGATTCAGCCCCTAGCCTGTGAACTCCATATGTCACAGGTGTGGCCCTAAAAACCAAAATAAAATGAAACTATTATGCTGGCTGAGAAGGAAGAGTATCCTCAATGGTGCACCACTATTAGAAGGCAGCTTTGTCTATGATACCTCAAACCTACTGGTACCTTGTGTAGTGTACTTTTCAATCAGATTGATAATTCTTCCTCTCTGGGGAAAGAGAATATGATTTATAAAAATACTTCTGTGTATTTCCTCAAATTTGTGTAAAATTTGTAATGTTAAAATTCAACTGTGAGGGGGAAGCATTTCTGGCATAGCAGAGTCAGAATGTCCAAAAATACACTTTTCTATAACAGCAAAAAGAACATTGGCAAAAATGGTCGAATTCAAGTTTTTCAGAACTCTAGAAATTAACCAATGCTTGCAGCAATTGAAGGAGTGTTTATTAAAAAAAAAAATGTGGATATATCTTGGTAAGAGCAGCAAGCTTGCCGGCTCCTCTATCCACAGCTCTGTGATAGCTGGAAACCACAGTTCTGCCATGTTGCACTACAGTTAGAACCACAGTCTATACTTAGAGTTATAATACTCAGAAACATGACAAAATAAAAACAGCTTACATTCTGATGAAACCCTTTTAAAGTGCTTTCACATATGCTTTTATTTGACTTTACAAAAAGAGCTCTGTCTGTAAAGTGAAATGCTATTACTTCGGATGTACTTACAAGTTCAATAAATATTTACTTGAGAACCAGTTACATGCCAGGTATACCACTCTAGATTCTGCAGGTACCTAGATTAAAATAACATGTATCCTGACCTTAGGGAGCTAACATTCTAATAAGGAAATAAATCTATAAAGAGACAGATGTAACACAAACATAATACAAGAGGAAACCTGCTCTGCTAGACATTCATACAGTATGTAATAAGAAACACTCAAATCTGCCTGATGAATCAGTGTTTGATGCATGTAGGTGGTCATTAAATATTTCATATGAATTTCTGAATAAAGGGAATTATTGAGTTTACTTTTGAAGATGTATTAGAGCAGAATTTCTCAAGAGGATAGCCATGGAATGGCAAAAAGGCACAGAGAAATGTACTAGATTTAGAAAATGTGGCTGGAGAGGGATGGGAGCTGAGGAGCAGGAGGAGAGGAGACTGAAAGTTTGAAGGATGACTGGTAATTAAAGACAGGATTAGGAGTTAAGGGGAGTTCTTCTTTAAGCTCCTCTGGACACTCAAGGCCAACTGGGTTGGCTGCAACACAGAACCCTGTGGGAGGCAACACAGCAGAGAAGGCCCTGAAGGCTCATTTGACATCCTCTAAGTCGGCCCTACAAGGACAGTTCTTCTGAAGCTTGATAGAGCATATAAACCGTCCCACTCCGTATGTGCACGCGCACATGTTTGTGTGTCTTTCTGTTTTTATATCTATCTCCAGGTAGAGATTAAAATATTGCTAATGGAATAAGGTATCACATGTCACTCCCCAAAGTGGCCAAGTTTTTTTTTAAAGCAGTAGTATATTATGATGAGGGTAGAGAAACAGATCATCCCACACTCTGTTAAAGCACAGGCACACTGTGACGGCTTCACTGGAAAGTAACTGGGAGACAATTCTTTAATTCCTTGTACCCCCATAATTATACTTTATTCCAGGGGAAATAAAGTCTATCACAGTTACTATGTCAAAAAGCAGGAAACAATTCAGTTTCACCACTTACTACCTATACTGGGAAAGACACTTATCTTCTCTGTGGTCAGTTTCCTCATGTATAGAAAACAATTTATAAGTGTACTAACTTCACAGGATTGCTGGGATGATTAAATGAATATATAGAAATTACGGTATGCTATAAATGTATTAAAACAAGAGATGTTCATATAAATAATACCAGTGTTGGCGTTCCTGTCATGGCACAGTGATTAACGAATCCAACTAGGAACTATGAGGTTGCGGGTTCAATCCTTAGCCTTGCTCAGTGGGTTAAGGATCTGGCATTGCCGTGAGCTGTGGTGTAGGTTGCAGACGTGGCTTGGATCCCGTGTTGCTGTGGCTCTGGCGTAGGCCGGCAGCAAACAGCTCCGATTCGACCCCACACCTGGGAACCTCCATATGCTGCAGGAGCAGCCCTAGAAAAGACGAAAAAAAAAAAAAAATACCAGTGTTTACAGACGTGTATTCCCACATATACGTTATTTTCTAAAATGATTATGTGTTACTTTTATAAACAGAAAAATGTCAGTAATAAAAATTGTAATTTACTAGAATAAAGATCAGGGAGTTCCTGTTGTGGCTCCGTGGTTAACAAATCCGACAAGGAACCATGAGGTGCGGGTTCGATCCCTGCCCTTGCTCAGTGGGTTAAGGATCAGGCGTTACCGTTACCATGGTGTAGGTCGAAGACATGGCTCGGATCCTTCATTGCTGTGGCTCTGGTGTAGGCTGGTGGCTATAGCTCCAATTAGGCCCCTGCCTGAGAACCTCCATATGCTGCAAGAGCAGTCCTAGAAAAGGCAAAAAGGCAAAAAAAAAAAAAAAAAAGATAAGTTCATTCACAAAACGAAAATAAGATTTCCTTAATGTAAAATATTAGATGAAAATAAGACAAAAGTAAAAAAGAAATGCAAAAATAAATTTGACTCGAAGTTCCATTCTTTAAAATATGTCAAGTTATCTCTACTTCTTTTAAGTGTCCTGTCCTTGATTTACTATCAACAGGTGATTTTCATTCTATTTTTATGAAACAAGAGTGACATCCAGAGGCCAAGATAATGGCAACTGCACATAACAAGCAGTTTCTTGAATATCATTCAGCTCAATGACCACCTTGGATCTCATTAAGATTACATGTAGGAACCCAGCAAGATGGGCAAATGCAAATACTTGCGTTTAATGTATAATTTCAAAATGTCATTCAGATAAATGTGTATATATATATGTATGTATGCATTTTAATCCAGTTGTTATATATACACGACATTATTTGAAATTTAAATCAACAATATTTTGACTTTATATGTCCTAGGTTGTCCCAAATATATTTAACAATAATTAATCAGGTAATCAATAAGCAAAAGCTGTAATCTAATAAAACCGTAACTTCAATATCATACCTTCTATCAAAATTAGACAATCATTTGACAGTGGGAGAATACCATTGTTTTTCACGAAATGAATTGCTACTTTTCGTTCTCCTTGATCTTTAGTGGTCCAGATTTTCGAATCATATAGTGATGTGTTTTGTAGTTTAGTATCTGGGGTTTTGTTTGCACCCTCTTGCAAAATTATATCCAAATCGCCCTCATGTGGAACTTCTTGCCTACAATCATCGACAATAAAATAAGACAAAAACAACTGGTATAAGCTTGGAAAGTCAAACTTAGCAAGTTATCCAATAAAAAAAATTTGTTTACATGCTTATAAGCCAGCTACTTATTTTTAAAATATGGATATAAACTCACTTTGCACATTAAATGACTCTTATTCAATAGAAAGATATTTGATGATATTTCATATCTCTAGTTAGATCTATATCACAATTACATTAACCACCAGCAATTTCCTTGCCTAACTGTGTGATACAAAAAGGTTACTTATAATTATTTCTAGCACCAAACTGTTCTCCCTGGAAGGATGCTAAACTTCCCAGCAGGGGGTCCCCATCTTTCCTCCAGCTAAATATCTACTTACCACTTAAGTAATCTCACTTTTACATGATACCTACTCTACAAACCAACATTCCTTTTGATTCCTTTTACTCTAGAACAATATTTTTTAAAAGTAATGTGGCAAAGTACAATACAGTAGATATGGCATAACTGGAATCGAAAGGTCTATATCTCCTTGTTCTGGTTCTGTCACCAATCAGCTTTGTAATTTTAGATAAAACCTCTTAATCTTTCTGAGATGATTTCCTTATTTGTTAAAAAAATGATCATAGAGGGTAATATTGTTTGGCAAAGCTATATGATTTTACAGAATTTTACCAAGTATAATTTTACAATACTTTAAGAACCATCTAAAATCTGTACTTATATTTTAATTCCAACTACCATTTCAAGCCCAAATGGACAGAAGATGGTCCCCCATTATATTTATGTATTTATTTATTTATTTATTTTGTCTTTTTATGGCCACATCCGCAGCATATGGAGGTTCCCAGGCTAGGGATCCAATCAGCTGTAGCTGCCAGCCTATGCCACAGTCACAGCAAAGCGAGAGCCCAGCTGTGTCTGCAACCTATGCACAGCTCATGGCAATGATAGATCTTTAACTCACTGAGCCAGGCCAGGGATTGAACTCGTGTCTTCAGGGATGCTAGTTAGGTTGGTTAACCACCGAGCCATCTCGGGAACTCTGGTCTCCCATTTTATAGATTTGATGGTCAAAAATCTCCACAAACAGTATTATATTTTGAGGGGAAACTATGTGTATATTAGTGCATTCAGCACACACACAATGTACACACAAATATAATGGAGATGTTTGTACATTTACATATTATATACAGAGAGGGCAGAGAGTCAAACTGCATAAAAAAGAGGAGAAAGGATTATAGATGATTTTGAGAATATGTCTTGAGCTAATAAGTACATACTCATTCTAATGTCTTATAATTTATTTACTTATATAATAACTGATGTTGAGAATAAAGACAACGAGGAACTGCGAAATCCTCCATTACCAACAAAAGTTTCAAATATGTTCACTATATTGCAGCTATTAAGCAGGACAGAAATATTTCCAACACAGCTTTTTATATTGCTTAACTAGAAATTTCAACTAACCAGAAATCTCTTCTATTGAAAAATTTTAGTTAATAATGGTTTACTTTCAAGATTTTTTGTGACAAATGAAAAAGTCTCTCCAAATGTTTTCAGTTTGCATTTATCAGAGCTACTAAACTGAATTTCAGATCTGCAAACCCCATCTACTTTTATTTATTATTACTAAGAAATATCAGAAGGATTTACTTTCTAAGAATTAGTGTTTTCTCTTAAAAACATTACTTTCAATACATTAAAATTATAATTTATTCACTGCCAGTGCTTAAACTGATACCTAAGAAAATATAAATACACAAATTTTATGAAATGAAACCTGTTACAAGTAACAGAAAATACTTACAGTGAATGACACTTCGGACAATAGAGTTTAACAGACTGAAAGAGTCTTCTGGGCTTATATGACCTTAATTTTGCTCGGACACGATACTGTTGAGGAGCTTTTTGTTTCAAAATAGCACACAGTGGGGTTTTCTCCAAATATTGATGATCTGTAAGTACTATAAAGAAGTTTTAGATTAAGTTGGAGAACTCTAACCCAGATATAAGTATATTCATGATGTGAATACCCCTGAAACAAACATACACAATCAAATCTACTTAAGTTGTATTAATTGTCAACCTTGGAATGTTTTAACACATTTGTCATTGTCTCTGTCTCTCCATATACACATAAACCTTAAAGATACATGATTCACATATGAATCACTTGATAATAATTTCCAGACATTATGTCCTTTTGTCCTTAAGTACTTCAGTGTATATTTCACAAGAATAAAAAATTTCATTAACACATTACAGTGCAATTTTCAACAGCAGCATATTTAACATTGATGTAATATCGCTGAATCAACAGACATTCAAATTTCTCCAAATAGTTCCACAAGACTCTTATTTAGCATTTTTTTTTTTTGGTATGAATGCTACCATATAAGTGATATTGTGGCCTTCTCAGGGCATCATATCAAGAGGCACAAGCTATCGGTGTTTGCATTCCTAGGGATATTAACTCTGCTCAGCTGATTAAGGTGATGTTCAGCAGGCTTCTACACTATAAATTTATTATTTCCCCCTTTATAACTAATAAGAAAGTATTTGATAAAGTATAAATATCCCAGTTTCATTAAACATTAGGATCCTGCTAGTTTAGGATCCACCGATGAGTGACAGCTAAATAAATTACTAATATCATGACTGAAAAATGGTGATCCCCCCCAATTTCCTTTCATATTTATTAGCTGCCATTCTATTTTAAATAAGGGCTTTCCATTCAACTTTATTTATGATCCACATGGACTAACAGATTCTTATTTTATTCAATCAGTTCCCTTCCGTCACCAGTATTTTTTATTTTGATAAGAAAACGGTACCAGATTTGACACATGCCATCACTTCTTTGCTTTATGGCACAAGATGTTTCAAAATCGTCTTATAATTCTCCTGTTCCCAACCTTGGAATGTGCTATTTCTCCAAGGAGCCGATTCCTTTTAATTGGGAATATTATTTATAAACCAAGATCTATACACGAGGATTGCTCATTTTTACTGAGTGCTATTGTTTCTATGCCCTTTCATTTACAGAGCTAGGGAACATACGCACATATGTTTAGATCTATCCTTACACACCTGCATATGTATGATTACGTATGTGAGTGATACATATATGCAAACACACACATATCCATTTCTGTAACTATCTCTAAAACCGTGAGTACATACTGACTCCTCCAATTCTAATACAATGCCACAGGCTTCTTTCTTCTAGTTCTCCCCCATTTCATAGTTATATACTTCTTCTCCAATACTGAGAAACTCATATTTTTATAATAGCATATTAGCAATGTTTATTTAATGGGTCTGTGTTTAAAAAATTTTCTTAATTTTTTTTAATCTTAGCTGAAGTAATAGAAGGTGGGTGTCTGATAGATTAACTATCACTGCTAACATTAAAGTTTCGGGGTGCATTTTAAGGAGCTCCTTTGCAGACACACCACTAAATACATGATGTCATATAAGATATTTTACATTCTCAACTAAAAAATAAGTCCCATTGTACTACTGAACAGAATATGCTTTATAAACCTTAAAGATACATGACTTAAAATACATATTCAATGTAAAAACATGTATTTTACTTGGTTCCATTTTATGCCAGGTAGGATGAAGTAGAGGAATAAAAGATAAATAAGGATGTATTTTTGCCCTGTGTTACATGCTCTCAATATTCGACAGGAATGAATTAGTTGGTAAGTATAAGGACAGACTTCATTAAGCTCACTATTATGCCCGTATCTCAAAAATGAAACACAGTCTTACTTGTAGCTGACAGCTGTTGACATCTTTCAACCTCATACAGTGATACTGATCCAGAGCCTATTATGAGGAAGGAAAAAGGAATTACAGTTTTAAAATCCATTAAAAATTCAATGTGGCATTAAAAACTACAAAACATTACTGAGAGAAACTGAAGAAAATCTAAACAAATGGTGAAATTTGTTTATGAATCCATGTCATCTGTTCATGGATTAGAAGTTTCAATATTGTTAAGAATAAACATTCTTGGAGTTCCCGTTGTGGTGCAGTGGTTAACGAATCCGACTAGAAACCATGAGGTTGCGGGTTCGATCCCTGGCCTCGCTCAGTGCGTTAAGGTTCCAGCTTTGCCGTGAGCTGTGGTGTAGGTGGCAGATGTGGCTCGGTCCCGTGTTGCTGTCGTTCTGGTGTAGGCCGGTGGCTACAGCTCCGATTCAACCCCTAGCCTGGAAACCTCCATATGCCACGGCAGCGGCCCTGGAAATGGCAAAAAGGCAATAAAAAAAAAAAAAAAAAGAATAAATATTCTCCCCAAATAGATCTGTAGACTCAGTACAATCCTAATGAAAATTGCAGAGGCTTTATTATAGAAAGAGACAAGCAGATTCTAACTTCTAACCCTTAAGCGGAAATGCAAAGAATAGAGAATATGGAAGATAATCTTAAAGAAAGAACAAAATTGGACTCATACTATATGACTTCAAGACCTACTAAAAAGCTATAGTAATCAAGAGAATATGATACTGACATAAAGACTGATAAACAATATTAATAGAATTAAATAGAAAGTCCAGAAATAAATCCACATTGACAGGGTCATTTGATTTTTGATAAAGGCAGCAAAGCAAATCAAAGGGAAAACAAAACTCTTTTCAACAAATGGTTCTGCAACAACTGGGAAATTAGTATGAGGGAAAAAAATAAGTCATACCATACCACTAAGTATTGAACAGAAAGCACAGAAGTAAATCCACATTTATACTCATTTGATTTTTGACAAAGACATCAAAGCCATCTTAAAAAAACAGTGCTCCAACTAGAAATTTTTATCTTAAAAAATGTCTATGCTATACTATACTACAAAGCATTAAAAAAGAATAAATAGTGATATGTGCAATGTGATGAATCTCGAAAACAAGTAGTATGTACAAGAGTACATAATATATTATTCTATTTATTTGAAGTTCTAGAACAGGCATAGCTAATCTACAGTGGGGAAAAAAAGAGGAATTTGTGGGGTGGGGTTGGGGCCAAGAATTGACTAGGAAAGATCATGAGTGAACTTTCTGAGAAAGGTCATGGTCCTAATTTTAAGAGGGATTTAGGTTATGGAGGCTTATGTATTAGCCCCAAATCATACAATTATACTTAAGTTGCCCACTTCATTGAATATAATTTACCTCAAGCATAAAAAAGAATTCTAAACAAATTCTGAACTCTAGTTAATGATGTTCATTCATTCAAGTGTTTAGGAGTCATACTTATGTCTGCAAATTACTCTGAAATGCATAAAAAATAAGATGGATTAAAAGAAAGAAAGATGACACAGCAAAGACAGTAAAATGTTAACCAGAAAATCTAGGTGGTGGATATAAGAGTGTTGACAGTACAATTATTTCAACTTTTCTCTATGTTTAAATTTTTTCCTTTTGTCTGAAAAATACATTGTGAAGGAAGTAAAGTGACAGGCAGATGAAATAATAAATTTACTAAATTTAATAGGATGATTCGATGAAAACCATAAAATATGATTTTAATTTGACAAAACAGCAAAAGTTGTGAACACAGCCATAAGTTTTATTAATAATGCTCTTTAAAGTGAAGAATTTAAAACAAAAATGTATCCATATTTTGCAATTACTTTAGCTTACTACATTCAATTCAACATAATATTGTATTATAGTTTTATATTTATTGTGGCATCATATACAAGCATATGCATTAACACTCCTTCCTCAACACTGCTAATAAGTAGCATAAGAATCAATGGCAAGAGGACCTGAATGGACATCTTAAGCCGGCAAAGTAAAATTTCAATGAATCTGATTACTTACTATCTGCCAGTTTGCAAGAAGCAAAAACAATGGCAAAACCTTAAAAGTAGTCAAATAAGAAAATAAGAGAACATATGTGCAAAATATATGCAACAGTCTCCCACAAACTGCTAAGAAAAAAGACAAAGAGCCCAACAGAAAATCCAGTAAAGGATAAGAATAGATAATTCAAAGAAAAAGGGGTAATAAGGGCCAATAAATATATAATAAGATTTTTAAGTTTCCAAGTACTCAGGGAAACTAAATAAGATATCACCTTATACCTAATAAACTGTCAAAAATTACATACATTACTAGTGGCCAGTACCACTGAGAGTGTGAGGAAAGAACATTCTTCCACACTGTTATTTGCATATGAATCCTATGATGTTTTGGCATATAATCTGGCATCATCTATGAAAATAAAAGATGTGCTTATACTTTGATCCTTCAAACCTACCTTTAGGAGTTTATTTTAGAGAAACAAAAGCATGGAAGTATAAGATTGTTCAAGAGTGTTTATTAAACATTTGTAAGAGCAAAAAACTGGAAAGAAACAATGTCTATCAAATGGAAAATGGCTGAGTTAATAACGTTAGATTCATATTATAAAATATAATGCAACTATTAAAAGAATTAGTTTGAGCTATATGAATTACCCCAGAAAGAGGTCTATGGTATATTATCAAAGAAAGCAATTTGTATAATATGGTCTTATTTTTGTAAAAATTTTAAACAGAGGGAAAAGTTGTATCTGTTTATGCAGAGTATACATATTTGTATTAACATGAAGGTGTTGAAGGAATCACAGAAAATGGTTAATTTTACCTCAGTGAGTGGGCATAAAGGCATGGGAAAGCTATGTAGCTTGATATTGTCACATATACTACTTTTATAATTTAAAAATAATTAGAAAAACCTTTTGAAAGGAGAAAAGACATTTCAGAAAGTATAATTACATATTATACTCTCTTCAAATGATTGTCAGTTGAAGTAAATTTGCCTCCTAATGGTAGTTCAACTAATCACAGATCAGGTTAAATGCAATCACCAAGGTGACAGGAAATAAGAAGAATTTTAAGGTGGAGAAAATGAAGAACTAAACATGTATAAAATATCAAATAGCCTGCAGTTGAATCTGACTCACTTTGCCATCAGGTGGCTAAGTGACCCTGGGCAAAGTAGATGACTTCCATCAAAGCTTCAGTTTCCTTTCTGTGAAAGGGAAGAATAATATCAACCTCAGAGGAATGCTGTTAGGATTAAGCATGCCTGTTAGGATTATCAAGCCACATATGTTAATTTTAGTGTTTATCATATCAGTAGAGAAAGTGAGTAAATCCTCACAAAATGGATCATAGTAGAGAAGGAGCTAGGTTGTAAAAAAAAAAAAAAAATAGAGGATAGAAGCATGACATAAATTCTGTCTCAGAATATACAAGCAAATAATAAGACAAGAGTGCTAAGGAAACAAAGTTTATACATTGAGTATTTTAAAATTTAGATTTGAATAGTAACCTATTCAGGTAGGCAGTAATATAAATACACAACAAATTGTCAGTATTTTGTAATCAGGTACTTGATTAACTCAATAAAGGCTGGGAATGCTAAGCTATGAATGATCAAAAACCACTGGGGTTACTTGAACTAACGCAGCAAAAACCACGTTTGATACTTTTAGAAAGTAAGAAGCAGGGAGTTCCTGTGGCTCAGTGGTAAAGAACCCAACTAACATGCACAATATGCATGAGGATGCAGGATTGATCCCTGGCCTCACTCAGTGGGTTAAGGATCCAGAGTTGCTGTAAGCTGTGGTGTAGGTCGCAGATGCGGCTTGGATCTGGCGTGACTATGACTGTGGTGCCGGCCGGCTGCTGCAGCTCTGATTTGTCTCCTAGCCTGGCAACTTCCACATGCTCTAGGTGCGGCACTCAAAAGCAAAAAAAAAAAGAAAGAAAGAAAGAGAATTTATGTTGATAAAGCTATTTTACTCACCAGAAACTAAACTGGCAACACTAAAAATTGTCCTTACTTATTAGAAGTATGGGATTAATAGATACACTCACCATATAAATAATAGGTAAACAACAAAGATTTATAGTATAGCACATGGAACTATATTCAATATCTTGTTAATAACCTATAACAGAAAAGAATCTGAATTTGTACACCTGAAACTTATGCCATGTTGGAAAATCAACTACAGTTTATTAATAAATTAAAAAAATTGTCCTTACTTGAAATATTTGAAAAGGTGTCCTCTTGTTGTGATTGACATATACCATCTAAGCACTGACTGGCTGGTAAATCTGCAGACTCTAAAACCCTATAATTGAAAGAATACAATTTTAAATTGCATAAGACAAAGTCAAATAATGGTCAGTTTAGCTCTACCCATAGAAACCAAGAGCTTACTGATATTACATTAAAAATTCTGTGTGTGTGTGCATTCTTCAATAAGCCCATAGCTTTTATCAATTTATCAGGGGGTTCTAAGAGACCCTCAAATTTAAAAAAAGAGCTTACTGATATTACATTAAAAATTCTGTGTGTGTGTGCATTCTTCAATAAGCCCATAGCTCTTATCAATTTATCAGGGGGTTCTAAGAGACCCTCAAATAAAAAAAATTAAAAAATTTCTACCCATAGAAACCAAGAGCTTACTGATATTACATTAAAAATTCTGTGTGTGTGTGCATTCTTCAATAAGCCCATAGCTTTTATCAATTTATCAGGGGGTTCTAAGAGACCCTCAAATTTAAAAAAAACTAAGTCTGGAAAAACACAAGTGGAACAGTGGGATGACGTAATACTGCAAACAAGCTGTGTATTTAGTAGATGACATGCTAGGTCAGAACAATCTCACTCTAGACTCAAGGAAGGAAATATTATGCTGCTATATACTACATATGAGGACTAAAGTAGGGAAACCAATAGGAAATTATTAAAACAGCTAATTGAAATGATATCAAAATCACACTGTTTCCAATATACTAAAACTTAGAAAATAGTTACAGCATTTCAATTTATTAAACAAGGTATTTTATATCTCTTGGAAGATATGCAGAAGAATTATTTTTATTTTTCTGGAATACTGGTCTAAGACTTTTTGCACACAATGACTAATAGGAATACTTCAGGGAAAATGAAACCACGTACAGCAGGATTTAAGGTACTGTTCACTTTCTGGGCACACTAGAAGTTCTAAAAATATGATACCCTGAAACATTTCTGCTATCTATTTTATCAGTTCCATGCCCTTACAAAAGGCAGTATTTTCATGGAGGATCAAGTATGTTTGGTATCCTAGATACATATACTAAGTTTTCCAAACTTTAGCTAAGCTCCAGTTTCCGCTCTTTGTTGCTGTACTTGGAGAAGATGCACAAAGGGTAGAAGAACATTAAGTGCAAAGAGTAGATGTAAGAGCCTAGTAAATGTTGGAAAACTTGGACTAGAAACCTAGCTCTGTAACTATTTGGTTATTTGAATCTATAATACTTGATTTGTTACATTCAGGTTATCTATTTAAAAAAAAAATAAAAAGGATACTGGGGGAGTTTTCTTGTAGGGCAGGGGGGTTAAGGATCTGGCATTGTCATTGCAGTGGCTTAAGCCACTGCCATGGCGCAGATTTCAGCCCTTGGCCCAGGAACTTCTATATGCCCTGGGTGCAGCCAAAACAAACAAACAAAAAATTGATAATAGCATAACAGGCTCTGGGAACGAATTATAAGGAACCCACCTCAGAACATTATTATGTTAGAAATCAGCTAAATACCTTATTTAAAATGTCTAAATAGTATCTAATATGCTTACTTTTTCAGTTGATCCACGTCAGAGTTACTTTCTGGCAGGACTCTGATTCCCCGACCATAACTGGTACCTCCATGAAGATGAAACTCCAGGGCTAAAAATGTTGCCGTGTTCTCTGAATTGACTGACTGGAGCTTTGTATGGAGGCTATAAATTCTAAGAAAGCTTCCAACCTAAAAATAGATTATGTATTATTTAGAAAATTGAGAAAAATCAATAATTTCTCATAGTCACAATACTTAAAAGCCAATATGGGACACAGACCAATAACTAGGAGTGTTAACCCATAAGAAAGGATACTAGTATATGTTATACTGGTGTGCACTCAATATCAGCTGTAGGACACTAAACCAAAACATGTGTGATGTGTGTGCAGGCACATATGCGTGTGGTGTAGATGTGTAGGTATACAGATATATGCACGTATAGATATGTTTTTGCATGTTTGCATGCATATTTTTCAAATGTAAAGACATTTCCATTTTAGAGATATTAAAATGTGGAATAAGATTGAGGTTTTTTTTTTGGCATTTTAGGGCTGCACCTGTGGCGTATGGAGGTTCCCAGGCTAGGGGTCCAATTGGACCTAGAGCTGCCGGCCTACACCACAGCCACAGCCACATCAGACCATCAGACCCGAGCCACATCTGCGACATACACCACAGCTCACAGAAATGCTGGATCCTTAACCCACTGAGCGAGGCCAGTGATCGAACCTGCAACCTCATGGTTTCTAGTCAGATTTGTTTCTGTTGAGCCATGATGGGAACTCCAAGACTGAGTCTTAACATTGGTAAAATACAGTAGTTAAGATACCTATTACCTAAATCACATCTGAGCCCTCTATATAATTAAGAAATCTATTCAATTAAGGTTTCTGAAAATAACCTGCTTTAACTAATTTAAGGTAAGATTTAATTAAATACGATCACTAAGACACTCTCATTATAAGAATACTAGAAAATATTCCAAGTATTCAATACTATATCAAGGTAATACATTCCCTCTACTCCATAAGTTCTATGGAAAGAAAATGTGTAATAACGTTGAGTCCATATACCATTAACGTGAGACACATTCCATGAGTTCAAGTATAGAATTAAGCTAATTACAGTTTTGAACCAAATGTCCTACAGTTAATTTTAGATGTTTTGCTAAACTTAGTCTTAAAAATATCTTTAATTACAGAGTATTTGATATTCTTTTAACATAGAAGACTTAAAAAGAGATGCAGAGAGTTTGTTAAAGAAACTGTCACACCTACTCAAAGAAGGAAGCCATATAGCCTAAATCACATTTATTTTTATGAGGGGTTATTAAAAACAGGAGTTAGTTATCAACTAGGAAATTTAACTCATTTGCATAAAGCAGCACTCCTGACTACTGAGGACTGTGGGACTACTATTCTCTTTTTTCCCTACAAGGTCAAGGCTGAGTAACAGTGGTGAGATTCTGTGTAACAGAAAAGCTGTACATGGGGGAATATAAACAAAGATGAGGTAGTAAAGTAACCTCGTCCCTTTGCTTATTGTCGTTTCAGTTCATTGTATTTCTCTTCATCACCCTCTAGATTTGATAGAGAGAAACGAGGGGAAAAAAGAGGGGGAAAATCCACATTCCTGGATGCTACCAGTTCATTCTCAAGGGTCTTTTTCCCATCCAATCATGGGTTTCACAAAGAGGAGGTAAACTGACAGAACACTGTAAACTGGCTATGATGGAAAAAATAAAAATCATTAAAATAAAAAAAAAGATATAAAGCATTTTAGTCTTTTCTCTGACTTCTTCCTCTGACAGAATTGCAGGGAAGCAGGGTAAATAGGGTCAGAGAAGGAAAACACAAAAAGAAAAAAAAAAAGGTGTCAGTTGTACTATCTTCTTTACTATTATAATTCCTAATAAAACAAAATTATGTTTTAAAGACAAAGAGAAAATTTATTTATATACATAGGCTATAAAGATGACAAACTGTTATTTCCAGAAATTCCTTCTGGAGGCAGCATTGTACTATTTTTTAAAGCTTGCTAAATATACTATAAAATGAGCCAGATGCTCTATTATAATAGACAAATATATACAAGACAAACAGTCTTGTCAATAATGTGATAAGATTCTAAAAATATAAGTGAGTCATAACCCAAACACTATAAAACATCTCTTTAAAAAATTGTTATTAAAGCCCATTTTAATACAGAAACAATAAAAATAAAGCAAAGGACATTGGCTATTAAGAAATCACCGTTACTTTAGAAATAATTTAAATACTCCTTCCTTATAAATTTCCAAAAATTTCCTTTAGGTTTAATATTTTTGGTGTGTGTCTTTTTAGGGCTGCATCAAGGCATATGGAGGTTCCCAGGCTAGGGGCTGAATTGGAGCTGTAGCTGCTGGCCTAGGCCACAGCCATAGCAACCTGGGATCCGAGTCACGTCTGCAACCTACACCACAGCTCATGGCAATGCTGGATCCTTAACCCACTGAGTGAGTCCAGGGATCAAACCCGCAACCTCATGTTTACTAGTCGGGTTCATTAACCATTGAGCCACAACGGGAACTCCAAGGTTTAATATTTTTAATGACCTGCGTATGTCTGAAAATAATCAAACTATGCTTCTTGGGTTGCTGAATGCCAAATATAACTATGTATGTTTTATAATTACTGTAAGATTGTATCAGAATAAGTCTGGGATTGAAAATATACTGCTTTCATCTGCAGACAAAAGGTTTGAAAGGTGTGTGTGTGTGTGCACGCAAAATATTTAGGGAATGAGACAACTTATTTAAAAAGTAGGTTTTAGGCAAAATGTTAAGGATAACTTTAGCTGTAAAATATATATAGAATTCAATTACACTGTACTTTATAATGGCCTTAACTGTTCTCTTTATTAAATAAAAACCACACTGTTTCTTGTTTCTATACAACAAAAACATTCCATACATTTCATTAAATATGAATTTTAAATAAATATACAAGGAGTTCCCATTGTGGCTCAGGGGGTAACGAACTTGACCAGTAACCATGAGGATGCAGGTTCAATCCCTGGCCTCACTCAGTGGGTTAAGGATCTAGCGTTGCTGTGAGCTGTGGTGTAGGTCACAGATGTGGACTGGATCCTTTGTTGCTGTGGCTGTGGTGTAGCCCAGCAGCTGCAACTCTGATAGGACCCGTAGCCTGGGAACTTCCATATGCCACAGGTGCTAGTGCAGCCTTAAAAAGCAAAGCAAAATAAAATGAAATAAAACAAAATAAACATACCATTTTAGGAGTTCCCTTGTGGTTTAGCAGGTTAAGGATCCAGCACTATCACTGCAGTAGCTCGGGTTGCTGCTGTGGGGCAGATTTAATCTCTGGCCTGGTAACTTCCACATCCCATGGGTGTGGGCCAAAAAAACCAAAACCAAAACCCCATTTGAAGCAGTCACCTTTGAGTGTTGATTAGAATTCACTGGTATCAATATCATCCAACTCTGGAGATTTTTTAACTTACTGCAAAATGTTTGGTATAGAGGATGCCTCAAAACAAGTAAAATGTTCTATCAACGTGCATTAATTAAATAAAAACCTACTGTTATATTACTTATAAACAGATAAAATCCTTCTTATGCTATTGCATTGCAGATAAATATGTCATGATATCTTTAGAGAAAATTTAATTGCTCTACATTTTCTTAATTATATGTGCTCATGGCACCCTCTAGTGGGTGAGATAAAGCAGACAAAAAGGAGATGAAAATAAATCTGAAAAAAATTCACAGCATTCATGGATTCATTCATTCACAAGCAGATATAACTTATTTCACCCTTACTATATGGAAAGCACTGTGGAGGGTGGTGCACAGGACTTGGACAAAAAAATCAGGACAATAGAGGGGGACAGAAAGACCAAACTATCTAAGTAGCATAGGGGAGTTCTGTGGTGCAGTGGGTTAAGGATCTAGCCTTGTCACCAAAGTGGCTTGGGTTGCTGCTGTGGTGTGGGTTCAGTTCCTGGCTGGGAACTTTTGCATGCAAGGGTGTGGCCAATGTAAATTTTTTTCATTTGCAAAAAAACTATCTGTATTTTAAAAAGACTTTAGAGTTTCCATTGTGGTGCAGCAGAAACGCAATCTGACTAGGAACCATGAGGTTGTGGGTTTGATCCCTGGCCTTGCTCAGTGGGTTAAGGATCCGGTGTTGCCATGAACTGTGGTGTAGGTCGCAGACACAGCTCGGATCCCGCGTTGCTGTGGCTCTGGCGTAGGCCGGCAGCTACAGCTCTGACTCGACTCCCTAGCCTGGGAACCTCCATATGCTGCGGGTGCGGCCCTAAAAAGACAAAAGACAAAAAAAATAAATAAATAAGTAAAAAGACTTTAGAATTGGCTTTATCATTATACTTATCTCTGAAATAAGCTAATCAATGCAGATAAAATCAGGGAAAAGCATCAAAACCGCATCTTCAACAATCTTCTCTGATATGAAAGGTATGAACATGGTCATAAAGGACCAACAGAGTGTAGTTATCACCTTTTTGGACCTGGACTTTAACCCATTTTACTGAGGTGAATGGGATTATTTGTAACACAGTGTGAAAGTGGTAATATTTCATCCTTTAAGAACATTTATTTACAAAGGAAAAGGGGCACTAAAATTCAGATCTAAAAAAATTACAATTTGCTTTTCCTGTTTTCTTCCATTAAGTAGGCTGTATAACTCCCTAAAAGTAGGATGGAAGCTATTTACAATAAAGAAAATCATTTCTTCATACTGCTTAAGAGGGCAGGCTCCGGAAATAGACGTTACACATTCAAACACAGGGTTAGTGGCTGTGAAATCTTGGACTTAACCTCTCAGTGCCTCAGTTTTCTCACTTGTAAAACAGAAATGATTATAATACCTATTGTGAGACACAATGCTAAATAAATATGAAGTGCTTAACAAATTTTACTATTAGTAATGTTATTATTGCATCATTCTTTGCTAGAAAGATACTTTTAGCCTATATATATATATATATATATATATATATTTTTTTTTTTTTTTTTTGTCTTTTTGCCTTTTCTTGAGCAGCTCCTGTGGCATATGGAGGTTCCCAGGCTAGGGGTCCAATTGGAGCTGTAGCTGCCAGGCTAAGCCACAGCCACAGCTACACGGGATCCAAGCCACGGCAATTCCGGATCACGGCAATTCCAGATCCTTAACCCACTGAGCAAGGCCAGGGACCGAACCCGCAGCTTCATGGTTCCTAGTCGGATTCGTTAACCACTGCGCCACGACAGGAACTCCAGCATATATATTTAATAAGATAGAGTAAAACGAAGAAAAACATTCCTTAAGATGTTATTAATAAGCAAGAAGTGCCATAACTAAACAGTGTACTTTTACCTAGAAAACTATATATCAAAAATAGTGAGCATATTCTAATAAACTGTATGGTACACACAGACACACACAATTTATATTTTAGACTTGGATTAACAATTTTTGAAACTAACGAGTACAAAGTCATAGACTGGATTTTATCAACCCAGTTAACAAAGCTTATCATTTAGGTTTACAAGTATTTTATACATCCTTTGTCACTTTACATATTTATTTATTTGGTCACACCCATGGAATGTGTAAGTTCTGAGGTCAGGGATTAAATCCCGGCCACAACAGTGGCAATGCCATCAGGGAACTCCACATCTTTTGTCATTTTAAAGCAGTATATCTTGAAGAATAAATTTTTCCTTCTTACTTCCATAGTGAAATTGGGCACAGCTTTAAGATATTCAGGAAACACTCTTTGATTTAAAAAATGTTCAAGCATTATAATTTATCTTCTAATAATGTATTTCAAATACACATTTTAAAAATCATAAGAAAAAATAACATTTTAACTTCATATATCTTCTAATTACATATTTCAAATACACATTTCACAAATCAAAAGAAAAATTAAAATTTGGAGTTAATTTCTAGACTTCAAATATCATCTAACACATGATTTATCCTAAAATGTATAAAAATACAAAAGAGCAAACACGCTTGCCACTCAACATCACCTTCAGAGATTTGGCCACTTGAACATGGTTATCATAGACTAAAATGTCTATTGTCAGATTCTGCAGCCGATGGATGTGGTCTAAATCACCTTCAAAAACAAGGTCCTGTATTAAGACTCTCCAAGATGGGAACGGAGTCTTGGTGCCATCCCATACCTGCATAAGAGGGCAGCAAAGTTTATGATTTTTTTGTAAAACTGTGGGTGCTAAAGAAGCTTAATTTACTGGTAATATAATTTAAAAGCAATAAATGTACTCCCCCAAATATCTTCTAAACTTTAAATATGATGTATATTCATTCCTGATTGCAAAAGGACCATGTACACATAGGAAATGAATAAAATATAAGGAAAAATAGTCAAACTTCTATGAGCAAGCTTAGAAAAAATATTAACATATTGAATTTACTTTTATCTTTTTCTTCTGTATATTTACATCTTTTATTCTTTTTACTAAACTGGCATTATGTTCTGCTTTTCATTTCTTAGTTTATTATTGGACACTTTTTTGATCAATTTAAATATTCTTCTAAAATAGGATTTTCAGTGTCTTCACAGTATTTCATCTTTAAGATAGTAATTAGCCTGTGCTGTGCTAAGGTTGGAAGAGAGGAGGTCCAGGCTGTGCTACACTATAAATGTGGTGTTTTCCAAACAACCCAGTCAAAAATGGGTAGAAGACCTAAACAGACATTTCTCTAAAGAAGACATACAGATGGCCACTGGACACTTGAAAAAAAAAATGTCTGCTAGTGTCAGATTACAGGGGAAGTACTGAATAATGTTGGTGACAGTGCTACGTTTTAAATAAACAATCATGAGTTTGTGTCACTCACTCGGTTTCCTAAATTATTTAAAGAATCAGACAATCACTTTGGGAGTAGTAACAGTATGTCATACGTGTTTTTCCTCACTTGGAATTTGGTCTTTCATTTTGTATATACTAGTTTTGAGACTCTAAAATGACTTTACAAGTAGCCTAGCCTGTTAAGGGTCTGTCGTTCTCACTGCTGTGGCTTGGATCACTGCCGTGGTGTGGGTCTGGGTCCTGGCCCAGGAACTTCCACATGCAGAGGATATAGCCAAAAGTAAATAAAATAAAATGACTCTACCAGACCAATCCATGAGTCTTTTGGAGCAGGAGTTGAGAGAGTAGAGTGTAAGTCAGACTTTGTTTTGAAATTCTGGAACTTTTGTAATTTTGTATCAAAACTCAATCTGTTAGGAGTTTGATTATATGCAGATCTAATTATTTTTTTCCAAATAGATAACAATAACCATTTAACAATCTTTCTTTACCAATCTGAAATATGATATTATTTTACAGTATATTTAATTATTATATATATATAAGACTATTTTTGACATTCCTAATCTTTTCCATTGATCAGTATTATCTAATTTCATAATATTTTAATATCTGATATGGAGGTTCCATTTAGTTTTCTTTCTCAAGCCTTTCTGGCTTTGTTCTTAATCATTTAATGTTTCTAAAAAACTTTAGAATTACAGTCAATTTAGAAAATAATATAGCTTTAATTAAAACTGCATTTTATTTAAAAACATTTTAGGAAAGAATAAACTTTTTTTAATTATTCGTTTTCTTTTATGCTCCTCAGTAAAGTTTTGTAGTTTTCTTCACAGAAGTTCAGATACTTCCTTCATGAACTCTTGCTTTATAGTCATTAAGACTTTCAAAGATCTTTTGTTCAATTACATGTTCTATTTAGTTCAGAGGTGTAGGAAAGTCATATTTAACTAATATTTTAAACTGGTTACCTCACAGAATAATTTTAAAAATCCAATTAGCTATTCAGTTAACTGTTGGGGCTTTTGTAATGCTGTCAGTACTACTGACCTTTTTTTTTTTTTTTTTTGGTCTTTTTTGCCTTGTCTAGGGCTGCTCCCGCGGCATATGGAGGTTCCCAGGTGAGGGGTCGAATCAGAGCTGTAGCCGCTAGCCTATACCAGAGCCACAGCAACACAGGACCCGAGCCACGTCTGTGACCTACACCACAGCTCATGGCAACACCGGATCCTTAACCCACTGAGCAAGGCCAGGGACCGAACCCGCAATCTCATGGTTCCTAGTCGGATTCGTTAACCACTGCACCACGACAGGAACTCCAGTACTGGCCATTTTTTAAGAAGAGTTAAATCTCTTACTTCTTTTTCTTAGTGAATTTCCTGAACATCATACAGCATCATACAGCTGTCATTATTGACTCCAGAATCCCAACACTAGACATTTGTTTGTTTACCTTCAACAGAAACTGTCACTATGTTAAGGAGGTACACTTTTAATTTTGTTTTGCTAAACATTTTCGTAAATATTTTTACCATTCATGAACATAAATATAATTTTCCTGAAATCAAACCATTCTGATTTTTAAAAATAAACTGTGCTGGATTATATATATATATATGTGTGTGTGTGTATATATATATATACACACACACACACACACATTCCATTTATGTAAATGTATCTTTGTATCATTCCCAATTTAAAAATTCTTTTCTTTGTCTTTTTAAAAATCAGAATAACGAAACTTTGTTTTCCAAACCTTCAAACTTAACAATTTTAATTTTTTTCTATTTAATAAAAACCATTAACTATACATAACAATCCTTAAATACTTTACTATTAGGAAACAAGTATTTTCATACATGCCTAGGAGTTTGCTAAAAGAGCATTAAACTCTATGGAGGGTAATCTAGCAAAAGCTATCAAAATTTCAAATGCACATACTATTGAATCATCAACTCTATTTCTAGCAATTTATCTTAACAGCTCTATGAGCACATATGTAAAATGATAAATCTTTAAGTCAACCTACTAAATGCAACAACAGAATGCAGGTTAAAGTAAACTATGCCATACTTCCATATGACTAAAAAACAACAATAAAATGGTTGAGGTAGCGCCCCCCACTCAATTCATGTCTATCTGGGGCTTGTGAGTGTGAATTGGAAATAGTGTCTCTGAAGATAAGGTCACGGTGGATTAAGATGGGCCTTCAGTCCAGTGACTAGTATCCTTACAAGAAAAGGAAAATCTGGACTTCAAGACACAAAGAGAAAAAGGCCATTTGACAACAAGAGATAGAGATTGAAGTGAAGCCAAAGAATGCCAAGGATTGCCAACAACCACCAGAAGCTAGTGAAAGGCAAGGAAGGGTTTTTCTCAAGGTCTTGGAGGCAGTATGAACCAAAAATGTCTTGACAGAAACTCCCATGTATTAAAATAGGGTCTTCTGTATATAACTATGCATAGTAAAATTAGGATGATTTAAAAAATTAGGATAATAGTGATTTATTTCTTTAGCATTAACTGGATAATTTCTGAGATTCAGTCTTAGATTAGAAGCATTCTGCTTTTTTTCATACAAAAAATTAAGCTGTAAAATCAGAAGACTGCTTTTAACATAATTTTCTGGTTTATGTGTTTTTTGTTTGTTTGTTTGTTTGTTTAAATTTCCAAACCAGATTATAGATTAGATACGTAAACTATCTACCAACTCTGGCTACCAACGACTTCTAACAAATAACAAACAAAACACTAAAGCTATGAATATTCAAAAAGTATAAGTACTTAAAGGAAATCCAACTTAAGAGTTTAATTTTCAGAAGTCTAAGTTTTCTCTATTCTGTGTAAAAAGAATAGGGAAAATTGTGGATTAATGTTAGTAGGTCTAGAGAGATATTAAATCATGATTTTAATGCAAGCTATTGATGTAACATGTCTACTAGAATAATTTAAATGAATGTACTATAGTTACTAATAAAGGAACCAGTATTAGTGTCATATCTAAGTTGAGATGGGAAATAATTGTATGATATTCCTTGCTGATCAGACCTCATTTGGAATAAGGTCTGGCTCTTTTTGTTTTTAAAACAAAATTTAAAAAATTATTTTTGGTTTGGGATAGAAAAATCAATTTCAGAAAAAAAGATCACTCAAAGTTTGACTTCCTATAGATAAATTGAGTAAAATATTGCTATATATTCCTCTCAACATATTTTTTGCTATGTATATAATACATTTTTAGTATATAAATGAAGCTGTATTAATCATTAATCACTGAACTGAATATTGTGAATATCCATCTCAATAAGTATATGTATATAATGTCATCTGTCACAGAGTATTCCATAATACATAAATAACTCACAAAATTCTCTATTGTTAGTATCTGATTTTTTCTGATTTTTGTTAATGTAAGAAATATAAGGATAAATATTCCTTTAAAGGCATTTTTCCACATTTTACCTTATTACTATAAAATAAATTTATGAAAACAGAAATGTTCAAAGAGTATAGGAAGACTTTTGAGATTTCTTTTAAACTGTCCTCAAGACAGTCTTATTAATGTAATTTCTTTTTTTTTTTTTTGTCTTTTTGCTATTTCTTGGGCCGCTCCTGCGGCATATGGAGATTCCCAGGCTAGGGGGTCCAATTGGAACTGTAGCCACCGGCCTACACCAGAGCCACAGCAATGCAGGATTCCAGCCGCGTCTGCGACCTACACCACAGCTCACGGCAACGCCGGATCATTAACCCACTGAGCAAGGGCAGGGACCGAACCCGCAACCTTATGGTTCCTAGTCGGGTTCGTTAACCACTGCGCCACGACAGGAATCTTACATTCACATTTGAATGCTACGTTTTAAAATAACATTTACATGAAAGCTATTTTTACTCATCTGAAAAGGCTATCTAAAAAAAAGGGACCCGGTACTTGTTCTTGCTTTAGAGAGAAAAATATAGATTCAGCTATGTCAGCAAAAGGTGGCAGGTTTGATCTCTGAATTTAAGAATTTATTAACAACACAGCAGCCAAAAGATGGCGACTTCTCTCTGTTCAGTGATTAGCAAAGGCTCATTGTTAAGTAGGTCACTTTGGGCATCAAGTATGACTAGTTGACCTAAGATTCCTTCTCATTTTGTTTGGATGATTTTATGTTGCTTTAGCTTCAGCTTTGTCATACTTGACTTGTTTCTCTTTTTTAATACATGCCTTTACTTTTTCAGAGTACTTCATGTGTATATAAATGGGCTATTTTCAACTTCAAAAACTTTATATTTTATTCAATGATTTCTATCTTTGCTATTACTTAATATGGGCAAAGTATAACTGGCAATAATACTAAACCCCAATATTTGTCTAAATGTCACTGTATTCTATTTCCTGTTTTATCATTCCAAAGAGTCAGAAGCTAAAGATACAACCAGAGGAGCAGGGCTGAAGCAGTGTTTGTTTAAATGCATCCTGCCGAGGCTGGGAAGGTGAAGATAGTATCAGACAACTATATTCTCCAGAAGCTATTCATAAGTAAATTGGGATAAGTGTAAACAAAGATTAGAGGGGTCTAATGTTACATTTTTTTCTCCTATGGATTTAAAAACAAAACAAAATACACCAGAACAATAAATTCTTCAAAAATCCATGATCAACCCATGAAATAGGCAGTGAAATGACATGGGGAAGAGAATCCAACATCAATGGGCCCAAAAAAGCAAATGAATGAAAAGGAAGACTATATCTTGACAGGGAAACAGAAATATACATATTCAGAACTGCAACTTAAAAATAGACATATACAAAAACACGATACCTTTTAAAATTGCACCTCACAAAATCAAATACCTTGGAATACACCTGACCAAGGAGGTAAAGGATCTATATGAAGAGAACTATAAAAATTTAATCAAAGAAATCAAAGAAAATGTAAAGAAATGGAAAGATAGTCCATGCCCCTGGATTGGAAAAATCAATATTGTAAAAATGGCCATACTACCCAAAGCAATCTATAGATTCAATGCAATCCCTGTCAAATTACCCATGACATTTTTCACAGAACTAGAACAAACAATCCAAACATTTATATGGACCCACCAAAGACCCAGAATTGCCAAAGTAATCCTGAGAAATAAAAACCAAGCAGGAGGCATAACGCTTCCAGACTTCAAGAAATACTACAAAGCCACAGTCATCAAAACAGTGTGGTACTGGTATCAAAACAGACAGACAGACCAATGGAACAGAAGAGAGAACCCAGAAATAAACCCTGACACCTATGGTCAATTAATCTTTGACAAGGGAGGCAAGAACATAAAATGGGAAAAAGAAAGTCTATTCAGCAAGCATTGCTGGGAAACCTGGACAGCTGCATGCAAAGCAATGAGACTAGAACACACCCTCACACCATGCACAAAAATAAACTCAAAATGGCTGAAAGACTTAAATATACGACAGGACACCATCAAACTCCTAGAAGAAAACATAGGCAAAACACTCTCTGACATCAACATCATGAATATTTTCTCAGGTCAGTCTCCCAAAGCAATAGAAATTAGAGCAAAAATAAACCCATGGGACCTCATCAAACTGAAAAGCTTTTGTACAGCAAAGGAAACCCAAAAGAAAACAAAAAGACAACTTACAGAATGGGAGAAAATAGTTTCAAATGATGCAACTGACAAGGTCCTAATCTCCAGAATATATAAACAACTTATACAACCCAAAAGCAAAAAAGCCAATCAATCAATGGAAAAATGGGCAAAAGACCTGAACAGACATTTCTCCAAAGAAGATATACAGATGGCCAGCAAACACATGAAAAAATGCACAACATCACTGATTATAAGAGAAATGCAAATCAAAACTACCATGAGATACCACCTCACACCAGTCAGAATGGCCATCATTCATAAGTCCACAAATAACAAGTGCTGGAGGGGCTGTGGAGAAAAGGGAACCCTCCTGCACTGTAGGTGGGAATGGAAACTGGTACAGCCACTATGGAGAACAGTTTGGAGATACCTTAGAAATCTATACATAGAACTTCCATAGGACCCCGCAATCCCACTCTTAGGCATCTATCCGGACAAAACTCTACTTAAAAGAGACACATGCACCCGCATGTTCATTGCAGCTCTATTCACAATAGCCAGGACATGGAAACAACCCAAATGTCCATCGACAGATGATTGGATTCGGAAGATGTGGTATATATACACAATGGAATACTACTCAGCCATAAAAAAGAATGACATAATGCCATTTGCAGCAACATGGATGGAACTAGAGAATCTCATCCTGAGTGAAATGAATCAGAAAGACAAAGACAAATACCATATGATATCACTTATAACTGGAATCTAATATCCAGCACAAATGAACATCTCCTCAGAAAAGAAAATCATGGACTTGGAGAAAAGACTTGTGGTTGCCTGATGGGAGGGGGAGGGGGTGGGAGGGATCGGGAGCTTGGGGTTATCAGACACAACTTAGAATAGATTTACAAGGAGATCCTGCTGAATAGCATTGAGAACTTTGTCTAGATACTCATGTTGCAACAGAACAAAGGGTGGGGAAAAAACTGTAATTGTAATGTATACATGTAAGGATAACTTGATCCCCTTGCTGTACAGTGGGAAAATAAAAAAAAAAGACATATTTTATTAGTACTAAAACAAGAATTACATAAATACAGAATAAACTATACTATATTTAAAATATAGATCTGGTAATACTACTTTTCTCTGGAAGCGTGGAATAAGGAAGGGAAGTTCAAAAGTTGCATAAAAATACAGGATCATTAAAAACGGTCAGGTTTTAAGTTCTTAATACACAGTATACATGTTTATTCCATCAAAATGCTGAAATATAAGCTTTTTATAGACATATAGGTCATTCCAACTTACCATTTTAGGTATTTTAAAATATCTACCTTTAGAAGATACGATGCACCATCCACTTCTGCTTTGCCCAAGAGCTGACACGTCAGGTCAAAATACTGCATTGGCTGAACATCACACAATTTCACTAACGTTGAGGAAGGTGAAATGTGAGTAGATGCCCAAACACGTAAGGCTTCCACCATTTTGTGGTCCTCGGTGGTGAAGTTAAAACACTTGCTTGAAGTACGAGGTATAATAGGAGCTCCTAAAGTTCCCTCGAATGTCAAAGATGCAAAACCAGAGCTGGTGATACCTTGAGTCTCCTTTTTATATACCTGGATCTAAGAGAGTGGGCAAACAGAAAACAAAACAGAAACAAACAAAACAGGTTACTGATCTAGAGCCTAGGAAGTAGAGACACTTGAGAGACTATAAAATCTTGCCTACATAGTCAATAGAGGACATAATTGTTTACATATTCTGTTTAATTAGCAAACTAAATTACAAAATCTACTGGGCTATATTAATATGCACAGGCACCATGATAACTATAAAACACTACCCAAAACTTATTTTTATTTTTTAAAGAGCTGGGTGGTAGACTACCTAATATTATCAAGCTTGAACTTTTGCTAACAAAATACTTATCAGGTTTTTTTTTTTTAGGCTGCACCCACAGCATGCAAAAGTTCTCAGGACAGGAATCAAACCCACGCCACAGCAGTGACACAAGCAGTGACACTGCCAGATTCTTAACCCATCAAGCCACCAGGGAACTCCTTTATTAGTTTATTAAGGTAAAATTTATAAAAGGAAACAAGATAATAAGTAACAGTTACTTATGAATGTTATAGGGAAAACTAGAATACTTAAAATATAGAGTCTGAAGTGAATAAAATGCAGCTGAGGCTAAGGTTTCATCAGTCTAGCTGAGAGAGCTGAGACAATGCTTTCAAGATGTTGAATTTTGTGGCTCAGTTATTAGATGCACATGCATTTATGATTGTTACATTGTCTTTATAAAGCAACCCTTTAGAACTTGTGAAATGCCCTTTTTAGTCTCCCATACTACTGTCTGATATTAATAAATGTATTTATAAGTTCATTGGAAATTAGAAAATATACTGAACTGAAGGATACCTAAGTTGTGATGTGTTAGAACTTGTTGGATATAACTAAAGTAGTAGACAATTTTATAGGCGTAAATGAATATTTTACAAAAGAAGAAATGTTAAAAATGAGAAATTTAGACTTCTATCCCAAGACATTACACAAAGAATATTTTCTGAAACCCAAGGAAAGTAGAAGGAAAACTTAAACAAGGTAAGAGAAACAGAAATATATAGTAGAGTAAGTCAAAATTAAAAACTGGTTCTTTGAAGAGATTAGTAAATATGATAAAGCTAGAAAGACTGATCTGGAAAAAAGAGAAGAAATTATAAGAGAAGAAGTTAGAACATCAAGCCTGCAAAAATGGATTGATCATTACAAATCCTATAAACACCTAAAAAATAAATAACATTATGACCAACTTTATATCAGTAATCTGACAATCTGGATGAGAAAGACAAACTTTTCTAAAAATTAAATATAGACTGATACAAAAAATAGAAAATCTGAATAATCTCATTCCTCATAAAGAAATGTTAACTAATTAATAACGCTTATCAATTAAAAAAATCACCAGGCTCAGATAGCTTTATCAGTGTATTATTCCAAGCATTTAAGTAAGAAAACCCAGTCATCTTGCACAAACTCCTCTAGAATTGAAAAAGAGGGTACACTTTCTATTTTCATAAGGCAGTACAGCTTTAATTTCAAAATGTGTCAAGGACATTATAAAAAAGGAAATTAAAGATCTAATAAAACAGGAAAATAATAAAATACTTCAAATAAAATGTAGGCGCAAGCTTCATAAACTGGAGTAGACAAAGAGTTCTAAAACTATTAACATATTGATTAGCTGGTTTAAAAAAAAACACATACTATCTAATAGCTCTACTTTCTTATTAAACGTTTTTTTTATAGGATGCAACTAGTCTGAATGACGGTATCCAACACATTTCTGCGGAAGGAGGTCAGGTAATTGGTTCAAATGAAGAGGTTTCCTAACAGAAATCATTTGAAGCTTGATTTACATTTCTTCCTATCTCTTTAAACGCCTGATGTTATGTTCTAACAAAGCAACCACATAATTAGTGCTAACTAGTTTTAGTGAACAATATGGAGTTCTGTTCAAACAAACAGAAGTTCTAGACAGTATAATTTATACCTTCAGCCTGTGAAAGCGAACAATATCTCCATTTTTATAAATTACTGGAAGGGCTTCATAATTTCCACTGAAGAACAGGCAGGTTAACTTTACATTTGTCTGGTCCACAATTGTTACAACCGAGCAATAATCTGGAAAACACAAAAATATTTTACCTTTTTGCATTTTAAAATGTTCGACAAAATAAGAAAAATGCTGAGTTCAAAACACCAAACTTTATTTCTCCTTGTAATTGCCTTCTAAGAAAAAGATCAAATCACATGAAATTTTCTTATCTCTCAAAATGCACTGCCAAATTTCCAAGTGTTCCAAGAAAAGTAATTTTATAAAGTTTAGTAGAATAAAAATAAAAACCCTACTTAATATAAATTGTCTGAAGATATAACTTTTTATTACCTCAAAGTTTTGAAACCATGAAGCAGATAAACAATTCAATAATATAATTTATAAAGCAAACATAATTAACTTTAGAGTGAAAACAAAAGACCAAAGATATTTGCAGCAAATGTAATGAACAGTCAATATACTTCATAAAGATACTAGGAAAACTGGTTATAAACCCCAGGACTTTACAGTAAATGTGAAATTCAAATGAGCAAACAATTCATAGAAAACTCAAAAGGGAAAACGATGGTTTGCTAATTATCTACAAAAGGTTACACATTAGGAGGGGCATTTTATACAAGTAGGCCAAAAAAAAAATTAATGATAGGTTGCCATGAAAGCAGTAATTTCAAACACTGATAGCAGCAAAAACTGTAACAGATGCTGCCTTTTAATATACACGTTTCCAACACTGTGAGAAAATGTGTTGATTTCTTTCCTTCCCAGTACTGTAGTATGAATGACAGCACAGAGATAGAAAAGGATAAACCCAGAGAGGAGAAGGGAGTGAAGGAAAGAGGGAGAAGGTATCAACAGATTTGAGGAAGTTGGGAAAGTAAATGTTTAAGAGGAAGCTTATCAGAAGATACTATAAAGTGGCTATAGCAAAGACAGAGCCATTTACATTAAGGGTGGGAACGAAAAATAGAGCCCAAATCAGGGCTAATGAAAAGTTTACACACACAACTGTTTCACTGACCACCTATCCTAACCTCCACTCTCCCTGAAACTGACTACAGGTAGGCAGACAGGGTATCTTATCTTAGTCTTTAAAGGCAGCCCTTCCCAGAACACAGGCTGTTTTTCAAGGGAGTTTCACTGATAGACCAGGAAATGTTAAGCCTTTTGATTTGAGTGTTAGCATCCAGAATAAGTCTCTCTGCATTATCACATTTAGTGGGTCTACAGCCTGATAGATGGCTCTCTTTCTGCCCACCCTAGACTAACACTTTCAATAATCCAATCATTGTGTCCTATTTATCTCTATCAGATTTCCCATTTAAAAAAGATCAAGCTGGAAAAACAAACTTCTTACATACAAAGCAAAGGAAACAAATGTCTACAATCTAACAAAAGACAGAGCAAAAATGAGTGGAGCAGGGAGAGGAACCAAGGGTATGCCAAGAGAAGCAACCTCAGGGGACTGCGCAAAGAAAAACACAACAGGTGTGTGTGCCAGGGTATGTATGTGCATGTTCAGAATTCTAAGTGGGTAAGAGGAGTGGCTCTATGTGCTGGTGGAGATTGATGTAGAGGAGCCTCCTGCCCCCAGCTGTGTTTTAATCTAAGTGACTCTATGTGAATAAAAATGGCATCTCCTTAGACTGCATATACTTGTGCACTTTATATCTGAACTGTCATATGCTAAGTCCCTGTTCCTAGTATACCTTCTTCCTCTTGGCTTGCATTTTCTCTTTTCAAAGTACCACCTGTGACTTTCAGCGACTGGTGTTCAAAACCTTTTATAAAATAAGATTTTATTAACAAAGAAAGAAAAAAGAGAACCTTTCCACAGAGCAAGAAATTTCCTGAAAGTAAAAAAATCTACCCTGCATACATACACAGAGTGATGAAATATTGAGAATTTTCAGGCATACGAGACTTAATTCAGTGAAGATATTAATAGTGGTGGGAGCAGAGTGAATGGTATGCAACAGAAGAATCGCCATAGAGAAACTATAGGTGAATCACCAAGCTTATATAGACTGAATAAATCCCTCTAGAATTTTAATCTTAGAAATTACCTCCACCACCCTAGAATGCTGAATATCTCACTGATGGTTATTATTCTGTATTTTAGCAGCAAGGAACTCTACTTAGTCTCTGCTTTACTGTTGTCCAATCCAATTTTTTAAAAACAATTTACATAAGTTAGCCTAAAATTTATTGAGTAAATAAATTTTACTTAGTATTGGGTATACCTACAGTACAGGAAGAATATTAAATGAACACGAACACCTTCTCCGACGAAGTTTACATTTTCCTTATATTGACTTACAGCCTTAAAAACTAATGCTGTAATCTCAGCTTGTGTGTTATTTTACATGCCAACATTTGCTAGTGTACAAAGTTTATACTCTCTGTATACATAATGGGTCCATCACAATAAAGGCAGAATTAATGATCTAGATGACATTTTCGAGAATAACTGGAAACTGACATTTAAGCGTGGCACTGGATAAACAGCCAACCTTAAGATGTCTTTGGATCTTTGGTGAACAGTACATTAAGCATTCAAATTTTAGAAAAGCGGTAAAAACAAAAGATTTTATAAATTTCATACTCAACATTGTAGTTCCACACATAAGAGACTTTAAATTTTAAACCATGACTGAAGTTTTACCAGAGTCTGAAATTATGCTTAATGTGAAGGATATTAGATTTTGGTAAAAGATATTTATAGTTCTAAATATAGTTTGGTGTTATCAAATAGTAATTAATAATGTGCAAAATAAAATGTCAACATTCCAAATTAATTTATAGTAATGGAATAATGTACTTTACTTCTAAGAAAAAAAAAACAACCAAAACACAAAAATATAGTACTTATGTTAAGCAAGGTATCTTATTTCCAGGCCTATAACTTGGGGGAAATTTCATTATTTAGTGGTCAGCAATTACTGAGGATTTACTCTATGCCAGGTAATGTGCTAAGCAATTTATATGCATCATATCCTTGAAATCTTACATAGTTGGATGCAGCAGTTTACAAACAAGAGAACTTAGTTTCCTAAAAAGTCTAGGTTATGACCCAAGTGTGAATGTCTTATAAGTCATATGTAACTCAGTGTATCTGATTCTTGTTTCTACACTTAACCAGAACACCGCACTGTCTCCAAGTTGCATGTTTCTTAAAAACATAATAATCTCAAAGAAAGTAAAATATTATGCTCAAAACTATGATGGAGGCTTGAAAGTTTTTCTAAGTAGGAAAACTATATCAACTATATTATTTACTATTTCATGCATTTGTCTTGAAATATATTAAGGGAGAGTTCATTACTGAAGAATTAGCGTATCATTATAATGAAGCTTCACCTATGAATTTATTACAGAAACAGAACCCACAAACATTATCACAGAAAGAATCTACAATTAATTCATTCTTATGTGTATATGTATTTTTATATTCTTTGGAATAATTATTTTTTGACTCATAAGCTGAAGGAAAAGAAGAAAAGGAGACAAAAAAGAGTGTCTCCTGAGGTATTTGAACAAGAGGTAATTCCTAGTGAAAAGATAAAGGCAATAAAAGAAGATGTGTATCTAAGTGTGAGGCTATTTAAAGAGGAGTTAAATGAAATGTGGGTGGTAAGAAGAAAAAGGAGAGCACAGTATTATAAATCAGGAGTTGGTAAACTACAGTCCACAGCCCAAATCCAGTCCACCACCTATTTATTATTTTTCCAAAGCGTTCAACTTGTTTTCAAAGACACCAGTCTTTTCACATTTATACTCATCTGTTTATAGAGGATTTAATGAAATTACTTAATTAGAGTAACAAGTAAAAGGAGCACAAAAAGATTTTTGTAATTGTAAGAACAGAATTCTTGCGAGAATACAATTCCACTAGATGGAGCAGAAATAAGTAGAGGCAGATGGGCTAATCAATTCCAAGTCACCAATTCCTAGTCATCAGTGCTCAGGATGACAAAAGCATCAGTAGAACAGTTTAAAGGATGGAGTGGAGAACATTGTTCATTGTCAAATTAGATAAGAGGTTCCTTAAGAAAGCATCTAATTTAAACAATAACTTAGCTGTGAGAAGACACCCATTAAATAAAATAAAATAAACTATAAAAATAAATAAACTATATAAATAATTATTGTCATTAAATAAACTATATAAATAATTATTGCATAACAAATGATACATGTGTACATGGGATATATTTTTCAGAACAGTGAGAGTATATAGAAGACTTCTGAAGAATGCCGGAAAGAAAGCAGATACTCTTCAATCAGAAAACACAGATAGGCTTCCAGATTTAGTATTGTCTTCACAGTTCACAGCATCTTTGACACACAACAGGTGACCAACCATCTTTACTAAATCAATGCATATCATTACCTAAAGCGAGTATGTGGTACCTATAAAAATTTTCCCTGAGGCCTACTGTAGACTGAAAATCCTTTAGCCTCTTTGTGCCTCAATTTCCTTATCTAAAAAATGGGGAAAATGATAGCATTCACCTCATATGATTGTTAATATTAAGTAAGTAATAAGATGGAAAGTGCTTAAAAGAGCACACAGAACATGGTTAAATGACAGATATAAGAGATGACCAGTGGTGATGGTAGTAGTGGCAGCAGCAGCAACAGCAGCATTTCTATACTGCTAATTAATGATAACATTCTTTTACTTTTTTTTTTTTTTTAAGGCTAAGCATGTGGCATATGGAAATTCCTAGGCTAGGAGTCAAATTGGAGCTGCAGCTGCAGGCGTACGCCACAACTACAGAAATACCAGACCTGAGCCACATCTGTGACCTACGCCAAAGCTTACAGCAATGCTGGATCCTTAACCCACTGAATGAGGCTGAGGATTGAACCTGCATCCTCATGGACACTGGTTGGTTTCTTAACCCACTAGAGCCATAAAGAGAACTTCCTCTTTTCTTTCCTTTTTTAAAAAAATAATCAATAATGCTTTATTATAAATTTCAAAGTTGCTAAGAGACTAGTTCTTAATTGTTCTCACCACAAAAAAGAAATGATAATTATGTGAAGTGTTAGCTGATGCTGAAATGGTAACCACATTTTAATATATAAATGTATTAAATAAACATATTATACATCTTAAACTTATACTATATCATATGTCACTTGTATCTCAATAAAGTTTTACTGTTAGACTAAATTTTAATTAATTTTATAGAGGAGCCTTATTAGATATTTTATTTTTTATGTTAAGAAAGAATAGAGAATCTCATATTTTTATATTAAAATATCTAGGATGCCATGAAGGTAAAACCAGGTAAAATTTCATACCAATTTGAAATGAACTAGAACTAATACTTACATAATAATATATACTTCCTCTGAGGCACTATTCTAGTGCTTTAAATATATTGAGTCTGGTGAGTGGCTACTTCCATTGGTCTCATTGAATAGGTAAGGAAACTGAGGCAAAAGTGGGTACATAGCTAGCAACATATTGAACATAACATTCTTTTCTAATGAACTCAGATATGACCATAGAATCTGTTTTAACAAAGTTCCTGAAGCTACTCTGCCAGGATACAGTGCCAAACTGATCACTGTCAGTTCATGAAATGGTTAAACATAGACATAAGGAACTGCAAACGAATTTCAACTTGGATTTCCACTGGAATCTCAACTAGTTGCTTTTAGATATGTGCTATGAATCTTCCACAGAGAAATATCTTGCAGTTAACAAGAGTATCTGGTCCTCAGGAAAAACTTCACTTGGAACACAGTTTCTGAAAAGCTACAATGTGGAAAATTGACTAATCACTTACTCAAAAATCTAAAATGCTGCTGCTGTGGCATGGGTTCAGTCCCTGAACGGGGAATTTTGACATGCTGAAGGTGTGGCCAAACACACACACACACACACACACACACACACACACACACACACACACACACACACACACACACACACACACACACACACAGGCTTTTTGATTATGATAGAACTGCAAGAGAACTTGTCTCTATAGGGTAATTTTATCATGATCAAATTGCAAACAAGTAGGAATTGGCCCTATCCCTTCCCAGTTCACAATAAAAAAAGGGTAAAAACAAAAAATATGGATAATGAATTGCTTGAAAGTGAAGCTCTACCAACCTTAATTTAGGTAAATAATCTCTAAACTTGATTCCAGGGAACAAGAATTTCAAACAGTAAGAATCAAAGTACATTAAAAAGGCTTCCATGTTTGAGTAATTTCAAGCAAAAATTTATTTAAAAATAAAGTTAAATAGATTTATTTATTAAAACTTTTCAGAGGTGATAAAGTGCTAATAATGCATCATAAATCTCAAGAGCCAAATACAGCATGCAAAATTTCCCACTTTTTCATAGAATGTTTCACAGAACTGGGTTTCTCCCACTGAAAATGCTTTGCTAAAAGCTTATGTAGATTAGAAATGAAAGTCATTTTAAAAGAAGTACTACTGAGAAAAGTGGAGAGCTTATAGCCTCACTTGATGAATTGGCAGACAGCTCTTCAGGATTAGTTTACTGCTGTTTTGGGACTTTCTCTTCAGCAGATTTTGCCTCCCTATTATCTACCCTATCTCCCGGCAATCCACTGTTCTAGATAGACCTTTTGCCTCTTTTTTGCCTTATCTCCTCCTTGTGGTTACTTACAAGAGATTAAAAAAAAAAAAAAAAGCCAAAATAGTAAAGTCCCATTTGAATGTTTCCTGATATCGAACCAACTGCTACACTGACTTCCTCCACCCCTTCCTACAGGGGAGGAAAGGGGTGGCATCCTTACTTCACCAGAAAATGCGGAGGGGCAGCTGCCATCTTGAAGACCGTTTCCCAATTTAATTACATTAACTGTAAAACCAACTAACCAAAATAAACTTTGAAGCAATCAGGTGAGATAAAACCCAGTCAAATATGTATGTAACCTTATAACTTGTCCTTAATAATGCAAGTAACTGGCAACCTCTAGAGCAAAGGCCCAAAGACAACAGAAAAGTCTAATATAGCTTCCATCTTCTTTATACTAAAGTTTATAGGCATTTTTACTATTTCCTACACAAATGAGTAATTTTAAGCAATAAAATGATAATCAAGGCTTTTCTTTTTGTTTAGAATGTCCAAAAGTATTAAGCATTTGGTTTTATACTATTATGGATAGACAAAAACGCTCATAAACTTGCACTACAAGTGACGGATTTAAGTGGACCAACATGAACAAAAAGCCCGTATGTTTCATTGTATGTAATATTCCCTCTCCCATAAAAAACTGTAAATAGACAATGAATTCTAGTTATTGCTACTGATACAGGTGCTAAAATATTTAGGGATTATATGTATGAATATCTTCAACTTACTCTGAAGTGGATCACAAAAGAAATCAATTAATGGATCCACTAATGATGGTGATTTTATATGGGTGTTCATTGTATAATTCCTTCAAATATTTAATATGTTTAAATATTTTATAATAAAATTCTGAGAAAATAATTCATAATTGTTTTCACTTAAACTCATAATTTTTAAATTAAATATTTCCTGTATAATAGTATTTTCATTAGCTATTTGACTGGAATATCTTTATAGAATCTTTTGACCTGTTAAATTCTCAAAAAATTCTGAATTAGTTATATCAGAATTCAAAAGGTGTTAAACTTATCTATAGTACCAAAAAAGAAAGAAAATAGTTTGATAGTATTATAAAGGATAATATTATGAAGGATAATAAATAAATCAATAAACTATAACTTTGACCTTTGTTCTTTTCTCAACTTGGAGTATTCTCCTATCTATAACTCTGACATGAATCTTATTTGCAGTTATAGAAAGTAACTGTGGGTGGTACAGAAGTTTTTCAATAGTACCATGTATATTGGAAAACAGAAAAGAGTTATCAGAAGTCTGACGAGTCTGCTAAAAACTGATGGACAGCTGTTGAGGTGTGGTAAAGACTGGAGTATACATACTCTGTTTATATGATCAAAACTATTTCTAGTGTTGATAGAAATTCACTTACATTTCTAAGTCCTCATTCTATTGCTGGTGTATGTTCTCATTAATCTTTTGCTTGAATCTAATTTATACATAACACATACCACATATAAATACAATAAATCTTTCAAATTTTTGGCATAAAAGAGAGCCTTCTTATCACGACAATTTCTGCAAAGCAGAGAATATGTACTTGGTCAATCATTCCACTCTAAAAATCAGACTCACTGTTTTTTAACTAGCAATAATACCCAAGCACAGACACAGATCCTATGAAGTCCTAATACTGTTTTCCAAATAAAGCAAAATATTTCAAATTCATAAAAGAATTAAAAGTATAAAATAAGGAATATTCCAACGTATAAATTAATTTTCACTTTTTTTTCATTCCAAACTCCTATTTTTTCTATCCTTTTCATTTTTTAACCAAAAAGAATTTTTTTGTTTGTTTTTTTATTCAGGGAATGGGAAATGTGAAGCCGGGGTTATCATATAACTCTCAGAATATTGGAAGTTTTTGAGGAAACTTTAAAAACAGTCTATTTTTTAAGTCACTTCTTTAGAAGTTATACATTTCAGGAGAATGTCCCTTATTTTATTTATTTATTTACTTATTATCTTGAATGACTCTTGTTTTAAAAACAACTCTGCCCTCAAATAAACTTATAAATTCAAAAAGTAACATTAATATATCCACACCCACTATAATTCAGTGTTACACAACTCACCAAAAAGCATTTCAAAAGTATTCACAACAGAGCCTAGAAAACCATATCAATAAATTAAATTGTTTTGCCTTTTTCAAGTAATTACAGCAATATACTTTATAAACACTTGGTGCAGTAACTGAGGGAAAAGGCACATAAATTATTGCAGTCAAAGAAATACTGCACACTGAAAAGACAAATTGAAAAAATTATAAAATCCCCCTATACAGACACTATTTCTCAGATTTTATTTCTCCATTTCTACAGCTTTAATTTTGGACCACTGTTATAATATGAAATTCTTTTTCTCATCTTCATGTTTTGTTTTCCCTACATTAAATTACAAAAACTTAAAACAGCATTCTTGAAATATGTCACTACTCTTAGTATGGATATTTCTGAGTTGTTAAAAAAGGCTCACATTTAAATATATACAGATACAAAGACGTGTATATAGTTAATCAGAGAACTAGTAAGTAAAAAACTACTTTATCAACATCAAGGATTGTAAAAACAGAATTTAAAAATACTCCATTTGAAATTTACTTCTTAGTATATTAAATATAACCTTAAGTATTTTCTTGTGGGCATGCCCCCACACAATCAATTCAGTTACTGAGCTATACGCCGAGATAGACTTACAGTAGCAATATTCTTCAAACTGTCATCTACTTGCTGCAAAGAAAGCACTCTAGAATAGCATCACTAAACATGAGGGTATTCTTTCTCAGACTCTCTTAAGGTTATCTATAAAATAAGGAGTTTCAAAATAAAATTTTATATACATATTTTATATACATATTTTTAGGATATGTATATACTTATAAAAGAAGGAAACAAAAACTCAGATTCAAGAAACAACCAGCATTAAAAAAAAAATCTGTCCAATAATTTGCTCTCAAGAACAATAAAGGCAAGTAGCAATCTAAATGAAATATTAGTTTTCAGGTTCTTTCACAAATTAACATTATAAGCTACTCATTTTAACAAATATTAACAAGGCAAACTGCTAGAATAAGTTTTATTGAACTGCTCCAAAGAAGTGGTGTTCTATCAAATAAATAAATAAACAATCCTTTAATAAAAATATTTATTTTCTCTATGTCTCTTTTTTTAAGGATTAAGTATAGGTTTTATTTAGTTTTTTCATTTTTATTTTTTTAATAGTTATTTCCCCAACACAATTTTTTTTCCTACTGTACAGCATGGTGACCCAGTTACACATACATGTACACATTCTTTTTTCCCACATTATCATGCTCCATCATAGGTGACTAGACATACTTACCAGTGCTACACAGCAGAATCTCAATGCTAATCCATTCCAAAGGCAGTAGTTTGTATCTATTAACACCAAACTCCCAATCCACCCCACTTCCTCCCCCTCCTATCACTTATATCTGGAATCTAATATAAGGCACAAATAAAACTTTCCACAGAAAAGAAAATCATGGACTTGCAGAATAGACTTATTTCTCATTTTTGACTCATTCCCAAATGAAGGAAAAATAAACTCATGAAACTACAGTCAACGTACAACTTCATATTTTAATAATAAAGTTAAAAAACTAAAAGATAATTTCAGTCTATGTTCTTGGTAGTTAATATCGGTAGGGAAAGCAGAAAGGATGTTTAATAAATCAGTATTCTTTCTTATTTTATAATACATAACCTCTAAAAATGCATATTTAAACTTTTGATAAAGGACTGACTTTAATGTTTTCAGCAAGACTGTGTTTAAACTGTTGGTAAAGTATTTTAATTACTTTAACACTTAGGTAATACTTCATGTAACTTGATATAAATCTGGAAAAGATAACAAATGATAAATTAAGCCCCATATTCAGCAATCTTAAGCAATTCACTTAATTTCCTCAGTATGATTAAGTGTAAATTGCCTTGGAGTTTTATTATAAGGGGAAGCTGGTAGTTCATCTAAGAAAGGTCTTTAATCAAAGAAGTATGCATGCATAAATTATATAATCCACCAAAAAAGTCCTCCATGAAAACTGCTTTACCTCCTTTCTCTTACTGCACTGTTGTGTTTAAATCACTCAGTATTTCAGCAACAGTTTTCCATTTATATAAAAGTTTATTACTGAAACACTGAAGGCTATGGAGGCAAATCTCTGAATTAAAGCAATATTATGATACGATCTTATTTGTTTACAAGAAAACTTTCTATACAATACATGTATAACAGCATTCTCTATTATGCTATTATGCTGGTGGGAAGGTAACATAATTTCCACTCATGATTTTATAACATTGCAAAAGATCACAGGAGGCAAGAAAGAGAAGAAAGCATAGACAGTATAACAGAGATATAGGTTCTAAAATAAAAACATGTGCACATGTGCCCGTGTACACACACACACACACACACACACACATATTAGAAAGATTGGTAGGTAGGTAGATAGCTATTCCATGAGTTTATAAATGTTATTCTGGAATTACATCTGGAGGAGTTTTTCTCTTATGTTTGACTCTACGTACTGAGCCACCACAGATCAGAGATGGTATACTTATGTGTAAGGATTTATACTAAGACTAGCAATGGTCTTTATCTTTACAGAGTTTGTGTTTAAAGTATGGGAGACAAAACAATAATTTTTAGAATAACTATAAAAGTACACTGATATTGAGCAATAAAAAGGAACAGACTGTTTATGCATGCTACAAAATGGAACCTCAAAATCATTATGCTAAGTGGAAGAAGACTACAGTTAATATGAAGTGTCTGGAAAGGTACAGAGACAGACAGCAAATCAGACTAGTACTGGGGATGGGAATGAAGACTGACTGCAAACAGAATGGAGATCTTTTTGTATGGTGTTGCTTGTTTACACCCATGAAAATAAAATTCACTCTTGCTTAAACCAGCAGCATCAATCACCCAAATGTCAGCACCTGAAATCTTGCTGATATCTTTTGTTAACTATGATCTCCTCTTCTGTGCTATTTTTCATTAAAAGTTACACCTATTTTTAAACTGTCATTTTAATTGCAACTTCAGAGGGAGCAAATATAAACACAGTTGTTCTACCATCTGAATCTTTCTTAAAACTTGATGAAAATCATAAGCATGAACAAGATCAGAGGTTGGCAAACTATGGCTTGTGGGCCAGCTGCCTGCTATAAAAACAAGTTTTACAGTAACACGTTCATTTCCATATTGCCTACGGCTGTTTTCATGTGACAAGGTAGAATGGAGTACCTGTGACAGAGACTACCTGTCCTGCAAAGCCTAAAACACATACTATCCAGTGCTGTAAGGAAAAATCCAACTCTTAAACTGCATTAATAGTGGGCTTACAAAAAGGATACTGGAAATAAAAGACTAATAACAGCATGCTACTCTGAAGCAGGAAAAGAAGCTGAAGTACTCTACAGTATCTTTTTTTAAAAAAATTTTTTATCAAGTTGATTTACGATGGTCATTTTTGATGCACAGCAAAATAACCCAGTTATATACATACATTCTTTTTTTTTTTACATTATCCTCCATCATGTTCTATCACAAGTGATCAGATATAGTATCTTTAATACTTACTCTTACTTAATTTTTCAAAGTAATGGTACTAGTAGAAACAGCCCAGAATCAAACACAGTAATATTTACCTGACTAATTTAAGAAATTTCAAGATTTAGTATAGGAGATAAAAGATCATGATATTCAAAGCAACTCTCAAATTATCTGTAATAAGAAAAACTGCCTAAGAGACAAAAACACCCAAAGAGACTAGCAATCCCACTCCTAAAAGATACCTAAAATATACCTAAAAGAAAAGAAAACATATGTTCACACAAAAACATACATATGAATGTACACAGCAGCATTATTTGTAATAGCAAAAAAAACCAGAAACAACCCAAAAGTCCATCAAATGATGAATGGATAAATACAATGTGGTCAATACATGCAGTGGGATACCAGTCAGCAACAAAAAGAAATGAAGTACTGATAGAAACCACAACATGGGTGAACCTTGAAAACATTCTGGTAAGTGAAAGAAACATTAATACGAATAGTTCAGAATAAGCTATAGACAGAAAGTAGATTAGTGGCTGCCTAGGGCTGGGAGGAAAGGGGGAGTTTGAGAGGTAAGAGGTGTGGAGTTTCTTCTAGAGGATGTGAAAATGTTGACTGTGGTGGTAGATGCACAATCCCATAAATAGAGTAAAAGCTACTGAACTGTACACTTTAACTGGGTAAATTGTGTGTGAACTATATCTCAGGAAAGCTGTTTTTCTTTAAAGGGCCCATCTGTATCAGGTTAAACAGCTGCTTTAAAGCACTAAATGTATGTATTACAGTTTAAGGGCAATGTAAATTTATAGGTATTATTTTTCTTCCCTGTTTATATTTTTTCAGCTTTTACATACCATTAAAACTATTCTCACCTATTCTTAATCACAACCAAACTCTTCAAAAGGGTTATGAGCAGTTACCAAATAGATTGTCAGCTTAAGAATACTTCCCCACTAAGCTAGTGGACATTTATTTTGTGGATACCAAGACTCATAAAATTAGGCTTCAAGTATAAGTCGAGCTTCATATTGATAAGCAACAGCCAGGAATGCCCATGAAGAAGTGGCATTCCTCAACAGTGTGAGACACTGCGAGCTGGTAAGTAGCAAAATACGTGATTTCAACAGGAGAAACACAGCCTGTGCCATTTCTGACCCAAGTTTCCACATATATAAAAGAAACAACAAAGAAAGGCATCATAGAATTTAGTAAATTAAGAGCTTGTGATATTATTCAGAGAGCCATGACCCTGAAGAATACAGGCAATACAAATTTCACAGAACTAAAGAGTTAGTCTCTGTGGTTCACAAACAACTTCAGTGTACTATATTATAATGCCTCTAAACTCTTTTATTCTTAATCTTATATTAAATATATCACTAGCTGGAGATGGGAGTGCAATAAGTCTCTCAATGGAAAGAGAGAAACTCTCTTTCATGACTTTAGAGCCTTATGTGGTTTAAAAGTGGCAACAGGTTAAATCGTTCAAAGATCAAACTTATTTTGGAAATAGGACAATTAATAACATATTCAGCAGAACTTCACTATCTCCTGATTGGATTAAATATAAAGCTTAGCATTTACATGTATTTAGAGTTTCAAAAAATTTCACAATACATTCATAAACATACACTATGCTACACAGTATCTTATTAGTTAGGCAAATCCAACCAGCCGCTAACCTCTACTGATCCTACTTCCATCTTGTTTTACAATCACATCTTTTTCTTCCTTCTCAGTGTCACAGCCCAGGTTCACGTCCTTTCCCTTTCATAATCAGGTTACTGTAATCATTTAATAGTGTCCATTTATCTCCATCTTTTCCTCTCTACAATACCAGCATATTACTACCATGCTGCTTTTTTCCAGTCTTGTCACTCTTCTCCTAAAACATCTCCAGGTATTTTCTACTGCACATAGAATAAAGTCCAAAGTATTTAGCCAGGAATGAGACAATACAATTTGCCACTAATACATCTCTCCAAATATATTCTCCACCATTATTCTTCAAGCACTTTACACTTCACACAAACTAACTCAGATATTCCTTGTGTCAATCCTGCAGTGCCCTGATACATGGCTTTTTTCACATACTATGTTGCTCGAATGTCTTCAGATCAAATCCACAGTCTGTCACCTTTGTGACCTTAAACTTCTTAAACTCTCTCAGGTTTTTCATCTGTAAAATGGGAATAATAAGAATCTAATACAAAAAAGCTTTTTGAGGATCAAATGAGATATAACACATAAAAAAATATTCTTACAACTTAGGCATAATTGTATGTAATCTTCAAGGTACTGCCCATTCAGGAAGGCCCTTCTCTAAAATGCCTTCTCCGATCCCCAGAAATGTGGGTTTCTCCCCATTTTAAACCTTCACTAACAGCACACATCACTTTCTACCTTGCACAGTTTTATTTTTAGTATAACTTGAATATAGAGAGTATAAATACACACAAATATGCACCTCTCTCCCTTAATAGCTCATAGATGATATTACTCAAGTCAGTATTACCTATTATTTGAATATTCAGGTAAAAAAATTGTACTGATACAAAGTTCAGACAGTAGATTTATTTTGATCCAGAATTTATCACAAATTGAAGATAGGTTTGTAAAGATTAATGTGATTCTACCAGAAGAATGTTCTGATTATCACATTTGTGTCCCTAAGAAAGATGAGACGGATGAGCCCCAAAACACAGATGCTCTTATCAGAATCTTAGGAAGAAATAAGGCAATAAAAGATAAATCTATAACTTCAAGTATAACACTACATTGAGTCTTTCTTAAAACTTTTCCATAATTATCCAAATAACCACAAAAACACATAAAGGCATGTGAATAAAATGTTATTCACACATTAATTACCAAAGGTCTGGTATATAATAAGGACTGTATTAGATGCTACAGAAGGGAGAGAAACTAGAGTGAAACTGATAATGTGATCAGTGCAATGACAGGCACTTTGGGATCATACAGGGGTGCATCTAACCTACAGGCTGTTGGGATGGGGGCATGGGTGAGTAAAGTATATTTTGAGCAGGATTTTTCAACCTTAGCAGCACTGACATACTGAGCTAGATAAAACACTGTTGGGGGAAGGGGACTGTCCTGTGCAATGTACAGTATTAAGGGGCATATCTGATACCTACATACTAGAATATAGTTGTACCACCTGGCTGTGACAATTAAAATTTCTCCAGACATTGCCATGTATCACTGGGGTTGGGGGGGGGGAGAGCAAAATCACCTCTATGGTTGAGAATCATAGCTTTAGAAAAATACCTAAATTCTGAAGGATGACAGTTTAGCCTGGTAAAGAAGAAATAACATTCTAGGAAAAGAGAACACCGAGAAGACCCAATCAAGAAACCAAAAGTAGACAAGGTATTTGTGGAGCCCTTAAGTACCTCACTAGGGCTACTGAAAAGGGAAAAAGGCAAGAGGTTTTTAAAAAAAGAAGAGGAGTTCCCGTCGTGGCGCAGTGGTTAACGAATCCGACTAGGAACCATGAGGTTGCGGGTTCGGTCCCTGCCCTTGCTTAGTGGGTTAACGATCAGGTGTTGCCGTGAGCTATGGTGTAGGTTGCAGACGCGGCTCGGATCCCGCGTTGCTGTGGCTCTGGCGTAGGCCAGTGGCTACAGCTCCGATTGGACCCCTAGCCTGGAACCTCCATATGCCACAGGAGCAGCCCAAGAAATAGCAAAAAGACAAAAAAAAAAAAAAAAAAAAAAAAAAAAAGGAACGAGTTTTCTATGTTAGGTATCATGCCATCTGCATACAGTGACAATTTCATCTCTTCTCTTCCTATTTGGATGCCTTTTATTTCTTTGTTTGTCTAATTGTAGTAGCTAGTACTTCCAAAACTATGTTGAGTAGCAGTGATGAGAGTGGGCATCCCTGTCTTGTTCCAGATTTGAGTGAGAAGGCTTTCAATTTTTCTCCATTGAGTATTATATTTGCTCTGGGTCTGTCATAAACTGCTTTGATTATGTTAAGGAATGTTCCATCTACACCCACTTTGGTGAGTTGTTATCATAAATGATGTTGGACTTTGTCAAATGCTTTTTCTGCATCTATTGAGATGATCATATGGTTTTTGAACCATACACAGAAAATCCTAAGGACTCAAATCAAAATCTGCTTGAACTGATTAACAAACTCAGCAAAGTGGCAGGACATAAGATTAACATTTAGAATTCAGTTGCATTTCTGTATATCAGCAATGAAACATTAGAAAAGGAATACAAAAATACAATACCTTTTAAAATTGCACTTCACAAAATCAAATACCTTGGAATACACCTGACCAAGGAGGTAAAGGACCTATATGCCGAGAACTATAAAACTTTGATCAAAGAAATAAAGAAGTTGTAAAGAAATGGAAAGATAGTCCATGCCCCTGGATTGGAAAAATCAATATTGTGAAAATGGCCATCCTACCCAAAGCAATCTACAGATTCAATGCAATCCCTATCAAATTACCCATGACATTTCTCACAGAGCTAGAACAAACAATCCAAACATTTATATGGACCCACCAAAGACCCAGAATTGCCAAAGTAATCCTGAGAAATAAAAAACAAGCAGGAGGCATAACTCTTCCAGACTTCAGGCAATACTACAAAGCCACAGTCATCAAGACAGTGTGGTACTGGTACCAAAACAGACATATAGACCAATGGAACAGAATAGAGAACCCAGAAATAAACCCTGACACCTATGGTCAATTAATCTTTGACAAGGGAGGCAAGAACATAAAATGGGAAAAAGAAAGTCTATTCAGCAAGCATTGCTGGGAAACCTGGACAGCTGCATGCAAAGCAAGGAAACTAGAACACACCCTCACGCCATGCACAAAAACAAACTCGAAATGGCTTAAAGGCTTAAATATAAGACAAGACACCATCAAACTCCTGGAAGAGAACATAGACAAAACATCCTCTGACATCAACCTCATGAGTATTTTCTCAGGTTAGTCTCTGAAACCAACAGAAATAAGAGCAAAAATAAACCAATGGGACCTAATCAAACTGACAAGCTTTTTGCACAGCAAAGGAAACCAAAAAGACAACTTACAGAATGGGAGAAAATAGTTTCAAATGATGCAATGGACAAGGGCTTAATCTCTAGGATGTACAAGCAACTTACACAACTCAACAGCAAAAAAGCCAACAATACAATGGAAAAACGGGCAAAAGACCTGAATAGACATTTCTCCAAGGAAGATACAGAGATGGCCAACAAGCACATGAAAAAATGCGCAACATCCCTGATTATTAGAGAAATGCAAATCAAAACTACCATGAGATACCACCTCACGCCAGTCAGAATGGCCATAGTTAGTAAGTCCACAAATAACAAGTGTTGGAGGGGCTGTGGAGAAAAGGGAACCCTCCTGCACTGTTGGTGGGCATGTAAGCTGGTACAACCACTCTGGAGAACAGTTTGGAGGTACCTTAGAAATCTATCCATAGAACTGCCAAATGACCCAGCAATCCCACTCTTGGGCATATATCCAGACAAAACTCTACTTAAAAAAGACACATGCACCCGCATGTTCATTGCAGCACTATTCACAATAGCCAAGACATGGAAACAACCCAAATGTCCATCGACAGATGATTGGATTCGGAAGATGTGGTATATATACACAATGGAATACTACTCAGCCATAAAAAAGAATGACATAATGCCATTTGCAGCAACATGGATGGAACTAGAGACTCTCATTCTGAGTGAAATAAGTCAGAAAGAGAAAGACAAATACCGTATGATATCACTTATAACTAGAATCTAAAATACAGCACAAATGAACCTTTCCACAGAAAAGAAAATCATGGCTTGGAAAATAGACTTGTGGCTGCCCGATGGGAGAGGGAGGGAGTGGGAGAGATCAGGAGCTTGGAGTTAACAGATGCAAACTATTGCTCCTGGATTGGATTTACAACGAGATCCTGCTGTGTAGCCTTGAGAACTATGTCTAGATACTTACATCGCAACACAACAATGGGAGGAAAAATTATGTACACATGTATGTGTAACTTGGTCCCCAAGCTGTACAGGGGAAGATAAACAATGGGTCCTACTGTATAGCACAGGGAATTATATCCAATCTTCTGGGATAGACCACATTCTAAAAAAAGAATGTGTGTTTGTATACATGTATGTGTGTGTGTGTGTGTGTGTGTGTGTGTGTGTGTATGACCTATATGTGACTAACTTTGTACAGAAATTAAAAATAAATTAAAAAATTTTTCAAAAAGAGGAGTTAGAAATTGGAGGAGTTCCAAATTTTGTGACCTTTAAGAAAGGTAGACACAGGTACTTTCTGAGTATGTTCTCTGTCTCCCTCCCTCCAAACAGAATTGTGTGGGGTGGACCCTAATGACATGGCCCTGCATAAAGCAAGTGATAGAGTTGGTATAATATTCCATTAATTTTGAAGAGGTTCTGCTTCCTGGCTTTGAAATACAAAATTTAAAAAGGATGCCTTTTTGGTAGGTTTTTTTCTTTTTTCCCTACCAGTGAGTTAGTAATATACTTAAATACATTTCTATTACATTCTCTATTTTCACAAACTGAAAAGCTGTCTGTTGTTAATTAGCAAGTCTGTATTCCCATGATTTAGTTTGAAACAAAGTTGAAGGAAGTTTAAACATCTCCTTAGCCTGGGGGTGGGTAGTGGGGGTAGGCTGCTCTCTGCGAAGTAACATGAATCTTACTGCCATCAAATTCTCTTAAAGGTCATATATGCCCAAAAGCTAAGTCATTCTGTGCCAAAAAATTTGCCCCCAAACTTAATATATCTTCATTTTATTTAAGTCTACTAAACTTCAGCTTCATCTAAAGGAAAATTTAAAAGCTGTGTAAGTGCCTCAAATATTCTTTATATTTTCAAAAGAAAACTGGAAGTTCCAGAAAAAAAGACTATGATTAATGTGTAAATAATATAAGAAGAATAATTAAAACTACTAATAGTAAAACTTAGAGTGAGAGGTCAACTACTTCAACTTCTAACATATTCTTTTATAAGCTAAAACTCATTATACTTCTTCATTAAAATCCAAACACTAGGACAAGCGACCAATTGTCGTAGTGAATTTACTGTTATGCTAAAAATTTCCTATTTATCCTATCAAGTATTAATAAGTTATTAATAACACATATCGTGTTTAACATTTACCTTACAAAATGTGACAGGAATAAATACATACACACACACACCCTTTAAGCACTCTGGTAGTTCCTTTAGTCAGAGCACACAACTGTGCTTCATGTTAGTTAGCTGATTACCTGTAGGTCTCCCTCACTTGTAAACTCCTGAGTCATTTTATCTAAAGATAACAATCTATGAGTCTATAGACAATAACTGAGTACTGTCCAAGGCTACACAAGGCTGGCAAAGACAGTTTTTAATTGAATAAAGAATGTACCACAAGTTTTAAGAAAGAATGAGAAAATAGTACTGATATTTTGATTCATTAAAATAATTCAGTTATAAATTCATGAAACATAGGGTAACAGCCTAAATAAGCAGGCTAATAACTTTGTAGGGGAAAGGTCAGGAGAGACAGAGTCCTAGAATATGGACAAAAACCAGATGCAAGCCTCAAGCTTCATCAAAGAAGTCATTCCTGAATATAAGAAAGCAAGTCATACAAAGGTCTAGTGACAGGGGAAGAAAGATCCTTCTCCAACTTCATTCTCCGAGTGGAAACCTACTTCCTAATGGCATGGGAAGTACGGTCGGAATATAGCGCTGAACAAAGGTTTAGCTCTTTTCAAATCCTCAAAGAGGTAAGTGATGACCAGCTGGGCTCTGGATGCCCTCCATTCCTGAAAGTAAGATGGCCAAGCCCACTTAAGAATCTTAGGAGTTCCCGTCGTGGCGCAGTGGTTAATGAATCCGACTAGGAACCATGAGGTTGCGGGTTCGATCCCTGCCCTTGCTCAGTGGGTTGATGATCCAGCGTTGCCATTAGCTGTGGTGTAGGTTGCAGACGCGGCTTGGATCCCGCGTTGCTGTGGCTCTGGCATAGGCCGGCGGCTACAGCTCTGATTGGACCCCTAGCCTGGGAACCTCCATATGCCGTGGGAGCGGCCCAAGAAATAGCAAAAAGACAAAAAAAAAAAAAAAAAAAAAAAAGAAGAATCTCAGCTCACTCCACTAGACATAAGTTTTTAGTTCTTAGGAAATGAAAAACTCCATGCCTGCCCAAACCAAGCTGCCCAAACCTGTATCTTATATAAAGTTTAAGGCCATCATTCAACTTTAAAAAGCAAATAAATAAAAATAAATGTCATACATTAAACCAAAATGTATATTGCACTTCTGATCTTAACTGAATATTCAAATAAATTTGCAATCTGTGGCTCAAAGGGAGAACCTTTAATATTGTATATTTAAGTCTTTACTTATGCATATGTATTTTTCTAGGATAGGCTCTATAGCTGTCATCACATTTTCATAAAGGTACAGAACTGCAAAAAGGTTAAAACTTCTAAATATGCGCTATTGATTTTAAAAAATAACTAAATATTACATTTAATTTTATGTAATTAGATGCTTTAATCTTTTTTGATGAATCAGAAGGACTCCTGGTTCTTACGGAGTACCAATGAGTCATTAATTACTCAGTAATTAATAAACTCTCTTCCAACCATTTTAATGTGGAATATGTGGGAGTTAATACACTTAAGAACTAAAAAGACAGTAACTACATAATCATTAATAGGCAAGCAATATTACTCATGCAAAGCAAAAATATTCAAAGATTATGCTACATGACATGACTGCACAAGTGCCAAGTGAAAATAGTTTTACACAGTTTAGTAGTCCAGAGTTAACTGGTCTGTTTTAAGCAACGGAAAAAGAAAAAAAAAAAAAAATCCTAGGGCCCAACATCCTTGCACTCTATCCTAAGAACTAAAAGAAAGTAAAATAGATAGGGGCTCTCAGAAGTCCAGTATTTTGGATATAATTTTAATAATTTGATTACCATGCTCAGAAAGTAGCTAAAACACTGAATAGCAAGAGAAAAAGTCTGTTTCTAAAAACACTGTAACATCCCAAACTGCTCAGTTTAATCAAGTTGCTTTTCTAAAAGAGAAAATTTTGATGGGAGGGGATGTATGGAAATAATTCAGCAGCATAAGTATTTTTGAGGAAAGCTAGGGAGCCACTGGTAATGTGCCACATTATGCGGCACAAAAAGGCTGAGTTCTCTAGGGCCTCAAAATTTGGGGAAAGGAGAAAAAAAAAGAGAGGTGAACAGTAAAATCTAATGATATGACTATTTTGACCATTGACTATTATCTCCCTTCCTCTGGACTCAAATATTTGGAGAGTAAGCATAAACAGGATTTTCTCTATTCTTCCCATTTGCACAAAGTTGGCATTATGATATTAACCAAGCAAGCATGACCATATACCATTAAGTATGGATAGAAATAGTTTATGACCTGCCTCCATTTACTTTATTTAGCAAGGACAGACAAGTAAAAACAGAGTAAAAGTGTCGCAAGTTTAAAAAAGTAAGCTATAAGCTATTTCTTCGAACATGAGACAAAACTAAAATTAAACTCCTTTATATGTGTTATCTAAGAATATGTGCTCAACGTTATCTCTGCAAGGCAAAACAACTGCATACCTAGCTCTATCTAGCCAGCTCTTCAAAGCAAAAGCAAATGTGAAGATTTCAGAGATAACTGCTATAAAATCTCAGAAGCCCAAGACAAAGGCAATAAACTTTGCCTTCCTATATGAAAGAGCCTATATTATGTACCCCCGATGAGTCATTATCAAAATCAATTTCGATGATACAATGACCTTTCAATACATATTTCCATAATCACTGAGAAATCCTCAGTTTTCATGATGAATCTTTTAACAAAGAATAAGGATGTATCTATAGTCCTTTTAACAATAGAACTGATAGTCTTCTGCAAGAATAAAACCTATAACTCCTCCAAGACTGAATATAAAGCTTGGGAAATAAAATACTTGCTACAGAAATAAGACAGCAGCAGCTACAGTTCATGTGTAATCATTACTACTGAGGATGAGAAGTCTTCAAGAAAAGTTTGAGTCAAGAAGGATGCTACATTGCATCAAATTGCCTGTACTGCACTGAATTTAACACTAATAAAATTAATTTTAATGAAAATTTCTAGCTAGTGATATGTTAACAGAATAAACTTTTCTGAAGCACTTAAGTTTGAGTTGCATAAAAGTAATTTTCCTGCACTTAACTATTACTATGGACATCAAGATGTTAATACTTAGGTTGTGGCCCTGTATTTGTGAAATAATGTTACTTTATGTAACACAAAAAAGGGTCTAGCTGTGGACTGTTTCTGTACATTTCCTCTGGCACTTCTCAGCAGTAATACTAATGAGGTTGATCCTTTCCTGAACACAAAAACCACTGCTATTTGTCTGACTCTCCTGCAGCATGTTGAAGGATGAATTCTTTTTTTTTTTTTTTTTTTTTTTTTTGTCTTTGCCTTTCCTAGGGCCACTCCCTCGGCATATGGAGTTCCCAGGCTAGGGGTCTAACCGGAGCTGTAGCCGCCGACCTACACCAGGGCCACAGCAACTCAGGATCCCAGCCGCGTCTGCAACCTACACCACAGCTCACGGCAACGCCAGATCCTTAACCCACTGAGCAAGGGCAGGGATCGAACCCGCAACCTCATGGTTCCTAGTCGGATTCGTTAACCACTGCGCCACGACGGGAACTTGAGTTGAAGGATGAATTCTATCAACAGAAATAAAAATGTAAGTGTAACTAAAATCATAATACAGATAGTTTTAAAATGTGCCATTTTGTTGGTAGTAAAGACATCTCCCTATATCTTAAGACATATTTTAGAATTTCAATGAATATGATAAGATAAAATTGATGACATTCATTTTAATTTGGTATCTCAGAAGAAATAGAGAAACATTATCTTTGTAATAAAACTTGGCTTATTACTACTCATGAATTTTTTTATGAAGGGATTGGATCTAACTAAACATATCTGATAGATATAAGATGCGTATGACTACATAATATTACAGTTCTCCAATGCTTTCATTATATATACATGATTTAATAACACTGTCAGAAGAAAATGATTATGTTAATAACAACTTAAAATTGTCATCAATATAAAAACAGCTATCATTTTATAATACTATAATTTCATGTTATTTGTCAGAATATATTTGCTGATTTCAATGACAAGAATTTGCAACATATCAGAGTGCAAAAAAGTTTTAAAATTATATCTTTTATCAAGATAGATGGACATTATTACCAGTAACATAGCTTATTCTGAAATGTGGCGGGCCAATTAGAGCCAGCCAGATAACACTTGCAAATTGAAGAGGAGCAGAGTGATTACACCTTTATAGCAAATTCCCAGGATGGCCCATGTAAAATTCATTTTCACTGGGAAAAAAAAAAAAAAATCCCATGATATGAAGAAACTTCTCAAGTTAAAGTATGCAAATGTATGTTGAATGGTATGATGGGGCATGGAAAGCAGACTTTGGAAAGAGTAAAATGGAATGAAGATATTCAAGAAGTCTGTATTTAAACAAAAATTTCTCTGTTTCTTTAATGTGTTTTTCTCCCCTTCCTGCTAAAACAACATAAATCAGGGTTTTCAATAAAATACCTCTTTGTAGTCTGCAGACTTAGTCACTACCTATTTCAAACTTCTCATTTCTAGATTTAACAGTTTTCACACGGTCGTTTTCACATAAAATAAAATCCTGACTTTAAACATTAACAAAATATTCTGGATTCAGAGTCCAGAGTGCTAACCATTACACCATGGAACCCCATAAACATTAACAAAATATTCTAAGCACATGAAAATAAGATTTCTCCCCCAACCGCCCCACCAAAAGTATAACTTAAGCTCACTCCACAGTAAAATTTACATAACTTAATAAATAAAATCTTTCAAAATTATCAACTCAATGAGAACATTTTTGTGTTCCCAGCATGAGCCACAGCAACTGGCACACAGTAAGTAGATAAAAGACAGTGTTTCATCAACAAGACCACTGTTTCACATTTTTAAAACCTTACCATGGACAGTGAAGCATACAGTGATATGTAAAATGATGATGTCTTTTACAAATGATATTTCCAATTAGATTAAATAGAGTAATAAATGTTAAATTTAGTTGAACTGAATTAAACCAAGGTGAAAGTGTGTTGTCTGTTAACGACACTATCTCTCAGAAAACTGCAAGTTATGTTTTTTGATTCGTCCTTTTACATGTTAATCTGTATAAAAACTTACATGATTATATAGAATAATTAATTTTTAATTAATCTTTAAAAACAACTCAACTCCTATGTCTTTTGACTGGGGTGTTTAATCCTTTTATACTTAACGTAAATTACTGATAGTGAAAACCTTACTATTGGCATTTTTCTTAATTGTTTTTTATCCACCTCATAGCTTGTTTACTCTCTTACTGTCTTCCTCTATGTTTCACTGATTTTCTTCTTTTGCTGTGACGCACTATGATTCTCTTCTCTTTTGCATACCTTCCATAGGTATTTTTGTTTTAGTCATCACAAAGTTACTTAAAACAATTGTTACAGTTATAACAATCTATCTTGAGTTGATACAAAACAATCACATACAAAAACGCTACACTTTTATTTCCTCCTCTACATTTTGTTATTAATTTCACAATTTATATCTTTTTATACTATGTACCCAGTAACATACATTTACAGGTAGTTATTTTTTTATACTTTTGTCTTTTAACTTCAATACCAGAATCAAAATGATTTACATAACATCATTATGGTATAGTATTCTGTACTTGCCTATTTTCCTTTTCTAGACTATTTTATACTTTCATATGCTGTCATGTCGCTTTTGGCATTTTTTTCTTTATTTTTTCCTTAGAAACTAAAGTCCAGATTTATTTTACAAATATACTGGCCAAAAAATATGCATCAGTATTGTTCGGCAATTAAATAAGTCAGAAATGAACTTCTGAGACTTGGAGTACTAAAGGAGCTATACTCCTGAAACCAACTAAGCAGTTCCAGTCCACTAAAATCTTGACCAGTTTTAACACCTGACCAGTTTTAACACCTACCAGTTCCTCTGCTTAGATATGGAGGCTTGAAGAACTTCACGACACCATAGACATTGACAATCATGCCACCCTTAAGCTGATTCAGGGGCGTGTATATATAATGCGTTGCTGGAACCTAAAAGAAGACAGTGAATATATCAATATTAAATATTTAGATTTCAGAATCACGTTATGACCAAATTTTTTAATTAGCAAATCTATCTGCCTTTTTTCAAGTGTTTAAAAAGAGGCTGTTGCCTGAAAAATACAGAAAATACAGAGCTTATAAAGGTTACTATATAATCCATGTAGATTTTCGTATAAATAACTTTGATCATAAATGGTGTAATTTATACACAACTCTAAAAAATGCAATGTAAAAGATTTTCATTCTGGTTTTTAACCTTACCTAATATTTCAAAACTTGTCACATGTATTTCTTTTTTTTCCCTTACACTGTTATGAAGATTTTAACTGAGGCCTAAATAAAGCCAGGTTTTAATTATAAATAACCTCATCAAATCTTAATATAAAAAAAATGAAAAGAAAAATAATTGGTCAGTATATGGGACAGAAGAAAGAAAATAGATGCTCAGCTGAGAAACTAACCAGACCCAATAAATTATCTTAATAAATATCTCCCTAATGTGGAGGTGAATGGAAAGTTCAGCATAGCACAACGACCCTAACCATTATGGTTTTCCCTACTTGGAATTCACAACCAGCAAATCAACCTCTTGATTATTATTTGGCTCTCAGTGTAAATAAGTCAGCATACGAGTGTTTGGCAGTTAAGTTGTATTATAATAATTCAGAATACCTGAGCTTCCTGAAAAACTATTTTTGCCAAGTTCAGAGGCTCTTTCATTTACTTCTGCCTTATTTACTGGTTCATGGATATATCAAATATTTGAAGCTGACCTATCTATAACAAGTTTGAAAAATACTAAAATCCGAGCAAATTCATAATTACGGCTTATAAATTTTTAAAAAAGTACATCAATCTTTTTATTGGTTATAATTTCCCTAAATAACAAATTTAAATTATACTGGTATAGTATTATTCAAAATTTTAAATCTGTGTCCTGTAGTCACATCAATTAGAAATAAAGTCCCTGGATTCCATTAGAAGCTAAAGGTTTAAGAACATAGGCAGAACATAAACTTTATATTAAACTTTACCAATGTATTACCTTCTCCCCAATTTCATTCAGGTATAAGCAGCTCACCTTTTAAAATGGGAACCTTCCCACTGTTATAAAGTAACAAAATTATTATAACATATTGAAAAAATGATAAAAAAAGAGAAGAGCAAAATGTATCACAAGTATAAACTGCTTTACTTAAAATTACATTTGTCAAATCATAATTCAGCAGATAATGATCTGTTTAAATACAAGCTGGTGTAAAACAAAAGAAATAAATTTTATTGAGATTTAAAAGCAGTAAAACTTGATGCAAATTTTTTCCATTTTAATTTTCTCATACATGTTAACATGTGCAAAATAATAAGCATATATTCCAGACAAGATTAACCAGATATTAATTATTAGACAAATATATTAACTCAAATGTAATATTATCACATAATGAAAAAGTAGCAATTATGTTTTCCCATTGTACCGATACTATTTCACAATCAGTCTATAAAGTCGAATACATATGTGTGTGGGGGGGTGGGGATGGGGAGGGTTTTTAAATTAAAATGAGTATCACCTTACCAAAGACATTGATTCTGTAGAAAAATCTCTTACAGATTTAACATAAACCTGAAAAAAAAGGGAGAGGGTTTATTTGTAAACAATGTCAAATGTGATTATACACCTTTGATTGTAGTAAAACTATCCATTTAACTTTATAAGATTCAAGTTCGCCAGGATGGCATATAGTTATGGCTTATAAATTGAGTGACATGTGCAAAGTTGTCTAAGCTAAGCTTCAGTTTAATTCATTAATCTTAGTACCACAGTACCACACCTGTTCCATATAATACCCCGTACAGACAAAACAACAACAAAAACAGGCAGATGTTGCCCTGTAGGCATGCAGTTTAACCCAACTCTTCTCCACCTGACAGCCTTAACCAAATAGGGAGTCTCCAAATCTGTGTGTGTTGGAGTGGGCAGGGGAGGCAGCGGGGTAAAGGGAATGAAGAGCGAGGGAGAGAATGAACAACCTCATAGAGAACGAAGTAGGAGAAAATCAGTTTTACCTAAAAGGGGACACCTGACGAATTTAAGGTAAAGTCAAGTAGACCATCAAAAGAAGCTGAAGGTATAATAGCAAAGAATAAGATCAGGTTTAGAGTGTCCGAGAGGTTTTAAAAATTTCATTAACAAATAACTATCTTTAAGGGATAGTTCTCTTCTACATGGAGTCATTCTAAACATAAGGCCAGAAAAGGATTTCTATTTTATTGATTGATTGCTTTTTAGGGCCGCACCTGCGGCATCTCGAGGTTCCAAATCGGAGCTGTAGTTGCCGGCCTCCTTCACAGCCACAGCAAGCCGGGATCCCTGCTGCCATCTGTGACCTACACCTCAGCTTGTGGCAACACCAGATCCTTAACACACACAGGAATCGAAACCCGCAAACTCATGGATACCAGTCGGGTTCATTTCCACTGAGCCACAAGTGGAAATCCAAAAAAGGATTTCTGTTGTTTTTTTTTTTGGTCTTTTTGTGTTTTTTTTTTTTTAGGGCTGAACCCACAGCATATGGAGGTTCCCAGGCTAGGGGCCAAATTGGAGCTGTAGCTGCCGGCCTGAGCCACAGCCATAGCAATGCCAGATCTGAGTTGCATCTGTGACGTACATCACAGCTCGGGGCAATGCCGGATTCTTAACACACTGAGCGAGGCCGGGGATCAAACCTGGTGTTCATGGATACTAGTTGGGTTCATTAACCACTGAGCCATGATGGGAATTCCAAGGATTTCTATTTTTTAAATTTAAATATTCAATTACAATTCACACCAAATAGTTTACCTGCAGATTTACAGAAATACTACTTCTATTCCATCGTTTTAACTTATTAAAAGCACAATATGACTAAAAAATTACACACTTACATAAACAGTTGATTGGAAGTCCTCAGATGCTTTCAAAAATAAGCTATGTTTACCATCTTTGCTTGTAGATGCTGCTGACAAAACAACAAATCCAGCCACTGCAATGGTGTCCTACACAGGAAAAAATAATTTTAAAATCATAAAATACTTTATATTCTGAATGCCATATAGATACTTGTTTTTATTACTATTTAAAAACAGGAATCATTTCTAAAAAATGAAAAAAACTGGTTAGCCTAAACTTATTTAATGCTTTTCTGTATATAAGATTGAAATTACTACCTTCTATAAAGGGTATCAGCAATGTAATTACAATTAAGTACAATGTCCCACTTTGTGGACCAGGAAAATACTATCTAAGTCACTTAGAAACTTTTATTGATTTAGTGGGACTTCAAAAATCAAGGGTTATCTCAACTTACGTAAATAAGTTTGCATGAATAAACACAATGAGGAGATAGTGATGACCCAACAGTATTACAAATGGAAATTAAAACAATCTCAGAGAGACTACGTTAAGAAAGACATACCGTTAGTGGAAAACTCCATAAATTACAAAGTTAACATATGTACCTAAAGATCTGAGGTACGAAACATAAATAAGAAATTTCCATTTATATACTAAAAGTAACAGATATTTTTTCTACTTAGGTTTATAATTGTAACAAGAAGCCAATCTCCATTTATTCCTGCTTCTCTCATTATTTAAATCTCCCTTTCTCCCTTTTCTTATTTTCCAGATACTGTAACATCCACATTCAGTCAGTTTTGTCTTGCTGCATAAAACACACACAGACACACACACACACGACAAGAAATATATATATAAATTTCTTATCTTACTTGTCCTTTTAACACAAAAACCTTAAAATACACAAATTCCTGGGCTTTAGGTAGTTTCCTTCAATAACCTTAATCTCTATCAAACAAAAGTCGTTTGCATTCTGATTTTGTTTTTCTTTTCATGGCAGCACCTGCAACATATGGAAGTTCCAGCCCAGGGGTCTAATTGAAGCTGCAGCAACACCAAATCTGAGCCATACCTGAGACCTATGCCATAGCTTGTGGCAATGCCAGATACTTAATCAATTGAGTGAGGCCAGGGATCAAACCCACATTCCACGAGCTATGTCATGTTCTTAACCTGTTGAGCTACAGTGGAAACTCCTGCATTACTGATTTTTGTTGTGCACATGCAAGGGTGTGGTGTCAGTCCTCAGAGTTCTCTATTTAGAGCCATTAACCAGGCTGTGAACACCTTGAAGACAAGAGTTATGTCTTATTTTGCTTTGCATTTACAGGGCTTAGCACAAAATAGGCCCTCCATAAACTATCAGTGCATCAAAGGATCCTAAATTGCCTTTCTAAAAATCTCTGGCACTATTCAGATATTTTAGCTCTGCACATTTCTGCATTTTATTTTCTTCTGCAAATGCAATTGTGCCTGTGCTGTTAATGCTAAATAGCCACAATTCTTTATAGTTGAAGTGGGAGAAAATTTTCATGCTCACTGAAGATTTTCCATGGTTTGATCATGTTTTAGGCAGTTTTAAAGGGGAATAAAATAAACAGTAAGATTCATTCTGGAGTAAATTACGTTCACAAACTGAAAAATATGCAGTTTTTTCAATTTATTATAGACCAGCAGATTCTGATTTAATCAAAAACTGAACATTTTAGTTAAAGTTTTAAAGTTGTTTAATCAAACTAGCACACAAGATAAACAGAAGTGGGGATGTTATTGGTTTGTCAGTCCTAAATTTTCTTCAAACTACAAAAAAATAACCTATCTCATGTAATTTTCTATGTTTAAGTGTCTTAAACATAAATATTACATGAAAAGATATAAACTAAACACAAGCACTAAGGGTAGAGATGCACGTTTTTCTATTTTTTATATTATCTAAATTTTTAAAGAATAACAAACATTTCTTTTATGATGGAGAAAACATTTTAAATAAAGAGAATAAATCATTAAAAGCAGGAAGGACATAAGTATTCATAAAATTTTTTTCAAAAGTCTCCTCTACATTAGCAACACAACTCAGTGAAAAGTTACAACTTTTCCTTGAGGATACACTCAACCACATGCAAATAACAAAAAATATTGTTTAATATTTCAATAAATATTCACTTGAAATACAGATCTAAACAAAACTTTAATATTGACTCTTAGGATTCACATCCCAAGAACTTATTAATCATAATGGCTTTCAAATTAATTCAAATACATAGAGGATAAGAAAGATAAATATATAACAGGCTGTATTTTAGTTTATATAAATATTCATTAAAAATGAGATTTAATAGGTATTGTTCTAAGTTTCTGAGAAGAGCGTACTGAAGCCATTCAAACAAGGATGGGAATTACACACGTCAGTGGAGATTACTGCTTTCTGTTATATCAGGGAAAGTGCCTATTTTGATCTGCTGAGAACAGTTTTTGGAAACCAGCCTGAGAAGCATAACCAAAAATAATAAGGAACATAACCAAAAATAATAAGCATAACCAAAAATATTTGCATGAATATTACTGAAGTGAAAACACATTTGGTATAACTGAAATCTCTGAACTAACTCAGGATACTCAGATATCAGCAAATTTCCCTTTTGTGTCAAAGGGCCTTAGAAAGAGTGGGCGCTACTCATTAAACCATTTTCTTTTTAGTTCAGCCAACAGGAATTGTTCTGCCCAAACCAGTTTCAGAGAAAATGAATGAAATCAGTATAGGTCTTTTTAACGCAAGTTTTCTTTAAAAATAAACGATTAAAAGGGGAAAAAAATCAGATAACTTGCTTGCATATAAACAAATACAGTTTTTGCATGCTAATAGCTCCTAACGAGGAACAAAATCAGTGGTGAAATAGGAAGCAAATCAATAGGTAACAAAAATGCAAACCACAAAACTAGTGTATTAATTTGCTAAATTTTAATGGATAATTAAAATTCTCAAGTCATTACACTTAATGAGCAGGAAGAAGGAAAGAAAACATGAAACAACTGACAATCCCAAAAGAAAAACGTATTTGACTTTAACAGGCATTAAGTAATTTTTACTATACTGACCTTGCAAATATGGCTGGGTTATCATATTTTAAGACACTGCTAAAGTGTAAAAAGGGCACAGGGAAGAGCCAGGGACCTGATGTCACTGACAGTGCAGTGATTGACAGAAAATGTTTCTCTAATATTATAAAACATGTACTTCATGGGTATTAGAATCTATTGGATCATGTAACACCAAGGATACAAATGGAATAAAACATGTAATGTTAGCATAAAAACCAAAACTTTTAAATGGTCTACAAATCATTTTACGATCTGATGCCTACTCAGCTCACCAGCCACATTTTGTGTGACTCACTCTGGAATTCTGCTTTTCCATACTTCTTTATAAGCATTCCAGGATCCTCACTCATGGCCTCTGCATATGCTATTCTTTCTTACTGATCTACTCTCCCAGAACCCCTGTGCTCATTCTTCCTGCTATTTTTCTCATTCTGCTACTCAGTCTTCTAACTACATATCATATTTGGATAAAATAATTCATTAACATTGGGATTAATTAATCCCACTCTTCTCCACTGAACACTAACTACTCCATGATGGAAAGGTCCATAACTGTCTCATTCAGTTAAAAATGTCTCTGACATTGAGCACAGAAGACAAAAAACATTCAATAAGTGTTTGGACAACTCAATGAACACTTAAATATTTGAATATACCCAAACACACACACATAAAAACATACTTTCATTAAATCTTAACATAAATTGTACAACTACTATAAAACTTATTTCACCGAACTTAGCATTTTAGAATTGTGAAGGACCTTAGAGATCACATGATCAAACACCTTCATTTTTCAGATAAGAAAATAAGGGTCAGAGAGGATAAATGAACAGTCTTAAGGTCACATACAGCTAACTGATTCTAAACCAAGACAAGAATCTAGATCTCTGGACTTCCAGGACAACTACCTCCTCTTTCGGAACTAAATCTTAAAGAGACGGGAAAAATGGTATTAACAAATGTCTATAATTTTGACAGTTTTGTGATAACATTTTAAACTTTCAAAATTTTTTGGAAAAGTCTTTCCTACTTTAGATCTACATATTAATGTTAAAACTTTAAGTGAAAGCTAAAACTGTAAAAAAAAAAAAAAGGTCCACATGGAGGGAGTTTCAATTAAAGCATTTGCATTCCCACAAAATGTTATCATTAATCCAGTAAAGCAAAGCTGTTTTAGGATTGCTGTATTCAAATACAGAGCTAATCTTAAGGGAACAAGTGACCAGAAAGATGTAAGAATTAAACTAAACTGTGGCCTCCGTCTTCTCACCATTATATTTTAAAAGGAGAAACCTTGACTTAACCTTTATCAACATCCTCTGTTATCTGACAAGTACTAATTAGTCATACAGTTCTATTTTAATGAATATTACGTAAAATATATTTCCATAGCAGAAAACACCTTCCGTGTCAGTTAGAAAAATACTAGTATCTAATATACCATACATGTTTTATAGATACATGCACATGCTTTGCTGATTTGTTGTTTTATAAAACTTTTACATTGTTTCTCACAAGAATTTAATAAATATAAGAATCTTAAGGAAGGGTAAAGATAAAAATATATTTAAAATACAGACATACAGATCCCTAATATTCAATACCATGTATCTATTTTTAAAACAATTCTCTAGTCCAAGATATGTTGTGAAATAAAGCAATTTACAAAATATGGACACTATGCTGTCACTGATAGAAAATATACATACATATTTATATGTATATATGCATATATAGATATACATACATACTTAAGTGTGTGTGTATATATATGTGTATATATATACATATAAAAGCTGGAAGGAGACAAAAAAAAAGCACAACAGTGATTTTATCTAACAATGGGACTAGGTGATAGGAGTGGGATCAGAGGGAGGGGGGTGGCTTTTGCTTTTCTGGTTATACCCTTCCATGCTGCTTGAATATTTTAAAACCATGACTACACAAGAATAGCAAAAAATCTTCTAGGCCAAGTATTTCCAAGACCTAATTCAAGTCCACAATATCTCCTAGAGTCAGGAAAACAATACAGTTGTGGAGACAGTTTCTCCATTTACAACAAGTCCTTTAGCAAACTTTGGCCTTAAAATGCCAATCTTTGTAAGTTACTAGTGACCATCATGAAAGGGTTACTAAAGGCTCGAATAATAAATGTATACGGAAGCACTTTGCAATCTACAAAGTTCCATAAAAGGTTAGTAATGTAATATATAAAAGACTAGTACTATATTTTTATAAAAGATTGCAAAAAACTGATTGAACATTAGAAGCTGTCTTTAATAAACATTTGAACCAGAAACAAATGTTTGCTGCATATTTCTTAGACAAAATCTAACAGCCTCTTAAGTGTAGCCTTTGCTACTGAACTATGTAAAATAAAGGATGAAAAAAGAAACAGAAAAGTTCTTTAATTTCCTTAAATCACTAGAATTTAGAATTTACGATCTCTTTATATCACTTTACTTCAAAACATCCAAATATGCTAGCCAGAAAAGCTCTTTAATTATGAACCAATCCAAAACTAAATACACACATGCATACACACATACAAATATATACCCAGTCACAGACACCCCAGAAGGAAGTGTAAGATAAACAGAGATCCATGCACTCTGGTAAATTAATAAATAAATCGATAATAAATACAATACACACAAACCTCTCATACCACCCCTACCTAGAAATTTCCACAAAAGATATGCTTTTGTATTGTTTTTAAACAATGTTTCAAACAATTCTTTAAGATTAAAATACTACATTCATATCAGCTTTTGAAGTTCCTGAATATAACATTTTTCTAAAAAGATTTTTATAAGCTATCAACTTCTAATATCAAATCATTATTATTTCTGTATAATGTGGACACAGGGCTAATCGCTTTTGGAGTTCAATACTAACTCAACTATATACAGTGATAGAATCACGAAATTCATCCCTTAAAAAGCAGTTCCTGATGATCCTGGGTTCATGGACCTCTTGGGGAATGAGATGAATTACAGATGGCCTCCTCGGAGGGAAAAAGTAAATACATACATACATTTATGTACACTTTTAGTTGATTTAAGAACCCTTTTTTTTGCCATCTATGGACTGCTGGGGATTCACCCTAGGTCTTCATCTATATATATAAACTATAGGCCTTTTCATAAAAATGAAGCAGGCTTTTAGTTTTACAACAAGATACCAGAGCCTGTTCCTCATCGTGCATTAAAATCAACTTTTCTCCACAGGAATTTGAAGCAGAGAGTTTAATGTCTTAAAGTATCCGGTGAAAACAAAAGAAAGGCAACTTTAATGATCTTAGCAAGCTGAAAGGAAGTAGGCTATAATTTGCTGGCTCAGGTGCTTGAAATCTCTGAATATGTTAAAAGTTCTTCACAGGGAAGAAAGAGTATCACCTGAAATAAGAACATGAAACTACATTTCATGCATATTTCATATATTCTTTAACCCATGAAAACAAAATATTTCTAATTCAATGCATTATAGCAAACTTGCCTATGCATACCTAGCAGCCTAGAGAAGTTAATACACTTATTTTTGTTTTTGTTTTTTTAAAGGATGGGCAGGAGTTCCCGTCGTGGCGCAGTGGTTAACGAATCCGACTAAGAACCATGAGGTTGCGGGTTCAATCCCTGGCCTTACTCAGTGGGTTAAGGATCCCGCGTTGCTGTGAGCTGTGGTGTAGGTTGCAGGCGTGGCTCGGATCCCGCGTTGCTGTGGCTCTGGTGTAGGCCGGTGACTACAGCTCAGATTAGACCCCTAGCCTGAGAACCTCCATATGCCGTGGAAGCGGCCCAAGAAATGGCAAAAAGACAAAAAAAAAAAAAAAAAAAAAAAAAAAAGGATAGGCAGTCAGAGAAAATGGCTGTTATAACTTAGTATCTACATGCAACTTATTAAACTGATTTTTTTCATTTTCCCCATCTCAAGTATTATAATAGTTTTCTAGTTCAAAGGAAAAATATGTAACTTATCTTTCTAAATAAGTGAATCTTTGCCTATTAAACACTTACTTAGTATTGTCACTTTCATTTTATCTCTTCCTCCCTTATCCTCTCATCATTTCTGAAGAGTATCTTCCTTAAAAAATGGTATAATTTGGGGTCTTCTTAAATACTGAATTCTTAATAATTTAGAACTGTCATCATAAATACTAATTATTTTAACAAAGTTGAAATAAAGTCATGCCTTCAAGGGAAAGAATAATAAGGAATAAGTAAAAATAGGTCTTTACCAGAGCCACCCACAAAAGTGCCTCATCAAAATAGCTATATAGAGCTACTGAATCCTACCCTACCTAAATGGCCTCAAGTGCGCGCGCGCGCGCACACACACACACACACACACACACACACACACACGCAGGCACGCACAGGCTCTATATACTTTATTTCCTAGTCCCCTTTCCTGATAAGATTGTCAGATAATAATATTTTAGCATACTTGCCTCTAGAACTCCATGGTGCTATACCAACCATATCAAAACTATATCTCAATAAAAATTTTTAAAATTGCATTCAAAATTACTCTAGTTATCATTTTGAGAGAAACAGTCTATTGAACTATCCTAGGAGTTTTAGGACATGAATTGCATGGCAACTACCTTGCTTTCTCAAATTCTAAAGTGAGATCTTTAAGACATAGCACTGATTTAAGAACAGCTTTTCACAGAGAAAAAGATCACCACACTTATTCTTCTTTTCCTTGTTCAAATTATAAATTAGGAAAAGATTAACTCATTTACCACTTCTTTACAGAAACTTCAGCAAAAAAGACAAAACTTGAATTTGGCAATGTATCCCCCAAATTCTTAACACAAGAAAAAAAAAAAAGTAGATGCTCTGACAGTTTCCTTGGAAGAGACTGTTAGTCTAGACTCCATAGACAGGTTTTACAAGAATTAGCACCATTTCTCAAGTTCTCCAAATTATTTATAAATATCACTATTTCTGAAACTCTATAGTGTATGACAGAACCATTCAGAATTCTCAGCTAATCCAACACCCTCATTTTATATTTGGTTAAATCCAGATCTGCATAAATTCATTGGTTACTCAAAATCTAATAATTAACTGGTGGAAAAGCAGGGACCAGAAGCCAAATTCCTGGGCTCAGGTGCAGTTCTTCCTCCACCCTGCTCTTCCTCACTAAGGATACATCTAGTTACAATGACATAATAAAAGGAACAAGAGCAATAATAATGTCATATACTGAGTTCATAGTAAATGCCAGTAGTAAATTTTATTTCTAATCCTGACGACAATCCAGAAAGGCAGGTAAGATTTTTTAAAAATTTCATTTATTTTAATTAATCTTTTATTTACTTATTTATTTTTGTCTTTTTGGCTTTTTTTAGGGCTGCACCCCACGGCATATGGAGGTTCCCAGGCTAAGGGTCAGATTGGAGATGTAGCCTCCAGCCTACACCACAGCCACAGCTATGCAGGATCTGAGCCAGGTCTGCGACCTATACCACAGCTCATGGCAACGCTGGATCCTTAACCCAATGAGCGAGGCCAGGGATTGAACCTGCAACCTCAGGGTACCTAGTTGGATTCATTAACCACTGAGCCATGACGGGAACTCCAGTTAACCTTTTAAATTTAAGATTTAAAAATATTTTTTTATCTTGACAGGTTAAAAAAAAAAAAAAAAGATTGAATGGAGTTAAGGGATTTTGCTCCAGGTCATACTTGCTGGGATTCGGACATTTCTGTGTCTGGAATGTGCCCTCGTACTTCAGAGCCTTTGTACTTGTTAATTCCTGGTATAGAACACCTTACTCCAAAAACTTGAAGGATTACTTCATTTCTTTCAAGTCTCTGCTCATTTGCACTTTATCAGTCTTTCCTTCACCACCAGATAAATACATTTTTCCTCCCTTCCCTTTGTCACATCTCTCTCTCTTCCACTGCTTTATTTTCTCCATAGTATTGTTTGCCACCTGAAAGAGTATGTATTTATTCATTTGCTTACTGTCTGTTTTTCTCCACTAGAAAGTAAGCTGTATTATGACAAGAACTTTGTTTTTTGTGGATCACTAGTGCATAGGCACAAGGCCTGGCTCATAATAGGTGTTCAATAAATTCTTGAATACATGCAGAAATGACTGATGAATATATGCGACTTCTCTTAAATTCTTTAAAAAACAGAGATGTACTCAGAAGTAATATATAAAATGCAAAAGACTAGTAGGGTAAAGAACAGGGGTTCCTACAAAGACAACAGATGGACAACTTCAGAGCACCAGATGGGCCAGAGTATTTACCCACCAGAAGGCCAACTCCACCATCGGAGGAGAGGTCCCCACTTCCCCAGGGGGCGTGCAGGGAAGGAAGAGGGGGAGTACAGTACTTCACCTCAGGGCTACCTGGGCTGGAATGGCAAGGCAGTCTTGGAAAGCTCCAAACAACAGCTATATACCATTTTCTACAGAATTATTTAACTTTTATTGCCATATACCTGCGCATAATGGCTGACAATCAGTCTAGACAACTCCTCATTCCTAGCACTGTTATAATCATGCAGGTAATTCACCTAAATGCACAAATGCCACACCACTCATCAATTACTAGATATTATACTAACCACTAGAATCCTTTCAGCTGATAAAGAGAAAGAAACTTAAAGGTATTACAAGATGTTGTTCAAGCCTTGTATAGAGAAGAACTAAAAATATTCTGACATGAGAAAACCAGGTCCCAAGTAGTACTGTAAACTTTCACACAATCCACGTATTTATGTGCTCATTTGACTACATCAGCAACAAAAAGGGATTTTCTGATTAAAGTAGACTTTGGCAGGCAACTATTTCACAAAAAAACCCCAAAAAAAACAAAAAAAACCCCCAAAAAAACCTTGCATTTTTTGCTAAATCTGCCACAATATTTCCCTCAATAATTTAGAATATAGAATTTAAATGCTTTTTCAAAAAAAAGAAAAAAACATCAAGGGTGTTCCCACTGTGGTTTAATGGCTTATGAACCTGACTAATAACCATGAGGATGCAGGTTCGATCCCTGGCCTCACTCACTGGGTTGGGGATCTGGCATTGCTGTGAGCTTCGGTGTAGGCTGTGGACGCAGCTTGGATCTGACATGGCCGTGGCTGTGGCAGAGGCTGGCAGCTGCACCTCTGATTTGTCCCCTAGCCTGAAAACTTCCATATGCCACATGTGCAGCCCTAAAAAGTAAAATAAAAGTAAAAATTAAAATTAAAAAAATAAAAACAAAAAACCCCCCCAAACAAACCCAGCAATTCTTAAGGAATAAGAATATATTTCAGATTATACTTATGGATGAATTCCTTCCCAAGTGACCAAGTTTAATTCCTCAGGCCACACACTTCATAGTATCAAATGAACCAACAGACCCATATGCTATACTAGATTAACAAAATTTTTAGGGAAGAGGTAATAACAGAAGATAGCTGCTTTTATTCAATTATTTACTTAATGTAGAAAAGAGTGGGAAAAATTACTGCTCAGGAATTTAAAAAATTTGACTTCAGAAATTAAGGATCAAATGTTCTCACAGACTTACGTGTTATATATTATCTCAAAAACTGAAAACTACTTTTCTCTAACCTATAAACACAAACACATATACAACTAATAAATTCTGTTGATTCAACCAATGCTTTAGTTTTGGTCTTTATACATCCATGATAACTTCTAGATTACTGTTAAGCTCTTCACACTGATTTCCCTACCTTAGTCTCCTCCTGAAAGAAGAAAATAAATGGAAAAACAATTCATGAGGTTATCAGGAAAACTGGAACACTGACTTGATATTTGATTATATACATGAATTACTATTATTTTAGGCATAATGATGAAATTGTGTTTATGTGTATATACAGACACGAAGACATACAGATATGTATGTGTGTGTACATGAATACATAGATGATATTTCATGATTTATAAAAGCTGATGTTAATATTTCAGTGCTATGGAATGTACTCATACATATAAACACACACAGATATAATTTTAGGATTCTTTTTCTTTTACATACTGAAATTTTTATGGTTTAAATTATATAATTCCTGAAATTTGCTTCAAAATAGTCTCTGGTAGTAAAATAAGTAGATGAAACAGATGAAATAAGAGCCAGTAACTACTGAAGTTAGATGATGGGTAAATGAACATTTTTTACCTAATTCTCATCATTTATATATACATTTGAAAATTTCCATGATAAAAAGTCTAAAGACCAATAAAATGTCCCCCTGAAAATCCAAATGTCTACTGTTTGATGTTTTTCCCCAAATCCTGGCAGATTCAGTTTATTGAGGCTGCGACTGCAGTTCTATTATAGCTAGAGAGGGCTCCATAAGGTCAAACACTGTGTCCTATTTCTTTTTGGTTTCTCCAGAGCCTAGCACAGGGTCAAGCAAAATGTCAGTCCTTAATAAATGTTTACTGAACCTAAAGGAATGTAAATAAAAAGAGAAAGAATATAGACAATTTCATTTGATTGTGTGGTTTTGCAGAAACCTTTATGTTTTCACATATCGCTTGTTGGTAATAACCATAAATCAAAAAGGATTGAAACCATACATCTAATATTCCTTCAACATCATATTAGAAGTACTGTCTAACTCTAAACAACTTATCTGGAGACTTATCAATGACTCAACAATATGTTTAATAGCTCTATGCTTCAATATTATTAATGGCCAAATTTGGTTTTGCAAATAGCTAGAGAATCTCCAATTAATATCAAAGATGTCATATGATTTTTTAACTTTATTTTTTAAATTAAAGCATAGTTGATTAACAATTGTCATATGATTCTTAAAGAATATTTACTAATTTGTCTTTTGGGGCCATACCTGTGGCATATGGAAGTTCCCAGACTAGGGGTCAAATCAGAGCTGTGGCTGCCAGCCTACCACAGCCACAGCAACGTGGGATCTGAGCAGTGTCTGCAACCTACACAACTCATGGCAATGCTGGATCCTTAACCCACTGAGCAAGGCCAGGGATTGAACCTGCATCCTCATGGATACTAGTTGGTTTCTTAAACCACTGGGCCAGAAAGGGAATTACAGAATTTCATTCCTCTTTATGGCTGAATAATACTCCATTGTGCATACACACTATATTGTTCATCCATTCATTTACTGATGGACTCTTGGGTTATTTACGCCCACATTTTGGGCATTATAAATAATGCTGCAATGGACACTGGCATACAAATATTTGTTTAACTGTCTGTTGTCAATTCTTTTGGGTATATACCTAATAATGGAATTGCTGGGTCATACCATATTTCTGTTTTTAGTTTTTCTACAGAAATGCCATACTGTTTTCAACAATGGCTCTGTCATTTACATTGAGGGGACTTGGCATCCTTGTCAAAAATTAGTTACCCATAGATATATGGGCTTATTACTTGATCCTTAATTGTATTTCACTGGTGTATATATAAGCCTAACCTTATGCCATTTCCACACTGTTGTTTATATTTGTAGTGAGTTCTGAAATCATGAAGCATGACTTTATTATTTTTTTTCTATTGTTCTGCTATTAAGAGCCCCTTGAAAATCTAGGAGTTTGAGGACAGACCTTTCCATTTCCACAAAAATAGTTACTGGAATTCTGATTCAGATTCCTTTGACTCTATAGATTATTTTGGGTAGTACTGACAACTTAACAACATTTAGTCTTCCTACCCAAGAACATGGAGGTCGTTCCATTCAGCTAGGTCTCACCTTATTTCTTTTAGCAATGTTTCTTAGCTTTCAGTGCACAAGTCTTTCACCTCATTGGTTAAGTTTACTCCTAGATATATTATTCCTTTAGACACTATCATACATAGACCTGTTTTCATAATTTCCTTTCCAGAGTGTTCACTGTAGGTGTACATAAACACAACTGATTTTGGTGTGTTGATCTTGTAAACTGCAAAACTGCTCAATTCATGTATTAAGTCTTGGTAGCTTTCTTGTGGATTCTTTTAAGATTTTCTATATATAGGATCATGTCATCTGAGAATAGAGACAATTTTACTTCTTCCTTTACAACTCAGATGTCTTTTATTGCTTCCTTATTTAATTGCTCTGTTCCAGTACAATGCTGAATAGCAGTGGTGAAAGCAAGAATTCTTGTCCTGTTTTAATCTTAGGAGGAAAGCTTCTGGCTTTTCACTACTGAGTATAATGTTAGCTCTGGGTTTTTCCATAACTGATCTTTATTATATCAAGGAAGCTCCTTTCCAGTTCTAGGTTTCTGAGTATTTTGATTATGAGAATGTGTAGAATTTTTCAAACACCTTTCCTGCATCAATTAAGATGACCATTTATGTTTTTTTCTTCCCTTTGCTCTATTAATGTGATATATTACAATGAGTGATTTTCTTATGTTGAATCAAACTTTGTTTCAGTGATAAATCTTCCTTGGCCATGGTGTTTACTCCTTTTAATATGCTGTTGGGTTGGGTTTGATATCTTCTTGAGGATTCAGCAGACATTTATTTTTAAAACAATTATATATAAGATACTACAAATATAGTTACAGCTCATATTATTTTTTAGTTAGAAGAATTATTTTTTAATTAAATGAGAAAATGTACATATCTTCTAAGACATTCTACTAAATACTAAAAATTAATTCTAAATCCACTTCTAAAACAATAAAGTAGTATAAATATATTTTACCCCATCGTAGAAAACTTTAGCACAGTCTTTCGCTAGTTTTCCAAAAAGTAGTATGTTGATGGTGTTGATCTCCGCATTTGAATTTTCCTGTTCTATGGAGAAACAAACAGAAAAAAACTACTTTAGATATAAAAGTTCTATAGATACAAGAAATTTGTTGACAACTCAATTACAAAATCTATACTTCAAAATGAAATTATGAAGAAGAGTTCTTAAAACATTTATAATTCACTTTTAGTTTACTCTAATACCTTATTGCAAAAACAATATACAGAATGCTACTAGGCATTAAAACAAAAATTACAAGTTTCAACTAAAATATGTTTTATATATTTCTGTAAATACCACATTAACATCACATAATGACCATTTTCTATTTATTTTCCCATGTTTATAATCAAGAGAAATTGAATAAGATACAATTACTCAATTTTTATAATGTAATACTCCCCAAATATTTAATTTTTACATTCTAGTAAGCTACAATTATCAATACATTAAGTTTTAACCTAGACCAAGTGTGTCATCCCCTAGCAGCCATATATTGAAGAGGGTGTGTGTAAAGACAAGCAATCTGTGATTGTGATGAAGAAAATTACTTGAAAATAAGAAATGAACATTCTACAAGGAAAATAATTTGGATATTTAGGCTCTGGCAGAGCATCTCCCTAATCTTCATTCTCCAGAGGTCACCCACCTAGAATCACTGAAGCAAAGCCAAATGCTAAGACGCAATTACTAAGTCATCTGAAGGAGGTCTCATTCACATCAGCTTCCAAACATTCAACACTCCAAGAAACTGCCATCATATTATAGTTTCAAGCATCTATGAAGTTCATGAAAGATCCTTCAAAAATCTGCAGTCTTATTTGTGTAATTTACAACTCTTGAGTCCGTTATTCTATCATCTAGCAATGAAACAACTATCACACATCTGCCTACTGCCTCCTGTCACTTACCTCTTTCATCCAACTCTTTAAAACAAGTACATATATATGAATTGAAACAGTAATGATCCTAAAAAATAAAAAATATAGTGGCTTCTAATCAAAATATAACATACTTCTTTAATAACTTATATGACCTATCAGATATCTTCCGGCCACGAAAGATTAACAGAGACTATTTATTCTCCAGCCTTAAAGAAACTAGAAAACTAAGGAAAAAAAATATGAAATAACAATAACAATTTTCAGACACTAGACCACAGAAAATGCAGGAAAGTAATCTCTTTAAAAAGGAAAACAAAGCAGTAGTCCTTGCTTACTTCCTGTAGAGAGTTTCTAGGCAGCAGAAAATGGAGGTAGAATCCAAAGAAAGGCCAGTAGCCTGACTGAATTCAGAAGTGTTCAGATCTGAGGGCAGCAAGGTGGCTAGAATTTGCAGGACAGAGCACTAAAAGGAAGAATGTGGTACATGTAGAGAGTGAGCTGGAGGTGAATGCCTTCAGGTCTTTATGAGTACTGATCTCTAAACACGCAGGAGGAGAGTATTCCAGGAAGAGGAAGAATCACTTGAAAGGAATACGCAGAATAATCCTGAGACTCAAAAAGGCTCTGAACTGTTCTGGTTCCAACAAAACAGAGTGGAATCCTCATACACAAAACACACAGTAAAACTGTTAGAACAACATCTCCTTAGTGATAAGGCCAAATGAGCCCCCAAATAAAGGCTGCTCTCAGCCCACCCTAACAAAGCTGATAAAACTGATTCCATAATAGCTCAAAGACAAATATTTAAAGGATGACAAATAAATCCAACATTTGATATCCTAAATATCCAGCATCCAGTGAAAAACTACCAACCATGCAGAAAGGAAAAGCACATAAAGGCGGGGGTGGGCAGCAGGGAATCAACAGAAAATAACTCAGAAATGACAGAGATTAATTGGATTTCTAGAGAGGATTTTGGAACAGTTATTAAAAGTATATATTTAAGGGAGTTCCCATTGTGACTCAGTGGCTTAAGAACCTGACTAGTATTCATGAGGGTGCAGGTTTGATCTTGGGCCTTGCTCAGTGGGTTAAAGATCTGGCATTGCTGTAAGCTGTGGCATAGGTTTCAGATGTGGCTCAGATCTGGTGTTGCCGTGGCTGTGGTGTAGGCTGGCAACTGCAGCTCCGATTCAACCCCTAGCCTGGGAACTTCTATACACTTATACACTGCAAGTGTGGCCCTAAAAAGACCAAAAAATAAAAAATAAAAAAAAATTACATGTTTAAGAAAGGAAAAGAAAACAGATGAGGAGAAGTGGCAGATATGAAAAAACTCATGCTGAACTTCCAGAGTTAAAAAATATAATAATAGAAGTTAATAGTACACTGACTGGAGTTAACAGCAGATTAACAAAGAAAATGTTACTGAAAACTGGAAAAATAGAGAAAAAGCAATGAAAAGAAAAGCTGATTTTAAAGATTAATAATGTAACTCTCTAGGCAGAATGATCAGGGGAAAAAATGATAGAAAATCACAAACTATCAAATCAATGAAATGAGAAATCACTACAGACCCTACCAACATTAAAAGCACATTAAAACTATATTATGAATGATTTTATACCAATTTGACAACTAAAATGAAATAAATATCCTTCGAAACACAAACTATCAATGCTTACTCGAGAAAAAAAATGAATAATCTGAATAGCCCTACATCAATTAAAGCCATTGAACTTATAATTAAAAGCTTTCCCACAAAGAAATCCCCAGGTACAGTTCGCTTCACTAGTGAATTCTACAAACATTCACAGAAGAAGTAATACAATACTCTTCCAGAAAACAGATAAGGAAGAACCATAAACAACTCCTCTCTGAGGACACCATTACCTTGCAGTCCAATCTTCAAAACAGCTCTTTTGTTTTCACCATAAGTTAAAGAAGAGATAAGTGAAAGTTTTCCCTGAAATGAGAGAAAAATAGTTATCCAGAAAAACCAAAAGAGACTATAATACCAAGATATGAGTGAAAATCAGAATAATTTTTTTAAAGAAATATACTTTTTTTCAAGAACTCAAAGCTCAAGTCATTATTTTTAAGACATGATGAAAGTAATTTTTTTAAAGAAAAATTGAGACCTAAAAACATTCTAGGTTCAAAATTTAATTTCTTAAACTATCTTTTTAGATAAATAATGTTAATTCCTCACTTCACAGATAAAGATGAACCAGCTCAACTTTATAGATGAACTAGCTCAGCTTCATTTTAACCTGTATTATTGTTCTCCAGTAATGAAAAAAAAAATGAAGAGTTTGCTCCTAGGAAGAAACTAAACTTATTAAAAATTTAAAAGTAGAAAATGATATTCTCATGAATAAGGACAGTGTAGACAAATCAATAGTTTAGCTTTTGTTATGCTTCTGTAACTAACCAGCTCTGTCAGCTTAAAAAAAGTTATTTAATCAGAGTCTCAAACAGGAGTTCCCGTTGTGGCTCAGAGTCGCAAACAAAATGTAGCATTTAATCTGAATAGATGCTACAATTTCTTCAAGATCTAAAATCTGATGATTCTATGAATAAAGCATTATAGGACTCTGAAAACTTCCACACAGAAATGTAATTTAATAAAGTTTAAAAATAGATCCTAAACACATATCTCCCATGCTAATACTCTAGACTTTGACACAGCTAACAAAAAATAATAGCTATATTCATGCATCAATTTTATTTATAAGACAGGAAACAGGAAAAAAATTAAAATGTGGCTATGAGCAGTGCATAATGATTCAGTCAAAAGCAAAGGTAGGGGGAGTTCCCGTCCTGGCGCAGTGGTTAACGAATCCGACTAGGAACCATGAGGTTGCGGGTTCGGTCCCTGCCCTTGCTCAGTGGGTTGACGATCCGGCGTTGCCGTGAGCTGTGGTGTAGGTTGCAGACGCGGCTCGGATCCCGCGTTGCTGTGGCTCTGGTGTGGGCCGGAGGCTACAGCTCCGATTCGACCCCTAGCCTGGGAACCTCCATATGCCGCGGGAGCGGCCCAAGAAATAGCAACAACAACAACAACAACAAAAAAAAAAAAAAAAAAAAAAAAAAAAAAAAAAGTAAAGGTAGGAGTTCCCATCGTGGTGCAGCAGAAACGAATCTGACTAGGAACCATTAGGTTGCCGGTTCAATCCCTGGCCTTGCTCAGTGGGTTAAGGATCCGGAGTTGCCTAACTGTTGGGTAGGTCACAGACGCAGGTCAGATCTACGAAGCTGTGGCTGTGGCATAGGCCGGCGACTATAGCTCTGATTAGACCCCTAGCCTGGGAACCTCCATATGCCGCAGGTGCGGCCCCAAAAAAGACAAGAGAAAAAAAAAAATAACAACAAAAAAAACGAAAACCAATAACAAAAAAAAAGGTAAAGGTAAATAGTTCCATCGAGGAAGCAGAAAGCTGAAAAGAGCCACAAAAAGATGGACAATGTACAAATTTCAAAACTTATCTTGACACATCAGAGTTTAAGTCAGAAGGCATCCAACTAACCAGAAGTCTAGGAAAAGGAAAGTGCCTCTAGGGAGAGATGGGAGGCCAATAAGCTGAGGTCAGAGTGCAACTAATCAACCAGAAATCTAAGGGAAAGAGAAGACCACTAATGAGAGATGGGCGGTAAGCCCTTGCTTACCTGAGGTAAATGGCAAATGCTGCCTGACATCTTTTAAGAAAAATTCATCTAATTTTTAATGAGTTGCTAAAGGCCAAGTATGGACTAAAGAAAAGACATGGAACCACTGGGAATGACAAAAACAAGGGGTATTCAAACCCACTTATAGCTTTTCTCCACAAACCTGACAAGGTATGGGCCAGGAGTGGGGCAAAGGTGGTGGCAATTACTTCAGGAAAAGCAGGAAACCCTGACTGGAGCTTTCTTCCCTATCTTTCTTTTATTTTTTTTTCAATGATATTTCCATTTACTTCACTTTCAGTAATAATTTTTTTTCTATCTCATACATGATTAAACACATATTCTGCTTTAAAATTAACAGACATAATCAAAAAAACAATGGCTTATTTTTCTAAACAACTGAACAAGCTGCTGAATCTTAAGGCCTCATGCGCTACATCTTATTATTTTTATTGAACAATAAGACCTTCTATTTTGATTATTGCTGATAAAGAGCAATTTTGTTTCTCCAGTGGTTTCCATCTGCCAGTCATGACAGATGGTATAACATGGTGGCTACTGCTTTCAGGGGATTCTACCAGGTGAATCCTCATTTCCAATGCAACAGTAGTTGGCACTTTTTCATCAAAAGTCCATCCATCAGGACTTCTCTATCGTGGTTAACCAAGGAGTCCTGCTTTTGCAGCCAGGGCTTCACTCTGCTGAATATGATATTTCTGAAATCTCATGGATATTCACTGAGTCGTTTTTAAACATTTCTGCAAGCAATGTTCTGAATAGGTGTTCTCTTCAGGTTTTACTTCTCTTGTTGTGAAGTCTTTAACACAGTCCAAAAAGCAGGTTTCTGTAAGTTTATTGTCGGTTCCAAGAAATTCCTTATACTATTTTATCTGATCAGATTCTGGTATTTGTGCAGCCATATTCCTTGGTACGTTTATTAGTCACCTTTTCTGATGCAATGAGTTTCCTTTCTGTTCTGAAAAAGTAGGCCTCAAATCTTTGCTTCAATGTCTCCAGTGAGGCCCAATTTCTTACTTAAGCACAGACTCCCGCATATGACACCAGTATAAGGCTGGGGACTGTGCTGCCAGTATAGTCTGGGTCAGGGTGGGTTCTATAGCCGCTGGATGAAAGAGAACACCCCTATCTTTCTTTTAGAACAAAGATTTTAAACTGTTGGGAGAAGGGCAAGAAATCTGAATCTTAGAGCTTTGGTGAAAACACACTGCAGTTGATAAGGGAAACAGAAAAAACATCTTCCCCTTCTAGGGATGAGCAACAATAGATACATAGGTATAATAACAAGACCTACACTGCATCACTTGGTAGGCCTCACCCTCAAGACTCAGGGACACACTGCCTGACATGACTGAGGCTCAATCACAACAGAGGATACCCATTCATCACGAGGCCAACAAGTGTTTTTATTTTGTTTTGTTTTTAAAGTAAACTGGTCTACCACTAGAACAGAAGCACAAGAGCTGGGAGAGAAACCTCACCTGAGACAAAGTACAAGGGGAAGGCCTAAAACTAAAGGTGGGGAGACAAACGGAAACACCCTCTGGGCAACCAGACCCTTAACCTAAATACAAACTAACTCTAGAGGAATTCAAGGTCTGTACTACACTGAAGTAATGAGAGTAACAACAAATCTGCAATCTAGCTCAACTCCTGACTAAAAATTAACTCAAAACACCACAATGAAAACCTAGCAAAAAGGCCTCCAGGTTTTTTGGGAATAAAAACTACTGACCTCAATTTCCACTGCATTTCACAAAACACACCACTTACAACCACAAACTAGGCGGCATACATAAAAGCAAGAAAAGACAACATACTAACAAGACACAAAGGTATCAAGATAACCATAACCAGATTAAATTAACCAAATTAAACTCAAAGCAGGTGCTTTTGATACTCTTGCACCTGATCCAACTGGAAGAAAGCTCTCGGTGAGACTTTGGGATGACTGATAAAACAGTTACTGGAATAGGACACTGATTTCATAAAGGTGGAGAGAGAGCAAAAAACCCAGCCACCTAGAAAGAAGCACCCTGCACTGGGGAGGGGCCCTAGGACCTGGGAAAGGAATTCCTTAAACATCAGGAGGCATAGAGGGAGGAAAGCATTGATAATCTTTGTCGTTCATAACTATTCCAGAAGTCATTCCCTCACCCCAAAGGAAAAGGTAGTGGGGCTGCTCTCACAGACTGTAGGGAGCTTTGTAAGTAACGATAACCCTCATCTGATAGCTCTAACCATCAACCCGCAGGGCAAGACCCAGGTCCTGTACCTTCAATCTAAGACACCTCCAAATCTTGTCCACAAATTACAGGGCAAGTGAACTGGACAAGCAAGACATTTAACTGGACGCCCTCAAGCAGTCTCTCAGAAAAGAAGGACTAAACTGAATTATTGGGACTGAATTGGGGCCCAGAGGCTGATTAGCTAGCAGGTCACACGGGAGACCGCATCAACTGTTACTGCCTGACTTAGCTATGTTCTTCTTGAAGGAAACCCCAACAATTGTAACACGCCCTTGAGATTGTGCTTCTTGTGTTAATAGCAAAAACTACCCCTTTCTCCCCAAATGTGATTTGCTTCTATGGGTAGTTATAAGAAAAGTCAACTGTTTAAGAAAACACCTCAGTTAACCACACAGCCCTCAGTTATATATTATGTAGGCAGTTTTACCTACAACAAAGTCATTCCATTAGAAAGGTGGTTTGAAATTTGCTCCTGTCCTTAGCTGAAGTGAGCAAAGAAAAATGGAACCTGAGTTAAAGAACAAGTTTTGGAAGTTAAAACATGACTGTATAGCGAGAGATTTTCAGGGAGATTTATGTCCCCAGAGTTAGGTGTTTATATTTCAATAAGGGATGGATGAAATCTAGACACTTTCTTCACACTCTAAATAATGTACTTACACCCGGCAAATGAGGTTTCTCTCCCTCTTCCTGGAGGGGAGAGTAAAGTTAAGACAGCTGACTGAAATAAATTGCCAGATTCATCATTTCAAAGTTCCTCTCCTCCAGTGCAAAAAATCCCTTTATAAGCACAGGAAAACATCTAGCCCTCACTGTACTGCCTTTACAATAGGGCAATGAGGGGATGAGGGATGACGGGCTGATGTGATTACTCCTGAGGGCAATAATAGCAGTTGGCCTCTACACCAGAAATCTTATGTCTGCTTTCAGGAGACAAAAAAAGAATATAGACATTACAAATGTTTTGTTATCACCTTATAAGATTATGAGTTTTCTCTGCTCAGTGTCCCTCAGACACAATACTTGCATGCACACTATGAACCTAGGCATTGCCCCCGTAGGACTTGGTGAGGCAACGAGAACCAATGCAACATAAAGTTCGCATTGTCCTGTGTCTAAATGCATTCAGGCTCCTTGTCTCCCGACCAGTCAAATCTACTGAGCTGCAGCAGGCTAACTTAGACACTGGATCATGCATTGTTCTTAGGAACTACTTGATTATGCAAAGGAAATAAAAACCTAAGTTTACATAAAAACCAGTACATGAATGTATAGTTGCTTCATTCATCATTACAAAATACTGGAAAGAATCCAAATACTGCTACACTAGGGAATGGATAAACAGACTGTGATGGAATTCCAGCAACAAATAAAAAGGAATACTATCTATACACAACAATCTTGGAGAAACTAAAATGTATCTTGTTTAGTGAAAGAAGCCAGAATCAAAAGGCTACATACTGATACTTGCAACAAATAATACTGTACATCAGCTATATTTCAATTTAAAAAAAAAGGCTACATGCTGTGTGATTAAATTGTCATGACATACTTAAAATGCAAAAAAATACACTCTCAGAAAACTGGTCAAAAGTGCCTGTCAGGGATTGAAATTAGAGTAGCAGATGACTATCACTGGGTGGGGGGGGGGGTGACTGTTCTATAGTTCAGTTACGGTTTTAGTTATACGTTTTTTATACAACTGTGAAAACTTAAAAAACTGTATGGTAAAAACAACGAATTTCACAGTAATATGCATTTAATAAAATTCAAAAAACATAAATACATTTTTTGAGATATCTACAGACATGAAAGTTAGAAAGCTAACAGAGTTCCCGTCGTGGCTCAGTGGTTAACAAACCCGACTAGCATCCATGAGAATGTGGGTTTGACCCCTGGCCTCACTCAGTGGGTTAGGGATCTGGCGTGCCGTAGGCTGTGGTGTAGGTCTCAGACGCGGCTCAGATCCTGCGTTGTGGTGTAGACTGGCAGCTATAGCTCCAATTGAACCCCTAGCCTGGGAACCTCCATATGCTGAGGGTATGGCCCTAAAAAAAATGACAAAAAGACAAAAAAAAAATAATTTAAGCTGACATTTTAAGTATATCTAAAAGGGTTTATTATAGTAACACTAGTAAAAATACTAGAATTTTAAAATATTTCACTAATATTAGAAAGGAAAAAAGAAAATAAATATGGGTATTCAGGAGACTGCTTAGTCAGGAGTAAAATAAGAAATTAGCAAACTATTGTATCATCTAAATTCTTCCATATCAAACACACAAAATAAGAGATGAAAAAATTAGATACAGTTCAGTAACAATTAGTATTAATGATCTGTATGAAAGAAAAGGAATAGAATCACAGAACTTTATTAAAGTAAAACTATTTCATGTGAAAAAAACTATCAGGAAAATGGAAAATAAAAGAATAAAAGACAAACATCTACATGGAGGAAATCGATTAGAAGGGCAAAACTGAAATGTGGCATTATTTCTCCTTCTTTTACTATCAGACCCATTTTAACAATAAACCAGTTACCTCCTTCTTATTCTTAACTTTGTCCCAAACTTAACTATACAATAACATTAAAAATTCACTAAACAGGAGTTCCCACTGTGGCTCAGTGGAAACGGATCTGACTAGCATCCATAAGGACCAGTTTTGATCCCTGCAATCTAAAAATCCTCAGCCGAAAAACAAAACAGAAATGAAGAAAAAGAAACAGTACTTCCAAGACCAGAAGGAAAAAAAAGTGCACAGCATACAAACACACATGCAACCGATATCCAGAAGAAGGAAAGAGAAATAACATGGTGAGAGAAAAAAAAAAAAACAAAACAAAAAAACAAAAACAGGAAAAATGAGCTAATAATTTCCCTAATATGATGAAAAACACTGACTTGTGGATCCAAGAAGCTCAGTTACCTATAAACAAGAGAAATTCAAAGAAAAACTACACCTAGGCACATGATGATCCAACTGCTAAAAACAAAACACAACCATTCTGAGTTATTAAAAGTTTTACCTGGATATATTTCTGGCTATAATCACAATCTGGCTGTAGGGATCTAAAATCTATTTTGTGTAATTTACTTAGCAGATCAACTTGAGGCACTCCATTGACTTCTTTGATTAATTCAAGTGGCATATCAGATCTTCTTCACAGCTCCGTTGAAAGCAAATTCAGTTAGGGAAACTGATAGATTACAGCTGAAAATAAAAAGACCAGTGTTTTATCCAAAATATAGTCAATAATTTCCTTTAAGCTTCTTTGATTTAGTTTTCCTTCTCCATTCCTATAAGTAAGTTAGTCACACTGATGGTGAAGAAGAAGGAAGGGTGGATTATTCTATAATTTCATTACAAGGATCAACTCACCTGTTCTCCTAAGGCATTGAAACTTAACTCTTTCCTACTTAGTTCTGTATTAAAAAAAGCACCTCTTAAAGCCAGTTTTAGAATCTGCGAAAACTGCATTAACAACTGTCCTTACCACTGTGCTTTAAAATGTACAAGCTATGCGGGCAAGGAAACGGGGTTTAAAAGTTTTGTTTTTCTTTTTAACCTCTTTGGCAGTTGTAATAATGTGTAGAAAAACTGTGCACCAAAGCTATTATTCCAAAATATATATCAGTTACCTCCTCCCTCCAGCTTCTATGCAATCGAAAGAAACGGCTATTGAACTGATGTTGCCTTGTGCATTGCAGTTTCGACCATTTTCCTCAAAGTTCTTGCTCGAGACACGCAATATTTAATTTTATTAAATATTTAATTTTAGCGTTGCGAGCCAACCTTCCCCAAGCCAGTGGAGCGGCGTGAGGGCAGGGACGCAGGTTAATTAATTTTGTCAGCTGCTCACAAAACGCCAAGTTCAACAGAGCAAGCTCCCGAGAAAGACAACTGTGAAGGGTTTTTCCGCAACAACTCCTCCGAATTTGAATCTAAACTAAATCAGCCTTTTCATAACATCGATTCAGATCGGGACTCACCTTGTACCTTTTTCATAATATCGATCCAGATAGGGACTCACCTTGTACCCAAGCAACGAACTCCACACCTACTTGGAAATTGACTCACCCGCGCTCTAAAGAGAAACTAGGAAGCGTTTACAACGGCGCGCCGGTGACGTCACCCGCATGAGAAGAGACCCAGTCCCACGCATGCGTACACAGTCTCTTCCGACAAGTCCAATTACGAGGCCGTTTCTAGGCGTAAGATACCCTGGACGTTGCATGGTTGGGGATACTGCGCCAGGGGGGACCTGGGGGGGCGGTACGGTTCTGGAATTCCCGCCACTCCCCTCAGCCCCACCCTCGCTTATCCCTCAAGAGGCGCTGGTAGGGGAGCCAGGAACGCTGGGCCGTGCGATTCTTAAATCATGGAACTAACGACAAGCCTTCGCAAAAACCAGGGCAGGATGTGAGATTCCGTTTGGTAGATCGGAAGCTCTTAGGGACAGGGCTCGTGATTTAGCCCCCTGTTCTCTTCCCCTAAATGCAAGCTCTCAAATGCAGTTTTTACAAAGAGTGATGTTCTTTTCAGACATATTTGATTAAGCTTTTTATTGGTTATAGGGCTATGGTTTTGTGCTATAATTAACATGTTAAATGTGAATCCCCTGCTAATTTCTTATTTATGCCTTCAATCATTTGAATGAAACCACCTCAGTGCAAGCCTATAATAAAGAATTACATAAATATTTCCAAGGCTATTTTGGACGAAAACATCTGCTGTACATATACATTTGCATAAAGAAATAGCTACCTAGATTTAAAAGAACTAATTTTCACAGTAAGAAGCACTTGGTGTTAGTCTACCCTTTCTCTCCCACCTCTATATTCATTTGCAGCATATTAACCAGTGGTAATTACATTTTGAGGTCAGCAGCTGTCCGTTTGAGGAAAACTATGCTAAGTAAGGCTTAGACTCTCTCCTTGTTCCAACTTTCTTTCTTTTTTTGTCTTTTGTCTTTTTTAGGGCCGCACCCATGGCATATGGAGGTTCCCACGCTAGGAGTCTAATCCAAGCTGTAGCTTCCGGCCTTTGCCACAGCAGCATAGATCCCAGCCGCCTCTGCGACCTACACCACAGCTCACAGCAACACTGGATCCTTAACCCACTGAGCAAGACCAGGGATGGAACCTGCAACCTCTTGGTTCCTAGTTGGATTTGTTAACCACTGCTTGCCTAAGTGAACTTCTCCACCTTGGCTCTGAATCCTGGACATGTTCATCTCACTCTGCCATCAATTACATATCTTCTCAATCTATATTTTCAACTTTTCCTTCTTATTTTTTGTGTTGACCTGAAACAAACAGCTTTCCAGATAATGCTCCAGCAAAGATGGGTTTATTCAGCAGTGCAATGCAACTCAGGGTCTGCAACCATGAGGAGACATCTAAGTCCAGAACTGGCAAGAGAAAAAGAGGTGTCAGAGAGGAGAAGGAAGTTGGGAAGGTTTTAGTAAGCAAAGAATCTATAGCTTCTCACTGGCTGAGCCTTTGCCAGGGAAGAGGAGTCTTTTTCCTACTGTTGAGGTCAGGAGGGGCTGAGAGCTCCCCCTTCTGGTCTCCCAACTCTTATTTAATCAGCGATTCTGTTTATTAATTTTTTACATTTACATTGGCACTTAAACACATTCTTCCACAGTCTAAGCTTGCTAAGGGCAGGGAGAATTGTTTACTATTATAAGCATAAAGCCTTTGCAGTGTCCAGCACATGGCAGGGGCTAAATATTTGTTGAATGAATAAATGTTCAGGAAAAAAGTTTCTCTTTTCTCACCTCTGTCTTCCATCATTCCATTTCACCCCCAAATCCAACCTATTACACTGAAACTACCTTTACAAGAGAATTTAAGACCTCTTTGCTGTTACGCCAATGGAAACTTTCAGTCTTTCTTACTCATCTTTTTAAAAAGCGTTTTGAATTTGCTACTGTTGCAGAAAGAATTTGCTACCTTCCAGGGCCTGAGACTGGGTTCTTGTTTAACATTTGGAAATGAATTATCTGAGGACACAGGTGCTGACAAGGCAAGAGACATTACTGGGAAGCAGCACCCAGGAGAACAGCAGCAGGGTAAGGGAAACTAGGAGAACTGCTCTGCCACATGGCTTGAAGTCTCCGGTTTCATGGGAATGGGGTTAGTTTCCAGGTTGTCTCTAGTCAATTGTCTTGCATGGACCATACTTGGTCTGGCTCATGATCCTTCGTGGTGGTGTGCACACCTCTCAGCCACGATGGATTCTGGCACAAAGGATCCTGGGATGTTGGTCATCTCCTCCCTTTTGTCTCCTCTCTCCTATTGGCTCCTCCCACAGTCTCCAGGGCAGCACCATTTTTCTCATCAGGGCCTCCTGCTGAGAGACAACTCATGCAAGCAGCTAGGACCATGCTTAAGTGGGCAGTTTCAGTCAATGGTCCCCTAATACCACTGTAACCTAGCAGGACCCTAGCGTGTCTTCCTAGGACAGGCTCCACCCCCACCCCCACCCCCACCCCCACCCCAATGCCCCATGGGCTCTGCTTGCTGCTTGTCTGGAAAAACAACAACAAACAACAACAAACAACTTTAGCCAAAGAATAAATTTAAGCAGAGAAATAAAATGCAGAGACAAAAGAAAATAGTTGAACAGGACAAAATAATACTAGTTTAGTCATTAAACAAAGTCAAGAACCTTTAGTTCCTCCTCAAGGGAGCAACGTTTTGAGCCTTTCCTTTGAGATGTTTTGCAGGTACTGAAACCCCCACCAGGCAGAAGAGCTTAACTGTATGCTGTTCTGCAAGCACGAAGACCCCAGACCAGTTGCAGTCACAAAGTTGATGATGGTGATTCCAGTTACCTCACTACCAACCAGTCAGAAGAATGTCCATGAACTTATCATGTACCCTGAAACCCTCTCCTCAGCACTTTTTCCACTTTTCCCTACATATTCTCTGAGGAAAACATGGGAAGTTGGTTCTTTGGTCCACCTTCTCCCCAGGACTGTTGGTTTCCTGTGGAAAGCTATCTTTCCTTTTACCAACACTTGTCTCTCAGTAATGGATTCTTGAGTGGGGAGCAGCCAAACCTGAGTTTGGTAACACTCTCACATGCTCTTAATTTATAAGTGTATATAACTGCCTTTTTTGTTGTTGTTGTGATTTTTCGCACTTACTCCAGGACCCAGATGCTCCCTACGCAATACGAGTAACTTCCGATTTTGTTTCTTCTTTACCACCTCCCAATAGTGGCTGAGCTGGGGATACACTGGGCTCCAGATCCTATACTTCTTTCCCTCACATAAGTAATTAGTTTGTTCTACAAATGAAGAAAATGATATACAGTATAATTTAAGATAATAAGAGGGGGAAAAAAGAGATCAAATCAACTAGATAAGGCATTGAACTCATATAATACCAAAATTATCCATTACTGTGTTTTGGCATCTATTGAAGCAGCATAAAAAGCTACTCCAAGACTAACAATTAATGTAATAGCTATTACAACCCATAATTTTTAAAGGTGAAAAGAATAAAGTTTTGGTACAAAATCTACAATGTAAAAATGTTCAATTTTCAAGAAAAAGTGAGATCCTCAGTGATAAATAATGAGCACTAAAAGTAGAATCGGCTTTTTTTTTAATTAAGGAAAGCATACATATAAGGATTCAGTGCTGTTATTCTAAGTAACTGACCAAAATGAAAGAAATGAACCTACAAAATTCTGGTATTTTTTTCCCCTCTCATTAACATTTTCAAACTGCTCTTCACTTTTTACATCTTAGTGTTGAAATTTTGGATTGACTTTTCTACTCAGCTAGCACTTCAAATTTATTTCCTTTGCATTAATTGTGGGGTCATTAACCCATTTCTATTGCAATCAACTATCTTCCTGCAAGCATTTGTTACCATGTTGCAGCCCTACAACATGACAATATCATGATCTACTTATTACTGACATTTCCTAAACATAATATCTAGGCCACAGTGTTTACAGTTCATTTCCTTGTGATATAATAGCATTCCTGTCCAATCCTATTGAACATCTTTTTTTTTTTTTTTTGGTCTTTTTGCTATTTCTTGGGCTGCTCCTGCTGCATATGGAGGTTCCCAGGCTAGGGGTCAAATTGGAGCTCTAGCCATTGGCCTAAGCCAGAGCCACAGCAACGCAGGATCCAAGCCACGTCTGCAACCTACACCACAGCTCACGGCAACGCCGGATCGTTAACCCACTGAGCAAGGGCAGGGACCGAACCCGCAACCTCATGGTTCCTAGTCGGATTCGTTAACCACTGCGCCACGACGGGAACTCCTGAACATCTTGATCATTGTATAAAATCATATCTCTAAAGCATCCAATTTTTATATTAAATGGATGAAGCAAGATATTTCGAACCTAACACTATAGCAAATTTATATTTAACATGTAAGTTTAAATGATGAAGTATATAATCCCTCACTGCACATTAGGAAGGCAATAAAGATATTTTTTTAAACATAATACTGGGCACCATAAATTGAGAATAACATCAGTATTTTTTGAAGAGATTTCCATACAACTTTTGAACTTTAGTAGTAATTAAAAAAATTTACATGCATAATTTCCAGCTTTCCTCTAATCAGATTCAGTGAAAAGCACTATCAGAGAGGAATACTATTGGACAGACCACACAGGAAGGAAAAAATGAGTGGCTGGAAACAGAAAATAGTAGTATATAAGTCAAGTTAGCATAACAGAGGATCTAAATGGGTGAAGCAAGGCTGGATTAAGCAAGAAGAGCTATGACAAAGAGAAGTGCAGCATCTCCTCCTTTGAAAAATATCATGCGGCACCTATCTACTCAGAGTGTGTAAGGTGAACAAGGTTGAGATGGCTGTCTCAATAGACACAACCTTTAGTTAAGTTACACCAAAGATATATATTGAGATGAAAAAGAACTGCATTCACAGCCTCAACATGAGTGTTAAGTCAGAAGAAATATTCTCTGACAAACCAAAATCTCCAGGTACCAATGTATGGGAAGAACCGTGATGCCTTAGAAAATGGTTGGTTCTTCAAGTTTCTCTGTAGAGGTGAGGAGGGAGAGAAATTGAGGAGGAACCAGCAAAAAGCCAGAGGGTGTGCCTAATTACCAGAAGAGATGTCACTCTTTGCCTGTGTGTCCTTCATCCACCCACTCAAAAAAAAAAAAAAAAAACAACTTTATTAATAAAGTTATTGAACGCAGAGTAAGGAAGTAAGGAACTTGGTCTATGTTCAGATTGATACAACAATAGCTGAGGCAGCACATATAGGAGGGAGACTGATAAAAATAAGAGGAAAAGACCTGCTGGAAATTAACAGATATGAAGAACAGATTAGTCAAAGAAGAAATTTCAGCTTCTTAACACTGTAGACATATGGGTTTATGTCTTGAGTTTAGAGTCCCTATTTTCTGAATGCCCTATGTTTTGTACCATGGGAGATTATGTCCTGGAAAACCCTCCTATAACACTTACATAAAAACCTTTATATCGATGTGATCTTAGACCAAAAAAAAAAAAAAAAATGTGTTGATGGTTTGTTTTCAAAAGACTATGGTCCAGTTCTGAAAGTTGGAGAGCATGGTAGCAGGTAGAAATTTGCTAATCTGATATTTTTCTCTTTTTTTCCTATCTTTTTTGAGAGATCAAAAATAGGCACACTTTTAAAACCTTTATAATGAATAGTCTTAAATAATGGAAAGCTGATTAGGAGGGGGCATGTTATTTTAAATTCATCATCGTTATTTGGAATAGTTGAGAACTATTTGCTTTAGGTTCAAAATGCATTTTTAACATGAAAAGACATTTTGCACCTTTGTTAGATGTTTTTTCTATTAGTTAAATAGAATCTGCATTTATTCATTACATTCATACTTTTTTTTTTCCAGGAAAAGGAAAATTCAGTATCAGAGTCCCCTTGATGAAAATTGAGGGTATTTTATCCATTTTTCACTTGTGTGCAACATGAGACTTTCTATGGCTAAATGACAGTTTATCTTTTCTCCCTACAATGATAGGTTATAGCTAATGTATTAAGTAGAGTAAAAAGTATCGTTTGTGTTGGCCCTACTTTTATCTAGTCCTCAATAGTAAAAAATTAGTCCAGGATATCTTTCCTATGATTAGAGCAGAATAGAAATGATTACAATATAATCACATTTGAAAAACTTCAGTTTAATTAGGGTATATTCAATCCAGAGTACAATGTCAAAGTCTGGCGCACCCAAAGGAACAGAACAGATGGAGAAAAACAAATAGTTTGCCATTCCTACTTATTTTCATATTAAGATGGTGTAAACATGTCCAAAGCCAGAGGCATGTTTATTTAACAGAGTCTTAAAGTCTATTAGAATGATAGGAAATGGTGAAAAGGAAACGTATTCTTTTTGACATGTCATTTATATCTGACCATAAAGAATTTCTTATATACTCCATGTAATCTGCTAATCAATCCTATTCATATTAAACTTCCAAATGCTAATAGTATTAATCTTGATAAATATCCTCCTTAATTTTCCCATTCTTCTTTTCTTTCTATATTTATGTCCATTATCCTTTATATGAAACCATCCATCCCTCCATCAGATAAATCCTATCTTCTTTGCCACAATCTGAATCTTGTATTACAGATTCAGAAATGAGCACGTAACCCAATGCAAGCTAAAGAGAGATGAAAATATATTTTCTGGGGACCTCTGGAAGAGGTATTTTCCTCTCTCTCTAGAGATAATATGACAAATCAGCCTCCCATCTTCGTGATACGAAGTGAAAAAATGTACAGACCATTGATTCCTGGATGCCATTCCATGACCAAAAAGGAGATTTAAGATGAAGCCAGTATGAGGTAACTAAGCAGAATGTCAGATTAAAGAAAAAAAAAATCTGTAAACTTGATGGTTGCCTTAAGCCCCTGAATCAACTAACTCTGAAATTGACACACCTCTGAAATTCTGGCTATATGAGCTTTTTGCAGTTTTACATGACTGGCTGTCAAAAGAAGCCTTCTTTCAGGTAAACACCAGGGAATTTATAGGCATAAGACATATAACGTCATTAATAATCTTCACTTAGCAAAATCTGATACTAGGTGGGAGGACTTTTTAAGAGCCTCTAGTTGTCTATTTCCAAAATTTTTATTTCCCATGAATTCCAGACATAATTTCAACTGCACGCTAAATATTGCCATTCAGATAGCTAGAAGATATCTCCAATCTTCAAACCATAGCCAGCCCAAGAAAGAACTCAGGATGTTATGAACTCCCAAATTGGTCCTTTTTAATATTTTCTAACTCAATTAATAGCATCTCTTCATGCAATTAATTGCTCAGGCTAAACTATCTTGAGGATGCCCTTAATTATTTTTCTGACAGTTCACAATCAATCTGTAAGCACATTCTGTTGTCTCAGTCTTCATATCATATCCCATCTTAGGTCCAGGCACTTGACACCACCTCCATCAGGCCAAATATCTTTCACTGTTTCAAAGCAACAGACTTTTAAAATAGTTTCCTAACTACTATTCTTATCTACCTATAACCAATTCCCCAATTAGGATCCAGAGTGATTCTTTTTTTTTTTTTTTTCTTTTTTCGCTTCACCTCCATATGTGGAAGTTCCCAGGTCAGGGATCCACTCCAAGCCGGAGCCTTGACCTATGCCTCGGCTGTGGCAATACTAGATCCTTAATGCACTGTGCCACATTGGGAACTACTCCAGACTGATTCTTTTAAAATATATTCAGAAAATATCACTTCTCCATGCAATACCTTTAATGGTTTTCTATCACATTCAGAAAACAAAAACAAAAACAAAAACAAACAAACAAAAAACAATCTGGCTTCTCACCACCTCCACTTTTACATTCAAATACTCCCCTTGACCTCTGTGCTAAACATTACTAACCATTTTGCTGATTTCTAACCATCCCAAACACACTGAAATTATCTTCTCTGGATATCCACAAAACTCACTGTCTTTTTTCAGGTCTCTGCTGCCAAGTCACCCTATCAGAGAGTGGTTTCCTAACCATTTGTTCACTATTCCTTTACTATTTCTCTCTTTTTTTTTTTTTTTTGTCTTTTGTCTTTTGTTGTTGTTGTTGTTGTTGCTATTTCTTGGGCCGCTCCCGCGGCATATGGAGGTTCCCAGGCTAGGGGTCCAATTGGAGCTGTAGCCACCGGCCTACGCCAGAGTCACAGCAACTCGGGATCCGAGCTGCGTCTGCAACCTACACCACAGCTCACGGCAACGCCGGATTGTTAACCCACTGAGCAAGGGCAGGGACCGAACCCGCAACCTCATGGTTCCTAGTCGGATTCGTTAACCACTGCGCCACGACAGGAACTCCCCTTTACTATTTCTTATTAGTCTTAAAGCAAATATTTGTATTTGACTATATATACCAGTCCAAATGATAGCATTTGAACTCTAGCGCTATTGATAACTGATCATCTATTCTTAGACACTTCATAGTCCATTTTTGCCTATGACATTTTGACATGCATTTATCTTCATTTGCAACTAAACAATTAATATAAGTTTTTACTTTCCATGAGCCAAAAACTGAGCTTGGCTATATTATGAAAACCTTACTACTAAAACACTAGGGCCATTATTCTTTTCTTTACTAAGGCCATTATTCTTTTCTTTGTGAAACTTGAGACCATCTGTGTCAACATGTCTTAGTAAGACTGTAGACTGCCTATGTCAACAGTAAGGAGAAGGAGCAGTTCCTGGGTCTTAAGGAGAAATTCATGAGAAGACGGCCTTGAGCAGAGATGTGACCTTCACTGCAGTGATGAAGACCACATGAAGCCACATCACAGAGCCAGAGTTTCCAAGAAACCAGAAACCGGAGGGTATGGGGCAGAAATGCTGTGCTCTACTTATGTAAACCTCCTCGGGCCGAACGCAGGTCAAAGGAGGGTGGTGAGAAGGTCTAGAAGGACAAAGGGAGGATATATGGCATGAGCTTATAGGCATTTTTTAACCTCTCTTTTTAAAGACATATATATAAATATCTAATTCCAGGACACAGAATTAGCAAAAAGTCTGGACAGTGAACGACTCAAGGCAAAGCAAACCTCATTAAAACGATTTGTTTTTGAGAATGAATCAGCAATCGGAAAAGAAGTAACAAAGACGATTTTCAAGACATACTGTGATCTGTAATAAATTGATAATCTAATTCCAGTTTCCTAGAGGCTCCTTGGCAAATACAATTATCTGCACCTTAATTTAGCACTATTGTAAATCCTAGAGGCTGGTTTTAAAAAAAGTCACATGGGAGTCTCTGTGGCACAGTAGTAAAGGATCCAGTGTTGTCACTGCAGTGGCCTAGGTCACTGCTATAGCTCCTGGGGTTCAGTCCCTGGCCTTGGAACTTTCACACGCTGCAGGCACAGCCCCCTGAAAAGTCATATAAGAATGAAATACTAAAATTATGAGTTCCTGGATTTTTTTTTTTTTTTTGGCTTTTTAGGGCCATACCCGCAGCATATGGAGTTCCCAGGCTAGGGGTCTAATCGGAGCTACAGCTGCCGGCCTACACCACAGCCACAGCAATGCAGGATCTGAGCTGTGTCTGCAACCTATACCACAGCTCATGGCAACGCCGTATACTTAACCCACTGAGCAAGGACAGAGATTGAACCTGCAACGTCATGGTTCGTAGGCAGATTTATTTCCTCTGCACTACGATGGGAACTCCGTGTTCCTAGAAATTTTAAACGGGGCAATTTTTTAGGCCTATATAAACTTCACAATATTCCAGCTTTCCCCAGAATCAAATAATAAAATGCACAGTACAGCTAAAGTCATATTTGTAGATTGATTGTTTAAGCATAGTCTAGTAGAAATTGCACAGTTTGATTGAGGTCAGATAGCTCCAAGGTTCCCTATCCCCTGTTTTTTAGGGCCACACCTGTGGCATATGGAGGTTCTCAGGCTAGGGGTCAAATCAGAGCTGCAGCTGCTGGCCTACACCACAGCCACAGCAACACCAGATCCAAGCCACATCTGTGACCCACACCACAGCTATGGCAGTGCCAGATCCCCAACCCACTGAGCAAGGTCAGGGATAGAACCTGAATCTTCATGGATACCAGTCAGATTTTTTTTTTTTTTTTTTTTTTGTCTTTTTGTCTTTTCAGGGCTGCACCCACGGCATATGGACCCACACCACAGCTCACGGCAACACCAGATCCTTAACCCACTGAGCGAGGCCAGGGATCAAACCCACAGCCTAATGGTTCCCCCAGTTAGACTTGTTCCCACTGTGCCACGACAGGGACTCCCAATACGAGTCAGATTTGTTTCCACTGTGCCACAATAGGAACTCCAGCTCCAAGTTTTAATATAAGACTTTTGAAACTATCTTTGACATATCCCCTATTTTTTTAATGAAAGCAAACATATAAAACAGCAGCCATTAAAGGGAGAGTGCAAATATCCCCTTTGTTGCTATGTCTGTGACTTGACATTTGCATTCTGTGGTGGTGAGTACCGCAGAGCTAAAGAACATGGACACAATTAAAGATCTAAAACTCTCAAGGTAAACTAAATTATAAGTTTTAAAGGGCTCCTTTGCAATTAGGAAACTAGATAATAAAATACCTAATGATATTCTTTAGATATTTGCACCACAATACTTTTAAAATTTTTATTTGTTTGTTTTTTTGGCCATGTTTGTTGCATGCAGAAATTTCTGGGCCAGGGATGGATCCTGAGCCATAGCAGTAATCCAAGCCACATCAGTAACAATGTCATGTCCTTAACTCTTAGGCCACCAGGGAACTCTTGGACCACAAATTATTGTGTTTTAATGTGAAAAGTATAATCAGGCCATTCTTTTACCATTAGGCCTTTGTAAGCCATTTAATCTCTTAAACACATATAGAATAAACATTCTGAAAGTAACAAATTTCCGCACCAAAAATATCACCAAAACAAACCCCTAAATTCCTAGAAGAAATAAATCCACGCAGATACTACATTACTTTCTTAGAAAACTTTAACCCAGGTCAGATCCACAGCAAAAAAAAAAAAAAAAAATCAGGTTTTTTTTTAACCATATTTAACCACAGATAAAATGCTGAACAAGGACAATAGATGAAGATGGCTGACTAAATATAAGGACCCTCTCCATTTAAATCACCTTTAAATGGTCATATATATTTTATGAAATAACAAATATAAAGTGACGGAAAGCTGGCATATCTTTTATCAATTAGCCATGTAATTTGAGGAATTAGTTATATACAGAATACAAAGAAAAGAGGTTCATGTAAGTCACAGCCCAAGACATTGGGAGTAAGATTGAGGGCCAGATGTGAAATGGTACCAAAGGATGATTCAAGCCCAGAGCAACACATCAAAACAACTGGGGAGGACCCCAGAGTGCATGCAAAATAGCTAGATAGTTCTCTCCTTCCTTGGGCATCAGTTGCATTTGCTCTTAGGGCAGAGTGGCATGGGTCAGTGCCTGTGTCGCTGAAACTAGCCATAATCAGACAGAAATGTCAGACAGAGTCTCCCAGCGTTTCACTCCCACGGTCTCCTGAGGCCAGCTGTGATGTCCAAACTTACATCCACAGCCAGGCAAACAAATTATCAAATAAAATTATGAGGAATAGCAGAAAAGTCACCAACATTTTGAGGAAAATATGCTTTATTAACATGTCACCAAACCCAATTTTTCAAGAAATTAATCTCAATATTTTAGAGATCAAACAGAAAACTTTAAAAGACATAAGTTAACATCTTTAGAGTGAGGCAAGATGTCACAAAAATATCAGAAATAACAGCATGACCTATTTTTATAGATGTAGAATATTAAATGAGTATAAAATAATGCTCTGTATAAATTTACAACGATAAAATTCAAAGGCTAAATTAAATGTATAATTTCTTAGGGAAATACAAATTGCTCACATTGGTTCTAAAGTGATAGAGACCATGCATCAATGAATAATTATAGATAAATAAGACAGTAAAAGATTTACTCAAAAGGAAGGGAGTTCCAATTGTGGCTCAGCAGTTAATGAACACAACTGGCATCCATGGGAATGTGAGTTTGATCCCTGGCCTCACCCAGTGGGTCGGGGATCCACTGTTGCCCTGAGGTATTGTGTAGGTAGCAGATGCAGCTTGGATCCCGTGTTTCTGCATTTCTGTGGCTGTGGTGTAGGCTGGTGGCTACAGCTTGGGTTGGACCCTTAGCCTGGGAACCTCCATGTGCAATGGGTACGGCCCTAAAGGCAAAAAGACCAAAAAAAAAAAAAAAGAATTACTCAAAAAGTGGACAACAAAGACATTCACTTTTAATCTGGAAAAGGAACAAAATCTCTCCCTACTTCTAGCAGAGATAATGAGAAGCAGAGATTTTATTTTAGATGATATTAGCACCAACAAATCCCAGTCTTTAAAACAGATTAATAAAGGAGATACTAAGTGCATTGAACATTGGAGATGAAATGTTGAGAACAATTACATGAAGAGAGAAAGTTAGGAAAGATTAGCAACAACGTCAGATCAAGAGACAATCTGCCAGAACAGCAAGTTTCCAAAGAGGTGGTTCCATACAGTGGAGAATTAACTCTTATGTTAAACATCTAGACCAAGTGCACGGGCTGATGGAGCCTTCCTGATCCTCTTAGTCCTCATGGACTGGCAAGGGAATTGCAATAGAATTAAAAAAAAAAAAAAAAAAAAAAAAAGACCTATATATTCCATTTTTTTTCAGCAAAGCACTTTTCCATAACCTTCATCATGTTAGCCTAAAGTAATCTGGTCTCTTCCCACATTAAATTCTGCAAACAACTAGGGCCAGAAAGAACTCAAATTCAAAGGTATGCAGCAATATAAAAGGGATGTACATGGAACACAGTGATAAAGGAATATAAAAAGCTAAAAACAGAGGTGGCCAACAAAACATTTTAATGTGGAATAGATACAAACCTTGGTGAAATATTTTCCTATAGAATAAAATAACTTGGTAAACAAAAAAATATATATATTTCTGGCCATACCCACAGCATATGGACCCCTAAAAATTAAAAAAAAAATTTTTTAAATCCCTCTGTGCGTGAGTATTTCAATATAGAAATATAGGAATCAGAGAAGAAATAATAACACAACAAAAGAAGTGGGAACAAAAATAAAACTGCAGTAAGTGATGTAGCTGTTGAAGCATCCATGTGATTGAAAACAAGTCTACCTAAATGAAGGACAAATTTCAACATGCTGAATTAAATGAAATAGAAAAGAAAAAAACATTTAAATAATTAGAAAGAGGTAGAAGTGAAATGTTGCCAAAATAGATCAATTATACACATAGCTGGGGTCCAGGGAGAGGAGAATAGAACAATTTGAACGGAAAATAGAGTTAAAGATATAAATCAAGAAAAAAATTCTGAATTAAAACAAATCGATCCTATAAATTGAAGGTGGACGTTGTATTCTAATTAAAATAGGCTCTGACGTATTAATACTATGACATTTTCATGTAAATTTCCTGGACTTAAAACTAAAGAAAGACATCAAACCAAAATAAAATAAAAGATCAACTCACTTTGAGGCACTTGTCACATTGATTTTAATCTTTCCTACAGCATTTTATAATGCACAAAAGAAATAAAGCAATTCTAGGAAGTCTTCAAGTAGAGAAAGTGTGACTCAAAATTTTTGTACTATTCTAGATTTTGTTTATCTATGAAGGCAACAGACAAGTGATGGTAGGTAACTCTTTTTGTATAGCAAGCTCTGAAAAAAAGCAGAGTGTTTTTATTTGGATAGTCTATGCTATTTCAAAAAGATAAATAGGACTTCTCAAAAGCTGGACATCACAGAGGCTTTATATAAAAATATGGATTGTGAACCTCCTACACAAGGAAGCAAAGGAAATGTTTCTCAGACTTGTTCTCTCATGCCTTCTTCTTTTCTCAGAACACATTCCAAGAAATGGGTTTGTGTAAATGTAGTAAAATTCTTCCCAGTGAAATTCTTTTTAGTTTAGCTTCCAGTTACCTTCTTGGAACAATAAATACTGGAGCCTGGACACAAATGAAGTCTTCTTTTTCCTTTTTCACATTCGTAAGTATAATTTTATGAGGCTAAACTTACATTAGATATAAATGATACATATTTCTTATAATTTAAAATTACATTATGACACATATTTTCTTTCCTGATTAAAAACTGTCTGTTTTAATATTACTCATTTATAAGTAGTTAACAACCAAATATCTTTAATTTCTCTTTTTAGCCATTTATATTTTTTGCTTTTTAAATCTGTATTATATGGCAGAGACTTTCTCTTTGCTTTTCTCCTTTTCATTTCCAATTTCTCTCTTTTACTGTAAGGGCAAATATAAATTAAAAATAAGAGACTTAATTCTCCATGTTGAAAATAAGGCAGAGACTTCCACCCACCACTTTTCTTAAAGAATTTGCTTTAGAAAACAGTAATTATAAGTTCTGTCTTTGTCTCTTTGAAAGGTAGTTAAGTCTTTTTAGAAACCAAATAAGACTCTTATTAGCTTTATGACCCAGGTTTGTCTCAGTCAAGGAAAATGGGAGGCATCTCTTTGAAATGCAATCATCAATAAAGATAGCATCCCTATCTTTCCATTTTTGAGGGAGGATTGGAGCTTTACTTGAGTGGGTGCTTCCCTCCAAGTTACAAAATTACCTGCTATCATAAAGAGATGAGAAGTTTATTTTTCCTTTGGATAAAGCCAATTGCAATCAGATGGTCGGTCATGTTGATTATGAGGTAAATTCAGAATGAAGTTAGTATAAGTTTTTTGTTCCCAATTCTTTCTGCTTATAAATTTTATAAGCTGCTTAGCACTCCTTTCTTTCTTTCTTTTCTTTTCTTTCTTTTTTTTTTTTTTTTTGTCTTTTTGCTATTTCTTGGGCTGCTCCCGCGGCATATGGAGGTTCCCAGGCTAGGGGTCGAATCAGAGCTGTAGCCACTGGCTTACACCACAGCCACAGCAACGCGGGATCCGAGCCGCGTCTGCAACCTACACCACAGCTCACGGCAACGCAGGGTCCTTAACCCACTGAGCCAGGGCAGGGACCGAACCTGCAACCTCATGGTTCCTAGTCGGATTCGTTAACCACTGCGTCACGACGGGAACTCCAGCACTCCTTTCTATATGCTAGATTGGTGCCAAATTTGAATTTTTGCTCAAATAAACTCTTAAAATTTTTAATATGCTTCAGTTGATCATTTAATGAGTATTTGTATGTATATATACCAGGCATTGTTCTAAATAGAAATATCAACTAAGTTAACTTTTATCACAGCTCTTAGTACCTTTGTCATTCTGAAGTAGGAGGTAGATGGACCCTTGGGCTGAGAACAGATGGGATTTGTTAGGCTGAGTAAATTGGGCCATGCTTCCCCTTGACACCTCAAGGAGAAAGTTAATGGCAGGATGTGAGCTCTCCTGAGTAAAAAGATAAGAGAACCCCATCAGTCACTCCTGGGGTCAAGGAGACCTCACTCCTCAACTACACATGCACAGAGAGATGCTTCTGGGTCAAAAGGGAGGGGGTGCCAGGCCATAATAAATCCTGATACCTTCCCAGAACCCTTTGCTCTAGAATCCTTCTTGGCCAAAAAATGCTCATGCATATCAGGGAGGGTCCTGAGTGCAATGAGATATGAGAAATAAAACAAGATAATTGACCAAAGGAAAACAAAGACCCGAAAGAACTGTCCAATATAAGTGATTTAAATCACCTCTCTGGGGTGCTCCTCATTCAGGGGGATGCTCCACCCACACTCCCCTTTTGAGTATGTATTACTGTTTTGCTTATGTCTTAAATAAATGAATTCTTGCTTTTTAACAGGGGACAAGAATCAGGGCAATTCTGTTTTTAGCCTCTAGCTGGTCTAGCAGCTAGGATTCCTGGTCTTCATCCAGGCTGCCCAGGTTCAATTCCCGAGCAGAGAATTAAGATCTTGCTCCAAGCCATTATGCACTGTTGTCTCTCCAAGATCAATTTCATTCACAGATGACTAAACTGAGGTACAGGGTAGTTACATAATTTGTCTAAAAGTGTCTTTGATAGTGAAGAGAGCCTAGATCTCAACCCTGTTGACCTGAGTGTATAACAAATAGACTGAGTTATTTCTCCAACAAAAAAGTGGGTTTATTTAGGATCAGCAGATTTGGGGTCTACAACCATGATGAACCCCTTGCAAGTCCCCCATAGGCAAGGACAGAAGAACTTTTTATGAAGGGGAAAGGAAGTTGAGAGTGTTACAGTAAACAAAGAGTTGATGGCTTTTCATTGGAGACATGTGACAGCTCTCATTGGCTGAGTCCTCTTCAGGAGAGGAATGTTTCTTCTTCCTGTTGAGCTTCACTATCTATTGTCTCAGGGTAAGTACCCCTTCTGGTCTCCTGACTTTTTAAAATTAAGGTCTCTGATTATTAATTTTTTACAACCCAGAAAAATCTCACTCCAGACCCAGTGCTTTATAACCCAGCTCTATTCTTGTTCTACACCAATGTCTTACTCCGCTGTAACATTGCAGTTTTACTACATGATAGAGAACTTCAACATTATTACCATTGATAAAATATTTATCAGTATAGTAAAATACTTTTCGCGTTTATGCTCAGAAATTCTCTTTATCAATTACTGTCATCAGTTCTCGAGAAACTTTTTTTTAATCGTAGTAGTCAAATAGCAGAACATAAGAAAGACACTGAAAAATGAAAAGTGATGTAATTACCTTTCCATAACTGGATCTGAGCATTTTTATATTGGAATAAAATTGCAAGCACTGAAATATTTTGAAGTTAATACTTTATTAAGATAAATAGAGGAAATGCACACCTCTCTTGGTATTAAATTGTTTCAGGCTATCTGGTTTCATAGCAGTTTACAAGAAGCTAGTGTACTGATTTATAGCATGAAGGCTATCTCTGAAACAGAGGCTAGCTGCCTTACTATTCAGTAACTAGAATCTGAGATTGTGAAAACACAGCAAAATCTACATAGAGAAGAGCATCCCTCATGATCTGTTGCTCATATATAGGGCTCATGCAAAATTTGAAGTAAATCATCTGAAAAATGAAGATTTAAAAAATGGAAACAGTGTCATATTTACTCTCAATCCTTATGTTCAACCATTACCTCATATAGATTTCAAAATCTTTATGTGAATACATATACAGCAGAAAAGCTGGTAGGTAAACTATAACGCTCATGAGAATATTTATAGGAAAAAAATTTTGTCAGAGAACATTATTACTTTTACAGTTGTACAATAATCATCACAACCAATTTTAAAGCATTTCCATCCGAAACCCCCAGCCCATCACCCCCACCCCCAACCTGTCTCCTTTGGAAACCATAAGTTTTTTAAAGTCTGCATGAGTCAGTATCTGTTTGGAAAGAAGTTCATTGTATCCTTTTCTTAGATTCCACATGTAAGTGACAGCATATGACATTGGTGTCTCATTGACTGACTTCATTTAACATGATAATTTCTAGGTCCTCCATGTTGCTGCAAATGCCATTATTTCTTTCCTTTTAATGGCTGAGTAACATTCCATTGTGTGTATGTGCCACACCTTTTTTTCCATTCCTCTGTTGGTGGACATTTACATTGTTTCCATGTCTTGGCTATTGTAAATAGTTCTGCATTGAACTTTGGAGTGCATGTATCTTTTTGAGTCCTGGTTTTCTCTGGATAGGTGCTCAGGAGTGGGATTGCTGGATCAAATGGTAGTTCTATTTTCAGTTTTCTGAGGAATCTCCATACTGTTTTCCACAGTGGTTGCACCAATTTACAGTCCCACCAACAGTGTAATAGGGTTCCCTTTTCTCCACATGCTCTCCAGAACTTACTGTTTGTAGACATTTTGATGATGGCCATTCTGGCCGGTGTAAGGTGGTACCTCATAGTGGTTTTGGTTTGCATTTCTCTAACAGTGATGTTGAACATCTTTTCATGTGTTTTTTGGCCATCTGCATATCTTCTTTGTAGCATTGTCTGTTTAGATCTTCTGCCCATTTTCTGATAGGTTTATTTTTTTGGTATTGAGCTTCAGGAGGTGTTTATAAATTTTGGAGATTAATCCCTTGTCAAAGATTTTCTCCCATTCTGTGAGTTGTCTTTTCATTTTGTTTAGGGTTTCCTTTGCTGTGCAGAAACTTTTAAGTTTAATTAGGTCCCATTTGTTTATTTTCGTTTTTATTGTCATTTCTCTAGGAGGTAGATCTGAGAAGATATTACTGTGGTTTATGTCAGAGAGTGTTTGACCTATGTTTTCATCTAAGAGTTTTATAGTGTTGGGTCTTATATTTAGGTCTTTAATCCATTTTGAGTTTATTTTTGTGTATGGAGTTAGGAAGTGTTCTAATTTCATTCTTTTACATGTAGTTGTCCAGTTTTCCTAGCACCACTTATTGAAGGGACTGTCTTTTCTCCACTGTATATTCTTGCCTCCTTTGTTAGAAAATTTAAGTGTAATAAGTGACAAAAACTTATATTTTGTATTTATACTTGCAGTTCTATTAATTTAAAGAAAAATACTTAAGAATTTTTTAGGACTAATTTTAGCTACCGGTGTTTAGAAAATTAAGTTATCATTTTCAAACTCTTTATTGCAATGGACCAAAATTTAATTTTTTTGTTGTCATGAGAGGAATACAGGCAGTGATATCTTTTCCTTTTGCCTTAATAGAAAAGTTCTGAGATAAATACAGTGAGGTGTTTCTTCATGTCATTTTGGGGAGAATGGCATTTTCTATTTAATAATAACTAATTGAAAGACTACTGAATCTTATAGATCTTTAATGAAAAACCCATAGATTAAATTTGTGGTACTATTGTTATTTGACATCAAACAACTCAAAGGAAACTTTTAAATAATGGATGATACAAAAGTGAATGAGCTGCAAAACCAGATATGCTTAAAATAAAAATCTTACACTTTCACCTAAATGTGAAAAAGAGTAGATTACTTCTATGGTGGAAAAAAATGTTCTTTAGGAGTTAATTAACATAATAATAAAAATAAAATAATAATAAAATAAAAGATTTTGAAAGATTAAATTATGAGAAAATGAGATTGACATCTACTGTGAAATGCAACATAGAAAAATAATTCTTTATGAAATAAGTTCACACAGCTAAGGCAGACTGTATCAGTTGTTAATGTTGTTGAAATAAAGCTTCTTCCTATAACATCAAACCTATAGAACTAAGCAAAACCAAATATCTATTTTAATAAATTGTTAGGTATGATTAAATTAGATCAATTTTCAACCAAAACGCATGTTCAAAAGTATGTAAATAATTTCAGCATGTTACATAAAATAAACCAAAGTTTTACATTCTGTAAAAACTTTGTGTTAAAGCTAAGAAAAATTATGGCTATACAATGTGGCACAGTTATGAGATGTATGGCTTAGCAATTGTTCTGAATGATGAAATGTCACATCTACAAATTCATACAAACTAAGCACATTGTATATCTTGATTTTTGCTTGTCTTCTTTCCTGAATAAACTCCACAGATTCTTAATACAGATATCCAGCTTGTTCACTCTCTCAGTAGGTAAGATGAAAGCAGTCAAATATTTGATATTTTGGGGCTAAGTGAAATTACTCACTTTGATGGGTCATAAATGTTTTATTTAAATATTTATTTAGAAGTATAAATTTTGGTATTGCAATACTGATTCATTGTTTCCTAAAATGTATTCGACAGCATATAATATCGAAAAAGTTTTCCAGAAAGAAAACCACATTGAAAAGAAAAAGTTTAAATGTTTAAAATTTTAGTTTAAAATATATTTCATAAACATTATCAACAACAGGAATATAATCAGAGCTTTAAAATAGAAATATTAGAAATAAATGTTCTTATTGCCTGTTCACTAGAAATGGAAGCTGAATGGCCATCCCAAGAATTCAAGGTAAATAGGCATAATGGCCATCATTAAAAAGCCTACGAATAACAAATGCTGGATAGGGTGTGGAGAAAGGGAACCCTCTTACACTGAAGGTGGGAATGCAAAGTAATGTAGCCACTATGGGTAACAGCATGGAGATTCCTCAAAAAACTAAAAATAGAGTTGCCATATGATCCAGCAACACTATTCCCGGGTATATACCCAGATAAAACTATAATTTGAAAAGACAGATGCACCCCTATATTTATTGCAGCACTATTTATAGTAGCCAAGGCATGGAAACAACCTAAATGTCCATTGACAGATGAATGAAGAAGATGTGGGGTGTGGGTATGTGTGTGTGTGTGTGTGTGTGTGTGCATAAAATTAGTGATTAAAAACAATGAAATAGTGGCATTTGCAGCAGCATGAATGGACCTAGAGATTATCATAAGCAAACAAAGTCAGAAAGAGAAAGACAAAGACCGTATAATATCACTTATATGTGGAATCTAAAATACAACACCAATCAACATATCTACAAAACAAAAACAGATTTACAGATATAGAGAACAGACTTTGATTACCAAGGGGGAGGGGAATAGGGGAGAGAAGGATTGGGAGTTTGGAATTAGCAGAGGCAAACTATTATGTACAGGGTGGATAAATAACAAGGTCCTACTGCACAGCACAGGGAACTATATTCAGTATCCTCTGAGAAACCACAATGGAAAAGAACATGAAATATATATACGTATAACTGATTCACTTTCTGTATAGAAAAATAATACAACATTGTAAATCAACTATGCTTCAATAAATAAAATTTTCAATAAGGAAGAAAATCCCCAAATCAGAGACTGTAGTCCTCAGGGTCTCCAGAGCAGCACCGTTGTCAGCAAAGTTGGATATGTGCAAAGATGGTGCAACATGACAGCCCCAAGTCAATTCATTATCACAGGCCCCGAAACTTACTTGTGGCAAAATCAACACAGAATTTCAGTCTCCCTGATAAAGAATCAGAGAGAATTTTATTTTCTCTTTTACTTTGCAAATGTTACCTTTAAATCCAATGAGACAAACGGTATGTTGAATTTTTCTACAAAGTTGAATAACTTTAAATACTGGGCAAATACTATTAAAGAAGTAATCTGGAATGGTTAAAAAAAAAAGAGAGAGAGAAAGAATTTAAGGTAAGTGTTCTCAAGATTATTGAGGTTTGTTGCATAAATTTTATGCATTGATAATGGAAGTTGGGCAGTTTCCCATAGTTTATTGTTTTTGGAATAAAATAGTTAAAATTTTTCTCTAAAACCTTTCTTTTGAAATCTTAAAAATCACTTATTCAAATCGTGCATCACCATGAATGCTCCATCACAATGAAAGAAGTAGAGTGTTTAGAATTGTATGCTTCACTGTGATATAACTTGCCTTTATATGTGCCTAAACATTTTTGCCTTAGAGTAAACTGAGCTTTATATATAATATAGAATGACAGACATCAATTCCTTTTAATTTCAAAATCCACTTGTAATTAGTTAATTTAGAACTCAAAATTCATTTTTTTCATTTGGAGAAAGAAGTATCAAGTATTTAAGTAACTCTCAAGGTAAATCATATGCATGTGCAATCCAATGTATAAGTGAATAACAACAAAATTAATATAATTTCATTTATATTATACTAATATTATACTACTAACTTATACTAATTACTAATATCCTTGCTCAGACTATCTCACTTAATTCTGGTAATACCTTTGTATATTCAATATGTAAGGAATTTAGAGTACCCATGTTTTTGTTTCCATCAGAGAATATATTCTATATTTGAACTTTTTCCATTGTATTTGAATTTTTTTTTTGTCTTTTTGCCATTTCTTGGGCCGCTCCTGCGGCATATGGAGGTTCCCGGGCTAGGGGTCGAATCGGAGCTGCAGCTGCCAGCCTACGCCAGAGCCACAGCAACGCAGGATCCGAGCCGCGTCTGTGACCTACACCACAGCTCACGGCAACGCCAGAACCTTGACCCACTGAGCAAGGGCAGGGATCAAACCCGCAACCTCATGGTTCCTAGTCGGATTTGTTAACCACTGCGCCACGACGGGAACTCCAGTATTTGAATTTTTAATGAAGACCTTTGAAGTTGTGAAACAAAACAATCAATATATTTGAATTCTGCTTCTATCAAAGATTGGGGCAAAATATCTCTCCCCTGTAATTGCTTTATCAAGATAGATAAATTTTAACTCAAACTGATATCAATATAGATGTAGACATAGATATAGATATATAAACATCTCTCTATATATTTACAATAAAGAAATGAAAATTTTCCTTTTAAAAATAAAGAGGAAGATTAAGAACACATGTTGATGAGTGAAGTAAGTCAGAAAGAGAAAGGCAAATACCATGTGATATCACTTATATGTGGAATCGAAAATATGGCACAAGTGAACCTATCTACAAAGCAGAAACAGACTCACAGACATAGAGAATAGACTTGCGGTTGCCAAGGGGGAAGAGGGAGAGTGAGGGATGGACTGGGAGTTTAGGGTTTGTAGATGCAAACTATTACATTTCAAATGGACAAACAACATGGTCCTACTGTATAGCACAGGGAACTACATCCAATCTCCTGGGATAGACCATGATGGAAAAGAATACTGGAGTTCCCATCGTGGCTCAGTGGTTAACAAATCTGACTAGGAAGCATGAGGTTGCAGGTTCGATCCCTGGCCTTGCTCAGTGGGTTAAGGATCCAGTGTTGCCGTGAGCTGTGGTGTAGGTCACAGACGCAGCTTGGATCTGGCATTGCTGTGGCTCTGGCGTAGGCCAGTGGCTACAGCTCCGATTAGACCCCTAGCCTGGGAACCTCCATATGTCATATATATATATATGTATAGCTGAGTCACTATGCTGTGTAGTAGAAATTGTCACAAGATTATAAATCAACTACACCTTACTATGAAAAAAAGAGGGGGGGAAGAACACATGTTGATGCTGTACAACTAGGAGATAATTATCAAATTCAGAGATAGGCTACAATGCTCAAGGACTTGAATATTAATGCCTATGCAGAGACAAAAGATGAGACTTTGGATAGAATTAAAACATTTAGCTGGAATTAAGTCACCTGCACAAATCTGGGGTCCTCATATTTTTCAGCTTTCGTGATAAAGAGATTCAGAAATGCTTTCAGTGCCCTAATATGAATTAAGTTATTACATGTCTGTTTAGTCCTTTGGGTAGAAAACAGAAATACCTCACAAGAGTTCAAAACCAAGTCTGTGATGCACACGGTTTAGTACTCCAATACTAAATTACTTGTTTACATATGTGAATCCTTTAAGTCCCAAATCTGCAAGGTAGGCCTACAGGCTGGAGAACTTCAGAAAAGTTGCTGTTCAAGTCCAAAGGCAGTCTCCTGGAAGAATTTCTTCATGCTCAGGGGAAATTGGTCTTTATTCTATTAAGGCCTTCAAATGATTGGATGAGCCCAGCTCACAATGGAGAGAGTAATTTGCTTTATTCAAAGTCCACAGTTTAAATGTTAAACTCATCCAAAAAACTCCTACAAATAAAAATCCAGAAGAATGTTTGACAATACATCTGGGCACCATGAACCAGCCAAGTGGACATATAAAATTAACCGTTACAAATGCCAAGACAACTCAATGAGCAAAGATTGTTTTTTTGCCAAGTTGTTTTGGGAAATCTGAATACTCATAGGCAAAAGAATGAAGTTGAACCACTTTCCTTAAACCACACACAAAAATAACCTCAAAGTAAGCGCTAGATTTAAAAGTAAGAGCTAGGAGTTCCTGTTGTGGTGCAGTGGTTAATGAATCCGACTAGGAACCATGAGGTTGCGGGTTCAATCCCTGGCCTTGCTCAGTGGGTTAAGGATCTGGTGTTGCCATGAGCTGTGGTGTAGGTCACAGACGTGGCTCAGATCTCACATTGCTGTGGTTCTGGCATAGACTGGCAGCTACAGCTTTGATTAGACCCCTAGCCTGGGAACCTCCATATGCCACAGGAAGAAGCCCTAGAAAAGGCAAAAAAAAAAAAGAAAAGAAAGAAAAAAAAAAAGAATAAGAGCTAAAACTATAAAATTCCTAGAAGAAAAAAAAGGAGAAAAGAAGTAAATATTCATGAACTTGTACTAGGCAACGGTTTATTAGATTTGACACCAAAATCGCATGTTATAAAAAAATAGGTGAAGTGGGCTATACCAAAATTATTATAATTTTTTGTTTTTGCTGAAAATAATGCCATCAAGAAAGTGAAAGGACAACTCCTTGAATGGGAAGATATTTGTGAATAATTTATATGATAAGAAACTAGTGTCCAAAATATATAAATATATAACTCAATAATAAAAGTACAAATAACACAATTTAAAATTGGGGAAAGGATTTGAATAGACACATCTCTGGGAAAGATATATAAAATTCCAGTGAGCACATAAGAAGAACCTCAACATCACTAGCTATTAGGGAAATGCAAATCAAAATTATAATGAGATACCATTTCACACTCAGTAGAATGGCTATAATATAAATGATAAAAACAAATGTTGATAAGGATATGGAGAAATTAGAACTCTCATACACTGCTGGTGGGACTGCAAAATGCTGCAAACAATGTAGAAAACATTTAGGAAGTTCCTTAAAATCCTAAACACAGAGCTACCATATGGTGAAGTAATTCTACTCCTGGGTATATACTCAAAAGAGAAATGCAAACTTATATCCATACACAAAGTTGCATAGGAATATTCAAACATCATTATTCATAAAAGTCAAAAAGTAGAAACCACCCAAATATCTATCAACTGATGAAAGAACACATATGCAGTATATCTATACTATAGAATTGGCAGTAAAAGGAACAGAGTCTTGATACATGATATGACATAAATGAACATTTAAAACATTATCTTCAGTGAAGGAAGTCAAAAGACCATATACCATATGATTTCATTTATATTTTAAGAATCTAGAATAGGCAAATCAATAGAGATAGAAAGTATATTAGTGGTCTTGGGGAAGGGGAATGGTTAAGGAGGAGTTTTTAATGGACACAGGCTTTCTTTTGGGGGCAATAAAATTTTTTAAACTTAGATTGTGGTGATGGTTGCAGAATTCTGTGACTATACTAAAGCCACTGAATTGTACACTTTAAATTAATACGTTTTCTAGTACATGAGCTATAACTCAATAAAGATGATTTAAAAATTGTTCCTGGGGCAACTTCTGAGACACTTGGGAAAAGTAAGTGTAAAAATTCTCTGAAGACATATTTCCATAATCTCTGGTACACAAAGGACCTTCAAAGCAATAGTTGCTTTGGTAGATAAGATCATAATTAAATATAAAAAAACACAGGGAAATGATCCACCTGAAACACAGAAAATAGAAGAAATATATATATATATATATATATATGAGAATAATAAAATAATTTGAAACAGAAAATAAGCATACTTAACATAGTTAAAGCTGTATACCAAGAGACATCATGAGAAAGGAATTAGGTGCTATGACAAATACGGAACGCTGATTTGAAAAATCATCAGTTAAAACTTCTGGAAATTAAAATTTTTCATGAATCTTAAAATCAAAATAATCGATGAGCAGGTAAAAAAGTAGATTAAATAAAGTTGAAGAGCGAATGTTGACTTGGTTGCCTGGTGAAATTTCTACGAGTGTCACAGAGAGATACAAAGATTAAAAACATGGAGACTATGATACAGAGAAGATAGAAGAGAAAATCCAATATATATGTTTATAGTTCAGAAGCAAAATAATTTCCAACCAAGATAAATAAAAAGGTTTATATTTTATTTTAATATACTGACTATATCTCGTTGAAAACATTGAACACCAGAGGCAATGAGAAAAATCTTACAGACAATCAGGTGAAAGATTATCAGGAAAGAAGTGGTGGGTGGGGAGAGTGGAGAGGGAGAGATTAATCACACAGAAATAATATTTATACTGCAGCAGATATCTCTAAAGAAACAGTAAAGTCCAGAAAATAAAGAAAAATAATATTTTCAAAATGCCTACAGATCATACTCTCAGTCTAGAGTTCTATGTTCTGCTAAATAATTTTTCTTTTTTTTTTTTTTTCTTTTGTCTTTTTGCCATTTCTTGGGCCGCTCCCGCAGCATATGGAGGTTCCCAGGCTAGGGGTCAAATCGGAGCTGTAGCCACCGGCCTACACCAGAGACACAGCAATGCTGGATCCGAGCCACGTCTGTAACCTACACCACAGCTCACGGCAATGCCAGATCCTTAACCCACTGAGCAAGGCCAGGGATCGAACCTGCAACTGCATGGTTCCTAGTCGGATTCATTAACCACTGCGCCATGACGGGAACTCCAATAATTTTTCAAGAATTGCTGGGGATGGGAGCAGGAAGTGGAAAAGATTTTCAGCTAGAGAGAACTTTTTGATAGTTTATTTTAAATTGCTACAGATCCTCCATCACTTAAATTATCACTCAATGATTTACTGTAAGAAGAAGAAAATTATACCCACCAGGTAGGAGCAGGATTTGATAAGAATGGATATCAATAAATTTATGGTAAAAATTTAATTAAATCTACTATAAAATAATGACTAATTGTGTATGGTTTAAAATAAAACATAACCAAAATATTAGACATGAATTACATGAAAGGGGGTTATAAGTAACATATTATGGGTGAGGAGTATAAAGATATTGATTAATTTTAGACTTTGTCAGGTTAAGCTCCACATATTAGACATTTAAGGGGAACTCCTAAAACAACAGAAAAATAATGCATAACTTCCATTAATTTAGAGAAGAAAAATGGAATAAAGACACTTGATATAAGCTAAAACAGAAAAAAGGGAAAAAAGAATATAATACCACAAAGAAAGGTGGCAGAAATAAAACACTAAGACACACAGGAAAATGCACAGAAAAAATGTAAAAAGGTTGATAATTAAAAGATGGATATTTTATGATTAGACTACAAATTCCAGCTATATGCCAATTTAAAAGGCACATCTAAAACATAGTGATCTGGTAAATTTGAAAGTAAAGGGAAGAAAAATGATGTACCTGACCAATATTAAACACAAGAAGCTGCTGTGGCTATGTAATTCTCAGAGAGAAGAGTTTGAAGTAGAAAATAAGGTTTAAAAGGGTCATTGTAAAATGATTTAAAAAACACTCGCTAGGAAGATATAATACAAAAGAAGATATAGAAATCCATTTTCCTGTTATTTATGCATGTATAATTCTCAAAAGGTTTGAGATTAGTCCTACTCGAACAAACTTCCTTTCATTCCTTGACATCTCTCCTTGAAAGTTTAGAACACATTTCTCCCACTGAGCGGCCCAGTATTGATTTTTTTCTAACCCTTTTCTACCTCTTCTTTTGCTCTCATATGCTGTATTGTATACTGAGTTAGATAGGAAACCTCTCAGGAGCCTTGTCTTTTAGGTGTTTGTAAGTACCATGTACCCTTACAACTATTATAAATAAATAATAATCATCATCTAGGGATAAAAATAAAACAAAAGTGTCAACCTTTCAAACAAAAATGAGCTACCTTCCTCCCTTTAACTATGCCTTAGAGATGCATTCTTGTAAAATTCTAGAAGCTCTTTCAAGTGTCATCTTTAAGTTAGGAAAGAAAAAATAATGGTATATCAGTCTAGGGTGAACAACCATCTGATTTTGGCACTGAAATCAGTGCCTGATTTTGGCACTGAAAGTCCAGATCCCAGGAAGCAATTCAGTCTCAGAGAAACTAGGATAGTTGGTTGCCCAATAACCTCACTCTTCTTTTAAGAAATCTAAAGCACATATATCTTATACGTTTCACTGAAATTTTTATCTAAGTAAATGTTTAGGCAAAGACTGAAAGTTAATATCAACCATGGAGAAAAGTATTAACAATTTTCCTTAATCAAAAGCCTCTATTTCTATTGTTAAAGATAAGACAATGTCTTCACTTTTGCAGCCTACACATCTCCTTCTAATCTGTTTAAATATAGGCCATGTTACAAAGTGGAAACTTTGCAAAATGTTAGAAAATGATTTTTTTCTTTATATTAATGTCTGTTGTCAAGAAGTCTCTGGTACCCTGGAGTTTTTATTAAGCATTATACAGAAACTCAAAATTATTTTCAGGTACCACAACATCTGATCATTTCAAGAAAGTGAGGAAGCTATGAGTCCAGTTGCCAATTTTTAAAATGAATACTTCAGAGATGTTTCATAGCCTTGCATTTGTCTACATTGATAGCTAATTTTTTAGCTAAGGAAGTGGTTAAAATAGAATATGGTATTTACAGGTAAAGAGAACACATATAATTAAATTATAACATTTTCATAGGAAAATAATATAAAACTCTCTCCTAGCTGAATTATAAAGAAGTATATTTTCCATATTTGATAACGTGAAATTTAAATTTTCTCTTGCGGTCAAAATGGTGCTGGGCACCTAATAATATTTTCCTCAAAATGTTCCTCTACTCACAAAATTATATATACTAGTGGGAGTTCTAAAGAGAAATAATACATGCCCCAACCTTTAAGGGACTCTTACTCTGTTAGAAGTCAAAAGTGAGGAGTTCTCATTGGTGGCTCAGTGGTTAACAAATCCGACTAGGAACCAGGAGGTTGTGGGTTCTATTCCCGGCCTCACTTAGTGGGTTAAGGATCCAGCGTTACCGTGAGCTGTGGTATAGGTCACAGACTCGGCTCGGATCCCACATTGCTATGGCTTTGGCGTAGGCCTGTGGCTACAGCTTCAATTAGACCCCTAGTCTGGGAACCTCCATACACTGCAAGTGCAGCCCTAGAAAAATACAAAAAAGACCAAAATAAATAAATAAGTAAATAAAATAAATTAAAAAAAGTCGAAAGTGAACTAATGAATTCATTAAAATAGAACCCAATACAACTGTATATAGAAGATGCCACCACTATAAGAAGTTAGTAAGGTATATAGCAAAGACTTTACAAAGGATATGATGCTTGAATTAGGTCTTGAATTCATTCATTCATTCACATATGCAAGCAGGCATCCATTTATCAAAATTATTAAGCATCAATTTTGTGCCAGGCACTGTGCTCAGTGTGGGTGATAAGTTGTAAATGAGAAAGAGAGGCTGTTAACATCACATGGCATATATACTCTATTAGGAAAAGAGAGGTAATAAACATGTTCACAAATAAATAAAACACATTAATTACAGATGGTGGCAAATGTTATCAAAGAAATAAATAGGTGATATGAGAGAGACAATTGGAAGGAGCTGAGGAATGAATAGGAGTTGTTCAGCCATGAACAGGAGTCAGGGTGCAGGTGGACAAGGTTATTCCAAGAGACAGGTCTTGTTAAACTGTCCCACTCACTTCTACAAAACACGGTTGGCACTTTACATAAGTGGTCACCAACACCCTTCTTTTTATTTCTCAGTAACTGTCTCAAAGAGTAAATCCTGACATTATATCCACCATATTCTAATGTCTCTAATAGTTCACCCTTTTAATTTCTCATTCTTTCCCCCCACTTATTGCCTTGCCAGACTTTGAATTTAATAACATTTTCCTGCCCCAAACATTCCCTTGATTGTGATGTCCATTCTTTCCCTCATATGGCCAGAGGTAAAGGCAGTTGGAGAGTAATGAGATGAATATCAAGCCAGAAAGCAAAATCTTCTATAACTTGCAGGGTAACAGGAGCAGGAAAAGCTAAATAAAATGAAGAACAGATCTGGATGGAGATAAAGTGCTGTAGAAAAGGAAAAAAGATCAGAGCAAGAAAAAAGGTCCAAATATTTTACCATTAGCAGGAATGAAGCAACTAAAGTTCCACCTCATTGCATGAACTGTGGGAGAGAGTCAGCCTCAGATAAAAGTCCAGGGTTGTGGAGTTCCCCTGTGGCTCAGCATGTTAAGAACCCCACGTTGACTCCATGAGGAAGAGGGTTGCATCCCTTGCCTTGCTCAGTGGGTTAAGGATCCAGTGTTGCTGTGGCTATGGTGAAGGCCTGCAGCTGTGGCTTGGAATTGTGGGTGAGGCCATAAATAGAAAGAAAAAAAAAAAAGTTCAGGTTTGTTAGATACCCACCAACTGATACTGTTAAGAACTTGGGTACCATTTCCTGGCTCTATAAGAATCATGGAAATGATAAGCCTAAGCAACGTTTACCACTAGAATGCTCTATCAGTGCAGGTCTGTGCTTCCTCCTGCTAAGCCCAGACTGATAGGAAGACCACCCAACACATTTATGGAGTTCGCTAACAACTAAAGGAGTTAGAGTCCACAGCACATGAGGGCTTCTATTCCTGCTGCCATAAATCTCCACATTTGAACCAAGACCTGAAGAGAACGACTGTCTTCCACCTGCAGCCTGCTTGGGCTCTACCTTGACCCTATGTTGAACAAATTCCACTGACAGCAATTGCTTTGATGAAAAATCTTAGAAGCTTATAACAATAATTTCAAAATTGTTATGTTTCAAGGTATTACTCTCGTTATAAAAAATGATCATTCCATGAGGAAAAAAATGGCTACTTAAATAGAAGTGCTAAATGATCCACAATCTCACTGATAATGTTTGTGAAACTATTTCACTCTCTTCACTGTTAGTTTTATCTATGGGGTAGGTGAGACATTCATTTGGAGACTGTCATTTCCTTCAAATACTTTAAAAAAGGAGAAGAGTCTGTTTAAAGAGAGATATTTTAGGAATTCCTGTCATGGCGCAGCAGAAACGAATCCGACTAGGAACCAGGAGGTTGAGGGTTCGAGCCCTGGGCCTCGACCAGTGGGTTAAAGATCCGGCGTTGCAGTGAGCTGTGGTGTAGGTCACAGATGTGGCTCGGATCTGTGGCTCTGGCATAGGTAGGCCAGCGGCTACAGCTCCGATGGAACCCCTAGCCTGGGAACCTCCATATGCTGCGGGTGTGGCCCCAAAAGGACAAAAGACAAAATAAATAAATAAATAAATAAATAGATACATAAATAAATAAATATAAAGTGAGATATTTTGGCTTGGTGCCCAATTATCCCTTCCTTTCATTTAGTGTTACACTAATTAGTTTACCATGATCATCCAACTGTCAGATCACATTTAATTCGATTAATTTCATTTCCACCCAATACCTTTCCATAAAAACAATAAACCATAAACAATGGTTTATTGTTTCTTTTCATCAATAATTTGTCATAGTGAATGCTCTATATTCAGGAGTAGCATTCCTTAATTTGACAGACAAAAAATTCTGTACACATACACAGACATGTAAATACAAGTTTACTGATAAATCGTAGCCACAAAAATGCACTCACTTTACTAATGAACTATTTCGTGAACAAGTGTTCATTATATAACTTTTTATGTATCTTTAAGGATATTTCACATTGACTTTCTAAATGAGGAGGACAATATAGGGCACATGAGAATTTTTTACTACAAATCTAAAATTATTTAAAAATACTTTTTTCCTAAGCATGTAACATTATAAGTATTTGCCCTAAAATCTTCTTTTTATGATATTTAAAAATTGCATGCAGCAGTATTAAATGTGACATGGCACCTCAGTAGCCAATTAAACTCTAGAAGTTAGTATTCTTTTAAAAGTGAAATAATCAGGCATGGAAGAAACATTCTGTACTGAGCAATTATGTGTAGGATGTTTTTAAAGATGTATAAAGTTATTTTTGTGAATGTGAATGTGATTTTACTTCCAAGTGCTGGCAGAATTATTAATGTATCTGTCCATGTAAAAAGAGATTCATATTTGAAAATATTATCAAATTTTCCCCTATTTGATATGAGTTTGTTCCCAAATGTGTTCTAATTCTCTCAGTGCATCTGGATAAAGATATCTGCCAAGAAGATAAGCAGACGTGACTCTGAAAATGGCTATTTTTTTTGGTCTAGAGAGAAATAAGGTTTGTTGATTTCCCAAATGCTCTTTACTCTGTGTTTGTAGAATTCTTGGCTCTCTTTGGTTGATATAAATGTTCATCCAGGATTGGCTTCCTGTCAGGGGAGTGTAGAAGTCTGCATTGTCTCAATGTTCTCTGGTCTACACTTAAAAGTCTTCTGTGTCTCACTGGGAATAAGCTCATGATAATGGGACTGACAAGATGGAGTTGGTGGGAGAAGAGGAGCATTTAGGGCACCTGAGATGGGGAGGCAGGCTGGCCATGAATGGAGAATTTGAGATTTGCTAGAGATTTTTATTCTTAGAATTAACATTTAACTTTCACAAACTTTGGCATGATTTCCTATATCTTAGTATTCATTAAGGTATAGATATAGTCATAAGGAAAACTCTAGATTTTAACGTCAGAAAAACTGTAACATTCTATTCTAAAACATAATTTTAAAAGATAAATTGTAGAGTTTTAGCTTTGAATGATTTACCATGTCCTATTCCAATGCATTCTGATTATTATCAGGGAATTTTTAAAAAGTGTGACTAGTTGCTTGGGCAGGTGGGAAGTGCCCCTACATCTAGTTCTGATCAAGAATGGTTCTGAGAGCAGGAGTTGGGCTGTTGCTATTGGGAATCATCCTGAGTTGTACACTGGGCCACCCTTCCAGTCTCATCCTCAACCTGTTCCCTTGGACTTAATCCAACCCCACCAAGATGTACTCTCCTTGCCCCCCTTTAATCAGCTACATTTTGATTTTCTTCTGCCTGGAATGTTGCCTACATCAATCTATCTTCACATGAATTTCAGAATTTGGGGAGGACAAGATACACAACACTTCTGCCTAATCCAGTATTCATTGTTCTTCTCTGTACTTAATCTTTAAGTACTAAATTTAAAATTATATTTTCTTGGAAGCCTTTCCTCATTACTTCAGCTGATATTATTTTTGCATCTATTGGAATCTAGGATTTCACTTTTACTTTTTTGTTTTTAGCAATTTCATACACAAGTACCTTACAGTTTAGGTACTCTTATTCTAAATAAAAGTTCCCTTGGAGTACCCATTGTGGCACAGCAAAAACAAATCCAACTAGGAACCATGAGGTTGCGGGTTCGATTCCCGGCCTCGCTCAGTGGGTTAAGAATCCAGCATTGCCCTGAGCTGTGGTGTAGGTCGCAGACATGGCTCGGATCTGGCGTTGCTGTGGCTGTGACATAGGCTGGCAGCTGTAGCTCCGATTAGACCCATAGTCTGGGAACCTCCATATGCCATGGGTGTGGCCCTAAAAAGACAAAAAGACAAACAAACAAACAAAAAAGGTTCTCTAAAAGCATGAGTTTCCCTTACATATTTTAAAAAATTTCCTGTGTTCCTAAAACAGTATATTATAATGAATTGAAATCTAAATATTTATTGAATAAAATTTAAGCTGGTTTATGGTACAAATGTGAAACTATTTGTAGTTATAACAAACAAAATAAACATAACAACTAATACCCATTAATATTTACAAGACATTAAGACTGAGAAGCTTTCTTTGATGAAAAACAAAAGCAGAGAAACCATACTAGCAGGAGCAGGGGTGTATTTAGCAGAACTCACACATTCAAATAGCTTTGCATAGTCATAAATTTCTGCTAACAAATTTGACTAGTCACTCTATGACCATTTGTTATTGATGTAATCTCGTTTCCCCAAAAGATATGTTGAAGTCCTAATCCCCACCAAATCACAACGTGAGTTTCTTTGGATAGAGGGTTGTTGTAGATGTAATTAATTAATTTAAGACGTGGTATTACTAGAGTAGGGTGGCCTCCTAAGGACAATACAAAAGTGTCCTTATAAGAAGAAGAAAGGAGATATAGAGACACAAAAAGAGAACATTATGTGATGATGGAAGCAGAGACTACAGTCACGCATCAGCAGGACAAGGAAAAGGAAGGATTTCCAGCAACCACCAGAAGCTAAGACAGAAGGAGGAACCAAGCCTGTTGACACCTTGGTTTTGAACTTCTAGCCTCCAGAACTGTGAGAGAAGGAATTTATTTTATGAATCAGTTTGTGGAGTTTTTTATGCAGCCCTGGAAAACCATACTTATCCCTCATCCATTTCTCACAACAAATTTTTTAAACTCAATGCTTTTAATAAGCTGGGTGACAACTGGTATTTGGGAAAAGTAGAGAAGGTAAAAACTATTACTTGTGATTGCCTCTTCTGGCAGTGGGTAGAGAAGCCCCTGAAAGAACTGTAAAGAAGGAAGCCAAACACAGACAAACACAGTACATCCAGGTAAGAGAAGTATTCATTACCAGGTGAGCAGATAAAAGAGACGAGGCAGAGAAAGACTTCTAAGGTTCAACTGGCAGCAAAGAGATCTGGAGAAACTGAAGCAGCAGCAGGAGATGGATTAATCAAATACTGATGAGTCGGAAATGCTCATCAATCGAAGGAGGAAGGACAACGTAACTGGAGAACAGAGATACAGAGCCAGAGTAGAGTCATGGAGAAAGGAAAGGAATAATTCTGAAGCTGAGGTTGTTGGCTCCCCCACACCCCAACTTCTCTTATTGTGTCACACAGATGAGTTTCAGTCCTGAGTAACTCTTGCCCGGATGCCTTTAGGTATTAGAGTCTAAAAACAAACAGTTAACTTCTGTGGGATTGACAAGGCAGGAAGACACAATTTTCTGGCAGAGGTAGTTCTTATATTGATCATTTAAGCCCGTGTCTTCATAAAATATTAACATTACAAGGCTTAGTTAGTAGACGTTAACTGCTGAGAGCCTCTGGTGAGATCTGAGCTCACGTAGGACTATAACTCCACCATAATACTTTTCTTTTAAATCAGTGAACATAAAGATTTTTTTCCTTTTCACTGCATAGGAAAATTCAGAATGTTATTGCACAGCAAAAAATGTTTCTCATTTTAGTCTAGCATCTGAAACGTCATATATATATATATAAAAGTACATATATATATATATATATAAAAGTACATGATAGTTATTGTTAAGATCTCCTGCCTCCAAAGTTAATGTTCAGCATTCAGATTATAGTCAGTGTGATGTTTTGCCCAGAGACTGTTATCAAATCCCCAACGAGAAGAAAATGTGTGGTGCCATTGGGGATGAATACATGATGCTGCTGTCAAGCACCAGGAGGTTAATATACCGGTAAATCTAAGAATAGTTTTTCAGAGATACGTTACTGTCCTACAATAATACTTCGGTGTTCAAATGGCAAAGTAGACAGGTGGCAGAAGACCTCAGAGGATATTCTTCCCCACTTACATAAAATGGGAAATCAAGTCTGCAAAGACCTGAGGTTTTTATTTTTAGATAAAGGATATTTAAAGGTAACATTGATTCCCTAATCTGTTTATTAATTGGTTAAATTCCACAAACCATTCAAATAGAAATGGGATACAAAGGGACAAATATAGCTCCGGTACTTTTAGGACTATATGTAGGGAAGAGACAGATGTATAAAATTGTCTATAATTTGGAGTTCCCTTTGTAGCTCATGGTAGCAAACCTGACTAGTATCCATGAGGATGCGAGTTCGATCCCTGGCCTAGCCCAGTGGGTTAAGGATCCGGCGTTGCTGTGAGCTATGGTGTAGGTCGCAGATGTGGCTTGGATCTGGTGTTGCTGTGGCTGTGGTACAGGCCAGCAGCTGCTGCTGCCATTTGACCCCCAGCCTGGGAACTCCATATGCTGTGGGTACAGCCCTAAAAAAAAAAAAAAAAAAAGAAAAGAAAAAAAATCTATAATTTATAGCAAGATGTGATGAGTCAATTATAGAATCAGCCCAAGATATATACATGTGTGTGCAAAAAAGGTATAATTCTCACAAGGAAATCAAGGATGTTTTCTTGGAAGTGATGGGATTTGAGTGTTGGAAGTTAGTGTTAAAAGTTAGGTAAGATTTCAGCAGTCAGAGGTAAAGAGAGGAATGCAGGGGAAGAGACTAACAATGAAGGCTGGTGGACAATAAATGCTGACATCAAACAAGGGGACTAGTGCAGCTGGAATGCAGGGTCCTGGGAACAAGACCGGAAAGGCACATGAACTGGACATCACAGAGAGCCTAGAATGCCAAAGGCAAAGGAGCTGGATGATGTTTCTCAAGAGTTGTCAAGTCATAAAAATGTTTTAGTGGATGACAGGGTTGAGTTTTTAAAAAAATCATGTTCTACACAATTGTCTATTATGCATCTGTTTATCCCATTACCCAGATGACAGATTTCAGGTTTAGTCTGTTTTCAGAGAATTACCCTTCTCTACCTATTCCCTGACAGCTTTTCTCTTCAGATTCTAACTTCTGAAGATCTACAGGCCTCTGAACTATAGTGTTGGTATTGAATTATTTGATTAGGCCATAGACTTGTATCTGTATGTTATCAATATTTGTTTTAAATCTTGGTAAAAACAAGCTTGCCCTGGGGTAAAATTTTGGCATGAGTGTCACCACTGCTCTGATAACATTAACTAGACTTCCAAATTGATCTGACTCACATTACTTTAACCAGAGTTTTCACATGAGCCCCACAGAGATTACGCACCTAGCATCAAAATATGATGTAAAAATAAGATAAGTGAATTGACAGGTATTCCTTAGAGCGACTCTATCCACAATTTCTTTCTCCAAGAGTCTTGACAGCTTGTCAAACATTTTCTTATAAAGAAATCATATGACTACCTGGTTTAGACTACCTGTCGGTCCACACCCACTCAGGCTTGAAAGAGAATCGGTGTTTTCCTATACTTTTTTTTTTTTTTTTTTCTCGTGTTGCGAATAGGAATTGCTCAACTCAGTATATCCTGAGAGGAAACACAGTCTAGTCAATTAAGCAGCAAAAGAGAGTTTAAAGTTTGCCTCCTCCCACTCCCTCCATAGATTTTTTTTCATGCAACTTCAGAAGATTTTTCTTCATTCTCTTTTCTCTTGTCCAGTTTCTAAACTTCCCTTGTGGTATTTGCCATCTGTCGTTAAGATGATGCTGATGTATAAGATATAATCCACAGAGGGGAGCGCTATTTCTAAAAGCTCTTGAGAAGATATTTATTGCGAGGACAATTACCCTATCTGTCTTCTCCAGCTGTAAGTTCTTGCATTGTGATTCACGGTGCAGCTCCAAATTAAAGAGAGTCCTTGTTCACTTTTGTTAAAATACTTGTCACATTTTGCCTTTCTTTTTAAGATATTAAGTCTGTCAAAGTGAAATGTTTCATATTATTCTTCTGTTTCTTTGTGTCAAAAATGAAATCTAAGCCATTTCTGAAGGAGGAAAAAAAAATGGATTTCTCTGCTCTCTCTCTCTCTAGTTCTCCGTTTCTGTTATTCTTGAGATTGATTACAAAAATGTCTACTTTCATGAAATATCGCTACCAAATGTGGAGGTATATATATTTAATTTTGTGTTTTTTGTCTGTTTTGAAGGCTGCAACTGCGGCATATGGAGATTGCCAGGCTAGGGGTCTAATTGGAACTACAGCTGCCAACCTACGCCAGAGCCGCAGAAACGCCAGATCAGAGCCGCGTCTGTGACCTACACCACAGCTCAAAGCAACGCTGGATCCTTAACCCACTGAGCAAAGCCAGGGATCAAACCCGCAACCTCACAGTTTCTAGTTGGATTCATTTCTGCTGTGCCACGATGGGAACTCCTATATTTAATTGTTTAATCTTAATTTTCTTGTTGGTAGACTTATTTAGCAGTTCAATTTTACTCTTTGAATATGCATGAAAGGTAGAAGATACAGCGATAAATCTGAACAACTTAATCCTTACTATCGTAGAAACAACTTCATATAAGTTCTGTATGCATAGCAACCTATCTTTAAGAAACAAAATGGTTTGTAATAATATATCAATAAAGACTTTAAAGGGATACCTTAAAATTAAATGATCAATATAAAATTGTTTTTAAATTATATGATATTATGTAAATTTTTATAATTACTATTATTATTTTAAATATATATATTTTTTTGTCTTCTTGCCATTTCTTGGGCCGCTCCCGCGGCACATGGAGGTTCCCAGGCTAGGGGTCCAACCGGAGCTGCAGCCGTCAGCCTACGCCAGAGCCACAGCAATGCAGGATCCAAGCCGCGTCTGCGACCCACACCACAGCCCACGGCAACGCCGGATCCTCAACCCACTGAGCAAGGGCAGGGATCGAACCCGCAACCTCATAGTTCCTAGTCGGATTCGCCAACCACTGCGCCACGACAGGAACTCCTATTTTAAATAATTTTGTTGCAAGTTTTTCTATTAGAAAAAGAAGTTAAGTTTTATTTTTTTTATTTTTATTTTTTATTTTTTTTTGTCTTTTGTTGTTGTTGCTATTTCTTGGGCCGCTCCCGCGGCATATGGAGGTTCCCAGGCTAGGGGTCTAATCGAAGCTGTAGCTGCCAGCCTACACCAGAGCCACAGCAACGCAGGATCCGAGCCGCGTCTGCAACCTACACCACAGCTCACGGCAACGCCGGATCTTTAACCCAATGAGCAAGGGCAGGGACCGAACCCGCAACCTCATGGTTCCTAGTCGGATTCGTTAACCACTGCGCCACGACAGGAACTCCCAGAAGTTAAGTTTTAAAACTGGCTACCTGTCAGGATTAATTTAAATATCAGGAAGAAAAATGAGAAAACATGAAATGCCAATCTGAGTAAAAGATGGTCAGAAGTGGTCATTTAGTCCTCTTAACTGGACCACTGGAATTGATTTGTTATCTTTGATGTAATTATTTATGCATTAATTCCATCTAGCCTTTTAAGAGAGCTAATGGCAAACATTTTACGTTCTTGTAATAATCAAATGATTTATTTCCTGCACTTATGCATAAATGTGTTGTATTTATTTACCTGAAATAATACAACTGAGTTTTATATCACTATTTAAAAATGCTTCCAGTTCCGACAGATTTGGCCTTTCTCAATGTCAACTTTAGAAAACTTAAAAACCAATTCAATTGCATCTGGAGAGCAGGTTTTGGAAAAGTTTACACACTTAGTTCTTCAAAAAATATTCAAAGCTCAGTAATAGGGAAACTCTTGATTTTCTTTCAATATGAAACAACTATTGCCAAAGAAAAGAACTGTTCACAAGGTTTTGAGCATTTTTTTCCTATATAGTTTTACTGTATTGTTATACTTGCTTGAAAACTTGATAACTTGTTCAGATTTCAGAATCTCATCACTATTTTCTTTCTGGGACTGAAATGCATTTCGATAGCAAATAAAAAAACTTTGTTAAAAGGTTTGTCACCTTTGAGCATGATTCACTGTCATCTTCTCTCTAAAATCTACAAAAACTCAACATGAAAGACATTATCCTTCTAGGAGATGACACAATTCATACTCAAAATGGCTCGCCTGTACTGTATTTGAAAGCTGTTTATTTTTTTCTATCCTAGAATAAAAATAATTTAGGTTGGTAGGATTCTTTGTGATCTCTAATATTAATTTAAGCTGGTTTTTGCATAAGAAATTTTTCTATATTTTCCAAAGTTCCAAATAACTAAAAATTCTCAAGAGATAAGACGCCGTTACAATCACAAAGATCAGTGTATGATAAAGACTAAAGAACAATACAAAGAAATTGAGATTATAATTTTTTCCTCTCAAATGTTTATCCTTTAATGCCTACTGCAGTGCTGCATACACTCACTAGACTAAGTGAATAAACTTTAAATAAAAGTTTGCATTTAATTTTTTATGTGATATGTGATAACACATTTCACTATGATATCAAATGTCTAGATGATTTTATTACTTTTCCAAGGAGAATTTTTTCATAATTAATTTGATTTTATAATACACAGGTTATGAAGTGACCTGACTTGAAAGGTACTAAATAAATAGCTGTGACTGGAAGAAAAGCTAGTCACTTTACATGAAACATGTTTTAGATAGTCTGAATAGTCTCTTTAAAATTCTAATATTGAATTAATCTATTTCAAAAGTTTTATTGGTACTCTAAAGACTAAATTGAATTAGAAAATATTTTTGCTATCTGAAAGGATCATAATGACAAAAACTTATGATACTATAGGCTTTGTATGATATTAATGCTATATTATGATATTAATATATATAATATGATATTAATAACATAGGAAAATATTATAGACAAGAAGGAACCCTTATATTTAACTAGTATTAAAAGAGAAAAATAACCTAAGGGATCTATCAATTATTTTCTATTTGTAGATAAAATGTGTTGGCAAAGTATTTGTTCATTATTATGTCCAATTATATATATATATATATATATATATATATACTTTATTTCAATGATGTTACATATCCCTATTAACATATCATAGTCATTTAAAATTCCAGAATAAATCTAGTTTTTCAAAAAAAAGGCTACTAGATTACTTACTTCATAGAACATGATCAAAGCATTTTATACTTTAATAAGATCTTAAAGACAGTATAGCTTAATTCCTATCTTTTTCTCATTTCTTCTATCCACCTTTGCACATTGATAAATTGAGGATGGAAAAAATTATATATTTTGAAGGTCATAGTATGACTATTGACAGATAGGACCAGATCTCCTGACCTCCAATTTTTGGGGTTTCACCCACTGCACCATTTTATTTCTTTCCCAAATTAGGCTCATAAAATATCAGTGACTTAAGGTGAAATCCAAGTCCTCCCAAGCAAAATTTTCCATTAGTTCCCTTTAATCTCTGTATGGATATTAGGACCAGGAAATTTGACTGAGACAAAAAAAGCATTCCCAAAGTTTAAGAGATGTTTAAGACTGTGCATGTACTTAACATAAGGGCCAGGATCATAAATCAAACCTAAGACTCTATATTCAGTGCATTTGTCTCTAGACTGCCAGCTTTTGGTCTAAATGTGCATTCAAGCCAGAGCATGTTGCCATGCTGGGGAAAAGGCAAGGGAGGTTATGGTCAATATGTAAATGAGCACCTGCTGAAGACCACCAGAGCCATCTGCTGCTTAGATTCCCACATCCACTTGCCGACCTCTTAGTGCATCCCCTTAGTTGCTCAGGATGTGAAGGGAGGGGTGCATTCTCTAATTATGGATATTTAGGCATTAGCAACCATTGCAATCCTCTCATAATGAACTTGTCAAAGAAGTGCCTGCATGATTTAGTGTACTAGTGTCCCAAACTACTTGAAGACTCCAGGTTATTCTTAGCTTGCAACTTACAGAAATACTTTAAGCTGACCCTATGGATTTCCAGAGTCATTCATTCTAGCATTCATTCCAGCATTGGCTATACCTCTGATTTATGATTCTTAGGATCATTTAGAACCTCAACTTTCAAATCAAATCAAATCAATGTACTTTCTAAATATATTTAAAAATATATAAAATAACTAAGTATCTATATATAAAAATATGGAAAATATATTAAAAATCTATTAAAAGTCCTTTAGCAGATTTTTCAGTGAATATTAACATAAAAATAGAACACATATGGAAAATTATAAATATGCAGAAAGAAAAAATAAAGATAAAAGAATAAAGACACAAATAATCACCACCCAGACACAGCTGTTAATTTTAGGTACACATTTTTCACTATATGTGTATTTGTATAATTTGTATATAATTTTTTTATGGTAACTCTGTTTAACTTATTAAGGAGCTGACAAACTACTTATTTATGTTTTTAAAAATTTTACTGGAGTATATTTGACTTACAAAGTTGTGTTAGTTTTAGGGGTACAGCAAATTAAGTTGGTTATACATATATCAAAATATAAATGAGATGAGATATATACATGTATATATATACACACACACATATATTTAAAACTTAGCTAAATAATCTCATGTGCAAATTTTACCATTTAAGAACATATTACTAAAAATAACTTGTTTTTCAATATTATTGTTAACATCATTTAAAATAACTGCACGGTGATTCATTTTATAGATAAATCATGACTGATTTAACCATTCCTATTTGTTTAATATTTAGGTTGCTAACAGTATCTTTGTTCTAATTACTTCTAAGAAACTCATTACGTATAAATCTTGGCATATATATCTAATTATTTCTTTAGGAAAAGTTTCTCAAAGTGGAAATTGCTGGGTTACAGCATGAAGCTTACTCATAAATGATATTTCATGTATGGAAGGACATTTGAGGTGACTTCATTATCCTCTCTCTCAATCACAGTCCCACTCTTGAATATTTACTATGTGGATTTTCTTATTTATTTGGTAGAACAAAATCCTTGGTGTTTACAATTACTATGCACAACTTGCTGATTTAGAGAAATATACCTCATTCTTTAATAATTTCTCATTATTAAAATATACCTGATCATGTCAGTAGTATGTATCCTTATTTTTCATGTAATCTCGTTTTGAAGCCTTAATACTAAATACTTAAGTTTCCTTATGGCTCAAAAATCTTTAATATTCTAACAGAGAGTCACAAACTAGACAATGATTCTGCCAACTCACTCATGCACTCATGACAAGGACCTTCTTTCAAATCAATTGTTGATGCAACCACTTGCTACCATTCTCCCCATCATTTCTTTCCTCGCTGGCTGTTATCTCTAAGCCATATGGATAATTCATAGCCATGTGCTCATTAAGAATCTGTGCATAGAGTCACGGTCTCTCTGAATCAGACACTTGAAAAACAGGACTGACTTCTAAAGAAAATTGATGAGAATTAATTCTACTATCAAATAAAGAAGTACTATACAGGAAAATTAAAGGGATGGTTAAGAAGTGCCTATAGTGAAAACTAGTCATGCTACATGTTATCTGTGGGTGACATAACATGATGTATCATATACTCATGACCATGCAACAACAAACTTTTTAGCTAATGAATTACTCAAAATAGCTGGTAATCCTTTTTAAACTAATGATATAGGATTAGGCAGAAAAGGAGTTTTGGGAATACTGTTTTTCAATATTAAATCATCTTATGCAAATCAGTTCATTCTATTTTTTAACTTTTATGCTTCTAGTTAGGTCTCTTATTCTTCTGTATTAGTATGTTAGGTTAGATATCTCTGTTTGTCAATGCTGAGTAATGAATACTTATTAGGGCTTTTTATCAATAATAATATTTTAACAAGAATAACTTTGTTATGCTGCCCTTTCTATATGTGAATCAATAAGGAATGTGAGAAAGGTACAGTAACTGAGGTTCTTAAATGTATAGCTAAATTATGAAAAATAGGTAAGTTAATCTACATTCTTTAGAGTATTATCTAATCTTAATTGCAAAAAAATTATAACTTTTGAAAGTAATAATTTGAAAAAGTTAAATAGAATTTCAATTTATCTCTTGAGATTTCACCTTTAATCATCATGCTCCTCTAGTTTAAAAAAAAAGATTTCTATCTCATACCCACAGTTATATTTGTGATTAATCATTTACAATATTATTTCACTACAAAGAACACTTTTCAAATTATTTTCAGCATTTTCAAAAAGGCTTAAACTTTTAATAAGAGTAGTTTTTGGCTTGATTATCTAGGCTTGTTAACCAACTGTCACTGACAGTGTAATGAAAGGCTTCTGTGGGGCTTGGAGAGGGAGATCATGCTGGCAGAGCAATTTATCACTTAGGCTTGCAAGCCAAAAGACACTTTGGCTCCCATCAAACCACTTTTGAGAGCTACACTGAAAACAACCAGTTTGCTTAGTGTCACAGGTGTAGAAATCACATCTTTTAATTCTGCAGTTTAATTTTGGTTTTCCTAAATATTTAGCAAAATTTCAGATTTGGTCAAGCTATCTTTTAACTGTGGAGTGATTTTACCTCTTCTTCCTCTGCTAGGAATGGCATGTACCAGCAAAATAATGATGACTTCATTTCTTTCCCTAAAGTATTTTTTCATTAGCTTTATAGCAATAAAAACAAATTTTATTTTCACCTTTTATTGTAAGTACCATTCACACATTTTCAGTTTAGTTCTGGAAACCCACGAGTAACATCTTATTTTCCACATTACTGATTTTTTAATTATACCAGATTTATGAGAAGATTTTAGAACTAGCAAAACCACTTGTTATAGTTGAGGCCAGCATGCCTTCTACTGAAATCTACTGGGCTTGAAGCATCAGTTATCCAAGATTTTTCTTATGAGCCTCAGCTGTGGGCTCTATACTTTCATATCCCCAAGAGTTGATACAGTCATGGAGAATCACAGAATAACTAAGCTGGAAGGGATTTTTAAAAATCATTTAGTTCCAACCATTTGTGACACATTCCAATGTAATACCTCCTGCCATCAAAACATGGTTCTGAATTCTCCAATTTTGTTGAAGCACTAAGCAACCAACAAGAATTTATTGAACACACTAGTTATATTTCTGTGGGTCTAATTCTTCTTACTATTCTATACTCTACTTTTGAATGTTTAAAACGCACAACAGCTTCCCTTTGCACTTAGCTTGATACCGAACACTCTTAGCATGGCCTGTGAAGCAGTGTATCATATGGCCGCTATACAATGGTGTGAAAAAGCTGGTTTGTACCAGCTTAAGAGCTATACTTTTAAGAATTTTGTGAGCTGGTTGTTAAATCCAGACATTATTAAAATTTTACAGAGATTATTATATAAACTTATAATTAAATGCATTAGGTTTAAAACAATGGTAGTAAGTACTCAAAACTCATTACATCCTAATTATTAGACTACATTTTACAATTATCTTGAGGTTGTTAATACCTGTGGTGTCTACCTTTTGGAAAATACCATATAATGGAGTGCTAGTGTATACCCTTGGTCAACTCAGCATTTAGTAATGTAATGTTGGTAGCTTGAAATTGAGAATATTTGCAGTATGGAAAGTGGCAAATGCTAGAAACAAGGACTAATCAGAACTTGAATTACTGTTTTGTTGACTTTTTTTTTTTTTTTTTTGTCTTTTTGCCATTTCTTGGGCCACTCTCTTGGCATATGGAGGTTCCCAGGCTAGGGGTCGAATTGGAGCCTGTAGCCGCCGACCTACACCAGGGCCACAGCAACGGGGGATCCAAGCCGTGTCTGCACCTACACCACAACTCACAGCAATGCCAGATCCTTAACCCACCAAGCAAGGCCAGGGATCAAACCTGCAACCTCATGGTTCCTAGTCGGATTTGTTAACCACTGAGCCACGACGGGAACTCCTTGTTGACTGTTTTAACTTAAGAAAATGATAGAAAAATGCTAAGAATAAAATTAACACTTTAATTAATTAAATTAACAGATTAAATTTAAAGTGTTATGTATGTAGCCATTACATTGTAAATACCCAAAATTAAGTAAATATACTTCCAATTAAAAAAAAAACTATTATGTGATACAACAAAGAAGTCTCTCATATTATTGACCAAGTAAGATTGAGACATAGATCTTCATTGTTCCACTTTCCTTTTACTTGTTAACTGACATGAAAATATCCACATTAATGTTGACGCTACATTTGTTCCATCGCAACCATAGGCTAGCTATGAAAGTTAAGGGTTCTCTGAGAGACAACTGACTATATGGAATTTATAGGAGACAGTATTTTATTTGTTATTCCTCTTGGTAAATTATGTGCAAATTTGAAACTTTCCCCAAGAGTTAACTCAAAAATCAGGCATAAGAAATCAGGTATAAAAGCACATGTTGCCCTTAGCAACAACACTTAGCTCCTGACTCCTACTTCCCTCAAACTTTTGGCAAATTAGTGAGCTACTTCTCGAATAGTATTAAGCTTATTTAAGCTTATTTATTGTCCCCTTGGGCTTTCTTACACATTGTTCCCCCAGAAGAAAGTCTCTTCAGTCTTTCATATCTGGCCAACAGTTCTCATTCTTAAAATATCAGCTTACATCAGCATAAAAACATGCTTCATCACTTGCCATCTTTAAACAAAAGCAAAAACAAAATTGTCTCTTTTCCTGCCTGCAAATCCTATTTTGTATTGCAATACTTTTGTGTATCTTTTGACAGCAAGACTTATTAAAGAAAGCTTTCTTTGCTTTCTGCGTGGTCTCATTTTCCCTTCCCACTTCATAGACTCCAGGTGGGCTATCTTCTGATCAACCCAGTGAAATAGTTCTTGCATGTTGCTAATCTCTTGATAACTTTTCTCTCTTTATCTTAACTCCATTTTTCAACAGCATTAGACACAATTAGCCATTATTTCCTTCCCCACTTTATTTTCTTGACTTTCCCACTACTACACTTTTTCAATGGCTGCTCCCTGTCATATTACTTTTCTAGTTCCTTCTTTTATTCTTAACTTCTGAGAATTTGAGTGCCCCAGGGATCAGAGTTTAGCCTTTTTCCTCTATTCTCCTTACCCTTTCTCAATAGATCATTTTATCCAGTCCTGTGGCTCTACATACCATCTAAATTGTGTTGACTCTCAGTCTTGTACCTTTAAACCTTGAATATCCCTGAACTCCAGATCATATGGTTTTTCTACGGTTTATACATCTAACAGGCACCCGAAAATTCACACATACAAAACAGAAAAATTGGTTCCCACGGTCCTTTCCCCCACCTTGCAAACCTTCTCGAGCCACAGACACAGTGGCAATCTTTGAATTTTACTTTCCCTCGAATTCTCCATGAAAGCTTATCAGTAAAACATGTTAACATCACTAACAAAACTAATCCAAAATTGTAGTAGATTTACTATGTATAAATGACCCCCTTAGTATATCTCCAAAGATGAACTACATGACATTCTTTTCCTCTAGGCCATGAGAAATAAATTGTGAGTGGCACGCCAACATCTTTCAGAGACGCTTAGTAATTTGTTTTCTCTAAGGCAGAGATATTCAGTCTTACTTGTTGACAGACATAAAAATATCAACCAACAAAATATCAAAGCTACCATAAGTTATCTCTGAACACAGTTCAGCAAACATCAGCAAAACAGGAATTTTTATCTCCACGAGAGACACTACAGATGAAAAGGGCTCCCTGATTTCCATGAGAATTTCAGTATCACATGGTTGTGGAGGACAAACAAGAGATAATTAATCAACAGAGGCAAAGCAAGCATGGGTGATCTAAAAGCAAGCTGCACCCATAATGGCAATTAGGACTATCTCATTTACGAACTATTGCAGGTAGCTAATTAACGATGGAATCATGACAAATAAACGGGCAGCTCCTTTATAAAGGGGTTGTGGCAGTAATAAGTATGTACTGTGAACTTCCCTCCTAGCTTTTCACACAGGGGCCTGTGGCCATTTACAGGGAAATCCTATGGTGGGGAAAGAAAAATACTCAGAATTCTTGATGACTTTGGATACTTGATTTCATCCCAAATGAGCATTTTCAGTTAGACTAGCAGACTTCAGAGATAAAGTAACAAAGTGAATATTGACCTTAGTCCAAATATAGGTTAAACCTAGAAACCACAACCCATTTCCGTGCTTTTTTTTGGGGGGGGGGGAAGAGAGGGGGAGGGGGAATCAGCAGGTTTTACGTGCACTAAATTTTTCAATTTGAGTCCCAAGGGCAAACAGCACATTCAAATTAGGATACTTCTAGATATTTGAATTTATATATTTGTTTTTTATACAACGGGGCGAATTTCAAAGGCATAGGTAGGATGGAAAAAGGCCACAAAGACTAGTGAGGGAAAGTAGGGCTGGCAACAGTGTTGTTATTACCATCTCTAGGCCCAGAGGTGTAAGAGGAGGGAACAATTATCAGAAACTATTTATATATACGCTATAGGCTTCTTTGTGGTTTAATTTGCATTATTTTATTTCTGGTACATAACGCTGAACATTAAAAAATTTCTAATTTCTTCTTTTGCAAATTATCTTTTAAGTTATTTATATATTCAATATTTTGCTTATGCTGCACACATTTTCCTCCATCCTATTAGCCTCAAATTATTTTTATAATTTTGCCATATGAACGTTTAACTTTGTTATTCTAGTTAACATCTTTCCTTGGTATTTTCCTCCTTTATCTTTGGGCCCTGGTAATACTGCTACAACTCTTTGTCCCTCAATCACAAGGGAATAATAATATCTTCCTGCTGTTGCTACATTTTGATTCATATTTACGGCTTTTCAGTTATCCCAGCACAGGAAAAACCAATTCTCTGTACTAAATCTCCCTTTTTGCAATGTCTAGATTTTGGGGGTATTTTTAATTTACTGGAAAGTCTTTGGAATTTATTTCTCTAAATAGTATAAAAAAGGGATTTAACTTAATCATTTCCTAACAATTTGACTGTTTGTTACAAAAAGTTGTTTGATCATCCAATCTTATACTGAGAATTACAAACGCCGCTTTTAAAAAATGCTAGGGAAATCTGTTCTGTACTTTCCATCTGTTCTATTAGTCTTTCTCTATACGTATGCTCTTCACAGTTTATTATAATTTTATAATATCTGGAAGTTTAAGATTGTTATCATTTGATGTGGTTTTCAAAATTATCTGTGCTATTTTCTTCCATCTATTACTTTATTATATTCTTCCATTATATTATTCTTTCAGAAAAAAATTATTACAATTTTTGAAGTTTGATAAAGAGTCCTTTGGGATATTTATAGGAACAGCATTATTGTGGAGAGAACTGGCATCTTTATAGTATTCTACTTTCTTTCATTTTTATTTTTATTTTTTATTTTTTGGTCTTTTTGCTATTTCTTGGGCCGCTCCCGCGGCATATGGAGGTTCCCAGGCTAGGGGTCCAATTGGAGCTGTAGCCACCGGCCTACACCAGAGCCACAGCAACGTGGGATCCGAGCCGCGTCTGCAACCTACACCATAGCTCACGGCAACGCCGGATCCTTAACCCACTGAGCAAGGGCAGGGATCGAACCCGCAACCTCATGGTTCCTAGCCATATTCGTTAACCACTGCCACGACGACGGGAACTCCTCTTTCATTTTTAAAAGTTTTATTGAAGTATACTTGATTTACAATATTGTGATAATTTCTGATGTACAATGAAGTGATTTCTGCTGTACAACAAAGTGATTATACATAATCACATATCCATTCTTTTTCAGATTCTTTTCCCACATAGATTATCACAGAATATTGGGTAGAGATCCCTGTGCTGTACAGCAGGTACCCATTGACCAGTCATTCCATATACCAGAGTGTGCATATGCCAATCCCACACCCGCAGTCCGTGCCCCCAACTGTCCCCTTTGGTAACCATAAGTTTGTTTTCAAAGTCTGTGAGTCTTTTTCTATTCTGCAAATAAGTTAATTTGTATCTTTTTTTTAAAGAGTCCACATATAAGTGATATATCATGTGATGTTTTCTTTCACTGTCTAACTTAGTATGATGATTTCTAGGTCTATCCGTGTTGCTGCATACGGCATTATTCCATTATTTTTTATGGCTGAGTAATATTCCCTGGTATGTACACACCAAATCTTCTTTATCCACTCTAATATCTTACTTTTGTAGCTAGGAACATGAAATGCTTTTTGAGTTTTGTTTTAGACATTTAGCAAATTAAAAAAATTTTATTATGTAGGTTTTCCAGTTATTCCTATTTATTATTTTTTGCTAAAAACCTAGATATTTTATATTTTCTACAATAATTGATATTTTAGGAAACTGCTATATTAAATGTATTTTATTTAAAATTCAATACAAAAATGTACTGAAAATAGAAAATATATCCATCACCAAAATTCAATAATGATAATGATTTTATCACATTTGCCTTATCTATCCCTTTTGTTGTTGCTATTATACATTTTCAAATTTCCATGACTCACTAAAATGTCTTTATACTGTTTTGTTTCAATTAACATCAACAAATTAGTGTTGCTTTTTAAGACTCTTGAAAAATCCAGATTAGTTTTTCTCACTGCCCTATTCCCTCCAACTCCCACCCCACCATTTTTCTCCCTTTGTAACACTGGCTTGTCGTAAAAAAACGGAATTTTTATTTGCTTCTTTGTGGTTCGTTTAACTTGTTTTTTTGTCTGATAATTTCCTGTAATTGGGAGTTGGCTCTAAAAACTTGATTAGATTTAGGATCAACTATTTAGGCAGGAATATTTCTTAGGTATTGATGTAAAATGGATTTAACCATACAATTATGGCATGAATATACTCTTAAAAATGAGAAAAAATGGAAATGTTATTACTTACTTGGTCATATACCTATTTCCCAGATACAGTGAATGTTATGAACGCACTTGTTGTGCTGCACTAGAGAAAATATATAGAGTCATTTATTTAATGCATGTTTATAGTAAGGGATTTGTACCTTATCATTTTCTCGTGCTCTCTTCACAATATATATTGGGTTAAGTTCATGCTCTATGCAGAGCTAATTCAATTCATTTTTTAAACTGTTGCATATATCACATTTAATTCACCATTTCTCTATCAGTGAAACTTTCAGTAAAATTGTTTTTCCCCCATGCTGCAATAAACATCTCATTATGTGGATGCAAAAGTGTTTTATTAATATAAATATCTAAAAGTTTAACTGACTCATCATGGAATATGTACGTTTTGGTTATAATAGACATTGTTAAAATGCATTGCAAAGTTGCTTTCTTATAACTCTCCACTCCTACCATCAGAGTATTCATTTCTTTCTAACCTTTCCAGTGCTTGTCAATATCATTATGATTTTAATGTGCATTTCTGAAATTTGGAAATTACTACAGAGATCAAGTATCTTTTCATAGTCATTAATCATGTAACGTTTAAGAACAAATACACAGTCAATGTTTATAAATGTTCTATGTGTACATGTGAATGCTGCTTTTACTAGCAGATTTCTACATTTATATTTTTTGTTATTCATATTACAAAGAAATCCGTGTCCTCATTTATTTTTATTTACTTGGTTTGTTCATTTTTGAGCAGTGTGTTAAATCTTCCTATTGTGATTGTGGGGTTTTTAATTTCTGTCTATAGTGCTGCCATTTCTTCCCTTATGCTCTTGAAGCTAGGTTGTTAAGTATATCCACATTTGTAACTATTATATTCTTTTGGTGTATTAATTGCTATATGAACATGAATGTATTTTATTTCTTTTAATGTGTTTCACTTTTAATTCAATTTTTTTATGTAAATATTGTGAAAAAGCAGAAGAGATACTGCCTTTTACTATTTTTTCTAATCTGGAATATCTTTTATTTAAAAATGCTATATACATATTTTTTTCTTTTTTGGCCACTCCCATGGTATATGGAAGTTCCCAGGCCAGGGATCGAATCTGAGCTGCAGCTGTGACCTATATGACAGCTGTGGCCACGCCAGATTCTTAACCCAGTGCACCGGGCAGGGGATCGAACCAGTGCCACCACACAGACAATGCCAGATCCTTAACCCCCTGCTGTACTACAGCAGGAACATACTATATGTTTTTAAAGGCTTTATTGTTTTTGAGCAGTTTTAGATACACAATAAATTTGAGAGGAAGGTATAGAGGCTTTCATCTGTGCCTTGCTCTCACACATGCATATTCCTCCCATTCTCAACATCCCCACCAGACGAGGATACTTATTACAACTGATGAACCTACAATGACACATCATCGCCCAAAGTCCATAATTTATTTACATTATGACTCAGTCATGGTATCACACATAGGTTTGGACAAATGTATAATGACATGTATTCATCACTGTAGTAACATATTTTAAATACACAGAAAATTTTATTTTCAAGTATGCCTGAGCCGGCTCTATCAATTCTAAACACTCCTCTATTCCTTTTTTTTTTTTTTAATTTTTTTTTTTAGAGGCCACAACTTGTGGCATATGGGAGTTCCCGGGCTAGGGTTTGAATCAGGGCTGCAGCTGCCGGCCTGAGCCACAGCCACAGCAACGTGGGATCCGAGCCACGGCTGCAACCTATACCACAGCTTACAGCAACACTGGATCCTTAATCCAGTGAGTGAGGCCAGGGATCAAACTTGAGTCCTTATGGACACTAGTTGGGTTTGTTACCGCTGAGCCACAATAGAAACTCCCATTCCTCTATTCGTGATTTTTAAAATCTTTAATGAAATAACATACTATTGAAACCTCCTGAAGACCGTTTGTCAATCACATTTTCCTTCCTCCCCTTCTCCCAGAAATAGCAAGTCACTTGAATTTTTTCTCAACCCTATGCAAAATTCATACCTTCACTTTGCATGTACTTATTTATGACAAATATACCACCATATGCGTTTTCACAATTTTTGTGTCATCATATTGTATGTGTCATTGTGTAACTTCTTTGTGTCATTCCTCTTTGTTTTTTGTTTCAAAAGGTGTATTTGCATTTAATGGATATTATGTCGTCATTTTTGCCTGTGAATAGCTAAACATTTTTATTTTTAAAGTTTGGACTTTCCGATAAAATACATAGAAAATCAATGCTTTGATTTTTATTCTGATGGCTGGCTTTCTTCACAAATATTCTAAGTGTTGTATGCTGACGTATTTGATTGTATTTTAAGCCTTTTCCCTCCTTTCCTCCCTTTCTCAACCTACCACCCTATGACCCTCTCATTCCTTTTCCTCTCTTTTATGCTTTTCCTTTTAGAGAATTGTCATTACCTTTACGTGAATCTTTGCTTCAGACCAGAGCCTACTAACGTCTCATAACAACATTTCAACCCACCCCACCCCATTGAAATGATGCATCAGTTATTACTGCTTCTGGCTTTTGTAACAGAATCAGTGAGAAGAGTAAAGGTGACTGGATCATGCCAGCTGAAATGGTTTAATCAAATAAAGATCATTTTTTTTTTCTCACAGAATAGAGAGTCTGAATGCAGGCTATCCATGAAATCATACATGTATAAGCTTCTTTCATCATTGGCATATGATTTTCATCCTCAAGGACCTCATGCATTTTTGATATTTAGGATGAAAGGGAAGTAAAAACAGCAAAGGTCAGGGAAGCATATCAACTATACTTACACCTGTATATGAATTGCTAGAAATTCCACTAAACACTTTCTACTTATCTTCTTGACCAGTTATATATGCGACGACTTCCAAGGCAGTCTGAGAAGGCAAGTGATTTCAACTGGAGAGTTTTTAGCTGAGGAAAATTGGGGATGTCTAAGTAAGAAAGAAGGTGAAAAGGGATGCTAGATGGGAAGCTAGAAGTGATGTGACAAAGATATTGGAGTTACTGCAGACTCATCCTCGCAGCTTGGCTTTAGAATCTGGTCACATGGCTACATCTCCAACCTCTCACCTCTTCTAGGCTGACAGCTTTGAGCTAAGAATGATTTTTACCCTTTTAAACAGTTGCTCAAAAAGAGAAGAAAGGAGATATGTGACAGAGACCCATAAAGCCTGAGAGATTTACTATTTGGCTTTTTGTAAGGAATTTTGTGACCCTCCCTTAAAGGTCCAGACTCAAGTTCTAGCAGGCTTTCCCTTCAACTCCCATTTTTCTTCAATATAAAAATGTTCCTAACTCTAGCTACCAGATATTGTGCAACATTTTAATTTCCCCATACTTCCACAGGGGTTGTTTTCTACTCTCACCTGCTTTAGCTTGGATACCCAGCATCCTTGCAACTTCAACCGAGTGAATACTTTGTGTTTATATTTACGTATATACATGTTCATGGCTATATGTTTACCCATATATGTTCATCACAGTGACATTGGCTAAATGTCACTTTCTTTCTTTCTTTTTCTTTCCTTCCTTCCTTCCTTCCTTCCTTCCTTCCTTCTTTCTCTTTTTAGGGCCACACCTGCGGCATATGGAAGTTCCTAGACTAGAGGTAGAATTAGAGCTACAGCTGCTGGCCACAGCCACACCACAGCAATTCGGGATCCAAGCCGCGTCTGCCACCTATACCTCAGCTCACAGGCAATGCCGGATCCCTGATTCACTAAACGAGGCCAGGGATTGAACCGGCATCTTCATGGATACTAGTCAGATTCGTTTCCACTGAGCCACGACGTGAACTTCCTCCACGACATTCCTATGGAGTCTGTGAGGTCAAACCTGTTTTTATTTTATTATACCTGTCTTACTGTAACAAGACATTATTTTCCATATCTATTATACCTGGTACCACAATAATACAGTCTTCACATTCTTAGTGAGGAATAAGCCTGAAAGCAGAGCACAGAAAGATGTTGATGTGGAAGTCTTTTCTCTTCTTGCTCTATAACAGACTGTGTTGTTTTGATTTTCAGCATAGTTTTCTCTTTCTTTTTAGATATCGACTTGATTATATTTGCAAGAGCCCACTCTCAGTCTGTGTGGTTTAGGTATGGATGACCTCTTGCTCTTACTGCTCTCTCTCCAGGCCCACAGATATAACCTAAGTCTGGCCAATTAACTCATTTAATTCTCTTGGCCACAGTGATTGATTCAGAAGTTGGCATATGACCCATGTTAGTGCCTTCAGAAGAAATACTGACAGTTGTTTTTTCTGGAAAATTCTGGGAACAAGAAGCTCTCTTTACACTGTTTTCTTTTAAAAAAGATGATAAAAGCTAGCGTTGTCAGGAAATCCCCCTGGAGATGGCTTCCCTGTTATAGCTACATGTAGAATTTAGGACTAAAATAATTTTCTCAGAATCCTGAAGTATATGCTCTGTTACTGCAGGCTGGGTATTTTGTGAAACAAAGGCAAGGTATGACATTATCTAAAACTTTGAAAATTACCAGTTTACATCCACTTCCTTTCAGAAACTGGTATTGTTATTTATCTTAGTAATTGAGGATATTGAGCCATTATTTTTTCCCTTTATTTTCACAAGTATTTGAGAAAAGTTTGAGTAGGCTTCATGAATATAGATAAACAGATATATTTTTGAACTGAAGGTTCTAGGGACTCACTCTTATTTATCTTTCAATCTCAGTAACTAGCACACTGCCTGCTTCATAGTCATTGCCAAAATGAATAAGGAATTTTGGATACTGGGATTATAACTTAAAATCTTTTATTTACTACATTGAACTTGCATGTTACTAATTTCATAAGGAGTTGAGAATATATTTTCAAGGTTGACATCATGTTATCTACAAGGATCCTCAATTATAACTAGACTTTTAAAGCTTCAAAGAATATTATGAAAAAATAGGAAAGATTTTCCTTTAATTTCATGAATATTTATCATTTACCTAATGTGCTTGGCCTTATGCTGGGTGAATAAGATACAATTCACAAGGTCTATACTCAAAAGAAATCCTATTTAACAGGTAAGATGGACATAAGCATACTTTTATCTCTGTCGTGAGAGCAGCAGGTATAAAAAAACATGGAGGGTGTGAGGAGTGATTATCTGTGAAGATCAGAGATGTGTAATTGAACACTGTGACAAGTGGAGATGGAGGATATTATAGAAAAATTTAAAACATGTTTAAAAATACACCAGTATTTGATGTACTGATTCTTAGGGGGAACCATAAACTGTTTAGAATTGTTTAAAATATGAATGATAGGAAATGAGTCTCAAGAGAAATGCTGAGGGCTTATCAAGAAGGACCTTGTGTGCCATATCAAGACACTTTGACTTTACTCAGCTGACCAGTGTTACTTACTTAAAAAAAATCCACTTGAAAAACATACTAATTCTTCCTAAAACAATTTGTGATTATAGTAGATGTACATTCTTCCTGTGAAACCACCTCTATAGACAAAGTGGATCCTTCAAAATATCTTGCAGAGGACAAGGAAGCATTCTGAAAACAATGGGGATGTGAACTGGATGACAGACATGAAAACTAGACGTAAGGTGGCAACTGTGAGAATGAGGACGTGGACATGTTTGAGTGACTTGAGAGGTGGTAGGACCAACAGGATTTCTATATAAATCAGGGCTTTGTTCTAACTTATTTACTTGTATTTAAGTCAGATGAAGAAAGCTTTAAAAACAATGATCTCTGAAGGGCCCATGGATATAATCAGAGGAATTTATATTTAGTATATATTATTTATATTTGGTAGTATATGTTATTTACAAATATAAATGTTATTTATAGCCCCTTTAGAGAAAGATATTTATAAACATATTAAATAAAAGGAAAGGGGATACTGTCTCATAAACTGAAATTATTAATTTATAGTTTAAGTTTTTCTGTTTCTAGGGCCACACCTGCAGCATGTGGAAGTTCTCGGGCTAGGGGTTCAGTTAGAGCTGCAGCTGCCAGACTACACCACAGCCATGGCAACAGCCACAGCCATGTCAGATCCAAGCCGCATCTGCCACCTACACCACAGTCTGCAGCAACGCCAATCCTTAACCCACTGAACGAGGCCAGAGATCAAACCCACATTCTCATGGATACTAGTAGGATTCTTAACCCGCTGAGCCACAATGGAACTCTTATAGCTTAAGATTTTGACAGAAGATGCCTGCTTACTCCTTCACTTTGGATTTGATGTCATATTTATGCACAGTTTTAGACTCCCTGAAACAGTCTAAGATCTGTTGGTGCCAATTTTATACAGATAATATTAAATTAGTGTCAGTGCTTTAAAAGACTTTTTAGAACTTGACAGAGACTATTTCCTAATTTTATTCTGTGCTTATAATTTACTTTTTTCTTAATCTATCTTGTAATTTTTGCACTATTGACTTTATAACTATTGGTTGGTTTGAGCAGTACTTCGTAATTTCTTTCACATCATTGCATACCTAGAAAAAGATATATATATATATACAATCCATAAAAGGCAACAGATGAGGCTGCTTGCTTTAGGAGACCACAAGCTAGGTGCCCTAGCCTACCAGAGCATTTTTCAGACTACTCTAAAGCTGCTGGGATTTGCTACCTTCTCACACTCGCACAGTTCACACTGGTTGGAATACTCTGAGTTAGGAGTGGAACTTAAAGAGGTCATGATTATGGGATAGACACATGCATTGTTTAGTGAGTATTGTGGTAGTATTTGATATACTATATAGCAAAAATGCTAACTGGCTCAAGCAACCATTGCTTGTAGTCCCACAGGGATTTTGCAACAACGTGGTATGCATAACTCAGGACAACCTGCAATCATTATAGAGAACATGACTGAAAGCACATGTTTTATTGATGAAGACTCAGGAGTCTTTGACAGGATATTATAAATACCCAGCTCTTTCATTTCAAAAATGAGAACACTTGAGACTAAAGAAATTATGCATCTTGACTAGAAATTAAATGACTTGAATAGAAGTTAAATGACTGGACTTAGGCTTTATGAAGTTGGGGACATTTTGTTAATTGCTATATCTCATTGCTTGGCAGAGTGGATGAATAAATGAATGAATGAATGAATGGGCCAGGGTCACACAGGTAATAGCAGAGACAAAATAAGAATTACAATCAACCGTCTCCCAGCTCAATGATTTGATCCACTGTGTATAAGACTATATGTCACTTATCAATGTTCTATGAATAATTCATCATGTGGCACAAGGCACGAAAGGTCACAGACACTTTCTAGAATTGAATATTTTAAGCATTTACCTTTTTTCTGTTTTGTAGCAGTTCCTACTGATCATATTCATAAATAGAACAGGAAATATTTTGGTCGCCATAAAGCTTATATTTATATTAATACATCTCTGCAAATACAGGTATTGTTAAAAATAACAACAGCAACATAGGATCCCAGCTGCGACTAAAACCTACACCACAGCTTGTGACAACACTGGATCCTTAACCCACTGAGCAGGGCCAGGGATCGAACCTGCATGCTTATGGATATTAATTGGATTCATTTCTGTTGAGCCACAACAGGAACTCCACAATGCTCTTCCTAAATGAGCTTTCATAAATTTTTTTTCTTTGGAAGTTTTAATATTTTATCTTTCTCTTCAATAATAGAATATATTCAGATTTGTCTTTTTTTTTTTTTTGTCTTTTTGCCATTTCTTGGGCTGCTCCCACGGCATATGGAGGTTCCTAGGCTAGGGGTCCAATCAGAGCTGTAGCTGCCACCCTACGCCAGAGCCACAGCAAAGCAGGATCCGAGCCACATCTGCAACCTACACCACAGCTCACAGCAACACCGATCCTCAACCCACTGAGCGAGGCTAGGGATCGAACCCACAACCTCATGGTTCCTAGTCAGATTCGTTAACCACTGAGCCACGACAGGAACTCCTAGATTTGTCTTTTTTTCCCATTAATTAGATGATGGAAGATGAAAGTTTAAATAAGTAATTACTGATGTGTCCTACATGCAAGCATTAAAATCAGAGAAAGCACTGTTACTGAAAGGTTATGTCACTCAAGAATTCATTAAACATTTATTAGTCTCACCTCAGGTAAAGGTGTCCTTGTTTACATATTTGCAGATTTGCATATTCATGCCCTGAACAAGATTTCAAAAATGTTTATGATCCTATGACCACCTTAATTATGAATTCCCACATATATATTTATGAAATACTACTGAATATGGTCATTATTTAAAAAATTCCTACCTGTTCCTTTATGTAGTTCCATGTACAAGGTGACATGTAGATAAGTGATGTTCCAGTTCGGGTGCCTCCATTTCTCTCCAATGGCCTGATCCAAAGCCAGAGGGGCTTGAGGTAGGATGTTAGCTCAAGGGGAAACCTGCTGTGGTTGACCCAGCAGATGGGGAAAGGGGACGGTTTCAGCAGGTGAATGACATCCTCGTCCCCCAACATAAGGCCGTCAACTGTTTTTTTGGTATGTTTCACTGAGAAACCCAAGACCAGAGTGTATTTAAATTCTTTGATAAGATTTTTGTGAATTTTCAGCAGAAATCCTCCACCATGGTCCAGGGGTAAGGCAGCACCACACCGGGGATGTACACTGTGGGAACTGGCCTTTGGGTCTGGTGTGAGTCCTAACCAGTTTCAGATACTCCCAGGCAAGTATACTCCAACAAGTCATCAAAATTCCAGCAGTGATGGGCACAGATGGGTACAGTGAGGAATTTTACAGATGATATATAATTTCTCAGCAGTTATGTGAACAATCTTATTTAACTAACACATAGATACAGGGGATGTAAACTGTTTCCTTCCGTCGATTCAGCGAAGCCATCTGCTGTGACATCGTGACACCATCACATCGGCATTACAAATTTCTTAGAAAGCTCTTCGGTTTCAGCATCCAGCTCACTCTGATGGCAGCGGCCTTGAAATGAATGTTTCCCTTATCCTTCTTTTTAAAGCTAATAATAGAGGGTTTGTTCTTCAAGCCAGTACCAAAGCCTCCCAGATTGTTTTCAATTATCTTCCTAGCTCTCAAAGGTTTCAGGACATTCAGAAAAATCAGGAGCAAGCTACACACGTTCGGGCCACTGAAATATCTTGATGGCGTCCAACTTTCCCATCTTTGGCACCCTCAATAAGACCTGGGAGATCCAGGAGCTGGATCTTGGCACCTTTGCATTTGAGGATACCAGGTAAAGTGGTCAGAGTAGTAAATTCAGGCTGCCACCTGGAAGTATACATTGGCCAAGTTTCTGAGCTGGGTTGACTTCCCCAGAAATAGAAAAACCCCAAATCCAATTCAAGCATCACCTGTCCTGGCCACATCAAAACGTTCTGGCGCACCAACTATACCACCTTCTGGAGTAATGAGTTCTCCGTGAACCTTAGCAGAGCGAGCCGTAAGCAGCCCTAAGTGCTGTGCCGTGGTCTCTTTTTTAGTCCGAGCCACAGCGGCTTTGATCTCTGAGGTCTTGACTAAGGTGCTGTTCGTGGTGGCGTGTCCCCAGGGGTGCAGTGGCTTCCGCACTAACTGCCTCGGCCACACAGTCGCCAGCCAACCTGCCACTGCGGGTATGAGTTAAGAGTGCGCAGGCACGCTACTTCCTGCTTCTCCTGAGAGTTCAGCGTGAGACTCGCCAACCCATCGCGAGACAATACAGCGCAGAGCGATCTCCCGTCACTCAGCCAACACTCCCACCCGCGTTTTTTAGGGAAAATTTTCTGTCATCTGCCATTTCGTTTTGTGGGCGTGGACTGCATCGTTCAGTACAGACCTCTATTCTGGTTCTTATGAGCACGCAGGGCAGGTATGTATTATCAAAAAACAAATTCTGCACACTGAGTAAAACAAAACAGAAAGATGAGTTTATTTGCAAGGCTTCCCACCTGGAAAACTGGGAAACGCCAAGACTACAGGAGCAATGCATTCCCTGTTGCTTACAGGGTAAAGGGTTTTTCTGGAGTAAATGCGGAAGTTATTTGTCATTTTCAGCTGATTGGTTGCCTGGTGGTCTTCCTTATTTGGGGCAGGGTAGCTGAGTTAGGAGCAAGGAAGACCAAAGACGGTATGAAGAGGCTTGGCGTTTGTGGATTGGCTAGCATCCTCTGCTCATTTCTGAGAAGAGCTATAAGTTCCTAAAGCTAATGCTAGGTGAGTTTAATTTCGTGTTTTTGTTAATATGCCTGCTTTAGCCATCTGCATTTTGGCCTCGACTCCGTTATTGTTTTGATTCTACAGTATACATATGTGTATAGACACATCCGCACAAGACAAAAATTCTGGTGGGCTGGGGAGGTCAAGCTCTTTTACAAGAGGGCATTAGAATGAAGTTAACTCCAGAGGATGGATGGCTTTTGAGTCTGTGGCCCCACCCTGATGGGAAGCCAGGTCTATCCACTCCCTGTTGCAGTTGACAACATGGGGGCCTGAAGGACTGGGCGGTGAAAGGAGTGAGGGTGGACAGAGCATCTTTCATACCCCTTATATGGGTATCGGAAATGGGTAATTGCAGGAAATTGAATGAAAACAATTGTGTGTATGCACATATGTGATTTTTGGTTTTTTTTTTTTGGTAGAGAATCTAAACCTTTCATCAGATTCTCAAATGGCTTTAAGAAACAAGAAACGTTACATATCATTGTTCATAAAGCAGCAGTATCTAGAATAGTGTAGTAATACATTGATAAATAGAATAGCTTGTGTAGTAGTACATTGATAAATAGAATAGCTTGATCGACAAATATGTTAGAATAGACAGTATGATAAAAATAAACTAGAAACTAGTATACTTATTTATTTGGTATATGAAAAATAAATAATAGGAGAAATGATGAATTTTAAAATAGTTTTCAGGAGACAATTATTTAGATAAAAATGTATTTTTCTACTTCTTCCGATACACCAAAATTCCAGATTTATTAAGGATTTAATATAAAAATCCTTAGGTCACCTAATAGCCCCAGTTAAGATTGCTGCCGACAGCCAGCATCTACTAGTTATATAAGGGAATGAGATTTCAGATGGTTTCAGCCTCCAGCCTTTGAGCCAAAAGAGCTGATTCTAACTAGAACAGACAAGTTGAGATCCTCCAAATTGCAGATTTGTGAGCAAAATAAATATTGTTGTTTTAAGTCACTGCATTTTGAAATGATTTGTTACAGAGCCATAGATGTTGGAACAATGTAACATCTAAAACTGGAATAGTGTGAATCCATTTCAAAGAAAAGTATTGAATATACAGGTATCTTAACATTTTTAAAGGCATTCACAAAGTGCAACTTAAAGAAATGGTAGATCATAGGAGTATTTATAATCACATTTTGTGTTTGTATACAAAAATTCACATAAAGCTCCAATAGCCAGCATATGTGTGTATAGAAAAGACAATTGGGAAAATATTTGCCAAAATGTAAATGGCAGTTGTCTTTAATGTTTGGGATAAAGTGATGACTTAATTTATATTCTTGCTCATCTTGCTGGGTTTTCTAATTTTTCAACAAGTGGACATGGGTCATTTGTTCAACAGGGATGAAATGAATTTGGACTTAATAATCAACTAGTGTAGTACAAAATGTTGAGGAACCTGGCTTAATAGATGTTCATAAGAAAACGACAGGTGTTTTAGTTGATTACAAGTTCAAAATCAGCCAACAGTGTGTTGTAGCTGCCAAAATGTTAATGCAAACTTACGTAATTTATAAAATTCTAGAGTCCAAAGAACTGGAGGTAATAGTCCTAGTTACTATATGACACACTGAATAGATTACACTTTGAGGTACCACAGTTTTATTTATTTTATTTATTTTAATTTAATTTTTTTGCTTTTTAGAGCCGTACCCAGGGCATATGGAGGTTCCCAGGCTAGGGGTTGAATCGCTACAGATGCTGGCCTATACCACAGCCATAGCAATGTGGGTTCTGAGCTGTGTCTGCCACCTACACCTCAGCTCATGGCAACGTAGGATCATCAACCCACTGAGCCAGGCCAGAGATCAAACCTGCATCCTCATGGATCCTAGTTGGGTTTGTTAGCTGCTGAGCCATGAAAGGAACTCCCTAAGTTACCACAGTTTTAAGAAAAATAGCAACTGGATTTTTTCTGGAAGAGACTGACCCAGATGGTGGTAAGGTCTGAAGCAGCATTCTGAAGGGACAGCAGAAAAAACAGGAAATTCTGTTGTGTTAGAAAAGAGAAAACATAACAAATACAGGTACGGAGGAGAATTAGACTTCATCTGGACAATTTTTGAGAGCAAGAATTAAGGAATAAATGGAAAACTTTGAAGAGACAGATTTGGCTCCACTGAAGACAATACTTCCAATTAGATTGAACTCTTCAAAAATGGAAAGAATGGTCAAAGAATATAGTAAGAGGGAGTTCCCGTCGTGGCGCAGTGGTTAACGAATCCGACTAGGAACCATGAGGTTGCGGGTTCGGTCCCTGCCCTTGCTCAGTGGGTTAATGATCCGGCGTTGCCGTGAGCTGTGGTGTAGGTTGCAGACGCGGCTCGGATCCCTAGTTGCTGTGGCTCTGGCGTAGGCCGGTGGCTACAGCTCCGATTCGACCCCTAGCCTGAGAACCTCCCTATGCCGCGGGAGCAGCCCAAGAAATAGCAAAAAGACAAAAAAAAAAAAAAAAAAAAAATGTAGTAAGAGTCCTTGGTCTCTATAGTGTTGAGGTTCCCAGGTGTCAGGATGTTTATAGACGAACTCTACTTCACAGGAGGTCTGGCTGGGTATCATTTAAAGATTTGTCCTTGTCCAAGTCTATGTCATAGGACCAGAGCCCCAGCAGTATACTCTCTGGGCAGTATTCCTCTGTAGTACCTTTTTCTAGCAGCCTGATTTTCTGAATTCCCAATCTTTGCTAATTGGTACAGCTGAACTAAGTTTGGCAGTGATTTTTCTCAGAATTAAAGACTCGTGTTTCTGAAGATGATATTTGTCTTAATTAAGTCTCCTCATTAAAACTCCCTAGCTTTGATTTTCAGTATCTGTCTCCACACAGAACAAAATAGACATTTGGCCATTTCTACATAATTTGATTACTAACACCTCGTCTTAAGTCATTCAGCTTCACAAAAGCAGATTTTTAGATTCTTTTGTCTTGATGGGTTGTGTCGATCCACTTCTCATGTACTCTTTTTAAGTGTGGTTCCTGGTACATCTGAGCACTGGGTAGCTGCAGATGTAAGATTTTATTAGGTTGTTTGGAGGGTAAAGATATATTTCCTTCTTTTTCTACACCATTTATGAGAAACTAATTTACATTGAGCATTTGAAGAGAAAGGTAATGTCTTTTTACCAGTTTTGCTAAGACCCATGTAATTTTCCTGTTCCCCTCTGGCCCTGCCATTTCACTCTCAGATTTTGCAGCACTCATGAATTTCAGGAGCTCTGTGTTTATGATAAAACTTCACCATTCCTCACTTTGCTAAATTTAGATATAGATCTCTATACACTTGATGTTTGGGTCAAATGCTCCTGCACCTCCCTTCACACCTCTCCCTGGGTCTTGAAAATAGGAGACTGGAGGGGTTATAAAATTGAGATCATACTCACAGAAAATATGGGGTCCTGTTCTCTTGACTCTCAACTAAGTACATTCAGATAACAACCCAGCATGCAGCAATGGGTCTTAGGGGAATTTTATTGTATCTACAAAAACCTTTAAATTTGATCTGTTAAACTGTACACAAAATGAATATAGGCAGTTTTTAATAACATAATTCAATCCAAATTTTACATAATAAAAATAGCAGGAGTTCCTTTTGTGACTCAGCAGCAACAATCCTGACTAGTATCCATCAGGATGCGAGTTTGATCCCTGGCGTCTCTCCATGAGTTAAGGATCCAGTTTTGCCGTGAGCTGTGGTGTAGGCTGCAGATGAGGCTTGGATTCTGTGTTGCTATGGCTGTGGTGTAGGCTGGCAGCTGCAGCTCTGATTCGACCTCTAGCCTGGAACTTCCATATGCTGCAGGGGAGGCCCTAAAAAACAAATAAGTAAATAAATAAATAAAAGCAGAGAAACTCTATATAACATTCAGGAGAAAATAGAGATACATGATAGATATTTAAATATCCCATTTACTGGAAATGATGTCTCTTTGAAATGTATCTAATAAAACAATTTAAAATATTTGCTTTGCAAATTAAAAAAAACAAATTCCCACTTAGAAGATAAATAATAACAGAAGCAAAAAAAAGTAGAGATATATGAATGCATGATATAGTTAAAAGTTGTTACTAATCATTTATCGAAGGCTTTTCAGCAAAAATTCACAGTGCAAACTATGTTCACATGATCTGCACTGTTCACCCATTGAGACATAAATCACTTTCAAATAAAATCATTCCTAGGAATAATCCATGTATGGCTAACATTCTAATTGTGAAAACTGCTGACCTACTTGGCAAATTGGTGAAATGTCCTCTTTCTTGTAAGAAGATACAAACAGTGATATGTGGGAGAGGGAGACTTGCACTGATTGATCCTTGCATCCTTGAATAGAGCCCATTCAAATGGACTTATTAATCTCTGCTTTTGTTCACTTAGTGAGCAGGCCAAGAACTCTATTATTCTTTAAACAAAAAAGAAATTTTCATCTTATTGACAGATCTGAATATAACATAGAAACAAAAAAGCAAACAGTGCTCCCCCTAGAAAAAGAAAAACATGTTTTAGTTTAATAACATTTCCTTAAGTGTGAAGGACTAGAAGATGAACATGATAATAGAACATAATGCCTACTGCTCACTCTACGGCAGGTTGGGGTAATGGTTGAATTTTTCATTTTGGGGTATCATGGTCCCATCCCAACCCTGTCACCAGCTGTGCGACTTGGACAAGTTACCTAACATTCTTTCATTCTGGATTCTTTATCTTTAGACTAGGGATAATACCCCTACTTCATGCTTTTGTAAAGATTAAATAGACTCATGCATGTACAGTGCTTGGTGAAAGGCATTGTGGAGGCTGTAGTGTGGGACCAATGATTATAGCCATTATTGCTATCATTACTTTAACAATGTGTGGTGTACACAAAGGGAAGAAATAACAAACCTTGCTCTTTGCGCTGATTCTGTTCTCCATTTGTGTAGCTGTGACTGGGTAGAATTTTCTTTTCTATGGGCTCTGTGGTTACTATTGTTCATTTTTATACATTTCAGTATTCTTTCTTGAAGATGTACTACATAAAAGTGGCATTTTCCAGCCATATCCCTAAGAAACTGTTCTAATTTACAGGAACCAAGTGTCTGAGATTTGAGAAATATTGCGCTTATGATGGATTTCTGTATTTTAGTGATGCGAACTTTTCTTTTTCTAGTAATGGTATCTGAAATAAATTGAAAGAATATTTCTTCTCATCTTAGAAAAGTAATTTATGCATTATGATTTCTTTAGTTCCAAGAAAATGCACATGTTGTTTGGAGCAAGATCGTGTGAGAATCTAGGTTCAACTATAAACATATGAATAATATCAGTTGTTCCCAAACCTGGCAGCTCATAGAGATACTCTGGGAAGCTTGTTAAAATAATGATTTCTGTAAAATCATGGTCCATTGGGAGTTGATTTGGTGCAGGGGGAGATGGGGATCTGGTTATAGTGTGGACCAGAGGAGACCTTGTACCCTAGGCAGGAGGGGAATGAGTGTACCAGAAGAGCACTAAAGCTAAGAACATGTCAGGGTATGAGACCTGCACATCCTTCCCATTGGTCAGAGTTTTAGCCCTGATGCCTTTGAATTTCCTTAGGCTACAGGCAACTAATGGTCCTGTTGTGGTCATTAATTTTTCAACAGCCATCAATATGCCCCCTAACCCCCGCAAAGATAAGAATCCTAGGGCCATGAGAGTATTTGCCTCAGCTTGAGTGACTGGGAGGCACAGGATCAGGAGTGGGCAAATACCTCCTTCTATGTTTGGCCAGTCTCCTCAGTGACTGTAACAAATTTGAGCATCCGCTTTATTGCTGCCTGCTTCACTCTGAGAATACGGATGGTTTAGGGAGAGTTTAAAGGATTATTCTTTGCAGTAACTCTCTCCGAAATGTAGCGTTTGGTCCCCCCACCCCCTTAAATTGGGTCTAGCCTTGTGACCTTTGATGCATTGAATGTAGGACAAATGCTGAGGTACAAGTCATATGAGTTATGAGCCTAGGTCTCAAGAGGCCTCATAGCTTCAACTTTTGTTGCTTGTCCAATCCTGTTGCCACCATGTGGGAGAGCCAGCCAGCTGATAATAGAGACCAGTGGCACATTTGCTCCATGCCCCTGGCTGAAAAGAGCCAGATATGTGAGTCTAGAGTGAACCAGAGGCCATTTTAAGTCATTTGGCCACAAACTGGCCTTCTTCATTCCATATGAGTCCGGAGTGATTAAGCGGAGCAGGCCTAAACTGCAGAATGCTCCTAACTTGTTCAAATATTAGCTGTCAGTTTACATAAATAGTACCACTATCTCGTCATTTGCCAAGCAAATTTTACATTTAAAAGGGTAAATTAAAATTAGATGGAGTCAGTTAATGGTTTAAATCCCTGAAATGAATTTCTCCATAATTTAGAATAAAATTCAAACTCCTTTCATGATCTGCAAGGTCTTAAATAATCTGCCCTCATTCCCTCCTCTGTAGACCTCTGCATGACACGCTTCCTCTGGTTCCACGGTCCAGAACATTGGCCTCATTTCTATTCTTATAACCTTGGACTTTGTTTTCCTTTCTGCTCCTAATGTCCTTTCTCCTGCTTTGCACAAGCAGCTTTTTCTGATCCTTAGTGCTCACCTCAATGCCACAATGTCTGCAAAACCTTCCCTGACCCCTTACCAAAAGAGGCCTCACCTCGGTGTTGATCACAGCTCACGCTTCAGCTCCATCATGTAATTGATAAACAAAATGTAACTTTAAAAATAAATTAGTTCGCTGGATATCATCAGTCTCTCCCACCAACAGGTCAGCTCCTTCAGAGAATTGAATCCTGAGGTCTTTGCAGAGCACTTGGCAGAAAGGAGCAAAATAAATGGTGAGTAAATGCTGTCTGCTCAACTCTGGACTTAAAATCGACGGTCCTGGATTTGAGTTTCTCCTCTTCAATTTCTTAGCTGTTTTATTTTGAATAAGTTGCTTATCCTTGTGGCACTTGTTTCATCATTTTGAACATATAGAAAATGGGGGATCCAATGTGATAAGGAATGTACGAGTGTGAGGTTGATGGGAATGTGTTGTTAAATGCCAGCCGACATGACCAGCCCCTCTCTCTCCAAATGATGTGATCCTTTTAACATCAAGCATATATTCATTTAAAGTGTGTTTTTGATCGAGGTTAAGTGCTTTCCTTAAGGTTCAAGGTCTTTGCTTGCCTGTATTTATCTCAAAGTAAGGAAAGCACTGCCAGTGCCATCCCATCCTATCCTGTGTCGTGTGAATTATTATTTCTTTGGTGAGTCTGATTGAGCTGAAGGCAAAATAACAGGAGTGGCTCATCCAACTATCAGTCTTGTCTTCTGTCATTTATTTCTTGTCTTTCAGATTACAGCTTTTTTTTTTTTTAAGCTCATTTTGAAACAGACAAATAGACTAGTTCTCCTTACAAGTGTTTTTCCTGACAACTGAAACAATATTTTTGACTGATATCTCATCATACCACCTCACCATAGCTTTGAAAATGATGAGTTTTGCTACTGATTTGATGGTGAATGATTATAAGACTGCAAATATGGTGATCAAAAAGCTGGTGGTATTTTTCAAAGGAATATTTCTGCATCTCAGTACATGTAGGTGGTGCAGTTATCCTGCTAATAAAGTGACTAATGCTCAGATATAATGTATATTACATATATTTTGTGATGGGCTTTTAAAATGAATTAATATATAAAATAATGCAAACAAAGGGAAACAAACTATATTTTATAATATATTTTCCCTAAGGGCATATTTGTAACATCTATAAAATACATGTTTTTTATGTTTATAAATTACCTTAAATACTCTCTGTTAAAGAGAACAGACCTTGAGCAAGAGTGGGGTATTGGCAATTTGGGCCTTGGCTTTCCTCCCTTCATTTGACATCCCTTGCCAAGCAAAGCATAAATAACTCACATTCAAGATAGGTAGTATTTTCTCTCTTTTTATTTTTAAACTGAAAGTGTAACATATGCACATAGTAAAGCTTTCAGACAGTACAAAAGTATTTATGGTAGAACATCAATCCTCCTCTCACTGTAGATCCTTATTCCACAGTTCCCCCTGGAAGTAACCTCTGCTGAGTTTCTTCTGCATGTCTGTCCTATACATTTTATATACATGTAGATGATGTTTATCATAAGCATCAAGAAGAACATCTTTACTCCCAAATGGTTCTTTCTTCCCTCCCCCCACCCACCTGTGCTATACCTGTGGCATATGGAAGTTCCCCGGCCAGGGATTGAACCTGTGCCACAGCAATGACCCAAGCTGCTGGAGTGACAATGCTGGATCGATAACCCACTGAGTCACAGGAGAACTCTGCAAATGTTTCTTTCCTTTGGACAACTTTCTTAACCTTTCTTATCTCAGATGCCTCATCAGTATAGCTAAACCACCTTCAGAGGATTAATTTGGGATTAGTTATTATGCATGAAGCTCCTGGAAGAGTATCTGGTACAAGCGAAATACTCTGTTAGCTTTATTATTATGTTCATGTTTTGCCCAGGATCTTGCATCCCTGACTGACATAATTCCATTTTAATAGAGGTATTTAAATTTTAAATTCAAATGATTTCAACTAAAAAAAAAAGTCCTATGGTAAAGACTATAAAAAACTTCATACATAGACATATTCTTAGCAAATTTAAAAAGAGGATTAAAAATATCCTTTAGGAGTTGCTGCTGTGGTGCAATGGGATCAGTGCCGTCTCTGCAGTGCGAGGACTCAAGTTTGATCTCCAGCTAGGCACAGTGGGCTAAAGGATCTAGTGTTGCTGCAGGTGCTGCATAGGTCATACAACTGTAGCTCCAATTTGATCACTGGTCCCGTAACTCCATATGCTGTGGGGTGCTCAAAAAGAAAAAAGAAAAAATCCTTTAAAAATGATCTTAGAATATATAGCTTATTTACTGCAGAGCACAATTTACCTTTCCTTAGATGCCTTTGTTTAAATGGTAAATGCTAGAAGAAAATGAAGCAATACCAGTAGGGACTTCTATATATTTCTTTGCATTACTCGTTTGCTCATTGACATCTCAAAGTAAATTTAATTGTTTTTAATTATTTTTTCATTAGAGATGAGTTTGTGTGTATGTTTATGTGTTTACTAGCTACTTGTGTTTCCTTTTCTTTTCATAACCTTTGCCCATTTTTATTTTTTATAATTTAGTTTTAGCAGCTTATATATCCCAGCAAGAGTTATTCTTTTTTTTTATTATTATTATTTTTTGTCTTTTTGCCATTTCTTGGGCTGCTCCCGCGGCATATGAAGTTCCCAGGCTAGGGGTCTAATCGGAGCTGTAGCTGGCGGACTATGCCAGAGCCACAGCAACGTGAGATCTGAGCCGCGTCTGCAACCTACACCACAGCTCACGGCAACGCTGGATCCTTAACCCACTGAACAAGGCCAGGGATCGAACCCGCAACCTCATGGTTCCTAGTCGGATTTGTTAACCACTGAGCCATGATGGGAACTCCCAAGAGTTATTCTTTATTTGTGTTAGAATCACAAATATTTTTCCTGGGTTGCCTTTTGAGTTCATTTATGGCATTTCTTTACATGCATTTTTTTTTTTTTTGCTTGTCTTTTTGTTTGTCTTTTTGTCTTATATACGTTTTCTTTGAGAACTCTAGATTTTGAATCGTGAACATCCTTTCCTGCTCTAAGTTTAGATGTGAATTCTCCATAGCTTCCTCCAGTACTTCTATGGTTTCTTTATTTTCCTGAAAACTACATTTTGCTTATAATTATTATCTGTGCAGTTTGTTAGAAAAGAATCCATTCTAATTTTATTAGAGTGGGAGCAGAAATTGGAGTCTAAGGCTTGTGAAGGATATCAGGCTCTGGTGGATGCCAACAGCCTTGAAAAGGGGTCTCAGAGGGTTGCAGCCTGGGAGGAAGGATGAAGGATATAGAAAGGCTGTCAAAGAGGCTGATGTCAGCTCTGGAATATTTCAGTTTCTGAATGGATAAAGATAATCCTATGTCTCCTGCCCCAGCAGAAACTAAAGATAAGTCATCTGTGGTAGAAGCTGACATTATCTTAATCCTAAAATGCAATTAGTTATGTTTAAATAGTTATATTATATATTATATGTAAATTATATATTAAAATTATTTATATTTATATAATCAATTTTGCAGATATAATGTCTGGTAACATAAGTAAAAATATCCAAGCTATTTAGGCATGTGAGGAGAAGAGACTGATTGAAAGAAACCCAGCAGAAATAAGCAACAGAAAAGACTCCTAGGGCCTTCGGATAATGGAGCCATCAAAGACCTTAATATAACAAGTTTACTGTGTTAAAGGAAATAAAATATGAACTAAAAAATTTGGTAGTGAACTGGACACACACCATAAAAACTAGAAATTTTAGGGAGTTTCCTTTGTGACTCAGAGGGTTACAATCCTGACTGGTGTCCATGAGGATGTGGGTTCGATCCCTGGCCCCTCTCAGTGGGTTAAGGATCCTGCACTGCCAGGAGCTGCAGTGTAGGTTGCAAATGCGGCTTGGATCTGGCATTGCTGCTTAGGCCAGCAGCTGCAGCTCTGATTTGACCCCTAGACTGGGAACTTCTATATGCCACAGGTGAGGCCCTAAAAAAAAGAAAAAAAAAAAAAAAAAAACTATAGCAGAGGCTCATTGCCTACCTGCTTAAATCTCTCACAAGAAAGAAAGAAATGATAATAAATAAATCTTTCTTGCCTAGAAAAAAAACCTATAAATTTTAGGACTAACAAATTAACCAAATTTATAAATGATTGGTAGATTTCTCAATATATTAGATTCAGATGAGGACAGCATTTGTGAACTAATATGTGAGTTAGAAGGCAATACCCAGGATGACTGTGGGTCAGGTCAAGACTGAAAATAAGAAAGTGTAAGATAACACAAATGAGGCATTCTAATATAAGTAGGATTGTTGAGAGAAAGAGTAGAGAAGGATTATAATATTAAAACAGACATAAGAAAGTGTTAACTGCAGTTGAATTAAAAAAAAATAAAGAGCATCTGGAAAGTAGCAATGATCACTAGCAGGTGATTTCTTGCTAAAAAAAAAAAAAATGGGCCTTAATTGTAATGGAATAGTAGCTTCAAAATGCCAACCAGAAACCGTCTACATAGTGAAAAAAATTCACTGAAAATGAAAGTAAAGTCAATAAATTTGGGGATTAAGAATAACTGTGAACATTTCTTATCAGTAACAAGGCACCAAATAAAATACTAAAGGTTTTTTATTCATGCAGAAGAAAAACTTTTCCAGATGGAAACTCAAAGATGCAGGAGGAGATAAAGAGCAAGGAAAATAGAAATTATGTGGTCAAACCACTTTAATCACCATTTTTATTTTAGTCTAAATTCTACAATTAGATGATTTCAGTCTGATTTTTTTTTCAGATTTTTCCAACAGTTTTCTAAGTAGTTCCTTAAGAAGTTCATGGAAACAAATATTTCTAGAATTACTGTATGTTAGAGTTGTTTGGATAATAAACTCTGGGCGTAAAATGCCTTTCTTTGATGACCTGTCGGATATTGCGCTACTCTATTTTGGTATTCTCTGTTGCTGCTGAGAAGTTTGAAGCCTGCCCTATTCTTTTTGTTTTTTTGTTTTGTTTTGTTTTTTCTTCCTTTCTCCTAGTTGTTTCTCTATTGTTAAGGCTTAATATCTTGACTGAGATGTAGCTTAAGTGTTGGTCATTCCGGCTCACTTTTAGCTAGCTGACAACGTGCTCTTCCAGTTTCAGAAAACTAAAATTTTCTGTAATGGAATATTTAAATGTTGTAGATTTTTGTCTCTCTTTTTTCACTTTGGAGGCTCTAGTTATACATGTATTGGCTTGTTTTGTGTCTTCTTTTTTAGTATAGTCTTTCTGATTCTTCTCAACTTTAACTTCATTTTTTTTCTGAGTTTGATACTTAATTTTTTACTCTGTCATTTACTATATTTTCATTGGTTTCTGTTCTTTGTATTCTTTCAAAGTTTGTCTTTATTTCTATAATTGTTTTCATTCCTTCTACTTCTTTCCCAAGTCTAATGGCCTACATGTTGTTTCCTCTGTTGTCTCACCATCTTTGTTCTGGGTTCTTGTATTTCTTCTTTATGACTTCCTTCACGGAAGAGATGGCTTTATTAAGTATTTTTAAAAATTGTGACAAAATGACTGATAAAACTTTTGTCTTGCTTATGGATTTACTGTCTAGTAAATGTTGTTTGTCTGTTGGTAAGTTTTGCTGTTATTTCTCACATGTTTTACGGTATCCTGAATACTTAGTTTAGACATGCTCCTCCTCCCTGATTTCTGGTATTTTTGTTGTTGGCTTATTCTTGTTTTTATAGTGCTATCCAAAATTATTGTGAGTCAGAACTTCACTTATGTGAGTTTTTGTGTGTGCTCTATTTGAGCTTATCTATCGTTTCCATCCATACATTTACAGTGTTCTCCTTGTGTGTCACGCTTTTGCACTGAGGTTTGAGGATGTACCAGTGAACAGTAAATGCAGATCTGCTTTCATAGATCTTCTAAGATTAGCAAAGGAAAAGAAAAACAAGTGAATTTAATATAGTGCATGAGAAGTATGTATTTTGAAGGGAGAAATATAGGATAATATGAAGACATATTAAGAACATGAAACATTTAGATTCTTCTAATATGTTTTGGCACAAGTCCTACAGTTTGGGGAAAGTGAAGGATTTGCTCATAAATTGCTAATATTTGGAAGAGTCATGAAAAGATTCGTAGAGCAGGGAATGTCTAAACTGAGATTCAACTTGAACTGAGTGTTCTAATTCTAAGCTGAAGTAACTGTTCATGATAGTGTGTAGTCAAGAGAAAGCATAGAAGAACACAGTATTGGTGGATGAATGAGCTTTGTTGCTCCATTACCATTTTATGAATCCATCTATAGAGTAAATCTATGAACCTCATTTTAAGTGCACATTTGGATTTTAAATAGGATTCATTAACCCTTTGTATAACTACCTTCAGAAGTAGGAAAAAGTAGATAATGTTTTAAAAAATATTTTCTCTGGGCAAAACCTTAGATTATGTAGTTACTATTTAGAATTTGAGAAGATATGATACTTTGGTTGATGTTCCAGTCAGAATTTGGAAAATTCTTTCTTTGGAAAATCCTTGTTAGTTAATGTCTTTGTTCTTATTCTTAATAACTGTTGCCTTGTGATCATTTCACAGCAGAATCTTGCCAGTCTCTGCCTAGCACCTGCCCCAGCTGAACTTTGAAGTTTAAAATATCTCTAGGCTACTGTGAAAGCAACTGTTGAGGTCCTTCAGTATCATTCCTTCGAAGGAAGTATTTTGAGTCCTCTTTTGTAGATTCTTGTAGTTTCACAACATAGGTTGCTATTAATCTTTCTTTTCCTTTAATAGTTATCCCCTCCATAAGACTATTTTAATTTTCCCAATATTTCTCCTCTGCATTAAAAAACCCTATAAGGAAAGATGGCATTTTTGTCCAGGAGTTGCCAGCTAATAGCTGCAATTGTAGTATCCATGTGGCAAATTTCCAGCTTGTCAGCTGCTGTACACCATTCAAGCTGGCTTGCTAGATCCTTTAATTTGTTTCTGTGTTTAGAGAAAGTACATAAACATTAACTAACCTATCATATTTATGCCACAAATGTCAAAGTCTTGTTATAATTAAATCCTCTGAGTATTTCCTTTTATGTATGAAAAGGAAAACATATTTAGGCAACTGTAAATGTGTGTTTTTTTATTTTTAGAATAGAAACTGCAGCTTGTTTACTTAATTGGTTTGGCAAGGAAAAAGTGTTAGGAGAAAAACAGAACAACTAATCCATGGTCTCTTCCCGTTTCTCTTGTTTCCAAATATAAGCATTTGATCCTTTTGTAACCGAGGACACACACCCGCAGAGACTGAAAATTTGCAAATTATAATGAACTGCAAGTAATGGTGTGAATCCTTCTTAGAGTGAATTCAGAATAAGGGAATAATCTAACAAATATGAGTTAAGCTTTTTTTTTTTAAACTGTGATTCGGTTTAAAAAAAAGAGAGAGAAGTGTTTTGGGTGAATATAGGAAAGCTAACAAAGGTAATATTTTATTTCCAGAAATATAAGTTCCAAACCCCTCTAGGGTCAAACTGGGGAAAGACAGGAGGGATAAAAGGGGGTGTCAAATAAATGTACTCATTTGATACTGCCAAGTTAACTTTCTGTTTCCAGGCTGGTAGGTGTTTAAAGCTCTTTTTCTCATGTGCACTTTCATAGTTTTCTGTGATATAGGAATACAATTTTCTCTGACTGTCTTCTACCTTTCCTTCTAGCATGTCTTGGTCTTCTAGAGGTCAGCTGTACCTGGACTTTTTCTATTTTATGTTGCACAGTGTCTTGCTTCAGTTTCCTCATTTGAAAGCGGGATGCTCATAAATAGAACTAATACCATAGAGCTACTAAGAAGAAATGATATTTATGAACCTATATACCTACCTGTCTGCCCGTTTGCTCGCCTACCTGCCTATCTTTCCTTCAATCTATTCCATGGTAAACAAGATAAAATAGTCATTATCCCATGATAAACATGATGTAATATTCATTATTATTATTATTGTTTTTACTGTAAGAAAATTTACAGTGGCTTTAGTCTACCTTTCTCCCAAATGTTCCTCTATTGATCTCCAGGAAAAGCTCATCTCTTCTTTTTTTTTTTTTATTTTATTTTCCCACTGTACAGCAAGGGGGTCAGGTTATCCTTACATGTATACATTGCAATTATAGTTTTTCCCCCACCCTTTCTTCTGTTGCAACATGAGTATCTAAACATAGTTCTCAATGGTATTCAGCGGTATCTCCTTGTAAATCTATTCTAAGTTGTGTCTGATAAGCCCAAGCTCCCGATCCCTCCCACTCCCTCCCCCTCCCATCAGGCAACCACAAGTCTCTTCTCCAAGTCCATGATTTTCTTTTCTGAGGAGATGTTCATTTGTGCTGGATATTAGATTCCAGTTATAAGTGATATCATATGGTATTTGTCTTTGTCTTTCTGGCTCATTTCACTCAGTATGAGATTCTCTAGTTCCATCCATGTTGCTGCAAATGGCATGATGTCATCCTTTTTTACGGCTGAGTAGTATTCCATTGTGTATATATACCACCTCTTCCGAATCCAATCATCTGTCGATGGACACTTGGATTGTTTCCATGTCCTGGCTATTGTGAATAGTGCTGCAATGAACATGCGGGTGCATGTGTCTCTTTTAAGTAGAGCTTTGTGCGGATAGATGCCCAAGAGTGGGATTGCAGGGTCCTTTGGCAGTTCTATGTATAGATTTCTAAGGTACCTCCATACTGTTCTCCAGAGTAGTTGTACCAGTTTACATTCCCACCAGCAGTGCAGGAGGGTTCCCTTTTCTCCACACCCCCTCCAGCACTTGTTATTTGTGGATTTATTAATGATGGCCATTCTGACTGGTGTGAGGTGGTATCTCATGGTAGTTTTGATTTGCATTTCTGTAATAATCAGCGATGTTGAGCATTTTTTCATGTGTTTGTTGGCCATCTGTGTATCTTCTTTGGCGAAATGTCTATTCAGGTCTTTTGCCCATTTTTCCATTGATTGATTGGTTTTTTTGCTGTTGAGTTGTATAAGTTGTTTATATATTCTAGAGATTAAGCCCTTGTCAGTTGCATCATTTGAAACTATTTTCTCCCATTCTGTAAGTTGTCTTTTTGTGCATCTCTTCTTTACCAGGAACAAACTTTACAGGTATAAGTGATGCCTAACACGGCAGCAACCTCATTTTGCGTTTTTGGCACAGCTGTCTGGTGTCTCTACCTTGTAGATTTTCCAGTCAACTGTCCCAGCTCTAACCTAAGGAGACACAAACTATTTTCTGGGTAGTCCTGTACGAGAACTTCTAACTAGGCTTAAGGTAAAAAAGCAGGTCTCACCTAGTATTGAAAGCTGGTGGAAGATGCCTTAAGTTTCAAATATTAGAAAGGAAAAAGAGAAATCTGCTCTTATTTGCAAATGGCATGATTTTATACATGAACATTCCAAACAAACAAAAAACTGAATTGGGAAGTATATTTATTATTTATTACCTTATTCCACCGGCTAGAGTATCCAATGCCATGTTGAATAGATAGGGTAATTGTGAACATCCTTGTTCCATGGTATCCTCCATTAGACTTTTTTTTTTAACTTTAAAATTATGAATTCATATACTTTAACGTGTAAAAAGCCTCTTGATATTTTGGAAGTTGAGTTTTAAAGCAAATATGTCCAGTAAGTTTCTCTAAGTTTTCAAATTTGTTGACATAAAGTTGTGCTTCCTGTTTTTTAATACTCGTGGGGTATGTAATGTTGGCCTTTTCCTTTGTGAGGTTGCTATTCTGTGTCTTCTTTTTTTTCCCCTTTGAGTAGTGTTGCCAGAAGACCATCATTTTATGAGTCTTTTTTTTAAGAATGTGGTTTTAATGTTCTTGATTTATTTTTTATTGGTGAGTTTTAGTATGTTCTTCCTTGATTCTTGATATAAACTAACAAAGTAATAGTACTTAGCCTTCCTTCTTTTCTAATACTTACACGTAAGGCTATATAATTCCTTCTAAGCACTTCTTTAGGTGTATCCCTCAACATTCTGACTCATCCTCTGATTTTATGGATGTTTGAATGAATGCTATCCAAAATTTAGTGATATATATATATATATATATATATATATATATATATATATGTTTAGTGGATTTCTGGCTAATTCCACTATAATCAATATTGTGTATATTATATTTCAATTTCATCATTAGAAATTTGTAGACTTGTTTTGTGGCTCACATATGGCCTTTTACATAAAATATTTCTGACTAGGTGAAAATAGAGTGTATTGTTTCATTGCTGGGTACAGTGTTCCATATCTGTTAAATATGTCTTTTGTCAATTGTGTTTTTCAAGTCTAATGTTTTCTGTTGGTTGTTTGGTTTTCTTTTCTATTAGCTACAAAAGGATTTATATACATATATATATATATATATATATATATATATATATTTTTTTTTTTTTTTTTTTTTTTTTTTTTGTCTTTTTGCTATTTCTTGGGCCGCTCTCACGGCACATGGAGGTTCCCAGGCTAGGGGTCAAATCGGAGCTGTAGCTGCTGGCCTACGATAGAGCCACAGCAACGCTGGATCTGAGCCGCATCTGCAACCTACACCACAGCTCACAGCAACGCAGGATCCTCAACACACTGAGCGAGGCCAGGGATGGAAACCGCAACCTCATGGTTCCTAGTTGGATTCGTTAACCACTGAGCCACTACGGGAACTCCAGGAGTCAGTGCTTCTAAAGTACTTTGTTTTACTTTGAAAATACTTCTCTGAGACCAACTTTCCCCCCGTAGTGTTTTGGATAGTGCTCAGGAACCAGGGCTGTAGGGATGGGGTCCTCACCTACCTGCCTACCCAGCCAGTGAGTGTGTGGGATCTCTGCTAAGAGGAGAATATTGATAAGGTAAGAGCTTACCTAAGGGTTGTGGCACTGTAAATCTGACTAAAAGAAATGTTCTTTTACTTCCTTATGCATTTAAAATAATATACTGCTGGCTTCTCAGTCAAGGATCCTTAAAGTTAAAAGTTCTGTTATACAGCAATTAATTGAGCCAGAAGGGTTTATGGTAAATAACATATTTAAGGAAACACGTCAACGTAACTTGGTATTAATTGCCACGTTGCTTCAAATATAATAACTCTCAGTATAAAAATAACTTGACTGCCAGCAATAACAATTTATTATATATTTTATTTTATTTTTGTCTTTTTAGGGCTGTACCCAAGGCATATGGAGGTTCCCAGGCTAGGGGTCCAATCAGAGCTGTAGCTGCCGGCCTAGCCAGAGCCATAGCAATGAGGGATCCGAGTCGCGTCTGCAGCCTACACCACAGCTCACAGCAATGCCAGATCATTAACCCATTGAGCGAGGCCAGGGACCGAACCCGCATCCTCATGGATGCTAGTTGGGTTCGTTAACCGCTGAGCCGTGACAGGAACTCCAATTTATTATATATTTTAGAAAATAAAATAAACTTGCTAAGGATATAAATATGAAGTAGAGCAGGAACTATGGAGCTAGGTGAACATCGTAATAAAACCTTTTATGGGAGAATCCTTAAAAGAACTGATTTAGGAGTCCCAGTCATGGCTCGGTGGTTAATGAGTCCAACTAGGTACCATGAGGTTGCGGGTTCGATCTCTGGCCTTGCTCAGTGGGTTAAGGATCTGGCATTGCCATGAGCTGTGGGGTAGGTCACAGACGCAGGTCAGATCCACGCGGCTGTGGCTGTGGCTGTGGTGTAGGCAGGTGGCTACAGCTCCAATTAGATCCCTAGCCTGGGAACCTCCATATGCCACGGGTGCGGCCCTAGAAAAGATAAAAAGACAAAAAAAAAAAAAAAAAAAGAGCTAATTTAAAGAAAACTTCCATTATTCTTTCTAAAAGTAGATTTATTGTGTTAATAAATTAATCATGCAAAAATAGTTGTAATTACTGATCATTGTACATTAGAAAAATGGTTTTGAGGTATTTCATTTATGATGAAAGGGCAAAATAATTGGAAAAGCTTCTTCTAGGCACTAGTCAACAAAGCTACAACTTTGTAGTGATGGGGATTTTGGAGCAGAGTCGGAAAGTAAAAAAAAGTAAGTAGTGAAGGAAGAAAGATGGGAGGGAAAGATGATCAATTTTTTTTTTTAAAGTGTGAGCATTAAATAGGAATCTTTTGAAGGAGATTGTGTATATTAACGAGTAGCTTTTACACTCATTTGAAAAATGTACAATACAGTTAGGCATACCACAGAATTTAAGTGTAATTATTTTCTTTTCAACCTCAGCTACCATTATTGTTTCCTCTCTTATTTGCTGCTAATACTCCAAAATGTCACATTGTAGGGACTCCTTAGAGAAATAAACACAACACTCTTTACAAAGCATGTATATGTGGAAAACTAATATACATTGGTAAATACTACACACATGCTATCTCTTTTAAATCTTATATTTTACAACTAAAGTCAAGTGTGAAAAAGCTGATCCAAATTAAATTTCAAGTAAGGTTTATGATATTTCTATTACTGTCTGATATTTGCATAATTGTTAAAGATAAATTGACAATAATTAAAAACAGGAAATACATTTCTCAGCTAAGAATTGTTGAAATTTTGCTCAGATAGTTGATATGGTAAGGCTATAGATATAGGAGAGGACATACAGAAGATATTATACAATTTATACAAGCAGTGATGGAGTATTCTTGGGACGAGTTTGGCAGTGACAGTGGTATCTGAGCTGAATATAGAAGCGTTCTCAGAAACACTTTGTAAATGAGATTAGGATGCAGTTATGGTATATTTACTTTCCTAAACTCAAACATAGTTCCTCGTCTTGGCCTCAAGTTAAAATTCCAAGAAGCAAAGACATTGTGTCTCTTCTGTTTTGCCTTTATGTTATAGAGAATAAGGTAATATTAAGTAATAGACATTAAATTAGTATTTTCTTAATTAAACTTATAACTATAGCAACAACATTCCCTTGAATATAATAATGATTGTGCATATTTTAATTCTGCAATAACGCAAAACTTAAATTATGATCTCCCAACCCAGTTTAAGAAATTAACCAGCACTTTCAATAATCTTCATTAAAATGGTGAAACAGGTAAACTTAATCTAAATTCCACCTTATTTTATTTTCTTCAAGTTCAAAGGGTCTGCATTATTTTGTCAAGCCTAAGGAGCACATTTTTCACATTTAAACATCTCTAAAATTGAGATGTGACTTTTAAGTTGATGTGATAAAAAATCATTATCACTGTCATGATTAATTGGGATTTTTAAAAGTAGTACACAGAAAATTGGTGTATTTTCCAATTAATGACATCTTAGATTAGTGAAATGAGATATCATTCGTACAGGCAGTGTCTCCCTGTAGATATGTCTGAATGTCCAATAATATTTAGGTGAAAAATTTTAGGTATTATATTCCTATTTGGTATTCACATATTCTTAATAGGCTTCTAAAATGAAATGAGAAAATCAAGTTAGATAAAATAACTTTAGAACTCCTAAGAGTGATTTACTAAAGGTAGACCTTCAACCAAAGGTGGTAGATAGTGGCAGATATATTTTTAGTCAGGGTCTATTCCTAGCACCATTGAAATCGTTCTTCTTGCTCCAATCCTAGCTGTTACACTCATTAGTTATGCAATGGAGGCCAAAGATTTAGCCTCTTTTAATCTTCATTTCCTCAGCTGTGAAATGGAGATACATATTCTACTTCATAGAAGTATAAAGAGAACTACATGAGATGAGAAATACAGAGAAGTAGCATAGTTCCTAGTACCTTGATGTTAATTTTTTCTTAACGAGTGGCCTTGAAATAAACTACATTTTGAACACTGAAATTTGTCACAGGTGGTAGAGAGTATTCCCTATTCCTGGTTTACACAGACTGCAGACTAGATTGATAAAGTGTGAACCAGAGACTGTTAAAACAGAGTCTTAAGGATGAATGTCCTCTGCTCCTTTTGCATGATTAGCAGGACACAATAGGATGAAGGGTGGGAAAAAAAAAAAACTGAAATGAAATGATTACATTCATCAATCAAAGGTCTGTGCCTAAGTCTCCAAAACAGAAGGTGTGAGCCTCATATTGGGAGCACCTCACTGTGAAATGAGCAATGCAATTAAATACCAAAATACTTTTCACAACATTTAACACCAGGTGGCTGTGGTATAATCCCTCCATAGATATATAGGTAACTACTTGTGAATTCAGTCCAATCATTTCCTCAAACTGTATCTCAGAGCTTGAAATGTCTACCATTAGAGCCACTTTGGCTTAAATACATTTAAATACATATCTCTAGAAGGACATGGCGCAAATGCACAACTGTCACAGGGAAGGGGGCAGATATTCTACTGATTCATTAACATATGTTAGTGTGTCAGATTAGATAGGCAAGGAAATAGAAATCAAATTAAATAAGTTGAGTGGAGATAAGAGAAGTTTAGATATTCTCAGGAAGAGGGCAAAGCTCTACCAGCAGGAAAACAAAAAATAATCTGTCCAAATGGAAGGCTCTAGGAGCTTTGTTATTGGGAAAAGAATAAATATACAAAATAGTTTATGAAATACGAGAAGTTTTAGTAGCTAGTTTTAGAAATAATTTAGTATATGAAAAATAAGAATATGATGATATTTCATTGCCCTATCTCTAGTTATTAACATAGAATATGGCACAAATACCTTGATAAGTATTTGTTGAGTGCAAGAATGAATGAACAAGACATTTTTAAAGGAAAACTTTTTTTTTTTACTGACTACATATATTGATAAAATATCATAGAGTAAAAGGGAATTTCATCTTTACACATTATAAAAGGCAAGAACATTGCAGAATATTGACAAATCATGTTATATCAGACTTTTGTTAATGTTTAAGAAATGTAAGCTGACCTATAATACATCTAAACCTATACAGTAAAGAAATGACTTAAGATGGTAAGTTTGTGAGTGTGCGAACCATGCCTCTTTTCATCTTTGTAATCCCAGTGGGTATCATAGTACATGAAATATGATAGGTGTTCAAAACATGTTGGCTAAATTAATGGGATTCTAATATACCCAGTTAATCATCCAAAAGCTTTTGTGCATATTTTGTCTAATAGTCCAGAAAATTGACTGTATAGTTACCATGCAGACATAGTCAATGGCATGCCTTTCTCATCTATTGATGGGGTATAATCTGGTTCATTTAATTGTGTTTATGTTTTACCGTGTTGTACTTTATTTGTGAGAATGTTTGTTTTTCTGCCAAATTTTTGCTTAGCCACATTTACATGTGTACTGACAAATTAATGTATTTCAGTGGCCTTATGCTTCTGTTGATCAGCCACGAGATGTTTTATTTGCAGCATCTGTGTATTTTAAAATATCATTCTGCCTAAGAGATGCCAAATTTTCATGTAAATGAAGATGAAAAATGGAAATAAAACATTGGTAAAATAAAAGTGAATTTGTAATTTTCTCAAAATATGGACTCGAGTCCCTGCCTCGAAATTCTGATTTAGTTTTATGGGGAGGAGGGGAGGTAGATAGGAAATGTGCTAGGTGATTGTAGTCTTTGAACTTAAACACTTTGTTTCCATGTCTGTTTTGAAACTGTGAATGCTATCAGGGTGGGGCTATTTGGAATCTGGAAAAAGTGCTCATGTTTCAGAAAACTCCCCCAACACCACCCCATGTTGATTTCACCCACAACTTTGCATTCTCCTGCCAGGGGAGGGTTTGCAGTATCTTACTATTTATTAATACTTATTATGAAAATCTTTAGACATGGCCATTAATCTCCTTTAATTGTTATTGAACCTTCTTAAGGAGATTGTTTCTGGTCATTATCTTGTTTTTAAATTCATTTGAAGTGAATCCAGTAAATTTAAGGGAAGAAATAGTAAGAAGCGCTTCCAAATCTAGAAGCCAGTGTGAATTGTTAAAGGTCTAACTGGGTTTCTGGGCTAACAAACTTCCCTTTAACCTGGTTACTTCCTCCTGGTTAAAAACTCTCAGACTTTTCATTCCCAGTTGTTGTACAGGGAGAAAAATATTGTTGCGTGACTGAGAAATAGTGTTTTTAAAATTATCAGACAGGAGTTCCTGTCGTGGCTCAGCAGAAATGAATCCGACTAGGAACCATGAGGTTGTGGGTTCGATCCCTGGCCTCACTCAGTAGGTTAAGGATCCAGTGTTGCTGTGGCTGTGGCTTAGGTCGACTGCTACAGCTCTGATTAGACCCCCTAGTCTGTGAACCTCCTTATGCCGTGGGTGCAGCCCTAAAAAGACAAAAAAAAAAAAAAATTTATTGGAGAGCAACATTGTTACCTGTAGACTGCTGCTGATTTTTTTTTTTTAAAGGAAGAAAGTAGTTTAATTATTAATTGCTTCAAGGAACTATGATTGTCACTGCTGTGACAATGTTAGCAACATTATATTAGATGATCCTTAACCTTTGCAGAAACAAATTTCTGAACAAATTTCTGAGAATAAGGGGATTAAAGATCAATTTATAGAATATTTGGGATATGGCTGACACTGCAGAATATTTATTTTTGTTTTTTTTTTATTAAAGTATAGTTGATTTACAATGTGCCTTAAATTTCTTTCATACAGCAAAGTGATCCAGTCATACCTATATGTACATTCTCTTTTTTTATACTATCTTCCATCATGTTCTAACCCAAGAGACTGGACATAGTTCCCTGTGCTGTACAGTAGGACCCCATTGCTTATCCATTCCAAGTAACAATTTGCACCTACTAACCTCAAACTCCCTGTCCATCCCACTCTCTCCTCCCCCCCCTCCCCCGCTGGGCAACCGCAAGTCTGCTCTCCACATCCATGATCTGTTTTTGTTTTGTAGATAGGATCATATGTGCCATATTTTAGAGTCCACATATAAGCGATATCATATAGTATTTCTCTTTTTCTGACTTACTTCACTTAGTATGAGAATCTCTAGTTGCATACACAGAATATTATATTATAGAAGAATTTGGTATCATAGTTACTGAGAATACAAACTTATGCACAGTTCTGGATTTTAAGTAGTTTTCGTTTTTTTTAGAGATAGGCAAAATGGAAGCAGTAACTCTGGTGTCTAGAAGAGCGTCAAGTTCATAGTGATCAGTACATATTTGTTGAATGAATACATTTGTAATATAATATTTTTAGCAGGTTTACAAATGTTGTAGACAGATATGGACACTGAAAATCTAACATTCTTTGATCTCCCATACATTGTAGCCTGCACAAACCTTTTCTTCAATTCTTTACTCTTTTTTGTCTAGATGTCAGTGAAGGCTGAGGTATGGTCACTAGAAGCTTGGTATTTCTACAGTGATTTCAGTGCTAATATTTTGATATCAGGTAATTTTGAGGTAAATATTCTCGTTTCTCCAGGAAAGTTGTGTCTGTTCTGATGGTGATTAATTTAAAACATAACATTTCTTCAGTTACAGATGAGAATATAGTGTCTCAACTGTAGAGGGAGACAGAGACAGAGCGATAGAGACAGAGAGATAGATAATTAAACGCATCCATGACCAAACCAGTAATGAATAGCAGGATAGTTTTAATCTGATCTAAATTGCTAAGAGGATTTTACCTCACTATTATAAGTCCATTATCCCCAAAGTTTAGAGACATCCAAGATACATGTGTGGACTGAGTTTGGTCCATAGCTTCTCTGGAAATCAAAGATCAAATATGATATTTGTGGAAGCTGAGGTCATGTATAATTAGGAAATGATTTTGTCATTAATTTTATTTGAATGCCCTCAAATGAATGAGAGGAAGATAAGGTGTGAATTAAGTGTATATCAAAATTACTAGGCAATTTGAGATTTTTGCAAAAATTCTTGGGTGATTGTGATGATCCTTCTTTGGGTGAATAGAAGAGAGGAGATTTGCATATGATTTTGTGTTTTGCCAAATTACAAATGCCCCACCTACAACCCCAATCTGATTTTAAAGATATTCTGAGGGAAAGATGCTTTCAAAAGAAAAATACCTGTTGGTTCAGAAATAACGCTGTTCATTTCCTTCTTCATTTGGGGACTATTGCTCAAATGATTATTCCACATTTGCAAGACTTCAGGAATGTTTTCTGTAAGTGGTTTTGTGCGTAGTGTGTGCTAAGATGGTGATCCTTCTCTGTTATCTAAATGTTAAGAAAAACTCTGGCTGTGGTTAATGGGCTGATTTACTAGCTCATATTCAGATAATCAGAAAAGTCAAAACCAAATTTGCCACTTTTGGGAAGGAAATGACATGAAATAATTTCATCCTAAATAGTGTAAAGGTCTTATAGTTTGTATAACTAATATAGTCTTAATTATGCTAGGATATGGCAATAAATCAGTGAGACAGATTTTACTGTATAGTTTTCTTTTTTTTTTTTAACCTCTCTATTTTATGGTTGTATCTCCATAGCTCTGGATATTCAGGGGTATAAAGAAATCACTTTACTCTGTCCTTACCTGTTTTCAGTACATGTGTATCTGAGAAAAAATACAGAAATACACTTTAACTTTGCAGATGAGAAAACTGAGGCTCAGAAATCTTTCATGCTCTAATTCCCATTTCTAGATGTTTATACTAGAGTCTGACATTGTCCGTCATTTTCACTCTGTATTTATGTGCCAAAGCCTGAATAGCTACATCTGTAGCAAAATAGAGACTAGTTTAGCTGCATTCTCTTCCCTTGCCTCGTTTAAATCTTATTGCTTATTATTTATGTTTTTCTAGTATATCAAGGGTCTCACGGACCACTCTCTAGGTTCATATTATCCTAGTATCTAACAGCAGAAATGGAAATGTTATTGTAACATATTAAGTGAAATTATCTTCCAGGTAACATTTAAAATGTTAGTATTCTTCTTACAAACCTGGGCAACCATTGACATCAAGGGCTAGTTTTGTCTCTAGTACCTAACACATTATAGATTCTCATCAGACATTTGCTAAATAAATCCACCTATTATGAGCAAATTGATTATTTGATGCCATCAGTATTCCATCTTGTTTAATTTTGTGATGGTCCAAGGTAAGAAAACATTGCAGGGTTTGGAGTTATACAGGTCCTTCTCTATCATTGAAACTCTGTTTTACTATGCAAATGCTTTCATTTAACAAGTATTTCCTAAGTGTCCACTCTATCCTTAGCTCCAGACTAGGTGTTGTGAAATTAGAAAGGACAGCCTGTGAAGCATGTTATTTTCTTCTCTGCCTCTAAGTGAAATCTATAATAAAGCCAAAGCCATACTTGAGTTATTTTGGAGAAAAACTATTCAAAAAGACAGTTCCATATTTTCAGGCAACTTAGCAGGTCAGATGCCTTTGGGTTCTTTGCATGACTGAGTTAAAGTGCTAGCATGTGTATAAAAGCTTAGTGAATTGTGTTTGTAATTTCACTGAACAGCCATAGGTAAAAACCAGACTTCGCTGGGGTTTCAAGTGTAACCACTGAAGTGGGTGCTTATAGTTGAATTGCAACTCTGTTGAAGTACATCACTGAAGATGGGCTAGTTGCTAGTATGGCATTTGTAGGATACAGTTTGGCTTTGATCTTTGTCCAAATGAAGACTCTCCCTTTATATAAAGGGAGAGGGTACCTTACACTCAAATGGAAAATTAAGCTAAGAAATAAGATTGAATTGTTTTGAAGAAAGAGTTAACTACTAATAAACCAAAACTTCTATGATAAAACAAATCTCAAGCCATTCTTTACTGGTAGAAAATTTCCCTTAAAAAAACCAAAGCTTTTAAATTTATTGTACTGATAAGATAACCCTGTTTAAATAACCAATATGAAACTTTAAAACAAAATTAACCACTGAAAGTATTTAATGATGTCAATGAAAGTGAAAATTTTTAAGGCACAAATTCCCTAATTACTGCTGAAATTCAAATTAACACGAAATTATTAAAGTCTAAAGAGCATTTTCTGGTATATCATCTGGGACCTATTTTCCCCTGGCTATGCTTCCTACCACTGCTGGATGAATAGTCAATAATTATTATTCAGTATTACACATTTCATAGAAACTGTCAGAACATGCAATTAGTCAGGAATGATAAAATGGCAATAAAAGTGTTAGGAATAATGAATTGGCAATATACGTCATCACTGTGTTACACATACATTTCTTAAAATGTTTCATAGCCTACTGGTTATTACATGTAATCATGGCTGGTAAAAGCAGATGACATTTGATTTAGGGACTAAAATATTTCTCTTGAAAGTGGACCACATTTGTTTATCTTGGCCCTCACTGTACCATAAACCACTATAGAATTCTCTGTTAGGAAAGCTGCTGTAGATCTGGGGCTGTTGTCTGAAGGCATTTATTACAGAAAGTTGTAGAAATGCCTCAGCTCTAATATGATTTCACAGCATGAATACCATGAACAGGAACTCTCCAGAGAAGCAGTAAAATGTTTCTGGCAGCTGAGTTCTAAGGTTAAAGTTTAAGACACAATTGATTGCAAAACTTTAACTTTTGGTATAACTTTTAACCTTTCAGCACACAACTTAAGTGGTCAAAGCATGCTAAATAGAAAGCCTTATTTTTTTTTTTTTAATTTCTGCAAGTAAACAAGGGTAACAACAAAAAGATGACCTTAAACATCCCTATTATCACCAGCACACACTTTCATATTTTTCCATTTTACAAAGTCATGCATATGTAGATATATAACTGTAATTTAGATTGTGCTGCTCCTAAAAATAGGCCACTGCAATTCTTATTTTGAAAAATGTTCAAGCTTACCAGGCATAACAATTTAAATCATTAATTAGTAAGAAGCGATGATCTGTTATGCTCCATTTCACCTTTGACTATTGAAATCACACCCTAGAGGTAACTACATTATAGTGATGGATGAAGTATTTGGGAAATTTCTGTGATCCAAGAGCTTCTGGGATGCAAAAGAATATTTTGCAGGTGTGTAACCAAAGAAGAGTGGTTTAACATAATATTTCTCATCCTATAATCCACATCACATTGAGTAGGAGAAGAGAACTACTCATTTATGAATTCTTAAAGGTGGTGACATCTGACATAGATCTGAAATGGGAGACTGAATTTAATATCCATAATTAAATGTCAACATTCATGCCTCACTCTTGTGCTTGGCAGTATTGTACTGACATTACAGAAGAGTAGTACAGAACTTGCTGTTATGTAGCAGATTTTTAAATGAGCATATTTCAAAGCTCCCTATGAAGTAATGAATTAGAAATTGGCTTTGGATTCAACTTGGTTGGCAGCTATTATTTGGTACATAGATCTCATGAGACAGAAGAATGCTGTTATACAATAGCTACTCAGAATTCTGTGTAGCATTACATGGTCGTATTAAAGATAATTCCTAGGTTTTCTACCCAAATCAAAAATTTTTGAGGGTTTGCTTTCACATTTATGATGTAAGGCTGCAGTCTCACAGCACTACGATGGAGAATGCAGAATTCAGTATAAAGTCAATGTGTTTTCGACCCTATCCAAGGGGATTTATTACTGGAAATAACAAAAGGATCTCATTGGACCACGGCTTCACTTATAATAGAGTCCCATGGCATGGATCCTGTGGATAGCATTACAGAATAATTTTTGGTCTGTAAGACAAAGAAAAGCAATTAGGTATAAAAAAAAAACCAATCTTTTTAAACACAGGTGTTTGATAATTCATAGTAATGTCTTATTAGGAACATTGACTGAGTTAAGATTTCCTAAGCACTGTACTTGATAAATATCTGTCACACTTTAACAACTTCATCAGCTCTAGCATATTCAAAATCCTGTTTCTGAGAGAGCCAAAACAGTGGTGTTATAAAGCTTCCCAATTATTTTCCATGCTGCGATCTCAAAAGGTTAGCCTTCTACTCCAAAAACGTAGATAACTGTAATCACTATTCATGGCACCACTGCTGTTCATGAGTCTGTGTTCTCCTTGAATTTTTAGCCATGTATATTTAATTTTATTTTTAGCCTCTAAGACCTCTTATCTTCACCAACTGGGGTGTAGAGTGTTACTTTCTTTCATATTACCTGGCACTGTTATTCACTCATTGTGAGATAATCCTGAAATTCTTTCAGCCTGAGTTTCTTCATTTGAAATGTCAAAATAATAATAACCAGTTTTATTCTCAAAATAGAATGGATTATAGTAAATTCAATTTTCTAGTATATAGTAGGTTATGTTTTGTTCCAGAATCTATTATGTCTGTATTGTTCTCATGCTTTTACAGAGTTTAATTAAGTTCCCTTTCAAATTTCCTTTTTTGAGAATGATGAAGTATTCCACTTCCTTGAATTGCAGCAGAGTTCTCAAGGATTTCCACCCAAATGTCAGATGAGAGGGGGCTGGAAGATCCTGGGGGCAAAGAATTCATCAATCCTCCTCAAATCTTATCTTGTAGCTTTAAAATTCACGTTTTCATTCTTAAACACATACTATCAGTATTTATTGCTGTGTTTTTGTGCGTGTGCTCGAAATTCTTTTTTGAAATTCTTTTATTAAAGTATAGTTGATTTACAGTGGTGTGCCAATATTTGTTTTAATGTAATTAAAAATACTTCCTGATTAAATAGCCTAACATTTCATTCCAAATCTTGAGGTAATTTTGATGTCCAGAAAGTTTGCCGTATTAGTACCCTGATTTGAGAAGTCAGACTGAGTTCAAATTCTTTTACTAGAGTTTCATGATACTCTACAATCTAGCTTTAACTCCATTTTTTAGACTGTCTTCCATTCTCTACATGAATCCTACACTCCTGCCAAACTGTTGAACTTATTCTCACACAGACTCATCTCTCCTTTCCTGCTTTCTTGTCTTTGTTCACCACTTAGCAGTAGCTTCCTTCCTGTTCTCATTTCTGCCTATAAAATGCTGATTAATTGTCAATATCAAATTTATACTTATCTTTCCTCTACATATATTTAAGCTGGAAGTATTCTTTCCTAGGACTGATTCCTTACAAGCATCCAATGAGTTGCACTGTAATATTTAAATACTTAAATTCTTTGTTTTGAACAGAGCTCTGTTCTCATACTCTGCTGCATCTTCAAAGATTTGATTTTAGTGGTGACAAAGTGGTGACAAATTGAGCAAATTTTAGCCAGCTCCTCAGAGCCCACCTTTTGACTAGGCTTTATCCTTGGGCCCTGACTTTGGCCTGCCTAGTTCAGTTGTGGCAAGAATCCTGCTCTGTCCTCTTACTAAGAGTTCCTCTACTCTTGATATCTGATCACCCTGGACTGCCTTCAGCAAGAATCTTGTTAAATAGATTTAGGAGAATTCTCCTATCCTTGATGCTTCTTCTTTATAATTTTCATCCAGTAACCCCTTACTCTGCTCATTGATTATAAAGCCCCAGTTGTCTTTTCCATATTCAGAGTCGAATTGTGATTGAAAATTAAAGAATTATGGCAATCGTCATTTTTAAAAAGTTCAATTGTTCTAAGTTACTATTTAGAATATAGAAAACAGGGAATAGTATAATGATAAATTTATCTGTAATTTCAGAACCCAGAGATGACCTGCGAGTAACAGGTGTACTCCATAAATCATTTTCCAGGGGGTCATAATGTACATATTACTTTGTTCATTTTATTTTCACTTTTTTTTTCCCTGAACAATATATTATGAACATCATTCTGTCATTAGCATATTTCTATCATGTAAAGGCACTGCAGTTAATACAGATAACTCTATCATATGATATCTGGATTATTTTCAAATAATCCCTATATATAATACAAATAAACCAAATAAAACTAAATTAAAACTTTTTTTTACATATTTATCACACATATTTGGTTATTATCTGAGGATATACATTAAAAAGAACTTCTGGTGCATATTGCCAAATAACTTCAGAAATATGGTGTATGTTTATACTCCTAAAGTAGTGAATTTACAGTTCTAATTTTTATTACTCAAATTGTAGCTAAAAACTGATGTTTTTTAGTTTATAGTTCATTGCATATGAGGGTAAAAATATTTTTTGGTTTATTAAGCATTTTTTGTTAAATTTTTATTTCATCATGTATAAAGTTTTATTAATCTCATTTTTCTATGTAGTCACTGCCTTTTGATTCATTAGCATTATTAACATATTAAGGAGGTTAACATTTATCATTAATAATTATAATGATTATATTTTAGAATTATTGGCCCACTTTCTTTCATTTAAGAAATGTTCAGTTTTATGTTTGCATTTTAATTTTTAGTAAAGTATATTTAGAAAACCAGTCCAATTTTTTTCATTTTTTCAAGCTTTATTCAAGTATGGTTGATTTACAATATTGTGATAATTTCTGCTGTACAACAAAGTGATTCAGTTATACATATATGCACATCCATTCTCTTTCAGATTCTTTTCCCACATATATTATCACCAAATATTGGGCAGAGTTCCCTGTGTTGCGGGTCCCTGTTGGCCAGTCATTGTGTATACCACACTGTGCATGCCTGCAGTATGTGGAAATTCCTGGATTAGGTGTCAAACCTGCACCACAGCAGCCACCCAAGCTGCTACAATGACAATGCCAGATACTTAACCTTAGAAAAGCAGTCCACTTTTGATATGTTGCTTTTCAATTAATGCTAGCCAGCTCTTTTATTTTGGGTCTCATATATGCAGAAATATATATGTGTATATATATAAATATACATATAAATATATTGAAATACATTATACAGTGAAATATATAACTTTTTATGATATTCCAAGTACATTTTAGTTTCCATATATCATTTATATTATATTACATATGAAATATACTTATAAAGTTATAGATAAGATATACATATATAACTCTAGCTGACAATTTGGCTAAATTGAATTTATGCTATTTTGTAGCAATTGACAATTTTAAACTTCTTGGAACAGGTTAGTAGTCAGGGTTAACAAGTAGCAAATTAATATAACAGTAAAATGTTAAGAAAACCCTGTAGAATGCAATTCAAGACATTTGTTACAATGGATCAATTTTTCATTAAATTCTTTAAATGATTTCGATATATTTTGATGCAAAACCAACTGTCTTTCTTAATATTTACCAGAAGATGGTGCTATGTTAATAAACTAAGATCTCTATTTTAGGAAATGCAGATAAATATTGTCAAAGTATTAAAATAAAAGCAATTCCTAGGGCCTGACAAATAACTCTGATAATATGCTCATCTTATCTTTAATGTCTGGATCTTAAAGTTTGCTATGTATTTGGAGGGAAGAGCTTAAGAATATTTTACTCGCTTTTTTTCTCATGTTTTCACTCTTTTTCCTTTTCATATTATAGGAACATTTTGGGTATAAAAAGGCTGCTAATTAATGGATTTTTAAACGATAGATTAAACATATCTGGAATCATTTGCAAGTTTGTGTGCCTAAGCAACACACATGCGTGCCTGTGCGCTGCTCACACAAACACACACACCTGTCCTAAAACTGAAAAAATGGAATAAAAGGAACTAAAGCCAAAGTTTAAAATTGTGACAATTGCATGGCACTAACCACAAAATAGTATCTTCTCTATTTAAATTATGTACATTTAACAGTAGTCCACTAAAATTCATCTTGGGGGTAGGTTTACATTGTATTTTATTTACAGCAAGACGAAAATCATTCATCAAAGGTTCTATAATAGAGCAAGTATCCCCTCAACCAGTGCTTTCATTTAATGCCGTTAAATATGGGTATCTTTTTAAAAGGCAACTAATTTAGTATAAACCAAGATGTCTTAATGTGTGCTAGTAACAGAACTTTTGTTCAGCATAAAAAATGAACCTTAATAAATTCCTTGCTTTTGTATTGCTCCTGGCTCCAGAATTTTCTAATGAGTAGCAACGGGAGCTCAGCAAGAGGTTTCTTACCCTGACAGTAATTTTGTCTAATAAGTAGACCGACCAGAGTATTCAGCAAAAGTTCCATTGAGGTGTCTGGTATCACCTTACTAATTTTTACTAATGACTGGGAAACAAATTGTATGCCTTGGCATTGTCCATGAAGCACTGGTTCAGGAGAAAGAACCATGGAGATAATATAAAACTTTACTAATGAGCAGAAATAGCATTGGCACGTGTTTTGTTTTGTTTTGGCTATGATTCCTGCAGTGCCTTCTGAATCCATATAGAAACCTAGAAACGTCTCACCCTTTTCTTTATAACAGGTAGCTCAGTAGTTATCCACCACACTTATTGAATTCTGACCAGGAGCAGGGAGAATGTCTTCAAAGTATTCCAGACTGAAGGGTATATTGAAGAAATAGAAAGCAATGTGTTTTGGAAATAGCCTTTTAACTAGGGAGATGGAATAAACATTCATGCAGAAAATAGGAAAAAAATTTATAGCACTAAGTAATATAGTGTAAAATGATGGTGGGATTAATTAGTGCTTATTTGATTTCTGATCGATGCTTTTAGTAGAATGTGGGGGAACAAAGCCTAAACATGCTGTTCAGCACTTATCACAGTCTTCCCATGTAAAAATTATGATCTTCTCTTCTTGACAAATGAGGAAACTAGGTCTCACAGAGGTTGACTGATGGAGCCACTTGCTCAGCTGATAGGCTGTGGACGCATCTGTTCTGTCCTGGAGCCTGAGATCCCTCCAACAAGCCAAACAGAGCTCTGAAACCCTTCCCATTCACACCCACACCAGCTTAGGCCCACACTCATTTTGTCTGTGAAATTTTAGGTCGCCTGTCTTTACTCTTTTCAAATAAAAACCCCACAGATGATTTTTTAGAGTCAGAGTTGAGATTGATTTCTGTGATTCATTTGTCACTGTGAAAAGATTAGAACTGAAAGAAAAGTGACTCATATGATGGCTCGTGTTCACTGCTGCATGACTGGCAGCTTCTAGAACAGAAAAACAGATTTTTTTCCCCCTTTCCTTTGAGGAGTAAGCAGTGGGAGGACATTTGATTCAGTAAAGCTGATGACAGTTTTTCTTTCTTTCTTTCTTTCTTTCTTTCTTTCTTTCTTTCTTTCTTTTTTTTTTTTTTTTTGTCTTTTTGCCTTTTCTAGGGCCGCACCCGCGGCATATGGAGGTTCCCAGGCTAGGGGTCAAACCGGAGCTGTAGCTGCCGGCCTATACCACAGCCACAGCAGCACGGGATCCGAGCTGTATTTGCAACCCACACCACAGCTCACGGCAACGCCGGATCCATTAACCCATTGAGCAAGGCCGGGGACCGAACCCGCAAGCTCATGGTTCCTAGTCGGATTCATTAACCACTGCGCCACGACGGGAACTCCTTTTTTTTTTTTTTTTATTACTCAAATGAATTTATCACATCTGTAGTTGTATAATGATCATAACAATCTGATTTCACAGGATTTCCATCCCACAGCCCAGGCACATCCCCCTACCCCCAAAACTCTCTTCTCCGGAGACCATACGTTTTTCAATGTCTGTGAGTCAGCATCTGTTCTGCAAAGAAGTTCTGTCTGTCCTTTTTTCAGATTCCACATGTCAGTGAAAGCATTTGATGTTGGTGTCTCATTGTATGGCTGACTTCACTTAGCATGATAGTTTCTAGGTCCATCCGTGTTGCTAAGAATGCCGGTATTTCATTCTTTTTAATGGCTGAGTAATATTCCATTGTGTATATGTACCACATCTTCTGGATCCACTCCTCTGTTGATGGACATTTAGGTTGTTTCCATGTCTTGGCTATTGTAAATAGTGCTGCAAAGAACATTGGAGTAAATGTGTCTTTGCGAGTCGTGGTTTTTCTCTGGATAGATGCCCAGGAGTGGAATTGCTGGGTCAAATGGTAGTTCTATGTTTAGTTTTTTGCGGAATCTCCATACTGCTTTCCACAGTGGTTGCACCAATTTACAATCCCACCAACAGTGTACTAGTGTTCCTTTTTCTCGACACCCTCTCCAGCACTTCTTGTTTGTAGACTTTTGGATGATGGCCATTCTGGCTGGTGTAAGGTGGTACCTCATAGTGGTTTTGATTTGCATTTCTTTAATAATGAGTGACGCTGAACATCTTTTCATGTGTTTCTTGGCCATCTGTATGTCTTCTTTGGAGAATTGTCTGTTTAGATCTTCTGCCCATTTTTTGATGGGGTTGTTTGTTTTTTTGGTATGGAGCTGCAGAAGGTGTTTGTAAATTTTGGAGAGCAATCCCTTGTCAGTTGATTCACTTGCAAAATTTTCTCCCATTCTGTGGGTTGTCTTTTTGTGTTTTTTAGGGTTTCCTTTGCAGTTCAGAAACTTTTCAGTTTGATTAGGTCTCATTTGTTTATTTTTGTTTTTATTGTCAATACTTTAAGAGGTGGATCTGAGAAAATGTTGCTGTGGTTTATGTCAGAGAGTATTTGGCCTATGTTTTCCTCTAGGAGTTTGATAGTGTCTGGTCTTATATCTAGGTCTTTAATCCATTTGGAGTTTATTTTTGTGTATGGTGTTAGGGAGTGTTCTAGTTTCATTCTTTTCCGTGTGGCTGTCCAGTTTTCCCAGCACCACTTATTGAACAAGCTGTCCTTTCTCCATTGTATATCCTTGCCTCCTTTGTCATAGATTAGTTGGCTGTAGGTGTGGGTTGAATTCTGGGCTTTCTATCCTGTTCCACTGATCTATATTTCTGTCTTTGTGTCAGTACCATATGGTTTTGATGCTTGTTGCTTTGTAGTATAGTCTTAAGTCCGAGAGCCTGATTCCTCCAGCTCCATTTTTCTTTTTCAGGATGTCTTTGGCTATTCTGGGTCTTTTGTGCTTCCAAACAAACTTTAAAATATTTTGTTCGAGTTCTGTGAAAAATGGATGACAGTTTTTCTTTAACCTGTGATACTCAAATTCTCCCAGGATCATTATACAATAATATTTCTATATTCATAAAATTTCAAGATCATACTCCAGAAGAAAAAGAGGATACCACATCAAGAGGTAGGAGGGGTGATTTCACGATATAAACACCCCATACCTCCTGGGTGGGAAGCTCCACAGACTGAAAACTAACTGGTTCACAGAGACTCACTTACAGGAGTGAGAGTTCCGAGCCCCATATCAAACCCTCACGTGCTGGGATCTGGCACTGGGAGAGAGAGCCCCTGGAGAATCTGGCATTGAAGGCCAGTGGGACTTGTATGCAGGAGCTCCACAGGACTGGGGGAAACGGAGACCCCATTCTTAAAAGGTGCACATGGACTTTCACGTGCATTGGATCCCAGGGCAGAGGGAGGTCTCCATAGGCATCTGGGTCAAACCTGACTTCAGTTCTTGGAGGACATCCTGGGAAAACAGGGGTGAATGTGGCTTCTTGTGAGGGAAGGGCAATGATGGCAAAGCTCTCAGGAATATTCAGCAGCTGTCTTTCCCTGGAGGTGGCCATTTTGGGAAAATCTGGTCCCACCATCAGTCAGTGCTGAGAAGCCCCAGGGCAAACAACAACCCAGGTGGGATCACAGTCCCACCCCTCAGTAAACAGGCTACCTAAAGACCCCTCAGGCACATAGCTGCCTCTAATCCCATCCAGTTACTAAGCTCCACCCTCAAGAGGGATTAGAATCAGCTCCACCTACCAGTGGGCAGGCATCAGCCCCTCCCATCAGGAAGCCTACAGCAAGCCCCCATACCGACTTCAGCCACAAGGGGGGCAGACAACAGAAGTAAGAGAGGCTACAACTCTAGTATCTGTAAAAAGGTCACCACACCAAAAACCTATAAAAATGAAAAGACAGAGACCTATAACTCAGATGAGGGAGAAAGGAAAAACCCTACAAAATCAGCTAAGCAAGGAGGATATTCTTAGCCTCCAGGAAAAAGACTTTAGATTGTTGATGCTAAAGATGATGCAAGACATTGGAAATAAATTGGAGGCAAAGATGGATGACTTACAGGAAACACTGAGCAAAGAGATACAAGATATAAAACTTGAACAAGAAGAGATGCAAAATACAATAACTGAAATAAAAAATTCACTAGAAGCAGCTAACAGCAGAATACAGGAGGCAGAAGAACGAATAAATGAGGTGGAGGATAGATTAGTGGAAATTACAGATGCAGAATAGAAAAGAGAAAAATGATTGCAAACAAATGAAGAGAGTCTCAGAGAACTCTGGGACAACTTGAAATACACCAACATCCATATTATATGGGTGCCAGAAGGAGAAGAGAGAGAGAAGGGGACAGAAAAAATATTCCAAGAGATAATAGCCAAAAACTTCCCTAACATGGAAAAGGAACCACTCACTCAAATCCAGGAAGCACAACGAGTACCATATAAATTAAACCCAAGGAGGAATACACCGAGGCACATATTAATCAAACCTACCAAAATTAAAGACAAAGGGAAAATCTTGAAAGCAGCTAGGGAACAGAAACAAGCAACATACAAGGGAACCCTGATATAGTTATCAGCAGATTTTTCAGCAGAAACTCTGCAGGCCAGAAGGGAGTGGAATGATATACTTAACGTGATGAAAGGAAAAAAACCTCTGACCAAGATTACTCTACCCATCTAGGCTCTCATTCAGATTTGAAGGAGAAATCAAAAGCTTCACAGATAAGCAAAAGCTGAGAGAATTCAGCAACACTAAACCAGCCTTACAACAAATACTAAAGGAACTTCTCTAGGCAGAAAAGAAAAGACAGCAACAGGAAACAAAAATTCCACAAATGACAAGGCTCACCAGTAAAGGTACATAAACAGTAAAGATATGAAATCATCTATGCACAATTATACCACCAAAATCCAAAATCACGAGAAGAGGTGGGCACAATTGTAGGACCTGGAGATGAACTTGCAGTTAAGAGAACAACAACTTAAGACAATCTCATATACATATAGACTCTTATATCAAAACTTCAGAATAATTGCAAACCAAAAATCTACAATTGATACACAAACAAGGAATCTCTAGAGAAGAAATATATCTCATTGTAAATGAGTGCATAATCCACCATGAAGGGGGTCATTTGACGTCATTCTTGGAATGCTGAAGTCTTCTTAGATCTGATTCTGATTTCCTCTCCATCAAAGAATTTATGATAATTATAACTAAATAATGCAACTGTACAATTAAATAATACAGTTCTACAATTGTATTATTAATAACCATTTCTCTCCATGGTACAATGTAAAGTCTATAATGTCTCGTTTATCACATCACCTGGAATGGTGTAATGCCTATATTGAAGAATCAATAAAATGTAACAAATTGTGAGGACATACTTATATAGTTACACTGTTTTTTAACCAATTTATGCATTTTATATTTTACTTATTTTCAGAGGTTGTATTATTTTTGTTATTCTTACCAGTTAAGTTATTCTTTTTATTATGGTATATAAAATATTTAATGGTATATAAGGCTTTCTTCTTTATAAATTTTAGTTGCATAATATACACAATTTTAATATAATGATAATTTTTAAAGAAAAATTGAAATGTAATAGATAATGCTAAATAGTACAGATGAAAGCCATACAAAATGTGATAAAGTATAGAATAAATTTCCTATTTGTCTCAGCATATTTTCCATTCCATTTCTCCAGAGGGAGTCACTTTATCTCTTTCTTAAGATCCATGATATAATAATCTGTGTGAATGTAATTGTGTTTAAATATATGTATTTTATTCTGTAAAAAAAAAAAAATAAATTTCAAAAAAAATTTCAAGATCATCTCTTTCAAAGGGGAGTGCCTTCTCTTTTTTCAAGTGTTTACACTGTTTTTGCTTCTCTTCTAATGTTTTTTGTGAAATTATCTTATATATTTATATTTAGGCCTTTAGAAAAGAGAAGTTGCTCTCTAAAAGCTCTGAAAACAGAACAATTGAGTATTCCTTCACCTGATTTGTCCCAGTCCCTCTAAATCTGCTGATTAGATTAGTTGTCAGTTGCCTTAGGATTGTATAGTTGCTTTGAAATTCCTTAGAATTTATTACTTTGCTAACTATAAAAAAATGATGTGTTCACTAGAAAGTGTTTTGTCTTATTTGCACTTGTCGGGATTACTGATTTTCACTCTTCATCTTTAGTAAATGGAGCCAAATATGGTTTAGGGTAATAATTCATGATTACTGTGGAAATTGCATCTATAAGTCATTGATAAAAATATATATTAATCAAGCTCTAGTCAACAAATGCAGAGTTATGAATAAATCCATACTGGAAGATGGTGTCATGGAAGAGTTGAAATACATTTTTGGAGTCAAAAAAACCTGAGCAGAAATCACAGAGCTTGAGTCAGTTACTTAAAATCCCTTAGCTTTGGTTTCTTCTGATTAGTTTCTTTAAAAGCTTCTCATTCGAATTAAATGAAATTATATATGTGTATTTATATATGATTATATTATCTGTTATTTTACACACTATCTGGCAGTTAGTAAGTGCTCAAATGGTAACTAAATTACTATGTTTTGCCTTTTACATTTCTATGATGGCTTTTAATTCTTTATTCACGAACCAGACATTTTTCTCCACTCCTTTCATCAAAGATGTATTTAGTTTCTTATATACTGAGAGTGACAAATAATCTATTGCTGCAATAATGCCTTATAACAAACAAGTAAAATTCTCAGTGACATACAACATAAACATTTATTTTTGCTTATAAGTTCATTGTTTGGTTTTTCTACTGATCGGGGCAGGCTGGGCTGATCTCTGCTGAGTCTGTGGTTATGGAAGAAGGGAATATTCTCCTCTCTCCCACCCCTTCTCCTTGCAATTCTTTTGGCTGGTCAAATAATTTAAATGATATCAGGAAAATTAATAAGAGGAAATAAAATTTGTACCTATGGGGATTTCACATAAGCATGAAGGATTCTAAAGACAGAAAGGCAAGATGAGATTATGTCATTCCAGGTAAGGCTTGGAACTGGCACACTGTCACTTCTGCTTTATTCTTGCAGCCAAAGTCTATACCTTCTGAAGGAAGGAGCTGCAGAATCATGGGGCACAGAATGTGGATGTAGAAAAAGGTGGATAATTGGAGCCTTTTTACAGTTAATCAATTGTAAAGATGGGGTGGCCAAGAAAAAGACTTCTTCAAAAAGACGCTAATCTATTTTTGACAACTTTTGCATCTTTAACTTTCAGGTACTCATGTCAGTGTGAATTACTATTTATAAACAATAGTAATAATAATAATAATAATAATAGCTAAGCATTATTGACTATATACTACGTGCTAGGCATATTGTCGTTTCACATTCTTTTTCTTATTTAATTTTTACACATATCCTTCAAAGTAGATATTATTATTATTATCTCTTTAGATAACTATAAGTCTTAGAGAAATAAGTAATTTATTCATGGTTAGGATGCTAATAAGCAACAGAGCCAGGTTTGAACCCAGGATATTTGGAATACAGAATTTGCTATGCAGAACTGCCTTTCTGTCCTCTTCCATTAATACTATTTATTGACTCTTGAATTGTGTCAGCCAAAAGAAAGAAAAGGAGAGAGGGAGGGAGGAAGAGAGGAAGGAGGAAGGACACACTGACCAGTTAGGTGATTTTTTACTAAAATACAAATTAAGAATTACTTAATGCAAATTAATAATTTAATACAAAATGAATACAAATAAATTAATGCATGCCAGAAAACTGTGGTTTTTGCAATAGTTTGTAGCTATTTTACATATAATTATTATAAGAGGTAAGCTAGAAAATACCTTGGAGGTCCCTTTTCCACCTGCAGTATAACTGAACTTACACATTCAGAGCCTATATTCTAATTGCTAGCCATGTTCCTGTGGTAGGATGAACCAATTAACTAAGTTTCCATTCAGCTTCTTGCTAAAATGTCAGGACTAAAACAGGATTCATTTAAAGGCATACAGTAATAAATGGGGTCCATTTAAAACAAGATACTCTAGGCCATATTCCTAATTAGAAGAATAAAATGATTGCTCCCCTCAAAATTTTAACACATTCTCATCATTTTCCTAATTTTATCAGATGTGTTGATGTCTAATATCACCTGAGTCACTGAGACATTTTCGAAAGGCTTTCTAGTACATGGAATAACCTTCACACAGAATAAAAATAATTGGCTTGGATGCATATGAAATATATAAATTGACATGATAACCATTAACCTAGGCCCCTTAGAAACCTCAGAGTCATCCTTGGTTTCTCTTTTCCTTTTACTTGTATCACTGTTACCACTACCCCTCGTTCTGTGCCAATTTCTCAGTACATGTTTGTTAATCCATGTATCGTTTTATTTTTTCCTCTTCTCCATGCTTGATCTGTGCCGGATTTGGTCCTGAGTCATTATCTTTCTTTTAAAATGAAGAACAGCCTGCTAACATATTTCTATCTCTTTTTTAATTTTTTGTCTTTTTAGGGCTGCACCCGTGGCATATGGAGGTTGCCAGGCTAGGGGTCGAATCAGAGCTGTAGCTACCAGCCTACACTATAGTCACAGCAACTTGGGATCTGAGCCATGTCTGCAGCCTACACCACAGATCATGGCAACACTGGATCCTTAACCCACTGAGCAAGGCCAGGGATTGAACCTGTGTCCTCATGGATCCTAGTCGGGTTGTTAATCGCTGAGCCACAAAGGGAACTCCACAGATCTGTCTGTAGTGCCTGTTTTACCCATACTGATTCCAGTTAACATTTCAAGGTAAACATCCCCAGTCTCTTCATTTTAACATGGACTTAGTACTCCTATTTTTGATGACCTCATCTTTCTAGAATTTTCTCTCAGATTATTATATGGCTTGAAGGAGACGTCTGTATGTCTAATGGAAAAATGTCCATCTCACTCCAGTCATTTTGACAACAGGACAGGGTTGGGGAAGTTAGCTATGAAAGGGAAGAATAGCCTGACATGTAATTCTGATCCAGGTGTCCAGGGTATTGATGGAGGGATCAGATGACTACTATAGGTCAGGCAAGCGGGAAACTAAATCCAGGGAAACAAACTCGCTTTTGGAGGGCAAGTACCAGAAAATGTATTTATACACAGGACTTGTGTGTGGTATAGCATGACCCAGCTAGAGAGGCATTAGGCAGGTAGTACAAAAGCTGAGCTCCTCAAAACCTCTATGGAGAGTTGGGAACTCTCTTTCCATAATTCCCCTTTCAGATCTTTCATTGTTAGTGTATAGGAATGCAAAATATTTCTGTGTATTAATTTCATATCCTGCAACTTTACCAAATTTATTAGCTGTAATAGTTTTCTGGTGGCATCTTTAGGATTTTCATATGTATGTTATCAGGTTATCTGCAAGCAGCGACCATTTTACTACTTCTTTTCCAATTTGGATTCCTTTTATTTATTTTTCTTCTCTGATTGCTTTGGCTAAGTCTTCCAAAACTATGTTGAATGAAAGTGCTGGGAGTGGCATCCGTGTCTTATTACTGATCTTAGAGGAAATGCTTTCAACTTTCACCATTGAGTATAATGTTATCTATGGCTTTGTCATATATCACCTTTATTGTGTTGAAGTAGATTTCCTCTATTCCACTTTCTGGAGGGTCTTTTTTTTAAATCATAAATAGGAGTTGAATTTTGTCAAAAACCTTTTCTGCATCTATTGAGATGATCATATTGTTTTTACTCTTCAGTTTGTTAATGTGGTGTATCACAAAGTCTTATCACGATCATTTTCCTTTTTAAGCTATAATATTATATTACTTTTTACTACTGAGCATCTTGCTAGAAATAAGAACAGAAATCTAGTAGAATAAACATCTTGTAGAGTCCAGCTTAAACAAAATACTATGGTGGGGAGCATTCTTGGTTGTTTCAGAGCTCTCTCTACCAGATTAGATGGTCAACTTTTCCTTTACTGACCATGCTGCTGTCCTGAGCTCTCAGCTCTTGACACATTTCAGAATGCTTTGATGGGTACTATCACACTCCTTTCAACTTTCATTTAATAGAATGAGCATAGAGCATAGGTAGTAACAATCTTCTAGATTCTCGTTTGCCAAGTTCCTTTTCTATTCTACGTTCTAGAATTCTTGGCACACTTTCAGTACTCAATAAATATTTGTTTGAATAGATGAAAGTGAAGACAATTTATTTTATTTATTTATTTTTACTTATTTATTTATTTTTTCTCCCACTGTACAGCATGGGGATCAAGTTATTCTTCCATGTATACATTTTCCCCCCCACCCTTTGTTCTGTTGCAATATGAGTATCTAGACAGTTCTCAATGCTACTCAGCAGGATCTCCTTGAAAATCTATTCTAAGTTGTACCTGATAACCCCAAGCTCCCGATACCTCCCACTCCCTCCCTCTCCCATTGGGTAGCCACATGTCTATTCTCCAAGTCCATGATTTTCTTTTCTGTGGAAAGGTTCATTTGTGCCCTATGTTAGATTCCAGTTGTAAGTGATATCATATGGTATTTGTCTTTGTCTTTCTGACTTACTTCACTCAGCATGAGAGTCTCTAGTTCCATCCATGTTGCTGCAAATGCATGATGTCATTCTTTTTTATGGCTGAGTAGTATTCCATTGTGTATATATACCACATCTTCCTAATCCAGTCATCTATCCATGGACATTTGGGTTGTTTCCATGTCTTGGCTATTGTGAATAGTGCTGCAATGAACAGGCGGGTGCATGTGTCTCTTTTAAGTAGAATTTTGTCTAGATATATGCCCAAGAGTGGGATTGCAGGGTCCTTTGGCAGTTCTATGTATAGATTTCTAAGGTACCTCCATACTGTTCTCCAGAGTAGTTGTACCAGTTTACATTCCCACCAACAGTGCAGGAGGGGTCCCTTTTCTCCACACCCCCTCCAGCACTTGTTATTTGTGGATTTATTAATGATGGCCATTCTGACTGGCGTGAGGTGGTATCTCATGGTAGTTTTGATTTGCATTTCTCTAATAATCAGGGCTGTTGAGGATTTTTTCATGTGTTTGTTGGCCATCTGTATATCTTCCTTGGAGAACAGTCTGTTCAGGTCTTTTGCCCATTTTTCCATTGGTTAATTGGCTTTTTTGCTGTTGAGTTGTATATGTTGTTTGTATATTTTAAGAGATTAGGCCCTTGTCCATTGCATCATTTGAAACTATTTTATCCCATTTTGTAAGGTGTCTTTTTGTCTTCTTTTTGGTTTCCTTTGCTATGCAAAAGCTTGTCAGTTTGATTAGGTCCACTGGTTTATTTTTGCTTTTATCTCTGTGGCTTTGGGAGACTGACCTGAGAAAATATTCATGATGTTGATGTCAGAGAGTGTTTTGCCTATGTTTTCTTCTAGGAGTTTGATGGTGTCCTGTCGTATATTTAAGTCTTTCAGCCATTTGGAGTTTATTTTTGTGCATGGTGTTAGGGTGTGTTCTAGTTTCATTGCTTTGCATGCAGCTGTCCAGGTTTCCCAAAATGCTTGCTGAATAGACTTTCTTTTTCCTATTTTATGTTCTTGCCTCCCTTGTCAAAGATTAATTGACCTTAGGTGTCTGGGTTTATTTCCAGGTTCTCTATTCTGTTCCATTGGTCTGTCTGTCTGTTTTGATACCAGTACCACACTGTTTTGATGACTGTGGCTTTGTAGTATTTCTTGAAGTCTGGAAGAGTTATGCCTCCTGCTTGGTTTTTGTTTCTCAGGATTGCTTTGGCGATTCTGGGTCTTTTTTGGTTCCATATAAATGTTTGGATTGTTTGTCCTAGTTCTGTGAAAAATGTCATGGGTAATTTGATAGGGATTGCATTGAATCTATAGATTGCTTTGGGTAGTATGGCCATTTTTACAATATTGATTTTTCCAATCCATGAACATGGAATATCTTTCCATTTCTTTACAACTTCTTTATTTCTTTGATTAAAGTTTTATAGTTCTCAGCATATAAGTCCTTTACCTCCTTGGTCAGGTGTATTCCAAGGTATTTGATTTTGTGAGGTGCAATTTTAAAAGGTATTGTATTTTTGTATTCCTTTTCTAATATTTCATTGCTGGTATACAGAAATGTGACTGACTTCTGAATGTTAATTATATCCTGCTACTTTGCTGAATTTATTAATCAGTTCAAGTAGTTTTGGGGTTGAGTCTTTAGGGTTTTCTATGCATAGTATCATGTCATCTGCATACAGTGACAGTTTTATCTCTTCTCTTCCTATATGGATGCCTTTTATTTCTCTTGTTTATCTAATTGCTGTGGCTAGGACTTCCAAAACTATGTCGAATAGCAGTGGTGAGAGTGGGCATCCCTGTCTTGTTCCAGATTTGAGTGAGAAGGCTTTCAGTTTTTCCCCATTGAGTAATATATTTGCTGTGGGTTTATCATAAATGGCTTTGATTGTATTCAGAAATGTTCCCTCTATACCCACTTTGGTGAGGGACTTTATCATGAATGGGTGTTGGACTTTGTCAAATGCTTTTTCTGCATCTATTGAGATGATCATATGATTTTTGACTTTTCTTTCATTAATGTGGTGTATGACGTTGATTGATTTGCGTATGTTGAACCATCCTTGTGAACTTGGGATGAACCCTACCTGGTCATGGTGTATAATTTTTTTGATATGTTGTTGGATTCGGTTGGCTAAGATTTTGTTGAGAATTTTTGCATCTATATTCATCAATGATATTGGGCGATAGTTTTCTTTTTTGGTGGTATCTCTGTCTGGGTTTGGAATGAGGGTGATGGTGGCCTCATAGTATGTCTTTGGGAGTATTCCTTCTTCTTCAACCTTTTGAAAGAGTTTAAGGAAGATGGGCACCAGATCCTCTTTATATGTTTGATAGAATTTGCCTGTGAAGCCATCTGGACCTGGACTTTTATTTGTAGGGATTGTTTTTATGACCTCGTCAATTTCATTTCTAGTGATGGGTCTGTTCAGTTGGTCTGTTTCTTTTTGATTCAGTTTTGGCAGGCTGTAAGATTCTAGAAAATTGTCCATTTCTTCCAGATTGTCAAATTTGTTCGGCACATAGTTGTTCATAGTATTCTCTTATGGTTTTTTGTATTTCTGCTGTATCCGTTGTGATTTCTCCTTTTTCATTTATAATTTTGTTTATTTGAGTTCTTTCTCTCTTCTTTTTAGTGAGTCTGGCCAGAGGTTTGTCAACTTTCTTTACCTTTTCAAAGAACCTGCTCTTAGTTTTATTATTTTTCTCTATTGTTTTTTGAATCTCTATTTTATGGATTTCTTCTTTGATCTTTATAATTTCCTTCCTTCTGCTGACTTTAGGACTTTTTTGTTCTTCTTTTTCTAATTCGTTTAGGTGGAGGGTTAAGTTGTCAATTTGGGATCTTTCTTCTTTTTGGAGAAAGGCCTGTATTGCTATAAATTTCCCTCTGAGCACTCCTTTCGCAGCATCCCATAGATTTTGAGAGGTTGTGTCTTCATTATCGTTTGTTTCAAGGTATTTTTTAATTTCCTTCTTGATTTCCTCATTGACCCATTGGTTTTTTAGTAGCATGTTGTTTAGTCTCCATGTAGTAGGTTTTTTCTCTTTCCTTTTCCCATGGTTGATTTGTAGTTTCATGGCATTGTGGTCAGAGAAGATACTTGAGATAATTTCTATGCTCCTAAATTTGTTGAGGTTAGCTTTGTGTCCCAGTATGTGGTTGATTCTTGAGAATGTTCCATGTGCACTTGAGAAGAATGTGTATTCTGATTTTTTTGGATGTGTGTCCTGAAGATATCGATGAAGTCTAACTTTTCTATTGTTTCCTTTAGGATCTCTGTTGCTTTATTGGTTTTCTGTCTAGAGGATCTGTCCATTGGTGTGAGTGGGGTATTAAAGTCTCCTACTATGATTGTATTCCCATCAATTTCTCCCTTTATGTCTGTTAATATTTGTTTGTATCTGTGTGCTCCTGTATTTGGGGCATATATGTTGACGATAGTAACATCCTCTCCTTGGATGGATCCCTTAATCATTAAGTAGTGTCCTTCTTTGTCTATCTTTATGTCTTTTGTTTTAAAGTCTATTTTGTCTGATATGAGTATTGCAACTCCTGCTTTCCTGTAATGTCTATTGGCATGAAATATTTTTTCCCACCCCTTCACTTTCAATCTATATGTATCCTTTGTCTTAAGGTGAGTTTCTTGTAGGCAGCATATTGAAGGTTTTTGCCTTTTTATCCACTCAGCCACTCTGTGTCTTTTGATTGGAGCATTCAGTCCATTGACATTTAAGGTGATAATTGATAGATGATTATTTATTGCCATTTTGAACCTCGTGTTCCAGTTGATTCTATGGTTCTCCATTCTTCCTTTCCTTTTGTGGTTGGATGGTCTCTGGTTATTATCTGCTTGAGTGTTTTTTTTTTTTCTTTCATTTTTTGCAAATGCAATGCTTGGTTTTGGCTTGTGGTTGCCCTGTTTTTTAAGTATGCTAACCCCTTCGTATAATTGTGTGTTTTAGCCTGATGGTCGTGTAGTTTCAAATACTTCATTAGTATATTAAAATTAAGAAGAGAAGCAAACAAACAAACAAACAAACAAAAGGGTCTATTTATTTCCTTGCCCACATTTTATTATTTTGATGACTCTTTTTTTTTCTCTTTAATTTTATTTTGTTTGAAACATGTTCATGATTAAATCTGTATGCTGGCTTATTTGAGTGACTGCTCTCTGATTGTGGTTTCCTCAATCCTAATTCTTCCTCTTCTTTTTTTTTTCCTTTTTCCTCCCTTTCTTTCCTTCCAAAGTGAAGACAATTTATTTAATTTTCCTGTGTATTCATATCCCACCCCCCCTTTTTTTTCTGAAATTATGGTTCCATAGCCATGTGTGAACAGTGGTGCCTGTATTGCCTTCCGTGCTTTCACCATGGATAATGGGAGATATAACTGATGGGACCAGGATAAATTTGGCCAGTTACTTGTTTGCCCTGGAAATATGGAATTGGGACATGGAGAATTAATGAAAAAATGGACACGTCATTGAATGGTGTTCAGCATTTGAACTGGGTAACATTAGGTGGGTCAATGGTGCTTCCAAACCTTTTACAAGACATGGCTTTCATAAAAATTTATGGTATTTGTAAAGGCAACCACCTATAGGCATCCTGTACTAGGCCATAGCCAGCTACTTCAAGGAATAAAGAGGGTCACAATATTATCACACCTGGAACCCATTTACAGCACAAGTGTGCTGTGGTACATCCATTGGGATGTTCTGGTAGAGGAAAGAGGAGTACTCAGGTACTGGTACCTATTCATGAGAGGGTTCTAAAAAGACTGGGTTACAGTTCTTCCACACTTATGTTTCTGGCATGAATATTGTGTTTCTTTTGTTTTGTTTTTGTCTTTGTTTAAGAGGGAGAGCTCATTTTAAGAATTTATGGAGAGGGAAGAGAATTAGCTTCTTGTTCTTATTTCCCTCATTTCTAACTGCCTCTATTCCAAGATCACACAACAGATTTTCCTTCCTTTGGGGATGTTATATGGTTTAAATGAAATAATAGAACTGTTAAGGATCCAAAAGCAAGTTGTTAATTACCTTTAAAGTGGAAATTTCTGTTTCTTTCCTGAGAAGTTTTCTCTGGGCTATTAAGTAATTTGCGTAAAAATTATGAACCTTTAAAAAGAGTTAAGTGCACATTGATGCCACTAGCTCTAGAAATAAACTTCCTTCAAGGTCTCTGATTAGTAAAAAAGGGGATGGATGGGATTCCCTGCATGACTTGTAATGGGCAGCCAGAAAAAAATCACACAACCATATTTGATTCACGTTAAAAAGAAACATAACTGAATCAGTAGAATACTGGTCCTGATTTGGGGAAGATGAGTCTCCTAAGAATTATAATCTACTTAGTACACAATTCATCAGAGGAAGTCGAACGGAAAAGAATAAGATTAACACTCAGTAGGTGAAACAGGTCTCTGCCCCTAATATTGAATTGCATGGATTGAGGTATAAATTAGAAAACTTGACTGATTCTGTATGTGAAAAAAATTAAAAAATAAACCAAAATTGGTGGAGCTTGGGGGAAACATGTGGCTAAGATACACTGCTGGTGTAAAGTCAGATTATTACAGAGAGAAGAAGAAACGTGAGTATTTGGATTTGTAGGCACAAACACAAACTGAAGTTGGTTTAGAAGGAAATATTCAAGACTTTTTTATATCTTACACGTAAGAATATATTCAGTTTCTGAAAAACTAATGCTTTTGTCATATTTTCATATTAATAATCAAAATAAGACTAAATTTACAAATATTTGTACATACAGTCCATCCAGATAAGCTGCAGTGACTTAGCTATCTGTTTTGGTAAACTGAATAATCTGTTGTAAACTGTCTGTGTTCTATTAATTTGGTGTGAAAATGCAGACAGCCTTCTGTTCTTTTGTTTACAGGGTATCTTAATTCTGTGGCTCCCCTGGCAGTCATTCATTTTTTTTTTCTTTTTCTTTTTTTTGCTAAAAGGTAACAGAGTTACAAGTATAAGACATTTATTTAATTTGTTTAGTTTTATAAAATCATGCCCATTCTCTAAGCCTTTGGGGGCATGAACTAGATAAGACCATATGGTGTAATTTATTATTTTCTCAGCTATATTTATGTAGTAAACCATTATTTAAATGTCAATGATGAAAATCTCAGATTGCTCTCCTTTGAAAAAGTGACTTGTTGGATAATGTTCAATTAAATTTAATAAGGGACAATTTATTTTCTTTAAGCAATCAACCAGGGCCATGGTTTTCAGTCTTTTAAGAGTACTGGGAAACATTCAGAACTCCTTTCTACTCCTAAAATTGGAATTCACCTTTTAGCCATTGTTGTAGGGCATATTACTTTAAAAATGTCTCAGTAGTGTACTATAAGCAAATTTACAGTGTATTCAGATTGTCGACAGTCATGGCATTTTTTCAACACTGAGAGTCTTAATTCTTTTTTTTTTTAATTTTTTTTTTTTTTTGTCTTTTGTCTTTTCAGGGCTGCACCTGTGGCATATGGAGGTTCCCAGGCTAGGGGTCCAACCGGAGCTGCAGGGGCAGGTCTACACCACAGCCACAGCAACATCAGATCCGAGCCATGTCTGTGACCTACACCACAGCTCACACCAACGCCAGATCCTCAAGCCACGGAATGAGGCCAGGGATCGAACCCGAAACCTCATTGTTCCTAGCTGGATTCATTTCCACTGCGCCACTACGGGAAGTCCTGATAGTCTTAATACTTAAATGAAGAAAAGTTTAAAAAAAGTAGCAGGTCAGGAAATACACCTTTAAAGAGTATCATTTTATTATAAACATATAAATAAGTTTATACTTCCATGATTAATATCAGCAGAATGGTTACAGTTATTATTGATAGGGTAAAAGATGACTATCAAATAGTCCTATTCAGATGATACTGGATAGGAAAAGAATAGATGGATTATGTCAGGCCAAAGTTTCTGAAAACCAAGTTTTTTTTCTACCGGTAGCCAAATCCAGAAAACGGGGGTTTAAGATTCACCTAAATGGCCAAGACAAAAGGCAAAAGGATGTTCCACTCCTTTGAAAGGTTCTACTTTGATACTTTCAGTAAGTAGTTGAGACAGTTCTGAGAGATTGACCTACTTTTCTTTCTACTGCTTTCCTCCCAAATTCCTAATGGTGTTCATATATATATGTCCACACACACGTGTGTGTGTGTAAATAAGTATATCCAGGTTATTTCCTGACAATAGGTGGATAAATAACTGATTTTTCTCCCAATTTACATCTTGTATTTTATTAATATTTTTATCGGAAAGGCTTTGCTGAACCCCTTGGAGTCCTCTTTGTTGGGGATTTGCCTGTATTTTGGCTAGAAAATCTTTCCTTTGCTTTTCTGTACAAGTCCAAATGTCTTGTTGAAAATCTTTGGAAGGATCTTATATTTGGAGAAAACTTCATATGTCATATACTGTTAACATAGAGCCTGTCAAGAAATGTAAGTAACTTGGATGATTAGAGCATGGGCCACTTGAAAATTGGCCCGCAGACATTTTTCTCATTTAACATCCAGCATTATTAACATTCAGGAAAACAAAATTTGGTTGAAATTAGTAAAAGTATCAAACAAAGAAAAGGAAAATTTCTTTCAAAGAAACTGTAATGGAGGTTTATAGTTTCTAGTGGTTCATCTGTATTATCATTTTTCACGAATGATTTTTTAATCTGTTTACTCGGATAATAGACATCATGAAAGATTATGACACCACCTGACATTTAACAGTGAATTTCATGTAGGCTCAAAACATTTTATACCTAAAAAGTTATATGCCCAGTATTTCACAGCAAGAGGATAGACCTATGTGCTGATTCCTTCCTAAGCACTATCTCTAGGCGAAGCACTGTCTCTAGCTCAGATCACCGTCTGGAACTCCAGATCTTTGCTGATCATTTCAACTTGGCCATCACATGGAGAACTAAAAGAATAAATCAGTAGACAAAACATACACTTTACTTCTTCCTCCTTTTTACCACCACACTGAATCCATAACAAATCTTTTTGGTCTGCCTCCTTAATATTTTTCAGATACAGTTCATACCGTATTGTCTCTATTCTAAATCCTTTTTTTTTCTCAGTTCTAGAGTGTAACAAGACATTCCTTGTTCCTTTCCCTGCCAACAATTTGCAGTCCTCTAGTTTATCAAAATAATTTTATAAAGAATGGTTATAATGCTGTTTCACCTGTCTTATGAGAGAGAGAGCCTTAAACTGAGTATCTGAGGAATCCACTGTGCTGCTAGTTATTAAGAAAGAATGGTCTGATACATAAATATCTTAGCAAAATTTGAGAATGAGATGGATTACCTTATGGAATTCCCTTGAGCTTTAAATAGAACTTTGGTATTGAGGACATTCATATATGCACTTCAATTATATAAGGTAGAGCATGCTAATTTTTGGAAATTTAAAGTTTTGATATAATTTCTAACTTACAGGAAAGTTAACAAAAATAGGACTATCTATATACCTGTTATGCAGTTTCCAGTTGTTCATATTTTTCTCCATTTGCTTTATTATTTATTACCCTCCTTCCCCTCCCACTCTCTCTCTCTTGCACACACACACACATGTACATACACACTAATTTTTCTTAAACTTTAGTGAGTAATTAGAATATAGTCCTTTGCACCTCTAAATATTTAAGTGTGTTTTTCTAAAAATAAAGACACTTAAGGACATTTTCTTCCAGAATACATTATAAAGTCAGCATTGAAACAGAAACTATTATCTAATCCAGAGCTTATATTCAAATTTTTCTCAGTAATGAAGTCATACAGTATGTACACTAACTTGTCCTTTTGTTTTGCACAGCTGAGTATTTGTGAAATTCATCTAGCTTATTTAATTGCATAAGTGGTTTTACCCTTTTTATTGCAAAGTAGTGTTTCACTAATATTCTGCAATTTTTTTGTTCATTCTTATGGAGGGTGAATATTTGGTGTGTGTTTGTTTGTTTGTTTTACAATTATAAGAAAATCTGCTATGAACATTGTTGTCTAGATTTTCCTGTGGGCTGATTTTTTTTCTCCTTGGGAAAGCCCAGGAATATTATTGCTGGATAATAGGACAGATGTATGTTTCACTTTGTAAGAAGCTGCCCAAGTACTTGTACTGTTTCACACTCCTTTCAAAGGTTTATGAAAGTTTCAGTGCCCCTACATCTTTGCCAGTATTTGTTATTATCAGTTGTTTTAATTATAGTTATATTAGATATCTATTAATAATTCATTGTGGTGTTAATTTTATTTCTCTAACTAATAATTGTACATCTTTTCATGTGCATATTGGTCATCATATTTCTTCTTTTTAAAGTGTCCCTTTTAAGTCTTAATCCCATTTTTATGGAGTTGTTTTTTTTAAATTTCTGAGTTGTAGGGGTTATTTATATATTATTAATATAAACATTTGTCAGTTATATGTTTTATAAGTATTTTCTCCCAATGAAAATTTTCCTAGTGAAAAATCTCCCATTGTGGTTGGCCTGTCCATTTTGTTCATGGTGTCTTTTTGATGAACATAAATTTTTAATTCTAATGAAGTAGAATTTAAACATTTAAAAATTTGGGGGCTTTGCTTTCTGTGCCCAGTCTAGGAAAGCAATGTTTAACCCTAAGCCATGAAAATATTCTCCTGTATTTTCTTCAGGAAGTTCAAGAGCTTTAACCTTTATATTTATGATTCACCTTAAATTAACTCTTCTGTATGATTTGAAATAGGGATCGAGGTTTACTTGTTTCCATATAAATATTCAATTATCCCAGAACCATTTTTTGAGAAGACATTCCTTTGCCCAGTTTAATTACTTGGGCACCTTTGTTGAAAACCAAATGAATGGTATTTCTGCTTCTGCTTAGCATATATAAAACTGAAAGGAGCCTCGTCCATTCTAACAACTATACATGAATGGACAAACTGTAAAATCCTAACTACTTGAGACTGTTAAAAGATCTGAAGCAGCAGGGCAACTAAGTAACATGGAATACAAAGCAGAAATGGCTCTTCTTGGGAGTAATAGCATGGACAGAGTGGCTGATCTGTGGCAGGGCATGGGAGAAAGGGGTGCTACCACACAGGCAGATAAGAGGCATCAGTTAAAATGTGAACAGATTATTGGAGGCCAAGTGTTGGTTGAGATGTAAGATCATAGTGTCCCCCAGCAGCTATTCTCTGCTGAGCCTCATGGAGTTTCACCCTGGGTATGCACAGATGCATATAGGATTAAATACTGAAGGAGCCCATAAAATTTTTGTAGCCCCTCTTCTCCAGAACTCTGTCTTGTAGACTCCAGCCATCTGAACAGCCTGGAGCTCTGATCCTGCATCCCCAGTTCTGCAGGACCCCTGTGCTCTGCTGGCTCCAGCTCTCTGCAACACAGCCCAGAAGGCGTCCCCAAGAACAAAGCCAGGGTGATTACTCAGTTTATCAGTGTATTTCCCTACCTAATGCCCTATTACCTGCCCACTGTTCTCTGAAAAGTGTTGCCATATATATTTTATACATTTATTCAGTTGTTTTTGGACAGAGAGCTAGCCTGGCACCAGTAACACTTTCATGGCCAGAATATGTTATTTTTGAGACCCGCACTTGTTAGTCAAAAAAAAAAAAAAAAAAAAAAAAAAACACACAAAAATATATAAAAATAGGAAAAGTTTTTAAAAAAGTGGATTAATAATTTCAATTTTGGGAGTTTGCATTGTGGTTTAGCGGTAACAAAATTGACTAGATCCATGAGGATGTGGGTTTGATCCCTGGCCACACTCAGCAGGTTAAGGACTCAGCCTTACTGTAAGCTCTGGTGTAGGTTGCAGATGTGGCTTGGATCCCACGTTGCTGTGACTGTGGTGTAGGCTGGCAGCTACAGCTCAGATTCAACATCTAGCCTGAAAACTTCCATATGCCGCACATGCAGCCTTCAAAAAAAAAAAAAAAAAAAAGATAATTTCAATCTTCTTAATAAAGCACACAAAAGATGGATTTTGACTTTGTAAGGTTTTTCGTAAGTATGGTTCCTTTTTGTGTATTTAACTTCATTTCTTTATTTCTTGCCTTATGGTCTTACTTTTTTCTTTTCTGTTGATAAGCTATTTAAAATTACATAGTAATATCTATCAAATTCCAATGAGAGAGATGACTAGTCTAGGGCATCCCCTAGAGGATGTTGGGCCCCAGTCTACATAAACAATTTGAGTTAAAACATGTTAGAAAATTCATGGGCCCTTCTGAGGTACAGTATTTATTGATGATGAATTAGAATTATGGGTAGAGAAGTACTTATGTATTTGTTCATTGATCATTGCACAAGAACTCTCTTCATAGTTTCTAGGCACTCTTCTTTCCTGTTCACCTCCAGGCGCCACCTTTTAAAATTTTTTTTCCAAAGTACGAATTATGCTCAATCTCATCCTCTGTCATACTGTGACAGTAAAGTTAACAATGCTGTTCTAACTCACAGTGCTATGCCTCTTTGGACTGAAATGATATAGAACGTTGTGCTTCTGTATTTAGTTCTCTAATTCCATTCATGTAGTCCTGATTGTATTAGTCAACTGTTGTGCTGACCATGATTATTGGTTTCCAGTGCCTCCCTCAGAGGTTGTTACTATGTACTATTGCTGATGACTACAAGTTCTAGTTTTTCCCAGAGTATGCAGGTAAAATCTTAATAATAATTCAGGTTCATGTTAAATTTATCATTCAACATTTTATAGCATAGGAAGTTCCCTTCTTGGCACAATGGAAACAAATCCCACTAGAATCCATGAGGATGTGGGTTCGATCCCTGGCCTTGCTCAGTGGGTTGGAGATCTGGCATTGCCATGAGCTGTGGTGCAGAGTGTACAGATGCGGCTTGGATCCTGCCATTGCTGTGTCTGTGGCCAGCAGCTGTAGCTCTGATTCAACCCCTAGCCTGGGAACTTCCATGTGCCTCAGGGGAAGCCCTAAAATGCAAAAATAATAATAATAATTTTATAGCATAAAGAGGTAGAATAACACATCTTTTGACCATGTGTTCTTTTGTCTGTAATCATTATGTTCACTACATTTCTAGAAAGTGGTCTTTCAGTGTTGACTGTACCTCTGTCTTCCATTTACTACCTCCTGTGAGCATGCTAGGCAAGAAATCCATGGACAGAGCAAGAGTAGTACCATTAATTCAAGGAGTTTCTATCTGGCAAAGTTTAAGACTGGTCCAGGAAATCATAAAAATACCACATTGATTAGAAAGAGAAGACAAGTCAGAAGGGTAGATGTTGAGAACAAGAGTCTTTAAAGCTTTCTTGGAAGATAATGCCTCTCAGGTGGCACAAAGCCTGCTAAGGGGGAGCAGCGATCTCCCTTGGTGTCAGCAGTAAGGGCACATATGGTAAAAGCCACCTGCTCCCACCCTCAGGATTATTGTGTGCTACAGACTAGAGGTGGCACTTTAGTTGGAACAAAAGCAAGAATCAATGCATGGGTCCACACATGCTATTCGTGTCACCAAAGGTCAGTGGTCATCCATCAGCAGTCTGGAACTCTGACCTCACCCTGTGTCCAACGTGAGTGAAAATCACCCAGGTCAGTGTGTCTGCATCATTATGAGATAGCTCAATTTTGTGAGATCCTGCAGAAGAAATACCTTCCGGAGCATCTGGAGCAATCCTTTTACTGGGCTATCTTTCCAGAGCTGGAGCTCAACCATGGAGAGGAGGGAAGATTATGTAGATTAAGTAAGTCGTAGGGTGGCTTGAGGCATCTGGTTGGGCCCAGATACTGGATGGAGGGTCAGAAAATGCTTTAAGCAGAGAAATAGGCACTACAATTCATGAGGGTACCACTCTGGCCTAGGGGACTATGTGCAGGTGGCATTGGTGGCTCTATCTCAGGTAATGGAAGGGTGACTTAGAAGATTTTAAGGAAGGGTCTTGGAGGTATGCATCCTCTGAAATGCAGGGCCTAGGGCAGAGGCCTCACTTGTCCAGGTGTAAAGGCAGTCCTGGTTCAGTCCTTGAGTTGAAATGCTAAGACATCTGAACTTTCAAAGTAGTTAAATGAAGATAATCCAAGATGAATAAATGAAATATTAATGATAATTTTAGGTGTTCAATGTAACTGTATTTAAGAACTCATAATAATTTAAGCATTAACAAAGGTGTATATATGCACGTACACACAGACACGTTTACTTGAAGCTCTGTAAATCAGTGACGACATCCTTTGAAGGGAAGGGAAGAAAGAATACCAAGGGATGTCATATGTGAGGAAGTGATTTCCTTCAGTTCCTTTACAATGTTATCTACAAAATTCTGTGGCATAAAGTAGTATTTCATTTATTCGTCCCCTTGAGTTTGAAAGAATAAGGAATAAAGTATTCGTATTTCTGAGTATGTGCAACACATATATGATTATATGGTCAATGGGCTCTATGTTTTCACAAGTTTCAAGGAGCTGCAATCATCTGGAACTATTCATAACTCTTTACACTGTGCCCATATGTCTGTATATACTGGCATAACTAATTTTTAATGTTAATGAAATAATTTAGCAAAACTCAATATTTTAAACATTTTCCCCAACTAACTCTTAAATGTTAGCAGAGATTACATGCTGTGGAGAAAAGGAAAAAAATTTGTAGCTTTTATTCATGACTAAAATATAAACATTTTCTCTTCTTGTAATCTAAAATCTTTCAATTTTAGAAAGATGGAGGGATCTGAAATCCTTAGCTGATTTTGAAGTAGAGCGTTTCTTGAGTTTGTCATTAATATTCAAATAATCAGAAATTACATAAATCCTGTATCTTTATAATGCCTAAACAAACTGGCAAAAGTGAAAATTTCAGCTAATTCAGTTATTACTGCTAGCAGATCCAAACCAATTCAAGAGTCACCAACAAATATTTTGAATATGTTAAAACTCTTCGACCCTACTTTTAAGAGAATAAATTGAGTGAAAGTAGTGGTGTATTTGGCCATAGATTAAGATGAACTGGAATTTTCAAGGTGACTAACTCCTCAGTCCGAATGAATTTGATGCTTGTCAGAAGTTGTTAAGAAAATCTGACTCTAGTAGTCTCTTGAAAGTTTAAAAAATATTACAACTATACCCAATATCCCTGAAATATGTGATATAAATTTCTGTGGAGAATGTAAGCAAATAATTTACAGTGATTATGAATTAGAAAATTCAAGAAACTTTTTGAGCAAGGGAACTGCCTTATTAAATGATTCCTGAACTAAAAAAAGGAGCAAGACACCTGTGTCCATACATATTGGTTATGTATCCAAATAGTTACTTCATCAGGACATTTGCTTTTAAATATTTTTTCATTAGGAGAACTTGAGTTCCCTAAAAGTTAACTCTGAAGATGGAAAAATATATCCAAATGAATTCATTTACTTACCTGGCTGCAATGATATGTCAGTTTTAGTATGCGATTATTTATTTTAGCATGCTCAAACCTTTTGGAATAAGGCAACTTTTCAATTAAAGCATATGAAAATAAAAAGTGGATAAGTCTGGAGTTCCGATAGTGACTCAGCATAAATGAATCTGACTAGCATCCATGAGGACATAGGTTCAATCCCTGGCCTCGCTCAGTGGGTTAAGGATCTGGTGTGGTCATGAGCTGTGGTGTAGGTCACAGATGCAGCTCGGATCTGGCGTTGCTGTGGCTGTGGCATAGGTCAGCAGCTACAGCTCCAATTCGACCCCTAGCCTGGGAACCTCCATATGCCCCAGGTGCAGCCCTCAAAAAGAAAAAAAATGGAAAAGTCTAAGAAAAAGAAAAATAAAGACTGATTTACCATTTTAAAAAAATCACTGAAAATGCAGGTGTTTAGGACTGAACAATAAAATGCTAATAATATTTATTGAATATTTGTTATATGGCACAAGTATACATAAGTGTCAGAAATACTGGACTATTATTTCAAATAGCTCTGAGTATTAGTAGTAATAGTAAATTGAACATCTAAATAGAACAGCATGAACTCTAAACATGATGGAAGAATCAGACTTTAAAAACAAACATCTAAGCTTAAGGTAGAGAAAAATAAATAGGAATGGTTTTCCTCCTTTTTCTTTTCAGTAAAGTTGAAATAAAATGAAGAACTCTTTCCAGATTATTTTTCACCAACTGAGTAAATGAAAACACTCCACAAATTGGGACCCATTCATCTTGTGGCCAGCACCCCATAAGTCCTCTCATACCTTTTTAATTCATTTTTTTAAAGTACCATTTCTCATATATTGAGCTTTCATTAGAATTTTAAGAAATATTAAGAATTTGGGGCTGGATTTCTCAACCTTAACACCAGTGACGTCTTGGGCCAGTTAAGTTTTATTATGGAGCTATCCTGTGCATTGCAGGATAATTAACAGGATCCCTAGCTCACTAGATGCCACTACACGCCCACTCCCCTATTATGACAACCCAAATGTCCAAAGACATTGTAAAGTGTCCCCAAGGGGGCAGAATGGCTCCCAGTTGAGAATTGGTGCTATAAAAACAGGATTTAAAATTTCCTTGTTGATAAGAAGAAACTGGAGAATTTTTTTCTGCTTCCCCAGAAAAACATTTTAATAGGTGGGAAGAAACAAAGAGTGATATAATTGTATACATTCTGTTGGTTATGTCTGTAAAGCATGGAAATAAGAGTAAGACTTATCAATAAGTGTATATTGTTTAATCCAACAAGTATGATCCCGCATACTGTAGTTGTTTGTTTCTTATTAAGTTTGAATTTGTTTCTAGCACTTAAAATTGGAATTAGTTCATTGAATTACCTTGATTATGAGTTCTGGAAAATCAAATTCTATCAAAACTATGCCTCAGTTCCTAAAAAATAATTCACTGGATGTTGCCCTCTTTAGCTAGGACATGTGCTCTTTTTTTTTTTTTTTAATCACATCTGACCTAATTTTTTAACTTAGGTTACCCACCAAGTCTCTATAATCATTTGAATTTGAAAACCTATTATGTAAGTAAATCTAATGTTTAATCAAAAGGTCAATTAACTTTAAGAAATGAATTCTAAGCTCTAAAAATTAGGAGGAAAAAGAGAAGCATTAATGGAGAAGGGCACTTGGTGAGAGGAAAAGAGAATGATTTATTATTTTCTTCAATGCAGTAGTCTTGGATATTAGGTATTATTATAGCTCTTTAGCATGTTAATGAGCTTATTAGAAAATTCCTTTGAACTTTTCAATAACTCTTATTTTTAAACTCTTCGTAGGATAACCAGCAGCATACAGGGGTTATTATTTGGGCTGTAATCATAACATTGAAAAGATCAGCTGAATCAAGATGTGGGCAAGAGGCACATTTTAGAGGGTCTTCATCTTTACCAAATAAATAGGAACTGTGGGTTAGTTCTTCCACAGCACTCAAAGAAAATGCATTTCTCTCTGAAATTTACAGTGGAAGGTTTATGGTATGAATATATCTTCTCTAATTAGTAATGCATATGGTATATACTACTATGAATAATAAGTGATCTACTTTTGTTTGTTTTATATGCCTATTATGAAAACTTGTGTTTAAATAGTATATTTTCATTAGTGGAGTCTTTTGAAACTAACCACAGGTATTTGTATTGGAGTGGGTATAGATTAGTAGCTTGGGATTATGGTCTATAGTTTGGTTTAATTAGTGCTACTCTGGAAAACTGTCTTTCAGATCATAATAAATAGTCATTTTTCATTGACTTAAATTGAGACAAGGTGATTCCAAATAAGCATGAAAGTGAGATTTCGAGAAATTTTTTATTTTTAATTTTTTAATTTTATTTTTTCATTTATTTAGTTCAGTTTATTTTTTATTTTATTTTATTTTTTTCTATTTATAGCCATTCCTGTGGCATAAGGAAGTTCCTGGGCTAGGAGTCAAATTTGGAGCTGCAACTACAGGCCTACACCACAGGTGACTCTGGTGCAACTTTTTAAATAAATATAAGCTCTTATCTATAAACTATATATTTGGATATATTTTATGTTTATTTGGCACAAGATATCCTGCTCTTATAAAGCCATATTAGGTGCTATTTGAAAAAAATGCTATCAGATGTTATTTGCATCTAGTTTTGCAATTTAAGCAAATAAAATATATTTTGAAATTTTTCAAAATATTAACATCTTAAAATCATTTGAAGGCAAAGACAGTCATTCAGAGTGGATAAATTGTTAAGTCATTTACTATAAATGAGTAAATATTTAAAATAGGACCACCATTAATCAACCGTTAGGGTTTTTGCTTGATTTGTCCTTAAAAAATCAAACATAAACATTGGGAATAACCATGAAACTTTCAGTGAGGAGAAGGAAATATTATAGATCCTTTATGGGGCTCAAGCAAGACATTATTCTACCTTAGGAATTGATGCTTTAAAAAATTTTAATGCATATGGATCTTATACATAATCAAGAAAAATATTGTTTATATGAGTTCTTTAATATTTATAATTTATAGTAGATTAAAAGCTTTCTAATTATTTTTTAATTAGGATTTCTAGTTATTGGAGACTTTCTACACAGAAAGAAGGCACAGTATTCTAATCTGGTATTTTTTCCTTTATACAAAAATCATAATTTTGCTTATCATGAGGTTCTCCTATGAGAAACAGAAACCTTAGCTAATAACTTGAATAAATGAGGTTTTTTTTCCCCATGTAAAATAGCTTGCAAGAAGCAGGAATTGGGCTTTGTTTCAGTTGCTGATTTCTTTGGATAGTGTTGGATCATTTCTGTATTTAAGGCATAATAAAGAAGAAAGTATAGTGAAAGTCACATTTTCCCCCTTTATTAAGAATATTAAAACCTCCTTATCCATCAACAGATGACTGAATAAAGAAGATGTGTATATATTTATATACACTGGAATGCTACTCAGCCATAAGAAAGAATGAAATCTTGCCATTCACAACAACATAGATTCATTTGGAGGGTATTATGCTACATGAAATAAGTTAGAGAAAGACAAATACTGGATGATATCACTTATGTGTGGAATCTAAAAAATACAACAAACTAGTGAATATAAGAAGAAACAGACTCACAGATACAGAGAACAAACTAGTGATTACCAGTGGAAAGAGGGAAGGGGGAGGGGCAGTAGAGCGGTAGGGGATTAAGAGGCACAAACTATTATGTATGAAATAAACTATAAGGATATATCATATAACACAGGGTATATAGCCAATATTTTATAATAACAACCATAAATGGAATATAACCTTTAAAAATTGTGAGTCACTGTGTTGTACACCTGTAACATAATATTATGTATCAGATATATTTCAATAAAAAATAAATTAATTTTTAAAAAGGCCTCTTTAGTCTTCCCTTTGTCTCATAAGCCAGACCTATGTCATCTGGCATTCCCAGTTATAAAAGATGCCGGGAAATCATTCATATTTTCAAATGTTTACAGTTAGAGTCAAACAAGGAGGTTGGGAAGGGATGGTGGCCACAATCTATGCCTAAATAATACATTTAATTTGATTGTGGAATTAAATATCAATGGAATTGAAGAATCAGTACTTTAAAGTAGTAAAATTTCCCTGATGGATTCCAGTCAAAATTCTAACAGGTTTTTCTCATGGAAATTAACAAGCTATTTCTAATGTTTTATGGAAAATCAAAGACTGTGAATAAATAAGGCAATCCTGAACAAGAACAAAGCCAGAAGATTTATTTACCAGATACAAATTTTATTACTTAACAATAGTAGTCCAGACCAAGGTATTAACAGAAGGATGCACAAATAGGGCAATGAAGCAAAACAGTTTTCAGAAAGCATCCACATATAGGATCTCCTGATTTATGACTGAGGTGATACAATAGTGTGGAGGGAAAAGGCTGGTTATTTTAAAACATGGTGCTAGATTAAAAAGCTGAATGTAAATAAGCTCCTGTCTTATTACATACACACAAAAAAATCAGTTCAAGATTGGAGATTTAATATGAAAGCTAAAATGGGAAAGCTTTTGGAAACTATTACACTCAGTCAATTTCCGTCTCTCTCTCTCTCAGTCTCATGTCTTTAAGAAGAACCTAAAAATTAAAATTTCTAACTCTTTTCTTAGGATGAACTAGGTTTTATTTCTTGGGATCATATAATTAATTGACTGTGTTTTGAGAGTTGGGTAGGTGTGAGAGAAATGAGTCTCTAAAGTCAATGTATTGATTGCATGTAGAGAAGTTGCCTGCCACCCTCATGCTTTTACTCTGATTTCATGTCCAGGGAATTATACAGAGGATGATTTTGTAGTATTTGTGTGGCCGTATGTGTGACCGATATCTGAAACTGGTCAAGTTTGTTTAAATCATCTCAAGTTTTATAATTGGATGCTTAATTTAAGAAATATGTTGAAAGAAACTGCTCTTATTTATTTTTTAAAAACTATCATTATTTGCAAATGACATGACGCTATACCTAAAAAATCCTAAAGATGCTACCAGAAAACTGTCAGAGCTCATCCATGAATTTGGCAAAGTTGCAGGATATAAAATTAATATACAGAAATTGACTGCATTTCTATATACTAACAATAGAAGATTAGAAAGAGAAATTAGGAAGCAATCCCATTTACCTTCACATCAAAAAAATAAAATGCTTAAGAATAAACCTACCTAAAGAGATAAAAGACCTGTACTCTGAAAACTATAAAACGCTGATAAAAGAAATCAAAGAAAACAAACAGATAGAAAGGCATACCATGCTCTTGGATTGGAAGAATCAATATTATCAAAATGACTATACTACTTAAGGCAATCTACAGATTCAGTGCAATCCCTATCAAAGTACCAAGGACATTTTTCACAGAACTAAAACAAAATATCTTAGAGTTTGTTTAGAAGCACAAAAGACCCCAAATAGCCAAAGACATCCTGAGAAAGAAAAAATGGAGCTGGAGGAATCAGGCTCCCTGACTTCAGATTCTACTACAAAGCTAGAGTCATCAAAACCATATAGTACTGGCACAAAGACAGAAATGTAGATCAGTGGAATAGGATAGAAAGCTCAGAATTGAACACACTCACCTATAGTCAACTAATCTATGACAAAGGAGGCAAGAATATACAATGGAAAAAAAGACAGTCTCTTTAATAAATGGTGCTGGGAAAACTGGACAGCCACATAGAAAAGAATGAAATTAGAACACTCCCTAACACCATATATAAAAAGCAACTCCAGATGGATTAAAGACCTAGATATAAGACCAGACACTATAAAACTGTTAGAGGAAAACATAGGCCAAATACTCTCTGACATAAACCACAGCAATATATTCTCAGATCCACCTCCTAGAGTAATGACGATAAAAACAAAAATAAACAAATGGGACTTAATTAAACAAAAGTTTCTGCACAGCAAAGGAAACCCTAAACAAAATGAAAAGACAATCCACGTAATGGGAGAAAATATTTGCAAATGAATCAACTGACAAGGGATTGATCTCCAAAACTTATAAACACCTTCTGCAGCTCCATACCAAAAAAACAAACAGCCCCATCAAAAAATGGGCAGAAGATCTAAACAGACAGTTCTCCAAAGAAGATATACAGATGGCCGAGAAACACATGAAAAGATGTTCAACATCACTCATTATTAGAGAAATGCAATTCAAAACCACTATGAGGTACCACCTTACACTGGCCAGAATGGCCATCATCAAAAAGTCTACAAACAATAAATGCTCTTATTTATTTTTGGCCACTGCTTTCCATGGTCAGGATCCAACATTGTGTAGACTGTTCAGGTTCATGTTTTTCTAGAGATCTTCTTAAGCACATGTCATTAATTTACTTGTGCCATAAATTTTTTTTTTTTTGCTTAAATATGCAAATAGCTAAAGCTTCTTCAAAGAGGGGTTCTGAAACAGACAAGTGACTGTCTGGTGATGAGTTCTGCCTTGTGGAGACATAGCTGCCCTGCCACAGGATTGTAGGTACTGGGAGAGATTCCTTCCAGCTGAGGGGTCAGAGGCAATTTTGTAGAGAAACTGACATTTTACTAGGGGATAGATAGGTCAGATTTGGAGCCAGAGATCTGGGATGAGGCATTTCTGGCAGTAGAAAGATCACAAAGTGATAGAGGCATGAAATTAAATACTCTAACAATCAGCTGTAATTTAAATAATTCAGTAGGAGTTCCCATCGTGGCTCAGCAGTTAATGAATCCGACTAGGAACCATGAGGTTGTGGGTTTGATCCCTGGCCTTGCCCAGTGGGTTAAGGATCCGGCGTTGCCCTGAGCTATGGTGTAGGTTGCAGATGCAGCTCAAATCCTGAGCTGCTGTGGCTGTGGCGTAGGCTAGCAGCTACAGCTCCGATTAGACCCCTAGCCTGGAACCTCCATATGCCATGGGTGCGGCTCTAGAAAAGACAAAAAGACAAAACAAAACAAAGCAAAACAACTGAAATAATTCAGTAAATTCAGAATTATCATAGAGGAAATCCATAGATTATAGTAACAAAATTACAGAAACAAATGGGAAGGTTACTTTTTTCTTCCCCATTCCCATGGCATGTGGAAGTTCCAGGGTCAGGGATGGAACCCAAGCCGCAACAGAGGCAATGCTTGATCACCAGGAACTGATCCACCGGGAAACTGAGCTGTCAGAGAACTCCAGGAAAGTTACTTCTCAATAAAGGGAACAGATTTAAATGATCTACAACCAAATGCTAATCTGGAATTTCTGTGATTGAACTGATGAAGAAATATAAAGGTTCACACCATTCACAACTGTTAAAACATGAAGTATTTATTTAGAAGTCATTCTTTCACATTCTACCTTTTAAATATTATCTTCAGTACAAAAAAAATGTAGCACTTAAATATCACAGTGAAGAATTACACATATTCTTTGTATAACACATGTACTTAAATGTCTGTGACTGTGAACTGCAGTTTCTCTAATAAGAAATCACTCAGAGAAACTCAAAGCGAAAGCAGGTTGCATAGGATGAATAGGCATTTGATATTGCGTGACACTCCTCTCTTGCAGTAACTTAATTTTATTTTATATGAAATAGGTCATTTTGTACAGATATAAACTTTCTGTTAGGCACTGTTTCCCTTGACATCCATGTCATATTGGCTGCTTATTGTAATATTTTTTCTCTAGTTTTCAGCAGTTTGCCTGTCATTTCAATTTGTAAAATCAAGAAGTTTGCCTCTCTCATATATTGCAGATTGGTACCAGCAATGATTATCTATTACCTGTAATTGTCTATTTTTAATACTCAAAGACATCAAAAGGAATTTTTCTCTATATATTTTACTCAGGACATATTAAAACAACACAGTTATTTCTAGCATTCAATCAATCTCATTTCATGTAAAGCTTTATAAAGTGGGTCAAACAGGAAAGAAACACAACTTGATAAGAAGTATGAACATGATATTAGTTTAGAAAAGGATAAATTGTACAGAATTGACTACGTCTCATCTATCTTATTGCCAACATTTTTAAAAAGTTTTCCCCATCATTGTTGGATATACTGTAATGAGAAGAAAAAGATACTGATATTGACATCTTATACACATGCCAGATAGGTGCTGTTTATTAGACTATGTGGAAAAATAGAGTTTGTGAAAGTCTATTTTAATAAGGCAGATTCTAGCATAGAATTAAATGCTATTGGAGTTTAAAATTTGCACAGTCTGTTTTTAGTCTTCTTTTGGAGAAGCCATAAACAAGCCAAAAGCACAGGTGTAGTTAGGAAATTAGAGTTGTGTGAGAGCAGCAAGTAGGTAGAATTTATGTCTTATAGGGGTGAGTCACATCAGAGTTCTTAACATTGTGTTTTTTTATAGCTGTTTGTTTTCCTTGAGTTCAGCAATTGTCTCTTTTTTTCTTTGAATAACTTTCAATGTACATGTTGCTTAATAATCTCTGAGCTCTTTCCCAGAATTATAATTTCTCCTCAATATGTCAGGTTATATCCTTGAATCTCCCTTTTCTCATCACCCTGGGATTTTGTTTTCTTTTCTCCCATCTGGCATTCCTGGTGTTCTGGATCTTTTCTTGGTTTACTTCTTCATGTCACTGAAATATATCCTTTAAGAACTTCCTAAGCCCAGGGAAAGTAAATCTTTTGAAAACGTAAGAAATACATGTTTCAAAATGTATGTATTCTACCGTCACACTAGATTGAGAGCATGGTGCAGCTTAGAATTCTAAATCGAAAATTATTTTCTTTAAATGATTGAAATCATGCTCTGTTGTCTTGCTTTTAGTCTGGCTATTGAAGAATCCCATGGCATATCTCTCTTGAACTTTCAAAACAATATTCTTCACCATGAATATTTTTTCATCTCTTTTACTGGACATTTAGTGATTTTTCTAATTAGAAATCTCATATCCTTCATATATCCTTCTAGAATCTTTCTGGAACTGTTTTCTTAATAATGTACTCTTCCTATTTTTTCTGTTCTCTCTTTCTGAAACTATACTCATTCAGACATTGTATATCCTGAACTGATAAATTTGCTATTCTATTTGCCATCTTTCTTTTCCCCTAATTTCTCAAAGATATCCTTAATTGTATCTCAACCATATTTCTTGAATATAGTTTTTCTTCAATCATGACTTTTAAAGTTAGTTGGGGATATTGTACTTTAAGAAAATCTTTTTGTTTTAATTCATTTGTTTAGGATATTTTCCTTTGACCATTCCTACACCAAAGCTAGAACAGATCATTCAGTTGTGGTGTAGTCATACAGTTGAGCGCTTTACAATAATGACACAAGTGAAAAACTGCCAACACAGCTATCATGTGAAGATTTCGAGATTTTAATTTGGACCTATCCCATAAATTGCTTGTATAAAAGACATATTCACATAAGAATACATGTAGTATAATTTTGTGTCTTTAAAGTTTAAGAAAGAAGGAAAGTTAGGAATTCTCATTATGGCTCAGCAAGTTAAGATCCTGACCAGTATCCATGAGGATTCGGGTGAGATCCTTGGCCTCACTCAGTAGGTTAAAGGATTTGGTGTTGCTGTGAGCTGTGGTATAGGTCACTGATACAGCTTGATTCTGGTGTTGCTGTGGCTGTGGCTTAGGCTGGCAGCTGCAACTCCGATTTGACTCCTAGCCTGGGAACTTCCATGTGCTGCAGGTGTGGTCCTGGAAAAAAAAAAAAGAATGAGAGTTAAATAATAAGTTGGTTTGATAATTATTCTGAAGTATTATAACAAAAAAAATAGAAATCACAGGTACAAGGGTGGTGTGGGGTGCTGCTGAGGGAATGTGGTGGGAACAAGTACACACTGAGCTTTAAATTTTTGTTAACCTAGAGGTTAAGTACATGAGTTATCATCATATTATTCTTAGTGAACGGAAATGGTTTAAACATCATCTTGTTTATATGATGCGTTTTTCTTGAAAATGAAGAAGAGAAATAAACTGAGGTTCTGGGATATTGAGTATTTCATGTGTAAGTGTTAAGATGTAAGGATGTAAGGGAGTGAGTCTAAGTTGTGATAGAGGGTCATAACGAAGGGAGATGAGGATTAAACTTCCAGAAAAAATGAGCCACAAAGTAATAAAGGCTTTATATGCATGGTCGACATAATTAAATTGAAAGTAAGAACATTGACCCCTTACCTGATTTGGAGTGAGAAGGAATAAATATCCCTTTGAAATATTTTTTTGTTATGATTGGCAGCTAAAAACCTGGCAAAAGCCAACCAGTCATCACTGACTTGTTGAAAGAGTAACTTCATCTTGAACTTCTGAGAAGAGGTGACAGAAGTCTGTTTCCACACTCTTAATATGTTAAGAGAAAGGCGGCAGGATTTTTTTTTTTCTCAGTAAAGGCAGTGTGACTGAAATACCGAACCTGTCAGGCTAAGCTAAGCAGGAGCAGGAGGGTCAGTATGTGGTGATGTCCCTGAGGGATGCTGCCTGTAGAATAGCTATTTTAAGAAATGTCAGTAACAGGACTTCCTCTGAGCCAGTTCTGAGCCAGCTTTCTGGCCAGATGTTTAGGGAGTGCTATTCCAGTGGAGAAGCTGCCTTAGTGATGACTCTTACTTTTAGTCTGTTATACTGAGATTTTCATTCATCATGGGAGACTCTTGGTGCAGGGTCAACATTCTTTGCAGTTACAGAAGTGGGATATTCAGACTGAAACCTGTCAGGAGAATGTTGTTTACAATTCAGTCAGTAAGGCAGGTATTATACTTCGCTCCTCCACTCTCCCAATGCCCAAGGTGTTCTGAAGAAGGGAGAAGAGGCAGAAAAGCCCACTTGCCTCATGCCAGAAGGGTGGGGGCATCATATACAAATTATAAAGAAATGTGTAGCAAATGCTTACAGGGGAAAAGCTCCACTAAACTGTGTATTTGATATCAAGGGAAAAAATAAAATGAAGTAAGCTTTGTTCTGAAGAGCAAATGGAACAGTTTAAAAATAAGCCAGTTATTTAATAACACACTGTTAATGGTCTTATAGAAACTGTATGAACTATTATGTTAAGTAGTGATTTATATTTGAGTGAGGGTAGCAAAATGTAACACGTATTTAAAATTTTCATCTCCTCATTCCGGAAAATTTCTGTATTTGCTTCCCTGATTCCTTGAGTTTTGTTGTTAGCTTAGATAATAGGTAAGAGGAGACAACATGATCATATCTGGAACAGCACAGGTAAGTAAATGCCGGGTAACCAAGTGGTCCTTTCAAGGAGAGTGGAAAAATGCTGGCATGGATTCTAAGCCTCAAAAGACTCCATTGATGACATTAAGAAGAGATTCTCTGCAAGTCAGATGCAGTGGGCAGGAGTGGAGAAAGAATACATGCAGGGACAGGGAAGAGTGAGAATATATGGGTAGTCTGGAGGCTAGGGAGACAGCAGCAGAGAGGTTTGGGAGCAGCTTATCTGATGAGTAAGTATTTTGATGGATGACTAATAGCATCACTAGAGATTGTAATTAAGATGACTTTTAATGCATTTTGGCTGTCAGACTGGTGGGTTTAAGCTTATTTGTCTTTCTGTTTGTTCTTAAACCAACATTATGCTAAGATTGACTTAGAGGAGGTACAGTTATATTCAGGGATGATATTCAAAATAATATCCATGAGCACAGACCAATAAGACAGGTAACTGACCCGTGAGTGTGGAGTCCAGCCATTATGCTGACCTAGTGCACACCTCTACAACTCACTGTTAGTCCTAGATTTTGGGTTACCATTATGAACTATTAAAATAGGAGTGTTTTGTTATTTGGTGCTTTAAGCAGAGTCAAATAGAGTAATGAATATTTTTATTTTATCAATCACATGATCTATATTATCATTTTATATAATCATTAGGAATTTGAGGCTAGTTCCTCAAATTTAATATAATTATTTCATATTAAATCCCATTGTACTACATTAGAGCACTTCATATAATTGGGAACAAATTTTAAAGAATCTGGAAACACAGATAATAAGGCTTGAATTTTTATAACAAATTTTTTTCAGATATCATTAATGTAAAATATTGAAAAGGGGATTTTTAGAAAGGTCACTAGTAGTTCATTAGCAAATGAGGTTTTACTAATTTTTCTTTGCCATTTTAAATAAATTTTGATAGTCTCTAATAAGGAAGATTTTTTTATTGGGCTTAATATAAAGATTTGTAAGAAAAAAATTTCTGATTATCAACTAATGAAACAATATAATAATTTTTAAAATCTGAATTATTTTGAATGGAAACTTCACATATGATATTGCAACAGGTTTTCTAATACTTAAAAATGTAGTATTAATTAAAAAATCAGAAGTAATGGATAGCATTTTTTTCCTGGATGAAATTTGCAAAATTAACATATTTTAAAAGAATTGGGGTGACTAATAAATTAGTAAAAGGCATTAAAAAATACAGGTTTTTCAGAACGAAACTTTGTATTTTCCTTAAAGACACTTAGTTCTGTGGATTTAGGCAAAGAATGTTTCTGTATTCTTTGCTTTGTCTTATTAAAATTTAAGTTATTTTAGTAAGCATATAAACAATGATATTAAAATTTAAAGTTTTTTGTAAGATGATGGAAAACATTGCTAAGAAATATTTTATTACAAGTCACAAAGATTGGTGCTTTTGTTTAAAATAGGGGAAATGGAATTTTGAGGAAAGCAGTTTAGTATCTTGGCATCTCTATTTCATTGTCTAAACTCTAAAATTCTGTGGATATACACAGTGGCCCTAAATGGTAATTGATCACTGTAAACAGTTGGCAAACCAGGATAGGAATACACTTTTGGTCATTTGCAGATATCTATATAGGTTTAATTATTTTGCCAAATCTCACGATTCACTCTAATTTCAAGCATTATGTAACTGAGGTTTGAGCAAGCCACCGCAGGATGTGTATGTACAGAGGTAGTGAGTGTTAGATATTGTACAGAGAGCAGTGTTCCCACATGCCATCTTTACTAGGTTAAGGTAAATTCATTTGTTAAAGGGTAACTCTGAAATTTACAGTGTAGCTCTAAAAGCAAATTTCTTATAGCAAAAGAATAAAAGACAGTCGATTCATTGGACATTTGTATTTACTTTCTTTTATTTCCATGTATATAAATAGTAAGGAAAGCCAGCACAAAATTTTGATTAAATTCTTGATTCTTTCTAAGCCATAGTAAAGTTCTTATTCTGTTAAATACTCTTAGTTACTTCCTGGCTCTAAGCTTCAGGCCATAAGTTGAAGCTTGGTGATATTGTATCCATACATTTAAGTATTAATTGCTCATTTTATAATTTTAATTTAATTTTATATTTTTTGCTTTTTAGGGCCATACCCATGGCATATGGAAGTTCCCAGGCTAGGGGTCGAATCGGAGCTACAGCTGCTGACTTACGCCACAGCTCACAGCAATGCTGGATCCTTAACCCACTGACCGAGGTCAGGGATTGAACCCACAACCTCACGGTTCCTAGTCAGATTTGTTTCTGCTGTGCCACCACAGGAACTCCCAGTTGTTCATTTTTTTAGATCAAAGTCAGAAATTAGGGGTGCCATAATGAAAATAGTAGATCTTGAATCTGCATTTCTGGGGAAGACAGGTAATTTTTAAGAATTACATTGGCCTGGGGTATAATCAATGTAAAATAGAGGTCAAAAGTCTGATGGCTGTTACTTGCTCGGTAAAGTCAGATTTCCAAGAATAATAATATGTCTACATTTATAAATTCAATTCTAATATTTTCTTCTATCTCAAACTAAATCTTAAATTAAATCCTAGTTTAAAACCAAACCCTACTCTTGTGGTTCTATGAAATGAACAAAATAACAATCCCTTGATCATCAGTTCAGACTGGGTTTTTTGGGAGCATGACTTGGAAACTATTGGTGAGGTTGGAGTTCTTAGGACAGGGTCTGGTCCTACGCAGTGCTTCATGTGGAGAACTCAGCTTTCCTTTCCTTCCTAGAATATTCTTCCACCCTGTTAAAATTCTTCTTTACTCCTTTACTCCTCATTGCATTCTATGAGAACATATCTTTAGATTTAAACTGCATGGTTTTTGATCCCCAAATGAGAGGAAATGGCTCTTTTTTTAACTGTGACTACTTCCTGCCTTTTTTAGTAAGAAATAATCATTAAAGAGAAGACTCTTCTTCCCACTATCTTTTACACCATTTCCTTCTTCTTCTTTTTTTTTTGCCTTTTTAGGGTTGCACCCAAGGTATTTGGAGGTTCCCAAGCTAGGGTTCGAATCAGAGCTGTATCTGCTGGTCTACACCCAGATCCAAGCCACATCTTCGACCTACATCACAGCTCACGGCAACGTCATTTCCTTAACCCACTGAGCCAGGCCAAGAATCGAACCTGTCCTCAGGATGTTAGTCAGATTCATTTCCATTGAGCCACGATGGGAACTCCAGCCATAATGGAGACTCCCCTTCTTTCTGAATACATCCTACATTTGAGGAATCCATTCTCACTGTAATTCTTACATACTGCTAGAGGCATTAAAAGTTTATGGCAGGAGCTGGAGTTCCTGTCATGGTGCAGCGGAAAAGAATCCGACTGGGAACCACGAGGTTGCAGGTTTAATTCCTGGTCTCGCTCAGTGGGTTAAAGATCCGGTGTTGCGGTGAGCTGTGGTATAAGTCGAAGACGTGGCTTGGATCCCGCGTTGCTGCGGCTGTGGCGTAGCCTGGCGGCTACAGCTCCAATTAGACCCCTAGCCTGGAAACCTCCATATGCCCCAGGTGCAGCCCTCAAAAGACAAGGAAAAAAAAAAGTTTATTGCAGGAGTTAATAAATGGCTTCTCTTTTATAATATAGCTTTAATAAAGTTTTATTAGAAAATGAACTAAACTTACTTCTTACTGAGAAAAACTTTTCACTGATCTCTTATAACTGACACAAATATGAACAATCTATACTCTACCATAAGCTGTAATCTTGTGTGCATGATTAGTAATTTTATCTCCAAACATGCAAACAATATAGGAGGCATATGCATACATTCAGTGTATTTTGAAAATATGAAGGAATGATGGTTTCCACTGAAAACAGAACATATACACTAGAATAGTGCCAGCTCTATCATAAGTTTTACATTACACATCTAGGAAACTCAATTAGGAAAAACCAGGGCTGAATATGGTGGTGGGGGCAGGGATAGTTGGGAGAAGAGTCCTAGTCAAAAGCAAAAGGGGGTTGGAAGCATGAGTAGAGTAAGGAGGGTAAGTCTGGAAAGAGACTCTGCTAAGAGTCCTGGAGCTGGGGCAAGGCATACTATGGGCCTTCAATATGAGAAGATGCTTTGTTTCTAGAAATCCTTGGATCAGTCCTTAAGCAGCTACCATTGCAAGGAGGTGCTTTTCATGTAAAAGTTTTTGCCAGGGTCAGCCCTCACTATTAACAACATTTTCATTTAAATACGCCCATTAAAATATATTCACTGAAATACATGTGTAGAAGATAATTTCACTTTAAGTATTGTGTAGCCATTTATTACATTCTCACTGAAACGTTACAGCAGACTGTTTTGCTTATTTATATGGAACTTGACCTATATACTTAGCTAACTTAATTTTATTTTATTTTATTTTATTTTTTTTTGTCTTTTGTCTTTTTTGTTGCTAACTTAATTTTAGAAGTTACTACTTCACATGTTTCTTAAGTGAATTATTATGAGATAAATGGACAATATTTTTGAAGTGTGTCTTATTTAAAACTTTTTTTTTTTTTTTTTTCTTTTTACAGCCACACCTGTGGCATATAGAAGTTCTCAGGCTAGGGGTTGAATCGGAGCTACAGCTGATGGCTTACACCACAGCCACAGCCACATGGGATCCAAACCACATCTGCGACCTACACCACAGCTCTCGGCTGGATCTTTGACTCTCTGAGCGAACCCAGAGATTGAACCTGTGTCCTCCTGGATCCTAGTTAGGTTTGCTACCACTGAGCCACGACGGGAACTCCTTAAATCGTTTTTAAAACAATAACAAAATAGTATTACTTCATTTTAAAAGTCCTTATGGTGAATTTAGGAGTGAAGTGTAAGAAACAGCAAGTATAAAGCTGGGGATATGGGGAAACTGGAAGCCAGAGGTTGCTGTCATGAACCTCTTTGCAGTGGAGAAACTTATAAAAGCCAGAGATAGTATTTAGAGAAATGGTTTAAAAAAAATCTTATGCAAATACATAGGCACCAAGGAAATGGACAGCCTTGCCATGGAGGGGACTTTCTGGCCCCAGGAAGATCCAGTTTCGTAATGTTGCCTGCTAGATCCTGCAGCTATGAACGAGTGAGACAGAAAACGAAAGTAAGTTTGGGGTGAAAAAACTAGAAATAGGAGGTAACTGAATATCCTTAGGTAGGGCTAAGAAAAAATTATAGGTAAAAGGACAGATGAAATGAAGAGACCAGGAGATGAGTAGAAGTAGCTGCAATCTGTTTCCAAACTGGGCAAATAAGAATTCTATGTGAATACTTGTCATTGAAACTCCTTCTTCCTCATTCATCACTGACTCTGTAAATATAGCCATAGTAATCCGTCTTGGTGATGAATAGCCGTTGATTCCCAGATTCCTTTTCTGAACCAGCAACATATTTGGCTATGTCTAGAAGTAATGTTATGATGCCAAATCAAATAATAACAAATATTTTAAATTGGCCTTTTAACATTGGACTAAATCAATGATTCTGAAGCTCTTCAAGTTTATAATACACAGAGGAATTTCTTAGATTTTGTTCTCAATAATCACCGGAGAAAACAATGGCATGCAATCACGAAAAGATCTTTCAGTATATATGCAAATACACCCCAGCCTTCATCCCTTCTTTTCACGCTAAGTGGTGGCATTATTTTTCTTTATTATTTTAATTTTGTTTCCAGCCTTTCCTCTACTTTCCCAGTCAAAATTGACAGAAAGGGGTGTGAAATTTTAGGGGCATTATGATTGTGTTTTGTCAAGGACATCTTTATAGGGAACTAGCTTTTTGTTCTTGGGAGACATTAAATACAGGATTACTAGAGCCCAGAGAGGTGAGGGTCAAAGATTACCTAGTTCAGCTTTTACAGTATAGGTGCCCATCCTGTCCTCCCTCATCCTCCACAACTGTCATCTTTGCATTTATTACATACAACTTGCAGTCCCTTGTGACACTATGAAGAATACATTCTTTGCGCTACAAGCACCATCCCTTCAAATGACTTCCAGTTTAATTTCATTAAGCTTATGTAAATCCCAGACGTAATACCCCTAAAGATCACAAGTGATTATGACATGCTCTGTCTGGTTTTATCCTCTTCACTGCTCCTTATAGTGATGTCTTCTATTTTCTAGTATCGGTATTTTAAATTTATTTAAACCATCAAACCAGTCTAGGGGGTGTGGGGCAGCAGAGGCCTACCTGCTTTGAGTAGCACCCAGCTCCTTATAACTTTTTGAATGATAAAAGATTATAATAATGTGTTAAAATAGGTACATGTGCTTAAATGAAGGATATAAAAAATAGTTGTGAAAGTCTTCATTTAGTGTTATTAAAAATAAGAAATAGGGCTGTGGATTTAAAAAGAAACTTATAGGATAAAATATTCACAGCAAGTGAAGTGTAATAAAGAGGGACTTAAAATGAGAATAACAGTGTTGAAGATTGAAAACCATCTGAATAATATGACGCAAGGATCAGGAAATTACTTCAGATATTTGCAGAGTTGGACAAGATTACATATCTACATCTGATTGGTCAGTTTTCATTATTTAATATCTATTGGTAATGCAATTAATTTTACCATTAGAAACTGAGCTAGAAATTTAGAGGCTATAATTGGAGGAGAGAGAAGGGGAAGGAGAAGGAGGGAGGAAGGTAGAGGGAAGAGGCAGGAGAAGGGAGAGTAAGTGAGAGGGAAAAGGAAGGATATGGGGAGAGAAGAGGAGGGAAAGATTGTGGGTAAAAAATGCCAACCTGATTTATACTCCATCAAATCTGTTTTAACATCAAATAGACAAAACTAATAATAGTACAATAAATAAAACAAAGCAACAAAGTCTGATGACTGATTAAACTATTTTACTTTCCAAGTGTTTGTTCTTTGGTTTTGCAAGCACACCCAGAGAAAAAGTCTGAGAGCAAAACCAGCTTTTCCTAGAACAAAACCTGGGGGTTTACCTCAGACTATGATCTTATAGGGAGTTGGTCTTTTATTGCTTCGTTGACGCTCTTCCTTCTTTATGTACATATAAGCTCCTGATTTGTATTATTTTTCTTCTCTGTGAAGAACTTCTCTTAACATTTCTTGCAGCGCAGGTCTACCAGCAACAGGTTCTCTCAATTTTAGTTTGAAAAAGTCTTTATTTCTCTTTGACGTTTGAAGGATAATTTCAGAGAATTCTAGGTTGGTGGAGTTTTTTCTCTCAGTGCTTTAAATATGTCACTCCCCTCTCTTCTCACATTGTTTGTGAGGAAAGGTCAGATAGAAATTTTATCTTTGTTCCTCTCTGGGTAAGGTGTTTTTCTCTCTGGTTTCTCTCAAGGCTTTTTCCTGCAGCTTTGATTTTCTGTGGTTTGAAAACAATATGCTGAGCTGTAATTTTTTCTTTTTTTCTGGCAATACTCTGGTTGGTGTTCCCTGAGATTCCTGCATCTGTGGTTTGGTGTCTGACATTATTTGGGGGAAATTCTCATTCATTATTGTTTCAAATATTTCCTCTATTCCTTGTTCTTCTGGTATCCCCCTTATGCATATGTTAGCTTTTTGTAGTTGTTGCACAGTCCTTGGGTAGTCTGTTTTTTGTTTTGGTTTATTTCTCTTTCAGTTTTTAATTTCTACTTGCCTTTGGTTTTGGAGGTCTTTTATCAAAACCTCTGCTCAAAGATTCTTTCCTCAGCTGTGTCCAACCACTAATAAGCCCATCAAAGTCATTCTTCATTGCTGTAACAGCGGGTTTTTTTTTGTTTGTTTTTTGTCTTTCTGTGTTTTCTAGGGCCACACCCACGGCACATGGAGGTTCCCAGGCTAGGGGTCCAATCGGAGCTGTTGCTGCCAGCCTACACCAGAGCCACAGCAGCACCAGATCTGAGCTACATCTGTGACCTACACCACAGCTCACAGCAATGCTGGATCCTTAACTCACTGAGCAAGGCTGGAGATTGAACCCACAACCTCGTGGTTCCTAGTCAGATTCGTTGACCACTGAGCCACGACGGGAACTCCCCTGTAACGGCATTTTTGATCTCTGGTATTTATCTTTGTTTTTGTTTTTCTTGGAATTTCTGTCTCGGCTTGTAGGGCACATTTATTCTTGCACACTTGTCTAGTTTCCTCATTAGAGCCCTTAGAATATCTATCATAGTTCTTTTAAGTTCCCAGTTTGTTAATTCCAATATCCTTGCTATGTCTCATTCTTGTGTTTGTCTTGTCTCTTCAAATTGTGTTCTTTGCCTTTGGGAATGCCTTGTAATATTTTCTTGGTAATCAAAAAATGATGCACTGGCTAAAAGCAACTGCTATAAACAGCCTTTAGAAAGGAGGTGGTAAGGTGTGGGGAGGGGAAGGGTTCTTCTATATGTCTCAGTTTAGTGAGCGTAGGCATCTGGTCTATGAACTTTACAAGTGTTTCTCAAGGTTTTGTTTTGTTTTTCTTCCCCCCTGAGGTGGGAGAGGATGGCTACAATGGGTAGAGCTGGGTTTTTTGCTTCTACAGGGAAAGCCATCGTAGGCTGGTGTTGAGTGTTTGTCTTCCTCCAAGTCAGTTAAGCTTTGACGATATCCAGCTGGTTGGGCTTGGTTAATTAGTTTTCCCCAAGGGCAGTCCTTGTTAAGCAGGAGAGAGTTGTCCGGCTATTTCAAAATGGTTCTTTTCCTTCTCCCTGCCAGAAGCCTGAGGGATTTTTCTGACATTTAGCTGAGACCCTGGTTACTCCTGGAGGCATATCTGATCCCTATGACTGGGTCTCTCTATAATTTTTAACTCAGGTTGTTCAAGCTGAGTCTCCAGCAATTCCTCACTTACAGTTCAGCCTTCCCTCCCCAGCGTCAGTTCCTGGAGTACCTCTTGTTAGTCTCTGCTCTGGTAAGCCCTAACTCCCTATTTTTACCTTTTGGGCATTCTGATTTGGGGGGCAGTGGTTTATTGTGTAACCTTACCTCTCTTCTGAATCCTGGTAGAATTGCTTTTTTAGTCTGTTCAGCTTTTTACTTATTAGGACAAAACGGAAACTTCCAAACTCCTTACATATGAAACTGGACACTGGAAGTTGGTCTTACATACTCTTTATTTGCCCATTTTTGTGTTGAGGTCACATTTTCTTGAGCTGCTATGTGAAAATTCTGTCTGCTATATAAATGTAATCATGAAGAAATGCTCTCAGAAATTTGCAGTGAGCTCCTGTCTCATTTTTTTTTTAACTGACGTATGGTTAGCTTACAATATTATAATAATTTCAGATAAACAGCATAGTGATTCAATATTTTCTACATTATTCACCACACAAGTCATTACAATATTATTGACTGTAGGCCCTGTGCTGTACATTACATCCCTGTGATTTATTTTATAATCTGTAGTTTGTACCTCTTAATCCCCTTCACCTATTTCACCCATCCCCCTGCACCCACCTCTCCTTTGACAGCCACTAGTTTGTTCCCTGAGTCGGTGAGTCTTTCTATTTTGTTGTATTTGTTCTTTTTTTTTTTTGTCTTTGTTAGATGAACCGGTGAAACAGATAAGTGAAAACATACCTTATCTTTCTTTGACTTATTTCATTTAGCACAATACCCCCTAGGTTCATCCATGTTGCAAATGGCAAGATTTAACTCTTTTTATGGGTGAGGACTATTCAGTTGCATGTGTATATACCACATCTTTATCCATTCATTTGTCAATGAACATTTAGGTTGCTTTCTTATCTTGGCTATTATAAATAATGCTGCAATGAACATAGGAGTACATATATCTTTTTGAATTAGTGTTTTTGTTTTCTTTGGATGAATGCCCAGGAATGAAATTGCTGGATTGCAGTTAGCTAGTTTTAATTTTTTAAGGGACTTCCATACTGTTTTCTTTAGTAGCTATCTATACCAATTTCCATTCTATCAATAGTGCATGAGATGGTTGCCTTTTCTCTACATTCCTGCTAATACTCGATATTTGTTGTCTTTTTGATGATAATAATTCTCACAGGTGTAAGATGAGATCTCATTGTGATTTTGATTTGCATTTCCCTGATAATTAGTGATGTTGAACATCTTTTCGTGTGCCTGTTGGCTATTTGTATGTCATCTCGGGAAAAATGTCTATTCAGGTCTTCTGCCTCTTTAAAAAAAAGTTTTTTTTTTGATGTTTAGTTGTATGAGTTCTTTATATATTTTGGATATTAACCCCTTACTGGACATATTTGCAGATATTTTCTCCCATTCATTGGGTTGTCTTTTCATTTTGTTTGATGGTTTCCTTCATTGTGTAAAAGCTTTTTAGTGTGATTTGGTCTCATTTGTTTATTTTTGTTTTTGTTGTCTTTGCCTGAAGAGACAGATCAAAAAAAAAAAAAAAAAAAAAAAAAAAAGCTAAGACCATTGTCAAAGAAGTTATTATTGCCTATGCTTTCTTCCAGGAATTTCATGGTCTTAAGGTTTTGCATTTAAGTCTTTAATCAATTTTGGGGTTTTTTTGCATATGGAGTAAAAAGTTGGCCTAATTTCTTTTACATGTTTCTGTCCAGTTTTCCCAACACGACCTGTTGAAGAGACTTGCTTTTCCCCATTGTATATTCTTGCCTCCTTAATTACAGATTACATTGACCACACATGCATGGGTTTATTTCTGGGCTTTCTATTCTGGGCCATTGATCTGTGTGCCAGGATACACATACTGGCTATATACTATAAGTTGTAATTTGCTATTAGAGGCATTCACACAGAATTTGGAAGGTGGAAGAGAAGGAGCACACATGAACAGGGAAAGACACGTTGGCCTCCTGGTTTGTCACTCATTTATTTTACCTTTATTTTCACAGTCCAGATTTTAGTTCCTTAGCCACTAATAGTGAATGCATGATGGGAATTTCTCTGAAAAATATAATGAAAGTGATATCATAGAGGGAGAAAATATTTTTTTCGCCATAAATATTTGTAGCATTTAAAAACCTAAAAAGAAGAGTTCTTGTTGGGGCTTAGCAGGTTAAAAACCCAACATAGTGTTTGTGAGGATGTGTGCTCAATCCCTGGCCTCTCTCATGATCTGGTGTTACTGCATGCTGCCACATAGCTTGCAGATGCAGCTCCAATTTAACCCCTATCCCGGGAACTTCCATGTGCTGAAGGTGTGGCTTTAAAAACAATAAAAAAATAAAAACTTAAAAAGAAAGGTGAATATATTTGAATACATAGAACATTTTTCTGTTCAATAAAGATATATTTCATTAAATAGTCCAATAAAATAGTTTTATGAATGTGTCTCAAAGTCCAAATTTTATTGAGAACATCATTGCACTTCAACCACTAAAAGCAATATTACCAAAATAGAGAATTTTGACTATTTGTGAGGATGGGGAATTTAATTTGGGGGAAAGTTTCAATGAAGAATTTTTTTCAGACCACTTTTATTTTTGTTACTCTGTGACATTCAGTGATCTCTTAGATCATCCTTAGTAAAGAAATGTGGAGAAAGTCAATAATTGTGACTAAAAAGTAAGGACCCTCATTTCAGGAGTGCAGCATACAGTACAACTTTGTAAGTGGGTTTTTTGTTTTTGTTTTTTGGGGTGACTATTGTACATTTACATCTTAAAATCATAGCTAAGGGCTCTTAGGAAACAACTCTGCCATATATTGTTTGCTGTAGCCTTGTGTAATACCACAGGATGCAATAAAATATATAAATATATATATATATATATATAGACATATGAGAGGATATCTCATTACCTCTTGCTGTTCGCTAAGTGTGCAAAACTTTAAGGGTTTTAAAAAGTATGTTAGAAAGTGAGACTCTCTAGAATGTATGATTAGCTTATATAGTTTATAGTTTAGTATCACCTAAAAGTACATGGAAGCATTCAGCAAAGGGCTGAGTTTTATTCTTAACTTCTTGTTAAGAATTGTTTTCCTAAATCAAAGATTATTTTAACCTGTAAGATGAGAACGTTTCTGTCTTCAGGTGAACCATATTTATAAAGGAGAGAAATAACAAGTTTAAGAACTTGTAAATTTAGGTTCTCTTCAGATGTGATAAAGTTAACACTGACCTATGATTAAATGATTATCACTTTACACATACGCTACTTTGGGGATATTTAGGTGCAATCGTATTTATTTTAAACGTTTGTAAGTAATTTTTGGCCATAAAATTCTTTATTTCGAATAATTGGCATCGTAAGCATGTAGAAATCTCATTTTTTCATCACTTGTTTTTTTTTTCCCCCTTTCTTTATGGACAGAAACACAAAATGTGAATTTATTTATGTTTAAAAGTTTAAAAAAATACCTAGATAGCTGCTAATAAGCAGATTTTGCTTTGTAATTCTTGTAAACAAAAAAGTACTTGCTTTAATTCTGACCCGGACAATTTCAAACTGTTGGATTGTTCACGAGGCTAGATCTTCATGCTCTAGTTGATCTGGCATTTCAGGTGAGCCTCTCAAGGGAAGCATACTTTCCAGAAGAGGGAGATTTATGTAAGTGCACTGCAATATGGCATGTAGATGCAACTTTGGAAGCCCATGTGTGGGTGCCATTCATTTGAGTTAAACAGTTTTATGCCATAAAAATGTTTACTGGCTTGTGAATGCAAAACCAGACACTCTTGAGTTGGGTGAAATGTCATCTTTCTGCACATCATAAACACAATTCGAAGCTACATGGCGTAACAAGTCTAAGTAAAACTGAATCGTGTTTTGGGGTAGAGGAGTCTAAAAAACATCATTTTTTAGTAGGTAATGAATATATTTGCTTCTAAGCTCAGTTTAAATTTATTACATGGTTAGCTTAATAAAGTTCCAAATATTTTACAATATAAGCTATCTCTTTCAAGGAGGAATAGATCATGAAAACAACAACAGAAAAATGGATGTGATTGTTTACTTTGTATTACATTAAGAATGGTATGCCTTCAAATAACATATTCCTATTATGTTTAAGATAAGTAAGATTTACTGAAATTTGATTTGAACTTAACTTTCTAGGCATTCAACTAACATATTAAGCAAAATAGTCAACCATTGCAAAGCAGACATGGCTTTAAATAAATTTAAAAAATTTTTAAATGATTTCTTCATGTTAATATATAATCAGACTTGGCAGTTTGACATATTCAGTCAAAGAATTAGTTAATGCAGCTATCAGTCAAACAGACTAATTGTTCTCAGACACAAATTTAGTCATACATATACTTTTAAACTGCATTGTATAAAATTGAAATTCAACAATGAATTCTGTGACACTGAATTATCCCAGAGCTTCCATATGAATTTCTAAATCCTGAATTGATAGGGAAGAGTGTTATACCATGTTTGTGACAATTAACAATTTTAAACATTTGACATAGAGGCTATGATACAGGCTTGATTAAAAGCACTTAGCCATAAAGATTATGAAACAAGAAATGTGTGACTGCATTGTAGCGTACATACATACACATCTGAGGAGTCTCAGCAGAGATTATGCCTGGGTAAATTACCTTTTAAAAGAATTTTAGCAGAAAAACGGATAAGTGAGCAGAATCATAATGCATGTTTTAGGAATAAAATAGTTACCCCATTTCATTGTATTGCTTTACTGCTGTGCTTGTAAAAATAAAAATAAAAAAACTTGGATTTTGACAGGTTCCACGTCCATTCTTCCCTGAGACAAAGATTCTGTATTATTCAATTGATTTTATCACATTGGCAAAACAAGCCACGCATAATCTACAGTGGTATCAACCCTCATCACATATCAAGTATTAAGTAAATGGTAGCCATGAGCAGTATCACTAAGTAATGAAATTTTCTTTAACAAAAGTTATCATGGGCAAGGGTAGCTTACCAACAGAATGGAAGGACGAAAATTAACTGGAAAAGTATATACATGTGCTGTTCTGAGATACAGAATATAGGAAAGAGTTGAAATTATTTTCCAGTATCTTGGCCTCATCTGAAAAAATCATCTAACCAGAAAGGAAAAATAGGGGGAAAAGAGGGATGATTCATTGTATTCTTCTGTTCGCTACCAACAGTCACAAGTGAATATAGCAATTTTATTCCCTTGTAAGTTTGAATAGTATACTAGTGTACTTTATTTTCCTCTGTGTGATAAATAGTCTCTGTATGTACTAGAATTTGAACAATTCTATTAGAAGAAACATTGAAGATAGACTGAATAAATTACGTTATTATTATTCCTGTATTTATTCTAATAGAGTTATTTATTGCGAATTTTTTCCCCTTTGACTGTCTTCATGTATTATTTCTTTCATTTTGACAAGAGGCCAAGGACACTTCGATGCCATCATTTCTTTTAGATCAGCTACCATTAGTGACCTATAAATATAGCGAAATAAGTTACTATTACCCTGAGGCAGCAAGGATTTTATGACTCAGACTCCTTCTTTCTGCCCTTCATCCTATTTCACCTGAGTGGAACGGAATGCCTCAGTACATTTTGTGACAACTTATATAGCTTGATGGGTTAGTTTGCTCACTGGGTAATACAGTTGCAATAATTCATACTTCATATTGTCCTACAAATGTCCTGGCCCTGGGCTCCACCACACGTATACTTTTCCACGTCAACTTCCAAGGCCAAAATCTGTCTTCAGATATTCTGAACCAATCCCCACCAAAAATGACTGAATAAATATACATTTAGGATAAGGGGATATCTAGAGTCTGTTTACCTTTTCAAAGAAAAAAAACCTGTCTTACTGTGATTACAGTGAAGTTGCACATTGTTACCCAATCAGTGCCAGCTGTCACATTGAAAAGATTTTATTTTAGACTTGGATCATTTCCACTAATAAATAAATCAACAAACACATTTTGGTGCCTCTTTTTTTTTTTTTTTTTTTTTAAGTGCGCATGCCAGTATTACTAAGGTTGCTTAGCAACCACGAAATACTGAGAAAGCAGGATTGAAGAGCCCAATAAAGTAAGCAGTTATTTTTACATTCTTACAGTGAGAGGAGTCGTGCTAGTTTGGTCAGCCTAAAGACCTATGAAATTTACAGCATTCATTGTTAAAATCGTGGACCAGTTTTACAACAGTATCTTTAGTCATCATGTCCAGCTGTCCTACAGCTCTGAGGAATACCATCTGCTGATTTCCTCCATAGTCATTCATTCTATTACCTCTCAGGCTTTTTAAAGATTTAAATGAACAGTTACTGTTAAATGGATAGTGTGTAAGAGAGATTTAGATAGATTTCCCAAGTATCCTTTTTCAACCATATACCATTTTATGGCCATTTGCAGGATTTGGTTTGTGTGGGTTTGTTTTTTGTTTTTTACTTTCTTTTTTCATGAATTTTGTCTCAGTGAACCTAAGTAGAAAACAATATTTTTTAACAAACATAATTGAAGTTTGTGTTTGTATAGTCAGGAAATAAAATATTCCAGCTCACTTGAAGTAGCAAGGATTAAATTAAGTATACTTTAATAGATATGTGTTTAATTACTTTTGATCAGAAAATTGTCCCTCCTTTACATTAAGGAATACACATTTGGAGCTTTATAAGAACTGAATCTGAATGCTGTGTTTAGGTTTGCTTTGTGGGTAGCTAATAAATTCATTCATTCATTCTTCCATTAAATATTTATTATATGCTTTTATATACTGAACTGGTTACTAGGAGGAGAAAAATAAACTAGACCTTTGTCTTCCAGAAACTCAGAATAGATTTAGAGTTCTAATTTTAATATGTTAAAGGGTGCTAATATGGGGGGATTCCCAACAGTTTGAAAATGTAGAGGAAATAGTAGCCTTTCTGGAGAAATCTGGTGGACCTCTTAGAGCAGCTGTCATTTGTTCTGAATGTTGGACAGATGATAGGATTTCACAAGAAGAGAAAGGAAAGGATATGTCAATGAGGGTGTTTCCATGTGGGTAAATAATGTAGAGATGTACTCAGAAGCAGGCATTTCCTGGGAGAGCCCGTGTGACCTGGTATGTCTGAAACGTAGACTGGGGCCATGTGGAATGAGAATACAGACTGCTAAAGTATAGATTCATTCCGGTTGGTCTTGTAAAGAAATTTATTCTGAAAAAAAATTTTAAATAGTGAAATAATATCAAGAAGAAGTCTAAGGGGCTTAACTTTTCCCAAAGCTTTTATCCAACTGGTGGGCTTTCCTGACAACCCTTACTTGTCCCTCACCAATAACACCAAATATGACAAGCACTCATGCAAAATGATTTCTGCAGTTTAATTAGCAAAAAACTGCCCATAATCTGTGTTAACCTTACCATTGCCACAGCTTTCTAGCATGAAATATTCCTAAAATCTGTCCACCTCCACATCCCACATTTCTACCTATATAGGTGTATTGCTCCTAGTTAAGAAGTATGTAGTTAATAGCATATTGGAAATTAAGCAAGATTTGAAAATCTTATTAACAAATTCCCTGAACTGATGCCTGAAGACAATATGTTTGATTTTTGTTTGGAGATCAGTTAGGTCTTAGCAGGAAGTAATAGCACAATCAAATTGGAAAAAATTGAGGTGAATGTATTACAGGAGTTCCCTTGTGGTGCAGCAGATTCAGGATCTGGCATTGTCATGGCAGTTGCTTGGGTCACTGCTGTGGCGTGGGTTTGATCCCTGGACCAGAAACTTCCACATGTCATGAGCATGGCCAAAATAAATAAACAAATAAAAGACTGTTACAAAAGTGTGGACTTTTTGCAGGGAATGGTTCCTTGGAGATAGGAACAGAATGCTTGCCCTCCCCTGCCTGAAGTGGTGAGGTGAGAGGGATGGTTATTTATGAGTCCCTAGAGAGAAGAATCCCTCGTCGGAAGGCAGCCATGTCACAGGAGCCGCTGTTACCACTGGCCTGTGATGACTTCACAGGGTGGGGGTTCAGGAAATAAACTCCCACCTTGCTTTTCTCCTTCCTTCCCGTCTCCTGCCTACCAAAGACGGAAGTGTAAGGGAGTCAGGCGTGTGGATCAGAGACAGCAGCCATCCAGGGCACAGGGCCACGTGGGGAGTGGTGCTTACATCCCAGGAGCAAATGAAAGGTTTCTAGCAGGGTTCCTTTGTTTAGATTAATTTAGCTTCCATTCACTTCACTTTAGTGTTCACTACAACACTAAACCGTAATCTAAGTTGATTGGAAGGGAGGGGAGCCATAAGGAGCCATTCGACCTCTCCCTCTACTAACTCCCAGAGAGCTGAACTTGAAGCAGTGCTTCATTTTAAAAAAGCTAAAGGTGTGTGAAGTAGGAAATAGTGAGGACGAAAGGCAGTGGTGTGGTGAATAACCATTCTAATGGTTTTGGAATTGGGGTTTTATACTGTGTGATCCTAGCCTACCATAGACATTACAATTTTTTCATTTCTATTGTTACAGGTTTTAATCAAAATAGAAATCATTTATAACTCTAGTCTCTAAAGAAATTAACATTCTTACACAAATAAGGATCAAAAACATTGCTAGTAATTTTTTCAAGTTTTCTTTACTAAGACATATGTAGTAATTTTATCACTCTTCATTCAGGCATGGTTATTAGAAATTTATCTAGCCTCTTTCTCAGTCTAATTATTCCTATGCTGTAAGTGACCAAACCGCCTTCATACTGACATTGCCAGGATAGTTGTGTGCATCAATTTCTTAATATTTGTCTTGTTACAATGTATGTGATGATTACAAATAGTATCCAGCACATTTTGCACTGTGTGTGTCATTGTCACTTTGTATTGAACTTTGGTACTTGTTATTCCATTAGCATGATTAGGGTCACTCCCCTCTAAGACGTGTTTTGCAATCCTAAATTAAGTTCCAAATTTCACTATTTTTAGTGAGGATTTCATTCAGTATAATCTGCCTCATGAGACTCCTGTATACATTTCTTAGAAGAATAGATGGTCATTTCAAAGAAACAAAACCATGCATAAATCAGTTATTTTGATAGTTTAACAAAACAAAGGTTTGATTCAGTAGTCTAAATCACTTTTTTTTGTTAAGTTAGAGTTATGGATGCATAGAACATAACACCAAAAGAATAGGGACTTGGAAGATGCTACCTGTGAATTGGGGACACACTTGAGGAGAATCTTGGCTGCAGGTAATCCAGTCAGGCAGGTGATATGCTGTGTCAGTTGATAGATTCTGTCCAGACAAGAAATTCCTTTCAGTGGATATTCAGGAAAGGGAAGTGGAATCTAGAAAGGCAGCCAAGACTGAGGACAGTTTAGGTGGATGAAAGGGATCCAACCAGGGGCTGACGTTGTGGGGTAAGGCTCTGAGTGGGAGGAGCCGGTGAAGACTTAGGAAGAAAGGAAGATCCTGAGCTCAAGATGCTATTTACCGAGAAGGTACCTAAGGAAAGGGATCAAAGCTGTGGAAATATGGGTGGGAAACTAGAATCTCTGGGATGCAGACTTTCGTGTCACCGTCTGCCAGTTCCATCCCACTCCAGTATTTATTTATAGTCCCATCTGTAGTCCTGCCCCTTCCACAAAAATGTAGCTACTACATTTTGACACCTTTTGGTGTCTTTCTTGTGAGATGTATTTGTATTCTGTATTACATTATTATGTATTTATTGCAGTTTTTACCATGGTTAGATGAATTTTTTCCAACTGAATTGCAAGCTACTCAAAATTAGAGTCCCTGTCTTCGTTATCTCCATTACCATCCGCAGTGCTTAGAACAGCATTAGACTCATAAAGATTCCAAAAACATTTGTAGAATTACGTAAATAGAATAATATTTGCCATTTATCATTGAAAAGCTAGTTTTTAGTAAAATGTCTTCTAAAATTGTTAGAGATCATGGTGTGTACTTTTATGCTAATTATATTTCCTGCTTCCTGATGCCATATGTGCCTCTGCTGCAATCAAGCTGTTGTCCCCACGTCAGGATTTTCTTTGGGGTTTAGTGCAAAGACATACAGAGTGTATAACACTCTACAGATATTTGTTTTGATTTTCACTTTTTAAAATGGGGTTGAGGCCTTGAAACAGCCACTATTTAGGGATCCATTTCACCTACATATACAACCCAGCTTGAAAAGTTAGATTTAATTCTTCTGTTGTTATTTGACTAACTTGACTATTTCACATATTCCAGTAAATTTCTAAAGCAAGATCACTAAGCAGTGGAGCTGTGCAGAGTGCCTTAGCTCTACCCAAGCTGAACATATGAAAAATCAAATAGAGACGATCCAGGTAAGACAAAAGGATGGTCTGAAAGCTTTTGACATGGCAAAGTAAAGATAGGCAACTGCAAGCAATTGAGCAGAACAAAATAGATGACAAGAATACCATGAAATACTTCGCTGTCTGTCTCTGGGTGACATTACCATTCTTTCCTTGGGAGTGACAGAAACAGGTGGATCACAGGGTCCTTCAAACAAATATATCATGAAGTCAGAGAGTCAAAGAAATAGAATTGCAAACAACAGGCGGTCAGGCCACACATGGGATATTTTCACCTCTCTCTCGTATAATGGAAACCCTTCTACCATCAATAGTAATTTTGTAAATTTGATAGCAAAGGTCAGAAGTAGAATTAATTGACAAACTCCGTATGAGTTATTCTAAAAGAGGTTTAGGAAGAAATCAGGTGGCTCTCTAGAGATTCTGAGTAATTCATGTGTCTTAGTTTGAATCCTATACCTAAGTAAATGAAAGTGTTATCTGTTCCCTTGAATGTTTAATTTTTTAATTAAGCTTTTACTTTCGAAATAATTATAGATTAACAAGCAATAGTAAGAAATAGTACAGAGATCTCCTGCACTCTTTATCCAGTTTCCCTCAATGAAAAAATCGTGCAGAACTATGGTGCAATATCAAAACCAGTATATTGATATTGATCAAGTTAAGACTGAGAAAATTTCCATTACCACGAGAGTCCTTAAATTGTCCATGTATAGCAAGACCCACTTCTCTTCTGCTCCTACGCACCTTAACTCCTGATAACCACTAATCTGTTTTCCAGTTTTTTAATTTTGCCATTTCATCAATGTCGTAGAGTTAGAATCATGGAGTATGTATGTGATTTTCACTCAACATAATCATCTGGAGATTCATCTGGGTTGTTACATGTATAAATAGTTACATTGCATCCATGTGCCATAGTTTATTTAAGCACTCGCTTAGTAAAATACACTTGGATTATTTCAGATTTTGAACCACTATAAATAAAACACTATAAACATTCATGTATAAGTTCCTTTATTTTAAGCCTTCATTTCTTTGGGATAAATCTTCAGGAGTATAATGGCTGGGTCAAATGGCTGTTGCATGTTTGGTTTCATTAAGAAACAGCTAAATGGTTTTCCAGAGTGGCTGTATTTTTTTACATTTTCAATAGAAATGTATTTGTAATGCATTTCCTACACATCCTTACCAGTGTATGGACTTGTCTGTAGCCATTCTGAGAGGTAGATAGTGATAGTTTATAGAAAGATTTTAAATATCATTTCATATGCTTATTTGCCATTTGTACATGCTCTTTGATGAAACGTCTCATGTCTTTTTGTCCATTTTCTAATAGTGCTATTGTTTTTTTTATTTTTTTTTAATGATTTTTTTTTGCTATGCCCATAGCACATGGAAGTAATAGGGCCAGGGATCCAACCTGTGCTGTAGCAAGGACCCAAGCTGCTGCAAGTGACAGTGCTGGATCCTTAACCCACTGTGCCACAAGAGAGCTCCTGTTAGTTGTGATTTGCTATTTTCTTTCACTCTAGCTTGTGTTTTAATCCTCTTAACATAGTCTTTCACAGAGTAAGAACTGTTTATTTTGGTGAAGTACAGTTGTTAGTATCTCCTTCTATGGATCCATACTTTTGATGTTAAGTTTAAGAACTCTCTGCCTAACTTCAGTTATTGAAGATAATATGTTATTCTATAAGATTTTTTGTTATTTTTTTAACTATGAATGTTCAATTGCCCAATTACTCTAGCACCATTATTTAAAAGACTCAGTAGAATTGTATATGAACTTTGTCCAAAATCAGTTGGGCCTATTTATGTGGGTTCGCTTATGGATTGTGGGTCTGATTTCCATTGGTCTATGTGTATAATCTCTCAGGCAATTTTCTTCTTTCATTTTGTTAGAAGTTTGTCAATTTTATTTGTATTTTTGAAGATCCAGCATTTTGTCTCATTGATTTTTCTCTACTGTCCTGTTTTCAATTCCATTAATTCCTACTCTATTATTTCTTTCCTTCTACTTGCTTGGGTTTATTTTGCTCTCATTTTCTAGATTCTTGAAGTGGGAGGTGAGATTACTGAATTGTTTATTTCTTTCTAATGAATGCATTTCATACTATAAATTTCCTCTCAGTACTGCTTAGTACTATCACATAAATTATGATATGCTGTATTTTTATTTTAAGTTTATGAATAGGTCCGTGTCTAGTGTCTTGTCGTTGTCATTGTTGCCATGTGGATGTCTACTTGTTCCTGTATGATTTGCTGAAAAGAAGTTTTCTCCATTGCATTGCCTTTGCTCATTTGTCAAAGATCAATGGACGATATGTGTGGGGATCTATTTCTGGGCTCTCTATTCTGTTCCTTTCCTCTCTTTGTCTATTCTTTCACCAGTACTACACAGTAACCAATACCATACTGTAGCTTTATAGCACATCTTGTCAGTTCATTTTTAAAAATTATTATTCTTTACTATTGTGATGGCTATTCTGGCTGTTTTGCCTTCTAATACTTTAGAAGTAAATTGTCATTATCCACGAAATTACTAAAACTTCTGTTTTACCTTATTTTTTATACTTTCTGCTATCTTTTTTATATCCTGGTGGGTGTAGAAGTACAGGCTTGTCACTAGGGCTTTGTTAATGTCTATAGTTTGGTCTCCTATTATGGCTATTTGTGGGTGAGAGTTTTGCTCCCTATTGGTACCCACTAGCACCATTGTGGCATCTGGCTTTGTTATTGCTGGGTGGTGGTGAAAGTCCAGGAGTACTGAGGTCCTTTATTATAGCTTCTAATTTGGAAGTCTAATCTCTTCACTCGGCTTTGCTGGCATGGGAGAGGGTTGGCCACAGATTTTTCCAGTGATATTTGGCTGGGATAATGCAGCTATTGTCTAAAAACTTTCTGCTTTGGTAGGTTGACCCTTTCAGCCAGGCTTTTCTTGCAGATATGTTTTTTCCCTATGCCTGAAGGTGTTTTCAGGTTTCTGGTTTCTTCAGCTCTTAAGTCTGGGCTATATGAGGCAAAAAGAAACCCAGAGAATCTCACTATTATGTTATTCCTTAAGTCCAGAGGTCCTAGCTATTCTGCTTTGTTTTTTTAACCTTTCAGAATCAGTCTTCTTATGTTCGCTTTATATGTCATTTGCAGGGTTTTTAGTCATACTTAGCAAGAAGAATAAGGAAATGTATATCTACTCTATCATCTCTTGTAAGTGAAAGTCTCTCCCCCTGTGTTTAAAATGCTGTGTGTTTATTGGTAGGTAGACAAAGATGAGCTAGGTTAGGGAGGACTTTGTAGGTTAAGAGGTTTCAACTAAATTAATAATCAACAGAATTCCATTGTAGAATTTGTAGAAGAGAACTGATGTGACCAAGTAGTGTCTAGGATTTTTTTTTTTCCCCTGGCTGCAGTAGATAGTCTATAGGATTACTTATAAGGGGACCTAATGGAAGCCAGATAGTTAACTAGAAGCCATTACAGTAACCAGCCTATGAGGCCTTAGATTTGGGTAGTGGAGCAGGTGGAAACAGAAAGCAGTGAATTCAATTTATATTTTGTCCTTAATGACATCAATAAACATGTATTATACATCTGCTATAAATAAGGTAATGACAGAGATAATGAACATAAAAAGATGAAGACAATATGGAGTCCTTTCTTCAAGGAGTTTTAAACTAGCAGAGAAAATATGTGTATAATAATAGACAACTTGGTGAGAGGTTAGGAGATTGAATTCGGAGGTGACAGGAAGACTGATGCCATGGTAAAGGGGAATCACAGGGAGAGTAGCTTTTAGGAGGGAAATCAAGCTTTGGATATATTGAGTTTGATATCATGTTAGATATTTAGGTGGAAGTATTCTGAAAGCAGCTACTTATTATAAGACTGAAATTTAAGTTAGAAGCAATTATTAGAATTAAACTATAGTTTTAGTAGAGAGTTCCTGTTGTGGCTCAACAATAATGAACCCAACTAGTATCCATGAGGATGCAGGTGTGATCCCTGGCCTCACTCAGTGGGTTAAGGATCCAGCGTTGCCATGAGCTGCAGTGTATGTTGCGGATGTGGCTCAGATCAGGTGTTGCTGTGGCTGTGGTGTAGGCCGGCAGCTGCAGCTCCAGTTCCATCCCTAGCCTTGTAACTTCCATATGCTGCCGGTGTGGCTCCCAAAAGAAAATAGTTTCAATAAAATATTTTTTTCTCAAAGGCAGTTTTATAGAAGCTCTTTATCTTAGAATTTTAGAATAGATATACACCATGATTTATTGGAACTTTGAACAGAACTCATCAAGAGGTGGAGAGAACATGGACTTCAGACTCAGAATCAACTAAGTTTAGACCCCAAACATGTCACTTACTCGTGTTTCATCTTAGAGCATAAGTTTTGCCTGTCAAATGGGATTCTAATGCTAAATAACTAATGCTACGATGTAGCTTATATAACAGTGTATTAAAATGCTTGACACATAGAAAAAAATTATTGAATATTGATTCCATTTCCATTTATTGACCTTAAGTTTGTCCTGGAACTAAATGTCACACTTAAAATTTGTTCTGTACTTTTGTTTTCTTTGATGTAGTTCCTGTTTGGGGACCATTGATCATAGAAGATGAAAAATTGACCGAATGGACTGTTTTTGGTCTATGAATGCTCATTATGTGACAATTCAAAACTATATAATTTTTTTTTGTCTTTTTTTTTTTGCTATTTCTTTGGGCCGCTCCCGCGGCATATGGAGGTTCCCAGGCTAGGGGTTGAATTGGAGCTGTAGCCACTGGCCTACGCCAGAGCCACAGCAACGTGGGATCTGAGCCGCGTCTGCAACCCACACCACAGCTCATGGCAACGCCGGATCGTTAACCCACTGAGCAAGGGCAGGGATCGAACCTGCAACCTCATGGTTCCCAGTGGGATTCGTTAACCACTGCGCCACGACGGGAACTCCCAAAACTATATAATTTAATGGTATCACTGTTAAATACTTTACTTTCAGTTAACCCTTTTTTTTCTTTTTAGGGCCACAATTGTGGGAAGTTCCCAGGCTAGGGAGCAAATCGAAGTTGCACTTTCCAGCCTACACCACAGCCACAGCAATGTGGAATTCAAGCTGTGACTGTGACCTACACCACAGCTCATGGCAGTGCCAGATCCTTAACCCACTGAGCAAGGCCAGAGATCGAACCCTTATCCTCACGGATACTAGTCTGGTTGTTAACCCCGTGAGCCGTAAGAGGAACATCTCTCTTCCTTTTCCTATTATTTCTTATAATCTTCACAAGACTTACAACTATGTGAAATTATCTTGTTCTCTTAGTTATCAATACTTTTGTATCATCTATTTCATTCACCTTACAATCCAGATATATATAAGCTATGTTGGGGTGAGAAGTGTGCCTGATTTTTTTTACTGATGTATTGCAGTTCCTGGAATAATGCAGGACACAGATCTACATAATCAATGGATGAACTGATGAATAAATTAATGAAAGATTGAATGAATGTATAAATGTCGTTATCCTCTGCAGAAAGGGGTTAGCATATTAGTCTTTATAGTTCTGTGGACTGTATTTTGAGGCTTCAGTTAATTGAAACTTCTTTTTTTTTTCTTTTCTTTTCTAGGGCTGCACCCACAGCATATGGAGGTTCCCAGGCTAGGGGTTGAATCAGAACTGTAGCCGCCAGCCTATGCCAGAGCCACAGCAATGCCAGATCTGAGCCGCGTCTGTGACCTACACCACAGGTCACGACAACACCGGATCCTTGACCCACTGAGCAAGGCCAGGGATCGAACCCACAACCTCATGGTTCCTAGTCGGATTCGTTAACCGCTGAGCTACGACTGGAACTCCAGTTAATTGAAACTTCTTAAAAATAATTCTTTCTTATTCATACATGCCATATTAATTGTTGAGGCAGGAACACTTTACCAGGTTCTCAATAGCTTGCTCTCCTATGGACAAAACATAAGTACTTTTCTTCTTTGTGTTTTCTTTAAGGCTGTGACATCACAGGTTTTTGGACATTAGACATCTCAGAGAATCTTATCTCTTAGCTCCTTACCCAGCAGGGAACATTTGTCAATGCACCCCAAGGGATGATACTCTGTAAGAGCCCTGAGAGTCCCAGTTCTCCTTGGGAAACTAATTCTTGAATTGCACATGAAAGAGTGTTAAATCATGCCAAACAAAGGAACACCGTTTACCTAAAAATATGTGTGGCCACAATTACTGAAGCTTCTCTTCTGAAGGCTTCCCTTTCGATGTGATTTTTATTCAATATTTACTTTAAAGAAATAGCACTTGGAAAATGAAAACAAGAAATCTGAATGGTTTTCCTTTTTTTCATGAATAAAGATTTTTATCATTTTGTCATTTCTTTACAGGGGACTCTTTTACTTTGAAAATGAAATACTCAATAAAAGATGAAAAAGCTTATTAGACTTTGGGAAAAAGGAAGTAAACAGTTTTCTGGGATGAGTGACTTTATTGCTTTAACACATAACGATTTTTAGAAGAATTTATATTCTGCTTCTCTGGAAGGAGAGTGCAAAGCTGTGACTCATGTGTTTTCTCTAACAAATCTCTGCCTCTAACAAATGGCTTTGTTTGTTTGTTTGATGACCTTTGCTGAGAGCCTTTGATAATAAGGTTGAGAATTAAGACGTCACCAGACAGTGGTGCACAGATGGGCTTCAGCTGATACTTTAGAAAAATAATATCTTCATCCTCCAGCTATTTCCCCATAAATCCAGCCACCTTGCTGTTTCAGAAAAAAACTACTTTTTAAAAATGCTGCTACTTTTTTCCATGATTAAAAATCGTCCTACCATTTCTTTCCTCCTAGTAATTGTATAAATAAAAAGCATAAAGTAGAAGGGGCTGAAATCTCAGGAAAAGAGCAATACTTTTTCCACATCAAACATGCTATCTTTTTTTGAGGGTCACTTTTAAGTTTCCGGAGAGCCTCTTTACATTTTTAGCATCACAGGTCTGAAAATGAATTAGTGGCTACGTTGAGTCACCTCAAGAAATTAAGTTTCTGTGTTTGTGCAATCTTTGGGATTTGAGCATGAGGTTTCATTTTAGTTAGAAGGAAACCACACTACCAGAAATAAGGTTCTCCCTATCATTTTTTCCCAGGGCCATTTCAGGTGATGAAACATAACTAATCAGGAAAGAAAATACAACTACTTCAATTGCTCGAGGCTGTAAAGAAATTAGGGGAAGCTCAGAAAACTGATCGGTGGAGTTGAAAACCAATGTTTGAACCCTGTCCAGTCTCAAGTGTGTTTCTTTATGGATGCGTGTATGTGAGTGTGTGTGCTATGAGAGACATGATGTGAATAACCTCTATTCTGTACATAAATATGGTTTCCCGGAATGGCAGAATAAACAGTGATCTCTATGATTTGCATTTAGAAGTTCTAGGTAAGACTCTCCTGCCCTTTTCCAAATTTCCTCTATCTGCCTAGATTCTGAGTTCTGACACCTTTTCAACATGTGGCAAGGCATTTAATTTTGCTCTTATAGTTCAGGATTTGCATTTGTAAAATCATATAGACTTAGGTTCAGGCAAGGGCATAAAACAGTATTAATAGAGGTTCAAAGGGTAGTGGATTTCACATATGTTTAGTCACAACTATATGATGGACATGCTAGCACTCATTTTCTCCTTTAAGATGTAAAATAATGTTGTAAATGAGATGGTGTTATTTGGCTCTGAGGATATTAAGATGAGAAATTAAATAACTTTTCTAAGATCGTAGAGAGTCAGAATTGTTAGAAAAGGAAATCAAAGATGGATCTATCGGATTCTAGTGCCACAGATTCTGCCTGGACCTACTGCAGCACTGAGCTGGTTAGGAAATCTGGAATATCTATTGTAGGAAAAGAGAAAAGATTGCTGAATTAAAGGTAAGCTTGGTATGCGCCACAATTTTAAATAAATACTTATAGTCACTGAAGTTATTTTTTTTTGTTTGTTTTTTGTTTTTAATTCTTAAGCTTTATGACCAGATAATTTACAGATCCCCTACTTTAAGCCTTCCATGAGTTGGCAAAAGTGCCATTATCACACACATCCAGTAGTTCTACAGTTGTGTTTGTGAATACCTGAATTCCAACAGCCTGACCTTGTAAGAATTCACCTGCGAAGTTTGCTAACATATCTCGTCACACTGAATTTTAAAAGCCTCTGATCTTAAAGATCATCTATAAAATGTGAGAAATGCTAAATATTCTTTACTTGATGCTGTACATAAACCTCGCTAAAATACCTTTCAATAAGTAAAAGGCAGTATTTTTGATATAGGTAATTTTAATGAAATTGGCATAGTTAAGACCAAAAAGATAAAGGGGACATTGTCAGTTTACCTTTGGCTCATGCCTTAACAGGCTAGTGAACACAGCTTGAAACACAGGTGAATCTTGCTCTGTTCTATGAGACAGGGAAGGGATCTTCTCAGTATTTAAATATATTAATATAACCAGTTATAGAAATCTACATATAAAACCAATCTCCTATAGGTTCTGAGAAGGTATTCACCATTTTCCTGAAAAGTTTAACACTCCACATTCAAGTTTAACCATCTCTGTAGAAGGGAAAGAGAGTGATAGTAGTTATTGAACTAGAATTAATAGTAAAATTCAAACAGCTGACCATATTCATTTAGCTACCAACCAATCTTATTTCAATCAGGACCATCCAACAGAAACATTCCATCAGCCATACATGATCTGAATTCTAGAGTATGAGATCAATTCAAATATGGTACACATGTAAAATCATGAGACATTTTGGTCTTGTAATAAATAAGGCAGTGGCCAACTTATACTCATTAGTAGCTTTTTTGAGATAAGCTATCAAGTCTTCCCTTTTTCCCTTCTAAATGCCAGCGAAGATCATTTTTGTTCCAGGGATGTACTTCTTGGGATTCTCCAGGTACTCCATCAGTGTCTCCTCTCCCCAGGTGATGCCTTTGTTCTTGTTGGCATCTGTGTAAGTGAATCCAGGAGCCTGACCTGTCTTCCGCCCAAAGAGACCATGGAGGTTTGGACCAGTCTTGTGCTTGCCTCCCTTTTCTACAGTGTGGCACTGGGCACACTTCTGAACAAAAATCTTCTTGCCCTTCTCAACATCACCCATTTTAAAATCGTTCTTTCACCGAGCTCAACAGGCAAACCACCACTCGCAGGCCTGACGTCCCGCTTTCTAGCAGTCACTGAAGTTGTGTTTATATACTCTAGGCAATGAAGGGGTGTTTTAGAGTCTCAGAAGCTGTAGGTATATGTCCCACTGAGAAAGTTTATAAATTGTAATTCATTCCTCAGATTTTAGTGTAACCTGTTACACAAAAGTTGGTTTTAAACATATTTGACTTTTTAATTTCTGAAAGTGTCTAGTTCATGGCTGTGAACATTCTAAGTGTCAGTAGTTCACTGAATTTTGGTTTGGGGGCACCAACTGCCACCTTCATACACATACACTTGCATATTTATTTTGATAATTTACTTAATAATGTGTTTATATTCATATATGTATATTTCTACTCTTTAAGCAATCAAAATAGAATGCTGTGACTTGTCTCTTCACTGGCATGTGTACCTCTGATCTCATAGATGACCAATAATACCCCTTTGCTCTATGCTTCCATACTCGTTTGTTCCTTCTGTGATCATTATCACACTTGTCATTACTGGTTTAACACCTGTTCTCTCTACAAAACATCACTTCCATGAAAGCAAGGCCCTGACTGTCTTGTTCTCTGTCATATCATCAGCCCTTTAACAAAATGAGTAATATATAATAAGAGCTTAAGAAGTAGTCAATGAATTGAAATGAAATTGAAATTCAGTATTCTCTTTGTAAGGCAACTGTCCCTGAGATGAACTACACATTAAGCAATGGTAAACTAAAAACTGTGTTTCTAGGCAGTATCTTAGAAGCCAATGATGGACAAGAATGTTTTATGTGTGTATATATATGTATATATGTCTATATGTTATAAAGATGCTTCAAAAAGTAATTTGCTGAAATCTAAGTTTTGCTTAGGATTATCTCATAGTTGTAATATTACTCATTCTTTTTGAAAATATTTTTGATAGGTATTCTATTAGATGCTAAGGATTCAAAGATAAATACGAGAGACTAGTAGGGGAATTAACTCTTTAGAAGCTCAGAAGGCTTTTATGAAAATGCACATTACTTAGATCAGTGGTCTTCAAGTTTTGGGTTGTGTATCCCAAGGAGTATTTTGAAAATACGTATGTGCCCCTTTGTACATTTTAAAATAAACATTTTAAATAAATAACAAATAACATTTCATTATAATTTTTTAATCAAGGTATAGTTAATTTACAATGTTGTATTAGTTTCAAGTGTACAGCAAAGTGAATCAGTTATATATATATATATATATATATACATATCTTTAAAATATCTTTTTCTATGCATATAAAAACATGTAAAACATGTAAAACATCAGTAGAATCTAAATATCATGAAACTTTAATATTCACAACCAGCTAGTTAATAATTACATTAGCGAGCTTTTCCTTAATACTTAGCAGTTTTATGTCATGTCTTTTGATCTTTAACCTCATCTAAATTTCATGTACTCTGGAGAATTTTTTTAATTTAATTAATTTAATTTATTTATTTTGTCTTTTTAGGGCTGCACCTGTGACATATGGAAGTTCCCAGGCTGGGGTCAAAGTTGATCTGCAGCTATTGACCTATGCCACAGCCACAGCCATACAGAATCCAAGCTGCACCTGCAAACTACACCATAGCTCACGGCAACGCTGGATCCTTAACCCATTGAGCAAGGCCAGGGATTGAACCTGCATCCTCATGGATACTAGTCAGGTTTATAACACCCTGAGTCACAACAGCAACTCTAGCACCTTAATTTAAATTTTACTCCTTAAACTCAACCCAAAAACTATTGAACTGATAACAAATTCAGCAAAGTAACAGGATATAAGATTAACATTTCAGAAATCAGTCGCATTTCTGTATACTAACAATGAAATATTAGAAAGGGAATACAGAAATACAATACCTTTTAAAATTGCACCCCAAAAAATCAAATACCTGGAAATTCACATGACCAAGGAGGTGAAGGACTTACATTCTGAGAACTATAAAACATTAATAAAGGAAATTAAAGAAGATGTAAAGAAATGGAAAGATATTCGATGCCCCTGGATTGGAAAAATTAATATTGTAAAAATGGCCATACTACCCAAAGCAATCTACAGATTCAATGCAATCCCTGTCAAATTACCCATGACATTTTTCACAGAACTAGAACAAACAATCCAAAAATTTGTATGGAACCACAAAGACTCAGAATTGCCAAAGCAATTCTGAGAAACAAAAACCAAACAGGAGGCATCTCTCTCCCAGACTTCAGGCAATATTACAAAGCCAAGGTCATCAAGACAGTGTGGTACTGGTACCAAAACAGACATACAGACCAATGGAGCAGAATAGAGAACCCAGAAATAAACCCAGACACCTATGGTCAGTTAATCTTTGACAAAGGAAGCAAGAACATAAAATGGAAAAAAGACAGTCTTTTCAGCAAGCATTGCTGGGAAACCTGGACAGCTGCATGTAAATCAGTGAAACTAGAACACACCCTCACACCATGCACCAAAATAAATTCCAAATGGCTGAAAGACTTAGACAAGACACCATCAAACTCGTAGAAGAGAACATTGGCAAAACATTCTCTGACATCAACCTTACAAATGTTTTCTCAGGTCAGTCTCCCACAGCAACAGAAATAAGAGCAAAAATAAACCAATGGGACCTAATCAAACTGACAAGCTTTTGCACAGCAAAGGAAACCAAAAAGAAACCAAAAATACAGCTTACAGAATGGGAGAAAATAATTTCAAATGACACAATGGACAAGGGCTTAATCTCTAAAATATATAAACAACTTATACAACTCGACAGCAATAAAGCCAACCACCCAATTGAAAAATGGGCAAAGGACCCGAGGAGACATTTTTTCCAAGGAAGATATACAGATGACCAACAAGCACACGAAAAAATGTGCAACATCCCTGATTATTAGAGAAATGCAAATCAAAACTACCATGAGATACCACCTCACACCAGTCAGAATGGCCATCATTAATAAGTCCACAAATAACAAATGCTGGAGGAGATGCGGAGAAAAGGGAACCCTCCCGCACTGTTGGTGGGAATGTAAACTGGTACAACCACTCTGGAGAACAGTGTGGAGGTACCTTAGAAATCTATACATAGAACTACCATATGACCCAGAAATCCCATTCTTGGGCATCTATCCGGACAAAACTCTACTTAAAAGAGACACATGCAGCCGCCTGTTCATTTTAGCACTAGTCACAATAGCCAAGACATGGAAACAACCCAAATGTCCATGGATAGATGACTGGATTAGGAAGATGCGGTATAATACACAATGGAATACTACTCAGCCATAAAAAGGACATAATGCCATTTGCAGCAACATGGATGGAATTAGAGACTCTCATGCTGAGTGAAGTAAATCAGAAAGAGAAAGGCAAATACCGTATGATATCACTTATATCTGGAATCTAATATACAGCACAAAGGAAACTTTCCACGGAAAAGAAACTCATGGACTTGGAGAATAGACTTGTGATTGCCAAGGGGAAGGGGGAGGGAGTGGGATGGTTGAGGAGCTTGGGGTTAATAGATGCAAACTATTGCCTTTGGAATGGATTAGTAATGAGATCCTTCTGTGTAGCACTGGGAACCATGTCTGGTCACTTATGTTGGAGGATGATAATGTGTGAAAATAGAATGTGTACATGTACGTGTAACTGGGTCACCATGCTATATAGTAGAAAAAAAATTGTATTGGTTAAGTAACTATTAAAAAATAATAAAAAGAGAAGGAAAAAAACCAAAAAAAGTAATAAATTTTACTCTTTAAATTAGAGGCACCTTGTTTAACCTGATACACTCAGAAAAGTTGAAATTGCTAACTTAGCTCATTCAGTTTATGGAAAATATCTACCATTAGTCCTAATCAGAAAAAAACAAAAATCCTCATTGTCAAACTAATCAAATTAAATTTTTTTCTTATAAGAAAAAGTCTAACTTTATTTTTCAGTTTAAATAAACAACCATCTTGCTTCTGAATTCTAATTCTAAGAGGAGTAGATGGATAAGACTCAAATTTTTCTTGACTAGGTTGTACCCCAGATGATAAAGGGATTCATTGCTCTTAATATTTCTTGCCAATGCTCCATTTGTTTTTCACACACAGGGTTCTCCCTCAGGAGAAATACATGTGAAATGTTAGAAAGGAGAAATTGAATAGCATCCTGATTTTAGTGTTTTCTCTAGCAAATCAGTTTTAGAAAAGAGAGCAGGAACTTGGAAATCTCAAGATTAATTATCCTAAAAATATTGTTACCTTTTCTCCTTGGTGATCTTTCATGTGATGTTGTTTGCACATTTCTAGCTTGTGTGACTAGCATAAAATTACAATTTATAGGTGAATGAGTGATATTAGAACCCAAGTATAACCCCAAAGTTCAAGAATTTAACTGTTCTGCTATATCTTATGTTTTGTGACATCACAGAAGAAAATGAATGAGTATCTGTAGAAAAACCTTTGATATAAAATTAGGAGATACTTCTCTTTCTCTCTCTCTGTCTCTCTGTTGCTCTTTTTCCCTCCCTCTCTCCATCCCTCCTTCTCTCTTTGTGTGTGTGTCTTCTTTCTAGTTTTATTTTTGTAGAATGGAGGAAAGACCATTACAAAAGGAGTAAAAAAGTAGAAATGGCATGAAGCCTAACTTCAGGGTCCTTTTTAGATGTATTAGTTTTAGGAAATAGCATCTGAATTTGAATAACTTTAATAATCCCATGTCTGCCTACAAGTCTTCATGCATTTCCAGGGCTTTGCATGACCTAGACTGAACATCACTGACACAAGAGGAGAAATCATGCCTGAGACAAAGTAAGATGTTGGCCATAGTCTTTCATCTTTAAGACAGAAATGGTTCTCAGAGTAACCTGTCATCACTCTGAAGAGAGTAATTCTACAGCATGGTGGGTAAATTTTGATAGAGTCGGCGTAGTGGTTGAGAGGAAAGTAACTCATGATTATTAAACCATCAGGCCTTGATGATTGGAAATATCAAGGGCATAGCCTGGAAAAAAAAAAGAATAAAGTAGAATCCATAGTGGGTCCTTGGAAACCAATACAGCTGTACTGAACTAGGAGATTTTATGCCATAATCTGCTATACTGCATGTGTGGTTATGCCATAACCAGCCCATATAATGCCCAGTGAAGTCTTGGTTATGTTTTAATTATAACCTAAATGTATTCTTGAAAATTAAAAAAAAAAGATGAAAGAAAATGCAACTAAGGAAAAATAGAAATGCAAAACTTCATCTTTATTAACTTTGAATTATTTCAATCAATTTTCTGCTCTTAAAATGGTCTTATTTCACCTCCCTGTCCCCATGCTCATAATTTTATTTCTAGGGCTAATCAGTCTGCCATAAAGTATGTACACTGTGTTATGTGCAAGCACCTCTGCTTACTGCTCTTTGGCCTCTAACTTTAAGCACTGAAAGCACATATTTCTCAGTATGTGAGTGGACCAGGATGGTCATCCTGCCTTCTCGTCACATAAAGCCTTAACTTCACCAGAAGCAATAGATAGAGATGCTATTTATATACTTTTCAGTCATAGAACATGACCTTTTCTCTCAGATCTTTTCCTAAAGTTGACCCTTTCCTGAATCTCATGCAAATGAAAACAACAACTGGTAACAGAGAAATTTTATTACCTTCATTTATGTGCTTTAACATTGGTGGAGTTTGGATAAATGTCTAAAAGAAAAGACAGAAGAGGCAATCTCATGAAAAGCTCATGCTTATGCCCATGGAACATGTGACTTGGCCTGGCACTCTTATTTTGCTTACAGATTTCTGAGCAGGGTGGTAGAAGAATGTCTTCTATATCAGGTCTTCCAGCTTGGGCAGCTGGAAAAGAAGCTAACAAAAGAATCCCTCAGAACATGATTCTCAGTTTCACTGATTCGGAGTTAAAGGTAGGTTGCGCAGTAGGTTAGCAAAACAGCCTATAACCAGATTAGTGACCCCAGTGAGACCCTGTCATTAAAACTTTAGTGTTGAGCCTGCAAGCCTCTGTTCCTCTGATTAGGCAATTTACTCCCCTTCCACTCCTCTGTCTGCCAAAGCATTCAGTTGCAAAATGCTTTCTAATTCTCTAGACTCATAAAATGTTGTTCTGAGGAAAAGAAAAGGAGAATGGATTATTTCATTTAACAACCCATCATGATGCAATCAGAAAGCATGAGGGATTCATGGATAATATTAAAAAGAGACAAAGGCAACAGATTTCATTTAGATGGGCAGAAGGGCACAGACCCCTGCTGAGTCCTGAAAGCCCAAGGTACATGCCTTTCTCCTCAGTGTTTGTCATCACAATGATTGCTTATATCAGTTAACGTGACGGGTGGGGGGACAAACCAGAGCTGCATTCTCATCTAACTGATTATTTTGAAGGTCTTAAAGTAACTCTTCAATGCCTCAGTTTCCACATCTGTGTGGAATGGATACTAATTCTTTCCATTATCTTACAAGTTTGTTTTAATGCAGCAGTTGGGGAATATTTTGAAGTATTTTGTAAGCATGTAAATCAAATGATGCTACCTGTTATAAATTCTGACTTTGTTTTTTAATGCCAATCTGGCTATGTTGGTGGGTTATTATTAAATATAGTCATCTGCAAATACCATATGATATCACTTATACCTAGGATCTGATATACAGCACAATGAACATTTCCATTGAAAAGAAAATCATGGACATGGAGAACTGACTTTTGGTTGCCAAGGGGGAGGGGGAAGGAGTGGGATGGACTGGGAGTTTGGGGTTAATAGATGCAAACTATTGCCTTTGGAATACATAAGCAATGAGATCATGCTGTATAGCACTGGGAACTATACCTAGTCAATTATGATGGAGCATGATAATGGGAGAAAAAAGAATGTATACATGTATATGTGACTGGGTCACCTTGCTGTACAGTAGAAAATTGACAGGACACTGTAAACCAGCTATAATGGAAAAAAATAAAAACCATTAAAAATAAATAAATAAATAAACAAATATGGGCATCTGTACTTATACTTCTTGTTTAAGGATGGTAAGTGATTAAAGAATTATTCCAGGGTAATATTTAATGGAACCCAATGAGGTATTTCTAGTCATATATTTTATGAAAATTCCTAGAGACTTCATTCCTGTTCTCATTAGAGATGATAGGATGTTTAATTTTCTAAACCAGTATGGGAAATCACATAAAAACACCAAAATAGTATGTGCTATAGAATCTCAGATGTGTGTCCTTCTCATCTGATCTAGATGAACTATAGCTAGGGTCCTGACCAAAAATTTGCCTGTATTTTGATCCCTGAGTGTAAAAGATTTCCCAGTAATTTGTCTTAATAATGCAAGTAAAATCCACTAACATTGTACTTGTTAATTTGATTAAATGATAAGCCTCGGCACCTCTGAGATGCCCTAGTGCCTATGGAGAGTGCATGATAGTGAGGAGATGAGGTCAACTTACAGAACATACAAAACATAGATAATGAGCAGGGGAGAAACACTGCTGGGAGAGATGACAAAGGTATCAGTGTGTGAAACATGTTTCCCTTTCCGCAGACTAACAGCATTCTGAACTGCTTTATATAAGCCGTAACCTTTCTTGCAAGGGGGTCTGTAAAAATAAGTGCTTTTGTGACCCTCATTCATGATGGTTCTATAAATCAAGAAAATGTCTTCAACAATGGAAATGTCTTATCTGCTTATGAACCATGTTCAATGGACTTTATTTCTCATGCTTTTGAAATCATTTTGCTCCTTTCTTGCCTGGCTTTGGAGACTCTGGATGTAACATTAAATTGTGAAATATTAGGGAGGATATTAGCAGCAACTGTGTTATTTTTAACAGTGCAATGACATATTTAATGTTTTGTGACCGACTCCTTCAGATGAAATTTTAACACGAAGTAAAATCTGAACATATTCCGTATTTAAAAACATATACTAGGGAGTTCCCATTGTGTTTCAGCAGTAATTAACCTAACTAGTATCCATGACGATGTGGGTTCAATCCCTGGACTTGCTCAGTGGGTTAAGAATCTGGTGTTGCAGTGAGCTGTGGTGTAGGTCACAGACGTGGCTCAGATCCTGCGTTGCTGTGGCTGTGGTGTAGGCCAGCAGCTGAAGCTCTGATTTGACCTCTAGCCTGGGAACTTCCATATGCTGCACGTGCAGCCCTAAAAAATAAACAAACAAATAAATAAAACATATACTATATTATAATGGAAGTTTTAACAGTGCAGTTTGTTTGGCAAAGTCATAATTTGTCCTGCCTGCCAGTTGCTCCACAATAAGGGACAGTGGGAATCAAGACACGGGTGTGTACTTAATTGCTTACCTGATTTGCTCTTAGATATTGTGTAAAAATAGCATTTCTCTCCATTGCCATGTTTTCTGTCTCTAAGGGGGAAAATACACTTGTATACTTTCTCTTTTGACACATTATATATACTATGGAAGAAATGGTTAGGGTGTGAATGTAGATACCAAAGTGACAACTTCCTTTTTTTTTCCTGTTAACTTTTCCACTACTAATAAGCCTTCTTATCAACATAAACTTAGATGTTGGTGACAAGAAAATTTTGAAGGATATTTAAGAAGAGTGAAAAATGAGATGGGCATGTTGATGAGGCAAGCATTAAAATACATGCAGATATACAGACAAAAGAAAAAACTGAGAGCATTTTGAGTAAGACATAGATAGCACTGGTATGTATTTGACCCCTGGCCTTGATTAAAAAGAAACAAAACACAGGACTAGGCTAACAAAATTTTAAAAACACATATTCAGGAGTTTCTTGGTGGCTCAGTGGGTTAAGGATCCAGTGTTGTCACTGCTGTGGATCAGGTCACTGCTATGGTGCAGGTTTGATTCCTGGCCCAGGAACTTACACATGTTGTGGGCACAGCCAAAAATTAAAAAAAAAATTTAAAAATAAAAAAATAACATATTCAGCATCCACAAAAAATTATGCTATAATCCCAAGAATCCAAAATATAAACATGTTAGCCAACCCCAAGAGCAATAAGTCCCATTGAGTATTAATGGTTTTGTAGGAGGAAACAGAGGAAATGAAAGTGACTTCTGATGACCTTTACAGCAGGGAAACCTATGCATCTATCCCAGTTACCACGGGAAGTTCAGTGGGCCAAATTCAGGAAAGTAGTCTAAACTGAGAGGAACATTCCAAGGTTCCAAGGTATTCAGGATTTACTGTAGAAGGTCTACTGAAAGGTTAGTTATTATAGGTTGGACTGGACAAGTAAACTCTCAAACTAGATGCTCTTTCCCAGTACCAAGGCCTACAATATGGAAATACCACTGAGACTAGAATCTGACCTGAAAAAGATAGAAACCATAGAAACAAATAGGAAAAAAAAATGGAGCAAGGGTGCAAAGGAGGCAGGGTCCCCAAATACTCAAGAATGTATTTTCTAATCTTTTACTGTACTAATAGGAGAGTCCAAAGTTATAAACATTAGAAAACTATTCTGTCCAGCTTCCTCTGCTGGTAGTGTAGGAAACATCTTGCTAAAGTATAAGCAGTGTTAAGGGGTTACAGTTAAATGACATCCAAAATTTTAGAATATAATAATCAGAACAAAGATTTGTATAAACGATGGAAGTCTTTTAATATAAGCTAAAATATTTAAGACAATGAAAGCTGTAAAAGAGGAAATAAGTCAATGAGATTTAGATAGACGCAGGTGAGATAAAGGAGATGTTTGTTGAAAAGGAAGGTTTCTAAAACAATTTGACATAACTCATGAAAACTAAAAATAAAATATAAAATCATTTGGGAAATAAGATCAAACTATAATTCAAAAAAGAGTAAATAAATACCTCGGATAAGGCCCTTAAATAAGGGCCTAAATACAAAATAGAATATGTTAAATATTTTAAGATAATTGGAGAAAAGGTATTAATGACTTATGGATAAAGAAGATCAGCAAGAACATGAATTATATGTATAAAATGATTCCTACTATATGAACCCAAGCAACAGGACAAAACTAATCCAAAAACTTATAAGTTCAATAAAAAAATACTGAGTCATCTTCAATTTCCTTTATCAGTATTTTGTGGTTTTCAGAGTATAGGTCTTTCACCTCCTTGGTTAAGTTTGTTCCTGAGTATTTTATTTTTTGATGTGGTCTTAAACAAGATGGGTGTTTTGCTTTCTCTTTCTGATAGTTCATTATTAGTGTATGGAGAAGCATTAGATTTTTTAATATTCTTATATTCTACAACTTTACTCAGTTTATTAATTATAATAGTTTTTCGGTGGAGCTTTTATGGTTTTCAATGTATAGTATCATGTCATAAGTATATAGTGACAGTTTTACTTCTTCCTTTCCAATTTGGATGCATTTTATTTTGTTTTCTTGTCCGATTGCTGTCACTATGACTTCCAATACTATAGTGAATGGAAGTGGCAAAAGAGGGCATCCTTGTCTTTTCCTGATTTTAGAGGAAAAGCTTTCAGCTTTTTAATCTTTACTATGATATACATTGTGGGATTTCCATAAATAGCCTTTATTATGTTGAGATCTATTCCTTGTATACCAACTTTGCTTAGATTTTTTTTTTCATGAATTGTTGAATTTTGTCAAATACTTTTTTCTACATCTATTGAGATGATCATGTTATTGTTACCCTTTTTGTTAATGTGGTGTATCACTTTGATTGATAATCATTAATAATTTCAAGTAAATCTTCTGTGCTTGAAATGTCCCACAGCAGAAATATAAAAAAAGAAAAACAACATTGTCCTTCTATTCCCAAATCAGGCATGAATTTTAGTCAATGAATCACTGAGCACCAACAAAGCAAAACGGTGGCTGGAAATTACACTGTTATTGCTATCTAAGCAAACTGCCCAATAGGTACATGACTTTATTTCCTGCATTCCCTTGACTTTTAGGCATTAGCATATTTTGCATTCCCTAGACCTTTAGTTTATCATCCATAGAAATCTGATCCTAGTTTTAAAATATTTGTCTTTGCTCATGCTGCAGTTTCAAAGTTCACAAAGGTTATCATTGATGCCAGTCTTACTTGCAGTAATCAATATAGTCAATTCTGGACCTCCTTTTCTTTTCGAAAGAATCTCTTCTACATTTTAGTAAGAAACTCTGTTCATTCTAACTTAATAGATTTCTTTATTGATCCTTGAAATATAAGCATTATTGAAGAGCTTAAACGCAGGCAATCCCACTGGTCAGCCATTGTAAGACAACAGAAGCCAAGAAATAGTTTTACCAAGATTCAAAAAGTGTAGTCTAGAATTCCTGTCATGGCTCAGTGGTTAACGAATCCAATTAGGAACCATGAGGTTGCATGTTTGATCCCTAGCCTTGCTCAGTGGGTTAAGGATCCGGTGTTGCCATGAGCTGTGGTGTAGGTCGCAGACACAGCTCAGATCCCACGTTGCTGTGGCTCTGGCCCTATTGGCCCCCTAGCCTGGGAACCTCCACATGCTACAGGTGCGGCCCTAGAAAAGAAAGACAAAAAAAAAAAAGTGTAGTTGGAAAAATTCAAGATGACAGAAATGTCGTGTTTGGTTATTTAATTTTGGATAGAGAAATGATAGATTTTGGGGGTGGGCAATGGGTTCTTATTGCTGAGACCCAACAATTTTCAGCATTCAATAAATAATTATAGAATGAAAGAAAAATGCAAGATAACTAACAGTACCACATGTTGAAGAGAGAGATTGTATATAAATACAGATATCCATTGAACTTTTTATTTAGTAATCCTCAAGTGTTTCAATAAATGTATGTTGAAATAAAGTGAACTAGTGAGATCACTAGGATGGTGGGAGTGGAGAGATAATCACATTAGATTGAGGAATGATAGGGTTAAAAAGAGACGTTTTTAATAGACTAAAATCATCTAATAGGTCAACTTCTCATCCAAGAAGATATACTCTCAAGATATTTATTAAATTTATGTATAAATACTCAGCTCCAAGTCCATTTTCTTTGCAAAGCTTTCTTAAACTCCCTCAGCGAAACAGATTTTTTCCTCTGATCTACCAAAAATAATTGCTTATTGCTATTTTTCTTGTTCCATCCTGCCTTATATGCCTTAATATGCTATTTAGTATCTAACAAGTAGAAACTGTTTTGTGTGTGTAATATATGCATTTAACACTAAATGTAGGAGGAAATAAGTTAAAGATATTTCATATCTACTAAAAGTTTTCCTAATTTTAAGGGCTTCAGATAGGAAAACCTACAGATTCACTTAAAGTAAATGTAAATGAAATAGCTCATGCTTCTAATTATTTCCTTATCTTGTTCACAAGAAAGCTCAATAACAATTGGTAAGATCCTATGAAAGAGGCTGCTAGTTGCCAACCAATTGTCCATTCTTGCTTTCTTCAGTATTGCTTGGAATGGCAGTACCCAGTAAAAAGCAACTATAACTCGCAGGGTTTTTTGTTTTGTTTTGTTTTTTGTTTTTTGGCCATGCCTGAGGGTTGTGGAAGTTCATGCACCAGGGATCAAACCTGCGCCACAGCAGTAATCGGAATGACAGCAGTGACAACACCAGATCCTTAACCTACCGAGCCACCAGGGAATTCCCTCAGTTTCTTTTTCATAAATAGTCTGCATGAAATATAGGAATGAGTTTGATGGCTTCCAATTATAAGATTAATAAGTTTTGGTGAGGCAATGTACAACTTGGTGACTATAGTTAGGACTACTATATTGTTGGAGTTCCCAGGGTATAGCAGGTTAAGGACCCAGCCTTATCTCTGTGACAGTGCAGGTTCAATCCCAAGCCAAGGGCAACTATAAGGATCCATTGTTGCTGCAACTATGGTGTAGGTTGCTGCTGCAGCTCAGATATGATCCCTGGGCTGGGAACTTCTAGATGCCATGGGTGTGACCAAAAAAAAAAAAAAAAAAAAAAGAATAAAAGAGAATATTGTGTATTTCAAAGTTTCTAACGAGAATGTCTTAAAAGATATTAACATGAGAACAATAAAATTGTAATAATGTGAGGTAATGAATATATTAACTAAACGTGCTAGTCATTTCACAGTGTATACATATATCAAATCAATATGTTGTGCACCTAAAATTAATTAATTGCTTAATGTTAATTCTATCAAAAGAAAGCTGGGGGAAAAGTCTGATGGAGCTGCTAAGAAAATTAAATTTGTTTTTCCTCCTGCTTGAGCTATAGATATGATGGTTGGAGCTCCAAAACCATCTTGTATCTACAAGGTAAACTTCAGGATAGAAGCTAAATACAAAGGATGGAGAATTATTTTATGCAAAAGGAAAATAAACACTATCATGTTTAAGCCACTATATTGAGAGGGCTCTTTTATTATCAGTTGAGTGTAATTTTTGACCAATATACCCACCATGTATTTAAAGACATTCTAAATCAATTGTATATTTCTTAGAGTGATGACTTTCAGTTCTTTAAACCTTAACTGTCATTAAATTACTGGCAACCAGCATTTCTAGGATGAACCTATCCAAATTTCTCATTTTGAGGACTGCTATGTAGAAATATAAACATATCAGGCATCCCTAGCATCGGAAGAAATGACTAAAACTATATATAATGAGGGTATAATTATAATGGTATGTATAGTTAGTTATGTTATTTGTCATCCCAAAATACAAGAAACATTGTGTAACCCCTAAAGACTGGGAGAAACAGTAATACATTTTTTAAGATGATGACATCAAAATAACTGAAATTTCACTAACATATATTGAGTCTTGGGGATTGAATAGAAGCAACATGAGTTTTGTTCATGGTTACAAATCTCATATTATTTCCTTTCAGTGGAAGAGATCAGAATTTTACCAGCTGTTTCTAAGTACCTCTCCTCACAGAGCATTCAGAAAGATTTTTGCATGTCTAAATTTTGTTGTTGTAGTTTGAAGTAGATTTTTCTATACTGAAAAATAATAAAACCGCCCTCTGAAAATATGTAATTTTTTTTCATTAAATCAGATTAGCCAGCTCATGGATTAGTTGGCATTTAAGAAATTTTATAAAATAATCTTTTAGACTTTACACAAAGTATGAGAGAGGAAGTAAAACAGAGGAGAGGGATAGGGAAAGAAAAAAATTTCATGTGCACTTGAGATAATAAATATACATTCAGAAAAGAGTTTTATCAGTGATAATGCCTGGTCAAAATTAGATTTGCTTCTTTAGGTTCGAACTATTTTTATAGGGTCATTGAGGAGTCAATGAAATCTGCTAATGATTTTCATGTTTTTAACAAGGATGACATGGTTCTATTTCTATTAGTGGTCATGCATTTGGATTTAAATATTAAACATATTTTAATATCCCATTTGATGTAGGTCACTTAGGCTTCATTCTTTCAATTTGCAAGGCAGTTCTCAGAATAATCCTTCTGAATCTGCCTCAGCAAGCAATTTTCTGAGAACTTTTTCTGTGCTCCAGTGGGCAATGTTGGTGTTTTTAGCATTCCCATGGAAATATCTTTTATTTTCTTGGAATTGTAAGTTTAAAATCTTTGGAAGAAAATAGAAAAATTGTATAAAGTGAGAGTTGAAGTTACCAGCTGGGAAAGACAGAGGCAGGCGGGGGGTAGAGGTAGGTGGATGGGTTCAAGCCTGCTGCAATTTCAGGGAGGGAGTCTTCCTAAAGAACCAGTGTAAGTAGATTTATGTTTTCTTGCAGCTTTTTTTTTTTTCCTGTTCCCATTTTGCAAAGTGGGAAAAGTTTTGTTTTTCAGTTGCAAAGAACTCGTCTATAAAACTGAAGAATTAGAGGTTAAAGTGCATAGTTACAGTGTTTAGTTTTCTTTTGAATGGTTTGCATTTTGCAACAGATTGTTTACTCCAGACTTGTTTACCTACTGATCCTTAAGTATAATGCCATGACTTGAGCATGGAGCCAAAGCTCCTTTTTCTCAGCTTTCATGCAGCAGTTTTTCAGTGTCAGTTATCAGCAATGCAGCTTGTCAAATGCATAGCTGAGTTTACAATTTGGGGACAAATCAGAAAGAATTCTGAGGTGTTTATTCTTATCAGGATGGGTTAGTTATGCTTGAATAGAGTCAAATGAAGCCTGAAAATCACTAAGCACAAACTAGTACCTTGAACTGACATATTCCATCAAATAAACAAGTCATTTTTATCTATTGTTATATCAAGGAGTGGGAGAGTAGGAGAAACTCTAGATTTGGACCTCTAGGTCCTGGATTCAAGTTCGAACCCTGCAACTTATCACCTCCATAACCTTTATATTTATTGAGTTTTTTATGTGCCAAACATTGTTATAACTTCTTTACATGGAATATCTCAATTTTCTCAACAGCCTTTTGAAATAGATACTGCAATCATTTCCAAGCAAGGGAAAAAAAGCTGTGACTAACAGAGATTAGATAACACTCTCAAGAGCACAGAGATCACAAATCTTGAAGTTGGAGTTTGCCCTTGGGAATTTGTCCCGTCTGTCCCCAGAACTCAGCCTTTTAACTTAGAGGTCACAAAGTAATTTGTAAAATTTTAAAGCCTACAGTAAGGTAAAGAGGTAGCATTTTTACTATAAAAGCTTGACCTGTGTAACTGTCAATTGGGTAATTATTGAGACTGGTTGATAGAGGTGGGAAGACCTTCAACTGGGAGGCCTTTTGGCTGTTCAACCAAGTTTCCTTGCATTACTTACAAGGCCTGAGGCAAAAGATTGGACTAGTGCCTTTTTGACCTATTGATGATTCCACCTTGAAACATGTTCTTACTCTTCAGAGTATCCAGCGGAATATAAAAGATAAGGTCTTTTTAGGGCTGCACCCACAGCATATGGATGTTCCCAGGCTAGGGGTCTAATTGGAGCTGTAGTTGCTACAGCCACAGCAATGCCAGATCCGAGCCGTGTCTGCAACCTACAGTTCAAGGCAATGCCAGATCCTTAACCAGGGATCAAACCAGCATCCTCATGGATACTAGTCAGATTTGTTTCCGCTGAGCCATGACAGGAACTCTGTAAAAGATATTTTTGATAAAGATATTTGATCAAAGTATGGGAGTTAGTACTATTCTCAGCACAATTCATATCTGAAAGGGAAAGATAGAATAATTAGGTTAATAGCACACTTTCTATATTCTCATTGTTCCAAAGACCATGGTATTTTGTTTGTATATTGCTATTAAGGGTATTAAGTTTTGCATAATACTACCCTCAAAATTTCAAATTGCTTTCCAAGTTGCACTTTATGCTTTGGCTATAGACGCATTACTGTGATCTAGTATCTATGTGCTAATTTTCTCATTAATTAGTACACCCTTGGCATCTGGCACCATATGCTACAAGGTTCAAAAAAAATTACCGTAGCATAACTTTATTACTGCAAATCACAACATTGCTGATGCATGATTTACTGAGCACAGTGATATTTGACAGAAGCTTCAAACAATTATTACACCATGTTTAGTATGCACTTCATCAAAGCCTTATGAATAGCCTCAGAGGTGGTAACCAAAATAGTTATTCTGAAGGAACATTAAAGCCACAACAAATATGGTCAACAATTTCAGTGAATAAGTACTCTCCAGATGATTTTTTAAAAATGTTTGTATCAATGTTTTCTATATAGTCTTGTTAAAATGATGCCCTCTGAAATATAAGATCACTCAGTCACAGAAATGACTTAATACACTTCTAAAAAATGTTTAATTCCAATTTTTTACATCTCTTTATTTAATATGTATTTAGACACATTTCTTAAAAATATGCTTGATATTTCTTTTCCTCAAATATTTGTTAGACTTTTTCTACACGTGTGTTTCCATATGCTTCTAGGAGACTCTACCTTTCATCCTTGTTTTTTGGATATGGATGTCTTCAATTGGGATTGATTGGATGTGGTTTCTAATTGGCAAGTTACAAAGTTGTGAAGAGGCAAGACTAAATGATGGCACTATATTGCAAATCAAAATTCCCTAATAAACTGTTTGGTGTTTCGGTGACTTGAGCCTTTCCCCAGCCAGAGTCACTTATCTCCTGAATGTATGTTGTAGTTTATCCACCTTCTTATTTGGTGTTAGAATGGGAGCATTATTCCTTTGTGTATTTCTGTATACTAAGGAGAAGTGCAACTACCTATTTAGCAACTTTGAAACAAAGTCTTTAAAAAATTTTTATTTGTTTATTTATTTAGTCTTTTTGGGGGCCACCCATGGCATGTGGAGGTTCCCGGGCTAGGGGTTTAATTGCAGCTGTAGCCGCCGGCCTGCCTCACAGCCACAGCAATGTGGGATCCCAGCCGCATCTGTGAACCTGCACCACAGCTTAGGGCTTGCGTCCTCATGGATACTAGTCAGGTTCGTTAACCACTGAGCCACGAAGGGAACTCCATCTTTAAAAAAGTTTTTAAATCCTTAGAAAAGAATAGATTTTATAGAAGTAAGTGGTCTTAGGAAATAACGGAATTGACCTTGTTAATTTTATTGGTGAGAGAAATGAAATCCAATGAGATTCAATGAATTGTCTAGTTATGCACCCCAGAATGACAAATTTGGGACTGAAATCTGGATCTGGTGCGTCTGACAGTTCTCTTCGGACTATTTCAAAGTTTTATTGTCCACTAAGAAAAGATGGAGAACAGATCAAGGTGATGGGTATGAACATTAATTTACTGATTTACCAGAAAGGGAGACAAAGGATCTGAGGTGATATCTCTTTTTGACACCTATTGCCTCTCATTGGAACTTGTCCTTTGACTAAGGTAATGGCAATACATAGTCCTTTAAACTTTCTGGCTCTTTTCTAGTAAATTCAGATGTAGTCATCTGCCTCTCCTGATACACACTGGTTTAGTGGAAAAATATATAGGTTTAGTATGATATCAGCCCAAATGCTACGAGATATGTTCATAAAAATTTATGCATTGATGAATTTATATAAAAATTTAAGTAATAGCTAGGATCATCCTAAAATAAAATATATTTGATTTCAATGTTTATTTTCAATCTAAATGCTAAATTGACACAATGATAGGCAAATAGTCTAATAGAATAGAGTTGAGGGATAGATATACACATGTACAATGACTCTATTTATGCTAAAGAGGTAACTGCAAAATAGTGAGGAAAGGATAGTTTATTTTAGCGAATAGTGCGAAGCCAATTGTATATACAAAAAAGTATAAATTTTCATTCTTTGACACAATAGACAATATTCCCTTCTAGGTGGATTGTATGTCTAAATATGAGTGGTAAAATTGAAACTTCTTGAAGATAATAATAGAGATTTTTAATATTTATAAAATAAGATAAAAACATCACTAAAATAAACTTAGTAATATTATTTCATTAAAATTAAGAAATTCTATTTAACAAAAGACTTTATTAAGAGAGTGAAATTCAAGCCATTTAGAAGGTTGATAATTTTTATGTGTTCAATATAAATAATGGTCAAAATTTTCTTGCCCAGCGTATACAAAGATCTTCTAGAAATAAATAAAAATGAGATACCTAATTCAACAGAAGAATTCATGAGAGGACTGAGCAAGCTCTTCACAAAAGAAGATATCCAAATGGGCAGTAAATACAGTAGAATATGCTCAACCTCATTATTCCTCAGGGAAATGCCACCTCAATATCATATCCTACACATTGTAATAATGGCTATATATTAAAATAATGCTAATGCCAAGATCTCACAATGATGTGGAACAATCTCATTTCTGATGGGACTATAAATTGTTATGTCGTTTTGGAAAACTACTTAGGAGTGTTTTCTAGAGTTAACATATGTATACCCTATAATTTAAGAATTCCATTTCTGAGTGTACTCTCAATAGAAGTGTGTGTATATGTGCACCAAAGGGCATGTACAGAGCAGTATTTTTTAAAATAAGCCCAAAGTGAAAATCTCCCAAATGCCCATCGATATGGAATGGATAAACTGTAGTATATTTGTATCCTGGGATACTATATATAAATAAATATGAAGTAATTACTGTTAAAGTAATAAGCACTGGTGAATTCCACAAACCTATGTAGAGTTAAAAAAAAAAAACAAAAAACTAACCAAAAGATACATATTGTATGCTTCAATTTACTGATGTTCAAACACCAAAAAATTAATCAGGATTTTTAGAATTCAGGGTGATGGTTATCTTTGGGGAGAAGGGAAGTGTGGCAATTGTAAAATCATGTGAGAGAAACATCTGGTGTGATATCAATGGTATTTTTCTTGACTTTTGTGGCAATCACACTTATTTTGTGATAACTCTCTGAACTCTGCCCATACAATCTGAAAATAATTCTGTGTATATGCTACCTTTATTTTTTTTAATTATTAAAAATAAGGCTTATGGAGAAAAGTGGCTTGAGTGCTGTATTTCTACACTGCTCATAAACTCTCAGGAATAGGGACCTTTTATTGTTTTATATAATTTTCAATTCAATCAAGCTTTCTCTGTATATTTTTTATAACCACATATTATATAAAATTAACCGTGTTGTTAAGAGATATTACTCTCAGCCAATTCATGGCATCTATTTGTAACACACAGACGAAAGTCGATTTTCAAGTGTCCTTAGGAAAATTTTTGTTTAGGTGCATTTACGTTGCTTGGAGAAGAATATCATCGCTTCTGTACTAAATCATCTGTATGAGATAATTGAGAACCTAGAGTGCAATTAAACCAGCTTGCTAGTTTTTCCAGTCACAGGAATCCAATATACTTGGAGATCCGAGAGTGAGTTGTAAGCCTTATTTATAGCTTTATTTCTAAAAGCTTTATTAATTATTAGGTTCATTCTTGTGGAGATGGCTAAGTTGGTATTGGGAAAATGGCTGAAGGAAATGGCTTTTATTTACTTCTGATCCATTTATCTCTGAAATGGAATTAAGATAATATTCTTTAGTGTATTTTATATCTCCAGGCATCAGGAAAAAGATTTCTGTGAAGCAGCACACAGGCAAAAATCAAATAAATAGTCTTTTCTTTAATCTTTCCATCTCAAATAAATGATCGAAATGCACAAAGTTTATTGAGGGAGCCTAAATGTAATATTTAAGTCATCAATTAATATACAGATAAATTTTGCACACCTGAAGCAACTATTTCTGGGCAAAATAAGGAATATTGGTATACATTCCTGGTGATGTGCATAGAGAGTTCTAATTTTACTTTGATGAGTTCAGGGTAAGTGATACTTTTTTCAGTTTCTTTCAATACTTCTCATTTACTTCTAAGGCTGAATACAATTTTATATTCACTATTTTTTGGCATGTATCAGAAGTAATTATTAAGTAATATAGTTTCTTTAGTCTACTTTTTGCTGCTTTATATTTTAGTCTTTAGCTCATTCCACCTGCTAATGCATACTTTATATTTTTCTTCGCTTTCTATGTTCTCTACCACAAAAAGTGATATTTTTGAACAGTGAACTATAGTGACACACAGTGGAGTTAATATATAACAATCTGTGTTTTGTTTTAGGGACACATCTTTTTGTAGAAGTGGGGAATTCTTAATTTTAAAAAGTGAAAACTGTCTTCTAGAGATGTATATTTGTAAATGGCTCTATATCTGAGAACGCAGATTTGAAAAATTCTTGAATACTGCAAATGGAGGTTGTATTAACAAGTAAGGCAGTATTGATATGTGATACATCTTGAAATACAATGTATGTAAAATATTTTTGATGATTTTTGATAAGGTCTTAGGAATGTAAAAACATTGAATGATGTTAAATTATATCACTTTCCTGAGATAATAGATTTTTTTAAAATCATTGATCTGACATTGTCAAACTGTAAATTATATGAAGGACAATGACTAAGGATGAGTAAGATGTATATTACAGACAAATTCAACAGCCTCTTCCTGTTGTAATACTCATAATATAATCTTAGTCCAGTGTTTGAATTTCCTAGCAAGAATCTGGATAGGTTCTAGGTCTTTAACTTATTTATTCATATTACTTGGAAGGATTTTGATCATTGCATAGATTAAAGCATGACTTTTTAAAGAGTGAAATCATGACTCTCAGGCAAATATAAGACAAACATATGTTAAAGATTTTATTTAACTCATTGTTTTCTGAATGGGCCAATAAGATGTTCTGACTGTTTCAAAGAGCACTTAAGAAGTTAAGTTATTTGTAGGAAATTTATCAGAGAAACTTTAAGATTGCTGACTTGGATATAATACTTTTAAATAAATGTCCAATAGATCACAAATCTTTGGAATTACCTGTTCTAGCAGGCAGAAATTACTTTCATCTTTATCAAACAAAGTTGTAAATTATCAAGTAACTTCATTAAATCTGGGGCATTTAATAATAAATAATGAAATGAACTAAACACATTCTCTTAAATAATACTTGGGTAGCTTTTGCCAAAGTACAAATTGAAAGGATTTTCAGTTTGTGTATCTCAAATTATTTGCCTTATTATCAAGTTCTGGGCAGTTTTTCTGATACAAAATGCAACTTATTTTCACATAATACAGAATATGAAATTGGCAAATAAAATTTTCCCCACTTAAAACCATATTGCCAGAAGGGGTAAAATTATGCCTTAATTCAAGTGCCAGGCTACAGGTTATTAAATACCAAAAAGGAAGAAATGTGCTTTCAAGAGGTGCTAAGAACTGTGGGTGTTTATACTTCTAGTAATGCGATGAAATTGACTGTAACTAATAGAGTGTGAAATAGTCTCCCAAGGAACATAATGAAGTCCTAAAGAAAATAGCTTAAAACAGGAGTAAAAGGAGGTCTTGAAAATACAAGCAAGGAAAATCACTGCTACATTGGAAGGTGATTTTTAAGTTGTTATGTAAAGTGTCGCTGCCTCTAATTTTGTTATTTTCATTCATGACTAGCCATGTATCATTTTAATGTTGATTTATCTAATTTATATATACTCCAGAAAACAAAATGGAATCAGAGAATTCAGTGCTGATTACTGCGAGCAGCAGTAAGGTACAGCAAATATTTGCTACGTAGTGCTGTCTGGAGACATGCGTTATGGGGAAAGTTGCTAAGCTGGTCTTCCTAACAGATCTCAACACTGATTTTGTGCATCACTGATATTCTAGTTATGTGTCTTGTTAAATATACTAAATGGAATAATGGTTTTGTGTGTGTGGGCAATTACTCATAGGTTCTTCCCTAAGAACTTAATCTACTACAGGAACCAACAGAATTACCTGTAAAGGAGATTACATTATAAACCAAATATGTGACGTTGATAAAAGTAGATTCAGTGCATTTTAGTGAATATAATGATAATAAAATAGGAAGATATCCCTAGTGATGTAAATAAAATGGCTGATTTTATATTTAGAAGTAAACCTTTTAATATTTATTATTAGCACTTCATAGTATTTTCCTGAAAGAGTGATTTCTGTCATATACCAGTGTGTTTTAAAAAAATAAATGTTATCATCAGATCATTTCTTCATCCTAAACTCTAAGTAAGGACTCTTTTTTCATAATACTGGTTTATCTTCCAAACATGGGTTTGTTGGATATTAGCTACAGTTTTTTTTACTTATAACTATTTTAAACCTGGGAAGTTGAATGCATCAAACATCACTAATATCAATGTTTTTGTGGTCAATGACTTTTCTTACATTCTGCATTTGATTCTGTTTCATCATGGATAGTGCAGTTTTATTTTCAAATAAATTGGCTTTCATTGTTTAATCGTTTGATTCTCCAGGTTTGATATAGTAATTAAATCTGCATTAGGATAATATTAATATAAACATGTAGTCATTAAAATTTAAAATTTAAATGGTTTTTTTTTTTTTTTTTGTCTTTTTGTTATTTCTTGGGCCGCTCCCGCGGCATATGGAGGTTCCCAGGCTAGGGGTCGAATCGGAGCTGTAGCCACTGGCCTACACCAGAGCCACAGCAACGTGGGATCCGAGCCGCGTCTGCAACCTACACCACAGCTCACGGCAACGCCGGATCCTTAACCCACTGAGCAAGCGCAGGGACCGAACCCGCAACCTCATGGTTCCTAGTCGGATTCGTTAACCACTGCGCCACCACGGGAACTCCTTAAATGGTTTTTAAACTCTCTCTCTCTCTCTTTTTTTAGGGCTATAACTGTGGCATATGGAAGTTCCCAGGCTAGGGGTCAAATCAGAGATGCAGCTTCCAGCCTACACTACAGTCACAGCAACACAGGATCTGAGCCGCGGCATCTGCGACCTACACCACATCTCATAGCAATGCCAGATTCCAGACCCACTGCGTGAGGCCAGGGATCGAACACGCATCCTCATGGATACTAGTCAGATTCGCTTCTGCTGCACCACAATGGGAACTCCAAAATGCTCTCATTTTTAAAGAAAATTTTTATCACATAGGGAAATACTTTTGCTAGCATCCTTATCCCTCATATTCCATTACTATCAGCTGCTCAAGGCATATGGAAGCTTTGTTTAGAATTGTTTTGCTGTACAAGAAAAAGGATCCTCCATAAAAAATAATTTCGGTCCTAAAAATGATCGCCATTTAAACATGAAAAAATAAAAGATTACCTTTTTTGTAATTTTAAAATTTTATATGATAACCAGATGCAGATACTTACATTTTATTTATCTACACAAAGTTAGACATTCTATATAAATTTATTTTGTTTTCTTTAAGGTATAAAATCCTAAAGTTGTAAGATTATGAAAAACATAGGTATTTTATTCATATTTACTAGTTTTTTCCTATGTTCAATATACTTATAGTTTACTATAGTTAGTTAATCACAAAAATATAGCTAGGCAGTTTCCAAAATTTGTGATTTTCGCTAGATGAAATATGACTAATTTGGGATGACTCACTAAAGAGATGAATAAATTGAGCCCATCGTAATGTTATGTATCTATTAAAAATGTTTAAAAAATTTGGCTGCATACACATCTCTCACCTTTAGAAGCTTTCAAGCTTTACTAAGGAATGGGTACAGAGTCTAATTTCTTTCTAAGCCAATTGTGTGGTTTAATCACAGGAAGCACTGTTTAACTTCAGGAAGTTAATACCATGTGAATATTACCAAGGTGAAATGTAGAAATTGTGCCAATTACTTTATGAGCTGTTCTCTGATCATTGATCCTGGGAAAATTCTTTCTTGGGTCCTGGTGTTCTTCTTTGGGGGATGGATGTGATTTCATTGGCTTCCTCTGGACTGTGGCATGGCTGTACAGGTCCCCTTATATCCTATCCCAGGGTTATGTGGGGCTAGGGCAGAGGAGCAACACTGGGTCTCAGGATAAAGTCCTAACCTGATAATACTAGCTGCAGTCCCTAAGCTCACATTGTTATATGGCTTTAATTTGGTGATATGCCAGAAATGGCTCATACCAGCTCACACTGGCTCATGGGCTGTTTGCTATATTATCAGGAATTTTGTGAGCAGGCTGTTAAAAAAAAGCCATTACCAATATAAATTAAATAAAGTTACAATTATATCAATTATACCAAAAGTAAAGGTTGTAAATACTCAGATTTCACCACGTCCTAATTATTATTATTATTTTTTACCACACCTTACTGTACCTATATCTTTGAGGTTACATTTACTGTATCTGTGTAGTGGATGTACTACATGATTTTGTGTTCCATTCGCAGTGTAACTTCTCTAATTGAAATCTTGTAAGGGCTTCTCATTGTACCAAGGATAAGGCCAGAAATATTTACCATGGCCTTCCAAAGACTGCATGACCTCTTCATTCTCAGCTTTCTGTACCATCCTCCCCTCTTGTTTACTATGCTCCAGACACACTGCTGCCTGTTGTTTGTGGAATACAAAAGCCCTTTCCACTCTCAGTGTCTTTGCTGCTCCTTTTGCCTCTAATGCTCTGTTTTCAGTATTCCAGAGTGGCTTCTTTGTATCTTTTGGCCATCTCAAGTATTATTTGTTCCAGTAGGCTTTCCCCATCATCCTAACCCGGCTTTAGCCCTACCAGTTATTCTCCATCATCTCATTTCACTTCTTTATTTCTTTTGTAGGATTTTTAATAGCCAGATCACTTATATCCATACTTAACCTGCTTATTGTCTATATCCCTCAAGAGGATGTAAGTTTCATGAATGTAGACCTGTCTCTATCTCTCTCTCTCATTTTTGTTGTTTGCTATAATCCCATTATACTGACTATAGAAGAGTGGGTGCTGTTTTTGGAAGAAAGACAAGCAAGGCAGGCAGGGAGGAAGGAAGGAAATAAGATAGGTTCAGGCAGAGGAAAATAACTGCTCTTACTATTATCTCTATTTTCCTTGCAGGTCGAGTTTCAGTAAATCAGATCATTCCTCCAATGAATTAGGCCAAGCACTGTAAATAATTTTTTTATTTAGTGGTACATTTGGAGCCAAAATATCCCTCTATCCTAAATACTAATATTAATAAATATTCTGCCTTTTTTATTTAGGGGCAAAAAAATTATCTATAGAGGAAAAATCTTAGAACAGAAGCTGAACCTGCTTCACTTTTTAATGTGAAACCACAAATTTAAATAATCACACATAGAGCTTTGAAAAATAACTTTTACAGACATATGCAATGTGTGACTCAAAGTAAATATTACTATGTAGGGTTAATAGAAGCAGAAGTTAATATTCCCAGAACGAGTTAGGGTATCGTTTAAGGATGAAGTAGGGGGATCAGGGCACTTGGTAATGAGATAAATAATGAATCCCAGAAAATTAGTAACCTTCATTCTCCATAAAAAAAATTGAACCTTGGAGTTCCCATCGTGGCGCAGTGGTTAATGAATCCGACTAGGAACCATGAGGTTGCGGGTTTGATCCCTGCTCTTGCTCAGTGGGTTAACGATCCGGCGTTGCCATGAGCTGTGGTGTAGGTTGCAGACGTGGCTCGGATCTTGGATTTCTGTGGCTCTGGCACAGGCTGGCGGCTACAGCTCCGATTCGACCCCTAGCCTGGGAACCTCCATATGTTGCTGGAGCGGCCCAAGAAATGGCAAAAAGACAAAAAAAAAAAAAAAAAAGAAATTGAACCATATATATTTGCTTTTTTATTCTCTACTCTGCTAATCTGGCATAGCTATTTTTAAAATGTGTAGTATTGACAGAAGCTTTTGGCAAAAGGAAATGTATGTTAGCTTATTCCTCACTAGTACTTTTCCAACCAGTCCCTTTTCCTCTAAAGATGGATTTATGCCCACAGTTGAAGGCAGATATATGCACCATCATCCATTTATTTGCCATCCAGGGTCCTTTGCCTGGGTAGCAAAGTCCCTTCAGTTTCAGTTGTAACTAGTAATTCAAGGATGGAGGAACTGGTATCTTAGGTTGCATCCTCTTTCTATATAGAACAACTTGCAGGAATAAGCCTTCCTAAAACATCTAAGGATATTTTTTAATTTAAACTTCTTTAGAGTACTTCATACCTATGAATAGAAAATCAAACACACCTAATATTACTTGAATAAAAAGTAATTTTTGAAGAAAATGTTATCAATGTTATCTAAATATCATGTTAATATTGGATTTGGGGAAACTAGTTTATCAAAATTATGAAGCTGTCATTTCTTCCTGGGCCCCTGTGTAGATCTCTCTATTACCCTAATTAAATAGTGACTCAGTGAAACCAGAAGTACTTCTCATCTTTATTATATTAAGTATTAAAGTGTTCAATAAATATTTTCCCCGCATAGCAAACTTCTTAGGAAGATATTCAACAAGTAGAAAAGATAGAAAACACAGAAGAGCAGTGGGTCTCTGCTTTTTAAGAACTTTTGTTGCTATTTGAAATTTTAGTAATACACACCTTCTAAACTTCTAAAGCAAAGCCATCCGTGAGAAGAATAATAGAAGTAATGTGATTTCATTAGAGTGCTTTTAATTGATCAAAATTCTAGAGTCATATTCTATTTGCAAAAAATAGTGAACTATTTAGTATGATTTGACTGTTTGCCTAAGAGTTTATCATTCAAAAGATATCTCCAGGTCACAATATTTTAATCAGTACTATTTTTCAACTTGTTGATATTCAAAGAGTTAATTGATATCATTTTCCATCTGTTGCATAATTGTAACTAGGTGAAGTTATCAGAAGAACACTGACTCAGGAATCAAAAGATCCAGCTCTGGCACAGATAGTGTTACTTTAAGGAAATAAAATCACCTTGCTGTTTCTCAGCTTTTTAATAGGCAAAATAAAAGAGTTGGATATAATGAATTCTAAAGGGATTCCCTTTTAACTTTAAATATGTAATATTTAATTCATTCCTTACCACTCGAATAGCCTTTAACTCAGGAGACTTATACTGAAGTGTTTAGGGTAAGGTGTTATAATGGTAGTTAACTCTGAAATGATTCATGAAAAATATCTGTGTGCATATGTGTGTATATCCATCCATCCATGCTTCTATCTATTTAGAGACAGAGATAGAGACAAAAAAAGGAGCAAAAACAAATGAGGTAAAATATTAAAAATTGGTGAATGTATGTGAATATATAATATTCTTTCAACTTTTTAAAAAAGTTTACAACTTTTCAAGAGAGAAGGTATGATAAAGAATAAATAAGAAGCAATAGCAAACATAAACACAAGAAGCAATAGCGAAAAGTGCAAAAACGAAAAAGTACTTTGTTTGAGGATTAGTGCCGAATATTCCTCAGTTTTACCAGAACTTGAGGGAATGTGCTTCTTAATGCATATGAGGTCAGTACCACCCTTTGGATAGTTATATGTGTGGTAAGGAAGAAAGAGGCCCAAATATGATAACAGAGCCTGCTGGTGGCATGTCTTGCCTTGTCCACTGACCATAGTTGGCAGGAAGAGTAGAGAAGGCCAGAGGATAAGCTCTTTCCTTTTAAAGAAAGAATGGCTTCAGTTGTCAGCACAGCCCAATTAATGTTCTCTAAGCAATTAGCACCTCCTCTCTATGTAGAGTCAGTGTAGATGACTCTATTTATTAAGTTAGTGCCATAGCAACTACGACAGCAGGACAGATATGTAGTGTATGTGAGTATAACTAGAACAGTTATTAACTTAAAATCTCTGGAACTTTCTGCTTTCTACTCCAACCTATTAGTTTATGCTTTTAGTATAGAGTCAACTTTTAATTTATATTTTCATCTTGAACTACTCTAATAAGTTCAGTTCTCAGATTTGTCTTTTATATTCACCTCTAGCTTCTTAATATTTTTAATTAGAATTTGTGTCAAAAATTCATTTCTCAAAGGTTCTGGAGCTTTCTGTTTTTCTGTCTTTGTGAAATTTTGAGGAAAGACTGTTTTTCCCTCTGGCTTGATTCTGTTTGAGAAGCAGTCTTTGGAGAAAACTTAAACTGCACATTTTTTAAATGAAATCTCTTTGGAAATATGTTTTTACAGAGATTAATAGAACAGTTATGATTTAAAATGCTTGGTTTTAAAAATTCTATATTTTAAAAACTAAATGACTTACAGATCAAACAGATAATATAACTACCCAAAAAAAAATTTAAAAGCAGTTTCTGCTATTTTATTATAATGATAATTAGCTTTGACTTCTCAAGAATCCTTCAAGAAGGATTTAGGTTGACCTTATGGAGAGCTGTCCATCCTAAGGTATAGGAAAGTGTGATGTGCTCTGGGTATGGTCTGGGTATGGTTAGCCAAAAGGTGCTTAACCTGCTGAGGTTTTTGCTTGTTTTAAATCTAAATAGGTTCCCTTAAGTTAATATTTCAAGAACTGGAAAAGAGGAAATAAATTATATCACAGCCAATACCAAGTCAGATATTGGTTCAAACATCTGAGTTTTTGGTACTTAGTGTGTCAAAAGGATTATTATCAGCCAAAGTCTAAAAGGAGTACTGGAGTTAAAATGATGGCATGGTTCTTTTAAAGAGCTGGAGGAAAATTCTGACATTAGAAGATTCTACTTTAGGGAAAGAACAATAAGCAGGGATAGCCATCTAACTAATATGCTAAAAACAATCTATGTCAAAAGGCACAATTGTAGCATTGAAATAATAAATTGTGTTGAATGTAGGTTTGGAATGATCAACCTGGATATAAAATTAATTTTGAGTGTGGGAAGATCACCGAAGTTGCCTATAGATTCTTTAGAGGTAGTAGGGATGGAGAAGAACTCTCGCTGGCTTCCTCCTTAGTCTTAGATTAAGCACCAATCTAGAATGATCTCTGAAATATCTGAACAGTGGGAGGTCATAATTGCCAAGGTAAACAGTTATCCAGGTAGACAGCATCTTCTAGCATATCATCTTGCTTGACCCTATACTCAATCAGTAACATTTGGGAGCAAGTTTTATTAGTATAGTTTTACATACAAAGACTCAAAGATGTCAAGAGACTTCCAAATTTATACAGTAAGGGGGTGTCAGGCATAAATTTCAGACCCAAAGCTGCTTAGTCCAAATTCAGAGCTCTTTTCTGTTACATCAGGAGGGAGAATTACCACCCCCAGGTATTTCATGGCATATATGCTTCAGTTTTCAATTAGATTCTTCAGAATGTTTCATTGCATAATAATATTGTTTAGTAATGATTTTTTTTCCCTTTTGTAGCTGTTCAGCTTTCATTTGAAGGGCATCTTATTAAGATGTTATCTTTGAATATACTGAATGTCTAATGGTGTTATTTAAGTGTCCATCCAGGCCAGCCCTTTGAGGTACTGCTTACCATGTGTGAAGGAAAAAAATTGAGTTGGTAGCAAAGTAATTCACTTGTATTTAGGAAGCAGTCCTGTAACTGCTTTTCTCCTCTTGCTCTCTCATTCCTATTCCTACTACTTTAATTCTGATGTAGTGTTTAATTTAAACTAATGTGTGGGAATCTCACACATCTCTCCAGATTGTCGAGGAGGTACCTCTTACTACAGCCACTGCTGAGGTGCTCATTTCCTTGAAGATGTCCCTCAACTTCACTCATGGGCAATTGGATAATGTTTCACTTTGAGCAAGGGCTTCCTCTGGCTTCCTATTTCTGGATTTTTAAGAACACAGCTTGGATTTCTAGGAAGCATCTTATGGATACTACTGGGTAGACATCTGTGGTTTGAGAGTCATTGTCTATGGAGCTATCCTTGGCCAGGGACAGAAGCTATTGGATAAATACTCTCCCCAGTTGTCCTCTGGGATGCAAGTTCATAGATGCATTTCATAAATCTTCCCAGAATGTCCTACAAGATCAAATGCTGGTGTCTCAGCCCGATTGGTAATGAAATAATGCATCTTTTAATTTGCATTCCTTATTTCCTGTTATACTCTCCTTGCCCCCCAATTTCCTTAGATCACATTAGTTGCTTGCAAGTCTTTGTGGCTCTGCCTTTGAGGGAACTCAGACTAATGAAGCAAAACTATAGAGGTGTAGTTCAATTTTCTGCAAATCTAGTGTACTATTTTAATTGTTTTACTGAGTAGAAACACAAAGAACCAGGAGACTGCGACTAGTAATGAACCTTTAATGAGCTCTGGCACTCGTTAGACATGGAATTCCAAGAAGAGCTGGCTGAAGTTTCTGCCCAATAGGATCACAGATTGGCATATTTCCTCGCCTAGCATTAAGCATCTACTAGAGAATAGATGTGGATCAGAACTCTGTATTCCCTCCTGACCCCTAGCACCTGCTCCCTCCCTTGCCTCAAGCCTCCTAAGATTGAATTGTCTGACTCTGGATTTAATGGAAAACTCTGCCCTTGGAACTGCATCACAGAGCCAAAAGCAAAGCTAGTAATGAGCCCCAGGTGGTATGTCCATTTGCTATTCTACTTCACAAGTTAACTGTGGTCAGAGAATTTATCTTGTGCTTGCATGATGCATTTTTTAAAACATGGATTTACTCTACAACACGATTCTAAATTTATTTTTCTTCTGTATATTTTCCCATAGTGTACTTAGATGTGGAATTACTTATTTCTCCTATAAAGAATCCTAACACGACCCCAAACTCCCATTCTTATGAACACAATAATGTTGTTTCACTAAAAGAAGGAATTGCAGTATATGCCACAAGAGATTTTACTCAATTTGTTTTGTACTCAATTTAATTTTTACCTTTAAAAAGTATAACTCCCTTTATCATAGACAATGACTGTTTCCAGTGCTCAGATTGCTAGTAAAATATCAAATAGCAAATATTCTAAATAATATCTTTTAAAGTCTCCTTTATTTTCACATATGTGCTGGTAATGAGTATAAATTTTTTTAAGAAAAAAAGATTTTATACAGTTAGCTGCAAAATGGAGAAGTGTATTATCAAACTAGTGTCTAATAGACCAGATGGCATAGCTTAAAAAACATTTTAATATTAAAGCTTTTTTCTTTTGTTCAGATGGACATGTGTGATATGTTAAGACTTATCGCAGAGTAAAGTTGCTGATGAATCTACTTTTCTTTTTTTCTGAACACTAAAGCACCCTGAAGGTAGACTTTTTGATGTGCCCGCCATGTTTTAGATGAAAACTATTTTATAAGCTGGCCTTCAAAGCAGAGAAGAGAATTTACTAATTAATTTATTAATAGCTGAATGGTATTTTCAATGTCATAAGCTTTAAAAATGCGCTTATCTGAAAGTATATGTGTATTTGTTTTGTTTTGTCTTGTTTTGTTTTGTTTTGGCTACGATGTTCAGTGGGGCTTGATGTTTGATCTCAGTTCCCAGACCAGGGTTTAAACTCAGGGCACAGCAGTAAAAATGCTGAAACCTAACCACTAGATCACCAAGGCACTCCCTGTATATGGATTTGTTTGTTTTCAGTATGGAAAAACATTAAATTGAAATATTTTACTATTTAAGGTTATATTGTAATTTTTTTTTTTTACACACTACACTTTTGCAATCTGTCTGTAGGCTAAATCAACACTTGATTATCTTACTACTTGTTGATTCAGAGTCTTACTTTAAATTTTTTTGACTTCAAAAACAGAAATAGTCTTTGAATTTTATTCATGGATTTTCTTATAGTGCTTCTTCAGTGCTCATGTTAGCTCTCCTTTGAGCATTTTCTATTAAGATTCATATATACAAAGTAGATTTTAAGCTTGAGGGTTACATAATATTAAACTCAGTATTTAAATTCTTATGATAATTCCTCTCAAGTTCTTTCTCTCAATTTTACTGAACACATTAGCCCTAGATTCCATATTTATTTCTGTAATATAATTTCAATGACAGTAAAGCTTATGAAACTAATGTCACATGTTCAGTTGCTAGAGACACAGAGAATAACTCTAAGCCAATACCATCTGAAGGTATAAAAAAACACTCTACTGCTGCTAAGGGATATTGCTGAGAGGGTAGAGATGGCATTATGTAATCAATTTATTGAGAAATCTTGAAAATAATACTGTCAGAGGTAGTATGCTCACCAACTATTTCATTTTTCCTTTACATTTCCTAGATCCTGAAATTAGGAAGGACACTATCTGTGGAAACAGTCAGTGGATTATGAACAGAAGTGAAGCAAGTCCTACACAATTTCGTATAGTGCAACTCAAATGATGGAACTTCTATTTGCCTGAGTGGACTTCTGGTGGGCAGTTTTACTGCAGAGTTGCTTGGAAACACACCAAGTTTTGTTGCAGAGTAAAACTGCTGATGAATCCACTTTTCATTTTTTCTGAGCACTAGGCACTCTGAAGGTAGACTTTTTGATGTGCACACCATGTTTTAGTGATGAGACCTGTTCGTCAACCCAGGTCCCAAAGTCAGTGGTGCTGCAGATTTAAGAAAGAAGAGACAAAGACGTAGAGTGGGGATCAGGGGGCTCCCGCCTTTGAGAGGCAATAGCAACCCTCTGAGCCAAGTCATGATTTTTATTTGCTATTTTATACTTCCTTGTACCTGCAGAATCACATATGTCATTTACAATGTTACTGATCAAGGCTACAGATATGTAAGGCACATACCCTTTGTATTGATAGATGCTATAAATGATTAACCCTCCAGAGAAAGATGATATTATTTATGTTTAAGCTATTACACCCTTTCCTCCATCTCCCTTAGGGTTCTGGTCATGAGAACAAGAATGTCAATGGCTTTCCATCAACGACATCTGGAGTATTTGGCAACTTGCTTTCAAGCAGCCACTTGTACAATGTACATTTCCCATCTCACTCCCTTTCCCCAGGGGTCTGGGAAAGTCTTATATATTTTGCAAGCCTAGATTAGCGTCATTCTTTAAGCGCCATCTAGTTTCTTTGATTCACTATGGCCTGTATACATGCATATCTGGCAAGCCTCCAACATTTTAGATGAACTAAATATTTAGTTGAGTTGCTTGGAAACACACCAAATTTTGCGTAAGTGGAAAATAAGCTTTTTTTGTTATAAGCCACTAAGATTACAGGTTGTTAGTTCAGAATAACCAAAACTTTCTTGATAAACATTGTTATTGGAACCAAAGTTGTAGAACTTCTGAGAACAAAAAACCTGAAATATGTGGCAGCATGAAACTAATACTAAAACCTTAAAAATATGGTGATCTTTACAACAGTAAAATATTTGGCAAAAATGCACACCTGCAGGTTTTGAGGAAGCAGATCATACATCTCAAAATAAAGGAAAATAAAACCATTACCAACCAATAATAATGACAAAAATGTGTGGCTTTTAGGGAAAGGAAGTTTGAAAATTCAGAATTTTGATAAGTTTGGTGTGTTTGGCAAGATATTACATGGAGGTGATGAATTCAGGCAATAGTTGGCTGATTGCTAAGCAAAATGGAGAAGAATAGGTATAATACACAAGATCTGGGCCTCTCAAGAAAGTCCACTGTTTCTGGATTTCCACCAGTAAAAATAAATAAATAAATATGGAAATCCATCAGAATCTTTAAACTGATTCTATTTCATCAGGGACAAAAAAATTAGACCAAGGACATGGAGCCAGCAGTACTTTCAACTGCATAAAATGGCTTAGGGCAAAAATCTGATTGGGGTCTGGAAAACAGTCTCTAACTCTAAAATAACTCTAGCAAGGTAGTCTTTAAACTCACAAGAGGTATGGGTATAAGAAAGCAAAAATTATGGTGAGTCTGCATTAGAAAGACTAAGATTATACACATGAATGAAATGGAAACATATGTAAGAAGCTTCGTTTTGGGGGGGTATAATATCTTAGAGCAAAAACCTTGAAACTAAGACTCAAAATCATGTTTCTTCCCACAAGCATTTTAGATTGAGGAAATGAGCTGAGATACTGTCTCAGCTACCAAGAGGCCCTGGTCCCCAAGTGTCTGTTTCAGACATAAACAAGGAGGATGAAGACAGACACAAGGTCACAGAGAACACTGGATGATAGTCGTTCCTTCCATAGATCACAATCAAAGACTAATTCTGGAACATTTTCTACTCTTGTCATATGAGGTCCCTTACAGTGTCTTCTGCAACCAGTGGGGGTGCAGAGAGATGAGTGGCAGGCATCCCTGTGTGTGTGGAAATGTAAAAGAACACATGGAATAGTTGGTGAGCATTACTTCCTTTCACAGTATTATGTTCTCAATTTATTGATAAGTCAAATAGACTGCGTTACTGTGTTTCACCCATTCTTCCTTCTTCTAAAGGGTGGTGATTTTTACAGTTATTCCATACAAGCTCTACTATTACATTGGAATGTGGAAGGCAGTTAAGCTTTGTTTTTAGTTCAGAGATCTCTAAACCAAGCAAAGCCATACCTTGACCCGATGTAGACAATACTGCATGTCACTCAGAGAGAAACCTTTGAACTGGCTACATTAATGGGATACAACCTTGTGCTCTCTTCCTTGAGGATGGATTTCATGTGCAAAGGATTTTTGGAGGATGGAAATGCAGACACAGGCAGAAATATAGCCATATAAAACCATTTATTTCTCTCATTACTCATCCCCTTTGCAATCAGGCCAGGACCATTGCAATAATATTAATACAATGAGCTCAGAGCAGAAGTTATCTGTAAAACTGAGAAACTGATCTCATAGTCAGGTGTGATTTTTTATTTTCTCTTCCCTTGACCAAGAGCTATGTATTCAGATTATGCATCAGTCAACATTGCTAAGTGGCCACATGGAAGGTAGTTGCTGTCCAGGTCCACAAAGGACATTGGGAGACAAGAAATAAGAGGGAACTATTCATTACTTCTGCATTACCAGGACTTTACCAACTAAAACATAGATGATTGGTCATCCCAAACTGGTAAGAATGGAATGAAGAAAAACTTTTTACTGCATTATGATTTTATCTACTTCTTAAAAAAAATTTAAACAAATATAAGACCTTTATAAATGCATTTTTTAAAGGATTGGAGTATTTTTGGAGATGCATTCATAACTACATTTAGTTTATTCTAAATAATCTAATTCACATAAGCCCTTTGAATGTCTGCATGGTACACTAAGATTACAATGTGAAAAAAATTGTTTTCAATGAAAAAAATTTTTCCTCAATCATAAAAACTGCAAGCATTTGTGTAGCATTTAGTATATTACAGATATTTTTCAAATCAAATTTACACATAACTATTTAATCTTCAAAACTCAGTAAGTAAATAACTAAGTGTCTGCCTTTTACAGGTGATGCATTGAATGCACAGTGAGTGTAGATAATTTGCCCAAGCTCACACAGGTAGTGAGGGGTGGATTTGGGGCATGGCTCAGTCAGTTATGGTCCACAATCCCTGGACTACAGTGGTTTGAACCACTAGGTGCTACTGCCTCAAATCAATACTGAGGATTAGCTAATTGGAATAGGTCCATAAAGCTCTTTAACTATATAAATATATACAGGTTAGTGGCTCCTTACAAACCAATTATTTACAAATACATTTTAACAATCCAAGTGGTGATTTTTTTTTCATGTCACAGTATGTATCTTTAAGAGAGAATCTCTTATATAGTTTAAAATGTGATTTCATCTATAGAAAATCTAAGTGACTACGTTCAGAAAGTCAGGTCCACTTGCACACCTCTGTGGAATATAGGGACACCACTTGTCATAGGGGATCAGTGGGTTATGATCCATAGGGGCAAGGGTGAAAAGTATTATCGTTGGATATCTCATCTCCTTTTTTATTATGCTAGGAATAGAAGTGCAGTTTGGCATATTTATGTGCAAGAATAATAATTTATTTGTAATAATTGGATTGCTTTTCTTTTTCATCTATAAATTATTCAACTGCTTTTTGTGAGCAACACTTGTATTTAAAAATTGCTTTTTGAGGACATTAGTTAATTCATCATATTAATTTGTGTAGTTATGTTTACCTAATGTTATGAATTCTTTTATAATGTTTTCGGCACATGTACCCAAGCAAAATTAGAGAAACTGTAGCTTAATAAAGTATTCCAAGAATGATTTAGATAAAAAAATTCTTTGAGATAATAGTTCCCTGGATAATTATTTTGTTTGAAACGCAAATGTTAATAAAGTGTTGATCGTAATAATAATTGTTAAAAAATATTGTCAAAGCAAAAATTGCACTCATGTTAAGCAAACAAAGAAGACTATGCAAGGCTGTTGCAGTAGATTAGAGAAGGCACAGCTCAGCTGTAAGCTCAAGTGGAGTTTTTAGGAGCTGGTTAGGGTAGGATTGCGTAATGTGGGGGACCCAGAAGTTGTCTGTTTTTTATTTGCCTGTTTGTTTATTGGCCTCTGATGTAGAGAATCATTTGTATTTCTAAGAATACGGTCGATACAGATCACTAACTTAATGATGTTATCTTTCAAGAGATTCTGTTGGGGAATGAATGGATGGGGAGAAAGGAAAAAAAAGTAAGACTTGATTATGTTTTTTTTTTTTTTTTCGAGAGCAAATGCAAAGTTTAAATCATCATATATTCTTCAATTCTTCTGTCATGCACTAAAAAAGAATGTTTGCATTGTACTCTAGCATACTATACTATAAGGAAGATTTTCTTCAGGGAAGATGAAATATAAAAGTCGAATATAGATTGTTGACACTCAGGCAATAGAACATTTATGATATGGATATTTAAAATCTCCTTTTTTTTTACTCACTGAATATAAGCAGCTTATATACCTAAAGCCTCCAATATACTTGAACTATTATATGCCTTACAATGAAGATTTCATATAAAAATCCTACCTTCTTCTTAGGAAGCTATTCTCACTTGTTAAAATGATCCCAACTAATTCTGTTTGCACAATGATTTTTATAGGTTAGGTTTAACAGAGTATCTGCAATATTAAAATATATCCCCCCATGCCAGAAGAACTTTATAGCTTCTTTACCCGCCTTAGGAATTATTCTTACCATGTATAAAGAAAGACTGGTTGTTTCCCCCCAAGATTAGGACTAAAACATGTATGTACACTCTCTCTACTTTTATTCCACACTGTAGCCGAGGTTCTAGCTGGAAAAATTAGGGAAGAAATAAAGAAGAGAAATAAAGAAATAGAAAGCATTCAAATTGAAAAAGACGAAGTAAAACTATATTCACAGATGACATGACCTCACAGAAAATTCTAAGGAATCCACATCTGCTAGAATACTATTAGAAGAAATAAGTGGGTTAAGCAAATTTCCAGGATACAAGATTAAGTTAAAAATCAGTCTTATTTCTATCCAGTGGCAATGAACAATCAGAATATGAAATTCAGAAAGCAATTCCATTCACAAAAACATCAAAATGCCTAGGAATAAATTTAGTAAAAGTAGTAGAAAACTTATATCAACAACTCGAAAATGTAGTTGAAAGAAATTAAAATTCTAGATAAACAGAAAAACATCCTATGTTTATAGATCAGAAGAGTTAATATTATCAAGATGGAATTCTCCTTAACTTGATCTATTCATTAAATATATTCCCTTCCACAATTCTAACCTAATTCTTTGCATAAATTGACAAGTTGATGATTAAATTTGTATGAAAATGCAAATGATCCAGAATAGCCATACCAAACATTTAAAAAATGTGCAAATTTTATGGTACGTTAATTACATCTCAATAGAACTTTTTTTTTTTAATGCTTGTGTTAACCTAGCTTGTGTTAACCATGCATTAGGCATTTGGATGTTTAAGACTTTTTTTTTTTTTTTGAGTTGACCAAATTAATTAAACATGCATTTTTAAAAGACATGTTAAATATGTATTTTACTGGTAATGTAGTGGTAAGAAAGAAAATTGAGCCAGTTAATGGTTAATGCTAAGACTTTCAGTAGTAGTAGTAATAAAAATAACAATTTTTAATCCTAGCTTGGTTGTAGAAAACACTGTAATTGTGGTATGTGGAAAGTATACATTGTTATCTTTTTTTAATTTCTGCAAATGAAGTGTTATTATGTAGTTTAATGTTTGCTTTTTCCTAGACTAGCATCTCCAAAAATATTCTTTTAATTTCATTGTTTATTTTGTTTCTTATGCCTAGAGGTGAACAAAACAAGGGACTTTGCAGTTGGAAATGTAAATTTACATGAAAAGTTATACAATATTTTGTCAAATGAAAGCAAAAATATTTTTCCCATTATGATTTCATTAGATTACTATTTTTGTGGATGCTAAAAAGGCTTATCATTAGCTGTATGAAAAGATAAGGAAATGTAGGCACTCAATCAATCTAACAAGCATTTACTTAGATCATTCTGTGTGCAAAATGCTAGGCCAATAATATTAGAGAAGAAAAAAAGCACAATTGTTATTTCCAAGGAAGTACTATTTAATCTGTTGAAACACACAACACACACATTAATTAGATGAAATCTGACTGCCTTGGGCAAGTGCCAAGTATACAATGCCACTCAGGTAGAGATAGTTATTTACAAAATCTTCAAAAAAAGAGGTGAAGGTTTAAGCAAAACTTTGAAAGGTAGTGTTGCTCATTTATGAATATCAAAACTGAGGCTCAGAGAATTAAATGACTTACCTAAAACACTGTAGTAAATGATACACCTGTGTTTAGTACAAAGAAAAGTTTCTAGTCTTCAAGTCTGGCATGATCCTCTCTGATTTCCTACTGGCTGAAACTTTTGACCAGTAGTTTTTTTTTAATGCATATTCATATACAATAAACACCTTGCCAACAGCATGTAGACACTGGATGCTGAAATTCAATATTTGATTTGAAAGGAGAGACATTATGGCTGGGAGTTCATGCTAAAGGGAGATGAGCTGGCTAGAGTGGAAAGCAGAACCTCATGAAGCTAAAATCATGCTGCCATACCTAATGCCAAGAAGAAACAATTTGGCATAGTTGTAGAGCTCTCTGCCTAGAGGCTGTTTCTTCTAGGAACTTTGCTTCTACTTTCCACAGGTAACAAATTCTGAAGTGGCAAAACACCTAAACACTTCATGTCAGGAGTCATAGGTGAGGGTTTCCTAGGGTTGTCTAGGTTGGTAGGTACAAATCTCAGCCTTGTCAGTCATGTGGAAACAACTGTAGAAGATTACAGAGGGTATATGCATCATGTTAAGTGGGTAACTGTAAAATTTTACTAAGCCCTGTGAAAAGACTGGCCCAAAGAGACATTTCATGTTTCTTGATGAGAACAAGATATTGTAAAGCTACAAATTAATTCCCCCTCAAAAATAATTTATGAGTTACAGTCAATTGTAAATAAAATCTATTTGGCTTTTTTTTTTTTAATTTGGCAAACATTTCTTAAAATTTCTATAGAAGAAAAAAAATTAATGAAAATAATCACAAGTGTTTGGAGAAAAGAACACTTGTGGAGAGGTTCTTGCCCACCAGATATTAAAATATTCATTAACATGTAATAGTCAAATCCCAGAATGAGAATAGCCCATAACATGTTGTTTGGATGAAAAAATAAATTGCAAAGCAGTGTGCACACACATGTCTGTGTGGGTATAGCATAGAAGCAGATTTCAAAGTTTACCAACATGGTATTTCTGATAACCTCTAAGCAGTCAAGGTTCTAGCGTCTTTTTTTTCCCTTCTTTGTACTTGTATAAAATTTGTGAAGTATTATAATAATTAAGAATGTTTTAAAATATAAATTTATTTTAAGTAAATTATAGAGAAACAAAATCTTAAATTTAAGCAAATATATGTATAATTTTGTAGTGAGAAAAAGTCCTTGGCATGACTCTGTTATTCAAATAAGTGAAAATATAATAGGTATGACTAGAGTATTGAAATTTTTATATTATAAACCAAATTATGAGGCACATGACAAATTAGAAAATATTTTAAACATGTATAACATACATAATAAAATGTTAACACCCAAATGGCATTTTATGGAATTTAAAACTGGAAACACCAGTGAAAACAGGCAGGAAACACGTTATAAGATTTCTTTTTTTTTTTGTCTTTTGTCTTTTGTCTTTTTAGGGATGCACCCACGGCATATGGAGGTTCCCAGGCTAGGGGTCGAATCAGAGCTGTAGCTGCTGGCCTACACCACAGCTCACAGCAATGCCAGATCCTTAACCCACTGAGCAAGGCCAGGGATCGAACCCGCAACCTCATGGTCACAAGTTGTGTTTGTTAACCACTGAGCCATGATGGGAACTCCAGGAAACACATATAAGACTTCTTTAAAAAATAAGAAATACAAATGACCAATAAATATATAGAAGGTGTTTAACTTCACTAAATTAAAAAATGCAAAATTGAAACACTATCTTTTTGTCTATTATATCCATGTGGATTAAAGGGAGTGAAGATGTCTAATTAGAAAGGAAATGCTCATATTGCAACAGAACAAAGGATGGGGGAAAAATGTATACATGTAAGAGTAGCTTGATCCCCATGCTGTACAGCGGGAAAAAATAAAATAAAATAAAATAAAAAGAAAGGCAATGGATGCTCTATTTCATCACTTATATGAGTTTAGTTAAAATGAACTTTGGGTCATCATTTGACAATGAATATCAAAAGCTAAAAATGGGAAGTTCCTGTTGTGGCTCAGTGGTTAACGAACCCGACCAGCATCCACGAGGATGTGGGTTCAATTCCTGGCCTTGCTCAGTGAGTTAAGGATCTGGCACTGCTGTGAGCTGTGGTGTAGGTTGCAGACACGGCTCGCATCCTGTGTTACTCTGGCTGTGGCGTAGGCTGGCGGCTGGAGCTCCAATTGGACCCCTAGTCTTGGATCCATATGCCATGGGTGTGGCCCTAAAAAGACAAAACAATACCAAAAAACCCCTAAAAATGTGTTTATGCTTTAATTAAATAATTCCTCTTCTAACACCATATGTAAAAGCTATATAATTGGATCGATAAGCAAATATATATATATAAAAATGAGTACCACGGCATATATTTTTTTTAAGAATTTAGGAACAACCTAATGAACAATTACATGGGGTTATCTCATCCTCATCCACACAGAGGATATTATGCAGTGAATAAAATTGCTGCTATAAATCAGAGAGATTTATTCTTCTTTTCCTAGTGGTTCCTGGATGGGATTCAAAGGATTTGCTAATTCCATGATAGTTTATTTCAAGTTTGTATGTACGTAACAGTATACATATGTGCATTTTGGGAAAAGCTGGCTCACAGGGTCAGTAGCCTTTATTTGATTCTCACAGTTCTGTGGCCCACAGTTTAAGGAGCATTGGCTATAGTGTTCATAATTTATTGTCAGTTAAAAGCAATTTATCATTACATCACAGCTGTGTATGACATAAATGTACACACGTACTCGTTTATACATTAAATGTCGATTGATGGATTATGATTTCCCCTCTTATCTATATTGTCTAATTTCTCCATTAAAATACTATATTGCAAGATTTCACAAACTTGTGAGCTTAGGTCTGCAGATAACTAAGTGAACTGTTTTACTGTGGAGATAGATTCCCCCACCCCAAATATTTGCTTGCCTTTTGTGTTAACATACAAAGTTAAAAAACCAAAGCAAAACCAAAAACAAACTTATAAATGGGATCTTAAGCAGTCTTGGCTAGAATTTGATGATATTAGGCTTCTAAGTGTCCTGCTCAAACAATATTTTGCCAGCCTCCATTTGTAGCTGAAATTCCACTAAAACAATATTTCAGTAAAGGAGTTATTTCAGAAATCTTTCAATAAAATATACATTAATTGGAGGAAAACAGACACTTTCACTATAACATTTGCATGAATTAGAGTCTTTGACAAACCAGAAAATTTTAGGGAGTGGAAAATCCTCCAGTGCCTGCAATAGGTTAAAATAATCCTGGAGGTCAGAAGAACTTCGAAGTCCAGAATATACAGATGTTTCATTATTAGGAAAGATCCAGCTGGGACTCTGCAGAGTATAAGGTCCAAAGAGCTGGACAGATCTAAAAAGAATGGTACTTATTAGTAGTTAAGACTCTAAAGTAATCTTGAACACATATCTATGGACCAAACCATCAACCCGTTGAAGTTTTCTCAGCCACGTGATACAGAGTTTAAGAAGACTCTTTAAATTTAAAAAATTTTACTTATATTTTCTGAGTATATTAAGGCTTTCTTATTAAAAACAACATATTTCTTTGCTTTAAAGAACAAATCTCAAACATATTGTTTCCCTAAAAAGCTGTGTCATTTTATATATTAAGCCCTATTTTGATTTATACACAATTAATATACCCTGAATTTTTATTAAGATTTATTGGTCTTATGCACCCAATTTTTCAAAGTGCCTATTTAGAAAGTTATCATCTGAAATGGATATTAATTTCACTATTTAGTTAGGTCCCTAGTAATTCATAGGAATAAAAATCTGCTATGATGTTCTGGTTGCCAAAAACGAAAGATTTTTTGCCTTTTTTGTTTAGTTGGAAAAACTGAATTTATTTAAAGTTGAATCTTGGTCTTTGCACTTGTTTTCATTTGTTATTTTGTGCTGTTTAAATACAGAATTATCATCTGATATGAATATTTCTCTCCTTCATTATCTAAAACAAAGGCCAGACTTGTAAAAGTCTGCCCTAAGCTCTGAGATAGAACAAACACCTGTACTTCCAATCTGTGTACTTTAAATTATATTCTAAGGAGTTCCCATTATGGCTCAGCAGTTAATGAGCCCAACTAGTATCCATGAGGACGTGGGTTTGATCCCTGGCCTTGCTCAGTGGTTAAGGAACCAGCATTGCTGTGAGCGGTGGTGTAGGTCGAAGACACGGCTCAGATCCCACGTTGCTGTGGCTGTGGCTTAGGCCGGCAGCTTCAGCTCCTATTTGACCCCTAGCTTGAGAATGTCCATATGCCAAGGGTGTGGCCCTAAAAAGACCAAAAAAAATTATATTCTAAAATATGTTTATGTTGCTAATATTATTGGGGATAAACTTTTTAAAACGGTGTTTCAGATTATTTTTGCCTTAAGAGGACTTTACATTCAACATGTGTAAAAAGAATAAAATAGCATAGTCTATTAAAATTACTAAACAAATAACAGTAAACCAAAGCCTACAACTAAGAATATGGTAGAAGCAAGAGGCCTGGGGATGAGGAATCATTTTGATATTAACTCCCATGGACCTTAAAGGTTTAAGCTGTAGTATGAGATAGTGGATAATTTTAGCATTTCCCCTCCACCTTTTTTTTTTTTTTTGACATGGACCCCTTTGAATAGCTGATGGATGCTATAGGTCATTAAATAAATAAAGAATTTCACATAGAGATAACCAGAACTGTCTACATGGCATGTTGCTTGTGGGGCCCATGCACTTGCTTTACTGCTGTACTGACACAGAAATTGTCTTAAAATTCTTAATTTTCAGACAAGTAGTTATATGTTTTTGTTGTGTGCTGGATCGCAAATTATGTGGGCTGAAGCTTTCTGAAGCTCTTGAATCCAATAATGAAGCTTTGGTCTAGATATTTTTTAAAAAGAAAAAAAAATTCTTTAAGGTTTTGCTCCACTTTTTAATATATTATAAATACTTATTGATATTGATGTTTGGTCTTGAACTATGGAAAGAAGAGATCTGAAAGTTCTTTAGCTTTGTCTCTTAAAAATTGTTTCCTTGGGGTTCCCGTCATGGCGCGGTGGTTAACGAATCCAACTAGGAACCATGAGGTTGCGGGTTCAATTCCTGGCCTTGCTCAGTGGGTTAAAGATCCAGCATTGCTGTGAGCTGTGGTGTAGGTTGCAGATGTGGCTTGGATCCTGCATTGCTGTGGCTCTGGCGTAGGCCAGTGGCTACAGCTCCTATCAGACCCCTAGCCTGGGAACCTCCATATGCTGTAGGAGCGGCCCTAGAAAAGGCAACAAGACAAAAAAAAAAAAAAAAAAAATGTTTCCTGTGTGTCAGAAATCATTTGGTTTCTGGCTCAAAGAAAGGAATTAGAAAGAGTACTTGCTTCATTTTCAATAATTCTATTCAGTACTGATAATATTCTCTCAGTTATCTTTATTGGTTTTAAATCAGAGAGAATTTCTTAGATTGCTACACTTCATGATAATTTATTTCATGATAATTTATTTATGTAAGTATTAAAATCAAAGTGAGAAGTCATTTTTAAGGGCAAATTTAGATGATGAATTATGCCTAAGATCATGTCATTCTGTTATCTCTAACATCAAGTCCCAAGAAATCATGTTTGTTTTTTTTAAAGATCACTCTTAGGCTTTTTATGATTAAATGAGCAATTTTCTTTTTAGCACCTTTCTCTACTTATTTCCAACCACAGGTCTCAACCACAGAAAACGTGAAATGGTACTGAGTGTGATATGAAAGCAACTCTTCTGAAACTTATGTTTACAAATGGGAGATCAAAGCAAATGTTCTTCAAATTCTAAAAAAATGGGTGTAAAGAACGTATGACTAACGTGCCTATGGTTTGAGGGTATTTTTTTATTTGTTTTCTTTTTCTTTTTTGGCTGCCCCACAGCATATGGAGTACCTGGGCCAGGGATCAGATCTGAGCTGCAATTGCAACCTACAGCCACAGCTGGGGCAATGCCTGATCTTTAACCCGCTGTGCTGGGCCAGGGATCAAACGTCTGTCTGCATGATCCAGAGATAGTGCCGATCCTGTTGCACCAGAGCAAGAACTCAGATTTTTTTTTTTTAATTTTAATTTTTTGAGTAGTTATAAACTCCAGCTGAATTAGTAATAAAATACAGAATTGCATACAAGAAAATGAATACTAAAATCCATGTGATTTTTAATATCTTTGGACAAAGCTGGGAAAAATAGCACATGGTTGAGAAGTTTAGGAAGAGATCAAAAGGATATGCTTCTGTCCATCACTCAGTGTTGTATTATGTGGGGCATTTACATGACCTTTAAGGAAAGATTATATTCACAACTTTATGTGTAAACTGGAGCAGACATATTATGGACTTGGCACAGTGTGGACTTTCTACACTGTTGGTGTGGAAAATGGTTTGACTACTCATGTTTTAGGAATAAGGGAGATTTTAAGTTTTTTCTCTCTTTTGTCTATCTTTCAGAAATTAGAGTTTCCTTGAGGTTTTTATAGTTTTGGAGATATTTTTATCATGATGACTGGAATTTTTAAATAGAGGAGTTATCCAAACAGTACAGTATTAATTTTTTTCTTTGTTTTACCTTTTTAAAATTATATCCCACAATCTTTCATATTTTCACTTTCTCAATGAGCCTTCATTCTTGAATAAATGACTCTTGCCAAATGGAAAATGTTGCTTCTAAAGGACAACTAGATAAACTTATCAAGTTATGTTTGTTACCTAGTCAAATTATATTAAGTCTAATCCACAATAGGTGTTTGAGCTGGTTGTCTAACTCATGTGAAAACAACAGTGAGAACAACAATTTAACTTAAATGAAGGGTAATTTAAGTAAATTTACTAGACAAAATCATTATCATAATAGCTTTCAGCACAGTCCTAACCATAGCACATTGGCTTGCTAAGAAGTTGATTTACCACCAAATTTATTTCTTATGGTTTTCATACTAGGAAAGGGATAAACTTTACCATACCATTTAGTTATGCTCATATATTCACATATGACTAGATACCCGTTCAATAGATAAGTTTTTATGATTGACCATTTGTCATTGTTCTGATAAAAATTCAGATTGTACTATTAAATCAGTTCTATGAACCCCCCCTTCTCTGAGGCAGAATTAGTAGACTTGCAATATTGTAATTCAGAAACACTAATGCACCCCATTTAGAGGATTAGCTCATGTTAGAAATCCATTATGGAAAACACCTCTAACTACCTTCAACTGTCTCTTTTTGTTTAAGCAGAAAATTAAATGCAATATTTGAAAGTATAAATATGCTTTGAATAGAGTACTCATTCTGTTTTCATAAAGTAAAAAGACAAATTAAAGAAAAATTTCTTACTTTTGAAGCATTAGCTTTTCTAGTATATATGTTTAGAGATACTGTAACATATTTCTAATCCAATTCTCAAAGCACTTAAGAGCTGGAAAACTAGAAATAAAGCTTAATGTAGAAAAAACATTGTTCTATAGGCATATACATCATTGGGTTAGACATGGGGAAGAAAAGGGAGAAAAATTGAGAATGTTGAATTTCTGAAGTATATCTGTTCTGTGTATAGTAATGATAATTTAGAAATATTTAATGTTTATTTTTATCACCAAGTTACATTAATCTTCCAACTGATCATATCTTTCTAAGTATCATACATACTATGAATGTGCCCTTCAGGTCCATTTTGCATGGTTCTAAAAGAAACTGTGTTTAATCTAGCAGCAGTAAGATAGTGAATGGGTCCAAGAAAAAGAAAATCACACTGAAATCAACATTTCTTTTTATTATTTTTTCCTGCTGAAATCATGTTTGTTTGAGAAAAGTGGATTTGCCAGAAGATAATTTTGAATACAATGTAAGGAAATGGGTTTTAGATGAGCAATAGTTGATGAAGATACTTTTGTATATGAAGTGATTCTAGAGCAGACTCACGTTCACTTTGTTGGTCTAAAGGGGGAGCTAGATAAATATGCTTTCAGGAAAATTATCAGCAAGATTTTGTTATACTCACGAATAAACCTCAGAGATACAGCTGTAACGGAAGAAAAGCTGATCTGAAAATCACAGAATGAAAGCAGCTTTATGTCCATTTATCATTGTTTTCTTCTGAGTCTAACTGTTCTCACTGATTTAGAAAGATAAAAATTTGGCAATTATAACCATGTTCTTTAAATATTACCATTTATGTTCTCTGTACCCTGTGAAACAGTGCTGCCTATTATTTTAGGTTTTTGGATATTGCTATGATTTACCCACTGATGGCCTTTCTTACCTTCATGGCTTTTAAAATTGTGTCTTTTCTCTAGATTAATCATTTGAATATATTAACAGAGTGGGTATATATTCTCACACAGGGTCAACAGATCCCTGAGGGTTTGTGTTTGTATTCCAAGGATCCCAAAATTCTCTATGATAACTTTTATATTTATGATTTATTTTATAGCTAAACTAAAAATACCCTGTAAGTATTTTTTTAGGATAGAGAGATAACCTTTTTTACATGTTTTAAAATTTTGTTTATTACTCAATGAATTTATTACATTTATAGTTGTACAATGATCTTTACAGCCCAATTTTATAGCATTTCTGTCCCCAACCCCCAATGCTTCTACCCACCCCCAACCTGTCTCCTTTGGAAACCATAAGTTTTTCAAAGTCTGTGAGTCAGTATCTGTTCTGCAAAGAAGTTCATTGTGCCCTTTTTTCAGATTCCATGTGTAAGTGATAACATTTGATGTTGGTGTCTCATTGTCTGACTGACTTCACCTAGCATGGTAATTTCTAGGTCCATCCATGTTGCTAAAAATGTCGTTATTTCATTCATTTTAATGGCTGAGTAATATTCCATTGTGTATATATGTACCACAACTTCTTGATCCACTCCTCTGTCGATGGGCATTTAGGTTGTTTCCATGTATTGTAAATAGTGCTGCAATGAACATCGGAGTACAGGTGTCTTTGCCAGTCATGGTGTTCTCTGGATAGATGCCCAGGAGTGGGATTGCTGGATCAAACAGTAGTTCTATTTTTAGTTTTCTGAGGAATTTCCATACTGTTTTCCACCGTGGTTGCACCAATTTACAATCCCACCAATGGTGTAGTAGGGTTCCTTTTTCTCCACACTCTCTCCAGCATTTATTGTTTGTAGACTTTTGGATGATGGCCATTCTGGCTGGTGTAAGGTGGTACCTCATAGCGGTTTTGATTTGCATTTCTCTAATAATGAGTGATGTTGAACATCTTTTCATGTGTTTCTCGGCCATCCGTGTGTCTTCTTTGGAGAACTGTCTGTTTAGATCGTCTGCCCGTTTTTTGATGGGGTTGTTTGCTTTTTGGTATTGAGTGGTAGGAGGTGTTTATAGATTTTGGAGATTAATCCCTTGTCAGTCGATTCATTTGCGACTATTTTCTCCCATTCTGTGGGTTGTCTTTTTGTTTTGTTTAGGGTTTCCTTTGCTGTGCAGAAAGTTTTCAGTTTGATTAGATCCCATTTGTTTATTTTTGTTTTTACTGTCATTACGCTAAGAGGTGAATAGGATGTAGAGGTAACATCTTATAGGCAATCACTATTCTCATCTCAGTGCCCACCTTCGAAGATTTCATTTAAATCCTGCTGAAGTGATAGATACATATCTGGCTGAGGAAAAACCAGTTGAATGTTGTAAAAAAGATGAATTGTGGACACGTGAAAGCCAAATGGCTTGATAAAGACTTATGAATAAAACTTTAGCAATAGTTCAAATAGAGACAAATTCTGGGAACAAGTGTGGGGATGATTGAAAACAACACTGCAGGCAAGAGAATCTCAAGAAAATATGAGATGAAAATTAGCAAACTGACCAGTCATCACAGTTATTTTAATAATACATTTTAAAAAATTTATTGAACTGTAGTTGATTTATAGTGTTGTGTTACTGCAAAGTGATTCGTATATATATGAATATATATAGAGGACTTAAATATATGTACCCTTTCAGACTATTTTCCATTATAAGTTATTATAAGATACTGAATATAATTCCCTGTGCTATACAGTAGACCTTTGTTTATCTATTTTATATAAGTAGCATGTATCTATTAATCCCAAACTCTCCCTCTCTCCCCTTTCCTCTTTGGTAACCATAACATGGTTTTCTGTGTCTGCGAGTCTTTTTCTGTTCTATAAATAGTTCATTTGTATCATTTTTAAAAATTCTACAAATAAGTGAGTGATATAATATCTTTGACTTATGTATAGTATGTTTTTCTCTTACTTTCTCTGACATATATATATATATATATATATATGTACACACAAGTATGGATTTGTGTGTGTGTGTGTATATATATATATATATATATATGTATAAAACATCTTTTTTATTTATGTGTTGATAGACACTTTCCTTGCTTCCATGTCATGACTGTTGTAAATAGTGATGCAGTGAACACTGGGATGCATGTATATTTGTGAATTAGAACTTTCATCTTTTCTGGATATATGCCCAGGTGTGGGATTGCTGAATTGCATGTTAACTCTTTTTCAGTTTTATAAGGGACATCATACTGTCTTCTATAGTGTCTGCACCAATTCACTCTCACCAACAGTATAGGAGGGTTCCCTTTTCTTGACTCCCTTTCCAATATTTATTATTTGTAGACTTTTTAAAGATGGCCATTCTGACTGGTGTGAGGTGATACCTCATTGTAGTTTTTATTTGCATTTCTCTAATAATTAATGATGTTGAGTGTCTTTTCATGTACTTGTTGGCTATTGCATGTCATCTTTGGGGAAATGTCTATTTACATCTTCTGCCCATTTTTTGATTGGGTTGTTTGTTTTTCTGTTATTGAGTTATATAAACTGTGTGTTTTGGAAATTAAATGCTTGTTGGTAGCATTGTTTTAAAGTATTTTCTTATATCTGTAGGTTGTCTTTTCATTTTGTTTGTGGTTTCCTTTGCTGTGTGAAAGCTTCTAAGTTTGACGAAGTCTCATTTGTTTATTTTTGCTTTTATTTCTTTTGTCTTGGGAGACTGACCTAAGAAAACACTGCTGTGATTTATGTTGGGGAATGTTTTGCCTATGTTCTCTTCTAGGATTTTTATGGTATCATGTCTTATATATTTATGTGATAGTGTGGGTGAGTCTTCTAACTTTTTTGATTTACACATGACAGTTCAGCTTTGCCAGCACCATGTGCTGGAAAAATTGACTTTTTTCTGTTGTATATTCTGGCCTCCCTTTGTCAAAAATTAATTGACCATAGGTTTGTGGATTTATTTCTAGGCTCTCTGTTCTGTTTCATTGATCCATAAGTCTACTTTTGTGCCAGCACACACCGTTTTGATAACTATAGCTTTGTAGTGAAGTCTGAATTCTAGGAAGGTTATGCCTCCAGTTTTGTTCTTTTTTCCACATTATAGTTTTATTTGTACTGAATTTGCAGGGCAGTTTTAGGTTCATTTTTTTTTTTTTTTTTTTTTGTCTTTTCTAGGGCCGCTCCCACAATATATGGAAGTTCCCAGGCTAGGGGTCTAATCAAAGCTGTTGCTGCTGGCCTACACCAGAGCTACAGCAGCACCAGATCCGAGCCGCATCTGCAACCTATAACCACAGCTCATGGCAGTGCCGGATCTTTAACCCACTGAGCAAGGGCAGGGACCGAACCCGCAACCTCATGGTTCCTAGTTGGATTCGTTAACCACTGCGCCTCGACGGAAACTCAGAGGTTCATTTTTATATAAGAGCTATAAGCAACTTTGTGTTGAATTCATATGGATTCACTTATTTGTTTTTTTTTCTTTTTCTTTTTATTTATTTATTTTTATTAATTTTATCTTCCCACTGTACAGCAAGGGGGTCAGGTTATCCTTACATGTATACATTACAATTACAGTTTTTCCCCCACCATTTCTTCTGTTGCAACATGAGTATCTAGACATAGTTCTCAATGCTATTCAGCGGGATCTCCTTGTAAATCTATTCTAGGTTGTGACTGATAAGCCCAAGCTCCCGATCCCTCCCACTCCCTCCCCCTCCCATCAGGCAACCACAAGTCTCTTCTCCAAGTCCATGATTTTCTTTTCTGAGGAGATGTTCATTTGTGCTGGATATTAGATTCCAGTTATAAGTGATATCATATGGTATTTGTCTTTGTCTTTCTGGCTCATTTCACTCAGTATGATATTCTCTAGTTCCATCCATGTTGCTGCAAATGGCATGATGTCATCCTTTTTTATGGCTGAGTAGTATTCCATCGTGTATATATACCACATCTTCCGAATCCAATCCTCTGTCGATGGACATTTGGATTGTTTCCATGTCCTGGCTATTGTGAATAGTGCTGCAATGAACATGCGGGTGCATGTGTCTCTTTTAAGTAGAGCTTTGTGCGGATAGATGCCCAAGAGTGGGATTGCAGGGTCATATGGAAGTTCTATGTATAGATTTCTAAGGTATCTCCAAACTGTTCTCCATAGTGGCTGTACCAGTTTACTGTTTTTTTTTTTTTCTTTTTAGAGATGCATCTATGGCATTTGGAAGTTCCTAGGATAGGGCTTGAATTGCAGCTGCAGCTGCTGGCTTACATCACAGTCATGGCAACACAGGATCTGAGCTGCATCTGCATCTGCAACCTATGTTGCAGGTTTCGGCAATGCTGGATCCTCAACCCACTGATCAACTCCAGGGATCAAACCTACATTCTCATGGATACTAGTTGGATTCTTAACCTGCTGAGCCACAGTGGGAACTCTGTAAAATGCATTTGTAAAAAGAATGTCCATCAATTGTTGACACATTCTTTGTATTTTATTATAGTTATTAAGACCTATAAATGACTAAAAATTGAGATGCTTTGCATTCTCTTATAAATGGAACTACTTTTTTCTGACTTTGTTACTGGGGCTTTTCTCTTCCTGTAGTCCGCAGCATAATTATTAATTCTCTGTACATTCTAATCCTGAGCTGAAAAGTTTGAATATGATCATACACAAAGGTGATAGAAGGAAGGTGTGTTTAGGCTAATCTGAGGATATACTATTGAGACATGTTTTGATAAACACTATGCATTTGGGTTGTAAGAATTGGGTTCTAAATATTTTGATAGAATTTCCAGAAAAATATATAATCTGGGAAAATTACTAGGAGAAAAATCATAAAATGGAGATAGAGCAAAATCATTTTAGTGAATAAATCAAGGTAAACAGTGAATATTAATTTTGTCAGTGCCTCAGAGCATTCTAGAAGCATTGAGCCATTAGGCAGAGTTGTGTAGATTTTGTACTACACAGCTCTAACAATCCTCATTCATAGAACCTATGCTATAGGTATATCTCTTGTGTAGTAAATAGTCTGAAAAAACATTCATGAGGGCCTTGATTAGATATATCATTTCTTATATCATGTAGGAATATTTTATTTAAAAATTTTTTATAAATAATTTAATGTTTATTACAATATTACATCAAGGGTCTTTTCTTATGGAATTGGCGTAGAGGTAAAATGAACTTTTTAGCTTCAAAAATTAAACCTATTCAGATAAAATTTAAGATGGAGTAACTTTATACCTGTCTTGGTTAGGCAGTACAACAGGGCTCAATCTCAATTTTAAATGACTTGATAGCAAAGGTAGGGCATCAGGGTTTAGGCAATATTATGAAGAAAATGACACAGGTTGGGTGGGATCCCCAGACAGATGCTGAACGTGGACTCTGATGAGGGCTGATTCTATGGCACACTCTTACAGACCCAGCCAGGGGGAATCCATGGTAGGGGATTACTGACCAAGAGGGTGAAATTGAAGGGGAGTTTCCAAGAAATGCCCTGAGGCATAGCTTTGAGGTAAACTGTTTACCTGAGATAAGGTTTCAATATAAAATTGACTTGGAAGCTTTGGAATTCAACACATATCTGTGTTACACACTCTGCTGGTATTTTTCATAAATTATCTCATTTATTTGGAATCCTCACAGAAAAAGGGAATGATTGTCAGAGAATTTAAGTGACTCGCTAAAGTTAGTTTAAATAGCAGATACAGCACACCATAAAGTACATAATCACCCTACTTTGACATATTGCCAAATAAGACTAAAACTCTTCATACTCTTAAAAGGCCCACGATGTAGTTCAAAGATGATTAACAAATATTCATGATTGGTCTGTAAACACTTGTGAACCTCTAGAGTCTATATTAGCATGATGGAACTAATCTCTCAAAATTAATTTCTTTCTCTTTGTGGATCTGTACTGTCCACTTGTAGAATAAAATTCTGGAAAAGTTTAAATCTTATCACTGTATAGACATTTTAGCTCTAAAAGATTAATGATGTAAAAAATACTACCCTATTACTTACATTCCAAAGGATATTTGGAGATTAAAATATAGCATATTTAGTCTGTTAAAATCTGTGTTGTAATGAAAACATAGTAAATTCAGAGGACTGACATCAATTGGTATAACTACCATTCTCTCTTTTTGAGAAATTTCCAAAATTTGCTAATTTCACTCTGTTTAAAACAAAGTGGTCATTTGCATATGATTTTAGAAGGTTTGATTACTAAGAATTATTCTAAATCACTTAAGATTGAATTATATTATACAAGCTTGCTAATAATTGTATTCATCCAAATAAAATAGAATGAAAGAAATAAACATTATCTCTACAAATGGCAGATGCCAGAAAGACTAATCAGAATAGTAGCATATCCATTATTTTTATGGTATGTGGTTATTGCTAATCCTGATATAATAGATTTAGGAATATTTAGCTTAGAGATATAAAAGATGTCAGGACATTTTCTTTACAATTCACGATCAGAATAGCATTATTTTATTATTAATTTTGAAATATTTCATTTAGTTACAATAGGTTGAGAGTTTTTAATGATTTTGCAGGTGCTTTTCCTGGACTAACAGACCTTGTTCATTCCTTAGTCATTCCATTTATTTAACAAATATGTATTATGTACTTGGATAGGTTATTGGGCAGTAGGATGTGGAATACTGAAAACAACCTGGTAGACCCAGAAAAATCAAAATAATCTTGAAGAATAAGAACAAAGTTGGAAAACTCGATACTTCCCAATTTGAAAACTTACTACAAAACAACAATAAGCAAACTCTGTGGTATTCCATGAGGATGAACATATGCCAGTGGAATAGAATGTGTCTTTTGTTAATTCATTTTTATAAGAGTACCAAGACCATTTATTAAGAAATGAATAGTCTTGGAAGTTCCTATGGTGTCTCACCACGTTATGAACTCGACTAGGGTCCATGAGGATGCAGGTTCAGTCCCTGGCCTTGCTCAGTGGGTTAAGGATCTGGTGTTGCCATGAGCTGTGCTCTAGGTCTCGGACACAGCCTGGATCCCACTTTGCTGTGGCTGTGGCTGTGACTGGCAGCTGCAGCTCTAACTTGACCCCGAGCCTGGGAACTTCCAGGTGCCGTGGGTGCAGCCTTAAAAAGCAAAAATACATACATACATACATAGTCTTTTCAACAAATTGTGCTGGATAGTTACATGCAAAAAATATAGTCACCTAGTAACAACTAGAATTGGTGTAATCAAAAAGACACACAATAACTAGTGATTCACAAGAGTATGTATAAATTGGAACCCTTATACTTTGCTGTTGGAAGAGTAAAATGGTCCAGCTGCATTGGGAAACAGTCGAACAGCAACAAAAAGTTAAACATCGAGTTACAATATGATGCATAAATTTCATTTCCAGGTATTTACTCAAGAGAAAAACAGTGTTCATACAAAAACTTGTACACAAATGTGCATAGCACCATTATCACAGTCATTAGAAGTAGAAACAATACTAATATATATCCATTCACCATTGATGGGCATATACGTATAAAATATGTGTGAATATATATGTACACACACATACTTTAAAAAGATGACATGTGAATTTTTCTCAGTAAATATGTTTTTTATTTACACACACACACACACACACACACAAATATGCATCTTACTGAGCATGTGTGTGTGTGTGTGTGTGTGTGTGTGTGTGTGTGTACAATTGCCCTGGCAGATGTTAGAAGAAAGAATAAAGAGGCTGAAGGAAATGAACTTTCTCGAATTGATAAACTGTGCCTAATCGGATGACCCAGTGACCCACAAGAAGATAATGTTCCATGAGAGCTCCAAGAGGCCACACCATTTCCCAAGGTCATCAGAAATATAGTGGTGATAGGAGTACCAATATAACCCTAAGAAGTTTATAGTAACTATTCTCTACAAGCTGCCTTGGAAGGGTGGCAGAATAGGTAGCTACAAACCTGGTTTTATTTTTATCTGTGATAATAATTCAGTTCTGAGTAACAGAGACCACGGGGCTGCATGTTGCATCTCATAGCACCAAAGAGGAAGTACAGCATGTCATCATTCACTTTGGGTTCAGAAGGCAATATATTCCATACCTATGAATACTGTTCTACCCCTTTATTGAGTAGCATAGAAAACCACCAGCTGTGAGTGGTGACCAGAACCAGAAAGTTTTCTACATAGATCCAGGTCAGGATATAATCTACCCTAGCAAATAGGTCTCATCATCAGGTAGACATATGGTATTGGATGTGTCAGTAGTGGGAAAAGATGAAATTAAAGTATGTGGCAAGCTGCAGTGGAAGAATGACAATATAACACTTTGGATTCTGTATCAATGCCACGCTGTCTGCAGTAGATAATTTTACACACTTTCCAGACTAGCTCTTGATGTGTTACTGGGTCCTGGTAGATCATAGGACATAAACTCATTGTGCCTATTATGAGTTCTATCAGATCTTTCAAGTCATAATAATAACAGACCTTGCAACTCTTCATTTTAAGATGGCAATGGTGTATCCAGGAGTAAGCCCAAACAGGACCAGAAGGTGTGAGTAAGCCTTTGAGCAGATAGCTCAGACCTTCATGTCGCTCACAACTCTTGCATCAGTCCCCTTTTCTATCTGCACTTATATCTGTACAGGGATGATAGTTGAAAGAGATCACCAAGGAAGAGGTACTGAACAACCAAATAGATAGGATGACTAGCTGTGATGACATTTAGTCATTTCAGACATAGCACAATGGGCATATGAATAAGTGGCCAGGTTCTCCAGGATGGAGGCCATATATGAACCTGGCAGCATGTACTCGTGTGTACTAATAACAATTTAGCTACTTCTACCTCAGAATATACAATTTATAGTAATTGAATCCAGTACTACTCCCCCAGTCTGGTATTATTTTTAGGGAGACCAACCAACCACTTGGTGGCAAGATGACTGCATAATCTCCTTCTATACTTGAGAAACCAGTGGTTCATCCTTTCAAGGATAGATAGCTATTCCAGTTATGGGTTTGTCTGTCCTGCCAGAGCACTAGCATTATCTAGAGGCATATGGAATACCTGTCACAGAAACATGGAATAAAATATAGTGTCTAAATAAGAGACCCATTTTGCAGCAAAGGAGGTACTGGAATGAGTCTGTTAGACTAGTTACTTGTTTCAGATATTCAAAACCATCTGGTAGTACTTCTTTTTCTCAATTTGTAGATGCATCAAGAGAGTTTCTTAGATCATTCAATTAGTTAAATTGGATATCAATCAAAGTCTCTTTCATACTAAAGTCCATGATTTCAATGGAATACAGTAGAAAAACATCTTTTTTTTTTTCTTTTTTTTCTTTTTAGGGCTGCACTCATGGCATACGGAGGTTCCCAGCCTAGGGGTCTAATCGGAGCTACAGCTACTGGCCTGCACCACAGCCACAGCAATGCCAGATCCTTAACCCACTGAGTGAGGGCAGGGATTGAACCCACAACCTCATGGTTCCTAGTCGGATATGTTCCCACTGCACCGTGACAGGAACTCCCTGAAAAACATATTCTTAATGAGGTTGAAATATTCTGGAGCTTCAAATTAAAAAATAACACTAAAAAGTTGAAACATCGTCATTTATAATTTTTAACAGACACACTTATAGTTCTATTTCCTCTTTTCATTAGGACATTTTGGTTGGTCTAATTTTTTAAGTAGTCTACAAAATTCCCTCTGAAAAGGTTCTTGTCTAGTTTTCTAAGTCTTGATGTATTTTCTGGGTGAAGAATAATTTATAGCATTGCCTTTGAATAGTGGAAACCAAATGAATGACATAGGTGGGCAGTGACAAATCCTGGCACATAGCACTCAAGCGATGTGCAGGCTAAACCTAAGTCTTACAGATCTCCAGAGCTAGGAGCAAAACACAATGGAACATTTGAAATTGCATAGAACTTTCTAGTCCATGGTAGTTGTTGAATGTATATGAGCAATTTTATAGCAGATGTGTAAAGTCTTGATGAATAGAAGCTGTCATAGGAAAGGATTTATCGAAATGAAGGTTCCAGGAATTGTAAAAAATTTAAGTTGTTTAAAATCTTTTATATTTGTCTATGGACAGTATTATTATAATTACGCAGAATGAGGTCTGATATTCTGGAATTCTCTTCAAGTACGGGTAAGACATTATTAGATGCCTGAAGGTCACAAACTACTGACAGATTATCAGAAACATATTGTTTGCCGTGACGAATTAAATTTTATCAGCTATAAGCAGAGTGGATGTTCTCTAATTTTTCACAGTTCTTACCAACTGTTAGTGTTTAAGTGGGACATGTTTCATCCATTCATTAATATTCTGTAGCCAATCCAAAAATGCATTTGTGTTTGCTTAATTCAATAAACTCTTGCATTTCAATGTGATGTCATTTTAGTTTCTCTGATATCTTTACTCTTCTTTAGAAATATATGTATTCCATTAGACTATTGCATAATATAAGCACAATGCCTCTCTCTCTTAATTTTTAGTCTTTTCAGATAATACATCTTTGAACTGGGTATGACAATTGCAGTAACTATTTGAGATCCTCTCAGCATGGCTATAAAGCCTTTGATACGTCTACTTAATGATATGTTTTGAATTGCATGTATTCAGAAAATTCATAGAAAATAACATTAAGCAGAACAAAAACCAGAATATAGAACTACTGATATAAAATTGGTCTCTTCAGAAAATATAAACATAAAATTATTGTTAGTGAATATATTCAAATGTCAACAATGGTTATAGTATTTCTAAATATTATTTATATATTCAGATTTCTATATTTCCACACTTACTATCTTTTGAGACCATGTAGAATTAGCAAAGACTATTCTGCATAAACAAATACACAAATATTCCAGAAAAATAAAGAATGAAGATAGTATCAATAGAATAATTCTTTCAATAATATATCAAAAAGAATAAAACAGAATTCTGGCTAATTAAACCAAGCAGAGATAAGCCATAACCTGTATATTATTCCTATGGCTATTCCATTTGCAAATGATAAAGTTTGGATATGCCCATTCTGGGGAATAGGTCAGCTCCTCCTACTGGCACTGTTACTTCTGATTCTGTACCTGGGGTTAGGATATAGGCAACAAGTAGTTTCTCTGTGATCTTGTAGTGGACTAAAAATAGTTCCCCCCATCTTTCTAGGCTTTTGTGTGAGATAACCTCTGTAACAATAAGATTAACAGGGGAAAAATAGGAGAGACCCAGGAAAACTGAATAACTCCCCCAAATGACCCAAGCCACCACCTCAAATACCATTTCCAGGTGGGAGAGGGGAAACCAGTTATGGGAAGTTATTAGGAAAAGCACTGCGAATAAGAGACACCCTTACAAATAGATATTTCTTTTATAAATGTAAATGTCCTTTACAAAAGTATTACTTGGTTTTTAGAGCTGCTTCTGTGTCTGCTGTTTTTGTTTTTGTTTTTGTTTTTGTTTTTTAAATAATCAGCTCAAAATAATTCTTAGGCCAAAGAAGCATATTCTGGGATAGTATATTCTGCTCCTCTTTAATCTTACTCTAAAATTATTGTCATGTAAAATATTCTGCTGTGTTTTAATACTCCTCATTTGGGAGGTGGCATGTAATAAATTAGAGATAGACAATGACTTATTAACTCAAGAAGAAATGGGAATATTGTATCTCAGAAATGATACAACTAGCAACATTTCCATTGAGTATATATAGGATATGTTATCAAGCAAATAGAACCCTTATTATTTTTTAGAACACTTATTTTTTTGAGTTAATGAAATCTTGACATTTTTTCCTACTCTAAGAAGCAAACAGAAGACAATTATTAATCTGATGACCAAAATAAATTACATCTGTTACTCCTTAATAGATGAATGCTAATGAAACATAAATATCTTTTGAGGACACAGTATATAGAAAAGAAATTATATACTTCCTCCAACAGAAATAAAATATACCAAAAAATTGCTAATTAAATGCTTTTGCTTTCTCAGCCATTAGTGAAAATAATTAGTGAGCAGAGAAATATAACACCCTTATCCTGGGGCTGGCTTTCACATCCCCAAGAAAAGATTGAAGTCACCCCAGGGTGATCAGCCTCACAGTTTGAGAAACTCTGTCCCAGTTAGATAGAAAATCAGATAAGTGTAAGAACAATTTGCAACCTCCAGGTGATTTAGGAAACAGAAGTAGACTATAAGCTATATTATTATGTAAAATGACAAAATATAATTACTGCATAGGAGGTCTCTGTGTTTGGAGTAGCTATCTTTAGAAATACAAGGGTGAAGTGAATCACTCTCAGTTCCTTTTCTATCTTTGCTCCTATATCTGGGTTTAGACTGAGGTTAGAAAATTATGTCACTTTTTATTATGTAAAATAGGAATCACATTAATTTTTAAAAAAGGCATTGTTTGACAGTAAATCTGTACACTAACAGAAGCCTTTTCTATGTTGCTAGCAACTGGTAAAAAAAAATATGGTTATAAATGTGAAATGATCACAGGATTTTCTTAAAAATACTTCTTGACTCTTCAGTAACAAATCAGTCAATTACAATGTTCAGTATTCTGACTTTTTTAGGACTGGGGTCTTCTAACTCAGCCTGTCCTTCAAGAGGAATCTGAGGGAGTCACTATTGGTGTTTTATACTTTGTTATTTCCTAGTTTATGTAATTGCTGTATTTTAATTTCAATTTGGAGCCTCACCATTGAAGTTTGCAGTAGTCTAATAATGGCATACATGGAGTTCCTGCCATGGCGCAGAGGAAATTAATCTGTCTAGGAACCATGAAGTTGTGGGTTGGATCCCTGGCCTCGCTCAGTGGGTTAAGGATCCGGCGTTATGTGAGCTGTGTTGTAGGTCGCAGATGCAGCTCAGATCTGGCGTTGCTGTGTCTCTGGCGTAGGCTGGCAGCAACAGCTCCAATTAGATCCCTATCCAGGGAACCTCCATATGCTGCAGGTACGGCCCTAAAAAGACAAAAAAGGAAAAAAAAAAAAAGGTGTGTATGTCTTGAAGGCTGTCGAAGTATATTGTTCAGGATTTGTTATGGTAATATTTTATTCTTATAATTTCTTATCTTCTTTTATCTATGTAAAGGGCAGAAATTGTCATCCTAAATATGTCTCTGGGCATTTTGTTTTTTTTGTTTGTTTGGTTTTTTTTTTTTTTTTGGTCTTTTTGCCATTTCTTGGGCTGCTCCCACGGCATATGGAGGTTCCCAGGCTAGGGGTCAAATCAGAGCTGTAGCTGCCGGCCTACACCAGAGCCACAGCAACGCGGGATCCGAGCCGCATCTGCCACCTACACCACAGCTCACAGCAATGCCAGATCCTTAACCCACTGAGCGAGGCCAGGGATCGAACCCGCAACCTCATGGTTCCCAGTAGGATTCGTTAACCACTGAGCCATGACGGGAACACCCGTTTTAATTGTTTTAAACTGGTTATTTTCTGAGAAACAGTAGACCTGGGAAGGGCTCCAGCAACCTAGTAGGAGTTACCCTTTTGTAAGAAGCATTTGCATTTACAAGAGAAACCTCCATTTGTAAGGGTATCACCCTCTCCATACCTAGAAGAGGAGGAGGATGAAGTTCTGCAAACACTTAGCTATGGAGTAGGCAACCACTGAAGTCTGCATCACGGTCACCTTTGTTTCCTGATAACATTCCGTAACTGATTCTCCCTAGTCTCTTTTGTCTAGAGCTTGGGGTGGTATTTAAGATTAGGGTTTCACTTTGGCCATTTTGGGGAGTTACTCGGTTTTCCTGGGTCTCTCCCATGGATACATGTTATTAGACTTTTGTTTGGTTTTCTCTTGTCAATCGGCCTAATGTCAATTTATTTTAGAACAGCCAGAAGAACCTAGAAGGGTAGAGGAAAATTTCTTTCACCTCAACACCTTCTCTAAGAGTCACAGTTTATTAACAAAAATGATGTCATCATTTGAAATTTTTAGTAATTGAACTAGAAAATCAAAAGCATTGTTTTAGAGGTAACCCACAAAATACTTCTGATGAAGTGATACTTTCAATGGAATAAAAGACAAGTCCTCATTTCTTTCTCTTCAGTGTTACTGTTTATAAGCAAATTTAATACAAGCATTCCAATGAAACATAGCCCTCATCTTTAAACTGAGCAAACTTGTTGCCAGAATTTGGCCTCTGTCTGCCGGTGCTGAATTGAAATGCAGAGACAGAGATCTGGGTAAAGGAGAAAAATTTGCTTTATTGCTTTGCCAGGCAAAGGAGGGTCACAGCAGGCTAATGCCCTAAAGACTGTGCCCGCCCCCCATTTCCCCATTAGAAAGAATTGCAAGGCGTTTTATAGTAAAATGGAGAAAAACAGGTTTTCGGGTAAGGAATCAGGATTGGGCCAAGCATGCATTCTTCTTTCTTTGGGGGAATCTTAGTCATCAAAGCTGACCCCAGGAGATCTCAGTATGATCATGATGGGGGTCTTCTAGGTTACTGCCTAGAATAACAGTACTTGCGAAAAGGGCATATTGATCAGAGATTAGAACAAACTAGGAAAGTTCCTGAAAAACACTGTGTGCTAATAGTCTTTAACCCACATGCAATTATGCTCAGGGAGCCTAATCTTTTTTTTTTTTAATCATTTATTTGTAGATTATGGGTGATTGTGTTTAAGGTGCAATTAAGCCAGGAAAAGGGACAAGGAAGGACTCTAAGCTGTTCAGTTTTAAAATATTTATTTCTAAAAGAAGCATAAGGAATATAACTTTTTTTTAGGTGTATCAGATGCCTACATCATTTTGTGTATTTCTTGAGAGGGAACCAGGATCCTGCCCCAAGACTGCACTATTGTTTCTTGACTGTTCCTCCCTTGTCTTTGGATCCCCTTCCTTCTCTGATCAGCACCTGTCTGAACCTGCCCCTAGGAACTCATCGAGGCCTATTTCCTAAGAACAAGAAATGGGGGACACAGAAAGGCTTTTATGCCCAGGAGCCTCACATGGCTGTGCTCGGTTTCAAACTGACAAAATTTAGTGATGGGTAGAATGGGATGGCACAAGGATACAGAATTGTAGGAGTTCTTGTTGTGGCACAGTGGAAACAAATCTGACTAGGAACCATGTGGTTGCAGGTTTGATCCCTGGCCTTGCTCAGTGAGTTAAGGATCTAGCATTGCTGTGAGCTGTGGTGTAGTTTGCAGATGTGGCTCGGATCTGGCATTACTGTGGCTCTGGCGTAGGCTGGCAGCAACAACTCAATTAGACCCCTAGTCTGGGAACCTCCGCATGCTGCAGGTGTGGCACTAAAAAGACAAAAGACAAAAAAAAAAAAAAAAGAAAAAGAATACAGAATTGTAGGATTAATTAATTTAATTCAAATAAAGCATTGTGCTGCAAGGCTAAGTTAAATAAGGAAAAAAAAATAAAATAACTCACATTGTTTTTAATTTTTAACTTAATTTTCATTTTTCTCATTTATACATCTGTATAATTTAAAGAGTTGAAATGCCTTATAAGTCTTAGAGTGACAAAACTACATTCACCCTGTACTTCTCCTCACCCTAGATTCCTGCTCTGCAGAGCTTGATATTTTCCACTCATTAATTGTATCTTCTTGTGTTTACTTCTATAGATGGAAATAAAATATTTATACTGATAAGTTTTGATTTCTTAAATGTAGACAGTATATAGTCATGGTTGGAAAATTCTCTCCTATATCCCTACCTCCTCACATTCTCCTCCGTCTCTCAATACAGTTGTATTACAATTATTTGTCAAATCAGTGTTTCCTGCTTATGTTATTGTGACTTTGTAGATATTGTTCACATCAATCCAGTAATATACTCTGCTTTTCTTTGTTGTATAATTCTTTGCCTTTCCTGGTGCTAATAATGACTCTTCCCTCTCCTCGTCCTTTGCCTATTTGCCTGATGTTCCTTTAGAGGCTTTTATCAGATATTTGGTGATATTTGCTGTCCGTTCATATTTAAGAGTTGGGGTACTCACATGGTCGTTGGAAACTTTGTACTGAACTTAGCCTTACTGATTTGCTGAGCTTTACTGTTGCTGAACCAGGTTCATTTGCCCACTGAGCAACCAGCCAGATGCCTAGATGCTGAGGTTTGCAGCAGAGAAAGAGTATATTCACAAGGCAGCCAGGAGAGGAGAACAAGTCTCAGGTCTGTCTCACCAAAGATGAGGGGCTTGAGGTGTGGAATAAAGAAGCAGGAGGTGTTCAGGATGATTGGAAACAGGGAAAATGTGAGCTAATGTATGTTCTGCACAGATGTCTCTGGTTACAGACTTCTTCATGGGATCCATGTTCAAAAATGGAGGTGCTTAGTGTGATCTGAGGGTAGAGTTTTCAGCCTTCTGAGGTCAAAAGGTCATTCATTCATCAGTCACCTGCCTAGGCCCAATTTTGGGGTCAGTGACCCCCAGCCAGTCTTAGCCAGCTTGAACTGGAAAAGAACTGACTTCACATTCCTGAAAAAAAAACTTAAGCCCCTATGACTATAGGGACCCATATGTCAGAGGTATTATTTATAGGGGTAGTTAAGGAGTCTTATGATACATTACCTAGGCTACATGAGGCTTGGCAGGTATGCATTTACGGAAAGAAAAAAATAACAATAACTAAAGAGAGCTTAATCAGAGAAGGCAGTTTATAAGCAGAGGGATTTTAAACAGGCTGTTCCCTTATCTGTTGTTCTGTAAAACAGGCTCAAGAATTTCAGCTATTCGTGTTGTGAACCCTATGGGACACAGTTTCATTATCATAGGTTGATCGGATGTACCACCCAGATATTTGATTGGGGATTTGTTTTCAGTAGAGAAGAGCTAGCTTCTGTTAGCAAATAAACTCTAAAATAAAGGCTGTACGAAGGTTCAAGCACAGTGGAAAAATTTTTTATTATTATTCATTTTTCTAGTTAGTGGGCAATTTTGCTCTTTGTAGAGATTTAGAAATTTCTCTTTATTTTGTAATCCTACTTTTCAAAGGGTCTTGTACCTGCACAGCAGAGAGGGAAAATAAAGTTTAGAGAGGGTATGTTGTCTTTAAATCCCTATCCTGGAAGTGACACATGTCATGTCTGCTCAAACTAGAGTGGCCAGAACTAGTTCAAGGCAAAGTGGGGTAGGAAATGTTGTCTCGGGCTAGGTTGCTGCCTCCCAGTGATAATTCTAGGCTCTAGGAGAGGGGGTATTAATTTTGATGGCAGCTATCTCTGCCTCAGAAAACCTCCCTGAAATGTTAGCATCCATAGATCTTTATTGTGGGACTTGCCTGTTGAATAAAAACTGGATTGCCACATTCTTTTAATACCATAAGTCATTACTTTTTAAGCCTTGATATGCATATAAATATATAGTAAAATACAGATTGTGATTCCAGAGTTCTAGTGTAATAGCTCAGTTTCTGAATTTCTAACAAGATCTCAGGTGATAAAATTCTGCTACTCCATGGACCATACTTTGAGCAACAGAGACCTAAGTTGCAACACACTTGCCTCCATCTCTTCCATTTATTTCTGAGTCCAGAGCCTTTTTGATTTAAACTTCTTCAGAGAATAAACATCCCCTCTGATGCTAAGGCGTGTGAGAGTAATTTCCTGGAAAGGAAAGGGATGGGAAGGGTCCCTGGTAACCATCACTAAAAGTTAAATCGAGGTAGTTTTGAAGAGCAATAGTGACACAGGTATCACATCTTTATGGGAAAAGTGCCTCAGGTCATTTCGACGGAAGCTCTTTAGAAAGGAAGGGAGAATATGTTAGATGTGGCAGTTAGTACAAGAAGACTACTTACTACATCTCGAGGTCCAGGGTTGGAGGAGGCAGGAAGGAGAAGGACATCAATTGAATGAGCCGTGTGGAAAGCCTGGTTATAACAAGATAGTGATGGCAGTTCTCAGAGAAGAATTAGAGAGGGCAGGGAATTCTTGAGAGCAAAGCAGAAAAGATATAGGAGTTGTGGAAGGGGGAACGGTGGGTGGGAAAGGGGCCAGAGAGCATTCTGGGAATTGACATCTGGGGGAGGAACAATAACCAAAGAGCAAGCTTTCTGTGGTGACTGATATAAAGAAGATATACAAATTACAGTTAGTTTAGTCCTCATGATTCCAAACAGATAGCGGTGGAGGTCGGGGAAAGAGAGGATGGGATTAGAGGTTAAGGAATGTCAGGAGCAAGTTCTGGGTCTCCAGCCTGCCCCCCTTTGGCGGAGGTGGGCAGAGGGAAGGTCTGACTCCGAGGGCATCAGTCAGGGAGTTTACCAAGGACAATGAAATGATGTACTTGGCAGAAGGAGAATTTAGGTAGGGGTACAATGTAGAAACCCCTCATATTATACTCTCATTGTATAAGTTACACGTCTTTCAGTTTCCGTTTGATATATCTTCTGCACGAAGGCAGATATTACCACAACTTGGTTTTTTATTCCCATTTTCTGAATGTGGCAAATTGTTTTACACAGCATTTGTGGATGACTGAAAATAATTTGACATTTCTAAGGGAGATATAATTCTGTATAAAATATAGGCTGCAAATTTCCTGAAACTTAAATCATAGCTGATCCATCACTGTATGCTGTGTGAGTTGGTTATTAAAAAATAAATAAATCATAAGTTCTTTGAGCAAAGTTAATAACAAACATAAAGGCTATGGCAGGAGCCAGACCAGCCTCTGTTCTTCTGATTAACTGAAAGAGATTGATTTAAAATTTATACTATCAAGCAAAAGCCAATTTTTCCATTATCCCCAGGCATTTATGCATTGGTGAGAAACACAGCTACGTACTAAGTCTCTCCATTATACACACTTACTTTCAAATTGTGAGTTCATTTCATCATCAATCATCTACTCTTTCATTCAGAAAACATAAGCTAGCAGTGTAGTCCATTTATAAACACTGTTTTCATACTTAGCAATGTGTGAAACTGAATTCTTCACGTTGTTAAATTCAGCCTTGTTTAGTGCATGGAAATTTTAGATATGTGTAGGGACAGACATCAAAGTGCTGAAAAGGCAGAGGGTAAAGATAGAAATTTCTCTTTAGACTCTTCTCTTAACAGAAAACTCTGAAATGATGGTTTTTAACTATTAACTGTCTTTTTGTTTTCTCCTAATGTAAAGGTGGCTGCAACCAGATTTCCTCACCTGTTAAGATATTGAAGTTGAGATATTTGCCAAAGAAGCAATCTCTCTTCTTTATCATGAATCTCTCATGTCTCTTCTTTATCTCTTATTTGTAACTATTTCTGTATTCAATTTTGTAACAGAGATTTCCAAAGCACACAGAGAAGTAAAATGGGTTTATGTAAATTCAGAGCACTTAATATCCTGGGTAAAGGTAGAATATTTTAATTATGGATTTAGTTCCTGTCATCTCAGGCTTAACTGCTCCTCGTCAGCTTCTTTGTCAAGTTGCCCTAGCTTTTAAAACATTTCAGTCTTTCAGCCATTTTGAGTTTATTTTGCTGCATGGTGTGAGGGTGTGTTCTAGTTTCATTGATTTGCATGCAGCTGTCCAGGTTTCCCAGCAATGCTTGCTGAAAAGACTGTCTTTTTCCCATTTTATGATCTTGCCTCCTTTGTCAAAGATGAATTGACCATAGGTGTCTGGGTTTACTTCTGGGTTCTCTATTCTGTTTCATTGATTGGTATGTCTGTTTTGATACCAGTACCACACTGTCGTGATTACTGTGGCTTTGTAATACTGCCTGAAGCCTGGGAGAGAGATGCTTCCTCCTTGATTTTTGTTCTTCAGAATTGCTTTAGCAATTGTGGGTCTTTTGTGGTTCCATATAAATTTTTGGATTGTTTGTTCTAGTTCTGTGAAAACTGTCATGGGTAATTTGACAGGGATTGCATTGAATCTGTAGATTGCTTTGGATAGTATGGCCATTTTTACAATATTAATTTTTCCAACCCAGAGTGTGGAATATCTTTCCATTTCTTTACATCTTTAATTTCCTTGATTAATGTTTTATAGTTCTCAGAATGTAAGTCCTTCACCTCCTTGGTCAGGTGTATTCCCAGGTATTTGATTTTTTGGGGTGCAATTTTAAAAGGTATTGTATTTCTGTATCCCTTTTCTAATATTTCATTGTTAGTATACAAAAATGCAACTGATTTCTGAATGTTAATCTTATATCCTGCTACTTTGCTGAATTTGTTGATCAGTTCAAGTTGTTTTGGGGTTGAGTCCTTAGGGTTTTCTACATATAGTATCATGTCATCTGCATACAGTGACAGTTTTACCTCTTCTCTTCCTATTTGGATGCCTTTTATTTTTTTTTTTTGTTTGTCTGATTGCTGTGGCCAGGACTTCCAGTACTATGTGGAATAACAGTGGTGAGAGTGGGCATCCTTGTCTTGTTCCAGATTTTAGTGGGAAGGCTTTCAGCTTTTCTCTATTGAGTATTATATTTGCTGTGGGTTTGTCATAAATGGCTTTGATTATGTTCAGAAATGTTCCCTCTATACCCCCTTTGTTAAGAGTTTTTATCATGAATGTTGGACTTTGTCAAATGCTTTTTATGCATCTATTGAGATGATCATGTGGTTTTTGACTTTTCTTTTGTTAATGTGGTGTATGATGTTGATTGATTTACATATATTGAACCATCCTTGTGTACCTGGGATGAATCCCACCTGGTCATGGTGTATGAACTTTTTGATATGTTGTTGGATTCAGTTGGCTAAAATTTTGTTGAGAATTTTTGCATCTAAATTCATCAAATATATTGGTCAATAGTTCCCTTTTTGGTGTTATCTTTGTCTGGTTTTGGAATTAGGGTGATGGTAGCCTCATAGAATGTCTTTGGGAGTGTTCCTTCTTCAACCTTTTGAAAAAGTTTAAAGAGGATGGGTATAAGTTTCTCTTTGTATGTCTGGTAGAATTCTCCTGTGAAGCCATCTGGTCCTGGACTTTTATTTGTACGGAGTGTTTTTATGATATATTCAATTTAATTTCTAGTAATCAGTTTGTTCAGTTGATCTATTTCTGCTTGATTCAGTTTTGGCAGGCTGTAGGTCTCTAGAAAGTTGTCCATTCAAAATGGCTGAAAGACTTAAATATAAGACTGGACACCATCAAACTCCTGGAAGAGAACATAGACAAAACATTCTCTGACATCAACCTTACAAATGTTTTCTCAGGCCAGTCTCCCAAAGCAACAGAAATAAAAGCAAAAAAAAAAACAAAACAAAAACCAATGGGACCTAATCAAACTGAAAAGCTTTTGCACAGCAAAGGAAACCAAAAAGAAACCAAAAAGACAATTTAGAGAATGGGAGAAAAATGCTTTCAAATGATGCAACTGACAAGGGCCTAATCTCTAAAATATACAAACAACTTATATAACTCACAGCAAAAAAGCCAACAACCCAATTGAACTGAATAGACAATTCTCCAAGGAAGATATACGGATGGCCAACAAGCACTTGAAACAATGCTCAACATCCCTGATTATTAGAGAAATGCAAATCAAGACTACCATAAGATACCACCTCACACCAGTCAGAATGGCTGTCATTAATAAGTCCACAAATAACAAATGCTGGAGGGGGTGTGGAGAAAAGGGACCCCTCCTGCACTGTTGGTGGGAATGTAAACAACCACTCTGGAGAACAGTATGGAGGTACCTTAGAAATCTATACATAGAACTGTTAAAGGACCCCGCAATCCCACTCTTGGGCATATATCCAGACAAAACTCTACTTAAAAGAGACACATGCACCCGCATGTTCATTGCAGCTCTATTCACAATAGTTAAGACATGGAAACAACCCAAATGTCCATGGGACAGACGATTGGATTAGGAAGATGTGGTCTGTATACACAATGGAATACTACTCAGCCATAAAAAATAATGACATAATGCCATTTGCGGCAACATGGATGGAACCAGAGACACTCATGCTATGTGAAGTAAGTCAGAAAGAGAAAGACAAATATCATATGATATCACTTATATCTGGAATCTAATATAGGGCACAAAGGAACCTTTCCACAGAAAAGAAAATCATGGACTTGGAGAATAGACTTGTGGTTGCCAAGGGGGAAGGAAAGGGAGTGGGAGGGACTGGGAGCTTAGGGTAAATAGAAGCCAAATGTAGCCTTCAAGATGGATTAGCAATGGGATCCTGCTGTGTAGCACTGGGAACTCTGTCTAGTCACTTATGATGGAACACATAATGTGAGAAAAAAGAATGTATATGTGTATGTGTAACTGGATCACCATGCTGTACAGTAGAAAAAATATATATATAAATAAATGATTTAAAAAATTTTTGAATAATTTGTATACTGGTATATTGAATCACTAGTTTGGCAGAATTTGAATTTATTCAAGTCAAACTTGGACTGGTGGAAGGATGTTTTCAAAGAACTGACTTGTGGGATTTCTTTTTTTTTTTTTTCTTTTTAACAATTGCTTTGTATTGAAGTTCTTTCCTGTATTGCATTTTCTTTTCTTTGCACTACTGATCTAATTGTCTGCTGACATATCCATTATCTTTTATAGTCATTTTGAGTAGCAAAAAGATTAGTTGCATATGATTTTTACCACTTCGCTTGGACTTACAACCAGTTCTCCCTGATTGCTTCATTTTAATGGCCTACATAATGCAATTAAAAAGCTCTAATAACTACTTTGGGTGTGTGATGGAAAAGGCCAACTAAAAGACCTTAACAATGACACTGTGTATGCAGGAAAAACTGCTTCCTTGGGGTAAAAAAATATATGAACAAACAAAACAACAATGTCTGGAATATAGGGAAATGTTGTGGGAAGAAAAAGCCAGAGGTTTTTTTCCTTTTTTTTTTTTTTTCTGACACCTATGTAGTTATTACAAAACTTCCAAAGTTCCTTTGTCAGACATATAAAACATTTTCAACGACAGGAAAATGTTTTTATGGGCCTATCTTCTTACTAGAATTGAGCATTTTGTCAGTAGTCACTCCTTCCATATTCTAAATTGTAGAGTCTAGTGACACTTCTCAAGATAATAATAACATTTACATAATCCTACATCCATTTTTAAAAAATAAAGCAAACTCAATGAAATATGTCTTCCTGAAACCCAAACAATGTTTATTTTTTTCAAGACTGAGAAGAAACACCACTGTTTGATGTGCAGTTATCAATAGATTGCTAGTGGAGTTCCCGTCGTGGCTCAGTGGTTAACGAATCTGACTAGGAACTGTGAGGTTGTGGGTTCGAATCCTGGCCTTGCTCAGTGGGTTAAGGATCCTGCATTGCTGCGGCTCCGGCATAGGCCGGCGGCTACATCTCTGATTCCACCCCTAGCCTGGGAAGCTCCTTGTGCTGCGGGAGCAGCCCTAGAAAAGGCAAAAGGACCAAAAAAAAAAAAAAAAAAAAAGTGGATTGCTAGTGTTTTAATCTTTACACTTCCCTCCTTCCCTCTTTCTTTCCTTCCTTTCTTTTTAAAATAAAACATCTAATTCACTCTAGGGGAATGAATTAAAGGAGTCCTTCCCTCAGATCTCCTTAAATCTTCTGGAATTTAGGATGTCATATACTTTTTCCTTCAATGGCTCAGATGACATGTGGGGCTTTGTGTTTTCTCTATAAGCACAATGACTTAAAATTGGTTTCTGTCCACTGGAAATCAAAGCCTGTATCAAATACTGAAATGGATGTGTGAAGGTTAATTTTGTGTGTCAACTTGGCTGGGGCATGGCTTTCCCTTAAATATTATTTCTGAATGTGTCTGAGGGTGTTTCTGAATGAGATTAGCATTTGAATCTGCGGATTTAGTAAAGCAGAGGAGTAGGCATGATCCAGTCCACTGAGAGGGTTTGATTAGAACAAAACCGGGAGGGAGATTAGCCCCATTCCTGCCTGAGCTGGTTAGGTCCTCCCCTGTCCTTGGACTGAGACTACACAACTGGCTCCCCTGATTCCCAAGACTTTGGACTCGTACTTGAGTTGTATCACTGGCTTTCCTGGGTCTCCAGCTTGCAGACAATAGCTCATGAGATTTAGCTCCCATAATCACATGTGCCAACTCCTCAAGATAGACAGATAGGTAGATAGATAAATAGATAGATCTATCTCTTGGGTTTTGTTGTTGTTGTTGTTTTTGCTGGAGGACTCTGATTAACACAGTACATTTTTCATTTATGAACATTTTTGGTGAAAATGCAAAATCCTCTATTTGATTATTCAAAATAGGAGGGCAGAATATTTGATGGGATGATCTATTCGTAAAGCAAGATTAGAAACTTATTAGCCTTGTTGGCCAGAGGAAGCCCAGAAGTATATTTTGGGGAGGAAGAGAAAAAGGATGAAAACAAAATCAGAAGAAAGAGAGTAAGAAAATAAGGAAAGGAGAAAGAGTAAATGACTTTTTTGGTCTCATAATAGCTGGTTGACAAAAAGTATCTTGATGGAACATGGAAGAGAGCCACTGGCATCACTTCATGAAAGTCTCTATGACAGTAGCTCTTTCACTCAGAAACATTTGCTGTGGAACAAATATGCATGCAGACCTCTTTGCGTCAATGGCAAGAGCTTGGTGTTTAGGTTCTCAGCTACTGTTTAGTAAAAGAAATAGCCATATAAACAACTGAAAGTCCTGAGGTAGACAAGAGCAGAGCTTCATACAGGTAAAAATACAACTGACAAGAGGGACCAAAGGTCTTATTTAGAGTAAGAGTTAACATCGGATTTCCCGTGGCTCAGTGGTTAATGAATCCAACTAGGAACCTTGAGGTTTCGGGTTTGATCCCTGGCCTTTCTCAGTGGGCTAAGGATCTGGTGTTGCCATGAGCTGTGGTGTAGGTCGCAGACGTGGCTCGGATCCCCCATTGCTCTGGCGTAGGCCAAAGTCTATAGCTCCAATTCGACCCCTAGCCTGGGAACCTCCATATGCCGTGGGAGCAGCCCTAGGAAAGGCAAAAAGACAAAAAAAAAAAAAAAAAAAAAAAAAAGTAAGAGTTGATAAGCACACAATAAGGAGTTACCAAAGCCAAAATCTGGAACATAGCCTGCAAAGATGAGAGAAAACTAATTCTGAAAGCTCCAGAAAATGAATAGGAACTCTTTAAACGGTATACATTCTTTGAGCAGAGCATGATTAACATAGGAAGTCTGTTGTCAAAGTTGAAATACTCCATCAGCCTTTAATTCTCATAGCAAATTAGAGAACTCAAAGAAAGGTGTAATGATAAGGAAGTGAAGGATTCACTAGACTCTGATAACATCCAATGCCTTAAGTAATCGGAAAAAAAAAGAGGAAAAGGAACCTTCGGTTTTAAAAGTGACAATGAATTACCTGATATCTTTAGGGAAAAAGAAAGGAATATCTCTTCTAATCCCATTTAAGAATCTTTTCTTTTTTTCTTTCTTTCTTTTTTTTTAATCTTCTCTATGGCCACACCCATGGCATATGGAGGTTCCCAGACTAGGTAATCAGAGCCTACATGGTGCTGGCCTACACCACAGCAACTCGGGATCCAAGCCGCAACGCAACGCCGGATCCCTAATCCACTGAGTGAGGCCAGGGATCTAACCCCAAACCTCGTGGTTCCTAGTCAGATTTGTTAACCACTGAGCCACGACGGGAACTCCCATCATTTACGAACCTTTTCAATTCAAAGATCATTTTTAAATTATCATCACAAACTTTTAATATGGCAGTATAGTACAAATTACCAGGAGCAAAGCTTAGAAACAACGTAGTCAATTTATTAATCCAGCATTTATTAAATAGCCACGATATGACCCATTCTTTCTTTGAAACTGCAAAAATAATAGACTTTTGCCCTAAATTCTGAGAAAGTAATAGCAGATTTATAGTTTCATTTACAGTAAAAGTGACTCAAATATTCTGAAATGTTATCTTTAAAGGAATCTCTTTTAGTTAAATTTTAAATCTCAATACTCAACATATAACTCCTAAAAAATAATAAAAATTAAAAAATATAAAAATCTTTTTATTGAAGAATTGATTCATATTGAATCATTTCACAGAAACGGTATCATAAAGCTCTTAACTATATTTGTAATTTTATTGTGTGACATAAAATTCTAAAGGACTAAGATATGATAACAGTAAGAAACAAAAGTCCCTATATATCTTTAAAAAATGGATTATATGTAGTGGACAATGTGATAGTGCTCTCATTTAATGACAGTATCAATTTTAGAGACCATACCTTCAGGCAGTTGTCTGCTTCAAAGAATTTGAAAATGGCTCTATCCTACATTCAAAGTATTTCCCCTATACAATTACAGGTAATCCATAATTTACCAGGTAGAAAAGTGTGGCGTTTAAATATGCAGGCTGTGCTATAATCATCCAAGGTGGAATCTCAGCTTTGCTCTTTTTATCCTCCCTTTTGCCTCACTCATCGAATTTGAATCACAGCAGAACTCTCGCCATATGCAAATCGTGAAGACTAAATGATTAAACTTTATATTCAAATGTGGGAAGTAGGAAAGCCATGCTATGCTAAAGGTTAAAGGGATTTTTTTCCTAAAATTTTCACCTGTCTACTATATCGCCACTTAAAATTCTCGGTAACATGAAATGTAAGAGTTTTGGGTCATTTCTGATGAGCTATTTTGAAATACTGATACTTCTGGTGGAAATGTCTTTTAGCCTTAAGACACTCCTATTGTTGCAGATTCTCCTTCCATTGCCATCTGAAGGATGAAGAATTAGGTTGACATTTCCTATTCTTTCTTGTTCATTTTATAATCCTGACACAATAATAGTCATGAGACTAATTCAGTGCATAGTCACCTGGGGGTAATTTAAATTTCTGGTCACACAATCCCATGAGAATAAATGTTTTTATCATCTTTATCTCCTAATTGTTAACAAATGTTTTTGAGAAAACACAATGTCACATTTGAATAATTTGCCTATCTTGAGAAGGTACAAAGTTATAAAGAAAGTCATTATTTTGACCAAAAGCATAGCAGCTGGCATGAATCTTAGTCATGTCCTCAACACAGTTACTTAATAAAACTGTTTTGTCAGTGATTTTGTTCACACCTGTGTGTAAAAGCTGTAGAAATTTATTAAACCACTTCTCTCTTTCCACTCACAAACTATAACCTTATCAGCTTATTTATAAAGGTTAGAATTAATTCGCAGTACCTCATAAATCAGCCAGGATCCTTATCTCTTTGCTGGAAATTGATATAAACTTTTATCTGATATTTAAAATTTTTTCGAAAGGCACAATGAGGAAAAGTAGATTCATTATTAAACACAGCAGAACCCAAAAAAGAAGCTTTTTAAAAAAACTCTTAGTTAATAGATATACATTGTGTTCTATTGACTAATAGTTTTAATAAGGATCATGTATAATGAGAAATTTCTACTTAGTTTGAAATTTATGTGCTTTTGGATTGTAGCTATATAAATCCCCCCAAAGTACCTATGATACGTTCTGAAAGAGTGTCACTGAAACTTCTTACCTTTTACAAGTATGAGGCAAACTTAGATTGTGGGTGGGTGATTGTTTTAGCACAAAAAGTGGCCCTCAGAATCTGTTTACTGATTTACACATACTAAATTTGCACCTTAATGATACAGCATGGCATCTGCTATTTTCAGCAGTGCACTGAATTAGTCTCATGACTATTATTAAATATTTAACAATGCATCTATGCATATAAAATCTAATCCTGATTCTTAATTTTTACTTTGCAAAGCGGCTGCTCACAGTACTTCTAATCTCTTAGTTTACTTTTACATAAGTCAACGTGCCTGAAAGATACAGTTAGGCACCTGAGAGTGGGGAAAAGTAAGAACAGATGTTTGTCCCTTTCTAGTAATTTGAAGACTTAACATAGTGGTTGTCAAAATGTATCATCCAGCTTGATCAACTGGGAACACCTGCTGTAAATGAACCTTGCTGTATTCCCCAAGTGGAGCTCAGTGGAGCCCGTCTTTTGATGCAAGAAGTTCATGGGTAACATTGAAAACATGATGACATCAGGGTGATTAGAGCTGGGGAGGTACAAGTGATTTGTATGGTGTGTTATCAACCAAGAGCAGAACGTAGTTGTAGCGGCCTGAGACCGGGGGAGGGGGGGCTCTAAACTGTTCAAATTGGAGAGAGCGAGAAGAGCCAGTAAATACTGAACCAGGAGATGGAAACCCAGAGTAGTACCAGTGAGGAGCAGAAGATAATGTAGGAACACATTTCAAAGGAGAAGAGTAAGTAGAAATAGCATCTAGCAAGGCAGAGTTAAAGAGAGGGCAGTACAGAGCATTTTTCTTTTTTTAGTTCCTAGAGTAGCTGGCAATCTTGGACATCTAATGTCCATCGCCCCTCTCAGAAAGCAATGTTCTATGCAAAATTATATAGTTGATTTGTCTATACATCCTGAGTAAGGCTAATTATTATGAATAAATTATTCTAACTCAAAATAAGAACTACTCTTTACCTTCATTTTTTCCCCTCCTTCCTTTGTCTTTTACTTTTTGTCCCTCTGGATGATCTTTGCTAGCTAGCATCCTTTCCAAATGAGCCCCTGTTTGAACAGTCTTCAGCCATCTCCTTACTGGTCAGCTTTAAAGGAGTGGTTCTCTGCCCAGGCTTCTACCAGCTTTCCTCACACCAGAGACTGCTTTGTACATCACTTGGCATCAGAGTATCAGTGAAGACCGAGCCCCTCCCTGGGCTGCTGTGAAGTTTGAGCTGTCTGCCCTCAGGGCAGCATGAGCCTCTTGCTGGCTCTCACTAAAGCACCAAGTTAGCTCTTGTTCCTTGTTGATAGAGGGGATGTTGGCCCAGGTCTAGTTCACTGGTAAGTACAGTATCACCCATGACACAGTGTACTTGAAATCATACTTGAACAAGTTAAAATGACATTTCCTCCAGAAACACATTACTTTCACATCAGTAATTTATTCTTTAGATTCATCTGCACAAGAGTCCCTGAAAGAACAGTTCCTGAGTTATTTTCCTCTGACTACAATGATATCTGAATACAATGAAATCGTGTTTTAAAAACTCATCCTAGAGTGGACTTCAGAGTAATCCAGATTGATCTAGATACTCACAAAATGAATTTAATTACTGAAATGTCCAAATAATTCTCATTATGTTTCTCGCATATTGTCTGTCCCCAGAACAGATTACTCAGAGTATTGCATCAGAAAGTCCACTCTTGTGCTGCAGTACAAGTTGGCTGAGAGAGCCCCAAATTAACTGTATTTTTTATTTATATGAATTGATATGAGTCCAGAATATAAGCAAAGTGAGACTCAAAGCTGAAATGTAGTAAAAAAATAAAAGCAATTGTTCTCTGTTTGAGTAGAGTTATTTTTTTATCTTTGTGGAATGTCTAAATACTTAAATCATATTATGAAGCATTAGCAGTGAAAATCTGTGGCTGAACTACATATATTACAAACTGATTTAGATGAATGAGATCTAGTTCTAATGTCCAGCACATGACATGCTGAAGGTGGGTAATGACCCATGCACAGACGCAGCAGAGGGGGAATTTAACAAAATTGGCAGTGGCTTTTATTAGATCGCACATGGTCAAATAGCATTTATCTGATGTGAAGAATGAACTCAGTGAATTATCAAACAGATGCCTTTTTTTTTTTGGATGTGCTAAGTCTCTCTGGGTTTATAATAGCTCATCGGAGAACACAGCAACCTCTAAAATTTTGCTGCAAGGTGAGAAAATACCAAACAGAGACAAGTTATTAAAAAGAGAGAATATATCACTTTGAACTCTAAAACACTTGTTCTTAATACATGATGTTTCTTAAAACAAATAAGATGACAGAGGTATATGATTTATAAAACATTTTCTTGTTTAGGAAAACAAAGTGATAAAATCGAATTGATAGATATAGTAGCTATGAAACCAAAATCATTCTTTGTCTATATAAGCTGTATGTAATAAAAACTCCAAAATAATGTCCTCTATTTTTTAAATTCATTTGCTGGTGCTATTTATATTTTTCAGTCATCTGGCAAGTAAATTTTCTCTCAGTACGCTGAAAATCTAAATCATTACTGTTGATAGTGAGGGAATTGAGAGGTATGACTGCTAACTCAGAAACTCCTATTGTATTTTTTTTCTTTTGAGTGTAAACAAAAGGGAGTATTGTGATAGGTGGAAAGATGGGCCCTTGAAAACTGTCCATGTCCTAATCCCTGCAACCTGTTAATAGGTTACCTCATATGGCAGAAGGGACTTTACACATGTGATTAAGGGTCTTGAGATCGGCATCTCATTTTTCTGGGTCCCAATGACAAAGGGACCTTGGGAAGGGATGGTGGAAAGTCAGAGTCAGAGAAGGAGATTTGATGACAGAAACAAACGTCAGAGTGATCTAATTTCTGGCTTTTATTGAAGATGGAAGAGGGTCACGAGGCAACTCCCAGAGACTTGGAAAGGCAGGAATGCTATTTCTTCCCTAGAGCCTTGGGAAGAAATTCAGGCCAGCTAACACCTTGGAATTAGTCCCAGAAAACCAATTTCAGACTTCTAAACTGTGACTATCTCTTATCGCTGTTATAACTTTACTGAAGCACCTTCAAGTATGTGGAAGCATGTGGAGTATTAAACCCTACTTCCCATTTTTGACCTTTAAAGTCTGAGCTCAGGCAGTGCTTCCGTGTCCCTTCATATGATGCTCAGCGAATGCTCGACACTCCCGGAAGATGTCTTTGTTCCTGGTTGTTGGATATTTTTACTTCAGCGAGGGAGGGCATCCTTTGTGGTCAACAATTGGCCTTGTAGATATACTGATTTGACAGTACGGAAGCAAATAAAATCTGTTTCAGATGGATTTGTGTTCTCTGAGAAACCAGTAAGTAGTCTTTCCCTATTTAAAAACAATCAACTCAAAAAGGAATTTTTGAAACCACCACAAGGTATAACTATAAATGGGTATTTTATATGACTTAGCTCAAGAGTAGATTGCAATTAATGAGCAGAAATAAAATATTGTCTTTCTAAATGATTTTATAAACATTATAACATGGCAATAAAAATGGGATTCTTTTAAAAACAATTACATAAGTGCTTCCCAAAGAATGTTAAGAAAAACCAGTCTGGGAAGCTCACTTTAAAATAAAAAAGGATTTCCCATGTTTTCTCAGGGGAAACAAATCTGACTAGTATCCATGAGGACACAGGTTTAATCCCTGACCTTGCTCAGTTGGTTACGGATCTGGCGTTGTCATGAGCTGTGGTATAGATTGCAGACGTGGCTCGGAACTGGCGTTGCTGTGGCTGTGACATACTGGTGGCTACAGCTCTGATTTGACTCCTAGCCTGGGAACCTCCATATCCTGCAGGTGTGGCCCTAAAAAGACAAAAAATAAAATAAAGTAAAATATAAAATAAAATAAAATATAAAAGAGAGGGCTTTATGTTTGGCAATGACATTAGCTTTACCTTCTTCCCTTTTTATAAGAGAGCATCTTGTGAAGGCTTGTCAAAAAGAATGATGTTCAAATTTAACTAAGCTTTTCCTCAGTTATTTAAGTATGAGACTTTATAATTTCCTAACTATAAAAAGTGTTGAGCCAAATGAAGATCAAATCTATTTTATAAACTGACGGTAAATACTATAATGTATTGCTCCACTTTGAATTCAGGGAGACCCTCTTAATATTATTATGATAAGGCAGAATTCCATTAGTTCTACCATTGAGATAATGTCCTTATCCCCATTTTTCAGGTATAAAACCTGAGGCTAGGTTGATTGCCCTTGATTGCCTTATGCCTAAGTGGTAGAGATAGAATCAGTGGGAATAGAACTAGTCTATGCTATGTGTGCTGTTATGTCTTTTCTAGTATTTTGGAATCTTTATTAAATATCCTTCTATGTTTTTTTACTCATGTGAGTAAGACACTTTCATTTAATTTTAAAGTAGAGAAAGTTTTAGGAAGACCAGAAATGAAGCATGTGTTTCTGGTGGTTTATTTGCCTCCAACATATCCCCAGAATATACTTCCCATGCTATAAATTAGAGAATGTGATGAATTTATGGTGACGTTGAATGGAAAATGAATAGTGTATTGAGCAGTAATATTTCATAGACTCTAAAAGAAGTGACAATGTGTAACATCCTACATGTACAACAGAACTGAATGACCTATCTTGATACAATTTCAGTGATTGCTAATTCAGTCTTTTAGAATGAAACTGAATTCTATTACTAGTCTTTTTTGAGTCACTAAATTTAATATTTAATTGTTCAAGAAGGATAGATAGTAAGACTCCATCACTTTATGTCCCAGAAGTGAACAACTAACTTTTTAACATAAATAATTTTTAGGTTTTTTTCTTTTTTTTTTGGTGAGCGGAGTTATATATTCTGTGCTTGCAAAAGGCAAGTATGGACTTTGAATCTGTCTTCATTCAGGTCCATCATATTAAGTCCAGCAATGGTTATGATGGTTAAGATTGTTTGGCAGTGGGTAGCTTTATTATTCTTATAACAGGAAGCTTAAAAATTGTGCCATCTTTATAGAGTTGAGGGAAATTTGCCATGCATGAGATAGTATTTATTAATCATAAATGACCATTTGTGTAAGACAGTATTATCATGGTTGTGGTAGACAGATAGATAGATAGATATAGACAAAGATACTTTCTACCTTGAGTTTTTATAAGACTTGCGCTGCAATAACCTGGATGCTCACTTTGTGTTGCCTGTATACCAGCTGGCTGTGACTAGGGATTCCTTTCAACCAAGTCTATCTTCCCGTAGAACTGGGGCTTCCTCCTCTGACAAGGGGATTCCTCAAGATTTAAGATCTCCAAGTGTTAAAATTCTAGTATTTCCAGAACAGCTTTATAAATAGATGGCCCCTAAATCCAGCAGTTCATTGATTCCCTCAGTGAAAACGCTGTTTTCCCATGTCTGTCATAAAAAAAAAAGGAGATGTCATAGGGAGGGCTTCACATTCCCACAGGGGAATGATGGGAGGATCGGAGGCTCCTAAAAAATCACTTGTTGACCTTGGTCCTATGTAAGTTTTCTCAATAAAGTATATTCCTTAAGCCATGTCCTACCTTATGAAATCGATTGTGAATCCTGATGCACAGTGGGTAAAGACCAAGAAGAGATAGGATTTGCATGGCAAGACTCTTTATGATGTCTATAACTTACTTAAATTATAGTTTCTGTGTTGGAAATAATTTTGCACTGACTTTTATATAAAAAGAAATCAATGAGAAGAAAACGGTAGTTCATCATTTTTAACTTAAGGGAAAATGAGGCAGTTAAGTGAAGACTAATATTTAACCATAGCACTTTGTCATTTTATTCAGGAAAAAGAAACATAAAATGAAATATTGCGACAACTGTAGATTCACAAAATTTACAAAAATGTATAATGTGCTTGATTTCACTGAGTAAAAGCATCTGATATTTCATTTTTCAGTAGTTTATCATCATAGTTTTTCAGACTTGTAAAATTCTCTGCAACACTCATGTAAATTATCCTAGACATTTTAGATTAAGTTTATAGTGTTGGCTACATATTTTACAAAATTAAATTCAGATTTTATTTATTTATTTATTTTTGCTATTTCTTGGGCCACTCCCGCGGCATATGGAGGTTCCCAGGGTAGGGGTCTAAGCCTATGCCAGAGCCACAGCAACACGGGATCCGAGCTGCGTCTGCAACCTACACCACAGCTCACGGCAACGCCGGATCCTTAACCCACTGAGCAAGGGCAGGGGCTGAACCCACAACCTCATGGTTCCTAGTCGGATTCGTTAACCACTGCGCCACGACGGGAACTCCCTAAATTCAGATTTTAAAAGCACACTACTCCAAAATGCCACCACACTATACGTAAGTGACCAAGTATAATGTGATGTTTAATATGGGTAAGTTCACCTTCTGGTTTGCCTGGGGCATTTGGTTTATTGTCCTGGCATCCATCTAGTTTAGCACTTTTTAACTAAAATTTCACTTTTTAAGCATTTTTGTAAATAGTTGTATTTATAAATAGTACAGATGTGGTAAAACTCAAAAGTGTTTTATTTTCAATTTCTGTCATTGTCTCATAATCTGCCTCAAAAGTTTGTTAAGAAACTGGACACTTAGAGCTGCAGAGGGTGCATTTCTGTATTTATATATCTTTTCTAAAAAGCATTACTTTTAAATCAAATGATTCTTCCATAGTAATTGAATTACTGACTGAATTCTAGTATTCTTATATACTATGAAGAATGAAGTGATAGATATTAATGTCTTAACCTTTATTAGTACAAGAAGAACTTCAAAAAATGGTTAAAATATTCCAGTTAAAAAAAATAATGGCATAAAGTGCTTCTTTTTGTTGCTCATTAATTAAGAGGAAATATAACCCTGGAAGTTTATTTTGTTAAAAGTAGAACATCTAACATGTTATTGAATTTCAGTTAAAATTCAACATGAATGATACAACTATATTAACCAGTTTTGGTGGAGCAAAGCTTCATGATAAAAACAATATTCACACTAATTAAGAAGCCTACAGAGCAGAAATGTACTTGGAATTGGTTTGGGAGCAAACGTAAATTGTAATTATATTCAACCAAGATGTATGTTTCTGCCAATGGAAATAGAATTTTAAAGTTGTCAAAATTTATAACTTTTACCCATACACATCTAGAATAAATTAAAAATTTTATGGCAGAACCAATGCTGAGAGCACACACAAACAAAAGCTTAGCACAACGGTGTATGTAGTCTTCTCTATTTTTTATAATATTTTACATTTCAGAAATGTTTAAGCGGTAAATATTGTGTAATTCCACCTGAATGCACAAAAATTTTACTGATTTTTTTGGTAAATATTTCTAAGTTTGTTGCTTCATGTTAAAAATAAAAGAGCTTTTTTTAAAAAAATTATGGCATATGGAAGTTCTTAGCCCAGGGGTTGATTCTTAGCCATAGCTGTGAACTATGCTGCAACAACACTGAATCCTTTAACCTACTTAGCTGGGCTGGGGATTGAAACCACGCCTCTGCAGTGACCCTAGCCACTGCAGTCAGATTCTTAACCACCATGAGAACTCCATAGATGACATTTTTTTTTTTTTTTTTGGTCTTTTTGCCATTTCTTGTTCTGCTCCCGTGGCATATGGAGGTTCCCAGCCTAGGGGTCTGATTGGAGCTGTAGCCTCCGGCCTAGACCAGAGCCACAGTAACGTGGGATCTGAGCCGCATCTGCAACCTACACCACAGCTCAGGGCAATGCCAGATCCTTAACCCACTGAGCAAGGCCAGGGATTGAACCTGCAACCTCATGGTTCCTCGGTGGATTCCTTAACCACTGAGCCTCGATGGGAGTTCCATAAATGACATTTTTAATCAAAAGAGTAAGCTGCTAGAAAAATCTCAGATTTGAACATTATAGAAAATTGCAACAGATGAAAACAAATCTTGAAAACAGACACTAAAATTTATCTAAGAATAAGAAAAGAATTGAACAAATCAAATGAAAGTTCAAGTGATTTATATTTAATTTAGAAATTCTATATGTGTGCTTCAGAATATTTCAAATTGTAGAGAGAATCTTTTGGTAGTTCTTTTAATTGGATGAACTGATAGTCTGTGCTTTCTCACTGTATCTTTAGTTCTATTTTAATATTTCTAAAAATTGAAATTTTTTATAATTGAAAGGAATATTCAAAATAATATTAGAGAAGAACAAATAATTTTGAGTTTTGTCTTGTGTGTGTGTGTGTGTGTGTGTGTGTGTGTGTGTGTGTGTGTGTGTGTGTTTTGTCCTTTTAGGGCCACACCTGCAGCATATGGAGGTTCCCAGGCTAGGGGTCTAATAGGAGCTACTGCTGCCAGATCACTCCAGAGCCACAGCAGTGACAGGTCCAGGCCGCATCTGCGACCTACACCACAGCTCATAGCAACCCCGGATCCTTAACCCACTGAGCGAGGCCAGGTATTAAACCCTCAACCTCAGGGTTCCTAGTCAGATTCGTTTTGCTGTGCCATGACAGGGAACTCCATTGTCCTTTGAAAATATTTATTAAAGAAATGAAGTCTGGAGTTTCTGTCATGGCGAAGCAGAAACGAATCTGACTAGCATCCATGAGGACACAGGTTTGATCCCTGGCCTCGCTCACTGGGGTAAGGATCTGACATTGCTGTGAGCTGTGGTGTAGGTTGCAGACATGGCTCAGATCTGGCAATGCTGTGAGCTGTGGTGTAGGTTGCAGACATGGCTCAGATCTGGCAATGCTGTGACTGTGTTGTAGGCCAGTGGCTACAGCTCTGATTTGACACTTAGCCTTGGAACCTCCATATGCAGCTGGTGTGGCCCTAAAAGGACAAGATGCAAAAAAAAAAAAAAAAAAAAAAAAAAGACAAAACTCAAAATTAGTTGTTCTTCTCTAATATTATTTTGAATATTTCTTTCCATTTTAAAAATATCATTTCAATGCCATGGGTGTGGCCCTAAAAGATAAAAAAAGAAAAGAAACTCTGATTCAAGGCAAAAATATATGATTGAAAATATCCTGGTTTAGGAGAGTTTGAGTTTACAAGGGACTTCATCTAAAGTGAGTATTTTCATATGAAAAAAAGTAAAAATGATTTTCAATAAAATTTGTTGACAATTTCAATTTAATTAACTATGAAATATAATTTTGAAAATAATTGTGTGCAACAATAAAAGATTAAAAACAATAAGACCATACTTAAAAAAAACCATGTTTTACAGAAAAGTCTATTGGCATAGTTTTAGAAACAGATACAGCCAAGAAACTGATTGAAGTATGTGAATAAATACCCAGATTAATTTGTTTTATTTTTAATGGTTCAGAAAATTTGTAATGATACTTTTGAGATTTTGCTTTAATATGTATGAATATATGTATTTCTTAATTTTGTAGAAATAATATTAATTTAAAAATCATTTTAAAAGATAACTTACAGTAAAGGCTTACCAATTTAATAAAACCAATAGGCAGTCAATAAAAACTTTTTATAAAATTATATTAAAAATTATTTTAGTAACCTCATTTACTGTGAGAAATTTCCAAGTTTGGAAGAGTAAATTATACGATCACCCCAAGTTATGTATTCTTGAAATTTTTTGCAGTTATCCTCAGCCAAGATTTGGTCACTTGATTTTAGACCATACTGCTACTCCTTGTATTCTATTCCTTCCCACAATTTTACTTTCCTTTTTATTGAGGTACAGTCTCTCTAATTATTGAACCAATTATGTATGAGTGATATAATTTTCCGCTATTTGAAAGGACTGTCTTTATATAGTACTATTTTTGAATGATAATTGAGTTGGTTCCAGGTTTTTAGGTGCCACGTATTTTCTCTTAGTACTTTTAAGATAAGGTTCTATTGTCTTCAAGGCTCTTTCATTGGTATTGAAAACAGTCTAATTTTTCTTTTCTTAAGCAACTCATCTTTTGTTTATGGTTGCTTTCAACACTCTTTCTTTGTGTTTGGTGAGGAGCTGTTTAACCTTGAACAAGATGTGAATTTCTTAATCAGTTCCTTGGAAATAAGTGGCCAGTTTCAATCTAAGAAACCATGTCTTATCTAAATTCTGGATGATTTCAGCCATTGTTTTTTGAAATATAGCTTTCTCTTTAATTTCTCCTATTGTAACTCTTAATGTGGTAAAACTCTACTGCTTGGTGAGTTCACACCATTCCTAGGTTCCTTCTTCATTATATATGATCACTGAAAAGACAAATGCTGCTAAATACTCACTTTCCCAGTCTCTCTTGAAACTAGGGCTTGCCAAATAGCAGTTTTAACCAATGAGATGTTAATTGGAATTGCTGTGTTAGCATTTCCGGGGAAACTCTTTCATGATGAAAAAGGAGACTTAGCTAGTCTTTCTTTTTCCCCTTCCTTCTTCTTCCCACAAATTGAAATGCAATGAGAGGAGCTTCAGCAGTCTTAATTTGGACCAAATGAAAGGCTGAGATAGAGTCAGAGATGGCATCCATGATTTACCTAAGACAGAAATCTATTGCTTATTTGCTGCCTCCCTCCAAATTTCTAATTATAAAGTAAAATAATCTCAGTTTCTTTAAACAGAGTCAGTGGAAAGGATTTAGGTGCTGATACTTTGAGAGGAATGTACCAAGAGTGAGGATGAGACAATGAAGCAAGGAAATATGCCAAGCAAGATAATGCCATGTATTACTTACCACCTGGCTACCTGTTTACCAAGAGACACAGAGAGATGCAATAGGCATGTAAAATGTTTTTAAAACATTGAGAGTAGAATCTTCACATCAAAGTAGTTCACTGGAGAGATAATAGAGGGCCGGGTCTCCTGCTTCTTATGAGATCGCATGGGTGGCAAACACATGATGAGGATAACTTCATGGAGTTCTCTTCTCCTTCCCTGTTATGGGGTCCAGCCTCTTCGTGGCCATTCATTAAGCCATGTCCCATACACTGTAGTATGAGATTTCATACCAGTTTAATTGACAAGAGGTGATCCTGAAAGGTGGGGTGTGGACCACAAAAAAGGAAAGGGGATGTTTGTGAGCATCTAAGAAAACATAGAACTCCCTCATTTAAAATTCCACAACTTATCCTGAGATTTCTCATAATATTCCCTTATTTTATGTTTTTTTTTTCTTTTTTTCTTTTTTTTTAGGGCTGTACCCGCGGCATATGGAAGTTCCCAGACCAGGGGTCATATCAGAGCTGCAGCTGCTGGCCTAAGCCACAGCTGCAGCCACAGCAACATGGGATCTCTGAGCAGTGTCTGCAACTTATACCGAAGCTCACAGCAACGCCAGATCCTTAACCAACCGAGTAGGGCCAGGGATCAAACCTGCATCCTTATGGTTACTAGTTGGGTTCGTTGTCACTGAGCTACAATGGGAACTCCATTCCCTTATTTCCTATAATAGGATTTATTGCTAGCTAATACCATGGTAATATATTTATATTATTCATATATCTATTATCTTTCACTTTATAATAGTTGGAAAGCTCCATGAAGTCAGAATTTTCATCTATTTGGTTGTTAAACTGCTATTTCCCAGCACCAAGAACATTAATTTATTGGTATATAACATAGGAATGAATTGTAGCCATGTCCAGCCCTCATCTCTTGTATGTTAATATATACAGATTCATCTTTCGGTCATTTGGACAGCTTAGACTCATCCCTATTGGATGTTCCCTACACAGCAGGTGATTTGACTTAGTATTTTAGTGGTTTAGAACATTAACTTTGGAGTTACTTTGCCTGGATTTGAATTTTAGCTGTTCTGCTTATAGTTGTGTGACCTTCAAAAATATTTAAGCCATTTCGTTTCATCCTCTGACAGATGATGATATTAATATCTATTTCTTGTGGTTATTATAAGGAAATATACAGCATCATTTGTAAAGCATTTTCATGATGCCTAGCACCCAGTAAGCCCCTGGTAGTGATTTTTAATCCTCGGAATCTAACCAGAAAAACAGAAAACACTCCAAATATTTAAAATAGAATTTGGTGTATATAAGTTGTTATACTGGTAATGGAAAAGCAGAGAAAATGAATAGAAAACCATGGTGAGACAATTTACCAATGAGCAATAACAGGACGAGCAATAGCAACAGCAGGATGTTGCTACCATCTCTAGACATTGGGCACAGAGGGACAAGGTAACATTATGAAAATACAGGGACCAGAGACAAGAAACTAGAAGCTGGTGTCTTGAAAGAGATATAGGCACTGTCTGATGATCAGGATGAGATGATGCCTAAGGCCAAGATGGAACCAAATAGTCTATTTCCTCTTTCCTTTCACTCTTCCATCCTCCCTTTTGTGAAGCCCCACAGAAAAGCCAACTGATAAAAGATCCTTGGAAACATAGTTTAGGGGATCACATTACCCATTTTACAGAGCCAAAAGGAGAGAAGTAAGACATGGGTCCGATGGCAAACAGGCCCAGGGTCTGCTCCGCCTTATCTATCATCATTGCCAATATTTCAGCCTTTCCCAGATCTATCGTTCAATGTAATTCAAAAGATTTTTATTTCTTTAGGCTTGCCTACAAATGACTTTCTACTCTATTGCATTTTTAGTGCAGAGACCTGATTATTTACTTGGTATATAATCCACCTTGCAAAGTGCCTTGTTCATGGACAATACTCAAGTATTCAAGGAATAAATGAGCTTGATTCTGTAAAGCTGTATTAGGACTTTACAATCAAAACTTGACCATTTCACCAACTTAAAACTTCACCTACATACTTCTAATTTCATTTTATGCTTCCTTGTTGGAATAAATCACAATTTTTATGCAAAGCAAATGTGTTCCATTTCCATTACTGGCTTTCTATGCCAGAGAAATCATATATGATCAAGGATTATTCCTGTGATAGTTTCTAAGAATTTGTTGTGCTCTACACCAGTTGTTATTAATGGATGGTTTATTGTATCTAGATACTGTTCTTTGTTCTTTATATGTTTCTCAAAAGCCAACTAGTTTCAGTATTAGTGAATCACATTTTCTTAATTTCATTTAAAATATTGTGTGTGAATCTAAATTCTGTCCATTTAACAAATAGTAAGTTTTAAGCATACTTCCCCTCAAATGTTACTTAATTCATGAAATTCCATATTGCTTTTATGAAAAGAATACCTTTATTTTCTAACTTTGGAATCTTTTTCTTGAGAAGTTCCTCAAGCTAATGTATCTTCAAATGCAATTCCACTTGTATATAGGACATCACACTATAAATCCTCTACTTTTCTAGCTATAAATACAAGTCAGACCCAGAAAATCATACTTTTCATTATGTTATTCTACTCTATTTCTAAAATTACTCGGGTTTTCCACAGTGAATGCTCCTATGTGCTTCAAAAAAATTTTTTTTTGTCTTTTTTATTTTTAGGGCCACACCTATGGCATATGGGGGTTCCCAGGATAGGGGTTGAATCAGAGCTGTAGCCACTAGCCTACACCACAGTCACAGCAATGTGGGATCCGAGCCACATCTGCGACCTACGCCACAGCTCATGCCAGCGCTGGATCTTTAACCCACTGAGTGAGGCCAGGATTGAACCTGAGTCCTCATAGATACTAGTCAGATTTGTTTCTGCTGGGCCACGATGGGAACTCCTAAAACCTTTTTTAAGATTAAAATCTATGTAATAATATTTCACCAACGTAGTGCACATTTCTTCTGGCATTTAGATACCCTTTATCTTACTCATTGTACAAATACAATGTTTAGAACTGTGCAACTTTCCTATTATGCACAAGATAAAGAGTTTCAAGAATAAAGAAGTAGGAATAAATAGCAGCCCTAATTTCTCATGCTAAATTGAATTTAATAGGACTGATATTTTGTTAGAACAGCCTCAACCCCTGTTCATGCATTTATTATAAATGAATCTTCCTCTAAAGTACTTTGTAATTCCCATGTGATATCTATATCTTTCTTTCTACTGAGATATTTATAGAACCTGATATGCTTTTAATATTTCTTGAAAATTGTCCCATGTTTCAAACATTATTGGTAATTAGTGGTTTATAGAGCAATATATTTCATCATCCTTTTACCACTTCACTTACTTGAGCTATATTCACAGAGTAAAGAATCTGAAAATTGCTCATGCCCAAAGCTAGGGCTGAGTGGGATTGGGACATGTAAAGCCATGGAGGAAGGAATTGAATCCAAATTTAAGGCAAGGCAAGCTCATGGATATGAACCAGATTTAGGATTTATCTCCTACCCACCCTTCCAAAAGAAGACAGTGAAAACAGAAATTTGATATGAAATCTAGAGAGCAGAAGAATATGTCTAATTTAAAATCAAGACACGTTCAGAGGCCAGAACAACATAACGGTTTTTAGGAGAGAACGTGAGGGACTATGTCGTAGGCTGATTTGTGACTTTGGGATTTTTTTTTTTCTTTAGCCTCCTTACGTGTGATTAAATTCTCTCTGCATCATATATAGGTAGATCATAAGAATGCAGAATGATGATACATTTCATACCTAACTTACATAGTGTAATTTTCTTAAACTACATGCATTTGGAATATGTTTTTTTCAGATCCTGCCAATAAGAGTATCTGGGTTCAGCTTATCCTGTAGTTGCTTGAGGAGACTCATCTTAATGCTACTTAAGGAATCAACTATTTGGTATTTTGGTTGGTTTGTTTTTGATTTTTAGGGCTGTACCTGTGGCATATTGAAGTTCCTGGGCTAGGGGCTGAATTGGAGCTGCAGCTGCTGGCCTACACCACAGCCACAGCCATGCGGGATCTGAGCCACATCTGTGACCTACACCACAGCTCACAGCAAGCTGTGCGAGGCCACTGAGCCTCACACTTAACCCACTGAGCGAGGCCAGGGGTTGAACCCACAACCTCACAGACACTAGTTGGTTTCATTTCTGCTGAGCCACAATGGGAACTCCACCAACTATTTTGTTTTATTGTTATTCTTTTAAAATCCTATCCTTTCAAGTGTTACAGAATTATAAAGTGCAATATAAATATAATGTGAACCACAAAGGTGATACACATATTTAATTTTATTTTTTTTATGGTAGGATATGTTCAAATATTTGCCAATTTTACATTGACTTGTTTACTTATTGTTTATTTTTGTCATATGTAAGTATTAAAAATATATTTTCCTCTATTCTGTGACTTGCTTCATTTTCTTAAAGGTGTTCTTTCAATAGAAAAAGATTTTTATATTTGATAAATCCAATTTCTAATTTTTGATGGTTTGTTTTTTTTACTTGTCTCTCCCAAATTTACAAAATTTTCTGCTATATTTTCTTCCAGAAGTTTTATGGTTGTTCACTTATGGCTGTGCTTTAATTTGTGTTGTTATTATTTTTTGTATGATGAGATAAGGTCACGGTTAATTTTTTTTCCCCAAACGAATATCTAGTTTTCCTGGCACCATTGTCTGAAAGAACTCTCTCCAATAAATTGCTTCGGTATCAATACTAGCTTTTATATTAAATCTTGAAATCAGGTACTATTCTTCAACTCTATACCACAATTTATTTATTCTTTCATCCATTGATGGACATATGGCTTGTTTCCATTTCTAGGTTGTTATGAATAATGCTGCTGTAACATTTGTGTACAAGCTTCTGTGAGGAAATATATTTTCATTTCTTCTGGACATGTACCTCAGAGTTGGATTAATGGATCATATAAAAACTCTCTGTGTTTAACTTCTTGAGAAGTAATCAAACTCTTTTGCATAGTGGCTGCATGATCTTACATTCCCACTAGTAATGTACAAGGGTTCTAATTTCTCTGTGTTCACTTGCTTTTTCTGTTACTTTATTTATGTATTTTTCTTATTACAGTCACACTAACTGGGGGAAGTGCTATCTGACTGAGGTTTTAGTTTGCATTTTCTTAATAACTGATGTTGGGGAACATCTTTTCTTGTACCTTTTGGCCATTGATCTATTGTCAGTAGAGAACTACTTATTCAAATCAGTTGCCCATTTTTTTTTTTTTTAATTGGGCTGTTTGTCTTTTGTTGTTGAGTCTTTAGAGTTTGTTCGTTTTTTTTTTTTTTTTTTTTTTTTTTTTTCTTTTTAGGGCCGCACCCACAGGGGTCGAATTGCAGCTATAGCTGCCAGCCTACACCACAGCTCATGGCAATGCCGGATCCTTAACCCACCGAGCAAGGCCTGCACCCTCATGGATGCTAGTCAGATTCATTTCTGCTTAGTCATGAGGGGAACTCCCTAGAGTTTGTTATAAATTAACTGTTTAAAAACCTTGTCTTTTCCTGATCGTGATCAGTATTCTGCAGCTGAGTTTATTGCCCCTCTGTACAAAATCAGGATTTTTGTTGGTAAGGAAGAAATGTTGAGTGGTTAGAATTTGGTGAATGAAATGTATCTGTCCCAGTGTATTTCAGCAGATGCTAATACAGTCTAAGTGATGAACTTTGAACCACACTGCAGAATTATTTTGTACCCTTAGACAGTGCTAGATTAATATATGTTAATTTGCCAGACCCATTCTCTCATTTTTCAATATTACTTTTTCTCTATTAGAGACACATTTAGAAAAAATTACTCATGACAGATATACAGCTGAAATATCATATTACAGTTTATATTAGTAACATTTTAGAATCATGTTCACTGATGTTTGTGTGTGGGAGAGGTCTCAAAATCAGATTAATGTCAGCACATTTTCATTTGTTCTACTTCCAAAAGTGGTATTTTGAAGGTTCTTGAAGTATGTGTTCTCTCAGGTTACTATTCTCTTTTCCTGTATTACATGCAGATGATTTGCAGTCCAGTAGGTTAGAAAATCCTTTGTACGATTATGCCTGTATGACAGGGAATCATCCTTTAGCTCACATTTCAGTTGTAACAAGCTCTACTATATACTACTGGGTATTGATGTAGCTGTTCTTAATTTCCAGAGCTGACTTTAGGAAAAAAGAGAAGTGAATTAAGTCTATCTTTGTTCTATATTTATTTTATTCCTTGAGTTAAATTTTCTCTTTTCCCTTCATGAAAACCTTTACTGGAGAAATACTCTGAGAAGATTTTTTTTTTTTTTTTTTTTTTTTTTTTGTCTTTTTGCCATTTCTTGGGCCGCTCCTGCGGCATATGGAGGTTCCCAGGCTAGGGGTCCAATAGGAGCTGTAGCCACTGGCCTACGCCAGAGCCACAGCAACGCGGGATCTGAGCAGTGTCTGCGACCTACACCACAGCTCATGGCAACGCCGGATCCTTAACCCACTGAGCAAGGGCAGGGATCGAACCCACAACCTTATGGTTCCTAGTCGTATTTGTTAACCACTGCGCCACGATGGGAACTCCTGAGGAGATTATTGATACTAATCACTTTAGTTATTATTCTGCCAAGAGGAATTTGCATTTAACAGAGGTTAAAGGAATAAAGCGCTAGTAATAGTAAAATTTAAACCCTTGAAAATTGGTTGGAGAAGGACTTTTGGGGGAAAAGGAAGGCAAAAAGAGGGAAGGAGGATGATAGTTTTGGAATCATGGCATTCAGGACATTCTATCATTTTGACTAAGCCAATTCGGAATGGTCCCTAAATGGTAGCACTCACCTCAACTTTGTCTTTACTTTAAAAAACAAGACAAAATGAAACAAAAAACCCCAAAGCAAAAACCAAAAACTGATATATGAAAAATTAAATGGAGTACGTAACTATGTATATTTTTATTAATCTTTAAAAATTCTTCAGTTACTATCATTTGATTACAATATCTAGGTCAATATTTGCATCTGGTTCGAGATGGTTACCTCCTGGATTCAGGGCAACAGGGAACTGGTTGTACATTAGATAGAGTAGGTTTACAAAAATCAGATACAAAATAGAGTTTAAATAATAATATACTGCTTTAGTAAAATTCAATTATACATCCCCTTTACCCAAAAAGAGCTTGATAAATATCAAGTAATTATTCCATATCTTTTAAAAAAAAGCATTGGATTTCTTAGTATCTAATATTCTGAATATTTGAGGTGAAGGTGAAAAACTGAATACTAGAAATTAGTCTTTCATATTATGTTTATCAGACAATTGAGAAACTATTCATTTGTTAATACATGAGTTTCAAAATACCAGAATGTGAGAATTTATAAAGCACCTGATTACATTTGTCATCTAGGTAAAAGAAAATAACTTGCTTGGGTACAAAATATACAGAAAAATAAGCATTTAATTGAAAACACAATACTCTAATATTTCATTCTTATTTCTTTTAAAATATGATTAATTAATCTTGGATTAATGCAATTTATTTCAAAAATATGTGGTTGGATCAGAAATAGAACCCAGATATACGGTATTCAGACAACACCCTATTATTGATAGTTCAGATTGCCAACTCCTCCAACGAAAGTGAAACAGACTTATATAAAACAGTATAAATAACATGCATAGAGCAATATACATATTGTTATGTATAAAATGGTAAACCAAAGGATAAAAGAGTTACTGAGTAAAGCTTTTTTACTGTTTTCTGTGTCATTATACAAAATTATATAATATTTTGCTGATGGAGGAGAATATACCATCATGGAATTGAGAGGAAAAGCTAATCTATATTAATATGCATCATTTATTCCTTTCTTAACTAGTTCTTGTGAGATGTATAGATGTCTTCAAATGCAATAGAGAAAGGTACCTAAGAAGAGCTATTGTTTACATATTGTGAAAGCATAAAAATTAAATGATATACTGATTTCTTTGTGATGGATCTTAAAAAAAGACAACGGTCTTCACTGATATTCTATAAAAAAAAAGTCAATGTAAAAAGGGTCAGTAGTGCTCAGAGTTTTAGAATTTTTTGGCAGTGATTTCAGTACTGACAGAAAGTCTATGCATAGTAAAGGAAGTGACCCAAAGAATAAAGGCCCTGTCAACAACTCAAGTCCTTTTAGGACTGTTGCGCACGCCACTGATGTTAGCCCTATGTTCAATTTGTGCATGCAAAGTCTTTTTGTGCCAAAATGGAGAACTTGGCTGAAAAGGTATGTACCTGTAAAATGTCCACTTAGAGACAACAATTTTGCAAGGACTACAAAAATGGAAAGCAATGAGTAATAAAAGAACATTGACTTTTGGGGGAAAATAGGATTATCCTTGCTCCTTTCATTTAGTTGGATGACTCTCAGATTATCTTGGCAAATGAAGAATAGTCGTCAATCTGCCAGGAAAGAAGCAGCTTTCCGAGAGCAGAATTATGCTCGTCAGCATCCAAATACATTCTCAATGGAAAGGTTCCTCAGGTCAGCTGACGCTGCATACTTGGTGCCTGCAGAGGAAACAAACAGTATAAACTGTCAAGTTGCCCAGACCAGTTATAATTTATATATAACTTGATTTAGCTAATATTATAATTCATTGCATGCAAGATCCCCACTTGTCTGGGAATACCTCTCAACTACTATTTAGGGGCAGTATTTTTGAATTAATTACTCAATATTTCTCAAGCATCATGTGTAAAACCATCAGAGGGCTTGAGCTGTAGTATTAGTTCTTGGATTTAGTAGTGCCAAACTTGGAAAGGTCTCTATTTCTCCATGTCTCATTTCCCTCAACTGTCATATGTGGATAATTTATATTTTCTTTCCTGAAGGTAAAATGTGATAATAGACGAAAAAATACTTTTGAAGATGTAAAGTGATGTACAAGTATGAGGTCTTATTATCATCGTCATCACTATCATCATCCTGCTGGCATAAGCCACTCAGTGGCTGAAAAGAATAGTCCCCTGTTATACTGCTCTCAAACTCACATGCCTACTGAATGTGTTAAGGGCTGACACCTGTCAATGCATGGACAGGTGCATTGGGGCCTGGGACAAATTGGGACAAATTCCACAACATGACACGGTGTGGTCTAATGGGTAACATGTGTTGTCAGAACTAATCAGGAAGAGAGTTCAGACAGTCATTAGTTTCCCATCATCCTATGGAGTGTGAGATCCATTCCATTGCTGGAGAAAATACCCTTCCCCTTCTGAGTGTCCTCATATAGCGTAAGTCTGAAGAAGAGCTGTGCTCAGGGGAAAGTAAGCAGTCTGTTTGGCATAGACGGTCTCTATATGAAGGTACCGCTTACTTTCCCAAACACTTCTGTGTTTTCCCAGAAGTGTTTGGGAAAGCCAGTTTCCCTGCACCTGCAGACTGGGGGACAGCTGGAAAATGAAGCTCGTGGATATTACATGGCAGGCAGAGGGAGCCACTTATTTGGTGGAAGGCTGAGTTTGGTTCTTATTCTAGCTGGAATAATAAGTGAGTGCCCCGACGCCCAGCTAGCTCATTGTCCAAGCATTGAACACCCAGGATCTTTTGCAGACAGCACTGATTCTTATATGATACTGACTCATTACCTATTCTTTGAGAAAAGGCCACTTTATTCCTTCCTAATTCCCAAAGACAGGATCTATGGGCAAATCTATGATCTTTGAATCATGCCTAACATTCTCAATTCTACCTAGTTTATAGGAGGAATTTTGGCATATGGGGTAAGAGTGCCTGGGTTTTGGGCCACATGGCAGGGGCTCAAATCCCAGTTCCTCTGCTTATGAGTTTTGTGATTGTCACCATGCTTGTATCTCTGTGCCTCAGATCATTCAGTGTAAACTGTGACTAACAGAAATAACTATCCCATATATTTACGTGATGTGAAAAAGTTAAAGCTCCAAGAAAAGCACCTCCTGTATACAACATACTTAATAAAAGTTGCTATTTGTATTAGACCTATGCAAATTTGATCACTTAACATTAGAGATCCTAGAAGCAACACTGGCTGACAGAAGTAGGGGAAGGGACCTCCCATCTATTGATCACATACATTGATCCCCATACAGTGCCAGGCATTTGATCCTCAAATAATCATGTTTTCTTTGTTTAAATGTGAGAAAATCAAAGTCCTGAGTGACTAAGATTGCACAGCAAGTGGTAGATAAAGGAGGAGCTCTCAGGATCACCTGATTCAGGGGCTTCCTGCTTCCTTTGTATTATTCTGTGTCAGAGTATTTGTTCCTCCTTCAGTTTTCTCTCTCACTTCCTAATCAGAACAACTTTAAAGGATATTTATCTATGGTTTCCAAGCGTATACCCAGAGAGACTCTTGGGAAAATATAATACCCATAAAAAGATGTGCATATCTTTTCATATCCTCTATGTTGCTACAAAGGAAAATATTCTCTCTTTACAAACACACTTTTCTTCCAATGTTTAATCTCCAGTAGCAAATGCTCACACAGAGATACAAATATACATCCCTCTGCTCGCTAGTATATACATACACATATGCATGTTAGAAATCTGGGTGTGGATAGAACTGGCATAGAAGGCACAAGTTGATCACATCATACCTAGTAAAAGTTCAAAGAAAATTATAATGCTAAGACTTGGCTGTTAGGACTACATGGAGAAAATGAACTTTGAGTCAAATTTGTTTGAATTTTGACCAGTAGCTGGCCAGTAACTGCAGAAAGTAGAACTAAAAACTAGTTTCTGAGAGAGTGTGGAGGAGTTCCATGGTCAATGTGGAGAAGAACAGATACTGCTTCCGGCGCTAAGAATGCGCCGGAAGTTAAAACCAACAAAAGCCCAGAAAACAAAATCAAGCCAATAGCAACAAAAAAGGCTCAAGTCTGTGGGCCTGATTTAAGGTCTATGTCCAAGTAATGTGACTTCTTTGAGGAGAAGGGAAATGTGCGTCAGGGCGCTGTGCCTCTAATAGAGGAAGGTGCTCGCTATTAGAACCACTCGAGCAGCTCCACAGCTGGACTCAGGGTTGGCCAGCTTCACAGCCTGCAAAGCAAGTGAGGCTGTAGAAATTCAGCACGGTAGTAGTGACCAGATCAGACATCGGCCCTCCTTATAAGCAGCAGCGTCTTTGGAAGGCTGACATGACAGTCCACTGAGGGCTAACTCTCCATTCATATGGGGCCCAGAGGATGACAGCTTTTAAGAAAATATAGGCATTCTTGATGCCCTACACCCTAAAGCACTAGACCAAAGTAAAGGAATCACTGTGTAGGGCTGATGTTCCTGGGGCCCAGATACAAAATAAGGATTTTTTTAAGATTTGCTTGAGCACTGACTATACATCCAGGCTCTTGGGGCCCGAGGGTTCAATTTTTGGAAACACACACACGTACTGTCATAAGCATGCTCTTCACTATACATGTATTTAGCTTAGCTCAGGCTAGGAAAGATCTTGTACTACAGCTTAGAAACCCTCCATGGAGAGCTGTAACCCAGGCCTTCATCTGAGTCCAAAACTATGCATACAAGTAAATTTCAGGATAATTGACTTCCTTTACAGTCCTATGTATTTAGTTTTATTCAGCTAATATCAGTATTTTGAGAAGGAACCATAAGCTTTATCCAACTATCAAGGGATTATGGCATGAAATATGCTGAGGTTCCTGCTCTAGGGGATTCTGGTAAAGACAGGAAGAGAAATTGGCAGTTATTGCAGATGCAGTTCAAATATCAGAGATCTAGACAGCATGGCGGGGCAGAATATCCCTGACCACGGTGGACATATTCTTCCTTTAAAATGAAGGTTGTCCCCCTACCAATATAAAAGTCACCTCTATTATTCTTTCAAGTATTTATATACCATCTTTACTTTGATACCTCTTGAATAGCTTTTTTGAAATGTTTACTTCAAATAAAACACTTTTTAAATTTTCATGATTTATACCAGTGTATCTACTTATTAGATTTCTAAAAGCTCTCCAGAGATAGCTGAAAACATGCCATGATATTAATTTAAGTATCTACTCTTTATTCCACACATGTCAAAATAAGTTATACCAGGGAAAATACTACACATTTCTTACCTGATTATAATTTCTGGTGTCATATATCATTTTCAGTGAATACTAATTGCTCCTAACTGGCATTTGATTGAAGCAGTAAAGAGGTGGATTCATTCTGTTTCACTAATTGATTCAAGTTGGGTTTGGGCCAAGGCTTATAACCTAAATGTCCAATAATTAGGGAATGATTAATTGAATCTTAGCATATCCATATGACAGAATAATGTGAGGCTGTTAAAATGGTATTTTAGAAGAATACTTAGTAAAATTGGAAAATGCTTACAGTAAATTTACTATCAGTACTACGTGGAGAATAAAATCTAGATTCATCATCCTGGACTCTAAGACTTTATATGATAGGACTTTGGCACAACTGTTCTTTCCATCTTAATCACCTGTCTCCCATAGTCATAACTTCATTCATGCTGGTATTTATTCTATTTAGTAACATTCTAAGACTTTCACACTGTCAGAACTTTGCATTATCCGTCCCCACTGCCTAGAAGGCCATTCCTTCTATCTTCACATGAAAAATACCTTCTTGTCACTGAAAAGGTCCTTCTCCAAACACTTAAGATTGTATCACATATTATTTTTTACTATCTGATATTGCTTTACTTATTTTGAGCTTATATTTCTACACTTCCTACCAGAATGTGAGCTCCTTGAAAGCAGGGACCTTGTACTTTTTGTTGTGTTTTATTCCCATGCTTTGAAAAGTGTCTGGTATTTAGTAAGTGTCTAGTATATATGCTGAATGAATAAACAGATAAAACAGTACTTTTTTAATTTCAAAAGTAAAATTAGGATTTCCTGTCATGGCACAGTGGTTAACAAACCCTCAGTATCCATGAGGATGTGGGTTCGATACCTGGCCTCGCTTAGTGGGTTAAGGATCCAGCATTGCTGTGAGCTGAGGTATAGGTTGCAGACATGGCTCAGATCCCACGTTGCTGTGGTTGTGGCATAGGCTGGCAGCTACAGCTCTGATTCGACCCCTAGCCTGGGAACCTCCATATGCCATGGGTGTGGCCCTAAAAAAGACAACAACAACAACAACAACAAAATCAAAAGTAAAATTACTTATTTTAGAAATCTTGGGAGTTCCCGTTGTGGCTCAGTGGTTAACGAATCCGACTAGGAACTATGAGGTTGCATGTTCAATCCCTGGCCTCGCTCAGTGGGTTAAGGATCTGGCATTGCCGTGAGCTGTGGTGTGGGTCGCAGATGCGGCTCGGATCCCGTGTTGCTGTGGCTCTGGCATAGGCCGGCGGCTGCAGCTCCGATTAGACCCCTAGCCTGGGAACCTCCACATGCCATGGGAGCGGCCCTAGAAATGGCAAAAAAAAAAAAAAAAAAAAAAAAAAAAAGAAAAAGAAATCTTCAGAAAATATAAAGAAGAAAAAAGAATATAAATTACCAATAATGATTTCATCCAGAGACATGTTGGTATTTGTTAAGGCACAGACAGGTCAGAAAACAAAATGAAAAAGTCTGGTGCCTCTTCCCTCGCAGCTACTCAAAGACTTCGCTCTTTTCACTATTCCTGTCTTGTCTTTCTTAATTGTGGTCATCTAACTGTACTGTGTGTTTCAGTCTCCACTTTTTCTTGCTTTTATCTTTTTTTTCTCTCTCAGAAACAAAATGCAAACTTCCCTCATAGACTCCTATGTAACAGTTTAGTGATAATTTTTAATTCTTTGGGAATCACCCTCCATAGCTTATCAGTGTATTTCTTTTTCCCCAAATTGTGCTGTCCCAAACAGGAGTTTTAGTGCTCATATTTTTCTGCACTTCTCAAATATGGAACAGAGCCCAGTGCTGGGACAGTGCTGGGACACAACCACCTTTCACTTTGTCATGGGTCAGAGAAGACCTTCAGGAGGAATTGACGTCTCAGCTGAGGCCTGAAACATGTCTGGATCAGCTTCCCTAAGTTTGTGAGGTTGGAGACCTGGACACTGGGAGAGGCAGAGAATCCCCAACAGAGAGAACTACTATATGCACAAAGACCCTATGATGAGAGAACATTGAACTCTAGGAGAAATAAAGATTGTTCCACGTTACTGCAACTGCATAACATGTAGGGGACTTTTGATGCTGGGGAAGTAGGCTAAAGCCAGATAAGAAGGATTCCATGTGAAGAGATTTATCATGAGGGCAAGAAATCTTTTAAGTGGCTTTAGTACACAAATATGATGAGTATTTACAAAGATCATCCCAACTGCTCATGATGAAATAGGAAAAGAGAAAAAATTTTGAAACTTTTGTGCTTATGCAAATATATAATGAATATTTTTTTCATACTTAGGAAGGGAAGACAAGAAAGCTTATGCAGCATGTGTTCTGGACTTATTTCAACCATCCAGGCATCAAGCAACAGAAGAAAGAAGATAAAGGTAAGGTGTTATTGATGGCTGCTGATAGTGAGACTCCTATTATCTGTGTTTAAATTGTCCTTCCTCATTATTAGGCTGTCGCCAAGAGAGATGGTAGGGGTCACCGTGTTTTTGGCTGGCATGGTGGTTGTCATAGGGGATCATCAATTATTGTCTTTCCTCATGTAAATCAGGGCTCTCTTGAGGCTTCTTCTCTAGATGGTCTTTACATAATCAAGAAGCTCCAGCAGGATCTCTGTAGGCAATCCCATCCTACTGTGCTGCGGAGATGCAAGGTAGTAATGCTTTTTCCTGCTGACCCTTCCACCTGCTGACCAGAGACAGTCTTCTTGCACTTAAGGCCAGTTCCAGATTGGCTGGCCTTCTCCTCCATCTGCTGTCCTCAACACTGTTAACTTTCAGAATTTAATTGATATATCTGGCATGTGAGTGATGCCCTTCTTTCCTTTTTGGAATATTTGTGAAAATGGGGTGGAGGGAGACTCCACCCCATTTTCACAAATATTCCTTTAATTTGTTCCACAGATGATATAAGTGAAGCAGAGTTTTTAAAGGGGTAGCCTAGGCAAGTTACTGTGAGTAGACAACTCAGCATTGTGTCTTAGAAATATACATAGTTTTTCACAGTAGAGAAATTATTTCAGGGACATTTCTAACCTTTTATAATCCCTCATATTTACTTTGCTCCTAATATATATATAATATATACACTCCTAATATATATATAATGTATATAATATTAAATAATATTTAATGTATATATACTAATATATAAAGTATATATACTACATACAGTATATATACTCCTAATATATATATAATGCACGTGTGCTCTCTCTCTCTCTATATATATATATAACTCAACACATATATATAATTAATATATATAATTAATTGGGATCAAAAATAAAAAATTCTTTCCTCGAGGAAACAAACAAAAAAGCCAGTCCCGTTAGTCTGTTGCTTCTTCCCTCGCAGCTACGCAAAGACTTCACTCTTCACTATCCCTGTCTTTTCTAGTATTAATTTTGTATTAGTTTCCTATTGCTGCTCTAACAAATTACTAAGGACTTAGTGGCTTAAAACAATACAAAATGTTTTATCTCATGGCCCTGGAAGTCAGATATATGAAATTGGCCTTATGGGCTAGAATCAAAAGTGTGATCAACAGAGCTGCATTCCTTCCTGAGACTCTAGGGGAGAGTCCACTCCTTACCCTTTTTAGCTTCTAGGGGCTGCCCACATTTTTGGGCTGTGGTCACTTTGTTCTTACCTCCTCTTCAATGATCATATCTCCTTCTGTGACACTAACTCTCCTCTGCTTTTAAGGACTCATGATTACACTGAGGTCACCTTGAAAATTCAGGGCAATCTCCCCATCTCAAGACCCTTAAATTTCATCACAAATGTAAATTCCCTGGTTACATAATAGGTGACATTTTCACAGGTTCTAGGGATTAGGGCATGAGCATCTTTGGGGAGAGGCTATTTTTCTGCTTACCACACTCCCGCATCAGCAGTTTAGATCACGTGTACTTGTTCTTCATTTCTTCTCATTTGCCTTTATGCTTTCATTTTCTCATCTGTAAAAATTAATCAAAGTTGTACATACCACCTAGGGTTGTTGCGAGGAGTATACTTGGAAGAATCTGGCACACATCACATGCTTAAGAAGCTATGATTACTATGGGGAATAATATGATTTTACAAACACCTTGGTGAAGTTGAAAACGCCACTATCCACATATACTGATGGTACATGGTAGGAACTTATGAGACAATATATGAGAATTTAATATGATGTACTACTTTAGTAATTGATTCTGGGAACATATATACTCACATATTGAACAGTTAAATCTTTGAGGAATCACCAATATTTTAGCAACTCTAGCATAAATTTATGAACAGATTATTTGCAACATTGGCTTTCACCCCATCTGTGATGAGGTAAAAATCTACATTTTTAGTTTTTTTCTTCTGCATGTTTGTTCAGGAAATTATGATCATTTCCCATATGTAGTGAGTATTCCCTTTGTGTCGGCTGTTTCTTTAGGTTTTTTGTGATGTAGTTTTAAGATAACAAATAGGGTGTCAAATTTAGGACAAGGAGAGGGAAAGATACATAGATTAAGTGACATTAGAAAGGCTTCATCTACTCAAGCGAGAATAAGAACAATAGTGGCTTAAATAAAAAGAAGTAGGGGTTCAGAGTTACCGTGGGATGGGAGATTTTGAGGAAATCAGTTGTAATTCAAGGGTAGGATATTGATGATGACAGAAATGAATATGTCTTAAAGATCTTCAGAGAAGTGGAAATATGTTTCTTACCTTTAATCATTATTATAGTAATTAGTGATTTCTTTTTATCACTGTCAGTTGCTAGATCCTATTTTTTCAAGCTAACTCCATGGCTTGACTGGTGATATGGGGCTTATTTTTTAAAATTATACATCACCCAGTGTATATGTTACAATCTCTTCAAAACTGCTTAAACTGTGCATGTCAGTCATACCCATCAAACCATTAAAATCCATCTGTCTTCTCCCATAATAGTTATCACTCCCTATCTTTTTCCTCTCAGAGGAGGAACTGACCTTTCTTTTGCTCAAGTTCACCTTTCCACTGGTTCTAAGAATATTGTTCTTAAGTTCAATTAGCAGACATGTCCTCAAACCACACTGTCACACACACTAATCAATCCTGCATTGCTTGCAGGCAGGTGCTCTCATTTTCTCCTTTCTGCAAACAAATTCCATTAAAGAGTCTACAAAAATTGCTAGTTCTTTCATGTCCAATTTGCTACTGAACTCACGTTAATTTGACTTTTTATTTTAAGAAGATAGAAAATACACTTATCATCAAATCCAGTGACTTCTGTTTATTTAATTTGGCTGTTCTTTTGCATAATAATATTGATCGTGATTTTCTCTGCTATAGTATTCTTCACTGTTATACATTATTTCTATTTTCCTCCTCTAGCTCACTAATAATTCTCTTTCTGGCTTTGTTTTGCTCTATCCTTAACTGTTAGTAAATTCCATGGTTCCTCCTTTGACCCTCAATGCATTAGACATGATTATTATCCACTACTACAGATTTTATTAACACCAATGTAAAAGGCCAATGAAATTAAGCTCTGAGGCCTCCTGTGTATATTATTGCCTTAAATAGAATCAGTGAAGATATTATTGATAAAAGTGTTCAAGCTTGAAACCACAGATGTCCTTGACATGCCTTCCATATCATTCAGCTCTCAGGTCATTCACTGAATCTTTCTATGATGACTATGAAGTCCCTTTCTGCTCCTCCATAGCTCTATCAGTTCAGATTTCCTTTCCCAATTTTCTCAATTGTTTTAAGTCACTGAACTGAGCCCTCTTGGATATCTCTTATGTTCTGATCCATCCTTTCCCTTCTTTAACACTTGTTTTAAATCTTGGACAGAAAAGGATGATGTATAAGTCCTTTACAATATGACCACATACTCTTTTCATTCACTTACCAAGCTACAATTCATTTTTATCTGTATTAACTCATTTTTGAAATGGCATACAGAGCTGAGAATACCACTATTAGAACGTCAAGAAGAAGAGACACACAACAAACACAGCTTCAGGTACTGCTCCTTCCATAGCTGCAAATGCTAGAAAGAAGCTCTAACAGAACACTTGAGCACAGACAGTAGAAAGAGGCTAGTTGAATCTGTGGCATGCCAGAGGCATGGTCAGAAACATTTGACAAGTGCTGATAGTGGCTCACAAAGTGCTAACCACTAGCAACACTATGCAAAAAAAGGAAATTAGTTATTTGGTATCATTATGGCTTCCATTGTCATTTCTTAAACCTTCCTTTTCTTCTCTGTTACTTCCTCTCTTTTTCTCTCTCCCCCATCAAATATGCATGATATCTTTCAGTCTAGGAGCTTGTGTTTGGCCCAGGCACCTTACTGTGAATGGGTCACCTAAACATTTTCTGATCCTGAGTTTTTGCCCAAATTAATCTACCTTATCTTCTGTTCGCATAGGATGAGCAGAATAAAATTTTTGGCAGAGTACCCAACAGAGGCTTCTTCTTTTTAGTCTGTAGCAGGTGATATTTGCCAAAGATGGCTAAATAGCACCTCTCATGTCATGTGTATTTCTAGAACCTTGTCACACGCATATCAAGAAATGGGAGTTAATTCCCCTCCTCCTAATTCTGAACAGAATTGTGACTTACATGTATCTAGGTGCATGTGGCAGAAATTATGCTATGGCTTTAAAATGGTGTGCATCCTTCTTATTACCTAAGATCCTCACCTTTGGAGCTTTAAGCTTCGATGTGAGCAGTCTAGCTGCCATGCTTTGAGGAAGCCTGGAGTAGCCCAGGGAGAGAAATCCCCAAAAACCCTGAGATTATACAGTGAGAGAGAGAAGCTTGTTTAGCTTCCAGTGAATTTAGTCATTTACTGTTCCAGTTCCAACCCTTATCTGACTATAGCCACATGACGTATTCTGTGCCAAAAATCGTCCCCATAGTTTATCAGTTTATGCCAAATTCCTTACCTATAAGAAATGTAAGAGGTACAAAAATGTTTTTTAAACATGAAAAGTTTTTTCGCCGGTTTTGTTTTTTATTTTTTTACTTTGTATTTTTAATTATAGTTGATTTACTATATTTACTATATTATATATAATATTCTGTCAATTTCTGCTGTACAGCAAAGTGACCCCAGTTATTTACACACATGCACGTGCACACATACACACACACACACACATGTATATGCACATGCAGACATACACATTGAAAAACAGTATGGAAATACCTCAGAAAACTAAATATAGAACTGCCGTATGATCCAGCAATCCCACCCCTGGACATATATCTGGACAAAACTTTCCTTGAAAAAGATACATGCACATGTATGTTCATCACAGCACTATTCACAATAGCCAAGACATGGAAACAACCTTAATATCCATCGACAGATGAATGGATCAGGAGGATGTCCATAAACATGGAGAATTTGATATGATTTTTTATGTTTCAGTAATAACTGGAACATTGTCCAAGCACCAATTTTGTTCATGCTTCCACTCCACTACTCCATATTCAGAGTAAACCTTGTTTTGTCTGTGTTATTTCAAGTGTTCCCATTCTCCAAGTTGGGTCAAGACTAAGCATGGTTCAGGAGTGACTTGGCTATGGCCAGTAAGATATGGGGCGATTGCTATGGGCTCTGGGAAAGGAATCACACACGTAACAAAAGTACATTTTCTTTCATCAGGTATCTCCTCTAGAAATGGTGCTCATCTATAACAAGTACACTAAGGGTGAAATGAAAAGATAGAAGGAACCTGGGTCCTTGACATTGTTGATCAAATGAATTAGCCAAACCTTGTAAAGGCTGTACCTGATATTTCTTGTATATGAGGGAATATATTCTGATTTAGTAAGAAATTTGACTTGAATTTTCTGTTATTTGCTACTTAAATCATCTTAACTTGATATCTTAAAACAAATGCATGTGATAGTCAAGGATTATCACTGTATCCCTTGCATTAGGGATATAGGAGTTTAGGAGTAGGGATGCTTGGAATAAGCAAGATAAGACATGAGAAGTTGGCCGAATAATCCAGAATCAGAGTGGAGAATTGGTTAGAAAAATTTACCAGGCTGCAAACTGACTAGACATGTAATTGGGTAGTACCAGGCTATCTAAAAGAAAGCAGTATTTTTAAATTAGAAGAAAAATGAGGAATTATTCAAGTGACTAGTCCCCAGGGCAATGGTCTTTCAGAGCATCTGATTTAGTAGCTGGACTAATTGAATAAGATAACAAAGCACACAGAATTAGGAATTAGGGAGAAAGAGAAACTTTTCGTAACTGAAAAGTTTTGTTTCTTCACATTGGAGGAGAGTATTTTTCACTCATGCACTCACTCCCAGATGTGCTCAGAAAAGGACAATGATTTCAACAAATGACAATCAAATCTTATATCAAGGGATAAAATACAAAATTCAATACTGAGTCATCTATATGGAAATAGTTTTTTTCTGAGATCTCAATTGTTTTTCCTTTTGAATCTTTGTGTAAAAAGAACTCTAGAATTAGAACTTTACCTTTAATTGCATAGTGTCATTTTATATTCAGAATTAGGTAATTTGAGTAATTGTATTCAATTTTATGGACCACCAGTTGTATTGTAAGACTTTGCTCCTAAATAGCCTCAGGCCTTGGCATAAGCCAGGATCCTCTGGTTTGGACAGCACACCATCCCTTTGGGCATTTCTCTGGAATCCGATTATCATTGCAAGGAAATGTTCTCATTTTTATGGCCAGAGAGAATCAGATTGGGCAATTCCTGCCAAAAAAACACATTGCAGCATCCAAACAGATGAGTAAAGAGGGACCGTTTTAAGAACTTCACGGGTTTGTAGTCTATATTTTGGGTGTTCAGAATCATCAAGCAAAGGCAGAGAAAGTCTTAAGTGATAGAAGAAGTAGGCCACCTAGTCTAAATCTGTGTAGGAGAGGAATACATGCCCTTAGCCTTTGAAAAAGATTTATCCGTAAAGATTATAAAATCGCTTGGTTACCATTGCAACAGTTTGTCAAATAACATAGCAGGAGCTAAGAAAGAAGAAAATCACTTTCAGAAAATTAGAGTATTTTCCAAGATGCTGGCTAACTGAATGAAGCTTCCACTTGACATCAAATTAAGAGCTATAAGAAGCAGTGCTTGAGTTCAACCTCCTCTCTAGTTCAGAAGCATGAATCATCAAGGATGTATCCAGTCACTGAACTACTTACTGTTGCCCATGAAATCTGTTTACTATGAAAAGGAGGGGAAGGAGGGAGGAGTATACATCACTACAACTAGAAGTGAAAGGACACGTGCCAAGCCACAGATAACAGCTAGTCTGCCATATCATACAATACAAAAAAAATTATATTTAGTTTTGTAACAAACTACATAACTGTCTTTCAAAGCAGCTATATCATTATGGATTCCAACCATCAAGTGAGCATTCTTGTTGTTCCATATTCTCCCAGCATGTGGTTTTGTCATTGTTTTGGATTTTAGTGTATAGTGACATCTCATTGATTTAATTTGCATTCCTTAATGACATATGATTTGAGCATCCTTTAATATGCTTATTTGCCATTTGTATATCTCCTTTGTTGAGTTATCTATACTTATATTTTGTCCATTTTTAAATTGAGTTGTTTATTTTCTTATTATTGCATATTGGAAGATCTCTGTATAGTTTGGATACAAGTCCTCCATCAGATGTATGTTTTGAAACTATCTTCTCCTAGTCTGCAGCTTGTTTTTTCATTCTTTTTTATAACATCATTCGTGGAGCAGAAGTTTTAAATTTTAATAAGTCCTGCTTATCAATTTTTAAATTTGTGGATAACGATTTTGGTGGTCTTTCTTTCCTTTTTGTCAATAATTCAAAATAAAAATATTAATAATATCTTCAATATTAATTTCCTACTGTGAACAAGGCACTTTTATAGGCAGACTTTCCAGTTATCAACCTCTCTTATTTGCACTGATATATTTCATCAGTATAAGGAATTAGACATTGATCATTGGATATTGTCAATGGATATTTTAATGAATGAATATTGAAATAGTCATTGATCTACTTAAAATATTATAGAACAATTTTCTAAGAATTTTTTTTCTTTAAAAACCAGGGCATATCCTGTTTCAACTTCAATACTGAAAGGGCTTAAATGCTATCACTGCTGTCCTTACAGTAAAAGAAAGCTTTATAAACTGAAAGCCATTGACCCTTCTGGGACCCATCAGAGAACTGAGGTTGCAGAGCAAACTACCATCCCCAAATCTGAGAGACAGATCTTTGTAGAAAGTCAAAGTTGAGATCTAGTTGTCTGAAGCAGAAACTGCTAAAGCCATAAAATGTGCTCAATACCTTATGCAATGTGTCTGGCTGTCAACAAATATTACAAGTCATGCCAAGAGAATACGTAAAATCAACAAAAACAAAGGCTGGCTCCTTGAATAGATAAATACCGTTAATAAACCTGTAGTCAGATTAACCAAAAGGAAAAAGAGAGAAGATACAAACTGTCAGTATTAGGAATGAAAGAGGGGCCATCACTACTGAGCCCATAGACATTAAAAGGATCATAAAGGAATACTGCCAACAATTCTATGCCCACAAATCTGATAGTTTAGTGAAAGGGACTGATTTTCTGAAAGACAATCTAACAAAACTGACACAAGGAGAAATAAATAACCTAAATGGCTCTATTACCATTAAAAGAAATTTGATCAATAATTAATAAAAGAATGTACCAGGCCCAGATAGTTTTATTGTTGAACTGAAGATTTAGGGAAAAAAATGATACCACACTTTCATAATCTCTTCCAGAAAACTATAGCACAGGAAGCAGTTCCTAACATATAAGGCCACCATTACCACTATAACCAAACCAGATAAAGATATTACAAGAAACAAAAACTACTGAGCAGTTACTCTCATGAATATAGATACAAAAATCTTTAACAAAATATTAACAAATTGATTTCCATCATGTGTTAAAAGAATTATACTTTTATATAAAAGGTATTCAAGGCTGAATCAACATTTAAAGATGTAGTAATCCATCATATTAACAGGCTAAAGAAGAAAGATTTAGATGATCATACCAAATGGTGCAGAAAGCTTTTAATACACAACATCTATTCATGATAAAGGATACCAGCAAGCTATGAGTAGAAGGTAAAGTTCTCAACATGATAACAAATATATGCAAAAGACCTACAACTAACATCATACCTAATTGTGAAAGAATGAACACTTTTTCCTTAAGACCTAGAAAAATGCAAAGCCAACCTCTTAAACCACTCTTATCCCACATTATCATGAATGTTCTAGTTATTGCAATAAGAAAAGATGTAAAAGGCACTGAAATTGGAAAAGGAGAAAAAAAAAACATCTTTATTTACAGACAGCATAATTATCTATGAATAAAATTACAAAGAATTGACAAAAAAAAAATCCTTGGACTAATAAGCAACTACAACAAAGTCACAAGATGCAAAGTTAACATTCAAAAGTCAATTGCTTTCCTGAATACCAGCAATGAACACTAGAAATTTGAAGTTGAAAGAAATACCATTTATAACAGCACAGAGAAATACTTAGGTATAAATCTAAGAAAATATAAGATGTGGTCAGTATCTATATGGCAAAAACTAGACAAAATTCTGAGGAAAGAAATCATAGAAGATCTAGATAACTGCAGGGAGAGTGGGTTCATGGATTGGAAGACTCGATATTGTTAAGATGTCAGTTCTTCCTAACTTTATAGATGCAACACAGTCTCAATCAAAATGCTAGGAAGCTATCAGATATCAACAAGCGGATTCTAAAGTTTATATGGAAAGGTGGTTGGTCTAGACTAGCTGACAGAATACTGAAGAAGAAAGCTGGAGGACCCACGCTGCTTACTCAATTTCAAGACAATATAAAACAAAGTAGTTTTTGATAAAAGATTAAACATATAGAACAATGGAACAGAGTTGTGTCTAGAAGTACATCTGTAGTAAACTGATCTTTGACAAAGGAGCAAAAGTAATTCAATGTAGAAAAATTGTATCTTCAACAAATGGCATTGGACCAATTGAGAATCCATATGGAAAAAGTGAACCTGAACAAGGAACTTACCTATTTTACGAAGATTAGCTCAAAATGCATTACAAACCTAAATGGAACATGCAAAACTACCATAAGAAAATATAGGGTAAAATTTAGGTGACAAGTTCCTAGAATATTAAGTGTGAAAGAAAAAAGATTACAAGTTGAACTTTATTAAAATCAAAAGTTTCTGCTCTGAAAATCACAGGGTTAAAAGATTAAAAAGATAAACTACACGTGGGAGAAAATATTTATAAAATATATCTGATAAAAGATTTGTGTCCAGGGAGTTCCTGCTGGGGTGCAGCAGAAATAAATCTGACTAGTATCCATGAGTATCAGTTTCAATCCCTGGCCTTGCTAGCAGGTCGGGGATCCGGCACTGCCTTGGGCTATGGTGTAGGTCACAGACATGGCTTAGATCCTGCATTCCTGTGGCTGTGGCATAGGCCGGCCGTTGTAGCTCCTATTTGACCACGAGCCTGGGAACTTCCTAATGCTGCGGGTGTGGCCCTAAAGAAAAAAAAAAAAATAAAGATTTGTGTCCAAAATATGCAAAAAAGTCTTAAAACTCCACAATAAGAAAACAAACAACTCAGTATAAGAAGTGTGCAAAAGAGTCACCTTATCAAAGATGTACAGATAGCAAATAGCATCGGAAAGAGGCTCAACATCACATCATTAGGGAAGAGCAAATTTTTAAAAAGGAGCTATTCGTCATATACATGCATTAGAATAATTTTTTTAAAAAAAGATACCCTGGAGTTCCCATCGTGGCTCAGCAGCTTAAGGACCCCGTGTTGTCTCTGTGAGGATGTGGGTTCGATCCCTGGCCTTGCTCCACAAAGGATCCAGCGTTGCTGCAATGTGCGAAGTAGGCCAAAGAGGTGGCTCAGATGCAGTGTTGCCAGGGCTGTGGTGTAGGTCCCAACTGCAGCTCCATTCTACCCGTGGCTGGGGAACTTTGATATGCCACAGGGGTAGCCATTAAAGAAAAGGTGTGTGTCGGCGGGAGGTGGGGGGGATAAATAAATAAATAGAGATACTAATTGCTGGTGGGGATATGAAGCAACATGAACTCCTATCTCAATGCCAAAAATGAAAAACTGTACAGCCATTTTGGAAGCCAGTTTGCGAGTTTGTTACAAAACTGAATGTAGACTTACTGTACAATACAGAAATCACACGCCTAGCTTTGGAATGGTTGCTCATATTTTCAAATTAGCATTAATTTGATCTCATTTTAAAAGCAGACATTTTATCATCAGCTTTTGTATCGGTAAGGAAAACTCTGGTCTTGGCAACAGCCTCAAGTCGGAATTTAACGTTGCCCAAATGGTAGTGATGTTCACCCTTCTCGGCAAATGAAATTTTCATCTGTTTTTAAAGCAATCTACAGATTATTTATTTCTCAGTTTGCTTCATAAAAAAAGACCTCCTGTGAGGCAGTGTGAATTATTTTCACACTACCACAGTGAGATTTAATGACATTTTTAATAAATAATAATATCGTGTTTACACATAATAAAGTATTACCATTTATAGGGTTTCTAGTTTAGATTTACAAAAATGTACTAAATCAGCCATGAGAATCATGATTTATAATTGTTCTATTACTATTTCTGAAACTATTTATGGTACGAAAGGTTAGTGACTGCTACTGGCATGGTAGTAGCAGAAAGCTAATGATTCTGGTGCCTTTTAGGAGAGTTAGACTGTGGTTCATGTGCAGAAAAAAATACCTCAAGGCTGTGCTTTAAATGCTTAGCTCATTTATCTCTCATCAGTTAGGTAAATGAGTTGAGGAAGTGATTTCTAGTTTCTAAATACTTTTTATATACTACTGAAAGCCTATCTTTTCCTGTTAATGAAATTTCACTCATATAATCTGTTCCTTAGTCTAGAAGACTCTTTTTTTAAAGCCTGCAGACAGGTTGCTGCATTTACACTCAGCATGCCCACGTTCATAAGCTCCTTTTTTTTTTTTTTTACTGTATATATAATTTTCATATGGGGATGGTTACATAAAATGTTCATTAAAGATATATAAGTGAAGAGTTTACTGAAACTCTCTGTATGGTCATTGCAACTCTTAGATAAATCTGAAATTATTTGAAAAGATAATGTTTTTTACAAATATACACTAAGGTACTCTCCTTTTCCCCCAAAAAATGTGTATCTGTTTAGCCTAAGTTTTGAAATGTGTAGGCAAAAGAAATTGCCACAAAATACAATTCCTAATAAATTGTTACAACCCCAAGTTCCAACTAACACTGTTGTGTTTTTTCCCCCTCACAAATCATTATTAATACCATGGTAGTTGAAGACAGAAAATAAATATCGTTGAAAGTCTCTTTACTTGATTGAACAGTAATCTTCATTGGCCATATTTATTGTGATAGATACAGAATTAATTCACCAAGAGAAACTTTATTGTGTCTTGTTGCTTGTCCTCAACCTTTTAGTGTTTCTTGAGCTATTGAGAAAACTCTTAAGCAGAGTAGAATTGTTTTTCTGTCCTTCACTTGGATAAGTTCTTAGGGACAAATATACTTATGACATGGGTTTTTTTTTTTAAAAAAACTTTTTGATAGAAAAATGACTGTAAATGATTGTGCTATACTTTCAGACAAAATAAAGACACAGTTCCAGATTTAGGACTCAAACCTGTTAAGACTGGGATTGCTTTTGATGTTGAATGTTTTATTTCCTGGAGTATATTAAAGAATATCCTAGTACTTATCTCTTTATTTTTCCTTATAATTTTTTCTTATTTAACTAATAATCCAGCTACTTTAAGTGAAAATAGCATTAATCTTTTTTAAATATGATACTTAAATGTATTTGAATTGGTATGAGCTTAAAATTTTATTGGATTTTCAACCCAAGATGATTCCAGTTTGGTCTTTGCTATGATTGCTTTGGGGATGTGTTATGTTGTTGGTTTAGTTAAAAAGTGAAATTTATAATCCCCAGCATTTCATGACCCTCCCATCTTTGAATTAATTATAAGTTACTTGGTAACTATTCCTCATTTTTTTCAGTCTCTTACGTTATCCATGATCTTCCTTTAACACAGCTATAATTCAGGTTTGTCTCTTGACTCTGTAAACCCAGGTCTATGTTCTTGCTGATTTTTGTATTAGGTTCTAGTACTCTGGAAAAGCTTGTCTAGGCTATTGAGTTCCCACATCAGTCATTTGGTTCCCTACATGGGATTCTGAAGTTATCATGTCTGCATTTTATTCTTTTTTGTTTTCATCATTTTGGTAATAGCAGGTAGTGGTTGAATTAGTCTGACTTTTCAAACCTCCTTACCTGAAAACCATTCTCAAGAATGAGTGCTTCTGGCCTGAGCTGAAGCCCAGAAACCAGAGTTAGTGTGAGTAGTGATGAAATAAAATTTATGTATTCTGACAGAAATTTAAACATAAATTTTTTCTTGATACCCCCCCCCCCCTTTAGTGTGTATTGTGCATCTGCCTTAACCTCCTTAGGAGATAACCTTCCTTCTTAATCTTGTAAAAAGATTCACAATGACCCACTGCTCACTTTGTGCCTGGAGATCTAGATTGTGTAATCTGTCAGTACATCACTTGATGTATAACCTTTTGTCTCAAAAAAACATATATAACTGCTTTGACTTCTAATGAGTTGAACAATCCTCAGAGCTTTTGCAAAGACTATCTCTTGCGTTATAGCAGATTGACTCAAATAAAAATTTCCATTTCTTTCTTAGATTGACTTTTGATTATTTTGTTGACAGTAGGATGTATAGCTCTGCATTCACAGAACTTGAAGGAAAGAAAAACTAATAGCAGCCAGGCAGCTATGGACTCTCACACCGACAGGGACTTTCAGAAGTGACAAAACCAAGCTAAAGTTAAGAAACACCTGGTAAAAAACAAAGGTTTACGTAGATGCAGATACAGAGGATTTTCAGTAATGTTCAGTGTGATTGATCAGAAAGCATCAGGAGTGCATATGAAACTGATGGACGGAGATTCTCTGACAAAGGAAGCTTCTTGTTGGATCCTTGCCTCTTATCCATGGGCCGTGGGAGAAGAGATAAGTTTGGCTTTGAAAATAATTCAGTGGAACCCTGACATTTCTGACATATATATCAAGGCCCAATAGCTAATTTAATTAATTAAACCTCTTTGAATGTTTGAATTTTTTAGAAGCAACAACAGTTAAAAGCAATGAGTGGAAGTAAAATCATAGGGCAAACAGTATCAAAAGTATCTAGGATTATGTAGAACTTCTTGTAGGTTCCTTAGTTAAAGATTAAAGAAAAAAGTAAGAGTTATGTTTCCTTAAGCATCCAGAGTCTTTGAAGATGTATCCTGATTAGAGAAAGAATGGTAGAATATCATAAATATAGAAGATAATTAAGGTAAGCATCCAAAAATGTTAAGTGCTTCATCTAAAACCAGTACTCATGAATTGTTAATTTAGTAAAATTTGCTATTATGTTCAGGCATATTAAGCCATATTAAGGAGTATATCTTAATTTAAAGTTATTCCCACATTCCATTAAGTGTAAAGAGTTAAAATAAGAGAATAATTTTTTTAAATGCAGATGACAAGGTTATTAAAGTAACACTGTTATCTCAGTTTTGGAATTCAGATAGGAAAACACCAATATGAAATAGTAATGTTTATTTCAGTGTTTTAAAGTCATGCAAGCTTCATTATGTAGCTATTAAAAAGCAATTTTTTGTTCATATTGCTTTGACCATATCACCTTAGGCCTTCCAACAGGGTTCTCCTGCCAAGAAACAAATTAAGCATTTATTAGAGGGTCACTAAGGCATCGTTACAGGAGTAATAGCTCACTACAGGTTCTTGTCATTAGTTCATTTATTACCCTTTCTCACAGGCTTTATAGAATCATGGATTTTTAATAAGTCTTGTGCTCTGTGGTTATCTCAGGTTTGTTACAGCTCGTAGAATTTGTTACCTTTTTGATTCTGACAGCTTGTTGTTTACAAAAAAAGTTCTCCTCCCTACAAGAACTCCTATCAAATGGCTTGAAAGATTCTATAAAGTTGACAATTTAATGCAGAATATAAACTAATGATAATACCAACTCTTCATTTCTATGGTCCAGTTGCTTACTTTCCCTTCTTTATTATTTTCTAATTTTCAAGGTTACGTATATTATGTAGTTCAATAGTTAAACCCCATGAAATCTGAAAATGTCCTTGATAGGCCCATGCTGTAAAGGTTCTTTAGGTGTTTCCAATAGTACACCAATACACCAATATGGACCCTCTCTAAATCAGGACTTTTGGAGGAGAAGATCGAGATGCCTGAGTTCACCTCCTCCCGTGAACCCACGGAAAATACATGCACATGTAGAGCAATTCTCACTGCAGACAATCTGGAGACTGGCAGAAGACTCTTGTATAAGCAAGGCTGTAAAGAAAGAGCCACATGGAGGCAGGTAGGAAAGGGAAGAGAAGTGATCAGTTCCAGAACTTTAACCCTAGGAGAAGACACAGAAGAGAAAGACGGCCATTACTTTGGCTTGCAGACCCTCCGTGGGGAGTAAGTGGTTCAGACCACATCTTGGGCATCTGACTCTTGGAGTTCCACCCTGGCAAGATTATTCCCCTTAGCTGGTTTGAAAACCAGTTGGGACTAGTGCATAACCCGTGGAAATCTAAATATTACTAGTGAAGAACAAATAAACATGCTTATTTTCTTCTGGGAACAAGGCAGAGGAAGCAGACCGAAGCTGCCTGAGACTTTGGCCAGTTTCCATGCAACCACCCCAGCACATGCCCTGGCACACACCTGGCACTTACTCAGGGCCCTCTTTGTTAGGGTGAAGGCTGCTCCTGCCATGGAGAGTGCAAGGTTAAAGGGGATGAGCTTTCTAGGACCTTACACTGAATCTGAATGGGGTATGGGCAGCTATTACTGGTGCTCCAGGAGCTGGCAGACTGGGAGCTATCTTCAGCTCTGACTGGTGACCCAGGACAGCCCCAGCACATGCCTCTGACACATCAGTCACCTGCTCCAGGCCCTCTTCCTTCAGACTGCTCCCCTCTGGAACAAAGATACCACAGCTGGAAGGAGGGAGAGCACACACTTAGAAGAAATGGAACCGGCTTGGACCCAAGCCTCAGGGCTCTTATTATGACACCTTGGGACCCAACCCAACCACTGATGGCAGGCACTGATCAGAGGAGAAGCCCAGCTCACACCTGGCTCTGGCTCCAGCTCCTCCATAACCAGCTCCAGCTCTCTCCAAGGTGGTAACTGCCAGCACATTCTGGGGGAAGATATGACCTGTGTTCACTTCAGATCCATTTCTTCCACCGAAGTCACTGGGCACATGTCAACTGCATAGGGACACTTCCACACAAGAACACCCCTTCAGGACCAGGATAGACAACTCTTTCACCTAATTTCATAGAGACAGTGAAAGTTAAACAAAATGAGAAGACAGAGGAGTATGTTTCAAATGAATGAATAAGGGAAAAAACCCTGAAAAAGCAATTAATGAAACAGATAAATAATTTACCAGATAAAGAGCTCAAAGTATGAGTAATAAGAACACCAATGGAACTAAGGAAAAGAAGTGATACTTAATGCTTCATTCAGGGCCTGTGTTTCCTTATTGATTTTGGGTCTGGATGATCTGTCCATTGCTGTAAGTGGGCTGTTAAAGCCCCCCACTATTATTGTGTTATTGTCGATTTCTCCTTTTAAAGTTGTTGGCAGTTTCCTTATATATTGTGGGGAACCTAGGTTGGGTACGTAGATATTTAAAATTGTTATGGCTTCTTTTTGGATTGATCCTTTGATCATTAGGTAGTGACTTTCCTTGTCCCTTAAAATATTCTTCATTTTAAAGTCTATTTTGCCTGATATGAGTATTGCTATGCCAGTTTTCTTTTGATTCTTGTTTACATGGAATATTTTCTTCCATCCTCTTACTTTCAATTTGTATGTGTCCCTAGAAGTGAAGTGGGTCTCTTGAAGACAGTATGTATGTGGGTCTTATTTTTGCATCCATTCAGCCAGTCTATGTCTTTTGGTTGGGGCGTTTAGTCCATTAACATTTAAGGTAATTATTGATATGTATGTTATTATTGCCATTTTATTAATTGCTTTGGATTTGTTTTTGTTGCTCTTTTTACTTACCTTCTTCTCTTGTTCTCTCCTCTTGTGGTTTGATGACTATCTTTAATGTTGTATTTGATTTGATTGTTCTCGTTTGTTTGTGAATCAATTGTAGATTTTTGGTGCAGTTATTCTAAAGTTTTGATATGTCTCTCTATATATACAAAATTGTTTTAAGTTGTTGGGTCTCTTAATTGCAAGTGCATCTCCAGTGTCCTACATTTGTACCTTCCTCTTCTCACGATTTCTGATTTTGGTGGCATAATTGTGTGTGGATGATTACATATCTTTACTGTATATATATCTTTACTGGGAGCCTTGTTGTTTGTGGTATTTTTGTTTCTGGTTGCAGCCTTTTCTCTTCTGTCTAGAGAAGATCCTTTAGTATTTGTTGTAAAGCTGGTTTAGTGTTGCTGAATTCTCTTAGCTTTTGCTTACCTGCGAAGCTTTTGATTTCTCATTCAAATCTGAATGAGAGCCTTGCTGCAGTAAAGCAATCTTGGTTGGAGGTTTTTTCCTTTCATCACATTAAGTATATCATGCCACTCCCTTCTGGCCTGCAGAGTTTCTGGTGAAAATCTACTGAGAACCTTATCAGGGTTCCTTTGTATGTTATTTGTTTCTTTTCCCTGGCTGCTTTCAGTATTTTCTCTTTGTCTTTAATTTTGGTCAGTTTGATTAATATGTGTCTCGGGCTGTTCCTTCTTGGGTTTATTTTATATGGTACTCTTTGTGCTTCCTGGATTTGAGTGAGTGTTTCCTTTCCCATGTCAGGGAAGTTTTTGGCTATTATCTCTTGTCTAATCTATGACAAAGGAAGCAAGATTATACAATGGAGAAAAGACAGCCTGTTCAATAAGCGGTGCTGGGAAAACTGGACAGCCACATGTAAAAGAATGAAATTAGAACACTCCCTAACACCATACACAAAATAAACTCAAAATGGATTAAAGACCTAGATATAAGACCGGACACTCTAAAACTCTTAGAGGAAAACATAGGCCAAACACTCTCTGACATAAACCATAGCAACATCTTCTCAGAATCACCTCTTAGATTAATGACAGTAAAAACAAAAATAAACAAATGGGACTTAATCAAACTGAAAAGTTCTGCAAAGCAAAGGAAACCCTAAAAAAAAAAATGAAGAGACAACCCACAGAATGGGAGAAAAATTTGCAAATAAATCACTGACAAGGAACTAATCTCCAAAATCTATAAACACCTCCTACCACTCCATACCAAAAAATAAACAACCCCATCAAAAAATGGGCAGAAGATCTAAACAGACAGTTCTCCAAAGAAGAAATATGGATGGCCAAAAAACACATGAAAAGATGTTCAACATCACTCATTATTAGAGAAATGCAAATCAAAACCACTATGAGGTACCACCTTACACCAGCCAGAATGGCCATCATCAAAAAGTCTACAAACGAGAAGTGCTGGAGAGGGTGTGGTGAACCCTATTACGCTGTTGGCAGGATTGTAATTTGGTGCAACCACTGTGGAAAACAGTATGGAGATTCCTCAGAAAACTAAATATAGAACTACTGTTTGATCCAACAATCCCACTCCTGGGCATCTATCCAGAGAAAACCATGACTCACAAAAACACAAGTACTCCGATTTTCATTGCAGCACTATTTGCAATAGCCAAGACATGCAAACAACCTAAATGCCCATCGACAGAGGAGTCGATCAAGAAGATGTGGTACATATACACAATGGAATATTACTCAGCCATTAAAACGAACGAAATAATGACATTTTTAGCAACATGGATGGACCTAGAAATTATCATGCTAAGTGAAGTCAGTCAGACAACGAGACACCAACATCAAATGCTATTACTTACATGTGGAATCTGAAAAAAGGACACAATGAACTTCTTTGCAGAACAGATACTGACTCCCAGACTTTGAAAAACTTATGGTTTCCAAAGGAGACAGGTTGGGGGGTGGGGAGATGCACTGGGGGTGTGAGATGGAAATCCTATAAAATTGGGCTGTAAAGATCATTGTTCAACTATCAATGCAATAAATTCATTGAGTAATTTAAAAAGAATCAATAAACACAGCAAGAACTTTAAAAAGAAGTAGAAAATATAAAAATAATGAGTCAGAGCTGAAGAATACAACAACTGAAATGAAAAACACAGGCTAATGTTTACCAGCAGTGTGAGGGAAAGGGAGAGGGGCAAGGTAGGGGATTAAGAGCTATAAACTAAACTATACATATTTTATACTGTGTATAAATTAAAGACGCTACAAGGATCTCTTGTACAGCACAGGGAATGTTGATAGTATTTTATACCTTTAAATAAGTATATAATCTATAAAAATATTGAATCACTATATCACACACCTGAAACTAAAGCTGTGAGTCAGCTATATGTCAACAATAAAAAAATAAATAAATAAAATGTAGCTATCTGTCTCTATTCTGAATAGCAAAGACCATACTCCAGTGGCTCTGACAATGCTTTGAGACACTACAATACCAGCCCTAGAATAGGAACTACAAAATACCCATGTCCTGAATGCACCTTTATGTTTCCTTTCACTTTTCTGAAAAGGAATCTCATTGCCTTTGCTTCCACATACAAGGCTGTTATTATGCAAGTAACTTGTATATGAGTATGATCTCTTTATGAGATAGTCAGGAATCTTTTCATACAGATATACTCAAATGAGGTAAAATTGTAGTTTACACTCTCATTTTCTAAGCCATTAACAATATTGTGTGATAAACAGTGCCATTCTATATAAATATGTAATGCATAAACATGATGTTTTAATGAGTTCCTCTAAAATTCTTGGTATATGGGGGTAGTGTAATGTAAAAGGAGTTCAGGTGTGGATAGAATAATGAATTTATCATTAATATTCGGTGTCTTTCAGTGCAAGGAAGCTCTCTGTTACTATGCTCTGTATTTTAGGACATCATACCCTGGAATGCCTGCAAGCCTGGTTCTATGCACTTATAACTTATGCCTAAAGGTTCTCTTAGAAAGTGTGCTTATTTTCAGCTAGAAAACTAAACCTACATGTATCTCAATGTTGTTCAAACAATATATGTAGTAGTCATAAGTGCAGGTCATCAGTTATGCTTGGCCCTCCTTCCCGGCCACCTTGCGCTGGAGAATGGCCATGTGGACTGCTTTGGATAATGAAATATGAGCAGAACTGACTTGTGTCATTTCTGGACTGAGCCAGCAAGTGACCCACTACACTTTATCTTCTCTCTGCCACAGGGTCCAGAAATATTCCAGGAAATGGCATCTTCACCAGCTTAGGTCCCAGAATAAGAATGACTCAGAGCACAGTCTCCAGCTGACCTGCAAAGGACATATAATGTGAATGAAAAATTAACCTTTATTATTTTAAGTGAATAAGTAATTTGAAATAATTTGTTCTGCATCTTAACCTAGTAATCTGACTGATGTAAACATAAATCCTGCCATGAAGGCAAAACACATACGTAGCATTTTTTAAGGGTCTGATTGGAAGATGGCAAATAAAGGATTACTGGATGTTGGGAGACATGGAATCTACTTGTGTAGTCATGAAGCTGTTGTACAATTGTGGTGGAGATAACCTGGCATGCAGGTCAATACCTAATGAACTGGCAGCACTGTGGGAGGAGGTTGGAACACACAGTGTTAGGCACATGTGTTAGTTGCTGTTGAGTACACTTGGCAATGTATTATAAGAAAGAGTTGACATGAGAAACTAATTGACCAAGTTATAGTAATGAAAGGGAAGAGAGAGAGCCCACAAAATTAGGGTTTTGTATGGTTGGAATAAGCACTTGCTTCTCAACTTAAAGTAAAATAAAAGTAATAAAAATATTTTAAAATAAATTGAAGCAATATTGAAGATGTTATCAAATACTATTGTTTCAATATGAAAACATTACAAACAACATATTTGAAAAAAACACTGAAAACAATGTGTATTAAATTCTGAAACAACCTTATGCACAGATCAAATGACAGTAGTTTCCTTTAGTCTGTGTTTTGCTTTGTATTTTTCAGTTTTCCAAAGTTAACTTTAGTCCAAAAATATTAAATGGAAATTTTCACAAATAAACAGTTATTCATTTTTGAACTTATGAAGTTTTAAATGTCACTCCGTTCTGAGCAGCTTGATGAAAGTAGCGCCATCTTGCTCCATTCCACCTGGTATCCCCAACTGTTGACATCATCTGTTTCTGGACGTCCAGCCTTTGACATCATCATGGCTCGATGATCCAGGATCACCAGAGGCAGATGATCCTCCTTTTTTTTTTTTTTTTTGTCTTTTTGCTATTTCTTGGGCCGCTCCCACGGCATATGGAGGTTCCCAGGCTAGGGGTCCAATCGGAGCTGTAGCCACCGGCCTACGCCAGAGCCACAGCAACGCGGGATCCGAGCCACGTCTGCAACCTACACCACAGCTCACGGCAACGCCGGATCGTCAACCCACTGAGCAAGGGCAGTGACCGAACCCGCAACCTCATGGTTCCTAGTCGGATTCGTTAACCACCGCGCCACGATGGGAACTCCTGATCCTCCTTTTGATGCATGATCAGAAGATGAGTAGTAGCCTCACTACATCTCATCATGTAGGCATCTCACACCATCTCAAGAAGATGTGTGAGTACAGTATAAGATTTTTGGAGAGAGAGAAGTATTTATCTAAGTTTCATTACAGTATATTATTTTAATTGTTCTATTTTAATATTAGCTATTGTTAATCTCTTACCTTGCCTAATTTATAAATTAGGCTTTATCCTAGGTATGTATGTATAGGAAATATCATAGTCTATGTAGGGTTCAGTACTGTCCTCCTTTTCAGGCATTCACTAGGGGTCTTGGAACCTACCCCCTGGATAAAAGGGACTATTGCAATGTCATGAACACACAGAAGGTGACTTGCTGCAGAGCCCTAGCTAGTTTTGGTGGACATGAAGTATAAACAGTGAGCAGGATAAATCTCTGTGGTTTATTTTATTTTATTTTATTTTATTTTTTGTAACTAAAGCGTAACTTAGCCTATCCTACTTAATAGAGCATGGCGGAGAAAAAGAATCTCTCTTTATTTTTCATGTGGGAAAATCAAAGATTTGGCTTATCTTTAGCAATCATCTTTAAAAGACTGCTTTAGTGGAAGTTAACTCAAGTTGATTTGAAATCTGTTGAGGAACTGAAAAAGCATAGATATATAATTTACAAAGTATGTGTTGTCATACATTTCAAATCTATTCATTGAGATGCTTGTAATCCTGTTTAAATAGTTGCCTTTTTCAGATCCAGTTTTCTTTCTGTGTCTGAGGTGGGTGATACCATTTGTAGAATTTAGCTAAATAAATATATTTTATAATAACTACTGACTAGGTGGAATAATTTTAGATGTATTTGTTTTAACTAAAAGTTATTTTAATATATTTTTCTGCTGTAACCCAAAACCTGGATTCCTGTTTTCTCAACTAAATTAATTTTTTAAAATATGCTCATAATGCCTGGTACTTCACAACCAGTTACCTTTTCCTACTTCTCTGATTCTGATAACAGCTAGAAAGTAGTCAGCACTTTGTTACTATCTCATCAATTTCTTCTTTGTACTTTGTTATTTTATTTAATTTTATTTTAGGGCCACACCACAGCCTATGAAAGTTCCCAGGCTAGGAGTCAAACTGGAGCTAGAGCTACTGGCCTACACAACAGCCATAGCATTGCGGGATCCGAGCCGCGTCTGCAACCTATACCACAGCTCACCACAGAGTCAGATCCTTAATCTGCTGAGCGTGGCCAGGGATCGTCGAACCTGCGTCCAAACGGATCCTAGTCAGGGTTGTTAACCACTGAGCCATGAAGGGAACTCTAGTACTTTAAAAGCAGGTAATGCAACTCACCCTTTCCCCTTATCCCCAACCTATGGCAACACCATTCTACTCTCTGCTTCTATGTGTTTGACTATTTTAGATACCTCATGTAAATGGAATCGTGCGCTATATGGGAATAATCAGTGGATACAAAGTTTGTTATGGGAGATGATTAAGTTCTCTAGAGAGCACTGCGCATATGGTTAAGGATGCTATGCCTGCACACTTGAAAATTAGTTAGAAGGGTAGATTTCATGACAAATGTTTTTACTATGATCAAAATGTGGTTTAGATATTTAATTTTTTATTTTTAGAGCTAATGTATTTTTGAGATGAATCTTCATAATATTTTGAGAAAAAATTTAGGTTTAAATAGGGGTGACAAGATTTGTTATAGGAGTTTTCCTTATTCTACATTTTCTGAAATATATTTTCAAATATGAGGTACATAATTTACTTAATGTCAATCACTATTGCTAAGAGTATCACAACATTTTATTATGAGCTACTTTATTTCCAGCATTTCTGACTAGAGTCTGAAAATGGCTAGTAATTCATAAGAGTCTGTGATCTGTCTTGATAGATTTTAAGGCTATTTGTAGGAGATAATATCCAGTCATTGTTTGAAGTACATAATTTTGTGTTTTGAAGACTTTCTTAAGTTTTATAATAATAAAAACAAAGTAACAAATAACATGTATTTAATATATGGAACATCTGTGCGAGGTTCTTTTATGTAGAAATAATAAAGAAGAATAAAAACCTGAGTCGTTACAAAGTCTGAATTTTAGAATAAAAAAGTTATTTAATTAAATCTGTAACTACCTCCAATTTGACCAAATTGATATTGACAGATTGGGAACTAACTTATAATGGATGTAGAAGGATGGAAGAAGAATGATTAGCATTTCAAATGCTTGCATATGAATGGACCTTCAAATGTACTTAAAAACAATTTGTTTTCCTAAAACCATTGAAGCCTTTTTCCTAAAGTTATTCTTTATTTGATTTAAATCATATAGTGAGGATCATTTTAAATGAATAAATTGTTGCCAGAGAACTGAATCCATAAAATCTTCAACTCTTATCTTTTAGTATTTTTAAATAAAAATTGTATATATTTAATATATGCAACATGATAATTTGATATACATATATATAGCGAAATTATTACTACAGGTAAACAAATTAACATATCATATTCCTGTGTAGCTACCATTTTTGTGTGTATGAGGAAAAAGTCTGAAATTTACCTTTTAAGTGAATTTCCAGTATTCAATAATACATTATTACTGACTTTAGGTGTCATGCTGCACATTAGGTCTCTTTATCCTATCTAACTGCAACTTTGTACTTTTTTTTTTATTACATTTTCTTTTTTTTCCCCCACTGTACAGCATGGGGACCCAGTTACACATACACATATACATAATTTTTTATAACTTTGTACTCTTTAACCAATGTGTCCCCTGGTAACCACCATTCTACCCTCTGCTTCTACGTATTTCAACAATCCAACTTGCAGGGATAAACCCAAAGAAAATGAAACCAACATCTAAAAGAGAAATTTGTACATTCCCATGTTCATTGCAGCATTGCTCATGATAACCAAGATATGGAAGCAATCAAGGTGTCCCTTTGTGGATGAATGGATGAAGAAATTGTGATACACACCCCCCCACACACACAAGAATGTTATTCAGCCTTGGAAAAAGGGGAGATCCTTAGATTTTCAACAACATGGATGAACCTGGAGGACATTATGCTAAGTGAAATAAAGCAGACACAAAGGAAAAAATAATCTCACTTATATGCAGAATCTGATTCTATTGAATTAATATTATTTTTTCATAGAGGAATTTTTTTTTTTGTCTTGGTCTTTCTAGGGCTGCAACCCCAGCATCTGGAGGTTCCCGGGCTAGGGGTCGAATGGGAGTTGTAGCCGCTGGCCTACACCACCGCCACAGCTGGCCTACACCACCGCCACAGCATCGCAGGATCTGAGCCGCGTCTGTGACCTACACTGCAGCTCATGGCAACACCGATCCTTAAGCCACTTATTGAGGCCAAGGATCAAACCCATGTCCTCATGGATACTAGTTGGGTTCCTTAACCGCTGAGTCACGATGGGAACTCCCATAGAGGAAATTTAAGCTGCAATACCTGAATTACTAAATATTTTAAGTCAGCATTGCTTGAATGATTGTTTTCATTTGAAGTAATCCAATCAGAGAAAGCAATCAATAACTTTCTCAAGATACTGAAAAATTGCAGGTTTTTACGCTGATGATTATATTGTCATCTAACCAGAAACTCACCATGGAAAACTTTGTTTTGATGTCATTCAAGATGATGAGCATAAAAACATAAAGATCTCTTCATTTATATAATTTAAAAAATGTCGAATTGACATTTTTAATGTAAACTGGTATATTCAAGTATGAAGGATCTGAAACTTTTCTTTTTTTAAATTAACCTGTTAATTTATGTATTTGAACTCTTACTTAACATTATTAATTAAAACATTTTTTATGTGGGAGGGTATGGAAGATTCAGTGCGTTCAATTTTAATTATTCTGTAGGAACTCAGAAGTTCTATTTATGTTAGTAAAGTATGATTTTGATGAGGTGATGAGGTGAGAATTTAAATGATTCGCAGTGTTGTTTTTTTTCTCACTCATTCAGCCAGATAGTGAGCATATGCAAATATCCTGTAAACCCATTTCAATACACTTGTGTTCTTTACTTGTCCTTACTTAAGCAGTGACTCTATTAAAATAATAGGAATTTTACAGACTCTAGAAGTTTCTTTGTTAATATTGCCAGAGGAACAACAAAATTATATATATTGTTTTTGAATGGCAGGATTTATTAGTTTTATAAATGGCATTGTAAAATGATTGTACAGTAAGCCTTGTATAATCATTCAGGATCTGAATGAGGCACTTAATTTTTCAAAAAGTTTTGCTGCATTTTGTGAGGAAAATTATAAATTACATGTAAAATCGAAGGTCTTTCATCTTTCTGTATATATCAACTTCCACATAGGAAATGGATGTAGAACTATTTTTTTCCCATTATGGTCATAGATTATGTTACAAAAGGGTCCAACTTTTAGAAAAATATTGTCACATAAAACTTGTTTTTACCTTACATGTGAGTTATGTTCAAAAAGCTCTGTATAAGATATTTATTGAGAATTCCAACTGTGTGTTCCCAGAGAAAGAGAAGTAGTTATGGTAGCTGCTGAGCATAGGTCTCAGAACAGCTTATAGGAAATTTTCCCTCATACCATTAGTGTTCCCAGACTTATTAATAGGTATTCCCAAGAAAAGCAGAATTTCATGAATAAATACATTGACTGATGCTGCGATGGAATGAATGAAACAAGTTTTCTTACTGCAGGATTCTTCAATGCTTTTAATGCTAATGTGCCTTAATATGCATTGTAAGATACAACATGCCATGTTTCTGAAACGTATTTCACCATGAAGCATCTAATGCTTTTTAAAAGTGCCCTGGACATTTAATTTTCTCCTAGGTAATCAATAGTGCTCATGAGGTCAAGGCAGTATTTGGACTACATCACATACATTAACTTTCTAAAAGTTCTGTGTGTGATCTGAAAAAAAAAAAAATTATACTTGGAATTATACTTGCTACTCCCAAATAGGGATTTAAAAAAAAATACAAACAATAGTTTAAATAGATTGTCATTCAGGGGACATGATTATATTTATATTAATCTCGTGGCTTTTTGAACCTCCTGGCATGTAACCATATCCCCTTGCAAAGCCCAGTTTGCAGAGTGCAGAAAATGTTGTCTCATTTGCAACTTTCTAAAGTATGAAGCTAACACTCAGAAGGATTCACAACCTGTAGGCTGGGAAGCCTGTAAAGGAAAGAGCTAAGATTTGAGTTTGGGATCTAGTGGATGGTAATAATAGTTGCATCCAGTGGGTGTGGAATGGTTTACTATTCCTTTGTAAGCTGTCTGCTACTACCAAGTCTTCCATATTTTTAAATTTTTTTGTCTTCTATTTTGTCAAATAGTCTATGTTTTCTGCTTTCAAATCTTTGATATTTTCAATTTTCCTTTCTCCTTTGCTCTCTATCTTGTTCGTTTAATCTTTATTCTCACTCTAAGAGTTGCCTTCCTTCTTTTTCTCCATGGCTTCTTATCATCCTGGACCTTGTACAGGAAGTGAATTTTAAGACACTGAATCTATTTTCTAGTCACCAGTAAAGACTAATTATTGGTCTTCCTCCCTCCCCCACCAACGGGTTTTCTTAAAACCTACAAAGAAGAAAATAGAATTTAAGAGTCTCCTTCCTTTGATTCTACTATAATTGTCTTTTGAAACTAAACTTTAAGATTGAAAAAACTGATTACAAAGCAGAGAACTCTTTTGAGTATGTAAATATGTGAAATGAAACTTCTAAAATCTCTTTTCCAGAGAAAATCCTAGGCAGTATGTACTAGTCACTTTTTTTTTTTTTTTTTAGGGCTACACCAGTGGCATATGGAAGTTCCCAAGCTAGGGGATGAATTGGAACTGTAGCTGCCAGCCTACACCACAGCCACAGCAATGCCAGATCCGAGCTTCGTCTGTGATCTACACCACAGCTCATGGCAACACTGGATCCTTAACCCACTAAATGAGGCCAGGGATTGAACCTGTGTCCTCATGGGTCCTAGTCAGATTCATTTCCGCTGAGCTATGACGGGAACTCCACTAGTCATTTTATCAAAATTGCTATGTGACATCCAAAATGAGTGTGTAAGGGCTTGCATGGGAAAAAGTAGTGGGAATTATCTACTCTCATCTTCTCTCCCAGGACACCTTACTTCAGTCATTCTGGACAGCATGGAAAGAGTGAAGGGAATCAGACAAGAGGATAAATGGAATGGGAGCTCTGGTTGAGAGGCTGGGAGGATGGGAGGAGTACAGGACCCCAGCATATAGAAATGGTGAGAGAATCCTGGTGATGAAGAAGGTGGCAAGAATAGAAGTATGGAAGCTCATTAGGACATGCTTTGAAAGATAAAAGTAGTATCTATAGAAAGCATACAAGAACTGATGTATTCTGTGATTATCAGTAGAGAGATTATTTTCTGTGATTATCTGTAAGGATATTAAATATAGAATAGTTAAAAATTTGGAGTTCCCCTTGTGGCTCAGCAGGTTAAGGACCTGACGTTGTGTCTGAGGTTGTGGGTTTGATCCTTGGCCTCACTCAGTCAGTTAAGGACCCAGTGTTGCCACAAGTTACAGCATAGGTTTCAGATGCTGCTTGGATCTGGTGTTGCCATGGCTATGGTATAGCCTCAGCTGCAGCTCCTATTAGACCCCTAGCCCAGGAACTTCCATGTGCTACAGGTGCAGCCATAAAAAAAATATATATATATGAAATTTAGAGTTGGCCATTCTTGAATTCAAGTCCCACATTTACCATTTACTAATGATATGACTTGAGCAAAACTTTTTAACTCATGTAGACCTCAGTTTAGTCACCTGGAAAATGGGGGTGGGCTAGACAAACTACTTACTCCTAAGTTTTAATCTGTCAATTAAATGTGTTACTTTTTGTAAACTGCTTGGCACTAAAAATTCTCAATAAATGCTAGCTGAAATTATTTGTATTAGAGAGGCTGTATATATAAATGTGGGACTGCCTGAATATGTGTTTTAAATTTTTTAGACCCATTTGCAGTTGTAAAATCAGCTCTTTCCTGCTGATGAAAATGCTTAGTTTATCAATTAACTCTATTATAATTTCCCCTCCTGCTGTAAAAGTGCAGTTTTAGTAAATAATGACCAAAGAACAGATGCCAGGAAATGTACTAAATTTTCCAAAGTGATTTCTCTGATTCAGTCGGCAACTATTAATTATACTATGCAAATAAATTTTAAACCTCCAATTTCAATGAAATTGAATACTATACTATTTTCAGTTTGGATTTTTTGGAAACACAATTGTCTCCAAACAATGATCAATTGGGCTGCTTTCATCAAAACCAAACAGGTGAAATCAGGCATTAACCTATGTAATTTTTAAAAAGTCATGCCGCATAAGTTTTCTTTGTCAAAAAACTATTGCGGCCCAATGTAAAATAACTAAAATATGTGTTATCTTAAAACCGGTATTAAATTGTTGATCTACCATTGATATGCTAACAATATGCTACTCTTCTACCTTTTTTTAAAAAAATCACATTTGAAGCTTTTGTCACAAATAACATTTAGAAGGAAATAACAGAAATCAGTTAGAATTGTTAAATAAAAGTTGCTATTTATCATCTATTATGTTTTTGGAAATGTCCTGGTTTCTTTATTTGTGTAATGCATTGAATATATGATGTTACTCATTGTATTCGGATGGCAAAAATAGATTCAGAAAGCTAGTTAACATACTCAAATAGCTCTAAGTAGGACAAGTCATGGAGCTAGAATTTCAACCCAGACTTATTCAGAAATTTGTTTCGCTAACTGCCGTGTCTTGCTGACTTTTTTTATGATTGTTCACAAATAATCTTTCTCACAATTTGAAAGTTTTCAGTTTGCTGTGTGATGAATACCTCAAAATTCAATTTCTGCCACATCATATCAATATCAAATCAGATGATTTCTGACAATAGTAATAGTTGCTAATATTTATGAGTCATTAGTCTGTGTTATGTATTTCAATATGTACTCTATTTATAAATACCATTTGAAGGAGTAAGTTATTGCTTTAACCCCCATTTTACAGTTGAAGAAACTTGCCTAAAGGAGGCGACTGTGTTGCACACGACTAGCAACTACCACAGTTGTGTTTCAAATCCAGGTCTGCCTGACTCTGAAGTTCTTTAGCACTTTACTTTGCCCATGGTAACATAAAATTATATATAATGTAGTAAATCTTATGATGAGAAAAACATATTCCAAGAACTGAGAAATTTCGAGACCAGAAATAATCTAAATACTCTGACGGGTAATTGCTAGCAAACCAAAATTCCTCAAATGAAGATTTTTATGGGCTTCCTATTTGTGCTCAACTCAAGATTCAGGTTAAGGTAACATGAAAGTGTAAGATGCCCTTGGGTAGAGAGGTGGCATGGCCTAATATTTTGAAGTTTTGCTCAGCTACAAATATGTGGGTGCAAATTACATACTGTTGTGTTTCTTCATACTCTTCTTGATAACTGAGCTATGATATGCAGCTGAACAACTGTGTCCTTTGCTCTCTCGCCTTCAGATAGCCACTCTTTATCACCTGGAATGTTCCTTGTCTTCTCCACTCACAATACAGTACTTGAAAGAGTCTGGCCCAAGTGGCTTTCTCTAAGAGGCGGCTTAAGGCAGTGGTTAAGAAAGGGAACCCAGAGCCAGACTGTCTAGGCTCAGACCTCTTTCCTGGTATGACCTCACTTAACTTTTTAACATGTTGGTGCCTCAGCTTCCTTATCTGTGAAATCGGGATAACAACAACAATAGCAGCAATAACAATACATTTCACAGGGGATTGTTAGAAGAATTACATGAGTTATTTTTGAAAATATGTAGCCTGATGTCTGGAACCAAGTAAGAGCTGCGTAAAGTAAATAAGTAAATAAAAACAAAACCTTCACTCAGAACCCTGATCAGAAGTGCTTTCTTTATCCCATTTCCTGAAATACTTGATTCAACTCCTAGGGTACATTGCCTCCTCTTATAATTACTTATTTGCATACCCTTTTACTTGTAGTTGATTTTAAGCTTCTTGTGAAAAGACAACTTCTTCCATGGTTTCAGGGTATTGTCCAGTAAGACTCAGGCAAGTGTGAATCAATGACTCTCTAGAGGCAGGTGAATAACTTCCATTTCCTTCCACCCTAGAGAATGTCGCTGATGGTTATAAAACCATTGCATCATCTGGTACAATAAGATGGCAGTTCACACTGGTGGAAATTGTTACCTTCTGAATTGATCATTTGTTGCCTTCTCTGTATGTGGTAGGTGAAACAATGCTCTTACAGAGTTGTCCGTGTCCTAATCCCCAAAACCTATGGATATGTTACCTTACCTGGCAAAGGGATTCTGCAGATATAATTATTAAAGATTTTAAGATAAGAAGATGGAAGCAGAGGTCATAGTGGTGCCCATTGCTGGAGGTGGTGGTCATGGACCAAGAGATGTAGATTGCTTTCTTAGTAAAGGAGAGGAATGGATTCTCCCTTAGAGTATTCAGAAGAAACGTAGCCCTGATGACACATTAGCTTCAAGACCTCTGGCCTCCAGAACTGTATGTCTAATTCTGTTGGTTTTAATTTGTATTGTTTTAAACAACTAAGTTTGTGGGCGTTGCAGCTAGGGGAAACTAAAGTCTACTTTTAGGAATGAAAAATAATGATAATAAAAAAGATTGGAATAAAGGAAGGAACAAAGAATGAGGGAACAGAGCATGCTTTACTGCAATTATGCTATTGTGGTGAGCATGAATAAGATTCAAAAACCCAACAGACAGAATTACTCATCTCACTTTATGGTGGGCAGTAAATAAAACATGAGTTGTTGGAAACAAAATTTTAAAACAAGTACATCAAGTATTTTCTTCTTAGATATTGGTGGAAGTTTTTTATGAGAAAAAATTTTATTACGAACTTTATCATGAACAAGGCATTGTAAGAAAAAAAAACTGAATCAATACTGTAATTCATTTTAAAAATGCAAGGATCGCAAACCAAGCATAGTTTCTTTTTATAAACCCAGTCTTGGAAACAATGAGTAAACTTATTAAAACGTATTCTCTTCTAAGCTACAATATACAGTCCTTTACACTCAAGCCTCCCTTCCATCCCCACTCCCTGATTCTACTTCCAACCAGAAGCAGTTGTTGCATTTAGGGTAGTTGTGAGGGGAGAGGAAACAGAAGGGCAATGGAGGAGATAATACTGTCAGTCTCGTTTTAATAAAGAGTCTACAGAAATGCTTCACAGAAGCTTTAATAGCATTCCTGGCAATAACCACCCCCTGTTCCCCATGTATTTTGAATCGGATTTAATTTGAATTAAATAGAAATAAAAACTCTTTACCATTGCACCCTAATGACTGTAATTTTCTCTCAAGCTGTTACTTACAGACACAGTATGCTGCACCTTGGAAAGAACGTTCTGATCCTTTTTTTTTTTTGAGTCTCAAGGCTAATGTCTTTATCTTAAAAACTAACTTCTTTTTGAAGGATGAGCTTTAATTCTGTGAATTAATATGACATATAAGATCCTCTGGGTTTTCCATACGAAGAGAAATTCTCAACTTAGATATCTTCCTTTTGTTGCAATAATTCTAGCTAGCCCTATGATACCACCCAGTTTGTCTTTTTCAGAGCTGTAATACTCTTGTCAGCAGCTCTGCTGGAGCATTTATCTCACCAGATCTTTGTAACCCTGATTGCCAGAGCCAAAAATGTCTCCAGAATGACTTCAAGTCATTCAACTCTCTAGTGCCAGATGGTATACAAATTGATCCCTTCTCACAGATACAGATGTCACTGTGCCCAGAGTTTGTTAGAGTGTCTACATCTACTCCTGCTGGGAATATAATTTGGTAGAACAACTCTTTGGCCAACCTGCCAATGATCTGTAGAATATAGACTCATTCCCAGATGACAGCTTTAAAATATGCACTTTTCTATTAATCAGAATGACAGAGAACCGCAATTCAAAATTAGGGATGAACACATATTTTTGATGATGCTGCACTGAAGGAGAGACTTGCTGAAAAATTCAGAAGGATGGCTTGAAAAGAAATTTCACTGAATGAGAAATCTAATTTATCTCCTCCTTCTTTCAGCGTTACCAAGGAGAATATTAAACTCTACAACTGGTGATGTAGGGGAATCTGTTTGCCTCCTTGCATCAGTTCCTTGATATCTAAAGGATGTCAGTAATGAATGGAAAGAACAATAATGTTAAGTACCTGAATTAGGTAAGGGTCAGTTTTCAGAATGAATAACTGAATCCAAACCCTATATCCAAAGTTTTCCATTATTAATATCTGACAGTTTTTAAAGGACCTTTCTTTGGTTCCAATTCTATTCCACATGGTGGTGGAGTTGGGTTATTTTTCTGTTTTAATGCATGTTTAGATCATCCCACCACCTAACTTATTCAATTGATCATATATACAAAGATGAAGAAAATTTTAGCCTATGACACTTTGGAAGATAAATCTGTTTTAAAATAAATAATTTATAATTGTATGGCCCAATAAAATATTTTTCAATTGTTTGTGATTTAAAAATGTCTGTACCAATATCTCTTTATGAGAAAAAATATAAAATCCAAGATTATTTTATATACTCAAGTATAATCTTGAGAATGAAATGTAAGGCTATCAAGAAGCTATATTTTTTTTTCCTATGGGTTTTTTGTTGCTTTAATTGTGCTGGACTTCAGTCTTAAGCATGGACAAATAAAATTATATATTGCTTTTCCAAAAATTACAGTTCATCAAATTACCAAATTATTGATATGCCAACAAAATATTTTTAGAAACCATCCTAGAGAAAATCTGAAACTAAATCCTATACCTAAGCCAATAGGTTGGTTTGTAGGCATGTCTTGTAGAATTGATGTATTCTTTTGAATGTGAGGTAGAGTATTTACCATCTAGGGAATGAAAAACTATTGTTTCGTGTAAGCCTTAAATGTGATGCTATTGTTATAAAGAAAATGCCTAAGAAAAACTAACTCAATAAAGGGACATTATCTTTAAAAATTTTATAAGCAAATACAATAGTCTTTAGGAGTTTAAAGTACTGTACTGTAACACTGACACAAATGAGCTACTACATAAAGTGTAGTTTTCTAACAGCAAAATTGATTTAATAAGTTTCAGTTAATTAAGAGGTTAAAAGTTAAAATATTTAACCAAGGTGATTCTACTGATGGATAAGGTATAAAAACTGGGAGTTAAGACTAGTTCCATCTGACTCAAGGCAAATTACTTACTCTCATAGTAAGACTGTGGGAACTCTCACAACCTTAATTTACTTACCTGCAAATTGTAGCTACCTGGAGGAATTGATAGACACCTGTATTATGTTTGCTTCATGGTAGCTACTCAATGATTTTTAGGTATGATGATTATGTTAATATGATACTTATCTAATAACACTACATCTATACCAAATTCGCTCGTCCATTTGACTTTAATAGACTACTCTTTCCATGTTGAAATGTCATCTTTTTAATGGATTTTTACTCTTCAACTTGTAACTTTTTTTTCCCTCTGCTTTATTGCCACATGCTTTTCCTGACTTGTGGTATGATACTAGATAACTGGTATGTCCAGTTATGCCTTTCTCATCAGGCCTTGGGCAACTCTGGCTGCAAATACTTACAAATTTATATTATACCTTTACTTTCTGTGTCTTACTGTTAATTTTCACTTTAGTGCTCTATATTTCAGTAGAGTATAGTTTTAGTGTGTTGTCTCTTTATTTCTCCCTGGTAAAAATTGACTTTTATTAAGCCCAGGCTTCAATTCTCAAGTTATGAGTTATACTATGAGTTATAGTAATGGTTTTGAATAAGAAAAAAATTATTGAATCTAATCGAAAGGACACAAATTGATATCATTATCAACAATTACCTCATAGAGTTGTTGCTATTCATTTATCTAGTATCTTGCAAAGGGCCATCTTCAGTATACAACAAGTTCCAGGCATATTGCTTGTTTTCAAGAAGTGGGAATAACTAGTTCAATTCTTTCACCCTACTATTCTCTATCAGTGTTATAGTGTTGCTTATTTTTAAACACTACTGCCATCACCATCAACAAAAACACTGGAATTTATTTTAGGGAAAAAACAGTTTTAAAAAACCCCAGAATTTAATTTTTAAAATATTGTCAATATACTGTGCTTATTATTTTCAGAGGATTGATCCCATATAAAGTTGCCATAAATCTCATTTGTTTTTTGATTAGAAGACAATGATTTTTAGTAAATTAGCGTGTATAGTAGTGCTAGCCCCCTTCATCCATCCCCTGCCATTTCAAGAAAACCAACACTATCATGTTCTATTAAAAACAGAAGATTTCTATTGTTTTTGCACCATTAATTTATAGTAATATAGAAGAGTATCCTTATTTCTCACTCTATGTCTCTCTCCACCTTCTGTATAATTGCTATTGTATTAAGTCGAGGCTTATAGAGGAGGGTGTAGTAAATCAGTAGCAGTAATGTTTTCTGTACCTCTTAAAATCATGTAATTATGATTCAGGTCTTCTATAGCTCATGTATAGTAAAGATAGATTCTGCACATCTATATTGACATTTAAACGAATAAAAGTTTATGACCCTGTAATGCAGTTTGGGAAGAAATTTCAACCAGTTAATGTAGACCTTGTGAGAAAAATCCATATTGAACACAATTATTGCTGGAAAACAGGATTTACACTTAAAACCTTTTTTCCTTCTATTGCCTTAAGATAGTAACTGAAAAACACTTGAAAGGAATGATGTTTTTAGTTTTGACTATTTCATTATTATTATTGTTCTTAGTCTGAGGGAAAGCACTGAAAACATGGGGCCTTGTGAAGTACAATAAAAGTCGAGTCCTTCACTGCATGTCATTTTTATTTTAGCATTTTGTTCTAAATTACCTCTCAGGGAGACAAGGATACAGGATAAGCAAAATTTATCAAAATCTTAAGATTGTGTGCTTTGGGGAGGAAAGGAATGGCAGTGATGGTCAAAGATTAAGAGGGAAACAAGCAAATAAAATAAAAGTAAAATCTTATAACGACGGTGGCATAAACTAAGGAATAAATTACTTCATGCTCCTGAAATTTAAATGAATAAGTAAATATATACCTTGAAGTGAGAAAAGATAGCACTGAAATAAAACCACAACAGGCATGACTGACAATACTAGTATATAGGGGTCAAGCCACTTTCACCATTGGGGGCAAACCTCAAACATCATTGCATAAGCATCTGATATACCAGACACCCCAAAAATAAATTGGTAATACATGCATGCCATCTAATTGGAATATGGGCATTTTTGCTTACTCGATGTGTTTATCTCATTGGTGGTTTACATAATTTTTAAAAATGTCATTCAATTTAAAATGGGGTATCAAGTGCCAAAACTAGTCTATAAGATATTTTAAACATTCGATGCTATTTATTTATTTTTTATATAGTGATTTTTTACTTTTTTCATTATAGCTGGTTTACAGTGTTCTGTCAATTTTCTACTGTACAGCATGGTATTTATAATACTTAGTTTCAAATACTAAAGATAAAACATCTATTTTTGATGATTGAATAGAGATTCACAAATTAGCATGTCTACTTTTACCTATTAGTTGTATTTTTGGTACAAAATTCATGTTTGAAATTTCAAGATTGCTATCTTCAGGAATAGATAATCCCTCAAATGATGACCATGATTTTTGAGAATGATCAAAATATAAGAAAAATACCATAAACCCAGGAATGTGTTCACAAGGGAAGAATTACATTCTGTGTCTCTGAGTGCTGGACATTTCATAGCAAACCATGCATTGCAGAGACTTCTTGTTTGTTTGTTTAAAAATTTTACGGAAACTTTGGGAGGTTGGAAAGGTGGGGACAGGGAAGAAGATCTACTTTGATTCTGAGTCTGAAATCACATATGGAATTTGGTTTTACCTTTCCTTGGGTTATAGTGATGTTTCTCCTAATGATAATTGTCTCCTCTCAGTGAGGGGCTTATACCTACCCTTGGGATGAACTGATGTGGGCATGCCTCAGTAACCATCAGCTCGGGAACTTCAAAGAGTGAAAGTCAGGTCTGAAATCAGCTGTCTGGTAGAGGTTACAGAACAGAAATATGTAACTTTCCCTGAGAATTTCCGGAAACACTGGAGAGGGAGACCTGTGTTTTAAAAGAAAGGGAAATCCCATTACAGCCGTTGCCCCAGCCGTGATGCTGAAAGGAAAGAAGCAGAGTCAGGGCAGTTGCTGCAGGCCCCATCATCAGAGGGGAAGAGACTTAAGACAGGATGGGAGGCTCACAGCTCCTCACAGAGGCCTCCAGGACCGAGGGGACTAGTGAGCCCACCAGTGGAGAGTCTTCTGTTTCCTCCTTGGGGTAGAGGCCCATTTCAAAGAGGCCTGGTCCCTGGTCTGGCCCATTGGTCATGGTTGGCAGGGGAGTCAGTGCTGAATCTCCTCTTCCTGGACCAGGCCAAGGGGAGGCTTTCACAAAGAACAGAGAAACTCTGAAAGCTCAAACCTAACCTCTTCTGTAGATTACCTGCTGGCCCCAGAAAGGACCCCAGGTTGTGGAAGACAAACCACACTGCCCTCTCTGCCAAAAAAGGCCATTGTCAATATGAAGCCATTGTCTCCTAGAACACTGTGCTTCTGTGCAGGCTGGAAGGAGCCCTCTGTGGCCAAGCAGGCATTTATTTCCCTGTGCCCTATGGTGGCTTCTGGAAGGCTACTCCACCCACCACTTGCAGTCAGTGACACCCACCCCCTGAGTTGTATCTCATCACTGGTGCAGTGAGTTCTTTCTTCTGCTTCAGTCTCCCCAGCTTGCTTTCAGGATCCCATCTCTGCTCCCTTCACTTTGGATCACTTTCTTTTGGATCTGAGTCTCCCTTGCCAAATTACTGTACAACAGATACATCTTTCGTGTTGTTTCTTGTGCATCTGTCCATCCAATCCACAGGATTGCCCTCGATTCCTGAGAGCCCTAGAGCAATTTCCAAGCATTCCCTTCTTCTAGTTGCTTAAGTCCCTTTTACATGACCTCACTCTCACCTCTAGAGTTGTCAGTTGGTCTCTGAAACTCGCCAGGTTGACCTGGGGTCAAGTTTAGATGCGTGGTACAGAGTCACTTCGTGAGAGGCCATGCTCCCTGCTTTTGGATCCCACAGTTTCTGTGTCAGTAGCATGATCCCCTCTGCTGTGGTCTGTGATCACCAAGTTTTGTGAGTCTGCATCCCCTCATAGCTTGGCTCACTGTCCATAGCATTGTTTTGACCCCAATACTAGAGTAAGTGTTCCTGCCAAAATGAGTGAGGCTCTTGTTCCCTCTAGACTTTGCCCACCTCCCACCATGGGAGAATTGTGGAACTTTCTGTAAGAACCTTCTCCCTGGTCTTGCTCATCCTTCTCCCAGTGCCGGTCATTGTAGACATGATACAGCCCATGAGATAGGTTATGAAGCCTCTGAGGGGCCTTCTATAGCTCCTTCCCATCTCATTTTAGACTATGTCATGTAAGGCCACCAGTTCTTTTGTTTGAATTGTATGAATCTCCACCTGGCCTGCCTTTGGTGGAACCTGGACAGTACTGTCGCCCTCTTCCCACACTCTGCCTCTGCATTCCTGGCACTGATTATTTTCTGTGAAAACACACAGTGAACAGGTAAATTTTGAACTGACCCTGAGGAAGTGGGTCAGGAGCTGTGTGGATAAGAGAGAGGGGAGAACCAGTGGAGAACTAACGATAATTTTTTTTTTCATTTTAACATTTTATATTGATAGTAAATGCAGTAGAAACCAAAGGAAAAAAGCAGGGGTGGGGGGGCATAAAGGAAAAGAGGAAGGCAGGACAAGAGGAAGGAAGAAAGGAAGGAGGAACAAAAGACAAAAGATAACCCCAAGCTGTACTTTCTGTGGAACTGTACTTCCTATAAATAGGAAGATTCACTTTTAAACTCAGGAATTATGCTACATTTAGGTTACAACTCCAGGAATATCTAAAGCTAAATCATAGAGCAGTTGACTCTGCATTTCAGGGAACATAGGCATCTAAAGTCCAAAGGGTATATTCCATGTTTTTACTTAATTAGACAAAATGTATTTTGAAGTTTTTAGCAAGCAATAATAATTACCCTGTTGCACATCTACCACATGCTTGACATGACTTTAAATTTCACATCTGTTATGTGTGAGGTTGAAATTACTATCACCTTCCTTTTTACAGAAAGGAAACTCAAGAACAGTGAAATTAAATAACTCCTCCGAGTTCTCACTGACAGGGATTTTTGAGGACTGTTAGAAATTGCTTCAAATTGAGTTGTCTAACTCCAGACCTTGTGCTCTTTACTGCCATGATATTATTCTGGAAATTGCATTCCTTTTAGCTTCACAGATCTCCTTTGTCAGCTTCTACTGGGAAATGACATTATAGCAGGCACACACACATATGCAAACTCTGCATCTCTACTCCTCAGTGACAACTCAGAGTTTGATAAAATTCAAGTGTAATTACCAGTGGTTTTTTTTTTTTCTCAAAATGATACTTTTTCTAAAAGATGATGCATTGAAAACAACCTTACAGACCAAAGTTCTCCAAATATACTTGAATAGAATATGGAAGACATTTATCCCTCTTTAAATCACGATAGTATTTAAGTGTGACTATTATCTATTTTTTAATAGAGTATCCTGAGTATGATATATTCAAAAAATAATCATTGCTAAATACCAGATTTGAAAATTTTTCACCTATGAAAGCTGCGTTCTAGTTTTATACACAGCTTTAGCTACTCACACAATATAGTAATACTATGCAAACATCACAGAGAATTTCCTCCTGATTCTTGCATTATGAATTTTGTCTCTAACAATGGAAGACAAGGTATATATATATATAAGGTCATCAGAAGAGACTAGATGTGTATCTACAAAAATTTTACATGTTTCTCCAGACACAGAATCAGAGTCCCTTCAGTATGATTTGTATCTTCCATTTCTTTTCAACATATCAATCTCTTTCCTCTGAGACTGCATGGCTCCTTATAGTCAAAATCCCAGGTTTATTTGGTTTCTGTTTATTTATCTTCTTTGAGGGAACTAACAAGTAGATGAACAGTCAATTTATAAATATTTGAGCAAGCTGAATTTCACTCTTTGAAATTCTCTTGTGCAACCAGGAACACAGGGTTATAGTTGTTATAATGGTGATGAAGAAAAAAAATCAGTGAGCTGATAATTTGGAAATATCAAACACCATTGCCTTATGAAATCATTTCATCTAAAATTGAGTGGAAGGGTTTCAGGAAAAGATGGAGACTTAGGAGAACCCAGCTTCCCTGTTCTCCCGCAAAGATGAATGATTAGATTACTGGCTATGAATGAAAAACAGCTCTGGGAGAGTCCACTTAGGGAGTTTTAGCAACACAGTGAGAAAAACTGAAATAATCATACAGAGGAGAAAGATGGCATCTTCATTTTGCCTGCTTCATCCTATCCCCCACATCAGCACTCTTCAGCACCGGGAAGGAATTTGCCAGTGAGGGTTTCTCTCACCCGGAAAGGAAGGGCAGAGTGAGCCTTCTCCAGCCTCTTGGAGGCACTGCAGGAAGATCCTGCTTAAGTTTCATCCCACCCAGACTGGCAAAGCTAAGATATATAGAGCTGGTTAGGAGCAAAGAAAAAACAAAAACAAAAACAAAACAAAACAAAACAAAAAAAACCACAGGTTACTATTAGCAAACACACAGCAGGAGCAATTGTTCACAGAAATGAAAGGCTTAAACATAAGACCTGGACCTATAAAAATCCTAGGACAAAACATAAGGAAAAAAATGTCCTTGACATGGATCTTGGCAGTGATTTCCTGGACATGATACCAAAAGTACAAGCCACAAAATAAGAAATAAATAAGTGAGGTTACATCAGACTAAAAGCACAGCAAAAGAAACAATCAGCAAAATGTAAAGGCAACCTATGGAATGGGAGAAAATATTTGCAAATAATATATATGATAAGGGGTTAATATCCGAAATACAAAACAAACTCATATAACTCAATAGCCATCCCCACAAACAAACAAACAAATAAAACTCAGCCTGATTAAAAAATGGGCAGAAGAACTGAGTAGATATTTTTCCAATGAAGACATTCACAAATGTTCAACAACGCTACATCATAATTCTCAGGGAAATGCAAATCGAAACTACAGTGAAATATCATCTTATACCTGTTAGCATGGCTGTTATTAAAAAGACAACACATAACAAGTGTTGCTGAAAGTCTGGAGAAAAGGGAACCCTTGTGCACTGTTGGTGGGAGTGGAAACTGGTGCAGCTACTGGAAAACAGTGCGGAGTTTTCTCAAAAAATTAAAAATAGAACTGCCATAGGCTGCAGCAAGCCTATGTCTGGGTATATGTCCAAAAAAATTAAAACAAGATATGCAAAGAGATATCTGCGTCCTCATATTCATTGCAGCATTGTTCAACCTATTCAGCAACCTAAATATCCATCAACAGATGATTGGAGATATATATATATATATATATATATGAACTGGAATATCATCCAGCCATGAGAAGTTCTGCCTTTTGCGACACCTCTGATAAACCTTGAGGGCATGATACTAAATGAGATAAGTCAGACAGAGAAAGATATATACCTTAGATATCACAAATATGTGCAACCTAAAACAGTCACACTCAGAGAAGCAGAGAGTAGAAAAGTGGTTACCAGGGGCTAGAAGGTGGTGGAAATGGGGAGATTTTAGTCAAAGGATACAAACTTTTAGTTATAAGATTAACAAATTCTGGGGTTCTAATGTATAGCATGATGATTATAGTTAATAGTCCTATATACCTGCAATTTGCTAAGAGAGTAGACCTTAATTGTTCTCACCACAAAAAGAAATGGTAATTATGTGAAGAGCTTGAGGTGTAAGTTAATATTATGGTGGTAATCCTTTTGCAATATATAATTATATCAAATAAATACATTGCACACCTTAAACTTACATAGCGTTAATGTCTGTTATATCAATAAACCTGGGAAAAATAATCAGAAATAAATAAATGAAAGAAGAAAGGAAGTAAAGCAGGCTTTAGGGAGTATTTTGCAATTATCAATCAATTCTTGATGCCATTATGTTTATTTTCTTGGAAATATGAGAATGACTAAGCAATGTATTGCTTTTTTAGAGGTGTAAGTAAAAGTATAACATTACCTTGTTACTTTATTGCAAGGTCCAGTTTGTTAGAAACATAAATAACCAATTCCCAATAGAACCTGCACTTAAACAGGAACCAGCCTCTCACATGATACTGTGAATTGATTGTGAACTGGTCAACTTCCTTGAAGTATGGGAGGTCTCAGTTGGAACGTATTCCCAATTTTTTTCGTGGCGTTTAAGTCAGATATTTCAGCGATGTAGATGGTTTCATTGAAACCTTATCAAGATGACTGCTAAAAATCTTATATTGGTTCTTTACACTAAAATTTAACTGTAGGAAGATTATAGTATTTCCTGCTATGGTTATAAGCAGTAAGACTTAGAAATTGACTTGAGTCCATATCATGTAATATAAGACTACAACTTAAGGTAATATTTTGAGAGAGTGTCTTATCTCAGTTTCTAAAGAGGAAGTCACATGTGGAAATATTTACAGAGAAATAAGTGAGAGCTGTTTTTAGTTGGAAATGGAAGGGCTCAGTACCATAGCCACCTTTACCTTCTATGCCAAGGCTGGGAACAAGGTTTTCTAGAATCCTCTTCAGAGTATGAAGTTAGATTAGGGTTTGCCAATAAGAAGAGCTTAGGTGAAACTTGAGAGCCAAGATATCACAGCCAAGGCTAAGTTGGCTCGCTATGATAGTGGCAAACAAATGTAGCCACTGCTTCACCATCTGCATAAGCTCTCTATTCTCTATTGGCTCTAGTTTGAAACCATGAGTTAACAGTTTGTCTAATCCTTTAGGCTACCACCCTCCAGACTTTCTCTAATATGCCCTTCTACATTTGTTTAAGCCCACATTTCTTTATTAAAATCCTCTCTGAAAAATTGTAGTGGCTCTATCTCCTTGTATACACCATGATTAGTAAAATTTTTAGTACCAGTACTTCCCTGGAGACCGACTTAAGGATGGGAGTCTGAAATTGATTTTCTGATCTAACAGATTTAAATGGATTGGTGATCCTATTGCCAGTGTAATTAGGACACAATGAAGGCCAATATTTTTAAAAATATATGTATTTGAGATGCCAGAAGGTCATGGGGTCCAAGGAGTAAGAATATAGGAATGCTGGAGTGGATTTTTTGTATGTGAACTGTTTTCTCACCCCCTGACTAGGTCCCTTATGATGGCCCAATGAAAAACCCCTTCGGCACAGCTTTGAGAGATAAATTATGAGTATTTTTCCCCCTAGGGCTACTGTAACAAATTATTGCAAACATCATGGCTTAAAAGAACAGAAATTTATTCTTAAACAGTTTTGGAAGCTAGAAACCTAGAATTAATCTGTCCACAAGGTAAAGCTCTAGGAATGAATCCTTTCTTACTTCTTCTAGCTTCTGATGGTTACTGTCAATTCTTGGCATTTCTTGTTTTTTGGCAGCTGAACTTCAATCTCTGGTTCTATCTTCACATTGCCTTCCTTCCTCTTTCCTCTGTGTTTCGATATCTCTAAATCTTTCTCTAAGACCACCAATCACTGGATTTAGGACTCACTCTAATCCAGTATGACCGCATCTTAACTTGACATTATCTATGAAAGTTTTTTTTTTTCAATACTCATTTCCAAATAAGTCACATTCACAGGTACCAGGAGTTAAGTCTTCGACATGCTTTTGCTGGACTAAATTCAACCCATACAGTGAAGAAAGCAACCGTATTTTTTAAAGGTGCAGTAGTGGCTGGCTGTTTTCTACAAGCAAAGAATGGAGGGTGGTGCTACTGAAGTCAGGATGTTGAGTTTAATGAGATGGTAGAATCCTGTAGTGTCAGGGCCAAGTGGTGACTCTTCATCACCAAACCTGTGTATAGTGAGCATAGTATGAAGCAGGATAGGAACAGTACTAAGGATGTTTTTCCCTCAGAGATCTTAGGCAGTCTTTGGTAGTGCATCATGATATCCTCAGGATTGAAATAGATGCTAGCTGTTTTAAATTTCACTAGATTTATATAAACAACAAGGTTTGACATTATTCATGGCTTCTCACACAATTCCCAGATTTGAGCTAATTCACAGGCCCACAAAACCTTAAAAGAAGGAAAGCCTAAGTCTGTTAATGAAGGACCTTTTTATACTGCCAAAAGTTGATTGTGCCACTGTCTTTCTAACTCCGTAAATGAACTATGGTCACTTTTTTGGTGACCATATATTGGATAAAAAAATGATACCCAGTACTAAGTGTATTATTGGGTAATAGCTCTGAGATAATGCTAATTTCTAGGGTGCTCTATCATACAAGACAATATACTATGACACAGCGCAGTGCAACACCACGTCACAGCAAACCACACCACTGATCTTCAGCTGAATCTGAGACAGGAAGTTCTATGCTGGCAACCTGACTCTCAAAAAAAAAAAGGCACTAATTTATAGTTCTTTGCACCACAGTACAAAACAAGGAAAGCTGAGATGGTCGCATGGTCAATTTTGGCTCCTCATACCAATGAATCATTATGCAAATGGCAGGGCTGCTGCACTGACTATAGAATTTGATTCTGGGAGTTCTTGTTGCAGTGCAGTGGAAATGAATCCGACTAGGAGCTGTGAGGTTTCGGGTTTGGTCCCTGGCCTCACTCAGTGGGTTAAGGATCCAGCATTGCCGTGAACTGTGGTTCAGGTCACAGAAGCACCTCGGATCTGGCTTTGCTGTGGTTGTGGCATAGGCTGGCAGCTACAGCTCCAATTAGACCCCTAGCCTGGGAACCTCCATATGCCAGGAGTGTGGCCCTAAAAAGACAAAAAAAAAAAAAAAAGAATTTGATTCTGCTTGTTAAAGTTTATTGAATTTATACGTTTACTTTAAAATTTGCTTATGGGAACCAGTTTAGCAGATAAGCAAGCTACACTGAGTAACCTGGTGACAGTTTTTCACCACCACTCCCTATCAAGTCTGGGAAACATATATTCCAGAATCCCCTTCTTTGTATGGTTCTGGACTTGACTTTGTTAATGAGAGGAAATTCTGTGAGATTTGGATGTGGAAGTGAAATGGAACCTGTATTTCTCAGAAGGGTCTGATAACCATAAATAGCAGTTTTTTAGACTTTCCATGAGCAATCAACTTGCAGGCACGGTGGACACACATTCAGGTTGAAGACATCCCCCCACGAGCTTGCACCATATTTTCTATAAAGCCAAGTGGTCACATCTCATTCTGTCCCATTTGAGTCTTGGCTTCAGCAGTCACTCCAGAGCATTTTTCAGCTCCAGCCTTATGGAAATTCGTAGCAACTCTTTCATATTTGTGTAAACTCTAATTTTTATTTAAACCCCTGATTATGCTAATACTTATAGTGGCTCCATGTTCCTTAAAAAACCAAATTGATAAAGGCTTTGAGCTATGAACCTTAAGTTAAAAGCAAAGTAGTTTTTTGGAAGAAGTTGAATGAGTCGTCAGAAGAGACTTAAAAAAATAAACAAGTAAATAATGATTAGTGGAGTGGATTGCATAGTGTCCCCCTAAAATCACACCTACCCAGGACCTCAGAATGTGACCTATTTGGAAATGGGGCTCTTTTCAGATGTTAATGGTTAACGATCTCAAAATGAATTCATTCTGGATTTAGGGTGAGTCCTAAGTCTAGTGGCTGTTGTCCTTAAGAAGAGGAGAGGATACAGAGACTCAGAGAGAGAGAAGACCATTTGAAGATGATTACAGTGATGCAGTGATGCAATGATGCAGTTTCAAACCAAGGAGCGCTAAGGATTGCTGAGAGCCAAAAGAAAAGAAGGATTCTTCCCTAGAGCCTTCAAAGGGAGCTTGGCTCTGCTGATGCCTTGATTTCAGGCTCCTAGCACCCAGAATTGTGAGAGAATAAATTACTATTGTTTTAGGCTAATTTGTGGTCATTTGTTACAGGCATCCTAGGAAATCAGTATGACTAGTTTGAAACAAAGCTTATGTTGAGAGTTTAGCTAAGCTACTCCATGGTATTGCTGCCTCGGCATTCATTTTGTTTGGCTAAGTGAGCTTCAGGGGCCCTAGACTGACACTAGCCCTTTATGCAGATTGATACTCTAGATAGCAGTCTCAGAGTTATGAGCAAATATAAATCCCTAAAATGACTTCCCCAGTAGCCCTTGTGATCCACAGTCTTCCCTGCCTCCCAGAACCTGGATGCCTCATGTATTCTTAGATAGGACCTCCATGGGGGCTTGCTAAAACCCTGCTTTTTTAGTTTGAATTGACCAAGCTGGCCCTAGCTTTGAGCCTCAAAGCATTCTACCCATGCACCCTAATAAAAGTATGTACTTCACCAAGTTCCTGTCTTTCTGTCTACACTCTGCCTTGACCTCCTCTTGTGGCCCTTTGAGGCATGCTGTGTACTTCCTCCAGGACCTGTGTATAAGAAACTTAGCCTATTTCAATTTTTTTTGTGGTCTGTTGTTGAACCACAACTTACCATCCAATGCTCTGCGTTCTACTTAACTAATGCTAATTTAACAAAGTTGTAGAAGCTTGTTAATAAGTTTCTTATGCCAATATTTTCCTCTTCTAACAAAGTTGTAGCAGCTTGTTAATAAGTTTCTTATGCCAATATTTTCCTCTTCCTTTTCTTCTTCCATCATGCGGCGTAGAGTATGTGATAAATATTTGGTGGCATGAATCCTAGGATGTTTATATTATAAAATTAATTTGCTACATTATATAAAACTAAAGTTTATCATATATTCATTGTGTATTATACAAATGATTTGGAAAAAGAAAAAAAATCATATTTCACTGTACCAATTTGTAATATACTGTGGATCAAACCAAGTTCACTAAAACAGTCATTGGTAAAATGTAATCTGGGGATCACATTCAGTCACCTGCCTGTTTTTGTAAATAAATTTGATGGAACACAACCACACCTGTCCTTTTATATCCTCTATTGCTGTTTCATGTTACAATGGCAAAGTTAAATAGTGCAACAGAGACTATATATCCCACAAATCTGAAATCATTTACTCTCTGTCTCTTTATAGAAAAATATGACCAACTTTTGCAGTAAGATACAATTACATATAATGAAACATCTCATTATACATGGTCGACATATAACATATGTGCTAGTGTTTCACCATTACTAAAATCAAAATGTGTCTCCATCGTAGTTTTCTTTTTTTCATTTTCAAGATATTGCAAATTTGCCTTTGGAATTGATTTGTCATTGTCCCACAATCTTCATCTAATTACTGCAGTTCAGACAGTAGCTATAGATAAATGTTTGTTGAATACTTATTCAGTTCATTCATTTAATCCCATTAATTTAATCAGAAATTTGTCAGCTGTAATATATGGTAGAAATGTTAGTATTAATTATATACTGATGTGTTAATTATATGTTTGCAATTTTACCATTAACACCAGCATGAGTATATTAATCGCAAAGATTCTTGATGAATCTGTTGACAGAAATGTGAGGAGAGACACTGTAAGTCAAGATATGTTTTGCTGATGCCAGGGAAAGTAAGGTCAAAGACACTAGCTTAATTATGAACAGGGATTTGAGACCGAGGACTATGGGGAAAGCAGGAAAAAGCACATCTTTAGACATCTGAGCTCTTTCCTTGGAAGAGAAATAAAACAAGCCATCACATATAGCAAGATATTCAAGGGATGAAACTGAGAGGAATTGAGGTGAATAAGAAAAATTTTCAATAGAAGAATGGGTGAAATGAAGTTTAAAGTTCTAGGTAAAAAAAATAGAGGCAGGCATGGGTTAACTCTGATTGTTCCATGTTTCCAGTCTAGAACAAGCAGGATGAACATTAGAATGACTTTGATTTTTATTGGGGTTTGTTTTTAAATACAAAAGTATTGATTCTGAATCTTTGGATATGGGATTTGGTATTTGTATTTTAAGAGAATACAATCATTTTGATAATCATGCAGGTTTGAGAATCACTAACTCAGTTAGGGAAGAGTTAATATTCTATCACAAATATTTGGGATTTGGTACCAAGCCTCTCTTGTCCTATGTCTGACATCCTCGTGGTGATTCTAATTCTGACAACTCTTGTTCTCTCCTGTTTTCTTTGGTTTGAGTTTCCTGTATTAGTAATCCATTGAATGTTTGGTTCATATGTAGATCTTTGTTTGCTTTTATCTTTTGTCTTTTCCCCTCATGAACTTTGCCATGTCTAGATGCCAATATGGTAGCATGGACATTGTTGGCTGCAGATAAACTTCTCTGACAGAGGTTGCTGGCATAGGTTTCTGGGTAACTTCTGTTCTGGGGTTTCCCTTTTATCAACTTACTCCTTTTCACTATTATTCTCATTTGCCGTGCTCTTTAGGTTGTGTTTTTTACAAATGGCTCATTTTCCTAAGAATCTCCACCCAAGTCCCTTGCAAATGAAACTTATAGAATCTCCCATGACAACTATCAAATCTTTCTCCTCCTTTTCTGTAACTATTGATCCCACATTTGTTTTTTGTTTGTTTGTTTGTCCTTTCAGGGCTGCATCCATGGCATATGGAGGTTCCCAGGCTAGGGCTCTAATCAGAGCTGTAGCAGCCGGCCTACACCACAGCCACCACAACACCAGATCCCAGCCGCATCTGCAACCTACACCACAGCTCACAGCAATGCCAGATCCTTAACCCTTTGAGCGAGGCCAGGGATTGAACCCACAACCTCATGGTTCCTAGTCGGATTCGGTAACCACTGAGCCACGAAGGGAACTTCTGTTTGTTTTGTTTTTTATTGCCACACCCATGGCATATGGAAGTTTCCAGGCTAGGGATTGAATACGAGCCACAGCTGTGACCTGTACCACAGCTGCAGCAACACTGAATTCTTGAACCTATTATGTCAGGTCAGGGATCAAACCTGCACCTCCGCAGCAACCCAAGCTTCTGCAGTCAGATTCTTAACCCTCCATGCCACAGTGGGAACTCCCCACCATTGTTAATATTCTATGTGAAATTCTAATTTCAACTGGAAAACTATTGATTTTATAAATACCACTAATTAATGTAGCTCTAAGTGTATATATTTTGATAGAAGCATAAACATAGTAATGAGAAATTATTCTTGCCAGGCAATAGAAAATGCTGTCACCTGGCTCTTCAGGATTGACAACAATAACAGTAAAAATAACAGTAACAAAAGTTTAATTGACCTAGAAATTTTCATACTAAGTGAAGTTATTCAGGCAGAGAAAGACGAATATCATATGTGATTACTAATTTGTAGAATCTAATAAAAATGATACAAAAGAACTTACAAAACAGAAACAGACTCAAAGATTTTGAAACCAAATTTATGGTTACCAAAGGGCAAATATGGAAGGGGAGGGAAAAATTAGGGGACTGGTATTTACATATACACACTACAGTATATAAAATAGATAGGGGAGAGGCTTGTCGCTCAGTGGGTTAAGAACCTGACACAGTGTCCATGAAGATGTGGGTTCAATCCCTGGCCTCACTCAGTGGGTGAAGGATCTGGCACTGCTGCAAGCTTTGGCACAGGTTGCAGACGCGGCTCAGATCTGGTGTTGATGTGGCTGTGGTGTAGGCTGGCAGCTACAGGTCTGATTCTGCCCCTAGGCTGGGAACTTCCATATGTCAGAGGTGAGGCTGTAAAAAGAAAAAAAAAATGGAATGGTAACAAAAACCTACTGTATAGCACAGGGTAAACTATTCAATACTCTGATATAAGCTATTTGGGAAAGGAATCTGAAAAGGAATGGATATATTTATATCTACAACTGATTTACTTTGTTGAACACCTGAAACTAACACAAATGTGTAAGTCAATTATATGCCAATAAAATTTATTTAAAAATAAACAATAAAGTAATATGTCTAATATTACTAAAAGATTACTAAGAGAAGCTAAGCCTTGGCAAAAGTGATCGGGGGAAAAAGAGAGAATATGCTGTTAAAATATAGAATAACTGTAGATAAAATAAACATGAATATATAATGAGAACTTGTAAAGTTTATAGCCTAATACGTTTGAAAAATTGTAGAAATAAAAAAATAACAAAAGTTTGTTAACAATAACAATAATAAAAGTCACAAAAGTTGATGGCATTTTTGTGAACAAGTCACCAAATAAGATATAATGGTAGAAATGAAAGAGGAAAAAGCAGATTGAAACCAGATTAAAAGCCAAGCAAATAAATTTAAAAGTGCTCAAAGTGCAGTAGATAGCCAACAACATTCTGTTTTGGGAAATAACATAGTCATGTTTTCATTTACAAGATGACTAGAAAACAAAAGGTAGTTTTTGCCTTTTCTAGGGCCGTTCCCGAGGCACGTGGAGGTTCCCAGGCTAGGGGTCTAATCAGAGCTGTAGATACCAGCCTACGCCAGAGCCACAGCAATGTGGGATCTGAGCCTCGTCTTCAACCTACCAGATCTTTAACCCACTGAGCAAGGCCAGGGATTGAACCTGCAACCTCATGGTTCCTAGTCCAATTCGTTAACCACTGCGCCACGACGGGAGCTCCAACAAAAGGTAGTTTTTAATATGGCATTTCAGTTAGCTCTCTCCTTCATTTTGGCTTATTCTGGTTTTGTTTTCTAAGTACTTTCATCCTCCCCTTCACTCAGCAGTTAATGACCTAAATTCATTTGCTGATCTCACTCTTGTATTCCAAAATTTTCTGATTGATTTTTGGATTCTGCATTTTTCTCAGAAATAGAGTTTGGAGAGGTACACATCTGAAATTTCACATCATAATTATTCTGGTATACATTCTTCATCAGTCTATTGATTTTTCTGTAGCTGGTTCTTTTCTACTCATTACACATCTTGATTTGAGAGAATTCAATCAGGGCAGTTACTTGCTCAAGAGTAATCCTAGGAGGGGGCAAGAGATTATGACGTATCTGGGGAATTTGGCTGTTGCCCAGCAAAGTGGTGTTTTCTAGTTTGTTTGCATGCAATTTATTATATTCTTCCCTCAACCCAGGAGGTGTATTTCCCTTCACTTTAGAGCGAACAGGATGTCGCCATGTTTCATATTGTCTCTTGTGTCACAAACCTCCAATTTAGAGTTCTCTCTTTTCAGCTGTTTCTGATCCACCCCTTACCTCCTTGGTTTCTAGGTCTTCTTCCAGTGCCAGTCAGCCAGGTGAGTATGAGGACCACTCACTTTTCCGTGACCTGCCTGGCCCTTCATCAGCTCTAGCATCATTAAGCTTTTTTAGACCTTATCACATAATGCTAGAAGAATCTGAAAACTGCTAAGGATCTTAGAGAAGAATAGGTGGTACCATCAAAGCATTTTAAGTAAGGGTTTCTAAAATAACAGCTGATATTGAAGAAAGTTTTAAAATATTAAAAATAAGCCAGGTATAAGGCTTGAAGTATAGCAGGGTGATTTTTATTACATCTTAATTAAACATTGTATTCTCAAAATTTGGAGTATTATAGATTTAAAATTTTCTTTAAATCTAAACCAAAGAAGATTAATTGTGAAATTTATGAGTTTTTTTTTTTTCAAGTGGTTTATTCTGCTTACAGTGCCCTTAGATGGCTACATTGTCTTCCCCAAAAAGATATGTTGAAGTTCTAATCCCAGTACCTCAGACCGTCACCTTATTTGGAATAAGTCATTGTAAATAAAGTTAGGATGAGGTCATACTGGAGTAGGATGGAGGGACTCTTAGTCCGGTGTGACCAATGTCCTTAGAAGAGTCACAAGGAGAAGACGGCCTTGTAAAGAGGAGGCAGAGATTGGAGTTCTGTTAGCCCAAACCAAGGAGTTCCTGGGTCTACCAGAAGCTGGAAGAGGCCAGTAAGGATCTTCCCCTGGAAGCTTCTGAGAGCATGGTCAGCCAACCCCCTGATTTAGGACCTCTGGTCTTGAGAAGTATGAGAAAATCAATTGTTGCAGCCTTCAATTATCTTTCTTCTCCTGAAAAATCTCCTTTATTCTAGATGCAGACGAAATTTCATTCCTTCTGTGGAGCCTTTTCTGACTCTACCAGTACATGAATACTGAATTTCTCTAGCCACTGTCCTTTCACTGTCTTTTTAAAACACTCTTTGGCCAAACTAATTACTTTGTGATCTTCATCCTTGTCTGATGGCCTCTATTCTGAACTTTGATTCTTTTGTTGGTTAGATATATGTTATAAGCCCCAGTGTTTTTCATCCAATTTTGATTAAAATTGGAGTTGATAGCTGAGGCCGCAAATGTCAAGCTAATATTTGATGATAAAACTTTAATGATAATATTTCAGAAGCAATTCACACAGGTGCTTTTATCATGCAAAGCAGTGGATTTATCTGTTACTTTCATTTATAAGAGAAAAACAGTATCAAATATTTACATGGCAGTTACCATGAAAATTAAGTGAAATCTATACTTATTCTGTATCTTGCTTCTTAGGAAAAGAAAGCAAAAAAAAAAAAGAGAGGGAGAATAGTTCCAAGGATAGTCAACTTGTAACCTTGAGATTTTTGCATGTTCGTTTTAGGAAATTACAACTTTAGAATTATGGAAATCTGTTCATTCAAAATGATAATCTTTATTTGGCATATGAAGTTGATTTTCTCACCACTCCTTTGATAACTAACCTGCTGATTCTGACCTCATTCATCTGGTTTCGATTAACTCAACTATCCTAAAAAGTGTATTAGTCAGGATCCTCCAGAGAAACAGAGCTAATAAACCATCTATATGGAGAGGTACAGAAAAGAGATTTATTTGCAAGAGATTGGCTCATGTGCTTGCTGATGGTTGCTGCACCTCCTTCTTCTCCAGGTGCAGGAGAAGATGGACGCCCAGCTCAAACAGAAAGTAAATTCACTCTTCCTCTACCTTTTTGTTTTATTTGGGCCCACTGTGGATTGGTTTATGCCTAGTGCATTGATGAGGACACTCTTTTTCACTCAGTCTACCAGTTCAAATGCTCTTCCAGAAACACCCTCACAGGCACACCTAGAAATATTTTACCAGCTATATGGGCATCCCTTAGCCCAGTCAAGTCGACACATAAAAATAACCACCACATAAAGACTATTAATGTTTTATAGAGTATTTTATTTTCCAAATAAAACAAATGTGGCTAACAAATTTAACTTTAAGACACAGTAGTGAAGAGTGATTTTTCATCATATTATAAAGTTTGTATAATAGTGTATTCTCTTTGTGCCCCTGAAACATACTGGGTTTTTAGCAGATATGTTCTGAACGAATGTATCAATGGCTGTATGGATCTAATTAAAAATAAAGGGCTGGTAAACAAAGACCATTATTTTTGGACAAGTAGGAATAGGTTTAAATTTCTGAGCAATGACTTAATTTTTTTTTCTTTTCAGGGCTGCTCCCATGGCATTATGGAAGTTCCCAGGCTAGGGGTGGAATCGGAGCTACAGCTGCTGGCCTATGCCGCAGCCAACAATGTGGGATCCAAGCCATGTCTGCAACCTACACCATAGCTCAGGGAAACTTGGGATCCTGGACCCACTGGACGAGGCCAGGGATCAAACCTGCATCCTCTTGGATACTTGTCAGATTTGTTTCTGCTGTGCCACAATGGGAACGCCAATGATTTAATTTTTATTTAGGATTTACAATTCATATTTATATACTTCAGTGATTTTTTGTTACCAAAATATTGGCCCATCTATAGAGGCTGGAAATATGTTTGAGTTTTCCATAATCTTAAAGAAGCTGTTTAATATCTAGAATGTGAAGGGTGACAAGTTTGCTTTTGCAACCTGATTCTCTATGATGAGCATTAATCCAGTCTCAGACTAAGCAGCTCCTGTATCTAGTAAATAGATGAGAGAAAAACAGTCTTAGAAAGAAATAGGGCATTCATCAGAATATTCAGCCAGGATTTATTTTGATTGCAAAGAGCAGAAATCCAGCTGGAACACATTTCCTCAGAGAGTGGAATTCATGGGTTACCTACCCAGACTTTAGGAATTGCAAAGCATTAGCTATTCTTAGAGATGACTGAGAACAGTCGTTTTCTTGAAAGACATCAGGTGTTGTTCATTCTCTATATCTTCGTCTTAGTATCTTCTCTCGTCATTCAGGCTTTTTACAGCTGACTAGATAATCCTTCATGGCAGTGCCAGCTCTCAAGCTAGTGTAGTTCACTTGTGCTATGCAAGGCACATTGCCTATCGCATGTCAGTCCTGAGATTTAAAAAGCTGTAGAGGAATAAATTAATTAGTCTGATTTTGCCCAAGTGTCTAAAAATACCATTAGAGTTCTTGGGTACATGATTGCTAATACCCTGAATGGCAGTATAGTTGGGGTCTGGGGAGGAGCAAGCTCCCTAAATAAGAAGGCACCACACTGTTCCTGGGACACGTATCAGACGACAGAGAGTAGAAAGTTACAATCAGTATGTCCTCATATATATTAAGGACTCAAAGATTTACAGAGCCAATGAAGTTCTTCCCACAGGCAAAAAGATAAGTGAGAACAATGGTTGTGTTTTTTGAAAGCTAGATTGGAAAATCATCTCCTTTGAAAATTGAAAACCATAACCTTCCTTCACATGGATTTGGCATTCAAATTTGCACGCCCTGTGTTGTCTGGAAAACTGTCAGCCAAGATATTCATATATTAATATGTAGTGGCCTAAGGGTTAGGAGGCCCATTGTGTGTATGTGAGAGAAGCAAAAGCAAAAATTCCGTTAGGCTCCACAAGGATGTACACAAATAAATCATTGTTAAATGTAAGCTCAAAATCCAAATTCAAGTTATATAAAGACGCAAGGGACTTTATGCAAAGGTTAGAAAAACAACACACAGAGGAATGAGACTTTCAAGAATTTCAAATGATAGAATAAAAAATAGAGAATATAAAAATATCTGAAGACGTGAAGAGGGAATAGAAAATATCAAAAGAGAAAAAAATTTGTTTTTAAGGAGAAAAAATTTGAAAAGAACCAAACAGAAATTTAAAAAAGTATTATAATTAAGTTTAAAAAAGTTAGATATTTTAAAGGAAGACTAGCTATAGAGAGAGACTTAGGAAATATATTTGAATCAATTACTTAAAGATATGCACAGATAGAAATTATGGTGGAAATATATGGAAAAACTGAGATTCATAGAGGATAGAATATGATCCGCAGAGTTCTAACTGAAGTCGCAGAGGAGAACAGTATCTTTATTAGGAGAAAGGCAAATAACGTGACTTTTTCAGAGCTGAGAGGATGTATAAATCTTCAGTCATATAAAACATAATGAGACTCAAATAGATTAAATGAACATAGGTCTAGAGTCAGAAACATTATAATGAAAAAGCAGAACTCAAAAGGCAAAGACAAAATATTGAAACCAACCAGAGGCAGGAAAATATAGGCTTAGAAAGGAATATCAATTAGAACAGATGTTTTAGTAAATGGCCAGAACACAGATCAAATGTCATAATACTATAATTAGTTTATGCCTTAAATTTAAAATTTTTGATGAAAGGAACATTTCTTGTGAAAATGTAATTCATTTAAATTCAGTCAAGGAGAAACAAAAAGCATGGATAGACCCACATAGTCAGTCAGCAAGTGAAACATGCAGCATGAAACACACACATACACACAAAAAAAGATCATAAAAAGTTTTAGAAATAACTTTATCAAAAATCTAGGAATTAAAATCTTCTAGGGAAAAGAAAAAAAAAAACAGTGTTATTTTATGAGATATATAACCTAGATACCAAAAGAGAAATGTGCAGTATGGGAAAAGAATGTTACAGGTAATACTCACAAGTAAATAAATGCAAAAATCTTAAATAAGATTTTAACTATCTCAATGTAATAGTTCAATTAAAATATATAGATGGACAAATTGAGTTTATTCTGTAAATTCAGTAACTTAAAAAAATTTTTTTTAATTTATTTTTTTTTCCACTATACAGAATGGGGACCATGTATAAATAATTTTTCCTCTCATTGTTGTATTGCGATGTATCTAGACATAGTTCTCAATGCTACACAGCAGGATCTCATTGTAAATCCATTCCAAGGGTAATAGTTTGCATCTGTTGACCGCAAGCTCCTGATCCCTCCCACTCCCTCCCTCTCCCTCCGGGCAGCCACAAGTCTATTCTCCAAGTCTATGATTTTCTTTTCTGTGGAAACGTTCATTTGTGCTGTATATTAGATTCCAGATATAAGTGATATCATATGGTATTTGTCTTTCTCTTTCTGACTTAATCTCACTCAGTATAAGAGTCTCTAGTTCCATCCATGTTGCCGCAAGTGGCATTATGTCATTCTTTTTATGGCTGAGTAGTATTCCATTGTGTATATATACCACATCTTCCTAATCCAGTCATCTGTCGATGGGCATTTGGGTTGTTTCCATGTCTTGGCTATTGTGAATAGTGCTGCAATGAACATGCGGGTGCATGTGTCTTTTTTAAGGAAAGTTTTGTCTGAATATATGCCCAAGAGTGGGACTGCCAGGTCATAACGGCAGTTCTATGTATAGATTTCTAAGGTACCTTCATACTGTTCTCCATAGTGGCTGAAAAAAGAGACATCAAAATCATAAAATGTGGGCAAGGGAAGTAAGGAAATACATAGATTCTTTTTTTAATTTGCTTTTTTTAAAAAAAATTTTATTATGGTAATGAAGTGTTTCAACCTACAGGACTATCAGGCTAAAACACACAATTGTAGGAAGGGGTTAACGTACTTAAAAAACAGGGCAAGCACAAATCAAAACCAAACATTACATTCACAAAAAATGAAAAGAAAAATACTCAAGCAGAAAATAATTGGAGACCCTCCAACCAAGAAAAGAAAGGAAGAATGGAGAATCATAGAATCAACTGGAAAACGAGTTTTAAAATGGCAATAAATAATCATCTATCAATTATCGCCTTAAATGTCAATGGACTGAATGCTCCAATCAAAAGACACCGAATGGCTGATTGGATAAAAAAGCAAAAACCTTCAATCTGCTGCCTACAAGAAACTCGGCTTAGGACAATGGATACATATAGATTGAAAGTGAGGGGGTGGGAAAAATATTTAATGCCAATGGATGTGACAGGAAAGCAGGAGTTTCAATACTCATATCAGATGAAATAGACTTTAAAAATGAAGGCCATAAAGAAAGACAAAGAAGGACACTATTTAATGATTAAAGGATCCATTCAAGAAAGGGTATTACTATCGTCAACATATATACCCCAAATATAGGAGCACCCAGATACATACAACAAATATTAACAGACATAAAGGGAGAATTTGATGGGAATAGAATCATTGTAGGAGACTTTTAACACCCTACTCACATCGATGGACAGATCCTCTAGACAGAAAACCAATAAAGCAACAAAGAGCCTAAAGAAAAGTTAGACTGTTGGGGGAATGTAAGCTGGTGCAGCAACTATGGAGAAGAGTAAAATTTAATTTTATTGGAGTATAGTTGATTTACAATGTTATATTAGTTTCAGGTTACAGCATACATATAAATATATCCATTCATTTTTTCCCATATAGGTTATTAAAACTATTGAATAGATGTTCCTATGCTATACAGTAGGTTCTCGTTAATCATTGATCAATAACATTTAAACATTAGAAACCTAGTAATTAAAGCCTCAGATTATTAGGTGATAGAAAAAAGTACATGAGAATTGAAATGTGCCAGTAAATATTCATGAATTAACTTCAATTTATGAAAAAACTCAAAAACTGAAGTAGAAACTTCCTCATGAGAAGACATCATATAAATACAAAGTGAGATACATTCTACAAACTAACTGTCTAGTACTCTTCAAAAGCATCAAATCATGAAAGGAAAAAACCTGGAATTCCCACTGATTAGTCTAAGGAGATAAAACAACCAAATATAATGCAGACATTTGTGACAAAACTGGTCAAATTCATGTAAGAGCAATAGTTTAGTTGACATTGAACCAATGTTAACATCTTGATTTGGGTAATTGTTATTGATTTGCAAGGTGTTACCATTGGTGTATACTGGTCCAAGTTATACAGAAACTCTGTTTATTTTTGCAACTATTTGATAAGGATACAACATTTCAAAGTAAAAAAATTTAAGAACTGAAAAATAAGAACCCAATTAATAATACCTGCTTTCCTTTTTTTTTTTTTTAACATGGGAACCAGATAGTCTAGCCAGTACATGGTAAAAAAAAAAAGAAAAATAAATGAAAGTTAAATGAGAAATAAAACTCTCATTTACAATGATTTCATATTCTCTATTTGGGTACTATTGACATTTGGGGCATGATATAGTTACTTGTGTGTAGGATATCCTGTGCATTTAAGGATATTAAATAACATTCTTGTGCTACCCACTATATGCCAGCGGCACCCCATCTGATTGTGACAACGAAAAAATCTCTAGACCATGCCAAATGTCACCTGGGTTCAGAATCAATTCCAGCTGAGAACCTCTAGTATACATGAAAATCCAAAAGAATCTTCAGATAAATTCTTAGGCTAATAGGACAGTTAATCAAGCTTGTTGATGAAAGATTATTGTTCAATGAGTATAATACAGTTTTACAAGGTGATTAAGTGCTAGAGATTTGCTGTACAACATCATGCCTGTAGTTAACAATACAGTATTGTGCACTTAAAAATTTGTTAAAAGGGCAGCTCTTAAATGTTTTGCCACAAAACAAAATAAAACAAAACTCAAACCAGCCAAACAAGCAAAAAAGAAAAAAAACAACAACAATGTTTTCATGTGGATGGATATGTTTATAAACTCAATTGTGGTAATGGTGTCATGGCTGTGTATATCCAAATTCATCAAATCATAAACATTAAATATATGTAGTTTTTAAAATACTAATTATAGCTCAACAAATCTGGGAAAAAAACACCTGTATACAATTTTCATAGCAGCTTTAATTTTATTGGCCCAAATTTGGAAACAGCCCAGATGTCCTTCATTGAGTAAATTTTTAAACAAACCGTGTATTATGTATGTCCCTACAACAGAATACTCTTCAGCTAAAAATACGATTAAATAAAAAAAAGGAACAAACTATTGATACATGTAACAATTTGGATAGATCTCAGGGCATTATGGTGTGTGAGGAGAAAAAAGCCATCTCAGAAAGTTATATTTGTATATTTCAATTTATGCATAATTCTTGAAATGACAAAAGTTAAAGAAATGGAGAACAGATCTAGGGAAGGAGGGGAGGTGTGACTTGAAAGTGGTATCTCCGGGGAGTTTCTTTGTGGTGACAGAACAGTTCTAATCTTGATTAGGATGGTGGTTATATGGATCTAAATGTGATAAAATACATACAGCTATTCACAAAGGTGTATAGAAAAGGAATATGGGCAAAACTGGTAAAATTAGAATAAAGTCTGTATTTAATTGTATTTTGCCAATGTCAATTTCCTTGCTTTGATAATGTCTATACAATAGTAATATAAGATATTACCATTAAGGGACACTAGGTGATGGGTACATGGGACCTTTCTGAACTATTTTTACAAGTTCTGGGAATCTATAATTATTTCAAGATAAAAAGTTTTAAAATATAATTAACTGTAATTTGAATACTAAATCAGAAAATGTAATGCAGAGAAAAATATTTACCATAGCAATAAAATATACATATTATGCTAATAATAACTATAAAATGTACTGAAGGGAAAGTAAGTCTGTAAAACACTTTTGAGAAAAAATATTTTTGGATGCAAACTGTTATATTTGGAATTGATGGGCAATGGGATCCTGCTGTAGAGCACAGGGAAATGTGTGTGATTGGGTGACTTGGTTGTACAACTCGACAAAACATTGTAAATCAACTTTAATAATAATAATAAAAAGAAAAGAACAAATATTTAACCTTTTTTGAAGCAATTCAAGAAAACCTAAATAAGTGGATATATATATCCATATATACATATACATATATATATATACACACACACGTTTGTAAATGCTCAGTCAGTATGATAAAGATGTTAATTTTCCCTAAATTATAAGTTCTCTGTAATTCTGGCCAAAATACAAACCAAGTTTTACATGAAACTTGAAAAGCTATTTATAAAGTTTACGTAAAAATGCAAAGGCTCAGATATATCAAAAACGCTCATTAAGAAGCATAAAGTTGGAGAAAATATCCAGTGCAATCCACAATATAACCAAAGTATATTATATTAAATGCAGTATGATGTTGAAACAAGGATAAAAAAAGTGGACCAGATAAAATAAGTATGCTGGAAACACACTCATGCATACTTGGAAACTTGAGTTACAAAATAGGTGGCATGTCAAATTGGTGGGCTCTATGGAAAGAAGTTGAGGCTATCAGTTATCTAAAGCAAAACATAAATATAAAACACATGGAATCAATTCCAGATAGATTAAGTATCGATATATAAAAACTAAGAATTTAAAACTTTAGAAGATAAACTTTCTATTATGTTAGGATAATGAATATTTTATTATATAAAATGCAAAAATCCCAGTCCCTAAAATTGATTAAGGAAATTCAATATAATAAATTAAAAACTGTACATCAAACAATGCTATAAAAATTGAAAAGATATGTTCAAGACTTTAGAAAAGATTTGCAATGATCTACAGACAATGCAAAATAAAACATAAGCAAACATTAAAAACTGATAATTCATTGAAATGGAACTCAGCCAAAAGTCTCCAATTTCAGTAATAATCAGCCAGTTAAAATTAAAGCCACAATGAGATGTTATTTCAAAACAACCACACTAGAAAACATTAAGAGTCTGACAATACCAATGCTCATTTATTTAGGGAGCAATATGTAGACCACATACACGTCAGGTAAAGTATTTTAAACCCTTTAGATATCCATTTGCTAATATCTAATTGAAATGATAATACATAAAACCTATGATTAGGCAGTTCCTCTCCCAGGAATCATTGAACATCTCATATTAGTATTTACTTAGAGGTTCATAATAACTCCTCTACAATAAAAATAACCCATTGTTATTCATATTGTACATATGTAGGGTATTTTTTTTATAATGAAAACAATTTTTGTGTATAATATAGCTCCTATTTTTATTTGATTTTGTTAGTACAATTATGCTGACTTTTCAAAGAGACTTTGAATGCTTTATTCTCATTTTACTCTTTGGAATGAATTAAATTGTATTGAAGTCATCTATTCCTTTTTTATTGGTAGTTTCACTCATGCCACGGTTTAAAATTTATTTGTATTTAGCAAACTGATTTCTTATGTTTTTTTCTAATACACTCCGAGATGTATTTTTCCATTCTCCTTTGTTTTCCTCTTTATTCCACTGAATTAGCTTAGCTAGTGGTTTATCTATTTTATTTTCTCCCATTTGCATTTTCAGAGTCACATCATTGATTTATTTATGAGTCCTGATTTTCTGTTTTCTAGCTCATTAATTTCAGCTTCTATATTACTTAGGTTCTTTCTTCAACTTTCTTCATTTTATTTTTCTGTATTTTTTCTAACTTCTTGGGTTTAGTTGTCAATAAATTTGCATCACTTTGTAATTTTTAAGAAGTAAATATTTAAAGTTATACCTTTTCCTTTTCAATGTGCAGTCCATTGATCCTTGTACATAATATTTCAGTATCAATATTTCTAGATGTTCTGAAATTGTATTTTTGAATTATTTTATTTAAATGTTTTTAAGGCTATTTCTTAGACTCAAAATTTTTAATTGTTTTGTTTCCTTTTTAATGAATTTGTAGTTTTACTGCATTGAGGTAAGCATATAATTTTTTAAAAAATATTTTAAATTTCTCTATAGTCACATAATTAAGGTGATTTTTGCAGCCCTGAAAGGAAAGCTTGCTTTTTTTATAGTCTGAATTCTAAAAAATTAATTTGACTTTTTATATTTACCTATATTTATGTTTTGATTTTTAATGCTGATGGAAAAAGGTTTCTAATTAATCTTTGTTTGTTTCTCCTTGAATTTCTTATAGTTTTTATTTATGAACATTGAGGCTCTACTATTTGATTTTGAAGTCATTATAAAGTCTTGTTACAATTAATATGATTCTATCTCAACTTTTAGGTTTTTCTTAACCGTTTCAAATTATTTTTTATTAATATTTTTCTTAGGATATTTGGAAGAAAAATACTTATGGTAGATTTTAATGATTCAATTTACTCTATTTTTAAAGCGCCCTTCTTTGCCTTGAGAAACGTTTATTTTTTCCCCCTTGAGTTCAAACTCTTGATGTAAGATTATGCTTCTTATTTTCTTTTTGTTTGCATTTTCTGGAGATATCTTTTAACAATCCTTTTACTTTCAGACTTCTTGTTTCAGTCTTAGCTATGTCTCATATTTAACAAACGTGTTTTTTCCCTTTGAACTGCTGATTACAAACATATGTAGATATATGTGTGTGAGGGGGTCTGTTACATGTGTATATTCTTGGCCGTAATTATATCACCACCTTGTTTTATATAATTATTATTATTTTGTCTTTTTAGGGCTGCATCCATGGCATATGGAGGTTCCCAGGCTAGGGGTTGAATCAGAGCTCTAGCTGCTGGCCTACACCACAGCCATAGCAACATGGGATCTGAGCCGCATCTGTGACTTATGCCACAGCTCATGGCAATGCAGGATCCTTAACCCACTGAGTGAGGCCAAGGATCCAACCTGCATCCTTATGGATGCTAGTCAGATTCATTTCTGCCGAGCGATGATGGGAACTCCTGGAATGTTTGTTCTTTCAATCTTCCTTTAGAATCTTTGATTTGCATTGTCTTTGCCTTGTGTTTCTTACATGCATTTCCCTTCTGAACATTTGGGGGCTTACGCCTAGTACTTAGTTCTTTTCTTCATTGTAAGTATTACTTTTTGTCATATTGGCTTTTATATAATACTACATATTGATTATTTGGTGTGAGTGATAAGACATACAGAATTAGCATTTTCTATCTCCTCTTCCTTTGCATCCTGCCTGGAGTTTTGGTTGGACCTGTTGTTTTTTTGTATTTCTTTTAGCACAGTTTTTAAGTCTGGCTTCACAAAATTTTCAAAGACGGGATGCGGGGGAGGACCTTTTAAGACATAGTAAAATTCTTGGGAGATCCCTTTGTGGCTCAGTGAAAACAATTACCCAACTAGTATCCATGAGGATATACATATTCGATCTCTGGCCTAACTCAGTGGATTAAGGATCTGGCATTGCTGTGAGCTGTGGTGTAGGTCACAGACACAGCTTGGATCCTGTGTTGCCATGGCTGTGGTGTAAGCTGGCAGCTGCAGCTCCAATTTGACTCCTAGCCTGGGAACCTCCATATGCCATGGGTGTGGCCCTAAAAAGAAAAGGGAAAAAAAAAGATTTAACAAAATTCTGATTAAGTTGGATCTTGTGGATTATTATTTATAAAATTCCTGGCAATGCTAACGTGTAGCTAGTGTTGTAAAACCACAGTCAGTGGTTAATTTTTATAGCATTAATTAAAATGCAGCCTCACCAACCTCTAGTCTTAGCTGTAGCTCTCCTGCTCCTTGCAAGTAGGAAATCTTTCCAGTTCACGATGAAGCTGTGACAGCTGTGGCAGTTCCTTTATGTGTGTGTGCATGCGTGTCTGTGTGTTTGTGTATAGACTTTTTATCTAATATGACTTAGTTGTTAATGCTTTTCAGATGGCAAAGACTGGTGGGTCCAGGGCAACCCCAGCAATCTGCCTTTTGCAGAAGTAGTTTGTGCATTTGTTTATATGGAAACCCCCAGCCAGCCCCTGTCTGGTAGTACTGCTGAGTAAGTTTCAAGGAGGCAATCACAGGTTCAGGCAGCACCCCCTTGGAATTCCAAGCATGAAATCCTTGGTCTTGCTCCTACTTTGGAGGCCTTTTGTTCTGCCTGATCTGAGAGATCTGCTGGCTCTGGGTCCTTTCTGGTGGTCCTTTTACCTAGTACCCGTAGTTGACCTTTTCACGTGGCACATAGTGTTACAGATATTTGCTAGTCCGTGAAAGATGTATTTTTTTCTCTCCATCTCAGTCACCTTTATTCCAGTTGGTTTCAGAGCAGAGTAAGGATAGAGAGAAAAGAGTTCAGTCATCTCAAAGGCTTATTAAGTATAAAAAGTGATTTTTAAGTGTCCCTAATTATAACAAATTCTCTTAGAGCCTCTTTCCTTTTCTCCCTTTGATCACTGTTCAGTGTTCAATATCTGCTTCTTGTTTGACAGCTGATAGATATTTGCCAGGGTTAATGTATTGGATATGAACACATTCAAAAATCTGAAAAACATTTGTCTAACCTGATTTTTATATTGATGTTCAGAACCCCTCTAAAAAAATCAGGCCGTTACTGGGCTTTGCTTGTTTATAGTCTTTAAGAGAGAGTTCTTAAATCTCCTTCAGTGTATCAACTTTCTGCAATGTAAAATGAGAGATTAAGATACTGCATGTATTAATATACTTTTTCATAAATTAAAAGAATATTTACTCTTTGCAGACTGTCACTTATCTAAAATATATCAAGTACCAATGACTTCTGTCCTTATGAAGGCAAGTATAACAACTCATATATTTATATTTATGGAAAGAAGAGCAACGTAGAGAGTATAATCGTATGATATACAAAATTGCTAGCAAATGTTGATCACCCACTATATGCCAAGCACCATACCAAGCAATATGTTTATTTCATTTTGTTGAATCCCCTCAACAATTAAGATAGACATTTTCTTTCATCTAACAAGATATAAGTGCTGCACTGAGGAGGAAATTATGTTAAAGATAAAAACAAGGACGTTAAACAAGAGGATAGCACAGTCTTTCTTAGGTTTGAAGTATATCATTTGGACTGTTGAATGATATCCAATGAAACGGGAATAAACAGAGACAGTTTAGGACAAGACAAAACATATTTTTTCTAAGGACAATCGCTGATAACTTGGGTTATTTTTTTCAAGGGTTATAAAGAGTAGATTGATGCCAAAAAAATTAAGGATAGTATTCTTGTCAATTGTGTAGGTAATACTTTCTAGGGAAATATAAGTAGAAAAGGAAAGATGAGTCATGATACTATTGCCACGTTCTGGATAAGTGATGATAGTGGACTGGACTGGGATTAAGACAGAGAAATTAATCACGCATATACCATTAGAGTAAAGATGAATATAGAGGTTCTTGAGTTCATAACTTAAGCAATCGGAGTGGAATGATGTTGCTTTTACTAATATGTGAAAGACTGGCCTTTAGAGGGATGGGAAATTATTTTCTAGGACACTTAAAATGTATACAACTGTGAGACTTCCAAGAAGAAATCTTAAGAAGGCAGATTTGATGTGCAAAGATTTTAGCTCTGAAGATTAGGCTTAGCTAGAGATACTCATTTTGGAACTATCATAGGGAGAGGGAGAGAGTCGTAGAGAGAGAAGAAAGGCCTTTTGAATTGATCCTGAATCACAGCAATGACTTACCCAGAATTTGTGGTGGTTACCAGTTCCTTGGGCAGAAAGGCACTGGCACATTTCCAGATCTCAGGAATAGTGGAAAGTATCACTAGGCTGAAAGCTCACCTTTGTGAAATTACCAAGGGGGACTTTCCGTAGAATCTGATGGTCCTCACCTCTACTGGGTGATTTCATTCATAGTGTGATGACTTCATGAAGATTTAAAGGCTGGGAGAGTTTGCCTTTCTGGCAGAGAGAATGTTATGACTCATGCTTTGCACAGTATCTTCATTCACTTACATTATTTACATTGTAAGAAATTATTTTCTCGCGTTGTACATTTTGGTTCTTTTCCTTACGTCTCCATTACTCCAATGTTAGAAAAATTGAAAATTAGATTCTGATGTAGCCAGAATAAAGCTTTAGTTACCAGTTTAAAATATAAGTACAAGCATATTTCTGAAATAAAATATGGGTTTGGAGTAGTAGTGTGTGATGAAAACCTTCAAAGACCCTACCCACTCAACATGCTCCAATTATTAAAGTTATGTATAAACAAATACTCTGAGACTAGCTCACTTCACATTTATCTTTTTCTTTTGAATAATATTATTCAACATATGGCAGTGGAAGCTACATTGTGTTTTTGGATATTAACAAGGCGTTAAACAAATATTTCATGATATCCTTGTAAGCAAAAATTGAGACATATGTGCTGAATATTAGTATAATCTGGTGCCTTCCTAACAGAATAAACATGCCAAAAATGTGTGTAATTATGTCAGCATCATCAAGGAAGAAGCATTTAGTAGAGATGCTATTAAAATCTGTTATGAATATCATTAACTGTTCAACTGTTTAATATTTTATTAATTTATAAACTAATTTATAAATATTAACTAGTTTAATATTTTAATAATATTTCAGTGTAATACAAATGATTATGAAAAGTATTATTTGCACTTACTTTTTCAAAAATAATTTAATTGTGGCCAGGAAAATTTTAAACTCTCTAAACACTTTTGCCCAATAAATACTCATAACTGTGTATGTATCTGTGCATATATGTGTGTTTGAATGTGAGTTAACATTTCTAGCTATAAAATCACTAGAAAGAGACCAAGAAGTTAGTTTCTGCTGTGGCAAAGTGGGTTAAGAATCTGACTGCAGCAGCTCAGGTTGCTGCAGATGTGAGGGTTCAATCCCTGCCCTGGGAACTTCCGTGTGCCACAGTTTCAGCCATAAAAGAGAGAGAGAGAGTGCACAAGAAGAATGCTCGCTAGGAGCTTGAGCAAGAATTCTAAAGACAAAGGTACGTACATTTTTCTCTAGTAGTACAAGGAAATGTAAAGCGAGTCATAGCAGTGATCCAGATGGAAGAAGACGGAAGGCAAGGAAGAAATGATTAGTCTACGAGTATATGATGTTGTCCAAGGCTGCAGGGTTTCCTCTGGTTTTCTCATAAGTAGCCTGATAATACATGCTATAGACATTGAAATGAAAGAAATACCTCCACCTGGATGTCTCACAGGCATCTCTAGTCAATATCTAGAAAACCCATATCAATATTCACCCTGTGATATTCTCTCTTAATTCTATGTTGCAGAGACACCTTATACCCTGGGCAAAAAAAAATGTTGGAGGTACTTCTCTTCTTCATATAAATGCCTATGATTCTGTATCCTACAGACTTCTTGACTCTGTTTACTTCGATTTATACCCATTCCCACTCTCCAACATTGTAGTAACGCTATATATAGCAGTTGCTGTTGTGGCTCAGCGAGTTATGAACCCGAGTAGGATCCTTGAGGATGCAGGTTTAATCCCTGGCCTCACTCAGTATGTTAAGGATCCAGTATTGCCTTGAGTTGTGGTATAGGTCACTGATGTGGCTTGAGTCTTTTGTTGTGACTGTGGTATAGGCTGGCAGCTGCAGCTCAGATTTGACCCCTAGTCTGGGAACTTCTATATGCCCTGGGTGCAGCCCTAAAAAAAACAAACAGCAGCAACATTAAAAAACAGTTGCAAATAACCTGGTCACCAGTATTCTTACTTGGAACCTTCAGTTACCCAATTTATAGCCTGTATACCCCTCAGAGTAATTTGAAACTGTTAATCTGATTATTTCTTTCCAATGTGTATTTATTGATTTTTGAGATAAAGTTAATATTGTTCCCTTGGAAGTTCATTAGTAGGCTCTATTTACCCTTCCAACTGTGTTCATTGAAAAAAAAAAAAATCACCCTTGGATGCTACCAATGAACAATGTAAAGGATGTTTATCTTCTTAAGAATGCAAATCTCTCTCAACTTTGAAATTTACAACTATAGAGATTAGAGTTAGGACAAAAATATAAATGTTATAAGCTATGGATCAAAAACTTAGTGTGCAATTAATAATTATGAAAAACATCTGGGCCAGTTAGTAAAAAAAAGCTAGGAATTGATATTATTTGTCAATCACATTTGTACGGATTCTCCATTTAACACATTGTGAATTAAATTTCTCAAGTATATCATGCTGATCACATATGTGATTCATACAAGTTGAAGAAGGTAGAGGATATATTACTTGGATTACAAAAATAAATATACCAGTATGAAACAGGGGTTTTCTTGGGGTTTTCTACCTTAATAAGGAAATGTGAATAGCAAGAGAAATTCTTCAAGCAAGTCGAGGCCACCCCCCCCCAAAAAAAACCCCCCAAAACAAACAAACAAAAAACAGAGAAAGTCATTGGTGACTTAAAGATAACAAAAAAATTCTAGGAAGACAAAAAAGCAGAATGGATAGAGGAAACTAAGGATAAGTGATTTTTAATTGGATGCAAGGTATTGTAGCTTGTTGGATGCTGGATATTTTGCATTCCTAAAAATATTCTTGAGCTTTGTTCTGAAAAGCAGTTAGGTTTTTTGGGAACAGTCTGAAATTTTTGTGTCTTGATTTTAAGCTTTGTTAGCATTTAGTTTAGAGCTAATTTTGTCTCCCTAGTGACAGAAAACATTCAGTACTCTCCAAGCCCCAAGCTTTCACACACTGGCTGAGGGGAATAGGAATTATTCTGGCCCTGTATGTGATCTCCAGTTATTGTCCCATCTATCTCTTCAGGCTTCGGGGAGTTTTTTATTCTACATGGCTTTTCTTTTTTAAATTAAACTTTTAATTTTGAGATTATTGTATATTCACAAGCAGTTAGAAGAAATAATACAGAGAGCTCATGTGTCCCTTACCTAATGGTCCCAAAGATGACATTTGGCAAAACTATGGTGCAGCATCTCAAGGTGAGATATTGACGTTGATACAGTCAGCTCCAGAACAAGTCTGTAATCACAGGGAGGTTTGTAATCTCTCCCTTTCCCTATACCTCTTCTCGTACTTCAACTCTAGGAAATATTTATCAGAAATGCCATTTCTAAAATTTTTCCCTGAAAGAGTGTTAAATAGATGAAATCATGTATTATGTAATTTTTTATGATTGGCTTTTTCTCACTCAGTATAATCCTCAAGAGATTCATCCAGTTTGTTGTGTATAACAATGAGTCATTTTTTTTAAAAATTGCTAGGTAGTATTACATGGTATAGATGTGCAACTTTTTTTTTTAATTTCAATTTCTTTAAACAAACAAAAAACTCATCCAATTACTGTTTTTTTAAAAAACAGTTTTTTCGAAACCATTTCCTGCTGAAGGACATCTGGGTTGATTACTCCTGCTTTTGACTTACAAATGATGCTGCTGTGAAAATTGTGTATAGGTTTTTATGTGGACATAAATTTTCATTTCTCTGGAATGTATACTCAGGAATGCAATTGCTGGGTCACATGATAGTTGCAAGTTTAGTTATTTTAGGAAACTGACAAATTGTTTTTAATATTAATAGGATTCCTGATCTACAGCACAATAAATGAGAAAATAATCCTAAATAGAGCATTACAGAATTTCAGAACATCAATGATAAGGAGAGATGTTGATGGTTAAGCATGGAAAGCAATGCTTGGAAATTTGAGGCCATCTGAGTTCAGTAAATAGAGCGTATTTTCCAAAACAATGAGTTCAAACATGTGGAATGTTGTGTTCAGTTCTACATGTTGGGTTTAATAGGGAAATTGATATACTGAAAGAACCAAAGGGTAGGAGAAAAATGTCCTAGGTAGAAAGACAATATTTAGGAGTTCCCGTCATCGGGGCTCAAAGGAACAAATCTGACTAGTATCCGTGAGGACCCAGGCTTGATCCCTGGCCTCGCTCAGTGGGTTAAGGATCTAGAGTTGTGGTGTGCTGTGGTGTAGGTCGCTCGGATCTGGGATCTGGCGTTGCTGTGACTGTGGTGTAGGCCAGTGGCTGCAACTCTGATTTGATCCCTAGCCTGGGAATCTCCATATGCCAGGGGGGCTGCCCTAAAAAGACAAAAAAAAAAAAAAAAACGACAATGTTTAGCCTGGGAAAGGAATAAGAGATTTGGCTATGGTATGTGTATATACAAACAAGTACCTCTCTCTCTCTCTCTCTCTCTCTCTCTCCCTCTCTCTCTTCCTCCCTCTGCCCCTCCCCTGCATGCGGACGCTCTCTCCATATTTAAATTTTCTAAAAACATTTGAGGTCAGTATTATTTCATGCAGAATGAATATGAAACTTATAAATGGTAAGAATCTTATCCCAGAAGAAGGGAATAATACAAGTGGTTCATCATGGTAACAGCAATATGGATATATATATATATTTTTCGAAATGATAAAAGTGAAACCCAATTTTAACAAGCACTACAGTATTTAAGTATAGTCAAACTTCATTATACCTGTAATGAACACATTTTTAGAAGTGACTGTCATAACTATAGCACTTACTGATGAAATGTGGCACAGACTAGCTTCTTTGTAACAGATTAAATTGAAATTTGCTTTGATCTCAAGAAGAAAAGGGGTACCCATGCATAACCTTCATTACCTCAGCTGCGGAAATAGTATAGGAATCACTTTATTTTGTTGGGCTCTCTGTGAATTTATTTATTTGTTTGTTTAATGGATTGACAGATTTTGGAATTTTGGAGTGGGGAGTAAGAATGAAAGGTAATATCATTTTTGTACGAAGTCAAAGAAGTCAAATCTAGTGTTCAGGTTACTTTTGTTTTTTGCCTTCTCCCAAATCCCAAAATGCCATATGGTATTGTCATACACCAGCAAAGCATTGTTTATAGAGAATACTGCCACACTGAGATTGACAGAGAAATCCCCTATTGTACAGGATTTTGCATTGCGTGGATGTCCTTATCACCTGATCAAGACAGCCATATTGCAATAGGGGTTTGTATGTAAGTTTTATTAATGACATTCAAGGGAAACACTTTACCTCTACTGAAATATATGTATTGTATTCTAACATTGAATATTCAAGGCAGTAAACAATTTTTAATGATATATCTTGTGTTATATGTAAAATACATGGGCGTTGGGTTATAATCCAAATTTTGCCACCAACTGATTGTGACCTTTAGAAAGTATATGTATTCATTACTCAGATCACCTTTTAAAAGTATGTTCTAATGTTTGTCATTTTAATGGAAGGTTGCTATAAAGATATCATCTGAGAAGTGTATATATTACAGTGACAGGGATTGTAAGAATTTGTAAATGCTTCATCTATATTCTTATGCCTTAATAAAGAGTTTTCCATAATGATCAGTTACAATTATTATAGAAACTTTGATGATCTTTTTTTTCATATTTGAGTGTAATGAGGCTCCAAAATCTGTAAATTCTCATGGTTATTTTTAAATATTAAATCATCAGATACATGTGCTCTGTTTGTTCACTTCAAAAGTATTTAGCAATATAGCTCTAACAGAAGAATTACAAGCCATTGCTTCTAGATTCAGTAAATTCTACAAAAATACAATTAATTGCTACTTTTTAAAATTTGACTTGTTTCAATTTTTTGTAGATTAAAATTTTAATGTGAAATATATATGTATACTATATATATTTAACTCCTCAAAAACTACTGCTGTTTTGTATAATAAATATTCATTCATATATATATTTACCCTAATATTTATCTTTTCTGTCTGCCTTATTCTTTTCTGAATTTCTATGTGATTCTTATTTGTTTGTTTTCTAGGATCATTTTCCTTTTGCGTGCTGTGAGAGAACTCATTTTAGTATTTTTAAAATATTGAGTGATTTCTAGGGGGTCGGGAGAGGGGGTAATGGAGAGTTGGTAATAAATGGGCATAAAGTTTCAGTTAAACAAGATGAACAAATTCTGGAGATCTTCCGTATAACATTGTGTCTTTAGGTAATGATACTGTATTGTATGCTTAAAACTTTGTTAATATTGATCTGTTGGCTAAAAATTATTTTATTTACCTTATTTGAAAAATGGATTTATGATTTTCTTTACCTTTGAAGGAAACTTTGACTAGGTCTAGAACTCTAGGTTAGCACTTTCAGCATTTTAAAGATGTTATTTTATCAGCTGCTAGGTTAATTACATACCTTTGAAGAAAGCCTATGGTTTTCTTGCCTATGACTGCTTTTAAGATGTTTTTATCTTTGCTCTTGGTTTTCAGCAGTTTTACTGTGATGTGCTTTGGTGTAGTTTTTGTATTTACTTGGGTTTTGTGAAATTTATCTATGGCTTAATGCCTTTCATCAGTTTAGAAAGTTCTGGACCATTAATTCTTCAAATATTTTTTTCTTCCCCTTTCCCTTCTCCAGGCTAGGACACTGGTTACACTGTATTCCGCATTTCAATATGCTGCTTCGGTGTTTCTCCAAAGACAATTTACATTGTCATCAGGTTCAGAAAAGCAGATCATCCCAATCCACTTAAAGACAGATCTGGCTGAATGCTGATTTTGTCTTCTCTCTTTGTCCTCCTTTCATTCTTTCCTCCCTCCATTCCACCCTTCCTTTTCTTCCTTTCTCCCTTTCTTCTTCTCTTCCTTCTCCTCCTCCTCCTCCTTCTTCCTTTTCCTCTCCCTCTTTCCCTTTCTCTTCTCTTCTTTTCTATCTCTCTCATTTTTCTTTTTTATTGTGTTTCTTTCCTTGGATTTGCCCTCACTCCTGTTTCATAGCCCTCTATTAATCACAAATGCGCATTTTGGGATTTGTATAGGTTTTCTCCATTTAGTGATTTCTGGACCCCAATTTTTGTATTCCCGATACAGCGAGCTATCAAAAAAATCTCTTCTCTACATTTCATATACTTCTGCATGGCTTTTTAGTCCCTTACCCTTGGCAAATGCCTTAAAGGAAAAAACTGTGTGGAGTGTCTATTTCACTTCTCTGTGTTACCTTTTCTTGAGGATTTCAATTTCTGAATAACTTGGCAGTCCCAAATTCAATATTTGTCACTGAATTTCTCAGAGACTACTTGAAGTTGCCCTAGATTTTCCGCATGTTAGCAGAAATCCTTTGTAGCATTTGTCAGCCTTTTGCCTTACTCCAAGACTTGGTAAGCATTCCCAGGGCAAAGGAGCATGCAGAAATTTGTAGTTACCTTATCTCTCTAAGATCTGACCACTCTGTTGCTCACTGCAATAGTAGTTATGCAATACTTTCAGACTAAGACTGGGCTGATTTTAATGGTTTGCTACACTGAACTGTGAACCAAGGATAGAACAGCACAGGAAGAGCAATATTCTGTGCAGAGTCAAATTAAAACATAAGGGTGAAATATGTGTAGCATGTTGGTGGGCAAAAGACAGTTTTGCTTTGACTGGAGCATAATGAGAAAGAGGTGGTGTTACTGCCTCCTGCGGTGGATCATATACATAGAAATGCTAGCAACCTAGCACCTCCTCTGATTATTTGCTGCCATATTGCATCTATAATATTTTCCACTTAAAAAAGAAAAAACAAAACAAAAACAAATAAAGCCCTCAGCTCTAAGTTACTCTTCCAGGTCTGTGCTTCAGGTAGTTGGGTTGAGTGCCTTGAATTAGTACAAAGAAATCAAGAAGTAAACAGTGAAAGAGAAAAATAAAATAGCATAACAGGAGAGTAGTTCTTGATTTTTCCCCTTGCATTTTGGCCATAGGCATTACATTTCAAAAATTTTGGCCATATTTTATGCTTTACCACTCATTTCAATTTGGGAATATTTCTGACAGTACACTGGTAATAACAGTATAAATTGGCAGGTAATAACAGTATAAATTGGCAGGTTATATGTGCGTGTAAGACATATAAAGTGATACACATGGAGTCTTGCTGTTAAATAATATTATCCTGGAAACAGAAACTATCTGCTTTTGCTTCAGTAAACAAACAAATTCTGGTTTTCCCTGGCAGGAATTTTTAACTTTTCTCAGTTTAGTTGTAAACTTGTAGCTGTCTATATTGTAATCGTCTAAACTTAGCAATATTGGCTTATCATTTAAATAGTAGCATATAAACCATATAAACAATGTCTGACATTCACAGAATGAGTAATGAAGTAATATTATATTTTTTAGCTTATACACTCCTTAAACCTTCAGAAACCATCGCAAATCCAAATCGTGTTTCCCAGCATAAAGTTTTTGCTGGGATCTCATCTACTGTGGATGGAAGAGCTATAAGATTACATGCTGTAAGATGCCTCCCTAGAGGAAGAGAAACAGCAGGTGCTAGAGAGCAAAACATAAGCTGCCCAGATTTTATTTTGCAGTACATGAAAATGGTCGCTACAGATATCCCTCTCCAATGTCAGAGAGTTTGTTGTCAGGTTTTTTTTTTTGTTTGTTTTGTTTTTTTAATTGCCACTGTATTTTGTTCAAATTGCATAATTTGGGGCACTTATTGTATTTTGGAAGTTGCATATCTAGAGGTATACTTTTAAAAAATGTGTCATGACAGCATTAGCAAGGTTCTGAGTGTCCTATGATTTTCTATAAAGCACATAACTACACTTGATCTCATGGGGATTCTCTCTTATGTTCAGTGGCCTATATGAGGTACCAGCAAAAGGATAGTTCTGAATAGTGAGTGCCATATTAAACCATAGTGAGCTATACTTTGAAATATTTACTTGAAAATAATAAACTCTATATGTTGGTAGAAGCTTAAAAGTATTTCCCCTGATTTTCAAACTAAGAAACTGCATTTCTTAAAAAATTTTAATTTAAAGAACAAGTATACTTCTCTATAAAGTTACCACCCAAAGAAAATTGAAGCTAATCTTTGAATGTCTTTATTTTGAGTTGTACTAATTTACTGAAACCAATCCTGTTTCCTCTGTGTATATACAATATATATCTATTTTAATATAACCATCATACTGTAACTGACATTTTTATTGTGTAAGGTTTTACTTAATATTATAGTATTTCCACTTCTCCATGCCATTAAAGCTATATTTGTTAATGTCATCTTTGTAATGATAAACTTTTCCATCATAATTATTTACTATAAATTATTTAATCATTTTATTTTATGGACATTTAATTTTTTATGTTTATCACATTGTATAATTTTATAATGAGCATTTCTGTGTATTTAACTTTTTATATACCTTTGGTTGTCCCTTTCCTATAAATTCATAGATGTGCAATTATTTAAAAAGATGTACAGAAGTTCCCGTCATGGCTCAGTGGTAATAAACCCAACTAGTATCCATGAGGATTTGGGTTTAATCCCTGGCCTCTCTCAGTGGGTTAAGGATCCAGCATTGCCCTGAGCTGTGGTGTAGATCACAGAGGCCACTGGGATCCTGTGTTTCTGTGGCTGTGGAACAGGCTGGCAACTCCAACTCCAATTGGACCCCTAGCCTGGGAACGTCCATATCCCTCGGGTGTGGCCCTAAAAGACAAATAAATAGATAGATAGATAGATAGATAGATAGATAGATAGATAGATAGATAGATGTACATAGCCAAACTGGTTTTCTGAAGTTTGTGCCAGTTAATCATCTGCAAGCATGGAATTCCTGTCGTGGCTTAATGGTAACGAACCTGACTAGTATCCATGAGGATGCTGGTTTGATTCCTGGCCTTGCTCAGTGGGTTAAGGATCCAGCCTTGCTGTGGGTGGAAAGTCACAGATGTGGCTTGGATCCCCTGTTGTTGTGTCCTTGGTGTAAGCTGGCAGTGAGTGTGGCCCTAAAGAGACAACAACAACAACAACAAAATCACCTGCAACTAGTATATGAAAGGAAATACACCTTGTTATCCTTGATTTAGCAGCTTTCAACCCTATTATTCATTCAGTAAATATAGGAATTCTTTTTGTTTTTTTCTTTTCCAGCTGCACATGCGGCATGTGGACGTTCCTGGGTCGGATTCCTAGCCCACTGAGCCACAGTGGGAACTCCCAATATAGAAATTCTTCTGTGGCATATTTCACCCTCATTTAGAAGAAGCACCTTTTGTTGACTTCTTACACAGAAGAATATGTCCAAGTTCCATGCTATTGGCTTATCTTGTCCTTAATAAATGAGGAGTTGGAATTTGGAAAAGCTTTACATCCTGAGCTTCAGGGTATCTGCAGAAGATGTAGGATACTCCAAACTTCAGGAAAGAATAGAGCTTCTGGATTGACTATCTTGTAAGGTTTTATCTGGTAGGCATGAAAATCTTGACGGCATTCAGCATTTCGTGATGACCTTCCTGGGACTCCTCTCAGTGAGCCTGCATTTCTACGAGGTGCCTTTGAGCTTTCCCCATGTTACAATCTGCAGAATATCAGAGCAGGTCTCAGGTTATGAAAGACCCTCTGGGGCTGCCTATAAACCACAGTGAACCCACCTGGCTGGGCTTCTGGGTCTCTATCCTACCCATGAGGTGGTCTGACTGCTACAAGTCTGTCGCCACCATTAAAAAGGAGGAGAGACAGAATACAGTTAAAAGGGGGATGGAAAGTCTACGTACTAGAACATTTTAGGAGTTTCCAAGTATTCTTTCTGATGTTTTCAACATTTATCTTGATATATTTTTCTTATATCATTCTTATTTCCAATCATCCTTCTACAACTAAACAGTGAACACATTAAGTTCAAGCCTAGAAACCTAGGAGTTGAGTCCTTGTGGAAAAGTCAAGGAGTAAGTGGTAGTAGTCCTCAGGCCACCCGTTTTCCAAATTTATTTTACATATTCACTATACAGGACAGAATTGTGGCAGATTACACTGTAGATTTTCTGTTCATATAAGTGAACTCCCAATAAACAAGATAAATATCTTTTTTCCAACCTTTTATTATATATTAACTTTTCTTTATTTTTATGCTTGATGGCTATCTCTTGTAAAAGTAATAAAGTATCCAAAACAAAAGAGCACCACCAAACATCTTTTTGTTTCTGCGCCTCTTGAGTTATGAATATCCTGCAAGGTATGAGTAGAACAAAAGTAAAAAAGTATATACTTATAGATAGAAGTGGTACGTATTTATTATAGAAGTTGTAAAGTGTTATTTCTGAGAAATAATAATATATGGTTTTATCTTGTATATGCTAAAATACCATCATGATATTCTTGCACGAATATGTCATATTAAATAAACATTTAACAAGTTAGTAAAATAACATTTTAGTATAAATTTGAAAAAAGCTATTTATTTTTAAATAATTGTTTTTTTAGTAGTTTTGCAGTGGGATTTCTTATTATGGGTTCCTTGTAACTCAGGTGACTTTTTCTTTCTCTAGCTTCTCCAAATATGGTATAGTTGTTGCCTAATTAAAATTATTTAATCCCTCAATTTGTTATGGCTCTGCCCAATTTATATAACATGTGAAAAATAGCCTCTATGATATAGCTGCCTAGAGCTCCTAATTCTTTATAATTCCTTAATCCTAAATAGCATTTCTTTCAACAAAGCATGTGTGTCTGTGTGCTTTGAACAATCTAATCATCACATCAGCAGAGACATTTTCCTGCTCCTTTCACATGGATCCCGTTCCTTCAACACCCAGAGTGATTTGGAAGGAACAATATTTGACCACATCTCCCTTCCTCATTCTGATATATGTGAACTTCAAATGCATTGTCACCAAATACCCTGAGCTTGTTTCTGTTATTACTATTTATTAAACTACACTTAATTCCCTTATCTATCCACTAGAAATAACTTTGAGGGCAAGGATTATATTTTTCATCTTTGTATCTTTAATTTCAAATACCTATATAATAATGCACAGTTTTTGTAATGTGGAGGAATTATTTGCAAGATAAAGAAGTCCTGTCTTAAAGTTTTGTGTGCCACTAGCAGCACTGATTTGGGATATGAGTTGACAATTAAATGCGTAATTCACATAGGCTTCTCTGAGAGTGGGTAAACTACTTTAGATCTATAAAATAAAACACATACTCCTACGATTCAACAAAAAGTCTTAGCTTGTATGTCTAAGCTCCTCAGAGACCCCACTATAACTGGCATGACTAGTGTTGCAGCCCTTTCACACATCATATGACTAATTCTTTGTAGCTACATCTTATTAACTTGAGGTGCTCATTATTTGATGACAGGTGACTTTGGTATGTGGCATAGTCCTCATTTTGGATATGGTATAAGTAAGCTACTAACAACTATGTGAGTCCAAGGGCCAGAATTCTCAGGCATACTCAAGGCTAGAGGAAAACTCAAAAAGCCGCTGTAGGGGGAGGGAGTGGGAGGGATCGGGAGCTTGGGCTTATCAGACACAATTTAGAATAGATTTACAAGGACATCCTGCTGAATAGCATTGAGAACTATGTCTAGATACTCATGTTGCAACAGAACAAAGGGTGGGGGAAAAATGTAATTGTAATGTATACATGTAAGGATAACCTGATCCCCTTGCTGTACAGTGGGGAAAAAAAAAAAAAAAAAAAAGCCATTGTTAATTCTCTTGCACTATTGCAAAGCAATTTCTTTGAGTAAGGGAATTAGAGCATTTTGGAGAAAGGAAGATAGACTCTCCTTAAACAAGAAAGGAAAAACTGCCTTTCCTATTATTAATTCCCCAGGGCAGGACTGTTGAATCGTAGGAGTATGTGCTTTATTTTATAGAATGACCTGAAATGAGGGGGATTTCAGGATCGGATTTCAGGATCAAGTTTCAGGGTCAATTCCCAATTCCCAATATCTTAAGTCATCCTGTCGGTAACTACAATGAAGATGTAGAAGCAATCAGGGCAGAAGTTTAGCATCTCATTGATGTCATTAATGAGGATAGGTGATGCTTAACAAGTAATACCAAACATTAGATCATAAGTGGCTATATGGCTACAGTGATCCTTCTATGCTCTCAGAGAATTTCAGCTATGGCTCTTTTTGATAATTATTATGATATGTTCAAAAAGGTCATGGATTCTTGATATTAAAGACTTTATCCTTTAATTGACAAAATAAATATTGCAATTATTCACAGAATCTGTCATTTTTCTTTGATCTCACATACATGTGTTAACACATAAATATCTTGGGACTCTCTAATCTTCAAGTTTAGATTTTTCTTTGTCATTAACCAAGATACTTAAAACTCTATTAGATGCATTTAATAATTTACATACTTGTAATTTTGTTATTTTTCAGAATTTTGTGACATCTGTTTTCACGAGATCGTAAAAAACATTTCTCTCTTAAATATCATATTTATTTTTTTATTTTCAAATTGTGTACTTCTCTGGATTTTTGAACACTTTTTTTCCTCAAAAATGTACTGAATCTTGAGATTCTTTGCATAATAGAGAAGGTGACATATTTCAAAAGTAAAACTGCTGACCGCAATCCCCCAAAGAAGCAAATGAGCATTCCACCCTGGCAGGTTATTGGGAACAGCAAACAAGACCACAATGTATTTTATAGTTTGGCAACATGTAAAACATCACTTGCTGCCTTCAGGGCATTCCCACTAGGACAGAGCTGCACTGACTTGCTGACAACCTCTTCTTGTAAGATCATGGAAATATCCTAGGTTATTTCCAAATGTTTATAGGCATCATTTAAGGGACTGCAGCTGTGGTTTCACTTGCACTTTCCACCTGTCAGACAGTAATTGCCTCAGAATTAACACTCTCTAAAAGGAAGCAAAGATTCTTAAGAGATGTATTTGGCCTCAAATTAGCCAGAGATGTACATAAACGTGCTCATTTTCCCATTAAGAAGAGAACCATAGAGGAATGTGCTTCTGCTCTTGGCAGATGGTGATAGAAGCTCATCAGCTCCTCTCAAGCTGCCTTGCCATAATCCTAGTGACAGAAATTTATCATCTACTGCTTAGATTTATAGCATTTAAAGTATGATAACTTTTAAGTAAAGGCCAGAATTATCATCAGGGAAAGATGGATTAACTGTGTTATCCATTTTGTAACCAAATGCCAAAGGTGAAACACTGCATTTAGAATTTCAAATGAAATAAAGAAGCTGTAAGATTTAGGTTTCATCTCCCAAAATTATCCAATAAACTCATTAAGCCTTTTGAGGAGGGGTAAAAGTATAAATAGAAAGGCAGGCTGGCAATAATTATAACTTTATACATATACCTAATTGGAATGAAACTCTTAAATCATGCATCATAAAGTAGTATGATTTAAGAATTTCATTCCCGTTAAATGTGCATTTTAGGTTTTCATCTTAAGTGTGAACATCAAAGCTCAGCTAAATGCTGTGATTTAACATGAGAACTAAAATAGATAAAACGAAAAAATAGGCCAAGATCATGAGGTGAATGCTTTCCTTGTTACCGCTTGAGGTTTATGGCAGATAGTCGGAAAAACAGTGTTCCTTAGTTTAAAAAAAAACTATACATGTATTTTTATTGAAACCTTTTAGAACATTTACTATGCAAACAAGTTATCTAGATATCTTTGTAAATATATTAAGCCTGTATTTCTACCTTTATGGTATCTCCATTCTAGAGTCTAGAACTAGATGTGAAACAGTAATTATCAAATTTATATCCTAGCTTTATTTTGATCAGCAGCTTTTCACTTTATCTAATTATGGCAATTATTTCTTCTTCCCCCACATAGAGTTTCCAAAGCTGAGTAGTGCCTGGTTTCTCTCTTTATATTCTTCCCTTCGAGATTTTATATGATAAATTTGACTCTCACATTTACAGTGATGGTATAAATTCCACCATGACATATTCAAAGGTATGTGATATCAATCAAACTCAGTTTTGACGAAGAGGCTGCTCTGTCTAGCCTTCCTATTTTCATCAATTGGCATTGCCATTCTATCATGTCTGAAACTTGAGGAGGCCCAGATTTATCTACTTTTAAACATAGATCAATTTAACCAAATATTCTTGAATATCTACTGTTCACATTGGTCTGTTAAAAGGAATTCAGTAGAATCTCTCTAAGAATGAGAGTAAAGACTTATGAGACCACAAGGAGCCAGGCTTAATGAATCTTAATTTTAAGAGGTTTAAGTAAATTCCATGGGAAAAGAGCTAGAAGATGATTAATTGGGATCAGAGAATCACGTGAGGCTCTTTAGAGTATTCATCATTTGAGTTTGGGTTATGAAAATTAAGTAAAATTTCAACATGCAGGGAAAAAATTTCTATGTAAAATATGATTTCAGCGAAGCCCACAAGAGTCAAACATCAGACATATGCTGGGAAAGAATGAGAAAAACCTTAATTAATAAAGTAGTCTTTATTAAATAGTCATGAGGAGCTAAGAAAGGGGTGGATATGCTATGACCTCTCTTATAATGATACCTTTTGGTAGCAGTTATGGAATAAATTGTGTTTCCCCCAAACCATTAAATTTCTAATCCGCAATATCAATAAATATGACCTTATTTGGAAATCAGGTCTTTCAATGATTAAGTTAGGATGAAGTCATTAGGGTAGACCCAAATTCAATATGACTGGTGTCTTTATAAAAAGGGAAAATTTAGACAGAAACAGACACTTTCAACAGGGAAGATGGTATGAAGATACAGAGAGAATACTATTTACAAGCCAAGAAATGCCCGAGGCAACAGGGCCTCGTGGGACAGAGTCTCCCTCACAGCCCTCAGAAGGAATCAATCTTGCTGACACCTTGATTTTGCACTGCCAGCCTCCAGAAATACGAGACCATATAAATAACTATTGTTTACACCTCCTAGGGAGTTCACGCTGTGGCACAGTGGATTGGGAATCTAGCTCCAGAGGCTCTGGTCACTGTGGAGGTGTGGGTTCCATGCCTGGCAGGTATAGTGGATTAAAAGGGTCTGGTGTTGCCACAGCTGCAGAGTAGGTCTCACGTGTAGCTTGGATTCAGTTCCTGGCCAGGGAACTTCCATATGCCGTGGGTGGGGCCACAAAACAAAACAAAACAAAAAAATCCACCTAATTTGTGGAACTTTATTTTGGCATTTTCAGGGAACTAATACAGCAGTACTGTGGATTATTAATGTAATTACTTAACTGCCTTTTCTGCCTTCAGAGTCTGAAAATGGAGGCAGAAAAAGCAGTTAAGTAATTGGATTAGTTTAGCAATGAGTGATAATGTCATGATTTGGGAATGGAAAATTTGGTCCATGTATGAGAAACATTTTAATAAAGAATATTAAGATTTTCAGTAAATTAGTTGTGTATGAGGCAAAGGAAAGGAAGCAAGAAAATGACTCTGGGATTCTAGTTTGGTCCATTCCATTCAATGTTAAAAAGGTGACAAAAGTGAGATATCTAGAATAAAACACCTTGAGCTAGAAGAGTGGATGTTGTTTTAGAAATGTTTGAATTTGAAGTTACTCTGAAATATTCCATTTGTTGTTTTAAAAGAAAACTTAAAAAAAAGGTCTTGGGTGGAAGGAGAGATTTGAGTTCCATTAAATTAAAAAAAATTGAAGTATAGTTGGTACACAAAATTATATGTTATAGGTGTACAATATAGTGATTCAGAATTCTTAAAGGTTAAACTTCATTTATACTGGCTATATTCCCCATGTATAGTATGTCGTTCTACCTTATTTTATACATAATAATATGTACCTCTTAATCTCCTATCCCTATATGGCCCCTCCCCACTTCTCTCTCCCCACTGGTAGCCACTAGTTTGTTCTCTATGTCTTGTGAATTGGTTGCTTTCTTATTATATTCACTAGTTTTAACAAACTATTTTATTTAGATTCCACATATAAGTGATATCATACAGTATTTGGTTTTCTCTGTCGGACTTTTTTCCCTTAGCATAATGCCCTCCAAGTCCATCCATGTGGTTGCAAATGGCAAGATTTCATTCCTTTTTAGGACTGAGTAGTATTCCATTGTGTGAGTGTGTACCATGTCTTCTTTATCCATCTATCTGTCGATGAACACTTAAGTTGCTTCCATATCTTGGCAGTTGTAAATAATGCTGTGATGAACATTGGTGTGCGTGTATCTTTATGAGGTAGTGTTTTTTTTGGGTGGGTGGGGTTATCCCCAGGAGTGGATTTGCTGGGTCATATGTTAACTCTATTTTTAAATTTCTGAGGAAACTTCATACTGTTTTCCACAGTGACTGCACCAGTTTACATTCCCATTAACAGTGTTATGAGTGTTACCTTTTCTCCACATCCCCACCAACATTTGTTATTTGTGTTCTTTTTGAGGATAGCCATTCTAACAAGTGTGAAGTGATATCTCATTATGGTTTTGATTTGCATTTCCTTGATGATTAACCATGAATTCCATTAACATTTGAACTAATAAGTCTGAATAATGTGCAGTGGAATTGAAAATGGCTGAGGCTGGAACTCTAAGGAATAACATTACTTAAAGACCAGCTGATATAAAGAAAGGATTTGTTAAAGAAACTCAGAAGTAGTCAGGCAAATAGAGTATATCCACAGAGGAGAATGTTCGAGAAGCCAAAGAAGAAAACTAGTTTCAAGACAGATGGAATGGAAAGCATTTTCCATGCTTTACATGGAAGTGAGGCATTCGGGATGTATCCATTGGAGTTCCCGTTGTGGCACAGCCGTATCTGTAAGGATTCAGGTTTGATCCTTGGCCTCCTCAGTGACTTAAGGATCCAATGTTGCCATAAGCTGCGGTGTAGGTCACAGAGGCAGCTTGGACCTGGTGTTGCTGTGGCTGTGGTACAACCTGGCAGCTGTAGCTCTGATTCGACCCCTAGCCTGGGAACCTTCATATGCTGTGGGTACGATCCTAAAGGACAAAAAAAAAAAAAAAAAAAAAAAGAGGTATCCATTAAGTTAGGCAAATGGATTGTCATTGTATAACCTGTTGATCATTCTTAGATAATAATGTATACATACGTCAGATATATTAGCATATTAATCTAAGAAATATGTAAAGCAGCTCTCTCAGAATAGCAAAGAAAGTGATGAACCAGATATACTGAATTCCATAATTCTGAAAAGTAACTTTTAAGAACATTTTAACATCTCTGAAATTGCCTTTTATAATCCAAGGCATTTTGTAAACCCTGCCAGCCAGGATTGAATTTACATTCTTCCAGAGACAATCTGAATTTGCTTATAACCATCTTAAGGGGTCTTACCGACCTTTTTAGATTAAATTTTCTCCTTAAGAATTTTCTTGTACCACAATGGTGATTTGAAATAATTCTATGAATACAGGTTTATGATTCATTTTCTCCAGATATAATTCATGTTTCTCTTTCTTCCCAGACTTCCGGATGTCCTTGTTGTCACTTTCTGGTTGATACTTTTAGAGTTCATTAAAATTGTTTTCTGGGTATAACGCTTTGGTCACACCGTTACCTAACTCTATGTCAGAATTTTCTATTATTCAGTGACTACCATCTCAGATCTTTCCCCTCCTCCCCTTTTTAAAGACTTTATTTTATTTGGAGCAGTTTTAAGTTCACAGTAAAATTAAATAGAAAGTATAGACATTTCCCAAATGCTTCTGCCCCTGCATGTGTATAGCCTCCCTCGTTATCAACATCCCCACGAGATCGGTCCATTTGTTATAATCAGTGAACCGACACTGACACATCATAATCACCCAAAGTATATTATGGTTTACTCTTGGTGTTGTAATTCTGTGGGTTTTAACGAATGTATAATGATGTATGTCCATCACTACAGGATCACGCAAAGTATTTTGACTGCTCTAAAAATCCTCTGTGTTTTGCTTATTTATCTTCCTCTTCTGACCCCTGGCAACTAGGGATATTTTTATTGTCTCTATAGTTATTACTTTTCAGAATGTCATAAAGTTGGGATCTTAAAATATGTAGCCTTTTCAGATTGGCTTCTTTCACTTAGTAATATGCACTTGTCTCCTCTGTGTCTTTTTGTGGCTTTATAGCTCATTTCCTTTTACTGCTGAATAAATTCTATTGTCTGGATATACCACAGTTTACTTATCTATTCACCTACTGAAGGACATCTTGGTTACAACTTTGGCAAGTATGATAAAGCTGCTATAGCAGTTCGCATTGTGGCTCAGAAAGTTAAGGACCCATGTTGTCTCTGTGAGGATGCAAGTTCAATCCCTGGCCTTGCTCAGTAGGTTAAGGATCCAGAGTTGCCACAAGCTGCGGTGTAGGTCACAGGTACAGCTCGGGTCTGGTGTTCCTATGGCTGTGGCTGTGGCTGCAGCTGCAGTGCTATTCGGCCCCTAGCCCAGGAACTTCCATATGCTGCAGGTGTGGTTGTAAAAAGAAAAAAAAAAGGGAATAAAGCTGCTATAAACATCTGTGCGCAGGTTTTTGTGTGGACATACATTTTCAACTCATTAGGGTAAATACCAAGGAGCACAATTGCTGGATCATATGGTAAGAGTTATGTTTAGTTTTACAAGAAACCGTGAAACCATCTTCTAAAGTAGCTATACCATTTAGCTGTTTTAACAGCAATGGATGAGAATTCCTGTTGCTCTGCATCCTGGCCACATTTGGTATCAACAGAGTTTTGTGTTTTAGCTATTCTAACAGCTGCATGGTGATATCATGTTGTTGTTTTAATTTACAGTTTGCAGATGACACATGAGAGGGAGCATTTTTCTACACCCTTACTTGCTATTTGTATCTCTGCTTTGGTGGAATGTCTTCTCAGGCATTTGGGTCCATGCAGAAATCTGCACACAAATGTTTATAGTAGCTTCTTTCATGATTGCTAAAATTTAAAAGCAACAAATATGTCCCTCAATGGATGAATGGATAAACAAACAATCTGTGGTGTAGCTATACAATGTAATATTTTTCAACAATAAAAACAAATGAGCTCTCCAGCCATAAAAAGACATGGAGAGACCTGAGGTATATACTGATTAGTAAAAGAAACTAAACTGAAAAAGGTCACATCCCGCATGATTCCAACTCTACGACATTCTGGAAAAGGCAAAACTATGGAGACTGTAAAAAGATCAGTAGTTAGAGAGAAAGGGATGAATAGGTGGAACACAGCAGATTTTTATGATAGTGAAACTGATCTGAATGATAATATAATTGTGGATACACATATACATCAAAACTCATAGACTGTACAACAGAAAGAGTGAACCCTAATGCAAACTATGGACTTTAGCTAATAATAATGTATCAATATTGGTGCATCAATTATAATAAATGTATCACACTAGTGCAAAATGTTAACTATTAGGTTAATTATGAGCCAGGGTGAGGTGTATGAGAGCACTCTATACTATCTGGTCAATAGTCTAAAAACTAAACCTGCTGTAGGAGTTCTCTTGCGGTGAAGTGGGTAAAGGATCCTGCATTGTCACTGTGGCAGCTTGTGGCACAGGTTTGATCCCTTAGCTCAGGGGCTTTTATATGCCGCACACACAGCCAAAGAATAAAACAAAAAATACACTCGCAAAACAAAGACATGCACACAAAAACAAAACAAACAAATGCTATTAGAAATAAAGTCTAGTAATTAGAAATAAAGCAAGCAGAAAGCAAAAATGTTACTATATCTGAAGCTGCACATATACATGACTCTTTTTTTGTCCCTTTGTGTTGCCTGGGATGGGACCTAAAATAGGGCATGTGCACACCAGATGCAGCAGGCACTCTGTGTGTGTGTGTCCTTTGGAAAGTCAGCACTTTCTGAAACAGTTTAGCTATTCATTTACATTAATGTCTCTATTCAGTAACTGTTTATTGGGCACTTCTATAAGTCTGGTATCTTGGCAACCATTATGGATACACAGAGATGTGTGTGTTTATGTGTGTGTGTACATTGTGTTGTATATCTGTATGGCCACCTATCTGTATGCTCCTGTGATATAGGTTTATATGTGTAAAATGTGAACATCTATATATCCATTGATATGCAGAGTTATATATATGCCTATGGACAAATCATAAGTGATAGGAAGCCAATACTTAATCATTAAATATCTGTAAAACTGTTATTGGAGTCATTCTTAACAGAGTGCTACTGGAAAACTCACTTCTGGGGTCTCTCAAATATTCGGAGAGAATATTTCATCTATAATTAATAGTTAAAACAACTAAGGACAATGATCAAAAAACACATGGACTTTTTCCTGATGCAAAGACCATGTCTTGTCTTTGAAGACAGTGCCCATCTTAAGGCAAATTACTTCATTTGGCTTTTCCTGTGGTTTTCAGGCAGAATGAAAGGCATTAAAAAACTCAAGTATTGTGAAAAAGTAAAGAATAGGGATGGCAAAAAAACCTGTTATTGAAAAAATAGAAATTAAGTAGGAATTTAATGTTCATTTAAGAAAATATTTATAAAATATGTCTTCTTCTCAGTGCAGCAAAAGCCATGGGGTGTTTCTGTTTTTGTTTCATTTTAATAGAGTAGGAGAATGTACATAAACTATGTAAGTTGAGAAGACCCTAGACGCTTTTACTTCTTCCCTTCAGTTTGCTGGAAGCCAGTAGACATCACTGGGAGGAAGGTGCATGCATCAGCATTATCCATGGAGAGTTAGAACTATGTATATACTTGGACCTTACCCATAGCTACTGAATCAAAATCTTTAGAAAGTATTTAAAATAAACAAATGGAATAAAAGGTTCTCAACTTTTTTCAGATAAATAATTCAAGATAATAGCCATTGCTGTTACTGACAATTTATAGACCTTCAACAGGGTGATTCTTAAATTAGCCAATCACAGAAAATAATATAGAAAGAAAGTACAGAAAGAAAAATGCTTTTGGAAAACTTTGAATAAATAAATTAAGACACTATTGTGTCTTTGTAACTAGAGGCTAACAATCATTTAGTTTAGAAACAAGTATAATGCAGATCTTTGAGTATAACTTTCAAATAGTCTATCATTGGGTAGATATTAAAACCACTTTATCTCTTATTATTTTTTCCCTTTGAAATAGGTTCGAATTCTTTTCCATACCAGCGAGGTTTACTTTCAAATTCTAACAGGTCTCCTAAAACCTGACCAGTGCTTGGTAATCTAGTTAGTTTGTAACTAGATTAGTCTCAAAAAGGAAATGAGCTAGGAAAATGATATGGCAAGAAAAATGATACAAACTAGAACATTAGACTGCATTTTAAACTGAAGTGATAATAATGCGTACTAGATATATACAAAAAGTTCATTAATTGCTAATTACTTAATTTGATATTATTAAATATTTAAATGAATAGTCATCTTCATCTGTAGCACCTCTGAATAGGACAGAAAACATTGAAGAATGTGGCCAAAACTGTTTAAATAAGGAAAATTTCTGAGTCAGAATACAGAGTAGAACACTTCTGGTGATGCTCTTCTAAGTGATGTATTTACCCGAGGTCTAGTGGCTCAACTGGCAAAATCTTATCTGTCTATATTTGTGACTTAGGTATATGCTGCTGTGGCTGGTGGCATGATGGGAACAGCAGGAGGAAGTTGATGGATGCCAGCTTGGAAGAGGAGTTGGAGGAAATTCTTCATAAGGTAGGAAATTTCTAGTGAAATAAGCTGAATTCATTAACCAAGCTGGAGCATCACTCTTCCCAGAATGGACTGGGGAATTCTGTTTGAGTTCATCCCAAATCGATCTGTGTTTCCTGAGATGAAACAGATTAAAGTTTAAAAGTTATTTTACAAATTTCCTCAAGATTTTAATAGTTCCAGAAATGATGTTGTTAAGACTGACCAAATTGGAGTGTAATGCAATCTGCGGTAGAAAGAGTCTTTCCACTTTGATAGAGGCTGCTGTGCTCTTGGTGCACAGGAATGTTATTAAGTGCTCCTGTGGGTTGGGGTGCAGGAATCTGCATTTTGCAGGAGGGGGAAGGTAGTGGAAGGAAAGCAGATTATGGAAAATGGGAGCAATGAGTGACAGAAGCTTTTTTTCTCTCTGAAAATAAATTCCAGAAATATCGTGGAAAGTGTTGCTGAAGGAGGGGCTTTTACATGTGTGGTTGAACACATAGAGACAAAAAATTCAAATATAATAAATACATAGAGTTTATACCCATAACCTAGGAAACTTCAGAAGACACAAATGAGAAAATGCATTTTAAATAATCAATTTGCTATTCCTTAGTCCATCTTACTCCAGTCATTAATCTTATGCTCTCATGGCACTTTCTTAAAAAGTCTGAGAAGTGTTTGAAGCCATGCCTTTCCTCAGACTTATGATAGGAGGCAAAGATTTATTCATTTAACGTTAAATCCACTGCTCTAGAGGAAAATGACTGAAAAATTTTATAACCTAGATTCTTAGAGTTACTATTATGCATGTGGATTGGGATCCTGAATCAGATTTAGAGTCAGTAGGAAGCCACTAAGATAGCAGCTATGTGAACAAAGACTAGATCTATTGTCATATATGATGGCAAGTGCAACTGATTTTTATACAGCAGCTGTTGTTGGAATCTCTTGATATTTACTCCATAATGTTGTTGATGTTAACCTCTAGGTGATAATAGCTGTAGTATTTCTGACTATCTTTTCTGCTGCTCATTTTTAAAATATAAAATTGTTCTAAAAATAAAATCTATTAATTAAAAAAATACTTTCAAAACAAAAACATAATCCAGTCAATTCTCATCATCTCCTTTGCTACTCCCTTTGTCTAGATCATCACCATTTTCACACTGTTTGGCCATGTTCCTGTTCGGGATGCTCTAACTAAGTATGGAGGCCAGAGTGATCCATTTAAAGCATGTCTCTTCTCTTTGCAAAATCTTTTATGGATTTTCACTCAGATTTGGGTAGCCTAAAGTCATCACAGCAACCTAAGTGACTACATATGATTCCACACCCCGTCACTCTATATCCATTTAATGTTTTTACCCCACTCAGCTCATACTCTTCACCCAGCTCCCTCAGCTCCAGCCTCATTGACTTGCTTTCTCTCTCTATTTTATAATGCTTTTTATGTTTTTCCATTATAGTGTTTGTATGTGTTCCATCAATTTCCTACTATACAGCAAGGTGACCCATTCACACATACACATATACATTCTTTTTCTCACATTATCATGCTCCATCATAAATGACTAGATACAGTTGCCAGTGCTGTACAGCAGGATCTCATTGCTTATCCATTCCAAAGGCAATAGTTTGCATCTATTAACCCCAAATTCCCAGTCCATCCCACTTCCTCCCCCTCTAACTTGCTTTCTCTTTGTTGAACACTTCAATTATCCTCAATCTTTGAAGATTTTTTGGTACTGCTCCCTCTTCCAGGAATGACCTGGAATGAATGACAAGGCTCACTCACCCCTTATCTCCTTCAGGTCTCAATTTTCACCTTTTTGGTAAGTAAAGACCTCCTTGATCACCCTGTGTAAAATGGCATATGTTTCTTCCCAGCACTGCCAATTCTCTTTCTCTGCTGTATTATTTTCTCCATAGCACTTGTTATCATCAGATATACCATCTGTGTCAGTGTCCATCTATCTACACTAGAATGTGTAGGGAGATAGGGAAGAAGGGAGGGGGTTGGAGAGGGAAAGAAGAAGGAAAGAAAGAAAACAAAAATAAGAAAAACCAAATCTTAGAAGAAACTCAAGTAGCTCAAGTTATTACCCAGGTAGGTATAGAACCCCTGCTGAACCGCAAATCCAGTAAATCCATACTAACCTAAGGTTCATGTATGACAGTTTATGTATGATTATTTTGATGCTCATATTTATAGTTCATACCTAATTTATTTATCATAATCATATCTCAGAACATATTTAAATGGTTACATTCATATTATTAGGTGAGGGGAACTATACATATTTTAGATAAATGTATTCCTTGAGGGCACATTTGTTATATTTAAATAGAGGAAGATTGGTTAATGCTGATTCTCAGCAAGAGTTGGGTCAAATGCAGAGATAGCATAATTGACCCAACAAAAATCTTTGTATTTATTTGTCTGGGCTATTCTTAAATGGGTCTGTCTGAAAAGCACATTTCAACAATAGATTGATCCCCTTGGCATTTTAAATCTTTGAGTGAGCTGCTTCAGGTTAGAAATTAAAACATTCCATTATATATCTCCTAAATGGAGTTCAGTGCTTCTGGCATTTGAGCTTGTCTAAAAGTTCTGTGAAGAGTATCTGTTTTGTAAATGCCTTTTATAGTAATGTATGAAGGGGTGAGTTCAACTATTAAGACAAAAGAAAGAAAGGCATGTGGAGAATAATATAGCCACAAATTTAAACTCATAAGAACTAGCATTGTTTTTAACAAAGTAATGAACCTAAGTTTTGAAAGATCAAAAAAGGTTATAATTTAATTTAGGGGTATACTATTTTGTGCACTTCTTGTTGAGAACTAAAACATTTGTGTGCAGTTTAAGAAAGTTAGCCTTTTTATATCATACTGCAGTATCATGATTTTTGTTTTTGCACTGTTTAATTTATTTTCTTGGATGGACAAATTATCCTTGTGTCCCCTGCAGCCAACTATAATGATTTCCACTGACTGCAGTAATGAAGGCAGAGCTGATTAACTTTAGACCTTTCTCTTGCTAAAATCAGCAAACAAGTTACCCAGCAAAATATATGTCTTGTTATATGTGTGTGTGTGTGTGTGTATGTATGTATGTATACACATACACACACACATAAATATATGTATAACAATAACATCTTGTCAAACAAACAAGAACATTCTTATCTTCCCTTCCAGCAAACATTTAAAAAAATCACTAAAGCCACTGACATGGCAATTGCCAGTTGGCCAGAGGATTAGGTCACTCACATGTCCTCCCTCAGCACATACAGGGTATTTGCATACTTGGCTGCATTCTTGTTTTGAAGGACAGATGCTCTGGTGTTTCTGATCTCAGTGGGATGCAGAGGGCCTATCTTGAGTAGTTTTACTTTAACCCATTTTAAACAAAGAGGTAGATTAAAATATAAAACTCCTTCAAGGAAAAACATTAAAATCCAGATGTCTGAAAGCCAAAATAATCACTATTTTACCTGTATACCTAAGGCATACCTTTTTACTTCGTGGTCTTTGATCATTAGTCATTGGCCCTGTTTTATTAATGGGGGATTTGTGTCTGACTGCAGGTACTGCATTGTGGTAGTTGTCACTGACCAAAGTATTTTTTCCAAAGGAGTTTTTAGTCAGAATTTTCCTTTATGCCTCTACTGGAAAAAAAAAATGCATGGTGGTTAATTATACAGATCTGAAGTTCTAAAATTAGGTATTTCAGACTCTTCTTATATTCCTTGCACTATTCTTGGCACTATGGGGGCAAAAAAGAAATGAAACATGTCCTATTCTAAGGAAGTTTCCAATCTAGTTGTTGAGCAGAAGATACTTAAAATTACACAGTTACTATGTTGGGTACCTATAGGGTCTTAGAGATCCTTTTTTAGAACATTGATTACATTTTAAGGTTGTTATTTATATAACTGTCTCTCAAGTCCTTGAGTACCTTCTACGCAGGGGCTATATCTCATACTTATTTTTAATGCATAATCAGTGACACAAAAATTATTTATCATAGATATTAATAATAGTTCTTTTATATGAACAAAATGTTTGAATTCTATAAGGGAAGGTTTAATTTCTTTCATGCTAGATATATATTTTTATGCATATTTATTTTACTCTTCTTATATCTAAATATTTGGACCCAGTTTAGGTTAAAGGCCAACTAAAGAACTAGAGTTGTTCTTTATTTTTCTCTTTATTCACTCATCTAGTCAATCCATTATTAGGTCTTATAGATCCACCAAATAAATATCAAATCCATTCACTTCTGTTTTCCATGTTATTCTCAAATCCATATCATCATTATCTCTTACCTAGACTTCTGCATTTCTCTATTAATGGATCACTCTTTTTTCAACTTTTGCCTCCCTACTCCCCGCACACGGAGGAACTGGTGGGATTTTTTTTTTTTTTTTCTTAGCTGTGCCCAAGCCATGCGGAACTTCCAGGGTCAGAGACTGAACTCAAACCACAGCAGCAAGCCAAGCTGATGCAGTGCCAAGGCTGGATCCTTAACCCACTGTGCCACAAAAGAACTCCAAACTGGTGGGATTTCTTTAAGATATTGATCAGGGAATGTCACTCCCTAGATTAGAAGACTTGAATGGTTCCCATCTTTTAGAATAAGGTCAAATACCTATCTTATCCTAATAAAACCCTACTCAGTTTGATCCTGCTGCAGCTCTGACCTCATCATTGTGGCCTCCCATCCTTCCTATTAAGGTCCTAGACACATCCCATTCTTTGTCAAAGGCTCATTCCAGTCACGAGCTCCTTGAACCAGTTGTTTCCTCTGTCTGGGATATACTTCTCTCTAACTTTGTTAAAGCTGGGCTTCTTTTGATCATTCATGCCTCAACTTAAATGCAACTTTTGTATTCTTTAAAATGTGTATACTGTAATAAATGAAAGATGCACCAAGAGTAATTTTGCAATGGGTTTTATGAGTTTACCTACAAGAATTCTGGAAGGAGAACTATCACCAGGCTAGTTAGTGAAGAAGTCTAGGGATATCCAGGCACTTGTGCAGTTTTTCTGCTCATCTTCTTTACTTTCTCTTCAAGGTTATGATGCCTTCAGCTAATCCAGCCATCATATTCATGAAGGAATAGATGAAAACAATCAGTGCTCTTTCAAGAAAGATGTGTCAGGGGAATGACTTAAAATGGCAACTGACTATGGTTGCCACACTTCCTTAGAGAAATAATTTCTGACAACATAGGATATAGTTGCCACTCAGCTACTTTTTAGCACATCATCCACTTTTATTTTCTGCCTAGGTTTTATAATCACTGCTATGTTTTAATTTTTCAATTTACTGTTTATTTGTTACTAATTTCTCTTCATTAAAACATAAGCCATGTGTGGCTATTTTGGTCATAGATGAAGTTCCAGAATCTAAAATCATGTTTGGCACATAGTAAGTGCTCAATAAGTAACTGTCCAGTAAATGGAAATAACAGAGTAGTAAGGAGGGAATAATACTAAAAAATATGGGTGGAAAGATTTCAAATATTACATAAGTAGCATCCACTACTACTAAGTATCCACTACTGATACTTAACAACTTTTTTTAGGATTAGAAAAAACTTTGATCTTTTAAAAATTACAATAACAAAAAACAAAAGAAGGAAACCATAATAATAATAATAATAAAAGAAAAGCAGGTTGGCCCTGAAGCATATTTTTTCAATCAAGAAATCATTCTATAAGTAGTGTTACATAGTGGTCAAACTGATTTTATTATTAAGTTGGATGTCAAATATATCTAGAATATGAACCCCACAATATCAATTTCAAAGTTTCTTTCAATAATTTTCATAAAATATAGATGACTTTTGAAATCTTTTTTTGATTTTAAGCTAGGTTTTGTTGTTTGTGGGAATTGCATGTTTTAAAGAAGAGAGTCATAATACAATAGCATGTAGCAAAAGAGGTACATGTCAAAGGGCCAACATGGAAGTTGTGTGGGGTTTGTGGCATTTGCTTTACATTATGTGCCTTTGAAAAAAAAATTTAGTCACAGCTACTGCCATTGACAGTGTTGGAACATGAATTTGATGGCAAATGCTTAATATTTTATATTGAAAATATAAACAGAATTTTTTAGAAATGTCCCAAGTGTTCTTTCTCACTAGATATTTCCCTTAAGTTTATGTGCATATTTCCAGCAGTTATTTCTTCATAAATAATTTTGTAGTGTGTTGATATAACATTATATGTTTCTCTAGCCTAGGCTACAAAGTCATTGCTTATGTAGGCAATACTAATACATTCTTACAAATTATTCAGTTTGTGTTAGATGACAAAACCTACACATGTGTATTAAAACCCATGTGTATTAAAAACCTAGATGCATGTGTGTTAAAAATCATCTCTGACATTTAAAGTAGGTTCAATGGCTGAAGTACAGCAATTATTATGCCCTATTGAACCATGGCGTGGCCTGTAGATTTTATTTCAAAATGAGCTAATGCACATGACCTAGTGAGCAACCTACCATGTTTACCACAGTCAGAGGATGGGGATTTGTTACAACTGAACTTCTGGGAATCTCTTCCTCTTTTAATGCTCTTATGTAATAAGCTCTTAAAAATAGGACCTACATTCCATCATCTGCATTTTATTCTTTCATAAAAAAGTATAACAGATTCAGCAAAAAGAAACTAAGTAGCCCTATAAAACAAAAGTTATTCCAACATTGTTCTTACTCAAATTTGCTTGAATATGTTTAAAGACATGAATGGCAAGGATTGAAGAAGATTCTTTCTCATTAAAAACACAGGTAATGCGTGATAGAAAGTAATTTAAGGAAGAGAAAATAAAATAATTAAGTATTTACTTAATAGGGATAAGAAAAGTAAATTATTATTGAAAGAAAAAAGATTGATTTTGGAAAGTATTATTTAAGAGAGTCAATGGAGAAGCAGTATAGCATGAAAGTTAATAATCAGGGTTAAAATGATCACTTTTTTGGTTTAAGATATAAAAATCTGTCAAATAGTGATAGTAATAATCCTGTCTCATAGGTATTTTGAGGGTTTATGGGAAAATGTATACATCTGGCTTGAAAGAGATTGGGCATGTGGTAAGTGCTCATTAAATGAGCTATTAGTATTTCTTAAAATACCCCAAATGCTTAATTTTACAGGAGTAGAAGTGGTGATCAAGAAGGTTGACCCTGGGTTATATATTTTCTGAGAATATAAATTTTTATTTAAATGAACGCATAGGAAATGATGTTTTAAGGAAAACTCAGGTTTTAGGAATATTGAGAAATAATGCTGATGGTATATGGGGTGTGGGGGTTAGTGAGGCCACAGTGTTTAGACTTTTGTGGACAACAGATGCATTGAGCTCTGAGTCAAAGGCAAAGAAGCCCAGAACCCTGCGATACGGATAGCACGTGGCAAGGACTTTAGGCATTGAGCAGGGAGAACAGGTTTGTTGATCGGCATCATTAATTTCCTCTCCAGTATTGATTTGGAGAATAGTGGCCATGTGAACTTTACAAAATGCGTCTCAGGCCAAGGAGACATGTGCTTTGATTAGAAGTGAAGCCAAACATTCCCCTTGCTCCATAGGTATTTGTCACAGAGATGGATCCTATGGCAGCTTGGGGCTGGGAGCAAATAGGCCTGAGGGAATGTGGTCTCAGTTGGGGACAGTCATTCTGACCAAGTGAAGTCTGTGTCTGGTCAGCACTCTGCTTCCTGGCCCTGGAACTTTCTAAGTCTCAGTATCTCCATTTGGAGAGTGGTTAAGTAACGGTGTCCTCTTTATAACATTTGGGGCTGATGAAATGAGTTAAAGGATGTCAAGCATTAAGACAGTGATGGAATATGTAAACTGTCGATAAATAAAGCGTGTCCCAATTTTATTTTCTTTCCTTTTTAAAAATCAGTGTAAAGCACAAGTGCAACTCTCAGATGCTGTCAGGGAATTATGAAGATATGAAATATAAACTTTTAGGAAAAATTACAAGAGTGCTGTGCCAAAAAGTGCCATGCTTACTACCCAAAGACTTCTGTCTCAGTCCTTCCTCCACTTCTAAATTTGACTATGCTCTTGACTAGTCACTTGAATTCTTCTGACTTCAATCTCCTTTTCTGTGAAATGTCAGTTGTCACATATGCCCATCCTTCCTAAAGGATTATTGGGATAAAAAGAGGATTATTTTGGATTTATTAAATAGAATTATAATTGAGCAAATATAACATCATTATTATAAAGTATTATTAATTTGAAATATTTAATTCTTTTTATCTCTACCTAAGTAGTAGAGACAGTATTAATAAAAACAACTGGAATTTCCTGCTGTGGCACAGTGGGTTAATGGGCTGGCTTGTCTCTGTGGTGTTGCTGGTTTGAAACCTGGCCTGACACAGTGGGTTAAAGATCCATCGTTGCTGCAGCTGTGGGTGTAGGCTGTAGAAGCAGCTTGGATTTGATCCCTGGCCCAGAAACTTCCACTTGCCATGGGTGGCCAAAAATATAAATTAAATTAAAAAAAAGAACTGATTGAGATGCATTACAGTAAAATTTACAGAAGAATGCTATAAGAAGATGCCCTTATTTATATGTTTATATTTATATTTTATGTGTATGTGGTTTTATCATTTTATTTCTATTGAAATTTTATTGATTTTGTAACTATCTTTACAGATGTTTAGGGTTTGTATTGTTGTAGTTAGTGCCCAAAGAACAAACTATTTAAAGAGAAAATACACAGGATAAATAGTGCTCTTCTTGCGTATTTTTAATCCTGTTGGTAGCTTCTTGTAAAGGTTTTGCAGATAATGTCTTACATTATCTGTGATATGTCAATGATGGTGCTTAGAATAATATAACTTTTACTTAATTCAGTTTTTACTTAATTCTCCCTCTAAATTAAATAGGGGAGAGGAATAGAAAATATTCAGGTAATTCTAAGATAAAGGAAATTTTCTTTCTAAGCAGGGCCTCTGAGTTGGGTATTTGCCTTTTTCACAGGAATTGCCAGAAATCTCAGGAAGAAAAGTTTGCTGATATAGTCATTTAAAGGAAATTATTTGGAAATTTTTAAAGCTGACTTTAATGAAAGTCTTTTTTTTTTTTTTTTTTTTTTGGTCTTTTTGCCGTTTCTTGGGCTGCTCCCGTGGCATATGGAGGTTCCCAGGTTAGGGAATCAGAGCTGTAGCCGCCAGCCTCCACCAGAGCCACAGCAATGCAGGATCCGAGCTGCGTCTGCAACCTACACCACAGCTCGCGGCAACGCCGGATCCTTAACCCAATGAGCAAGGGCAGGGACCGAACCCGCAACCTCATGGTTCCTAGTCGGATTCGTTAACCTCTGCGCCACGACGGGAACTCCTGTAAGTCTTAACTTTAGACATTAATTCTGATTAAATGGGGAAAGAACAAGAATATAAAAAAGAGTTGACTACACCAATCACAATGTCTTAAAGTACAGGCACATTAGCTTACAGCTCAGCTCACACGTATCAGTGCAAAAACATAGAGGAAACAAAAAAATCTTCATGGGGCGAATTATAAACAATAGATAAAGATAAAAATATGATAAATAACAACAGAGTTAACAATAATTTTTAAAAATATATGTGGGGCTCTTTGGCTCCCTGTTCTCCCTCACAGGTTCCCGCCCTGCTGAGGAGTAAAGAAGCGTCCATTTGTTCAAATCTTTCTCTTCTGTTTTAAATGATTTCATTTCACTTTCCATATTCAATCTACTCTAAAATGTAGCCACATAGAGTTAATAGACTCCTTCGTTTAAATGAAAGCTCAGCACACTTAGAGATGTGATCAGATGTCTGAAGAGTGTTTCTTCCTGGGCTTTTGTGGTGGGGGAGGGGTAACTTGGACAAACTGATGTTGTGGCGATGTTCATAGGTTCCAACAGTGACCATGTGTCTTGTCTGCCTAATAATTACACATCCTGCTGGCAGCTGATGCTAAAGCCTGTAGCTGGAAACTATGGGGTCCTTTGTCTCTTGCTTATATTTCAATTCTTTGAACGTTGCTGGCATAATTATTTTAAAATCTGGTTCTGAGAAGTCTAATATTTAGGTTCCCTGTCGGAACGGTAGCTGGATAAAACACAGAATGCCTAGTTTGAATTTCAGATAAATATCAAATGGAATTTTAGGTCAGCAATGAATAACATTTTACTATAAATATGTCCCAAATATTGCAACAGGATATTCAGTGTTTATCTGAAATTCAAAGATAACAGAATGTCTTCTATTATATTTGCTATAAATGACAACTTTATCCATGAGTTTATATCTATTTATCCTTTTGATTTGTATTATGTATTGTCATCTCTCTTCAAGTATATTGCTTTTATTAAAAAAAATTATGTGCTACACATTGTGTCAACAAAACTGTGGAAATAGCATGGTCTTATATGAAGTTATCCACATTCGAAATAATATCGTTTTGTTTCTGCCAGGCACTTTGAGATGCTAGCAGTCCAGGATCAATTCAATCAGATTTTAAGGATTGAGTAGATTCAAATCTGAGCCTCAGTTCTTGTGAGTTTCATCTGCTTATTGGTCATACTTATCTCAAATCAAGATGAGTTCACCAGGTTACCATCTCTGAACTCCAGTTTCTGCCCTGTAGCATAGCAAGACTGATAAACATGTTCTTTAGCCTCTCAGCTTCTTTGATCCTTCCTCTTGAGTCAGAAAATACTTAAAAGAACCCTTAAACTTGCCTCTCCATAGGCTTTCATTCACCCATAGATCCTGGCTAGTTGTTCTTTACAATCTTATTATTTCTTTCATGCCTTTGAATAGTTGTCAGTGTCTAGATTTTCTAGTAGTTCTCATCAGGAAGTTTAGTGTAAATCAGTCTTCCTTTACTGAAACCAAGTCCTGATTGTTAGTATTAAATACTTCTTAAGGATGAGAGACAAAATCGTATGAAATGTAAAGGGGAATATAGGCAAAGGTGTTGTTCCTTTATTGACTATCTTAAAATACATCATCAGGAAAGAGATGGTGTCTGATTTAACACTACATGTTCCCTTCTCTCTTATCCAGTCTGGAAGGGCAGTGGTGAATATCACACAAATCCTATTTATACACAAGTTTCAGGCTTCAGAGGCACCCATTATGGTCGTTTTCTCTCTCCATATATATATTGTCTTTTTAGGGCTGTACCCACGGCATATGGAGATTCCCAGGCTAGGGATCAAATTGGAGCTGTAGCACCAGCCTACACCACAGCTCACAGCAACGCCAGATCCTTAACCCACTTAGCGAGGTCAAGGATCAAACCTGCATCCTCATGGTTACTTGTTCAGATTCGTTTCCACTGAGCCACAACAGGAACGCCAAGATTTTGTTTTTTACCTTTTATAATTTCTCAGTCATTAACTTGGGATATTTTAAGTATCTCCCAAAAAGGCAGGGCATTTGTTAATGTTTTAGGTGGTTTGTTACTGAGGAGGCAATGTTTATCAAGATTTTGTTTAATTCTCTTAAACCTGGTTGAGTGCATTTTCTTTATTACAACAGTAATTGATTGCATTTACTACAAATGGTTGTTTCTCATTGCTTATGAATTTCCAATTTTACTTTCATTAATATGCTGTGAGCATAAGTTTTTCTTTTATTTATTATGTTTTTTAGCTTTTTGTATAGGTTTTCTATGTATTTACTTGTATTCTGAGTGAAGTTTTAGTCTCATTGAAGAAAACAGAGCAAATTTTACCTCCATATTTTAACTTCAGGACAGTGAATGTGTTGAAATGATCTAAGCATGTTCATATTCATCTTAAATATAAACCCGAAATTTAGAATGCTTCTATTCTTAAAAATAATTTATCCATGAACTGAAGCAATGCTATGTGTCCATGTATCAAAATAAAGCAATAAAAAATGAATAGAGCTATGCCTCATTAATCTGACAAAAGTGTCAAATATCTTTCATCAAAATGTAAAAATTTCCTCTTAAACCAATAATTTAATTGAAATGTTTACTATATAAAACTTATATCACCATCTTCAAAGAGAACAAAGTGTTAACATTTGAGTTCTTCAAATAAAAATGTGAACAGATTATATTATCATTTGAAAGCAGTATAATATTTGCATGCAAAGGAAAAAGCACTGAGATTTGAATGCAAAATTCATATTGTAGCTTCTAGCTAATGACAAGGATAGTAACCTCAAAGAAGTAGAAAATTCCAGAAATAAACACAATAAAAAATAAAAACAATCAAAATGCCTATCGTACCCTAAGGCTTTAGGATAAGAAATAATACCATTTGTCTGTCTGGCAGGAGGTATGTTACTGATAATAAGTTTTAGATGCTGAGAGCAAGATGATTATTTATCAAAAAAAAATAGATTTGTTTTTCAAGCTCCACTGGTAGAAATAACTAAACTTTTAGTTGGGAAGATACAAGAAATTATGTCTCATAAATTAAATGCTTTCAAACAAATGCAAGTAAATAACAGGGGATCAATTAAAACCCAAACATTCCAGATCTTACTTGACTTATGTCCATAGTAAATTTCCATTTCCTATAATAGTTATTGTTAGGGTAGTGATTTTAAAGGGAACTTTTTGGAATCAAATTTATTAGGTTCCAACAGTGATTCTACCTGTTACCAAGTATGTGTTCCTGAGCCATGTACTTAATATCTCGGAACCCCAGTTATCCCATCTATTAAATGAAGTGGTTTTGAGAATTGTAAAGCATATTAAACGTAAAGGAGTCCAGAGATCAGCCGGCGTATAATCATACTTAATTACTAGGGTGATTTAGAATAACTGCTACTAAAGGAATGTCTGTGAAACTCTAATCATCAAACTAGTATGGAATTCAGTCTTTTTCCAAGATTTCATTCTAGATATAATTCCAAGGGATTTATACTTGTCCTTTTTTTTTTTTGTCTTTTTTTTTTGCCTTTTTTAAGGCCGCTCCTGCGGCATTTGGAGGTTCCCAGGCTAGGGGTCTAATCGGAGCTGTGGCTGCCGGCCTACACCAGAGCCACAGCAACGCCGGATCCTTAACCCACTGAGCAAGGCGAGGGATCGAACCCGAAACCTCATGGTTCCTAGTCGGATTTGTTAACCACTGAGCCATGACAGGAACTCCTACTTGTCCTTGAATCAGTCCTTCCTCTGTTCACCTGAGATAACCTGCTGTGAAATCACATGTCCTGATTAGGCTGGTTTCATTTCCTATCACCGTTCTGGCCTCACTCTCAGGGGAAACCAAGAAAGCCATTATGCTTGAAAGCCCATCCTGGTTTCATGTGCTTATTTATGCAGAATAAGACGGCTCCTTTTGCTGTGAGGAATTGTGTTCTTTTCAGTATAATGCTCAGTGAGGGTCATGTCTCTTGTGATATAACTTTCATAATTAACCTCCTTCAAGTCCTCACTGTGGCACTAATACTCTGGTGGGGATTTTTCTTCTCTTTTGTTTGGAGGACAGGGAGCTCTTTCTGCATTAGCTGCATGCTGATCAGAGAATCAACACTTGATTGAAATTGATTACCTGCAGAGACCCATTTTCCATAGGGTGCATTTTCCCTTGGGAACTACTCTTATTCATCATTCCTTTGTATGTCTGACTGAGAATATGTCAGATGAGTTTAAGTAAGTAAGTGTTTCAACGTCAATTTATTTTGCTCTACAGTTAGTCCTCTAATAGGGGGAAAAGGTATCCTATCACATAGCTTCCATGTCCCAAACCCCAGTGGTTGTATTTGGGGAGGGAAGGCTTCTGAGCAGGACAGTTACCTCGTCCCACTCAAGTACAGGCTCTTGACAAGCCAAAGTGTCTTGTTAAGTAAGTACATGTACATGCATTTTATAGAGTTGACCATTAATACATTTTAATATAGAAATAATAAAAATAATATTCTTTAGGGCATAATATATATTTTTTCAAGTTTTCAAACAAAACCTCATCCTGGCTTATTTGGGAATCTCTTATGAGATGATATTGTACTTATAAATGTTATAAAACTTGACTATGGAGAAATTTGTAGGTTTTTGTAAGCATAGTTGAAAGGGATTTTGCTTCTTTATGCAGTTTTACACATTTCACAATGCAACTAAGACTTCATTCCACCTTTTAGTATTAAAAGCCACATATTAGTAACATGATACACAGAATCACAGTGGGTAAGTTGTCACATTAAATACCGAAGTATTTTGCTCAAAATTGTTGAAGCAAATGACATCACTCAGCCGAATCTTCAAGTTAGAACTGGTAAAAGTCAAGACTTCTAGGAGTACAAGCCAGGCAAAACAATTCATCGTTTTTAATGGTCTTTTAAGATAGATTACACAGTAATCAATAGTGATAGTTCCTGAGAAGAATGATGCAATGGAGAAACTTTTTACATGTTCATTGACTCAGGTAGCAGAACTTCATTTTTATTATCTCACCTAAAGATCCAACATGACATCCAGGAATCAAGACCACCCAGTCATTGACAAAGGGCTTCATAAAACTGAACCAAGAGAATACTAACTACATAGAAATCTGCTCATGATGAGCCATATTGACTCCTTTTAAAATAGAAGCTGATTGCTTCTGATACAGTGAGGCGTTCAGGCATTTTATCATTATTGTTTTATGCCACTAAGCTCTCATTACATCATCAAAAAAGAAAGTCAACACTGACTTTATCAATAAGGTTCAAGAAAGAAATAAAAAATAATTATACCTATCAGTCCTCATCTGAAACAGAATTGCTGAATGTGATAGGCTATGCAAAGGACCCTCAGGCTTTGTAACAATATAGATTTAAGAAGGATAATAATAGAAAAAAAATGAAGTGAGGGAGAGAATATGTAACAGTAGTTATTGTACCTTGGCCTTGGTAGCAGAGATCAGCAGCATAGGAAGGATCCCGAAGGGGTCTTCTCACCCTAGACTTGTTGATATTGCTAAGAACATTGATATCACTTTAAGAATAGAGAGCGAAATTAGAAGCAACTGAAATATGGATAGAAGATGGTAAGTGAACTTCTAGTTTATGTTTGTTTATAGGCTACGGAGTATTGTGAAGAGAGATCTGGGCTTAAAAGATGAAATATAGATTCCAGTAGCAGCTGTCCAACCTCATGGATATATTGCTCTGAGACTCAGTTTGATCACAAACAAAAGCCAGTGATTTTATCTGGTCTCTTTGCTGTAGGAAAATCCCTAGGCATCAAGTAAAATAATTAAAGCGAACATAATTTTAAAAATATGAAATTCTGGAGTTCCTGTTGTGGTTCAGTGAGTTAAGAACCTGACATGGCCTCTGTGAGGATAGGGTTCAATACCTGGCCTTGCTCAGTGGGTTAAGGATCTGGTTTTGTGGCAAGCTGTGGCATAGGGTGCAAATGCAGCTTGGATCCTGCATTGCTGTGGCTATGGTGTAGACTAGCAGCTGCAGCTCTGATTCAACACACAGCCTGGGAACTTCATATGCTGTGTATTGGCAGAAAGAAAGAGAGAAAGAAAGGAAGGAAGGAAGGAAGGAAGGGAGGAAGAGAGGGAAAGAAATTCTATGAAAGTAGGTATCACTCATGTTCATCTCAGTCTGTGCTTATTTCTTCATCACTATAGACTCCACTGTGGTACTTCTCAGGCTTTTTCTCTCCTCTTTTGCTGGTGTGACTCTTCCTTCCCTGCTCACTCCCTTTTCTTCCTAAATCATCAGGTAGCCAGTCCCTGTTTAGTTTGGGCCATTGGTAGGGTTGATCTGAACACTGCAGCTGAGGCTACTGTTTCAGTAACTTTCTCCTGGAATTCAGTGGAAAAAATAAAAATTAAAATAAAAAGACTAGCCAACTATTTATGGCTGTGTTCTTAAAGGCAGAGAATGTTAGAAAACCAATCCAAAACCTCCATTTCTCACTTGTGTGAGTCTTGATATTTGATGCTCATCTGCACAGGGTGTCCCGTGCAGTATGTTTATTTTATCAGTAAGCTGTTTGTGCAGTAGAACCAATTTCTGAAAATAGAACCTTTTCCTCTTTTCCCCAGGCATTGTTTCAAGAAGAATAAGAATAAAAATGACTTTTAAAATTAAATTCCTTGGAGAGGTCAGCAATTCTGGCAACAGGAGTCAAAGTCACATCAGTCCCTGATTTTTTTTTTAATTTTTTTTTTATTTTTGCTTTTTAGGGGCTCACCCATGGCAGATGGAAGTTCCCAGGCTGGGGGTCAAATCGGAGCTACAACTGCCATCCTATGCCACAACCACAGCAATGCGGGATTGGAGCCACGTCTGTGGCCTACAGCACAGCTCACGGCAACGCCTGATCCTTAACCCACTGAGCAAGGCCAGGGATTGAACCCTCAACCTCATGGTTCCTAGTCAGATGTGTTTCTACTGGGCTACAATGGGAACTCCAGTCACTGATGCTTTAAGTGACTTTACTTGAACAGAGATCAACAACTCTGCTGAATATCTATCCTATGTTCTCTGTCCAGTACCTCTTCTTTTTCATGATCTTTTCCCCTTAATATCTATGAGTTTTCACATGGTCATGACTCAGAAGCTGATAGGAAGATAGGAAATGATAGGCAATGTCAGGATTCAAGTGCTGTGATCCCTAACAATGACTTGGAAGGAATGTACATAGTTCCTATTTCTTGACTCAAAGTTTACAAAGAGTTAAAAAAAAAAAAAAAGCTTAAAAATTGGAAGAGAGGCAGTCTATAAAGACATTTAGCAGTTTTAGCAGAACATGAAGTTTACCTTAAAACAAGTAGTGATAATTGGTTAATTAGAAGTAGAAGATTGGCTAGGTATTAAGAGATTTCTGGGAAGAAAGCATGAACATAAAGGAATAAAAGCTGAGCTATAAAGATAATTCTCTTTTTTTAATGCCTCCAATTCAAAAAAATATTGGTGATCTTTTAGATTTTAGGAAATGATGCCATGTAGAGAATAGTCGAAGTAATTAAAAGAGGATCATTACAGAGTAGCATGAGTAGTTTGCTTTATTCACTGATGATCCACCAATTTAAAAAATGCTGAATAGAAAAGAGATTTAAGTGTTTACATTCTCTAAGCTGGTATTATTAATAGCTCAAAATTCTATGTATTTAAATAGGTGCAGTAATCAGCATTAAGGAGGTGAACTGCTTCATGATTTGGGAGGATTTATCTCTTTACAAGGAAGAGTTGATCCATGTATCTTAAAATTTTATTACTCACTCTTCATTAATTTTTAATTTCTAACTTGGAAACAGTCAAATTAACCCTTTTTAGTGGACATTTGTATGTTTTGATGACTGCATAGAGTCACGTTAGCCCAATCATAATCAGGATACAGAGAAGTGCCATTATTCCAAAGAAAGTCCCTCATATTGTCCCTTTGTAGTCAAACTACCCTCCTCCCGACTTTAAACCTTGTCAACTGCTGAAATGTTCTCTGTCCTTATGATTTCGCCTTTGCTGTGTTATATAAACATAGTCATATGGTATATAAGCTTTTGAATTTGGATTCTTGCACTTTGAATAGTGAGTTTGAGATTTACTTATATTCCTGTGTGTACCAATAGCTATTTCCCTTCTATTACTGAGTAGAATCCCATTGCATAGATGCTTCAGCTATTTGGTTATTCATTTCCCAGTTGAGAAACATTTGGACCATTTTTAGTTTTTGCATTTTCAGTAAAGCTGCTGAAACATTCACATGTAGGTTTCCATGGTGAGGAGGTATAAGCATAGGTTCTCACTCAACCCAGGCTAGTTTACTTCCTGCTATTGAAAAATATTTGACAGGCTAGTAGTAGAGTGCAAAGCTGGTCCCTTATATGTCACCATCTCTTGAAGACATCGATCAACCACTTAACTACATTAAATTATCTGCTTTTCCTGATTCAGGAATTCATCCTCACATGAATTCTACATATATTCTGGATGTAGATCTATCTTTTTGCGTATGAGGTCTTAGCCAGTACTATTTTCTGAGAGCCTACCAAATTTTTGATCAGCTGTCATGGGATCCCACATAACATTACTCTGGACCCATGCTACATACTCTACTTAAAAGGAGGTGCAGCAGTGGAGATATGACCACAGAATTAACTGGACCTATTCCATGCTACAGCATTCAGAAACTGCCAGTCTGGAAAGGATAATGAAATGGCCATACAGGCTACCAACTTGGTGATGAAACTTTGCAGTGATGGAGTGTCATCATCCACAATGTGTTTACACGCTAGATAAACGATCATTGTTTTGTTTAGTTGATTTTATATGATTTATGGACTTAGGGGTAGAATACTTAGAGATGAGAACTTAGAGGAATAAGAATACATCGCTCTGCTTACTATCACTCCCAGAGGCTTACTTGGTAAATTTATGTTACTCTGGACTCTGCAGGTTTAAAAGACTTGCAGAGAAAAAAATGCTTTCAATAGAGGACATAAAAAGTCTCATTACATTTCAGGCTCTGTCAGATACAGACTAGTTTTTCATATTTGTTTTATCCTTCTGCTCTGATCTCTGTTTACTTGATTCCTGGACTAGTTATAATGAGGGGTAGGGGATGGGGTGTGGTTATTTTTCTTTTATTCCTGAGACAGTGTTTTCTGACAGAGAAGATTTCAGAAGAATTTTGGAGTTCTTGGTGTTACTAGTTACCTAGTCTAAGTGTCATCTTTATGAACTTTGTATTTTTTTCCTTTGTAGGTGACCTACTGCATGTATATGACATGGTCACATTATCATTCTGTTGCCATTGTAACTCAGCAACTTTAAACCAACATCTTGTCTTTCTTCAAGTTATAATTACTGATATAATTTTGGCTACAAATGAAGATACAGTCTTGCAGAATGGTCATACAAAGATTTTCTTTGTGTGTGTGTGTATATTTTAATACTTCAAGGAAATATTGTAGAGACTAAACTTGTTTTTCTCTAGCTTTCTGATGCTAGCTCAGTCCATAGCTTTATCAATATGTAGTAACATTCTCTCAGTGGATGCATGACCTCAGATGTCCCAAGGCAAAAAATAGGTGTCTTTTTTCATATACTTTCCAATTCCATAATATGAAAGAATGTCACTGCCATTTGCATCAACTCAGATAACCAATTTCAGGTATCTGATACTTCGCTGAAGTTTTCTGATAACAGTTTCTGTAAGAGTTGGTGCACTTGGATTTAAAACATTCGAGGGAGTTACTGTTGTGGTTTAGCGAGTCACGAACCCCGCTAGTATCCATGAGAATGCGGGTTCAATCTCTGGCCTCGCTCAGTGGGTTAAAGAGCCTGCATTGCTATGGCTGTGGTGTAGGCCGGCAGTTCCAGCTCCGATTTAACTCCTCGCCTGGGAACCTGCAAAAGCCGCAGGTGTGGCCTTGAAAAGCAAGCAAGCAAACAAACAAATTTAGAAGTCAGCCTTAGCTATTTAAACAAATAGGTCTGAAAAGACCCTAAATACATTCCAAGATTGTAGTAAAAATTTATAAGACAGCTTCAGAGAGGGCACAAATAGCATACTTTAGGATTTCTGAACCGGAAGCTTAAGGGCATCTCTAGAGCACTGTCAGCAGTGAACCCTCTCCTACAAAGTTCTGTCCTTCTCGGTTTTGGCTATCAGTTAAAATTCCTGATGGGAAGGGGAGTGCTATACTGGCGTTTATGGTGGTTAGCGTTTATAGAACCTCCTAGGGGATTTTTAATTTTTTAAATAAGAAGGCTTAAGCAATTTTAAAGGTCATGTATCCAGCGGAGGAAAAGATTTGATGATATACGTAACAGAGGAGTTAATTGAAGGGGTAGTTTCAGTTCATGGGTAATACACCCTGCAACTAGGATCAAACCCTTTATTTATAAGACTTATTGCAGTTTAGTATCTCTCCCTCCTAAGTGCTACAAAATATATTTTCTCTAATTCAATTTATTTAATGGCAAAACATTTTTGGACTTTTAAAAACTGAATTAGGGGTTCCCACTGTGGCGCAGCAGAAACGAATCCAACTATTAACCATGAGGTGGTGGGTTCGATCCCTGGCCTCACTAAGGGGGTTAAGCAAGGATCCAGCATTGCCTTGAGATGTGGTGTAGGTCGCAGCCATGGCTCAGATCCTGTGTTGCTCTGACTGTAGCTCTGATTCGACCCCTAGACTGGGAACATCCATATTCCTCAGGTGTGGTCATAAAAAGCAAACTAAATAAACAAATACATTAAAAAAAACTGAATTAACAAAATATTAGTTACGTAATTATTAAAAGATGTGAATCAATGTGTTAGCCAGTTAATGCATATTGCTGATTATGTCGATGTTGTGCATAAAAATTTTGAGACTTTCATTCCATGCCCCTTAGCTCAATGATGTTTACTTCTTTGATTTTCTATTTTGAAAAGTTTAGTTCAACCATTGATCGTCAGTATTAATCTTTAGCAAATTACTCTCTAAAAGTAGACAGCCACATCTGGATAATATGGATGATAATGGCACTGGCTCATGAATTTTGGAGGAATGAATAAATAGTTTTAAATCAGGTTGGTGCACTTCTTAACTGAGTGTGCACTGGCAAATTACTTAAACTCTTTGAGCCACGCATTCCTTATTTATATACTGAAAATCTCAATAGTGGTTAAAACAAAAAAATATTTCAAGGGAAATGCTTAGATTAGTGCAGTGTCTGTTACAGTAATTGTTGTTACTTTGCAAAAATCTATTTGGTTGGGCAAATCCAGATTCCACTTTTTCTTATAGTGAGAAAAGTTGTCAAAACGGTAAACATGCCAAAGTGGGATGTAAGTCAACTTTTCAAAACAGGTGTTTCCTCAAATGTGCTCTATAGACATTAGAGTTCTTCAGGTTCTGAAAATTAATAACCTGAATCTAATCATTGTCATAGGGAATCATTTATAATTTGTCAGCATTCACTTAAATTGAGATTCAATCTCCTCCATTTAGCTGGCTATTCAAATCCATGTCCTCCAAAGGATATGAAGAGCCAATGCCTTACCATAGGAAAATAGTGGCAATAGTAATAATAAAAGTGATGAGGTGAAAATAGTGTCAGTTCTATCATTCCTGGCCTCAATTAGTTCTTATGAGATACTGCATAAAGAAGATAATTAAATAATAGTTTAAATCCTATAAAAGTAGAATTAGGCTTAAAGTTAAAAACAAGTGCTCTCCAGCATCAGTTGCCCTGTGTGTTTTTAAAGCTTCACATCCCCTTTAAATGGGACCACGGCTATGACATTTTACAACTTCTGAGCCAGAGGTGTACAATCAATGCAAATTAAATTTTTTTTGCATTCAGTGTTGACTATTTTCTTCTCATTTACCATGACTTTCCCTTATTAGTATCCTTAGGCTCTTTGTGTTTCAAAATAGCAACAACAAATATAGAGATTTACATATACTTTCTTTGATCTTTGTAAGAACATCCATAACCCTAAATATTGCTTCTACTGTGGGAAAAAAAAAAAGGACTAAAGTCTTAGGTAATGGGGTTAGAAAAGCCACTCCGAAAACTGCATATAAAAATTTTATTAGATAATATTTGCCTCAACATTGAACTTGGAAAAAAAGAAAGATCAAATGTAAGAGAGAAAATAAGTTACAAATTTTGTATGGTATTTGTATAAAGATGACAGAGGTTATTTATTAGTAGATTTGTTGTTTTTTGGCAAGTCCTAAAAGTAGTAAATTAGCATTTTGTCTCATCTCCCTTGATTCCTCCTTAGTGTAGTGACCTTGAATGGCGTCGAAACAAGGTATTTGGCTCTGTTCGACCTGGCTAAGATATGCAGTGTTCTTAAAGGTTGCTCTAACCCTACACTCTTATATTCTAATTTGTGCTATAAATTAAACTCCCCAAATTGGGTAAAATGCAATGTTTCAAAAGTTGTTATCTAAAACCCCTTCCAATGGTCTGATTAAAAAAAAAAAAAAAAAAAAAAAAAACAGCAACAGGAAAACAATGCCTTTATTCTTTTAAGGGAAAGAGTTATGCTTTATATACATATGGAACTGAATTTCAGAAAAAAATAGATAGCTTACCCAACCAGCTCTAACAGTCAGCTGTCACCAAAACATAAGCAGATTTCAAAACATCTGAGCTTGTTCTGAAGCATAGGGTGCTAACACTATTCTGTGCTACTCTTCTTGCTCACAAGGCTCAGTCTGCAGTTTTCTCTGATTGCCGTTTCTAAGGAATCTTGCCCTCATCAGAGGGCCTGTAGCATTTTTTAAAAATCTGTTCCACAACTCTACTTCATGGATCTGTTCATGAAGATCAATAAGGACCATTCTCTCCTGAAACACAGAAAAAGGAAAGGAAGTTTAAAGCCACAATAATATTCTTTTTATTTTACACAAGATTGCAAAAAGATTTAGGTAGGTAAATGGATAGCTTGTTTTATTCCACATTGATAGGCAAATACTTCTCCTTCACAGAAAATATTTAGATAGATAGAGATATGTATATATTTGGATTTTGATGGCAAAGAGTTGTCAGCCGCTGGTCTGAGAGGTCTACTTGCTAACTGAAGCCTTCTGTACTTTTAGGTCTTCCCTGCTAGCCATTCTCACTCCTCCTAAATTTACTACTGCTTTGTTGAGGCAACTGTAAATCATAGAACATAATGATGTATTTTCCTATTTCTGAGCTTCCTTGTATTTTCTTACTATTTGATAACAATAATAAATGCCTGGAGTGATGACATGGTAAATTATTATAAATATCTGGAAATCAAGTCAATGTAACTATAGTGTTTATGAAGAGATAACATGAGAAAAGATTTATCTTGTTGAATTTTAATATTCAGAACATCTACTGAGATAATTCTGAGCTCAGTAGGAGCTCAGAATGTTTGTGTTAATTGTTTACTGTGAATTGTGCATTAATAGTCACAACGTTTGTTGAAATTATGTGACGTTCCCTGTATAACATTTTTTTTTTTTAACTTGGAAACTTATACAAATGATTCTTGGCTTGTTTGGAGATTGAAATTATTTAATAGTTTTTCAGTTCTTGGATCCTTTGTGGGAAATTACTCAACACCGATGATAACTCCTAGATTCGGATAAACAAATAAGAATATAGCCATCAGTTACCAAATTTGATCTGATGCTGGTGTACGTATTAATTAGTGTTAAAATATTGTAAAAAAATTTAAAGTTAGTAAGAAAAAAGTTATTTTATAAAAAGACACGTTAAAGAGAAAACTTACTTGCAAATATTTTCTGAATCAAGACACTGTGTTTTCCATCTACTCAAGAGATGACCGAGGGCACTGAATTACAAATAAACTTTGAAATTAAACTGACTCATAATGGCACTTATATGTGTTTAATAGAATTAGTATTTTCCCAAATTTCTAACCTCGTGCTTTAAATTTTTCCAAGACCCTTGTCATTATAACCAAAAATAGTTTGGGTGTTAGTGAAAGGGGAGGTAGTTCTCTAATCATGATAAAGGGGGGAATATCTTAATCTAGTTCAGAAACTCTTCCCTGAGGATGGACTTGCTTGGAGAAGCCCATAGACATTAACAATGAAAGGTTAATGTCTATGGGCGGGGGGTGGACTTGCTTGGAGAAGCCCATAGACATTAACAATGAAAGGTTAATGTCTATGGGGGGGGGTGGACTTGCTTGGAGAAGCCCATAGACATTAACAATGAAAGATTAATGTCAAGTGGGGTTCCTTGGGGCTTAAACTGATGAGCCCTTAAGGGACACCAGAGTGACAGTCTTTGGGGTTGGGCACATGGTCAGTATGTTGCAGAACACTCTTTGTAGTTGATAGATAAACTTTTATGCATATCTGGCTTTGGGCATTGCCGGTAGGTTAGTCACATCAGTTTTAAGTCATAAATGTTTAAATGATTAAGAAATGAGGTCAACGCTTTATTTTTTACTTCTGAGCATCTGAAGCATCATTGTATTTTTCAATTACACATTTAAAAAATTGAAAAGTAACACATGCATATATATCTTAAATATAACTGAGCACAGGGGTCAATAATCTTACCAAGGAACCACCTTTGCACTCATTTCCAGGCATAATCTCCCCACCCAGGGTAACAACTCTCCCAATAATAAAATGTATACATCTAAGGATGACCTGACCCCCTTGCTGTACAGTGGGAAAATAAAAAAAAAAAAAAAAAATGTTTCACTTGCTTTCGAACTTAATTGAAATGGAATTATACATTATTACTATTTTATGTCTGAGGACTTTTGTCCATATATTTGTAAGATTTGTGTAAGTTTTGTATGTAGTTTTTATTTAAGTCTGGTTACTTTACCTTATTACTGTATTATAATGCTCCAACTTATTTTTCCCTTCTATGGTTCATGGACATTTAAGTTGTTTCCAGTTTAGGATGTTTGAGTATTATTCTGTGACCATAGAATGCATGTTGTTATTGAATATAGGCATGCATTTCTATTGGGAATGTAACTAGGGGCAGTTTTGCTGATTCCCAGCTGTCAGAATACTAAATTATAGTTAGATGAGGCCAAAGAGTTTTCTGAACTGGTAAACATAGGCCGATTTGTACTCCCACCAGCAATGTTCAAGATTTCTGTTGCTTTCTTTATTTTGTCTTTTTTCCTACACTTCTGAGTCTTTATGGGCATTTAATGGTATCTAATTCTTTTATTTTGAATTTCTCTGATGACAAACATAGACACCTTTTCATCTGGAACCACCCCTGTTTTTAGTATATAATAGAATAAAATATTTTTTTTTTGTCTTTTTATGGCCACACCCACGGCATATGGAGGTTCCCAGGCTAGGGGTTGAATCTGAGCTACAGCTGCTGGCCTACGCCACAGCCACAGTAACACACGATCTGAGTGGAGTCTGTGACCTACACCACAGCAATGGACTGAGTGGAGTCTGTGACCTACACCACAGCAATGCCAGATCCTTAAGCCGCCACGCAAGGCCAGAGATCAAACCCGCAACTTTGTGGATCCTAGTCGGGTTTGCTACCATTGAGCCGCAATGGGAACTCCCTAAAATAATTTTTATTTGGCAAAATTTTTCTAGTTATGTTGTTTTAAAATGTAAAGGAAGAGTTGTTTTGAATGTCCTTAACATAGCTATGGTCAATTCATTCACACCATCTTTATTTTGTTTTCATTAAGAGGAAAAAGTTTCTCTTTCAGTTTGTAGTTTGTGTTTTTAGAACCTTTAAAGTTACTTTTCTTCATATGTTATACAAAAGTTAAATTCAATATTATGGCTATGAAATATGTGTATGTTATACTCAAATGTAATGTTACAAAACAGAGTATGTGTATATATATATATATATATATATATATATATATATATATACATATATACACACGATTGTACACTTATAATTTACCATTTTCGTAACAATTTAAATAAATGTGTTGTCTTATCATCATATTTTGACATGGTTGATAGCATTTTTTTCAGCCGTAAAATGTCCCTTGGAAATAGCGGGAAAACCAATGGGAAACTAGGGGGTAAAAATATGTAGATGAAATACAGGCTTACGATATAAATATTTTTGGCAGTTTTTCCAGTTGGATAGATATAAGGATTTATCATTAGTTGGGCATCACCCCATAAATACTATTTTATGTAGGCTGAATTAATCAATTTATGACTTTTTAAAAACTGTTCTTCATAATCCATAGATTTTCAGAAAGACCATTAACAAATGTTGCCTCCAGTGTGAACAAGATCATCATTCTTGAGATTTAAATATTTTCTATATAAGAAAAGATTTTCTATAAGAAAAGCCTGAGAAAAGTGTTAAACATTGCATTTAATTGCTTGTTATTATAAGATTCTATGTTCTCTTGGCTAGGTTAGAATTATATCACTTGTATCTGACAAACATGTGTATTTATCTTAAATCTCAAAACAATTGTTGCACATCTTCTGACTTCAAAAATAGACTGGTGCATATTCTGTCTTATAAAATGAATGTCATTATGCAATATCTGCAACCATTTATTCATTTAATTTCTGGTTTGTCAAAATACTTCATATAGGTTTATTATTTTGTGATTCTTGTTATTTTATTCTGGGTGAATATTCCCATTAAATATTTACAAACTGCAATTTTGTGTATACTCAAAGTCATGAATTTTTCTTTATATTTAAATTTAAGATATCCTTGCCAGCAAATTACAAGCAATATTCTTGCTGGAAGTTTGGCGATTAGCTAATTGTTTAGAATATATATTATCTGTAAAATAACAATTTTAAATAGTAAAACATATGCTTCTCAATGATGATTGTTTTTATTGTTGTTAAAATTTTGTTTAAAATTCATTTTAAAAAGATGTTATTTTCTACAACTTTTTCTGTAATCAGAGCATGTTAAATTCACTTAATATCCTTAAGAAATTGGTTTATGTCTGCAGAACTATACTAATAGATATTGAGACCCTGTTTGAGATTCATAACTTTTATCAACAGCAAATATGATAGAGAACATAGGAAATAATAAATTATTTGCAAAGTGCAAGGAAACATTAAATTAGAACTTTTAAAGGATATCATTACCATTATTGCAGCTTGGATAATTCTGATAATATATATTAGCACTGGAATGGCAAATAACATTTTCCTTTTATCCATTGAATTAAAGAATGAATGCATTCACAATGTTAAAATATTCTTTGCTATTGCTATATTTACTATAAAAGGAAACATTGATCAATACTGACTCATAATCAGAAATAAATTAGGATAGGCTTACCGGAAATTTAGATTCTCTCTTATTTTTTTACTCTTTGTTTACCATTTTTAGGAAACCTTGCCTGTAGAGAAAATCTGAGTGTATTAGCTTCAGGTAAATGTTTATATTCTTTTAGCTTCATGTCTTTGAGAATAATAGGAAAAGGTGTGTAACAGCAATGAATATAAATAATTGAACCAGTGTACATTTTTTGAGCAAAAACAAACCCATGCATATGCATTGGAATGTGAAAATACCTTGCAAAATTATTAGTCAATTTGTGTTTAAATAAATTATAAATTCATAATTTGATGACAGAAGAGTTCCACCATGGTGCAACCCAATCGGCAGTGTCTCTTAGGCACTAGGACACAGGTTCAATCCTCAACCCAGCACAGTGGGTTAAGGATCTAGCATTCTGCAGCTGTAACACAGGTCACAACTGTGGCTTGGATCTGATCCCTGGCTTGGGAATTCCATATGCCAGAAAAGGAAAAAAAAGTTGATGAAAGAGGTGCTTTAGGAGGTACTTTGTAAAGAGTAAATATTGTCACTGGAAAGTTATAGCTACGGTGATCCAGAATTCCAGAATGCTAAAACAGAATAAGCTACTACAAAAATGTGTCATTCTCACTCTAAATTTTAAGATTTTTTAATATAATAAATAATCCACAAAGACATGCTCCATGCAAATTTTCTTTAAAATTCAGAGGTACATAAAACAAAAATTGATAGTGCCACTTCACCATGCCCCAAGCTCCAAGTCCCTCTCCATATATCGCTGTTTGGAATGTCTTCTCTAACATTTTTTGCTTTATGTACTAACATATAATGCAGATAACTATAATACACATATATGTATATGTTTGTTTTATATGCACATAGTGCACATAAATACATATTATCTATTATATTTCTTTATATAAACATACAGAGTATATCAATTTATATGTGTATATATATAAATGCATATATAATAAATATAAATAATATGTAAACATATGTGAATATTCTTTGAGCTAAGAAATAATTTTAAAATGTGAGAGGTTGCATACAGAGAACACAAGTTATTCTGATTAATAGAATGAAATATACTTATTCTCTAAGACTTGTAAAAATTAAAAGGGTTAACAAAAGAAAATAACTCTTTAGAAATGCAAATAAGATGGAATTTCAATATCTCATTTATAGTAAGATACAATAAGGTGAAATTTGTGCAAATATATTTGAAAATTAAAATTTGCTATGCAAGTTTAAGTTCTTATTAATTCTACAGTATTTCAAAGATCATTAATGTCTAAATATACTTTCTAATGTATATTTCAAAATTCAGTTAGAATTGCAGCTGTTGATGTTATAAACCAGGGGACAAGGATCACCCATTTGACTATTTGTCCAGACAGTTCTCTGTTCCACAGTTCCATGATATTTTCTTTGTTTCAAAGCTCCTTTAAAAAAAATAGCAGGTTTGGGAGGTCTCTTGTGGTGCAATGGTTTAAGGATCCAGTGTTGCCACTCCAGGGACTTGGGTTGCTGCTGTGATGCCGGTTCAACCCTGGCCTGGGGAACTTCCACATGCTGCAGGCATGCCCCCCGCCAAGAAAAGAGTAAAAATATAGTAGCTTTGCCTGAAATCATTTTGATATTTGTTAGACTGTACTGGAAAAAAAAACCCCAACTTTAGAAATCTGAAAACCATCCAGTTATACCAGGATAACAAAGCTGACTTAAAACCATTACACCCTAAGATCTTGTATTTTAAAATTAAAAGAAACTGAGCTTTGAATGCATCAAAGTACCTATTTGCATAAAATAGATATTTTGCTTATATTTGGGTTTTCCTTTAAAAATATTATTGTGGTACATGTGTGCATTTCAGCATAATAGGTTCAGTGAAAGAGTTCAAATCAATAGAGACTATTTTAAAGACATATTAAGTATACTGCCTTTAAATATATAGCACTTTGTGTAGGGGAGATGAATTTAAATATAGTGATTTTTATTATATGTAAGAGTCATTATTGTTGATATAATTTGATCAAGTCATGAGAGAGATAACTGATATCATCCTTGGGATAAATCTAAATCCTGTATTTTTCAGTATTCTCCGAATGCAACAGAATGAACCTGATAATATTTTAAGTTATATTTATTGTACAAATACCTGGTAATATTTCAAGTTACATTTGTTGTACAAATACTTAAAATGTTGATAATATTTTAATTTATATTTATTGTACACAATACACAGTGTATTATTATGTTTAGAAGTACATAGTAAAAATAAAACATTGAGCTAAATTTTTGTTAAATTAGAGATTAATTATAATTCAAAGCAAAACAGAGCTCTAACAAAAAGCTTTCAACACATAAAGAACATTGTTTGAACTCTGAATATTGGAGGGTCACCTAAAATATTACTAGGTATGTTTTATAACCATATTACAGTTACCTTTCATTTGCACTTGCAACAATATAAATTCACAAGTTGGCATGAGCAGTCGCAAATAAAAGAGTGAGAATAATAGAAAATTTTGAAATTTTCATTTACATTATTCATTGACTACAGATGTAGCAATATGGCAGAATTTGAGATTTGCCATCGAAGTTATGTTTCCCACATTCATATACCAGCTATTTAAGAGGCATACCAGTTCTATCGTTAAAGGAAAACGAAAATGTACTGAATGTTCAAGGTTGGATGAGCCCTGCAATTTGTCCTAAAGCTTAAGAAATTCATTCACTGGAAGACAGTTATAAGAAGAAGAGTCTGACATTTTGCAAAAATCACACAATTCTTGTTGCTTCTAAGTTCATTTTTCTATATTAAGTTGGCCATAAAATAGATCAAATGGTTATTTCATTTTAAGTTTTGTGATTTTTCAGATGATTTTATGGATGAATCGTATATTTTTAAATAATGTTCACAGTTTTTCTAAGAGAAAAGAGGGAAGAACTTGGCAATTAATGCATATCGTCAAACCATATTACTCATTCTAGATCACCTTAGGTAGAACTTATAAGCTACCGTGAAGGAGAAAAGAAAAAGAAACCATAATCCTTTTCTTCAAGGGGCTACTGTCTTACTGAAATTAGCTCACTCTAGCTCTGTGCCACCTTCAGCTTCATACACATTTTTGAAATATAATAATCACTAGTACTTTCATGTTAGGATTGTAAAAAAAAAAGAAATGGCTCACAATTCCACCAAAGGTAATGTCTATTTATATTTCTTAAAAATATATTAATATGTACATGATAAATATGTCAAGGTAAGAAAAGTTATAAAATTATTAGCAAATCTCCCTTTTCTCAACCCCTATTCCCTTTGTTCATTCATAACTATTATTAAAAGTTGTATTTGTAATTCCAGAATACATATATACTAACATACATATATATTTATATACTGATATGTATTCTTTTAACTTACACAAAATTAAAGACTGTTCCATATCGAACACATTTTGTACTAGAGTATGAAAATTTAATTTAGCAGTTTGTGTGTTTTCCAGATTTACTATGATAAACATCTTTGAATGTGGATCTTGGCTAGATCTTTCTTAGTATTCTTTTAGTACAGATGTCAATTAGTTCTGAATTATCTAAGACTGAAACTGAGTAAAACTGATTTAAGCAAAAGGAGGATTTATTGACTAACTGAAAATTCAAGTGTTTTTGATTTTAGACAGAGATCCATCAGGTATTTAAATGCACCATCAAGGAAGTCTGTCTCTTTATTTCTGGAACAAGTTGTCATCGTGTTGCTGGCATGATGTTAGCACTAGCCCTGTGGCTCGTCTTAACTAGATATTTCTCATTGGAAAGAGAGATTATTCCCAAATAATTCAAGAAGGAAAATCACAGAAAGGATTATGATTGTCCTTGTGTGGTTTTCTGGCCTATTGTTGCTTCTAATGTCTGAGATGATGAGAGTAGGCTTCCATCACATGCCTGAACTGAGGTAGGACTGGCAAATAGGGTTAGGCCCATCTAAGCCGAAAGAGAGTTCTGCTCTTTTCTCAACAAGGAAAAAGATGCTAAGAAAGAAAACTCTACATACATCTAGCACAGCAGTTTTACATTCATTTTAAATGGTACACTTCATCAAGACAAAGTACTTTGCCCTTAAAAAGTATGTCTTTAAATCATGTCTAGTGATGACATGAGCTCATCTTTCTTTTAGTTAGTCATTTTCTGCTATTTCTCTTATAGTTGGGAAATAATTTTGCATCCTCAAATTTCCATAGAGGGAAGTAAAACTCCACTTTACCTTTCCTCTATGCTTAATATCTTTGGTCTTATATTTTTCGCTTATACGGTTCCCTTTCTTTCAAGGAAGGGGAAAGTATAAGAGACACACCTCATTAAGATAGGATTCACTGACTCAGATTGTAGGATTGGTAGAAAAATAGTAAGCACGCTGTGCATAGCTTAGCCCCTTTGTTTTTCATTGGTACTTACACTTGCAAACTTTAGTTCTCTATTTTCCCTGTTTACCACATGGATTCCTTAGTTTAGCATTTTTAAGGTAAATGTAAGGGAAAGATAATAGCGACCCATTGGACTTTATATTAAGCTGAACCCTTATATGCAACTTTTATCAGTAATAATGCTCATATTTGATCTCCATTTGTCTGAAGCCTGGGTCTCATTGCTGAATTTGGAATGAGGCCTTAAAATCCCAACATGTATTTTATTATCTTAAAACTTTGAGAATCACAGATTATAATCACAAATACTAGTTTGAGCGCTGAAATAGTAGTTAGAAAATTTAAGAGTTTGGGCTAAGACCATACCCTTAGAGTAAGAAGATTTTTATTGAAATAATTCAATTTCTACAGTTGGCTATACCAGTCCCACTGGATCACAGCCTAGATCGCAGCTGGTGAAGGAATCCCAGTAATAGCCAGGCATCAAAATGAGATTCATCTAGCTAAGAGAGGGTATAATAAAGAAAAAAAAAAACTAGAAACATGATTTATGTGGATTTTCATTACCTTGTAGTTAAGAATTTTGGCTTTTGATTTCTTTACAATTTAAACGAGCATGTTATCTGATTTATGGCCTTTAATTTCAACTGGAATACAGTAGAGTGAGGGAATAAATATTGGTTCAAATTTAGCATATTTTAATAATGCTGACATTTAACTATTTGGAGTAATTTTCTATTGGCATTTGGATTTATTGCATAACACCCACAAGCCATCTCAGAACATAAGGCTGGCTATATTTGATAGAAGACAAACTGGAATGTGACTATTTTTGCCTGGAATGCTTTTCAGTTTGAGGTTTAGGGGTAAAAGCTGAACTACTTATCAGTCATACTGAGAGTATTCCCAGTGGAGCTATGTAACATAGAAGAGCAGCTCCACCATGGTGAAAATCTCACTTTCCTTATATTGCTCACCAGCCAGCCTTTTGCTGCCTCTAGGACCCATGGAGCCCAGTGAGTAAAGAAGGTAGTCCATGGGGAGAGTTGGGGGGAAGGAACACCTAAACCCATCTCCAGAGGGAAAATATGGGAGGGACATACCTGTCCTTGCTACCCCCACCCCATCTAGCCCTGCTTCCTCCCTAAAGAAGAGTAGTTCCTAAAGGAGGAATGAGTGATTGACCTGGGAAGACTGAAGCAAGGAAATGAGCGGGAATGTCTAATGTGGCTTTATCTCTTGATGCTGCTTTTCTGAAATTGCCCAATTCTTTTCTTTTTTTCTTTTTTCTTTTTTTTTTTTTATTATTTTCCCACTGTATAGCAAGGGGGTCAGATTATCCTTAGATGTATACATTGCAGTTACAGTTTTTTCCCCCACCCTTTCTTCTTCAATTCTTTTCTCATCACATGGCAAGCTCACTGAGGCAGCCTCCCTTCTCCACTGTTTGAGCTTCTTTGAAATCGGAGAGGAGAGTGTAAGAAGCATACTTGATTGTATATAAGAACTTGTTTAAAACATGAAGTAGTAAATCATTCCCAGGGATGTTTTGTTGTTAGTCCTTGAAATACACAGAATATAGCCAGGCAATCCGCAACAAAGAAATCGTTGGATTTGGGACTGAGAGACAGCCACAAAAAGGCTACTGAAGAGTACTTTGTTTGATAGACTGTTTGAGACACCTCCTTGGCCATGTATGTATCTCTTGGCTCTAAAGAGTTTACATAACAGGCTTCTGCTGTTGGCTTGTTTATTTGTTTTTAAGTCTTTACATCAAAATGCATTTTTTTCCTCCCGTGTTTGGTCTGTTTTACTGGTAAACTTTGACCTTCATCTCTGCCATGTGTTCCCAGAAAATTAAAGCCTTTTCTATTTCAGTCCACCATAGGTTTCTTCTAAATCACTGTTCCCACACATAACATGCTTTGCAATACCACCAGTTCCCTGTGTCCCTTTCTGAGTCTGCCAAAGTCCATGATTTATATAAATATCAAATATGTGGTTTAAATGTTTTGAATAAAACTCTCAGGCTTAACATTGGAACTTCACCACTGTAATTTTTGGAAATATTTCTTCATTTTACTATGACTATCTCTCTCTCTAGCAATATATTTCCCATTAGCATCAGTGTATTTCCTCTAAAATAACAGACTGTGCGAAAGTAACTAAGAATAAATGAATATTCCAGTGCCTCCAGAGTAATTCACAGACTTGAACCAGAAGAAAACATGACTGGAAAGGAATGAAATGTCATAAATACAGTGCACTGATTTTAAATTACCACATAGGCAGGACTGAATCTATTCCTTTGTCTGTGGTATTTTCATTTCCAAATGTATCTCAATTGTTTTTCTTCTTTAGAAAAAGACATATTAATACCATAATGAATAAGTCCAGGCAGACCAGCAGAAATCACAATCACATGACCAAATTTTATCTCTGATATAAATTTCCCTTTGTTCTTTTGCCCAGACTTCCTAGAATCCTGTAAAAGTCAGTATGGCCCCAAACCTGATCACTTGTCTAGTTCTTACAAACCATTTCCTTAAAAGAGTGAAAATTATCAGACAGCTGCAGCAGTTCAGCTTACAGGGAAAACGTAGAATGTCATTTTCAAGGTAAGTATGCAGCTGTCTTCCTGTCACTTAAGGTTTTTTAAGACAAATCTAATTAAATGTCTACCTAAAAAGGCTGACAGAATAGTTCTTAGCATACTAATGAAATTTGTCATAAGGCAGCATAACCACAATTCTGCTTCCATATTTTGCCTCTGGCTAGCAAACCTGAAAGCCCTTCTTATTTGAAATAAAATATATAACTGCCTTCTTGTTTAAGATGCTTATAGTATATATAAAATTAAATTGTGTTTCACTTTTAAATTAAGCTTCTTTACCCAATAGGAACTAGAACTTCACCAGGATGAGGAAAATTGAAGGCTGAAAGAGGAAATTTTATTTGGTCTTCTGAATTAAACACATTATTTAGCTCTCTGGTCTCTATCTTTTTTTTTTTTTCTTTGTAGCATAGAGAGAAAACTACTTTGAAAATATGTATTTAAATTAGGAACTGACTTCAAGTGTGAGTATCAACTTTGCTCATTTTCCTCAGTGCTCATTTTCTTTTCTAATTTTAAGTTATGTAGCTATCAAAACCTCCTCAAATTCCAATATTTTTATATAAAATACAATTCTAACAAGCTTCCTTTCTAATTATTATATGAGTTTGTGTCCAGAGTCTATATGTAATAGTGTGATGACTAAATTCTTAGCAAAGTTGCATTTTATTATCCATTGAACAGATGTCCCAGTTGGATACCTTTTATTTATGAGTTTGCTTTATTTATTTATGTATTTGTTTATATTAATCAGAATTCAAATGAAACTGTAAATCGTTATTTTTTGAAAGATAGATTTGTTTCTATTAATTGAGCTTTAAAATATGTATAAATATGTATTTCCTGAGACATTGGCTAGGGACTTTACAGTGGTTCTCTAATTCAGGTTTATAGCCAATATTACTGATGTGTATAGATTAATCTATTTAGGACTACACCAGTGCAGTTCTTATACACTAGTGTATTTGTTCTTATAAATATTATTGGTTTGCAATTTAAGCATTTTGTAAGTGCTAAAGAAAAGCTATAGTATAAAGGAGGTTAGTGGTGGTGATTGCAAGGCGTTATTTCCTTATTGCATAATGGAGATTAGAAAAAAAAATTAGCTCTAGGAAAACATATTATTTGATTAAAATGGGTGAAGAGTTCATACTGGTAATACCTCCTTATCATATAGTTTGTTGTTGTTGTTTGAACACTGGAAATAAATTTTGAATATAATGTATAAGAAAAGCACAGTGAGACCCAGGTTTGTTGCATTTATTTGAAGCCACGTAGTAAGCATCATTAGATAGAACCTGTGCTCTGACTCCTACAAAAAAGTAGTCCCTCAACACTGGACTCATATATATATATATATATATATATATATATATATATATATATATATATAATTCTTGTCTTCAATAAATTCATATTCCTGAAGCTATGGTGTTTCTTAGGAAAGGGAAAGTCAACACATGTGAAAATACTTATTAATGAACTGACCACTCTAAAATTCTGCTTAAATCTAGCTTTAGTTCCTGCTAACCATCCCAACCTCATTTTAAGCCTCTTAATCCATTTACAGTGCAAAAAGATTTGTAAAGTGTTACTTCAAATTTGGGGGGAAAAATTGGAGGATTTGGTCAGGAATATGTTATGGTATCATATTTTAATTTTTTAATTTTTTGATTATATTTGATGTACAAAGTTCTGTCAATTTATGCTGCACAGCAAAGTGACCCAGTTTATATATATATATATATATGTATATATATATATATATATATATATATTTATATATGTAGTAAATATACACATTGTTTTTCTCATATTATTTTCCATCACAAGTGACTGGATACAGTTCCCTGTGCTATACAGCAGGATCTCATTGCTTATCCACTCCAAATGCAATAGTTTGCATTTACTAACCCCAAACTCTCAGTCCCTCCCACTCCCTCCCTCTTCCCCTTTGCAACCACAAGTATGTTCTCCATGTTCATGAGTTTGTTTCCTTTCTGTAAATAGGTTCATTTGTGCCATATTTTAGATTCCACATATAAATGAATTCATTTATTTGTCTTTCTCTTTCTGACTTACTTCATTTAGTATGAGAATCTCTAGTTCCATCCATGTTGCTGCAAATGACATTATGTTGTTCTTTTTATGGCTGAGTAGTATTCCATTGTGTATATATACCATATCTTATTAATCAATTCATCTGTCAATGGACATTTAGGTTGTTTCCATCTTGGCTATTGCAGATAGTGTTGCAATGAACATAGGGGTTCATGCATCTTTTTGAATGAAAGTTTTGTCTGGATATAAGCCCAGGAGTAGGATTGAAGGATCATATGGTAATTCTATATTTAGTTTTCTGAGGTACCTCCATACTGTTTTCCATAGTGGTTGTACTTATATGCTGAGAACTGTGAAAGTTAATCATGGAAATTAAAGAGGATTCAGAGAAATGGAAAGATATTTCATGCTCCTGGATTGGAAGAATTAATATTGGTAAAATAGCCATACCACCAAGGCAATCTACAGGCTTGATGCAATCCCTATCAAATTACCCATGACATTTTTCACAGAACTAGAACAAACAATCCAAAATTTTATATCGGAATTCCAGTTGTGGCTCAGCAGAAATGAACCCAATTAGTATCCATGAGGATGCAGGTTCAATCCCTAGCTTCACTCCACGGGTTAGGGACCCGGCATTGCGGTGAGCTGTGGTGTAGGTCACAGACACTCCTTGGATCCCACATTGCTGTGGCTGTGGCATAGGCCAGCAGTGGGTGCAGAGAAATTGTTAAGGGGCCGCCTGAGGCAAGCCGCCCCTTACTTAATAAACCTGCTGCTTCCCGGTCACTTCTTGGTCTCCCTTTTTCCTCTGTGTATCGGGGGCATACACAGTTTCTACTTTCACTTGGGAACCCGTGGTAGAAGTTTAGATTCATTCATGCTGGACTCCATGATTCTGCACCCAGGAAGGAACAGTTTTTCTTTTGATCTTTGGCTGGAGTAGAGAGTGTGAAAAATTTCCTTCCAGGTGTCTCTTCTCCCGAGGCTTTGGCTAGAGTGAGGAGGCTTTTCTTGGAGCTTTTTTTGTCTGTGCCTATAGGAAAATAAATAATTTTCATATGAACCTTGTATACTGCCATCTTGATAAGCATGATAAATTTTGGTAGCTTTTTGGTAGATTCCATCAGATTTTCTGCACAGTTGATCAGAAATTTTCTGTGAACAAAGACAGTTGTACTTCCTTTTCAGTTTCAGTCTTTTCTTTTTCTTGTCATTTGTACCAGCTAGAACTCCAGTACGATGCTCAGTGTGAATGGTGATGGTAGATTTCTTTGTCTTATTCCTGATCTTGGGAGAAAGCATTCAATTTTCACAATTAAGTGTGAGGTTAGCACAAGTTTTTCTTAGCTGACCTTTATCAGGTTCAGGATATAGGCTTGTTTCTTGTTTGCAGAGAGATTTATTGTTGTTTTTGTTGACTGTTTTTGGCCTTATCGTGAGGAATGGATATTTTTCTGTGTGCATTGCGAGTATCATATGGTTTTTCTTTTTAAAATTGTTATAAGGTGAATTAGACTGAGAGATTTTCATAGAGTAAACCAAACTTGCATTCCTGGGATAAACTCCATAGGGTCGTGAGATATTATTACATATGCTTCTGGATTTTACTTGCTAATAATTTGTTAAGAATTTTTGCATCCATGTTCATGAAAGAATTTATCTATAATTTTCTTAAAATTTCTAGAGTAATTCTAGTATCTTGGAATGAACTAGAGAATTTTTCCTCTTCTTCAGTTACCTAGATGAGTTTGCATAGAATTAGTATCACTTCTTTAAATACATGTAGACTTCACCATAAAAATTATACAGGCTTGGAATTTTCTTTGTGGAAAGGTTTTCAGCAGGAAATTCCATTTCATTAATAGATACACACGTCTTCATGTTAGCTCTTTCTTTTTGAGTGAACTTATGTTGTTGTTACTGTTTCAAGTGGGAAGGTAAATGTTACTGTGAGTTCATGCCTGTTACTTAACCTTAAGGGGTAGCAAATCTTTCCTTTCTAGTTAAATACCCTTAGGTAGACACTGTTTAAGGGCCTGCCTACCCTGTGCAGGGAATTACCATGAATAAGTTTTCTCCTGTACTTTCTCATGTGAGGGGAAAAAGAAAACAACACAAAAAATTAGACTGAATAATGACATGTTCATTTTCTAATTAAGTGATTAAAATTATAGTAAGAACAAAATTCTACTTTCTAGAGTTATAGTAGAAAATGAAACAAATTATATATATTTTTAAGCTTTTTAGTGCTGCAACTGTGTATATGGATGTTGTGAGGCTAGGGATCAAAATCGGAGCTGTAGCTGCTGACATACACCACAGCCACAGCAAGCCAGTTCTGAGCCATGGCCAGGGATTGAACCTACATCTTCATGGATACTAGTCAGATTCATTACTGCTGAGCCACAATGGACGCTCCCAAAATAAATGATATTTGCATGTTTAGAAAAGTTATTTATCTTTACATTTTAATGTAATTTTTTAGCCAACATTGATATTGTTTACAATTTGATTATTAAAAAAACATGTGTACTTTCATAAGTATATAAGAGCTATTTTGCTTAGTTTAGAATAATTCAATTACAATACACTTCTAATTCTTATCTGTGTTATAAAATTTAAAAATCATAAATAAGTCATGGTGGTGAACCAGAAACTGAGGTTTTGATTATATCAATTGCATATTTCTCTCTTTTGTATCTCTTTCATTGTCTGGTACACTACTAGAAACTCATTACTACTTAATCAACATTTGTTGATTTACTGATTAATTTATAAAAATAAAGTGATAGGTGATCCAATGTCTATTTTTAATCCTAGTGATTAATCCTTTCTATGTGTATCAGCACAAAACTATTTCCCATTTAAAAAGTCACATTAATTAGTTTCTAGCATATAAATAATGAGTATGTTTATCAAAATCTGCTATGCTTGGTCTCTAATGCATAAAGCATCTGACTCCGTATTTTTTTACTTGAGAACCCAAAATCTAAATTCAAAACCCTAAATCTACTATATGGTGTTAGTTCAGCTAAATCATCATTTCTAATGATAACTAATATATGATCAATATGTAACTAGTTAGTCTCTATTTCCTTTGCATAAATTTAGTTGATATTTATTACTGTTTAACATACTTATATATGAAAACTAATTTCAAAAGCTTAAACATATTCCTGTGTCTAATTTTAGATTTTAAAAGGAAAAAAAAAAGTTCATTTCAAACACTTTCCTAAGATTTAGCAATTTATTTCTTCAAGCCCATTTCTTTATTGAGGAAAAAAGTATTTGTCATCTAAATTTTGATGACCTCTCACAAGTTTAGGGTGTTTTGTTTTGTTTTGATTTGTTTGCATTTAACAGATCCAGTGATTAATTCCTGTGTCTGTGAGTGGCTAAATTTTATTGCTCCGTTTTGGAGAATACAAGATTTGTTACTCTTCTGAGAGTCACTTAATACCTGATCTAGGTCACATGAAAGAATTCTAAATTGATAAAGAAACCCCTAAGGAAGTTTGCAGATGGATTGAATATCTCTTCTGGAACATGGAGTTTTATATAACAACATACCTCAGTAATGGTCTTCTTCCATAATTCATATCAAGCTATTAAATGATTTTATACACTTTTGGTTTTTATCTATAGTGCCATGAACTACTTCAGTGATAAACATGCTTCCTATGCAGGCATTATCATTCATTCTATGTGCTCTACCCTGTCTCCTTCTGAGCCTATTTGTCTTTGGAATAAGCAGCCCTTTCTGCGTTTTCAATCCATTGGTCTTCATTACTTCATTTCTTTTTCAGATATGACCAATTGCCACTTTAACTTTCTGAATCTTCGAAGTGTACTGTATTTTGATTTTCTGTCTTATGAACTTTGTTTTCCTGCCCCTTCTTTTTATAGCTCAAATATATCTTTTCATTCTGTGCTGTCAACCCAAGCTTCTCTATCATTGTTTCTGAAATACTGTGTTATTTAGGTATCCAAACATGAATTTTTTTCACAAGTAGAGGACATTATAATGTAATTACTCTCATAATTTCCTAAAATTAACTTACTTACAATTTATTGATAGAAATTAAAATAGTACATTTCTTATTTGACTACCAAATATATTTTAATATATATTAAATTTTTAAAAAACCTCTATTTCTGCATAGAAACTTCCTTGTTTATCAACATCTTTGTTTCCTTTTAGTATTTCTATTCTGCTAATCAGTGCCATGTAGCAGACATTCACTAAAAAAGAAATTTCTCATATTTTCTAAGCATACAGGAGTTTATATTGTTTGTCTTTTAAATCTAAAAAGAAAAATATCATGATGATAAGTTTCTTATTCTAATTTTGGCAAATTGCAGTGTCTGGAATAATATGGTTCCATTATCAAAATTTAAGAGGCAAAATGATAATTAAATAAGGGATAACTAAAACTTTAAAATTATATTTGATACTTAAATACACATTAATCTATTTGGGGGAAAAACTATAATGATGAAAATTCAGTTAAGCAAATGATACTCCTACAGGGTATAATCCACAATCTAAAGAACAGTTGCAAATGATTCAATATATTGTATAAAAATACAGATTTATTTGGGATAACATTTACATTATTGGAGAAGGAAAGAAAGTAGGACATTAATATATTTTATATAACTAATATATAAATTCTGATTCAGAGTAATACTAAGATGACACCTAATAGTTTATTGATCTAATTTTTTCATTTTGTATATGCTATAAAGAATAATTTAGTTAATTTATATATGGTGCCAAAATTTATAGTTCATACAAAATATAAGATGGAGATAAAACTCCGATGATTATGCTTTTATTGTCCCTCACAAAAATGAAAATACTATGTTTTACATTTTCTATTTCTATCTATTTGATTTATAGCATAAAAACTAGTGACCCTTAGAATTAGAATGAATTCCTAACAAAACCCAACCAAGCAATGTAGTAAGCCCTCTGCATCATCTCAAATAAATGAATTTCCAGCCTCTCCTTAATTGAGTGATAAAGCACTCACCAGCTGATAGCTGAATAAGCTATTCTAGTTTTGGTGGGATTTTTAACTTAATTTTTCTCTATGGTGCTAAGAGTTGTTTGTTCATTTTGCATGTATGGATATCCAAATTTCCAGAAATACTTATTAAACTATTGTTTCCTTAGTAACTTTGGCAATACTGTGGAAAACCAATTGACCATGTGTGTTGGTCTATTTCTAAACTCATTATTACATTTTATTTATATGTTGGTCTATTTCTAGACTCATTATTACATTTTATTCACCTCATGTGTGTACTAGACTGCTTTGATTACTATAGCTTTATAAATCTTGAAAACTTTAACCAAAGACTATTTTGTATTTTGTCTTTTCTGAATATGTTTCAGAATATAAAATTCTGGGTTAACGTTTTGTATTTTTTCCCCTCCTCTGGCTGTTTTTGTTTCTCTTCATTTTTACTTTTCATCAGTTTGATCACCCGTATGTAGTTTTCCTTATGTTTACCTTATTGAGGTTTAATAAGCTTAAGTAAGTAAATCTTTTTTACACAGTTTGGCGTATCTTGGTCATTACTGTTTTATACATTCATTCTTCTCTTCTGGTTCTCCTCCTCTTCCTTTGTTATTCCAATTTCATATATGTTGGACTGCTCCATATTTTCCCTTAGGTCCCTGAGGCTATTTTACTTTGTTAGTTTTTTCTCCCCTAGTTTTTCAGAACTGGTAACTTCATCTGTCTTTGGTATCACTAACCTTTTTCTCCTTCCATGTTGAATCTGCTGTTAAATAATTTATTTTAATTTCATATATTTACTACTGAAACCTAGAAGTCCCCCCCCCCCTTTTTTTGGTCTTGTCTTTTCTAGGGCCACACCCACGGCATCTGGAGGTTCCCAGGCTAGGGGTCCAATCGGAGCTGTAGCCGTCGACCTACAGCCAGAGCTACGGCAACGTGGGATCCAAGCTGCGTCTGCGACCTACACCACAGCTCATGGCAACACTGGATCCTTAACCCCCTGAGTGAGGCCAGGGATCGAACCCACAACCTCATGGTTCCTAGTTGGATTCGTTAACCACTGAGCCATGACAGGAATGCCTAGAAATTCCATTTTCAAAAAAGATTTTGAGTTTTTCACTTTCAAATGCATCTGTACTTTTCTCTTTAAAAGTTCTTTCTTGCTAACTCCAAATGCTGAATCATGTTGGGTTCCATTTTTCCTGACCGATATTAATCATTGTTTGGTTCCATTTTGTCTTTATATTTTTAGTAATTATTAAGTTATTATTAACTTAGTAGCAATTTAGTATTGTTCACTAAGAATTTTCTGAGTAAACTCGTATGGTATATGGTATCTATTATTTCTCCCAAACTTCCTGAAGAGTGACTTTTTTATACTGGATATTTGATCACCTTGAAAAAAATATTATCAGAACTAGTGCAGTGTTGGTTTAAAATTTGGTTGCTGCTGATAAGTCTTGTTTTCCCCTAACCCTAGAGTGAATCTTTTTTCCTGACATAGAGGATTTATTCAGAGGGTATAAACCTATTAGAGTTTCAATGTAAAGTGTAAATTTTTTACCATACCCTCTACGTAGGAATCAAACACTAAACACTGTGTTCCTTGCTGTACATAACAGGTGAAATCTGCTCAATTTTTAATCTCCTGTCCCAGACATGTTTTGTTCATCAATCAGTCAATAATTTGAAGAGAGTTTATATACATATTTGGGGACTCTCTCCTCTGTGATCTCAACCTCAATCTGGCATTTCCTCTCATGATATGCAGCTTTAAATCTGGCAGCTTTAATCTCCATCCTCTGTGGCATGATGCTAATAAGATCACCTCTTCTAAGAGTTTAGACATGCTCTTGCTTATGGCCTGTAGAAGGCTCTCAGGGGAAGAACCATTATCTCAACCTTATTTCAAAGATTCCTTTCTTTCAAGGATCAAATATCTGCTGGTCTCGGTCTATTTGGATCACACTCTAAAATTTAATAAGGTTCCTTATTAAAAACACATTTTAACAGAAATTCAGGTAGAACTTGGCTGGAGCAGGTACAACTTCTGGCTCAGGGTCTCTCACAAAGCTGCCATCAAGGGATGGAGCAGGGCTGAAGACATCTCAAGGCTCACCTGGGGTGAAATCTGCTCTCAGACTCACTCACCAGGCTGTTGGTAACCTTAAGTTCCCACTGTACTTGGCCAGATATATTGGTGTATTGCCACCTGGCCTTGTCCTAAGGTTACCTACAACATGGCAGCTGACTTCTTCCAGTGTGAGGGCTGCACATGAGGGTGAGCACGATGGAGGCCAGTCTTTTGTAGTCTAATCTCAGAATTGACACTGTTACTCTTGCCATATTCAGTTTGTTAGAGGATAGTTGTCACTGAGTCGAGCCCACATTCAAGGGGAGGGGATGATACGAAGGTATGGATACCAGGAAGCAGAGATCATTGGGAAATCATCTTAGTCAAGGTCCTTAGGGGAAGAGGTATATAAACATTGCCATTCTTTCACTGCCATTATCTGACTGCCTTAGTCACTGTCTAAAATATGATAATTATGTATTTTATATTTACATACATCAACGTAGATTTAAATATAAAATTATCTATGTCTATTTGCCAGAGTTCATGATTCATCTCTGTAGGAGGATGATCTATTTTAGAACTTTCCTATATTTACCAGGAGTGGAACTTCTTTTGATGCTTTCTAGAATTTTCAAATAAATGTATATTCATCATTACTTACAATTATTATTTTATTCGGTGACATGAAAAGCACGATTACTATTTCCCTTTAAACTTCTGTGTTAGTGGGCTGTGATTAGTTATCTCACTGCTTATTCTGTGGAGACCAGTTTGTAAAGTCATAGAACAAATTATACATTGTTAATACCTTTTTTGACTCCATGTATGTCTTAATGTCTAAAGTCAAACTCATTAGACTGTGTTAACATTTTTTAAAGATTTGCTTATTTTATTCCTCTATTTTGCTCTTTAGGGAGCCATCATGTTCTAATGGTGGTATATATATTGTCTAGTGAGTAAATGAATAAAGAGTTGCAAAATTAATGGCTTAGGCTAAAAGTTTCTTTTTAGGACAGCAACCTGTACACTTGTACACTTGTGTGTATAACTTCTCTAATAGTTTTTAGCCATCAATAGCAGAGGTCTTGCGTGCATACAACCTTTGTGATATTCATTTTAATTTGTGTATTCAAAAGTATTTCTACCTCCATTTAATTAACTGTATTTATGATTTCAGCAACAATTAAGTCTGATAATCACCTGAATATTTCACCAAATCAGTTCAGGAACAGAATTACATAAGGGAAAAAAATATATATAAATTTTTACTTTCGGCACATGACAAATCCTTCTTTTGCTTCAAACATGATGGATTGGAAAAACAGCTTAAGATTGGAGTCACATTTAGGGAATTACCTGCTTCCTGAATCTTCATGATTATAAGCACAACTGTAGTTGTTAACCTTAGAAAAGCTGATCAACCAGAGTGTGCTTTAGCTTCCTCCTCCAAAAGTTGTGGCTAAAACTTCTTTCCTACTATCATGCATGGATATTGAGAAATAATGAGTTAACATTTGCTGGGTTCTTTCAAGTCCTCAAAGGTATTATTTAACATCTTATATTTAGTCTCAACCTCCTTCACACATCTGCAGAAATAATTTCACTAGTTAAAGAAGGGAAAAATAAATAATAGCAAATATCAGTTTAGGAATGGAGATTATTATTTATATCCTACTTTTAATTCATGTAAAACAGCTTAGATTTGGAAAAAAATAAGTTTATAGTATACATGTGAGAGTTTTGTAATATTTGAAACATTTCTTTTTCATGGAGGTAGATCATTAATTTATAATATATTGCTCCACAAATTCCTTAGAGTAAAACAAACCACTGCAGAATATTACTAAAAAATAAGAGCTATTATAAAGGGCAATTTTTACAAACCAGAGCTTACCCAGAATATCCCAAGGTTCCCACTAGTGCTGCTTAGAACTTGGGAATCCTCTCATCTTCCTTTTATTTTCCTTGCCTGCCTGCTGCCCTGGCTGTTTGCTTTTTCTGGTCTCATGTGCTCAAGATCTGCATGGATAGAAGGGACTCTGGTATCCACAGAGACTGGAAGGAACAGTGGAAGCAGGAGAAAGGGCAGAGTGAAAGAAATTATCTTACATAATTTCATCCCCAGTTATGTAAAAATAAATACGCATAATTTTACTCCCCTCACCTCCCTCACGGAGGCTCTTACATATGGTCATTTCAGATGTCTCTGGCTTGATTCTATTTCTTATGCTCCCTAATGATCATACTTCTCATCCCAGGTCTCTCCTGCGGTTCTAGTTGCTGACATGAAAAATTTCAGAATCAGGAGGAATCTGATTCTAGACATTGTTTTGAAGTTTGTGTGGGTTTCCCACATCTAACTCAGGCCTACGCATTGACACCCCAGCTACCACTTGCTTAGGGGTCTCTGTCTCTCCCTTCTCCACATCTGTCTCAAACCTAGGCAAAAACTGTCATAGCTCTAAGCTGTTTGTAGTGGCACCAAGGAAAAGAAGAGAGTAGGGACCCCGTGGGCCCCAAGGAAACTTTGGTAAGTGAGGCACCACTGGAACTTCCCTCTTTCTCCATTTTTAAAGAGGATTTTCTTTTCCACTGCAAAGCAGTTCTCTGGTCACCTCCTCTTTCTGTACCGAATCCTAGGCATGCTCTTTAAGTCCCCTTTCACGTGCTATCTCTTTGGCTTTTGGCAGTGAATCCTCACAAATGTGATGTGCTGTACTACAGAAATGCACTATCTTTTTTTTCATCCCCGTGTAAGTGAAGTATGGAGTGCACCATGATCACGTAAGCAAGTTTGGATCTGAGATTTTGAATTAAAAGGTAGAAAGAAATATTAAAAATGGTCAGTTCATGCCCTCACCCAAAATATTGTTAGTGATCTGCTTTTTAGAGGGTGACAGAAAGAGATAAGAGGGTTTTGTGGGTGGAAAAGGCTCTGTGGAGAAATAATACCAAACTCAACTTGAAAAGGAGGAAAGGCTGATGGTAGGTATCTTGATTGCTCCCTATTCCCTCAGTTCAATTTCTGTAACTACAGATCTGGTCAGTATAAGCAGTGCTAATTAACCACAGGCTTGCTGAAATCAGTGCTGTTGTGTCAGTTTTAATCAGCCACAAGTAGAATGATCCCCTTAACATTTGAACACAGCAGAGTATCACAAAGCTGTGCCCCTAGAATTCATGCTTGACCAGCCGCATTACCTTTTTCATCTCACTTATCTCATAAAATACAATCACATATCTTATAGGACAATTTTTGGCCATTGATTATTTTGTTATAGTCAGTGTCCACTCTAATTATAGGTATGGTGATAGTAACAAGAGGAATACATAAATATGCTATTGAAATGTATTATGTCAGTGAGTTGATTACATAAAATAGTCAGCTATATTTTGAGTTGATTTAGTTTCATGATGGCACTTTAAAAGGCAAGCAAGTTAGGCAGTATTTTTTTAAACTCTGATAAAATGTATGCCAAGTCGTTGATGTGTAAATGTCGATTTTGGAATAGCTTTTACTCATAATGAGGGCTTGTTTAATCATAGGCCAAATCACATCTCCGCTACTAAATACAAAACCTACATAGTATGATACTTGGTTTGAATAATGCTCCCCTGATTCCAGCAAAAAGTCAGTCCCTGACCATTGGTCGTATCTGGATAATCAAGATATATCCAAAGCTTGTATTATGGAACCTCTTTGTTTAATCAGCTTTTTAAATGCTGAAGTTGAATTTTCATAAAAATAATCATTTCAAGATATTCAATAATTTTATTTTTTTTGCATAAGGTGAAAAACAATGGTAGAAAAAAAATGACAGGAAGGAACTAATGTGATATAGTACTTTTAGAGAGCTCTGTATTTGGCTCTCATTGCTTATTTCTGTTCTTATTTTCTGTGTTGCCTGACCAGTGGATTCAGTCTTAGTATCCTGCAGCAAGGATGTATGTATGGGGATATTTCTGGGCTGTTGTGGCTGCTGCAGCTGCTACTGACTCATGGATCTTTCCACGCTTATGGACACCCAGTCCTAATCTTACAGATAAGTCAGAGAGTGGGCAGGTGCTTTTCCAGCTTTGTGTCATTCTTTCTCAGCCCCTGTAAGATGACATGGGCAAGTGATTATAATTTCCTGGAGTACTCCTTTGCCAGTCACAAACATGTGCCAGAATACATTGGAGATGTATCAGAGCCCATTTTGGTGACAATAAGATCTAAAGGGAGGACTACAGATTGAGAAGAGTTGAGAATTGCATTGTGAGGTCCTATCTTATTTTCAGAGTTCTTATTTTATTTTATTTTATTTTATTTTATTTTATTTTATTTTATTTTATTTTATTTTATTTTATTTTATTGCTTTTTAAGGACACATCTGTGGCATATGGAAGTTCCCAGGCTAGAGGGTGAATCAAAGCTACAGATGCCAGCCTGCCCCACAGCCACAGCAATGTAGGATCTGAGCCATGTCTGCGACCTACACCACAGCTCATAGCAATGTAGGATCCTTAACCTACTGAGCAAGGCCAGGGATTGAACCTGCATCCTCATGAATACTAGCTGGATTCGTTTCTGCTGTACCAAAGCAGGAACTCCCCGTTCCTCTATACTACTCTAAGGGACAGCTTAAGGGTCAGCGCTCTGAAAGCAGAGTGTTACTCTTCTTTCATATCTTTATGCCTAGATGTTTTTTCCTCACTCCTTCTTTTAAGCCCCTCTTTCAGTCTAGTGCAAAGACACCCTTTCAAAAGGGCCACTAGTTCATATCAGAGGCAATGGAATGTAATTTCATTTAAAGACATGCCTCATGTTAGCATAATTTGTCAACCATAACTTTCAAAATTTATACTCCCCGTGATTATCACGTAAAGTAACCTGTCTTTATTTTGGGACTTAAATATCATTATAAATATATATTCAGCCTTCAGTTAAAGGACATATTGGAGAGTAGAACTGTCCACAGACTCATCATTAACTCTGGATAATAGTTACCAAAAGATAAATCAATGCATGGTAAATACATGTAATGTCTTTAGTTAAAATAAATGTGACTTAGGGACATATTTATCATCATAAAAATAGCATCCAAAAGCATAATAATTCTATTAGAAACTCCTTGTATTATGAGCAAAACTATCAAATTATGTTCTTGAGTGAGAATAGTCAAAATATTACTGTTAATCTGTTCTTTGTCCACTGTCCTGACCTCAAGACTTTGTTCTGTTTCTGGTTTATAGTAGGCAGTAAACAAGTATCTGTTGTATAAATATTGAATGAACATGAATTTGTCACGGTGCCAACCTTTATAAGTAGGCAAGCTGACATTGCCTAGGTGACTAAGCCTTCTGTGCTTTGTGATTCTATCTCCCTATAGATGGCTCTCCCTCACTAACATTAGAATAATTCTCCTCATATCCAAACTCACAAAGCTTTCATTGTTCAGTGACTCAGTCTCTGATTCACATGCATCAGAGCCAGGCCATAGCTTCAAATTTTAAATATCTACTCCATTGATAGCTCCTTCAAATCTCTTCCTTTCCTCTCTCAGAGCATCCTCTTCTTTCACTGTGAGATAAGTCCAGGTGTATACCGGTATGAGCTGAAAGTATTTTAGAGCAAGACCTCTCATTTCCAATTCAGGTCTTTTTAGTCAAGCCCTGGGTTCGATATACCATATTCTCTATGCCACTTCCCTCCCATGTCCCTTTGCCACGATGAAAATAAGTATTTTTTTTTTAGAGCCTTACAAACAAGAAGAAAAAAAGACAAGGCCTGATAATTTCCAATTGCCTACAAAATACTCAGAATTTTGAACTATAATATCCAGGAAAATGACAGTATGACAGTACGGCTAGTTCTTCTCTACTTCCTTTACTCCATGATGTAGCTGATGACAGACTTAAAAATAGACTCTGAAAGTGAAGATTAAAGATTAAATGTTTTCTTGAGGCTATGATGTAGTTCTAAATGATAGATGGCTTTCTAATACATTTTTTCTGATTCATCATAACTTTAATTTTAATGTATAACTCTATTATTAATTAGTATAATAATCTATACACCTGATACTCTAACTTGGGAAAATAAAGAGTTAAACAGGTGAAAAATCACAAATAACTAAATATATCATACAAATACACATTTATTTTTAATAACCTTTCATCATTTACATTATTAACATCAACATATGAATAGGTGCTGATATTATTAACATAATATTTCATATTACAGTAGAGACTGATTTTAGTTGGTACTCAAGACCCTGTATGATTTTATTACTCTCTAAGTAATGAAATTCTCCCAAATCTTTGCTGTCTGACCACTGTGGTATATTTTTTACTTTTTAAACATGCCATGCGCAGCAGCATATTCTCCAGATACTCAAGATTTTGTGTTCCCTTACCTTGGGAATACCAAAACCAAAGCTTGTGAGCCACACGCTTTTTCAGTACCCCAAGTTCTTTGAGAAGCTTATGCAAGGTGAAGTGAGCAGTCACCTTTAAGAAATTAAATGTGTGAATAAATGAATGGAAGTTGATGGCTGTTAGCTGTGCTAGTAGAATTATGCCTTAGTTGGTTTCCTCTTAAGGACCCAGGTGATACATCTAGGGATATTGTAAAGTAGGAAACAGGTGCCCTTTCCAAGAACTGTTCTCCTTGCCCAAGGTTGCATAGAAGTAGCAGAACAGCTGGGCTTGAAAGTGTCACAAGGAGTTCCTATTGTGGCCCAGTGGTATAGGACCCAACATTGTCTCGGTGAGGATGGGGGTTCAATCCCTGGCCTTGCTCAGTGGGTTAAGGATCTGGCATGTCTGTGGCTGTGGCATAGGCCTCAGCTGCAGCTCTCACTCAGACTACTCACACCTCTTTGTAACTACAGTGCACTGATAACTGGGGAGGCTTTCATGACTAGACTATTCAGGTTAAGAGCTGGGCTGTCATGTGGCTGTAAGAAATGTGGCAGGAAGCCAGAATTATGACAGGGAATTATCCCTATCATCTTGCAGGATCGGAGTTATTTTAAATTTGCTATAAAGGGAACTATAAAAGGGATATTTCTTCTCTGATTTTATAATATAAGGTTCCTATTCACATCACTTGCTCTTTTTCTACTTTAAAGCTTGGGTCATTGTGTCTCTGGTTCCTGTCTCTTCATCTAGCTACTTTATAGTCTTAAATTTCACTTTCTTAAGGAATACTTTTGTTACCCTTCTTTCCAGGACTAGGTCGGTTTCCTCCATTACAATCTGTATCGGTCCTCTGTATTTCCCTTTGTGTCATTTATCATAACTTATGTCAGTAATTAATAGCATTATTAGTAATTTAATGCCTGCCTCACCCCTCCCCCTGCAACAAGAATGTAAATGGCAGAGTGAGAGTCTCAGGCTGCATTGATTGCTGTTCTCTCTCCAGACACTTAGCATGGATTGTATAATTGTGTAGAGCAGGCACTCAAGGCATATTGATTGAATGAAAGCGTGAATATAGAAGTGAATGACTTCAAGTAGATTTGACTCGGAGAGGAAGTTTTATCTGATATCCTTTGGGGATAGTAAGAAGAAAGTGCCTAAGGCAGATTTCAAGACACTCAGGGAATACTAGGTTGGCACTGAATCCTTACCAATTTTCCATGAAGGGTTCTTAAGAGGGGTGTTTCTCTTGAAGATACTATAGTCCTCAAGCTTAAGGACCTTTAATCCCCAAGTCCCAGCCCTCCCCCCACTCTTTCTCACACACACACACACACACACACACACACAATACACCCACCCCCAACACACAACCCCCTGCTACCATCATCTCAAGGGTAAAGAGTGATAGTTATGCAAAGAACAGAAAGGAGAGACACAATAGCCTTGATTACTAGGTGGTGTTTATACTACCTATTTCTGTGACCATTTTTTAAAAAAGTCTGTCCTTTCTAGCTTGCTGTAAATGAATGATGGGACTGTGTAGCCACTATGTAAAATAAGTTAGAAACTATGTCTATTTTGTTCACTGTTGAATCTCTTCAAGCTGGTTCATAGATGACATCAATAAATAAATAGAAATTAAATGTGTGAATAAATGAATGGGTGTGCTAATAAAGCAGATTGGGTAAACTAATACTAGTAGGGAAACAGTGGAAAATACATAGTAAGCACCTTAAGAGAAAGATGCTTCTAAGACAAAAGTAGCAATGATTAAATTGGTCATTTGACGTTAGTTGTAAATATATTTCTTGACTAAGTTATTCCTACTTTGAAAGAAAAACGTACTTTCAAATCAGTTTGGTATGCTGAATTTTTAGCATTGCGTCTAGCACATGGAAGGGTTAATGTTTTGTTGACTCTTTATACCAATGGATGGTATATCCTTGTCAATTTAGGATCAGACTTGGCAAAAACTGAATGACTTTGTCCTTACCATCCCACTGTAATCCTATGTGTTGTATTTTCCATTCCTCGTTTCTCTCCTTATAGGTTTTTATTCTCCACTTTCTGATGCCCTCAGGGTTTCTCTCACAGGCACACTCAGAGCCAGCCACTGGCGTTGCTATGCCAACGCCTAAACTCTAGATTTAGTGCTACTCAATCTTCCCTACTTTACTTCCCCCCTGCAGAATGTACTTTCTTTCTGCCCTCTATCACTGACATTCAAATAGGCCCTCCTCCAATTTTAGAGAGAAATATAGTGTGTGAAAAGGATAATCAGTAAATCGGACTAACCCCAGTGAATCGGGAAAATAAGACAACAGTATTGAAATCTCAAACAAATTTAGATAAATTGTTTTTTAAAACATTGTTTAGAAATTGTTCCAAAGTTGTTCCGTCAACTCAAGATACTTTTTTTTCCCCCAGCATTTAAAAGAGAGGCACTAAGGCTAAATTTCAAACAGGAGGCAAAAAACTCAAAGTTGTTGCAAGGAGAGAATACATCACTGGGAAATTAGCAGCACGGAGCCTTCCCAGACTAAGCCCAACTCAGCTGCCACCATCCTTCTAACAATTCCCTGCAGCATGTGGGTATTTCTGAACAGCTGAGATTGGCCTTTTATTTTTATAACTAAAACAACAACCTAGAGAACTATCTCTTCATTGTGTGTTAGTTCTGACTTTCATCCTTTGGGAGAGCAAAGACTATGTCTTCTGCATTTCATGAAACACTTTGATCACTAATGGTGAAGATTAAATGAGAATCAGTCTTCTCCTTAGGTGAAAGAATTAAAATATTCTGGGAAGCACTCTTCCCTTTAACTAAAACCCTCTTTTATAAAATATACTCTTGTTGCTGACTCATTCTTTGCTTCTCTGTTACCATAGATGGAGGTACAAGGAAAGAAAGACCCCCTCTGTTGATGTCTCCCCTCATTTTTTTTTTTTAATTTTCTTTCTAGGGCTGCACCCATGGTATGTGGAAGTTCCCAAAGACTCTCTCTGTTGAGGTCTCCCCTCACTTTTTAAAAAAAAATTTTTTAGGGCTGCATATAGATGTTCCCAGGCTAGGGTTCAAATGGGAGCTGCAGCTTCCAGCCTACACCACAGCCACAGCAACACCATATCTGAGCTGCATCTGTGACCTATGCCACAGCTTGTAGCAACACTGGATCCTTAACCCACTGAGTGAGGCCAGGTTTTGAACCCAAGTCCTCGTGGATGCTGGTTGGATTCTTAACCTGCTGAGCCACAGTGGGAACTCCTCCCTTCGCTTTTTCATTGTCATATACGTCTAAGAGCCCACCTTAAACTTAGCTCCAGGCCCATCTAGTTGCCTTTTTCTGTTTCTTGGCTACAAAGCTCTTGTCTCTTCCTGTGTTTTGCAAATGCTTCAGCAGATATCTGTCAATAGAAGTTTTCTTAGCTCAGGCTTCTTTTAGACCTGCAGTTGAGAGGAAGAGGTAATGAATGGGTATTTCAATTCCTGGTTTTTCTCTCTCATCATATTGGTCTCTCTTTCCTAGCAAGAGCAAAAGATGATTTTGATACCATACTTTGTGATGGCCACCATACTGGGGACTAGAAATGAAGTAAGGAGCGAAAGCAGACTTTATCCCTGACCCTTAAATGAAGAAATCAAGGAATGGATGAAGAAATCAAAAAATTTACATGTGACATTATATGTCCAGAATACTTAGAGCTGATGTGTTTTTAGTTAATTGGTAATCTGCTAAAATTAAACATTAAAAAAAAGAAAAAACATGGCCAGGAGGTACTTCAGCTTTAGGATATGAGACCAAAGATATGCTCAAGTACCTTTGTTAGAACCACTGAACCTCTGTTAGTGCCATACTCAAACCGCTTGAAAAAGTTGTCTGTAGCTCTGTCTCAAATTCCATTCTTCCCCAGTATTTTCTAAACAGTTGTACATTCTCACCCCCAACTAAAAATCCTTTACCTGTTCACCGCTATGGGGCTTATCTCCCAATGGTTGCCATTGGCAACACTTATAAGAGGTGACTGCTTCATCCTTTTCAAATCCTCTCTCTTGTCTGAAGTGTTGAATGGGCCCAATAATATAGGAAGGAATAAAATATGGCATATTTAACTGTGTTTTAGAAAAAAAAATTCATCTTACAGTTATATAAAAGTCAATCCTTGGTGACTTCTCCTCATTCCCAGCCCTATGTGTGAAAAAAAAGACAGCAGGTTAGAGCATGAGCATGTTAGAGCATAAGTCTTGCAAAAAGAACTTTGCTGCTTTGGTTTTGTCCATCAGTCTTGCCTTATGTCCTTTACTCATTCTAAGAGAAGACTTTCCTATGAGGAGGAAAAAAAAAGAAAGGATGGGGTGGGGGAGGGGAGCAATAGCAAGCCAAAGTATTTCAGCAGAAGATCAAAAAATATTCCCAGAAAGAGTTGAACCTGTGCACACCTTTATATAGAGAGCTCTTTCTTGATTCTCCCTAGTTCCCTTACAAGATGACCAAGAATCCCAATGGCATATCATGTACTGGTAGGCAGTTTTCCCTTATAATTTGATTTCTAGAAACACTGAAGATGGTCATTCCAGCAAGTGATGCCATGAGAAGTTAAAGTTACAATCATCTCTGTTTGGTAATGTCCCTCTGCCCAGATCTTTACCACCAATAACATAAGCCTGACTATCAAAAATGCATAGGAAAATGAGCCAAATGGTCTTAAAATATGCATGTGTGGTAATATGGTATTCATTGCGAGATTTCAGTTTTATATTTTATTGCTCCATCCCCAGATGTAGTCATTTGGTTCAACTGCTTTTAACACAGAGTTAGCTAAAGTTTTTTGTATCCTGATTGCCAAGAATTGAATGTTTGCAGTCCCACAAAATGCAAATGTTAAAACCTCATCTCTAGTGTGCTGGCATGTGGAGGTAAGGCCTTTGGAAAGTAATTAATTTATGAGGGTGGATGACACATGAGAAACAAATGTAAAAGCCTGGGATGGAGATGTGCAAATCCATCCACGGTGGCAGGAGAGCTGAGTGGCGACCTTCGCACTTGTAAGACTGTAATATAGCATCACAGTGACACTTGGCCTTTGTGTATAAATGTAATACATATATTTAATTAATAATTTATAGGAAGATACAACAAGTTGTTATGAGAGTTAAAAAAGAAAAAGAAAATGAGCATATGCCATGGTACAAATTGCAAAAATAAAACATGTTTCTAGCATAGGAGGCTAGTACAAGTTTACCTTACGGAGACAGAAAGCTGAACTAGATAAATTCTCCCAAGTAACAAACATAATGATGAAATTCCTAATATACCGCAGGCCTAAAAAAAATCAATGTTTTTCTTTATAGTTCCTATTCACAGTGTATGTAAAGACACTGGTGCATTTCTTCAGGCATCATCATTATCCCTATGCAATAATCCAAAAATCAATCTATGAAAAACAAGCATGGCTAATCTGGCAATCACACAGTTCAACCTTGTATTTTCTTAGTGTTCCCTTCCTTAAAGGTTTTTATTTTCTATTCCTTAAAGTTCACCTGTCTAGCTGCCTGTGTATTTCCCACAGTTAATTATTACAGCTGTATGAATGTGATTATAAGATTAGGAACTAAAGGCCGGCAGAAAAATAAAGAAGAATCTCAATAAATAACCTCTGCTCTCCAAGAGCTAAAGATAGACCCCATCTTAAGCATGACTGTGGACAAGGCAAAGGTGATCTGCCTTCAGCTGTTACTCTACCTTTTCCCATGATAAATATCACATCTAAACTTGGGTAAGGGGTTGGTGGGGGGGGGCTGCTCTAGGCCCTATGCTTGAGAGCAGTATTCCCCACCATTTGTGATCAAGGATGAATTTTATATTTTCAGTCTTTTGTAGATATTTCCATAAAATGTAATAAAACTATTATGACAATTTCAAAGTACAGTAAGTTTCTAAGTGCTTATTCTCAAGCAAGTATTTCATACTTATCTTTTGATATCCACCCAAAAAGTTTTATGTACTGGCATCAAGGCATAGAACATATTTTGAAAGCACTACTTAAGAGGGCTCTACACATCACAAACAAAAAATAAATATATGAATGCCCCTGTCATCAGGTCTGGCACTCAGTGCAAGCACAGTACAATCACAGTGCTAGTCATCCACTCATGTGTTTGATCCTGTTCAAACCCAAGGGAAACCCAATGCTTCTCCTCCCTGATGGATGCAAGTCCCAGGAAGAGGGGACTTAAGGGCACCTAAGTGCCACAAAGGTTCGTGCTTTGTGCAGCTGCCAGTTTTGAAGACAGATTACTTTAGAGCATGGGGAGAATGTAAGCAAAGGAAGTGTGTATAAAAGAGAAAAAAAATAACTTGCAGACATTTCCTCTGTTAGCATGACTGTAATAGACATAATAAAGCATTGTTTCCCAGTAATGCCAAACATCAATTTCCTTGCTTTTCCTTTTGTTCCAATACATGATTCCCAGAGATGTGTTATTGTTGCACAGAGCCCAGTAAGGAGCTTTGAACAAAATTGAACAATATTCTCTTAAACAAATATACATATTCACCCATATATATATCAATTGCATCCATAAGACAGGTAAGGCATTAAGCCAATTCTATACTTTGTCAACTGGATGGATAGTTAATGCTAAGAATCTAATTAATAACGTTACATTTTTAAAAGACAAATTACAATGTCATCTTTATAAATACTTTGGATATAAAATTTTAAAGAGAACTTTTAATTTTAGAACACTTTTAGATTTACAGAAAAATTGTGAAGATAATACCAAGAGCTCCTATATAACCCACACCCAATTTCCCCAATTATTAACGTCTTTATTAATATGGATATTTGTTATAAATAGTAAACTAATACTGATATATTATTAACTAAAGTTCAGATGATGTTCAGAATTTTTTAGTTTTTCTCTAATTTTTTTTCTCCTAATATCCCATCCAGGGTACTATATTATATTTAGTAGTTATATGTTCTTAGGTACCTCCAGGCTGTGACAGTATCTAGGATTTTTCTTGTTTTGGAGTTCCCGTCATGGCTCAGTGGTTAACGAATCCGACTAGGAATCATGAGGTTGCGGGTTCGATCCCTGGCCTTGCTCAGTGGGTTAAGGATCCAGCGTTGCCATGAGCTGTGGTGTAGGTCGCAGACGCGGCTCGGATCCCGTGTTGCTGTGGCTTTGGTGTAGGCCGGCGGCTGCAGCTCTGAATGGACCCCTAGCCTGGGAACCTCCATATGCCATGGGAGTGGCCCAAGAAATGGCAAAAAAAAAAAAAAAAAAAAAAAAAAAGATTTTGACTTTGGCAATTTTGAATATTACTGGTCAGTGTCATGTAAAATGTTCTTCATTTTGTTTTTTCTGATTTTTTGTTCATGATTATACTGGTGTTACAGATTTGGGGGAGGAAGACCTCATAGTGCCGTTCACATCACACCGCATGGAGGGTACATGACTCCCCGGGTTAGTGGTAACCCTGATCACCTGGCCTGAGGGAGTGTTTGTCAGGTTTGTCCACTATCAACTTGGCTTTTTCCTCCTTTCCGTAATGTGCTCTTTGGAAGGAAGCATGTGCAATGCACACTTCAGGAGTCAGGAGCTGTGCTTTGCTGCTTTGAAGATGGAGTACTAGATGTGTTATTTGGAATTTCTCTGCATAGTAGATCTATCTCTTCTCTCCATGTTTATTCAGTCATTATACTGTTATGGACTCATTGATTTTTTTTTTTTGGCTTAGAGTCCACCATTATTGTATTTATTCATTCTCAAATGATTTCAACCATAAACTTTGAGAACTCTCTGAATTGGCTCCTGTATCCCTTTGATATACGCTCAAAATGGATTTCTCTCTTTCTCTCTCTTGTTTGTATTTTGCCTTCATTTTAGCACATCCTTACTTTCTGGCACTACAGAATGCTCCAAGCTCATCTTATATATTATGGATTTTTCCAAAGAACTCTATTTGTTAAAATATAAGAATAGTGTTAGAAACCAAGCCCTCCATGCTAGATGTGCTTATTGTTAGAGGGAAGTAGTGGTTTCTAGAGTTTCTCTTAGCTGACAAAGCAAGTCAATACATGTGTATGCACTAACATGTATATACATATATCTGTAATTCTGTGTGTAACCGTCTGTATTTTAGGCCAGACATGGGTTCATAAGACATCTCCAGCCCTGATTCATTAACATATGGATCATTGTAAACTCTTTATCCTTGCATATCTGTAACCTCGCTCTTCAGCAGTGAGAAACCTGGCTCCCATCATCTACTGAACTTAATTATTTGGTTCCAATATACTTGTAGAGCAGTTTCAATTGCTCATCCATACTCCTGAGAGAAACCACTTCATCAGGTAGAGTGTGGTGCTTATATACAAAATTAGTTAGATCTGCCCATTTTTCCTACCATCTTTAGTAAAATTCTTTTTATACATTCATAATGCAGCTAGATGACTTTGTTACCCTCTGCATTCTGTCCTGGGACCCCCTGACCTCCTAAATGATTTTTTAAATGGGCATATGTTAAGATTGACACCCCCAGCAGTAAAGGTCTATGGTTTGTGTTATGCATGCATCATTGCACTCTCATACAGAATAGTTTCACCAACCTACACTATCTTCTGTGTTTCACCTAGTGAATCTTCTCCATCTTCCCCTGACATGTAAATCGCCAGTCTTTTTAGCATTATTGGAGTTTTGCCTTTTCTAGAATTCTGTGTAATTGGACTTGTACAACATTCAGCCTTTACAAACTCATTTCTTTCACACAGCAATATTAATTTAAGATTTTTATCCCTGTATTTTCATAGCTTAAGAGATCATTTCTTTACTGACTAATCTTCTATTGTGTGAGTTTGCCACAGTGTGTTTATCCATTCACCTAGTAATGACCATTTCAGTAACTTTCACTTTTTGGTGGTTGTAAATAAAGTTGCTATAAACATTTGCCTGTAATAGATATTGGTGGTCACACAAGATTTGAATAAAAGGAGAACAAAATAGGACATGGCTCCATGGGACACAGAAAAGACAAACAAGATGACAGAGACAGAATTAGCAGAGGAAAGCTATAAAATAACTATGTAGCAGTTCTTGTCGTGGCTCAGTGGTAACAAATCTGACTAGCATCCATGAGGAGGTAGGTTCGATCCTTGGCGTCTCTTAGTGGGTTAAAGATCCGGCATTGCCATGAGCTGTAGTGTAGGTTGCAGACGTGGTTCGGATCCCACGTTGCTGAGGCTGAGGTGTAGACCGGCAGCTATAGCTAGGATTCAACCCCTAGCCTGGGATCCTTCATATGCTGTAGGAGCAGCCTTAAAAAGACAGAAAAACAAAAAACCAAACAAAACAAAAAACACAACTGTATAAAATATGTTCTCAAAGATGTGTATAATGAGGAAAACATGCAACATTTTGGAAGAGGCATAAAACCTCTAAAAAAATTAAATCTATTTTAAATAAAAATAATTCACTTGGTGCTCTTAACAGGAAAGCAAAAACAATAGATAATCTATAGAAATTCTGCAAACTAAAATCACAGAGAAAAATGAAATCAAATACACTAAGCCTTAATTAAAATGTTGAAATTTTATGATAAAACTCATTTTAACTATTAATATCTAACGTGAATCATCAAAAAATAAAGATTGAAATAAAATAAACTTATTCTCAATGTTTCATGGCCTAATATTAAATGAGTAATTAAAGATTCATAAGAAAGTGTATAAATAAGGGGAGATTTTTTGAAAAAATGAATTTTTTTCCCAAATGTTATTCAATAATCCTATTTACTGATTAATAAATTCCAAGCAAGATTGTAATACATTTTTTTCCCTTTTACCTTTGATTGTGATGGGAAGACTAGTTCTGGACTAGTTTCTTTATTATACACAGATAGGAAAGTTCAAATATAGTCTTTATCCATATTTAATATTTGTTACCAGCTTTCTATTTACAGACAGAACATAGAGGCAGAATTTTTTATTTCAAATATTTCCATCTTTCATTGAGTCCAGTAAAGTACAAGTGCATATGCTAACCACCCACATTTCACTTGTATTATAGTTAAAGCTTAATGACTCTTAGAAGAATCACATTATTATTGATAGTTACAGATGAAAAAACTGAGGTATATAGCCATACTTGTAATTAATGGCAGGTCTGGAATGTGAATCCAGACCTGCCCTATATTTTCATGTTTTTAAAGTACAAGAAATTGTTAACAACTCTTACTATTATTATTGTATCCTCTAACTTAGGTATAAATACACTGGAGAGAAATCCTAAATTTTAGTTAGAGAAACTAATTGTAGGACTATAGTAATTAGATCAGAAGACGCTAGTAATTAGGTCAGAATCACAGGGAGATATTTGTGATTTCCTGAGAACCAATACACCCACCTCAAGTGAATCAGTGTTTGCAAAAATGTTTTTAACCTTGAGCTTCCCCAAATAGACATATATGCAACATTCAAATTATTAGACTAAAAGACCTTCATTACAACATATTGTATAACAAAAAAATAACTGATTCCAAATGGAATTCCTTCTAGATCTTATAAAGATACATGCTTAGAGAAGAATGTCTGATTTTAAACATAGCTGAGCTGTATAAATTCAATGTGGACTGAACCTTAAACTTGTTCTTCTAGTTGTAAATGTCAAATATGAAATATAATATTACAACAAATAATATGAAAACTTTCTACAATATATGGTATTTTATTAAGTCAATACTAAAATTCCATTATTTTGAAGACTACTTTTGCCTGTGAAGTTAGGTTTACTGTTTATCTCACTAACTGTTAAATTTCAGTATTACGGAAGGGAAACTTTTCAAACTGAATTGAAGAAAGCAGATTCTGACATTTACAGCATAATTTGTATAGCCCAGAGAGTGATGGTAGGAAAAATCTCTCCCTCCTGGGCATTCATTTACCACGGAATTTTGTAGTAAGACCTTAGCCAATTTTCTTCATAAAGTGAGAAATACATATAAATCTAAGATTTGGGGCATTATATAGTATCTCCCCATTTTGGAAAGATACTGGAGAATTTTTAACACAAAAACAGATCAATTCTCTTCAAACAAAATGTGTCCTGTAAGCCTCTAGGGATAGAGTTTATGGTAAGATATCTATCTAGAAATGAACTACAAATGCCTGAAAATCAAAAATATAGAGATCATAAAAGGAAGCAATTTCAATTTTCTAAGTGCCTGGAGGTAGTCCCCCAAAGCTGTCCTTATCTTAATCCCTGGGATCTGTAAATATGTTAGGCCATCTGGCAAAGGGAAAGTAAGGTTGCAGATGGCATTAAGGCTGCTTATCAATCTCGAGGTGAGATTATCATGAGTTATTTTAACGGACCCAGTGTAAACACAAGTTTACTTATAAGTAGAAGAGAGAGGCAGAAGATTCAGAGAAAGATTGGAAGATGCTGTGTTACTAGCTTTGAAAATGATGAGACCACATGTCGAGGAATGCAGGCAGTCTCTAGAGAGCTAGAGAAGGCAAGGAAAAGATTTTCCATAGAAAAGAAAAGAAAATCATGGACTTGGAGAAGAGACTTGTGGCTGCCTGATGGGAGGGGGAGGGAGTGGGAGGGATTGGGAGCTTGGGCTTATCAGACACAACTTAGAATAGATTTACAAGGAGATCCTGCTGAATAGCATTGAGAACTTTGTCTAGATACTCATGTTGCAACAGAAGAAAGGGTGGGGGAAAAACTGTAATTGCAATGTATACATGTAAGGATAACCTGACCCCCTTGCTGTACAGTGGGAAAATAAAAATAAAAAAAAAAAAAAGATTTTCCATAGAGCCTACACAGGACCGCTATACTTTTGACACCTTGATTTTAGCCTAGCAAGACTCGTTTTAACAAATTTGAGTTCTTTTAAACCACTAATCTTGTGGTAATTGGTTAAAGCAGCATTTAGAAACTAGTACACTGATTTTGTGCATTGACTAAAATAACTCCAATTTTAAACAAAATCCAAACTTATGAGGTTAATTTTTCCACATAATCAACTGAATTGAATTAAGAGAATATTTCACAAAACAACACACTTTATGGCATTGGTTTATCTGAGATTGTAAGCATTAATAAAAGTTTAAATGGTAAATGTATGACACATCCTGAAGAAAATATTACTGCTAATATTTCTGGTATGTAGAAAGAGGTAAGAATCATGCCAAGGATTTTCATTTAGTTCCAATTATATATAAACTACATGAAACTATATTAATTACTAATCAAGCAAAAATGTGGAATCAATAGGTACTTTTATATTTTGTACCTGTTAACATATATTGCAATTAACTGAGCCAAAGATTTCATCTGTAATTAACACTGTCAGTGTTTCTGCTACCTCCAAATTATGCTCTTCAACTAATGTGCCATCTGATGACTTGTCAAATCTCTATGAAAACATTGTGAGGAACCCAAATTTTTATTTTAAAGTTTTACTAATTCAGTTTTATTCAGAAAGTATGTCAATTTAATTCTAATATTTAGCTAAATGAGAAATTTCATTTAAGCACTGAAACATATCTTTGATGTATCTATAGGATATTTCATGAAATAGCTTTTATTAAAGACTTTGTGGGATGATTAGAGAAGGAAGGGGCATTCCAGTGCATAGCATCTAGCATCTCACTCTAAAACTCTTCATTTTGTTCTGTACCCTTGGTTTTCAACCATGTCTTCCTTCTTTTTATCTTTTATTTATTTATTTATTCATTTTATTTTTTTTTTCAGTTGCACTTGAAGCATATGGAAGTTCCAGGTCAGGAATTGACTTCAGACTGCAGCCATGACCTGTGCCACAGCTGTGGCAATGCCAGATCCTTAACACACTGTGCCAAGCTGGGAATGGAACCAGCACTGCCACAGAGACAAGTTGGATCATTAACCCACTGTGCCATGCAGGAACTCTTCTTTCTTTCTGACTCTTTTGCTTCATAGTTTTCTCTCTAGTTTTCAAATTTAATTCTTTATGCATATCATCTTAGTAAAGATACTTGAGTCCATTTTCTGAGAAAACAGTAGGTATTTGTAAATAAACCTTATTTTTCTTTCATTTTCTGACACAACAATTGAAATAAATCAGCTTTTTTTCATTCCTTGGGAAAGTAAATATCCTTTACTATCTACAGAGGATTAGTAAAATGCAATCAAGTCAATAAGTAAGTGAAAAGATGCATATATATGTATATATATGCACTATAGTATATATATACACTTTATAGTATATATGCATATAAGTGTATATATGCTATTCTATGTGCTGAGATTAAATTATTTTTTAAGATTTTTGTTTTATTTTGTTTTGCTATTTGGGGCCACACCCATGGCATATGGAAGTTCCTAGGCTAGGGGTCAAATTGGAGCTGCAGCTGCCCATCTACACCACAGCCACAACAACACAGGATCCAAGCCACATCTGTAACCTACACCACAGCTGATAGCAACACTGGATCCCTGACCCACTGAGCGAGGCCAGGAATTGAACCCCCATCCTCATGAATACTAGTCAGATTCATTTCCGCTGCACCACAATGGAACTCTCTGAGACTAAAGTAAATGTTATTACCATCTCTGTTGCTGAAGGCTCTATGAACTTTTGAAAGTCAGTTAACTATTTTGAGTCTCAAATTTATCAGCTTTGAAATGAAAGGATTGACCTCCCTGGTCTCTCGGGTCATTTCTAGCCATAAGTTTCAGTTAATACTTGGAGTACGTGGCCTGATGCCTGCCATGAGGCACTTACTTTCTCATTGGGGAAGTAAATAATAAACTCTTATAAAGTATAACATGATGAAGCATGATGCTTAAAAGAGCAAAATTAAAAGTTTTATAATTGGGAGTTCCCATCGTGGCTCAGTGGTTAATGAATCCGACTAGGAACCATGAGGTTGCAGGTTTGATCCCTGGCCTCACTCAGGGGGTTAAGGATCCAGCGTTGCCATGAGCTGTGGTGTAGTTTGCAGACATGGCTTGGATCCTGTGTTGCTGCGGCTGTGGTGTAGGCCGGCGGCTACAGCTCCGATTGGACCCCTAGCCTGGGAACCTACATGTGCCGCAGGTGTGGCCCTAAAAAGACCAAAAAACCAAAAAAAAAAAAATATAATTGATACTTTGAAAACTTGATTTAACCTCATTTTGAATGATGAACTTGAAGATGGGAAAACATTCTCGGGAAAACAGAAGAATGGAGTGTGGCACAGGTGTGCCATTTTGCAAGAATTATGTTAGAGCTGGCTTGGCTAAAGCGCAGTGTAACCTGAGAAGCTGTGAAAAAATGTGTTTTAATTGGTTGGTAGGGCCTGACTTTGGCAAGACTGAAAGATTAAGCAGAGAAATTTAGATTTGCTTCCATAGGCAGTAGGAAGCTCCTAAAAATTGTTGAAGAAAGGAATGATATGAAGAAAAGACAATAAAGTTAGTCTGGCAGTAACATACAGAATCCATAGTTACAGGAAAAAAAAGGAAGAGAGGGAGGAAGGAAATGAAAATGGAAAGGATAGCTAAAACTTTTTTAAGTTGAGGGTCTACTGAGTGTATTGCATTGTATTGTATTGTATTGTATGCTGGAGAAGATACTAGCCTAAAATACACTGTACCAGTAGGGAGAATTGGCATATAGTATAGACACCCTAACTTTGGAATAATGAGTTGCAATTAAAATGAGGGCAGAGATAAAGAAAAAAATAGACATTTTTTGGATTGACTCCCAAAGATGGTTTGGTCCAATTCTTGCCAAAGGAAGAGCAATCAAATATAACATGGATATATCAAGTTGGGATTGATGAAGTCGTGGTGGTAATAATGATGAAAAGAAACTCTAGAGAGGGAAAAATTTTGGAGAGAAGTTAATGAATACAGTTTTATAAAGTAGTCTGTGAAAGGCAGTATTTTAGGAAGATACAGAAAGGACATCTTAAATTGCTGATTCAAGAATCTGGTGTTAAACATTTAATTTATATCTATGCATATTTTGTACACTGGGAGAGATTATTTCACTTCTAAACTTAGTTAATACTCCCTAATAAGTTTATGATAACATTTGTGCATACACACGCATTGATTAATGCCAACATGCAAGTCATAAAAAAAGGACAGTTATTTTTTACAGAAATCACTAATCATAGGTACTTGCTAAGCTGTTGCACACCCATATCCACTGCTGGAGCCAGAGATTCTCATCATCATAAATACTGGTTCCGAGAAGGGTGTCAGTGGAGGAAAACAAGGATGGGTAAGTTAAGAGGAAATCTAACTCCTGTGTTTAATTCTCAATATTAAAGTCACCTCTGCCTTTGTTGTTTACCTTGGAGCCTCAAATATTCAAATTCACATTTTATCTACTCCAACAGAAAGGAACTAGCAATATTTTACATGGAGATATAAAGTTTCCAACATGTTTTATCACTAGGAATTTCTACACAGAAATTTCTACCTCAATTCCAGTTTCTTGCCTGTAAGCAAAGTTGACACTCAGGGCATTATCTGAAATTAAGCAAAATTTAATTCTGTTCTCTTTTTACATCCACCTCCATTCCGCATGTCTTTCATTTACTATAGGCAGGCAGCATCTTTCATAATCATTGTATTCTTGAGATTCTCTTTACCATAATGCCCATAATTTGTATGGAGTCCACCAGCTCCATGAACAAGGACCTAGACTTACCCATCATGGGGAATATCATCACAGGCAGCACACTTAACATATTAAAGCTTCCTTGGAAAAGGAGGCAGTGGAACTCCTGAGAGAGTATTGCCACAAGTGATGAAGAAAAAGGCTGGTAGGTTAGGTTATTCTCAGCAGAAGTTCCCAGAGGCAGAGTAAACAGTGCTTCCAAGATAGTGCTGACCTACATTCACAAAACAATGAACATGATTCCTCCTGGCTAGAAATAGCCCATACAGGAGATGGGGTGGCAACTGGAGAGGTGATCATGACAGTGACAGCAGAGAGAACAGAACACACTGCTTCTACATTGGCTTCAGGGAACCATCAGCCAAAGACTATCAACTATGGGAGGAATTAGCATTGGCCATGACCATGGACTCTGGGTGGTGACTCCTCAAGGTTCATGCGGAGATTAATGGGACAATAGGAGACAAACGGGCAGAGGAGCTACAGGAGAAGGGCTGGAGTAAATGGTTTATGGGAACACAGTCCAGCTTTTGTATTTATAGAAAGTTCTAACAGAAGAACCAAGGATCCACCTTTGGCACATGGGTGACTATTGATTAAGTGTCGGTAAGAACAACCCGTTGATATGACTTCACAGCCCCCCTGTGTGTTACACAAATTTTACTCCTCTGCTTAAACACTTAAATCTATATTGCATACTTTATTCCCTCTGTCCCTGTCCAGAAATCCAACTACCATCTATATATCCATGCCTAAAACCATTCATACATTCAGAAAACCTGTCTCTGCTTTTTATTAACTAGAAAAACACCACCTGACAATTTGGTCTGAAGTTATAGTAGTGTGACTATAAAATAATTAAAGTAGGTTTATTAAGTTACATAAGGACATTAATCTTATTCCTTGAGAGTCATGGCATATAATTAGCAGACTTGTTCTGCATTAGCCTGACACAATGTCTTTGCATTTAATGTCAACTATAGCTCATAGTTGCCTTAGAGTGCATTTCTATTTTATAAAGATACTTCCTACTGAAACTGAAGTTCAGCTATCAGGACTGTAAGTTAAAAACACTCATAAGTTTGTGCAGTTTTTATTTTGAATAACAATGATTTGATGAAATCAATGAAACACTAATAGTTGCAATAAAATTTTGCATTAATTGGCATGGTGTAAAACAGAATAGTTTAAATGTGCTTTAGGGATCTCATTTGCTGCTATTTTTATTAATTGTTTGTTCCTGCAAAACAATGTCTTCAGAAATTATAGATATGAGATAGATGTAGCTCTTAATTGTGTAAAGATGAGTTTTCAGACTGAGATTGGGAGAAGGTAACAAATAAATGATAATTTCTATTGTTTCTTATTCTATTTTTGAGCTGCTTCCTTTCCAAAAAGCAAGAGATCGCAACCAAGATTTATTCTCATTTATTCAACTGAGGTAGCAGATCAAAGTGTATCTAAAAATAAAATAGAAACACATACTTTGAGGTGGAAACAGACTTTCTATAAACATAGACACATACATGCATGAGGGCTTTTTGAGTTATGGTCACTTTAGTTTCTAGAGAGACCTCTCCAGCTAGCTTCAACACAAAGGAAGGGGAAATATATTTACTTATATCTTCTCTTTCATATAAAGATATAACAGGCAACTGTATCCAAAGTTAGGAAACATAGTCTTATAGGCACTGATAACTAAGTAGGAAAACGAAGGTTCTCTCATCATTTCTTAGTAACTACATGGACTCCTTAATTTCAGCATGTCTGCACCTTGATCTTGTCTCTTCTTTTTTCTAATTTATTACTTCCACTCTTTAATAGCCATTATGAGTAGCTTTGGCTGGCTATTTCTTTTCCTGATAATTGGCCACATAAATTATCTTCCAAAATCCCCAGATAACTGATACTTGATTCTGGGTTTTAATTCGAGAACCCAAGACCACAATCCAGTTGACTCATTATATTTGTTTAAAGCCACAGAAGATTTCTCTTAGGTTGGATGGGCACCCCTGAGGAGGGGTGCTAAAAGTGATTCTGAGTTTTGTGACCAGACATCCTCTCAGCACGGACTGGGGGTGGGATTTCTCTGGAAAAGGTATAGTTGGAACTGGCATTTGAAGACATAATATCAGATAAAACTGTGGGAAGTTTCTGTATTAGACCATTTTCCTAGCCACTGAGGTGGGCAATGTGATGTGGTAGGAAAAGTACCTTGTTTGGAGATGTACAGACCTGATGTTTCTGAGGCTGACTTCTCTATAAATTGAAATAATACCATCTCAGGGCCTTAGAGGGTGTGAAAATCTTAACATGATCTTGGATTTACTGTAAGTACTCAATAACAGAGTAATTGCCCACCTTTTCCTTCTATTCTAAAGTCTGGCTCTCTAAGTTAGGTTAAATAATTGTGGCAACACCAATATTTTATCCCCTAAAAATATGTCCTAATTAAAAAAAAATCTGTGATTACTTTTGCTAGATTTTGGCTTACATTTTAAATGTAGCTATATGATATACATAGCTTTTTTAAAAATTCTCTTCTGTAGCCTTAGTATCATAGTATCTTCCATTTTCATATTGGTTTCTGCAAGTATTTTTATTTTTTACCAAAAACTTCTGTGAAGAAAGGAGCATTATTATCATGTTAGAGATAAGGAAGCTAAAGCTCAGTTAAATGTATGACCCAAAGCATTCCATTTTATTCACTCATTCCTTCATTTGTTCATTTTGTCATTCGTCTAATGAGCACTTATTGAGTAGTTATGTGGGCCAGGCACTGTCCTCAAGTGCTTGGGATGTAGCAGTGAGCAAAATGGACAGTATTTGCTTTATTACAATTTACATTTTAGTAAAGGAAGAGGGGATAGAGGAGAGAGGGGAGGGAAAAAAGAAGAGAGGGACAATAAACATATAAACATGATAAATACTATGCAAATATTTAGATGAGGTGGCATAGTAGGGAGCACACGGCAGACTATGGTAGATGGAGCGGTCATGGAAATCACTTGCAGCTCAGTCCTAAGCTGATCCCTGAATGTGCGGGGCCAGAGCAGGTTAGGAAGAAACCAAATAGAGCCAAAGATCAAAGAACTAGCTTAGAGTGTTTGAAAAACCGAAAGAAAGCCAGTGGGCCTGGAATTCAGGTTGAGGACAGTATGGGATGAGGTTGGAAAGTTAGACTATTAGGAATTTGGAAGGTAAGCTACAAATTTCAGACTTTAAATGTGATGGGAAACTGATGCGGGGTTAAGCATGGACATAAGATCTGAATTTCATGTTTAAATTTTTTACCCTGACTACTCTCTGGTAAACTGATTTTTGTGGGTCAGAAATGGAAGCAGGAAGGCCACCTAAGAGCATGTCATGTCACTGGCAGGAGGGGTGGTAGTGAGAAGCTTGTTGCTGGAGAGATGGATGATGATGGTTCAGGATATGTTTTAAGTAACCTTGAGAAGACTGGGTATGAAGGAAGGATGTAGAGAAACCAGGAGCTCATGCCTAAATGATGTCTCAGGAAACTGGCTGTCTGTCTGTTGATGTGGAAAAGACAGCTTGTCTGAATAGGACTTCCATGCAGAAATTTCTTCTCAGTGATTCTCAAGAAGTTTTCTGTTTTCTGAATCCAAAATCCTATGAAAAGTCAGGTGAGAAATTGGGAACATGAGAAGAAGTATTATAATTCTCTTGAAAGAATTGAAGCTTAACAGTCACCCTAGAGCTATTCCTGATTTGAAGGAAACCCCTGATGTCAGGTGGAAAGCAAGAACAGGAAATGATGATATTCAGAGTCAAAGGTTAAGGCAGACATTTCTGAGAACCAGCATAGAATATTTAGGGGGCCATCAGTCACAACGTAATCGGCCAGTCTTTCTTATGGTTGTATCTGCATTAAGTATGTGTTGGTGGTGGTCCTGTCTTCTACCAATGGTGAGTAATTCCTAGTAATAAAATAGATATTAATATGTGTGTACACAGAGTATACTTTATAAGAATCTTACAAGGATGTTTCAAGTGCTAACACACTTTGGAAATAAAGTAGTACTTTTAACATTGATAGAAGATTACAATGTTATTACCTGAAAACTAGCCAATGTTTTTTAGTATTTTCCAGTTTTTGAATATATGCTATAAGCTAAAGTTTTTGTAAATACTGCTAAAATATTTTCAAATTAGTAAGCATTTTTATTATCTATAATAAAGGGTAATGAGTATTAAGAATGCTGGAGTTAGCTTATAAATAACCTATGATATAGGGAATTCTCATTTCTTGTTCCTAAATTATATGGATTAGTATCTTTGGGGAATGTAGAAATATTCACATGCATTTCAAGTAACCCCCTCCATCTCTTTCTTGCCTCAAGGTGCCTTTTCTCCCACTTTCACCAACAGTACTCAGTTATTGATTTTCTGTCACCTCTGCCCTCATTTCTCATCTACAGCTATTTTTCTGTTTGCCAATTGGTAAAGTTATTTCTTTGACCACTCATACTGATCTTGTTTTAGAAGGGACTATAACTTTTTCCAGAGGTGAGAAGAGAGGACCTTATATTCTTCCAGGGTTAAATTTGCTTATAACACTTCTAAAAATTTCTCAGTTATTAAACTATTTGGGAGGCCCTTGAGCTGCCAAGACTGGACTCTATAAACCAGTTCTATTTGTCCCTGTCCCAGATTGGCTGTCACAGACCCTGGGAGCTGGCTGTAAGAACAAATGTATTCGGTCATTTTCTCAGCTGTCCCTCATGCCCTTAGGACCTCCCTCATGGGAACACTGGCTCTGTAGACATGTCCAGAAATGCCAGATTTCACAGGTCTTTGTTGTCTGTGTCCTTACTATGGAACCCTCATTTATATTGGAAAAATGATGAACAATCTTTTTTGTAATAAAGCCAAATATGTTAAGAGTGTTTGCAAGTCATATTTCATGAAATTGAAAATATTGACTCTCTTAAGGAAAGTAAAACCTAACAATCGTTAGATAAATCAAATTATTTATTGAACAGATGAATACCAATGATGAGATCAGCACTCTGTTTTTTTTTTTTTTTTTGTCTTTTTTTTTTTGCCTTTTCTAGGGCTGCTTCCCACAGCATATGGAGGTTCCCAGGCTAGGGGTCTAATAGGAGCTGTAGACACCGGCCTACACCAGAGCCATAGCAATGCAGGATCCAAGCTGCATCTGTGACCTATAACAAAGCTCACGGAAACGCTGGATCCTTAACCCACTGAGCAAGGCCAGGGATTGAACCTGCAACCTCATGGTTCCTAGTCGGATTTGTTAACCACTGCGCCATCATGGGAACTCCTTGTTTTTTATATAAGGATTTTTATTTTTTTCCATTATAGCTGCTTTACAGTGTTCTGTCAATTTTCTACTGTACATCATGGTGACCCAGTTACAAAAACATGTATACATTCTTTTTCTCACATTATCAAGCTCCATCGTAAGTGACTAGACAGAGTTCCCAGTGCTACACAGCAGGATCTCAGTGCTAATTAATTCCAAAGGCAATAGTTTGCATCTATTAACCCCAAGCTCCCAATCTACCACACATCTTTCCCCTCCCCCTTGGCAACCACAAGTCTATTCTCCAAGTCCATGATTTTCTTCTCTGTGGAAACATTCATTTGTGCCATGTATTAGATTCCAGGTATAAGTGATATCATATGGTATTTGTCTTTCTCTTTCTGACTTACTTCACTCAGGATGAGAGTCTCTAGTTGTATCCATGTTACTGCAAATGGTATTATTTCGTTCTTTTTTATGGCTGAGTAGTATTCCATTGTGGTTGCACCTTTTCTTTTTTTCTTGATATAAGAAAGTATATTATTTAATGTGTTAAAGCTTTAGGTTTGATTTTTGCCATTAAAGAATTTTGTTTCTATTTTTTTTTTCCCACTGTACAGCAAGGGGATCAAGTTATCCTTACATGTATGCATTACAATTACATTCTTTTTCTCCCCACCCTTTGTTCTGTTGCAACATGAGTATCTAGACAAAGTTCTCAATGCTACTCAGCAGGATCTCCTTGTAAATCTATTCTAGGTTGTGTCTGATAAGCCCAAGCTCCCAATCCCTCCCACTCCCTCCCTCTCCCATCAGGCAGCCACAAGTCTTTTCTCCAAGTCCATGATTTTCTTTTCTGAGGAGATGTTCATTTGTGCTGGATATTAGATTCCAGTTATAAGTGATATCATATGGTATTTGTCTTTGTCTTTCTGGCTCTTTTCACTCAGTATGAGAGTCTCTAGTTCCATCCATGTTGCTGCAAATGGCATTATGTCATTCTTTTTTAGGGCTGAGTAGTATTCCATTGTGTATATATACCACTTCTTCCGAATCCAGTCACCTGTTGATGGATCTTTGGGTTGTTTCCATGTCCTGGCTATTGTGAATAGTGCTGCAATGAACATGCGGGTGCATGTGTCTCTTTTAAGTAGAGTTTTGTCCAGATAGATGCCCAAGAGTGGGATTGTGGGGTCATATGGAAGTTCTATGTATAGATTTCTAAGGTATCTCCAAACTGTTCTCCATAGTGGCTGTACCAGTTTGCATTCCCACCAATAGTGCAGGAGGGTTCCCTTTTCTCCACAGCCCCTCCAGCTCTTGTTATTTGTGGATTTATTAATGGTGGCCATTCTGACTGGTGTGAGGTGGTATCTCATGGTAGTTTTGATTTGCATTTCTCTTATAATCAGGGCTGTTGAGCATTTTTTCATGTGCTCATTGGCCATCTGTACATCTTCCTTGGAGAACTGTCTATTCAGGTCTTTTGCCCATTTTTCCATTGATTGATTGGCTTTTCTGCTGTTGAGTTGTATAAGTTGCTTATATATTCTAGAGATTAGGACCTTGTCCGTTGCATCTTTTGAAACTATTTTCTCCCATTCTGTAAGTTGTCTTTTTGTTTTCTTTTGGTTTCCTTTGCTGTGCAAAAGCCTGTCAGTTTGAGTAGGTCCCATGCGTTTAATTTTTGCTCTTATTTCTGTTGCTTTGGGAGACTGACCTGAGAAAGCATTTGTAAGGTTGATGTCAGAGAATGTTTTCCCTATGTTCTCTTCCAGGAGTTTGATAGTGTCTTGTCTTACATTTAAGTCTTTCAGCCATTTTGAGTTTATTTTGGTGCATGGTGTGAGGGTGTGTTCTAGTTTCATTGCTTTGCATGCAGCTGTCCAGGTTTCCCAAAATGCTTGCTGAATAGACTTTCTTTTTCCCATTTTATGATCTTGCCTCCTTTGTCAAAGATTAATTGACCATAGATGTCAGGGTTTATTTCTGGGTTCTCTATTCTGTTCCATTGATCTGTCTGTCTGTTTTGGTACCAGTACCACACTGTTTTGATGACTGTGGCTTTGTAATATTGCCTGAAGTCTGGGAGAGTTATGCCTCCTGCTTGGTTTTTGTTTCTCAGGATTGTTTTGGCGATTCTGGGTCTTTTGTGGTTCCATATAAATTTTTGGATTGTTTGTTCTAGTTCTGTGAGAAATGTCCTGGGTAATTTGATAGGGATTGCATTGAATCTGTAGATTGCTTTGGGTAGTATGGCCATTTTTACAATATTGATTTTTCCAACCCAGGAATATGGAATATCTTTCCATTTCTTTGCATCTTTAATTTCCTTGATTAATGTTTTATAGTTCTCAGAATGTAAGTCCTTCACCTCCTTGGTCAGGTGTATTCCCAGGTATTTGATTTTGTGAGGTGCAATTTTAAAAGGTATTGTGTTTTTGTATTCCTTTTCTAATATTTCATTGCTATACAGAAATGTGGCTGATTTCTGAATGTTAATCTTATATCCTGCTACTTTGCTGAATGTGTTGATCAGTTCAAGGAGTTTTGGGGTTGAGTCCTTAGGGTTTTCTATGTATAGTATCATGTCACTGCATACAGAGACAGTTTTACCTCTTCTCTTCCTATTTGGATGCCTTTTATTTCTTTGTTTTTCTGATTGCCATGGCCAGGAGTTCCAGTACTACGCTGAATAACAGTGGTGAGAGTGGGCATCCCTGTCTTGTTCCAGATTTGAGTGAGAAGACTTTCAGTTTTTCCCCATTGAGTATTATATTTCCTGTGGGTTTGTCATAAATGGCTTTGATTATGTTCAGAAATGTTCCCTCTATACCCCCTTTGTTAAGAGTTTTTATCATGAAGGGATGTTGGACTTTTGTGCATCTATTGGGATGATCATGTGGTTTTTAACTTTTCTTTTGTTAATGTGGTGTATGATGTTGATTGATTTACATATGTTGAACCATCCTTGTGAACCTTCTATTGTTTTTTGAATCTCTATTTTATTGATTTCCTCTTTGATCCTTATGATTTCCTACCTTCTGCTGACTTTAGGTTTTGTTTGTTCTTTTTCTAATTCTTTTAGGTAATGGGTTAAGTTGCCAATTTTAGATTTTTCTTCTATTTTGAGGAAGGCCTGTATTGTTATTAATTTCCCTTTGAGCACTGCTTTTGTGGCATTCCATAGATTTTGAGTGGTTGTGTCTTCATTATCATTTGTCTTGGGGTATTTTTAAAATTTCCTTCTTGATTTCCTCATTAACCCATTGGTTTTTTACTTGCATGTTGTTTAGTCTCCATGTAGCCAGTTTTTTTTCTCATTTCTTTTCCTGTGGTTGATTTCTTGTTTCATGCCATTGTGGTCAGAGAAGATACTTGAAATAATTTCTATACTCTTAAATTTGTTGTGGTTAGCTTTGTGCCCCAGTATGTGATCAATTCTTGAGAATGTTCCATGTGCACTTGAGAAGAATGTATATTCTGATTTTTTTGGATGTAATGTCCTGAAAAAGTCGATTAAGTCTAACTTTTCTATTGCATCATTTAGGATCTCTGCTGCCTTATTGATTTTCTGTCTAGAGGATCTGTCCGCTGATGTGAGAGGGGTGTTAAAGTCTCCTACTATGATTGTATTCCCATCAATTTCTCCTTTTATGCCTCTAAGTATTTTTTTGAGGTATCTGGGTGCTCCTATATTAGGGGTATATATATTGATGATTGTAATATCCTCTTCTTGAATGGATCCTTTAACCATTAAATAGTGTCCATCTTTGTCTTTCTTCATAGCCTTTGTTTTAAAGTCTATTTTGTCTGATATGAGTATTGCAACTCCTGCTTTCCTGTCTTGTCTGTTGGCATGAAATATCTTTTCCCATCCCCTCACTTTCAATCTGTATGTGTCCTTTGCACTAAGATGAGTTTCTTACAGACAGCAGATTGAAGGTTTTTGCTTTTTTATCCAATATGCCACTCTGTGTCTTTTGATTGGAGCATCCAGTCCATTGACATTTAAGGTGATTATTGATAGATATGTATTTGCTGCCATTTTAAACCTTGTTTTCCAGTTGATTCTATGTTTCTCTTTTCTTCCTTTCTTTTTTCGGTTGGATGATTTCCATTTATTTTATGCTTGAGTACTTTTCTTTTCTGTTTATGTGAATGTAATGTTTGGATTCGATTTGTGGTTGCCCTGTTTTTTAAGTATGTAAACCCCTTTCTATATCTGCTTGCTTTAACCTGATAGTCATATAGGCTCAAACTCATCATTAAAATAAGAAAAAAAAAATAGAATCTATGTTTTCTTACTTTCCTTCCCCACTTTGTATGATGTTGGTGTCTCTTCCCCCCCCCCCCCCCCGACATCTTCATGTTTAGATCTATATGCTGGCTTATTTAAGTGATTGCTTTCCAATTGTGGTTTCCTCCATCCTATTTCTTCTTGCTTTTTTTTTTTTTTTTTTTTTAATTTAGAGAAGCCTTTCAGTATTTCTTTTAGAATGGGTTTAGGATTGCTGTACTCTTTCAGCTTTTGTTTTTTGGAGAAATTCTTTATTTCCCCTCCTATTTTAAATGATATTCTTGCCGGATAGAGTATTCTAGACTGCAATTTTATTCCTTTCAGCACTTTAAATATATCTTCCCACTCTTTTCTGACCTGTAGTGTTTCCATAGAGAAATCAGCTGATAGCCTTATGGGGGTTCCCTTATAATTAACACTTTGTTTTTCTCTTGCTGCCTTTAGAAGCCTCTCTTTAACTTTTGCCATTTTTATTATAATATGTCTTGGTGTGGGCCTCTTTGGGTTGAACTTTCAGGCTCTCTGTGTTTCCTGTATCTTGATATCAGTCTCCTTTAGATTTGGAAAGTTTTCAGCCATAATTTCTTCAAATATATTTTCAATCCCCTTTTCTTTTTCTTCTCCTTCTGGAATTCCTATTATGCATAGATTGGCCCACTTGATATTATCTCATAGATCTCTTATACTGCTTTTGTTTGTTTTCATTTGGTTTTCTGTCTGCTGTCATGATTGGATGATTTCCATTATTCTATCTTCCACGTCAATAATTTGTTCCTCTGCATTTTTCATTCTTCTGTTTATTGCCTTTAGCTCAGTTTGCATCTCTGCAAATGAATTTTCTATTTTTTCTTGGCTCCTCCTTATATTTTCTAGTTCCTTTCTAAAGAAATCTGCATTGCTGCTCATATCCTCTCTTAATTCCTTCAGTATTTTCACTATCTCCCTTTTGAACTCAGTGTCTGTAAGGCTGCAGAGGTCTGTTTCATTGTTGACTACTTTAGGTGAATTCTCCTGTTGCTTTAACTGGGAATGTTTCTGTGCTTTTTAATCTTGGTTGTGTTTTTCTTTTTCTGTGAATTTGGGGAAGCCAAACTGTAGTCTTGTAAGGCTACTTCTATGCAAGAGTACCACTTTGTATTTTTTGGGGGACTACTGTTTATTTTTGGTGTGGGAGTTGAATATTTGCTGTCTCTTTCTTTGGTGTGAGCAGGCTGTTATTCCCCAGGATGCTCAGTGTGTTTTGAGGGAGCAGGAGGCAATGGGTAGGGCCAGCAGTCAGTGCCTGGTTGTTGGGCTTGCAATTAGCAGCAAGGACCTGCAGGAAGGTGGCACAGGCTACTCATAGTTTCAGGGCCCTGGGAAGTGGTAATAAGCTTGAGGCAGATCTACAAGGTGACCAGTGCATTTGGCAGTAGCAGCAACAGGGTGTGTGAGCTCCCAGGGGGGCAAGAGCAACAACAGCTTGTGTTCAGTTGCAATGCCTTCCTGAGTGATTAGAACCACAGGTGGTGCTTATTCAGGGACCCCTAGTGGTAGTGGGCCATGACGACTTCTGGAGTCAGTGATAACTGCGGGGGTTTGCCTCTGCTACCTGTAGACCTTGCATGAAGCACCCTGTCTCACTTAGCCCACATAGGAGGTGCTGTACAAGCTGCTCCTAGTTGCAGGATCCTGGGAAGTGACAGAGATCAGGCATGTGGGTACTGCCTGGAGTGTTTGGCAGTGGCAGCTGCAGGGCGGGTATGTTCCCAGGAGAGTGAGAACAATGGCATATGGTGCTTGGTTGCAGTGCCCTCTTTTTTTCTTTTTTGTCAACTCCTGAGGTGATTAGGATCACAGGTGGAGCCCACTCACAGGACCCCAGTGGTGGCAAGCCTTGCCTCCCTCTGGCCTGTGAGACAACTGCTGTGTTCTGTCCCTGCCACCTGTAGATTATGCAAGAGGCACCATGTTGCACTTAGCCCCCTGATGCCTTTAGCCCACACAAGAGGTACCAGGACACCAGTAGCCTGCACAAGAAGTGCCCAGTCTCCCCTAAATTAGCAAGAGGATTCTTGCCACTCATGGCCTCTGCCAGAGCTGCCCCGCCCTCTGAGAGCCCGCAGGCATGCACATGCTCTGGTGCAGGGAGATTCCTATGGTGATCCACCCCTCCTCTGCTCACCCTCCCCAACAATGGCACCTGCTTCTCCTGCGGGTCCGGACCTTCTCTGGGTTCCCTCTGCCATGGCCTTCCACTCCCGTGTCCGTGGTTCACTGCTCCTTAGCCCCTTAGGCTCTCTCCATACCGCCAACCCTGGTACTTTCCCCGTGACTGACCTCTGGAGCCTAAGTCTCAGTGCCCAGCCCCCACCTGAACCTTTCAGGCTGTGGTGTCCGAGCTGGTGGTTCAGATGATCTGTGCTGCTCTCACTCTGCGTTGCTGTTCTCAGTCCAGCTGCTGTGCTTTTCTCAGCGACTTTGAGTTCTCTCCAGCTCGGGTGATCTTTCCGTCAGTTAGGTGGCTTCCCAGGATGTGGGTTCCTTTTCTCCTTCACAGCTCCCTCGGGAATGCTAGTACCATCCTGAATCCTTTTCTTTCTCTCTCTCTTTTTCTTTTGTTTTACCCAGTTATGTCAAGAGTTTCTTGCCCTTTTTGGAGGTGTAAGTTCTTCTGCCAGCGTTCAGTTGATGTTCTGTGCGAGTTGTTTTACATGTAGATGTGTTTTTTTGATGTGTTTGTGGGAGAGGTTGAGCATGACCTCTTACTCCTCTGCCATCTTACTCCAGCACTGTTTTTTAAATCCCATAAAATATTAAAATAGTAACACAAGCACAAGCATTCAGTCTTCAGTGGGGTGTTAAAGTCCAAAGAATACATTCATGTGCATTATTTCATTTTATTCTTGGGGAAAAAACCCTGGAGATAGGACTATTATGATTTCCAGTTTTCAGAAGTTGAGACTGAAGCTCAGAGAGTTAAAAAAAACTTGTTCACGTTCATGCAACAAATGACTAGCAGGAAAGCAACTGTAGTTAATTTATACAATGCAATCTACCATGTAATGACAACCATAAGTATTAGCATTTAATGGCACTGTGCTAAGTACTAAGAACTAGAAATATAGGGGTAAATAAGATGGATCCTCTAATCTCATATAATCTTAACCACTATTTCTCCTATTTTCATATTGCTTTTATGCTTGCACTAAGTAGTAATGATCAAACCATATGATTTTGGAAAATACCAGTTGGGTCAATTGCCATCACTCTGTTTTCTCCAGACCAGCATGTGATGCTTAGGGGTCCTGGATCCTAAGGCATGTGGAGACTGCGTCACACTCAGCCAACTCCTGATGACCACCATTCAAGTGGTCCTCATTTTGTCAGAGGAAATGTTCCAGGTCATTGATGAGTCTTAATTGTCTTTTTCCAGGTCTCATGTGTTTTCTCTGGTGGCTGTTTTATTATTGATGAATTGACTGATTTGTATATGTTTCTCATTAAATATTTTTTGATATATATGTGCCTGTAAGCTGTGATCAAAATTTCACCAAAAGCCAAATTTAAAGTTATGGAGCTTTAATGAGGCTACAGTCTAATGTTATTCATTACTGGCATAGATGTTGCATCTTTTACTGTGTACTCTTTAACAGCAAAGTCAACCTACAACTTTCTTCAGGTCATCCCCTGGTTTATATTCCAGGGCAAAGATATTATTTGGGTGAGTATGTGTGGCAGATACATGATGAGTTCAGGCAAAACATTTTAGTAGTTATCCCATTAAAATGATAATACCAGTGTTTTATCTTAGTTGTTTCTATTTTTGTCAGTTATGTAAACCTTTGAAAAGTTAAATATAACTAGATAAAAAAGGACGGCTCATAAATTGCTTTGTGCATATGCATTATAAATTGTCTCTTCTGATTTTTAATCCAATTACTAAATTCTACATGAACAATGATGGTTGCAAATTAATGGATAGTTTTTTTTTTCCCAACTAGATTATGTAATGACTTATTTTCATATTCTCCATACTGTCTTGTCCATAGGAAGACACAATATAAGTATATTTTAATTCCATTTTTTTAGAAGTAGCTGAATATGAAGGGTCGAAAAGGATACTATATCTGAGTATAAACTTCTACAAGGCATAAAATCATAGGTTACACATGAGGAAAGTAAAATATCTTACTTTAGTGTAAGTTTTGAGGAGTTTTACGTCTATCATGGGAAAGCTAATCATTTAATAGAAATATGTTTTTCCCCCCATCTCTGAAATACAGACTTGAAGCTCCTCTTGAGCCCATTTCATGAAATAATGAGCCTTTTTAATGTGAGATTGGCAGCTGTGCATTAAATGATTTAGGCACAGAATTTATTCTGTGTGCAGGGTCTATTTATTCTCAGTATAAACTGAAGAGAAAAATTGGGGATGCCAAAGTGAATATTTCTAATGATTGAAATTTAAAAATTCAACTGTCAGTATCCCTATGATGTATTCCTCAACTATTGTAATTGTCTTACTATTTATCTTATATTTATCTCTTTTGTTTCTGTTGCTTATATGAATCTTCCTCAAAAAATGCATTAAAAGACAAACAAAAATTAGATAAAGAAATGTGTGAACAAAACTCACATCCCTGACTCACCTTATGTTCAAATTCTGGATGATCTAATACAGACATTAAGATAAAAGAAATAAAAATGAAACACCTCGACTGGGAGTTGAAAGGCTTTGGTTATGATCTCATCTCTTCAATTACTTAGTGATGAGATTGGGCAGAAGACTTCATATTGTGGGGTCTCGTTTTCATCGTGGTTGTGTGTGTGAGATACCTTTCCAATTCTAACGGTCGATCTTTCTGTAATTCAAGAAACCTCAATCCTATTGTATCTCCATTGCCACAGAAAATATGAGTAGGGATCTGGATGGTTTGGGGAATAGGTGGCACTCTCAACCAAACAGTGAAACAGTTTCATGAAGGCACTGCATGCAATATGTGAGCAAAGGAAACCAAGAAAAGATGATGTATCCTGGAGCTAACTCCTGTCTGAAGCCATTGCGGTTGTTAGTCTTGACTCGGTAAAGAGGAGATATTGCCAGAAACTGAAGAATGAAATCTATAGGAGAGGACTGCACAACAGGAATCATGGACATCAGTGAAAGCATACAGATACTGCCAACTCAAGCCTGGCAGTAATAGTGTTTGAAGAATATTCTTCCAACCTCTCTCTCTTCCTTTCCTGAAACCACCTACTTCCCAATGGCTAAACCTAACATGGAACTAGGAGGCAAGGGATACACTGATGCAGTTCATTTTACCAGGCACATAGCAGGGTGGAGAAGGTTGGAGGATAGATCTGGAATAACATGAAGAATATTCAGCTCAGGGTTATCCTACTGATAGGTGAGATGGAAAACTGGATACAGTGGTAACTAAACAATAGCTTATGGAAGATCCTCCTCTTCTGAATTTTACCTGCCAAGTGCACTATGACTCAAACATCTGGAAGCTTTAGCAAGAGCCTGCTTTGTGGCTGAGAGAGACTGTTCTAATAGAATGGAGAAGGTGGTGAAAAGGATGGGGATTGGAAATAATTGATTAAATAAATCTTTCCATAATGATTCCTTTTATATATAATCCATCACTTTTCACTTTGAAAGAACAACTACTCTGAAGATTGCTATCATAACTGAAATATTTGATTTTCATTGTGTTCTCCCCTTATAATGAAGTGGATGTAAAATGATCAGACCAGGATAATTTTGTAACAAAGGAAAACTTCCATGGGGCATACATTCCCATCTGTAATTATTTTACAAATGTCTACTTTGCATGAAAAACAACACAGTTGTAAGACATGCAAATCTGTGTTAATGACCAGCTATATTTCCATAAAAGCAGATGCCAAGAAAGCACAGTAAGGAAGTAAAACCAAATTGAGCTTACAATGAACACTGAAACTGTATGGTCTACTTTTGAAACAAATGAGCAGAGTGTGTAAAATAAATGAATAAAAATGCACATAATTAACCATAGCTCATACCAGAGAGCTAATTTGCCAGGAATTTCTTTATTTCTATGTGTTTAAATTTGCTGTCTTAACTAGAAAATGCTGTTGTTTTAAATATAGATGCCTCAGAAGATTTTTTTATGATGGGGATTTCAATGTACTCAAAATTGTGTGTACATTGTAATGCTGGTTGAGTTGCAAGAAGATGTCTTAACTGTTAATTTTGGGAGAAGCAATATGTGGTTTCAAATCAAGTGGGTGAGCAAAATAAAGATTGGAAGAAATTGATTACCTCTAGCATTTCTTTATTTCCCAGGCAACAACACTCATTGCTTTGCTGCTGTACTTACTCTGTGTAAAACTCATCTGATCTCTAAAACAACCTTCCTTTATGTTGTGAAATAAGCAGGGATTGAAATCTGGTTAACCCTCTGCTGCACCAGAGTGTTTCGAAAGCACTCCTGTAAATTTAATGTGGTACAGGAATTCTACCAAGGTACAGAGGATTTCATAAAGAATATGCCAAAGCTTGTGACAGGTTTTGTGGGAACCCAGATGAGAACAACTTAGATTTCATCTAAGGAAATATGATGTTGCTTTGCAATTAGTAGCATCCTAGAGTTGTTAGTCTCCTTGTCTCACAATATTACATTATACATAAGATAATTATTCATTTTGTATTTGCCCCAATTCTTTGTATTTTATAGTTTTCTTAGGCCTTTTTTTTTTTGAGACTTTTAAACTTTAAAACATCTAAGAGATACTAACCTAAGTATCCATCTTCAGATTAAATGAAGTAATATATTACTGTACTTTGTCTTTTTTTTTTTTTCTTTGCTTTTTAGGGCCACATTCGTGGCATATAGACGTTCCCAGGCTGGGGTCGAATCAGCCACCAGCCTACACCACAGTCGCAGCAATGCTAGATCCATCAAACCACATCTGCGACCTATACCATAGCTCACAGCTATGCTGATCCTTAACCCACTGAGCAAGGCCAGGAACCGAACCTGCGTCCTCATGGATACTAGTTAGATTTGTTTTTGATGAGCCACAATGGGAACTCCCTACTTTGTCCTTTTTTTTTTTTTTTTAAACATGTTTGGATTAGGGGAACAATATCTAATGGTGTGAATTTTTAAAAGATTTTCCGAAAAGATTTCTTCTGGATTTTACCACAGTAACCAGTTGTTAGCTGCTATTATTTATGCTAAATATTCTACTCCAACCAGTCACAGAGAACCGAGAGAATAACGTTATGAAATCTAAATAGCGTTGATTTCTGTTTAACGTCTTCAGTCATATTACACCCCTTTAACATATTTCTATACGTAACTATATGCTAACTATAGAAAAGGTAAATCCTTACACCTGACCCTAAATCCATTGCAGAATTCTGGCATACCATTAAGACACTGTATTTTTTTATTGACTTTTTGGAATGATATTTGTTACACTTCCGTACATATGAAGAGTAAGAATTATTGACAATGAATTTTTTCAAGGAAAAAATGGATAGTGTATTTTGCAAACAGTTGGTCAAGATAGTTGTTTCTTTCTGATCACAGATTTAGAGCATATTTTCCTCCTTTCATCAGCTGTGTGTGTCCATAGAATGCAGGTAAAAGCAATGTATCTGTCTTTTATGACTAGTGCATAAAAAACACTTCTAAAATGATCTTTCCTCACTTGTTGCCTAAATAAAATGATCTTTGAGAGCCTGGGGGAAGGTGATACCCTAGGATGGAAGAGCTTGGGTTTCTGAACAATCCTGTTTGAGGGCATCTGCCAATCACAGGAATCAGATAGTTGGTGAATGTGAAATAAACTTTGTTGCATTCACCACTGCAGTCTTGGGGTATGTGTTATGGAAGTTGAGTTATTCTTCCTGATAAACTCCCAAAGTTCCAATTAACTGGGTTAAATATATACTTGACTGTATCAAATGTATTTATGTATTTTTATCCTCTATTCTTTACGTGTGCTGCATAAAAAATTACTGCTCATTTAAAAACCATGAATCCTTTTAACACTATTCCAAGCGGTTATGTGACAACATCTGAATGTTTAATAGTAAAGAAAGAAGCAGTTCATCCAGTTATCTAGACATAGCCTATCTTGTTCTTAAATTTTCATCTACTTATTCAAGTGAGAAAACTCTTAACTCCAATTCATGCCACATAAAGTGTAATTTATTTAAAATGATTGTCCAAACAATTGTATTTCTAGATCATCTAGACTTTATGTGAAAGCAGGATTGTGGATTGTGTGTCTCTCTTTTCAGTGTCTTTAAATCTATATCTATCTATCTTTCTCTTCAGCATATTTATACCTATATATATATATGTGTATCTTTATATCTATATTTATAAGATATAAATAAATATATAGATATAAATATTTATAATTGATTATTGTATCTATTATTATCTATTTATAATAGATATAAATATATAGATGTATATAAATATCTATAGATATCTAAATTACATCTGTATTTATGTGTGTCTTTCTCTTCATTGTCTTTACATCTATATCTGTCTATCTAGTTATAGGTAGATATAGATATATAGTTTATATCTACATTTATATCTACCTAGATACAGATGGATATGGACATATAGTATCTTGCATTCTCTAATCTTACAATATACCATACTGGATATATTCCTCTGCTCTTTCACATAGTGCTCCTGGTTCCAGAAGACACTGTGGTAGTTCTTTAAGAGTCTTGAAAAAACAATACACACACACACACACACACACACACACACACACACATATATACATATACACATATACACTTATTTTCTATGTTGATCTCATATATTTTGATGTGTCTTCCAATCAGTCTTTCCATCTGATAAAGATTTGAATGTATTAGTGACATTTTTCCCTTAGTACAATAACAATATTGGTTTTTGACTAAAAATTTATTATAGATTTGAACTATCTTTCTTCCTAAAAACAGCTGACACTAAGCTCTGCATTTTGAATTTATTGACAGAAGCCTATGAATTTCAGACACCTTCAAAATATGCTGAGCTCTTTAAAACCTTCAGCCAGAAGACCAAACCTGGCAATGATTCACTGTGATAATTCTCAATGTCTTGGTATATGATAATTATAAAATGATATAGAAGCATCTACTTTGTTCCTTTCCTAATTATGCTATTCTGTGTGGACTGTTAGGTGCACATATTCTAGGAATAGCTTCTAAGAGAAGAAAGAAAAGGCATTCCACCTAGTGCTGCAAGTAGGTTGTAAAAGGGTAATTCTCTGATATGTCTGGGTTCACTCCTCTTCTCTGACTGTACTGACTGCATTATGTAGGAGTCCAGGATAGTCTCAGAGCACCAGCTTCTGGATTGGTAAGTGTGTAGGAGCTGAACTCCATCTACTGCGGTTTGCCTATGGGGAAGATGCATTCTCTTGAGCCTTCGTAATGGCAGATTAACTCCTGTTAGTCTTTCAGAGATACCAGGAACTAGATTTTTGAGTTGCCATTTTATGCATTTGGGATACTTGGCTTAGAGTAAAGAACTACTTCCTCACATATTGCAGATGACCCATAAGAGCTCTCTGGTTGCCATATTAGAAATGAATTTAGTGAAAATTGGGTTTGAGCATTGGTGGGCCCAGCCCAAATGTGAACACACTGGGAATTGGGAGAAGGGTAGGCGGCGATGATGCCTAAACATATTGGAAGTGGGATCCAAGTAATCAGCCTTTTGGAGAATGACAAACATGTCACTCTGAAGAGTGATTCTAAATGTTGGTCTGAGGACAAGAGCCAGGACTGTTGCATTCAAATCATTTGGAAATGATTTTAATGAAGACTCACTGTCCTCAGTACCAGAGATTTTTATTCACTATGGATGAGATAGGGAGAGAGAATCTGAATTTTAATAAAGATTCAGTGACAGGTCTAGAGACATGCTTGGGAAAGTAAGTCTTCCATGTATAAGAATAGGACTGGAAGACATGCTTGGGAAAGTAAGTCTTCTATGTATAAGAATAGGACTTTAGTTGAAAGAGTGTACCCCTAACCATTTATACTGCCAAGGGGATCAGGTGTCTCTGTATTCAAGGAAAAAATAACCCTAGACATAGGTAGGAGTGGTGTTCATGGTGTTTTAATAGTTGATTTCACTTCATATTCATGTGCTCAAGAAATCTGTTTTATATATTATATAAAAAACCAAGAAATGTTAAAATTTGTGTGTTAGTTTCATAACATGCCCATTCAAATGCTCCCATCTGATTTATTTTTAGTTTTAATAACCATTAGATAAAACACTGTGCTCTGTTTTCTGGTTTAAATTATTAAATGTTAACAGAATGACAATATAAAGGAATTGGGGAGTCAAGATTTTGTTCACTTATCTCTTAATGGATGATATGAATCTGACAGACCGTGGCATTTTTTGGGTCTCATTGATTCTCTCTTTAAAGATTTCTCTGTTGCCCTAATTCCCAAGCTCTATTGCTTTCTTCTGGCAATGACATTTAATTTTACAAGTGGAAAGTTTTTACTTTGTTATAAATGTTCCATTATTTTCTTGGCTATGTTGCAAACATTATTAGTTAAGTTTGTTTCATTAAATCTTAATTCTCATGATGGAACTTTCTGAAACTATTGAAAACTTTTGTTTCTGTCTGCTACCCTTACATTGTACCATTTATCTTTATTTTCTACTTTATATCCTTTCTTTTCTCCCTCCTTCCATCTTATTTTTTCTCTTTTTCCTACTTCTCCTCTTCATTCCTACCTACCTATTATTGCATAACTAATTATTATAGGAAGTAGTTTATAATACATGTGCAGTAGCAGACCCAGTTTAAGCCTAAGCTTGTGGTCAAGATATGGTTGGGCTTGTGATATAAATATTTACTTAAGGGACAGAGAAGCCTCCTGAAAAATACGCATTCCAGAAGCAGTGGAAGTAAGCATGATGATGTCACTTTGGCATACAGCTTAGGTTGGAAGACAGTAGTGATAGAAAATACTACCAGGGTATTTGTCATCAAATTCCTTCATGATAGTGAGGTTTCAGGCTATAGTTGAGATCTACCTTTATAAGGGAGTGAGCCTCACAGAGCTGACTGGGCCATCAGGTAACAATGTAAATAATATGGCAATTTGGAGGAGAAGTAATCCACTGTTTGTAGATTGCTTTGTCCTCATGTTTAGGGAGGAAGGGAGTATTCGACAAGAAATAAGAGCATTGAACATGTGTGGAAACGTGGTACAATCCTTCTGCCTCCATGTCTTAAATTATTTCCCGTGTATATTACATTTTTCCAGAATTATTTGAATAGGTATGGTTAGTGGATTGGGTGGCATCAGGAAACCTTAGAAATTGTGATTATGGAAGTGTGAAGTAGAGGCAATTTCACTTTAGGAGATTATTGGCTATGGGCTGACAACCAGAAAAATCCTCGTTTAAAGCAAAAGTATTTACATGTGATGGTAGACGTCATAGAGTTAATATTTTCCTTTCTATACAGCTCAACACGATGGGTCTCATTGACTACTGCCTCTCCTTAATAGAAATCCCTTATCTGCAAGGTCTTTTTGAGTCAGTGTGCATTAGAGTAAGGTCAAGAACTAGCATTAGAATATTGGCCCTAAGTTGATCCCTGCCTTACGTGTGGGGGAGTGCTCTGACTCTGAAATTTAGCTTGAATGTAGTACACACCCTGTGGCTGTGGTTATGATGCAGCATAGGGTAAGGACCACTGAGGTCCCCCATGGAGTGAGCATTGTAGAGTGAGAATCTATGTAGAGTATTATTATTGTAGGATGGGATTCTATGGTAAATTATTTTAAATTGGAGGAAAATTGCTTCTATAGATGTCAGTGGGTGATACATACATACCATCAGCTCCAGGGATATGCATAATCCTGAGTGAGTTAGGAAACCCTGTAGCAGTATCCTCAAGAAGTTGAGAATGAAACACCAGCCATAACTGTATCATAAATGTAAGATCAATCAGTTCAGAACACTGGGGTGCTCAGAAGATTTGGCTAGGACATTATGTAGTTCCCTCAGAGTTCTTCACAGAATGGTGTCTACCAAGTCATAGTTCCAGAGTAGCTCTTTGTAAATGAGCCAGTGGGTGCTATGGCGGGTCACTGTCTCTGTCATCTGTCAAGCTCTCTAAGTGAATATCTTGGGCGGATATTTTATTGCATTGCTTAGGGGTGCTGGAAATTCTTAGTTGTCATCTAGAAGTAGAATATGTATGAATGGCAGAAAAATGCACTTTCTTCTCCCAGCTCTCCTAGAAACCTAGAAATTGGTTCCCTCATATAACCAAATGTGTAGGAGGAAGAGGGCTGGTGCCTCAGAGTCTCTAGTAAATGCTCCCAAATGATGAAACATCTGTGTTATTGGCTGTTGGTAAATGAGAATGCTTGATTCTGAGATTCAATTATTTCTCCATTACATATACCCCATCGCTTACAACTGGAGGCCACTCATATGGAAGAGGAAAAAAAAACTGTCACTGTGATCTTCAGTCTTGGCCCTGCAGCGCCCTGTGGACATTATTTTTGTCTGATACAAGATGCAGAGTCAATTATAAGCTTTCATAACAAGGTTCTGAACCTGAGTTAATGTTCAAGGCACAAACACACTACAAATTAGCAAGCTGCGGGGAACCCTGGAGGTTACATCTGTCATGATTCCAGTTTCAAGTTAACGATCCAGAGTAGCAAGCAGCTGAAGGAGCTGAAGCTGAGATGCAGAAATCAAATCTGTAGCAACAGGAAAATAAACACCAGGTAAAGACAACAATCAGAGTAGATCCTCAGGAAATGATGTGAAGGAAGAAGATGGTACCTCCAAGACCTCCTTTCAAAGTGTTTAAAGGATGTTTCACAATGAATGCACTCCAAAAGGGTAAAGTTTTTGACATGTAAAAATTTTTAACCCAATTCATTTTAAGTTTGAAAATGGAAACTTAAAAGTGACCATTATAACAATCAACAAAAGTCGATAAACTATAGAACATAGTTCTAAAAAACAGGAGTTCCCGTCCTGGCACAGTGGAAATGACTCTGACTAGGAATCATGAGGTTGCGGGTTCGATCCCTGGTCTCGCTCAGTGGGTTAAGGATCCAGCGTTGCCGTGAGCTGTGGTGTAGGTCACAGATGTGGCTTGAATCTGGAGTTGCTGTGGCTCTGGCATAGGCCAGTGGCTACAGCTCGGATTAGACTCCTAGCCTGGGAACCTCCATATGCTGCCGGTGCGGCCCTAAAAAGACAAAAGGCAAAAATAAATAAATAAATAAATAAAATAAAAATAAAGAAACATATCACAGAGCTGAAGACACAGTGATTCCTAAATGAACTAAACTCCAGAAAGTGGTAAACCTGTCATTAAATAAACAGGCATCCAGCCCTCCTAAAACTGCAAAAGGAACAGGAATCCACTGTTAGATCTAGGGGAAGAGGTATGGGAAGGGCAAATAGAAGCAAACCAGCTAACTTGTGTTTAATAGTCTCCCATGAGCTTATGCACCAGATGTCAGAGGAGCTCCTCCAGCAGAACTAGTCTGCAGTCACTCATCTCTTACTCACGAGTACACAGTCCCTCGCTATCTGTGGGGAATTGGTTCCAAGCCTGCCTCTGCCCCCAAAAGCCATGGATGCCCAAGTCCCAAAGCTTCCTTAGGATACAGAGGTCAACTGTATTTTTATAATTTGGATGAAAGTCTATCAAAAGAGGTCAGTAAAAGGGACCTGAGAAGGATCTCCCACAACAAATTTAGGGCTTCACCCAAGTGTAAGCTCCTCCTTTTCCTTAAGACCAGGGACAGGATAAAAGAAACATGAGAGACCCATAATCTTCCCATTCCAGGGTCTTCCCTAGTGAAGGGAGGACAAGAATGCTGAGAGAAAACCCTTTCTTCAGGCACTTTGGAATCTCAGCTACCAAAGACTGAAAGCAGGGCAGGACAGTTAAGATAAGCAACCCCAAAGCCATTCTAAAACTTCACAGAGAGAGGTGTCTGTGGAAGTTGTGGGAGGGGTAACAGCTGAAAATGTTCCCAAGGGGCACAGCTGGAGCGCATGACTTAAAAAACCTGGGGGATTTTTGAGACTCACAAAACAGGTGACTCAGCTGTGAAGCAAAGGGAGCTTTCTGGAATCCCTTTCGTACTCAGATTTTAGGATCCCCTGGAAGGAAAATAATGATCCAGCCCACAAAAAGATATAAAGTTAGTGTGAAGTTCATCTAATTAGAGCTGTCCAGAGGCCCTACGGAGATTGACTCAGCAACCAGTGCAGTAGCGGAAAAGAGGAGGGCCGCTTTCCAGAGAGAAATACTGTTCGCTTCAGAATCTGCTGCTCCTTTCATCAAAACTTCAGGCACAGAATCAAAGATTGTGAAGCACTCGGAAAGGCAAGAAAATGTGATCTGTCCTCAAGGGACTAAAGAGTCAAATTCAGAGATGGTCCAGATGTTCAAATTCTTAGTCAAAGACATTCAAAGTACTGAGATAAAAATGGAAAAGGTGGAAACTATGAAGAAGGAAATGGGAAATTGTAGCCAGCGTATGGAAATTATAAAAGAGAAACAAACTGAAGGCAGGGCTATCCAGTTGAACAATTATCTGTTAGATCAATTAAGATCAATGAAGAAAAATAAGTTTCTTTTTACCTCTACTTATTTTTTATTCAGTGTTTTTCCTTATTTTACATAGATCTGAGGTTCTGACCTATATTGCTTTCCTTCTCGCTAAAGAACTTCTTTTAACATTTCTTGCAAGGCCTACTGGCATCAAATTTCCTCCATTTTGGTTTTTCTGAGAAAGTCTTTATTTGTCCTTCACTGTTGAGGGATAATCTTGTCGGTATAGAATTCTACGTTAGTAGTTTTGTCTCAACACTTTAGGTATTTCACTCCGCTCTCTACTTGTTTGCTTGGTTTCTGAGGACAAGTCAGATGTCATCCTTTTCTTTCTTCCTCTGTAGATGAAGCGTCCCACCCCACCGCCAGCTTCTTTCAGAATTACTTCTTAATCTTTGATTTTCTCTAGTATGAACATGATATGCCTAGGTGTAGCTTTTCAGCATTTATACTGCTTAGTGTTCTCTGAGCTTCCTGGATTTATGGTTTGGTGGCTGACATTAATTTGTGGTAATTATTAGTATTTCCTGAAATATTTCTTCTGTTGTAATTATTCTTCTTGTTTTGGGTTATTGAGGATTTTGTTGATATATCCTCTAGCACACAGTTTCTTTATGCAGCCATTCCCAGTCCACTAACAAGCCCATCAAAGATATTCCTCATTCTGTTACAGTGTTTTTTATCTCTAGCATTTTGGGGGTGAGGGGAGTCCTTCTTAGAATTTCCAACTCTCTGCTTACATTGCCCATCTAATCTTGCATGCTAATTTACCCATGAGGGCTTTTAGTGTATTAATTATAGTTGTTTCACATTTCCAGTCTGATTATTCCAACAACTCTACCATGTCTGGTTCTGATGCTTGCTCTGTCTTTTTTCACTTGCTGTTTTTTGCTTTGGGGAGTGCCTTGCAATATTTTCTTAATAGCCTGAGGTGGTGCACTGACTAAAAAGAACTTCTGTAAATAAGCCTTTAGAAATGTGGTGGGAGGCTGTGGGAGGAGAGGAAGCATTCTATAGTCCTATGATTAGTTCTCAGTCTTTTAATGAGCCTGTGCCTCTGAACTATGAACTTCACAAATGTTTCTCAGGTTCTTTTCCTCATTTAGGGAGTATGATAGCTGGAGGAGGTGGGAGTTGGGTACTTCCCTTCTCCCACATGGAAGACTAGAGCCAGTTGGAGTTTCATATTGCCCTTCCTCAGGTCAGTTAGACTCTGTTAATACCTCAGCAGGTTAGGATCTGGTTAACTAGTTTTCCCTGAGGGCCTGCTTGTTAAGAAGTTCGGAGGCTCTGGTGTATTTCAAAATGCTCTCTTTCCCTCTCTTCATGCCAGAAGCATGAAAGGATTTTTTTTTTTTCTTTTGGGTCTATTATTTACTATAGAATCCTCTTTGAGCTTCTAGAGGTCAGTCTGACAATATTGATGAGAGTTTCCCCAGAGTTTTTACCTCTCAGAATTGTCCACACAATCTGTCAACTCCAGATCAGGTTTTCCTCTCAACACTGGGTCCTGAGGCAGTGGGTCTCTGCTGTGGGAAGCCATGGCTCCCTGCATTAGTCTGTTTCTTTAATCTCGAGGGCAGTAATTTGCCCTGTGTCTTCCCCTTTCCTATGGGTCTAAAAGAGATGTCGATTTTTCTGTCTGTTCAGCTTTTTATTTGCTAGGACAGAATGGTAAATTCCAAGCTCTGTGCATGTGAAACTGGGAACCAGAAGTGTATGTGTATGTTTGTATTTTATGCATATATAAAATACACACATTATAGGAGTTTCCATCGTGGCTCGGCAGTTAACGAATCTGACTAGCATCCATGAGGACACAGGTTCAATCCCTGGTCTTGCTCAGTGGCTTAAGGATCCAGTGTTGCCGTGAGCTTTGGTGTAGGTTGCAGACACGGCTTGGATCCCGCGTTGCTGTGGCTCTGGTGTAGGTTGACGGCTACAGCTCCGATTGGACCCCTAGCCTGGGAACCTCCATATGCTGTGGGTGCGACCCTAAAAAGCAAAAAAGAAAAAAACCACCACACATTACATATCTATTTCCATATCTATCTATACAGATATACAATGTGGTTATCCGGATGTATGCAATTGTCAAAACTTATCCAAATGAATACTTAAGATCTGTACATTTTTTTGTGTTTTATGATACCTCAGACACATACATACATAAACCTAAAAACATATATAAACATGTATATATAGGCCCAAAGAGAAGGTGTCACTGTTCACTTAAATAAGATAAGCTCCCTGATATAGTCAGAAATGAGATAGTTATCTGATAGGAATATCTGTAATTTTTCAAGTCTGTATGTATCATTAAAATCATGTGTCATTTATTTATTTTCCCTTTTCTGCCCCCACAACCCCACATACATCTCTCTCCACATTCTTCCCCTTTCGGGTTTCACATACAGGCACCTTTGTCCACAAGGTGAACGAAAACTCTTGAGCACTCCCCGGCATCAACACATCTCCTTCTCGCTGCCAAACCCAGCAGCTATTATCATTTGTAACATTTTCCTCTTTCCACAAAGAATAGACATGAAAAGGTGAAGCCAGTCTGCAAGAATCTCTTTTCAATAAAATGTATTTGTTTTAATAGGAAAAGCCAAATATTGCTCACACCACTGTGGGACTACAAATAATGTAAATTGGCTCTAAAATTGAAAAAAAAAAGAGTGAAAAAGAGAAGGAAAGGAGGGAAAGAAAAAAGGGAAGGAAAGGAGGGAGAGGACTTTATTCTTCTGCTTCCTCTTGAGTTAAATTATGTTTTCAGAATTTTTCAACCAGTGGGGGCTCATCATTCCTCACCCATCAAAAGCAGAAGCACCAAGCTGCGGATCAAGAGATTTTTACTTGTGTTAATGCTTTTTGTCCTTCCCCTTTCTTTAAACCTGGGCCTCCCATACCAAATTATAGTCAATTATTACCATTCAAAGTAGTTATATTCTGTAAAGTCACCATGACTTTTGAATTAGTGGACACTGAGTTCATTTCCCGTAAGCCTCAGATTACAACATTTTCAAGGAAAGAGCAGTACATATCCTTGTTTTATGTCTGTTTTTATTTAAAGACACTATATATTTTTTTTTCTCAATTCATTAACATTGACCTCACAGCTGATAGCACTCATGCCTGAACAAAGCTTACCTAACATATGCCTTTTCTCTGTGAAGCACATCACAACCTTCTTGCACCAGGGAACTTCAGACTGTACTTCAGCACTATGCCTGGGGACCATCTTAAACACTGAAACCATGAAAAAAAAATGTGGCAGTTGTGTCACTAAATGGACTTCGAAGAGGATGCTGGTTCACTATGGGACTTGAAACATGAGGGCAGAGCTGGGTCTTGTTCCATCTCAGCTTAGAACTTGGGTATTGGGTTCCTCAAATTTTTTTGCTGCTGTGCTTGTATACATGTCTATGAATGACAAGGAAAATGTTGGCGGTGTGGATTTCAAAGTTACGAATGTGGAGTTCCGTTTGCGGCATAGCAGAAGCGAATCCAACTATATTCATGAAGATGCCAGGTTCGTTCCCCGGCCTCCCTCAGGGGTTTGAGGATCTCGTGTTGCCACGAGCTGTGACGTAGGCTGACAGCTGTAGCACTGATTCCACCTCCTGGCCTGGGAACATCCATATGCCATGGTGCACCCCTAAAAACCTAAAATAAATGAATAAATAAACAAATAACTAAATAAAAATAAATTTAAAAAGCTTTAAAACATTACAAATACGGGTCAACAATTAGTCTGATTCACAAACACGCAATCCACAAATAATGAGAATAAACTGAATCTCTTTTGCCTTTGGAATGGATAAGCAGTGAGATCCTTCTGTATAGCACTGGGAAATATATCACTTATGATGGAGCATGATGGAGGATTATGTGAGAAAAAGAATATATGTATGTGTGACTGGGTCACTTTGCTGTACAGTAGAAAATTGACAGAACACTGTAAACCGGTTACAGTGGAAAAAATAAAAATCATTTAAAAAAATAAACTGAATCTGTCATGCAAACATAGGTAGAACACATAGATTTTTTCTCATTTATATGTAATTTAGAGTTCCTATACTTTCCTAATAAATATGAACTGTTTCTAAGGATTTACAATTTCCTTTCCCTGATCCTTCCACAGTTAATAAGTTTATCAATTCAGCTTTCATTTTATCAAGCATCTACACTGTGCCCAGTATTATTGAAAATGAAAACACATACAATAACAAGTTATTATCCCTGCTTCAAAACATGTAAAATTTACTTACAAATATAATGCAACATTTGATACACTTATAATCAGTTGGGGCCTGGGGAAAAACTGTAGGCATAGTCAAATATGAGGTTAGCAGAAATGGCCTATAGAGAAAATGATCTTAAAGTTAAATCTTGATGACTAAACCAGAAGGTTGCCCAGTGGTGAAGCGCCTAGTGATTAAATAAAATAGGAATATGGTAATTTCTTAGATTTTGATACTATAGTTTTTGATCTAGTGGAGGTTTTCATTCTACCATTTTGATTTTAAAAATGTTTGGAATTGTGTTTTTGAATAAAAACAATATCAGAATTTCACAAGGATATATTTTATTTCAAGAAGAAAATTTCTGGAGTTTTTTTCTGAAAAAAAATTTAACAGTCTTATGTACAGGACATGTACATAAGACTATGTACATAATAAAGACTATGTACAAGACTATTTACAACATAAAGACTATGTACAATAATAACCATTATTATTTCTGTTTTTTTAGTTACTACTGCGAACTGGGCAGAATCAATGAAAATCCATACAATAAAGTTGATGATGACATCTAAAAATGCTCTTAGGGCAAAGACGTGGGAACGTTAAACCATGTGTCGGGTTTAGGTAATTGCAAAATGGAGTTAGGAGGCTATTTCCATAATACCTTTGGGAGATTAGAACCTACACAAAGGCAGTAGCAACACTGATGAAGAGGAGAGGACATACTTGAAAATTATTTAAGTCATACTCTCCTAGTAGATGTTAATGGAAAGACAGGGGAGATAATTTAGAGAGACGTTCAGGAATACGTCACTCACATAGCATGTGATAATAATATTTATAACAACAATAACATAACCAGATGTGATCATTGACATTAATTGCATACTTACTATGAATTTAGCACCATTTTACATGTTATTGAATTTAATTATTACAACTTTAAGAACAAGTTACCAGTTTTTAGCTTTATTTATTTTTTATTTTATTTATTTACTTATCTTTTTGCCTTTTCTAGGGCTGCTCACCACAGCATATGGAGGTTCCCAAGCTAGGAGTTTAAACGGAGCTACAGCTGCCGGCCTGTGCCAGAGCCACAGCAATGCAGGGTCCAAGCCTCATCTGTGACCTACACCACAGCTCAAGGCAACACCAGATCCTTAACCCACTGAGCAAGGCCAGGGATCGAACCTGCAACCTCATGGTTCCTGGTCGGGTTCATTAACCACTGAGACATGACGGGAACTCCTTAGCTGTATTTTTTGAATGAGGAAATTCAAATGCAAAAGCAGTAGGATAACTTTTCCAAGGTAAGAGAGCTAATAATTGTCAGATTCAGGATTTGAATAAAGCCAGGTTTGAATGAGTTATTTCCTATAGGGTGAAGTTTTCAGTTATATATTATGTATGTATGCAGTAAGATAGAAACAAACTAAAAATTTGGTAAACCCTGATATTGTAAGAAGATTATGAACAGAAAAGTTTGTTCTATTATGTTCTGATATGTTCATATATTTTTAAATTATTATCAAGACAACTAGTGGGCTTTGGGAAGTGTTTTAAATACTTAGTATTGTTTGAAATTGTGTAGTCTCCCCTCTATTATAATTGGTCAGAAAATAAGGAAATTAAAAAAAATCAGCAGATAAGAATAAGAATAAGACATTTCCCACAATGTCTGGGAAAAAGTAGTCTTGGGAAGGAAACCAATTTAATTTTTTATTCAGTGAGATGATAGAATAACCTTTAATTGGAAACTCAAATAAACTACTAATATGTGTTTTCATATTTTCCAATTAAAGATGCACATAGAAACATAATCAAAAGGCAAAACCTCTACTGACCTTTATATTATTAAAAGTCATGGACACTGTAAAAAATTTTTTTCTAAACCTCCTGATTGTGAGAGTCCAGTGCAAAAACTAATACTACTGATAGAAAAATTTTAAATCCTAATCCCAAGGAAATTATAGTTGTTTTTTATATAATACCTAGAACATTACCAGTATATATTAAGTAACTTATAAATAAATAACAATACATACATTTAATTGCTTTCCTCAGTCCCTAAATGAGAGTGTCTGCATTGCAGCTAATCATCTTATCAATTTTGGTCATGGGCTTTACTTAATGAGAAGTTTTGGCTGGTTTAGGGAAATCCATTATTTCTCATGGGAAATCAGCTTGAAACTCATGCCTTTTTAGATTTGGACTGGGGATGGTGGTAGCTATATAAGATCACTGTTGTCTAATTATAGGCAGAACACATATACTAGGGACTGGCGAGTCAACTGTTATATTCAAAACTGAATTCCCTATTTTCTCTCCCAGCACCTTTCTGTTTTAAATCCATTTTAAAAAGACATTCTTCCAGTCATTCTGGTACAAAGACTATAAGTTATTGACAAGTCTCTCACATGTGTGTTCCACATCCAAGCAGCTAACATATCCTGTCTATCATTTCCTTGTGATATGCTTCAGTTGACTTATCCTCTTTATTAAATAATGTTTATATATATATATATTTTTTGTCTTTTTGCCTTTTCTAGGGCCGCTTCACGCAGCATACGGAGGTTGCCAGGCTAGGGGTCGAATCAGAGCTGTAGATGCTGGCCTACATCAGAGCCACAGCAACGCCAGATCCGAGCCACATCTGCGACCTACATCACAGCTCAAGGCAACGCCAGATCCTTAACTCACTGAGCAAGGCCGGGGATCGAACCCGCAACCTCATGGTTCCTGGTCGGATTCATTAACTACTGCACCATGATGGGAATGCCAAATGATATTCATAATTTAATTGAGCCTAGTAACTCACAATTACCAATTGCACTAGTATCCAACTATTCTCTTCATCTGGTGTATTACTTCTCCCCCAAGTATTTTACAGTTGCCCCATTGATCCTTCTGTATTAGGACAGAGATTGTGTCACACCAATGTCTTCCTAAAATCTTGAGAAAAAATTCAAACTTTCTAAATTAGCATCCAACACCCTCCACAGTCTGATCAGACTATATAATAATAATAATAAACTTTCTGGACATAGTTCTAATTGGTCTCTTATTCACCCTACCAGCCAAACTGAAGTACAGATTTTCCCGTCATTATCAATGACCATTTTTTCCAATTTAATTGCCTCAATATTTCCATGCCTTTCGATAACATTATCTCTCAACTGTATATGTCAACACCCTATCCTTTAAGATTCAACCTATGTGCCATGTGACTCTTGTGAAATTAAATCCTCTGAAAATTATCTATTCTTAGCTTATGTTCACAAACTGCTTTGTTTTTCTCTGAAAGTCTTTAGAGCATGATCTATGTCTTATGGACTTAATGTCATTGTAGTCCTTTACAGAGTATTTTGCTTATTCTAAGTACTCAATTAATTCAAGAAATGGATTTTTGTATATCAGTAGAAAAACTCATGGTGGAAAGAAGGAAATGTCATAAGCAATGGAAAATCAATTACTAAGTTCAGACAACTGAACTGTCTTGGCAGTAGAGCTACTGAGACAAGAAAGTGTCATTAAATTTCTTGAACTTTAGTTTCTCTGTGCATTGCTAGGTATGGTATTTTCCTTCATACAGAACCACGACAGTTTCTGTAAATACAGTGATCAGACTCCTTGAAACTTGATTTTTAGTAGAATAATGGCTTATGAAGGGGTAATAAGTCACCGAGTTAGTAAAATTTACATGTGTGACAACCAATAACAAAATAACATTATCCGACCCCTTCATATATTTTGTGAAACATAAAAAAACCTGATTTTTCAATTATATCAAAGTATTAACATTATAATGACTTGTGCATAATAAATGTCCTGATTTTAAAAATCCCTTTACTCCAGAGATGACCTATTATATAAAAATGAATAAACAACAAGTCCTACTGTATAGCACAGGGAAATATATTCAATATCCTGTGACAAACCAGAATGGCAAAGAATATGAGTAAGAATATGAATTACTTTGCTGTACAAAAGAAATTAACACAACACTGTAAATCAACTATATGTCACATTTTTTTTTACATCTCCTTTCTCTTCCACAATCCACTGAAATAAATAGGATATTAACTGTGCCATATACCTAATCCTCTTACAGACTTCCTTGAAATAATCAGTAAATGTTAAAATTTATTATTGATCAGTTTATGTAGTCTAAGCAATTCAGAACTAGCTGAAGTATCAGGAGCAACTAATTCTAATTCAACAGTGAAATTTCCATTTGTGCATCCTCCAAGATATAAGGATATGGGAACAAAAATGCTGTATAGTCTTTTTTAAGTGAAAAATGTACAGATTTTAAAAACTAACGTAAACATTCCTTCAGTCCTATGATGTAATGATTCTATTAAAATGCATCACTAGATATAATAGTGCTTATTGTCCTGGGACTCAACTTTCAGGATTAACTGCTGGCCTCATTGTGAAGGAGGGGAAATATCTTTAGTTTGCTGCTTTCCTGTGCCTCATCTCATACTCACTACCTTTAGTCAGCTGTTGCCTTTTAGTCTCTTCCTCCTTGCTTTTTGGGCCAACTATTAAAATCTTCAGTCTTAAAAATGGAGACTTTTCATTTTGCACAATTAATCAACTTTTTCAAAATTTAATTTGCATTCAAAATCCTGAGGTATTTGTTTCTTAAATCATATTTCTTGTGTGTGGAGTTGTCATATTGAAAGCTGTATTCTTTTTTTCTTTCTTTCATAATGTAACAGTCTTCAAAATACATTATTATTTTTGAAACAATATCAGATTTACAGAAAATTTGCAAATATTTTGCAAATAAGTCAAGACTTATTTTACCCAAACCATTGGAGAGTAATTTTCTTATATGATACCCTGCCACTCCCAGACACATTAATGTGAATTCTGTACACACAAGACATTCTTCCACATAACCATACACAGAACTTCAGACTAAGGAAATTAACAGTGATACACTACTACCACCAGCAGCATGAATCTCATACCCCATTGAAGTTCAGTTCTGTCAGATTCCCTGTAGCATCCTTTATAAGGAGTGTATCTAGTTTGGAATCATGTGTTACTGTACTTGCCATGAGGCTTTAGGTTTCTTCTCTCTTGAATAGCTATTTAATATTTCTTTGATTCTCATGACTTTGATATGTTTTAAGATTATAGGCCTACTATTTTATGAAATACCTCTCAATTTGGGTTTATCTGGTATTCTTCATGATTAGATATTTCACAAGAATATCATAGCAGGGATGTTATGTGAATTTTATCACTTCTGATCAGATGGCACATCATTTTTTTCTTTTGTTTGTTCTTTTAAAATTATATATATGTATATATATATAATGTTTTTGTTATTTATAATTTTTTTTCCTGGGTGGCGCATAATTTTGGCTTGTTATTGGTGATTTTCATTTTGATCATTTGATTAAGGTCTTATGTATCAGGCTTCTCCTTTGTCAAGCTACTAATTTTGCTTTGGGAATAAATCAGTATTTGAAGCTTTGTAAATATCCCTCATCAGTATTTTAATTACTTAGAATCCCTAAAGCTAAAGGCCACTGTTTGATGGCACAGGACAGAAAGCTATTGGCATATTACTTTTTTAGCAAATCTGTAGACTCATGATATTCACTTAATAATGTTTGGCAGGAGTTCCTGTTTTGGCTCAGTGGGTTACAAACCTGACTACTATCTGTGAAGTCGTGGGTTCAATAACTGGCCTCGCTCAGTGGGTTGAGGATCTGGTGTTGCCATAGCTATGGTGTAGGCTGCAGACATAGCTTGGATCCCACATGGCTGTGGCTGTGGTACAATTCAGCCCCTAGGCTGAAAACTTCTATATGCTGCAGGCGTAGCCCTAAAAAAAATAGTAATAATGTTTGACAAATAATTACATATATGTAAATAAGAGAAAAAATAGAATAAAAAGATCCTGGGACCAAAATGACTATCTTTCTTACATGCGTCCTTGAATCCAGTGGAATGTTGTCCAGCTTGTCAGTCTTTCTCAATGTCATTCAAACTTACACTCAAACTGCAGAAGCTAAGTGAAATAAAACTGAAGAATTCTAAAATTAACTAGTAGATCTTGAAACTACTCCAAAAATCTTATACTTCATTTTAAGGAGGATTTCAGAGTTAGAGTAGAAAAAGTGTGTATTGATTAGAATGTAATGGGAGAGAAAGGAATTGGAAGAGATCAATGCATTCATTGAGTTTTGCTCAGCTTTGCCTTGCACACAATATATTGAAACATGAAGAAATACATTTGGAACTTTCTAGACCAGCTCCTTACAAACCAAATTGATTGTATTATTGAGTGAAAATTCAAGAAACCAATGTCTGTTCTCTTGTGCGACAGACATATGGTCAAATGGTAATGTAAATTCAAAGTGCCACTTCCCTAGGATTTCACTTGAGCTGTGTAGTTATCACTTTATACTCTTCTCTCACAACTCATGTATGTATGATCACAAAAAGAGGTGCAAAATGAAAATTAGGAAGTGTTTGATAAATTGCTGAAACATCAAGGAGAAAAGCAGCAAATGATCTGTGGCAACAACTGAGTGTGAATTTATTGATGTTGAAAAGGGTATCACTTCAAGGAAAACATAAATAGAAGTGATTGCAGAGGATGGCAGATGAAGCATCACAACACATGGAATATAGGAGAGAACTCAACAGAAAGTGCTACTGCTGATGTAAGGCATGAAGAAGGGGGCCGTAGCTTGAATAAGGAGCAAATAACTCCAGAAGGCTAAAGCTTAAGCAAAGATTTGTGTTAAGTGCAGAAAATGTGGGGAGAGTTACAGTAGTTCTTCACATATGATTATACAATCAACATTGATCAAATAAGATGGATAGAGTTCATTCAAATATAGTTATGGAATGTGCCAAAATGTAGTATTTTCTCTGAAGATACTTTGTTCAGAAAAAGTTACCTTCATGGAGCTTACACACTAGTGTTCCAAAAAAAAGGAAGATAGACAATGGTAAATAGATAAAAAATAAACATTAAATTAACCTGGTGATGGAAGTGCTCTGGAGAAAAATACAGAAAGTGAATACATACAGTGAATGAGGAATGGAGAGGGTGCACTGAAAAGGTTAACATGTAGTCAGGGAAGGTGTCATTGATAAGGTGGCATTTCATCAGAGATAATCACCAGTGATAAGAATAGAAGGAGATGGGGTATGTGGTGAAGAGCCTCCCAAGAGCAGGGCTAGCAAGTTCAAGTGCTCTGAGCAAGCACATCTGCTGGGTTCAGGGAATAAAACGGGGTGCAGTGGTCTCAGTAGCCTGGTGTTACCTGAGCTGAGTGAACTCAGTGTTACATTGATGTTGTTTATCTGGGTGTGAAAAAATAATACATCCAACACTTATTTAGCATTAATTGTCTACAAGGAATAATTCTCTGTAAGATAATTGAAAACAAAATGTACAATACAATGCTCTTTATTTCGCCTCTCTGCCACATGCACACACATACACACGTGCCAGAAATAATTAATTTTTAAAGTTTCTCTGAAACACAAAGTCATAACAGCTTTTGTAAATAACTATATATGTCCTTTGCCCTAAGGCGAGTCTCTTGGAGACAGCAGATTGAAAGTATTTGCTTTTTTATCCAATCTGCCACTCTGTGACTTTTGATTGGAACATTCAGTCCATTGACATTAAGGTAATTATTGATAGATATGCATTTATTGCCATTTTTTTGGGTCTTTTTGCCATTTCTTGGGCTGCTCTCGCAGCATATGGAGGTTCCCAGGCCAGGGGTCCAATTGGAGCTGTGGCCACCGGCCTACACCAGAGCCACAGTAATGCCAGATCCAAGCCACGTCTGCAACCTACACCACAGCTCATGGCAACGCCGGATCCTTAACCCACTGAGCAAGGCCAGGGATCGAACCTGCAACCTCTTGGTTCCTAGTCGGATTCACTAACCACTGCGCCACGACGGGAACTCCATTTATTGCTGTTTTAAACCTTGTTTTCCAGTTGATTCTATGTTTCTCTTTTCTTCCTTTCTTTTTTTGGTTGGATGATTTCCATTTATTTTATGCTTGAGTACTTTTCAGATTTTGTGAATGTCATGTTGTGTTTTGATTTGTGGTTGCCCTGTTTTTTAAGTATGTTAACCCCTTCCTGTATCTGCTTGCTTTAGCCTGATGGTCATATAGGCTCAAACACTTATTTAAAAAAAAAAAAAAGAGTCTATATTTTCTTCCTTTCCTTCCTCACATTCTATGATTTTTTAAAACTTTTTAAACATCTTCATGTTTGTCCTTTTGCTGTTCCTTTTGTTTATCATTGCTTTTATAGTAGTTTCTGTTTTGTTTTGTTTTTTCCTCTTTTAGATCTGTATGCTGGCTTATTTAAGTGATTGCTTTCCAATTGTGGTTTCCTCCATCCTATTTCTTCTTCCTTCTTTTTTTATTTAGAGAAGCCCTTTCAGTATTTCTTTTAGAATGGGTTTAGTATTGCTGTACTCTTTTAGCTTTTGTTTTTTGGAGAAATTCTTTATTTCCCCTTCTATTTTAAATGCTATTCTTGCTGGATAGAGTATTCTAGGCTGCAAATTTTTTCCTTTCAGCACTTTAAATATATCTTGCCACTCTTTTCTGACCTGTAGTGTTTCCATAGCGAAATCAACTGATAGCCTTGGGCGGGGGTGGGGGGGTTCCCTTATAATTAACACTTTGCTTTTCTCTTGCTGACTTTAGAAGCCTCTCTTTATCTTTAACTTTTGTTATTTTTGTTATAATATGTCTTGGTGTAGGTCGCTTTGGGTTGAACTTTCAGGCGCTCTGTGTTTCCTGTATCTTGATATCAGTCTCCTTTAGATTTGGAAAGTTTTCAGCCATAATTTCTTCAAATATATTTTCAATTCCCTTTTCTTTTTCTTCTCCTTCTGGAATTCCTATTATGTGTAGATTAGCCCACTTGATATTATCCCATAGATCTCTTATACTGCTTTTGTTTGTTTTCATTTGGTTTTCTGTCTGTTGTCATGATTGGGTGATTTTCATGATTCTATCTTCCAAGTCTCTAATTCATTCCTCTTGCATTATTCATTCTGCTCTTTAGTGCCTTTAGCTCATTTGCATCTCTGCAAATGAATTTTTAAAATTTTTCTATGTTCCTCCTTATGTTTTCTAGTTCCTTTCTAAAGGAATCTGCATTATTGTTCATATCTGCTGTTAATTTTTTGATATTCAGCCTTAATTCCTTCAGTATTTTCACTATCTCCCTTTTGAACTCAATGTCTGTCGGACTGCAGAGGTCTGTTTCATTGTTTGCTGCTTCAGGTGAATTTTCCTTTTCCTTTAACTGGGAATGGTTACTGAGCTTCTTCATCTTGCTTATGTTTTTCTTTTTCTGTGAGTTTAGGGAAACCAACCTATAGTCTTGGAGGGCTGCTTCTATGCAAGAGCGCTCCTTTGTATTTTGTGGGACGTTACTATGTATTTTTGGCATGGAATTTTGAATATTTGCTATCCCTTTATTCGGTGTGAGCAGGCTATTATCCCTAGGGTGTTGAGTGTGTTTCCAGGAAGAAGGAGGCAATGAGTAGGGTTAGTAGTCAGTACCTGGTTGCTGGGCTCTTAACAGCAGCGAGAACCTGCAGGAAGGTGGTGCAGGCTACTCCTAGTTGCAGGGGTCTGGGAAGTGGTAATGGATCTTAGGGAGATTTATGAGGTGTCCAGAGCATTTGGTAGTGGCAGCAGCAGGGTTTGTGAGCTCCCAGGGAGCAAGAGCAACAACAGGTAGTGTTCAATTGCAATGCCCTCCTCTGAGGTGATTGGAGTCACAAGTGGTGCCTGTTCAGGGACTCCTAGTGGTAGCGGGCCATGCCCACCTCAGGAGTCAGTGATAACTGTGGTGGCTTGCCCCTTCCACCTGCAGATCACACAAGAAGCACCCCATCTCACTTGGCCCACACAGCAGGTGTTTGCCCAGGCTGCTCCTAGTTGAAGGATCCTGGGAAGTGACAGAGTTCAAGCCTGTAGGCACTTTTCAGAATGTTTGGCAGTGGCAGCAGCAGGGCGGATGTGTTCTCAGGGGTGTGAGAGCAACAGCAGGTGGAGTTTGGCCACAGTGCCCTCCTCTGTGGTGCCTTTGAGGTGACTGGGGCTGCAAGTGGTACCTGTTCACTGACCCATAGTGGTGGTGGGCCACAGCCACCTATGGAGTCAGAGATAACTGCAGTGGTTTGACCGCCTACCTGTAGACCATGCAAGAAGCACCTCATCCTGCTTAGCCCCCACAGGAGGTGCTGCATCAGCTGCTCCTAGTTGCAGGTTCCTGGAAAGGGACAGTGGTCAAGCATCTGGGCATGGCCCAGAGCATTTGGCAGTGCCAACAGGAGGATGGGTGTGCTCCCAGGGGAGAGAGAGCAACAATAAGTGGTATTCCGTTCCAGTGGTCCTCTTCTGTAGTGCCCTCTGAGGTGTTTGGGGCTCAAGTGGTTCTTGTTCAGGTATCCCCAGTGGCACTGGGACACACTCACCTCTGGGGTCATAAATAATTGTGGTTGTTTGCCCCCGCCACCTGCAGGCCACGCAAGAAGCATCCTGTCCCACTTAGCGCATGCAGGAGGTGCTGTACAAAATGCTCCTAGTTGTAGGGTTTTGGGAAGGGACAGTGATCAAGCATCTATGTGCTGTGTAGAGGTTTTGGCACTGGCAGCTGCAGGGCAGGTGTGTTTCTTGGGGGTGAGAGCAACAATGTGTGGTGCTTGGTTGCAGTACCCTCTATTTTTTTTTTTTTTTTTTTTTTTGCTGACCCCTGAGGTGACTGGGACCACAGATGGAGCCCACTCACAGGCCCCTAGTGGTGGTGGGTCATGCCTCCCTCTGGCCTCCAAGATGGCCACTATGGTCAATCCCTACTGCCTGTAGATCACCCAAGAGGTACCACATTGAACTTAGACCCCTGCTGCCCTTAGTCTACACAAGAGGTGCTCGGCCACCTGTAGCCTGCACAAGAAGTGCCCAGTCTCTCATAGCCTGAGCAAGTGGCGTCTTGCCAGCCAGAGCCTGAACCAGAGGTGCCCCGCCCTCTGAGAGCCCGTGCATGCATGTGCAGGGAGATTCCTATGGTAGTCTGCTCCCCCTCCTCTCACCCTCCCCAACAATGGTGCCTTGCTTCTCCTGTGGGCCCAGACCTTCTCCCAGGTGTCCTCTGTCATGGCATTCCACTTTCCAGCCCTTGGCGCACTGCTCCTTATCCTCTTAGGCTGTCTCCACACCACCAACCCCAGTCCTCTCACCAGGACTGACCTCTGGAACCTAAGTCTCAGCATGCAGCCCCCACCCAAGCCTCTCAGGCTGTGGTGTCCGGGGGCAGTGGTGCAGATGATCTGTGTGGCTCTTACTCTATTTTGCCCTCCTCAGTCCAGCTGCTGTGCTTTTCTCAGCAACTTTGAGGTTCTTCTGGCTCAGCTGATCTCTCCATCAGTTAGGGGGCTTCCCAGGATATGGGTTCCTTGTCTCCTTCACAGCTCCCTCTCAGGAATGCTTGTCCTGTCCTGATTCCTTTTCTCTCTCTCTCTCTTTCTCTTTTGTTCTACCCAGTTATGTCAAGAGTTTCTTGCCCTTTTTGGATGTTTAAGTTCTGCCAGCATTCAGTAGATGTTCCTTGTGAGTTGTTTTACATGTAGATGTGTTTTTTTGATGTGTTTGTGGGAGAAGGTGAGTGTAACATCTTACCCCTCTGCCATCTTGATCCTCCCAACTGCTCTTGTAAATAAGATTTAATTTTAAGAGAAATCATAATCCTCAAAGATTAGATTAGGAAAAAATGCATACTCTTTGAATTGTTGGAATAGTCTAATTTCCAGTTCCATCTAAGGGGATCCATATGCCACACAATAGTTAACCTATCACAGGGTTACACAATTTATCTCTAAGACATTGTGTTTCTTTAGCAATGAAAGGATCATGAAAGTAGGAAGTTCAAATTTTTAATTTATATTATGCTTCCAACATTAACATTAAGCGTACTGGCACAAATAAAGCTATGCAGAAGGTATGTCTAGTATAATTTTTTTCAAAAGTTATTTTATAATCTAGCTGAAGTCAAAGATAACTAACATATTTTTTAGATATTTTAATAATGAGTATGATAAGAGTTTAATCTGAAAAAAGCTGTGAAAATTTAAATTCATTTAGGAAACAAATAGTGCACAAATATTTTACTTCTTTTTCAAGATCCTTTCATGCACAATGAATTTTTATCTAGAACCTCTAACACCAGTGCTTTGGAGTTATTGAGAGCAATGATTATTTTGCATGCGTATCACAACCAGTATCTTAGTAGTTTTTGCCTTAAATTGAAACCTTTGTTCTTAAGAGTTTTATTTCCCATACTCTACCTTCTTCCCCACTGGTGTCTTTAGGAACTATAAAAAAATGAAAGACATATTGAAAGGAAAACAGCTCACTGAAAATGAGCTGAGCCTTGGTTACTAAATCATAAACAAAGAAAGTATGTGCTACTACACAGTTCGACTGTTTTCCAGTTTGTACATGTTTATTACTCCCATCAGAAAGATTGTTCTTGGAGTTCCCATTGTAGCTCAGTGGTAAAGACCCCGAGTAGTACCCATGAGGATTTGGGTTCAGTCCCTGGCCCTGCTCAGTGGATTAAGGATCTGGACCGCAGCTGAGATGTGACATTGCTGTGGCTATGGAGAAGGCCAGCAGCAGCAGCTATGATTGGACTCCTGGTCTGGGAACTATGGACCGCAGCTGAGATGTGACATTGCTGTGGCTATGGAGAAGGCCAGCAGCAGCAGCTATGATTGGACTCCTGGTCTGGGAACTTACATACTCTGTGGGTGCAGCCCTAAAATAATAATAACAATAATATAATAATAATAATAGAATAAATAAAAATTAAAAAGATTATTCATTTAATCACATAAAAATAGGGTGGTTGTTTGCTTTTAAGTAGTTGGTGTTAAATATTATCCATAAAAATATTTATAAGAATCAGGGCAAGTGATTTTTTTAATTTTAGAATTAAAACAAGAACTACTTGATTTAGATAACCTTGGAAAAACTTTAATTCAAAAGTTTTTTTTTTGTTCTTTTCATAATAGTGTTTAACTTTTGTTCTTAGACAGTGTTCCCCTCGAGTCATGGTTTTTTGCTTATATACTATCTCTTAGGTGGTGGATTTTACATTTATTGTAAATGAACCTCATCTTCTTGCAAACATGCAATTTTTTATATTATATCTCTATTCTGATTCCTGCAAGCCACTGAGAAGGGTGTCTGCAAGAGATAGCAATGTTTAGGTTGCTTGTCAAGCAAGGGTTTGTATTTACTGCAGCCCAGATTAAATAGAAATTGACTTTGTTCCCTTTATACATGGGTACTGTCAGAATAATAAAATAAGTGAGAATTAGATAGGCTTTGATGTTTTTAATGTTGTAGATAAGAAGGCTACCAAATGGAAAATTAATTGTTCCTCAGCACAAAGGAATAATGATTTAGAAGGGAAATAAGCTTTGCTATTGGTAAATTCAAACTCAACCCATGAAAATACTTTATCCTGGTGTTTTCATCCAGTGATTTACTTACCTTTACATTGAAGTCATCTCCCAAATAATGCATTTTTAGAATCTATTACATTGCTGTGCCCCTGACACTGCAACTATAGCTCTTGATTTCATTCCAAATTTAGGGATTATTTAGTCAATAGTTAGGCAACCAACAGTATTTGTCCTGCTGATTTATTTTTTGTGAGAAGACCCAAAACATTGAGGAATAACACAATTTTCAAATGACTTTAATCATTAGTTTTAAATCCCAGAGACTTAAAAAAATATTTCCTGGACCCAATGCTGTGTAATGGCATATATTAGTATGTTTTGAAAACAAAAAGTCAATTGTTAGAACTGTAACGTTTGCTCTGTTCTATTTTATTGATATCATATTGAAATTTTATCATTTTATCTTCATAGTTACAGTTTATATTAATTTGTCTATGATCTGTTTTGTTGCCTGATTGTTTTGACAAAAGGTCTTTTGGCATAGTATACAGAGATATCAGTGACCCCAATTAAATTTTTTCAAGATCAAAAAAAAAAAAACCAAAAAACAAAAACCAACCAACCAAAAAAATCCCCACAACTAATTATTCTTTCTGTAATAGAAAACTTCCCCTGATGTTGGAATGACTGGCTGTGCTCATAGTGTATTTTTATGAGTGAAAACTGAGATTAATAATCTAGAATATTATGCACATAGAACTACACATATAATAGGAGTCATTTTGTTTTAGCTTTAATAAATATATTGTCACACTGATGTCTCTTTCTCCTTGGAAGTGTATGATTTGGATAGACAATACAATTTTCAGATGAAGTCATCAAATACTAGTTGTGGCACAGCCTATGAAACAGACATTTTTCTTAATGTTGGGCATATAGTGACAAATGAAACAGAAATTACTCTTAGCCTCATGGATCTTATAGTTCTGTAGTCATTGATGGATGGATGGATAAATGAATGAATGAATCAAACAAACAATGGAAACATAGTGCAAAAGATGAGGAAGAAAATGAGTGGAAAGAAGTGCTCTGTTTTTGAGCTCATTGACATTTTAAATCAATTCTCTTTACTCGTGACTATTGCAAAATGCTATTTTATCATTCTAGAATCTTTGATCACACAGTTATCTATAGTGAAAATTGTGTCTTTATTCTTTAATTTCCATCATCACTATGTGATATGTTTAGCCATGTATATGAATTTTCAAGGTCCCAAACAGAACCTATGATTTATACTCTAGTAATTTATTTTCTCAGTTGCAATGAATGTATATAATTGTGTAACTATGTACTTCTTATATTTTTTATCTCAATTCCCAAACCTCTTGGATACAGGATTTCTTGCAGTATTATTCTTTTTCCCTGACTCATATTAGGTGCCAATTAAATGGAGTTTGCCTCCAGCAAGATCTATAAAGGGAAAGCAATCGTGCAACTGGAATCAATTTTTAAATATAGTCACTCCCTGTAATCCCAGATGACACGTAAATTTCAACCCATAATATCCTTTTACAGGTAATAATGACAAACCCTTCCAATTTCTCTTCCTCTAGGCCTATGAGTGGACCATAGTCCAATGTAGATTTTTGTCTGATGTGATATAAAAATGAGTCATGGAAGTTGAAATTCATCACCACTCAGGGAAGATGATTCAGTTTGGAGTAGAGCTTCCATCATGATGAACAGACGTGAAGTTGGGTTGATCATGGCTAAAATGCCATATCCCTTTGCTGTTCTTAGCAAGATTTAGTAAATTTTCTTGAATGAATGTTTCTCCACTTACTGTACACCCTACAACTTTATTCAGAGACTTCAAGTGGTTAGGTATTTTTATAATTTTCACCAGTTATGGTTGTTTCACTGGGAATAGGGTCCATGAAGATCCTCTCATCACCATTCTGGAAATGAGACACCAGGTACAGTGTTTCATGAATAAATGGCAAATGCCAGTCATCTGTTATAAAGCCAAGTCCTGGAAGAAGGGGGTATTTTATGTTCTGTAGGAAGCACAGGGGGAGGCTCCAGTTGATGTTGGAGAAAAATATCAAAGATTCTGGGGAAAAGCACTGGAATTATGAGTCAAAGTTGAGTGATCCTATAAAATAGAGCAGAGGATAAGACAATAATTAAGGATCCAGCAGGGCACTTTCATATTTACTACTTTCATTTTCTTGAAGAAGGGATGGAAAGGTAAATAGTTATGCTCAGGAGCATAAGTCTGAGCAAATGACATTGAAAAATGCTATTTCCTAAGAGAGAGAAAAACCAAGAGTATGTTCCCTCTGCTAAGACTACATACATCATCTCTGCAGTAATGTCTCTTTAAAAAATATCTTGTACTGGCTTTCTGCTGAGAGTAAATGATCGTCTAGCTTTTTTGTGTGTGAGAGAAATAATCTGCCATATACTTTCGAAATGACTCCTACAGTAAAGAATAGAAAATTGATGTTAAATGCATCCCTATTACATTGTGTTAAGTAGGGAACATTAAAAATGCTTTCCCTGATGTATTTTATAATAGGAAAAAATAAAGCTAAGTACACAAAAATTATTCTTGTCCATTACTTATAAAAAATGCCCTCTATTCTAGTTTTTCTACTGTAAATCTGGAATTAATTGTACTTGATGTAACTTAGTAATTTACTCTTGTTTCTTTTCAAACATAAAAGCCTCTGTTTTTACTTTTCTTATTAAGAACCCAACTATTCAACTGCTGAATAGATATCATTAGGACAACTGAAGTAATAGTCACTTAGGTATCAGTGGCTACAAAGGAAACCTGATTACTTTTCTTCACTTAATATTTCCAAACTTGTGTGCCACAGTATTTGCATCAGCCCCAAACTATACCATTTTTGTACAAAATTAATATGCTGCTTTGAAATGCATTTCCAGGTTAGTGTTCAAAATTAGTTATTTGGCCCTTACAAATCTGGAACATTTTGCAAAAAATAAATGACATTTCTCACTAAAAATAAGTGTTGTTCAATTATATAGTTAATAAAGGACTCCCCTCTAAACAGAAAAAAAAAATAGTACCTGACATACCTATTTGTATGCTGACTATTTCTTTAGTTACTCTCTACTTTGAATTCATTGTAAAAATTAACTACTTTCTTTAATTTAAATAAATGCCATTAGAATGTAACCAGTACCCAGATCAAGAAATGGAGTTCCTATCATTTCTTAGTGGAAACGAATCTGATTAGTAACCATGAAGACACAGGTTCTATCCCTGGCCTCTCTCAGTGGGTGGAGAATGTGGCATTGCTTTGAGCTATGATGTAGGTCACAGATGTGGCTCTGATCTGGTGTTGCTCTGGCTGTGGTGTAGGCCAGTGTTATGGCTCTGATTTGACCCTTAGCCTGTGAATCTCCTTTTGCTGAGAGTGTGACCCTTAAAAAAAAAAAGAGAGAGAGAGAGAGAAAGAAATAGAAATATTTTCTGCCTTCCAGATGCCCACTTGATGCCTTCTTTTTTAGTTATAACCTGCCCCCATGGGTAATTCCTCATTTTTAACACTAGAAATCAGTTCAGTTTAGTTTAAAAAATATATAGATACAAATGTATAGCATTATCTTTTAAAATATGTTTTTATTCAAAATGTTTAATGAGATTGTTTTAATGTGGTTGCTATGTATTCATTCTCATTCGTTAATCAATATATATTTTATAGAGATATAGAATACTCCTCTTATGAAGGTACTTAGAGGAAAGATTTTGAAAAAAATAAAAGAAAATAACACTTATCAGTTCAGTTCTGATATTCTCTAGCAATGTATACATTCAAGATAACAATATCTAAGGAGGTATCACAAGGTATAAACACAATCATGGAGCTTGCCAGTCACTCCATATTTTTTTTTAATCTAATGATTTTTATTTTTCCCATTATAGCTGGTTTATAGTGTTCTGTCAATTTCCTTCTGTACAGCAAGATGACCCATTCACACAAACACATATACATTCCTTTTTCTCACATTATCATGCTCCATCATAATTGACTGGATCCTAGTGCTGTACAGCAGGATCTCATTGCTTATCCATTCCAAAGGCAATGGTTTGTGTCTATTAATCCCAAATTCCCAGTCCATCCCACTCCTTCCCCCTCCCCCTTGGCAGCCAAAAGTCTGTTCTCTAAGTCCCTGAGTTTCTTTTCCGTGGAAGGGTTTATTTGTGCCATATATTAGATTCTAGATATGTGATCATATGGTATTTGTCTTTCTCTTTCTGACTACTTCACTTAGTATGAGAGTCTCTAGTTCCATCCATGTTCCTGCAAATGGCATTATTTTGTTCTTTTTTGTGGCTCTTAGTATTCCATTGTATATATATACCACCTCTTCTTAATCCAGTCATTTGTTGGTGGACATTTAGGTTGTTTCCATGTCTTGGCTATTGTGAATAGTGCTGCAATGAACATGCAGGTGCATGTGTCTTTTTCAAGGAAAGTTTTGTCAAGATATATGCCCAAGAGTGGGATCACTGGGTCATATGGTAGTTCTATATATAGTTTTCTAATCACTCCATATTTTTGGTTCTCAGCCTCGTAGTACCCAGGCATCTGAGAAGTGACAACTAAGCTCATTCAATAGTGGAAGGCAGAGGAACAAGGATCCCTGTGAATATATTTGTCTTCATAAACTTTCACAAGAAGGAAGAATAGATGAAATGTGTAAGATCATTAAAGAATGAGAAAAAAAATGTGATATGGTCTTACATTAGAAAACATGGTCCTAGAATTCTAAAGGAACTACTCTATTTTTTTAATGTAAGAAAAAGTGTTCAGAAAATATTGACAGTTGGGTAGGAACTATCAAGTTGATGAATGACATTTGTCATTTCATGATTTGTTCCTTAGTAGTGCTAGACTTCAGAATGTGGCAATTTGAGTTATTGACAACAAAACACACAAGATGGAGAATAAAAAGAAGTGATTTTAGAAGGATCATGAGTAGCTCTTGGGGAAAAATAGTCCAACACTGGTTCTCTGCCAAACATCCTGTTTTACTATCACTGTAGAAAATAAAATCCAAATATATTATTTGAAAGCCTGTAGCATATAATGCTACAAACAAAGATGTGTTATTTTACTCCGTTAATGTTGATATTACTTATGGACTCTTGGAAGAAAAATGTATTTACTTACTTTTTTAGGTTATGTTTATAATCAAGAAGTTAAATATTAATGTAGTATCCTAATAATGTTGTATAATTTTTAAAAAAAAAACTAAAATCTATAAAGACAATAAGGATCAATCTATATAACAAGTAAGAATGTATTATTGACCTTAAAGGGTTCTATTACTGAATTAGGTACTTGAAAAAGAACTCTAATACATTTCAAATTTTAGTGTTAGTTTTCTCTAGGTAGTGTTTGGTTGCATATATGCGTGTACTTTTTAAGAAATTAAGGTTGTTACAATGTGTAGGATGTACCTTTTTGTTGTTGTTGATCATCCAACTGATCATTTAGTTTTTACTCTTTGCTTTTAATAATGCATATATTCATCACACTGATTTCTTGAATACTCCTTTCTATAGTTTTGAAAGTCAGTGTTATTTTAGTTCTTGGAAAAGTAATATTTGATATATAGCGAAAAGAAATTGGAAAACAATAACTGTTCTCACAAAGTGTTGGGATCTTGATGCCAAAAACTGATTTAATCTGTCTGACGTGATTTATAACTTAAAAAGCATTTTAAGATTTTAGATTTCTTTTAAATATGTTTTTTTTTTTTTTTCGCTTGATGTGTGAACATGGGTGAGTGCTTGTGCCTTGGTCCTCTTTTTTTATCCAGTTATCAGCATCCTTAGATATTAAACTTCAGTTGTATCTCAGTTCCATCAATCAGGAAATTCATTGACATTTTTGTGTGATTCCCAGCTATTACCAATGACAGTTTTTTCCTAGCCACTACTCTTGGGGATTTTTACCAATTACTCCCTCTCTAATAGAGGCAATTTTAAAATCACTAGAATCTTTAAAATGAAACAGTTGGCAGTTTCAGGCAGCAGTAGATTTGAAGTGGGGTTGTGGGAAGGTTTTCCAGGAGGGCTGTAAATGCCTGGGGCAATGGTCTCAGAGATTAACTAGATCACAGCTGGAATTCTGAACAGCTGAACTGAATAATAATGTTCCTTGAGGCCTGGATGTTGTCTGCTACTGTTTCCTATCTTAAGTCTCAGCATTAGAGTGTACATGATTTTATTTTTTTACAGAAATTATTCCAAGGTACATTAGCTTCACCAGCAGCTACTATACATCCTTTATTGAAATGAAGAAGTAATTGATTTTCTTTGATCAGATTCATTTAAAGACATCCCCTCCTTTTTCAGAGCTAGCAATTTCCTCTCTTAAAACCACCTTTTGTGGAGGTCTGATGAAAAAGTTGATTGTGTATGTGTGATGGAGAGGTTGGAAGGAAACAAGGCAAATGTTACCTTTGAAACATTGTTTTAAAGTACATGGACTATGTGGAATTTTTCTTTATGATCTGGTCTATGGACCGTGTTTTCAATGTTATATATGTAACAGGAGAGAGTGTGTCCTGTGCAGTCTAGGTTAACTTTGTTAAGCATGTTGCTCATCATAGGCCTCCCATTTTGAAATACTTTTCTTACCGGAAGAAGTTTGGTTTTTTTTTTTGTTTTTTGTTTTTTTCCTTAATAATTGTCTGCCGGTAGCACACTCAGTGACTCTTTTTCTCAAAATTCCTTTGTTTCCTCACTAAAAAAAAAGCACAATGTACTGGATATACAAATCAAGATTTTGGGCAAATGATTGATTAATCATTTGATGTTTTTTAATGCTTTCCATTATTTTTCTATTGAGAAATTGGCTATTCTTTCTAAGTTGTGGATTTTCTTTTTTAGCCTTGCCTGGTATTTATTGAATTAGTAGTAGTTTTGGAGAATTTAAAGTCATCACAATTTCAAAAAAATTGTTACATTAGTTCTCTTCTCCTAGAATACTGATTTTATGTAACACTATGTTTTCTATATCACTTAATTTCATTACTCTATTCTCCAACACTGTCTTTTTTATAATTATTTTATGCCTTTATTAAAGTTCAATAATTTCCTGTTCAACTCTAGCTAATCTCCTGTTTGTCTTTGAGTTTCAATTTCCATTGTGTTTTTCATTCCAAAAGTTCAATTTGGTTCTTTTTTTTTTTTTCCCCCAAATCTGCTAAGTCATTAATTATGGTGCTTTCTCCCTGTAAGTATTTTCAGTCTTGTCTTCTATTTCTTAAAACATATTAGGCATTGTTTTTTTGTCATATGGTCTGATAATCCAACTGCTTAAAAATCCTAGTGTTGTTTGTTATTTCTGCTTATTTATGCTCTATTTTTGTTTACAAGGAAGCTTGATCCTTTGTCTTAATGCCAGCTTCCTTTGGGGAATTATATGTGGAGCGTCTTTGTGGCCTAGGATAAAGGTCCCTCAGAAGAGTTTTCAGGTGCCTGGGGCTCCCGGTCTGAAGTAAATGCACTGTGTGATTTGAATCTGGTCCGTAAACTCTCAGAGGCCCAGATTGTAGTTTTAACTTCTAAGGGATTTCACTAATCCTCTTCTTAGGCTCAAAGCCACTCTTTACTGGTATCTGGTGGTGGAAAGGGAATGAATTAATGATACTGCATAAGGAACTGGTCTGAAGACCTTTCAGGAACTTGGGTGTAGACAAGATAATTTTGGGATGTCTGTTGGTATCCCAAGGGAGAAGCCAAGGAAGCAGCTTCCTACTGATATGAAGTTCCTTAGAGAGTTCCAGTTTGGAGGATGAAAGCATATAACTGGCTTTCCTCTTGTACAGTTAAAGTTCACAGCCTCCAGGGTGATTTTTTTTTAAAAGTAAATTATATCATGTAATTTCTTTGTTTGTCTCCCGAATGGCTTACTATCAACCATAGAGCAGAATCTAAATTCTTTAGGGTGTCTTAAATGATCTGGCTTTTTAATCTCTTATCATTATTATTGACCATGTCTCTTTTTTTACTCTCCTATGGATTGATTAACCTGGAAACTATACTTGTTTTCATCCTTTTCTTACATTAGGCAAAGCTCATTCCTATCCAAGTGCCTTTAGGCTTGTTGTTTGCTGCATTTCTCACTGTGAATGAGATTATGCTAGAGTCTTTTGGGGGCTTTATCTACAGATATGCAGATTAACTGATGTGGGGTCTGCCTTCTGCACTGTATTTCATTTATTTTATGATTTTTATTTTTTATAGCTGGTTTACAGTGTTCTGTCAATTTTCTACTGTACAGCATGGTGACACAGTTACACATACCTGTATACATTCTTTTTTCTCACATTATCATGCTCCATCATAAGTGACAGACATGGTCTCCGTGCACTGCTATATATCAGAGTTGCCTGGTTGATTACAATGTTCATATTCATCTCACTCCTCATCTTAAAGGACTTTACACAAATGTCACTTTCTGTAACATCGTCCCCCTCTTCATGCTTATGTTTCACAACCTTATTTTCATTCATTGCATTTATCATTATTTATCTGTTTCTTTATTGTTTATTGCTTTCATCTGCTCTTAGAATATGAACCTCATGAACACAGAGCTTTTCCTTGCTTACTATGACTTTTCTAGTATGTAGAACAGGATCTAGGAGACAGTGGACTCTCAATAAGTAAGAGCTCTGCCTTAGCGCTCTCTGATTCCAGACATATTTTACTGTTAAAAATATTACGCCATGTCCAAAAGTAGATAAGCACACCCAGCACCTAGCATTTTAGTTATTTTTAATTTTTTTTATTTTTTGGTCTTTTGTCTTTTTAGGGCTGTACCCACAGCATATGGAGGTTCCCAGGCTAGGGGTCCAATCTGAGCTGTAGCTGCTGGCCTATGCTACAGTCACAGCAACACAAGATGCATTTTAATTTCTAATGCTATTTTAACCAATGAAAGGAACCAGGGCTCCTTGGAGAAAAAACTGATTCTAGAACTGGGGCAGGATGACAAGCCTGAAGCACCTTGTGGTGTCAGAAAGTAAAAAAGTTCTCAGAAACAAAATAAAACAAACAAAAACACCACAGTGATGTGAGTGTGTCAAGGAGGTACAGAAGAGTCAAGTGGGAGAACTCCTGATAGCCAAGCAAAGCTGGAACAACAAAATAAAGTAGTATTGTATTATAATCCATAGTATGAAGCCTATGTATATATATGGGTTTGCTTACTTATATTTATTCATACTAATATAAGTAACAGCTAAATACTAAGTAGGAACAAACAATTTACTGTATGGAATAATTCCAAATAATTTATGCAGATAATTTACCCTCAGGAGATAGGGCATGACTCTTCGCTCTGTAAGTGTGGGCTGAATATTGTCTCTTTGGGAGGAAATCACTTCTGATCTTTCTGATGATGTCATATTTCCCATCAAACCCAAGCTATCTGCTTTTGGCTTTCTTTGTTTTGCAAGTTGGTGCACCAAATAGATGGTTTTTAAAACGTCATTTTATTACTATTTTGAAACGAACAAGTTGCTTCCAGCAGCATGCTAAGCATGGGGCAGTAAAGCAGTTGGCCTTGAATGCAACAGTAAGAGGTGCTTTGCCCAGGGAAAATTTAAGAACAACAACTTTAAAAATTTAAGAACAATAAAAAAGCTCAAAGCAAGCCTGTTTTTTATTATTACCAAAATACTGCCAAGACTGAATAATGACAGTGATAAAATTTTCCTCCCTCAAAACTCTTTGTTTTTTAACTTTAACATTTTGTGACATTTTGAATAAATGGATTTGAAGTTCTAAGATGAAGTTTTAGTGATTTAGATGAGAAGCCCTGTTTTAGATAAATGGCTTTAAATGGCTTGACAAAGTCATTACATAAGACTCATATGCTAAGTTCAGACAAATAACAAAGAATAGGTATATTTATGTTTCTGAACATAGGTGTAACACTCAGGTCCAGTTAGGAGACAGAAACTACAGTTATCTGAACAAAGTTTTAGGAAAAATTGTAACATGGAAAATCATTTAATAAGAGGCGAGGAGACTCTAATGGAGAGCAGACACCTCTAGGAATGATTAAAGCACCAGCCCTTCATGGCTGAGATGCAGATTTTGTTGAAAAGACTACTGCTGTTGCTCACTGGATAAAGTTGACTCAAGTGCTGGAAAGACTCATTGGAAATTGGTGCTATGAGAGTGGTGGAGAAGCTTCCCACATGACGTACCATGTCCAGAGCTCACTGCAAAGCTACCTATGTGTGTTGGAAAAGCCACCAAAAGGCAGATGCCTGGCACCAATACAAAATCCATCCAAGGAAAGTGTAGAGGGCAGGCTGGGAAAATACTCATGGGTTCTCTGACCACCTCCTCACTCTTTTGTGAAACCACATAAACTGTCTGTGCCAAAAAGAACTTTCCAGTGCACTGCTGAGAAAAAGTGTCCATCTTTTCTGCCAAAATCTAGAGGAAGAGCTGCACTGGCGAAGGAAGAAAACTCCCTTCTTCTTCCAGTGTCCCTTCATGACATGGTTTTGCCATTCTTGATTATTAAACTACTCTGGATTTTTCAAGGAGGATGATGAAATGGAACCAGTCATTGAGTCAATAAACAGGTGAATAGGTATTATATGATTGACATCAGGTGGTGATGAGAGAATAATTGGGGGAAGTCATACTCTGTTGCAGTGGTTTTGAATCTTGGGTGTACATTAAAATCACTCAACTTCAAAAATACTGAAGCCTTGGATCAAAATAATTAAGTAGGTTCTTGGGTGGTAAGGTTGCAGGGGCAAGATAATTTTAAAAATATGTCTATATTATTCTCACTAGTCATCAATATTGAGTATTAGTCATTTGGTGACTTACAGGTGTTTGCTATTGAAATTTTCTTGCAATTACCAATGAAAGTGTCAGTATTTTTTTTTTTATTTCTGACATTTAAAAAAACTGTTTATTTAGAGTGATTTTCTGCACAGTAGTTTCATAGCTGTCTACAAGATAGGGAAACATCAATGCACACACTCTAATTATTAGCATATGGCTTAGATATTGTAAGAAAAGATGAATCAGCTTAAAATGACAATTTTAATACTCTGTTGAAATGTTTCCTTTTTCTTCTTGGAATGAGATCTCCATTCTTTGGCCCAAGGATGAATACTAGCCTCCTCTATTCTTGTTTTTGCTCCATGGTCATTGGACGGCATTCTCCCTGTTATCCTCTGTTGGTAGCTAAGGAAACAGGTATCTTCAGTTTCCATCATCTCATGGAGCCTAACTTACCAGAGCACTGGTGTATCCCTAAACCCACATTATTCAGAGCATTGTCCATGGAGCCAGGGCCAATTTGTGAGCCCATTAAAACAAGGTGGGTACAGAAAGTAAGACATTATAGCAATTTTGAGAATAATTGTAGTTTGTTAAATATAATACTTTTTAAAAATAGAACTTATATTTTATAATACTTTTTTATTTGATATATTTTAGAAATTTTTGTAGTTATATTTTACCAAAAGTATTAATCTACCATGGATTGAAATAAGTGAAACTGGTCCTTCACGACTGATGGAATGAGACACCCTCACTAGATCATACTCTTATGTTTATTTGCTAGTCTCCCTATAATGTGAACATGGTCTCCAGGAAGAAAATTTGTGTCGATTCATCATTTACATAAGAAAAATTTTGTTGATCAATTAATGGATAAGAAAGAAAGATGAATACAAAATAAGGTACATGCAATATAGAGGAAGGAAAAAAAGATGAATAAATCATTATTATCTTTGGAGCTCAATTAAAGCAGCATTGATTCTACTTTAAATGAGACTCAGTTTTTCTTAAAATAATTACTTTGAGTATTTTGGCTTTATTTTGTGATAAGAAGAAGATGTAGATGAGAAGCAGTCAGTTTCCAAAGCCAATTAGTGGGAGGCTTTTTTTTTTTTCTTTTGATTTCATTCTGTGTTATTTTCTTTAATGGCATTGAGAATTGTAATACTTAATTTGTCACCTTCAAAGAAGAACATGAATGCCAAGAGATAAGTACTACCTGCATCTATAGTCATGTTTTATTCTCTTTGAATTAACTTGAGAGGTGGGATGAATTCCGAAGAAGTCATATGAACAATAATGGCGATTTAACTTCAGTATTTCATGCAAAGGCAGGCTGACATGCAGGTGATTCCACAAACTAAAATTATAGTATTCTGCAGTTGGCTTAATAATTAGTCTTTCTTTTTACAGTTTCATGTTTTGAAGTATAAAAATTCTCCCACTTAGTCACACAGAATCAAACAATACCTTTTTTCATAAATTACCATTTTCATGACATATTTGGTCAAACTTTCTAGAATATATCCCTTTGGTCTAACATCTTCCCTTACTGAAATTCTTCACAATGAATAGAGGGTCTAAGTTATTTTTTAAGAAGAAACACATCATAAACCTTCTCCCAATATCTAGTACCTTCTGTTCCTCCAGCCACCATTACAACCTCATTTATTTGTTGTCCTATTGACCTAAACATTAATCACATATTACTGCATCAAAAATGTTTTTAAAACATTCATCTGCAAACAATCTGCCATAAACTTACCAATACATTTGCAATTAGGTGCAATTCCTGATCCATGTATGTTTGTGAATAATTGACCTAAACATTAATCACATATTACTGCATCAAAAATGTTTTTAAAACATTAATCTGAAAACAATCTGCCATAAATTTATTAATACATTTACAATTAGATTCAAAATCTGATCCATGTATGTTTATGAATAATAGATGAATCCCAAACCTGGGGATAAAGTGCAAATAGTTTTTTGGATGGTTTATTGGGTAGATTATTCATTACTTCTATGGACTGCATGTTTGTATCCCCCCAAACTTTGTATATTGAAACCCTAATATCCAGTGGAATGCTATTACGGATGTGGGCTTTGGGGAAGTAATTAGCTTTAAATGATGTCATAAGGGTGGGAGGCCCCATGATGAAGTTAGTGTCCTTATAAAAGAAAGAGACAAAATCTCTCTTTCTCAGCTGTGTGAGGATAGGTGAGAAGGGGGCCGTCTACAAGCTAGGAAATGGGCTCTCTCCAGACACAGGATTTGCTGGCACTTTGATGTTGTACTTTCCAGCCTCTGATACAAATGTGAGAAATAAATGTTTCTCTGTGTTACCTATGTTATATCAGTCTGGACTAAGACAATTAATATAGCATATAATCAATTATAGGAAACTTCTGAGATCTAAATTATATTCAGGAAAGGATTTCTAGAAGATGCCAGTTTGCATGGAGAAGTTGAAAAGAGAAACTGGAGAGTATTTCAAAGTGGAATTTTTGAGAATTTCTAGGTATATAAAATGACAAATTTCAGAGTTATCATATAGAGAAAGGCTAATTAAGAATACTTTTTAGTAGATTTTCCTTTGGATGTTTAACTCATTTACGTTCTGTTTTATTAACTGTATTCTATTATCATACTATTCTAGTGACTGAGTCATAAGAAAAACTTCACAGAACAAAGTTTTACCCTCAAACTCCACTAATAAAATGAAGGGACCAAAATTAACACTGGTTGAAAATAATCTTATAATTTATTATTGATTTATTTCCATTGTGAGATATATCTTTTAAGGAAATATGGTGCAATTATTTGGGCTATTTCTTTAGGTATCTCAGTGTTTCCTGATAAGCTTTTATACTTGCCATTTCTGTACTCTCCATCTTTCTACATAATTGTAAACAGTACTGGCATTTTAATGTTTATTTTATTTTATTATTTTTTCACATTTTCTAATTGTTATTTCCCCAATACTATTTTTTTTTTCCTTCTGTACAGCATGGCGACCCAGTTACACATACATGTACACATTCTATTTTCTCACATTATCATGCTTCATCATAAGTGACTAGACATGGTTCCCAGTGCTACACAGCAGGATCTCATTGCTAATCCATTCCAAAGGCAATAGTTTGCATCTATTAACCCCAAGCTTCCAATCCACTCCACTCCCTGCCCCTCCCCCTTGGCAATCCCAAGTCTGTTCTCCAAGTGCATGATTTTCTTTTCTGTGGAAAGGTTCCTTTGTGCCCTATATTAGATTCCAGATATAAGTGATATCATATGGTATTTGTCTTTCTCTTTCTGACTTACTTCACTCAGCATGAGAGCCTCTAGTTCCATCCATGTTGCTGCAAATGGCATTATTTTGTTCTTTTTTATGGCTGAGTAGTATTCCATTGTGTATATAGACCACACCTTCCTAATCCAGTCACCTGTTGATGGACCCTTGGGTTGTTTCCATGTCTTGCCTATTGTGACTAGTGCTCCAATGAACATGCGGGTTCATGTGTGTGTTTTAAGGAAGGTTTTGTCCGGATATATGCCCAAGAGTGGGATTGCTGGGTCATTTGGTAGTTCTATGTATAGATTTCTAGGGTACCTCCATAGTACCACCAACAGTGCAGGAGGGGTCCCGTTTCTCCACACCCCCTCCAGCATTTGTTATTTGTGGACTCATTAATGATGGCCATTCTGACTGGTGTGAGGTGGTATCTCCTGGTACTTTTGATTTGCATTTCTCTAATAATCAGGGCTGTTGAGCATTTTTTCATGCGCTCATTGGCCATCTGTACATCTTCCTTGGAGAACTGTCTATTCAGGTCTTTTCCCCATTTTTCCATTGGGTTGTTGGCTTTTCTGCTGTTGAGTGGTTATAAGTTGTTTGTATATTTTAGAGATTAGGTCCTTGTCAGTTGCGTCTTTTGAAAGCATTTTCTCCCATTCTCTAAGTTGTCTTTTTGGTTTCCTTTGCTGTGCAAAAGTTGTCCATTCATCATCAAAACTCTTACCAAAGTGGGTATATATGGAACATAACTTAACATAATTAAAGCCAGTTACAACAAACCCACAGCAAATATAATACTCAATGGAGAAAAGCTGAAAGCCTTCCCACTATATATAGAAAACCCTAAGGACTCAACCCCAAAACTCTTGAACTGATCAACACATTCAGCAAAGTAGCAGGATATAAGATTAACATTCAGAAATCGGCCACATTTCTGTATAGCAATGAAATATTAGAAAAGGAATACAAAAACACAATACCTTTTAAAATTGCACCCCAAAAAATCAAATACCTGGGAATACACCTGACCAAGGAGGTGAAGGACTTACATTCTGAGAACTATAAAACATTAATCAAGGAAATTAAAGATGTAAAGAAATGGAAAGATATTCTATATTCCTGGGTTGGAAAAATCAATATTGTAAAAATGGCCATACTACCCAAAGCAATCTACAGATTCAATGCAATCCCTATCAAATTACCTAGGACATTTCTCACAGAACTAGAACAAACAATCCAAAAATTTATATGGAACCACAAAAGACCCAGAATCGCCAAAACAATCCTGAGAAACAAAAACCAAGCAGGAGGCATAACTCTCCCAGACTTCAGGCAATATTACAAAGCCACAGTCATCAATACAGTGCGGTACTGGTACCAAAACAGACAGATCAATGGAACAGAATAGAGAACACAGAAATAAACCCTGACATCTATGGTCAATTAATCTTTGACAAAGGAGGCAAGATCATAAAATGGGAAAAAGAAAGTCTATTCAGCAAGCATTTTGGGAAACCTGGACAGCTGCATGCAAAGCAATGAAACTAGAACACACCCTCACACCATGCACCAAAATAAACTCCAAATGGCTGAAAGACTTAAATGTAAGACAAGACACTATCAAACTCCTGGAAGAGAACATAGGCAAAACATTCTCTGACGTGAACCTTACAAATGCTTTCTCAGGTCAGTCTCCCAAAGCAACAGAAATAAGAGCAAAAATTAAACGCATGGGACCTACTCAAACTGACAGGCTTTTGCACAGCAAAGGAAACCAAAAAGAAACCAAAGAGACAACTTAGAGAATGGGAGAAAATGCTTTCAAAAGATGCAACGGACAAGGTCCTAATCTCTAGAATATATAAGCAACTTATACAACTCAACAGCAGAAAAGCCAACAACCCAATGGAAAAATGGGGAAAAGACCTGAAGATGTACAGATGGCCAATGAGCGCATGAAAAAATGCTCAACAGCCCTGATTATTAGAGAAATGCAAATCAAAAGTACCAGGAGATACCACCTCACACCAGTCAGAATGGCCATCATTAATGAGTCCACAAATAACAAATGCTGGAGGGGGTGTGGAGAAACGGGACCCCTCCTGCACTGTTGGTGGTACTATGGAGGTACCCTAGAAATCTATACATAGAACTACCAAATGACCCAGCAATCCCACTCTTGGGCATATATCCGGACAAAACCTTCCTTAAAACACACACATGAACCCGCATGTTCATTGGAGCACTAGTCACAATAGGCAAGACATGGAAACAACCCAAGGGTCCATCAACAGGTGACTGGATTAGGAAGGTGTGGTCTATATACACAATGGAATACTACTCAGCCATAAAAAAGAACAAAATAATGCCATTTGCAGCAACATGGATGGAACTAGAGGCTCTCATGCTGAGTGAAGTAAGTCAGAAAGAGAAAGACAAATACCATATGATATCACTTATATCTGGAATCTAATATAGGGCACAAAGGAACCTTTCCACAGAAAAGAAAATCATGCACTTGGAGAACAGACTTGGGATTGCCAAGGGGGAGGGGCAGGGAGTGGAGTGGATTGGAAGCTTGGGGTTAATAGATGCAAACTATTGCCTTTGGAATGGATTAGCAATGAGATCCTGCTGTGTAGCACTGGGAACCATGTCTAGTCACTTATGATGAAGCATGATAATGTGAGAAAATAGAATGTGTACATGTATGTGTAACTGGGTCGCCATGCTGTACAGAAGGAAAAAAAAATAGTATTGGGGAAATAACAATTTTAAAAAAAAGGAAAAAATATACAGAACCATACACGACTATAACAAATTCTCACTTTCAGAAATCATTAGGAACTTGCAAACAGATGCTGGGATGCAATATGACTCTCTACCTATGGAACAGCTTAAATAATGAAGACAGAATGGTAGCAGTTGATGAGGATATGGAACCAAGGGTACATTCCTGAACTATTTTGAGAGTTTTTTTATGTCAAATCTCTTTGGAAAAGGAGATATCTATTAAAGCTGAATATATGAATATCATACAAAACAGCATTCATATGTTTGCCAAAGAGATACTCCTACTAGGACTGCAGAAAAGCCCAGACTAAAAAATAATCCACATTTCAAGCAAAGTATAGAAATTAATGTATGACATAATCACACAATGGAATACATTATAACAAAAATTAACTATAATTATAGTAAAGCTCCTATATGTTGTACAATGCTTATTAAAAGGAGTCAGATGCCAAAAAGTGCATGCATTATAGTTCCTTTTCTAAAATAGGCAAAAGTAATATGTAGGAAATAATCTTTGGAGTAGTTGTCACTAGAGTCATAACAGAGTCTCCAGAAGCACTGGTAGTATTCTATACAGTGGTCTAAGTCTGCTCACCTGGGTATATTTATAGAGAATACTTTACCCACCTAGATTTAGTGTCAATTTTTACTGATACTCTAGTTGATTCTACATAGTGCTTTATGCTCTAGTCTGTATGATGGAGACTCAAAGGATTGCTTCAAAATTTATATGCAGTTGCCTAAATTAATTTCAAGTACCAGCTAATATTTATTGCATGATGCCTTAGCAGGTTCATCCCATTTAAATCTCATCACAGTCCTATGAGGTGGATATTATCCTAATTTTATGGATAGGACAAGTTTAAAAATATGCATAAAGAACAAAAGCAAACATACAAGTGTATGCTCTATCACTTCCTAAATAAAACTGCTATTTCAAGAAAGTAATATTAATTTAATTTAAATTTTAAGTGCTAAAATACAAGTGATGCTAAAATTCGTAAGGTTAATATTTTTTTCTGATTTCACATGCAGTAGCTCTGAGAATCCTTGCCAGTTGGCCCTTTTATTCAGAAAGGAACACAGAAGACACAATGCCTGTCCACATGGAATTTTCAGTGTTGTAGGGAACACAGAAATGATGTGTAATAAAAAAATAGATGTCATATTTCTAGTTTCTTTTTCACAAATAGTTTATAGACATTAGAGAGAACAAAATCTAAAATTATTGAAAGTTGACGATTTGCAAATGGACCCAAATTCTTCTATGAACTCAAAGTTTCATTTCAAAAGTTATTATGATAGATGGGAAAGGAGGAGATAACTAAGCCCTATCAGTCATTTTATAATATCATAAAAACATGCTTTGCTTTATTACTATCATTAGTGTAAATCAATGTACCATGCCTATTATCTATGGAGGAAATTTTCATATCATTTAACGCCAATGTAAGAAAAAATTGTTTTCATTTTGCTCCCCCATCATGCAAGAGGAGAGTCGAATTCACATAACAACCTTATTGTCACAAAAAATGCTTAGAATATGGTAAATCTTAAGATAATTCAGTTATTGCCATCACCTTATGTATTCATTTAAATTGTAAGTTTTAGTACATATTCCCCCCAGGGGTGGGGGTAGGGACAATATGGCTAGCTAGGAACTTTTCACCTTCCTTTTGTTAAATAACTTATTTAATCATCCATATGTGTATAAACTCTAAATTATTGGCATCTATATAGGAGCTCCGCTTGTAGCTTTAATATGTTTATAGGAGATCACGCTCTTTAGAGTGGATGAATTATGGGCAGTATAATCACCATTTCAGATGTGATAGCACTCAAAGCCCTATTTTATGGTCCATTCACTCTTTTGTGATGTACTTATTGAAAAACTACTATGTACTAGACACACAAAAAAAGATTCCTACCCTTGAGAAACTTTTTTTTTCGTGGTGAAAGGGAGCACAAGAAACATGACAGAAAGTGTAAAATATATGTATCTCAGTAGCTGATGAGTGCAATACGAAAGTAGATAACATAGATAAGGGGGTCTGGGGAATCACAGTGGGGGAGCAAAAGTTTTTGTCTAAAAAGGGCATCAAGTCAATCTCATCAGTATGTGAGATTTGATTAAGGGAGTAAGGTACAAAACTATGCAAATGGTGAGTTAATTGTATTCCAACCAGAAGAAATATTTAGAACAAAGATTCTAAAAGTTCAGCCCATTAAGCCATGTGCAAGAAGGTCAGTGTGACAGGGACAAGAAGAGCAAGGGGAATAAAATAAAACCAAAATTCTGTGAGGTATTGACAGGTGTAGCATATGGCTGACTTACTCATGAGCACTCTTGTCAATTAAAGAAGTTAGGAGTTTTAAAAAAAGGTACTGAGAGCAAAATTAGTTGTACACATATACCAACTATAAATATGCAATGAATTGTGTTATAGAGCTTCATCAAATACAGAGTTTAGCTAAATGTTGAAAAGCAAGTGTTAAAATCAATATGTTTATTGGAAAATACATATTACCATTAATAGGTTGAAGATAACAAAATAATGAAGAATTTACTCAACATTTTAACTTAGTTTTACAACTATATATTTTATTTTACTGTTATTTCCCCAATACAATCTTTTTTTTCCCCTACTGTACAGCATGGCGACCCAGTTACACATACATGTACACATTCTATTTTCTCACATTATCATGCTTCATCATAAGTGACTAGACATGGTTCCCAGTGCTACACAGCAGGATCTCATTGCTAATCCATTCCAAAGGCAATAGTTTGCATCTATTAACCCCAAGCTTCCAATCCACCCCACTCCCTGCCCCTCCCCCTTGGCAACCCCAAGTCTGTTCTCCAAGTGCATGATTTTCTTTTCTGTGGAAAGGTTCCTTTGTGCCCTATATTAGATTCCAGATATAAGTGATATCATATGGTATTTGTCTTTCTCTTTCTGACTACAAGTATATATTTTAAATGTCACAGGCTATTGATAAAGATTTAGCAGTGAACTGCAGGCAGAGTCATGTATGGACACTGCTCGTTGTTATTACTGCTGATGAATTCACTCTGCTCTTTCTTTGCACAACCAGATGTACATTTGCGTTTCACTAAGTCACCTGGAGGAGGCCAGAGTGTCAGAACACGTTTCTGATCATGGTGAGGTTGATCCTATTCTCTCTGGTTGTCCCTGAGTAGAGATTTATTTCCTCTGTTTGAGGATTACAATGCTGAAGATGATTGCAATGCTCAAGGTGATGTAATTGAAGCAGTCACAAACTGAGCTTCGGTACTACATGAACAGGATTCTTTCTAAATATTTTCAGAAGTAGATTTGAAGTTTATTTTCTCATTTCTATTTCTAATAATTTTGCATGGATTTGCTGTTTTATATAGTTGAAAAAGAAAAAAAATGTTTATTTTTTAAACCTTAAGGTAGAAATGTGGCAATGGAGCAGTCTGATGGCTTTCAAGATAAAGGAAATCACCTTCGAATATCTCTCTGGGGCTTAGCTTTCAGTACTTACACACCAATTTCATTCTGTTCTGTAGAGTAGGTTCTTTATACCGGATATCATGGAGAAATATGTGCAATCTCTGGAAATGTCACTTTAGTTATTTCCTCATCAAGTTCCTGCAAGAAACTAATTGGTTTTTAGCAAGTCCTGCTACATGTTATATTGTAATCTATAAGATGTGAAGGGCTTCTTTTATTCAAGCAGCCCCTTTAATGTGTAATGTAACTTATCTTATTTAAAATGTCTCATTGGAGCATCCTGCACAGGAGTGTGACAAACTGGTTCTAAATCCTCTTGTGTATCATGTAATTTGTCTTTGACTGAAGATAAATGATAGAAGCCATCTATCATTTGCTTATAGCCAAGGATTGCATTACATTATATACTCTTCTTATTCTTAAATTATTTATAGCTTTTTAATGTTTTTTCATGGCTGTACCCACAGCATGTGGAAGTTCCTGGGCCAGGGATGGAATCCAAACCACAGCTGTGACCTATGCCACAGCCTCAGCAACACCGGATCCTTGAACCCCCTGTGCCAGGCCGGGGGTTGAACTGCACCTCCACAGCAACCCAAACCTCTGCAGTCGGACTTACCCCCCTGTGCCATGGCAGGCGCTCCATAAATATTTATAGTTTTTAACATGTATGCTTAGGTGGGGGTGTGGCATGAAAAAGAAGAAGTACTAATTACAGTCACGGTAGTATTAAGACCAAAGGCCTTTAATAGTTTTCTTCTGCAATTGATTGATTGAAAGCATGGCCCTTTCACTCGTTTTGACAGATTCAATGTGTATAAATTACTGAGGGCTCTTCTGAGGAGGAACATTAGGAACTATCACACTATGCTCTTTTCCCTCTGTCATGTCTCAGGCCTGGAATATACTTTTAGACTATCTCCCCAAATTATGTAAATATATGAAGCAGAGCCTTTAGTAGATCTATAAGCAATAGGAACAAACCATCAGCTGATGTGCTAAGGGTATATATTTTGCAAGTAGTGACAAAATTTTGTAAGAAGTGATAAATTTTTGTAAGACTTCTGTTTTGTATTGTTACATTTTGACTTGCAGTAAAACCTTCCATAGAGATGGAAGTGGAGTTATCCTAGTACAAAGTTGAAAATTATGTTATAAAGCAATTGTTTGAGGAGCAAAAGCCTAATGGTGAGAAACCTGCTCCTGGTGTCTAGAAAAAAAATGATAAAATAACAATTCATATGGTGGTAAAACTTTTAGTAAATTCTTCACCTGCAAGTATTTAGATAATATACTCTGTACCTATGAAGTTGTGCTAATCAGTCAGTTAGGAAGGAGATTCTTGTGGTGTGCTTCGGTTGAATTGTCTGTAGGATACAAAGAATGGGAGAGTTTCACAAGTTCTCCATGGGTCTGGTGTACAGTTTGGACAGATGTTCAGTATTAAACTGATAGCTGCTTTTCAAAATGAAAATACCTGGTAGTTATGTTAGGGAAGTCACAAGTCCGTATTAACAAGTGGAGTTTCTTGTTTGCAAAATCTCTGGTAATAGAGTTTTTACTGTCTCCAACTAGCGAAAAGCCCAGTAGGGCCTAGGTTTCTGTTTTGACAATAAGGGACCTATTCTTCTTTGACATAAGAATTGAGATACATGAATCCATGCAGAAAGCTCCTGAATTTTGCTAGGGTTTGTCAGCTACTCTTGGTGATAGAGGTGTGACACCTCCAAAGACACCACTTGGGTCTGCCTGTCCCAAAGGTCCTGCATTTTCATGTTAGCCTGTACTCGGCTTTTTGCAGTTTGTTGAAAATTGTAGTTGATTTCATGTTATTCACCTGTAAGTTGGCCTTGTCTTCCTCTGTGCTCTGCCCTAGTTCACTGAGCCTTATGGCCCATTTCTTCTTGATGGTGCCTCTCTTCCTTAAATTTTTGGTAGTTTCACTATGACCTCAGTTCTCAAATACATTCAAGAAAAGTTATGGTGGTGTAGATAATCTTACTTTTCATCATCGGTTAATTTATCCATGACATTCTCTCTAGGTTTCTGTATCTTAAGTGGAAGATTGAAGTCCATAAGATAGTTTTTATTAAAATACAAATCATGATTTGAAATTTATGTATGCATGTATTAATGAGGCAAGTCTGTTATAGACATACATCTATCAGTCATCATAACTACTAAATGAGGCAATTTGGTTAAACTCTACAATACAGCAGATGGGGGTGGGAATTAATTGATATTTATGATTCCTTCAAATCTAAGAGTTAACATATAAAACTTCTAAGTATTTCTTGACAGTGAACCATGAACATTTAAATAAACTTTACTAAATTTTACTGGTTAACAAATTTTTAGTTTTCTAATCTTTATTTCCTAGAATCTTTATTTTCTAGAAATAAAGAGGAACTTTTCTCCTATTGCATCTTGATGTATTCTTTACCCGCATGTTTTATTTTCACCACTGACTCTATATTTGTAACTTTAGTGTTATAGCTCCTGTTTCACCCAGACTTAATTTAGAAAAGGTCAGTGTGAAAAGGAATAAAATTATATTAAGATTGGTCAACTATGAATGGGTATCTACCTTGCAAGTAAGAAAGGAAAGTGATGCATTAACTAGTAACTTTTGTAGGGCAATGTGAAGCAAATGGGTTGAAGATAATAATGAATAATGTTTTATTGTGTCAATAAGCCCCCATTTCTTTTATTAGAGCTCTTACTAATGAGAAAAATTGAGAGTAATCCTATTCTTATATGAATGTTTCCATTTCAGTTACTCAATGAGATATAAAAGATTTTGGCAGAAATTAACAAAGACATCTATCACAAAAGTCATTTTGGGTCATCTCTAATAATTAGTAATGTCCAGCCATTGCTTCATTGCATAGTACTTCAGTTATTTTAGTAGTTTCTCAATCATGTGACTTCACAAAAACATTACTCATTGTGGTTAAACTGGCACCTAGAGCATCATTATATTCATACCAAAGAAGAATGAATTTGTAACATAGGGCCGTATAAATCATTTCCTCAAATATTTTGCTTACTGCTTCACACTGGATTCATGAAAACTTGTTTTCAGGCATATGCATGTACACTGAAGTATTTTGGAGAAGTTGACTTTAATGCAACAGTGTATTTATACTTTCTTAATGTTAATTTAAACTGATTGCATGGCATGTAGACTAGTACTTGTTGATATCGTACTTAGGAACACACCAAAGTTCTCTGAAAAACATCATAAAATTTTTTTATGAATAGAAATGGATTCGACAGGTTCTGGTAGGCCTACAGTGTGTGGAGATAGCAAAACCGTAGTTCAAACCCTCAGCTGATAGTGTGCAAACACAACTCATGATTTTTCAGTTCCTTGTGGAACCAGAGCCATTGCATTGACTTACATTGATTTTTCTCCATAATGTCGTGAGCCTGGAAGCAGTTTGGCAAAGGAAAGGAAGTTTTGCTAGTATGAGAGAGAAGTAGGGGCAAAAAAAAAAAAAATTAATGGTTTCAATTCCAGTGAAATAGAGGATTTCAAAAATTCCTTCTGTTACTTTAGGCTACTCTTGTAACTTTCAATAGCCTCGTTGACCCATCTGCAAAGGGCAGATAAGAATACTTGCTTCCTGTATGTCTTCAAGTTCTGAAAAATTCTTGAAAGAAACTAAAGTTCTAATATATCATGTATTAGTGAAACGTGGCAGCTAGAGTCTAATCTAGTTGAATTATTCTGAAAATGAAGCTCATTCTCCACAACATAATGTAGAATTTAACACTACTGTAAAAAAGGTTATATTTTATATATTTAAGGAGATATTTGTTGTTAGCATAGCATGATTTCTTCAGAAAAAAACAACAATAACTTTCCTGAAATGATCAGTGATCTTTAAAGGATAACAAAACTAACACTATTAAAAATTAAATACTTCTACATACTCCATTTTTTAAAATAATTTCTTGGGTTTTTAAAGATTTGTTTACAAAGTTTTGTGTTTGTAATAAGCACCTAAAGGAGCTATGCAAATTGTTATAGGATGAAAAGATTCACATAGAAGTCACTATATTAGTTTGTCACCAGGCCAGTAGCAGGGTAATTTTTTATGGGATAGAGGGGGCCTGGGAAACTCAACTATTCACGCTGAGCCTTCTCTTTCACTTTTATGTATTTTGCCTTTGAATAGACATTGATTCCCTTGCCCCTCTTTTTTATATTGGAATAAACTCAAATACATTCTTTAGGGAAAAAATAGAATTGATACTTTTTTCCTTATTTCTTAAAAATAAGATAAATAAAGGATAGTAAGTATTCATGCTAATTTGAGGTCAGAAAAATAAGTACTTTTCACAAATAAAAAAATGATTTCAAACAAAACTTGTTATAAGCTGAATTGTGTCTGCCCTTCCCCCAAATTTAATATGTTGAAATTCCCATCCCTAGTACCTCAGAAAGTGATTATATTTGGTCTTGAAAGAGGCAATTAAGTTAAAATGAGGTCATTAGTGGGAGCCTTCATTAATATGACTAATGCCCTCATCATAAGAGGGAATTAGGATACAGATATGGGCAGAAGAATGACATATGAAGACACAGGGAGCAAAAGACAGGAATTCTCAGCTGTGGCTCAGTGATAACAAACTGGACTAGTATCCAAGAGGATGCGGGTTCAATCTCTCGCCTCGCTCAATGGGTTAAGTATCTGGAGTGGCCATGCAGGTCACAGACACAGCTTGGATCCCACGTTGCTGTGGCTGGGGTGTAGGCCCATAGTTGCTGCTCTGATTTGACCCATTGCCTGGGAACTTACATATGCTGCAGGTGTGGCCCTAAAGAAAAAAATATATATATATATGCAAAAAAAAAAAAAAAAAAAAAAGGGACAGCCACCTACAAGGCAAGGTGAGAGGCCTCAGAGGAAACCAGACATTCAGACACCTTGATTTCAGATTTGTAGGCTCCAGAATTGTGAGAACATAATTTTCTCAAATACTTAGCCATCCAATCTATAGTACTTTGTTGTAGCAGCCTGGGAAGCTAACACATAATTCAAATAAATATGCTAGATTATTAGCAGTAAGAATGAATAAAAACAAATGGTGTGCACTAATGAGGAAAAGTTAAATTTCATGGAATTTACACTTAGCTAATCATCCTCATCATCATTCACTTCCTGAACAGTTGTGCATGTGCCAGACACTCTTCAAATATATGAGCTATCATTCTGAACCCTCACCAAGACTCTATGAGGTAGTTCCTTTTAATTTCCCTATATGGGTATGAGGCAAACTGAAGTATGTCAATCTTAGGCACTTTGTTTAAATCACTAAGCTAACTAGTGACAAGACTGTCTATCTAGGCAATCAAACAATATATTCTTGACTACTAATCCAATGATGTAGTGAATCCAAGTTAAATTATATTTTCTCATTTTGGATGTTATCACAAAACATTACATATACACCTTCTGGCAATAAGTTGCAAAAAAGTTGAAGTATAAATTTAGTTAATATTATTATTCTCTTTGGGTCATAAAGAAAATTTTTCTGCATCTAAGTGTGTATATTCGAGCATGAGTATTTAGGTTATTTATATGTACACGTAATAATATATACATATATATGAATTATACCTTCTGAACTCTTATTTTGCTTTAAGCAATTTTCTCAGTAAGTCATTCAAATACCTGCTTCATTTACAAGTCAATGTTAATCAGAGATGTTGGATCTTCCTAATACTTTATGAATACTCACAAAATACTGAATACAATATACTTATGTGCCACTTTGATCCTCAGGATCCACATTTTTAATTGTTATTTGATTTTTTTGTTTTTGTTTTTGTTTCTATAAAAAGAAGAAGAGGGTATAGGAAGAGAAAAAATAAATGATGGAAAGGGAGAGAGGCTGGGGGAAAAAAAGCTAGAAACACGCTCCCTTAAAAGGGTGTGTTTGCTCTGATACTTTTAAAATATTAAACTGAATCTATATACATGTAAATATTAATTGGAATGAATGTCCTATTTCTAAAAAGAATCCAAAAGTATTATATCTCTATATCCTTAAAACGAAGACACATGGCGAGTAGAATAAAGGAGGATGCACAAAAAAAAATCACTTGTTAGAGAAGACCAAGAAAGATTCACCTCCTCTTCTCAACTGTTTCCCCAAAAATAGCAATTCTATGTGAATCTCATCTCATTTGGGCTTAAACACAAGAAAGTACACACAGAGTTATCTCCAATATAGAAAAAAAAAGGTGCAGTTTGATAATTCTTGTTATACAAGTAACTACATTTTTAGGAAGATTCAATTTTGCATTGCTAATCAGATTCAGATTGAATCCATGAAATTCATACACGTTGAGATATGACAAAAGGAAGAAAAATACTCATTTTGAGAAAATTAGGCAGTAAGGAAGGGAGAGTCTAATTTTAAGTAAACGTGAAAAATAATAAAATACTAATTGTGGATTAAAAAAAAAACTTCTTTAGAGAATTAAGTTTAAAATCTGCAAATCATCAAATCAATAACATAAAGGGTAACTTGAGAAGTTCATTAAGACTTATGCCATAAAGTGAAGAGAGATGATGGTATGAGGCAAAAAGATTGCACGTACTAAGAAAAACAATAAACAGGGCAAATGAAGGTGTTCGCAAAGATGTAACACGGGAAAGAGACTTGTTAAATCTACAGCTGAAGGAAACCTCTCTAGGGATAAAAGAGTAAGGAAAGTCACGTAACTACCCACAAGGGACCTTATGTGTTAGTGGTGTAAACGGGTAAATAAATAGCGAAATACTGTCTAGTGCTCAGATGCCTCTGCCCAAGATCTTGTTGACATTGGTTATGGGCACCTTAACCGTAATTGTGAAAACTGGATAAAATTTTGCACAGAGATGATAAATCAAGGACTGAAGGTTGACATGGAGGTGAGAAAATGAATGTAAAAACTTTTAATGCTGTAAAAAGATTAATTTTATTTAGGGGTAAACAGTGGTATCTTACTGATGTTTTGGTTTCTCATGTTGATGCAATTCAAATTATCCTGAAATTCAGAATTTACTTTCTGAAAGCCGAAGCTTTCTTCACAAATCCTAGATATATTTCAATTTTGTGTAATAAAAAAATGACAGAGTTTAAAAACATCTTTTTTTTCAAAATTTTGCAGTGGATGCCTTTTTGTTTACTCATGTAGTGGAATTTCAGTAAAGAACAATAGGTACTTAATTAATCATTGAAAAATCACTTACCAGTAAGGCAATATTAAATTTTGGAACATGTAAACATCATAATGTCTAAAACAAGAAAATGGAAGGGAAGGGAAAAACAAGTGAAGGAGATTAAAAGGTATAAACTATTTAGGTATACGTTACAAGGATGTAATGTATAACATAAGGAATATTGCCAATATTTTATAACTAGGGCATATAATCTGTAAAAATATCAAATTACTGTGTTATATACCTGAAACTAATGTAATATTGTAAGTCAACTCCAATAAAGAATAACATAAAATAAATAAAACAAGAACATTACCAAGTATTGGGACTCCTGTTGGCTAAAGTACAAATTAAATAGAGTATTATACAAAATAGAATAAATACAGTATATCAGAACACACCAGGTTGATTTTCTTACTGTGAGGAAATGATTTATATTTTCTATGTTAAGCATATCAATGCTATTTGTTAACTTCTGTGTCAGAATATCTCCATTTAATATCCTATTCTGCCAATTCTTTGCTGTTATCATTGGAAATATTATTTATTAACCTCTCTGTGCTTCGAGTTTCTTGAGTATTTAACAGTATTTACCAAATATTTCCTTTGCAAGAGATTGTAGATTTCTGAGAATGAAATACACAGTTGTGATGGAAAATGATGGAAGACAATATGAGGACAAGAATACATGTGTGTGTGTGTGTGTGTGTGTGTGCGTGTGTGTGTATATGACTGGGTCATTTTGCTGTACAGCAGAAATTGACAGAACATTGTAAACCAACTATGATAAAAAAAAATTTTTTAAAGAAATCCAAGTTCTCTCAACCTGAGTGCTACATATTTATAAACTGAAAAAAAAAAAAAAAGTATCTTCCCCATACTGGAGGAATGTTTCTAACCATCAACCAAGTGTAACATATGATCCCTGACTTTATTCCTGCCAGTATCAACTTTTATTTTACATAACTTCAGAGAAGGAGATCTAATTATTATAATTGAATAATGGATAGATGTTTAGCACCTAAATTTAGAGAATAGTTAACTATTGCCATGCTTAAGTTGTTGTGTGTCTGTAGATTGGGGTGAAGTTAGATATGTTAGTTGTGAAGGCTGATTGGATTAATATGAGAGTGTTTGATTAAAGATGGGTACAAATCCTCTGCCTTTCCTTAAACCAAAAGGTGGTATCTATATGCTCTCCTCTAGATTCTACACTGTCCTGAAATTGCCTTGACTAATTAGAGTGTGGCAAAAGTGATGCACTGTTACTTGTGAACCTGGGCTTTGAGTGGTCTTCCACTTTTACATGCTTGGCTGTTTTTTCGTAGTTTGTGGCCTCTGTGCTATCAGAAGCCCAAGCCCTGTGAAAGAGAACCAATTGCTCTGCTCCATGGCTCCACCTGAGCTTTTAGCCTACAGCCAATACCAGCTGTCAGCCATATGAGACATTATCTTGGATGATGCAGCTAAGTTGAGCATTTAGATAATTGCAGTCACAGCTGATATCACATGGAGCAGAAGAACCACTCAGCTGGGCCTAGTAAACTCACAGAACCATGAAAATGATAGATTGCTTTTGTTGGCAGGTGTTGGTTACATATCAATAAACTTTGAACAGAGTCTGCCCCTCTCTTGGTAGGTTCTCAAAAAATTGTAGCTGTTGCTATTTTAAAATACTAGGTTTAGATTACATTTCTGTGCCCAGTCCTCTGCAGAGTTTGTGACACCTGATAATTTATTCATTGTAATTAATAAATTCTGAGACCACAGAATAATGAAGGAATAGAACTATATTTCAATAATTTTTCCTCCACTAAATTCTCCTCTTCCATACTTACCACTCCACTCTTGAAATCCTCCCTGACATTTTAGGCTGGGTCACTGGTCTCTTTCTGCTCTACAGGACATGGTTATTGTCTTTCTTTGACTATAGCTTCTGCTTTGTAGCCCTATTAGACTGCTTACCACATATTTGCCTTTGATACTAGTTGCATTTATTTGTTTCATTCCTTTTTTTGTCATGGAATTGACTATGTTACTTTTTTTTATTAACAATTTTTTAAAGCAGTTTTAATATTTTCACAGAAAAATTGAGGGGAAGGTAAAGAAATTTCCCATATGTCTCTTGCTGACACACAAGCTATGTCACTTTTATTGTTTCTCATAATGTCTAGCATGGACTGTAATTCACTTGTTTTTATATGTTATATATATAAATTATTCTCAATGTCTGATTTGAGGATAATTAAATTTAGCTTTACTTAGTGACTTGTCCTCTGGCTGCTATTTCAGATTCCTAAATTGTGCTATTACACTACACAAACCTATAGTAAGCCATTAGGTAACCAGAGTTTTTAAGTCAGTTACTTTCTCTGGATAAGAGCTTCCCATCTATAAAATGAGGAGTTAGACTATATGCTTTTTAATAACACCCAGATAAATAAGTTTTGATCCATTGTATTTAGTGAACATAAAGTGAGTTAGTTAAACAATCATTTTAGTAATGAAACCAAAGTAGAAAATCAACAAGATAGTTTATTTTTCATAACTAGAAAGGAAGTCCATTTAATTATTATATAATTGCTTGAATTTTATTTTCTAGTTATAGCTAGATGCTACCTATATAATTTCCTCACTGTTACTTTTTATATTTTGCTTAGTAATGAGCTCATTATTTCTTAAAATAGTGCATATACATATATATACCCACTTATTTGTACATATATATATATATATATTTTAGCAGTCATGTCTAAGAATGACATAATATTCCTTCCCAATGCATTAGGTTTAATGGTTACCAGGTGTTTCTTTTCCAGTACCTATTAATCCCAGGGTAATATAAATATGATAATGGTCATATGACAGAATTTAGAAGAATATATGGACAATAGGAAAGCTAGTAATATCAGGATCAAATTCTAATTCAGAAGGAGATGCTTTGAGAAAAAATAAAATCAGGATCCTGTTCTCACAATCCTCTTAATTTTACTCTTCCAATTATGATATTGAACTTACAGACATGTAATTGGTATTATTTTCTTTAGTGAGTTTGTCTTGTCTTTTGATAATCAAACTCTGCGTACCTTCACCTTTGAAGAAGATTTTGCTAAAAGTTTACTTATCAGATAACTTGGCACTGTGAGATTTGTTATGTGTGCATGGTCATTTTAAAGCTCTCTATTTATTAAGCAGATTTCTTTCTTATTCTAATACCTGAATTAATTCAAAATTAATGTTTTACTTAGTTATCAAAGTGATATATTTTTATAACAGGACAGTCATTTCAAAATGTGACACAGATCAATTGCTAACCATAAAACATCATTAAATGTTCTATTTGCAAAATTAGTAACAATCTAACAGTTATATTTCAAGACTGAAAATTTTCTCTTTAACATTAGACAGCTGAAATGAAGAATATCATTGAAACAAAATTCAAATGATGAGATTTTCTTAAGAGGAAATTCTCCATGTCGTTTTCACCAAATAACTTTCTGCTTTGCTAAAAACTAATTTTTTAATGTTCATAGCTAGTATTAACACATTTTTACCTCTAGACTATAGTCATTAATTGGTGAAGTAACATACTAATTTGGCGTAGAGCGAGCTTTAAAAACTGAGAAAATGGTTTATATGAAAAAATTATCAGACCCAAGATATAGTAAGTACAGTATAGAATTTATTAAATGCCATTAATTAATCAAAGCACCAATATTTCAGACAGGGTAGCTAGATAATAGAAACTACTTTAAAATCATAAAGTATAATTTCTAATACATGTATATATTTCATATTTAACCTACACATAAGTTATGATAAACTAACCTGCTCTTTTAAGCCTCTTGTACCTAAAAATCATAAGGCATGCAGTATTAAACAAATATAGAATTGAATGAATTACCTCAAGTTATCATACCTGTGTCCTAAGCTTCCACTGCTCTTTCATTTTTAGCATGTTTATTTTTTATTTTATAAAAAAGTGATTTTTTTTCCCTCTCAATGAGAAAATTTGTCATTACCAGGCAGTAGGCAAAGTGACCACTCACTGAGGCTGCCATTTGTAATTCTGCTTTTGAACACATTTAGTGTTATAGCTTCAATTGAAAAACACATTCTCTTCAATATGTAAGTTGCACCAACACTTTGTGCAATCTTATTTTCATGAGCTGATTTTCTGTGATCTACGGCTAGAATGAGTTTCACAGAGATGAGGGTCCAACAGTGGTCCTCCGACTGTCAGAATTTACACTTGGGAGTGTGTTGACTAATGATCTCAGAAGAAAAAAAAAATGAAAATCGATGCAAAGGAGTAGCGTTTTTCACTTTAAAAAAGTTCACTTCAAAAAAGTTTTTAAAAGTTCACTTTAAAAAAGTTCGCTTCCACATATCTGCGATTGACCATAAACCAGATAGTATATTTTATACTTCTCTTTTTTTTTTCTCTTTTAGAATTAGAACATCAGAAAGATGACAATTCTAACCTGTCATGTATGCTAGTTCAGACTGCATATAGGTCAAGAGCCATACTGCACTAATGTAGGTGATAAGTATGCATACTTATCCTTCCACTCTTATATCTTATTTCCTGTATCAGTTAACTTACTAGGTGAGCTTTCTGCAAACCATGAAACTTTACAGACTTACTGGATGGCAGTATCCCTAAGCTTCTTGGCTGCACACTATCCCAGAGGGGAGGCCCTCTCAAATTCCAAATGTTGCATAACTGTCATTTAATTTTACATTGGACCTTTTAATCAGATAGTTTCAGACAGATGAAATCTACCTGAAGTTTCTGTTACAGTGGGCTTGCCATTTACCAGACCATTCCACCCGAGTATAAAGAAATTTCTTCTTACATGTAAAAGGCGTGTACAAAATCAGGAGATGTCTGTAGACAGTGTTAAATAATACAAAATATTTTTGATTGTTCCCTGGAAACCCCTTAGAACAATTTTGCTATTTGCTTATTTTCCAATTTCTTTATCCTCTTACTTTTACTTCTCTGTAGATGATATGTATTTTTTATTACTCAATGAATTTATTGCATTTATAGTTGTACAATGATTATCATAGCATTTCCATCCCAAAACCCCAGCACATCCCCCCCAACCTGTCTCCTTTGGAAACCATAAGGTTTTCAAAGTCTATGAGTCAGTGTCTGCTCTGCAAAGAAGTTCACTGTGTCCTTTTTTCAGATTCCACATGTAAGTGATAGCATTTGATGTTGGTGTCTCAGTGTCTGACTTCACTTAGCACGGTAATTTCTAGGTCCAGCTGTGTTGCTAAAAATGCTATTATTTCCTTCCTTTTAATGGCTGAGTAATATTCCATGATGTATATATATATATATATGTACCACATCTTCTTTATCCACTCCTCTGTCAATGGACATTTAGGTTGTTTCCATGTCTTGGCTATTGCAAATAGTGCTGCAATGAACATTGGAGTACATGTGTCGTTTGATATGTATGTTAATATCAAACAAATAGCCCACTTTTCAGTGAAACAAATATTAAACAACCAAGGCCAGTGGATGGTACTTCAAAAGATCTGATTTCATAAAGTGTAACACTCCAGAAACTACTTTTTCGTAGATATTGTGCTTACAACTTAATCCATTTCTTACTGACATGGTTAATCAAAAAGAGTTATTTCTTTATATATTATTTTTCCTATCAAGAACTAAAACATAAGCTTTTTAAAAAAGTTTAAAAAGACATTTGCAAGTAATTATATTTAAATTATTAAAATATATTGAAATAGTAAAGATTATTAAACCATAGATAGAAAACTTGGCAACTTTATTACTAGTCTTTAATTATTATGAATTTGGCTTAATCTAGCAGGGGTCTTCCATCATTTCTTTGTAAAATATTTAACTCTTTCATCAGACTTTTATCAGAATTGAAGGCTTTTATATTTATGCATGTAAGTGTATGTTTGTGTGCGTCCAGCTACATGAGACAAAAAAAAAAAACCTTTAAAGTTGTCAAAAGTATTGGAATTTGTCTTAAATATTGTCTCTTTCAATAGAGAAATATCAGATTATTTTCAGCATAATCATAAAGATATTTTACATGATTCCTATTTTAGTCAGGGTTCTCTGCAGAAACAGACCAGTAGAAAGATAGATAGATAGATAATAGATAGGTAGACAGACAGACAGATAGACAGATATACAGACAGACAGACATATGCATGTATATTATTAGGAATAGGCTCATACAATTACGGAGGCTGAGAAATCCCACTATCTGCCATCTGCAAGTGGAGACCCAGGAAAGGCAGTGGTGGAATTCAGTCTAGGTGTGAAGACCTGAGAAGCAGGAGACAATGGTGTAAACCCCATTCTGAGGCCCAGAGAAAATATCCCAGCTCAAGCAGTTGGGGAAAAGGGGAGCAAATTTCTCCTCCCTCTGCCTTTTATCCTATTTAGACTTTCAGTGGATTGAATGACGCCCACCTGCGTTGAGAAGGGCGCTCTGCTTTACTGAGTCCACTGATTGAAATGCTGATCTTACCCAGAAATGCCCACGCAGACCGGAAACACACACCCAGAAATAATGTTTAATCCAGGCACCCCACGGCCAGTCAAGCTGACATGTCAAATGACCCATCCCAATTTCCAACCTCTTAACAATTGGTTCTCGGACTGCCTTCACACTTCTTGGAACTGAACATATACAAGGTGTAAGCCTTCAGCTCTAAGGAAAGTTCCAGAATGAAAAGAGGGCTAAAACACATAATTTTGAAATTCTCTACATAGATCATAACGTTTTTCTATAACTAAAGAATTTTGTCAGTATAAAATGGCCCTTTCCAATCAGTAAATTACTTCTGTCATCCTAATTACTGTGGTTCTTGATTTCCTTATGCAGGAACTCTAGCCTCAGAAAGGTTCCTTATAATATTTCTAAGATGCTTCAGGCAATGTGTTAGAGAAGTTCAGGAACAAAAGCACAGCCAGTACATGTATGTCTGTGTGTGCTGCCCCCCCAGCCTGCTGGGCACAGCAGCCTCCACTTTGTCCTGTCTTTTGTCAGTGGAATATGGACAAAAGTCAGTTTGGCCAAGGCATTAAAAGTTTTTGCATGCTTCTGCTTATCTACTTTTTGCATGATGATCTGTAAAGACAAGGACCTGATTTAATTACCTGCTGCTATAAGGAAATTGTGGAAACAGGTGACCTTAAACTAAAAGCCTGCGTACGAGATGCCTAACCAGAACCTCTCAGGCCACATGCAGTCTTGGGAGCTACATGGTAGCCGTAACTGACTGAGATTTGGAGTTGTTTGGTATTTATGATAATCGGGGCAATCGTTGGCTAAGATGTGCCCTTAAATATAGTCTGAGTGGAAAATGAACGGTTTCTTCTCATAAGCTGCTATAAATTATATTCCAAATTAAAAAAAATTTACCCTGATTAACTAAACCATAATAACGAAACTCATTGTTATGAAATTGACTCCCTATTGAGGTATTTAATTGGAAAGAAAATGATATACTTTGTTTATATGCTATTCCTTAAGCAAGTTTTCCTCTCTTAAATTGTGTGTTCAGTCTCACCGCAAATCCTAAATCCTAAATCTGTTAAGAATCGGACTTCTTGAAGTTCCCGTCGTGGCGCAGTGGTTAACAAATCCGACTAGGAACTATGAGGTCGTGGGTTCGACCCCTGGCCTTGCTCAGTGGGTTAAGGATCCGGCGTTGCCATGAGCTGTGGTGTAGGTTGCAGACGCGGCTCAGATCCCAGATCCCGTGTTGCTGTGGCTGTGGTGTAGGCCGGCAGCTATAGCTCCAATTCGACCCCTAGCCTCGGAACCTCCATATGCCTTGGGAAGCAGCCCTAGAAAAAGGCAAAAAGACAAAAAAAAAAAAAAAAAGGAATTGGACTTCTTTATTTTGTCCATGTTTAATGGAGGACTTAATGAACAAGTTAAATATAACATGTTGCTGGATGAATAATTTAAATGTATATTGGGGATTTATAGTATCTAATATTAGAAAAGAGCTCATATTGTGCAAAATCAAACATAGAAAATTTCAATAATTTTGTAAAGTTAAACTTAAAAGAGTCATATAAATATTCACACACTTTCACAGACATTTTTTTCATATCATACTATTCCTATTTTTCTCTATAGCCTTGGTTGAATTGCATTGTAACTGCTAATATATGTGTGTAATTAGCATGCAGTAATATAACTAGCATTTATAATAATATACACACATTTTCAATATTCTGGAAAACTCAATATATAATTGAACTTCTGATCAGAGAAATTAGATTAAAAATACATCATTTTGTATAGGACTGTGGCATTTCCAAATAAGCATACATTTATTTATGCTATCTGATAAGTGCAAATGCATCACTAAATCTTTAAAGCTATATTTCCAAATTAAGACATGTATTCTAAAATTTTAAATTGCAAATACATTGGCAATGATTTTAGGAATATAAAATATGCTATTTTGTTTGTTTTTACCATCTCTCAGCAAAACATTATATTCAGAGATACATTTTTATTTTATAATGAAAATTTGAGTCCTAGCTTTAATAAAAGCATTTTTCATATGTGTAATTTGATATAAATCTGTCTTGTGTTGTCTTAAATAAAAACAAACAAACAAAATCCCTGAGGTCTGGATGTCTGACACATTGGCATTAAGAAAGTATTTATCTTGCTTGTTCTCTTGGGAACAGGGAGAAAAGCAATCATAGGTGCTTGTGTAGGTGTCTTTAATAATACTTTGACCTCAATAAGGAAAATACCTTTTTTTTCCTTTTGAGTAATATTATCTATAGCAATTCTTTACTTCAGATATCGAAGATGAAAGTATGGGTCTTATGTACTGTAATAGAAAAAGCTTAGAAAATCTATCTCATGCTCTCAAACAGACAATCCACAGATAATCACAGTTCACTGTCAGAAATATTGCTTTAACCCACATTTTCTATATAATATCTTAGTACTATCAAAAATGATATTCTGGAGCAGTCAGGTCTCCAATGATGATGGTTATCAACAAAAAGGAAAATGTTCAAATATATTTTCCAAAAATATAAAATAAAGCTTTGGGAACAATGTTAAATAATTTTAACAAATGAATAAAATAACATTACAAATTAAGTTTAGTCATAAAACTGTGCTTATAATGATTGAGAAAAATTTTAAAGGTGCACATTCTCTCATTCTCTTCCATTATTGGTAGAGCAACCCATGTTTTTTAATTTATTTGGCTATTAGCCAGTCTTTGCAGGACTTAATTCAAATGTATGAGTAAGCATTGTCAATGCTTGAGTGGTATATATCGATTTTCTCTCGGGAAGTTTCTGATCTAGTTGTCTTCCTTTATGTCTATACTATATGTTACAGACTCATCATTTACAGAAGCTTCCTTGGCATTGGAGAAATTATTTCAGGTCAGTGTTTTTGAGAAGCAGATTGTGTCAGTTTGCTAATGAGAGATGGCCAGCATCTTCAAAAGTTTTCTATTTGAGGTATGGTTTACCTATTATAGCGAATAGAAATATTTAAAGGTTTGTTTCACACCTCCTTCACTGGTTGAAGACGAATGCCTCTGGACATATTCAAAAGAGGGAGCCTAGGCAAACCTTTCAGAAAGGCTGGTTGTGGAAGAAAAGAGGTAAAGAGAGAGAAATGGTTCAGGAGAGATTTCAATGCGTGTGTGTGTGTGTGCGCATGTGCGCGCACGTGGGTGTGTTTTAGCTTGTAGCTAAGTGAAATAGACATTGAGGTAATTTTCATTGACATTTTATTCGTTCCTTTTGAGATGAAAAGTTGCATCAACTACTAAAATTGAGAATAGAGAAGAAAATTTAGGATAAAGTTGAATTTGAGGGAAACAATGCTTGTGTGGTGTAAGATGGCAAATTTAACAGAGAGAATAGTCAGGCTTTTGTGAGATAATTTGAAGTTGCTGATCACGAAATCAGGATTCCCAATTGTGCGAAATTATTTAGCCATGCCTGTCTCTGGAGCAGATCTTGAGACCTGTTGGGGTTCCTACATTGGATCTGCTGGATGAATGAGACAGAATTTAGGGTTTGTTAAGAGTAATATTAAAATGATGTAAGCTGAATAAGAAAGGAATGTTTTAATATAATGTAAATTACCAGCCATACCTATCGACAATTTGTATTTACAATTTTAATAAATATTATTCTGTACTTCTCTATATATTCATCAGCACTGAGTTCTAATTTTTACTTTGACAATTTGATAAGCATATGTACCTCGGTCCTTAGATTTACATTATCTTGGTTACTGTTGGAATAGTCATCAAGTTCCCCATCCACTCCAAGACCAGCAGCACCTCATTTTTTCAATGTTTAGAGATTTTATTGAATTTTGATAAGGTCCCTTCCATACTTTCCGTGTAAAGTCATAACTTTGCTGTTAGATAGCTAAGTGTTCAGTCTGCCCTTTCTCAGTCAAATCTGTGTGTACGAGAATAAACATTATTCTAAATATTTTTTTTTTGCATGTGGCTATCATCCTTAAAGCACAGACAGAGGCCTTTTTTTTCCCCAGTAATTTTATAGTTGACCTTTGTTGGGAAGGAAGACATTTTCCTCTACTTTCTAGGTTCTTCTGGCTGGTCAAATAATAAAGTTGACATGAGACAGATTAACAGGAGAAAGTCAGACAAAAGTTTACCAACAAGTATGCATGGGAAGGACCCTGGAAAACAAACTCTGTCCAATGACCAAAGCCCCTACCTTAAATACCATTTTTCACTAGAGACAAAAGAAGATGCTTAGTGTAGTTGTTTGGGACTTCAAAGAAGAGAAAGGAAATTTCCATAGAGATGGAAAAGCAGATGTTTGGTAAACAAATGTTTGCTGGGCCATTCAGAGACCATGGGACACAGAGAGGAACTTGAATAAACAGACTTGGTCAGGTCCTCCCTGTCTACACTCCTAGTTCATATCAGAATTATCCCTGGTGATGGCTTCCTTTCTGGAATAGACTCTCAATCTATGTTCTTTAGCCAATTGGAGAGAAGGTCAAAGATCCTTCCTGAGTCATTTGGGCCCTAAAAATAATCAGCCTAAATTAACCCTTATGCCAAAGCTGCACATTGTGGGTAGCAAATTTTGTTGCCCTATGCTTGTCACATAAAAGGAGTCTAGATTGGTTACAAACAAAAACAAAGACAGTCATGCACAAGTCATTTCAATTTTCTAGAAGATTTCACAATATAACATTATTTTGAAAGTTCTGACCAGTGCTATATATGAGGTATAATTATGGGAAAGCAGGAGACAAAACTTCAAATTTGTACATGATACCATTGTAATAAAATTTTTATTAGAGTTCATTTAAATTTTAGTTATGTCAGTGTGTCAAAACTAAACACACCAATAAGTTAGGAATAATTGGTGGGAATAAATTTGTGTATCACCAATAGCATATAATCTGTCTGTAAATGGTGCATTAAATTTCAAATACTTTGCATAATTACATGTTTTTGGGCAGATGAGCCGTAGACTTTGTAATGATGTCAAAAATTCTATGATTAAAAGTTTACATAACCATTAAGGTAGTTGATATGAAAACATTTAAAAATGTTTGTAGTTAATTGGCATTTTAACAAACATAAAATAAGATTGTGTCAGATGATAAAGATTCTTATTAGTCATATAGAAGATTATTATGAGAAAACTTAAAACTGCTAAAAAAAGACATTAATAATGGAGAGAGGCACCTCATTTCTTGATGGGGATACTGCACATAATTAACATGTTAATTTGGGGAAAGATAATTAATCAGATTTAATGAAATCTTGATAATTTTTAAGGGGGAAATTTGTAAAAGTGATACTGAATTCATATGGAAATGCATAAACACAAGACCATTTTTATTGTGGAATAACGAATAAGATATAAAAATGATTGCAACATATTGCACATATAAGATTATCAAAATAGGAGTTCCTGTCGTGGTGCAGTGGTTAACGAATCCGACTAGGAACCATGAGGTTGCGGATTCAATCCCTGCCCTTGCTCAGTGGGTTAATGATCTGGTGCTGCCGTGACCTGTGTTGTAGGTTGCAGATGCGGCTCGGATCCCATGTTGCTGTAGCTGTGGTGTAGGCCGGCGGCTATAGCTCTTATTCGACCCTTAGACTGGAAATCTCCATATGCCACAGGAGCGGCCCAAGAAATGGCAAAAAGACAAAACAAAACAAAAAAAAACAAAAAATAAGATTATCAAAATAAAGGGGTTATCATAAAACTTACAAAGTGATAAATAGAACTGCATCAACAAAATTTCTTAAACTATTGAATGCAATACTATATTGAAAGAATGAGTTATCCACAAATGATGGTAAGAATTAGGTAGTTGTATTCTTGATTCAAACCATCATGAAATAGTATTTAGACGGATTGAAAGGTTACATAATATTGGGTGTGCTATGTTCAGCTATCTGCTGCTATTTAAGGTAAGAGAGCCCTTCCTCAGGAGTGAATAGGAAGGGATTAGAACATACATCATCTTTTATTATGCATCACCAATAAAAACATGAAGAGATTGAAATGTTTATATTAATAATTGAGATAATTAAAATGGTAGAAAACTTTCTCATGTTATATATAGCTTGTGCTTTGTCTTTGACCAATCTAATTATCTCAAGCAACAATTGAGACTAAAGTTATTTTTATCATATTAAATAAAACAGTATTATAAACTATTAATAAGGCTTGTAACCATTTTCTACATTTCTTCCATTTATTTTCCATCTTAAAATAATAATTGGTTGATTCTTTAAGGATGTTTAAGAAAGCACACTGTGAAAATTTCTTTTCAATTGAGTTAAGAAGAGAATAAATAAATTATAATTCTATGAGATTAGTTTTAAAATAAAGTTATTTAATGCAATTCTGTATTCTACTATTGCATAAAATTTTATATTTTAATTTTAGTTACTAATTGCTTCTTTGTAATATTAGATTTTAGAGTCAAGTAAACAATAAAATGGATTAATTCTTACTTCAGTTCCTAGAAACCATATTTAATTGGACTGCTTTATTGGGAGCTGCTAAAAATGTCATTAGTGGGCATTACAAATATGCTACAATGTCTCTGTAAATAAATACCATAAGAGCTCTCATTAATTAATATGCTGCACAAGCTTAATGAGTGGCTATCTAAATTAAGACCAATATAGTCACATGCAAGCCCAAATAATCACTCAGCAGTTCTTGGTTGTACATTCTGTGCTTTGAAAGAATACATAAAATTTATTCTGCAAATTACAAAAGATTCCTAACTTGCACATAACAGGTAAATACATACAAATATATAACTCAGCATAAGCTTTATATATGACATAATGAAGCTGGTAATAAGTTTTTATTTTTTGTATGTGTATGTATATTGCTTTTCTAATAGCATATAAGGATACTTAAAAAGTGAAAGCTGTTATAAAAAAGAAATTGGGGTAACAACCTTTAATAGATAGGGAATGAGAGAGAAATATGTACATTCATAAAGAGACTTTTTTCTATAAATTTTTAATTTACTGAATAAAAGTTAGTCTTACATTTTTATCATAATTTTTATGAAATTTTACCAGAATTGTTGAACATTACAAATTCTTAAAGAATAAGACATAATATTTCATTAATTCAAAGCTCACCTACTATTTTATATACTTCATTGGTATTATATACTTATAGAGATTTTTACACGATACAGTGTGTATATGAGACAAAATTCAACTACTAGCTTCTTTTTCTAATATTTTAAAAATCATCTCCACCTCTCTATTTTCAATCCTATATTTGTAAATAATCACCAAAAAAAGATTCACAAGAATAGAAAAAAAAATGACTTAAAATTAGAAAGTAACTTAGTTACATGTAAGGAAGACCATACTGAATCATTATTTTTAAAAAGCATCCTGGAGATGTGTGGAACCAAAGAGATCCAACTGTCTGAAATATTGTATAATCAGAAAAATAAGTTCAAGAATATGATGCTTTATCACATTTATACCATTGCATTAAATGAAACAACAATAACATAATCATCCATATCTGTTCTGAAGAACTAGCTATAATTGCTCTTCAGCTGGTTTGTCATAGAGTCAACACATTGACCCGATTTTTAGAACTGATGATTAACACATTTTACCACACTGTCCTCATAACTTCAAATCCTTTGAAATGATTTGAAATAACTATTGAAGAGCTAAAACTTTAAATTCTTTCATATGAGATACTAGCTTGGGATATGCAAGAAATAACCAAATGTATATATAGCATCTCTAATTTTTTTTAAGAAAAAGAGTGAAACCGATGGATAAAAGAAATGTAATTTAGCATATTATTGATATGAAGAAATTCATTTCATATTTTATTTTGGAAGACATTTCTAAAAAAGGTGTTTGTTTATTCTTCAATGCCAGACATGGCACTAATCAGGACAGAACAGATCCAGTCTGTAAATTGCCCTCATCTTGATTTAGAATCTATAGAGTGGGAGTAACAGATCCTGGAGGGAATGGCCCCTGTTATTGATTCAAGAAAATAGACCCTAAATGATCAGTTTACTGTTCCAAAGTCATCATGGCCCAGTCATTTCTTGCACTGCTCACTCCTAGCTCTACTTCTGGTTTCTAGACCAGATTCAATTTAGGAATTTGCTTGATTATAATATAGTTCTTGTGAACAGGGATTTTTTTTTCAGTGTTCTAACAGATTTGTTACCTTAAAGAAATGAAAACAAAGAACCAAAAGTGACTTCACTAGGGTCTGGCCAATAAAATAATTTAGCAGACCTACTCATCCACTTCTTCAAATAAACACAGGACTAAAAGAGAAATTCCTCCTCAGAGGACTAGGGTGCAGTTACTGTTAAATACTCTTTGAGGGTGAGAGAAAATTTGCTATCTTCCCTTCAAATTGTCATCATCAAATATCCAACAGAGTCCTGCAAAACTGCATGCTGAGTAGAAAGCAAAACAATCACAACAAAATATTCAGTCAAAGCCGCAATATATTTGTGACAATTTCTGGAATAATATCGTATTTCTCCGAAAGCATGCATACACTACTACTGTGATAGATTTCTTTGATCCCTTGTCTTCTGGGCAGAAGTTAATTTAGTAACTGTTCACTGTTTCATTCGCCACTGATTTGTCTACCTTTTCTTTTCTCCTCTTCAATTTTTGTGTGTATAACAGAGTAGAATATAATTTTGCTATATGGGAAGTACAATGGACTTCCTAGAGGGAAGACGTTGTATTACTTTGACAAACACATAAATAAGTGATGTAATCATTTGTTATGAGCTGATGAACTCACCAATTGAATGTTAGAAACAATTTTAATAACATAAATTTCTGAATACAGTTCTTGTATGCATGATTGCAGCTAAATAAATGAGTGGATTCTAAGTTTGGCATGCTACCAGAAACTTAAATTGGGATAGAATTGCGTAGTTAAATTTAATCATCATGTCAGTATTTTTATGAATAATGGCAATTCAGATCTGGAGACTTAGCATACTTTCAGAGAAGTTGCAGTGGCTCATCAATCAGTGTTGCAGAGGTATTAATTAGTGGCTCGTAGTCATGATGTATTGCCTCGGGAAGAGCTGAGGAGTCGGGAGGAGAGGGTGTAGAATAATTTATTCTCTTTAAAACATCAACGGGTCAGGAAAGAATCAATATGGAAACAATCTACAATTAGTATTAGAAAAACAAACAAGTTTTTCTTTTTACATTTTAAGAAGTGCCATAAAGCTAGTGATGTTAAAATGAAACATCTGTTTACAAAAGAAAATACCTAAAGTTATAACAAATTAAAGTGACTTAAAGCTGAAAAATACCCATCTCTGCAGGAGACCTTGTAAATATAAGCAAGCTCTTCTAGGTCATAGCCATTGTGCAGACATGTCACAGTGAATAAAATATTGTTTCTTTTCAGAGACATTTTATTTAAGGGGAAACTGTTCTATGAACTTTCCTTATTCACTCTAGGTTTTTCAAAATTCACTATTAATTGAGACATTGCCCTTGATGACAAGGCAGAAATGACTTACTTTCAGCTCCAGTGTTATCTGCTCTAGAAAGTATTTTTTGATGTCTCAGTCATGCTCCTATAAACCTCTGTGTATTTCACTATCTTACAAATTAACATTTTACTGTAATTGTGTATCTTTTCTGTTATATTTGGCACAGGGTGGAGTCCTACGTCTTTGCTCTGGGACATATCTCAGGGCAGTCTAGTTAATGTTGGTTGAATAAATTAAAGGCATCTGATATGGGAAAATAGAGAATAAGTAGATGTTGGTGAGAGGTGAAACCTTGCACAAAATGCTAGAGGAGCACAGCAAGGACTCTGCTGGGGTGGGGTGAGGGAAAGACCCATGAAGAAGGTTGCAGGTCTTGTTTAATAGGTGGAGTTCTTGGGTGGAGGAGAGGCGAGAAGGGCACAGTAGAAAAGCTTTTTATCAACATGAATTAGTTGTATGTGACTGAGTGTGAGGAGGGTCAACACAAGGAAAGGTAGTTCTGGACAAGGTGCCTGGGGACAAATAGTGAAGGGATTTGTGTACACTTTGATAAAAAGTTTGGAATATATTAAAAAAAAGAGGGGTGAAGGAGAACTGTTGAAGATGTTTAAAGGGCAGATGAGGGGTTATCATAACATTAAGAAATGCCAACTTTGCTGGAGTTCTTAGACTGGACAGAGAATATTAATTCCTTAGAAGCCTATTTCAATTCTCAGGCAAGAGTTTTGAAAGGTCTGCATTTCAGGCAGCATACAGGACCAGAGATAGCATATTCATGAATTTATCTAGGATTAGAGATTAGCTGAGCAGATATGACAAACTAATTTCAAGTAATGATTAAAGTTGTTTAATTTATGACCATGGGATAATAGAGAAGGTCATGAATTCAAGATAAAACAGAGAGAATTTTGTAAGATAGTTGATGATGCCAATGAAATAATTAGGTAAAGGGATATTTTGTATCTCTATCTTCATTTCTGACATTGAGAGAAGGCTGCAAAAGCTTATTTTTGCATCCTAAAGATAATTGGTCCCCTGCAACAGAATATCATATATTGCAGTTTCTTTTCCTTTACTATAGAAGGCCACACATTACAAAGTTAATGTGGGATTAGTTCGCATTGGGTCATTTTATATTATTTTAAATCAGATCTCAGAATAAGACATAATTATTTTGATCCTTACAGATGTCTGTGCCATTATGGACTCCTACATTTGCAAAATATGATAAAAACAACTGTGCTCCTAGGGGCAGTTTTCTCAACATGTGAAGGATACCTTTTATTTAAATTAATTTGACTCTTGGTTTATTTCTCTCCAAGCAACTGCCTTCAAAATTGACAGCACGAATGGCGTGAACCTAGCCAGAGCACAGATTGGGACTTGAACCCATAGTTTTAAATTAGAATCATTCACCCAGTGTCTGGGCTCACTAAGGTTCAGGTTCTTCGCGCCCCCACACAGAAGGAATTCAGCGAGAGATGAAGTGATAGACAGGAAATAGATTTATTAAGATGGGACACTTGTGAGAGATGCAAGCAGGCAGGTAAGGAGGCTCTGCCCCCAGGACCCAGTGGGCTACAGTTTTATCATCCAGGGGGAATGGGGGTCAGAAAAGACCAACTCTTTTTCGTTGAGCAGTAGCTCCTCCTTGGTATCCTGTAAGATGTGTATTCAAATCAACAGAAGGGTGGTCCTCAAACTCCTGCCCTTGGTCTGAATCTGAATGCGGGCCTCATCCCATCCCCCACGCAGTGACCTGAGGCAGTTCTCGCACCTCCCCTAGTAAAGCAAGCCTGCCTTGTTCTGATGGCTTTCTTGAGCAATTATTAACTTACAGAGGTCTCCCAAAGTCCCCTAGGTTTCCTTCTTTATCTATGGTCCCTTATTGAGACTTCTACAATTACCTGTGCCTACTCCATCCCAAGCACCTTGAACTGTAATTCAGTAGAATTAAGCCTGGCTATAGTGGCATGTACCGAGATGGAACCATGTGCAGGAGTTACAAATATAATAAAAACAATTTTGGAAACTAAATAGACAGGAGACAGGACAAGGAGATTGAGTCCATCTACTTGTCATACATAGTCTGCAAACATAAAAGTTTACCAAACAACATACAATTTCAAGAAAAAGAACTCTCATCTTTCTCTCTTTCTCCCCCCATCCCCACAAACACACACCATTTACACACATGATCTTACAGAAGAGGAGAAGTTAATTATGTCCATGGGGATGGAGTGATTGAGGGGTACCTCAGGCAAAGAGAGAACAAAATGAATAATCTCTCAGAGATTAGACGAGGCATTGCAAGTTTGGGTAACTACAAGTAGGTTTTAAGTTGTGAAAGACAGTCTGAGGCTAAGCCTTAGAGTGGACTTGTTACAATATTAAGGAATTCGGCCCAAGGGAAATAGACATCAGGAAAATAATCATCATAGAATTTTGATCAAGGGAGAATATCATCATATTTATGATACAGGGATAATTTGGACCATATTCTGCAGTGGGTATTTCTAGAGGTAGAAAGATTTGGTAGGAATCTAAATTCAGAAGGAGATGGAGGAGTTCCCATCGTGGCTCAGTGGTTAACGAATCCGACTAGGAACCATGAGGTTGCGGGTTCAATCCCTGGCCTTGCTCAGTGGGTTAAGGATCCGGCGTTGCCATGAGCTGTGGTGTAGGTTGCAGACGCGGCTCGGATCCCCTGTTGCTGTGGCTCTGGTGTAGGTTGGCAGCTACAGCTCCGATTCAACCCCTAGTCTGGGAGCCTCCATATGCCGTGGGAGCGGACCAAGAAATGACAAAAAAAAAAAAAAAAAGAAAAGAAAAAAAAGAAGAAGGAGATGGTGCTGAATCTGAACTGAATAATATGTATAATGGATAAGGTTAGATTGTTTTGAAACGTGCTCAACTGTTAGGAAAGAGGGAAATGATATGCTTGAGATATCCAGCAGAGACAATTGGGTAAACCTTCATTCTCTTTATTCAGTAGAAGGTAATGCAAAAGATAACAAAGATTAGAGGTAGCATTAGAGTGGAAAATTATTTTATAGTTTAGGAAATAATAATTGTTTAGATCTCTGTTGTGCTTCCAAGTGGAAGCATTGGATTTCTTAGTGTCATATATAGCTCAAGTTTCATATTTAGTCCTCAGTAACTGTATTTTAATACATTTATTAAGAAAACTGAGATTCCTCCATTCCCTACAATTCCAACCACACCAGTTTTTTTTATATCCAAGAATGAAATGTTCATGCTATATAGTATTTCTTCCTCATTTGGGGCTTTGGCATTCTTCTAGGATTTTAATAATTTCTGATTTTCTAATTTATCTTTCTAATGGAGATTCTAATGTACTTTATTATTTTATCCAAAACAACATTTTCCCCAAATTTTGGGGGTACATACTTGTTAGTTACTTCCATAGACTCCATGTTTACTATGTTTAATTTTCCAAGTTAATGCTTTTTAATTTTTTTAACTACAGATTTTATTTTCCCCAAGTACCTTCAAATTAATATTTGATTGTTTTTATGAGTGGACACTTAGACTTATCATTTATTTATTTACTTATTTATCATTTTGTCTTTTCTAAGGGCTGCTTCCCATGGCATATTATGGAGGTCCCAGGCTGGGGGTCTAATCGTAGCTGTAGACGCCAGCCTATGCCAGGGCCACAGCAAAAAAAAAAAAAAAAAAAGGATTTCCCATCGTGGCGCAGTGATTAATGAATCCAACTAGGAACCATGAGGTTGCAGGTTCAATCCCTGGCCTTGCTCAGTAGATGAAGGATCCAGCGTTGCCATGAACTATGGTATAGGTAGCAGATGGGGCTCGGATCCTGCATTGCTGTGACTTATCATTTATAGTAGTTAAATATGATTAATAAAAGTGTTAGTGAAATAGAAGGAGAAAGTTGTAGCACTTTTTTTTCTAACTTCCTAGGTTGAATTAAAAGCTTAATTTGATCCAGCTTTTGTGTTAGTGGTACTCTTAAAAGTTTCTTACTTATCTTCCAATATTCAGCATAAGGATTTTAGATGGTATTTCTGAAAGTGAAATTTGAGTTTGTCTATAAATCAAAATATATGATCTGGTCAACCATATATCTACTGTAGATGCCAGTGTTGATGTTTTGTTTTCTGTTTGTTGTTGTCAAGTGGTTCAGTTCTCATTATTTAGTGACTCTGAAGGAATTCTCCTGGATTTATTTAATTTTCATTTATATACTAGTTGTTTTATAACAACTTGTACATCTTTAATAACATTGATATATATGTCTGAAATAGGATAAATAAAACCTGTTTCAGAATTTAGAAGTAAAGTGCTCACTTTCATATGTAGTGAAAGCCTAAAAAATTAAGCCTATGCCGTAGATGTCTGAAAATAATTATTTTGAAGTTTTCATAATGAAAAGAATTGTTTATACTGACTTCACACATAAATATATTTTAAAGTATCACATAGAATTTTATAACCAAATTATAAATAATCAGTTAGTGGTATTGATAGATGTTTAATTCATTGCATTCATAGTCTATCAGGAATTCCAGGTGTTGTTTTAATATTGAAATGCATGAAAAATAAATGTGAAAGTGATGTGGATAATTGTTTAGGAATTCAATATACCTAGATCCTTTTTCATTCCTGTCATCCTTACTTGTCTTCAGGAACAAAAAGAGGATGAAAATGCAAAGGATCAAAGAGAAGCCAAATATTCTTTTATTATTGTTACTAGTTTGGACCACTCGGAGTCATTCTAGTTCCCTAATTCATGACATAAAAAATGGCAAGTTGATGCTGGCTGTTGACAGGAGACCTCAGATCCTCACCCCTGAATCTCTCCACAGGGCTTCTGAGTGTACTCAGGACAGGACAGCTGGCTTCCCCAGGCTGAGTGACCCAAGAGAAGAAAAATAGAAGTTACGATGTCCTTTATGATGTAGATTTGGAAGTCAAAGATAGTTGTTTGTGCAATATTTTATTGGCTACATCAACTCTATTCAGGGTGGATGAAAAATGCACAGCAACGTGAATACCAGGATATGAGAACCTTTGGGGTCCATCTTGGATGCTGGCTAACAATAGGTCCCTACTTACAGATTCTCAATTAGATATTTTAGAATGAATGGCTTATTTTTTACATCTCCAATTTTTATTCATAATTTTATACAATATTCATTCTCTTAAAAAAAGATGAGGACTTAAATATATCATTCTTTTGAATACTTTCCACTTTCACTTTCTTTTTGATCTTTATTTTTTTGACCACACACCTGTGCCATGTGGAAATTCCTGGGCCAGGAATCAAACTGGTGCAGTCATTGCGACCTGTGCCACAGCTGTGGCAACGCCAGATCTTTAACTTGCTGTGCCATGAGGAAACTTCCTCCAATTCCACTTTCAAGTCCTACCAATGAATAATCCTTATAGTTTGATATGATTCTTCATTCTTTTGTCACTTCTAAAATTTTTAGAAAATATTCCTGTTTTCCCTTTATATTATTGTTCTCTCTTGATTTCCTCCTAAAATAAGAGCAGTCCTATATTATACTGCACTTTCAATTCTGTCTTAAATTATCTACACCTTTACATTTTAAGGTTTAATGTCATTTAACTTCTAATCTGAAAATCACATATCAGTATATTTATGCTGTGTCCTTAGGCAGAGTCCATGTCAAAATGTGTAATGCGATAAATAGCATTTACATTATTATGACCATCCAGAAACTACACAAGTAGTGCACATTCTTCTCCTGTGGCCTCAAGCCAAGGATTATTCCCCGTGGAATTAGTGTAGAGTTAATTTCAGTAGATTCACTTCACTTGACTTTCCATCATTCGCTAAAGCAGAACACATTTTAATTTGCCTCTTCTTTGGCCTATGGTTCTTTAAAAAGAGCCGCCCGCCCTCCCCCCCGCCCCGCTGAGTTTTCAGTTTTCCATTTTTTAAAATAATAAGCCTTTATATCCTGAAGTGATGAAACTTTACCTTTTTATACCAATTACTTTACTACCACCACTCTATCAGTGTCCTTGCCAGTCACTTTAAGTCTTTGTAATTAGTCTCACTTGCATGGTAATCCCTGTGCAGCATAACTGCTATTGGGACAGAGCCAAGAAATCACTCCACGCATATCTTGTGGTGTCAAAGTTGATACCTTCACAATCTCAGTGAAGTGGGAGCTGGGGAGCCTGAGAAAATTTATCAACATGCATGCACATTCATTGTAATCCCCTATTTATCAGGCAATTGATCAAAAGGGTCATTAGACTGTAATTGCTCTTCTGATTATTGAAATGATGATGGCTTGAGAGTGGCTCAATGGGATTTTGAAATCATCAATGAGGCTGGAAGATATCTTTTTGCTACAATTCATTATTTAACACTATTTATTAAAGAACTAAAAATTTATAAATGGACGTCAGTTAGCTATAATTTTGAATGCTAAAATATCTAATTTTAATTCTAAAATATACATTCTTATATAGTACGTAGTATATTAGTAGATATTATATGTTATACATAGCTTTTATGAAATATACATGTTTTCATTTTAATGCTAAAATATATATTCTGCGGTAGTAAATAAAAAGGTCATTCTAAGATGTGTGAGGAAGAAAAATATCACTATAAGCATGAGCATTTGGATTAGGAAGTCTAATACTTCATTCCACTTTACTCAGAAAGTTATTTTATTACATTATTTGGAGGAGATTCTGTTGGTATAGTTGTACCCCAAAAATAGATGTAGGATTGTACTTATCTATGGGAGAGCTAAGGGATTAGAGTAATATATGTCCTTATACTAGATCTTAATATTTAGTAAAATAGTAGCATACATGGAGTTCCCGTCGTGGCTCAGGGGTAACGAATCTAATTAGCTTCCACAAGGGACGCAAGTTAAGGATCCAGTGTTGCTGAGGACTGTGGTGTAGGTCACAGATGCAGCTCAGATGTGGCATTGCTGTGGCTGTGGCGTAGACCGGCAGCTACAGCTCTGATTCAACCCCTAGCCTGAGAACCTCCATATGCTGCGAGTGTAGCCATAAAAAGACTATACACACACACACACACACACACACACACACACACACACACACACACACACACACACATATATATATTAGCATACATTATTAATCATGTGCTTCTCTACAAGCAAATCAATAGTTTTGTTCTTCTTAAATATAATCCTAATTGAGTTAAACCATAAGCCCCTTGCAAGAAAAACTTTCATTCTCTTGTCATAAGATGTGATTTAATTTTAGGCCCCACCAGTGTGCATGTCACTGCTGAGTTATAATTTTGTATCTGATACCTGATTTTTTCCTATGTCTCACCGTCCTCCTTCCCCAGTAGAGCTCTCAAAACAGAATAGCTGTCACAGTTTCAGGAGTCCAAGTAAAACCTTGATAGCTTTTGTATAGTTATTTAATTTACTGATTTAGGATCCCTTATAGTGTGATGCCATGGTACATATTATGATTATGTAAAATAATTCTAAGACATGTACATGCTTTTAAAAATAAACACTTTCATATGTTACATTAGGGTGACATCAGATAATGCATATATCTTTAAAGATAAAGATATTTATCTTTAAGCCATAATATTGCAGACTATACAATATATGTATCTTTATAGGTAAATACTGTAGAATTTCTAAATTTAATTCAAAAATGATGTGCATTCTAAGAAGAGCATAATGTTTTAAAATCCATTGTCTGTTGTTGTAAATATTTACTACAAACAGAATATTCATATGTCCTTTAAGTAGTTACAATTTCATGGGCTGGAATCATCATGGGGAAAATCACACCCAACTGATCCTGGGGACATAGAAACAACTATATAATGCAGACCTGGAACCAAAACATCTCACATAATACTCATACTATTTCTCCACATATTTCTTATTACCAAAATAACAATCATATAAATTGACTAGAAATCACGAATCATATTGAATAGAAATCAATAACATAGGAAAACTCATTTTTATCATCTCCAATAAATTGCACTGTCCTCATTCTCCCTGCTGTCCTTTCAGTCTTTGTCCAAATGTTAATATAAATTTTATAAAACCATAACTATAGCTTACATAAGTAAATGATAAATGTAAAAGTTCCATATTTTGCTTTTTCACACCTTATATATTTGATAATTTGTTCATTCATTCAACACCCTAAAAACATTTACTAGATGTCTACTATGCTCCATAAATTGTCATAAATGAAGTGATCAAAGATTAATAAGTTTTTTGCTTTCAAGTAGCTCCCAGTGTAGTAGGGAAATTGATATGTAAGCAGCGTGTAAATTTTTTGTTTGTTTGTTTGTTTTGCTTTTTAGGGCCTCGCCTGTGGCATCTGGAAGTTCCCAAGCTAGGGGTCGAATCAGAGCTGCAGCCAGCTGTCCATTGCCACAGCCACAGCAACACAGGATCCAAGCCGTGTCTGCAACCTACACACCATAGCTCACGGCAACACCAGTTCCCCCGACCAACTGAGTGAGGTCAGGGATTGAATCTGCATCCTCATGGATATTAGTCGGATTCGTTTCCACTGCACCACAATGCGAACTCCCAGTGTGTAAATTTATTATAAAAATCTGTATTGTAATATGCATTTTGCTAAGGTGATAAAAACTAGAGAATAATCAATTCTGCTCAGCATTTATCACAGAGTTTTTAAAGAATGCTGCTTATGCTGCTGAACTCAAATAATAACAGCTTATTTTATAGAAACTGAATCAAATTGCTATGATCTAATAATTAATATCCTTACACAAAATAAATTAGATATGTCAAACACTAATTTCAGTATTTAGGAGAGGAAGAGTTTAAAATAAGGCATGAGTTGTTATAGACTGAGTGTTTCCTCCCCTCCGAATTCACATGATGGAACCCCGATTGCCAATGCAATGCTTTTAGGAGGCGGGGCTTTTGGAAGTAAATTAGGGTTAGATGAAGTTATGAGGATGGGATTAGTGTCTTTATAATAAAAGGAATAGACTAAAGCCTCTCTCTCCCTTCACCAAATAAGGATATAGCAAACAGGTAGCCACTCGCAAATCAGGAAGAAAACTCTTACCAGGAACCAAATCAGCCAATGCCTTGATCTTAGACTTTCCAGCCTCTAGAACTCTGAGAATTTCTGATGGCTTCTTATGTAAGCCATCCAGTCTATGGTATTTTGTCTTAGAAGCCCACAGAGTTTAACCATGGGTATGTATATGCATGGTGTGTGGTGAAAAGCTCTATATTCTTGAATGAAGAGAAATTTAGATGTGCATACTGGCTAAGCGCTGATCTAAGCCAGGAATGATTGTTCAAGTGACAAACCAGAATTGAGTGGCAGTACTTAAGGTGTCATAGTTCTGTGTCATGGGCTCTGCTTTGTTCACTGGAAAAGAAAGCCCCTATATTCTGGTGGGCCTAGAAGCTGAGCTGGATGTCACTGAAAAGGGCAGCTCCTGTGTCTACCTGTCAACAAGGCTGACAGGCATAAATGGGCTAGGTTCCCAACCATGCTCAACCCTGAAGCAGAATTCCTGTCAAGCCAGGGAACAGGAACAATATACATTGACAGATATCACCAATGGGAGGATATGAACAATCCCCCATAGGCCATAGTCTGTCTGTCACAGCTCCCTGAAGGAAAGCAAGGATGGGAACTAGCAAGCATGGCAAATCGAGTCTACTTTACCCGGGCACACTGTCTGTGTCCAGGAGAACTCTGAAGTTATCTTCATCACAATAGGTCCCCACCTCATTTCTTATCCCCAGCCTAACAAAATGTTTTTCCTAACTGGCACTATCTATATCAAAATACCATTTTCTATAGCAATAATACATGTCATCTATAAGAAACAGAAGGATTTTACTTTTCCAAATTCAGCTTGGCTTATATTTCAAGCCATCTGAAAACATTTGCGATTAAATATTAAAAATTAATTTAAAAATGTAAACAACAGGAAGTTGAGAAATGCTGGTAACATATTGCAGTTTATACTTTTGTATGACAACAGGATTTGAGATTAATCCTTCCTTCTGCTATCCTTTAGTAGAGAAGGATTTTTTGTAAGGTGAAAAGGAAGTTCTTAAAGTTAACAATGCAATGGATTTTATTACTTTCATGGAAGAACAACAATTTGTTCCTGAATTATATTCTGAATCTGCATTTGCTGTTGTATATTGAATAAAACTTCCAAATCTTAAATACTTTAGATGAAAGTCTGTGGAACTTTGTAATAATTCCACCAACATACACTTAAAAAAGAATTACAAAAAGTGAATATTAGAATAGCTGTGATTTAGTTATAATTTATTTATACCTTGCTTTTTAAAAAATCTGATTGCAGGATAATATTCTCTTCAGATAGCATTTTTCAATTTCTCCTCCTGCATGGAGAAGTAAATGACCTAAAGCCAAAACACTAAATGACTTTTCCTTACAGTTTTTTTTTTCCTTTCTTAATACAGCAGAATGTGAACGTATGCATCTTCTAATACTCAAAAATAATAGCGGGAAAGACAATGGAATTTAGAATCGATAAAAAATGTTAAATTTGGCATAGCTTTCCATTTCATGATGCTGAATAGGTAAAAATAAAGTAAATAAGCACCCTAGTCACTGGTTTTGATAAATGTAATACACTACATTTTCACTTTTTAAAAGATGATGTAGTCATCATCTTTTACACACTAGAGCCTCAATTTAAGCTCCATATTATTTAACTTACTAAAATAAAGTGCAGTATCTGTTAAGAACACCAGCCCTCACCCCCTGTAATTTTCACAGTTGCCCCCACCCCAGGAGGAAAACAGAATGAAGGGAAAAAAATTATTAGCAATAATCTCATTAATGGAATGGTAGGAATACCACTTACAAGAGCTAAGATTTAATTTGAGGAGTTCCCCTCATGGTGCAGCGAAACGAATCCAACGAGGAACCATGAGGTTGTGGGTTCGATCCCTGGCTTCACTCAGTGGGTTAAGGATTCAGCGTTGCTGTGAGCTGTGGTCTAGGTGCCAGATGTGGCTCGGATCTGGCATTGACGTGGCTCTAGTGTAGGCTGGCAGCAACAGTTCCGATTAGAACCCTAGTCTGGGAACCTCCATATGCCATGGGTGCGGCCCTAAAAAGCCAAAGAACACCAAAAAAAAAAAAAAAAAAAAAAAAAGATTTAATTTGAGTTTCTGCTTTTCACATCATTCTTTTTAGCTCTTCAACAATTTTGATATTTTTAGCCTATAGAATGTTTGAAATATGAAATTTGACTAATAATTTAGACACAAATCCCCTGATTTTATCTATATTTGTATGTTTCATTTTAATATTTATATCTATACCTAAACATAACTATATCATAGCTATATATTAACTATATTTATAATTAAACCTAATCATCCATTTATACATGTATTTATTTGCAATCTTTTCTAAGCCTCAGCTCCCATTTCCCTTTATTATATTTTAAACAACAGATGGCAACTTAAGCTGGATGGTAATATATTTTCCAATACCAGATTCTTATATGGTCATTTTATTCTAGCCATTCAGTTAAAGAAAATAAATGAAACAAAACAATGGAATCTAAGTAGGCTCCTATACCACCTAGGAATGGCTTGGGAATAAACAGTCTTGTTTCTCAAAGTTACTGCATAATTTTTCATTATTATGCAAAATGTACGATTTCTGTAAAACTTGAGGTGCTTTTTCTAGGTCAGTATATGGATAAGCAATTAGGTGGGTTGGAGTGGTTTCCTATATAAATGCAGGGTTTTCTGTTTTATTTTAGAACGGCACCCTGACATGCTTTCCTGGCACAGCCAAAACTCTATATATGATTTCCTAGAATATTAGGATACTAACTTCTGTCATTTAACTCAGTTAAGTTTTATCAAACAGCAAGATACTTGGTATGAAGTCATAAACACCAAATTATCTGTAAATTGAAATAGATCGACCCAGTTAGACAATATCATTCTTTTAAGATATCACTCTCATTTTCTTCCCTCTCATAGCAAGTATCCACATCCAAAATTGTATAATTTTTTTTTTTTTTTGGTCTTTTTGCTATTTCTTTGGGCTGCTCCCACGGCATATGGAGGTCCCCAGGCTAGGGGTCCAATCGGAGCTGTAGCCACCGGCCTACGCCAGAGCCACAGCAACGCAGGATCCGAGCTGCGTCTGCAACCTACACCACAGCTCACGGCAATGCCGGATCGTTAACCCACTGAGCAAGGGCAGGGACCGAACCCGCAACCTCATGGTTCCTAGTCGGATTCGTTAACCACTGCGCCACGACGGGAACTCCAAAAAAAATTGTATAATTTATTCACATGTTTATTTCTCCTTTTTTTTGGTCTTACCTCTATGGAACTTAAACTCCATAAAAACAAAGGCTAATATGTATTTTGTAACTTCTTATTTTCATAAGATTTCACACTTACAAAAGCATCGCAACACAATGATGAGCTCTTGTAGAATCTTTATCTACATTAGCCACTGCTAATATTTATCTCATTTGCTTTATTTTACTCATTCTCTCTCTCTTTCATATGAGAGTCAAGCTATGCATTTTGCATATACCTGAGGTTATATCACTCTCGGCGCAACATACCAGAAGACATATACATTTATCTGAGTATTTTAGTTATATTAACTTTGGCTGATTACAGTGGCATCCACTAACTTTATAATAATCAATGCTATTTTCCCCCTTTGAAATTAATAATGCTTTTTACAGACATTTTTAAGACTATGTTAAATATCTTCATTAAGTTTTCACCCAAGAGTTTTTACCTTCCTTTAATCAATGTTATAACTTCATCACTCCAGCTATATACATAGTGTCTTGCTGAGTTTTCCCTTTTCCTCCAATTATTTATTCACTCATTTATTCATGACCACTTGAGCTCATAGATTCTTTTTTTATGCAGTGAGTTATAATTCTGTATCATTATCTATCTTAATGCTCAAAATCCTTAATGCTCTCTTGAATCAAGAGAAATTTAGATGTGCGTAGTGGCTAAGTGCTGATCTGAGCCAGGAATGGTTGTTCAAGCAACGAACCATAATTGAGTAGCAGTACTTAAGGTGTCATAGTTCTGTGACACCTAGCCCATTTATGCCTCTCAGCCTTGTTGACTGTTGTTCACTAAGCCAACCCTTATGTCATTTGTTATGTACTTTTCATTCTTGGAGCACTTCCTCATTTTCTGATATGATAAGATTTCTCAGGTCTCTCCTGTGTTTCTGGTCCCAGCCAGATCATTCCTATAATAATGAATAATATTTAGAAACCAAGATCTTGGCTAAACATGATCTCTGTTTCTGTCGAATCACTTTTTCTGGGAAAGAAAGCAGACAAAATTAGGAATTAAATTAAAAAAAATAGTTCACACATGTATATTCATCTCCATATCTGTTTTATAAATGAATCTATCAAAAATAGTACCTCCAATTCTAACCCATGGCACATGGAACATGTGATACAATCTAGTCTCTGGCTTTCACTATGTATAACTGTCTTTATCAGTGATAATATATCTGGATTCCATAATCCACAATATGTTCATACATTTTCTCAACCCCAGAATACAAAGAAAGTGATTTAGAATTCATAACAAACTGAAAATCCTGCCTACTAATTAGTGTTCAATGTTTGCTCACAGATTTTCTTTGGTATAGAATTTAAGTATATTAAAGTACATGCATCTCTGGCATGTAATTTCATATTTTTCGCAGGTAGACCTGTATTATTCCTGTCCAAATATAGAATATTTGATTACCAAAGAAAATTCCTTTGTTTCCTGTCCTTGCAAATATTTTCTTAGAGGTAATCATTTAAAATTTTCTTTTCTGAAGATTAACTTTGTCTATTCTAGAAATTCACCTGAACGAAAACATACCTTATGTTCTCTTTTGTTCCCAGCTGTTTCACACAGTATAAAGCCCTTTAGAATCATGCATTTGGTTTTATGTGTAATTAATTTGCTAATTTTTATTATTGAATAATATTCCATTGTATGAATACAGCACACGTAGCTACTCATTCTTCTGTGGTTGAGTATTTGTATAATGTTAAATTTAGTAATATCATAATATTATAGATAAAGTTGTTAAGAACTTTCATATGTGTTTTTATGGACATCTATCTTTATTCCTCCTGGATGAATATTTAGGAGAGTATTTTTATATATCAGTGGTATGTTCACTTTCATTAGTAACTGCTCCCCAGCAATATAGAATTATAGTTGCATCACATTCTCACCAACTCTAGATGTAAGTCTTTCATTCTTTTTTTTTTTGTCTTTTTACGGCCACACCCGTGGCATATGGAGGTTCCCAGGCTAGGGGTCTAATTGGAGCTGTTGCTGCCAGCCTACACCACAGCCACAGCAACACTAGATCTGAGCTGCATCTGCAACCTAGACCACAGCTCATGGCAACGCAAGATCCTTAACCCACTGAGCAAGGGCAGGGATCGAACCTGCAACCTCATTGTTCTAGTTGGATTCATTTCCACTGCACCACAACGGGAACTCCAAGTCTTTCATTCTTGCCCTTCTAGTATTTTTATAGTGGTGCCTTATTATTGTTTTAATTCACATTTTCCCATAAACACCTTCTGAAACTCAATAACAAAAAACAAACAACCCCATCAAAAAATGGGCAGAAGATCTAAACAGACAATTCTCCAAAGACATACAGATGGCCAAAAAACACATGAAAAGATGTTCAACATCACTCATTATTAGAGAAATGCAAATCAAAACCACTATGAGGTGCCACCTTACACCAGCCAGAATGGCCATCATCCAAAAGTCTACAAACAGTAAGTGCTGGAGAGGGTATCGAGAAAAAGGAACCCTAGTACACTGTTGGCAGGATTGTAAACTGGTGCAACCACTGTGGAAAACAGTATGGAGATTCCTCAGAAAACTCAAAATAGAATTACCATTTGACCCAGCAATCCCACTCCTGGGCATCTATCCAGAGAAAACCATGACTCACAAAGACACATGTACTCTGATGTTCATTGCAGCACTATATGCAATAGCCAAGACATGGAAACAACCTAAATGTCCATCAACAGAGGAGTGGATCCAGAAGATGTGGTACATATACACAATGGAATATTACTCAGCCATTAAAAGGAACAAAATACCAGCATTTTGAGCAACATGGATGGACCTAGAAATTATCATGCTAAGTGAAGTCAGCCATACAATGAGACACCAATATCAAATGCTTTCACTGACATGTGGAATCTGAAAGGACAGACTGAACTTCTTTGCAGAAGAGATGCTGACTCACAGACACTGAAAAACTTATGGTCTCCAGAGGAGACAGTTTAGGGGTGGGGGGATGTGCTTGGGCTGTGGGATGGATATCCTGTGAAATCAGATTGTGATGATCATTATACAACTACAGATGTGATAAATTCATTTGAGTAATAAAAAATTAAAAAATTTCACATTTTCCTTATATAAATTATGTTTATATGATTATTGGTCCTTCATTTATCTTATTTTGGGAAGTCTATGTTCAAGTCTTGATCCCTCATTGGGTTTTTTTTGTCATTTAAATATCGAATTGAGAAGTTTTGATCATATGTGATAAAAGTTCTTCACCAAATACCTATTTTACAATTTTTTTCTGAATTCATGCCTCATTATTTTTATGATAGTGTATTTTGATGACAGGAAGTATTCAATACAGTTTAACTTATCAAGTCTGTCTTTTAGACTGTATCAAACAGGTCTTTTCCTTCTCCTAGTTCATGACTCTATTCTTGTGTTTTCTTTTCTAGAAGCTAACTTACACATGATATGAGGTAAAGGTATGGTTTATTTCTTGTATCTCTTTTTCCAAATGGGTATCCTACTTCTTTAGCATCATTTATTAAGAAAATTTCATGGAGTTCCCATTTTGGCTCAGTGTTAAGGAACCCAACTAGTATCCATGTGGATGTGTGTTTGATCCCTGGCCTTGCTCAGTGGGTTAAGGGTGTGGCATTGCCGTGAGCTGCAGTGTAGGTTGCAGGTGCAATTCAGTTTCTGCATTGCTGTGGCTGTGGCTGTGGCTGTGGCCAGCAACTGCAGCTCTGATTCCACACCGCTAGCCTGGGAACTTCCATATGCCACACCTGCATTTCTAAGCAGAAACAACAACAACAACTTTCATTTCCCCATTGAATTACTCTGACACTTCTTTAAAATGTCTACTGTCTGAATATATATGTCTATTTATGTTCTATCTCTGTTTACTACATATTATGCTATTTTTATTACTATGATTTCACTGTATACTTGATGTCCAATGTTTTTCTTCTTTTAAAATAATATCTTAGGTCCTATGCATTTCTACATGAACTTTAGAGTTACTTTATCCATTTTTAAAAACATCCTGGAATTATGATTTGGATTAACTTGAATCTATAGATCACATTGGGAAGAATGGATATTTTGATAATGTTGACTATTTTAATTATGGATATAATATATATTTCATTTGTTTAAAACTAACATTTCTTACGAATACTTTTTCTATTTTGATTTTAGTTTCCATTGTAGATATTTTGCATATCCTTTGTTAATATTACTCCTAAGTATTTTATTTCAATATTTTAATGATTCTTTTTTCATTTTTCTAATAATTTAATGCTAATATAGGAAGAATGTGATTAATTTTTGTCCTTATATTGTGTGCCTTGCCAATCTCGCTTGTTAAATCTAGAAGTTTTTGTATGTCCTTTAAGATTTTTTAATTAATTATGTCATTTGTGAATAGGTAGTGTTACTACTTCCTTTCCAATAATATATTCTTATTTTATTATTTTATTTCACTGGCGAGGCCATCAAGTTCAATGTTATATAAAACTGATAAAACAAGATATCCTGTATGTTATCGTGATCTTAGGGAAAGGGTATGTTGTTAGCTGTCTGTTTTCCCAGATGATCATTTGTTGAATAGTATCTAGTTATTAAGTTACTGTCTATAGATACTGTGATTTATAACATTAGTAAATTGATCAGCATACTATTTTGTTTATTCTTTTCTCTTTTTTTTCCCCTCTGTTTTGATGTATCTGCGGCATTTTAAAGTAGATTTTATCACATATATTTTCCAATTTGGACTAGATAGATTAGGTCATTTCTTTATTAGCTGGGTAATTCCTGAAGTGAGAGTGTGGAAATACTAGAGTTGTGTATATGCATATGGGATGTGTATTGGGATGTGCATTTGTTGGGTATTTGTGTGTGAGTGTGTGTGTGCGATAGGTATGGGTAGGCAAGTAAGGAAGATGGACATTGAAGACAACTTTATTTAAATTTCTGTTGAGCAATTTTGGAAGATGTAGAAATGAGAAAACATAAACCCTATGTATTTTTTCTCAATTCTGTGCTCCTGATGAAACAGCAGAGTAATACACTCTTCCATTAAACAAAATAACTATTAAATCTGACAGAATTTTTAAGTGATGGATGATCCGAGGGTTGATGTGTAAAAATCAGTGAGCCTCACAAGTGACGCATTAGTTATATTCTTCACAAATGTAAGGGATTTTAACAGTTGTTGTTAGTATGATTATTGTTTGTGCTAGGAATTTTTGTTGGTAGATGAATCTGTATATAATTTCTTAAAATATCAAATCTTCAAAGAATTAGTTCAAATTATCAACAGCAAAAAGGATAACCTCTCTTTGCAGTTATAGCAGTATAGCAAAGTTCATCATGAAGTGGAGAAGGGAGACAATTGATATTTTAAAAATAAAGTGTGATGTTTTGAAGGTTGGCCACTATTTTCGGGAGATCTGCTCTTCTCTTTCATTTAGGAAATAGATGAAGGGAAAAGTGCTTTAGATTTTCTATAGAAAAAGCCTGCCAAGTCTGAGCTCTCTTCATCTGCTGAGTAAGTATGTACTAAGCTGCTTGGAGTGCACCATCTTCCTTTTACATTTTTAATGTTTCTTTGACTGTTTGATTTATCTCCATAACTAAAGATGTTCTTTTTACTTTCTTAAATGATTTTTATTTTTTTCCATTATAGCTGGTTTACAGTGTTCTCTCAATTTTCTACTGTATGGCAAGGTGACCTGGTCACATGTACATATATACATTCTTTTTTCTCACATTATTATGCTCCATCATAAGTGACTACATATAGTTCCCAGTGCTACAGAGCAGGATATCATTGCTTATATGAAGATATTCTTTATCAGAATTTCCATTGACTGAAGTGATACCTATTCATGGGCACAGTTGTTGATAAACTGCAGGACTCACCATTATTATAATCAGTCCTGGAGTTCCTGTCGTGGCTCGGGGGTTAACGCATCTGACTAGCATCTATGAGGACGCAGGCTTGATCTCTGGCCTTGCTCAGTGGGTTAAGGATCCGGAGTTGCCCTGAGCTGTGGTGCAGGTTGCAGATGCAGCATGGACCCTGTTTTGCTGTGGCTCTGGCATAGGCCAGGTTAGACCCCTAGCCTGGGAACCTCCATATGCCATGGGTGCAGCCCTAAAAAAACAAAAGCAAAAAATAATAAATAAATAAGCAGTCTTGGTGCTGCTGATGACTCCAAAGGGAGCTTGTGTCTTGTGTTGAAAAGGAAGAATAGAACTCATGTCCAGTTCCTTCATCTTGCAAAGGGAAAATAGAAAGACTGCCAAGAAATAAGATTCTTCCAGAAGTCTGGTCACAAGTGCTTCTCTCAGATTCCGCTTATGCTTAATGCTTCCTGATGTTGGAAGGAGGTTCAGGGTTCAAGTTTAACAAATTGACTTCATTGACCTCAATTCTGAAGCATTGTTCTTAGGGCAGTAACAAATAACTGAATTTTCCATGTGGAAGTACCTGAGCAAACCCCTCATGAATTTCCTTTAAAATAAGAATACAGAACCCTTAAAGAGGAAAATTGGGACGAAAAAGTATTTTTAAAATTGGAAATAGTTTCTACTTAGTCATACATCATAGCTTAGGTATTTAACAATTAAGTTATCAATGGTTATTAAATAGTAACCAGTTTTATATTTATAGATGCAAACTTTTTTAAAAAACAAATTGAAATTTTTTAGTTTTAATGACTATAGACCAAAGAAGAGTGCTCTGTTTATACCTAACATATCATCAATAGTTTGAATACACCCTGATTTTCAGTCTGCTTTATTTATTGATTAATTGGTTTAAGTTTTTAATTTAAAAACATGGCTATATGCGTTAGTTTGCTAGGACTACCATGGCAAAATACCACGTACAAGGCAGCTTAAACAACAGAAATTTTATTTTGTGACAGTTCCGGAGGCCACGTGGCTGAGATGAAGGTGTACAGAGTGGTTTCCTTTAAGGCTTCTTTCCTTTGCCTGCAGCTGGTCTCCTGTGTGCATGCACCTCCCCAGAGTCCTTTTTGCATCTAAATTCCCTTTTCTTATAAAGACACCAGTCAAATTATTGGTGATTGGAGAATTTATTTCTCTTCTTAGTAAAGGATGAGGTTTTATAACTCAAATGCATAATGAATAAAGCAGATTATAAGTAAAACACATGCAACTTCTTTTCAAGAATCCAGGGAGTATTTACCCAAACCAACTATTAGATGACAGTGAAAATCTCTGAGTACTAAATGTAATTTTACTGTAAAATCAGCAAATAAATAGCTTCTGTCATTTGGAAATTTAAGGGAAAAAGAAAATCTCTCTCAAAACTATTTGGGGCAAAGATGAAAGCCAGATTTTAATTTCAGAATATGTGTAAATGATAATAATGAAACTATACAACAAAGCACACATATGAAATCCAGCCAGAGCAATGAGATAAAAATATGTATGGAGTCTTATAAAAATAAAAAATAAGGTGGTACATATACACAATGAATTATTACTCAGCCATAAGAAGGAATGAAATAATGCCATTTGCAGCAAGATGGGTGAATGTGAAGAGTAAAGGAAGTAAAACCTACATTTATAAATTGATAGTTTATGAAAGGTAAATTCCATGTTCATAATAATGATGATATAATAATAATACTCAATATGGAGCAATTACTAAATGTCAGAAACTGTTTCAAACAGATGACATAGAATAGCTCACTTAATGTTCTCTGCATTTGAATGAGATAGGTGCAAGCTACAAGAATTAGACCCATTTTATGTTTTTTAAATTTTTTTAACTAAAGAGGCTTGCAAAGGGGGAATTCAAAGATTTGTATTTGCCTAAGGTCACATGGTATGGTAATGGGGTTTGCACCCAAGCAATCTGCCTCTAGCATTTGCATGCCGAAATTCTTAGAAAACATTCTACCCTGTGGGGTAAAGGACTACAGTAGTGTGCAGAGACAAATGCCTTAGGTTTGTGGGAAGATATTTTAGCAGATTCCAGAGGCACTGTGTTTTTACTTGATGAAACAGGCAGTACTGTCTGGTGGGTTACGCATGAAACAGGCAGTACTGTCTGGTGGGTTACGCATGGAGGGTGTGATACGATACAAAGTAGAAAGACCAGTGTAGGAGTTCCTGGTGCAGAAGAAATGAATCCGACTAGGAACCATGAGGTTGCGGGTTCTATCCCTGGCCTTGCTCAGTGGGTTAAGGATCCATCATTGACTGAGCTGTGGTGTAGGTGGCTCGGATCCCATGTTGCTGTGGCTGTGGTGTAGGCTGGCAGCTGTAGCTCTGATTAGACCCCTAGCCTGGGAACCTCCATATGCCGTGGGTGCAGCCCTAAAAGAAGAAAAAAAAAAAGGAAAAAAGACCAGGGTAACTATAATTTAGAAACTTAAAAACTAATAAAATGAGGAAACTTCTGAAAATGTAAGTAAAGTATCCAAGTGTATCATGCAAAATTATACCTAAATAACCAAAAAAATTTACATATGCCCCAAAATAAAAATCTCACAGATTAAAAGTGGTTTAATATTTTGAAAATTTCTAACAAAACTGTGAGAACAGATTGGGACATCTGTTGAACTTTTAATTAAAGCTTTTAATTTTGAATTTTATGAACATGTTTGTTTTCTCAGACTTTTCCCATCATTCATGTGTTTGCACATCTGTTTATCTGCTTTTAACACCATACATGACAAAATATTAAATTAAATTACAGAAGTATATCACATACAGTACATTTATAAATGTCATTTATAGTAAATATCAGAAAATGAAGTGAAATAATGTCTGATTGAGTAAATTATGTGCCTTGCATCTTTATATTTGTTTAGAATATAATATTAATGAGTGGAAAACAAGTTTTATCTAACTGGCAACTATCTTAGGTCATTTTTTAAATATGGGTCCATATTTCTATAAACCTTTCTATCTGATATAAAAATGGCTGAAATCAAAGGAAGCTAATTAATTAGGCTTACCTATGAGTGGAAAGTTTTTGCAACTTCAGTGAGATATTTAAAATAAATTTCATTCACTCAGTCCACAGTTGTTTATTGAGACACATGTTTTTGGGTTCTGGTCCCAGTTCTGCTATTTACCAGCATACAAGATATTATTGGTTAAACTTCATTTCTTTTGAGCACGTCCATAGCATGCAGATGTTTCCAGGCCAGGGATTGCATCCAAGCCACAGCTGTGACAACAATGAATCCTTAATTGCTAGGCCACCAGGGAACCTTGGTTAAATTTTTAGTAGCTGTGTAATCCTGAATAAATTACTTAAATATTCTGAACTTTGGCACAATTTCAGGTAGCGTGGCATATTACCTGTATTTTCCATGTTAAGATGACCCATGCCTTGAAATTCCTACAAATGCTTTTCTAAAGGATGTATGACATTTTCCTAGTAATAGTAATGCCGTTATAACAAATTTAAGTATTCAGGCAACCCTAGAGCCCTGCAGTCATGGTATTTATTCCACCGATATTGTCAAATACCCAGTTTGAAATAAAAGAATAATATGCATTTCTGTTTTCTACATTAATACCCTCCTTGAATTTATAAACAAAATTGTAAACCTTTATCATGTAGATGATATTTTGTTCTTTAAAATATGGCCAGAATACACTGTTCTATTATTAATTTGATATCTAAAAACAATTCTCACAAACTCTTTTTAATATTTTGATAGTTGCTGGGAAAAGAGTGGATATCATGCATTAGTGCACTAACTGTGCTAGAGGGGTCTCTAATTAGTGACTTCTCATTTACAAAATGGTTCCATGCCAACTATTGACTTCAGCTGCAATCTCGGCCCCCCCACCCCACCCCAGGAAATTTAAAAACACTATGTGAAGATAATAGTGAATGCATATAAAATTTGCAAAGCAAGCACCTTGTCAATCTGACGTTGGCAGGCCAGACATATTGATTGGCTGGAGCTAGCAGAAGATTAAGCAACCAGAACACCAAGACGAGTGCAAGTGGATAATACAATCTACATGTTACACTATTTTCTTTAAATTATGCACCAATCTGAAATGACTGCTGCTTGGGATTGTGAGTTTAACTCACGAGGACTGTAAAATGGAAATTGCCTGCAAGTCCTTCCTAGAAGTAGCAATAAAGTTACATTCCGCCTAAGGTAGTTGAAGGAAAATTGCTGTCACCAGTAATAGAATTTATAGATATCTTTGCCATTGTAGATAAATCCATGTTTTTGACTTTGTGACCATTGAAACATAAAAATTAAACCTTTTAACCATGGTCAGGCCTTTTGTACTAAATGGTAAAAGCCAGTAATGATTGTTATCAGTAAGCTATTTCTAGCCATCATTTCTTGGGGGAAGGAACAATTTTTAAGCATGTTTGAAACTTTATTTACAGTTAATTGGATACTCCATAGTAAAGATATCATGAATTGATTTATCGAAAGAGCTTGTAGAGGCCCATGGCTCAGCTCTGCGCCTTTGGCCTGGGTGTGCTTTGTTTCTCTTATTGTTGCTAATGCATTGGATGAGACCACTTTTGTTGATAATAAGCTTAAAAGACATTTACTTTACTTTGCCTACAGGTTTCTAGAGGATGTTAGAACAGAATTTTGCTGAATGGCTTGGCTACAAATCAAATATAGCATCAAATGTTTCCTTCAGACTACTCAGGGCATTTATGTACAGCAATAAATATAACTGCTGCTAAAACCTCAGTTGAGAGTCTTCATATACTACCATTTAAAGGAATTATGTCTTGAAAATTAATACTAATTAGTTTTACCAAGTCAAAATAAAACAGACACCTGAGGTGAGAATCCATATAATGTATTTTTTCCTCTTTCCTCAAATAGCGGGCTCTAAAAATAGAAGGAGGGCATATAAATATTGAATCACTATGTTGTACACCCGAACCTAATATACTATTGTATGTCAACTACGCTTCAATTAAAAAAAAAAAAGAATAAGAAAAAATAATTAGGGATAAGGATTAAAAATATTTCAATTTTTTCCAAATATGCATATAAAAGGGAAATTAGAAATACCTATAAGAATGCCTCCAAAATCTGGGTAATTGCCAGGAATAAACAAAATGAATGTTATATATGTCTTATTTTAATTTTGAGTATAAATCATATAAACCTCCAGATATTCTTAAAAATATTCAAGTTTGCCTTGAACCTTAAACAATGTTTCAGTTCTCCAGAAGGAAAAATATGAAAATAGGAAAGGATAAAATGATAATAGAGTAAAAGAATAATCATTGGTTAAAATTTTATAATACTGGAGAATTGGGGCATAAGAGAGAATCTTTAGCTTTCATACAGTCCACACTTTATTCCTTAATAATTGATATACTTGAATAGCTATTTTAGATCAAATTTGTTCTCATGACTCTTCTGTGCTTTTACATGGTGACACCACCTGACAGTGACTGAGTTGTATCAGCATCTCTTTCTTTATCTCTCCAGTAGGCCATGAACAAAGTGCTTGCCGGTTTTATTGTATTTTGCTTAATATTTTAGAATATAGGGAGAAGAAGGAAAATAGAAATTCTAATGTATATTAATATCAGCCATTCTCATCTTTCCACGTTTAGATAATAGAATGTTTTTTGCCATGTGCCCTAATGCACAAGGAAATAAAAAAGACCTTATATAACATCTGGGGGTGGCTTATATAGCTCAGAGTTTAATTTCAAAAGTGAGGTGTGATTGGAAATTCATATGATTTTTAGCTCTCAGTGGATTGATCTCCCCACCCCCACAACAACAACAAAAATAAGAAAAACAATTCATGCTGCCTTTTCAAAGTTCATGCATTTGCTTTTGTTTCTGAGCACTCAATATGATTTTGTATAAGTGAAATTAGGATTTAAAATTTAACAGTTTATATGAAAGAAAGAGGATTCTTTGAAACTTGAAGATTTTTTTCAAGATTAGCTATAAAATCAGGATATCTTTAAAATGACTTAGGAGAGTTCCTGTCATACAAATCTAACTAGTATCCATGAGGATGCAGGTTCAATCCCTGGCCTCACTCAGTGGGTTAAGGATCCGGTATTGCTGTGATGCAGGTCATGGATGCAGCTCAGATCTGGCATTGTTGTGGTTATGACATAGGCCAGCTCCTGTAGCTCTGATGCAACCCCTAGCCTGGGAACCTCCATGTGCCGCAGGTGTGGCCCTAAAAAGACAAAACAAACAAAGACAATCTATGTTATATGTTAACATGTTACAGTACATAGAAGAAGGAACAAGAAGTCTGTCCATTCTTAAAGAAAAACTATAATGTTGAAATGAGACCCAACATGTGGCGGAGGGAGACTTTTGTAAAGGAAATAGACAGGGGGCAACACAGGCTCCAACAGAGAAAAGAGCCATTGGGCCATCCTCCTAAGTCAGTATTGTTTATGCTAAATCAGACAGATGACTAGATAACAGATTTAATTATGCAAAGAATGAACTAATTACATAAATGGATTCGTTTTCTGTGACTGCTGTAACAAATTGCCATAACCTTTGTGGCTTAAAACCACAAAAGTGATTTTCTCACAGTTCTGGAGGCCAAACATCCAAAATTGTCATCTGTGACATCCAGGTGTCATCAGGCTTCACTTTATCCAGAGACTCTGGGAGAGAATCTATTCCTTGACTCATCCAGCTTGTGGGGGCTGCTGGCATTCCTTGGTTTGTGGTCATACCACTCCAGTCTTCAAGGCCAGCATCTGCGAACTTATCTCTGCTCCGTCTTCACACCACTTTCTCTGTGTGTGAATCAAATCTCTCTCTGCCTCTCTCCAATCAGGACAGTTGTGATCTAGATGATCCAACATAATCTCCCCATCACAAAATCTTTAATTTAATCACAACTGCAAAAACCCTTTGACATATAAGGAAGTATTTACACAGTATCTTTGAGTGGCCGTAATTCTGCCTAACGTAGTAAATTCACGAGACTCCAAGAAATGTTCCGGTCCACGAGGCTTCATGTTGAAGATGCTACAATGAAATCCCTGGAAAATAGGAGTACCTTGTCTTCAATAGACAAAATAGTTTGAAACCTATCTCTATAGGCCATATAACTAAAGGGAAATAAAAGCTTTGAAAGGAAATTCAGGGAGAAATATAGTTGCAATAAGAAAAACAGAAGACAGAGGGAGAAAAACACAATTTAGCACTAAGAAAGGAGAGAGAAATGATGAGTATAAGCTAAGAAAACAACCCAAGTATAGCAATATGAGATGGCCAGCTCTTTTTATACAACACGGCAATGGAAATAAAGGTAGAAAACATTTAGGACCCTTATTCAGCACACATGCGAGGACATACATATGGCAAACATGCACATACACGCATAGCCCCTAAGTAAGACAACTGATGGAGACTCCTTCACGTTCTCCTTTGTTTTGGTTTTACTTTTTCATTGTGACTGATAACACAGATCTTAACCGCCTTAGGCTCAGTTCTGCCGTAATAACTGAACTCATCTTGTGGGAAGAAGCTATGCAAAAGGCATAAGGAAGAAACAACTATATTCTCTGATGGAAAATAGCATTAAAAAATAGACAGTGATCTGGTGGACACAATATTGATGTTGGGTTTTTCTAAAAATTGATCTGTTGCTTCTAATAACAGTGACTCAGGGACAAGTTACAGATTCCTATTGCTTCTAAAGTCCCAGGACATTCTGTTTTTCTTCTAATGGGCTTCTGTTACAATAGAATCTTGTGTGGTGGGAAAAGCATGGCCTTTGGAATCAGTCTTGTTATGAAAACTTGTTAACATGTTACAGTCCATAGAAGAAGGAATGTTTATTTTCTAAGTGGATTTGGTAATTTTTTCAACTTCTCACATTGTGATTTTGTAAAGATCAAAGAAAATCATACATTTGAAATCTACTAAGTATAAATGCACTTAGTAAAGTATTGAAAATGTAAATTTCATTTACATTTCTGCTGAGACCAGCTCAGCAGGTTGGGGCTGAAGAACGGGTGCTGTGAAACTTAAGGAAAAAAGTTAACATAAAACAAGATACAGAGACATTTATCTTAAGTAAGGGTGGGAACCAGGGGACTCAAGGTCTCAGGGACCAAGAGCTCCACCTCAAGAAACCACACTGCTTTTATTGTGCTCTTTGGGATTATGTCAAGTGAGGAGGGGGCTATGGGTGCAGGATATAGGTTTTTTTTTTTTTTTTTTTGGTATTATTTTCTAAGTTCTTTTTTTTTTAAGTCACATAGCTGGTAGATGGTTAAGCTTTTACTCTGACCTTTAGGCATTTAACAATCATTAGCATTTGAGGAAGCCTGGCATTAGCTATCTATGCATAGCATCTAGAGAATCCTCACTGTGCATGCCTATCTGCTGTAACCCAGCATTGCTATGTTTGAACCTTGGTTCTCTTTGCTAATGCATATTCTGCTAACACTGCTCATAAACCGCTTGGGGCCATGAGGTTCCTCTTTCTTTTATTCTTTAGAGAACATATCATGCTTGTGCAAACAGCATGCCAATCTGCACAGGTCCAGCATGCCTAGACCAACGCATTAAGTCTTATGCCTTTAGGTCTTTGTTCTTAAACTTAAGTCATTTACCAGCACTGGGACTGTTTTTCAAGCAGGAAGATGGGGTAAAGTAAAGCAGGACAAGATGGAGTTTTCAGTAAAAAGGCTAAGAAAATATTGTAGAAACATGTCTCAAGACACATTGTTTTTCCTTTGCTAAATGCTCACTCGTTAAATACAGCTCATCCCTCCCTCCAGACTACAAGCACCCTGTCCTCAACCAAGGCTGAGTCTCTTAACATCCACCTTGCTCACGTCAACAGCTGTACAGGATTCTGCTATCTGTGGACAGGAGCCTGCTTGAATTTTCACCATTAACTGCTGCCAGGATTCCCATATGACCTGGTTTTCCCTTCTGCTTGATGGTTCCCTGAATTTTGTTAGAGTTTCAACTTCTTCAGACAATGCCCTATTCTCATTTCTGGCTATCCTTTTGTAATAAGTTCCTTAAGCCCACGGTCGCATACTTAGACACGCTCTTAAGATAGATCTTTTCAGCCAACTGAGCCTGGGAAAGGTGGAAGGAGGATGATCTCATCCTAAATGGGCTGAAAGTCAGTCTTGCTAGCAAGTCTGGAAGAGATAAATCAGTGTGTGTTGAATTAGTGAAGGAGAGTAGGTAAGATTGGGCGTGGATTGTTATGTGCAGGCTGGATGACTAGATTGTGCAGAGGCCCAGAGGAGAGACAGTTTGCAAATAACTCAGGATGTTAGGGTCAAACAAAAAGCAAAGTTAGGGTAGTAAGAGATAAGGTTTCAAAGAGCAAAGTAGGAAGGAACCGAGTCATGTGGGTTTACAGTCATGTTAGGACTGACATTCTCCCAAAATCAATGGACGATTTATGCTTTTAGGCAGGAGTTGGTGTAAATAATAAAATGTGTACACCAGGTAGATCAATTTGGCCTAAGTACAAAGTACGGATTGGAAAGGACAAGACTGAAAATGGAAAAGACAGTTTTCTAGCTTTTTTTTTTTTTTTTGATTAATAGAGATGCAGCATAAAGGTAGTTTGTGCTAAATTAGTGACAGTGTAGATAGAAGTAAACTCATTTGAAAAAAAAAGATGAGAATTAGCTGATTCCAAATGATACAAAACTTATAGTTCCCATCGTGGCTTAGTGGTTAATGAACCCGACCAGTATCCATGAGGACTCTGGTTCAATCCCTGGCCTTGCTCAGTGCGTTAAGGATCTGGCATTGCCCTGACCAGCGGTGTAGGTCGCAGACGCCTCTTGGATCCCATGTTGCTGTGGCTGTGGTGTAAACCAGCAGCTGTAGCTCTGATTTGACCCCTAGCCTGGGAACCTTCACGTGCTGCAGGTGCGGCCCTAAAAAGACCAAAAAAAGAAAAGATACACAACTTGCCAATATATCTCAAAGATAATTGATAATAAGGTAACTTGTACATTGCCCATAATTTTAGCTAAATCTAAAAATCATGTACTAAAAGGCAACATTTTACTGAGTTTACCTCAATAATTGGAAGTGACACAATGCTATCAAAGGTCATTGTTATGTGAACAGTAGCTTAAGTTAGAAGAGAGTTAGTATTTGTTTTCCCATCAGATGTCTTGTCTTATTTTGTTTTAGAAAGTCCTAAAGGTTTATATGAACTTGAATACAGTCTGCATATATGACCACTGCTGGATAGACAGGCTATGTGAAATGGGTATGTTTCTAACTTGGATTTAAATCTATGGGATAAACATGGTGATATTTTTCATGATGAATTTTATTGATCTGTTTTCTGCCTTTCTGTCACAGACACCTAGTTTTTTTGGCACAGGAGTAATAATCACATTTGGACACTACAATGGAAATCCACACAAAGAAAAATCTAAAGTGTTTTAAAGTGGTCCTAGTTATTTCTTTTTAGGCTTATTTAATCTTCTGCTTAAAATAAAGTATCTTTCAAACAGGTATTTTATAAAAATGACATTTTGGCATGTGTATATTCTCATTTTCTCTCATCTGACATGTTCTGCTCAATTTTTAAATCAAAACATGTCTCTGCAATTCTCCAAATCTTAGGTTCAATGTCATTTACAAACATGAGGCTTTTCTTTTTTCATTGTTCATCATTGTCAAGCGGAATAGGCAGATAAGTTTAGAATATCAAATTTCATGAAGTTCACCCTGAAATTTTTTATACCAGAGAATAAGGCACAAGCTGTATAAAATAAGATACTTCTAAAGTATCAGTCGCAGATGAAAAATGGTAAAAAACCAATTGTCTCAATTAGAGCCAACTTAATGCTGACATTATAAAGAGAGCCTGTTTTCTCTGAGCATTAATGGAGGACAGCCAAACACAAAGCACGGCCAACATCCAGGGTCCATGTCTCTAAAGAGAGCTCCTGGGTGTAGAGAGTGACTTGATTCTAAAGGAATCACATCAGTTACTGCAGTGACATTAAAATCAGTTTGAAAGATTTTTTTGTTTTAATCTCTTTCTTTAGGAAATTATATATCTTTTTTCTTTCAAAAGTATTTTTTCACACTTCTTTAATCCTTTGATGATCTACTGAAAGAATATATCGTATCACCTGTTTTTGAGATTACATTTCTTACCCCAACATTGGGAAAGGGATTCACATCAGTTCCAAATCTCAATCACGTGGTTTTGTTGTTATACGAAAGGCTGAGGGCATATGGTACCCAGATCAGGCAACCACTCAAAGGCATAAAAATAGGTCTGCAGACAGATGGAATGGCTCAGGAGTCAAAATTTGCCTGTTGTATTGCACCTGTAAGTAAATAATTCATTAGCATTGAATAGCTAATTGTCTTCCTACTTAAGGTGGCAATAATTAGAAACAGAGTATACTTTTTTTTTTTTTTTTTGCTTTTTAGGGCTGCACCTGTGGCATATGGACGTTCCAGTCAAATTGGAGCTGTAGCCGAGAGCCTACACCATAGCCGCAGCAAAGTCAGGTCTGAGCAGCATCTGTGACCTACACTGCAGCTCACAGCAATGCTGGATCCTTAACCCACTAAGCAGGGCCAGGGCTTGAACCATCATCCTCATGGAATCTAGTTGGATTTGTTACCCCTGAGCCACAACAGGAGCTCTAGAAACAGAGTATTCTTAACAATTTTCTCAATTTATAGAATTCTCTATCTCTAAAATGTTTTTATCAGCATAATTGACTTAGAAAGCACATTTGTTACCTGCCATTTTAGGTGAATAAAGAATGTGCCAAAATTTCTGTATTCAACAGCAGCATTTTGCAGCTTTTTAAAAATTATACGACACATCTTTTTAAAAAAGCTCTAATGTAGTAAAAACATAAACAAAACAAAACACAAATGTGTAACTCTCTCTCCATCCAACCTTGTTCGTCATGTATCTTCTAGTAATTAATCCAAGCCACTAATTTGTAGAGCCGGCTGAACTCTCATGGTACAGTTCAGTGTGTTCCTCTGTCATTGTGTGTCCTGCATGTTGGCTTGAGAAAACTCAGATTCAATACCTTAAATTTGGACTTTGAGGCTGCAGAACAGTGAGACAAAAAAAAAAAAAAAAAAAAAAAGAAAAGTGTATTGTCTTAAGCTACCCAATTTGTAGTACTGTTTTTACAACAGCTCTAGGAAACTAAAACACCACTTTAATTAATAATGTATCAAAAGTTCTAGTGCTGATATCAATATATGTGCAATAGCCTTGAGTGACCCATGACAAAAATGGTTGTTGGAGACCAACAGTAGATCATCAAGACTTTAATAAAATACTACCACAAAAAGCATCAAGTCCTTGATAGGGTTTTGACATTGCAAGATATACATCAAACTAAAGGAGTACGGCACTCAGTAATTTGATTTGCAATCTTTTTTTCCTCCATCTCATCTTGGAAAGGAGCCAACAACAGTTTGCCCTCAGGTGTGAATGATCCCAATTTGCAATTACTGTATTCACAGGGTTATTTGAATGCATCTGCTTACTGGCACTATTTGACACTATTTGAGTAGAAGGGTTTTGAACTTGTTGCAGAATTCTATATATGAAATTACACTGGATTTATAGCCTGATAGTATCAGAAACTGGAGAATAAGTGAGGGCTAACTAAATGAGACAGTGACACACATTACTGGCAAAGTCCAGCTTCTGTGGAAGAGCGGCCAGTAATATTCCACAGGCAACTTAAAATAAACTGCTATTGTTGCCTACTCTTGGAACTAAGCGAGAGGCAAAGGATTTGGGTGGGTTGTTCGGATTTTTAAAGATGCCTGTTTCACATGTAAGGATGTTGCTAGCTCCTATTCATAAACTATCTGAAAGAAGTTCATACTGGTACAGAAATCTGAAACACTGTGGCAATGTGTGATTGCAAAAAGCAATGGCTCAATCAATGCCTGCAAGATTGACTGCCAGCTATAACCCTGACATCAAGGCTCCAATGAGCTTCTCCGATGGACAAAGTTTCACATAGCTTGATACACAGGTTGTTGAGAGAATTAAGCACATCCATACAACTCCTCTGGGAGAAGACAACTGGAAGCTTGCATCTGGTTTCTCTTGGACCTCACCCATGCACCTTTCCTGTAGGCTGATTTTAAACTGTAACTTTTGCTGTAAGTGACTATAGCCACAAGTATAGCAGTTTTCTAAAGTCTTGTGAATATCTGCAGCTAAACATCAAGCCTGAGGGTGTTTCCTAAGGACCCCTGAAACAGCAGTTATCCTTTAAAGATAATTAAATAACAGCAATAATAATAAATTCCATTGGATTGCCATTTCTACTATCTTTATTCCTTTGTGTATATCCAGATTTCCATCTGGTATCAATTTTCTTCTGACTAAAGGACTTCCTTTAACACTTCTAGAATGTGAGTCACTCGGGGTTCATTCTTTTAGCTTTTATAGCTTTAAAGAAGTCCCGGTTTTGCCTTCACTTTTGAGAGTTTTGTTTGTTTGTTTCCACTTGGTAAGGGATTCTAGCTTGGTGGGTTTTACTGTATCTACTTTAAATATATTGTTCTGTTATCTTCTTATATGATTTCCATTAAGAAAGCTGCTATTATCCTTATCTCTTCCTAAAAGTGCGTCTTTTTTCCTCTGGCTACTTTTAGGATTTTGTGTCTATCACTGGTTTTGAGCAAGTATGCTGTGCCTCGGTATATTTTCTTTATGCTTGTTGTGCTTGGGTTTTGACAAGCTAATCTAGGATCTGTAAGTTAATTGTTTTCACTAAAGCAGAACATTTTCAGCAATTATTTCTTCAGTTATTTCTCTTCTGCCCTCCTTTCTCCTTTGGGGTTGCAACTACTTATGTATTAGGCTTCTTCAGGTTGTCCCACAGCTCACTGATGCTCTTTTATTTTTATCTTTTTTTCTTTTTCTCTTTTTGCCACTACAAATCCTGGCATATGGTTCTATCCTAGCTCCAGAGAGTCTTCTCTCTCAGCAGTCAGCTAAATAATTGGCAGGACCTTCTGCAGATCTCCAGATTTCTCTTTCTCCACCCCTCTCTCAGCTCCAGTACTCTGTCCTGTGAATTAAATATACTTGGATTTCCCAAGCCTCAAAGCCTCCATCCTGTCACCTGAAGTTCCCCATCTCTCCACTGTGACCTTAAAACTCTGTCCAGGTCCTAAGTAGGGGTGAACAAACAAGTGTTTACCTTATTTCCTGAGTTTCAGGAATCACTGGCTTTTGTTGTCTGCCCAATGTTTTGAAAACCCTACTTTATATTTTTTATTGTTCATTTATTACTTATTTCAGGTGGGAAAGTAAATACAGTCTCCCTTACTGTATTTCAGTCAGAAAGGGGGGTGGTCTTCTCCTGGCACATTCTGAACAAGTCCCTTGTACTGATGTTTCCTTGCTTTCTGAAACAGGTAGAGTTCCAGGCTCATTTTGTGCTTTCCCTGTGCTAATGCAGGATGGAAGAGCCTGGTTTCCTTAAGTGGAAATAGTAATAGGATCTGATATTAGATTTTCTTATTGCTATGCCAGTGCTGCTATTTTCAAGCTTCAAGTAGGCTGAGTTATGGAAGTTTTGACTGTATGTACATATGTACATATATACAATAGTAACAATACATTAAATTACATTAAATTTAAAAGTTGCAAAAATATCAGGAGTCCTTGTTGTGGCTCAGCAGTTTAAGGATCCGACATTGTCTCTAAGAGGATGTGGGTTTAATCCAATGGTTAAGGATCTGGAATTCCCACAAGCTGCCAGCATAGGTCCCAGATGTGGCTTGGATCTGGTATTGCTGTCTGTGGTATAGCCTTCAGCTGCAGCTCTGATTCAACCCCTGGCCTGAAAATTTCCATATGCCACAGATGTGGCCATTAAAAAAAAAAAAAGTTGAAAAATTACAATTATTCTAACAATGATCATATAACCATAAGTAGATACATGGCATGTACATTTAATAAATGTTGACTACTTTCTGGGTAAGTGATGTTGAATCTTAAGAAAATTAAAACATAGCAATTGATTCTGCAGCATAGTTAATACAAGTTTAAAGTAGCAAGGATGTAAACATTTATTTTATCTTGTGTGCTTGCACTGATCTTGTGCCTGATCTTTTTTCTGAGGAGAATTGTATGTTGTTCTAGATATATTTCAAAATAAGTCATGTAAGGGAATCAAGTGTCATGACAGTTTCAGTCACTTTGGTTCCTATTAAGGTTTGGTTTTCTTATGTTTAAAATTATATTTGCAAAAAATGAATAGAAGTAAATGAACAAAAACTCCGCTACTGTTTACTGTATGCTGCCTGGGGCACATTTCAGCTTTATCCATATTGCTTTCTAATACTTGGTTCGCAAAACCTTGTGTTTCTTCCTACAGTGATTGAGAAATAGAGTAAATCACTTACAGAGAAGCTAGACAATGGCCTAATCACTCTTAATTTCATACTAAATGGTGCTATTTAAAAGAAAACATGTGTTTCATATAACGTTACAAAAAGGTTGCCTCGATGGAACTCCATAACAATAGTAGCTAGCAAAAAAAAAAATTCCCAGAGTCTTTCTTTGGTTAAAGAATAAAGACACAGAAAATGCAATTCTTGGCATATTTATAATTCTTAGGGCAGTCGCTCCAGTATTTTATTTATAATATAATCATAGTCTTATGAAGTTATGGAAACTGTGTCTGAAGGAAGGCTGTATTTAATTATTCAAATAACTTCACAAATTTTAACATTTGATTTTAAAATATCTCTCTATTTAGCCTCCCATTTGCTTTTAATATACAGGTGGAAGAAGTTAAATTTCTTCCCTTCTTAAATATTTTTGATTAGATAATTTTATTTAATTTTAAGACATAAAAGTTATGTGAAAATGAGTCAAAAATGTTTATTTGAATAATAAAAGATAGAAATAATAGAAGAATAGAAATAGATCAAAATGGATCTATTGGCAAAAGACAGACAACTTTCCAGATGAGAAGCCCTAACTGTATATAACTAGTGAATAAACAAATTTTTTAAAAGTGAATTTTGACTTTCATATACTTGTAATCACTACCCATTTTGACAATTCTTCTCTTCCTCATTCTTCATCTCTGGTTGGGAAGCAGGAATTAGTAAGTAGAAGGTATGAGATTAGAAGGTTCTAGATTTTTTTTCTTTTTACTGCTTTGACAGTCCTGACCCCTGGGGATTATTTTCAAGACCCTAAATCAGATAGCTCAAACCACTCTGAAACCAAGCATACGCTATTGATTTTTCTTTTGTTGTTGTTGTTGTTGTTGTTTATCAGAAAGAGCTAACTAGCACCATCCTAAAGTCTTATATACTTTTGAGTTTCCTGACTTTCACATTTTGTTATTGTTATTATTTTCTCAGTTATTTTCTAACTCTGCTCAGTTCTATTGGTTTCTGAACCAGAGTTTAACACCATCAGTGAAAAAACTCTCTTCTTATTTTCAGATGCTAATTTATAACTTATTTGCAGTACTTTCAATAATGTCTGTAGATACCGTTAATCTGTTTCATGCAATCATTACTTGCAGGAAACTTTATTAGATTCTTCCATTATCTCCCTCTAACTTTTGAAGCCATCACCTCAAGTCTCTTCTTCAGACTTTTATGTCAAAATACCTATCACAAGCTGAGAATGCATAAGTATTTCTAATTTAAATTAGACACACGTTTCACTTAGCAGTGTAGCCTGAAAGTCCCTGTGGGAATTCAGCCACTTCCCTGCTAATGGATATACCTAACCTATTGTTGTTGCTATTCAGGTATTATGTTGCTTTTCAGGTGAATAACTCCTTAAATGGAATCATGAAAATTGCTTATTTTGCTGCTTAAAAGAATTATTTCCTTGCCTTCTATCTGTCTCTAAACAACCTGACATAACTGCATACAGAGTTATATCTTTTGAGGAGAGCAAAGAACATTTTGTTTCCTCACTTTCCAGAGGTTTGTACTCAATTTCTTACCACAGTATGTAAAGTTCACTCTAATCTTCCTTATACTTCCATATCTTTTACTTGAAAATGTATGTTATCTACTTTGTACCCCTTCTTCCCTGAACTGTTTGACAATTTGTAATTCCTTAAATATGCTTTAATAAAGTGCAGATACAAGTTATTTTTCTCTTTGTTACTCCTTCATATACCATTAAGACAATTTCAGCTGAGAAAACGCATACTTATTTTTTAAGACCTTTCTCAAATATCCCTTTCTATGAAAGTTTTAAAAGTGTGTGTATATACATATACATATTTAAATAATACACATAAATAATATACATAAAAATATATACATATTTTATGTATATTATTTTAATATATATTTTATGTAGGTATTTTTTAGAAAGTTTTTTTTATTGTTTAATTATTGGCATAGAAAAGGAAGTGTTTCAGTGTAGTGTGCTGCAAAAAAGTTATGAAGGCCTGAAATCTCGACTCTGCTTCTTAACTGGTCTTTGTGAGCTTTTATGAGTCATTTACTCTCCCTGAGCTCAGTGTATCCTGTTGAAAAAATGGTAGTATTATAGGTTCCTCACCATTGAAAGGAATAGCTAGGTAAGGATTAAAGTCACTGGTACAGTTTTGAAACACTGGAGACCCTCAATAAATACCAATATTGAATTATATAGTTATTATATAGTTATATGAAGTTAACTATAGTTATATAGTTATTATATAGTTATATGAAGACATATATGGGAAAATATATCTTTGCCACTGACAAAAAATATCATAGGACAATTTTAAATTAAAAACAATTTTTTTATAGCCTTCAAAATCAGTTAAGCCCAGATAGCAGGCAGAACTTGTTTGGTATTCCGTTCACATTAAATCCCAAATTAAATGTTTTCAGTCCCCTTTCTCCAAGGGTAAAAATGCAATAATTGCCAATGATTGCAGACTGCACAGGATTACCATGGCATAGAGATTAGAAGATTATGCTATTTTTCAAGGCACGTCTTTTTGTTTCGTTTAACAGAGACTTTTATTTCTGTGGCAGTGATCTGGCTTGTATTTTAAGTGACTCACATTGGGAAAAGTCTTAAATCTAAAATGTGAATGCAGTACAAGTGTTGACACCTATTTTGATGGGACTCTGAACATAAAACTTAAAACAAAAGATAAAGTTTCCATGCATAACATAATGACTTGGTGTTTATATTTTATACACAAAACGATTAGTGGCATAAGATGAGGTCATTAACAAGTCATCATGGTTCAATTACTTGTAATTTAGTTTTAATTATTATAGTCTCTTCCTAAATGAAGAAAATATAAAAATATAGTTTTATACGTGATTTAATTAGAAATTGCATTGTAATTAATGCAACAGAAAATAGGCTACAAAATCAGACTACATTTATTTCAGATATTATGATTTTTCAGATGAATAAGAAATTTTGATTTGCTTTAGAGAGTCATTGGATATATTTGAATTGGTTACTGATTTTGTAAAGTCAAGTTATCAAGTAAAAGAGCCTTATAAGTAATGTGTATCACAATGGATATTTACAAATATCAACTCAAGGTAATAGAAATCCAGAGTTTCAGCATTGAATAAAATGTATTTATAGCATGTAGATGGAGAAGATTTTGTCAGATTAGCTTTAAGTTAGTTATCAATCCTTAAACAAATTGATTAATCTTTTTAGATTTCAATATCTTCATCAGTAGAATGAGTTATTTTTGCAACATAGAAATTCAGTAGTCTTTTTTTGTTGTTGTTAGCTATAACTAGAATAAGTCTGTTTTCAATATGGAGCAGAACACAACTACCAGAGAGTAGAAATCAAAATTTTAAAAATATGATAAAGGAGTTTCCATTGTGGCTTAGTGGGTTAAGAACCCAACATACAGTCCATGAAGATGCGGGTTCAATCCCTGACCTCGCTCAATGGATTAAGTATCTGGTGTTGCTGTGACTATGGCATAGGCTGACAGCTGTAGCTTCGATTCAACCCCTAGCCCGGGAACTTCCATATGCTGCAAGTGCTTACATGAAAAAATAGGGGAGACAAAGATAATAAAAAGATTCATAAATGAAAATCAGAAGAATTAAAAAAAATGTTTCAATTTGATTCAGATCATGGCTATGCCACAAATAATCTCCAGAATTTGTAAAAGATGAAGTTTTCCAGATTCAACTATAAATTCAAAATTTGTTGAAGGTGGTGACTGGGAATCAACCAGACATATTAAATAATAGATTAGACCAGTGTTTCTCAACTAGAGGTTATTTAACCCCGCTTGAGGCATTTTGGAGTGTCATAACTGAGAGCAAGAATGCTAATGAAATTTAATTTCTCTAGTGGAATCTAAAGGCCAGGGGTACTGCTAAACATACTATAATGCACAGGACAGCCTGTCACTCACAAAAAGCAAAGAATTAAATAGCCCAAGATATCAATAGGGCCAGGGTTGAGAAATTCAGGACTAGATCAAGGTCAAAGTCTATAAAAAACAGTTGAACTTCCTCACTACCCAATGAAATGGAATAAAATAAACCCAGGGCTACAACCAGGTGAAAAACCTACTATAATTAAAATAAAAAAGTTTTTTTCCTGTTAGACTGATATAAATTATTCAGATAACCTATTTATTTTTAAATCAAACTGGATTTAACAAATACTCCCATCAACCCACTGTCCATCAACTATTTTGTAGCCTGGGTTCAATACATACTTTGTCATGAAAGAGTGGTAATTAATGGCAGGAGGATGAGATGCAAAAGAATAAACTTAATTGTGTGTGAAGGGATATATATGGTGAGATGGAAAGGAAAAAGAAACCAAGTAAAGACTAACCAATTGAGGAACTCAGAAAGAGTAAGGATCTCCTAGTTTTGTTCTTCTAAGAGTTTATTATTATTAAGCCACCATTACTTATTTAAGTAATGCATCTTTGGATCCAGAGTAAATTGTTTTCGTCATATCCGTGAAAGAGTAATAGCATGAGCAGCAAAAGTAGAACTAGTCTTAATTTTGTATGTGCTATTCACTGTTACTTTGTCAAATTCTCACTTTACTCATCTGTAAAATGGTGCTAATATGTGCTTCATAAGGTGTTGAGGATTAAATTAGATAATGTACAAGACATAGTTATAATACCTGTCATTCTTTGTAGTCATTAAATATTAAATACTGTTAAGTTTAGATGATGATGATGATGATAACTACCTATAACACTTAGGTTGGTAGAAAGAATGAATCAAGTCTGGCCAGGAAGGCATAATATAAGAAACAGAGTGGATTGGCATAGAGAAAGAGTTGGTTATGACAAGGTCAGTGTGGTATCAAAGTTGCAGCAAGTCCGAGTCTTCAAGGAAGGTTACCGAAAGACTAAGACCTCAGAGATTACACAACTATAGATTTCACAAACAAGAAACTCAAAGTCTAAAGAAGGAAAAACAAAAAACAAATTTCCTTTACCTTCCCACTCCAATCTCTGCAAAACTCTGCATAAGGGGATTAAAACACAATTGGTTTACCTTGTTGCTGATGAAGGAACCATCAAATGAGGCAATGCACTCCCATAGTGCAATCAGTTATCTTTAGAGCCAGAGGAAATAGTATTGAGTCCTCAATGTCTTACTCGCAGGCTTAAGATTCTCATCCTCTTTCTAGACTCACTAATGGAAAAATGCTATGGAGATGAAAAGTGCTGGAGAAAAAACAGGGGCCTGTATCATGAAAGAAAACTATAATTAATTGCTCTGTAATTATTAAAATGTTTTCTATTACATGATTTAAAAAGGAATTTATGTGTTGGGGGGCAGTGGGTATATGGACACTCATTGTGCTTCCTATTCAATTTTGTCATCACCCTAAAACTACTCTAAAAGTAAAGTCTATTTAAAAAAAATCAATATGCCAATATATCTATTAATCCAAGAAGTCATTTAGAAAATTGTTTCTAAAATCTAAAAGAAAAAAATTATCTGTCCCATGCATGACTGAAAAATGAGTGTTGTATTGTATGTCTACTATAGGATGTGAATTCTACATACTTTATGCTTATCTTTCACAGAAACCTTGAGATATTGCTAGGATTTCCTTTTACATGTGAAAAACTGAGGATTAAGTAAATTATGTTGTCAAATTTCACACCCCTTAGTGTATGTCAGAGTTATAATTAGAATCCAGATCTCCAATACCTTTCTTCAATCTTTTCATGAGACCATGTTACCTCAGTTGGGTCCAAATCATACATTATATTCTTCAGAAGGTGGCAGCAACAGATTCATAAACGGAAGATTGTTTTCATCTTTTTTCAATACCCAAGGAACAGACAGTGGAAAAATTCCTCCAAGTTTTAACAAAGTTGCAATCACACTAGTACTTTTAATGACATTTTGTATTATTTGCTCAACCATTTAAAACTGTGAAAACTATTTTAGCTCAAAGGCTGAACAAAAACAGGTGGTAAGCTTGATTTGGCACAAGTGCTGTAGTTTCCCCACTCCTGAATTAAAATATTGTATGAGTACAATATTTCCTTATAGTTTATGTTTTCAAATAGTTCGCTGAATAGAAATTTATATATAATCACTTTAAAAACGGACAATTCAGTGGTAGTTAGTATATTGACAGTGTTGTATCACTACCTCTATCTAGTTGCAAAACATTTTCATCCCTCCAAAGTAAAACCACTTACCCATTAAGTAAGGTTTCATCCATATTGTAGATGTATTAGAATGTTAGTCTTTTTGTGGCTGAATAATATTCAATTGTGTGTATCTGACACATATTGTTTATCCATTCATCTGGTTATTGACACGAGCTGTTTCCACTTTTTGGCTATTGCGAATAATACTGCTGTGAACATGCATGTACATTTACTTGTTTGAATCCCGTTTTTAGTTATTTTGGTTATATACTTAGGAACTGCAGGGTGAAGTATTTAACTTTTGGAGGAAGCAGAGAACTGTTTTTCAAAGCAGCTAAACAATTTTACATCCTCGCCAGTGATGTCCCAGCTTCCAGTTTCCCTACATGCTCATCACTCGTTATTTTCCACTTTTACAATTATCATGTTCTAGTGAGTACTAAGTGACACTTCATTGTGGTTTTGATTTGCATTTACCAATCAATATTGATGTTGAAGATCCTTTTATGTACTTGTTGGTCATTTGTATATATTCTTTTGAAAAATGGCCATTTGGGTACTTTGTCCATTTTTTTTTTTCTTTTTAGGTCATATGGAGGTTCCCAGGCTAGGGGTCTAATTGGAGCTACAGTGCTGGGAATTATATATATATATATATATATATATATCTTATTTATGTCTCTTGAATTCACTTTAGAATTCCAATACTCTCTGTAATGAAAACACAAGTAAAACATAAACCAACCTCTTGTCTGAAGCAGATTTTAATTTGTGTAGGCAGCCCATTGCTTAAACAGCAGGAAAGAAGTATAAAGGTAATGAAGTAGAATTAATACATTTCAAAGTATGAATCAAAAATTCCCAGAACAAAGTCCAACAATATAAATCTTTGTTTATAGTTTCATGATTGGTAGTTTTATGACTGTCAAGTGAATTCATTGAAAATATTAATTCAATCTTTCTCTCCCACTGATCATAGCCTAATACATTATAGTTTAATTATACTCCTCATGGAATATATAGTAAGTCTTAGCTGCAATGATAATGCCTCATGTCCATTGTAAGAACGAAAAGCTATAAATTCATGAAAAGATTACAATGCTGTGGAAACAATGAGATTCTGACTTTTTTACTAACTCTGATGTCTTGTACAATTAACCTAATCTATTAACTGTAAAATATTTCTTTTGTGTTACCTGTCCTTCTTGAAGATTTCACTGGTCCACAGTGAACTAAAAGCCATGAGGGTGATATTTTCATAAACTATAGTAGACACTGATATTTATCTTTCTATTTATTTTTGAGTTACCTTCTTTCTCATAAAACATTAGTGATGATAATTGCTGTCACTTTTTTTGCTATTAATGTGCTTAAGTGTCAACACTACGTTAGTTTTTCTCTTTTACATTTACAAATATAAATATATATTCACCTTTATGTATACATGAGCATTATATATACATTTTAGATAATCTATCCATGCACAAATATCTAAACACCTATATGTATGTATATGTGTGCATATCTATATATATTTGTTTTATATATATTTTGTTAATATGACATTCCTTGTACAAATATCTTTGGAAGTCTTTTTTTTTTTAATTTTTTTGCTTTTTAGGGCTGCCCCTGAGGCATAAGGAAGTTCCCAGGCTAGGGGTTGAATATGAGCTGCATCTGCCGGCCTACACCACAGCCATAGTAATGCCTGATTCTTAACTCAGTGGGCCAGACCATGAATCAAACCCGCATCCTCATGGCCACTAGTCGGGTTCATTTCCACTGAGCCACAACGGGAACTCCAGAAAGTCTTTTCATCCTCATTTCATAAACAAGGAAACTTCTGTTTGGTTCATAAATTTGTTTTGGATTTCACTACCTCTACTTTAAGTTCAGTGTTCTTTATATCAGATTACACCTGCCCCTGATTGAAGGCAACAAAACTTTACTGGTGCAATAAGGGTTACTATTTTTTTAAGCATTATGACTTTGAAAACTCTATAGAAATGTTTATTAGATTAAGAGATTGTATTCTCAGTTACGCATTTTTGTGGAAAAATAACATGGTGGTTCTTGAAATAACTTAATGATTGATCCTTCCAGCATATCAGATTCCCTTCCAACAACATACATTTTATAAAGTCAACACTTTTCTTATGAAATAACAGAAATGCCAGAGGAAGCATATAGCTATATAATCATAGAGCTGATCATGATAAAATGTTTTCATCCTGAAGTTTGGAGGTTTTTTCCACTGTTTGGTTTAATTTGCTCATGTATTTGCATCCCTTTAAAATTTTAGTTGGTGGAATCAATTCTGTAGAAGAATAAACAGATCTATTTCATTTAGAGTTTCCCACTTCTCTCCCACCCAGTTTCTTCTCTGTGTCCAAACTCAGGCAATGAATAATCACAATATAAATAAGAGGGCTAGGTTTTGTAAAACTTTGTGTCAGTGTATCCAAAAATCTCTGCAGTTACTTCTGGAGCACCAGTCACCACGAAATGTAAATACTTTGAACAAACTCAAGTGACTGGAAAATCCCAACTGCATAGTTTGCATTGTGTTAGTCATCAAGGAAGAGGTGCATCAGAAAGAAAAAAAAATTCATAGAGAATTCAGCAATGTCTCTGGAGGTTTAGTAATTTGAAGAATACTCTTTTTGAGATTCGATATGCTTCTGTTCTTATATATTTCCAAAGAGCCATTTATGGTTCTTCTAATCTGATGGGATGCAGCAATGTGTGACTTAAAATATTTTCAGTTTCAACAAATGTGCATAAACAAAAAAGTTAATGTTCATTGATATTGAGAGCACCCATAGCTCACTGTGGGTATGCACATATTTCTACAAATTATAGAAGACAGCAAAAAAGTGTAATCAAAATAGACATTACACAGCTGTCCCTGCTGTTGAGCATCTTTATCCCATGTTATTTTGCCATTATTTATTTTGTTTTGTTTTTACCTGTTTTGCATGGCACTCTTGAGGATGAAATACATGATTTTCCTTTCAGGAATTCTAGACTCCTAAGAAGTAGAATACTGAAAAAAATGTAATAGAGTTAGAAAAATGGCACTGTTGGATTATGCCCTTGTTAATGATTACTATGAATTCTTTGTTATTCTCCTTAAAAGATCTGCAGTTTAATTCTGAATTAACCTTAATGACTTGCTTGACCAGTGTAAACAGACAATGTGATGATGTGTTCTTACATATATATATATATATATATATAAAATATTTGATTTGCAATATTATATTAGTTTCAAGTAGAAAACATAGTGATTCAGTATTTTTATAGATAATATTTCATTTAAGTTATTACAAAATAATGGCTATATTTCCCTGTAATATACAACATATCCTCTTGCTTATATATTTTATACAGAGTAGTCTGTGTTTCTTAATCTCTTACCCTATCTTGCTGCTCCCACCTTCCCTCTCCCCACTGGTAACTGCTAGTTTGTTTTCTATACCTGTGAGTCATTTTCTGTTTTGTTATATGCATCCATTCACCTGATGGCAATGTGATGTTCTGAGACTTTTGAGGCTTGATCATTAAAAGGCTTGTATCTGGGTCTCTGGGAACACCTGTTGTGGGGAAAGCCAGCAACCATATAAGAAAACTAAAACCTTTATGTTTGAGAAGCCAAGGCATATGGAAAGAGACCATGGAGACTGTGATGCCAGAGAAAGAGAAAAAGAATGGAGCAGGAGAAGGATCTTTGAAGTGCCAGATACATGAGTGAAGAAGTCATCTTTGAATACTTCAGCCCTGTTCACTCCCAGCTGGTGCCATGTGTAGATCAGTGGTCAAACCACCTGCTTAGCCTTCCCCAAATGCTGAATCCATAAATTTCTTAGCAAAACAAAAGGACTATTTTAAATTACAAGTACAGTTGACCGTTGAACAATCCTCCATGCAGTCGAAAATCTGTGTCTAATTTATAGTCTGCCCTCCACATTCCCGATTCAACTAGCCACAGATCGTACTGGTGTACTATATGAATTGTGTAGTCCTGTAGTATTTACTATTGAAAAAAAAATCGTACATAAGTGGACCTGGGCAGTTCAAACCTGTGTTGTTTAAGGGTCAGTTGGAATTTGTTTTGCAGCAACAGAATAGACTTCATCAACTCATTTGGATTTTTTCCTGGTCTTGCAAACTTGCCAACTCTACTGGAATCATATAATTAGAGAAAAAGAGTTTTTAGTGTTCATGTTGTTCAATACTTTGTAGATAAGAATAAGATCAAGGTAAGTGAAGTGACTTATCTTGTGTCCACACATTTGGTGAGTTCCAGGGCTGTAGCTAAAATTGCAAATTCCTGGGTTTAGAAGATCTTTTTCTATTCACTTTAGAGAATATCAATTGATTACTTTAACAAAAAAAGTTCTAGAATTTGAATATTTTTGCCTCTCTGAGGATTTCCTGAGAAAACATAAGCAGATCTGAAAAAGTTCTTTGCTGTAATGATGGAGATTGAACTGGTAAAGTGAGATTAACCAGGGTAAAAATATAAAGTGTTCATAGTACTTTATTTTTATTTTAGAGTTACAAAGTTTATATTGAAATATTTGGTTGTTTTGGGCTAAAGCATATGCAGGATTATTAGCAGTTTCATAATTAATGATTAATAATGCAATAGTTGATATCTGATGTTAAGATAAAAATGTAGAATAAAGAGAGACAGAAAATCATCTGTATGGCTACAAGGGATTTAATATTGCTGTCTTATGTAATTTAAATGATGAAAATGGCAAAGTAGGAAGAGGTTAGATGGTAGTTGAGTGTTGAGAGGCTCCAAGGCTTAAATGGCTAGTAAAACTTCTAAACAGAGGATATAAATGGTTGGATTTACATTTAGAGAAACCATCTTGGTGGTTAGGTGGGGGAAAGATAGGAAAAAAAAAAAAACTGGAGAAAGAATACTCAATTAGCTGGCTGTCAACAAACTATGATCAAAAGATAATGAAGACATGAAATGAAGTAGTGGCAATGGGACCTTGAAAGAGAAAATGTTTGAAAAAGAAGAAGTAGAAATTGCAAGGTGATGGTGACTGATGACTGGGGTCAAGGAAAGGGAAGAATTTACGACAGTGCCCAGGTTTCCAGTTTAGAAGTTTTGTTGGGTGACTGGTTCCCTGAACACACCTAGAGAATGCAGGAATAAATTAGTAAATAAATAATTGAGTAAAAAGAATTCAGTTACAGATATGACGATTTTTTAAAACATCTGTGGAATAGTCTTATGGCTATGCTTCACTGTCTCTCCACTGTCAAGCTTTGTCTCAACTCCCATCCCCTAAACAAAGCCAAAGGTTACCTCCCTTATACCAGCTCTATTTCTCTGCATCATACTTCCATTTGTATCTACTAAAGAGTACCATAATAAACTTAGGTTACATTTATATGTCCATATTTCCTTCTATATTACCAGTTAGTAGAGGCTAGAGATTATGCCTCTTAGTAGGTAATTTTGTAAATCACTCAGCCCTTGGGCTAAAGTACTGATACAAAATAATAATAAAGTAACTTTTCTGATTTGTCCTCCTACCAGGTATGTGGCTTCCATGAGAGTACTCTCGCTTCAAAAATGGGTTTCTGAGACATCATACAAAAAGTACCTTTTCCCTATTTCTATATGGTCCAGTATGCTCCCAGCATATCTCCAAATGCTCCAATATTTTTTGCCAGTCACCTTGTTGGAGAGACAGAGGAGTTACTCTTGTGGCTCTTTCCCAGTACCCCAGAAAATGTAGCTGCAGCAGTTGTGAAGATTCATTCTCTCCATGTGTATTTCTTGCATTTTTTCCCAATCTCACAGTAACAGCTTCTCCTGGAATTGAAACTAATTGAACATGGAAAACATATCAGGCTACGGCATATCCTGATTTTGCAATATCTTGGTATATGAGTTCATTCTTGTTTGTTCACCACAATTCAAGTGAAGTCCTAATGTATACAAGCTGTAGAATATGTAAAATTTGTATCATACATTCTTAGTCCTCAATCTCAAGGTATGGGAGACTTTTCAAATACCTTTTCTCAAGAGAGTCACTTCAATTGCTCTCTAACTAGGCCTGAACCATTAACAGCTGCTTCCCATTTCACGAGCCTGTGTGGACATGGGCAAAACTAGCAGAAGACGCTCATTACAGAACAAGGGTGTGAGGAGGCTTTGACAATGTGTCTAACAAACTCAGAATTTCTCCAGGGTTGATTATTTCACAAACGTATTGAATTTATTCACTCTTATTATACATCCTAGTTTGTATCCCATTTGGATTCTCTATTATGCTCATCCAATCATACTGATGACTTGATCTACTAACAATTGCTTTCTGTTTCTTAGGAAGATGCTGCCTGTCCTGCAGATGCCCACAATTTCATGTGTGATGACGGCTCACGCGGACCAGCCCCACCAAAACAATTACTTCCAATTTACTTTAAAAAGGGGTTTGTCGTTCTATCAACCATCCCCAATCACTGCCACCCTCTGATTTTCCAACTTTAGAAAATCACAGGTATCTTCTGATTTTCATCAGCCTTCAGTTCCAAAAAAGAATATGCAGGGGCATTTTAAGATTTTCCTTTTATTCACCATTGTACCTTCAATACTGTTACATGCATAACACTAACTACAGTAAACACTTGATAAAACCTAAGACAGTAAAGTGGCTTTTCATGGAGTCTGGGACTGGAGACTGCTGGGCCAGTCTGAACTAGATTCTTAAAATAGGCCCTTTCCTTGCTGTGTGCCTCAAGGGCACTGCTTTAACCATTGTTTTAGTTGTTTTTTTTTTTTTCACTTTTTATGTATTTCTGGATACAGGTGTTCAAGTATTGCATCCTTTTGCACGTGGTAGGAGACCTGTTGCTGATTTTACCAGTGTTGTCTGGGTTTCGAAAGTCGGCTCTGAATGTCTGCCCTCTATTCCCTCCAACTGCCGGCAGTCAGAAGTCGTAATTTATCAAACTGCCAGAATCTGTTTCTTATTAGCGAACTTTCCCTTTAACACTTTAAATCTGGGCTCATCGTTCAGCTTATTGCATGATGCCAGAATCTGATTATGCTTCAGCTACCATCTAAAGCCTTCCCTGTTGCCAGGTCCATGAATGCTTTCTATTAGCCTTTCTCACCCCAGAAAAGCTCTTCATAGTGTAATGAAAATTGTAATGTAATTGTAATGAAAACTATCACAGTTCAGGCGCACAAAAACGGAGTTGGGCAGCCACTGAGGATCTGGTCTTAGACATGTCCCTGCACCACAAGAACTTGAATTTGCTGTGAATGTATCAAACCGAGGACATCACCAGCCATATCTGGAGCAACAGTTGTTAGCAACAACTTTGTGGTCTCAAGTTTACCTCTTGTTACTGTGCAACCATTTCAGACCCCAACCAATCCTTGCTTATCAAGCACCCCTACTTCTTGCCAGCTCCAATTGTAATTCTTGACAAGTAAGTTCCGTAACTGTGGTTTGCAGTTTTTGCCTTTATAAGCTTCCTCCAGTTATGTAGTCTAGAGGAACACAATTCAAGTGCTTCTTGATTCTGTGTTTCCCAGACTACAGTCCTAACAAACCCCAGATAAACGCCTCCTTATTTCAATTAGGTCTCTGTTTCTGAAATTTTTGATTAACACTATCATGGCTTAGAACTTTGGTTATCTCCTCTGCATGCCGCATGCTGCCTCAGTTTGAATCTTCTAACACAAACTCGTACCTTTCAATGTGGAAAGTCAGTTTCAAATAAAAGTCTTATGATTAATCAACAATAATCTCAGGGGAAAATTATAGATATTGGGGGGGGATATTGTTTTATTTTGCTTTGGATACAGTGAGTCAGAGTTCAACCTTCTTTTCTTTTCTACCTCCCCAGCTTCCATAAGGTTAATTAGTATGCACATACACAAGAGCACAACCCCCCATACATTTTACTTCCAAGCAGAGACAAAAAATCAGTTTAAGTTAATGGATCTTGACTCGGAAAAACACTGTCTAACAGTGTCAAAGAGATGGTCTAGCTTCCTTGGGCAGTGCTGACTCATCGAAGACAGATGTTAACTTATATGAGCTCTAAAATTTGAACAAAACCGAAATGTATCATTAGTAAGCCTTATGAAATGTTTCTCAACAAACACTGGGGATGGACACACACACACACACAGGCAGACTTAGAGCTTCCAATCCATTCTGTTCCATTCTGATTTTGTCTTATTGCACTATTCTCTGCTTGGATATTATTTTCCATAAACTAAACTTGAACATAATTATTTGATTATCATACTGAGGCTCATTTTTAAATGAAAGGTGAATTTTGGTAATTTGTGTAACAATGCAAACTTAATTTCCCTACTAGTAAAATTAGGTAGTGATACTGCCTAATGGCAGGGAAAAGGAAATTCCCAGAGAGGCTACATTGGAGGAAGATGGGCAAGGAACTGGGGTGGCTCAAGGACATGCCCATGTTTACATCACCTACCTAATAAATAACTTGGCCACTAAAGCTAATGCTTTCTTCTATATTGGATTTGTTCTTATTTATTTTTTGAGTTTATAACTTCAGAACTTATAGGGGGAGATAGGATAAGATTGAGGCATGGAAGGGACCCAGACGATTGTGGCACGAAAGTCATTTCTTTGTGGTTTGTGTAGACTACGAAAACCAGATATGGACTTATGTTGTTGTCAGAAGCTCCCCTGGTCTCCAAGGCTGGTAAAAGCAGAGTAAGCAGATGCAGAGCCATGCCGCCCACTGCCCCAACCCACAAAACAGCCAACCATCCCCTAAAACTCCAATACGGTTTGGGTGGTGAAAAGCGCCGAGAGTGAAATGAAGATCTGACAAGGAGAAGCAGCAGAAATTGAGCCAAGAAAAGGCCACTTAAGAAGAAAGCAATGGGCTGGGTAAAGTTAACAAGCCACAGGCTAACGTTTCAATAAGGCTGGGATCAAAAACACTTGCGTGGCACCGCCCAGCGTCCGTCACGTGGGCGCCGTGGGAAGAGGGCTTGTGTAGGGGCCCAGAGCTGCACGGAGAAGCTTCGCTGCCTGTAACCTGCGGTTCTGGGTTTCGGCTCTCCGTGGACTCCACCAGCCGCTGCCCTTGTGGGTTGTAGAGGAGCCTCGGCAGCAGCGCAAGCGTGCACAGAGCTGAGCCGGCCACTGCCCCTGGAGCCCGAGGGCAGGAAGGTGGGTGCCTGCCGTGGTCGCGCCATGGGTACCAGGATGTGCTAGCTGACTTTTGGTCCCCCTTCTGTGGCACTGCGGTGTCGCGCCATTCCAGGTCTTTTTGACAATGAAGAAAATGCTTTGTTTTCCCACTGAAGGTGGCTTTTCTCGAAGTTTGGCGTCCAAGTGCGGGCTACCAGTGCTGTTTCACGCTTGAGGGTGTTTAGAATGTTACAGTGGATTAAAATTAAATTCGTGAAATTGAAGTTTACCACGAGGTTAACGGAGATATCGGGGACTTCTGTGAGAAGTGATTATGACTCTTTTGTTCCATTTTGGTGAATCTCGCCTTAGGGAGTGGGTGAGGTTTGGAGCCCATGAACTTAAGATCCCTGATGGTGTTTATTGAGTGATGGCTCCATGCCAGGCACCGTTCTGGGTTCTGCTTCTGGATGTAGAGACTTGAATGTTTATAACAATGCCTTTTCCCAATTTAGTAAAAGGGCCTAAGGTGGGGAGGAAGGAGGGGAAAAATAAAAAAGACCTAGAGGTCTTCTCTTATGTGTAAAGAACATCTAAGATTATTCTAATGTGATAAAATCAGACAGCAACTGACTAATGGATGCCTGTGGGGGGAAAAATGTTTTGAATTTTAACAAGATATTTTTGTGCAGAGTTCAGAAGGAAGTATTTTCCTTGGGATGCTTACGTAGTTTAAAAATGAATTGTAAAAAAAAAAAAATAAATAAAAATGAATTGTAGTTCTGTTGAAAATGGAGGCCATGCCTCCGTTATGCCATGTTTTTAAATGTCACTTTCTTTACTTCTGGATATTTACAGCAAAAACAAAACAAAAAAACAAAAAAAACCTTTATATGACTTGAAATATTGTTCCAGATCCAATTAATTCTAACTAAATGAAAGTTTCTGTAAGTATTACCAAGACTCTCACAACATCAATGCTAAACAAGCTGCAGCATATGGAACTTTAGCCAAATAAACATCAGTTACATGTTAATTTAATCTACTGTTTTTGTTTTTGGCTGTCATACCAGTTAACAATAGCTATTTTAAGTATGTCAAAACTCATGAATCAGCCAGGAGGCAGTCTGATCAATAGCTTGGTTACTGGTCTCAATTAATCTGAAAAGAAATATGTTTCGTGTCACAAGGATGCCTTAAGTATGCCAGTCAAGCTATGAGCTAGTAGATCAGTATTTATTTTAGCTGCAGTTGCTTGATGGGTATTATTAACTCAAGAACCATTCTAGAAAAGAAACTGTGAAAAACATTATCATAAAAAATTAAATATTTTAGTTTTCAGTCTATGTTCTGGTTACTATGGAAACTGGCAACCAGCCCTGGAAGCAATTAATTTTTCAGAAACACATTCTGGAGTCTGGTGGTACATTGTCTTCAACAATCATAGAACTGCCCTAGTTCTTACAAATCATTTAAGACGATTTTTTTAAAAAGTTATTTCATAATATACCTTGTCTCAATTAGTATTGATATGCTGGGTTTATAATAGAATTCAGAACCCAGACAAATTAGATGCTTCATTGGGACAACAAACCCTTCCTTACTATTAGAAGTAGACCGCAGTTAGGTAAATTAAGGAAAAAATTAAGCCTTAGGGTCAAAAAGAGATGCCCTTCAGTATTACAGATTACTTCTAGTAAATCGTTAATATTCTTAATCTATAAGAGCAGTTTGAATGGTGATACAGTCATTCACATGTTGTGTCTGCGATTTCGTGTGAACTGCATGATAACCTTGTCAAATGGTTGTGAGGTAGGAGCATGATGATCTTGATTTTACAAGTAATACAATGTATTAAGATAATTTAAGGTGTTTACCCCAAGGTGAAACCATGTTCAGTGACTTGTAAGCAGTCAAGTAAGCTTCCCAAGGCTATGTTTTGTCTGCCGTGAACCCAGTGGCAGAAGTGCATGTAAAGGAGGATGGTATTTGTGAAAGAGACACAGAAGCTGTTGATATGAGGCACAGTTAAACCTAAAGTATTGGATGAGGCCTAATTATAACAGTGTCACTAAAATTAATTCAATCTGCTTCCTTCCTCCACATCCCCAACCCAGGTGTATTTATTCAGGAGTGAAGGGAACACGTTTACTGAACACCTTCTAAGTGCATTTTTAGCTATCTCATTTAATCTGGGTGAAAAAGTCTTTAAGGTAGATTTAATTTTAGTGAAAATTGATACAAGAAAGGGGCAAAATAAAAGGAATGAAATGCCACAGTAATTAGCAATATTAAGCTTACATTGGGGCTTTATATTAAATAAATTACAAATAGCGCTTAACTGACCTTAGATACAATAAAATAGAGGTTATAACTGTAACTTACATTTATTAAAATTTATAATAAGATAGGTTTCACTTGTATATTTGGATCATAATTGTTATGAAAAATATTTCCCACTACGATATGTTTAATATTGGAGTTGAAAAAAACACCATAAAGATAACTTATTTGCAAAAAAAATTGAGGAAAGCTTCCAGCTTTTTTTTCAAAGTCCTTCCTTAAAACTATGATTTTTGAGTAATACCGTTTTCAAGCACATATACTATTGTTTTTGAGATTTTTAAAACTTTCTCATAACTAGTGCTGAGACATCCTTCTTTAATGTCTTTGGGTTTAGTTTGAGCAGTTCTTAGTTTAATAAAATTGATCACATTTACTACTTTATGGTTCATTAGAAACTTTGCAAATTATTTGAAAGGATTTTTGAATTGCAAATCAGTCACTCAACAGTTATTGAGTTCTTACTACCAATTATGTACCTGGCACTGTTCTAGGTTCAGGGATGAAAAAGTACAGACTTCTTTAACATGTATTTTGGAAAACAAATCATCAGTTTATAAGACAAACTCATACAGTGATTATTGCTAATGCAAAAGTATTATAGTAATAAAAATTGACTGCGGTGGTGGGACTGCTGCTTTTGTTGAGGGGTTTAGGAATGATCTAGTGAGCTTACCCTGAAATAATGTGAGGTAGTCATTTGAGGATATTGAGAAGAACATTTTTAAATATAGAGACTAGCGAGTACAAAAGTGTTGGATGGGGGCATGGTTCTTGGGGTTGATGAGCAGGATGAGGACAAGTGAAGGTGAAATGTACAAAAAGGTAGGTTTGGAGATTAGGCTGGGGAAATTAGGTACCTGCCCATATTAGTGACTTTGGTTATGTGCTGATTGATATAAAAGATTTAGAGGGTTTCAGTAAGGAAAGGATGGGATCTATTGTAAAGGATCACTTTGGCTGACTTGTAAGAGAAAAAAAAAAAGGTAACTGAAGATAATTTGAAGACTTGTATTAGAAGTGAGGTTATAGGAGTTCCCGTCGTGGCGCAGTGGTTAACGAATCCGACTAGGAACCATGAGGTTGCGGGTTCGATCCCTGCCCTTGCTCAGTGGGTTAAGGATCCGGCGTTGCCGTGAGCTGTGGTGTAGGTTGCAGACGCGGCTCGGGTCCCCTGTTGCTGTGGCTCTGGCGTAGGCTGGTGGCTACAGCTCCGATTCGACCCCTGGCCTGGGAACCTCCATATGCTGCGGGAGCGGCCCAAGAAATAGCAACAACAACAACAAAAGACACACACACACACAAAAAAAAAAAAAAAAAAAAAAAAAAAGGTGAGGTTATAGCAAAATGGCTAAGTGTTGTAGTAGGATATACAGCATGATTTGGTTATATTCAGGATCCACTTGAAAAATATAGCCAGGTGCCTAGAATAATGGATTATAATGTAGACTGAGAGAAGAATTAAGAAATATTCGTAGGTTTATGGGAAGAGAACTAGACTGCCTGATATTTCCATTTATAGAAGTGTGAAGACTTGAGGGGTTAAGGGCAAGGACTAATATTTCTGTTTGGTGAAGTTCACTTGGAGGTAAATATTAGACCTCCAAGCAGAGACAGTTTGTAGATAGTTGGCTATAAATGAATGCTACAGCTGTAAATAATGAAATCAGTCACCAACATATGTGACATTTAAAAACATGTAATAATGGGAATAAATGATCAGAAGTGGTCTTCAGTGGTTGCTAAAATCATTGGGTTAAAGGTTGATAGAGAACTGTCATACTGTATGGATAAGATTTGAACCAGCTGATCAATTTTAACTGCTTAAAGAGGTAGACACGATGCATCTCTTGATTAGAACTTCATTGCAACTGAAAATGGCACCACCTGTGGGATGTCCCGGTCTAAAAATTTAATAGGAATTTCATCATATTTATGTCTTCAGTTTACTGAAAGCATTGAGGTTGAGAACATGTTGGCACCATGGGGATGCAATTAGTCAAATAGAGGATGCTGGAAATTGTTCAAGACTAGCGACTGGTTTCCTGAAGAAATAAATTGGGGAAATAAAGGAGAGAGATCTGTTCTATAGTAAACATTTAAAAAACTATGTAAAAAAATTCAAATGTAAAAAGATCTTGAAATGGGACAGCCAAGATTTTAACACTGGATGTAAGGAAAAATGAGTAATTATTTTATGGCTATGCTTAAAACAACTGTGGATTATTTAAAAGAAATGATGTCTTATTTAAGTGGTTCAGCTTGGGGTGGGTGGATAATAGGGATGGCCAGTGAGTCAAGATTCATTATATATTGTTCTTTACCTGAGTTATAAAAAGTGAGATTTATGAATCTTACCTGTTTGAAAATTCCCATAATAAACAAGAGTGAATATATTGAATGTCAAAAAAATGAAAGCCATGGCAAACTAAGGAAAGCCTATAGATAGGGGACAAGGCTGAGAAGAAAACCTGGTAGGAGCTCCAACATTTAAGGGTAGGTTTGAAGAGGGGAGCCTGCAAAGAAGACTGAGAAGGACTGCTCAAGGATTTTGAAGAAAAGCCAGGTAAATGCCGTGTCATGGCATCTAGAGGGATATATGCTTTGGAAAATAGAGGAAAATGGTAAAACAAGGTGAAGGAAGTCAGCAGAGTAAAATGCTGCTGAGCCTTATATTAAGATGGTAATTGAAAGTTCACCCTCAGAGCAAGCAAGATGTTGCTAATGTGTTATTTTTAAGACCAGTTTCAGTGTGTTGTAGAAATAAGAACATGAATGTAGTAGTTTGGACGAGAATAGGAGATGAGAATGTGGAGGCAGAGATATGGGTACCTGTTTAAAGGAATTAAACTGAGAGAGAGGCGGCAATGGGGTTGTGATATAGGATCAATTTTTTTTTAAACTTGAATATCAGAGCAGGATTGCATACCCACAAAATACTGCAATAGAATAGAAGGAAACTGCAGATAGGGTAAAGATGGGGAGAATTATGGGAATGATTTTCTTTAGGAAGGATTAGGTCCTGCATGTAAATAAAGCCACCATCTATGCTAGGAGCAGAAATACTTCTGTGTTAAGAGAAGGGAAGGCAGCACAGGCAGGTACAGATTTGGTGATGGAAACAAAATTACTTGCATATAATGACAGCTTTGTGTCCACAAAGTATGATTGAATTGTGAAGTAGACTTTTCAGGAAGAAAAAATGGGAAACTGTTATATTGAAAAATGGAGTAGTTCACTTATGGTGGAGCATGATAATGTGAGACAAGAGAATGCATACATGTATATGTAACTGGGTCACCATGCTGTATATCAAAAAAAAAAATTTATTGGGAAAATAACAATAAAAAATTTTCCTTTTTTTAAATGTGTAATCAGTGTGATTGTCAATGTTTGGTGCCTATTCTAGATTGGTGGCTACAAATCTAAAGTAAACCTGTCAGTTTGGTTATTTGATTTTCTGCAGAAATGTTCTTGGTACGAGACATGGGGTAAGTCTTCAGTTTGGATGAAACGGGTTTGGACTAACACAGTAGTAGAAGAGGAAGACAAAGGAGTTAGAGATATTGGCAAGGATGTGGTTTCCAGGTGACAATGGCTTGCAGTCTGAGAGAGGTTGAACAGCTGGCATGGGCATACTGTAGCAAGCAGACTGGAATAATAAGACGTGGAGTTCAGAAAACGGGATGCCAAAAAATACAATTTTAAGTTCGTGCTGCTGTTGATGAAGATTAAATTCAGCCTAATAAAGAGATCAGTAGGTGAGTGAAATAGATGGAGGGAAATTGATTTGTGCTAAAGAAACCAAGAAATGGAAAGACCAGTGTTTTGAATTCATTTACATGGATGTTAATGTAACCAGAGAAGTGTGACAGAAGTGGTAGCCAGAGAAGATAACGTTGGCTGGAGACGAAGACATGTTTTCCAAAACCAGAGTTATTCTTTGAAGGAAGAAGGAGGTGAAAAAACAAAAAGTTTGGGGAGTTCTCATTGTGGCTCAGTGGAAGCCAATCTGACTAGTAGCCATGAAGATGCAGGTGATCCCTGGCCTCCCTTAGTGGGTCAGGAATCCAGTGTTGGAGTGAGCTGTTGTGTAGGTCACAGATGCGGCTTGGATCCCCCATGGCTGTGGCTGGCAGCTGTAGCTCCGAATTCTACCCCTATCCTGGGAACTTCCATATACCACAGGTGAGTCCCTTTAAAAAGCGCCAAAAGAAAAAAAAAAAAAAAAAAAAAAAAAAAAAAGCTTGAAAGAAGTAAAAGCAAAGGGGAAGGAAGAATATCATGTAACCTATTGAACTTCTCTGGATCCTGAGGGTGCAGAGAACGAAAGCAGTTTCCTTCAGCGACTTGAGGAGACTGCAAGGGAAGGTTACTATGCTCAGTATAAGGCCAGGTGCTCCTTGGATTAAGAAGATAAAGGGCGTAAAAAGTGTAGAAAATTTTGAGGATGTAGTGTGGGAGTTTAAGGACAGATTTTGAATTCCAGAGGGCTTTTTGAAAGAAGTTAGTAAAGTTGGAAGGAATGAACTGGATCAGGTGAAGAGACATCAACAATCATTGAACTGTGTGACTTCATGAAAATTTAAGTCACCTGGGATGTGTGCTTCCGATGTTGAAGGAACTGAGATTGAAAGAAATGTCTGATGGGATTGGGTCGAAGTTCTTGGGGGAAGAAAGAGAAACAGCTGAATATAGTTGTCATGGCTTTTGATATAATAATTGTTTTTTATGATTTTTATTTTTTCCCATTATAGATGGTTTGCAGTATTCTGTCAGTTTTCTACTGTACAGCAAGGTGACCCAGTTACACATACATGTATACATTCTTTTCTCACATTACCATGCTCCCTTATAAGTGACTAGATATAATTCCCAGAGCTATACAGTACAATCTCATTGCTTATCCATTCCAAAGGCAAAAAGTTGCATCTATTAACCCCAAATTCCCAATCCATCCCCCTCCCTCCTCCTCCCTGCTCTTGGCAACCACAAGTCTGTTCTCCATGTCCATGATTCTCTTTTGTGCAGAAAGGTTCATGAGAAGATAGAGGTTCTTGGGCAGTGTTAGGTTTTGCTGGGTTTTCAGATGGAAAATGAAAGTAAAAATGTAGATTTCTATATTCTTCATGGTTTTATACTACTGATCTCAGAGTATTTTGTTTATCTGAAAAGCATCTAATTCTTCCTTGTCTATTTGTTACTTTCTTTCTTCCTTTTTCTTATTCCTGTCTGTTGATTTGTGTTTCACAACCCTGAACTTTGCTTAGCTATTGCTTTTCCTTACTTGTCCTATTGTCAGCAAGGTTTTATCACAGCAGACACTGAAAAACCCTGATGTCTGTGTTGTTGAAAAATGGATCAAGTATGACTCTTAAACTGTTACCTCAGGAGAGCTGGGTTATACTCGGTGTATAGAAGAACAAAATATCGGGATGGTGGATAGGAATGTGGTAGGCAGATGTTTCTAACGTTTGACTTGGGTACTAATTGCTGTGAAGGGGTCTAGATAAATTTGTGCTTTTGATATAAAAACACTAGCTGTATGTGTGTCTGCATGTTTACTTGTATGCCACATAATTAAATCTTTAGACCACTTCCAACAGCATTTATTATATAATGGGATAAAAAACAAATTTGGATCCAGTAGTATATACTAATTAATATGGCTAAATAGTTAACTCAAAATTTGTATACAAAATTGTCAAATGAATTTATTGATAGTGTCCTTATAATAAGCACCATAATCAGTTTTTACCCTAATGGCTCATGTGCAGAGAACATCAAATCAAAGCATAATTAAATGAAAGCAAAAATAAGGTTCAAGTATATACATTTTTGATGGCTTTGTATAATTTATCAGTAAACCCTGTGTTATCTAAAAGACTATCTTCATGAACACGATAATTCAGCTTGTTATTTTTATATTGCTTATGTGGGGAACTAGGTCTTAAATAGCCATTTGTAATGTATCAATTTTGACTTTTTAAAAAAGCTAAATTGGTAGAGATTATTTCATTGACTAAAAGAAATACAGTACCAAAAATATATGTACTTGGTTCCTTAATCTTTTTTGGGGGGGGGTAGAAACAAAAAGTAGCTTTATTTCTTTTTATCATTTTTATTTTTTCCATTATAGCTGGTTTTCAGTGATCTGTCAATTTTCTACCATACAGCAAGCTGACCCAGTTATAGATACATGTATTGATTATTTCTTCTCACATTATCTAGTCACTTAGAGAGCATACTATAGTTCCCAGTGCTACACAGCAGGATCTCATTGCTAATTCATTCCAAAGGCAATAGTTTGCATCTATTAACCCCAAGCTCCAAATCCACCCCCTCCCTCCTCCTCCCCCTTGACAACCACAAGTCTTTTCTCCAAGTCCATGATTTTCTTTTCTGTGGAAAGATTCCTTTGTGCCCTATATTAGATTCCAGATATAAGTGATATCATGTGGTGTTTGTCTTTCTCTTTCTGACTTCACTCAGCATGAGTCTCTAGTTCCATCTTTATGGCTGAGTAGTATTCCATTGTGTATACATACCACACACATACATAGACTTTATGATGAGTCTCTTTTTTATGGCTGAGTAGTATTCCATTGTGTATACATACCACACCTGCCTAATCCAGTCATCTGTCAATGGACATTTGGGTTGTTTCCATGTCTTGGGAATTGTGAATAGTACTGCAGTGAAATGAGGGTGTATGTGTCTTTTTCAAGGAAAGTTTTGTCCAGATATATGCCCAAGAGTGGGATTTCTGGGTCATTTGGTAGTTATATGTATAGATTTCTAAGGTATCTCCAGACTGTTCTCCATAGTGGCTGTACCAGTTTACATTCCCACCAACAGTGCAGGAGGGTTCTGTTTTCTCTACACCCCCTCCAACATTTATTTGTAGACTTATTAATGATGGCCATTCTGACTGGTGTGAGGTGATAGCTCATGGCAGCTTTGATTTGCATTTCTCTAATAACCAGTGATGTTGAGCATTTTCTCATGTGCTTGTTGGCCATCTGTATATCTTCCTTGGAGAATGGTCTATTCCGGTCTTTTGCCCATTTTTCCATTGCTTTGTTGGCTTTTTTGCTGTTGAGTTGTATAAGTTGTTGGTATATTTTAGAGATTAAGCCCTTGTCAGCTGCATGATTTGAAAATATTTTCTCCCATTCTGTAAGCTCTCTTCTTGGTTTCTTTTTGGTTTCCTTTGCTGTACAAAAGCTTGTCAGTTTGACTAGGTCCCATTGGTTTATTTTTGCTTTTACTTCTGTTGCTTTGGGGGGACTGACCTGAGAAAATAATTTTGTAAGGTTGATATCAGAGAATGAGAATGTTTTACCTGTGTTCTCTTCCAGGAATTTGATGGTGTCTTGTCTTGCATATAAGTCTTTAAGCCATATTGAGTTTATTTTTGTGCATGGTGTGATAGTGTGTTCCAGTTTCATTGATTTGCATGCAGCTGTCCAATTTCAGCACCATTTGCTGAAAAGACTGCCTTTTTCCCATTTTATGTTCCTGCCTCATTTGTTGAAGATGAATTGACCATAGGTGTCTGGGTTATTTTGGGGTTCTCTATTCTGTTCCATTGGTCCATATATCTGTTTGGTACCAGTACCACACTGTCTTGATTACTGTGGTTTTGTAATATTGCCTGGAGTCTGGGAGAGTTATGCCTCCTGTTTGGTTTTTGTTCCTCAGGATTGCTTTGGAAATTATGGGTCTTTTGTGGTTCTGTATAAATTTTTGAATTGTTGTAGTTCTGTGAAAACTGTCCTGGGTAATTTGATAGGGATTGCATTGAATCTGTAGATTGCTTTGGGTAGTATGGTCATTTTTACAATATTTTTCCAACTCAGGAGCATGGAGTATCTTTCCATTTCTTTGAATCCTCTTTAATATCCTTGATTAATGTTTTATAGTTCTCAGTATGTAAGTCTTTCACCTCTTTGGTCAGGTTTATTTCTAGGTATTTGATTTTTTTTGGGGGGGGGTACAATTTTAAAAGGTATTTTTGTATTCATTTTCTAACATTTCATTGTTAGTATACAGAAATGTGACTGATTTCTGAATGTTAATCTTGAAATATCCTGCTACCTAGCTGAATTTGTTCATCAGTCCTTAATCTCTTATAGTAAGTAAAAGAGTTATTTTACTGTGTTTGAATTTAATTTCTCTAAGATACACCATTTTTAAACATGCATTTTTGAGTTTTCTATCATATTCTTTTATCCAACACAACATAGGCTAAATAATGTGCTACAAAGTGAAAGGAGGTTTATTTTACATTTATAGAAGGAAGTGTGTTTTCTATTCAAAGATAAGTCTGTATTTGTTTAAAACTATAATCCAAACTTGTATCATTTTCTACCCAATGACACTGTTATAATCAGACAAGCTCAATATCATGATGGTGAAAAGAAGTTGCTCAATATATATGCTAAATTTGGTAAATCTAATATATAGATAACTCTACAAAAATAAGAATTCAAATAAAATATATTTTACTTTATAATGAAAATAGTTCTATGAATCCAAACTACAAAAATTATGATTTCTATTTACTGTGAGCTGCACATATCTATAGTTATAGAAAAATAATAAAAAATGATGTCTTTGATAATTTAGGGGTTCACCACATTGCAGAAAAAATGTAAAATGCCAAAATTTATTTAGATATTATCACAGTAATACAAATTGCTTGTAAATATTTCTTATAGAACGCATGCCTTTTCTATTTTACTTTGTTTACTTAAGACTTTAGACTGCAGAGATCTCTTTTCATTGTTGACTACTTTAGGTGAATTTTCCTGTTCCTTTAACAAGCTTCTTCATCTTGCTAATGTTTTTCTTTTTCTGTGAGTTTAGGGAAAACACCCTGTAGTGTTTGTAAGGCTGCTTCTATGCAAAAGCACCCCTTTGATTTTTTTTTTGGGGGGGGGGTTACTATTTTTTTTTGGTGTGGGAGTTTGGATATTTACTGTCTTTCTTCAGGCTGTTATCTACAGGATGCTCAGTGTGTTTTCAGGGAGAAGGAGGCAATGGGTAGGGCCAGCAGTCAGTGCCTGGTTGCTGGGCTCTCATCAGCAGCAAGGACGTGCAGGAAGGTGGCACAGGCTACTCCTAGTTGCAGGACTCTTGGTTGCTAAGGGGGAGGAGGAGGGAGTGGGATGGATTGGGAGTTTGGGGTTAAGAGATGCAGACTATTGCCTTTGGAATGAATAAGCAATGAGATCCTGCTATATAGCACTGGGAACTATATATAGTCACTTATGATGGAGCATGATAATGTAAGAAAAGTATACATGTATGTGTGACTGGGTCACCTTGCTGTACAGTAGAAAATTGACATAACACTGTAAACCAGCTATAATGAAAGAAAAAATTGTATTAATTTTTTTTTTTTTTTTTTGTCTTTTTGCTATTTCTTTGGGCCGCTTCCATGGCATATGGAGGTTCCCAGGCTAGGGGTCTAATCGGAGCTGTAGCCGCTGGCCTACGCCAGAGCCACAGCAACGCAGGATCCGAGCCGCGTCTGCAACCTACACCACAGCTCACGGCAACGCCGGATCGTTAACCCACTGAGCAAGGGCAGGGATCGAACCCGCAACCTCATGGTTCCTAGTCGGATTTGTTAACCACTGCGCCACGACGGGAACTCCTTAACAATTATTTTTAAGTCAAAAAATAGACTTTAGTAAACCTAACTCATTTTAAAATGTGGTGTTACAGTAGATATTTTTAAATAGTTCTTTAATAGCTCTTAAACCATGTATTGAAATTCTAATTTTAAATATTTAAAAATACAGTGAATATTTTAGACATTTGTTTTTTTCTTATATGTATATATGACGCTTTAGACATATATCAATTTCCGAGTAAAATCAATAGCATTAAGATTTTACTTTAAGATTATAAGCAGTCTATAGAAATCTAAAATACTCTGTAATTCCCCAGAATCATGAGAATTATAAATATTAAGTTATTTAAAGATTATCTGTTTCTTTCTAGTATTTTCATCTTTCATCTTTTTTATGAATGTATATTTTCCCTCTACAGATCAAAAGGGTTTACTTATTCATATTGCAGTTCAGGTGCAAAAGCAAGGCAGATAGTTGAAATATTTCTTTGTTTAAATGCCTTGAAATTCTTGGTGGCATAAAATATCAGTGAATACATGAAGTCACAGGCTGCCTCATTTTTCTGTTTTATTTAAGTGAATTATTTGTGTTATTTCTTAGTTCATAAAGTTCTTCTAGCAAATTATATTTAGAAGGCTTACGCAGATATTTCCTGGATGACTTATTTCATTCAGTAAACCAGCTTTGCAGAATTTCCTTAAGGAACACATTTCCAACTTTGGAAGAGACCTGGAAAAGTCACAGGTCAGAAGAGTCTTAAGTCACTTAAGTGGGGCTACAAACAAATGGAAAAAATCAATTATGTAAACACTGTTTGCTTCAACCACTGAATTAATGTGACATGAAAAATACTCTACGTGTTTAGATAAGGGTTCTATCTAAGGTGTGGCCTGTGTCCAACCCAAGTGTCCTGGATATCCGGAAGTTTTGAGTTGTTTTGACTTTAGAATTGAACCAAAACTAAAACACTGGGATTTCACAAACTAGTTGGAGCTGCTAACCATTCTCATTAAATAATAGAAGCTGAAAGCTTATTTTGAAACCAGCACTGTGGCTGATTTTTATCCCAAACTACTTTACGTGAATTTAACCCTTGACATATAATAGTTCTGGGCTTGTTTTACTAAAGCTGCATATTAATTTTTCTTGTCATTATAAAGAAATTGCACATTAATGATAGCACTTCTGCATTATTTTCTCAAGAAGAAGGGCACATCACATCTTTCTGACAGTTTCCTTCTAAAACCACATCTCTCTCTGTCTCTTTCTTTCTCAATTTTAATAGAAGCAACAGATTGAGTTTACCCCATAATCAAACTTTTCTTCACCTTTAAAGGCTGACTTTAAAGGTGTTTCTCTGCTTAAATCCTCCACTAGTACCTTATTAACACTTTAACCAATTTGTGTTTATGCTTTTTAAATTGATTATATCCTTCTAAGTGCATATTTCTTTCTACTCTCTTAATGAAAGTTAAATTCTTTGAGCTAGTGCCCATATTGTAATCAAATTTTGTGTGCCTATTAAAATTAAAATATTTTAATTTTTATTTTAAATCACATTAAACCTCATACTTCTAAAAGCTTAAGTTTTTGTCCTCTGTTTAACCAGTAATTCTGGAAGGAAAAAAAATTTCAGTCAGTGGTGAAATTTTAGAAACTTAGACAAGTAGTAGGGCATTATTTTAAGGTGAATGGGGTGACATTTCCATGCTGTTACTTTATATAAATCTTCTCTGCTTGTTATTTACTGAAAATACAATACAGGTACTATCAGCTTTTCTCATTAGGCTCTGTTTCAGGGTGTCCTTAGCTTTCTCATCAACCTCCTTAGGGCTTTTCATAATATTTTTATACCAGCTCCTCCCACTCCTTCCCCTTTCCCCATTTCACTATTGGCTTCTGTTAATATTTTTATAACATGACATTTACGCTTAAGATCATTCAAACTTTCAGCACCTCAGTTGCAAAAGAAGAGATACTTAGAGCATTATGACAAATGAAAAAGTGTTAGTGACTTATAAGTGTGGAATCAGAATGTTCAACCCATGAGAATATCTTACCGAAGGCCCCCTTCTAAGCACAGTGCAACTTATGTTGAGTGGTGAGAGAGGCCACATGATATGCATGAAGCTATATTAACCCAGAGAGGACTTGGATTTCCAGAAAGCTTACTTAAGGAACTTAAGTCAGTAAAATTAGACTTAAGAGAGTCAAGGGTTTAACTGATAGAAGAGGAAGCAATAACAGGGTAGTAAGCATGAGAAAATTAGCATAACTGTCACATACCTGTATTGTATTGTTCTGGAAACTTTAATGTACTCTGTAGATGTTAACCAAATTTTGTCTTTTAAATAACTTTCATAAAATACCTCAATCTGTGGGTTAGATTATAAAATTAAAATTTTTCTTTAATTTTTTTAACTATATGAGAAACATAAACGGTGAGCTCCCTTCTGGCATCCCAGCATACCCCAAGCTCATGACTATATTTGCCCTGCCCAAACTCTGGAATTAACCACTTCTCTAATGAGCTCTGGCTCCTTTTACTGGTAATTGGAACGTAGAAATCAAGATTTGGGTACTGGATACGCCAGAGAATGTCATCATTTATAGATGCACTTAGTGGAGAGAGCTGGGAAGTGTATGTATACTAACTCATGCATATATACACACAGTTGTTTCTGTGTCTATCTTATATATGCCAATACTCTCCACAGCATATAATAAGAGTTCATGTTGATGCCTCTGCCTCAAGTCCAGAATAAGTCACACTTTAATGTATAATATTAATTTAATTGTATATATTGAATAGATATAGATATGGACATACATATTTAAGAGTAATCACTGAAGGAACATAAATGTTCTAGTTTAATAAACAGGGGAAAATGTGAGAGAGAGTAGAACATAGAAAACTTTATACCAGTTCAAATGAAGGAGAGAATAAGGAAAATTAAGAAAAATATTTTTAAATATCTGATTATACTTACTTTGTTTTAAATGACAATTACATGTAATACCTGAATACAACCATATCTACTAATGGAATTAAAAATTTAAATATTTCACCAATTCTGCCTTTCCTCCTAAAAACGAACATGTAAGAAGCTTAGGCATTTGTGCAGGTGACTGTATTAATTCAAAGAGCAGGTGAAGCTGCAGAGGTTCAAAATATTTGTAAGTAGAAGAAATTGCTTGTCATTTCATGAAAATATTTTAACAGGCAACTAAACAAAACAAAGAATGTAAAATAAATGTCATAAATCAATCTCACATAGAACAATTTACCATATCGAACTATAAAGAAAAATATGTATCTTAAGTGAAATCCTTACTTTAAAATTTAACACTCATTCCTTGAAACAAAAGAACTTAGTAAATAAGAAATAGAGCTTGCTTAACTGCATAAAATTGGTCTAAACCAGACATACAGCTTTTAAGTCAGAGGACAAAGTCATGTGAAATGAGAGTTGGACAAAGAGAGCTTATGTTAAATGATAACAGAATAAAAAAAAACTTTATTCATGGCAGATTTTTTTTTTTTTTAGAAAAAATATTTTGAGAGAATGGATGAAATACCTCAGTAGGACTTAACAATTCTGTCAGGTATGAGAAATACATGAAAATCATGGTGTTCCTATATATCACAATAACCAACTGGAAGAAATAGTTTGAAAAGCATTCCACTCACAAGCAAAACAAATCTGTAAGATAAATAGAAAGTAATCTAAGAAAGAGTGTGCAAAATGTGTAGGAAATTACAAAGTATTGTTGACTATCAAAAAAGAGGACTTGGTGAAATAAAGTTCATGATGTGAAGCCGCCTCAGTATCTTAAAATATCAGTTACTCATGAATCTATCAATATAAAGAAACTCCAGTTATAATGATACCATAGGGTTGTTGTTTTTGTGTGTGTGTGTGCGTGCGTGGACACTGAAAAGCTGACTCTGGAGTTGCCAGTGTGGATTATCTGCTTAAGAACCCTACAAAGTGTCTATGAGGATGCAGGTTTGATCTCTGGCCTCATTCAGTGGTTTAAGGATCTGGCATAGCAGTGGCATAGGTCTCAGATGCAGCTCCAATTGGCCCCCTTGCTTAGGAACTTCTTTATGTCATGGTTGTGGCCATAAAGAGAGAAAAAGAAAAATAAAAAATTAACTCTTAAGTTGATATAGTGTATGCTGTTATGTAAGAAGATCCCAGACACTTGTACAAAAGTAAAACAAATAGCCACATATAATATTTCTTGCATAATTCTAGCAATTAAATGTGGTATATTGATTTCTTACATCTGCCCCATCAAATATCTTCTTGACCACGTCTACATTTTCTTACATTTGTGAACTATAGTAACTTAAACTCCCTTGACTTTTCCAGTGAATTTAATGAATGAAAGTATCAGCAAGAGATGAGAGGTAAGAAAAAGTGAGGTAGGGATATTTATTTCTCACCTCTTTCTTGACAGATTCTTAAAGATTGGCTGTATCTCTATCAAAATGCAACCTGCTCCTACTACTATAATTATTCTTCTTGGAGCCAGAGGAAGCCTAGCATGCAAATGACTGCATGGGGGAAGCCCCCACTGGCAGTGTCTGCCCTCTGCTAATGTACGTTTAATTTCTGTATGGGTGAGAAATAAACATTTGTGTTACCCCACTGAGATTGGGGATTATATGTTTTAGCAGTTAATCTATGAACGTTCAGTTCTTCTTTACCAAACTTTCAGAGCAGTCAACACTGTTGATCACTCATTCTTAAAACAGTTTTAAACAGTTTTGTTTCTTGGATTCTGATAGTAATTGCTGCTAGGAATCAGTGCTGCCTTTGCTTCTCTTCTGTTTTTGAAATGCCGTGATTCCCAAGGTTCTATGTAGTTTTTTTTTTTTTTCTTCCCTATTTGGTGATTTTATCCAGACCATGTTTTTAAAAATCCTCTCTATACTAAACGCACAAACATTTATTTACAAACTCATCCTTTCTCTATTTTGTGATATTCCATTTCCTGCACATGTATTTTTCTCTGGATATATATACTATGCATTTCAGACTTAACATATCCAAGTTCAAAGTTTTGATTCCCACACCATCTCCATGAATCTTTTTCATTGCCCAATCTTTTCAAAGTATATGGACTAACAGTCAATAAGTTGCTCATACTAAAATTTCATAATCATTTTTGACTCTTCTCCCAAATACTGTATCTAGTACATAAGTAAATTCCTTATGTTTCATTTCTGAATTATTTAGTAAATATTCTCAACCATAATCAGTAAAATTCTAATCCAACCCAGTTTAATCTCTTGTTTGAACTAGTCTGAAACTATCAGGTAGCCTCTATGAGTCCTTCTTTTGGAACTCCTCTCATCAGCCAACTATTTCTTTTTAAAATGACTGTCATTCTTCTACTCAGAACCTCTGCATGATGCCTCAGCCATATTTAGAACAACATCCATTGTATGTATTAAGGGTCCCATAAGGACCTGTTGACCTGGGTAACTCTGTGACCTCATGTCTGATTTTTTTACTTTCTTGTCCAAATGGCCTGGATGTCTCTCCCTCTGTAAAATGTGTTCATTATATTTTCCCTAAAAATTGACACCAATTTCCCCTCAGGTTAGATAGCTCATGCTTTCATACTCATATGGCTATATTTACCTCAATTGTCTGCTCAAATATCATCTTCTTAACAGGCTTTCCTTGATAACCCTATCCAAAAAAGTATCCCTACTTTGTTAAACTTGTAACCTTATATTGTTAAGCATTTTTAAAATAACTATCAGAAATCATATTATCGGTTTAGATTTTTGTTTGACTTTTTTGTCTTTCATTTGGATAACAGTTCTATAAGGTCAGGTGCTTTTTCTGTTTTATTCTTTATTCAGTACTGGATCCCTAACTTGGAACAATGCCTGAGGATATAAGGCACTAAAAATAAAACGAAACAAAAACTCAAACTTCTCTTTCACAGAATAATGAAGAAAAAGTGTCTTCAGTTTAATATGTGACGCAGAATAGTACCTTGGGCTAATCTTAATTGAAGAGCAACAACAAGTGTCTTGATCTTAATTAAATAATGGAATTCCCTTCTGCATTCATTCTGTTTTACTTGGAAGTGCTATATTTTTTAAGTTTCTCTAAGTTGAAACTTTTACACATTTAGAAACCATCTTGGTTCATGAAGAGATTCAGGTTATTTGTGGTGACAGCCAGCCTCTCTAATTCCATTCCCTCTATTACCAGGCCATGAGTTGAGCATACATTGTCTTTCACCAGAATCAATATCTTATCTATTCAGCTCCCTGAAATGAGCTTTCATTATCCAGGTAGTTTAGATAGATGACTTGCAACTTTTATTACCTTTAGTATTGCCTGCTAGGATATATAGGGAGCCTTGTATAACAAGTATAGACATCCATCAGACCGGGTCACCTTGAGATTAAAAAATCGATGGGGAAGAAAATAACAGTTGAGTACTTCTGAGTTTGGCACTCATTATCAAAGAAACATGGTATATAACTGGTGACAAAAACAAGCACATGGTAAACTTTCTTAAGCACAGTCCTGAGGTGTCAAGCTGTGATCTACAATGTGAGAATTCTTATGGGGTTTGGTTCATATAACGAGACCTTTATAAAAGTACTATAAAGTACTTTGCATCCTTGAAGTTTCTTAGGAGTCTTAATGTTAAGTTCTATTCTTGGTGGACACAATTAGAGACTTATATGAATGCTTAAAATTATGAATTAAATTTAGAAAAACCTCACTAAAATAAATTCTTAGTATAAAATCATATGAATAATTACACAGACAAGGCAAATCTAGAGAGATAAATATAGATTAGTGTTTGGTTAGGTCTGAAGATAAGGAAAATAATTCAGTGTAAATCGGTAAATTTACCCCAAAAATCTTTGTGAGCCACACGGGAAGTCAATCCCAAAAATCTTTGAATTGCACACTTAAAGTGGATAAATTTTATTCTGTGTAAATTATACTTCAACTGTTTGAAAATGATTTGTTAAAGGATCATATGTAAAATAAAAGAAATAATACACTTTTATCAAGTTTATAAAGTATTCTTCAAAAAATGCAGCCCTCAGACTGTTATGCTTAGAATCTGATTAGTTCCTGACCTGTGGAGGGAAGTCTGTTACAGAGGAAGGACCAAAGAAATGTGCCAGCATCCTCCATTCAGTTCACTTCTGTAGCCCTTTCAAAACATAGATAAGCCATAATAGATGATAGCGCTTTACTATAAACCTAAGTAGTGGTACCATATTTGAAAATGTTTTGCAGGATGTGAAGAAAAGAACATGAATTCTGGTACTTGGATGTCACTATTGACAAATTTTTTTTAAAATTTTTATTTTATATTGGAGTATAGTTGTACAATATTGTGTTCATTTTGAATGTACATCAAAGTGATTCAGTTATACATAAAAACCTTTTTTAAGGTTGTTTTCCATATGAGTTATTACGAAATATTGAGTAGTGTTTCCTATGCTATACATTAGGTGCTTATTGATTAACTATTTTATATGTAGTAGTGTCTATATGTTAATCCCATACCTAATTTATGTCCCCCCCATCTTTCCCTTTCGGTAACCTCAAGTTTGTTTTTGTGAAGTCTATGGGTCTCTTTCTGTTTTATAAATTAGTTCATTTGTATGACTTTTTTAGATTCCACATATAAGTGATATCATATGATATTTGTCTTTCTCTGACTGATTTAGTATGATAATCTTTAGGTCCATCCATGTTGCTGCAAATGACATTATTTCATTTTTTATGGATGAATATTCCATCATATATATGTACCACATCTTTATCCATTGCTCTTCTGATGGACATTTAGGTTGCTTCCATGTCTTGGTTATTGTAAATAGTGCTTCACTAAACAGTGAAGTGTGCATATATATTTTCAAATTATGGTTTTCTCCAGTTATATGCCCATGTGTAGGATTGCTGGATCATATTGTAGCTCCATTTTTAGTTTTTTTTAAGGAACCTCTTTCCTATTCTACATAGTGGTTATACCAATTTACATTCCCACCAACAGTGTAGGAAGGTTCCCTTTTCTCCACACCCTCTCCAGCATTTATTGTTTGTAGACTTCTTGACGACCTTCTGAATTTTGTAAGGCGATACCTCATTGTAGTTCTGATTTGCATTTCTCTAATAATTAGCAGTGTTGAGCATCGTTTCTTGTGTTTTTTAGCCATTCGTGTATGTTCTTTGAAGAAATGTCTCTTTAGGTCTTCTGCCCATTTTGTGTTTGGGTTTTTCGATTTTTTGATATAGAACTGCAAGAGATTTTTGTATATTTTGGAGATTAATCCCTTGTTGGTTGCATCATTTGTAAATATTTTCTCCCATTCTATGGGTTGTCTTCTCATTTAGTTTATGGTTTCCTTTGTTGTATAAAAAAATTTAAATTAAGTCCCATTTGTGTTTTTATTTTCATTGCTCTAGGAGGTGGATCTGAAAAGATATTGCAGATGTCTATGTCAGTGTTCTGCCTATGTTTTCCTCAAAGAATTTTATGTAGTATTTGGTATTATGTTTAGACCTTTAATCCATTTTGAGTTTATTCTTCTGTATAATTTTAGAGACTCTTCTAATTTTATTCTTTTACATGTAGCTGTCCAGTTTTCCCAGCACTACCTATTTAAGAGATTGTCTTTTCTCCATTGTACACTCTTGCTTCATTTATCATAGATTAATTGACCATACATGTGTGGATTTACCTCTTGGCTTTCTCTGTACCATATATCTATACTTCTGTTTTATGTTCCACTACCACACTGTTTTTATGATTGTAGCTTTGTAGTATAGCTTGAAACCAGGGATCCTGATACCTCCACCACTGTTTTTCTTTCTCAGGATTTCTTTGGCTGTTTGGGGTTTTTAGTGTTTCCATACAAACTTCAAATTGTTTTGTTATAGTTCTGTGAAGAACATCATTACTAATTGGATAGGAATTTTATTGAATCTGTAAATTTGTTTCAGTAGTATAGTCATGATAAAAATACTGCTTCCAATCCAAGAGCATGGGATATCTTTGCATATGTTTGTGTCGTCATTGATTTCATTCATCAGCATCTTCTTTTTTTCGTGATAGAGGTCTTTTTTGCCTCCTTAGATAGGTTGTTCCTAGGTGTTTTGTTCTTTTTGATGTGATGATAAATGGGATTGTTTCCATAATTCTCTTTCTGATCTTTTGTTAATGTATAGAAGTACATAATATTTCTGCGTATTAGTTCTGTATCCTGCAACTTTACTCAATTCATTGATTAACTCTAGTGGCTTTCTGGAGCATCTTTAGGATTTTCTGTGTAAAGTATCATGTCATCTGCAAGCAGTCAGATTTTTACTTCTTTTCCAATTTGGATTTTTAAAATTTTTTTTTAATTCTCTGATGCCATAGCTAGGACTTCCAAGACTATGTTGAATAAAAGTGGTGAGAGTTGACATCCTTGTCTTGTTCCTGATCTTAGAGGAAATGCTTTCATCTTTTCACCATTGCATATGATGATAACTATGGAATTGACATATGTGGCTTTTATTGAGGTAGGTTCCTTTGTGTTCACTTTTTGTGGGTTTTTACCCCACAAAAAGTGGATATAAATAGTGTTGAATTTTTTCAAGTTTTTTTTCTGCACCTATTGAGATATTTTTTCTATTCTTCAGTTTGATATTTTTTCTATTCTTCAGTTTGTTAATGTGACATGTCACATTGATTTGCAGATATTGAATCCTGGCATCGTTGGCATAAACCCCACTTGATCATGGTGTCTGATACTTTTGATGTATCGTGGATTTGGTTTGTTAGTATCTCCTTGAGGATTTTTGCATCTGTATTCATCAATGGTAATTGGCCTGTAATTTTCTTTTCTGTTTTGAGTGATGGTGGCCTCATAGAGTGAGTTTGAGTGTTCCTTCCTCTGCAATTTTTTAATAAAGAGTTTCAGTAGGTTAGGTGTTAACTTATATCCAAATGTTGGATAGAATTTACCTGTGAAGCCATCTGGTTCTGGAGTTTTGGTTTTTGGAGTTTTGTTTTAAATCATAGTTTTAATTTTAGTACTTGTGATTAGTATATTCATTTTTTTCTATTTTTTCCTGGTTCAGTCTTGGTAGATTGTATCTTTGTAAGAATTTGTACATTTCTTCTAGGTTGTCCTTTTTATTGGCATTAAATTACATATAGTAGTCAATTATGATTCTTTGTATTTGTTGTGTCAGTTGTAACTTCTTTTTCACCTCTAATTTTTTTTTATTTGAGCGCCCCCCCCCCTTTTTGAGTCTGGATAACTTCTAATTGTGGCCTTTTCTGCCTGTAGAAGTTCTTCTAACAGTTATTGTAAAGCTGGTTTGGTGGTGCTGAATTCTCTTGCCTTTTGTTTGTAAAACTTTTGATTTCTCTGTCCAATGTGAATGAGAACCTCACAGGGTAGAGTATTCTTGATTGTAGGTTTTTCCCTTTCATCAATTTATATATACTGTACCACTTTGTTATGGCCTGCAGGGTTTCTGCTGAAAAGTCAGCTTACAGGATTCACTGGTAAACCTTAGAGGATTCCCTTGTAAGTTATTTGGTGCTTTTACCTTGTTGCTTTTAATATTTTTTATTTGTCTTTAATTTTTGTCATTCTTTGTTTTGGATTCCTCATTGAGTTTATCCTTTATGGGACTCTATGTGCTTCCTGGATTTGAGTGTTTGCTTTACCATGTTAAGGAGTTTTTATCTATTATCTATTCAAATATTCTATCAGGCCCTTTCTCTCTCTTCTCCTTCTGCATCACCTATAATGTGAATATTGGTGGATTTATTGTTCTAGAGGTCTGTGAGACTGTTCTAATTTATTTTCATTTTTTCCCTTTATTTTGTTCCACAGCAGTTATTTTCACCAGTTGGTTTTCCAGATCACTTACTCGTTCTCCTGCCTTGTTTATCTGTTATTGATTACTTCAGGTATATTTTTCCACTTCAATTGTTTGTTCATTTCTATTCTTTTAATCTTCTAGCTTTTGGTTAATCATTTATTATATCCTCTTGTTCTAGACCTCCATTCTTTTTCAAGATCTTGGATCAACTTTACTGTTGTTACTCTGAATTCTACTTCAGATATATTGTCTATCTCCTCTTCATTTAGTTGTTTCTCTGATGTTTTACTCTTTCATCTAAAATTAATTTCTTTGCCATCTCATTTTGTCTTTTGGTGTTTGGGGTCTCTGGTCTTTAGGTTGCAGGACTTTATTTCCTTTTGCTTCTCCTGTCTGGCCCTTAGTGGACAAGGTTAGTTCAGGAGCTTGTGCAGGCTTCCTGGTGGGAGACACTGGTGTGTGCCCACTGGTGGGTGGAACTGGGCCTTTCCTTCTGATGGGCAGGGCTGTGTCAAGAGGTGTGTTTAGAGGCAACTGGGTTCAGAAAGACTTTGGTAGCCTATCTGCTGATGGGTACACTATATTCTTACCCTGGTGGTTGTTTTGGCTTGAGGCATCGTAGCACTGGAGCCTGTAGGCCTTTAGGATGTGGCCAGGTGTAGGTGCCAAAAAGTGAGGACCTGGGAGAGCTCATGCCAATAGATATTCCTTGGGTCCTTTGCCACCAGTGTCCTTGTCCCCACAGTGAGCACCATATCTCCAGAAGATCTTCCAATTAGGTCTGGCCCAGGCTCCTTTGGGGTTACTGCTTTGCCCTGAGTCTAAGAGCAAGTGAAAACTCTTGTGCACTCTCCACAGGTGGTGTTTCTGTTTCCCTAAGTCCTGTGGAGCATCTGAACTCAAAGCCCTAATGGTCTTCAAAGACAAATGCTCTGGGGCCTCCTCCTTCTGATGCCATACCCTCAGGATTGGGAATTTGGCATGGAGTTCAGAATTCCCTCTCCTATGGGAGAGCCTATGCAATGTAATTATTTTCATTTTGTTGATTGCCCAGCCAGCTGGTATGGGATTCAATTATATCATGCAGGCACCCTTTTTACCATCTAATCATGGCTGCTTCTTTGTCTTTGGATGTAGAATGTCTTTTCTGGTATATTCTAGTCTTTCTTTCTTTTTTTTTTTTTTTTTTTTTTTTTTTTTTTTTTTTTTTTTTTTTGTCTTTTTGCTGTTTCTTGGGCCACTCCCACAGCACATGTAGATTCCCAGGCTAGGGGTACAATCGGAGCTGTAGCTGCCGGCCTACGCCAGAGCCACAGCAATGCGGGATCTGAGCTGCATCTGCAACCTACACCACAGCTCACAGCAATGCTGGATCCTTAACTCACTGAGCAAAGCCAGGGATCGAACCCACAACTTCATGGTTCCTAGTTGGATTTGTTAACCACAGAGCCATGAGAGGAACTCCTAGTCCTTTTAGTTAATGGTTGTTCAGGAGTTAGTTGTGATTTTTGGTATTTTCCTGAAAGAAGGTGAATTCAATTCCTACTCTGCCATCTTGTCTTAAAGATGTATTTTCTTCAATAGAATATCAAAACAATAAATTTTATTGAAGGAATGGGGTCAGTATTCATGGTTTCGTACTAAGACTGTGATAACTGCCTGGCTCCTTTTATATGATACCCTCTGAGGCCTTGGAAATCTTATTTTATGGGGCATCACAGTGGTTCACCACATCGATTTCTTAGGCTAATTGTACTTGTTGTTGAACAAGTTTTCTAGATACCGTAGTAAGTTACATGCATCCCAGAAGTGGTAAATAAACTCATAGAGAAAATTACAGCCCTGGCACATTTACAGCCCTAAAATAAATGTTATTATTCTGCACACATCCTGCCACCAAGTAAGAGTAACAGCACTCAGTAGGTCTTTCACACTTGGAACTACTCTTCTAGTGTAGTGCAAACTGACCTACTGCTTAGGCTATATGACTCTCAAATTCATGAATGTCGGAAGTATCAAGGTTATATGAAGTTGTTAAATATATATCTCAAGATCATGGCATCTGCACCAAAGGACTCTATGCTCTAAAGAACATATCCTTGTTTGCTACAGAACCTAGTATAAGTTGAATGCCTACATGCAGAATATCTGTTGACTGCAACTAAACCAGATTACCAACTAAGGAGATAAAACATGTGCAGCATAATTTTAGTGTGTATTTGAAATGGTGTGTTTAGATTTGAATCTTAGCAGATTCAGAAGCAACAGTAACCTACAAGAAGAGTAAATTGTTTCACTTACTTCCTAAAAGCAGTGCTTCTCCCTTAGCTTCTACCTATGGCTTCATGGAGGTTGCCTTAGTGAGGAAACTATCTTGATGTGTTGCTACAAACCAAATTGAACTTCCAGCATACCACAAACTTAAAGATGGCTCTCGTCTCAATGTTAGAAGGAAATTCTTTCAATGTGAATAGGTATGAGCAACATATAGTTAGATATGGTCTGCTTTTATATACACAGTCACTTGAGCAGTCATAAATGTCTGGGCTGGTTGGTCAAGGGCCTGCAAAGAGCAAGATTGGGATGCAGTGAAGAAACAATAAGAACTTTGCAGAAGAGACACATGGATGGATCTTGGGTGTGGGCAAATAGCATGAGAATCTGTCTTGCATTATTAACTACCTATGAGAATTGAACCTAGCAGGGGCCCTTAACAACAGGAGAGATAAGAGGATTCTTCTTAAAAAATATTAGCCAGAATTTGTTCTGAGTCTCTCCATTTCTTGAGCATGAGCCCATGAAGAGAATAGTCCTACAGCAGGGTTTTTCTTCCTCTGTGTCAGATCTAGCTACTGCCACTGCTGAAGGCTCAACCTTCCAATAACTTAGAGGAACATGGAACACTTAGTAAAGCAAAGTCAGCTAATAGGCCAGTCAACCACTTGGTCCTAGATTGATTACATCTGTTTTTTCAAACTGTTTGGGGACAGTAATCCATCCTTATTAGAATTGGTTTCTATTCTATGTTTGCACTTATTTTCCTTCCCCAGTGTCGTTACTACTGCAATCTGGATTTATATGGTATCAAATTTGCACTATGGCATGCCATGGAACTTTTTTTAAACCAAACTACCCATTTCATAATGGCAAATACATGAGTATCCTTGGTGTTTAAACTGGGCACAGACATCTAGTACCTTCATTTGTATGTATTAATACATGTTTTTAATGTTAAAAAATATTTCAGTATAAAAATATCAATATGGATGGAGGCATATATGTGTGCATATGAATGTGTATATTCATTTATTTTATTCATTTCACAAACATGTATTAACACCTTATATTCTGTTTAGTCCTTAGGAGCACAAAAGTGAATAAACATAGTCTGCATTTGAGGGATCTTCAGTCTAATAGAGAAATATGTATTCTAAAATGAAGATACAGCAGAACAGAATTTTGCATGAGAATTTAGTTGGTATTTGTGGTTATAGAGTAATGAGGAATGATAGCAGAAAGAAATCCAAGGAAAACTTGAGAGGAAAATGTAGTTGTGTTAGTATTGATTCTCCAAGTGGAAACCGTATGGAAGAAAAAAGAATAACATATAGAAGCAAGAGGTGTTAGAAACCATGGTAAGTTTGAAGAATGATATGATTGGTTGTTGCTAGAACTAAAATAGGATTCGTAGAATTTAAAGCATTAAAGGTAATTTATAGTCAGATTTTTAACAGGCCAGGAAGGCAGTGTCACCAGGTTTGAATTTTATCCCATAGACTACATGGTGCCACAGAAAGCTTTTAAGCTGGAAGTAATAGAATCCAATCTATATTGTAGAAACATCAGCCTGCCAGCAGTGTTGATAATGCACTAAAGGGATATGAGATAAGTTTGGGTGGTCCTTTGAGAGGATATTGACACAAGACTTGAAGAAAATGTTGCTTTCAAGGGATTTAGAAGTTAGGTTTCATCAACATTGGTACAGACAGCATTAGCAATAAAATACGCTCTGTCCTTATATACTGTTTGTTTAGCTCTTTTAATATTTCCTCCAAATGCTTACAGTTTCCTTGAAATGAGACAGTACATCTTATTCATCTTTTTATTCTGTATGTAATGTGGGAATTGTAAATTAAAAGAGCACCTATAACAAGTTGGATTAAAAATTTTACAAGGTGCTAAAGGGGTGCTTAGTCAAAAGATGATACCATGAAACATATTTTCATTCTATTCAAGTAGCCAACCAGACAAAAAGAGAATGATGATTTCAGGTAAGAAAGATTAAGGAAGTGTTGAGGACTATGATAAATTTGAGAAAATTTTATGTTTCAGACAAGCTGAATTTATTAGACATATTTTGTACTGAGAGACAGGGCACATCTCGAGGGGGTATTATATGCCATGATAAGGAGTTTTCATATTATGCTAAGAGCAATAAACTATTAAAGAGGGAATGACATCACTCACCTGATATTTTAAAAAGCATTGTTCTGGAAGAAGTTTGGAGAATTTACTGGACCACAGTGGAGGGAGAGAAGAAGGGGATTAGTTGCAGTATTAGAATAATAACCTAGAGCAAGACATAATGAGAATCTTAAGTAGAGTCAGTGCTAAACGAAGGGGAGGGAAGAGCTAATGTTTGCATATATACCACACCCTTTTTTCCTATTATGAATACATTACATTAGTATGGTAGATGTGTTGGCAGTAGTAAACAAAATATTAGTACATTATAATTGACTACGGTCTGCACTTTGATTTATAGTTTCTTAATTTGTCCATAATATCCTTTTTCTCTTACAGGATCCTGCCTAGCAGACTGTGTTTATATTTACCTATCTTGTCCTCTTAGGCTCCTTTCAAGTTGGCTCTGAGGATCTGAGGTTTTTTTTGTTTTTTTGTTTTTTTTTTGCGCTATTTCTTGGGCCGCTCCCGCAGCAAGATGTGAGTTTTTGATCTATATCATTTTCTCCTACTTGAAGGACCTCTTTTGTCATTTCATGCAGGTCAGGTATGCTAGTCACTAATTTGTTCCCCACTACCTCTCTCTCTAATCTGAGAAAGTCCTTATCACCTTCATTTTTAAAGGGTAATTTCACTAGACATAGAATTCTAAGTTAATTATTATTTCCACTATTTGAAACATTTTACCTCACTTTCTTCTTGGTTATGTGGATTCTGATGAGAAGCCTCTTGTAACTCTTCCTCTTTCTTCTGTATGTAAGATGTTTTGCTTGTTGCCTCCTCTGACTTCTTTCAGGATTTTCTGTTTGTCTTTGGTTTTCTGCAGTTTAAATATGATATACCTGAATGTGAACTTTTTTTTTTAAAGATCCTATTTGATTTTCTTATTCTCTGTGGTTTACTATCTCTTAGTACTTTTGGAAAGCCTTGGTCATTCTTACCTCTTATGTTTTTTCTACTTAATTCTTCTATTCAAATTTCATTTAATGTATACCTTTTTAAATTGTCCCATATTTCTTGGATATTCTGTTCTGGGTGTGTATACATATGCACTGAATTTTTTTTTTCTCTTTACATTTCAGTTTGAGACATTTCTGTTGACCCATCCTCGAGTTCATAGATTCTTTGCTTAGCCATGCCCAGTCTACTCAGGAACTGAGTGTTACTTATTTCTAGTATTTTATTTTGATTCCCTATCTTAGAGTTTCTATCTGTGTATGTTGTTTAGTTTTTCCCATTGTAGTTCATAACGTAATAATCACAACTATTCTAAATTCCCAACATATGTATTATATCTGAGTCTGATTTTTAATGCTCAATTTGCATCTTGAGACTGTATTTTGACTTGACTTTTAGCATGCCTTTTCACTTTTAATTTGAAATCCAGATAGGTAGTATTGGGTAATGTTAATCTGATTAAAAGTTGTCTATGTTGAGTGTATGCTCTTGATGTAGATACCAGAGACTTCAATCAAATTCATCTAGTCTTTTTGTTTTTGTCTCCTCTCAATTTTGGGCCTCCCTAAGTAAGTATGGCATAAGAGAAGCATTCTATTAATATGTTATGATTAAATCTCAGCCTTGTAGTGAACAAGTGGCTTGTGGCTATGACCTTCACATGTATTACCCAATAACATAGCCTCCCTCTAGCACACAGTTAAGGTGAGATGAGAATACCAGAAGGAGCTGGAGTGAGATGAATGTCCTTTCAAGTTGGATCAGGCTCTGATCTTTCCTGGAGAGCAGGCCTTTGTTCTGAGACGTACCTCACAATGCTCACTCTTCTCCTCCCACCGCCAGAGACCCTGGGTATCTCTGCTTGAAGTTTCACCTTTAGCACCTAGTGAGGATCTGGGAGGTAAAAACCCATGAAAATTTACTTAAGTTTACCTCCAAAGAACATGACCCTCAGGAGTCTCTTATTCTCATACTACTACGCAATCAGCCTTCCACCATTCATCAGAATTACCATTGAAGTATTTTTACTGGATTATGGCTGCTGTGGCTTCTTTTCCAAGTAAGTAAATCTCAACTGCGACTCTCTTGCTTGGTCTGCCTTTCCAGATGTGAGAGTGACAATTTGCCCTTTAGCCTTAGTTCTTTAATATATCTAAGTGAAAGTTACTGATTGATAGTTCTTGGAGCATTTTCTTGCTCTAAGAATGGGAATGACCACTTCTAAAGTGCTACCGAATTGAGGTGAAACTGCAAGTTACAGATGCTGTTTTATTACTTATTCTTTTTCATATTCTCTGAGCATTTTGTATCTGTGTCTGTTATTTAAAATATTCTAAGCCACTATTTCTTGAACATTTATTTCAGTCTTTCCTTCATTTCTGGGATTTCAGGTATTTCACCATATTATTTCCTTCATTTCTGGGATTTCAGGTATTTCACCATATTCTTTCCTTCATTTCTGGGATTTCAGGTATGACTTATTAGACCATCTGATACTATACCACAAAGCTTATATACTCTGTTCTTTTTAATTAACTCCTTTGTCTCTTTGTTTCAATTTGGGTAGTTTCTATTAACTGATATGAAATTAGCTGAATTTACCCTCTCAGCTCACCCTTGTGGTGAGCCATTCAAAGGCATTATTCATCTGTTACTTTGCTTTTCTCTTCTAGCATTTAATTATTTTTCGTGACTTTTGTATTACTGCTAAAATTAATCAACTAATCGTGCATGTTTTCTGCATTTTCAATTACAGCCTTTTGTGTACTGATTGTAGTTATTGTAGTCCCCTGTGAGTTGTATCCAACCTCTCTGTCATAGCTGATTGTGATTTTTGTTAATTTTTTCTTTGAGAGTATTTGTTTTTCTCCTTTTTATACACTTCACACTTTTTTTTTTTTTTTTTTTAGAGCCATTCCTGTGGCATATGGAAGTTACCAGTCTCTTTTGTTGAAAGTCATACCACTTATGTAAAACAATGGAAAAGGTAGTAAAGTGTTTATGCTTCAAAATGGATTCATCTTTTCTTCTGCTACTCCTTTAATGTAAGAAACTTAATCTCATGAGAAGTTGGGTTGGGCTTAAGTTTGTTGCTATTAGGGTTATTCTAAGTATAACCATACACGTTTTCTTTTCTGGTACCCCTTCTACAATGGGCTTTCCCAAGTGTCCTTGGGGTGATGGTATTTTTGTGGCCCTTTCTTCCACAGATTAGGCTTTGGTTCTGTAAATAGAGATAAGAAAAAAGTTTGAGGTGAAGTTTCCTGTTCTTCCTTTACAGACTGCTATTCTCCTCCCTAAAGATCCATGCCGAGGGGAGAGATGTCCACAGGGCTCTCTCCAATCTTCTCCGTCTTTGTCATCATCGTCTCTTCCTTTTCCTCTCTCTCCCCCTCCATTTCCTCTTCCTCATTTTCTTTCTTTCTTTTTTTTTTTTTCTTCTGTGGTTGTGTAGTGGAAAAGAGCCTTCAAGAGGGTTTAAAGTCTCCTTATGTCTCTTACCCCAAAACTGGGTTCATATCTTGATGGGTGTTGAGCCAAAAGACACAACCAAGCCAAGACAAGGAGAAGGAAGGATTTATTATTATTTGCAGCAAGTAAGGAGAACCCTGGTGATTTTTCCCAAAGCAGTGTCTCCCCAAACAGCAAAATTGGGCAGGTCTTAAGCTAAGCATGCATGTGTGTTTATGAAGGGCTTAGGTAGTCAACAGGAATTCAAGCATATTTGATTGAAATTGTGAGGGTCGGAAAGAGTCAACATCATCATGCCTCAGTTTCCAAGGATCTGATGGTTGAGTGCTTCATGCTAATCTTTACCATTGAAACAGTACTGGAAGTCTTTGCAATGGATATATTGTCTCTGTTAACTGTTACTTCTCTTGTCTAATAAGAGTTGGCTGTGCAGTCTTTTATTCTCTGTTCAATTTTGAGCATTGTGGCTAGGATTAGATCACAAAATGGCCTGGGCTAAAAATGACTCTGTCAAGAAAGCCATGGTTCTTCATCTGAGGACCCCGTCTCCTATCTTCTTACATTCCCGTACTCCCTTGCCAGTCCACGCTAAGCTTTCACTAACTCTTCTAGATGATTCAGTCTGTCTCAGGTCAGCAAGTGCCTCTCCTCTATCTTTCCCTGCAGGAGTCCATCCCTCTTACATTTCTAGGTAGGTGGTTGCCCTGTGATTGCAGCTGTCTGAGTTCAGAGGAGTCATGAACTCAGTTTGTCCAAATTTTTGGTGTTGTCATTAAACAAAGGAGTAAAATTCATTCCTGTTCTCTGCCTCCCATGCAGAATCCAAAAGTTGATTGATTTTTGATGACTAATTCATTGAGTTTGAGTTGTCCTTAAGAGCCTACTGATTATTCACTTTAATGGTATTTTTTTTTACACTTAAAAAATCTCCAAATTTCTTTATGGAATTAAATATTTTTGTTGTTCTTGTAAAGCTGAGCTAAAAACATTTTTAAAAAGCAGGAGCAGATAAGAATGAAAAGGCAGGAGAAGAAGAGTTTTGTGTTCACATGAGATTTACAAGTAGTTGGAAACTAGATGAGACTGAGAGATAGAGAAAGAATTACCTTTAATCAAAAGATTTCCTTTTTAGTTGTATTCTAAGTTCCATGATGAATGTTATGGCTGTTTCTCTATTACCAAAATCTAGTTTACAGGTTCACATATCACAGTTGGCCTTGTTTTCACTAGACACTGCTTAAATAACTCCCATGTTTGTGTTCTCTTCGATTTCTACCATAGATCATTTTCCTTTGTCTTTCAAGATGCTTTAGCTGCTAAAATTACTTTCTGTGTGAGTTAAAAGCCCAATTCATAACCTCCTTTACTTGCAGTACTGATTAGATCCAATGTACTATCTACCCTTTTCAATTATCAGAACTTTTTTTGCCCCATGGCACTTTGCTCTAGAAAATCTAATTTCTTTTGCTTCATCACAGGAAATGACTTTAATTCAAACTGATCCAATATCTTTCTTCTGTATTCATTTTAATGTATATTATGTTTGCATTACAGTTAGTTTTCCCACATGAATTTTAATGAAAAAATATCTGGATAATTTATGGGACTCATAATTGAATATGGAATGCATTACGAATATGTTTTATTGGCTGATTTAGTAACCTAGGATTGGTCCTCAACTTTCATCAGTTCCCTTGAATATGTTAGCCCCTTGTTTTGTTTTTTTTTTTTTTTTTGTCTTTTGTTGTTGTTGTTGCCCCTTGTTTTTATAGCTATCTGTATTTTGGGTTGACTCATCAATCTGAATATACAGTTACAATGGAATGCTTTTACCACAAAAACCAAAATCACCTGGTAGGGTGATTCGTTTAGAACTCAACTCAATGGGTTTTGAATTTTTTTTAATGTGTTCAGAAACTTTCTTTTGGAAGAAGAAAGTTGTCTCCTTGTGAATGAACTGAAAATATTTTGCTCCCTCCGTTCCAGAAAATACATAGGTCTCGTGTTTTTAATTTCAAGGACTTCCTTGGTGTTAGCGAAGGAAGGTAAACTCTAATCTGAACAGCTCTACATTTCTATTTTATGTGAACAAAATAAGCTTCACTTAATTAAAGGAATAGAGTCATAACTCAGGACAAATTCTGAGGAGGAAAAAAAAAGTTACTTTGAGTTAGGAATTAACCCTGATGTTTTCATTGTGAGTATTCATATATCAGCACCCATTGAGGGGGGGGGAGCCAAATTATCATATTACATGTTAGATTTGGAGTACATAATTAGAGAAAAAAATAGCATTTTATTTCTGATGGGTTAGATGGAAGGATGATTTTGATATTGATTTCACTTTTATAAGTTCCAAGTAGTCCTCCAGTATGGCTTATGGAAAAGGTAACATGACAGGCCATGCCCAGTATGCATAATTTTCTTTTTTGGGGGGGGGATGGTTCTCGTGTAAAGTGAACCTGTGTGTGTGTTTGTGTTTCTCCACTCTCACAGTGAAGTAGAGGAATTCAGAACTATACATAGATTCTTAAAACTGTCACTGACAATATATTTCACTGGCAGTTTAAGTGATGGTAAGAGACCAGGGTATGAACTCGTCCAACATTTGCCACTATCTGATTGAAGTTTTGTGTGGTTTTGGTTGGTCTTGCTTTATACTTAGGCTGTGGTCTGAATACTTCTATCCCCCCCCAAACTCATATAAAAATCCTAACTCTCAAAGATGATATGAGGATGTGGGACTTGTGGGAGATGCTAAATCATGAGTGTGGAACATCATAAACGGGATTGGTGCCTTATAAAAGAGACTCCAGAGGGGTCTCTAGTTCCTTGAGCCACTTGAAGATACATTGATAAAGATAAGACCTGGAAGAGCGCCCTTACTCAGCCATGCTGGCACCCTGATCTCAGATTTCTGTTCATAAAAGCTCTAAGCAATTTGTTTCTGCTATTCTTAAGCTGGCTAGTATGTGGTATTTTGTTACAGCAGCCCAAAAGAAGTAAGACAACACATTTGTGAATACACAGACAGTCAACCTGACTACCTGCATATTCATTAGATGTGACAAGTAGACGATGCTATGGCACTGAGGGCATGCTGAACTCCATGTCTAATAAAAATAAATTCCGTCAATACTATCTCTATTGAAAAGCCTATGTAACAGATTCTCTGCCAGACCTCTCTTAGTTTATGGAGAAGGAATTTCTTTTGAATCTAAAGGTACATTATTTTCTGGTTTGGAATAAAAGGTTTAAAGGACAGAATCTAAGAGGTTTGAGAGTGAGTATAATCCTGTCCAGCTTCTACTGTGGTACATAGATTTGGGTAACCTACTTCAAAGGAGAGACAGAAAACAAATAGTTATATTTAATTATGGTTTACAATTACATGGCTTTTCACATTGATTTTATATAATGTTTAAGTTCTGATAAACACTCTGTGAATCTCAGAGAAAATGACTCTTTGGCCATAAGTCAATTAATCACTGACTGGGTAGGACCTTGACTAGAGGTAAGTCATGAACTTCCTCATTGGAGCTCTTCTGCTATGTTGTCCTATTTGTATTGCATGCAGGAGTGAATATAATCCCTTATGACTTGGTTAAAAGAAACCAGACGTATTTCTAATGATCAGATAACAACCAGGTCCCCTCTGCTAGACCTAAAACATTTTTAGAATATTTGAATATCTAAAATCACTAAATTCACATACATTTACATTCCAAGTGTGCCATTTTCTTGTGTGTATTCATTCATTCATTTTTGTAGTTGTACCACATAATTGCATGATTATAAAAGAGTAATCCAAAGAGACTTGCATGATATTAGTAATGAGCCCATGACCCATTTTATCTTCAATTGACATAAAGAAAATATTTCTCCACTTCACCATATAAAATATTGAATAGTACAAATCTAATATGTGATATAGAACTTCTAAGTTTTGGTATTTTAATGAATTTTTTAACATAAAGCAATCCAAGTTAGGGGGCTCTTCCTTTACTACTGAATACATAGATTGAAATAATGAGTCATGTTATTTTCTTCAGTTATTTCAGAAATACTATATATGGAATTTGAGATAAAATGAATCTATAATTATTTTAGCTTACTTTTGTTTGTTTGTTTTGTGTGGTAAACACAACATTTGTAGCTTTCTCTACTCCCAGAAAAGATTTGGGGGTTAAGGAAAAAAAATTCTTAACCCCAGCACAGTTTTATCAGTGTTAACTGTGTTGTAATGGTGCCTTGGAATTGAAAGATACTGCCCCTTCAAATGCTGAATCTTTTTCAATCTCTTTCTTTCCATGTAGTTCAAAGCACTGGTCCAGCTTACTGTGACAATGACCAAAAGTAGAAAAAGGAAAAGGAAAAATAAATACCATCAGTACCAAATCCTGTAGGTTTATAGAATAATCTCAAGAAAGGACAGTATAGAGAAAATTGGCTTTACTTCAGAGGAACCCTTAGTTAGAAGCACAATAATCCATTACTATTAGAAAACAGAGTCAGGCGCAGGCTGTCTGTACAGTGGTACATAGGAAGAATTGGAACACCTTCCTGTTCTCAAATAACTTTAACATTAGGTTTATTAGCCCAGTTTATCTTTGGGAAAGGGCAATGAATTCCACCATTCAAATTCCAACAGTATCCTGGGAAAGCTAATGAATTCATCCCCTGCCCCATCCCCCCCCACACACCGTGTGTGTGTGTGTGTGTGTGTGTGTGTGTGTGTGTGTGTGTGTGTGTAAAATTTGCTTTATTATAAAATATTTCAACGTACGGAAAATTGAATATTGTAATATTTATATATGATACTTGAACAAATACTAATATTTAGCAACTAATTATTTGATACATGTTACATATACCAGGCAATTTGTTAGCTACTGCACTTTCAGGATTTAAAGAGTGAGAGAACACAGCCTTTGCCTTCAAAGGTGGTTAATTCTTACAGTGGATTTTTTTTTTCCCCATCTTTTTAGGGCTGCACTGCAGCATATGGAGGTTCCCAGGCTAGGGGTCTAATTGGAGCTACAGTTGCTGGCCTATACCATAGCTCATGGCAATGCTGGATCCTTAACCCACTGACTGAGGCCAGGGATCAAACCTGTGTCCTCATGGATACTAGTTGGGTTCGTTAACCACTGAATCAGGATGGGAACTCTAATTCTTAGAGTGGAGATGTGTGCCTTGAGGTACCAAATGCTGTGTGATAAATATGCACACAGTAGCCTAGGAAAATGAAAATGTTATAATGTGAGAAGAGAAAAAGACTTTAAGTCCAGATCTACTTACAAAATTGGAGTAGAGCAGGGTTTGGTAGAAGTTACAAGAGAGGGGTGACCCAATGTGCATTTCAACTTTGCCCTTAAAGATGTCAGTTGTTGCCTAGGTGCTAGGGGAAATGCAAGGAAGTATAAATGCTAGCAATTATAAATAAATGGGAAGGGGGAGGTTCTTGAGGTGAAGAAGGTGCCAGTTATGTATTATGTACAGTAGTCAAGTAAAACCTCTGAGAAACCTCACAGGGAACCTCACAGAATGGAAAGAGAGAGCTCTAAAAATAGGTATCTGGGGTCTGGGTGGTGGGGGGGGGGTGGAGAGGGTTGAATCTTCCAGGTAAAGAGAAAAGCGGTTTATCCATTTATTTTGTATCTATGTGATATATATAATAGGACTTCTCTAAATGCATTCTAAGATTTGAAAATTACTGTACCAGATGGACGGAAGCCTATATCTTAACCATATTCTGATCTAAGTGTCTAGGTGGTGTTAATTCCTATAAGTGGAAATGACAACTGGAAATTCCATTGAGAAAGAGATGGTACTGTTTTCTTTGCCTTTCTCTGCCTTTGAACATGGTCATAGTACCCCAATCCAACACTTTTTTCCCTCCATCAAAACAGTGATCAAGAGATTCAATGTGGAGTTCCCACTGTGGCACAGCAGGTTAAGGATCCAGTGTTGTCTCTTTGGCTATGTGGGTTTGATTCTCGGACCAGTGTAGTGGGTCAAGGATGTGGTATTGCTGCAGTTGTGGATTGGATTTGATTCCTGGCCCAGGAACTTTCATATGTTGTGAGTATGGCCAAAAAAAAGGGGGGTGGGTGGGGGGGAGAGATTGAGCATATGAAAGGCAGTATCTTTTTTTTTTTTTTTTTTAATTTCAAGGAACTGTTAAAATACAGATAACATTGATAGCATTTCTTTTGGGGCAGATCTTTTTTTCTTAACCCAGGAGTCTTCTCTAAGAGGGGAGGAGATAGCTATAACTCTCTTGTTGACTATGGGGTGGGGGGAGCTAAAGGAATGAAATAGATAACAAAAGATTTGTTTTATCATACATTTCAAAAGAAGTGCTTCCTTGATTTCATTGAAATTACTGGATATTTAGATGTCTGCAGCTTGCCCAGAGAAAGATAAAATTAGCAAAACAGATGATTAGAAAAGTGTAATGCTGCTATTTTCTAGTAACACAGGGGATTGTAAGGGCAAATAAAAAAAAAAAACAACTTAATTCTCCCTGTTGAAAATAAGAGAAAAGGCTTATTCCCCTCATTTTTCTTAAAGCATTTGGTTTAGAAAACTTTTAAGTTCTTTTTATCTCATTGAAATGTATATAAATGCCTTAAGAAGTAAAATAGCCTCTTGGCAACTTTCAGACCCAGGATTGCCTTTCGCCAGGATTCAGGAGTGATCTCTGATACGTCTTCAAGGGAGATAGTAAACCTGTCTCCCACTTTCGTGGAAGGCTATGATCACGAGCATCTCCTCCAAGATGCAAAACCACCTCTTGTTATAAAGATAAGAGGTTTATTTTTCCTTTGATAAAGCCAGTTAGTAACTCAGAAGACCACTCCAATTACCAAGTGAATTTAGACTGAACTGTGCATGACAGGTGATGCAGTCCAGTTATCTTACCTGAGGTCCAGTTATTGTTTATCTTGAGGACATGTCTATAGTGGGTTGTATCTGTTTGTCTTACAAAAGGGAGGTTTCTATCTTGAAGGTGTTTTTGCAGATCACCTGTGATGCACAACACAATCTGGTTTAATGTTTTATTCAGTAATGTTTTCTTTCTTTCCTACCTTTGAGAGAAGTTTTCTGGGTTAGATATTTTTTAATTGTATTTCCCCATTCCATGTGATATATTTATTTAGCATGCTTCCTTTTGGTAGACTCTAATTTCTGTAAGGACAGGATTTTATCTATTTTATTCTGTATCTCCAGTATCTAAAATTCTGTCAAGCATGGTAAAGATACTAAATGATTATCATGAGTAAATAAATATGGCAGTTAATCAATGGATCAAATTTTATCAGCTAATTTTATCACCAGACATTCCTTGCATAAAATGTTATTCCAGCTTCTCATGGCTCCAAAGCCTAATTCTATATCATTAGCTAGTGTATAAGGCATATAAAGATCCAGACTTCTTTAACTTGAATGTTCAGTAGTGGGATCTCCAAATACTCAGACATCTTCAGGACAGTAAAGATGTAGGTATAGGACAGAAATTCCCTTAGTCCCTTTACCTGCCAGTGCCCTTTTCATGATATAAGGGGACAGGGCATTAAACCCTGATACCAGAAATTCTTATGCTCTGGTATCAAAATTGCAATACATATATTCACCACAGTGTTTTTTGCAAGTCATAAAAGACTTTCTCTGGCTGATTAAAAATCATTAGGGAGGAGTTCCCGTTGTGGCGCAGTGGTTAACGAATCCGACTAAGAACCATGAGGTTGCAGGTTTGATCCCTGGCCTTGCTCAGTGGGTTAAGGAGCCAGCATTTCCATGAGCTGTGGTGTAGGTCGCTGTGGCTCTGGCGTAGGCTGATGGCTACAGCTCTGGTTAGACTCGTAGCTTGGGAATCTCCATATGCCACAGGAGCGGCCCTACAAAAGGCAAAAAGACCAAAAAAAAAAAAAAAAAAAAAAAAAAGGAACCTCAAATAAGTGTCTTCTCTTTGAATAATAAAATATTGTTTCCTTGTGCAAGAAGATATTCCAGGACTTTCACAGAGCCATGATCAGGAGCACTAGAGACCTGAAATAATGTAGCAATCTTAGGTTGTCTGAAGGAGAAGGGATTTTTAACAGATGCTATCCACAGGTCTCTGCATCCAGTGATGTTGATATCATAGAGAAGAAAGTTGCAGAATTTAAACTAGACATTATATATATATATTTTAGAGGATATTATAGTGAGCAATACAGCACTGGCAAGATAATATATATGAATCCTTAATATTTTACCCTGCAGAATGATTTTTGCATATTTTATACCAAGGGAAGCGATAATTAGATGCTCTAAAAATAAGCTCTCAACAGATTTCCCCATAAGCTCCCTTGCTCTAAGAAGTATTTATTATTGTTTCTCTGGTGCAGATTAAGAAAGTGGGGAAGAAAAGAAGGAAAATGTGATTATTTTAACATATTGATGATAGCTTTAGTTTCAGGGTATCCTTCTGAGAATGAAAATATGTAAAGCCTTCAGTGAGCCTTCAGGCAATTCAGCAGCTCTTTTCTCCTGCTGCTTCAAAAACAATTTACACAACAAACACTATTGGACTTCCTGACATCCCCCTTCCAGGAATCCACATTCAAATTTGATTGTACCTCTGAGGTGATGGATACCTCAGGCCTAAAGTCCATATTCCACATGGGCACAGGTTCTAAAGCCCCACTGAAGCCAGGTAATGTCATTTGCATAGTTATGTTTGCACAGCCAAAAGCATCTTTGGATTCAAGAAGTAAAAGGAAGAATTGTAAGTGACTCCAACTATTAAAATGCACACTGCTATTTTTGTTCTCATGAAGTATGCCACCATGTTAAGCATATAATTCCTTGTTGCCATCAAATGGACATTTTTGTAAAAGTTAAAAGAATTACCAGCTTAAAGAAAGTTGCCTGTTGGAATTGTCTTATATGGTGAAATTATGCTCAGACTTCTCAAGTATTGGGAATTCCTTGGTGGCTCAGCAGGTTAAGGATCCAGCATTATCATTGCTGTGGTCTGGGTTCAGTCCCTTGCCTGGAAACTTCTACATGCTCTGGGTGTGGCCAGAAAAATTAAAAAAAAAAAAAAAAAAAGTTGTCAGATTTTTGAGGATAGCACTTCTTGCAGCTAGAGTATAATTTCATTTAGCATGGAATTTTTTCTTGTGTAATATTTACAAAAGACAGGTTTGCTAACAATCTGTAGACTTACTGGAAGGCTTTAGAAAAAAAAAAGTCCATTTGCTGGGGGAAAAATCTGTTAGTACTGACTGCCAGCGAGAGACTAATTTTGCTGCTAATGTAAATAACTTTAATATCACAACTAAACAGACAGGTGCCCTTAGCATCACAATACACTATATTTCATTTTATACTATTCTTGTTATTGACTGAAATAAGTCTCCCCCACAATAAAGCTCTAACCCCCAATAAGAATATACTTGAAGGTAAGGCCTATAAGGAGGCAGTTAAATTTACATGAGGTCAGAAGGGGCAAAGCCCTGATGCAGTAGGCCTGGTGGTTTTATAAGAAATACTGAGTGCATGTCCATGGAGCCAAGGCCCTGTGAAGATACAACAAGAAGGCAGCCTTCTGCAAGCCAGGAAGAGAGGTCTCATCAGAAACTAACCTTTGTGGCAGCTTGATCTTTGGACACTTAGTCTCAGGAATTGTGAAAAAAGAAATTTATATTGTGTAAGCCACCGGGTCTGTGGTATTCTGTTATGACAGCCCACATGGACTACACTTGCCAATGCCAGTTTCTTTTAAATGTGGAATTCCAGGGATGGAAAAGATGGCCTCAACTGAAGCTATCCTGAAGCTATCCTTGTGCCTCCCTGTTCTTGAAGTAATAAATATGATGTTAAATGTGAGTTAGGGGAGTTTCTCTTGTGGCTCAGTGGATTAAAAACCTAACTAGTATCCATGGGGATGTGGGTTCGATCTCTGACCTCACTCAGTGGGTTAAAGGATTCGGTGTTGCTGTGAGCTGTCATGTAGGTTGCAGATGCAGCTCGGATCTGGATCTAGCATTACTGTGGCTGTGGCGTAGGTCAGGTCAGCAGCTGCAGCTCCAATCTGACCCCTAGCCTGGGAACCTCTATATGCCACAGGTGTTGCCCTAAAAAGTTTAAAAAAAAAATTGATTTTGGGATGTATCAAAACCAGGCCCTAATTATAGGAGCAGACTGGATTGGGCTGAGTAACTGATTGAATATTACTGGAAAGTTTTTCTTGTTTTTGAGCATAGAGCATCTGATTCAGTAATTGTCAGCTACAATAATGGACTGATTGCAGATAGGTTATTTTCATTTCAGCGTAAAATTATGTTTATGGATTAATGTGTCATTATGGGCTTTGACTAAATAAGTCTCTCACAGACAAACGGACTTAAGTTTTTCATACTCTGAAGTTTCTAGTTGGCCAGTTTTGACAGTGTAGGTCACAGAAATGGCCATTTTGATCATAATAAACCTCCTTGGGGCTTGGAGCTCAAAATACTTTATGTAGATTCCAAAGCAAATAATGCAGTGACTTGAGCCTTTCCTCATCTGATGCTTTCAGCTCACTTATTTTGTATTTCTGTCCTGTAAGTTTCCATTAATTTCTTAGTGTTTTGTGCCAGCCAGTTCACTTCCCCCAGATTTAGCAGCTATCCTGTCCAATCACCTACCTCTGTACTGAATTCACTCTTTGACTCTTGTACACGACTCCTTTTTTCCCTGTGGTGGTTTCCTCTCAGTTGGTTCTACTGTTATAATCTCATGTTCCCAATATGTCACTTCCCTAATAGTCTCACTGGAACTTAACTTCTATGTAGTTCCTCTTCTACTAGCTTCTATTAGTTTCTTCTCTTGAGTTTGTCTTCTTTTGTGTTTAAATGTATTGATTATAGCAACTTTTCACACTTTTGTACTTTATTTTCTACCCTCTCTAATGTATGTTCCAGTTATCAAAAAAGCCACGTGTTGTTTTAAGTAGTCTCAAGAATATCATTAGTTTGAAATTATAAGCATTTTTTGGTAATTGCCAATTTTGTGGTTAAAAATGGTTCTGAAGAGTGGCTACCATTTATGGTTGATGTAAGTAAGAGTAAATATCACAGACATAGACTCAGACGCCAGTCTGGGGCAAAGGTAGCCCAAACGTAAGGCCTATAGGACCTCCAGAGGCCCAGGAGGTAGATCAAGCCATAGGGAATTAGACTCAGGTCTGATGCCTATTGGGAATTCCACGGCTTAATTGTGAACTCACTGTAGATCAGGAACCCCTTTATTCCTTCCAGATCCTTCTGAGGGAGCATGGCCTTGCCAGCCCTCCATTTTAAACTTCCTGAAAGCCTCCGGAAACATGACAGAATATTTCTGCTGTCTTAAGTCATTTAGTTTGTGGTAATTTGTTGTGACATCCCTAGACGACTAGAGCTTAATGGGACAGTTAACAACTAGATGTTTATTTAATCATATTATTCATAACTTAAACTTCCTCTAATGCTCATACTGCTTATCAGTCAAGGTATATGTGGGCTTCTGACTTATTATTCAGTATACCAGATTATAAATGAAGTGAGTTATGCCTTAAAGTCATAACGTATTTCAAAATAAAAGTAATAAATGCAGTGTTTACCTTGAGAAAAGTATCATGATTGTTAATTATATTTGAAAACCTTAGTAGTACCTGCTGTTACGAGTTTCACATATCTTGCTCATCACTTTAGTTTCTTTTGCTCCTTAGATCTCTCCTCTTCCTCCTTCTTTCTCCTTTTCCTTCTGTCAATTCCCTCCCAGTTGATACCTCCACTATATTAGTAAGTTATTGAAAATTTCTTTAAAGTAATTGATATGTATTTAAAGTCTCTTTAATTTATAAAACTGAAAAAATATGAATTATAGTTCTGGACCAAGAAAAACTTGATTTCAGTCAGTTAGTACTTAGAAGTCTATATTATTCTTAAAAATACATGTAGTTGTGAGCAAATTTATAAGATGTGCATATAGAGTAGAAGATTTCCAATCTCCTTGGGGTTTTGAGCAGCCCATTGGTAAAAAATAATTATAGTTGTTGGAAATAAATTCACATGATTTACTTAGAAGATCTTAATAGCTTTAACTGTGTGTTTACATTAACATTTGAAAAAAAATTGGTTATTTCAGTCCACCAGAACAAATGTCTTAATCTCTAAGTTACAGACATATTCACTGTTTAAATGAAAGAAAAATCATCAATTAATTACATACCATGCACTTTTTATTCCTATGAAAAATTCATAGGATAAAAGCTCCACTGCAAGTAATTAGAACACATTATGTATAATCACTTGCCAAATTCCATGTTTTAAATCAGTCATTTTTTGTGTTCATATGTTTGAAGTAATTTTAAAAGTAAATAATCACAAAGCCCAACAAATAAGATAAAATGGTAAAGCAAATATAGCAAAGTATATTAAGAAAACAATCAAATGGAGCAGAATCTCTTCTGTCATCAACCAGGCATCTTTACACTAGCTGGAGGTATTGGGAAGACAGCATTTCAACAACCACATAATAGTTGAGGATCCTAGAAAATATTATATATATTTTTAAAGCAGTCTATATTCATTGCCTTTTAAAAAACAGTGGGATCTCTTATTTCACTAGATAGTTATTCCTCATTAATTGCATTGCATTTTGATTATCACCTCCCTTTTTTTCCTTAGAGAATTTGCATGAGTTATTAGATACATTTATTTCTATATGCATTTTTAGATATATGACTTTGTAGTATTTCTTTAGATGTGAATAATGCCAAACGGTTATAGATTACAAACTGCAGTGTAGTCGGTATCTGTTTCATTCCAGTTTACCTGACATATTCTATACATAGTCAGAATTCAATAAACATTTATTTTTGACATGCATGCAAGTAGAACATCAATTACAAGTCAACCAAAGAACACAGACACATGCTAAATCACTCTTTGTGAGAATAATTACCACTGAGAGTCGGAATATGAGCTTTGCATCTAAGCAGATGTGGACTGTAAAGAAGCACTCAGGTTGTCAAAAGCATACAGAGATATGACAGGTCTTTTATAAGGATAAAGTTTTGAACTTTCCTCTGTAATAATCTTGTATAACTTTGGATACTGTGTATTCATCATTGTTTTGGCCTTAATTCTTCAATCTACCTTGTATTCATGATATTTATGTAATAACAGAAATGAAAGGAGAGAAAGCAGAGACTTTAGTTATTGAAACTATGCCGGTATTACTATGATTGGTATAGTGACCATAAAATATATTTTATACAGCACAAGAAGACAAAAAAATTAGAGGATTAGAAGAGAAGTTTTAATATAGTTGGTTTTTTTACGTGAGAGGAGCTCAAATAAAAGAGAAAATACAATTTTTAGGTAGCTTAGCAGTTGGGTTACAGATGCATTTTACAAAGCCAAAAGCCAGCTTCATTTGTAGGACAACATTAGTTAGAAATAATTGTATAATATTATATGCTATATGTAATAGGAATATAAGTATAATTCTATCAGTTATTTACTACAGAGATGATTTGCATAAAAGCACAAATAAAATTCAAAAATATAAAACAGTTATACAGCATAGTAAAGTGGAATTTATTCAAAATATGCAAGGCTGATTTAGTTTCAAAAAATCAATTAAGCGACCATATCAACAGAAAAAGAAAAAAAAATGACAATCATATTAAAGTGACGGAGGAAAAGCATTTGACAAAATTCAACATGTGTTAATGATTCCAGCTCTCAGAATAGATAAAATTGCCTCATCTGATGAAAAGAAAGCTCCAAAAAACCTATAGCTTTTACCATGCTTAATTGTGAGATACTGCCTGATCTCGCCCTAAGAATGAAAATAGGCAAGGATGTCCTCTATCACTGCTCCTACTCAACATCATTCTAGAAGTCTTAGCTGGTACAATAAGACAATAAAAAGAATTCAATGTGTAAAAATGGGGAAGGAAGAAATAAAACTGTGCAGATGGCATGTTTATCTATCTAGAAATGCCCCCAAAGGAACATATTATGGGTACAGTAAACAGACATGTAATTATATATGTGTAGACTTATTTGATGTCATAATCATTTTCAACATGTATGACTTGGGGGAATTTATAATCAATAGAGAGAATTTTTCAGTTCAAACATGCCATTCCTTCCTTGATGATTGAAAATTTCTGATAGGATTTGGGATTTCTGTTTTTAATCTTCTATTCTCCACTTCTCATTCTATAAACATTATGGATAGAGATGTTTGTCTTTACATTTTTGCCAAACCAAAGGCTTTATCCAACCCACAGATTTTATTAATCATTCGTTGTGAAACTCCATCATTAGGTTAGCTCTTGCATTTTTTTAAACCCTTTTATTTGTAGGAATAATCCTGAACATGTTTCAATAGCCTATCATGTGCCCCCAAAAGTATGTGCATTATCTCTGATATGCGTAACAAGAGAGAAAAAGATAATTCCCCATTTTACAGGTTCTTTCAAATTGCCATTCAGCAAAGGAATTCCGCACATGGTATGTGAAGAACAGTGCTCTTTATACTTTGTTCCATCAGTAATTACTACATATGAGAAAAAATGATAACGTTTCTTAAGTTCTAGTGATGATGGAATACAACACAACACAATGCTTCCAAATAAATGAAAACTCTATCACTTAATAGGATTGAATAAGAGAAGACTCTCAAGCAAGGGGTTACACCTGGGAAGGGGAAAAGCACCAGCTGGAACTGTAGGAAGAGGCTTATATATGCTAAGTAGGATTAGCTAGATGTGGAGGGCTTCTTAGGGTTTGGGTATTTTGAATGATTCTGCAGGCCCAGGGAAGAGCGGGCTGAGCTGTCCCGTAGCTGCTTGATATCAAGGCCTCTGGAAATTGGGTATGAGTGTCGTAACCCAGGATTGTTAAAGCTTGACTAGGTAAATAGTTGGGATATGCATTTAGCAAACTTCTGTAAAGGGGAATTGAGAGTTTTTTAGATACCTCAAAACTGGGATAAGAGAGCACTTTTGAAACATTATAATTGGTATATGTAATGAAAATATATTCTAGTTTTGGAGATAGGTGTGAAAAAGAAGGTCATATAAAATACTTTTTGTAATGATAATCATTTATGTTTCCCTAGTTATCATTTTATAATAATACTGAGTCTTATTTTCCCCATTTTCTCTTATTCTGTCTCATGGTCAGTACCAGAAATCTCTGGCAAAAACAATTCTTCCTAATACATACACTGGATTGCTTCCATTCTCTGCCTGCAACCATTTTTTCCATTGTTTAAGTCTAGGTCAAAAACCTGGCCAATAAATGTCTGAGAAGCTTTGATAAAATACAGATTTGTATGATTAAACATGTCTAGAGTGAGGTATGGGAATCAGTATTGTATAAAACTTCTAGGCAGGTATAAGAACACCTGCCCCAAAGGATAATGTGTAAATTATTCAACTTGACATTGAAGGCCTTGCATACTCCACATCTTACCCAACATTTCTAGACCATATTCTGTCAGTGATAGACATGCTTTCTAGGTGTTAGACTAGATTTTTTTCACCATTCCCGGGACATATGCTTTTTTTTCCTTTAAAATTTTTTTTTTATTAAAGTACAGTTGATTGTGTTAATTTCTGCTATACAGCAGAGTGACTCAGTTACACATATACATATTCTTTACCCTCAGTGCTTTCTTAATGAATTTTTGTCCTTTCTGCCATGGAAATATTTTTTTTCTCTTGACTGAAAAGACATAGCTTCTTGGTCTGATTTCAAATGATGAACAATATCTACGTTGTGGCTCGTTGATAGAGACATTGATTTATTTCAGGTTATTAAATGGCTTACAGGATTATTAGAAAACCTATATATAAACCTGCAGTAACTTTCCAGAAAATTTCTCAAAGCTACACCTCAAAAGTGGCTATCAAGGAGTTACTCCCTCATTAAAATTAAGGAAGTCCTCTTCTGTAATAGGAAGGTTTTATAAATCCTGTCTCTGCACTGCTGTTGTTGCAGTAACTAGGAAGCCACCACAGTCAGGAAATTGCCACATCAAAACTCTCCTTGTGCTGCTGCAAATTCCACAGGCTTGCCATGTTAGCTCTGATCATTAGCACAGTGGATTCCCTTGAGGCTGGTGCTCCCGACAGACAAAACGGTCAAGGTCAAGTATTGTCTCCTATTTCCCCAGTTTTCAGGAGAGTTAGTCCCACTCACTATGCCTCTTGAAATTTATATATAAGGCCATATTCACACACATTACAGTCTTCTGCAGTTACTTGTATGTGCATCTGTTTGCATTGCTAATTTCTGATTGCCTTTAGAACAGTAGTCCCTAGACATTTTGGTGTAAGGTCTCCTTCCCAGTCTTAAAATTACCAAGTACTTCAAGTAGGTTCTGTTTATGTACCAATATCTGTCAGTATTTATCATATTAGAAATTAAAACTGAAAACTAAATTAAGGCGTGAGATTTCACAGCACATATTACATTAGCCATCAAAGCAATGACATCAGATGTGGTATAGCCTCCAGAGACACTCATGAGAGAATGAGAATAAACACAGCATAAATATCTTAATAGTACGAAAACAGCTTTGACCACATTTGACCAAATGAAAATGTCTCCAAACTCTCAAGGGTCCCAAAATCATATGGAGAACCACGGCCTTAGGACAGGGAATAGTATTTTATAGGAATTTGAACTCTCTAGGCACTATCATAGACTCAGACTATAAAATGTTTATGTAAATAAGATTAATACTCATTAGTGTTTGCGGAACCAAATTTGGGGACTAATCTGGACGCTTTGAATTTAAGAGCTTATTTTCAGGAGAAAATAAACTATGTATGTGACTATATTTCTATCTATTCATATGTAAGGTGGAACCATATGAAATTTTGAACACTGAACATTGTGAATGTTGTCCAAAATAATAGGATATGCTTTAATTAAATGGAAAGGTGAACGTACAATATAGATATACTTTCACTTACAGTACACTTTACCCAAATTGGATACATCATGGATCATATGTTGTTCTTAAATCTATTTCTACCATGATAAAAATCTATGTATCATGTTTATTTCTAGGTAGAGGTTTGTCTCATTTCCACACCAATGTTATAAATGTATTTGTTTTGGAGTTTGCAAAGGTAACAAAAGCCTCTAGACAGATATGGAAGAAGTTCTGCCAACACTCAGTCTTGGAAATCATGGACAGTGAATTCTAATCCCGATTTTTCCAGTGACTCACTTGTTAGCATTGAACATGTCATTTTACTTTGCTGTCTCAGTTCTGTCATCTGTGAAGTGGAGATAATATTGTTCAGTTGAGCACATTGTTATAGCCCATATCCTTGGGATGACTTTACAAAAGAAATTCTGCACATGAATTTGAATATATGCCAACAAAATTAGAGCAAGCTATCTACCTCAAAAGCATGTAAGAGAAAAAACAGTGGAAATAATTTTTTAAATGCACTGTATGCATCTTAAAATTGGAACAAATACTCTAGGAAATCCATCTTCGCATTTGTAAAAACTTAAGAGATAATTGTTTTTTTTTTTTCTCATAGAAAAAAGTCAGATATCAAAGTACAACTTGTTTCTTTTCCTTTTGAAAGGTTATGATCTTATTTCAAACATTTATGTTTGTTAATCAGTGTTGATTCTAGCCGATTGACTGGAAGAACTATGTTTAAACAATGACAGGAAATGGAGAACAATGAATATTTTTTGCTTTTTTATTATTAGTCAATTTTTTCAACCTCACAAAATTTCCATATTGCTAGCTTAAAGAAAGTTCCTGAGTTCTCCAGAAGTAACAAAGTCCATTTTTCTTGAAAGTAGTAACCAGGACAGAGAAAAATGCATGTTTAAAACAATGAAACCATTTTTCACTTAAAAAAAAATTAGTTGATTTACAATTTTGTGCCAATTTCTGCTGTACAGCTAAGTAACCGAGTCATACTCTCTCTCTCTTGTTCTTATCTTACATCATGGTCTATCCCAGGAGATTGGATATAGTTTTCTATGCTTTTCAGTAGGACTCATTGCTTATCCTTTCTAAATATAGTAGGTTACATCTGCTAACCCCAAACTCACAGTCCATCCCACTCGCTCCCCCCACCCCCTTTGCAACCAAGTCTGTTCTCAGTGTCTGTGAAACTGTTTCTGTTCTGTAGGTGGGTTCATTGATACCATATTTTGAATTCCATATATGTGATACCAACAGTAAGAGAACTTATATAAGAGAACTTAAATACATGGAACTTCCACTTTACTTTTGGTCATGCCTGACATTTACATCATTGGTAATATTAGTCTTATTTGCTGCTAATCTCAGGGTCCTGAATAGTATCTTCCAGGTATAAATTAGAGGAAATTATAGCAAAATGATTATGATCAGAGAATCTGGAATCAGAGATTTGGGTAGGAATTCATTTTTTCCCATTTACAAGCTATATAGTTTTTTTTTTTTAATTTTAGAAGTTACTTGTTGGGATAAATGTGTGATTGTAGTGAACATTAAACAATGTACTTGGTTATAAATGAATAGACATTTGCTTTAGAAAATTAAAAGGAAATTTATGTGAGAAACGTTCTTTGAATAGTATGAACTCATAAATATGAGAGTTACATTGTCTTGCAGATACATAAATTCATCTATATTTTAAAGAAATACCCAATAGTGGTATTTATTTCTGGGGTGTAGAACTATTGGAAATATTATTTGTTTAGGCAATTAAGCATTTTTTGAATGTTCTGTGCTTAGTGTATCTAACTCCAACAATGTTTTTCTGTATCTTTTTGGCAATTTTGTTGCATTCTTGGGTTTGGTTTCATTAGTGCTTCCAAACTAAACTTGGTTCTGTTCACCAATGCACAGTAAAGCCGATCAGCTGACACTGGGTTGTGGTGAAGGGAAGTGCAGCGATTATTGTAAGGCTCCAGATAGGAGTCTGGGGCAGCTAATGCTCACAAACCCCAAATCTTCCATGGGTTTCAGGAAAGCATTTTTAAAGGCGAGATGAGGGAAGGGGAGTCTCGGTGTGTGATCAGTTCGTGCACAGTTCTCTGATTGGTTGATAGTGAGGTAATAGGGCAGAGTCACAAGGGTTATCATTATCAGACTTCAGGCTCCAGTAGGTCTTGTATGTGCTCTTGGTCATCAAGTAGTTTACTTCTTCCATTTGGTAGGAGTTGTAGCATCTAGAAAACAACTCAGGGATGTACATCAGACACTGTTATCTATGTCCTTCAAGGAGGGATTAAAGATTCTGTTAACTACTATATGCTACCATATGGCCGATTAACTGTTGAAATTCTTACTAGTTCTTCTAGCCCAATTGTTTTTTTTTGTTTGTTTGTTCATGGGTTTTTTGTTTTTTGGTCGCTACATGGTCACATCCTTTCAATCATGAATTCTTGAGCCAAACTTTTGTGACTCAACGGCGATCTGGGAGACTACAAGTTTTCTACAAGCTAGAGGCAGATGGAGGACTTGGGGTGGGGGTGGGGGGTCTGTCCTAGGAAGGTCCCATAGGGTCCTTCTTGGTTACATGATCATTAAAACAAAAATAGTAATAACGTATTATGCTCTTATAGAAATAATGAAATATAAACACAAGTTGATGAAAAAATATGCCATGTTTCAAATCCATTGAGACCCCCTGTAGATAATACTACAAGCCCTCTCCTATACATCTTATACCATTTCAGATTTTGATCTTTAATTCTTAACTATAAGAACAAAATTCAGCAATTTTAGGGCAAATCTAGGTATTTTAGATCTGGGTTTGATTAGCATAGAGAATAAAGGCTGTGGGTTCATTTCCACAGGTGTTAGTTCTCATTGTTTCAGAGAAGTCGTCATTATTATTTTTTTGGCCATGCCCAGGGCATGTAGAAGTTCCCAGGACCAGGGATCTAACCTGTGCCAGAGCAGTGACCTGAGCCACGGAAGCCACAGCGCTGGGTCCTTAACCTGCTGCTCTACCAGGGAACTCCAAGAAGTCATTATTTTTATCTTTGTGCCCATTTGTAATAAAATTTTCTTATCTAGATGCCTTTAAGATTCTTCTCTTTATTAATGTTTTTCACAGTTTGATTACTGTATGCCTTGGGTATGGTTTGTGTTGTCTCCTTGGGTTCTTTAAGCTTCTTAAATATTTCATAAAGTAATTTAGTGCTGTATCTCCCAGAAATAAGGATATAAAACTCATATTACTCTTTTTTATAAATATGCTGACTCCTCATTCTCCACCCCATTTATTCTCTTAAGGCTCTTTATTTTGAAACCTCTCACCTCCTCTCATCCTGGTATGTAGAGTAATAATTAGGTAGCATAAGAAAATACCACAAGGTTGTAAAGCAGCAGGGTGATAAGAAAGGACTGCTTGAAAGATCAGTCACTCACAGTTACTACTTTTCTTCTCCAAAATTAAATCTTTAACAGTATGGATGAATTTATGCTTCATAAAAATTGTCCTTTAAATGGTGAACTACTAGCTTCCTTAAAGGCAATGAATATACTTAAAATGGGGGTTCCCATTGTGGCTCAGTGTGATAAGAATGCAACATACTGTCCGTGAGGATGCAGGTTTGATCCTAGCATTGCTTGGTGGGTTAAGGATCTGGTGTTGCTGCAATCTGTGGTGTGCATTGCAGATGTGGCTTGGATCTGTGACGTAGGCCTTAGCTGCAGCTCTGATTTGACCTCTAGCCTGGAACTTTCATACGCCTCAGGTGTGACCCTAAAAAAAAAACAAAAACAAAAAACTATACTTAAATCGCAATTCCCACTGGTTCATTTCATCTTAAGGAATACATCCATTTCCTTTTTATTGTTAAAGTGTAGTTGATGTACAATATTTTATCAAGTTCTGTTGTATAGCAAAGTGACCCAATCACACACATTTCCCTGTGTTGTACAGTAGGGTTCCATTGCCCATCCATTCCAAATACAACCGTTGGCATCAAAAACCCCCCCCAAATGCCCATCCATCCCACTCCCTCACCTTACCCCCTTGGAACCCCAAGTCTGGTCTCCTTGGCCATGATCTGTTTCTGTTGTTGTTGTTGTTTTGTTTTGTTTTTTTTTAAAAGATCATCTGTTCCATATTTTAGCCTCCACAAATAAGTGCTATCATATGGTATTTGTCTTTTTCTTTCTGGCTTGCCTCACTTAGTATGAGAGTCTCTAGATCCTATCCACCTTGCTGCAAATGGCATTAGTTTGTCTTTTTTATGGCTGAGTAGTATTCTGTTGTATATATGTACCACATTGTCTTAATCCATTCATCTGTCAATGGACCCTTATGTTGTTTTCATATCTTGGCTATTATGAATAGTACTTCTATGAACATAGGGGTGCATGTATCTTTTTCAGTGAAAAGTTTTGTCAGGATGTATGCCCAGCAGTGGAATTTCTAGATCACATGGTAGCTCTATATTTAGTTTTCTGAAGTACCTCCGTACTGTTTTGCATAGTGGTTGTACTAATTTGCATTCCTACCAACAGTGGAGGAGGGTACCTTTTTCTCCACACCCTGACCAGGATTTGTTATTTGTTGACCTTTTAGTGATGGCCATTCTGACTGGTGTGAGGTGGTACCTCACTGTAGTTTTGATTTGCATTTCTCTAATAATTAGTGATACTGAGCATTTTTTCTAATGCCTATTGGCCATCTGTATGTTTTCTTTGGAGAAATGTCTGTTTCGGTCTTCTGCCCATTTTTCAGTTGAGTTGTTTATTTTTTGTTGTTGTTGAGTTGCATGAGCTTTTTGTATGTTTTGGAGATGAGGCCTTTGTCTGGTGCATTGTTGGCAAAGATTTTCTTCCATTCTGTGGGTTGTCTTTTTTGTTTTGTTTTCTTTCTTTTTAGGGCTGCACTTGCAGCATATGGAGGTTCCCAGGCCTAGGGGTCGAATCAGAGCTATAGCTCCTGGCCTATACTACAGCCACAGCAATGTGGGATCTGAGCTGTGTCTGAGACCTACATCACAACTCATGGCAATGCCAGATCGTTAACCCACTGAGTGAGGCCAGGGATCAAACCCCCAACCTCATGGTTACTAGTTGGATTTGTTTCTGCTGTGCCACAATGAGAACTCCTATCTTTTAATTTCTTAATGGTTTCCTTTGCTGTGCAAAAGCTTTTGAGTTTGATTAGGTCCCATTGGTTTATTTGTATTTTTATTTTCATTATTTTAGGAGGTGGATCAAACAAGATGTTGCTGGGATTTATGTCAGAGCATTCTGCCTCTGTTTTCCTCTAGGAGTTTTATAGTATCTGACCTTATATTTAGGTCTTTAATCCATTTTGAGTTTATTTTTATATATGGTGTTAGATAGTGTTCTACTTTCAGTCTTGTACATGAAGCTTTTCAGTTTTTCCAGGAGCAATTATTGAAGAGGCTTCCACTCTATGTTCTGTCCTCCTTTGTCATGGATCAGGTGAACATAGATACTTGGGTTTATTTCCAGGCTTTCTATCCTGTTCTCTTGGTCTATATTTCTGTTTTTGTGCCAGTACCATATTGTTTTGATGACTGTGGCTTTGTAGTACTGTCTAAAGTCAGGAAGCTTTATTCCTCCAATTTCATTTGGAATACATTTATTTCTGAAAATTTGCCATCAGGAGTGTGAAGATAAATTTGGGGACTCCTTCTCTATGGGGAACAAATATGGTCCTTTTTGGCAGCAGGAAGAATGGGGTGACTGTGAGCCTGAGAAGAATGATGGAAGCAGGAATGTTGAGATAGTGCTTCTGTCTTCATCTCCCAAGCTGTGTAGCTTTGGGTAAATTGTTTAATATCATGAAATCTCACTTCATGTATAAAATGGTACCTCAAATTATTACTGTAGGCCTTAAATAAGAGCAGAGTGCTACTATGTTGATAAGATAGTACATAATGCATGCAAAAAGTTCAAGAAATTTTATGAACTTCTAGGATCAGAATCTCACGGCCCCCCCCTGAATAAAGTGACAATGTAGTGAGAATTTTCTCAGCTAGGAATTTGAATTTTCAAAAGTGTAGATTTTTAACTTGCAAACATGGCAGGTTATAATAATAAAAACCAGAAAACATTTCACTACGGATCGGGTCTAGTTAAGAAACAATCTTTGGGGAGTTCCCATTGTGGCTCAGTGGTAAGGAACCCAAATAGTATCCATGAGGATGCAGATTTGATCCCTGGCCCCACTCAGGGATCTCATGTTGCCTTGAGCTATGGTGTAGGTCACAGACACATTTTTGTGGCTGTGCTGTAGGCTGGCAGCTCTAGCTTAGATGTAACCCCTAGCCTGGGAATTTCCATATGCCTCATGTGTAGCCCTAAAAAGCAAAAAATAAAAATAAAAATAAAAAAATCTTGAGAGTTTTGTATTCGTGCACTGCTACTAAGACTCTAAAGAATAACACTGTAAAGACATTTTGTATGGCTCTCAACTATATGACTGTCTCCTCTCTATGAGTGCTTGTATACTTTAAGTACTTTCACAAATAGCAGGTTAATGAAAAACAATTAGAGTAAGAAAAGCTTTACATAGGGAACATTTCAGGGCATGTAAAGATTTTTTGTGTCATATGGGGCAAACTAATTTGATTAAAGAAATACAAATCTTAATATATTCAAAGTAAAATGAGACTTTTTAAAGCAAAAAATTGTAGCTTGAACACATAATCTAACGCTTTTGTTTTTATTTGATGGTCTTGCTCTCTTTAGAGTTTTTACGAAGATCAAATTTGGCTAAGGCTGCCATTCAGGATCTTGTTTAAAGAAGGGTAACTTAACATCACCTCTAATGTGCTGACTTTGGCCTGACTTAACCATTCTTAGTGCAAAAGGCTTCTCTTTGCTCTGCACACAAACTTTCAGTGCTTCTCATTATACTTATGGCATCAGAAATTCTTTTCTCTTGATCTGGACAAAAAGAACCTGAAACATATTGTAGTACAATGTTTTTTCCTACTCTTTTCTTGTTTTATATAACCACACCCACAATACTTATTAAAATCTAGTAGAGTTTACTTGTATTTGTTCACATGCAAACATAGGCACATAGCATATACTTTATATGTGAACATAATCCAATCTATACTGTTTCTCTTCTATTGTATCTTGCTCTATTTCACACTTTTTCATTTAAAAGTAAGTTTTAGAGGATTCTGTTTGTGAAGGAAAATGGATGCTCTCTAAATCCAGGTTTTTCCATATATATTCCAAAAAGCATGCAGATTAACAAGTTGTACAAGTAAAGCTATGCTTAATTCATGCTAGGAGAGCTAATATACGCACGTTCTGTCTCGTTCCCTCCCTCTCCACCCCCCCCCCCCCGCCCCCGGCTTTTCTTTCTCTCTCTAGTTTATGTGTAAGTAGAGAAATATCCACAACTAAAATACCTAACTTGTGAGAGAGGGTTGTAATGCAAAATTTCTGATGTAAATATATTGTAGAAAGAGCAAATACTGCCCTAAGGAGGGACTTGGTGAAAACAGGTTTGAGTCCTGAAATCAAAGCAAGAACCTTGGACTGATGGCAGTCCTAGAAATTCATCACTCATAGGCAAAAAGGAGGAGACTTCTGAGACATCTCTTAGATGATTAATGGTGACTATAAGGGAAAGAAGCAAGGGAAAATACGTCTTCAAGAGGAGAAGGAGAAGAACAACCTTGGAAATAGAAGGCAACAGTGATTTCCTCCCCACCGCGGCCCCCAAGAAAGCTGCCATTATGGAAAACTGCACTTCTTTGTAACAGCAAAAGAGGGCAGACTTGAGCTAAATGATTTAATAGGCAACTCAAACCTCTCATTTTACATAATCAGCAAAAACAAGATGTAGAAATATGAGACATTTTCTGATAGAAAATTGCTCACAAAACATGTAAACCATAACAAAAAGGAAACATAAAAAGAGATTTAAAGTTTAGCTAATGACTATCTATCTGCCCCCAAAATACCCCTCAAATCCAGAAAAAGACAAAAGAACATATCAATCTATATTAAACTTTCTTAATCACTTGTATGTATATATTGAAAGAAACTGCTTCATGTAAGACATTCAAAAACTTAGACCAGAAATGAATAATATGGTAAAATAGGAAGTAAAAGTTGACAGACTAATGAAAGATATTCCAGTATCTTTCATGTATGAAAAATACAAAGTCGTTTCACAGAAGCAGCCCAGATTATAGAGCACATACACAAACAGCCTAGATTCAGCTGAAAACATAGGAAAGGTGATTTATTAAAGGCAGGAACACAAACAAAGAAGAAATAAAAAATAAATAAGCAAACACCATTAGAGTGGGAGTGATAAATATAAATGCTTGGCAAGGAAAGTCCATACATATACATTGAGTTCCTACAAAGAAAAATACAGAATAATAAAACCAAATTAATATTGAAAAGTATACTCCAAGAGACCATTTATAAGAAAAATAAAAGATCTATGTTTTGTTATTGAAAAGGTCTTCAATAAAATTTAGAAAATTGACCTATGTAATGACCTTGGAGATTGACCAGGATAAAATTAGTAGACTTTAAAAAAACAAAAACAAAACAAACTCCAAATCTCCAGGGAAAAGTGTTACTGAAAAATAAATTCAAAAACAAAAAGAAATTATAAATATTTTCTACCCTGGCTGTCATTAAGGCATTAAGGTATGCTGTTCAAAGAGCAACACAGGACTGAAAGCAATAGATGAAATAATACATACCTGCAGATAGTAACCAAAGAAAGAAATGATAGCTAAATTAAAATCAGACAAAGTAGACTGAAGGTTAAAAAGTATAAGGAAAGTGATATTTCATAATAGGATGGTAAATTTGTAAGGAACCATGACAAGATTAATTTTGTAAAGCCCCTAAATATTATTTGAATGAATTTGACATAGTTTGTGATTGACAAATTCTTTTGATGTTTTTTTCAATGGTGAAAAAATGAATAGTAAATGACTTATATGTATGACATAAGGAATACTAAGTGTCCTCTGTGACATAAGTCTGTAATAAAATTCTTCTTACAGAGAAAACATCAGTTGTAAGTAGCTTCACTCTTCAAGTTTTCCAGCTATTTAAGGAAAAATACAGAAAATATAAATCTAGGAAATAAAAAACTGTTTCAAACTGTTTCCGTGAGTCCAGCATAATTTTAATATCAAAACCTGAAATGGCATTACGAGGAAAAAACCAAACAAAGCAGTAATCTTTCACAAATACAGATGAAAAAGTAAATTGAATTCATCATATATAAAAACAATTGTACATCGACAAGTTTATTTTAGGAATGCCTGTTTTAGAAAGTATTCATAATTTAAGAAAAAGATGTTTTCAATAGATGAGAAACAGTTCTTTGATAAAATTCAACAGACTCATTTAAAAAATATACATTAAAAAGTTTAAAAAATCTATAAACTTGGTAACAGGACAAAGTTATTTTGTAAATTTGATAAAATGCATCTAGGAAGAACATACAAGCAATAATACAGTGATGAGATAGTAAGACTTTCCCCCAGAATTTCGGAAAATGTCAAAGTTTTCTACTATTACTTCTATTCAATACTGTATTAGAAATCCTAGCTGGATTAAGGTGAGTTTAAGAGAATAACAAAGATTAGGGAAAAAAATGAAAACTGATCATACACAGAAATTGCAGAACAGTCAACAGATAAAATCAGGGAACATAGTAGGATTGCTGAAAAATAATTGTTATAAAAATTAGTCTATGGTTTATATATGAGCAAAAAACAAAAACATCTCACTTATAAAGCAAAATACATGCAACACTGAGGTATGAGTATGTGCAAAATCTTCATTTTGTAAGCTTTACTGTAGTATTAGTGGCATAAAATAAACTTTACGTATTTATGCAGATTAATTTATTTTGACAAATGTATATACCATGAAACCCTCACAAAAATAAAAAAAGCTCTTTCCCAATACATTCTAAAACATTTATAAGTAAAATAATAGTATCTTGATAATTGCCTCGAAATAGTTAGAAAAAAATAGCTTAGGGCTATAAATAGTGGTGGGATATTGATAATTGTCAAAACTATATAGATACATGAATCTTCATTATGTCTTTTGTTCTATCTCCTGTGTCACTAAACTTTTTTGTTTTTTAAAGGAGGAAAGGCAGAGGGAAGAGGTTGAAAATGATCAAACCAAAAAAAAGCATTCAAAACAGTATGCATAATTAAAATTTTAAGAATAAATGCCTAGACAAAAATTGACAGCTTTCAAAATTTGCATTCCCTCAATCAGCTCTTACAACACAACAATTTTCAACTCACGAATTTGAGAAAAGCATTAAAAAAAAAATTCACCGTCAAACCTCATATGCATTAGATACCCTTCTCCAGCATATCCAGATTCTGAAACTTCAGCCATCTTTATACTAGGAAGACCCTCAAGTAATCTGACTAGTCAGTGATATTGTTCTGGTTACTATGGGTTTTCTGTTATCAGCTTGGCTTTTCTTTGTATTATACATATCTGTTATTTTGCTGGACATTTTCTGAATGTCATAAAAGAAAAACTGCCAAGATGTAGCTAAAGACACATTTTCTTTCTCCATTTTCTAGCTATACCCTCTCTCTGTTATCTTAGAACTTTTTTACATGTAAGAAATAGAAAGCTACACAATGGTTGTCCAACTAGCTCTTGTTATTAATGTGTCTACTGTAACAGTTGTCTAAAGTGTTTAAAACTGCCTCTAATAGTCTTTTTAAAATACCATATATTTCTGCTAAAAAATACTAAATTTTGAGTATACTAAAACAAATCAACTTGGTGACCATTTAATATATTTTTGCTAACAAAATAATGAACTTGAGTTTACTTGGTCAAATGTGTAAATATAGAGAATTTGTTATATATCCATTTATATAAAAGAAAAAGTGATTTAACAATCAAAAGTAGTGATTAATTCAGGAAAGAGTAGGGGACATTGTCATGAAAGTTTTACAGAAAAGCTTTCTATATTTTGGTTGGTGTTTTGATTACACAGGTGCATGCACTCATAATAAAATTAAGAACTCTGCCTTTATTTTAGTGGATATGTATTTATCTCAATAAAAACTAAATTATTATGAAATCCTGTATAACAGACCCATATCATTCATAAATAATAAAAAAATTAATTTTTTGGTAAATTTGAACCTATCCATATATAAGATGAATAATTACTGTCAACCTGGTGTTTTTCCAGGAATAGAATGCTTATTAATACTGAAAATAAATCAATTGAATTCACTATATTAAATGATGAAAGAGATGACTATTTTAATATTTTATGAATCAGCAATCATTTTAAAATCTGTATAACAAGAATGAGAAAGTCCAAATATATGCAAAACAAGCTTGATTAAGAGCAAGTTTTTAAGAATTACCAGCTATCAAGACTGTCTTTTCAGTTTATTGTCTCTCAGCTCCAAATCTACTGCTCTTTACTCTGATTTGTGATGCTAGAGCTGATCCTGTAAATACTTATCCTTTGATAGTAGGTACTGAGGAGACACTGCTAGGACAGATCAGGAGAAAGTGCTTTCCTGCCTAGTGGTGGTGGCAGTTTTGTTTTTTTTCCTGTATGGCAGCTAGTGAACTGGAACTTGAGAGGCTCTTCCGCACTGAGGGCAGCAGCCCTCAAGAACCAACATTGGTCAACTTGAACCTTACGGTTTGTTCCCCCCCGCACTGCCTTCTTTTTTTCATACTCCTTAAGCCAGAAAATCGTAGCTGCTTTCTGTATTTGATGCTTCTGGGACCCTTGGAACACTGTTCACCCCTGCCCCCCACCCTTATTGGTAACAATTTTTCATAACACATTTGTTTCCTAGATGGATCTGTATAAAAACAAGTCATCAATGTATTAAGAGTCTTACTGGCTCGAATATAAGAAAATCCATTGAAGAGCATAGAGAATCCTTAACTAGATAGCTGCACATAGGACACCAGTTGAAGGCAGAGGTGACATTTCAGAGTAGTGGAACATAAAGTCTTTGTGCTGGGGCTATTTGGAAACAATCATTAAATTTGACCCCTAACTAAAACTGTCCTCAAAAATTGACTCCAAGAAGATTGTTGATCAAAATGTGAAGGCAAATAGAGCACCTTCTAGAAGATAATACAGGACGCTATTCTTGAGAGCCCAGGAAAAGATTGCTTAAATGGACCCAAAATGTACATCTTAATTTCAAGTACAAAAAGGAACCAATGAAATGAACCGTTAAGTCAAATTTATAGCATAACCAAACAATATCAAGATAAAAACAATTTAAGTGTGTTTTGAACACAGGATCCTAATTGTACATCCTTATGATCGTTTTTTTTTTTATAAAGCATAGACAGGAATATAAATTGTTTGCAGCAGAATACCTACAAATCAACAGTTTTAATATTGTTGCTAAATAATAATTAGAAATTTTCTTTTAGAAGAATGTGCACTAAATAATCTGGAATTTTCATGTAATATTTTAGTTTATTCAATGAATACATAGTGCAAACTAGATATTAAGTTTATAGCTACTGAAGTAATACACTGCCTTTACATGATTTTTGTTTATCAATTATCTCTTCCCACAATGGAAATGGTAAAATCTCAGCCACAAATATACATTTGGCTTATGAGTTGGAGGATTAGCAAGGTTTCTGGACATGGCTAGATGGCACTGCTTCAAGGAATGGATTTGGTTGGAGCTTCTCCAAAGTTGGGGCTCATATGTTCTTTATACATGTTCTATATCCCCTCGCTCCATGGTATTGGCTGAGGAGCGAAGGTCTGTAGAAGGTCCCTTTTTTTTTTTTTTAAATAGCACTTTTATTAAAGTACAGCTGATTTATAATGTTCTGTCAATTTCTGCTAAACAGTAAAATGACCCAGTCACACATATATATGTATATACTTATAGTATCTCCCAATCTACGGCAAGTGATTGGGTATAGTTCTATGTGCTACACAGCAGGACCTCATTGCTTATCCATTCTAAATGTAATAGTTTGCATCTAATAAGCCCATACTCCTAGTCCTCCCACCCACAGCTCTTCTTAAGAAGACCTCAGAGTTGCAGGGGACATAAGCCCAATTGTCCACAGGTTTGCTACCTGATAACACTCCATTGGCCACAAGTCACAGATGAGAGTCACTGTAAAGGAAACACACTCCATCCACTTAGTGAGAGGAACATGAAAGTCATATGAGAAAGGATATTGAAAAAAGGATAATTAAAGAATCGGGGCCACCCAGACAATCTGCTATAGGTAGGTTGATCACATAGTACTACCTGAAATTGCATAATTCTAATGCTAACTACAGTATGACAACTGGACTCGAGTATCTGTAGAGCCAAACAAGTATTAACGTGCCTATAGGAATAGGAAATAAGAAATAAGTATTTGTTAACCAGTGAATTAAGGCACTAGTTTAAAGATTATGATGGTTTGACTAAATTTTAGCTATCCTGTTAGAACTCATGGAGTACTTGTCACAGTTGTATAAAACTGATGTTTGGCATTGGTAACTCAGATTTATCCATTTCCTTTCCAGCTGTCTATGATGAAGCACAAGATCTTTCTTTTTTTTAGCTGTCAGATTATTTGACTTCAAAACTATGTAGTTACCTGGGAGTTCCTCTTGTGCCTCAGCAGTTTAAGAACCCGACTAGTATCCATGAGGACATGGGTTCAATCGCTGACCTTGCTCAGTAGGTTAAGGATCTGGTGTGGCCATGAGCTGTGGTTGTACGTCACAGAGGCGGCTCAGATCTGGCATGGCTGTGGCATAGGCCGCCAGCTGCAGCTCCAGCTCCTAGCCTGGGAATTTACATATGCCATGGGTTTGTCACTTAAAAAAAAAAAAAAAAAAAGGAGAGAGACAAAAATCCCCCACAACTGTATAGTTAGCCTAGTTGTCTTTACAGTTGTGCTAATGAGCTCCTTCTAGGTGTAACTAATCTTTCACATCCTACTTAATTCTATCCCCATTGACAACAAGCCAATACAAATAATAAATATTTGCTAACATCATAAAATGATCAAAACAACCAAATTGCCATATGGCATTTTAAAAGAAGGCCAAACATCTCAGTGGTATTTCCCTGGGGCTTTGGAAACAGATTAAATATCCAATATATCTTGGGCTGCCTTTTTTTTTCTTTTTAATATAATCCCGCCTGAAGGCTGGAGAATGGATTAGATGAGGTCCATGGCTGGAGTGGTTCATGGTAATATAGTGATGGATGAGAACTGACAGTTTACAACTTATTTTTTTCAGTTGTCATTAAAAAAAAAATAACTGGAAGTCAGTGTCTACCATGGCTGCCAACCCAGTTGAAGCAGCAGGCAAAACAGTGACAAAAACAGATGACAAATTCCCTGTGGAAATACACTTGCTTGGCAGCCATTGTAGGTTATGTTGATGAAGAGGCAAAGTGAGGGGAGGAGCCTGCAGGAGGCAGTGCACGTGAGCAGATTCGCTGGCTTTGTGTCACCTGGTGTGCTTCTCTTCAATTATAATACAGATAGCTTTAATCTTAAATTATATAATAAATCAGTCGTAAAATAATAGCAAGCTGCTGTCATTTGGATAAAACTTGTCTTAGAATAGTTTTTTGTTTATTTTTACTTTGAAAGAAGCATATTTACATAATTTATTTTCCTCTTCTTTCCCCTAGGCTGTGTCACTTTCCTCTTTACCACATTCTGTTCAATGTCATTTATTGGCAATAAAGAACATGACGTATTTTGTTAAATTGAAAACAAGCTTGTCATTAAGACGGAAAGAGATAGTTAAAATCGACAATTATTTCATAGACATGTTAAATACTTCTCAACCCATTACTTCAAAAAAAATGAGTATTTTAAATGAACGACTTTCAGTTTTGGTTAAGTGTTAGGTATATTAATAGTCTTCCAGAAATAGAGCAGCCTATAAACATGCGACGATTACATTTTCATCTATATAGCGAGGGCATTCAACATTTATGTGAATTTGACTTGTTACTGTGCTTCAGTTTCTTCTTTTATAAAAGTCACTGATAGTACCTATCTCGTACAGTGATAGTGTTAAATGAGGTTAATATGAAAACCATTGGCATAAAGTATGTACTGAGTTTTATTTTTAAAAGCTACTATTAGTACAATGGTTATTGAATGTATTATTATAAATTGTAACAAACACCATGTTGATCTTTTGGATTAAGAATTTTATCATAGTAATCAATTTTCACAATGCATTAATTGACAGCTGCTTCTACAGAGCACACCTAAATCAGAAAATAAGACTAAAGATTATGCCTTTTCAGGAAATGTTGGTCTGTGTACCACCTGTCCTGATAAATTTCAGTCACAGCTATGGAACACACACACTTTGGCTGTTTTATATTTTTACAACTTATTTTTAGTCTTTATCTTGTTAGTAATCTTTAGCATTTTTTTTTTGTGGCATTTCTCAACTCTCCACCGCTAGTAAGTAAACAGGAAATTATGGAGTTGGATATGCTTCATAGTCCTGAAAAATATGATTCTTTGAGATAGCAATGATTGGGGAGATAGAGAAGTGGGAAGACACTAAATGTGTGGAAAATATGCATGTGATGACAGTAAGGAAAACCAAAAAGTGGGAATGAAAAAGTAATCAGCAAGAATGTGTTCAGTGCTCATATATGTCTATACAGACATATATATGATATATGTCTATATCATATATGTCAATCTTCAAGACTATATTTGTTCTGGGAACTGTCAGGGAGAATCTTTTTCCTTGGCTTTTCCAGCTTCTAGAGGCTGCCTATACTCCTTGGCTTCCTCCATCTTCAGATCTGCCACCATAGCGTCTTCTCCTCACTGACACTTGCTTCCATCCTTAGATTTTCTCTCTCTGACTCTGATTCTTCTACCTCCTTCTTATAAGGACCTTTGTGATTACATTGGACCCATGCAGATAGATAATCCAGGAAAAGATCCTTATTTTAACAATACCTTGCAAAGTCCCTTTTTTCTGTAGGGGAACAACATATTAATGAGTTCTGGAATTTAGGATGCAGACATCTTTCCGGGGGTATTATACATGTTTCACAGTGTTACATGCTTTGTGAGCCACTATGGAAAGCAAAAAATTAATGTTCCATTAATGAAGCTCTGGCTTGGGGTTTAAAAATTAAATGCAGTGTGAAGATGGAGATGTGACTGATGTGATCTGGAGTAGAAAGGTGTCCTTTGCCAGTGGAAAAGCATTGAAGACAATCTGTGAAATGAACTCTGAATAAAGCCCAGTTTCTTTTAAGAAAGAAAGGAAGGGAAGGGGAAGGAAGGAGAGAAATAAAGAAATGTTATAAATATACACCATGCAAAAATTAGTTGCAAGATGAATTAGGGAAAACTGTAATCTGGAGAACTTTTGAGAATTTGAGCAATGTTTGAGAACTTGCTGTGGATACTTAATTTAGAGAAAGTGGACAGTATTAGAGAGTGTATTTACCTATATCATTGCTACAGTATGTCTGCCTATATCATTAACCATTTCATTTTTCCTTACATATAATATACTTAAAAGTATGGCAATATAAACACCTAGGACCTTTTCTTTTATAGAAAGTCGTATCATCACCCCAGTGGTAGAATGCCAAAAAGTATCTCCACATACACATGCATTTATAGATAGCCACAACTCATATGCACAAGGAAATGTAGATAGCTTAAAACAAAGCTTCATTACAGAAACATTTTTTAACATTATGGTTTATATTGCCAGTCTAAGAATAAATTCCAGTGTAATGATGGCAGAACAATTCTGTTTCTGAAATTGATATTTTTTCAAGTGAATACTATTCATTGAGGTTTTAAATGGTAAAGTTAATCCAGTTGCCATACCGAGGTTTGCAGAAAACCAGATTTGCGTTTCATTATTGCTCTCTATTAGATTTTTTTTTTCTTTTTTTTCTTTTTAGGGCCGCACCTGTGACATGTGGAAGTTCCCAGGCTAGGGGTCAAATTGGAGCTACAGCTGCTAACCTACACCACAGCCACAGCAATGCCAGATCTGAGCCGCATTTGTGACCTGTACCACAGCTCATGGCAATGTTGGATCCTTAACCCACTGAGTAAGGCCAAGGATTGAACCCACATTCTCATGGATACTACTTGGGTTTGTTACCACTGAGCTACCGTGGGAACTCCATCTATTAGAATGTTATGACAGAAAAAGAACTGAAATCCAGTGTCAGTTGTTTCCCAACCCCTATTAGAACAAATTAAACACAATTCAGGAAATGCTAAATAATGTCAGAGCAAAACATTGTACTAAATTAGTAGACGCTCCACTTCTTTGAGAAATAGTGATCACATCTGTGTTTATTCCTTTCAAGAAGCTGCTGAATTTTAAGCTATTGAGGATATTCATGAAGAAACTTTTTCAATGTTGATATATCCACATCCTACAAAAAACCCAAAACTAATGTTACTCTGTAATTATTGGGTATACTTAGGGCTGTGGATTTCATAAAAGGTCAGAAGACTTAGTTTTTCCCTGTACCTAATTTGTCATCTGAAATAAAATGTGGTTTCAATGAATCAGAAGACACATTATGAAATAAGTCATTCACTGAAAGATCATGAAAGGTTACTACATAAAAACCTAGAATATGTAATATTTTTCTTTCCAGATCATATACATCATAGTGTGCCAAATAATTGGTAAACATATAATAAAGTAAAATGAATTACACCTAAACTTATTAATTATTCATGAGTATATCACAAAAACTATTAGGAGTTCCCACTGTGGCTCAGTGGGTTAGGAACCTGACTAGTATCCATAAGGATGTGGGTCTGATCCCTGGCCTTACTCAGTGTGTTAAGGATCCGTTGTTGCCTTGAGCTATGGTGCAGGTCGCACTTGTGGCTTAGATCTGGTGTTACTGTGGCTGTTGCATAGGCCAACAGCTGTAGCTCTGATTCGACCCCTAGCCTGGGAACTTCTACATGTCACAGGTGCGGCCCTAAAAAACAAAAAAAAAAAAGATGTGGCTGTAAAAAGAAAAGATGTATAAGTCACATTTGTTTGCGAAGTATTGCGATGTACAGTATAATGATTCATTATGTATATATAGCAAAATGATAACCACAGTAACTTGAGTTAACATCCATCACCATACATATTTACATTTTTTTTCCTTGTGATGAGAACGTCAAGGTCCATGCCCCTAGCTACTTTAAAAAATGCAGTGCAGTATTATTAAATACTGTAATCCAGCTGTGGCAATGCGGAATCCTTAATCTGCTGTGCTGTGCCAGGGGTAGAACCTGTGTCCCACCACGGCAGAGACACAGTCGATCCCATTGTGCCACAGTGGGAACTCACTCCATTACCTACTGTGTAGTATTCTGCATTACATCCCAGTGACCTACTCATTTTGTAACTGGAGATTTGTACCTTTTGACCCTCTCACCCATTTTGCCCACCCTCTACCCACTGCCTCAGGCAACCACCCGTCTTTTCTTTTCCACATTCACAGGAACATTTAACAGCACATCAGGTGCTTCATGCATAAACAGATGGATTCACCATCAAAGGTGCTGCTTTCTTCTGAAAAACACAAGCAAACTTGTGGCACGTATTTCCTCAGATTCATGGAAGAGAAAACAAATATTTGTAGCACTCAGTATTCTTACTATTTTCTAGGCATATCTTAGGGATCTCACATACTCATGTAATCCTCATAACAAACCTACATATCATTATTCCTCTTTTGCACAAGAGAAAAATAAAGTCAATAAAAGATAAATAACTTGTAATTAGTAGTCGAATTTAGTTAGTATGCTTCCAGGAGCCATGCAGTTAGCTATCTTTCTATATAACCTGCTCAAGACGGTACATACATACATAGTAAAAAAAGTTGTATTTATTTATGGTTATCATCTTAATTTATTAACAATTGCTTTTGGATCACATTTAAGAATATATGAAGAAATAAAGGGTACCTGATGTTAACACTGCCTTTCTCAATGCTATCTGAATAGAAGCTATAGAGAATTTTCTACTAAGACATTCAGCATATTGCATTATGTATCATACCTTTCTCTTTTCTGTTCTGCTTTTCCTATCTTGGATTCTGTCAGGTCAGTTGTGGCATTTAAGCAATTTCAAGGTGTAGTGAACCATGAAATAAATTTCCATAAATATTCTAGGTAGAAGACAAGCAAAATAAAGATGTCTACAGAAGTGAATTCATGTGAATACAGTTATTTTAAAGCCTCTCCACAACCACACTGCCTTTTGGGTGTATTAACTGTATATTAATTATCAGGCTATCATAGCCTAGTATTTTCATCAAAGTTTGTATATCATTATACCACATAATTTTAAACACTGTGGTAGGAATAAAAATGATACTCCTGATGTGTGTCTAGATGTGGGCTTCTCATTTTTCATCATAAACAGTGTTCCTTTTTCCTCCCATTCTCTCCAATGATGTAAGAAATAAAATTCCCTATTCTAATATTCCTAGCAGAAGGTTCCCTCTCTCCAGACGTCTGAGGTATATGTGCTGAAATGATTGAATATACTTGGATCATTCGTGATTAGAAAGCACCTTCTATTAAAAAATTCTCAGCATGGATTTATTCACAATCTGGATTAGAAGGGGTTCTTTCATGATGTGATACATACATTTTATTTTTTCTAAACATAAATTGATGTAAAGTGTATCTATAACATATCTGTGCGTACCAGTAAGAAGGAGCCATCAATTTTAAAGGTTGAAACTGATCTTTCAATATCCAGCATACACTGTGATAGGATCTGAAGGATGCGTCGTCTTCTAGATAAGCTTTTGTGTCACTATTAGAGTAGATTTAGAACACTTCTCACTTTCCCCCCAAACCTTGAATTTATTTACAAAGCTCTATCACATCCTGTTGACTTGAGGAAGTGAATTAAAGTGTTTACTAATGCCATTAATGAAAATGAGGTTGTGATAAATGGAGATGCTTGTGACATGGATCATTGTGCTAATGATCAATATCCGTAGGTCTGTAGAAGTTACAGCTCTTACAAAAGAAAATTAGCTAATGCCGATTACAATTTATCAAGGTGCCATTGCTAGCTAGTGTGCTGTAAATGCATTAATAATAGCTTACAACAGGTTTGAATGTAAAAAGGTCTAAATAGCCAATTTTGCAAATGGGATGCTAAATTGGAATTTAAAGCAGTATGCAAATAACTGAGACACCTGAAAGAGCAGTGTAAGATGAATAGTTGATATATATATATATTTTTTTCCCTACTAGTCAATTGACACCAGTTTTTTCCAGAATTACTTAGACAAAGAAAGTCAAATTCTGTAAGTTTGGAGTTTCGCTCAAAGCTGAATATATCCTGATAATTAGGAGTAGGTATGTTTGAAAAAGAAACCTGATGTTAAATGTAGACATATTTTCCTGTGGAATTCCTTAGAAACTAAACTTTTTAAGACATTGCTTTATGAGGCAAAATATAAAAATCTATGAAATCTTGAAATATCATGAAATCCACTTAAAATATTTTTCTTTTCTTTTCTTTTTTTTTTTTTTTTTTTTTTGCCTTTTTCTAGGGCCACTTCCCGTGGCATATGGAGGTTCCCAGGCTAGGGGTCTAATCTGAGCTGTAGCCGCTGGCCTACACCAGAGCCACAGCAATGAGGGATCCAAGCTGCGTCTGTGATCTACACCACAGCTCACGGCAACACTGGATCCTTAACCCACTGAGCAAGGCCAGGGATCGAACCCACAACCTCATGGTTCCTAGTCGGATTCGCTAACCACTAAGCCACGACAGGAACTCCAAGATATTTCTAATAAATAAGCCTGCATAGTATTCTAGCAAGTATAAAAAGAAGTAACTTCCGCGATTGTTAAGATAATTGAATTTATCGATGCATAAACCCTTATGTCCCATTCTTGGCTTCTAAGTGTTCCTATAGATTAAATCACCAGATTAAAGTGAGTCTGTTTTAATACTCAAGTGGCTTCTGTTTTCCAGTTAGCCTGACTTCTTATCAAGTTCTATCAAGAGTATTCCCAAAGAAGAGAATAGCCCGTACTAGGATTCTTGCATTAGATTATGCCCAGGGCATAAAGAGCCCACAGTGCTTATTGCGGATGTATTTCCAGCCATTCTTCAATCTAAACTGAGTTTTCATGAGGTATAACAGGTTGCCAGTGAAGGATAAGTTGAAACTGGTTTACTGTGGGTATACATGACACATTAGTATCGAACAGAAGAAAAATATTGCTGCCGTTTGGATCCATTCAGAATGTGGCTCTGAAGGAAGGAAATTTTTCTACTGGGAAGGACTTCAGGCAATATAACTTATTTTGGAAGGAAGATAGCTAAAGGTATAGACCTACACTGATTAATAACAGAGGTTTGGTGTGTGTATCAGGACTTGTGGGAAAAAAAAGTTATACAACAGGTGAGAGGGGCTGGTTCAGCATCACTAAAATGTTCCCTGTTGACTTTTCTCTGTAATCCAGGGCTGATGGTAGCAGAGGCCATGACATTACTAGGCCCACTGAAAGTACTTAAAATCATAAAACTTGGAACCTATAGAGGCTGGGAGCAGTGCTTAATTGAAGAAAGCTTTGTGGACATAAGGATTGCAGAGAAGGAAAGGATCAGAATGCCGGACAAAGAGCCTGGATCACAGATCATTACATAGATAGTTGATGGTACCAAGGTAGTCAAGGGAAAAAGCTGGCTGGCCAACAAGGGTACACTTAAGTTTATACGATAGGAAGATATCAGTGATGGAGTATCAGGAACCTGAGGGGAGTCACACCAATAAAGTGGTATCATTTCTTTCCCAGTGTCCTTTCCTGAGGTAGTTTTCACCCTTGGAACCTACTGAATGAATAGGAAGCCTCATCTCCAAGAAAAAGGAACCTGTGATGTCACAGTAACTACACATGTTAGTGATTCCCTCAGCCCTTCCCTAAGGCCACTGTGGCCATTAACTTGGGTAACTGTACACTGGAGAAAGAGAAATACCCACATGTTCAAGAACCATCAGTCACAGGTGCAAGTAAATGCCCAGAGAACCAAAGTGCCACTATGGCTGCTTGTTACAATGGTAGCATGTGAGTCCAGCTAGTGGAATTCTAGCCTATAATCTTGTAGAGTGTCCACTAGATCTGTACGCCCACATGGTGGTATTTGCCCAGGCTCAGATTGTATGATGGGGATTGATAAACTTGGTACCTGGGGTCACCATAAATTGTGGGATATGGGTTGTCATGAAGGCTCCTCATACAAGATAATCAAAAATAATATTGTAAGGGAGGATTGGAGGAGATAGTGCTATCCTTATGGCTCTGAAGGATAGAGGGGTGGTAAGCCCCTTCTTACCTCCAGTTATATCACCATTTAATACATCATTCTGACCCCTGCAGAAATCAAGTGGATCTTAGAGAACCAAAGTAGATGAAGTAGCATACTCTGTCAAACAGTAGCCAAATTTTAATATGTAGGAGTGTTTGGTAATCTTATTTTCAAAAATTTAGTTATTCTTTAGTAAGTCTTACTAATGCATACATACACACACACACACGCATACATATATATTGGTTTCTCTACTTTTTTTTTGTCTTTTCTAGAGCTGGACCCGTGGCATATGGAGGTTCCCAGGCTAGGGGTCTAATCGGAGCTGTAGCCGCCAGCCTATACCACAACCACAGCAACACAGGTTCTGAGCTGCATCTGTGACCTACACCACAGCTCACGGCAATGCTGGATCCTTAACCCACTGAGCAAGGCCAGGGATTGAACCCGTCAACCTCATGGTTCCTAGTCAGATTCATTAACCACTGAGCCATGACGGGAACTCCCTACATTTTTTTCCTTGATAAACCTTGATAATACATACATATGTGCAAACATACATAAATATAGATATGTAAATGCTTATAATGCATTTATTAGTTTTTGTAGTTCAATATCATGAAGTAAAGAGCATCCCCTGTTCTAATTAGTGTCCCTAAGGATACTTCAGGATATATTCATCTTGCCAGATTGCTTTGCTTCCCAGTTACATCTCCCTCTTCTTAGTCTCAGATGATTCTTAATTGTCCTAAATGATCTTTGTTGAATTTAGATACGCTCATAATTATTTGCTTTGCATAAATTCTGCCATTGGAGGTAATTTAATAAATTTAAAATAATTAAATTGCAGTTTAAAAGCAAATGGCTTCAAGAAGGCACAAAGAGTAAAAGTTGTGACTTGGTAAACAAGGATGACTTTTAATGAGGAGTTACTATAATGAAAATCATATTTTATTTTCAAAAACCTTACAAACTAAAAGCTTCCAGAGAAGTCTGACTTACCAGAAAATCAGTTCAGAAGGATGTAATGGATGTCACAGGTGTGCGTTCTCAGGGCGAAAAGGAAACCTCAAATTAAAACACATAATTAAGGAATACCAAATTATAGATCAGAAATAAACCTGGGTATAAATATTTGCCATTGGTTTGTGTGTTTTTGTAGTTATTTTTACTCTATGCTACCAATTAAGTTGGAATAAAGTTATTACTGCAACAGGTGTTCTCTCTGCATAACTCTAGAAATACTTTTTTTTCCCTTGAAACCATGTGGCTACAGCTGTAAAGACATCAGCATTTTCTTCCAAAGTTGAGTTTTAACTACATTATATTGACCACTTGTTCATAACCATCATTTGCAAAGCACAGCAAGAATTTTGAAAAATGGAGAAATTATGGGACTTGCATTAGTGGGAAACCTAATAAAAATATATTTTAGCCTATTCACCATGTCTTTTCAATATTTGTATAAATAAACTACAGAGGGGGTAGACTTTGGTCTGTAGGAACATTAAAAAGTTGATGAATCCTCTTCTAAAAATTGTAAAGTATGAAATTGGGCAAAATGATTAAGTACAACCATATTATGGTCTCTGAAAATGACCAGAAAAACTCAGAGGCATGCACTTATAAAAACTTCCATTTTGACTTTGTTTTTGTGCATGGTGTGAGGATGTGTTCCAATTTTCACTGATTTACGTGCAGCTGTCCAGTTTTCCTAGCACCACGTACTGAAAAGACAGTCTCCTTCCAATTTTATGTTCTTGCCTCCTTTGTTGAAGATTAATTGACTGTAGATGTCTGGGTTTATTACTGGGTTCTCTATTCTGTTCCATTGGTCTGTATGTCTGTTTTGGTACCAGTACCACACTGTATTGATAACTATGGATTTGTAATAGTGTCTAAAGTTTGGGAGAGTTATGCCTCTTGCTTGGTTTTTGTCCCTCAGAATTGCTTTGGCAATTCTGGGTCTTTTCTGATTCCATGTATTTTTGAATTGTTTGTTCTAGTCCTGTGAAAAATGTCATGGGTAGTTTGATAGGGATTGCATTGAGTCTGTAGAATGATTTGGATAGTATGGCCATTTTTATGATCTTAATTCTTCCAATCCAGGAGCATGGAATATCTCCATTTCTTTGAATCTTCTTTAATTTCCTTGATTAATACTTCTATAGTTCTCAGCATATAAATCTTTCACCTCCTTGGTCAGATTTATTCCCAGGTGTTTGATTTTTTTTTTTTTTGAATGTGATTTTAAAAGGCATTGTATTTTTGTATTCCTTTTCTAATATTTCATTGTTAGTATACAGAAATGCAACCAATTTCTTTTTATTTTTTATTTATTTTTAATTATTTCCCCAATACAATTTTGTTTTCTACTGTACAGCATGGTGACCCAGTTACACATACATGTACACATTTTATGTTCTCATGTTATCATGCTCCATCATAAGTGACTAGACATACGTAGTTCCCAGTGCTACACAGCAGGATCTCACTGCTAACCCATTCCAAAGGCAATAGTTTGCATCTGTTAACCCCAAGCTTCCAATCCACCCCACTCCCTGCCCCTCCCCCTTGGCAACCCCAAGTCTCTTCTCCAAGTCCATGATTTTCTTTTTTGTGGAAAGGTTCCTTTGTGCCCTATATTAGATTCCAGATATAAGTGATATCATGGTATTTGTCCTTCTCTTTCTGACTACTTCACTCAGTATTAGAGTCTCTAGTTTCATCCATGTTGCTGCAAATGGCATTATGTTGTTCTTTTTTATGGCTGAGTAGTATTCTATTGTATATATATACCACATCTTCCTAATCCAATTACAATCGTCAATAAGGATATTACAATTTCTGAATGTTAATCTTTTTTTTTTTTTGTCTTTTTGCCTTTTCTGGGGCTGTTCCCGCTGCAAATGGAGGTTCCCAGGGTAGGGGTCTAATTAGAGCTGCAGCTGCCGGCCTACGCCAGAGCCACAGCAACACGGGTTCTGAGCTGTGTCTGTGACCTACACCACAGCTCACGGCAACGCTGGATCCTTAACCCACTGAGCAAAGCCAGGGATCAAACCTGCAACCTCATGGTTCCTAGTCAGATTGGTTAACCACTGCACCATGATGGGAACTCCCTCTGAATGTTAATCTTGCTACCTGCTACTTTGCTGAATTCGTTGATCAGTTCGAGTAGTTTTTGTGCTGATTCCTTAAGGGTTTTTTATGTATAGTACTAGTCATCTGCATAGAGTGACAATTTTACCTCTTTTCTTCCAAGTTGCATACCTTTTATTTCTTTAGTTTCTCTGATTGCTATGGCTAGGACTTGCAGTACTATGTTGAATAAAAGTGGCAAGAGTGGGCATCCTTGTTTGAGATTTTAGTGGAAGCCTTTCAGCTTTTCTCCACTGAGTATTGTATTTGTGGAGAAAAGGGATGCCTCCTGCACTGTTGGTGGGAATGTAAGCTGGTACAACCACTATGGAGAACAGTATGGAGATATCTCAGAAAACTAAATATAGAACTACCATATAACCCAGAAATCCCACTCTTTGACATATATCCACAAAACTTTCCTTGAATTAGACACATGAACCTGTAGGTTCACTGCAGCACTATTCACAAGAGCCAAGACGTGGAAACAACCTAAATGTCCATTGACAGATGAATGGATTAAGAAGATAAGGTCTATAGACACAATGGAATACTACTCAGCCATAAAAAAGAACAAAATAATGCCATTTGCAGCAACATGGATGGAACTAGAGACTCTCATACTAAGTGAAGTAGTCAGAAATACCAAAGACAAATACCATATGATATCACATATCTGGAATCTAATATAGGGCACAAAGGAACCTTTCCACAGAAAAGAAAATCATGGACTTGGAGAATAGATTTGGGGTTGTCAAGGGGGAGGGGCAGGGAGTGGGGTGGATTGGGAGTTTGGGGTTAATAGATGCAAACTATTGCCTTTGGAATGCATAAGCAATGAGATCCTGCTGTGTAGCTCTGGGAACTACGTATGTCTAGTCACTTATGATGGAGCATGATAATGTGAGAAAAAGAATGTATATACATGTATGTGTGACTGGGTCACCTTGATGTACAGTAGAAAAAATGACAGAACATTGTAAATCAGCTATAATGGAAAAAATAGAAATCATTAAAAACAAAACAAAACGGCTAGCACTTTCGGTTAGAGTAACAACGTCTACGGCATTGTTTCCCGATACTGCTCTATTCGAATTCACCCAATTCAGGCAGCAAGAAGGGTAATGTTACCAGGGTGGACCTGGCCACCGGAATCAGTCTCGTTGCCACTGGGGGTGGACTCCATTTGGACCAGTGAATCTGAAAACTCCCATTGGTCGCATTATCAGTACAATCTTCTAGCTCCTAGGAAACGAAAGAGGAAACTCCTTCATCTGCAGGTTAGAAGTTGGGGAAAGTGGTAGATCTGCCAGAAATTTGATGAGAAGAACTTAAAAATGAGATGTCCACACATAAGCCATCCAAACCTGCCTGACTGATAGAAACTTCTGCATGTGTGCAGGGAAAACTTTGAGTCTGGTATACTAGTTAAACAAGGCAAGTGGGAAACTGGCTGGAATTTAAGTGAGCTTCTCCTCAGATAGGCACACAGACCTTGAGGTTTTTGTACACAGTCTCTGCCCATATCATTAGCTGGCCACTAAAATATAAAATAGAATAAATAATGTACAATAAATGGCCAATACTAAGGGGGACAAGGCAGCAGAAAGTGAAAACTTAGCTGAATATTGGATTGAGCCAACAAGGGCATTGAAGCAGTTACTAGAAATATACTTAAAGTCCCAGATGACATCATGTTTGAAAAATTAAAATGTATTTAATGGCTTGATAAATAGGGAAACTCAAAGAAATAGATACTGGACATTTTAGAGTTGAATAGTATAATTCTCGAGTTGAAAAATCTGTTGAATGAGTTCAATAGTAGATGCAAGATAGCAGAAAAATAGTGAATGAGTAAGAGGATAGATCAATAGAAATTCTTCAATATGAAGAACCAAATAATACAATTGAAGAAAAAAATCAAGAGAAGTGGACAGAACCACTAGCTGGTTTATCTTTTTTTTTTTTTTTTTTTTTTTTTTTTGTCTTTTGTCTTTTTGTCTGTTGTTGTTGTTGATGTTGTTGTTGCTATTTCTTGGGCCGCTCCCGCGGCATATGGAGGTTCCCAGGCTAGGGGTTGAATCAGAGCTGTAGCCACCGGCCTACGCCAGAGCCACAGCAACGCTGGATCCGAGCCGCGTCTGCAACCTACACCACAGCTCACGGCAACGCCGGATCGTTAACCCACTGAGCAAGGGCAGGGACCGAACCCGCAACCTCATGGTTCCTAGTCGGATTCGTTAACCACTGCGCCACGACGGGAACTCCAAGCTGGTTTATCTTTAGAAGAGAATAAATCTGAGAGCCATTTTGCACATTCCCCCAGAGTGCCCAAGTTATGAGTGCCCTTCCTAGGTATTTATTGGCAACCTACCCTTCCCTAATTCGCTTCCTTAATCAATTACCTACTGGTGTACAACTAATTGTCCTCAAAAACATGTATTTATAATCTTTTAGAGGACCTCAGACCTACATAAGGGTATATAAAACAACCCATAATTACTCTTAAATTGTTGTCTACTTATTTATTGTTTGTGTTTTTCTACTAGAATAGAAACTGTGTGAGGGAAGAGATCCTGCTTCTCTGACTTGATTGCATTCTTCCAAGCAACTAGAAAAATCCTTGCAATGATCTCAGTGCTTCACAAAATTCTTATTGAATCAGGGAGTGAACACACAATAAATAGTTGTATTTTTATTGTGGTTTCTCTTAATATTCTATATCTTCTCATCTTTCCTTTCTGTTTCTTAAAATGAGGAAAGACACAATTCACACTGAGCTGAAAATGGCCCACGTTAAAGCATGAATGATTCACCGGCTTTTGCTTCCTTCAGCTTTTAAAGGTTCCTTTTAGAGCCCCCAAATCTTTTATTTCAGAGTGAGAGAATTCTTTTATCTTCAAGAATAATCCCTGGCAAAGATTTTTCAATGCCAACCTAAAAATCACAGCTTGATGGAGATACAAAGGACAATTTTTCCTCCAAAGACATCTCAGCACTTGTGAAAAACATTGTTTTATCTCATTAGAGACTGATTATGTCTACATGATAAAAGCTGTGTAATCAAAATTCATGATCTCTTCCGTAAAAGGCAAAACTATGGGGATGGAGAACAGAACACCATTGCTGGGCTGAGAGTTGGGGGTGACGACTACAAAGGACACTGTGGGGAAGTTTCTTTGTCTTCATTAGATGACAAGACTCTATGCGCTTCGGAGGATTCATACAACTGCACATCAAAATAAGTGAATTTTACTCAATGTGTGTTAAAATATCATCCATAATATTTTGTCACCCTCGATGTTGAAGTCTCCTAATCAGTTTGAAAAAAAAAACTGTATGCATATTTTTATCTAGGTCAACTTAATGAAATTTATCAGATTTAGAAGATAGCAGAAAGCCTTATTATTTATGAAAAGGAATTTTGAGTATTGTCTGTATTTAGTGCCATCATTACTGTGAGTATCTTAAACTGTACTGAATATATTTTCTCTCATTTTGATCCTTTGCCTCTCACTGTACCTAATGTTATTGAGGATTACAAGGTCACAACAGCCAAACAATCCTAACAGTTCCAACAGTTGAAGAGTATTCAGCTTTTTTTTCAGCTTCATTTCTCTTCTAAGAATTAGTTTTTCCTAACATCATGCCAGAAGGTTAGAGATGTTCTGAAACCAACCTTGAGTGATTTATGTCTATCCCTATATCTCTGATTTTTCTTTTTCTACCTTTCATCTTTCTCAGATTTTTAAAGCAGTCACAAAATTCCTGAGGTATCACTTCAAGCAAAACTCAAGAGAAAGTCACTTAAAAAACAAAAAAAACCCTGTTCAACTAAGATATGCTTAGAAGCACCTTACAGTTTTTAAATGGAATTATAACAGATCCCAAGGGGACACATGGGTATTTAGCTGTTAAGGCCAATAAGGATTGCAGCTTTTGGTTGTACTAATAAGGGTGACTTCTAATAAGAGACATCATTAAAACTAAATATTTAGATCTGACGCATATTTAAACTCAACTTTTATTTCTATGATAATCCTTTAATTTTGGAGTTAGAGGATTTCCATAAGCTAGTGTTCTCTAACAGATAGGAAATACTTGGGATAACTGCTGCTGAAACTGTGTCACACAAATATGCTGTATATTTAACTTTACCTAGATCTTTTCCTGATAACAGGTTTTCAGTAATTTCTAAATTTATCAGTAGTGTTTCAGTTAACCATTGCAACGTAAAAACAGTCTCACATTTAGTGGGTCACAACAATAGCACTGTAATATTTAATGATTTCTTGGCTTGGTAGATTTTTGCTGGTTTCACCTGGGGGTACTCCTGTGACTGTGCAGATGAAGAGCGGCTGGGCTGCAAGGTCCCTCACAAATCTGACATGAGTGCTGAAGGTCCCCTAGGGATACCCTCAATTCCTCATGAAGCCTCTCATTTTCTAGCAGTCCAGGTTGCCATCCTTAGATGGCAGTTTCAGGTTGGCATTCAGAGATGGTAGAGGCAGAAGCCATGGTACCTCTCGCAGACTAAGCTTTGCATCGTACACAAGGTTGTTTCTGTCACAGTCTTGTTCAGGCAGGTCTTGAGGGCATTTTAACAGAAGAGTTGGGCCTGTACATTCCCCTTCTTGAAAGAAGCTGCTGCCAAATATTGTGACCATGCTTTCAATCAGATGACCTCAGATGTCAGTATGAGCCCAGAGCCTCGGTGTCACCAGTACTAACTGGTATGAAAGGTAGTCTTTTGTATCTTCCAAATCATTGTTATTGGCCATCTACTTACATGGTTATTGCCGTAATTTACTTTGATCAAAATAACCTGACTCTGTCTCTCAATGTAACTTTTTGATTAAATCAGCAAATGCGTTTAAGGCATTACTACTTTGTAAGTTTTTTTTTTAAATTAAACTATAGTTGATGTACAATGTTACTGTACCAGTTGTTGCTGTGCAGCAAAGGGACTCATTCATCCATATGTATACATTCTTTCTTTATATTCTTTTCCATCTTGGTCTATCCCAGGAGATTGGATATAGTCCCCTGTGCTCTACAGTAGAACTTTGTTGTTATAGGCATTCCCACTTTTAAATATTTCATCGTGATACTCTTTCTGGCTGAGACTATTACTGCTATTTACTGTTCTACTTAAATGGTATTTTGTGACAGACACTTGATGTAGAAAACATACTAATGGCCCTGAAAGATGCATACCATTATTTGTATTTCACAGTTAAGGAAACTGAGGACTGGCAGTGTTAAGGAACATTCCAGATTGGCATGCATAGGGGTCTTTGTGTCCTATAGGTCTGTGCTTCACAAAATAATACAAAATGTACTGTCACACCATTCATAAAAATATTGTTTTCACAGATTGATCTCACTAGTCTCCAATTTAATAGAATCACTATAAACACAAATATTACCTTAATGTTGATGCCTCACTTTATTTTAATTATGCATCATGGTATTCATACCTACAGATCAATTGAGTAACCCTTTGCATAATGGATCTTGGGACCAGAAGGTTAATTCCTCATAAGCCTGAATTTTTCCAGTGGGGTGACCAAGAGGAGCACTTCTTGTTGGGTGGTCCTTGAAAGCCAGGCAGAGCAGAGGCAGACTCAAAGACTCCAACTTAGAGGCCACAGAGTTGGCAGGAAGGCAGGATTGAAACCAAAGAGACAGAAGGGAAGCCAAATCAAGAGCCAAAGACCTGGGAAGACTGGATTAAAGGAGGAAAAAAAAAAAAAAAAACATTTTGGAAGGATATCTAGATGTTAAGGTAATTAGTAGAAACCCTAAAAAGGCAGATATTTAAGCCATATTATGTATTGGGAAGTTCAGGAAAGTATGAACGCCAAAGTTTTTCATACTTCTCTTTTGAGAGCAGTTGTTTGTTCTTTTTAGATGGTATATTAATATTTCTTCAATATATATGTGGAAAACATGTTAGAAAACTGGTTGTCATTATCATGTGTTAAATTCCCAAACTTGGTTACAAGGGCAGTGCTGAGAGTACACCTATTTTAGTGCCACATCTTTGGACAGCGATGAAACTGCAAGACCATTTTCTCGTTTTAATCAGATGTTTGTGATTTCAGAAGCATAATTCTGAAGCACTTATAACCTGAGAGTGTGAACTTCTCAAATACATTGCATACATATGTATGTACATATGTACATAGGTATATATATTTGTAGATCAACATATTTTTCTCTCTCTGTATGTACATGTGTATATATTCACACAAATATATGTATATATACACATACACACCTGTAACCTCTTTCCACCTTTATATGTATATGATTGAAACGAAAGCCCTAAGGCAACTTTGGCAAAAAGCCCTGAGAAATGTGGAAAAACTAATTTCTGTTGGCTTTCTGATGACACCATTCTCCTCAGTGTTCGCCTGGGATAGAAGATGGCAGTTTGCAGTCCAGGACAGGATCTTCGGCAGCATCAAGAAGGTTTGATTGCATCACATGTCTCAGGAAGGGAGTCAGGGCTCCCTCTTCACTGAGCAAAGGTTAACCCATTTCCATGTGCTCTGGGTGGTTTCAGAATGAAACTTAAGGTCACAAGACATTCTCAGGTATTCTTCTGAATTCATCTTCTATCCCCTGTGCTGGGAGTTCTTCTTCCTTGGAAGACAGAGACTCCTTGGTGAGACAAGAGCAAGCTTTGATGTGTGCCAGAACAGAAAGTGCCACTCTTCTTTCCAGCACCCTACCCTCTCCCTCCTTCATTGAATCAGAATGCTGCTGTCTTCCTTTATGTTAGAGTAAAAGTGTCCTAAATGAGTGGGGATATTTAAACACTAGGTAGGTGTAAATACATTTAAAATGCAAGATGTTAAATCTTAGGAGATGGTAAATCTTCTTGCACACTGGAGAGGATATACATTAAAATAAAACTCTTAAATCATGTGTGTTTTAAATGGTTCTTCTAGGGATTTTGCTTTGTTCTTGTTTAGCCAAAAAATGAACCTATAATTTTCTATTGCTCATAGGTCAAGAATTAGAAACCTATCTCTGCTTGACTGTAGTAGTTTGTGAAATGGAAAGCACACATACTTTAAAAAAAAAAAAAAAAGAGCTGTTATGGGTCAAGAATAAAATCCAATCCAGATGAGTAATTCCTTCATGAATATATCAGAAAATGATATTCTGTGGGGACAATAATGTTCACAATTCTAAACTTAAATTTTTAGGAATGAATCTTGAAACAACTCTTCATAAATATATTTTTCATCTTGATTCCCGAGTTTCTCTGAGAGGAGAGTGTAGGACAGTAAAGATCCTTCGTATTTACCCTTGACTGTGAACTAATCATTTTATTTTGAGTTTACGTTTACGAGGAATTTTTAAATATTTTTGTCAACTTCCATTCTACTTTTGCATTTCTCTCATTGCATTAGCACTGTCTTCACAATGTTTATACAATGCTTTTCGCTTAAAGTCTTCATTGACTCTGTGGAACAAGAAGGTCTATCTAACTCTTTCATTTTAGAAAGCATTGTACCTCCATTTCCTACAATAGAAAGGGAAGAATAATAGCATTTATCTCATAGGATTTAATTCCCTTAAAAAATAACCTTAATAAAATACTTAGGAAAGTGTGTGTCGAATAGTTTCAGTCAAAAATTATTAGTCGTCGTCATCAACTGTCAGAATCTATTCACAAAACATAGTTCCTAGTCAGTTTGAGAGGGAGTATGTTTCTCACCTGGAATGCTGTCAGCCTAGTTGTTAATTCTATAAGAAGTTTGCTAACTTTTGCAAGTCCTACTAGCTCACATTTATCAACATCCTGAGTCAGAAGTTATGAGAGAGGACCATTAGTTATATTTCTGTCAGTGATATGCGATGCCTTCCATTTCTCTGTACATCCCAGTGAATCTAAAAAGCATCTCTAAGGGAACCTAAATGGAGAAAACATATCCACACAGTCAGCCTCACAAAGGACACAAGTAACATTCTGTTCTTCATCTAAAGCGGGCTAATAAAAACGTCGTCATGTTAGAATTAGGTAAGCATTGTAAATGGATGTATGTGTGTATGTATAGGCAGGTAGATAGAATTCAGAGGTAAGCACAAGCACATCAGGGTCTTACTATTGAGTTCAGACTGTCCTGGAGAGGACCTTGCCATGTCTCCCACCATGCTTCCTTTTGTGCTTAAAGCATGGCATAGTGGGCAGCTTGTGGTTTTCTTGCCACGTTTTGTCTTAGGAGTCATTCAGTCTCTGGGGATAAATTCACTCATATGCTTTATATTTTTGCTAAATCTGTTAAGATTTGTTTTTCCTTAAAAAAAAAAATGCCTGCAGCAGAGCTGTATCTCACAGCTGGCATATTGATTTTAGTGTGAAGTTCCTGTGGATACCTGCTCTGTAAATGGTTGTAGTGTTCTATTATAAAACAGTACCACTAGCTACAGACATCCCTCTCTTCCTACCTCTCTCATTTCTTCCTTGCTGGGTTCTCTTTTTTCAACTTACACTCAATTCTTTGAGCTCAATCAATGGGAGAAGGGTTAGATAATGCCATCCCCAAATCTCAGTATCATATTTGCAAGGGTACAATAGTATGGATGGGACAGATCAGACAGGACTAGGTGACTGAGATGCTTCTAGGTGGCGTGGAAAGGGAAACACATTTGAGAGTGAGGTTTTATCCATACAGACATAAGAATTTGTAATTTATGTTGATTAATTTTTTCTTTCATCATTTCTCTAGCTACATGTGCAGTCTCATTTAACTTTAAGCAATGGAGAAGGACACTTTTTATTTGTCCACCATATCCAGGACTACAGTTTGTATTAATAACCAGTGCCATTGTAATACAACTAAGCAGTATAATTCTTCTGCTCAGTATTACTTTTTGTGATACTCAGGTCATATACACATCTTCAAGACAAGCCCCTACTTTCTGGTTTTATTATATGTTGTGTTTGATGTTATGAGGGCTGGTCAGAAAACTAATTGACTATGTAATTGTTGCTAGTCTCTTGTCCAAAGATATATGTATATATTTTAATGTGTGGATACCACCTTCTCCTAGAAGTGTGGAGCATATCAAACAGTGTTTGTAAAATATGGCTAAGAAATTGTGTTTATTTATCATCTGTAAAGGTGATGTATTAAATGTGTGTTTAAACATATAATCTTCGGAGAGTTTAATAGTATTCCTTAATACTCTTGGAAAAATAAAGTGAGAATATGGACAAGATGAATGGAGAAAGGTGTTTTTCAGGTGTCTAGACACTGTAGGAAATTAAAGAGACAAGACAGATAAAAAAGGAACACATCACTTCAGCTCCTTTTAAGTGATCACTGCCATGGCAGTGACCTTTCATTCAGTGTTTATATTTCATTATTTATGAACTTAAATATACTATCATGCTCCTCAAATATGGGTAAATTAGCTATGACACAGAAAGATTAAAGGCAGCCCAGAAACCTCAGTGCTGATCAGATGTGTAATAAAATGACATTGATCAAGCAAGACTGCAGGCTCCAGGACTAATTGAGGGCCATGCAATAACTACATAATAGGTCTACAGCTAGCTATCAGGCTTTCTTTCTCTTACTATAATTATTTCTCCATGCTTATGTGTGGTTTCTATTCTGTACTGCTTTTGAGTATCTCTGTCAATAAGAGATTTACAGTAAACTTGGACATCCAGATATATGAAATAATTGCAGTAAAGAATGCAGTATAATAAAGTGCTGTATGTGTAGCAGAGATAAAGCTTTAGACTATTAAGAGTTTCATTACAGATACAAAAGCATTTTGTGTGGTTTTATCAGGGGGGAGTAGTTTATATAAGAGCAATTTATCAAATGGCTGGTTATGATTGGGGATTTGCTGAGGCATGTAGGATTTTATTTTAATATATATATAATATATTTAATATATATAATATATATATTATATATATATATATATTTGTCTTTTTAGTGCCATACCTGTGACACATCAAAGTTCCTAGGCTGGGATGGAATTGGAGCTGTAGCCACTGGGCTATGCCGCAGCCACAGCAACGGCGGATCTGAGCCGCATCTGCGTTCTACAACGCCGCTCACAGCGATGTTGGATCCTTAACCCACTGAGCAAGGCCAGGGATCCGACCTGCATCCTCATGGATGCTAGTCAGATTCATTTCCACTGAGGCATGACGGGAACTCCTGTATGTTGGATTTTAAATGTTAAACTTCACACCTAGATAAACCTCACAGAAATGTTCTGGAGATGTGTGTCATGTCTGTATTTTATTGACGCACCTTGAGTAAGTGGATGCAGGGGAATATAAGACAAAAGCGGCATAGAGGCCACAGAATTGCCTCACAAGATTGTATAAGGGATTAATTGATGTATTAAATGAGAGAGCATGAAGGCATTTTGTAAACTATAAGACGCAAATCACAGGTAATGTCCCATATCTTCTGTAGACTTTATATCTTAAATTAGTTTTTCTATAATTCTTGTTTTTTTATATTACAGTGTTCACTAGTTTATATTATTGTGAATACTTTTTTATAGATGAGGCAACTGAGGCTCAGAGAGAAACTAGGCTCTCAGAAATCACATGCTAAGTAGAGAAGCCTGGACATTGATAAAGATATAGCTATCTCTATCATTCCAAGCTATGCTCAATTTTAATTGAAATAGCATGTTATTTAATTTTATCTTTAAAATTTATTTTTATTGACGTATAGTTGATTTATAATATATTTAATGTAATATAGTTATATAGTTCTAACTATACAGTAACTAGATAAGTATATATATACAATACTATATATATGTAACTATAACTGTGTGTTAATATACAACTATGTTCCCACTGCACCAAAAGGGAAATCCTGTGTTTAGTTTTCTAAGAAATCTCCGTCTGTAGTGATTGTACCAATTTACATTCCCCCCAAGAAAATGTAGGAGGTTCCCCTTTTCTCCACACCTTCTCCAACATTTATTGTTTGTAGATGGCCATTCTGACTGGTGTGAAGTGATACCTTATTGTAGTTTTGATTTGCATTTCTCAAATAATTAATAGTGTTGAGCATCTCTTCATGTGTTTTTTGGCCTTTTATCATCTTTGGAGAAAATGTGTTCTGACCATTTTTTGATTGGGTTTTTTGATATAAAGTTGCTTGAGATGTTGGCATATTTAGGAGACTAATCCTTTGTCGTTTGCTTTGTTTGCAAAGGTTTTCTCCCATTCTGTGGGTTGTCTTTTTGTTAGGTTTATGGTTTCCTTTGATGTGCAAAAAGTTTTTAAGTTTAATTAGGTCCCATTTGTTTATTTTTGTTTTTATTTTCATTACTCTAGGAGGGAGATAAAAAATTTTTTCTTTTACATTGGAGTATAGTTAATTTACAGTGTTATGTTGGTTTCAGGGGTACAGCTAAGTGATTCAGATATACATATATGTATATCTATTATTTTTCAGATTTTTCATATATAGGTTATTATAGAATATTAAGTAGAGTTCCATGTGTTATATAGTAGGTCCTTGTTTATTATCTGTTTATATATAGTAATGGGTATATGTTAATCCTAAACTCCTAATTTAGAAAAGAAACTTCTGCAACTTTTCCAAAAAATTACAAAGGGACACTCTCAGAGGAAGAAACATTCTTTTGAAAGTATTCCAAAGAATCGCAGAGGTCACCAGCTCCCTGATACTAAAATCAGACAAAGATCCCACAAAAAAAAGAAAAAGGCCAGTATCATTGATGAACTGAGATGCAAAATCCTTAATTAAACACCAGCAAACCAAATTCAGTATTATATCTGTAATAATCATACACCGTGACCAAGAGGGACTTATAGCAGGGATACCAGGATTTTTTAGTATCCACAAATCAATCAGTATGATACAGTGCACTAATAAATTGAAGTATAAAAACCATATGATCATCTCAATAATCATGGAAAAAGCTTTTGATAAAATTTAACATCCATTTATGATACAAACTCCAGAAAGTGGCATAGAGGGAGCACACCTCAACATAATAAAGGCCATATATCAAAACTATTTTTGTTATTTTTTTCTTTTCTAGGGCCGCACCCATGGCATATGGAGGTTCTCAGGCTAGGGGTTGAATCGAAGCTGTAGCTGCCAGCCTATGCCAGAGCCACAGCAACGCCAGATCTGAGCCACATTTGTGACCTACATCACAGCTCATGGTATGCTTAACCCGCTGAGTGAGGCCAGGGATCGAACCGCAACCTCATGGTTCCTAGTCGGATTAATTAACCACTGAGCCATGACAGGAACTCCTGAAAACTATTTTTGATCTTAACTATCTGTTAAATTAAAAATGTCAAGGTACCTGAGGCTATCTACATAAAATTACAGTAAAATATTCAGATTATTTTGTTTTTAAAGTTGTTACCCTAGCAAACACTTCGTGTGAGATGATGAATTGTATTTATTAGATATGAACTTATATACTTTATAGTCAGAGAGCTAAATTGCCCAAGGCTACTAGAAAATTCCAACCAATACAATAGAGTAAGGGAAAAAAAAAAACAAATAAAACAAACTTCAAATGATGGTAATGGCACAAGGATGCAATTGCCAAAGTCCTGATCTCCCACTTACCGTCTTAAGGTGGTGAATTGGAGCCATGCCCATGTCTATCCTTAGTGTGTGTATGGTTGACAGTTTCTGTGATAGACAGAAAACAAATGCAAAGCAAAAAATTTTATCTTATCACAACAAAGCATTTTATGTCTTTGTTAGGAGTTGACTGGTGAGTTAAATAGTTGATACAGACTGAAGTTACTAGTTATGTTAAATTTTAGAAGAGTTATTTACTTTGTTTCTTTAGCCATTATAGATGTAATCTTTAAAAATAATCACCCTCATGTAACTTCTGGAACAATTATTTCTGATAAAAAACCTGCTATCTGGAGTGTTTAACTGAATAAATATTTTGCAGTCACAATTATGTTTGATTTTAGCCTCTCAATAATATTTGATTTTTTTGACCCACAACTCCTTTGACTGCCCAACTTTATTGAAGCATAATTTGCCTCATTTAATCTCCACCAGGATCAAGATACATGCTATTTCCATAGCTCCAAAAGGTTCCCTTCTTCCCTTGACATCAATCTTGCTCCCTCTCTCACCTCCCACTTCCAGTTCTAGAGAAGTATTAATGTGCTCTATTAATGATCTTTTTCTTGCATTTAATGTTTTGTCACTGCCCTGACATAGCGCTATGCTTTTAATTTTTTTCTATATTTTTACGTATTTAATTAGTTTGCTATGTTATATGGCTGAATAGTTTCCCATAACATTAACCATTCTGTAATTGATGGATATTTGAATGGTTTCCAGTTTTGCACCAGGATGCTGCATATTGACCATTTGTATACAAATTTTCATTGAGATAAATGCTTTGATTGCTCTTGGCCAACAAGTTTCTTTTAAAATACTCTTTTTGCCTTTTACGGTATTATTCTCTGATTTTATACCTATCTTTCTGTTTGCTTCTTCATGTATTATGTGCTAAAGTTCCTCACACCCCAATCTTAGGTCCCTCTGATGCTTAAGCAATTTCATCTTGGGCTTAATTATCCCATGTGCATTTAAGTCAGATTTATATCTTCAGCCTGGACTTTTTAAGCACAGATCTATATATCTAACAGCCTATTTGATACCACCCGTTGGCCTTCACTAAGGCCTCTTAAAATCAATATGTCCAGAAGTTTTATGATTCTTCACCACATTAAACCTGGTCCTTTCCCATTTTACCCCAGGCTATACAATTTAGATAACAATAAATGATCTTTAACACTGTTTTTGTGTTGGAGAGATCATCTGTTCTCAGTAGCATCTGAAATAATCTCCCCATATCCAACCACTGCTCCTTTCCAATATTTTACTTCTCACAGCTGAGCGATCTCCTTTCAAAGCTCAAATCTGATTGTGCCAATTCCTCATTTTCCATTTTCTGCTTAAAGTGGATCATTGGCTTTAAATAGTTAATGTACTAAGAACCATATTCACTAATATGTCTTTAGAGGTTGGACATAGAAAAGTTCCTCCTAAACTTAGACTCATTTTGAAAGTTTCCAGCCTCACTTTTCACACAGCAGGTACACTGCCTTCTATTAGTATTTCAGACCTAACATACCTCTTTGACCACTGAGCCTTTGCACATACTATTCCTATAGCTGAAACACTCCACACCTGCCTTCATATGCCCAAGTCCTATTCTTTTTTTTCCAATTTGAGCACAATTCATTACTTCTCAAGTGAGGTTTTAATATATGCACTAGGAGCACTGAAGATCTCTCATTTGTGTCCCTGTGTTGTAACTGCAATTATTTGTGAAATTATTGGATTAATGTTTGTGTGTCTCTCGAATCCTTAAGATCCTTGATGTCAGGGATCATGCAGTTTAGTTTCTCCTCCCATCTCACTGTGTATCTAAGTCCCTGGCATTGTCAAGTACTTAAAAAGGTTTGTCTGAATGAGCAAATAGAATAGGTTTAATGGGATTTGATGAATATGTGAATATGAGGATGTGATTTTTGAGGACTGTTTTGAGTTTTCTGTTTTAGGATATGGGGGAAGAAGAGTCACCAATGGAGACACATAATAGAGGAAAGATACTACGTTTAGAGAAGTAGAAAGTGAGTGCTATTCTTTCGCCTCATATCTTAAATGGTACAACATTCCTTGAAATAATGTTTTTCATAAGGTAATGAGAGACATGCCTTATAGATTTTCTTACATATCAATGATTTGGAATGTGCTTCCCAGAAGTACCTTAAAAACTGTTGTAATAGCATTTTTCATCATTCTCTCCATCTCTACTACTCAGTATTTTTTTATAGCAAAAAAAAAAAAGTACATGAGCACATGGAACTTCTCAGAAAAAGGTCACCATTAAATAAAAATTAATACATGAGATAAATAACTGACAGGTAAGGCATCAGAGATAAGTGAAATGTCAAAGATAAGACAGTATTTAAGAGCCCGTTGAGAAGTGAGCAAACAGTATCAATCATAGCGCTGTCACCCTAGGTGAAAAATAAGAAGGAGTTGATCAGCAGAGAGCAATTTTGCAGAAATACAGGAGACCCGATGTTGAAAAGTGTAAGTGTCCTATGTATGCTTTGAAACATTTAAGGCAGTAGTTCCCAGTGGAGGTTCCCCCTGCTCAGGTGCAGTGCAGTTTGAAGAGACTGTGCTGCTTGTTGAAGCATCACAAATGGCATCTTTGACAGCTGGGGTACCTGTTGAATAATTTCACTGTCAAACATTCAAAACAAAGTGGCACAGATGTTAAGGTGCATGCAAATGCAGTGAGAATATCCCACTGAAAAACAACAAAAAGCTCTTCACTTTCAAAAGTTTGAAGGATAGAATGCTTTGTTCTGAGATAAAGCTTGTTTTATATAAAAACTGTATGTTTATCTGTAGTTGTGTTAACACTTCTGTAGCAAATATCTATTACAATCAAAAGACCTGATGACACAGTTTTAGATAACAAAATAAAAAGGAGAACCTTTATTTCTCTAAAGTCCAAGAGAAATATAAATATTTAAAATGTTTTATAAATGGGGAGGATTGTGAAGCATATAGTATCTTTCTGTATTTTTCACAGTGTTCTCCATTAGAAAGAGATAAACAAATTTCAATTCAGATTTATAATTACTACGATAGGGTCAGTTGTCTGCCAAAGGCTACAAAGAGCATCCCTGTCTGCCAGAGCCACTTCAAGCATTGTTGGCTCTGCTGGATCCTCTGGTCCATGTGGTAGAGCATCTTGCACAGCAGTCTGGGCCTGCTGCAGAGTCTTCTCTTATTCTGAGCCCCACTCAAAACTAGCAGCTTTTCTGGTGACTCGTAATGAGCTGGAATAATATACCCAAAGGAGATGTTGCCTCCAAAATCCAAAGGGGACCGTCTAAGCCTCGTGACTCTTGCTTGGTTGTAAAAGAAGCCAGATGCAGCAATTTATTCTTCACCTAAGAAGGTATTTCTTGACTCATAGAACCTTCACTGAGATAAAAGGCCTAGAATTTTTATTGGATTTCCTTCACATATTCTGACACGCAAATGTCTTGAGAGTGAGTCTAGAGTAGTTTATATTTCTTGATCCCTAGGTCCAAACAGAATAATGATCAAAATGTAATGAGCTAGGGTGATAAGTGGTGGAAGGGATCTAAGATGAATATCTTGGTGAACTAAATTACAACATAGGTATGGATAGTTGATATTTATCTCTGATGTAGAAGAGTGAGGTTGTATTGCTAACCTTGCCAGCTGAAAGAAAATTGTTTCTAATGGTCCTTATTGACAGGTATGGAGTAAAAAGCACTTGCCAGAGCCCAACAGGAAGAAGAAAGGCTCCTCTTCTTTCCTGGCAGGGGTTGAGCCAATGAAAAACCATGGACTTTGGGTTTGCTATAGCCCTCCCAACGTTTCCCCTCTATAAAAGCATTTTATTTCCCTTATTGTGTGAGGCTTTGACTTGGCCTACTATTACAGACCCTATGTTGTAATTCTCAGATGATCCTGAAGAAACCCATCTTTGCTTAAGGAATATCTGTCAGCCTCTTTGTTGTAGTTCAGTACTGCTTCCATAAGTCAAGTAAGAATTTAGTAAGCTTCTTATCTTATTTCACTTCTAGGAATACTTTAATAACTAGCCAGCTCCATCATTTCCGTGTGCTAGACTATGTTGAGTACTGCTTTAACTCTACATGACAGTAGCCATATCTCTTAGTTTTGGCAGTTGTCTGCTGTCACTTGGCTTTGCCACTCTGGGATCCAGTTACCTTGCATTCAGTTCAGTGGCCTCAGTCTCCACTGTAAGTTCAGTCTGTAGGGAAGAGTGATCTCAGAGTTCTTTTACAGATGCTGGGTCTACCTTCACAAATTTCTCTTATTCACCCTGACAGCTGTCTTCCTGGAACCTCCTGGATTAGCTATAACATATAACATTAAATGCAGAATCCCTGCTTAGTGGGCCCATGTCAAAAAAATTGACCTTATCCAACTTTACGTTCCATCCATGATTATCTCACATCCTTCATATCTGTTCCCCCATGTACTCCCCAGATTTCTGCCTATATAAATTAGAAAACTAACAGTTCTTTTGGGGTGTATTATACCTCACCTTTAGGGGATTCTTGGTACTTAATCTAGAAACAAAGAAGTGATGGGGTGGATGGATCCTCAGGCATATCTGCATTGTCTTGCAAGGCAGCTGCCTCAGGGAAGGCCATTACAGTTTCCTCAGGCAATTTCTTGTAGGTCCTCTCAGAAGTAGGTGGAGAGACCACTTCAACTGGGGGTGGGATGGCTGCTTCTACTGGCAGAGAAGACTTAACAGAATTTAGCTGCTCAGTGTCCTCAGCTCTATCAGAGTCTTAGCACACATCCTCATTGCAATTTACAGGATCTTATTCTTTGCCAGTTAATGCCCTCACTTTAACAGTAAACACCCTGCCAGGCTAGGAATTCAATTTGTGTTGCAGTTCAGCCACTTTCAGAATAAGATTCTGAATTTGGATTTCAGCCTTTTTCCTTCTGCAGAGACTGGAGATAAAGGTGTCTTTTCAGGGAGATACAGGAGCTCTCAAGTCATTTATGCAGCCGTTTTGCTGAGAACTTAAATTCCTGAGTCCGAATTTTTTGTTTCCCAGAGATACTAGGAGCAACCATCCAGTCTCATCATACTCATTACTTTGGCAAAAATAACTTAAAATATTATATGTATGGTCATTCAGATCCTTGTCTCTTGTTAGAGTTTGATTAGGAATTTTCAGTGAAGGTATTTTGTGTCATGCCATTGACTCTCAGTGTTCTATCTAGTGGAATCATTTGTGTCTTTACATCTAATCAGATTAAAGAGCCAGTTAAACACATGCCTGCTCTTTGATAGAGCCTTTCCATTTGTACATATGTAACCCAGGAATGTGACTGCAGATGTCCATCGAAAAAGTGTACAAGGATATACACGTAGCAGCTTTATTCATAATAGATGAAAATTGGAAACAACTCCAAGGTCATCAAGAGAGAAATGGCTAAACATATTGTAGTTTTATTTATTTATTTATTTGGTCTTCTTAGGGCCACACCTGTGGCATATGGAGGTTCCCGGGCTAGGGGTCCAATCAGAGCTGTAGCTGCTGGCCTGCACCAGAGCCACAGCAATGCCAGATCTGAGCCGCATCTGTGACCTACACCTCAGCTCATGGCGACACTGTATCCTTAACCCGCTGAGCAAGGCCAGGGATCAAACCTGCAACCTCATGGTTCCTGGTAGGATTCGTTAACCGCTGAGCCATGAAGGGAACTCCTAGTATTATTTATTAAGTGAATAATATCCATAATAGAAGAGAATAAACATGTACAATAAAGATAATTCTCATAGACATAGTGTTGATTCAGAGAAGCTAGTCTTTCATTGGGAAAACTAATGAAACTGACATAATCGAATCTATGCAAAGCTAATTCATGGTGGGGAAAAAGAAATCTGTATTCCCTCTGTGTGGAGGGAATTGAATGATAAAAGGACATAAGAGAACTTTTTAGTGTGGCAGAAATGTTGTGTCATAGTATGCAAGTGGATTACATGGTTATCCATTTATTAGAATCAAATTCTAAAGGTGTATGCCTTTCAATATACGGATATTTCACTTAAACTCTGCACACTCAGTAGCTATCTGATTTTCATTTAAGTGAAATAAACATGGTAAATGGCTGATGTTTGTTAAGGAAGAGCATAGGTATATTGAAGTGTATTATGACGTTAGGTTTATTTCATTTAGATGTTTGGGATTTTCTATAATGTGAGTTTGATTTTTTTTTTTTTTTTTTTTTTTTTGTCTTTTGTCATTTTAGGGCTGCACCCATGGCATATGGTGATTCCCAGGCTAGGGGTCCAATCGGAGCTGTTTCTGCTGGCTTGTGCCACAGCCACAGCAATGACATATCTGAGCCGTGTCTGCGACTTACACCACAGCTCACGGCAATGCCAGATGCCTACCCACTGAGCAAGACCAGGGGTCAGACCCGCAACCTCATGGTTTCTACTCGGATTCATCTCTGCTACACCACGACGTGAACTTCCATAGTATGAATTCAAAATCATTTTTAGGACACTGGAAGAGTGAAATGCAATTGGGCCCCAAGAGGTGCCATAAGGCCCAAAGAGGTTGGCTGCCAGATTATAAAATGTCTCTGATCTGTTTAAATGAAGCTTGATGAAAGGCAACTATGGAATTCAACCAAGGCTCAAAGTTTTTACCAGGTGATTGACTGAAGAACAGTGGATTATGCAACATAGGCCAAAAGAGAAAGAAAGTTAGGCTTTATGAGGTTGATAGAACAACCCATTTAAGGAATGAAGCCGAGAGACAGTGCAATTAAATGATACTGAGGTTAGAAAGTGAGGTAATTGATTTATTATTTCAGATAAAGAGGGTAATGAGGGGTGGTCAATTAAGCTATATAATTGGCTATAAATACAAAATTGTATTTCAAATTCAAATATGCAAGATTTTAAGAAACTATTTTGTTAAGTCAGTCTACTTAGAAATATGAAGAGCCATTTAATAGGCTTTTGAAGAAAGTCTAAGAGGAAGTTCCCATCTGATAACTATTATAAGAAGTCCTTAGGATATGTAGTTGTAAAGAAACAGTTTTATGGATGATAGGGTATTGGCAGATCATAAATCACATACAAATGCTGCCATCACTTCATGGAAAGTTGAACTTACTCTGTTTTGCAGAGCTAAGCTTCAGTGCATGTCAGCTGGCAGAATTTGGCCCCTAGGCCTATTCAGTCTTTTTCTGTGTGGGCAGTAATTCAGATTGCCACAAAGAAAGTGCCCTTGGCAGAGATGGTAAATCACATGGGTATGGAAAAAAGAAATGAGGCACAGGAATCCTATTTCATTTGAAATTTTTTAGGTACTATAGGTGAAGAAATGGCTACAAGTTTAACCAACACTAATTAATTACAGTGTAGAGAAGAAATATTTCATAATATCTAATTCAGTCCTTAAAATGGTTTAAAACCGCTCGTAGCCTTAGGAAGTTGTCTTTATCATCCTTATCATGAAGATGAGCATTTAGTGACTCAGAAACATTAAATGGTTTTTATAAAGGTCAAAGTATTACTAAGTGTCAGAGATAGGGTATAAATCTAAGTTTTCTGATTCCGAAAATCCATGTACATTCCTTTGGTGGAAGATTAAAATGGAGGTCCTAAATAAATTGGTAAGAGTAAATCTTGGATCTGAGTACAGCACAATAAAATGAGAAGAGTTCTTGAGGGAATTTAAAACTTGGTTTGACTTTCAAACATTTTACCTTTGTTCTCCTGTATGTACCTAGAGTTCTAGCTCCATGTTTTTCTTAAATTTCCTGTGAAACACTTCAATAGTCTCTTTACCTTAGAATGATTTTTACTGGCTACATGTGGGGTTTTATTATGAATAGGAAGTTAACACTGGGAAAATTTACCTTTCCCCAGTTGGCTTCATAGGATAACAAGCAAATGGCAGGCCATGATTTGGGAATTTTTTTTTTTTATCGTAATTGATTTAGCAAACACCATGAAAGAGAGCAAAGGCTAGCACCGCAAAGAAATTTGCAGCTGCAGGAAGCATGTGGTCAGTGGTTCTTTCAGCATCTTAGGGAAATATGCAGTTGGCTCAGAGTGTAGCTGAGACACTGTGGTTTGGGAAGTAAGAGTGGGATCTCACATTCTGGCATTCTTCCTATGTGTGGGTTTTCCACGAAAGTGGTCTTAGAAAATAGAGAGGAATTCTGAGTAGTTAGGCTGCTTTGTAAAGTTGCATTCTGGTTCTTGGTATGTCAGCTGAAGCTATATAGGTAACTCTAGAAAGCTGGGGTTGTAGTAGCCCTTCCACCTGTGCTTCAGTATTTGACTGTAGCTTGTTCATTGCCAGGCAATCAGAGATACTGGAGTAATTCAGTGGACAATTTTGTCTCTCCAAAATACATTTGCATAATTCTGTTATTTGGCTTAGGTGTGGTGCTAGTATGGTGAATGTTGAGAAGAATACCTATGAATGCAAATGGTGTCAAAGGGTGCAGAACATTTAAATCCATCTGCAAATTTTCAAAATTAATGCATGATTGCCAAGTGGCCACCAGAACAAAAGCAATAGATACAAAAAAGAGAAGCCTTAAAATATTCCCTTTTTATTCTGTGTTATAAAGAATTATATTGCTTATAATAGGATGTAATTGAAAAATGGATAAACTAGAATTTGATAGGGCAATGGAAATATGTTCCCATATAGAGAATGGCTTTGCTTAACATTCTACAAATGATTACTTTAAGCTAGATTTGGTATTTTGCTTTACATCTGAAATGTATCATGAGATTAATTTTCTTATGTAGTCAGTTCTTTGTATCTCTTAATCAAAATAAATTTTGAAGAACCTGCCAAGTTATACTGAGGCAGAATCAGTCATGATTGATATCTTGTAAGGCTAACTTTTAGTTACCAGCAAGTCTGGTAATAATTTTGTTTGGGAGACAAATAGAAATATTTAAGTAGTCCAGCTGTGAATAAGCGTGGTTCTATCAAGCAGACTCTAACTGTATATTGCTAATGGATTGTACAATCAACTATATAATTAATTTATATGTACAGTCTAAAATCTAAGTGCTAACCTGGTATTTGACCATGGAGGTCAAAATCACATGGCAAATACAAAAGACTACTAATGATAGTGATGGTAATTTAGGGTAATTCGAAATAAGTGAGGTTGGGGACAGGAGCATTATACTAAAAAGAAATGAACCAGAGGTCGAAGAGGAGAGAAATAGTTTATTTATGATACCTTTTAATTTAATGACTTAGATTTCATTTCTCGTGTTACTTTACTTGCAGCTCACAAATCATTTTGTAAAGTAATAAAAAGACAGGAGGTAAAACACCTTTTATTAGTCACTTGCTCTTCCATCATTGAATGAATTACCAAGGGAGCACTGACATCCATTTAATCAAGGTACTACTGATGCTTTCTCATTGGGCTAACTTGACACATTCTATGCCTCCAAATGCCTCTAAATCCATATTCTGTACCAGTGAAATTAGAATGAGAAACTCTTGTCTCTGTGTAAGCTGTCTAAAACAGCGGTAAACTTGTAACATAGAAGCTATGGCTTTAATTTTAATATTAATTGTAAAGGATAGATTTTGATTACTTGACTGAAAAAGAAGGAAAACTTTGTAGTCCTAAAATGCAAAGATGCACTTTTATATTAATTTTTCCATCTGTAATGCTAGTTAATAGGATTGAGAATAGAGAACAGCTGCAAAAGTAGTGATGGCTGAAGCTACAGTATGTACTTCCAGTATACACCTAAAAACACACATGCACACACACAGCATCTCTTAAAATACACTGTGTAATGCTACATTGACATGATAAAAGTTAAACCTATTAAAAAGAAAAAAATGAATTTAAAAATCATTGATCATTATTTCTTAAAGAGCTTTAGATATTTACTCTTAAAATATAAAGTCTTAGTACCTTAAAAATTTATCTGTTTTGATACAATGATTAAAATAGGATAGGTAGTAGATGTGATTAATAAGTGGATAAACATTTAGGGTTTTAGACTTAAGCAAATAATTTAAAGTATACCCCTAATGCAGTCAGCCAGAATAGTCAAAAACACTTTTTTTTTTTTTTTTGGTCTTTTTAAGGGCGGCACTTGCAACATATGGAGGTTCCCAGGATAGGGGTTGAATCAGAGCTACAGCTGCCAGTCTACACCACAACCACAGCAACGTGGGATCTGAGCCACATCTGCGACCTACATCACAGCTCACAGCAATGCCGGATCCCTAACCCACTGAGCAAGACCAGGGATCGAACCCACGTCCTCATGGATGCTACTCTGGTTCTTTTCCACTGAGCCACAATGGGAAGTCTAAGAGTCAAAAACACTTTTGACCTGAACGAGAGAACATGCACAGTGAATTTATTGTATATCTTTAAATCTAATATATTTATGCTTTTACCTACATTCGCAAAGATAAATACATATTTGTTTTAAAATTTTGTAATTACTTCAGTTCTTCCTATGTCTTTTTTTATCTGAGGTCTAAGAAGGTATTTTTAATTTTTTTTTAAGTTTTAACATGATAGTTGATTTACAGTGTTGTGTCAATTTCTGCTGTACAGCAAAGTGACCCAGTCATACATATATATATTGCTTTTCCCACATTATCTTCTATCTTGTTCTATCACAAGAGATTAGTTATAGTTCCCCAGTTCTCCCTATGTCTTAGCAAATGTATTAGCAAATATTGATATTTCCATGTGTTAATGCATGTATCTAAATGTTACATTTAACCATAATACAGTTTCTCATCCTCTGCTTTGTGACTTACCACTCTATTAGATTAAGTATTGTATTTGTTTGCAAAGATGAGAATTTTTGTGAAGTGTCTCCTTTTTCACATGTAGAAGATCCTCTGGCATGTACATGCATTAAAGAATGGCTTAGTCTGTATGAATTTTACTATCTGCTAATATAAGGTTGCTCTAACAGCTTATACTACCAGCAGTAGTCTATGAGAGTTATTTCTTTAAGCTCTTGTCAACACCTGATAATCCAAGACTGTAGTTCTACGAATTACATATTTGTGAAATAAAATTTTATTTTTAGTTTACTATGTATATCCTTGATTACTAGTGAAGTTAATATTTATTTCGTATGTTTGTGATACTTATAAAAATCAGAATCCAGTATGGTACATTGGTAAAGCAATTTTATTCTTTGCTCTCAAAAACCCATAAAACATCCAAATAGTGGTGATTCCTTTTCCAAATCCCTGGATAGAAATTGAGGGCTTCCCACAACCTTTTAGGTCATAAAATTATCTTTGCCTCTTCTAGTTTTAAAATCCTCTCAGGTGGGTAGGAATTAAAATAAGAAACAGGGATAGTTTATTCCAATAAAACTCATGGACTCAGTGGTTGTTTAAATCTGACTTTCTCATGGGATGCCTTCTGGTTTCCTGAAAGATCTGTTGCTGCCATTGAGGATATCTCATTTTCAGTTATTACTGATAATATGTCCTCTTATTGGCAGCTTATGACCTGATTCTCAGCTTTTGAGTTGCAGTGACACATTTAGCATGGTCTCTGTTGGGGTACGATGCCCCTCTCAATGCCATTTTGGTTCCAACTCCTCGTACTCATGTTTTCACTCTGACAAAATTTGGAAGCTCAGGCTTTGCCAGGAGCAGCTCCCTTGTTTGTAGCCACTCTCAGACCAGCTTGCCGGCCTCGTCTCTCACTTTCCTAGGCATTTGTTTAACGCCAAACCACCTTGGTGCTCCTCGACTGTGAACGTGCCGTGTAGACTTGTATCCCATGGTGCCACTTAGAGGAAACGAGTGCCCTTCATTTCCACCCCCCCCCCACTCTTTTCAGCACCAAGGACTTTATCACCTTGTGTGTGTTGGGCTAAAGGCTACAAATAGAAGTTTCCTTTTTAAAACCTGCTTTAGAGTGTTATTTTGGCACCTGCGCCTGGGAACCAAGGCCAAAACTAAGAGTGAAGAAAAAAGTTTATTAAAGAAAATTCTCTTAGAGGGTTCAGGTTTCTTCTGTGAACTGTCTAGTCATGGGGTTGTTTATAATGTTCTAATGGATTTGTAAGTATCAGCACTTTGTGGATAATTCTTTTATTATATTTATTGCAAATAGGTTCTCATAGTTTGCAGCTTAAATGTTATCTTAGGTAGTACAAAAGTGTTTCATTTAGGTATGGTCAAATATGAAATTTTTCATTGAGTTTTCTTAAGATAACAAATCTTTTCTTTTTTATTGTAATCAATTGTTATTTCCCCAATACATTTTTTTTCTACTCAAATCTTATTTTGTTACATGAAATGCTTATTTTGGAGGCAATCAAGACATTTATTTATTTTTTTGTCGTTTTTTGCCATTTCTTGGGCCGCTCCCATGGCATATGGAGGTTCCCAGGCTAGGGGTCCAGTTGGAGCTGTAGCTGCCGGCCTACGCCAGAGCCACAGCAACATGGGATCCGAGCCACGTCTGCAACCTACACCACAGCTCACTGCAATGCCGGATCCTTAACCCACTGAGCAAGGCCAGGGATCAAACCTGCAACCTCATGGTTCCTAGTCGGAGTCGTTAACCACTGCGCCACGACGGGAACTCCCAATCAAGACATTTTAATTGACGTTTTCAGTGTTAATTATAAGAAGACCAGTGTGGAAAAATATTTATACCTTCATATTATCGGAATTTTTGCCCAATGTTTAATTTTAAAGACAGAGATATGTCCGTCACAAAAAGAAGGCCCTTTGTTAAGAAATCAAGGGTTCCTTACATACAGGGATTGATTAGATTGAGCTATTACACCTAGAAACTGTGTTAGTAAATGTATTATACTTTTTATTCATCACATCATAAACACTTCTGTGACATACCCCCAGTGATGCGAAAGGTGTAAAATATAGAGAGGGTGGTTCAGTTTTTTGAACAGCTTTTATAAGGTTTATTGAACAATTCCAACCATAGACTTGAAAAAGTATTTAAATGTTGACTTTGCTAAGATGGGAATGGATGTGGAAGAAAAACCCATAGAATTCGGACTTTCTATTATATTGTGGGTATTATTTACATCCAGGGGAATATTAGGCTACAGTTATCTTAAAGATTATCTTGGCTAGTTATGAAGCTTCCTGTTCAGTTTTTTTTTTTTATCTAACTTTATATTCAGTTTATCACTGTCCTCACAGATCTTCAGTTTGCCTGTGTCTGGTTTTTAAGACGGCATCTCAAAGTGAGGGCTCTGCTCTAGTGGAGGGACAAACTGAATAAAGAAGCAATTTCATTTATTTTCCCCATGATTTTTGGTTTCATTCACAGCTCAATAATAATCTTCTCAGTATTTGGGTGTTACTGTAACTGAATTGATAATAATCTACAAAGCTTTTTTCAAAGGTCAATCTCTGCTCAGTTGCTGGGACTTTTTATTAGTTAACTGTATACAAAGCTTTAGCATGTGTGTGTGCATATGTGTTGGATGAAATATTTGGGAAATACCCATTTGGAGTCACAGAGGCAGCTTTTAAAATTGTATTTTCTGAAAATAATGACAAAGATTGGCACCCTTGCAAGTAATAGAATATTTGCTTGTCATGGTTTCTGTGATGTCTTGCCTGTCAGAGCCCCCTCTATCAATGTTGCTGTGGGCATGGTGAGTTCCAGACAGCAGTACAGGTGTGACCAGCCATCACACAGAACTGTTCAGATGCATAGCAGGGTACTAGGGCTGCACGATGTCTCTGCTGAAATGCATTTTAAAAAGTTAAAATGATAATAACCTATAACAGAAATGGCTTTGGTCTTGAAAAAAAAAATACTTTTGTGGAACATTGAAACAGGAATGAGGAGCAAGAATTTTAAAAAAGTAGATGTTGAAGAATACCTTTTTAAAGTATAGAATACTGTGTTCAGAGGGCTGAATATTTTGGAATGCCATTTGTCCGAATCATCTATGTCCACTATTTTTTAAAACAAGGTCTGGAGTTCCTGTTGTGGCTCAGCGGAAACCAATCTCACAAGTATCCATGAGGATGCAGGTTCTGTCCCTGGCCTTGCTCAGTGGGTTAAGGCTCCAGTGTTGCCATGAGGTGTGATGTAGGTCATAGACACGGTTTGGATCTAGCGTTGCTGTGGCTGTGGTGTAGGCCAGCAGCTATAGCTCCGATTAGATCCCTAGCCTGGGAACCTCCATATGCTGCACATGTGGCCCTTAAAAAAACAAAAAAACCAAAAAAACAAAAACAAAAACAAAAACAAACCAAGGGCTTATTTTGCGTAAAAACCAAAAAAAAGATGCAGAAAATAAAATATCTCCCTAAGCATACTTGAAATTCAGAGTAAAGTATAAAAGTAGAAGTGGAGATGGGTGAAGAATACTGTTGGGGTGAAAAAGACAGGACTGAAGCCCAGGACCAGAGGAATGCTGTCTGATAGCTGCTCTACACGTGCTTTCAAATAGCTAGCCTCGTTTCTGCAGGGGACCGCTGCTTAAAATTTCAGAATCCTCGCTTATTCCATGAAATGGTCTAATATATGCTCTGTAGTAACCTTTATGAATTACGTATATGTGAGTCTAATGAATGAAGAAATGATTGTACAAGTATCAAATAATTTTTCTTCTGACTAGGAAGTTAAAAAAAGATCCTGAGACAAGAAGAGATACAGTGTTAGGTGATTAAGAGTAAAGGTGTATGTAAGAGGGACAGATGATCACCTAAGGTGGAAAAGAAGATTCTGAAAGGGCCACAGATTCTGAATTGGCCTTGGTGACCCATTCACTAAAGTAAGTTATATTCCAAGATTGTGACCTTAATGCTGCAGAACTCCCCACCTCCCTCCCTCTATTTTTCTTTATCTCTTTTCCGCATTGCCCTGAAATACTGTATTATTCAGGTGAAAATTGACTAAGACCCTAGATAAAGTATTAACCTGGAGAGATCCCAAGAAAGTTCAGAGAAAGGTTGAAACAATGCAACTCATTCTTGTTCCTTTTGTAACTAGTGACAAGTAATGAACAAGACACTGAAGTCATGGTAACAGACTTTGACCAGATAGTTTCTTGAGGATAATAAGGCTCTAGGAAGAATAACTCCAACTTTTTAAAGACTGGGATGTGTGTGTTTGTGTGTGTGTGTATATACATAAAAACATTAAATGTGTGCTTTGCTTTGGCTTTAATTTTTGTTTGGCTTTATTCGATGGTAGCTCCGGCATGTTTGTTTATTTGGTTAATTTCATTTTCCCCATTGCCATTAAAATAATATACAAATAAGCTATTTTTTATTCAAATGTGTGTGCCGTGTCCATGATTGATCCAAGACATACATGTAAAGTTTAAATTCAGGTAGCCAAATGATCTGATGTGTAATTGCCAGAATTCTGCTAACGTTGATTAAAAAAACCACAGCTAATGTATCATACATCAAAGTTAAACTAGGTTAGATGGTATATACTTCTGACAAAGAATAAACAGAAGCACTTCTTAAGAATTTGAGATTATATTGGTTACTATGCATATGGTAAATAATAAAATTATTTATTGACTGAATGCTTGAAATCTGGATGCCAGAGAAATGCCTATAGCTTCTGGTAAATTTAGGTTTACAACCATCAGAAGAGCATGTGAAAAAAAATGATTCAAGGTTGCATATAATCAGTAATTAGTTTCCATGTGCAAACACAGCACTTTAAATTCACAAATCTAATTAGCTACTTTATGATTCAGTAATTTTTTTTTGCATTTATTAAGCCCATAGGATTCTTTTTTATTAGAAATGAATAGCTATTAAAATAGTACCTATTCAGTGGTTCCCACTTTTCAGGAAATACTTTATGTACAGTTTACATTTTATTGCATATATTAAATCCTGAACTGAAGTTAATATATCCAAAATAAATTTTTTTTGTGTGTCAAAACCCAAATACTTTTTATAGCCTAAAAAATCCAATAAACTTTATAGCCAGAATTTCTGAAACTTATAAAACAATTCTTAAATATCCAATGGACAGATGAGCTAGATAGTCACTATGTTGAACCAAGTGTGTACTGAGTTGAGTCAGCAGTACTACTCAGTTTTGGTTTCTGTCTGGCCAGGGTAAAAGCAGAATTGAGTGAAGACTGAATGAGTGTGTATGTGTGCATGCACACACATGTTAATGGGTATTTGGGGGTGTGCTATTAGAAGGAGAGACGGGGGAGAGGCAGATGATGGAGAAGGAGGAAGGGAGGGGAGAAGATGAAAAAGGAGGAGAGGGACAGAGGGAATGGGGAGAGAAGGGGAGAGAAAGTGAGAGAACGAAGACCTGGATGGTTTGTAACAAGTCATTTCACATTTTTAGCTTTCTTTATGTAGGTTTGAGTAGTTAATTCCTAAGGTCCTTACATAAGTAAGGATACTTTGAGCTACAACTAAAACAAAACCCAACTAAAGTGGTTACATCAATAAGTGAGTTGATTTTTTCTTTCTCATGATTAGAAGCACAGAGAAAGGATGATCGACGACTAGTTAACTTGGTGACTTACAGATATTACCAGGGACCTAAATTCTTCCAGCTGTCCTATCTGCATTTTGAAGGTTTTTAATTAATTATTTTTTAGGGCAGATCTCCCCCCTCCACCTGATTCTGTATTCCATATTTCCAGGTACTACCTTCTCATACAGTAATCTTCAGAGTTAGATGAAGGGACATTCTCATATTTCAGGAGGCTAAGAAAGGCTAAGAAACTCTTGAAGCTCTTCAGTAATCTTTCCCTTATTAAGCTCTTCAGTAATCTTTCCCTTATTAAGCTCTTCAGTAATCTTTCCCTTATTAAGCTCTTCAGTAATCTTTCCCTTATTAAGCAAATTCTAATTTGTATGTACCCAAACTAGTAACAGGTATGGAGGACAGGGTTTCCAGGATACCTGACACTATTCGTAGCCACCCACTTGGTAAATGAACAGATGGCCATATGGCCAGAGAGCAGTTGAAAAAAGAGAGACTCTTCCACCCATCCAGAAGGGAGTGACTTTTGGGTTAGCAGTCATGGTTTTAGAGCCAGTCTGTTCCAATTTTGAAGAATCAGTGCTTCTATATTTATTTATTCATTTATAATGATTTTTATTTTTTCCATTATAGCTGGTTTACAGTGTTTTGTCAATTTTCTACTGTACAACGTGGTAACTCAGTTACACATACATGTATACATTATTTTTTCTCACATTATCATGCTCCATCATAAATGACTAGACATAGTTCCCAGTGCTATACTGCAGAATCTCATTGCTAATCCATTCCAAAGGCAATAGTTGGCATCTATTAACACCAAATTCCCAATCCATCCCACTCCCTCCTCTTTGGCAACCACAAGTCTGTTCTCCATATCCATGGTTTGCTTTTCTATGGAAAGGTTCGTTTGTGCCATATATTAGATTCCAGATGTAAGTGATATCATATGGCGTTTGTCTTTCTCTTTCTGACTTACTTCACTTAGTATGAGAGTCTCTAGGGCTTCTAAATTAATATGAAAATAACACTTTCTTTAGACAAACACAATGACTGTGCTATGTTTTTTCCTTCTTGGTGTCTTTTAGATTTATTTATTTCAATGAATATAAGTGTCTTTAATAACGTTGAGTAAAGGTTTTTGTGTGTGTGTGTGTGAAGGAGAGTGAGAGAGGGATATAGAGAAGCATATTCCTTATTAAATGCTTGGAGAGAAAGTTATTGACTATTAGTTGATTGCTAGTATCTCTTTTGTACTTCCCTAATGCTATTTGGCACAATAGATCCAATGCCTATAGACTTTGAACCTAAAATTTCTATACACCCATCTGTAAGAGAAAGTTTGACAATAGATTGACAAAGCTTGACAACTTGGAGGAATAGTGATGGAATGTACTGATAGGACACAAGTTTGGGATATGAAATTTGATGTTCACTTTGTATGTATTAAATTTAAGATGTTTAGTATACAGGATGAAATTTCAAATATTCACTGGATACATGAATCTAGATTTAAGGAGAGATTTCATATCTAGTAATTTATTTGAGATTAGTTGGCACTTACATAGTATTTCAGATTTGGAGGACTGAAGGAGATTACCCTACTATAGAGAAGAAAAGGAAATCCAGGGATAAGCCCTAGAAAGTTCAACATTTATTTATTTTTGTCTTTTTAGGCCTGCAGTTGGTGGTATAAGGAGGTTCCCAGGCTAGGGGTCGAATTGGAGCTGTAGTGTCTGGACTACACCACAGCCGCAGCAGTGCCAGATCCGAGGCATGTCTGGAACCTGCACCGCAGCTCATGGCAATACCTGGATCCTTAACCCACTGAGTGAGGCCAGGGAGCGAACCTTTGTCCTCATGGATACTGGTCAGGTTTGTTTCCACTGAGCCATGATGGGAACTCCAGAAAAATTCAACATTTGAAATAAGGATAGAGAGTTCTCTTGTGATGCAGCAGATTAGGATTTGGTGTCACTGCAGGGGCATGACCCCTGGCCTGGGAACTTTCACATGCTGCAGGCATGGCCAAATAAATAAATAAATAAAGATGGAGAATCAAAACTAGAAAAAAAAATTATGAATGAAAAGATAAATATATTTCGTTGCGTTTTGCCAATAGGGAAGATACAATGAAAATATATTAAATGACCCTTCCTCAGGGTAATGAGTTAAGTTTATATTTGTTGAACCCTGTATGACTTACAGTTGTGTGTGGTTTAAAAAAGCCAACAGATTCTAAATGACCTAAATGTAAAGAAAAGTAAAAATGAAAGGGAAAGTGCTGTTCCATCTACAAGCAGACAGGGATAATCCAGCTGAACCTGTGAAATGTTCCCAACCTGTACATGTAGGCAGAAAAGAAGAATATCAAGTCAACCCTCATATGTTGAAAATGAAGTGGTCATTATCATAATAGGGAATACTGAGTTATAATTTGTTTTGATATATGGCTTAAATGAAGGAAAGGTTATTTAGATAAACATCCCATGTTTTCCATTAACTCATTGTCTTATACTTCTGGGGAAACAGTGTTTTAGGGGACTTCAATTGTAAAAACCCACAGCTGGTATATGCCAGCTGGCAGTCTTTAAAGAAATTCAGAAAAGACTTGAGACAGTCTTTCTTTTTCTTGTTGACATTCATTATTTTATATGTTGGATTTGTATTAAACCTCTAAGTTGCAACTAGAATTCTCTCCAGCATATTCTTCTATACAATTAAGCACTCAGTGGGTGAACTTTCATTAATGGAGTAACTTCAAGGAAAGATTGTAGTTGATGCATCTCAATGTCCTCTCACTCCAGAAGTGCACCCAGCATTTGTTCTGACAGCCATCTTAAAATTTTCACACTTGGGTTCTTAACAACGTTAACAATTTTACTCATGTTCATACTGAGAGATGGCTTACATCCCAGCATTTTGTAATTATTTTACTTTACCTCCTGCATCTTGGGGTCATTTGTGCTGTGTACTCCCAGGCTGCTTAGGAATATTGAAGATCCATTATACTTCATGCTATTGGCCCTCAGAATTTAAGGAGTTGAGTGATAACTAAAATCCCAGCTGCCAGTAGATGAGGCCAAATAAGAGGCTGGACAAGTTAGAAGATTCTGAAGGGCAGAAGCACATTTATTTCTCTTCTACTGGTCTGTGGAATGACTGGGGTCATCCAGTGAAATTGTACTGTGCTGCAGTTTCTTCCTCTAAAAGAATGTTAATAAATGTGCCTTCTCGCTCAAGAAAATAAAATATGATGGTTAATTAATGGTTGTGAAACTCTCTAAGTGGCCTGGAGAAATTCTTCATGCCACTGAAAGGTATACCAGTAGTTCATTTTCCTTATAATTTAGAAAACTATTTAGAACTATCAAGACACATTTTTTGTGCTTGGTCATAAATACACTCTTCCCAGCTGTGGGTCTAATAAGGGTTATGGTGGAATACTTATGACATAGTAGTTGTGTATTCCTGATGAAATACTTGTTCATTTGGAGTATCTAATGTTTATGCAATTCCTTAAGGCACTAAAATGAATACTTTAGAAAATGTAAAACTTCGAGGTGACTGAAAGGAAACCCATTAAAGACAAATGGCAAATGTGGAGGAGTCATAACATAAAGTGATAGAGTTAATACCTTTAATTGATAAAAAAGCTCTTTACAGATCAGTAAGAAATCTATAAAACATTATAGAAAAACCAGCTTAGAATATAATTCACACAGAAAGTATAAGAAAAACTGGTGCCAAACATGAAGTGGAAAATGTACAAACACGCAAAGAAAAACAATAATCTGGTGTATTTTTTTTCTCCAGTCATTCCCCTTGACAAAGTTTAAAATGACTAATAGCAAATAGTTTATGTCTATGTGCAGTATACTGAAAACTTTTGTCATTAGGTGTCAAAAAACTGAAAAACGAAGTCCTTGATCCTGAATTCTCTATTTGAAATTTGTTCAAGTGAAAAGTTAGATAAATTCACAAAAATAGATGCCAGAGTATGTATATTACAACATTTTTATTAGTAGTCTTTAATACTGACTTAAATTATGCTAAATTTAAAGAGATGGATGGGTAGGTAGATAAGTTATTAGGTGTAGGACATGTACGTTACACAGCATTGTACACAGACACATGTACGCACGTGTATACAAACACACATCTAAGAATTAGTCTGTAAACAATACACTCCACCTTAAAAGAGAAAAAAGTAGGAGTTCTCATTGTGGCTCAGTGGTTAATGAACCTGACTAGTATCTGTGAGAAGACAGGTACCTTCCCTGGCCTTGCTCAGTGGGGTAAGGATCTCCAGTTGCCATGATCTGTGGTGTAGGTCGCAGACATGGCTTGGATCCTGCATTGCTGTAGCAGTGGTGTAGGCTGGCAGCTACAGCTCTGATTCGACCACTAACCTGGGAACCTCCATATGCCGCGAGTGGGTGTGGCCCTAAAAAGACAAAAGACAGAAAAAAAGGAATAGACTGGCAGTCGATAAATTAAGTCGCTGTTAATGTTAACATCTTGAGCAACACAAGGTACAAGTTAGTGGTTATGACTTTCAGAGTTGGAACAAAGATTTCAGGAAATTGATCGCCTTTAACCCTCCCTTGAATCAGAGCTGTCTTCATATTATGCAATGTCTAAAATGAACGAAACCTGTGAGAAGATTACCTAAAATCTAATGAATAGCTAATCTTACCAGTTGGATGAGGGGAACTATTGATGAATATTCACTGCATGTATTATTTCATATGCATCACTGATCTGTGCCACATTGCAAAGTAGTTATCCCTAGCTTTCCAGTTACAAACCTTTATTTTTCACTTCAGTTATATTTTGTAGCTTTGGAAAACTACTCTCAAGGAAAGTTCTAAAATCCATTAGCAGGAAAATACAAATTGGAACCTGACCCAAGAATACTTGTACTTCACCTTTAGAATTATCTACAGCAGCATTTTCAGATTTAGGGAGCCTGGGGAGAGGTATTAGGAAATAACCCTCTCTGCCAAAACACACTGGCCTACTGGTGTCCTCCTCCATCTCTGCTCCCTGCAGGTGCCCTGGCACACAGTGATGTCTAGGGAAGTGGCCAGACTCTTTACAGGCCTTGAGCAGAGAGGAGGTTTCAAATTTTCCTATCAGTCTGGGAACAGTAGAAGAGATTTCAGCTTGCCTTCCAAGTCCAGACTGACTGAGGAAACTTGTGAGAGAGGGTTATTTTGTAAAACTGACTTCACCTGTATTTTTTTTTTTTTCAAATTTCCTGAGGTCTTCAGGGATTTAAGATAGACTAAAATACCCTGCAGTCTGTTTACTGGTTCACGTTTGTGGCAGGACAATAATGCCAATGAAGATTTCTAAAGATCTTAAGTTCCCTCTACTCTTGTAAATTCTTTGCATATGTTAACTCAAATCCTTGCATACAATCTCATGCAACCTTGTGAGAGGTTGGAAGCATTATCAGGAAAATGTTCTTAGAGCTTTGCGACTCTTTCATGGAAAGACCAGAATTTCTGTCCAAGCAAGTTAACCTTAGTATCTACCCTCTCAAACAGATTTTTACACTATTACATTGCAAAACTAATCAAATATTTTACTGCCTTTTAGACTCACAGCTGCTAACATTATCAACATCTTAGATTCCCTAGCCTTATTTGCTTTTTATGTGTAATATGTATTCCTTTTGAATTGATTTTTATTGAAAAGTTTGACAATGAATAAAATGTCTTTAGAAGGCATAGAGAGAAATAGAAATTGTCACTCTTGCACCCCCTTCCTACTCTTCTGATATAGACATTAATAAATGTCTACTCTTACCTTACACATCCATCTTCAAGTTCATATGCACACCGAGCCATTCATTTAAAGATATTTGAATAGATAATGTATATTTAGATAAAATATACGTGATGGCGGCTTTGCTTTTTTAAAAAATGGCATCACAGTATACATACTACTCTACCACATATTTTTCACCAAGATCCACACAGTATGTACATGTGTTTGTGTATAGTGCATAGCTCCACTGCCAAGTCATCTGTCCTAGCATTTTCTGTATTTATTACATTATAAGCTAATGATTTTCTCCTTTTAGATCTCCTATCTTTATATTTAGTCAGTTGAAACTCCTTAATTTTATTTTCTCTGATCTTTTTCATTCTTAAATTGATTATGTCTTCATCAGCAAACCTTTCCATAGATTGTTTTAGGTGCTTAAAATATAGAAGGTTATATAGACATGTACCTGCCTTTGTGGAACCTATAGTCTTGTTCTTGTCAGATAATATTTCCATCTTATCTTTCAGAACATAAATTCATATTTTAGTGTTGGCTTTCTGATTTTTGGTGTGTTTGTTCAGTCTGTGCATGTGAAAGTCATGTTTTCATTTTCTTTTCTTTTTTTTTTTCTTTTTAGGGCTGCACCTGAGGCCTATGGAAGTTCCCAGGCAAGGGGTTGAATCAGAGCTGCAGCCACTGGCCTACACCAGAGCCACAGCAACTCGGGGTCCAAGCTGCGTCTGTGACCTACATCACAGCTCATCACAATGCCAGATGCTTAACTCACTGATTGAACCCGTGTCCTCATGGATACTAGTTGGGTTAGTTACCACTGAGCCACAAGGTGAACTCCCTTTTTTTTTTTAATTTTGGAAAGCTTTTTTGCATTGTAATTTTGTGACACTGAAAGTTTTTATTACAGTTTTTCTAAAAAGTGTTTTTGTTTTTTCCATTCATTATCGTTCCATAAGAGCCGATAATTTTATATTTTCAGCTGGATCTTCCTCCCTGAGGTTACTGATCCTTCTTCAATTAGTTAATTTATGTAGTTTTTCTTTAATTACACTTTATTTTCTGCTCCTTTATTAGCTGTACAAGGCAGACTTATGGGGTCACTTGGATAATGGCAAACCTGTATGAGTGAATGCTGTGGCAGTATCTGCTTGCATTAAAACTAGCTTGTAAAGTGTTACCCAGTAGTTGAACTTCAATGAGAAGCTTATTAACTTTCCAGGGGCTTCAGGGTAGAATATATGTCTTTCTTCTCTGATACCATTCTCCTCACTCTTGGCTAATGCCCAGAGGAAGAATCTATTCACTTGTACTCTCCCCTGGAGATCTTGGTTGAAATCATGGTGATTAAGGGATACTCAAGGCTCTGTGCATTGTTCTTTTAACCCCAGAGACAGGTGCATGGCTAGTATTTCAGGTATGTAGGTTCACTGTCTTGCCTTAATATCATCTTCACATCTTTCTTTATCCCCGCCCCCATCCTGCTCACAAAAACAAAACATGATCGGAGCTAGCAGAATAATCAGATGTAATTTTAACCACAGTAGTCTGAAATACATGATTTGATTGGTGTTAATAATTTTCATCTAATTGATGCACTGGTTATTGTTTAGTATTCTCCCCCATTGTACATATATATAAGATTTTTACTTTTATAATGTATAAAAAAACCATCAGAGAACAAAGTGAGGCTTACTAGCGGATGCCCAGGAGCCACATCTTTAATAACATAATTTGTGAAAGCGTATCTCTGCATATTTGTGAGAGCAGCCTTGCATGTGTGCAGCTTAGGGGGAGATGCCAACCGATACTTCAGTGTATTCTTTTTTCATATTAGCACAGATCACAGCCGGCAGAAATGTATTGGCTTTTTAGACTTATTTTTTTCAGGTCCTCACATGGGTAAGATAATAAAATGGGCAGATATTAAAGAACCAGGTTGGGTTATAGAAACTGAAAGCAAAATGTCATTTCATGATGAATGAGAAAATTCGACTGAGACTTCCTTCCTTTAGGGGTTTGTTCTACGAAGAAGAGAGCACAACTAAATGGTATTGGTTGCTCGAAGGAATATTTTCATGTATAGTAGAAGGCATCATTCTCCTTGCTAGTGTTGCTTGTATTTTCAATAACCATTGTGTTTTATGTTCCTAAGTATTAAAACAAAGTATGCTGAAATTCGCTCTAGACTTCATAGACCAAAATCCCTATTTTCTGCTTTTCTTGTATGTGAGATGCAATCTATATGCCCTTTACTCAAAGAGGGGACTCCTTCTATACATGAGTGAAGAGTTTTAAAATTTTGTAATTCAATCACACCAATTTTAAATAAACTTGTTTATCATATAGATGTATATGATATGTCTTCTATTTTTTTTTTTATTTTTATTTTTTTGTCTTGGTTGTCTTTTGAGGGCTGCACCTGTGGCATATGGAAGTTCCCAGGCTAGGGGTCTAATCAGAGCTATAGCTGCTGGCCTGCACCACAGCCACAGCAACACCAGATCCTAGCCGTGTCTGTGACCTACACCACAGCTCACAGCAACGCTGGATCCTTAACCCACTGAGTCAGGCCAGGGATCTAACCTGCAACCTCATGGTTCCTAGTCGGATGCATTTCCACTGTACCACAATGGAAACTCCTTTTTTTTTTTTTTGGTCTTCTATATTCTAATATGAGTTTGCTCTATTTCAAATACTGGTCCATAAATTAATTTATGGTTTTAAGAGCCAGAAAGAAACAATAGGACTTTTAAAAGTTAAATATGTAAATGAGGCAATATAATTTAGAAAATAAAATCTCTTTCCACAGGGAGTTAATATTTTGTTTCAAACTTGAGTGCTTATGCAAATAAAGGGATGGCAAGTATGAAGAAATGTACCAAATGTTTGGTTCATTCACTTTGTGTGCACCTGGAGGAACTTGTTTTATATGTAGGTAGTTATTTACTATTTGCAGTCGGGGATAATTACAGGCTTGCTCTGTAGTTCTTCACTAACACCCAGTCCTTGTAAGTGATACCACAAGCAGTTATTCATAACGGCTGGGTTTTAAAATTTGCTCTGAAGTAAAATTAATATGTTAATACAAATGGTTGTTAATTTATATTCATATTTATATATGTGTGTTGTATTTGTGTTTTTATATATTTATATTTTATATTTGATGATCTGAGAGGATGTGAAAATCAGCCACTTTATTCTCAGAGTCTGAGAATACACACACACACACGTCACAGCAAAATAAACTCAAAATATTTAAAATAATATGAAAATCTAAATTGCACTCTGCTTCCTGTATTAATCTTCATGCACTTTTGACTGAGCTTTTTGGTTCATCTACCAAATGGAAAAGTGTTTACTCCTATACATGCCCTAAAATAATACAAACTATTTCACACACCATAAAATACGTTTGCAGCAAATGTTTTTCACACCCTCTTGAGAGACTACCTGTCTTTAAACATAGTAATTGAATTATACTCGACTGAACTAATTTTATTTGGACTGATGGGAAAGATCTGACTGGCCTAAAGCTACAAATGAACCACAAATCTTTCCTAATATTTTAACTTTTGATTTAAAAACTGTGCTCTATCAGTTCTATTAGTTTTCCTTCATTTTAGAAACCACATAATCATTTGAGTTTACGACTGCAACAGTTCCCAGCTGTCTTGTAGGAATGCGTTAAATGAGAATGTGAAATATAAAAATGAAACATCTCATTCAGTGCTATCAAATAAACCAGTAGCAAAATGAAGCCGTATCACTGTCAAAGGTGTGGAAAACAAAGACTTTCAATGTGAAGAAATTTAATGTAAATCTGGACTACTGTACTTTCAGTCATTTCAACTGAACTGTCATAGATTATAGCACACAATATATTATCTGTTCTTGTTAAGGACCCCAAAGTTTTACCTTTCTATTTGATAGGTATGCACAGAGATTTAATAGACATAGATAGTATAAAATGATATAAAAATTCAATATGGCAAATGTTATATAAATGATTAAATCCATTTGAGAAAATAATGAAGTAAGGTTTTTTGAGATAACATAAAGAAAAGATTAACTGATGGTCACTCAGCTATTTGGGTTTTTTTGTTTGTTTGTTTGTTTTTTGTCTTTTTGTCTTTTCTAGGGCCGCATCTGTGGCATATGGAGGTTCCCAGGCTAGGGGTCTCATTGGAGCTGTAGCTGCCAGCCTATGCCAGAGCCACAGCAATTCAGGATCTGAACCGTATCTGCAGCCTACACCACAGCTCACGGCAATGCCGGATCCTTAACACACTGAGCGTAGGCCAGGGATCAAACTCCCAACCTCACGGTTCCTAGTTGGATTTGTTAACCACTGAGCCACGATGGGAACTTCCACTCAGCTATTTGTAATAAACAGTTCTGTACAGAAATCCACATGCAAGATAGATGTTTTAAATGGTTTTACACTTGAGAGATCAACTAAGAATAGCAGAACTTTCAATGGCAATGAATGGTATAAGCCATTTTGAGGTCTAGATAAATAGGTAAACATTGATTTGACATAAAGCCTTCCATTTAATTATTATGTGCCATAGAAAAATCTATATTTGATGTAATCTTTCTATATTCAACTTAATCTGACGTGTCTAAATTGTGAATCCCATATTTGTATTCATCTATTACGTGGATAACCAAAGATTTGATATGGTTTTGTTAGAAATCAGTTTGATAACAGTAATAAGAAAGCAGTACTAACATGCATTTTTATATAGATAATGCAGTTTTAAAATCATTTTAGGTATGATATCTAAAATTTTTCTCATATGCCTAATCATGCCTATTAATGCAGTCATCAATTCACAATGTAACTGAACTAGCTTTTCTGTTATGTATGTGTTCAGAAAAAAACAAGACAGAATTTGCACTTAATGATTTCATGCTATTGTCAGACACTAGTTATAAACTAAACATGTTCTTAACAAATAATACCTCAAATTCTCACAAGAAACTCCTTTATCCAATCAACATTTATTGAGCATCCACTATATAGCAAGTCATATTCTTGGCACTGATAATGCTTGTTTTGGGTGTAAGCTAGCATGTGTGTGTTCTCAAGCAGAGGCTTGGTTTCTTACAGCTCTGCTGTGAGTCCCATTGGTTTTCAAACCAGTTAATGGGAATTCACCACCTTGGTGTCAGACCCATAGGGCTAGGGTGCTCAGTATGTGGACGGAGCAGCTCACTCCCCTGGTGGGCTTTGTGTAATCCCCCTCCTTTTTTTGTGTGTCCCCTCCCAGGGACAGAGGTCCCTACTTGATTACTTCCCTTCCCTTCCAACACGTGGACATTCCTTTACAGCATGGGTTGTGTAAACGGTCTTACTGCCAGGTCGTTGCCATGAGAATTGCTCCACAGGTAGCTGTAACTGTGATGTTTTGTTAGGGGAGGTGGGCTCTGCTTCCCCCTACTCCATCATCTTGATTTCCCCTCCAAAACCATTCTTCTGATTGAGGCTTGAGTGCTGCATGTTGAATTTTCAGCTTGTGTTAGGCTTCTTATAGTTCCTTTCTAAATACACACCATAAGGAGCATTTGCCGGTTTGGGGATTTCCTGTATCTAACCACACTTTCTGGTTTGATGTAGTTTTCCACCAATGAGTGATCATAGAACGTGAAAGCCACCTCCCCATTCAGAACTCAAACTTAGAGACTTTCTAATGTAAATTCTACTAACACCTCTGGAAATTAGGACAGAGATAAATGAGCTGAGTTCCCAAAGACATTGAAGTGAGGGCTAGCGATTTAGTCAGATTTTTATTTCTGTTTGATACAATGTGGGTTTACTATCCTGAAATGTTTCCACCTGGCTCTGGAATAGGTACTTTTTGTCATGCTGTCCAGCCTCTCTGTAGAGTTAGTTGAAAAATGTGTGTCCATCAACCAACAATATTATGTTCAAACTTAAAACTAACAGTATGCATACAAAATATTTAGTCAATAGTGTATACCATGGAACAAAGGAAGTATAATAAACACAGATGAGATAAAAGCCAAACTCTTCACTTTATTGGCAACTGAGCCTACAGAGCAGTAGCACTGCTTGATGTAGATAATAAATCCTGGATTTTGAGCATAGCCTAAAAGGCTTGAAATACTCACTGTCTGTCTAACTCCAGGCCTTCACCTCATATCTCCTTTTTAGTTTCAGATCAGTATCGTTCTTATTTACAATCCTGCTGCCTCACATATTGAGTTTCTTAATTTTTTCCTACGACATGTCAAGCTTGTTGATACATGAATAATATATATATGTGCTTTCCATTGGCAATATGCAAGCTGTACTAGGTGAGCATAATATGATTGAATCTGTCTGTACTGTAATGCTTTTTTTTTGCCCACACCCATTAGCAGTATTTTGGTAGACAACAGAATAAGTGTTGCAGTGACAAATTTGATGTAGTTATAATTTTTATTTATAAATAACCTTTTGTGATATTTGTATAATATTCTCATTATCTAAGTATTAAAATATTTAAGGAGATATTTCAGGGATACGCATTTACCTTTAAGTTTGCGAAGTATACAGAGACGTCTTGGGTGGAAAAAAAAAAACAGTTGGGTGTCCTTTGACTCCAGAAAAATAGTTTCCTAATATATGTGAAAATTCATTCTTTTCCTTCTTTCAGACACTGTATCATATGAGTAAGTGATCTTTTGAATCTATCACAAGTATATTTTTACTAATGTGTCTGGATTATTATGTATATTTTCTTTCATTTATAGCTTTCTCATTTTTACATTATCCTTTTAAAAAACTGATCAATTTTATTTAATTTTAGTTCTATATTTTAAGATTTTTATTTTTTTCATTATGGTTGATGTACAATGTTCTGTCAGTTTCTGCGATACAGCAAAGTAACCCAGTCACTTTATCTCACATGATCCTCCATCATGTTCCATCACAAGTGGTCACATATAGTTCCCTGTACTATACAGCAGGATCTCATTGCTTATCCTCTCCAATGCTGTAGTTTGCATCTATTAATCCCAAACTCCCAGTCCATCCCACTCCCTCCCCCTTGGCAACCACAAATCTGTTCTTCAAGCCCATGAGTTTCTTTTCTGTGGTACAGTTCATTTGTGCTGCCAGATATGTGATATCATATACTATTTGTCTTTCTCATTCTGACTTATTTCACTTAGTGTGAGAGTCTCTGGTTCCATCCATGTTGCTGCAAATGGTATTATTTTATTCTTTTTTATGACTGAGTAGTATTCCATTGTGTTTATGTACCACATCTTCTTAATCCAATCATCTGTTGATGAACATTTAGGTTGTTTCCATACCTTGGCTATTGTGAATAGTGCTGCAGTGAACATACAGGTGCATGTATCTTTTTCAAGGAAAGTTTTGTCCAGATATATGCCCAAGAGTGGGATTTCTGGGTCATATGGTAGTTCTATATTGAGCTTTTAGAGGTACCACCATAGTGGCTGTACCAATTTACATTCCCACCAACAGTGTAGGAGGGTACCCTTTGCTCCACACCCTCTCCAGCATTTGTTATTTGTTGTTTTGTTAATGATGACCATTCTGACTGGTGTGAGGTGGTACCTCACTGTAGTTTTGAGTTTCATTTCTCTAATAATTAGTGATGTTGATCATTTTATTATGTGCTTGTTGTCCATCCTTTTTTCTTCTTTGGAGAAATGTCTATTCAGGTCTTCAGCCCATTGATCAATTGGTTGTTGGTTTTTTTTGCTGTTGAGTTGTATAAGTTGTTTGTATATTTTAGAGATTAAGCCCTTGTCAGTTGCCTAGTTTGAAACTATTTTCTCCAATTCTGTAGGTTGTCTTTTTGTTTTTGTTATGGTATTCTTTGCTCTGAAAAAGCTTGTCAGCTTGATTAGGTCCCATTGGTTTACTTTTGTTTTTATTTTTGTTGCCTTGGGGGACTGACCTAAGTAAACATTTGTGCAGTTGATATCAGAGAATGTTTTGACTGTGCTCTCTTCCTAGGGGTTGAATGGTGTCTTGTCTTATATTTAAGTCTTTAAGCCATTTGGAGTTTATTTTTGTGCATGGTGTGATGGTGTGTTCCAGTTTCATTGATTTACACACAGGTTTCCAGTTTTCTTAGCACCACTTGCTGAAAAATAACTGTCTTTTTCCCATCTTATATTCTTGCCTCCTTGGTTGAGGATTAATTCACCATAGATGTCTGGGTTTATTACTGGGTTCTCTGTTTTGTTCCCTTGGTCCATCTATCAGTTTTTGTACCAGTACCACACTGTCTTGATTACTGTGGTTTTGTCATATTGTCTGAAATCAGGGAGAGTTATGTCTCCTGCTTTGTGTTTTTACCTCAGGATTGCTTTGGCAATTCTGGGTGTTTTTATGTTCCATGTAAATTTTTGGATTGTTTGTTCAAGTTCTGTGAATAGTATCATGGGTTATTTGATACGGATGCATTGAATCTGTAGATTGCTTTGGGTAGTATGGCCATTTTAATTAATTGGATATTAATTCTTCTGGTCCAGCAGCATGGAATATCTTTCCACTTCTTTGAATCCTCTTTAATTTCCTCGATTAATACTTCTATAGTTCTCAACATATGTCTTTCACCTCCTTAGGAGATGTATTCCTAGGTATTTAAATTTTTTGTGTGCTATTTTAAAAGGTATTATATTTTTATATTTGTTTTCTAATATTTGATAGTATACGGAAGTGCAACCAATTTCTGAATGTTAATCTTGTATCCTGCTACTTTGCTGAATTTGTTGATCAATTTGAGTAGTTTCTGCATGGAGTCCTTAGGGTTTTCTATATATATAGTATCATGTCATCTGCATAGAGTGACAATTTTACCTCTTCTTTCCTAATTTGGATACCTTAAAAGGTATTCCTTTGTTTGTCAGATTGCTGTGGCTTGGACTTCCAATACTCTTTTAAAAAACTGATCAGTTTTTAAATTCTCACTTAAAATTTTTACAAGTTTTTTTCATTCATTAAATATGTTTAAACTGAAGCTTTTATGTTTTATTAGGATCCTTTAAATTAATTCCATCAGAAAGCCACAGTATAAATTAGTTTTCTGTTTTTTTTCCCCCCCAAAAAACATACATGAGGAGACACATGATTATTGTTAGCATGGTGTTTTTTCTCAGAACCAAGCCAAGGGTGACTGACAGTCAAAGTGACAAAAGGAGAGGTCTTTTTCATAGTGTGTTGGTACCCAAAAGGTGGAAACTTAACACTTGAATAATGAAAGAGGGGATTCTGAGTGCTCAGAGTTGGTTCACTTCGAGTACAGATAGACCATTTCCTTGTATTTGATAAGAGCAGCTGATATCAGGAGGCTAGTTTAAGAATAGCCTGCATTAGAAGACAGATGATGTGAGAAAACATGCAAGAAGAGTCACAATCCTCCTGTACATACTGAAGGAGTTTGCTAAGCTTGGCTCAATTTACAGCCCTTTCAGCTGGTCTCTTGAGTTAGCAACACCATGCCAGGCTCCATCATGCAGTGGTGTATGGAAGCTGCCTGCCACTGTACTCTAATTTGCTCTTCTCAGGAGGTAGGCTTACTTTATCTCCTTCAAATGCCCTTCAAATACGGCCTTTGGTTGAGAAGCTATCTTTGGAAGGAATTGGGGAAAGGTGGTAATCTTCAGTATATTCTAAGCTTTCCATTTTCAAAAAATAATATAGGAAATATTTTATATAGCACATTTTGGTCTTCTGAACCAAGCCTGCTAAAAACTGGTCTATATTGCTCCTTTACAAAATCGGAAATAAGTAAACAAACAACCTCTTTATATGTCCATTAAAGTAGACTGTCAAACACATTCCAATCTAGACCTTCTAAATCTCTTAAAGTCTTCTAGTCTTGTGGGGAATAATTTACTGTTTGAAAGTGGTATGGGTGATTGCTAATAGGTTTATTAGCTCTGGTGAGTGTTAATGATCCTATTTAATTTCTTGCCTGAGAGGTGAAAAATTTTTTTTTCTACTCAAAGTATCTCAAAACCTCAGAGACTAGAGTTCTTCCTTCCTCCATCAGTAATGATGACTCCTATATCAGCTGCAAGATTCATTTGACATTTATGCTTAAAGTCTTGAGAAATATTAAAAAAAGAACTCTGAAATATTCAGAATGTCATTTGTACCACTCCTGCTTCAATTATAGGCAAAATACAAGGTTAAATTGATCATGATGTAAAAATCAATTTAAGGGGGAAGAGAATTCAAGAAAATACACATGGACAAATTAAAGAAAAAATACAGAGATATAGAGAGAGGGATTGTTCATAATCAGGAAAGACAATTAGAGTCACTAATGAAAAAGCTGGTTTCCAGCAGAGAGATAGCTTGACATAGAAGAGAATGTGTTAATTAAACTCAGTCAAGAGCAAATACTACACTATCAAATTTTTAAATAGCCTAAAAACCGTGAGATTAAAATAATTTGAAAAGTGGAAAGTATAATTTTTTTAAAAATTGCCAAACTAAAGTGTAGCTTAACAAGATAATGAATAAAATGAGTACAAAACTAATAAATAAAATAATGATAAATCAAATGTTATCAGTTGAGATGAGACTGTTTTAAGGGTGTGTCCTTAATTCAATATGACCCCTATACTTAAGAAACAGGACATAATCACAGAGACAAAAAAAGAAAATATGGCTCTGACATTAGAGACTAAAGTGATTCATTTACAAACGTTTACTGAGGATTGCCAGCAAAAAACAGAAGTTAGCAGAGAATAGCAAAGATTCTTTCTACAGGTTTTAGAACATGCCTCTACTGAAACTCTGATTTGAATTTAGCCTCTGGGACTGTGAGACAAAAAGCTTCTGTTGTTTTAAGCCACCTCTTTTGTGTCACTTTGTTATGGCAGTCTTGGGAAATGCGTATGTCTTATACAAGTACAAAGAGTAATCTAATAATGAATAAAATGCATACAAAGACAATAAGTGCAAAGAGTGATAAGTAAAATAAGTGGACATCTACAAATTTATTTTCATAGGAGGAAAATGTGTTTTTAGTGTTTCCATTCACATAAATGTTAACTATTACAAACAGAATGATAACAAAGATCTCCCCATATTCTGACAGTTTGTATGAGCTTATTAAATATAACTTTGATTATATATGAGTATAATATAAATATAAATAAGCTCAATATGGCCACATTAGGAAAATAATATAAAATTTTTAATATTGGAAAGAATATTTATAGATACATTGGTCAAGGTATTAGAAGGTATCTTAGAGATTAAAATGATTTATCTGAATAGAACTGAGTATGATATGTGAACTTGGGTTTCCCTAAGTTACACAGTCATCAGTTTATTTCATTTGCTCATATTTTAAAGTGTTATCTTGAGAAGGGACTTACCTTGGATCTTCACTGTAATTCCATTAATGTAACTGTAAAAAAAAAAAGTCCCCCAAAAAAACAAAGCAGTAAGAGTTCTAAGAAAGGGTTTGTTTGGTGTTCACCAGGGTACCATAGTTTCAGTGAAATAACTGAATAAATGATAAAGGAATGTGGAACCAAGCTGAGAGAGACAAAATATGAAGGTTTTAAAATGCAGCTTAGTGTATATAGGATTTATGAAACAAACCAATCTCTCCTATCTCTAACCACAGACATTCTGGTAAAATTAATAAATGAAGCAAAAAAAAAAAAAAAAGGTGTAAGATCTTTCTACGGAAGAAAAGGAAGAGGCAGTCTAGATTTATGGAAACAGATGTCAGAGTGTGTAACATTTTAACTTCTGAGACAGAAATGGTGTTGACACTTGAAGCCTATATTCCAGGAAAGCTCTCAATTATATGTTAGTACATTTCAAGATAATTTTAGGCATAGGTGACCGTAATTAATCTCTTGATCATGAATTCTGTTATAATTACCCTATACGTTAATAAAATTACTCCAGCAAAAGAAACAAAAATCATAATAGATATGGATTTCAAGAAAAAACAGAACTAACTTCAAATATAATAACAATAAACCATAGAATTAAACTGTGCAGTAGTCTATCAAAATTAGGATGGCAATGGGTAGACTTGGAAAGCAGTAAGTCTACATATACATAAAAGGAAAGTCTAGTGAATTGGTTAAGGACTAAGAAAACTTTGATAAGAGTGAAAATATTTGAAAATAATTATTACAAATCCCAAGAAAAATCTATAAAAGTAAAAATTGATATGATTTTGAAAATGTCATAGATTATACAAATAAAATCAACTTTATTTTAATATTTGAACCTTTCTAATTGAGACTGGTAAAATTTGGTTTTATATTTTTCAGTAATATTTTCATGATATTAATTTATCAACTTAAAAGACATCTGAGAATTACAAGATAATGAGAATATTATGGGCCCAGATCCTATTAAGAAAAAATGATCTCTGTGCTAAGCCGGTATAATTAATGAGAGTGAAATGAATAAGGCCTTTTTTTTTTTTTGGCTGCCTCATAGCATATGAAGTTCCCAGGCCAGAGGTTAGATCTAAGTTGCAGTTGTGACCTAAGCCACAGCTGCAGCAATGCCAGATCCTTAACCCACTGTGCTGGACTGGGGATTGAACCTTGTGTCCTATTGCTCCCAAGACGCCCCTGATCCTGTTGCACCAAAGCCAGAACTCTGAATAAAGCCATTTTAATTGTTCTTTGAGTATGTAAAATGGACATGTATTTTAGGGTGTTAATTTATAATATTGCTGTGTTTGTGTGTATCCTTACACATATCTAGTGTTTGTATACATAGATTTAAAAGGAGAAATATATGATATATATGTACATATCGCTATATGTATACATGTATATATGCATACTTAATGCATATGTGTAGTATGTGATAACACATAGTTATTAAAAATACATAAATATTCATTGCTGTACAACTTTTTTTTAAAAGGGTATTCTGAATGTTTTGATTTTTATCTTCGTATATTTACCCCAGAACTTTCAGTAATAATTGTATATTATTCTTTTAATAAGAAGCAAAAACAACCTTCAGAAACATTAATAGTATTTTCCTCTCATTCCTTTTGAGATTAACAAATGATTTTTGATCGTGTCAAGGATTTAGTAAAAGAATTTACATGCTGACTGAAGTGAAATACCATGGATTTCTTGAGGGGATAACACTAAGGGAGTCTATGAGAGCTTTAAAATTTCCTTGAGTGTATTGCTGGTTCTGATAGCTGTAGGTCTATATTCTTAATAGAAGTACCATTCCACAGCTGAGAAGCAAATGAGATGCAGGCTGCCTGGGAAGTTGAGAAGGAAAGCCCCAAGGAATAAAACTCTGATGTTGGAGTTAGACCTTTGGGGTAGGAAAGGAGTCATCAATCAGCCTCACCAGAAGACCATAGGAGATGTGAAAAATAATATATCTATAATCACTTCTTGGTGGAATGTAATAAATAGAATTAAAATTGTTTTTAAGTAGAAGGAGACAAACTGAAGATAGGTGGAGATATAAATTTATGTGATATATACATGCATTATATACAGATACAGACTTTTTATAATTATTTTTACTGAACAATACAAAAATATGTAATGTGAAATATATTTTTACCACCAAGACCCCAAAATTAACCAGTAGAGATAATTTAGTGAGTGTATTTCTGAAGATATTTCTAGTCTTTGTATAACAAAATATCAAGGAATCATAATAGGAGCCAACATTTTGGCACTTCCTATGTGCCAGACACTATGAAAGGTATTTTACATGTACTATCTCTTGATATTTTTGTAATAACCCTATAGGATAAATACTTGTGTTTTTATGATTTTATAGATGAATGAATTAAACCACAGGGGAGTTAAATAAATTTCCCTGTATTATACAGGTACAAACTTCTTGAATAAGAGTTTGAACCCCAGAATACCCCAGATGGTCCATGCTTAAACCATTAGAATAGGTGGTTATTTAATTTGTTCAGTGAACAAATGTTGAACAATACCATGTGCCAGGCACAGTTTTAGAGGATGGGAATACAGCAGTGACTTCTCTGTCTTTTGTGGAATTGTGAATTAGTGGGAAATTCATCAGGCAAATAAAACAACTAAAAATCTTGTATGCTATATCTTGGTAAATACAAATAAGGAAATTAAATGGAAAAGGGAAAACAGAGGAATGGGGTTATAATACACATGAAAGTAACCATAGACAACTTCATTAAGAAAGTAAAAATGTAATAGAGACGTGTAAGAATTGAGTAAGTAAACCAGATGTAATGGGAAAAAGTGTTCTAGGCAGAACATCAAGTGTCAAAGCTCTGAGGAATGACTGTCCCTGGTTTTAGGGAGGGCAAGATGGCCAGTTTGCAGCAGAAGGAATAATACAGGACATTGTAGGAGGTGATGCAAGGATGGATGATAATGTTGGTTTCCAAACACCCACCCACAGTATGGAAATGGTCTTTACTGCACATGAGGTGAGAAGTGATTGGATTGTTTGAGTAGAAGTAAGAGGCTGTGAATTCCATTTTTAAACAGGGACACACTGATAAATCTGTTTTACTAGCTTTCCAGTTTCCTTGGGGTAATTGGTATAGTGAGGTTTTCTTAAATAAATTGAATGCATGTTTTCCTAGCACATCATTCTGGGATGAGAGTGCCATGTGTTTTTGCTTTGTAGAGTTTTCTATTATTAGTTATTTTTAAGCCTATTTTTGGTTTTTCAGGGTTTGGGATATAATAGGCTATAGTTACGTTTGTTCCATCTGCGAACTTGAGTGTATCTTATAAGAACATATGCATTTGAATATATTAAATGAAAAAATAAGATTAAAAAAAAAACGACATTCTAATTCCATAATTACTCTTTTCCTTTTTTTCTTTTTACATCCAAACCAGTGGCATATGGAAGTTCTCAGGCTAGCAGTTAAACCAGAGCTGCAGCTGCAGGCCTATTCAGGCCTTCTTTCCCTCTGCATTTTCCTTCTCACTGTGTTGGAAAGATGAGAACTTCAGGTCACCATTAAATCTCTGACAACCATTGTGGAGTTCTGATGTCAGGTTTGAAAACATTTTGTCTATCTTTTGCCATTGCTTATTGGTAGACTCCCCAGGAAGCTGTGCTTGAAGATTATAAATTGTCCTTGGGCCTGTCATACAGTTTATATTCCAGAAACCAGAATAGAATGGCTCTTTTCTTTCTCTCTCTTGCTTTTATTTTCATTCTTTCTTAAATTTCCTTCTCTTTATGTAGAGGAAGATGCAAATAACCTGCAATGACAAAGACTCTTTTTTGCTGTGTGTACACCTGTATGCTCAAACTTTTAATTTGGCTTTGCTGACAAAGATGAGGTCTCCCTCATCAAATCACTCACTGGTTCTTTAAAATGCCTTTATAACAAAGGAACAATATAATATTCCCCACGGAATTCATTTTTTTTTTCAGTTGTCTGAAATATTTTCATGTATAACTTAAGGAAAATAATTTATAGCATAACTGCCCTTCAGTCATTTTGGGGATGTTATTGGGATATAAGTGTAATTTCCAAGTCACTGTGTTTACTTCAAAGAAGGTAGATACACAAGTTCATGAAAATCTTTTCATAAGAGATGTTATCTAGGATTTGACAAACAGATTAGATTTCCAAATTGTAGTAAATGTGTATGTGCTGAAACATTAACTTGTGTGAAATTTAATGTGAATGACTTAATTAATTTTTAGGAGTGTAAATGTTTTATTGGATCAGTCTCCATACACATAGTTTTAAAATTACAAAACTGTATTTCGCAACTTTGGATACAAAAATGGAAGTACTTCAGAGAATTTTTAATGGTCCATGGAATTTATTTTAGTTTCTTTATGCACTTAACATCTCATGTTTTCCTAAGGTATGTGTATTATTTTTTATATATATATATATACACACACACATATATACACACTCACACATATACATATATGCACATATATAATATTTCATCTTAGAGGCACATTCTTTTCTTCAGCAAAGCTTGTGTGCTAGATGAATTCCACATTAGGCAGAAATAGCTACTGACCATTTATCTTAAACTGTAATTTATTTAGTTTTATATTTGGTGTCTTTTTTCCATTTAGAAAATTCTAAAATTTTCTTATAGTTTTAAACAACTACAAAAAACAAGGAGAAAGAATATAGAGAAAATTATTCCTGAGCAATTTGATAGTTAGTTGTTAACCTAATGCCCATCATACCTGAATATTTCAGATTGTATTTTCTACGGGAAAGGCCATTCTCCTACATAACCATGGTAGGATAGACATAATAAGGAATCTTACACTGATGCATTACTGTCATTTAATCTTTGGAACTCATTCCATTGTAGCAATTGCCTCACTAATGTTCTTCATAGAGGAAAAGCATCCACTTCAGGATCACAGGTTGAATTTAATTGTCATATCTTTTAAATTTCCTTCATTCTGGAACGGTTTCTCAGCCTTTTTTTTTTTTTTTTTTTGCTTTTAGTAACCTAATACTTTTGAAAATTGCAGACTAATTATTTTAAAGAATGTCTCTGAATATGGACTTTTTAGAATATTCCCTATAATTAAATTCGGATTACAGTGTTTTGACAAGAATGCCACAGACATGTGCTGCATGATCTTCTTTGCATCTTAAGTTGAACAAATTTCCATTTATACCATTATTGATGATAATTCACTCTGATCATTTGATTAAGGTGGTGTCTGCCAGACATCCACACTGAAAAAAAAATAACTGAAAAGTTATTTGTTCTTTTGTATAAATGTGTTTCAGAGGCCCTTCGAAAATACATAAATATTTTTACTCACCAAAGTTGGTTAATTTAGTTACTCTTATATACCTATCTGATGAATGAAAAGAAAATCTTCTTGCCAAGATTGAGAGGTTTCTCAGCACTCAGGGTTTTCAGTGCTAAGCTGGAATAGTATTGGGCATATGTACAAGGATATAGCTTTACATTGGCAGATGTTTCCATTTAATTGAGCAAATATATAGAAATGAAATAGCTAGGAATTATGCAAGTTTAGGCTTAATATTTTAGGATACTTCCAAATATTTTTCCAAAGTACATGTACCATTTTAACTTCCTGCCAGTAATGTCTTAAGTTCTAGTAGCATCATATTCCCTACAAAATTTAGAACAGACAATTCTTGTAATTACAGTCATACTAATGAATGTATAGTGATTTGGAATTGTGATTTTGATTTTCATTTCCCCTGATTACAAAGTGTATCAAATACTTTTTCACATTTTTATTGGCTATCTTTTCTGTCCAAATATTTATGCTTTAAAAAATACATTGTTAGTATTTTGTTGAGGATTTTTGCATCTATGTTCATCAGTGAAATTGGCCTGTAGTTTTCTTTTTTGTGTGTGGTATCTTTGGCTGGTTTTGGAATCAGGGTGATGGTGGCCTCATAGAATGATTTTGGGAGAATCCCTTCCTCTGCAATTTTTTGTAATAGTTTCAGAAGGATAGGTATTAGCTTTTCTCTAAATGTTTGATAGAATTCACTGAGAAGCCATTTGGTCCCGGTCTTTTGTTTGTTGGAAGTTTTTTAATCACAGTTTCAATTTCAGTTCTTGTGATTGCTCCATTCATCTTTTCTATTTCATCTTGGTTTAGTCTTAGAAGATTGTACCTTTCTAAGAATTGGTCCATTTCTTCTACGTTTTCCATTTTATTGGTGTATAGCTGCATATAGTAGTCTCTTAGGATCCTTTGTATTTCTGTGATGTCTGTTGTTACTTCTTTTTCATTTCTGGTTTTATTGATTTGAGTCCTCTCTTTTTTTCTTGGTAAGTCTGGCTAAGGGTTTATCAATTTTGTTGATCTTTTCAAAGAACCAGCTTTCATTTCATTGATCTTTTCTTTGGTTTTCTTCATTTATATTTCATTGATTTCTGCTCTGATTTTTATGATTTCTTTCCTTCTCCTAACTTTTGGGACTTGTCTGTTGTTCTCTCTCTAACTGCTTTAGATGTAAAGATAGCTTGTTTATTTGAGCTTTTCCTTGTTTCCTGGGCTTTTATTGCTATAAACTTTCCTCTTAGAACGTCTTTTGCTGCATCCCATAGGTTTTGGCGTGTCGTATCTTTGTTGTCATTTACTTCTATAGATCAGTGAAACATAGAAAGCCCAGAATTAAACCCATGCACCTACAGCCAACTACTCTATGAAAAAGGAGGCAATGGAGAAAAGAGCCCCTTCAGTAAGTGGTGCTGGGAAAACTGGATGGCCACATGTAAAAGAATGAAATTAGAACACTCCCTAACACCATACACAAAAATAAACTCAAAATGTATTAAAGACCTAGAAATGAGACCAGAGACTATAAAACTCTAAAAGGAAAACATAGGCCAAACACTCTCTGACATAAATGAAAGCAACATCTTCTCAGATCCACCTCTTAGAGTAATGACAACAAAAACAAACATAAATGGGATTTAATCAAACTTAAAAGTTTCTACACAGCAAAGGAAACCCTAAACAAAATGAAAAGACAACCCACAGAATGGGAGAAAGTCTTTGCAAATGAATCGACTGACAAGGAGCTAATCTCCAAAACTTATAAACACCTTCTGCAGCTCCATACGAAAAAAACAAACAAAGCCATCAAAAAATGGGCAGAAGATCTAAACAGACAATTCTCCAAAGAAGACATATGGATGGCTAAAAAACATAAGAAAAGGTGTTCAACATCACTCATTATAGAACTGCAAATCAAAACCACTATGAAGTACCACCTTACACCAGCCAGAATGGCCATCATCAAAAAGTCTTCAAACAGTAAGTGCTGGAGAGGGTGTGGAGAAAAAGGAACCTTAGTACGCTGTTGGTGGGATTGTAAATTGGTGCAACCACTCTGGAAAACAGTATGTAGATTCCTCAGAAAACTAAACATAGAACTACCATTTGATCCAGCAATCCCACTTCTGGGCATCTATCCAGAAAACACCATGACTCGCAAAGACACATGTACTCCAATGTCCATTGCAGCACTATTTGCAATAGCCAAGACATGGAAACAACCTAAATGCCCATCGACAGAGGAGTGGATCAAGAAGTGGTACATACACACAATGGAATATTACTCAACCATTAAAAGGAACAAAATATTGGCATTTTTAGCAACATGGATGGACCTAGAAATTATCATGCGAAGTGAAGTCAGCCATACAATGAGACACCAACATCAAATGCTTTCTCTGACATGTGGAATCTGAAAAAAGGACAGAAGGAACTTTGTAGAACAGCTACTGACTCACAGACATTGAAAAACTTATGGTTTCCAAAGGAGACAGTTTGGGGGTTTGGGGGATGCACTGGGGGTATGCAATGGTAATCCTATAAAATTGGGATGTTATGATCATTGTACAACTATAAATGTAATAAATTAATTGAATAATAAAAAAATACATTTTTTTTCCTTATAACTGATTAATAAGATTTCTTCATACAGTCTAGCTACAAATACCATGTGTTACATATACGTATTGAAACTGTCTCCTTTTGGCAGCTTGCATTTTTGTTTTCTTTGTTTTGGGTTGTTTTTTTTTTTTTTTTTTTTTTTTCCTCTTTTTATGGCCGTACTTGTGGCAAATAGTAGGTCCCAGGCTATAAGTCAAATTTATTGGTGCTATAGCTGCTGGCCTATTGTACAGTCACAGCAATGCCAGATCTGAGCCTTGCCTGCAACCTACATGACAGCTCATGGCAATGCCAGATCCTTTAACTCACCGAGCAAGACCAGGGATCAAACCCACATCTTCATGGATACTAGTTGGATTCTTAACCCCCTGAGCCACAATGAGAACTCCTGCATTTTTTTTTAAATGGCATCTTTTAAAGATAAAATGTTTCTATTTTGATGGACTCTAATTATCCATTTTAAACTTATGACTTGAATTTTGTATTTTATCTAAGAAATTTAGTAACAGAGATGTTCTCATGTTTTCTTAGGAAGCTTTATGATTCTAGCTGTTAAGTTTAGGCTCTGTTCCATTTCAGGTTAATTTTTGTATTTATTTTGCTCCTAAATGTATAATTAGATGGTTCCAGTATAATGTTTTACAAAAAAAATTCTTTTTGCCATTGAATTACCTTGACATCTTTGTCGAAAATACTTAAGTGGGTCTATTTCTGGATTCTATTCTGTTCCACTAATCTGTGTACCAGTTTCTTTACCAATGACCATACTGTTTTTATGACTGTGGATTTACATTGTGCTTTAAAATTGGGTAGTGCAATCAGACAGCTGTATATTTTTTTTCAAATCTTTTCTTGGCTCTTTTTTGTCTTTTGCATTTACATTAAACTTTTAGTATCATGTTATTCATTTCTCCAAAAATATCTATAGTAATTTTGATAGTTATTGTCTTGCATCCATATGATTGATTTTCCACCAAGTAAAACAAGATATAGTATATTTAGTCAGCAATACTATGTAGTTTTCAGTGTAGAGATCATGCATGGCTTTTGTGAATATTTTCCTGGGTATTTTATTTCTTTTTTTATATTGTGAATGAAATGTAAATAATTTTTCGCTTGTCCTCTGCTAGTTTAAAAAGCATACATTTCCTTTTTTACAAATAGAATATAACTATAATAACTATTTAAAAAATGTATTCTTCTGTAGTTATGTAATCTGCATCATGCCTGTATCAGTTTTTATGATTTTTCTCATTATACTCATAAGTTGTATTCTTTGCCTGATAATTTTTAACAGGATGCCATATAATGTGGATTTTCTTTATGGGTCCTGAATATTCTTTCCTGCTATAAATATTCTTGAGTTTGTTCTGGGATGTTTAATTTACTCGAAAACAACTTGATAATTTTAGGTCTTGTTTTTAAGCTTTTAGGTGGGATCAGTTCATTATTTTTGTCCCATGAAATACGAGGTTTTCTGATCTGACTGTTGTGAACACTGTTCTTTGTAGTTTGTGAACCAGGATTTGTTTGTCCCCTTGAATCCTTTCAGGTCACTCGTACACCGTTATCTGAAAAATGTCCTTACTTCATATCCTTGAAAAATACTATCATTAGATATAGAATTCTGAATTGACACAGTTGTTTTCTTTTTATTTCAGCACTGCAAAGATAATATTCCTTTTTCTACCTCCCGCAAATCTGATGAGTTTAAGTGATCATCCCAGTTATATTTTACATTTGCACAATTTATAATTTTACATTAATGCTTTTTTACTTGTTCTCCCTTTCCTAAAATCTTGCTTTTGTTTACTCTTCTTAACTCTAACTTAAGGGATCCTGCTGTGTAGCACTGGGAACTCTTGTCTAGTCAATCATGATGGAACACGTAACGTGAGAGAAAAAAATGTATACATGTATGTGTTACTGGGTCACCATGCTGTACAATAGAAAAAAAAATATAAATAAATGATAAAAAAGCTTCCTTCCAAAATTTTATAACTGGTATTTGCTATAGGATTAAGTTATTAAAATTTGCATCCCATTAGAGGTGCAAATTTTTATTTAAGAAAATTTTTTTTATCTTTTTGCTGTTTCTTGGGCAGCTCCCATGGCATATGGAGATTCCCAGGCTAGGGGTCCAATTGGAGCTGTAGCCACCGGCCTACACCAAAGCCACAGCAACATGGGATCCAAGCTGCGTCTGCAACCTACACCACAGCTCACGGCAACGCCGGATCCTTAACCCACTTTGCAAGGGCAGGGATCGAACCCGCAACCTCATGGTTCCTAGTTGGATTCGTTAACCACTGCGCCACGACGGGAACTCCATAGAGGTGCAAATTTTTAAGAAAGAATATTGATCAAGAGTTCTGTTATACTAAGACTGACTTTCAAAAGTGAGGAATGATTAAGACATTAACAGATTCTTAAAAAAGCCAGGAAAATCGATTCCAAGCATATCTGCCCATCTGCCCTAAAAGAAATGTGTGTTCTCTTCACATTTCAGACTTTTATTTCGCTTTCTATATAATCCCAGTAATTTTTAGTATTAACAAAATAGAATAGTTTAAGGTATGTCTCCACCTTCCTAGAACATATGCCTCCTTTAGTTTTTAAATGTATTGTTAAAATCAACTATTGATTTTATTATTTCAGATTTGTTATTATTAGAGAACTTTATCAGTATTATATTTGGAGTTTCTAAATGTTTGTGCTTAAATGTGCTCATTTTTATAAAAAATTCGCGTGTGATTGACAAACAAAACTAGTTACCAGCTGTAATGTTTAGGGGATCTATCTAAATATGCATTAGATAAAGTTTGTTAACTGGTTTGCTGAAATCTTCTATATATTTTTACAATTTTAAGTTTTTTAATCTAATGATGAGAGAGTTGTATTACAGTGTCATTATCAGATTCTGGGTGAATCTGTATTGACATTCTGCTCTTAGCTCTTTATAGATTTCAGACTTTATTATTAGGTTAAATAAACATCTTAATTTCTTTTTAAGATAATGATTTTTTTCCATTATAGTTGTTTTAGAGTTCTGTCAGTTTTGTACTGTACAGCATGGTGACCCAGTTACACATACATGTATAGATTCAGAGAAAGACAAATACCATGTGATATCACTTATATATGGAATCTAATGTACAGCACAAATGAACCTTTCCACGGAAAACATCTTAATTTTTTATCTTTAGATTTGAAAATTTATTCCCTTTTCATTATATAGTGTATCATATTATTCCCACTTTTCCCCATTAGTACATTACTCCGTTAATATTTTTACCTAGATAATTTTTTTCTGATGGTAGCATTTCTTTTACAAATTCTCTTTTGATTCGTATTGATCTGTGATATATTTATTCATTCTTTTATTGTTGGCTTTTTGAGTCACTTAATTTTAATGTAGCCTTGTACTTTTTCATCATTTGATTTTGTACATTTTAAGTGAATTTAATCCATTTAGAGAGAATTGGTATATTTAAACTGATTTGTACTATGTTCATTGTGTATTCTATTTGTCATATTGTCTTAGCTTTATATTTTCTCATTTTTGTCTTTTCGTTCATGTTACAATGTGATTTTTAAAACTTATTTGTTAATTTTATTTAAATATATTTTACATATAGTATGAAATTAGTTTCAGGTTTACAACATAGTAATTGATATGTTGAATATTCTTCATGTAAAGTTATTGTAGAACATTGATCATATTTGCTATGCTGTATGTTACATTCTTGTATCTAGCAGTTTGTACCTTTTAATCCCCTTCACCTATTTTGTCCATCCTCCTACAATATATTTTTCTTTTGATAGATTACTTTTCCTTGCAATGGTTAATTTAACATTCCAACACTGTATATCAGTCACAAAATTATTTAAGTTATTAAGCATATCTGTCTTACAAATAAACAGTGACCTTGGCACACTTAAACTACTCAGTTAAATACCTCCCATCATCTTTGTTATTGCCTATAGTTTCTTTCTAGGTATTAGTTAAATATAAAATAGTTTATGTAGTCTCTATAGTAAATATTGATTTATATATATTAACATATGTATTTTATTTTACTAGTTTATTTTTTGGACTCCATTTCTAACAGCCCAGCACTATTTTATTCTGAAGACCCCTGATGCTTTGTCATACATTGAGCAACACAAAGCTTGTCCACCCAAACATGTGAAGGGTTTAGTTCTGGATCTCACTAAATCTGTAAATGGTGTGAAGCACCACCCACTCCATCTCTCCAAACATGTGTGTTCTGATCTGTATTCTATTATAGCCTCCTCATTTGTTTCTCCCGTTTTTCAGTTTGGCTTTGTGTTCTTAGCATGCTTATCATTCTCCCCCCCGCCCCGTATTCAGCTTTTAATGGATTTTTTTTTTCCTGAAATCGTACCACCATCAAAGGGAATGTAAGCATTTCATTGTTACTGTGCCACTTCGGACTAGTGCTTTTTCAGCGGCCCGGTAGTCCTGGTAGAGCCTAGGATTCTGCACTTCTAATGAGCTCACAGGTGGAGCCAATGCTGCTGGTCCACGAACCACACTTTGAGTAATAAGGTTCTAAATATCTACACTGTTTTCTCATGGTGCTGAAGTGCCATTGCAAGATTGTGCTAATTTTGACCAGATTCCACCAAGAGTTCATTGTAAACTCTTCATTCTTTGAGACTGGTCAAGTTTGCCCCCTGCCTTGGAATCAGCCTCTTTAGGAAAGAGAGTGGGCTTTTGTTCAGCTAAATGTTAATTTTGAGGCAATAAATAGCTGTTCTCCTTTATAGCTAAAACCAAATTAGAATAACTAAATGACGTGTCACTTTATATTTGTAAGCTGTATATGTAAATTTTCATAGATAATCACTGGAATTTGAGGTTTGTGGATAAATATATATATACTAATTCATGACCTATAACAAAGTATTTCTTTATTTTACAGTTCACAACTTTATAAATATCTGCAATGTCAGTTAAGCCCTATATCAGGGAAATAGTTTATTTCTCTAGATTTGCAATAGAAATCTGTATACAAAAACATAACTAATTCTAAGATTTGTGAGACTTTGAGTAATATATTTTTTGTTAACTTGGCAATAATGAAATGAATGTCTTCCAGTCACATAAAACCCTTAAAAAGCCCATTTGTGTTTTAAAGAAAAGTCACCCTTGTTGTCTTCTTTATGCCAAAGATGATTATCACTTGTGGATATTTGATATTCTACCCTTTCCTTTAATAACCCAAGGCTGTGCTACCTTTTTATCTGCCTTGTTTATCTGGTGAGATCATAGCAGTGAAATTCTTACTAAACAACTATATTTTAATTGATGAATGCTAAGCAGAGTGGAAATAGAAGAATGTTGCGACTGCTTACATATCATGTTCTTTGCACCCTGGAAAAATTGCTATCAGTTTGCTAATAAGTGATGAATGTACATCATAAGCATATGCTAAAAACTAAAATATGTTAATTCCTGGATGAGAATAACAATTTTTAGTATATTCTACTTTCCTATTAGTCCAGTTTTTCCTAAGGAGTAATGCATTGCATAATGAAATGGCCTTGAGGAATTGCACCAATGTCATTTATAGACACAAACAAGTCTTCCTTCAGCATTAGTCATACTGTGACATTGAAAACTCTTTGGCTTATATAAACATAGTCATTGTATTCATTAAGGTAAAATTCCATTCCCTTTTGCTCCCTGTTCCATATGTCCCTACTCCACTACCAAGCCAGTGATGCAGCACAAGAATCTTGCCCCAAACACAAATTTGCTTTTTTTGGATGCTTTCTTAGACTGTCATGGAACAGCTGGTCAAGTAGAGCTACCTTCTGTGACTGTAATTCTATTGCTTGGGGATATTTTCTTCTATTTTTTTTAAACATAAAAATATTTCCTTTTATATTCCTAGAATAGTCTAGTAGCATTAAATTTGTTACTGTAAAATAAGGAGATAATGAGATTAGAAAATATTCCTAAAACAGACTAGCAAAATAAATAATTTTATGACAGCATTTAAAATATACTTGCTTTCTCCTCAGATTTGTCAGCTATTATTTTTAAAATACCAAGTTGAAAATTTCACTTTTTAATTTTTTAAAAGAGGATTATTTATTAATACTATATATGCTATTGATTAAGAAGTAGTATATTAGAATTTCAGTATTTGTGCATAAGAAAAAGATTGACAGACTGGAGATGAGGAGTAAAAGAATGACAAATACATTACTTGTGAATAGCTGGGCCCATTTAAATATTTAATAGAGTCTATTTTAGAATTTTTCTAGTGTGTTTCTTGGTATGTTTCTTAGCAAAATATAATTGCTGGTTGGATAATTTTGTTAGAAGTAATTTGGAGTTTGTTTTACATGGACCAAAAAAAGAATTTCTATTACTATCTTGGAAGCTAATTTCTTTGAATCTCACATTTCTGTTGCCTAAATAAAGTATATTTTATTTATGCTAAAATTGTGATTTTCCAAAAGCCAGCAATAAAGTGGAAATTTTGGAGAGCCAAACCCAGAATGAACTCAGATAGCACTAGCCTAAAATAAGTAACATTTCAATTATTATGCCCCCCCTGAATGTGTATTTTCTTCTCAGAGCTTTAATATTTCAATACGGATGCCATTTTTAGTATTCTGTTTACTATTTACAGTGCTGTAGCAACAGATAATTGCTACAGTTTACATTAAGTAGGCCAACCGCAATAATGGTTACTAGCACTTTAAAGTACAGGGCATTTAACCATGTCTAGGATTTTGTCTTTTTGCAATATTTTTGAAAATGGGGCTGTTTTGAAAAGAGATGCATAATCCATTCTATGCTTGACATAGCTTGCTAAACCTAATTTAGTGGAAAGAGAAGAAAGGAGAATGAAGATAGTGAAAGACCACATCAGCCAAAATTTTGTGAAACTCTGTGATGCCCCTGGAATAAATTGAATTTGGGAAAACTATCTGCAAGCACCCTGAGTAAACAGCCCTTGTTGATTTATGACTACACAGCATAGACATAAAAATAACTGAAATGTCGTTATAGGACATAGATAAATAAGAGTAGGAATTGTTGCACACTGATATTTCTTGGGAAGAATCATGATTAGAGTACTGCGAACAATCCAGCATGTTGAACTATGAAAAATTTAAGTTGAATCCAAAAGCATCAGAGTAGGCAGTACAACGAACACATTTCTCTTGTTTGAACGTATAGATTTGGGATACTTCTGTGAAAATTCTTGATTAAAAGAGTTACAAAATATATTTCTGGATGCAATCTACAAAATTACATTTAGACTATCAATAAAGTATTTTATAGAAGTTATTCATGAATAAGTATTTCTCTCAGTGAAGAATGGTTTTCCCCTGGCATAGGTGTGAAAATCATTTAGAAATACAATAATTGAATCCTCAAATTAAGAGCTCCTTTATTCTCTTTCCATTTACTTATTTTGGAGGGAAGAAAAAGCATGTAATTTGAGAAAAAAAAAAAACAAAAACAGGAAAAAAAATAGGAAAGCATAAAAGATGGTACTTTTAAGGAGTGGGAAAGTGGAATAAAACCCATCATGGACAGAATTCCATCTCAAGCTATCAATCTTTGTAAAATGAGAGTAAAGATAAATATGTCAACTTTTGGAAACAGTTTGTAAATTTATTTACTTAAATAAGTGTTTGGATCTTTCCTCTGGGTCAACAAAATTAATGTCTTCTCTTTCATTCTCGAGCTGTGCTGTCCAGTATGGTAGCTGCTGGACATAAGTCATGTTTGAGCACTGTAAATGAAACTGGTTTGAATTGAGATACAATGTAATTGTTAAATACACATCCCATTTCAATGACTTAGCATAAAATATCGAATGTCTTATTAGCATTTTATATGAATTATGTGGTGAAATTACATTTTATAAATGTTGGTTTAAATAAAATACATTAAAATTAATCTTACTAGTTCCTTTTACTTCTATAATATGGTAATAGTAAATTTACAGTTACACACATGGCTAACATTTGTGCCTTCAGTTATATTTGTATTGGACAGGGTTGGCGTTGTACTAAGATTGTCACATACAAAAGTGGGATCCATACCCTAGATCTTTCCTGATGGAATTAAGTTCCTTTTATATAGACTGTATCACGCAATTATAGACACATGTACATTCACCACTGAGGTGAATTCCTTTTTCAAACCAATTAAAATTTTAATAGGTGACTTTTATGTATCTTTAATGTGAAGAAAGCACCATTTGGCAATTGGGATAGTAGGGGACACAGACCTTCCAGCCATGAAGTGTATGTTGTAGAGGGAGAGACAGAAATCAACTAACATTACACAAATCAACCGAGTTCAGTGTTATGAAGTGTGGGGTTTTATGTTTTCATTGGGAGGGCGGAATATAACTTAGTCAATATATCTCTCCTGTTACTGAGTAAACCACCATGAATATGAGATACTACTTTTTTTTTTAATGGCAGTGATATTATCAGAAATTGTGTGTTTAGCCAGTGAGTTACATTTTGAATGTAATACATCAGCTTTCAGGAGTTTAAAAAACATGAAAGATAATAAAACAAATACTTATAGTAGGCCACTTAGTGTATTTTAATTATTTTTTAAAGTACTTGTGTAGGTAGTATGCTTATCTGGGAAAGATCTCCATCAAGAATGTGATTTTGAGAGAGCAAAATAATCTTTAGTAAGAAAGAACATTATAATGGTAAGCATTTGATTTTTAAAATAGATGCTTGATGAATATTAAATAACATCATTATTTGTAGCATTTGTTTTTCATAAAGTAACTTAGTTATCTCAATAACTTTATACAAATATTTTCTCTGGTTTTATATGTTTATATGGAATAATTAATACAGTAGTTGTGATATACATTTATTCAAAAACAAATTCAGTATGATTAAGTACTTACCCATAGTTATACAACCAGGGGCTACCAGTGGAGTTTACTGTGATTGAGTCAAAAGTCTAAGCCCATGAACAAGGATTGGCTTTCAATAATCTTAACATTGAAAATAAATTTGTTAAGGCAAAATTATATCCCAAAGCCTTGGAAATTACCAGACCTTTTGATGTTTTACTGATGCTCTTTCAAGGCATAATCTCATTGTATTATCTGAGGAAAGTACCTCAAGTAAAATCATTGCAACTGTAATGCATAAGAACCTCAGCTATACAACAAGCTGTGCTGTATTCATGTAACAAGGCACTATTTTTAAGGCAGAATCTGTACTTAGGATACCTCTTATGTCAAGTTAAACTATTGTATCCAGTGATACCCCTAAATGACTTCTTCGTTTTGAGCAACTCCCCCAACCCTCACGGGTCACTAACAGCCAATTATTAAAGTATGGATCCCAGAAATTGGAGCGAAATTTTGGTCTTTTTCCCTGGACTCACTTATTTTAGACTGCAGTATAATGTGAAAGAAAAGGCTGCCTCTGTGATGCCTAAAGATCACACACAAATTTTGTTTGTCCCTTTTCCCTTGACTCTTACCCTTTGAGGTAGCCATCTTTGCGCTGTCTACACTTCTGGGAAAGTGAAAGCTCTCCTACTGCTCCAGATTCTTCAGCTATATAGTGCACCTCTTTTCCAGCATTCCTTTGGTGCTGTTCTGATTTCTTGGTGCAAATTCTGTCAACAAGAGAAGGTGAGAATTATTAGCAGCTTTGTCATGGTTGAAGTATATCTCACATAATATTTTAATATTTTGTTGCCTTTGCACAATGTTTTTGCTTGTTTTCTTTTTCTAAACATACTTTGAGATTAGTCAAGAAGTAACATTATGGACTAAAACATTGTTTCAGAAAAAAAGTTACCTGTGCCTAATAATATAAATTATTATATTATAAACCATTCTAGAACATGTAAGAGATTTTCAACTTTATCTTGCTTTGCCTTGATTATACAAATGTAAATATTTGTGGTAAGACATTTAAAGCTCAAGACATGTGATTATAGATTGAGATGATTAATCCACTAGTAAATACTGTTATCTGACATTTTTAACAAGATCATTTCAGAATCTGAAATATTTTGAACTACATGCCTGACTGCATTTGAATATAGTGACCGTGAAATTGTTGTACACCAATTAGAAACATGTTCAGTGGTTTAAGTTGGCACATTGCTGTGTATTATTAACGGTTACTCTTTTTGTTATGTAAATAGTTTAGGTCACTGCCTTATACAATGCATGGATTTCTAAAGGGATAAATAATTTAGTTTCAAGCCAGATGGCTGCCACTATCCAAGTTAATTCCCTGTTCTATATAAAAGTATTGATGTCTTTACATATTCCTTGAGTTCTTTGAGCTTGTCAGTACTTTCTTAAGAGGAAGCATTTTGGTTAAGTCTTAATGTTAATCTATACCTACAAAAGTACAGAATGTTATTCTCCCTAAGGGAGGGGGGACAAACAAAAAAACAGACATGAAATTCAGAGTCCAGGGTAGGAGGTAAAAGACTTGTTTCTCTGTCCTGTGTTCATGTGGTATTTTCTCGTATATCTTTTATCTGTGTTTTTTTCTTACGTGTGAAACTTATTTCTCTTGTCTTACTCATGAGCTAATTTGACTTAAGTAATAACACTAAGATTTAACATTATAAAAATACTTGCTTGAGGAGTTCGTGTCATGGCTCAGTGATGGATGAATCTGACTAGGAACCATGAGATTGAGGGTTTCGATCCGTGGCCTTGCGCAGTGGGTTAAGGATCCAGTGTTGCCATGAGCTGTGTGTAGGTCTAAGATGTGGCTCGGATCCCGCGTTGCTGTGGCTGTGGTGTAGGCTGGTGGCTGTAGCTCCGATTAGACCCCTAGCCTGGGAACCTCCATATGCCATGGGAGTGGCCCTAGAAAAAAAGGCAAAAAGACCAAAAAAAAAAAAAAAAAAAAAAAACTTCCTTGACAGCTTGGTTAATGCATTCCTCTAATACTAACTTATTCTATCTAGTGCTATGGAGCTGATATTTTGTAATGAGATCAAAATACTCCACTAAAGCTTCCTCAGGTTTCTGTGAAATAAATACCAATGTTTTCAAGAAGATTTATCTATTTTATCACCAGTTAATGTGACTAGTGTACACGAGAAGGAACGCATCCCGAAACAAAGGTTGCCTAGAGTTATCTGTCATGAATACAATGTAGGATTTTTTTGGTATTGATTAAAGCTGAACATACCCTATAATATGACACAGCCATTTCAATTCTAGGAATATAGCTAGCGGAAATGTGCATATATTCATCAAAAGATATAAACAACTATGATTTTAGCAGCACTATTAAAAGTGGCTAAACATTGGAAACTACCCAAATGTCCATTTACAACAGAAGTGTGCACATGAATTGTGGTAGAAATTCCACAGTGTGGAATACTGTATGGCAACAAAAGTGAACAAACTAAAACTATGTACAGCAGACCATATGAACCCCAAGCACATCGTATTGCCAGGCATAAATGACACATACTTTAGGATTTCTTTTATGGGATGTTGAAAAACAGACCGAAACCCATTTTGGTGACAGAAGCGGAATAGTGGAAACCTTGAAGAGGTAGGAGTTAAATGGCTTGACATAGGCATGAAAAGAGCTTCTGTAGCGCTCAATACTGTTTATGAGCACAGTACTTGATTTATAGGTGTGTTCAGTTTAGGAAAGCTCCCTGAGCTACATATGTATGACGTGGTCCCATTTCATTTTAGATATCCTTCCCCCCTCCCTGAACAAAAGAAAATAATTGATAGGTCAAAACCCAGTAGTAATCATGAGTAGCTTTAACAATTGCAGCCTCTCACAAGATGATTGAATAAGATAGAAATTTGTTAATGATATAAAGATGTAATAAATGCACAATTAGCATTATGACCCACTTTGACCAAATTTATGTCCGTATCTACCTACCTACCTACCGGTAGTGAGAGTTTTTTAGAGAAACAGAACCAATAAGTTAAATTCATACATTTGTTATACACACCCATGTACACATTCACATACATGTTATATATAAACACACATACATACACATATATATGTAGATGCACACACACGTACACAACATAGATTTATAAGGAATTGCCTCATGTTATTATGGAATCTAAAAGCCCCCCCAAATGAACTGCTGTCTGCAAGCTGAAAACCAAGAAAGACAGTGGTGTAAGTTCCAGGCTGAGTCTGGAGGCCTGAGAACCACGAGAGCCAATGGTGTAAGTTCTAGTCCAATTTTAAAAGCTTGAGGCCCATAAGTGCTGATGCTGTGAGTCCCAGCTTGAGGACAGAAGACCAATGAATTAGCTCAATCGGTCAGGCGGAGCCTGTAACAGATTATTACATATAATATATATTGTATATATTTTCAATTATAACATTTTAATCTTGATAATTTTTTTCAGACATAACCTTTTATCCACTAGTTCACTATTCAGCAGTGTCAAGTCTGTTACTTCTTTCCCTGCACTCAGTTTCTAATTTTTAATTATCGTTTGTTAAAATCTTATCTATTCTGCTTTTAAAAGGATCACCTTGCTCAATTTTTTATTCAACATTAACCCTTATAATTTCAGTATCTCCTTTGTATTTTAAGCAATGTAAATAAATATCCTTTATTTTTTAAAATTAATGAATTTTATTACATTTATAGATGTACAACAGTCATCACAACCAAATTTTACAGCATTTCCATCCCAAACCCTCAGTGCATCCCCCCACCCCCTAACCTGTCTTATTTGGGACCATAAGTTTTTCTACAGCATTTGCTACAAATTTAAGCAAGCAATCTTTCTAAATTTTAAATTGCTTGATCTTAGGATAAATTACAGAGTACTGAGCCTGATGTCTAAGCCACTTTCTCCTGCTTAACCTAATCACATGGCGACTCATCAGCAGGTTTGACTTGTGCAGTTGCATTGTTGTATGTATGCCCTAGACTCCCAGTCCTCCATGACTGTGCTTTGATAAATGTTGCATAATAAATAACTCTAAAATTTTGGTAGCTTAAGGAAAATGTATTATTTATGAGTGGATCTTCACTTCAGCTTTAGTTTTGGCAGGTGTTTTGGTGCTGAGCTTAGTTTGAACTTAGCCTAACTTTAGGTTTTTAGATCTAAACATACTCTGTTGGTCTTCATTCTGGGTCCTGGGCTGAAGGAAAAATGGCTCCTGAAGTTTGCCTTTTTCCTATGTGGGATCAGAAGTTCAAGAGAGCAGGACAGGAACACACAAAGCTTCTTAAGGACTTGAATCAGCCCTAGCATGCCGTTGTTTCTGTGTGCAGTCAGAAATATTGTCAAGCATAATGTCAGTGGGGTGGGAAAGAGTCCTGCCTACAATGAATTATGGCAGGGGAAGGAGTAGTTATATTGTGAGAAAATAATACAATCTAAGAAATCTCTAAAAAATGATATCATAGCCTTGCAAAACCCATTAAAAACTATATAGAAAAAAGGGATTTTTTTTTTTCTTCTTCTCATGGTTCCTGGGCTAGGGGTTGAATTGGAGCTGCAGCTGCCGGCCTATGCCACAGCTACAGCAATGCAGGATTCAGGCTCCATCTGTGACCTATACCACAGCTTGCAGCAAGGCCTGATCTTTAACTCACTGAGCCAAGGCCAGGGATGGAACCTGCATCTTCATGGACACTATGTTGGGCTCTTAACTCACTGAGCTGCAACAGGAACTCTATTAGGGAAATTTTTACTGGAATGTTAGAACTCATCTTACTGTTATGTTACTTATTATCTTTATTCACAAAGATTGTATTTAACTTAATTGATTTTATTATATACTTTAGTTTTTCTTTTTCTCAATTTTAAATTGTAAATGTGTCATGTACAGTACAATGGCAATTTGCAATGTGTTATTTCATATTACCCTTGATCCAAAACCTTTTTTTTTTTTCTGGAATTCTATACTGTTTGTAAAATTTTCATCTCTTATTTTTTGTTTACCCAAAAAAGAAAATTAACTGACCATGACATTTCTTTTTCTTCTTTCTTTCTTTTTTTTTTTTCTTTTGGTCTTTCTCTCTTTTTTAGGGCCTCACCCGTGGCATATGGAGGTTCCCAGGCTAGGGGTTTAATTGGAGCCATGGTTGCCAGCCTATGCCAGGGCCACAGCAATGAGGGATCGAAGGTGTGTCTGCAACCTACACGACACCTCATGGCAACGCCGGATCCTTAACCCAGTGAGTGAAGCCAGGGATCAAGCCTGTGTCCTCATGGATGCCAGTCAGGTTCCTTAAACACTGAACCACGACGGGAACTCCATGACCATGAAATTTCTATAGATGCTTCTGTTTTTCTTAGCTTCTGGTAACATGTTTTATTAAATATAATTATTGGGGTCAACCAAAATAACACAATATAGACAACAAATTCTAGATAATTACTCATTTATTTATTTATTTTTGTCTTTCTGCCTTTTCTTGAGCCACTCCCACGGCATATGGAGGTTCCCAGGCTAGGGGTCGAATCGGAGCTGTAGCCACTGTCCTATGCCAAAGCCACAGCAACGTGGGATCTGAGCCACGTCTGCGGCCCACACCACAGCTCACGCAACACCAGATCCTTAACCCACTCAGGGATCGAACCCACAACCTCATGGTTCCTAGTTGGGTTTGTTAATCACTGCACCACAACGGAAACTCCTAGATATTTATTGAGGCAACCTCTGTGCTAAATAAAGTATAATTAATTGTATCTTGTAGGTACCAGTCTATAATTGCCTCGGAAATATTAGGTTAATATCTGTCAGTTACAGGAAAGTTATTTTCTGTGGACTGAATTTTCCCATTTCCCCGATTCATATTTGAAGCCCTAATCTGTAGTGTGATGGTATTTGGAGGTGGGACGTTTGGGAGGTAATGAGGTGATGTAGGGCAGAGCCCTCATAATAGGATTAGTGCATTTATAAGAAGAGATGTGAGAGAGATGCTATCTCCATCTGCCTGTAAGGACCTAGCAAGATAGCCATTAGCCGGCCAACCAGGAAAAAGGCTCTTGCCAGAACCTTGACCATACTAGCACCCTCATCTTGGACTTCTTAGACTCCAGGATTGTGAGAATTTTTGGTTTTTTTAAGCCATTCAGCCTGTAGTGTTTTGTTGAAGCAGCCTGAACTGACTATGATGTTATGTATTAAGAACGGAACCCTTAAATTTATTATAAGCAAAATAAGTGGTTGGAATTAAGTACATATAAGTCTCATGAGAGTTAATTGATCTGGTTCAATATTCAGTCACTTAGTCAGCTTAGGCAATTACTATTTTAATCAGTTGTATCATTTGAACTGATTTGTTTTGCAACTAAAACTACCATTCGACTTGAATAAAATGGGTGAAATAGTCTCTGTATAAATAGAATCTGAGAGACATCTTTTGTCTTCTTACAGAGAAGTATAGGACTTACTGATCATATGCAGTGTAAGTTTTTCACTCTTTAACATGTGTAGCTACTTCTGATGTTCCCTCCAGATCTGTTCATTTTATATGGGAAACACTATTTTCATCATAAAATTATAATTAAAATACTAAGGTGAAAAATGAAGGCTATCATCTGCAAAGACATTTTAACTATTTTTTAGTGAACCTCAGACTGCTTTAAGCTCAGAAAAATGTATCCATGTTTAAGAGGTATTGTTAATTACAAAGACAACTTCAGTAACAGTAACATAATTTCTACATATGATAGGGTCATCTTAGATTCAGAGGTAGTAAAATATTGGGATCCTAGCTTTCTGGCAGTTTTATAAAATACATTGCATTACTGACACGTCTTTCACAGAATGGAAGAAGCTATTTTTTTTTTCCTGAACCTTTTTTGTGTTCTTTTAAAGGTGTTCAAGGGAAATGTGAATAAATACTCCCGAGGAATTCTTAAAGGAAATAAAGAAAATCAGGACATTTTCTTTCTTTTTTCCCCCCATTTCTTTCTTAACAGAGATACCAAGGTACACTATTAAAAACATGGAGTTCCTGTCATGGCTCAGTGATTAACGAACCCGACTAGTAACCATGAGGTTGCGGGTTTGACCTGTGGACTTGCTCAGTGGATTAAAGATCTGGCACTGCCGTGTGCTGTGGTGTAGGTTGCAGATGTAGCTTAGATCCCGTGTGGCTGTGGCTGTGGTGTAGGTTGGCAGCTGTAGCTCTGGTTCGACCCCTAGCCTGAGAACCTCCATACGCCATGGGTGCGGCCCTAAAAAGCACCCCCCCCAAAAAAAAGTGAAATTCTCATGTGCGTTTATTGAAATCATCTAAAATCTATCAGTCAGGGTATGGTGGTCTGATCTTAATGAATTTTGTCTCCTTAGAACTAGTTAAGCTCTTACCATCTATCTAATGTTTATATGTGCATGCTGTCTGCTAATTAAAGATCATCAGAATAGTTACCCCTGCTTTTTAGCCCTGAAACTACTTAAAAAAAATTATAGTCTGTGTGTATGCTTTTAAATAATAAGTAGTTTTTCATAAATGTCTGAATGGGTATTTCTCAAATGAGGATTTCCCAATAATGCAATATCTAAGGAAATATCTTTAATAATTACAGATTTTTCTCCTAGATTGAGAATCTTAATCATCTTTTTCAATTGCTTGTTGATTAAATACATACTGATTTTTAGCATTGCTGAAATTATTTCTTAAATAATAATGTTCATAGTTACACAAAAGAATCTGTTAGCTCCCTGAATAGCTTAAAGTATAGTTGTAATGACAGAACAAATTAAATATTAGGAATAAGGGTATAATCAAGCATCAGAGTTTTGGAAAGTATCTAATTTAGAAGAATGTATTTCTTTCTTTACAAATTTTTAAAGAGTTCTCTCTGGTGCAGTATGTGAAGGATCCAGCATTGTCACTGCAGTGGCTCGGGTTGCTCTTACGGTGTGGGGTTGTTCCCTGGCATGGGAACTTCGGCATGCCATGGGAGGGGCCAAATAATTTTTTTTAGGCATGCATTTTTCTCAACATTTAGTGTATTTTCTTCAACATTTAGTTACAAAATAGTCATTGAATGGTGAGTCACCTTTCTCAAGCAATGTAATGCTTTAAACCTCTTTTAAAGGAGTTGTGTTATTCTTGGCAATGAATTTGATTCAAAATATGGGAAAAAAAATCTTTTGTTACTCTAAGCTGCATGGCTCCATTCTATTTGACATGTTGGATTCTCTTTATTGATATAACTTACATATAAGTAAATAAATTTTAAAAATAATCTTGTCAGAGAACAAGTTAACACACACAGCAATTTTTTTGTGTGTGTGTGATTCTTCATCTAAAATGGTAGTACAGAGAAGAAGAGCTGAGATAAGCCTTGTAAAAGGCCTTTAGGCTGAAGATGGAACAGAACTTGCAGATCAAGGTGACCTCTTGTTTATCTAAGGAAAGCAAGAGAAGGGCAACATCAGAAAAATTGAAAAAGGGAAGCAGGGCTAAACAGTATCTTTGGAAGCTCAGAAACCAGGGAGTGAGAATGGAGAGCAAAGGAAGCTCTCCAACAACCACAAACGCCAAGAAGGAGGATTGGAAATCAGGAGAAAATTTTCAATTTCTGAAAGCTCATTTCTTAACTGGGAAGCCTAAGCAGATCTTCAGAATCTTGCCAGAATTTAGATCCCAGACTCAGCTAAAGGGAAAGTTGTCATCTCATCTTCAAAATACTTACAGCCAGTGTGAAATGATTCTCTGTAAAGTGTAAATAAAGCCCAGAATCAAGTAAACTGACCGAAATTCTGTTAGTCGATATGAGAATGAGCCTTTATGGGAGTAAACATTGTTTATTTCAATCTTTCTTATTCTTTAATGCAGTAAGTTCAGCTTGTAGTCAATCATAATGAACATACAAATACTAGAAAAATGTGAACTAGTCAGGTGTGGCGATGACCACTAGAAACATATAGATGCCCTTAATGTCAAGATTATCACACTAAATTTAAAATAACTATAATAAAAAACTATAGAAAGGGTAGAGAGATAATAAATTGAGAGAGAGGAATTTTAGTCGAGACATGAGACTTACATAAAAGACAAGTAGAACTGCAAAAAATATATAAAGAGAAATAAAGAATTCATTTAACGAGCATAACATGACTGGACGCAAAAGAGGAAAGAGTTGAAGAGAAAGTATGCAAACAAAAATGGAATGGGGGTAAAAGAAATAGAGCATCCAAGATAGATGAGAAAATATCAAGCAGTCTAAATGAAGTAGGTGTACTTCGAGTCTCAAAAGGGCAAAAGTGAGACAGTGGGGAAGAAGTCTCGAGGGATAATGGCCAAGGAAACTTTGCAAAGTTGATGAAAGATTTCAACCTGGAGATCCAAGAAGTTTAGTGACTACTCAAAGTATAAACAGATAAATATAAAATATATGTGTTTATCCACACATACAAACATGTATGCATGCATCACAGCCTAACCACTAGAAACTAAAGATAAAATCACATTCTTAAAAGGAGAAATCAGAAGAAAAAGTTTCTGATACATAGGAGAAAAAGTACAATATTTAGTAAAGATTGATTTCTCGAGAAATAATGGCATTGGAATATTTTTAATTCTAAAAGAGAAAATAGAACTCAAATTAGAATTCTAAATCTAATGAAATATTCTCTAATTAGAGCATTTACATTTAAAGTGATTCCTGATAGGTATGTACTTATTGTTTCTTTTTTATGTGGTTTCTGATTGTTTTTCTATTCCTTCTCTGCTCTTTTTGTCTCTTCCCTTTTCACTTGGTTATTTTCTTTAGTGTTCTGTTGGAGTTCCTTTTGCTTTGGTTTTGGTATGTCTGTTGTAGGTTTTTGATTTGTGGTTACCATGAGGTTCATATGTATTCAGTTATATTTACTTATTTTATGGTAGTCATTTAAGTTCAAATCCATTCTAAAAGCTCTATATTTTTTTCTCTTCCTCTCCCACACTTTATGCTTTGTAGGTTATACATTACATCTTCATGCCTATCCTTTAACTGTTTATTGTAGTTATAGTTGATTTTACAATTTTTGTCTTTTAAATTTTGTACTAGCTTAAGTGGTTGATCTATTTTCTTTATATGTATTACTTTCACGAGTGAGATTTTTCCCTTCATATATATTTTAATTTTTTTTTTGTTACTACCTTTCCTTTTTTTACTAAAGAGGACCCTTTAACAATTTTGCAAGGCCAATTTAGTGGTGATGAACTATTTTAGTTATTGCTTGTCCAAGAAACTCTTTTTTTCTCCCCCAATTCCAAATGATAGTCTTGCTGGGTAGAGTATTCTATATTGTAGGTTTTCTTTTTCTTTTTTTTTTTTTTTAGCATTTAAATGTATCATATCATGCCACTTCTGTCTAATCAGCAAAATTTGTCAAAAATTGCCAGTAGTCTTATGGGGGTTCCTTTTTATGTGATGTCCTTTTAGGGCCATGCCAGCAGCATGTGGAGGTTCCCAGGCTAGGGGTCTAATCAAAGCTGTTGTGGCCAGCCTACACCAGAGCCACAGCAACACCAGATCCAAGCAATGTCTGTGACCTACACCACAGCTCATGGCAGCACCAGATTCTTCACCCACTGAGCGAGACCAGGGATCGAACCCACAAATTCATGGTTCCTAGTCAGATTCGTTTCTGCTGTGCCACAATGGGAACTCCAAGATTCTTTCTCTTTAATGTTGCCATTTTAATTAGGACATCTCTTGGTGTGGGTCTTTTGGGATTCATCTTGTTGGGGACTCCTTGTATTTCTTGGACCTGGATATCTGTTTCATCCATTAAGGAAGGTTTCAAACATAATTTCATCAAATACAATTTCTGCCTGTTTCTCCGTCTTGTCCTTTTGGGACCTCTGTAATGCAAATGTCAGAAGTTTCTTAAAGCGAAGTTCCCATTGTGGCTCAACAGAGATGAATGTGACTAGTATCCATGAGGATGCAGGTTCAGTCCTTGGCCTCACACAGTGGGTTAAGGATCCAGTGTTGCCGTGAGTGTGGTGTAGGTTGCAGATGGGGCTTGGATCTGGCATTGCTGTGGCTGTGGCATAGGCCAGTGGCTGCAGCTCTGATTTGACCCCTAGTCTAGGAACTTCCATACTCTATGTGTGCAGCCCTAAAAGGACAAGAAGTTTCTTAAACTGCTTCCATTTACTACATATATGTATATATGCTATTCCGATAGGTGATTTCCACCATTCTGTTTTCCAGGTCGCTTATGTATTCTTCAGTGTCACCCCATCTTCTGTTAATTCCTTCTAGTGTATTTTTCATTTCAGTTATTATATTTGTCAGTTCTTAGTGGTTCTTTTTTATATTTTCTAGTTATTTGATGAAGTTCTTATTGTGTTCTTCTATTATTTTTCTGAGTTTAGTAAGCATTTTTATTGCTGTTATTATAAACTCTTTATCAGGTAAGTTATTTCTGTGTCATTAGGTTTTTTCTGGGGTTTTATCTTATACTTTTGCTTAGAATCTACTTATTTATTTTCTCATTTTGTTTGATGTTTGCTGCTTTGGTGGAACACAGGGCTAGAGTTAAAAGATCTAGAGCCAGAGCCAGGTGTGAGCTGGGGATTCTCCTAGGCTCAGTGATAATTTTGTCCTGATTGGAGCAGGGCCACGGCCCAAGGAGTTGGAGTTGGAGCCCTGAGGGAATTGTGCTTCTCCCAGTGTGATAGTGGTCCTCACCATGTTTGAAGGCAGCAAATCTGAGCTATCTCTGCTTCTTCCTGGTACTTTTGTAGTCTCTGCTTTGGTCAAGGATGTGGTTGCATTTGGGGCTGGAGCCACAGTTTCAAGGTTTGCACTGGCTCAGTCATAGTCTCTGCCTTGATTGGTGTTGAGGCTGGGGCTGGAGGGGCTGCAGCCACAAATCTGAGTTAGCTCAGCTTCTCCCCAGGGTGCTCGATGGAGTCTCTATCTTGATTGGGAGTAGTACTGGATCAGGAGGGGCTAGGGCACAGCGTGTGCATACCCTGGGACATATTGCAGTGTTCTTGGCAGGCCAGCCTGAGCACGAGGAAATTTTCAATCTTCTTCTTCCCTGACTCTGGGACCGAGAGAGTCTGTCTCCCTGCTCTTCAAGAGCAGAGTTGGTTTTTAACAGCCCTCCAGTAAGCCTCACTGGTTTTCACATCAGCCAAGGACTCATTTTCCTGGCACCAGAGCCCAGTGCCAAGGTGCCCAGTATGGGGCTTGAGTCCCTCACTCCTTAGGGACGTTCCCTGAGCCTGTGATATTCTCAGGATCTTCTGGATCACCCACCACAAGTGTGTGTCCTGACTAGATCACTTCTTCTCTCATACCAGACTCTGTGATTCTTTCATGATAGCCTTGGTTGTAGAAGAGTCATTCAGCTACTCTTCAGTTCATTTTCAGTGAGAAGTGTTCTGTGTGTAGAATTAGTTTTGTTGTGTTCTTGGGGATGCTGATCTCAGGGTCTTTTTACCCTGCTATATCTTAATCTCACCTTTTCCTGTGCATTACTTTTAGCAGTAATTAGGAAGCACACTTGAATTTTTGAATACAGAAAAAATGTAACAGTGTGGTGATGTATCAAGCAATGGGAAAACTTCACGCTGCTTGGTCACTGCTTACTTCCTGGATAGAATGTCAGTAAAAAATTAAAAAATCTGTCTCAAAAATCAGATTTTTTATTTAATATGGTATGAAAATATCACATGATACTGAAAAAATTTTTTGAATCAAAAAATAAAATGATAAAGACTTTCTCTACTGATTTGTCCTTTAATCAAATATCTGCAAAATATCTGTTCGAATAAAACATTTTTAAAAGGTAAACATTTATATATTACCAAATCTATAAGGTTAGTTAACCTTGTGAGTCAATAAAGATTCTTTTCAACTGATAACTAAGAAGGTGTAGAAAATGAAACTCCCCTGCTTGTTAATTGTACAGCAGTGAGGTTTTCCCAACAGGGTGCCTCTTCTAAGTAGTCCTCTACCATCTGCAACCCAGGCAATAAATTCTGAAGATAGATGTATCAGGACTTTCAAACTGAGGGATGTTATTATTCTTTTCAGTGTTCTGGTATTTGTGTGGTAAGAAAAGGTTGTTTGTCTATAATACCTTAATATCCTGGGACTAATACCTTAGTCCTAAAGCTTGAAATCATAATGAACCAAAAACCTGAGTTCCTAATAAAATTGCAGACCAAGCTATTGTGCTAACAAGTAGCTCAGTGGTTTAAAACTTTGGCTGTCTATTATAATCAGCCTAGGTTAAAAATATAGCCATGCCTGGGCTGCATCCCAGAACAATTTAATTGTAATCTTAGGAAGTCATGCTAAGGTATTAGTAGTTTTTAAAACTTTACCAGTTGATTTTAATGGCAGCCAGGCTGTAGACTCACTGATAATACTAAATGTTGATACCTAGGCATATCATCAGAGGAAACAAGTGGGGAGCAGGCAGGTGGGCACAAAAGCTGAATTATCACTAAACCCTGCACACCTGGGAACAATAATCAGACAGTTAAGATTAGCAGTCTAGAAAAAAAAATATGGGTTACCTCGAGCTGCAGAGAATGAAAACTGAACAAAGTTACAGTGGCCTGTGATTTTATGTACAAAACTGTTAATGATTTTTCTCTTCTACCCAAAGATTTAGAGCATGAAGAATGTCTAAAAATAGTGGTTCTTATGTACATAAGAATCACCTCGCATACAGATTATAAAAGAGATCCTACCCAAGTGGTTCTTTCTTTGGTAGGGCTCATAATCTGCTTTTTTAAATCTAGTGTTTTCTGATGTAGATGGACTACAGTTCACATTTTGCATAAACAGTGGTCTACGGGATAAAGATGCCCTAGCAGAATAAATTATGTGCTTTAAAAAGGAGGAAATATCAGGGAGTTCCCATGGTGGCTCGGTGGTAACAAACCTAACAAGTATTCATGAGGATGCATGGTCAATCCCTGGCCTCATTCAGTGGGTTAAGGATCTGGCATTGCCGTGAGCTGCAGTGTAGGTTGTAGATGCAGCTCAGATCTGATGTTGCTCTGGTATAGGCCATGAGCTACAGCTCCAATTCAACTCCTAGCCTGGAAACATGCTGGGATGTGGCCCTAACAAGTGAAGGAAACAATATCAAGAAAATGAAAATGTAACACAGAGAAGAAAGGAAATAAACACTATCATTTGATTATGCCTAGTTTGTTTGGTTTGGTTTGGATTGGTTGGTTAATTTTTGGTAAGAGAAAAACCCAGCATTGTCTTTACTACAGAATAAAGATTATTCATAGGCAATGTCACCTGTAGTCAGTAAGAAGATGAACAGAATCATATCCACTTGAGCTACAGCCCTAACACTGTATGTTTTGGTAATGGTTATATGATGTATAGGATTAGCTATGTATTCAGGAAAAATGAACCATGTATTAATTCTGGCTCCATGTAATTTAATTTGAGTCCTGGTTCAACTGAATATTAGTTTTGTCTAGTTTCCATGTCACTGGTGATCAAATGTGATTATGTTGAAATTACCTGGAGAATTTTTAAAACCTGGTACTTGGATTTCTTACCTAGGAATAATTGCAAGGGTATAGATTGGTCATTGAGAAGTTTTTAGAGCTCTTCGGGAGATTATTAATATGCAGTAGATTTTGAGAATGACTGCCTTAGGTCAAAGTGGTTTATTAACATTATCTTTTAACAAATTGAGAATTATGTGTTAAGAATTTTTTTTAAATATATGAATTAGTAAATGAGCCCCAGCTTTTTAATACTGTCAAGTCATTGTAATATGGATAACCTGAATCTTTCTTAGGAAACAAACTGTTGGGATAGTTTAAGATAATAGGGCATACCTTGTTTTACTTGTCTTCACTTTATTGTGCTTCACAGAGAGTGAGGTTTGTTTTTCTTTTTCTTTTCTTTTTTTTTTTTTAACAGATTGAAGGTTTTGGCAACCCTGCATCAAGCAGGTTTGTCAATGCCATTTTTTTTTTCAATAACATTTGCTGACTTTGTGTCTCTGTTTCACATTGGGATAATTATTGCTGTGTTTCAAACTTTTTTTTAATATTATATGTGTTATGGTGACCTGTGATCAGTGATCTTCGTTCTTACCATTGTACTATCTCAGGTTCCATGAACCACACCCATATGAGATTGTGAACTTAATGGTAAGTGTTGTGTGTTCTGACTGTTCCAACTACCAGCCATTCCCCTGTCTCTTTCTACCCACTTGGTCTGTCCTATTCCCTGAAACATAACAATGTTGAAATTAGGCTAATTCATAACCTTACAGTGACCTCTAAGGTTCATGTGAAAGGAAGAGTCTCACATTTCTGACTTTAAATCAAAAGCTAAAAATGACTAAGCTTAGAGAGGAACACAGTCTACAGGTGAAATATGCTGAGAGCTAGGCTTCTTGCACCAGTTAGTCAGATTGTGAATACAAAGGCAAGGTTCTTAAAGGGAATTAGAAGTGCTACTCCAGTGAATATATGAGTGATAAGAAAGTGAAACAGTCTTATTCTTAATATAGGGAAAGTTTTATTGGTCTGGATAGAAGATCAGAAAGCCGCAAAATTGCCTCAGGCCAAAGCAAGAGCGAGGTCCTAAGTCCCTTTAATTCACTGAAGGGTGAGGGAGGCGTGGAAGCCGTAGAAGAAAAATTTGAAGCTAGTAGGGATCATTTCATGAGGTTTAAGAAAAGAAGCCATCTTTATTACATAAAAGTGCAAGATGAAGCAAAATTGTAGAGGTAGAATCTGCAGCAAATTATCCAGAAGATCTGACTAAGATAATCAATGAAAGTGGTTTAACCGAAGAGATTTTCTGTGTAGATAAGAAAGTTTTATATTGGAAGACGCTAACGAGGACTTTCATAGCTAGAGAGGAGAAGCCAATGGCTGACTTTAAAGGTTTGGAGGACAGATTGACTCTTTTGTTAGGGGATAATACAGATGGTGACTTTCAGTTGGAGCCATTGCTCATTTACCATTCTGAAAATTGTAAGGGCCTTTAAAAATTATGCTCAATCTACCCTCCCTATGCTCTGTAAATGGAACAACAAAGCATGGATGGCAGCACATCAGTTTATACTGTTGGTTACCAACTATTTAAAGTCCTCTTTAGAGTCCTACTGCTCAGAAACAGATGCCTTTCAAAATATTACTGCTCAGAGTTCCCATTGTGGTACAGCAGAAACGAATATGGCTAGTATCCATGAGGATGCGGGTTTGATCCCTGGCCTTGCTTGGTGGGCCAGGGATCCGGTGTGGCTGTGAACTGTGGTGTATGTTGCAAACGCAGCTCTGATCCCACATTGCTATGGCTGTGGTGTAGCCCAGCAGCTATAACTCCGATTGGACCCCTCTCTTGGGAACATCCACAGGCTGTGGGTGTGCCCTAAGAAGCAAAAAAAAAAAAAAAAAAAAAAAAAAAAATGCTGCTCATTGGCAGTGCATCTGGTCACTCAAGAGCTCTGATGGAGATGTATTACCAGTCAAGAAAAATAATCTTATTATACAACATCCATTCTGAAGCCCATGGATCAAGGAATGACTTTTGACTTTGAAGTCTTATTTAAGTAATGCATTTCCTAAGGGTATAGCTCCCATAGATAGTGATCCTTCTGATATATTGGGGAAAAGTCATTTGGAAACTTAGAAAGGAATCATTATTCTAGATGCCATTAAGAACATTTGTGATTAATGGGAAGAAGTCAAAACATTAACAGGAGTGTGGAAGAAGTTAATTCCTAATGATGTAACTATTTCAAGTAGTGACCTTTAAATACATTGTTATAAATAGGAAGGTAGGGATAATTTTAAATGTGGGGGAAGGACAGAGAAGACAGAGAAAAGTGTCAGTCATGAATGCCATCAAGACTTTCCTTTTAACCAGGAGACTGATGTCATCTATTTGCATGTGTTTCAGTCTTCTACTGAACCAAAGAGATTTTTGTGACCTTCTCAAAACTAGTTTCTTTCATAAATCCAAATCTTATTTCAAAGATTCACTTTATTATTTTATTTCTTTTCCTTTTCTTGGTGAGTGAACCAAATCCACAGAACTGCTAATACAACTTTCTGGGGTCTTACAAGAATTTAGTTCAACTCCTGTGATAAAAAAGAAAAAACCCTAGGCAATGCTGTTTATTGATAAAGACAAAGCCAGCCCTCCAAAAAATATAATATAGATGCAAAAATATTTTAAGGATCAAGGTGATTCTCTTATTTTACCAATTTTGTGTGTGTAACTTTTCACCAGATTCCTCAGTAAAGCACTGGGGTATAACATGGCTTTTACTTAAAACAATATTTAAATAATTAAAATGGTTGACAGATATTTGAGGTTGTGCTTTTTTTTTAATGAAGCTAGCATATTAGAAACTCTACCAGTAGGGCATATGTTTTGGGCTTTATTCAAGAAACCAAGATGATTTATTTTAATCATCTATAGTTTCTCATATATTTTGCTCTAACAACCATTATGCTTTAATAGGATTGTCTAGCTGGATGATCTCTGAAGCTTGTTAGATTTAATTTTGCATACATTATATCCTTGCTACACTTAGTAGTCGAGTTCTGTCTCTTGCAAAAAAAAATTTCCTCTGATAGTGAATACACCTATGGTAACTTTGAAATCAATCTAAAATTTGATAAATGACTGATTTTATTTGCAGTATCCATCATCAAAATTTAAAAAGATATAACAGAGATATTTATTGCTACATGGTGTCAACTTCACTTGCATACCTTGGGCAAGTTTTATATAGTTCTAATTAATTACTCCTGTCTTATTGTATGTTATGTATTTGTTCAGGGCCTTCATGGCTCAGTTTAAGACCGTCTATTCCATGAAGCTTTATCTAACTAAGCTCATCCTATATTTCCTTTGATATTGCTGTGATGACTAACTAACCCTGTCGCTGTTCTGATATTTTCCTGAGTGTGTTCTGCACATTTGACATGAACCACACACTATTTAGTTTATAAATTATTTTAGAGTCTAGCTAGCTCTTGATGCCTGTATGAATAGGTACAAATTATTCCTAGATAAGTTAAACGTTCCTTCTTTTTGTATACCATTCTCTCTGCTCATTTGATTGATGAATGCTCAATAAAGCTTTTCATTTACTTTTTAATTCAACCAAACTTGCATTGAGGAATTACATTCAATTAAGTTATTTAAGATGAAATGAATGTAGGTTGAACATGTTCAGAATTCATATAGTACTTTACCCAAAAGATAAAGTTGTTACTCTCATAGTTTAAATTTGAGTCATTTGAAATAACACTATACTCATCATCCTCCTTCCAGTGATAAAAACTGTTCTGAAAAAATGTTATTGGAAGAACAGTACACTGAGGTTTACTTTACTGACATAGTTAAAACATTAAAACACTTTAAAATTTTGGAGAGTGGAATAAATAATAATGGAATAAGGGCTAGTTTTTAAGACTGTAGATGAACATATATCGCCCTCCTTCAATCCAACATTATAAACAGGTTTTTGGCATATTATAACAGAAGAACTATTTTTGGAGGCAATTAGTCACTTCCTACTGTAATGCTTTAACAAATCATTAGTAATCAGAGAAGGTGTGGGTATTGGTGGTCTGTTTCATAGAACAGTTTTTTCTAAGACATGGTTCATATTTTATATTTCCTTCAAAGAACAGTATTTGTATTAATTAATAAGGGACTAGTGTGTGTTTTAATATATTAGTGAATTTTCCCCACCTTGTTCAAACTATTTTATCTTTGAAAAACCTTTAAAATGAGTTATTTTTTTCCCTTATGATTACTTTGTAAATGAAACTAGAAACTTGACAAAAAGGCTGTTTATGTTTGGCTTTTTTGTTGTTTATTTTATAAAGTTAAAAATAAATCACAGACATATTTTATAGCTTGAGATATATCGGCTATCCTTGAAATCACATCCTTGCTGAGCTGAAATCAATTTAAAATTCATTTTTATATGGCTGAAACTTTAACCTTAGTGTCTCTGTGTTTAAAAATATATACTTTGTATTTCATAATATACGTATATATTTCTCTTCACCTAAATAAGGAAGTGTTTAATTTAGAATACTCATTTAAGGGGAGGAGTAAATAACAGTGCTCCCACTGGGCAGTTCCTTTTGGACACTATCTCAGTTTGCTGGAGAAGGTTTCAGAAATTTAGAGAAGAAAAATAACCTCTGTTAAACTAGTTCTAAGTAATCGGTTAGAGGCTGTTCTTGGTTGATTGTAAAACCAGGATATGGATGGAAAAATAAAACTTGAGTACATTTTCATATTGACTGTGATGTATTTAAAAGAAGAATATATACAGATTGTTTAATTTCTTGAATGGAGATAATTTTAAGTCTATAGTGATAACATCTTTCTGAATAATATAGCCAGTGTTTATTTCATGATCCAATGTGATGATAATTTTCAGCCAATGAAAAACTCTTAACAGAGTGAATGTTACCCAAATTAACTAGTAGAAGAGACTACCAGAGTCTAGTTAAAAATAAAGATCATGCAGAGATAGGCCAATTGTGTGCATTAATGTGCAAGAATGTTGCTAGATACTATCTCTATCCTTGGGCAGCTTAAAATCTACAGAAAATAAACAATTTAGGTGGGTAATTATATTAAATTAAGCTTGGTGGGAAAAGTTGAGAACATGTTGGTGGGAAGAGTTGAGAATATGGTGGGAAAAGCTGAGAGCAATATTATGGGATTCAAGGCATCATCTAAATCATGGGAGGTTTTATGGAGAAGGTAGGATCTTCATAAATCTTGAGAGGTGTATGGGACGTTGTCAATGGCAAGGGGGATAGCTGGGAGGAAGAGCAAAGCAGTGGAAGATGCAGAGAAGCTTGAGAGCTGTTTTGTTACGGTTTTGGATAGTTTAGTAAGACCGAACAGTGTTCTGATTTAGAAAAGTATTGGAAGATAGATGTACGTAGGGAAACAGAGGGCATCACATGATCAACTCAGGAGTCTTGTTAAGCAGTATAACATTGAAGGGACTTGAGTAGGAACATTTGGTCAGAGTATTTTGCTTTAAAGACAAATTCATCTTCAATTTGTTCAACAGATGCAAAGTGATAAAAACGGTATGAAATGAAGGCATTGGTGACTGTGTGATTGTCTAGAAGAGATATCATATAGGGACCTCTGGAAAAATGGTGAGCATAGGGTTGAGGAGGATTTCTGTATATGAGAAATATTGTGGTTGTGAACAGATTTGGCCCTAGACAGATCCTGTTAAGGACGCCTTTGAGTCTGTAAACTTTGTAGACTGCAAAAATCATGGTATCATGAATGGAAGCTGAGATACCAGAAATATAATTTGTTCAAGAAGGTAAAGAGAATGAATTTTGTTTAAAAGATCCAGTTGGATAAATATTGAGGCCAAAGTACATCTAGAAGTTACATCTTGGAGTTGGAGCAAGGGGGTGGGGAGTTTGAGAATGAAGAAAATTTTTAGAAATCCTCTGTTAATTGTAATAATTATACTTTTTAAAGCCTTGAATCATCCAGAATAAGATAAATGAGATTGTGAAAAAGAAAATAAAAGATTAAGAAATTTTCCACATGGAAAAATTAGACTTAGGACAAAAAAAGAGGAAGAGAGATAGAAGGATGGGGAGGAATGGAAGGAGAAGAAAGAGGAAGAAGAGTCTTCCATAAGCATCCTTTATTTTTCAGACTGAAATTGGTACACTAGATCAGAATCATCCGGAAGTCTTGTTAGACCACAGCCTGATGGGTCCACCACTAATCTGATAAGTAGGTCTTGAATGAGGCCACCTGAATACAGATCTCACATTTTGAGAAACACTGCAATAGAAAGTGATGGAAGATAGAAGAAAATTTTTGAGAAGATAAGATGGTCCAAATGTCAATTATATTTCAATACTCAGAAATAATAAGTACTGAGAACTATTGAATTAGTTTTCTCTTTTAGCAAGTTGGATTACCTTAATTATTCAAATGAGTTAGAATATAGTAACTTGGATAAATGATATCGATGGAATTAAAAGAAGTTGCAAGTGTATGTGTATGGCTAGGAAATGAATGCAGTAAAAAGAAATTGATGAAAGGCTGACAGTAAAGAAGGCTTTGGAAGGATAGGTAAGAGTTTTTAGGGTCTCCTATAGATAGATAATGACCTAGTGGATTATTTTTCCCATGCTAAGGTTATGGTATGGAAAGAATGTTATCTTCCTACTGCTGCTAGAAAAATTCCAAAGTAAGTAGCTCAGTGAAAAAGCTGATCTCTGCCTATAGATTTTGGCACAGGTCTAAGAGGACTTAGAGTTGATTTACATTGATGTGCTAAATCAGTAATTAAAATAGCCCTCTTGTTCTGTTCTTTCATGTAATAATTTAAACCCGAGATTGAAAACTTCCTCATGGTAATTAAAAATTATCACTATTTAGGCATTTTACAGAAAATTAAATTTCTAGTATCTTCAGAAAAATCAGGATATTTTTACTGAAGAGGACCTGATGGAGAGCTTTAATTCATAAAAAAGATTTATGTTGTATTCAAATTCATCTTTTTCTAATTTCAAGCCACTGGGTTAGCTTTTCCTTCTGAGGAAGCACATACAATGTAAATCTTTTCTTCTGAATTTCCTTACACATGTGTAAGACAGTTTAATGTTTGTTTTGTTTTTAATTCCATCTACTCTATTTTAGCATGTTTATTTAGTCGTTCGTTGTGATATTTGGCATCCAATCATGTGAACAATGTACTCAGCTTACTGAAGAGTGTTACTTTTCACTGTGGTGTTGAGAGTCAGACGTGTTTCAGACACTGTTCGGTTGTAATCAGTGTTTTTGTTTTTTGCCTGAGCATTAACTGAGGGGAGATTTCTCCCAAGTAACAGGATTTTCTTGGGAGAAATCTCCCCTCCCCCAATATCATTAAATATAATTTAGGGGCACTTGCACCAACTCCAGCCACACAGGTGCTTATTTGACCTTGTTATAACCAAATAGCATCAAATCATCTGGCAGTATAGTGATTGGTCCAGGAGAGGCACTTGCTCTGGGCTGATCAGATGCAGCTTAATCCTGGAGCTCTTTGGAAATGCTGAGAGGAGAGATGACAGAGTCTCTCTTTCCATGAATTTGGAGCTGTGTTGATTTAGGTCTGAGCTGCTAGGGGGAAACCATGTGGAGAAAGTCTGCCAGAGAATGAAACCAACACAAAGGAAAGCAGAGTTGAAAGAGACTAGTTAATGATGACATCCTTTGAGTCTTTGAAGCACAAGAGGGCATGGAGGCAGCTTAGCTGCAAGAAATCATATATTCCCTATTTCTACTTAAGCCAATTTTGGTTGAAATTTTTTAATCCTAATTTAAACAGGAATTAGAGGAATTAGCATGGGGTAATGAATGCTCAAGGCATAAAGCTGGAGTCCTGCTTCTAATCCTAGAAGTTTCAGAATGGTAAACTTCCAGTGGAGTTCATTAATACTGCATTTCAACTACTTATTGACTGTCTTACTCAGACCCTCACGGTGGAGCTATTAATAGTACCAGGCCCCTCATCTGAGAATTTGTTAGAAATGCAGAACCTCAGCCTTTCCTTTCCCTATACCTACTGAATCAGAATCCACATTTTAAGCAGATACCCCATGAATTTGTATGCATATTATAATTATTTGAGAAATACTGCTTATGGATCGTTGTTAATTCTTGCCTGATACACTTCCCTCTTGGCACCTTCACACCGGTTATTCTTTCTGCCTAGAGTAATTTCCCCACAGGTTCTTGCATAGTTTAACCGCTTAAAAATCTTTCTCAAATTTCATCTTTCAGAGCTCCTGTTGTGGCCCAGCGGGTTATGAACCCGACTAGTATTCATGAGGATGCAGGTTTGATCCCTGGCCTCAGTCATTGGGTTAAGGATCCAGTGTTGCCACAAGCTGTGCTGTAGGTTGCAGATGCGGCTGGGATCCTGTGTTGCTGTGGTTGTGGCATGGGCTGGCAGCTGCAGCTTCCATTTGACCCCTAGCCTGGGAACTTCCGTATGCCTCAGGTTTGGCCCTAAAAAGAAAAAAAAAATTTCATCTTTTCATTGAAAGGTATTTTTTCTACCTCACTAAATGAAAATGGGAACTCATTAAAGCAAAGAGTTTTTGGCTGTTCTCTTTTGTGATGAATCTAATGAAGATGCCTCCTATATAGTGCATAATTAATATTTGTTAAATGAATTGATCAATTTCTAATACTTATTGTCTACCCTAAGAGCCACCCGAATTGGTACCCACCTACCTCTTGGACATCATCCTATATTACTCTACCCAGTTTTTGTTCTGGGTCAGATACACCATTTCCGTCTTTCTCTTTGAAGTATACCAGGCAGGCCTGTCCTTTGCATGTGCTTTTCTCTACTCCTGTGCTTTCCTTACCCAGATCCTCACCTGTGTTTCTCCTGTTCCTCATATAGGTCACAGATCACATTGCATCTCCTCAGAAATGCCTTCTTGGAGGGACTGCAATTAAAGATAGAATCTCCCCACAGAACCATTCCTCTCTATAATAGCAGTCTTACAGGGAGTTACTTTTATAGCTATTTAAATGTGTTTTCTTTGCCTAACAGCTTTATGGAAATACATAATTCACATACCATAAAATTCACCCTTTTAAATAAAATGTGAAATCTGGTGGTTTTTAGTATAGTCACAGAACTGTGCAGTGATCACCATTCATTTGAGAACATTTTCACCACTCTAAACAAATACAAACTTTCACTCTCTCCCTTTCCCTAGCCCCTAGCAAACATTAATCTGCTTTCTTAACATTAAATTTTTGTCCAAATTGTGGCATTTGTTTTTATGAATAAGTAATATCCCGTTTTATGGAACAACCCCACTGTATTTTGTTTCTCCATTAATCAGTTGATAGACATACGGATTGTTTCTACTTTTTTGCTGTTAATTAGTATTAAGTCAATTTAAGTATTTTGCTATTAAGTAGTATTTTTCAGACTATTATGAACATTTTTGTTTGGGCATAGATTTTTTAATTCTTGCAGGTATATACCTAGGAATAGAATTGCTGGATCATATGATAACTATATGTTTAACAATTTGATAAACTATCAGACAGTTCATCAAGTTCAACAAGCAATATGAGTCCAGTTTCTCCACATTATCAACAGCACTTAACTATTCTTTTAAATTTTACCCTTTCTAGTGTGTGTGTGATGGTTTCTCATTGTAGTTTTCATTTCCCTGATGACTAATGATCCTTACCATCTTTTCATGTGGTTGTTGACTGTTTGCGTATCTTCTTTGGAGAAATGTCTATTCAAATATTTGATAATTTTTCACCTGTGGTATTTGTTTTTGAAGTGAGTAGTAATGTTATATATTCTGATCAGATGCACCATTTGAAAATATTTTCCTCATTATGTGCATTGTTGTTTGTGTTCTTCATGAAACACAGCAGATTTTACTTTTGATGAAATCCAATTTGTTATTTATTCTTATGCCATTTGTACTTTTGGTGTCATAGCTAAGAAATTGTTTATCTTTGTTTCCATATAAGGATTTTATAGCTTTAGTTCTAATATTTAAGTTTATGATCCATTTTAATATTTCTGAATTGTATAAATTAGGGATTCAACTTCATTTTTTTCTTTGCGTGTGAATATTCATACAAATGCCAATATCATTTGTTGACTAGGCTTTCATTTTTCCATTGATTTTTCTTGTTAACCTAGTTAAAGGGTAACACAATAAATAAATGTAAAGATGAATTTCTGGATTCTCATTTCTGTTCAATTTGTTTACATATCTTTCCTCTTGCATATTGTCTTGGTTTTTGTAGCTTTGTATTACCTTTAAAATTGAGATGTAATAATGCTCCAGCTTTGTTCAACTTTATTATTTTGGCTCCTCTGGATACTTGCATTTGCATATGAATTGTAACATCAGCTTGTTAATTTGCATAAACACACACAGTGCAGCTGGGATTTTTATAGGGATTGTGTTGAATCTATAGATCAATTTAAGATTATAGCCGTTTTGACAATATTCACTATTTCAGTCCATGAACATAGGATTTCTTTTCATCCATTTAGGCTTTTTAAAACTTCCTTAATAAATTTTTTCTTTTTAGGGCCGCACCCAAGGCGTATGGAAGTTCAGGGGAAGGCTAGGGGTCTAATCAGAGCTGCAGCTGTCAGCCTACACCACAGCCACAGCAACACCTGATCCGAGCCGCGTCTGTGACCTACACCACATCTAACAGCAATGCAGGATCCCCTACCCACTGAGCGAGGACACATCCTCATGGATACTAGTCAGATTCATTTCTACTGTGCCACATGGGATCTCCCCAAATTTCCTCAATTTTGGAAGATTTCTGTCTACAAATTTTGGCTTTTTTCTCTTAATTTATTGATATGTATGTGTATGTATGTACGTATTTCTCATTGCCACTATTATAAACTTTGTTTTCTTAATAGCATTTTTGAGTGTACATTGCTAATATGCAGAAGTTCAAGTGATATTTGTATAAGATCTTGTATCCCAAAACTGATGGATTCACTTATGATAGTTTGTTGTGGATACATAGTCCATGGTGATTTGAGAAAGTCCTTTGTGATTATTTTATTGAGTATTTTTTCTATGTGATATGTGATATATCACTTTTTTTCCTGTCTCCAAAAGTCTCTGTCTTGGGTTTAGAACAGTTTTACTGTGATGGATGTAGTATATTTCTCTTTGGACTTTTCCTACGTAAAGTTTATTGGGCTTGTTGGATGTATAGATTAATGCTATTCTTTAGAATTGCAAAGTTTTCATTATTTCCTCGAATATCCTTTCTATTCTTTTTCCCTTTCTGGAATGCCCACTGTGGTGATGAAGATATACTTGATTATGTCCCATATTTCTGATAGGCTTTGTTCATTTTTCCTCTTTTTTGGTTTGATAAGGACATGGTTTCTAATCCTCAAGCTTAGGTAGTTGGAGGTTGACTTTTCCTCAAGTTCACCGATTCATTCTTCAACCAGCTAACATCAGCTTCTGCAACTGCATGAATTCTTTCATTTCAATTTATTTTTCCCTCTAGAATATTCATTTGTTTTTCTTTTGTAGATATTCTATGAATAATTCCTGTAGTTATATTTAATTCTTTAGATATTGTCTGTCTTTAGTTTTTTGAACATACTTATTTCCCTGTGTATTGCCATACTTCCCTATTTCTTTGCTAGTATAGTAATTTTTAAAATTTAAATTAAGGAAATGTGGCTGTGATGGAATGGGAGTTTGGGGTTAGTAGATAGAAACTATTGCATTTGGAGTGGATAAGCAATGAGATCCTGCTGTATGGCATAGGGAACTATATCTAATCACTTTTGATGGAACATAATGGAGGATAATGTGAGAAAAAATATATAGTTATATGCCTGGATCACTTTGCTGTACAGCAGAAATTGACAGAACATTATAAATCAACTGTAATAGAAAAAATAAAATCCTGAAGAAAATAAGTGGCAACCCTGGAAATCTAATTCTACCCCTCATTCCCAGAGTTTGTTATTGTTTGTTGTTGCTACTATTTGTTGTTGCTGCTGCTATTGTTAATGACTTTCTAATACTAATTTTTCTGTATTCTTATGTGTGGCATTGAAGTCTGCTCATTTAGCTTAGTGATCTGCTAATAATTGGACAGAAATTTTCTTAAATTCCTTGAATCAATAATTCCTTGACATGTTGTAAAGATACTATGTGTGTCTATTAAAGCACATTTTTAATTGTTTCATCAAACAGTTTATAACTCTGCCTAAGCTTTAACTTCCTGCTTACACAGAGGCTTGTAGTTAGCCTGAGATAAGAGATTAGGTCTTTTTAGATCTCTCGTAGGATGGGGAATCTGTGAATATGTTTGTGACCTTCTCAGTTCCCAGGGATTATATTGAAACTTTGAAAAGATCCTATGGACACGTCATTCCCCAGTTTTTCATGTTAAGTTTTGGGGTTTTATTTGGTGTTTGTTTTGTTTTCAACTTAGTTCATCACAACTAGTATCTTACCTTAGGAAGATGCAATAATAAAAAAAAAAAAGCTACTAATTGTTTACTCTAAACATTCTGGGGATATGGTTATTTGCTTAGTATGAGCTCTCAGTCTAATCAAACAGAAGCAAAACCTAGCTCTTCCAGGGAGCTGCCAGAGAGGTTAAATACTGACAATTTTCTGGGGATGGGGCCTTGTGGGAAAGCAGACATGTTCTGACCTCCTTGTTGTTGCTAGACGTTATTTTTGTATTTTTTATGCATTTTTCGTACAGATGCTATCTGTTTTTGTGGCTACCTCAGAGTTGGGGACAGGCGGATGATATTTCAAGTTAAAACACAACATAGTTCGTTGGTCCTACAGACATTGTCATTTTTTTTTTTTTTAGTAGACACTCATCTAATTGTTACAAACTTTAGGTAGCTTACAGAGTTACAAAGAAATTGATTTTGGCTATTTTTTTGTTGCTTTATGGAGGAGCGGATATTTGCTTTTCTTTCCTCTACCATTCTAGAAATACACCCCTATTTAAATTTATACTTAAATATAACTAAAAATTTCATTTTCTAGGCCACATTCATTATTTTTAAAATACTCAACAATCACAGGGGCTGGTGGTTACCTTACTAAACAGTGAAGATATAGATCATTTTTTATTACCACAGAACCTTTTATTAGACAAGGCTGTTCAAAAATATTACTCTGTTGCTCATTAAATGATTGTTTGTATAGTAACCTGTCAGTCCTTTCTGGGTAGTTATTTATTATCCTGAACTGCCGAATCTACTAGTATCTGGGTTTCTCACTTGACTGGTCAGCGCAACCACATGGCTATCTTTTCTTTAAGTTGTTTCTGACAAGCAATAGAAATGTAATGGGAAATCTAAAAATTGCTTTGTAGAGTAATTTGACTACTCTTAAGCATTCATGTTACTGTAGTCTTGAAGGAAAAGTCAGTTGAAGGCCTTGAATGCAAAAATTCAGCCATGTAAGTTTAATTTTCCAGTTCAAAATGATAGGCAAACATTATTGGTAAGCTATTGTGTTACATTCAAAGAGCGTTTGATGCTACATTGAAGCTTCATAGAATATTCCATGATTCATAGATGTTTTCTTTGTGCCTGGGAAAGGTAAATAGTGTGATATTTACTTCTTTTAAGTTATATTCAAAATCCACTGTACACATTTGGGAGAAATCACAAGGCTCTGTTAAATTTTCAAAGGCTTTTTATATTAATGATCTCATTTTATCTTCATGGCTACTTTGATACTGGTTGTATTTTCACATGCAGGCACTGACAGGTTAATTACCTGGCCCATGAATGTAGAATTACATATGGGGGGAAGATGTTTTATAGCATATGTTTGCTAGCTTCTAGCCTTTTAAATATAAAATATAGCACTTTGAGTTATTTGCTACATGTTCCTTAGATAACATGTCATATTTCCTTGATTGTAAGTTGACATAATCTCAAATATCCACCTTTATTTTAATAACAATTTGTCATATTTTTAGAAACTTATAATCCTTATTCATGTCACTTGTAACATACATCCAAATTTCAGAAACTGTAAATACAAAAAGAATGTGAAAACATAGTCCAAAATGCTAGCAAGTTTCAAATAACTGAAGACAATAACTAAAAAACATTTTTTTTTCCTGTTCATGATCAGCATTATGTATTCATAATGTGCCAGTTGAATTTTCTGGGAAGCAGACAGGAACATTTTTTTAGAAGTTCAAAACTTTTATTGGGTAGTAACACCTACAAAAGAAGCACAACTGGGGAGTTCCCATTGTGGTGCAGCAGAAACAAACCTGACTAATATCCATGAGGATGCTGGTTTGATTCCTTTAGTGGGTCAGGCAACCAGCGTTGCCATGAGCTGTGGTGTAAGTCGCAGATGTGGCCTCAGATCCTGTGTGGCCATGGCTGTGGTGTGGGCCGACAGTTGTAGCTCCCTAGCCTGGGAGCTTCCATGTGCCCAGGTACAGAACTAAAAAGAAAATAGGAAAAGAAGCAGCAGCACAACTGGGCAGGAAGAATCATGTCATTACACAGACATGATGAAATGTCTGCCAACTGGTTGGGGAGCTCAAGAGCAAGAATTACTTGTTAGAGTAGTCTTGCCTTGGGTAGAAATGTCTGGGCTTTTGTGGCACCTCTTCCATCATTAGATAGGGGCTATCCTTGGAAGAGTATAATGTTAGCTCAGAAAATGTGGCCACCCATGAAGATATGAACAGATGGAGACTGCCTCATAGCTACACTGGTGGAAACTGGACGATGAAAGAGGATCTTGAAAAAGGACCTTAGGAAACGCATTTCCATGTCTGCCATACACCTCTATCACAAAATTAGTATTTTTAAGCACACCTAAAGCATCGTACCGTGGAATTTTTATATTCTACATGAATGTAAATATACAAGCAATTCATCACAATATGTACTTCTGTTTTTACAGATAGTAAAAATGATCATTCTTTGGCAGGGGTTTCAGCAAACTCAAAATTAAATAGTTATTTTATATATTACAACTTGATGTTCATTACTTAAATGTTTGAACTTTCTCAGCTTTGATCAGAAAATTTAATTTATATTTAGTAGGCCATATTCCCTAATAAAAGCTGGAAACACAGTGGCAAAAAATTAACATATTTCAGTGAATCTCAGCCATTACTAATTATAAGATACACCATTATGTGCTACTAAAGGAAATGGCCAATTAAGCAATGATTCAGTTGTATCTTATGACATTCATTATAAGAGTAATGAGATTTCAGAGATGTCAAGATGTGAAAAAATATATATTACAGACTCACAGAACTGTGATTCTTTTGTTATATTTCCATTGGTGGCTTTGTGTCAGAGATAAGCCAGTAATCATTCATTCTTCTTTCTGGAAGAAATTCAGTGATGTATTGGATAGTCTGGCTTCTGTACTATCCCAAACTGCAGACGTTTATTTATCCTATTCTTCTACTACCCTTTCCTTGATGCTTCTCTTATTTTCCTTCTCATTTTGTGAAGTCTTGGCCACTAACTTCTCTGTTACTCAGTCAACATAAGCTAATGTCTCAGTTTACCTTTATAAATAAAGATTTATTTCTCACTCATTCATAAATACATATATGTGTCTGTATATGTGTTTATGTGTATATGTGTGTGTGTGTGTGTATATATATAATATGGCATGAGTGGGGCTGAATTCAGTAAGTCATTTAGAGATGCTGCTATCTTGTGATGGAGACATCTTAACAGGCTTCCAGAGACATTCTGTCTTAGCCAGGAAGACAACTAATACTTTAGTTTACACTCGGTCTTAAAACTAGTCACATGGCTTCACCTAACTGCAAAGGGTCTAAGAGTCATACTATGTAATGCGTCAAGTAAAAGAATTGGAAGTAACATTATTGTAGCTCAATTGTAGCTCATTTCCATCTCATCATGATTATTGATGGTGTCTTCCAGAGGCGTTATGCCTCAGAAGATATGGATGACATTGATTCTACACAGCCGGTCTCCTCTCAAAACTTATGACTAATTCACCCATTTGAAACACACGACTGAAATCTCTTACACAGTTATTTTACTGATCAGTACTTTCAGTTATTGGTGTATTTCCTACCCTTTCAGAACTGTCTCATTTATAGTTTCTTCAGATAACTCAGGAAAGATAAAACATATATATGTATATATTTTTATATATTAAATATGTATTTATAATTTATAAAGCATGTTTTCAATAGATTCCTCCATTATTAAAATAAGTTATTACAGTTAAAGTATTTTACCATATATTCACGAAACAGTTAAATACTTTAATCTTATCTGTATACACTTCTATTTTTGTCATACTCATAATTACTGATACTGCTTTCACATCTAATCTTACCTAATAATCTCCTTGATAAAACTGAATCTAGTGTATTTTCATTTCAAAAACACTTAAGTTAAGCTCTTTCATGTCTCCGTCCAATCTCAGCTTGCTAATTGAGGTGGTTACATTTGGTATTGACCAAATCTTGAGTGTAATACTTATGTGACTTAAGTTGTTCAGTACAGAATATACCACTTTGCTCATACTGTGATGTATTATAGGAAACTTTCTCTGACATATTAATCCACAGATAATTAAAAATTTGTCTTAACTCAGTGGCTGTAAAGGATGTTATCAGTAATCTTGTGACCTATAAATTATGATTGTGGTGAGATGAAATACATTCTGCTGTGATGGTCAAAGTTTTCTTCTGTAGCCATCCATTTCTAAAATATAATTTTGCACTTTTACCTCTTAATGGATAAGTGAGCAGGAAACCTGGCAATATGTTAATGTGCCCTTTCTGCCATACTTATTGCCTTAAACAATGGGCCGAATTCTTATCTTACTGCATTATCTTTTGTGGCCTGGTTGACTGCCTTTAAGAAAATGTGAGCGGTAAATTAAAGATAGGCAGGTAAATCTCTTTGAACTGGTAGTAAAACTCCTGTAATTCCCTCAACAAAAATATAAAGTTTTTAATCCAACTGTGGCAAGCCAGTCATTTCAATTTAAGGATGAAGTAGAAATTGTATTTACCTCTTAACATGTAAGCACCAGTGACAGAAACTCCAACCACTAAAGAAAACAAAAACAAAACAATTGGAAATATTAAATCTTCATTCATTTACACAAGCAATCTTAATATGAAACTTTTGAAAGCAGGGTGCCTTTTTGAGTACTTTGTTTTCATGTATGGTAAATGAAGCAATGAATTGATTCCAGGCACATCTACATCATTTTGAATTCCAGATCTGTAGCAACTGCACCTCTAGAACACTTTAGATTAAAAAAAAAGGACATGGGGTGGATCTAAATATAGGCAAAAGTTGGCACAAGTTGTCCAACACAAAGAGGAATGTTGAAAAAGAAGCCTTACAAATTCAGCATTCGTAAATGGAGCCAGAAGTTGAGATCTCATTATTATTTGAGGTTTGCTAATTATTACTTTGATTTATTGGTATTTATTAGAAATGCTACTATATACAAATGGGATTATAAATTCATAAAACTGTAAAATTTTGTCAAAATATACAAACCCTTTGACCTATTAGGTAGAAATACCCATTCACATTAATTCACGAATGCTACAGATCATCACTGAGCACTGTTGTTCCAGGTGAACAAAACAAATATTACAATGAAGTGTTAGGAGGTGGAGCAATATTATTTCAAAGCTGTACAAGTCTAGACAGTAATGTTATGGAAACCCCCAAATCACATCATTTCCCTTAGTTTTATTATTATAATAATAATAATTATTATTTTAACTTATTTTTGGCCACACCTGTGGTGTGCAGAAGCTCCCAAGCCTGTGGTCAAACTCATGCCATAGCAGTAACTTTAGCCATAGCATTGACAACAGGGATCCTTTATCTGCAGGCCACCAGCGAACTCCATCCTTAGCAGTTTATTTTACCAGAAAGAGTGTTTCTATACCAGGGCACATTCTTATATTCTGCACATCCATTTTATGAGCAATAGGCAAATGGCAAGGCTTTTGCTTCTATAGTTAATGTGGACCTTTGTGAAATATCTCTTCAAATTTCTACTATCCATGTATTTATTAGGATATTAAAAACATAGTGCAGTAGTAACCTGACTCACTTAAAGCTTGTTACATTGTGGTTTTACTTAACCTGGAAGTTAAGTTAAACACTTGAGAAATACTTTCATTACAATAGATGGTATAAAGTAGTTTAATTATTCAGTAAAAGCATTCATTGAAAAGCCCTCATTCTTCAGTATCAAGTAACTGAAATAGTTGATGTTTAGAAAAAATATTATATTTACAAGGACCTCATTTTATCTGTACTAAGAAAGCATTATAACAGAATTTTTGAGAGTACAATTATTAATTTGGTTTGATAGACCAGAATTCAGTTACTTATTGAACAAATTGGAGCATGTTGTGTAAGTTATGAGTATCAGTTTTTGCCTCTTTATTTTTTGTCTTTTTAGGGCTCCTCCCACAGTATATGGAAGTTCCCAGGCTAGGGGTCGAATCAGAGCTGCAGCTGCCAGCATATGCCTTAGCCACAGCAACGCCAGATCCTAGCTGTGTCTGTGACCTACACTACGCCTCATTGAAATGCCAGATCTTAATCCACTCAATGAGGCCGGCGATCGAACCTGTATCCTCATGGATAATAGTCAGATTCATTTCTGCTGAGCCATGATAGAAACTCCAGATTTTGCGTCTCTAAAATGCAACTACTAAAAGGGTTTTTGTGGGAATCAAATTATATAATTAATTAAAAATGTATAACACATTTTTAGGATGCAGTTGGTAAAGATTTGATAAGCAATTATTATTTCTGTTTTTATACTATCAATTATTTTATATTATTTCGTGTTCAACCCTTTTAAAGGGCCACAAGATTGCATTGGTGTTAAACATCGCTTCTGTAAATGCATAAAGGTGATGATAGTCATTCTAATAAATTGTTAAATTCTGTATGCCCATTGACCTCAAATAAGACAGAAAAAAATCTATGTATTTTTTTTCTTTTTTTGTCTTTTTGCTATTTCTTGGGCTGCTCCTGCGACATATGGAGATTCCCAGGCTAGGGGTCGAATCGGAGCCGTAGCCACTGGCGTATGCCAGAGCCACAGCAACGCAGGATCCAAGCCACTTCTGCAACCTACACCACAGCTCATGGCAACGCCAGATCGTTAACCCACTGAGCAAGGGCAGGGATCGAACCCGCAACCTCATGGTTCCTAGTAGGACTCGTTAACCGCTGCGCCACGACGGGAACTCCTTTTTTTAATTCTAATCTTAATTACACATAGTAGTCCACGTCTCCTTAGGAAAGGATTTCAAAGGACTTTGTTCATCTTTTTATATACAAAGTAAGGGAAAATTCTCATTCATTTTACCTTCTCTTTGTTTATAGTGTTTCCATGACTCCATAAGCTTTCATTTCATGAAAAAGGATGGAAAAAAAATTCAGACTCCTTAGAATAATACTCAGAGGCCCATAGCTTCCAGTTCTGTACTGCTAAAATTCAGAGCTCCCTTTATCAAGAATCTCATTCTTTCTCCTGTAGCCCTGGCATTCAAAGGAAACAATCTCAGCTTTCCCTCTGAGAGGTACCTCAGATCCCCTAGCCTAGATGACTCTACTTAACAAGTCTGTCTCTATACATTTAGCAGACCTGTAACAGCAACACCACTGTCCACTCAGTCAGCTGGCACCAGAGATGAGAAGATTGTGATTAGATGGTAAACGTAATTCATCTTAAGATATTTAACTTCATGATAAAGATTCAAGGGCTCTGGCAGTCAGGATCTTCCTTGCTTGCCTCGTGAGTGTTGACTCAGCAAATTACATGTTTTAAGTCTGGAATTCTTGGATCCAAGGGGAGAGTTTTAATTAGATGTTGCTCTGAAACATAAGGAAAGGAAGGGAGGTGTGTTCGAATAGGGAACAAATAAATGCTACCGGCTCTTAATCCTGTGAGATATTATAGTACATTTCATGCTATAAATGGTAAATAATTTCTGTAGTTAGAAAATACCTTGAGTCCTAGTTCCAGATACTGGTCACATGTTTTGTTGTCTAGATGAAAGCAATGTAGCTTTAATGTGACATCAGTAAGTTTGGGGAGCTATGTTTTTAATGAATACATGAAATACTAAATATTTGGAAGGCTATTAACATGAAAATGCATGCTGTATCTCCATAATAGAAATGTGAAATGCATGAACAAAAAAGTGCTACAAATAAGTTTCTAAACAGAATAATATCACTTGTCAATATCTCAAAACAGCAGTTTTCTATGGAAAGAGATCTGAGTTGTCTTCATTATTTTTAGTGTTTTATTTTTTAAACAATGATTATTATCCTTAGAATATTAACAGTTGCCCATTGTGTAAGAATCAAAAAGGGAAAAGAGTTTTCATTCTTTAAAAAATTATAGTGGAGGAGTTCCCCTCATAGCACAGTGGAAATGAATCTGACTAGGAACGATGAGGTTGCAGGTTCGATCCCTGGCCTTGCTCAATGGGTTAAGGATTTGGCATTGCTGTGGCTATGGTGTAGGCCAGCAGCTATAGCTCCGATTAGACCGCTATCCTGGGAACCTCCATATGCCATGGTGCAACTCTAAAAAACCAAAAAAAAATACATATATATATAAAAAAAATGGAATGAGATTTCTCAATTTCTACTTTACTCATCTAAGATGCTAAGTGCTGGTTATATTACAGATAAATCTATAGAAGGCTAAGAATGAATCAAATCATAGGGACTAGGGTGGTTATTTTGAGAATGAAAAAAATATCAGCTATCAGAGTTATATTAAAAACTGATAAATATTTGCTTAGGGGAAGAACATGAGGGAGAATTTTAAAAAGATAAGAAATTTGGAGTTCGCATCATGGCTCAGCGGAAAGGAATCTGACTAGCATTCTTGAGAACACAGGATCGATCCCTTTAAGGATCCAGTGTTGCCATGAGCCATGGTGAAGGTGACAGACACAGTGTGGATCCCACATTGCTATGGTGTAGGCCAGCAGCTACAGCTCTGATTCGACCCGTAGCCTGGGAACCTCCATATGCTGCAGGTGCAGCCCTAAAAAGACAAAAATAAGTAAAACATAAAAAGATAAATTTTGTTTTTTGTTTTTGCTTTAAATTGGGATGTAGTTGATTTATTATAATGTATTAGTTTCAGGTGTACATCAGAGTGAATCAGTTATACATATACCTATTCTTTTTTCCCATATAGGTTATTATAGAATATTGAGAGGGTTTCTCTATGCTATACAGTAGGTCCTAAATTATCTGTTTTATACAGTAGTGTGTACATGTTAATCCAGTCCTAGTTTATCCCTCTCTCACCATGGTTTTCCCTTTGGTAACCACAAGTTTGATTTCAAAATCTGTTTGATAAATAAGTTCTTTTATATCATTTTTATTAGATTCCACATGTAAGTGATATCATGTGATATTTGTCTTTCTCTGACTTACTTCATTTACTATGATAATCTCTAGGTCCATCAATGTTGCTGCAAATGACATTATTTCATTCTTTTTTATGGTTGAGTATCAGTCCACTGTATATATGTACCACATCTTCTTTGTCCATTCGTCTGTTGATGAACATTTGTCTTCCATAAAAGATGAATTTTGACCCCTACAGCAAAATATCTGAAAAGGCTGATATAATTTTTCAATTATGAAATAAGCTTCAAGGGGTATTTAATAGTACTTGAACCAAGGTAAAATTAAGAAAGCTGGATAGATTTATTTTACATTATTTCTTTTATACTTTTTGCTTATTTACAAATAATTGCTTGTTGCCAGCTATGTGGGAGGCTGAGACTAGAGGACTGCTTGAGCCCAGGAGTTCTGGGCCGCGGGGCACTGCCCGATGGGGTGTCTGCACTAAGTTCCGCGTCAGTATGGTGACCTTCCAGGAGCGGAGAACCACCAGGAGGGGTGAACTGGCCCAGGTCAGAAATGGAGCAGGTCAGAACTCCCATGCTGATCAAAACTTGCTTACTTATAAATATTAAGTATCATGATAATTTTGAACAAATACAATTTTTTATCATTCCTTACATATTGATTTAGTCCTACCCTTCTATGAATCAAAACACTGAACATGCAAGTATACAAGAAAATTCTACAATGGTAGAATTTGCAAAATACTACCACCAAAGATGTGAAATAGGTGCAATTGAGAAATGAGTCAACATGAAATTAGTCTAGGATGGGCATTAAAAGTTACGGGTTCCTTGAAAAATTAAAGTCCTCCTCAGGGTTATGAATGCAATTATTAAAACATAGTACAGTTGGACTAACTAAATTGTGGAAGCTGTTTTTGATGCCATGCTTTAAGCTGGTCGCATGGAAGTATGTATATTGTAGTTTCACAAACCCAAATTTCAGAATAGCAAAAGCTTATATGAATCAAACCCCTTTTTACATTTTAATATAATTTGATTCCCAATGCAGTTTTTTTTCCATGTTCCATAATAATTCTGATATGAAAATGTGGAGGTTAAAGGCATGCATTAACATTTGTTGTCAAGTGTATCATGTAGAGATCCAATATTTTTCTCTCCTGAACCTTTCTCTATACCCAGACAACACATCCCAGAAGGTGCCCCATGACGGTGAGGGAAATAGATCCTGCTCAGTGTCATAATTTTAAAAACCCACATCTATCTATTAATGGTGAGTCAAATACTAAGTTCACAAAAATCCTATGTAGAAGGTGAAAAATTCTTGTTTGAAAAATATTTTTAAAAGTTTGCTCTAAATTGAAAACAAAATGCTAATACTGTAAGGAACAAGAGAACACAGATTATGTTAGTGAAGACCATAATTAAAGAATATTCGGCAAGAGAAAATGATGACAATGTATAAGTCATTACACCAAGAAAATCAAAGAAGAAATATCGGCCAAGATAGCGAACCATGTGTATATCTTTTGCATTTTTTCTAGGTTGGTGGACAGTTTACCATAATACTGTTAATGAAGATATCTTTAAATCTTCCCAACAAATTTGCTCTTTAAATATGATGAAGTCAATTTGTCCACTAATAACTACACTGCTAAATATCACTTGAACATGGAAACATTTGACAGACACAATTTGTTTACTTTGGTCTCCACAGAAGAAATATTAGGATGGTCCCACCATCAAATTATTAAAACATGTTAATGATTCCTATATAAAGACATAATTAGCTAATACTAGATTTGTGACCACTACAAAGAAAGACCTGTGATATCAGAGATGTGTTGTTTATTTGACAAACTGTTTGACAAAACTAGATGTAGATAAATTACTGGAAATATGTGGCACTTACCTAAGACATTTGAAAGCACGCCAAGGAGAAACTGTGTATCTGTTAGTAAATTATGTGATATGTTAGTATATCATGTGTCATATCTGGTGGATTGATTGTATGATTTCTATTGAAAAATATTAGACTGTCAGACTAATAACCTTCATTCCATACTTAGAAAATGCTATCACTATGATAAAGTGATAAACCTCAGTTGTAGGAGGTTGAGGGTGGGAACTGAGGATGGAGTATCTATTCAGGAAGGTCATCTGTGATTATACTATCATTCTGTAAGGATTAAAGGAGCAAGGAGAAAAGAGAAAATATAGCTCTGCTTCGTGTGTGTGTGTGTGTATATATAATATATGCGTTATATATATAAAATGTTTTACAACAAAGTTTCATTTTAAAATTAAAGATTCATGGAACAGTGTAAAGAGTTTAGGAAAAGTACACAGTATCTGGTATTAGGATGTAGTTAAGATGGGAAGCTTAATTATATACTCTGTTGGGGCAGAGTCTATAGGCATCGGAAGTCAAAGTTCTTAAATGCCACACTATAAAGTTGTTGCTGTTTTTAGTGTTACCACACAGTGATGAGGCTTTGAAAATTTTTAATGTTTGGAGTAATATGATTAGACTGGTGTTTTAGAAGGATAAATCTTGCTCAATATAAAGTGTAGACATGTGGCAGAGTCAGGGGCAGGAGTATAGGCAGACTCACCAAATGGAAGTGGAGAGACTGGCAGCTGTTTGAATGTGAAAGAAATGAGAGGGGTCAAGAACACATTTTTAGTGAGTAGCTGGATGATGATAATGATCATGAGAGGTTACAAAATCTAGAGATGATAAAAGTGGTTCTGAGAGTCTTAGATGTATGTTTACTGAATCCCACAGCAGTAAAGATGATGTGGGATTATAGGTGATAAACTTGATTTTTTAAATAAGACATGAATTATATAATTTTATTGATTTACTGAAGTCATTTGAGTAAGAAAGTTCATTTAAAAAATCTGTAGAGACAAAAACTCAAACCAATTAAATGACAAGAAAATCTGTCTTATATAATAAGTTGGAAGTTAACGATGCTGCAGATTTATACATCAGGCCCCTAGCTCCATTTTGCTGTGATTTTCTTGTGTCAGTTCTTTTTAAAGAGGTTGTTTTATTCTCAGCCTGCTCCCTTCCTGACATACAGCTACTGGTAGCAGCTGAGACATCAGGCTATCTTATTCATATCCAGAATAGAAAGAGTAGGAGTGAAGGAGAGATGTACATCCCAAAGCACAGAATGGGAGTTCGATGATTCAGCTGATGGGCATCTTAGACTACATGCCAGCTCCTGAAGCAATAAAGAGTTGGCAGCAGTTTGTCATGTGTTAATTCACTTAATAATGAAATAACTGGAGTTGGGTGGGGCAGCACTAACTCTATCCTAAGTAGAAGACAAATGGTAACTTGAACAAAATCTAATTCTGTTAGGAATAAAGAGGTAATCTACTTGGTAGGCAACTAATAATAATCTAGGTGAGGAATTTCAGGCTTTGTTGAAAGAAATAGCAGTATCTCAGTGAAAGGATATGCAGAAGGGAAGGAATTCCTTAGGCAGTGCTGAAAAGGAAAAGTCAGAAATTATGTAAGAGAGGAGGGAGAAACGAGAGGGGTGCTTTGGAATCTAATGCAGAAAAGTTACTTTATGATAATGAGACGCAAAAATTTTGGAGACTTGGTGGTCTGTAGCTGGGATCATAATTATTCAGTGTTTCAAAATACCTACCAAAGGTATTTATATTTACAGTTTAGATTTTTTACCACAAAATTTTCCACTGTTCCTACAAACCAAGATCACAGTCTCCTTCAAAAATCTCGTGTTTCTAAAACAGCTAATAATTAAAACCATACAAAGCACTTGTTGAAGTATTGATTCTCCATCTCTGGAGATCATGGTTCTGCCTTTCTCTGTAGGACTCAGAAACCTGTAGCTGTAATGCACCCAGAGTTTCAGTTAATTGGTCAACTTTTGAAAACACTGTCATTACCATGGAAACTTAGCATTTATTGTGTAGTGATCTATAAATATATTTGAGCACATGAAGAGGGTGAAGATGAACACAATATGGACCAATACAATAAGGTAATACTTTTATAAAATAATATTTCTATACCTGCATAATCTCTTGTCACCTATTTTTGGTGACCTGGAAAAAAGCAAATAGGTTGAAAATATCCAATTCAGTGTGCAATGGTATTTAAAAAGAAAAAAAAAAGGGGACACAGATATTTACACTATCAAAAACTTAGTGGAAATAAAAGGCTCTTTTTTTTTTTTTAGCATTTGTGCACTATCAGGAAGCAGGTGCACCTGAAATTGTTTAGATCTAATCAGCCAAAGTATATAGAATGGAGCAGAAAAGTATACAGAGATGTAAGTTAAAAATCAAGAAGGATATAATAGAAAAGAGAAGGGGACGACTGTTCAATGAGAACAGGGTGAAGAGATTAGGACTTGAGACTGGAATAACGCAACAGAAATGTAGCGGAGTCCTATAATATAAAGGAATTAAGAGACAGTGTCTCAAAACATGAAAGAGGCTAATTTTAAGACCCCAAACAGGAAGCAATATATTACACAGCAGGTAGTAAACTCGAGAAAATGATTTCCTCAGGAGAATGGTGTGCGTTGAAGTTACAGCTACAGGAAGAAAGGGTTAGATACATTTGAGGGTGAATGATCAACACGGTGAATTCGCAGTGCTAACACAGAGGAAATACCCACATTCCCACCGAAAACTGAGCCCTCCACTTGTCTCAGATCGCATTTCCTTACTCTCTCAGGTCAGTAGAATACACTTCTCCTTTCTCTTACATCATTATTTTTCCTCTGTGTATTTTACAGCTGGCAGTATGTGACCACATTATTTGGAGTACCTTTTTTAAAACCCACTTTTCTAAAACTTACCTTCCTTTAGAATATTACGTTTTTACATCCCTTAACAGAAAATGTCTTGAGATAAATTAATAATGAAATAATAAAGTGCAAGGAAACTTCCAGAGGTGATATATATGTTTGTGGCATAGATTGTGGTGATAGTTTCAAGATTGTATGCTTATCTCCAAATTTTTCAAGTTGTATACATTAAATACATCTTTTTATATGTCAATCATACCTCAATAGAGGGGCTTAAAGAGTTGTCCTTATTCTCCTTTAATTGTTAATACAAAAATTATAATTAAAGTACAACATACATAGAGAAAACTGCATACATCATGAGCATTTCAACTAATAGATTTTCACAAAGTCAAGATAGAAGCGAAATAGTTCCAGATTAAGCAAAAACAAAACAAAGCAAAACCCTTTCTCTAACCCCAACAACTCTGATCTTGCACCATCCCTGTCACAACCCACCCAGCTTTTCCTTAAGATAACTTAATATTCCACTATATGCTTTTTTTTGTTGTTTTTAAACATTATATACATGGAATGTTAGAACAGTAGTTTTTTAAAATTTAGCCATTCTAGAGGTGTGTGATGATATCTCATTATGGTTTTAATTCGTGTCTATATGACTAATGAAGTCTAGCAACTTTTCAAAATTTTGGCTAATACAATTGAATTATACAATTCGTAATTGTATTTGAATGTTATTTTAGGAAGCACCTGGTTACTGTAAGCCTTTTACTGATATGCGATGGCAGCTTCTTTCTTTCTCTTGATTTATAGGCATTTCTATATATTCTGGATTCAAGTCCTTTGTTAATGGTATGATTTGTATATATCTTTTTTAATCCGTGGCTTCGCTTTGAATGTTTTAATGGAGTCCTTGAAGACATGAAGTTCTTAAATTTAATTAGGCTTATTGACCAAATATTTGTTAACCTCTTTTATAAAAGTTTTTATTATCCAGTGATCATAGAGATACTTGCCTACATTATCTTCTAGAATCTTTATCATTTTACCTGTCATATATCCATCTATGATATCCCTGGAGTTGATATTCTCGTGGCTTGTGTGAGGAGGAGTTTAAGTTGTTGTTGTTGTTGTTGTTGTTTCTTTTTATGGCTGCACCTGTAGCATATGGAAGTTCCTGGGACAGGGGTAGAATCAGAGCTGTAGCTGCTGGCTTACACCACAGTCATGGCAACATCAGATCTGAGCCATACCGTGACCCATATTTGTGGCAATACCAGATCCTTAACACACTGAGCAAGGCCAGGGTACCAAACCTGCATCCTCACAGAGGCAACATTGGATCCTTTACCCAATAAGCCACAATGGGAGCTCCTGAAATTTTTTTTTAATGGCTTTATACCTCAGTTTATTTTATTGAAATAACTATCATTCTTCCATTGCTCTATGGGACCAACTTGGTCAGAAAACCGGTGTCCATACATGTGTGGGTCTATTTCTCAACTTTCCATGCTGATTATGACTCTGCCTTGTGACGGTTCAACAGTGCTTTAAAGCAAACTTCATAAGAAATCTTGATATCTGATAGGAAAAGTTCTCTAGTTTTATTCTTTATCTTCAATATTTTATTGTTTATCCTTGACCCATTGCATTCGCATATGTTTTAGATTCTAATGCTAATTTCTTTTAAAAATTCTAAAATTGAGTTGAGATGTATTAATCTATAAGTAAATTTGAGGACTTGATATCTTTACACAATTAATCTTCAGTACAAGAATATCAATTATTTAGACCTTAAATTATTCTCAGTAATTTAATATAGTTTTCTTAGAGAGATGTACAACTTTCGTTATATTCCTATCTACAAAATGTATGGTTTTTAATCTGGTGTACTTTTAAAACTTATTCCCTGTTTGTTGACAGTAAATGAAAGTGTATGATTTTTATATAGTTTATATATTACATATAATGACTTGAGCCTCTTGGAGGCTAAGGTTTTTATGAGCTGACGGTAATGGCAATAGTATATGTCTGTGGGAGGAAAAAGTATCACGGAGATGACAAATTCCATCCACAGAGAAAACAGCTGCTGGTTCATCATTTTCTTCTCTGATTCTTCTTTCTAGCGCCTATTTCTTCAGAAGTCAGTTTACTACATTGTGGTAAGAACAATCCTGTGTTTAGCCCATAGCAAACCTTCTTACGGACATTAACTGCAGAAAAAGTTGTTGTCATATGTGATGCTGCGACTGATTAATTCAATCCTTCAGAATAGCTAGTGCTTTCATTAACGCATAATAGAGTCTAAATGTCTATGCAAATTGTGCAACAAACAGTTTAGGTTGCAGTGGAACAATATTTACTAATGAAAGATCTCTGACAAAGAAGACTCCTGGATATGTAATTCAAAGATGACTGCTGAAAATTATTCTGTGAGATGCATACTTAAAGTACAAATTGTGCTATTGTTTTTTAGGTATGCACGGTATTTCAGGCATATATTTTCATGGATTTAAAGACATTAAAATATATAAAATTATGCATAAAGTGGGAGAAAAATCTAATTTCAATGAGCAGGGAAAACAGATCTTGCTTTGCAGTCACTGCTGGTGGTATTGTAATAGCCTGAGAAGACCCCTGCCACTCTAGCGAGAAGTGAACTAGGCAGCTATTAAAAATTGAGTGTGGATCCCCTCCAAGATGAAACGTTCTAATTCAGCCTCTGGTGGCATCAACCAAAGAGGAGGCAGACAATTACAAAGGAAAGCAGAAAGGAAAACAAAGAACCATGGAATAATTAAAATACTTTGGGAATACATATGAAGAAACAATGCCTTTGTCCTAGTTTGAAAATAAAATTATATAATGAAATAGCCTTTTGTAGATGTGCAAATATAGTTTTTACCAAATTGCATCAGTTGCTTTCAATCTCTGGTACTTATTTACAATGTGTACATATTTGCCTACTCTGAAGTATGAAAGTATAAGAAAGGTTATGTTTGGATAGAGAGATACATATGGGACTTTATAGAAAAAAGAAGAGAAGTTTAAGTGGAAACAATAGGATTTTGTTAATTTAGTACCATCATTGTGTATTTATCATGTATCTAGCTCTTGGGTAGTTCTCTCATTTAATCTCTACCCAAATCCTCATTCTCACATCCGTACGCAAGGTGTTAAATAATAGGTTAAACATCCGTACGCAAGGTGTTAAATAATAGGTTAAGATCATGTCCATTAGGTGTCAGATTCAGCACACATTGTCCTAATTCGTATGTTCTTTTTCACAATACAAAAAAACTGCATTGTATTCATGTGCTTTTGATTATATTTACATATTACATATTGGCCTTTTTCCCCTGTTAATTCAATACATTCCTATACTGAATGCTTTATATCATATTTTGTTTCCTTCTTCTTCTTCTCTCAAAAGATATGAGTATATGAATGAGGACCCTATGATATCTAATGCTTTTAACTGATTTAAAGGAACAGATGTAAGGAATGAAATTTGATGGAAGAAGAGTGTTTTTAACATGGGCATATTATATTGATAGTAAAGTCCTTATCTGTTTAGTACTATTTTTCAATGTAAATAAAGGTCACATGTTTTTTAAGATGCAAAAAAATAGAGAATGAAATCTGTCCTTAAGTCACTTTGGGAAATGACACTGTCACTAAGATAAAATATTTCATAAGTGAAAAGAGATATAATTTTTAGGATATGCTTTATAGTAGTAATTCTTAGGTTGCCAAAGAAAAGACATGTGGCATTTCCCTTTGATGGTGCTTATTTTCCTATAACTTGTTTCCTTCTGTCAAAACATTTTATTATTTACCTTTACAAATCAATTACAAATGATGTAAAAGAAAATGCCCAAGATGTATTATGAGTGTTTAATACTGAAAAGAATTTCCCTCCACTATTATTGTTTTCATATCAAATAATAGGGGTCAAAAAACTCTATAAAGTAGTTACTATTAGGGAATTTTATATGAACAGTTTTTATTGCTTAATTCTAAAACTAATCACTTAACAATACTACTGTGTAGTTCTAATCTCTTACTGTCAAAGGAAGTAGTATAAGGTGCCATTGTGGTTGCTTCATGATTAATCTGGTTGGAATCTCACTGAACCATTGAATTTTTTCTTTAATATTGAAAAGAAAATAGGAAGAATTTAACCACAGTAGGTCACAATGATTTTTTTGCTAAACCCTTTGATAATACCTTTTATGTCTGCACCTGCAGCATGCAGAAGTTCCCTGGCCAGTGGTCAAATCTGTTCCACAGCAGCTGCCTGAGCCACAGCAGTGGCAATGCCAGATTCTTAACCCACTGAGCCACTAAGGAACACCATTAACCACTTGATATTTTAAAAGACCATGACTTATTATGAGAAATCATATAAAAAAATATTTACTGGATTGTCTTCAGTGTTCTGGATGTAATTAGTGATTGGGAACAGGCCTCAATAGCCAGAGCAATATTTCTTTCTTTAGGGCTTCTAATCTCCTCTCTTCTAAAATATCAGCAAAAGTTATAAAGTTTAATAGTCATAATTTCCTGAATGTCTAATGATTACTTCAAACCTGAGCCTCAATTCCGTGGTGCTAGAGAAACCATTTAATAGCTTAAAAAGTAACTACAGATGTCCAGTTTTCCTGGCACAACTTGCTGAGGAGACTGTCTTTTTCCCACTTTATATTCTTGGCTCCTTTGTCGAAAATTAATTGACCATGGGTGTCTGGGTTTCTTTCTGGGTTCCCTATTGTTCCACTGGTCTGTATATCTGCTTTGGTATCAGTACCACACTGTCTTGTTTACTGTAGCTTTGTAATATTGTCTGAAGTCTGGGAGAGTTATGCCTCCTGCTTGGTTTTTGTTCCTCAAGATTGCTTTGGCAATTCTGGGTCTTTTGTGGTTCCATATAAAATTGTGGATTGTTTGTCTTAGTTCTGTAAAAAATGTCATGAGTAATTCAATACAGATTGGATTGAATCTGTAGATGGCTTTGGGTAGTATGGACATTTTAATGATATTAATTCTTCCAATCCAGGAGCATGTAATATCTTTGCATTTCATTGAATCCTCTTTAATTTCCTTGATTAACATTTTTATAGTTCTTAGCAAATAAGTCTTTCACCTCTTTGGACAGGTTTGTTCCTAGGTATTTAACTTTTTGGGTGTGATAATTATATTTTTATATTCCTTTTCTAATATTTCATTGTTAGTATACAGAAGTGCAACTGATTTCTGAATGTTAATCTTGTATCTTGCTACTTAGATGAATTCATTGATCAGTTTGAGTATTTTTTTGTTTGGAGTCCTTAGGGTTTTCTATATATAGTTTATGTCATCTGCATAAAGTGACAGTTTTAGCTTTTTTTTCCTTCCTATTTGGATGCATTTTATTTCTTTTGTTTGTCTGATTGCTGTGGCTAGGACTTCCAATACTATGTTGAATAACAGGATGAGAGTGGGCATCCTTGTCTTGTTCCAGATTTTAGTGGGAAGGCTTTCAGCTTTTCTCCATTGAGTATTATATGTGCTGTGGGTTTCTCATAAATGGTTTTTATTATTTTAAGCTATGCTCCTTCTATACCCACTTTGGTAAGAGTTTTTATCATGAATGGATGTTGGACTTTGTCAAATGCTTTTTCTGCATCTATTGAGATGATGATGTGGTTTTTGACTTTTGTTAATGTGGTGCATGGTGTTGATTGATTTGCATATATTGAACCATACTTGTGAACTTGGGGTGAATCCCACTTGGTTGTGCTGTGTGATCCTTTTTACATGATATTGGATTTTGGTTGGCTAAAATTTTGTTGAGAATTTTTGCGTCTGCATTCATCAAAGATATTGGCCTCTAATTTTCTTTTTTGATAGTATCTTTGTCTAGTTTGGGTATTAGGGTAATGGTGGCTTATAGAATGTCTTTGGGAGTGTTGCTTCTTCTTCAGTCTTTTGGAAAAGTTTGGGAAGGATAGGTATAAGTTCTTTGTATTTTTTGTGGTGAAGCCATCTGGTCCTGAACTTTTGTTTGTAGGGAGTGTTTTGTGACATATTCAATTTCATTTCTAGTGATCAGTCTGTTCAATTGATCTATTTTTTCTTGATTCAGTTTTGGTGGGCTGTATTTCTCTAGAAAGTTGTCCATTTCTTCTAGGTTTTCAAATTTCTTGACATGTAATTGTTCATAGTATTTTCTTACAGTTTTTGTACTTCTGCAGTATCCATTGAGATGTCTCCTTTTTCATTTCTTATTTTGAGTTCTTTTTTATGAATCTGGCTAGAGGTTTGCCAATTTTGTTTACCCTTTCAAAGAAACCCAGCTCTTGGTTTTATTGATTTTTTTTTTCCTTTTTTAAAATCTCGATCTTGTTGATTTTCTCTCTGATCTTTATTATTTCCTTCCTTCTGCTAAGTTTAGGTTTTGTTCTTTTTATAATTATCTTAGATAGGAGGTTAAATTGTTGATTTGGGATTTTTCTTCTTTTTTGAGGAAGGCCTGTATTGCTGTGCCTTTCCCTCTAAGCATTGCTTTTATGGCTTCCCATATATTTTTGAATGGTTTTGTCTCATTATTATTTTTGTCAAGGTAGTTTTTTTATTTGCATTTTGATTTCCTTATTGACCCATTGGTTTTGTAGTAGCATGTTGTTTAGTTTCCATGTGGTCTGTTCTTTCTCATTTCTTTTCCTGTCATTGATTTCTAGTTTCATGCCATTGTAGTAACAGAAGATGTTTGAAGTAATTTCTGTACTCTTAAATTTGCTGAGGTTAGTTTTGTGCCCCAGTCTGTGGTCAGTCCTTAAGACTGTTTCATGTGCAGTAGAAAAGAATATATATTACGTTTTTTTTTTTTTGATGTAATATCCTGAAAATATCAATTAAGTCTAACTTTTCTATTGTGTCATATAAGATCTCTGTTGCCTTACTGATTTTCTATCTAGAGAATCTGTCCATTGATGTGAGTGGGCTCTTAAAGTCTCCTACTATGATTGTATTCCCATCAATTTCTCCTTTTATGTCTGTTATTTGTTGTATATATCTGGGTGCTTCTATATATTACAGGCATATATATTGCTAAGTGTAATATCCTCTTCTTGAAATGATCTTAGGTTAGTTTCCAAGGCAATAGAAATAAAAACAAAAATAAACCAGTGGGACCTAATCAAACTTACATGATATTGCATGGCAAAGGAAATCATAAAAAAATAGACAACCTACAGAGTGGGTGAAAAATAGTTGCAGATTATGCAGATGACAAGGGCTTAATCTCTAAAATATATAACTAACTCATACAATTTAATAGTAAAAAAAACCACCCATATGAAAAATGGGTAGAATACCTGCATAGGCATTTCTCCAGTGAAGACACATAGATGGGCAATAGGCACACGGAAAAATGCTCAGCATCGCTAATCATTAGAGAAATGAAAATCAAAACTGCAATGAGGTAACACCTCATTCTGGTCAGAATGGCTATAATTAGTCTACAAAAAACAAATCCTAGAGAGCATGTGGAGAAAAGGGACCCCTCCTACACTTTTGGTGGTAATGCAAATTGATACAACCACTATGGAAGACAGTGTGGACGTTCCTCAGAAAACTCAATACAGAACTACCATGTGATCCAACAATCCCACTCCTGGGCATTATCCATATAAAACTTTCATCAAAAAAGATACATGCACCCCTGTATTCATTGCAGCACTATTCACAATAGCCAAGATATGGAAACCACCTAAATGTCCATTGATAAATGGATGAATTAAGAAGCTATGGTACATATACACAATGGAATATGACTCAGCCATAAAAATAAATAAAATAATGCCATTTCCAACAACATGGGTGGAACTAGAGACTCTCATACTAAGTGAAGTCAGTCAGAAAGAGAAAGACAAATGCCATATGATATCACTTATATCTGGAATCTAATATATGGCACAGATGAACCTATTTACAGATTAGAAATAAGCTCACAGGCATGGAGAACAGACTTGTGGTTGCCAAAGGGAAGGGGGAGGGAGTGGAAGGGACTGGGAGTTTGGGGTGAGTAGTTGCAAACTATTGCATTTGGAGTGGATAAGCAATGAGGTCCTGCTATATCACACAAGGAACTATATATATCCAACCACTTGTGATGGAACAAGATAGAGGATATTGTTAAAAAAAGAATGTATGTATTTGTATGATGGCTTACTTTGCCATATAGCAGAAATCCACAGGACACTGTAAATCAAATATACCAAAAAATTGAATAAGTAAATACAAAGAGAAAAATGTGATGAGTATCAAAACAACAATAATGAAAAATGTTCAGGATCTACTGTATACAGGTTAGTCTAGGTTCTGGAGGTGTATCACTAATGATAAAACAATAATAATATTTTTCTCTTCTGATCCTCTCTGGAAAATTTTTTATCTTACATAAAATCCCTATGACCATCTTTGTTCTTCAGTGGATAGGATGTTATATCATGAAATTCACAGAGTAAAACAAAATCCTAATTTTCTTTTATAAGTTTTTTCCATCCTTTGCATAAGAAACATTTCTCAATAGAACAAGGCAGTATAACTTTCTTATGGTTGGGTTCTTAAGATGTGGAAGCTCAGCATCTTGAGAGCATGTCTGTGTTGAATAAATGTTATATATTATTTTAAAGACAGTGAATTAACAATGAAGGACAAAAGGGAGGGAACAGAATGATATGGTTAGAGGCCTACAGCACTTTTTCATAATATAAATCCTTCCTTAAAATGGCAAAATAGCAGAGATTCTGAAATTAATAGTAGCAATGTTTTTTAGTGTGCCTTATGAACATGATATATATACACAATTAGTTTTGCATATGGCCCACTGTTTGGGCTATATTGATCTAATCCAATCCATTTTTCATTAAGAAAAATGAAACGAAATTCAGAGTGCCCAAGTTGCATAGCTAGTCAAGAGTAGAATTTGAGCTGGAATATTTATTTTCCAAATCCTATTTCATGTTATTTCATCTATTTATTTTGTAGACTGGATATGATATAAACTGAAAAACATTAACATGTTGTAAATTAAAGCAATATAATAATTATATACAGTCTATAATGCATTCACATTTATAAGAATAAAGAAGGGAGCAAAGTAAGAATAACTGTATCGTAATTCTTGATAAATATGGTGGTTTAAAATAGGGGGTGGCAGTAAGATAGCAATTCTTAGCTTTAATCATGTTCAATATATTGAATGTAGACAGCTGTTATGGGGATAGAGAGGCCATGCTGGTGTTCCAGTTTCTAACTTGGGCAGTAATTATTATAGATTTAGGATATGGGAGAAAGTTTGGTTGCAAACAGTTCATTTTGTATTTGCATGTGAGTGTGTATCTGAGTATCGAAGTACATTTGGATATCTAGGTGTGACATTCAGGGAGGGAGATCTAGGTTTGTGGCTTAAATTTGCATTTAATTGGTGTATCAATTGTAACTGAACACAGAGATGAAGAAGACAAGATAATGACTATCTGAGATACATCAGCTACAGTCATCCCTTGTTATCCATGAGTGGGGAATGGTGCAAGGATTCAAAAAACCCAAAAATCCATTGCATGGATGCTCTAGTGGTTTATGTAAAAATGGCATAATATTTGCGTATAAGCTACATCTATCCTCCCATATACTTTAAATCATCTCCAGAGTACTTATAATAACTAGTACAGTATAAATGCTATGTAAATAGTTGCCAGGCACATGACAAAGTTTTGCTTTTTGGAATTTAGAAAGAAAATGTTTTCAGTCTGCAGTTGGTAGAATTCACAGATTCAGAACCTGTACAGAGGGTGAACTGTATACTGCTGAGTGAGATGCAGATCTCAGCAAAAAGGATTGCAAGATCTGAAGGTCAAAAATAAGCAGAGAAATGAAAATGGAAAAAAACTTTCAAAAGAAGATTGTATTTAACAGGACTTCCAATACTATGTTGAAGAGCGGTGGTGAGAGTCAGCATCCCTGCCTTGTTCCAGATTTGAGGGAGAAGGCATTCAGTTTTTGTCCATTGAGTATTATATTTGCTGTGGGTTTGTCATCAATGGCTTTGATTATGTTAAGGAATGTTCCCTCTATACCTACTTTGGTGAGAGTTTTTATCATAGATGGATGTTGGACATTGTCAAATGGTTTTTTTTTTTTGCATCTATTGAGATGATCATGTGGTTTTTGACTTTTGTTAATGTGGTATATGATGTTGATTAATTTGTATATGTTGAACCATCCTTGTGAACCTGGGATGAATCCCACCTGGTCATGGTGTATGACCTTTTTGATACGTTGTTGCATTCAGTTGGCTAAAATTTTGTTGAGAATTTTTGCGTCTGTTTATCAGATATTGGCCTATAGTTTTCTTTTTTGGTGGTATCTTAGTCTGGTTTTGGAATTAGGGTGTTGGTAGCCTCATACAATGTCTTTGGGAGTGTTCCTCCTTCTTCAACCTTTTGAAAAGTTTGAGGAGGATGGGCACCAGTTCCTCTTTATATGTTTGGCAGAATTCACCTGTGAAGTCATCTGGTCCTGGACTTTTATTTGTAAGGAGTATTTTTATGACATATTCAATTTCATTTCTAGTGATCCATCTGTTCAGTTGATCTGTTTCTTCTTGATTCAGTTTTGGCAGGCTATAAGACTCTAGAAGGTTGTCCATTTCTTCCAGATTGTGAAATTTGTTGGCATATAATTGTTCATAGTATTCTCTCATTTTTTTTTGTATTTCTGCAGTATCTGTTGTGATTTCCCCTTTTTCATTTCTGATTTTGTTTATTTGGGTTCTTTCTCACCTCTTCTTAGTGAGTCTGGCCAGAGGTTTGTCAGTTTTGTTTACCTTTTCAAAGAACCAGCTCTTGGTTTGATTGATTTCTTCTATTGTTTTTTGAATCTCTATTTTATTGATTTCCTCTTTGATTTTTATGATTTCCTTCCTTCTGCTGACTTTAGGTTTTTTTTTTTTTTCTTCTTTTTGTAATTCACTTAGGTGGTGGGTTAAGTTGTCAGTTTGAGATCTTGCTCCTTTTTTGAGGAAGGCCTGTATTGCCATGAACTTCCCTCTGATCACTGCTTTTGTGGTGTCCCACAGATTTTGAGTGGTGTGTCTTCATTATCATTTGTCTTGAGGTATTTTTTAATTTCTTTTTTAATTTCCTCATTGACCCATTGGTTTTTTAGTAGCATGTTGTTTAGTCTCCATGTAGTAGTTTCTTTTCCTTATTTCTTTTCCTGTGGTTGATTTCTAGTTTCATGACATTGTGGTCAGAGAAGATACTTGAAATAATTTCTATACTTTCAAATTTGTATTTAACAGTTTGCAGCTTGGTGACTGAATAAATGAACAGGGAGTTCCCACTGTGGCACAGCGGGTTAAGCACCTGACATAATATCTCTTAAGATGTGGGTTCAATCCTTGACCTGGCTCAGTGGTTTAAGGATCCATCTGGCATTGCCATAAGCTGTCACTTGGATCTGGCATTGCTATGACATATTCTGGCAGCAGCAGTCCAGTTCGACCCCTAGCCCAGAAACTTCCATATGTCACAGGTGTGGCCCTAAAAGGAGAAAGAAATAATAAAAAAAGAGCTGACAAATATGCATTGGTTTAAAGACTGACAAATATGCATTGGTTTAAATATGTTGGTGAATTTAATGCGAATGTTTTCTGTGAAGTGGTTAAGGAGAAGCAGGTTGAGGTAGTTTGAAGTATTAGCATGAGGTAAAGAACTAGAGAAATGATGAAAGGAATCTTGTTCAAAAAATATGGGCATGAAGATGAAGAAGGAAAAAAGGTGGTAGCTGACTGGTAATGTAGAGTTGAGTGGGGCAACCCTGATAATACACCCTGTATGCTTCCTCCTACCTGGAACATAATTGACAAATGGCCCAGTGCTGGGCTTAAAATCCATTAAGCATTTACATCGAGGCCATGCCTTTTCTAAGCTTTACTCATCAATGTGAGTGTGTCAGAAGTACTGAAGTAGACCATTTTGTGGAGGTTCTGAGCAATTCTGGGACTCCCTGATGACTTAGTTTCCTAAATTGCATAACTTCTATCCAATGTTATCTCTTCTTCATTAAAGATCAAATTGTATCACTGCCTGTCTGGTTCTCTCAGCCTTCCCTGGCTCTTCCTGATTCCCATTCAAGTAGGCCTTTCCCCTCATAAAGTCCTTGCACGCTTACTCTGTTCAGTCTGCATTGGTCTGTAGGAATCAAGGGCACCAGTGGGCAGATGCTTGTTTTCTTGCCTCTGGCAAAGATCCTGGTCATCAGTTTCCTTCATGTGTAAAACTGAGGCTTGTGTGGTCAAAAGCCTGGTCTAGGATCTGATAGAAATATGGAGATGGCCATTGTTGACTCTGGGCAGGAGGAGGAAAGGAAGGGCAGAGTCCTCCTGGTGAAGAGCCTAATGTTTAGGCTAAAGCAGAAATGTTACTGGTCAGAAGCACTACAGATGCAGAGCTGTGTCTATAGTTTTATTAAATATTTTAACTCAGTAGCATTAATAGCAACAAAATGTACTAAACCATTCAAAGTATATAAATAGAGGCCTTGTCTTATTTGTATGGATTTGGAAGAAAACAGCAAAATATTCTAATTTGAATTAAAATATTGCATAAAAATTTTCAAATGAATGATAGATTTTTGAGGAAATTTTAGAATTTCTTGGTCAGAATGGAAACTAGGGAATCAAAACTTGGTTAAAAATTCTCTTGCTGTCCAATTATGATGAATCAGCTGCTTTACTATTCCTAGCCCTAGAAGTGATCCAAGTTTAGAAAGATCAATACACAAAAACTCCAGACCTAGCCATTTTAAAGCAAATAACTATGTTGGACTTTGTGCTAGGGGCTGTCAGAGTGCAGTATGCATTGTTGAAGCATGTGAATCAGATGCCTGTAGATTCCATGTCCAGAATTAGGAAACCAGTGAAAACTAAATGGTGGAAGTAAAGTGTAATTTCATATTATAAATGAGCATTTAAGTCATCAACTCTGAAGTATCTCTTGGTGACAGAAAGTAGTAACTATGCATTTTGGATGAGAGGAAAATTTAAACAAATACTTTACATCCAGCTTTTCATATGAATAATAAATTAGAAATGTATATGAAAGGATGGGTTAACTTCATTGGGAAAGTTTGAGGAGGCATAATGAAAAAGAAAAGTACCCACTTTCAACCATTAATGTCATAAGATATAAGTCTAATTTCTTATTAGCTCTGTTCTTTAAGAGAAGCCCTTGTCCTATTTATGTTGATTTGGGAGAAAACATCAAAATATTCTAACTTGGATTAAACTATATCTGAAGGAGTTCCTGTTGTGGCTCAGGGGCAACAACGCCAACTACTATCCATGAGGACACAGGTTTAATCCCTGGCCTTGCTCAGTGGGTTAAGGGTCAGGTGTTGTGGTAAGCTTAATGTAGGTCACAGCCGTGGCTAGGATCCTGCTTTGCTGTGGATGTTGTGTAGGCCAGCAGCTTCAGCTCCAATTTTACCTCTAGCCTGGGAACTTCCATATGCTGCAGGTGGGGCCCTAAAAAAAAAAAAAAAAAAAAGTCTTTTAAGTGATCATATTTTCGAGGAAAATCATGAGGAAATTGTCCATTTTTTTTGGCAGCGTGTCCTTCATCTCCAAAGTTTTGCAGTGGAGCCAGGAGCTTGAGAGATGACTTGAAGGGATTCAGTAATTACTTAGTTATTGTGGTTTCAACCTTCTCTGACGTCACAGTTGCTTGAGTTTGCTTTTTGTGTAGTTATTTATTGTTTTTGGAAGAGATATTATTAAATGTGAAAGCAAGTAACTGTGGTGTCTTCAACCATGTGGTAGTCCCCTGCTTTCATTTCATTTTATTGTTGATGATATTTTTAGGATGCAGGAGACCTTTTGAACATTTATCTAGCCACTTAGTTTCCAAATGGATAAAATTAGTTCGTCTGTTGTTTCTTATGTCTTGATTATATCATATATAATTAGGAAGTATGGTCAGCATGATTTCTGCCCTTGCAGATATTCTTATGGTCTGATGCAAAGTCATATTCTTCAATTTAGAAAAAGTTGATTGCTCAAGGGATTTTTATGTACAGAGATAAACAGTCACAAATTGTTAGGTATAAATTTATAAGTGTACCTATAATAGTTAAAATTGTGAAACCCACTTTTTCTTGAAAATTTAGCATTTCACTATTTTAATCATATTCCCTAAAATTTATAGCCCAATTATGATATCTTACAACTAATTTTTAAAAATTTAGACTTTTCATATAGAGCACAAAGCATACATAGATAAATTATCTTGTAATTCATTATGAAAATAATAAAATTAATAAATATTGGTGCAATTCTTGGTATTATTATATATTCCCTACTTCTGTTATATATTCCTCACTTTGCTATCTTACAGTGTTTGCAGCTAGATTGTTAGACCTAAAGGTAAAAGTATTTTCTTAGCCCACAGAATCTCACAGTATCTTAATTTTCAGTTGATTGCTTCTTAAAATAATATAGGTTTGACCATTATGTAAAGATGATTTAAAACTAAACTGCTGAACATCAGGCTAACCTTCCCTTTGACAGATGAACTTTAGATGACATGTCTAATTTATTTCAAAGTGTGTATATGTGTGTGTATATACATATATATATATATATATATATATATATATATATATATGTTGCTTTTTAGGGCTGCACCTGCAACATGTGGAAGTTCCCTGGCTAGGGGTTGAATCAGTGCTACAGCTGCTGGACACAGCTACAGCAATGTGGGATCCGAGCCACGTCTATGACCTACACCACAGCTCAGGGCAATGCTGGATCCTTAACTCTCTGCGAGGCCAGGGATCAAACCCACATCCTCATGGATGGGCTTGTTACCACTGAACCACAATAGGAACTTCCCAAAGTATATTTTTAATAGGTTTTAATTGTCTGAATTTCTTGTGTCCCTAAAAAAGTGATATACTTTAAAGTGCTGTGTAATATATAACCTGTTGGACTTTAAATAGGATATATTGATCAAACCCATTACCGTTATCAAAAACCATGTGTCCTATCATTGCCCTATTAGAATTAATAGGCCATCTATATATAGTATTCATCTTCTAGGAGAGGGAAATTAGTTCCTGACTCCTCTTGGAAATATCTGGCCAATTCATCACCATGGTACCTATTCCCGAATCTTTTTTATTGGGTCGTTAACTGGGACACTGAGCTTATCACTGCTTCCTATTCATGATATAGTTCCATTATTTCCTAAAATAAATTGGTCCACTCATATTTTCCCTTTTTACTTCTTTCCAGCTTATGTAGGTGGTAGGTGTTGGTGGAGCTAAACTTCAGAATTGAAATATGGATGTCAAGTTACACAGTAGCAAATATTTAACTAAAAAGACATTGTAATTTCTTGGAAGGCAGATATTAAACCTAATGATCTTGTACTCTAGGGGAGACAATATGAGAACAATATGTTAACATTATGATTTTTGTTGTTGTTTGATACATCTAGCAAAGAACTCTAAGAAAGAGATGTCCTGTTTGCAAGCAGAGAAAACAGAGATGGAGAGATTCCAGAAATGTGGGTAATTACAAAGAAGCAACTGTTTCTTAAGAGAGGAAAGAAAATGAGGAAAATTGAGCAATAAATGCTGATTGGAACAGAGTCAAATGATGAGACAGTGATTAAATAAAGAGCATGGCTCTGAAAACCTCTGAATTTGATCAGAAGTCAGTTTGTTGAGAGTTGCCCTGAAGTTTAGTTTGAACCAGGACTGCAAGTAGCCATCTGACTGCCACCCACATTTTATCACCTAGAGTTCAGTTACCTGGCTTTGGAAACATGCAGAGAAATTTGCAAAATACAGCACAGCGCTGTGATCAAGAGGAATAGAAAATAGGTTTGATGAATACATAGCATTCTCTCTTGCACTATTCTTTCTTAGTTTTTGCCTGTTTCATAAGCTTCCTGAAAGGGACTGTTAGCACTTCCAAATAACATTATGAATTTTTCAAATATTCCCTGCATTTCTTTCAATATTCCAGGTATATATTTTAAAACAGTTGTATTAGGGACATTTAAACTAATTACTGTTATAGTCTCTGCAAATCTTATTTATTTCCAATATGAAGTATTATTTCCCCCCTTTATGCATATTCAATTAAATTTAAAACAGCTTTCCCTGATTTCTGTTTTATAGAATTTGTTTATTATATCTCATTCTAGCCTTTCTTTCCCCATCTTTCTCCAAAATTTTTCGTTTATTGAATTCGTTTTATAGAATAGACTTGGATTTTATTTTTATTTTTTATCCCAATCAAGATTTTCTGATTTTAGTGAAACAAAACATTAATACTAGTTATGTTCTGCATTTATTGATGTGTCTGATTTTGTTGCTGCCACTTTATATATTCTATTTAACTTATTTCTTTATTTTTCTTCATTATCTCCAAATTTAGCTTTTTTCCTCTTTCAGTGTTTAGGAAATGCCCAGTGCTTTGCATTTCAGAATTAAATAAAATAATATCTATACTACCTGGTGCCTATTATTTTATTAATACTAGATACTCTGTCACTCTAGCTCGTATTATTTATGGGTCATTTAAAGGCATTTGTGCATGGAAGGGTTCATCTTGCAGGTCTGTTACTCAAATCCTGCACACTCTCAAAAAAATGCTTGCCTATATGACTGGCTCTGAGACTTTGGTCCTTACTGTTCAATTTGACCATATAATTTTGTATTTTTTGTCTTTTTAGGGCCACACCTGCAGCATATGGAAGTTCCCAGGCTAGGGGTTGAATCTGAGCTGTAGCCACTGGCCTCCGCCACAGCAATGTCAGATCCAAGCTGTGTTTGCAACCTACACCACAGCTTACGGCAGTGCTGCATCCTTAACCCACTGAGTGGGGCCAGGGATTGAACCTTTAACCTCATGGATGCTAGTCAGATACGTTTCCATTGAGCCACGATGGAAACTCCTGACCTGATAATTTTTGCTAACAATGTAATGTGTAGCGAGTGCTTATTTTTGTATGCTGGACATGGGCCATGCTGTACCAATTTCATCAGGTAGTTTATGTTAATGATATAATTTATGGTAAACACCTGTTGTTGCTCTGAGTGGACTAGAGTCTGAGTAGCTGAAGTCAGTCATGCAGGTGCTGTATGCCAACAAGGCTGACCCTGTTAAAACCCCTGGACACAAAGCTCAGGTGAGTTTCTGTGGTTGGTAACACTTCATATGTGTTGTTACATACCATTGCTCATAATACTACGTTTGTCCATCAGGTGACTCCAGTGAGAGAAGATCTTGGACACATGTGGATGTTACCTAAGATGCCTTTCCCTTTGTTAATTTGAGTATCTTTTTCCTGTAATGCACTGTGACTATGAGTGTAGCAGGTTTTGAGTCTTAGGAGTCCTTCTTTTGAATCATGGAGACTGGGGGTGGCCTTGGAGATTGCTGTGCAAGGGTGGCCTTGCATAGCACCTAAATCATTACACAAAAGGCTATCTTCAGTCCTTATCTTGGTTTCTTTTTCAGTTTCAGTTTTTCATTCTATTTACATACCTTCTTACTATATGCCTCAGCCCTCCATTAGGGTGCCCTGAAATATGGTGATTTCTTTTTTCCTAACCACCATACTTTCCTTCTTCTCTTCATTCTCACACACCATATGCCCTCATCAAACACTCATGCCTTTTTAACTTGAAGCCAATAAAGTTTCTCCTACAAATATGAAATAAAAGGAAAGAAAATCCCTACGTATCTTTGTACACAAACACCTCTGATTTTCCTAAAACATCCATCATTCATTTTCCACCAGAGACATGGCTTCTTTGACTTACAGATAGTCCCCATATTAGACAAATATTTGCTGAACCCTCTATCTACTATATGATTACTGTGATCAGGACCTCATGCTAGATAAATCAAGGGTAGGTTTTGACTTCTAGGAGTTTAATATATAGGAGAAACTTAAATAGTGGGAAATGAATGATAAGAGCTATCAATAATGAGAAGGATGCAAAGTGAGCTCCATGGGAAACAGAATAAAGAAACTAATTTCATTCAATGTAATTAAGAGTTTTTGTTGATTTTAAAATCTTTTATGTGTCTCCACTGTTGGTGTCTCTCACTTTAATTTGAAATTCTTAGATGACAAAGTCATGCCTGCTTTAATAGGATTGTATCATGCCTAGAAAAATACAGAAATAGTTAATGAATAGCTTAAGGAAAATGGTTATTTTTAGGTGTTTAAAATTTAGTTTTTTAGAGGAATGCTTTTAAAAATCATTGTTAATTTTAAATACTCATGTTACTATACATAGCATTATTGTCTCTCTCTCTTTTTTTTTTTTTTTTTTGCCTTTTCTAGGGCTGCTCTTGTGGCATATGGAGGTTCCCAGGCTAGGGGTGTAATTGGAGCTGTAGCCACCGGCCTATGCCAGAGCCATAGCAACGTGGGATCTGAGCCACGTCTGCAACCTACACCACAGCTCATGGCAACGCCGGATCCTTAACCCACTGAGCAAGGCCAGGGATTGAACCCAAATTCCTAGTTGAATTCATTAACCACTGCGCCACATTGGGAACTCCTATACATAGCATAATTAAAGAAATACTCATGCTTTTAACATTGGCTTCAAGGGATGGTCTCAATTTTCAACATTGCTTCTGTGTGTTCATTATTAATTATAATATTAATTAAGATACCAGTAACATCTATAAGTTTATTCTTTAGCAAAATTAAGAAGCAAATTAAGAAGTGGTCATTAAATATATTTACTTTGTAAAGTGGTAAAGAAACAGGCAGACTGAACAATTGAGCATATTGAGAATCTTAACACTCAGTACCTTGATTCAGTTATCCTTGTTTGATCATTTAAATTTCTAGTTACTCTACAAAATTACGTAAAGTTTGTGCCATTTATATCACTTGGTCAAAATGTAAAGTTTATGCATATTGCTCTGGCTATCGATTGTTCCTAATTGATTATACCTTATGAGTCATACAAAGTGAGTTACACATTCTAAACTATATTTTAAATAATGGTGTATTTGTGAACCCCGATGCATCTTAGAGAAACCTGAAAATTCATTTATCTATGTACACTTTCAAACTTCAGTTCAGAATGAAAGGTGGAAATAACAAGATTGTAAGGTAATTTATGATATAACTGAGGAAGAGAATATATAGCACTGCAGTATTTCAACTTGTAGAATAAATAAGTAAATCAAAAATCTAATGTCCCCATATATTATATCTAATAGATATGGCTTCACTAATATCCCTGTTGACAAGGTAAAAACAGAGCATTACATAATCAACAAAAAATATAAGCCAAATAATTAGGAAAATTATTTATTTTCTTCAGTTGACTGTTTCAGGTATCACTGAAAGACATTAATCTGAAGAGGTGTAACTTGAAAACTGCCAGTTGTAGGAAATTAAAAATAGACTTGTTTACCGGAGATGCTAGCAACTTTTGTGATATTCAAATATTAACGAAATCTGTTATTTTATTTAGTCTCTACTAAATGTCAAGCATAATTCTAAGTTTTAGGGACTGCCCAAACTATAAACAAAATTATTTGTATCAGAGTAGTCATAGCCTAGGAGAAACAAATACATATTTTTCAGTGTTGGAATTAAAATGAAAGGACAAAATTTTGTCAAATTCATTAAAACAGACTTTTTCTGTCATAAAAAAGAACTGGACTTCATTGGTGAAGAAGACAAAAGAATTGGTAATTAACTTGATTCAAGGGTTGACCTTACCAAAGCATAGTGAACTCTAACACAAAGTGTTCAGAAATGTGTATGGAGTATTGGATACATGTGAGGGCTTTATCAGATAGATACAGAGCCAGAAAAATATGATCCATAGAACATGGAAAACATGGGATAAAAGAACCTGGGGATAGATAATGAGGATGCATTGATCTGGTTAGTTATGTCAGAAGGTTCTACTGTTAGGTGTGAAAGTAAGAGAACCGGAGTGCACTGGCCAAGAGAAAGGGCTTCGGGGACCATTTCAAACATGCCCAAGGTCAGGGAAACTGAAGGGTTAAACAAAACACAAAACAGAAATTCCGTCACAAAGAGCCTAGAACAGAAGGCAGGTGATCAGAGAAAGCTGCCATCTGAGAAGGTTCCTAGACTTCACCCCACATAAAATGTTTTGAATCAGTACCAAGATGTTAACATAATGACATAGTTTTCCTCTGCTCTGCCACCCTACCAGAAAGCAGTGTTGACTAAGAGTATGGAAGTGAAGAGCCAATAGTTAGAGCTCATCAGTTTTGTCCAAATGGAAAGGTTGTCATTTCAGTTAAGTAGTTCACTAACGGTAGTATTGTCCTGTTAACAGTATCAGACCCAAAAGGTGTACCTTGATATTCAGGGAAAAAATTCAGTTGCCTTTTCTCTCTTTGAGTAGTATTCCCATGAAAAACTTGCCTAGAGTACTCAGTGTTTCACTAAAATGTGCCTTACTTCGAAAAAATTACTTCTGCTTGGGGTAATTTGAATTTCTATTTTTTTCATTGATGTCTCAGAACTGAAACATTAAGTGATGTGCTTTAGTTACTAGTTTTAAAGCTAGATAGATAAATTTGTGGATGCTATTATCATAAAATCCATGTAGAGTAACTCACCCTTTGGCATTGGCTATTTCTTTCCATTACTTATTATATGTGAGACTTTTTCCAGAAAAGCAAGAAAGTAAGTCAAATTGATTCCTGATGACAAATGACATTTTGCCCAAAATTTTAAAACTAATGTTTGAAAGGGAGAGGCATGTGAGATGCTGAAAGATGATAATGTCATGAATTTCCTTTGAATGTAGGGGAGAAGTACTGTTACTTGCCATTACTAATTTAGATAAGCATCTGTATATCCTTTAGTATCTCCACACCTAAATAATGGCCAAGGATGCATGTGTATCCTAAAGGTACTTATCCCCAAGGATGTACATTTATTTCATTATTATAAGCATCTTGAGATCCAGGTTTGCACCAAGAAAGTGCTGCCATACTTAAGAAAAAACAGAATTTGCCTCTTCATTGTAAGACAATATTTTATTCGAGGGTATGTATTGATTTGCAGATTCATTTATTTGGCTCTCCGGCTGCGGTGGTAATGAAACAGTGATGCTGCATTTTCTGACTACAGAAGTAACTAGCTTAAAACTATATTAATTTTATTGTTGGCCCACCATCTTTAATTTTTATTTAGGTTATCTAATTCATTCTTTCAGCAATAATTTTTAACGTTTTGGTAGTTGATTTTTAATTGAGATATAGTTGATATATAATATTATGTTAGTTTCTAGCATACAACATAGTAATCAGCATTGAAATACAGTATGATCACCACCATAAGTCTAGTCAACATCTGTCCCCATGCAAAGTTATTTCATCATTACCATATTCCTTTTGCTGTACATTATATTCCTGTGATTCATTCATTTTATTACTGGAAGTTTGTACCTCTTAATCCCATTCACCTATTTCACCCACCCTCCCATGTACCTGCCTTCTGGCAACCAATGAGTCTGCTTCTGGAAATATGTCTTTTTAAATTAATGTTTTCATTTTCTTCAGGTAAATACTCAGAAGTGGAATTGCTGGATAGTATGGCAGTTCTGATGTTTTGAGGAACCTCCATACTGTTTTCCATAGTGGCTATACCAGTTTACATTCCCATCTCAGTACATAGCTTGGCTTTTCTCTGCATATTTTCCTACATTTGTCTTATTTGTTGTCTTTTGATGATAGCCATTCTGACAGGTGTGAAGTGATATATCATTGTGTTTCTAATTTTCTTTTCCCTGATGATTAGTGGTATTAAACATCTTTTTTTGGGGTCTCTTGACCAGCTGTATGCCTCACTTAGAAAAATGACTATTTTCTATTCAAGTCCTCTGCCCATTTTTAAATCATATTTTCTTTGTTTCTTCTTTGTTCTTTTGCTATAGTGTTGTGTAAGTTCTTTATATATTTTGGATATTAATCCCTTATTAGACATATCATTTGGAAATATCTCCCATTCTGGTTGCCTTTTTGTTTTGTTGATGGTTTCTTTCACTGTGCAAGAGATTTTTAGTTTGATATAGTCTCATTTTTTTGTTGTTGTTTTTTCTATCTTTTTTCCTTTTTTTTAAGACCTGTAGCATATGGAAGTTCCTGACCCAGGGGTTGAATCTGAGCTGCAGCTGCAGGCCTACACCACAGCCTGCAGCAATGCCACATCCTTAACCCACTGAGGGAGGCCGGGGTTAAAACTTTTATCCTCATGGACACTATGATAGGTTCTTGACCTGCTGAGCCACAGTGGGAGCTCCTGTTTTTTGTTTTTGTGTCCCTTGCCTGAGAAGACATAGTGAGAAAAATGTTGTGTACACCAACGTCAGAGAGCATACTGCCTATATTTTCTAGGAATTTTATGACTTCAGGTCTTACATTGAAGTTTTTAATCCATTTTGAATTTATTTTTGTATGCAAATAACAGAGTGGTTCAGTTTCATTCTTTTGTATGTAGTGCTCAAGTTTTCTCAATACCATTTACTGAAGAGGCTGCCTTTCTCCCATTATATGTTCTTGTCTCCTTTGTTACACATTAATTGTCATATAAGTGTGGGTTCCATTTGGAGCTGTCTGTTCCATTGTCTTGATCAATATGTCTGTTTTTGTGCTAGTATCATACTGTTTTGATTACTATAGATTTGTAATATAGTTTTAAATCATGGAAGATATTACCTCTAGCTTTGTTCTTCTTTCTCAAGATTGCTTTGGCTATTTGGTGTCTTTTGTGGTACCATACAAATTTTAGGATTATTTGTCCTAATTCTGTGAAAATACCATTAATATTTTGATAGGGGTGGCATTGAATCTATAAATTGGCTTGGGAGGTATGGACATTTTAACATTAATTCTTCTAATCCATGAGTGCATGAGTATATCTTTCCATTTATGCTTGTCTTCATTTTCTTTCATCTGTATCATATAGTTTTCTGCATATTTTATTTCCTTGGTTACAATACCTATTCCTATGTATTTCATTTGATACAACTGTAATGAGATTGTTTCCTTAATTTCTCTTTCTGATAGTCTGCTGTGAGAGTATAGGAACACAACAGAATTTTGTGTACTAATTTGGTATCCTACAACTTCTTTGTTTTGTTTTGTTTTAGGGCCACACCTGTGGCACATGGGAGTTCCCAGGTTAGGGGTTGAATTGGAGCTGTAGCTGCTGGCCTACACCACAGCAATGCAGGACCTGAGCTGCATTTGTCACCTATGCCACAGCTCACAGAAATGCCAGATCCTTAACCCAAAGAGTGAAGCCAGGTGTTGAACCCACATTCTTACGAATTCTAGTTGGGTTCATTACTGCTGAGCCACAGTAGGAAATCCTGTAGCCTACAACTCTACTGAATTCATTTATTAGTTCTAATAGGTTTTTTTTTAATGGAGTTTTAGAGTTTTCAGTATAGAGTATCCATGTCATCTGCAAAAACTGACAGTTTTTACTTCTTCCTTTCCAATGTGGATTCGCTTTCTTTCTTTTGTCTGATTGTTGTGGCTAGGACTTTCAGTAGTATATTTAATAAAAGTGGCAAAAGTGAGCATCTTTGTCCTATTCCTGATCTCAGAGGAAATGCTTTCAACTTTTCACCATTGAGTATGATGGTATCTGTAGATGTGTCATATATGGCCTTTACCATATTGAGCTGTGTTTCCTCCATACCCACTTGGTTGAGTTTTTATCAGAAATAGATGTTGAATTTTGTCAAGAGTCTTTTTTCCATCTGATGAAATGACCATATGATGTTTATTCTTTGTTTTGTTAATGTGGCATAAAACTTTGACTGACTTGCAGATATTGAGCCATCTTTGCATCTCTGGATACAGAAAACTTGATCATGGTACATGATACTTTAAATGTATTGTTGAATTCAATTTACTAATACTTGTTGAGGATTTTTGCATCTAGATTCATTAGGAATATTGATCCGTAACTTCCCTTTTTTGTTGTATTTTTGCCTGGTTTTGGTATCAGGGTAATGCTGACCTCATAGAACAAATTTGGAAGCAGCCTCAAAAGAGGATATTTTGTGTATAGCATTTGAAAGTATGTTATTAATTTCTACTACTAAGGATTTATATATTTGTTTCATGAAACATTTAAACTTTGTTCTTTTGTCCTAAGACAAATCTATCAAAGTGTACTTAATATTACAAATAAAATAAGTAGCGCAATATATCTTGGAACACTTTTTAATGATAATCCATAATCATATTAGATATTAAGATTAAGAAAAAGGAAAGATCAAAAGCCAAATGCTAAAGTTTTTCAGGAGCATTGATTAGTAAAAACTAATAAACTAGTATTATATAGCTACATGACAATTGCATATATATAGTGAAGCCACCCCTAAAGTTTTTAACTTTCTGTAAAGGAACCGTAAGAATTCTCTGTCATTTTCTAGGTGACCCAATAAGTCATCTAGCTGATTTCCAGTTGACCAGAAAATATTGAGTTGATAGTAAAGATCTTCCTTGACTTATGATGGTGTTACATTCTGATAAGCCCATCACAGTTTGAAAATAAAAAGTGGAAAATGCATTTAATATACCTAACCTATTAAACACCATAGCTTAGAGCAGCCTACCTTACATGTGCTTAGAAAACTTATGTTAGCCCACAGTTGGGCAAAATCATGTAATGCAAAGCCTGTTTTATAATAGAGTATTGAATATTTCATTTAATTTATTGAACACTGTATGGAAAGTTAAAAACAGAATGGCCATAGACATGTAGAATGGTTAACTGTATCAGTTGTTTACCTCTTGACAGCATAGCTGACTTGGAGTTGTGGCCTGATGCTGCTCTGTGTCATAAGAGAAAATTGTACTGCATATTGCTAGCCCAGGAGAAGATTTAAATTCAAAATTTGAATTTCTCTTTTTACTGCAAAAGTCAAAAAATCCTAAGTCCAGCCACAGAGAATTGAGGACTGTATGTATATAGGAAGCTCTGTATTAGGCTGTGCACATGCAGCAGTGAATCATTTTAATGTAGGCAGAGGAATGAAGAGGCATTTTCAAAATAGTGTGATGGAGTTAAGTACAAGATACTGTGGGAACATAAAGAATGGCTATATGGTCCAGCTTTGGGAGCATGGGAGAGTAAGTGAAATATCAAACTTGAAAAGGAATTATCCAAGGCAAAAAGGACAATGGGAGAGGAGAGATGTGGAGGCATAAATAGAGGTACAGGAGTTGGGAAGGAGCATGCTTGGTGCATTTAAGCACAGCTAGAAGCTTGGTATCTGTGAAACTTGGGTATAATACTTAGAGGTGGGATGAGAGGGAGTAACATGAGCATGAAGGGCTTCCATTTAAGATTAATTTAGGGATTTATGTGCAAAGATGTAGTCTTATGAAAGACTTTTAAGTGGAAATGCAAAGAACCACATTTTGAATGGCTATTCTAGAAGCTATGTGAAAATGTATTCAGTGTGAGGGAATTTATATCACCTTTTGTCCTTGATATCATCATGCTATTTTCTAACTATTTCATCTTCACCAAAATCTTTGCTTACTAAGTCGTAGTGTGTAACTTCTCCCCACTTTCTTTACTGGCATAAAGATGTTCTCATTGGCATATTTGTGTTTGGAAGGTGACGCATAGTGGTAAGGTGGTTAGATATATGCATACCCCTCCCTTCACTTAGCTCATTTCTCATTCCTTGCTGCTAAAACTAATAGAATGGCAGAGTAAATATGGCTCTCTTTGTATCTATTTTTACATGATTATTCAATTAAATCTTATTTGCTCCTCTAGGGGCAATCTTCCCATTTTCGTTTTTAGATTAAGTTATTTTAAGAAACTTTCCACCCATGCCATGGTGCTTGTACTCTGCATTGGTATTCATGAGAGACTGGTCTATCATGAGTTGCTCTAAAACATGACAGGGTGCTAAAGTTTTAATCAAACATTAATTTCTAAATGACTTTTCCTCCTGGCTTGTGCCTGGATTAATGATAAACAAATACAATTCAAGGTTCTTGCTGAAGAAATACATTTTGGAGTTTAAGAAACACTTTACTGAGTTAACACATACAAAAAGCAATAGAAAAAGTCAAAGGCTCAGTTGAGCAAATGTGAAACCTAGAGGGATAGATTGGGAGCAATTGAAAAAGAAGGAAAACAGATCTATACATGACCTAGAAAAGAGTTGACCAATCTATAACTCATGTAGAACTATAGCCTACCTGACCTATTGCCAATACCTAGAAGTAGGGAGTCAAAACTTCCAGATCAATAGGTTAGGAACTATAATGCAGAATCACAAGATTCCAGCTGAAAACCAACTCAAAACTACTCGATAACAGGGAACCCAGCCATAGTCAATATGTTGGAATTGGTCCAAGAGATCTATCATTGTGTAATCACATTGCTCTCTCTTCCACCAAAAGGTCCTCTAACTTGTACAATTCTTGCCATCTACAAAAATATCTTCCTTTGCAACAAAGGAGCAGGGAATATATACTGTTTCACCTTGCTTCAACACAGCTCTGAAATTGAACTTTCTTTTTTAGTCTAATCCATTGGATAAACATACACATGAACTCCTTTCCTGGAGCAAATGTCTCCTTGTCTTTTCTCTTTCAGACTCATGTATTACTGACAAAAGCAAGTCATTTTGTTTCAGATTTTTGTCCAGTGGTTCCTGTTTTACAAGCTTTACTTCTGTTAACAGTTTTGTTCTTTTTTTTAATTTCAACTCTGTTGTAATTATAAGGCTCTTAGAATAGGAACCCTAGGGCCCCTCCTTATTAGCATGCCATCAAATTCCAGTATATGTGTTAGTAATGTTAGGCATGAACTTCAGCTCTGAAACAAGGTACAACTGTTACTAAAAGTTAAACTGCTTTTGGAGACAATGTTCTCGTGAATTGAAATCTGACCAAAAAAAAAAAAAAAATGCAAATAAATACTAACAGAACTAACCATTGCAGTTGTTATGAATCCATCATTTCCATGTTAACTATATTTATTAAGCATAGAAAAATTGACTTTTTTGTATAATATGAGCAGTAGGAATTCTCAAGCTGAGTATGCACACACACATGCACACGCACAAATTAATAGTGTTTGGTCATAAGTTTGAGTTACACCTGTTGAACAACTTTACTCCAATCAAATCCCTTTGGAAATTTGATGTGTTTTCGGAGGTTGGTTCCAGGTTAAATGCTGTGAAACACAGTTTCAAAAAAAAACTGGTAACAGTTTACTTTTAAAGCTTGATTATCTTTTCTGTGCTCATACCCCTTTGAACCATCTGATCATTTCTCTTTTAAATTTCTCCTATTATTTCTCGGCCTTTTAAGTAAAGACAAATAAATAAACATACGTTCACAACCTCACTCCTAATACAAAGGATAAACTTCTAATTCTCTTTATTGCATGTTAAATCATTATTTTGGGCCCTGATCATTTTCCATATTCTCCAGTAAGTTACTCCCACTTCCTCTTTATCTTGTATGTGTGTGGGTATGTGTGTGCTCAGTGAGGCTTAGAATTAAAGACTCTATTCTACACAATGCATCCACTCTATCAAGAGCCAAATTCTTATCTTGCTTTGAACCCTCAGGGATCATTGACTTCAAAAGAATATATTATGTTCCAAAGTGGCTTCATACAGCTGTAGAGGAAGGCATAAAATTGGTCCCGAGAGACTAGTTTCTCAATTCAATGTGATGTTATTCTGCTGCATACATAAGTGGATCTGTCTTTCTCACTGGTGCATGAATGTTTGCATGTGTTTGTGATCAAGCATTCTTGGACAAAACAGAATGCCGATATTCTTTCTATAATTATTCTCAGGCAATAGTGGAGATGGTATTATCAAAATAAAAACTCATTAATATTTTAAACTGAAGGCTCTTTTATGATTTATACTCCGTTTGAAGTACAAATAAGCAGTAAATCTGATGTGTAAAAAAAGCAGATCCACTGTGAATAAATGGCCAGTCTTCCAAGTGCCCTCCAAACCCAAAGGATTCCAGAATATCAGTTACTTGTTTAATTGTAGTAATTATCACAGGGGAAGGGGTGATCTCAGATATAAAGTAAAAATTACATTCTATAAAAATGAAAGGAAGAAGTTCTTTTGTGGGTTAAGAATCTGGCATTGTCACTGACTTGGTTGAGGGTTTGATCCCTGGCCTAGGGCTTTCCGGTGTGGCCAAAACAAAGAAAAGGGAATGTTTGATCACTATGTATGAAAACCTGACCCATTCGTATATATACATGAGGAGATACATAACAGCCTAATGGTTTCAAGGAAATGTGAATTCCTGTAAACCTATATATTTCTTCTAACCTTTCTCCTGCATAATCTAACTATATAAAATAATTTGGGATTCATATTTTTGGTATTTTTTCCAAAGTATATTTTAATCAAAAAGATAAAAGAAGGTTCCGAGGTCAGGTATACTTGGGAAGTTGGGTGATAAAAAATGTTAACCAAATTTATCTGACATACTTTGTAGAGCTTTCACTATGCTGCATTTTTCTGCAAAAATAGGATATAATCACCACAGACAAAGTGATAAAACCAAAACCAAAGCCACTCTGGTATCCCACCCCTGCCCCAATGTCAAGTTGGCATTTTGCAGGATTTTTTTTATACATTTATGTTTGTTTCTCAGGGTTGCTTTGGCAATTCAGGGTTCTTTGTGGTTCCATATAAATTTTAGGATTGCTCTAGTTCTGTGAAAAATGTCAGGGGTAATTTGATAGGGATTGCATTGACTCTGTAGATTGCTTTGGGTAGTATGGCCATTTTTACAGTATTAATTTTTTCAATCCAGGAACATTGGAATATCTTTCCATTTCTTTACATCTTTAATTTCCTTGATTAATGTTTTATAGTTCTTGGCATATTGGTCCTTTACCTCCTTGGTCAGGTGTATTCCCAGGTATTTGATTTTTTGGGGTGCAATTTTAAAAAGTATTGTGTTTCTATGTATTCCTTTTCTAAAGTTTCATTTTTAGCATACAGAAATGCGACTGATTTCTGAATGTTAATCTATATCCTACTACTTTGCTGAATTTGTTGTATCAGTTCAAGTAGTTTTTGGGTTGAGTCCTTAGGGTTTTTCTATATATAGCATCATGTCATCTGCATACAGTGACAGTTTTCTCTCTTCTCTTCCTATTTGGATGCCTTTTATTTCTTTTGTCTGATTGCTGTGGCTAGGACCTCCAATACTATGTTGAATAGCAGTTGCGAGAGTCGGCATCCTTGTCTTCTTCCAGAAGTGGAAAGGCTTTCAATTTTTCTCCATTGAGTATTACATTTGCTGTGGGTTTGTCATAAATTGCTTTGATTATGTTAAGGTATGTTCCCTCTATACCCCCTTTGGTAAGAGTTTTTATCATGAATGGATGTTGGATTTTTTCAAATGCTTTTTCTGCATCTGTTGAAATGATCATATGGTTTATTTTTCCTTTGTTAATGTGGTGTATGATGTTGATTGATTTGTGTCTGTTGAACAATCCTTGTGAACCTGAGATGAATCCCATCTGGTCATGGTGTACATTTATATTTACTAAGGAGTATTTTACTCTTTTCTTTAAAAATTCCACTTACATATTTTAATCCTTTCATTAATTTTTAAGAAATGAATACCACTGTTTACTGTGAAATACACTCACAATTTTTGATTAACAGTTTGGATTTATACCAGTACATCAACTTAATGTTTTATGCAGTGGATATAGTGGAAGGTTTTCTAGTTCTAGACATTAAAACTTTTCTAGAATACTGTCTACAGCTAATGAGGCTAAAAGATGGTAGCCTCAGTTTTAAGTATAATAGCAATATTTACTGGACATAGTGAAAGATACTGATGTTTTTAGTTATGCTTTTACAGTTGCATGTTAATAATCATTACTCATTCTTTCTTTCGTTGGCAGTATATACTGGCATCTCATTTAATATTGCTGTTAGGAGGATTATAATCTTATTATCTACTCATGCTGGACATTTATAGTAAATGAAGCCATCATTTTTTGACACAGATGAATTGCCATATAGAAAATAACATATTGCAGTGAGACAAAGACAGTCTTTGGTCTTTTTTTGGCCTTTTGGACTAGGTATTAGCTAAATCATTTTTTTTTTTTTTTTGTTAACCCGTGTTTGCAAAAAGAACCAAAGAAACAATGGGATAGCAGAATAAATAAACTTTTAGTAGGTCAGATATACTCATAAGTGGGCGATTTCTGCATCTAGTTTATGAGTGTACACTGCATAATTTTCTAGAATCACACATTGTGAGCATGGAAGCAGTTATGTATTTCTTTTTTGGAAAAATTAATGCAGTATAAGAGAATATATGAAAAATGATTCATATAGCACTTTTCCTACCTTTTGATTCTGATTCACAGGAAAAATTCCATAAGCATTAATATTTGATGGAGGAATTCCCATTGTGGTTCAGCGGTTAACAAACCTGACTAGTATCCATGAGGACACAGGTTCGATGCCTGGTGTTGCTGTAAGCTGTGGTATAGGTCACAGACATGGCTAAGATCCCACATTGCTCTGGCTGTGGCATAGGTCAGTGACTGCAGCTCCAATCTGACCCCTCTCCTGGGAACCTCCATATGCCATGGGTGCAGCCCTAAAAAGACAAAAAACAAAAAAAAATTGATGGAAAGAAAAGAGCCCTATTTGTTGGAAAATGGTGGAAGATATGAAAAAAGTTACAATCCTTAATCTAGATGTTTCTGTGAATGGTGTGGGCAGATATTTTATATATAAAATATCCAATGCAAATATTTCTCTACATTTACTAAATTATGTTTCATTATTACAGTGTTTCAGATATGTAAACAGTTAAATTATATGTGTTGTGTTATCACCTGAAAGAAGACTCACTAGGTTTATCAAAAAAGTAAGATAAATAAAAACAAGCCTGATTTTATTTGCCTCCTTATATACTTCTCTATGGCTATAAATATATAACTGCAATGATATCATTTCAGTCAATATAATAATAAAATATTATTAATGAGTACCTAGGAACCCATAAACCAAATAAAAATAAAAATTGGATGTTATTGGCCTCCAGACACAACTTAAGAAAGGTGACTTCCAAATATGTGACGCTTTTTCTAGCTATGTTTTTTTTTTTTTTTTTTTTTTGGCTGAATTCTAAATATATTTCTTTTAAAAGTTAGCATTTGCTTGAATTTTACATTTGTTTTACATTATCATCAGGAAAAAAATGGTAGCACATGCAAATACACTTTAAAAGTTGTTGAAAGAAACTTAGAGATTATAGGCAAACTAGCTAAATTAGAAATCTGTGAAATTACATTTAAGAAAATCTCTTAGCAGAACATGTCAGATATTGATGTGCTGCAATGAATGTCTGGATATATGATTTGTAGACCATGATGAATATTTTACACTGATATCTTAGGTTGGAATTTTCTGGGAAATTACTGTTACTGTTGCTATTGTAGTAATTCTTTAGTAGTAGTAGTAGCAGTAGTGGGAAAATAAGTAGTAATATCACCATTGTGGCTTTTATTTGGATAAAACTTCTGTGAGAACTCCTTTGAAGTTTGGAGGTTGTCTTTCAGTAGTAAGGCCCGTAACCCAAGTTAAGAGATGCACTAGTTAGGTTATGACTTAGCCATATGCATAATCTCACAATTTAAGATCTATTTTAGCCATACATCCATCATGGCTGTAAAAGTCTACTATTACAAAACGTATTAGACAATAAATAATTCAAAATATAGCGGGATCTTCTCATTAAATGCCCCCTCAAAGGTATCATGAACCTATTTAAAACGGAAATTCTTTCTTGTATGATTGCTTAACAGAAGACTTCAATAATACCATAAGAAGTTCTATGTGTATATATTGTAGTGATATTCCCATTTTAGAGACTGCTTTGCTTTTCCTTCACACCCCATGGAATATGCCAATAGCTATTTTTCTGTTTTCTCTCTTGATCTGCAAATCTATGTTTAAACTGTCATTAATTTCCATAAACTTACATGTAAAATCACTTAGGATTTTGTTTTAGGAATGTATAACTGACATGTTTTACTTGAAGAGGGTAACTGCTGCCTGTAGGGAATACAAGGTGTGCTGTTTTCCCAAAGTTCTCAAGAATATGTTGAAAACAAGAAGGAACACTCTTTTTATGGATTTTCGTATTTTCATAATGGTAGCTTCAAGGAAATAAGTCTCAAAACTTATAATCTTTTCTTATGAGAGAAGTTTTCTTCAGAGGACTACTTACGAAAACAACCAAAATAGAGTATTTGAAATAAAATTACATAGATAAAATATTAATTTATAAAAAGTATTACATGATAATATCTGATGTATTAATAGACATAGATCTGTAAATCATCATTTTACCAATTTCACATTGTTTAAAAAAAACCTTTAGGTAGAATCTCATAAATCTGTAGTCTTTATATGTTTCTTATAAAACAAAATGAGTCAGAGAAGCTTCCCTCCAGGATCCAGAACCTGTAAAGAATTTCATTTACTCAGTATCATAGATAACATGAAGACAGCCTGTTAGGAAAAGATTTATATAAAAGAAAAAAGACTGGGAATAGATTTGAACAACATTTCTCAGCCAAGTAAAAACTGCAATATTGACATTTTATACTTTCTCATTGTTAACGTGAAGAAAATACATAGAAGTCCATCCTACAACCTATAATACCACCTCATTGGGCTAGAATCTCAATGCAGTCTCATAAAATCAAGTACTAAACAAATGGACATTTCTTTTCAGCTGTGAGATATACACAGAGAAATTTTTGTGTAAAGTTAGTCCACATGATCCTACTGGTAGAATCTGGTGAAAAACCAATATCCCTTTGTTAATTAGGGATGGCAACTGCAGTGTTACAAAGGAAACTGCAGTAGGGTTCAGGTTCTTTGTTCTTTGCCTGGGTCAGAGGACCCTGGAAGCATTTCAGGGGATATCTGAATACCTTCAATTGTTTACCCAAAAAGACGTATAATGGATTTTCTTGGAGAGAAGTATTCATAACATTTCCCAATGTGTCTGTGTAATCTCAAATTAAGCACCACTTTCTAAATTATATAATCTTATCACATTATGACATCAGTGGTAGGGCTTAACTGCTGCACAGAGTAGAGTGAGGTGATAACAGGATGAAGTAAGTTGATGTCTTGACACTGAAGGATAGAGTTCAACCGGACTTCCTAGACTTCCTTAATAGTGGGTTTATTCTTCTCAATAAACCCTATCACTCTTGACATGTTATCTTTTGTGTTAGTTTATTGTCTTGACTAGAGTCAACCTTCCAAGAGAGGGATACTTTTTAAAAACTTCATTATCTCCAGTATCTAGAAAAATGTTTGATACATGATAGATATGCAGTAAATCCTTGTTTAATGAGTGGAGGTTCTACTCAGGAAAATTTCCTGGTAGGTTAATTCAACATGGTAATTCATGATTACAAGCAGCTTGCAACAACATGATGTTGTAAAACTTCTTTAAAATAAAAGTATCTTAAAACATAATATAGCCAAAGGATAAAGCCAACAATAACAGCAAAGTAATAAACTAAATTCTGACTATGATATATCTTGGAATTTCTGTGGTAGCTTATCGTCCTCATGGCCACCATCAATTTCTTCCCTTCCTATATGTGCATACCATTCCACCTTCCTGAGCTGGGGTCTTATTTTTTTCCACTTCGATGTAACTTGATTAATCAACATAATGGGTGAGGAGTTCCCATCGTGGTGCAGCGGAAACGAATCCAACTAGGAACCATGAAGTTGTGGGTTCGATCCCTGGCCTTGCTCAGTGGGTTAAGGATCCATCGTTGCTGTGAGCTGCGGTGTAGGTCACAGATGTGACTTGGATCTGGCGTTGCTGTGGCTGTGGTGTAGGCTGGCAGCTACATCTCTCATTAGACCCCTAACCTGGGAACCTCCATGTGCTGTGAGTGTGACCCTAAAAGGAAAAACAAACAAAACATAATGGGTGAGAGTGACATCCTGGAACTTCTGAGGCTTGGTTATTAGACACCTTGCATCTTTCACCTAGACCTTTTGGAGCATTCACTCTAGAGAAAGCAAACTGATGTATAAGAGGCCTATCTACCCTGAGATTAACATATGATGAGAAACACAAGCCACATGGACACACCCAGGAAGTGCCACGTGAAGAGAAAGAGAGACAAGGAGAATTGGAGTACCAGACATTTAAATGAAGAGGTCAGTTTGGAATTGTGTCCTTCAGCCCTGGATGCCCAGCTGACACTGCCTCGGGTCAGAGATAATTCACTCAGTTAGGATCTTCCAGAATTCACAGCCCACATATGACAAGCAAAAGAAATAATTCTTTTGAGTCTCAAAGTCTTTAGGTAGTGTTACCCAGAAATAAAGGGGACAGTTTCCAGTACCATTTCTAGATGGCAGAAAAACCAGCACCATGAGCTTTTAACACAGAAGAGAAGAGAACATTTCTTTCAGGTTAAATTATGCAGCATGTGGTGACTATACTGGGATTTTTTTACACAAATGTAACTGAAACTATTTTGGTTGAAAGGGTAAACTACACAAAACATGACTGAAATAGTTTGACTGTTGGGTCAGAGAACACGTCCGGGAATTAGGCATTGCTTTGGCATGTATTTTTATCTTATTGCCTTGTTTTCCCATATCATTGAGGTATAATAATCATAAAAGAGGCCCATTGCCCTGTTCGGACTCTGCTAATGTTTTATGTATGATGTGAAGGTCTTTCCTTGCCTTTCAGCTGGGCTCTGCAGGGATATTTCAATGAATTCTTAATCTTGGTTTTCACCCTCCTTTAAAGCAGAGCTACAAGTGTGTCTCACAGACGGCTGTGCTGAGCAACCAGGTATTTGTCAGGCTGCCACACGAGTCATTTTTTCAATGACAAAGCAGGTGGCTGCCCTGGAGGGGAACATAAAAGGAATCTCAGTAATCATGTCTACTTGAGTTGCCTACACACTGCTGACTCAACAGCTGGCTCTACCCAGAAGAAAACAAGGCAGGAGATAAAATATAAACTCAAAACAAACAAATGAAAAGAAAACGTGTAGTAAAACCACTGCTGAAACAATAACCGTTTCTTTTGAGAAGAATGATTTATTGGTGTGCATGCTTTAAATGAAAATGCATAAAACAAATTACAAGCAGAAATCTCTACACTTTTCAGGGCATTGGATCTGGTGTTTTATCAGTGAAACCTGATAGGAAAACTGCAGTCACATAATTCTCAACTCCTTTCTTGTTTGGTAAATGGAATATCGAAGCCCAGAGAAGATCTAGAAGTTCTGAATATGATCTTAGGCCAAGAATTGAGTCAGGAATTTCCAGGCCATAGTTACCACAGGTTTTGTGGCCAGCATCATTGGATAAATTTAAGAAATGTAATTTCCGAAAATACCCGAGAGCAGGTACTGAGTGGAGACATGTCAGTCTCTTCTTTAATCCAGTGATGGGCAAGCAAAGTGTCTCTAGTAGCACGTTGGGTCTTTTTAACAATCAGCATTGTAAGTGTGCTTCTCAGACAAGACAGTTTTCTTTTTCTTTTTTTTCTTTGTTTCCCCTTATGGCTGCCCCCACAGCATATGGAAGTTCTTGGTCCAAGGATTGAATCCAAGCTGCAGCTATGACCTATGCAAGATACTTTAACCTACTGCACTGGGCTTGGGATCAAACCCATCCCTCTGCAGCAACCCAAGCCCCTGCAGTTGGATCCTTAACTCCCTGCTCCACAGTGGGGACAAGAGAGTTTTCTGTTTATGATGAGAAATGCATTATTTTTTGTTAAAATTGTTTTTTCTTTTTTTTCTTCTTAGAGTGGCACCCACAGCATATGGAAGTTCTCAGGCTAGGGGTCCAATCAGAGCTGTAGCTGCTGGCCTATGCCACAGTCATTGGCCTATAGCACAGCCACAACAACTCCGAATCTGAGCTGTGTCTGTGACCTACACCACAGCTCATGGCAACATTGGATCCTTAAGCCACTGAGCAAAGCCAGGGATCAAACCTTCATCTTCATGGGTACTAGTCTGGTTCATTACCACTGAGACACAATGGAAACTGTTCTTTAAAAAAAAAAAAAAAAAAAAGTTGGGAAATTGTATGAAAAGATTGGAATTTCTGGGTAGATAATAAAAAGGAGAAAAGGAATGTAGAACGTGTTTCCTCTCACTCTGATTAAAAGCTTTGAGTCTTATGGTGGAAATGGTTGTATTGCCCTTTCACTGGGGCTAGTTCCTCTTCAACTATAATATCTTCAGAAGGTAGAGTGAATAAATAACTTATTTTCAAAGTTATTACTTCTTCTTAGAGTAACAAGCATTAGATTTTGGTAGGAGTTCATCAGGGTTTCTGCATATGATTACTAACAATTTCATTTAAATGTATCTTGCGCTATTCAAATGTGTATATTTAAATTCTTGGCTGTGAACTAGTTTGCTCACATTGTGGGCCAGCTCCTTCCCATGTACTGCATGGCAAGATGATTCCCTCTTTTTGTGGGGGCAAGGGGCAAATGTCTGAACATAGATCTCTGCACTTCTGTGTATATTTTTAAACTTTGTCAAAATGTCATTGATTAGGGACAATTGTAGCTCTGCATTAGGGCTTATTAAAATTCTGTACAGCACATGTTTGCTCATGTAAAAATGTAGAAGTAATATCCATCTACCAAACCCAAACGTGATGCTCAGTTAAATGCCAAGCACAACCCCAGCGCATCTGCTGGGTGCATGCTCTGGTCACAGCCTGAGAGTCAATTGTGCAGTGACAAGTAAATGCATAACATAGCATGTTAAGATATCTCTATATTTTTAGGAGGTCTTAGCAGTTTTTGAGTCTTTGTGCTTGAATCTTTATCATGGGAAGTATGTAGTTCCTATGGTATTGTTAATGATCTAACATGAAAGAAAAGTGTCTTCTTATTCTTTCAAGATGCTTTATCAGTTTAATTGAAGAGTGCAAACCACAACCATTAAAAATGCAGTGTCTTAGCCTTGCGAATCAGAATTTTCTCCTTGGTTTACAGGCCCAAAAAAGGTCAATCAGTTATATTATTTTTTCTATCATCTACAAGCCTGGATTTACATTTTTATGTAAAGCATAAGAATGTAGTTTCTCTTGACAAACTCCTTACTATGTAAATGTTGTGCCTTTACATTTATAAACCAGATTTATTCCAATAAAATATCACTTTAAATGTATAAACTATATTTCAACAAAATAACACTTTTGGTATTTAGAAATTCCGCTTTGTAGCGGATATGAGTGAGCTTTCCCCTCCAACCTGGGATAGTTTTTATTTGCAAATAATATATCTGATAAAGGATGTGTATCCAAAATATACAAAGATGTCCTTCAACGCAATAAGACGAAGAAAGCAAGGCAAGGAATAAAATATAAACTTAAACAAATGAAAAGAAAAAAGTGTAATAAAACCACTGCTGAAACAGTAATCCAATTAAAAAATGGACGAAGTATTTTCTTAGTCATTTGTACAGACACCCACTGTTATCGTGAAGAAGTTATCATAAAAAAAAATCCTGATGATACCAAGTGTTGGCAACTATATAGAGAAAATTGAATCTTTTTACATTCCTAGTGGGAATGTAAACTGGTACAAACACTTTGGTAAAGATTGTGGCAGTTTCTTAAAAAGTTGAATGTAAATTTAATTCCGCAAGAAATCAAAATATTTGTTTAGACAAAGTGTTCTATGCAAAGTGCTTATAGCAGCATTATTCAGAATGGCTGAAAACTGGAAACAATCCAAAAATCTATCAACGGGTGATTGGATAAACAAAATGTAGTATATACAATGAAATTCATTTCTGTAACAAAAAGAACAAATTATTGATAACTGTTACAACATGAATAAATCTCAAAAGCTTTATGCTAAGGCTAAGTGAGAGAAGTCAGGCACAAAAGACTATGTAGTATGTGGTTCTGTTTGTATAAAATATCCAGAAAGGTGAATCCATAGAAATAAGAGTAGATTAGTGCTTGCCTCGAGCTGAGTTAGGAATGGAGATTGACCACAAATGAGTACAAAGAAACTTTGAGTCATAGAATGGTCTGCAGCCACATTGAGGCAATGTTTGCCCCATAAATTTCCTTTAAAATATTGAATTAGAAGTTCCCTTTCTGGCTCAGGGGGTTAAGAACCTGACATATTGTCCATGAGGATGTAAGTTTGATTCCTGGCCATGCTCAATGGGTTAAGGGTCCATTGTTGCCACAAGCTGCAGCCTAGGCTGCAGATGTGGCTTGGGTATGGTGTGGCTGTGGCTGTGGCGTAGGCCTGAAGCTGTTACTCTGATTCGACCCCTAGCCTGGGACCTTCCATATGTCGCAGGTGTGGCCATCAAAACAAAACAAAAAAATAAAAAAACTTGTGCATTTACAGTGGATTTATAAAATAGTATATGGGTTATAGTAAAAAAAATGATTAAAGGAAAGCTAACATTCAGTGGTTCTTTAGAAAAAGCAGTGCTTAAGTCTTTTAACAAGATTGCTGATACTAAAACCAGTTAGAATTTTCTGACTTGCTCATTTCATGTTAAGTTGTATTTATATGAAATTGCTTGGGGAGTTCCCGTTGTGGCGCAGTGGTTAACGAATCCGACTAGGAACCATGAGGTCGCGGGTTCGGTCCCTGCCCTTGCTCAGTGGGTTAACGATCCGGCGTTGCCGTGAGCTGCGGTGTAGGTTGCAGACGCGGCTCGGATCCCGCGTTGCTGTGGCTCTGGCGTAGGCCGGTGGCTACAGCTCCGATTCAACCCCTAGCCTGGGAACCTCCATATGCCGCGGAAGCGGCCCAAGAGATAGCAACAACAACAACAACAACAACAAAAAAGACAAAAAAAGACAAAAAAAAAAAAAAAAAATAGAAATTGCTTGTGCTATTTAAAAAAAAAGTTTGTAAACCAGCTGTTTTGGAAAAAGATCATTATATTAAAAAAAACAAGAATAAAAAACCTCAAAAAAGTTTGGAAACTAAATTAATTATAATGTATTTCTCAGTCTGCATATTTAAACCTACTAACACTGATCTATACTCATGTATTTTTGAAAAATGGAAATATTTTTGTTTTTGAAAAATTAAGTAGATCATTTGGGAAAACTTCTAAAAAGAATTTTCTATGTCTTTGACTTAACTGAAACTTAAAATTGGGTTTTCATTTTTAGTACATCAAAGCAGTAAAACTGCCTGTTTTCAAGTAATGAAAAGTGAAAAAATTTAAGAAATTACATGTATCTTTTTTAACATACCTTTCATTTTTATTTTTATTTTTATTTTTTTTTTATTTTTATTTTTTTTTTTTGGTCTTTTTGCCATTTCTTGGGCCGCTCCCGTGGCATATGGAGATTCCCAGGCTAGGGGTCCAATCGGAGCTGTAGCCACTAGCCTTTCATTTTTAAAACTTTTATTATTTTTTATTGAAGTGTAGTTCATTTACAGAGTGTTAGTTTCAAGTGTACAGCAAAGTGATTCAGTTTTATATATATATTTTTTCCCAGAATATTTTATAGGTCCTTACAAAATATTGAGTACAGGTACCTGTGCTATACAATAGGTCCTCAATGGTTATCTGTTTTATATATGTACATACTATGTGTATGTATGTGTGTGTCTATATATATAGAAAGACACACACACACATATATGTGCATATATATAACATAAACTCCTAATTTATTCCCCCTGATAAATACATTTTTGAAATAAAACTAATACAACTAGTGTTGTCCTAGAATTCTCCAGGATGAGAGTATATGAATTGGACTTGATTATCTAACTGCAGGAATATCAGATCATTAGCTATCCCTTCCAGGCTTCTGGTGACAATGAATCTCACTTGTGCTGACAAATGTTGTCCTCTTGCTTACCTTGGAGCTTCCTTCCCTGCTTCTCCCTATGATGGCCACACAGGTATTTGCTCATGATGCTGCATAGGCTGCTTTCCTACTTAAGCTCCTTGACCTGGAGTCATGATGTTGTTTTAGCCCATCTCTAAAATTAACCCTGTGTTACTATTGTTTGTTTTTTTTTTTTTCTTCTCACTGTGCACCTGCAGCATATGGAGGTTCCCAGGCTAGGGGTAGAGTCGGAGCTACAGCTACAGCAACAGGGTATCTGAGCTGTGTCTGTGACCTACACCTCAGCTCATAGCAGCACTGGATCCTTAACTCACTGAGGAAATCCAGGGATTGGACCTGCAATCTCGTGGATTCTAGTTGCATTCCTTAACCTCTGAGCCATGAAGGGAACTCCCTGTGCTACTATTTTGACACCAGAAATGTTCTGCCCTCTACTTTCCATCCATGACTATGCTGGAATAAGGGAGGCATCTTTTTTATTATTATTCAATGAATTTATTACATTTGTAGTCATACAATGATGATCACAAGCCAATTTTATAGCATTTGCATCCCAAATCCCAGTGCATCCCCCCACACACCAACCCATCTCCTTTGGAAACCATAAGTTTTTCAAAGTCTGTGAGTCAGTACCTGTTCTGCAAAGAGATTCACTGTGTCTTTTTTTCAGATCCCACATGTAAGTAATAGCATTTGATGTTGGTGTCTCATTGACTGACTGACTTCACTTAGCATGATAATTTCTAGGTCCGTCCATGTTGCTAAAAATGCCATTATTTCGTTCCTTTTAATGGCTGATGTTACTCCATTATGTATATATATGCACCACATCTTGATCGACTCCTCTGTCGATGGGCATTTAGATTGTTTCCATGTCTTGGCTATTGCAAATAGTGCTGCAGTGAACATTGGAGTACATGTGTCTTTGTGAGCCATGGTTTTCTCTGGATAGATGTCCAGGAGTGGGATTGCTGGATCAAATGGTAATTCTGTTTTTACTTTTCTGAGGACTCTCCATACTGTTTTCCACAGTGGTTGCACCAAATTACAATCCTACCAACAGTGTAATATGGTTCCTTTTTCTCCACACCCTTTCCAGCGCTTACTGTTTGAAGACTTTTTGATGACGGCCATTCTGGCTGGTGTAAAGTGGTACTTCACAGTGGTTTTGATTTATAGTTCTCTAATGATGAGTGATGTTGAACATCTTTTCATGTGTTTTTTGGCCATCTGCATATATTCTTTGGAGAACTGTATGTTCAGATCTTCTACCCATTTTTTTATGGGGTTGTTTGTTTTTTTGGTATTGAGCTGTAGGAGGTGTCTATAGATTTTGGAGATTAATCCCTTGTTAGCTGATTCATTTGTGAATATTTTCTCCCATTATGTGGATTGTCTTATTGTTTTGTTTAAGGTTTCCTTTGCTGTGCAGAAACTTTTAAGTTTGATTAGGTCCCATTTGTTTATTATTGTTTTTACTGTCATTAATTTAAGAGGTGGATCTGAGAAGATGTTGCTGTGGTTTATGTTGGAAAGTGTTTGGCCTATGTTTTCCCTGAAGAGTTTTATAGTGTCTGGTCTTATACCTAGGTCTTTTCCATTTTGAGTTTATTTTTGTGTATGGCGTTAGGGAGTGTTCTAATTTTATTCTTTTCCATGTGGCTGTCCAGTTTTCCCAGCACCAATTATTGAACAAGCTGTCCTTTCTCCATTGTGTATTATTGCCTCCTTTGTCATAGATGAGTTGGCTGTAGGTGCATGGGTTTAATTCTGGGCTTTCTATCCTGTTGTTCCACTGATCTGTATTTCTGTTTTTGTGCCAGTACCATAAGGTTTTGATGACTGTTGCTTTGTAGTGGAGCCTGATGCCTCCAGCTCGATTTTTCTTTTTCAGGATGTCTTTGGATATTCTGGGACTTTCATGCTTCCAAACAAACTTTAAAATATTTTTTTGTAGTTCTGTGAAAAAAAATGTCCTTGGTAATTTGACAGGGATTGCATTGAAACTGTAGATTGCCTTGGGTAGTATAGTCACTTTGATAATATTAACTCTTCCAATCAAAGAACATGGTATGTCTTTCCAACTGATTGATTTCTTTCATCAGTGTCTCATAGTTTTCATAATACAGGTCTTTTGTCTCTTTAGGTAAGTTTACTCCTAGGTATTTTATTATTTTCGATGTGATGGTAAACTAGATTGATTCCCTAATTTCTCTTTCTGATCTTTCATTGTTAGTACATAGTTATGCTATTGATTTCTGTGTACTGATTTTGTATCCTGAGACTTTGCCAAATTCATGGATGAGCTCTAATGGTTTTCTAGTAGAGTCTTTAGGGTTCTCTAGATAAAGTATCATGTCATCTGCAGATAGTGATAGTTTTATTTCTTCCTTTCCAATTTGGATACCTTTTATTTCTTTTACTCCTCTGATTGCTGTGGCTAGGACTTCCAAAACTATGCTGAAGAGTAGTGGTGAGAGCAGACATACTTGCCTTGTTCCTGATCTCAGCAGGAATTCTTTGAGCTTTTCGTCATTGAGAATGATGTTCGCTGTGGGTTTGTCATATTTGGCTTTTATTATGTTGAGGTAGGTTCCCGCTATGCCCACTTTCTGAAGGGTTTTTATCAGAAATGTGTATTGGATTTTGTCATAGGCTTTTTCTGTGTCTATTGAGAGGATCATATGGTTTTTATTCTACAGTTTGTTAATGTGTATCACACTGATGGATTTGCAGATACTGAAGAATGCTTGCATCCCTGGGATAGATCCCACTTGATCATGATGTACAATCCTTTTAATGTATTGTTGGATGCAGTTTGCTAGTATTTTGTTGAGGATTTTTGCATCTATGTTCCTCAGTGAAATTGGCCTGTAGTTTTCTTTTTTTGTGGTATCTTTGTCTGGTTTTGGTAACAGGGTGATGGTGGCCTCATAGAGTGAGTTTGGGAGTATTCCTTCCTCTGCAACTTTTTGGAATAGTTTCACAAGGATGGGTGTTAGCTCTTCTCAAAATGTTCCATAGAATTCACCTGTGAAGCCTTCTGGTTCTGGACTTTTGATTATTGGAAGTTTTTTAATCACAGTTTCAATTTCGGTACTTGTTATTGGTCCATTCATCTTTTCTATTTCATCTTAGTTTAGTCTTGGAAGATTGTACTTTTCTAAGAATTTGTCCTTTTCTTCTAGGTTTTCCATTACATTGGCGTATAGTTGCATATAGTAGTCTCTCATGGGCCTTTGTATTTCTGTGTTGTCTGTTGTTACTTCTCCTTTTTCATTTCTAGTTTTATTGATTTGAGTCTTCTCTTTTTTTTTCTTGATAAGTTTGGCTAAGGGTTTATCAATTTTGTTGATCTTTTCAAAGAACCAGCTTTTCATTTCATTTATCCTTTCTATGGTTTTCTTCATTTCTATTTCATCGATTTCTGCTCTGATCTTTGTGATTTCATTCCTTCTACTAACTTTGGGTCTTGTCTGTTGTTCTCTCTCTAACTGCTTTAGAGGTAAAGTTAGCTTGTTTATTTGAGCTTTTTCTTATTTCCTGAGGTGGACTTGTATTGCTATAAACTTTCCTCTTAGAATGGCTTTTGCTGCATCCCATATGTTTTGGAGTGTCATATCTTTGTTGTCATTTGCTGCTAGGTATTTTTTAATTTCCTCTTTGATTTCTTCAGTGATCCATTGCTAGTTTAGTAGCATGTTGTTGAGTCTCCACATGTTTGTGTTTTTTGCAGTTTAATTCTTGTTGTTGATTTCCAGTCATGTAGTGTTGTGGTCGGAAAAGATGCTTGATATGATTTCAATTTTCTTAAAGTTACCTAGGTTTCATTTGTAGCACAGGGTGTGATCAATCTTAGAGAATGTTCCAATGTGCACTTGAGAAGAATGTGTATTCTGTTACTTTTTGATGGAATGTCCTGTAAATATCTATTATGTCCATCTGGTCTAATGCTTCCTTCAGGGCCTTTGTTTCCTTATTGATTTTCTGTATGGTTGATCTGTCCATCGCTGTAAGTGGAGTGTTAAAGTGCCCCACTGTGATTGTGTTATTGTCGATTTGTCCTTTTAAGGTTGTTAGCAGTTGCTTTATATATTGTGATGAACCTAGTTTGGATGCATAGATATTTAAAATTGTTATATCTTCTTCTTGGATTGATCCTTTGATCATTAGGTAGTGACTTTCTTTTTCCCTTAAAATATTCTTCATCTTAAAGTCTATTTTGTCTGATATGAGTATTGCTACTCCAGCTTTCTTTTGAATCCTGTTTGCATGGAATATTTTCTTCCATCCTCTCACTTTCAATTTGTATGTGTCCATAGGAGTGAAATGGGTCTCTTGAAGACAGCATATATATGGGTGTTGTCTATGTCTTTTGGTTGGGGCATTTAGTCCATTAACATTTAAAGTAATTATTGATATGTATGTTCTTATTGCCATTTTATTAATTGCTTTGGATTTGTTTTTGTTGCTCTTTTTACTTTCCTTCTTCTCTTGTTCTCTCCTCTTGTGGTTTGATGACTATCTTTAGAGTTGTATTTGACTTGGTTTTTCTTATTTGTTTGTGTATCGATTGTAGATTTTTGGTATGCAGTTTTTCTGAAGTTTTGATATGAGTCTATATATATATTTGAGATTGTTTTAATTTGTTGGTCTCTTAAATGCAAGTGCATTTCCAGTGTCATGCATTTGTACCCACCTCTTCTCATGATTTCTGATTTTGGTAGTATAATTTTGCATGGATGATTTCGTATCTTTACTGTATACATACCTTTACCTTTATTTGTGGTATTTTTGTTTCCTGTTGCTGCCTTTTCTTTTCTTCCTAGAGAAGTTCCTTTAGTATTAGTTGTAAAGCTGGTTTAGTAGTGCTGAATTCTCTTAGCTTTTGCTTATCTGTGAAGCTTTTGATTTCCCCTTCAAATCTGAATGAGAGCCTTGCTGGGTAAAGCAATCTTGGTTGGAGGTTTTTTCCTTTCATCACATTAAGTATATCATGCCACTCCCTTCTGGCCTGCAGAGTTTCTGCTGAACAATCTGCTGATAATTTACTGGGGTTCCCTTGTATGTTGTTTGTTTCTTTTCCCTAGTTGCTTTCAGTATTTTCTCTTTGTCTTTAATTTTGGTCAGTTTGATTAACATGTGTCTTAGGTGTTCTTCCTTTGGTTTATTTTATGTGGTACTTGTTGCCCTTCCTGGATTTGAGTGAGTGGTTTCTTTCCCATGTTAGGAAAGTTTTCAGCTATTATATCTTTGAATATTTTTCTGTCCCTTTCTCTCTTTCTTCTTCTGGCACCCCTTGAATATGGGTGTTGGTGTGTTGAACAAAAATATGGAAAGCTTCATTAGTTTTCATGTCATCCTTGCACAGGGGCCATGCTAATCTTCGCTATATTGTTCCAATTTTAGTATATGTGCTGCCACAGTGAGCACAGTGATACATCTTAAGTAGTCTTTTATTTTAACCAGTTTTACTAGGTTACAAATCAGGTTTGCCTTCCTTGTTTATTTTTTTATCAGGTATTCAGTATTAGCATACCTAACCCAAAGATAGGCCATACAGATTACTCAGGGCATATTGTTCTCAATATCATATCTTCCCTTATTTGTCATGTTTTTTTTTCCTGAATAATTAACTACCCATAATGAGAGATTTACAGTTTCGAAAAAGTTTATTTTTCTTAATAGTAGACCAGGTGGGTCAGGTAGAGTAACTTTGTATCAAGCTTTTGATTTTGTTCAGGTCTGCTTTGTGCATCCAGGGGTTTCTATGGAACATGCTTCTAATTTAAGATTGTAAGAGAATAGGGAAAACCAAACCAGAAAAGCAATTTAAAAATCTCTCCCTGCACCTTACAAACTGGCCAGATTCAACTTGGTGGCGTGGGGAAATATATTCCATCCAGATATGGAAATAATACAAATTTCCAAGACTGAAAGGTAAGAATGTATTACAGGGAGTGACAGTTGGAACAGGAATCCGATCTATCAAATATCCCTTCATTGAGAATCTCTTTGCTCAGAGCCAAGTGTGTGTATCTTGACCTTCTTTCTCCTTCTTTTTCCTAGAGGAGTTTCTACCTATAAAAATACTCCATTGTCAGATTTATCCCATCAGTTAGCTCTTACCACTTCATGTTATATATGTAGTCAGAGAAATCTTAGTACCATGGAACAATAAATATGTATTCCTAGCTCACATGTTTGCACTCTAAAGGGACAGCTCAGCTTTAGGCATGGGGGCTATGGGACAGTGAGGCTGGCTCTGTATGATATTTCATTCTTGAATCATGAGGGAGGGGAGGTGTCTATCCTCAGTGTAATCTCACGGCAAAGACAGTTACACATAAAGGGAGTCAAAATGCATAAGTAATACCAGCCTGTGCCCATGTGATATCTGCTGATATCTCACTGAGGTTTGGAATGAAGGGAAGAAGTACATCCAGTGCCCCCCTGAAACCATAGTCAGTCAGCTTAGTCACAATGTGATATTTTCCTCCCATATATCCTGGGGCTGTGTTACCCCCCCCACTTTGATTTAATGTCCCACCACTTTATTTTAAAACATTGGTATTTCTAGACTCTATATTTGTTCTACACTGCCCTTAAACTCACCAGATCTTTTCTGTCTTCCTCTTCCTTTGGTTGTACCTATCATGGCACGTAGCTCATGCTTTCAAATCTCTGCTCAGTGCTGAAGCTTCCTAAGGTATATTGTGTGATGTGTGCTTTTTCCAGATATTTTAACCTACTACATATAGGTTATAATTTTTACAGCCTCTGGTAGAAGTTTTATTGCCAAAATCCAAAGAACATATTTTAGTTTTTTGTTATAACCCATCCTCTCTCCACATATTAAAATCAACATCAGTCAAGGTTGGTCGTGAAGATAGAAGTCACTTTGTATATTTTGAATTAAAGCAAAGCTTAATACAGAGTGAAGTTGAAATAACCAGAGGTGTGAGAGGCTGCAGAACAGGTTAGAAGATTTGACAGTGAAATGCTCGGGAGGATTCTCTCAAGCTTTCCAGGGAATTGTGTAAATCTTTGTCTTCCTAGGAGTCTAACTGCTGCTCCTTCCAGAGAACGGTGGTTTCTGCTTTTCAGCTGCCTTCCAAATCTTACACAGTCTCTTCTTTGCGGCAAGGTAATTAGAAAAATAAACAAGATTCTTGGAAATATAATAATTAGCCTTAAAAGGTGTGGTGCTGAGTTAACCATGAAAATCTAGCATTGTCTTCTTTTCATAAATGGATTAGCAGAGGTTTAACACTTAAGTTCCTCATTCTGAGATCTCTTTGCTCCCTGAATTAAATCACGGTGCTTTGAAGTGTACCCCAAGGATTAGAACATCAAGTTGGAATGAAATGGACTTAGAAGAAACTATGGGACACATATATACACATTTTAAAGAGATCGTTTTTCTCTTGAGAAGAGTTTAGACAAAGCTATTGCATAAATTGCCTAATGTGAATAATAGCAGTGAAAAAGTAAAATATATCACCACCACTATACCAAAAATATCTTTGGATTGATTGATTGACTGATTGATTGATTGTCTTTTTGCTTTTACTAGGGCTGCTTCCTGCAGCACATGGAGGTTCCCAGGCTAGGGGTCTAATCAGAGCTGTAGCCGCCAACCTATGCCACAGCCACTGCAACACAGGATCTAAGCCTTGTCTGTGACCTACACCACAGCTCACGGCCACGCTGCATTCTTAACCCACTGAGCAAGGCCAGGGATCGAACCCACAACCTCATGGTTCCTAGTCGGAGTCGTTAACCACTGTGTCATGATGGGAACTCCTCTTTGGGTTTATTTAATAGTCTATCTCCATCTTATTATTCATTTTATTTTCACCCTTTCTATATACTTTGTTTACATATGTGAAAAATACATATATAATTAAGGAACCAAAGGAAAAGTATATATTATTTGAGACAAATATACCATTAATCAGCATAAAGCATATTTGCTTACATAAGGCTAGAGCTATCTATAGATGAGGAAAGTTTGGTGAAATTCCTATAGAATAGTGTATTTCTACAGAGTTTTTGTTGATAGTCTTAGAAATCACAAGTGGTAGGTTAGGAGACAAGGGTGAAAATGGAAAATTAGGGACTTAATGCATATACTCTATACTTTTGCTTCTTAATGACAAAGAAAAATGATTGCAGAAATTAAATGTTGATGTACAGTATGGGATTGGAGAAAGAATTTCAAACAAAAAATTACAATATGTGAATTTTGGTTTTATTTTTTTCTTACTCAATTTGTAATTTTGTCAGGTTGATTAATCTACATCTTATTTTCCTGAAATAAGATAAAAGATTGAGGTTAAATTATCTCTCAGGTAATTGTCAATTCTAGAATCTATGATTATGAAATAATGAACATATATTAAACATATACTTTAAGCCTTAGAATAGTAAAAACGAATCCAAATATGTGTATATGTTTTTTACTGCCTGGAAACTGTTCCCAAACTTAGAGACTCAAAACAGTAAAGACCACATTCATTACCTCTCACTATCCTGGGGGTGAACAGGGCAGTTCTTCAAGTCTGGGCTGGTTTGTCTGCAGCCAGATGGTCTAGGATGACTTCTTTGCTTGACTGGTCATAAAAGGCATGTTGGTTTAGGGGACAGGTTGGCTCAGGTGAGATGATTTGCTTCTACTGCAGATGGCCTCTCATTCTCCAGTAGGTCATCCTAGGCTTCAGAATGCAGTATCAAAAGAGTGCTCTTCAAGCATCTGCATCAAGCTTCCGCTTGTATCAAGTTTGCTAATATCCCATTAGCTAAAGGATATCATGTAGTCATTCCTCATTCAAGAGATTAAGACATGTATTCCTATTCTCAGTGAAGGAAGGAGTGGCCAAATCACATTGCAAAGGGAATATGAATACACGTATAGGAAGAATTGTTGACTGACTTTGCATGCCCTCTGTATGATTCTTGTTAATCTAAACTAATAAGGTCAAGAAATAATAATCCAGATTTTTGCAAACAAAATCACTATCTCTGCTCCTACAAAGACAGTTTGTGTGTTTATATATCTGGATATGTTAACCCAAGAAACTAGAAAATCAGAAAACTCTGTTTCCAAAAGTACTAGTTAATGATTGTTATATGGTATATTATTAAAAGCATGTGTCAATCCTGTTTAAAATATTTAAATCATAGAAATGTGAAAACCTTGCAGATTACCTTCGGGATGGTTTTATGTTTAATTTGCTTGAACAATTTAAAATGATCTTCAGGAGTTCCTGTCATGGCACAGTGGAAATGAATCTGACTGGGAACCATGAGGTTGAAGGTTTGATCCCTGGCCTCGCTCAGTGGGTTAAGGATCCAGCGTTGCCTTGAGCTGTGGTGTAGGTCCCAGAGGCAGCTCGGATCTGGTGTTGCTGTGGCTCTGGCATAAACCGGTGGCTACAGCTCTGATTAGACCCCTAGCCTGGGAACCTTCATATGCTGTGGGTGCGGCCCTACAAAAAAGGACAAAAGACAAAAATAAATAAAATGATCTTCAAAGTCATTTTTATATGTAATTTTCAACACCCCATAAAACTTAATCAAAGCTTTCTTTGGCTTTAGAGCTGGTTGAGCACATTATTTAGACTACTGATTAAATATGCCAATATTTAGCCAAGTATATTTGTTATAAACCTGAATTTTAAACCAGATTAAAAAAGAATGTCACATTCATTCAAGAATAAAAGAGTATACCATCCATTATATGGGATATATAAAATTTCATAATTATTGGACATAAAAAATGGAAAAGGATGTCTGGGAGAGCTCGCAATAAAGTTATATATCCCCAACTGTTTGGATACCATTGTATATATGATTTCTTGCATAATTTCTGAATATTTGAAAGTTATAGAGTAGAAAGAAGAAGAGCTTTGTACCAGTAAACTCTAAGTAGATGACAGCTTCATCACATAACAGATGCTTGATCTTTGGCAAGTTACAACTGCTCTAAACTTCATTGTCCTTATATGCAGGCTGTAATACTACCAACAACTTATAAAGCTGTTTTCTGAAAAAAATTATGCATATTAAATCTCTTTAAAATTGTACACAAGCACTTACATCATTTCAGCCATATGGCTAATTTTTAAAAGTCCCTAATAATATTAGGCATAATTTTTTATGTATTTACCCTGGGCCACGCACTGAGCAAAGTCCTTAAAAAATCAGTGTCTTTAATCCTCATCATGGCCCTATGAAGCAGTTTTTACTGAACCCGTTTTATAGTTGAAGAAACAGAGCCAGGGATCAGTTGTAGAACTAGGATTTTATTTCAGACTTTGGCATTTGGCACTTTTGTATCTTTGTTCTTCATCTTTTTGTCAGCTTTTCCAGTGTCTAGTCTGAGGGTAAATGGTTAAACATAGTTTTAAAGCACTGTGGCACATATCCTTTTAAAAAATAATGCATAAATTACGTCAATTTCTTGTGTGTGTGTGCGTGCTTCACGTGCAGCATGTGGAATTTTTGGGACAGGGATTGAATCCATGCCACAGCAGTGATCCATACTGCAATTCCAGATCAGTAACCTGCAGAGCCACATGGGAATTCCTGTGTTAGCATCTTAAAGTTTCTAAAATATAATAAATATTCTTCTTTAAATATAATTAAACCTAAAATTCCCAAATTAATTAATTTACACTTTTAGTGCATCCACTTCTGCATGCCAAGTGTGTGCGTGCATGTGTATGTGTGCTTACGTGCATCTTGCTGCAGGGGCAGGCTTCTGTGACAGTTTGTGTATTTAACCTCTTCGACTGATGTTCTAATTATAAAATTCAGATATTTTATTTCCAAATTATTTGCTTCTAGCATAGTATTCCTTTGGTAGGTGCCTACAACTTTAATCACTGCCCAGTACCATCTATAAACATCTGCCCAACTTTTCATTTGGAAATCATTCCTATGAAACTATAACTAAAAATGTTGTTTTCTTTAAAATAATGCTATAAATTAGTCAAGGTATCATGCAATATGTTTTATTCCCATAAAGCAGAACCTTTTGAAAAGCCCATTTTGATACAAAAGTTGATTTTGCTGCAGCTGCTTCATGATTTTAGTGCTGGCAGTGTAACACTGAAACATCACTGTTTCATCTGTCATTTGGGTTTCTGACCTTTGTCAGTAATGCCTTTTAAGTAGCAGTCTTGATAGAGTTGAATGGGAGAGGACAGATGGGGGCATATTTGGAGAATTGCGGTTGGAAAGCAGTCTGTAGAGCTTGATCAAAGCTGATGGGTAGAGATTGACACAAAAACTTCAAAAGATATAATAAAGTTGTTTTTAGAAACATCAGAACACTCTGGGTTTAATGCTTCTTTCACATCTCGTCACATTAAAAAAATCTTATTTTGATTTTACTATTATCTTTTTCTCTATGCTTATTAAATTAGCACATATTTATAGTCTTGCTATTTGATAAATATTCTTTTGGAAAATTTCTTGGCTATGCTTCTATTACATTATTTCTACTATATAAGTTTTAGAACTTGATAATTTTGTGATGAATAGGATTGTACTGTATTTATAAATTAAAGAACCAATATCTTTAACAGGGAGTATTCTAATTTTGTTTATTATATATTTCATATTTAGTGTATTTTATGTAGTATCTAGTCAGTTTTTGCATTTTAATTAGGATTTAAAATTATAATTAGTATTATAACTATTAATGATCATTTCTGTTGTAATTTAGTATTTATTGCATGTTTAAGGTTATGTTCATTTACTTTGCTGTATTTATTTTGCTGCTTTTTAACGCTTAGGAATTTTTTAAGTAATCATATCTTATGCAAATTATTACATGTTTTTGTTTTTCCTCTTGTTTTCACTATTTTTTGTTATCTTGTTTATCTTGTATCTCTTATCTTCATTTTTTTCCATTTCTTATTACATAACTAGACTTTGTAGTGCAGTGTTGACTAATGATGCAGTAGTAAGAATCCATGACATAGTTTACTTGATGAGCAATGCTTCAGTATTAATTATTAATTACTATAGAATTACACTAGTGTATTAAGGTGTGTGTGTTTTATATGTAGGTGTATGTGTCTGCTGGCTTATTTCTACCATTTCAGTCAATTTTAGGAGTTTGTTATGTTATCAGGAATGCTTTTATATTTCTTGTGTGTGTACTGGCTATTCAGATTTTTATTTCTTTTTCATTTTACGTTTTAAAAATATAAAAATACATTAATGTAGTTTTAAAATTATTGCAAAGAATGATAAATAGAATTACTTTAGAAGTGTTTTTATTCTATTTAGGGATAAACCATTTCTAATGCTGTCATATCTTTTCATTTATTGTAGATTTGCCAGTCTAGTCTATTTTATCAGCTTTTTAAAGGAATCCCTTTTAAATTTTGTCTACTAGTTTCAATATTAAAAAACATTAATTTTTGGAGTTCCCAATGTGGCTCAGCAAGTTAAGGACACAACATAGTCCCTGTGAGGATGTAGGTTGTTTTTTGTTTTTTGGTTTGTTTATTTTTTGCCTTTTTGTCCTTTTAGGGCCACACCTGCATCATATGGAGAGGTTCCCAGGCTAGAGGTCTGGTCGGAGCTGTAGCTGCCCTCCTACACCAGAGCCACAGCAACACCAGATCCCAGCCGCATCTGGGACCTACACCACAGCTCACGGCAACGCCAGATCCCTAACCCACTGAACGAGGCCAGGGATCGAACCTGCAACCTCAAGGTTCCTAGTCGGATTTGTTTCCACTTAACCTTGACGGGAACTCCAGGATGCAGGTTTGATCCCTGCCCTTGCTCAGCGGGTTAAAGATCCAGTGTTGCCACACGCTGCAGCGTAGGTCACATATGCAGTTCTGATCCGGTGTTGCCATGACTGAGTTATATCCCTCAGCTGCAGCTCCAATTTGACCCATAGCCTGGGAACTCCCACATGCCACAGGTGCATCTGTAAAAAGAAAAAAAAGTTATTTTTTTGTTTCACATGCTTTCTGTCTTATTTTTATTAAATGTTTAAAGTGTGTTTTTAAGAAAATCCCTTCCTGACTTGGATCATAAGTTCATTTATTTTGAATATTTCTTATTTTCTAGTAAATTTATTTACAGCAAACATTTTTGCTTCAAGCCTTTCTGCCCTTTGAACTTAGTGACTTAAAACAACCATTTATTTTAGCTATGTTTTTGTTGGCCAGAAATTTAGTAAGGGCTCAGCACTAGGATCATCTTCTGAAATAGCTTCTGTACTTCATATGACTGACACCTTAGTGTCTCTCTCTTTTCACATGGCTTCTTATCCTCCACAGTCTCTTTGTGTGTTTGGGTTTCTACCATCATGGTAGTCTAAGGTCGTGAGTCTTGGCCTCCCCAACGGGAAAGTTCCAAGTAATGGAAGTAAAAACGTCAGATTGCACAGCTTCACTTCTATAGTATTGTATTGGTCAGATGAGTCAGATTTATTTTTAATGATTTTTATTTTTTCCATTATTATTGGTTTACAGTGTGCTGTCAGTCTTCTACTGTACAGCAAAGTGACCCAGGCACAAATACATATATATGATCTTTTTCTCACATTAACCTCCATCATGCTCCATCAAGTGACTAGATACAGTTCCCAGTGCTATACAGCAGGATCTCATTGCTTATCCGTACCAAAGGCAATAGTTTGCATCTGTTAACCCCAGATTCCCAGTCCATCCCACTCCCTCCCCCTCCCTTTTGGCAACAACAAGTCTGTTCTCCCAAGTCCATGAGCTGCTTTTCTTTGGAAAGGTTTATTTGTGCCATATATTACATTCCAGATATAAGATATATAATATGGTATTTGTCTTTTTCTTTCTTTCTTTTTTTTTAATTTTCCCACTGTACAGCAAGGGGATCAAGTTATCCTTACATGTATACATTACAATTACGTTTTTTTTCCCCACCCTTTGTTCTGTTGCGACATAAATATCTAGACAAAGTTCTCAATGCTACTCAGCAGGATCTCCTTGTAAATCTATTCTAAGTTGTGTCTGATAAGCCCAAGCTCCCGATCCCTCCCACTCCCTCCCTCTCCCATCAGGCAGCCACAAATCTTTTCTCCAAGTCCATGATTTTATTTTCTGTGGAGATGTTCATTTGTGCTGGATATTAGATTCCAGTTATAAGTGATATCATATGGTATTTGTCTTTGTCTTTCTGGCTCATTTCACTCAGGATGAGATTCTCTAGTTCCATCCATGTTGCTGCAAATGGCATTATGTCATTCTTTTTTAGGGCTGAGTAGTATTCCATTGTATATATATATATTCCACATCTTCCGAATCCAATCATCTGTCGATGGACATTTGGGTTGTTTCCATGTCCTGGCTATTGTGAATAGTGCTGCAATGAACATGCAGGTGCATGTGCCTCTTTTAAGTAGAGTTTTGTCCAGATATATGCCCAAGAGTGGGATTGTGGGGTCATATGGAAGTTCTATGTATAGATTTCTAAGGTATCTCCAAATTGTTCTCCATAGTGGCTATACCAGTTTACATTCCCACCAGCAGTGCAGGAGGATTCCCTTTTCTCCACAGCCCCTCCAGCACTTGTTATTTGTGGATTTATTAATGATGGCCATTCTGACTGGTGTGAGGTGGTATCTCATGGTAGTTTTGATTTGCATTTCTCTTATAATCAGGGCTGTTGAGCATTTTTTCATGTGCTCATTGGCCATCTGTACATCTTCCTTGGAGAACTGTCTATTCAGGTCTTTTGCCCATTTTTCCTTTGATTGATTGGTTTTTTTGCTGTTGGTTGTATAAGTTGTTTATATACAACAAATATTAACAGACATAAAGGGAGATATTGATGAGAATACAATCATAGTAGGAGACCTTAATACCCCCATCACATCAATGGACAGATCCTCTAGACAGAAAACCAATAAAGCAACAGAGATCCTAAGGGAAACAATAGAAAAGTTAGACTTCATTGATATCTTCAGGACACTACATCCAAAAAAATCAAAATACACATTCTTCTCAAATGCTCATGGAACATTCTCAAGAATCGACCACATATTGGGACACAAAGCTAACCTCAATAAATTTAGGAGCATAGAAATTATCTCAAGTATCTTCTCTGACCACAATGCCATGAAATTAGAAATCAATGATGGGAAAAGGAAAGAAAAAACCCTACTACATGGAGACTAAACAACATGCTACTAAAAAACCAATGGGTCAATGAGGAAATCAAGAAGGAAATTAAAAACTACCTTGAAACAAATGATAATGAAGACACACCTCTCAAAATCTATGGGATGCTGTGAAAGCAGTGCTCAGAGCAATACAGGCCTTTCTCAAAAAAGAAGAAAGATCCCAAATGGACAACTTAACCCTCCACCTAAATGAATTAGAAAAAGAAGAACAAAAAAGTCCTAAAGTCAGCAGAAGGAAGGAAATTATAAAGATCAAAGAAGAAATCCATAAAATAGAGATTCAAAAAACAATAGAGAAAATTAATAAAACCAAGAGCTGGTTCTTTGAAAAGGTAAACAAAGTTGACAAACCCCTGGCCAGACTCATTCAAAAGAGGAGAGAAAGAACCCAAATAAAAATAATAAATGAAAAAGGAGAAATCACAATGGATACAGCAGAAATACAAAAAAAAATAAGAGAATACTATGAACAACTATACAGCAACAAGTTTGACAATCTGGAAGAAATGGACAATTTTCTAGAATCTTACAGCCTGCCAAAACTGAATCAAGAAGAAACAGACCAACTGAACAGACCGATCACTAGAAATGAAATTGAAGAGGTCATAAAAACAGTCCCTACAAATAAAAGTCCAGGACCAGATGGCTTCACAGGTGAATTCTATCAAACATATAAAGAGGAATTGGTGCCCATCCTCCTTAAACTCTTTCAAAAGGTTGAAGAAGAAGGAATACTCCCAAAGACATTCTATGAGGCCACCATCACCCTCATTCCAAAACCAGACAGAGATACCACCAAAAAAGAAAACTATAGCCCAATATCATTGATGAATATAGATGCAAAAATTCTCAACAAAATCTTAGCCAACCGAATCCAACAACATATCAAAAAAATTATACACCATGACCAGGTAGGGTTCATCCCAGGTTCACAAGGATGGTTCAACATACGCAAATCAATCAACATACACCACATTAACAAAAAAAAGTCAAAAATCATATGACCATCTCAACAGACGCAGAAAAAGCATTGGACAAAGTCCAACATCCATTCATGATCAAGACCCTCGCCAAAGTGGGTATAGAGGGAACATGCCTGAATATAATCAAAGCCATTTATGATAAACCCACAGCAAATATAATCCTCAATGGGGAAAAACTGAAAGCCTTCTCCCTCAAATCTGGAACAAGACAGGGATGCCCACTCTCACCACTGCTCTTCAAAACAGATTTGGAAGTCCTAGCCGCAGCAATTAGACAAACAAAAGAAATCAAAGGCATCCATATAGGAAGAGAAGAGATAAAACTGTCACTGTATGCAGATGACATGATACTATACATAGAAAACCCTAAGGACTCATCCCAAAAATTCCTTGAACTGATTAATAAATTCAGCAAAGTAGCAGCTATAAGATTAACATTCAGAAGTCAGTTGCATTTCTGTATACCAGCAATGAAATATTAGAAAAGGAATACAAAAATACGATACCTTTTAAAATTGTACCTCACAAAATCAAATACCTCGGAATTCACTTGACCAAAGAGGTAAAGGACCTATATGCCGAGAACTATAAAACTTTAATCAAAGAAATCAAAGAAGATGGAAAGAAATGGAAAGATGTTCCATGCTCCTGGATTGGGAAAATCAATATTGTAAAAATGGCCATCCTACCCAAAGCAATCTACAGATTCAATGCAATCCCTATCAAATTACCCATGACTTTTTTTACAGAACTAGAATAAACAATCCAAACATTTATATGGAACCACAAAAGACCCAGAATCGCCAAAGCAATCCTGAGAAACAAAAACCAAGCAGGAGGCATAACTCTCCCAGACTTCAAGAAATACTACAAAGCCACAGTCATCAAAACAGTGTGGGACTGGTATCAAAACAGACAGACAGACCAATGGAACAGAATAGAGAATCCGGAAATAAACCCTGACACCTATGGTCAATTAATCTTTGACAATGGAGGCAAGAACATAAAATGGGAAAAAGAAAGTCTATTCAGCAAGCATTGCTGGGAAACCTGGACAGCTGCATGCAAAGCAATGAAACTAGAACACACCCTCACACCATGCACCAAAATAAACTCCAAATGGCTGAAAGACTTAAATATACGACAGGACACCATCAAACTCCTAGAAGAAAACATAGGCAAAACACTCTCTGACATTAACATCATGAATATTTTCTTAGGTCAGTCTCCCAAAGCAATAGAAATTAGAGCAAAAATAAACCCATGGGACCTACTCAAACTGAAAAGCTTTTGCACAGCAAAGGAAACCAAAAAGACAACTTTCAGAATGGGAGAAAATAGTTTCAAATGATGCAACTGACAAGGGCTTAATCTCTTGTCTTTTTCTTTCTAATGTCACTTAGGGTAAGAGTCCCTAGTTCCATCCATGTTGCTGCAAATGGCATTATTTTGTTCTTCTTTATGGCTGAGTAGTATTCCATTGTGTTTATATTACATCTTCTTAACCCATTCATCTGTTGGTCAACATTTAGGTTGTTTCTATGTCTTGGCTATTGTGAATAGTGCTGCAATGAACACAGTGGGTGCATATGTCTTTTTCAAGGAAAGTTTTGTCCAGATATATGCCCAAGGGAAGGATTTCTGGGTCATATGGTAGTTCTGTATACAGTTTTCTGAGATACCTCCATACTGTTTTCCATAGTGGTCATACCTACTTATATTCCCACCAACAGTGCTGGAGGGTTCCCTTTTCTCCAAACCCTCTCTAGCGTTTGTTCTTTGGGGACTTAATAATGATGGCCATTCTGACTAGTGTGAGGTGGTACCTCATAGTATACTCAATATCACTGATGATTAGAGAAATACGAATCAGATGAGTCAGATTTGTAAACTCCACCTCTTGTTGGAAGAATGTCAAAGCATTTGTGACTCTCTTTAAATCACTACAACCTCTTCAGCCCTGTAACCTAGCTTCTTATCTTACATTTCTAAGTGATTTATAATTTCAGGTCTTTTTTGTTTTTTTAACCCACAAGTTACCTGGACCAGTATTCTGTGTCTTTTACTTACTGTTCACTTAAATGATGGCCTTTGAACTACCACCTAATACATTTTCTAGGGAATTCCTGTCGTGGCACAGTGGAAACGAATCTGACTAGTATCCATGAGGATGCAGGTTCAACCCCTGGCCTCATTCAGTGGGTTAAGGATCTGGCATTGCTATGAGCTGTGGTATGGGTCACAGATGTCGGCTCGGATCCTGCATTGCTGTGTCTGTGGTGTAGGCCAGCAGCGACCCTAAAAAAAGCAAGAAAAAAATTTCTAGTCTTTTGGTCAAAATATGGCCAACATAATGTTGATTTTTCTGATTATTGAGATTTTCTTTGTGACCTAATATGTACATTTTTTAATATTTCTAAAGGAATTTGGTTTTTTAAACTATTCACATGCTCTATGATTTTATGTATTTCTCTCCATTTTACTATATATATATTTTTTATTTTTTTTTTTTGTCTTTTTGCCATTTCTTGGGCTGCTACCACAGCACATGAAAGTTCCCAGGCTAGGGGTTGAATCGGAACTGTAGCCGCCAGCCTACGCCAGAGCCACAGCAACGCGGGATCCGAGCCACATCTGTAACCTACGCCACAGCTCAGGGCAACGCCGGATCCTTAACCCACTGAGCAAGGCCAGAGATCGAACCCACAAACTCATGGTTCCTAGTTGGATTCATTAACCACTGAGCCGTGACAGGAACTCCCTAGGTATATATTTTAAATTCATCAAATATGAGGTGAAATGTTGCTGATTTACTTTATATTTCTTATAGCTCATGCCTTATATGTACTGAAACTAAGTTATTAGGTGTATAAAGATATTTAATGGTTAATTTATTCATACTTCTCAACTTACATTATAAATAAATATTTTTGTAAAGTAATATATTACTAATAAATCCATTTTATCTAATAATATTAAAATCTAACCAAATTTATGAGTTTCTTATATTTTCTATAAAATACCTGAATTTTCTTGTTGCGTAGAATTTAGGCTCCCATATTGAAGAGAATAGACATTCAGATTGGTTTTGAAGTATGAGCACTAGTTTGATAAACATTAAATATGCAAATGATGAAAACAATGTGCTTTAATTCATGTTCAATTTAGTTTAAAATTCCCTTATTTTTATTTTATATTCATGTGAATCCATTCTTATATTTTTTATCTAAACTGAAGATTTATAATTTTGAGTCAAATTTTCTTCAGCCTTATTCTCAGTGATGGACAGAAATGATTAAAACAAATGTCATTTATGTATTTAAGACATATATCATAATATAGAGTCTGGATTTCAGAGTGAAATAAAGATAAGACATCCACTACAAAAAAAGAAAAAGTTTTGTGTTCATTAGAAACTTATTTTCCTGAATATACTCATCTTAATTGGAAAAAAATTGATTTATTGAGATAAGTAGAAAATAAAAGCAAATTGTCAGAATTCTCTTTAATATAAAGTTATTGTTATGGTTTTAAGAGGAAGTAACTACTCAGATATTTATGTACTGCTTATAAATAGTCTTTTCTCATTAAATATGTTTAATATCATTTCTCCATACATCGATATATAATTAAACACACACACACACTAACTGTATAGAGGACTAAAGGAAGTACTAGAAAACATCCTAAAATTTGTAACATCACAGTCACATACTTTGATATTGGAACTGTCTTAGGACATATTTAAATGAAGTATAAACCTACATGGAACTCATACCTCACTCTTAGTCTATTTGGCTGCTTGAAGCAGTGTAGGAAAAAAAAAGTGAAATAAAGAAAGATGTATGTAACAGAAAGGGAAAAGGAAGGAGAAGAAGGGAAAAGAATGAATTTGAGTCACTGTGCTAAGATTGAAAATTTATAAAAGCTGAGGTTTATACGTGTATTACATATTGGTATATTTTTGTTGCTATATATTTTTCCTTTTATTTATACTTAACAATTAATGATACATTATCTACTTTAAAGGATTATATTTAATAATAGATAGGATGAAATATTTATCATTCACTATATATCTCATACCTATTTAAAATTTGGTCCCAGCAACTAAACACAAGGTGGACTCCTGCATTCACTACAGAAGTACAGTGATTACAAATATATTACTGGAATAATTCAGTCTCCAAAGTGTAATTCTTCTAAAGTAAAAAAATAAGATCCTGTAGCGAATGTCAAAATAAGGGAAAAGAGATAGATTATTTGCGTATAGAAAATAAGAATACATCTATAACCCTTGTATTTTCTCTAAAGAATCCTTGATCATTTGAGTCAGACCTCTCTTAAGGATTATCTGTATATACCCCTCAAGTGAGAAACATAAAAATCCATATTCTGAAGGGAACTGAAGCTTCTAACGTAAATAGCTAGACTTGCTTCAGTAATTTTCTTTGTATCTTTTGAACTTGTGCAAGACAGCACTGGTGCCCCAGCAGTAATCACACAAGGAAAAGTCTCATCTGTTGGTAGTCACCAACAATTCAAGGAGACATTTTGTATAATCTTAGATTAGGATGGCAGTTTCCCATATACCATATTTCAGAAAATGTCCCAAAAGGCAGCTTAGCAAGAGCCTCCAGCAGCAAGACTATATGATAGTCAGTAAAGAAAGTCAAGCTGTCAGATAGAATTGTTTTCAAAAGCCTCTTTACTTTTTTTTTTTTTTAATCATTTTAGTGCTGCATCCATGGCATATGGAAGTTCCCAGGCTGGGGTCCAATCAGATCCATAGCAGGGCAAGATCTGAGCCACATCTACAACCTACACTGCAGCTCAAGGCAACCCTGGATCCTTAACTCACTGAGTGAGGGCAGGGATCAAACCTGCATCCTCATGGATCCTAGCTGGGTTCCTTAACAGCTGAGCCATGAAGGGAACGCCTGCTCTTTACTTGTTTGATAGATAAACTTGGAATGCTTTCTTTTGTATCTTTGGAGAAAAACCTTTTACTTTGTTTCTGGCATTCAGTTGTCAAAGAGATACCTTGGTAAACTTTCTCGCTATGCTTTCAAATAGAAAGTATAATTTCAGAGAATGCATAATCAAGTTATATTTTTTTATTGTGAGAATAATTATTTGCTTCAATATGATAAAATTGTAAATCAGGTATCAATATATGTGGTTATACATTCTCAGGTTTTTATACCATCTTCCGTCTAAATTAATTTAATGGAAACATTGAGTAAAAGTAGTAACTCAGATAAACAAGCCCTAGAAATATTCAGGTTCCTCAATAAACTGAGTTCCTAGCATTTTGGGGGAAAAAACCAAACTGGTAAATAAATAATTACCTATTTTAATTTAATTGCATATAATTATCTATATAATATATAATTGTCCTACTTATGTTTACTATAATTTACTTGAAAATTACTAACGTCTTCATTAAAGTGTGAAATAGAGTTCTAGTTGATGTTTAATATACTTGGTGGACAAATTTAGAAAGTGGAACTATTTACAGCACTTCGTGATGGACAGTGCTTATATTTATATCAAAGGATGACACTGTCACATTGTTACATTTACAAAATACAGTTGATGTGCTTCAACTGTATTTTGAATGCTAGGGTAAAATACTTTGGCCATAATGAATAAGTAAATTCTTAAATGCTATTTGAATGTCAGTGGATTTTATACTCAGGTCTGTAATGTGGCTGTGACGTCAAGACATATGTCATTGCCTACTCTTTCACTGCCCAAAGCACTTCTAGATGTTAGGCTTTTCTTTTCTTTTTCTTTTGGTTGCACCCGCGGCACGTGGAAATTCCTGGAGCAGAAATTAAACCTGAGCTGCTCTAGCAACACCACCAGATCCTTAACCCGCTGCAGCACAAGGGAGTTCCTAGGCTCTTGATTAATTTCATAATTTTACTGCCCTCAAATATAGATTTTTCCATTAATTCCCCTGCTCCGGGTAATTGGGGAAATGATACTTATATTAATTGGAAAGTGTTTAACTACTGTGTTCTCAGATAAAGAGAATTTTGTTGGAACAACTGAAATTTGTATTTTCATCTCAAGATCATGTGGCTCAAAGGAGAGTGGAATCAATAGAATGAGCATTGGATAAGTGGGAAGAACGCATAAAAAACAAGAGTTGAAAGTGACACTAAGGAAGGTACAACTTGAGAGTGTATCAAATATATTTATCCAGTTTGGAGTACAGAAAAATAATCACTTGTACCTTTATGTAAATGTCAGTGAATACATTAACAGGCCTTCAGCACATCTCAGAATTCTGGTGCCTTGCAGTAATGGAGTAATGACATTTTCTCAAGGTGCAAGAGTATTCCATTGATTAACATAGATAGTAGATTGTGACACCTTCAGAGAAATCTACTGCATTGGCAGCTTACAGGTTTTTTTTTTTTTTTTTAAATAATCTCTAATTCACAATGGCATTTTAATTGTACAACTTGAGAACATTTAAAGATATGGTTTGAGAGTATGTATGATGTGCATGTATAGAAAGAGGGAGGCTATATAAAAACAGTCCAAAGCATGAAAATTACTCAGGGGATACTGCTGCAGTGTTTTGTATGATGTGACTGAGTAGCCACTTAGACAAAGAAAGAATATTCCAGATTAAAGGAGACTGAAATCTATGAAAGTTACATATAATTTGTAATACAGAACTGGATTCTGACCCGAATTTTAGTATTCCTATAAACAAAAGACTGTTAATAATACTGAGTTTTGGTACATTATATCTTAGTATCCTCTCAATGTTAATTTTCCTATTGAAGAAAAAAAGTTGCACAATGTTTAAGTTCTAAGGAAATACACTGGACTATGAAGTAGGAATGGATTCATGATTTAACTTATTCTCAAATGAAAGAAAGAGAATCTAAATGTTAGATATAATCAACAATATGTGAACCTTACGTAGATCAAAACACTACAAATCCAACAATGAAACCAAATAAAACCTTTTAAAGGACAACTGGAGACGTGCCAACACTGACTGAATATTTAATGATGTTAATGGATTATTGTTATTTTTTTAGGAATCTGGTATTACTTAAAAAGAATTCTTATCTTTCAGAGATAAGCACTGAAGTATTTATAGTTAATTTATACCAGGTCTTGCTTCTATGTTCCAGGGTATTTATTGGGTAGGATATCAATGGAATAAGATTGGCCATTTCATACTAATTGTTTAAACTGGTGACGGTTACATAGGAGATTATTTTGCTTTACTCACTACTTCTGTATACATTTTAATTTTCCATAGTAAAAATTTAGAAAGTTTGTTATTAATTCATAAAAGAATACCCTTACTAGGGAAAAGTTACTTTTAAAACATAAGTAGTATACTAAATAGAGATTTTTAACATAACAGTTAATTTACATGTTGAGAACAGTGACGGCAGTAGTCCGCTTAAAAACCCTTTCTTTGTCCACATCCTCACATACCCTCTTGTTCTCTCCTAAGCTTTTAACATTACACAAGTTGAAGAATATAATTTTCCCCATTTTCTAACTATGAAATAATTCCTGTGTTTAGCTTTGCTGCACTTACTGAATATTCATGGAGTGGCAGGGGGAGGGGAGAGTGCTAAGACTGTGGCATTCAGTGGGTAAAACTTGATTTTAAACAAACCCCTGGATCACTGTTGAATGTGTGGCCTTTTACACCTACGAGTGAGACTCTGTGGTCTATGGTGATTTATAAGGGACAAATTACATTAAAAATATGAGAGAACAAAGAATGATTTATGATTCCTCAAAAGCCACAAGATAGGATTCTCCCAAAATTCATTTCAGGAATTTTTTAAACTGTACAGAGTGGGGTTTTTTTTCATATTTTTAATCTCTGATTGAATTCAAAATGACAAAATTTCCTTAGCACTTAGATTAAGGAATACATGGTGATAGCTTCCAAGTTTGCCTGCATGGTTGCTCAGTCACATCATACAAAATACTGCAGCAGTATCCCCTGAGTAATTTTCTGCTTTAGACTATTTTCTCATTGCGCGTCTCTCTCTTCATGTACACATAATCCATTCTCTCAAACCCATATCTTTAAATGTTCTCATGCTGTATAATTAAAATATTATTGTGAATTCAAGATTGAGGTATTAAAAAATACTGACAGGTGTTCTTTCAAAGCCAGTTGTAAAATTTATAAAGATGAAAATAGGTGATATCCATGAGTAAGACACCAATGTCAGTACCCAAACCATTACTCCCTAGAAAAAAATTAAATTTTCTTCATATATGGACATGCAGCAAAAAAAAAAAAAAAAAAAAAAAAAAAAGAATTTGTGCCAAGCAAATATTTGAAGTCTGTAGACCTTCTTTCTGTAATTAATGCAATAGGTCAAAATTAAATAATGCAGAACTATTAAATATACACTAGATGGTTGATAAAAATGCAATTAACAAAAATATTTGGACTTTTTAAAAATTTTTTATTTTTTAATTGTTGATTTATAGTGTTTTGTCAACTTCTGCTATACAGCAAAGTGACCCAGTCAGTCATACACACACACACACACACACACACACACACACACACACACACACACACACACACACACACACTCTTTTCCTCACATTATCCTCCATCATGTTCCGTCACAAGTGATCAGATATTGACTTAACTCTTAATCTTCAAAACATCATGGCTGGACCCAGCTACTATTTGAACATTTCAGATTTGGGCACATTATAGATGTTTGATAAAAATCTAGATTAATTAAATATAGGATAAAAACATACATTAATTTTAGATGATCTTCAGTTTCTCCAACTAATGGTAGATCTAGTTTTGAGAATTTTGAAGAAAGGCAGAAGGAATAGTCAAAAAGTGCAGTGATTTAAAATTCCTAAAGATACCTTGTGGGGGAATCTTCGTTTTTATGAATCTCAGTTGCTTTTCATATTTGAAATCATTTGTCTGATACTTTTATAAGCTTTTTTAAGGAAATCTGACCTTAGGAAAAAATGCTATAAGATTGGAAAGAAGTGAATAGTTTCCAAGACATCAATAGCTTAACGAAAAGATTTTAAAACACATTTAAAATAGCTGTATCCCATTGTGTTTAACTCTCAGATGCTGTGGATGGCAGCTAGATATTCATATAAAAGAATTCAAAGAGAAAACTGTGGCTTGAGTGAATGTCAGCCAGTAACCTGAATGTTGCTAGACCTGCCACATCTAATTCTAACAAAATGACCTTGCAGAGAGTGAGTTGAGTATTGTAGAAATAGGGTCATCAGTATGCTTCATTTGATAATTGTATTATGATATTGTATCCACTAAGAAATCATGATGTCAGGCCACAGGAGGAGAAGAGAGCTTCTGACTCAAGTCCTGGTTAACTGCATGCTTAAACAAAGCATCCAGAAATCTGTGTCAGGAATTAGTGTTAGATTCAAAACAAGACAAAACAAAATTAGAAAGATGCCACTGTGCTCTTACAGTTCTCTTTGCCAGACATGTAAATTAGAGGAATTATTGTTAAAGTATCACTGTCCTTGACTATAACCACCATCCTTGATTCAGCAAAACAGCATTTGCCATGGAATTCCCATTTTCAAATTGGAGGGAAAATGTGTCTTCTTGCTACAGTGGAAGGAGGTGATCATTTCCAGTTGTCTTGCTACTACTAGCAATAAAAAAAATTGCTTGGTGTTAGTAGACTCCAACTGGTTTGAATAATGAAAATAGAGGTATTCATTTAAAAGAGAGCATGTCGTTACCACAAACATATCTCTAAAATACTAAACCGGGTGTTCAAAAACAGAAGCATGATCAGGCAACACAGCTAACCAGTCCTTGAACAGCCTTTGTGACTGTTACTTCCACTGAATTTTCTGACTCAAAATTAGTTGTTGTCATATGAGCATAATATTCTATTAATTATAAACTAACATTTCTGGAAGTCCAATTCAGCTTTTTGCCCAATATATCACTTAAAGCTGGCACATTATAAACACTTGTTGAGTAAATGAATAACTGAACAGAATGAAACATGAATTGATCTTTCCTTGCATGTAGTATTCATCTTTCCATGTCTGCGTGATTTATTTGGAAGGAAAAATCAGAGTCATTATCTGGACAAGATACATAAAGTCTTTTTAATTTATATAAATGACCTAATCCTATTTTGTTAAAAGGTGTATCAAAAGATAGTATGCACTGCCTTACAAAGCAGAGACTGTGGGGTTGTGTGGGTATAGGCAGGAAGGGAGGTACCATTGCCTTGGACAGTTTCATTGAACTAGACTCACACATGAATTAGAGATGGACAAATAAAAGATGGATCCATATAGGCTTGGAGCAGCTTTGCTCATAGTAGCCAGAAGCCAGAAGCAGCTAGAATGTCCACAAACAGAAGTATGAATAAACCACATTAGTATATCCAAACAGTGCTAACACGACTCATCAGTTAAAGGCAATCATCTTGAGATAACACACAACAGTATATTATTCTGAACAAAATGAGCCACGCACTAAAAATTCACATGATATGATTTTATTTGAAGTCTAAAACAGACAGAATGTGTCTACCGTGATGAAAATTAGAACAGTGTTTTCCTGTGGAAAGAGGTGGGAGTGATCAGAAAGAAACCCAAAGGGACTGGCGATGATGAAATGTTCTTTATCTTTGATTTAGGTGATAGTTATATGGGAATATATATTTGTTAAAAAAAAAACCCTGAAACACATTAACTTGTATATACACTTGGCATCTATGCATTTCACTTTATAGAACTAGAAATACAGATTAGAATCACCTAGGAGTCTAGGAACAAAGATTGAATTACTGATATATACGTTAATCTAGATGGATCTCAAAAAATATTATATTGAGTGAAAAGAGGCAGGCACAGAAGAGTGAATTGTTTATTATCCTATTTGTATAATAGTTTCAAGAACATGGAAAATCCAGTCTGTGGTGTTAGAAATCAGAACACTAGTTTATCCGTGAGAGTGAGGGTACAACTGGCTGGAAAGGGACAGTAGGGAATATTCTGGGAGGATGGATATGTTTTATAACATGGTTGGAATATCAGATTCATGGGTCGATACGTTGACAAAACTTCTGAAATTGTATATTAGAATCTGTAATTTTCAATGTACGTAAATTTTACCTTAGAAGTTGATAATGAAGAAATAGAGCTTTGTATTGCAGGAAAATAGGTATGACTGTTAATAGTGGGAAATTGATTTTTTTCTTCCTGTTACTTTCCAGATGTGAAAATATCATATCTCTGAGAGTTTCATCATATAGCCTCATCATATAGATGAGAACACCCTCTATTAACCAACAGCTCATTTTCTATTCAACTTTGGATTCATAAAAGCTGTAGATAGGATGCCACTAATTCTTGTTTTCATGCAAATAAGCCACATCTACAAAAAATACAGAAGCATAAGAATAGAATTGGCACTCTTTTAGAGTAACCAGCCAAATAAAAATTGGGCCAGAACAGTGTTCTGTTGAAAATAGTTTTAAGAATAAATCCCCACATTCAGGCCCAAGAATGAACTAAATGAAGGCTACTTTAATAAGAATTTGTTTTTCTAAATTAAGACTATATACTCAAGAATATATTGAAAAATCATCTGTGATGAATATAAAATCTTTGTGATCTGAGCTCTGTCTCTATAGGATTTATTTTATTATTCTCCAGCTCTCTTGAGATACTGTGATAAATAGCAATCCAAAAGCTCAGCTTAGGTTCAGTTAGTAACGGGACTGTAGCAAACACTACTTTCGCTGTGTTGTGTTTTTTGTGTTTTCCTTTCAATCCTCCAGAGACCAAATGACAACAGATCAAAAAATAAATCAATCAATAAAAAGAAATAATAACAGAAACTTATAGATAATATTGAATTTATCCCTGTAATGTACAGCGGCTTTGAGAAAGAAAAAATTACCAATTTATAATTGATAAAAATGCAACAGAATGCTTAACTTGAAACTTAAGTACACATTCCCCTTAAAAAATAAAACAGAAATATAAAACAACAAATGAGCAAACAAAAAGGTCTTCTCTTTATTACTGTGTAAAACCTAGTCCAGTATAATCCTAAACTCAACTATTTTCTAGTCCTGAACCTTCTCCACCAAGCCACTCTTTGCTTGTTAGAGAAAGAGCATAACAGAAATAAGAGATCCAGAAAGAGAGAAAAGGACAATGTATATGCACTAGAAATCTGCGCCTGTCATTCTAACAGAAGGAGACCAAAAAGAACAGGGTTCGGTTACAATCTGTTTTTGTTTCTTTGGGGTGATTGCTTCTTGGATCAGTGTATTTTCTTATATGTATATATGTATTAAAACTGAATTCATACTTATGAATTAAAAACCTCCTTTTCTGTTCAAAAGAAATACCAAAACAGGAAATTGATTTTTCTTAATTATTCATTGAAGAAGCGTAAAATTTTCTGTTGCTAAAAAAATACTCAATAGGATGATGGTTAATAGTTTCATCTCTGGGGTAAAAAGATGAAAGGAGTGCTGTAGAACTCATTTACAAAAAAAAAGAAATAATGATGATAATTTCTCTCTTAGAATAACTGGTTCAGGCAGAGAAACCAGCTTTCCTGGTATCTTTCATCGTTACCCAGAAATTGATTAATATGAAAAACACAGCCTATTGTCAGATCATGCATTTAAACAGATATGGGCTTAAAACAGCACATAGCCTGTACTTAGATTGTTTTTGTTATGACTAAATAGATAACTCATTGTGGTGTTCTGTGCATAGCATGACATGACACTACAAATCCCCACCTCTCTCTCTGGGGAGTTTCTTAACATGAGGGAATGATGGACTGGAGCGTTTCACCTTAGCCATGAGGTCAGTATACCGCGAGGATGTTTATTTACTTCATTGTTGCTCTTTCTTCAAACGTGTTCAAAATTACTGAGCTAAAAAGGGAGAGAGGTAATTTGAAATGTTTACTTGACATCACATAACATGAACCCAGCACTGTCTTATCTGTATTTAGCATGCATTACAAGGCATGCTTTTAAATATTCTTTTATTAATTACATGCAGCTCTCTACTTCCAAATGCTTACTCAAAATAATCTTTCCTACAAGATACTTTTTCTAGTTTTATTTCTTAATGTCACTGATGGCTTTAATAGAAAACCTCAGATCAACTTCTATCTTCAGTTCTTATAGACCTTGCCGGACATGTAACTTCTCCATGACTTTCTCCATAAGTCTCACCTGAGAGTTTGTATCATGAAAGGTCTTGATTTTTATCAATGCTTCTGTATCTGTTGAGATGATTATGTGATTTTTGAATCTTTGTTCTATTAACATGGTATATCACATTAGTTGGTATTTGTATGTGAAACTATTCCTGCATCACAGAGATAGGTCCAACTTAGTCATGTGTATGATCCTTTTATGTATTGAATTCAGTTTGTTGAGTTTTTGCCTATATGTTCATCAGAGGTATTGACCTATAGTGTACTTTGTTGTGGTGTCTTTGATTTTGGTATCGGGGTAATGATGGCCTTATAAAATGAATTTGGAAAATTATCTTCGTTTTTTTGGAAGCATTTGAGAATGGTTGGTATTAATTGTTTGATGTTCAGAAGAATTCACTACTGAAGTCCTTTGGTCCTAGAATTCTCTGTATTGGGAGGTTTTTTGTTTTGTTTTTTTTTTTTCTTTTCTTTTTTCAGGGCCACACCCACAGCATATGAAAGTTCCCAGGCCTACGGGTTGAATAGGAGACACAGACACAGTAATGCCAGATCTGAGCCGTGTCTATGACCTACACCACAGCTCACGGCAACACCAGATCCTTAACCCACTGAGCAAGGCCAGGGATCGAAACCATAACCTCATGGATCCTAGTCGGGTTCATTAACTACTGACACACAAAGGGAACTCCTGTGTTGGGAGGTTTTTGATTATTGATTCAATCTCCTCACTTATTATTGGTCTGTTCAGATTTTCTGTTTCTTCATGATTCAGTATTGCACATTCTGTTTCTAGGAGTTTTTCCATTTCTTCCAGGTTATCCACTTTGTTGGTGTATAATTGTTCACAGTAGTCTCTTATGATCCTTTTTATTCCTGTGGCAACAATGTCATGTCTTCTCTTTCATTTCTAATTTAATTTGTTTGACTTTTTTTTTTAAAGTATTCCAACTAGTGGTTTTTCCATTTTGTTTATCTGTTTAAAAACCACTCAGTTTCACTGAGTTGTTTTCTAATGTTTTCTCTACTTTCTATTTCACTTAATTTGCTATAATCTGTATTATTTCCTTCTTTCTGCTAGTGTCATGTTCAGTTTGTTCCTCTTTTATTAGATTCTTTAGGTATAAATTTAGATTAAGGATTTTAATAGACATGCCTCCAAAAAAGAAAAAAGGCACATAAAGAGCCAACAGTGATACGTAGTGTTGCACAACATCATAAATCACCAGGAAAATGTGTATCAAACCATAATGAAATACCACCTTCCACCTGTTAAGATGGCTGTTATATTTAAAAATATATAGTAAATATTGGAAAAGATGTGGAAAAATTGGAACATTGTACACTGTTGGTGTGAGTGCAAAATAGTGCAGCCACGATGGAAAATAGTATGGAGGTTCTTCAAAAATTTAAAAATACAGCTGCCATTTGATCCAGCAGCTCCACTTCTGAGTATTTATCCAAAAACATTGAAATCAGATCTTGAGAGATATTAGAACTCCCATGTCCATTATAGCACTATTCACAGTAGTCAAGATGTGAAAACAATCTAAATGTTCATCAGTGGATAAATGGATTAAAAAATGTGGTATATATATGTGTACATACATAGATATATATATATATATATATATATACACACACACACACACATTACCTACAGTAGAATATTATTCAGCCTTAACATAAAGAAACATCCTACAGTGGGTGATAACATATATGAACCCTGAGGACTTTATGCTAAGTGAAATAAGCCAGTTACAGAAAGACAAGTGTTGCATGATGCTACTTATATGAGGTATCAAAAATAATCAAACACATAGAAGCAGGAAATAGAGTGGTAAATGCCAGAGGGAGGGGAAGTAGAGAGCTGCTAATCAACAGGAACAAAATTTGAGTTATTTAAGATGAATAAGTTCTAGAGATCTACTGTTCAATCTTGTGCCTATAGTAAAAAATACTCTATTGTGCACATAAAATGTAAGAGGTAAAGCTCATGTTAAGTGTTTCTTTCACAATAAAATAAAATAAATCTCAGCTGCCCTCTCTGTCTAACCTCATAATGGAGGGCATGAAAAATGGGAAGCCATAGTCAATGCCCTGGTATTAGTGGAAAAAGATCCTGGTAACTTACTTAATTCTTGCTAAAGACTCAATTTATCCTCCCATATCTAGCCATCAAAATTAAGATACTTTAAAGGCAGCTGTGCCTTAAAATGCATTGCTACATATCTACGAATTTCTGAAAAAAAAAAGTAAAAGAAACTATATAATTGTGTTGTAAAGAAAATAAAAGTTAAATGTTGCGAAGGTAATGATTGTTGAGAATAATTATGCAGTTAATTGCTAAAGTTTACTTCATTTGCCTGATTTTCAATTTATAAGTGAATGAGTAAATACTCAAAACAATCCTCTAAGTAAACACAAAGGGAATAAAAACTTGGACTGGCTAACAGAACTTATAGAAGGTATACAGACTTTTGTGTCAAAGAATGGTATTTCAAGTTCCCAGCCCAACTGGAGGGATGCCTATGTCTCCTAAGGTTTATAAGCTACACCATTAACTTGCATGAGCTGCACCGTCCTGCAAGGTGGTATGGGACAGGGGTTAGGTTGAGCCATTGATCTGGGAAGGTGACAGGGCTTTGTATGCTGGGTGGGTTGGAGTGTGGTTGAATGGTCTGGGAAAGACAATGACAGCATAGTCACTAGTGCACATTGTATATAAGTCATTAGGATACCTTCAATCTAGGAAAGATAGCAGACCCCCCCCAGCCTCTTGGTTCCCATACTTTAGCCTTCGACAATGTCTCTACTTGTTTTTAGTATTGTATTACAGAATGTTAAATCTTTATTACATAAAGTTAAAACTTTAATGCTATATTTTACTTTATGTAAAATTTGTTTTTCCCATTATAGAAATAAAATTAGATAAACCTAGCATGCCCATGTAAACATATGTATCCTCTATTCCATGAAGACTCAAAATATACCTTTCTTTTAAAGCTCAAAAGTTTTATCAACTTATTTTTTTTAAGAAAGGAATTTAAGGTTCCCAAATTGTTGGAATAGTTTGAGAGCAGCCTAAACACCACCTTGGAGATTTTAACACCATTGTCATAGCAAGAAATGAAAAAAGGAGTGCTTAGTGAGGAGGGATAGTGGCATCTTGTCAACTTGGAAAGTGCTTTTCCTGAATTACCATGCTTCATGATAGCATTTCCAAATGGGTTTGGGGAAAAAGAGACTCTTCCTCAGAATGTACTTTGATAAATAAGCAAAAGCTGTTTTCAATCAAAATCTTCCCTGAGAAATGTTCTCTTTCTTCCCTCTCAAAGAAATTTTTTTTTGCACACCTTGCCTCTTTGCATTTTTAGATACAAGAGGGAAAATAGGAGTAAATTGACATACCTAGTTTGAAAAGAAACTGCAAACACGTAGTGACATCTCAAGTTAGATTTTGAAAAAGGAAAATGCAGGTTAATTGTTTACCATGGTCTTCCAAATTAGATACTTTTAATTTGGAGAGTTCTAGAATGAATTTAATATTCTCTTATTAAGTTCAGTTCCAATGCATAAAGATATGAAATATATTTTTCCTGGTCAATGATTAGCTTTCTAAATCTTTTTTTTAAGTTATGACTCATAAAGTATAGCATTTTGTGGGTAAAATAAAACTGTTAGAAATCTCCATGTTTATAATTTCATGCAACACTTTGTCTCCCTCTCAATTCCACTATCCTCTCTTATAATCACTGTAATACTTTTAAATTATCTGCAGACCAAGTTTGCCAAAACAAATTCTATAAATGAGTCACCACGTTTCTGGATCTGAATCTGAATTTGAATGTCCTTTTTTTCTTCTGCATGATCCAGTGAAATAGTATAAAATTCAAATTGTTTTCAACAAATCAGTAAATAAAGATATATATCTTTACCTGAAGATAATATAATATACCTAAAATTTTATTTAACAAGCTGTCGATTAGATAATAGAAATCAGTAGTGTTTTATAGATGAATGTTGTATTCCAGATACCACTATTATTTGTTTAGAACACAGTATTGACACCAGAAAAATATCTGCCCAGCCTTAGTAATGAAATATACTCAGAGCTAAATCCTAATGTTTCCTGATGATGGAAAATAGACAACAGTCATCTCTCATACCTCACTTCATACCTCTTATTTGCAGAGCTCCTTTTCTGTAGCAAAAGCTACAAAGCACAACTCAAAGGTTATTGGAGTGGTGGTCTGACAGGCCCACATGTTCTGGTGTGTGTGATGTGCTTGCCCAGTGTGGATTGTAGAGAGGGGTCAGGTGACCAGCCACACGGGGGAAAAAGGGGTAACCTTTATTAAGCCAAACTCTATGTTGGACACTTTACATGTATTATCTCATTTATTCCTGTCTGTAATCTTGCAAAGTAAGTTTAACTGATGAACCTATATCATGTTTTAGTTTCCACAGAAGGTGGCAGATGGAATATAAACCCAAGACTGAATTCTTGCCATTAAACCCGTCTCCTTGAAAGTCAAAATATTCTCATCTACAGAAATGCACCCAAATCCTCTGATGTAACATTGCTGTGAATATGATAATAAATGAGACATGTTCAGTCACTTTATACTGTTATAGGATGTGTAACCCCTGGGTTAGAAAAAGTGCAGGTCTTAAACTACAAAGGCTCAAATTTATTCCTCGTTTATCATTAACTGCATGCACTGATACAGATCAGCTTTTCCTACTTTCCTTTCCTTCATCGTTAGCATTCCCTTCTTGACAGTGGCGTGAGGATCAAATGAGATATAATGGTTAATGGGATTTTGAAACCATGATGTATTATATGCATCTTTATTATGAAGAAAGAATTACTTATTGGGGCATTAGTCCCACACTCAAATGCCCACGGCCAAGGTATTAGAAAACTCCTTAAATTTTATTATCTCTGTAATAAATGTTTTAAGCTTGAGGATTAAATATGAAGGAATATCCTTCCCTTACAAAGAGCAATGTGGTTTCCCTCAACTCTTTGGAAGAACCCTGCTATACTTTATGTGTTGCTTATCTTGTATTTTTTGATGGAGATATGTTTGTTGCACAGGAAATATTTCTCTTTCCTCTTGTTTTTATCATAAGAAAAATGGAAGTATAAAAGAATAAAAATTGGCAGCTGATACCTGTCCTTAGAGTTAGGACAACACAGGAATGGCTTTGACACATTGACAACCTAAAAAAAAAATCACTTGTGCAGGAAGAGAGATCCAGCTTGGTCAAATTTCCCAGTGTTTAAAAAGGAATCTCTCATCCCAGAGATTTTATAGCTAAATCTAAAAACTAAATGTTAACAATTAATCATATGTATGTGTGAGTGTGTGTGTATGTGTATGTATATACATGTACACATTTATGTGTGCGTATGTATATATCTCCTTATATATCTATCATTATTGTGAAGGACAAGCTGGGCAATAATGTGAATCCAGTCCAAAGCCTCAGTAATTATCTCCCAGAGAGGTGATAGTAACTTTGGTACTCAAGTAAGAAGAGGAAAGAAAGGAAGAAACACATGGATTTGAGATATGTTATTGCAGCAGTAGAACTAATACAGTTGATTGAGTAAATAGAAGAATGAAGGGAGAAAAAAAGCCTTGAAAAATGACTGTAAAGTTTTTGGCCAAGTGTCTGGATAGATGGTGCTTCATTCTACCAACATGAACAATGTTGAGGTGAAGCTGAGTTAGAGCAGCGAGAATCAACTAGTATTTCTTTTGACAATGTTACATTTAAATATATATTATATAATTGCAAAGTACAGATACAAGTGTATGTGTGTGTATCTTTGTGTTTCTAGTAACTAACAAAAATGTACTGTATTGTCTGTCCCCTAACACCCCACTTGAAAAGAATTTCTGCCCACAATTCTGATGAGGACAGAAATGGGCATTTAATAGCATATAGACTTGTGACACAGTTTTCAAGGTACTGAGCCTTAATTTAAGATGGTTACAGAGCTGTGTATGGATTTCAGAGGCTTGGCTGTACGTTTAATAACTGTGGGAGTAGGTGTGCTTTTTGGTAGCCTTGGCCAGCAGGAGCTCTGCATGAGAACATGTTCTTCCTATTTGCCAAAGGGAAGACTGTGTTTGAGTAGCCCACTGAGTGGTCTCTCCAGGAGCGAAATCAGAAACCACTGCAACCAATGAAATCTCCCTGCTTTGACTAAAGGAAGCCTGAAAAGGATATTTAGGCTGGAAAGTGGTGACTTCTAGGTATTTTGTACTAAAAAATACCTTAATACAGGAAATTTCAAGCTGAAAAATGTTGGATCTGTTGACAGAAAGAATACTACTGTAGAATTCTTTAAAATAAGTTCAGAAATCTTTGGAAACAGCTACTAATGATCTAGCTGCCCACAGCTCCGAGTAGGTGATTTACAAGGGGACCCTGAACCTGTGGCCGAGAGTTGTCTTTGCTTGTCCATTGAAGCCTGTGTGCAGCAGAAGCAATGCTGGCTTCTCTTCTCTTCTCCTTTCCGAATATCAACATGTGTGTGTTTTGGCAAAATCTAAGCTGGAATTCTGGCTGCAAGGGGGCTTGAGGAAGGATAGACATGGAGAAAAACACAAGAGTGGAGTGAAAATTATAAATAATATGTGGCGTACTTGTCTGTATGATCAACACCATGTTCAGGGAGTGCGAAACCCTCCCTTTTTTCACAGACAATGTACTTTACTGGGAGAGTAGACAATAAAGATGCAAACACATTAATGTAAAATACTATGCCAGGAGGAGGTGAGTACTATGAGCAAAATACAGCAGGATAATGGATGAGAGAATGTTGGGCTGGGAGTGAGGATATACTTCATATACTTCACCTTTAAGTTAAGGTGTCAAAATGTTTTTGCTTTGGTGACTGCTGTAGACTGAATATGTGTGTATCCCCCCAAAATTCAAGCTAACCCCCAATGTGATAGTATTAGGAGGTAGGACCTCTGGGAGGTGATTACATTATAAGGATGGAACCTTCATCAGTATTAGTATTAGTGTTAGTATTAGTATTAGTATCAGTATTAGTATTAGGATTAGTAACCTTAGAAAAGGTGCCTCAAAGAGCTCCCTTGCTCACGTTTGCCACGTGAGGACACAGTGAAAATACTACTAAATGAGCGAAACAAGTTCTTAGCAGACACCAAAACTGCTGGCTTCCAGAAGCTTCCATAACTCTAAGGAATTAATTTCTGTTGTTTATAAGCCTTCCAATCTATGGTACTTTGTTTTAGCAGTCCAAATGGACTAAGACATTTTACAAGTGTAGCAAATATTTCCTCCCACTCTGATATTTTTCTTTGAATTTTATCATGAACCTTTATATAGATATTATTGTGGTGATACTGTCTAAAAAATCTGTATCAATTTTTAAACATTTTCTCTAAAGAATTTCTGTGCCTCATCATCATTTTAAACATTTTCTATGTCTCAACACCATACATATATTCTACTGTTTATATTGTTTGTGAATGGTAAAAAGTAGGGATGGATTTTTTTTTTTTTTTTGTCTTTTTTGTCTTTTTATGGCCGCACCTGTGGCATATGGAGGTTCCCAGGCTATGGGTCTAATCGGAGCAGTAGCCGCTGCCTGTGCCACAGCAATGCCAGATCTGAGCCATATCTGCAACCTACACCACAGCACATGGCAATGCCGGATCCCTAACCCACTGAGCGAGGCCAGGGATCGAACCCGCAACCTCACGGTTCCTAGTCAGATTCGTTAACAACTGAGCTACGACGGGAACTCCGAGATGGAACTTTTTTAAGATTTGATCTTTTTATTCTGATTTCTTTTATTAAGTAGTCCACAATTCCCCACATATTTTAAATTCTAACTCAGTCATATTAAATTCTCCTTTGTGCATGCATCTATACTATATTCATTATCAAGCTTTGAGTGAGGAGTGGGAAATGGTGAAAATGAAGAGTAGCCTAAACCTTCTTGGACCATGTTATTATTTGAGGCTATGTAGTGGCATCAGAAATCTTTATTAATAAGTAAGGTCTTTCTTAATGTGTACCCAAGAGGCTTATAAACACTTTGAAAAAAATGTTTTGTTTTTGGGGGGCTGCCCAGTGACATGGAGTTCCTGGGCCAGGGATCAGATCACATCAGAACCTCAGTTGCAACCTACACTGCAGTGACTGCCAGATACTTTAACCCACTGGGCCAGGCTGGGATCAGACTTGGTGCTGCAGAGACACTGCAGGTCCTATTGTGCCACAGTGGGAACTCAAAAAATTTTTTGTATTCCTTGAATAAGAGGCAATTTGATCATTACATCTAAGTATTTATAATTTACTTGTAGTTATACTATATTCCTGATTTATTTTTTACTATTTTTATATTTTATTAGTACGTGGGAGTTATTCTGATAATTTAGTGTATATCATTGCCAGTAATTACTTTCCTCAGCCCTACCTTCCATAGAAACAGAGGATTGTATTTCCTCATATTGAATATGATTTGTTCACTTGATTCAGCAGTAAAAATCATTTTATATAGAAATAGAGTTGAATGTAATTATAATATCTTCTTTAAACTTAAGGTTTAGGGGGAAAATGACATTTCTAGAGACCATCTGTTTCTTTAAAAATGTCTCCTTTAGTTGACAACATAAATTTTGTAATTAATCATACACCTTTTATCCTCTGCACATTGGAAAGTACTGAACCAAATGAGTAGCCTAAGTTTAAAAACTGTGTTTGATTCCTATCTGCATATTCTCTTGATTCACACTCCTATTCTCCAGGACAATCTATCCTTTTGCTATGATTGTTCTGCAATATTGAGTCTATTCTAAGAAAACCGCCTCAAATTTTCTGTGAAATGGATCTGAGTACAGTGATATTTATGACAGATGTAGACAGCTTAGAACACAAACAGCACAACAGTATAAATAACTGTGGCAATAGCAGCGAAGTATATTAACGGTGAGAGAGATAAAATGAAGCCAGGGATGAAGTACATGCCATAAGGTCCTACACACTTGTTAGAATTGGGCCACAAATTTGCTCTGAACTTTCTAGCAATCACTGTCAAGGGAGAAGGATCCTCAGTGACAAGATTCACAGCGCCCAAAGTTAAGACAAAGTTTGGAAAGCCTTGTCCCGTTTCCTAGACTTCAGTGAATCTTGTTCCATGAATCCTCCTGAGGACTCTGCATTGTGACGTATAGAACACAGTCATCAACAGCATCTCATCAACAGTATCTCTGCAATAAATAAATCCAAATTCCCTTCTCTGGCAAACAACTGCTGAACAGAGATTTTATGTTGCTAATTTAGAACCCCATATGTTTTAACAGTAAGCTAATAGAAGACAGGATTAGTTCGCTATTGTGAAAGCTGAGGAGTCAAATGAAGATTTGTGCCTGACTGGCAGGCTGCTCTATCTATGTATAATTAAAACTAGATGACATAAATATAAAAATAAGTACAAACTAATTCCAGTGTTAGGAATAAGCACAACATTCTCTTTAGAGACTAGGCTTAGTGAGTTTACATATGCATTGCCTTGCACATTGGGGGAACAGCCAATATCTCATCACTCCACATACATACAGCAGAGCAGGATGTTTTGTAATAGGGTTTAGATATGATTGAACTGAACAAGGCACTTAAATTTATCTGAGTAAAAAAATGGAATTGATAGCACTTAACCTGGAGGGATATTAGTAAAAATAAGTATAATGAGTGCTTGGGAGAAACTGCATATGTAGTTTCTGTGGGGTACAGAGACTATAAATCGTCTGCAGTGCATGTATTCTATATAAAGCAGTAATATTGACAAATTATTATGATTGCTAGAGTTCTGTTTAATTACTCAGCTTCTATATTACAATGCATATTTATTGTGCTTTTAAAACTGCAATTTGGGCTTTAATGCTTTTTAACCAAGGCACAGTAAGATATATACTAAAACTACAAAGACATGAACAACCGAAGAACTCACATATCACTATAATACTATTTTAAGAAGCAAGTATATCTTACTGGTACCTTGCCTGAGTAGGCACTCGTATAAATGTCTGTTTTGTACAACAGGTATTTAAAACATTTCCTCCAGCTTAAAACAATCTTTGGCCTTATTATAGGAAATGAATTGGTGTGAAAGAATAATGTTCTATATTCGAGAGGCAAGTGTGTATAATATCTTTGAACTATGAGCATATCACCAGTAGCACAGCGTACATGTATTTTGAGATGATTTTGTAGACTCTGTTTTGTTTTGACCCAAACAACTCTTTCTTATTACTAATGAAATATTAGTAATATTAGGCAAATTCCCTAATTTTTAATTTATAATCTGTTACTAAGGAAATAGAAATTAAAATGGCATCAAGTGAGATAGCATACACTACTATCTTAGGTTGATTAGAACTATATTGTAATCAACTTATGTAATGGAGTGGAAGAATAAAATATAAGTATAGCTCTGCCAGAAAGAAAATACTAGAGGATTTCTGCATTTCATTTCATGAGAATTGCATCATTTTTCCCTAATTTGCATTTAAGAATCTGTATCCCTTAATGTTATTAATATCCACAGATAGGTATCTTTAAGTCTATTTAATGTGAAAGTAATAACAGCTGTATTTCAAAAGAAATTCAATATTGTTTTGACAATTTTACTACTTCCAGCACCTACGTTTTATATCATTTGTACTGTTACTTCAAATTTGAGTTTTTTATGGGAGTTCTTTAGGATCATTTTCAATACACTTGGATAATTCTTATATTTTTATGTAATGCAATTTATGAGGGAAGAAAAATACATTAAAAAATTTCAGTCTGAAACAAAAATAGAGCCCAGCTTTATTTTAGAAGAATACATCCTTTTTTAAATTTTCCTTCTTTACATTTTAATAAATTGAATTTTAAAACAACTTAGACAGTTGGCCCTTTGTATCCATGGGTTCCACATCTGTGGATTCAACTAACCACAGATAGAAAATATTTTAAAAAATTTTTCAGAGAGTTCCAAAAAGCAAAACTTGAATATGTCTCATAACAGCAACTATTTACATAGCATTTCCATTGAATTTACAACTATTTACATAGCATTTCCATTGAATTTACAACTATTTACATAGCATTTCCATTGTATTAGGCGTTATAGGTAATCTAAAAATGATTTACAATGTATGGGAGGATTTGTATAGGTTATATGCAACTATTGTGCCATTTTATAAAAGAGACTTGAGCATCCATAGATTTTGTTATTTGCTGGTCCTGGAACCAGTCCCCCATAGAGACCAGGGGATGACTCTATCTTATCTCTTCCATAATTAACATATTTTAATCTGCTTTTAGTCTTCTTTTGATGTGAGGAACTCAACAATAAACCTAATAGTTCTTACTCAAAACATAAATTCATAGAGATCTTTGTTTAAACTTAGATAATTTCTAATTATTTTAGTGTAATTTTGACACTAATTTTTATTCCCAAGAAAGGTTCAGACCAACTGAAGTTGTGTAGAGGATTATCAACATTCTGTTGTTGAAGTCAAGAATGGTCACAAAGGATTTATTAATAAGGCATTAAAAAAAAAATGGATAGGCATTCCTGTTGTGGCTCAGCAGGTTAAGATCCCAGCATAGTGTCTGTGAGGATGCAGGTTTGATCCCTGGCCTCACTCAGTGGGTTAAGGATTCAGCATTGCCACAAGCTATGGTGTAGGCCATGGATGTGGTGGGATCCTGTACCCGTAGCATAGGCTGACAGCTGCAGCTCCGATTCAACCCCTAGCCTGAGAGCTTTCATACTCTACAAATGCAGCTTAAGAAAAAGGGGGGAAAAAAGAAAGATACAGAAAGTTTCTCAATGGTCACTAGGAGAGTGTCAGGTAGGAAGAACATTATGTTTCAGTTTGAGTTTATTAGAAGTAAGTGCTGTTCCAAGAATGTATACATCCTTTTTTTTTTTTTTAAGTAGTACTTGGTTTATCTTTAAAATAAAATTATCTCAACTAAATTCTACTCTGTAACTTATTGCCAGACTAAATTTTCTAACATATTTCTTTCAGTTGGCCAAGCCCTTGGACAAGAAGCTGTAATGTCTCCAAAATAAACATTTTAACAAGTTGTGCTGATATTTGTATTTTGTATTTTTATTAAGTGAGATTCCTCACTGCCTACTAGCAAACTTATGTTTTATTTAAGTAATATATTCTGAGTGAACAATATGTTCCAGGAAGATATAAAGAGGCAGAGCTTATAAATTTTTATTAACTATAGTTAAGGATATTTATACTATCCTAAGTGCACCAAGAATTTATTTATTTCTTTATTTTTGAGGGAAGTAATCAAATTTGCATTTTAGAGTGATCTTTCTGATTGGGGAAAAATGATTTGGAGAAGGATGAGTCCAGTTAAGATGCTTTTTACTGTATCATTCATTGTTCATTTCCTGTCATCTACAGTATCCAATTTTCTGTTAAGTCTGTTCCTTGAGATTTAAATTTAATATCCTTGGCTTTGGGATTTCTGTACAATTATTTTTTATAGATTTCAGTTCTCTATTGAGTATCTTCATCCTTTCATGTATTTGAGCCATCTTTCAATATGTTTTACTTACTATGTTAATACACATTTTAAATTCCTTGTACGCAAACACCTATATCCGGATTATTTATGTCTCATTTTTTTTCCCCTCTTCATTATTACTGAAAATTTTGTTTCTTTTTGTAAGTTTAGTATTTTTTGACATTATACATGTATAAATAAAGGACCATAAAACTGCATGATACCGTCTTCATCCAGATTAGTCAATCTCTTTCCTCTGTTACACAAATTAAGCTATGTCAGGTGTGGATTGCAGTTTAGAAAGTCACATTTTATCTCTAATCATCCCTTTTCCCTGAATATAGTCTTTCTAGAATGTTGGTTGTATGTCTGTTTGGGTATCTTACTTTGCAGCATTAAAAACGTTGAATTGGAGTTCCCATCGTGACTCAGCGGTTAGTGAACCCAACCAGAATCCATGAGGATGCAAGTTTGATCCCTGGCCTCCCTCAGTGGGTCAGGGATCCAACGTTGCTGTGAGTTGTGGTGTAGGTCACAGACATGGCTTGGACCCCGCATTACTGTGGCTGTGGTGTAGGCCAGAGCTGCAGCTCCGATTTGGCCCCTAGCCTGGGGACCTCCATATGCCACAGGTGACACCCTATTAAAAAAAAAAATCTATTAAAAAATACCTTGAATTTTTCAGCACTTTTTCTTGCAGTTTCCCAGCTTAGCTATCCATCCAGCTTCCTATCCAGTGTAGCTTCAAAATATGGCTAATGTCTTAACTGAATAACTGGCTATGTGTTTGGAGTCTCGTCCTTTCTCCCAGCAGATCTTAGTTCTTAAATACTATGAACTCTGGAAAATTTCATCTTGCCTTCGTAAGGTTTTGATGTAACTCAGTGGCCTTCTATACAATCTCAGAAGAAATCAAATAAATGTTTTTGGGGGCAAACCACCCATGCATTTGATGATTCCCAGTTTCCATAGCTTTTCACTTCAGTTCTTCTCTTTCACAAATAAGTTTGGGATTTTCTCTTTACCCCAGCGGAGAAACTCTCTATAGGCCAAGAGATTATCAGTCTATAGTAAGAATAACACACATCCCCAGGAAGGAAAGGAATGAATGGCAATCGTGAGCATTATTATTTCACCTCAGAAAATCTTTCATCTTTTTGAATTTTTTTTTTCCTTTTTAGAATTCTTTTTTTTTTTCCCCCCACTGTACAGCAAGGGGGTCAGGTTATCCTTACATGTATACATTACAATTACAGTTTTTCCCCCACCCTTTCTTCTGTTGCAACATGAGTATCTAGACATAGTTCTCAATGCTATTCAGCAGGATCTCCTTGTTAAATCTATTCTAGGTTGTGTCTGATAAGCCCAAGCTCCCGATCCCTCCCACTCCCTCCCCCTCCCATCAGGCATAGAACTTCCATATGACCCCGCAACCCCACTCTTGGGCATATATCCGGACAAAGCTCTACTTAAAAGAGACACATGCACCCGCATGTTCATTGCAGCACTATTCACAATAGCCAGGACATGGAAACAACCCAAAGATCCATCAACAGGTGACTGGATTCGGAAGAAGTGGTATATATACACAATGGAATACTACTCAGCCATAAAAAAGAATGTCATAATGCCATTTGCAGCAACATGGATGGAACTAGAGAATCTCATCCTGAGTGAAATGAGCCAGAAAGACAAAGACAAATACCATATGATATCACTTATAACTGGAATCTAATATCCAGCACAAATGAACATCTCCTCAGAAAAGAAAATCATGGACTTGGAGAAGAGACTTGTGGCTGCCTGATGGGAGGGGGAGGGAGTGGGAGGGATCGGGAGCTTGGGCTTATCAGACACAACCTAGAATAGATTTACAAGGAGATCCTGCTGAATAGCATTGAGAACTATGTCTAGATACTCATGTTGCAACAGAACAAAGGGTGGGGGAAAAACTGTAATTGTAATGTATACATGTAAGGATAACCTGACCCCCTTGCTGTACAGTGGGAAAATAAAAAAAAAATTAAAAAAAGTTTAAAAAAAAAAAAAAAAGAATTCATGATTGAAAGGATGTGACCATGTAGTGACCAAAAAACAAACAAACAAAAAAACCCACAAACAAACAAAAAAAACACAACTGGGCCAGAAGAACTAGTAAGAATTTCAACAGTTAATCGGCCATATGGTAGCATATGGTAGTTACAGAATGAATTTTTATTTATTTCTTTCCTCACTGATTCTATAGCCCTCTAATGCTTTCTATTGCATGGGATTTTTTAAAATTTATAGCCTTTTTCCAAGTTGTTTATAGCTATGTCATTGGCCTGTAGCAACCACTACATACGCCTCAAAGTAGAATACATTAGAGTCTTGGGGTTTTATGGCCAATAGGGAATAAAAGGAAAGCCTTGAGAAGTGACAAGCCCCAGAACACACACACACACACGCACCCTCATACATCTTGAGTATTCTCAATATAAAGATGCATTAAAATGTAGGCATAGGGGTTCCTGCTGTGGCACAATGGGATTGTGGCATCTCTGTAGTGTTGGGACAGAGGTTTGATACCTGGCCTGGAATAGTTGGTTAGGATCTGGCATTGCTGCAGCTGTATCATGGGTTGTCACTGTGGCTTGCATCTGATCTCTGGCCTGGGAACTCTGTGTGCCATGGGGAAGCCAAAAAAGGGGAAAAAAATGTAGGCATAAAAGGGGGATGCCAATTTTTACCTTGTCTTATGATTTAGGATGATAAGACGTCTGGCCAAATTTGTAAATTAACACAGATTATGTCTGGATTAATGGTGTCTAGGAAAAGAAATTCAGCACCAGCATAAATCATCGTTCTCATTTAGAGGATGGAATGCAAGAAGTCATGGCATGTGAGATATCATATTACCTAAGTTGTCACCAGTGGTGATACAAGATGAAGTACAGATGGAGAACAAGATATCAGGTGATCAAGGAGCTTTAATAATCAGTTGCTCTGGTGAAAATGGTGATTACAGAGATGGTGGCATGTTGTGGTTACTTCTTCCAGCACTGGGTAATTAACACGGGGAAAGAAAAAAAGTCACAGTCTAGAATTCCCAACCAGTGTTTCAGTTGGAAAAAGACAGTCTTCATTTCACATTTGAAGAAGTTTCTATCTTTTTAAGCTTCAGGTCGGATAAGGTTAAGGAATGAGACCAAAATAGAATTCTACAGAGAGATAAAAATAAATGAAAAATGTTTTAATGAACTGCTATGGAGTGATTTATAAAAGATGCTGTAATAGAGTAAGAAAACCATGATAAAACATTGTATATAATATGCCATTATTTACTTAAGTAAAACTAAATACTAATACATATGTTTTCTTATTTTTATAGAAATAAATTATGTACCATAAACTATTCAAATCGATCATGTGTTGTAGATGGAACTATTGATATGAAACTGATAGGAGAGGAAATGAGGCTTCTCTGCCTGTGTCTTTTGTTTTACGTATTCAAAAGATAAACTTAATAAGGATTAAGCTTTTATTTATTTATTTATTTGGTCTTTTTAGGGCTGCACCCGCGGCATATGGAGGTTGCCAGGCTAGGGGTCTAATTGGAGCTGTAGCTGCCGGCATACAGATCTGAGCCGCGTCTGCGACCTATGCCACAGCTCACAGCAGCGCCAGATCCTCAACCTACTGAGCAAGGCCAGAGATCAAACCGGCAACCTCATGGTTCCTAGTCAGATTTGTTTCTGCTGCACCACGACAGGAACTCCAAGAGTAGGTTTTTAGATGTAATTATCCCGGTGCAGTACAGCTGAGAAGAGAAAGAAGAATAGCAGGATGGGGAAACAAGTTGAGTGGGCAGAGAGCAGATGATAATCCCGACAAGGAGACAAACAAGAGAAGGTCAGAAAGGCGTAGGAGGACATGGGCAGAGTTCTGTGCTAGAAATCAAGGAGGGGGGGGCTACAGGGGTGGGGGTGGGGGAGAGTGGAAATAATAAGCACTGGGTGATCCATTGGATTTGGCCAATAGGGGAAATGCTTAGCTAAAAGCTAGAAAGGAACTGATGTGGAAAAAGGGAAGATTGCAAATCAGAGAAAGAGCTCAAGATGTCCCTCAAAAGCACCTGTTTCTTCACCATGTTGCCCAAGGCTCACTCCAGAATTATTTGATGAGCTGGTTTAATTCAGTTCTTCAATATTAATGCAAGTAAAGGAGGTGAATGTAAAACAAAACAAAACCAAGAAAACAAAAGAGAAAACAAACAAGAAATCCCCAGAGGATTGTATAAATTAATCTCTTAACAGGGTTTGTTTTAGTTTTTCTTTGTTTCTTGGTGTTCACAGCAGAGTCTTTTGCAGGAAAATATGTACAAGGATAAAACAATTCTCCAAAGGCCTCGGCAGCGGAAATCCTTTCAGGATGTTTTAGTCATTTTCCCATGCACGGCGGGTGCTTTGCCTCTGAGCCCGTTGTTTGAAATGTCTGTTGCTCTTCAGGTCACAGAGGAGCAAATCTTTCAGAATGGCCATGCCAGCTTTGCCTGTGGAGAGGGAAGTCAACATACAAAAAGTTCAATTACTGTGAATTTAAAACAGAAAAATGTCTTTCTGAAGTCACAGTTGTGTTCAACTAGAATGTATCCATATCTCAAAAATGGCATTTTTCTGTTTTAAATTTACAATCATTGCTATCCCGCTGCCCTCCCAGGGGCTAAGCCAGTGCTACCAATTGCGTTGCTCCACTCTGCTGTGACCAGAATTGTCAGGGGGACTTCGCACGGGCTTGCCCTAAGTAGAGCCGGATCTGTTGAAAGAAAAAGCTCTTCATTTATGAACCCTAAAATAAAGGCTGCTGAGGAGGATATGAAATAAAGACAATAGAGGATAGAAATATGTATGTTGTGTGTATACACACATGCATATGTAGATGGACATAAAGGGGAAGAAATTAATGTTATTTAAAGTTTTTATAGGAGTGGAAACTATGTTTTTCCCTCCATGGAATCAAGAGTATCTCTCAGTAGAGGAAGCACAATCTAACCCTGAAAACAAAAAGCCATATTCCTATTGGAGCTTAAGTATGGGCCTCATACTTCATGACATTTTGAGAAACAAATGTTTAGTTCCTAATGTCATTGTCCCAAACAAATTTATGTTTCCAGGCGTAATCCTTAGCATTGCCAAAGATCCAACCAGAGTCTCAGTTATGGTGCCCAAAAGGAAAAATAAGTACAAAGGAGAAAACTTGATTCAGCCTTGCCTGAATGTCAGTCATTCTATTCTAGTTTATATGGTTAGAACTCCTACGTAGCTTTTCTCACAAATTGGGCTGCTTTTGAGAAAGAATGTACTGGATGGAACAAATGCTGAAGTAGAAGGATTCTGGGAAGACAAAGATACTCCAAAACTGCCCTAGGTAAACCAGAAAAGGTATTCACCCAATCCGTGGTCTGTTCTGTGCACACAAATACAACTGGGAAAAATCTTAAGACATTAAATTTTTTAAGTATGTTTTACCATATTCAGAGTGGGTCTGTGCTGTGATTCCTCTTCGGGGTTTTCCAGAGTCTCCTACAGTTTAATTCTCTGCCTTAGAACTTCCAACAGTTTTGGATCTGTGGGGTCATGTGATCTGAGTGGCAGGTTATCTTGTCCTTCAGATCCAGGCTGTAGAAATTTGTGTTCCAAGCCTTAATCATAATTGTCCTCCACAGGAATTATCTACACTGGGCAGAGCAGAACAATCAAATGTAGAAGATGTCACTTTATAATCCGAGCGGTCTCACAGAGCACTGTGCCTCCTGCTCTTGAAGGCTCATGTGAAGTAAAGCAAGGTTGCTTCATAGGCATGTCCCTAAATGCTCTGTACCACTGAATCCTTAGAAACTTCACCAGTGGGATAGGTCTTATGTTGTTGGTTTATTGACCATACTCTTGGAAGCATATCTAAAAGTAAGGCTTGTAGTATTTGTACTGCTTATTGGATCCAGCTAACATAATAATTTCACTGTAATGGATCAGCAAGATACTATGAGGGATGTCAAGATGACCAAAAGTCTTCTAAATAATATTATACCAGAAAGAGTGAGCAAGGCAATAAAGGTGCAGTATTGTCCTCAGTACATAAATGCAAACTCCTTCTGATTTTCCTCACTTTAGGGAATGTAACCAACAGCATTTGGCAGGCCTGCCACTGTACACCAGGTGCCAGCATTAAGATTATTTTTCCTAGGAAAATATTGTATCTAGTACAGCAACTGCAGTTAGCATTACCATCTCATGAAGTTTATGGAAACCTGCTATCAACTTCTCAAGCATGTTGGACTTTGTACAGGCCAAGCAGGTGATATACATGGGGATGTGACAGGATTCACCATCCCTGCATCTTTCTGATATTTGATGGCAGTTTGATACTTTGTATTTCCGCTAGCGAAGCTGTATGATTTTTGATTTATTGTTTTATAGGGGTTGGTGGCACTTCCAGGACTTTTACTTTCCCCTTTCTGCCATAATGACTCACTTTACAAGCCAGGAAACAACACAAGGAATCCATCCATTAATATCTACTTACCCTATTCAGTCTGAATCGGTATGATCCACCAAGTGGATCCTATCCTGGTGCAGGAGTTCCATGAGGAGGAGGCACAGTGGGTGAACTATGATGAGAATGTGAGCTGCAGCTAGTGGATGCGATCTTTGAGACCTTGGTCAGAGATACCATTGATATTCTGAATCAGATCAGTGAAAAACGGAGATAGGAGGATGCTGCTAGTGTGACATGTTGCAAATAAGTCAAACACTGAGTGCTTGATAAAACAGTCTCAAATAACCACTGTATCCTCTTGAAGCTAGACTTCTTTTTCATTCCAGGTTATGGTAGGAACTGTGGTGTGTACAACCAAGTCACCTCCAGTGAGCCATGCCCTTATGTAATCCCCTCTCTTTGAATGGCAGTGGACTTTGTGACTTGCTTCTAACCCCAGTTGATTATGGCAAAGGTGACAGGATACCAGTGTCGTGGTTATCTCATGCCTTATGGCAAAGGAGAAGAGATTTTACAGATGTAATTAAGGTCCCTAATTTGTTGACTTCAGTTACACATAAGAGAGATTGTCCTCGGTGGGCCTGTCCTAACTGGGTGAGTTCTTTACTAGAAAGCACAGACCTTCCTTAAAGTTTGAGACTCTAAGAAGAGTGTGTGTGTGTGTGTGTCTGTCTGTCTTTCTTTCTGTGTCTCTCCATTTTAGATTCTACAGCCACCAAGAAATAAATTCTTCCAACAACCTAAGAAAGCTTGAAAGTGAATCCTTCCCCAGTTGAGCATCCTTATGAGAAACAAACCAAGCAGACCTTGGTTTCAGCCTTGTGAAATGCTGAGTAGAAAACTGAGAATCCAGATAATCCTCATACACATGTGTAATCTATAGAGGCTGTGAGTTCACAAACAGATATTGGGTATTTTTTTTTTAAGCCTGTTAGTGGTAATTTGTTTCATAGCATAGAAAGCATAAGTAAAAACTCTTACTATGGTCCTAAGAGCAGGATTTCTCAACTTCAGCACTGAGATTTTTGGCCAAATAATTCTCTTGCCAGGGATTGTCGGGGATTCTCTTGTCATCAGTGTAGGATATATAGAAGAATTTCTGGCCTGTACACATAGATGCTGGTAGCAGCCCCCTCCCAGATGTTTTTAGACATTGCCAAAAGTCCCCTGGGAGACAAAAATCACCCAAATTCAGAGGCACTGCCACAGAGGAAACAAGGGGTTGCAGAGGTTGGTCTATGCATTCTCATGAGGTTGTGCAATAGTCATCAAAAGTGTAGTCATTTGAAGGGTTGATTTTGGTGGATAAGAGAATGGATCTCCTCCATAGCAATAAGTGTCAGGGAAATTTAAAATTTCAAACATTATCATCTCTCTCATATCTCTCCACAAGTCTCTCTGGCTAGAGAAACTATTTCCTCCTCCTCCACAGCACTCTTACTTTAGGCTTAGAAGACATTTGGTATTTCCTGTCCCGTTAGGCTTTATAGAGAATTTGGGGAAATTAAGAACAATGTTGCCACAATTGACCTCTTTCTTGAATCTTTTTAATGCAAATTTCATGTCAAATTTCACTGCGTTCTGACAAGATGACACTGATCAGTCAGAAGCAACTGTTTCTCCTACTTCCAAACTTGAACAGACTTTACGTGAAATGAGAAGTGGATTATCTGGGAATGACTCAAGGAGCATGCTCTGTGTTACCTGAACAATGAGTCACCTGGAACTTGGGGCCCACTTCTCCAGGGAATCATTTGTACCCAAACGTCTCTTTTCTAGTGTCTAATGACTTCCTTTTCCTTACAGGAGGTGCTGTTCCCGAACCTGACTTCCCATCAGTCCCAAAGTGCTCCAGGTAAGAAACTGATGCCTTTCCCAGGCAGCAACTCTGAACAGCTGGAACTGCAATCCAGAGTGATTGGTACCCAGTAACCTGATTCTCCTACTGCTGAAGATGGTCTTCTAAGAAGGTAAGTGTTGTAGAATACTTTCTTTGACTGTTACAAATGAAATATGCCACTGCACATGCAGCAGTTTCTTTGATCCTTCATGCTTCTCCGTGAGATTAATGAAAGGATTGGGAGTGGAAAAAAAGTGTACTTTCTTTTCTTACGGAACACCTGCCTTGTACATTTCCCCTGATAAAACTCATTCTTCGGTTCCTGCCTTGCACTGTAGAATTGGCTTGATGAATGACAGATGGTAACCACAATGGGATCTACTTTGTGCAACACTTAGGTAAATGTCCAAAATAATTCCTGATGCTTTTAAACCAGATAGAAACAAATAAATCTCTCTTTTGTCAGATTAGAAAATATGACTTCAGTTCAACAAGTTTCCCATGTGTATTTTCTCAGTAATCACACTTACAAGCAACCTTTATTATAATTTTTTATTCAAGTGAAAGCTTTCCAGTGATAACATATAAAGTATTTACAAAGGAAAAACATAGTATCCTATACTACTGTGTGCTACTTATACAATGTGTATGTATATATACTACATTATGTCATACATTCTGCTATAAAGATGTTTTATGCATATACCTTAATAGACTAGGGTATGGAGACACCTTTAATTTTTGGCACATTATTTACAAATCAGAAATATAATTGCCTTTCTACAGTTTCCAGCATTAGCAACTTAAAAATAAATTGTTCTTTATTGAACAATGGAAAACAAACCTCTAATAAATTAATTGCACAGGTATGACACATTGGAAAACGCAAGTATGGTTTTTACAGTGTCAAATCTATTCTATGCTTCTTTGTATAAATTGCCAGAGGCAGGCTTGAATACCTCATGAAGTCAACCAGTGATTTCAGATGTTATTCATTCCTTGGTACCAATACCAGCAACACTGCTACCATTATATAAATAAATAAATAAATATAATTATCCTAAATTTAATCCTAAATCATATATATATATATATTTTTTTTTTAAATTTTTAACTTAGTTGTAGAAGCAAGGTTCTCACAAACTATAGAAACGTTTCACAAGTTAAGGTATGATTATCTCCATTTCAAGCATAAGTTATAAATAGAGAAAAAAATGAAGAAGGGGTAAATTAGAACCACATACAAAATAATTTAACAAGTCCCATCTTACCCCTAAAGCATAAATACTTGAAAATTCCAGTATTAAATTCACTGTTATTTCTATTTCCGTCTACCCCCAAGTATTTCCCTTATATCTACCAGGAGTCTTATTATATTGCTTAGGTACAAATGTCATTTTTTCTGGTCCATGAATGAATGAACATCAATGACATTATGTTTACGTTTGTAAAAGTATTTTAGCTATATCCTTTTTTTTCTTTTTGTCTTTTCCACTTCTTTTATTTGGGTGCTAAAGTTCTTGACTGGTACCAGTCAATCAGAGGACTTTTTCTAGACCAAAGTTTTGGTGCAGGAATATGCATGTGGCTCAAATAGGGTAAATTAGGGATCTCTTGAGATTGATATAAGACATGGGAAAAAGCCTACCTTTTTCATAATCAGAGGGTGAGTTTTAAGGACCAAGGAAGCCTAAGTGGATGAGGAATTATTTCCAGCTATGGGCGGAGCTCTCACGAGGGCATGAAGGCAAGTAACTGAATGCAGAGGTGAAAAGGTGAGTAAGAGACGTAGGACACCATTTGATAGCTAAGAGAATCAGCGTATTTTATTGTTTACTGTTTTGGTTTTATTGTGGTTTTAAAAGTCATTATGAATTGTTTGTGATGTTTGGAACTGAAAGACTTCTGATAACTGTCCTATATAATTTAGTATAAATTTCTTCCCTACAAATCAGAGTTGCAGTTTGGCCTGGTTCATTTTTTTAAGAGGTAAGAGTACAGCAGCTAGGCTCCTGGCAGGAAACACATTTGGCATTCTCGGTGGGTAAATTGAGAATAATTGTTGAAGAGACTACTCATAGAGATGTGGGGAGGTTCAGAGGGACCAGTAAAACAGGACGAAGCTAAAATAAAAATGGCCTAAACATCACAATGTTATGGCCGCATTTTCTGAGTGTTATGGCTACGTAGTCTCTTTGGTTCTTTGTCTGCCTGCAGCAAAGAAGTGGACCAAGGATGTGTTGGAAAGTATAAGCCAGTTCTCAAAGCAAAAGTGTTGCAGCTGTTTTAGGGAGTGCAAGCAGGTTTGCCAAAGCGAAAGTGTTACAGGAAGTTTATTAAAGCAAAAGTGTACTCTCCAGGGAGAGCGGGCCGCCTGGGCGTAGGGACTGGCTTGTCTTTATGATCGGGTTTCCCTTTTATGTCTGCGCTGTGGACCTGAGTGAAGACCTGATTCTTCCTGCCTAGGCCCATTGCGTGCATGCATGTGTGGGGGGTGGGTGCTGAGTGGTGCCTGATCTCTTGCATGGGGCATATTTGATCTTCTGATTGGTCTCGGGCAGGATATCTCATTTGCTTGGGGGACAATTACTGGGAAGTTCCCCAGGATTGTCCTTACACCTGCGCATGTGCATACTGCCCCTGTAGAGGCAGGGTGAGGAGTGGGTCACATACCTTTCCTAGTAGGGAGTAGGAAGGAGCAGGTCAGGTTGCTCATGGGAGGGAAGGGGCATTACAATGAGAAGGGCAGGTGATGATAAGGGTCTGGTAATTCTTATCGTGACCAGAGGCTTTGAGTTTAGTCTCCTTGAAGGGGACTTGAAACCCAGCAATAGTATCTTCAAAATTAGTATATTTTTCACATATACAAGAAATGTGTGTTTGGCCTTTTCCTCTCAGTGGTGAAAATTGTATAGAAAGAATGAAATGATAAGCTTTTTAATGCAATGTTGTAGACTCTTCCTAAAATTTCAGTTGTAATATACTGAAATATTTATTTATTTCAATAAATATTTCAATGTATTACAAGAAAATGTACTTACCAAAGCTAGAAAAAAAAGAAAAACAGTCAAGAGGTTAACCAAATTGGGATTTTTTCAACATTAATAATTTTTCTTTTCACAGTATCTGCCCAGAAAGAATATGTGAATATTTAGAAAGATTTTGTGGAGATATAATACACACTTTAGATAAGTTCCTTAAACAACAAAAGAATTGCCAAATTTTTTTTAAGCCTACTAGAAATCTCTGTTGTAGCTTACATGAAAAAAGAACATTCTAGGTAGAAAATATCAATTTATTTTAAGTGTAGAATATACAAATGGTTGAACTATTCAGGACAATATGTTCTTAAAGCAAATTTCAAAAGCCACCTATAAATAAAATGATTTATTTTGTCATAAGTTATACTTACAACTGATACTAGCTTGGGATGGAAATAACCTCAATTGTCCTTAGGTAATTTTTAAGGATATAATCTAGCAACAAGAAAAAAACACAATTATATTACATGTGTTTTCTAAACATGCAGAATATATTAGATTTCACATTTTAATCACCTTAGAGGCACAGCTTTTGCATTATTAGGCTACTTGATTGGCTTCGTTTGCTTTATTCCCTTGATCCTCTCAATATAATAGTAACAAAAACTAATGAATATCCAAAATTTCATTGAGCATATTGGAGCATTGCTGGTTTATAGGTACTAGTATATTAATGTCAAAGTTGATTCTTCCTGCAGCCACGTATACTCCTGTTACACAGTTAATGCTGAGTTCTATGTCAAGATTAGAGTTGGATAATATTAGAGTGAACCCTCGGAGACTGTCTTACTTTAATATTTATTAAACTGAAATTCAGATAGCTTAAAGAACCTGTTTGAGAGCACTGAGCTATAAGAATAAACCCAGAACTGTAAACCAGATATGAATTAGGAGTGTGTTTTTGGATAACTGGTGGAGTCTTAAGAAAAAATGCTTACAGCTATTATAGAGCAAACCACTGGATTCTTATAATTATCACTAGGCTAACAATCATTAGGTTATTGTAGTGTTTCTTATCATTTTACATCACTTGTAGTAGCCTCGATATGCTAGTTTTAAGAGTGTGCCATGCACAGTGTACATCTAGGATTCCCCTAGGACCTATGATAGTGGCTTGTACTTGATAAATTTTGAATGAGAAGCTACCCTTTGCATCAGTGTTAGCCTTCCCCAAGCTCAGAAGTCATGGCTATAACTGTTGCATCCATTTTTATCATAGGACTCTATCACTAAGTCACAGCTATTCAATCTTAAGGTTAAGTCTGCCCAGTATCCTTTTCCCTAAACATGGATACGATTACATGTTGTTAGTAATTTATTTATTTATTTATTTATTTATTTATTTATTTTGTCCTTTTAGGGCCACACCTGCAGCATATGGAGGTTCCCAGGTTAGGGGTCAAATTGGAGTTTCAGCAGCAGCTTACACCACAGCCACAGCAATGCCAGATCCTTAACCCACCAAGCAAGGCCTGGGATCAAACCCGCTTCCTTAACATACTAGTCGGGTTTGTTACCACTAAACATGCGTCCTCATGAATACCAGTCAGATTCGTTTCCGCTGAGCCACAACGGAAACTCTGGTAGTAATTTGTTAGAACATCAATTACTAAATACTTTTTTTTACCATGATTTCCCAACTGACAGTAGTGAATATATTTTTTAATGCCAAGGAAATATGACTACGTCTATGAGACAAAAAGACCATAGTGGTTACAAAATGATACTGTGTATTTCAAAATGTAAGCTGAAAATTTTTGATCAAGTTGATGTGGAATTCAAATTGCTAAAAATTCTGAAATGATAGCCTAATGAAACTTTAGCTTTTCTAAAAAGCACTTTGGAAGTTGTTTAGTTCCCCATTAATGTAGTGATATTTGTCGAGTAGGAAGTTGGGTTGATGGCTTTTCTTTCATGAAAAGGGAATATAAATTCAATCATAGTTGTAGAGTAGAGATCCACTTCCTCCTTTGTACTGGATTCTGGGGAGCAGAGAATCCCCTAAAAAAAAATTCAACATGAAACAGTTTTCAGGAAAACTTCTCAATCATGATAAGAAAATTGTTGAGCCATCGTTTAAACTGTGTAGGATTAAGATGCAACAGCAATAATAGATATGTTAATACACAAAAAATAATTGTTTAATATGTAAGCATCTGAAATGTTTCATGAAAAGATAAGACTGAGCTGTTTCATGAAGAATAGTTATACTTTGAACTTGGTTTGGTTTAAGACATTCTGCATGCAAAAATATTTCTGATGATCCTTCTAGTATCCCTGGAACAGACATCCAATTTATAGCTGTATTTTTTAAAATTTGTTAAGTAGTTAAATATATTTTCTTTAACAATTAAGTATAGCTTGAAGGATTTTGACTCAAAGCATTTCCTAAGTTCTCAGAGTAGTAGATTAGCTTCTGGACCAGTTGTATTTAATGAACTACTCCTGCAGGTATCATTTTTTGGCTCTTTTTTAAAAATAAGAATGATTTTATGTCACTAAGGTAGAATATGATTTTAAGAGCCCATGAAACATGCCCAAGGACATCTACGATGTCATCTATTTCTGTCAAGTGGGGAAATCCACCTAATTGATTTATATTGCAGCATATTGAAAACTAAAAACTGAGAAAAATGACCAAACTAACTGGCTTCTCTGAGAGAAGCTAATCTAAGACTTTAAACAAGGATTGAATTTACTTAGTGGATTGAAATCTACCCCTCATGACAATACGCAGTAATGAATTGTCAACTCAGAATTTACTCAGCAGTGCTTCCCAACTCCATTGTAGGAGGTGGATAGTGTTGTAAGCAACGCATTTGGCCCTGCCCATAGTGTTTGTAATAAATATGGTGGGCTCAGAAGCAGCTGTGCCTGAGCCTGCCACTGAAGCTGGAGAACAAAGCCTTCAATTCAGTCATTCTTTAAAGGCATAGTAACTTTTCATAAAACCCCAGAGCCCTCAACATGGTTTCATTTCACATTCTTTTCTGTATGTTCTGTTCTCAGCATGAAGCAGTTCCAAAAGACATTAAAACTGTGAGATGGAGGGAACATTTGTATCCAATAATTACCATTTCCTTCATTTTATATTAATTCAGGATGGTTTCCCTTTTGTTTCTTAAGCTTAAATGGTGCTGTATTTTTTTCTGAAACAGTTGGAATATGCTTCTATTCAAGGTGATTTGCAGCTGCTTGGGCAACCAGTTCTTTTTTTTCCTTGAATAAATGCTGAAGGGCATTATTTGGGAGTGAGAAGTTTGATGGGGTGGGTGACTTCCAAATATTTTTCTATTCAAGAATGTTGTATATTATTGCAATGTATTTCCAGAAAATGGTTATTCAGGACTCCACTTTTCACATAACGTTTCCTACAGGGTCACAATCATATAGTAAAACATATGTACACATATAATACACACAGTGTTCATGAGGACAATAGAACAAAACCCCCCTTGATTGTAGGTCATATTTCATCATGGTAGTTGTTCACCAAAAATAAGATATGTAATTTAAGATTTAGGCAGTCAACCGACATGCCTGATTATATAGTATAGACCTCTCGCTGTGCCTCTGTGTGAGGTAATTAGGAAAGGATATAAAGCAAAAAGGCACAATCCTTGCTCTTGAGCAGGATACAATCCAATGTGTCAGAAAGAGAAATAAACACAGTCATAACACTGTGAATTGATTGCTGTAGTGGAGGCACACAGGAGTATAACTGGCATTCCAGGATGCAAGTGGATAACTAAACCTTGAAGAATATGTAAGGATTCTTTTATCCAACAAGGAGCAGAGGGATATTAGATAAAGCTACCAATATATGCAAAGTCCTATATGTCAGGAGAGTGCGGAGAAAAGAGAATGAGCTGGGTGGTCAGGCGAAGAGAAGGAAATTTATTAAAGGGAAACGAGGAGGGGGACTGACCCTTAAGAAGAGCCAGCCCCCTGCCCTTCTGGTGGGTGCAGACGGAAAATTGGATCCCCTGAAGGCAGATTAGTTTATCTTGAGACTGCAGCTGAACTCTGGTGGTCACAGTCTTGAGAAAGCTGGAGGTGTCCCATGGAAAAGTGGTCTCGTCGTCTTGGGAAAGTCGGCACCAGTGGTGAAAACAGGATGTCGCTTGAGCAAGGTGGTCCATCACTGTGACTTCATATTTTGTTTGCGAGGTCAGCACAATGAGCCATTTTAACAATCAGCCCCCAAATAGGCCCTAACACTATAGAGAAAAATGAGCATGCAGGTGACAGAAGGACACTCCTGTAGGAGAAATACCAAACAAGTAGATCTCAGAGAGTAAGAAGTGAGGTCATTAAGCGCTCATTAAAGAATAGGAAAGAAAATTATGGCTGTTTTTTTAAAACAAGAAAACCTATAGTTAGAATTGAACAATGATAAAAACAAGGTGTCAGTTCAGACCACAGAGATAAGTATTTGCATTGTTAAGTAAGGAATTATCTAAACTAGAACCAGAGTAAAAACCCTGTGACAGAGGTAGCTTAAGTCATAAGATATTGTGGCATAAAGTCAAGTAGTCTTCCTTTGCTGGGCTCTTCCCTGGAATCAACCAAGTAAAATGTTATCATTCTGAATAAACACCCACCTATGTACAAAAATTTGCATTCCTAATTGTGTAATGTTTAAGAGGAGGCTTCCTTCTGGACTCTCCTTGCCTAGAAGATAATCCATGAAAGGATTAGAAAAGTAATACCAGAAGTCAGGATAGCAAAGTAACTGACTTAATTTTGGAAACTAAGTAATTCAATTGTAAAGAGTTATTGCTATTATCTACATATGATGGACAAAACAGTTATGTTTTCGTTTTCACTTCCAAACATATAAACTGTTCTTTCCTCACCAGTGGGGGTTTATATGCTGCTCTCAACTACCCATCCCAGCCCAACTTGGGGAGAAGTCTCCACTGATCACAAGAACACCTGTTCTCTAATTCCTCAGAGATGTGGTATGCACAGGTTAAAGTGACTTAATGAAGACGAGCTGAAATGTGGTCCATGACAAAATTACAAAGAACATATAGGAAGGAAGCAAGGTCAATTAATAAAGTTTCTATCCTATTATTTAAAAACTACTTAGAGAGATTATTTTAACTAAAAAAAAAAAAAATGGTTTTGAGAAGGAGAGAAATGGAAATACTAGTGCAGAATAGGCCACACAAGATAATAACAATGAGAAATTCACAGGAAGGAGAACAAGATCAGACGACCCCACAAGGCTCAGGACCCACATGCCAAGGAGTTGTATCAACAATACTAAGCATATTTTTAAGAACATTCTTTGTCTTGGAGTTCCCCTTGTGGCTCAGCAGTCATGAACCTGAGATGTGGGTTCAAACCCTGGCCCCCATCAGTGGGTTAAGGATCCAGTTTGGCTGTGAGCTGCAGTGTAGGTCACAGATGTGGCTTAAATCTGGTGTTGCTCTGGCTGTGGTATAGGCTAGCAGCTGTAGCTCTGACGTGACCCCTAGCCTTGGAATGTCCATACGCTGTGGGTGTGGCCCTGAGGAAAAAAAAAAAAATCTGTGTCATGAATTTCCTATAATTTTGTTGCTTATTGGATTTAATTGTTAGAATTAACTTATACAAAGCTGGGATAATATTACCTATTGAATCTTGCATGTTAAACAGATGGGGGCTCTTGTCATCTAACAGGTCCTGAGTATAGCGTGTATACAGATAAGAGGCATGTATATGTCCATATGTGTGAGCTCAGTTAATTTTCATAAAGTGGGTGCCCCTGTGTAATCAGCACCCACCTCTTAAGAATATTACTAACAGCCCTAAAAGTCTCCCTCTGTTCTGCCCTGGGCACTATTTCTACCTAAAGTAATTATTATCCTAACTGATTTTTTGAATAACTTGACAGATTAGTGTTTTCTGCTTTTGAAGCATTCAAAAGCATACATATTGTAGACATACTGTATCTGTTTTATTTGCTTAATTGAATATCAATATGATTTATCCCTGTGGAATATAATAGTGCTTTACTCATTTCATTTCTATATTGAACTCTGTAGTATAAGTAAATATTTAAAAATATATTAATCTTCTCCACTGTGGACTGACATTTGGGTTGTTTTCAATTTGGAGCTAGATGAAAGCTCTGCTATAAATATTCTTATTTATTAATGTTAGTGAATATAACTGACACTTCCAGTGGGCATATAGCTAGTAGTGGGTTGGCTGGGTCATGAAGTAGCCACATACTCAATTTTAGTAAATAACGCCAGACAAAATGCTTGTCAAATTTATACTCTTGGTGGCAGTGTTTGAGAATTCTGGTTGCTTCCTGTAGCTTTTAATTATTGCCATTTTGGCTGTTTAGTAGTATCTCATTGTTGTGATTTTTATTCCCCTGATAGTTAATGAAGTTTAGCACATGTCCAAATGTTTATTGGTCATTTGGATATTCTCTTTTTTGAAGTGCCCATCCCTAGATCATTGTCCTCTTGGAATATCTGTATTATTATTTTTTTTTTTTATCTGAAAGACCTCTGTATTGTGGATCAAAAACTTTTTCAGAAAAAAAGATAGCAAATGTCTTCTCCCACTTGGAGGCTTTCATTTTGCTCTGTTACAAATACCTTTGATGAACAGATGTTCTTAATTTTAATACAGCATTTATGTTTTTCTGATTTTTTTCGACCTTCAAGCACACTTTTTCGTTTAGGGAAAGGGTATATTGTCCTGTATGTATAATATCCGTGAATTCTATGTAGAGATTGACTCTATAAAAATGAAAAAGTAACTCATGGTCAAGAGAAAATCGTTTAGCTTCATATGGCAAAACAAGTGCATAAGTAAACGTATTTTTTAAAAATTTAAATTCTTAAATAGCATCATTAGTTTTGTTTACTATAGAAGGAAGAGTATACCTTGGAAACAAACTTTTCTCTTTACCATGTATATCTTGGCATGCTCACTATTATTTCTGTTTATTTTTATATTGTGTATATCTATGCATATACATATATTGACTGAGAAAAATGCACAACCTAAAAATTGAGAGTTATGTTTTATTCTTTTTAGGACATTAGATGGATTTTTTTTAGGACATTAAGCCCAGGAGACAGGACTCTCAGCTCTGAGGGATAGTTGTGAAGACGTATGGGAGAAGCCAGGATATATGGGAGTTTTGCAACAAAAACCAAGTAGTCAGAACATCCAGAGAAGATTATTAATTAAAGAAAACGAGACAGCTCTATTTAAGGTCTTTAGCAGTTTTCTCTGTATGGGAAGATGCAAAAGTCTGGGTTCATTGAACTCATTCCTTTGATAGGCACCTCAGCGGTCTGGGGCCAGTGTCCTGTTTTTTTCCCATCCTGAGTCTCCTCAGACTGCACCCATGGGGGTGGCTCCAGTGGCCAACTGCTTGATGGAGGGCATCCTGTTTTCTGATTCCCTCAGGATGAGTTCCCTCAGGGCTCACCAGCAAGGTTGGCTTTAATAGCTGATGAGTTGATGTTTGTAGTATCCTTAGTTTACTGATATGGCTGGCAGCATTCTTAGTCCACACATATTGTAGTGTATTTGTTATTTTTGAGAGCTATTTCAATTCAATTCTGACTAGGGTTATAATGGTGGCAAAATCTCTAAGTGAATTTATAGTTATATGTACAGTTGACTAAAACATTGAATTGGTTAATCTGTCATTGTTTAAATATTCACACAGCAAGAATGGGACTTTAAGAAAAGTCAGTTAACTCAACAGTATTTACTTTTTGGTATATTCATGATGGAAATATTTTTAAAATGAAGGAGATGCAGAAGGATAAAGAAAAAAGGAAGAAAAATAAAATAGCAAACAAACAGGGTGAGAAATAAAATACTGCCTGCTTTATCAGTAAACAAAAGATGTCACGGTCATCTGCATTGCAGCCACCTCCAAGGGGGAGCCCGTAAGCCCTGAGGGAACTGAGGAAGGACACAAAGAACACCCGCCATCAGACCAACAGCCATCAGACGGCAGCCACTCCCAAGAATAAGCCCTGAGGAAATTCAGGATGTGATAACACAGAATACTGGCCCCAGATAGCTGAGGTGCAAATGAAAGGAATGATTTCAGTGAGCCCAGACCTCGCATCTTCCCAACATAGAAAAGCGCTAACTTCCTTCACTAGAGATATCCATTTTTCTGTTATTAGCAATAATATTTTGTTCCTGCAACCTGCCCTTTGTTGCAAAACTCCTATATTTCCTAGTTCCGCCCTTACCCCTTCAGAGTGGGTTTTCTCAGGGTTATCTGAGATGCTGCCTTCTGGACCTAAGCCCTCATTTTTCCTTGAATAAAATTTAACTCTCAACTTTTAGATTGTACATAAATATATATTTTAGTCGACAGAGGGAAAATATAGTTATCTTGATTTGCAAGAACAGGGAAAACAGTATTTGTACAATTATGATAATCCTCTTTTCATAGTGATATAGTCCTATTATCATAAAACATATATTCTGCCATCTGCTTGAAGAGTAGAAATGTGTACTTGATCCACAGCTGCTGCCATAAATGCAATTTGTGAGTTGAATGGGACTGGTCGTATTGTTCTCAGATCTAAACACTCACTTCTGGATGACATGCACCACTTTACGGACATGCTGCAGCAATATTAAGTAATTATCTGGCAGAATGTTATCTCCAGGTTTTTCTCCTACCATTCATAATGTTGCTGACACTTGGCCTCTGTCCACCAGAGCCAAATAAAATGCAGAGACAGAGTTTTGGGTGAAGGAGAAAAAGATAATTTTTATTGCTTTTGCCAGGTAAAGAAAGGTCACAGCAGGCTAATGCCTTAAACACTGTGCCCTCCATTGGGAAGAATTGTGGGGAGTTTTATAGTAAAAAGGAGAAAAACAGGCTTTCAGATAGGAATCAGGATTGGGGCAAACATGCGTTCTTCTTTCTCTGGGGGAATCTTAAGTCATCAAAGCTGGCGTCAGATCTCAACATGATCATGGTGGTGGCCTTCTGGGTTATTGTCTAGAATAACAGTACTTGTAAGAACGGCAAATTGATGAGAGAATAGAACCAACTAGGAAAGTTCTTGAAAAACATGTGCTCATAATCTTTAACCCACAGGCAATTGTGCTCAGGATGCCCAATCTTTAGTTTATGGGTGATTGTATTTAGGGTGCAATTAAGCCTGAGAGAAGGACAAGGAAGGACTCTAAGCTGTTCAGGTTTAAAGTATTTCTTTCTAAAAGAAGCATAAGGAATATAACTTTTCTCTTAGGTGTATAAGATGCATACATTATGTGTATCCCTGGAAGGGGAACCAGGATCCTGCCCCAAGGCTGTACTCTTGTTTCCTGACTGTTCCTCCCTTGTCTTTGCATCCCCTTCCTTCCCGGATCAGCACCTGTATGAACCTGCTCTTTGGAACTCATGGAAGGTCATGGAGGTTGAATGAGGCCCATTTCCTAAAAACAAGAAATGGGGGACACAAAAAGACTTTTGTGCCCAGGAGCCCCACAGGGGCCTCTGCTCAGTGCCTTCATGTTCATACCTTCAATAATCAAGACCAATCCCAATAGAATTCTGGCTTTCATCCAATGTGAGAAGTATACTTGCCTTCTGTTTCATCCTCATAATCTCAGATATTGGAATATCTTAATTAGTTTTGTAGTAATGATCATTTCACAGTGTATATGTATATCAAAACATCAAGTTGTATGCCTTAAATATATATTTTTTCCTATGCTGATGATATCTCAATAGAGCTGTTTAAAAAAAAGAAAAAAAATTCATCAGATCCTCGTATTTTCCTTGAAGCAGAAGGACTAAATCATCTAAATCAGAGAGTTATCGTTCTCTGCTTAATGAACTCCAGGAACGGGTCCCCTCAAGCTCTCTCAGTAGAACTTCCAGGGTTTTATTTCTCTTACCATCTAATACAGCTTTTCCTAATATGTAACTGAATTGACTCTGGCTATAGTACTAAACTTCAGAGTTGTAATTACATTTGCATAAAATACCTTATTTTCCTTGTAGCCACCAATTAAGTCAAGTCCATTGTATTTAAAAACTTTTCCTTCCTTTAAGGTAGATGAATCTAAATACTGGGATCTTTATAGTAATAATGTGAATTCCACTCGGTCATTTTTTTTTTATTTTTATTTTTTTTAGTATTTGTGAATCACCGTCATTATCTTCTGAAATAACCACAATATAAAAATATTCATTTTTTCTAGACTTTCTCTAGAATTCTAGGTTTTCTTTAGAATTTTTAAAAATTCTATTATACCAAGAGTTTAAAAATGTAATTCTGATAGAAAAAATACTGTGCATGTTCAATAACCCCTCTGTTATCTCCCACTGTGTGATTTACACTTTGTAGTCATCAGTGCTTGATTAGGCCCTTACCATTGTTTTCATTTTCAGTGGGAGTCAACCTTCACGCTTATCTAACTTGACTTTAACTGCAAAACTATAAATTTCGATAAATGTAGTGTATAGGTAAATATCAATGTTTTATTTTGAAAAAATAAAATATTTATCTTTGGAAAAAGATATAGCAATGAGTATGCAAAAGTTGAGGAGTCAAAATGCCCTCTGTGCTCTAAAATAAGCCTCAGCAAATTTCGCAGCTCTTTGTCAGTGTGAAGAAAAGGTCCAAGTATTCTCCATTCCTGGATTCAAGAGAGCACAGCATAACGCAGGGAGCCCTAGATAAGTTTCTCCATCCCCAGGCTTCTAGACGTAACACCATAGGAAAAACTCTACGCCTGCACCCTCATCTTCCAATGGACTCAGCTTCCCAGCAACCAAAAAATGCCTGTGATGCTAACAAGGGCTTATTTCTCTGCACACCCCAAGTAGACAAGAAGTCCCACTATTTATCCCAAATTTTTGATTCTACTCTATATAAATCTTGGTTGGGAGTGAATAAGTAACCCTTACACCATATCCTATAGTGATTCCCTGCTTTATTTCTATCAATAGCAATTATCATCCTGACATGTTATAGGTTTTACTTAATTGTTTTGCTTTTCTGTTTTTATTTGAATGTAAGCCATAGAAGGGCAAAGAGTCTGGTTTGTTTTATTCACCGATACATTCCAAACAACTAGTACAGCACCTGACAGTAGGTAAACGAGTTTTAAATGAATATATAAATGCATTATAAGTGATCATTTAAATATGTAAAAACATGAAAATTATAAGTCTGAGCCATTAATGTTGTCAGTGCACATTATATATTCACAAATAATCAGGTCTAGGCAGTGCATTATATTGATTTGCTTGTGTTAACGTTACATAGCAAGAGGAGACCAATACAACTGTAAAGCCTGTAAGAACTGTTATTATTGCATCTATCAGTCAAAAATAAATATGAATTTGCCTAAATAAATACATGAATGCCAATAAAAGTGATTATCAGAGTAGTTCTGTTATAGGCTTCAAGTCTCCTTCGAGGAGATTAAACCCGAAAGCCTCTGGCCATGTCTCATTGTAATGCCCCTTTCCCCACCTTGACCAGCCTGGGCTGCTCACTCCCTGCTGAAGAAGGAATGTCTCTAGTTCCTCACCAGTCCACCATATAACCTGTTCCCAATGCAAATGAGGCATCCTTCCCAAGACCAGTCGGAAGATTGTGTTGGGTCTCCACTCAGGTCCCATTGTGGGGTAAAAAGACTATTGCAGGGTAAGTCGGGCCCTCTTTTTTTAATGGGTGCATGAAAGAGTCTTCTCTCCCTCTCTGAAAATGTACTTTCACTTTAATAAATTTGTAAAATGTCTGTCCTCCCAGCATTTTGTTATGGTGAGAAAAGGACCAAGGAAACTGTTAGGGTATCAGTTCCTTAACTATAGGAAATATATCACCATCTATTAATAGTAAATTTTTTTCCATAGGACAAGCTATCTCATGTCATATTAGTAACACATAGTCCTCCTATTAATATTGCTTGCATTCTGTTTCTTGCTAAGAAAAATCCTGGCTTTATGATAGTCAAGAGTTCTGCTTTTCTTCTGGGAGTGTTTTCATTGTAAAATAACTTCATAACTGGGAACATTTCTGCTTGAGCCATATAGATGGTGATACCATCTCAGAGTCATCTTCTTCCATCTTCAAACTGAAAGAGAAAGAGTTAGGTGGGGGAGATGAGCTGGAGAGAGAGAGTGGGGAGGAGAGAAGGAGAAAGAAGAGAAGGAATAAGAGGAGGAGGGGAGAAAGAAGGAAGAAGGAGGTAGAGAGATTTTGGGTGATGGGAGCCAAATTATAGGAGAGGACAATAGAAGCCTGAAAAATGAAATGAGTAAACATTAAGGAATGAGTCATGATAGAAGAGATCCAGCAATTTTTATTCAAATGATAGTGTGCATTTATCATAACAAAAAAGGAAGCCTTGGATTTGATGGACACCAAAAGGATGAAGGCGTGGTGGAAGGTTATGGTTGAAGATAGAAACGAATAGATAAAAAGTGAAGAAAGGTGGAATATAAAGCTGCCTAGATGAACCATATGCAGAGGACCACATTTTTCACATTAAGGCTTTTTGAAACATTGCTGGATGGTGTAGTGAAAAATGTAAGGTGATCTCATATGTGTTTTATGAAGATTATCTGACAACAAGAGATGATGGATAGGAGATTAAAAGTGAATACCAGGAAACCAGTTTTTGAGGTTCTGTAACTTAACCTTGTTATGGTGATGGGGATTAAAAGATATATACTTTTTTTTAGATAATATGCTAATTTCCAAAATAATGGTCTTAGCCTGTTACATCATGATTTGATCAGATTGTCAAAGTTTTAGCTTCCATAGGCTCAAACTCAAGAATAAACTCTTCCTAAGTAATTGTATTGTAAATTCTTGTATTTCTAAGTTTGATTTTGTAGTCAACTCTCCAACACCAGGGTCTAAAAATATTAATTCTTTCGAGATTACTAATTGCTTTGAGATTACATAGAGAAAACACATTATGTTTATTGTGGGGAATGTGATAAAACTTGCTGAAAGAGAGATAGTTTCCATTTTATCTTGAAAACCGAATCAACTTGGGAAAGCCAAATTACTACATCAGGAAAGCAAACTATCAGTCTAAGTGGAGAAGTTTGGGGTTAGTAGATGCAAACTATTGTATTTGGAGTGGATAAGCAATGAAATTCTCCTCTGTAGCACAGGGGACTATATCTAGTCACTTGTGATTGAACATGATGGAGGATAATGAGAGGAAAAGAATGTATGTGTATATATACCCGGTCATTTTGCTGTACAGCAGGAATTGACAGAATATTGTCTATCAACTATAATAAAAAATATTTTAAAAAGACGAAGGCGAAAAGGAAAGTATTAAGCATGGAGAGAAAAGTGAAAGCAGCTCTGTGGGGCTAGAAAAAGAAAATCTATGAGCTTTTATACTACTAAGCGTAGGAAGTAGGGTATTTCCAACTATTTTAAAAACCATATTATGCAGTGCCTTCAAATTGAGGTCAACATATTTGAGTGTTAATATTTGTTAATTTCTAGGATGTTAATTTTAATTTTATAAAAGCATTGAAACATTTTTCAAGAGAAAATGTGCAAATGCCACAATATAATCAAGGAAAGTGAATTTGCCCTATTTGACATAAAGGTGGAAGAAATGGGGTTAGAATCACCAGAACTCAACCTGTGATTGAGTATAGCAATGAGGAAATAGGAGAAAAGAAACAGATGAAATGAGTTTTAAGTTTTGAAACAAGTTTTAAGCTACAATTTGGAAGGGCTGATTTTGTGTGCATGGTGGGTATGTATATGAAGAGAATGAATTTCAGCTGTGTTGTATTTGAAGTTCCTATAGGAGTCTATACTTCAGGATAGATTTCTTGGGACAATTATGTAAAGAAATACTCATTGCCAGCTAGCAGTTGGTGTTGGCAATTTTGTGTGTAGTACTGCTGTTATCTCTTTATAGTTTGTTTCAATTTTCTTATTTTCAATTTCTTCCTGAATAATTAGGTTGAACATTTTTCCATATCTGTCATCTACAGATCTTTTATTTGGTGAAATTGCTATTCAGTTTTTATCTATCTTTAAAACTGAGTAGTTCGTTTTCTTGTATTATTAAAGTCCAACTTGTATTATTAAAGTCCAACTTTTTTGTGGATCTTGCTTTTGCACACATGTATAAGAACTTTTTGCATAACCCAAAGTCAGTGAGGTTTTCTCCTATGTTTTCTTCAAATGTTTAATTATTTTATGTTATACCCTTTGATACATAATTCATTTTGAGTTAATTTTTGTGAAGGTGTAAAGAACAGGTCAAGATTCATTTTCAAGTGTGTGTTCAGTTGTTCGAACATCACTTGCTCAACACTATCCATTTTCCATTGACTTTCCTCTGCCACTTTTCAAAAATCAACTGGTGATATTTGCGTGGGTCTATTTCTAGATTATTTTTACCTGCATTTGTGTTTTTAGCATGCAGATCTTACATATGTTTTATTAGATTTACATTTTAATATTGCAGTATTTTGGAGATCTGGTAAATGGTATGATAGATACATTAGCTTCCAATGACTGATTTCCCAATACACAGAAATAAAATTGACTTTCGTATGATGATTTTGCAGTTTGCAACATTCTGAATGTACTTGATTTAAGGAGATTTTTCTATGGATATTTCAGATTTTCTACTTTATTGCGAACAATCATGTTGTCTGCAAATATTGACAGTTTTATTACTTCATTTCCAATGTTTCTAACTTTATTTTTCTTACCCTATCATTGACTGGGATCTGGTATAATTCTGGATAGCAGCAATATCTCCAATTTTATGGGGAAAAATTAATGTTAGGTTTTTGTAGATGCCGTTTATCAGGCAATTCACTATGGCAGAGTTTTTAATTTATATTATGTTGAATTTTTTCAATTGCGTTTTGCATAATTGGTGTGATTTTGTTTTTCTCTGCTTTACTTTCTTAAAAATGATAGATGATGATTTCTTTTTGAATGGTGATCCATCATCTATTCATTCTTGAGATAAACTCCAATTAGTCATCATGCATTTTCTACTTTTTAATTTGTATACATCACAAATTTTAAACAAAAGAATTAACCTATGTATATTTCTCTGTCCTACCATTAGAACAGAAGTGTTTCAAAGCATGAATCCTATATGACTTTTTCCAAAACCATTTTATATACTGTGTTTATAGCCAAAGTGCAGACTTGGTGGTTCACATATTTCTGAGGGAAAGGAAGAATGGATAAACAAATAAATAAATAAAAAAAAAAAGAAATAGCAAGGAAATTTGTATTCCGTGACAATATATCAGCTATGTGACTAATATTCTGTTCTCTGAATTGCATGTAAATATCACCTGCCAAATTCCAAGTTTTAAAGTGGAGTCAGTTTAAACAATTAAAATTGTGATATCTAACAATATAACAATAGTGAAATATCACAGATTATCATATTGTAAGACATCCAAAAAAACTGTCTTAGGAAAAATCTCATACATGTTTTCTAAAACAATTTTGCTTAGCAGTGCAAAATTAGGTAAATAAAGTGAGAACCATAATCTTTCTTTCCTTTCCCAGTTAGAAAAAAGATACAGTGGAATGAATTGAGTAGCTAATAAAACATATTGCATTATTAATTCCTCAGAGATGTATCATATAACATTATTGTGAAAAATCCTATGTCACATCGATGACTCACACAAACAGTACACACATATAATACATACATTGTATAAATGAATATTATTGAAATTTAGACCATACAAATCTTGGTTATTAATCATTAGTTGTTAATTATTGTCAGCATTATATTACTAGAAATCTGTCTTACTAATCTCAGGTTCATTACTAACACCCTCTTATTTCATGAATATATAAAATGAAAGTGTGGAAATAGTCTGAATTGTGGAAATACTCTGACAATAAAAATATTTACAATCTGATATAATGATCATTTTACATTGCATCCAATTTTTCATATGCTTTTCATCCTAACTTATTAGCCTTTATCATAAAACAAAAAACCTCCCATCTCTCCTTAGTGTAAAATCATATAAATGCTAATGACATTTAATTACACTTTTTTACATATGCTACAGGGTTGAATCAACCTAATGTTCTTAAAACTGAACAGTGGATCTGTATAAATAGGAATTTTGTATGTTTGGGAAAATTCTGTACACTGAGAGGCCAGCTGGATCCATAATGCCAACTTCAAACTGATTTGCTGGGAACTAAAATGCCAGTTAGAATTTTGTGTCATTGGTTACAGGCTCTGTCTGTCTGTAAGTGAAAACATGCAATAAAAGCATTAAATATTTTCTAGCATTTGTACAACAGAATAGACTAATGAATAAAACCTTAAACTGAAAGAAAGTTCATCAAAATTGGAAGGGAATAGAAGTGCCATAAAGTGTTCTGGAACTTTCTTTTTTCTTTTCAGAGTTTGGTCTTATCCAGGGTAGCAGGTAACACAGTTGTTTATAATGGGGGAATAACTGGAATTGACCATCACTGGCGTCTTATGGAATTCCTTTGTGAAGTGTTATAAAGTTCACTTTTAAGAATCCTCTCACTGCAATTTTTAGATGAAAAGTTGTGGGTGACTTTCATTTTTCCACTTGGGACCAGATGGAATGGTATGTACTTTTAAAACCATCTGTCATGCAGTACCTTAATCTTCTTATATCAATTGGAGGAGAATAAGAATGTCTGACTTTGCAGAGATAAAGTTAACATGACAAGATGTCAACCAGACTCTTTCATATGGTGCTTCCAACATTTTGTCAAGTCACTTTGAGATCTTTTCAGTTAGCTGTCTTATGGGCTTAAGAACGCAGAGAACACAAAGCCTATTTTAGAAGCTGGTAAATGTCATTGCTTTCTTCCAATTTTTTTTAAATTCATCTAATTCTCCAGAAGGTCAACTTGAGCTGAATTTTCTGTCCTTGGAAGTGACATCACATAAATTACACTAATTTAACCATCCCCAACTATAAAGTTTACCATAAACAATATTTTGTTGATATCAAGTACAGATGTTTTCTCTGAAAAGAAACTTAGGTAAGAAACCAAGTATTAAAGAGGTAGAGTGTAGCCATCTTTTCATCCTCTACTGAAAACATATAATGTAGGTTTCCCCAAAGAAACAAGGCAATATAACTATAATAATCAAAGGGACTTTAATGAAGGGACAGTTTTATTTGGAAAGATGAGAGCAGGATTATGAGAAAATGTCAAAGGCAGCCATCAACAGGTAGCAAGAGCAGAAGTTACCTGGTTACCACTCCTAGTCCTGAAGATACCAAGGGAAGGACAAGCTTCCAGAAGGCAGATGGAGCTAGAGCTGAATTGAAAGGGCCACCTGACCCTGGAAAGAACCGTGGCCTTTGGGAGAGAAGAACAGCCACTTCCAGCTTAAGCCTATCAGGAAATGAACTCTTTCTTATTTTAGCTAAAACTACACAGAATCTGCAGGACATGAAGCCTGATTGATGCAGGCCAAAGTAGTCAACTTCTTGAAAAATATTAAATTGTAAAAAAGGGTAGAGAGTGAATTTTAGTAAAGATTAGAAAATATTAAACACAATCTATTTAGGCATCACATTTCCTTTCTTACCAACTTTATACTGACCAAAATATGGAGTGAGAGGAATTAGTTAACACCTAGAATACAGAAACATTTTAATCATGTGGAAGTTTGCTGAGACAAGCCATCAAAATCTTACCTTGAGGATACTCTTACTATTTTTTAAATGTAACATTAGCATATGTGTTCATTAGGCTTATACTAGATCACAAATATTCTCCTCTACATTTTGATGATACAGGAGATACGAGACATAATGCCTATCCTCAAGAAGCTTATTATCTGATTGGAGAAAAATAATAAACATCAGAAGTAACTAAGGATAAGCTGTTATTCATTAGAACAAATACCAAATACAGATGTTTTTTTTTCTATGCCCTAGACTTTAATTATTATAAATATCAGGAGGAAAATAATATAGCAGTAGAAAAAAACCTGCTGAAATATCTGGCTATAACTGAACTTAGACTGTATAGAAAAGACATTCCAGAAAAAAAAATTAAGAAAGCATTAAATTATTACATGTAATCAGGAGCTGGAGTAGATTGAATCACATATTTTGAGGAAATTTGGAAAAACACTTTTGTATAAGTTATTTAGGGTCATATATCAGGGAAAAAAAAACAGGTTCATATTTTTTATTGCTGCTTACCTGGAAATATTTATCTCTTGATGGCAAATATAAAAAAAAAACACTAATAAATATTAATGGAGAGAGAAGCCAAAAGTAAGGAAAAGTACTATTTCCCTGCACATGTAAGATCTACCAAAAAAAAAAAAAAAACCCAGAACAAATATATCACCAAACTAATGCAAATATTATTTTGTATAAATTCACTTCATTCCTGGGAGATCTGTATCTGAGCCTCTATCAACTATTCAAAAAATCCTTAAGGAAAATCTGAATTAAGCAATGAATATCCCTGTGACTGTCTCACTTGAGTGTCAATCATGAGGTCCCTCTTCTTGATAAATTAGTGAATCAGACATGCTGCATCAGGTAGTGATTCTGCATAAATAAGAATTATTTTCTTGTGTACAGAATGACTCTGAGGCTATGGAAGTGGCCATTTATATATTAACCAGATTTTTAATTAAAGGTATAATCTGCAGATTTCCACAGAAATCTGTAATCCACACAGTTAAGTATAAGATTGGTTTTCATTATTTAATTTTAATCTTCATGGATAAATTATATATAAAATAAAATGAAAATGCTATCATCTAGCATGTTAGACCTCTGAGTTAGAGATGCTATAGCTAGGTACAGAAAAACAAAAAGATGTAGAAAGAGGGAAGAGTTACTGATGTGGTAATTGTCAAATTCTCTGAGTGTTCCATCACTTTTATTTCCCTTTTTTGTCAAAAATTTGAGAAGTTAAAAAAGAGGAATTTCAATCCTACCTTCCCTTGAATTATTGAATTGTGTTTATAATTCCATTGTAATTCATGTATTAAATTTGTTAACTATTCCTTTTTGCCTTTATGTTTTTAGTTATTCAAGTAAGTATAATAGTCTTTATGGGGGGGGGTGCAACATATGGAAGAATGGAGAACTGAGACACTAAATGATTATGGAAGTTGATCAAGTGGAGGAGCAAAGCCCTGAATTAAAACAGTGGGGTTCAAGAATGTCTGTGTGCTCCAGCACTACACTGTGTAAATTGCAACCAAGATTCTAGTTAAGGTTCCGAGCCTTGCATTGCCTATGTGTAAATTATGAAATCGGTTTAGACAGTTTCTAAACTATCCTTAATCTCTAATATTAAAATTAAGCTCATATTACGATAGCAAGGTGTCTGTCATAGAGCTGCAGGTCAGTAAGACACTTAGAGATTCATGGGTTGTAATGACAATGATATGAAGTGCCAAACTCCATCCTTTCCACAAGGCCTTTCATTTTGGTGGGATTTAGTACTGATACATGTCTTTCTGAAGACCCACAAGAAATGAACCTCCAATCTGGAAAGTGACTGGCAGGAGAAGCTGTTATTGTGTGCTTCAATGATAGCTATTTTTATTAGTTTTTACCACTTTAGCTGAAGCATTTCTGATGAAATAAACCCTCGTGTTTGTGTGTTTGGCTTGATTACTCAATCTATGCATTAGACAAAAAGCAGAGATCATCCAGCAGATCCTTAGGAATAAAATAATACAGTTTAAAAATATTCAGGAGGAACAGAAAGATTTTACCTGAGCATATAGAAAGGTCGCACAGAGTCCAGAGCTGTAAACAAATTCTGATGTCTAATTTTGTTAGGTATAGTTATATTATAGTAATCAGAAGTTACAACAACAGTTACAGCTTTTGTTTTGGAAAAGTAATATTCAAGATCAATTGGTGGTATAGTTCTGAAATACTAACTAGGATCATAAGTTTAGAATAAGCTGATAAAACAAAGAGCTATTCAGTCCTTAAATTGTCAGGTACAGGGAAATTGATTAATGCAGATATTTATAGAGGCTGCCAATTACTGTGCATCCTAGTTCCTTGGTGAAAGGTATGAAATCTGAAAGACTTTTCAAGAGGTCTGCTTTTCTTTTATTATGTTTTTCTCCCATTTCTTCAGATAAAACTATGTGAAGGGAGGTTAATGAATAAAAATTAATGGAGAAATACCTTGAAAAAGAAATCATGGGAGAGATCTCAGGATACATTCAAATATAATAAGGCTTCTAGACTCCGTTTTGTGGTAGAATTTTATGCACTATCTGAAATTCCATTCTTGAGCAAATTGATTGGAATAAGTAATTGAATTCTACCAATACCGTATTTCCCTTCCAGTAGTTTCTCTTACTTTTTGTCTGTCATGGTAGGGATGCATTTGTTCCTTTTTTGAGGCATTCTTTTTTACAAAATATAAGTAAAAGTTGAACAAAAACATTTCTGAGCCTGAGAAGAGTTATGTTTCATTGAAGAAAGGATAATTTAATTATATGAACATTAATTATATTTTGTTTTTACTACTTTTAGATTTTGCAAGGAAAGATGGTCTTATAAAGACAAAAGAAAACCATTAAGGTAACAAACAAGTACACAAAGAAAACCTTCAAATGACAACAATAAAAAAAAAATGCTAGCTGACTAGCATTGTTGTTAGTATTGACTTCAGAAAAAAATCTAATCAATGATTCATTTTACTCTCAGCAAAGAACTGTTCTTACATAGCATGTGTTTAATGATTTTAGACTCATTTCTTGTTCAGTTTCACTGCATAATTATAAAGCAAAGTCAGAAGTGCTATGAGGAATTGAACTCTGCCTACTCGCATCCATCTGCAGTACATTTTCTGTTCACTCACCCTGCTGCTTCTGACTCTGTCACATACAGGGGAAAATCATATCTGTTTAGAACTTCTAGGATAAAAGGTCTTCTCTAAAATTTGAAAACCCCATAATAATAAGACAAATGCCAACATGAAATGGATAAACATTTTACTGACAAATCATAAAAGAGGGAATGAATTAACACTCAACTCATTCCATTGCTAAACACTCATGGTGACAGAACTTAACATCTGGACTAAAGAAGCCAGATGGTTACAGTGAGAGAAATAGGCAACTTAAAATCTTTAGAAAACTAAGAGCTCCCCAGGAGAGGGAAAATGATAAAGGTCCATAGAGCTCAAGTTCATCTAAGACTATAAATAGCCATGATTTTATTTTATAGGCACAGCTGGAATTATGAGTAACATCAAGAGGCATATGAAGCACATTGTATGGAGAGAGTTGGGTCATTGTAATCCTTCCCTCTTTTATACTTTCAATATTAATGGTGGATTACTTATAATATTAATAACTCCAGGATGTTTGCAACCTTGCCGCCCTAGTTCCCGGAAGAGTGTTTAACACAAAGCAGCCTTTCAGTACATACTTGATGAATGTAAGAATGAATGAATGCATTGATGGAAATACCTGCATCTAAAGATTTTTAAGAGTACATATTGTTCACATAATTGTTAATGTTACAAGGGAAGCAAACTATTAAATCATCTCTTTGCCAGATATTATGGAAAATGTTGCTCACTCCATGTTTAAGTAGAAATTTTAGATTATTTTTTGTTCTTCTGTATATTTAACCTTCTTTTCAAAGTCTATACATGTTCAAAAATTGTTGTCTGCCTCTCAAGTTGTTCAAAGAATTTGCTCCTCAGGTTGCCTATTTATTCTAGCCAGGCTTCAAAAATCAAATGTGAGACCTGCATTTATGCCAGTAAAATATTGTTCAGTGTAGAACAATGAGTAGAAGTGGTGGCATGACATTCATTATTGGACTATAACAAAAGAACTTATTAACCAATAAGCATCACTTGTTTAGAGACACTGCATGCATGCACGTGAATGCACACACACACAAACGTACACACCTCTCAACTGAAATCCTCAGAACAATCACCCCAGGAGTTTTGCTGCCTCATTGCCAAATACTAGATGATCTATTAACAGATATTTAATTTTAATCACAAACTGGCTACCTAATGAGATTTTCATTAAAAAGCAAGTCATTTTTGTATGTAAAAAGTCTTTCTTCCATAGGTTTAAACTATGAATCCTATAATAATGGATTTAGAGTAATGCTTGCACTAAGAGTATGATGACAGAGAGTTTGGCAATTCTAGGGGAAAATACAAGTAGTCTTTTTGACTTTATTGGAAGATTTAAAGGATTTTGATTTTGTTTTCCTGTTATTTCTTTGTTTAGGACCCTCAGCTCTCGTTCAGTTTTCAGATACACATTTCAGTCAATTAAAACACAGTATTTTAAAGTATGTGCATAAATTATTTGCCCCAAGAAACATTTTTTTCCCATCTTTTTAGAGTCGCACCTATGGCATATGAAAGTTTCCAGGCTAGGGGTCGAATCGCAGTTGCCGGCATACACAACAGCTACAGTAACTTGGTATCCTAGCAAGGTCTGAGATCTACACCACAGCTCATGGCAGCAACTCCAGATCATTAACACACTGAGCGAGGCCAGGGATTGAACCTGTGTCCTCATGGATACTAGTTGGGTTCGTTGCCACTGAGCCACAAAAGGAACTCCCAAGAAGCATTTTTATAGTTCATATTATCCATAAGTGTTATATAAATCACATAATTTAATTTTGCTTATTTTCAATATTTCAAAAAGTAAATGTAAAAAAAAAAAATCCTGTTTTCTTTGCTTGCCAAGTAAGGAGCAAGAGCCTTTTGAAATGTTGAGTACTGGTTAAACCACAGTGATTCTAACATAACTTAGAATCTTAGAATCTAGCATTCATGTACTAGAGTACCCATGGAGTGTCTTAGAAAAATTTGTAAATAAGATAGCGATGTCCAAGTCTATGTTTAGCTGTGATCCCACCTCTTCCTCTTGTGATTTATACCAGATGTAGGCTAATATAAATGACTCTTGAAGTCTTGTTTCATATCTGCTTTAAATGAGTTGAACATGTTTACCAATGTCGAGAGAATTATTTAAAAAAAATCAGGTGTGGCATGTTCAGTAATTAGATTTAATGAGCAACTTTTCAGTGGCTATCTTAATAATTATCAATTCTTTCCATGTATAAAAAACTATTGTTCAAGCACTTCAGAGCTCAAAACCACATAAGAGTGTACATGATTCACCTTTCTATGTAAACATCCCATTAAGATGTCTGATATTATTGCTGATCCTATCGCTATCATAATTCTATTTTCTCACCATAATATGTATACCAAAATCTTAATCTTGCAAGAACAAGATTCAACTGCAATGCTTAACTGTGGTTAGCAAAACCAGTTTTATACTATTAACATGTAATGAAAATTCTTGTAATGGTTCTTCTGTTAGTTTGCAGGATCTGTCACAGCAAATAATTGCAGACTAGCTGCCTTAAACAAGAAAAATAGGTTGTCACACAGTTCTGGAGGCCCTTTCAATACCTCAGTTTTTGGACAGCGAAGCACCTTTTTCAGGCCTCTCTTCTTGGTTCGTTGATGGTCATCCTCCTATGTTTGTTCCATTTTCTTCTCTCTCTCTATGTATCTCTGTGTCTAAATTACCTTTTTGTATGGATATCAGTTATATCAGATTAGGGTCTGTGATAGTAACTTCAGTTCAACTTGATTACCTCCATAAAGATCCTGTCTCAGAATAAGGTTAGGACTCTAACATGTGAATGCGGGGTAAACACATTTAACCCGTAACAGTTCTTCATACGAAAAAGACAGTACTTTACCATCAAATGATTAGCTAAATGATTAAGAACAAGCCTCTGGATTCAGATATCATGCGTATTAGGGCCAGAATTTCTGGCCCTAACTGGTGTTCCACTTTGGGTGTGTATAAGCTCTTTGTGCTCTGATTTTTTATCTATAGAATAGAGATAATGTTAATAACTAGTTAACATTGAGTTGGTCGTAGAATTATGATTGTGTGTACAGACACACACACACATGATATGTATTCTTGGCAAATAAAAAGCTATTTTAAAGTGTTAAAAAAAAAAAAAAAGGTGTTTGTTGTATGGAGTTCCTATTGTAGCTCAGCCGTAATGAACCTGACTAGCATCCATGAGGATGCAGGTTTGAATCCTGGCCTCTCTCAGTAGGTTAAGGATCCAGCATTGCCATGAGCTGTGGTGTACATCACAGATGTGGCTCGGATCTGGCATTGCTGTGGCATAGGCTGGCAGGTGCAGCTCCAGTTTGACCCCTAACCTGGGAACTTCCACATGCTATGGGTGTGGCCCTTAAAAAAAAAAGACCAATAAAAAAGTGTTTGGTGTAAATATTATCAATTTTGTGTTAATCCTGTCTTCTCAAATAGATTAAGAGCAAATGCTTACCCTTAAGTTTTTAACCTCTGTTGATTCTTGATACCTTTGTTACATATAAAAGAAATATTGCCCACTTATTTTCGCAAAGTACATAATTTTCTAAAAATGATGAAGTAAAATAGGGTTTAATGCTCAAGGTAGATATTCAGGAGGATGAGATGTTCAAACTCAGTAATTTAAATGACTATTTAAATAAAACTCATGTATCTTCAACTCCTGGTAGAGTGCATAAAAAGACATTGATGTAGCTGTAAGATGAAGAAGACAGTATAACTTACTCATTTCAGAACTTGGGCTTTGACTAAAACAATGTTCTTTCCATCCTCTCTTGTTTGATCTTAGGTCAGTTGCTTTACCTTTGAAGTCTCGGTTTTCTCAGGCATAAAGTGAATAAAGCTAATTAAATCATTAAGTGCTGGTGAGCATTAAATAAGAATACATATAAGGCATCTCTCAAATATCTTGTCACATTGTAAATTCTCAGTAAATTACCATACTTATATAAACCTGGGCAAAATGATAAATTTTTGACGTAGAAATTCCTAATGTATAAAATTTATATCCATCATCTCAAATTTTCATTACACTAAAATTTTATAATTTTTTAATTTATAGAACAGTCTCAGGCAATATGAAACAAGTGAAAATGTAATTTCTCATTCAAATAGTATTATTAACGTAATACTTAGTTTAAAAATACAGTATTTGTCTTTTGGTGACTGATATTTCACTTATAATGTCCTCGCGGTTCATCCATGCTGAAGCATGTACAGAATTTTCTTCCATTTTCACTGAAGAATATCCCACAGTATGAATATAACAGATTTTGTTTATTCATCCATCCATCAATGAATATTTGAATTGCTTCTAACTCTTAGCTATTGTGAATAATGCTGTAATGATCATAGGTGTACAGATAGCTCTTTGAGGTTTTGTCACTCTTAAAAATGGCTAAGATGGTAAATTTCATGTTACTTTTTTAACCACAATTTGAAATAAAAAGATATATAGTCCACATCAAAATGTGTATATCTTGTTCAAAATATTCAAAAGTCTGTTCATCAGAAAATAAATTTATGGGGTTCTTGTTTTGCCTCAGCAGAAACAAATCTGACTAGCATCTATGAGGATACAGGTTTGATCCCAGGCCTCCTTCAGTGGGTTAAGGATCCGGTGTTGCCATGAGCTTGGTATAGGTTGTAGGAACAGCGCAAATCTGGCATTGCTGTGGCTATGGCATAGGCCAGTGGCTACAGCTCTGATCAGACCCCTGGGAACCTCCATATGCTGCTAGTGCAACCCTAAAAAGATAGAAAAAAAAGAAATTTATGACAATAGAAATTTATAAACATAAGTCAAACTCACCAATGAATTTTGCATACATTTAAAATATTTAAAAATTGAAATTTCAAAAATATTATTTTATACCTATTCTCAACATTTAATTCCAGAAACTCAATGTGCTAGGACTATTCATTACATTTAAAATACAAATCAAAATCTGAAAACTACATTAAAATATAATGCAATAGTAAAAAAAAAAGCTATTTCTTGATAGGCACTATGAAATGTTTGAGATAAGGACTTGAGAGAAATATTGCTACTTTCTTATTTTTGTTTAGATATTTATAGGAACACAAGTTTTAAATGACAGATGTATCTAAAATTAAATCCTATTGTCCAAAGTGTTATTTATGAAGAGTAAAATACCCACAAGTGGATATAAGTTTTTTTTTCTTTAAGGTTTTTTAGTGAAGATTTTTTTCCTTGATACCATAGTAAGGTTGAACCTGTATGTAAGAATCAAGATCAATTATTAATATTATAAAACAGCAAAACCCATGGGACATTAAAGACATTTTACTAGAAAGGTGATTTATTTCCCTAAGAAATCATCTGTCTGTGGAATAAATGTGAAAATTTCATTGGATTAAGGCCTATGGAATCTGAGTTTTTATTTCTGTTTAGCTATTAATGTCTGTTGTGACAGATAGAAAATCACATAAAGCTCTGAGCCTTAATTTCACCTTTTGTTATCTTACCTCACAGAAAGGATAGGCAATCAGAATATGAAATAAAAAATAATTTGAAAACTTAAAGTATTAAAATTATCATTAGGGAAAATGGGACACTTATGTCTTATTTCATGATTCATTTGATAATATTGTCCATGTTGCATAAGATACTGTTAAGTAATGAGTCACTAAATTATATAAGAGGGTGGTGAAATAGTTTTCCAAAATGTCTTGTGATTTTGGCACTTCTACGGGTAAAGTGGTCATTAGTAAATTCTAAATTAGTTAAAAGCATGAAGCAGAACTGCTGTAATTTGCATAATGCCTGAACATTGTGGACTTTCAGTAAGTGTTTGGGCCAATATTAATCATAAATATGAAGCATTTTTACATGTATAGCATGCAAGTAACTATCCTTTTGAGAGCATAATTATCCAGTTGTTTTGCTTTTTACATATTAGTGATGCAAAGCAGTGTCCTGGAAAAAGCACAGGATTCAGTGTTATACAGACTTGTTTGAATCCATTTTTTTTCCCCAAATATGTGACATGAGCAAGTTCTTTACTTCTATAAGTCTCACTCATCTGTTAAAAGAGTAAATAATATTATATTTAGAAAAACAGGTATATAGATGTAGTGTTATCAAAACTACAAACACACCAGCCATCAGTTTTTTAATGTCTACTGAAGAAAAAATTTCATGAAGGTAAAGGGCAACTGATGTATTAATTTGATGTATATCTTATCAGAATGTATATCTTGATAGGAATATCTTATCACCTGACAAGATATTCTCTAAAGGAATTTTTTGGTATTAATGCACCACCGACGTAGATAGGCCAATTAATTAATTAATGACAGTGGACCCAAGAATATACAATAGAGGAAGGACAGTTTCTTAAATAAGTCATGTTGGGAAAACTAGACACCTACATGGAAAAGAATGAAACTGAACCACTTGCTTACATCACACACAAAAATTAACTTGTTAGGATTGCAGTGTTTCCCGTCCCTGCCCTGTGCAAGCAAAGACTTGAAATGGTAGGCACGTTAGAGCAAGTTTATTAAAGTGAAAGTATGCTCTCAGAGAGCGGGCTGCTTCACGAGCAGGGACTGGTTCTGGCTTTACAATTGGGTTTTCCTTATATTCCCCCCATGCTGCAGACCTGAGTGGGACCTGATTTTTCTCTCACTGGCCCACCAATTCTTCCCACCCTGGCCCACTGCGCATTCCTAAGGACTGAATGTTGATTGGTCTATGTTCTTCTGATGGGTCTCAGGCAGGATACCTTATTTGATGTGGGATAGCTATAGGGAAGTTCCCATGAAAGTCCCTTGATGTTGTGTTTGGTGTCTTCTTGTCCCTATAGAGGCAGGGTGAGGAGTGGGCCGGGCCATATGCCTTGCCTAGTAAGGTGAGGGAAGGGGCATTAGGATGAGACCTGTGGAGGATGATAAAGGTCTGGTAGTTCTTGTCTTGGCCAGAGGCTTTGAGTTCTATCTCCTTGAAGGGGACTTGAAGCCTAACAAACTCAATGAATTAAAGACTTGAATGGAAGACCTGAAACCATACATCTAAAATCTGTTTCTTCTGTCATCATGTTTGTGTTTTCCTTTCTCCATTTGAATCTAAGTAGTATATTGATAATGGCAGATTAAAAAGAACTAACTCCATTAAATCTGTAACTTTTACTGTCTTTTCCACTCCTAATTATTCATCATACTTTCCTGTGCATTTGCATGCGTAGGTGAGAGAGAGACTCTTGAGGAGGCTCTCACAGCCACCACCTCCCAATGTTCATGCTTTTGTGTGGTCTTCTTCCCGTAAGTGTGGTTGGGTCCTGCAGTTTGCTTCTAACCAATAGAATACAGCAGAGGTAACAGGATCTTGCATGACTACTACGTGGACTTAATTTTGTTACATAAAAGTGTAGCTCGCTCTCACTGGGTTCTCTGTCTGTCACTTTCTGCCTTTGAGGAAGCATGGCAGCCATATTTGGAAACCCCACATGGTGAGAAACTACAGGCAGCCTGTAGGGATTGCTCATAACTTCCAGCTGACAGCCAAGAAGATAGGGAAAAACAAACAAACAAACAAACCCTGAAGCTAACAATTTGACAACTGTAAGGAATGGAATGTCCCCAGCCACCACACAAAGGGGGCAGTGACTCCTCCTCTAGTTGAGCCTCCTCTGGATGAGAACCTAGCTCTCATTGATCCTGTGATTGCATCTTTGCAGGGGATCCAGATAAGTCAAATCAGGACTCCTCACCCAGAAAAACAGTAGGAGATATATGTGCTGTTTTAAGCCAGCAAATTTCTGGTGATATTGTTATGCAGCAGTAAATACTGTGGATTTTGGAGTTGGAGGCGTGGTGAAAAGGATGCCACAGCCATTTGGTGGCACACTCATGTTGTTGATGATCTCCTGACTCACTCTGTTCGTAGAAAGCAGCTGCTGGATCTAGTTACTTTTCTTTACCCCTAGATATTCCTTCAGTTTCTCTGACTCCTGGCTAAGTATGTGGGCATTCAGCTCTGGAGTAAGTGATCCTGGCTTATACAAGGTGCCCTTTTCCTTGTCTGCAAGGTCAGAGGCAACAAGAATGGGCACAGGTGTCACTCTGACCTCATGAGATGCCAGCTTATGTTCCTGAGGTTCCAGACTTCTTGTAAGTTTCCCTTTTGGCCTTCCTGCCTATCGAATTTGGGGCTTCAACATTACATGCGGAGACAAGCATGCAGAAACTGCTTAGCAAGATCCCCAAGTTATACAATTTAATCCTCTATAAAATATACTTATTTTATGTTATAAATATGTAAAACTTTGGGTATGAAGATGTAACTATATAAATTTATACGTAAATAGGTTGATTTCCTACTGCTTCTGCTCCTTTGGTGGAACATTGACTCACTTAACTGATATACCTGGTAAATTGGTGATTAAGTACTGAACACTGTGAATTTGGGTGATGGATTTTGTTGTATTCCTTTAAGTAGTGTTAGATTTTGTCTGGAATACAATTAAGTTATTTGGATCAATTAAATCTTTTCAAGGCTTGCTTTAAGATTTCTTAAAGCTAGTACAGACTAGCTGTTACTATGAACATAATTAAGCCTCATTATTATTAATTCAGTAACCTTCTCAGACCATGCTTAATCTGTGGGTTAAGACATCTTTCTATCTGGCTGATAGGAAAATAAATTATTCTCAGCCCTGCATGTGCTCCAGGAGTTGATAGTCCTACTAATTCATATAGTTTTCTTCCTACCCTTGTTTAATTTATTTTTCTATATAGCCTATCATTACTCAGCTGAAACTAGAGGAGGCCACTTTGAATATCTGCATAACTCTCTTTTTTCCAATGTTTTCTGCTCACCCCAGCAAATTCTATCTGCATTAACCTACCTGATTTCTGATACTGATCCCTCAACACAATGAAATAGGTGGATTTTATTTGCATGCCCCCTTCCTGCACAAAGGCTCGCCTTCTTTGTTTCCCTTCACTCAGAAATCTCAGATCTGTCCTACCTGCATCAAATGTAGGAAAATTTTTATTTCATACCTTGTTTAGTTTCTTGGTGTTTTAAGGCATTTGGGAGCCCATCATGGTGGGAAGCAAAAGTCCTACTGTTGAATCTGTTAGGAATTTCCTCTTATCTTCTTTTGTACAACAAAATATTATTACTTTTTATTTTTTAATGCAGAATTGGGTAATTTAATGCCTGAAGGAAGAATTCTTACAGTGAATGCAATTCATGTTTTTAATATTTTTTAAGTTTTACTGAAGTATAGTTAATTTACTCAGATTCTTTTCCCACATAGATTATCACAGAACACTGGGTAGAGTGCTCTGTGCTACATACCAGGTCCCCATTGGCCAATTGTTCCATATAATTGAGTGTGTGTATGCTAATCCCAAACTCCAGTCCAACGCTCCCACCCTGCCACCTTCTCCTCTCAGTAACCATAAGTTTTTCAAAGTTTATGAGTCTGTTTCTCTTCTGCAGGTCACTTCATTTCTATCCTTTTTATTTTTATATTCCACATAGAAGTGATATCATGGTATTTGTCTTTCATGTCTTTCACTCTCTAACTTCAGTTAGTATGACAGTTCCTAGGTCCATCCATGTTGCTGTAAATGGCATTATTTCATTCTTTTTCATAGATAATATTCCATTGTATATATGTGCCACTGCTTTATTCATTCTTCTGTTGATGGAAATTAAGGCTGCTTCATGTCTTGGCTATTGTAAACAGTGCTGCAGTGAACATTGGGGTGCATATATCTTTTTGAATTATGTTTTTTTTTTTTTTTTTTTCTGACTAGATGCCTGGGAGTGGGATTGCTGGATTGTATGATAGTTCTACTTTCGGTGTCTTGAGGAACCTCCGTACTGTTTTCCATGGGGTTGCACAAATGTACACTCCCACTAACAGTGCAAAAGGGTTCCCTTTTCTCCAGCATTTATTATTTGTAGAATTTTTGATGATGGCCATTCCAGCTAGTGTAAGTTGGTATCTCATAGTAATTTTGATTTGAATTTGTCTAATAATCAGTGATGCTGAGTATCTTTTCATGTGTTTTTTGGCCATCCATGTATCTTCTTTGGAGAAATGTCAATTTAGATCTTCTGCCCATTTTTCAATTTGGTTGGTTGGTTGTTTTTTGACCTAGAGCTGCAGGAGGTGTTTGTATACACTGTTGATTAATCCTGTATCAGCTGCTTAACTTGCAAATATTTTCTCCCATTCTGTGAGTTGTAGTTTTGTTTATGAGTTCCTTTGCTGTGCAAAAACTTTGAAGTTTAATTAGGCCCCATTTATTTTTGTTTTTATTTTCATTACTCTAGGAGGTGGCACTGAGAAGATATTTCTGTGGTTTACATTAGAGAGTATTGAGCCTATGTTTTCGTCTGAGAATTTTATAGTATCTGATCTTAACATTTACTTCATTAATCCATTTTGACTTTATTTTTGTGTATGGTGTTACAGAATGTTCTAATTTCATTGTTTTGCATGTAGCTGTCCAGTTTTCCCAGCACCACTTATTGAAGAGACTATCTTTTCTCCATTGTATATTTTTGCCTCATTTGTCATAGTTTAGTTGATCATAGGTACTTGGGTTTATTTCTGGAATTTCTATCCTGTTTGATTTATCTACTTTTTGTTTTTGTGTCTGTTCCATACTGATTTGATGACTGCAGCTTTGTACTATAGTCTGAAGTCAGGGAGCCTGATTCCCCCAGCTTAATTTTTCTTTCTCAGGATTGTTTTGGCTAATTGGGGTCTTTTGTGTTTCCAAACAAACTTTAAAATATTTTGTTCTAGTTCTGTGAAAAATGCCATTGGTAATTTGATAGGGATTGCATTGAATCTTTAGATTGCCTTGGGTAATATAGTCATTCTGACAATATTGATTCTTCCAATCCAAGAGCATGGTATATCTTTCTATATGTTTGTGTCACTGGTTTCTTTTCATCAACGTGTTATAGTTTTCAGAGTAGAGATCTTTTGTCTCTTTAGGTAGATGTATTCCTAGATATTTTATTCTTTTTGATGCAATGATAAAGGGATTATTTCCCTAATTTCTCTTTCTCATCTTTCACCATTAGTTTGTAGAAATGCAGTCAATTTCTGTGTATTAATTTGGTATCCTTCAGGTTTACCAAATTCATTGATGAGCTCTAACAGTTTCCTGGTAGTGTCTTTAGGATTTTCTAGGTACAGTATCTTGTCACCTGAAAATAGTGATAGTTTTACTTCTTCCTTTCCAATTTGGATTCCCTTTATTTCTTCTCTAATTTCCATGGCTAGGACTTCAGAAACTATGTTGGATAGAAGTGGTGAGAGTGAACATATTTGTCTTGTTCCAAATGTATTGCTGTATTCAGCATGCTAGTATTTTGTTGAGGATTTTTGCATCTATGTTCATCAGTGATATTGGCTTACAATTTTCTTTTTTTTTTGTGGTATCTTTGTCTGGTTTTGATATCAGAGTGATAGTGGCCTCATAGAATGAGTTTGGGAGTGTTCCTTCCTCTACAACGTTTTGAAATAGTTTCAGAAGGATAGGAGTTAACTCTTCTCTAAATTTTTGATATAACTTGCTTGTGAAGCCATCTGGTCCTGGACTTTTGTTTGTTAGAATTCTTTTAGGGACAGTTTCAATTTCAGTACTTGTGATTAGTTCGTTCATCTCTTCCTTTTCTTCCTTTCTAGTCTTGGAAGACTGTACCTTTTTAAGAATTTTTCTATTTCTTCTAGGTTGGCCTATAGTTGCTTGCAGTAATCTCTTATGATCCTTTGTATAACTGTGATGTCTGTTGTAATATCTCCTTTTTCATTTCTAACTTTATTGATTTGAGTCCTCTTTCTTTTTTTCTTGGTGAGTCTAGCTAAGGGTTTATCACTTTTGTTGATCCTTTCAAAGAACCAGCTTTTAGTTTCATTGATCTTTTCTATTATTTTCTTCATTTCCATTTCACTTATTTCTTCTCTGATCTCTATAGTTTCTTTCTGCTAAATTTGAGTTTTGTTTATTCTTTTCTCTCTAGTTTCTTTGGGTACAATGTTAAGTGGTTTATTGGGTATTTTTTCCTGTTTCCTGAGGTAGGTTTGTATTGCTATTAACTTCCCTCTTAGAACTGCCTTTGCTATATCCCATAGGATTTGGATTGTGTGTCTTTGTTATCATTTGCTTCCAGGTATTTTTTAATTTTCTCTTTGATTTCTTCATGATCCATTGGTTGTTTAGTAGCATGTTTACACTCCATGTGTTTGTGTTTTTGCAGTTTTTTTTCCCTTGTTTATTTCCAATCTTACAGCGTTGTAGTCAGAAAAGATGCTTGATATGGTTTCAGTTTTTTAAAATTTACTGAGCCTTGATTTGTGCCCCAGAATGTGAACAATCCTAGAGAGTGTTCTGTGTGCACTTGAGAAGAATGTGTATTCTGCTGCTTTTGGATGGGATATTCTATATCTCTTAAGTCCCTTTGGTCTGATGTATCATTTAAGGCCTATATTTCTTTGTTGATTTTCTGTCTGGATGATCTGTCCATTGCTGTAAATGGGATTTAAAGTCCCCCACTATTGTTTTATTGTTAATTTTTCCTTTTAGGCTGTTAGAAATTGCCTTATATGTTGAGATGATCTATACTGGGTGTGTGTGTGTATATATATATTTACAATTGTTGTATCTTCTTGGATTGATCCTCTGATCATTATGTAATGCCTTTATTTATCTCTTATAACATTCTTTATTTTAAGGTCTAGTTGGTCTGATATGAGTATTGCTACTCTGGCTTTCTTTTGATTTCCATTTGCATGGAATATTTTCTTTCATTCTATCACTTTCTGTTTGTATGTCTCCTTAGAGTTGAAGTGGGTCTCCTGTAGACATCATATATATGGGCCTTGTTTTTGTATCCATTCAGCCAATCTATGTCTTTTTGTAGAAGCATTTAGGCCATTTATATTTAAGATAATTATTATTATTGTTTTATTATTATTAGATTTTTTAGGGCTCACCTATGTACCTGGGCATATGGAAGTTCCAAGTTGACAAATTGGAGCTGAAGCTGCCAGCCTATGTCAGAGCCAGAGCAATGCTGCATCTGAGCTGTGTCTGCAACCTATACCATAACTTATGGCAACACCAGCTCCTTAAACCACTGATCAAGACCAGGGATCAACACACATCCTCATGGACACTAGTCATGTTCGTTTCCACTGAGCCACAACGGAACTCCAATATAGGAGTCTGTCTTTCTGTCTATCTACGTTATTGTTTTATGATACTAGTCTCTTAATTGCAAATGCTTCTCCAGTATCATGCATTTGTACCCAACCCTTCTCATGATTGCCTCTCATTTGTAATTTTCTTGCTTCTTTTTGTGGCCTATTCTTTTCTATCTAGAGAAGTTCCCTTAATATTTGTCATAAAGCAGGTTTAGTGGTGCTGAATTCTCTTATCTTTTGCTTGTCTGTAAAGCTTTTGATTTCTCCTTTAAATCTGAATGACAGCCTTGCTGGGTAGAGTATTCTTGGTTGAAGCTTTTTTCCTTTTATTACTTTAAGTGTATATGGTCACTCCCTTCTGGCCTGCTCGATTTCTTTGAAAAATCAGCTTACAACCTTATTGGGGTTCCCTTGTATGTTATTTGTTGCTTTTCCCTAGCTGCTTTCAGTATTTTATTTTTGTCTTTAATTTTTGTCAATTTGATTAATGTGTGGCTTGGTGTGTCCCTCCTTGGGTTTATTTTATATGGTGCCTATTGTACTTCCTGCACTTGAGTGAGTAATTGATTTCCTTGCCCATATTAGGGAAGTTTTTGGATATGATCTTTTTAAATATTTTCTCTGGCTCTTTCTCTCTTTTAGTTCTGGTAACCCTATGATGTGAATGTTGGTGCATTTAAGTTTGTCCCAGAATTCTCTTTGACTTTCTCATTTCTTTTCATTTTTTTTCTTTACCTTTTTTTTGGGAGGGCACACTCTTGGCATATGGAGGTTCCCAGGCTAGGAGTGCAATCAGAGCTGCAGCTGCTGGCCTACACAATCTTTATTCTTTTCCACATCAGTGATTTCCACCAATCTGTCTTCCACCTAGGTTATTCATTCTTCTGTCTCCTGTAATCTCCTGTACTGGTTGATTCTAGTGAATTTTGGATCATCTTTACTGTCACTATTATAAAGTCTTTATCATAGAGGCTGCCAATCTCCAGTTCACTTATTTTTTTGTTTTTGTTTTGTTTTGTTTTTGTCTACTTCCCACATCCCATTAATTTTCCTCTGCCTTTTCATTTTTGAATAGCTTTTCATTTGGTCTTTTTGCAGGCTAGAGGGTTGTAGCCTCTCTTGCTTCTGATATCTTCCCCCTTGTGGGGGAAGTTGGTACAGGACTTTGTTACAGGCTTACTGATGGGGGGACTGGTGCCTGCCCACTGGTAGGTGGAGTTGAATCTTGTCCCTCTGGTGGGTGGGGCTTTGTCTCTGGGTGTTATTAGGGGTAGATATGTGCCTAGGAGGACTTTAGGTACTCTGTTTGCTGATAAGTGGAGCTGTGTTCCCATCTTATTTGTTGTTTGGTTTGGGGCTTCTCAGCCCTGATGGGTGGTGCCAGATTTTTCCAAAATGGCAGCCTCCAGGGGAACTCATGCTGATTAATATTCCTAGAACCTCTATCTCCAAAGTCTTGCCCCCAAAACAAGCCACAGCCACCCTTGATTTCCCTAGATACCCTTCAAGACCTGCAGGTAGGTTTGGCCCAGATTCTTATGGCATCCCTGCTTTACCCTGGGGCCCAGTGCATAGGGCATCCTGTGAGTGCCCTCCAAGAGTGGAATCTGTTTTCCCCAGTTCTGAAGAGCTCCTACACACACACCCTGCTTTCCTTCAATTCCAAATGCTCTGAGGGTTCCTCCTCCCAATGCCAGACCCCCCTGGCTGGGGAACCTGACATGGGATTTAGAACTCTCACTCCTATGGGAGAGCCTATGTGATATAGTTATTTTTCAGTCTTTGAGTCACCCACCCAGTGGGTATGGGCTTGCTTATATCATGAAAGCACTGCTCCTGCCTTTGTGATGTGACTTCTTGTCTTTGGGTATAGGATATCTTTTTTGGTAGTTTCTGATCTATTTTATTGACGGCTGTCTAGCAGCTAGTTGTAATTTTGGTGTTTTCATGAGAGAGGGTGAGCTTAAGTCCTTCTACTCCCCCATCTTGTCCCAAGCTCCACAGAATTTGTTACTGTAGGTAATCAGCTCTTTATGATATTTGATGTGCTGCCTAGCCAATACATATTTATATCAGATATGTGTAAATAGATACAATCATGATACTTTTTTTATTTTTTGTCTATTGTTAAATAATGAAATAGAAAGCAGAGATACTTACTGTCAAGTGAAATACTTCCTATGAATGTCTATATGTTTGTAATTGTCTGTCACAAACTGACATGAGCCAGTTTTTCATTTTATAAATGACAGGTCCTTTTGGTAAATATCAAGACCCTTTGATGATTGGATACAGGTGGGGTCTGAATGTACTTCTCTCTGAATACTGCTACTAGGTTGTGCATCACAGTGAAAGCAAGTGCATATTTTGCAATTCTGACAAGAGAGCTGGAAAACATACTTTTGCATATTGTCTAGTTCAGGGTGATCTCTTTTTCTCTGACCTCAAAATCACAGACTAACACCTTAACAATATGACATTGCTTTTATATTAGAAACAAGACTGTAGTTGAACTAGATGACAAATCCTTTGTGAAGTGTAGGCATTATGGACCAATGTGGTCTGTCTAGATCCTGAATACTGAGATAACAGAACCCTGAGAATCCCTGCCAAAACAGCTGGTCTGGAAACCCCTTCATCCCTGCACATGACAGGATCTGGAAACTTGGAGGCCTTTATTCCACTAGGATCTCCTTTATTCCATAATGGGCTAAATTCTCTTTAGCACTGAGTTACAGGAAGCTGAGGCTGTGATCCCCTTGACACCCAGAAGCAATGGATTTGGGTTTCAGGGACCATCACAATAGCTTCCCTGGGTGTAGAGAGGGCTCTTCCACATACCTGGAGCAGGTACCCAGCTCTGCTCGGCCTCCATTCTGGGAGGAGCACCCAGATACTTGTGCCAGATTCAGACCTTGTAAGGTCCTCATGCAGTGGGGGAAAGAGTGACAGAAGTTTGCCACGGACTCTCTTACTGAGATCTGGGACTTTAAGAGCAGGAGCCTTAGCCATCTGCATTTAAGCCCTTGATGAGAAATGAGGTGGTCCCTTCCTTGTGCTCAGGCTAGGTCCCTGAACAGAAGCCACTGCTCTTTGAGGGACAGTGTCTGGGAGGATGTATGGGAGCATGATATCCAGCTGTTCCTGATGGCCACCTGCAGGGACAGCACCAACAGAGCCCAAATTCTCCATTGAGAAGCAGACAGAATCCCAGGGCTGGGACCTTAACTCCAGTCTGCAGAAACCCACCATTTTGCTACTAGGACACCCCCTACCTGCTGACTCCCTTGGTCTTAAGAGTTGGGCCACTACAGGAACCTCTGAAGACTCAAGTCCCCAATACTTTTACACAGCAGCAATGTCACTGACCCCTACTAGGGGGTCCACCAGCTCCTACTTTCAGAACTGCCTACTCCCCACACACCCAGAAGATCAACAAGTATTTAAATATATATTATATTCAGTGGAGATGTAGCCTACAAAGAGAAAAAAGGGGTTGAGAGGTGCATAAAACTCCATCAGCAAAATTGTTTCCCCGAACAACATCCTCTGTGCCCATCATCAAAGAATTGCACTGTCTGCATCATGTGTTCAAATGCTTCAAGTCTCTCTCCATTCTTTCATGGAAGAGAAATCATACTTTAACATATCGACTCAGTAAATTCAAATAATATTTTATCTACTTAGGTAAGGATAAGCTATATATTTAAGTTTTTTTTTTTTTTTTTGAAAAATGATAATCCAGGATGGTCAAACCAATCCTGAAAAAGAAAAACAAAATTAAAATACTTACACTTCCGGATTTCAAAATTGAATGCAAAGCCTCATTAATTAAAATAGTGTGGTGCCCAATGGAATACTACTCAGCCATAAAAAAGAATGACATAATGCCATTTGCAGCAACATGGATGGAACTAGAGACTCTCATCCTGAGTGAAATGAGCCAGAAGGACAAAGACAAATACCATATGATATCACTTATAACTGGAATCTAATATCCAGCACAAATGAACCTTTCCACAGAAAAGAAAATCATGGACTTGGAGAAGAGACTTGTGGCTGCCTGATGGGAGGGGGAGGGAGTGGGAGGGATCGGGAGCTTGGGCTTATCAGACTCAACTTTGAATAGACTTACAAGGAGATCCTGCTGAATAGCATTGAGAACTTTGTCTAGATACTCATGTTGCAACAGAAGAAAGGGTGGGGGAAAAATATAATTGTAATGTGTACATGTAAGGATAACCTGACCCCCTTGCTGTACAGTGGGAAAATAAAAAATAAATAAATAAAATAAAATAAAATAGTGTGGTGCCGGCATAAAGATAGACACACACCATTGGAATAGATTAAGAATCCAGAAATCAACCCTCACAATTATAGCTAATTGATTTTGGACTAGTGTGCAAAGATAATTTGACAGATATGGAATAGTCTCTTCAACAAATGTTGCTGGAACAGTTGGATTAATCACATACAAAAGAATGAAACTGGATTCCTGCCTCACACCACATACAAAAATTAACTCGTTATGGATCAAAGACATGAATGTAATGACAAAATCTATAAAACCCTTAGAAGAAAACAGGGGAAAATAATCATAAACTTGGATTAGGTAATAGTGGGGTTTCTTTTGGTCTTTTTAGGGTCGCACCCATGACATATGAGAGTTCCCAGGCTAAGGGTCAAATCAGAGCTACAGCTGCTGGCCTATGCCACAGCCATCGCAACATGGGTTCCAAGCCATGTCTGTGACCTACACCACAGTTCAGGGCAATGCTGGATCCTTAATCCACATGAGTGAGGCCAGGGATCAAACCCACATCCTTGTGGATACTAATTGGGTTCACTACCACTGAGTCACAATAGGGATTCCCTTTATTTCTTTACTTCTTTTTTTAATTACTCATTTTATTCCAGAAAAATAAAGATTCACTGTAAACAATTGCCCAGCCAGGATAGCAGTACCTGTGTAGACTTAGGTTGTTTTGCACACCAAGGTGACACAAAATGGTGTCCATGCTTTTGAGAATGAAGCCACCTGAGATGCCTACTTCCAGTTTTTCATCCTCAAAAATCAAAGGATGCCTAAGATCTCTGAGGGTAGCAGCTGTCCACTGTGGTTTTGCCCTTTGATGCTAAGATGCAGGTAACTATACATTGGTATTGATTCTCTTACTAGAGAATCAGTCTTACCAGAGAATCAATAGGACTGAAGACTAAGAAGTAAGTTCTGGTGAAGAGCTATCCTGCTTTAATCAGAGCAGGACTTAAGCTTTTTGTCTTCCCTGCAATACAAAATCTTCACCTTCCAAGCAAGGAAAGCTGTGAAGTGGCAAATGTTCTATCTAGGTGGCTGTTAGTCACCGAATCTAACACCCAACAATAGCTTCTGAGTCCTCTGTTGAGTTTCCAGCTGCTAAGGGGAAAAAAGATAACACATGTTAGCACTGATAAATTCTGAACAGGAAATTTTAAAGATGAATCAAAGACTCAAAAGAGCACAAACAGGTAAAAACCCAAACTAGTGGAAAGCTTTTTGATATGTATTTCCATTTTCAGATAACAACTGATAGGTCAAAAGAAATTGATGAAAAACTCATTAACTGATTTCTTATATTATTTTCATCCTGGTCTATCCTTAGCAAAGATTCTAATTTTGTCCACTTTCATTGAGGTATGATTGACATACAAACATATACATTTAAGGTGTAAAAAACAAAAGCAAAAACTATGCTGCTTCTTTCTTTTTCTCCTTTCTTTCTTGATTTCCCATTTCATGTATGTTGGTATACTTGAAACTTTTCCAACTGCATAGAGTCTCTGTTTCTCTTTCTTCATTCTTCTCAAAAGTTTTGAAACTTCAGTTTCCTTGTGGCTCAGCAGGATGAAAATCTGGTGTTGTCACTGCTGTAGTGTGGGCTTCATCCCTTGCCCAGCAGCTTCTGCATGCTGCAGATGCAGCCAGCACCCACCCCACGCCCCCCAAAAAAATAAAATTTGGAAACTGCCTCAGGTAGTAAGCTGAAGCACATAAGAGACTCTTCTCTCTTGCTCTTTTCTTCAGAATTCACTACCTGCTGCCCAAATGGAAAACTGTCATTTCATCATTTTACATATATTGCCCTGTTTTCTCTGTGTGGACGGTAAGAGTATAATTCTCACAGCATTTAGTATTACTTAGGCCCATTTTTTCTTATGTGAATATTCTATATTTATATCCCTGTTTCTCTATTCCAAAACACAGTAGCTATCTTATTTTACTATAAATAAACAATTTTGGTTCAGCTATTTCTCAAAATAAGAAAAAAATAATGTCTGCATTTAAAACAAACATATAACAAAACAGTTACAGAAATAAGGATTTCATATGTAATTTAAATGAATTTTTAACCTCGTTCCTTATGGAAAATTAAGGGTGTAAATATTATATAAACGCAAAATTAGTGCCTGTGAAATACTGATTTTTAAATTTCATTCCAGTTCTTCAAGTGAAAAATACACAGAAAGAATAACAGATGCAAATGATATGTTTTTTCTTAATGATTTGTGATCCTGTGGCTTCATTGACTTTCCTACCATCTGATGTCACCACTCTCTCACATAACCCATCTACCATAATGTTAGTAATAATTATATCTACTGGCTTTTCTTACAGTGCTTTCATGTGGCTAGTCTTTTATTGTTATTTCTTGCTGAGCTTTTTTCCCCAGCATTTTAAATTCCCCACTGCCTTAATTTAAAGTTATTGAAGCATATAAGCAAAAATATCACTTTCTTTGAAAAGAACTTTTTGAGGTTAGTAAAAACTCCAAATCTCTAACTCATTTTGGGGGAGAAAAAACCCAAACTAATTCAGTATTATTAGCATAAATCTTCTAATAAAAGGCATCTTTATAGAATATATAGCAGTTTGGAGAACTACCCAGGACTTTGGGAAACCAAGCTCTAGATAGGTATTATCTTATATCGTGGATAAAATAATACTGTATAGAACACTAGAATGGCTTAAGATAACTGCAAAGCAAAAAGAAAAATTGTGTAGGTTTTACCATTATCCAATTTCAAATCCATCTTTGGGGATTATAGACTTACTTTCTTCTTAAAACAAATAAAATATTTTATGTAAGGACAAATCGTAAGAGGCCATAAGTCCTCTTGAAGGCATTCCTGTGGAAGGGACAACTTACAAAAGAATTCAAGATTCAGAAATTTTTTTCTAAAGAGTTATTTGTTCATAATACTGGAAAATCAGCAGACATGTAATGATTACACTTGTCCCACATATAATATTCAAAGAGTAGCAATTATTAAATTGTAGAGAGCTGATATGTGGGAGCTGAGAAAGTTGAGAATTAATATTTTTGCCTTGCTATGTATTGACAAATACAGATTGTAGAAATTTCCAACAAAGGTTGGGTAAAGCATGGCCACAGAGTTTTCTAAGAAAATGGTACTTACCGACTTCATATATTTGAAAATTCCTTTCTGATGCAAGAAGTATTAATAGTTTTAGATGCATATTTAAACATTATTGTCCCTATCTTACACTCAAGGAAATTGAGGCTTTGAGATGTTAAATAACTTGTTCAATTTCATACAGATAAAAGGAGATAATACCAGAGTTGCTAAATTCCTCTATCCGTCTGGACCCAGAATAATGCAGCAGCCACTATGTTGAACGTCAATGGCCTCTATAACACACAGAAAAGTGAGATGTCTGGAGACTCTTACACCAACAGCTAAATGCTTTGCCTGGGAAATAACTCTGTTACTTCCACAAACAGCTTATTAACTGGAATAAATTCCATGCATATATTGTTTGTAATTGTTATATTTTCCTGAAGATGTGTTTATCATTATGAGCTCTCCTTCATCTCTAGTAAAAATTTTTGTCATGAAGTCTATGCTATTGGTAAAGTCTGATATTCATATTGCCATACCAGATCTCTTTTGGTTACTGTATGCATGGTGTGTCTTTATCCATTTTATTATTCTCAATCTATATGCCTTTGAATCTAAAGTGTGTTTCTGGAAGACAGCATAGAGTTGTATAATTTTTTAAATCATTCTTCCATTCCAGCCTTTAATTGGTATGTTTTCTCCCATTTACATTTAATTACTGAAAAGGTTATATTTGTGTCATCCGTTTGCTATGTTTTCTATGTGCCTTATATCATTTTTTCTTTTCCTCTCTTACTGCCTTCCTTAGTGTTAAATAATTGTTTTATAGTACATCTGTGTGAAAAATAATTAATTTTACTCAGTGATCTGGCCTCTGCCCTTATTAGTTCCTGGGGTATAATATCTAAGACTTTGGAACATCTAGACTCATAAGAGTATATTTGTTTATGTGGGGACTTTGAGCCACAGGAGATAGTAACAATGTGATTTATTGTGAAGATTCGAGGTTATGAAGTATTAGCTTGACCTTTGGAGGGACTGGAGGCAAAAGATCAGCCACATATGTGGTCATCCATATCTACATGACAACACACTAGTAAAAACTTTGGGCACCAGGGCTCCTGTGAGCTTCTGTCATTGGCAGTGATCCATTTGTCTTCTCTGAACATATTGTTGCCAGGAGGAGACAACATTCTCCATAACTCTGCTGGGAGAGGAAAAGTGGAAGCTCTGTATTTGGAACTCTTCCAGAAACTTCCCAATGTGTCTCTTCCCTTGCCTTATTTTAATCTATATCCTTTTACTGTAATAAACTGTAACGGTGAGTGTAACAGTTTTTGGTGAGTTCTGTGAGGGCTTCTAGTAAATTACCAAGCTAGAGTGGTCTTGTGGATCTCTGAATTGGCAATTGGTGTTAGAGGTAAAGTAGTCTTATGGCCTATTTCCTAACTTTACAATGCCATTTTAATTCTCATGTTGTTTACTATATTTTTAAAGTTAATTACCTAAATGTAATTGTTATGGGGATTAATTTATTAATTTAACATTTTAATTTAAAGCAATGTAGATTGATTTAACATCAACTTAATTTTTGTAGTATAAAAAATTTTGCCCCACTATAGCTCCACTCCCCCTTTTTATGCTATTGTTTCCATACAAGCTACATCTTTATACAATATAAAGCCAATACAGTTTTACACTTGTTACTTTATATAATTGTCTTTTGTATCAGAGATGAGAATTATAAACATACTTTTTATATTCTTTTTAATAGTTCCCTATGTATTTACCTTTTCTAGTACTCTTTTGGTATAGGTTTTAATTATAGTCCAGCGTTCCTTTTTTTTTTTAATTCAGGCTGAAGGACTCTTATTTATTACAGAAAATTTATGCTAGTGACCCTTTTTCTCATTGGTTGTTGATTTGAGAATAGCTTAACTTCTCACTCATACATGAAGAATAGTTTTGCTCGATATAGAATTCTTGATTGACAGCCTCTTTTTCTTTAGCACTTTGACTGCCATTCTATGCCTCTGGTCTTCATGATTTCTGAAAATAATTCAACTCTATCTTTTGAAGTTCGCTTTTATTTGATGCATCACTATCTCCTGCTTCTTTCAAGATTTTGTTTTTAGTTTTTGACAGTTCAAATATGATGCAGCAAGGTGTATATTTATTTTATTCCAGTTGGAATTTATTAAGACTTGTGGATAGGAAAATTAATTATATTCACTAAATTCTTGACTCTATTAGCCATAATTTCTTCAAATAAACATTCTCCCTCTTTCTTTCCTCTAAGATTCTCATTGTATGTACGTTGTCATGCTCGATGGAATTTCTCAGGTCTCTGAAACTTTGTTCATTTGCGTATAACTTTTTAAGATTTTTTTCTGTGTTCAGATAGATAATCTTAATAAATCTATCTTCATGTTAGCTGATTCCTTCTTCTGCCATTCAAATCTGCTGTTGAACTCCTCTAGTGATTTTTTTTTTAGTTACTATAAATTTCAACTCCAGAATTACTGTATTGTTCTTTTAAAAAAAATTTGTTTTCATTGCTGTTCCCTATTTGAAGAAGCATTATTCACATACTCCTTTAATTTCCTTGATAAGTTTCCTTTAGTTATTTGAGCATATTTATAATAGTTCATTAAAAATCTTTCTAGGTTCTAAATCTTGGACTCCTTTTTTCTTGTATATAGGTAACAATTTGTTTCCTTATGCATTTCATAATTTTTTGTTGAACACTGGGCATTTACAATAGTAGATTGTGACATCTAAGCATATAAAATTTTATTTTATTTGGATTCGTGATTAATTGCTAGTGGTTGTTGTCATTGTAGTAGTTATTGATAATTATTTGTTTAGCACTTTTCCTGGACTAATTCTATATAGCTTCTATTCTCTGTTAAGCATAACCACTGAAGTCAATGCTTAATTGGTGTAGTGGTCAGCTAATGATCAGACAGGGACATCCTTAAACACATTGAAACAGTAAGTCTCCCAGTCTTTGCCTGAGATCTCTGCATTCTGTGGGGAATGCATTTTTTCCAATAGGAAGTTTACAAATCCAATTTAGCTGTCATTTTCTGCTTGTGCAGACCCTCGAGTTCAGCCACAGGTGAGAATTTAGGCCCCTTTCAGTGCTTTCTGTTACATACACACAACCCTGCACCTCTGTGTGACCTTTATATCTCCATGGTTATGTCAGAGCTTTAACAAGCTACCTGTGGAAACCTCTTTTTCATTTAGTCCTTTTAAGACTTTTTATCAGACTGTTAGCCGCAGTGGGTGACATACCAGTGAAGAGTGATATTAAACCACTGCTGATTGTTTTCAACAAGTGTCCCAGAGAAAAGGCAGTTGAGAAATCAAACAGATCAGTTCTAAGATCAAATAAAAACAAATTCTGATAATGGAATTTCTCAAGGAACCATCAGAAATGTCAAATACTCACCAAACCTAGCTTGCCATTTGACTGCTAGGTTTCTGGTTTTCATAGCTACATTACTTGCAAAGCTGTTGATATCCAAGGATACAACTGACCTGAGAAGAAAAATATGGAAATAGGATAAGTTAAAATGCCACCAAGTTCACCTTTTTTATTGAGATTTTGCCATTATCTGGATTGTTACAAGCTTTTGATTAATTTTCATAGTTCTGAGAAGTGTTGACTTTAACAGTTGTTGCCAGTGTTGTCATTATGTTTGTGGAGGAATGGACTTTCAGAGATCCTATCTCCACCATTTAGCTAACTTTTCTTATAAAAAAATTTTGAGCAAAATATTGAACCTGAGATTTATATCAAGCACTATAATGAAGACTAAAAAAAAATTTAAATGATGGGGAAAAATAAGAAAAAAGTCAGATTCTAATGGCTCATTTTTATGTTTACTGCTAACTTTGAAATGAGTGAAATAAAAAAAAAATGCATGAGTGAATATGTGTATGTGGGTGTTTGATTCAGCAGGCTTTGGACTTTGTAAAACAAATCCTGAAAGAAAATGAAATTAATATTTTTGATGATTTCATTATCCTAAACCTTTTGAAGTTAATGGGATATGTTTTATAAGAACCCATTTTATGTCATGTTTATATGGACCTGTATACTGCACTTGCTGGTCGAATAAATACACAATGGCAGTTTCCCTTGTACTCTTTCAACAACCAGCAATGCAGTGAATTTCAGTTAGTCAAGTGACATCACCTGCAACCCCGGAGGAATGAGATCAGATAATGTGCAGGACAATGTCCTTATGTTGGTATGAAAAACTTAATTATGAACACCATTGAGGTTTATTTTGTTGTTGTTGTTATTGTATTACTTGTGTACATGCTGTTTTTTTGGTGAATTCTAGAAATATCCTTTTCTTCCCTTGGATATTTTAGTGATCTTTCATCTCAGTGTTATTCAAACAGCTTAGGATTCTACAGGAAATGAGAGAGAGTAACAGGCAGTCTCAAGCCAGCAGTCCTCTCTTCAGGGAAAGATGTCTCCTTTCATTTCCTATGTAATAACTGTGACTTTCATTTTGTTACATGTGGTATTTAATTCATCTGGTGGTTCCTACTCTAATCCAATTGCTGGCTAAACTATCAACTTGATAGGCAGAGATATAAGAGGTCAGGAGTACACCTTGGATTGCTATAATTTATGAATGTTTAAGAAATCTCAAAGAGAAACTTATTTTTCATTTTCTCTAAGGAAAAGCATAGTTTATTGTGACTTTGATATTCTTAAAAATAACGTGTGCTTCCCCTGTGTTTGACATTAAATGAAGATAAATGTTATATCTATGTCTAATTATATTCTCTCTAGTATGCCCCAAGTAATTTTGATGAATTTACATTTATCATTATATTATCTTAAGCTAGAAATACATATGTGAAAAATGTAGCCAAATAATTTAGATTTTATAGAGATTCATTTTCAAGGGCTCTGCTTTAAGAATTCTAATAGTCCTCAGACGCCTACATTACATCAGACATACTTTTTAGATGCTGTGCGTAACAGCAATGGTGATAGAAATCTCAAAGTGGAAATCCGCACGTCCTTTCTTTCAAGATGGCTTGTTTTAGCCAATTACACGTAAAGTGATGTTGAAACAAGTAATCCATAACACCTGCTGGTAATCATATTTGTGAGCTTTATCTCTAGCAGTGTTATCATTCACCAGATTGTTGCCAATGGTCTCCTCCTATTTTTTTACTTGAACTCATGGGCTGACTAAAATGAACCTAAAAATATTAACCTAATAACAGCTTTGAAGAATAACTTGCATTATTAAATTCATTGCTTGAATTAACTAAGAAAATAATTTATTTCAACAAAAAACCTGTAATGATAGCTCAGTTCACTCTTGTAGAATCCATTTAATGATATTCTTGTGATTTTTTTTTTTTTTTTTTTTTTTACAAACACAAGTCATTTCGAGCCACATTCTTTTTTTTTTTTTTTTTCTTGTCTTTTTGTCTTTTTTTGTTGTTGTTGTTGTTGTTGCTATTTCTTGGGCCGCTCTCGTGGCATATGGAGGTTCCCAGGCTAGGGGTTGAATCGGAGCTGTAGCCGCCAGCCTACGCCAGAGCCACAGCAACGCGGGATCCGAGCCGCGTCTGCAACCTACACCACAGCTCACAGCAACGCCGGATCGTTAACCCACTGAGCAAGGGCAGGGACCGAACCCGCAACCTCATGGTTCCTAGTCGGATTCGTTAACCACTGCACCACGACGGGAACTCCTCGAGCCACATTCTTCTGATGTCAGCTAAAGAAGTTTGATTTTGAGTCAACACGATGTGCCCTTGCCTTAAGAGTACTTACTAATAATCCTTAAATTTGAGCTCTAAATTCCTCTTGTAACCAGAATTAATATTTTCATAAATACAGAAAGTGCAACATCTTTCTCCATGGTTAGAACTGTCAGCAACTTGATCATATTTTATCAACTATGGTCGGGAATTTAAACAGGAAATTCAATAAACCTGTGTCTTTACATTGGAAAATAGTTTACTATTGATGTTACTAAATACCAAAGCATGCTTTTTTCATGATGTTGCTTGTGCAGTGTATGTATGTATGTATGTTTATACTCGTGTGTGTGTGTGTATCTGCTAATGTACAATTAGATTTGATATTAAGTAATTTACCAGGCATTCTGTGATAATTTTTAGAGCTATACTTTTTCTCTAGATCAATTAGTAAATAGAGACATTTTAAAACCACTTATTTAAAATCGCCTTATAATTGAGGAGTGATTTAATCAGTTATTATTTCATGTTAGTTCCAAATATCACAACTATAGTTGATTTTACATATAAATACACATACATATATATGTATAAATGCATAATCTCCAAAATATATATTTCCCTAAATTATCTACAACTAAGCTAAATATTTGGAGATTATCAATTGCTAATAATTACTAAACTCTGAGAATAAATTTTATCTTAGTCTGAAATGAAAAAAAATTACTTTAAATATTTTTCTGCAACTGGAAATGCTATCTAGGTCAGTTCTGTAATATATTAATGCAATTTTAAATATGTTCTTATTTGCTGCAATAACAATGGGTACATTAGACATCTCTAACATTTTGTTGCAGGGCAAAGTTTTTGTATGTTTAAGATAATGGATTAGGTCCTATATCATACAGAGTTCTCCAGAGAAACAGAATCAATGGGATATTATGGTGGGTGTGTATATATTTATTTATTCATAAAGTGTGTGTGTATATGTATATATATGTGAAATATATCTATATATATATGCACATAGCTGTTATTATGTGGATATATATAACCATGTGCCTATTTGTTCATGTTGTACAGGTATAGACATGGATATGGTATTGATGTAGGGTTATTTCAAAGTTTTGGCTCATGCAAAGCAGGAGCTGGCATGTCTGAAATTTTTAAGACAGGCTACAGGCTATAAACTCATGCAGGATTTGATGTTACAATTGTGTGGCTCAATTTCTTGCTCCTATAATCTTCGGTTTTTTCTCTTGAGGCCTTTGACTGATTGGAGGAGGGCCACCCACATTATCAAGGGTAAAATTTTTACTCAAAATCAACTGATTTCATTAGCACAAAACCACATGTTCACCCTATCAACAAAAAACCTTCACACCAATACCTAGATCAGGGTTTGATTAAATCACTGGATATTTTAGTATAGCTAAGTTGACACATAAAACTATCACATGCACATAGCAAATCAAGACCTAATTACCTGAAGCAAATATATATGTTTCTAATATCATTGAGTTACATCCATTAGATGTTAAATATTTTCTACAAGGACAGCAGTTAAGTACATAGGAAAAAACATTACAACTTCACACTAGTGGTTAATGAGTGGTTACCTGATTTTTTAAATATCAGAATATACATATAAACATATAAAGCATTATTATGTTAAAAAGCTTCAGATCAGATATGAATTCAAAGGTCAGCTGTGCCACATACTAGCAATATAACTTTGAACAACTTGTGTATGTGTCTGAACTCAGTATCTTCAACAGGAAAATAGAGATGACAATGTGCCTGGCACATAATGTGTCCAGCATATCATAAGCACTCCCTAGCCAATGTTTTCTATGCAGCAGCAAAATGTTTTGTTCTTTGAATTGCATTTAGAGTCAACAAAAAGATGTTTTTGTTATTTATGACTCATGGTCCTTTCACTAATCAACTATCACCCTCTACTCTATCTTTTCTAAATCAGTGGGTTTTGATAATTGGAACATCTGTTTTCTAAGCACAAATTCATTCTCACTGTAAAGAATTATCACATTCTTAGAGGATATTAATTGTTGGCTTTGAAAGAGCTGGGGCAGAACTAAATAAGTTTACATGTAGAATGAAGGACCAAGAATAAATTGTTTGAAGAAGCTAAAGGCTGGAGCCCAAAGTCTGGAGGCCAGGAAAAATTGACAGAATCCAGAGAGAAAACTATAAGAAAGCAATTTTGGTAGAAGAGAAACATTCAATATCAATTATTAACTATCATTGCCCATACCATCCCTTCCTCTAAAACACATTCTCAGGAAAATTCACATTTTACTTTGTCTTCTGGAAAATATATTTTATTTTAGAGGAATAGAGATTTGTTATGAGGTAGTAATAAGAGTAATAATGATGACAGCCTTTAGAGAAGAGCGATGCTAGCATTTTAATGATAATCAGAGATGAGAAGAATAAGAGAAACCAATGAAATAAATGAAACAGTATCTAGAAATAAACCTGATTATGTACATGGAAGTTATATATGTGAAATGAGGCATTTCAATTAAGTGAGGGAAAGCTATGTTTGTTCAGTAATGTCAGATGAAATGATGAACTCTTTGGGGAGGGGGGAATTACACAAATAATTTTAGAATGGATTATAATTTTTAATATTTCTTAAAAGCCTGAGCTGTACTAGGGGAAAATTGAAGCTCTATAAAGGCAGGGAATTTTTTTCTGTCATGTTTATGATGTACCCATTATCATAGAAAATTATCAGACACATGGTTGGTATTTTGAAAATATTTGTTAAATTAATGAACACTGTGATAAACATCTTAAAATTATACCTTTTTTTTTAGTTTTTCAGAGTATTTATTCTTAAACATATTATTAAGACAAACCAAAATTTTCTTCTATTAGTCCTAGATAGAAAGAGGCTTTTGACTATAACTGCTACCACAGAATCCACCACTACCCTATATTACCCCACCCCCCCAAAATGCTTCTCTACTTTCAAAGTCATTATCTCTAAATAATCCTTAAAATTCTTAGGTTCATCAAGTAAAACCTAAAGAAATTTTCCAAAATTTGTGGGGTGCGGAGGGAAATTTTTTTGACCCATAGACAACTTAGAAATTTAATGAATATTATTCTGTATTACCAGACAACTAGTCTAGCCTGCAGTGAAAATGTAATAAATGTATTCAAAATAAAAAAAAAAGATCATTCAGAATGGATGCAGTTTGTATATTTCATGGAGGGAGTAAATTGAAGGTTTCAAGACAATGAGACAGTTGGTGGAGAGAGGAGACTAGAGCTTTCAACCAGTGGCGATGAAATGAGAAATGGATAGTTAAGGATTAAGTTAGAGTTAGAATTTCGAGCCATCACTGGGGACTTGAGTGGAGGAAGTAACGTTGAGCCCTCAAGGCTGATATCACTTATCAGGAGCCTCAGAGAACCCAGCCAGCCTACCAGCAGCAGTGGTGGCAGCACATGCCACTCTGAGATGGAACAGTTGCAGATGTGCCCAGAACCAGGGTTGTGAGGGTTTCAGCAGAGGTGCTGAAACTGCTGGTCAGCCAATACCTTAGCTTAATCAAGAAGTTCAAGATGAAGAAATGGAAAATCATCTCACATGACCAATTAATTTGGCATAAAAATATAATTTATAGTGAAAGTTTTAATGTGTAAAACTACCAGTTAAACCTCTTAATCATTCAGAGTTTCCTTCAGAATTGCAATGGAAAAGAGTATTCTTACTGTCTAGTTCACGGAGTTGGTATAGAGTTTGGGGCTGGGCAGATGTTTACAGGGCCTCCATAAACAAGCTCTTCTGATGTTATTGTTCATCAGTTAATTAGAATAAAATGTTTTTCTTCACACAAAACCAAAAAACCCTAGAGAATTGGTTTGCTTGTCTCAGTGTATCTATATAAAGGCTTATTTTTATTGACTATATGAGATATCTACATCATTCATAAATGATTTTTATTTATATATTATAAATTATTTATATTCATAAGTATATGTAATTGTGACTTAATTTATAGCAAATTTTGAACCTTAAGATATTTATTTTGAAATGTGACTAATACATCATGGATAATAACTATGTAAGACCAAAACAACTGAAGTTCCCCAGATAATAATTTATGACAGTGTTCTCTGCTGGTGACGTGTTCCTCTCCACCACTCCAGAGCAAGAGAAATTGCTGGCACACTGCAACAAATAATCAAAATAGTTCACATGACTTTTAAGAAATACTCATATAACTGTTAATATATTTATATCATTTTAATATTTCTAATATTATGATATAAAACACCATTTTAAAAATCACTTAAATAATTATAAAACATACTAAATTTCAGTTTGAATGATTTGCTAGAACCAGTAGAAAGATGGTCATATTTTTTGTAGCTTTCTCAGTTTATGTATACATATTTTTTGACCAAATTTCTTTGACTACTCCTTCAAGAAGCTGTAATTAAGCTTTCATGTTCTCTTGGTTCATAAGACTCTGATCCTATATGAATTTATTTTTGTCTCTTAATATCAGTTGGTTTTCTCTTTTATTAATTAAACCAAACATTTCCTCCCAGAGCAGCATGCTTATTAGTGATTTTGTTTTCACTTTGCATTATCTTATTAAATCCAATATTTCTAAAGAACAGGCAATTTTCAAAACCAAATAACTCTTCTCTTATTCCCAAGAAATTACACTTCAACCATAGATATCTTGCCAAGACCACACAAATTTTAGTGGCTAGTTAGCTATTTAAAATGTTTGATTATAGAAAAGTTTATGAATGCAAAAGAAAAAACTACATATGTGTGTGTGTGTGTGTATACACACTCTAATTATAACTATTAACAAAGATACAAATATTCAATCACCAAACAGCATGCTTGGGAAATAGAACATCTCCCATATTTTGAAAGGTTAAAGAATGATTCTAGGAAACTATCAACCTTCCCAGAGATAAATGGTACATCTAATTTTGAATTTATTGTCTCATTACTTATATATCTATCCACGATATGATATTAGCTTTGTCTGTGTTTGAATTTTAAATGCAGGACCCTGCTATGTTTTGGTATGGGAGTGCATGAAGCTAGTGCTTATCTTGATATTTATCAAATTTTTATTTTTTATGGAAAACAACCTCTGACAACTTGAGTATTGATCTAAATTCATGCCAATATTTGGAGAAAAAATTCTCATTCATCCCCATAAATATTTGCTAAAGTAGCACTTAACACTTGGTGGCATAGAAGTATACCAAGTTTGTAATCTAAAGACATTGTGAGTCTTGCAGAATTAAAGTCTTTGAAGTTATACATTTAGAAAATCATTAGAAAATCTTGAGTTAACTTAGGTGTAAATTGGAACCAAGGCTGAGGGAAAGTAAAAAGTAGTGAGAAATATTTTGAGTCCTGTTTTGAAAGAATTGGATGGTGATTCTACATTTTCTGTAATATAAATGAATTAGGTAAAATGAGTTAAATTCTGCGACAGAGTTCCCATTGTGGCTCAGAAGGGTAAGAACCTGACTAGCTGCCACAAGGATGAGCATTCGATCCCTAGCCTTGTTCAGTGTGTTAAGGATCTGGCATTGCCGCAAGATGCGGCATAGGTCGCAAATGCATCTGGGATCTGGCGTTGCTGTTAGTGTGACATAGGCCAGGAGATGCAGCTCTAGTTCGACCCCTGGCCTAGAACTTCCATATGCCACAGGTATGTCCCTAAAATATAAATATATAAAGACATACATACATACATTCTGTGACAATTATTTAACCTAACCTGAAGGGTTTTATTATCATTGATTTTATTTCAGCATTTAATTTAATTTGAATTATTTACTTATTTAGAAAGTAGTATAATATTTTTGAGTTCCTGTTACCTACTAGGTCTGTGCTAGGCATTGGGCCATCACACCAGAGCTGAGCCATATAAGAGTTCATCAGAAATCTTGCAACCCCTAGTCTGGGAACTTAGATATGCTGTGGGTACAGCCCTAAAAAGACAATAAAGAAATGAAAGAAAGAAAAAAAGCTTGCAACCTAGTATCAGAGAAATAAATTAATCAAGCAAATATGTAAATACTTACATACATATAAACCATTATTGGTTCTGAATGAAATCTGTTTTGAGGTAGCGATGGAGAGCACAAAACCATAATTTATCTTCCTTCACTTGTAACATAAGGTATAGAAAAGTAAGGTTAACCTTGATTCTAAGCAGCAGTTTTTCTTGGTCACAAAAGAAATCAACCCCCTTCCTGCTCCCCCCAAATAAAAAACAAACCTCTGACTAGCTATATAATAATCTCAGTTATTTCCTTTAGACATCCAAATTACAATAACAGTAACTAGCTAAATAATCCATCTGAAAGGAAGAAGAAAAGAAAGAAGGAAGGAAAAGCTCTTGGGTCCTGGTCAAACAGTTAAAGGGAATTTTTAATTAATTGTTTGCTGTTATTACACTACTCAAGATATATTTATATACAGAGCCTCAATTCTAATGAACTTGCATCTAATATATTTTTATAGGTCTAAGCATTATGTAGGGTGAGAAATCAAGTAGGAATCTTTAATCTGGGGATAATGATGATAATGAATAAATTATATTTAGTAAGACAATACTAATTGCAGACTTACCAGGTACAACATTTTCCTAATGGCAGTTAAAAGCTTGACTATACTTACATAAACTGAAAACATCATTTGTGAACTTCTCATTCTATGATCAACAATCCAGGAATTATATTTTTGCTATTTTCCCATTATTTTCTTTTCCCTTATTGTTCAAGAAGATCATATAAGAATTCAACTATAAAGGCATTTTTTTTAATTACTGCAGAATGATTTATACATGTACTATTTCTTTTTTGTATTACAGTGGTTATGAAATCAATACAATCAGATTGTCCTCTTGCAGATTCTAATAATTGGTCAAATGACTTCAGTATAAGAATAGTACATTTCATCTACTTTCAGAAGGATAAATATAAGACTCCATCTATTTTAGCATTCACTTATTAGATTCATGGTCAATTCTCAATTTTCTGTGTCATAAAGTAGCATAATGTTTCAGACAACCAGGATTCAAGCTTCTGGGGATTTTTAAGTGTATACTTCTGAATATATTGAGCATTGAGAAAATTATACATTAATTCTAGGATACAAATTATCTAAGTACACTGAGGATAATCAGAACAAGAAAGTAATCTATGTACTTAATCCTTTCTCTGCAAATGAAAAAGAGAGATTTTTCAAGGTATATCAGTTTATAATATTCTAGAAACTCCACAATAGTAGTAATAATAATGGTAAACTGAAGAGGATAAGTGCAATCAGATACCATTTTTGAATGCCTTTCCCAGATTTCCCACAGGATTGCTCTGTGAGTGATAAAAAGTACATAAAAAAGCTTGGCCTCACCTGTGGTACACTGTAATAGGTAGGTAGTTTCTGTCAATGAAAATAAATGGAATAGACTGCAATTAGACATACTAATAGCAATACAGACCTGTAATTTGAATTAACATCCTTAAGAAATATAGAAATTTTACACATGCAAATTCACAACCTAGGAAAAATTGTTTTAGTGTAAATCCAGTAACAAAGTGGCTCTGGGAACTCTGCATCTTTCAAATAAGAATTTAGTTGACAAATATTTATCTACTATCTGCATGGGAAAGATTCTAAGTCATGGACTGTAAAAAGAAAAAAAATAGCATTCAAGTATTTTTCAACGAATGGCCTATAACCTGACACATTATACATGGATAAATGAAATTTCCATCTTTGGGTTAAATAGGGATGGAAATATTAGAATACATTAATAAAAATTTGTCACGGCTCAAGATTTTATTCTATGAATTCAGGTAAAGTTGTCATTATAATACATTGTATTTACGCTACATATTTTTTCATTACATAAGCATTAACTGTGTGCTATATAAAAATAAAAATTAGGGAAGTAAAAGTATTACAATCATTCCATCTAAGGATAAAAACCAAAAGCTTTGGAATAAAAATAATTATTTACTTCTTTTCATTAATACAAATATTTTTGAATTATTCAACAGAATTTTAAGAAAAAAAGAGTATAAATAATACAGCATATGTCTGATAAATCATTCTATATATAAACAGTTGAGAACAGAATCTATAGGAGATATAGGAAAAGATGAATAGAAATGAGGAGAATTAAATTGCTAACATTAGTTGTGCTATATTCAACAAAATTATTCCTAACAATAAATGAATTATGGAATGGATAAAAAAGTCAGAGGTAAAAAGAGAATGAAGAGATGAATAAATTTAACTAGATAAATTTTTTTTTTTGTTTTGTTTTTGTCTTTTTGCCATTTCTTGGGCCGCTCCCGCGGCATATGGAGGTTCCCAGGCTAGGGGTCTAATCGGAGCTGAAGCTGCCAGCCTATGCCAGAGCCACAGCAACGCGGGATCCGAGCCGCATCTGCGACCTACACCACAGCTCACGGCAACACCAGATCGTTAACCCACTGAGCAAGGGCAGGGATCGAACCCACAACCTCATGGTTCCTAGTCGTTAACCACTGCACCACGACGGGAACTCCTAGATAAGTTTTTTTAAAATGTTTGTTCTACATTTAGAAGCTCCGTATTTGAGTTGTGACCTATAAAGAGATTAGAACCCATCAACCACATTCTTACAATAAAAATCTGAACAAACTGGAAGTCAGTGATTTTTCTTGGATCTGTCAGTGCACTAAGGTCACAAGGCAGACTACCACACAACAATCTGAAGAGACCAGGGCCACCAGAGAGACCTGTGTACATGGAGCAGTCTCCCCTAGAGCCATATACTAGTAGGAACCCTGGACTAATCATTTTGATGAATTGCTGGAGACTGAGGACGTTCATGAATGAGAAGCCTGTGGAGACCTGTAGCCTAAGGAGAATTCCCATAATGTCATGGGTTTCCCTTCCAGGAATTCCATGAGTTCCCACACTGAAGGACCTGGAAATTTTTCTTCATAGTTCTTACAGGAACAGGGAGAAAACTAAAACATTGTTAATAGGGCCTAAGGCTTTAAGGGAATTCACTGGGAATGCTGCAGCCAGGGAAGGGAATAGGGGTGAGCGTGAAGGCATGCATTAAAGATACAGTCATGAAAGTTACAGCCTTGAGAGAGAGGCCCCAAAACTGGATTTATCATAAAGTTATTGAATGCTTCTCCCCACACTTGAGTACCACATCAGCAAGGATTTAGTGTAATAACAATGGATTATACATAAGGGGCTTACAAAACACTGTCTCTGATGAGTAGTGTTTAGGGAAACAGACTCAAAAAAGAATACAAAAATAAGGACACTAGATATCTGTAGCTACAGAAAACATTAACCTCAAGTCCTGGCCAGATGTAAAAAAGACTTATACCAATGCTCTCTTTACCATGTCCAATAAAACATGTCTTGCTTTCAAAAAAAATTTACAAGGTAGGCCAAAAGACAAGACAAAAAACACAGTCTAAAGAGACAAAGCAGCATCAGAATCAGACTGAGATATGACACAGGTGTTAGAGTTATCAAAAAATTAAACTAATTTTAAAGGCTCTAGTAGGAAAAAGTATATGGCGTGCAAGAATGGATAGATGATGTAAGCAGAGAGATGGAAACTTTAAGAAAGACTAAAAAGAAAATGCTAGATATCAAACACACTGTTATAGAAAGGAAACCTGCCTTTGATGGATTTCCTTTGACTACAGCCAAAGAAAGAATCTATGACCTTAGTGATGGATCAATAGTAACTTCCCAAATTGAAATTCAAATAGAAAAAGAATGGAAAAACAAAAACCAGAAAACCAAAGCCAAATAGAATATCTTGGACAAACAGGAGTTTCTGTCATGGCTCAGTGGTTGACGAATCTGACTAGGAACCATGAGGTTGTGGGTTTGATCCCTGCCCTTGCTCAGTTAGTTAGGGATCCAGCGTTGCCATGAGCTGTGGTATAGGTCACAGACATGGCTGGGATCCTGTAGGCCAGCAGCTACAGCTCTGATTTGACCCCTAGCCTGGGAACCTCCATGTGCCGCGGGTGTGGCCCTAGAAAAGGCAAAAAAAAAACCCAAAAAACGTGGACAGACAAAATTAGCCATGCTAATTTCATAAAAAATAGACTTCAGAACAAAATATTTGTAAGAAATAGAGGTCATAGCAGAATGATAAAGAACTCAACTCTCCAAAAAACTTAGCAATCTTAAAGGTGTGTGTACCTAACAAAAGACTGTTAAAATATGTAAGGCAAAATCTGATAGAACCACAAAGAAAACTAGACAAATCTGCCACTATTGTTGGAGATGTCAGCACTTTTCTATTGGTAACTAAACTGATAGATTGAACAGGCATACAGTTCATAAGGGCATAGATGACTTGAACAGCACCATCAATCAACTTAATCTAGTTGACACCAAAACAATACACCATACAACAACAAAAGAATACCAACACTCAATCTCACAAGAAACATTCCCTAAGATAGACCACATTTTAGGCTATAAAGTAAACCATAACACACTTAAAATAGTAGAAATAATACATCATATGTTCTTAGGCAACATTGGAATTAAACTAGAAATCCTTAACAGATAAATTGAAAATCCCCAAATATTTGAAAATTTACTATCAATTAATGCAGAAAAATATTTCAAATACAACAAACACCCATTCATGGTAAAAAACTTGGCAAACTAAGAACAGATGGGAACTTCCTCAGCATGAGGAAAAAAACCTACAAAAACCCCTATAGCTAACATCATACTAAATGGTGAAAAACTGGACATTTTCCCTCTTAGATTAGATTATGCATGTATATTTAGAAAGTATAACTAACAAAGATTTCCTTATGGACAGTTAATAGGATATGAGAAGAGTCAAAAAAGAATTCAGTATTTTAATTTGGGCAACTGGAAGACAGAGTTACTCTGTATTCAAGGAAAGCTCTATCACTGAACCCATCAGATGGGGTAACTGGAGCCTTCTCTGCTTGCTTGATCTCTCAACAGGCTCTCTCATCTGTACATGACCATGTCTTATTATTTTCTTTTCTTTTTTTTTTTTTGTTTTTTTTTGTTTTTGAGTTATCTCTTACTCTTGGGGATTGTAAAGAAATGCCAAGTAAATGTTCATAGTCACTTGTCATTTTGAACTGGAAGCCCAGTTGTTTTTCTTTAAAATGTGGTTGATTTTATTTTAATATGGAAATATTAAAACTTGTCCAAGCTCATAAAGTTAAAGACTTGAAGGGGATGCAAGTACGTACATATTATGTAAGTTATGTTTCAATAAATTTTATTAAAGTAATCGGATAAAATAGATGGCAAGGTTAGGAGGACAATTACTTTTAGGCTCTTATGAGCATCAATTCACCCATATGAATAAATTAATTTGTAAATAAGTTTGATAAAGTAATTACTTTTTTCTAACACCTCAAAAAGACCACAGTGATGTGTAAAACAGTTGTCTGCTTCTCTCAGAATTATTAATTTTCCTTTTGAGATCAGCACAAGAGTATTTACTGATAGTTTGGATGATGCATGGTCACTCATCTATCACAGAACTCTACTTTCAAGGCTTTGCCAACATAATTCACCAAGGAAACAGCAAAAGAAGTAAACTAGTTTGTTTTATTAAAGAAATATAATCCAAAGAAATATATTCTAACCTGATATGTAACTGAAATGTTTACGAAGAAGCATGCTTTATTAAAGTTTTTCAACAACATATCAAAGGAAAATGTTCATCCTTTGAAAATATCATCTTTTCACAAAAATTGTAAAATCTTCTCCAAGTTATTTTATAACAGAAACCCCTTCTGTTTTCATCTGATTATAGGACCTTCTTTCTAATACATAACTTGTTGAGTTTTGTTTGATGGGCATGGATGGAACCATGAAAAGTAGATGAGTCAGACATGGCAAGGGCCATTGTCACAGAGAAAAAGAAGGAAAAGAGAATAGCTCATGATATCATTTGAATGTCTCAATTATCAGTGCCTGAAAGCTCTTGAAACTTCCTGGTTAAATGGGTTAATACATGCTTACCTCTTTAATTTACATTGAGTTGGGTTTCGTCAATCACCAGCAAAAACTAGTGTGATAGATACAAGTGATTCCTTTGTCAAATAACATTATAGATGCTATATGTAACATGAAGTATTTGAAACATTCAGGGAAGCACAGTAGAACCTATCTGAGCAACCTAGCTTCATTTCGTTTTATCCAAATACATTTGATGAAAAATTACTCCTTTTTTTTTTTTTTTTTTCCCTCCTCAAAAACCCTATTTATATTTTACAGGGCTAGTTTTAGACATGACATTCTTTCATAAATGACAGATTTTAGGTGCTATTCTTTAACTTAGACAGTGATGTGAAAAGTTACGTAATGAATGTAAAAGAAAATATTGCTTTATTCTAATAGGCCTTAGTTGATAAGAATGGAATGAAAGTGAGGTACTCTATCTCATATATGAAAGCCATGGAAATATTTATACTTAGAAACTTTACTGGAGACTACCTATCAGAGAGAAAATTAATTATCCTTAGTAGCAACCCGGAAGACTACCTGTAAATGTGAGGCTAAAGAATTTGTGCACTATCTAAACCTCCCTTTGAGAAAACCTGGGCATCCTTATGAAAGTAGGACTAAAATAGGATTGAATTCAGTATGATACTATTTTACTTACGATTTCTTTAACCATATACATGAAGGATGCTGGTCTATAGTTTCCTTTTCTTGTGGTGCCTTTGTCTGGTTTTAATGATGGCTTCATATTCCCTCCTCTTCTGTATTCTGAGACAGACTAAATAGAGACTTATTTATTTTTATAAATTTTCATCTTGTGAAATCATATAAGGACTGGAAATTTCATTTTCTGAATTAGGAATTCAATTTCTGTAATAGGTATAACCTTTTCCAGGTTATCTACTTCTTCATGAGTAGATTTTGATAGTTTTTCTTAAGGAATTGGTCAATTTCAGCTAACTTATCAAAGTTTCTGACTGTAGAGTTGTTGATATTATTCTTTTATTTTCCTTTTGATGGCTGTGGGGTCTGAAGAGATGTCCCCTTTCAGTATTGCTTTTAGCTCCTTTTGTCTAATCCTTTTTTCTGAGTCATCTTTCTCGAAGTTTATCAATGTCTATGATCTTTTTAAGAAACTAGCGTTTGGGCTTATTGGTTTTCTATATTATTTTCCTATTAATTTTATTGATATCTTCCCTTTGGTATTTCCTTTCTCTTATTTTACTTTGAGTTAAATTTGCTCTTAATACTCTAGGCTCTTAAGGTGAAGCTTGGATTGTTGATTTGAGCATTTTGTTCTAATGTAAGATTTTAATGCTATAAATGTATGTATTTAAAAGCAGTTCTTAATTATATTGTTATTACATTTTCATTCAGTTCAGAATATGTTTTGATTTCTTATGAGAATTCCTCTTTGACTCATTTGCTATTTAGAAGTGTATGATTTTAACTTTCAAATAGATAATTTTTCAGTTAATTTTTCCTTGTTATTGATATTTTAGTTTAATTCTATTATGACATTAGAACATGTTTTATTAAACTTTTAACGGATTCTTTTATGGCCTCAAATATGATCTTGGTGAGCGTTCCATGTGCACTTATGAATGATAAGTATTCTGTTGTGTAGAGGAACTTTCTAGAAATGCTAATTAGGTCAGATTGGATAATAATGCTGCTCAGATCATCTCTTTACTTACTGATTTCATGATTACTTCTATCAATTACTAAGAGATGGGTGTCAAATCTCCAAATATAATGGTAAATTTGTGCTAAAATAGTTTTTGTCTTATGTATTTGAAGGTTCTGTCATAAAATACATACATATTTGATTGCAATACCTAGAGACAAATTACAACAAAAACACAATGATCCAAAACCTAGGGGACATAGCAAAAGCCATTCTAAAAGGGAAGTTTATAGCAGTACAGTCTCATCTCAGGAAATAAGAAAAATCCTAAACTACCTAACCTTATACCTAAAACAAATAGAGAAAGAAGAACAAACTCCATTATCTTCTGGCTTGCCTGGTTTCTGTCAGGAAGTCAGCTCTCACCACACTGGCTTTTGAGACTGATGGGGATGGAGTAGACACAGGTAGTTGTAGAAGTCCCAATAAGGGACCACAGATAGAGAGGGAAACCTAGGGGACCTTTGGAAGATCACCCGGTAAGTTAATAATTGCTCAAGAAAGCCATCAGAACAAGTCAGGCTTGCTTTGCTAGCGGAGGTATGAGAATTGCCTCAGGTTGTTGGATGAGGGATGGGGTAAGGCCTGCATTCAGATTCAGACCAAGGGCAGGAGTTTGAGGACCACCTTAATTTGAATACACACCTTACCAGGTAACAAGGAGGAGCTACTACTCCGGGAAAGGAAGAGGTGGTCTTTTCCGACCCTGACTCCCCTTGGATGATAAAACTGTAGCCCACCTGATCCTAGGAGCTATGAAGGATCCTTGCCTGCCCACTTGCATCTGTGCCTGCCACTTGCATCTCTCACAAGTTGGAAGAGTTTTTAAGTTCTGCTGTATCTTTGGCTTTAGGTCTTGCTTTCTCTTTTACCAGTGTACAGTTGCCTCTGCTAATTCGTGGGGCTGAATTCTTCTCACCAGTATGCAGCGATGTCTCCCCAGTTAAGTGCCCACATCCTGCTTTTCCTGGCAGGCAATTGTCTCCTTATATATTTCTTTAAATTTTATTTTTATTGGAGTATAGTTGATTTACATAGTTATATCAATTTCTGCTGTACAGCATAGTGACCAGTCATACATATATACATTCTTTTTCTCATTCTCTCTTATATTTTGATCCAGTGAGTTGCCCTGTATCTTTCACTCTCAGAAAATAAACACAAATTTGTATGTATTGGGAAAGTCTATATAAACATAATGTGAGTCACCAAGCCATAAAATGGTTTACTAATGGAATTCACTAGCCCCTTGTATGAATACTAAATCATTGGAATTTGTCACTTAGTAGTCAATTTTTTTTTTCCCAGCAAACAAGTCATTAGTTTGATAGGCACTCTTGGAAGAATGGGGCAAGGTGTTCTTTACTAGCCCAATATAAAAGTTTGATTTTTTATTTTTATGGATTTTTGTGTTTTTTTGTTGTTTGTTTTTTTGTTTTTTGTTTTTATTTTTGCATTCTTGTACATCCTAACTGGAAGTAAAAGTCCAAATTCCTGCCAAAAGGAGTACAGAGATGACTCAGTTAACCTAGATGTTTGCTCATTAGGTACTGAATACTTCTGATTCCTGGAAAAGTACCTTTCCAATCAATACTACTGATGAATTTAAAATAAAACTAAACAACTTCACGAATCCCAGCCACACACATAGTCAAAGCAACAATGTGATCAATTAGGGCTAAGGAAAAATATCTCAGTGCTGTGTTTTTCAAAATTTTATTTCTTACCTGTGTATAGAGAATTTAGCATATCAAAGGAGGACTCTAAACTGCCCTCAATTATCTAAGAACTCCTTGACATGCGTACCTGGTTGTCACCTCAGTTTCACGATGAATAATGTTTTCAGTCAAAACAGAGACTGCTTTTTAAATTGTCTCTTCAGACATTGCTCATAAAAAAAGGAATTGTAGAAAAGCAGCCCTAGATAACGGATATCTTTATTCTTTTCTGAAAGAAAGAAATCTTTCTAAATACCTTTCAAAAGGAACATGAGGTAAATCTTTGATATATAGCTCATCATAGTCTACTTGACAATTCAAGAAGGGTGAACACAATACTCCATGGAGATGAATTCTTTTAGCATTGCTTAGTTGGAGCACAATTAGACTATCCTATTACTGACACAGCTAATTGATCTTTCACTTGAAAGGACAAAATAAATGTACAACTTACAGCATTAATGTTCTCAATCCCGTTTAGACAATGGTTCGTGTCCACGTACTGAATTCATTGAGATAAAATGGAAATATATTCTGTACTGAATGTTACATAAAGAGATTCAAATCTGATTACAAGAGTAAAATATAGGTTGTTTTAGAAATGGATTTCTTTCTTACTTTCTCAAATAAAAGAATTATAGCCTCAAAAGTGTAATTTATTTAGGTTAAATATACTGGGGGTAGAGAATTAGAACAATAAACTAGGCAGAATTATTGTTATTATTTATTATCATTATTAATTTACTCTAATTTTTTCTAAGAAAAAATAATTGGCTATCCTGGACACTATTCTGGACTTTAGTGTTTTGGAAAATAAATTAAGCAATAAGGTTATGGGTAGAATGAAATAATTTTTATAATTTATTAGTTTTTACTAGGTACCAGTCATTGTAGTATTTTAGATGCATTACCTCATCTATGTAGAAGATGCAATGATATTTAATTACTTCTGAGAGTGGCTAGTGTCTTGGTAAAGGAAAAGCTGTTATGGTAATAGTGAGATAACATAGATAATAAGTAGGGTTTGCAGATAGATTTTGAGAAGGTCAGCATTAAGATGCTTAAAATTTTTGCTTTTTTTCTTTTCATATAAAAATGTGAATGGTAGATAAGCAATGAGGTCCTGCTGTAGAGTACAAGGAACTATAGCCAATCACTTGTGATGGAACAAGATGGAAAATAATATGAGAAAAAGAATATATGTGTGTGTATATATATATATATATATATATATATATATATCTGTGTGTGTATAACTGGGTCATTTTGCTGTACAGCAGACATTGACAGAACATTGTAAATCAACTGTAATAAAAAATGTGGATTGTTAGGGAAAATTGTCACCATATAAAAGGAAAGATACTTCAAAACAATTACATAAAGGTAAAACAAATTCTCAAGCATTTTGGAAAAAAAAAAGATTGTAGCCATCTTTTACACAAATGCTGTCTTACACATTTAACTGCTTAACTTCAAATCTTGCATCTTTTTTTCCTTTTAATGAAACAGATCAGGCGGAGAAAACATTATTTTGTGGTATGGGAAGGTACTATGAAAGTGCTAGCTCTTTTAACAGACTGATCATCTCGTTACCTCTTTGAGAGGAATTTTGATGAGTTCTGAGGGGTTACAAAATAGTGGTCTCAAGAAATTTGTGTTACAGTTGGGAGAACAGAGTTTAACATGGTGAATTATTTATGAAACATCCTATAACCACTCAAGATATGTCATAAGTGATAATACAAGAGACTACTGAGTACAAATGGCTGAGCAGAGAATGCTGTGGGATCTGGACCAGCCAGTAGGTACTTCTCTGTGTGATAGAGTTGAAGTAACTTTCAAGAGTAGGTAAGAGGAGAAAGAAAAAGAGATTGTTCTGTTGCAGGGGACCCGTCAAGGATCTATATAGTATTGTATTTTATTTTTCTCAAAGTTCTCAATTGTGGTAAACATACCTGAAAATTTGTAAGCTACTATTTGAAAATTAAATTGACCTATGTAAATTTACTGTGACTATCATTTGATTTTAAGAAATGTTTTGTATGTACCATTATCATATCTGATAGATTGTTTTATAAAACAAAATTAGGGGAGAGCTCAATTTAAATTACACTAGTTTTCTTATTTAAAAGAAAGGTTTATTTACAAGGTACAGAGTTGGGCAGTTACCTTCAGCCTTTAGTATTTATAATAGTGCACAAGATTCCACCCACTATTTTTATTCTATGACTGAATTTGTAAGATTTCAGCTCTTCCTTGCTTTTGCTGCTTACATTAATATTCTAGAACTGCATAGAGACCAAAATTTGAAATAATATCTACACTAAAGTAGGAAAATTCCTTTAGTTATAGTCTTCATACTAGCTGAATAAGAGAACAAAAGACTTTCTTAAGAAATATTCAGATTGATTTATGGACACAGTAGGCTCTAGTTGTATTATCATTTGATACATTCTTAATAATGTCTTTGCATATATTAAATAAGACAATGTAAGTAAAGTTAAAGTAAAAAAGCTTCTTTAAGGCCTTCGTATAGGTAAGTGAACATCATCTCTTTTGAACTTCACCTATTATTAAAATTCATTTTTGATTTCCAAATTCATCCTTATCTCAAGCCTTCAGCATTCAGATTACAATTTTTGTTGTATTTATCTTTTTTCTTAATTTGTGTGACTTTTATTTATTACATTGCTTTCCTCTCAGAATATTTACAGACTCAGCTGGTGAAAAGTATAATGCAAGTAATACATCTATAACAATTTTTTTACTGCACTGATAGAAAGATGTGACTTACTTTTATGGAAGATGACTATTTAGTACCTCACACTTCTTCTGTATTAATTATGACTATACTCAGCAAAGGAAATAAAAGTACCAATTTTTTTTTTTAAGTTTTAATCTTGGAATGAGTCTGAGGATGAGAAGACATGAAATAAGCATGTGTTGCTTTAAATTGTAAGGTTTTTCTCTGTTTTCCTAAATAGCTTTTAATCTGCATCTGTTACTTTGGCAAAAATAAAATTTTTAAATGATATAAAAGGGGGAGAAAGTATCTTTCCTGTTAGAAAACATGATACCACTGATCAAGTGGCATAGACCCAGCACTTGAGTTATTGTGATATGAAAGAGTCAATATTAAATGTTTAGGTCATTTATATACACAAGGACAAAAACTGTTGTAGAGCTTCACTGATTGGTCTTATCTCTTTTTATCCTAAATTTATTCAGAAATAGATGAAGGCAGAAGGATATATACAGATATTTAACTCAATTAAACAAATCAATCATATATCACCTACTGCATGTTATATGTTGTACTGTACTGGGTATTAGAGATAGAACAGGAAGCGTCATGGGCCATATGTCCTCTGAGAGCTTGATAAGAAAAAAATACGTAGAACTGTACAGGTTGCCACTTTATCATCTGAATTTCATGTTATCTTCAGAATCCCACAGGCAATTCTCACTGCTGTGTGATAGGAAGAGCAGGGCAGAGGAAAACTGCAATAGATGAGGTAGTTATGGAAAGGGGAGACCTGATATTAGGGAAATGAGTCATACTTTAAGAATGAGAAACTGACCGCCATGTAAAGAAGCAAGAGAAGGCTGAGAACAGGAATGTAAGAGATACTTGTTAAGTAATTAATATCTTTAACATATCCAGGGAGAAAAGGAAAACTGACTTTGCCAGTGGAGAATGAGAGTAGTGTGAGAGGAAGTCTGAGGGACAGGCAGGGGGCAGCCTCTGCAGACCCATGTGGCCCAGGAAGAGGAGTTTCAGTGCTATTCTAGGGGAAATTAAAAGTCAATGGGGAAGGAAGAGTTAAAGCTTAATGTTCTTTCAAGAGAGGGCAGGAACTGAAGTCAGGGGAATGGAGATAGGAGACAGATGAGAGCAGGGCTTTAGGCTGGAGGCATCTTGCTTCAGTCTGCTATCCCAGGCAGGACAGCAAAGACAATCTGGTGATAACAAACACCTCCAATATATCAGTGACTTCCAGTAAAAACATTTATTTGTCACTCACACAGCATTCTTATGGTAGGTTGTTGAGGTTTCTGCCGTACATTGTCTCCATCCTCGGGCTGACATGCAAATTGATAAAGCATACTTTCTCTGGAATATTGTCTGTGACTGTTTCACAAGGGAAAAAAAGACTGATGAAACATAATTACCTCTTAAAATGTCTGCTAGGAAGTGGCAAATTTCACTTTGACTCATATTTCATTTGCTTAAGCAACCATATGGTCAGATCTGACTTCAGTGGGGCAGGGATACATAATCCCCTTCCTCCAACCAGGTTAGGTAAATGCATACTAATGAAAAGTAGTACTGTCTGCTGCACCAGACAAGTCATGGTGCTGGCCTTGCTAAAGGTAATAACCTTGTGATTGCAATAAGTAGAAGTATTCAGGATGTATATTTGGGACTTGAGCTAACAGGACTTGATAATGAATATGAGAGTGAAGGAATATTCTAACTCGGGAATGAATCTTTGGCTTGAAAAGTTGTGTAGATAATAGGTCTATGAAATTGGGAAAAGTGGGGGCCAAGATTAGGGAATTAGATTCTAGCATGTCTATAAGATATATTAACTGGAAAGAGCATTCCCTCTCTCTTCCTCTCTCTCTGTTTCTGTCTTTCCAGTTCTGATCTCTTCCCTAGTTCCACCCTTAATATTTTACTTTAGACTATCATTCGAATTGAAGATTAAAGGCTATGAGATGGAATGAGAACAATGAAGAAGACAGTTAATACCAACAAGAGAAGAGCATGCAGAAAAAAAAAAAAAAATGCCCAAAGCATTCACAAATACAGGGCACAGAAGAGCAGCTAGAAAAGAAAACTAAGCACAGAAGAGCAGCTAGAAAAGGAAACTAACTTGTAGCCATCTGTTAAAAAGGATGAAAGCCAAAAGAAAGCCAAGAGAAAAGTGTTTCAGATATAAAGGATGAGTCCAATGGGTAAAAATGCTGTTGTCAGACCCAGAAAGATGAGAACAGGAAATAGGTGCTTCATTTGGCAACGTAGAAGGTGTCAGCAGTCATGATGAGCAATTTCAGGGGTTGGGCGGGGAGGATTTGATCTAGATAGCATGGATACACAAGACATTAGGAGACAAACCTGCAGGTGATGTTTGAATCCATGAGTTTGGATTAACTCACCCATAAAAAAAAATATTTAGGGAATGAGGGCAAATGGAACAGGGTTTAGAAAGTTAAGAAGCACTAATATTTAAGAGGAAAAAAGAGGAAGATAAGGAGACAAAGAACATATAGATAGAAGTTAGAGAAGAATGAAGAAAATTAAAATAATGCACTGTCAGAAACCAAAGGAAAAGAAAGTGTCAGCAGAAAGAGAATAAATGAAAGTGTCAGAAGAGAAGCACAATCAGATAATCAATGGAACATTTTTAGCAAGAGTAGTTGCAGTTATGAGACAGAGCTCCACTTTGGCTGTGTCAGAGTAGGAGGCCGTAAGTATAGACAAAATGTAAAGAAGAGGCCAGCAATGTCTAGCTTAATATTATAGGAATGTAGAGTAGGGTGAAGTGTGGTACTGGCATCAGATGCCAACATAAATTTTAAAACAGTTAAAAAGCTACAATCTGGGTAGCAAACATTAAGACACCAAACCATGAGTCAGTTTTGTGAGGACAGATGAGTTTGCAAAGATGCAAGGTTAGGACAAGGTAATTACTAGTTCAAAGTACTTCATAGATACTGAATTTTCCTAAATTTTTTCTCCTCCTATTGCTCACAAGGGGTTCTTCTCATAGTACTCCATTCCCCGCCTCCATCTGCTCATTTTGTAGTGCATGAATCTTAGGAGTGGAGCTGGGTCCTGGGCCCTCTGGTGGACAGGTCTGGTGCTCAGCAGGTCTTGGGGCAGCCTGACTGCTGCTGTGACTGTGTCCTATCCAGTTTGTTGATTGGCATGAGGCTTCCCAACACTGGTACATACAGGCTATTGGAACAGAACAGGGCTCGGACCTGGACCTGATAAGCTAGAGTGAGGATTCCCCAGTGGTAGGCTGCCCGCATCTGCATTTGAAGAGGCTGCCACCAGCATCTACAGCCCCAGGGTGAGCTGCAGTTTCCTCCTGCCTCTTGGGAGACTCTCCAAGACCAGCAGCCTGATTGGGCCACAACTTGGGCAATTTTGAAAGCTCTGTGTTGAAGCACTGCCATCAGGCAACCTGGAACCAGGATAAACACACCTGGAAGTGCCTGTTAGATAAGCAAGATCTGAAGACACTGAGCTGAGTGCAGAGACCCCCCTTTTCCCCTTCTAAATATGTTGCTTCTCAGTCTCTCTAGATAGCCCCTTCTAAGACCCCTGCCTGAGGTTGAGACCTCCTCATTTTTGCATCCAGACTCTAGTTAGGGGCTCCAGTCTGGTCCTACCTCTTTAGGGCACCTTTCATCAATCCAACTCTCTGCCCAGCAGCTGAAACAACTCCCAAAAGGACAGTTGGATGTAATCTCTTCAACTCTGAGGATGCCAGCATTTGCTGAGCCTGTCACTGTGCCCTCTCCCCTCCAGCCTGTCCTCCGAGGAAGCTTTTCTAGCCTCTGCTCCACTGGAGTCATTACATAAAAATGAGTCGAGATAGGATTAAGATGGTGGAATAGAAGGACTGGAGCTCAACTGCTGTCCTAAAAACAACAAAATTTACAACCAAATACTGAGCAATCTTCAACCAAATGGACCGGAAACTTTCAAAAAGATATCCTACTCCAGAAGACAAAGAGGAGGCCACATCAAGAGGTAGGAGGGGCAATTACATGATATAAGCAACCCCATGCCTCCCCGGTGGGAGTCCCCACAGACTGGAAAGTAACTCACAGAGACTCACCCACAGAAGTGAGAGTTCTGAGCCTCATATGATACTCCCACATGTGGGGATTTGGCCCCTGGATTATCTGGCCTTAAAGGCCAGTGGGGATTGTGCACAGGAGCTCCACAGGACTGGGGGAAACAGAGAACCCATTCTTAAATGGCTCACCCAGACTTTCACGTGCACTGGGTCCCAGCAAAGCAAAGTGTCCATAGGATGCTGGGTCAAACCTGACTGCAGATGGGATTAAGGTGGTGGAATAGAAGGACTGGAGCTCAACTTCTCTCCTAAAAACAACAAAATTTACAACAAAATGCTGAGAAATCTTCAACCAAATGGACGGGAAACTTTCAAAAAGATAACCTACACCAGAGGACAAAGAGGAGGCCACATAAAGATGTCAGAGGGGAAATTACATGATATAAGCAACCCCATACCTCTGGATCAAACCTGGCTTCAGTTCTTGGATGACCTCCTGGGAAAACAGGGGTGAATGTGGCTTGTTGTGGGGGAAGGAATTGGAGCAAAGCTCTCTGGAATATTCATTAGTGTGCCTTTCTCTGGTGGTGGCTATTTTGGGAAAATCTGGCCCCACCCATCAGTTCTAAGAAGCCCCAGGCAAAACAACAATCCAGGTGGGATCACCGCCTTGCCCCTCACCACACAGCTGCCACGAATCTCACCCAGAGACAAAGCCCCACCACCCAGAGGGATAGGAATCACCTCCACCTACCAGTGGGCAGGCATCAGTTCCTCCCATCAGGAAGCCTACAGCAAGCACCCATACAAACTTCACCCATTAGGGGGGCAGCCACCAGAAGTAAGAGAGGCTACAACTCTATTATCTATAAAAAGGGCACCACACCAAAAACCTATAAAAATGAAAAGACAGAGAACTATAACCCAGGTGAGGGAGAAAGGAAAAACCCTGGAAAATCAGCTAAGTGATCAGGAGATTCTCAGCTTCCAGGACAAAGACTTTAGATTTTTGATGCTGAAGATGATGCAAGATATTGGAAATTAACTGGAGGCAAAGTTGGATAACTTACAGGAAACACTGAGCAAAGATATACAAGATATAAAACTTAAACAAGAAGAGATGCAAAATACAATAAGTGAAAAAAATTCATTAGAAGCAGCTAACAGCAGAATACAGGAGTCAGAAGAAGGAATAAGTGAGGTGGAGGACAGATTAGTGGAAATCACAGATGCAAAACAGAAGAGAAAAAAGATTGAAAACAAATGAAGAGAGTCTCAGAGAACTCTGGGACAACATTAAATGCACCAACATCCATATTCTTAGAAAAGTACAATCTTCCAAAACTAAACCAAGGTGCAATACAACAGATGAATGGACTAATAACAAGAACTGAAATTGAAAATGTGATTAAAAAACATACAACAAACACAAGTCCAGGACCAGATGGCTTCACAGGCGAATTCTATCAAACATTTAGAGAAGAGCTAATACCTATCCTTCTGAAACTATTCCAAAAAGTTGCAGAGGAAGGGATACTCCCAAACTCATTCTATGAGACCACCATCGCCCGGATACCAAAACCAGACAAAGACACCACAAAAAGAGAAAACTACAGGCCAATTTCACTGATGAACATAGATGCAAAAATCCTCAACAAAATACTGGCAAACTCAATCCAACAATACATGAAAAGGATTGTACATCATGATCAAGTGGGATTTATCTCAGGGATGCAAGCATTCTTCAATATCCACAAATCCATCAGTGTGATACACCACATTAACAAACTGAAGAATAAAAACCATGTGATCCTCTCAATAGATGCAGAAAAAGCCTTTTATAAAATCCAATGCCCATTTCTGATAAAAACCCTTCAGAAAGTGGGCATAGAGGGAACCTGCCTCAGCATAATAAAGGCCATATATGACAAATCCACAGCTAACATCATTCTCAATGGTGAAAAGCTGAAAGAATTCCTTCTGAGATCAGGAACAAGACAAGGATGTCCGCTCTCGCCACTACTCTTCAACATAGTTCTGGAAGTCCTAGCCACAGCAATCAGAGAAGTAAAAGGAATCCAAATTGGAAAGGAAGAAGTAAAACTATCCCTATTTGCAGATGACATGATACTATACCTGGAGAATCCTAAAGACTCTACCAGAAAACTGTTAGAGCTCATCCATGACTTTGGCAAAGTCTCAGGATACAAAATTAATGCACAGAAATCGACAGCATTTTTTATACTAACAATTAAAGACCAGAAAGAGAAATTAAGGAAGCAGTCCCGTTTACCATTGAATCCAAAATAATAGAATACCTAGGAGTAAACTTACCTAAAGAGACAAAAGACCTGTACTCTGAAAACTATGAGACACTGATGAAAGAAATAAAAAATGATGCAAACTGTTGGAAAGACATACCATGTTCTTGGATTGGAAGAGTTAATATTATCAAAGTGACTATACTACCCAAGGCAATCTGCAGTTTCAATGCAATCCCTGTCAAATTACCAAGGACATTTTTTTCACAGAACTACAACAAAATATTTTAAAGTTTGTTTGGAAGCATGAAAGTCCCATTATAGCCAAAGACATCCTGAAAAAGAAAAATCGAGTGGGAGGCATCAGGCTCCCAGACTTCAGGCTCTACTACAAAGCAACAGTCATCAAAACCTTATGGTACTGGCACAAAAACAGAAATACAGATCAGTGGAACAGGATAGAAAGCCCAGAATTAAACCCACGCACCTACAGCCAACTCATCTATGACAAAGGAGGCAATAATATACAATGGAGAAAGGACAGCCCCTTCAATAAGTGGTGCTGGGAAAACTGGACAGCCACATGGAAAAGAATGAAATTAGAACACTCCCTAATACCATACACAAAAATAAACTCCAAATGGATTAAAGACCTAGATATAAGACCAGACACTATCAAAATTCTAGAGGAAAACATAGGCCAAACACTCTCTGACATAAATGACAGCAACATCTTCTCAGATCCACCTCTTAAATTAATGACAGTAAAAACAAAAAAAAAACAAATGGGACTCAATCAAACTTAAAAGTTTCTGCACAGTGAAGGAAACCCTAAACAAAACGAAAAGACAACCCACAGAATGGGAGAAAATATTTGCAAATAAATCAACTGACAAGGAACCAATCTCCAAAATCTATAAACACCTCCTACCACTCCATACCAAAAAACAAACAACCCCATAAAAAAAATGGCAGAAAATCTAAACACAATTCTCCAAAGAAGACATATGGATGGCCAAAAAACACATGAAAAGATGTTCCACATCACTCATTATTAGAGAAATGCAAATCAAAACCCCTATGAGGTACCACCTTACACCAGCCAGAATGGCCATCATCCAAAAGTCTATAAACAGTAAGCACTGGAGAGAGTGTGGAGAAAAAGGAACCCTAGTACACTGTTGGTGGGATTGTAAATTGGTGCAACCACTGTGGAAAACAGTATGGAGGTTCCTCAGAAAAGTAAAAATAGAATTACCATTTGATCCATCAATCCCACTCCTGGGCATCTCTCCAGGGAACGCCATGACTAGCAAAGACAGATGTACTCCAGTGTTCATTGCAGCACTATTTACAATAGCCAAGACATGCAAACAACCTAAATGCCCATCGACAGAGGAGTGGATCAAGATGATGTGGTACATATACATAATGGAGTATTACTCAGCCATTAAAAAGAACGAAATACTGGCATTTTTAGCAACATGGATGGGCCTAGAAATTATCATGCTAAGTGAAGTCAGTCAGTCAATGAGACACCAACATCAAATGCTATCAGTGACATGTGGAATCTGAAAAAAGGACACAGTGAACTTTTTTGCAGAACAGATACTGACTCACAGACTTTGAAAAACTTATGGTTTCCAAAGGAGGCAGGTTGTGGCTGAGGGGATGCACTGGGGGTGTGGGATGGAAATCCTATAAAATGGGATTGTGAGGATCATTGTACAACTATAAATGTAATAAATTCATTGAGTAATAAAAAACAAAAAGATGAATCTTATATTTCTGGTAGTTCACTGAATTCCACCAAGGGTGTAAGATTGTAGTGAATTGGATTGTAATGGAAAATAGTAAATTTAGGCCATGTTGCAAAGCTCATTGAAGAAGTGAACAAAAATTTATTACTTTAATATATTGAGTATGCCATAGGTGGGTATTAGATAGCCTTGGCATCTCAGAAAACATTTAAAAGTAGTGGTAACATAGAAGGAATTAAATGAAGAGGAATTATAATGAGAGATAAAGGTAAGACATGGAAAGAAGTTAAATATTAAAATTAGGTTAAATTTTCATTCCATTGCAATTGAGTGCAAATATTAAGGGAGAGACCTTGAGACGTGTGCGTATGATTAGATGTGGAAAATACATGAAGAAAAAGTAGGAGAGTATAAATACATTATGGTATAGTTTATACCCAGTATAAAATGTTTTAGAATTTAACTTAAGTAGAATGATAACAAAAGTAACAGAAAACCAAATCCCTCCGATTGGTTAAAACCCAGTGCAATCTGTTTGCTTTATTCAAATTCACCAAATAGTTTTCTAATAGGAACTGTATACATGTCCTTAAAATAAAATATAAATAATCTAATATTTTAAACTTCTAATCAAATTCTAACCTTAAATTTCAGAGAAAGTAGACTTTACTGGCAAGGAATATTTTTCTCATGATAAAACATACTTTCAAGACCAAATCTTATAGTGTGTTTTGTTACTTCTGTCCCCACTGGGTTCTTTCTTAATGCTAACTAAATCTCCTATACTATAATTCCTTGATTAAATAAAATTAAACTTATACCCGAACAATTTTAAAGTATTCAGCAGACTTCATTGAGATATATGTTGCTTTTTGTTGCTGAGGTTATTGATATTGGCAGTAGCACATGTTTCACGTTTCCTTTCCAATAGAAGGGGTAAGAGTTGCACTATATAACCAATTCTCTCATTTCAACTGTACATTATGAAAATAATTACTTAAGATGGTTAGTTTGTGAAAAGTCAAAGACAAGGGAATAGAGCCAAACAAATTAGTGTTCATGGAGATGAAACTCATCCTTCTGTTTCTCTCAGTATATTCTAACTAACTGAGCCACATAATGTACAAACAGTCAGAAATTATATCATTGAGGTAGTCTAGGTTCAAAAAGATGAAGCGTAATTATGGAAGAATGATTGATTCAGAACAATCTTTGATCAATTTACATAAAATATCATAGAAATAATAACGGCCTCATGAGTCATTGGAATATACTGTTTGAGCACACTAGAAAGATAATAAATAAGTTATTGTATTCTGTAACTTGGGGAACTAAAATCTATTAGAATAAAGGGTCATATAGTTCCTCAGAATGACACATCAAGCCATTGTCATTACTTAGCTAATCCAGTATTTTGCTTAACGTGAGAAAAAGAATGTATGTGTATATTATAACTGGGTAATTTGCTCTACAGCAGAACTTGACAGAAGATTACAAATCAACTATAATAAAAATTTTTTTAAATAACTACAATTAAACCAATTCAAATTTCTTTTATTTAAAATCTGAGAAAAATGGAATGAGGAAGAATAATCATTTGTTAAACAATAGGAGTTCTTGTCATGGCTCAGCAGTTAGCGAACCCAACTAGCATCCATGAGGATGTGGGTTCAATCCCTGGCTTCACTCAGTGGCTTAAGGATTCAGCATTGCCCCAAGCTGTGGTGTAGGTCACAGAGGCGGCTCAGATTCTGCGTTGCTATGGCTGTGGTGTAGGCTGGTGGCTACAGCTCTGATTTGACCCCTAGCCTGGGAACCTCCCTATGCCGTGGGTATGCCCTAAAAAGACAAAAAGACCAAATAATAATAATAATAATAATAAATAATAATAATAATAGAATGTTGACTTTCAATTTGATATTTGTATTGCCATTTTAGTAGTCAAGAAACATTAGTATTTTGGGTCATGTGCCCTATTTCAGTGCATGGAGGTTAACTTTTTTCCCCCCAACACCATCAAACAATGCTTGGGATAGCTGAGTGTCCTACAACTCAACTCAATTCTTACACTATTAACTAGGAGATGGCATCAGATTCTACAGGTAAAGGGCTCAGTCCCATAATACTACCCTCCATTTCAGAGATTAATTGCAAGCCAAGGTGTTAGCTGTGCTTCTAACCACCAGGCTACAGATTGGAGGTTCCCATAAGCCCCTCATTGAGTTGGAATAATTTGCTAGAGAGGCTCATAGAACTCAGGGAACCCATCTACTCACTGTATGACCAGTTTATTATAAAGGGTATTAAAGAATAAGAATCAGTAGCCAAATGAAGAGATCGATGGAGTGAGATTTCTAACAAATGAGATTTTGTCCTCATGGAGTTTGGGGCCCAGGACTGTAGCACATGGAAGTGTTCTGGTTCCCCCACCTGGAACCTCTTCAAACCTGTCCTTTTGGAGTTTTATCGAGGCTTTATTACATAGCATAATTAACTCATAGGTCACTGGTGATTGATTCAACCTCTAATGTATGGCCCTTCGCAGAAATCAGGGGATGGGACCTTTGAAAGACTGGTTCTCTTGGCAACCAGCCGCATCCTTAGGTGCTCTCCAAAAATCACCCTGACATAAACCCAGTCGTGGAAAAAGGCTTATTGTGAATAATAAGACACTCACTTCACCTTCATGGGGTCCAAAGTGCTGTTAGGAACTGAGAACAAGAGACCAAATATTATAACAAAAGCTGATCCCATTGCTCTTATGGCTCAGGAAATTCCAGAATTTGGGGAACTTTGAGTCAGGAACTGTGGATAAAGACAAATATATATGAGAAATATATATTTGAGTAACCAGAATGACCCACTATTATATTTCATATAAATCACAGTATTGCAATTAGTAATTAGTTAAGTTTGTTCAATTAAATTTTATTATGACTGTACAATATATAAAATATATGATATATAAATATATTTCTATTTATATAGACTCAGAAGTTAGATGAAATACTTGTTAAAGCTAAACTATGTACACGTGTTACTTAGAACTATTAAGTTCTTGATGAAAATGACTTCCTTTGTACTGCTTTGGTTTTGCCTGAAGTCTGAGCTTATCTGATGCAACTAGGAAAAAGAAAACAGGTCAGCTATATGGAAGGTGATACCTGAGGATTTGTTTCAGCTCTTGTATTTAAAGTAGACCCTCAGCCTTTATTACTTTTGCATACCTATAGTGCATAAATAGCTCATCAGTATAAACCATGGCATTAGTAAATAAGCAAAGCTTAAAATGCTATTTTGGTGAGACTGTGGCTTGGACTAATGGTTTCTAAGTTTCAAAAAGAATTGATTTCCATATAATACAATACTTGTGTCATCTTTATCTTCCAGTGTATTGTCCAGTATTTCAGTTGCTGCTATTTCAGTGAAAAACGAGTATAGTATCTGCCCAAGAATTCTCATTTTCAGAGCAAGCAAACCTCACCTAGCTAAAACTGATCCCTTCATTTACCAGAAACTGCCAGAGAATAAAAATAAAAAAGGATGGAAAGGATGATTTGATATTTTGACATCCTACTTTACTCAAGATTCAAGATGACTAAAGATCTGACAGGAAATAAAATAGTTTTGAAAAGTTGGGTAAGGTGACAAAATTGAATCAGATGATAACATTTATAGAAAGTAGCAACTTCTGTGAATGACCATTTATCAGAATGGATTGACTAAGTTTAGTGAGCATGTCCAGAACATAAAACATTGACATAGTAGCGAATTCACAGAAAAATAATTCTTACAAAGAAAATATGAGTTTTAGAAATATTTTTCAATGCATATTTCTTTCAACATTTAGGGAAAAAGCTTATCAAGAACAAACAAGGGTTGTCACTACTTCAAAAACAGTGATTATAGATTTTTTTCACTTGCCAGAATCTGTAGCTCTTAGAAATTATATTTCATTTTACATTTTACCTGCAACTGCTAGAAGTGTAGCCATCTGTTTCAAAGTTATAAAACTAAATCTTCAGTCAGTAAGTTCTTATTACACGTGTACTATGTTCCTAACACTGAGAGAACTCGCACACACACGTACACATAGACACACGCCACACACAAATAGTAAAACCTTACTTAACCAGAACTTTTTATATTTTTTCCTCAATAAAATGTCCAAAAAATATTTTAATTTTTCTTTAGTAAACGAGATTTTTTTTATCACTAAAGGGTGATTTCTCTAAATATCAACTTTTATAATTTTAGGCATATAAATATGTGATTTGATTAAATGGAACTGATCACACTGTTCGTACATTATTTCTTTCTTTCTTAGAGTCAGTAAAAAGAATACAATAAAATTTACCAATCCCTATCCAAACCAAGTTAAGAAAATCAAGGCAGTTCTTCAAAAAAACTTATAATTTGCCCAAGTCAGAAATAAAACAAAACACAGACAATAGAAAAATTATATAGAGGCAGAAATGGTTTCACAGAAAAATGTGAAGTTGAAAAGTATTCTTAGCTTTCTAGAACCCACTGTGGTAAGGCCCATTTCCTTTTTCTTGTTATGCTTCCTTTTTAATTAATAGAATTTGGGTCATTCTTATTTTATTCTAAAACTGCTTTCAGTTGACTATGATATAATGATAACAGAAGGTAAGACTCCTTCTGAGTGTGTCTGCATTAAATAAAAATGCCTCAAAAGGATTGAAAAGCCTCTGTAACCATCAGAATAAAACAACAGAATTGATGGAATGAAAGGATATGATAGAAATTCAGGTATGGGGAATCTTGCCTACGGTCTCTTAAAATCACACTTGAATTGCATTTGCTGTTAGGATAGATTCTGTTAGGAAATCATCTTTTAGCAAGCTAGAAAGAATGTGATGAAGTTGTCAAATGGAAGGAGAACTTAGAGAATAAATCATATATTTACAGGGTATAGGAAAAACTTCGTAAATACTTGAGATAGAAAGAATGTTAGGTGTATCTTCACCTCAAACATCAAAATGTTGCCATCCTTGGGCATCTGAGATAGGAGCATTCTGAGCCCTGAGAGAAATAACTCTGAAATCAATCTGCCATGGTGGAGAGTTTGACCTCAGGCAAAGGCTACATGTGCTGCGTCTTCAGAAATTTTTGAGAAACTGCATGAGACGTTCTATAGCTTTTAGAAGGATCTTGAAGAAATGTTTAAGTGGCCTTAAAAGACTGCAGAGATTGAAAAGTATCAAGAACTTTAGCAAAAAATCAAGAGAAAGCAATTGAAACAACGACAAAGCAGCAATTTTTTCAGTAATCCTGTGAATACCGAATTTCAGACCCATTAGAGGGATCTAAGTGTGCAAACAGCCTGCACATCCTTGATGTCAGTGACATGAGGCAGAGCCAGCACACTGTAGGGTAAGCACATAAATGGCCTTCAGTTCCACAGGTTCTGTTTGCCTGAGTCTGTGCCCCCACATAATTCTGTAGTCGAATCAGCAGACCATAGAAAAAGACATGGCTCAGGTTTCACAAAGGATTGGTAAGCAGGTTGATAACTTCCATTGTCATATTTTGAAGCTGGGGCCTTAAATTACAAATTATTTTTCTAGCATTGAGCTCTCTGTCCCTAGATGAAGTCAGGTCTCCATATGTCATCCCTGTCTTGGCCAGGATGGCATTAGGGAATTAAAGCAATAGTAATAATAATAATAATAATAATAATAATAATGTGGGTTTACAACCTGAAGGCTCATTGTAGAACAAGAGGCCCAGGACCATGAATAAGCAGAAGAACACCACCTATAAAATACTGGCCAACAAAGTAACAAAGGCTATGTTTATACATTTTAAGAATAAGAAGGTGAAGAGAAGGAGAAGATAAACATTAGAAAGAGGAGGTGGGGAGAGAGGGAAAGGCTGAAGTGGGGAAGGGAAAAGGAGGAGGAGGTAAGATTTATCTTTCAGAGGAAATGAGTTGCAAGTAGGAACTAAGCAGAAATACTGGACTGTATATGTGGGGAGGGCATAACGATTTCTTTAACGGTGAAAAGCAATGCAAAGTGGGGAGGAAGGCAAAAGTTTTGGTCTCCGTGCCATTAATAAAGCTATTCATTACGATTTTCTGATGATGAAGTTGTATGATAAGTGCATGGAAGAGTCATAGGATAATAGCTACTCAGTGTGAATTGGGAGTTTAGAGATCAACAAGTTTAACCTCCTGTTAGATGCTTTGTACCCTATCAGGTACCCTATTGTACCCTAATCTTGAAAGCTTAGTTATCGAATGAATGAAATTCTGTGATTTATTAACATTAATTTATCAGTGATTAAATCAATGAAATGATTAATTCAAACAAAGAAGCCTCACTTATGAAGGCCTCAAGTTATATAAATTAGGAATATAGTAAAATGAGAAATATTTTATCAAGTTCTACATCTGTCTAAATAATCAAGGAGTTCCCTTGTGGTGCAGTGGGTTAAGGATCTGGCATTGTACTGCAGTGTCTAGGGTCACTGCTATGGCATGGATTCAGTGCCTGGTCCAGGAACTTCCACATGCTGTGGGGATGGCCAAAAATAAAAATAAAAGTGAAAACAAATAATCAAGGAGTTCCCATTGTGGCTCGGTGGTAACAAACCTGACTAGTATCCATGAGGATGCAGGTTCAATCCCTGGCCTCACTCACTGAGTTAAGGATCCAGTGTTGCCATGAGCTTCAGTGTAGGTCACAGACACAGCTAGGTTTTGGCATTGCTTTGTGTAGGCTGGCAACTGTAAGGTCGGCCAAAAGAATGAGACCCAGCTCAGGCATAAAAGACTTTATTAGTGGGGTATTCTGCTGGGCTGACTCACAAAGGGAAGTCAGCACCCAGCCGTTCAAAGAGGGAGGTTATATGTGAGTGCCAAGAAAGGGGATTTCCATATGGTAGCTGATTGGCCATTTCTCATGTAAAATAGGGTGAAAAGGAGCAGACCAATCTGCGTACTTCCAACAAACTATGTAAATAGGATGAAAAAGGAACAGGCCAATCATCTTGGGAGAATTGTTAGTGGGATACGAGAAGAGGTTTAGACATGCTCCTGGGTGAGGTAATCTTTAAGATTGAATTGCATGATTTTGGGGAAGATTTAGTCATGTCTTACGTTATGTTTCTCTAGGAGTTATGCAAGAGCCTAGAGCTAAGTCTTGTTTTTCCCAGGACGAGCCTAACAGCAGCTACAGTTCTGATTCGACGCCTAGACTGGGAACTTCCATATGCCATGCATGCAGCCCTAAAAAGACCAAAAAAAAAAAAAAAAAATTCAAGACTTCATTCACTACTCATTATGTTGATTTTTGAATGAATTATCTTCACAGAAAATTCACATATCATAACTGCAGTCTAAGTAGTAATTCAGAGAAACCCCAACTCAAGGTAACACAGGAATTAATGGTGCCTTAGAAAGGATATATTGCTCAGTAGGCTGGAGATGTGCTTCCGCAGCATAGACTAATTGAGGGAGAATACTGAGGCTGAACAGGTCATGCAGCAATGACACAAAAGGTTGAACCTCAGACTTAATTGCTAATATTGCTTAGAATACCATGGGAATTTAAGTTCTAATCTCAGAATTTATTTGTTTTTTATTTTTTGTCCTTTTAGGGCCACACCCATGGCATATGGAGGTTCCCAGGCTTGGGGTCCAATCGGAGCTGTAGCCGCCCGCCTACACCAGAGCCATAGCAACATGGGATCCGAGCTGTATCTGCAACCTACACCACAGCTCAAGACAACACTGGAGCAAGGCCAGGGATTGAACCTGCATCTTCATGGATGCTAGTCGGGTTCGTTAACTACTGAGCCATGACGGGAACTCCTGCTCTCAGAATTTAAACATAATTTTGAACTGAATACCACTAAGTGTCTATTATAAGCTAATCTATTATATTGCAGGAATAGTATTCACCAATACAATGTATGGACCTCGAGGGTATTATTCTAAGTAACATAAGTCAGAGAAAGACAAATATTTGATGTAATTTATATATGAAGTCTAAAAACAAAAATGAAACAAACAACAAAATAGAAACTGAATTATAGGTACAGAGAATAATCTGGTGGTTGCCAGAGGGGAGGGTAGTGTAGCAATAGGCGAAAAAAGGAAAGGGGGTTAAGAAATAAAATCTTTCAAGTTATAAAATAAATAAGTCACAGGGATACAATGTTCGGTGTAGGGAATACAGTCCAAAATAGTCTAACAACTTTGTGTGGTGACAGATGGTAACTAAACTTAAACTAGTGATCATTTCATAATGCATAAAATATCAAATTCTCATGCAATATGCTCGAAATTAATATGATAATATAAGTAATTGTGCTTTAATTTAAAAATTTAATAAGAAATAAAATAGCAAGTAACAAAAATTTCAGAAGATTATAAAGATAAAAGCTATATCTAAATGTATAAAGCTTCTACCAAAAAACACAGAATATCTTTGAGATTTTATGTCAGGCAAACATTTTTTTTCTTTAGATACATTAAGAATATACCCATAAAATAGTTGAAAAATTGGACTTCATCAGAATTAAAAACTTCTCATCGAAAGTCACTATTTAGAAAACAAATAGGAGAACCATAGATGGAGAGAAGATTTTGAATACATGAATCTGACAAAGGACTTGTACTCCTCATATATAAGGAACTCTTTCAAGCTAGTCTTATAAAGAAAGCAATTAAATTTAAAACTGGGCACAATACTTGAACAGACATGTCATAGAAATGTCTAACATGTACATGAAAAAGTGTTCAGCATGTCATCAGGTAAAGGCAAATTAAAATTACAGTGAGATACCTTTATATGTCACTAGAATATTTTTAACACTTAAAAATTAGACAATACAGAGTTCCCATCGTGGTGCAGTGGTTAACGAATCCGGCTAGGAACTATGAGGTTGTGGGTTCGATCCCTGCCCTTGCTCAGTGGGTTAAGGATCCAGCGGCGTTGCCTTGAGCTGTGGTGTAGGTCGCAGACACGGCTCGGATCCCTCCTTGCTGTGGCTCTGGCGTAGGCTGGCAGCTACAGCTCCTATTGAACCCCTAGCCTGGGAACCTCCATATGCCATGGGAGCAGCCCAAGAAATGGCAAAAAGACAAAAAAAAAAAATTAGACAATACCAAATATCAGCATGGATGTGGAACAACTAGAGTTATGATATGGTAGTGATAGGAGTTTAGAACACTTCAGCCATTCTGGAAAAATCTGGTACTTTCTTATCAAGTTAAATACACATTGACCATATGATACTACAGTTTCTCTCATAAGTATGTACCCAAGAGAACTGAAATCATATGCCCAGAAATAATCTTGTCCAAGAATGTTCATAGCAGCCTTATTTGTACTGAAAACAACTGAATATCAACAGGAGAATAATGTATCCTTAAAATGAATAGGACTCGTCAGTATGTAAAGGAACACACTACCAGTAAGTGCAGCCACAGGAATGAATCTCATAAACTATACTGAGTAAAAGAAACTACACAAAAACTGTATAATTCTATTTCTATGAATTTCAGTAAAAAATAAAACTATGTTGATAGAAATCAGAAAAAAATATTTCCCTGAGGAAGGAAGAACTGTGGATTGTCAAAGGAACACAGGGAACCTTCTGGGGGTAAAGTAATATTTTAAATCATATGGATTGTGCTTACATGAATACATGTTTTTGTCAAAATTCACAAAGCTGTATTTTTAATGTCTGTGTATTTCATTGTCATCTCTCTCTCTTTTCCCCTTTCTTCTCTTCCCTTTCTCCCTACCTTCTTCTCTTTCTCTCTCTTTTTAAATAAGGTTAAGATTAATAACTTAAGGTTAATAACTTTTAAGAATTAGGTCCTTTAGTTTGGGTGATTCCTGGGAACCAACAGTAGTATGGAATTTAGAGTATGAAATAAAACCGGAAGGGGAGCAAGAGCAGCGTCACTGCATGTGATGATACTGTAACAAGGAAACACTGAATAAATACTTGGAAGTCCTGCATGGATCAGGACAGCTGGGAAATAGCATCTGTAGGCAGGGTGTCCTGAAGAATACTAATTGGAGGCAAGATGGTTCATTTCAAACACAGACCTGAAAAGAAACCCTCAATAAATTTTTGCTCAACTGAAATAGCATTTTAACATACTGGAAAGAGGATGAGTAAAGCTGTTATCAGTGAAGACTTTCTAAAAGCCACAGCTGTGCATTAAACAAAAACTTTTTTTTTTTTTCAGAAGACATAAACCTTTTCAGTTTTCAACTAATTTATGATTAGTAATAATGAACTTCACATATTGTTGATCTTATTATTTTAACAAATATCTGTTAACTGACCCCAGTAAATACTTATCTAGTTAATTTACATAGATAAAATTATGCAATGAATAATGAAAAATTACACAGTTACAAGATGGCTTAATTAAGGGAAGAAGTAGTACTCTATTGTATTTTGTTTGGGGCTATTTTTTTTGAAATTTTATTTTATTTTTTTTAGAGAATAAAATACATATATTTAAACACAATTACATTCACACAGATTATTATATCATGGATCTTAAAAAACATTAAGTGACTCCCTCTGGAGAAGTGGAATGGAAAATATGCTGAGACAAATAGGAAATCTATACTTCATCCCATTTCGTATGGCTTTCATCTTTACTATTTAGTATTATCTATTACATTCAATTTTTCTTTAAAAATCAGCATTATATTAAAATTGTGTCTATTATGCAACTAAAATTTATAAAGAAGAAAGCCTTATATACCATTAAATATTTTATATAGCATAATAAAAAGAATAACAACTGGTAAGAATAACAAAAATAATATACCCTCTGAAAATAAGTAAAACGTAAAACGCATAAATTGGTTAAAAAACAGTGTAACTATATAAATATGTCCTCACAATTTGTTACATCTTATTGATTTTTCAATAAAGGTATTACACCATTCTAGGTGATGTGATAAACAAGACGTTATAGACCTTACATTGTACCATGGAGAGAAATGGTTATTAGTAATACAGTTGTTGAACTGTATGATTTAATTGTGCATTTGCATTATTTAATTACAATTATCATAAATTCCTTGATGGAGAGGAAATCAGAACCAGATGTAAGAAGACTTCAGCATTCTAAGAATGATGTCAAATGACCCACTTCATGGTGGATTATGCACTTATTTACTATGAGATATATTTCTTATCCAGGAATTCCTTGTTTGTGTATCAATTGTAGATTTTTGGTTTGCAGTTATTCTGAAGTTTTGATATGAGTCTATATGTATATGAGATTGCTTTAAGTTGTTGTTCTCTTAACTGCAAGTTCATCTCCAATGTTCTGTATTTGTACCCACCTCTTCTCATGATTCCTGATTTTGGTGGTATAATTGTGCATGGATGATTTCGTATCTTTACTGTATATATGCCTTTACTGGTGAGCCTTGTCATTTGTGGTATTTTTGTTTCCTGTTGCTGTCTTTTCTTTTCTGCCTAGAGAAGTTCCTTTAGTATTTGTTGTAAGGCTGGTATAGTGTTGCTGAATTCTCTCAACTTTTGCTTATCTGTGAAGGTTTTGATTTCTCCTTCAAATCTGAATGAGAGCCTTGCTGAGTAAAGTAATCTTGGTTGGAGGTTTTTTCCTTTTTTCCTTTCATCACTCTGGCCTGCAGAGTTTCTGCCAAAAAATCTGCTGATAACCTTATTGGGGTTCCCTTGTATGTTACTTGTTTCTTTTCCCTAACTGCTTTCAATATTTTCTCTTTGTCTTTAATTTTGGTCAGTTTGATTACTATGTGTCTCGGTGTATTCCTCCTTGGGTTTATTTTCTATTGGTACTTGTTGTGCTTGCTGGATTTGAGTGAGTGGTTCCTTTCCCATGTTAGGGAAGTTTTTTGCTCTTATCTCTTGGAACATTTTTTCTGTCTCCTTCTCTCTCTCTTCTCCTTCTGGTACCCATATAATATGGATGTTTGTGCATTTAACGTTGTCCCAGAGTTCTCTGTGACTCTGTTCATTTGTTTTCAATCATTTTTCTCTTCTGTTCTGCATCTGTAATTTCCACTAATCTGTCCTCCACCTCACTTATTCCTTCTTCTGACTCCTGTATTCTGCTGTTAGCTGCCTCTAGTGAATTTTTTATTTCAGTTATTGTATTTTGCATCTCTTCTTGTTCAAGTTTTATATCTTGTATCTCTTTGGTCAGTGTTTCCTGTGAGTTATCCATCTTTGCCTCCAGTTTATTTCCAATGTCTTGCATCATCTTCAGCATCAAAAATCTGAAGTCTTTTTCCTGGAGGCTGAGAATCTCCTCATCACTTAGCTATTTTTCTGGGGTTTTTCCTTTCTCCCTCATCTGAGTTATAGTTCTCTGTCTTTTCATTTTTATAGGTTTTTGGTGTGGTGCCCTTTTTACAGATAATAGAGTTGTAGCCTCTTTTACTTCTGGTGTCTGTCTCCCTTGTGGCTGAAGTCAGTATGGGGGCTTGCTGTAGGCTTCCTGATGGGAGGGGCTGATGCCTGCCCACTGGTAGGTGGAGCTGATTCTAATCCCTCTTGAGGGTGGAGCTTAGTAACTGGATGGGATTAGAGGCAGCTGTGTGCCTGAGGGGTCTTTAGGTAGGGGGGCTGTGATCCCACCTGGGTTGTTGTTTGCCCTGGGGCTTCTCAGCAGCTGACTGATAGGTGGGACCAGATTTTCCCAAAATGGCCACCTCCAGAGAAAGGCAGCTGCTGAATATTCCTGATACTTTGCCTTCAATGTCCCTCCCTCACAACAAGCCACATTCACCCCTGTTTTCCCAGGATGTTCTCCAAGAACTGCAGTCAGGTTTGACTCAGATTCCTATGGAGACTTTGCTCTGCCCTGGGACCCAGTGCATGTGAAAGTCCGTGTGCACCTTTTAGAATGGGGTCTCCATTTTCCCCAGTCCTGTAGAGCTCCTGCACACAAGCTCCACTGGCATTCAATGCCAGATGCTCCAGGGGCTCTTTCTCCCAGTGCTGGATCCCTGCACATGAGGGTTTGATGTGGGGCTCAGAACTCTCACTCCTGTAAGTGAGTCTCTGTGAACCAGTTAGTTTTCAGTCTGTGGAACTTCCCACCTGGGGGGTATGGGATTGTTTATATCATGAAATCGCCCCTCCTACCTCTTGATGTGGCTTCCTCTTTTTCTTCTGGAGTAGGGTATCTTTTTTAAGGTTTCCAGTCCATTTGGGTGGGGATTGCTCAGTCTTTAGTTGCAAGTTTTGTTGTTTTTAGGAGAGAAGTTGAGTTCCAGTCATTCTATTTGGCCATCTTAATCCTGTCTCCTGTTTGGGGCTATTTTGATCCTATTTATCAACTTCTGAAAGTGTATGAACTTTGTAGAGTGCCCAGACTTTGTTTCTTTACAATATTGTGTTTAGACCCCCACTGCCTTTTTATAAATGGAGTAAAATTTGTTGGAGCTGAGATTTATTAAGGGTCAAAAATTATTTCTGATACTTGAGGTCTGCACATATTACTTCCCTGCTTAGTCTCTTATGTTTTCCTATTAATTGCTTTTCTTCCTTTACTCTTAGGAGGGAAAAAAAAAAAAAAAAACTCATTTGCTAACCCAAATTTCCTTTAGCAATTTTCATTTCATATGTAAAGTAATAATCAAGTTCTCTGAGAACATGCTATTTATCCCATGTCTGTCCTCCCAGCAAAAAGCATACTCTTTATTTAGTGCATTAGTGATAATTTTAAAAGATTACTAAAGGCATATATGTATGAATGACTTCAGATGGACAGATTAATAAATAAAAATTTAAATTATATACAGTCATTTCTTTTTTTGTAGAATAGCTTTTTTTTTTTTATTTGAGAAAATAAAAACAAATTTTTGGTGTTTTTTTTTTTTTTTTTTTTTTTTTTTTTTTGTAGTGCCACACCCACAGCATATGGAAGTTCCCAGGCTAGGGGTTGAATCAGACCTGGAGCTGCCAGCCTACACCACTGCCACAGCAAGGTCAGATCTGAGCCACATCTGCAACCTACACCACAGATCATGGCAACACGGGATCCTTAACCTACTAAGTGAGGCCAGGGATTGAACTCAAGTCCTCATGGATATTAATCAGGCTCCTTACTGCTGAGCCACAACAAGAACTCCCAATATAATTTTTTACACTCTAAAAATTAACTATTTTTTCTTATTTTTAGGAAAAGTGGAGACAAAACAGTTAATAATTTTGAATGAAACAATTCCAGGTCATTTGCTTTTTTAATTCAGAAATACTTATTGAGAGCTTAATATGTGTAAAGTACTATTCTGTATGCCTAGAATATATTAAAAAACAATATTGATAAATATTTCTACCATTATGGAATGTATATGAGGAAACCAACCAAAGATTAGCTCCATCTTCTGTGTCTTCAATTATCTATGTGTAAAAGTAAGATACACCTAAAACTGAAAGTGAAAATGCTTCTGAATTGATACCAGATATTTTGCAAAATATATTTAAATAGTGTGCTTACAAGAGAGGGAAGTAAATAAATGCCTGCAGAAATGTATAAAGAGTAAGGATTAAAATAAGTAGGAATTTTAACTTAACCAGCAATTATCCTTAACAAAAAATATATTATCACATTTTAATTCATATGTACTGAGGCTGTCCTCTTCTGAAGAAGTAAAACTGTTGTTGACTAAGTGTGAGAATAAAAGGAAAAAAAAAACTACAGAAATTTGTTATCAGGTCTTAGATTTGACTGCTAAAAATTAAATCACCATCTAATTTATATTAGTTATGATCTGAAAAAATTAGTATACATATTTAAAATGGTATTATCATTATTTAATATACAGTAATATTTCAGTTGTCTTTAAATGTTGCTAATGTATTTAGATTTCTAATTTTAAATTAATTTGTCTAGAGTCAAAATATCTAGGAAAAAATAGAGATATCTCTTCCTGGGGAAACTGTCAAATAACTGAACTTACATATACTAATAAATGATTATGGCCTTATGCATGTGTCAGATGAAATGGGTATCTATTTGTTTAATACAGATTATCCTATATCCCCAATTTCTTATCCCTCCCTGAGACTTTGGCCTGATTTTTTTTCCCTTATGTCAGCGTGCCTTACTGGGCCCTCTCAGTCATTGTAATGCCTGAAAAAGTCTATGTTCCGGGACCTGTTATAGGAACTCACATTCATTGCTGGTAAAAACACAAGACTGAGCACCTACTTTGGAAGACAGTTTTGCAATTTCTTATAAAGTTAAACATAGATTTATCATACAGTACAGCAGTTGTATGCCTAGGTATTTAGCCAGTTGATTTGAAAACCTATGTCCAAACAAAAACCTGTATGAGAATGTTTATAGCAGCTTTACTCATAATCACCAAAAAATGAAAGAAACCAAGATGTCTACAATAGATTCCTAAACAAACCATGGTGTATCCACAGGATAACATATTATGAAATCATAAGGTATTAATTCATGCAAAATTATGGAAGAATGTAAAAATGCATTGTACTAAGTTAAAGAAACCAGACCCCAAATGCTACATACTGTATAATTTTATTCATATAACATTTGTAAAATGTAAAAATATCAGGATAGAAGACCGATCAGTGTTTCCTAAGTGTTGGGATAGGGGAAAGTGTTTGGCAAGGGGAAGCACAGGGAACATTTTAGGGTGATGGAACTAATTTGTATTGTACCATTGTGGTAGGTGCACAAAATTCTGCATTTATCAAAATCCATTGAATTTTTCAGCACAAAGATTGAACCTTAATATGTACATTAAAGAGGTGAGACGATCCCAGGGTGATAAGAGAATATTGTTGTATTACATCTGAAGGACATAACCTCACTGAAGGGGAAGGGAGAAAAATGTGCTGACACAAATGACAGAGGGCAGGAGCCAGGTTCCCTATTGTTGGACCGGGAGATGACAGATAAGCAAAGGAAATGGCCCATGTGCTAATGGATTAGAGTTGGAAACAGCAATATGAACTCATATTTCTGCTTTATATAGATATAGATGTTACATATAGAAATATATATGAATGTGTATGTACTAGTATACACATTTATAGTTGCTACTCGGTCAGCTAAAAGGGTCTAGAAGTAACAGTACTCCGGTAACAATGAACATTCTTAGGATCCAGATCTAATACCATTCTAAAAAAAAAAAAAAAAAAAGAGAGACAGACAGGAGAAAGAAAAAAGAAGCAATGCTCCTTGGAGAAAGGATGATTGTAGAAATGGGGCAGAAAATAATAGGAACTTGAAGCATCTTCTAGTGCCAGTATATAACGAATTCCTAAAACAAAATGAAACGAAGTCTAATGATGGGAACTTGTCAAAGGGACACAGGAGCCAACTCAAAGAGCTGCCAGTGGCCAAAACTAGAACAGCTGAAGCAACAAAATGAAAACACAGTGTGGGATTATAACCCAGAGTATAAAATAAATATCTATGAGTGCATGCTGATATAAATTATTGAATAAATGAGGAGAAGAGACAACTCTAAGGAGAACTCCAAATATTATGTAGGTACTCTGACCTGAAGAAGCAGGAGTATGATCCCCTCCTTAAGTGTACGCTGCACATAGAGACTTCCTTCCAAAGGGCAGAGTGGGGAAAGAGGGTGAAGAAGGTAACTTTACAGTGAAGAAAGATGACAGTCACCCCTTCAGGGGATCAAGTTTAACATCAACAGTGAGTCAGGTTGATGTATATATCCTTGATATGATGTGATGAAAATGGCCCTTTACCTCTGTGGTCTTCCTCCCAAGAAAACATAACCTCAATTTAATAATTAAAAAAAAAGTCCACTGGGAACTCTGTCTAGTCACTTATGATGGAGCATTTAATGTGAGAAAAAAGAATGTATATGTGTATGTGTAACTGGGTCACCCTGCTGTACAGTAGGAAAAAATACATAAAAAATAAATAAAATTTTAGAAAGTCCAACCAACCCCAATTAAGGAACATTCTACAATGTACTTGACAGTACTCTTCAAAACTGCCAAGGTCAGCAGAAAAAAGTCTGAAAACCTGACACAGCTAAGGGAAGCCTAAGGACGCATGACAACTAAGTGTAATGTGGAATCCTGGAACATAAAAAGAGCATTAGGTGAAAATGAAGAAAAATCTGAATAAAGCATGGACTTTAATAATAATGTATCAGGAGTTCCCGTTGTGGCTCAGTGGTTAATGAATCTGACTAGGAACCATGAGGTTGTGGGTTCAATCCCTGCCCTTGCTCGGTGGGTTAAGGATCCAGTGTTGCTGTGAGCTGTGGTGTAGGTCGCGGATGTAGCTCGGATCCCACGTTGCTGTGGCTCTGGTGTAGACTGGCAGCTACAGCTCCGATTAGACCCCTAGCCTGGGAACCTCCATATGCCGTGGCAGCGGCCCAAGAAATGACAAAAAATAAAATAAAAATAATAATGTATCAATAATGTGCAATATTAGTTGTAACAAATGTGTCTTATTAATGTAAGATGAAAATAATAGGATGAAGAGTATATGAGTATAACTGTCCTAACTTTGCCATTTTTCTGCAAATCTAAAACTTTGAAAAGTTTACTTCAGAAAAAAAGTACTAGGGGAGCTTCCTTATGAAACTTGTCTTTTTCAACATTCCTTTTTTGGTTTCACAGTGGTTTGTTTGTTTGATTGCTGGTTTGGGACAGCTGTGGTTCAATGGTAATTGATCAAGATCAGGTTTTACAGAAATTTATTACCACATATGTGCTTTTCTCAATTCCTGAAGCTGCCTTTAAGTAGAGATTGGATTCAGAGTTCATGAACGGTAAAATATAGTTTTTTACAGTGCCCAAACAAAATATATTGTCCGTTCATGCAGCAAGAATTCAGATCATACACGTTAAACACTCCCAGGCATTTTGCTAAGTATCACTGTATGTCCAATGTTTGAAAGTGAAAAAATACACCTATCATATGTCAGAGGTAAATTTATTATAGATACTGAACAAATTGTGCAGTCCACGAGGGCACATGGGATAAGAACGTATTAACCTGTTTCATCCTGGAGAGAGGTCTGGCACCATGGAAATTCTTCTAAGTGGTGGGTCCCTGGTGAGGAGGCTCTGCCAGCTAGCTAAGCTTTGCTGAGAACAACAGGTGTCATGCTGGGGGGTGGTATGTGAACAAGGAGGATAGGTTACCAGGAGAAATTCCTAAATACTTAAGATGCAACTCACGTGTTCTGCCCACAGAATTCCTTCTAGGACTATTTTCAGGGTGAGTTCTCAGTTCTGACATTAGCAGGCAAATTTCTCTCAATCTCCTCTCTTGACCTAAATCTCCACAAAACCAGAACAACTTATTGAGAAGAAGCAGAGATCTCCTCCATCCTGCTTCATATTAGAATTCTCTTTGGAGCTTCTATATTGCCATGCCTGGACCCTGTCCATGACCAATCAGAATTTCTAGTGGGAGTGGTACACAAGCATCAGGAGATGTTTAAATCCCCCAGGTGATTCTAAAGTCCATGCAGTATTGAGAGCTCTGGTGGTAGCTGAAGCTTTAAACCCCTATGAACCTTAACCTTCTAAAAGTAAAGCAGCTTGCATGGGAAATGGATGTAGGGTTTCTCCAGATTCCAGTGTTTAGCTTTTGCAACTTTCAGTTCAAAAAATAAAATGAAAAAGAAAAAATTTCACAACAAGCCTATGGGAGAATCAGAGAAAATGCTCTGGGGTCATTCTCTCTCTCTCTCTCTCTGCCCTCCCTCTTCCCCGCTCTCCCTCCTTTTTGCATTTCTTGACATAATTAGGCAGAGGCATATTCATGACTTGTAAAAGCAAAACATCAACAGGGCTGGAGCTACTGAGCCAAGAAGAAAACCTGGGGAAGTGAAAGGGACAATGGACCTAGTTCTTTACATCATTCAGACTAGAGCATCTCCTCTCTCTCAGGATCTCTGTGTGCTCAATAACTCCAGCATCCCTGACACTATTGTGTTCCTAAATGTGAAAATTATAGGTCAATTGTGAAGATAATAAAGAAGCCTCAGGCACAGGATGCCAGGAATCACCAAGCAGTACTGAGGTACTGGATCTCAGTAGAAAGGAATCCTTAACTCTCTGAGAAAATGTGCATTAAAGAAGAAAAAGAGGTGATTTGTGACATTCAACTTTAAGCAAAATGAGAATTTTAAACTGTTTTTATAAATGTTTACAAGTGTGACACCATCGATTCTACACATTTTTTTTCACTCTTTTAATCCAGAGATGACTTGTTTTTGGGGATCTTTTCTTAGAGAAGTATCAGTAATTTAGTAGTGATTTGAGGCACTAAGTGAACCTGTATTCTTAAAAGCTTCTTATAGATGAGAAAGAGCTTATAAGTATGTACATCTTGATATGCAACCTGCTTTTTAAATTAAGATAAATAGAATTAGGATCACAACCTGTGTCTGAAATTTATTAACTTCATAATTTCCAGAAATCACTAAACTGCGTAGTAAATGGAATATTTGATCAAACCAGTGGCTCTTCCAATGCTGTGGTAGATTCACTAGGTCTTTAAATGCAGCCTAAGAGAGTATGTTCGGCCAAGAAAAGAATCACTAATTGTCTGTGAACTCACAGTGATCTTCAAACTTTCAAAGTAAATGATTCTCAGGGGGACACTTGCCCTTCTAGCTCCAGATGCTCTAGAAACTGTGACAAACTACAAGTAGCCAGGTGACTCCTGAGAGATATGTTAAATTTGTGTTAATATCATTTTAGGATAAATCTCACTAGGAATAGCTTCACTCTCCTCCACTAGGTACAGTTCATATTGAATCAGTTATAAAATCTAGAAAAATAAGGCACCTTCTCTCTCTCCTTGGAACATTAGATTGATTTTTCCACCCAGGAATATCCCAAACCCTTTCTCCACTCACCACCCAGTTTCCAGCTCTCAAATATTTTATGCATTAAGCAAGGACTGCAAAAATGAATGTATTGCTCTTCTTGCTATTCCTATCTCAAATAATCTTAATCCAAACTTTGCAGTTGAACCATAAACAGTTATAAAGCATCTACTTCATGCCAGGCACTGTGCTAATTTCCTATGGACATGGAATTGAGTAAGAGTTTTATTAACCTATTTCAGAAAAGAAACTATTTTCCATAAGAAATCCATCATATTTCATGATGGCTAATAGCTGGTAGCAAATTAATATTTCATATGCCTAATTTCCATGGAATCTCGATTTATTTCTACCTACCTCAGAAAAGGACAATTGAGAAAATATTAGAACTGCTTGTGACTGATCTATTGCCAGTGTATAATGTGCTGGTTAAAAGTAAGCCTCTGAGGGAGTTCCCGTTGTGGTTCGGTAGGTTATGAACCCTGCTAGTATCCATGAGGCTGCACGTTTGATCCCTGTCCTTGCTCAGTGGGTTGAGGATCTGGCCTTGCTGTGAGCCGTGGTGTAGGTTGCAGACGCGGCTCGGATCCTGCGTTGCTGTGGTTGTAGTGAAGGCCAGCAGCTGCAGCTCTGATTCGACCCCTAGCCTAGGAACTTCCATATGCTGCAGGTATGGCCCTAAAAAACAAAAAAAAAAAACAAATGAAAAATAAGTCTCTGAGTTCAAATTCTGACTGGCTGCATGGTTTTGATCAAGTGTCTTAGTATTTGTGAATTGGAGTTTCCTAATTTGTAATGTGGGGAAATAGTTCCTGTCTAATAGAGTCATTCTGATAGGGAAATGAGATCCTGTAAATCTGAAACAGATTAAACAGTAAAAGCTGGAGTTCCCATCGTGGCTCAGTGGTTAGCAAATCCGACTAGGAACCATGAGGTTGTGGGTTCAATCCCTGGCCTTGCTCACTGGGTTAACGATCCGGTGTTGCCGTGAGCTGTGGTGTAGGTTGCAGACACAGCTCGGATCCCGAGTTGCTGTGGCTCTGGCATAGGCCGGTGGCTACAGCTCCGATTCAACCCCTAGCCTGGGAACCTCCATATGCCGCGGAGCGGCCCAAGAAATGACAAAAAAGACAATAATAAACAGTAAAAGCTACTACTATGAGATTCAAGGAGACTCAAAGGTGGTGTTTCTTAGAGGTTTATGTTTGAGGCTGTGTTTGCAGAGCACTTTACATAAGACTCAGAAAATATCTACAGTCTTTGTGTTGCAAAGAATTGGGGGGTGGGGACTGATGCATCTTTTGGGGTATCTAAAGTGCCACTAGACTCTTGGTTGTTGTCACCATTAGTATTTATTATTTTCATGTTACGGACTTCATGAAGAATAAGGAAAATATGTCAAGCTAAACCCGGTTAGTGGTCAAATTTTCCTTTTTTTTAGTGTTGTGGAAAGAGAACTGAAGTTGAACATAAAATTACTCCCTTCACACTCAGAATTTAAATGAAAATTCTGAGGACTGCCTCAGTAGGAAATCTGCCTTCTAGCCTTTATTCATTCATTCATTCACTCTGTCACCCATTTATTATTTTATATATAAAAGAGTAGTACTGTCTATGAAGAACATTTTTTTGAGGCACACATTCCTATCTCATACTATGCGATTTTAATGATCAAATTAAAACTGGATTTATGGAAAATCAAATTCTTTTTAAACCTCCTGCTAAGACAAGAAAGAAAAGCAGACTGCTGAGTAACATATTTCCTGAAAAATATAAAAAGACAATGATAAGTCTGTGTCAGTCATGCAGCAGGTGATTCATTCCATCAGTGACCTTGTGTGATTGCATGCGGTGGGGGGCATACAGTATAGAATTTTCAATTAAATGTAGGTTGTTTTTCTTGAACATTTTTAGAACATTCTTCCTAATTAAATATAAATGATGAGGAGGTTGGGAAGTGTGAAAACGATCAGAAACTACAAATTGCCATTTAAAATTATTAACTATATTCCAGGCTTCCTTGTGGTCCATATGAATGTCGTGCAGCATAGGAAAGTCTGTCACGAGGTCACAGTGCTGTCTTTTCACTCTGTGGTGATATAATTATCATTTTGCTAATGTCCAAAATACATACCCTTATTTCATTTTAACCTGTCAGCATCGTCATTTCTGAGCCCCGTTATTTCTGAGCTGTCACTAAGAATTGCCAGCTTAGCCTTGTCACCAACCACTAGTGTGCCCTGAATTTCCAAACCATTTTAAAGTCAGTGTACTCTTCTGGGGATACACTTGCACTGTGGATCCCCACTTTGAAATGACAACATCTGAGCACAATCGGAGCAGCACTGGTAAACCTCTGCGTTCTCCTGTGACTACTTTCCTCCATTGCCTGTGCATCTTGTTAGTGCTATGCTTGAATCCACACCATTAAAGCAGCTGCCCAGGTGCTGTCATTCTCAGTTACTTAGGGCTCCTAGGAAGACAGACCAACTCTGAGAAAATGTCTCTGCCCCTCATTTTATCACCCAGAGACAAAACCTTGAAAACATGCAACCAATTATTTGAAATCTCCCCAAGGCTCATAGGATAGAGCTGACTGCCCTTCCAAACTCAGAAAAAGAGCTGAACTAAGGCAGATAGGACAGATCAGGACTGATCAAAACCAGCATTCAGACAGGAAGGACCAATTAAGATGACTGCTGGAAGGGAATGCAAGATACCAAAGAAGGAAGTGTTTTTTTTCTTTTTAATTTGAGAGAATTGTAAGTTTTCCATTATAATCCATAATTTGGTAATTTTTTCGTTAGAGTTTTAAACATATGGCCCCTATATCATTTCAGGCAACAAAAGAGAGATTGTGTTCAATGTGTGTGCAGTGAATGAAAGTGCGATAAAAATGTCTAAACTAGCAAATAAAAGATGGAAATATCTTGCATGGATTTAAATATACGTGGGATTATAAGAGTTTTTAACTAATTTGGAGCCTTGTTTCTTTTATGAGATGAGAATTGAAATTAAAGATAATTTGAATGTTTAAATTTGGGTAGACTTTTGTCAGGTGAAGGTACTCTAATCAGGACTTCACAAGCATGACTGAACTTTGGAGTCATTGGGGAGCTTTAGGAGTTGTTTTATGCCAGGTTAAGAGTAAAAAATGCTAACAATCAATTATCTGTCATCATAAATTGTAAGAAGCACCCTCATATCAGAGAGATTAAATATGGAAAATACAGCAAGGCGTAGAACTGATAATAATTGTAAAGTTGGCTTTAGAAGTTATCATCCAGGGGAATGATCTAATTAAACTTTTCCTAGCACTGGGAAAATAGGTACAGGAATAGTGGACATAGAGCCAAAGTAATTCTGAGAACTTAATTTATCTCTCAGACTGTAAAGTTCTAAAGAAAAATACTGATGGCCAGCTAAAGTTCAAGGGATTTTATGACAGTAGTTGGAGAAATAACAGTCATATAAACAATGTGATTATATTTATTTCTCTGACTTTCCTTCGAGGGAGTATATAAATGACAATATTTTCTTTTAAAAGCTTTACATAAATGATTTGAACTCTATAGACTAATACATTCTCACATATTGTGGGGCAATATATCTTCTACAAATAAGTTCATTTGTATCCTTTTTTTTTTAGATTCCATATGTAAGTGATATCATATGATGTTTGTCGTTCACTAACTTCACTTAGTAGGATAATCTCTAGGTCTCTCCATGTTGCTGCAAATGATATTATTTCATTCTTTTTTATGGCTTAGTAACATTCCATTGTATATATGTACCACATCTTCTTTATCCGTTCCTCTGTTGATGGACATTTAGGTTGCTTCCATGCCTTGGCTATTGTAAATAGTGCTGCAGTGAACATTGGAGTGTGTGTATCTTTTCAAATTATGGTCTTCTTCAGATAGACGCTGCTACAGAGGTTCCTCTAAAAACTAAAAATAGAACTACCATATGGAAATCTCTCTAAACTTTTAATAAATATATCTGCAGGGTATCCTCAGTGGAATTTTTTTTTTTTTTTTTTGGCTTTTTGTCATTTCAGGGCTGCACCTGTGGCATATGGTGGTTCCCAGGCTGGGGGTCTAATCAGAACTATAGACGCCAGCCTACACCCCAGCCACAGCAATGTGGTATCCAAGCTGCATCTGTAACCTACACCGCAGCTCACAGCAACACCAGATCCTTAACCCACTGAGCGAGGCCAGGGATTGAACCTGCAACCTCGTGGTTCCTAGTTGAATTCATTTCTACTGCACCACAATGGGAACTCTGGAACTTTTTTTTTTTTTTTTTTTTTTTTTTTTTAATGGCCACAACCACAGCATATGGAAGTTCCCGGGCCAGGGATTGAATGTAAGCCACAGCTGTTGACTACTGCGCAGCTGCAGCAACAACCACTGTGTCAGGCTGAGGATTGAGTCATTTCCTCCACAGTGACCTGAGCTCCTGCAATTGGATTCTTAGCCCATTGTACCAGAGCAGAAATGCCCATCAGTGGAACTTTTATTTTCAGCATATATATTTCTATTTTGAGTGTTTTATTTTTAACATTGATTGCATCTCTAATGAGGGAAATTAAATGAAGGACAAGCAGAGTAGACTTTGGTTTTAGAAAGTGAAGATTAAGTTCTTCTTGCTGAACTTCTTAGAGTATATTCACACTGGAGCAATCATCCAATTAAGATTGAGAGTACGGTTAAATCCCATTAGGGCAATTATTCAGTTAATTACTCTGGTGTGAGCATGGCCTTAGTTTAAGAAACATAGAACATGTGCCTGTATCTAAACGAGAAAGAGGTCAGGGCCATCTCTCCAGCAAACCAATTTAGAAGATTTAAGTGAGCTGTTCGATAAGCCAAGAAAGAATCCCTTTTTGAAAAATTTACATTTAAAAGGAGAGCATGCTTAATTAATAATGGACATGAACCCCTCACCAGAAAGAGATGTCAAAAGTGGAGTATTTTTACAGTTGGATGGCCATTGGAGCAGTTCAGCATCTTTTTCATGCCAAGCACAAATTATATATAAAGTCATTCATCCGTTTACTCTTTTTTAATTCACTATGTAAATATTTATTGGGTGTCTAATAATGTAGATAAAAACTCTGCAGTTTTAATGTGCTCGTCAGGCATGAGGGAAGTTCAGAGAAGCCTAGAGCTGAAATAAATATTTTCTGCAGCAGTATGAGTTGCAAGGATCCAAAATGCTATGTTGATTCACAAGCAATCTTGAGTAACAACCCATGATCATTTCCTTTATTCCAAGGACTTGTATTTCACTGTGTTTGTATCTTCTTAGCTATTAAATGGCATCTTGTGATGCCCACCTCTGGGCCTTAATATGCAAATACCAAGCCACTACTCAGCCGTAATGCAAAAATCCAGATATTTCCTCTAATATACCACATATAGGATTATACAGCTAAGCTCTAGAAAGTTTTGCTTGTCCCTATAAGGTCATTAAAATCCAGAATAAACCAAAAATGCTAGTGATAAAATCCTTCCATCCCCACCTTGTTAGTCTGGCATTGGATTGGCAAGGAAAAGCAAGTGAGGTCTTTTTTTTCATCTTTATGCATCACTGAAGATTTCATGGAATGAAATGGATCTGTTTCCCAAAAGGGGAAAATCAGACCTCTTTGTTTTCCTGCTCTTGCAAAACTGCTCAAGCATGAGGCTCTTCTTATTGACCGTACATCTTCCATTTAAAAAGAGACTCTGGGTTTATTCTAGGTTCTTGAGATACAAAACAAGGCAGGAAACTTGCTATGTGTTAACTAAATTATGGGGGTGATATTTTTTTAGCCACTGTAATCATTGTCCCTATAGAATGAAATTGTTTATTTCCAAATTTTATATAATTTATAGGAATATAGGTTTGTTGTGGTATTCATTACAAATTTTAATCTCATGGTTTTAACTAAGGTATTATTTTGCTGAAATTTTGCTATATTACTTACTACAGGACTGAGTGCAGTTTAAGTCTTTCCTCAAATCCCCCCAAAAAGAAAATTATTTGTGAATTGGCAGGCTCTGTACTGATCTACTTAGTTCCATGCTTCTGAACCTCATGGAGTAATTAATCTCTCCCAGAATTTTGGGCCTGCCCCAAATGCTGTAAGCTATCCTGTTCCCAGATAGAAAGAATAGTAAGACCCTTTCATCACTAATCCAGGAGATCAGAATTAAGTCAGAATTGCTTCTCTTACTCTGATGTCTTAACTTCTTTCTAGTGTGTAATCTCCTGCCTCATTCACCTGATTCAATGGGAGTATTTAGACCACATTTCCAATAATACTTTTGTCTGTCTTTTATCCTTTTATCTGAGTAGAGTGGAACATCACATATGCAATTAGTTCTTGTAATTTTTATTTTGTACGTGATTTTTAAAAGTAACCTAACTTTTTTGCATATGTACTTTTGTGTGTATGTTACATACAATATATATTCTCTGCATTGTTTTACATACTATATGTTTATAGATTAAGTTTAATTTATAGGATCATATAAATCAGATTATGTGCAGCATACTTTATAGGCTATACAGATGCTGTCAAAGTCAACATGGACTAATTGACTTTTGCCTTGTGTGCTGAATTTAGAACTTAATTTCTAACATGTATCTTCTCCATTAATTTTCTACTGTTGCTGTAATGAATATCACAGTGTTCTTTTACCATTTTTACAATGTCGAATCACCAACAATGTTGTTCCTAATGGCTTAAAACACCGAATTTCCATCTTACAATTCTGTAGGTCAAAGGTATGACAAGGGTCTCATCAAGCTAAAATAAAAAGTGTTGGCAGGGCTGCTTTCTTTTTAGTATGTTCTGGGTGGGATCCCTTTTTTTCCTTGCCTGTTCCAGCTTCTAGAAGTCACCTGTATACCGGCTGATAGTCTCCTTATATTTTCAAAGCCAGCAGTGGCAGTTCCAATCTCTGGTATCACATCACTGACCTTCTTTTCTGTACCCCTCCTCTACTTTCAAGAATCCTTGTCACTGATTACTCTGGGCTTACCCATATAATGAATGATCACCTCCGTATCTCGAGGTCCATACCTTAGTCATGACTACAAAGTCCCTTTGCCATCTGTGGTCGCTTTAGGAGTCATTACTCTGCCTACCACACCTCCATTGTATGTTTCTTGCAGTATAGTTGCTGTGGAAATTAGATTGTTTTGCATTGCACAAGAGCTAATAGGGGTCATTGCCCCTCAGCTGAAGGTACGTTTGTATTTTCTCTAATTTCTGCTGAATTTCTTTCTTTACCAGCCTGAACCACTTCCCAAGATCTGCTGCTTAGAACTCCTCAGATTACTGGTGCTGTCTCAGAAGGTTAACTTGACACCTCCAACATAGTAACCAACCTCTGTTGCACCCTCAGTTTTCCCAGATATTCTGTAATATGTATTTCATTAAAATTCTTTCATTATTCATATTCCAAACCTACTCCAATCATGTCACCTCTGTGACAGTCGCTGTGATTTGCCCCAGTTCCTCTTCAGTGTAGGACTGACTTGTAGCTCTGCTACTGGGAGTGATGTAGGCAGATACCTTTTAGTGTCAGTCCTGATTCAGTTGCTTCTCCTAGTGGGGCTTCCCCCTCCTGGGGTGGCACTCATGTAATGGCCAGTTGATATCAGATGTATAAAACCTGGCTCAGAACAACTCTTAAAGTCTCTTCTGGATTCAGAGCTCCCCATGGAACAGGCCACGGCTATAATTGAATCTCACTGCACTTGGAGTTTACCTTCTGTTCTGTTCTGCTACATTCCTTTGTGGCCATAGGGTTTAATCCCAAGAGTACCCCATTAATAAATACTGTTAATTAATAACAGTTTTAGAGTTGGCTTTACAGAGAACCCAAATTGCAACACCCTCTAAAAAAGTGAGTTACCTTTCATGCTAATCTGTATTTCTCTTGTCCTCATAAGTTTCAACCCAAATATTCCTTTGTCTTAAAATCTTTTTAATTCTTTTAGGCAACCTAAGTTATTCTTCCCATGCTCCCTCATATCCTGGAACATAAGATCTTTGTCTTAAGAGGTTAAATAATAAATTGTTAAAATTACTGTTCCTCTCTACCTACCACAGTGTGTGTTTTCTGAGATCAGGCATTGTGTTTCTTTCTTGCTAGCTCTGGAATGTATAATAAGGATGATTGATAAATATTTTTAATGATTATATAATTAACCAGTTTCCTCTACATCCACTGAAATCCCAATTCAGTTTAGGGTTCATCATATTACTATTCATCCTGAATTGTCACAGCACATCCAATCTTCTTTGCACTAAATAATGTGCTGCACCCCCACACAATCATACTTTCCTACATAATTTAGCAAAATAGAGTTTATAGGCTATTTAGGTAGATTAAATTTCTACCATTTAAAATGCTTTTTGTAATTCTTCTACTCAACTGTTTGCTTATAGGTTGCTCTCTAGTTCTCAATCATATTTTTTTTTTCCTGCCTATCTAGATCGGTCATACCTAGCCAGGGTCCAGTTACCAGGAGATGGTCAAAACACGTAATGCAAACTTGATCTTAGAAAAACTGCATGAGTATTGCCTTCTTATCAATAGAGTTGGAGTTCCTTATATTCTTAATGGGCCTGCTTCCTTGGAGAGGAGTTTATATTCAATCAGAAAGAGTAGAATACCTGTGAATTCATCTTGCCCACTTAAGAAAATTCTCAATCCTCTGGTATACTACAATTGCTTAAAAATAAAGAATTACCTTCTTATATATATGTGTGTATATATAATCTTATATATATATATATGTATATATGTGTATATATACACACACACAATTATATATATATATAATTTCTTGGCAAAGTTATATTATTCTCTGACTTTCACAGCACTGTTGACACTGTAATACACTTATCTATTTGTGATATTTACCTGTTTATTTGTGATTATGCTGGGATCAGGATGACACAGCAACAGGTTTAGATCTCAGTGCCTGATTTTTAAAAAATTCTTGATGTCCAGACTGATTTTCTTCATTTGTGATTCCAGGTCGTGACTACTTCTCTTCATTGGGCTTTGATCATGCTTAACCATTTTTACATATTTAATCCAGAACATCTAAAAACATGTCCATACCAGACCCAGAAATACGTCTGGGAGGTATACGATGTGTCCTGGGGTCTCATGTCAATGGTCTCATGGTAGAACTGCCCTTGCGTTGGTAACTTGATATTTCCCTAGATCGTCGTTGAGTATACTGTAAGTAAAGTTCAGTTCCAGCAAAAGTGATAGCATTTTTCAGTTCATATTATCCCCAAAGTTCAAGAATATTGCTTTTAAATTTATCTTTGTATGGGCATATTTTGAAATGTAAAATGTCAAACTAAGTAAAACCATATAAAAATATGTGTTGGTTACTTCACATAACATAAAAATAAGAAATCATCCACAAATACTATGGAACTGCCTTATTTGTATATAACTTATTTATTAAATTGAAATATTACCCTATACGGTAACAACTGAAGTCAGAACTAGAGGGAGATTAACAAATATAAAACTTGAGAAACAGACTTCCAAGGAATGGAATTAATTTAGACAGAAAACACTAAATTATTAAGAGAAATGGCAATCAGAAGTAATATACTAGATTGAGAATCCCTCCAGTTGGAGAGGAAGTTATTGCTGTAACATTCACAGTGTTTGGACAGAGGAATAATCTGTTGTGGAATGAGCTAGAGATAGTGATGAAACTGGTGATGAATGATGTGGAGAAATTATATTTTTCCTCTTAAGGATGGAGCTGCAGATGCTATTACTAACTTCCGAATATAGTAAGCATGGTGGAAAATAAGAGTTGGTGACCTAAAGTTCTTTCCATGATGAGTACAAATCTGTCTTACAAATTCAGCCTGCTCATAAGACCTTGCTATTGGTAGCTGTCTCTTTTGGACTCAGAAACAACATGATGCCTTACCAAAGCATGATCCTTATTTATGAATTGTGCATTTCAGAGTCATCCAATCATAGCTATTCCTGAATTACTGCATCAAGGACATTCAAGGATGTCCTCCTAACTGTACTAAAAGATTTTTTCAGGATAAATACATTTAAAAAAATAGAAATATAGCCTCATATCTGTTTGGATTCCTTATATCATCTTCGAGCTGAATTAAGTTTACTAGCACACATCATCTGACTACTGGTTTAAAATAAACTAACACAACCAATCTGAATTGGCAATGCCATAGTCAAGTATATCTGTCTCATGGTCAAGAACAACATCTTGGGAAATAATATTACTGTATGCTGTCTTTGGAAATCACAGCATTTAGAGACTTTTGCAAACAAATTTAGGATTCACTTCAAACGATTTGCATCTTTTTATTAGATCCTCTTAGAATAGAATCATAGTAGTGGAGGTTTAAGGTCAGATGATATGTGAAATTTGGGGCATAGAGTAGGTGCTAAAAATAACAGTTATTTTCCCCGTAGATCCCAAAGCAAGTAACGTTTGTAATTGAAGAGGTGCAAGTTGGATCATACTCAACAGCATTATAACATACATGGATCACTGTAGTTTAATTGGAAAGTGTAGTCCAGAATCAAGACATGAAATTGTCCTACTTCTTGCACAGGGGGAAGAGGAGAAACCTCAAATCTGGTCTAGGACAGAAGCACGAAATAAAGATCCAAGGATGATAGTCATTTGGATAAAGAGTAATTTCTGAATGTTAGTTCTTTAAACAAAACTCTCTAGAAATTACCAATAAATACACTAACCATAAAAACTGCAGTTTCAAGTTATAGAAACTGTTGTTGACTCAATAAAGAAAAAGATATATATACATAAGTGGTTGTACCCATGGCATATGGACATTCTCAAGCCAGGTATCAAACCCAGCCACAGCTGCAGTCTACACTATAGCTGTGGACACGTGGGATCCATAACCCACTGTGCTGGGCCACAGATTGAACATAGGCCTTAGCAGTGACCTGAGCTGCTGCAAAGACAAGACCCAATCCTTAACCCATGGTGCCATAGTGGGAGCTCCTGAGGATGTATACTTTAGCATAGGTTTATCCAAATTTTGAAATCAAAGGGCAACACAAGATTTAAACTTTATCATGTGTTTCCCAAATTTTGATCAAGCATTGCTTAGATCTCTGTTTTTCTGATTCACCTCTTATTTCTTATATCTCTAATCAAATATTATTATGGGAGTTCCTGTCCTGGTACAGCAGAAATGAATCTGACTGGGAACCATGAGGTCGCAGGTTCGATCCCTGTCCTTGCTCAGTGGGTTAAGGATCCTGTGTTGCTGTGAGCTGTGGTGTAGGTCACAGACGCAGCTCAGATCTGGCTTTGCTGTGGCTTTGGCATAGGCCAGCAGCTGTAGCTCCAATTAGACCCCTAGCCTGGGAAAATCCATGTGCCACAGGTGTGGCCCTAAAAAAACAAAAAGCCAAAAAAAAAAAATGTATTATGCAGTTATTTCTCACAGACTCCTAAGCACCTCTTAACCTTGTGAAATTTTAACAAAAGTTATCTGCTTTTTTTTTTTTTTTTTTTTTTTGTCTTTTGGCCATTTCTAGGGCCGCTCCCGCAGCATATGCAGGTTCCCAGGCTAGGGGTCGAATCAGAGCTATAGCTGCTGACCTACAACAGAGCCACAGCAACGTGGGATCCGAGCCACGTCTGCAACCTACACCACAGCTCATGGGTAATGCTGGATCCTTAACCCACTGAGCAAGGCCAGGGATCGAACCCGCAACCTCATGGTTCCTAGTCGGATTTGTTAACCACTGAGCCACGACGGGAACTCCAAAGTTATCTGCTCTTTAAGTGTTTTCTGTTTCAATAAAAATCATTGGAAATAATTTTAAGCTTATATCTCTCTGAAGTTCTCTTTACTTATTCAGTGAACTTACCTGAAGAAGTGTTAGCCACGATCTAGGAGTGCTCTCACAGACAGGATATAAAATAGTGGACAGGGTTGTTCCATTTAAGTAGCTTCAAATATGTAATAGGATTATTGATTCCTGTTGGTGATGGTTTAGTTGTTAGAAATATATTTGTTTTAAAAAAATAATGAATAAGCATAATGTGTTATATTTTTAAAATGAATACTTAACACATCAATCCATGTGATTGTGTGCTTTAGAGACGTTTAGCCATAATTATTAAACCTTTGCCAGGTTTTGGGTACTTGACTTATCTCTGTTATTCATTATAACAATATTATGAGTTTGGCATTATTATCCTTATTTCTCATATTAAAAAAGTGGAAGCCCTGAGAGTTTTGGCAGTATATCCAAGGGTAAGCTGCTAATATGCAGTAGCACTGACTTTCTCACATGTAGCATTTACTGTACTTTGCATTGAAACCATCAATACACTTGATACTTTGACTACGTAGGTGCTTTAACTGTAATATTGTAGTATTTTCTCACCTCACCTAATCCCTATACAGACTGTCCTTAACGAATAGTAATTACACTTAGGATCTTAGAGCCTTTCTTGAACAATGAAACATTTCCACTAAAGCTCAGAGGTGGAGGCTACCAACACAAACAATCTTGGGGTAAGGTAAATGGATATAATGTGTATGAAATTATAACACTGGAAATCCCACAATAAAATTAAGACTAGTTCATTTTATGACTTCAATGGAAAATACTAATGAGGTTCTAACATCACCAAGGGTCAAAAGATAGAGAGGGGGAAAAATAAAATAATGTCATGATAGAAGTTAGGACTTTTGCCTGGCCAGGATAGGGTGGACAGCTCTGTGATAATACCAAATGATGTGATAGAACTCAACTTTGCAACATTATTTTAAATGAATTATTAGAATTTTATCTTATAATGCAATTACTATTAAGAAACATAGGACGCTCCCATTGTAGCTCAGTGGTAATAAGCCCGACCAGTATCCATGAGGACACAGGTTTGATCCCTGGCCTTGTTCAGTGGGTTAAGGATCCGGCATTGCTGTGAGCTGTGGTGTAGATTGTGGATGTGGCTCAGATCCAGTGTTGCTGTGGCTGTGGTATAGGCCAGAAGCTGTAATTCTAAATCAGCTGTAGCCTGGGAACTTGCATATGCCACAGGTATGGCCCTAAAAAGCAAAAAAAAAAAAAAAAAAAAGAAATATAAAGAATATATACTTGTTATTTATATTAGGATGTCTGAAGACATCTTTTAGCTTCATGCTTTTATTGAATCTTACTACACTTTTAAGAGATGTTCCATTACAACCCCATTTTGATGTGGAAATTCATTATGTTTTCAATACTATATTTTATTAACCTCCTCATCAACTATGTAGTGAAAATTACTAGGAAAAAAGATTGGGCATGATAATATAGACACCCTCCTAAAGAAGCTAACAGTCTAGTATGTGAGATGGCATGGACACCCTGATAAAGAAAGAGATACAAAAGGACACAAGACAGGATAGAAAGGATAAGCAGAGTTAAAGAAGAAGTATTCACGAATGCCTCATGGCCTTTGAACATATCCTTGGACAATATGTGTTATCTTAACATATAAGGAAAAAAAGGTCATGTCAACCAGAGGACACAACACAAAGCATTTAGCATGTTTAGGGAAAACCAAGTACTATACTTTTGGTACAGAATACAAGAAATACAGTCTTATAAGATGGTTCATTAACATCAGATTTTTCAACAACCTGGAATGAGACTGGATTTTTTTTATTAAACAGAGTTATTGACAATTTATAAAATAAGATTGAGTACAGAATCAAAATGGTAATTTAAAAAAGAATATTGTGATAATTTCCTGAAGGTTGAACTAATCAGTGGAATGGACAGTAGACAAGAGACCAGTTAACAATAATCTAGGTGTTGGGAAATGAGAGACTAGAGTAAGAACAATAGGAATCACAAGGAGATTTCTGGCATAAATATTAAAAATTAACAAAATAAAACTTACAGCTCACTGGATTTATGGGTTAGTGCTAAGGGTGAAGAAGTAACCAGTGAATAATTTGAGCTTTCAAGAGGAATAATAATCACAAAATATAGAAACCACAGGAGGAGTTATTTTACACCTGAAGTCTAGGTTGGAAATGTATGGCTTGAGCTTGGGAGGGGGTTAGGAATGAAAGTACTGTTTTAGGAATTTAAAGAGAGACAGTAACTAAACCCGTCTCATTATAACAATAGCAATAAAACGTCCCCAAAGAGTAGGAAAACAACCTCAGTGGAGGTAAGAAATAGTGGCTTGGGAGGTAAGGAGATGGAGAGATTGGACAAGTACAGAGAGAACTTGAGCACTGCCTCCAGCAAGAAGAGTGGTCTTCGAGAGAACTCGGTGAATCATCGGAAATCCTGCAGAGATACAGAAGGGTGCAGCCTGAGCAAAGGGCATCAGCTCTGCAACTTTGATGTGCCTGTGTGCACTCAGCTGTGACTCCAGGAATGCTGCCCTCTGTAGACTTTGAGCCTGTGCAGTCCTCTCGCATCAGCATTTCCCTTGTGTCTTCTCCCAACCCCAGCCTCCATTACCAGAGCAAAAATTTAGAGATTATGAGATGAGGTTTTAAACCAGGCAAGAATACACAGGTGTACAATTTTTTTTAATATGGAAATATCATCACCCTATTCAAAACATAAAAGGAATTGTTTCCTTTTTTGACTTTTTAAGGGCACATCCATGGGCATATAAAAATTCTCAGGCTAGGGGTCAAATCATAGCTGTAGCCATCAGCCTACACCACAGTCACATCAACACCAGATCTGAGCCGTGTCTGCAACCTACACCACAGCTCACTGAACGAGGATCCTTAACCCACTGAACGAGGCCAGGGATCGAACCCAAGTCCTCATGGTTACTAGTCAGGTTTGTTACCACTGAGCCACAATGGGAACTCGTTGTTATCTATTTTTTATGTAGATGGTCTATGCAGGTTTTTTTACTCCTCTCTCCCAGTGCTGCTGTGATATTATAAGCTCATTGTAGATTTGTCTACTAAATAACAGGACACACTGTGAAGGGCTACTCTGGTAATTTAAAGAGAGATTATCAGGATATAAAAGAAAGACACAGATTTCTCAGTAGGTAGTAAACTTAGGGGTTTTTTGTTGGTGGTGGTTTTTTTTTTTTTTTTTTTTTTTTTTTGCAAGAGGTAATTTTACAAGGTACTTAACTATAGTCAGATTCACCATAAGCAATAGTAGATATTTTAAAGGACTCTGGCACTTTTAAGCATTTAAGTGTGCTTTTCACTTGTAAGTGCCAGAGTCAGTTTGTCAATTTCTACTGTTAATGCAGTGCTAGTTGTGTCTATGTGCATGCTTGAGAGGGTAGGGTGTGAGTGAAAGAGAGTGAGAAAGCGGGAAGGAAACACAGAGAAGCAGAGACACAAAGAAGGAGCAAGAAGAGGAAGTAGAGGAAAAGAGAGAATAAGAGAAGAAAATGAGAAGAATGAGGTACTCTGTAATTATCTCAATGTGCTTATCTCACAGTAGTATAATTCTAATAATTAGACTGTGATATCTTAAATTATCCTTATTTTTACAAATTCTCTGTGCGTGAATGAGAAAGAAAACATTTCTAATAGGGGCTGGTTGCCCCAGTACTCTCAGAAAGGAGACTATTCATTTTCAGTCATTTCTTTCCTGCAACACATTTTGTAATGAAATAAGGCAAAGGAAGTGGCTGGTCTCTGACCCTCAATTTGCTCTCCTGGGTGTTCTTGCCCATCTCCTGTCTCACTTTTATTCCAGATCCTCTGCTCTGAGCCACTGCTCTGCCTCCTCCCCTGTCTCCTTAGCCTTCACTGAGCAGTGATCACTGATCAAATAGTAAGCTACATTTCTTCTGGCTTGTGACTAGAGCATTTATTCATTCTTTAATCACTACTTTTGTAAGTCATATAATGGGATGAAAACAAAAGTCTGAACGAGCTTCTTAGACTAGACCTCTGAATGTAATTATTTATGATTTCTTGATTATGGCTGTTCTTTTCCTGTCTGTATCCCTTCTCTTCTATTGGCCTGACACACAAAAGAAACTAAATTACATTTCAGATAATTGATACCTTTACTTTTGGCAGAAGAAGGAGGACATTTGATCTCATTACAATGTGAAAAAAATATAATGTGATTGAAGTAGAAACTATCTCTGCTCAGCTTTCTGTAACTATTCTGATGATCTGAAAGCCTGTTATTAACAGCATTCACTCATTCACAATATGCACACAAACATTCATACTTTCAGCAATTTTATATTCTGTACAGTCTACCGTGTCATCATATGTACAGAATGTTAAAGTACATTGTTATTATTATTTATCAGAATAATTCAGTTTCTGGAGTTCCCGTCGTGGCGCAGTGGTTAATGAATCCCACTAGGAACCATGAGGTTGCGGGTTCGATCCCTGGCCTTGCTCAGTGGGTTAAGAATCTGGCATTGCCATGAGCTGTGGTATGGGTCGAAGATGTGGCTTGGATCCTGAGTTGCTGTGGCTCTGGTAAAGGCTGGTGGCTACAGCTCCAATTGGACTCCTAGCCTGGGAACCTCCATATGCTGAAAGAGTGGCCCAAGAAATGGTAAAAAGACAAAACAATTAAAAAATAAAAAATTTAAAAATGGAATAATTCAGTTTCTAATGGAAAAACTAAGACCTCAATGTGAGATTAAATGATGCCACATGGTACTCATGGGACATAGTTGGGGGCCTCATAAAGTACAAATCCTGGAATAATATATCTATGCTACAGAGAGGATGAGACCTGAATTCCTTTGTTTCTATCATGTGCCTTCTCTGATCAGTAGTACTGCATCTATCAAGTCAGATGTCTTCCAGTCTCATCGAAGTTTATATGCAGGAAGCAAATGGATGGTTATTGTGCATGTTTTAAGAAACAGTGATTTTTAAATGGAGATTTAAAAATTTTTAAATTAAAAAATCTCCCTATATTACCTGGAAATTCTGCCATTTAGATTATTTCCTTAGGAATACAGTTTTCTATAAATACAGAGCTAGAGGCATGTTTAAAATAATGGACTGGTGCAGAGGGGAAGTGGATTCAAATTTCATCTTTAGCAGAGCAACTCTCTATATGTCTTTAGGCACAGACATACTTACACAGTCATCCTCAAATGCTACATATCTTTTGAACACACTTTTGATATTTCATTGATTTCTATTCTGTCTATCCCACCTCACCAACATAGAAGCCTCAATTTGCCTCTCCAGCCTTGCTTAGAGATACAGTATAGGTCTGTGACTTAGAATCCTTTGAAGGATCACTCAGATCAAAATAACAGGAGGAGGGTGGCCTTGAGCAGATTCAGTGTTGCTGGAGAGGATGGTGGTGTGTTACTGAAAAATTAAGAGCTGTCTGCAGTATGAAGCCCAGCAGCACCATTGCAGGTCTCGTGATGAGGTAGGAGATAGATGGGCTCCAGGATAGACATTTGCAACTAGCCTTTTATTTACACTTCTTGAAGCAGGAGGTACGTGGGCTCTGGACAGACATTTACAACCAGCCACGTACCTGTACTTCAAGATAGAAGTAACAACAGGCACGAGGCAAATAACTGTTACCTATCCTCTGTAAACAATGGTAATCGATGGTAATGACAGGACCAAAAGAGGGGCTGAGCCCTGCTTGGACAAAAGACCAAGGGGTCACGTACTCCCCATCTTCAGGGTCAGGGAGACCCCCTCTGGGTCAGAAGGAGGGGGTTCCAGGCCATACCAAGTCTAGATTACTTTCCCACCACAGTTTGCTTTGGAATCCAACTTGGCCTAAAGATGTGCACACAGATCAGGGGAGGGTCCTGGATCTGGTCAGGTGTAAAAGATAAAACAAGGTAACTGGCCAAAGGAAGACAAAACCTGGAAGAACTGTCCTATATAAATGGTTTAAATCACCTCTCTGGGGAGTTCCTGTTGTGGCTCAGTGGTCACAAACCTCACTGGTATTCATGAGGACATGGGTTTAATCCCTGGCCTCACTCAGTGGGTCAAGGATCCAGCATTGCTGTGAGCTGTTGTGTAGGTCACAGAAGTGGTTTAGATCCCAAGTTGCTGGGGCTGTGGTGTAGGCCGGCAACTGCAGCTTTGATTCGACCCCTAGCCTGGGAATGTCCATATGCCACAGATGTGGCCCTAAAAAAATCAGTCACCTACCTCTTGGTGCACTCCTCATTGAGGGGGACGCCCACACCCAGGCTCCTTTGGGTGTCTATTACTGCCTGACTTCTGCCTTAGATAAATAGACTAATTCTTTATGTGCTCTCCCACACTTTGTACCAAGTTTCTAATAATAAAATTTATACCTGTTTTTACAGTCTTTGCCACCTTGAAACATTCTTGCTTTCAATAGGGGGCAAGAATCTGGGAAGTTTTGCCTTCAGCCTCTAGCTGGTCTATGCGCTAGGATTCCTGGTTTTCACTCAGGCTGCAGAGGTTCAATTCCTGAGCAGAGAATTTAAGATCTCCCTCCAAGCCATCACTCACTGCTACTTCTCCGAAATCAGTGACAAGGTGTTGGCCATGGCGCCTGTGCAGAAGCAGCACACCGCTTCCGTGATCAGCATGGCTGTGATTTGGTGGCTGTTCTTGGTGGCATAGCTTCCAAGCCAGATTTTCTGTTCCTCCTATAGTTTATGAAAACTATGCACTCCTTGGTCAAACTGTCTTTGCTAAATTTGTTAGACTAGGTTCTGACGCTTATAAATAAGATCCCTAGCATATTAAAGAACTTGTAGTTTCTCAGACCTGTAGGCTAGCATTCAAATCTCAAATGCCAGGAAGAGAAAGATCTTTTAAGCAAAGTGGACCTGATTTAAGCCATTAGTGAAAGTTAAGGACCAGGGCTTTGCTCTCCCTCTTTGAGTGTACGCAGCTCTAGCTGTTAGGTCATTCTGTTACACTAGCTCATTCTGTTACACTAATTTATAGAAGAAACTGGAAATCTATTTTATTACTTAAATTCTTCTAACTTTATAAATACTGTCTATTAATAAAAATGTTTTAAAGCATGGTGGGATCAGAGAAGACATATCTGTATTCTGGATGGAGCCTAAGATGATTTTTTTCATGCTGCTACCTTTCTCTGGGATATTAAGCTGAAATGACTCCTTCAAGAAGCATTTCCTAACCACCACCCCTCTTTTGGCAGCAGGCAGTGAGAAAGAATCAGACGCAGGGCTGGAGGAAAATGTGGGCAGGATAAGCATTAAATTGGAAGAGAAACTGTAACTTTGATTTATGTAACATTAGACTTTTCAACATGGAAATGAAAAGTCTGGGTCATACTAAACTTTTTTATGAACATGAAAGCATAAAAGAAAAAATACCTGGAAGACACACACACATACACCAGGGGGAGGAAGCTAAATTTATTATTCTAGGGTTAAATATAGAAATTGGGGAAAAAATAAATTTACTACCTTCCTATACCTCAAAGAGTACCCTAATAAAGAAATAGAGCCCATATTTCTGGTTGACCACAGCATCCCTGGTGCCCCAGCTGAGTGGAAACTCAATATTTGTTAATCAATTATCATGTATTTATGACTGCACACTTCAGAATAAAAAGTGCACATTCTACTGGAAGAAATATTTGTTTAGTAGAATTATTGAACAATAGCTATTTAAGACCAGAGAAAATTTTTGACATAATCCAGTACAGCTATATCGGTTTTCCTGTATGAAACAGAGACACCATGAAATAAATCCACTTGCCAAAGTCATAAACATTCCTGCAGCAGAGCAGGGACAAAGCCCTGCAGACTCTAGATCACAATCCTGACATGGCTATATAGAGCTGGAGTTGGTGATATACCAGATAAAAATAGGTTATTGTTTTTTTTTGTCTTTTTGTCTTTTCTAGGGCCCCACCCAAGGCATATGGAGATTCCCAGGCTAGGGGTCTAATCAGAGTTGTGGCTGCCAGCCTACACTACAAGCACAGCAATGCAGGATCCTTAACCCACTGAGCGAGGCCCGGGATGGAACCCACAACCTCATGGTTCCTAGTTGGATTCATTAACCACTGATCCACAGCAGAAACTCCAAAAATAAGTTCTTTTTTAAACAAGCATTTATTTGTATCTTGACCTTAATGACTTCTAAGGGAGACTATACAAACCCAGGCACTTTACATCAATGCAGAAATTTAAATATAGACATGCATAACCATATGCCTTATATTTGATTTGGCTTCATTTTAATAAGCCATTGTTCTGCTGTTATTCTATATATGATTTTTAAAATGTTATAATTTGTCTCAGAAAATTTGGAAGTATTTTTCAGCAGAAAATATCTTTTGATAAGAATGTTTCAGAGATTTTCTGGAGTGTTCTTTAATGATGCTTCTGTGTCACCATTTGCAGGTTTTGCCATGTGCTCTCATGTTGATTGCTTCCCTTCCAGATAATGGGAAGCAATTTCCAGCCATGCACTTGCTACACACTTATATGTGAGATGCTAGTATACATAGCCAAAGGCTATGGCTGCTGTGAGGTGACTGTATTATCCGGAGTCCCCACATTCATATGCCTCAGTCTCTCTCTGGACCTCATACTGCTTCCCATACCCATTCTTTTCACATAAACTTTACAATTTCATTTTCAATTATATATTTCCTATCTCTTTCCACATTGTAAAAGTCTAGAAAAATACCTTAATTTAAAAATAAGACACACTATTTTTAAACTTTGTTAAAAAGAAATCACACTTGGAGTTCCCTAGTGGTTCAGCAGGTTAAGGATCCAGTGTTGTCACTGCTATGGCTCAAGTTGCTGCTGTGGCGCAACTGGCTGTTGTGGCACGGTTCAGTTCCTGGCCTGGGATCCTTCCACATGCCACGAGTAGAGCCAGAGGAAAAAAAGGGATCCACATTGTGACTACTTGCTGACAACAACAAGGAAGTAACATGAGTCACAAAATGAGCACAGGATTTACGGTTAAAACTGGATTAAATGCCAATGACTGTAACCTTAAGCAAATGAATGAATTATGCTCTGTAAGCCTCAGTGTTCCCATTTGTTAGATGTTGATAAAGGTATCAGTTTTGTCAGGTTGCTAATAATATGAAAAATGGATTCTCTTAGAAATATTCATAAATGCCATTGTGTTTTTTTTTCCTTTTTGTTTTAAGATCTGCTACATGACAATTACACTCCTGTTCTCTCTCTTATTTTTGGCTTTTTGTCTTTTTAGGGCCACACCCGCAGCATATGGAGGTTCCCAGGCTAGGGGTCCAATCAGAACTGTACCTGCCGACTTATGCCAGAGCCACAGCAACTCAGGATCTGAGCCATGTCTGTGACCTTCACCACAGCTCATGCCAATGCCAGATCCTTAACCCACTGAGAAAGGCCAGGGATGGAACCCGTGTCCTCATGGATGCTAGTCCGGTTCATTAACCACTGAGCCATGATGGGAACTCCAGACACCTGTTCTCTTTTAAAATCATAGCTTCTTGTATCCTCAGCATTCGTTATACTCTGTCCCCGTACACAGCAGCCTATAGCGTGGAGGTATCAATCTGTCATGAACTCCTGGGATTGAGACCTTGAGACTTCACCCCTCCTAACCACAGTAGACTAGTTCAGGAAGAAACAAGCTGAGTTGTTCTAATTAAAGCCCTAAACTTTCTTTTTTGTTGTTGTTTGTTTTTTATTTTTTATTGATCCCACTTATTATTATTATTATTATTATTATTATTATTTTAATAGTTATTTCCCCAATACAATTTTTTGTCTACAGCATGGTGACCGAGTTACACATACATGTACACATTCTATTTTCACACATTATCATGCTCCATCATAAGTGACTAGACGTACTTCCCAGGGCTACACAGCAGGATCTCATTGCTAATCCATTCCAAAAGCAATAATTTGTATCTATTAACCCCAAGCTCCCCAACCACCCAACTCCCTCCCCCTCCCCCTTCTTGTAACAATTAGAGGAAGAGAGAGTCTCTCAACTGGATGTTTTTAACATGAACCAAATCAAGGACAAAGCAAAAGTATGGAAAAAGCCTGTGCAGCAGAAGCACGGAGAAATAATTTTAATACATTGTTGGTGAGTGCTTTTAATCATATTTATGTTATTTAGCATTTATACCATTTCTTAATTTTTATGTTTAAAAAAGATTCTGGAATTTACTGGGATAAATAATATGAGTGTGTTTACAGTCGTGCAACATATTTCCGCAGCGCTTTCCCAAACTGTTGTGACTCTTTATTCTTTATTGATGTGTAAGAAACCTGTTTCTCTACATTTTGTCCACAGTTAGAATTATCTTTAAAAGTTGTTTTATAGAATCGACTGGCCAGAAATGTCCCAAATCATATATTAGTTTGAGATTCTTTGTGTCGATTAGTTGAAAAAAAAATTTTTTAAAATATGCTCAGGAATCATGGCAGTCTTTCTTAAAAGGGTCTTTTCCATATTTTAGAGCAGGCTTTTTAAATAATGATAATTTAAAAGGCAGAATAAAAAATGTGTATATCATATAATTGCAACTACCCAAAAATCAGATAGTCATAGAAAAAAATAAGAGAAGCAAATAGAATTGGGTCCTGGTTTTTGTCCTTAAATTACTGTACATTAGACTTCCTTAAAGTGACCATATTCCATTCATATATCATTTTCAATGAGGTGAAATTAAGTGAAACCTTAAAAAATAAATGTTAATATTGATTTTACATTTTTTCGCAGGGCAATTGTGAATTTGTTTGTAACCACCAAATATGCTAACAGTGCTAGTTTTTATATCACTATTACTTCTAATATTAATATGATGATGATGCTAAAATTTTGCTAAACAATTTTGACAAAAAAAAAAAACTAAGATTGAAAATTACCAGTCAAATATCTCACTCAATTTAAAAGAAAAAAAAATATGACCTGAACTCTATGAATATATAAATATAACTGTTAGGAGATGCTCATATCTGAATAATCTCTTACTCTAATCCTGTATAAGAAGCATACTTTAAGATGCTTGAAAAAAGTAGCCAAAAAATAAATTTCAAGATATCTGAGAACATTTTAATATTGAAGAATTATATCGTTAGTCTCTCTAAAAATGTGCATGGTAATCATAAAATCATATTTAATCTCTACACAATCCCAGCTGTTGCCACATAATGCTCACTCCCATCTACAACCAAAGGTAACAAAAAATTACATTTTATCTTCATCTTTAGGAGTGTCATGTGAACAGAGTCAAACCCTCAAAATAAATTTAATTAAATATAAGTGAAATTCTAAAATTGATATTTCTTGGATTTTATAAGGAAGGTCTGTCTCTCTCTCTGTCACTTATGTTTGCCCTTTCTCTTTTCTTTTTTGTCTTTTCAGGGCCACACCCACCACGTATGGAGGTTCCCAGGCTAGGGGTCGAATAGGAGCTGTAGCTGCTGGCATTGCTGGATCCTTAACCCATTGGGAGAGGCCAGGGGTTGAACCCACAGCCTCATGGTTCCTAGTCGGATTTGTTTCCACTGTACCATGACAGGAACTCCCCTTTCTCTTCTTAAGAAGACTGTTTATGAAAGTATTTAGGAGTTCTCTTAGGGTGCAGTGGGTTAAGGCATTGTCACTGCAGTGGCTTGGTCACTGCTATGGCACAGGTTTGATGTCCTGACCTGGGAACTTTCACATCTCAGGAGTGGCAAAATAAGTAAATAAGTAAATTTCCTGAATTTATATCCACCAAAATTCCCACAGCTGGGAAATGGGGAGGTTTCTTTAAGGACAGAGAGTAGAGATTCTGAGAAGGAACTTCAAAAGTGAACTCAGAAATGCTTGCACTTTGTGGAATACAAGAGAAAAAATTGATTCATACTGAATCTATGATTGTTAAAATAAATATCAGGGATACATTTACTCTAACTATAATGCAGAGTAACATAAATTAAAATGGATAAATTTAAACACAAGAAAAATAACAGTGAAATACTCTCAGACATAATTAACCCCAAACACTCTGGGATAGGTAATGCTATGTCTGGCCTATATAGTGATGAGAAAAAAGTAGCCTCTAACATCTGGAAGCGGACTTAACACTCAGAGACAGACTTTCATGAACTTCTAATGAGCATAAACAACTTTATAAAACATCAACATCAGACAAGGCCACTCCATGCTCATGGGATTAGGCAAAAAAAGCAAAACCCCTCAGAAAGCACATCTAAATAGAGAAACAAACAAACAAAAAACAAACATAAGCAGTGTTCATATGACCAAAAAAGAACACTATCTCCCATTTTGGGAAATGTGAATGACTTCTGCTTCTTTATTAATTACAGCTTTAGTCTCACTCTATTCTTTCCTCCTTCTCAAAAAGATTTGTTAAAATAATCAATCATGGAATTACCCCTGCTTCCTGACATCATCCAGTTCAGAGCAAAACTCCACTTCCTTATACCCTCCCCGAAAAAGACCAACACAGGACCAAATCCTACAGTAATGCCTCTTTAATACTCTCTTACTAAGACATCCAATGGTTCCCCAAGGAGTGTGTGCTCCCTTAATGCAGTGATTAATAGATAATACCTGTTCAACTGGAGGACATTGACAGAGAAAAATCATCAGGTAGGCATTTATAGGCATTTATACCTGACAGTAATTGTATCATTTATTAAGCTTCTTGCCATTTAGTTTTACAGTATATCTTAGAATGCTAAAAATATGAAAGTAGCCTCAAGTGTATCCTCAAACCTTTATATTCACCTTGCCATTTTCGGTTAGAAGTTCTTATATCATATTTATTTACATAGATTTTTTGATATGTATACATGACAGGTTTAGGATGTAAATATATAAAGCCACGCATAACAACTAAAGTCATCTAACTATCTACAGTTTGAAAAAGCTAATTATTATCGTTTGTATATGACATGTCAACATCAATAGTTAGCATTATGAACAAATGTTTGGCAACTTAATAGATTAACTAGAAGCTATTAGAACTAATGAGGTAATTCAAAGAATTAGCAGGAGAAAAAGCAAACATTCAAAAATCAACCTTTTCTTATGTTATCTAGGAGACTGGATAATAGAACAGTATTCCCATATGTAACAGTAACATCAGTAACCATAAATAAGTAGGAATAAGCTCAGCAAGAAATATTTGGAACATATTTGATGGAAATTTTTAAATTTTATAGCATTTTTATAAAGATTGAATGGAGGAGTTCCCGTGGTGGCAAAGTGGTTAATGAATCCGACTAGGAACCATGAGGTTGCGGGTTCGGTCCCTGCCCTTGCTCAGTGGGTTAACGATCCGGCGTTGCCATGAGCTGTGGTGTAGGTTGCAGACGCGGCTCAGATCCCGCGTTGCTGTGGCTCTGGCGTAGGCCGGGGGCTACAGCTCCAATTTGACCCCTAGCCTGGGAACCTCCATATGCCACTGAAGCGGCCCAAAGAAATATCAAAAAAAAAAAAAAGATTGAATGGAGATGTGTTAGTTTCCCTTGTACTAATTTATAGGATGTATGCAACTCAAATTAATTATCTGAAGAATATTTCTTTTTTTTTTTTTTTTTTTTTTTTTTTTTTTTTTTTTTTTGCTATTTCTTTGGGCCGCTCCCGCGGCATATGGAGGTTCCCAGGCTAGGGGTCGAATCGGAGCTGTAGCCGCCGGCCGCCGGCCCACGCCAGAGCCACAGCAACGCGGGATCCGAGCCGCGTCTGCAACCCACACCACAGCTCACGGCAACGCCGGATCGTTAACCCACTGAGCAAGGGCAGGGACCAAACCCGCAACCTCATGGTTCCTAGTCGGATTCGTTAACCACTGCGCCACGACGGGAACTCCATGAAGAATATTTCTTGAACTTAATTGTAAAGCAGTTTCTAAAATAAATATGTGATAACAACGTAAGGGTTTGAGGATACACTAAGTTCTGCCACAAATTAAACCAACAAAATCTAGCATGATGTTATAGCAGTAGACATAACAGACCAGTATTTTAGAATGAAAGCCTCAATGATAGATCATGGTGTGCAAAAAAAAAAAAAAACAAAAACAAAAAAAAAAAAACAAAAAACAAAACAAAAAAAACTTATCAGAATTTAGTAGGAAAAATAATACCCCCCCTGAAAAAAAAAAAAGTCTATGTACTTCACCTAGAATAGATGATCATGTTACCTTGTGTTGCAGAAGAGACTTTTTGAATGTGATTAATTATGAACATTGATGGGGAGATTATCCTGGATTATCCAGGTGGATCTAATCTAATTACATGAGTCCTTAAAAGCACATAAACTATCCTGTGCTTAAAAGCACATAAACTATCCTGGTTGTGGAGAGAAAGGGAATCAATGGCAGAGGGTCAGCTCAATGTGACATGGGGATAGAAGAAAGGCGCCATGAATCAGGAAGTGTGGGCATCCTCTAGAAGCTGGAAAAGGCAAGAAAACTCTAGAGAATCCTGATACCCTTTCAGATACTTTAATGTTAGGCCAATGAGACCTATACTGGACTCCTAATTCACAGAATTGTAAGATAATAAGAGTGTAGTGTGTTAATAATCCACTAAATTTGTGGTAATTTCCTATAGCAGCCAAAGGAAACAATTGCACAGAAGATACTATAGCTTCATAAATCCATATGTCAAAAGTATTACCCAGTAAATGGCACAGAGACAATAGGTTAAATTATTTTAAAAGAAGGAAAAACATAGATTTACGTCTCATACTTCACAATGACAAAATCCATATAAATTATAGAATCAAAAAAAAAAGAAACCATATGAATTAGAAGACCGTGTAAGTGCCCATTTATTTACTCTTAGGTGGATAGGAAATTTTAAAACACAACTGCAACTGAAATAGTGATAAAAGAGTAGAATAATAGTCCATGAAAGTTATAATGGCTAGGTATCAAGAAACACTGAGAAATTACTGAAAGCCCAAGAAAACGCGAGGGGAAAATATTTTTGAATAAATATAACAAAAGATTAGCTTTTTTTTAATCGGCAAGAGCTTATATCAATGAATGATATCAGTACAGTCCATCCTCCATGTCAGTGGATGTGGGACCTGAGGACAGGGACAGCTGACTGACCATAAGGGGCTTGAGCATTTGAGGGCTTTGGTTTCCTCCTGTTCCTGTAGTTATCTGCTGCAAATAAAGAGGGATGCCTGTATTGCCAATTTAACACGGTCAGACCCATAAATAATTAACTTGAAAAAGAAGAAAAATATATGAAAACCAGTTAATGCTTAATTACTTGTCAATTCCATGTTTGCAAATTCATTTACTTGTGAAAATTTATTTGTAACCCTTGGAGTTCCCATCGTGGCTCAGTGGAAGAGAATCTGACTAGCATTCATGAGGATGCAGGTTTGATTCCTAGCCTCGCTCAGTGGGTTAAGCATCTGGTGTTGCTGTGAGCTGTCGCGTAGGTTGCAGACATGGCTCGGATCTGGTGTTGCTGTAGCTCTGGTATAGGCCAGTGGCTACAGCTCTGATTCAACCCCCTAGCCTGGGAATCTCCATATGTCTCGGGTACAGCCCTAAAAAGACAAAAATTTTAAAAAATGGTTTGTAACCGTAAAATCAGCATTTGTGACACTTTTGCCATCATTTAGAGAATGCACAGAGCAGTGAAAAATGTGAGGGACTAAATGCATACATTCTTAGCTGAGGTCAAATAAGCTGACCTTCTTATTGCATCTCTCATTTTTTTAAAGTGTCCTTTCCATGGTCTATTCAGCACCACAATATTTTTCACATTTTAATGCTTTTTGTCAGTGATCCCACTATTTAAAATGGCCCTCAAGTGCTGATGTGCTACCTACTGTCCCTAAGTGCAGAAGGACTTCATGTGCCTTATCCAGAAAAAATATATGTGTGTTAAGTAAGCTTCTTTCATTCATGAGTTGCAGTACTGTTGGCCATTTTAAATATAGTGTTAGTAAACCAACAATATATGTTTTAAAAGGAGAAGCATACATTACAAATATTATGTAATGATCAGCTGATGAAAACGTTCTGAACTCAGGCTGGCAGGAACCTGATTCTGTATTCCCCCTAAGGAGCAATTGTTTCAGTGTTTGCAGCAACTCTATGAAATTAACTACCAAGAATAATAAGAATCAATTCTAATTAACACTTTGGAAAATATTCACTCTCACTAGTAAAGAAAAAAATGCAGCTAATACAAATAAGATATATTTAAAAATTCAAAATAAATGAACTTATCTCTTTTTTAAACATTACATAAGCTTCAGGTGTACAGCATTGTAATTTGACATCTGTACATACTTCAAAATGATCACCATTACGTTTAATTACCTTGTAGTTGACCCCCTTCACCCATTTCGTCCATTTCTGGAATTATCTCTTCTCAAATATCTAAAATTAATGTTAAAAAATATTAGATTAACATATGCAAATATATGCTGTGTGTGACAGTGGAAATTAGTAACCTTATTCCATCAAAAAAAGATGACCTTAAAGTCTCTATGCACCTTGATATACAAATCCTATTTCTAGTAATTTATTCTAAAGATGTAATCAAAGATGTACATTTAGGTAGGCTCCTCTTTATTCCAACAGTATTTGTAAGAGGAAAAATTACAACTTAAATATTTTACAGTGGGGCAGTATGCTAAATCTATAAAATGTACATAAGCTTTTATGTATATATATGTTTTATAATTACCAAAATTATTATGAATATTTTAAAATTAATATTTGTTTATAGAGTGACAATGAATGATTCTGTTATTCTTTCCAAATGTCTGTATTTTCTAAATTTTCTTCAATATGCATATATTTTGGAAGCCATTCCATAAGACCTATTCAGTCCTTGAAAGAGCTGAAGAATCAGCTGTCATAACATAAATCTGCAGATTTATTAAACTCTTGTGGCTGTTTTTTTTATTATTACTCAAATGAATTTATCACATCTGTAGTTGTATAATGATCATAGCAATCTGATTTCACAGGATTTCCATCCCACAGCCCAAGCACATTCCCTCACCCCCAAGACTGTCTCCTCTGGAGACCATAAGTTTTTCAATGTCTGTGAGTCAGCATCTCTTCTGCAAAGAAGTTCAGTCTGTCCTTTTTTCAGATTCCACATGTCAGTGAAAGCATTAGATGTTGGTGTCTCATTGTATGGCTGACATCACTTAGCATGATAATTTCTAGGTCCATCCATGTTGCTCAAAATGCTGGTATTTTGTTCTTTTTAATGGCTGAGTAATATTCCATTGTGTATATGTACCACTTCTTGATCCACTCCTCTGTCGATGGACATTTAGGTTGTTTCCATGTCTTGGCTACTGAAAATAGTGCTGCAATGAACACTGGAGTGCACGTGTCTTTGTGAGTCATGGTTTTCTCTGGATAGATGCCCAGGAGTGGGATTGCGGGATCAAATGGTAGTTCTATTTTTAGTTTTCTGAGGAATCACCATACTGTTTTCCACAGTGGTTGCACCAATTTACAATCCCACCAACAGTGTAATAGCATTCCTTTTTCTCCACACCCTCTCCAGCATTTATTGTTTGTAGACTTTTGGATGATGGCCATTCTGGCTGGTGTAAGGTGATACCTCATAGTGGTTTTGATTTGCAATTCTCTAATAATGAGTAATGTTGAACAAACTCTTGTGGCTCTTGAAAAGTGAGACATCACTCTGAATCTTGTAAATGTTACAAGAGCTGAAAAAGCAGGAGTGATAGTGTCTACACTATTTTTACCATTTGAGTATTTGGGATAAAAATAATGCTTATAGATTGTCATTGTTGTTGTTTTATTTGTTGCCTTTTTCCACCTTTCCCTTTTCAGTTTGAGAATCACTTTGGTTTCGGTATACATGCTATGGAGAATTGGTTTTGCTTTGTGATCAACTTTGAAAAGTATTTTTCTCTTAACAGGCAAGTTTAACACATAAATGTCTTTAAATTATTGGCAATTTTCTTATCACTTGAAGCTGTGTTTCCCTTTTAAATTTTGGTTTTGCATAAATCATAACAAGAAATTCTGTATTTTTGGTTTCAGTGGCTATTTTAATGTAATATATTTGAGCCCTTTCTTTTTAAACAATATCTATTTCTTGCCTATTCCAGCAGTAATTATTATGGATTTTGCCTCTTTCCTCCCTTTCCCTATTTTTACATCTAGTTGAATCAATAGTATTATTTTTCTTCTTCTTTACCTTTAAATGTTAATGTGATTATACCTCTATAGTGAGGTTTGTGAATTATCATGTTTAGGACAATCAGCTAGATTATTCTCCTGACCACCTTATTTTCCTGACTCTATAGGCCAACTCCCATTATTATTACGTAGGCTGTTTCTCTACTTGCTGGATTTATAACATGTACATTATATTCAGTTACCCTTATCTGTAACTTTATTTTAGATTTGGAGGGAAATATATTTGGACCTTTTGCTGAGATTTCCTTCACTGACTTCTTGTTTGAAGTTAATCATCTAACTGTTTTCTTAGAAGAACTCATGTGAATAATATCCCATGAGTTCTTACATGTTCAAAACTCTTTGACCATAGCTTTCATTCTGTAAGCACTCCTTAATATAAAATGCGTGGCTCACATATTCTTTCTTTGAGCATACCATAAGTGTTCTCTTCTGTTTTGATTGTTTATTCTTAAGTGTAAGGGAGGGATTCTGATCTCTGTTGCCTACAGGTTCAATACAAGCTCTGTGAAGAAATATTTAATTTAATACATTTTATTCTCAAAATAAGGAGCTATATCTGATAGGGGAAAAATCACAAAGAAAACTATGCCTTTGATAAGACAATTGCCCTAAAGCCTATTCTTCTCTGATGAGTGGCTTCAGACTGTGCTCACAAAAAATATACAACAGACACATTCGCAAGCTGTTAACTAAAATCATGTTTGATTTTCCCATATTTAGATATTTAGCATGAAGGAGCATTATCAAAAGATCTCAGTTGTAAAATTTTACCAGAAAGTGAAAATTCTGGCTGTATCATCATATGAAATGTCTTTAAATATAGTACACTGACAACACCCATTTTCTCTCTAGCAAATAAGCTGTTAAATTATTTCTGTGGCATCATACATTCCAATAAAAAAATTAAAGGTTCCTGTTAGGAATATCTGTTTATGTATATAAATTGACAGGGCAATTGACATCTTACCTAAGAGTTTTGAAAGAACTCAAAGGTAAATTAGGAAATCACTAGCCAAAATCCATAAACTATAGTTATAAACAACTGTATCATTGAGGAAATAGCGAATTTTTTTTTTTTCTTTTTAGGGCCACACCTGCAGCATAGGGAAGTTCCCATTCTAGGGGTCAAATCGGAGCTGCAGCTGCCAGCCTCTACCACAGCCACAGCAACATAGGGTCCAAGTGGTGTCTGAGACCTATGTCACAGCTCAGGGCAACGCCGGACCCTTAAGGCACTGAGCAAGGCCAGGGATGGAACCTAAATCCTCATGAATACTAGTGGGATCATAACTTACTGAGACACAACAGAAACTCCAAGAAATAGATAACTTTTTAATTAGCTTTTCCATACACAGCAAAGATGTAAAAATCACCCTTAGAGGATTGCCATGACTTTCTTTTAATCTACTGTCTTTAAATGATGTTCTTACAGTTCAGCCCATACACAGTCACAGGAGTTCTAGTCCTCAAGTATCATTTTGTCTATCAATCCTTAGCTCAGAAACCACTTACTGTATAAAAGGCAGACGCCTCAGTATTTAACCCCCTACTCGGTACGATATCAATCTCTTCTTTCAGTTGTATCTCACATCATTTTCCTCCTTGATTAGACCTCTTTGAAAGGTCTAACCATTGCTCGTGGAACATATAAAACAGAGTTTTGTCTTTGCTTATATCCTTTCCTATTTTTTTAGCCCTATTTTTTTTTTTAGGATTTTTTAGGATTCCCCCCTTTTTCTGTGAATATCCATCATTTCATCGAACAGCCACAACTTCTGTGAAACTTTGCCCAAGTGTTGTCTCTTTTCCTTGAAATTATATAATTCCTGTTGAAATGGAAACAAAGAAACACTAGATTTGGATGAGAAATACTAAAATTCCAAGGCTCTACACTTAGCACCACATTAATCAGATAATGACTGGATAGGGTTTAAGACCCAAAGGATGTTTAAATTAAGAAATCCATTATTATATTTTACCACTTCAATAGGTCAAAGGACAAATTGCTTCTATCCAGAGATACCAAAATAGTTGATAAACACATAATTTCTGATAATAGCTCTTAATAAACTAGGAAGAGAAGGGTACTTTATCAGCATGAATCTCAACACAACTGTAGATAAATGTCACAAAAGTTACTGGTGATTTCCTGAAAGTATATCTGTTAGTTGAGAGACAAGATAAGAATGCTGCTAGCACAACTTTTAAAATATTTTTCCTGGAAGACCTAGACAATAATATAACAAGAATAAATATAAGAAACCAATGTATCCTAAAAGATGATCAACACAACTATTTGCAAGTGATAGAATTTTATGCCCAGGAATCTCAAGAATATTATTAAAAATATCACATGTAATAAAAACAAATAAGCAAAATAAATAAGCAAAATAAAAATAGCCCTCCTTTGTATCAGTTAAAAAATAGTTCCAAATATAGGTTGCATTTATAATATATTAATTTAATGCAATTGAAATAAAAATCAGTGAGGAAACAGTAAATATTAAATAGAAAAGGGTATAATTGCATGAAAAATACTCATTCACTCAAATTAAAAATGTCACAAACCAAATAAATGCCATTGTATTGTTTTGTTTAGAGAATAAACATGAAAGTAATTATACCCAGTGTGGAAATAAACATGAGAGAATTACAAGGTTTTTTTTAATGCCTTTAAGTAAACTATGGGCATTTTACAAAGAAAATATATGACTTTAGTAATTATAGAAACACCTGTGAAACTGGTTAATAAAAAATTGATTCAGAGAAACCTCTAAATCTACACCAAAAAAAAAAAGGACTATGGTGTTAAACTATTAGACAATAGAGAGGTATTCAAAAATGTGGCTTTATATGTACTTTAGATTTTTATTTTTTAGCTTTTTTAAAAATGGTTTTTAGTATGGGCAAAACAACCCAACAGAAATTCAATTAAGGAGGCTCTTAGGATTGCCAGAAGTGTGGCTTTTTGTTTTGTCTCCTTCAAACTACTCATATCCTCAAGCAGTTTACTGTTCTTCGATATGGTTTAAGTATACTGTGTAATTCATTGGAAAAAAAAAAAAAGGAAGGGGAGAAAGAAAGAGAGAAAAAGAGAAGAGGGAGGAAGGAAAAAGAAAGAGGGAAGGAGGAAGGGAGTCAGCCACTGTCACTTGAATTTGGCAGAGACTCAAAGGCAGGCAGAAGAGCTGGAAAGCTTTATAGTGGAAAAAGGGATGACTTCAGATATTGAAGTCAATATTCAGAGACTGTTAGCATGGGGAAGCTGTTGGCAGGCTAACTAGATGTGGGTCTTCCTCTGTGGTTGGTCAAGAGTGCGTATTTGGCTTTCTCTGGTTGGCCCTAAATTGGAAGCAGGGACAAAAGTTAGAGAAGCTGTCAGATATTGGTTAAGTCCTGGTCATTTGGGCCAGTTGTTACAGGGCAATTGTTTGGCTTCTTAAACTGGTTTTCAGAGACAGAGGTTTTACTTTCTACTTGTTTGACTTGATAGTAGATTGGCTTCCTAGGATGATGCCTGCAGATTGTGGGTCTAAGTTCTGTTTTTAAGTATGGTTTGGCCATTGTCTGATTGTATATTCAGTTTCTCACCAGTGTTACAATGTTTGACTAGGAGTAGGATATATGTACACTTTCAGCAGATGTGCAAATCAGTAACACTCCAGGAAGACAATTTGGTATTTTACATTGAAAAACTCCAAGTTCAAATTACATTTGAAATGGTAATTCCACATCAGGAATATGCTACACAATTACTGATGATGTATATACAGGGACACTTACTGAAGCATTATTTAGAGTAATTAAAAAGTAAAAGGGAAAGCTAATGTCCAACAGTGGGACAATGAGGAGGAGAAACTGAATGAATTAAGTTAATCTATAATTAAAATTTACTAAAAATGAAAATCATGTAAAAATTTTTATTGGGAAGAGGGTTTTTTAAAGAATGTGCATAAGCTTTATAAGCAATCTTAAGAAAATCAAACTACAATATGTCATTATAGATAAAAGATGAAGAGAGAGGGAAACCAAGCAGGAAAGAAGTTAGAGAAAAGGGAGGGAGGAAAGACAAAAATCAAGCTATACCCTAGGAGGAAAGTAATCATCTTCGAATTCTAGTAACTAAAATAGAATTTTACTATTTACCAAGTAAACTTCTAAGCATTTTACCTGTATTTAATTTTCATCACAACCTTAGAAGGAAAGTTCTTATTATAATGAAGAGGAATCTTGGGCCCAGAAAGATTAAAAAAAAAAAAAAATTGTGAGCATTACAGAGCCATTAAGTAGCTGGTTGGAATTTGAACTTGTTACCTGATTCTAAAGTATCTACTAATCTGTAACAGTAACTAATAAATGGATGCCTATGGGATGCCTGTCACTTTATGATAGCATATAATTGATATTTATAGCTTCCGGTAGTATTTTAAAGTGTAAATTACTATACTATACACATCTTCGTGGTCTATAGTTTTAAAATTTTTAAAAAGAAAAGCACAGTAGCCCCTTGTCCTTGCACTTTTTTGCTAACACATTCAGCACCTGGGGGATGGTTAGCACTGATTTTTTTTCTTTATGCTAATTTTATTTAAACATAGATAAGGTATGCCATTTTCTATAGGTAGAGAATTATCTCTAAGTTTGTTTTTAATCAAAGATAGCATTCTGAAGAAATATTACTGCATACTCTGGAGATTGTATAAAGGTTAGAAAAATATAACATGTGAATAAATAATTACTCCCCCCAAATTATAGCATTTTGGAAAGAAGGGAAAACATGTATATTTGTGATATCAATAGTTTAGATTAGCATACCACTTTTAGTATATTAATGCCTGTATGAAATGATAAAATTTATGTAATTCAAAATATCTTTATTTCTTACATTACCTAAAAAATACTTGAGGGGATGAAGTATTTAATTTTAAGAGTGTTTATACCAGATAAATTACTTAATTAAAAAATGGAGCACTCTAACAGAACTGAAAGAGTTCTAATAGAAAACAATGTTAAGAAAAATCCAATGAAAATGAGTCTAAATAAAAATAAGCACTGCTAATTCCCAATCATAATTCTGTCTGGCATGCACAGGATATTGGGACAAAAATTATACCCATATTGTGTCTTTAAATTAATCTTGGAACAAATAAGCCAGTGATGCTAGAAATAATGAACTGCTTATTGTTTCAATTCACATAAAAATGGCTACAGTAAGTGATATGAATCTTAGCCCATAAATACACATTTACAAAATAATCTAACTCCTAGTCCCATTCCATTCAGGTGGAATGAGATTCCCTCTTCCACTTTTTAGCGTTCTCTTCAATTATGAGGATAACATGATCCCAGAAAAGAGTGAAGAAATGCAGTATTTTCCAAACTTTTGAACAAAAAGTAAAATAAATTTTGATGAAATATTTATCTCATCAGAGCTGTTAGACTACTAATTTACTTAATTTTTTTGAATTCAATTTAAAAGGATTCTGCATACAATCCCCAAATGCAATGCATATGACCTACTAAAGATTCGTGACACACCATTAATAATCACTGCTGACGTGAGTCAGATTTGCCCCACTGATGTCTCTAGCATGTCAGACCACAATGGTCCCTTGATATCCTATGGCAGTGTGCTTCCTACACTTCAGCCAGATAAAGGAATGTTTAATGAGGCAGGAAACCCCAGTGCTTAAGATTCAATCACTTGAGATATATCATGCAACTAATACAACTGACTTCCTACTGTCTAATTTCTCAGAAGTGTAATAAAATGTTTTATTACATTTCTCTCAGCAGACCAGGGGAAGTGCCTTTCGCTTTCATTCTAATCCTCACAAACCACCCTCCACCGTAGTATACAGAGCCTGTAACAAACTTTCTTCTTGGGGTTTGGCTTTTTCAAAACACGTGACACATGTGAGTGTTACACATGCACAATTCCTGACACAAGGTATGTTTTAAAGTCACTCACCTTCTGAAGAGGGGTTACAGGAAAATATGCGAATGATTGTTTTGAAGATAGTGACCAGAATTTGAGCAATTCAGTCATTTGAATTTTCTAGGACTTAGTCTCCATTTTCATTAATGAGGTTTGTGAACTCAATCCAATTTAGCATTTTTGCATGAATCCATCATTCTAAATCGCTTAAGACTACAGGTATGCTCATTTTATTACTTTGCTTTTATGAAAGACCTATATTAGTAACTGCTTTTGCTAATTAAAAGAAACCCAGAGTATTTTTGCCTTTACAAAAAAAAAAAAAAATAGTATTTAGTGTTTGTTTTTGCAGGATGCCTTATAGGGGCAGCATGCAACCAAGCAGAGAGAATGGCCCCGCAAAGTTCCTTCCCCAGGAACTACACTTCAGCATCTCAGCATCAAGCCACCATAGTTTTGGACTCTATCTGTGAGGGTCTGTGCTTTATCTCAGTTACCTCTCTACATCTTTATTACCATGTATACCAAGCGAATTGCTTCTTCTCTTTAAGTGAAGCCATTCAGTTTACAAAAAGGATTTATGGGAACTCTCTACTTTCAGCTAGCGGAAAACCTCTATGCATATGTTTCTTCTATTTATTCATACTTTGCATAATGATTAAATAGCAGCTAAAAATACTGATAAATTATAGAATCAGTGATATTATACATGAAGTCTTGCTACTGTCCATGTAACTTTGAGCCACTTAAGCATATTGGTGTTTGGTTTTTGTATATGTACATTGGGAAACTATACCTACACCAAGGAGTTAGTGATTTAGAAGACTAAATGACATATATGTAAGATTCCTACTGCAGTATTTATGAACTAAATGAAAGATAACCTCATCCTCCTGCTTATACCATAATTATTATTCTTATCATCATAAACATTACTATATATTTACATAATCAGCCTACATTTATTCTTTTTCCTAATACATGTAAGGAACGATACTGGGTTAATACTAGTGGGTAAGATGTGACTAAACTTATACCAAAGCCAAATCTACAATCACAAGTCAAAATATTGGTCTATCCAGGAAAGATAAACTATATTTCAGAATGCCTGAACAACACACCAACACTTAATTCAATTATTTAAATAATTCATTCTCAGAATCTAACCTGTCCTTGAAGATCTTGCCAGAGGCCTGCATCGCAATTTTCCAAACTGTGTTTATAGGGACTGTAGTCACATCAGATGCTCCTGGGGAAAAAGAGCAGGCTTCATGATAAAGTAAGTGGGGAGAACACTGTATTATGTCTCCTTTGGAAATTCACAATGCATAGTAGCATATTAAATCCTCTGAGAAATTTTTCAGTGATAACTTGTATTTTTCCCCAGAGCAATAAAAAACATTTGACTGTGGAAACCTCTATAAATTATGACTTTTGAAATCCTTTGGAGCTAGTGTTATGTAAAGGTACCTAATTTTTACGCAATAAATTATTAAGAAAACACACATCTATATAAAAACTTGAAATGTCAAGTCACTAAAAAAATTTTACGAATATAAATAATATCTGTGTACATGTGTGTATTTTAAACATTTTAAACTAGTAAATCAATTGTTTTTAAGAGGTAGGATTACTGGTGACTTTATTTTTAAATACTTTTTCCAGATTTTCTATATTAAATAAACATTGTTTAAAATAATCACAAAAATAAATAAAGCATGGATTTATAATCTATCTGAATATTAAAAATTAAAAGAATATCTTAGTAATTATTGTATATGTCTTAGTATGAGAGTTGTTAGATCACATAAAATGTCTTCCATTATTTATTACTCATATAAAGAGGTTAGTAATTTTCTAAATTTAATGATCCCCATATTCTAGATGCTATACAATTCGAAGTCAACTTAAAAGTACTGGTCCATGGATCTCAGATAGTACTTTTTAACTATAACACTGCCTTAATAACATAGAATAAAGTTGCCAACTTAAATATGACACAACCATGAGGTACACATATGACATTAAAGCAAACACATTGATTTCATTGATTACTGCAATTTAAGCATATGTAAATTTTCCATTTGCAAAAAAAAAAAAATAGGAAATTATTCACTTTTATATTACCTAAAAGTTAACTCATCAAAACATATTTTTAAAAATTAACTTTGTGATTTTATTTATCTTTAGTAAAAATTAGAGGTGGCTATTTTACCCTGGAATAACTCATAGCAACTTTGTGGTGCTTAAACATAAAAATAACAAAACACTGCTGTATAGCACAGGGAATTATGTCTAGTCACTTGTGATGGAACATGATGGAGGATAATGTTAGAAAAAAATGTATATATACGTGTGACTGGGCCACTTTGCCATACAGTAGAAATTGATGGAACACTGTAAACCAACTAAAATGGAAAAAATAAAAATCATTTAAAAATAGCAAAACATTAACTATAATGAAAAAAAGTTAAATGAATCTACCCTTTTATATAGCTCAGTAAATCAAATGTTATGGACTACATTTCCAAGCCATTGAAAGAAATTCACTCTCTAGTCAGTTGTCAATATTTATGAAGTGCCCCCAAATTTTGCAGTACCCAGAGTAAATAGGCCTATAGCAATGTTTATTTTTCTGTAATCCCTTCACATGTTTTCTTTAAGGCATGCAGTCACTCTAGGATTCAATTCATACACACACACACCCCCAAGTATCTACAGGTAAAATTCACTTCTTCTACATACACATAAAAAAAAAATATGTCTTACATATTTCAGGTCATTAATATCTTGCTCTGAAATTCTTAATCTGTATTTCTTACCTCAGCAGTCTGTTAGCTCTTCTTACCAGTGCCTTACAACTGAAGGAAAATCAAGGGAAAACTGGCACTCTGCTCCTCTGGTCATTTTTAGAATTCCATTAATGAGGGACCATATTTGAGAAAGGTGTCTCACCATGTAAAGAGGGAGAGGGAAGGAGAGAGGGAGAGAGGGAGAGAGTGTGTGTGTGTGTGTGTATCACAGTCATGAAAAGAAGTCAAGATGCGTCATTTCTACAACAGAAAAATTAGAATCATTCTTCTCTTTGAAGGACTTGAACTGTGAACTAAAGTGTTAATCAACATTGATCAAAAATAACTGAAATCCAAAAAAGTGGAAGAAATTTTGCAAGACCACTTCCTTACTCTAAATGAGTTTAACTTCCACTGCCAAAACAAATTGACTCCAGGGAATTGTGGTATATAGATGAAGAAATATCAGTTACACTTAAGAAATCACAAACTTTCTGAAGAATGGAGCCAGAGAAAAATTTCTTCTACAGGAAGATGGGGTGAAAAAGCTAATGAAATTTGGTGCTAATTTTAGAGTTTTTAATTTTTTTTAATCTTACCAAAAGATCTCCTCTCTTGAAAAAATTTAAAGTGCACAATACAGTATTATTAACTCTTCACACTGCTGTACAGCAGATCTCTAGAAAGTATCTTGTATAATTGAAACTAAGATTTTAAAATCATAAAATGATAGGTTGTGAGCACATTGAAAGCAGTAAAATCCATGAAGACCAAAGGATATATTCACTGGGAACAAGGAACAAGAGGTATATTACCTTTTTTGCCAGGGTTTCTAGATTGATAGATCAAAGAAATATGGTAGAAAACAGTTTGTTTGAATCTCAGCAAAAGATTTCATATGTTTCTTTAAGAAAGGGAGAAGGTTTGGTTGAATAACCCGTTTCAGAGAGCTGGATTAATAGACTGATTTACCTAGAAAAAGAGGCATCTTTTGGCATTATGTAAGAGCCCAGTCTCAGCCCTTGATTTATTATCAAGCAAATATTTATCACATCACTTCTATATGCCTGTCAATATGCTAATCACCTAAATGAAAGGGCTATACTATTAACCAGGGGAGATTTGCATGTACTCAGGAAACGACATTGTTGGGGTTATATGGAAGGAATTCAAGGAAAGTCTACAGAAAGTCAGTTATCTTGCTGAGTTGTTGAGTAGAAGCAAAGTTAAGAAGAGTGTCATTGGAAGAACAAATTAGCAAGTATAAATAAAATATAGCAAAAAGATGTACAGTTCACATGGGAAATTTCAAGTAAAACATAAAGCAAGGAAGAAAGTGGTAAAGACGTAAGCCTCATTTTATAATCAGAATCCAGAAGTGAAAGTGCAAAATAAGTCATGCTAAGGAGTTTAGCACTTCATCTTGAAAGCTATAATAAAATATTTAAAAGATATAAATAGTACCTGTCAATTTGGAAGTTTACTCTGATGCAAGGGGACTTGAAGATGGCAAGCAGGAAAAAACAGTAGAGAAGTTATTGCAGGCATTCCGGTATGAGACATGATGGCCTAAGACAAAGTCCTCGCATTGAGAATGGAGGGACAGAGGCATCTTTTAAAAATAGTGGTTGACTGGGAGTTCCCGCTGTGGTGCAGTGGGTTAAGAATCTGACTACAGTAACTCAGGTCACTGCAGAGGTGCAGGTTTTTGATCCCCAGCCTGGCATAATGGGTTAAAGCATCCAGTGTTGTGGCTGAGGTTCAATCCCTGGCCTAGGAATTTGCATATGCTGCAGATGCAGCCATTAAAAAATAATAAAAAAATAAATAAAAATAGTTGTTGATGATTCATTGAACAAATATTTACTGAGTATTTGTTACGTGTATCCAGCTAGGTAGTAGGACTTTAGTGCTAAATATCACTGATTCCATTTTTGCCTTCAAGAAGAAATAGTGAGTGTTTGCCAGTTGCCAGATACCAAGTCAAAATCATATTCTCAAATTATTGAATTCTATTCTAAACCTCATTCTGTGAGGTAGATATTATAGTACCCAGATGTCGAGATGAGGAAAAAGAGACTCAGAAAACTGTAAAGGATTTGTCCAAGATTACTAATGACTACAAAGATGAGACATGCCTGGCTCCCAAGACTCCATCTCATTGTTAACCACTGAGATAAGTTTGAAAGATGCCCAAAGGTTGTATCAAACAACTTTCATTTAGCAAACAAGCATTCATTCCACTTAGCTAAATAGAGGAATAACAAATTCATTCAAAAGGTGATTGAGGAACAGAGGGGACAGAAAATGAACAGGAGATAGTTTAGAGATCAACCATTGCAAGAAATTGTCACCACTTCTAGTGTATGAGGTCCTAGAAAGAAAAGAAAGACCATGCCACAGCTGAGTCAGGGCTATCCCATTGGTAGCTGGCACCACAAAGAATTACAGCCATTTTTAAAGACAGAGGGGGAGGTATTTCTCTTCTGGCTTCTCTCCTTGTTCCAACTTTGCTCTAGTTCTTGCCCCTACCTCCCCACCAGTGTCTCCCAATGACTGAGACTAGCCAGAAGCAGAAAGGAGCTATAAGAGAAGCAGGGGAAAGGAGCATGCGGGATTGCCCCTCTACCCACCCAAGATGGAAACTTGTTCGCATTTTCATGGAGTTCACCTTTTATCCATAGAAGTTTGAGAATGTAGTGATTTTCCTAAGATAGTAAACAGTAGGTTAAGATTTGTGTTTTAGATAGATTAAATTCTAATTGAAGTATGGGTGTAAGGAGTTAAATGATTCAAGATAAACCAGAGAAGGCAGCTGCAAGACTTTTGCATTAGTTCAGAAAAGAGAAAGGGTTCAAGGGCAGCAGGATACCAATAACCCACAAAGGGAGCATGGGAGCAGAAATAGATTAGGCTGAGGAGAGAAGGTCGTGGATTTAGAAAATGCTAGTTTAAGGTGTTCCAAAGAAGAACTTCAGAATAGAAGCTGTAGCTTAAGCACTGTCAGAAAGGAACATTTATTGTTGAAAGCCCTTGGTTAATATAGATAGTAGTTGAAACCATGGGTGTGGTTGAGACAATTTAGAGTGAACCAAGAAATATAATGTCAAGATGTCCCCAGAATGGTATCATCAATTCTAACTAGTGTAAAGAAAATCAAGTAATAAAACGCCTCCGTAACATTTTGTAAAAATACAGCCTATATGGATCAGTGGGCATAGAGCAGTAGAGGTGAGCTAAGTGGTCTGTGAAGGGCCCTCTTTTGTCCATTTAGTGCTACTAATGTGCAGTGAGCTAAGTGAAGGCAGGAAGCAGAAGAAAGTAGATAAAATCTCAACATTTTTAAACAGATAGAAGGTGGCTATCAAGTGTGAAGTGTGTATGAAATAGTTATCCTGAAAAATGAATTCCCTTCTGCAAATTTTAGATGTTAGTATGATTCAACAGATTTGTATTTCTGTAAGCTAGATTATGCCTTTACTTTTCCTTGGATAATGACTATATTCATAGATATAAAGACATTTTAATTCATATCTTAATAAAATTGGTTAATACAAATCAAAAATTTTATCTATCAAAGATACTAAATACATAGAATACATGCGTTAATGAATGTGCATATGAATATACACCATTAAAGAAGTTTAAGAGAACAATAGTAGGTGCTGATTTGAAAAGCCCCACAATAATCTGGAGCATATACATGATTTATGCAAAAAGTTATAAAGGAAATAGTTCTCAGTTCAAAACATTTAAAATATCTCATACAAGTAACACCTGAAAATTAGTGGAAAAATGTAGAAGACCGTATTTATAATCACAATAGTGAAAACTAGAAATTTATCTGATTACTTGATGAATCACGGAGTATTTTAAAAATACAAGTCAGGCTTCTGAAAACACCCTTCCCATCAGAGCAGTTTTTAAAAGACACTAATATGCAAGTTATTTATACACACTCACCCATACATATATTTTAGGAACTACTCAATATCTTAAAAGCAATCACAAAATCAGTCTTCAGCTTAATCTTCATCTGCATTTTAATGATTTTAAAATATAGCCACATTATAGGGCTTGAGGTTGCATATTGCTACATTACTAGTTTCATAGCATTGTGGCTTTCCATCTTGGTAGCAATAAATTCTAGTAAACAGAGCCATTAACAGCATTTTTATAGGGTCAAATGGAGCTATGGCACTAGAAGTGTGGTGCTAAGTAAAATTTGAAGGCTACTATGTTATACTCAACTATTTATTAAGGCACTAAAAAAAGGTCTTCCCAGGGATGTTTGAAAGTTTTTCATGATCTTTTCTCCCCTTGACAGTTCTAGCTTTTATGTGGCAATTTGGAAAAAAATGATTGCCTAAGATTTCGCAAAGTTTGAAGTTCTCGTTAAAATATGAGCTGTACAAAAGAATCTGGCATTCTGAACAAAAATAATTAAAGTTAGGTGGTAAGTAAAAATGCTCATGATCTTATTTAGAAATATGTATGCTATATTAAAAATTTGAATACACATAATAATAATTTTGAATATGCATAATGCATGGAACGTCTTTAATTAATAAAATTCAACAAAACTGGATTCCCTGAAATATGTCAAAGATGTTTCACCTTAATAAAATCAAATACCAACATAATGTTACCCTATAAAATCATCTTTCAGTTTGGAAAATCGTCTTTTACTCACCTACATATCTTTTCAGGCTGTGAAAAACTTGTTATAAGTTTTATTACACACATGTAATTTCATAAAAGATGAAAAACTTCTGTGAACTTCAGTTTTCTATTTTGACTCATTTAGAGCACATAAAAATAGCTTAATCCTTGAAATAATTTACTGTGTAATTATATCTTGAATATCTTATATCAATTAGATTTTACCATAATTTGGTAAGATATCGTTGGAAACAAATTTCGTGCTGTCATACTACTGATATTGGAGATTATTTTAGTTTGTTCATTGGCAAACACGTTTTCTATAAGCAAAAAATGTTTATTTTAACGCAAATTAGAAAAAAATATGTCAAATTTCATATTCATGATTTCATAGCCACTACTATTTATGATGTGGATGAAGTTAGACCGTAAGTTTTAGAAACTAAATTGACAAAAAGTATTCATTAAATAATAGGAAAAATGGCACATAGATACGATGAAAATCTTGAAGGTGATGTGTGGATAATTAATATCAGAGAAGCACAGACATCATCCATTCTCTCTGCATGATTACGAAAGAAACCGGGGTGCAGGGAGATGAGATGATCACACAATTTGACAAAAGTCTTAAGTCCAAAAGCAAGTCAGAGTACCTGCCGCCCAGTACACGTCCTTGGGTTACACAAGGGCAGCCACCTCCCATCTGCCATCCTCTTCACAGTTGCATTGAAACAGAGCTGAGTGTGAAAATTATGAAAATCAAGCCATCAACTCAAAACTACCCATAAATACATAGATACATACCTTGGCACTTTCTAGAAACAAAAGTCATGACACATAGTCTAAAATCACCTATGCAGTTTTTTGTTATGGCTGGGTGGTCATTTTGTTTTTTACTAAATTTTGATAAAATTGTTTTGGTATTAATTTTCTTACTGAATTGAAATATAAAATAAGCATTTATTAAGAATCTGACTTTCCATCTCTGTTTTATTCTGGTAACTTTGTATGCCACTGCATACATAAATATTCAAAAAATGGTCAACTAGAATATAATTTACATACATTTATTCTTTAAATGTATTACTTAAGCATAGTGATGAGGGCTGTCCTTACATTATTGATGTATAATCTCTTCAAAACCAATGCAAGACTAAAAATTCAATTGGTGGCTGATAGCATTTGTAGTGCATTTTCTATAACACTTTTCTCCGTGGATTCTAGAGAAATTCTCCATAATTTTCAAAGGGTATTCTCTTCTGGGGGATTTATAATCACCTAGGCTTTCATTAAGATATCTCGTAAGGTATACAAGCCTTTAACACAACCATAAATTCATCCCCATATAGTGGAACTTAGTAGATTTTAATGTAAATAAAAATGTTCTTTTTTAAAGTTCATAAAAGGGAAACTTTTTATGAGTGTTCTTTTTCTCCCTATGAACTCTATTTTAAGATCTGTTCACTTAGTCTGTTCCCTCATTATCAGAGAAGAATACTTACTTGAATAAGTTATATTTACATGTGTCAAGTATATAAAGAAAATCTACAACCTATTTAACAATTGCCCAAATATTCAAAATCCAATTATATAAGTTGTTTACAATGAAAACCCTACTCTTTTTCGTCTACTTTATACCATTTTATGTACGACACACCCATGGCAATGGAGAAGGAAAAGAGAGATGGAGTATAAACTTTATCATATTATTTGATTACTGATTAACATGGCATTTAATCAGATTTTCCAAAACTAAAATGAAAAATTTCAATGTAAGATTTCCGTATGTGGGCCATTCGCAGACTCTTTCAGGAAGCCAATTAAAATTTTACTCTAACTAATTAAATTTACAAGATACTACCACACATCATTTAGAATGTCTTTAAAAATAAGGTGACTATACCATGCACTAGTACAGATGCATAGGAAGTGGAACTCACATACATCATTGATGGAAAGATAAAGTGGTATAGTCACTTTGAGTAACAGTTTCTCAGTCTCTTGTGAAGTTAATCATACACTTATTATCTGACCCAGAAATTGCATTCCTAGACCTTTGCCCAAGTGAGAAGAAAAATTTCTTTACACAAAACATTATGTGAATGTTCATAGCATAATAACTCAAAATAGGAGTAAATAAGCATATCAGTAAACATTCAATGATGGAATACCACTCATCAATGCACTAATGTACCAGTAGCATCACTGAATATCAGAGGTACCCATGGTAAGTGAAAGAAGCTGACCTCAAAAGCCCATGTACTATACAGTTAGTATATTTTCACACAAGGACGTGCACATGAATGCTTATAGAAACAATAGTCTTAAGAGCCAAAAAACAAGAAAGAACAGAAATGTTCGTCATCTGGTATGTGTATTATGTTATATCTAAACAATAGAACATTTTCCAGCAAGAAAAAGAATAAACTACAGATAGATGCAGCAACATGCATGAATTTCAAAAACATTTTAAGTGAAAGGAGCCAGATGCAAAGACCACAGGCTATAAAATTCCATTTATATAAAGTTCTAGGAAATGCATGTTAACATGTTGACATAACTCTATAATGTTACAGAGCAGACTATGTTTGCTAGGGTGGATGGCAGAAGACATGACTGCAAAGTGATGAGGAAACTTCTGGGGGTGATGAAAGTGTTCTGTGGCATGATTGTGGTGATAGTACAGTAGTACACATTTGGCAAAATTATCAAATTATATAGCCAAATTTTATAAATTTGAGTTTTGTAAATTATATCTTAATAAAGGTGAAAAAAACAAAATATGATTGAAGACCCCAAAGAGCTGTTGTTTTCATGGGTCACATTTATGACATTTAAGTTAATATTGTGAAAAAATTATAAATATGTATTTATCAATTTATTAGAAGTTTTTCTATAATCTTAAAACTGTTCTAAAATAGTCTTATTAACTAAAAATATATGTGATGTCCAAAATCATGAACATAAATAAAATATATTTCACTCTTTCAAAAAATAAGTTTACTACACTTTAACATATAAATATTTTATGAAAAACCTATATCTTTCAAGACAAAATTAGTTCCATGAGAAGAATAGCATTGTTTTACATTTTTGTAAACCTTTTTAATGTCTCACTTAATAGACAGCTAGATTCTCATATCTACTTCTGTATTTAATTTGTTGTGACATGCTTATGAATAAGATCTAGTCTTACATAAGTATTTTAAATTGGGAGAATATTTTATAGCTTTTGAAAGTGATAGTTTCTTAAAAATGAGTTACATTGTGCAATATGAAACCCTGTAAATAAACCTCCTGTATTATTGCATTGCACTTTAAATGGATCTAGTATTACCCATGCATGCAATAAAAAAACATTGGCTGAGATATATAGCAATAAGACCTGGTAAGCATTCCTGGTGAGGGGAAAAAAGCCATACACAGTGAAAACAACTTGCCATTACCTCTTAAAGCTGAACAGGTGTGGACCTTAGAAAAATTTCCACACCTGTGCCCAGACAGTATGAAGATATATATTGTGGTATTGTTCGTAATACCAAAAAACAGAAATCTCCCAAATGACCATGAAAGAATAATGTATAAATAAAGTATAGCAGAGTCACACAATGGAATATAATTATATAGCACTGATGAAGATTGTCAAAAATATATACAGATTTTAGAAAAAATATTGTTGGCTGAACAAAAATAATTGCTTAAGAACATGTATTATAAAATGCCATGTTAAAATCAGGTTTTATAATAGGTAGAACTGAAAAAAATATTATTTAGGGATATATGCCTTGTGACAATGATAATCACAGCAGTAAATAAGAAATAAGTTCAAAATCATGAAGTATATCTGAGAGGGAAGCATAAGGATAGAATCAGGGAAGAAAACAGTTATCTTCATCAAAGAGTAACATTTCTAAATTCAGTGCTTATCATTAATCATGATTATGATTCATAACTTACATTTAGTTTGCACATGTGCTTGAATTTTATCTATGTACATGCTATAGTAGTATTTTAATGGAATCATTAATCCTGAGGTAGGCCTAAGACACTGCCTTGCCCACTTCCTTGATGATACACTTTCTGAAGATTTTTGAGAAAAGGACTTTGGATCTTCTTTATAGTCTGCTGGGATCTCATATAGTCACTTATTTAAAGTAGGATGTCACATAAAGTAGTACCGTATATGATAAGATTTTCCTAATAGTAGTACCGTATATGATAATATTTTTCCTAATAGAAAAAGCATATTACAACCATGTAGATTTTTTAAAAAAATCCACATAATATGCACACATGTAGACATATATCACATAATTAACGGTCTTATGACTCAACACAATTCCATTGTTCCATTAATTTCTGTTCTACACAAATACATGCAGTGCTTTACATGAAATATGCCTAGAAACTGCACCACAAACACCCATTCTTGTGAAAATAAATAAAAAGAAGGAAAGGAAGGAAACTAAATAGAATTTCTCATTCTATTCATGGCACTTCATTTTGCGTTCTGAGGGGTTCTTTTTAAACCCGTGCAAATTCATTTAAGCTCTGGTGATGCGATACAACATTTATTTTCATGACTGTGCTATCAAATTTAACAATCAGGCAATAACAAGAGCCTATATATTTTCACAGCATTCTTTCAGGATATTAAAATATAATAACTTTGAATTCTGACCTTATTTTCAAGGTCAGATATATAGTTCTGAAAACAGCATATTTATGGTTCTGTAATTGAATATTCAGTGTTATGCAGAAAAAATTCTCTGTAGAATTTTATAGGGAACTATCACAAATACATTTTACTTAGTAAGGCTCATTGTTGAATATGAAGTGATATAAAGAATAGACTGTTATTTGATATTCAGCCTCACTGGAATGGTCACAGTTGCTATTTGGGCAACATTAGTAATGTTCTTTTTTTCTGATTATCTAACCCTTAAGTTTATTTTGTAGTGACTTTAATGTCTTTCAGGTTTAAGCTTTGTCAAAGAGTTAATGTACTCTAATTATAAAGTTGCCTTTAGGAGCTGTATGTTTTGATTGTAGTAAGCAGGCTGTGTTATGTTAAGGCTAATTATCATTGACAAGTAACACGTTTGGAAACCAATAAAGAACCAGTATTTTTATATAATTATAAATGTCCTGAAAGGAAAAGAATATGTGTTTTGTTTTGTTTTTAATGGGCACACCCATGGCATATGGAAATTCCCTGCCCATGGGATGAATCCAAGCCTCAGCTGCAACCTACACTGTAGCTGCAGCAATGTCAGGTCCTTTAACCCACTGTGCCTGGCCAAGGATCAAATCCACACCTCCTCAGAGACCCCAGCTGCTGCAGTCATATTATTAGCCCACTGCACCACAGTGGGAATTCCAAGAAAATGTGTCCTTTTTTTAATAGTCCAACTTGTATTTCTTGAGTCTCAAAAAACAAATGAATTATAAATAATGTGTTGATTTTCATTTTAAGAGACTTCCTTTTTTACATGCTGTCAATAGAATAAACCTCTTATAATAAATCTACTGGGGTTTTTTTGTTGTTTGCTTTTTAAGGCCATGCCTGCTGTATATGGAAGTTCTCAGGCTAGAGGCCAAATAGGACCCGCGGCTGCTGATCTGCACCTCAGCCACAACAACCCCAGATCCGAGCCACATCCACAACCTACACTACAGCTTGCAGCAATGCTAGATCCTTAACCCACTGAGCGAGGCCAGGGATTAAACCCATATCCTCATGGATACTATTTCTGGTTCTTAACCCCGCAAGCCGCAATGGGAACTCTTAAGTCTGCTGTTATTGATATTTTATGCTTTTATAATAAAAAAATATATACATAATGCCAATTTTATTATCAAAACACTATAATACCGTGTCATTAAAAATACAGTTCTTAATTAGAAAATATCCACATATTTTATTTTTCATGGATACATAAATAGTAATAACAAATGATGAATTACCCTTATGTTCCCCATACTCAAAATTATCACTCAAATATATAAAGTATCTCTAATACTGATTCTAAGAGTTATTAAACTCTGGCCCCTTTGGACTTAATACTCATAAGTCATAACCTACAAGGCTGGGGTCTCTATAGGTCAGGGATGCCTGCTTACATTATATAATTCTGTAAGCCATCCACATGTATTAGTTACATCGAATAGAGAAAGATAAACACAACCACACTTAGGTGCCAAGAACCCTAAAATGATAAATAATACTGGATCTTCTTACTAGTACAATCAGTACTACCAGTACTTTCAAGTTAGAGATGCTTGAAATATATTCCCTAGTTCCTCCATGATTCTCTACAGTTCTTTATTGGCAATCCCTGAGCTTGTCGGAATGTTGCATTTAATCCAATTGCTAGTGTTGATGAGTCATATAGATGACGATTCGGAAATAAGACTGAAAGCTATGTCCTGAACTCCCATAAACTAAAATGAAATTGATGAAGGCTAGCAACATCAAGGCTGAAGAAGGTAACATAGCACCAGAAGTTTGGAGTGTCTGCCGGTTAAAATGACTCTATTGTGCATCTGAAACAGTAGCTTTCTTCTTCACTGATACCTAAAAAAATGTTATCCAAAAAAATATCATTTCATCTACTAACAAATATGCACATCATTAAAAATGAACAGTTTGACTGTGCACTTTTCTAACTGGTATTTCTAATTTGAGTACAATAAGAGATTGGTGCATATAATACCAAGTACAAAGATTTTATGTGAATTCATTTGAAAAATAATGTCTCAGAATAAAGACAATAGTAAGACATTTTCCTGGATCTTTAGCTTCTGAATTATAACCTTTATTCCTCACTTTCCCCTGCATACCCTTAACTCTTCACACTTGCCAAGAGACGGAAGTAAACAACCATAAACTCCAAGATTTTCCTATGAGTATATGATGGGGCCCAAAAGTGACATCAGGCTGGAGAAAGAATAGTCACCTTTGGCTTGAAGTATTTCTTATGGGCCAGTAAAACAGCCTCAACATCAGGCGTGCAGTCCCAATGCACATAGAAAAAGTGGCTTAGACTTATTCCTAAATAAACTTTTAGAGGCTTGATTCCTATAGAATTAAACTCTCTGAAAGGCACATTATGAAAAGTCCTAAATAAAAGTATAGCACAGGGAGAGTAAAACAAAGCTTATGTCCCATTTCTCTATTTTTATTTTCTATTTAAAAAAGTAAATATATTTCAAAAATTCTACAAAAAAAGAAAATAATTTTAAAGAATATGAAAGTTCCTGTTTTGTTAGGAATTCCCTAAATTTGAAGACTTGTATGATTTTGTTTCATCCACCCATTTTTGTACAACTTGTGTAAGAATACAGACTTGGAAGAGTCAAGTGCATTTTGTGAAAGAGTAAATAAGGTACATTCAGATTTTATAATAAACATAGAATTATGAATGAAAGAGTAAAGCCATAGGCTGAATAACCATATATCTAAAAGTCTTGTTAGAAAAGTCATAATTACTAAAAATTAAAAAACAAAATGAAACTGCATCTACTGGTCTTTTTTCACATGAGTTAATTGAATTCACCTTATAATTTACCGTACTCCAGTAAGTTTTCTGGAAACGTGTATATAAAATTCAGCACAGAAAGGTTTTCTTTATCTCAAGACACATTAGAATAAAATTTAATACATCAAAAGAACTTATTTTCCATTGTACTTACTGTATCTCCCTTAAGATAATGAACATTTTGGTAGCTTCAATCCAAAGGCTGGGATCAGATCCAGGATGGGAGGGTATAGGAAGGCAGGATGTAGGACAAATGTCTTTGTAGGTTAGCATCATGCCAAAATCCTGCAGAACTGTCTCATGGGTTTTATTGCATCAGAGCCAGCTCTCCTAAAGCTGACAGAAATCTCTGTATCTCTAATTGTTATATAATTGTAGAGGAATAGTATCAGCCTGCTTTGATTTAGCAAATGGAAATTTTTTCCAGCAAACTCTATATCAAGGTTCAATTGAAACAGCTGCGCAGCTCTTGCATGAACCAAACAAAGGGAGACCTTTAAAGCATAGACAAAATTCCATGCTCTTCTAAGCTCCTTTGAAATGAAAAAGAAGCATTTTCTTCCTAATATGAATAAAGTGATATCCTCCCAAGGTCATTTTCAATAGAATGAAAAATCAAGTTACAGGGAGATTCTTCCACTTTTATGATGATCGGAATATATGACTAAAACTGAGCAGAGAGCACCAGTGATGTCCTGTGTTTACACCCCACCCACTTTGTCACAGTGCCCCCTGTATTATCAGTTTATAAAGCCCTTGGTCAGGCAGTTCAGACCATGTGGAGAAGAGGCCCTTAGTAAATCCATGTTGAATTATTCTTGGACTTCTTTTTTTTTTTTTTTAAATCCCATTTGCTGAACTCATTTTTAACATATGTAAAAATTATTTGTGACTACATTAAAAACTTTTGGGCAGTATTGAATGATTTCTGATATAAAAGACGGAAAAAAATAGCACTCATCTGCCCTACCTACCCTCCAAGCTTCTTGATTTTTTAAATTATATTTTAAATATTAAAATGTCTCAGTTAAATAATAACTCAATTAAGCCATATGTTTATACAGTTCTCAGGGTTGCAAAAATGGATGTAAAGCAGCCCTTCAGCTCACAGGGCCTCATGTGGATGGGAACAGGTAGGTCACAGCCTAAGATGAGAGGGACTAGATGAGGTGGTGCGGGGTTGACCAGCTTTTGGAACGTGTGGGACTCTCCACCAGGAGATACAGAATGCCATGCTATCATGGCAAGTAGGACCCCATGATCTGAATTGTTGGTAGATATGAGAACATGTTCAGTATCAACCTATACTCCTTTTGAGCTTAACTCTGAACCTAAGCATTTCTATCCTGTCTATGAATCTTAAAATTTCCAAAGAACTTGGAAACTAATAGAGTAGGATTCAACTGGAGACTAAACTTTGAATCAGTCATGTCTGTTGATGTGGAATTTATCCTCACACATGTCGATTTGCATGGGATTCTTCATCCATAAGGGCACCTGGAAGGAGGAAGTTCTTTCCTAGGTAGGTGGGAGACGGGGCATTAGAGCACACTATGTGATGGCTAATTATTCTATAAATCTGTATAGAACAGACAGCTCTCTAGGGATTAATGTGTCAGTGGAATCCTAGGAATCACAGCTATGGTGAGCCTGGAGAGAAGGAATCCCCAATGAAAGGTAGCAGTTCTCTTTTGTTGAAATCAGATGTTTCCATTAAAAGGTGACCATGCTCAAAAGAATGTGTGAAAATACTTAGACATGCTTGTGAGTGGGCGTGGGAAAACTTGTTTAGGAGCCAGTGTTCTAGAATTGAACTGGTTAGGAAGATGAGCCAGGAAGATAATAGTCTAAAGGTAAATGTAATCTTATTTGTAACCACAGGCTAGTGATAGCTGGAGAAAGTCAAGTTACCTTAACTTACCTAACATCAGTTTACCCAGGGACTTAATTGACTAAAAATTAAAGTTGCCCAAAATGATATCTGAATACCAATGGGAGCCCAAGTAGTCTCATTTCTCTAATTCCAGGGAGCTGCCAATAGAATGCTTTCCAGAAATAAATGTGTATGAAAATATCAGCCAAAGAACCAGTAACATACCTTGAAAATTAATTTTGTAGTATGTAAATAACTATTTAAGTACAAATTTGAGTGAAAGTCATGAAAAATGGCAATGGAATCATTGAAAAATTGAAATATAGCATCCTCACACCCAAACTCATCAAACAGTACACATTTTCTTTGTATATTGGTTATACCTCAGTTAAGCTGTTAAATGAAAGAATAAAATATTTTTTATAGAAAACAAAAGAACAAGAATGTTTAAACTAGGTAATTCCTAAAGTCCCTCAAATATTCTTTGGTGTCATGATTTTTTATGCATTATTCTTTTTAAAAAATTGAAGTATAGTTGATTTTCAATGTTGTGTTAGTTTCTGGTGCACAGCAAAGTGATTCAGTTATACATATACTTTTTCATATTCTTTTTCATGATAGGCTATTATAAGATATTGAATATAGTTCCCTGCACAATACAGTAGTACCTCATTGTTTATCCAACCTTTATATAATAGCTTTTATCCGTTGACCCAACTTCCCTCTCCATGCCTCCCCTAGCCCCCTCCTTCTTGGCAACTACAAGTGTGTTCTCTGTTCTGTGAATCTGTTTCTGTTTTGTAAATGGGTCATTTGTTGGCTATTTTAGATTCTACATATAAGGATATCATACGGTATTTGTCTTTTTCTGACTGACTTAGTGTGATAACGTCTAGTTGCATCTATGTTGCTGCAAGTGGCATTATTTCATTTTTTATGACTGATTAGTATTCTATTTTTTGTATGTGCCACATCTCAGTCCATTCATCTGCCAGTGGACATTTGGGATGTTTCCATGTCTTGGTTATTGTGACTAGTGCTGCTGTGAACATAAGGGTGCATGTATCTTTTTGAATTATAGTTGTTTTTTTCTGGATATATGCCCAGGAGTGGGATCATATGGTAATTCTATTTTTAGTTTGCTGAGGAACCTCCTTACTCTTTTCCACAGTGGCTATACCAACTTACATTCCCACCAATAGAGTAGGATGGTTCCCTTTTCTCCACACCCTCTCTGGCATTTATTATTTTTAGACTTTTTAATGATGGCCTTGAAAATTAATTTTTGCCATTTTTGCCATTTTTGCTACAAGGGTTAACTTCCATGATTCTTTCAATTGGTGTATCTAGACTTTGCGGTTAAAATAATTTTTATATATTTATCTCTCTTCAAATTAAGACAACATACCATAGGTATCATATTTTCATACTACTGCTTTCTTTTGTTATTTTGATAAAAGAGACTTCATAGTCATAAAGAATATTAGGCAAAACAGGACAACCTGGAATGTTTTTTATTTTACCCAAGTTTTGCAACTAATAAGAAAGCACAAAGTTAAAATGCCTATGGAACTCAAATTATTATATAGGAATATAAGGGGAGATTAAGACAAATTGTGATGCAGTATATTCCTGATCACAAATACAAAACCCAGTTATCATCCTCAAAACTGGAACAGTTTCTGGTGTGGCACCAACAAATGCTAGCAATCACACTGAGTAACAGGCACAGAAGTATTTGTAAGGAATCCAACCAAGGCCACACCTCTGAGATCCTGACATTTGAACATCTCTTTGATAGCTCGACTATGTGAGCAGATCATTAAAACAGCTGAGGAAATAATGTCAGTTCAGATATACTCTCTACCTCCTATAGCCTGAAAATACCTTTTTTATAAGTCTTCCCAATGGCTGCAGAGACCACCAGAGATAACATGCTGCCACCAAAAAAAAAAAAAAAAAAAAAAAAAAAAAAAAAAAAAAAAAAATTCTCAGAACATTTAGCTTTGTTAGCTATAAGGTCTTGACTTTATGGCTGTACCCAAGGGGTGTTGCTTGAGAAAAAAAAAATAGTAGAACATATAAAATCTATGCCATTCTCACTCATTCCCTTATAATCATAGAAAAGTTATACTGAGAAAGAAATAGAATGTTTGGAAGCGTAAAAAGACTGAAATAAAAACATAAACATTTCTCAAAAGGAGAAAATTCTTTTTTATTCTAAATAAGTGATCAAGATGTTATACATGTCCATTTTGAGAGGCAAGATGGAAGAAGTACAACAAAAACCTTGCATATCACTGGTATTGAAGATTCTTTAATATCTTTTCTATTCCTCTCTGCTCATTTTTTTTGTCATGAAAGGAATTTCAAATGTATTTTCCTCATATCAGTGGCTACCTAAGAACACCTTTGGAGAATTAAAGGACATTTTTTTAAAAGTACAAAAAAATAAAAGCATTATTGGAGAATCAGTGTGTTATTTTTGATACCAATTACTCTTCCCTGAGGAAAGAAAGAGTTCAGCATTTACTTAAGACAATTGGAAACTATACCTGGAAAAACATTGTAATGCTTTTAGTAACAAAGCTGCCAAGAAAAAATACTTTAGTATAGTTAAAAGCCAATAAAATCAATGCAATTTGCCTTTAGGAAAAATAAATCACAAGTAAAACCTCCCTTTTTCTACTGTCCCTTGAGGATTTTTTATGAGCATTTCATTGAATTTAATCAAGAGGACTTGTGCAAATGGAAGAAGACTTGTTTAACAACTGTCTTAGTATACTTACAAAAGAGAAATTGGTAACAGTCTTGGAATACCTTTAATATTGTGGGGCTAATTAAGGATGAGAAAGAACATTTGCTCATGTTGCTTTTGTAATAATGAATTGGGAGGAGTTCCCATTGTGGTGCAGTGGAAAGGAATCCAAATAGTAACCATGAGGTTGGGGGTTCGATCTCTGACCTCGCTCAGCAGGTGCTTAAGGATCTGGCGTTGCCGTGGCTATGGTTTAGGTCAGCAGTTACAGTTCTGTTTTGACCCCTAGCCTGGGAACTTCCATATGCCATGGGTGCGGCCCTCAAAAGCAAAAAAAAAAAAAAAAAAAAAAAAAAAGATGTGGGAGAAGTTTTGAAGGGACGTTCTATTAATTCATCAATATGCTCTAGTGATATTATTGGAGATATTTATGCATTGATACTGAAAATGTCTAAGCAACAAGATTCTGGATGAGAGTTTTTAGGACGAGATGCATATAAAAGAAATTTAGATGAGCATTGGGTGGCGATGGCATTCTGTCATAGAAGGCAATAATCATTCACTGGCTTCGTTACATCTATCAAAATGGTCCTGCAAATGAGCTCAGAATCATAGGCATATCTCCTTCCAGAAATGGAAACATCATGTGTTAAATAATAGAGATTATTATCATCATCATTCTCCTCTCTTCCTCCTCTTCTTCATCATAATGGCTGCCATTTATTGACTTTCAAATAAGCCAGCGCTGTACTAAAGAGTTATCATATTTTTCCAATACGATGACCTTCAGAGTTTCTTTTCCTTAATTGCCTCCAAAGATAATAGTGGTGGACACTGAAAAATACACACAGCTTCTCTGAAGGTAAACTTAGAGTAACAGATGGAGATCCTAAGTTGTATCACCAGGTAAAATTTGACTAAACGCCAGAGTTCAATATACTTAAAGTTAGCCAAACAAGACATGTTTAATAGGTATAGAATTTCACTTTGAACAAGTTGAACAAGTTTTGGAGATTGGTTGCACAACAGTGTGAATATACTTAGCACTACTGAACTGTACCTTTAAAATGGTTAAGATGGTCAGTTTTATGTTATGCAGTTTTTAACAACAATAAAAATAATTTTTAAAATAATAGTATCTACTTCATGGAGCTAATGCAAATGTTAAATCATACACGCAAAGTGCTGTATTAAAAACAATACCTGAAACATTGCAAGTACTCAATAACTGTCAACTATTATTACTACTTTAGGACTGAATTTCTGCTATGTCCACCATTTCTCTTTTGCCGCTGTTGTGGCTTGCTAAACACTGCCAAAGCAATGGATGAATTTTATGCAAATTTGCCTTTATAATGGAGAGTACTTCCAAGCTATCTCTATCCAGGAAGTATACCCATCAGAGGCATAATTCATGGCTTAATTCTCACTATCAGTAACTTCTGGCTTTTCACACTCGGATTTTTGCTATATAACCATTTCACTTATGTAGAGACTACCAAAATCCACTGAAATTAGATAAAAATATAGCTGATATTTTCTGTATGATATTTTCCAAAATTACACTGTTCAGAATGGGACTAAAATAAGTCACTTCCATAAAATTATGTATTATTACTTATGGCAGCATGTGGAAAAGAGGTGTTTTCTTTGATTTTTATCTCCACTGAGATATATCATTTATGACCATCCTCTGCCCCTTCGCTTAACATTGACCAAAAAATGAATAAGATCAAATTTAAGGTATTTTTCATGTTTATCTAGATTTAAGATTAAATTGCAACCATCAAACATAGCTGTGATTTCTGTCATGAGTCATTATTTTTCTATGTGATGGCAGAATTTGTAGGTTTGTCTTGTTTGCAAGCTTACGGAGATTGATTTTTGCATATCATTGAGAAGTGCTTTGCAATCCATTCCTGTGCAAACTATTTCCATAAAAGTGTATACTAGCCTGCTGTCACTCTTCAGTCTATTGCCACAAAAGATATACATTTTTCTGAGACATAAATCTCCATCTTCAGTGGTGTAATGGGTTTTAGATGAGTAATCTAAATTGTTAAGATGAGAAAGCAAGCAAAACCTATTTCACAAAATGTCATAACATGCTGTATACCTGAAAAAGAACTCTTATGGAACCCCTTCATCATTGTAGCAGCTGTGATTGTAATCAGTTTTAAATGATGTGTTCCACTGAAAGGGTTGATCGCATACTATGTAAAGTTAGAATACCCAAATATATCTCCTTGTCTTGTTTTGTCATCAGATGAATGAAAGCTTATCTACTGATCTTCATAAAATCTAAAAATATTCTATACACCCCATCAGTGTAAAACAGTGTCTGTCTTTGAATCCTGGTTCTCAATTACTCAGCTGTGATCCATTTGTTTGATGTGTCCTTAAAAACAAGCTATAAATACACATAAATGACATGTAGCTTTTAAAAAAGAATAGTAATTCTAGATCTTCCTCATTAATTATAGCAGTATTCCATAGTTAATAAATCTGAGTCAATATGAGAATGTAGTGTTCTTTTAAAATGTTTCTAGAGAACTGTTAGAATTTGTTTCAGAATGATAGAATGGTAGTTTGCTTGGTCCCCGCCCTACTATAGCAAAGCACTGAAATGGCAGGTGTTTTACAAATTTATTAAAATGAAAGTACATTTTCAGAGAGAGAGATTGCACTTGCGTGCACAGGTAAAAAAGAGGGCCTGCTTTTATTTACAGTTGTTTTTATACCCCATGCCTGAACCTGAGCAGGGACCCAATTCTCCTGTCCCAGCCTCCTATACCATGCATAAGGGCTGAGTGTTGTTTGATTTCTATATGGAGCATATTTGATCTTCTGATCAGTTTTGGGCAGGATACCCTGTTTGCATGGGGAACAGATTATATAGAGGTGGGTGAGGAATGGGTGACATTCTTTCCCTAGTAGGGAGTCAGCAGCCCAGGTTGTTCAAGTTGGGGGAAGGGACATTGCACTGAGAAATGACCAGAGGCTTTGGGTTTAATCTCCTTGAAGGGGACTTGAAGCCTATAACAGATCTTTGAGATTTTTCTCTATGTCTTTATCCATAAATGGAAATGTATTGATTTTTTTCCGTTGGGTTGAGGACACTACTGTCTAGTCATTTTGAAAAATATAATTGGACAATAAAGGTGATGTGTCTACTACATGTCTATTTTGCAGAACTGGAGTGTATAACTTCAACAGAGAATGTTCCTTCAGCATCCATAAAATCCTAACTTTCTTCTGAAAGTGTTCACACATGTAACCATGAACTAGATCTGCCCCTTTGAATGGTCCCCACCTTTGCCTAGAGAAAGTTAAGTGTGCCTGTTCCTGCACTCAACCTTCTTTTGACCCCAATCACACAGGTTATCAGGAATCTATAACCACATGTCACAGGATGTCTAATTCTCCTAGAAATGTCACAATGCCTCCCTTAAGGATCTGTTCCTTTCCTTTTTATCATCCACCATAGCCTGTTGGGTTAGAACCCAGAATCACCACTAAATTCTATCATTTCCATTCTCCATGATTTGAATTCTGATTTAAATCTGCTTTTTATACACTTCTGACCTTAGACTTACCATTGGCAGAGAAATCCTCAGGGGAAACTTTGTGTGAGATAATTATCATCCACAAAACTCTCCAACTTTCAACTGTCACCCAGATTGCCCACAAAACCTTGCTTACCTGCTCTGCATGTGGCAGATCCCTGTGTGCAGAAATGCCTGGCTCTGGTCTTCTTTGACTATACTTCTGAATTTGGGTTGGTTATTCCATATCTGTTTCTAGAGGTGGATTTCTGTGATAGAGAAGAACAAATCTGACTCCATATTTGATCTGTTTCTTTTCCTTTAACCTTACTGTAAGCTTTGTCCTCTATCACTTGTGCTTAGTCATCCTGGCTCTGCACCTTTTGCAAAAGGATACTGCCTGTAGCTTGAAATATACAAGCTAGTCTATTCTTAAGGCTGTGACCTTTAAGATTATTACATTTCTAGATAAAAAGTTGCAGAACAGAGAATAGCATCTGTTTTGTTGGAGGTTTACAGGAATATCATGACCTGACCTAGGTGGACAGCTACAAAAACAAAGGATTTTTGTACCAAGAAATTTATGACAATTAACCACTCCCTCCCCTTTCTTGTATAATAGGAGACACAATTCTGACTGATGGGAAATGGCTCTTTGAGACATTAGGCTGCCATCTTCTTGGTTTGCTGGCTTTCCAAGTAAAGTCGCTTTTCTTTGTCCCAGCACCTTCTGATTTATTGGCCTGTCATGCAGTGAGCAGAATGAGCTTAGACCTGGTAACATTTCCACCCTGGTTTCTGATCATCCCTTCTCCTGGGTGGAGTTCATTAAATTACCTTATGATCTTTACCTTGTGTTTACACCTGTGTTGTGGCATGAACAATGGAATAACATATTGGGATTGAACACAAAGTGAATGATTTTAACATAGATTTTATTCACAGAGACTGTGGGATGTTGGTAAGCATAATTCACGTGTATATATTGTATTTTACTATATTATTTTAGAAAATAATTACTTCAAAGGCATGTTAATAAGACAATGAAGAGCAAAATTCCAAAATAATATGGATGCTTACTGTTTTTGCATAGATAATCACATAATAAAATTATTATGGTTGTTCTTGTATTATTATTAATGAAATCCTTGAGTCTTTCATACACTGCGCTTTTAGCAGAACCTACATCTAACTAGCCTAATTTAGATGCAAATCCCATTTTGTTCTCTTTGAAATTATCTTTTTATCATCTCTAATTTCTCTTTATATATTTCATTGTTTTCTTGTAATGTTAGATTGCCTATTATTACAGTCATAAAATAGCTATAATTTATTAAATATCAAATTTATAATTATATGTTATTTCATTTTCATACCTTTAAGAAATACACATTTTAAATGTTATTATGTAACATGAAGAAGCTATAAAATTGAAATGATGAATACCTTGTCCTGAGTCTTTAGGTCAGGCTGTAAAGACGATGCTCTTTCTTCTCTTCTGTTCCCTTTTTAAATAAGCCTGGGCACTTTATCCCTTTTTAGCTTATTCTACACCTATTGCATTTATTCACAGAGTGACAGTTGTTTAAAATTGAATTAAGAACTTATCTAGTTATTTATATATGAGAGACTCCGGGGATGATACAACTAAAACCAGGCAATACAAACAGAAAGGCTTAATCTTGTGCTTCCCAGAGTGTCGTTCAGCTTTATTGGAAGACTGCATTCAAACATTTATATATCTGGGGACCTTGACATTGTTCTAGTGTCTCCAGAATATACAGAATGGGGAAAATATAGCTAAAATTAAATTATGTATTTCATTACACATTTTCATGTTTTTATTGTATTAATCTATGTGGGATACACATACTCTAAAGGTTTTTATATATTAATATTTGAATTATGTATATTATAAACACTATGATTATTTAGAAATGTATATCAAATACATTATTATGGTTATACACATTACGCATATGTATGTATAAGTATATATTACAAATTACATATAATTAGTAGACATAGTGTATATTAACATCCTTGTGTACATTAAAATGCTTTTTAAAATTCTGTTGCCAGTTTTCATGACACTTAAAATGATACTGTCCTTTCCTTTCTCCCAAAAACCCACTTTCTCAACATGCACACGTACAGGTACACACACATGCATACACATACATAAAAAGCAACAGTGAGGCAAAAAGTATGTTTTCTCTAAGGATTTACCAACTTGGTTAAGTTGTAGATGCATTTGCCTTAATGATTCAAATATATCTTTCTACTAGAATCCACATTATTTATGCCCATTCCTTTATATTAAATGCATAATAGCTAAAATATATCATGTCTAAATAAATAAAACTGCTATTTAAACTTGCTTACAGAAATATTAAACTTATTTTCTCAAATACAATGACACATTATTTAGAGAAAAATAACACAATTTAGAATCTCTACAATTTAACATCAACAAACTAGATATAAGTCATCCTCATTCTTATTTAGGATCAATAATTTAAGCCTAAAACTAGAGTCATATTTAACCAAATGCTTTCTACCTACAATCAGGAAAAAGGCAACAATATCTATTCTTACTTATTCTATTTAACAGCATAGCTAATACAATAAGGCAAGAAAATGAAATAAAATTCAAATTTACTGGAAAAAATTTAAATAGTCATTTTTAGGTGACATGATCATGTATAGAAAACCCAAGAGAATCTGCAAAACAAAGCAAAAACAAATTATTGAAATAAGTGAATTTAACAAGGTTGTAGGATATAAGGTCAGTATAAAAATTAATTATATTTCTATATTAGCAATGGACAATTAAAAGATGAAATGTTAAAATATCCATTTATAATATCAAAGTATTGATGAATACATTTAATGATATAAATGATTGTGATAGATATTCACAAAAGATTATGAAGAGAAATTAAAATAAAATCTAAATAAGTAATGAGATGTGTTCTTTTTATACATGAGAAGACTCAATATTGTTAAGGTAGTGATGCTGTTGGATTTCCTTGGTGGCTCCCTGGGTTGTTGTCACTGCTGTGGCTCAGATTGCTGCTGTGGCATGGTTTTGATCTCTGGCCCTGAAAGAAAGTGCAGCCAGAAAGAGAAAGAGAGAGAGAGAAAGAAAGACAGGGAGGGAAAGAGAGAAAGAAAGCAAAGATGTCGATGTTGTTAAATCAAAGAAGCCAAATGCAAAAGAGTACATATTGCATGATTCTGTTTGTGTGACATTCTAGAAAAGGCAAAAATAATAGTGACATAAAAGCACTGAAAAAAAGCATATCAATTTTGAAGAGTTAGAGAAAATGTCATACTTGGAGATGGAAAGAAAGCTCCTTACCCCATTCTACATTCCTTGTTGTATGCATCGCTTCCATTTGATTATTGATTTGTATCCTTTAATATCCTTTGTAATAAGCTAGTAATCTAATGAGTAAACTGATTTCCTGAGTCCTGTGAGTTGCTCTAACAAATTGCTAGAACACAAGGAAGAGGCTGTGGAAACCTTCAGTTTATATAGCTAGTTGGTTAGAAGCACAGGTAACACCCTGAATTAGGATTTGGTATCTGAAGTGGAGGGCAGTTTATTGGACTGAGCCCTTAACCTGTGGGATCTGATGTTATCTCTGGACAAATAGCTTCAGAATTGTGTTGAAAACACATTTACATACAGCCACACACTGGAAATAACATCAGTTTATTAATAGCTGTATTGTACTATATTGCATACAAGAGAAATTATTTAATCAATCTTTTTTAATGTCTAGGTCTTTAGGTTATTTCCAATATTTTGTAATTGCAAAAAAATAATGCCACAATGAATAGCACTATGTATATATGTGGTTATATTTTGTATGATTACAGGTTTCAGTTATGGAAAATTCTTATAAGTAAGATTGGTGGTGCCTTAGTCTCCTCAGGCTAACAAAATACCATACAAAATACCAACCATGGGAGGCTTAAACAACAGCAGTTTATTTCTCACAGTTCTGCAGGCTTAAGTTCAAGATCAAGGTGCCAACCAGATTGCTTTCATTCTGAGTCCTCTTCTCTCTCAATTATTATAGATAATAAACACTCAGAATATAGGATATTTTCATTGCTTTAGAGATTTCACTCATGCCCCTTTCTGGGGAATTTACCCCCTTCCAGAGGCAACCACTTTCTTATTTCACTTAGCTTCATGTTTTTGAACTATACATCTTAGTGTGCATATTCACATTCCATTCATTTTCATTCAACATAATATTATTGAGGTTTATCCATGCTGCTATGTGCATCCATAATACATTCCTTTCCATTGCTAAGTATCATTCCATTGTATGAATATAACACAGGGTACTGATTTATTTTCTAAATCGATGGATATTTATGTCCAACTTGTGGCTGCTATAAATAAGGCTAGTATGACCATTCTTATACAAGACTTTGTGAAAACCTATGCTATCATATCTCTTGAATAAAGACATAGAAGTGGATATGTAAATGCTATGTCATAGAAATGTATTTCATTTATAAGAAATTGCCAGGTTTCCATAATGGTATATATATCGTGTGCTCCTTCTACCAACGTATGAGTATTCTAGCCACTATTTTTTTCATCAACATTTGTTCATGGCAATCTTTGTGTATTACATATTTGTGTATTTTAAATTGCTTTCCCTAATTACTCATGATTAATATTTTTTCATGTACTTCTTGATGTTTGTGTATTTTCTTTTTTGAAATGTCTATACGAATCTTGTACCTGTTCTTGAGGGTATTGCCAGAATTCAGCCTCTGTCTGCCAGTGCCGAACTGAAACACAGAGACAGAGTTTTGTGTTAAGGAGAAAAAAATGGCTTTATTGCTTTGCCAGGCAAACAAGGGTCCCAGCAGGGTAATGCCCTAAAGACTGTGCCCCCATCCCCTGCCATTAGAAAGAATTGCAAGGTGTTTTATAGTAAAAAGGAGAAAAATGGGTTTTCATATAGGAATCAGGATTGGGACAAACATGCATTCCTCTTCTTTCTTTGGGAGCATCTTAGTCATCAAACCTGGAGTCAGGAGATCTTGGCATGATCGTGATGGGGGTCTTCTGGGTTATTGCCCAGAATAACAGTAGTTGCAAAAAGGGCATATTGATCAGAGATTAGAACAAACTAGGAAGGTTCCTGAAAAACATCATGTTCTAATAATCATTAACCCATAGGCAGTTGTGCTCAGGCACCTAATCTTTAGTTTATGGGTGATTGTGTTTAGGGTGTAGTTAAGCCAGGGAGGAGGACAAGGAAGGACTCTTAGCTGTCCTTGACTGTTCCTCCCTTGTCTTTGCATCCCCTTCCTTCCCTGGTCAGCAACTGTCTGAACCCACGCCCAGGAACTCAGGGAAGTCATGGTGGCTGAATGAGACCCATTTCCTAAGACGAGAAATGGGGGACACAGAAGGGCTTTTGCCCCCAGGAGCCCCGCAGGCTGATGTTTGGTTTCAAGGGGAATTTTGCTTTTTAATGTTGATCTGTAAGAATTCATTATATAGACTAGACACCAATCCTTTGTCAGATAAATGTAGTGTGAATCTTTGTTCCAGTCTGTGGCTTGACTTATTTGTTTTCTTAATGGTGTATTTTAATCCAGTTCCTTGTTTTATCTCTGAAAACCTCGTTTAGATTTCTCCTGTGGCGTATAACATAGGGCAAGATCCTGGCAATTTCTCAGAACAAAGAAGGGCAGTGAGGGCAGCCTGAGCATGGTTCAACTTCTGATTGATCCCCGGGGTGTAGAGTCACTTCCATTCAAGATGCCGTGACCTTAAAGTAAGCGCTGACCTCCTAGAACTGCCCAGGAGACCCTCAGCATGACAGACAGACCCTCAGCATACCTTTTTTTTTTTCACTATTGAATCAGTAAAATAAACTTGTTTGAAAGCATTGCTTCTGCAAGTATAATATTTAGAATCAGTGGATTGTTATAACTATAGACTATATATTATCAAAATGGATAAAATGATGTGAAGGTTTGTTTTTCAGTAAGCTGTTCCTTCTTTTCTTTCAGGTAACCAGAAAGAATAAAGGAATGTGTGAGGTGTGTACTAGTAAATCACTGGGTTTCTGTGGGATTAGGTTGAGGCATAGGAGTGACTTTTTTTTTTTTTTTTTATCACTAAACTTTTTCTTATATATAGCCCTGGTCACAGGGGAATTTGCCCTTTGTGTCCTCCAAGTTGGACTACCATGAGGAATTTTAATCAAGAGTTTCTTGAAGAGCGTCTCATAAGCTTGCCTAGTTGCAACCAGGGGAGAACACAGCTTAGAGCCTGTTAACTGCCTCTGATTGCTGGTGGTGTGTGCCCTGAGGGAACACTGAGGAGTGCTGTCTGCGAATAATGCCTCCAGCTATGTAAACCTCCCAAAGTGCTTCATTTGATATTAATGGCTGAATCAAAACTCTTATTTACTGAAAATCCTCTTTTAGTCACTTGAAAATGGAGAATTTAAAAACTTTTTTTAAAAAAAGTCCTTACCTTATCTCCAGCTTTTCCATTTTCTGTCTTTATCCATTTCAATTTGAAAGTCAGGGTCAGGTCAGCCTGAAAAGAAAAGGTAAGCCTACATATTTCTCTCTCTCTCTCTGTTTTTTAAGCTACAGTCACTGCTAAGTATCTATGTTACTCTTAAGACCAAAAAAAAAAAAGAAAAACCAAACCAAAAAAAATATATAAATAAAATAAAAGTCAAAACTTAAAAAAAAGGCAAAGATAAAAATTAAAACAAAAAAAGCACCATTACTCTTAGGACACTTAACCTTAAAAATCCATTTCTTTGAAGTATATACATATGAAGAATATACATACTTATGTTTATGCATAATGTATAAACATATATTACCTTATGTAGGTGTAAATGGCAAAGATTTAAACAGAAAATTGTAGCCCCAAGTGGCAGAAATTAATGGTGCTAGTTATAACACATTTTGGCATAGCTATCCCTTTGAAGCCATTGATATCATAGTACACAGACCATAAAGTTAAGTATTTATGGCCTGTGCCATGCTTAGCCTTCCCCTGAATGACGAGAAGATAAATGCAAAAGTAGAGCCTTTTCCCTAACAAATATTTTATAGGCTGCTAACAAGAAGTCACATGCAGAATGGAGTTTTGTGTCAGCTCAAGTCCCTTCTTCTGGCTCACACTCTGATGCAAATGAGTATGACAATGGCCAAAGGTCAGTACCAAGAGCCAGGAGAATAAGGAGCTGGGGTCCTAGATGATAATAACAAGTTTGACCAGATGGTTCCTGAACGCTCAGTTGTTCCTTTAAGCTATACCCATATTGTGTGTGCAGCAAAGAATGTAGCTAAAGTTATCTAGGTAGTTTATTAATCCAAATGCAAAAGTTTATTAATTTTGTTTGTGCTTTTGTAGTAAACAAAGCCTTCTGGCAACTGGTAGACTAATATCTAGATAGTACATCTTTGATACTTCATATTTGCAAAATACTATTTTACAGTATTGTTTTCGTTTTAATTGAGGAAACTGAGGCTTGAAGAAGTTCTGTAGTTCTTGTTTTTAATTTTTAATTATAGTTGATTTGCAGTGTTCCGTCAATTTCTTCTGTACAGCAAAATGACCCAGTTATACATTTATATAATTCTTTTTTCACATTATCATCCATCATGTTCCATCACAAGTGATTAGATATAGTTCCCTGTACTATACAGCAGGATCCCATTGCTTGTCCATTCCAAATACAATAGTTTGCATCTACTAACCCCAAACTCCCAGTCCATCCCACTCCCTCCCCCTCCCTCCCCCTTCCTCTCCCTTCCCTTTGTCAACCACAAGTCTGTTCTCTATGTCCATCAGTTTGTTTCTTTTCTGTAGATAGGTTCATTTGTGCCATATATTAGATTCCAGATATAAGTGACATCATATGGTATTTTATTTGTCTTTCTCGTTCTGACTTATCTTATTTAGTTTGAGAGTCTCTAGTTCTATCCATGTTGCTGCAAATGGTATTATTTTGTTCTTTTTTATGTCTGAATAGTATTCCATTGTGTATATGCACCACTTCTTCCTAATCCATTCATCTGTCCTTGGACATTTAGGTTGTTTCCATGTCTTGGCTATTATGAAAACTGTTGCAGTGAACATAGGGGTGCATGTATCTTTTTCAATGAAAGTTTTGTCTGGGTATATGCCCAGGAGTAGGATTGCTGGATCATTATAGTTCTTTATTTTACAAAACTAGTGGGTATCAGGTTATTGATTCAAATATGCCTTTTATTTTATTTTTTATTTTTATTTATTTATTTTGTCTTTTTGCTATTTCTTTGGGCCACTCCCGCAGCATGTGGAGGTTCCCAGGCTAGGGGTCTAATCGGAGCTGTAGCCACTGGCCTACGCCAGAGCCACAGCAACGCGGCATCCGAGCCGCCTCTGCAACCTACACCACAGCTCACGGCAACGCTGGATCGTTAACCCACTGAGCAAGGGCAGGGACCGAACCCGCAACCTCATGGTTCCTAGTCTGATTCGTTAGCCACTGTGCCACGACGGGAACTCCTCAAATATGCCTTTTAATCTGTATAATATCTCTTTTTATAACATTCATACAATATATAATGTTGAAAGTTAAATCTTCTGTAATTAAAATTTTGGCAAAGCAAAACATCTGAGATCAGTAGGTTGGTAGTTAAGAACACTGTACATACAGTTGCACTGGAAAGGTGTGATGAATGGGCTTAAATTCTTGGATCTGGTCTGGCAGACAGAGTCCCTTACTGAATTTCTAAGAAAGATGCATCATTGAAGTGTAGCGGATAGCAGTGTTGAAACTGACAGCACTAACGGCCTGAACCCAGCCAAAACCCAGACTGGGACTTGAACCCACGGTTTAAAATTAGAATCACTCACCCTGTGTCTGGACTCACTGAGGTTCAGGTTCTTCATGTCTCTCTGCAGAAGGAATTCAGCAAGAGACAAAGTGATAGGCAAGAAATAGACTTATTAGGATAGGTTGCTTGTGAGAGGTGCAAGTGGGAAGGCATGGAAATTCTGCCCAGAGGATCTGGTGGGCTACAGTTTTACCATCCAAGGGGTGTGGGTGTTAGAAAAGCCCACCTCTTCCTGAGAGTAGTAGCTCCTCCCTAGTATCCAGGGAGCTGTGTATTCAAATCAGCAGAAGGGTGGTCCTCAAACTCCTGCCCTTGGTCAGAATCTGAATGCAGGCCTCATCCCATTCCCCAACCAATGACCTGAAACAGTTCTCATACCTCCACTGGTCAAGGAAGCTTTCCTTGTTCTGATGGCTTTTTAAAGCAATTTATTAACATGCAGTGATCTCCCAATATCCCCTAGATGTCCCTTTATTGGAACTTCTGCAACTACCTGTGCCTACTCCATCCCTATCAATGTCATGAAGAGAGCTAAACTCATCAGAGGGCGTGTGAAGGAGTGGAGAAATAGAGCCTGGAGTCGAGGCCTCATCAGACTGTTTTGGGTCTTGGAGCAGGTTTCAGCCTAAATTGGTGTTAATTGATTAAAAAAAAATCAGAAGCCAGTGTGAATGAAAGTTTACCATGGAGAGTTAGGAGAAGGTATACTGCATACTTAGGTCCAGATAGCTGGGAAATAGGTTAGAATTCAGATATACTGATGTGGTCAAGACACTTTATGGAGACAATTGGTTCTCAATTGTTGACCCTGCTAAAAGGCCACCAGAAAAACATGTTGATCAAAGTTAATTTTATTAGATTTACTATAATAAAGGGGAAAACAACCTTGACAGAGTCTTAATTTACTCTCAGAATGGAAAATTAAGGCAGAGGATTTGTAGAGGGCTAGGGACAGAATTGACTGATTTTAAGGGGGTCTTGACCAGACATCAGAGAAGATTCTTCCTGCTTCTGGGCCTTGGCCTCCCTTTCCTTACAGCATTTATTTTAGAAAACTGTGCCTGTCCATTCTGCCCCTTTAGGATATACATTTTTTAAAGACTCCTGACAATGTTATAACACAGGACTATTTTTCTCAAGGACATAGGATCAGTCCTTTTGAAATCTAATCATCAAGGATGATGGTGTCCCATCTCCTTGTCTTTGTGGGAGGATAGGAGGAACTTAACTCCAACAGCAGCCTAACTTCAGCAGGCACCTTGGTCAAACTTGTAAAACTCTTACAAGTGTAGTGTAGTGTAACCAAAACAAGGTATCTCTAAGGAAAATAAAACCAGAACACTATTTTGATCTAGTTCTTAGAGGTCTTTTGTTCACCAAGCCAAGGATTTGGGGTTTTAGCCTATGAATAATGAGAGGCCGTTGAAGTACATTAAACTAAAGAGAAAGGTGGTCCCATTTGCATGCTAGGAAGTGCACTTGGCAATGATGCGGTGGTTTTGAAACATCTTTGCATATATATCCCCTAAAATATTTTGGAAAAAAACTATCTCATAAAAATGTTTTCCCAAAACCAATATTTTGAATTGGCATCTTGTGAAAACATGGGAAAAGAAAAAAAAACAAAAACAAAAACATAAAACAGAATGATGCCTTGATCACAGCAGCATTCTCGGGCAGGTGAGTTTGAGGAAGAGGCACCCATGGGCCTGGAGGATGTGGGAGAGGATTCCCTTTAAATTATCTAGTTCCACGTATTTCTTGGCAAATCTTTACCTCTCTCATTGACATGGATAGAGCATTTTGAAGACAGCTGAGGGGCAATGAAGTGGAGACTATGAAGACTATGCAGAGATCAGCAGAATCTTTTTATATTAGCTCAAAGTTGTTTGGTATAGGAAATTAGACAGTGGAAGTGGGTTTTAGATGTTTCTGCATAACAAATCACTCCAAACTGGTTAGCATAAGATGATAGCCTTTCGTAGTTACTCATGAATCAGGTAAAGAGGATAGTATTGGCTGATCATGGCTTGACTTATTCTTGCTCTATAATGTGCTAGCAGGTAGGCTGGGGCCTCCCTGGTCTAGGAAGGCCTCATTCATGTCAACTGGCTGCCTGGAGAGATGAAGGTTGGGGAGATGAAGGTAACTAGGCTGCGTGTGTCTTATTATCCATCAGGCTGGTCCAGGTTTGATCATATGTTGGTGGCAGAGTTCCGAGAGAGCAGAAACAAACAAGACATCTGAGAAGCCTAGGCTTGAAACTGGTACAACATCACATCTGCTACATTCTACAAACACAAGCATGACCTAACACCAGGCCAGAATCGAGTCAGAAGATGGATGCTAACCTCTTGATGAGAATTATAGCAAAGTCGTATTTCAAGAAGCATGTTCACTGGGAAGGATTACTTTTGTGGATGCTTTTACAATCAGCTGAAGTGATGGTATAGAAAGCTTCTCTAAGATTTTAGAATGAGACCGTTTTAAAAAGAATGTACTTGCAAGAAGAGGTAAGTTTCATCAATGGTAAGACAGTTTAGCATGTGGAGATGAGTGAAATTACTGAAGTTTGGTTAATCTAATGTGGTAAAATAGACTCAAGAAAGAAAGAGTAGAGGTGAAAGAAAATATACAGGATTGTGTGAATCATCGGCTATAGGAAAGTTCTTACTAAAATTCACTGTAGTTGAATTTTATTTAAATACGGATTTACTTAAAACTTATTTAAATGAAAACTATCTTGGTCAATTAATCTATATTTAAATCTGGCAAACTTTATTATGGATGCAGAAACATTGAATATTAGTCTTTGAAAAGGCCTTGGAAGCCATCTAATCTAGTTTCCTCACTTAATAAATGAGAAAATAGAATATATTATTCAATAATACATAGACATGATATTATTTTAACCCATAAGTAAAGAGCATTTGATTACACAACTGTGTCCAGAACTAGTGGTGACGGAGATCAAGTATTTTCAGTTGTGTGTTCTGAGAAGTATTGTCAGGTATGACTAAAAGAAATCTACAGTGGATGTAAAATTCAACTTTCATCATTTCTTCAACCACTTTCCTTTTCAAGTCTTTAATAACTGATTTGCATGTTATCCTAAATCACAATATTTAAGAATGATGGAAAACTTGGAAAAAAATCTAGTCTGGTTGTTCTAAAACCATGTTTTTAGGACTTCACAAATGTATCCTATGTGCTGCTGAGAGGGCAGGGCTCTAGACTTAGTCTAGAACCCAGAGCTATTTTTCTATTACCTGCCTTCCATTTCAGGGTTTGGTGTAAGTTTTTTTTTTTTTTTTTTTAAGATAAAGTTTTTTGAAGATACAACTGCATTTCAAAAAATTAAACCCCTCAATGATCTAGTCTCACACCCAATTTTATGATTTTTATTTTTTCCATTATGGTGATTTACTGTGTTCTGTCAGTTTCTCCTGTACAACAAAGTGGCCCAGTCACACATACATTTTTCTCACATTATCCTCCATTATGTTCCATCACGAGTGACTAGGTATATTTCCCTGTGCTATATAGCAGGCTCTCATTGCTTACCACTCCAAATGCAATAGTTTGCATCTATTAACCCCAGACTCCCATAGTCTGACACACTTTTAGATGAGAAGTGTGAAGTGTAAGCATAAACTCACTTGATGAAGGTAATAGAGCTAGTTGTTGACAAAGCCGGGGCAAGGACTTGCTTTCCCAACCCCCCCAACTCGCTACCTGCTTCTAGTTTGAGACAGGCAGAGGAACAATAGCAGCGAAAGGAGAAAAATAATAAATGGTATTCAAAGGCAGAACATGAATCCTAGATGATTGCCTAAGAAATATAGATATGACTGCAACCAGAACATACATCTATTATGTAAGTAGAGTGATAGATGCAGTTATAAACATAAACACATATGTATGTAGGAATGTCACTGATCACTGTGTGTGCTCTCGCTCTCGTAAGATGTAGCTCTTTGGATTCACAGATACATGAAAAGAATCCATTTGTGAGTCTTTTATTATCCCTACTTTTGCCTTATTCTCTTCATCAGATAATCAGTGTTCTGTTTAATCAAGTCTCCTGATTAATAGTAGCTGTACATATTTTGCAGATAATTAAATTTCCAAACATTAGAATTCAAGTAAATACCTTTGACATTAAGTCTATACCAAACAAAATATAATTTTTCTTTGTTGAATCAACAACCCTAATAGTTCAGGGTTATTACGATAAGCTTCATTATCATCTTTCTGCTGAATTGCAAAAGGATCTAGCCAGTGAGTTCCTGGAACTCCAGAATACCAGACAGTACACACATTGTATGTAAAAGAAGACAAGAGGAAGAAATTTCCTTTTATGTGCATCCTACATAGTTTCCTGTTTCTTTTTTTAAAACTCATTTACAAACATTAATTTTGGATAGTAAGTAAAGGCTGAGGAAGAAGCAGCCCATTAGCATCATGGTAGTTACAGATGGAGTTAACCATGTGGGAATGTTTGGAATACCGAAAAATAAATTGTTACACAGCGAGGCCTCTGTCTTACACAAATGTTTGGTATAATACAAGTCAATTAATTCTTATGGTATTTTAAAACAACATCTAGTGAAAAAAAATAGTTATGGAGAATTAAGGGGTAGCGTAACCACATTAATAAGCACGTAACTTAAATATTCATTCCAGATGTAAACAAAATAGTAGAATTTGGTAATTCTCAGTCTTTCAGTATTTTCTGAAGCTGAATTTGGAAAGGCAATGTGATCTCTGAAGCAGACAAGTTTTATTAAAACAATAATTCTATTCGAAGAAGAATTTTCCTATGCCTAGAATATAAGCTATTAGAAAAACCTCAAGGCGAAACTTTTATTCAAAACCAGTTTCTCCTACAAGGTAGGAAAATAATAAGTTTTCGAGTTGCAAAAAGTCATATGTATGTGTGTGTGTGTGTGTGTGTGTACATACATATATACACATATATAATTTTTGACATGTTGAAAATGAAAGTCAAATTTCTGATGGGGTCTTTGTAGTTATACCCAAGGATATGTGTGTGCGTATGCGCACGCGCTCATGCGTTAAGTTCCTGCGTGTATGTCTTATGATGGAGGAAAAAATTATCAAATTTTTTATCCACAGTCCAGGATTCTTTATTCATTCAAAAAAGCATTTGCTGTGGGTCCACACTGTGCCAGTGCTGTACTAAGCACTGTTTCATAACAGGAGTTTCCGTTAATGGATCAGTGTCGTGAGTCATATATCAGAGAGGGCTGAATTGCCCTTGTGATTCTGGAGACCTTTGTGTTTCTACATGTTCTTTTTTATTCACCAGTCATTTCTACAGATAAATGTTTTAAATCAATATGAAATTTTAATGATTTTAGGAACAGGTTACCAAGATCAGACGCTTTGTTAGTCATTCTCCAGGTAAGGTGCCAATAGAAATACCAGATCTTCCCTACATATAAACTCAGCTTGAAAATTCCATAAATGGGGCCTGAGAACTTACTTGTCATTTTGGTCTAGCCCATTGGTCTTCAAAAATTTTGCTCATACCTTGTTGAAAAGATTTTAATTTTTAATTAAATGAATTTCAATTTTGAATCTCAGGTTGTATCACATTTATCATAGTTGCCAAGATTTGATTTCTTTAGAATCAGGAGTTCCCATCGTGGTGCAGCAGAAATGAATCCGACTAGGAACCGTGAGGTTATGGGTTCAAATCCCTGCCCTCGCTCATTGGGTTAAGGATACGGTGTTGCCGTGAGCTGTGGTGTAGGTCACAGACGTGGCTTGGATCTGGCGTTGCTCTGGCTGTGGCACAGGCTGGCAGCTATAGCTCCAATTTGACCCCTAGCCTGGGAACCTCCGTATGCTGCAGGTTCAGCCCTCAAAAGACCAAAAAAAAAAAAAAGAGAGAGAGAGAATCATAAGTAAGTATGGCCCCTACCTACTACGGAGAACTGACACCCACCACGAAACATCTTAAAATACACATGATCAAATTTCCTCTAAATGGTCAGAAATTTCACATCCTTTCTTTTCCTCCTTTAACTCATATTTCCATTCCACTTCTTTTATAGACATAATATAATAGTAATGCAATACATGATTATCTTAGGTATTTTTGGTTTTATCACCTTTTCATACCACTGCATTGCCTAACTCTGGGGGATGTTATTCACATAATATATATTCCTCCTTAATTCTCTGAAAATAAAGTATGTTAATTGAAATTTTTTTTCTTTTCCCAATTTTTCATAACTATAAGGGCTTGATTTTTTATAATTTCTTTGGAGGTTGAGTCATAACAATAACTAATACACAATTAATACAAACATAATTATATTACATACTATGTAAATTTAAAACAAAATTTTATTCAAAATGAATTAAAGATAACTGGACTTTCTTTTACAATTAATTAATGTACCATCAATCATTGGCATTAATTGCTAGAATATGAAAGAGTTAAGTAGTTATTCTGCCCCTTCTTAATTTTCACCTTCAGATGTGAGATCTGAGAAATTTTGTTCACATAAAAGAGTAGATGAGTCTGGAAAGATTTTTGCAGCTAAAGTCTCTGAACTACCAAGTTGTATGCCAAATATCACCTAGATATCTTTTTTCCACACTTGATTTTAATTATCTGTTAGTGGATAACTTGATTGGTTCTCCTTTTAATTTTGTAGGAAGAATGAAGCAAAAATACTTGGTTTGAAATCTAATTGTTACCCATCATTAGACTCATTTATTTCTTTCAAAACCAACACTTACTGGAGTTCCCATCGTGGTTCAGGGTTAATGAACCTGACTAGTATCCATGAGGACATGGGCTTGATATCTGGCCTTGCTCAGTGGGTTAAGAATCCAGCGTTGCCGTGAGCTGTGGTGTAGGCAGAAGCAGCTTGGATCCTGTGTTTCTGTGACTGTAGTGTAGGCCAGCAGCTGCATCTCTGATTTGACCCCTAGCCTGAGATCTTCCATATGCTGTGGGTGCAGCCCTAAAAACACAAAACCAACACTTACTTTAGTGCCTCCTATATATATATATATATATATATACATACACATACACGCACACACACACATATATATACACACATACATGTGTGTGTATGATATATATGTATATATGTATGTGTATGTATGTGTGTATAGTGATATATGTATATATGCATATGTATGTGTGTATGAGTGCATATATATATATATATATATATATATATATATATATTTAATGCCTCAAGAGGCTTACTTGTCTTTTGTACAGCATGAGATGAATACACCAGTTTGGAAACTAGCAGACTTTATCTGTTTATTTTCTGCCCTCTCTATTATGAATGTACTGAGGATGTATTGCTATATAGGCACTGTTAGTTAACCTCATCCTGTCCAATATGTGCAAAGGTAGTGAGATATGATTATAATGGAAGTGAAGAAGAAACAACAGAACATTCCACATTAATAAAACACTACAAAATAGGAACTATTCTAAAAGTCAAAGTAAAAATCACTCAAGGAAATGACTGTGCCTCAATTTAGAATATTAAGGGATAAAATGTTTGAATTCATCTTTAGTGACTTTGCAATTAAAAACAGTCTTTCAGAACCCAAACTACTATTAGGTAGAAAAGCTACTATATTACCAGAAAGGCAATGGAAATAAGCAACTACTTATTAATATTTGGTGCCCATAATCCCAAAGATTGGGCTCTTTAGTAAATCTGAACTAGAATAAATGGCTTAGCCACTACCTATTGGACTTCTACCATTTCTCAAAGTTAAAGCTTACTACTAACCTTACCAAACCAATAATTTCCAAGCACATAACAATTAGTGTGATAGAAGAGAGAAATAAGCTGGCTCAAACTATGCCCCAAGAGACTGAATTGGACTTGGCTTTCTCCATCTGCCCCGTGAGTGTGGAGAAAGACTCTGACATCATTTAATGTGAAATAACCCTGCTAGTGTAGAGTTAATCTAACAAATGCTCAGAATATGACTAAATCATGTATTTTACCCTATTAAGTGGGAGTGAGAATGTGTAGACAGAATCCCACTTTAATGCAAGATAGATTGACATATGTGCAAAGAATAGCCAACTTCATCCATTCCGGGTATTATATTGGGCTGTCCAATATGGTAACTAATAGCTACATGTGGCTATTTAAATTCAAATTGATGGAAAATAAAAATAAAATTTAAGTTCTTCAGTCATGCTAGCATTTCAAGTCCTTAATAGTTCCATGTGGCTAGTGGGAATCTATTGGTACAGAGAGAGAACATGCAGGAATTGTGGCAGGAATGTTGCATTAGGCAATCATCAAACAGGTGGAAAACTAGTTTTGAAATTTTATAATAGACACATGGGTTCTTTGTAATAAATATCATAATATTAAATATTTAAATATTACAATGTATTGGAGTTCCCATTTTGGCACAGTGGGTTCAGAATCCAACTACTGTGGCTCTGGTCACTGCAGAGGTGCAGGTTCAATCCCAGGCCTGGTGCAGTGGGTTATTTTAACAGATGTTAGCATCTTTAAAATCACATAAATATCATTTGATGTGTGAAAAGATGAGATTTTGTACTAGTCTGAAGTTTAATAAATTTCCAGAATTGAGCAATTTATAGGAAAAGGTCAGGTCTCTAGTGTTTAAACCAATCTCTCTATGTAAAAATATTTTGTGCCAAGTCACTTATCTAATATGGATAAGCAGACAATTAAAATGGGTAATTGACTAGTCATTTTAATTTTGACTTTAAAAGAAGTGCATCATGATTATTATATTGTGACTATAAATGTATATGTGTATATGCACATATGTGTATTCGTGTGTGTCTGCGTACCTGTGTATGTTAGGAGTTTTTTTTTTAATCAAACTCTATAATTTACATATCCATTTTAAGCATATAGTTTGATGAATTTTGATAAATATATGACTAGGTAGCTGTACAACAATCAGGCTGTAAAATATTTCCATCATTCCAAAAGTTCCAGGGGTCACATTTGCAGCCATTCTCCATCCCAACCCCAGCCCTTGGAGACCATCATTTGCTTTATATCACTATGGGTTGTTTGTCTTCCCTGGTTTCATATAAATGGAATCATGCAGTATGTATGCTTTAATGTTTGGCTGCCTTCATTCAGCATAATATTTTAAAGAATTGTCCACATTGTTTTGTGTATTACTAAGCAGTACCTTTTGATACTGAGTAGTTATTACATTGTATACTTCAATTTGTTTAATCATTGACAGGATGATTGACAGAAGGTTCTTTCCAGTTTCTGGCTCTTATGAATAAAGCTGTTACGAACATTTGCACACAAATTTTTAATTAGAAATATGTTTTCATAACTTGGGTAAATAATTAAGAATGGAACTTCAGGATTACGTGATAAGTTTAACTTCAAAGACTATTTCAAGCTTTTTAAAAAATGAGTTATATTCATGAATTTTATTTTCAACAGCAATATATAAGACTTCTGTATCTCTTCTATTTTTAATTTCCATTTCTCTGATAACAATAGAAGCATCCTTTCAAGTTCTTATTGGTCATTTGTATACCTTCTCTGAAGTATATGTTGAAATTTTTATTGCATTTTTTTGTCTTATTTAGTCATACATATTCTTTATAAATTCTTTACAAATTCTGAATACAGGTAAGCTACGTTCAGTGCATAAATAGTTTCTCCCAGGTTGTGGTCTGTTTGTTCACTTTGTTAATAGTGCCTTTCAAAGAAGAGAACTGCAGAGTGTGGTGTACTCAGCCTGGCACCGCCTTGCTCCTGTCCATGCTGAGTTGGGGTGGAGGCTCAGCTCCTGCTCCAACCCACTAAGGCCACAGTGGGGAAGTGGAGAACATTGCCTGATTCTGGCAGGAAGGAATGGAAGATCAGCTCCTTGTTCAACCTTGGAGATACCATCCCATAGGGGAATCTAAGTGTGACTATGCCACTCACTTCCCTAAGGACTTGGGGAGATGGGCTGGAATATCAGTTTTTCATTGGAACCCTGTTGGGAGTGAGGGTTGCAAATATTTTCTTAGTGTTTAGCTGAATTAAGGTGGGTTTTGCCAAAAAAGGATTTCTGTTTTTAGGTGACATTTTCCCCCATTCTTTGGCTAGAGAAAACAGGTTTTTCTTAAAGATATATCTGTGCCTATTGACAGTTCTGAGTCAGAGGCTTCTGGACTGCACTGTTTAGAACAAATGGGAAAACCAAGGAACTCACTGCCTTGTATTTCTCAAGTCCCTGGGTTCCTAAGGAGCATGTATTCTGCTTTCCACAGACTTCCTATGCCCACTGGTTATGATTCTCAGGGTCTTTAGTTGTAAGGAAGAGGCATGGAGGTAATATTTCTATTTGTCAGGAAAAATATATAAATTTTAAACTCTCATTTACAATAGAATCAAAATATCAAATGTGTAAGAACTCTTTCATCTAATGACTAACTTTCACATAATAAAAAGGATGTCAGGTTTTACCGCCCAAATACAAAATTTACTGAGAGAAATTAAAGGGGCTATATAACTCAGTAGAAAAGCAAATACCTTGCTTGTGGATTTGAAAATTCACATTGAAAAATATTTTTCCATGATGTATACATAGATTAAATGCAATCCCAATCAAGTCCCTAGATGCATTTTCTGGACATGAGTGAAGTTTTTTTTTTTTTTTTAATTACATGAAAATTTAAATAACCTGGAAAAATCAAGACAACATTGAAGAAGAGAATAAAGTTGGAGGAATTACACTAAAATATTTCAAGACTTACCAGTAATTAAGGCAGCACAGCATGTTCCCAAGGATAGACATACATTCTAGCGAAATAGAAATCCCAGAACAGACCTGCCTATATTTGTGACAAAGCTAACATATAGTGCAGTAAGAATTTTTTATTAGTAAACAGTGCTTGGATAATTGTCCATTTGTATGGGAAAAATAATAATCTCTACTCTACCTCACATAATTAAAAAGCCAAATATGTTATAGATCATAATATGAAAATTATAATACTGAATGATGCAAAAGAGAAAAATTTCTTTGAAATAGGCAAATATTTATCAAACACAATGCCCCTAACCATAGAACTATATTAGTATTAAGAACTTCTTGCCATCAAAATACTCTGTTGAGAAAGTGAATAAAGAAGCCACTGAATGGGAAAGATATTTGCAACACATATGTGTGGCAAAGGAATTGTAACCAAAATAGAACAAATCAGTAAAAAGGCAGACAATCTGATAAAAATATGCAAAATATCTGAACGTATACTTAACAAAAAATATTGAAATGGCCCCATAATATATGAAAAATGTGATCTCATACACAATACCACAATACACCTGCCAGAAAGACTAAGCTGGAAAAAAAAAAAAAAAAAAAAAGAAAAAAAGAATAGCCAACTATTGAGGAGGTATTTGACGACTATAACTCTCATGAATTTCTTGTAGGAGTTTATCTTATCACTTTGGAAAACTGTTTATCATTATCCATGAACATATTCATAGTCTATGATACGACAATTACATCCTATGGTATATACCCCCAAAATATGCACATATTTTTATCAAAACACATAAAAATAAAGTTCCTAGCAGCACTATTTTAATAGCCTAAAATTGGAAACAAGCCACCACATATATACTCCAGTGTTCATACAATTAAATTCTATGCAGAAATGAATTTACAAACTGTAACCACCCAAGATGACATGAATTAATCTCATACTTATACTGAGTAAAAGAAACATACACCAAAAGTACACATTGTAGATTCCATTTATACAATATTATAAAACGAGCCATCTGATCTATGGTGGTAGACTTTAGAATGATGGTTTATGCTGTGCTGGAGAGGTTATGACTGAAAGAGAACGGAAGGGGGGCTTCTGTCATGCTGGTAACGTTTTATTTCTTTGTTACAGGGGCTGGCTACATGCACGTGTCTACTTCTGACTTATGTGTGTTTCTGTGTTTGTTATACTTCAGTACGTTTATTTTTGAGTGCGTGAGTATGTGTTTAATCACTTCCCACAGTCTACACTGTTAGCACTCTGATTCAGGTAGTCATTATCCATTGCCTAAACCTTAGCCCCCCCCACGCTGTTATTACTCTTTCTATCCTAGCTTCTCTTTATTCTCTGATTCTTTACAGAGCATCAGACTTAACCTTTTGAAATGTAATTAGATCATATAGCTCCTAAGCTCAAAGCTCTTCAACAGCTGGCTCCCCTTTCCGATAAGAGAGAGAACTTGTAGAGCCTCCATGCTCTACAAGGTTAAATATTTTTTACCTACCTCTCTAAGCTAATTTCCTTCCAAATTCTTCATTCAGTCTCCAGCTATATAGGCTCTCTTGCTGTTTCTCAGCCACACTTACTGTGCTCCAGCTTCAAGGCATTTACGCTGGCTGACCTCTTCCTGCTGTGTGTGTGTGTGTGTGTGTGCGTGTGTGTACACTTTGTTACTTCCTGTGGGTTTGTTCTTAACTATCACCTTCTGTAGTCAGAAGGGAGGTTGGGCCTGTTATTTTCCCAGACATTGAAAAAAAAGTACCATCAGTAAGATAAGGAAGAAAAAGATTTGTATTTTCGAGACCTATCTCATAGTAGGAGAATTTGTGGACATTGCTGGAGGAGTTAAGAGATGCTCCTTGGTGAGTGGGTGATCCTTCTTCCCCAAACACTGTTGTTTTGACCGGAAATTTCACCCCAGATGGGTAATTGCCAGTGGTCATGTTTGATCTTTGTTCCTGACTAGAAGATCTGAAATGAGAGAATCCTGGACTCTCAACCCTTAGCTTGATTGCTAGAGATATATTAAACAGATCACATACCTTTTCCCCTCAACAGAATCTTCTAAAATATAAAACAAAGATAGACACATCTCAACCCTGCCATCTGCCAGTATGCCTTATTTCTCCAAGATGCATGTTAATCTGTAAAACTAAATAGCAAAGAGTCTTTAGGAGCATTTGGTTGGGAGAAATATAAAAAGCACATTATAGGGAAGCCTGGGCAAGCCCCAAAGCTGAGATACACCCCTGTACACTTGAGCAGGCCTTATCTTTTCAGATCCTCATTTGTCTTCTTACAACATTCCCACTGAAGTGTTCATACTCTTCCTCAGTGTCAGGCTGCTATCATTCCGATGCTCCTGCAATTTGACAAGGAGAGGGCGTCTTCAGTGTGTGTCACATGAGCAAAGTGGGCAGTGCTTGGGAATGTCAAAATACCTCATGCCATGAGCATGACGCCATTCAGAAAAATGCCCCTGGGAAGCCTCGGGGCCTCAGTGAGTATAGTTTCCGCAAATCTCACAGTTACAGTTGATATTTAGCCTATGAATTATTTACAACCAGTAAGAAATGGGTTTGCCATCTTAGCCAGGAGGCAGGTTTGGGGAGCAGGGTTGTATAAAGATCTCCTAGCTTTGATTATTTTCAAGGATTTTGTCTTGAACCATCTCAGCTTTACTGCAGCCACTGCCTATAGTTGAAGATGATGATTTAAACATTGAGATAGCAATGGCACTAAAGACTGCATCTTTTTGGTACCCCAGGGAGTTAAAATGTCTGGATGCTATATCTAACGCTCATACGTATTAAGTTGCTCATCCTGTACTTTTCATATTGTACACTGCATGAGCCCTCCCAGGGTCTGTTTATGATCTTCTTACTAACTAAGACCTCGGCTTACTTGGGTTGATAACCAACCTCAGTCTCAGTTCTTGTAAATATCAGCTTCCCTAATGCCCACCGATACAACTGGCACCAGACATCAGGTCTGTACTTTAGTAACACACCTATTTCTGGACCCAACCTTCCAGGATTCTTTTGATGTTTATAAGTAGCGACCTTGTGTTCCATTCTAGGTGAGAATGAAATCCCCAAACCATTCACATGTGTATATGACCTAATCAAAATGTGTTTTCGGTTGTTTTCATAATATATGATCAAACTAGCCTGCTTAGTCTGTTTCTTGAGAGATATTTGATATAATCAGAAAATTTATAAGAGGAAGCAAAATGAACTTAATTCCATTAACATTAGCTGGGAAGTAGGACAAAATTAGCAAGATCGTTGCCCTTGCTAGTAATTATTGGGATCGATTCTGAGTAAATCATACCTTAGTCTAAATAAATGTTCTTTATAGCTATTAAGAAGGAATTATAACAGATATTTAATTAATTTTCTCTGAAAAAAAATAGTTCTGTAAAATGTTGTTCCCTATCCAGCTTCCTGAAATTTGGTACTTTATAGAACTCCCTATATACTTATAAACCATTATATCCTCATAACTGAACCAATTTCATCATTCATCACAGAAGAATTATGAGTAACTTATACTCATAAATTGACCATTATGGATAATTATACATTACAGTGTTTATGAAGATCATTGGATTTTTCAATAAGACATCACAGACACTAGATTTGAAACACCCTTTAATGCACATCATGTTAAAGTACAATAACAACTTACAAAAATATAGTTGTGCTTAAAATTTGCTAAAATTCAAGCCTTACTAAAACTAATCTTATAAATATTTGTAGAGCATCAGCTTATAAATATGGCCATACTCTACAACTGTTCAACTTCAGCAAGAGCATATTAAGGTCTCTTTTGTAGAAGAAATTAAATTCAGTCCCACTTGCATACACTTCTTTGGCATAATTGATTAAGATTTGATAACAGAAATGCTTTTTGGATGGGTTTAACCAACTGTAAATGATCACCCAGGGACAAGGCCCTGAACACATCTGAGCAAAATCAGTATCTTCCCATCTTGTACAATCTGAGGTACTCTGAGAAACCAGAACATACAAACCTCTATCTCAGAGACTTTACCAGAAAAGTTGAAATTCACTTGCTACTCACATATTCAGTTAAAGAATGGAGGTCCTTTATTTGAGGTATAAATGTTGTCTGAGAGGCTATCATTTATCATTTTTCAACCATCTAATTATTATATGGATTATTTAAACATTTGCTAAGACCTCAGATGCTTACTCTTGGAATGATACATTTTGATCAGGATAGAAGATGTCCAAGCATCTTTGAGCCTGGTAACCATGAGCATTTAGGGGCAACTTCAAAAGACCTCTCAGGCAGAAAGAGTAGAGAGCAGAAAAGAGGATAGAAAAGGATAGAAATAGGGACTTAAAAATGTATTTCACATGCTTCAAAGCTGGAACGTATTTTGTCATTGCACAGATGTTCAGAATCTATTTAGAGATGTTTATGGAGTCACTTCTTCAGTCCATATATATAGGCAGGTCAGTGATTGTTGAGTAGTTTGAGTTAGCATTTACATGCTTCCAGCATATTAAATATGTCATTTATTCCACCTTTGAATCTAGGAAATTGCCACATGACAGGAGAGATGCCAGTTTGCTATTTTATATAACAGGCTGACTGCCCAAACTCTGCAGTATGGGAGAACCTCTGATTCATCTCTCTGTATCACACAGATATTCTTATCGCCTCATGTCTATTATCATAGATGTTTAAGACTATATGAAAATTACCATTTATCAATGACAGTATCTGGATGAAGAAAAATGAGACATTTGAGTCTAAAGTTTGTTTTTAATATTGCTTTTATTTCTTCCAACCAAATAATTTTTTTTTCCCTTCATGCTCTGCATATAGTTAGAAATACAGTCTTTCGGGCAAAGGAAAAGCGTATCTGTCTCATCTCCGGTTGTATTATCTGCTGCCAGGACTGCTTTGGGAAAAATAATTTCATTAAAACATTAACATAGACAGCCTGACTGCTCAAGACTCATTCCTGGCTATGTCCTTCTCTATGCATAGTAAAACCAAAGCAATTAAAGTCATCATGTCACATTCAAAGTATGTGTAAGTACTGAGATGGGAGAGGACCAATTTGTCCCTGCCTAGCATCACAGGAAATTGATAAATCCATGAAAATTTTGGAAGGGAGAATATGATTCACTGAAGTTGTTGATCATGCTTATAATCCCACATGAGTTATGAAGCTTTTTATGACTTTAATTGTATCATGTAGTCAGAAGATAAAAGAAGAATGTTTTCCATCTTCTAAAGGCAGACACTTAATCTCTGCAAAACCAGCAATGGAGAGTAGGATGCTCTAAATCACTAGGAAAGAATGGATCACTCTGAGAGACATTTGTAAATCCATGGACACATTCTAAAATACCCATGCAATTTACTGTTGTTTATAAAAGTAAAATGAAACCAAAAAGTAAAGCCTCAAATGTACTACACTCAGCCTGGGTGTGCAGTTCTCAGAATCAGTGGGAGTTTTCTTTTGTGGTGAGGCCCTAAATTAACAGAGACAATGTTATTCATAGAACAAGGACAACAAAAAGCTGTCAGCTGTACAAGCAAAATGCCAGGCCAATAAACTGCCAGCTATCTGCCAATGAATATTTATTTAGAAAATACCCTCTGGGAATCCTTAATTTTCAAGATGCTATAGCCTCATAGCCACTGCCACTTGTACTTAATACCCAATCCCATAAACTCTACTACTCCAATCTGACATGAAGTTTTCAGCCCAGTTGGATTAGTCCCCCCATAAATAAAGGTTTCCTATCAGTTTATTTGCCTTCCTTTCTAAGGCACTCTTCTGGCTGCTTAATAGAGTTGTACTGAACTTTATTGTTAATATTTTTATTTTGTATTTACTTTGTTATGTTTTGCTCTAAAGAGTTTACATTCCATACTCAATTAGTTGTTTAACAATCTTATTAGATAGATATGATTGTTAAACTCATTTTATGTGGGAAGAGAATAAACAACAGACTGAATTATTTCCCCAAATCCACACAGTTTATAAATGTGAATTTAGGTATAGAACCAAGGATTGTTTGGTATAAACTACTGTGCGTTGCTGCCTCATACTGGCCCATGATGGCTTAAAGATGAGCAAATAATGGAAGTAAATATTGGGGTTCTTAGGAATAAAGATGTTGCAATGTATTGTCCCAATAAGAACACCGATTAATAGATTCTCAAAAATTATTTGGAATGAAAAAAACAAATGATTGGGTTTCTAGTCAGGCATTTAAAGAAGCTTGAAAGTCACTACTCTATCCTAACAACAAGTAAAATCTGAATAAACTGAAAAATGAACAATTCTTCTTAGCTGCATAAGAGAAGTGAACTCACAGGGCAAATGCTGTCTCCCAAACTGGAGCAATGAACAGGTGAACACAGAGTCACTACTTACTCACAGAAACCTAAGGAGCAGGAACCTGTGCCGGGTCAGGGAACCCAAATTCTAGCTAATGAATTGCCTGGAGGTTCGGTGAAGACATCTCTGAATTTTAAATCTCCAGCAGGACCTGTCGTAGGAGTCCCAAGTTGGACCTTAGTTTTATCTCCAAGATCTCTCACAGGTCTTTACAGGGAATATGGAGGAAAAATCCCCTTCTACTTCTGGCAGGAGGAGAGGGGAAAAGAAACATCTTTTTAAAAATTATTATTGTTTTTATTTTTAGGGCCACACCTGTGACATACGGAAGTTTCCAGGCTAGGGGTCTAATCAGAGCTGGAGCTGCTGCGCTAAGTCCCAGACACAGCAACACAGGTTCTGAGCCATGTCTGCTCATGGCAGACTGGATCTTTAACCCACTGAGAGAGGCCAGGGATTGACCCTGCAATCCCCATGGATGCCAGGGTTCTTAACCCGCTGAGCCACAATGGTAACTCCAAGAAGCCACAACAATTTGTTCTTCTTAACAAGATCTGCTCTCAGGAGGAGGTATTTAACCAGAGCCTAACCTGCTGGGGTAATATCAGAGCACGCCTAACACAGGAAAAGGTAAATACCCAACTCCAGCTGGCTCTAGCATTCCTAAGGGCTGGGGAACTGATATATGCCTTTCAAGTTTACAGTTCAGAAACATAGACTCACTAAAAGACTCACAATACTAGAGCCTATTTACAGCAGCTCCTTTTACCCAGTACATCGTGACTGGCTATCAAGAAAAAATTCCAAGACATACTTAATGGCAAAAAATACCTTTGAAGAGACGAAGCAAACAGCTGAACCAGACCCAGATTATGGCAAGAATGTGGAATTATCAGACCAAGAATTTAAGACAACTGTGATTAACATGCTAAGGACTCTAATGGATAAACTCAACAGCGTACAAGAACAAATGGGCAATATAAGCCCAGAGATGGAAATTTTAAGAAAGGACTGAAAAGCTAGAGTCAAAAACACTGTTAACAGAAATGAAAAAGTGACTTTAATAAGCTTGCCAGACTGGAAATGGCTGAGGAAAGGACGTCCGAGCTTGAGTATAACTGAATAGGTACCTACCTCCTGAATAGGCATCTTCCTAAACTGAAGAGCAAACTGGGGCGGCAGGGGGGCGGGGGGGGAACAGAACAGAATATCCAAGAACCGTGGGACAACTACAAGATGTGTAACTTACACGCAATGAGAATTCCAGACAGAGAAGAAAGAAAAGAAATACTGAAAAATTAATGACTGAGTTCAGGTACTCCTGCTTTTGCTTTATGCCACTTACTCATGCAGAAGACCTTCGTGAGGACCTGTTTCAGCTAACTGAAAAGAAACCCAAAGAGGATCTTCACTTTTACGAATGAACGTGAAAAGCAAAAACAGCCTTCAGCGTTCTGCAGCAAACCATTGTGCAGCACACACCCGAGCAGAGTGGCATGGAAAAGGTCCCTCTCCAGGAACCATACTCAGCTACAGCATCAAGCCACTGTAGCTCTAAACAGTCTCCGTGAACATCTGCCTGCACTTTATCCCGATTTATTTTGTGCTTCCGTTAGCAGGATCTGTCTTAAGGTATTTGCTTCTTCATTTTATACCATTTCGACTAACAAAAGGTTTCATGGGGACGCTCCACTTTCAGATAGTAGGGAAAACCTAAATTTTCCCAAATTAATGTCAGATACCAAACCAAAGATTGAGGAAGCCCAGAGAAAACTAAGAAAGATAAGTTTTAAAAAACAAAAACAAAACCCCACTATACCTAGGTGTAGCTTTTTAGAATGACAGAAAATAAAAGATAAATCTAAGAATCATGAAATCAGAGGGAAAAACACCTTTCCTCTAGGAGAGCAAAGAAGATAAGAATTACATCCAACTTCTCAGAAACCATGCAAGTAAGAAGACAGTGGAGTGAAATATTTAAAGTGTTGAGAGAAAAAAAAAAACAAAAACAAAAACAAAAACTACCCACCTAGAATTCTCTATCCCATGGAATTATCTTTCAAAAGTGAAGAATTTCCCAGACAAGCAAAATATGAAGGAATTTGCTGTCAATACAGCTACATTGCAAGAAATGTTAGAGATCTTAGCAGACAGAAAATGATATTGTCCAGAAACATAAATAAATCTTCACAAAGAAAGGAAGAACATGTTGATGAAAATGGCATTACTTTGTTCTTTTTTATAGATGAATTACAACCAACTTCTCAGAAACCATACAAGTAAGAAGACAAACGGAGTGAAATATTTAAAGTTGTTGAGAGAGAGGAAAAAAAAAAAAGAAGAGTTCAACTTATCTCTGAGAACTGTTCTGTAGATAAACTCAGATCTCCAATTTGTACTATTCCACCATTACCCTGCCTTCTTTTTGCCCATTTCTTCTTCTGAGGGAAAAGTCAGTACTATTCCATTGTGTATATGGACCAGATCTTCTTAATCCATCCATCTGCTGGTGGACATTTAGGTTGCGTCCATGTCTTGGCCACTGTGAATTGTGCTGCTGTGAACATAGGGGTGCATGTATCTTTTTGAATTACAGTTTTGATCAAATATATGCCCAGGAGTGGGACAGATGCATCATATGGTAGTTCTATATTTAGTTTTCTGAGCAGCCTCTTAGTGTTTTCCTTAGTGGTTGTACCAGTTTACATTCCCACCAACAGTGTAGGAGGGTTCCCTTTTCTCCATACCCTCTCCAGCATTTGTTATTTGTAGATTTATTAATGATGGCTACTCTGACTGGTATGAGGTGGCACCTCATTGTAGTTTTGATTTTATTTCTCTAACGATTAGTGATTTTGATAATTTTTCCAGGTGCCTACTGGCTATCCATATGTCTTCTTTTTTTTTTTTTTTTTTTTGTCTTTTTTTTGTTGTTGTTGCTATTTCTTGGGCCGCTTCCACGGCATATGGAGGTTCCCAGGCTAGGGGCTGAATCGGAGCTGTAGCCACCGGCCTACGCCAGAGCCACAGCAACGCGGGATCCGAGCCGCGTCTGCAACCTACACCACAGCTCACGGCAACGCCGGATCGTTAACCCACTGAGCAAGGGCAGGGACCGAACCCGCAACCTCATGGTTCCTAGTCGGATTCGTTAACCACTGCGCCACGATGGGAACTCCCCATATGTCTTCTTGGAAAAATATCTGTTTAGTTCTTCTGACCATTTTTTTTTTTTTTTTTTGAGTGGTTTTTTTTTTTTTTTTTTTTTTTTTGGTTGTTGAATTGTATGAATTATTTGTATATTTTGGAGATCAATCCCCTCCTCTGTTGTGTTATTTGCAACTATTTTCTCCCATTCTGTAGGTTGTTTTTTTCATAAACAAAGTGTGTAGAGTAAAAAGGATGTCCCTGTGGATATGGACTAATGAAACTTGACAATGGACCAAATAATGTGAGGGCAGTTCAAACTATCTCTGAGAAATGTTTTGAGGATAAACTCAGATCTCCAACTTGTGCTGTTACCCTGCATTCTTTTTGCCCCATTTCTTATCCCAAAACAGTATGTGCTTTTATCTCATTGCTAAAAATTTATGTAAAAAAACATAATATCTATTTTTATGAAAGAAAACTAAAGCTTGTGCCTGAGAGAGCAAATGAAGTACTAAAGTAATACCTCCAAAAAATAAAACACAGATTAGTCCTACTATTCCATCTAATAATGAGCTCTGAACTTCTCCTCTTGTAAATTGTGGCTTTCTATTCCTCCCACGTGTGTGTGGTTCTCTGAACACATAAGTGTAATTTGTTATTGCAGCAAAATTCCTGGCATACATCCGCAAACTATGTTTACTAAACTCAGTGTGCAGTCCATGAAACATCACTGGAACTATTATAAAATGGTCAGGCTACTTTGTGTTTATCCTGTTTATTTTCCACAGCTCCCACTGAACTCTTTTGAGTCCCTGGAAAGAATATATTTTTCACAGTAGAGCCTTAATAAAATCCAAGAAAGGATAGGTCTCCGCTGAGGTGACCTAGGACACCTCCTCTCAGGGTACCTGTCAGCTTACCTGACAGGTTACCTATAAAATATCATCTTAGAAAATCTTGAGAATGAGTTATAATTTTTCTCTTTATTTGCATTTTCCTAAAGAAAAATGAATAACATGCTCCCTAGTTGCTTAATCTATTATTAATACTCTTTAACAATGCATTGAGGCATAGTCCTTCTCATGATAGGTCTCAAAGCAATGCACTAGAGACCTTTTTTATTTAGTAGACACTCCAAGAAAATTTTTTACATTGATGTTTAAAGTAACAAAGCCCATAGCTAAGCTGCCAGGCTTTTAATGCTTATATGTGGAAGTAGATAAACTATAGCAAAACCAGTGTTTGAAAAGAGAGGTTATGTATATGGCATGAAGTGATGTTATCAGGAAGTGATTGGCCATAATGCCATTGTGCCTGTTACATTTTACTAATGTCTGACAGTTCCCTATTACACCTCTAATATATACGTGTGTGTGTGTATATATGTATATACATATATATAAGTATAGGTAAAATATACTTTTTGGTCCTACTACTATTCCTCTCAATGCACACATGATGTAGTGAGCAGATTGCTTAACATTTGTCCCATTAGAGATGCCCACTGAATAAATAGATGTAAACACTGTGCATTTAGAATTGTAAGTCGTCTATCTCAGAGTATTGATAAATTTATCTGATCTCTCTGAGAGAATATTTTAATGAAGAGAAAGAAAATAAATGTGGGTATTGGTTGCCTTGCAGAAAAAAGGAAAAGGAGCATCATTTTAAAATGAAAGAGTTCAGTAAAACATGCACGGTGAAAGGACTGCCTTCTTCACAGTTTCACAAAGGTCCATCCCCAACTGAGGCTAATAGTTAGGTTCCAGAAGTTGGTTTAGTCTTAGAATGAAGTGTTTTGTTTTAATTGAATGAATTGAATGAGCCTAGTACTCATTTTGTATTTAGAACAGATTTCTAAATTAATTTTTTCATTCCCTCCTCTCATCTGAAAGCATCTAAGGTAACGCAATTTCGAACAATTTAAGAACGAATGACTTCAATTCAACTGCCCTATATTTTATGCCTTTTAAAAAATTAACTGTTATCACAGCTCAGTGTGCCAAGTGTCAACCTTATCAAATTTCTCAGCGCCCAAGAAAATGAATGTAATTGCTTCCTCTCTATGATATATTGTATATAATTGGCTTCCTATCACAAAGCAGCTGGAAAATATTCACAAATTCTGAAAGAAGCCTGTATTTGCATTTAGATCATAGGCTCGAATGTGTTTTTCACTGTAATGTAAGTTGTGACAAAAACAAAAATAAAGTTTTGGTTGATATAAGGAAACTAACAAAAACAAAGAGAAAATTCATCAATACTTTTGAAACTTTTTTTTTTCTAAATAAGTAAAGCTACTGAAGTCAACTCTATAATGTCTGGTTGACATTTTTGTATTCCTATTAATGTAATTGCAATTGCGTATCACTTCCAATGCCTTAACCTTAGTAGGAGTATTGTATTGATTTAGATATTCTCCGTACCACTTAGAAACCTATGTGGGACATAATTTATGGAGCATTTGTAATTTGTCTGGCCTCCTAAATGAGAGCTCATCCCCTTATTTACTTGATTGTACCCTTTCATATTGACTATTAGCATGCTCCAGGTATCTTGGATAGTGACACAGGGGAACCAGATGGACTCACCTGTGTGAAATGTAGTGCTTATCTGCTAAGGGAACTTAGTTGACCAATGCTCCTGGATACTCTGTTCTGGACCCATCATTGCATTTATTCCCAGGTCATGTTTCCCATGGGCTGCTTCCAGTCAGTGTAAAAACATAGCAGGGGTACCAAAGAGGTTCATTCTTGCCCAACCTAGAACTCCTCTTATGGAGGACATTAACTCAAGGACTCACCATTGGCCTGGCTGAATTTTCTTAGAATTCTGCTGCAGGCTGAAATTGTTTGTACACAATCCTCCATTCTTCTCCCTCTTCTTCATGGGCGTCAGGCCTGCATCTCTAAGCTCTCTCTACCTTCTAGTTCCTCTCTGTTTTCCTTTACCAGCACTTCCCCTAGTAAATATCCTAAATGTCTAATTCCTTCTTGACATCTGTTCTCTAAAGCTCCTGAAAACACACTGTTTACTCCTGACTGGAGGATTTATAGCTCAACTTCTGTCTGATTTGGAGCCCTACTGAGTGGAACAGAACCAGGTATAAAACGTGAGAACCATGCGAATCTGTTTGCCTAGATCCCCACAGGTTTGGCAAATATAGGCTATGTCCTCCTGCACCTGGGCCCCATACTACTCCCAGTTACCTCCCAGTTCAGTGGTCAATAAGCTTTTTTGAGGTTAATGGCCTTCTTGAGGGTCTAATGAAATATATAGACCCTTCCCCAGAGAGAAGGACACATGCACACAAACACAAAATATAGCATACATTTTCATAGGTTTTATGTATTAGAGACCCATAACTAAAAGCTACTCTTAAAAAAAAAAGAAAAATCAGTCTAATAATACTTAACTATAAATGGACAAGACATTGTTGAGATATTGGTGAAATCTGACGATGTATATAGATTATAGTATTAAATTAATGTTAATTTCCTAATTTTATAATTTTACTGCAGTTATATGAAGGAATATGTTAATTTATAGGAAGATATAGTAAAATATATAAAGATTAGTGGGCATGATGTCTGAGTCTTTCAAACAGTTCAGAAAAAAACTGATTTATATAATATACAATAACAGAAAAGGATATGGCAAATATTGTAAAATGGTAACATTTGGGAAATAGTGAAGGGAATTCCTAGTAATCTTGCAACTTTTTATAAATATGACACCTCAAAATAAAATGTTTTGAAAAAAATTAATACCAAGTGATAGACAAAAGCATTATTTTTAGTGTTTTATTTGAGGCATATGGGATCAATCACCTTCATTTATTGTCCTAGCCAAAAATACACATTGTAACATGGTTGCTGTTGTATTCTATGTCATAATCAATAAATAACTAATAACTCCAGATAAATAATTATAAGCTCTAAAAATTATAAACTAAAAATAATTAAATTTTTAAAAATCACAAATAAAAATCTTCTATTGGTAATTATGTTTACAGAGGAGTTCCCATCATGGTGCAGCAGAAATGAATCCAACTAGGAACCATAAGATTGTGGGTTCGATCCCTGGCCTCACTCAGTGGTTTAAGGATCTGGCATTGCTGTGAACTGTGGTGTAGGTCACAGACGTGGCTCAGATCCCACGTTACTGGGGTTGTGATGTAGGCTGGCAGCTGTATCTCTGATTGAATCCCTAGCCTGGGAATCTCCATATGCCACAGGTGCAGCCCTAAAAAGAAAAAAAAAAATAATGTTTAAAGAAATCAAGATTCTAACTAACAAGCTAATCTTTGATCAGTGAGCATAAATGGATGAGAATGATCATGTGTGTTTATGTATTGAATGTGTTGGAGGCAGAGACTTTCTGATGGAGCCACCATGTGTATCTATGTCTTCTCTTTCTGAGCTTTTGTCCTTTAAGCTTTCAACAATATCTCTTGATACCATGTAGCTATCCCTGAGATCTTTTCCCATATCCAGCATCCACAAAATAGGTGACTATCAAAATTACATAAATTAAAATCAGAATAGAAAAACAGAGAAGCCTAAACTGTGTGTAAGAAAAAAAAAATATTACAAATTTTTATCAGCACACTATTTGCTAAATAACATCACTGAATATAGAACAACGCAGAAGAATTACACACAGCAAAAGACCTGACTCCAGATTTCTGCCTGTTAGTTGGGACAAAAGGACTCCTCTAGTTCTGAGGCCATTCTCAAGGGGCCAGAATGTGTCTATAGTTAGAGAAAATTGTATAACTTACATACCGTTGCGTGATCCAAATACACCATCTGTTCGCAAGACATATGCTCATACAGATGTGAGTCTTCTCTGAAGTTATGCATGAGCTTCCAGGATGACTAAAGAAGGGGACACTTCTTTTTTTTTTTTTGGTTGTCCTCATTTCAGGAATATATGTCAGTGTATGAAGATAATACATAGTTTGTGATATGGGATTAAAAGAGAGAGAGTCTTTATAGAAGCAATAATCCAAATTACAGAAGTTGCTTGTAGATTCCCCACAGAAGCAGTATGGATCTGATTCCTAGTAGATCCTGTGCACTGCCACCCAGATCCTCCTTCAAGACTGAAAGACTTACTCCCCTGATGCTGGATAATAGAGCTCAGATGTCTGTCCTCTCAGCTGATTGTCCTCGAATGAGCAGTTACCTTCCTCCAAAAAACATGCTCTTGCATGAGGCATGACTGGTTGACGTGGGAATCTAAAGGCCCAGCCTCCTTGCCCTATCATGGGACAAGTCAAATGGGTCAATATAGCTTCAAGGTTCCCTTGAGTCAGCTGAAGTGTTGTTGTGACTGCTCTATGGCCCAGTTTCAACTCCATTCATTTCCTTGGTTTTCCATTTCTACACACATATTGTTTCCAATAGCACTCATCAGTTAATTCCTTGCACATGTCTGTGTGTTTAGAATCTGTTTTCCTGGAAACCCAACCTACTGCAATTGCTACTGAAAATGGTTAAGGAAAGAGATTCTAAGATGAAATTTTGGATCTTTATCACACACTGCTTGCCTAGCAATGAGGACCCCTTCCTGACAGCAAATGGAATATTGATATTCAAGGTAGTGGTATAGTCTTAACATTATCATTAATGGTAAACTTGGATGATATCCTGATGGAAGGAAACACACTGGTCAGTGAAATATAACAGGTGGTTGAAAAAGGTATAAGATGGGCAAAGATGAGCTGATTCTGCAAAGGGAGGAATGTGACTACACGTTGAAGGAGCTGCAAGACCCAGCCACCTCGTAAGGACAAGAATCATGAGAATGTACATGGAACTGGATTCTGGAGGTGCTGGTGCAAAAGGGTGGGACGAAGATGAAGGAGAGTTTATTGAAATGGAAACACACTCCTGAGATCTGGAGTTAACATCCTCACCTGGACCCTAGAAGACTTTGAAAATTTGCTGTGAGAATGGCTTCTGAAAGCTTGAAAAAACTAATGGCCACACCAAGTGAAGGATTAATGCCAGAACTACCATGACAGGCAATGCAAAAAAAGAAAAACTAGACATTTTTTCTTTTAGTTGCTTAAGTACACAAGGATGGCATTAATTCTGAAAATATAACTGAAAGACAATTTAGTCTAATCTCCGCAATGTAGATGTTGCATATACGTTACAAATAGTTGTTACTGAGAATCTACTTGACAGTAAAGTTAGAAAGTGCTATTTATACCTAAATACTTAAGTTGTAGTGAAAAAGAATGGCCTGTCTTAAAAATACTATTTCTTTTGTAATTATAGTATATATTAAGAATCCTTTGGTAAATCACAAAACTAACACCAATTTTCCATTTAAATCAAGATTTACCATTAACACACACACACACAAAGAGAGTGTTTGTCAAAAGCACCAATAATAAACCAATTATTTCTCTGGAAAAAAAGGATACAGTTTCTATGGCAAATTGCATTTTTCTTGTAGTTTGCTAGCCAGAAAGTAACATGTCACTCTCTTCTTAATGGCAAGGTTAAGGTGAATCCAAATAGAGGTGAGGATTCTCCATTTCCTCCATACATTCATATATCTTCTTTTTGTGACATTTTGGAACCCTTCAGTAAGAACTTTGAATGTGAAAGTAGAGGTGATGATTGAAGGGCCAAAGTACAATGACAGTGCCAGACATGAAGATAAGCTGGATTGTAGGATGATGAGGGATTCAGGGAGACTCATATCTCTCATCTCTAGCAGTTTACTGGACAGAAATATAATCCATCATCAGAATCATCAGTCTTAGGGCAGAGAAAAATCTATTCAGACCACAGGCTGGAGAAATCTCATGAGAATCACCATAAATGATTTGGCTTAAAGAGTTTCACAACAAGCCTGTTTTACATCCAACAATCTCTCTTCTCTCTCTCTCTCACACACACACCACATCTCATCTCCCCAACGATAGGAAGATGGCTAGTTACTACTCAGAATGAATAATTGTCTCTTCTCCATTGCCAAAGACCTGATCTGTTAGAATCTTCATCTTCCTTTATTTTCTTCCTTTAATTTCTTATTTTAGGAAGTGTGTCTCTCTACCTAAAAGAAGATATCTTTGAACTCTTAATGAGATAGATATGTGCTTAGCATCTTTCTTTATAAAATCCCTCATTTATTTATATAAAAATAACTTGTAAATATTGAGATTAACTTCCAGACATGCAGGGAATTAGGGAGGAGTAGATCACAGATTTCACTGACATTTGTTAGTCTCTTGATCAACTCAATTTGAGGGTGCTGTGTCATCTGAATTCAGAATTTTTCATTTATCTCTTGAATTAACATTCTCCTATAGCCCATCAACTATAGTCCATTTAAACAATGTCTGGGATAGGATTTTTTAATTAACTGCATTAATATTTTTGATGGAAACCTTTCCCTAAAATTTTATATAATGATAATTTGAAAGGAAATGTTTGGATATGATGCTTTAATGTAGAGATTTTTGGACTAGTGGATAATGACATAGATGAGATGGGAAGGCCACATTCTAGTTGTCTAGTTTACAACTTGAGGCAAATTACTGCAACTCTACCTGCCTCATTTTTCTGACTAACAGAGAGATGATAATAGTTCCTAATTTATAAATTTGTTATAAGAATGAAACAGATTAAGGTTTAAAAACACTTAGCCTAGAACCTGGAACGCAGTAAGTTTTCAATAGGTGTGGTGATATTTTAATCTTTAGTTTAAATATTGTGGAAATTATAGATCATGTTCAATAGGAAGGAAGAATAATTATCGACAAGTTTTTATGTATTCAGATTCTTTCACTCCCTCTTCTAAATTCAAGATTCATTCGCTCCTTAATACATAAAAAGAAACTGATAACTATAGAGGCTCAGAAATGTGCCAATGTCACAGAGTATAGTGAGAACAAAGAGGATTCAAAGGCAGGTCTTTCCTACAGCAAAATTCTTATCACCATTTCACTTTGTCTTTCAAGTTATGTTTCAGATGGACACAAAAATTAGCATGGACTGAGAATATTTATGTGCCATATTTTCATAAACATTGTTCTTTATGTCCTCTAATGGCATACAGTTTTACCCCAAGGGTCAATTAAGATATAACAAAGACCCAAGGCAAAAGTTTTGTGACCTCTTTAATAGGTCATTTTTATGTTTTCCCCTCTCTCACCCTCTGCTGGTGCTGGAGAAAGACAGCCTTCAGTAAGAGTGCCTGGGCATAACATGATACCAGATTAGTGGAGGGAGGAGTGGATGCCAGAATCCTCAGGGAATTTCATGACGAAATGGTTTTTGACACTGCTCCATCCTCTGGAGGCTTAGTAAAGCCGTAGGGTCAAATGGCTTAGTCATTTGCTCCTTGGTGGAAATCACTAGCTTGTCTGATCCTTCACGCCCTTGGGATACACCAACCATCTTCTCAGAAACCTGGCTATCCCACATGTCCTCACATCCATCTGCCAGGAGAAAACACTTTATACAGAGCAGTTGAATATATAAACAGTGAGTAAAATAATTGATGTATTTTGTGAATGTACACACACACACACACAAATGCACTGAGAGCATAAAATAAGGTATGTTTGTGTGTTTGTAAAAGATTATGTCAGTATGTCATCCTGAGCTCTTTCTCTGAACATTACCAACAGGAATAATATTCTGAAAAATTCTTTGTACATGGCTTGCATTTCAGGTGTAATGAAATGCAACCCAATTGTAAAAACCAAGGTGAAATTAAATTCCCCTCCTTGCTTTCGGTTGTTGAACCAACTTGAAACATTTGGATGGATAATCACGAATTTGCATGGTGTGTTGAGAGAATGGGACATGTAGGGTACTCATGATTCTGGTTCAAGTTATCTTGGGCACCTCAGAGAAATAAGCAGTCATTTTTCAGAAGATGAAAAATATGCTACCAAGGAATGCCTTCTGACCCAGAGTGAGGCCGATATAAATCATGACATCATGAACAGAAAACCAACATTGGTTTCATCTATACACTTCAAAATTCAGAGCCTTGATGGATTATCCAGTTTGGTTGTTGATTTGTAATTGAGCCTCCCCTCACACAGACAGCACCATAATTTTGCTCCACAGGTTGTGGAAACACAGGCATTTATTTAATTATAGTTAATATTCTCAAGGAAAAAAAAAACAGGCATTTCAGTTTAAGTGGATGATAAAATTAAGCTTTAAATAAAATAGATCATGTTATTTATATCTGTGAGTTTTTGTATCTTCCTCATCATATAAGATTGTTTTTTTTTCTGATGCTTCCTTAAGTCATTGATTAACTCCCTCCTTTTCTTTTTTTTTTTTTTTTTTTTTTTTTAGGACCACACCGGTAGCATATGAAAGTCCTAGGATAGGGGTCAAATCAGAGCTGTATCTACTAGTGTACATCACAGCCACAGCAACCTCAGATCTGAGCAGCACCTGCAACCTGCACCACAGCTCCATGCCAGATCCTTAACCCACTGAGCTGGGCCAGGGATTGAACCCACATCCTCGTGGTTACTAGTCGGGTTCGTTATCCCTGAGCCACAACCCGAACTCCTAACTCCCTCCTTCTCTCTCCTCTTAACATTCATATCTGGCTTGCCCATTTCATAGAAGATGCTATTGGGAAAATGTTGTTCAGGGAGAAGGAGGCAGGAAAGCTCTGAATATAGCAGGTTTTGTGATTCGATGACCATAAACAAAATTTAAAATCTATCCAACTCTCTTTCTGACCTAGGACTTTACAGTTCGGCATCAGTGAAACAAGAGTTATTGACTCTTCCAGAATCTTAGAAAACTTGTGCCAATGTCACAGCCCAAAGCAACATTTCCCTTGACACCTCTTCAGCTGGCTTTTTAAAAAGATATTTTTGGAGTACCTAGCTTACTCTTCCTTCCTCCCTTCCTTCCTTTTCTTGTCTTTTAAATTTTTAATTTTATTATGGTAAAAAAGCTTAGCATAAGACCTACCATCTTAACAGATTTTTAAGTGTGCAATACAGTATTGTTAACTCTAGGCACAAAGGTATGCAGCAGATCCGTAAAACTTCATTTTTCAGTACTGAAACTTTATACCTGTTGATTAGCAGTTCTGAATTCATCCCATCTCCTGGCAACCATGATTCTATTTTCTGATCCTATTAGTTTGCCTCTTTTAGGTACGGCATATAAATGGAGTCATGCAGTATTTGTCTTTCTGCAACTGGCTTATTTCACTAAGGAAAATGTCCTTAAGTTTCATCCATCTTGCCATATTACAAGATTTCTTTTTTCAGACTCAATAATATTCCCTTAAATGTATGTACTTCATTTTTCTTATTCATTCAAACAACACTTAGGTTGTCTCCACATCTTGGCTGTTGTGAATAGTGCTATAATGAACATGATAGTGCTAATATCTCTTCAAGATCCCGATTTCATTTCTTTTGGATAAATACACAAGTGGAATTGCTGGAACAAATGGTAGTTTTGTTTTTAATTTTGAGAAACCTTCATATTCTTTTCCATAGCACCTTACATAGCATTCTTTCTATATCTCCTACATTTTTTTTAAGAAAAAGATGCCATGTAACAAATTTATCAGTAAGCATCTAACAGGAAAATAGAAAGGAATTAATATACATTGTAGCGGCATCATATATTTCTGTTCATGATTCACTTATTCAGCAAATGTTTATTGAGTGTCAGTTATGTGTCTGGCACTGCTTAAGGCTCTGGATATTCATGAGCAAAAATAACAACAAAAATCCATCTCTGTGGAATTCCCATTCTGTTGGGAAGGGTGGGAGAAATAGTGGTAATAAATTTTTTTAATTTATAATTTGTTAGAAGGTGATGAGTGCTTTGAGGGGCAAAGTAGAGTATGGCAGGGATGGAAGTGTGGGATTTTAATTGTGGTAGTTATGGCAGGTTAAGATAATACAACTTTAGCAACAATTCAAAGGTGATAAGTGAGATACCTGGGGGGGGTGGTTATTAGAAGTAAACAACGAGTGTGAATTCTTAAAGCAGGACATATTGCGAGGACGAAGGCTAATGTGACTGGTGCAGGAAAGTGACAAGAGGAGGGTAAGGAATATGATCAGAGAAGGAAGATTGTAGTGATGGAGGTGGAGGGTGGGGAGTGCACATTATTTAGGACACTGTAGGTCCTTGGACAGACTTTGGCTTTTAGTCAGTCTGTCTGTCTGTCTGTCTGTCTGTCTTTCTTTCTTTCTTTCTTTCTTTCTTTCTTTCTTTTCTTTCTTTTCTTTCTTTTCTTTCTTTTCTTTCTTTCTTTTCTTTCTTTTCTTTCTTTTCTTTCTTTCTTTTCTTTCTTCTCTTTCTTTCCTTTCTTTTCTTTCTTTTCTTTCTTTCTTTTCTTTCCTTCCTTCCTTCCTTCCACTGCACCTGCAGCATATGGAAGTTCCAAGGCTGGGGATTGAGCCAGGCTGCCAGGCTACACCACAGCAACACAAGATCCAAGCCACCTTCACGACTTAAGCTGCCTGTGGCAACACGAGATCCTTAAACCACTGAGGGAGGCCAGGGATCGATGGATACTAGTTGGATTCTTAACCTTCTGAGCCCTTTCCTTCTTTTTTTAATTGAAGTATAGTTGCTGTGCCATATTATATCAGTTACAGGTATACAATACAGTGGCTTATAAATTTTAAAGGTTATACTCCACTTAAGTTATTTTAAAACATTGGCTATATTCCCTATGATAAAATGTATCCTTGTACCTTATTTTATACATAGTAATTTGTACCTCTTACTCCCATACCCCTATATTGCCCTCCATACTTCTCTCTCACCGCTGGTAACCACAGTTTGTTCTCTTTATCTGTGAGTCTGATTCACTTTTGTTGTATTCACTAGTTTGTTGTATTTTTTAGATTCCACCTGTAAGCAATATTATATGATGTTTGTCTTTGTCTGACTTATTTCACTTAGCATAATGCCCTCCAAGTCCACCCATATTGCTAGAAATGGCAAAATTTCATTCTTAACGGCTAAATAGTATTCCACTGTATATACCACATCTTCTTAATCCATTCATCAGTTTATGGACATTTAGGTTGCTTCCTTATCTTGGTGATTGTAAATAATATTGCTGTGAACATTGGGCTGCATGTGTCTTTTCAAATTAGTGGGGGTTTTTTTTTGTTTTGTTTTGTTTTCAAAAATATTCCCAGGAGTGGAATTGTTGTCATAATATGGCTTTTACTCTTGAGTGGAACAGAGAGAGCTACTGGTTGGTTCTTAGAAAGGCTGACAGGGTCTGATTTACATTTCAGCTAAGTCACACTGGTTGCTGGTTTGAGAAGCGTCTGTGAGGGTCAGTAGAAAGAGTGCAAGCTGTGAGCCCAGTGGAGACTCTATTACAATAATTAATGTTAGAGATGGAGATGATCATGACTGGACCAGGATGGTAGCATTAAGGAAATGAAGAGAGACCTCATTCTGCATCCATTCTGCTGGCAGAGCCAACAGGAATTGCTGACATGATGAATTCAACATAGAAAAAGAGTGGTCTCAAGGATGATGCCAAGGATTTTGATTTAAGCAGCAGGAAGGATGCATTTGCCATGAATAAGATTGGAATCATTGCAAGTATAACAAATTTTCAGGAGAGAATCATAAGCTTAGTTTTGGAAACATCATATAGGCAGTCCTCTTTTCATATATTAATCTGGGAACATAAAATATCATGCAAGCTGAAACCAGGCAAAATAATTTTAAAAACCAACCGGAAAATTATGATTGTGTCCTGACTTGTAAAAGTTTTTACAAAAACATTAAAAAAAAAAAACCTTTCCTGTTGGTTATAAGTGTATAGGGAAATGAAAAAAATAATAAAAATAATATTCTGCATAGTGTAACTTAAAAACAGTAAAAACATTGAAAATTAAAAAGTCAGTTTCCTACAAGAAAAAAAACACAACATATTGACTATGTTCAACGGAGTTTGCTTTCTTCTTGTTGTTGTGTAACTTATAGTATGGAGCAGACATCTTTTCTATGTCCTGGCAAATTGTCGTATTCCTTTCCAAGTCTGGTTCCTTTGTGCTGCTACTGTTGTGAGTTTTATTTGTAAGAATTTCTTTAATGTGAATTTCTTTGGCATAATCTCCTCTGGGGCATTGCCTTAGTTTCCATTACAACCACATTCCTCATTTATGTTAGTACATGTGTCTTCATTAAGCCACTCTATCTTCATATCTAGAGTTTTCAAAGGGAGATAATGTTCACATTTACAAGATCAGCTATTTCTTCTTTAACTTCATTTATCCTCTATTCTAATTTTACTTCTAGTACTATCACTTTTTCTTTCTTTGCTGCAATTCCTTTTTTGTTGGCCCGTTTTCCTTCTCAGTCATCACTTTTGTAAAATATAATGTAGGTTTATTATTGCAAGACAAGGAGGTAACACAACTGCATGCCTTGCTGTCTGTGCATGAACTGAGTAATAAATGTACAGTGACCGGAGATCAACAGACTTTGAAATAAGTGACATGGAGTTCCCGTCGTGGCGCAGTGGTTAACGAATCCGACTAGGAACCATGAGGTTGCTGGTTCGGTCCCTGCCCTTGCTCAGTGGGTTAACGATCCGGCGTTGCCGTGAGCTGTGGTGTAGGTTGCAGACGTGGCTCGGATCCTGCGTTGCTGTGGCTCTGGCGTAGGCTGGTGGCTACAGCTCTGATTGGACCCCTAGCCTGGGAACCTCCATATGCCGCGGGAGCGGCCCAAGAAATAGCAAAAAGATAAAAAAAAAAAAAAAAAAAAAAAAAAAGGAATAAGTGACATGATTGATCACTGATGTTGAAAATATCTGTTATTTATGTACCAACTTGTGGACTGAAGAGCTAGCAGTTAAGTCTGTGATTCATGCAGCCACTGAGTTAATATACCATAGTAATTGGAATTAGAAGTGTGATATTAGAAGACTGATATAAATTAAAGTTTGGTTACTGAAATATGTGTATTCTGAGACCAAGAAAAATGAGGCCACCTTATTTAAGATGTATTTTATCTCCACAAAGATGTCAAAATAAACAATACTGAAATTCAGGGAGGAAGTCTTGGAGGGGAAGAATACCAAATCAAAAATTGAAGTCTGAAAGCAGGAGGCAGACAGAAGTTCTGGAGCAACTTTAAGATTTTACTGTTATGTTTACACATTCCAAATATATAGATTTGATGTTTTATTAGAGTCATTATAGGTCAGGGATTTTCATCAAACTTGACAATTATCATGCTCAAGTTTATATAGTCTATAGAACACTTAATGATTTCCAGCCAGTTTTTTAGTGGTGACCCTCCCAGTACCTGGGTTTATACATTCTAAATTAATTAGACCATAGAGCACCCTATGATTGTCTAGAGTGATACAAGTATGAAATAAGTAACATATTATATTGGGGCACTTTATTCTTTGGTATAATGCTTCATTTTAAGAAATTACTTTGTGTATTAAAAGACAATTCAAGAACTTACTGAAATGCTCCAAAAGCATTTGCCCAAGTGTATCACAGAGAGGAAAAACCTTCAAATCTCCATAGCATATTAGTTTTAGGAAACATGAATCCAAGAATCATGCCTGAGCTATCTGAGAATGTGTAATAAGTTTTTAGACACATTTCATGTAGCTTTAGGAAAAAGGAAAACCAGATAAAACAAACTGTTTTGCCTTAAACATGGCTACTTAGAACTCTCCATTTTTATTTTCATTAAAAAATTATAAATAAAACTCTTTTAGGCATGATGATTTTAACTTCTGATGGTTTCTTAGTGAAATAAATGTTAAAATGGAGCCTTATTCTTACACTAAGAAACTTTCTGTGTCTTGATTTCAGAAACTCAGTGTTAAGGATCAGGGTATCTAGAACATGGTCTCTAAGACCTTGAATTAGTGGGAAAAATATTCTGGGGTTTTAGACAATGAACTTTGTTATTCTTCCTACCTGCCCACCCCACATATGGGGCATGTTGATTCAACAAGTGTTCCTCAATATCCTCCTACTTCTGCTTTCATCATGTCTCTTTCCTCATCAAGTTGCTTCTATCCCTTCAATTCCCTAAGGTCTGTATATAAACTCATGTTAACTGTCTTAGATTCCTTCCTGTGAACCTACAACGTCTCTCTCTCTCTCTCAGGCAGATCTTTTCTCCTTCAAAATGCTTCCTCCCTTCAAAAGGTACCTGGCTTGTCCCAGTGCTTAAAATTTGATGTAATAAATTATCAATAGCTAACAATAGATTAATACCTCTATGGAGATTTGCATTTTAATCAGAAACCACTATATATACAGTTCAATCAAAAGGAATTTTTCTTAAATGGTGGTATTTCGGGCACCATGGCTGATTACTTGGGAAGTTATTACTGATTAATAACCTGAATCACTGTGCATCCAGTTTCCCTAGCAACCACTGCAGTAGGTTCTTCCTTGACTTTTTTTCCCCCAGTCTAAACTCTGAGAGAGATCTTGAAAAAAAAAATTTGCTTTTATAAGGACATTGGTGGGACTTTTCCCTGAATTTGAAATAAAAAATCTCAGAGCTTAAAGGCAACTTTAAGGTCACCTAGCCCCACCCTTTAACTTTATAGTTTTATAACTTGAGACCTAGGTGGGTAGATGAGTTTCAGGGGCCCTACACTTTCCTAATAGAATTACTTCTTAAACTCCTAGTCTCTCTGTCATGCCTTTCTCACATGTTGAAAAGATGTAAAACACGTAGTTTATATACAGAGCTTTAAGCAGTGCCTCTGTAGTTGCCAATGGAGTATTGAAGGCATTAAGCTCTCTGTAGATGGATGCTGAGCTGTGATCTGTGGACTACAGCTTTAGGAGTGGCTTGGGTTGGAATGCCATTGTGGTAGTGAGCTGCCGTCACTCAGCATTGCTTTACGCTTCAAAGTGAGGCAGACACTTCAATCAGAGTTTGAATTTTGAATAGCCAAGAGCCTGAGCTCTCTATGTGACACAGACATCTAGGGGATGAATAAACCAAGGTTATGATCCTGAAGAGTGATAAAGACACCAAAGGCGTGGTAGTATTAGAACCAGGGGTCCATGACTTCCTTCCACACAATGAATGGCAGTGAACACCTAAACCAGGACTATTTATTTTTTCTGATGTGCAAGAAAGACTCACAGTATTTGTAGCATATGAATATATTTCTGAAATGTTTAGGTTATAGCTCAAGTCAGAGTACACTTCACAATTAATGAGGCCAAGGTCAGAAGTTTATTCGAGAACAGGTTTAATTTCATTCTCTTCATGCCCTCTAACTGCAAACTGTCATAGCTCTCAGGGAGTGAGAAGAGCCTTCTACTACTGGACAAATAGCTGGAGACCATGTTTCCCTGTCAGAAAAATCACGAATTTTTTTTTTTTTGTCTTTTTGTCTTTTTGAGGGCCGCACCCACGACATATGGAGGTTCCCAGGCTACAGGTATAATTGAAGCTGCAGCTGCCAACCTACGCCAGAGCCACAGCAACACCAGATCCGTGACCTACACCACAGCTCACGGCAACGCTGGATCCTTAACCCACTGAGCGAGGCCAGGGATCAAACCCAAAACCTCATGGTTCCTAGTCGGATTCCTTTCCGCTGTGCCATGACAGGAACTCCGGGATCATTTTTTATTCTTGAATAAATCACTTAATTTATACCTCAACTCAAGTAAGTAGGATGGCTTTGTTTCACTTTATTTTAGACCATCAACCTAGTTGTATAATGAGAACTATATGCAATTTGAAAAAAGGACAAATCAAATTTTAGTTTTTAAGACTAAACAAATATATATATATATATGTATATGCATACACACACACACAGACATATATATATACACACAAATACATTGCTTCTGACTCCAGCCTCATCTCAACATAGGTATTTGACTTATCAAAAATGCAGTCACAGTTGACATTATAAATGGATTGAGCACGTGCTTTTGTTCTCCTTTTAAATGGCCTAAATTAAATGACAAAGGAGAAAGAGGAAGAAAATCACAATGAGAAGGAGAAAGGAGGGAATTCCAAGCATGGCTCAATGGTACCCAACTGACATCCATGATGATAAGTTCAATCCCTGGACTTGTTCAGTGGGTTAAAGATCCTGCATTGCTGTGAGCTGTGGTGTAGGTTGCAGACATGGCTCCAATCCTACATTGCCGTGGCTGTGGCGTAGGCCAGCAGCTACAGCTCTTAATTCAACCCCTAGCCTGGGGAACTTGCGTATGTTGTGGGTGAGGCCCTAAAAAGACAAAAAAAAAAAAAGAAAGAAAGAAAAAAAAAAGAAAGAAAGAAAAAAAAAAAAAGAAAGGAGAGACGAGAATCTTAAAGAGATTTTTTTTTTTAATTTCTTCTGTTAACTTTGTAGTTTTTCCTTAGGTCTACCTGCAGTCTATCTTAAAGTTTTTTTTCAATCTAGTGTCTCTTTATTCTACAGTGTTAACGGGGGGAAACCAGTGATATTGAGGGAACCAGTTCCCCATCAATATCTAGTAAACTCTCCTGCTAAACTTTTAGTTAGCTGCGTGTCTTTATTCCTCCATGTATATTTTAGATAAGTTGATCACATTTCACTGAAAAATTTACAAATTAGTTTTATGAAAATTGACATTGTTATAAAATCAAATTTTACCATCCAAAATGTGACATATCTCTGCACTTATTCAGACCATCTCCTGTGTCCTTTAATTTTGAAGTTTTCTCCATTCTCTATTAAGGTAATTTCTGTGGTTTGCTCTGTACAAATATTGAGGCTTTAATATTTTAATAGGAAAATATATTTTCTGTCACCCTTAAATAACTTCCCAAACTCCTGTACTCTGTTGGTATAATTATTAAGCCAAACATACTTTGAACATTCTTTGAATAATTATTTTAAGGCCTTACTACATTGATGGAGCCCAAAAGTTGATATACTCAAGTACAACAGCAGAGACATAAACCTAGTACAAAATCTTAAAGCCTTCACTGAGATTGCCAATTTGTATTGCATTTGAGAGTTGCAACAAATCTCTGGTTTGGGCAGATAGTTTATTCCCAAATGAAGAGCAAATATAGTTCCTGATAAAATTAGCGTAATGGAAGCCTCCCTTCATCTGTACAACTGATGTGATGGTTGAGTAATTATAGGTCTGGATTGAGGAAAACATATGCATCTAAATGTATTAGAATATATACAAATAGAAATAACCAAAGTATAAATCCGAACAGAAGATTGAAAAGTAGCTACTTGATATAAGACATGTATTTCATATTTTAATGTATTTAAAAGTAAAATGAAAGTTCCCTTGTGGCAGTTGGTTAAGGAACTGTGGCTCTGGTCACTGCTGTGGTGCAGCTTTGATCTCTGTTCCTAAACTTCTGCATGCTATAAGGGTGTGGCCAAAAAATTTTTTTAAAGAAAAAATAATAGTGAACTGACAAAAATCAACTGTTATTTGTAATTGGAAGTAAAAAAGGATACTTTATAAAAAGAAATCCTACTAAATATCTGAGGCAATAAATCTCAAATGAGAAGGCTATGTGTTTCAGTATCTTATAAAATGCTTGGCATTATAAAATAAGCAAAATAAGTGGCTATTGAATGTCTTGAAATAAAGTAAAATGGTAAATTAAAAACACTAAAGATACGCTTTGTAAGGCAAATAAAGTAATTATAGAGATGTTAACTTCAAAATCTCCGGAATCCTAAGATGCTTTCTCTTTACCAGCAATTTTCTTTTTTTTTGTCCCAGTTCTCCTTCATTTAGCTTTCTCATTAACTCCTACTCCTTTATCAGATATCAGTTTATATTTAACTCCAACTGGGAATCCTTCTTAAAAACTCTTGCTTAATGGCCAAGCTTGTCAAGAAAGGGAAACCCAGGAATTGACACACATTTTCCTTCTTTGTCTCCCCTTTCTACTAATTCCCCCTTATCAATCTCCAAGTCAGATTCTCTGATACTATGACTGATCTGGTCCATGTTATGTCCAGACTATTTTACAGAAAAAATTAACTACACTAGTATCATTTTAAAATCCCTTTTGAAGCATAGAAAAATTATGGATGTAATATACCCTTCACCTTTTAAAGGCACTTCAGAGCTCAGAAGAAAGTAATTAATATATCAAAATAAATAAATGGATAGGAAGCAGAAAGTAAGCATGATAAACTGGGAATGATATGTCAGTTCTTTATTTGTATATCCCAGTAAAGAGAGCTTTGGTTCTAATATGCATTTAGGAATGAGAGACAAGTTTTGGGCTGATTCATGTTGGGAAGTGGATTAGCTGCTAACATAAAGCCTAGATTCTCAAATAATAACAATCTCTATAATAGGCTGACTGGAAATAAACAGTTTTAAAAATCTGTTTGTGGAGCGGGGGGAAATGGGGAGATGTTTGTCAAAGTGGATAATGTTTCAGTTGTACGGAATAAATAAGGTGTAGAGATCTAATGAACAGCATGATGACCGTGTATCATATCTTTGAAATTTGCTAGAAGCATAGATTTTAAATCCATTTAAATGTCAGTCCTCACCACACACACACACACAGAGTATCTATGTGAGATGGCATACATATTAATTAACATGGCTGTTTTAATTATTTAAGAGTGTATAAGTATACCAAAACATCATGTTATAGACCTTAAATATGAACAATTTTTATTTGTCAATTATACATCCATAAAGCTAGGGAAGAAATGAGAAACACTGAGACTTCTAGAACAAAGATCTCCCCTTTCAAGTTTAGGTTTCTAAGATTCTGTTATTCTTAGCACGGTGTGAATGTGCAGTTTGCTACCCATGTCTTGGTTTTCAAAAGGGAGTTATTAATTCTAATTAAAAAAAAGTGATTTTTTAAAAAAATTTCTATTCGACAAAGAGAAACTTTTCTCTTTTGACATGAAATGTTGGAGGGAAAAAAAAGTTTACCCCGAAAAGTCCTAATCATCTGTCCTTAATTTAGGTTCAATATTTACATTTGTAATAATATTCATAATAACAGCACAGTCCCACAAACTAACATAAAAAAAAAAAAACAGCAAAGCAAAACAAACAAAAACCTTAAAACATTTCAAACAGAAACAGCTTCCTAAGGCTGATGAAGAATATCTGTAAAAACCCAATAGTAAACATCACACTTACAGGCTAAACATTAGAACTGAGTATTCTAGAGGAGTATAAGACTGTCCACCATCATCATTTATAATGTTGTACCAGTTGTTCTAGGCCCATATCGTGTGACAAGAAAAAGCAAAGAACTGTTTTGTTTTATTTTACTTTTTATTGAAGTATAGTTGATTTACAATATTGTGTTAAGTTTCGGGTTATATAGCAAAGTAATTCGGTTATACACACATATATCTATTTTTTTCAGATTCCAAAATATTGAGCATAATTCCTTACGCTATACAATGTGTCCTTGTTGGTTATCTATTTTATGTAAGTAGTATTTATGCGTTAATCCCGAACTCCTAATTTGTCCCTCCCCCCTTTCCCTTTTGGAAACCATAAATTTGTTTTCTATGTTTGTGGGTCTAAATTTTTATTTTGTATATAAGGTCACTTTTACCTTTTTATTAGATTCCAGTAGTATAAGCGATATCATAATATTTGTCTTTCTCTGTCTGGCTTACTCACTTACTACGATAATCTCCAGGTCCATCTATGTTACGGTAAATGGCATTATTTCATTCTTATTTGTGGCTGAATAATACGTATAGTAACTTTTTTATTCATTCCTCTGTCAATGAACATTTAGGTTGATTCCATATCTTGGCTATTGTAAATGGTTCTGCTATAAACACTGGGTGCATATATCTTTTCGAATTATGGTTTTCTCCAGATATACGCCCAGGAGTGGGATGGCAGGATCATATGATGGCTCTATTTTTAGTTTTTTAAGGAATCACCATGCTGTTCAACACAGTGGTTATACCAATTTGCATTTTTCTACCCCTCTCTAGCATTTATTATTTGTAAACATTTTGATGATGAACATTCTGACCAGTGTGAGGTGACACCTCATTGTACTTTCGATTTTTATTTCTCTAGTAACTAGTGACATTGAGCATCTTTTCATGTGGTCTTGGCCATCTGTCTGTCTTCTTTGGAGAAATGTCTATTTAGGTCTTCTGCCCATTTTTGATTAGGTTGTTTTTTGGTATTGAACTGTATGACCTGTTTGTGTATTTTAGATATTAATCGTTTGTCAGTAACACTATTTGCAAATATTTTCTCCTATTCTATAGGTTGTCTTTTAATTTTGTTTTTGTTTTCCTTTGCTGTGTGCAACATTTTTAAAGTTTAATTAGGTCCCATTTGGTTTCTATTTCCACTGCTCTAGGTGGTGTATCCAAAAAAAGGTATTTCTGTGATTTATGTCAGAGAGTGTTCTGCCTATGTTTTCCTCTAGGAGTTTTATAGTACCCAGTCTTACCTTTAGGTCTTTAATTGATTTTGAGTTTCTTTTTTGAGAGTGGTATTAGAAAATGTTCTAACTTCATTCTTTTACATGTAGCTTTCCAGTTTTCCCAGCATCATTTAATGACTAGACTGTCTTTTCTTCATCATGTATTTTTATCTCCTTTGTTGCAGATTAACTGACCATACATATGTGGGTTTATCTCTTGGCTTTCTATCCTGTTCCATTGATCCATATTTCTGATTTTACACTTGTACCATACAGTTTTGATGACTATAGCTTTGTAATATAGTCTGAGGCTAAGAAGCATGATTCCTCCAGCTCTTTGTTTGTTTGTTTTCCTCAAGATTGATTTGGTGTATTTTCCTTTACATACAAATTTAAAATTTTTTTGTTCTAGTTCTATGAAAAATGCCATTGGTAATTTGATAGGGATTTCATTGAGTTTGTAGATTGTCTTGGGTAGCAGAAAGACAGGAAAGAACTGCCAGTGTTGAAAAACTATATTATCATCTATGTAGGAAATCCAGGAGACTCTACAAATGAATTAATGGAGTTGGTAAGAGTGTCAACAATCTCTCTGGATTTATGGTTGATATTAAGAAATCAAGATTTTTTTTTTTATGTATCAGTAACAAATGTTAGAAAGTAACCTAAACCAGAACATAAGTAATATTAGCAACAACATATATAAGATACCCAAGAATAATTACAACAAAAGATATTTAAGTTCTTATCAGAACAATTTAAATAAAATTGACATTATCCAAAATGTTATTAAATAAATACGAATTTATGCTATTATTGATAAGCAGACTCAATGTTGTAAAGAAACTAATTTTATCGAAACTACTCTGTAAATCCTATTGAATTGTAATAAAAATTTGAATGTTCTGTGGAATTTAACAAAGTGATTCTAATTTTGTGTGGGTGCAACAGATGTTCAAGAATCACCAAAATAATTTTGATGAGTGGAACAAAATAGGAATACTTGCACAACGAGATATCAAACCTGTTATGTAACTGTTGTGAAGACAATGTGATGGAAACCTCATTGATTGAAACAAAGTACAAAATCCAGTGGATAAAGATCTCAAGAGAGAACCATAGGTAAACATGATCTGTGATCAAAAAGACATTATATTAATAGAGAGGAGAAAACTATTAAATAATTGCTTCTAGTTGAGTATGTTCATATGTAAACTTTTGAAATTAAATCTCTGTCTTATAAAATGTGTAAAAGTCAGTTCCAAGTAGATTAAAACATAGTTCTCATTTAGTAATAGTAAATAATAAATATTAAAAGACGATAATACTATTGTAAATTATATACTCAAGGAGAAAATCTTATACTAATTTATACACAGTTTTATAAGAATGCCTATATTTTTGTCATAATCAAAAGGAATATCCACCAAAAGAAAACTAGATACATAAAATTGTGATTTAGAAAATGAAATAATTTGCAACAGTAAGAATGAACAAGTCCAAGCTACATGTAACAATTTGTATACTATAAATATGACCAAAAATAAAAACAAATTTCATGAAGAAAATATGGCAAAACACAATTTATATAATGTTTTAAAAATTTATGGAGTTCCCGTCGTGGCACAGTGGTTAACAAATCCAACTAGGAACCATGGGGTTGTGGGTTCGATCCCTGGCCTTGCTCGGTGGGTTGAGGATCCGGCGTTGCTGTGAGCTGTGGTGTAGGTTGCAGACACGGCTTGGATCCCACGTTGCTGTGGCTCTGGCGTAGGCAGGCAGCTACAGCTCTGATTAGACCCCTATCCTGGGAACTCCATATGCCATGAGAGCAGCCCAATAAATGGCAAAAAGACAAAAAAAAAATTATGAACCATGTAATAGATCTGGGGAAGGTATAAATACACATGTGGATAATTTTTGGATAATGTCATGTATATACATACATATATACATATACACACACACACACACATATATATATATGCATCAGAAAGATAAATAGCAATATCGGGATAAAATGGTCATTATTGCTGTTCACATATCTCTGATTCTTATGCCTTCCAAGCTCATTACAGTCTGTACTTTCTCATCCCTTTTGAGCAATTGAGGTGACATGATTTGTTTCAGCCAATGAACTGTAGGCGGAAGTATCAATATCTTTACAGACAAGACATTTGTTTTCGGTGTAAGACTCTATAAATCTCACTTTTATTACTAGCATGGAGGCTATCCAAGTTCAAAATAGTGGCTACTCTTGTTCTGGGCCCCTGAGTGCCTACCCACAGGGATTTTTATGATGAGTAAGAAATAAATTATTGTTTTACAAGACCATGATTTGGGGGATAGTTGTTATCTAGTCTGTCCTGACTGACGCACAGGTAGTTATCTTGGATGTGACTATAGAGAGATTTGAGACTCAGTTGTCATTTTAATGTTCTATTCCTTAATGGAATTAGGAACATGGTTTTCATTATTTTTTCTTGGTTATATTTGATTTGAGCATCTTTTGGCAAAGGAGAAAAATGAAATATTTGATAGATTTAGCCTTTAAAAAAATGTTGATTAAATGTGGGTTCTGTTATGAAGTAGATAATGCCCAGAATGGTTTTGGAATTTGCATTTCTGACATACCTTAGAATAAAAGCAAATACGTTAATTCTACTTTTAACTTCTCATTTTCCTTTATCTCTCATTCAATTCCTTCCCTTTCCTCCCTAGACTATCTCCTTGAATTAAAAAAAAAAAAAATAGAGTGAGCATTGTTCTGCATTAAGACACAGCATATTCTACCCACAGCTCCTTGTACAGAAACAGGCGTAGGTATCTTTCTTTTTCTATTTTTAAGGGTTTTTTTTTTTTTTTTTTTGCATGCCTGTGGCATTAGGAAATTCCTGGGCCAGGAATCAAACCCAAGCCACAGTGATGACAACGCTGAATCCTCAGCCATTAGGCCACCAGGGAACTCCCTCCTTCCAATTTGAATAAATTACAAGTTATATGATGATGATTCACAAATAGCACCTCATTAAAAGTAATTGCAAATGATAAAAACTTAGTGCAACTCAGAGAGACCCTCAGGCAGTATTAGTCCTTTCCTTGAATAACATTCTGTAATTCTTTCCCCCATTGTGGATAGAAAAATAACCAGTTAAAAGTGCTACAAGAAAAAACATGTGTCAATAGCACAACTGCATTTCAGAAGATGAATAGTTTTTGGAAACCAAAAGAGTTTTTGAGTCATGAAACACATTCCTTCATTCTGCAGAACACAGCTGAAATAATGTTAATTACTTGCTTTCTACTCTGAATACTTCAATTTATTTTTATAGTGTTACATTATTGTAGTATATGAACTGAATAAATAATAGAATGTTAATTCCCATGGTAAATTAAGAAAGAAATCTCTGTAATAGCCCTCTTCAAGGAGAAGTGATAGAAGCAGTTATACAGTCCATTAATGAATCATATTTATTAGCTTCTCAGGAGGGACTTCTATTTAAAAATCAATATTTTCTCCCCAATATGAGCAATTACCTAGAAATTAGGTATGTTAAGCATTTAAGGTTTTTTCATGAGAAGTCTTAATGTAATACAGTAGTTAAGTGAATAACTTTGGGATCTGCCTAACCTGTGTTCTAATCCTATCACTTACTTGATATAAAATCTTAACAGAGTTCCTATCATGGTTCAGTGGTAACAAACCCTGCTGGGATCCATGAGGATGAGGGTTGGATCCCTGCCCTGGTTCAGTAGGTTAAGGACCTGGTGTAGCACTTGAGCTTGGTGTAGGTCACAGATACAGCTTAGATCTTGCATTACTGTGGCTGTGGCATAGGCCAGCAGCTGTAGCTCCAATTTGATCCCTAGCTTGGGAACTTCCATATGCCATGGGTGCAGCACCCCCCCCCAAAAAAAACTTAAGTGATTATCTTTTTACACCACATAAGAATAAAATAATTCATTCAGGTGTTTGTGAGATTAAATAGGTTACACCAGGTGTTTATCCTAGACGATGACATGTAATAAGTACTAAATAAATGATGTAAACATCATCATCTGTGTCACTGACTTTGTAAATTAGGTTTTATCATCACTAGTAGACACTCAAGGAAGCTGAAGATCTGAGAAGTTAATTAACTACAATTTCATACTGCTATAAGGAAAAAACACTAATGTTGCCAAATTCTTTCACATCCTTATAGGGCAGATTATTCATTTGTAGTATAAATATACATCTAAAACCATCATCAATAGTACCTTTTGAATAAAAACATACATATTGAAATATATGCAAGTAAGCACAATAAGTACCATTTTCTGAAGAAAGTTCTATGGCTCTGTTATCCCAAAACTTGATTAGAAATATCTGTCATCCTTATTTCAAGCATCTTCTCTGACAAGAATAGCATGAAAGTAGAAATCAACCCCAGGAAAACAAATGAGAAAAAGCTGACTACATAAAGACTAAACCACATGCTACTAAAAAGTCAATTTATCAACAAGAAAATCAAAAGGTTAATTAAAAAATACCTAGAAACAAAGGATAGTGAAAACAGAATCGTTCAAAATCTATGGGATGCCACAAAAGCAGTTCTTAGAGGGAACTTCATAAAGGAAGAAAAATCTTCTTTCTCAGAAAAGAAGAAAATCTCAAATCATCAACTTAACCTACCACCTAAAAGAACTGGAAAAAGAAGAAAACCTAAAGTCAGCAGAAGCAAAGAAATCATAAAGATCAGGGAGGAAATCAATAAAATAGATTCAAAAGACAGAAAAAAAGCAATGCAACCAAGAGCTGGTTCTTTGAAAGGGTAAACAAATTTACAAACCTCTGGCCAGACTCACCAAAAAGAGAATGAACTCAAACAAAATAAGAAATGAAAAAGGAGAAAGCTCAACAGATACTGAAGAAATACAGAAAACCATAAGAGAATACTATGAGCAATTATATGCGAATAAATTTGACAACCTGGAAGAAAAGGACAAATTTCTAGAGACATACAGCCTTCCAAAACTGAAAACAGTAAGAAATAGATCAATTGAATAGACTGATCACTAGAAATGAAATTGAATATGTAATAAAAGCGCTCCCTACAAAGAGAAGCCCAGGACCAGATGGCTTCACAGGCAAATTCTACAAAATGTACAAAGAGGAACTTATACCCATCCTCCTTAAACTTTTCCAAAAGTTTGAAGAACGAACACTCCAAAAGACATTCTGTGAAGCCACTATCACCCTAATATCAAAATCGGACAAAGATACTACCACAAAAGAACATTAGATGTCAATGTTTTTGATGACTATAGATGCAGAAATTCTCAACAAAATTTTAGTCAGCAGAATTCAACAACATATAGAAAAGATCATACACCACAACCAAGTGGGATTCATCCAAGTTCACAAGGATTGTTCAGTGTGCACAAATCAATGTCATACACCACAATAACAAAAGTCAAAAACCACATGACTGTCTCAATAGCTGTGGAAAAAAACATTTGAAAAAATCCAATATATATTCATGATAAAAACTCTTACCAAAGTGGGTGTAGAGGGAACATAGCTTAACATAATAATAACACTATTTAAGACAAACTCACAGCCAATATAATACTCCATGGAGAAAAGCTGAAAGTTTGGGAGATTTACGCCTCCTGCTTGGAATTTGTATGGAAACATGAAAGACCCAGAATTGCCAAAGCAATCCTGAGGAACAAAAACCAAGCAGGAGGCGTAAATCTCCCAGACTTCAATACTACAAAGTTGCAATAATTAAGACAGTATGGTACTGGTACCAAAACAGACATACAGACCAATGGAATAGAATAGAGAACCCAGAAATAAACTCAGACACCTATGGTTAATTAGTTTTTGACAAAGGAAGCAAGAATAGAAAATGGGAAAAAAGTTTTTTAAGCAAGTGGTGCTGGGAAAACTGGACAGCTGCATGTAAAGCAATGATACTGGAACATACCCTCGCACCATGCACAAAATTAAACTCAAAATGGCTTAAAGACTTAAACATAAGACAAGACACCTTCGATTTGACCCATGGCCCAGGAACTTCCATATGCCATGAGTGCAGTCCTAAAAAGAAAAAAGATACATGCACCCCATTCATTCACAATAGCCAAGACATGGAAACAACCTAAATGTCCATCAACAGATGAGTGGATTAAGAAAATGTGGTTACATATATACAATGGAATACTACTCAGCCATAACAAAGAACAAAATAATGTCATTTGCATCAACATGGATGGAACTAGAGATTCTCATACTAAATTAGCAAGATAAGGACAAATACCATATGATATCTCTTATACGTGGGATCTAAAATACAGCACTATAGAACAGAAACGAACTCATGGACATTGAGAACAGACTTGTGGTGGCCAAGGGGGAGGAGGATGGAGTGGAACGGACTGGGAGTGGTTAAGCAATGAGGTCCTGCTGTGTGTGTGTGTGTGTGTGTGTGTGTGTGTGTGTGTGTAAAACTGGGTCACTGCTGTACAGCAGAAATTGACAGAACATTGTACATCAACTAAAATATTTTTAAAGTGTCTATCATTTTTATTTGTCTAAATCAATGTCTAAATATATAATAGCTCAACTTTCTCAAGCCTCAGCTATCAGCTTCTTTAGTTTAAAACTACCACTTAAGTAACTGGGTAACTGATAAGAAAAAAAGAGAACACTTTCATTCCAGTGATAGATGTCAACCCCCAAATTAAACAAGTGCCTGAAGTCACTAGTGCAGCTTTTATAGTGTGTATCATGGTTCATTCATTTTTTTTTCATTCAGTTAATATACCTTAGATGTATACTAAGAGCAGGGAAGATTCTAAAGCTCTGGGCACACAGAAACTATTCCTTACTTTGGAAAGACTCACTTTCCAAAGTGGGAGGACAGTAATGAACTAAATTTACAGTAGACTCAAAAAGGCCCTATGAAAAAAGTAAGCACTGTGCTCAACTTACTTCCTGAAGTAAATAGCTGAAGAAGTGCTAACAATGTACTAGAAAATAATATTATGCATTTATACATGAAGGTGAGAAGCAAAATAGTGTTTTCAGGGAAGGGCAAAAAATCAAATGGTTGAAAGTTGGATAGGCACTAGTTATGTGAAAGAATAGTGAAAACTGACATGAAAGATTTTCTTAAATTCTATATCAGGTAGACTTCATGTGTATGGGCACAGAGTAAAAAAAGTCACTGATAAGAGTGATACATTTAGATTTACATTTCAAAGAGTCACTATGACTACAGCCTACAGAATGGTGAGCTGCATATGTCTTTCTAGTCATGCATGCAACCCTTTACTCATTTATTCACATGAGTAGTGTTCAAACATATGTTTTGCTCACCTAATATGTGTCAAGTGATGTAACACATGCTGGAGATTCAGTGAGGAACAGAGCAGAAATTTGTTCTTTTTCTCCCCCTCTTCCTCTTTGTCTCCCTCCATCCTTCTCTCTAACAAAGCCTATTAAGAAGTGTTGAGACTGATAGTAAACAAAGATGGATACTAAACAGAAAAATCTAGTAGATGAATATAGTAAATAATGTAAGAATTGATGAGTGTTTGAAATAAATCTCTAGTAGCAGGATTATAGAGGCATGAGTACATTGGAGAAGCATTTTGGAGGTAGAATTTATGGGGATTGATTGAAAGTAAGAGGCGGAAGAGAGCAGTGTTTAAAAGGACTCTAAGGTCTCAATTCCAACATGTTGATGAAGCCAAGCCACTGGCCTATTTTATTCCTTTACTGAATATACTAAGTCACATTGTTTGATACAACTTTAGGCAGCCATTCTGAATTTCAGGCATCTCTTAACAGGTAGCCTTTCACTCATTTGGCAGGATTCGAACCACTAACTCATGCTATATACCTATGCTTTACACAGGACTATTTAGAGAAGAAATGGACAAATTTGAGTTTTCTGTACCTATTCTCTTTGGCTCATAGTCATCCAAGAAATAACGGATGTAGCACACAGTGTGCAAGCCTGACACCACAGCCACCCCTGCCCAAAGTGAGATAATCAGACAGTTATGTCAGAATCAAATCTGCTTGGAGAGGTGGGAAGGGAGAGTAGAAATTATAGAACATTTTAGAATATCAAGTAGGTGAAGGAATCAATCTCTGCAAAGCCCGTAGCCTGGTTTGTAAGTACAACCATGCCTACTGGAGTGGGTCTAAATGGAAGAGATGTATTTTAAATGGGACAGCCAAGAAGACAGGAATCTTCAGAGTCACTCATATCCTCATTCATCTAAGTTAGTAAATATTTTAGATACCAATGGCAGACTCTTAAACATGGTGTCTTTGTGCAGTATACACACCCTAGAACCAGATATGACTTCTTACTTTCTAATTTCCTTTACATCTTGAACTGTAATTTTTTTTTTCTTCTTTTTAGGGCCTCACCCTTGGCATATGGAAGTTCCCAGGCTAGCAATTGAATCGGAGCTGCAGCTGTCGGCCTACACTGCAGCCACAGCAATGCAGTATCTAAGCCACTTCTGCAACCTATGCCACAGCTCATGGTGATGCTGGATCCTTAACCCACTGAGAAAGGCCACGGATCAAACCCAAATCCTCATGGATACTAGTTGGGTTCATTAGTGCTGATCCACAATTAAGAATTCCCTTGGACTCTAACTTTTTTCCTTAGGAAAAATCATCTGTACTCAGCCAAAAATAAAACTTCAAAAATCTCAAATTTGTGGCAGTTCCTTCATCCTTTTAATAACTTTGTGGGTTTTACATTAGCCACTTAACCCAAAACCAGAGAATCAGGGATGTACTATTTTGCAACTTTCCTTTCCCTTCCTAGTCACTTCTCCCCTCATACTTCTACTTCCTTAGATAAAATCCACTCAGTCCCCAACTCTGTTAGGGACAGAAGAAAGAGAGCAGTGAGAAGGTGTCTGAGTTCCTGTCTTGAGTCATTCACTCCACTTGGAATGGCACACACTGCTCTAGAATATCTCGTCTATCACAGTCTTGTCTTACTGCTTCTCTCCCCCATCCCTTCCTTATCCACTCTCGCCTTCCACAAAGCCCTTTGTAGCAGACTGCTATTAGGGAGTAAAGGGGATACCACTACACTGATACCCTACGTGTTGTGAGATTCATTCATTCACCCCTCCTCTCTAAAGAAGATCTGCATCTCACTCTTTGCCGTGATGACATTCAAGAGGAGAAGTTACTTATAGCAGTAGCCAGAAAAGTACATTCAGAGTTTAGCCATCGTTTCTGAATGATCAGGAAAGGTCCTTAAAGACAATGAAATAATAGTGACAGAAATGTCTCAGAATAAGATAGGACAGTACCCAGTTTTTGAACTTGAGCAATAAAGAAATCTTTATGGAGAAATGAATTGACTTTGTAGCCTAAATTAGGGGTAGAAACACATAGAAATCACATATGCAAATATAAACAAGAAACATCACTTTTTTAGATCCATTCCAGCTCTGATAATTAATACCTTCAAGGTAAGTGGCAATGAAACTAATTTCCAACATAGAATTTTAGAAGTAACTGACCTACACTTACCATAAAAATGCTTTCTTGATTCAGGTTCAGCGCATCCTGTTTATGTGTCTATAACCTGTTTAATATGTGGTCAGAGATAGACAACCAAGGTGACCAAACACCAATAAAGTGAGAACACTGCCAGATAGAGTCTACAGGGAGTATTATTGCCATAAGGCATTCCCTGCTGTATTCTAGACCTGACTAATGTTTCAAGCAAGCCCAGGTTGCTTTAGGTCACAGTAATTAAGTTAATTAACAAAAGCTAAAGCAGCATTTAAAATATGTAAAAAGAATACACCAACTCACAGAACATTTTTCTTCACTTTGGAAGCAGACAAGGAGCAAAATTATTATAAAACAATTATTGCACAGCCGGTGGGTGAATGACTCTTCACTTATCATCTACTTAGTACCACTTTTTAGAGTGAACTTGACCTCAAACGAGGCTTGGATTTTTCTGTTTTACTTCAAAGCATTTCTAAGAATATTTGTCTAAAAATTACTAATTCATAAAACTTCTATTAGGAGCTTCTATAATTTCTTATAGGTATCTGATCATTTAACACCCATATGGAGGAGGTCTACTTTATTCAAAGCACTACATATTGTAATTATGTTAAGGAGAGTAACACATGTAAATTCATTCTGTAAGGATTTCTTTCACATGTACAATAAATGTGTATAAACTAAAAGAAATTGTTTCTTAAAGTTAATAATATAAAGTAAGATTTAAAGAAAGGTAATAGTGATATAGGAAATACATTCAGAGGATAGATAACAGGAAAAGGCAAATAAGAAATCTTAAATATATACTAAACTCTAACCTTAGTGTGTTTAAGGGATTTATACCAGATAACAGTGACTGCAGAAAAATATACCAATAGTTTAATTTTGTATAGGATGTACTCGGTGTCAACAAACAAAAATACAATGTGTTCCAAGTGCCTAAATACAAGGGAAGTAATTTCTACAAAGGTTTAGAAGAGGTGAGTAACCTATTATGATGATGAAAGTTTTTATGTAGGAAGTAAGGTTTGGATCAAGGTTTGAATAATAGTTATAAATTGATAGATATGAGGTGTTTTAGTTAGAAGGGCTGTTTTTTTTTTTCTTTATTTATTTTATATTTTATTTTATTTTTTAATTTATTTTTTCCCACTGTACAGCAAGGGGATCAAGTTATCCTTACATGTATGTTTTTTTCCCCCACCCTTTGTTCTGTTGCAATATGAGTACCTAGACATAGTTCTCAATGCTGCTCAGCAGGATCTCCTTGTAAATCTATTCCAAGTTGTGTCTGATAAATCCAAGCTCCCGATCCCTCCCACTCCCTCCCCCTCCCATCAGGCAGCCACAAGTCTCTTCTCCAAGTCCATGATTTTCTTTTCTGTGGAGATGTTCATTTGTGCTGGATATTAGATTCCAGTTATAAGTGATATCGTATGGTATTTGTCTTTGTCTTTCTGACTCATTTCACTCAGGATAAGATTCTCTAGTTCCATCCGTGTTGCTGCAAATGGCATTATGTCATTCTTTTTATGGCTGAGTAGTATTCCATTATGTGTATATACCTCATCTTCCGAATCCAATCATCTATTGAGGGACATTTGGGTTATTGTGAATAGTGCTGCAATGAACATGTGGGTGCATGTGTCTCTTTTAGGTAGAGTTTTGTCCAGATAGATGCCCAAGAGTGGGATTGCAGGGTCATATGGAAGTTCTATGTATAGACTTCTGAGGTATCTCCAAACTGTTCTCCATAGTGGCTGTACCATCTTACATTCCCACCAATAGTGCGGGAGGGTTCCCTTTTCTCCACAACCCCTCCAGCACTTGTTATTTGGGGACTTCTTAATGATGGCCATTCTGACTGGTGTGAGGTTGTATCTCATGGTAGTTTTGATTTGCATTTCTCATATAATCAGTGATGTTGAGCATTTTTTCATGTGTTTGCTGGCCATCTGTATATCTTCCTTGGAGAAATGTCTATTCAGGTCTTTTGCCCATTTTTCCATTGGTTGATTGGCTTTTTTGCTGTTGAGTTGTATAAGTTGCTTGTATGGTCTAGAGATTAAGCCCTTGTCCATTGCATCATTTGAAGCCATTTTCTCCCATTCTGTAAGAACGGCTGTTTTTAACAAAAGTCTGTTTCATTTAAATGAAAGGTTTCTGAAGTTAGCACTGGCTTTGGAGATGACACCAAGAGTCGAGAGCCTAGGAGTGATTCCAGATGCTCAGAATTTTGACTTGGTGAGCATTCCCAGAATGGGTCAGTTGCTAAGGATGAGACTCACATTAATCAAGTTTGCAGAGCGTGAAGTATAAATGAGAATATCAATTTATTAATTTATTACACAAGCAGAAGTACTTGGGGAGTTAACATCTAATAAAAAAAGTTTGCCTGCTGAGCAAGAAACCATAGCAAGAATGTAAGAGGATGTGGTTGCAAATATTTGACATTGGGTTATGTTAATCAGTTAACCTCTATCGCTAGAAGAAATAAATTCCTGATGAAATTAACTGAGTCCTTGAGTCTGTAGGTTAGTCTTATGGAGGAGTTGCTTGTGCAGTGATATGGATGGGTTATTGATCTTACTTGGTCCCATTTATCTATGCCTCCACAACAGGTCTGCCAAACAGTGTACTAAAATACATTCTTCATTGGAGAGGAAATGTATCTAATTTTATTCCAAATTCGATATTTCTAGGAAATCCAGTTAGAATAATAAAATATTACAGCATTTAATTCACTAGTATATAGTAGGTAGTCTTTAGATCCTTTGCCTAAGAAAATTTCAGAAAATACTAAAACATCCAAAATAAAAAATGAAAATTTCCCTCTACCAACTGCTACCTTAATTCCTCTCCTCAGCTGTGGTTATTGTCATCAGTTTTGGAGGTGTTTTTCTAGCATGTCTTTGTGTGCATGTGCAAATAAAAAAGCATGTGCATATGTTATTTTAATGTAGCCAAACTACATATACTGATCTTCACTTGCTTATTGCACTTAAAAATAAAATTATGCATAATATGTCTAGGGCAAAACTCATAGTTATTACTCACTTTTCATTAATGGCTCCATAGTATTGCATCTTAGGTATATAGTCCAATTTATGCATTCAACCCAATAACATTCCTATTGCAAACAAAAATCCTTGTACACTTAATAAGCAATTAGGTTTGTCACCCTTTATCAAAATGAAAATCCTTGTACATTAATGAGCACTTGTTCGAGTAAATCTTATCATAGACTAAATTCCAAGTGACATATATATATATATTTTATATTTTGAAAATTTGCAACGTTTCCCTCCAAAAATTGGTATAAAGCATCTGTACACTTCTGGCAAAGGGGGATGGTAATACTGACTTTCCCATGCTTTAAATAACATGAAATTTTATAAATGTTTACGGTATTTACCAGCCTAGTCAGTTAAAAAGCAGCTATGTTTTGTTTTAATTGGTATAGACAAGTGAAGTGAGCTTTAATGTATGTTATTAATCATCTATATGATATATGTGTGTGGGTAGATGTATATGTATGTGAGAGAGAGAGAAAGAAACTGGCTTTCCAGATCCTTTGCCTATTTTAGGCAATCGTCCATTTAAAAAAATAAATAAATTTTAGTACTTATATAGAGATTAAATTATGGCATGTGTATTTTTCAGTAAGAATTTTTCAGATTTTATTGTTTTTAAAATTTTATTGACAGTGAATCATTTAGAGTTTATTAAGAAAGGTAGGCGTCCAGCTCTTTTTTTCTTAAAACATAGCTAGTTATCCTAATCCAATCTGTTAAGTAATCTGTTTTTTCATCACTGAGTTTTGAAAACCTGTGTTTATCATGTGCTAAATATCCCATATAAAAGGTTCTGCTTTTGTCCTCTATTCTGTTCCATTGATTTGTCAGCCACCAAGCTATTATTGCATGGTTTTAGTACAGCTTAGTAGACAGGAGTAGTTCTCTACCATTAAAAATCCTTCCTGGCTTCTTTTTCCGTCTATTCTTACTCATTTATTTAAACATATAACTTTTAGGAAATTTTTTTCAAGATTGAAATCAAGAAGTAGAATGAGGAGGAAAGGGAAGAGGATAAAGTATGATACTAATTGATTTAGATGTATTCAATTTATATTTGCATTTACAATAAATTGACGTGACTATTTCTATGTAAGCACAAGCTATCACCCTCTAGTTGCTAATACTTTATTTCATGTCTCAGTAAACATTTAAATTGCATATATATATACATATGTATATAAAATATACACATATATATCCTGAAGATTTCTTGTTGGGTCTCTTCCTAGGTGTTTTGTGTTATTCGTTTGATTGATGTGTAATTTGACCTGATCACAGTACTAATTGCTTTTAGCTAACGGTCGTCATTCACTCCACTCTTTCCCCTTATTTCCCAAATCCATACATTTGCCAGTTCTCTCATTAATGCCTCCTAAGTACAAAGTGTTCAGATCTATTCTGTTTTTTCTATTGCTGTGAACCATGCCCAAATTCAAACTTGTTATTCTCTGGACTATGCCATGCTCGATTTCATTCTTTACTAAAGTATGAACCTGTATATTTCACTTCCATACTTAAAATTCTTCAGTGGTTTCCATACATAACAGGAAAAAAAAAATCCAGGTTCTTAAACTTGTGCCAGTGTCTCTGAATCCCCATCGTTGCCTCTCAGTAATTCACATTTTATTCCATGAACACCCAATCAGGCTCTGTAAGGTTTCTGTCTCTTGACTTTGAACTTCTGAGAGCACACCCTCAGTTTATCTCCCCTTCACTAGAATAGCTCTAACAACCCTCTTTTAGAGTAAACATGGTATCTTCCTAAAAGTTGCTCCAGCCCCAGGCTAAGTGCTATGTATTTTCTCAGTGCTCCCATAAAAACACTGTGTTCAAACCTATTCCATATTATACTTTGAATTACAATTATTTGTTTAAACAGTTTTCAGCCAAACGTGTGGAATTTTTAAAACAAATTTTGTTTCTCATTTGTCCCAGAATTCTTCCCATATGAACTTGTTTAAGTGAATGGATGAATGAAAGATCAAATATTATTGGTCTGTTATAAGCCAAGCACTCAGTTCTAGGTGCTGCATACATAACAGTGAACAAAACAAAACAAAACAAAATCTGCCTTCGTTGATGTTATATTGCAATGGATAACGAGAGTCAATCAAAAAATAATTAAGTAAATATGTAGTATAGTGGAAATGAGTAAAGCTTAAATATATGGAGAATACAGAATGGTGTGAATAGAAAGTGTCGATTTTGGAATGATAGAGTTATCTGAAAAATGATCAATAGATGCATTTAAATTAAAAATCCAACAGTTTTGTTTGCAAAATTAAGAACTTGGTTCTCTATCTTTCATAATAAAAATAATATTTAGTGAAAATTTCAAAAGGTGACAGAACTAATGAATCATAGATCCCTGTTAGGTTGAAAAATTATTTTAGTAAAGATGCTAGAGGGAACAATGTGGAAAAGGGCATAAACATAAGTTCATTCTTTAATTATTATTAGATAGTTAATAATAATGGATATTAAAAACAAACCTGTCAGATTGCTATAAAAGTGTGTGAATGGCTACTCCCGATTTCTGCTCTGATCTCACTGTGAATGAGCAACACATATGTGGCAATGAGGAAGGATTGTCATATTATCCTGGTTTGTCTGGGACTTTCCTGGGGGTCAGAGAATAGGCTAATTACAGATATTGGTAATGACAATTTTTAGAGTACGTCCACAGACTTGGAAGTCTCAGGAAGAGTCAAGACAAGATTATTAGAGATCAAATATCTAAAAGTCCAGGTTATTGGGAAAAGCACCTACATGGATATTAAAATCACCAGGAATCATGGCAAAAGCAATTTTGGAGAAAATAACAGAGAATAAGAGGTAAAATCCTTAAAGGATGAGGAAGACTGGGCTTATGCGAAAAAGTGTCCCTCAAAATGTGGTCCACTTTTTTTTTGCTTTTTAGGGCCACACCCACAGCATATGGAGATTCCCAGGCTAGGGATCCAATTGGAGCTACACCACAGCCAGAGCAACACAGGATTTGAGCCGTGTCTGTGACCTACACTACAACTCATCACAATGCCAGATCCTCAACCCACTGAGCAAGGCCAAGGGTCGAATCTGCAACCTCATGGTTCCTAGTTGGTTTCGTTTCCACTGCACCATGATGGAAACTTTTTTTTCCCCCCGATTTTTGTAAGTCATCCACAGTGAGGATTATTAAATCTAATAATAATTTTTAAACGAGTTTATGTTTTATGCCTATTTTACTTCATTGTCTGTAACTTTTTTATTGTATATATTAATCCAAAATAGATTGCAAAGGAAAAAAAAGACTGATCCTTCCCCACAGATAGTTTGACAAGCACTAATATCATTGCCTGTAACATAAAGGAATTATGGGTAGTGTCTGACAAGGACAGGAGCAAGCTGGTGGTCTATATGAAGAATAGAGAATAATCCAAAAGTGGCAGTGAGGTAGGATGATCTCTTTGTACCCATCTTGGTTTCCTGGGTCTTTCCTGATTTTAGCACTGAAAATCTCAGGTCCCAGGAAATTCCTGGGTTCCAGGACCTGGATGCAAAGAGAACATATACTTCAGTGGTGCTTAGTTATCAGAGAGGAAGCACAGCCATCCTTTCAACCTCCTACTGGTAGTATGAAAGCCAGTGGTGGGGATGGTCTCATCTGGAGACCCAGGAATTATGTGACTCCTTTAATCTCAGAGCACCAGAACTTTGTTACTGCACCATAGAAACAGTAGGGGGCTGGCATCCCCCACCACCTTCGTGATGCCCAGCTCCCAGCTGTTGTTAAGGGTGAGGTGGAAGCTGAGGAGCCACAGTTTTACTAGGAGCAGCAAACACAACATATGTTCTCTCCTAACAAAGGTTCAGATCAAGAGCATTAGTTAGCAATTCAAAGTCTATACTATTATTGACCAAAAATAGTTGAACTTGGTTAAACGATGTTGCTAGACTCTTTTCTGTCAGCCTTTTCAGAATGTTGAACTTGATCACCTCTCTTCCTCATCCAAGGTCTAGCAACGTACTTTAGCAATTTCTTAGCCTTTCATTCACTGTGATAGAGATTAATACCACCCAAATTTGGCCAATGATATCTGCAACAGGTAGCCATTTAAATAAATATAACAAGAACTGGATTTATACACCATCTGATAAATACATCTTCTTACCTGTTGGGAAACTGACCCAAGAAGGTGAATTAAAATAAGAAAAGTTTGCTTGGTGAGTTTGGGATCAGAACAAAGGTAGTTGAGTGGCCTTAATCAAGATATCCATCGAGCCATTCATCAAGCAGTAGAGGTTTGGAGAGACATTTTTTGTTCTGAATAGATGTATTTGTGCAACAGAGGGAATATTTTTGGTGACTGGTAATGAGACCTTCTCCTCTAGGTGGTGCTAAAAAAGACAATGACAGATTCTACCTTCTAACTTTTCATTTCTCTAGGTTCTGTGGGGACTATCAGCCTTCAGTTTGCATTCATTATTGTAGCCTTCTTCATTCCACATTACATTCCAATTACATTTTAGCATGGATGCTCCATGATGGCATGTAGAGATATATCTTAAGCTTAACTAAATTGCCTTAAAACAGCACTGTGATATTATCTGCCTCTGAGAAGCTTTTCAACAAGTAGAATTGAACCTCATGAATTAGCAGCTAGCCCATCACGTGTGGTATACAAGCAGTCTTAAAACTCCCGTCACAGAGAGTAGCACCGTCTGCCTTGTCCCTAAATTGAATGTCCTATCTTAATACCAAAATAATTACCTTTCTATAAATAGTAAATTCCCATATATGCAATTCCCACTTCCAGTTCATCTTGTTAAATTGAAAATAAAGCTGTAACATTCCAGCTTAGGAAATGCCCTCCAATACTCTATGAGTGATATTGGCAGTGGTTCTCAAACTTTAATTTGTATGTGAATTATCTAGAGATCTTATGCAGAGTCATAAGATCTGTTATCATGCAGATTTAGCAGAACTGGGGTGGGCTCTGAAAGTCCAGATTTATAACAAGCATTGGAGGTGCTGGTCTGAAGAGCACACTTGTTTAGGGGCTTTATAATTAGCATTATCTCAAGAGTAATCCTTTTTGCAGACTTCATAGTAGCAGTTGCTCCCACCAAAGAACTACTATTCATGGTTCTTAGCCGTGAGGTCTTTCTGCATAAGACCATAGGCTTTTGCAGTCAGATTGATATATTTTGCCTCTAAGAGAAGTTCCTCTGAACAGTTGGATAGGTCAGGGAAGCATAGTTGCTAAGAGCCTGGGCACTGGCATTTAAATGAAAAGTGACTTTAAGCAGTCTTCTTAATCTGTGTAAAGTCTCAGGTTCCTCAGAAATAAAATAGATGAAATATTGATGATAATTAAAATATCATATGCCCAGGAATGTTATCCGGATCAGTGAGATGATACATATGAAATTACAAGTATGTGGCACTTAATACACATATATTATTAGTATTATTATTGATCCTATTACTATTATCTGTTTTGTATTATCTCATGGAATCAATATCATATCTACCCCTTGATTCTTTTCTAAATGCTGGATCATTTTGTCCAACTTATCTCAGCTTAAGGTGGGGTCTCATCCACTCCCAAATCTGTACAAGAAGCTTATACTGAAGTATCTGTCAGTACCTCTTAGCAATATCTGATTTCAGACCTCTGTGCAACTTGGAACAAGCTCCAGAATCTTGACCCACTCAAAGCTTAGGGGGTCCATACATATGAATTTTAGAAATTCCCTAATTTTCCAAGTTATGGCTAATATACGTCGTTACTTAGGAGAAATACAATTCTTTGATTAGAGCAGAATCCGCCATTCAAAGCAGTTCGGGGGCTGCTAGGTGGTAGCTGAATGTTAAGTGAGCATGGTGAGTTAGCATGAAATAATTCTATTTCTTAAACTGTTTGTGATTAGGTTGATCTTTTTTTTCTGTTATTTAGCCACTAAAAAAGCACGTCAGGAATGGATTAATTAATCCTTGAATTATGTCAATTTTACCCTCCACTGGATAACTAAGAATTTGTATTAAGTAAAACTTTTTTTCTTTTAGATAACCTACTGATTTCTGCAGGAGATCTAGCTAACCTGGTAATTTGTATTCCTATTTAACCTTATGAATAACCAACATTTAGATGACTCTTATTAATAGACATCTCCAGGTGCAGGAACAAAGTGTGTCTTCCTACTTAGCCACAATGCACACTTTTGTTCCCACCATTGGCAATTTGAAGTTCAGAAATTCGCTTGTCTGTTTACTTCCTGAAGAGCTTTCCCATTACTCTAGGAGTGGGATATCATTTCTGACCCACAGTGTTTTAGGTAGCAGAGTAATATATATATTTTTAATTCCATCATGAAGTTCCCATTGTGGCTCAGCAGTTAAGGACCCAATATTGTCTCTGTTCAGTCCCTGACTTCACTCCATGGGTTAAGGATCCAGCATTTCCATAAGCTGTGGCATAGATTGTAGACATGGCTCAGATCTGGTGTTGCCGTGACTATGGCATAGACCCCAGCTGCAGATCCAAATCACCCGCTAGTCTGGGAACTTCCATGTGCTGCAAGTGGGGCCATAAAAAGAAAAAAAAAAAATGGTCACAGGTATTCCTGCTAAGAACAGTGGACATTTTTCCTAATTAAGCAATAAATTATCAGAAGTTCTGAGACATCCCACACCATCTAAAGTAGTTACTCATATCACAGTTCTTTATTTCTTAAGCCAAACAGAAGAAATGAATACTAGGAAATAAGAGACTTTAGATTTTTTGCTAGGAGAGGTACAGTTGGCTTGATTCATAGAGAAATCTGGCAATCTTAAAGCAAGTGGCTTACCTGTCATAAGTCCTGTCTCAGACTTTCTGGGCAACTGATGAAATACAGAGAGCTGTCAACTCAAACATGGGTAAGAAGTCCAGCAAATCACTCATATGTCAGATTAAGTGCCTTTTATTCTGTCCTCACCTCCTAGCCAGATTTATACTGAAATTAGACCAGCAAATGAACCCATAGAGAGGAATTTTACAGAGGTGAGACTGTGGTCTGACAACCTGAAGAAGGTCTCACCATTCTTAATATGCAAATGTGAACTTTGTTTTTGGTACTTACCAAGAGTCCAGCATCCCATCAGTCACTGGGAAGACCAGAGGCTAATGCTGGTCCAAAACTGCTGTCGTTGTATTTTCTCAAGTATATGTCCATAAGCTCTAGCCGTCTGACTCCCTCAACACTACTTGGAACGTTTCATTTACTAAGGAAATTTTGGGATCATTTTAGACCAACATGCAAGAGCAGTACCACATTTACCACAATTAGGTACCCAAATATAAAACAAAGTGTTTTTAGAAACAAAATTGTCTTAACTGAAATAGCCACTAGATTTTTCAGTAATTTGACTGCATGTTTTTATAGAAATATTCCTGGGTTTTAGGATGTTTTCACTAGCATTTTCATGCCTACTATAAATATCAGTATTCTCTCCCAGAAATGACTGCAAAAATGTCAGTCACTCCTTTGACTCTGTAGGTACATACAGAGACTAGGTGACTTTTTTTGATAGATTTGTCTACTGTAAGGCTTCAGAATGATCCACCTGGTGCAACTGCCAACATGGCCTATGTATCAAGTGTTGTCAGGCTCAGTTGAAAATGAGTGTACTTTCTTACCATCACTAACAGGTATCTTAATAAAGCTGCCAACAGGAGTTCGCATGGTGGCGCAGTGGTTAACAAATCCGACTAGGAACCATGAGGTGGCGGGTTCGATCCCTGGCGTTGCTCAGTTGGTTAAGGATCCAGCATTGCAGTGAGCTGTGGTGTAAGTCACAGACAAGGCTTGGATCCCACGTTGCTGTGTCTCTGGCATAGGCCGGTAGCTACAGCTCTGATTTCACCCGTAGCCTGGGAACCTTCATATGCTGCGGGAGTGGCCCGAGAAATGGCAAAATAAATAAATAAATTAATTAATTAATTAATTAATAAAGCAAGCAAGCTGCCAACATGGTCAAAGATAGCTTGCTGGTGTCTGAGAAGTCGAAGTCATATAAGGACTTAAGGTATACATCTAGACGCAATTAGAGAAAAACCACATATGTATTATTTGGATTTGCTGTTTTTTCATTTGATACTTGATAAGTGAGTCATATTTTCAGTGCTTTTTCTACCTTTAATAAGCTAAAATTATGAGAAAGAAGTCTATGATATCCCTGTAAAGGGTGAATGTGTGTGTGTGTGTATTTTCTGTGTTCAGCACTTGGGAATTAAAGTTACCTTACTGAGTTTTTCCTGTGCTAGTTGCATGATTCACATATTTTCTTTTCTTCAAAGTACACACACACACACACACACACACACACACACACACACACACACACACTCACACACATATACACACATTTGCCTTCGGTGAGAATATTTTGTTTGATAGAGGAGTCTCTTCCAAATGTGATAACACACTCTTCAGCACTTATTATGCAGGTTTTACCATTTCAGCTTGCACTTGTTCATATTTTGTATTTTAAATTTTCTCTGATTATTTCAGATATCTGTTATTGACAAAAAAGGAAATGAAAACACTAATTTGAAAAGATGCATGCATTTCAATGTTCACTGCAGCATTATTTACAATAACCAAGATTGTAACCTAAGTGTCTATTAACAGATGAATGAATAAAGATTTGGTATATATACACATTGGAATATTACTTGGCCATAAAAAAAGAATGAGGTCTTACCTTTAGTGACCACATGGATAGAGCTGTATTCTACTTAGTGAAATAGTCAGACAGATAAAGACAAATACCATATATTTCTCTTCTTTTTGATATATAATTAATGAAACAAATGAACAGATATAACAAAATAGAAAAAGACTTACAGACAGAAAAAACTAGTGGTTGACAGAGGGAGAAGACTGGGAGAAGGATGAAATAGGTAAAGGAGATTAAAAGTACAAACTACCAGCTATAGAATAAATAAGTCACATGGATGTAGTGTACAACACAGGGAATATAGTCAATATTTTATGTAATATTGGTGTATCATCTGTAAAAATATTAACTCACAATGTTGTACACCTGTGAGTCAACTATATTTTTATAATTTTTTAAGAAGTCAGTGGTAATGATTGTGTTCCATTCTTTTGTATTCCCAAAGCATTGAACAATGTGTTGAGCACAGAGGAATTGTGAGCATAGTAGATAATAAAAAAACACAAATATATTTATTGAATGCTCCCATGTGTCATATATTGGCATATGCTTCACCAAAGGTAATTCCTTTTAATTGTGTCCTAGATACTCTTTTACAATATACACATGCACACACATTCTTGTAAAACATTATGTAACAACACCATTTAATATACACAGTTATTTTTCTTGATTTAAATAAACGGATTATCTTCCCATGTCACTACATACTTATCAATTTCATTTTATTTAATGGCAGCAGAATATTAATGTACTATAACTTATTTAACCATTTTGCTGTAAATGGTCATTATTTCCAGGCATTTTTGCTATCACAGAGAAAGTTATATATCATATATGTATATCATATATGATATATAACATTTATATATCATACGATATAAATATGAAAGTTAAAAGTTAAAAGATATCTAAAAAGTTAAAGATATATAAATGAAAGTTATATATCAGTTATATATCATATATATATATCTTGGCTATATATCACAGCATAATTTTGCAAGTGTATCTATAGATGTAATGCCTCTTCATAGAATTGCTGACTCAAAGAGTGTGACCATTTTTCAACTTGATGAATATTGACTATTTTCTCCCCACAACATTTATACTAATTTAAGTGTTTATGGTGCATCTATGCTCAAACTGTTATTAACTGTAGCCCAACTGATAAAATTGTTAGGGAATTACTTTCAAGATATTTCTTGAGAGTTCAATCAGGATTTGATAGAGAAACCTGCAACATAATTCTAGTTCCAGATTCTAGGAAACTCTGTGTTTATGTCAGCAAATTCATTTTTCCCTATGCAAAAAAATCCAGTTTTTTAACAGATTTGCAAAGGAGTTTGTGACCCACTCCCAGGCACACTCACAAAAGTCTACCTATTTCCAGAAAAAGTTTAAGAAATCACTTGATTTCTTTCTTTTACTGAGTTAATATAGTTGTGGAAGTATTTTTTTTTTAATTTTTGGCTTTTTAATCTTGCATATAGGAAAAAACAAATGAAAGAACGAAGTATCATTTTGGCCATTATTTAAGGCTTTTTTAAATTTTAGAAAATGCCTTACTGATTCCACCAATACCTGAATCAGCATTCAGTCACCGGCGTTCTTCCCTGTCTTCCCTCTTTTCCTCGATCCTTTACGTAACCACTCTTCGAAATCACAATTTTATCCCTCCAGCCTTTGTAGACAAGGCCAAGTTGCTCTTTCCACCTACTCACTTGTTTTCATTAAAGGCTATGTAAGTGTATAGACCAGTCATCTCTGTGGTATGACTTTAGAGTAATCCTGAATTAGTCAAGATCGGTAAGTTTATGCTACAGCAACAATAACCCTAAAGTCTCAAAACACAAAGTTCCTTCAGGCTGCTTGGGTTTCGTGGGTATTCCATCTTTTTTTTTAAGCTTTATTGAACTATAGTTGATTTATAAGGTTGTGGTAATTTACTTATACAACAAAGTAATTCAATTATACCTATACACACATCCATTCTCATTCTGATTCTTCTCCCACATAGATTATCACAGACTATTGGGTAGAGTTCTCTGTCCTGAAAAGCAGGTCCCTGTTGGCTAATCATTCCATATACCTCAGTGTTCATATGCCAATCCCAAACCCCAATCCATCTTAACATATGCCTTGGGATCTCTGTGACAAGACAACAGCGAGCATCACAGCCTGTTGGTTAGAACTCAGCCTATGTCCCTGCCTAACCATAAGGGTGCTGGAAATTCAAGCAGCAAATGGATGTTTAGGAATAATTACTGCCTCTGCCACAAATATACATCCAAGAGTTTTTTGGTTACAAATACCCAATTATGATCAGCATGTGTTGGATGCTGTTCTAAAAGACTTTCATGTATGATCTCATTTAATCCTCATGGGTATCTTATAAATTTGAAAATGGAGTCACAGAGTCGTTATATAACTTGCTGGATATCATGCAGAGATTAAGTAGAAGCTATAGGAATCAAAACATGGCAGGGCACCTCCAGAGCTCCTGATCTCACTGAGTTTCCACACGGCTTTTTTCATCTCTTCATGCATTCTACAAATACTTACCTAGAAACCATGGTGTATATGATACCACAGTGTGTGCTGATGAAATACCTGCTCCTGGTCCTGGGGAGCTCTTAGCTCATAGATCAGTGGGTGTACGAAGGCCTTCAAGGTTAAGAGACTCACATATGCAAAGGTAAAAGGATGCAAGTGTGTGGTGGGTTAGGAGAGATGAGAGTGAAGAGCATGAGGGGAAGAGTGACAGAGGTACAACTGGACAGATGGGTAGAAACTAAAACTGTAAGAGCTGCTATGCCTGAAATGGGTCATTTGATAATGATGAAACAGTAAGCCTTGCCCTCTTTTTGCATCGCAGTGTTAAAGTCCAATTCCTTTAAGGAGTGACCTCCTCTAGGAAAATCATGTTGACTGCTTCTGCTGTGCTGGGTCCCCCTCCCGAATTAAAGAGTTAGTCTCCAGGCACCTTCCCTTAGGGAAACCTCTTCATAGTACTTCTCGTGGTTTTGGAAACTCATCACTCTCTCCCACTAGACTAATGACTGAAGCATCCATGTGGTCATGTTCATCTTTGGATCCCCAGCAGGAAGGTCAAAGTGCCAGGAAAGCATTTAGCACTTTGTTTTTATTCTCTCTATTCTCTTGAAGAGCAGGATATTTCCCAAAGGCTTGTTGTTTGCCTTAGTCCAGCCATAAAATACAGTTTTCTTAAAAAAAGCTTATTTTTTCTTACTGCTAAAATTTGATATCACACAACATATTAATGAGTAAAAATATGCAGTGTGTTAGCTGTTCTCCAATCACATGGTAAATAGAGGCCAAGAAAATGTGCACTGCCTGGAATACCTGTCTCTCTGAATTTTGTCAGATTTCTTAGTCTTTGTGTATAAAGTAAAGCAGTCTTGTCAAGTTATAAATCAAAGAAGCACTTTGTAAGAAAACTGAAATGGTAGGTGCTTCTCTAAAAGAGCATGGCCTGGAACATCATTAACCCGTTTGTTTTTGCACTCCACTCATAAATTCCTAAACTGAATACCTTGCCCCAAATAACTGATGTAAGGAGAATAAGATTCTTTCCCAGACTGTCAGCATCTATCATGCTGGGAAATATAAGTAAGATCTGAAATAAATTTAAGGTTACATTTTGAATAACTTAACTTGCCTATTGACTGGAATGAGTGATTACATTCTCAGGTATGATGAACACATACAATTTTAAGCCATCTTCTTCTGCCTTTCAGGTTTAAATTAATTTACTTCTCCCATGTATTTAAATCATCAAAGACCTAAAAATAATTCTATTGCATTGTCTTCTTCTACTTTCCTAACACTTATTTTTAAAAACATTCTAGACATCTAAACTTTTAGCGTTCCTGATGCTTTACTCAGTGGCCTTTGAGAATCATGTCACAAAGATGAGTCTACATTATTTGTAGTCTCTACACATCTTCACTGAACTTCTGGGCTCTGGAGATATCTCTGCAGAATAGAAATCTGAATTGTATTTAGCTTGTTACCTCCAGCTGATTTTTTGTGTTGTCTTGATATATCCTACCTTTTATATTGTGTCATTTTCCCCATTTCTATTGAACTGTTCGTTAAGAGGGAAATCTAGTTCCCCTGGACATTTTTTCTTCTCTTTCAGGAGCATAAACATAACCACAATATTAGCACCATTTGTTTCAGTCTCATGTCAGTTCATCTGACCAATGTGTGTATATATATATATATATATATATGACCTTTACTATTTATCATCTGTATTCTTCTATCTTTGTAATACCTAGTGAAGATATTCTGATCTATGTTACCCTCTGTGGGTTCTAAGACAAGTCATAAGTGATAAAATGCTGCAAACCAGTATGACTTGGTTTACTGATGTATTTCTTTAGCTCCAAGATGCTACCTGGAGAATCTTGGCACTGGAAACAGCTAGCAAACATGTGAAAACAACAGCCACACTTAACAGATAAGTCAAGAGTATGGAGAGTATGGCTGATTTAGACAAAGTCACATAGTGGTTCAAGTTGGAGGTATGAACTCAAGCCCCTGGGAGCCACAGTCATGTCCACCTCCATACCATGAAGCATAGTCACCTTCACACCATGCAACTTCACTCTTTTGGAATTGCCTCCTGTGAATATTTGACTTTGGGGATGACCAAGGTTCATACTCGGGTGTGTGGGAATCCAAAGGAAGGCAAGAGGCAGATATGCTTCCACACATCAAAGCTGAAAAGAGGATAGGTGTTCCTTTCCCCTGAGATTCTCCCAGGCCTGAGCATCACCAGTCAGATGGCCTTGTCTTAATTCTTGAGGGAGTGAAGCAAAAGAAAGACTCAATGAAGTGGAGCGGAGAGTCCAATGATGTGGTGACAAGAGTATAGAGTCTTGGAGTCCAATCACCAAAGGAGAACCAGAGGCGATGCCAGCTGCACAAGTGGGAACCAGTCATTGATGTTGGTGCTTGGCTCTGCCCTGCTTTGCTTATACCATAGCTTATACCTGGCCTTCCTCTCAGGTCCTGTGAGATACCCTCCACAATCTTAGTGCATTCATTTTCTATGTAAGTCCAGAGTCCATTTAGTTTTTTGTGACTAATAAAGTAGCTGTAATAAACCCATTAGCAATGTTGCTGCTAAATTTCCTTGGCACAAAGGCATTTCTCTTCCCTCTTGTTGATTGTCAGATCTCGTTTTTTTTTTTATTTGAATTAAATCTCCCATCTATTTCACAGTTTCTGACACGCTAGAAGTGCTAAATCAGCAATTATAGAAAGATAGGAAGGAACGAGGAGGTGGGAGGGAAATGGAAGGAAGGAAGTGGGAAAGAAGAGAGGAAGGAAGATAGAATCTTCCACATTTTCCTGTTTCTGAGGCTAATCCTTCGATAAGAATCAGCAGTTCTGATCCAGTAGTTCCTGATTATTTTAGGATCATGTTTCATTCTTTACTTTTCATTATCTTTATCTCTTACTTCATTGGTACCTTCCCTATAAACTTCCCATGCATTCAGTTCTTCCTCATTTTAAAAAACCAACAAAGCTTTCCTTAGCTTGTCTCCTTAAATTTTCACTTTATTGTTTTCTTTTCTCCTTTTCAAATACAAGGTCTTGAAATATTAATATTTCTGACATAGCCATTAATCCTTTGCAAACTGCCTTTTTCTCTTACTATTTATCCATCTTTCACTTACTCAACATATGTTTATTGGGTATTTACTGTGTTTCAGACATTGTTCTACAGTGGGGACATAATATAACTGTTTTTTTAATCAGTTGTCCTGAGTGGAGAGAATAAACAAGGAAAAGAAAAAATTCTAATGATAAAAAAATGCAATGACTATACAGAGAAAAAAACGGATGGCCACTCCTGAGTGGTCAGAAAAGTTCTGTGTGATGTGATGATTCATAAGCTGTGTGTGTTGTTCAGTGAGTGATGGGAAAATGCTTTGTGGAGAATTACTTGTGGAAGGTGTGAAAGTGTGTATGAGACTATTGAAGTCATCCATGCAAGATACTGTGGGGTTTTTGGACAAGGAAGATAGTATTCGGGATGGTGAATCATAGAGGAATTTATGATATATTTCAAATATAAAAGCCTCAGAGCTCAAAGTGGGATCTGTTGGATGAAATGAAGTGGGAAAGAGTGTAATCGAAATTACTCCTTGACTTTTAGTTTGAGGAACTGGGTGAATATGGGGTGAATTTTAAAGCAAGATAGGGGAGACTCAGAAGAAAAAGATTGTGGATGGCAGATGGAGCACAAACAAATCAAAATTACTTTTTGGGATATGCTAAATGTGAGATGCCTATTAGCCATCCAGCTAGCTCTGTCAAGTTAGTAATTGTGTAACTATATTATAGATACAATTTAGAAGTTGTTAGCACATGAATGGCATTCTAATCCAAGGTACTAGGCAACATCTAAGGATAAAGAGAAAATAGAAATGGAAAAGCAGCCAAAACTAAATCCTGGATACATTCCTACATTTATATTTCAAGGAGGGGTGGTAGGTCTGATAAAGAAGCCTGGAGAGAAGCAGCCAGTGAGGTAGGAGAAATAAACAGCAAGGCGTGAGATCACAGAAGCCAAGAAAGGAGATCAGTAGTCAGCCGTGTCGAAGTTCAAATACAAGAGGACAGAAAAGTAACCACTGGATTTGGCGACACCCGTGTTATCAGTTGTCTTCATCAGCACACACCTTAATGGCCTTCATTAGGAGCCTCTCAGTGGACTGATGCAGAGGAAAGTCTGATCAGAGTGGGTTGAGGAGAGATGAATAGATAAATTAGTAGGAGTAGCAACTATAGGCAGCTCTTCCAGGATATGTTTGTGTGTGAAAAGAGAAAAAGTAGGGCAGTGACCATGGGGGGCTGTGTCATTGTTAATGTGCCCTCAGAGTTGTGCCTTTGTTGTCCTCCTGCCTCCTTCTGTCATCATTTCATTGCCAGTGCTCTGTGGTATTTTATTCACAGGCTCTCCATGAATGGTTTCATTCATTTCAATTGCTTTGATGAATTCATACACTTAATTCACACACTTAGTTCCAGCTGCCTCCTTTATTCCAAAAGCACAAGTCTTACAAGGCCCTCAAATAGAACAGTTTGTTTCAGGGCAGCCTCACACTGGCTTTTTCTATTGTGTGGTCCATATCCTGCCCACAGGAGACACTCGCATCCTTTGTCCTGACAAATCTCAGGAATGGAATGATGACTCATTCTCAACTCAGCAAGTTGTCCTTTGCCCTGCTGGTTACAGTTAGCTCACTTAGCTCTTAGCTCTTCACTCTTCTATAGGATGGATATATATATATATATATAGCTTATTTATACATCTTTATTTTGTTATATTTGTATTTATTTTGTTACATTTATATTTATTTAATAGGGATCAGAAAACAATCCATCAGATCTACTGCTTCCACCTTCAGGAGGCATCTGTCAGGTTCTCCAAGTGGTCCCTGTGGAGCTCCTCTTGAAGTTAAGGAGCTGGAACTCTCTCCATACAACAGATTGCCCTCTTGAGTGGTAGTGATAGGGGTGTGGGGTTGGGAATTATAACCCATTTCAAAAATTGTCCTCAAAAATACACTTGAAATTTCAACAATCTCTGGAGCCTGGGGAATGTGTTCAAAAGCCATGAACCTTTTTTTTAACTAAAGCTTTTGAAGCTGTGTGACTCTGGCACCTATTTTAGATGGTTCTCTTTATTATAGTTTGGTACCTCAAGAAAAACATGCCTCGAATTCCTTCCATGTCCTATTTTCTGAAGCCAAATTTCTCATTTCTTTGGTGTTCTTGGACTTCTTGCTTATTGAATGACAAGCAGCAGAAGTGAAGATAGGGCTGGACAGCTCATCACCCAAAAGAGGACGTCCAATTCAATTAGGACTTGCCCTCCTAGCTTAGTCCCCATTGCTCACCAGTTACCAAGTCGATCATTTTTTTCTGGAATACGTTTTCTAAATCTGCCGTCTTCTCTTTTGTCCAATCACCATTGGTCCTCTTTATCACTTTGTCCAGTCTCAACCCTCCAAGCCATTGTAATTAGCTTTTTAAATCATGTACCTGGACCTATCCCTCCCTTGCCTAAAAATCTTTCAGAAACATCCCATTGCCTACTGAATAAACACTAAACTCCTTCACAAATTAGTCTCTTATTCCTTCCCCAGAATTATCTCCTGCCAGCTCTTTCTCACACATAAACCTCTCCAGTGATACTGAACTGTAGTCAGCACATAAGGGTAACAGCAGGGCTCTTCTCAAATAGCTAGAAATAAAGGAAAGGAAATTTTCTTCTCGTGGTTAAATTATAAAATCAAATCACAAAGGAAAAGAGCAGAGAAATGCAAATTCACTTCAAAGAGAGAGCATGATTTCTATTGTGGATTTATTATGCCAGCAGACCAGAAGAGGAAGAACAGAATTGCCAGGAGTCGTAATTGGCCTTGATTTTCACAAGGTGGCAGATTTGCTGCTACATAATGGAGACTGTGTGAAGGATGGAACTCAGGAATTGATTCCCTAGGGAGTTTCTTGGTGCTTTTATAACTGGTGGTACCCAGAACTACCTAACTGCAGCGACAGCTCCCCAAGGGCATGCTAATCAAGGCCTCAGACTCCTCAGGGATGAAGAGCTGAGGACTGGTGGAAATAAAGGGAATTTAAGATGACTGGCAGACAAGGAAGATGATAAATATCAATTCCTGAGGAATAAGAGCTGCAGATATAATATTTACCCTACGTTTCCTTTTGTAAGCCTTTCATTTTTCCTTCCAAAAATTGTGGGTGAGCACCACGGATAGGAAAGATAGAATCTAATATGGTTCAGAATTGGATATGAAATGGTATAGGGATTTATCTTCTCTGCACTCAGTGCCCAGGGCTCCGAGTGTCTGCTTAATGGCATTTGATCTTGTATAGTGTTGCCTTGGACCAAGGAACACACTTTATGTTCAAGGTTGGGTACATCATTGGGCAAATGACCAGAGACTCCACTGGGAGGGCAACACAAGCACTGCTCTTAGTCAAGGCCTAAAAATTTTGAAGTTTTCAAGGTATTTCTGCTTGTCAGTGAGCTTAGTTTAGATTGTTTCTCTTCTCAAAAACATTGCCCGGTCACCTCTGTTATCTGTGAATCACTCCTGCCTTTCTACTTTTTTTTTCTGCTGTACAGCATTGGAACCAAGTTACATATATATGCATACATACTTTTTCCTCCCATTGTTGTGCTGCAGTGTAAGTATCTAGACATAGTTCTCAATGCTACACAGCAGGATCTCGTTGTAAATCCATTCCAAAAGCAATAGTTTGCATCCGTTAACCCTAAGCTCCCAATCCCTCCCACTCCCTTCCTCTTCCCTTGGGGAGCCACAGGTCTGTTCTCCAAGTCTATAATTTTCTTTTCTGTGGAAAGGTTCATTCGTGCTGTGCATTAGATTCCAGTCATAAGTGATATCATGTGGTATTTATCTTTCTCTTTCTGACTTACTTCATTCAATATGAGAGTCTCTGGTTTTATCCATGTTGCTGCAAATGGCATTATTTTGTTCTTTTTTATGGCTGAGAAGTATTCCATTGTGTATATGTACCACATCTTCCAAATCCAATCATCTGACAATGAACATTTGGGTTGTTTCCAGCTCTTGGCTATTGTGAATGGAGCTGCAATGAACATGCAGGTCCATGTGTCATTTTTAAGGAAAGTTTTGTCCAGATATATGCCCAAGAGTGGGACTGCTGGGCCATATGTTAGTTCTATGTGTAGATTTCTAAGGTATCTCCAAACTGTTCTCCATAGTGGCTGTACCATCTTACATTCCCACCAATAGTGCGGGAGGGTTCCCTTTTCTCCACAACCCCTCCAGCACTTGTTATTTGTGGACTTCTTAATGATGGCCATTCTGACTGGTGTGAGGTTGTATCTTGTGATAGTTTTGATTTGCATTTCTCTGATAATCAGTGATGTTGAGCATTTTTTCATGTGTTTGCTGGCCATCTGTATATCTTCCTTGGAGAAATGTCTATTCAGGTCTTTTGCCCATTTTTCCATTGGTTGATTGGCTTTTTTGCTGTTGAGTTGTATAAGTTGCTTGTATATACTAGGGAATAAGCCCTTGTTCATTGCATTGTTTGAAAGTGTTTTCTCCCATTCTGTAAGTTGTCTTTTTGTTTTGTTTTCTTTCTGGTTTCCTTTGCTGTGCAAAAGCTCGTCAGTTTGATTAGGTCCCATTGGTTTATTTTTGCTCTTATTTCCTTTGCTTTGGGAGACTGACCCAAAAAAATATTCATGAGGTTGATGTCAGAGAATGTTTTGCCTATGTTCTCTTCTAGGAGTGTGATGGTGTCTTATCTTATATTTAAGTCTTTCAGTCATTTTGAGTTTATTTTTGTGCATTGTGTGAGGGTGTGCTCTAGTTTCATTGATTTGCATGCAGCTGTCCAGGTTTCCCAGAAATGCTTGCTAAAAAGACTGTCTTTTTCCCATTTTATGTTCTTGCCTCCTTTGTCAAAGATTAATTGACCATAGGTGTCTGGGTTTATTTCTGGGTCTCTGTTATGTTCCATTGGTCTATATGTCTGTTTTGGTACCAGTACCACACTGTGTTGATGACTGTGGCTTAGTAATATTGCCTGAATCTGGGAGAGTTATGCCTCCTGCTTGGTTTTTGTTCCTCAGAATTGCTTTGGCAATTCTTGGCTTTTATGATTCCATATCAACTTTTGGATTGTTTCTTCTAGTTCCGTAAAAAATGTTATGGGTAATTTGATAGGGATTTCATTGAATCTGTAGATTGCTTTGGGTAGTATGGCCATTTTTATGTTGATTTTTCCAATCCAGGAACATGGAATATCTTTCCATTTCTTTACATCTTCTTTACCTTCCTTGATTAATGTTTTATAGTTCTTGGCATAGAAGTCTTTTACCTCCTGGGTCAGGTGTATTCCCAGGTATTTGATTTTTTTCAGGTGCAATTTTAAAAGATATTCTATTTTTGTATTCCTTTTCTAATATTTCATTGTTAGTATACAGAAATGTGACTGATTTCTGAATGTTAATCTTGTATCCTGCTACTTTGCTGAATTTGTTAATCAGTTCAAGTAGTTTTGGAGTTGAGTCCTTAGGGTTTTCTATGTATAGTATCATGTCACCTGCATACAGTGACAATTTTACCTCTTCTCTTCCTATTTGGATGCCTTTTATTTCTTTTGTTTGTCTGACTGCTATGGCTAGGACGTCCAAAACTATATTGAATAACAGTGGTGAGAGTGTGCATCCCTGTCTTGTTCCAGATTTGAGTGAGAAGGCTTTCAGTTTTTCTCCATTGAGTATCATATTTGCTGTGGGTTTGTCATAAATGGCTTTGATTATGTTCAGGAGTGTTCCCTCTATACCAATATTGGTGAGAGTTTTTATTGTAAATGGATGTTGGATTTTGTCAAATGCTTTTTCTGCATCTATTGAGATGATCATGTGGTTTTTGACTTTTGTTAATGTGGTGTATGACGTTGATTGATTTGCATATGTCAAACCATCCTAGATACCACCAAAAAACCAAACTATCAGCCAGTATCTTTGATATATATAGATGCAAAAATTCTCAACAAAATTTTAACCAACCGAATCCAACAACACATCAAAAAGATGGTACACCATGACCAAGTAGGGTTCATCCCAGATTCACAAGGATGCTGCCTTTCTACTTTGATGGAACTTCATGTTTCTCTTTATTATGGCTCTCATCATACTCCATTGCCACCCATTGCACATTTCCAGCTATGCCAGGAGGTTCTTCTTGGCCTTATTTATCATAGCTTACCCTATTGTCTGGTGTATACTGGACAGTTAACCTATGAATTAAAGAAATTCAAGAAATCCATTATGCTTGAGAAGTATTTTCTCCTTTCATAGGTATCTCAATGAAAAGATAAGAAGATAGGTATGATCCAAAATCAAGCAAAAGTTAATTTCATTAGAAGCCAACTACCAAGTCTTCATCATATATTATAGACACATTTTTAGAAAGGGTATATTAAATTACAACAAAACATGCAAGTGAACGGAGCTCAAGAACACATATACTTGAGGGCTTGCTCTTTTAAATAAAGACTTAATTAAATTACTAGATAGTTACTGTTAGTATATTTCTCCCCTCCTCCCATGGTCTATAGTACAGTCCTATCTTCCTCTTTCATTTTTCTCTTTAGATCTTATAACTGTGGTGTCTAAGCCCCAACTAGAATATAAGCTTCTTCAAGCCAAGGGTTTTTATGTTTTTGCTTTTTATTGAGTTTCTCAGTGCCTAGAACAATCACCTGACTCACAGTAGAAATTCAAATACTTATTTAAAGAATGAATAAATTTAACCCTTTAAGAAATATCATGTGATATATTGCTTTGATTAAACATTTTTGAAAAGAGAAGGGACATAAAAATTAAAAGGTTGAAAAATAGTGTTGTTATAACAACATGTAATTTGTGTTTCCAAAGTGGTAATTTAAGTTATATTAAAATGAAAATATATATCAATTCATTTTTTAAAATACAGCTACTTGGAAAAGTTATTTTTGGGGAGGGGGACTTTCTAAAACAACAAGAAAATTTAACTGGGGATATCTATATGGAATGTGATAAAGAATTATACACACATGTATGCACATAATAAAATTAGAATTATTCTGTAGCATTTATCTAACTCCTCATTATTACAAAATTGTTGACATTTGTAACCAGAAGTGACTGCAGGAAAATGCATGTTCTCACTTGTTTTCAATGAGAACAGCTATGCACTGTATATATATATATATATATATATATATATACACACACACCATTTAATCTATAGCAATGTAGCTTCACTGAGTTAGAAATTCTCATTTACTCATGTAAGTACTAGCCTCTTGTCTACCATTGCTCAGAGTATATTTAAATTATAATCTTGATCAAATATATGTGTATATATATATATATATATATATTTGTCACTCTATCTCTGTTTCTAATTTGTTGTCAATAATTGATAGGACACCTAAAAAAATCATGAGTCTTCAAAAAGAGGAGAGAGATTTGGTGCAGGCACTTGTTCATAGTGGAAAAAGAATCTCTCTTTCTAGTCTGCAGCTATTCTCTGTGATTGCCATCCCTGACCAGCTTACTTCTCTTCTGAGCTGCAGCAGTGGGATGGGGAATATAGGCTTCCTTGACTTGTGATACCAAGTAATTCCTAAGTGTGAATCCCACTAAAGTTATTGCTCCTATAGTTTCCTGTGTCACACCATGAAATGCAGCCCTCTTGTGTTACAGCCCAAGAATTTGCAATTTACCCCCAGCCATAGATTCCATTATTGTTGCTTCATGTCTTAGGTGGAAAATCGTGAAGCAAGTTTTTCTTCCAGCCTTATATCCATTTTATGAATGAAGGGGCTTGAATCTACTTCTTGGTAACTTGATGGGTTTTGAAGTAAATTTCCCGAACCGAAGCAAGAGTAGGAAATCTGGAAGGGGCTTCTGAATTCATCTTTTAGAAAAGACAGGAACTATTAGACTCTGGAGGGGGAAAAAAGCAGCTACAGATGGTATAGAGGTTGGATTAGAGATGTCAGAAATAACTAAGGTGTTCATTTAAGGGTGACTAAAGGAAAATAAAAGGATTTGAGTTGTTTGTCTTAGGTGAAAGCACTTTAAATGGAGAAAGGCAGCTTCAGCACTTATTTATAAGCTTAGGTAAAGAATTAAATTGCATTTCATTGGGTTCTTTGATAGCTCTTTTCATGGACTTAGCCTATATTTTATTTGAATTTCATTCTAAGACTGTCTTTGCACCAAATAAGCTTTTGCAGAATAAAGTATTTCAAAGTAGCATCAGCCCCACCTTTCTCTAAAAGGTGGTTATTCCTATTCACTACCAAAATGAATAGATGTACTTTTCATCCGCTCCTTTGGAACAGAGACACACACTTAGTTATAGAATAATAATACTTTTATTTATTGAATGTCCTTGTGCTATGCATTATATTATTTGATCATCACAGACATTTGGGTAAGAGATGATATTGTCTGAAGTTTATTAATGAAAGTCAGAAAGATTAAAGGCCTTATGGATGGAAAACTCTTCATGGATGGCAAAGCTAATACTTGAAGTCAGCACTGGTCAATGAGTGGTAATTAACACTCTGGAGCAAGACCTCACCAGGCATGTACATTAGAATTGAATGAGAGGCTTTCCAAATGCATAGTTCAGGCTCCACCACAGACATGGAACCAGGACTTTGGAAAAACTACCGGTGTGGGTAAAATCCATGGTTCTAGAGGAGAAACCCAAGTCTCATCCCACCAGTTCTCTTGTTTACAAATAATTCTGAAGGCAGCACTCACAGCTGTGCATACTCACATAGGATGGTGACAGGGTTCTGGCAAGAGTTCTGCTTGCCTTCTCACTCTTCAGCTCCCAGTGAGTCTAAACTGAGGGACTGTTCCCCTTACCATGAAGGAGTGGGCAGGGCCAAAGGGTTAGGGCCCAGTATGACTTACTCTATCTAGGAAGGGAGACAACAGGTCTTGGAAAAAAAGAGAGTCCCAAAAGGGACTGGAAAACTCATTTTCTTGAATGAATTTCTGGAAAATTAGAAAATGGTATTCTAGCTTGTCTTCCTGCAATCATGGCTTCTTATTAAAGGGACCCAGGATGGCTTGAATAGCATGGTCCAGGATGGCCACCAGTGCCCTGAGCATTGAAGAGAGGGCACGACTAAAATAAGGTACTGAATCATCATGTAGTTGAAATCTCCTAGGGGGATACTGCCAGGAGCAGAGAAGTGTATGAAAAACTACCGAAGCGAAAGGCAGTGAGTCATCTCTGGTAGTTTCTCCCAGAGGAGACAGTTCCAGAAAGGGGCTGTTTATGCACGTATTCATTTATTAAACAAACATTCACCAAGTAACTTTTCTGTATGTGTACTATGTCCCTAAGATGCAGAGTTGATTAATCAGCCTAGTTTTCAGGGAGGACAAAAAAAGGTTTTCAACCAAAGGTATGGCCAACTTTTGGATTACTGATAACTCAACTTATATTTTGTTCTCTCTTATTTTAGAAGGAAACTCTTCTACCTATTCCTGGAAATGAGAAATGTAATCAAGAAGTAAAAAAAATAATGCCTGCCCCCTACCAGGATGGGAGGAAAATCTTTCTGCTTCTCAAAACTGAATGATTTCAGTTTTTGTGCTTTAGGAGTTGAGGTCTCTTTATGATGGTTGATCAAGAATTTTTGGATGAATTATCAAGCCCAATTAAGGGACGGGAAGGAATAAAACTGTGGAAGAAAGGTACTTTTATTTTCTTCCTTGCCCTAATAATATACTACTAATAATGCATAACAAAGAAATGACAGGGGAAATAAACTTGGGTCCTAGAGCTTAAATTCTTGGTTCTATTCTTATGATAGCTCTGTTTGGGGGTGAGAACAGGAAGAGCTTGTCAGGAGGATGAATTATTCTCAATTATTGAATGAGGGTGAATCGTATTTTCAGCTCTGTATCTCGAGTGGTAAGATACAAGACCATGACCAGAACAGGGCAAAAGGAATTATTTCCCAAAGAAAAAATCTATAGATATGAACACTGGATAAATTGATGTTAGCTAGACAATCAACCTAATTAGGGTCTACTTCATCTCTTACCAAGACATACTAAACTATCTGTCCATTCATTAAAATACAGAAAATGTTTTAGTCCTTTATTAGACCTTAATAAATACGAATACAATTAATATATATTGAGGCTAAAGTCTTTCAGATATAAAATGTCCATTCTTAAACTTGCAAATATTGGTTTTAAGAGAAGTTATTTTTCCAGCACATATTAAAGGCAGATGTGGAGTATTCAGTAAATGGTTTTGGAGCAACTAAATAGCCTTCTAGAAAAAGTAAAAGTAAATTTGTTTTCATAACTTGTAGCATAAGAAATTAGATTAAATATATAACTCTTGAAATCATAAAAATACCAAATAATCTATGGAAGGGTAAAAATGATATTGGTGAATGTTTATTACTAAACATGAAATAAAACCCTAAATCCAAAATGAAGATTTTGGTAAATTTTACATTGGAAAAAAGAAAACCTGCATTAACAAAGCTTCCGTAAACAAAGCAAAAGGGGGCGGCAGGGGGTTCTTTAAAGGATACAAAACTCTGATGTATCAATGAGAAGTTGTCCATCAACCCAGCAGAAAAAAACATGAGCAAACAATTGGAAGGGAAGGAAGAAAGGAAGGGAGGAAGAGAGGGAAGAACAAAGGAAGGAGATAAGGATGGAGAACCCATTGTAGCCCAGCAAAAACAAGTCTGACTGGTAACCATGAGGTTGCAGGTTTGATCCCTGGCCTTGCTCATGGGTTAAGGATCTGCCGTCGCTGTGAGCTGTGGTAGGTCACAGACGTGGATTGGATCCCTAAATTTCTGTGGCTGTGCCTTAGGTGGCAGCTGTAGCTCTAATTCGACCCCTAGCCTAGGAACCTCCATATGCTGAGGGTGAGGCCCTAAAAAGAAAAAAAAAGGAAGGAAATAAGCAAGGAAAAACAGAGAAGAAAAAGTCACAGAATGAGAAATACAAACAACTTTTAAACATAAGAAAAGATTCTCAACTTCACTTATCCAAGAGATTTGTGAATTCAACTAGAATTCCACTATCCACTATGAAAAATAAAAAGCAGTGCTAGATTTTTATGTATAATCATTAACAATGGTTGCCTGAGGGGAAGGGGAATGACACAGATGTGAGAGGGAGACACTGCTTTGTGTTCTCATCTGTTCATTTGAATTCTGAATCCTGTAAATTATTATCATACAAAAACTACATGCTTTTTAAAGGATGAAATCAAGCCTTTTTACAAACTGTAAAATGAAGATATATGCTGATTGATTTCATTCCAGTCTGGGACTATGAGCTTTAGTATTTTAAGAAGAATAATGTGTTTTAGAAAGACCCTGGGGTCCATGTGAAGTGAACCAGTGGTGAGGGAGCTCAGGGAAAGCCCCAGAGTATGGTCAACCCAACACGGCCGGAGTAGCAGGGGCTGCTTCCCTGACCTGTTCCTTCCTCAAAGGTCTCCCTGTGTTTTTATATCAGCAATTCCACAAGAGCATGAAGCAAAACCTGCATTACAACCAGCCACATGGGAGAAGTAAAAAGGGGCAGGGAGATTCTGCTCCTTTTATTAGCATCATCCCCTTCAGATTCAGTCGAGGTAGATGCTCTGATTATAAGACAGACTACAGAGAGCAGAATGAGAAAAGTTGGTTTCACTCTCGAGTTTTTAATGCTTGAAACTGTGGCCTGGTGACACAAGTTTTTATATAGTTAGTTAAGTGCCTCTGCTTTGCTTTTTTAATAGCAAAAGATCTTCTTAGGGAGATTTAGTTTGTTAAAATTGACTGAAGATTTTTTCAAGTGAAGAATGCAATTGCATCCAACCAGTCATTAAGAAAATGACAAATAATTGAATAGAATGTTAAGGCAAAGATGCCAGTGGGAAATTTAAAGATGTGAAAACCTCAAATGGCTTAAAAAAAAAAAAAAGGTTTAGCTACCATGTTAGTAAAAATTAAATGTATATCAAATTAAATAGAAATACCATTTTACTTTTAATAGATTGGCAGTTTTTAAAATTTGGCAGCGTTAGATGTTGCAATGGTTGCAGAGAACTTTTAACTTTTCAGTGCAATTTGGCAAAAACTAGTAAAGGTAAATGCACATATCCACTGTAACATAGAAATTCCACCACCAGCCATAAACTAAAAATGATGTTTGTCCACAAAAAGATGTGACATCTTAAATCTGTTTATAAAAATACTAGAATTAATGTAAATAACCATCAAAGTGAAGATAGATAAGGGAATGTAACATAGTTCCTAATGAAATACTGGATCAGAGTGAAGTTAAATGAGCAAAATGAAAGAATATCATCATGGACTTATCTTTCAAACAGTGATAATTAGAGTAAAGCGATCAGCGGAAGACTACATGCAGTCTGGGTCCTGTTTTAGTCTACCTGGGCTGTTTGAACACCATAGATCTAGTGGCTTAAACAACATTTATTTCTCACAGTTCTGGAGGCAGGGAAGTCCAGGATCAAGGTGCTGACATAGTTCCTGATGAGAGCCCTTTTCCTGGCTTGCAGACATTGCCTTCTCATTTATCCTCACATGGAAAAGACTTAATTTTCTCCTAAAGACCCCATCTCCAGATATTTGGATTAGAGCTTCAACATATGAATTTGGAGGGGACAGACCCAATTCAGGCCCTATATATTAACTTCGAAAATCTTAAAAAAAATTTAGTATTATCAACCTTCGTAGTAAAAGTATGAACACTTACATGGGAATAATGAACACCAAAGTGGGAGTGGTTATTCCCCCTAGAAACTGGGATATGGCAAAGGGAGAAGAGAAAGAGATTGGTAAGAGATGCATGGGGAAATCCAGAAATATTTAAAATGTCTTATTCTCTAAGTTTGGTGTTTTTTTGAGTACTTGGAACATTCTTAACACCTTTATTATATATAAAATATTTTAAAGAGTTCCCATTGTGACTCAGTGATAATGAACCCAACTATGAACAGCCTGTTACACATTTTTAAAACGTAAATATTTCCGTAGCCCATTCCTCTCACGTAACTTTATTTCTTGCTATTTCATTTGTTTTCTCTCTGTTGCTGTATTAATTATGCCTTGGTTCCACAGTTATTTGGAATTCATGCCCTCATAATTCTTCAAATGATTTCTTATAATTTTCTTAAAAACATTATTCAGTGTGTATTTCCTCAACTTAATAAATCAATAGCAAGTCATACTTTATCTGTTCTTTACAAAAGACTGTAAATCTAGAGCACTTTGTTTTTATTCACTTTTCAGCTCCCCGTTTTTCTTCTTCTGACAACACTTAGTCTTTCTCATAATAGCATGATCACTTATACAAAAATAATTTTTATTAAATTACATTAAATTTACCTTTTAATTATCCCAGTTCTATAACTATGATTAAAACAATTATTATAACCTTATTTTTAATCAGTTTCAGTATCCTCTATCTGCCTTTATCTCACTGTATTTGTGTTCTTGTGCTTTTAATCTTGGTTCATCTTTTGCTTGGCTGAAGTAAGTTTTTCCAATGTCACCAAAGGCATATATTTCTGAAATATTTTGTCTAGAATTATATTCTATTTCTATCTTACATGAAAACAATCCTCAAGAATATAAAATTCTTTGCTGATAATATTTTTGTCTTAAATTTTTACTGATCCATGGTTCTGAGAACATTTTTGGGATTCAAACGTCTTTAAGAATTTGATGAGAGGTAAAGGCCTCTGCATAGAAAACAAGCATTCCTCTCTTCAAAATACTGACACAATTTTACAAAGGCTTTTATAATTCGAGAGCTTCGTGAAGCTCATACATTAATCTTTGAGTTGAGAACTTCTGAAAAGGTGTTTCTAAGGGATGTATGAAAGTAATCTTTCAGTCCTTTGTAGGTAACATGTTTTACCTACGTAAATGTTTATTTGCAAGATTTTATCTTTGTCCTAAAAATCTATACTTTTCCGTTGCTTATGTTGGATCGAAGTTCTAATTTGGGTTGTTTGTTTTTAAGTCCTCCTGCCCTGGGTCCTAGGAGGCTGACCTACTTTATAGAACTACATCAGCGCTTTCTTGCCCTCTGGCTTTAGCTGGATTCTATCTAAGGGAGCATCAGTAGATTGGAGAGCAGGGGGGGGAAATGACTCCAGGAACCTATTTCCCCGGCTACCTCCCTCTCTTCTCTGTTGCTTGCTGTAGGTTGGGTGGCTTCCTCCATTACAGCCCTCAACTCTGAACAGCCCCTCTCTAGACAGCTGTTTGGGTTCAGCCACTCACTCCCTTCCCTTCAGACCTAAAATAACTATACCCATGTTATCAACCAATTTTCTATCTGTCTCTCTATCTTCTGACTCCTGATGCTCTTCATCCTCTGTTGATGCAGGCTTTCTACTTTCTGCCTTTTCTCTATGTCTTTTAGCTTCTGTGCTTCCTCTTTGTTGGCCTCCTTCTCTATATGTTTCATAAGGAAGAACAAGAACTGCCAGTCAATATCCACCACAAAGCAACCTCCTTTCCCCTACCAGCCAATGGCCGATGTGGGACACAGGCAGCAATTGCTGTCCTAGTCTCATAAAGACAGGTAAGTGGAGTTATATGGTAGAGTGAAACATTAAAAGGAACCTTTCAGAGGTAGCCTAAAAGCAAGGTAGAAACATGGCAGATGAAGAGATTAGAGTTTGTGACTGTTGTATAACATTCTTACTTTTCTAGTATGTCACTTAAATTACTCTTTTCATGTCCAATATTGATCCAGAAACTCCTGCATTGGAGTTCTGGTGGAGGACACCAATGTAACTTCTTGTTATCCTTCCAAGACTGACCAGTCCTCCAATCAGGCTCCCTACTGCACCCACGCACAAATGAGTACACGAGAGCACAGGCATTACCCTCAAGCTCTTAATTTATTTCTGTGCTCTAAATTTACAATTTTTCATTTAACCTGCTTTTTCCTGTTTCAGGGAACATATCATTTGGGGTGGGATCAGGGGGATGTCCCATTGACTTTATGTGGAAACCAGAGAAGAGTTTTTGAGGTATTTGAGTGATTTTTGTTCTTGTCCTTTAGTGATTTACATTAGGACTTTTCTAACTATAATTTGATTACTTCTTCCCTTCCAAATCTTTGGCTTTCTTCCTCCAGAAAAGGTATTATTCTTAGTTTTTATCCCTATTGTCTTTCTTCCAAAGTAAAAGTTGTCTTATTTTTTTTTCTTTCCACCCCTGATGAGTATCTTTGAGAATCAATTCTGCTGCTTTCAGCTGCTAATGAGGACTTTGCTTCCATCATCATGATTTCAGTTCTTTTCAGACTTTCCTTCTTTTCTCACTTTATTCCCTCTTTTGTTTCAGCGTTGTTTACATTGCATTTTATTTTGTGGATTTGTTTTAAAGTTTCTCCAATTGTATTTTACAACTATTTTTCTATGACTCTCTGCTCTAGCTTCATAGATAATTCATTTTCATAACTTACAGGTACCAGCTTTTGAAGCTTTTTCTAATAATCAGCTTACTAATACTTTTTAGAATCATGCTATTCCTTCTTACTGTGAAAAGTTGCTATGTAACTTTCTTCTGACACTTCACACATTTTCTTGTTATTTGTGTTGCTTTCTGTTTACTTTTCTCCATAAGGCAGGTGATCTGACCATACTCAGAACTTTCCAACTGGGAGAAAATTTCGATTGCTTGTGTCCCTAGGGATTCCTTTCTCTTTTGCATGCTGATCACGCCCTCTTCTTAGACTTACAGCTGGAGCAGTGGTATCATTCCTTTAGCCCAGTACTGCTAAGCAGAACTACTTAACTCTTGCAGATCTGTTGGACCATAATGAAATCTTTCTGAGAGCTTACTGTCTCCACCACGACAGGCAACTGGGGACACCAGGTTTGGCAATCTTTGGCAGCAGAATGTTGAGAGGCTGTGGCATCAAAGTGGAAAGAAGAAAGGCAGCACAGAAATATTTCCCATGTAATAGAGGGAGGACTACCCAGCCTTCTAACTGGTACAGATCAATTCCTAGGAATTAGTGGACAGAAAGTAGGAGACAGCTAAATTGTCTCTTCTATATTATGGTAGATGGTGGTTGCTCTTTTCATGAGGTAAATTATAGGCAGGGCACACTCTGTTTTTCTCCAGCAACTTTTATCATTTAGAGGTAGTGAAATCCCTCTGAGATTTGGGAATTTGGTTGGTTTTGAGAGTTAGTTGATATTTGATTTTTTGTTCTATTCATCTTGAGTTTCAAATGAAAATTTGATGGTTTTCAAATATAAATTGAAGTATGTTAATGACACAATTTTAAAAGGAATTGAACTGAAATTCAATATATTTACATAAAATAATTTACATAAAAATTTGCATAGAAACAATATGCTGGACAAGTTAGATGATAGGTAGATAGATAGATAAATAGGTATTTTTCTTGCTACCAACTACTTTTATTTAAACTGCATTTGCTTCATAAAACTTTCATTATGTTCATAAAAGTAGACTTTGAATTTGTCCTTGGACATGTTATCATGTAGGAAGAGGTAGTGGTTTGTAGAGAACCATGGTGTGCAGGTAGACAATAGCGCACAAAAGTTGCTAAAGTGGGTTTTATATGTAAAGGCAATTTAAACAATTATCATAAAAATTGCATGAAACGTACTAACATATGATATATGTGTTCACTCGGATATTGTTGGCATCTGTGTAAGCTTGAGAAGATTATATAATCTACAAATGTATCAATTTGTCCTTTCTGAGAAGTAGAAGTATCTCCCCAAATTATTTTCCAGAAATGTGATCACACAAAACATAGACAAAGTGGTTAACAACTACAAACTACAATAATTGGTTCAATCATCATTTATTTCAGATAGCTCTAAGTGACATTATGGACCAGTTTGTTTATTTGTTTGGCGTTTATCTCTCCTGATTAGAATCTAAACTCTATAAAGAGAGCCTTTTGCTGGCTTGATCTCTTCTGTATCTCAAGACCTAATGACACTTCCTATCCCATAATGGGCACTGAGTAATTGTTGAATAAACAAACGAAAGCACTAGCGGGGTATTGGTGATAAAAAAATAAGTAATTTAGAGTCTTTGACCTGCTGATTCTCACATTAGCCTTAATTATAAGTTTAGAGCATTCTCTGTAAATGTGTCCAAATGAAAGTTCATAAACATAAATATGAGCACAAATGTGCTCATTAAGAACAAATTCAAATTCTGAGAAATTATAGCCCATGGTACATAGACCTACTCAGTTTGTTACTTAAAAGTTCGCTCATGGGAGTTCCTGTTGTGGCTTAGTGGCTTGCAAATCTGATTTAGTATCCATGAGGATGTGGGTTCAATCCCTGGCTTCACTCAGGGTTAAGGATCCAACACTGCCACGAGCTGTGCTATAGGTCCCAGATGTGGTTTGGATCCTGTGTGACTATGGCTGTGGCATAGACTGGTGGCTGAAGCTCTGATTCAGCCCTTGGCCTGGGAACTTCCATATGCCACAAAGCAAAAAAAGAGTCTGCTCAACCATTCTTTACCTAAAAGAAAAACATCTGGTTTTTGCAAAATTTATTATCATATATAAGATACTGGCTTCTAATATGCATGATCCTTTTATACTATAAACCCAAGAAAGATTTGACTTAATCATAATATTTCACTAAATCCATATTTGAGGAAATATTTTTGATCTGAATCTAACTCTTTAAGTGTACACAGCTCAGAGTCATTATTATGCAGGGAAGTTAGCAACTGTCTTTCCTTCTCCAAAATTGTCAGTTGTTTAAGACATCTGTTACATATAGTTTAGAAAATTTGATATGGGAAAGTAGTCTCAAATTTTTTTAAAATTCTGAATTAATTAAATAAAAATAATATGTCATCCAAATAAGCAATGTTAACCAACATGTCCTGCAGACACATTGCTGCATTTCCAAATCCTAACCCTTGCTTCACACAATTATATCCTCTCTAAACCTCAATTTCCTTACCTGCAATTGAGATTAATGTTGATACATAACTCACAGAGTTTTGCAAAACTCAAATGAGAAAATGCAAGAATTATAGCTCATAGTGTTATAGACTTCAGGTCCCCTTCAAGGAAATTAAATCCAAAAGCCTCTGGCCATGTCTCATTGTAATGCCCTTCCCCCATCTTAAGTACATGCGCTGCTCACTCCCTACTAGGGAAAGAATGTTGTCCATGCCTCACCTTGTCTCTGCATAACCTGTTCCCCATGCAGATAAGGTATACTGCCAAGACCAATGCCTAGTTTACCCATGAAGAACCTTAAATACAAATGGTTAAAGAGTATGCCCATGGACAGATAGTTTGGGTTGTGAGCATCTTTAATGGAACATTATTCTTCCACCACACATACTTACTAAAGATAAAATGCAGAGTACTAGGTGACTGGGTAAGAAAGGAGGAAGTAAAATCAGTAGAGGATAATTTGTGGATTTGTAGTTGGTGGGTCTAGTTAAGTAGGATATTGCAGATGCCCAAAATGCTATACATAGAGCTAGGAGCAAAGGGTTGTGTTATCTCAGAGTAATAAACACCTAACTGCCTGTAAAAAATGGATCCATTTTCCCAGAGGAAATAGAAATTGTCCTGGATCTTCAAGGGTTACAGGAAGCTTACTAGGCCTAGAAGTGTAGGAAGGGTGCATTAGAAACCAACTGGGCAATGCCAAGGAACATAATGCAAGCTACCAATTCCCTGTGCAACTCTTAACTTTCTGTTTAATCTAGTTATTCAAGAGCAATGTTAATATGGAGTTTAGCTGGATCTTGAATTCAGACCCAAAGCAAATCGCGAGCTATTCCAGGGACACCAAGACCAATGTTACATATTCCATATGCTCCATTTCACTTCAAATGAGAAGCTTTACAACCTGACTCTCTTGAGAGTCTTCAAATAGAGAATTAATTAGAAAGCATTAAAGAAACTCATCCTGAGATAACAAAGGCAGTGATAGCCATAGAAAGACATTACACTGGTGAAATATTGATGTACTCACTGCAGATACTATTACAAAAATGGCCAAATGAGAAGATTATCTCTGAGGACAGATTGTGTGATATCATAAGAGGCATTGGTATATGTAAACTTACCTTAGGATGATAAATATTTCTAAAACTTAGCTTATTAATTTCTACATTAGCTATGCAAATATATCAGAAAGAAGATTGTAGATGGAGTAAAACAGAAGAGAGCTCTCTGAAAATGATGATTACTCTTTCTGTAATTATGCATAATTTATTATAATTAAAAATTTGTGTTGTTACCAGTGTTTATAATAAATATTTGTAAATACAATCTAAAATTTTGATTGATAAGTGACTGATAGAGCTATCGATGCTTCAATCTTTATTTAATAGTCTTGTTATAATTTTCTATGTTTATAGGATTTCTTTGGAGCCAAGTATTCATTATGCAAACCATGCTAAAATACATATATACATGAGGTTGCAATTGCTATATATTCCAGAATCATAGATCAGTTCTATTTTAGGAAAAGTGATTTTTGTCTAACAGAAGAACTAAGGGCTACTTAGATATTGTAAATCACCTTTCCTTATTTGTAAGTTGGAACTAGCTATGGGCCATGTCACTTTGTAATCTTTAGTCCAACCAGTTCTTGTCAAGAGTTTTTAACTACCTAAGCTTTTTGTTTGTTTTTTTCCTTTTTGTAAATGTCTCAGTCTGATAAAGCCCATATTTGATGTGAAAATGTTTTTTACCTACTGACCCATCAATGAAAATTAGGGTTTGGTGGGAGAGCTACTGGTTGCTTGGTAAGAAATAAGGTAGGGAGAAATGGTTCTTAAGGTGGATGTTCATGTTAAAAAGTAAAGGGAAAAGAAGAAAAAGGAGGAACAGAGGGAGAAAAGGAGCAGTAGGACACACACACAGACATACACCCAGGACCTGTTAATAGTTAGGAACTATAAATGAGCTTTCATATTAAATATCTGAGCATCTACTATGTGCCAGACATTGAGGACACAACAGGGAACATGTGTTTCTGCATTCATAGTCTTATTTTTGAGAGTGGAGAGACAAACGATAACAAGAGGAAATTAATAGTAAGAGAAAAATTAAGCCAGATAAGGGTCATAGAGAAGTCATGGAAGCTCTGCCTGGACCAGCAAAGATGTGACGTAATAATAGCAGCCATAAGGGTATTTGATGGAAGAGCATTCTAGACAGAAAGAAGTACTGCAAAGGTCCTGAGGTGCCTGCAGTGTTCCATAAAGAGTGGGAAGGCTAGAAGGCTGGGGTGGGGTAAGTGAGGAGGGAGACTGTAAGAAATCAGGGCACAGGGTTATGGGAAGCGGGCTCATGTGTGTCTTGTCCTTGGTACTAAGGACTTGGGACCTGTGCCATGTAGTATTGTTGTCACTGACTACATGTAGCTCTTGAGCACTTGAAATCGGCTAGTATGATTGAATATTAATATAAATTAATTTAATTCAAAATTTTTAAATTGACACTTGATTCAGTTATTGGGAAGCTTTTAAATATGTTCTCAGACAGCTTGGATATGTGAATTTTTTGTGATTATAAATTTCATCACATCTAAACATGAATCAAGTATTTACAATTATAATTCAGTGTATTAATTGAGACATGGTGGACATATAAAGTACACACTGATCCAAATATTTAATATACAAAAAAGCTTTAAAATATCTCAATTTTGATAACTATATTCAGTAATCATATTGATATGTTGAAGTGACTATATATGTGATTGATCTGATTGTAAACCATTCTAATAGGCAGAAGAGTATTATCACTTGTGTGAAAAGTGAATAAATTTCTATTGGGATTATATAGTAGAGCACTTTCTAGGAAATATCTTTGAGAAAATACAGCAAAATCTAAAACATGAGCTCATTTATTAAACAATTCACATGTAGAAATATATCATACAGAAGTAAATATCACAAAAATAAATCTATAAACATGTTCCTTGCCACTTATTTAAAAAGGAACCAAACTAAATAACCCCAAGGGTATTAAATTAACCATGATAGAGTCATACATTGAAACCCCAGGAAGCTGTTTAAATTGTAAATGTTTTTGTATTAATATATAAGGGTAGTCTTAAATTATTAAGTTGGAGAAACTGATTACCAGTCTGTACATATACATTTTATAACATCAAACTATAAAATTTCATAAAATATAAATAATAAAGGTAAATAATTTCATATTTAGTTCAATTTTTCATATTTTAACTTAATTACTCAATATTTTAGCTGAATTTCTATCTTTCTGAAGGGTACATGCTAAAACTTTACCTTTTTTATGAATTATGATAATATAGGTAATTTTTATTTTCCACAGTTTCTTCTACTCTAATCTTGCATACATTTTTGTAATGTAAAGGTGCTAAGACTACAAAGATAGTTAATAATGTGAAAAACTAAGAATTTATTCTTATCTTTACCTGGGGGTACTTTCAGAGTACAGTGTGAAAAAAAAAAGCATCTATGTTTCAGAATCATAGATCATTGTTGAAGTTTAATGGTCTTTCTGTCATGGAGATGAAATTTTAATAGGTGCCTTCACTGGTAATGATCCCATTTTTTATAGTTGAATGAGTTTTAAAACACATCTTGTTAAATAACTTTTGCACTGATGTCAGTGAAGTACTAAGGGACACTTCTAACACAATACTATGTAAGCTATTATACAATAATTAATATAGGTTGTACACAAAAGTAAATCAAAATAGAAAAAAATCAATTTCTAGTTCAGAAGAATTCCCCGGTGCCATGAGCTCCACCATAAGTTCTGCTGGGCTTAAATAGACTGGTTTATTTTTGTTTTGTTTACTGTTACTGGCTGTGCAAAGTCCAATTTTTTTTACTGTTACTGGCTGTGCAAAGTCCAATTTTTAGATGAGTAACATATCCTTATGACTTTTTTAGTGGGAAAGAAAAGGGAAAGTCCATTCAAGGTGTAGAAGACACAATGAAAGATTATAAGAAGCATGAATGAGTGGAGTACAAGAAAAGGACTTGTACTTAACAGTACTTGTAAAGTAATGTGGCCTTGCTGATAATTTAGAGAGAAAAAGCCTGTGCGGGTAAAAAGTGGAAAGGTTGATGGAGATCCTTGAGGATCAGCACACTTAGGGCTTATGAAACCACTGTAGAAACCTGTGAAGGCTCAGATCAGGGAAGGAGAGTTGACAATCTCTTTGGAGACTGAAGCCATCACTACTGGAGTCATTGAAATTCATAAAATGAAAAGACTACTTTTAGACCTCGGAGTCCACATTTCTTTATGCATCAATATATGTGCACAGTACCTGTGCCCTATTCACCTTCACAGACCCAACAATTTTACAAGAGGATAAGCCAGGGCTTAAATAGAATGCTACTTTTTATTCTCAATAAAGACTTTTTATTGTGTTGTGATATAGGTCAAGGATCATAAATGCAATCATAGGCCTCCCCTAAAAGAAATGTGTATTTTATATATTCAAAGCTTATGCAGTTGACCTTCAGCTTGACACAGACAGTAGGATGGTGAGTTATTTATACTAGGATGTATCCTTCTGATTTTTGTTAGGTAAACGCTAATGTCCCTCTTCTAGAGAAAAATCCTTTTAAGATTTTGCTTAAGCCCTCTTGATCTCCTTTACCTTAGTAATCTTTCAAGAAAAATCACTCTTTGAACTGTACTCAGTGAGTTATGTAAACCACACATACAGTGTAGGGACCAGACGCAAAAAGTATAAATGGCCCCAAGAATACATCTTAATCTCTCAATTTACTCCATTACTTTGAAGGTGAATAAATGTGATAGCATAGGGTCCACTTAAATCAGCAAAAGTATCTAATGAAGGAGCACATAGTTTAAATTTTAGTCTTATTCCATGAAATAGTTCTACATTTTTCTCTGAGACAGAAGAAAGAAAAATAGGACACGGGGCTATTCAGTTCGGAATATGTTTATGTCATTTGCATGTAAAACGCAGAATAAACTTGGGATTTAAAAAGTGAAAGAAATAGCATTTGCTAAAGTTTTTGTTATGACATGAGGCAATAAAATAAATGGCTTTGCTTAAAGACCGAATGAGCCATAACACGATCCTTGCAAAAGAAAACATACTAAATTGCTCAAATAATCAAGACTTGAGCACCAAAGATCACTGAGAGACAACTCAAGAGTTTTCAGAAAGGCCAAGGAAATGCTTCTGTTTTCAATCTCTAATATTAAAAATAATCTTTGTCCTTGTAAGCTCCAAAAAAGCCATGGCTCCAATTCTATGGCTGAATAACCTTGTTAGCTGCTTGAGAGAGTCAGGTCAAAATTCTCACCCAATCCACCATTAACTTTTGCCATCACCATGACAACTTAGCACTGGTTAAAAGGGCTCAAAAGGCCTGTTAGCAGAAAATTAAGGTAATTAGTTCACTTTCCTTGTTGAAGTAGTTCGTAATCAGTTCTCTCAGCTATGACCACTCAATCATAATATAGTTTTAAATAGATTGGATGTCTCACTCAGGAGCAAATGAAAGTTCAAATGAATTCTATTTCTGTTTGGACCATTAATAACAATAAATCCACAGCAATATCAGAGACTTTATATAGTTCCTTCTTGTGGAGAAACACAATGTGTTTCTTGAAAAAAATATTGGCAAAAAATTTGCTCAGCAGTAGCTAAGAGCTAAGATTGAGCATTGCACTGCTCAATATAGTAATTTCATATAGGCATCCTCTCTAGCTATTACTCATCTTATTTAGTGCTTTAATTTCTAAGTATGTCAAATATATTCTTAATATCAACTTTACTCAACTATTTCTCACATGAAATTTTATTGAGTATTATTTATCAATGACTGGAGAATATGTTATTCAATCTTCCTCCCTTCCTGAGAAATACTGATACAGGCTATTAGAAGATGGTGCATCTTATGTAAAAATCAGTTGTATGTGGAATCTGGAAGAGCTAAATGTAGTAATAGAGTAGAAGAGTGATTACTAGAGGGTGGGGGATTGGGAGACTAAGGAGATGTTGGCCAAAGGGTATAGACATCAAATTAGAAGATGAGTAAGTTCTGGGAATCTCATGCACCATATTGTGACCAGAGTTAGCAGTAATGTGGTGTATGCTTGAAAATTGCTAAGAGAGTAGATTTTAACTGTTCTTGCCACACACAAAAAGAAATGGTAATTATGTGATATGATGGAGATAATCATATTACAACATGTCAGTATGCAGATCAATATATTATACACCTTAAACTTACACAATGTCATTGTCAATTATACTTCAATAAAACTGGAAGGGGAAAAAAAATCACTCTAATGTATTAACTGTCTCCCCCATTCTTTTCTCTAACGCCGTTTCTTTAAGTCTACCGAAGTTATTATCTCTTCAAACTTCAAACTAATTGTCTCGAACTAAATTCTTCACTCTCATCTCTAACCATCCTTTGTTAGATTTCCCTCCCAATAGATTTTATAAAGGCATCTCATTTACTTCGTAAACGTTTTGGTCCTTAGCATCACTTTTATCCTGCACTCAGTTCCCCCTATGGGTTCAGTTCTGCACTTCTACCCCTGCGGAGAGCTGAGTGCCTGCTGCAGTTCTCTTGTGGTTGGACCAGTACACGACCCTGCTTACAATATTCCATTGTACGTAGTCATTTCAATAGTTTTATACTTGAAGTCTTCTGACTGTCAGGCAATAGTTTCTCCGAATAAAGTTTTAGACACATATTTCTGTGGAATAATAATTGAAATCCCCTAAACTGCTTTACTAGTTACAGATAAGTGGAAATGTAATATGACCTCTAAATTTCAAGGAACTATCAAACTTCTGTCTCTGTAACTAAATATCTAAGTATTAATCTAGAAAGTCATTCATCAATATAAAGTACCTCTCATAGCTATTTATTTTTGATAAACTGGGATACGTAGAGCTAAAAATATCAAATATATTTAAAGGCAGCTACATTCAACCAGTGATATGAAGGAAATCTGCAGTGGTCACTCCAGGAAAGGACTGTGCTTCCCTCAAAAGAACTTCAAGCTCTGAAAATATATATCTGGGGAGACAAGAGGTAGATAATGGATAATACAGTTGTTATATGTATTATATGTGAATTGAAGATAAAGGCTCTATGCAAAAAAAAAAAAAAAAAAAAGAGGTAGACAAAGGGGAGAGATCTGAAGTCAAACCATTTTGACCCAAACTGCTGCTTTTCACTGGTTAAGAATTTTAAAGTTTATGCTTTAGGAATGTTACACTCAAGTTACTGGAAATGCCTTTCTTTTGCTTATGTTTCTAAATGTATTACTTTTATTAAGTATTTACCTTAAGAAATTTTATGACCTTAGCTTTACTCCTCCACATTTAATTAGGATATTTTGATTGATTTTAAACGGATATGTTTGCTACTGCTTATGTTAAGGACGAAAAAAAAGTACATCTACGTGGTTTTACACCTCACCCAGTTTTGGAAATATGCGTATATGAACACACATAGCTGTGATCTATGACAAAGGAGATAAAGCAACTTGCTTTTGCTGCTCAAAGAGTTTTTGAAATATTTAATCTTACTTAAAAATCCATAGATGGTGCTAAAAATTGACCTCCTGTCCAAACAGGAAGCAAAATTTCTGAATAATGATACAGTGTTTGGATATTTATAAAGAAATGTGGCCTGAATTGTCATTTAATCAATCATTGAATAAAATCAACCAGTGGTAAATGCAAAGTTTAATGCTATAGTGGTGCAGTGTGAGGACAACCTAAAGGGGTCTGGCCTACATACATTCTTTTCACATGTTTTTTTTCCCAATACTGGATCAAAAGTTGCATCAAAAAAGTTGGATGAGAATCAATTGTTTTGTATTATCTCTTACGGGATAGTGAAGTCTTAGTGATCTAGGTTGCAGCCGCTGAAAAACAAGGGCTCTAGTTCATGTAGTACGCAACAGCCATGTCTGATTGAACATACCTATTTTAGTGCCTATGTCCTTTAACACAATAAAAATCCCAGGAATGGTCTGTAACAGCAAAACGTCAAATGACGCTGATGAAGCAAAACTGAAATGACTGGGGAAGTCCAGAAATTACAAGTGAAATTCAAAAGGATTTGCATTTGCTGTGTAAGTTGGCTGATGTGGCAAATCACGTTTAATGCTGACAACTGTTAAAAATAATGATAAATGGAGACTAAAAATAAGCAGGTAAATGAAGCAAGCAAACTGGAGTCGCTGAGCTCCTAATAGATGACAAAAAGTTCTGACATGGGTTGAAATCCTCTGTAATGGTAAGAAATGTGGGAGGGAGGTTGGAGGGAACCACTTTATTAATCTCAAGAGTTTGAATCCTTAGTGTGTGTATATAGTTTCCACATTAATACTCTATCCTTCCAATCTGCCTCAACTTATGACTGAAGTGGTATTAAAAGACAGATTATATACTTTTTAGATAAAGATATATTTAAATTTATAAACTCCTAGTTGAAAACTGGTTTGAAAGGGAAATCATTGTCTTATTTTTAAAAGCAGATTTTATAGCAAATGTTCCAAAATAATTGGCACGTCAATGTTTCCCACTCATGCTGAAACTACAAATACTAATATTAGAAATCTTATCTTATAGGTCTTGAGATTAAAAGGGTGTTCCAAGCCTGATTAATATTGAGGTGACTGCCATACCAGGCCTAAACACTGTCTTTCATATACATGGCAAAAATAAAGATATTTGAGGTTGTAGATGGATGGTTTTATGAATCATTCAGTATTGTAATAAGAATTAACTATAAGCTTTTTCAGTCATTTCTAAGTAGGCCATGTTGCCAGAGAGAAGATCAGATAACAGGTATATATATACATGATAATCACTTTAATCATGTCTCTTCAAAAATAACTCATTGAGGGGAGTTCCCATTGTGGCTCAGCAGTAACAAACCCAACTAATACCTGCCACAAGGATGCAGGTTCAATCCCTGGCCTCACTCAGTGGGCTAAGTATCCAGCATTGCCCTGAGCTGTGGTGTAGGTCACAGACACAGCTTGGATCCTGTGTTGCTGTGGCTGTGGTGCAGGCTGGCAGCTGTAGCTTTGATTTGACCCCTAGCCTGGGAACTTCCATATGCTCACATGCGCCCCTCCCAAAAAAAGGGCAAAAAATAAATAAATAAAAATAACTCATTGGGGATGATTGAATATTTCTGCCTGCTAGATAAAATATCTGTAGGGAATTTGGCAACTTCTCTTTGTGGTTTTATCAACCTTGACTTTACATATTTTGATTTTATTACATGTGTTCAACTTGAGAATTTTTATGTCACTCGGAGGAGTCAAACATTTTATCATTATGTGGTTTATCTCTAACTCATCTAAAGTTTATTGTGGATTAGGCTTCATGCTTGGGTGTATGGTGACTTGGAGATTCAGATTGCTACAATATGGTAGCAACAACCCAATGTGTGGTTTCATTATCATTTCTTCAAGGAGTATTAGATAGGGAAAGAGGAGGCTCTTTGGTTTCAGCCAGGGAGGGATTCATGCCATTTCTGCTAATGTTTCATTGGCCAGAATGAGTCACAGAGCCATTGAGGGTCTAGAGCTCTGCCCCATGTCATTCTCCCTGAACCTGGCAGAGGGAAGCTGCATCTCAGAGCTTTCTTAACTGTGAAGCTAGAAAAGGGAAGATAGAACCTTACATGTTGTCTGTTAAAACTTTCACCTGGAAGTAGTAGTGCACATTATTTCCACTCACATTTTATGAACTAAAGAAGATCATGTGGCTATGCCTAACTTCAGATGGAGTGGGTGAATACATTGTTCAAATGCCCCAGGATGCAGACATCTCAAAATACTTAGTGAACATATCTACTGGTATGCATATGTGTTAATAAGTTATGATTATATGGACTGAGGAAGTGGCAGAGATGGACATAAGTGAATTCCTTTTAATTGAGTGCACAAACGACAGAATTTGCTGCGTGATCAAATAATGAAATAAGTGACTTTTCTAGCATGCCACCTGAGTGGGTGGTAGTGTCAGAGCTACGCAGAAGAATGTGGGGAAACAGGTTTTATTCTCATTGAGGCAGCAGAGAGAATCAACTTCATCTTATTTTTTGCCTTTTTTCTTAGGGCTGCACCTGTAGCATATGGACATTCCCAGGCTAGGGGTTGAATCAGAGTTGCAGCTGCCAGCCTACACCACAGCTCATAGCAATGCTGGATCCTTCATCCACTGAGCAAGACCAGGGATTGAACGCATGTCCTCATGGATACTAGTTGGATTCGTTTCTGCTGAGCCGCAACAGGAACTCCCTCCTCTTTCATTATAGAAAATAAAGCCAAAATTTTGGGTTGTATAACTCTATACATGTTTTTAGGTCATTGCATCTGCTTTTAATAGTTTGGATGTGCAAAATTCTCTAAGAAACTGTAAATAGGAGGAAAAACCCTAGTTTTTAAGTAGACATATGAGAAAGAAGATGTTTTAAAAAGGAAAAATTTCCCCCATTATGCCCAAGGCCACATCAGTGGTCTAGTGTTTGCACTCCTAGTTCAAAGTCCAGTGTTTCTGTGACTCTTTTAAGAGGTTATTGTCAGTTTAAATTTCTTGGCTGTCAGGTACAATGGTGATGTGTTTCATCTGGTTGTGTCAAGCACATCACTTTATTCCTACTCACAATGAAAAGAGTTCAGCTGGAAAGTCATGCTTTGGGGAAGATTTCAAACCAACCAAAAAGCATTCTTACCTTTTAAAAAGTTTCAAATTAAGTTTGACATGAAGTGCAGCATCCTGGACCATTCAGATTGCAATTAACTTTGACAATGTTCAATTGATTACACTTTTCATTGTGATTATACAGAGACTGTGTTGCATATTAAAACTTTCAGGATGCTAGATAGTCAAAATTTAGGTTTTCTTTATCTCTGACTGCAGAGGTATATAATTTGACATTTGTCATAAAAATACTTATTCTTCACATAAAAAATCATCAATGTCTCCACAATGCTTAAAAGAAAACTTTTAGTTAATTCAGGATTATTCATTTTTTAGCTTAACCCTTACTTTCTAGCTTTATTTTCTCCCCAACTACCAAATACTTTTGCATATATCAACAGACACATGCTCTTAATTTCATTTTATCTAAGTTTAAACAAACAAATAAGTTGATAGTGTTGAGAGAGCTCCCGTTGTCTTTTTTGTTGTTGTCTTTTTGGCCACATCTTCCTCCAGGGCCCTCTTTCTAGGCTATCTCTACTTAGGTTGTCTCAGCTACTTTTCATCCCAAATGAAAGCATTTCTTATAGTAGCTCTCCAGAGAAATAAAGCTCATGTAAGTCAAAACCCAGGAAATATCTTCTTTAATCTCTTTTACCCATACTATGTCATATGTTTATGTATGGACCATTCTCTGTGATTGGAGTAAACTATGAGGGTTTGTCTTAATCCAATTAAAGTTGCTGTCAGGGACAGAGAGCAGGGGGAGTGAGGTCAGATCCCGCCTAACATCATGGCTGAGAAAGGAAAACAGGAATTCCATCAAAGATGCAACACATATAGGAGTTCCTTTCATGGCTCAGCGGTTAACTGTCCTTTCCAACTAGGATCCATGAGGATGTGGGTTTGATCCCTGGCCTTGCTTAGTGGATTAAGGATCCAGTGTTGCTATGAGCTGTGGCATAGGTTACAAATGCGGCTTGGATCCTGCGTTGTTCTGGCTGTGGCCTAGGCCAGCAGCTCCGATTGGACCCCTAGTGTGGGAACTCCCATATGCCGTGGGTACAGCCCTAAAAAGCAAAAAAAAAAAAAAAAAAAGGCAAGTGCAAGAACTATATATTTATATATTACTCATTCATTATTCATTATCTGGTATTTATATAGCTTTCATAGCATCCCTATCCCCACACAAAGAAAGCCTTCTCTCAGCTCCATGTTTACAAGAAGTGATTTCCTTTGAGGTAGAAAGGTTCCCTTTCATCCAGGGGAATCCAGCCCTCCTCTACAAAGATTCTGGGATACATGGCTCAATTACTAGAGCACATGCCAGATTTCATTGCCCTCTGTTTCTCTTCCAGTGGTCATTGTACACAGTCATCATGGTTAGGAAAAATAACTGACTTTGACTTTTTTATAATCTTATCCCTGACATAATGATTTCATTTCAAAAGAGAAGATAAAGTCAGACCTGTGCCCAGTGTGTATATCTATATCTGTATGTATATCTAGGTCTTTACAAATATTATATGCATGATATATAATAATATACATACACATAGGTATGTATTATTATACACATTATATGAGTTATAGGATTATAGACATATATATTATTAACTATATTATAAACTATTATATAAAAAGTATATAATTTATCATATTAATATATTGTATGATAGTTGTATATTTATATTAGATATATTTAGGTGGATACAGATATATGCATTTATTTTATTAGAATTATTTATTACTATTACATACATTATGCCTTATGCATATTATGTATGCGATTATACACACTATATGCTATTATCAAACATTATATGTTTGCATATAGATGGAAAAGAAATAAAATGCATTTATTCACAGAAAATAATAATCCAAAGATTCTACCAATAAGTTACTAGAAATTTTATAAGTAATTTAGCAAGTTTGTAGAACATTACATAAATATACAAAAGTCCATTGTGTCTTTATAAACTAGCAACAAATAATTGGCAAATTAAGTACAAATACACCATTTGCAATACCATCAACAACAAAGTTATTAAGATAAAATTTAGTGTATATACCCAAGACCTCTACCCTAAGACCACAAAACATTGTTGAAAGAAATGTTTAAAATTGTAAAAAGTTATGTAAACAGAAAGCCTATCACATTCGTGGAAAAGAATAATTAATATTGGTAAGATGTTCATTCTTCTAAAATTGTCCTGTATTTTCATTGCAATCCTAACAGTTTATATTTGGCAAGGGGAGAATTAGAAAGTTGATTCTAAAATGCGTATGGAAATCTGGAAGATACAGAATAACCACAAAAGAAAATCTTGAAGAACAAAGTTTGAGGACTTAGATCAGCTCAATTCAGGACTTCCTCTACAACTATGATGGTCATGATAGTATGGTATTGGGTGGTAAAGACAGACAAACAAATCAGTTAAAGAAGACAGAAAGTTCAGAAATAGAGTCACATTTACACTGTCAATTAATTTTAATCAAAGGTGCCCAGCCCATTAAACGGAGTAAAATCTTTTCAACAAAAAGTACTATAACTAGTTAACCACAGGGGGGATAAGTTTTCCTTGACCCCTGTTTTACACCATTCAAAACTTTTAATCCTATATGGATAGTAGCTCTAATCATAAATGAAAATATTTTAAGTTTCCAGAATGATACACTGAGGGAAATAGCAGAGAATGTCTCCATAGTATTGCAGTAGCACTAGTTTTCTTAAAGGGTAAATAAAAGTACTAAATATAAAAGAAATAATGAATATATTGAACTTGATTAAAGTGTAAACTGCTGATGATCAAAAACCATGATCATCTTGCCTGTGTAAGGGTGAGGTTCTCACCCCGTGACTGGGGCAGCTCCACGCTTATATCTGGGATGCCTTATCTTGGCCAAGATAAGGATGAGATGTGCTGGTAGGTGAATTACATATTGTGCTATTCAAAGTTTAAAAAATCCCTGGAGACACTCAATAGTGTGTCTATGTTGTATACCAGTGTATAGATTGATGATTTTTAAGTGACTTAAGCAGTTATGTCCCAGCTTTCGCTATATGACAAGAGCAGTGTAAAAGACTGCGGCAAACTCAGGTCAGAGTTCCCATGAAACTGAGATGCCTCACACATACCTTGGGGGTTCCTAATCCAAAGAAGGAAAAGAGCTGGGGGCCTGCACCTGACAATTTTTGGATCTCTCTGTGGTTATCTAAGCTTTCTTTTTTCTCTTTTGCTTTATGGATGGTATAAAATAGTATTCAAAATTCAGTTTTACCAGTTGTTAACCAGCACTTCACATACTTAACCTGTTGTTACAGTATCTTTTGTTGAAAATGCATTCCTTTACCATCCTTGAGTTTTATTTAAGCCTTATGCAAGTACACCTTGTCTTGTAAGGCCTTTTATTTAAGATATACCTAATTTTATTGCACTTCATAGATACTGCATTTTTTTTTTTTTTAACAAATCGAAGGTTTATGACAACTCTGCCTTATCAGGTGATGGTTAGTATTTTTTGGCAATGAAGTATTTTTAAGTTACATACATTGTTCTTGGTTTTTTTTTTTTTTTTAGGCGTAATGTTCTTACACATTTAAAAAGCTATAGGATAGTGTTAACAAAACTGCTATATGCATTAGGAAACCAAAATTCTCTGTGACTCGCTTTATTGTAATATTTGCTTTATCAAACCATAACATCTCTGAGTTATACCTGGATCTTATCCTGAGTGATAAATACTCTGCTGCTGCTGTACCACTGAGTATAGGACTGTGATTAAGAGCATGAACTTGACCTACAATTTCTTATATGAATCTTTATTATTCCAGTTACTAGATGTGAATTGGGACACCAATTGTGTACATTTCTAAATTATGTTTTCTTATCTGTGTGAGTTTAATTGTAGCAACAACCTTTTGGGATTGCTGTGAGAATTAGATGAATAATTAAATGTAAGGTGTTTAAAATTGTGTTCAAGTAGCTACTATTATTATTTGTTATAACTACCACTGTCAACACTGCTACTGATACTACTACAACTATGACTTACTACAATCATTATTTTATTATAGATTTGGGAAATGTTCACAGTAGCTTTTGTTGAATTTGATGCCATGCTGCCGGTTCTAGTCAGACTCCAAACTGTATTTATGGAATATTCTGCCCCTGACTTTTGAAATTCAGATAAAGTTGCCTATTAAAAAGAAATGACTGTTCAAGCTCAATTACCCTAGCAAAATGTGTCTTGGGCTTTCGTCTTCTTAACTGTGGTACACATGTCTCTATCTGGTACATAGATGTCTCTATCAGATATGCATGCAAGTCATTCTAGGTTGTTTTACCTGTATTTTACATAGTTTACAACTCAGTTGCATTTTCAGAGGAACAAATAAATTCAGGATAGCTTAAAATGAAAAAGTGGGACCAGATGTGAATTCATTTGGGAGGATATGAGAAAACTTTCAATATCCTAACCCAGATAAAGGGTAGGAAAGTATCAAAAACAAACATGGTCTAATTAAAAATAATATAATGTTCCAGTGCTTTTCTGGAAATGGATGATTTAAAATAGATAAGATAAAAATATTCTTCATAACAGCTTTAATGTAGTTTAAAGTTTAAATTAAGAGCAGAAAACTTAGTATTTCAGTATTAATACCTAAAACAAAAGTTAAATCAATGGTTAGTGTACAGATTTGGAAATATCATCAAGAAGCCGCATCAAAAAATTTTTCTCTATAGCATATATTTCTTTCAAAAACTCAATAACTACCCATTCATTGTTCAAATTCTACTGTACTTTGAAGAGTCACATTTTTCCTTTAATTTTCTTGAAATCATATGAGAAAATTTCCACATATTTGGAAAACATTTTCCTCTAAAATACAAAATATGTAGCTCATATCTAAGTTCAACTCTTTAAGTTTTTGTGACAAAGCAGTCAGCACATTTCAGAATAATACATTGAACTTCAAGGTCACATCTCTTCTCATTATATTTTAAAGCTTTTACTATGTATAAAGATTTTTATTTTTTAAATTAATAATACTGACGTAGTAAAGCATTTTGTGTACTCCTGACTTTATTTTCCTTGCTTTAATAGCCTGGCTACAAATAATGCAATAAATGCATTTTATGTATGATGTAATTTCCTCAACTTTATCTTCTACTCTTTTAAGAAAATGCAGTCAAGACATTCTACTGTGATTACATTTCTGTACTTTTTTCTTAAAGCTTTTTAAAAATTAAAATAATAATTTACTATTGGAATTTTATCCAGTGAATTTTCTTTTGAGAGGTTCACAGAAAACAATAATTTGAGTATATCATCTATAAAATTCCCTAAGGTAAGACTTGTAAGAAATATATTTTTCCATTCAACTACATGGCAAACTCCCACACTAAGTAATTTGATCTATCACTTTCTTTTCTAAATCTTTAGAGTATTTTCCTTGTATCTTTTAGCAGTATTTTCTGACAAAAGAACAAAATTTAGTTTAAGATTGTATTTTTTTCATGTATTACTTTAGCAAGTTTTACTGGGAAAAAAGTAACAAATGTTTCTCCAATGACATCTGATTATTCTTTTTCAATACTAAGAATTCTCAAAAAAGCTTCTTAATATTTACCATTATGTTGACATTCAGTGTTATTTTATGAAATATGTTGTACTGAGCATTAATGTTTTTTTTAAAAAATCACTGAAACTATTACAGATGTCTTTTATTCCTGTTTCGTATGCTAAGTTTTAAAATGAATTTTGTTATTCATGATAACTTCATATAATAATTAATATCTAAAAGTTAAATATTAAGGTGTTGAACATTTTAAGAATAATGTTCTAAATCCATGTTACAAATATTATCCTTAAATGTGAATGTTGAGGACAGACTTCTCTTCCGATCTCATTAGTTTACCATTGTTTCTACTCATGTGTTATGACTAATGAAATGTGCAGGCTAGGATCCAAAATGTCAGCTCTGCCAATCCGAATACGGACTGAGTGAGAAGGCTCGTAATAATCTGTATCAACTATTCATAAAGAGAAAAGGATACAGTTATTTGAAGAAATTGTCAGAAACCTCTCCAAATTGATGAAAAACATGAATATACACATTTAAGAAGCTCAAAAAATTCTAAATAAATTCAATGAGATACACATGTATCATTATCAAATTGGTAAAAGTTAATACAAAGAGTCTTAAAATTGGCAGTATCAAAGCAACTCCTATACAGGGATCCTTGATAGGATTCACAGCTGGCTTCTCCTCAGAATGCCATAGCCTGGGTGGCTTAGAAACAACAGAAAATTATTTTTCAGTTTGTCAACTTGGAAAGTCCACAATCAAGATACCAGTACGTTCAGTGTCTACAGGCTCCACTTCCTGTTTCATAGGTGGCCGTCTTCTCATTGTGTCCTCATGTGGTGGAAGGAGGGAGAGAGTTTGCTGAGGTCTCTGTTACACGTGCACTAATCCCTTTCACGAGGGCTCCATCCTCATCAGCTCATCACCTCCAAAAGGCCTCTGTCTTAACATCATCATAATGGGGGTTAGAAGCTCAACATAGGAATTTGAGGGCAACATAAATATTCAGTCCATAACAGTTGCAATGTGAAGATGAAATGGGAGATTTAAGGGGTTTTTTTTTGGGGGGGGGTGTCTAAAATTAGGCAGTGGTTTGACAACTTTGTGAATATGCTAAAAATCACTGAATTGGGTGTTTTTAAATGGCATAAAAAATAAAACTGTCCTCATGATTACTATCCAAAACTCCTTGAAATGCATTTTTACAGTCTCACCTTTGGAAGGTACCCCTGCCCAGAAGACTCCTATTGCAATGAAAGATACTCCTAGGTATGCCAGCGCCTTAAGTCTCACCATTGCAAATACACTTCATCATCTGCCTGGAGTGAGGTAACTGGACAACAGCAGCTGTGAGGACAGAGAAATGACGATGTCGTTAGCTCCCAGACACATTATCAATTAACCTCTGCACAAAGAAAACAGAATAAATATAGGAATTGAAGCAATGTCAAAGTGCTACAGAAAGAAGGTTTTACACTAGAAGCATAATTTTACAGGAACCTTGAAATTTAAGGGAAATGTGATTAGGAACTCAGGAGTGAATACTGAAAGTAGACTCAACAGCATAAGCAAAGGTAGAAGAATTAAACAGTAACTAAAAGATAAGCTACAAAAAATAAGGGTTTCCCCTGCTATCTGTAAGTAGAGTGTTCCTGTGAAAACTTTTCTAAGCTGAAATGGCTTAAGGTGAAGAAGCAATTACTTCATTTTACATCTTGATAACGGATGCACAAAATAAATCAAGATAAAGCACAGATGCTCATAGACCCAGTTCAAAGCTATGGCAGCCTGATGCTGAGATGAGTGTAGTTCCTGGGGAAGGAGTGTGGAAGGACCTCTTTCACTGCTTTGGTTATGCACTGCCTCTAGGACAGCTCACTGCAAAGTGAATGCATAAAAGCAAAAATCCTCTTCAGATTTCTTTCAGTTAGTGAAAGCAGGTACTAAAGTAAATTTTTCATAAAAGCAAAGTGGGATAAAGAGAACTTTTGAAAAGCAGGGAATACCTATATATACCAATGCAGGATAAACTGAATTTATGGAAGCATAGCAAACTCATACCATACATAAGTTTAGGTTTTTCCTGATTACTATTATTATTATTACTATCATTGTTATTATTTTAAGCAAAGAATACAAAATTATTTTACAGTAGCTCCATTTCTTTTGCAAAATGTCACTTGTGGGGCTGGCAGTCTGTCCTCAATGATGCTATACCAGAAAACTAGGAATTTTTTAGATCTGAGAATCTTAAATTTTTGCTGTACCCCAGTATTTTTGTAATCTGGATGATTTTCATCATTTTTCAGGAAAAAAATGCATTCAATCCTTTTATGCTTTCAATAGAAAAAATTACAGACAGCTGGGCTTTCTTACCTTATGCTCACATTGACAAGATCATATTCTATTTTAGGGAAAAAGCAATTTCAGTGACTGGCATCCCTTGTTTCCTTTCTCTCCTCCTCAGCTGTCCAACCTTCCAGAAGATTATTTACCTTCAAAATCAGAATGAAACCAAATGACTGAATACCTCAAAAGTTACCCTAAGGGGTTAAATTCCTTACATAATGATATTCAAGAAAAATAAAAAGGAAGGGGGTGGTAGGATTCTACAGGTGGATGATAAGAAAAATTTAACAATGTGAAAGGCTAGATTGTGAGGCAATATCAGACCTGGGAAGAGGGCATTGAATGGTCAGCGTGAGCGCTGATGAGGGTGTGAATTAGGAACTGACAGTACAAATGGAAAGGGGAAGTGGAAGTAGGAAACGCTGCACAGGTAGTGTGGCAAATGATTGGCTGTAAGACAATGAAGACAAGGAAGTCAAGCGTATAAGCCAGAGTATTAAGAAAAATGGAGAAACTCTTACATGAAGGAGCTATGAAAGGACAAAGGCATGTTTCGGAAAGGCAATGATTTTGATTTTTTAAGTTTGAATTATCAGTGGGAATTATAGTGGCTGATAGCCAGCAAATAATTGTTCCTTGGAGTCTGTCATTCTGAAAAAGAACTCAAAAGGTGGTTTTGAATTTGAGGCATTTCAGCTTAGAAACAACATTTAAGTCTATTACCATGGAATAGAATATTTAGGAAAAGAGTTGGATAAGAAAAGTATCTTCCTGACTCTTTCTAAAACCTGGTGATATGCTATGTACCATAAACCCCTCAGATCATAAAAGTGAATCCCCAAAGTGCTTGAAGTCTTTGCTTTTATGGTAGTTCCTATGGGAAGACTTCCTGCAGGGAGAGGCACCATCAACAAAAAGGTCATTTCAGAAGCGCCTCTTTGGCTGTTATGGAGAGTCAAGGGTGTGTGTGTGTGTGGTGAAATAAGCATGGCAAGATTATTTGTTGAAGAAATGCATGAACAAGAGAATTATCTATAGTGTGCATTAATATAAAAGAAGTATTGAAAAGTTTCCACTTCATTTGATTGACGAGAGGACTTTGATGACTTCAGAGAGGGCAGTGGTATAAATTAGAAGAAATTGAATGTATTTTTATGGAGTACTTGGTGGAGGAAGCTAATTTTAAGGCTGCTAAGTAAGCTATTTTAGATAGGATAAAAGATAATTTTAGGGAAAAAATGCTTTCAGTCATTTTTAAAATTTATTTAAATTTATAATTCCTGTGTTTCTTGTCATGCTGGATTATTACATCTGTAACAAAACACATTAAAACTTGAGGTAAACAAACATTATTTTGAGTATTTAACATACAAGGCAATCCATGGGACAGTTTTTCAAAGGAAGAACATCATTATATGTCTTTCTTCAGTGTAATTTTGGACACGAATCCAAAATATAGAACTTAAAGTGTTAGATTTTTAACAAGTAGGAATCCTTGTTCTTAGAATACAATAGAGATTTAACTTATTATTTTAATCAAAGAGAAAGAATAGTCAGTGATGAGAATGACTTCATGTCTTAGCTCAGAGTAGCAGAATAAGTCATAAAATTTGGTAAATTAGCTGCACAAGAAATTTCTCATGCATGGGAAGAGTATAAATTACTGGGAACATATAAACTGCTGTAATGTAAATAAGTAAATGTACTATGACTTAAACCTACTCCTTTCAGCATTGTTTTCTGGTCACTGTTTTTTGTTTGTTTGTTTAGTCTTGTTTTGGGTTTTGTTTTGTTTTATTTTTGGCCAGACCTACAGCATGCGAAAGTTCCCAGGGCAGGGATAGAATCCACACCACAGAAGTTCCCATCGTGGCTCGGTGGTTAACGAATCCGACTAGGAACCATGAGGTGGCGGGTTCAATCCCTGGCCTTGCTCAGTGGGTTAAGGATCCAGCATTGCCATGAGCTGTGGTGTAGGTTGCAGGGCAGGCCAGGTACAGCTCCGGCCGACGCCAGGGAACCTCCATATGCCGTGCGAGTGGCCCTAGAAAAGGCAAAAAAAAAAAAAGAATCCACACCACAGCTGCAAACTGCACCACAGCTGCTGCCACGCCAGATCCTTAACCTGCTGTGCCACACAGAAACTTCCCTGGTCAGTGCGTTTTGCCATTATAGGGAATCACGCACTCTTCCTACTGTCACTCAAAATGAGCTTTTTCATAATCTGCAGTTCCTGACATTTTGGAACTTTTGCTGCTGCTACAGGGAGTGGTCATTGAGTTTATCACTATCTTGGGAGCAAAATGACAGTGTTATGAGGGGAAGGGCTAGTTAATTGTTATAGCAATGTAACTCCCCATCTGTACATCCTCCTTCCCATAAACACACACACACACACAGACACACACACACACACACACACACACACACTCATTAATATTAGCAAGAAAAATCCAAAGTACTGTCATTACACTGAGGTAAACAAATATTGACTTCCAGAACAACTTTATTAGCATTCCTGTTATGGCTCAGGAGGTTAAGAACCTGAAATAGTGCCCATGAGGATGTGGGTCCAATCCCTGACCTCTCTCAGGGGGTTAAGGATCCAGGGGTACTGCAGTCTTTGGTGCAAGTCACAGATGTGGCTTGGATCCAGTATTGCTGCGGCTGTGGCAAAGGCCAACAGCTGTGACTCTGATTTGACCCCAGCCAAGGACATAGGTGTGGCCATAAAAAGAAAAGAAGAAAAAAACAACAACAAGCAAACAAAAACAACTTTATCAATGCATGTTTAAAGTGGTGTACAAAACCATGTGATATTTGACTTTATCCTAGTTTTGCTCCTCAGAGTAAAATCATTCTGATTAGGTACTTGCTCTTTGGGTTTTGATTCTCACTACCATTAACTGCTTGGATGCTGGGACACAGGAAATGTAGGTCTTTATAATTATGGCAACTTCATCAGCCAAAAGCCCTTTTAATTCTCTCTCCAAGATGAAAATATTACTGCACTATTTTTGTATCTACTCATCAAACAAATCAAATTTTGTTTCATCAGTTACTTCAGATCACATTATTAAAAGATCGTGTTACATCAGAAACTGGCCATTTTGGGACAGAGGAAGCAAATTAGATTGTAATTCAATGCAGGCTGACAGGTTTTAGATCAAAGACTGGTTCCTGGCAATTTTCGTAATTAAGAAACTATCTATAAACATGAGGCTTGTGATATTTAATTTGAATTCAGCTTGGACCCCTTTCTCCTGGTGCATATAGAAATGTGTCACTTACTTTTAAATGAATAAACATGACTTCAGTAACTAGTTCTTGCATAAAAGATAACAGGCTGATTATTCTTTTAAAAATTACTTGTATTTCAATAAGTTTGGATGGTTAGGTCACGGTGTTCTTGAAAGTCGAGCACCTCGCATGGACCAGTTAGATTCCCTTCACTCCGTGGTTTCATATAACATGCCTGGCTCATGATCACAGATCATTATGACGGGTCTCGAGGAAGATCAGGCTAAAATGTTATAACCTTTAGGGCAAAATCAGCCCTTTGAAAGGAAAATAAGAGCAAAGTTCACAATGGCAAATCAATTTATGTTCCTAATCCAGATAAATTCCTCTATTGTCATGGCATGTTTTACATGCTTAGTCTTTATGTTTTATTGGAATGGGACTGTGACTAAGAGAACATTGTGATGTGGTTCCCTAGGAAAGGAGTTTTCTTTCTTTCTTTCTTATATATTCTTTAATCAGAACAAATACTTTGGAGCTAGGATAGAGAAAGGCATTTTGTCCATCTGGGAAATATAGCATCAACACTTTCCTGAGATGCTGGTATTCAGACCAATTTTTATCCTCTGTTATAACACTTCTAAATGCCAAGAGCCAAAAACGGTATCAGTAAACATCCAAAGTAATTCTTATTGGACATGTAGTACGTAATGTTGTAGGTTTATAGGAAGAAATCATCTGTAATTGATCAATTTGTGTTTATTTTTTTAAAAAATCAAGATAATAGACTAGGTCCAAATGAACAGTCTGTGATGCTGGGTTAAAGAATTAGCTTTTTTTTGGGGGGGGGGGAATAGCAGCTTTAGATGATTTGGGATTTAGCATAGAAGAAGGAAGAAAATAAAAAGCAGTTGGAAAAATAAAAACATGAGGGAGGTGAGGCAATCTGGAAGGAGAGTGGCTGCAATGCTACGCAGCTTATGAGTCTCCCTAATGCTCTTCGTAAAAACAGAGTAAACAGAGAGCAAAACCCAAAGACCAAGGTACACCATTTACAGTTGCCTAGGTGACAGGATACCCTCCACAAACCCCAGAATTCAAGTGGGAGGGAAAACCACCTACAGACTCAAGACACATTGTGTTAGCATCTGTGTAGGAAGACGCAGAAAGAGGCTGAGATACAGGACAGATCTAAGAACAGAAGTCCATGACAGCCAACCGGCCTGCACTGAAAGGCACATGAGGCCAAACTAAGCACAGCAGCTTAAACAAGGAGGGCTTTGGTTAAATCCAACTAGCTAGTATGCAAGGGGCTCACTGTAGAATGTGAAAGCTGGAGCAGTCTAAATCCTATGAACTCTCTGACTTACTTCACTTAGTATGAGTTTCTAGTTCCATCCATGATGCTGCAAATGGCATTATTTTGTTCTTTTTCATGGCTGAGTAGTGGACATTGACAGAACACTGTAAATCAACTATAATGGAAAAAATAAAAATCATAAATAAGTCATACGAACTCTCAAAATGACCAGCCAAAGCTGCCTTCTTGGACAGAGCTGGACAATGGGAAAAGATTTCTGCAATAAGATTAAAATTAAACATAATGGGGACAACAGAAAGGACAGAAGAAAAGATTCAGATAAAAATAGAAACGGGAAAGTATTTACTAACACCAAGCTATAACTAGCAACATTACTGAGTTTTAGAGAAAAGAAAAAACAAAACACTTCAGCAATCTAGGTTAAAAGAGTGTGTGATGTATAAGAGAAAGACAGATATGTGGTAGATTGTGGGCAAAAGTGGCCCACTAGGAGTTCCCATCTTGGATGCGGCTCAGATCCTGTGTTGCTGTGGCTGTGGCATAGGCTGGCAGCTACAGCTGATTCGACCCCTAGCCCAGGAACTTCCATATGACACAGCTGCAGCCTTAGAAACCAAAAAAAGTGGCTCATTAATTCTTGTTCCATTTCCCACTTTGAGGTAGTTCTCTCTCAGTGAAACTAGGCTTGGCTATGTGATTTGTTTTGACTGAGGAGACAAAGGCAAACATTACTTAAGCAGAAGCCTAATAAATACCTGTATACCAAAGTGTGCTATCTCTCGAGGCTCTTTGGAACCCTATGATCCTTGTGATGAAGTTTGGGTTAGCCTACTGGATGGTGAGAGACACAGACCCAATCATCCTCATCACCCTACTTGACAGCGCCAAAGGCCAGACACATGAGTGAGACTTCTGCAGGTCAAATATGGCATGATTTGAACTCCAGTGAGGATAACAATAGCAGTGAGTTGAAATCTATTGTTATTGCCTGAATGTGTCCTCCCCATATTCATATGTTAAAATCCTAACTCCTCCCACTGTGACGGTATTAGGAGATGGGGTCCTTGGGAGGTGATTAGTCATGAAGATGGAGCCCTTGTGAATGGGATTATTGCCCTTAGAGACTGCAGAGAGCTGTCTTACCCTTCCCACCATGTGAGGACTCAATGAGAAGTCCCAAGTGCATGAGCCAGAAGAGAGGTCTCACCAGAACCTGGCCATGCTGCCCCCCTCATCTGGGACTTCCAGCATCTAGAACTGTGAGAAATAATTTTTTATAAAGCCATCTGGTCCATGGTATTTTGTTACAGCAGCCCAGTTGGATGAAGACACTCAAAACATGTTGAAATCCATGAGTTGATAATGGTTCCAAAAAAAAAGATAAAATAACTAATTGGTTCCTTTTTCAGAAGGTGTTTGGGGACCGATTCATTATTGTGGTAAATGAGAAATAAAAGAAAAAATAAATCACTTATGCTGCCTTACCAATATGATTGGGTAATAAAATAACAGTGGAGGGGGATTCCCTGTGTATAGAATTTTCCATCCAGGAAATGAAAAATAAATGATAGCAGTGGAATCTCACCATTTTATAACTCCCATCAAATGAATGGATCTAGCCATAGCATTCATAGATGCTGTTATCACAAAAACAAGGACAACCAAACAGCCTGTGCCTGCTAATAACACAATACAGCTTGCAGTGTGGCCAAAGGGTCTAAACAAACCTCTGCATCAGCTGCCAAGTTGTGGGACAGAGGCATATTCAAAACTCCGTGTGCAATGGACCTAGCCTTTCAAAAGATAAATTGTAAGAAAAAGTAAAGATAGGAGGGAAAAAGTGTAGAATAATAGTGACTTCAGAGACATATCCAAAAATCATCCCAAACCCTCCCCAAAACTAAAAACAGGAAAGATTAAATATAGTTTTCAGAGATGTATTCTTGAGGAAAGCCTCTTCAGGGACTTGACTTGTTTAGGAACTGATTGAGCACCTGCAATTTGCAAAGCTCTGATCTAGTCTCTCAAAGACCTAGGTGATAAAACTAAAAAGAAATGTAAAGAGGCGATTACTATAAATGTAAAAGAGTGTCTACCTTTGTGGGGAGGGAAGTTAGCGTGATGAGATGGAACACATGGAAGACCTTCTAGGAATCTGGGAGTAGTTCAGTTTCTTGACATGAATGGTATGGACTAAGGTGTTGATCTTATAATTCACTAAACTTTGTTTGTACTGTATATTCTGTATTTGTATCTTATTTACATTTTAAATGTTAAAAAAAAATTGTATAGTTTAGGAAAAGTAACTCCATGGTTAGTACTTAGAAATAAAGCAGGAAATTGCCGTTTTTATTTTCTTGACCTTTTCTGTCCTGGGTAACATGGTCCCAGTGCAGGTACCCAGAACTGAACTCTTATTTCTGGATTGATTACCTGCTTTAGTTTTCCTTCTGTTATCTCTAGAGATCAAAACAGAGACTAGCACGTATTAGATACTCCATGAATATTTGTTGAATGATTTAGTATCTAGGTTGAAAGTTTTCAACACCTCTTAAAATCTTTAAATCTAAAAAGAAAAGCTCTTTTAATGCCAGCTGAGGAAAAACTGTTCTTTGCAAGATTTAAGAGGAGCTGGCCTCGTAATTTGAGCTCTTCATCATCATAAGATATCCATTAAAATGCTTTCATGAATGTTCAGTTCCTATTTTCCTGATAAGTTTCCAGATCGTCCTTATTATATTACCTTTTGTTTACATAAGTAAAAAAGACCAAAGCATTGCTTTTATAAAATTTAGGTACATCAAATGATTCATGGTAAAAAATGTCCCTCATTCAAATCTAAACAAATCACAGCTGAAATTCTGGTGAGAATATGTATCATAGGATCAAAAAACAATATTAAGCCAATCATCAATGATCTATAATTACTTAATTTAAAATTTTTAAATCTTATTTAGTTTCAGTTTTATGCTGGGATGATTCACAGTAAATCATTATTTTTGTTATCAATTTCCAATATTTCATATATGAAATTTATATATAAATATAACTTTTATTATCTACATGCATTAGGATTATAGCCACTATTCCTAGGCTATTAAAAGTAAATAAAGGAGTTCCCGGGATGGCTCAGCAGAAGCAAATCTGGCTAGTATCCATGAGGACACAGGTTCAATCCCTGGCCTCCCTCAGTGGATTAAGGATCTGCCATTGCCAGGAGCTATGGTGAAGGTCACAGACAGGGCTCAGATCCTGCATTGCTGTGGCTGTGGTGTAGGCTGACAGCTTTAGCTCTGATTCGACCGCTAGCCTGGGAACCTCCATATGCCGTGGGTGCAGCTCTCAAAAGCCAAAAAAAATAGTGAATAAAGATAGGACTTCCCCTGTGGCTCAGCAGGTTAAGTTAGCAGGTTAAATATCTGGCATTTTTGCTGCAGTGGCTTAGGTTGCTGTTGTGGCATGGCTTCAATCCCTGGCCCAGGAATTTCTGCATGCTTTGGGTGCAACCAAAAAAAAAAAAAGTTAATAAAAACAAAGGGCCATATACACTGGTAAACTTCAACTTTTTCCCCTTTTTATTCCCACACTGAGGCCTGTAATACTCAGGAAAAAATGGTAAGAGGTTTCAGCGAAAGTACATACTTTTAATAGTCCTGGTCATATCCAAAGTTTCCATTTCTCAGTTTCTAGAAATCATGGAACAAGGGCATAAATGGAAATTAAATGAGAAAAAAAAATCAAAGCAAATGTCAGAAGCCTCTTCTCATAAAATATTAGAAACACTTTAAAAAATCTAAAAAAAAGCCCTGCAAGCAAAGTTGTTAAAATCACTAGAGCTATTCAAAAAAGCAGTTACACTAGGTGGCATCCTGAGGGGACCAGGGAACGCAAACTCAGAGGGACGAACCTCCACAAGCTGAGTGATGCTCACATATTAAGCCTTTCCTTGTTCTCCCAAAGGTTCATTTGTATTTAGATATTGGTTACTGCATGTCAGTCCACAGATTAGGTAAATACATTTTGCTTTTACCAGGAGAGTTACATAGCATAAGGAAATAATGAAAGCATACATAAAAAGCCTTAAAATGGCTTTGATTACTTGTAGTTGCTTAAAGGCCAGAAAAGGGTGAAGCCAAGCCTTTGACATCTTTGAGTAGTTGTTAGCCTTTGATTTTTTTTTTTTTTCATTCTAACTGAACTTTCTCTTGTAATTTGTCTCTACCATAAGTGTCGTAAAAATGAGAGGCTCACAGAATGACAGGACCGAGGAAAGTCATTCAAGTTCCCTTTGGATGGATGATCTATTTAGGAGGTTTCTGCTCTCTGTAAAGTTTATGCAATTTCTGAGGTAGAAAAACACCTCTCAGTTTTCCCAGATACCCAACCTGTGTTTCACATCTATTAGAATCCCAGTTTTTTTCTGATGTGTCATAAGCTAACTCCAGTAGCAATGTTATCTGTGTTCAAATATATCTTCTGTGAGGACACTGTTACTTCTGATGGATGGCATTTAGAGATTCTACTAAGTTTTTGACATGGTTTAGTAACTACCAGAGATATTGTATTAGCTATAGGCCTTTCCCTAGGGATTTCTTCCAGATTATTTGTTTACTTACAAACTGAATGTGATCAGAACTCTACTTTGAAAATTATTTATGTGTTTTCTTTACTATATTCCTTTCTCTTTAACATTCGCCTAGGGCATCCATCTTTCCAAGCTTTCATTAGATTTCCTTAGGAATACTTGGTAATGTTTCACTTCTGGCATTCAAAATAAGATTTTGGGGAGTTCCCTTCGTGGTGCATTGGAAACGAATCCTACTAGGAACCATGAAGTTGGGGGTTCGATCCCTGGCCTCGCTCAGTGGGTTAAGGATCTGGCATTGCCATGAGCTGTGGTGTAGACCACAGACGTGGCTCAGATCCCACATTGCTGTAGCTGTGGTGTATGCATCTGTAGTTCCAGATTGGACCCCTGGCCTGGGAACCTCCATATGCCATGGGTGTGGCCCTAAAAAACAAAACAAAACAAAACACAAAATAGGACTTTATAGTGAAACAATGGCCCTCCAAGCAAGGATATTTTCTTGAGAGATTTTCTAGTTTCTTTTATAATATTCAGCACATTAAGGGTTAAATCTGGAGGACTCACTTCACAGAGGTCTCAGCAATGGATGAAGCGGCGGTCTGGGACCATGAGGTCACCAGGCCTCCTGATCAAAGGGAAGAAGAGGCTAAGGTGTTGGTGAAAGGCTGAGGGGGAAAAAAAAAAAAAAAGATAAAAACTATTCTATTTATCCCTGGCCCCAAGGAATAGTACAGAGGGTGGTGAGAGAGGCAGATATGAGGGGATAGGCTTATCACACATGCCTGATATTGGCTGGGATGGAGAAAAGGAGGAGTCTTGACCCCACTCCCAGTTTGGAACCTTGAAAGGAGACTGTCCTTATTAGCGGAGGTTCAGGTTGAAGTTTAACAGTAAGTTCTATCTCTGGCTCTCTCACCCTTCCAGGGCTAAGCTCCAGGTCAGGCAAAAGCCTTACAGCTAATTGTACTGGATCCAACAGCTTGGGGCAAGCATTTTAAGACCTTTGAGCTTCAACTTCAACATTTGTAAAAATAAAGAAAAATCTGTGGCTTTAGTGTGTTATTGAAAAAAGAATTTCTGCTAAACCTGTATATTTCTTTTCTCTTGTATCCCCCATTGTACTTATCTTTTAATAAATGGTAAGAGTTAGCTGGATGTATTAAACTACAGTTTTATGCTATAAGAAAGAAAAAAAATTATGAAAAGTTATAGAATCACACTTTATAGTAATAAAGCAAATATTTCTTCAAGAACCTTATAAAATACAAAAGTAGAGATGGGCCAACAAATCACATAGATAGCAGAGAAAATAAAATAGGATCTGAGCAGAAATTATCTAGATTAAGAGAAGTTATAAATGTGGACGTCTAAACATATTTCTGTTTTACCATCAGAAATCGTTTTTCTCCATAAACTATATATTCTTTCTGTTTGGGGAGAAAATTTCTCCTGTAAGAGTTTTACGATCGTGGGAAGTGGGGTGGGGTAGGAATTCCTACCTTTTCTTAATATTATTCTTATCATTTCCATCAAACAAGAGGAAAAGAAAAATTGAATACTATCAAGTGTTGAATTATTTAGACCCTCAGGCTAAAACATTTTCTTTATTGTAGCAGTGACTCTTTTTTTCCTTAAATGTCTGCAGTATTGGGTTGTCATAAGTAGTCCTTGTTATCTACTCAAAATAAGTGATACAGGTCAATGAAATCTCAATGATTCCTTTTTAAATACCTTCTGTTCATTTTATTAAAAAATTTTGTTGGAAGATAGTTGACTTACAAATTTGTTAATTTGAGGTATGCAGTGAAGTAAATCAGTTATACATATAGGTATATCTATTCCTTTTCAGATTCTTTTTCCATATAGGTTATTACATAGTTAAGCATAGTATAAACATTTGCCTGTTAGGTACTTGGGTTAGCTTATTATCATTGCAACAACAAAAGACTTTCCTAGTAACCACATAAATGAGCTTGAGGAACATCTCTGGACCCTGACTGTACCATGAAGGTGCCATTCTCATTCTCGTGGCATCATTTGTCCTTCTCTTGGTCCTTCAACTTTCAAGGAGGAGAAAGAGACACATCCTTCCTGGAGCCGCAGTTCTCTGACTCATGCTTACTTAAAATAGCACTTTTATCCACCACTTGTCCTGGTCACAGCAAACATTGATAGAGATATACTTAATTGAAGAAACTGAAGGCTCATTAAGATAAATGTGTAGACAAAGTAAATGAAAATTTTATGGAGGAGATAAAGTGGGATTTAAGACAGGAAAATCAAGGTCACAATCTATGGTTGGTTATCATCAAAGAAGGGAAAAAACATCAGATAATTGAAATGATACATATTTTATGGAAAAAGAACAATTTTTGGATGACCACCAACAAAGACAGGACATATGGTAGAAAACCTTCAGAAGTTAAATACCTAACCTACAGAGAAAAAAATGAAATAATTTAAGGAAAGTCATTCACACAGAGTAAAATAGCTAATGCAATCATTTGAATGATTAAGAACAAATGCAGACAAAAATACTTACTGTTGAGAAAAATAAAAGATTTTCCTCATAATATCCAGGTTGACTGGCTGCATTAATCTAATTCATGGGATTGATTAATCACTTAGCTTTGTTTTTATCAGCACAGCCTTGGCGTCCTAAAGCCTTAAGCTCTGTGGTATACTTTAGTCTCATTCTCTTCAAATTGAATCTTTGAGTCAATTAATCACAGAATGCTTACTTACTGTGCTCCATGTATTTGTGTCTCACAAGCAATAGCATTTGTGATTAAAATGTATTTTTCACATAAGTCAGTATACCAAAATTCAACATGATCATTTATTTTTTAAAAAATTTTAGCTCATAAATAATTATTAAACATCAACTCTCTATACACTAGCTTTTTTCACTTAAGTAATGACCTTATCTGGGAAACAAACAGTGCAGTTCATTTTAAATAATTTATCCCTTTAGCCAGATATTCCTACCTAACCTGTCTTCAACTTCTTCAGCCTTCAGAGATAATCTGTTAATACCCAAATTGCCTCTGTCCTCTTTGGTCAGAGGAAGCCAAGTTTTGCCCCTTTGTATTTTTGAGAAATCCCAATAAGCATGTTTATGTTCTCTGTAGCTTGAAGGCCCCTTTTTTCCCCTCTTGCTATAGTCTTCTCTTCTGTCAAGTTCAGATACTGACTCTCTCCCATCCTGTATCATCCTAATGGGCAACACAAACCCTTCTCTTAGTTCTCCAAATAAATGATCATACCTGGTGATCACCTTTACAAAAATTTACCAAAATCTTGGGCATAATAGAAAGGTCAAGAAATGCAAAACGGGGAGTTCCCATCATGGCTCAGCAGAAATGAATCTGAGTAGCATCCATGAGGACGCAGGTTCAATCCCTGGCCTCACTCAGTGGGTTGGGGGATCTGGTATTGCCGTGAGGTGTGGTATAAGTGGCAGGTGCAGCTCCAATCCGACCTCTAGCCTGGGAGCCTCCATATGCCATGGGTGTGGCCCTAAAAAGACAAAGAAAGAAAGGAAAACAAAACAAAACAAAACACAAAATGTAGATTAAGGAAAAAAAAAAAAAGTGGAGATCCTGGTCTTGGACCTTTACAGATTCTCCTACCGGATGGATGTGACTCTCAACCCAGGCCTACTGTCGTTTCAAGAGAGGAGCAATCGGGAAACAATAGTGCAGTGCAGCCTTGGGGCAGGGTCCTGGTTTCTCCTCGAGGACTACATAGCAATATATTTGAGTTTTCCTGTAGAACTAAAACCCCCAACAAATAGATGTTAACTACTTGATGAAGCATTCTTCATTTCTGTCCTGGAGCCACTAAATACCAGCTTTGAAGGAGAATGAAACTTGGTATCTACCTGATTCTTAGCAGTGGCCCCATTTTCCACTCCCAAACTATAAACCACCTCCTATTCTATCCCAAAGGAAGGAACAGTCTTTAGGGCACTAGCCTGCTGTGGCTTCCTTTTCCTAAAGCAATAAAGCTTTTTTTTTCTCCTTTGCCTAAAACTTTGTCTCCACATTTCTGTTTAGCACCAGTGTGGACAGAGGCCTAATTCAGCAACCATAGTAAGCAAACAAGAGCTTTCCTCTGTTGATTTAGGTTTTCACTGTTACTCATATTTTAGCAACATTTGGCTTATCTTTACCTCTAAATGTTCCCTTCCAGAGGTATTATGACTTTACATTAGAAAATCAAAAAAATATATATATACATACATATATATACACATATACATACATACATACATACATATACACACACACACACACACACACACACATATATATATATATCTTCCCCAAAGTTAAGGTACAATCTGTTCTCAAAATCAATTCCAAAATGTCATATTCTAGAGAATGCGAAAAAAAAATTTACAACTCTAAAGTTCTGTTGTTTGTTTATTTGACAACTAACTATTTAGACTTGAGTACAATAAATACTTGGATCTCATCCCAGCTATAGTACTCTTACTACATTTGATATTATTTACCAGCTAGTTAGTATCCAGTTATTCTTAAATTAATCATTGTGCAAATGAAATTAGCAGAATTTCTGAACCAATTTGCATGTGTAGTTCAGTAATATGCCTGAGTTTATGGATGTTTTGACAGTGTCCTTCCTTAGCCCCATATGTTGGAAACTTGAAAAACATAAGATGCATAAATTGACTTTAGTTGAATATTGCTGGAATATATGGAACTATTTGTCATAACACTTATTATCTAACTGAACCTAACCTTTAAAAACATCATGTGGGAGACATGGAAACAACCCAGATGTCCATCGACAGATGACTGGATTAGGAAGATGTGGTATATATACACAATGGAATACTACTCAACCATAAAAAAGAATGAATATTGCCATTTGCAGCAACATGAATGGAACTAGAGACTGTCATACTGAGTGAAGTAAGTCAGAAAGAGAAAGACAAATACCATATGATATCACTTATACCTGGAATCTAATATAAGGCACAGATGAACCTTTCCAAAAAAAGAATATCAAGGACTTGCAGAATACACTTGTGACTGTCAAGGGGTAGGGGGAAGGAATGGGTTGGTTGGGGAGCTTGGGGTTAATAGATACAAACTATTGCCTTTGAAATGGATTAGCAATGAGATCCTGCTGTGTAGCACTAGGAACTATGTCTAGTCACTTATGATGGGGTGTGATAATGTGTGAAAATAGAATGTGGACGTGTGTGTAACTGGGCCACCATGCTGTACGGTAGAAAAAAATTGTATTGAAATAACTATTAAAAATAATAATAAATAAAAATAAATGAAACATCATATGGGAATTATGCAGAGCACCTTAATTGTTTTAAAGAATAGAAAAAAGTCCTATATACATAAGATATAGAATAGTTCACTTAATCTCCTTTTTCCCAAAAAAGGAAACAGAGAAACCGTCCACAACTTTACCATAAAGCGTAATTACTTTAAAATCTTAGATATTTTTGAAAAAGAGCCAAATAGGTAGTCTTGTTCCCTGGAAATGGCGACCACCCCACACAATATTACATTTTCCAATTTACACGAAAATGAAGTATGGATTTATTCCGTGGTCAGAAGGCAGAATCTAATTGGGTTATAATCCAAAATTTGGAAATAAATTTTGTTTGGAAATTCTTTTACAATTAGCACAGAATATGATGGCCGAGTCCTCAAAACTCTTGAATGAGATATCCATAACTTGTGAGAGCCTTAAATAGATCAGGTGCAAAGCTATTAGGACATCTATTAATACGATCTGTTAATGCTCTGTGGAGCATTTGTTTTCTGTATAATGATTATTAGAAATTTCTTATGAACCAGATCAGGAAAATGAATAGACTATGATTTTAATAACAATAAAGAAAATCGTACAAAATATAAGTTATTTTAACAAGGAAGAGTTTACAGTGTTTATTTACTAAATTCAAGTATATTTCCCAAATACCCAGTTATCTGTTCTGATTTTCTCAAACTAGTTTATAGTTAAACATGGCCCAATTCAAGCTTTTCTTTTCCAGCAATCTCTTGTAGATTTATGATGAATTCATCATTTTTCTCTCCGCGGCTAGTCCTTTTATCTCCTCATCCCCAAGTTTCCCTGGAAAATAATTATCCAGTCTTGCCCAATCCCTATACCATCTTTAGGAGTTCATTATTCTATGTAAGACATGCTGGGATTATAGCTAGCTTGTTGACAGGCAACCTACTTCTGCCACTACCACTTATTTTCTTCATTCATACATGTATTTATTCACTTAACGAAAGCTTAATGAATGTGAATGATGGTTCCACTGGGTTTATTTTCCACACTCAGAAAATAAACATGAAGAGAAGAAACCATATCTGCTAGCTGAAACTCAGCATTAACCAAGGGATTATTACTGGTTTAAGTACTGAATTTTTTATGTATTAGGCGGAGAATGTGGACATTGTATTATTAAAAGTGCTAATAATGTAACTAGTTAATGGGACATATTAAATCATTTTTCTTTGTTCTTTCTAGAAAGTATTATGATTCATCATAGCTGAAATAGGTTTAGAAAAGTAGGTAGACAGACATGACTATTTGGTAACTGTATTCTGTTATGGTAGTTGAAGAACTGAGTACTTAATTGCAGTAGTCAAACTGTCCTGTGCTATGAACACATCATATCAACCCATTCCTTGGAATGGTTTACATTTTCTATGATCTTTATGTTTTCTAAAGAAAATTCTCTATTAGGTAGGCAAGACATCTAGAATTCAGCAGGACATGAGGGATGTGTAATATCTGTTACTAAGGACTATGTAACATACACTTAAAAGATATTTAAGATAAAAATGTAGAAGCCTTCTTTTGGGAGTCATATCTCATTCTAATAAAATGATGAAATGGGAGATAGAAGAATGGAATCTGCTTGGGGCAAAATGATGAGAATCACAAACCAGGGTCATAAAGCATGAAGATGGTGTTTCGAGTGTTAGGAGAGATGAGGATGCTGTGGGGTAGCTTTCCAGGGACCTGCAGCGCCCACTGATGTTGAAAAGTAGACACTGTATTGAAAAGTAGACACCAAGGGTTCTCCCTCACAGGCCACCATATTGAGCAGAGTCTTTTGAATGAGCTCAGTTTTTTATTTTAATTTTTTTGTCTTTTTGCCATTTCTAGGGCCCCTTCCACGGCATATGGAGGTTCCCAGGCTAGGGGTCTAATCAGAGCTGTAGTCACCGGCCTGCGCAAGAGCCACAGCAATGCGGGATCCAAACAGAGTCTGCGACCTACACCACAGCTCACGGCAGCGCCGCCAGATCCTTAACCCACTGAGCGAGGCCAGGGATCGAACCCGCAACCTCATGGTTCCTAGTCGGATTCGTTAACCATTAAGCCACGACGGGAACTCCCTGAGCTCAGTTTTTTAAATCATACTCTAGTAAAGAAAAAAGGGTGAGGTACCAGTTATAAAGTAATAAAATATTAAGAGTATTAATTTAAATGTATGAATGAGGATGCCTTGAGATCCGGGTGCAGTATTGAATCTGAGTCATTTAGCTGCCAAAAACATTGTTTTAGTAAAAACTAGATATATTCAGCCTGGAGAGTTGAGTTTACATGACTTGGGTAAGAATCTGTGGGCTACTGAAATTAAATCTCCTTCCATATTACACTCTTGTGTTAAAGGAAGAGTGAAGAAAACATAGTATATGTACTAGTATTACAAGTATTTGTACAATAATGGAATTCATTTAATTGTGCGTTCCATTTTTTCTGATTCATCTTGCAAACCTCATGACTATGAGTGTTTTATGTAAACTTTGTTTTAAATTTGGAAGTAGTTATAGACTAAGACAACACAAGAAGTTGCAAAACTAGTACAGAGAGGTTTTGAATACCCATCACCCAGATCCTTGCAATGGTGCCATCTTACAAAGTTATAGAGAATTAGAAATAATTAGAACAGCACAATAAATTGTACAATAGACCTTAGGTCTCATCCGTTTTTCTGTGTACTCATTTTTGTATGTCTTTGAGATTAACTCTATGACAGGATTAGTAGAACCTTCTTTCTAATGAAAATACAGAATGGTTCCATGCTACAAAGGCTTCCTTCATGTTAATCCTTTCTATTCACACCCTACCTCCTCTTCCCAGTCCCCTGGCAACAGTAATGTCCTCCATCTTTATAACTTGCCATTTCAGGAGGGTTCAATAAATGGCATCATACGATGTCTGTACTTTCAAGACTGGCTTTGTTTCTGGCAGCAGAATGCTCTTAAGACTGAACCAATTTGTCTCACATATCAATAGTTCATTCCTTTTAATTTCCAAATAGTATTCCACTGTCTTGAAGCAGCACAGTTTGTTTAACAGTTCACAGTGAAGGACATCTGAGTCATTTCCAGTTTGGGCTACTACAAATAAAGCTGTCATGAATATTCATATACCTATTTTTGTATAAACATGGGTTTTCATTTTCTAGGATAAGTGCCCAGAAGTAAAAGCAATGGCTCATATGATAAGTATATGTTTAAGTTACAAAGAAACTGCCAGACTAACTTCCTGAGTGGCTCTATCACTTATATTTCCACCATGAATATATGGGAGATCCAGTTTTTTCATGACCTCTCTGGCATTTGATATTATGTACACATACATATACTTTTAATTTTAACCATTCTAATAGATATGTAGTGGTGTCCATGATGGTTTTAATTTGCATTTACCAATGGCTAATGTTGTTGAATATCTTTCCCTATGTTTATTTGCCATTGGTGTATATTCTAGATGGCATATCTGTTGAAATCTTTTGCTCACTTTCTTATTGGATTATTTAGTTTTTTGCTGTTGAATTTAGAGTGGTCTTTATATCTTCTGGATGTGAGTCCTGTCTGATCTGTGATTTGCAAATGTCTTCACTAAATCAGTGGCTTGTCTTTTCATTTTCTTAACATAGTTTTTCACAGAGCAATGCATTTAATTTTGAAGGAATCCAATATTTGAGTTTCTTTTAAGGATTATGCCTTTGGTGTCATATCTAAAAATGTATTGCCTAATGCCAGATCATGAAGGTTTTTCTCCTATCTTCTTTTCAAGAAAAGTTTTACAGGTTTACACTTTATATTTATGGCCCACTTCACGTGAAATTTTGTATAAAGTGTGAGCTTTAGGTTAAGGTTCTTTTTCGGGAGAAATTGAATCAGATGTTCCAACACCATTCGTTAAGAAGACTCTCTTTCATTGAATTTTTTGTTTTCCTATGCCAGGAGTCAGTTGGGCATCTATTTTTTTTTTTTTTTTTTTTTTAGTATGCCACACCTGAGGCATACTAAAGTTCCCAGACTAGGGTTCAAACTGGAGCTGCAGCTGCCAGCCTACACCACAGCCACAGCAACACCAGATCCGAGCTGTGTCAGCAACCTACACCACAGCTCATGGTAACGCCAGATTCTTAACCCACTGAGCAAGGCCAGGGATCAAACCCATGTCCTTGTGGATACTAGTCAGGTTTGTTACTGCTGAGCCACAAAGGGGAATTCTGGCATGTTTTTTCACATCTATATTTTAACCAGCAAAAAGGAAAAAAGAGAAAAGAAAGTTCATGCTCATACCAACTATACATGGAGATAGGAAATATGGCCTTTATTATAGGTGGGTATGTGTCCAGCTGGAAACTGGGGTGTGTATAACTATATAAGAAGAGCGTAATGAATATTCAGGGACAATTAGAAGTCGCTACCAGAGAAGTCATCATTGAAAAACAAAAACATGATTCAGTAGATTGGCAGGTTTTCCTTCCCATCAAAGTCTGGCAGAGAAATGACATTGCTGACATCTTTGGGTGCTAAAGGTCCCCAAGTCCTTTCTGCCTTCTTCACTATGCAGGCTTTAGTATTTCATTCCAACCCTTTGTTTCCCTCTCCCTCTAACTATATAGCAACGGCAATATTCTAGACTTGAGCCTGGTCGACCACCATTAATTTCTTCCAGGTGACTGTTTCACTCATGGTTCACGAACTCTATATTTCTGACTCAATTCTGGTGAGGTTTAGATGATATATTAGCTAATGACTTGTCCCTAAAGTCCAGTATTTGGGGATCTCGAGATTACCTTGATTTAGACAAAACATGGTAAGACTGCTCAAATGGAACAGCCACCGTCTCTGTCCCTGAATATTGAAAATTATAAGGGAGAAATGAGCAACACCATTGGAAAGTAGAGCTGGATTGAATCACAAGGCAAGCACAGATTTATACTTGTTTTTATGCAAGTGACAGGAAATCTTAGGCTGAAGCTGCAAGAAGGTTGAGAAAGCAGAGATGTGCCCCTTCTCATCTTTATTGATAGTGACTGTATATCACCTGATATTTAAACAGTACCCAAGAAATACCTGATGTGTTTCACTCATGTGATAAACAACCAAACCTTATTAGAAACTCTTCTGCATTTAATCATCTGCTGAGTCCTTTGTGAGTCTAGGACAGGGCTAGACTGGTCAGCATAGGGTTGATTCGTCACCAAGGTGCAGCTGGAATAGAAGTTTGGCTAGAAGAAGGAATGGATGTTGTCAGAAGACGGATCTGATTGCCTTCTACTTCTTGTGTGAAAAGTGGACATTCCTGTTACTTTATTATGTGTTTCCTTTTTAAAGTGTTAAGATTTTTAAATGTGCATTAGGTTTTCACAAGTAATAGACAGGCAGATTGACATTTAGAATTCTCAGAGGTTCCCTGGAAAGATTACAGCTTTTTTTTTTTAATATTATAAATAAGAATATTTATGGTCCCAAGTCCTTTTTAAATTGCAGAAAACTGAGAAGTTAGATCAACTGGTTATAACTATCAGCTTTAATGCTGGTTTATGTGAATATGTCAAAAAAAAAAAAAAAACCCTCACATACTTACCAGCATCAAGTATGAAATCTTATCATTAATGGCAGGTGCATTTTGACACATTTATCATTGAGCTTTGACATAAACCCAGAGAGGGTGTTTAACATTCAACTGACTTTCATTCCACTGTACTGAAAATATATGTTAGGTAAAGGAAAGCAGCATAAGCACTACAGTTGCGGGAGGTAAGTAGTTAAGAGTGTGGGCTTCGAAGTCAGGCAGGCTGAGTTCTAATTTTGACACCACTATTTAATAGATGGTAAACTTAAGTGAACTGCTTAACTGTCTTTGCCTCAGTTTTTCATATGTAAATGAGGGTACTATTATCACATACCAAATACCAGTAGTTATAGTAAAAGAGACAATCTGTATAAATTGTTTGAATAATTGTAGAATATTTTATTCTTACCACATACCTCAATATTTTATAAATATTTATTCCTTCATTTATTCACTCAATGAATATTTAAGTATCTAAGTACTTATTGTTCTAGTAGATTAGAGTTTTACAATAAGTAAAACAGAAGAAAATCTTTGCCCTTGGGAAGTTTGTTTTTTTGGTTTGTTTGTTTGTTTTTACAAAATAAAATACATATATTTAAACACAATTACATTCACACAGATTATTATATCATGGATCTTAATTAAGTGACTCCCTCTGGAGAAGTGGAATGGAAAATATGCTGAGACAAATAGGAAATTTATTCTATACTTTATCCCATTTTGTATGGCTTTCATCTTTACTATTTAATATTATCTTTTACATTTCAATTCTTCTTTAAAAATTAGCATTATATTAAAATTGTGTCTATTATGCAACTAAAATTTATAAAGAAAGCCTTATATACCATTAAATATTTTATATAGCATAATATAAAGAATAACTTAACTGGTAAGAATAACAAAAATAATATACCCTCTGAAAATAAGTAAAACATAAAATGCATAAATTGGTTAAAAAACAGTGTAACTATGTAACTATGTCCTCACAATTTGTTACATCTTATTGATTCTTCAATATAGGCATTACACCATTCTAGGTGATATGATAAACAAGACATTATAGACCTTACATTGTACCATGGAGAGAAATGGTTATTAATAATACAGTTGAACTGTATTATTTAATTGTACATTTGCATTATTTAATTATAATTATCATAAATTCTTTGATGGAGAGGAAATCACAATCAGTTCTAAGACTTCAGCATTCCAAGAATGATGTCAAATGACCCCCTTCACAGTGGATTATGCACTTATTTACTGTGAGATATATTTCTTATCCAGAAATTCCTTGTTTGTATATCAATTGTAGATTTTTGGTTTGCAGTTATTCTGAAGTTTTGATATAAGAGTCTGTATGTATATGAGATTGTTTTAAGTTGTTGTTCTCTTAACTGCAAGTTCATCTCCAGTGTCCTGCATTTGTACCCACCTCTTCTCATGATCTCTGATTTTGGTGGTATAATTGTGCATAGATGATTTCGTATCTTTACTGTATATATGCCTTTACTGGTGAGCCTTGTCATTTGTGGTATTTTTGTTTCCTGTTGCTGTCTTTTCTTTTCTGCCTAGAGAAGTTCCTTTAGTATTTGTTGTAAGGCTGGTTTAGTGTTGCTGAATTCTCTCAACTTTTGCTTATCTGTGAAGGTTTTGATTTCTCCTTCAAATCTGAATGAGAGCCTTGCTGAGTAAAGTAATCTTGGTTGGAGGTTTTTTCCTTTTTTCCTTTCATCACTCTGGCCTGCAGAGTTTCTGCCAAAAAATCTGCTGATAACCTTATTGGGGTTCCCTTGTATGTTACTTGTTTCTTTTCCCTAGCTGCTTTCAATATTTTCTCTTTGTCTTTAATTTTGGTCAGTTTGATTACTATGTGTCTTGGGATATTCCTCCTTGGGTTTATTTTCTATGGTACTCGTTGTGCTTGCTGGATTTGAATGAGTGGTTCCTTTTCCATGTTAGGGAAGTTTTTGGCTATTATCTCTTGGAATATTTTTTCTGTCTCCTTTTCTCTCTCTTCTCCTTTTGGCACCCCTATAATACAGATGTTTGTGCATTTAACGTTGTCCCAGAGTTCTCTGAGACTCTCTTCATTTGTTTTCAATCATTTTTCTCTTTTCTGTTCTGCATCCGTAATTTCCGCTAGTCTGTCCTCCACCTCACTTATTCATTCTTCTGCCTCCTGTATTCTGCTGTTAGCTGCTTCTAGTGAATTTTTTATTTCAGTTATTGTATTTTGCATCTCTTCTTGTTCAAGTTTTATAGCTTGTATCTCTTTGCTCAGTGTTTCCTGTAAGTTATCCATCTTTGCCTTCAATTTATTTCCAATGTCTTGCATCATCTTCAGTATCAACAATCTAAAGTCTTTTTCCTGGAGGCTGAGAATCTCCTGATCACTTAGCTGATTTTCTGGGGTTTTTCCTTTCTCCCTCATCTGAGTTATAGTTCTCTGTCTTTTCATTTTTATAGGTTTTTGGTGTGGTGACATTTTTACAGAAAATAGGGTTGTAGCCTCCCTTACTTCTGGTATCTGCCCCCCTTGTGGCTGAAGTCGGTATTGGGGCTTGCTATAGGCTTCCTAATGGGAGGGGCTGATGCCTGCTCCCTGGTAGGTGGAGCCGATTCTAATCCCTCTGGTAGGTGGAGCTTAGTCTCTGGATAGGATTAGAGGCAGCTGTGTGCCTGAGAGGTCTTTAGGTAGCCTGTTTACTGAGGGGTGGGGCTGTGATCCCACCTGGGTTGTTGTTTGCCCTGGGGCTTCTCAGCACTGACTGATGGGTGGGGCCAGATTTTCCCAAAATGGCCACCTCCAGAGAAAGGCAGCTGCTGAATATTCCTGATACTTTGCCTTCAATGTCCCTCCCTCACAACAAGCCACATTCATCCCTGTTTTCCCAGGATGTCCTCCAAGAACTGCAGTCAGGTTTGACCCAGATTCCCATGGAGACTTTGCTCTGCCCTGGGACCCAGTGCACGTGAAAGTCCGTGTGCGCCTTTTAAGAATGGGGTCTCCGTTTCCCCCAGTCCGGTGGAGCTCCTGCATACAAGCCCCACTGGCCTTCAATGCCAGATGCTCCAGGGGGTCTCTCTCCCAGTGCCAGACCCCCACAGGTGAGAGTTTGATGTGGGGCCCAGAACTCTCACTCCTGTAGGTGAGTCTCTGTGAACCAGTTAGTTTTCAGTCTGTGGAACTTCCCACCCAGGAGGTATGGGGTTGTTTATATCGTGAAATTGCCCCTCCTACCTCTTATTGTGTCCTCCTCTCGTTCTTCTGGAGTAGGGTATCTTTTTTAAGGTTTCTGGTCCTTTTGGGTGAAGAATGCTCAGCCTTTAGTTGTGAATTTTGTTGTTTTTAGGAGAGAAGTTGAGCTCCAGTCCTTCTATTCCGCCATCTTAATCCTGTGAAGTTTTTTTTTTAATACTTGAAGTTACACTGAGCACTCAGTTTTGTTTAATTGCTTTTATTGCATCTGAAACAATTGTACTTCAACCTGCACATTATCACTGATTCTAACCACAGTGTCATCTCTTCAGGGATGATCCAGAGAAGCTAGTCACAATTCCAGTGCTGATAACTTAATTTAATAGGAGACACACCTCGTACAAAAGAAGACCTCTAGAATGGTGCTTGTCTGTGGATTTTGGACAAAACACAAGGGGTAACACCAACTTCATTCTTTAGCCCTTGGCTGTACAATAAGCGTTTTATCCATTCAACATGTTTCTAAAGAGAATGGGGCAATATGTCACTAGCCGCTTTCTGGGCTGTTACTTACCTCATGATGGATGAAATAAGTAAGTGAACTTGCAACTTTTCTTAAAGTTTTTAAGAACAAAAGTAACTTAAGGGAGAATAAGATTAAAGGCCCTCAAATGCACAACGTTAACTACATAGAAGTTTTTTTCTTCAAAACACCTGTTTTTAGAGAAAACCGTATGTTTTATTTTTTATAGAAATGAGTCTTTTCTAGTGCTGTTTGATTGTACTGGCAAAACTTGGCAACTGCATAGGACTTTGATTTCTAGATGTTTCTAGTAACATCTTAGTTTCCTATTTAATATCTATAAATAATCGTTTTTATAAAGAATAAAAGCTCACTTTATCACCATAGCTTTCATGTATTAATAAGACTTGGCACAAATCTAGACATTGTTCCTTTTTATGAAAAATTTCAATGGCTCATTGAAATGATCAAAATATTGTCAGGATATCCCTCTCTAGCTACTGTTCTCGAACTGTGCATGCATGTATTTTGAAATGGGTAAAAAGCAGAAGTTATTTCTAGGGTATTATCTAAATGTTTCAATTTTTCCAATAGAATAAAATCATTCAACTTTAAAATTGATTGATGGCCAGGTGTACATCAACTTTCGGGGCCTGAGATAGGAGGAGAATGAAGCTTTCTCCTCGGATTCCTACCTAAATTAGGTGTGCCTGGATCTCCATTTCCCATTATGTTTTTAACAGATGCAACAGAGACAAGGGAAAGAGAATGGAGAAAACAAATTAGAAGATGTAGCAAGAGGAAAGTGCAAGAAACAGGTGTCTTATTTGTTCGATCCATTGGCTGAACCTCACTTGTGTTAGCATCTATCACCTAGCTCTTCTCTGTGAACACATCAATTCTTAATATTGTAATGAGCCTTCAGTTAGGAGTTGATGATACACACATTTTGAGTTTATCAGATTTATGCAATAGTGTTTGAATTTATATCATCTGAATAGCTAAAGCAAAAATAGTTTTTTAAAAATATCTTTCCTTTTAGGAAGTTCCCATCGTGGCTCAGTGGTTAATGAATCCAACTAGGAACAGTGGGGTTGTGGGTTCGATCCCTGGGCTTGCTCAGTGGGTTAAGGATCTGGCTTTGCCATGAGCTGTGGTGTTGGTTGCAGATGCAGCTCGGATACCGTATTGCTGTGGCTCTGGTGTAGGCCCGGGGCTATAGCTCCGATTAGACTCCTAGCCTGGGAACCTCCATGTGCCACAGGAGCCGCTGTAGACAAGACAAAAAAAAAAAAAAAAAAAAAAATCTTTCCTTTTAGAAAACAAAGGAGCATAGCTTAAAGAAGTACTATTGGCAAGAACTACTAATGTGAGGGGAACTATGTAGTCTATTTTACTTGAGTTTATTTTGACCTTGCTATTTTGTGCATTTTTTTTTTTCGGTCTTATGCCATTTTCAAGAAACAGTTCATTTTCTTGAATAAAAAAAAGAGCTTGTGAGAGGCAGTCATTCTAAACAATCTCCAGAACACAATTTCAAGCTACTGGTCCAAAGTATTTGGCACTTTAGGCGATAATTTATAATCCTCCATTAGATCCTGCCATTTGAAATCATCATAGTTTTGTTATTTTATCTCAAAAATTGTATTCTTAGGGACTGCCATTCAAAGAAAAATATACCAAAATGTAGATAAAACCAATCATTCTGTCATTCCCTGTTCTGTATCTTAATGGCGATGATGGTGACAGATGAAAATTCTTTGAAAGAAGGATTGCCTGTGTGTATCAACCCAAACGTAACTTGTTTTGCATTGTCAGATAACAATGCTGACTGGAGCAATGAGAAAATAAACACGGACAGGGGCATCAGTGGAAAAGTCCATCACTCAATTTCTACCAATAATAAATAAATGGAGAAAATATATATATTCATTACATGGTTGAAAGACCCAAAGCCCATAACATTTAGAAATGCAATTTCCAAACATCCTGTGAGCACTTTCAGAAGCTGTAGCTGAATATCAATAGGGTATTTGTTCATCCCCAAAGTTATGTTGGTGTTATTTTTTTCTTCCTCATGTTTCAGTGTGTGTACTTCCTTTACTGATCCAGTGAAACATAAATGTTGGCAAGGTGTGAGTTAGAACTACTGTAACATTGACAAGCCTACTGGGGAAGAGATGAATTGATGAAACAAAGTATCTGTCACAGAAGGACCACACATATTGAGCTTAAAGCATTTTTCACACCTTCCAAATTAAAGCAGTTTTGCTGTTAATCAACTGTCATTGTTATTAAGATTTGCAAAGTCTTCACCTATCTTAATATGTACTGAAGTGACCTGGAGTGATGAATGTCCAATAAAAGGTCATAAAATCACTGGAAATACAGTTTTGCGTTTTGAAGACTGTATTCTGGATCTAACCATATAAATTAACTGCATTTTTTTGGTTTATCTGACTGGGCTAACCTACTGAAATGGAGCAGCCAGCCTTTGTGAACTGAGTCCAGTCCCTCTTAAATCTGGCAGTTGAGCGACACATGAAAGCAGAATAGTTAATAGGCAGTGGGTAACTTTCAGTTTTTACTTAAAATGAATTTATTTTCCCCTACCTACTGTTTCATTTTCCTCAAAATGAAAATAGTCACCTGACTTTAGGATGTACATTGAGTATATAACTGTTTCAGTATTAATGTTTACGGTATTATTCTCAGAATTTCTTCCTACTTCTTGCCTGTTTTTTAATGTGGGGCAAAAGAAAAATTGTCTTAAGGTATAGAGGCTCCAGAGAACTCAGTTGCATCTGGAAATTAATCAAGATGCTTCTTTTCTGCTTTTGCATTTTTATTTGTATCCCCATTGGACAACATAAGGACTGACTCTGCCTCCCACCTGATCACTTGTCATTATGATTTTTCACATGAAATACATGCTTAGGAATATTCAGTCTCACCAATATGATGACTAAAAGGTCCTTAGCTTCTCATCTTGTTCTTGCCACAAACTATCTCTTGGTCAATAAGCAAGATAATTGGGTTTAAGAGATTTGCAGAGTTTTCATGTGTTATTTTCTTGAGTTATGAAAAGAAATATGAACATTTTCATGTTAGATATGAAAATAATCATTATCAAGGAAATTTTCAGTCTGTTCCATGATAGAAAGCAAAACACAAGAATTTTGCTCTTGGAGGCATTCCCGTCATGATGCAGCAGAAACGAATTTGACTAGGAACATGAGGTTGCAGGTTCGATCCCGGCCTCGCTCAATGGGTTAAGGATCCAGCACTGCTGTGAGCTGTGGTGTAGGTTGCAGATGTGGCTCGGATCTAGCGTTGCTGCGGCTATGGTGTAGGCCAGCAGCTATAGCTCTGATTCGACCCCTAGCCTGAGAACCTCCATATGCTGCCGGTTCAGCCCTAAAAAAGAAAAAAAATTCCTCTCTTACATTTGAGGGAATAACTCAATCTACTGAGAAAAGGTCTCTAATATCTTAATTCCTTTAGATTAATGTCACATGTTTGTTTTCAGTTGCAAGGAAACTAAAACTGTGCATATAACTGTAGAGGTTAGAGAAGGAAGGGATGCTCAGAGATGATGGGATTGAAACTCCTTACTGGAGATCAGAGAGGCTGTAAAATAGTCACTAGAAGCAGAACTGGAACTCAGTAACCTGTTTTTCTCTCAAGTATTCCTACTGAATGTATTCACTCAAGAAGAGTGGTTATCAATTCAGATTCCATTAACTTGAAATATGTTATCATCTGACCTGGTCTTTATGTAGTTCAGTTTTATGCTCTCTTAAAAAAATAAAAAATAAGGAATATTATAGAAAATATGGTCAGCCCATTTGGAAGAACTATATTTAATGACTTTATCACATGAATTAGATTTGTGTAGCTAGATGCTGCTACTCACAAATCATGAAATCACATGTTTCTATCTGGAACAATCCTGAAAGAGATCATCTGGTTTAGCCCTCTGTCTCCTACCCAGTGAAACCCTCATCTATTCATTTTTCAGTAAAATTTGCTGATTAAAAGAAGCCAGCCAGTACCTGGAAATACCTGGAAGGCAATAGTCTTACTGTCATTTTTGGTATTTCTCTGGGTATAACAAGACTGCATTCTATTTTTTTTTTTGTCTTTTGTCTTTTTTGTTGTTGTTGTTGTTGTTGTTGCTATTTCTTGGGCCGCTCCCGCGGCATATGGAGGTTCCCAGGCTAGGGGTCTAATTGGAGCTGTAGCCACCGGCCTCCACCAGAGCCACAGCAACACGGGATCCGAGCCGCGTCTGCAACCTACACCACAGCTCATGGCAACGCCAGATCGTTAACCCACTGAGCAAGGGCAGGGACCGAACCCTCAACCTCATGGTTCCTAGTCGGATTCATTAACCACTGCGCCACGACGGGAACTCCAAGACTGCATTCTGAAAGTATTCTGTAATTCACATTTTCTCCCAGATTTGATTATATTGTCTCCCAATTAGTACTGTTTGGGGAAGTTTACTATGTCTCTGTCTGCTTTTCCTCAGTTTTATTTACAGAATCAGTCCTAACTTGTCTAAGTCATTGTTGCAGCATTTTGGCCTATTACATTTGAAAACTGTAGTTGATTTTGTGTGTGTGTGAGTTTATTTGTTTTCATTTTTATCTGATAAATTCCTGGACCATGCTGTTAAATTATGTTGTACTCTATGTGAATGACAAGTAACATAAATCCTCCAACATGGAAAATACTTGTGTATTTACAAGGTATAGCTAAAAGTTAATGCGATTGATTGGATGGGTGACTTGGGAATACAGTTTTATAATAGCATAACCATTCCTTATATGATTATAGATTGATTTTCCCCCAAACAGTTAATATTTACAGGGGAAAACTGCCCTTCAGTCTTTTTGGAAACAGAGTTGCTGATAAGTAAATTCAGAAATGTAGCACTGCATAATGCTTTGCAGTCGTCCTATTCCAGGAACGGATCACGTAAATTGGACTGGACTGGTAGAGCTCATAAAAGGCCTTCAAGGCAAAGAGGCAAAGAAAAAAAGCTGCCAGGGCAGCTACTTATATTTGCTAAATGATTTTCACTTACTAGTCTACATATATAGAATTAACCCCCCTCCTCAGTCACCTATCTTTTCTCCTGTGCTCCTCTGAAAGAAGGGTTAGTAGAGATTTGGAAGGTAGGCTGACCTTCCGCATCTAATAGGAGAATGGCCCCTGCTTTACAAAGTGAATTGGTACAATGACCCTGAAAAGAGAGAGAGGGTGGAATGAATACTATAAGCTCGAAATAAATATGAATTGAAGGCTGTTATGTTGTTTTGTTTAATAGTGATTACCCGTGATCAGGGGCTTGGATTACACGGTAAAGGAAGGAACTATGTAGAGAGTAGTGTCAGGGATAAGGTTGGTGGTGAGAGTCAATGGCTTCTTGAGTGATGATGAGGCAGAACCTGCAGCACAGAGAAGTTGATTATGGAGGATTCTGTGATGAGAAAGCTGTGTCCCTGAAACACCTGAAGGCCTCGGGTGCAGGATGCCTTTTCCCCTCTAAACGATCTCTAACTCAGAAGATTTTGCTCTGTGTCTGAATACACTACTTGGCATCTATAGGTTACTCTGTCACTTCCCTAAGATGGGACTTACTCTTGATGATATTAGATGATCTCCACATCCTTCCCCTAACTGTCCCTTGGACACCTTCAGCTGTGCAATGATCTACATCTTCACTGTCCAACACTGAGGCCACTGGCCGCAAGTGGCTCCTGAGCACTTTAAACGTGGCTGTTGTAACCAAGGAACTGACTTTTTAATTTTAATTAACTCAAAATTGAATAACTACCTGTGGCGATGACCCAGAAATGGCATTGCTTTGGCAATGTCACATGCTGCGTTGCTTTTGAGGCCCTGCATGCATAAGAGGTTCCCACCTCTAGGGGGAGCTCCAGACCTGCGCTGGTACCTCTCACATCGCACCAAGGATAAAAGCAGTTCCTAGTGAGGCTCTCCCTACCCAATGAAATCAAGTGCTGCTCAGGGTTTAGATACAGATTAGAGCCCTGAGCAGTGAATGTGGAGCAAAAAGATAATGGTGACAGCTTATACCTTTGTTCATATCCTCAGAACCTGAACAGTCAGGAGACAATCAATGCCTGAGGCTCCAGAAGGAGAAAACCTCCTGACTAGCTCCAAGTTCCCTGAGGGCATGCTAGCTTTTCTTCCCTCTCAGGTCTGTTCTAGCATGAGATTAAGATAGTTAGAACCCCTACACACTTACGGTGTTTCATTCATACCTGGCTATAAAGAAAAACATTAGAGAATAAACAACACGCAAAGAGAGGCAGCAAAGTTTTTTTCAAAAATGCCATTGCACCAAGGACAACAGCAAGTCTGCCTTTTAAGTAATCATGGACTTCCATATCTCCATCCCAAGCATTTTCTGTCAGTCCAACATCTATTGCCCTGTTTTGGCAAGACCTCTTGGTGTTTGGGGCAGGCAGCCCAAACTAACCCTCTAGGGTCAGTGAAGTAATTGCTTTCTCTTATTCTGTCTCTCACTCCTTTTCCTGTAAGTTTGGATTTGCCTCTTCCCTCATTCTGCATTAAAAGCCAAAGATCTGGATAGACTTTGGAGAAGGTAGAGAAGGAAGACCCGGCTGTGGCATGTTGTTACTTGAAGTCAGTGGTTCTTAAACTTGAGCAGCACAGCAGAATCACCTGGAGGGCTTATTAAAATACAGGTAGTTGGGCCCCATTCCAGAATATCAGACTTAGCAGATCTGGGATAGGGCTTGAGAATTTGCATCTCTAACAACTTTCCAGGTGATGCTTAGGATGCTGGTCAAGGAACCATACTTTGAAAACAACTGTTTTAGGTCTTGCTTTTGAATTTAGGGTCTACACTCTGGTTGGTAATGATATGTCATCTGGATTTCAATGCCAGCTCTGTCGTGTTTGTGAGTATGTATATATGTATGTTTATATTCCCAGAGAACTCTTAGAGCAACAGTCGTGGCTGAGGGCAAGGTTCAGCATTTCTGAGTCCCCTGATCAAAGGCAGCTTTCAAAATAATATGTTAATAGCACCTAAGGACAGGTTAATAGCACCAACTACTGCTTCTATTTTGTATTCTCTTTTTTTCTTTCCATGCGCCAGCTTTCATTAATTCTACTCTACATTGATGATCCTCTGACCTTTCATTTCCTGAGCTGTATATTTCAGAGTCCAGGATATTGGCTAAAACAGAAACCAACCAACCAGCCACTCCTGTAAGAGATAAGAAATGAGAACTGTCCCTCATGACATTGCTATTTTTCCCTGTGCCTATGGGAGAGGCAGAGCCTGGAATAGTGGTTGCTGTGCTGATGACAGGCCTACACGACCAAACTTTCTTCTTTGGCGTGGAGGAGTTAAGGTTGAATTGGAGGTCTAACGAGGGACTGGAGAAAGGATACAAGGCTGCCTGAGACCATTTCCTAAACAGAGAAAGAATTAATGTTGGGAACGTGGTCATCACCTGCCCGAGCCAAGCACATCTCTGAATGGGCTGCTCATCGGAGCCCCCTGTAGGACTTCCTCAAAATATAGCAGCCTGAGCCTCACTCCTAGAGGGTCTATTTCAGTGAGTCTCATTGCATAGATGACACCTGATGAGATTTATTTATTATCACGCTTACTGGCATAATTGGGTTTGAAATCCAGTTGCCTCAAACGAGTGCTGTTTCCACATCTGCTGCCTTTTTTTTTTGTCTTGAGTTGCTCCCACAGCATATGGAGGTTCCCATGCTAGGGGTCTAATTGGAGCTATAGCCACCGGCCTCCACCAGAGCCACAGCAACTCGGGATCCGAGCCGTGTCTGTGACCTACACCACAGCTCATGGCAACCCCAGATCCTTAACCCGCTGAGCAAGGCCAGGGATCGAACCCCCAACCTCATGGTTCCTAGTCGGATTCGTTAACCACTGTGCCACAACGGGAACTCCTCCTGACGCTAATGATTCTTCCCCCAAAGAGAAAAATCTGTCTTCATCCCCTCACAACTGGAAGCATTTCTGGTGGCTGAGACTGTAGGGGAAAAGGAATTTTATCCTTTTGACCTTATCACAACAGTAAAAAGCTATAGAAACACGAGGAGTGTATCACAATTACCTCTTCTATGAGAGCCATCCACTTTTGTAAATAATAGACATATCTTAGGGCTCCAAAGACACACTTGATAAAAATCCAGATGTTCACAGATGCCCTGCAATCAGTTGCAGCCTTGGATAATTGCACTCTTCCTTTCCAAGGGCACTTTCAACAGGATGCGATATATTTTGGTTTTGGTTGCTATAAGTACCCGTAGCTCAAGAAGTGCTGTTATAATAACCCACTTTATCCCAGCTAGTGGCTGACCTCCAGGGAGTTCAAAATATTTTGTTGTTAGTTTCTTATTAGTTATAAAAATTGAGGTCTTCTGAAGGAGGTAGAAAGCCATATTACTTCCATTTTACAGATCTAGCAGTCAAGGCCCAAAGGCTAAATAATTGTTTTGTTGTCTCATGGAATCTGAGCCCTTGTGTTTCTGAGGTCAGAGGTCTAAGATTTAGAAATAAAAACAAAAAGTCCTGCTGCAGGAAATAGTTGTCTTGTCATCTCTTAAACTAAAAGAGTAAAAGTTTCTTTCTAGCAAATCTGTCATAATTTATACCTGATTCATGGAATAAAAAAATATTTTCCTTTCTCCTATAATTTTTTGCTTTTTTTAAAAAAGTAGATTTAAGCAGGAGATGTTAAATATTGACTTTTTAAAAGTTTTACTTTTTTTTTTGTTTGTTTTTTGGTTTTTGTGTTTTTTTGTTTTTTTTTTTTTTTTTGTATAAGCAATCAGCTGTATTCAGAAAACTCTCCCTGGATTTGGAGCTTTGTGAAAGCATGGGTGAAATTTAGAAACTCCATGCTACTCCAAGAATTTTTTCTTTATTCTCTCCTGTTTTTGTGACAGTGTGGCTGTGTGTCAATGCTGACAGAGCATAGGAAAAAAAAGCAGCTGTAGGTTAGGTCCTCCTACCTGTTCCCAGAGCTCTCTATGCTTGCTTCTAACGTTAATACTCATCACTCCATCACACCAGTTTGAAGTAACCTGTTTATTTATCTTAGTTCCTGAAGGGCAGAAAGCATTCCCTTTAATATTGAACTCCCCATACTTAGAAGAGAGCCTTGTACATATTAGGTATGTGTGCCTGATCTATTTGTTTTGCCTCTCTAGAAACCCTGTCTTGATATATTCTGTCCTGCACCTGGTAGGCACCTCTTTCCTCAGTTGCCAATGGTGGTGCTATCCATTGTGACAAAGAAAGAAAGAAAGGGAGGAAGAAAGAAAGAAAGGCCATGTGATGATGTTCAAAAACATTTCATGACACTCTACAGAAATGCCAGCCAAGGACTTAAAGAAATGAAGGAGAAGAGAACAAAACAAAACAAGGCAAACTCTTTAGATACTATCCTTTCCAGAAGCCTGAACTTTATACTAAGCTTAGTGCCAAAGAACAATTTCAAATAATTGACATGGTTTGCTGTTAGAATACAGATCAATGAGATTTTTTAATAACTTCTGAATATTTATATTTGCACTTCCACAGTGTAGCCTTTTATTTATAGTGAATTGTACACACATATACCTGAACGCGACCTGCTTCAGGCTGATTATATGATTAGTCATCCTGAGCAGATAATTTTTTAATTGCTCTTTAGAAATACCTACAGTTGCCCATAGTCACCAGGACCGGTGTCTGTGGTCAGAGTATACTTACTAGACTCATAGGGGACTTCTCTGCTCTCTGAGATGATTCGTTTCCAGGTTGTTTAGAGTTGACAAATTTTGAATCCTTGTTTTATCTTACTCCATGCCATGTTACGAACTGTGTGATAAATCTCAAAAGGCACTCACAAATCAGAAATTCTTAGAGATGAAATATTTCCCATCTTTGAAACCCCCTAGGGAGTTTTAGCTTTTCCTCTCACATCTGTCACTGTTGAGACCACAGATAGTGTCTTTATTGCTCTGAGTTCTTTGCAGCCCTTGGCAGGGTGACTGGGATGTTGCAGGTACTCAGTCCATGTTTGCTGGAATAATCTAAGGGGCCATCAAGTCATACCTTATGATTTAAAGCAAGAAACTTCTGCACATCATTTCTTAGAGATGGTCATATAGCTTCAATCCGAAACCTTGTTGTATTGCAAGGCCTTGATCATTTGACCGAAGTCAACCTTTCTTCTAAGAACAGCCCATGAATCTGGAGTGAGTTATTTTGTTTTTTCTCTTTACTTAAGTCTACTCTTCTAACTTAACATACATAGTTTTTTTTTTCTTTTTCAAAAAAATCCTACAGTATTATTAAGTCATGTTCATTTAATTATACTCTACTTTGTTATTATTTCTCTTTAACTATGACCTCAGGTATAAACCTATAGATTTGGTCTGATTAGTATGGGATGTGACTAATTCTCAAACATTCTCATATTTTGAATGCTATGCTTCCTTTAATTCTGAATAAGATGCCCATGCCTCCAACGAGTGAGTTATTGCATTTTAGTCACCTAGATGAAAAGACACCTGTTAGCACTTTTGAGGAAAGACAGTAGTATGCCAAACATGACACCATTATCCAACCAGTCAGCTAGAAAGAGGTCCTTCTGCAAGAGGATATTTGAGATCTGACTTCGCAATAGAGAGAGCTTCTATTGTTTAAATAGCCTTCATCTTGTATCATAGAGAGGGAAGGTGCTGGAAAAAACACATCATGAATACGTAAGTTTTTCTTTATTTGTATCAAATTGCATTCCATAGACCATTAAAAAAAAAGCAAGTTTGATAACACAAGGCAGTAATGTGGACCAATAAGAGAGAAGACATTTTTAGAATTCTTAAAGAATAATTAGTAATTTCCATTAAGTGGACTTACTATCAATTACTGTTGTAGCCAGTAGTTTAAATCGAACAAATTGCACATGGCATATTTACTCCCTAGGAACTGATGACATGGTAAATGATATCTTTTTAAATTTTTTTACTCCTTGCTTGAGACACAAGACCAAAATATTGGTGGGAGAATGATCCCTATTATTCATATGCATGATTAAATGCAATTCTGCTGATCAAATGGGGAGTAGGGGGTAGACTAAGATGAGAGGAAAATATTCTCCAGTGTTCCAGACTGAGAAGTACATGTTATTGGCCCTTGGATTTATTAAATAGAGAAAGGTAAATTTACTAAAGATGTGGTGAAGACTTTTCATTTATATCAAAGAAAAAGCCAAGATAGGTTCTCCATAGCATATAGGAACTCTGTGTGGTCTTGGCCATTTTAAAATCTCTGCTATAATTTCATAACCTTCATATACTTATAGGTAATTATACTATGGTACAAAGAACCTATAGAACTTGGGCTAAAAAGTAGTAACAAAGACTACCTGAAATTCATTGTGTATCACGAACCCTTTATGGAAGAAAGTTTCTCTAACTCATCCTGCCAATCCAGTGGTTTCCAAACTCATTGAGCGCAAGTGCTGATTTTAAAATGTAGATTTTCCTAAAGTAGAATCCAAATGAACTTATCTACAAAACAGAAACAGACTCACATAGAGAACAGACTAATGGTTGCCAAGGGGGATGGGGTGGGGTGAGGGAGAGATGGAATGGGAGTTTAGGGTTAGCAGGTGCAAACTCTCATATGTAGGATGGATAAACAACAAGGTCCTGCTATATAGCAGAGAGAATTATATTCAATATCCTGTGATAAACCATAATGGAAAAGGATATGAAAATGAATGTATATATGTGTATGTGTATATATATGCATAACTGGATCACTTTGGTGTAGAGTGGAATTAATACAACATTGTAAGTAAACTATACTTCAGTAAAATAAATCTTCTTTTAAAAATGTAAAAAAAGAAATGTAGTTCCTCGAACCCCATACCCTGAAATTCTAATTCTTTAGGTCTCTAGGAGGGCTTCATAAACTCCACTTTAAACCACATCCCTGTTGACCCTGCTGCAACTGGTATTTAGCCTACTCTCGGAGAAACAGTGCATTGAACCCATCCTTAAATGATTTCCATTTTAGTTGGTTTCTGAAATAACTATTGTCTGCTTTATCCTCAAAGTAAATTTCAGGGGCTAGTGGGTACCAATCAAAGAAGAGAGGTGAGGCAGATTGATGGGTATTTTTAACAACTTTTATTTTAAACTAACTTTCGCCTTACAGATATATAGGCTCTTTGTAAAGGCCTAGCTCTTAAATGGTCCTCCTCTGATGCTGAGGACAGTGAAATGGTAATAAATGAGTGTGGTAGAAATACAAGGCCTGAGCTCCCCGTATGCTTCTTGCTTGTCTTGTAAAATGATTTGCCTGCGTATATTTAGATAGGCTTTACATATTTGCATTTAGAAAATTTTCCCCATTTACTGATATACAGTGTACACTCTTTTTAGAAAATTTTTTGTGCTTCAAAATATGATGCCAGTCAGCTTAGTGGGTGGAGGGACCACACCATATTCATAGTGTTTAAATTAAGCCTTAAAACTATACAACTTTAGGACCTACTCTGAATATTTACTGCTAAATTTTCCATTAAAAAACTATATGTAGTCTCTGCAATAATAAATAAATTTTCTCCAACCATTAAAAAGATCAAGAAATATTTTTATTTTTTTTATCAGCATGTAGCTGTGTCAGTGACCTGTGCACAACCTACCACAAAATACCTCCATTAAATATTTCACTTCCACGCTATGGTTGAATTTTGCTCTGCATGTTCAAGGGGATTTTAAATATTTATTTAGCTTAATTCAGCATGAGTCATTTCATCCTGGATTTTAATGCTAACCTCAGAACATAAAATGATTGAGAGAAGGAATCATTATTATGTATTAATGGTGAAAATTAAGTTAAAATATATTTTAACACACGTGAATTTCTAAAGCTGACAGCAATAAGGAATATACCAAGAAGACATTTTGTCTATTATTCATATTAAATATTCCATTTTTATATTCTGTAGGCAGAATAAGACCTATAAATATGGTAATTATATTTGAATACTATGCAGTCAATACACTTAGAAATTAAATATGGTGAAGCAGCCAAATCCTTTTCTTATTGGTTACTAGTAAAGGAATACCTTCTCAGTGGGGGACAGCTGTCACCATTAGTTAAAAATCCCTACTTTGTAAATTGGTATTTAAGTACTTTCTGAAAAGTGAGGGTTTTGCTACCATAGGCTGTTACAGCTTCTTCATAACAGTTAAGGCCAATCACATCAACCCTTCTATGTTCTGGCTCACTGACCTAGCTCACAAAGCCATTATGAACTATCGGCCTGTCCCGCAGCCCCAGACAGCCATTAAAGATCTATTTCCGATCTCAGATCCCTGCTGATAAAAGACACTCGCTCTCAAACCCCAGTTACAATATATGAGTAGATACAACAAATTTTTTGAATTTGAAATTTCCATTTTCCATAACACAAGTCGGGCCTAGTTGTTGTTTCTTAAAATCATCACAAATGTTGGAGTGTGTGTGTGTGTGTGTGTGTTGGGGAGGAGGGGAGGACTAAATAGGACTCAGACTATTACAGCTTTTCAGCATCTAGAAAATCTTTTTTTTTTTTTTTTAAATTGCACACTCAATCCAGGACAGTGCTAATTACAGTGCTTATCAACTGACTATCCAAACATTCCCCCTCTTCCTTCTGAACCAGAAGATTGGACCTGCCAGTGGAAATGCAGTGAGGCCCCTGCCAATTCTGCCCTTTTGCTCTGCCAAGAGTTTCCACCGTTATAGACTCTGACACTGTAGACAGCTTCTGCTAATGGCAATGCTAAGGTTGTGGGCCCAGTAAATAGCCATTAGGTAATAACATTTATCAAGACAGAAGCAGGATGGCTGGGCGCGTTTGGTCTAAGGGGCATTAGTCCAGCATTGTGGATTGTGCCTATATATTCTTGGCTCAATTAGTGATGGGTAATTGACACTGAATTTTAATAATCTTCAGCTTTGGTCTTCTTGTCTGTAAGACAGTATGGTAATAATGTCTTTATCTTAAGAAGGAGACCATACGCTAATTACTAAAGAAACGCCTTGTGCGTGAAAGAAACAATCATGGCTTGCCTTCCTAAAAGGATAAGATTACAAACAATTTGAGTGAACTTCTGAATAAAGTTACCCTATGCATAGCAATTATAAAACTAGGTTGATTTGTGTGAACTTACCAATAATTTGTAAATAAGTCCCTCAAGCGTTTTTTTCTTTTTTCAAAATTTTGTTCATAGCATTTGAAATATTTTAAATGAGATATAACAAATCATAAACTGTGAAGACAAAGGCCCTCCATTCTGTGGCTGGTCTTATGATGTACACGGATAATTTTTAAAATTGTACATTTGAGGCAACTCAGAATAAAAATTAAAACTCTCAAGCAAATAAGGAAAAATTGGGACTAACTTGAATTTATCCAAAGACTATCCCTGATCAAAATATATTCCCCAAAGCTAGGAAGGATGGGTGGCTCTTTTAAAGTAGATCATGACGTACCATATCAGAAGCCAAATCAAAGGATTCCAGGCACAAGGATAGACTTGTGCCTAATACTCCTAGCAGACCTCTATAACCTTGTGACACATTCTAATACATAGCTCTGTACAAGCACCACACCCATGTGCTATATGATCTTCAGCAAGTTAGTTAATAAATCTTGGTCTTTGCTTCATCATCTGCCAACAGGAATAATAACAGTACCTATCCCACAAGGCTACTGCAAAATTTATTCCAGTATAGTGCTCATAAAGCTGTCTGACAAAATAAGCGCATCTTAATCTTAGCAATTATCCTTTTTATTATAATTATTATTACCTTTAGGTGTCTGATCATCCCTCCCAGCTTGTAAGCTCTCTGCATCCCCACATAAGAATTAATATATGATCTTCACATTGTTTCTATTGAAAGCATAAGTGAATAGTTGAATACATTAAATGATGAATTTTTTAAAAAAAGCAAGCTCTTGAAAAATAGGGAGCTTGTATACTGGCAGAAAACATAACTAAAGTAGTATACTCCTGCAGTCCCTTAATATTTATTATCTCAGGGGATATCCCTTTTATTTACTTATTCTATACTTGGGGCAGATAGGTATGCTTCTTAAGGCAATTGACTTACTTGGACAAAAAGAGTATTGATTGGGATAAAAGATTGGGGGTGAAATAAAAATGTTCCTGGGGTAGATTCTGAGGAGCACCAATAACTTCAAAATAACCCAGAAACCAAGGAAATAGAGATTAAAGATGATCCAAAGACCCAAAGGCCACTCCTGGGAGAAAAGCCACCACATTATCAACGACTACAGTCATCAAAGGAAATTTCAAAAGCTGCAAAAGAACTGGGATAGGTCTCAGGAGGTAGATGAGTGCCATGGAGAGAAGCTAGGAAGGAACAAACAAACAAATCAGAATTTAGCCTGGAAGAGGGAGATGAGAGAAAAGAGAAAGATTTGGTGATGTCAGGGTGAGGGATGATCTGAGATCCTGCTGAAAATATCTCAGAGGGAACAAATACTCATTCTCAAGATAGTTCCTCTCCCCAACTTTATCCCAGGATTTCCAGAGTTATTCCAGTTCCTGACCCACACATCTTTAAACATGCAAATTAAGGAGGCTGAGTGGGAAGAAATTTTGGACATTCCTACTTTGGTGTGAATTATATTTCATCATAATTTTGCAGTGTCCTCCTCTCCATACATAGCAACACCATCCTTTCAAATTACTTAAGTCAAAAGCCCTGGAATCACCCTTTTCTCTCAACCACATCATCAAATCAGTAAGACTGTCAAATTGTAACATTTAACCACTTTTCATCACCTCCACTGCTTTACTCAGCCCAATGCATAATGATCATCCCAGAGTCTCTAATTGGTGTCTATGTTTCTGCCATTGCCTCCTTGAGACGAATTAATCACATTTCACTATAGCAGTCAGCGAGACTCAGGAAAACCCTGTGATGGTCTCCAGCCAGTCAGTCAGGGTAAAACTCCAGTTCTGCCAGTAATCTCAAGCCCCTTCACTCTACCCTCCTCACCCTTTCCCCCTACTCTGCTCTAGATATGCATCTGCCTTAGGACCTATCCTTGCTGTTCTCTTTGTCTTAGAATTCTCTTTCCCAGGACTGTAGGTAGATCAGTCCCTCCTTCTCTTCAGGCTTTAATCTAAGGTCCTCTTCCCTAGCCATCATATCTAAAATGTCAACCCTGTCCTCTACAAATGCTACTCCTCAACCCATTTCCTATCCATTTTCTCTGATTTTTTTCCTCATCAGTATTTATTATGATCTTACACACTCTGTACATTTATCTTGTTTCGTATTTATTTTTCCCTCAGAAATATAAATGCCTTGGGGACAAGGTTTTTTTGTTGTTATTTTTGTCTGCTGTTATATTCTCACACCTACAACATCTGCTACATAGCAGGTTCTCAATAACTAGTTTCTATATAAAATGAATGGTTAAAACTGTCTTGAATATATATTTTATAACAAAAATCCAGCTTTAGTAGCTTCCCCAGGGGCTTTTTTTTTTTTTTTTTTTTTTTTTTTTGCCTTTTTTTTTTGTCTTTTTGTCTTTTGCTGTTGTTGTTGTTGTTATTGCTATTTCTTGGGCCGCTCCCGCGGCATATGGAGGTTTCCAGGCTAGGGGTCGAATCGGAGCTGTAGCCACCGGCCTACGCCAGAGCCACAGCAACTCGGGATCCGAGCCGCGTCTGCAACCTACACCACAGCTCACGGCAACGCCGGATCCTTAACCCACTGAGCAAGGGCAGGGACCGAACCCGCAACCTCATGGTTCCTAGTCGGATTCGTTAACCACTGCGCCACGACGGGAACTCCCCCAGGGGCTTTTGATATGCCTATTTGATACCTTTGTGTTTGGGGGTGAGGACAACTTTGATAGAGAAAAGTAATTGAGATTGAGACTTTGCAGCACAGCAAAATATTACTGGGTCCAAAAATGAAAAATGGGCAAAGTAGATCTCTATGTAGAGGCAGTTGGTCAGTTGGATGACATCTTCAAGATGTACAGAGAAGATCAAGAACATTAGGAGAGGGGAAAAAAAAGACAGAAAAACCACATTTCATCTATTTTATAATTTTGGTTCCTACAGGTTGCTTCTTTATCCTTCTTCCAGAAGATAATAAAGATTCTCACTGAGCTCCAATGCTACTAGTACTCTATTCGGAAAAGTGGTTTCCTATGGAAAGAGTACCCCACAGCCCTACAGTCATTAACTGGCTCTGTGGAGCCTTGAGTACAAGTGGGAAGGGAGGAGTATATAGGGGTTCATATATTCTAGCATATTTGTGGCAAAGCAGAGCTCCATTTATCATACCTCTTTCCTTGGCAGTGCCCACTCTTTCATTGGGAAAACTTTGTTCTTGCTTCTCTTGCTTCGAAGATGTCAGTGGCAGGATCTGAGAAAAGACCTTGTTGGGGTGGTTCAGGGTTAATAGCCAAGGACAACGAGAAGATATGCATGGAGATGGGATATAAATTGTCCATAGTTTGTCATCTTTGGGGATGCTCTTGTGAAGCTAATTTGCCTTTTTAAGGTCATATACTCTTAAAAAGGCAAAGAAATACCCTCTAGAGATGATAATACCTAGTGGCCAAAGGGAAGAAGTCAGACTTTCACAGATTATCTGTGGAGCTGCGAAATAGGAAGCTGTTGACTAAAGGTAGCTACGCATTTATTCACATTCATCCTCCATATCATCTTATTCAATCCAGCCTCGGAACTGCACAGACAGTACGAGTAAAGATAGGAAAGAACAATTAAAACAGAGTCAACATCCCAGAACCCTTCCCTTACTAACTTGGATTATCTTAATATGATTTTAGGAGTGTTTGTGATTCTTATTCAGATATTGCCAATGCAGTGTTTGAAATTGAGGGAAATAAAGCAATAGAACTTAGAAAGGTTGTATAAAACCTGGAAATAAGCAAAAAAGATATTTTTTTTCAGCACAGTGCTAAATTTGAATTTCTAGCAACATGGCCATATTACAGCTTGGTAGATACAAGGGTTAATTTGTCTATTTTTAGCCAGTAGATTCAAATAAGGTCTGTCCAATTGAGAAATAGCTTGTATGTTTACCATTTATTACACCGCTAAGACATTAAAATAGTCTTGTATCAAATCCTTTGGTTTATTCAATATTTATTTACATATTATATATATATATGTATGTATGTATCATTAGCTTCTCAAATGCTCTTTGTACTAGCTTTAACATATTGATTACCTCTTCAATAAATGAGTTGAATAAAATCCTTGATTTGCCCATTTTACCTGTGAATGAAATTTATATTTTTAACTCCTTCAGAATTATGCTTTAATATTCTGGTAATTTTCATTTGCTATCAAGGTTTGTTATGTTCTCGTGAACTCACCTACTAAGACTTAGTTCATTGGTAAATAATCTTATTTGCTTACTTCAAAATCTGACACATCCCACTGATGAGTTGTCTTTCCTATTTTCTATAACCACATCACCCCTACCTTCCATCCAAGTCATTACATGGCCAATTTTTATTTTTTAATAGGTCCCAATTTATGCTTGGCATTCATGACCTTGTAACAAGTTATTTGTCAAAGTTAGTTTTGCCTAAACTACTTAATTAGGCATTAGGCAATTAGAAAAATGAATATTTAATAGGTTAAATTTCTTTTTCCTATCCTTATTACTCTGAAAGTAGATTCACAAGTCAAATTATAGGCTATACATTTATAATACACTAAGTTCAACAACAGAAAAATACTCTGAATGTTCCAATGAAAGGTTAAATTAAATAAAAAATAATGGCACCCTTAGTCATAACACCATTAAAAGTTATGCTACAAAAAATTTTTGTAAAGAAGAAACTGAAATAGAACAGTCATAGACAATAGTGTTTTTTTTTTTTTTTAACCACAATTGTTCTGCTTTTTGCTATTATGACACTTTCCAAAGTGACAGCAAGTTTCTGAACATTCATAGATGTCATTTCTCCTCAAGGAAATCTTTTCTTCTAGCTATGGTCAAATGTTTCTTCATAATTTGTTGCTCCATGAAAAGTGAACCATGATAAAAGCAAACAGAAGCATTTCTAAAGATTATATGATAAGAATATTCTATAATTTGGTATTATTTCTTATTCATCCTTTCATACAACCTTATTATTTTTAACAATTCTAAAGGATGGATGAAATACTGACATTAAAGGAAATTAAATAAATAAATGTGAAAAATTGGTAAAATTGCATAATAGAGTTTGAGAATGTCATTTCAGGAGTTCCCATTGTGGCTTAGTGGTTACCAAACCCGACTAGCATCCATGAGGACACAGATTCGATCCCTGGCCTTGCTCAGTGGGTTAAGGATCTGGATCCAGCATTGCTGTGAGCTGTGGTGTAGGTCGAAGACACAGCTCACATCCTGCATTGCTGTGGCGTAGGCCAGTGGCTACAACTCAGATTGGACCCCTAGCCTCGGAACCTCCTTATGCCATGAGTGTGGCCTGAAAAAGACAAAAAGACCAAAAAAAAAAAAAAAAAAAAAAAAAAATGTCATTTCATCCGCTTGCTGACTGAGTAAAATATCAGTATTGGCTAACATAATTTAGAAAATTGTTAATACTCTTTCTGCACTGTCATTGGTAAATAATAGAGAATACAGAGTTAAAGGGGAAGGAAGTAAAATGGCACAAATACTTAGCGATAGTCCCTGTAATATGGTATTTAATTTAAATTAACAAAAGTAAAATACTGTTCATCTGAAATGCTAAACTTTCTGTAAAAATTTGTGATAAAGACTACATACTCTTAGTCATTTAGTCCCTAATCATGTTCCAATAGTCATCCCTCTAGTTTAAATTTCTGATTACTTTTCCTTATAAATAAAATTAGTTTGTGTCAGAGCAACCATCATGGATTTAAACACCTTTAAATACTACCTAGCATAAGGTAAATTTTTTAAAAAATTGAGGTCAGATTTGGTTGGCCCAAGGTCATACTAATATATCATTTGTAGTCTACTAGTGATATTTGCTGCATATTACCTTAGGCTACATTTTTAGCATTCCCTCTGGCATGCTGAGATTAGATGTGACATTTCTTGGCCAGAATAAAACGCAAGGTCGATCCTAAAGAATTTAGTACTATATTTTTTCCATGCAACTTTGCATTTGCTTATCTATAGTACACAGGCAATTTGTTTTAAAGCATGGGACTTATGCACCACGACTAGCACATGCTAAATCCTTCTCCTTACAGGACACCTCCCCACCTTGTCCCAGCCCTTATTACCATCTCCTGAGCCCTCAGCAAAATCCCTGAGAAAATAACCACAGTGGAGGTCAGAATGCTCCAGGTCCCACTATAAGAGGCTGTGGGAGTTTATCCTCCCATTACCTGGGGAGGGTAATATTTTCATCAAGAAGAAAACTTTCCACTGAGATAATGTTATAAAGGATGATTGGCATAAGTAAATCTAGGAGAACTATTATTCACCTCTACTATGAATTAAATAAGATGCTGTAGAACACTATATTATTATCAATTATTTATAAAATACTTAGGAAAGACAACCTGTTGGTAAGTTTGTAATAGGAAGAACAATTTTGAAACATTGTGAGTTTTGCTCAATATTTTATTTTTCTTCCTAAATCCTTAAAGGAAAAAAGTAATAATAAAAATAATAATAACCCACCTTGGGCCTGAGAGCTTTGTTCTCATAATCACCCTGTTGCATCCACTCACCCTGACTAGAGTCAATTAGTAAATGAAAATATGAATATATTTTATGAATATATATATATACTTGAATTTTGCTCTCTGAATGAAATGCAAGGCTTGTAAAATTCAAGCATTTTTTTCTCAACCAAACATGGATATTTGCTAGTTTAAAAAATCTTAAAAATGATTAATACTCTCCAATACGAAGAAAGCTGTTGATTTAAAAATTAAAATATAATTACAGTTACTTTTCTTGGCATGGCTATTGTTACTGAGTGACATGGCACAATAAAACATAGTAAATATGCAGTTTATTTTGTTTTAAAGTAGGTCTTATCTATAAAGGCACACCCAGAGGTGGGTTTACAATCCTAATTATAGGATTATATTCATCAGTGATTCAGATGATCTGAAAACATGAAAATAACACTCTCTCTTGATTTAAATATTATTTGCAAACACCAAAAACTCAACAATAGGAAAAACTCAACAAGAGGCCAGTAAGTACACATTTCCTTCTGTATGCAGCTCTCTGTCTGGGTTGGTATCTAGGAAACATGACTAAATTTTGAAGGAGCGTGAACTATGCTACTTCAACTCTTTCTATTAAATAAAGTGACTGCCAATATCTGGGTTGAAGCTACAGAGCACAGATAGCTTTTTATATCTATATGGAGTGCAATGAGCCATCCAAGCTAACGCAGCAGAGAGAACATGTACTAACAAAATGATTGTAGAGACCCATTGACTTGATGGATGTCTGGGATTGTATAGAATAGAGGTGCCCATGACAAAAATGGTAGCAGATTTGAAAGCCTTTAACAGGCTCCTTTTTAGCCATTCCAGCATGGTTTATTAGCATGACAAAAACTCCCTGCTTTCTCTCTCTTTAATGATTCTGTCCTATGAACCAATGAATGTTTTCATTTGGAAAATAAGAAAGCACTGACCTGTTATTTGAATTGGTTTCTTTAGTGAAGCTCAGGGAATAAATATGCTAATTCTGTGCTTTAAGGAATGTATTGGGTGAGGCCCATCACTTCACTCATTTCAGTGGCTACTAGGCCCAGGTGAGAAAAAGCTACTACTTGGAATATTTCATCATGCCAAAGTTTGACCTAGAAAATAGAGAATTTTAGTGACACTCGAATATACTTTTAGATAGTGATGTTCAGATTATATTCTCCCCAGTTTAACTCATCATTTGTTAATTATGATACCTGAAGCAATTGACCTCAAGCTACTGCTTGATTCTTCATAAAAGAAGCAGTTACTATTAAAAGCTACCACATAAATCTTGAAATATTCACAAAATCTTACACAAATAATTCTTTTTCATATAGGAATAAAAGACAATCTTCTTCACATACACGCAAATGTACAAAAACACATTCCTCGAGGAAATAGAATTTTCTTGGCACACCAGGGCTTTTACAGAGGAGTTAAATAACAACAGAGGTGCCACCTGGAAAAAAGTTTTCCCTGGCTTTAAAACTGGAACGAAACAACTCTCAACATTTGCAAAACATTCCTTTATTATTAGAAATAAATTATTTGTATAAAAAATTGCATGCGTCAACCATTGCATTTATTTTTAGCACAACCCAGGGCTTCAATCCGGTCAGCCATTACAAGAAACAGACTCATTGTCTTATACAAGTTGAACAAGGTGGGACAGGAATGGGAGTTCTCACAATCACAGAAAAATACAAGAATAACATCAGACATGGTTTATTTCAACAGCATTTTTTTTCACAAGCTAACATTAGTTTTCCTTTTGTGATTTTTTTTTTTTAACTGCTCTTGAGTAAGCAATACTTTAGCTTGACACTCATTGGTTGTGTTGTATAAAATGGGTTTATTCACTCCCTGTTATTGATACTTTTGGCATGTGGCTACTGTTTGTTCCTTACAAGATTGACTATTGATTTGATTGATTGTAGTCTACAGAGATCTCCAGGAGTAAGTGTTGGCGGTGTCATGTTCATGGTTTACCATCGCCTACCACGTTTCTCCATATTGTATCTTTTCCCTGTTTCAGATTGAATGATTGCTGTAGCTGATATATGTCGTCTTGGTAGAGGAAGCTGTTAAGACAAAATAAGACAAATTATAATACAGACTAATAAATTAGCTTGTTAAAATGACTTTAAAATTCAAATCTTGTGATAACTATTTTATGATATGTAGCTTTCATGTTACTTATTATTTTTAAACCATGAAGAATCTAACCATTGTAGAATTAAGATGCAGCAGAATTTTTCATCTGTAAAACTAGTTTCATTTATAGTATATTTACCAAAAGGGGAAAAAAAAAAAAAACTGAAAATGTGAACACCCTGTTCTTTAACAAATTTTAGTAAAATTAAATTTTAATGTGTTTTTTTTTGGCTTTTTCGGGCCACACCCGCAGCATATGGAAGTTGCATCAGAGCTATAGCTGCCGGCCTATGCCACAGTAATGCAGCATCCAAGCTGTGTGTCTGTGACCTACATTACAGCTCACAGCGGATCTTTGACCCACTGACCAAGGCTAGGGATCAAACCCACATCCTCATGGATACTAGTTGGGCTCGTTACCACTGAGCCATAATGGGAACTTACTTAATGTGTATTATTTTGATTTACGATACAAAAAAATGAAAGAGCAGATAAATTCTCTATTCTGCAAAAGACAAAAAAAAGTTTTTTACAACCCACATTAATGACTCAATTCTTCAAGTCTGATTTGATGACCAAAAAAGGATTAGTCATTATAATTAGTTGTGCTTTGAGAATGAATATATCTTCCACTTAAAAAATAATACTTTTAGGGATTTCCTGTTGTGGCTCAGCAGTAATGAACCCAACTAGTATTCATGAGGATATAGGTTCGATCCCTGGCCTCACTAGATGCGTTAAGGATCTGGTGTTGCAGTGAGCTGTGGTGTGGGTCACAGATGCACTCAGATCCTGTGTCTGTGGCAAAGGCTGGCAGCTGCAGTTCCAATTCTACCCCTAGCCTGGGAACTTCCATATGTCACATGTGCAACCCTAAAAAGAAAATAAATTAAAAATTAAAATTTTTTTAAAAATTTGAAAAATAATACTTTTAGACTTTAGAAGTAGACAGAATAAAATATCAATGCATTTTGCCAACACACATATATCTGGTTTCATCCAAAGGGTACAAATGGAGATGTTTAGAAAATAAAGACTCAAAGAAGGAAATGAAGAGTCAATTGTTCTGGTACCAACTTCCTATGAAGTAAAACCCATTATTGTAAGAATAATCTGTACTATAAAAATGTAGATACGAAAATATTCTAGGTCAAATTTATACTCATACTTAATTTCCAGAAATACAAACCTAAATCCAAATAATTCCTTTGGATTTTTGAGAGAGATGATGGCATACATTTCTGTTCTAAAATTTTAAATGTGACGTCCTATTTTTCAGTGGAACCCTGGAATTAATAATCATAAGAAGGATGATGAAAAATTCAAAACATGTATGTATTTCACTATATAAATCCAATTCAGAGTGAATCAAATTTTTAGAGAATAATTTAGTTTTTGAAGATTGAATAAGGAAATTGTGAATGTCCTTCTCTGAAATAATTGGCAATCAGACTCATTCCATTTTAATGCACATGAACACTAGGAATTGACCAGACAAGTTCTTACCAGAGACTAAGAATATACTAAGTCCACAATCACTAAAATTATCGCAGAAAACCCAGGAAGTTCTAGTTGTAGATATTTTTGCTATTTTTGATTTCATTGAATATTATGAGCATCATGCCCCAAACAGGTGATATATCTGCTTATCTTACCTACTTTGCCCTCATTAGGTTTTTATGGGCACAAGAGAAAGGAAGTAGATCTTAGACCTGGTTTTAAATTACATTTTGTTCTCTAAAAAATGAATGGGAAAGGCCACTGAACTGGGTCACTCAGTATTATCAGTGGTCCACAGTCCACAATACTGGGTTTTTGTAAGGGTGGAGGCAGAGTAGATTTGCAAGGGAATGGCTGTTGTCCTGGAGAATCTATATGCAATGATGCTTAACACTTCTAAAATGTTGTATGTCACATTTCGTTTAGTGTGAAGTGAAATACAATAACATTTATGGTCTTCACTTTTTAAAGAAAAAAATTCCTAATTTATATAATGCTCTCATATGCCTCTAAATTTTTTTCTAAGAAAATAAAATCTGTACTTTGGCTGTATTTTTGAATGACTTTCATGTAATCTTTGTGGACAAGATGAAGGTAAGAGTAGGAAAAATGACCCTTAAAAAGATTGTTCAGCTTCCTGATCTATTCAATATATTTAACAATAACTAAAATGTAAGACATAGTTATCAAATTTGTAGATAGCTAGAAAGAAAAATCATGGTTGAAATAAAGGAACAAGGGCCAAGAGACCTTGACAAAGATGATCTTCTGATATTAATCTTCAAGGATTTTCCACCTTTTAAGATTCTAAAGCTATTTATTAATTTGTACTTCACTCTTGGAACTCTTAGATGTGAACTCCAAGGAAAAAAGATGGTAGAATTCTATTGAGAAAAAAGACTATAATTTACAAAAGGCAAGCAATCTTAATTTTTCTAATGGTTAGAAAAGGCACATAAGGCTTTGGAAACTGATGATTTGGTCAACATTGAAACGGTGATTAAGAGGCAGACTTTGTTAATAGCAGCTATCTTGCAAGAAGACAGAGGGATGATAAAACAATAGCATTTTTGGAATTTTAAGTCCATTCTATTAACCACAGATCAAACTGCAGACAAACCTTGGAGACAGAATGGGTTCAGATACAGACAACTGCAACAAAGTGATTATCACAATGAAGGGAGAGACATGAAGTTTTTGGGTTCTCAGTGCATACAAAAGTTATGCTTATACTATACTATAGTCTATTAAATGTGTAACAGCATTATGACTAAAAATACAATGTACATACCGTAACTAGACAAAAACGCCTTATTGCTAAAAAATGCTAACCAGCTCAGGATGCCACAAATGCTTATTTGGTAAAAATAGAAAAAAAAAAAAAAGTAGTATCTGGGAAACACAATAGAATGAAGCACAGTAAAACAAGGTATGTTTGTAGGTTTTCATATCAGCAGTGATATTTTTACCTTTATCCCAGAAGTATTACAGACCAAAAGGGATCAGAGATGTACATATGTACATAGAAGCTCTATAAAACTTCTGGTATTGAATATGCTTATTGAAAATCAGTTTTTGCATGCAGCAACAATGCACTTCCTGTGCACACCACACTATGTTCACAAGCTAGAAAAAGAACCTCTACCGCCAGCAGCAGCTGTTTTCATGAATTATGCATGAACATAGCCTAAGGAATGCCATGTGACAGCATTTGTTAATTGGGTGCCATTGATAAAATTCATGTATATCAACTCTGTTTCTCTCTTTCCACACTTCTATGAAATAACATTTGACCTTTTTTTAATGTGTGAAATGCAGTTCTGCAAATTTAGTCGTGAACATGGACTCATTTGGTCTCCCTCCAGTTTCACATTATATTTATTCTGTGTGCCTTTAGAAGCTTTAAAATATTACATATGTGATTAGAATTTCTGGCTTTAATAAGTCACCTTTAAGATGAAATTTCTGTTTTGTGGACTTGTATTGCTTCATGGCTATGAGGAAAAAACATTGCATATATATCATAAATATACAGCTAAAATGTCAGAAAAATAAGGTTATAGAATAGAAGCCATAATTATCAAAATTCTCCCCATAATAAAAAGATGCTAAAACAACAGTTTTTGAATTTTAAGTCTTCTCTTTTCTGTTAACCACAGACCAATGAATCTATAGTTTCATGGCCGCAATGATACTTTTACCTTTATATAATGATTTATAGCTTATAAAACACTGTCCCGTATGTCATTGTCACTTCATTGTAGTAAAGGTGATTTGTCAAAAGTCTGGTAGCAGAAAGTGTGAGAATGTGGCAACATGGATATCATTCCAGTGGATCAACCAGCCCTGGATTTGTTGAGAAGAGGCTTCACCAGTTTTGAGAGGAGGCATTTTAAATCAGAGGAAGCATGGTACTAGTTATAGAGAGTTGAAGGGCAAAAGCTGTTCCAGTTTTCTTTCTTTTTTTTCACTCTTTTTTTGGTAAGATTTTTATTTTTTATTTTTATTTTTTTAATGGCTCCCCCCTGGCATATAGAAGTTCCCAGGCTAGGGGTCGAATCAGGGCTGCAGCTGCTGGCCTACGCCACAGCCACAGCCTTACTTGGATCCAAGGTATATCTGCAACTCACTCGGCAGCATTGTGGCAATGCCAGATCATTAACCCAAAGAGCGAGGCAAGGGATTGAACCTATGTCCTCAAGTATACTAATTAGGTTTGTTATTGCTAAGCCACAACTGGAACTCCCTTATTTTTTTCTATTATACTTGATTTGCAATGTTCTGTCAATTTCTACTGTACAGCAAAGTGACCCAGTAACACATAAATATATATACATAATTTTTCTCACATTATATTCCATCGTGTTCCATCACAGGTGCCTAGATGTAGATCTCTGTGCTATATAGCAGATTTCACTGCTTATCCATTCCAAGGGCAATAGTTTGCATCAACTAACCCCAAATTCCCAGTCCATCAAACTCCTCCCCATACCGCCTTGGCAACCACACGTCTGTTCTCCAAGTCCATGAGTTTGTTTCTTTTCTGTAGAAAGGTTCATTTGTGCCATATATTAGATTCTAGATATAAGTGATATCATATAGTATTTGTCTTTCTCCTTCTGACTTAGTTCACTTAATATGAGAGTCTCTGGCTCCAAACATGTTGCTGCAAATGGCATTATTTTGTTCTTTTTATGGCTGAGTAGTATTCTACTGTGTATATGTAACACATCTTCTTAATATATTCATCTGTCGATGGACATTTAGGTTGTTTCCATGTCTTGACTATTGTGAACAGTGCTACAGTGAACACAGGGGTGCATGTTATCTTTTTCAAAGAAAGTTTTGTCTGGATATATGTCCAGCAATTGGATTGCTGGGTCAGTCATATGGTAGTTCTGTATTTAATTTTCTGAGGTACCTCCATACTATTTTCCATGGTGTTTGAACCAATTTACATTCCCTTTTTTCCACACCCTCTCCAGCATTTATTATTTGTTGACTTGTTAACGATGGCCATTCTGACTGCTGTGAGGTGGTATCTCATAGTAGTTTTGATTTGCATTTCTCTAATGATTAGTTATGTTGAGCATTTTTTCATGTGCCTGTTGGCCATCTGTATATCTTCTTTGGAGAAATGTGTAGTCATGTCTTTTGCCTGTTTTTCAATTGAGTTGTTGGTTTTTTTGCTGTTGACTGGTATAAGTGGTTTGTATATTTTAGAGACTAAGCCCTTCTCAGTTAAATCATTTGAAACTATGTTCTCCCATTCCATAGGATGTCTTTTTTTTCTTTTTTAAGATGTCCTTTGCTATGCAAAAGCTTTCAAGTTTGATTGGGGCCCATTGGTTTATTTTTGTTTTTATTTCTGTTCCCTTGGGAGACTGACCAAGAAAGTGTTTGTATGGGTGATGTCAGGGAATGTTTTGCCTATGTTCACTTCCAGGAGTTTGATGGTGTCTTGTCTTATGTTTAAGTCTTTAGGCCATTTTGAGTCTCTGTGCATAGTGTGAGGATGTGTTCCAGTTTCATTGACTTGCATGCAGCTGTCCAGGTTTCCCAGAAATGCTTGCTAAAAAGACTGTCTTTTTCCCATTTTATGTTCTTGCCTCCTTTGTCAAAGATTAATTGACCATAGGTGTCTGGGTTTATTTCTGGGTCTCTATTATGTTCCATTGGTCCATATGTCTATTTTGGTACCAGTACCACACTGTGTTGATGACTGTGGCTTAGTAATATTGCCTGAATCTGGGAGAGTTATGTCTCCTGCTTGGTTTTTGTTCCTCAGAATTGCTTTGGCAATTCTTGGCTTTTATGATTCCATATCAACTTTTGGATTGTTTCTTCTAGTTCCGTAAAAAATGTTATGGGTAATTGGATAGGGATTGACTGTATCTGTAGATTGCTTTGGGTAGGCTGGCCATTTTAACAATACTGATTCTTCTAATACAGGAACATGGAATATCTTTCCATTTCTTTGAATCCTCTTTAATTTCCTTGATTAGTGTTTTATAGTTATCAGCATATAAGTCTTTCACCTCCTTGGTCAGGTTTACTCCTAATATTTAATTTTTTGCATGCGATTTTAAAAGGTATTGAATTTTTATATTCTTTTTCTAATACTTCATTGCTAGTATAGAGAAATGCAACTGATTTCTGAATGTTAATCTTGTATCCTGCTACTTTGCTAAATTCATTGATCAGTTTGAATAGGTTTTGTGTGGAGTCCTTAGGGTTTTCTATATATAGTATCATGTCATCTGCATAGAGCAACAATTTTACCTCTTTTCTTCCAATTTCAATACCTGTTATTTCTTTTGTCTGATTGCTGTGGCTAGGACGTCCAATACTATGTTGAATAAAAGTGGTAAGAGTGGGCATCCTTGTCTTGTTCCAGATTTTAGTGGGAAGGCGTTCAGCTCTTCTCCATTGAATATTATATTGGCTGTGGGTTTGTCATAAATGGCTTTGATTACCATAAGGTATGTTCCCTCCATACCCACTTTGGTAGGAGTTTTTATGAATGGATGTTGGACTTTGTCAAATGTTTCTCTGCATTTATTGAGATGATCATGTGGTTTTTGACTTTTCTTTTGTTAATGTGGTGTATGACAATGATTGATTTGTGTATGTTGAACCATCCTTGTGACCCTGGGATGAATCCCACTTGGTCGTGCTTTATGATCTTTTTTTTTTGTATGCTGTTGGATTTGGTTGGCTAAAATTCTGTTGAGAATTTCTGCATCTATAATCATCAGAGATATTGACCTCTAATGTTCTTTTTTGGTAGTATCTTTGGTTTTGGTATTAGGTTGATGGCAGCTTCATAGAATATCTTTGGGAGTGTTGCTTCTTCTTCAACCTTTTTGGAAAAGTGTAAGAAGAATGGGTATGAGTGCTTCTTTGTATGTTTGGTAGAATTCACCTGTGAAGCCATCTGGTCGTGGACATTTGTTTGTAGGGAATGTTTTTATCACATATCCAATTTCATTTCTACTGATTGGGCATGTCTATTGATCTATTTCTTCCTGATTCAGTTTTGGCAGGCTATATGTCTCTAGAAATTTGTCCATCTCTTCTAGGTTGTCAAATTTGTTGGCATATAATTGTCCATAGTATTCTCTTATGATTTTTTTTTTTTTTTGTATTTTTGCACTATCTGTTGAGCTTTCTCCTTTTTTAATTCTTATTTGGTTTTTTTCTTTGCTCTTGTTGGTGAGTCTGGCCAAAGGTTTGTCAATTTTGTTTATTACCCTTTCAAAGAACCAGCTCTTAGTTTTTATTGATGTTTTTTTCTATTGTTTTTTGAATCTCTATTTTATTGATTTCTGGTCTGATCTTTATGATTTCCTCCTTTCTGCTGACTTTAGGTTTTGTTTTTGTTCTTCTTTTTCTAATTCTCCTAGGTGGTGTGTTAAGTTGTCTACTTGAGATTTTTCTTCTTTTCTGAGGAAGGCCTGTATCACTATGAACTTGCCTCTAAGCAGTGCTTTTGTGGGATCCCATAGATTTTGAATGGTTTTGTTTTTATTATCATTTGTCTCGAGGTATTTTTTTAATTTCCCTTTTGATTTCCTTATTGACCCACTGGGTTTTTAGTGTAGCATGTTGTTTAGTCTCCATGTAGTCAGTTTTTTCCCATTTCTTTTCCTGCGGTTGATTCTAATTTTATGCCATTGTGGTCAGAAAAGATATATGAAATAATTTCTATACTCTTAAATTTGTTGAGGTTAGTTTTGTGCCCCAGTCTGTGGTCAATCCTTGAGAATGTTTCATGTGCACGTGAAAAAATGTATATTCTGATTTTTTTGGATGTAATGTCCTGAAAATGTCAATTAAGTCTAAATTACCCATTGTGTCATTTAGGGTCTCTGTTGCCCTATTGATTATCTGTCTAGAGGATCTGTCCATTGATGTGAGTTGGTGTTAAAGTCTCCTACTATTATTGTATTCTCATTAACTTCTCCTTTATGTCTGTTGGTATTTGTTGTATGTATCTGGGTGCTCCTATATTATGGGCCTATATATTGATGATTGTAATATCCTCTTCTTGAATGGTTTTCCTCTCCTTTTATTATTAGTGTCCTTCTTTTTCTTTATGGCCTTTGTTTTAAAGTCTATTTTTGTCTGAGGCAAGTATTGCAACTCCTGCTTTCCTGTCTTTTCCACTCACATGAAATATCCTTTTCCATCCCCTCACTTTCAATTTATATGTGTCCTTTGCCCTAAGGTGAGTCTCCTGTAGACAGCATATTATAGGCTCTTATTTATTTATCCAATCTGCCACTCTTTGTCTTGATTGGAGCATTCAGTCCATTGACATAAAGCTTGTTTTCCAGTTGATTCTATGTTTTTCCTTTGTTCCTTTTTTTGGTTGGATGATTTCCTTTTATGCTTTTTGTTTCCTTTTCTTTTTAGTTTTTCTGAATGTGCTAGTTGGTTTTGACTTGTGGATGCCCTGTTTTTCAAGTATATTAACCCTTTCCTATATCTGCTTGCTCTAGCCTGATAGTGGTATAGGCTTACATATATTGTTAAAAAAAAAAAAAAAGTCTAGATTTACCTACTTTCCTCCCTCACATTTTATGATTTTAAAGTCCTTTTTTTTAACATCTTCAAGTTTGTCCTTTTGCTGTTCCTTGTGTTTATGGTTACTATTACAATAGTTTTTTGGTTTTGTTTTTTGTTTTTTCCCCTTTAGATCTGTCTACTGGCTTATTTAATTGATTGCTTTCCTGGTGTGGTTTTCTCCATCCTATTTCTTCCTCTTTTTTATTTAGAGGAGCCCTTTCTGTTTTTTCTTTTAGAATGAGTTTAATATTACTGTACTCTTTCAGTTTCTGTTTCTTGGAGAAAATTGTTATTTCTCCCTCTATTTTAAATGATATTCTTGCTTGGTAGATTATTCTAGACTGCAAAATTTTCCCTTTCCCAGAACTTCAAATACATCCTGTCACTCTCTTCTGGCTTGTAGTGTTTCTGTAGAGAAATCAGCTGATAGCCTTATTATGCAGGGTTATAATTAACTCTGTTTCTCTCTTGCTGCCTTTAGAATCCTCTCTTTAACTCTTGCCATTTTCGTTATTATGTGTCTTGGTGTGGGCCTGTTTGGGGCCCTCTGTGCTTCCTGTGTCATGAATCTGTGTCCTTCAGATTTGGAAAGTTTTCAGCCATAAGTTCTTCAAATATATTTTCTGTCCCCCCTTTTTTTGTCTCTTTTTGGAATCCCTTTTATGTGTTGATTGGCCCACTTTATAGTCTCCCGTAGATATCATATTGCTTGCTTTTTCCTTTTTCACTTGGTTTTCTGTCTGCTGTCCTGAGTGGATGATTTCCATTATACTATCTTCCAAGTCCCTAATTCCGTCCTCTTCCAATGATCCATTTTGCTCTTCAGTGACTTTCAGTCAGCTTGCATCTCTGCAAAGGAATGTTCTAATTTTTCTTGGTTCCTCCTTATATTTTCTAGTTCCTTTCTAAAGTAATCTGCATTAGTGTTCATAGCTGCTCTTAATTCCTTCCTACTCGCTCTTCGTCCCTTCAGTATTTTCACTGTCTCCTTTGTGAACTCAGTGTCTCTTAGACTGCAGTGGTCTGTTTCATTATTTGCTCCTTTGGGTGACTTCTCCTGCTTTTTTTAACCAGGAATGATTTCTGGGCTTCTTCATTTTGCTTATATTTTTCTCATTCTGTGAGCTTAGGGAAAATGACTCCTGTAGGCTTGGAGGGCTAGTTATATGCATGAGTGCCCCTGGGTATTTTGTGAGAACTTACTTTTGATTTTTAGGGTGCTTGATGTGTGTGCTTCCAGGGAGATGGAGGCAATGGTCAGGGCTAGTAGCTAGTGCCTGGTTGCTGGGCCCTTGACAGTGGGCAGGACCCACGGGAAGGTGGGGCAGGCTGCTCCTCGTTGCAGGGCCCTGGGAAGTGACAGTGATCAGGCGTGTATAGGCAGTGCCCAGAGCATTTGGCAGTGGCAGTAGCAGGGCAGGTGCAATCCCAGGGGAGTGAGAGCAACAATGAATGGCGCTTGGTTGCAGTGCCCCCTTTTTTTTTTTTTTTTTTTTTTGCCAACCTTTCAGGTGCCTAGGGCCTCAGTTGGTATCTGTTCACAGACCCCTAGTGGTGGTGGGCCATGTCCTCCTCTGGTGTCTGAGGTAATTGCTATGAAGCTCTGCCAGCTATAAATCACACAAGAGTGCTTAGCCCCCCACTGCCCTTAGGCCACACAAGAGGTACCTGGCCTTCTGTACTCTGTCTCCCATAGCCTGCACCAGAGGTGCTCTGTCATCTGAGAGTCTGTGTGTACACAGGCAAAGCTATTCCTATGTGGTCCTCCCCTCCCTCTCTTCCCCTCCCCAGCAATGGCACCTTGCTTCTCCTGCAGACGCATACCTCCTCCTTGGTTCCCTCAGCTGTAGCGTTTGGCTCCCCAGCCCATGGCATTCAGCTCCCAGCCCTTGGCACACTGCTCTCTAGCCCCTCAGGCTGTCTCCATACACCCACCCCTAGCCCTCTCTCTGGTTCTGACTTCCGGAGCCAGAGTCTCAGTGTCCAGCCCCCACCAGAGCATCTCAGGCTGTGGCCTCTAGGGGTGTGGTGCACATCATCTGTGCAGCTCTTCCTCTGCTTTGCCCTCCTCAGTCCTGCTGCTGCACTTTTCTGCACAACTTTGAGGTTCTTCCATGTCAGCTGATCTCCCTGTCAGTTAGGTGGTTTCTCAGGGTATGGGTTTGTTCCTTTCCTCTTTAAAAGCTCCCTCTCAGGAGTGCTAGTCCCATCCTGATTGCTTTTCTCTCTTTTCTTTTTTAATTTTCCTTTTGTTCTACCCAGTTATGTGGAGGGTGTTTTGCCCTTTTTTGGAGGTTTAAGGTCTTTTGCCAGCATTCAGTAGATGTTCTGTGCGAATCGTTCTACATGTAGTTTTTTTTGTTTTTGTTTTGTTTTTTTTGGTTTGTTGGAGAAGGTGAGCACCACGTCTTACTCTTCTGCCCTCTTGATCCCCACTCCCCAATTTTCAATTATACTTCTTAAGACATAAGACCCAGTTTTAGAAGAAAAATGTTACATTTAAGCTATTCAAGTTTTTGGTATTTTGAGAGAATTTATGATTTTGAATGACTCTTGGCTCAAATCATCGTTACATGTAGTAGAGGGAACTGGGGCACAAGGCATCCATAATGATAGGTCGTGTAAGTGAACAAATGTTAGCAGTGGTTACCTGGAGTGGGATTACAGAAGGACATGCAAAGATTTCACATACTGTTCTCCTGAATGTGTAAACTTCAATCACTTTATCTGGCCTAATGTATTCAACCCAAACCACTCCTATAAAAGATGATACTACACTGAAATCTCCAGAGTACAATTTAACCTTCTTTCAGGTAGTAATTACTTTATTTTGATTCATCTTTTTAACTTTCTTTTACTTTCCAAAAATGAGCATCTGACTCCTCCAGAATGTGGTAGGCTTTTTCCACCATACATGCTCCACATCTGTACTCTTTCATTCTTATTTCTGAGAAAACAGGGAAATGTACATGCTATAAAATTTTCATTTCAACATCCACAGAAAATAATAGGAGGGAAAAAAAAGTGGATGAGACTTATTTCTAAGACATGGGATTAGTCTCATCAATACTGGAAACTTTCCCTTCAGGGAACCAATTTTTTAAAAGGGTGGGAAGAGTTTATTAATTTTTTTCCTTACCACATTCCAGAGGTGAGTCTGGGAAAACTGTTGTTTCTTTCACTGTATGTTTGCTTACTTTCATTTGAAACAATATTATATAAAATTTTCTGGACTGTTGATAAAACAAGTGCAACTGTAGACTGATGAGTCATACTGAAGAGTGCCAGTGTTCAAAGTGTATCACTGGCCAACAGTAGTTTATTGGCATCCTACAGGAGGTTTTAACTTCCTGAACTGATGCTTTCAAGACAGAAAAACACATAAAATTCTGCCCTCAAATCATAAGCATTCTACTCTGATGCCTTTAAGTGTAGTTATAGTACATCCTTTGCTAAGGGCCCAAATAAGCCCACTATTAGTCAATTGCTTACCTATAATCAGAGATGATTATAACAATTTGATGCCAAAACCCATCCTTACTGCATCTTTCTTGTACACTTTCTCAAAGTTTCATGTTTGCTGAAGGATGACTATGTGGGGAGTATCTGTGAAATTCTCTACAAGTGACTCAATTTGATATTCATGAGCTGAAGGTCATCTTCCTGGAGGATATGGCCAGTAATTACAATAAGTCTGATAGAAAATGAAGCCAGTAAGTTTTAATTAAGTTATGCATATGGGGCATTAGAGTGGACAGTTTTCATCTGGAAATCTTGATATAAGGGAAGGTTTGTCAGTCTAGTGAAGGCTCTAAGTTGTTATAATAATTAAATCAAATAAAATCAATCTAACCTGTGTTTCATGTCAAAGGTACAGAAAATAGGAGATAGAGCCTCCTGGAGGAAACTGAGATAAAGAGGGTAATTTTTTCATATGGTTTTATCCTTAATTATTAAATACCTGTTCTGTATTCATAGAACATAGGAAGCAAGGACCTTAGCTTTTCTTTCTTTTTCAACCATCTATAGAAATTTGTAAAGGTTGTATGTATTTTTCACTGTATTCAGCTTTCTGGTATTTTGCTGTTCATAACTCCAGTCTATTTGCTTAGATACAAAGATGGACTTGAACAGCGCAGTTAAACTCTGCTGGATTAATTTGGTACTGGGATGTGCTTCTTCAGGGATGATTACAGAGAAGAGCAATATAGGTGAAGAAAAGTAATGTTACAATTTTCAGGGTCATGAGGCTTTCAGAGAAGACTTCTATTATCTTAATGCTTCCAATAAGAAAAACCAAAGATCAAGGGATCAGTCTGGGGAGACAAGTAATAACTATGACTTAACCTTCATGTTGGCTAACTAGTTTTCTCATTTCCCTAAATACCTAAATAACATACTGTTTATTTGTGTAAGATATTTGGTCTGCATGCTCCATAAATACTAGTTAACAGTGAATTCTACAAGGAGTTGCCAGTATTCGACAAACAAAGCCCGTAAGGTAGTTCCTAAGCACTAAAGCATAGTTTTATAAGTGGAGCATAGTTCCAAGCTTCCAGCTCTGTAATGCCTCAAAAGAGAGACCTGAATATCACTTGGTGAAAGAGATGCTGTATTTGTATTCCCACTCTGGAGAAGAGCCACTTGCCTTGAAATCATTTGGTTCTAACCAGGTGATTCTAACTGCTGTGATGGTCTCATGGTTTGTGAGTACCACCATGTCCCTGGAAACATGAAGCACAGTCCCCAAGACCAGTAGAAGAATGTTCAACGTACATCTATCAGGAAGTGCTCCCGCTCTTGACCATCGGAAAGTCTACGGATGACTTACTGTTGGTTTCAAGACTCTCACAGAGTTCACTTTTCACTTCGCCATTTGGTCTGTCATTTCCCTTTTGGATCAGTTTGCTTTGCATGGTGGCAGCGGTCACCACAGCCTTGAAGCTCCTCTTGCGTTTTTGAACATTCTGTTCTGGATGAAAAATTATAATATAAACCTTGGGCATATAGAGCATGCCCAGAGACACCGAAGCACTTAAACTCATGGAGACAGTAAGTGTTGTTGTCTGGATGTACATCTGAAGAAGGGGAAAAAAAAAAAAAAAAAAAGAATCAATGTTGATAAACCCGATCAAAGATAAAGCAAATAACAGAACCATTTTCTGAAATTATTCCAGCTTCTCTGCTAACGGTGTGTTAAAAGGTACTTGTTGAAACTGCCTTCAATTATACTCAATTCAAGCATTCCATTCCTTTAGTCCCCACCTGCAAATGTGGGTGAAGTTCTGTTGTTTATGAAGCCCAGTTCCTTCAAACAAACAAACAAACAAACAAAGCTGATAGAGCTTAGTTTCCTTTTTAGATTTTAATTATACATATGTAAGGAAGGGGGCAAAACCAGTCTAGCAAAAGACTAACATTTTATGTCACACAAATCTTCTTCAGGGAGGTGTCACAGGGTCAAATGTTATTCTTTCAACAATAAACTTAACCTAGAAGGTGAATTAAATATAGTGGAAATAGAGCAGGAGACAAATAGTCCAGGCAAACAGTCCAGAACACCACTACTGCACACTACTGCTTGAATAATGCTAGTGTTTACATCTCCACATAATTGCTTAATTCCAGCTTCCTAACCTGATATATCACAAGTATGCTATAAGGGCTTGCTTTTCTTTAACAGTCCCCCTAAAGGATAATTCCAGAGGGTCTCCTGATGATTGCATCAGATCAAAATAAATGTGGGTGCTTTTAGAAAATACATGAAACTTCCTCCTTCCAAGATTGAAATATGGCCTTTGGGGATAGAATCCTGACATCTGGATTTTGAAAATTCTCTGCCTGGGCTCATTCCTTCTCCTTACCCCACTGAACTGACTGCTCTTGTACTTACAAAGAGACGTTTCTCTGGGAAATTTTTCTTCCTACAATCTAGTGGTTAATGACCTAAAAAAGCCAAACCTAAAAATCACTGTTTTTAGTTTTTTCATTATGTTATGAAAACAAACATGATAGTATTTTAATCTTTTTTCCTTCCCCAATATTTTGAGTTATAATCAAAAATAGAAATTGTATATTTTAAGGTGTACAACTTGATGTTTTAATAAACATATATCATGAAATGATCATTGCAATCAACTTAACATATCCATCACCTCACCTAGTTACCATTTTCTTTGTTTTCTTTTCCTTTGTTTGTGTGTGTGTGTGTGTTAAAAATGCTTAAGATCTCCCTTCTTAGGAAATGGCAAGTATACAATACAGTATTGTTACCTACAGTCACATATTCATCTTGTGTAACTGGAAGTTTGCACCTTTTGACCAATATCTCCCTTATTTCCCCTCCCCCTGCCCCTGGCAACCACTGTTCTGCTCTCTGCTTCTAAGGGTCTCACAGTTTTAGATTTCACATATAAGTGGGATCACGCAGTTTTTGTCTTTCTGGCTACTCTTGCTTAGTACAATGTCCTCCAGATTCATCCTTGTTGTCACAATGGCAGGATAAACACTCTGTACATATATCACATCGTTAAAAATAAAAATCTTTGATCTACTTTCATTTTTTATATCCTGAGCTCAAAATACAATTTTTCCAAACAACTTGGCATACACTGAGGCTACAAAGCAGCCATGTTTTAAGATTATGAAGAGATCCCTTTATTATATCTGTGATCTTCCTTAATATATATATATATATATTTTTTTTTTTTTTCTTTTTGCTCTTTCTTGGGCCACTCGCACGGCATATGGAGGTTCCCAGGCTAGGGGCTGAATCGGAGCTGTAGCCACCGGCCTACGCCAGAGCCACAGCAACGCGGGATCCGAGCTGCGTCTGCAACCTACACCACAGCTCACAGCAACGCCGGATCGTCACCCCACTGAGCAAGGGCAGGGACCGAACCCGCAACCTCATGGTTCCTAGTCGGATTCGTTAACCACTGCGCCACCACAGGAACTCCCTTCCTTAATATCTTTTCACTCTGACGATACCTCTGGAAATGTAAAGTTGTCAGATTGTATCCATCAATCCCCAGAATGCAAACTAATTGGATCGTTTTAATAAAGGGCTGAAATACGTTTACCTTCAAGGGTAAATATCTGAATCAGCTTTATGGTTGGCCTTTTCCTAGGGGAGACTGTTTCTCTTAACAGATGACAAAATCTTGATGTACAAAACTGTCCAAACCATGAAGCAAAACTTCAGACACCCACAAAAAGACTGTCTCTGTCTGAGCAATCATGTCATGTGGGTTACTGAGTTTACTATTCAGTTCATCTACCAGGAAGGCTGTCCTTTGCTTAAGACCCTATCGTAAGTATGGGAATACCCTTCCATTAGGATTGGTTTGTTTCAAAGTTCACCTCCTCCAGAAAGTCCTCCATGATAAATCTTATTTAATTATAATGTTTTTATTTTATTTCTAAGCACTAATGCATTGAAAAGTAAACACAATGGATCACTTGCTAATATATAACTCTGTGATTATAATCATTTATATAAACTGTAATAATTCATATAAAATGCAAAGCTAGGGTATAAATTTTGAATCTGTAATCTGTATTTTTTCTTATATACCTCTAGGAAATTATACACTAATTACTCATATACTACTCCTTGTTTTTAAGTAAATGAAGATCTTTGAAAATCCCTTGATTTACATTAAGTTTTTCAGAATATGCTTTCCATAATTTTCTACTGTGTCAAATGGACATCAGGGATGCTAACATTATAAGTAAGAAACTCAAAGTATTGAGGTATGAATCCAGATTTTAGGTTGGGCTCATGCATACCAACCTCAATAGAGACATAATTCAAATCCATCTGTCAGCAAAGTGATAAATTACTATGTGTCATGATCTCTTGTGCTACCTGCCAACAAGTGAAAACCCATGTTACATGTGAGTAACTAAAGGTCTACTACAATTAAGAAGGTCCTGATAAAATGTGAATATGCGCCTTTAAACCACATAAATCTCCCTAAGCTTTGCCACCTACTTTTAAGCAACTTATTATAATAATACTTCTAAGCCTCTCATGTGTTGGTTAATCCTCTTTGAATTCCTGCTTATTCTCCAGCTAGCATTGCTGCAGAAAGGCTATGTAGAAAATGGGCTGCAGAGAAAGGACATAAAGATAAGGAAAGGAGAGAGCCAAATGCGAATCACACACATAAATTTTCAAATCCACTCCCTTATAGGAACCATCAGTTTTGTCCCATTCAGACCCTGCCAAGTCAATTTAACTTATAAAAAAATAAAATAAAAACCAAAAAACTTCCAGAGGTCCAACAGCTATGAAATGATGGGAACACCCACACTTAAAGCATATAATTCTAGTCCAAGTAATTCATAAATACTTTTCTAGTTTGAAAATCTTATAAAATGTGTCTGGTACCGTAAATATAATTTTCTTTCCATATTCAGAATAATTTCTGTAATACATAGTAATTTTGATTTTGCTAAGTATTAAGCATGAAGAAGATTCTGGAATGCTAGTTTCCACATTAATTACTGCAGTCTGTTCTTTCAGCAAACCAACTCAACAGAAGATGTAATAAACAGATATTAGAATTAAATAGTACTATGCTTGGTGTTCCAAGCTCTCCATTGGACACTAGGTTTGCAGATGACACCATAATGCTGATGTGACTTATGTGCTCTCTTAAAACAGCTTCTGAAAAAATTTAATGTGAGCTCAATACATAAAAAGCATCTATATAAAAATCATACCCTAAAATGCAAAATTTTACAGTGACCAAGCCTTTGTAACAGACCTCAAACTGAGTATATTGAGGTTTTGAACTTCATTTTTTAATATTTAATGAAATGAAAATGCTATACGTATTATAATCTCAATGAAAGCAATAAGAGCAAAATAAGAACAGAAGTAAAATGCCACCTCCTGGCATTTGAGAGAAACTAAGTCCTTAGCATCATGGATTACAGGATTCTCAATATCTCTCATATTTAAGAAGACATGGCTTTCTATGTCATATTAAAAAATTGAAATGGAGCACTTGATTCCCAAAACACATGCTTTTTTTTTTGTATACCTGCTGAATATTCTAAACACTTGAGTCATGTAAGGAAGAAACATATCCAAGCAGACCTGAGCTTGAATTCCAAACCACCACTTATATATTTTTTTAAGATAAAAAGTTTATAGAGGAACTGTAACATTGCCTTGTGGGTGATAAAAGCTCTAAGTCGACCTACCAGGTGACTGTCCAAACTCTAATAAAACGTCCCTGGCAGTTGAACAGCTGTGAGCTCTTATTTTCCCTCTGACTTTTAATTTCTTACCTATGAAATGGGAAGAAATAATCCTTTTCTCACAGAAGGGTTATAGGTGGAATGACATAACCTTTACAAATCATCTCAAAGGCACAAAATAGTAGCAGCTCCAACAAAGATTATTTGCTCTGCAACTTTGAATCTAAAAGGCTGCCTACAAAACATCCTTCCAGGTAGGTAGAATTGAGAGAGGGTCATTTAGTGAAGAGGTGATAGCACTGCAGCTCTAACTGTATGATGTCAAGGAAAATGCTTTTGTAACCTTACTTCAAAGTGGGCAGAATGAAACCTTGCCCAAAAGTCAGCTGCTCTTTGCTGATGTCAGGGCCATAGTCACTGTCTCTGCTACAGGCCTAGAATAGTACACTGGCTCTCTATATTAAATTATAGCTCAGCAGAATACAGGAGGGAACTACATGAATTCCCTATAAGCAACATAAATCCACTGAGAGATGCTGACGAGGGTTTTGGATTTGTTAATGCAACCTTTTTTCCATCTTCCTTTTATGCCCCCACCTTCACTCCAAAATATTAGTACCTGGAAGAAGGAGTGTGTCTTTTCTATTATGTCCCTTGATAGTCTGTCTCTTCCTCTGCCTCCGTGGCCCCTGCACATTTTGGAGCAGTCAGATGCACTGAGGCAGCTTTATCTGATCTCGGGATAAGCCAGGAAGGAGATGACACAATGGAGCATATTAACATGACATCTTTTCTGGGACTTGTTACAACTCTTCATTCTCTGCAGGAATCACTGGTGCACATCCAGGGTCTGCTGAATGTCTGGGAATCACCAAAAGCTCCAGGAAGAGTGACCTCCAGAAAAAAGGTCAGTCTTTGACTTTCGACCAGCTGCTTGCACACAGAACTCCACAGACTCTCATATCAAAGCTGGTATGTTTTTAACCTCTTAGTAACTAAGGTAACATGTTCTGAAACCTAAAACCCCAAACAGATTTATGCCCTGTGATAAGAAACAGATTATTTATTCCTGAGTATTTCTGCCTTGCCCTGGATGGTTTTATCTCACTTTTTTGCTACATTCAGCCAGGTTCTCTTTTGCTGCTTCACACACAGCCTGACTAGTGAAAAAGTTCTGTTCACATTTTTTTTTTTTTTTTCTTTCTTGGCTGCCCCACAGCATATGGAGTTCCTGGGCCAGGGATCAGAGCCTAGCACTGTGCCAGGCCAGGGATTGAACCTGAGTCCTGGTGCTGCAGAGACACTGCAGATCCCGTTGTGCCACAGTGGGCACTCCAATAATGTCCAATTTATATATTATATATTAAGTAATATATATATTACCGAAGCTAGTAAAACTGCCTGGCAATTGGACACAGCAAAACACCAGAGGCAATAACCCAGCTCTTCAGGCTGAGTCTGGATGCTAATGAACCATTCCCAAATCCATTTCAAACATTTTACCATTGTTTCTGTTTTGTTTAGTTCAAATATCTTGCTGGCTTCTCCTTCTCAGTCCGGTTCTGAGGGATCCTTCTCATTCTAACATCTTTAACTTAAAGTTCCCCAGACCTCAATCCTTGGATATCTACTATCTATCCATCCATCCCTCAGGGCACATGACTCTTTTATGATAATATTTAGAATTATTTAGACCTTAAGCCAAGGCCAGCTTCCTGGGTGCACTGCCTGTACATAAGCTCCTTCACTCACAATGGTCTCACACTTGGTTTAATGTTCTGCTACCACGGTTTTGAAACTCTTAATATTTTTTGATTAATGAGGCCTGCATTTTGATTTTTTCACTGGAACTCATGAATTAACCATGTCCTAAAAACCATTTATACACTGATAAATTGCAGGCTTCCCTCAGGAAACTCAGTTGCCCTCTCAAGGAGCGGCTCTTCTTGGATGCCTGACATACTATCCGAAACTAACAAGCATCTGACTCCCATCGTCATTCCTCAACTTCTTCCCATAGTCTCCTCATCTTAATTCTGTCTTTCCAGTTGTTGAGATGAAAACAAATAGAAATTGTCCTTGACTCCTTTCATATGCTCACAGTCTATCTATAGCTGAATCCTGTTGACTCTACTTTCAAAATTTGTTCATAGGTCATTTTTCACCACCTCTATTGGTACTGTGATGGTCCTAGCCAACATTATCTCCCATGTAGATTTTCACTACAAATGTCCTGTTGACATCTATAAATGTCACCTCTTCTGTTCTTCTTCTCTTCTATCTGATCATCTGATTTATTTTTTACCACAGTAGCTAGAATAATCCCATTATTCAAAAATCAGGTTAGGTCACTCCTCCTCTCAAAACTCTTCAATGACTCCCCATTGATGGTGTCCCTATTAAGGCCTATAAGGGCCTCTAAACTGATGTGGCGTGACTCTTTCTTTCATTCATTCTCGCCACACCATTCTGGGTTCCTGGCTCATCTTGGAAGATACCAAGCATGCCTCTGTTTGGGGGCTTTTATATTTGATGAATTGCTCCTTCACTTCCATCAGGAGGTATTCCTTTTTGAATTGTTCTTCCAGGGAGATCTTTCCTAAACATAAATTTAAAAATTGTAACTTCCACCCTTCCACCAGCCCTTTCTGCCCAGTTGTATTTCACTCCTTGGTATCTAACTTTTTCCAGCATAAAAGTTTACATATTTTATTAACTTATTGCATCTTTCCCTTAACTAGAATAAACTTTCCATGAGCCCAGGATTTTTACTTGTTTTGTTCACTGCTATAAACTCAACACCTAGAACATTGCCTGGATGCCTGAATTTTCTGTACTTTTTAAGGTGATGTGGATCCCTATCTTGACTTTGACGTTGAAAGGAAATAACCCATGAGAAGAATCAAGATGGCAGAGGAGTAAGCCGTGGCACTCGCCTTCTTCCACGAAGACAACAACAACGAAAAAAACCCAAAAACCAAAAAAACCCTACATGTAGCACGATTCACACAGAACATCTCTTGAAAGCTGGCAATAGACCTTAAACCTCCAAAAAAGGCAAGAAACCCTCCACATAACTGGGTAGAACGAAGGCAAAAAAAAAAAAAAAGAGAGAGAGAGAGAAAAGGATTCAGGATGGGACTAGCACTCCTATAGAGGGAGCTGTTAAAGAAGAAAGGAACCCACACCCTGGGAAGCCACCTGTCTGACAGGGAGATCAGCTGACATGGAAGAACCTCAAAGTCATGGATAAAAGTGCAGCAGCTGGACAGAGGAGGGCAAAGCAGAGGGAGAGCCACACAGATTATCTTATTACCACCCCTCCAGACACCACAGCCTGATGCTTGGGTGGGGGCTGGGTGCTGAGCTTCAAGCTCCAGAGTTCAGTTGTAAGGAAGGGACGAGGATTGGCTGGATGGAGACAGCCTGAGGGGTTAGGGAGCAGTATACCACGGGCTGGAGATCTGAATGCCACAGCTAGGGGAACCCAGAAGGAGGTCTAGGCCCCCTGGAGAAGCAAGATGCCATTGTTAGGGAGGGTGGGAGGAGGAGGGGCAGACTGCCATAGGAATATCTTCGTCTGCTCACACTTGGGCTCTCAGAGGGTGGGGTGCCTTGGCACAGGCTACTAGTGGTGAGATGCCACTTTCTTGTGCTACTGGTGACTGTGCAACTTTTGTGACGGATACAGGTGGCTGGGCAACTCTTGTGTGGCCTAAGGGCAGCGGGGGGCTAAGCATGACGTGACATCTCTTGTGTGATCTACAGGCGATGGAGCAACACAAAGCAGTTATCTCAGACACCATATGGGGGTGTGGCCCACCATGACTAGGGGGTCTCTGAACAGGCACCACTTGCAGCCCAGTCAACTCAGATGTTAGCAAAGAAGAGGGCACTGCAACCAAGCACCATTCATTGTTGCTCTCACTCCCCTGGGATTGCACCTGCCCTGCTACTGCCACTGCCAAATGCTCTGGGCACTGCCTATACACGCCTGATCACTGTCATGTCCCAGGGCCCTGCAATGAGGAGCAGCCTGCCCCACATTCCCGTGGGTCCTGCCCACTGTCAAGGGCCCAGCAACCAGGCACTAGCTACTAGTCCTGACCATTGCCTCCATCTCCCTGGAAGCACACACATCAAGCACCCTAAAAATCAAAAGTAAGTTCTCACAAAATACCCAGGGGCACTCATGCATATAACTAGCCCTCCAAGCCTACAGGAGTCATTTTCCCTAAGCTCACAGAATGAGAAAAATATAAGCAAAATGAAGAAGCCCAGGAATCATTCCTGGTTAAAAAAAGCAGGAGAAGTCACCCGAAGGAGCAAATAATGAAACAGACCACTGCAGTCTGAGACACTGAGTTCACAAAGGAGACAGTGAAAATACTGAAGGGACGAAGAGCGAGTAGGAAGGAATTAAGAGCAGCTATGAACACTAATGCAGATTACTTTAGAAAGGAACTAGAAAATATAAGGAGGAACCAAGAAAAATTAGAACATTCCTTTGCAGAGATGCAAGCTGACTTAAAGTCACTGAAGAGCAAAATGGATCATTAGAAGAGGACGGAATTAGGGACTTGGAAGACAGTATAATGGAAATCATCCACTCAGGACAGCAGACAGAAAACCAAGTGAAAAAGGAAAAAGAAAGCAATATGATATCTACGGGAGACTATAAAGTGGGCCAATCAACACATAAAAGGGATTCCAGAAAGAGAAGACAAAAAAAGGGGGGACGGAAAATATATTTGAAGAACTTATGGCTGAAAACTTTCCAAATCTGAAGGACACAGATATCATGACACAGGAAGCACAGAGGGCCTCAAACAGGCCCACACCAAGACACATAATAATGAAAATGGCAAGAGTTAAAGAGAGGATTCTAAAGGCAGCAAGAAAGAAACAGAGTTAATTATAAAGGACCCTGCATAAGGCTATCAGCTGATTTCTCTACAGAAACACTACAAGCCAGAAGAGAGTGACAGGATGTATTTGAAGTTCTGGGAAAGGGAAAAATTTTGCAGTCTAGAATAATCTACCAAGCAAGAATATCATTTAAAATAGAAGGAGAAATAACAATTTTCTCCAAGAAACAGAAACTGAAAGAGTACAGTAATATTAAACTCATTCTAAAAGAAAAATGGAAAGGGCTCCTCTAAATAAAAAAGAAGTAAGAAGAAATAGGATGGAGAAAACCACACCGGGAAAGCAATCAATTAAATAAGCCAGTAGACAGATCTAAAGGGGAAAAAACAAAAAAACTATTGTAATAGTAACCATAAACACAAGGAACAGCAAAAGGACAATCTTGAAGATGTTAAAAAAAGGACTTTAAAATCATAAAATGTGAGGGAGGAAAGTAGGTAAATCTAGACTTTTTTTGGAATGTGTTTGAGTCTATACTACTGTCAGGCTAATGCAAACAGATACAGGAAGGGGTAATGTACTTGAAAAACAGGGCATCCACAAATCAAAACCAACTAGTACATTCACAAAAACTAAAAAGAATAGGACACAAGAAGCATAAAAGGAAATCATCCAACTAAAAAAAAGGAACAAAGGAAAAACAGAAAAAACAAGGTTTAAAATGACAATACATACATATTTATCAATAATTACCTTAAATGCCAATGGACTGAATGCTCCAATCAAAAGACATAGAGTGACAGATTGGATTTCTTAAAAAAAGAGCCTATAATAAATATTCCCTCTACAAGAGACTCACCTTAGGGCACGGTCACATATAAATTGAGAGTGAGGGGATTTGAACAGAGATTTCATGCAAAAGGAAGAGACAGAAAAGCAGGAGTTACAATACTCATTTCAGACAAAATAGACATTAAAATGAAGTTCATAAATAAAGACGAAGAAGAACATTATTTAATGGTAAAAGGATCCATTCAAGAAGAGGATATTACAATCATCAATATATAGGCCCCTAAGATAGGAGCACCCAGATACATACAACAAATAATAACAGACATAGGAGGAGAAATTGACGGGAATACAATCATAGTAGGAGACTTTAATACCCACTCACATCAATGGACAGATTCTCTACACAGATAATCAGTAGGGCAAAAGAGATCCTAAATGACACAATGGAAAACTTAGCCTTAATTGACATTTTCCGGACATTACATCCAAAAAACTCTGAACATCCATTCTTTTTTTTTTTTTTTTTTCCTTTTCTAGGGCTGCTCCTGTGGCATATGGAGATTCCCAGGCTGGGAATCTGATCGGAGCTGTAGCCACTGGCCTATGCCAGAACCACAGCAACACGGGATCCAAGCCACATCTGCAGCCTACACCACAGCTCACGGTAATGCCAGATCCTTAATCCCCTTAGCAAAGCCAGGGATCGAACCTGCAACCTCATGGTTCCTAGTTGGATTTGTCAACCACTGTGCCATGACGGGAACTCTCATTCTTCTCCAGTGCACATGGAACATTTTCAAGGATTGACCACATACTGGAGCACAAAACTAACCTCAATAATTTTCTTTCTTTCTTTCTTTTTTTTTTTTTTTTTGTCTTTTTGCCATTTCTTGGGCTGCTCCCACAGCATATGGAGGTTCCCAGGCTAGGGGTCCAATCAGAGCTGTAGCCACTGGCCTACGCCAGAGCCACAGCAACGTGGGACCCGAGCCGCATTTGTGACCTACACCACAGCTCATGGAAACGCCGGATCCTTAACCCACTGAGCAAGGCCAGGGATTGAACCCACAACCTCCTGGTTCCTAGTCGGGTTCGTTAACCACTGAGCCACAATGGGAACTCCTAATCTCAATAAATAAGAGTATAGAAATTATTTCATGTATCTTTTCTGACCACAGTGGCATGAAATTAGAATCAACCACTGGAAAAGAAATGGGAAAAAACTGACTACATGGAGACTAAACAACATGCTACACTAAAAACCCAATGGGTCAATGAGGAAGTCAAAAGGGAAATTAAAAAAATACCTCGAGACAAATGATAATGAAAACAAAACCATTCAAAATCTATGGGATCCCACAAAAGCACTGCTTAGCGGCAAGTTCATAGTGATACAGGCCTTCCTCAGAAAAGAAGAAAAATCTCAAGTAGACAACTTAACACACCACCTAGGAGAATTAGAAAAAGAAGAACAAAAACAAAACCTAAAGTCAGCAGAAAGGAGGAAATCATAAAGATCAGACCAGAAATCAATAAAATAGAGATTCAAAAAACAATAGAAAAAAACATCAATAAAAACTAAGAGCTGGTTCTTTGAAAGGGTAATAAACAAAATTGACAAACCTCTGGCCAGACTCACCAAGAAGAGGAGAGAAAGAACTCACATAAAATAAGAACCGAAAGAGGAGAAAGCTCAACAGATAGTGCAGAAATACAAAAAAAAAAAAAAAAAAAAAAAATCATAAGAGAATACTATGGACAATTATATGCCAACAAATTTGACAATATAGATGAAATGGACAAATTTCTAGAGACATACAACCTGCCAAAACTAAATCAAGAAGAATGGGATTAATTGAACAGACCAATCAGTAGAAATGGAATTGAATATGTAATAAAAACATTCCCTACAAACAAAAGTATAGGACCAGATGGCTTCACAGGCAAATTCTACCAAACATATAAAGAAGTATTTATACCCATCCTTCTTACCCTTTTCCAAAAGGTTGAAGAATGAAGCCGCCATCACCCTAATATCAAAACCAAAGATACTACCAAAAAAGAACATTAGAGGTCAATATCTCTGATGATTATAGATGCAGAAATTCTCAACAAAATTTTAGCCAACCGAATCCAACAAAGATCATAAAGCCCGACCAAGTGGGATTCATCCCAGGTTCACAAGGATGGTTTAACATAGGCAAATCAATCATCATCATATACCACATTAACAAAAGAAAAGTCAAAAATCATATGATCATCTCAATAGATGACAAAGTCCAACATCCATTCATGATAAAAGTCTTACCAAGGTGGGTACAGCGAGAATACACCTTAACATAATAAAAGCTATTTACAACCAACACATAGCCAATATAATAAAATGGAGAAATGCTGAAAACCTTCCCAGTAATATCTGGAACAAGACAAGGATGCCCACTCTTACCACTTTTATTCAACATAGTATTGGACGTCCTAGCCACGGCAATCATTCTAACAAAAGAAATACCGGGTATTGAAATTGGAAGAAAAGAGGTAAAACTGTCACTCTATGCAGATGACATGATACAATAAATTGAAAACCCTAAGGACTGTGTACAAAAACTGATCAATGAATTCAGCAAAGTAGCAGGATACAAGATTAACATTCAGAAACCTGTTGCATTTCTCTATTCTAGCAATGAAGTATTAGAAAAAGAATATAAAAATTCAATACTTTTTAAAATCACACGCAAAAAATTTAAATATTTAGGAGTAAACCTGACCAAGGAGGTGAAAGACTTGTATGCTGAGAACTATAAAACATTAATCAAGGAATTTAAAAATGATTCGTAAAATGGAAAGATACTCCATGCTCCTAGATTGGAAGCATCAATATCGTAAAGATGGCCAGCTTCCCCAAAGCAATCTACAGATTCAGTGCTATCCCTATCAAATTACCCATGACATTTTTTCATAGAACTAGAACAAACAATCCAAAAATTTATATGGAACCATAAAAGACCCAGAATTGACAAAGCAATTCCGAAGAACAAAAACCAAGCAGGAGGCATAACTCTTCCATACTTCCGACAATATTAGAAAGCCACAGTCATCAAGACAGTGTGGTACTGGTACCAAAACAGACATACAGACCAATGGAACAGAATAGAGAATCCAGAAGTAAACCCAAACATCTATGGTCAAGTAATTTTTGACAAAGAAGGCAAGAACATAAAATGGGAAAAAGTCTCTTCAGCAAGTGGTGCTGGGAAAACTGGACAGCTGCCTATAAATCAGTGAAACTAGAACACACCCTCACAACATCCACAAAAATAAATTCAAAATGGGTTAACGACTTAAACATAAGACAAGACACCATCAAACTCCTAGAAGAACATAGGCAAAACATTCCCTGACATCACCCGTACAAATGTTTTCTTGGGTCAGTCTACCAAGGCGATAGAAAGAAAAACAAAAATAAACCAATGGGCCCCAATCAAACTTAAAAACTTTTGCACAGCAAATAAAACCATACAAAAGATATCTTACGGAATGGGAGAACATAATTTCAAATGATGCAACTCACAAGGGTTTAGTCTCCAAAATATACAAACAACTTATACAAGTCAGCAACAAAAAACCAACAACTCAGTTGAAAAATGGACAAAAGACCTGAGTACACATTTCTCCAAAAAATACATACAAATGGCCAACAGGCACATGAAAAAAATGCTCAACATAACTAATTATTAGAGAAATTCAAATCAAAACTACTATAAGGTACCACCTCAGACTGGTCAGAATGGCCATCATTAACAAGTCAATAAATACCAAATGCTGGAGAGGGTGTGGAGAAAAGAGGAATTCTTTCTTCACTGTTGATGGGAATGTAAACACTGGTACAAACACTATTGAAAACAGTATGGAGGTACCTCAGAAAACCAAATAAGGAACTACCATATGACCTAGCAATCTCACTCCTGGGCATATATCTAGACAATACTTTCACTGAAAAAAATACATGCACCTCTGTGTTCATTGCAGCACTGTTCACAATAGCCAAGGCATGGAAACAACCTAAATGTCTGTGAACAGATTAATGGATTAAGAAGATGTTGTAGATATACACAATGGAATACTACTCAGTCATAAAAAAGAGCAAAACAATGCCATTCACAGCAACATGGATAGAACTAGAGACTCTCACACTAAGTGAGTTAAGTTAGAAGGATAAAGATACTACATGATATCACTTATATCTGGAATCTAATATATTGCACAAATAAACATTTCTACAGAAAAGAAAGAAACACATGGATTTAGAGAACAGACTTGTGGTTGCCAAGGGGGAGGAGTGGGATGGACTGGGAGTTTGGGGTTAGTTGATGCAAACTATTGCATTTGGAGTGGATAAGCAATGAGATCCTGCTCTATAGCACAGGGAACTATATCTAGTCACTTGTGATGGAACGTGATGGAGGATAATAAAAGAAAAAGAACATATCTGTATCTCTCTCTACATATAGATAGATGACTGGGTCACTTTTCTGTACAGCATAAATTTACAGAACAAAAAATTAATAGAAGAAAATAAAAACCTATAAAAGTAAAGAAAATAGCCCATGTAGTTTCAAGAGGTAAACCGTAAATCAGATGATAAAGCTAGAAAATATATGAAAATTTGAAGGCCACCATATGCCTTCAAATTAACACTTGGGCTGAGACAGAGACTGTCAGATAGTCTTTTAAACATTTATAAATGTGACAGTCTTTTGAACCATAAATATGTAAATATGACAAAAGTCAACTTTTGTTTGCCAAGGTGGATGGTGTGTAGGGGAGGGTTGGATTATCAGATACAAACTATTATATATAGATGTATAATAAACAAGGTCCTATTGTAGAGTACACAGAACTGTATTCAGTATCCTGTGATAAACCATAATGGAAAATAATGATAAAGAATATGTATATCCTAATCACTTTATACTAGAAACTAACACAACATTGTAAATCAACTGTACTTCAATTAAAAAAAACACTAAAGATAAAAAGTCAATGGTCTTCACTTTGGGAACATGAGAGTCCTGGTCTCTGCCCTGCATCCCTTTCTCACTTAAAGAATGTACATCTGAGGATAATTCAATCACACTATAAACTTCCAGTGACTTAAAGAATTTAAGGAGACAATTATGCAAAATATTGACAGACCACCTGGCACACAGTAATTAATAAATGATAGCTTTTGTTGTCATTGTTTAACCTTGATTCTATCTCTATGAATCTTCCCCCATTTCTCACATAATAAAGACATAACAGTATTGCTTTCTTAAAACCAGCCACACCTTTTTATAGGACTTTAATAAGCAACACACACACACACACACACATACACAGAAGCACAAAATACTTATAATATACTTTATGGTTATGGGAAATACATTCAAAGTATCACAGTCTAGTGTTTCATCTGGGAATAATCACCAACCTGAGTATTGTGTCTCTCCTTTCAGGTGGAAATCATAGGGTTGCTAACTCATCCATAGGTCAGGGACACTGTTGTGTTTTCATAAGTGAGATGGAAATGAGTTTGCTTTGACCCATTTGCCGTCTCCCCTTTAGCCAGGACACATGTTAGCAAAATGAAGAGTCAAACCAAAGAGTGAAGATGATGGATGCAAAAATAAGCTGGTGCACACTTGAGGTCTGAATCCTTAACCTGGGACTTATTTAGAATGGTGGAAACCAGCTACAAAGAATAACAAAGAATCCACCAACTAGTGAACTATTAGCTTCACTAAGGATAGGAAAGGAGAAGTGTAAGAAATCTCAAGATCTTCTAAAGAAGGCAGAACAGATATCAGATATATAGTGAGTATTTATAATTAAATATCCATAATACTTAATATTTGATTTAGTAAATTATTTTCTATTAAAGCCTGATAGATGTTTCTTAGATGTTTTAAAGTAGAGCATTATTAGATAAAGTGTAGTCTTTAGATTTTAAGTATTCTCCATGAGTATTATTTATAAAAACATAATAAAAAAATTCTCAGTGATGCAGAATTTTTAACTGTGACATTTGCAATGACTATGAAGCATCTACTTGCTAAGTGTTTAATAATTTCTCCTTAACAGGTATTTTTCCCTCCATATTTCCCTCCGTGGACTCTTGCTTTAGTGCTGCCTTTTAGCCCTTTATCATTTTTCAACAGCATGGGCAGAACTGAGAATAAGAATGGAGATACCTTTAATTACTATGATTTTAACAGTATCTATATGATAAGATACAAAATATGGTAAACTGATATTTACATGGAAAGAGCAAATAAAAGCCTAAATTTTTGAGGACAAAGCAGAGGAGAAGAAATGATTACTGCAAGAACAAAATTTAATGGAGTTCCCGTCTTGGCTCAGTGGTTAATGAACCCTACAAGTATCCATGAGGACATGAGTTTGATCCCTGACCTTGCTCAGTGGGTTAAGGATCTGGCATTGCCATGAGCTGTGGTGTAGCTTGCAGACGTGGCTCGGACCCTGCATTGCTGTGGCTGTGGTGTAGGTCTCAGACATGACTCGGATCCCGCATTGCTATGGCTCTGGTGTAGGCTGGTGGCTACAGCTCCAATTCGACCCCTAGCCTGGGAACCTCCATGTGCCACAGGTGCAGCCATAAAAAGACAAAAAGATAAAAAGAACAAAATTTGTGTATACATTGTCTAATCACATACCACCTTCCACTGCCCACCCCTACAAATAGTTCCCAACTTAGGATGGTTTGATTTCAGATGTTTTGACTTCATAACAGTGTGAAAGCAATACTCATTAAGTATAAGCCATATTTCAAATTTTAAATTTTGATGTTGCCCAGGGCTAGTGATGTGTGGTATGAACACTCTTTTGTGAGGCTGGGCAATGTCATTGCTACAGTTCCTGGTCATCAGGAAGGTAGACAGCCACACTTACAACCATTCTGTACCTAGACAACCACTGTGTCCACTAAGTTACATGAGATATTTATCACTTTATTATAAAATAGGTTTTGTGTTAGAAGATTTTACCCAACTATAGGCAACTGTAAGTGTTCTGAGCATGCTTAAGGTGAGCCAGGCTAAGCTATGATAGGAAGTGTATTAAATGCATTTTAAGTTACAATAGTGTCAACTTACAATGGGTTTATTGGAGTATAACCCTATTATTGGTTAAGGAAGATCCGTCTAGCCAGATAGGCAGATAACCCTATAGTCATTATTGTCTGGAGATAGAAGCTTTGCTGGAATTTAAATTTTAGGAGAAACTTATTACATAAGTTGTCTTATTGAAGAAAATTTGGTAACATTATAGAAATGCTTTCAAATATAGTTTTATAAATCTTTGTTCAACTAGATACTTTCCAAATAATACTTTCTAAAACCAAAAGAATGAAAGCAGTATCTCAGTGCAGGTACTTCTGTGGAGGCATAAGATGTTATAGAAACATTATTTTTTTTTCCCCTGGTAATATTACTTAAAGCAGAAAGAACCAGAAGGAGTGGTGTAATGGGCTGAATTGTGGCCCCCACCCCTAGTCTCAAATTCACACATCCCATTTCTATCCCTCGGTACTTCAGAATGTGACCTCTATATTAGGACATAGAGTCTTTAAAGAGGTAATTAAGTTAAAATGGGCTGAGTGGGACAGTCTAACTATTGTCCTTATAAGAAGAGGACTTTAGGACACATAGAGTCATACCAGATATGTATGCGCACAGAGGAAAGACCTGGTAAGGACCCCACAGAGAAGGTGGACATCTAAAATTTATGAGAAAAAAAAATTGGAGTTCTCATCATGGCTCAGCAGAAATGAATCTGACTAGTATCCATGAGGATGCAGATTCCATCCCTGGCCTTTCTCAGTAGGTTAAGGATCCAGCATTGCTGTAAGCTATGGTGTAGGTCGCAAACTTGGCTTGGATCTGGCATGGCTGTGGTTGTGGTGTAGGCCAGCAGATACAGCTCTGATTCAACCCCTAGCCTGGAAGCCTCCATATGCCGTAGGTGTGGCCCTAAAAAGACAAAAAAATAAATAAATAAAAAAATAAATAAAAATTCATGAGAGAGGCCTCCAAAGAAACCAATGCTGTGGAGACCTTGACCTCAGACTTCTAGTGTTCAGACCTACGAGAAAATAAATTTAAATTGTTTAAAACTCCCAGTCTATGATACTTTGTTGTGGCAGCCCTAGCAGGCCAACACAAATGGAGAATTACAATCATTCAGATTGTAAATTCTTGTAAGTTCTGAATGTTCTGTGACTGCAGTTGGTTTATAACAGAATTCCAAAAATCTCTGCTATTGACTCAAGAGGTAAATTTAGGTACAATTATTACGACCTACTAGTTATTGAGGATGAAGTATTAACATTTTTGGCAACTATTTAATGGATATTAACCCCTCATAATGATCCTGTAAGTCAGAAATGGGTCAATTCTGGTGAACGTAAATAATGTTTTAAAAGTCACACAATTCATGAGGATGAAGTGGAGGTTTAAGCTGAAGTCTGTCTGACTTAAAAGCCCATATCTTTAGCACACGCCATATGGCTCCTAGAGATATACAGACATGTGAAGGAGCAGGGTTAATATGACTTGAATCCTTGTGAAATCAGAAAATCATCCTTTTCCAATGGAGTCAGGCCAAATTTCTTAAAAAATAAGAGTCTCAATTAAAGCACCTGAATTAATATTTAATTGTGAACTCACAGGAATTTTTTTAGACTGCTCTTAGCATTCAGCTACTTTCCTCATTAAAAAAAAAAAAAAAATCTCATTGTGGATCCCAGAGAAGCTGTGACCTTCTGAGAACCATATCTTGTTGAACTCAACTGAATCATCTAGCTAGAAATATGGACTAAAGAAGTAGACAGATTCACCTTTTTAGTTTGTTTGGTTTGTTTTTGTTTGTTTTTTTGCTTCACCCACAGTATATTAAAGTTCCTGGGCCAGGGATTAAACCTGTGTTACAGCAGTGAGCCAGGCCACTGCAGTGACAAGGCCAGATCCTTCACCCGCTGTGCCACAAGGGAACTGCCAGACTCATCTTTTTCGATAAAGAAATTTATCATTGAGTTTGCACTGGCCAGAGCAGTAGAGTACATGATAGAACCACAGGCCACCAGAAAGAACAAGGTTTCCCTATATTCAGAAGACAAATTGCTGGAACATTGTTCTTGCATAGACACCACCCCATGTCCACAGTCATCAGCGATAGGCTATTGACAAAATATAGGTAAGCCTATTGGGATTCACAAATACAGATGGACTGACAGCCAGAATTAACAAATACTTACAGAAAACCTATACTATGAAAGAGAAGCATCAGATTTCACAAAAAGGATAATAAAAATCCAAGAAAATAGATCCATTGGAGTTAGTGGAAGATGTCAAAGATAAAAAATAATTATCTTTGAAATTTTTGAAAGGAGTATAAAATACCATAGGAAAGAATCTTTTCATCATGAAAAAAATCTCAAAAGATGAAGGATTTCAGATTCCGGCTATGAAGGAGTATCTATAATCAAACCAACCCACTGAGAATAGCTACAGAAGAAGCATAAGTTCAAAAAAAAAGAATGTTTGGGAGTTCCTTCTGAGGTGCAAAAGGAGAGGCGGCATCTCTGGAGCACTGGCACACAGGTTCAATCCCTGGCCTGGCACAGTGGGATGAGGATCAGGCATTGCCTCAGCTGCATAACTCCATATGCCGAGGGATGGACAAAAAAGGAAAAGAATGAAAATTAAAAAAGAATGTTTGGAAGCATCAGGGAAAAGTCAAGGCAGCCAGGACTTGGGAGCCAAGATCCTAGGAACACACACACGTGAGCCAGGCATTTTTCACTGCTTTTATCCATTGGGAATGTGCTGATTCAATGTCTAGATGTAAGAGGGCAGAAACCTTTAGATAGGTCTTGTAATAGTTTCATGGGGCTGGGGAGACAAAAACTGGCATTTAGGGTTACTGATGCAGGGCCAGGGCTCAAGATTCCAGCATACTACAAAGAAGTGAGCCTGAGGTTTACGCTAATTTTTTTTTTCTTTAGACTTTGGTGAATCTTAAGTGTGAGGAAGAAACATGCTAAAAAAAAATCAAACATAATCCAGATTCAGAGGCTCAACATTTAAGCAGTGTCATAATGCTTAGGAAATAAAATTTGGAATTTGAGTCCATTGAGGAGGATGAGTAATTATAAACATCCTGGACTTTTACTGATATATCTGTTGGACTATCCTCCATGATAAAAGAAATATCAAAAATAGACAAACCCACAGAAAGCCTGACCTAGTTTCAAATTATCCTAATCCTGGAGTAGATCAAGGTGAAATGCTTCTACTTGAACTGTGGACTAGTAAAAAACTGCAGCTTCTCTGAAGGAAAATGGCAACGTCTATAGTATCTGTATTTTTAAAAATACACAATGTCAGGTATCCAATAAAATATCACCAGCTAACAGTCAAGCATGTCAGGACATAAAAACAAATTACCAAAACCAAAGAGAAAAAAAGAAGAGATAAAATAATGTCACAAATAATCTAGATACTGTATTCCTCAGAAAAAAGTTTACAAAAACTTGAACATAAAGGTGTTGAAGAAATATAGATAAAGACAATGAATTTTACTAGGGAACTAGAACAGATATGTGTGTGTATGTGTGTGTGTGTGTGTGTGTAATACAAATTCGAACAAAAATTAACAAATATTTGTTTTTATTTGGTAACTTAATAGCACTCCTGTAAGTAACTTGCATTAAAAAGAAAGTGGTACTCAATAGCAAAAAAAAAAACAACAACCCAACTGAAAAATGGGCAGAAGACATGAGTAGACATTTCACCAAAGAAGATATACAGATGACCCACGGGCACATGAAAAAAATGCTCAACATAACTAATTATTAGAGAAATGCAAATCAAAACTACTATGAGGTACCACCTCAAACTGGTCAGAATGGCCATCATTAACAAGTCAATAAGTAGCAAATGCTGGAGGGGGTGTGGAGAAAAGAGGACCCTCCTTCACTGTTGATGGGAATGTAAATTGGTACAAACGCTATTGAAAAGAGTATGGAGGTACCTCAGAAAACTAAATGCAGAACGACCATATGACCCAGCAATCCCACTCCTGGGCATATATCCGGACAAAACTTTCATTGAAAAAAATATATGCACCTCTATGTTCATTTCAGCACTATTCACAATAGCCAAGACATGGAAATAAACTAAATGTCCATTGACGGATGAATGGGTTAAGAAAATGGGTTAATATATACAAAATGGAATACTACTCAGCCATAAAAAGAACAAAACAATGCCATTCACAGCAACATGGATGGAATTAGAGTCTCTCATAGTAAGTGAAGCAAGTCAGAAAGAGAAAGACAAAATACCATATGATATCTTTTATCTGCAATCTAATATATGGCACAGATGAACCTTTCTACAGAAAAGAAAGAAACACATGGATTTAGAGATCAGACTTGTGGTTGCCAAGGTAGGAGGTGTAGGGAGTGGGATGGACTGGGAGTTTGTGGTTAGTAGATGCAAACTATTGCATTTGGAGTGGATAAGCAATGAGATTCTGCTGTATATCACAGGGAACTACATCTAATCACTTGTGATGGAACCAGATAGAGGATAGTGTAAGAAAAAAAAATACATATATATATATGTACCTGGGTCACTTTGCTGTACAGCAGAAAATGACAGAATATTGTAAATCAACTGTAATAATTTTTTTTAAAAAAGGAAGTGGTAAACTGTTTAGAATAAACAATCATGAGAACAGTACCAATGAAAACTGGTGAATGCAACTTAAATGCTTTAAGGAAAATTCAAATCTAAAATGGAAATACTAGGTAAGTCTCAATTTTAACCATGAAACTAGTCAAAGTAGAAAAATTAAACTCAATAGAGGTAGAAGAAAGGAAATATCTGTGATAAAAGAAGAAATGAATAAGTGAGAAAACTAAAGCCAGCAGACATAACAACCAAAGCCAAGTCACATTTGGTAATATTTGTTTTAAAAAAAGATAAGATATCAATAATTACCATAGAAATCATAAAGAGGATATAAATATAGATACAAACCATTTTGCAAATTATAAGGGCAAATTATGTGTAACTTAATGTCACTAAATATACACATCTGGATAAAAATGCATTATTGCCAAAGAAGTAGATATAAGAGGTTAGAGAAAAAAAACCTGGATAGACTAGGAACCATGGGGGGAGTTCAGAAAGGTAGTTAATACATGATTGACAGAAGGATAGCCCAGCCCTGAGGGGAGAGCCAGTGCTGCTTGCACTACACTGTTGAGTGAGGTGAGCATAAGGAAAGTGCCCATCTCAGCTTCCGTCCTGTTTCCTCCTCTCACCCGGTGACACAGCTGCATAACACTTTTATAGTGCCTTTGATCCTGTGTTAGGTAGGATCTAAGACCTTGGAAAGTTTACAGTTCCTTTCAGAATTAGAGATTCGAGTGCTCAGGAAATATACACCAGCAAAAACAATTTTTTCTCAGGTTCCATCTCCTCTAAATTGTCTCTCACGCATCACTGCTCTTTGAAAGAAAGAGCATGGCTAAGAGCCTCCTTCTCCCAGGTGCTGTGACGTCTACAGTAGTGATGAAGGATCTCCACTTACACCTTTATCTAAGCACTATCTCTAGGGAGCATGAATATTTATTGAGTGGCTGCTTTACTAAGTTCTGCCCTAAGATAAGGTGATTCGGGAAGCTATTGTAACTCTATCTGAAAAGGTGACAAATTCACATCTACTTCAGCCTCATAGAGTCATCACCCTGTATGTGGTCCAGGCCCTAATGAATAGCATCTTCATAGCTTAGGGCTCATGAGTTCTCTGTCCCAGCAGTATTTGTACCTATTCTTGTCATGTACCTGCCCAGTTCCTGGACTCATCAATCACCATTTCTGAGATAATCCACATAGGGATTTCTTTGAGCATAAGGAAGTCTTGCTCCTAGGACTAGGGCTTCTAGAAGATAGAGGTGAGGAGTTCTTGTTGTAGCTCTGTGGGTTAAGAACCTAACACACTGTCCATGAGGATATGGGTTTGATTCTTTGCCTAGCTCAATGGGTTAAGGATTCAGCATTGCTGCAAGCTGCAGTGTAGGTGGCAGATGCAGCTCAGAGTTGTTGTGGCTTGTGGTGTAGGCAGGCAACTGCAGCTCCATAGGATCCCTAGCCAGGAACTTCCATATGCCTAGGGTCCCTCTGTAAAAAGAAAAAAAAAAGGCGGGGTGGGGGTGGGGTGGGGGAGGATACAGGTGAACATCAAAGTAGCCAGTTTTCTATGGAGGAAAACCCTGAAACCTCACATTGCTTTATACAGCTGTTCCCTACCATGTCTGATATCAACACATGGGTCTCCCTCGATGTCAGCTATGAAGCTTTGAGGAGAATGAAAACTTTACCCATACACATGTTGACTTCCCCAGGTCACCATGCCAGGCCATGGTGAAGATGCTGCCCATGTCAGACCAGGGATCTATTACAGTGTGTACTGATCACACATATTGGCACCTAGTACTTCACATCAGAGACTCAGTTCTTTGTGGTAATGACAACTTTGAGGAAAAGACAGAATTTTTTCAAATAGGTCCAAGGCACTGAAACACTCAGCATTCACAACCTAAAGAAGTTGCAGGTGTCATAACCAGTGAAAGGTGGAGTGTGCTTTCAGCAGGTCAGAGCTAAAAGTCCTGTTCTGACATATAAACTCTATGATGTGAGAGAGTTTGGCTGTTCTGCCATCACACCTAACACTGAAAAACCTCATCCAGCAAGAGCAAAGCATGTACTCTGAATGAAGCATCCAGCACATCTAGCAGTGCTTTAAGAGTACCACAACCAGGCACCTGAAGAGGCTAAATGCAGAGAGGGAAAGAGAGGAGCCTCTGTACAATCTTCGATGAGGAACTAACCCAAGGTCCCTCCCACACAGTTTGATCCAGCTCCCAGGACCATTTCTCTTCTTTCATACTATCTTCCTTGTAGTCCTGCAGATGATACAAGTTCTAAGAATGAGAGACTTGTTAAGTATAGGCTAGGACCAAGAAATTTTAAAGCATATTCTAGAGCCCAGAATTGATCAGAAATCCCCGGTGTCTAAATCACCTGGGATACGGAACCCATAGGCTATCTCAGATTTCTCTCTTTCCAAAGAGTCTTGAGCTATAATTGGCTTTGATGATAAGTTCAATACAAAGGACCCATTTCATCTCCACACAAGTCAACTGGACTGCTATTTGGATCTTGAATGGCCTGATCTGTTGTTATGTAACTGGGTTTTTCCCTGCTGGAGCCCCATGTTGTTCTGTTGAACCCACAGCCACCAGATTATTTCTATAATCATCAGTCCACTTCCAAAGAGATTCAGCTCTGATATTTAATATTCTCTTGAACCAGCAAGAATACTCAGATTCGTCTCAAAACTCACTCAGCAATTTGCCTTTCCCTCACTTATAAACCAGTTTTAGAGTGCTTTATAACTCCATTTCCACATAAACTTCTCTGCATTCCCAACCTTTTCTCCCCACCTCCACCCTGTGGTATCAACTGAAATTTCTCTTTTCCTAAATGTATTTTCTCTCCATTCCTCTTAAGTGATGGTTGTTTTTAGTCTTTGAATCCATATTCCACAGGAAAGGTGATAAAGATGAGGAATTCCTTCTGCCCTTTTGCTTCTTCTGGATAACATTACCAGCTCATCCTTTTCCTCAATGTCCTGTCTTTTCAACTATCACAGAACTATATGTAGTCACTTGTGATGGAACATGATGGAGGATAATATGAGAAAAAAGAATGTATCTATATGTATGACTGGGTCACTTTGCTGTACAGCAGAAATTGACAGAACATTGTAAATCAACTATAATAAAATTTTTTAAGAAGAAAAATAATGTAAAATATCTTGTTAACAATTTTTATATTAATTAATTTTGTTAATTAGGTTAAATATATTGTTAAAAAACAAAAACAAAAACAAAAAAAAAACCGATCACAGCCTTCAGCTATATACCCTTCCTCATTCTTGCTCTCTCTGCCAAAATTTGCCCTCAAGTGTCAGGTGTTCTGGCCTAGACCCAGTCTTGCTCTCTTTTCCAAGTGATGTGGTTATATTGGTCAAACTTGACATTGATGTACATATTATTCCAGTGCCCTGACCTATCATTTCCAATGTCATTTCCAATGACATCCTTTATTGCATCTTAGCCACTCACTTTCATGATTGCAGAATGGATTTTAAAAACTATTTTAATTTCTTGTTATAAATACTGTAAAATAATTTTGGTTTAATATGTAATTTTCAGTAAGAGATTATTTATATTATCTTGAATTTTCCTTGAAGTCATCCCACTTATAATAAATAGTCATATTCACAGGTTTCAATGACGTGAACATTGTTGCCCATGAGTGACAAAGAGCTAATATCCAGAAGGGATGGGTATTTCTCATTTCTCATAATGCATGTTTCCATGTTGGAAATAACTTACCAGGCAGACTGTTGCTGTGTCGGTATTAATGTAAATAGATACAGGGAGCTTTTGAAATAAAAGTAGTTACACTTTGTTCCAAGTATTTTAAAATTTGGGTTGTTAATTTTGACCATACTTCACAGTGATGGAATGTGGACTTTTCCAAATGTGAAAAATACAAGTACTAAATAGTACACCTAAGTAATAAAAAATAAACCCAGCTATTATCAAATAAAGTATGTGCAGTTATAACAGCTGTTTTATACATTATAATGTCAACATTTTAATTGAATATTTTATATTCAGAAAACAACTTTTCATTTCTAGGTCTTTATGTTAATTACCAACATCACAAAAATGATATTTACTATAGTTTTTATTGCAAAGGTTCTGTATCTAAATGAGATGGTGGGTTAAATAGGCTTTTAATGGATGCCACAGAGACAACTGCCATATGTAATACTGTAGGTATACAATAATATCTCAAAGACCACAAATCAATTTATAAACAGAATTTTATAACATAAACCATTCTTAAGTTGGAGGACCATCTGGATGCTATTGTTAAAACTGGTTTCCTAGGAATAGGATTAGAGAATTGTGTGGATAAATTATTCCACTGGTAGATCAGATAGATTGAGTTCCAAGTGTGTTCAAACTATTGCTGCTTCCGTCTTAAGAATAACTGCACCCAAGCGAAACCTTTCACTCATGGGGGAAATAGTATTGAGTATGCTTTTTTTAATGTATGGAAAAAATAGTCCTGTACATTTTTTTTCTTTTATGATTTTTACCAAGCAACTTTAAGTGTAACATTATAAATATAACAGCTTAACAAGTGGAAAATTCTGAGAAAGAAATACTTTTTTAACAGGGAAAATGGGTGTGGCAGAAGTATCAAAATGGGTACCCCTTCTTCCACCATATGGAATTGTTTCTGGGGGAGTGTGTGACCAGTCAGGGGCTACTCTGCCTAGAATTAGTGTGGCCATTTCACTAGGTTTCAACCAATATAATGTGAACACAAATGACAAATGTAAAAAAAAAAATGTTTTACAAAATTTATTACAAGAATTCAAGAAATATTTCCCTTTTTGCTGACTGGGTATTTATGAGAATGAAGATGGCAAAACCATAGCATAGCAGAAATAGGTATTCCTGAATCTTTACATAAAGGAGAGCAGCCAGTTGACCAGAAAGTCTCAGGCTCTTGCATGCATAGGAAATAAAATTGTATATTCAGATCACATACTTAGAATTATTTTTCTACAGGTGATAGACTGGTATTGAATAAGGGTTCTGCAGCCCCTCTGACTAATGTGTGAGGGCTGAGCAGGGTGAAGGACAATGTTCATGGCTATGGAAGAAAAATGCAGTTATGATATCCTCAGGTGGGTTGTAATGACTGACCTCGTTCACATCATTACCATGTTCTGACAAAGTGTCTTGTCTATCAAAGATAATCCCAAGCCATTACATTTATTCCTAGGTTCAATGACCTCCATCTTTGGTTAGGAAAACCTAGGTTTTCTATTCCATTTTCAAGGAAAATCATTTCAGGCACTTTATACAGGTTTCAGTACCTGAGGGAGTTTACAGGGAAGAAAGCCTATATAACTCATCACTTCCAAAAAGAAGCTGGGCTGTCAAATTAATACTCTAAAATTCTGAAGTCAGCAACTTAGCACTTGCACCTGACGTACAGCTTTCTCTTTTGACCTCTTTCCCTCAGCTAGTTCATATCTCACACTGCCTCTAACCAACTACTTTGTCAATGGAAACAACCATCTCCAGTTTCTGAATGCCTCAGGGGAAAAAAAAAATGAAGCTACAGAATTATGACTGGGAACTCTCTCTCACCCCAGTAAACTTGTGTCAGTCTATTATTTCTTATTTCTTTTCTTTGAATATTTCTATTTTGATTTTACTGCAAAGACCCTTCCTGTATCCTTTTCAGTTCATGCATTTCTATTGTATATTACATTATTGTCCTCAATTATTTACTCCCCCTGCCCTATCATTTGATTACCCATGTTTGCCCATTGTTACATGATGTATAGAACCACTCTTTTGGGAACAGCTTTCCTCTTCATCCTATCCTTGCCAAGGTTCATCATGAGATAGGCTTTAAATAATGAGTTGCCAACAGATAAAGTGTACACCACACCTAAGCAGAAGCATTAAGGATCAATGATTAATCCTTACTGTTTTTCTCCAAGAGAATGGTATCTTTCAGATGGAGTCTGTCCTTTGGCAAGGCAACTGTAATCCCTGACATGGAACACCGGCAAGAAATAAAACGTTTTTCCAAGCCACTGATTTTTATGCTGCTTATTACAGCAGCACACACTCGGAAAAGCTAACTAAGATGTTATGGAGACTCAATTGTATGCAAATGAAAGGCTGTTCTGTTGAGAGTCAGAAAGCCAATGCTAAACGCTTGAATTTGCCACCCCCGGATATGGGGACTGCAGGTCAATAAACTAACTTCCTCTCATATGGAAAATAGGAAAAACGGTTGTGAATAATGTATAAAAAAGTGTTTTGAAAGTACTGTTACTGTTAATATTATTCAGTATTGATATCTTCCCTCAAGTATTTCTGCCTCCAGCTTTTCTGTCAAATATAAAGCTTTTGGAACATCTTGCTTCCATGAAGTGTTTGTAATGGGCAAGAAGAATGAAACAACACAACCAAGCCAAAGAGGTAATTACAGAAAAAGATCTGATTTTCTGGTCGAGACTATGATCCAATTAGAAACTCAGAAAACCCCAGTCAGGGTGACGAAAGTAAAACTTTTCTGCCTTAGAGACTGCAGAAAACCAAAGGGACTGAGTACTAGAAGGGAGGAGACTTCTTAAAAATCTAAGATAATCAATAAAGTATATTTTTACAATAGCATTTATTAGGTACCAGGCTCTTTGTAAGCACCTTAGATGCATTCTCACTTTATATGAAATCATAAGACTTTTAGGGGGTTACTATGCTTATTCCCACTTTGCAGATAAAGAAATGAGGCACAGAATTGGTAGCCCACTTGCCCAGGGTTATAGGGCTAGTGAGTGGCACAGATGGAGTTCCATCCCAGGTCATCTAGCTCCAGTGTCTGTGTACTTCCCTTTAACTATATTTGAGATACCATGACTCTAGAAGGGAAAGGGAGCAAAGTTCCACAAATTCTGGGAAAAAAAAATAGTGGACTCAAGGGAAGACTATACAAGAAAATGGTTCATTAATTAAACTAAATCCACTCCTTGCTAAGAAAATGCATTGCCACCAATGCTTAAAATATGAGGCATCGTAGATGTTGGGAACAGAGTAGAACTCTGGACGAAGTTTTATTTACAAGGATGTTCATTAGGAATTACTTATTTAAAAATTAAAATTTAGCATAACCAAGTGTCCAAATAGAATAAATACATAATGGCACAGCCATAATTGGCATCTATAAAGAAATTTAATGACATAGGAAACAAAGTAATTTAAAGAATAGGAGTTCCTGTTGTGGCTCAGCAGTAACGAACCCAACTAGTAACCATTAGGATGTGGGTTTGATCCCTGGCCTCGCTCAGTGGGTTCAGGATCCAGTGTTGCCACCAGCTGTGGTGTAGGTTGCAGACATGGTTGGATCCTGCGTTATTGAGGCTGTGGCTTAGGTTGGCAGCTGTAGCTCCAATCTGATCCCTAGCCTGGGAAATTCCATATGCCCTGGGTGTGTCCCTAAAAAGCAAAAATCAATCAATCAATCAATCAATCAAGAATAATATATGTCAAGACAGAACTACATCTCTGTTATGATCCTAAGACAAACATTTATCTCTCAGGCCAAAGTTAGAAGGAAATAAACCAAAACATCAAATCTGATTGTTCATATAAGGCAGAATCATGAGTGACATTTATTTCTCTCTGGTTTTTTGGTCTACATTTAAAATATTTTTCTAAAATGTGTACAAATTAATTTTATAAAATGAAAAAATAATGGAACTTAAAGGAGATAATGTACTTCCTTTTACAGATGTATATATGTATATGGGTGTGTTTTATTAAAGACCAGCCAACACTAACAAAAGGATAGAAATGAGATAAACTTTTAGTAGCTCCTTCTTGCCATGGAGGAAGTGAGATGAAATCAAATAAGCAGGAGTTCCCATCATGGCTCAGTGGTTAACAAATCCGACTAGGAACCATGAGGTTGCAGGTTCGATCCCTGGCCTCGTTCAGTGGGTTGAGGATCCGGCGTTGCTGTGGCTCTGGCATAGGCCGGCAGCTATAGCTCCATTGACCCCTAGGCTGGGAACCTCTATATGCCATGGGAGCAGCCCTAGAAAAGACAAAAAAAAAAAATCAAATAAGCAAACCATATTCACTCATTTTCCCTTATTAACCAAATTTAAAGAAATACGAAAGATTTGTGTGAGTCTTTGAATATGGCAAAGAATGAAGCTAGTTGCCTTCATAGAGAATTATTTCTGTTTCTGAAATGATTAACTTAATGAATTATAAAACAAATTTTGAAAGCCATAGATTGTTAAGAATACAATAATTAAATAACTGCCAATATAAACTATAGACATATTTATTTATTTATTTTGCAATCCTTTTAAATGCCAGTTTGCATTCATCAATGTATTCCTACAAGGTCAATAAAAATTTCTTTGTAAAATGTTTCTTACTTCAAAAGAACTATACATTATAAGCATTCAGTCCATTAATATGTATGTAATCTATCTTATATGCTTATTTACAGTTACTGCAAAACTAGGCAACATTAACTCTGAATTCAGCAGTGCCCACTTTTTGATGAACGTTGGTCTATCCAAAGACACACAATTTGTTATAATCTTTTCATGAGACTTATTTCCATTTTGGAACATTAACTTATTTTTAGCACAAACATTCAGTTTTTAAATTTTATATAATAAATTGTACTTTTTAATATTATATTTGGAATGAATACATGTTTTCTGTGATTAGGATAGGGTGAATAGTAAGTATTTGGCAATAGACATGTAAAAGTACCTCTTAGAGGAGTTCCTGTCATGGCTCAGCAGAAACAAATCTGACTAGTATCCATGAGGATGCAAGTTCGATCCCTGGCCTCACTCAGGGGGTTAAGGATCAGGTGTTGCCGTGAGCATGGTGTAGGTTGAAGGTGTGGCTCAGATCTGCCTGTGGTGTAGGCAGGCAGCTACAGATCTGATTCAGCCCCTAGCCTAGGAACCTCCATATGCCGAGGGTGAGGCTCTAAATAAAAGTAACTCTTAGATATTTTCCAGGTTTATTAATCTAATTTTAATAGCCACATACTTTCATTCCCATTGATAACATATATTAAAATAATATCCTAAAGTTACATGTTTAGATTTTTGTTTCTAATTAGGGGACATAGTAACTAAAATTACATCCCTCTTTACTCTCTATCCTTACTTCAAAGCCTGAACTTTGAGCCACTCATAATCTCCTGCTTACTATATACTGTACGATTCCTCATGTATTTATGTTTATCTTTTTCTGAGGTATTTTCACTTCAAATATTACATTTCCTTAGAATTATTCCTAGGAATGGATTTAACTCATCAAAAATATTTATGAAGGAGTTCCCCTTGCGGCTCAGTGGAAACAAATCTGACTAGTATACATGAGGATGCAGGTTTGATCCCTGGCTTCACTCAGTGGGTTAAGGATCTGGCATTGCCGTGAGCCATGGTGTAGGTCACAGACGTGGCTTAGACCTGGCATTGCTGTGGCTGTGATGTAAGCCTGCAGCTGCAGCTCTATTTGACCCCTAGCCTGGGAACCTCCATATGCCACAGGTGTGGCCCTAAAAAAAAAAAAATATGGATTGTATGAGTCAGAATTCAACCAGAGAAACAGAACCAATTTCATATGATACAGATAAATAGATGATAACTAGATAGATGATAGCTACCTAGGTGGAGCACCTTCAGTGTTCTTGGTCCTTTATAATTCTATATCAATTTTCATACAAGCACATCATATTCACCCACACAGACACACACACACACGCACGCACACACACAACCCTCCCTACTAAGATTTTGGTTGGGATTGCATTAATGTGTAGATCAATTTGAAAATATGTATTTTTACGAAATTAAGTGTAGAATCCAGGAATGATATATATATTTCATTAATATTTTTTTTTAACAGCCACAGCTGTGGTATATAGAAGTTCCTGGGCTTGAGGTCAAAGGAATTAGAGCTGCTGAAGTCTATGCCTCAGCCATGGCAATACTGGATCAGTGACCTATGCCTCAGCTTACAACAGCCCCAGATCTTTAACCCACTAAGCAGGGCCAAGAATTGAACCTGCAGCCTCATAAAGACAATGTTGGGTCTTTAAACCATTGAGCCACAACAGGAACTCCTATTTCCATTTATTTAGATCCTCTTTAATATATTTTTATATTATTTTGAAGTTTCAGTGTAGAGGTTATGAACTGATTTCATCAGATTTATTTCTAGGTATTTGATATTTATGTTATCATAAATGATTTCTTTTTAAAATTTCCTTTTATGTTTATTCATTGCTTCCATATAGAATGATAACTAATTTTATATTTTGATCTTGTATATAGTGACTATTGTTAAATTTACTTATTAATTCTAACAGCATATCTGTAGTTTCTTTTGGCATACCTAGGTCATCTGCAAATGATGAAAGTTTTTTTTTCCTTTCTAAACTTTATGCCTTTTATTTGTCTTTCTTCTTATCTTGCACCAGATAGGAACACCAGTACAATGGTGTGTTGTTTTCCCAAATTCAGAGAGATAATTTTTAATAATTTAACATTAAGTATACATTTGCTGCCTTTTCTGAACTACTCTTTACCAGATTAGTTCTTTTCTTATTTTTAGTTTGAAAAATAAGGCTTTTAAAGAGATAAATGGACATGATTTTAATGAATTTTAGTTAATTTAAGAATTGGCATTTTTATACTTTTTCTTCCTATCTACACAATACATAGTTTATTTATTCAAATATTGTTTTCAATATTTCAATGGAGTCTTGTATTTTTCTTTTTCTTTTGCCCATACCCATATTACGTGGAAGTTTCTGGGCCAGAGATCAAGCCCATGAGCCACAGAGGAACTCCCTGAGTTTTACATTTTTCTTGAAATAGTATGTTTTCTTATAAGTACTATTTTTGGAATTTAAAGTTTCCATTATAAATAAGGTATTTTTTATTCATTACATTTTCTAATTGGTTATTGGTAGGATACAATAAAGATGTTGATATTGATTTATTTTATTGCTATTCATAGGTAGCTGGTCATCATATTGTGCTTTAAATTTTCCTAACGTAATATGCACTTATTTGATGTCTTTTGATATTCTAGGGATATGATATTGGGAGAAAAAAGATAAGTTTTCCTCTTCCCTCTAAAGAACTAGAATTCTTAACTGTGTTTAATGTCTAACTTCATATTACTCTAAATTTCTGAAAAAGTTCTATATAAAATTGATTCAAAAAATCCTTATTGCTAATTTTGTGAAGAATGCCTTTAGAATCTCATCATTATGAATAATTCTAATTCTTTGTTTAAGATATATACACTTCATTATAAAATGGAACACTTTCTCTATTATTAGTTTTCTCAAAGACATTTTTTCTTTTAAAAAAGAACAGATATTGATAGTTTCATGGTTTTTTTTTTTTTTTCTTAATCCATTGATAGCATGTTAAAGCTTTTATGATTTGACCCATTAATTGAATTCTGGGATATTTACTATCTTCTCATTTTGAAAGTTGCAATGTTCTGTCGAATTGTTGATCCCAGTATTTTATTTACTCTTTTATATCTAAAATCATAAGAATAGTTAAATGTCTTTTAACTACATTCTTAATAACATACAGCTTTACAGTAACTAAGGTATCTTAAGAATCACTATATATTCTTTAAAAATTTAAAAAAAAAGTGTTTAAGAACAGGAGAGGAAAAAGTATCTAAGTACAATCTACAACTAAACTAAAATGTGTTTCAGAATTTTAAAATAGCATATTTTCTTATCATAAATTTCCATTGCAAAAAAATGGCCATACAATGACAAGTTTTATAAAAGCATGAAAGAATAGTTTTGATACTTAATAAATGTCTTCCGATTACCATTCTCAAACATATCCATGTGGAATATGTTCCCGTGAAAAAAATATTGTTATTTCCTAGCCATACCAACTTTGGCAAATGACTTAATATCATCAAACTTCAATTTCTTCATCTATAAAATCGTTATAACAATGCCATCGCTAATTGCCTCACTAGAAAACTACTAAAATAAAATGAGATAATGCACGTGAAATTGCCTCATAAGTCATAAAGATCATAAAGTGCTGTAGGACATTTTAGATATGTAGTGTTGACCGTAAAATTTCAATATCTGCCCTTGTCACTTGCCTACAATCAGAGTGACAATGGATGCAAATAAAATTAAAATGCCAAATAACAAGAGAAAGTACAATGTGTCATTTATACAGTCTTGGAGATTTATCAAAATATTATTTCTTGCTCTCTTCCATGATTCTTGCTGATATTACCAACTACATTGATGATCCATCAAATGCCACAGCCTGTCAATTTCTTGCACTCTTCATTCGCAGTAACTGTGCCCTGCATCCTACTTGTTTTAACAATAAGCACACACCTGCCAAAGTCTCAGTTCAAGCATCCTAAGCTCTGATAAGCCTCCTCCTTCAAGTCTGTGCCTTTCAGTACCCATGTCAATAGTTCTTCAACCTTACAATTTCCTCCAAAACACTAGTGCTTAAGTCCTCTCTTATTCCTCTATTTCTTCTTTATCTATCTTTGATTTCATTGTTTGCGCTCTTAATAGAGCATGGCTTTAAATAGACCCTCTACCTCCCTGTTCCTCTCCTGTTATTGCTTGTGTCTAGAAAATATAATTCCAACTCTTTAAATATAACTCACTGCTGCTTCCACATCTGCACCATTGGAAAGCTAAATGTGACCTTTTTGTAAATTAGCCTCATTTTCAGTTGTTAATAATAAGCCTCAACTGGTCCTCAGTTAGCCTTCAGTTCTATTAGATTGTCCTCAATTCACCATCCCATTCGTCAAGAACATGACTGATTCACATCTCTTTCCTCAAAACTGGAATATTCACTCTTCTTCTCACTTTCATGTGATAACTAGTTCTTATGTCACCGACAAAGCAGAAGACAATTGGAGAACTTCCACACGCTTCTCTGCCACTTTCAGTAACATACTGGTCTCTGCAACAAGCATTTCTGTCTTTTCTCTGGTTACTCTCTAAGGCCAGCTCACCACCTGTGCACAAGATGCCACCTCTCTCTCCTCTCTCGGCACTGTCCATGATTTCCCCTCTCTTGTCTACATTATCAATCTTCCCATTTCTGATGGATTGCTTTCCTCATAATAGAAACAGGCTATCACATTCCATTTTATGACACTCCTTCTGTGACTCCCTCATTTCCAAACATTAAGAAATACTTGTTTTCATCATTTTTGCAGTAAAAGTCAATGAAACCGTCATCTCTAGCTGCTGAATCCCCTTGCCTTCCTCTCACTCTTTCCTGAACCCATGCCACTCGGGCTCTATGAAAATTGCTTTTGTCAAGTTCACCCCCAGGTTGCCAAATTCAAATGACTGTTTTTCGCTTTTATCTTGATTTATCTCTCAGCAACATTTGACACATATAATCAGCCCAATCAGTTTCAGCTGCTGTCCCAGACCATTTGGAATATTTGATTTTCCACATTCCAAAGTGAAATATGGACCTCCAACTAAACAGTTTGTGAAGAAGTTATTCAAAAATTGGATATTTTTTAATGCTTAGCTGGCCACCCATCTTGATCCTCAAAAGGGGTGTATAGAGGTTTAGATGTAGACCAGAGTTTGGGTAGACAGTATTCTTGGAGAATTTGTTTACACTTCTGGAGCTTTGTTCCTCCTGGCCTTTCTACCCCTCCTTTAAGACCAGTGTGAGAGATGCCACAGAAAGACTGTTACGTCTAGCTCACAATTTGGGAGAACAGACACCTATGTGTATGTCCTGACAGACCCCTAAAAGACAAAAGACTGACTGAATTGGCCTTTGATGCCAGAGAAGTTAGAAGAGAAACGCTATTAAACTCCCACCAGAAGAAGTCAAGAGTACCTATGTTTTGTGAGCCAGATGGCAAAGAGAGAAGAAAGATAGGAGAGAGAAGGCAAGCTGCTCCTCAGCCTCCTTAAAGGTATTTTATCCTAAAGGGATGCTTAGGGAAGAGATGGGACTCTGAGAGTACATCTCCACAGAGGACACCTGTGCCCACCTGTGCCTAGGTAAGTACCTACCAAGTAGTTATGGTGGTTGGCTAAAGATATATATCTCTCATGATAGAAAGGCAGGGCGAGATGTTTCCAGGGAAGGGGAACTCTGAAGATCCCACATAAAGGCCCCCTGAGAAATGAGTCAGCTCAGAGAGTAGGAATAACAGCTCTTAGCTGCACCCGTCACCAGTCACATGAGACCTCCCCTGCCCTGCCACCTCTCTCCCTCCCATCCAATCCCTTTGGGACCCATGAGGCATCAGAAACCACGAGGCATCTAAAATAAACTGCAAGAGGATAGGGGAGGAACTGTATTTGTTTTAAGTATTCTCAGTCATGGTATCAATTACTAAAGTACCCATTAAAAAAATCACTATTTTTCCCCTTTATCATACTCAAGCTACCATGTAGCTGTACAGTGTAGGGGAAAAATGCATAAACACTGAAGTTAGAGATAAGTATCTGATTAAATAAATAAGTAGAAGAAAAAGGACAGATCTTCCTTAAAGAAGAATTTGAGCTAATGAATGGAGAAGGAAAGAGGGAAAGAGAAAATCATCTTTAGAACGTCACAGTAGTAATTGCTTCTGGCAGCATTCTGTTGTGTTTGCTAAACAGTTATTTGGGGGAGATACTTTGAGACTATGCAAATATGTGTTTTAAAAAACTAAGAAATCTATCTCTCCCAAATAAGGATTTATTGATTACAGTGGGAAAAATGAAACTTTCTGGTGGGGAAGCCTGGAAGAAAACTCCTTAATCAAATAATCAAGGTGAATTCACCGGTAATAAGACATATTACTATGTATTTCTAGATGTTACATAAGACATCATATCTCTGATATGATGCAGTGATAAAGGCACATTACCTGTATGAATTCTTTCCAATGGTGCATAAATTCAGTATAGTTAAAGGAAAAGTGAGGGATATTTTACATAATGTCTTTAAGTGCTACCAGTAACTGACAAGTACTATTCAAAATTCTCAAGGTCATGGAAGTTGAAGAAAGCCCTAGGAAATATCACAGATTGAAAGGGCATACTTGTACAGAGTTGGGAATCATAAAATGGTATAGCTAATGTGGAAAACAGTATAGCAGTTCCTCAAAAAATGAAAACTAGAATTACCATACCATCCATCAATTCCACTTCTGGGTATATACCCAAAAGAACTCAAAGTGAATCTAAAAGTGCATTGGTCCACCCATGTAAATGGCATTATTCACATTATCTAAATCATGGTAGCAGCCCTTGGTGTCCATCAGTAGATGAGTGGATAAGCAAAATGTGGTTTATTCATACAATGGAATATTATCCAGCCTTAAAAAGGAAGAGAACTCTGATATATGCTACATTGACAAGAGTTAGGACATTATGCTAAGGGAAATCAGCCAGTCACAAAAGGGTAAATATTGTGATTCCACTTATATGAAGTACTTAGAAATCATAGATACAGAAAATACAATTCTGATTGCTAGGAACTGGGGTGGGGAGGGTGGAATGATGAGCTGTTCTTTAATGGGTATAGAGTTTCAGTTTGGTAAGATGAAAAGAACTCTGGAGATGGAGAGTGGTGATGGTTGCATAATAATATGAACATAATTAATATAAATGAGCTATACTCTTAAAATGGTTAAAATGATAAATTTTACATTATGAGTATTTTACCATAGTAAAAATAATTTTTTTTTTAATGTTGGGGGGATGGAGTTCCCATTGTGACTCAGTGGTAACAAACACAACTAGTATCCGTGAGGACATAGGTTCAATCCTTGGCCTCTCTCAGTAGGTTAAGGATCCAGCATTGTCATGAGCTGTGGTATAGGTTGCAGACATGGCTCTGATCTGGAGTTACTGTGGCTGTGGCGCAGGCCAGCAGCTGCAGCTCTGATTCAACCCCTAGCCTAGGAATTTCCATGTGCCGCAGGTGCACCCCTAAAAGTATGACAAATAAATAAATAAATAAAATGTTGGAGGGGGGAAGACATGGCCAAGGACATGTGAGATTGCATTGTGTTTAGGACTTAATCTCAGAATAGAGCCTTTTGGTAACTTCTGTAATAGTTTTATATGGTAATTAACCTCAGAAATTTGCTTTTCGAGTTTTTTAGACAGGAGCACACAGTAAGAAAAACATTTATACTTGATCCAGGATGTATAATATGTACCTATAACCATAATTAGAATTTTAGGAAACAGAACCTACCCTTAGCACCCACTATATACTTTTATATTCCATCCCTGCCCTCCCTTTCTCCTTCCTTCCTCCCTTTGGTTTCTCTCTCTTCATTCTTTCTTTCTCTCAGTGCTGGTCTCAACTCTTTTAATAAAGAGGTTTTGTGATCCACTGAAAGGATTACAATCACTAATGTAACCCTATTCAAAAGGTGAAAAACAAAATTTGGTCCAGAGCATTGATAACTACAGCTCATTATCTATTTACTAAATTTTCATTTTTCCAAAACCCTTTCATCTAGACTCGAGCATCAGCCACCACAATTTCTATCTCAGGTACTTTAGAAGAATGTTCTGCCTCAACGATAATTGCCCTATCAGAAGGCCTCAATTTATAAAGCATTTAGTGACTTAGTGCTTATGACGTAAATGTCACAGTTCAAGTACTTGATGGAGAAAAATATTAAGTGAAGTGCACTTGTTTTGAAGATAATTTCATTTAACATCTCCAAAGCAGGGCATAATTAAGTTACTCTGTCATACAAAATGATGGAGGCTTTAAATAAGTAACAGGTGATTACCCCAATGATGGAGCAACGGCAGGACTGCCCTTGTCAAGAAAGCTGTGTAAACTCAACAGAGGCAGTATGCTAATAGACCTAATAGACCTATATTAGGACGAAGGAAGTAGCCTAAATGGAAGGACACCTAGAAAAGCAATCCAACAAGTCCTTGTAACTTAGAACATGCATTTCAATAGCATTCATGTGTAGAAATATTAGTAGTAAGTTCTCATCTATCATTCCTGAACTTAAATGGGTTTCTTATGTCCAGATACATTAAACATTGGTCACTGCCAAGGCAATAAGCACATATTATAGAGTGCCCTCATTTTTCAATCTAACTACTATTGAAAGATCATACTCAATCCAAACAAGAAATTAAATATATTCATTACTTCACTATTAGCACCATTATTTTAAAATATTATGATAACCTTATTCCAAACCAATCTGATTTTTATTTTTTGAAAACTCTTGCACAGATTTTTATGAAACCAAATTTGCAACAATGTCCTTACAGAGTTATACTTGATCTTCCTAAAACAAATGTGATTAAAAACATTAAATAATCACATCCCTTTTTTGGAAAGCTGAGCAAAGTTGCATTTGCATGGAACTACTGCTAATTTTTTATTTTCCAAAACTTATTATTGTCATTTAATCTGCCTGTCAACAAGGGGAAAAAAAAATGAGTTTGATTTATGTATTTGTTTTATGTGTTTATCAGAACACTTTGTAAGTCCTATCATTGATCCTTTTGACTTAAAATCATTTTGGAAGCAGTTACCATATTAACACTCCTAATTATTTTTGTATTATATCATTTATTAAATAACAATATTATTTATTAAGAAGCATTATTAAGCAAGCAAGTTTAACTACATAAGCATTTTTAAGTGACACCTGTGTATTAGGTACAAGGTTTCTATCCTCAAGAAGCTTACTAGTCATGAGATAACACAGATACAGAAACAAGAAATAGCTCCATAACATGCTAAATGCTCATGCTAAGATATATGAGCCCAAAGAATCTGCACAGAGACCCAGACTGGAGGTTCAGTTACAGTTTCCAGTTTCCTGAGCTAGATGCGCCCAATCTAGGTCTTTTTTTTTTTTTTCAGCTGTACTCGTGGCATGTGAATCTAGGTCTTGATAGAAAAGTCAAATGTAGGCAGAAAAAAGAAAAGCATGGGAGTGTTTCCAGGCAAGGGAAACAGCTGGAGCAAAGGCAGGAGTGTAATAGCGCGTGACAGGGTGGGTTTGAATTCCAAAAGTAAATGGTAATACATAAAATGGTGAGTCGTGTCTGGGGAAATAAAGCCAAAGAATTTTCATAGGGGTCTTCACAGGAAATGTTGAAGAATGTTAAAGAGCTTGGTCTTTAGGGGGATTTCAAAGGGAATTGGAAACAGAGCTTTCTGTTGGAGGGTAAAGGCTGGGAGTAAGGGAGATAAAATTGAAATCTCGAAAAAAATCTGTGATTACCCTTCTGCCAAAGTAGCAGTTCTCAACATTTTTGGTCTTAAGACCTCCTAAGAATCTTAAAGATTTGTGAGGATATTGAAGTGCTTTTCTTTATATGGGCTATATCTATCAATATCTATAATATTTGAAATTAAAATTTTTAAAATATCGATTTATGAATTCATTTTAAGCAAAGATTTAATAAGATTTAGTTCATTATGTGTTTTAAAAGTAATACATTTAAAAATATTCATTTGTAATATTTATTTAAAATATAGTATATTTTTATTTAAAATATTATTAAGCAGTGGCAGTTTTTATGTTTTTGCAAATATCTTTAATTCCGGCTTAATACAAAACAACTGGATCTTCCATTTATAGTCATATGTTGTATTGTTTCAAGCATATAAAGAAAACCTAGCCTTGTGCACATATAGTATGGGAAAATGGAGAAGTATTTTAATAACATTTTCAGATAATTATAGATATTCTTATTTGATACTATCCTATTTACTGTAGTAGTTTCTTTTTTTTAATTTTTTTGTCTTTTTTCCTTTTCTAGGGCCGCTCCCGCAGCATATGGAGGTTCCCAGGCTAGGGGTCTAATCAGAGCTGCAGCCGCTGGCCTACACCACAGCCACAGCAATGCCAGGTCTTTAACCCACTGAGCAAGGCCAAGGATTGAACCTACAATCTCATAGTTCCTAGTCTGACTCGTTAACCACTGAGCCACAACGGGAACTCCTACTGTAGTAGTTTCTTAAAGACTAGTGGTAATTCAGAAACCAAAGAAATATCAATGAAACTCCATATATTACCAACCCATTGGTCTGTTTTGCATTTTGAATGAATCATTCATCCATGCATGATCTTGTAACATCATGTATTTATCATCGGGGAAATAGTGGTTCACTAAGCTATTCAAGTCTTTCATGCTGACACATTTCATTACACAGTATCAACATTTACATTTCTTAATATCACCATTGATCTCATCTGATAAGTCTTTAAGAATTGGAAATTTATCAAGCTCATATCTGAAAAGGTGATACAATTTATAAAAGGCACTACAAAGAAAGATTTCATAAAAATATCTAGACTTCTCTCTCTCCCTTCTTTATAGTTTTACCCTCATCCTCTGCAACCCTCTTCTTTCTGAAAGTGACCCTTGCCAGCATGCTAACCCAGCATGCTGGGTTAGTTCCTCTATTTAGTTCCTCTTTCTCCTCCTGTCCAGATTCTCTAACATGACCTCCTCCTTCACTTCAGCTGGGCCTCTAACAATAGAGCACTTTTCTCCCATGCTGAGTACTAGACTCTTGAAAAGAGCAGTAGTCTTCTGCTGAATAGAGTCGTCCATCTGTACATAAAATCCTGAAGCCTTGACAATGGAAAGTCAAACCTCAGAGAGCTCTTGCAATCAATAGTCACAGCACCTTCCCCCAAACAGGTATAATAAGCATGTGACATTTCTTCAAATGAAGTTGGAAAGAAATCCTTACAGAATAGGAACTATGACAGTGGACAGATGCTCTGGGCACCCCCTTACGCAGATGGATGAATAGGGGAAGTAGTCTATGTTTTCAGAGGTTTCAGTGGGAATAGGGCCCTCATGGACTCTAGACATACCCTCTCTATGTCTACTTCTTTCCCAGTCCCATTTGCCATGTTCCCTCACTCCTATTTCCTACATTCCCTCCAAAATAAACTGCTGACACTCAAGTCTTTGTCTCAGCATTCTGCTTTCAGAAAAATTCACACTCACAAAATCATCATGTTCTATGGAAAATGCACTACATTCTAGCCTCTTCATCTAGATGAGCTCTAATCCCAGGAGAAGGCTAGGAAAACGGGTAAATCTTCACTTTAAAGATGAGGGAATGGTGATTTAGCAAGATTAAGTAATATGGCCAAGGCTGTCCAGCTCATGGACAGCAGAACCAGGATGTGAATCTATCTTTGGACCATTTAACTCTCAAGTTATGCCATTTCTTCTATGCTATGGCAATTTTGACAGTAATTGCAAACACGAATAACTCCCCTATGCAGTTTGTTTAATTTATATTTTACCTTATCCATTGTTAAGTATGAGGTTAGAAATCTAATGAAATTGACTTATCTTGACATTCCAAAAGTAAGCACTACTTGACAAATACGATCACTATTTTATGAGTTTCATGTAATTATATACCATTTCATGGAAACAATCTCCCTCTCCATAGACTCTAGACAGTTTTCTCAATGGAGCACATCTTTTGTTTTATTTTCATGAAACTTAATCCAGCACTATCATCAATGTTCAAAAAGTAAGCAAGTCCTAAAATAGTTCGTTTCTATTATTTTCATTTTACAGGCAAGAACAATGAAATGGATATGGCTGTTTGCCATTTAAGTTTTTTTAACTTCTTTATGTGCTTCTTCAAGGAGCTTCAGTTTAAGAAGAGTATTGCTCACAGATTTAGACTGCTTGCATTTTTCTAAAATACATAAATGTAAGTGTATAGAATTTAAGAACTTTCACAAAAATTCACACTGTTAGTAGTGGGGCATCACACAAAGAACAATGGACTAGAGGGAAAGAGCATGTGGATTCTCCTTAGAACAAGAAGATATTCTTGTTCCATAATATCTGTGAACTTTTGGTCAATATATTTTATTTATTCTTAGCAACAGATACATTGTTTGTAAAATAAAATTAATAATAAGAAGGATTGTTGAAAGAAAAAGATAATGATTGAAAATAACTTTAAAAATATAAGAAAGTAATAAATCAGTGGATGTGGAAAGATGCTCACTGTTTCAAGTCTAGCCCTGACTCAATTTCAGATTACTTAAATCACTCATACAGATTAGAGATGTTTCCCACAAGACCTGTCTCCTTGTTTGTTTGTCTTTCTGAATTGGTGTCTAATTAGCTAAGTTGACTTTAGAGAGAAATAATAAAACTATCTTTTCTTTCATGGCATAGTTTTAATTATGTAATTATATGATAATTATATAATTCCATGGTTAGCATTTATGAAGCACTTTTTATGTGCCAGGAACTGTGCTAGGAACTTTACATTCATTATCATATTTTGATTTAATCCTAGCACAACCAATGAGGCAGATGTTATTATTCACTTTTAATCATGAAGAAATTTGAGCTATACAGGGGATAAATGACATGCATAACAAGCACCACCCAACAAATCAGGTTGCCTGTTTCCTGAAACCTTGTTCCTACTACATCTCATGTTAGTTTTTTTTTTTTTTTTAATGTGGTTGGGTATTAGCAACTATATGGTAATATTTAACAAAAGAATTCTTTTCATAAAAATTAGATTTTCTCATATACTGAATTTTGGTAGTTTTCTTATGTGACAATCATTGATTTTACAGATAAAGATATAGACAGTATTCCTTATACATAAATCTCAAAGTTGAGTAATTCTGTCAGGTGGAACACTTTTCCCTGACAAAGTGATAGACAAGCTAGAATTTGAAATAACTGTCAAAATAGTAACATGCAGAGATCAGAGATCTCAAATAAATGTTTTTAATGACTAAACCATTTGAATATTGCTTAAAATGCTTCTTAAAGTCCATAAACATACCTGTGCTAGAATAAATGTGAAACACATCAAAATAGTCACCAGTATGAATGGGGTGGGAAAGAGGGCATTGGGAGGGTGTGTTCATTTGTGGGGTTTGCTGGAGAAGGTTTTTGAGGGTTTTACTGTTGTTTAAGTTATTGTTTTATTAAGTGGATAAAATTTTCATCTCATGAAATTGTTCTATTATGAAATACCCTTCCCATTTAAAAAAAAGTTAATTATCTTAATATATTTAAGAAGGAAAATGGAGATTAAAAAGCATCTGACTTTGAGAAACCAGAGGCTGTGTTACAAACTGCAACTGCATTTTGACTAATAGCAGGAAAGACAGGGGGCCAGGGATCAGATCCAGAGCACAGACTGTCTGCCACGTGGTTAGAAGGGACAGGAGCAGCACTGGGGGTGGGGGAGCCAACAGAGGGACAGTGACCATAAGAGGAAGGAGATCCTGGCTCAGAGACATTGACAGAAAGTTTCCCCCAGATGAGGAAGAGGGCAGCAGGCACCCAAAGATTCCTAACATTATGCTAAAAGAGTAATGATCAACCTTCCCTGAGGAACAAATTTTAGCAGAAGATGGGTCTGAGCCATTGGAAAAAAAAAATCCTATAGCAGCTTCCATGTGAGAAGAAAACCAGTGCATGAGCACTGGTTTTTAGCAGTGCTGCTTTTGACAAAGCAGCCTCGTGAGTGGAACATCTAAAGCTTTGCTCCATCCGTTACAAACTCCCTGACATTGAACGAATCTCTAATCTCTATCAGGCTGCTTTCTCATTTTCTAGGTTGGAATACTAATGGCCACCTTAGAGTTTTCAACTATCAACTCGATATGCAGGTCTCACTAATCTATCTCTAGTCCAGACACCTCCCCTATAGTTCCCTCTGGAAGGGGGAGTGATTTATCTGTTGGATAAGATTAGGCCAAGGCACTAAGAATGCACAACTTAGCTACTTCCAGCCTCTCTTTTTGGAATCAGCTGGCCGTAGGAGGCACATTCTTCTCTCTGCAACTGCTGTCATGAGGAGCAGCTTCCCACAGCATGACTGGCAGGGGAAGTTTCAGCTCTGCAGAATTGCTCGTTCTCTCTCTCTCTCTCTCTTTTTTTTTTTTTTTTTTTTGTCTTTTCACCTTTTCTAGGGCCGCACCCACAGCATATGGAGGTTCCCAGGCTAGGGGTCTAATCGGAGCTGTAGCCACTGGCCTGCACCAGAGCCACAGCAACATGGGATCTGAGCTGTGTCTGCAACCTACACCAAAGCTCATGGCAACGCTGGATCCTTAACCCACTGAGCAAGGCCAGGGATCAAACCTGCAACCTCATGGTTCCTAGTCGGATTCATTGACCACTGTGTCATGACGGGAACTCCGCTTTTAGTGAGTCTCAAGAAACAGACTTGATAGCCACTGGGGAAGGGTGGGTGTTAGAAAGCTGGTGTTAATCTCTCAGACCCAAGCTATATTTTCCAACCCAATTTACCAGGAAAAATATGATCACTTTTTCCTTACTAACTACATTGATCTTGCAATTAGTTTATAGAGAGGAGCATGACTGTGATTCTCATACACTAAGAGGTGTTTTTTTTTTTTTTTTTTTTTTTTTTGCCAGCCATGTGGAAGCTCCCTGGCCAGAGATTGAACCCATGCCACAGCAGTGACCCAAGCCACTGCAGTGACAATGTCAGACTGTTAATTGGCTGAGACACAAGGGAACCCCAACTAGCAAGTCTTTAGATGGAATGTAGTATATGTTATCATGAGCTTTTAAAGAAGCAATCTAGCCATGACATCAGATAGGTGGGTATACTGCTTAGTATTATGTAAACAAAACATCATTTCAAACAATCTTAGAGATTATCTGCAAATCACATGCAACTTAATTGTCAGTGTCATACCTTGATGGCAATGACTTGGGGGCAGGTTAACAGGCCTACTAATCTACCACATCATAAATACTCAGGTATTTGTGTTCATAATTTATATTTCTATTTCCTTAAACAAAATCAGTAAAACATAAACTAATAACACAGGGAAGCAGCATAGTAATTGTTTACAAATCCTGAGGTAACTTAAGTCCTCTGAAGGAAATGCCTGGGGAAGGCACACAAATGCAGAAATCTACTTTGTTTTCCTTTACTTCAAAAAGCCTATAGTGTATCACAAAAAAAAGGGGGAAAGTGTGAATGAAAAGAAGAAAGAATTAGTCTTCAAAAGTAGAATTTGAAGGCCACTGCCACTGACTGAAAATGTAGAATTTCAAACTGCACTTTTCTTGAAAACATGCTACTCCTCTGCTAAGCTAGGTGACTAAAACCACAAAGAACATATGTTTAAGAACATACAAGACACAGTCCCTTCAAAGAAAACGGAACACTGGTAAATACTATATGCTTGATGAAAATAGAAAAAGATGGCGAAAAAGAACTCAGTTAAGTACACAACATAAAAGACTTCCTATGAGAATTTACGAATGGGCTTCTTAGGATAATGAAAACATTAAATTCAAAATCAGTTAAACAAACAAAAATGTAACCTATATATTCATTACATAACTGGATATTCTTTCAAGTGGATATGGCTCACTGATAATAAAAACATTTGCAAATTGTGCTACAGTCTGGGGACAGAGACTGTGGCCCTAACCAAAAGGTCAGAACAGAAGCAAGAATATGACAATCCCATAGGCAGGAGATGGCTGAACACCATGGCCTTGGAAGCAGAGGTCAATGTGGGAGGGCTTAGAACAAAAAACTTGGTGAGAGCCAGCTTAGCAAACCAAAGTTTGCTCATACCTAAAAGGCAAAGTCAGAAACCAGAAATGTAAGTAGGAATTAAGAAGACCCAGGGAGATGGGATTGAGTTGGCAGAATAGAAGGACTAGAGCTCAACTTCCCTCCTAAAAAAACAACAAAATTTACAACCAAATGCTGAGCAATCTTCAACCAAACAGACCAGAAACTTTCAAAAAGATATCCTACTCCAGAAGACAAAGAGGAGGCCACATCAAGAGGTAGGAGGGGTGATTACCTGATATAAACAACCCCATACCTCCCAGGTGGGAAGCCCCACAGACTGGAAAGTAACTGGTTCACAGCAACTCACCTATAAGAGTGAGAGTTCTGAGCCCACGTCAAACCCCCATGTGTGGAATCTGGCACTGGGAGAAAGAGCCCCCGGAGCATGTGGCATTGAAGGCCAGTGGGGCTTGTGCGCAGGAGTTCCACAGGACTGGGGGAAATGGAGACCCAATTCTTAAAAGGCACACATGGACTTTCACGTGCACTGGGTCCCAGGGCAAAGCAGTCTCCATAGGAATCTGGGTCAGACCTGACTGCGGTTCTTGGAGGACCTCCTGGGAAAACAGGTGTGAATGTGGCTTGTTATAAGGGAAGGACATTGAAGGCAAAGCTCAGGAATATTCAGCAGCCATGCCTTTCCTGGAGGTGGCCATTTGGGGAAAATCTGGCCCCACCCATCAGTGCTAAGAAGCCCCAGGCAAAACAAAAACCCAGGTGGGATCACAGCCCCGCCCCTCAGTAAACAGGCTGCCTAAAGACCCCCCAGGCACACAGCCACCTCTAATCTCACCCAGAGACAAAGCCCCACCCACCAGAGGGATAGGAATCAGCTCCACCTGCCAGTGGGCAGACATCAGTCCCTCCCATCAAGAAGCCTACAGCAAACCCCCATACCAACTTTAGCCACAAGGGGGGCAGATGCCAAAAGTAAGAGAGGCTACAACTCTATTATCTGTAAAAAGATCACCACACCAAAAACCTACAAAAATGAAAAGACAGAGAACTATTACTCAGATAAGGGAGAGAGAGAGAAAAAAAAAAAACAACAAAAACAGAAAAACAGTTGTGATGAGGAGATAATCAGCTTCCAGGAAAGACTTTAGACTGTTCATGCTGAAGATGATGCAAGACATTGGAAATAAACTGAAGGCAAAGATGGAAAACTTACAAAGAGATACAAGGTATAGAACTTAAACAAGAAGAGATGCAAAATACAATAACTGAAATAAAAAAATTCTCTAGAAGCAACCAACAGCAGAATACAGGAGGAAGAAGAACAAATAAGTGAGGTGGAAGACAGATTAGTAGAAATCACAGATGCAGAACAGAAAAGACAAAAAAGATTGAAAAAAAATGAAGAGAGTCTCAGAGAACTCTGGGACAACATTAAACACACCAACATCCGTATTATAGGGGTACCAGAGGAGAAGAGAGAGAGAAGGAAACAAAAAATATTCCAAGAGATAACAGCCAAAAACTTCCCTAATATGGGAAAGGAACCACTCACTCAAATCTGGGAAGCTCAACTAATACCATATAAAATAAACCCAAGGAGGAATACACCAAGACACCATATTAATCAAACTGACCAAAATTAAAGACAAAGAGAATATTGAAAGCAGCTAGGGAAAAGAAACAAATAACATCCAAGGGAACCCCGATAAGGTTATTGGCAGATTTTTCAGCAGAAACTCTGCAGGCCAGAAGGGAGTGGCATGATATACTTCACGTGATGAAAGGAAAAAAACTTAAACCAAGATTACTCTACCTGGCAAGGCTCTCATTCAGATTTGAAGGAGAAATCAAAAGCTTCACAGATAAGCAAAAGCTAAGAGAATTCAGCACCACTAAATCAGCTTTACAACAAATACTAAAGGAACTTCTCTAGGCAGAAAAGAAAAAGCTGCAACCAGAAACAAAAATACCAGAAATGTTAAGAAGACCCAAAGATTTTAGCACAAAGTAGGGTCAACAGATTAAAATCCATTAATCAGGGGATGCTACTAAATTATAGTGATGGAAGCTCCCCTTGTGCCTCGGTAGGTTAAGGACCTGATGTTTCTGTAAGGATGCAGGTTTGATTCCTGGTTCTACTGAGAGAGTTAAGAAACCAGGGTTGCTGCAAGCTCTGGCTTAGGTCGCAGATGTGGATTGGATCTGGTGTTAGCATGGCTGTAGCATGGGCCTCAGCTGCAGCTCTGATTTGACTTCTATACGCTATAGGTACAGCTGTAAAATCAATTAACTAAATAATTCATTAAAAAACTGCAGTGATGATAGTAACAGCCACCAAAAGAGATTTGATACATCGAAAGGTCTTGATAACTCTTCAGTCTAAGTTTGATAATTGATAGTATTTGGAGTAGAAGCCAACTCTCCAGAAACTTAAAAAGTAGAATAATAATTGAGGTCCCCAAGCTGAAGAACAGAGTGTATGAATAGACAGGGCCCGAGAGTAATAAAAGTCTTAAATTATTTTGTCATTCAGTCTTCTTCATTAGGGCTTCTTAAAATACCAAGAGCTGTGTCAGCAAAGGTATCAACCAGCAGTTATATCATGATATGTAGAACTAACATGTGAAGATCCTCCTAGCCTGAAAGTAACACTGTTGACAAATATCCTGGTAATGAGTATGAGCCAACGTACTCACACCTTTCTGTTTTGCAAGTTAATATTTAAATATACATATACATGTTCCTGTGTGTGTATCAGTAAAAACTAATTCGTGAAGTGACTAGTGATTAAAATATCCCATCTTTGATTAGCCATATATGCACAGTGTCAACACTCTTTGCACAGTAACTTTTGGTCAATTCAATCATCCCTTCTGAGTGCAAGTCCAAAATCAAAGACTCCAAAACTGGGAGAGACTAAATTCGGTGGTCTTCTAACTGGGTCCCACAAGCTCAAGAGTTCTAGGGTTTTTTTTTTTTTTAAAGATTGCTGGGGTCGGGGTAGGAAGCTGGAGGGGTACTGTGGCCAGAGCCCTGCCTCTTCATCTTTGTATTTGTCTATTTCACAAGTGATTCCATTTATGAAAAGGAGTTTGGGTATCAAAAAAGGAAGGAAATAAGGGAGGGAGGGATGAAGAGGGAGAAGGGAGGTGAGAAGAGGGGAGGAGAGAGAAGGAGAGAAAGGGTGAAAGAAAGGGAAAATTTACAGATTTTATAGCTTAGGCACTTGATGTCTAGGAAGGATAAGTGACATTTCGCACAGAGCTGACACAGTCAGGACTAATCCCAGACCTTCTGATCCCTTCATGAAAAGAAGTAGGTCTGTTTGTATTTTTTTAAATTGAAATGTATTAGATTTATAATATTGTGTTATTGCCAGTTATACAGCAAAGTTAATCAGATACGTATGTCTACGCGTTCTTTTTCAGATTCTTTTATTATTGGTTATTACAAGTTACTGGATATAGTTTCTTGTGCTATACAGTGAGTCCTTGTTTTTCTGTGTTATATATAGTAGTGTATATCTGTTAATCCCGTGCTCCTAATTTATCCCTCCCTCCTACTTTCCCCTCTAGTAGCCATAAGTTTGTTTTCTATAACTGAGTCTGTTTCTGTTTTATAAATAAATTCATTTATATGATATTTTAGATTCCACATATGTGATATTATATAATATTTGTCTTTTTTCTTTCTGACTTATTTCACTTATTGTGATAATCTCTAGGTTCATCCATGCTGCTACAAATGGCATTATTTTATTATTTTTATGGCTGCATAATATTCCATTGTATGTATGTATGTTTGTGTGTGTATGCAACATCTTCTTTATCCATTCATCTGTTGATGGATACATTTGTATTTTTATGAGAAGAGTTCATTAGTTTCATTAGTCCCACTATTATGGTACCAAAGCACACCTGTTACTTCCATTCAGATGCTAGCAGACTTTTCTGAATCAGGAAAGGTTCAGTGGGGCCAATTTTCTTGGAATTGCTTTTTCTATAATTTCTGTATTATGTCAGCCTCTCCCTCTGGAAGTAAAATCATCCAGAGATCTATTTCACTTATGTGATGATCACTCATTAACTCTGGACAATCTATTTCGCCTCTAAGCTTTCTGTTGTAGACCTAGCAGAATGGCTGGAAGACAAAATGGGGTATTGCAATTCAGTGCCTCTCACATTCTTTTTAATATTGTTGGCCCAAGGAGCCTTTTTAGACATTTTTTCCTAATCTCCCCATCATGAACTTATAACACCCCAGATACACTGTGTATCTCTTTATGTGTTAAATGCATATTGGGGCTTTATATAGAGAGAGTAAGTTTGTTTGTTTGTTTTTACGTGGCCGCTCCCATGGCATATGGAAGTTCCTGGGCCAGGGATAGAACCAAAGCCATTGCAAAGAAAATGCTTAGTAGTTATGTTGTGAGCCACGGGGGAAGTCTAAGAGTAAGATTTTTATGCTACTGCCCCCAAAACAATTTTCATCCCCTTGAGGCCAATATCATTGCCACTGAGAATGTATGAAATCGGGTAATATTAAATATCAGATACATAGAAGGAATTTAATAAGTAATGGCAATAGTGATTACACCAATTTCAGCATTAAGAAAGGATGAACTCAGTATGGTGTCAACATCCCTCCAAAATTAAAAAAAAAAAAATGGAATGGAGCAGTATATGGAAAGATGTTGGAACACACAGGAAATGTTACTATTTATTACAAAAGCTTGCATTTTATGCTTGAACTTTACAATTGCTCTTTCATTCATTTCCATCTTATAAAACTCTTTATTTAAAGATGAGGAAACTAGGGTGCAGCAAGCATAAATGAGCTGCTTACGGTCAAACATGGAGGGAGGGGCCATCCTTCAAACTTGGGCAAGTCTGTCTCCCAAATCCAGGCCCTTTTCACTAGTACACTGTCCTCTAACTTGGACATGGAGTTAGATACATCAGCCTGAATTTGCTCATTTATAAGGAGAGAGTAAGCATGAGGCAGGCACAGTTGGAATTGCCTCACCCGGAACATCTTCTTTATGGCCGTGCCCCATTTCAATCCTTGTCACAACTCAGGAACTGACTTAACATCTTAAACTTCTTCTGGGTAAAATGTTTTTGATCCCATTCTGAAGAAGTCAATTGCAATATTTCTGCAATTGGTATATGTGAAACTTCAGCGTTCCTACTAGAATGTGGGGTTAAAGCTTCATGTTCTGAAGTAGAAATGTGAGGCTTTAAATGATAAGTGATTGTGATCTGCAATAATGCAGAGAGCTCCCTGTCATAAAAGGCAGGGAGGGCTGGGCAATCAGATCAGCCATGAAGGAGAAGCATCAAGGGGGCATTTGTCGGTACAGTTGAGGTGGAGACTTCCTGCTTCACGAATGGAGCTCAGAGTTCAAGGCAATGATAAGAGTGCATTGCCATAAATTTCTAGCTAAGGACCAGGAAATCGAAGCTAAGGCAAAGAGATCCCTTGATCCTGAAATGTGTCTTAGAGAAGACAGGAGACCAATTCTGGAGATTGAAAGACGTTAGTCACAGACCCCCCAAGGGTTAGCAGATTTCATAATAAGAGGAGAGCTCTGAGCCCGTAAACATCCTCATAATTTACTACAGGACCCGAGAGTGCTATGTACTGAGAGAGAGAGCTCTGCATACTGAAGCGGCAGCTACTTTAAGAAACTCATTTGTTTTGCTGCTCTATTTTTACTAAAATATTTTCTCTTGTATTGAGTAACAATGACAGTGACAAAACCTTGACTGTCCATGCATGCTGAATGGTGTTGGATGAAGTAAATGGAAGATGGTACCCAGGGCCACAGAGAAGCCTGTATCCTGGTCTAAACCACAAAATCGTAGTTATTAGCATTTTGACTCCTGAGCATTGGTGGGGCCTCAGGAGATCAGCTTCCAGCAGGAGTGCCTGGTTTCCCAGGCCCCACAGTAACAGACCTCATCTTGGGAACCCCTTTTGTCATACCCCCATGAACAGCTGAAAACTCTTCTACAGAAAACTCTCACCCGCAGAGGAGATGCTGTGTCTTCAGAAAAGTAGGGGGAGGAGTTCCTGTTGTGGCTCAGTAGTAACTAACCTATTATCCATGAGGAATGAGGGTTCGATCCCTGGTCTTACTCAGTCCCTGAGCTGTGATGTAACAGGTTGCAGACGTGACTTGGCTCCTGCATTGCCATGGTTGTGGTTGTGGCTAGCAGCTATATTTCTGATTTGACCCCTAGCCTGGGAACTTCCATATGCTGCAAGAATGGCCCTAAAAAGGAAAAAAAAAAAAAAAAAGTAGGTGGAAATGGCACTGGTGGCTGCTGGCTGACTCCATTATTTTTGTCTGATTAATGAGTTGACAATTAATATTAAATATTTTATAGTATAATTTACTTCTTCACCTTTTCCACCTTACTTCTGCCCTGTTCTATGCCCATGCATCTAAGCTTCACTTTGGCTGTACCTGTAAAAGATGAGCTCTAATGGCTATAAAGTAGCTATGGTGTCAAATTAGGGTTTTTATGACATGAAATTTGATTATGGGTCATAAATTATGTATTTATCTTGTGTTAAGTGATGAAAGTAACTTGCTAATTAGAAGAAATCAAAGTTATTGACCTATGGTGAATGTCTTCTACATTCACTGTTGGCATAAAATAGGGATTCATGACATGAATATAAATGTGTATTTATTTTGTTACTAGGCATGTGTCTCTGGGAAAACAAATATAGGCCTCTCTACTTTGGGGGAATTTATAAGAGATTTATTCTGAATTCAGAGTTATTGTCTAGAGGTTATGAAGTTGTCTCCCAGCTCCAGATCCACCCTGTGGATGCTCTGGTTTGTGATATTGTAAACTACATTGCGTATTGTTAGCAGGATGTTTCTTTCTTTCTCTTTCTTTCTTTCTCTTTCTTTCTCTCTTTTTCTTTTCTTTCTTTCTCTCTCTCCCCCCACCACCTTCCTTCCTTTTTAGGGCCACACCCTCAGCATACGGAGGTTCACAGGCTAGGAGTGGAATCAGAGCTGCAACTGCCGGCCTACTCCACAGCCACAGCAACAGGGGATCCAAGCCATATCTGCAATCTAACCATAGCTCACGGCTATGCTGGATCCTTAACCCACTGATTGAGGCCAGGGATCAAACCTGCATCCTTGTGGATCCTAGTTGGATTCATTACCATTGAGCCATAATGGGAACTCCCTTGTTTCTGCTCCTTGTGCCACTAGAGTGTACAGGAAGGGAACCAGAAGAGGAGGTGAGGAAAAGGGTCTTCCTCCTTCCCAAGGATGCCCAGCAATGACCCTGACCCCGGCAGCTACATGGTTCTGCTCTCTGTTTCCTGGCATCGCTTCTAGAGAAGCCTCCTGGAGTCCCGTTAAAAACCGGCAGACCTAGGCGGCACTCTTCTCTGAGGGATGAGTTTAGTTCCAGGAAACTCTTCCCTAGGCTCCTGGGGCCGCAGAGCAGCTGGGCTGGGCTCCCTCGTCAAAGGGAGGTCTGAGTCCCAGCTCTAAAGGACCCCTCTTCTGATTCCTGCAGTGCCAGATCCACCACACAACAAACTCTCTCCACACTCCCACACTCAAAATATGAATGGTAAATCCCCTCCTCCCGGCTTCTAGAACCTGATAAGCTTAGTTTTTTCCCTTTATTTCTCCAGCCCTAGGGAGTAGTAGCTACTTCTTGAACTATTACTGTATTACTCTATCTCCGCTTCTAGCTTCTTATTGCTCCAACAACTTTTAAACCAACCAATGGGCATATATTAAAAAGCTCCTTAAAAGATAAATAAATAAACAAGGCCCCAAATTAACAACTTTTATCTATCCACTATTTAATAGCTTTGTTATTGCAGATTTTGTTTTTTATTATTTTGTTTTTCATTTTTAAAAATTTTATTGAAATACAGCTTATTTACAATGTTGTGTTAATTTCTGCTGTATGGCAAAGTGATTCGGTCATACACATACATGCATCCATTCTTTTTCAGATTATTTTCACATATAGATTATCACAGAATACTGAGCAGAGTTCCCTGTGCTATACAGCAGGACCCCACTGACCATATATTCCATATACAATTCTATGTATATGCCAGTCCCAAACCCCCAATCCATCTCCCCCTCACCTAACCCTTTTAGTAATCCTAAATTTGTTACTATGTTTTAACTTTTCTGTTTGCTTTTTTATATAGGGTGATATATGTGATTCTCAGTTAGTGAAACTACTTTTCGAAACAAAGAAAATAGACATAGTACCACATTTGTCTTGCAAACACATGTAGATAAGCCTTGCTTTATGTTAGAGTTTTGATGGGCACATTTTTGTTGCTTTAAATGGAACAGAGCACAGGACAAGAATTGCCATCTTTAATAATTGGCTTTGTTACATCTGGGAACTCAGTGGGTCTTCAACTTTATTTCTTGACTTTTCTTACTTTTGTTCTTGGTGTATAAGATAGATACTGAAACATGCATAAAGAGCATTAATCTTGGATTTATAGCTCGATTATTTTTATGTATGTGTACACTCAGATCCAGATATAGCTCATTTCCAGCACTAGAGGCTTCATATTTCATAAGAACTCTCAGCAGCAGATGATTCTTTACAAGGAGAGAACAAAGAACAAACTCATGTAAGTGTCCGTGCTAGAGTAGAAAATATTGAGTGATGTCAACACAAGGCTAGTAGTTTGACATTTTAAGTAAAAATGATAACTCATATGATTGCTCTTTCCCACCTACTAAAAGTTAAACAATGGTGGATATTTTATAGCCATAGTGTTTAGGTACACTAAATTTTGTTATCAAGGGAAGTCATGAAAGAGCATCCATTCTTCTATCCAGGAAAACCTTTTGTGTGTGTGTGTGTGTGTGTGCTTTTAAGGGCTGCACCCAAGGCCTATAGAAGTTCCCAGACTAAGTGTCGAATTGGAGCTGCTGCTGCCAGCCTACACCACAGCCATAGCAACGCCAGATCTGAGATGCATCTGTGACCTACATCACTGCTCATGACAATGCTGCATACTTAATCTACTGAGTGAGGCCATGGATGGGACCCACATCCTCATGGATACAAAGTAGGGTTTGTTACCACTAAGCCATGATGAGAACTCCCAGGAAAAACTTTAAAATGCTTCCTTTGTGCCAAGCATCAGGTCAAATAGCAAGAATATCAACATGAGTCTAACATGGTCCTTGCACTGAGTATAGACAGCTCCAGTCAAGTGACAAATGTACCCAGCAAAGGGTGGTACAAGGGATAAGAAGAAAGAAAGAAGGAATTTATGGGGGCATAGTTTTGGTTCTTTGAAGGCAAAAGGAATAGAGGACACGTCTTTCAGACAAAACATTTTCAGGAGCAGTAGATTTAGAAGACCTGGAGCATAAGGAGAGAAGTGGGCTTAAGAGAAATATACTAGGAAGTTTGGACCTAGGGAAATCCATGAAGATTTTTAACCCAGAAGGCTTTTCTTCTTTCTCTCTTCTTTGTTTTATTTTTAGGAGAGGGATACTGAGTGCAGAATGGGGGATAGACCCTAGGGAGCTAAGGGGATTTGTGGTCAGGATATTGGAAGATTTTTGTAAATTTAGATAAGGGTGTCTTAAACTCACTGGAAGTAAAAGGATTAAAGAAAGAAGGCCAGATTGAGGTGGTTTCTAGAGAATTTTGGAACTTAAGAGATTTTGGTGACAGAATCTGTGTGGGGAATGAAGGAGACAGGAGACAAGGGTGCCTGCGATCCAGGAATTCAACATTAGCAGAGATGAGAAACTGAAGGAACGACAATGGTTTCCATTTTTGATTTGTTCTCTCAAAATACCTTTGGGACGTATGAGCTGATATGGTCAGTGGTAATTAGAGATGCAGGTCTGGTGCTTGGGGGAAAGGTCAGAGATCAAAATAATATGTTTGGGTCCAACATCCATTCATGATCAAAACTCTTACCAAAGTGGGTATAGAGGGAACATAACATAATAAAAGCCATTTATGACAAACCCACAGCAAATATAATACTCAATGGAGAAAAGCTGAAAGGCTTCCCACTAAAATCTAGAACATGACAAGGATGCCCACTCTCACCACTGTTATTCAACATAATACTTGAAGTCCTAGCCACAGCAATCAGACAAACAAAAGAAATAAAAGGCATCCAAATAGAGAAGAGGTAAAATTGTCACTGTATGCAGGCGACATGATACTGCATATAGAAAACCCTAAGGACTCAACCCCAAAACTACTTGAAATGATCAAGAAATTCAGCAAAGTAGCTAGATATAAGATGAACATTCAGAAATCAGTCACATTTTTGTATACTAACAATGAAATATTAGAAAAGGAATACAAAAATACAATACCTTTTAAAATTGCACCCCACAAAATCACATACCTGGGTATATACCTGATCAAGGAGGTAGAGAACTACAAAACATTAATCAAGGAAATTAAAGAAGATGTAAAGAAATGGAAAGATATTCCATGCTCCTGGGTTGGAAGGATTAATATTGTAAAAATGGCCATACTACCCAAAGCAGTCTACAGATTCAATGCAATCCCTATCAAATTACCCATGACATTTTTCACAGAACTAGAACAAACAATCCAAAAATTTATATGGACTCATAAAAGACCCAGAATTGACAAAGCAATCTGAGGAACAAAAACCAAGCAGGAGGCATCACTCTCCCAGACTTCAGGCAATATTTCAAAGCCACAGCCATCAAGACAGTGTAGTACTGGTACCAAAACAAACATACAGACCAATGGAACAGAATAGAGAATCCAGAAGTAAACCCAGACATCTATGGTCAAGTAATTTTTGACAAAGGAGGCAAGAACATAAAATGGGAAAAAGACAGTCTTTTCAGCAAGCATTGCTGGGAAACCTGGACAGCTGCATGCAATCAATGAAACTAGAATGCACCCTCACACCATGCATGAAAATAAACTCAAAATGGCTGAAAGACTTATATATAAGACAAGACTCCATCAAACTCCTGGAAGAGAACATAGGCAAAACATTCTCAGACATCAACCTCATGAATATTTTCTTGGTCAGTCTCCCAAAGCAACAGAAATATAAACCAATAGGACCTAATCAAACTGATGAGTTTTGCACAGCAAAGGAAACCAAAAAGAAACCAAAAAGACAACTTAGAGAATGGGAGAAAATATTTTTGAATGATGCAACTGACAAGGGCTTATTCTCTAGAATATACAAGCAACTTATATAACTCAACAGCAAAAAAGCCAACAACCCAATGGAAAAATGGGCAAAAGACCTGAATAGACATTTTTCCAAGGAAGATATACAAATGGCCAACAAGCACATGAAAAAATGCTCCATATCCCTGATTATTAGAGAAATGCAAATCAAAACTATCACAAGATACAACCTCACACCAGTCAGAATGGCTATCATTAAGAAGTCCACAAATAAATGCTGGAGGGGCTGTGGAGAAAAGGGAACCCTCCTGCACGTTGGTGGGAATGTAAGCTGGTACAACCACTATGGAGAACAGTATGGAGGTACTTTATAAATCTATGCATAGAACTACCACATGACCCAGCAATCTCACTCTTGGGCATATATCCGGACAAAACTTTCCTTAAAAAAGACACATGCATCTGCATGTTCATTGCAGCTCTATTCACAACAGCCAAGACATGGAAACAACCCAAATGTCCATTGACAGTGTATTGGATTAGGAAGATGTGGTATGTATACACAATGGAATACTACTCAGCCATAAAAAAGAACAGAATAATGCCATTTGCAGCAACATGGATGGAACTAGAGAGTCTCATACTGAGTGAAGTCAGTTAGAAAGAGAAAGACAAATACCATATGATATCACATATCTGGAATCTAATATAGGACACAAATGAAACTTTCTACAGAAAAGAAAATCATAGACTTGGAGAATAGACTTGTGGTTGCCAAGGGGGAGGGGGAGGGGGAGAGAGTGGGGGTGGATGGGGAGGTTGGGGTTAATAGATGCAAACTATTGCCTTTGGAATGGATTAGCAATGAGATCCTGCTGTGTAGCACTGGGAACTATGTCTAGTCACTTATGATGGAGCATGATAATGTGAGAAAATAGAATGTATACATATATGTGTAACTGGGTCACCATGCTGTACAGCAGAAAAAAAAATTTATTGGTGAAATAACAATTAAAAAATAATATGTTCGGCAAACAATATCAGGAAGAGGAATAAAGTTCATCTGAGGAATGAATATTGAGTAAAAGTAGAGAAATAAGAGTCAGACATCAAAATTTAAGACAGAGGGAAAGAGAGAAGAACCAGCAGAAGTCATACAGAAGAAATATTCATGGAGATTGTAAAATAACAACATAAGTGTGCTATTTTACGTTATACAGAAGCAGTGTGGCTGGATGTATGGCCTGGAGACAGACAGACAACCTGGATTTGACTCTATTTCTTTTTTTTCAGCTTCCAAGTAAAAAGCTTGTTTTATGTTATCTTTCATTCTTTACCACCCAAAACTCTGTGACCCTGGATCAGCTGTACTCATATTCTTCAGATTCTTCAGTGTAAAATGGTATAGTGGCAACTACTTCCCAGGGAGATTGTGAAGAATTGAGCGAATGCATGAAAAAATGCTCCAGTGTGTGTCACATAGTATTAAGAGTAAAAAAGCATTACGAATTACTATATACCAGAGGCTAAGTTTTTGCTAGTCATCTAAGAAGGTCTTCCTTATATAGCTGTTAATGCATTATGATATAAATTATGAGGGACTACAAGGGATCAGACAATTTTAATTGCATTATATCAAAGTGCTGTATGAATGTTTGCTTATTTTTAGACCATTAAGCTATTTGTCATTTCTTATGCTATCCTTAGTTTTTTCCTGACCTTTTAAAAATTAATCATCATTAGTATTACATTTAACTGTTTTTTAATTTCTTTCTGAATCCTTTCTATCTTGTTTACATCCAACCAATGATAATATACTTATGTGAATAATGGTAAGACTTTGTACTCACATCACATAATTTATGAATGGATCTCCAAAAGTTCTGCATGAATTATTTAGCTTTAACTGCAGGATGGATAGGAAAGTAAATGCTAGTATTTCCATTTTACAGATTTTTTAAAAAAAATGACTACAGAGATGGGAAATAATGTTTTAAAACTAACCCACAGAATAGTTGAGAGAGCATGGCTTTTTTATGGTGGTGCAGTGAAACATTGGCTATCAAGAAATTAACCTTCCAAAGATATAGAATTTCCAGGCAATGAAATAGTTGGCAAGGGAAACAAAAGTATTTATGCCATATTGGATTACCCATATGATCACAGCTGAGAAAAACTGAGCCCCCCAAAATAACTCTTGGTGCATTGAAATTGTAACTATGTGAAGCCTAAGAAGCCTAGGGAAAATGGTGGTCAGTAAAAAATAAAATAAAATAAAAAATAAAACAAAAACCAACCAAACAAAAACCCCAAGGAAAATTATGAAAAAGTAAGAAGGGAAGTGGGCAGGTCAGCAGTAGTGGCAGAGATAATATTTATGAGAAACAACGGAATAAAGGACAGATTAAGTAATAAAGCATGCACTTGTCATCAGGGGCTTGGGTGACTCTGGACCAGTCAGATCAGGTTGGAAAGCTCTGGGGATTCCCTGAACTCATCAGGAGATCCAAATACCAAGGAAGAAAGCAAGTACAGGCAGGCTGAAAGTTGGTGTCAGAGAGCAAAACAATCAATGAAGGCTGCTACAAGAAGGGTAAATGCAGTAAGATCCAGACAGAGTTGGTAGCAGCTCTAGGCAGGCCAACTTTCAGCAGTCTGGGCTTAAATCAGCCTGGAGGACTTGGGGGCAGTGGAAGGGTACTTGGAACAGGAGTGATCAATGCTTTGCAGATAACAGATGCTCATAAACTGTTTTCAGGGTTTGATGACTAGACCTGGTTTACTTTTTAGAGCAAAGCCAGCAGTGAGGCTGAATTTATTACGGTTACCATATGACCTGTTGGGATTAGTCATAAACTCTTTGTCTTAATAGTGAAACACCTACTATTATGAGTAAGTGACATTATCTTCACATATATGGGCAGTAGAAATTGGGAGTGTTCATTCCAAGAATGAAAAGCAAAACATTTATAATTTAGCAGTCACTAGGGAATGGAAGAAAATAGAAAAGAGCTAACTGCCCCTTAATGCTATAGCAGTGAAAGACACAGTCTACCTCTATACTGACATGCTAAATACAAATAGAATAGATGCCTGTACAGTAGGTGTGCAAGTGCAGTGTAGTCAAACCACATGCTGTTCAGAAGCCTTCCTATAGCATCTGTTTACAGGAGAGGGAAGATACAAATTTTTTTAATTATCCATGTAAAGTGTTCAAGATAGACCCCATTGCAGATATTCTTTTTCATACACAAAAGTGTCTACTATAGCATACACCAAAATCTTCCATTTTTAAAGGAACAAAACTGAATATTTGTATTTTGCTTTAAAAAAAAGTTTTATCTATATGGAACCATAAAAGATCCAGAATTTCTAAAGCAATGCCAAGGTGGGGGAAAAAAAAAAGCAGGAGGCATAACTCTCCCAGACCTCAGACAATATTACAAAGCTACAGTAATCAAGACAGTGTGGTACCGGTACAAAAAAAGACATACAGATCAATGGAACAGCATGGGAGCCCAGAAATAAACTCACACACCTATAGTCAACTAATCTTTAACAAAGGAAGCAAGAAAATAAAATGGGGAAAAGTCTCTTCAGCAGGTGGCTCTGGAAACTGGACAACTGCATGTAAATCAGTGAAATTAGAACACACCCTCACACCATGTACAACAAACTCAAAATGGCTTAAACACTTAAATATAAGACAAAACATCATAAAACTAGAAGAGAACTGAGGCAAAGTATTCTCTGCTATCAACCATACAGTTGTTTTCTTCAGTCTCCCAAGTCTATAGAAATAAAAACAAAAATAAACCAATGGGACCTAATCAAACTGACAAGCTTTTGCATAGCAAAGGAACCATGAAAAAAAGACAGACAGAAAGAAAAGACAACCTACCAAATGGAAGATTATATTTGCAAGCATTACAACTGACAAGAGCTTAATCTCCAAAATATACAAATAACTCATACAACTCAAGAACAACAAAAAATCCAATCAAAAAATGGATTTAGGCAGAAGGCCTAAATAGACATTTCTCCAAAGAAGACATATGGATGGCCAGTAGGCACATGAAAAACTGCTTAACATCACTAATTATTAGAGAAATGCAAATCAAAGCTACAATGAGGTACCACCTCCCACCTGTCAGAATGGCCACCATTAGTAAGACTACAAATAAATGCTGGAGAGGGTGTAGAGAAAAGGGAGTCCTCCTTCACTGTTGGTGGGAATGTAAATTGGTACAATCACTATGGAAGGTTCCTCAGAAAACTCCATATAGAACTACCATATGATTCAGCAATCCCACTCCTAGGCATATATCTGGACAAAAGTATAATTCAAAAAGATATATGGAGTTCCCGTTGTGGCGCAGCAGAAACGAATCCGACTAGGAACTATGACGTTGCGGGTTCAATCCCTGGCCTCACTCAGTGAGTTAAGGATCCGGCATTGCTGTGAGCTGTGGTGTAGGTCACAGACGCAGCTCAGATCTGCCATTGCTGTGGCTCTGGCATAGGCTGGCAGCAACAGCTCTGATTAGACCCCTAGCCTGGGAACCTCCATATGCTGCTGGTGCAGCTCTAAAAAGGACAAACACACACACACACACACACACAAAAGATATATGTACACTTATGGTCATTGTAGCACTATAAATGTCCATTGACAAATGAATGGATTAAGATGATGTGGTACATATACACAATGGAATAATAGCCATAAAAAAGAATGAAACAATGCCATTTGCAGCAACATGGATGCAACCAGAGATTATCATACTAAGTGAAGTAAGTCAAAAAGAGAAATACCGTATGATATCACTTATATGTGGAATCTAAAATATGGCACAAATGAACTGATCTACAAGGCAGAAACAGACTCATAGACATAGATAACAACATTGGTTGCCAAGGAGGAGAGGGGAGAGAGTGGGATGGACTGGGAGTCTGGAGATAGTAGATGCAAGTTATTATACTTAGAATGGATAAGCAATGAGGTCCTCTGTGTAGCATAGGGAACAATATCTAGTCCCTTGGGAAAGACCATGATGGAAGAAAATATAAGAAAGGGAATGTATGTGTAAATACACACACACACACACACACACACACACATGACTTTACTGTATAGCAGAAATTGGCACAATATTTTAAATCAATTCTAATAATTTTTTTAAAAAGAAACTTTTGTAAAATGCAGATTCTTAATATTCTAAAATTACTATGTTGTATTTGCAATATGACATACTAGTCATATTGCATATGCATATGATATATGTAATATAATATATATAATAGTCAAAATAGAGGTTCAGACTCTTCTTCCTGAGTTATTCTTAATAAATAATTTGAGAATGTTTTTTTCTTCAACTTAATGCTTACTTTATACATTTTCAAAATTAGAGACATAAAAAGGTCTATTGATTAATGTATACTTTACAATAGGAAGTGTTGCAGAAACTCAGCCTCTGTCCGCCACTGCAGAGTAGAAAGTGGAGACAAGAGTTTTTGAGAAAGAGAAAAAGGTAGCTTTATTGTTTTGCCATGCAAAGGGGCCATAGAAGGCTAATGCCTTAAAGACTGTGCCCCTTTGGACGGGATTAGGAGGTGGTTTTATAGTTTGGGGAGTGGAAAGTAGGGCTGCAAATAAGGATCAGGGTAGAGGCAAGTTTGCATTGTCTTTCAAAGCTGGTGCTTAGTGGCCCCCAGGACTGGTTCTGGTAGTCCTCCTTCCTGGCATGAGGAATGCTTCATCAAGTAGTTCTTCCATTTGTTGTCGGTTTTAGTTTTGGAGAAAGGCTCAAAGATATTGTTATGTATATTCCTTAAGGAGGAACCAGGACCCTGCCCCAAGGCTGCAGTATTGTCTCCTGACTGTGCCTTCCTGGTTTCTGCATCCCTTCCCGTCCCTGATTAGCATCGGCCCTTTGGAACTCAGGGAAGGTCATGGAGGCTGAGACTGATTCTCTAAAAACAAGAAATGGAGGACACAGAAAGGCTTGTGTGCCTAGGAGCCCCACAGGGCACTAGCTGGGTTACAGTTGTTGAGGGTCTAATATGAACACGGAGTTTAAAAAGTAGGTATAATTATCAAACATGATGTGGAGGACATATGTCCTGTCTGGTCTTCTGGGAATAGTTCCTGGCTCCACATTCTAGGTAGTTTCAGTGGTGCTGTCAAGCAAGTGCCCTTCCTGGCCATGAACTATTGGGATGGTCATGAGTCCCAAGTCCTTCCTCAGGACTTCATCCTTCTGGCAAGCGGGACTGGTTAAAAGTTCAGGACTGAGACACAAGCAGAACCCATCACAGCGATTCCCAGGAATTGATACATTATTCTCAGAGAGAAAAATTTTTTTTTCCTGCTGGAGTTGTTAAGGTAAGAGGATAAATCTGGGCTCCCTGGCCTTCATCTTCTTCTGTCATGAAGAGGAAGCATGGCTACAGCTGAGAGAGTAAGATTCACAGGAAAAAGAGAGCAGTTGTAACACAAAGAGAGGGACGAGATGGAGGAAGGGGTCCAGAGAACATGAGTCTAAAATGCACATGAGATGTGGCTCTGACCAGCTGACCAGATATGAGCCTGTCCATATAACTAACTGGCCTAATATTTCCTTTGTAAACAAAGGTTTCAGAAAGCAAGAAATATTGATCAAATTACTTAGACTTTAGGAAGGTCAAATAACTGACATGGGCATGGTACTAGAAAGCCAGGAATCTGGTAAGAAAACAATTACCAAATCATGATTTTTTTTTCTTTTTTCATAGAATATTTGTTTTTAGCAATAAAATATGATGATTCTTTATCAACAAATATTCCATTCCTGGCTACTACTCACTGAATAACCTTCCCCAGGCTCCATGCAGCTAGAAGAGAATGTGACTAGGTCAGAGGGGTGGCATGTGGGCAGAAGTAGTGGATCATCACTTCTGGGCTGATGCATTTAAGACCCAGTGCTAGCTTCCGTCTTCCTCTGTCACGGTGATTATGGGGGTTGTACACTGAGAGGGTGGAGCCACCAGATGGACGCATTTTCACTACTGAGTGACCACCACCTGGAGGACAGTTAATGGGGGTGGGGGGATGGCAGTGTCTCCTAAGTCGCCGCAGGCTTTGCATGACAGAAAAATAAGCTTCTCTTCTGATGAGTCACTGGAATTTCAGGGTTATTTTATTACCACAACATAACTTAGTCTATCTTCTCTAATATTTCCCCTTTTATTTCCCGTTTCATTTTGCTCATAAGATTGAGTTTGACAATATCCAAGCAAGGCATTTCTAAAAAAGAGATCTAAAACCTTTCTACATAAGTACCATTTTGGAAATGTAGATGTGATTTATGGAAATTATATTTTCAGTGAATCATATAGATATGTGTAGTTGTCAAATGTTTCATAATTAATTACTGATCAAGCTATGCATATTACATTTTAACAAGATACAGGCATATTAAATTTAAAGTGAAACATTTTAACATTCACTCTAAGTTTTCTATTTTCACATTTAATTTAGCTTCCTTTTGGTAGTATAAGCCAAAAATTTTCCTTCCTTGAGTAAGTGGACTTTTTTTCCCCACTGATTTATTTGTTTTCCTGTTCCCTACATTTATAATGATGATATATTCAGTGTTCTGATGATTTTGCAGCTAATGACTGTTTTAACTTTTTATGTCTCAGTAGACAAACAAAACATTACATTTTTAATCAATCATTTCACCAATTATTCTGCTAAAATCATAAGTGTATGTAACAAAATAACCTAATTTAAGGTATCAATTGATTGTCTCTGGTTTATTTTTTTCAGGAAAATATTTATCAATGTTTGCAAAGAAGAGATGATTTTTTACCTGAAAATCTACAAAACTGTGCTAGAGAAGAGCTTATTTCCCACTTTCCAAATAACTACGTTTTTCGTACTAACTATAGTGCAGCATATCAAACCCACAAGCTAGCAAGTAATGATAACTGATAGTGGAGTCAAATTATAGAGGTCTTTCATAGGAAGAAGGAAAAATGAAGGTCTTTAAATGTGCAGCTGGAGTCATTTTTCAGTTTCAAGTTTTCCAAGTAGAATCATGAACAGGAGAAGCAACTCTTGTCACCAATTAGATTTCAGATTGATGGAGGCAAGCAAACCCTTACTAGGACTAAAACTGATTTGTTGTATAAGCAGACTAACAGACACATAAATACTACAACAATTTTGTTCTCCTTCTCTCATCACCTAAATTTCCTCTAGTGTCATAATTGTATAGGCTAATTAATCTTAGCACTATTTAATATGAACATTGACTAATGGCCCCAATTCAATACTTTCAGTATCTCCTTGAATAGACATTCAGACTGTAGATCTTTCCATGAGCTTTCCTATTGAATTTATATATTGACAGGTTTTCTCCACACATCCCTAATCTGAAGATGGTTCCCATTCAATGAAGGCAGTCCAGGCTAGTGTTGGCTTGGCAACACATCAGAGTCTGGAACAAGACCAGTGTCCCCTAAAATCAAGGGAGCAAGAAAGGGGCAATTTCTCAGATCTTAGATCTGTCTTTATCTGTAGCTGAAGGTAAGTAGAGTCAAACCAGGAAAAATTAAGTAAACAATGCCTCAGTCTCAATCTGCTCTTTCTGTGTGTCCCCCAGCCCACCTTATGATGCTTCTTTCAAACATGTTCCTTGCAAAACTCTTGCTTTGACAGTGTGGATTTCAGACCTTCTGCCTGTTCTAACTAGAAACTCCCAGGAGGGATTCTCTTTCTAAGAAAACCCCTTCCCACCTCTAAAAACCATGCTCATCAATTATATCCTCACTAATTCATGTATTCAAGAAGCATTCCTTGAATGTCTTTCTGTGTGGCCTCTGCTGGACAACAAGGATGAATACATGAGAGGGAACTCTCTTTTGAAGAAAGTAACAATCTAGTGATGAAGACAGATGCAAATAGACATGTAAATTATAATGCAGTACGTCACAGGGGCATGACACACAAAGATAACACAGAAGTACTGGGAGAGGGAGCTAACCTAACCTGAAGAGGTTCTCAGTGAAGTCTTCGAAATCACCCAGTCGAGTAAATGTTTTTCCCTCTTCTACTCTCCCCACATAAGTATCCTTGCAGCAGTGTGGACTGCAATTAAGAATCTGATTCTGAAGCCAGATAGCATGGCTTCAAGTCCCAGTTCTACCAGTTGCCTTAGCTTTATGACTTCGGGCAAGTCACCTCCCCTCTCCATACATCAACTTTCTCATCCATCTCCTCTATAAAATGGAATAATAATAGCACACATCTTGTGGCATTGGTATGAGGATTCACTGGCTTGATACATTTAGAACATCCTGTTCAACCAGTGCCTGCGTAAACACTGGGTAAACACTCAATACATATTGGCAATAAGTATATAACTTTTTCTTCTGCAACCAGATATTGTTATCAGTGTAATGATACTACAACCTTTAACAAATTTGAATTACTTTGGGGGAATTTTCCTATGTTGCCAAAATTCAAACATCAGGGACTCGATAACTCCTTTTGATTGGTACTTTCTCTTCTTAGACTCCTGGATTCTTCTTCTTTTCTGAAATCTATTTTGTTTGTATCTGCCCTTCACTAATATTCAAGTTGATGTTAAAGTACCAGCTTTCCTTTGTGCAAAGTCCAGAATGATAACTAGGGCCCACATGGAGCATCTGTTCCTATGAACATTTGCTTTTGCTGGGGGCAAGTCCCTTTCTCACAAAACACTACCCTACACAACAGCCCCTCTTCCTCAACCCAACTTTCCTGTGACCACCACTTAGTTTTCCATGGTTTCAATTCATTCAGGAAGAACCCCACTTCTATCAGTCAAGACATCTTTTCTGGACCCTGGGTTCTCCTGCTCCCCATCCCCACTCCTCAGTATGAAAATCCACTTCACTGTCATTATTTTATTCACTGAAGATACTGAAATGTGTCTGTACAAGCAGGACAGGTATAGGATGGTGACCTGACTCACAAACCCTCAACTCAGGGTATCTGTCATGATTCAAGGAGAAAATTATATTTCCAACTTCATCTTCTGGCCTAAATTTCATGTGTCATCATGCTTTGTACATTATGTATCATTCTGGTATTCAAGTGAGTGAGATTTGTTTTACTGACATCGATGAAGCGTTGAGAGGTAAGTTAGTTAAGTCAAATGAATTGCCTCTCAAATAATTGATCTAGCCTGTATTTTGAAGAATGGATGACATGTATAAGGGAAAGTTTAAAGAAGTTTTGCAATCCCAGAATGACATGAAATATATGAAAAACTCTGTGTTATTAAATAGAGCAGGGCCATCAGTAAATAAGCATCAGACAGTAATTGTGTTTGCAGGTACCAACATTATGATAAATGGAGGGCACCAGTGGAAGTGGCTTTACATAGAACTGGCCAAGTTGATCTATATATGGTTGTCTCTCAATAACACAAACCTGGATGTTGGGACTGAACAAATACAGTAATTGCTACTGATTCCTAATTATCCCAAAGGGATGGGATATGTGTGGGTGAGAGGGAGACAAGCAATGACTACAGAATCAATTTGGGAAGCATACTGGAACTCTGAAGACAGGGGCAGGAAAGTTAATACTTGAAGGTAAAAGTTATTTTTAATTTTTTTTCTGATTTATGGTTAAAATATGGGACTACTTTTATTGGATATGTGACTCCTGGAAGAGCATGGTTGGTTGCATAGATAATATGATATTATGGGATTTTGATTTCTGGGATGTCACTTAGGGTACTAGAAAAATAGAACCTCGACGAGACAGTGCATCATTTCCTGAGATTCAGAAACTATGTATTTGTCCAGAGAATGGCTGTTATGATCACAAATAATTTAAATTTAACATGAACGGGGGAGATGAATAAAAGCCCACATTAAGTTGCTAAATCAATCATAAATTGAGTACATTATGAAGATAAATACAGTGTAGCAACTACAAAATAACCAAGTAATAATAAAAGTAAGTATTATTGCCATTAATTGAGTACTTACTATTTCTAGGCACTTGAAAAAGATCTAATTCAATGTTCCAATGTCCCTTTGAGGTAGGTAATTGTTGTCCCCAGTACACAGATTGTTTTAAATTGGGTTGAAATTTAATTAAGACACTTGCTAAAAATTTCATAGCTAGCAAATGATAGCAATCCTACTGGAAATCAGGGTCATCTTATCCAAAGTTCATACTGTAAACCATTGTCTGTACTGTCTCACCAGGGTACCTAGACATACAAGGAGAAAACATTTGGGAAAAGGGCAGAAAACATCTTAAATGACCATAGACTCATCTATACATAGGTTCACAATAAAACAGGTGAGGATTAGAAATTAACTAATGCAAATAAAACAGGGAAAAATGGAACAATTATTCCATTTTTGTCATTAAGACAGTATCAGAATAGAAAGTTTTAGTGTACACACACACACACACACACAATGTCAGTTATGAAAAAGAAAGGGGAAAGCATCGGAAAATCCAGATTATTTTCAGCTGTGGCAACACTGAATTCCCATGGCTAGAAGGACATAGGTAAGATACTTCCCGAACACAATCACAAAGCTACCACGGCTGCACATATTTAACTGTTCCTGTGCCACCTGTTTGGTAGAAAGCAGGAGTCCTTCTAAGTTCTTTCTTAAGATATACAGCAGCACTTTAAAAGCAGGAAAGGGTAGTTCGCTGGTGGCCTAATGGGGAAGGAGTCAGCATTATCACTGCTGTGGTTTGATCCCTGGCCCCAGAACTTTTGCATGTGGACATGGACAAAATAATAAATAAAATAATAAAATGAGGAAAGGATTATGCAAATAACAGTGGACACTATCCATGGGTCAACAGCAATACATCTAAGAAAGACCTGAGTTTTAGTTGAAAATAAGCTTAATAAATAATTGAATAAGTAATTCAAGATTGATAGTTTCCAGATGAAAGCTAAGTGAGCTTAGCATTCATTAAGAAATCTATCAAAGTCCATGAGGTTGCCAAGAGGGAGGTGGAGGGCGTGAGATGGACCGGGAGTTAGGGGCTAATAGATGCAAACTATTATATTTGGAGTGGATAAGCAATGAGATCCTGCTGTATAGCACAGGGAACTATATCTGGAGTATGATGGAGGATAATATGAGAAAAAGAATATATGTAAATGTATGACTGGGTCACTTTGCAGTACAGTAGAACTGTAAATCAACTATAATGGAAAAAATAAAAATATAAACAAATAAAAAAATCTATTGAATCGATTTCCCTGATAAAACTGACCTGTGCTATTCTGACCTCTGTTGGCATACTCTGCATCATTCTTTTCAAAAATTTTTCAAAAGGGACTTATTAAAATGTAAATAGATGTAAAATGTAAAAACTAAAATATATATGAATGACTTTTGAAAGAAATAAGCATGTTTAAAAATGAAGCCAAAATTTCAAATATCTGTGGGGGTTGTCCTCAAATACATAAAGGATGAATTGATTGCCATGTGGAAGACAGAGGATTGGTCTTGATTTTTTAATAATCCCCTTGGCGTAAATTAGAGACAAATTTTAACTCAACCTAAGGAAAGCTTGAGAGTCACAGCTAACAACTATGTTATAAGTTAGCTGGGAAGATAAAGGGTTTTTAGTCATTGGAGGTGTTCAGGCATTGGATGGACTTATACTACTAGCTTCAATTCTTGATGGGCAATTGGATTCAATGACCTTTAATATTTCTCTCAGTGCTGACCATGTGATGGGTATATACTCCTTCACTGACTCCCAGTCATATTGACACATATTTTTGAAATATTTTGACCAAAGTTTCCAGCCAGCCTTGAGACATAACTAGCTTGCAGATCTTCATTAGAGTCTATGTGGAGATTAAATCTGTGGCCTTGGGCTCAATAGTATCACATCCTCTAAACCGGTACCTCTTATACAGCCATGGTCAAAGAGTGTTGGTGAAGCAAACAGGTGAAAATCCATTTGGAGATATTATTAAATGCAAAGATGTCAACATATTGAGAAAATTGCCCTTTTATTCCCATGGAGATACCCACAATCAGTCCTCCTTGCTGAGGGTGTGGGGAGTAAGAAGATCAGTACTGCCTATAGCAGCTCCCATGTATATGGGAAACTCAGGTGTCACTAAAGGAAAGCTCAGTATGAAGCTTATGTACGTATCTCAGGGCTATGCTGTCCATTCAGATCTGCTCAAATGTGGCCAACCACCACTTCTTTGTTTATCCCATATTAAATTCCAGCAGTTAGTGACACCTAAGATGAGCACTGATGTGACTATGGGAAAACAGCTTTGAATTAAGTGGTCTTGCAAGACATCTCCTTGAGAATTGTAGAATGTACAAATCCAGAGACAACCAGGCAATTTCATAAATCTTCTGGTGTTTTTGGAATATTTCTTCCCTACATGGTGGGTTGTGATGAGACTGGCTCTCTGGGTTTTGCCTTTTATCCTGTTGGGGGAAGTTCTTATAAGGCCACCACAAGGCATATCAAGAAGATGAACAATAAGCATCTCAAGGAACAACTTTGTTAACTGTGTGTTAATAGGATCAGCTTTGGGGAAGAGTGGAAATTACATGTGGACAAAGACCAAGGGACATACCAGTGTAACTTTAGACAGTCCTCAGAAAAAATCAAAACAAAACATGGATAGTTAGTAAAAACAGGCGTGCAGTAAACTTAGCAAAATTTTAAGTGTTCCTGTAATGGAAGACTCCAATAGGAAATTTCTGAGCTCTGGTTGTGAGTTAAAAAATACATAAGAATGCCAGAAAGGCCAAGGAAGAAATAAATGGGAAAGAGATCAGTGGAAAAATCATATATAGAGCTGGATCCAGAAGAAAGTTGAGCACACAGAAAAGACTGAATTACACCAAAAATCTGAGGTTCTGAAAAGGAAAAAAAAAAAATTAGCCAGAATAAGATGAATCTCCAGTTAAGGCTCTTGACAATGCCACAGAAATGAAAAGTTACGGAAGGACTTTTCTTCATGTGGATTCATAACTAATACATGATTGAAATTCACTGGCTTCTCTTCTCTAAAAGCAGAGGAGAAGAGAAGGGGTTATAATGGTCTCCCCACCACTGTACTCCTTCCTGGAGAAAGAGAAGAAGATTGGCTTGATCAACAGGTATATGCACCTCATGGCTGGAATGAAATAGCTCCTGGCCAACCCCATTCTCATCTGTGGCTTGTGGCTACTTTGTGCATGTGGACCTATCGGCTCAGATCACAGTATAATTCAACTAACAGGTTGGTTCAGATGAAACCTAGTATTCACTGGCAGCAGTGTGGTAGAACATGATAGACAATGCACCATCTGTCAATCTGGATTACATCTGAAAATGGCAGAAGATTATACAAGGAGTCACCTAAAGCAACAATGTACACAGTATTTACTTTAGTTTCCTTTTGCTTCTGTAATAGATTACCATAAACTCGGTAGCTTAGAACAATACAAATTTATCTTGCAGTTTTGGAGGTCAAAAGTTGGAAACCGGTCTCACCTAAAATCAAGGTGTTTGCAAAATTGCTTTCCTTCTGGAGGCCCTAGGGGAGGATACCTTTTCTTGCCTTTTCCAGCTTTTAGAGGCTGCCTGGATTCTGTAACTCAGGACCCCATTCCATTTTCAAAGCTAGCAATCTTTCTCAAGTGGCATTGCCTCCCTCTCCCACATTTAAAGTTCCTTATGATTACACTAAACCCACTCAGATAATCTAGGATAATGTCTCATGTCGACTCATTGGCAACCTTAATTCCACATGCTATCTAATTCCCCTTTGCCATGTGATATAGTCACACATTCCGGCGATTGGAATGTTTGCATCTTTGAGAGGACTTCCTTTATTCTGCTTACCACAATTATTAGTCATTGAATTTATGCCCTCCATCCAAGGAATGCTCATTTATTTTCATATGTCTTCACCTATACTTTAAATTTATATTTGCACTGTAATTATTTTTGTGCCTTAAATATACACATAAAGTTATATTAAATTCTTATGGCAAATAATTTGAAAATTTCAACATTTTGGTTGTTATTTACATTTGTCTCATAAATCTAGTTTTATCAATCCAGTATAGATTCACCTGAAAAAGTAGAGAACACCTATTTACATTTTAATTTGAGGTAAACAACAAATAATATTTTAGGATGTCACAAATATTGCATAGGACATATTTATACAAAATAATTATTCAATGTTTATCTGAAATTCAAATTTAATTGAACATCTGGGTTTTTATTTAATAAATCGGGCAACCCTAACCGAATAACATTTTTAAAGAATAAGTGTGGGAAATGATGACTTATTATACACTGAGTTGAGATGTAAAATGGAATAATAGTTTTTGCTTATCAGTACTCCATACAGAAACAGAAATATTTTAATATGATAAATATTAATAATTTTACTTCCATACATACTAACAATTCCAAATTTGCTTTACTCTTCTAGGGCATTGAGGTTTCAGGATGTGATGATATATAGCTCTTCTTTCAATATGATGATATATGCAGTATTTCATTTGAATAATGGGGGAGATTTTTTAAAGTGAAGCAACTATTTCAAAATAAAAGTACTGGAATCATGGAATAAGAAGTGAAAAAAGGAATGGAAGTTATTGAGAAAAATGGGCAATTGAGTCCGTTTGTAAGCTGCTCTTCACTAAAACATACACTAATAGAGAGGAAACTCTGAGCTAATAGAGGAAATGGGATTGTTCCTTTGGAAGACTGAAAGAGAATTTGTGGGATCATATGATAAGACATTGTGTGGGAAACTAAGACCCAAATCAGACGTAGCCGACAGTGTTGAATGGTTTCAAACAGAAGCTGACGTTTGTTCAGTTTTTTTTTTTGGGGGGGGGGCTGCACTTGTGACACATGTAAGTTCCCAGGCTAGGGGGTGAATTGGAGCTGCAGCCACCAGCCTAAGCCACAGCCACAGCAACATGGGATCCAAGGTGCCTCTGTGACCTACACCACAGCTCATGGCAACGCTGGATACTTAACCCACTGAATGAGGCCAGGGATCAAACCCACATCCCCATGGACACTAGTTGGGTTCATTACTACTGAGCCATAATAGGACGTCCTGTTAAGATTTTTTGACTGAAAATAAATATTTGGTTAACAGGATTCAGTAGGAAGCATACTGTTAGGGCACCTGGGACTAAACTAAGCAACCATCTATCTTCCTGATACAGTGTATGAAACCAGGAGTAGAATGGAGAGAATGAGAACCCTTTGGTATAATACCATATCACATAGAATAGCTTCAAATTATTTACATTCTAAGAAAGAAAACATCGTGAAGCAATTTGAAAAAGAAGCCATACTTTAGGAATTTATAAGGAGTTCAAATTGAAAAATGTCATGACATATATACCTTACGTTATCTAAGATATGTTCTAGAAATTATATTAAAGTGAGTTTCACTATGCAGAAATATATTTTTCCATTGCCGACAAATTGAGACTGTTTTTTTCTACAGAAATATATATTGTTCATGCTTTTTAACCATACATTACAAACAGCAATTTTTCAGGAATCACACAGCTTAAAATTATTTTGTGATAGAACATATTACTAGAGTGTGGGGACTAGGGGAAAAAAAATATAAGCAAACTGTGTTAAAACTTCTAACTTGGAGTCATATTACAGTCATAAAATAGTCATAAAATACATTTATTTTTATTTTTTAATGTTTTTAATATAGTTGATTTTCAATGTTTGGTCAATTTCTGCTGTAGAGCAAAGTGATCCTGGCACACACACACACACACACACACACACACACACACACACATTCTTTTTCTTGTATTATTTTCTATTTACTTTAAATACAAAATCATGTCATAATTTATATTAAATAATTAGGCTCTGCTCTATTTAAGAAGATGTAAAACAGTATCTGTTTGGGGCTAGGTCTATACTTATAGAATTAGTTGCTATAGTTATGGTAGATGTATGTAACAAGAATATAAACTTAAAAATGTCTCAAATACATAAATACATCAGTACAAAAAATAGGAAGGAAGAAGATGGAGGATGTCAAAGCAATTCAGGCTGGTCTGAGATAGGCTCAAAAGTGGGACTGGGACTCTTTGCTGCAGTGCTTGCACCTAGACAAACACCTCCTCCAGCAGCAAAGTATGAAGAAAATATAAGGGACTAAAGATGCATGCATGCATACATAGTTGGGGCAAATTATGGACAATGTACAAAAAGACCAAAAACCCAACTGCCACTTCTGAGGAGTTGGGAGCAAAAACAGGGTCCTGTGCATGCCCCTTGCACAGAGCACCACCAAGGGAGTGGGCAAGCCACCTAAGCCACCCCTCCATCCCAAGCCCTGTACTCATGCCTACATTCACCTCATATAAGGAACCAGCTTGCCCCTCCTCCGGGAGCAAGCAGTAGTCTTATATAATAGTCTAATCTTGCCTGCTGAATGCTGCTGTTATCCCCATTTTGCAGATGGTAGCTGAGGCTTAGAGTATAATAAATAGAGCACAGAGAACACATACACAGTAGAGCACATAGTGGAAGCAGGACTTGTATCCCAGTAGCTGCTCTCCATATCCATGTTTGTTACACCATGCTGCCTCCATGCAAGTAGACTGAACACAATTCGATTGCTCATAATGTTATTTAAAATAGCGTACAATGTATAACTATTGCACATTGTAGTCAGTTAGAATTGACCCTAAAGTGTTCTGTGCATTAGAAATATGACCTTTATTTTTCAAAATAAAAAATGTATTTCTCTGTTTGCCTTACAAGGTTTTCAATCAACAGGAAGAGAACTCTTGTCATTTACATTGTTGGCATACTTGAATTAAGTCTTAAACTACCATGAATTTCTTTTCACGAACCTAACTTTTCCTGTTTCCAGTTAAATAGACTTTAATGCACCAGCTTTCTCTCGGGGTTTACAGAAATGAGTGAAATTAGGTGGGGGGGGGATGGTAGGAAAATTCAAAGATATCTAAGGGAACTTAACTGACTTTTGTTACCAACATTCTACAATTTGTCACAAGAGACCTGCTTAGTGGATGTAATTTCCTTCTCTTTCCTAAGGCATTGTGGCAGAGCAATTTATGATACTACGTTTAACTAGAAGTACAAGGAAAATGTGGTAGAAAGGATAAGGAACTCACTAATGTGAGGTGAAATCAAAATCAATCTCTAACAAGAGATTACTTTACACATTAACTTCTCTGGGGTCACATTAAAGTCTTCCAGCCAGCGGTTCATTATTTCTAGCAAGGGAAAAATAATTTGACTGATAAACACAGAGTAAGGATGAGTGGAATGTGCCAAAGAAATGCTAGGTAATGCTAAACTGGCAAAATCGGAGAAACTAGGATATGTCTATGATCAGTAATACCTTATAGCTCACCTTTGTTTCTTTCAACCAGAGAGCAAGGGAATTTAGAAATCAATATAGAGGATTAAGTACTGAGTGCATTTCTCATTTTCCTGCCTAAGCTATCTCAGTAAAACTGAAAGAAACATATGGTGTGAGTACATGCCCCATAGGGCTTTTTGGAAAAGTAATTTAGACTTTGGATCATATGTTTGTATCATGCTATGTTAATGTGAATACACTTGATTAAGACTTATGAGACTGATGACTGCCTCAAGCACATTTATCTTCTAAAATGCTTCCTGCACTCATTTGCATCCTTCGCTCCATATGCATAATAATTTTCATGTGCTTTTGCTTAAAAATTAGGTCACATCTCTGAGTGGTTGACCACTTTCTATGTAGCCAGTAATTTTCTCTACAATGATAGCATCTTAGAATTAGACAGGGTCTTAGAGAAATTGTGAGGAAATCAAATATCCTGGAGGCAATTACATTCCCCAGGTGCTGACATTCCAAGTGAGGCTGTAAGACAGTCAACCTGGTCAAACCCTGTTTTACAAGTGAGGAGATTGAGATTCAGATAAGATAACTTGCTTTATCAAGGCCACAGAGATATTAAATGAGAGGAGAACCATTTGGCCCAAACATTTTCCCCACTTTTGTTTAAACTCGATTTCTGGCACACATTGGCTCAGAACTAGCTTGAAAATGTTTATCACTTTCCTGTTTATCTAGTTCAACAAAACCTTTTAGCTGAGAACAATTTGCAGTGTACTTTGTCAGGCATAGAGGGGAAAGCAAGAAGTGAGTGTCAGATCGAACACAAAAGAATTATCATTATCATGTCTTCCTGAAGGTTTCTGAATGAGAATACAACCATAGGTAAAACCCCAGATGCACAGACTCATAAATGCCCAAGAACAACGCAGAGCACAAAGCTGGAAAGGTAAAATAATAGATGTTCAGATAGAATATATATCCATTCAGGATCTGTAATGTTTTGCATGTTAGAGAACAATTCATGGGTTGGTTGATTTTCAAAGGAAATTGGGTTCAATGGAATGAAGGGCTGTGAAAGTCAAAATTTAGATTTGAGCTAATGGTCAATAAAAGATCATTTTAGTTTAAGAAAACTTCATAGCATCTCTGATGAAGGCTTTAACAATTTTTATTGAGTAATTATTCCATAATTATCAGGTTAAAATCTCCTAGAATTCAAGCTCCGTGAAGCCACATCTAGCTCAATCAATGCTGTCAGTATTGAGCAGAGGGATGGTGTTAAAATTTGTTGGTTGAATAAATATTTTAAGAATAACAGAAGTATGCAGAGTAACTTTATGGTAGAAATCTGGAAGTCATGCTTAAGAAACAAGTCCAGGAGGTCAGCTCTTACATCATCATAGATGATCAGACCTAGACTAGGGATGTGACCTTGGAAATGGGGAGGAAAGGAGGCATCTAGGGGAAGTTTCAAAAGAATAATATAATTTGTTGACAGAGCATACATAGGAGTGGAAGGGAAGAGGAAGTCTATGTTGACTCTCAAGTGTTGATCTCTGAAAAACAGGTACCACTGCTAGAAAGGAGGCATTAAAGATTAAGCAGAATAAGCATAAGGGAGAAGTATAAAGTAGCAGCTAAAAGCATGAGACCTGTAGTCAAACAGAATAGGCTAAGCCCAGGCACTCCTCATACTAGCAGTACAAATGTAAGAATTCCTGACTTAAGTTCCCTACATCTATAAAATCCATCTCTTAGAAATTAAAGAGAGTGTTTATACATAAAAACTTAGCCTGGTTTTTGGCACAAAGGAGACATTCAGTAAATAGTATCTATTTCAAATATGCTAAATTCTGGGTTTTAGATATCTTAATTTCACAACTTGAGTTTTGGATTGCTTTCAGATTTTGGTTTTGGATTGCTTAATTTCACATGTTTGTAACTTGAGAGCAGAGATTAAGAAGGCAATGTGAAAAGCATGAGTGTAGCATGTATAGCAGAAGCCAAGTGAATGATGAGTGTTTCAAGGGAATGGTGCCTGGGAGAAAGGCCAAAGTCATGGGTAAGTTGAGCAGAAGGAAGATGAGCTCAAGGAGACAGAGGGGAAAAAAATATTCAAGCAATATGGTTTCCTAGAGTGTAGGAGAGGGGAAAATAGAAGATGGGGGTGGAGAGGTGCAAAGCCATGTGTATTAGCAATCACAAATGTGTGCATGTTCTATATAGGAAATACACTGTAAAATAATAAGCAAAGTAAAAATAAGGACTTTGAGGGCCTTCTTTGGAGACATGTACTTTATAATCCTACAGTACTGGCTGCCTCTACTCATTGCTGTTTATCTTGTCACCTTCTACACATAGCTTTCTTTTTCATCCCAAATGTAATTATTTATTTCATGCTTGTCATTGTCAGTTCTTAACAATAAGTAGGCAATATAGCCAAATATTCAATAAATTGCAGTTTGATTGGACATTTTTGCACGGGGAAAGTGTTTTGTTCAAGAAAGGGCAGTGCTACCCTGATAAGCCGCCTGCTGATGTAAACACTTTATGGTTTTATGACAGGCTCACAATCTACCAATACTATTTTCAACTCAATTCAATTTGTGTGAATGAGGATTTCAGAGAAAACAGCTGGCAGGAGAAACACATGACATTTAATCTTGCCTGAGAACATGAAATCTTCTACAAAGCTATATGTATATGCGTGTGTGAAATGTGTTTGTATATACTCACAAAGGTTATTTGGGGAGCGGTATTTTACAGAATTGGGGCCAACAGACAGCAGAAAATATCACATTCTGTGGTATTTTTCTGTAGATACGCTTGACTGAACAAATAACTCAGTGAGTCTAAAGTTCCAATAAAAACATTCAACTGATGGCAGTTTTTTTAACTAAAACGATTTTTTTTTCAAAAGGAGAATAACCTTAAGTCATCCTTAAAACACATTTTAAAAACTCTACAATTAGTGTTGTAAGTTTTGATTGATTCAAAACTATTCCCTGTGAACAAGATTCAGAACACTGTCAAAATGCAGAACTTTTGGAGTTTAACTCAAGAACTCAATGCAAGGTGCCCAAAGTTGTACAAAAATGACATCTATAATAAGGAAAAAACTAGTGAATGAATTTGGTCGCAACTATGATAAGCAAAGGGAATCAAGATTAAAATTTGCCCAAGATTACTAAACTATAAAATTCATTACACGTCCATATTTATACAATGAGTTGGAGTCAAAATCATTTAGGAGTGAGTTGACTTTTATTTCTAATGAGTTTGTCTTGTTATTTCAATGATCACAATTCATTTGAGTATTAGGTACCATATTTGTTTACCAAAAATCATAGTCCATTAGGTATTCTTGTCCTTGTATTCTTATCTTTGCTTTTATCTACACTGAATTTATACAACTTCACTCTTTCAGGACCAAATATCCTCCATCCTTGGCTAGAGGCAGTTATTGGCAATGAAAAAGAATTGCTTTTTCTCCTTTAGCCCAGGCCAGAGGGAAAGCTTCAGGCTCTTTCTTGAAGTCCAGTTAGACAGAGACTTTGCCGCAGCCACAGAGAAGGTTCAGAGCCACACACACAGACACAGACCACACAGGACGAGTGCCTCACCTTCCACTCTGTCCTCTGTTCCCAGTTCGATTGGAAACGAGTCTCTTCTTTCCGCTGCCACAAGTCAAGCCCTCCCTATTTCCTGCCTGTGTTTCTTCAATAATCCTCTTATTGTCTTTTTTCTTTGTTCTTGCAATGCATCTGACTCACCCCAGTAGAGAAACCTCACAAAATAGAACGGTAGTGAGAATACAGCCTCGCTCAGAGAGATTCAAATATACTCAAGTCCCTCGCACATGAAGTACAAACCTGGCTTAAGGTCCACTGTGAATTCGCTGCCAATTATCTGACGAGCTTTAGTTTGTGGGTAACCATAAAACTTGTTGCTCACACTGGGAAATACATTTTCAGATAAGAGGAATGCTATTAGCAACTGGGTAAATCGGGACATGTGGTCACCCAGCCCCCCTTGTGCCTGTGCTAAACGCAGAACTGTTCTTCAGTCATAGGTTTTACACACAATGTCCCAACTTTTCCCTCTTCTGAAAGTTTAAACCCACTGCTCCTATTGTCTGGACTATTACTTCCACCTGTTTCCACTCTCCGAGGCCGATCCGATCCCCACCTCCTTCATGGAGACGTCCTCCATCCCTCAGGAGGACAGACTTCCTTCCTTTCTTTCTCCGTCTCTGGCTCCAAGACTTCATAGTAGATGTTTTGCCTCCATCATGTTCCTCTGCTTTGTGCCAGACTTCTGTGTGCTTGGTGTGTCCCTGTTCTTGACCCTAAATACTTGCTACTCATCTTTGCATTTTCCTAAATACCAAGCTAAAGTCCTTGCATAGCAAACATTTGAAAATGCCATCGCCGCCTGGGAGTTGATACAGATTGTGACCTTTAAAAATTATTTTCTTTAGGTCATTAGCCCTAAAGAAGAGGAAATTCATAAACTATTTGTGATGACCAAAGACCGTGAGTCATTTAAACCAGTCCCAAATCACTCACCCATTTCTGTGTCTAAGATTTTCTCAAAGTATGTGTAGCACATCCAAAGTCCCCAAGAGAAGGTACATTTGGATTTTCTTAGAGATGCTTTTCCTGAGACTTTCACTGAAACACTTCTATATACAATGACTTCTGTTTTTATCACAGATTTGTTTATTAAGTAAAATAAAACCTGTGTTTATTAAATAAAATTAAATCTCTCTATCACCCACCTCCCCATCTCCTGACACTATATAGTTAACAAATTTGAACAGGTTTAATTAATTGATTAGTTAATTTGCTGCTGTTTAAATAATGCACTTCTGAGTTACCAATTTTAGTTTGTTGACTTCTCACAGTAAAAGGTGAGTGATTTAGGGTGCTTATACAGCTTCCCTCTCTATTGCTTCTTTTTAAGAACCTCCCAATTTGTTTATTTTTATTTATTATTATTATTATTTCCTTTTTTTTTTTTTTTTTTTTTTTTTAGGGCTGCATCCATGGCACAGAGGTTCCCAGGCTAGGGGTCTAATCAGAGCTACAGCTGCTGGCCTACACCACAGCCACAGCAACACACGATCGGAGCCGCATCTGGACCTATACCACAGCTCACGGCAACACCAGATCTTTAACCCACTGAGCAAGGCCAAGGATCGAACCCACAACCTCATGGTTCCTAGTCAGATTCATTTCCATTGCGACCCAATAGGAACTCCCTCAATTTTTTTAAAGTTATGTTATTATTTTTAATTTAGCAGGTTTATAATATTTATATTCACTTAAGTAGATAAATTAACATGTCTGTGTTTTGGTCCTAGATTCCTTCTAACAGTGTAAGACCAGTACAAAAAGCTGTATAATGGCCACTAAATATTATTCCTTTAAGATTTATCCACGTAGCCTGACTGGACTCACAGAGAAAGGATCAACATAATTATTAAAACCCTGTTTTTTAAAGGGCAATTAGACACTTGGATCTAATAAATCTTTTACAATGGCTTTTAAATTTTGTTTCTTCTAGGTCATATGCAATTGCCAATGTTTGTCTCATATCAGACACACTTTTTAATTTTGTTGGATTATATCTAGAATAAGTCATGCATAAGATATATAGGCACCAGATTTTCTACGCCACATTCACTTTTAGCCTCATAATGGTTGATAGTTTAGCCAGTCCTACAATTCTAAGTTTAAAATACTCTTCCCTAAGAAAGTCTTGCCTTATTGCCTTCAAGAAGCACATGAGGTCCAATTTTCATTCCTTACAGGAGTAGTTCCCCACCTCTACCAAAAAAAAAAAAAAAAAAAAAAATCTTAGAATTTCTCTCCATTAGTAACATTTTTCTAAGATGAGCGGCCCCTTCTGTTTTAGGAACACCCTATTTCCAGTTTGTGAAACTTTACTTTTAGATTATTTCTTCCCTTTCTTGGTCTCTTTATTCTTCTTGGACATTTATTAGATACATGCTGGGATCCTGGGTCTTTGCTCAATGTGTTCTAAATGTTCCTCATATTTCTTTCTTTTTTTTTTTTTCACTTTCTCCCTTTTTTTTCTAATTTTTTAAATTTTTTTTTATTTTTAGGGCTGCACCCATGGCATATGGAAGTTCTGAGGCTAGTGGTCAAATCAGAGCTAAGCTGCCAGCCTGTGCTACAGCCTCAGCAACACAGGATCTGCGCCATGTCTGCGACCGACACCACACCTCATGGCAATGCTGGATCCTAGGCCCACTGAGTGAGGCCAGGGATGGGACCTGCAACCTTGTGGATACTAGCCGGGTTCTTTTCTGCTGTGCCACAATGGGAATTCTGGTTTTCTTTTATTTTAACTTCCCTGCCACACCATGTTTAAGATGTTCAGTTTTTATTTTCATGTTCGTAATTTTAATTTCCAATATCATTCTCTTATTCTCTGATGATATTTTCCATGGCCTATATATGGATTTGGTGTGTGTGTGTGTGTGTGTGTGTGTGTTCAACATTCTCCTGATTCTTTCTTTCTTGGAATGCTAATTAAAAGTCTATTTAAATTTTTTTCTTATAATTTCTAAATCACTCCTGGTTTTATTTTTTTATTATGTGTGTGTATGTATGTTTGTCTTTTAAAATTATGCTATTGGGAAAAAAATATGTTATTGGTTTTCTTCAGCTATCATGACATCTTTGGCTTTGATGTATAATTATGATTGAAGGGCCAGGCTGATCGATAAGGATTACTGGTGAGATGCATTTCCCTTGGATGGGCACACAGACTATGAACCTGTGTAAATTAATGAGTTTTACTTAACTGGCTTCTCTTAAAGATGCATGGACACAGGTAAACAAGCAGACTGGGGATCTGCCTCTGGAGAAACTAGTCTAAGATTTGAGAGATTTATCATATTTCTATTCTATACAGAAGTTGCACTTCCTATTTACCACCTGTCCACGTCTGTCTGAAATACAATTATTACAAATTCTACTGCTGTTCTCTGAATGTCTTGTGCCCACACTAAGAGCATAAGATAATTCTGGCATCAAATAATTTCTATTCTTTACAGTGGAATTCTGTAATTTTAACCTATACGCTCCCTACATGTCAGGTTAGAGCAGAAAGGAGAAGTGAGGGGACCAAGTGGCCCAGCAAGTTTGAAACTCAGCTCTTTAAATAGTTTTCCTGATGGTCACTCCAAGGCCTGCTTCAAGTCTCTGGTGACTTCAGATTTAGAAATTATATGGGACTGTCATATTAATCATTTATATCTCCTGAGCTGTGCTTTCCCCTCTTAATTTCTCTGTAGATCAGACTCATTCGAGTTTTATTTTTTAGGATTCTCCCAAATTGTTTCACCTAAGGTGGATACAGGCATACCCTGTTTTACTACACTTTATTGCACGTTGCAGATACTGCAATTTTTACACACTGAAGGTTTTTGTCAACCCGGCATCAAATGAGTCTATCGACACCATATTTCCGACAGCATTTGCTCGCGTTGTGTCTGTGTTGCGTTTTGGTAATTCTTGCAGTATCTTGAACTTTTTCACTATTATTACATTTGTTATGGTGATCTATTATGTCACTATTGTAATCGTCTTAGAGCACCATGAACCACATCCCTATCAGACAGACAACTTACATACATGTATGTGTTCAGACTTCTTCACCGACCGCTATTCCTCTGTCTCCTTCCCTCTCCTCGGGCCTCCCCCTTCCCTGAGGCACGACAATACTGAAATCAGGCCAATTTATAACCCCAACATAGCCTCTAAGTGCTCAAGTGAAAGGAAGAGTTGCATGTCTCTCACTTTAAATCAAAAGCTAGAAATGATTAAGCTTAGTGGGGAAGGTATGTTGGAAGCCAAGGTAGGACAAAAGCTAGGTCTCTGGTGTCAAACAATTAACCAAACTGTGAATGCAAAGAAAAAGTTCTTGAATAAAATTAAGGAGTGTTAATAAAGTGAATATACAAATGATAAGAAATTAAAACAGCCCAATTGCTGTTTCTCCAAAAAATTGGAGAAATTTTTAGTGGTCTCCAAAGACGATCAAACCAGCTGCAACATTCCCTTAAGCCAAGGCCTAATCCAGAACAAGACTTTAACTCTTTTATATCCTAGTAATGCTGAGGAGAGGAGGCTGCAGAAAGAAAGTTTGCAGCTAGCAGAGGTTGGCCCATGAGGTTTCAGGACAGAAGTTATCTCCATAACATAAAAAGTACAAAGTGTAGGGGGTACCCATTGTGGCTCAGCGGTAACGAACCAAACTAGAATCCACACGGATGCGGGTTTGATCTCTGGCCTCACTCAGTGGGTTATATGATCCAGTGTTGCTGTGAGCTGTGGTGTAGGCCAGCAGCTGCAGCTCTGATTCGACCCTTAGCCTGGGGACTTCCATATGCCATGGGTGTGGCCCTAAAGAAACAAAACAAAAGTACGAAGCTAGCAGTGAGCACTGATATAGAAACAAAATGGTAGCAATTTACCCAAAAGATCCAGCTAAGATAACTAATAAAAGTGGCTACATAAACAACAAATTTTTGATGTAGACAAAACAGCCTTACATTGGAAGAAGATACAGTCTAGAACTTTCCTATCTAGAGAGAAGTCAGTGCCTGGCTTTGAAACTTCAAAGCACAGACTGACTCTCGAATTAGGGACCACTGTAGCTGGTGACTAAGTTGAAGGCAATGCTCATTTACCATTTTAAAAATCCTAGGGCCCTTAAGAATTACGCTAAATCTAGTCTACCTGTGGTCCATAAATGGAACAACAAAGTTTGGATGACGGAAAATCTGTGTACAACATGGTTTACTGAATATCTCAAGCTGACTGTTCAGACCTACTGCTCAGCAACAAAGATTCCTTTTAAAATATTACTGCTCATTGATTATAAACCTGGTCACCCAAGAGGTCTGATGGTAATGTACAGTGAGACTAGTGGATTTTATTGCCTGCTAACAACATTCATTCTGCAGCTCATGGATCAAGGAATAATTTTGACTTTCAAGTCTTATTTAACAAATACATTCTGCAAGGCTATAGCTGCCATAGATAGTGATTCCTCTGATGGAACTGGTAAAAGCAAATTGAAAATCATCTGAAAAATATTCATTATTCTAGATGCCATTCAGAACATTTGAGATTCATGAGAATAGGTCAAAATATCAACTTTAACAGGAGTATGGAAAAAGTTGAATGCAATTCTCATGGATGACTTAGGGACTGAGTTTCAAGACTTCAGTGGAAGAGGTAACTGGAGCTGTGGTAGAAATAGCCAGAGCAGTACAATTAGAAATGGAGACTGAAGATACAAATGAATTGCTACAATGTCAGATAAAACTTTGAGGGCTCAGAGGTTTCTTCTTACAGATGAGCAGAGAAAGTAGTCTGTTGCGATAGAAACTACTCTTGGTGAAGATGCTATGAAGAATGTTGAAATGGCAGCAAAAGATTTAGAATATTATGTAAGTTTAGATATAAATAAATAGATATAGATAAAACAGCTGCAGAGTTTGAGAGGATTGACTCCAATTTTGAAAAAAGTGCTACCCTAGGTAAAATGCTTTCGAATAGCATTGAAAGGAAGTATCAATCAATGAGGCAAACTTAGTTGCTGTCTTGTTTTAAAAAATTACCACAGCCACCCCAACCTTCAACAGCCACCACACTGATTAAGTCAGCAGCCATTGACGTTGAGACAAGACCTCCAACTAGCCAAAAGATGTGATTCACTGAAGGCTCAGATAATAGCATTTTTTAGCAATCAAGTATTTTTAATTGTTATGCACATTATTCTTTTAAAGACACAATGCTATTGCACAGTTAACAGACTGCAGTATAATGTAAACATAAATTGTTTAAGCACTGGGAAACCAAAAAATCTGTGTGACTCACTTTATTATGTTGTTTTCTTTCAGTGGTCTGAACCAAACCCACAATATCTCTGAGGTCTACCTGTAACTACCATCTCTCTCTGTCTCTCTGTTTCTCTTTCTCCCTCTCTCTCTAAACCCATCATTTCCATCATCTTTTATTTCCCTTATTTTCTTTCCTTCTTCGAAAAACAATTTGGAGTTCCTGTTGTGGTCAGTGGTAACAAACCCAACTAGTATCCATGAGGATGTGGGCTTGATCCCTGGCCTCGCTCAGTGGTAAGGATCTGGCACTGCCATGCACTGTGGTGTAGGTCACAGACGTGGCTCGGATCTGGCATTGCTGTGGCTGTGGCATAGGCCAGCAGCTACAGCTCTGATTTGATCCCTAGCCTGAGAAATTCCATATGCCGCAGATGTGACCCTAAAAAACCAAAAGCAAACAAAAAAATTAATTATGACCTTACAGGGAATAGATATCTATGTTTGTGCCAGCCCATATCTTAGACCAGAAGCCAGCCTAAGATTTTTTTTTTAATTTCTTTTAATGATGCAAATAAATCTTCTTGGCATTCATTTCAAATAGCCTGGAATTTAAGGTAATATTTGGTTGAATATTTCTCTACACAGTGGGGTGGGTTTTACCAATGCATATGATTCTGCATTTAGAGGTTAAAAAAAAAAATTCCCAACATGAAAATGTATATATGGTTACAGCCAAAAGGAACTATTTGCTTGCAATCTGCTCTTCCTGGCACCCTGTGTGCTCCATGAGATATAAGCATCTACTGAATCATGGAAAATGCAATTTGAAGTTACATAAGTAAATTAGTCACTGCATTCTGTACTATCAACAGTCTGGGGCGTCATTAAAGTTCTGGCTATAGAAAAAAATTATCTTTTTGCATCGCATTCCTGCTAAAAGTTTGAAATAAAGTCATGGTCACTATGTTTCAGAAAATGTTCACATTTTAGTCTTAATCAAACCTAGTTCTCTAGCATTTAAGAAGGCTAAACTGTTTTAATGAGATATGTTAGCTCTAGGATTAATTTCCCAGGTTGACTGATTGATTGATTGATTGTAACTTGGGTGTAGACAATTCAAATCCTCTGTAAACTCAATTTCAGTTCAAGAAAGAGAGGGAGAATACACACACACACATATATATATAAATGTGCAAATACCATAATCTCACCAACAATCAAATGTTTAAATTAAGTAGCCCCAGACCACACAGTTTCCTCTGAGCCCCCAAAAAGTGGGATCATGGAATCTAAGCAGGTTCACACAATCAAATATTTCTTTGTGCTCTCCAATAAGATAGGCATCCCCCCAAAGACCTGCCCTGGATGGATAAGTTGGTAATATTCTGCAGCAGTGATTTGTAGCACAAATGTAAAAAAAAATAATAATAATGAATCTGCCTTTCCTAGAAGAGCTCCTTACAGGCTTGCCTATACCCTGCCTTCAAATCTCTTTCATTTCATTTTTTTTCCCTTCTATATCTTCACAAGCACATCGTTTTCACTGAATGAAAAAATGAGATCATAAAAATGTTTTATTTTCCAGTTGTTGTTTTTTTTCTTTTTCCTTTTAATTTGATTTTTCCTTCCAGAATTGATTGCAACAGTGTGGTATGATTAATCTACCATAATACTGAAAATAGTTCTGGGATGTGGGACAGTTCTATTTCAAGAAATAGTTGGTAAAACCTTTTAAAGAATCACTTGGAATGACTGTGAGCTAACAAAGAAAGAAAGCGCTACAAAGTTTATACAAATGATGGACACACAGGAAGGATACTGATGATTGTTTCCAAGTGGAGAAGTGTTAGCAGACAATTAGGGTTGGTCTGATCTCTTCTGAAAATTACTTCCATGGCCATCGCCGTCTAGGTTATATTGACACTCTAACCTCAGGTTTCTCAGGCTGTTCTTTTCTCATCTGGACAATTTCTTAGAGCAAGAATCTTATTATTGTTCTTAGAACTACCTCTCACCACTCTTGTTAGAATTATCCACTTTTCAGTGGTCACCCAAGTGTGTCAGCAACTGCTTTCTGGTGACACTTGCCTTTCTTCCAGTATTTTCTGCTAAATACACGAAGGCTGTTCCATATTGCCTCAGGAACAGGTCGCTCTTCTCTTTCTCTGAGCCCTGCAGATTCTTCTCTCCTTTAACCTCTGGAAGCTGTTATGGTCTACACCCTCGGGCAAGCCCCTGTGTTTGGGAAAATACTTCTGGTTGGGATGCTCCACAGATATAGTCCAAATGGCTGGAGAAATTGAGGCAATCTTCTGAATTTTAAATGTATTCAGTCATTAAACAAATATTTGTGAAGAACCCATTCTGGGTCTGGTTTTATGCTAGATGGAAGGATATGATGGTGAGCAAAATAAAATAAGATCCCCGCACTCATGAAATATAACCTAATAGTCATAACAGCCAACATCTATTGATTGTTTATTACGTGCTAAACACGTCCTGTGACTCACAATGTGTAGCTCTTAGCAAAACTACCATGAGGTGTCTATTAATACAAAAACCCACCATAATGAGACAAGAGGATTTTAAAAAGTCAATCATCCTCCTGCCCTTTCCTAAATAGTATGAACTCACATCTGCTTCAGTTTGTGAAGAGGGCTGGGTACAGGCGAGTGCTTTATATCGCTCTATAGCTGAGTTTGCATTCTCTGGAGAATGTACTGTTCTCTGCACAAATTTAGCCACTGAACTGCATTTTCTCAGCTGGTTTAACAGAACAAGGACTTGAATCCATGTCTTCCTGCTCAACAGCTCATGCTCTCTCTCTCTCTCTCTCTCTCTTTTTTTTTTTTTTTTAGCTTTTTAGGGCCAAATCTGTGGCTACCCAAGCTAGCCACTGAATTGGAGCTGCAGCTGCCCGCGTACACCACAGCCACAGCAACGCATGATCCAAGTGGTCTGTGACCTACACCACAACTCACAGCAATGCTGGACACTTAACTCACTGAGCAAGGCCAGGGGTTGAACCTGCATCCTCATGGATACTAGTTGGATTCATTTCTGCTGTGCCACAACTAGAACTCCCCATGATCTTTCTCACTCCACTCACCCACCTCTGCACCCCTATGGCTCTTCTGCCTTATAATCAATGGAGAGAATAAAGGAATGAGGGAGGGATGACATGGAAAAGGCATCTGGGGAATAGCATCAATTCGCCTTTGACATGTGTACTTTAGACAGAACTAAGAACAACGGTAGGAATTACTTTTCGCATTTCTCCTTAAATATTTAGCAGCCCTATATCAGAATAAGTGATACTGACAAAATTTTGAAAAGAAACATACCATTTAAATAAGAAACATTATTTTTCAGGAAAAAAAGTTGTAATGGGAATCACAGTAAGGTGAATACATAAGGTCCCATTATGCCAGTCTAACTTAAATCATAAATAGGCATTTATATTATTATATTATATCATCATTATGCAAGACACACCACTCACTCATTCCACAGGTGTTTATTGAGAATGTGCTATATAACAAAATTCTCCTGTGGTGCAGTGAGGTAAGAACCTGGTGTTGCTTCAGCTATGGCCAGGTCACAGCTGCAGTGTGGGTTCGGTCCCTGGCTTGGGGAACTTCCACCTGCTGCGGGTGTGGCCACAAAGAGAGAGAGGCTCTATGTCACAAGAGATATTCATCCAGATACATGAGACAGACATACACATGAGACAGATAAAGGATGACATTTGAAGATGACAGAAGGAAATAAAGGGGTGAGGCTGAATAGAGGGAAGGGACTAAGATAACTCCAGGTTCCTGACTTAAGCTACTACGTAGAGGCTGCACTGTTCATCTGGAAGGAGAGGGAAAAAAGGCATGATCCAAGTGGTCTGTGACCTACACCACAGCTCACAGCAATGCTGGACACTTAACTCACTGAGCAAGGCCAGGGATTTTGGGACATAAGGGGTTTTTAACATTTTGGAGCTTTATTTTCTTTTCTGTTTTAAGGGTGTTTTGTTTTGGTTCCATACTATGCTCTGGTTGAAGCACTGTGCTCCTTGGAGCTTGGCAGTGTCATAACCTTGGTCTGATTATCTAGGTTTTATGAACCCAATTAGAGTTAGTAAAATTTGTATTGAAGAGTTTTCTGCCATCCTAACAGCCCCTAACTATCCCTAAGGATTCTTTTCCTGACTATTAATTATATTTAAAAATTTTGTCTTTTCAACCCAATTATACAAGTCTGTGTTGGTCCTGATCCATGCCTTGGTGCATCTGCCCTTCCCTCACACCACTCTTTCTTTAAGAATAGAAAAAATTCACTTATGTTATGATTTAGTTGAATGCAGCCATAGGTGCAAAACTAACAAATGATGTCATTAAAATCTATTGAAAAAAATAGATCATTTTGATTTCAAAATCTGAAAAAAAAGAATGTGTGAAATTAAATGGCATTTTATCATTGAATGAAGGTGTACTTTAGAGAGCTGTCTGTCCTCAGGAATGCTACAAATTTCCCTTTATAACTTGATTTTACTCAGAGGTTTTCTAAAACATCTGTCTAAATTATTCAACTAATTTTACTTTATATTCCTACTTCTCTTGTAATTTCAAAGAGACCTGGTGTGGCTAGATAGGTTTTCTTCTGTAGACATCATTCTATGAAATATAATTAAATGCACACTGGAAGAAATTTTGCTCTGCCCCTATCTTCCATGTTGTAAATTCTTTGTCACTGATGTATAGTTATCAGACACATAGTTCTTTTGCTTGCTTTCTCATCTTGCATCTTGCTCTTCACTATCTCCCTCTGCCCTTGAGCCTGGCACTTGCTGGTGCAGGCAGGCGTCAGGCAGCATGGGCTGGGAGCCAGGCTGAGCCTTTGTACAAGGAAGGCTCAGGAAGCAGACTGACATGGCTCAATAATTGGCACGATTCTGGCCACAGTGCTCAATAAGGATCTGCTGAATTAATGGGTATGTGTGCCGCCTGACTATTGCAAACACTTCAAGCTGATAACGTGGGGTTAACTGGCTGAGCATTATAAATGACACTGGAGGCCTGACCAGCTCTTTGGTCCTCCAAAGTCAATGAAACCTAGGAAAAGGCTTCCTTTAGAGATAGAAATGTTTTTCTCACTTTTAATTTCTGTGTCAATAATTTTAGCAATGTGAAAAAATGAACAGTCTCAAAATTTTGTGTATTATTTTGAATAAAGATTAAAGAGTAATAATTTTGACATAGAACAGCAGGAAGCAATTTTTCTTTTTTTCTTTCTTCTTTTTTTTTTTTTTTGACTGTGCCCATGGCAAATGGAAATTCCTGGGTCAGGGATCATACCCACACCACAGAAGCAACCTGAGCTGCTATAATGACAACTCACTGCGCCACCACCAGAGAACTCCAACGGGAAACAAATTGTAATGTGAATTGTTAGGATGACACATAAGCGTATTTTTTTAATCATTGTTTAAAATTGAAGTATAGTTAATTTACAGTGTTGTGTTAGCTTTAGGTGTACAGCAAAGTGTTTCAGTTGTATGTATTCTTTTTCAGATTCTTTTCTTTTATAGGTTATTACAAGATGTTGAAGAGAGTTCCCTGTGCTATAAAGTAGGTCTTTGTCGATTATCTATTTTACATATTGCAATGCGTATCTGCTAACTCCAAACTCCTAATTTATCCCCCCCAAATTAATTTCTCTGGTAACCATACATTGTTTTTCTATGTTGTGAGTCTATTTCTGCTTTGTAGGTAAGTCCATTTATACCAGTGTTCTAGATTTCACATATGTAGTATTATATGATAGTTGACTTCCTCTGTCTGACTTACTATAATATGATAATATCTAGGTTCATCCATGTAGCTTCAAATGACATTATTTCATTCTTTTTATGTCTATTAATATATTTTATAAATTTATCTTACCATGTGCCTCTTTGACCTGCTTTGATTCCACAAAGCTAAAAAGGAGAAAAGAATTCTGGCTAGCATTCAGTCCTGTCTCTGCAGGCATTGATAAATTCACATCCACAAATATGTACAGAAACTCCAGGTTTTTGGAAGGATGTACAACTCCCACAGGCCCAGCAGCACTGGGCAGCCTCCACTCCCTGGCATATTCATGGATCCATTTCACTCTGAAAACTCTTACTCTCTCCATCACTGCTCTTCAGGGGGCAACTGAAATCCTGCAGAGTTCTTGTTCTGAGAGACAATGGCCATTTTTTTTCTCATTTCCTTAAAAAGGAGCCTTAGGATGATGCACACTTGAATTACTATAGTGGCATCTTATAGCTTGATGGAGAATCATGATTTTATATATTCTAAAAGTTTATTCTATAATTGAGTCACTAAAAGACTTCTCTAAATAGAAATAATATCTTATTAGCACTTATATTTGCTCCCCCAGGCCCTTGGAAGTCATAATATAAAAAGTAAGAGTAGGCCATCATTTATAAAATGTAAAGGAAGAGAAAGAAAAAGAAAAGGGAGTTAGATATCAGAGTTCAGGAGATTTTGTTTGGTTAAATATTTCTTGTCCACAAGAAAGCAAAATAAACTACCCATGGCTCTCTCTAGATAAAAACAATATATTGAAGAGTTAATTCCAGGTTCAAACACAAGTGCAAGTACCATTTAAGTTGATGTTATTAATAATTCAAGTAATGTGGACATTTCCAGACTCTGAAAAACATTATTTTTCCCTGACTGGTCCAATTAACCATGTCAAAATAGAGCCAATAGAATTTGAGAGAAACATTCTTTCCTAAGTTAAACTGATAAGTTTAATCTTCATAAACTCCCCTCTGCATATGTCAAAAGAGAATGTTATCTAATTATTAGGTTGAGAGCCCCAAACTATCTTATTTTACTTTCCTGCCATGAGCATGGTCCTATATAAAATACTCATGGATTTCCGTCAGGCTATACAAGTCAAGAAAGGTCACAGCGCTGGAAACCATGGCAAGTTTACTCTGAATCAGGTTTGCTGAAGTACACTTTTTGTCTTTCAAAGTTGAAGGCCACATTGATCTTGGAAGGGATGAAAGCTCATACAAATGAGCTCTCTGTGCCCTTGTCGAGTATTCTTTCCTCTGAGTTAGCTGGAATTTTAAGAGTCATGCAGGACTTGGAATGTTAGAGCCTAGGGAAGATAATTGCCCCCAGGATGTTTGACTTGCTCAGGCCTTTTGATGACAGAGGAAGGAACAATCTTTAAGTCTTCACACTGAGAAGGGAACTTTCGCATAAGTATGTTGGGGCTGAAGGGCTGTCCCTTCAGAATGGTGGCATTTGCCTTTGTTTTACAAGCTGGCCGTCTCCACCACACCACCCAAACCTTGGAATTCATGATTAATGTTAGTTCTCTGCTTTTTATACATTGAACTCCATACATCAGTTCAGCACATACTTCCTTTCACATACAGATGTTCTTTACTTGCAGAGTTTTATGTGGCAAAGTTAATGGAAGATTAAAGATTTAAATGGAAGATTAAAGGAAAATTATTTCAGCAAATTCAATTGATCTTCAACTTCTAATAAATTATAAACTGCTTTATATAATTGCCCATAGCTGTCTCCCTTCATTGTTCTCTACATATGGGAAAAAAAATAAGAACGGGGACTGAAGAGAAATAGTAAAACCGTTCAGATGGAACTAAGACATTTAGATTCTTTTTGCTGTTGCCATTTTACTATAAACGCTGCTTCTGTGACTAAAACCTTCCTAATTATTATGGAATAGCTTTTGTCCAGAGTCATTTAGAACCAGGGAAGGAACCATTTGTCATGCGCTGAGATATCTCTGAGATAGCGCATCCCTGTGAGTCATGTCTGGCCTTTCTCCCTGCCTTTTTTAATGCTTGGAAAAGAAGAGTTATGTTAGTCAATAAAAGAGCTGGGAAGGGATCGAGAAAGAGATGTGAGCTCTGTCAATCTTCAGCCTTGCTAAGGAGGACACATTAAAGTGGTTTTCATTGAAAACCAGCCTTAGTCAACACATATTCAAAGCAGAGTGATCTTTACATATATACATATATATATATATGTATATATATATATATATATATATACATATATTCATACACATCTTACACTGAAGCTTCTTGAGAGACTATAAGTGAACTAAAAAGAAAGAAGGGAAAGTATCCTAAAGGAAGAAGTGAAATCCAGGAAAAGTGTTGGTAAAATGCATTTCTTGCCACTTACCTTTTCTGCTGACTGAGCTGTACCAAAAAAGATGGGAATGAAAGCTAACCAAATGATGCAGGTGGTGTACATGGTAAATCCAATAGGTTTGGCTTCGTTGAAAGTCTCTGGAACTCCTCTTGTTTTAATGGCATAAACAGTACAAGTGACCATCAAGAGGATACTGTACCCCAGTGAACAAATGAGCGAGAGATCGGAAATGTCACACTTGAGCACGCCCCTGGCGTTCTCGGGGTCTAGAGTCCGCTGTTCCCCATAGTCAATAATGATGTGCGGGGGGTCCACAACAAACCAGACACACACTCCCAGGAGCTGGATGGAGATGAGACTGAAGGTGATCACCAGCTGGGATGCTGGACTGATAAACTTGGGTGCTGTGACCGATTTCTTCCCCTGCTCAAATATTCGGTGAATTCGGTTTGTTTTGGTAAGAAGGGCTGCATAGCTGAAACACATGCCAAGTCCCAGGAAGATCCGTCGGAAGGAGCAGATGATTGTGTCCGGTGCTGCAATCATTAAAAAGGTGATGGAGTAGCAGAGAAAAATCCCCGTGAGAAGCACGTAACTAAGTTCACGTCCCGAAGCCCTCACAATAGGTGTGTCGTTATAGCGGACAAAAGTCACAATCACAAAGGTCGTGGCGATGATTCCCAGGATGGCAACGAACACGGGTACCACAGCCCAGGGAGAATGCCACTCGAGTTTGATGATGGGGATCAGCTGGCAGCCTGTGCGGTTGATGTTCGGTCTCTGATCTAAAGGGCAGAGTTCACAGGAGAGCTCATCCACTTGGTAGTTGTAACCCTCGCAGCGCTCGCAGTGCCAGCAGCAAGGGACCCCTTTCACCGTTTTCTTCCTCTCCCCAGGCTTACAGGGCAGGCTGCAAACGGACGCCGGGTGAGTGTGCTCTCTATTCGCCCACTGCATGTCTTCCACCTGTGGGTATAAAATATTAATGAGCCTTCCATTTTTCCCCCATTTATAATATCCTAATCCTAGCCACAGGTTTGTAATAAATCACTGAATGCTGACAGTACAAACACAGTTTACCATAATAAGAGCCCAGAGTTTCTTTGCCTGATATTGACTTCATGAAAGTCTTAAATGATTGGGCCCAATAAATCATTCACATCATCAACCTGATGAGTGTCATTAGTTTACCTCCTAAATGTTGACCAGTCTGACATATGGAGAAAGATTTATTGGCTTAAGTGGTTTTAACACTAAAAAAAAGTCCCAAGCAAAAATGCGTTAGAATTACGTTCAGGTATAAATGCCAGAGTTCCTGAAACACCAGCTAGGATATAATCATACGTGTAAATGATGAGCCACCATATGTGGATAAATTCAAATCTCACTGGGTTAATTTTGAAAAGAAATGGCCAAACGAGCTACTTCATTCTCTGACGTACGTTCTCTGAACATACTCCTCGTACGTTCATGGTGATAACTTCATTGTTTCTGCCTCTTTTTAAGCTTGAAATACATTATTTTCCCCCTAGTCTTGCATTTCCACATTGTGAGATAGCTTAATGGTGATGTTTTCCATTGAACAAATGTAAGCTGAAAGCAGAGAAATTGGTGCAAATGAACAAGTCCTCCTGCTGTGTTCTGTGTCTGTTTCAGGGCCTTAAAGGTCCATCTTACCCTTTTGAATTAGATCATAGAATACCTCTATTAAAATAAAAATATTATTTTAGGGGAATTTTGCTAATCATTGACCTCTTTCCTTAAATTTGTTTGTAAAACGTTTTGGACCCAATTCCAATGTGAGGGGCAGGAGAAGAGGGGGTTTTGCACTCTACCAAGAAATTCTTGGATACCAGCTGTGTGATTTATACATCAAATCAATTCTGACACCATCTACCTGGAAATAACATCAGATCCCACAGAATGCTAATAGGACAAAACTAGAAATTACAGAGAACAGGTGACAACTTACTATGAAATGCAGCTGCTGTATAAAAAGTAAGCTCTATGGGGGGGATTTTTTTCACTGATATGAGTAAAAGTTACTGACACACAATTCACCCTCAAATATTTGTTGAATTTTTGAGGAAGGAAGGACAGGAAAGGCGCTGCTGAAGAAGGGACCCACTTGAAAGTTGGAAATAAAAATGGTTTTGGAAATAAAAAGATTACACAAAGAGGCACAGAGATGAGAGAGAAAAGAATTTTTTGGTGTATGCCTTTTTTTTTTTTTTGCCTTTTTCTAGGGCCACTCCCACGGCACATGGAGGTTCATAGGCTAGGGGTCTAATTGGAGTTGTAGCTGCCAGCCTACGCCAGAGTCACAGCAACACGGGATCCAAGCCATGTCTGCAACCTACACCACAGCTCATGGCAACACCAGATTCTTAACCCACTAAAAAAGGCCAGGGATCAAACCCAAAACCTCATGGTTCCTAGTCGGATTTGTTAACCACTGAGCCATGATGAGAATTCCAGGTATGTTTAATAAAAACAAAACAAAATGAAAAACAAATTATTTTCCCAAGACCAGCTCTATTAAAACCCAAAGAAAACTGACCATCTCCCATGGTAGTCTGGGTCCAAGATGGCTCCTCAAAAATTTAACCTCCTGGAATTCATGTGCTTATGGAGTCCTCTCCCACTTTAAAAAGAGCTGATTGCATGAACAACAATAATTTCCAGAAATAGCTGCATGTGGGAGGCTAGGTCATAAATGACATTTTGGCTTCTGCCTTGCTTTCTCGTGGATCGTTCATTCCAGAGAAAAAACCAGACTGTCTTGAGAGCTCTCAAGCATCCCTATGGAATGGAACAGAAGCATCTTGCCAACGACCAGCACCCACTTGCTATGCATGTGATGGATACCTAGAAAGAAAATCACCTGGCCCCAGTCAAGCCTTCAGACGTGTGCAGCCCCAGCTAACACCTTGACTCAACCTCATAGGAGACCTTGAGCGATAACAGCCTGGAAAAGCTGCTTCTAAATTTCCAATGTACAGAAAACTTGTGAGATAATATGTTTTGTTGTCTTAAGCTCCTAAATATGGAGTTATTTATTACACAGCAATAGAAAACTAACGCAGCTCAAGTTAAGCTTACCCGCCCATTCTGTGACCACCGCCAGTATAGTCAACTATTGAGAATCTACTGTGAAATGCCTCAAAGTGTTGAGGGTCAGAATATTCTATCATCACTCTTAAGGCTGCCTCCCTTTGGGAACGCTATGACTTAAGATTGTTCTCCTAAATAGATCTATTTCTTAAGGATGGTTTCCTTTCTTGAATGTAGAGTGAATAGCAAAGGGCAGAGAATCATAGTTCCTAGGTTCAACACTTGCCAGGGCTGTCAGATCTCCCCAAGGTGGAGTACAGAATTCATGCATTTTTAATTTCAAACATCCTCCCTTGAGAAAGTAGAAGATGGCACTTCATGTATCTTAAGGGCATGCAAAACTATTAGCTCTACCTTGCCTGTTCACCACAGAGGGAAACAATCAATCATAACCCTGTTAATTTTCTATTCGGTTGTAATGATTCAGAAAAGTTGTTTTATTTATGTTTAGCATTCCATTAGGCAAGGGAAAAAAGTTAAATTGGAAGTGGCTTCTCTCAAAAATATTGAGAAAAATGAAATGCTCCACTGAGTGGCTAAAGTATTAATTTTATACCCTAATGGACTCTTATAAGATAATAAAATACTTTTTGTGAAGGTTACGTTTCAAAGCTAATTATTGTAAAGTTAAAATTGCATTTTGTTTGGGGCTTCTATGGATTTTTTTTACTGTTAACAAAAAAAAAAAAATCCTAAGAAGCATCAAAGTTTGGTAAAGATCTTAAAGGTCTACTTCTCTAACCACAAGCCTAATTCTTTAATTCTCAACACACTTAGTTTTACAGAAGGAAATAAGACTTATTAACAAAAAGGAGTCCCCATCATGGCTCAGCAGTTAAGGAAACCAAATAGCATCTATGAGGATGTGGGTTCGATCCCTGGCCTCGCTCAGTGGCTTAAGGATCCAGCGTTGCTGTGAGCCATGGTGCAGGTCACAGGTGCAGCTTGGATCCCATGTTGCTGTGGCTCGGGTGTAGGCTGGCGGCTACAGCTCTGATTGGATCCCTATCCTGGAAACCTCCATATGCTGTGAGTGTGGTCCTAAAAAGATGAAAAAATAAACAAGACTTATTAACAAGAAAATATACCTATGTCAGCTAGGTCTCATTAAAAGCATAAATGTTCATCATTATAAACTAAATATTACATTTTTGATCAGTTTTCTTTGTACTGAACTAATAGAAAACTGTTTTTCCTAAATAGAGAATAGCCATAAGATAATGATAAATGCCACAATTTTTTAAATAGTTGTAAATTTTCTTTAAATAAAGATCTGTAATAACTCATATGCTAAAAAAAGAATGGAAATATGTATATGTATAGCTGATTCACTTTGCTGAACAGCTGAAACCAATACAACATTTAAATCGATAAAATAAAGATAATAATTAAAAAATAATATATTAAAGCAATCTTATGACATTCCTTGACATACTGGAGATAACTTTATGTATGTCTTAGTTAACATGTTCAATATGACATAACTTCATTTTCATCAAGAAATCTATTTATGTATAACTATATTGTGTTTTGATGCAATAGTTGAAGTCTGGGAACCAACCAAAATCCACCTCAAGGAAGGACAAATAAAACACTTGAATCAGGGTCTTGTAAATACATTAATATTTGAAAGATGTATTTTACATATGATGCTAAATTAAGAGCAATGCTACTTGAGGGTACATTAAACTGCCTAACTTTCACAACTATGCTACAAAACATAAATGAAGATCACCCACCCCTTTTATTTTGCTATATTAACAAATTACACCATCTTTCATAGAGTAAAAGAAGAAGGATAAACCATTCATTTAAAAAATGTGCCTTCCTCTCCTTTGATGTTTTTCTGATATCAGGCTGTTTTCTGTCTAAAACATGTGGTCTAACAAATGGATGAGAGTTATGTAGATAGACCTGGGAGAGACAAAACCATGGCCCATTCTGTGATGACAATGTTAACACAACAGTGATTCATTCTATAGGATCCAACCCAGTACACTCCACAGAATGTGAGCCATCCACTGGTTTCTGCTGTCAGATTACTACTGCAGACAAATACACCAACAACCACAAAACCAAGACTTTCTTAGTGAGTATACTTACATTTTTTAATCTTTAATCTTTCCAGACCAAGCCACCTAGAGTAATGCTTCATAAATTCTTTTCATAGACATTATTTTTATAGAATAATTTTCTTCTGTGTGGTTATAATAACTACTGAGAAAAAGGACAGAAGAATGTTCCCCAATTAAAGGCCCTGCTGTAATTAATCACTTCTAGTATTCATTACAAAATTCTCACTCAATTTAATACCTCTATTACGTATTTTCCCACATATTAAGTGATATCTCCATTGATATGATTACATGTGGAGACATTTTAAATATAACACTTAAATATAATTGATATCTAGTCATACCATCCTTAATTAGCTCTTTTCATCTTGCTTTATAAATAAGCCCAGTATTAATAATCATTTTAGTGACTAGTTTGCCATGACAGTATTCAAAAGCCCAACTCTTCATCTGATTTATATAACAGCAGATTATATGTGCAAACATTTCCAATGAAACTGGGCATTTTTAAAAAGTTTACTTATTAATTTCCATATGATCAACAGGTTTAATAAGTGTACTTAATTAGCATGGGTATTTAAAATGTCAAAATTTGGTATCATATTTTGCAAATCACTTTTTTGTGAATCACATTCATTTACATATGAATGACCACTGTGTATTGCACAATTAATTCGATAATGCAACTCAAAATAAAGCTTCTCAATATATAAGTATACATATATATAAATATATATTTCTGCCCTAATACTGAACCATTTCCTTTGGGTCATGCAAGGCTCTTTACTCTTGTTCAGAGTGGTAAGTAGATTTAGCATCCTTGGAAAATCTAGTCTGTGTGAAATGATCTCAGATTGAAGTTCTAGTTTCATGTGTTATTACAGATCTACATAACCTTTAAAAATACAAAAGACTTCTAATTTATAAAAATAAAATACCTAGGAATAAACTTAACAGGTAAAGTACAAGTTTTTTTTCACTAAAAACCACAGTATCATTTAAAGAAATTTAAAGATCTAAATAAATGAAAAGACATCCCAAGTTCATGGAGCAGAAGATTTAACATTGCCAAGGTGGAAATATTCCCAAAACGGATTGACAGATTCAATATAACCCCCATTAAATCTCATCTGGCTTCTTTGCAAAAATTGACACTTTGATCCTAAAATTCATGTGGAATTATAAAGGTAGCCAGAATAGACAAAAAGATTTTGAAAGTGAAGATTGAAGTTAGAAGATTCACACTTCCTGATTTTAAAACTTACCACAAAGCTGCAGTAATCAAGCAGTATGATATTGGCATAAAGATAGACTAATCAATGAAATAAAATTGAGACCCAGATATAACCTCTTACATGCATGACCAATTGACTTTTGATAAAGATGACAAAGCAATTTAATGGAGGGAAAAAATAGCCTTTTCAACAAGGGTGCCAGGGAAAGATGACACCAAAAGAATAAGCAACAATATAAAAATAAATAAATCAGAGTTCATCAATATTAAATACTTTTGTGATTCAACAGATGCCATTAGGAGAGGGAAAAGACAACACACAGCTTGGGTGAAAATATTTTCAAATCATATATCTGATAAGGAATTTAAATCCAAAATATTCATTCTTAAAACTCTTAGAATCTAACAGTTAAAAGGGCATACAATCTGTTTAAAAATAAGCAAAATACATGAAGAAACATTTCTAAAATGAGAAGTATGAGTGGCCAATAGGCACATGAAAGGATGTCTAACATCATTAGTCATTAGAGAAATGCAAATCAAAACCAGAGTACCCAGTAGGAGGGCCATAAAAAAAAAAAAAAGTAGACAAGAGCAAGTGTTAGTGAATATGGGAAGAAATTAAAACCCTTTACATTGTCAGTGGCAATGTAAATTAGTGCAGTTATTTTGAACAACAGTTTGGCATGTCCTCAAAAAGTTAAACATAGAATTGTCATATGACCTAGAAATTCCACTAAGTAATTTCAATCTAAGAAAACTGGAGACATATGTTCACACAAAAATTTGTGCATGAATGTTCACAGCAGCATTATTCATTATAGCAAAAAAAGCAGAAGCAACCCAACTGTCCATAAATGAAATGTGCTTTATCTATACAACCTGAAATTTAAGAGAAATAAAAAGAATAAAGTACAAATTTATGCTATAAAATGGATGAACCTTGAAAATATGTAAAGTGAAATAAATCAGCCACAAAGACCATAGACTGTTGTGATTTTAATTTATATGAAGTGTCCAGAATTGGCAAATCCATAGACAGACATTAGATTGGTGACTGCCAGTGTTTAAGGAGAGAGGGGAATACAAAGTGACTACCCAAGGGTATAGGATTTCCTGGGAGGTGGTGAATATGGTTTAAAATTAGTGGTAGTAGATACCTGACCCTGTGAGTATGCTAAAAACCACTGAATTATGTATTTTAAAAGGGCAAATTTGAAGGTATTTGAATTATCTCCATAAAGCTGTTATTTAAAAAAAATGCAAACTAAACAATGTCAGAAGTATTAACAGTCAGCCCTTCCTTTGCTGTAAAAAAAACCAAACATATAGCATGCCCACCCTGTTCAAGATACAAGGTTTGAGAGTTCCTGTTGTGGCTCAGTGGAAACGAGTCTCACTAGCATCCGTGAGGACATAGGTTCGATCCCTGGCCTCGCTCAGTGGGTTAAGGATCTGGCATTGCCATGAGCTGTGGTGTACGTCGCAGATGCAACCTGGATCCCGCATTGCTGTGGCTGTGTTGTAGGCAGCAGCTGTAGCTGCAATTACATCCCTAGCCTGGGAACCTCCATATGCTACAGTTATGGCCCTAAAAAGACAAAGGACAAAAAAAAAAAAAAAAAAAAAAAAGATACAAGGTTTGGAGTTCCCATTGTGGTGCAGTGGAAACAAATCCAACTAGTAACCATGAGTTTGCATGTTTGATGGTTAAGGATCTGGTGTTGCTGTGAGCTGTGGTGTAGGTCACAGACGAGGTTCAGATCCTGGGTGAAAATATTTTCAAATCATATATCTGATAAGGAATTTAAATCCAATTTAAATCCAAAATTTAAATTGTGGCTGTGGTGCAACAGCTCAGATTAGACCCCTAGCTTGGGAACCTCCATATGTCACAGATGCGGCCCTAAAAAGACAGAGGGAAAAAAAAAAGCAAGATATGAGGATCAATGTGGGGATTCAATAGTGACCATGTCATGGTCCCTGGCCTCCAGAGACAGTATAGGTGGGGAAAGAGAGAAGTAAAGAGCCAGTCACGGCTCAGTATGAGACTCCCTAAAACAAGGATGGGGATATGGTGCATTAGAAGAGCACCTAGCAGGGTCGCCAAGCCTAGGCTTCAGGCATGTGTGAACAGCAGACTGAAGGATGTGCAGGAGGTAAACCAGGGAAGGGGGTCTCAAGAATGCTTCATGCAGAAGACAAACAAATGAACATTAAGATCCAGGGTCAAGATGTCATAATACCCTGGAAAAACAAAAGGCGTAAAGAAGAGCAAAAGTATAGATTAAAGAACTGAGCAGAGTGGCAAGAGGCAGCTCTGGAAAAGATAGGCTAGATTGTGAAGAACCTTGTGAGCTACTGAGAGGAGTCTGGATGTTATCTTGAATGTGGAGGTTGGGATACTCTGAAGGGTTATAATGAGGAAAGGGATAATGAGTTTTACTTTTTAGAAGAATCCCTGGGCTTCAGGGCAGAGAAAAAACTTAAGGAACCCAAGACTAGACACAGGTCAACTGCCAACCATGCTGAGGCTGTTGTAGAAATTGAGATGAAAGGCAATGGTGGCAGGAATCCAGAGAATGGCAGCGAGCATAAAGGACTTTGTAAGCAGCACCAGGTTTTCAGATTTGATTCTCAAGGCCATGGAGAGTGATTGAAGGATTTTAACCAAATGCATGATCACACAGAAAATATTAAAAATGTATATATATTAAACTTAAAAATATAAACATATTTTATATACATTTACTTTGGAGATCAATATGGTGACAGATCAGGGAAAAGATGATATAGAAGCAAGAATATCTATATATATAGCAAGGATAAAAATGGGGAGAATAATTTCATGATTTCAGGCAAGACAAGAGCCTGTGAACTGATGGAGACAGTGGTGATGAATAAGAAGAGACAAATTTAAGATACAGTAAAGAAAATAAAGATAAGGGTGGCAGGAGGGAAAGAGGAACCAAGCGTTGGCCCCCAGGCTTGTGTTTGAGAGTCAACCTTAGAATTTCACTTGCTTCAACCTCATGCCTAATCAATCACCAATAACATGGCCAGGCTTATTCTCACCCCTGTCTAACTTCCAGGTAATCATGGATCAACCTTTCTTACCCCATATACACTCAGACGACAACTTGTAGTCTTCTTCATTGGCACTTTTACAGTATGTAGTTATGTATTTATTTGTTTGATTTTCTTTTTATTCAAATAAGTGGTTTTATAACTTTTAAGTTATGTTCCTCAGAATCACGTAAGGAATTTAAGATATACCTCATTCGTTCCCAGTTTTACAATATAATAGGTCTAGAAAGGAACCCCAAGTTGGCTTTTTTTTTCCCCAACTGTGCCCACGGCATGTAACATTTCCTGGCAGGAATGGAACTCTGTACCTTAGCAGTGACAATGCTGGATCTTTAACCAAATAGGCCAGCAGGGAACTCCAAGTTGATATTTTTAAAAGAAGCCCTTCTCCCAATTTAAATGTATTTTCCTCAAGCGAGTAAGAGCCAGGTCATTTTTGTCCTCTGCTACATCTTTAGCCTAAGTGCAGTAGGTAAGTAGGTAGGTAGGGTGGTAATTAACCCCCAATAGGCATCAATAAATAATCTGTTGAATAAAGGAAGAAGGAGTGGAAAAATCATGAACAAGTGATGGTGTCTTTCATTCAAAGTGCCAGCAAAGCATCCAAGCCAAGAAGCTCCGGAACCAGAACCCGATGAACGCATGAGGTATGTTCATGAGTCAGGCTTGCCTGCGGCAAAGATTTCTAAAACACAGTCATATGCGAGAAAGTTGAGACCATGAATATTTATTAGCAAATTCTCACCCACAGAAACAGTGCAAAGTGTGAAAGGAAGATGACATAAATGGAGGCATGGAAAGAGCAGAATTTAAGGAGCAGACTCAGAAAAATTAGTAGAGAAGGATGAAAAAACATGGGCAGATGGAAACTGGAGAAGAATCTAGTCTAAGGTCCAAGAAGACAAAAAGATAATTTCAGCAACAAGGTTGTGGTCAGTGGTGACCAAAGACACAGTCAAATTCCATGAGGATAGGATTTGAAAATCAAGAGTCCATGGTTACCTTCACAACAGGAAATTTAGCTTTTCTGTGAAGTCTTCTTTGATTGACCCTATACCATTTGGATAGATATGTGCCTCCCCTGGATTTCATTATACTTAATTGTGCCTTTTATTATAACTCTTTGGCATTATATTACTATCATCTGTTCATGTATCAATTTCCCCACTAGACCAAGAGCCCAGAATCTCAAAGACAGATATTTTTACTTTCCATTACTTATACTAAGATCTAGGATTCAGTAGGAATTCAATGTTTGAAAGAAAATAAATTGATTAATAAATTGAAGATATACTAAACACATGTATTACTACTCCAAATACATAATTATTCTTTATTTAGGGTTTTGACTAGGATGGTAGTAAACTTATTCTTTCCTAAGATTAGTCCTGTGTGGTTTTAAGTGTTCAATGTGTAGGGAGAAGGGAGACCAAAGAGGAATTCTAAAGCCATCAATTATTTTGACTTAAAAAATAAAGCCAAATTTTCAAAGTTAAAAAAATAACTTATTCTTTCCTAAATCTGGTTTCTAGATTATTTCATCCATACCTTCAGAGAGGCTAATTTGGGGCAGTTATGCACTCTGACACATGATTTATAGGATATTGGAAAGATGTAACAAGTTAATATCTGCAAAAATGTTTTGTGAATTAAAAAATGTGTAAATGATGGTCAAAAACTCTACATATATCTTGATTTAGGACTAAGAGGCAGCGCTAGAAAAAAAGCCCCACGCTCTGCGTATAATTAAATATAGCTGATCTGTTCAAAAACTATGTCAGCAGCAGCAAGCAAAAGCAATGTCTTTGGATTTCATCCAAATCTGCTCTTTCATGGTTTGGTTTTCCCACCGTCTCAGTTCTTAATGTCAGTTCCTGGTAATTGCTACCTGAGATGCCCCTTCTCTCATCACAGCAGCTCAATGCAAAGAAAACTGTCTAGGTGAGTGTCTTCTGCTCTTGACTCTGAAGCTGCAGGAGGTGGTATCTGTGAGTGTGGATGCTGGGATATATGTTGTGCGATGCCTGGTTTCAGGGACAAGTATAGGAAGTCAGACCCACCATGCTCTTGGTGAATGGGATGCACTAACACTATAACAGTCTCACCCAAACACAGGGCAAAGGCAAATGTCCAAGGAGTGTATGATATTTCTAGCAGAAGTATTGAAACAGAATAATTTTTCCATAATTTTAAATTTGTAATAAAAATAATTATTTGAATGCTATGAATAGTGATCATTTTAAATCATAAGACATTGAACTAGGACTTGTGTTACTAGGTTCAGACTGTATTCTAAAAAAACAAAATTAGAGTTTTAAATAATTTCCTTAGATAAAATCTTTTCACTTAAGATTAATTCATCTGAACATTTATTATAAAAATAATGATTTTAACTTATCAGGATGATTTGATATGTTAGATCACTTGTGAATATTATTTAAAAGCTTTCATATTTTTAATTTCAAAGTGAGCTAAATCTTAAAATATGACCTAAATGTCATCTATAAATAGCTACATTAAATACACTGTGCCAGTACTTTGTGATGACTAAGTTCATTTCAGCAGATCCTTCACTGCTACTAAGTAGAAGTAAATAATTTGAAAATCAGCTCTGGGCTAATGCTCTCTTAGAACAGTCCTTTTAATTATTCACACTTCTTATTTTTCCTACACTAAGTTGATTTAGAAACTAAGATAATTCTTGATAAGGCACTTTGTGATATTTTGAACAGTAAAACAGATGTTGAGTGCAAAACACTTGTCTATTTCGACTTTAGGCCATATCATTCAATGTACATTTAACGCAATCTACGGAAATTTATAGGAAGTAAATGCCTTCAGATTGTGAGAGGTTAAGACAAAGGAGTTTGGAATGAATTATTTCCAGTGGAAAGCCATTTTATATGGCTAAGTAAACAGACATAAAAAGTGATGGTGATGATGAGAGCTAACATTTGTTGAGGGCATACTATGTGCCAGAACTGTCGGAAGCGATGATCATTAAGTGCTTATAACAACCCTGTGAGTTAGGGACCCCCACTCTGCCCCATTTTGTTTAAGGAGTCACGGAGCAGTGGGTAATTTGCCTCACATCACGTGTAGTATTACTAAATGATGAAGGCGACTGGAAGCCACATGGCCAGTCCCAGCATCTTATTGCCTGTACCTGATGTCTCCCAGGGCAGTACATGGCATGAAGGATGGATGAAACTATTTTTAAACTGACTGAAGATCCAGAATAGGGAGCAGAGGAGGTAGGAAACAGCACAGTAGTTATAACACCTTTAAACAATAGTCTGGGTGAGGAGAGTATAGTCCCAGACAGGAGAGACCCTAGACAAGAACAGAAGAGTAAGTGGGACCAGGGCAGTGAGTTTCCTGGGAACAGAAAGAGTGAGTTGAAAACAGGTTTAGAAAGAAGAATCAAAAGAATTTGGTGATAATTTGCTTAAAGGATTTTTTTCACACCAAAAGAAAAAAAAAAAAGAAAAAAACCTTCAGAAGAGATAAATATTTGTTTCATGGTTTGAGTATGCTATGTATTCCTTTTTTCCTCATAATTATTACAGTGAAACATTGTCTCCAGCTAAGATTCTTCTAGCTACTTCCATATATGAGTATCATTAAGAGGTTACTGTATCAATTTACCATCTTTTTGTTTGTTTGTTTGCACCCAGAATACAGAACTTCCAGGGCCAGGGATTGAACCTGTTCCACAGCAGTGACAATGCCAGGTCCTTCACCTGTTCAGCCACCAGGGAACTTCTGAGCATGATTTATTCACAACCCTAAATGGCACTCTTCCTGCCAAAAAGACATTTTTTATAACTTAATCCCAAATGAATACATGGAAAATAAGATACCTTACTTGAATTAAAAAGAGAAGAGACAGTTAAAAAAAAAAAAAAACTCTACTGCATACAGAATTCCTAGAGATTTCATGACTATATTCTACCCACATAGAGAATAGAGAGAGAAACTGTTAAATACCAACAAAAAGGCTCCTGCAGCTAGGGAGGGACAGAGTTATCACAATTAGACATATCATAAAAATAAATGACTTTTAAAAAAGGAGAGAACCTGATGTTTCTTTTCAGCCCCCAAACTAGAGACTAAAGACTCTTCTCACAGACTGCAGTACAGAATAGAAAGATTGAGAGAGATTAAGAAAAAGTTTTCTTGGATTCAGCTGAGCCAAGAGACCAGACAGCAAAGAACAGAGATGAATGAGAAATTGCGTGGTACAAGAGAGACCACAGCTGTCATCTGGGAGAAATATGACTCACAAAGACACACAAATATTGTCCAGAATTGTTTGTTTTTATGTTTCAGCTAATAGGACAAAGTAGTAACCAAAGCTATTGAAATACAACAAAAAGACCGTGCTTAGAATGTTGAACTTTGATCAATAGCAGACAGAAATACTGTGAATTTCCTCAAACTCATATTGATATTAAGACACGTTTACTCTGACACAGAAGTGACAAACAACATATCAAAACTAAGGCAATGATATGAGAAAAGAATCTCTATGACATCAGAAGAGAAATATTTTAAATCAGGTGCATCTGGCTACGGGTTTCCTCAATTTATGAAGAACTTATTTATTCATTGATTCAAAAACATGAATTGCAATAACAGTATAAACAACTGGGTAGGTACTAGGAACAGAAAAATGAATGAAGCAACATCTATGCACACAAAGAGCTCTCAATTTATAAGGGAATGAAATTCAACACTAAAATCATGTGATCAAATATTTGATGTTAGTGAAGTAGGACACTTTCTTTCTCCCAACCTGGCAAAAAAAAAAAAAAAAAAAGAAAGAAAGAAAAGAAAACTAGAGGTTTACTCTCTGAGGAAGGTAAAACATAGGGTCTCTTGGATGCAAGATGCCTGGTATAGTTGGGATCAGGGTACCACATCAACATGTAACATACGAATGCTGAGTTTTCCAGTCCTCTACCCCTACCTGGCTCACAGAACACAACTAGCCTCATTTACATCCCCCAAGCGGAGGATGTGAAGATTCATCTTTGGGAGACTTTTAGATCCATGAGCCTAAAAGAAAATATCTAGACATTCTGATGTGAGGTGATTTCGCAGTGATATCCATTGTCAACAAACATACCCATGTGCAGAAAGCTTTTGGTCAGCTGTGTCCAGCACTCTCATATCTGAGTGGAATCCAAGGATCACTGGGCATGAAGAAAAATTTTTACCATGAATATTAAACATTACATCAAACAAGTGGGGGGGGGTGAAGCGATGTAAGTAAATAAAGCTATGTCTGGAAAGAGAAGCATTAAAAATGATTAATACCTTCAGAAGTTTTTTCAAAAATAAAACAATAAATTTCTGTAAGAAAGGAATATTCATGGAGCATGAAATAACTCTTACAAATTAATTCTAAATCATTATAATTAATATAGCTAAATTGCATTCTTAGTCATAATTAGTTATAACTGTAGATAACTGAATTAATTATAATTCTGAATTATAATTTCAGAAACAAAAAATCAATAGAAGAATTAGAAGGTAGAGTTGAGATAATTTCCCAGAAAGTAAATCAGAGAGACATAGAGAAAGAAATCAGGAGAGAATTAAAGGATCAGTCCAGGATTTAAATGAGAATTCCAGAAAAAGAAAATGCGGCATTGTGATTATTAAACACAGAAAAAAATTTTCTGAAAAGGAAATGATAAGACATTGCAGATTAAAAGGTCCTACTGAGTGTTCAGCCCAATAAATAAAAAGCATACACATATTAGGGTATATCCTGTGAGCTTTCAGAATAATGAGTACAAATAGGAAAACTTAGAAGATTCTGGAGACCAAAAAAAAAAAACCAATGAAAACAAAAACAAAACAAAACAAAAACTTACAGAGAACTGAGGATCAGAATAACCTGAGAGCTATGAAACAATGAAATAACGGCTTCAAATTCTCAGGTAAAATGATTTCCAACCTAGATTTTGGCAATCTGTTGTTTAAACATAATATTAAAATGAATATATTTTTATAAATCCAAGTTCTCCAAAACACATATCTTCCATTTTCAGTTTCAGGAAGCTATGGGTTGATAGGTTGTCCTTAAAGAAAATAATAAACGAAGTAAGAGGGAAGCTGAATTACCAGCAAAGAGAAGATTCAATGCAAAAGAAATGTGAAGACAATCCTCTGACTTATGGTAGAGGGAGATGCTGGGATGCAAGCTTCACCTTTATTTATAGATGTACCAATTAAATTGGAGAAGCTGGAGAGATGTCTCTAAGAACCTAAGTATAGTTAACCAGATGCCTCTGCTGAAAAGTTTGGAAGGGAATTGTTTGTAAGTATATAAAAAGCAAAACAAAAAACAAAACACCAAGCAACCAAACAATTTTGTAAATGATTTTTATTAGCTACATGACAGTGTAAGTTGTGGTGTGCCTGTATCAGGAGGCTGATAGGACAAGAGGTGGAAATGGCAGAGGAGGACAAGTATAAAGGAGATAATTCTTCATATTCCAAGGTGAGAAGTTAATATAAACAGGCAGAGCAGAAAAATAAGTAGACAGTAAGTGTAAGCAAGTTATTTAGAAATACAGAGCAAAACATCAAGAAACAAGGAATTGAGATTATCATACTAAGTGAATTAAGTCAGACAGAGAAAGACAAATACTGTATGAGATCACTTATATGTGGAATCTAAAAAAGGATACAAATGAACTTATTTACAAATCAGATACAGACTCACAGACTTCAAAAACAAATTTATGGTTACCAAAGGGGGAAGGCGAGGGGAGGGATAAATTGGGAGTTTGGGATTGGCATATGCATGTTATTGTATACGGAATGGATGGTCAACAGGGACCTGCTGTGTAGCACAGGGAACTCTACTTAGTATTCTGTGATAACCTAAATGGGAAAAGAATCTCAAAAAGAATATACGTATATAACTGCATCACTTAGCTGGATAGCAGAAATTATCACAACACTGAAAATCAACTACACTCTAACAAAATTTTTAAAAATAAAAAACATTAAAAAAATGACTTCCTCCCTTAAAAGATAAAAGAAACGAGGAGTTGAATGTCATCATCTTTGGTCATCTGAAAACAAGGACAGAGTGTGGGGGCTGCTGTTTTCAAATGAGCCTTGTGAGACCAATGGGCTTTTATTATCATAAGTACAAATACATTTTTTTGGTAGTCTTTTTTAGGGCTGCACCCAAGGTGGATGGAGGTTCCCAGGCTAGGGGTCTAATCAGAGCTGTAGCTGCTGCCCTACACCACGGCCACAGCAATGCAGGATCTGTGCCGTGTCTGTGACCTACACCACAGCTCAGGGCAACACGGGATCCTTAACCCACTGAGCGAGGTCAAGGATCGAACCTGCATCCTCATGGATACTAGTCAGATTCATTTCCACTGAGCCACGACAGGAACTCCCCGTACAAATAAATTTAAGAAACATTTTATATAAGAACAGGTTGAATAAAAAGTTAACAAGCCTGATTGTAACGGAAGATGAAAAAGAAACAGAGGAGTACAGGAGTGCTGAAAATGACAGGCCCACTAAAAATCCCTATAATAGGAACTAAAGTGAAGGGTAGAGTTTGCCAAATATCACATTACTGTCTGCAGACTGACATGCAAAGTTTCTCAAAACATTGAGGAAAAAAAATGCAGAAGTGGAAACAATAATAGAAGAAATGGAAGAAAAGAGAAAAAGGAGATTATGAGAAAAATTATAGACAATTAACATTTCTAAAGGAGAAACCAAAACAATTGTTATGGAAAAATGTAAGCAAAGGGATGAAGACGGAAACATTTCTCAGCTGAAGAAACACCTAGACAACTGGATTGAAGGGCAAAACTGGAGGAAGGGGCCGATAAAACATAAGACTTTTGGGTGGGAGGTGTAAGATTCAAGAAAAGGCCAATACAAATGAAGTGAAATAGAAAAAGTCCATATAACAAAAAATAAGGATAGTCTCAAACATTTCCACCACAACATAAATGCAGAATAAAAAGAAGTATAATATTTTGGGGGAGAAACTCCCATGATCACATAAATAATAGCCTGACAAGTTTCTTTCACATGTGAGAACTAGAGGAAAAATTTCTCAGGTGTGCCATCACTGAAAAAACATAGCACTTTAGAAAGACTTTACTGGAAAAAATCTGCTTGAGTATGTCATCCAGTCTGCTGAAAAGTAAAGTGAATTTAGGAAGACCAGAAAGGAAACTGTAATATAAAAGATGTGACCCTGATCAGTGAAGTAAGTGTGTGAGAAATCTACCAAAATGTGAGTAAATCTAGTTATAAAACTGGATACAGAAATTCCTGGAGTTCCCAACATGGCACAGCAGAAACAAAACTTACTAGCATCCGTGAGGAGGAAGGTTCAATCCCTGGCCTTGCTCAGTGAGTTAAGAATCAGGCATTGCCCTGAGCTGTGGTGTAGGTTGCAGAAGTGGCTCGGATGATCTGGAGTTGCTGTAGCTGTGGTGTAGGCCAGTGGCTACAGCTCTAATTCAACCCTCTAGCCTGGGAACCTCCACCTGCCATGGGTGCGACCCAAAAAAAAAAAGTGGGTTCAGAGCCTGGCCTCGCTCAGTGTGTTAAGGATCTGGCATTGCCACAAGCTGAGGTGTAGACTGCAGATTCGGCTTAGATCCAGCATTGTTGCACCTGTGGCATAGGCCGGCAGCTGCAGATCCAATTCAACCCCTAGCCTGGGAACTTCCATATGCTGCAGGTGCAACCATAAAAAACCAAAACCATACATAACTGGATACAATGAACAAAAATAGTTTTAAAAATGTCTAAGGTAAACAAAAAATACAATCATAATTATCTGGATTCAAACCCCCCCGCTTTCAATGAAAATATAACTTGGATGTGCTCTTATAGCAACAATGCAAACTATGACAAAAAAAAAAAAAAAGGTGGGGGGAGAGAGAGGTTAAGAGAAACAATAAATTGAAAAATTCTAGCGCTCATAGAAAATGTATTTAAAAATGGCCCATAAAGAAAGTTTAATAGGTTAAAATAAAACAAAACAACCTTGTTTAAACAACATTTTCTGATGATAGCTTCTAGTAAAACCAGAAATAAATTAAAGTCATAAACATAAATGTAACCACTTAGAAATTAAACAATAATTCAATTCAAAAAGTCAAGTCAAAACCACAATTAGGGCCATTTAGAAATAAAAGGTAATGAGAATGCTATAGACAGCATTCTGTACTTAGAACAAAAATGTGTATTCCTCAATGCTTTTATTATAACGTATGAAATAATAAAAATAAATGAACTTAGTATTCAACCCTAGAAGCTAGGCAAAACTAATAACATAAAACTAGGAAAAGTAGAGGGGAAATTAATAACAATAAAAGTATTCATTAAAGACAGAAGACAGAATAATGGTTAATTAATTAAAAACAACATAAAAGAATATTTTTCATGCAATAGCCTATAAAATTACACATGGCTGGGAAGCCTAATATGGGGGGGAAAAAAGAAAGAACTCAAATATACAGCCTTAATTCTGAGATTATAGTTATAACCATAGATATCAAAAAAGGGGAGAAATAAGAAAATGCTATTTAGTATATAATAATAATACAATATTATATGGAATTATGTTGATTTATAAATACACCCTGATCTCCAAGAACTTGAAAAATAATCTGTGACAGTGCATTCTTTCTTTCTTTCTTTTTTTTTTTTTTTGTCTTAAGGTCTGCATGCATGGCACATGGATGTTCCCAGACTAGAGGTCGAATCAGAGCTGTAGTTGCTGGCCAGCACCACAGCCACAGCAACGCCAGCTGTGAGTTGCGTGTGTGACCTATAACAAAGGTCATGGAAATTCTGGATCCTTAACCCACTGAGTGAGGTCAGGGATTGAACCCGTGTCCTCATGGGTGCTAGTCAGATTCTTTTCCGCTGAGCCAAGACAGGAACTCCGACCATTGCATTCTTTAGCTGTTGTTTTCTTTCTCTTCTTCCTCTCTTGACCGATCCCTTTTTAAAAACAATGTTTCATAGTGCCTTTTGCACTATGATTCCCATGTAAACTAGTTTTTGCAACATACTCATTTTAAACATTATGAGAGAAAAGTACCAGCATTCAAATCCAATGGCCTCTTCCCAATCCATCTCTTCTTGTAAATCCTTCTTTCTTGACATCTTGAACCCTTTCACTATTGTTTGTCTCCTACTGTCGTGAATGCTAGGCTTTCTCTTTGTTGGGATTTACTCTTTATCTTTAATGTTTTCTGATTTATCGTCTCTGTTAGACATCCCAGACACCCCCGGCTTTAAACATCACTGCTCTACTTCAATCCTGATCTTGTTACTCGCCAACAATTACAACATCCCCAGTGACCTGCTGACCAAGCACCATGAGACGGAGCCAGAGAATGAGAAAGAAAGCTCATCATGTCTAAAAACTTATTCCTCATCTGGCCCAAGGAGTTTTCTTCTTGATTTCTCTAATTTTGTTCAATTGAATTTCATAGCGAGTATCAGCCACTACATAATTTTTTTCCCTTTTCATCCATCCATTGTTTTGTCCACCTCTACTGCAATCATTTATCATAGTGTCATTCCTTGACCACCATAAAGGGCTCTTGCAACTGGCTGTTCTTTCTGTTCTAATCCATCTTTCAGATACAAGTCAGTGCTGGAAAAAAATATTCTGAATCTCCTCTTTTCCTTATTTCCTTCCTTGATAGAAAACGACAGTTTTTTTTCAATGATATGAAGCAAAGACAAAAATTAGTAACTCAACTTTAAGCCCGCAAATCCTCTGCCCCAATCTGTCTTTCAATTGTGACATAAAATACCCATTCAGGAATTATATGCTTCACTCAGTTTTTGTATACATCTTTCTAAAATATATATATTTTGACTTTCTTCTATTTACTCCTGCTTTGTCTCTGCTTAGGAAAAACATCTTTCCATGCGTGGCTATTAAAATACTACTATTCAGCTTTGTTTGTAAGGAGCTGGGAAGTTGCTATTCAAGCCCAACGAGTGAAAAACTGAACAGACTGAGATCAACAGTAGTTCTAAAACCCCTAAAAGAGGTGAGGACACAGGGAGTATCACTGCCCCCAAGAATGGAGAGACAAAAAGACAAATCAGGGGAGCCAAGGTTGGTAGGAGCAGCTTCTCTAGCAGGAACCACAGCAGAAGCCAGTGATAGGGTAGGAGAGCCTGAACTATAATTGTTGGCAGCTCAGTGTGGACAACTCTAGGAGTCAGAACTACTATAGGACCCAGTCATAGGGAGCCCTACAGTTTTGTGGGATTTATTCCCGGGAGTTTATCAGGTTCTCACAACTATCAGAGAAACACTTGAGAAGTTCATAGTCCAGAAGCACAGGTGCATTAAAAGACTGAGGTCTAATCACAGAATTACATACACAACCCTGCCCCTCCCCCCACTTTACTACCACAGTACCCAAGGCTTTTGTATGGCAGTGCCTCTCACCCAGCTATCAAGGAAAAAAATCACCTGGCACACCAGAAGGCAAAAAAAAAAAACCACCACTTGAAGAGACAGAGCAAGTGTGAGAACCAGACATGACAAGGGTCTTTTTGCCTTTTCTAGGGCCCCTCTGGCAGCATATGGAGGTTCCCAGGCTAGGGGTCTAATCGGAGCTGTAGCCACCGACCTATACCACATCCACAGCCACCCAGGATCCGAGCCATCTGTGACCTACACCACAGCTCAGGGCAACACTGGATCCTTAACCCACTGAGCAAGGCCAGGGATCGAACCGGAAACCTCATGGTTCCTAGTCAGATTTGTTAACCACTGAGCCACAACGGGAACTCAAAGAATTTTGAAATGGGCAGATTCAACATGAGGTTTTGGCATCAGAGGAGGATTTAAATCTCGTTTTTAAAAATTTACTTAAAGTAGTTCTCTGAGCTTCAGTTTTCCCCACCTGTGAAAATAGATCATTAATATCTTACTTCAGATGATGTTTTGAGAACTGCATAGATGAATCCATACAAACATCCTAGAACAGGGTAAGTCTAATAGGTATAAGTAAGCATCATCTTCAAGCACCACCACCAACCTTCCTTTCCTTTGCTTATCTGCTTGTTCCACCTGCCATATGGCTGCTCTTATTTCTTTTCCCAACATACACCTAACATGTCCCCTACTTGCTCTTGAATGAGATACTCTATTTTCTATTCCCTACTCAAAAATAACTATAACAAAAAACCCTATAAATTATTTAGGAAAAAAACCCCAAATGTTCTATTCTCTGTGTATATATATATATATACACATATATATATATATTTTTTTTTTTCCCGAGAAAGTGTAAGTGATTGACATATTCTATGTGCTGTTTTCTTTTTGGTGATATTAAATAAACACAGCGGTATTTCCACTTAATATTAAATGGCTTGCTGTACAGTAGAAAATTGACAGAACACTGTAAACCAGCTATAATGGAAAAAATAAAAAATCATTATAAAAATATTAAATGGCTTCTATTATTCAGAGATCTCTGTATGCCTGTTAACTTGGTGAGGTAGCTCTAAAAATACACCCTTTTTGTCATTTCAAAATGGATATGGAAGAGTTCCCACTGTGGCACAGTGGATTAATGATTCAGTTTATCTCTGTGGAGGCAAGCGTTTGAACCCTGGCTGGCTGCAGTGGGTTAAGAATCCAGCACTGCTGCAACTGTGGCATAGGTCACGGCTCCAGTTTGGATTTGAACCCTGGCCCCGGGGACTTCCATATGCCATGGGTGAGGCCAAAAAAGAAAAAAAAAATGGATATGGAATATTAAAATGCTAAATTTGTTACCCCAGATTCCATGAAACAATGTTTCATTGGGCTAAAAACAATTCTGAATTTCTTATATGAATGAGCAAATGAATGAATGAATCTTACCACAATACTTTGCCTTCCACAAATAGACTACGTCTCTCTCTCTCCCTTTGGCCTGACATGAACTCTCTGATACATCCACTCTGGCCTACTAATCTGAACTCAGACTCATATTAGGCTCTGTGAAGTTAACCCAATTGTATTGATTACAACATAAAGTGAGACTCCATTGCATTCCAGCGCATAAGCTTGTTGGATATCTCCCAGAGGTTTGTTAGGTGATAATGTTAGTGAAAATGCACACATGTAGCTTATGGATAAAGCTGGAAAGCAAATCAGCGACAGCTTATCAATCAAACTATATTAGTACAAGTAAACTCAAGATAAAAGCTGAATTCATTTTGTACTGACATCAGCAATGTAGTTAGTTTCACCACTCACCAAACCACAGATGACGTGACATAGGCCTTACCTACCTGCCCCCAAATCTCATGGTACTCTTTCATGGCTGACTTTTTTTCTTCATTTTCAAAACCTATCTTATGCCTGCCCACATGTAATATCAATGTTTTACATTTCTCAAATCATGCTATATATCAAATCTTTTCTCAAATAAGATTTTCAATGAGTTGAATTAAATAAAACTTTCTAACAACGTTTAAGTTTTTGATTTCAGTTTGAAGGAAGAGATTTGCATTCCTGTAATCAGTAAAGGCATGAGTGCAGATGTAAGAATATCAAAAATTTTTGTAGATTAAAAAAAAAACATGTAAAGTTAAGTTTTGAAGAGACCACTAAAGAATAAATCAAATAAAAGAATAACATGGGAGAAAAGAATGCGTAAAGACAAAGCACATTGGTATGATATAACCTAGAAATAGTCTCCTGCTTTTAAGAGGAAATCAGAATAGAAAGTTTGATTAATTAAAATTATTTTTAGAAGTCTTTAAAAGTAGTTTTTTAATGTGTTTATTTCTTGAAGAATTTCTCTATTTCCTATCTGGAGAATAATAGAATAAATGCAAGAGGAAAAGATTAAATTGGAATTTTAGATTTCCATTTGTGGACACAGATTGCTCTTATTTTCAGAAGAGCAGCATGGAAATGAAAAATATCTTCAATTTGAATGTCTACAACTCAAAATGAAGTGGTGAGAGCAGTTAGAATAAATTATGATCTCCAAACTCAAGGAACACTTAAAAAACAAAACGAACACACAGAACATAAATAAAATTATTTATAACAGAAACACCAGTAGAACAAAACAGATTCAACTTATCTTCTTGATAGATTCATGGGAACCTTAATCTGGTTCATGCAAATACAGCAGCCTAAGGTACAATTTATAGCCTAATCCCATGACACTGTGCCACTTTGCACACAGGGAATCTATAGCTAGATGGGAAGAAGCAAAGTATGCAAATGATAAAAGGAACTTCAGAAGAATTGGTCAGGTCAAGAGTTGATCTTCATAGCCTGGGTTAAGAGCTAGGCAGAATCCCACAGGGTCCGAAGAGATTTCTCTTGCTTTACCACTACCAGCTTACACAATGCTGGGAACAGCTGGGAGCCAGAATCCCTGCCTTGTCACACACAAACTACTCAGTAGGACTATATCCATTAATTATTGGAAATAGCAGTTATTACGAACATCAGCACTTACTGTATTTGCTATATGCCATAGTCTTGTCAACTATTCAAATGTTTGACTTATTCTTTATAATTATAACTGTTTTTCTAAGTATTACAATTATATTAATTTTAAGGCAAATCATTTATTCTGAGGTTTCTGATATTTGATATTTTGGATTATTAAATAAAGGCCCTGCTAGCATTTTGTTACTGTTGTTCAGCATTCACAGCTTTGTTTTGTGTTATTTGTTTATTCGTATGGCTATAAATGCCTAGATAATTTTTTTTTTTGCAAGAGTAAAATGAGGGTGGAATACAAATGGTTTCAGAAGGAATTCCATTTTCAACACTATGTTTGAATTCTTTCTCCTTAAAATTTGGTAATGCTTATAAAAAGTAATTTGATTTGCTGTAAAAGGACATGCCAAGGAAAAGTCATATCTCAGAATACTAAAAGTACACTTGCTCTGTCTACAAAGCAACAAACACATCCAGTTGAAAAGTGAACTTACTCTGATCTCTGAAATGCCAAAAAAAAAACCCAAACAGCTTGCATGCTTCCTTACCCGTACTTCCCCAAATAATACATTATTTTGAGGTTAGATACACATAGTTGGAGAAATATCCCACTCTGTTTAACGTTACTTGAGAGAAGGGCAAAACACTCTGTCTCCATGGAATAAAATTACTCAGGAGATAGATGCATGTTTGAATAATTTCAGTTCTCAAAGAAAGGCAAGGAGTTAAATATAAAGTTATTGTTTTTGTTGGTTTTCAGATTAGCACCTATATTGTAAAGCTTCAAAACAGGGCTTTGAGATGACAATACAGCTAGAGTTACAATGGAGAAGCAGTTTTTTGTTTTGTTTTGTTTTGTTTTTTTACAAAAAGGGGGGGATACATGCTTTTATACATTTTAGTTAGAAACTTTTCCTCATTTTTGGAGGAAAACTCCAGTCTTACAAACATCAATCATGCTTGAGACTATTTTTTCTTAAAAGATACAAAGAAAAGACTATAAATGAAACACATTTTTTGTTTAAAAAAAAAAAAAGTGCCTCTAGAGTGTTAGTTCCATTACATTGTCCTTAATTTCTTTCTCTAAGCAGATATAAATTCCAAGGCTTCTTCACTGGTGTCTTTTTTTTTTTTTTTTTTTTTTTTTGGTCTTTTTAGGGCATATGGAGGTTCCCAGGCTAGAGGTCAAATCAGAGCTACAGCTACTGGCCTATACCACAGCCACAGCAATGTGGGATCCATATCGCATCTGAGACCTACACAGAGCTCATGGCAATGCCGGATCCTTAACCCACTGAGTAAGGCCAGGGACTGAACCTGTAACCTCAAGGATGCTGGTTAGGTTTGTTAACCACTAAGCTACCATTGTTTTTATTTTTTAGTTTTATTTAGAATCCATAAAGAAATATGAAAATATATGGATATAATAAGAAGTATTAAGAAGTATTATTTTGAAGAGAGAGTTATAGGACAGCATAAGAAGAAACACAATGAGGAGTTCCCATTGTGGCTCAGTGGAAATGAATCTGACTAGCACCCATGAGGATGCAGGTTCAATCCCTGGCCTCACTCAGTGGGATAAGGATCTGGTGTTGCTGTGAGTTGTGGTGTAGGTTGCAGACCCAGCTCAGATCCCACATTGCTGTAGCTGTGGTTGTAGGCCGGCAGCTACACCCCCAATGCTGTAGGTGTGGCCCTAAAAAGACCAAAAATAAACGAAAAAAGAAAAAATGAAAAAACACAATGAAAAAGGCAAAACTGAGCTCCAGTCTTGCCCTGAGAAATGAGCTGCCTACAAGATGGCTGCTCCCCGAACCAAGGATCTGGGATCCTCTCCTGTGACATTCACTGGGCCACTGTCTCCAGACAGAGCTGCAGACACAGTGGACTCAGCAGTGGCTCTCTGGTAATTTCCTCCTCTGTGGGATATTTTTAGGAAGAAAACTTTGCAATCCTAAGACAGAACCAAGGCAGCTGGATTAGGGTGAGACTGGGTAGTATTCAGGATCCAGTGTCACAAGGTACAGAAAATATGAAAATCTAATATGTGTGACAAAGCCAGGCTCAGAAGGCCTGTTCCTTTTAGTGAAGAGGGCCTGGTTATTGATGCAAGGCAGCTTTCTATGTGTTTTGCCAGAGCACATCGTGGTGTGTATGTGGTGTGAGTAACATTCATTGTGCACAAGGGAATGGGCTTCAAAATAAGTCCAATGCTGATCTAGAAGGAAGTGTCAGCTACTGGTAATTTCAACACCAGTTGCAGAGTTTCAACTTTAACGAACCTCAAGCTCCATCTCAATTATTGTCATGCTGGGAATTCCCGGATGGATCAAATTGTCTTGCTGTGACTCAGTTTCTTCTAAAATGCCATTTAAATGGCCTTAGCAACTTATAATGAGACAAGAGTTGTGGGAGAAGCATATTTAGAATCAAAACTAAACAATACTCAATTGATTTGGTAAATTCTCCCAACTGCAAGGCATATTTGAGGATAAATTGGAAATTTCAGGGCCCCAAGAGATATGAATATAAACCATGATTTCAAATTGGAACTGAAAATTTCATTTTTTTTTTCTGTTGTGTAGGCAGTTTAAGAGTAGTGAGTTTAATGCCTCTGGAAGTGACATGGGCGTCCATTTGCAGCTGGATATGTTAGATTGTCTCTTTGAAATCACTTCTCTGGTCTTGAATAGCAGCATTTGTAATTGTGTCAATAGACTTGATGATTTTATGATCTGAGAAAGCTGGAGCAACAAATTCAATGCCTCTTGAAAACTAAGCCAAAGATAGAAAATGGCATTGCCAGGGGAGAAGACTATTCTGTACTTATATATCAGCAGCAACACATCCTACCTTTGCTTCATTGTATTTAAAGGCATGACTGAACTTCTATTTCAGATGAAAGAACATAAAAACTTTGCATAGTAAAGTTTTCAAGTCCATATACTTTTTAGTCTATATCAGTGATTATGTAAATCATCGATTTTTAACTTGAAGTCAAGTTATTAGCAAGACTTCTAGTTATAATGAATTGCTAATATTCCATCTGGTTTGAACAACCTAGAAATAATATTGATCTATTCAATGGAAAGGTAGCAAAGAATAGAGAAAAAAAATGTGTAAAAGCTATTGTATTCTTGGTTCATAAATTTTAGAAGGATATTTATTTCCATCTTGAGATTTCAAACAGCAGGAGGCAGTACTTTTAGTCAGCCTTCAACTGGTACTTATACATGAGTTAATAAATAAGTAGAAATCTCTGCATAGAGAGGAAATGAACCAGCAAAACATCAAAGAGTACAATGTGTAAAAAAAAAAAAAAAAAAAAAAAAAAAAAAAAAAAAAAAACCACACAGGTGAAATTTACTTGCCAAAATATGTCCTTTTTGGATAAGAACACAGTGTGATTAGTAGTTAGATCTGAAATGGTAAATTACTTTCTATAGCAGGCTTCTTCAAGGAGACCAAAAATACTCTAAAGAAGAACTGCACTAATTCTACAGGTACCATTTTGAAGTATCAGCATTTCAGCTTCAGAGATAGCATTAAACAATACTGGGGTTGAAGGCATTTAGGAAGAGGAAGAAGATAGTACAGCTATTCAATGAAGATCAATAAAATGTGTATTTACTAAATTGGCTAAAAAGGAACACTAACAAAATATACAAATGAATGATAATCCTGTGTTTAATTTAATTATTGTAGCAGTCTCTGAAGTTATGTGAACTTCTCCAAGTCCTCTCCATACTGTGAGTTGTAAGAAAATGGAGTTTCACAACCCAAATGTCCATCGATTGATGATTGGATTCAGAAGATGTGGTATATATACACAATGGAATACTACTCAGCCATAAAAAAGAATGACATAATGCCATTTGCAGCAACATGGATGGAACTAGAGACTCTCATACTGAGTGAAATGAGCCAGAAAGACAAAGACAAATACCATATGATATCACTTATAACTGGAATCTAATATCCAGCACAAATGAACATCTCCTCAGAAAAGAAAATCATGGACTTGGAGAAGAGACTTGTGGCTGCCTGATGGGAGGGGGAGGGAGTGGGAGGAATCAGGAGCTTGGGCTTATCAGACACAACTTGGAATAGATTTACAAGGAGATCCTGCTGAATAGCATTGAGAACTTTGTCTAGATACTCATGTTGCAACAGAAGAAAGGGTGGGGGAAAAAATGTAATTGTAATGTATACATGTAAGGATAACCTGACCCCCTTGCTGTACAGTGGGAAAATAAAAAAATTGTAAAAAAAGTTTAATTGGAAAAAAATGTTTTTAATGCACAGTAATTTAGTAAGATATTTTCTTTGAAGTATACAAATTTCCAAATTCGAAAAAAAAAAAAAGAAAATGGAGTTTCAGTACTAGAAATCAGCTTTATCTAAAACTTTAGCAGTCATCTTTTCCACCCTATGACAGGCTCACTATATGGTCTGCTGAACCCACCAGCTGGCAACATGGTGGAATATATCTCCCACTATTTCACTTGATTCACCATGATTACTACTATTGGCACCATCTGTATTATACTGCCCAAAGGAAAAAACAAACAAACAAAACAAAAAAACCAAAAAACAGAAATAGTAAAACAAAAACACCAATTCAGGATAATATACCATTTTGTTACCAAAATGATAAACATAATATTCTGATAAACAGCAATGATCTATATATATAGATAGCCTCATCTATCCACAGATTTTCTAATGTTGTTCTTTAAAATGCATGTGTGATAGGAATTCCCTTGTGGTTCAGTGGGCTTAAGGATCCAGTGTTGTTACTGCAGTGGCTCAGGTCACCACTGTGGCATGGGCTCAGCCCCTGTCCTGAGAACTTTCACATGACACAGGCACAGTCAAAAAACTAACTAAATTTTAAAAAATAAAATGGGTGTGTGATATAGAGGGCATTTTCTTTTATACTTATAAATAATATACCCAATTGATTTAGCTTTAAAAAAGATTATTTCCCAAAGCTATGAAATCTGGCAATATGACCCAGGGTATATGTAAAAAAGTTAAAGATGACAAAATCATAAACTGCCAAGCTGGATGGGTCACTAAAAGACTGAACTAAAGTTGAGAAGATAAAGTATTTTGCCGGCTCATTTTATATAGGAATATTTGGGGGAAAAGTCTCCATAAAGAAAAAAAAAGATTATCTTTGTGTCAAATGCATCACCAAGATTTGGTATTTTCTTGGTATGTGCACACTTCCAGTTTCTCTTGAATTACTTATGACAGGTAACTAGTAATGACTGGTTAGCTTTCTAATCTGTTTTTGAGTCTTAATTGACCAGAGCATCCTGGCAGAGGGATATTTACTGTATTGAGTTTCATCCAAAGCAATGTAATACCAAGCATTCAATGTTGAAGTAATACTCATTTAATGTAAACTAAATAAGTTTTCAATGTGGCACATAATTTAATGTCAAAATAATGGCTAAAATAAAGAATTAATAAAGGAATATATGGTTAAGTAAGTAGCTGATGATTATTATTCAAAATATTTTACTACTTCTTATTGTAGATAATGTGGATATGATATTTTTAAGCGTAAAGCCCATTATAATGAATATGGCAATCCCTTAGCTCCCTTGTACTTCTGTGTACTTGCTCTTGTATTATGGTTAGCCAGGCATTTGACCCTGTAGAACCCACAGTCATTAAACTCCACCCTCAGTTAACAATGACATCAATAGTATTTTTATATTCTTGGGATTCTGAACCATTCTTAAGTCCCCTGTTTTATAATATCAGACCTGCTGCTTGTCCTATGAAGTTAAAACAAGCATATTTTGCCAGTACCACTTCTCAGGCCACCCCCCAAATGCTAAGAAATCATAATGTAACAGAATGTGAGTGAGACTTTTTCTTTGACCCAGAAACCCAAAGCTGAAAGGTCTGAGAAGAGCTGACCCCTAAATTATTTGATTTACATTTTAGAAAGGAGTCAGGAAGCTGTCTTAAAGGTCAACCAAGATGCTTCAGAAGCACCCCACTTCAAGGATGGATCCCCTACCCCATTCTAACCCTCATCTGTCATCCATATATGGAGGAAAATGGTGGGGAGGCATCCATCTAAGATACCCACTTGATGCTCACCAGCCTTATGGTGGAAATATCCCAAGGTAGAGGCTACCAGCTTCATTCCTCAAAATAAGGATTCTCCAGCAAAAGCACTAGTAGAAACTATGGATATCTGTAGGAACAGATATTTTGAGTGGCTGTTTGCTGAACAACAGGACCTATAAGTATACTAGGGTACTATTAAAAAGAAGGATAGTGAGGTAGTTTTGTAGGCTCTCATGATGTATACCCTCCCATGTGTGAGGCTGTGGGTCCACAGAGAGAGTGCTTATTGCTAGAGACTTCTCAGGGCTGGCCAGAGGAGCCTGCACCAATGCGATGAAAAATGACGATAGTAAAGTGTTTCAACCAGTTCAAAGTTAAAAGAATAATGATTATGGTTATGTTCAGGGATCATGGGTAGCTTCTAGGACCTTGGAGATGGGGAAAAGGATTAAGTAGCAGTTCATGGGGCCCCACCTTTATGTGAAAAAACACAGAGGATAGGTTATAAGCAAGTACTTAAGCTTTTTCAGCAGCCTCTGAGTCAAGCAATGAGATATCTCTCCTAGTCAAAGAGATCTTATTGGAGATTTTGATCAATAGCAAGGGCCAAGGGATATTATGGCTGCTCTTTTCTGAAGGGTTTCTCATCAAATAAGATGTGGGGGTGAAGCTGAACTCAACTCCAAGAGATCAAACAACTGATTTGGAAACCACCTATCAGCCAAAGTCACTAGCAGATGGAACTAGACTAAACCAGAGTGAGGTCAAAGACATTTCCCCACCACTGCCAGTCCTCCTGATGAACTTAGTCTCACCGAATGGCTCCTCTCTAACCACAACCAACCATGGAGAGAGGGAGATAAGATGCTTGAAAAGAGAACATCAGCCTAGAACACCTCCCCCCACTCATCCCTGCCCGCAATCCCTCACTCACACTCCTGTTGGCCAAAATAATCAATCTTGTCTACACTGGGGATGTAGGGGGTAGAGTTTCAAGTAGAATATGAGATTACAGCCCTAAATGATGCTGAATTAATTTTGATCGTCAAAAATTATCAGAAAGTGGAATCTGTGCTCAACTTTTCTAAAGGACAGGAAAAGAAGTAAGCAGTGTTTAATTTATAGTCCTAATAAATTAAAATTATTTAATAAGTTATTATATTATAAAACAATAAAGGAAGAAATTTGACTGGTCTTTTTAGATAAGTTTAAAGGTCTCAAAATTGTAATAAAAACACCAGAAAGGCAAAAAAGGAGGAGAGCGTCACAACTTTTAATATTGTCTCTTGAGTCAGACCTTTCCAACATGAATTCACTGCTCTGTTTAAAGTTTTGAGAATTTCACAGCATCAAATACATTCACATTTACATTGGTAAGAGAAAAAAGGTGTATTACAAAAATTAAATATTTCTAGATGACTCTTTTTCAATTTTAAAATTCTCTGCATTAACATAAGTGATTCAGAGCTGATGTCAACCTTAAAAACTAAACAGTTTAGAGCTATCTGTGTAAATCAGCTAAACACATTTTTTTGGTTTACACTTCTCCATGAAAACTGCATGGCTTTGTCTCTCTGTTTTTGTTCCACTGTGGACTACTATTTTAACTTCATAGAATTTCAAATTTTAGAAGATTTTAAAAATGGCAGACTTTGGAGTGAATGATTATTCTCCTAAATTTATTTGCAGATCATTAATCTACTGCCAGCTGAAAATTATTATTAAAATGTACAATGTTTTCTCTTATTTCAGTTAATATTGTCTGAAGTTAAAAAATGTCAACCAGGTGAAAAACTACATGGAACTATTCTTCTGTAGGATTTTTATAACACTACAATTAAATTTTAAAAAGGATAAAGCTATAGCCTCTGGTGTCTTCCACATTAGGACAATTGTAGCTCTTAAATCAGTTGGGGATCAGGACCAAGGTATTTGAGTCTAGCTAGGATGAAACATGCTAAGCAAATGTAAAATCACTGTCAAGGTTGATAGTATTGAAAAGGAAATGAAGAAGTAAGAGCAAATCAAGGCTGGTGATCCCTGAAAAAAAAAAAACCAGAGAACAAGCTTTTGCAAATTCACAGCTAAACAGCAATGATCCAGTTCTGTACTCATGATTCTTCAAAATTCCACTATATCGTACTTCTTAAAGTCATTCTTTTTTAATTTATGCACCCATAAATTTAGCTCTTCCAGATGAACAGACAAAAGATTCACAAGTATCTAATAAAGAAAATGCCATTTCTTCTCCCAAAACAGTAGGCCATCAAAGACAGAGGAGTTTCTTAATCTAGTTTTGTTTTGAGTTTTACATAATGTAGTCAAAAGCCAGTGTTTCCCTGAATATATGTACGTGTATAGCTGGTTTACTTTGCTGTAAAGCTGTAAAGCTTAAACTAGCACAACTTTGTAAGTCAACTATACTCCAATAAAATTTTTAAAAAAAGAAAAAGAAAAAGCCAATGTTTCCCTAATTTGCTCCTTACAATGAAGTTGGCAAAAGTGCCAAGTAGCTATTGTTTGTGATGAGGTACTTTCCAACTTGGATATTTAACAACTGTGACAGGTTCTGTGTAATGAACTTTTTGTTCTCACAAGGTATACTGAGCTTCTTCAAAAAGACTCAAAAATGCTGAAATGATTTTATTTTTAATTTTATTCCCCTTTCAAGAAGAAAGGAACACTTTGTATTCAGATCAGAACTGCCAATCAAACACTGACAGACCAGTGCTTCTCAGGTAGTATTAACATTTGTCACCAAAAATTTGAATGAAATCAGGTGGAAGTTTCCTTAGCTAATGTGGGTCACTTTTGCTGTGACCATGACAATGGAAGGAGACAAGTGGTTTCTCCAGATAATGCATGGTAAAGTATGTCTTCTACACCCCTCAACAATATAAGTTATCCAAATGCAGTCTCATCTATTTAAAAAGTAAAATCTACTCTACTATTGGGTGCGAAGTGTTAGGACTCTAAACTGAATACAGAAAGGCAAATGACAGGCATCCAAATCAATCCCAGGTCAGCCAGCTTTTCAGATCTAAACAGTATCTATCTTAGAGATGAATGTTTTTAAAATTCCATTCCTTAAAAATACTTAGATTTTTCAATCAGAGCTCCAAGAAAAACTTACTCCCATAAGACAAAATTTTCTCTCTCCACAGTCACCTGAAACATGAGTTTATTGCTTATTCACTTGGATTTCAAGATCTGAGCATTCTGATTTTCCTCTTAACCCTTTTCTGGCTCTAGGCTGCACCACATTTTCCCAATCTCCTTGATTCCTAAAGTAACTTGATATTTTCTTTTGGTTTCTATGGCTTCTTCCCCGCAGCTGCTTCTTTCTCATCTCATTTCTTCTCAATTAGTACTTTGCCATATGCCCATTTTTTACATCGTATATTCATATTTTCTGGCCTTCGGTCATTTTATATTTGATTTCAGTTCACCTGCACTCCCCCACTGGGAGACAGTATAGAATAGTGTTGGATGAAAAATCCTTGCATCAGTTAGCATGGAATAGGATATGGGTCCTAGACATCTGTCAGGTAGGATAGTTCTTGAATTATAACTTCAGGGCTTGAAGCATTGCGCTACTACAGCTGCAATAGCCAACTTCATTGTATGAATATAAAATAAACTAGAAATTAGAAATTCAAAGTATCTCCTATACTCCTAGGAAGCAACCCGCCCACTGACAAGGACTAGAAATCTCTAAAGGAGTTTTTAAAAGTGGTAACAATGAATAATTTAGTTTAGAGTTATTCCTATTACCCATTTATTGGAAGGTTGAGGAGCTCTTGAAAAATACCTTCCTTTTCCACTGCTGCTAAATTATAAAGCTATAAAAATCAGGAGCATACTATGACATTCCCCCAAACAACTCCCACCCAAAAGAATTACCATGACAACATGTCCTCTGGCTACCCCATCCTAGGAAAACCAGGATATGAAAGAGCAAAAGCATAATTCAGAACTCTTTCTGGAAAGTAGGTGTCCAGTTAATATTTATTCATCAATATCCCAATGAAATTTTGCCTGAAGAACATATATTTGGAGTGTTGGCAGATAAGTTATCCACCAACACTCAAATATCATCTCTGTAATGTCCTCTACTTCTTTCCTATGTCTAACAGTCTACACAATGAATAGGAAATTTCCTTCTTCACAAGTGAGACAACATTTCATGAAGTTATTTTCAAAATCACATTGATACTGCTGATCTAGCTTGGGGAGTAGGCTTATGAATTTGCTATCCATTCTTTCAGGACCCCACTATAGGAAAAGTCTAGATGCTTAAGAAAGAATAAAGTCGTTCAAACCTATATAGTTACACAAAACAAAAAAGGAGTTGTCATCAACAGACAAGATTTTTAATAAAGGCCAGATAAATAGAAAATGGAGGCTTATAGGTTGACAGATAAAAATAAATGGAGAAGGGAGTTTCCTTTGTGGCTCAGCAGTTACAGAACTGACTAGTATCTGTGAGGATGCAGATTCTATACCATGGCCCTACTCAGTGGGTTAAGGATCTGGTGTTGCCGTAAACTGTGTGTAGGTCACAGATGTAGCTCAGATCTTGTGTTGTTGTGGCTGTGACATAGGCTGGCAGCTGCAGCTCCAATTCGACCCCTAGCCTGTGAACGTGCATATGCCACAGGTATGGCCCTAAAAAGCAAAAAAAAAAAAAAAAAAAAAAAAAAAAAAAAAGAGAGAGAGAGAGAGAGAGAATTCATAATCTAAAGTACAGTGATGGGGGCTTCAAAGTAAACCAGTTTGCCCAAAGGGAACGCCATGGAGACATAATACCCAGATACTGCAAGTAATTTGAATTTTATGAGGTTTAAATGATATTAAAACACTGCAATGAAATAATAGATATATACTATTAATATATATATGGTGTGCATTACTGAACCAGGGTGGGCCATCCTTCCCACTCAACTGGCATTTACCACCAGACAAGAAACCAGAAGTCTCTTCTTAAAGAAACTGAACAAAAATCTGGGAACACTAAGACTTCCAGTGTGTATGCTGGCCTTTATCAGGAGGAAAAACCCCTTTTCATCTGCCAGCAGATACACTCCACCCTCCTCTTACCTGCACAGAGTTCCTGGTCATACTTCTCTTTTGCATCAGAGATTTTGGGAAAGTCAATCCTCTTTCACAGAACCAGAGGAAACCCACTCCAACTATCCAGGAACTTTTCAAAGAATCACCAAACAGCAGGAAAGGGAAATGAGAACAGAAGATGAACCCATTGGAAACTCTCTGATCTCAGAGGAAACTGAGGCACTCCACAGAAGGAAAATGAAATTTAAAAAATTGTGAATAACATATTTGTAAAGATTCAAGATGTTAATATACCCATAAATATAAATTATATGTCATTAAAAGTAAAAAACAAAAACAAAAAACTGTACTATTAGAGATTAATAATGCAATTGCTGAAACTGAAAGTTGGAAAGATTGGAAAATAAAATCAAGAACATGTAGAATCTATAAAGCAAAAAGACACAATTAACAGACATAAAAAATCATCATACAAGATTTGATATTGGATTAAGAAAATAACAAGGAGAAAAATCAGAGAAGATTGGGAGGAGTTTAATATCTAATAAATAGTATTAGGGCTCAGGACATGAGTCCTCATATTGAAAAGGCCCACTGAGTCCCCTATATGAGGAATGATGCCAAATCATCCTTAGTTTCTTAAAAACGTATTCCCCACTAGCAATCCTGGATATTAGAAACAACCAATAGACAAGACATAGAAACAACCTAAATGTCCATTGACAGATGAATGGATTAAGATGTGGTAAATACACACAATGAAATACTACTCAGCCATAAAAAATAATAACATAATGCCATTTGCAGCAACATCAATGGAAACAGAGACTCTCATAGTAAGTGAAATCAGAAAGAGAAAGACAAATACCATATGATATCACTTATATCTGAAATCTAACATATGGCACAAATGAACCTTTCCACAGGAAAAAACTCATGGACTTGGAGAACAGATTTGTGGTTGCCAAGGGGGAAGGGAGGGAATGGGATGGCCTGGGAGTTTGGGGTTAGTAGATGCAAACTATTGCATTTGGAGTGGATAAGCAATGAGATTCTACTGTATAGCAAAGGGACTATATCTAGTCACTTGTGATGGAACATGATGAAAGATAATGTAAGAAAAAGGAGATATGTATATGTATGATGGGTCACTTGACTATACAGTAGAAATTGACAGAACTCTATAAATCAACTATAACAGAAAAAATAGAAATCATAAAATTTACAACAAAGAAACACCCAAGTAACTCCTTCAATTCTGATGAAAAAGCTGAAAGAATTCCCGCTGAGATCAGGAACAAGACAAGGATGTCCGCTCTCGCCACTACACTTCAACATAGTTCTGGAAGTCCTAGCCACAGCAATCAGAGAAGTAAAAGAAATAAAAGGAATCCAAATTGGAAAGGAAGAAGTAAAACTATCCCTAGTTGCAGATGACATGATACTATACCTAGAGAATCCTAAAGACTCTACCAGAAAGCTGTTAGAGCTCATCCACGAATTTGGCAAAGTTGCAGGATACAAAATTAATACACAGAAATTGACAGCATTTCTATACACTAACAATGAAAGAGCAGAAAAAGAAATTGGGGAAGCAATCCCGTTTACCATCACGTCCAAAAGAATAAAATACCTAGGGGTAAACCTACCTAAAGAGACAAAAGACCTGTACTCTGAAAACTGCAAGACACTGAGGAAAGAAATCAAAGATGACACAAATAGATGGAAAGATATACCATGCTCGTGATTGGAAGAGTAATATTATCAAAATGACTATACTACCTAAGGCAATATACAGATTCAATGCAATCCCTATCAAATTACCAAGGACATTTTTCACAGAACTCAAAAAAAATAGTTTAAAGTTTGTTTGGAAGCACCAAAGACCCAGAATAGCCAAAGACATCCTGAAAAACAAAGATGGAGCTGGAGGCATCAGGCTCCCGGACTTCAGACTATACTACAAAGCAACAGTCATCAAAACCATATGGTACTGGCACAAAGACAGAAATATACATCAGTGGAACAGGATAGAGAGCCCAGAATTCAACCCACGCACCTACAGCCAACTGATCTATGGCAAAGGAGGCAAGAACATACAATGGAGAAAGGACAGCTTGTTCAATAAGTGGTGCTGGGAAAACTGGACAGCCACTTGGAAAAGAATGAAATTAGAACACTCCCTAACACCATACACAAAAAGAAACTCCAAATGGATGAAAGACCTAGATATAAGACCAGACACTATCAAACTCTTAGAGGAAAACTTAGGCCAAACACTCCATGACATAAACGACAGCAACATCTTCTCAGATCCACCTCTTAGAGTACTGACAGCAAAAACAAAAATAAACAAATGGGACCTAATCAAACTTCAAAGTTTCTGTATAGCAAAGGAAATCCTAAACAAAATGAAAAGACAACCCACAGAATGGGAGAAAATCTTTGCAAGTGAATCAACTGACAAGGGATTGAGCTCCAAAATTTACAAACAACTTCTGCAGCTCCATACCAAAAAAACAAACAACCCCATCAAAAAATGGGCAGGAGGTCTAAACAGACAACTCTTCAAAGAAGACATACAGATGGCCAAAAAACACATGAAAACATGTTTGACATCACCCATCACTAGAGAAATGCAAATCAAAACCACTAGGAGGTACCACCTTACACCAGCCAGAATGGCCAGCATCCAAAAGTCTACAAACAGTAAGTGTTGGAGAGGGTGCGGAGAAAATGGGACCCTAGTACACTGTTGGTGGGATGGTCAATTGGTGCAACCACTGTGGAAAGCAGTATGGAGATTCCTCAGAAAACTAAACGTAGAACTACCCTTTGATCCAGCAATCCCACTCCTGGGCATCTATCCAGAAACAACCATGACTGAAAAAGATGCATGAACTCCAATGTTCATTTCAGCACTATTTACAATAGCCAAGACATGGCAACAACCTAAATGTCCATCGACAGAGGAGTGGATAAAGAAGATGTGGCACATATATACAATGGAATATTATTCAGCCATTAAAAAGAACGAAATACTGGCATTTTTAGCAACATGGATGGACCTAGAAATTATCATGCTAAGTGATGTCAGCCATACAATGAGACACCAACATCAAATGCTTTCACTGACGTGGAATCTGAAAAAAGGACAGACTGAACTTCTTTGCAGTTCAGATAATGACTCACAGACTTTGAAAAACTTATGGTCTCTGGAGGAGAGTGTTTGGGGGTGGGGGGGATGTGCTTGGGCTGCTGGATGGAAATCCTGTGAAATCAGATTGTTATGATCATTATACAACTACAGATGTGATAAATTCATTTGAGTAACATAAAAAATAATTAAAAAAACAAAACAAAAACAAAATTCAAGCTAAAAAATCATATTTGAAGTTACCACCCACAAAAAACTTATAAACAATTAAAAAGACTATTTCTTTACACAGGGTCCAGGGACTGGAGAGGTGATATCAGAAATTCTTTCTTTCCATTACAAGCAAGTTTCTTTTTTTCCTTTCCTTTCTTTCTTTCCTTTTTTTTTTTTTTTGTCTTTTTAGGGCCACAGCCATGTCATATGCAAGTTCCCAGGCTAGTGGTCCAATCAGAGCTGCAGCTGCTGGTCTATGCCACAGCTACAGCAACTTGTGGTCCGAGTTGCCACTGTGACCTACACCAGACTCATGGCAAGGACAGATCCTTAACCCACTGAGAAAGGCCAGGGATGGAACTTGCATCGTCAAGGATACTCGTCAGGTTCTTAACCTACTGAGCCACAATGGGAACTCCTTTCAAGCAATTTTCTAAACTAAATCTTCAAAAGAAATTTAAAAGTGAAACTTGAAACACCAATTTAAATGGCACCACTATCATCTCCTGAGAACTAAATTAATATTTCCGGATTCAGTCTATGATGCTGTTCACTGCTAACACTGAACAGCAGCTGTTGGTCTAATGCACTATTACATCCAAAGCATTACTGTTATTACTGGCAGAATATTAATCTCCTTACCACTGCTGGACATAAGCAAATCCACTGATTTCAGCCAGGATATAAGAGCTGTTTAACAGATAACCAGAGAGAGTTTATCATGATTGAGTTAAGGTTTTGGAAGCAGTGAAGTAAGTTTGAGCACAGACCAAGGGGAAATAAAGAAAAAGATGTGATGGATTTGGAAAGCCACATATTCACCATGAACACATTCTGGCACTGGATGCCTTTTCTTAGGAGGTAAGGGTTTTTCCACCTATCCGATGGTCAGTGATAATAAAGCTATACTTTCAAGACTGGCCTTTGTTTAAAATCTTAACTGCCTGGCTCTTTCGGTGTGTTTTCCAACTGTGTTTTCACTTTTATTTCTACAAAGTTAAGTCTTTAAGTGCTTCATGATCTGAAGATCTGAAATCTCTCAGGGCAATTAGAGTTCCAATTCTTGTTCTTCTTTTTTTTTCTTACTTTTTAGGGCAGCATCTGAGACATATGGAAGTTCCCAGGCTAGGAGTCAAATCAGACCTGCAGCTGCTGGTCTACACACAGTCACAGCAACACGGAATTTGAGCCTCATCTGGGACCTACACCAAAGCTTGTGGCAATGCCAGATCCTTAACCCACTGAGCGAGGCCAGGGATGGAACCTGCATCCTCATGGATATCAGTCAGGTTGTAACCTGCTGAGCCCCAACAGGAATTCCTTGAGTTCTATTTCTTTCATTTTCTTTTCCTTTTTTTCTTTCTTCCCTCCTTCCTTTTGTATTTCTTATTAGACTCTCAAAAACTGCAGTGCACTTTTTTTAAGGCTCCTTTTTTTTTTTGGACCATTTTGCAGCCTGGCCCAGAGACTGCATCTAATGTCTGATCCTATCGATTGACCTGGCTCTTCAGGCGTGGAATGAGCACTTCCTGTGCAGAGGCTCCCTGATGAATGCTGACTCGATTAGGCAAGGATAGCACAACATGACTCAGTCTCCTGTCAGCCCTATCGGCTGCCAAGCTCTGTCTCAGAACCAGCTCACTGCTATCCTCTTAAATTCTCTTGTGGTCCTTCTCCCCGGAGTTAGCATTGAGCTACCACACACTGTAAGGATAGATCCTTTAGGGAGTGACATACAATCTGCTACTTAACCCATGAGTCTTGTCCTCAAACCTGAGGACAGCAAGAAAAATCGTAACCAAACCACCATAATCAAATAATCATATGTCACTGTGGGTGTCGGGGACATTATATTTATTTACATACTTCACAATATTTCACTTTGGAAGCCTATGATATGCTTACATTTACAAGGCACTAACCCTTCAAAAGACCAGTCTATGTCCTAAGGCACTATTGTGAGTTTTACTTTCTTTTCTTATAATTATGTCTCTCTTACTCTGGCCACTTAAGTTCCAACTGGAATTTTAGGTCTTATACCGTAATATATTTCTCCTAACACTAAATCATTAGCCTCCACCCCCCCCGCCCCGACCTCTACCCACCCTTCTCCTAGAGTGGCCAATGATAAGAAACATGAAGGAGCCACTGCATGATGCAAGATGCTTGAGTCTTGGCCAAGTACCACAGATGAATCGTCATGAGTAAACCATGGCTTACTCTATTTTCTGAGCCTTGGTTCCTCATCTATAAATATGCTTCACATGTGCATTTTAAGGATTCAGTGTTGTCACTGCTCCGTGCTGCTGTGGCTTGGGTTTGATCCCTGGCCTGGGAACTTCCACATGCCGCAGGTACGGCCAGGAAAACAAAAACAAACTAACAAAAACAACTAAATTCTCACCTCAAAATTTAAAAGGTGGTTCAAATATTGAGGCTGTCACTCACAAATACCAAAAGTGGACTAAATTCATGGTATAAAGCAAAATTTATAGTAATCTTTCCCCATTTTTTATGGTCTCTAATACTTGCAATCATCCGCAAGTTTCTTCTTTTAAAGTTTTACATTACAGACATAGAAAAAAACTCACTGTTACCAAAGGGGAAAGATAAATCAGGAGTATGGGATTAACAGATGTAAACTACTATACATAAAATAGATAAGCAATAATGAATTACTGTATAGGCAGAGAACTGTATCCAGTATCTTAAAATAACCTATAATGGACAAAAATCTGAAAAAAAAATATATATATGTTTACTTATAACCGAATGGTTTTGCTGTACATCTGAAACTAATACACTATTATAAATAAACTATACTTCAATACAAATAAACTCTACAGAAATTCCTCTAAAATCACTCTGTACTGTTTTTTGTCTCTTTTTCTCTCCTCTACCTTTTTTTTTTTTTGATATTTTAATCTTCCATTCCTCAAACAATCAGTGAAAATTCCAACCTCATAGACCCAGGGTATAAATTCCCTCCAGTCTGAATGCATAGTAGAAACTCCTTCCCTTATTATCAAAGCCTAATTATTGACTAAATTTATACTCCAGTCTCTGTCAGGTCTACAGTTCCCTTTCTAGGTCAGTGAGGTTGCCTTCTTCAGAACAGATAGTGCAGTCTGAATCCAAAAAAACATTGAGAGCCAAAGCTTACAGTTACTGATGCTCTGGACCCCAAGGCTTATCAGAGTTACCCTATGTCAGTAGCAAACCCTCTCCACAACTTCATGGCCTGTTTTTCTGTTGTTTGCCAGAAATTTCTTAAACTTCTACTATCACTGTTGGTTTCCAAGTCTTATCCCAAGGAGGAGAACCTCAGCCAGTGGAAGAGGGCTTTAAGCCACAAACCAATCCATTCGTGGGCATCACACCTCCTGCCTCCATTCTGATTGGTCCCTCATTTCTTAAGATATTTGCTATCTTAGGAGGTAAGGTTAAAAAGCTAATTTCCAATTTGTGGTTATGCAAAGGAATGTCCTAGGCTCTCTTAATTTAGTGAATTTAATTAATACTAAATTTTTTTAAAGTAATCCACATAATGATCCAAAGTCCAATAGTGTATTATTATTCCAAATCATTACTTTAATCTCAGATTGAATTTCCCTCCAGATACAGTATTCCAGGGACAACTATGGACAACAACTAATTATCTGGAAATTTCTGTAAAATTTCCAAGCCATAAAACACTGAAATGTCCACTCTAACCTGTATTATGGGTGATGACTTACTCCAAAAAAACACTAGGTATGACACTTTACACTCAAATACTATAATCAGGGAAATCTCATCTGCCTCGTGGCACCACAGCACAGTAACTAAATATCAAAAAAAACCTTAGAAGTGATTTAAATATTCATTGAAGTTTGTCAGCAACTCCAAATAGTGAATCTCCATGTAACCCATCTAATCAAGCACAGTTTCTTAAAATCTTTTGCATCCCTCTTGAGCAAGCATACTTTCTCCCATGCAAGGTCTCTTTTTAAAAAAAAGTTTTATTGAAGTATAGTTGATTTTCAAGGTTGTGATAATTTCTGCTGTACAACAAAGTGATCTGGTTATACATATACACTCATCTATTCTTTCTCAGATTATTTTCCTATATAGATTATCAGAGAATATTGGGTAGAGTTCCCTGTGCTATACAGCAGGTCCTTGTTGGCCAGTCATTCCCATGCAAGGGCTCTTGATCAGAAGCCTTCCTCCCTCCTTCTCTCTCTCTCAGCCTTCACAGTTTGTATCTTCCTCAAAACTCTTTCTCCTTTCTTACCTCTCGAAATCTCCCAACAAACAAGCCCATGCTCCTTTTTCTATGTGTATCACTCTGATCTGCTGGATATAGGCATTTCTTTCTCTAATCTTTTCAGTGTAACTCAATCAAGCTTATTTCAATGATTCCTGATTCTCTCCTCATTCATAGACTTGATTATAGACAGCAAAGATGTTTCTTCTTAAGGAGAAGACTACAGTGAAAACCTCTTAATAGTCTTGTATTCGCGTTGCTCCTGTTACATATAAGCAGCAATCTCATCTTAGAAAGCTGCTCTGAAGCTAAAATGAAATGAACTATTTACATATATACCTGACATAGGAAGAATCTGGGGGTTAAAGAAATAAAAGTAGCGAGATGGGAAGTAGGTCACAGTTTGGCCAGAATATCACAGCCTTCAGGGAGCAGCCTCTCAACCTCACTATCCCACTCCCACTGAGCATCTTGTAGAAAGAATGGGAATAGGAGAAAGGAGAAGGGATAGCAGAGAAGAGATTGGGTGGTTGGTAGGAGGAATGAGAAACCAGTGTGGAGAAGAATATATCTTGCCTTAGTGTGTCTGCTGCTTCATGAGCCGAGCTGTGCCTGTGCCAGGTGGTGAGGAGGGCAAAGGCAGTCACAGAGCTCCAGCACAGCTGCTCCTTTCCCTTCTACTTGATGCTTAGAGAATCCGGGCAGTTTAGTGGCAGCCACTAGGGAGCAGCAACAGATGGCTGCCATGCTCTAGAGATGCACTCTTGAATGGTGAGGGCTCTAGTTTATCAAAAGTAGCTATCTTTTATATGCCAATAAATATAATCTACTAAAAGGATGCACAAAGGCACAATCATGGAAAAATTACCATTTTTAATTTGACGCTTTAATTTAGTTATCTAATTTTACTAATATTTTATATATCAGCTATAGGACAATTATTAAACTTAAATTTAAAAAAAACATATTTTCTTATCCCATCTTGACTTAATGCAATGGAAAAATGGTCAAGTGACAAACCTGGGAGGGAATTTTTCAGATTCAACCAGCATTTACCGAGAACGTACTCAGTGTGCCAATTATAGTATCAGAATTTCCCCTGGTCATTCTTATATGAGGTAAGTATGAAAAGTTGTTTTTTAAGGAAAGGTAATAAAAGATTTCGCTTCACATACACCAAAAAAACAGATGCAAAAATTGGAAGAAACTAAATACCAAGAGTTCAATTCTGTTGAAATGTATGCAAATCCAATTCTGATTCATTTTATGCTTACTCAATATATATTAAAAATTATTTCAACTGGAAAATGACAAAGTTGAGATTTTTTTTGTTTTATTTTGTTTTTTAAATGTAATTTTGTGTGGCTGTTATTCTCTATACAAAAATAATTAAGGTCTTCACACATAATAGCTAACAATACCACAGCATTTGAAGCTTACAAAGTATTTTCATATACACAACACCTGATCTTTAAGAAGATTCTGTAAAGGAGGAGCTAGCGTATAATAGGAACTTTTAGTTCCTAGATGAAAGAAGACTTCAGAGCTCTTCAGATATGCTGACTGGAATCGGCCTGTTTTCTGGAGCAATGACATTTTAATAGGCTGATGGCAGGCAACAGACATTACAACAAGGTTTTTTTCTTGGATACTGATAGAATGTGTCGACACTGGACAACTAGTTTTACAGAGTTTTTATGGAAGGGCAAAGCAGTTGGTATTCTAGGAAAATAATTTTTTTTCTTCTAGGGTACAGCTAGAGTGTCCATAATTTGTCAGCTGAACTAAAAGCTCAGCCCTGATGTTTTCTAAATTTGTTTAGTAAATTTGCATATGCAAAATTGTGTTGCTTTAGGAATTACTAAAGATTCATTGAAACAGTAAGAGATCTAATTTTTAACCAATATTGTTGAAATGGTTATTAGATAAATTTTCATTTGTGTTCTCTCTACCTCGAAATTCCCTAAATTCCTTAAAATGAGATCGCATCATTATTAATTTCAAGAAGATACTACAGAATGGATTAACATGGTTTGTACAAGGAAAACTTGCTTGTCCCATTTAAAAAGTTGTATTTGGGATAAAGGATTTTTTTTTTTAAGGAAATAAGCCATAAGTTAAAGACATGCCTAGTCACTATTTACTAATAATTGAAATGGTCAAGTAGCACTGTTAAATTATGATTGTCTCTGAAAGCCGTCTTGTTTACAAACTGATGGCAGTTAATCGTCCTAATGCTCCGGTCATTTCTTTACAGGGACAGATGCTAGTTTTAGAATGGTATCCACACTCAAAGCTGAGATCCAAATTCCAAAATTCACTTTTTAAATAGATCTTCACGATTCCCGTTTCTGTTCCCTCTGTTCTTCATGAAAATTCTGAGATGCTTTCTCTCTGCCTCTGTGCAATCTACTCCTTATCCTTGGTATGCCTGGCCTTTATGCCCCTTGTCATAAAGAATATTCATTATTCATCTAGCTTCAATGTGACTTCATCCTTGAAGCTTTCTCCTAGAGCAATCTTTTTTCCAAAAATCCCTTTCTCCTGCCTTCTCATCTACTTAAGAGTTATCCTGAGTTCCACCATCCCTAGTTGCCCATATCCCATCATTCACCAACTTCTTGGTACTATTTTTTTAGTATTCCTAAAAGCAAGCACACTGGAGTGAAATGTATATGCCTGTGAATTTTATCTATGTTTTCACTAGCTGTGTGAACTTAAATAAGCAGCTTATTGTTAATCTTAGTTTCCTCTTCTATAAAAATGGCCATTCTAAGAGTATCTAATTCACAGGGTTATGACAAAGATGAAGTGAGTTAATAAGTGTAACTTAGGTAGAAAACTCAACTTCAACCAACCTTTCTCAGAGTGAGCCCCAAGGAATATTAGCTCCACGAAATGTTTTTCCAATAAGAAGAGATTCACAGTAAAATCAATTTATCAAGCATATTCAATGCCCACATCTCAATCAGCCATGATGTACATTTATATATGTTAAAGGGTCTCCAAATTCTTGCAGGAAAACAAAACAAAAACAGTCGTCCTAACATCCCCTAAATGTATTTGAGTAGAAACCTTTTGTGTACATACGTAGTGGTGACTTAAATTCCATACAGAATCAGTGTTCTGAGGAAGGCATCTGAAAAAAATGCTGACTTGGTCAAGAATCACAGTTATCATGCAGGAAGTTATTTCAGTCTCAAGTTTCCAACAGTCTTAGAAAAAATATTTGTTTTGTGAAAGAAACTATCTCCCAATATTCTGAGTCATCACACAGTTTCAGAAAAATGAGGCAAACTGTCCTGTGGGAAGCTGTGTCATAAAGGTACTGGGATGGTATGAACTTTCTAAGACTGATTATTTCTTAAGGATCTCTTAAAAGATATGAAAAAGTTCCAATTTTCATGCAAGGTCCAGTAACTGCCTTGCATGAAAAAGAGCCGGTAACATATTTGAAAATTCCTCTCGGGAGAAAAGTGTAACATACAAATATGTAAAAGTCCTATAAAGAGTGGGAAGAACGCTGGGAAGACTCAGGAAATGGATCGGCTCACACCTGTGAGGAAGTCAGACTGAAGATGAGACCACGGTGTCTGTGTTCCGATACATCCACCTGCAACCATAAAACTGTTCACTGTACACGAGGTAAAAGGGCAATAAATGCCGTGGACTGATTGCCTCAGTGTCACAGGCTGAATGCAACCTAATTTTCGACGGTGCAGTGGGAATTCTGAAATCATCTTATTTTTCTCTTTTTATAGGAGCAAAAATAAGCTGAGCTCACATTTATTGCTCAGATGTGGCCTGTTCTTCTCTACCATGACATCTGCTAATTCTTCACAAGCATAGGACTTAGCCCTCCTTTTAGAGATAAACTAGCATTTCTCAAATCACATTAGTCATTTCTACTTAGCCCTGTGTGAATTCAGTCTAACCAAAAGCATCAACTTAGCTTCCCTATAGCAGAGTCCTAATTTTAAAAAGCATATTATAAAAACATGCAGCTGGAGAGCAAAAGAACAGAAGTATATCCATTTGAAACAGTTTTTACATTTCTATTAAAACCAAGGTAGCAAAATACCTAAGTTGTCATTTTTGACCTCTCCCGTTTTGATTTGTTTTCGTGGGCTATAAGCAGCTATGTTTCTTTAAAACTAATACCTACAAATGAAAAAAACAAAACAAACAAACAAAAAAACACATAAGGAAGATCTCTGTCCAGGGAGATTTACACGGTAAGATCACTTCTGTATAGATGAATGACGGAGGCTTTAAATCTTAAAATCTAAAAAAGCAGATACACAAAATAGGAAAACACATCTAATATAACTCCATCTGACGTGTCCAATTCAAAAATAATAGAACTTGAAGAAGTTATGGTAAATAACTACATTAAATTCCTTATTTTACAAACATGGAACTTGAGGTCCAAAACAGCAATAGAGCACAAACCCATCTCAGGATGAGTGAGAGCTCAGGCTAAAAACAAGTTTCCTAGTTTCCCATGACAGAGTCCACATCATCTCAGAGCCTCCCGGGGTCTGGCCTCTAAGTCCACATGTGCCTTGAGCAACACAAAATCACACCCCTGTCAAATATTTCACGGAGACCATATATAAAAATAGGCTGATCCCTTGATAACCTAGTTGAATGACAAGATAACCAAGGAATTTAATTCACAGTCTTCAACCTTAAAGTAGGTTCCTATTGGGAGATTTATAGAGCAGAAGCCAACTGCACTATCCCTGCCTATCCCACTATCCCTTCAAAAAGTCCATAAAGTTTATCTTCAACAGGGCCCAAGAGTTACAATGAAATTTATTGCTACTAGGGTGCGAACTGGTTTCGGATACGGAATACCTCGATTCAGATCAGGTGGACAGTGACTCCTACTCTACTAGGCAGGATAGCACCCACTCCCAGCAGGAACAGAAATGTTACAGAAGAAAGAGACCTCTGCCCCAATTTCTAAGAAGTATCTTCAGTATAAAGTCTCTCAGGGGGAACTTGTCTGGGGACCATTGTCCGAAACTGCCCATCTTGACCATGAATGATGATGATAGCTTCTTGCATGTGCTGTCTTCACAACAGGAGGCTCTGGTAAGGAACATGGTGCTGCCCCAAAGACTGACCATGAATTTGGGAGGGGCCAGTAGGAAGGAGGAGACACCCAACCTCCCAGGATCCTTGGTGCTGGGATCCATCTTGGCTGAGAAGTGAGGGCACCACCAAGAAGGACCCTGGGTCAGACCAAGTACAGGCTGAGCAAGATGATTGGCCAGAAACAACCCAGAAAGTAACTCCATTCCCATAAAACTGGAGACTGCAAGCCACGTGGCAGAGCAGTTCTCCTGGGTTCCCTTACTCTGCTGCTCTCTGTCAGGGCACCCCTTCCCAACAGTCCTTTGCTTTGTCAAAAAGAAAAAATTATTTTTTTTTCATAAGGAGGTTAGATCAATAGTCTCAAGGATCTCAGAGTGGCTTAATCTAGCATTCATGTCTGAATTTTGGAAATTTAAATATATGGCCTGAATGCAGAAAAATGAATAAACCAACAGATCTGACAGCTACAAAAGCAGTCAAATGAGAACTAAGTACAGCAAAGCCTAGAAGAGTGTTAAAAGAACTTAAGAAATATAGGATAAAAAGCAAAAAATGGAGTTCCCATTGTGGCTCAGCGACAATGAATCTGACTAGCATCCATGAGGATGCAGGTTCAATCCCTGGCATTACTCAGTGGGTTAAGGATCCAGCATTGCCATGAGCTGTGGTGTAGGTCGCAGACACGACTTGGATCTGGTATTGCTGTGGCTGTGGTGTAGGCCAGTGGCTACAGCTCCAATTCGACCCTTAGCCTGGGAACCTCCATATGCTGCAGGGGAGGCCCTAAAAAAAAGAAAGAAGAAATATAGGAAAGGAACAACTTTAAGGAAGTCTTAGAAACTCAGACAACAACGTTAGTGTAATACTGATAGAAGGGACAGAAAAGTGAAGCAGGAGAAGAAAGAACATAGGTCTGTTTTCACAGATGATGATGTTAAGAGGATGTAGACCAGGGTGGTAGTACTTTTAAATCAGAACTTTCTTTCTTAGGTACATTTGCTGTGATTGCAGTAAGCACACCGCAGCAAAGGGTGCACTATAGCAGTTATAGAAGATCTGAGGTATATGTTGCAGCAAGAAAGTTTCTTTTTCTTATTTTCTAAAGACATTCTTTATTAAAGGGTTAAATATAAACTCCCAAACTGTCATATAAAAATGATTTAATTTGGATCTGAGACATCACTTTTCCCTGCTGTTTTTCTCTACATATAATTCAACAAACACTCATAGGAGGTTTATGCATAATTACTTTGCAGGTGTCCTTCAGAGTGAATAACTAAACAAGGTTTGGTAACATCCATACCATGGAATCCTACTCAGCAGTTAAAAAAGCACAACAACATTTGTAAATTTCGAGGGAAGGACACTGAGTGAAAAAAAAAGCCAAATCCAACAGGTTACACACAACATGACTTCATTCACACAACAGTCTTGAAAAGGTAAATTTATACAAATAGAGGCTACATTAGGTTATTGCCAGGAAGTAAAGGGAGGCATATGGGTGGGAAGTGGGTATGGCCACTAAATGACAACTTGGGGGATCCTTGACCTATGTCTTGACTGTAGCGGTAGATACATGAACCTACAGAGGTAACAAAAAGGCAGGTACACACACACACACACACACACACACACAAGTAAAACAGGAGATATGAATAAGATTGGTGGACTGTATAAATATCAAGATCTTGCTTGTGCTGTTACACTATAGTTTTTCAAGATGTTATTATTGGGGTGAAATTGAGCAAAGGGGACACAGGCTCCTTTGTTATTATTTCTTACAACTGTGTGTGAGTCTGCAATTATCTCAAAATAATGTTTTATTAAAAATGACTTTAGAACAAAGAAGAGCAATCAAATGTTAGTAAAATTTAGTATATTTCTGTGCCCTTGTTATATCCCTCTGTCATTTATTTATGGATTTAAGAAGGAAAGTTATTTCCCCCCGAGTTTTATACACAATTGCACATTTCTGCGACTTCACTTGGAGAAAAGGATCTATGACCTTAACAAGATGGATTAGGGACTTGGGGAGGATTGCAGCTTCTGGCTCTATTTTCCTTTCTTAGATTTTGGAAGCTTTGAGGAAAGATGTCATGTTAAACTTGATTCAGTCAACAGACATATTAACTTCGTTTTAGTTTCATGCTCTTATCTGCTACTGACTTAGCTGGGGGCTACACATTTTATTTGTATATAATACTTTTTAGTTCCTACATGTGATTCTCTTGTATTTTCTAGATTTTACATAATAGTGATGTGTCCACTGACACTGTACCCTAGAATACAGAGTTCACATATATTTTAGTAAATTTACCATATGAAAATAATTTTTTACCAGTTATTCCTCTACTCTACAATATGATTTTATGTTTTTAACCTTATTGTAACTTTACTGATTCTTCTCATTATGTTAAAATTACTCTTATTTTATTCCTCCCAAGGTTAAATAAGGATTAAAATACCATTTATTATCATTTTTATTACTTTTTTATCCCCATAAAAGTCTAGAGTCACTATCTTCCTTTGCCCTTCCTTCGTGTTGCTATAAAGAGGCACTTTATGTTACGTCTTTCTTTAGTTGCACTGTATTTTTGGTTTTGCTTTTTTCCAGTTTGACCCCTATCATTATTTTTTTAGCTTTCTTGTCCCTTTCTGTGTCATTTTTGTTGTTATTTATCAAAATAACTAAGCACTTATGACTCTCCCTCTATTTTATTAGTAATGATAGATTTTTTTTTTTAGTGCTTCACTTATATTTTTTTCCTGACGAACTACTGGATTCCTTGGATGTTATTACATTACTCCAGGAATCTGCCTCTAACTAGATCTGAATAATTGAATCCAACTTTTCAATTCTCAATCAGATTGAATAATTTTATATGGCCTAATTTTATATGTTCTCAAAATAGTAGCATAATTATTTCTTACTCTACTGAACAACCTAGATAAATCTACTAGCCATAATTAATAATGAGAATATTTAACTTGACTACTAGCTAAAATTTATAAATTCCCTTTATCCTTTCTTCCAATTTACTTGTTTGTTTGTTTACTACTCTGATAAATATATCTTAGTAAGTCCTTTTAAATGTTTTATGAAGAAAAAATATTCAAACTAAGCAGATGGACAGATAAAGCAGAGAGACAATTAGGCAAAATAGGAAAGAAATTAATTCTTCATGACGGCTTCTACTAATAATAGAACTACCTCTTCTCCAACCAGTCTATACTTTGCTTCCCCAAATGTTTCCCTGAAGTTTAAAGTTGAGAATAACTCTATTGAAAAGCTCACTGCAGCCTAAAGAATATTAGCTTGTGTTCTAATAGTCTTTGAGACTCTATACAATTTAGCTTCAAACTGTCCTTCTTCACTCCCCATGATATTTTCAGCCCAAATAGTCCTCCGTTCTGGCAGCTCAGGATCACGCTCAGTTCCTTAAATAAACTTTGACCTTTAATACCTTTCTATGAAAATCTCCTTATCTCCATCAGTGCACTTACATCTTAAGTCCAATTGATGTGCATCCCTAACTTAGGGGTGATGCTGGGGAATGAATCTGAAACACCTCTAAGGCATTCCAGCACCTTGTAGAGCAATGGCACATTGGAGGCACTTTATTCTGGAATGAATGGATAGAAAAATGGAAGGAAGGAAGGATATATGGATGCTTTTGCCATAGCCTATATACTCTTCCAACCCTTTCTGGCCACCAAAGTAACTGAAAATTCAATTTGAATTCAACAAACTTTATCCATTCCCTCTAGTCCAAGGTGATCATTACATGTTTTAAATTCACAGTTTCTTCTTTAATCTGTACCTGTCTAATTATGCTTTCATTGTAATTATTTGAGTATACGGTTGCCTCTAATGGATTTTAAGTTATTTGATATCAGGAAGTTTATTTTCTTGAAAGTTGTACTCCTCAATAGCTTAGCATCCTGCCTGGCAGGGAACAGTCACTGAATAAATACTCTGTGTACAAGTCCACTTCCTAATCAATAATCTTGGATCAGTGCTCCATATTAAGTCAATATTAGAAAACATCAGCATATTGTTCATGACGTATTTGACAAATACTTATCGAGCACCTATTCTGTACTAGCAAGAATGTAAACTTTAATCACCTTGACACTTGCTCAACGTGTTAGAAACATAAATCTACCATTTATTTTCTCATAAACAAAACATACTTACTGACCCCCAAATGGCTTGTTTTGAAAAGAATAAATTTGCATCTAGTGCACAAAAATATAGTTTTGACAATTAATCACCTTGTTACAAGGAAAGAACGCAGATAAAGTCTTTTCAGAATACAGTACAAAAGTAGGAACTGGAGTAAAGTCCTATTGGAATGTAATAAAGTGTCTCAGAGAATTCATATTTTGTAAGATGGGAAGAGCTTTATATGATTCTTGTCTCATAGGGTGAATGATCTTTTGTATGCACTGACCATCATACGAAAGAGCATTTTCAAATGCAGGCAACTTTGGAAATGGAGAAACAGAAACAAAAAGAAAATGCATGACATCTAAGAGCCAAAGCAAATAAAGGGTCAAGTGTCCCCTCAAATATTATTTACATTCCATGCACTCCAGCCCCTAATTCAAGACTATTTCAATGTTCTCATTATTGGAAAATTGTTCCTCTATGCCATTAGGGAATCTAATGATTTCTGTTAAAAACTTTTGAAGTTTATCCAAAACAATAAAATCATGAGGCAAATAAGAGAACTCAGAAATTCTCTCTCTCTGTATTTCAAGCAAATTAAGCAACCTTTGATATAGCATGTATTCAACTGACTATCGACAGGCAAAGATATATATTCAATTAAAATACCATGTTATAAGTGCTAAACCACACGTACATAGGAAAGAAAGATGAAATTTGGCTGAATTCCACCAGAAAACTCACATGAGTTTCTGGTTGTCCCCAAAGCATTGACTCATGGAGACTACTTTTTTTTTTTTTTCATAACAAAATAAACATTTGGGATTTATTATATAGGTACAGGCAAGTTATCATACTGTGTGCACCTCTTTTTACAGTTACTCCCTATTCAGGATATCAAGATAAAGACATAAAAGACTTCTCATATATGGAATTTCAGATTGCAATATCCATTATAGTCCTCCGCAACAGGCTGGTTATCTTGGCAAAAACAAAACAAAACAAAATTATTATTACTGTATTCATTTAACACTGAATATGTAGCAAGCATGTCCTAGAATCTTTGTATATGCAATTTCCTTGAGCTATCTCAATAACTTTATGAAGTAGTTATGATTGTTTCATGCAGGTGAAGAATCTGAGACCTAAAGATGTAAAATGGCATGCCCAAGGATCATGAACGGAAGGCTGGAATACAAAAATCTTCTTTCTCCCTTTGAGGTCTTGTTCTTGGCTGCTATATTCCAATGCATGTAATCGTCATAGTAAGCCTGTTTATTATCCCAACTTAACAGATGAGGAGAATGATACTCAGAATTTAGTACCTTGTCAAGAGTTACTTTCTTCTATGGAATGGTCCACACAAAAGTAAATGAAGTCCTTCTCCTTTGGGTCACTCTTTCCAGTTGACACAGTGCTTCTGATAACTGGTTATTATGAACACTTATGAAGTCATTAGCCTTTACTATTTTTATTGATCTTCAAATTATTTACTTGAATAAAAAAAGAAGAAAATAAAACCACAAAAATGTATGTCTCATTCCTACAGTAATGCAGAAAGAGTAGCTCTGATTGGAAGTGTAAAAAAGTAAGCCCTCAGTTCTTTTAGATCCATCCAGTAACTTCCCTAAACCTTCTCCCTGTGAACTGCAAGTGGCATATGGCTGTTCTTTTGGCAGTTTAGGCTCTGCTGTTTTCTTTCAACCTCTAGGTTACAATATGTTTTGTAATCACTAACAAGGACCACCTGCCTCTTGAGAGTCAGCCTAACAAAACGGAGAGGTCTAATTGTTCAAATTCACTCTCAGGTAGACATTACACCCTTCATGTGTGGACTGAGATTACTGAATAAAAAAACTTAAATCAAAGTAAACAATTGTACAACTTACTGTAACTGCTAAGTTGAGAACACATGTTACTTCTGTACAAAAGAAAAAAAATAATTTGAAACAATAAAGACAATGTTTTTGAGGAAATAAAACACCTCATTTGCTAGGGAATAAAAAAACCCTATTATTTTAAAAGTTTTTCACTCCACTAAGAAATATTCAGGGCAAATTTATTGCGCTCATATATGCTTAATCATACACCCTCTGTGCACAAAATTATCCCTGTAGTTGAATTCAGTTAGAAAAACTGGCTCTTTGATGTTCCCCTGAGGCTCAGCAGGTTAAGGATGTGGTGCTCTCACTGTAGTGGTTCAAGTCACTGTAGTGGCCTGGGTCCATTCCCTGGCCCTGGAACTTCAGCATGTCATGGGTGCAGCAAAAAAAAAGAAAAAGAAAGAAAAAGGAAAAGAAAGAAAGAAGGGAAGAAAGGAAGGAAGGAAGGAAGGGAAGGGAAGGAAAGGGAGGAAGGGAGGGAGAGGGAGAGGGGGAGAGAGAGAGAGAGAGAGAGGGAGAGAAAGAAAGAAAGAAAGAAAGAAAGAAAGAAAGAAAGAAAGAAAGAAAGAAAGAAAGAAAGAAAGAAAGAAAGAAAGAAAGAAAGAAAGAAAGAAAGAAAGGAAGAAAGGAAGGAAGGAAGGAAACTGGCTCTTTGAAAATAAGCCAAATTCAATCCAATAACTGGCTGATGGATGCTTACCATTGAGAGTCTGAAACCTGTTGCAAATCTGCTTTAATAGAATCAGGAGAGATGCAGTGGACAGGGAAGAGTGCTCCACCTCTGTTGCCCCTCACCATCAACATCCACCAGCAATCAGGCCACAATAGGAACATTTCCCTGGGCTTCAGGTGCAAAACGTGGTCATAGATTCATCTCTGCCCCTGCCTCATCATACTAGAATTGTTGGTCTGAGTGTCTGTTTATCCTCCCAGTCTGTGAGCATCCAGAGAGCAGTGTCCACATTTTCGCTCTAATCCCAATTCTTAACACGGAATATGTGCACAGAATGAATTTATCCAATCCATTCAAAAAGAACTGCCTAGGAGATAGTATTGCATGTTACCATAGGAAATGAAACTCTACTTACATTCAATAAAGTTTATTTATTTTTTTTTTACTTTTTTTATTACTCAAATGAATTTATCACATCTGTAGTTATATAATGATCATAACAATCTGCTTTCACAGGATTTCCATCCAGCAGCCCAAGCACATCCTCCCACCCCCCAAACTCTCTCCTCCAGAGACCATAAGTTTTTCAATGTATGTGAGTCAGTAGCTGTTCTGCAAAGAAGTTCAGTCTGTCCTTTTTTCAGATTCCACATGTCAGTGAAAGCATTTGATGTTGGTGTCTCATTGTATGGCTGACTTCACTTAGCATGATAATTTCTAGGTCCATCCATGTTGCTAAAAATGCCAGTATTTCGTTCTTTTTAATGGCTAATATTCCATTGTGTATATGTACCACATCTTCTTTATCCACTCCTCTGTCGATGGACATTTAGGTTGTTTCCATGTCTTGGCTATTGTAAATAGTGCTGAAATGAACATTGGAGTTCATGCATCTTTTTAAGTCACAGTTTTCTCTGGGTAGATGCCCAGGAGTGGGACTGTTGGATCAAATGGTAGTTCTATCTTGAGTTTTCTGAGGAATCACCATACTGCTTTCCACAGTGGTTGCACCAACTGACCATCCCACCAACAGTGTACTAGGGTTCCATTTTCTCCGCACCCTCTCCAACACTTACTGTTTGTAGACTTTTGGATGATGGCCATTCTGGCTGGTGTAAGGTGGTACCTCCGAGTGGTTTTGATTTGCATTTCTCTAATAATGAGTGATGTTGAACATGTTTTCATGTGTTTTTTGGCCATCTGTATGTCTTCTTTGAAGAGTTGTCTGTTTAGACCTCCTGCCCATTTTTTGATGGGGTTGTTTGTTTTTTTGGTATGGAGCTGCAGAAGTTGTTTGTAAATTTTGGAGCTCAATCCCTTGTCAGTTGATTCACTTGCAAAGATTTTCTCCCATTCTGTGGGTTGTCTTTACATTTTGTTTAGGATTTCCTTTGCTGTACAGAAACTTTGAAGTTTGATTAGGTCCCATTTGTTTATTTTTGTTTTTTGCTGTCAGTACTCTAAGAGGTGGATCTGAGAAGATATTGCTGTCGTTTATGTCATGGAGTGTTTGGCCTAAGTTTTCCTCTAAGAGTTTGATAGTGTCTGGTCTTATATCTAGGTCTTTCATCCATTTGGAGTTTCTTTTTGTGTATGGTGTTAGGAAGTGTTCTAATTTCATTCTTTTCCAAGCGGCTGTCCAGTTTTCCCAGCACCACTTATTGAACAAGCTGTCCTTTCTCCATTGTATGTTCTTGCCTCCTTTGTCATAGATTAATTGGCTGTAGGTACGTGGGTTGAATTCTGGGCTTTCTATCCTGTTCCACTGATGTATATTTCTGTCTTTGTGCCAGTACCATATGGTTTTGATGACTGTTGCTTTGTAGTATAGTCTGAAGTCCGGGAGCCTGATGCCTCCAGCTCCATCTTTGTTTTTCAGGATGTCTTTGGCTATTCTGGGTCTTTTGTGCTTCCAAACAAACTTTAAACTATTTTGTTTGAGTTCTGTGAAAAATGTCTGTATATTGCCTTAGGTAATATAGTCATTTTGATAATATTACTCTTCCAATCACGAGCATGGCATATCTTTCCATCTATTTGTGTCATCTTTGATTTCTTTCCTTGGTATCTTGCAGTTTTCAGAGTACAGGTCTTTTGTCTCTTTAGGTAGGTTTACCCCTAGGTATTTTATTCTTTTGGATGCGATGGTAAATGGGATTGCTTCCCTAATTTCTTTTTCTGCTCTTTCATTGTTAGTGTATAGAAATGCTGTCAATTTCTGTGTATTAATTTTGTATCCTGCAACTTTGCCAAATTCATGGATGAGCTCTAACAGCTTTCTGGTAGAGTCTTTAGGATTCTCTAGGTATAGTATCATGTCATCTGCAACTAGGGATAGTTTTACTTCTTCCTTTCCAATTTGGATTCCTTTTATTTCTTTTACTTCTCTGATTGCTGCGGCTAGAACTTCCAGAACTATGTTGAAGTGTAGTGGCGAGAGCGGACATCTTTGTCTTGTTCCCGATCTCAGCGGGAATTCTTTCAGCTTTTCACCATTGAGAATGATGTTAGCTGTGGGTTTTTCATATATGGCCTTTATTATGTTGAGGTAGGTTCCCTCTCTGCCCACTTTCTGAAGGGTTTTAATCAGAAATGGGTGTTGGATTTTGTCAAAGGCTTGTTCTGCCTCTATTGAGAGGATCATATTGTTTTTATTCTTCAGTTTGTTAATGTGGTGTATCACACTGATGGATTTGTGGATATTGAAGAACCATTGAATCCCTGGGATAAATCCCACTTGATCATGATGTACAATCCTTTTAATGTATTGTTGGATGTGGTTTGCTAGTATCTTGTTGAGGATTTTTGCATCGATGTTCATCAGTGAAATTGGCCTGTAGTTTTCTTTTTTTGTGGTGTCTTTGTCTGATTTTGGTATCCGGGCGATGGTGGCCTCATAGAATGAGTTTGGGAGAATCCCTTCCTCTGAAATTTTTTGAAATGGTTTCAGAAGGATAGGTGTTCACTCTTCTCTAAATATTTGATAGAATTTGCCTGTGAAGCCATCTGGTCCTGGACTTTTGTTTGTTGGAAGTTTTTTAATCACAGTTTCAATTTCAGTTCTTGTGATTGGTCCATTCATCTTTTCTATTTCATCTTGGTTTAGTCTTGGAAGATTGTACTTTTCTAAGAATCTGTCCATTTCTTCTAGGTTTTCCCTTTTACTGGCATATAGTTGCAATATCATAGTCTCCTAGGATCCTTTGTATTTCTGTGATGTCCTTTGTTACTTCTCCTTTTTCATTTCTAATTTTATTGATTTGAGTCCTCTCTGTTTTTTTCTTGATAAGTCTGGCTAGGGATTTATCAATTCTGTTGATCTTTCAAAGAACCAGCTTTTCGTTTCATTGATATTTTCTATAGTTTTCTATGTTTCTAGTTCATTGCTTTCTGCTCTGATCTTTATGATTTCTTTCCTTCTACTAACTTTAGGTCTTGTCTCTTCTTCTCTCTCGAGCTGCTTTAGACGTAAAGTTAGCTTGTTTATTTGGGCGTTTTCTTGTTTCCTGAGGTGGGCTTGTATTGCTATAAACTTTCCTCTTAGAATGGCTTTTGCTGCATCCCATAGGTTTTGGAGTGTCGTATCTTTGTTGTCATTTGCTGCTAGGTATTTTTTAATTTCCTTTTTGATTTCTTCAGTGATCCATTGGTTGTTTAGTAGCATGTTGTTTAGTCTCCACGTGTTTTTTTGTTTGTTTGTTTGTTTGTTTGTTTGTTTTTTTTTTTGCAGTTTAATTCTTGTTGTTGATTTCCAGTCATATAGTGTTGTGGTCGGAAAAGATGCTTGATATGATTTCAATTTTCTTAAAGTTACCAAGGTTGGGTTTGTAGCCCAGGATATGATCAATCTTAGAGAATGTTCCATGTGCACTTGAGAAGAATGTGTATTCTGTTGATTTTGGATGGAATGTCATATAAACATCTATTAAGTCCATCTGGTTTAAAGCATCATTCAGGGCCTGTGTTTCCTTATTGATTTTCTGTCTGGTTGATCTGTCCATTACTGTAAGTGGGGTGTTAAAGTCCCCCACTATGATTGTGTTATTGTCTATTTGTCCTTTTAAGGTTGTTAGAAGTTGTTTTATATATTATGGTGAACCCATGTTGGGTGCATAGATACTTAAAATTGTTATATCCTCTTCTTGGATTGATCATTTGATCATTATGTTATGTCCTGCTTTGTCCCTTAAAATATTCTTCATTTTAAAGTCTATTTTGTCAGATATGAGTATTGATACTCTGGCTTTCTTTTGATCCCCGTTTGCATGAAATGCTTTCTACTGTCCTCTCACTTTCAATTTGTATGTGTCCCTAGAAGTGAAGTGGGTCTCCTGAAGACAGCATATTTCTGTATCCATTCAGCTAGTCTATGTCTTTTGGTTGGGGCGTTAAGTCCATTAACATTTAAGGTAATTATTGATACGTATGTTCTTATTGCCATTTTATTAATTGCTTTGGATTTGCTTTTGCTGCTCTTTTTCCTTTCCTTCTTCTCTTGTTCTTTTCTGCCTAGAGAAGTTCCTTTAGTATTTGTTGTAAGGCTGGTTTAGTGTTGCTGAATTCTCTCAGCTTTTGCTTATCTGAGAAGGTTTTGATTTCTCCTTCAAATCTGAATGAGAGCCTTGCTGGGTAGAGTAATCTTGGTTGAAGGTTTTTTCCTTTCATCACATTAAGTATATCATGCCACTCCCTTCTGGCCTGCTGAGTTTCTGTTGAAAAATCTGCCGATAACCTTATTGGGGTTCCCTTGGATGTTATTTGTTTCTTTTCCCTAGCTGCTTTCAAGATTTTCTGTCTCTAATCTTGGTCAGTTTGATTAATATGTGTCTTGGGGTGTTCCTCCTTGGGTTTATTTTATGTGGTACTCGTTGTGCTTCCTGGATTTGAGTGAGTGATTCCTTCCCCATGTTAGGGAAGTTTTTGGCTATTATCTCTTGGAATATTTTTTCTGTCTCCTCTCTCTCTTCTCCTTCTGGAACCCCTTGAATATGGATATTGGTGTGTTTAATGTTGTCCCAGAGTTCTCTGAGACTCTTCTTTTCAGTCTTTTTTCTCTTTGCTGTTCCACATCCATAATTTTCACTAATCTATCCTCCATCTCTCTTATTTTTTCTTCTGCCTCCTGTATTCTCCTGTTAGGTGCTTCTAATGAATTTCAGTTATTGTATTTTGCATCTCTTCTTGTTCAAGTTTTATATCTTGCATCTCTTTGGTTAGTGTTTCCTATAAGTTATCCATCTTTGCCTCCAGTTTATTTCCAATGTCTTGCATCATCTTAAGCATCAACAATCTAAAGTCTTTTTCCTGGAGGCTGAGAATCTCCTGATCACTTAGCTGATTTTCTGGGGTTTTTCCTTTCTCCCTCATCTGAGTTATAGTTCTCTGTCTTTTCATTTTTATAGGTTTTTGGTGTGGTGAACTTTTTACACAGAGTAGAATTGTAGCCTCTCTTACTTCTGATGTCTGCCCCCCTGTGGCTGAAGTCGGTATGGGGGGCTTGCTGTAGGCTTCCAGATGGGAGGGACTGATGCCTGTCCACTGGTAGGTGGAGCCGATTCTAATCCCTCTGGTGGGTGGCGTTTAGTCTCTGGATGGGATTAGAGGCAGCTGTGTGCCTGAGGGGTCTTTAGGTAGCCTGTTTACTGAGGGGCGGGGCTGTGATCCCACCTGGACTGTTGTTTTCCCTGGGGCTTCTCAGCAGCTGACTGATGGGTGGGGCTAGATTTTCCCCAAATGGCCACCTCCAGGAAAGGCATGGCTGCTGAATATTCTTGAGAGCTTTGCTTCCAATGTTCCTCCCTCACAACAAGCCACGTTCACTCCTGTTTTCCCAGGATGTCCTCCAAGTACTGCAGTCAGGTTTGACCCAGATTTCTATGGAGACTTTGCTTTGCCCTGGGACCCATTGCACATGAAAGTCTGTGTGTGCCTTTTAAGAATGGGGTCTCCATTTCCCCCAGTCCTGTGGAGCTCCTGCACACAAGCCCCACTGGCCTCCAGTGCCAGATGCTCCGGGGCTCTTTCTCCTTGTGCCAGATCCCCACACGTGAGAGTTTGAGGTGGGGCTCAGAACTCTCACTCCTGTAGGTGAGTCTCTGTGAACCAGTTAGTTTCCAGTCTGTGGAGCTTCCCACCCAGGAGGTATGGGGTTATTTATATCAAGAAATCACCCCTCCTACCTCTTTTTGTGTCCTCCTCTTTTTCTTCTGCAGTAGGACATCTTTTTTAAGGTCCAGTCCATTTGGGTGAAGAGTGCTCAGTCTTTAGTTGTGAATTTTGTTGTTTTTAGGAGAGAAGTTGAGCTCCAGTCCTTCTATTCCGCTATCTTAATCTCCAGCAGTATATCTTTATTAACTATTTTAGTACACTTTCATTAATCTGTACGGTCTGTAGTGATATCCCTATTTTCATTTGTTACTCAATAAAGTTTATTTTTTTAATGGCTGCACCCAGAATATGGAATTTCCTGGGCAAGGGATTGAATCTGAGCTGCATCAGCTGTGGTAATTCTGGATCCTTTAACTCACACTACAGACTGAATCTGCACCTCTGCATAGACTTGAACCATTGCATATCAATTCTTAACCCAACTCCCCACAGTAGGGCTCCAATAAAGTTTACTTTTAAGTATGGATAGATTTGCTAAAGTATTAAAGTCAATATTAAAGGCATGCAATTGGCAATGGGAACAAAAGAGCCCATTTTATTTTATTTTATTTTTTTGTCTTTTTGCCCTTTCTTGGACTGCTCTCGCGGCATATGGAGGTTCCCAGGCTAGGGGTTGAATCGGAGCTGTAGCCACCAGCCTACACCAGAGCCACAGCAACGCGGGATCCGAGCCTCGTTTGTGACCTACACCACAGCTCACGGCAACGCCAGATCATTAACCCACTGAGCAAGGGCAGGGATCAAACCCGCAACCTCATGGTTCCTAGTTGCATTCATTAACCACTGCACCATGACAGGAACTCCAAAAGAGCCCATTTTAAATGAACTTGCTAAAGCAAACTCAAGTGCCTCATCTAATAGCACCTCCACTTTTCTATTCACCATACTCATCCCCGAGTGCGAGCACTGACCATACAGAATCATGACATACTGGATTAATAATAGCTCATGTTTACGTGGTTCATGTATGCCAGGCCCTGGACTAACTGCTTTATTGTATTATTTCATTTAATTCTTATTACAAGTATCTAAGGTAGATGCTACTAATGTTTCTACTTTATAGATGACAAAAGTGAGGCAAGCCATTTGTTTGGTATCTTGCCTGAGATCTAAGCAGACCTCTAGTAAATCAACATTTTCCTAAGCAACCCCTACTCCACCTTGCAATAGAGAACTGATCCAGTTCCCAAGGAGAAACAGTCATTTTGTTTGTCCTGATAAAATTTAGAATTAAGGAGTTCTCATAGTGGCTCAGTGGAAATGAATCTGACTAGTAACCATGAGGTTGCGGTTCAATCCTTGGCCTCACTCAGTGGGTTAAGGATCTGGCATTGCTGTGAGCTATGGTGTAGGTCACAGACGAGGCTTGGATCTGGTGCGGCTTTGACCGTGGCATAGGCTGGCAGCTACAGCTCCAATTTGACCCCTAGCCTGGAAACCTCCATATGCCATGGGTGTGGCCCTAAAAAGGGAAAACAGAAAAATTAGAGTTCAACCCTTGACTTACAATCTCTCCTCAAAGTCTAATTCCCTCTCTTTTCTGGGAGTTGATTCTCTCTGTTCCTGTATAACTAGCATGGTTATCTAGTTATAAACAATCGTAAGCATGCATGAGAAATAATTTTTACAAATTATTTTGATACATTTTATGAGCAATCACACTATAATAAACATAAAACTTTTCATGCACCATAAATGTACATAAAAGAGCAGCTTGAGATTCAAAGTAAAGTTTTATAATAAATATATCATGTATATATAGAGATGTATATGTGAACACTTGTGTGTATAATCATTTTAGGTTTCTTTGTGTTACATATTAGTTTATGTATTTTTCAACTGTTGAATTTTGTTATTTAAATCCTCAATCATAAGAATATAATAAGCAGTTTGGTATTAATAAAAGTCAGATAAAAGGAGCTTCCCTATTTTTACCCTTATTTTCCTTGTTGTGTTGAATTATTTAATTTCACATGGTTCCACTGTCAAAGGGCTTTTGCCAAAAAGCAAATGATTTTCAGATTGGCATGAATAACCTGTAGAGTTATCAAAGCTATGTTTTGATAAATGTTGATTTGCATTGCAGGACAATGGATAAAATTTCATAAGGCTGACATGCAGTAATCTATCGCTATGTGGTTTTACATAGTTACAATGATAGTTGCAAATATAGGGTGTCATTGTGCATTATTAAATATGGAACTGTGACAATTATCAGGAAGTCATTACAGAGACAGTAAATCATAAATATCCTCATTTTGCTATTTCTCATTATATGGTTCTTTGCTGAAAACTTTGGTGACTGACTCATCAATGAAGCGCTTCAGGGGCTAGATCTGGACATACAGAAGTGAAAAATGTATTAAAAATACCCAATTGATGTCTTATGAGTGGGCTCAAACACGAGAAAGCACATACACATGTGTAACACACACATAGACAAGAATGATATTTCTCCCCACTGTCATGTTTGTCATAGGTCTTTGCCTTCCAGCTAGGATAAGCTATAGCCAGGAATTGAACTTAATTATTCATGTAAGAAATGAACTCAACTCTCAGTGTTATGGTAACTTTGAGAGTCAAGAAGATGAGACATTTTTATTAGAGGAAAGGGTGAAATACACATTAGAACAATTGACCAGTAGAAGAATACTTCTGGTTTGACAGATTTTTAAAGCATCTCACTGCCTACAGAGGAAATACTACAGTTATATTGATTCCTTAGCCATTCAGTTCCTATAAACAGTCCTATACAGTCACAGATGTATAGGAAAATGTGTATATGAACATTCACGTTCATGTACGAAAGAATCCCAATCCTTAGCTGAGATTATAGGGCACACCTCTTGTTTCTCTATATCAGAAGTAGCCTATGTGCATGGATATGGCATCATGAGCCTTTAAATTTTGAAATAATTCCTTACCCAGGTATAAGCAGATGCTGCTCCAACTACCCCTGCACCCTCCTCAGGCAGCCACCACCAGCCCCATGCCCTGTGACTTTGGGCCTCCCTCTTCCATCAAGTGCAGGATTGGCTTGCTGCTCCAGTGTCCTTTATGATTAGTGGGTGCTGGTACCAGATGGCTCTCCACAGTGTCCCCTAAGACTCCTTTCCTAGGCTAGCCCCCCAGAGGGCTACCTGCCAGCCAGATACATCAATATCATTCCTCCTCCTGTCACCATCCCTCAGGCCACCACCATCTCGTCCCAGTAGGAGAAGCCAGAGCCCTGGGTGGTGACAGCATGTCCCTGGGAAGGCAAATGCTCAACCACTTTTGGCACTGCCCCCAGGCTGGGCTCTCCAAGTTGTCCTCATGTTGCTGCTTATAGGAACTGCAAAATCTATGGGCCCTGATGGCCTCTATGGCACTTTTAGGGGGCAGGGACAGCAGGCAGTCCTGTGGGCTGTTAAAAAATCAAAACATCACCTTTGGGTATGTTAACTTCATTTGGTACTGTGATTCAAAGAGGTAATGTACACACAGGTCATGATTCACTTCCTTCCATCAGATGTGGCCATAAGATCTCAACATCAGATGTGGCGAAGGTGAAATACTCTAATTGTTAAGCCCCAACTTTATCATTCCTGGCACAGTTTGTCATCCTTCACCTCCCACCACTCACACACATACACACATACCCATACATCGTATAAACATCTGAAACTCGAGTCATTCAGAAAAGCGTGAAATTTCCCTCCCTGTGTATTTAGTCACTTAAAAGGAAATCAGATCTTTCATTAACTCCTTACAGAGATCAAATTCTTCTACAGACGTTTAAGACTTTCCATAACGTTTTAAAGTTGAAAAGGATCAAACATACATTCTCTAAAAATTTGTTGACAAGAAAATCAATTCTGACAAACATTATATACTTAAAGCATCTCTCCATGAGAACTACATAGATAACAGTAAGTTTATATTGATACTTGCTTTTAGATGAAGCTGGTTGGTCCAGTGCCCAATGATTTTGTACTCTGTACTTTTGTTGGTTATTTGATACTGGAAGATATCGTAACGGCCGGGAGCATCTCCATTTTCATTAAAAGTGACGGGTGTCCCTGCACTGCCTATAAATGTTCAGAAAACAACATTAATAACACTTCAGCAAGATAACCCACTGGGCTTATTTATCTCTAAGAAAGAATGGTAGATAAAAATATATTGTGCATAGTAAGAGATTTGAAGACTGTAATCCATACAAGGTCATTCTTGAAAGCATAATATCTCTGAGATGAAAAGAAGCCCAGACATACATTCAGGAAAAAGACCTGCTTCATCAGGCACATTAGAAAATAAATGAGGAGTATCCAAGTTGGACAACGTATGTAACAGTTAGATAAATAAAAGTTGATAGGCTGGATAGCCAACACTGGCTACAAAGAATGACAGTTAATAGAGAAGAGTATAAACTCCTTGAAGCATAACAGCTATTGTACAATATGAACTATGAGCAGCAACAAAAAAATATGGCAGGAGGACGTCCCAGCCGGATTCCCTAGAGTTTGACTTTATTCCGACTCGAACTCCTCTCTGAAGCAGTTGCCCGAACAAACTTGTCTTCTAAGCCTGTGCTTGTGCTACCCCTGCCCAAGAGGCTGTCGATGTGGGCTACTGCTGGGACCCTCTGGGGGGGTGAGGCAGTGGTAGCTGGGAAGTCCCAATTCTGCTCAGATCATAAAAGTTCCCCCAGGTCACTGTGATGAGTGTAATAGGGGCGGGGCAGCAGGATGCAAGAAGCATCCTCTTTTCTAAATTCCCATTTCTCTCAGAAGCTTTCATCTTTTCCTCTTAATAACTTCTGCTCATTTTTACTTTCCCCTCTTACTAACTTTTACATAACCATGGGTTTTAAAGAGTAGAAAGTGGTCACTACTCTCAATGTTTTCTTGTTCCATCGAGCCTCACTCTCTGCAGAGAACATCCTTTTCTCCAATGGCCATCAGGTGCTGCCCCCACCCCACCCTCTTCATCTTCTTGCATTATTCTTTGCTATCTTGATACGTTCACCTGATGCCAATCCCTTTTCTTTGTGCCTGTCTTCTCTCTGCAGGTTCTTGCCCTTGAATTTCTTCTCATGGTGTACCAGATTTAATTTCTATGCTGTACTAGAAAGTTCCCCTTCTTGCTATCTCTTTTCTGTGTTTTACTCTCCAAAAATATATACTACCAATAGTTATGTAAGTCAACTCTATATATTTTCATCTTATAATAAGTTTATTTATTTTCCTTTTATGACTATACCTGTGGCATATGGAAATTTCCTGGGGGAGCTGCAGCTGAGACTTAAGCTACAGCAACACCAACACCAAGCCACATCTGTGACCTACACTGTGCCTTGCAGCAATTTGAGATACTTAATCCACTGAGCCAGGCCAGGGATGGAACCTGTACCCTCACAGAGACAATGCTGGGTTCTTAACCCCTGAGCCACAAAGGGAACTCCCATAATGAGTTTCTTATTCTACTTGTGGAGTTTTTTCACTAAAACCAATAATCACAAAAGTATAAAACATTTAACTTATCAAAAAGAATGGGTGACTCAAGACAATAAATTATAAATAAATGAAATCAGAATCACAAAGGAGCAATTAGGGTACTTTCCTAATATTTCAAGGAGAGATGTCTATTACCCTCTCTTCTCTGGAATCTACCTAAAATTTGAACATTGTAACATCTCTGGTGAGATGCCTGGTATCTACAAAAACTGCTAAGGCCACAGGAATGACACTGTGGAGGAAAGAGCTCTGTTCTGAGAGTCAAAAGCTGGATATCGTGTTCAGTTCACTCCCACATTTATTCTCACAACTTGGGTATGCTTCTTTTTCTCCACTCGTCATGTAGGGACATAATAATGAAGGTGAACATATTTCGAAATCCTAAAAGAACTGTATGTATTTACATTATTATTAGTTCACATGGGAAATGACTTTACATTTTAATTAAGAAAGAAATGAGGAATTGGGGAATAAAATAGAAGCTCTTCAATCCATCACTATCTTAACTATTCCCTAGATATTCAACTAGAAACCAATATGCCATCACCCATCACAACCTCTTTCAACTCTTCATTACCCACAGGAAGTTAATTTTTAAATCCTCAGATTCCTCATCTGTAAAACTATAATGATAATGGCACCTTTTTCATAGAGTTGTTCTGAACATCAAACAAATACTCGTCAAGTGCAAAGAACAATGCCTGTGGTGATTAGATCTGATGATGATGGTTCACCCCATGTGTATTCTCATCAAAAACCAATGCAGAATAAGAGATAGGATGGTGAACACTCTTTAATTGATATCTAGACAAAGGATTATGGAAATTCACATGGGCCAGAGATGGCTGAATGGAAAAATACCTATCAGTTGTGAATTTCACAGGAACATTAAATCCTGACATTGATATACCACTTCAAAATCTGGATCTCATATACACCATGCATACAGGAATATTTACTTCCTCTAACTAAATTCCCCAATGTCGTCATATTCCTCACTGAATGGCTCATCTCCCACAACAACATCCCAATCTTTTTCCCATAATGGTACCCATGCTAGGAGAATGCCATTTGTGTAACACATTCTCCGAATGTATTCTGAGTTCTACATAATCCCTAGTGTGCCAGTTGTTTCTGCAACTCTTTTCTTCAACTTGAGAAAGTGTAATGGAAAGCAAGTGAATGAGAGCTGTATTATCACAAAAATAATTGTCCAACTTAGATACTCCAATATCATTATAAGAGCAAGTTATACTAAATTTGGCATTGTATGAAGAGGCAATATGCTAAAGTACATATAATATATATACAAAAGTATAATATACTAGAAACACAGGTTTTGGCTTTGCTGTGTTTCTTTCTGTCCTAGTCTTCTGCTATTTCTGAAATTTTGAGGTCTATTAATTTTTTACATACTTTTTAACAATGTGTGCCATTGGAGAAATGGAAATATCATAGAAGCTGAGGTAACTTTCATTAGTCCAATACTGCTCTCAGAGTCTATACATCTCCTTGGATATTTTCTGTTCAATAAGAAATGCGTGGAGAAAAACTACATTTTCATTACAAGGCATATCAAGCCCTCCAATGTGCTTTTGTAGGGAAAATGATACGTCCAATGAAGATTTTATTTGAAAATGTTGGCTCTGTTGAATATTGTTCTGGGGAAGAGTATTGGCATGAGATTCAGGGACTGGGATTTGATTTCTGGCTCTGCCAGTTACCTGTGTAATCTTGGCAAGTTACTCTCACTAAACCTGTCTTTTTCAACTGTCAGGAGAACATTATTACCCCAACCTCCCTGGGCTATTACAAGGGTTACATGCAATGATGCATGTAAAGCACTTAGCATGTGACTGGCACACAGCAGATGTGCAATAGATGAAAATCACTGTCATCATTACCCACTCCTTTGCCTACACTTATGTTCCCTTGATCTACATTTCCTTGTTTCCACAGTGCAAAAAGCAATGCAAGAGTAATTCATGCACCTTTATGTGCAAATATTATAAATATATTTATAAGTGTAAGCCACTCAGTTTATTGTCATGTTTATTACTTTCTTTTTTCCTTCTTGCTACCAAACTGTTCTTTTTCCTTCTCATAACCACCTATGCTATTGGGTAAGTATGAAAAAATAATAAAGAAAAAAATAAAATCAGTCAGCAACCTAGTAATTTTAGCACCCTTCAAAGAAGAATGAACATGAGGTTTAAGTCATTGACAAAAATGCCATAGAAAATAGCAACTTTTAACAGAATCTCAATTATTCATGCTCTTCCTTTCTTTATCCAATTTATTTTATCAAGTATTTATTACAATCAAAAAACAGAACTAAATATTTGAATTAGAATCATCTTATAGTTTAATTATTTAGGAGTCAGTCAAATTACTCCTATATATATCAGTTACTTAGCCTTTGTTCATTGATAACTTTAGCACTTGACTCACTGTATTTATTCCTCTCCATCCATAGTTCTGTTATCATTTCTAGTGGCTTCATCATGCACCTGCATGACTCAACCTCCTAGCCTCTATATTAGCTGACTTTCACACTTCCAATTATGGCTCTTTTCACCACTATCATGATCAGACTCTAAAACCAGTAACTACATGATCTTCCAAACTTCACTTTCTGGATACCACTCCTACTGCAACAATTCTAAGAGCTCCTCAATTTACTGATTCATTTATGATTCCAATGTCTCATTATATTTCAGCCCCAGGATAGTTCTCTTCCCTCTTCATCTTGTGTAAGTCCTATGATTTTCCTTGCAAGTGCCTTCTGTTCCTTTGTACTTTTCCCTCTGTCCAATTTTATTCCTCTGCCAACACTCATGATTGAATGCACTCATACATCTTCTTTGCCTATACTCTAGCAGCAGAGTATTGTTTGAAAAAAATCAAAAAACTTTACAGTCCAACAAAGCCAATATTAGATTAAAGCATGTGAGGTACTTTGGGCATGAGTCAGAGTGAGTGCCTCCCTAAATTGTGCACATTAGATGTCTCACTTGCTTCATCTAGTCCCAACTCTGCTGCCTGGTCTTACTTTAAATTCATGACTTCAGCTTCAAACATGTCCTCAGCATTGCTCTGCAAGCCTACCGTGTTTTTCCCAGTGAGTCCACTCCCCCCTCTTCTGGATGACTGACTGCCTCACACCTCACATATCCAACATCTTCCTCCCCTGTCACTTCAGCTTGGCTCAGACTTTCTTACTGGGAAAAAGCAGTAGCAAGACAAAGTCTCCCTCACCACTCCCCTATAAAACCTCCAACTTAGCTGCCATTATGTTCATATTATCGCCTCCCTGCTGTTGAAACACGCCTCCCTGATCCAATCTAAGGAGAACTCCTACCCTAGTCCTAGGACCCCATTCACTCTCACTCTCCATGCACTTTGTCTCACAGTTATCTTTTCTATGTTTAATACCAACAGATTCACACTGTCCACAGTATTCCTGTCAGTTTACAACTAAATTCTAATAGCTCTCATCTTAAAAAAAAAGCAAGCCAACATATCCCATTACTAAACCCTACTGCCTCACTTATCCATTCTCAACAGTAAAATAAAAAATTTTGAGTGAGCTGTCCCCACTCTCTCCATTTTCTTCCTTCCTATTAACTCATCAGACCATTTTAATTTGAAATGTAACCTTATATGTCTACTGATGAGTCTCAAAATTATACATCTAGCCCTGGGTGCAGACTTATCCAACTACCTGTACCTCCACTTGGTTGTTCAATAAACATCTTTCACTCTGTGTGTCCAGACATAACACTTGGTTCTTTTTCATTCCCAAACATGTTCCTCATGTCTTTCCTTTCCTAGTAAGCAGCTGAGAACTGGCTATCTATGCCATTGGGTCAAATCTAAGATAAAACCCCCCATATAACTGTAAAACACAAAGAACGAATGTAAGCTATGGACTTTAGCTAACAGCAATGTATCAATATTGGTTCATTAACTGTAACAAATTTACTACACTACTACAAAAAGTTAATGTGAGAAACTATACATGTGGAGGTGTGAAATATGGGAAACTTCCCACTGTCTGCTCAATTGTCTGTAAAGAGAAAGCTGTTCTTTAAGTTTTTTAAAAAGTAAATGAAAGAAGATAAAATTATTTTAGTAATACATTTTTCATAATCCAGTATATGCAAAATATTACAGTGTCAAAATGTAACCAATAGAAAAATAGTAATGAGATAGATGAGCTATTTAGACTTCTTTCTTACATACTACATGCCCAAAATCTTGTGTGTACTTTATATTTACAGATCATTGCAATTTGGACTAGACATAATTCAACTGCTCAACAGGTATCTGTATTGAAACATGCAGGCCTAAAAGACTGATCATTTCAGCAGCTATTGGTCTAACCCTCCATTCACTGAGGAAGAAGTCACTGCTAGGCCTTTCTGATCTGGCTTCCACTTCAGTTTCTATGGGACTGGTCTCTCTACCCCCTGCCTTCACTAGTTTCTCCCCTAAAGAGGTGCAGGTCCATCCAAGTCAGACTCATGGCTCGGTGGATCCTAACACTGGAAATAAGCTTCTAAAATAAAATTCAGACTGTCTCAGTGGTAAAAACACACAAAAACCAGATGTGGCACATATATACAATAGAATATTACTCAGCCATAACAAATAATGAAATATTGCCATTTGCAGCAACACAGATGGACCTACAGATTATTATACTAAGTGAAGTTAGTCAGACAGTGAAAAACAAACATTATATGATATCACTTACATATGGAATCTAAAAATGGATACAAAAACTTATTTGCAGAACAGAAAAATACTCACAGACTTTGAAAACAAACTTATGGTTATCAGAGGGGGCAGGTGTGGGGGATTAACAGGCTGGGGGTTTGGGATTGGCATATGTACATTGAGGTATATGGAATGACTGGCCAGTGGGTTCCTGCTATATAGCACAGGGAACTCTACCCAATATTCTGTGATAATCTATGTGGGGAGAGAATCTGAAAGAGAATGGATGTGTATATATGTATAACTGAATCACTTTGTCATAGAGCAGAAATTATCACAAAATTGTAAATCAATTATATTTCTATAAAACTTTAAAACATAAAAAAATTAAAAATAAAACCTCCTTAAATTAAAAATAACCACATAGACAAAAGCCCATATCCAAGACATTAACAGGTCCTGTCTCTAAAAATAACCCAGAATGTTCCCATTCTCTCCATTTCCTCTTCTCTGCACTGGTCCAAGGTACTATTTTCTCTCCCTGAACTCCTAGCTGGCACTTGTATTCAGTGATCAACCACAATCCACTCTCTACCCCTTGGCCACAGTGATATTATGAAACACAAATCAAATCAGATGGCTCCTCTCCCTAAAATCATGCAGGGGCTTCCCATTTCACTAGAATAAAATACAAAATGTTACAAAATGTTTATCGCTGTCCTTAGGGCCTTGTTATTTCCCCAGTCGCTCATTTCTATGCTTCATCCACCCTGGGCTTCTTTCTGTTCCTCAAATGCATGACGTTAGCTCTATTTCAGGACTTTGATGTTTCTCTCTTTCTCTTTCTCTCTCTCTCCAGTGGATCTTCCCACTTGGATCTTTGCACGCCTGGCTCCTCCACATTATTTACATCCCAGCTCAAATATCACAGAGACCCTGTTGAATCACCATAACCCAGTTAACCTTTTTCCTCTCCCTATCACTCACTCTTACACACACTGTTTATTTCTTTTAAAGCACTTACAAGTATCTAAAATTGTGGTTTATTTGACTTATTGCTATATACTGTTAGATTAGAAGCTCCATGACTGTCGGATATATTTCCATTATGTTCACCACTACCTTTGCAACAGATTGGCTGAGCATCCAAATCCATATTCTCTTCTTTGTGGCCACACAGCTAGCTTATATTCCTAGTATTCCCTGTAGTTAGGTGTGGCCAAATGAGGAGCTCCAGTCAACAGAAGTGATGGGTACTACTGCTGGGCCTTGCTTATGAAAAGCCTCCTGTAATCTTTTCTTCTGGCCAGCTAGCATGGAAGTGACCTTCTAGATACCTGGGGAAGCTGTGTATTGAAGGTGGCAAAGCTCACATCAGCCTGGGTAACTTATGAGTTCTTGGAGGAGACCTGTTCTAGTAACTTGTTCATCTATCCATCCATCTGGTACTACTGCTTGAGCTGAAAAACAAACTTCTATCCTTTGTGAGCCCTCAGAGGTTGTGAGACTACTTAGAGTAGATAATCATAATACACCAGTATCTAGAAAAGTAGCTTATCATAAATGAATAAGTGAAATTATATGAAGTATGGAAATGAATGCTTCATTTCCTATCACAGTATAAAGATTTAAGAATAATAGAGAGTTTTATAACTGAGTGTCAAAGACATTGGCGGACATCAATAACCGCTTTCAGAGTCTCCTTTAGAGTTAATACTGATTTCCTGCAATGTGGACACAGCTTATGCAAAGGTGGAACCCAGCATGTGTGACCATACTCCCAATTGCTCTGTACATGATCCATGTTGATTTACCTTGGCTGAAGTCCTCACTCAGATGTTTTCACACACAATGAAAAATACAAACAGAAAAGTATTAAATATACGGGCCTATTTTTAGGAATTTAGGGGTGAAAATGGTCTTCTTTAACTAACTATTCTGGTATACAAAATCAATAGGATGTGGAAGGTAATCAAATGGCATTTCTAATTCTCTCAGCCAACCCTCCTTGATTTTCCCATCAAGAAGCTGAACCGACAATAGTACTTTCTCTTGTGGAAATGTCTTTATGATCTTGCATTAAAGGTGTTTTAAGAATGAAAAGTGTCATTAAAGAATAACACTATTTGAGAAGTAGAAATACAACCTGTAATTGCATTGATGGTACTCAAATAAGTGGACTGAATGTTTGAAATTTAAAAAAAAAAAGATTATTTGGTGATACACATTTCAGGGAAGTCGATGAATTAGGAGATTTAAATAAAATTTTTATAGGAAAAGTGATTGCCTGCAGAGACTTAAAAATATCAAATGTTTGGTTAAAGGAAAGAAATGGAAAAGAATATGTACTGATTAGGCCAGATTAAGTAATACACTGCAAGAGGAACTTGGGAACAAACCAAAGTGTGTTGCAAGACTCTGATTTCAGTATATTCTCATTCCCTGACAGAACACCTCTGTTTATCTAGAGCAAGTTAAACCCTATATTGTTTCTTTTGTGGGGAGGGTATTTAATACTATATATATTACTAAATATATATATATATATATGTATACATGGCTATCATTATTAACTTTTAATTAATCATTGTATCTCAAAGAGTGCTACATTTATGGGTACATCTATGAAAGAGAAGTGTTTGTGTGTATACATATATTCTTAACTTTTCAAATTTTCTGTACTAGGAAGAAGCCTCTATCTAGTCCACTGTGTTGCTGGAAAAAAGATGCTTTTGCTATTTGGATTTATTACTTATTTATTTATTATTTTTGCTTATTTAAGGGCTGTATACACAGCATATAGAGGTTCCCAGGCTAGGGGTCGAACCAGAGCTGTAGCTGCCAGCCTACGTCACAGTCACAGCAATGCAGGATCCAAGCCACATGTGTGACCTACACCACAGCTCACCACAACGTTGGATCCTTAACCCACTGAGCGAGGCCAGGGATTGAATCCACATCCTCATGGATCCTAGTTAGGTTCGTGAACTGCTGAGCCATGAAATTTATTTGGAATTAAAATTATTAAATTTATTAATTTTTTACAATGAATGATTTCTAAGAACTTTAAAGTATTCCTTTTGGAGTTCCTGTTGTTGCTCAGAGGGTTAAGAAGCCCAGACAATGTCCATGAGGATGCAGGTTTGATCCCTGTGGGTTAAGGATCCATCACAAGCAGTGGCATAGGTCACAGATGCAGCTAGGATCTGGTGTTGCTGTGGCTATGGTGTAGGCTGGCAGTTGCAGCTCCGGCTTGACCCATAGCCTGGGAACTTTCCTATGCTGCAGGTGCAACCCTAAAAAAAAAAAAACTTTTTTTTTTCCTTTTGGCATCTGTGTTTTTAATCCATCCATAGTTGATTTATGGCATGAAGTGGGGATGATAAATTTTCACTTGTTTTCCTATACTGACAGCCTTTTTTTTTTCAGCTCTATCCCCCTTTTCCAATTGACCTGCCAGATGCTTCCCCTTCATAATGAAATTACAGAGAGAAAAGAGTCTTTTTCTGGCCTTTCTCCACTATCCCATAAATTAATTTGTCTATCTTTGACTAAATACCATACTATGTAAATTACTAAAGTTTCACAACAAGACTAATCGTGGGATGGTAAGTCCCCACTCTCTGTTCTTCTTTCTCAGAAGTGTTCCAACTTCTCTTTGCTTTAGACTCTTCCGTATGCAATTCAGAACCATTCCTTAAAGTGCCATAAGCAATCCTATATAGATTATGATTGGAAAATATGTGAAATCTATACACCACTTGGGGAGGATGTGATATCTTTATATCTTCCTATCTGTGAGAATAAATTTTGTCTCAGTTGTTTAGATCTTCTTTTTCAAGACTTCTAATGCAGCCTTATAATTTTCGTTTTGTTTTCTTTTTCTTTTTTTTCAGCGGGGTGGGGGGAGGTGCAAGAAGCAGCTGTGGCACATGGAAGTTCAAATCAGGGTTGCAGCTGCCGGCCTATGCCACAACCATAGCAATGCCAGATCTGAGCCGCATCTGCTACCTACACTGCAACTTGTGACAATGATGGATCTTTAAGCCACTGAGTGAAGCTAGGGAGTGAACCCACACGCTCATGGATACTAGTGGGATTCTTAGACCGCTGAGCCACAAGGGGAACGCTAAGCCTTATAATTTTCATTCTACAGCAAGTAACCATTTTTGGGGGGGCGGGTGGAGACGTACTCCTAGGTAATTAATATTCAGAGGCCATTGTAGATGGTGTCCTAAATCGTAACCACTTTGCTGCAGTATAGAATGCAGCTGCCTTTTCTTTCTGTATTAGTCTTTTATTTGGCTCAGGGATTCTCAGCTGGAGGTGTTTATATTCCCCAGAGAATATTTGGCAATGTCTGGAGATATTTTTGATTGTAGCAACTGAGAGATTAGAACTGTTGATGTCTGTTGGGAGAGGCCAGGGTCCTACATGCATAGGACAACCATCTCCAATAAAGAATCATCTAGCTCAAAATGTCAGTTGTTTTGAGGTTGAAAAACCCTTGTAAAACTCTCTTATTATACTCAAGGATTTATCTCTATGTATTTCCTAAATTACTATGTAAAGAATCATGTTATCTGCAAATTATAATTTTGTTTTCTCCTGAACAATTGATATGCCTCTGATCTTTTTCTTTCTTTCTTTTTTTAATTACATCATCAAGGACATTTAAATTCAATTTTGACATGAGTGGCAATACTGGACATCCTTACATTTCTTCTAACCTTCAAAGAATATTTCCCACATTCCTCATTTAGGGTTACGTTTGATCTAGGCATGTTATAGGTGTTATCAGTTTAAGAAAATCCATCTCATCTTAAATATACTTCTATCATGAATACATTTTTAATGTTAGCAATATATTTTATGCATCTTTTGAAGTAACATTTTTTTCATTTAATCTATTACTATAATGAATTGCATGTATATATTTTCAATTATGTCATAGAAGCTTGGGATAGATTCAACTTGATTTTAGTATTTTTTGCACCATTGGACTCAATAAGCTAATATTTTGTTCAAATTCTTTATATTCAAACTCATAAGTGAGATGGAGCTGTAATTCTTCTTATAATGTCCTTTTTGTTTTGGCTTCAGACAGGCACATACAATAAACTGGAAAATATTTTTCTTTTCCCCTTTCTCTGCAAGATTTTCTATAAAATTGTCATAATATCTTCCTTGAAGTTTTCTAGAATTTACCTGGAACTATCCCGGATACCACCAAAAGAGTGAATAAATCAATTATGTTATATGGAATATTCACACAGGAGAATATTATACTGTAGTCAAAATGAATGAACTATAGAGTCAGCCATAAATATGGATGAATCTTAGCAATATAAAATTAAGTGAAAAAAGAAAGGACCAAAAAATACATTTTACAAAGGAATAAATGATTAAAACTTTAAAATTTGTGGGGTTTTTTTTGTGGTGATACATATGTAAGGCAAGTCTTTTTTTTTAAAGGTAGAAATGTTGACTGCTCAGCATGGGATGGGGGATGCGCAGTGATGGGAATGTGTGTTTGGTTACAGTTTTTGTCAAAATCAGCTTTGGGGAGGCAGGGGAGTATTTTCATAGAGGCTTATTACATTCTTTGAAATAACCAACTAATTAACTAAATAAATTAAAGTGGACTTTGCATAGAACAATGATGAGCATTTGTCACAAGCCAAGAAACCAAGAGGAGAAAAGAGAAAAAGAGTCAAACAGAGAAGGGGGAGAGGGAGGAAGAGAAGGAGTAAAGGAGCAGAATGAAGGAAAGTTAGAAACAATAAATAAAAGAATGAAAGAAAACAAGAGAGGGACCCACACGAAAGGTTATAAAACAGGAAGGGTATAGGGAAAGGCAGTGTTTTAACTGCTGTGTAATTCTGTGAATTGACTGAGTGCTATACTTAGCTTGGCTGTTCTGCCCTTGAAGAATAGAAATCCTCCCTGTAGGTCTGTGAACCCAAACAAAATAGGTCAAGTCCAGAATTGTCTTCACCCAATTCTCTAAAGCAGCTTTTCTATATATTTTTAGATTTTCTATCCGTCAAGCTTCTGTCAGAATTCCCAGTTTATAAAATATAAATGTCTGGGATTAGAATCACATTATTTTTGAGCCAAAAAGCTTAATTCACATTTCTCTCATAGGAAGATTTTTTTCTGAAGAGTAAAATAAGGCTATGGAGTTCCTGTCGTGGCTCAGTGGTTAATGAATCTGACTAGGAACCATGAGGTTGCAGGTTCAATCCCTGGCCTTGCTCAGTGCATTCCTGTGAGCTGTGGTGTAGGTCACAGACACAGCTCAGATCCTGTGTTGCTGTCTCTGGTGTAGGCTGGTGGCTACGGCTCTGATTAGGACCCTACCCTGGGAACCTCCATATGCCTCAGAGCAGGCCTAGAAAAGGCAAAAAGACAAAAAAAAAAAAAAAAAAAAAGAGTAAAATAAGGCTAAATTTCACCTCTTCCCAGTTGAGTTATTACTTCAACTGAATGTCAAATTGTTTTTTTATCTTGGGTTATGCATGCCTTTGTAATATTTCATTGTTTGAAGTATCATTAACATACATTCTTTCAAGGTATTTCAGAATTAATATTTTGTTACTATTTGAAGAATACTGTAAACCAATCAAAAATAGAAAATTCTATAGGAGAAGATGCTAAAGTGTCTAAAGAAATAGATATCAATCTAGGAGAGGTCTACTCATTTCTGACAATAATTTACATACTGCATTAAAAAAGGATACCAAATCATTTACTTATAATGAATTTGATTTTCTGTAACTACATAAACTGTCAATGTGCATTAAGCCACTGTGATAAATGCGAATTGTCCATGTTACCATGGTGATCTGAGGTGTTTCTATTCTATGCTGCATGCAAAACAATTTGGAGCATAATTTAAAAAACAGTGAACTATATAAGTAAAAAATATTATAAGTTAAAAAATAAAAGTATAGCTTAACTTTTGCATATCCCTTTCGGAAACTGACTTATTACATGGACTAAAACAATAACTATTAAATAACCCATTTTGTTTCAAATGCATATACAATATTTTAAAAATTATTTTCTGCCAGAAACAAAATATAAATAATTATTATAAATTAGAACTCTTACTTCATATTCTCTATTATTCAGTACAACTGAAATTTTTAACAAAAGCTTTAAAAAGATAAATTAAAACAGACTAAGGAAGATAAATATCAAAAAATCCTAAAGAGTTAGAAAAAAAATTAAGTGCTCATGTTAACTAATTCTTGAGTCAAAATAAACTAAAACTAAAATTTTAGAGTACTATTTAACAGACACCAATATGTTTCAAAACTAGAAAATATGGCCTAGCCTGTCTTCAGAGAGAAATTTAGAGAATTAAAAGTTTTTATTGTTGCACAAATCCTAGATGTATTTATAGAAAAAGATTTTTAGACTCTTGAAATGGCAAGTGGCTTTTTAAGTATGACATCAAGTAAAAACTACTAAGGAAATAACCAGTACTTTTAACAACTTAAAATTTCTGAATTTCAAAAAAAATTAAATAAATCAGCCTATGGAAATCTAACATGGGATTAATATTCTTAATATGCAAGGAACTCTTGCAAACAATAAGAAAAAATTCAGCATTCCAGCACAACTGGGAAATAAACAGAAAATTCAGAAAATAGAATATATACAATTACGGTAAAGCATATATGCAATGTTCCATCTAACTAGTAATAAAAACATCAATGAGATATGAATGTTCCCATTTGATTCAAAAATAAGTGTAATAGGTGAGGATAGGGTAAAATTGACACTTTCATTATTCTACTGATAAAAATTTAAGTTGATATGACCATTGTGGAGGCAAATTTTCAAGATGTAAAACAAAGTCTTTGATCCAATAATAGAAATTTATGCTATGAAAATTGGCAGGTGATTATACATGTTAACTGTACTACTGTTTCTGTAAAAGGATAATGAGGAAAAGTTGACAGTCTAAATAGACACAGATATATGAGTCTGTAGTCCAGTGTCCTTTATTACAGGGACAATAGAAACAATATACACTTATGTCAATCAAGGTGTGGATAAATAATGACACACTCATGGAATATAACGATGTAGCCATTAAAATGTTTTCTTCTTTATAATATAAATACTTATTATTAATATGGCGAGATTCCATGGTATATTTTTACTTTAAGAAGGAGTACACGCATTCACTAGGACGGCTATATTTTTTTTTAAACGGAAATTAAGACGTGTTGGTAAGAATGTCGAGAAATTGGAATCTTCATAAACTGCTGGTAGGAATATAAAATGGTGTAGCTTCTGTGGAGAAGGATGCGACGATAACTCAAAAAATTTAACACAGAGTTACTGCATGGTCCAGCAACTCCACTTCTAGGTATATCCTCAAGAGAACTGAAAGCTTATTCACACAAAATCTTGTACACATGTTTACAACAGCGTTGTTTATAATAGCAAAGAGTGGAAACAAGCCAAACAGCTATAAGATGAGGAATAGATAATGAAATATGACAGGGGCGGGTATAGCTGGGTAATACTCCATTGTATGTATGTACTGCATCTTTATCTATTCCTCTGTTGATGGACTTTAGGTCCTAAAAAGCTCCATATTCAAAAATAATTTGTATTTTTAAAACCTCTTCTGGAGTTCCCATTGTGGCTCAGCAGGTTAAGAATGTGACAGAGTTTCCATGGGGATGTGGGTTTGATCCCTGGTGTGGCTCAGTGGGTTAAGGATCTGGCATTGTCACAAGCTGCAGCTTAGGTCATAGATGTGGCTCACTCCAGCATTACTGTGGCTGTGGCATAGGCAGGCTATAGCTCTTATTCAAACCCTAGCCCAGAAACTTCCATATGCCAGAGGCGGGGCCCTAAAAAGGAAAAAAAAAAAAAAAATACAACCTCTCCCTTTTAATAACTATACAGTACATTTAGTGTATTCCTATTAACCAGGGATTTAAGTCTTCAATTTCTTATTATGTTCGAGCATATGTATCACAAATATAGGAAAGAATAACATTTTTATCTTAGAAGAATGTATATTAAATCTATGTTTATAGAATTTTTCTCAGTATATTATTTATTATAGTTTTATGCTGGAATGCTATATAGAAATTGGTTTTAATTAGGAATACATTTCTTGGTTCCATTTAAAAGACAAGTGGGTGTATTATTCATGATCATTAGAAAATGACCTGTTTCCATTTTAAAGTTCTGTTTTATGGAAACACACTGGATTTAAAAAAAAAAAAAACTAATTAAGGAATTAAGAGTAAGTTGAATGGTTCTAAATACATCTGTGAAAATAAAGTTAGTTCTGTCTCCCCTATTAACTGCTCCTGCCATTTCCCTGTCCTAGGCCACAGCACCACAAAAAGTGTGTCCTGAGGAATATCTGACTCTACCTTGGGAATTTCTCTAGATCTTACTAATTTCTTTCATTTGTCAACTGAGGGGGTTTCCTAATTCCATAGGTTATGAATCTTGATTTCTCATTTTCCTTGTTCTCTTTTCATTTCAAAGCTCAGCTTCAGACTAATTTTTTAAAGTTTTATTGAAATACAGTTGATTTACAATGTTGTGATAATTTCTGCTATACAACAAAGTGATTCAGTTATACATATATACACATCCATTCTTTTTCAGATTCTTTTCCCATATAGACCGTCCCATATAGAATATTGGGTAGAGTTACCTGTGCTATAAAGCAGGTCCCTGTTGGCCAGCCATTCCATATTCCTCAGTGTGCATATGCCAATCCCAAACCCCTAGTCCATCCCTCTCCTGCCCCAACTTATCCCTTTTGGTAACCATAAGTTTGTTTTCAAAGTCAATGAGTCTGTTTCTGTTCTGCAAATAAGTTCACTTATCCACCCTTCTTTTTTTAACGATCCCCCATAAAAGTGATATCATATGATGTTTGTCTTTCACGGTCTGACTAGCTTCACTTAGTAAGATAATCTCTAGGCCCATCCATGTTGCTGCAAATGCCACTTTTTCATTCTCTTTTATGACTGAGTAATACCCAATTGCATAAATGTATATATTTTCTTTATCTACCCCTCCAAAAATACATTTAGGTTGCTTCAGCTCCAGACTATTTAATCTCTCCAGTGTTGACTTAGACCCCTGCAGGTCTCTGCCTCCAGTATTTGCTACTGACTGCAAGCTTCAGATTAGTATAGCAGAGTGCTTTCTAACCTAACCTAGTCCTCCCAGACGCCTAGAACCAGGTCCCCGCTAACCTTACCGTGGTGGCTTCCCAGCCCTTCCAGGGCAACTGTACCTCATCACCATCTTCAGTGACACCATCAACAACGTCATCAACCAAGTTTGAGCCCTTAGTATTTGCTGGACTTTATGGATATGCACAAACATAAGGTTATTGTTTACTTAAGTCAATTGATAAGATCTCAGGGATTTTTATCTTTTTTTAAAGCAGCAATGCTAATATTGCAGCTGAAGTCTGGAGCTAAGCAACCAAATGTCCACTGACAGAGGAGTAGTCAAAGAAGATGCCTTTTACGATGGAATTTTAAATAATGAACAAGAGGATCAGGATCAAACATCTATCCAAAGAGAGAAGCGTCTAGCGGTGGAAAGAGCAAAGGCTTTGGAATCAATCCTGCCATAGCTCATTGGTCTCTGAAAAAATTCAGTGTGTATGTGCTCACTCTGCATGAGCTATCACTTACATCATAAGATGCCTGGAGGATAAAAACACAACATTTTAAAAACATGGTATGTTATCAATAATTATTATAGACTCCATCCCTCAGTGCCATGTCTATGAATATAGAATAAATCAATAACTTTGTTCAACCAAATAAAGCTCACTAAAAGTTATTTCCCCCATGAATTTAATCAATTGAGGGTGTAAAAAACAAGTTGACATTTCGTTTTTGTCAACATGAATTCCAACTTGAAGAGAGTTCATGCCTTATAGCTATTTACATTCATATTGATGACTGATATTAAATTTCTGCATTTCACAATCTATTTCGCTAATTGAGAAATTGATCTGTTGAGTACCACCCAAATTATGAAAATGTAATCATCCAAAGCATTAAACCCACCTAACCCTTTACTTTGAGCTTTGAAGCCCAAGTTTAATGCTTGATGGAGGCTGTTTGTTCCTATGAAGAAAACTAAAATTTCAGCATATTGCAGAATACATTCTTTCAACAAATAAAATTTTAAACCAGATAAACTCTGAGGAATCTATTTTTTATGGCCACACCCACAGCATATGGAAGTTCCTGGGCCAGGGACTGAATCCCCCTGGAACTGCAACCTAAGCCACAGGTGCAAGAATACCGGATCCCCTAACTCACTGCACTGGGCCAGGGATCGAACCCAGGCCTCTGCAGTAACCTGGGCCACTGCAGTCAGATTCTTAACCCACTGTGCAACATCAGGAACTCAGAGTAATCTCTTTTTTAAATTTCCTATCATGAATTTCACATTTTAAAAAATACTTTACCTAAAAACTCTGACATATCACAAGAATTATCACAGTAAGTAAAGTAGCATATCAAGATGCATAATACATGTGATGTATTCATCACTTCGCACACAGAAAGGAAAGGTGATCCCTTGCATTGCACTGGCCAACACTGGGATTACTGCTGGAGCTCTAAACAAATGTCACTCAGCTTAACTATGAGTTGTTCCCTCACTGTAATAAAAAGATGGTTAAATAATTAATTTACTGTTTTGCTCAAATAGTATTAGATTTCCTAAATACACACAAGCATTTACCTTTCATAAAGTCATTAAACCAGAGAGTTGAATAGTAGTTGTTAGGGCTTGGGGATAGAAGATGGGGAGTTGTTGGTCAATGGGTACAAAGTTTCCGTTACGCAATAACTTGGTGGATAAGCAATGCAATAAGACGAATAAGTTCTAGAGTTCAGCATATGGCCTTTAGTTAGTAATACTGCATTGTGCACTTGAAAATCTGCTCAGGAGTTCCTGTCATGGTGCAGCGGAAACGAATCTGACTAGGAACCATGAGGTTGCAGGTTTGATCACTGGCCTTGCTCAGTGGGATCTGGCATTGTTGCGGCTGGGGTATAGGCCAGCAGGTGTAGCTCCAATTCAACCCCGAGCTTGGGAACCTCCATATGCCCCAGATGCAGCCCTAAAAAGCAAAAAAGAAAAAAAAAAAGAAAAAGAAAGAAAGAAAATCTGCTCAGAGTGTAGCTCTTATAAGTGTTCTTATCACACACACACAATTTGAAAAAATAAAAATACATAAAAGGGACAGGAAGATACTTCTGGAGGTGATGAATAAATTCATGGCCTTGACTCTGGTGATGGTCTCCCTAGAATATACTTAAATCTAAACTCATCAAGCTTATACATTAAATACGTGCAGTTTTTCTATGTCAATCTTAACTCAATAAAGTGGTTTTAAAAAATTCACTACCATAACCACAAATATTCCTCTTTTAGAAAGCTGGATATTCCAGGTTAATGGTGATAGCACTCCCGTTTTTTTAATACATAAGATGAAGTTCTAACTGTTCCAAAACAAATGTCTGAGAAGAAGAATAATAAAAATACTGTTTGGAATTTTTATGAAGTTCTGTTTTTCTTCCTCTGAAATTGCTGAATGTTTTATGCTTTCTGATTTAAATGTCTTCAGAAATTGAGCACTAAGAAGTTTATAGAAGCACTTAACTTTATGACTAAAAAACCCTCAGAAACTTATGTAAAATATATATTTTGTATTTTGTAGTCCTGAGAACAGCCTGGGAGAATAGTGTATATAATAGATACTAAACAGCAAGATCCTACAAGTCTCTTTTATCTGAAGAAAAACAAAATCAGAAGCCATACATCTGGGTTTTTTATTCTGTCATCTGAAAGTTTGTAAAAATTCTATCTATATCTGTTAGCGACCTTATAATTAATTATTTTTCTTATATGCTAATTACATGCAAATACAAAATGGGAAGTTATAAAAAATAACAAAAGCACAACTATGAAAAGTAGCTCTAAAAACTAAATGCCTTTGTAATGATATATCTTTCTATTAATTATCCATTAAACTTTTGTCACACTAGTTTCTAAAGTTACCTCCTCAATGAAAATGACATTATTGAAACAATTATACCAAACATAAAGAATGAGTTGAATAATGTTACCTGGCAACAACCGATTATCAGATTGTTTAACCGGGGAACAGGGAAAATTAATGTTCACATTTTTTTGGTCCATAGTCTAGTCTGTCATGTAGCAACAGAAGGAAGCTCTATCCAAGGCCAATACCCGATAAGATAGGCTCCATCTATTTATTACACTTTCAAAACCAACCTCATGTAATTGACCATGTTTATTGAAAATAGGGAGAAGCAGAATATCATCAAATATCAGATGAAAGAGCTGAATATTAGTGTTAGTGAAAAATGATGTTTCTTTCTTTTGGTGTCGGGGGGTACACCCATGGCATATGGAAGTTCCCAGGCTAGGGGTCAAATTGGAGCTGCAGCTACCAGCCTACACCACAGCCACAGCAGTGCTGGATCCAAGCCTTGTCTGTGACCTACACCACAGCTCACGGCAACGCCAGATCCTTAACCCACTGAGCAAGGCCAGGGATCAAACCTGTGTCCTCTTGGATGCTAGTCAGATTTGCTTCCACTGAGCCATGATGGGAACTCTTTTTCTATTTTTTAAGTTAAAATATTCATTATAGAGGTATTCATATTTATTGTAAAGAAAACTTGACAGTGGAGATCAGCATAAGAAAGAGATGAGAATAAAAGACAAAAGAGAATATTTGTCCATCATCTTATAGCATTTGAATTACACATTTTTTTTCACTATATACAGCTATTTTTTTAAAAACAATGATATAGTACTAATAATACTGTATATGCAGTTTTAAATTCTTCCTTTTTTAATTAACAGTAAATATGGAAAACTCTGTATGTCAATACATAAAGTTGCTAATATGACTTTATTAGCTATACATTTATTCTGTTTCTACATCTACCATATTTTACTTCACCAACCCATAGTGATGGATACTTATGTTATCGCCAATTATTTGGTCATATAACAATATTGCTCTCAAAATCTCATGCTTATTTCTTTGTGTCAATGTCTTGTTTTGTAATTGCTTCTTCTAGATTTGCTGTGTCAAAGTGATAAGATATTTCAAATTCTGATGTAACTTTCTTTTAGAAATTTTACATCCAATAGTAGTGCCCATGATTAACTACTAATATTTGTATAATATGAAAAAGCCTCATGAATTATTCTAGAATGCAAACACACACACACACACACACTTTTTTTCCTCTGGCCTACTTGTATGCAGCGCACACAAATCACCTGGGATAGTTTTCAAAGGCAGATTCTAACTCCGAGTTGGGGGTGGAGTTTAAGTGTCTCCATTTATAACATTTCTAACAAGCTCCCAGGTGGTGACATCCTTGCTGATCTGAATACCACGCTTTGAGTGGCAAGACCTCCCAGAGTTAACAGCGTATTGTTACAAGATCATCAGGAAAGTTTTCACCTCCAACATCACTGATGGTTAACTTAAATTCCAGAGACCCCTATGGGCTCTATAAAGGAGCTTTATGAAATGTTTACACCACCTGTAATAGTGGGTAAACAGGATCCATGTCAAAATGCATTATTCTAGAGAAAGCAAGGACATGAACCTAAAATTCAAAAGGGTCATAACACCAAATAGCTTGTGGATGATGTTTTTATTGTGCTTTATGGAATAAACAGACTGACCAAGGTGTGCTCCAAATTCCAACAGCATGCTAGATTCCTCCTCCAAAGGTCTTTCTCAAATTAATACCATAATGGTTGACTCACTGCCTAATGCATACTCACTGCAGCCTTCTCTCTTAGTGCATTTCTGTGGCACAACACAGATAATCTAAAGATAGATATTTATCAGCTTAGGACATAAATGAATTTTAAAAACATTTGGGATAATTAAAACTGCTCTTAAAGCAGCCCCTTCTCAAGCTGTTGTGAAGTATGAGGACAAGTCAACACTGTTGCCTGGGAATTGCCATTGCAACTGGCTCGTGGTTAAAACATTAGCAACACAGTCCTGGAGAAGTCAAGCATTCCTATGTTTATAAATCGAGATGTCAGTTCTATTGAGAACAGCAGAGTGTATGACTTACCTTCCTGAGAGAAATGCATTGGGAACTGAAAACCAATTTTTGAAAGGGTCACAAAATTTAAGGGGAAAGTAGCTGTGATAATCAAAAAAAAAAAAAAAAAAGAAAAAAGAAAACAAACAAACAGAAAACCATAGTGCCTTAAGTATACCTAATCGAATAAATAAAAATCGCATGGAACAAAAATAGAGACTCTTCTGCAGGTGGATGGTGGTGATGGTTGCACAGCTCTGCAATGTACTTAACGCCACTGTTCACTTAAAAACGATTACAATGATACATTTTGTTACGTATATTTTACCACAATTTTAAAGAATAAATAGAAGAATAAACAAACAAATAAATAAGGATGCCAGATATTTCCAGATACCAAACCACCAAAAAGCAAGTAATGGCTTAGAAACAGTTGCTTTGCTCAAAAATGCCTGTCTCTCCTTGTAGAGAAAATTGCAAGGAAGAATATTAATGTCTTCCTGAAACCTGTGGCTAGAAAAGAAGCATTATCCTGTTGTTTAGTCCAGATTTAATTTCGGTAATTATGTTTTAGCTGCCTTGAAGTCCCCTAAAGTCTCTCATAATCTGTGTCACATCTACACTTAATCTGTTTACAGCAGACCACTCTTTCAAGGGATCATTACCATCTGCCCCTAAGGTTGGCTGCATTTCAGCAGGAGAGAACATGATTCCTATTATAGAAGTCTCCAACATGAACAATTATTCCCCTGAAGGTTGATGATGCGAATTTACCTGGAAGCACCTGGGAAAGGAACGGGACTTCCCCATAAAGATAGGTCATTGTTAGCAGTGATCAAATTAGCCCTTTCTTCCTCCTCTCTTCTGAAGTTTGGTTTAATCAAACGAGATGGAAGTACACTTTGTAAAAAAAGAAAGCATTTTATACCAGACTTTTCTGTCACAAGAGTGTGTTTAATATTATGCATTGAAATAAATGACATTTACATTTTGATGATAAACTTTTATCAGGTGCTAAAATATAATTTTGTTGTGTTTTGTAATCCTGCATTCCCTAACTATCCTCACTTAATTTTAATAATACTTTCCTTTTCCCCTGCTATGGCTCTGTAAAAAGCCAACTCCATCCAGAAGTAGAAGAGATGCCCGGCACGTGACCCAGATGCCTCCAGAAATGCTCCTGCTGCTGCAGCATAAGGCAGAGAATTCCCACCATTAGCATAGCTATTTAGATTAAGCAGAAGGTTATGTGTAAAATGCAACAGGATTGCTCTGGGAGGTTAACCCTCTAACTTGCTAGTACATCCACACAGATCACTGTATCTGTTAATTAAATCAGTGCCATTTTTTGGGGAGTTCCCGTCGTGGCGCCGTGGTTAACGAATCCGACTAGGAACCATGAGGTTGCGGGTTTGGTCCCTGCCCTTGCTCAGTGGGTTAACGATCCGGCGTTGCCGTGAGCTGTGGTGTAGGTTGCAGACGCCGCTCGGATCCCGCGTTGCTGTGGTTCTGGCGTAGGCCTGTGGCTACAGCTCTGATTAGACCCCTAGCCTGGAAACTTCCATATGCCGCGGGAGTGGCCCAAGAAATAGCAAAAAGACAAAAAAAAAAAAAAATCAGTGCCATTTTTGTATGGCTTGATTCATATGAACAAGCAGGTGTCTTTACAAAGGTAGTTCAGAGTATTAAAATGTAGCCCTGGTGGACAAGCATGGACAGAAGGCACTACAGAACAATGTGGAGATTTATAAATAGTACCAGCAGGATCAAAGATGAATTGTCAGTATTGATCGCTAGCATAGGATAACATTTACCTGCTTCATGACTTAGTCTTGCTTCTCCGCTATACTTCTAGGCACTAGTCTCACCCAGAATAAGTTGGCAACATCCCAGTCTAGACACTCTGGAGTTACTTTCATTCTTTCCCTGAATGTTCATGTCAGTTTCTTCACAAACTATGATCTTCAACTTCTGAAAATTCTCCCATGTATCTTTTTTTTTTTTTAATTTCCAATCCCAGGACTATACCCCTGGACACCTGACCTAGCTCATGAGCTTTCTAATTGGTCTCTGTGCTCTTCCACCTAACAGAGTGATAACTGAATCATTAGATCATATTACCCCCAAAGCCTCTGATACCTCCTTCCTGCCAGATGGGGACATCAGAGGTCAGTTTTGTTTAGCTGGCATTGTAAGCACCCCCACTCCACCTTTGCACACTAATCTGGCCTCAGTGACTTTTCCATCTCACTTGCTGCTTGATTCGTATGAATTAATGGCACAGTCTATTCTAGCCACACTGTCCGTGTGAGACACACACTAGATTCCCCAGGCACAGCATTCACACTCCCAAAATTGCTCAAGATTTTTGAACAACCTGAAATGCATGTCTGTCTTTTCTTCTGCTTTCAAACTCCTAATCTTCTTTTAAGTTCTTAGCCAAATACCACCTCCTTGGTGCTTTCTTATTTCCTGCCATTCAGAGATAACATTGGCTCTTTGCTTACCTCTCTCTTTAGTGCATCTACCTAATGCTGCATGGAAGCACATCCACAGACCATGCACGACATCTACTATCTCACACACTACGCCCTGAAGTAAGGAGGTGTCCTCTTATCAGGTGGTACAGTGCCTTATGCAAAGCAGATGCTTAATAGCCATTTACTAAATTTATTTCCAATAGTGTTGGGTTCAAAGGCCAAGAGAAAAGTAATCTGAATAAAGTGAAGGGATAAGTTGAAGGGACTTAGAGAAAATGTGTCACAGATGCTCCATTGGCTTATACCTTAGTTTCCTTATAACCTCCAACATAGTTTTTCTGAATAGACTCACTGCATTATTAAGGGGTCAATAAACCTTCTGCAAGTCAATCTCCAGAAGGACCAGCTCATTTGGGAGTTAGAGCCATGCAAGAGGAGGCACTGGCTGGAGGACATACCCTCCCTCTAAGCCTGGGAAGAATGGTGCTCCAAAAGGAAAAGGTAAAACTAGGCAAATTAAAGTAGTGAGACAAGGGCCCAAACAGGACGCAGCAACATTAATACCAACTGCAACAAAATAAATAATGTAGCAATACGTAGATTTTCATCATTCAGTTCCCACAGTAATAACTTTGGGTTGAGCAGCCTCAGAATCCATGATGTAAATGCAACCTTCCGCCAGGAATCCAGCGCTCTCTGGTTGGATAATGTGAAGGATCATTAACCACATCTTGCTGAAGAACATTATGGGTTATAAAAATGTCATCTAGACCATGCTGACAAGCCCATCTGTATTTAAGCCTGAATCCCTTTGAGAGAAAAGCACTCCATGTGGCTCAATGGGGCTGTGATTTCAGATGTCAGAAAACTATTAACACATAACCATAAGCCGTAAGAGAGTAGCTGAAGGAACGTGAAATATGAAATCTTTCCAATTGCCTCTCTTAGAGCCTAAGCACTCATCAGAAGAGTACATCTTAGAAAAAAAATCTTTTAAAGACTTTTGAAACCTATCAATACAATTAACTGTAACCTAATATAGCCTTGAGTGCAACCGATGGCTGAGATTTTACTTTACAGAATGGTGAGGATGAGGGAGAGATGTATTCATGACTAGCATCGGATTACATCTGCCGGGGGGGGCAAAACTGTTTGGGGAGAGTTAAACTGGATAACTAAGAAGAAAATATTATTTCAAACTGTGATAAAACCAAGCTCGTCTGTTCCCTAGGATCATGCAAACAGGATAGATTGATGGCTAAAAGGAAATGAACTACTCTATATCTAGCCATATTTACTGATTTCTGTAGAATGTTGTATATTCATATTTTGGGTCTGCATGTTTCTATCCCTTTGTGGATATATAAGAATATGTATTAAGATGTGCACCCATATATTTTCTGTAGTTTTTTTTTGTTTTTCTCCCCTGGCCATGCCTGAGGCATGTGGAAGTTCCCAGACCAGGGATCAAATCTATGCCACAGTATCAACCCAAGCAAATCAAAACTACCATGAGATACCACCTCACACCAGTAAGAATGGCCATTATTAGTAAGTCCACAAATAGCAAATGCTGGAGGGGTTATGGAGAAAAGGGAACCCTCCCACACTGTTGGTGGGAATGTAAGCTGGTACAGCCACTATAGAGAACAGTATGGAGGTACTTACTCTCTTTAAAACTTTTTTTTTTTGTCTTTTTTTTTTTTTTTGTCATTTTGTCTTTTTAGGGCTGCACCCCTGGCATATGGAGGTTCCTAGGCTAGGGTCTAATCAGAGCTGTAGCCATCAGCCTACACCGGAGCCACAACAACGCCAAATCCGAGCTGCATCTACAACCTACACCACAGCTCAAGGCAACCCACTGAGCGAGGCCAGGGATCGAACCCACAACCTCATGGTTCCTAATCGAATTCTTTAACCACTGAGCCACAATGGGAACTCCCTCTTTAAAACTTTTTAAACTGAACTTTCACAATTTTTTTTTCTATATTTTTTTTATTTTTGTTGTTGTTGTTGTTATTGTTGCTATTTCTTGGGCCGCTCCCACGGCATATGGAGGTTCCCAGGCTAGGGGTCGAATCGGAGCTGTAGCCACAGGCCTACGCCAGAACCACAGCAACGCGGGATCTGAGCCGCGTCTGCAACCTACACCACAGCTCACGGCAACGCCGGATCGTTAACCCACTGAGCAAGGGCAGGGACTGAACCCGCAACCTCATGGTTTCTAGTCGGATTCGTTAACCACTGCGCCACGACGGGAACTCCGAACTTTCACAATTTTGAACACCAAACAAAAAAATACATCTGCAAATCTATGAAATAAATTTAGGTTGGCTTCAGGTTTAAAATATAAAGATATATTACATAAAATATAAAGATATATTACATATATAGATATAATAGATATAAATGTATGCTTACATATGTGTCTATATATGTGCACATTATGCATATTACATAGATAAGCATACATAATTGAATAAATTATCACTATTATTATTTTGAACAAAGTTTATCATTTAGATCAATTTAGAATAGGAAAAGTAAAAGTTATTTTCCCCTCCTTTATTCCTTCTTTGATGTTCTTCCTTTCTTTAAGTAGATTGTATTTTTAACCTATGTTATTTTTCTTCTTCTCTAAATAACTTCCTTTAACATTTCTTGCAAGGCTGGTCTACTGGCAACACATTCCCTCAGTTTCTCAGAGTACAGAATTCTAGGTTGGAGGGTTTGTTTGTTTTTTTTTTCCTTCCTTGTCAATACTTTAAATATTTCACTCTCCTCCTTTCTTGCATGGTTTCTGGGGATAAGGTGGTATAATTGTGATCTCTGTTCTTCTTCTTCTATAGGTAAGATGATTTTCTCTGGAGTCTTTCAAGATTTTTTATTTATCTTTAATTTTCTGTAGTTTTGAAAATGACATGTCTAGAAATAAGTTTTTTGTGGTTTTTTTTTTGGGGGGGTATATTTTTTTCTGCTTGGTGTTCTCTGAGCTTCCTGGATCTGTTGATTGTAGTCTAATGTTAACTTGGAGAAATTCTGCATCACTATTTTTTTCAAATATTTCTGTTGTTCCTACATCTCTTCCATCTCTTTCTGGTATTCCCATCAAGCTTATGTTAAAATTTTGTAAATGCCCTACAGTCCTTGGATATGGTTCTGTTTTTATCAGTGTCTCTTCTCTTTGCTTTCAGTTTTGAATGTTTCTATTGATATATCCCCCTACTCAAAGATTTTTTTCCTCTGCTGTCCCCAGTCTACTAAGGACCCCATCAAAGGCATTATTTGTTTCTATTATGGGGGAGATGTTAACTATTTCTAGCATTTATTTCTGCTTATTTTTTAGGATCCCCATCTCTTTTATACATTCCCAACTGTCCGGGCCAAATGTCTACTTTATCCATTAGAGCCCTTAGCAGACAACCAGAGTTGTTTGAAATTCCTTGTGATGACTCCAGTATTCCTGCCATGTCTGGTCCTGATACTTGCTCTGTCTCTTTGTTTCTTGACTTTTGGTATGCCTTGTGATATTTTTTTCTTGATACTGGACACAATATACTAATAAAAGGAACTGTTGTAAACACAGGCCTTTAGTACTGTGAGGGTGAGTTAATAAGGGGAAGGGAAGCATTTTATGGTTCTATGATCAGGCCCGAGGTTTTTAGTGAGCCTGTGCCTCTGGACTGTGAACTTCACAGCTGTTCTTCAAATGTTTTTTTCCTCCTCCCTTAAGTGGGACAGGATCGCTCCATTGGGCTGGGGTGATAGGTTTCCCTTCCCCAGGTCAGTCAGGCTTTGACAAAACCCCAGGAGCTTAGGCTCTGGTTAACTAGTTTCCCCTGAGGGCAGACCTTATTAACAACAGAATGTTCTGGCATATTACCTAATGGTTCCTTCTCCCCTCCCTCTACAGAGCACAAGGAAATTTTTCTTCAGTGTTTACTATGGAAACCTGATTAAGCTCCTGGCGGTGACAACATTGTGTGGCCTCCCCTACCGTGGGCTTCCCCTGGAATTTTTAACTCTCAGAGTTTTTCCACACTGAGCCTCAAGCAATTCATCAATTCGGTTCAGGTTTTCCTACCCTGGCACTGATCCCTGCAGTGGTTTCCATTCCTGAGTCTCTGTACCCATAAACTGAGACTACCTGCATTCCTCTATTTGCCTGTTGGTATTTCCATTCTACCCAATTCTGCCTCCTCTTCTCTTAGGGCATGCAGCAGTATTGTTGATGTTTCAGTCTGTTTAGCATTTTACTTGTCAGAGCAGGGTGAAGACTTCGAAGCTCCTTATCTTCAGAAATGGAAATGGGAAGTCTCACGTCATATATTTTTAGAAAAATAAAAACATACATACTATGAGCAAGGGTCTGTGACTTCAACAACTATCCTTTATTTAGAAAGGATGACACAAATACTATTTATCAAAATAAAGAAAAAATAGTAAGAGACATGGCATTAGCATGGTACAGAGTAACCCTTGGGGGGAGAAAGAGCAAGATCACTTCTGCTGAGTACATACATACTAAAATGTCTTTTAGAAGCTGCTGTTTTGCGCCAGGTGCCATGTGAGGCAGCTTTCACACATTATTCCATTAAACCCCAACATTCCTGACAAGTAGATGGTTTTAATCTCTATTTTGTTAACGAGAAGATAAAAGTTAACAAGATAATTAATTTGGTAAACAAACAAAAAACACCCATAGTTATTTGTTCACCAGCCCTCTTTCTGTCATAGGGAAGAACAAATCTGACTCCATATTACATCTTTTCTTTTACCTTTGTATTCTATTGCTTTTGCTTCCAGTTGAGAATGTTGCCTATAGCCTGAAATATACAGAACAGTCCATTCTCAAATCTCTAATCCTTAACACTTTTCTATTCAAATAGAGATAAAAAGTTGCAGAACAGAGAATAATATTTGTTTTGTTGAAGGTTTACAGGAACATCATGACCTAACCTCCATGGACAGCTGCAAGAACAAAGGATTCCTACACCACGAAGTTTGCAACAACCAACCACACACCCCTCCCCCTTTTAGTATGAAAGAAGCCTGAAATCTAATTTGTATAGATGGCTCTCTAAGACATTGTCCACCCTCTTCTTGGACTCCTGGCTTTGCAAATATTGCCATTCCTCATCCTAACACCTCGTCCCTTGATTTACTGGCCTGTTATGGGTAAGCAGAATGGGCTTGGACTCTTTCCATCACAGCTTCAGATTCTACAGCAGAGACAGAAAGGTAGGTGGGGTTTGGGGAGGTGAAATGAACAGATTATACAGCATGGGCTGAGGCACAAAGGCAAGAGAATCCAGGACAGGTCCAAGGAACTGGAATATATGTCTCTTGTGGCAAAATTGTTCCTTTTTGTATGGAGAAAAAGATCTTCCCTTAAACCTTAACCTTCTGTCTCCCAGCTGTACCTCACTGGCCAGAACAGTCACTGACCAGCTCTAGGTGGAGGTTAGGTGAACACACTGCTACCTACAAGGCAAACTGGACTGTATTAAAATAGACATGATGAGTGGATATTGGGAAGACACTAACATTATCTGCCACACATAGAAAGCACTGATAAATGGTAGCTCTCAGTTATGATGACTGTATTTTACTGAATCTAAGGCACACATTTCCCACATGTTAACATTTCGTAAACCAGGATGTGTTCTACAATTTCTCTCAGAAGAAACTTGCATACCTTGGCTTTGTGTTGAAGGTATTTGATGTTCATCAAGTACCACCACAATGAAGGTGTTTGCACCACACATGAATGCACTTTACATTTTTATTATCTAATTGTAATTTAAAGTGTCGATAAAAACATGATGTCATGATACAGTAGTCAGGCAAAAGACTGCCATACTAAACAAGACAGAGGTAGAGTTGAAGGAAGTAAATTTCCTTTAAGTGGAAGTATTGCTAGTGGTCAAGAATTTAGCCACTAGAATCGAAATTTGTTCTGGTTCCACCCCTCAGGAGCTGTGTGACCTTGGGGAATGTACTTTATCCCCTGTGGCTCATCTATATAAAATGGGGGTGACAAGGAGGTCAGTGTGAGGACTAAATGAGTTAATGCTGGTGAGAGTGCTAAAGATTAGGTCTGGCGCAAAAGATGTGATCCATAAATGTTGGCTATCATTATTATTAATATTGTCTGAGGCAATAAATCACTGTAGGTGACGAAGTGCCCTCTCATATTATCTTTAAGTCCAAGATCAAGTGCCTTCTAGTTTCTAAGACAGAAGATATACACATGCAAATAAAGCTGTATATATATGTACATGTGTATATAAGTATGTCAAGAGTATGTATAGTTATTCAAATAAAAAAATCCCAGTACACATGAGGAAGGATAAAGACAATGGAAACTGGCAAATATCTTAGAATATATCATAGGATTTAAAAGACTGAGAGAAGTTCTAAACCCTCAGAGAGTTTCATTAGAGATGACATCTCAGTTAACTGTCAAAAGCTTCTAGCTGATATTCAAGAGAAACTGTTCAATATCCAGCAATACATACTTCCATTATGGAAAAATTGAAACTGTGAATTCAACCAAATAGGAAATGCAAACAAAACACAGTGTTTTTAGATAGGCTTCGAAATTATCTGTCAATCCCAAGGCAGGTAAAGAGGTCACAATCACAAGCACAGGTTTTAGAAAGCAGCTGGTCACTGTGCTGTCCAAGGTCAAAGGTCATATAGAACATGGAGACCATGAACCTGATGAAGGCTTAGACTCAAATGTTGGATGTGATACAGAAGAATCAAGTCCAATGGAATCATTTGAATGAATTTATAGAAAAGTGAGATTGGTTGAAAAGAATAATATACAGTTAATGCAACATTTCTTTTTAAGTCAGTTGTGAACTTGACCTTAAGTGGTATCTTGAAACAGTATTGCAATTCCAAAACTTGTCCTCAAGAGGTAATTGAGAATAAATCAGACTGAACCTGATTTTTAGAAACATAATCATGTTTTTAGAATAAAGATCAATATTAATATATATATAATGTCATAAATTTAAAATTTTTATTCATAGATCATTTGATTATATTAATGGCAGTCTCTGTCTTCACCAATAAGTGTTCTTTTTTCCTTCATAATCTGAATTAAGTTTCTGGAAGGAATGTGGGCAAAGAGTGAGCACTCACATCCTCCCTTGGCTTTTCTTCTTAAAGATCTAATTTTCAAGGATTAAAAATGTCTGATGCCTTGGCTATATGGCAGTGTTTCCCATGGACAGAGATGATGTATTCCCAACCAGGTAAGTCATGCTGCAAAGAAGGATTATATTTTCCTTTTTGGAAATCAGTCTATTCAATAAAAATCTCATGGAAATAATGATTGGTTTTCTACACGTGCCTGGCACTTCACTTGGAGTAAGTAGTCTGTTGCCTGAGTCTGCCTTATTCTGCAACACTGTATCTACCATCCATGTATATATGTTATAGCCAATATCCAAATGCCCTCTAACTCCTACAGTGGAGAAAGAAAAATTGGTAACACAGTGAATTATTTCAGTTTAATATGCAGTTCCCAAGACACATAGCTGGTTGTTAAAGAAAGCATCATGCACTGATGATGATCCTTGGTAGATAAAAATGTGAACAGATTTCACAAGTCTTTTCAGTTTCACAGGTATTTTATAGGGATCTTTTTCTATTGCTAAACACTTAAGGCAAAATGTCTTGCTTAATTTTTCTGGGAGAAGGAAAACTAATACAATGGAAACATTTACTTGTTTTTCTTATTCTTCTTCCTCTAAGGATATTAGCTGGCACTATTTATTTAACCATATGTTTACATTACACTGAGTACCAAATACTTGATGTGCCTTTAAAATATGCCATTGCATATTTAAAGTAAATGAATTCCTCAAAGGGATGATTGGCTAATGGGTGTATGAGTTGAGAGATGATAAAGTAAATGAGGGAAGAACTTCAGGAAAAAAAGCTCACCCAGCCCTCTCAAGTGAGACACACTTCATATATGGCATTATAATTATCTCCGTAGTTCTGTTTTTGCCATTTAACTGAGAGCATCTATTTCAGTGCATGAACCATATGTTCCGTTCCATGATAGCCATGGCAGAATCCATAGAATCACGTCCAGAAAATAGCATAATAGATAGACATTCTCCCAAAGGAAACAGTTATTCTCTGTGAGGATGCTGAGGTCTCTCTGCTACAAGCCTTATTCAGTCCCCAGTCCATTCTCCACACTCTATCCTGCATTATAGTTTTAAAACGGCTTTCTGGTGGTGAGAGGGATAATGCAACTTTTCTGAGTAGTATCAACTTCATTCATGGTCATTAACATTCAGGAGGCATCAGCCCTGCCTGGAAATCACTACATTTCTCTGTCAACTGGCTCTCTCTTATTTGTCCTCAACAAAGATTGCCTATTTTCCAGTTGTCATCTTGCCTCAGCTGATGATCTTGTCCTATGCTTCACTGGAAAAAATAGAAGTCTTAGAGCATAGCCCTTCCTTTTGGTCCACAATGAATTTTCAAGGTTTCTTACCCACCCTTCCTCTCTGTCTCTCTAGCTAAAGTGAAGAAAGTGTCTATTAAAGATCAACCATACTCCACACAGTTTGGTCATTAGCTCCCCCACATGCTCAGGACCTTGCCTTCATGGGTCATCGCATCCCTTCCTGCTTCCTTAACCCCTTCTCAATTACCAAAGCTTTACAGGTAAATTAGTTGACACTATGACTAGAGGAAGGAAGAGATGATGAGAGGAAGGGGAAGGGAGGGAGGAAGGGGGGAGGGAAAGGGAGGAGGGGAAGGAAGGAAGACATGATCTTCCTTTGATACCCTGATCCTTCTGCAGCTACTACCTTACCTTTCCAATTCTCTTCTCAGTCAAAGTTCTTGAAAGGTAACTATAAGGGCTCTTTCCACTCACTACTCCATCTTTCTCTACCTTCGGCTCTCTACTTTTCCCCCACCCTTAGTACTGACGCTTCCCTTTCAAAGGTAGCTAATTGCATGCATGTTGCCTAACCAGGAGACATTTATCAGTTCTTACTTTCCATGGCCTCCCAGTTGTATGCTCACATCCACCGCACTTAAGAAAATGATTTCTGGGGTCTCATGTAAGCTGGAATCCCAGTAACACCAAATACTGGATGTGTGACCCTTTTAAACTTCCTAGTCAGGTTTGTTAACCACTAAGCCATGAAGGGAACTCCAAATAATGTCTGAAACAGCAAAAATGCTATGATTTAAACAATACTTTTAAATTAACAAATGCAACAATGGTTGTAATGTTCAAAGCCTGATTATTAGGATGATGTAATCCTTAGAAAGAAATGACAAGGAAACATTGTATTCCCACCATAGTTACTGAAGCAGTTATTGTAGTTATCTATTATTCCTATGTTATCCCTAAGCGACAATATAATTTAAGGACTTCATTTGCAAATTACTTACAAGATGGTTGTAGGAAGACAGCCTCGGGCTTTTAGAAGCTATGTTAGCTTGGTACGTTTCATATTAAGTAAATCAGACTATCTTCATCTGTGTATAAAAATGTGGATCCTAACTGTGAATGTCTAGATGTGGTGACAGAGACAAAGGAGGAAGAACCACTTAGAGGGACCTATAGCCTTTATTTTATAGGTTTAAGGTCAATCCTAGGTATCTCCTTCTTCCCAAGGTTGAGAATCACATTAGCTTTGAAGATCAGTTCTCCACAGTAATACATGTATCCCAGTTGGTGATTTGTCTCAGGAACGATGGCCTCACCTACAATTCACTGGGGATCCTGAAGGATAGTGAGGACTCTCTGAGGGGTAGAAAGTTGTGCATTTTAGGCAGAATTCTATAAAAGGTGTAAGAATCAAAAGGGTTCGAGATTTGCATTCCTCTAAAAATGAGTGATGTTGAACATGTTTTCATGTGTTTTTTGGCTATCTGTATGTCTTCTTTGAAGAGTTGTCTGTTTAGATCTTCTGCCCATTTTTTGATGGGGTTGTTTGTTTTTTTGGTATTGAGCTGCAGAAGGTGTTTATAAAATTTGGAGATCAATCCCTTGTCAGTTGCTTCGTTTGCAAATATTTTCTCTCATTCTGTGGGTTGTCTTTTTGTTTTATTTAGGGTTTCCGTTGCTGTGCAGAAACTTTTACGTTTGATTGGGTCCCATTTGTTTATTTTTGTTTTTGCTGTCAATACTCTAAAAGGTGGATCTGAGAAGATATTGCTGCAGTTTATGTCAGAGAGTGTTTGGCCTATGTTTTCCTCTAAGAGTTTGATAGTGTCTGGTCTTACATCTAGGTCTTTCATCCATTTTGAGTTTATTTTTGCATATGGTGTTAGGAAGTGTTTTAATTTCATTCTTTTACCTGTGGCTGTCCAGTTTTCCCAGCACCACTTATTCTCAAACAAGCTGTCCTTTCTCCATTGTATGTTCTTGCCTCCTTTGTCATAGATTAGTTGACTATAGGTGCATGGGTTGAATTCTGGGCTTTCTATCCTGTTCCACTGATGTATATTTCTGTCTTTGTGCCAGTACCATACAGTTTTGATGGCTGTTGCTTTGTAGTATAGTCTGAAGTCCGGGAGCCTGATGCCTCCAGCTCCATTTTTCTTCTTCCGGGTGTCTTTGGCTGTTCTGGGTCTTTTGTGCTTTCAAACAAACTTTAAAATATTTTGAGTTCTGTGAAAAATGTCTTTGGTAATTTGATAGGGATTGCATTGAATCTGTAGATTACCTTAGGTAGTATAGTCATTTTGATAATATTAACTCTTCCAGTTCAAGAGCATAGTATGCCTTTCCATCTGTTTGTGTCATCTTTGATTTCTTTCATCAGTGTCTTACAGTTTTCAGAGTATAGGTCTTTTGTCTCTTTAGGTAGGTTTATTCCTAAGTATTTTTTATTCTTTTTGATGTGATGGTAAATAGGATTGTTTCCCAAATTTCTCTTTCTGATCTTTCATTGTTAGTATGTAGAAATGCCGTCAATTTTTGTGAAATAATTTTGTATCCTGTGACTTCACCAATTTCATTGATGAGCTCTAGTAGTTTTCTGGTAGCGTCTTTAGGATTTGGTGGTAATGCAAATTGGCAAAACCACTGTGGAAAACAGTATGAAGATTCCTCACAAATCTAAAAATAGAATTACCATTTGATCCAGCAATCCCACTCCTGGGCATCTATCCAGAAAAAAACCGTGACTTGAAAAGATACATGAACTCCAGTTCTTCATTGCAGCACTATATACTATAGCTAAGACATGGAAACAACCTAAATATCCATTGACAGAGGAGTGGATAAAGAAGAAATGGTACATACACACAATGGAATATTACTCAGTCATTAAAAGGAAAGAAATAATGGCATTTTCAGCAACATGGATGGCCCTAGAAATTATCATGCTAAGTGAATTCAGTCAGACAGTGAGACACCAACATCATACATATGCTATCACTTACATGTGGAAATGAAAAAAGGACACAATGAACTTCTTTGTGGAACAGATACTGATTCACAGACTTCGAAAAACTTAATGGTTTCCAAATGATATAGGTTGGGGGATGGGGGGAAGCACCTGGGGTTTGGGATGGAAATACTAAAAACTGGGTTGTGATGATTGTTGTGCAACTATAAATGTAATAAAATTCATTGAGTAATTTAAAAAAAAGATTCAAGAGAGACAAGTGATGTCAATGTGGTTTTATTACATTTATATCTACTGCAGCTCCTTACAATCACCCCATGAGGGATGTGTGCACAGGTGGTGGAGGGGTGAACCCCACCAAAACAGGAAATTCAATTAGAGTGAAGGTCATTATCACTTATTGCAAGATGGTCCAATAAGTGGACTAGTTAAATAAGAAGATAAAGCTCATTTCCAATGGCATCAAATAACTAATTTCATCTCAAATTATATTAAATAAGGAAACATCAACAGAAATGAGACAACTATACTGTATATAGACAAGGATTACATACGGTTCCTAAAAGCACGAAATCTTATCATAGAGTGTACTCACCTCTATCAACACATTTCAGTCTTTTGGTTGCCTCTAAGGCTTACAGGTTTTTTTTTTTTTTTTTTTAAAGGATTATGTTATATATGGAAAAGTCAATAAAAACAAAACCTAATAAACCTAATAGTCCAGGGCAAATAACCTGTAACAAGAATACCCATGAATTTTCTTGGTATTTATTTTAATATTGCTCAGTTCAATAGGGTTGTTTGCGTTCTAATCAAAGAGCAATCTATATTTCTATTTATCTTCCTCAGAAGTAGTAAAAGAGCTTATTTTGGTAATATCCGCTGTGGGGAAGAAGGGGAAGTAATTGGACCCAGGAATAGCTCAGATGATGCAAAACGTATCCTTTGATGATTCTCAATAGGTCTTATAACACAGACTATTATCAACTGCTAGATTTAAAAGTCACAATGGCATAGTCCTAGAGTTCATGTAACAGGATTGTGAGAAGGTTGTAACTTTCTTTCCCTAGAATCAAGAGAAAGTACCATTCATTTGAATTAAAGTAAACTCTTTCTATAATCATTTCCAATAGTAACCAGAGCCCTAAGGAGGTGCATGTATATTCCAATACTTCCTCTACATCTGTCCTTGAGTTGACATGAGGTGGCAAGAGTTATTTTCAGACCAATTGGCAGGACGATATGGTTTATGTTTTACAGTGAAAGTCCCTGATGCAGACTCCAAGCAACCAAATCCTTGGGTTCTAGTCTGGCTTTGCTACTATCTAGGTCTGCAAATTTAACCTCTCTTGGCTTCAGGTTCTAGAAATTGAAAAAAAAAAAAAAATGGAGTACTTCATTCTTAAGATCAACCTCCAGTTCCATATTCTTAATCAGAAAAAGTATGACAGGTTTAAGAAAATAATTAATGGTCTACAGAATTAAAATCAAAGAGACTTGCTGAGGTAAGCAGCAAAACTTATAAAGGACAATGTAAGGTTAATTTTCTTCTAGACTGAGTGAACTTGTACCTAGTATTTATGTGGACTTGAAAACTATAAGTGTTTTTAAAATTAAATCTAAAATGAAGGCATTTAAAATTATTAGCTGCTTATCAGCATGATACACAAAGAACACTGAAGTGTGAGATTTTTCCAGCGAAACTCATCATTAAACTTTCACTAACAAAGCCATCATTTCTTTTCCCCTCTGTGATCACACCATCTCTGAGGCACAATTTTCAGTTTAACAGTCTTAAAATAAGGCGAGATTAGGAAAGCTGAGCAGGCAAATCAAATGATTAAGTTTCAAAAAGTTTTACAGGTATTTAAGCCTTGGGAAAGCTTAATCAAAGTTAATGAAGAATTTAAAACAGGAGTGAAAATTAAAGCAGTAGGAAATGTTAAAGAAAAAATGACTATTCGGTTGAAAAAAACCCAGGAGGAGCCATGGGGAACTGATGCTAATTATCATTGACAGGAGGAACTGGCTCCAGCAAACACTGGAAGTGACCTGAAGAAACAGAACTGAGGGAATGAGGGCAGAAAAGGAAATTTAAGAGGGATGTGTGAAAGGGAGGGTGCAACATGGATTGTATTTTTTAGGCAGATTATTGATTCTGCTTAAATGCGTTTCTTCTAACATCCATATTACCATAAAGACAATCAGAATCTCCCCAGCTCTTGATATCTGTTCGCTCACTCATTCATTTAACATTCTATTTGGAGCTCAGTCTATTAGAGCATCTGGCTGAGTTCTGTACCACTAAATTCATTACCCACCTATCCTATGAGAATAGATCCCAAATGCACCTCATAATCCTAAAACAGAAAATTTTAAACATCTCATCCTTCTTGGCCTCAGTTATTGGTTACTCATCTTGAACCAGGATTACCCCGGATTGACATACCATCCATAAATGACCACACACTACAATGTTTTCTGTAATATCTTATTACAAACATATATCAGGCATTTCAATCTGTGGTGTTGTTTTATCTTATCAAATATTATCCAAAAGGTACAGATAAGAGAAACTAAATAGCTGGTCCAAAGCTAAGGAAGGCATTTTCTTTTGCCCAATCACAACAGGATTTATCAAATTATCCACGTGTGATTTAACTGAATCCCAAGATGGATTTATTTCCAAAGTATGGCACCAGAGAGTAAGATAGTATTAAAATCACCTTTCAGGGTAACTATATTTATAGAAATGCACAGAAAAATGGGCTAACCTTGGTACTCTCCCCCATTGCAGAAAATAGGAGAAATATTCTGAATATTCTGAAATATTCTGTTCAGTCATTTCTCTATGTTTGGCAATGTAACAAAAATACATACTAAAAGCAATTCTAAATAGCCTACCAAATAGTTAGCAAAGCCAGGGAACTGCCCACTGAACTCTTAGTGTTGGCTTTCTTTTTGGGAGAGTGATGGTGGGGTCACAAAATACAAACTAGAAATAGCAACCACAAAATAATACCCAGGGATATTAAATGCCAATGTTTTAGGGGTTTGGAGAGTGCTATAAGGTCTAGTGGGGGCCATGATAATCAGAGTGAATTGCTAAGGGACTCTGCCCCCTACTTTGTTCCTCTCTAGTAGTCTAAACAGTGAGGAATGTGAAGCATGGCAACAGTCAAAGACCAGCCTCTCTTTTTTTTTTCTTTCTATGGCCACCCCTGGAGCGTATGGAAGTTCCTAGCTAGGGGTCGAATCTGAGCTGCAGCTGTCAGCCTATGCCACAGACAGCAATGTAGGATCTGATCCATATCTGTGATCTACATTGCAGGTCGTGGCAATGCCAGATCCTCAACCCACTGAGTGAGGCCAACATGAGGCTGCAGCCTCACAGACACTATGTCAGGTTCTTAACCTGCTGAGCCATCTGGGAACTCCCCAAAGGCCATCCTTGATCTCCCCTGGCATCAATTGGCATGCCAACGGGAGAGGGCTCTAATAATTGTGACCCTTCTTCATGCCACCAGATTGGAAGAGTCACAAGAAGGGGGTCATAGGTAAAAGCTGGGACTGACAGGGGATATCTTTGGTTGTCAGAGATGCTCGCTTTCACAGAGAAACTGTGTTTACTATTAAAATTTGCAAGGTAAAAAAAGTGCTGTTTCCCATCAGTTAGCATTGCCTGTGAAGGCAACATGTACTTAAGGAAACAAATTCATCCACATCTGACATTGGTTGCAGGGTCTAACCTTTGCCAACAGATTAATGCATTAGCAAGGAAGCCAAATGAAAAGTGCTTAAGCACACAGTACAATGGCTATGATTTAGGAGTGTTCACATGGCAGTTTATATTTACTGAGTGCTACAATGGTTTCCATTATTTATTCTTCAAGACAGATACATGAGGTATTATCTCCATTTTTTAGGTAAGGAAAATAAGGCATCAAGTAGTTAATGTGGAATCATATAGATTAAGTCAGGCTGCATCTGTACACACACACACACACACACACACACACACACACACACACACAAAACCTTTGGGAAATAAAAAAGAGCCTAAAATGCTTTCTTGACAGTAAATAGACCAGTGGCATTGAAATAATTTCTTAGCAGTAAAACACCATTTTAAAAAAACCCAAAAAGCTGGCATTCCTGCCGTGGCACAGTGCTTAACGAATCCGACTAGGAACCACAAGGTTGCGGGTTCGGTCCCTGCCCTTGCTCAGTGGGTTAACGATCCGGCGTTGCCATGAGCTGTGGTGTAGGTTGCAGACGCGGCTCGGATCCTGTGTTGCTGTGGCTCTGGCGTAGGCCGGTGGCTACAGCTCCGATTAGACCCCTAGCCTGGGAACCTCCATGTGCCGTGAGAGCGGCCCGAGAAATGGCAAAAAGACAAAAAAGAAAAAAAAATGTTAATAGAGTTCCTTTTATACAACACAACAACGGCATTGCATTCATAGAATTTTAAGTATAAATTTCTAACAATGACTAACTATTAGGGCAATTAGTAGTCTTATGAATATAAAATTTAAATCAGCATGGATAGTTGTTCCAGCCTTCTCTGACACTTAGCATCTGTGAATTTCAGAACTGAACCCCACAGACCACAGGACCACTAGCTATTGGTGGGAAATGTTTGCTTAACAGTGAAAAATCATAGATTCAAGGAGTTCCCACCGCACACCATGGGATCAGTGGTGTCTCTGGAACCCTGGGTCACAGATTCGATCCAAGGCCAGACAGAGTGGGTTAAGGCTCTCACATTGCCACAGCTGTGTGGTATAGGTCACAACTGTGGCTCCAATGTGATCCCTGCCCAGGAACTTCATTTAAAAAAAAAAAAAAAGTATAAATATAGCTTTCTTCATATGGCTATGCCTCAGGGAAGCCAAAAAAGAAAAAACATATGTAAGTTCAATAAAACCCATATGTATGTGTAGACATAACGTAATAGCATCTGAGCTGGAAATGCATTCGGAGCTGCAGCTGCCGGCCTAGGCCACAGCCACAGCTACAGCAACCATCCGAGCCATGTATGCAACCACAGCTCATGGCAACGCCGGGTCTTTAACCCACTGAGAGAGGCCAGGGATCGAACCCCCATCCTCATGGATACTAGTCAGGTTCAATACTGCTGAGTCACAGTGGAAAATCCCTGGAACTCTTGAATGTAGTCATTTAATTAGTGAACCAACTGTCCAGTTGAGCGGGGTGAGATGGGGAGAACCTACAAGAAGAAGAAGCATGTACACAGGGTGATAGAAAGGGTGCAGCAAGGAAGGCTTGTGGCCAGTTGGAAAAACTCCTCCCTGGTCCTCATTATAAATCTGTCCTCTCTCAGGCAGGAAACAATGAAATGCAATTAAGTAAAAAGATGCTAACGGTCATATTAATTTTCCAAGAAGAAACAATAGCCTGACGACCTGGAGGCTATTGTCTCAACTGTCTGTCTGTTGAGAAAAAAACTGAATGGAACTAGAACTTTTAAGGGGCGTGTGAGTTCAGAAAGAGAAAAAATAGGGCAAGCCAGGACAGGCAGGCAGAAAGCACGGATGAAGGTGACATCAGTGGAGTTGATGTCATAAGGCAGCTGAGACCACACAGTGTCTGTGGGCAGCCCACGAGCCACAGGCTGAGTTAATGCTCACTGAGTCACAGGCGGCCACTCCCAGTGGAAGCTAAATGTGGTGAACCCAGATGCTAGAAAGAATAAGGCATGCCTCTCCAGGAACCAAATAGAATATAAAGAGAATGATATGACCTTGGACAGGAAGGAGGAAGTAAAATGAATTAGGAAGAAAGACAGAACTAGGGACTGGAACCAATGAGCCAAACTGATGAGCAGAGAACAGAATCAGAAACTGCCAGACCTGAGAAAGCTTCATCTAATCCATGAAGTTTGGGGCTGAGACATTTGAAGTACACATAGCACCTGTTAGCTCTGTCTAGTCTAGTCTATGCTTCAAACCTGGGTCAAGGTGAATACCGTGGCTCTGGGTTACTATGCTGCTTTGTATGAAGGCTGCCTTCTAGATCAACTGTAGCAGAATGCTTTGGTTCTTTACAAAAGGGGAGGCAGGGATGGTGTGCTCTAATGAATGACAAGGGAGGCATACATTTAAATAAAGAAGGAAGGCCAGGACTCCTGTAACAGAGGCTTTGGGAAATAATTATTTTATTCCCCAAATTACTGGAATCACAAATTATGCCATTTCAAGTGGTAGTGGGAACCAACCTGGGGTCATGTTTCTGTTAAATAAGAAAGTGCATGTGATTAATTTTGTAAACTAAAAATCACTGGAAAAGGAAAATTATATACTGAGTTGACCCTGGATTTCAGTCCTTAGTTCACAAAGTGTGTGTGTATATATATAAATTTTTCCTGTGTATAAATGTGAAAGATGTACACTACAGAATATTTGGAAAATAGTGAGAAAGATTTAAAAAAGAGGGAAATAGTCAACCTTAAACATTCCACTTAGAGAGGACCACTTTCAATAGTTCGCTGCATTATACACAAGGCTTTATTCTTTTGTACATCTGTGCCTTGTTTATGAGTACAACTGAGGCCCTAATACTTTCCTTTTAGTTGTCAACGTGTTGTGTATTTTGCCATTTCATTAGAAACTTAAAACGTTCTTTTAAAGGCTGCATGAAATTGCATTACGTTTAATAAATTTCCTAAAGTTGAAAAGGTAGGTCTTCAAATGACTACCATTTCGAATAAAGTTATAAATGGTATATAAAGTTATACTATTTATTTCAACTAAAGTTATAAATCAGTGTTTTTGATTTTACTTGCATTTATTTGGTTACTGGTAGGATTGATCATTTTTCATATTTGGGGCTATGTGCCTTTCTTTTGTGTATTGCCTTCAAGTCTATGGTCTATTTCTCTTTTTTCACTGAGGTATTAAGCTTTTTAAAGGTGCTCTCTTTATATTAAATATATAAATTCATCCTTTGTCATACATATTTAAAATATCATTGATTTATCCTATTTCTTTTATTTTTTTGACATATAGGAGGCTTTAGATTTTTATGTAGTTAAATATTTTCCTCCTGGTTTTTGTTTCTGGTGACACGTTCTGAACGATCTCCTCTATGCTACAACTACACATACATATTCTCCAGAGGTATCTTCTAATTCTTTCAAGGCGTAATAAGCTTGGAGCTTGGAGGTTTGAAGCTATTCCCAACCCTCACCTTAATCCTCTACTCTAATCTGCCTCTGCTGACCTGAGTGGTAATCTGATCTGTGATTTAATTTCCTCATCATGAAATATGATTAATATGAACATCTACCCCGCAGGACACTTAAAAGTAATTAATGGGATAATCCATATGACATACATGGCTCAGTTGCCTGAGGTATAATAAATACCCAATAAACTTTCGAGATTATTTAACTCCCTGTTGCAAATGAACACTGTTTTGGAGAATACAACAAAAATGGACTTAAATTTAAATGTTTCCAAATTATTCTCAACACTATATTTTGAATAATTCACATTGTGTCCCACTATTTTGAGATGCTACCACTGTTATATACTAAATGACTACAGGTGTTTGGATACGTTTCTAGACTTTTTATTGAAGTCCATTGATCTGACGAAAAAGTAATGCAACACTGCTATAATACTAAAATCAGTGTGGCTGAATAATGTTTTAATTACTTTTAGTACAATCACCCTCCATAATTATTCTTTTTTCAGAAAATGTCCTTGACTAATCAGGCTGCCAAAACTTCTGGTTAAAACTCCAAGAGGGAATTAACCAAAGTATATAAAAATGCCATTTCTCTAAAGAACATTCCAAGGGCTCCCTCTAATATTTATAGAGAACGTCCAAGGTGAAATTTTCTATCTAAAGTTTACCTGAACGCTCATCACTTCCTAGATTTTGTCCAGTAGAATTTAAGTGTACAAAGGTCAGTACCAACTGTTCAAAACAAATCAAGATTTAGGAGTTCCCTTGTGGCAGAACAGATTAAGGATTTGGCGTTGTCATTGCAGTGATTTGGGTTGCTGCTGTGGCGCATGTTTGATCCCTACCCTGGGAACTTCCACATGCTGTGGGCATGGCCAAAAAAAATAAAGTTTCTGCTTGCTTGTTTTGTTTTTATTTCTCAGGGCCATGCCCACAGCATGTTTGATCCCTACCCTGGGAACTTCCACATGCTGTGGGCATGGCCAAAAAAAATAAAGTTTCTGCTTGCTTGTTTTGTTTTTATTTCTCAGGGCCATGCCCACAGCATATGGAAGTTCCCAAGCTAGGGGTCAAATCAGAGCTATAGCTGCCAACCTACACCACAGCCACAGCAACATGGCATCCGAGCCATGTTTGCAACCTACACCAGAGGTCACAGCAACGCTGGATACTTGATCCACTGAGAGAGGCCAGGGATCGAACCCGCATCTTCATGGATAGTAGTTGGGTTTATAACTGCTGCACTACAATGGGAACTCCCCAAAAAATCAAGCTTTAAACGTATCTTTGTAAAGACTAGATCAAAGAATCCATTGATCCTCCCCAAACCATTCCCTAAACCTAGCCCCAGGGACCCTCAGGACTCCGAATCATCACAGGACTGTGGTCAACCAACCCAAGTTGATGCTGCTTCACCCATTACTTCAGGGAAGAAGAAACCAAATGCCTGCAGAGCCTGAGAACAAGCAGCCCAAGTGCCAGCTCTTCCTCATACTGTCTCCACCCTGCCCTGGATAGGTTGGTGCCTATGGGAGTCTTACTTGCCTCACCTGGGTGGGCCTTCCTGTCAGTAGCGAACTAATGAAGTGGGAAGACAGAGGTGCCAAAAGTGTCACCCTCAGTCTACTCTTGCATCCTCCTCTCTAGAAAAAAAACAAAAAAGGAGCCCTTTGGCAACTTGCATCAGATCAATACAGCCCACTTCAATGTGAGAAAGTTCCCAAGTCTTCACAGTGACCTGACTTTTGTCCCAACTTCTGTTTAATGATTCCAGGGTTCTGTATGCAAAACGTATGTTTTGATAGATCGCTGTTGACTGTTAAAATGCCATGTTCACATTCCTCCTCTCCTCAGTATTTATTTCACAATAAATACCTTAAGACTTTCCAAATTACTCTAAATTTATATTTTGTAATAGATTCTTCGGGGTCTTTTACTTTCTCCCAGGATTTGGAAACTGACAGGAAAAGAAAACTGAAAAGGGATCCTTTAATAGAAATGCGTAAATTATGCTGAAGATAGAAGACAAATAAGGAAAACTGCTGTTTTTTTCAAATTAATTTTGACTATCAAGTAGATTGGGAGTGTGAAAATGACAGAAAAGAAAAGAAAGAAAAAAAGATATCTTAAGGTTCCTGAGAGCTAGGAAGAGGAATGCTAAGTTGAATTAGATGTATAGAGGTCAGGAAGGGAGCATTCAAAAAATCCTGATAAAGGGAAGCATGAAAACATTGCTGAGATTCTGAAAGAGAAAAAAATGCTTAAGAGGTTTATTAGGTTATTCAAAAGTAAATTTCACTTTTCCTTCTGCAAGTAATTTTTAAAAAGAAAAAAAGGGTAGGAAAGCTTATCTAGAGAGACCAGTTGGAAGCTGTGATATCAAATTTGCGTATATGATAGAAGGATGGATAACTAAGGGGAAATATTTGTAAAATAATAGAGTTGGAAATACTAAACCCCAGAATAAGCTAAGGCTTGAAAATATATATATATGGCAGGAAATATAGTCTTCTCATCTTCCTCCTCTTCCTTTTCTTTTCCATGCCATTGAGCCAGAGGAGTTTCTTTGTGTCTCAATGGGTTAAGAACCTGACATAGTGCCCATGAGGATGCAAATTCAAACCCTGACCTAGCTCAGTGGCTTAAGGATCAGGCATTGCCACAAGCTGTGGGGTAGGTCGCAGATGAGGCTTGGATAGGGTGCTACTGGGGCTGTGGTGTAGGCCTGCAGCTGCAGCTCCAATTGGACCTCTAGCCTGGGAACTTCACATGATACAGGTGTGGCTCTGAAAAAAAAAAAAAAAGAAGAAGAAGAACAAGAAGGGCCAGAAAGGCAAATGTCTTTGTTCCTCACAGCAGGAATGATTGAGTGTTTGGGGTGCAGAGTTGTGTGTTGCTCTACTTCTCATCCTCATCCGTAGTGGAGAACAACTGTTGATTAAAGATGGTTAGGGGCCAATCCCAGCATGAAGCACCTCACCAGGTGAGGACATTGTAACAGGTACTTTAATTCTAAACGAATTGAAGACTCTAGCCATGTTCACTTATTGGTGAACATCCTGGTTTGCCTAAGATAGTCCCAGTTTATGCCTGCCTTTCTGACACACTGATAGACCTATTTCTCTTTTAAATGTATCTTTATTTATTTTGTCTTTTTAGGGCCACACCCATGGCATATGGAGATTATACCAGGCTAGGGGTTGAATCGGAGCTGTAGCCACTGGCCTATGCCGGAGCCACAGCAACATAGGATTCAAGCCGCGTCTGCGCCCTACACCACAGCTCATAGCAACGCTGGATCCTTAACCCACTGAGCAAGGCCAGGGATGGAACATGCATTCTCATGGATCCTAGGCAGACGCGTTTCCACTAAGCCATGACAGGAAGTCCTTAAAAGTATCTTTATTTGGATGATAAATTATATAGTTATCCTTAACATTTCAGAACGCCCAAGATATCTCACATTTACTTTTTTTCAATTATCTTTGAGAATCTATGGAGAATGGAAGTGGTGCTGTGAAAGTTGAGATGAGCTATATTCTAATTTTCAAAAGTGTAAAGAAGGAATATGTGATTATCCTGTGACCAAAGTATGTAGATTTGATGATCTGAGGTTACAGACTATCATCCAGATTTTTGCGATGACTTTGAGAGAGAAAAAGTCATCATTAAGAGGGAACATGGGTTTTAAAAAACTATATTAGGTGAGATCCATCTTTATTCCTTCTTTTTTTTCAGGCTAATGTAGTACATGCCACAGAATTTCAGTAGACAGATTGAAGGTGGATTTTAACAAGATCTCAGATAAAGATCTTCTTGATACTCTTACAGACAAGGATAGAAATGCAAACTGTCATAGAGTTTGATAGATTTTAATTGGCTGAATGACTACTGCAAATAGTGTTGACTAACGTTCACTAATGAGCAACATTAACTCTGCCCTTGGCACTGTCCTTTTCAATATTTTTCTCACCAAATTGGATTAAGACATGCTGATCAAAGTTACATCTGACGCATGGCAATAACAGATACTGAGATGTCAGAGTCAGGATCCAAAATTATCTCATCAGACTGGGAAAATGAGCCAAGGCTTAAAAATTAAATTTCATGGGGAGAAACAATTTCATAGGGAGAAATTTATTTTCCAAAAACCAGTTGCACAAAAACAACGAGAGGACATGAGATTATATAGTAGCAGATATAAACAAGAAATAAATAATTCTGTGGACTGAAAATCATCATGTGGTGAGTTGGCCGCAAAAGCAAATACCGACATCAAGGGGGTGATTTATCAATTCCACTTTGAGCCCAGCATGTCACACCCAACATAACACATTCAACTCCAGGAACCTTGAGCTTAAGTAAGACAGTGGCGGACTAGGAACCCGGCAAAGAATCATCAGGAGAGTAAATTGTAATAGTCATTTTTCTTAAAAAATAATCAATACAATAGCAAGAATAACACCACAGATTTGCACCCCGTTATCTGCAGTTCTGAAATCCCAGACAAAGAAAATCAAAAGACGTTTAACTCAATTGTTGCCAAACCCTGATCTGAAATAAGGAGAGAGCCTTTATCTATTCCAACATAGTGTACATATTCATATATTTATTTGTGGAAATATTAATGTACCTAATTATGGGATTCTGCCCTATGGCCCACTGGATAAATATCTCCATTTATCTCCCTACTGCCTTTCAAATAAAAATCTAATACTAACTTCAAAAAACATCAGACTTCAAGGGTAAAAGATTGTGAACTAATAATAATGAAAATAACAATAATAATCATAAGTAATAATATAAGCATAGTAATTATATCAACTAATTATAATATTTATAATATAGAATAATACAATGTTAAAATAACAAGGATAACAATAATAATAAAAGCTAGCAGGTAAACAGACTGTGTGCCAGTGTGCTGTCACAGCATGCAGATCAGCAAAGGCTTTGAGGTAGCAGAGGTCAGGACCCAAGGGCAACAGGAGGACACGAGAAACAGCAGGGGTAGATTGTCAGACGTCTCCTCCCTCTGCACCTGCTGTTGGAAGCAGAATCCATGCCCTCTGTGGACTGGGTGCCCCCCCCACCCAACATACTTAAACATTTCAGGGAAAAACCACAAAGGGGAGATAATGGACTTAGAGGATAGCCTGGGCTGTCTTGCAAGGCGGGTCCCTTCAAGGTAACCATGATATGTACCAGGACTGGGAACAAATTCTACAATGCCACCCAAGGGGTAGGCATTCCTGGGGAAATTTACAAAGAAGAAAATCAGCAAAAGAGACTGTGGCCCTGCATCCTTCCATCTCTTTATAGAGAGGCGTGGGGGCCAGCCTGAGCAGTTAGCACACAATGTGGTTTCCTTCTTTTTCTTCTTCTTTTTTTTTTTTTGAAAAAGGGCAGGCTCCTGCTTGTTCAATTTGTCATGGTAGATGTTACCTTGAGTGCTTTAATCCTTCCAAATGTTCTGCTCCAATTTCTAACACTCAGAAGTGTGTCTTGAACATAAAAGTTTAAAGAGACTTTAGCGGTAAAAGTAGACTGCATGACCTCTAAGATACTTTCCAACTCAGTGTCTTTGGTTTTATGAGATGCTCTGCAGAAGTATTACGCATTATTAATATTTCCCCTAATCTTAGTTGGCATTCTATTAGCCTTCCTCACTGATACTGCACAGTGAATAAAGAACATAAATGTATCAATACAGACCTTTGTCCTCAAGTCTATTAACTGATTTGGGGCAATATAAACTGCACTCGGGTGAAACATCATTTCTACGTAACTCACCCACTACAATTCAATCTCTTTTGATTCGTATTCCATCTTTCAACTTGCCAGCCTCTTCCCATTTATTTCCTTCTCCTACTCATGCGTCAAACGCAAGAAAATCCATATTCCAGCTCTACTGTACTGCTTTCCAGAGATTTGATAAACCCCAAACAGCAACAGAGTAGATTTATCGTCGTCTGTGTCATAATGACTGAGGGATATAAAAGGCAATATGTTTTTCCCTAGGCATAATCCTTAAATGCAGGTGATGGTATTTTCTGTGATCTCTTTGGTATTCTCTCCCTTAAAAAAGAGGATACATTATCTTCCTGAAGTGGGTGTTCATGTCTGCAAATTTGCATCGACAAGTTTGCATCTCTATTCAAAGCTCCTCAGCGGTGCCCGCTTCGCATCAGTCGTGTTCTGTCAGACCGCCGAGCAGATCCAGTGTAGGTTGTGAGGACATCTACCAGGGGCTGTCCGCTGTGAGATGACTGAGGAAATAATTAGGTGTACTTGCTGGCCCCCAAGACCTTACACTATAAAGATAAAAACTCTATAATTTAATGTAATATGTATAATAATGGAGAGAGGTGTAAATGGCCAGCTCAAGAGGGTCACCCAGATAGAAGGAACCATCATTTGTTCTGAACAAGTTACCATGGCAACGAGAAGAGTTGCTTAACATTGACTCAAATTACATGGTTTGAAAGTCATCTAGCAATTGTCATTCGATTTGTATATACCTGAGTACCAAACCTGAATCAGAACAAATAATTGGAAAAGAAAAAAAAATAAATGAGTTGCAGCTCTGGTCACCTTTCAAGGCAGCGCTCTAAAGTACACCAATGTGCCATGAATGCATGGATGGATGTGGGTCAGACCTTCAGTCTTCATGCGCTGCTGTTGGAAGAGGAAAGGAGCTTCCAAGCCACTCATCACAAGCTCAAAGAGCCTCTTCTTTTTGTCCCAGTGGGCCATATAAATGGCATCACTTCTGTGTGTGTCGTGTCCTGAATATGGGAAGCACTGAAAGTGTAAGCCTTAGTTTAGGGATGGTTAAAATTAAACTGGTTAATTGACTCACTGATTTATTTTTCCTTGATATATATATTAGTGGGTGTCACTGGGTTGAAGCAGCAACATTGATGAAACCCAAACATGAGCCCACTAAGATTTCATAGTTAACACTGTGACTTGATCACTTCTCGTTGAACACTGCTTCTGAGAATAGGATCCACACTGATCTAGAAAAAGGATATTGACTTCTGCTCTATTTTGTTTTCTTTATATTTAAGACATACATTGTTAATAGTTGATAAATTGATATAGACTGGTACCCTGATTCCAAGGAAAGTAATCAAGCAATATCATGGAGGAATCTGAATTTGAAGTATCTTTGGTGCTATTCAGATTTATTCTTGAGTAAATCCTGCTTTTTATTCCTAAAGAGCCATTGAGAGGTATATTTGCATATATACATTTGGAGGAAGAATGCATTGGTTCTGAAGGATTTTCCAGGCAAGGGGAGGAAAGATAACAGCATAGTGAAAGGGAAATGTCTTTGAGCTTCTTGAAGCACTTTTAAATCAGTGGTTCTTCTCTTTCCAATAAACAAAGTACTCTATAAAAAGACGCGGACAAACAAAACCTAAGCAACTTCTATTTTGTAAGTGATCTTCCATTAAGAGATACTCAACTACCTGGAAAACTTTATGCCTCTTCAGTGTGCCTGCTGCTGCCTTCTTTCTGGCTGACACTTAGGTCCTGGCAATGGTTGCATACAGTCTCTTAATTCCAGGAATGGAAAGAGTTTTTCAAAATTGCCTCATGGTGGGGGTGGGGAGGCCTCCCATCAAGCACTTGGTCTCTTCCACTGTCTTAAATGTAGATGATAAAAAATACTATCGTAACAATTTGAAATTTGTTTTTATATTCAGAAACGTCTTTGTCTAAAACTGTAAATCATTCTCCTTAACACTTTAACATCTGAGACCTTTATCTAGTCTTGTTTTTACTTCAAATTCCCGAGGCGTCTGCCTACAAAGCTCTCTAAAACATTGTTGGTTTCCTCTTTTTTCCCACCATTTTATTCACTCAACCTCCCTTATTAATTCAATAAAGATTGTGTTCCAGGGTCCATGCTAGAAACTAGAATTTGAAAAGATGAGTATGACAAAAAGAAAATTTTAAAAAGGAGTTCCCATCATGGCGCAGCAGAAACTGAGTCCAACTGGGAAACATGAGGTTGGGGATTCGATCCCTGGCCTCACTCAGTGGGTTGGGGATCTGGCACTGCAGTGAGCTGTGGTGTAGGTCACAGATGCGGCTCAGGTACAGCGTGGCTGTGGCTGTGGTGTAGGCTGGCAGCTGTGGCTCTGATCAGACCCCTAGCCTGGGAACCTCCACGTGCTGCAGGTGCAGCCCTAAAAAAGACAAAAAGAAAAAAAATTAAAAATTAAAAAGATGAGTAAACATGGTCCTCCCCTTCAAGGGGCTTATAGTCCAATGGAGAACACTCTGACATCCCATTGTTAAAATGAGTCCAAAAGCTAATTTTTATACCAAAAATGTTATCATAAATAATGGGCATATTATGGTAAATCTTCCCAAACTGATATGCTACCCACTTTTATTTTTGGATTTATGGACAATTTCTTATGAAAATTTAATTTCCTCTGATGTAAACTTTTAAATGAGATACATTAAAATAAAATTAATCAAAAAATTTAGGGCAAGAAGGGCTCTGCTGAGATCTTTTAGTGTAATCTTCTCATCTAACTGATGGAAACACTGGTGCCTAGAGAGCGAAATAACTGTATTTGCTCAATAAATAGAGCCGGAGCAAAAGCCATACACTAGGCACTGAGGTGCAGGCTGGAACTACAGTGATGAATGAGATCCACACTAGACTGTGTAATTAATAAACAATTATCCATAATTTAATTGCAGTTGTAATAAGTGCTATTCTTTATCAGTGAGAAGTAGGAGATACTGAAAGAGGATAAACAGAGTGAAAAAAAAAAAAAAAAACCCAGTCTATATACCCAGAGACTATTTATCTCAGAGGGTCTCATGAAAGATGGGACTTTATGCACAGGAGGTTCGCCCCAGGTCGCACAGCCAGGAGATGCACAACTGGAACTGGAACCAAAGTCTCAAGGCGTGAGTGGCACATCCTCTATTATATATTGGCAAGTTCCCTACTGGTGGTTATTTATTGCACACTGACAATGAGAATGTCAGTAGAACACTGTCTACTTAGTTTATAAGCTCACCTTTAGTCCTGCCTGACCAGTATGCTCATCATTCAATAAAAGCTTGAGATATATATATATATATATATAAAATTGTTGATCAAATTTATTTTGCAATAGATGGTAACAGAATTGAGAAAATATAATGTATATACACCCATTAAGTATTGGTTTGTGTATTTTTCCAATTACTTCTTTCTGATAGTGAGGTCTTGCCCCTTTGTGCCATATAATACAATTATTTAATAATGCAAATAAAGGACTGTTTTAGATTGACAACTCCCATAAGTGAGCTATTTATCACTAATATATTCATTTTATCTTTGTTTATCCTAGTGCACTGCCAACTAATATTATCGGTAGTGTGCTTTGCTTAGGAAGATGCAAGCATAACCAATTCTGTGTATATTTGTTACCTCCAACTTTCTGGTAACATTCAGGTACCATTCTTGGTAATGAACCACATGCTCTGTGCTTTTCAAAAGAGCACAGTCAGGAGTTCCCATTGCAGCACCACAAAAACAAATCTGACTAGGAACCATGAGGTTGCAAGTTCAATCCCTGGCCTCGCTCAGTGGGTTAAGGATCTGGCGTTGCCATGAGCTGTGGTGTAAGGCACAGAAGCAGCTCAGATCTGGCCTTGCTGTGGCAGTGGTGTAGGCTGGCAGCTGTAGCTCCAATTCAACCCCTAGCCTGGGAACCTCCATACGTGGCAAGTGTGGCCCTAAAAAGCAAAAATAATAATAATAATAATAAAAGGTACATTCTGGAGTTCCCATCGTGGCTCAGTGGGTAACAAATCCGACTAGGAACCATGAGGTTGCGGGTTCGATCCCTGGCCTTGCACAGTGGGTTAAGGATCCAGTGTTGTGGTGTAGGTTGCAGACACAGCTCAGATCCCGAGTTGCTGTGGCTCTAGTGTAGGCCGGGGGCTACAGCTCTGATTCGACCCCTAGCCTGGGAACCTCCATATGCTGCAGGAGCAGCCCAAGAAATGGCAAAAAGACAAAAAAAAAAAAAAATTCATCTGACACCTGGAATGTTTGTTCCTCTTTCTGTATCGATTTACTCTTCTTAATTACCACAAACCCTCAGACAGAGACACAGATACGCAGAGACACAGACACAAACACAAACATGCCTGTGTCTGAGTTACACTACAATCTTTCACCTCTTTTGCCTATGTAGTAGATTGAAACAAGAAAAGAAAAAAACTCATTTATTTTTAGAATTTAATGAGAAGTGATTCTGGAACCAATACATAAGTACTTCAGAAATATTTGAAGGAACAGTGAGCAGGTAGAGAAAATAAATGGTTAGGCAGCTGATTCTTTGACTTCTTAATCCCCGTATTGATTATGTCTCAACTTCAGCAAGTTCTTGCACAAAACAGCAGTCCCTGGAAAATCCCCCATTACCCTAGGATCCCCATGAGGTATTTCATTATTGAGCAGAAGTTGCTCGTCTCTGCCCTGGGGCAGCAGCCTTGCCTTCCCACCAGCTCCGCCCCCTTCAGAGAGCTGCCCATCCTCCATCCCCCGGGCCCACAGCCCACACCAGCCCTTGCCCACCTCCAGTAACCCGTCCATCCCAGGAGCTGGGTCCACCAGGCTGTGCTCCCCACAATTGCACAGCTACAGGTGCACACCCTGACAGCGACACGTTCACCTGAGATAGAAAACTGGACAGAAAGTACCATGTGTACACTTAATCCCAGCACCTTTTCCTTATCAGAAACAAAGAAAAGCTGGGCTGAAACTCACAGATTTAGAGATCTGAGGAGTTTCCTCCAAACAGAACAGCGTGTGACACTCTGACAGAGCAGTGACCTTGCCTCATTCCCGAGGATACAGATTTCCGGGCATCACGCTGACTTGTGTTTACTTTCAATTGCCAGATACATATTCTTAGAGGTAGGGAGAGGAGACTTACTCACAGATGGTAAGTTCAGGGGCTCATTAGCTTGAATGATGACCCCCTCCCCCAAATTCATGTTTCTAATCAAAAATGGTTAAGTATCCAGGCAGTTATTCCACAAAGACACGTTGTTTAACCTTGGAGCTTATTCTTCCCTTTCTCCTTTATTCACTGCATTTATAATTTTTCGTTAATTTTCATGGGTGATCCTCTATTCCTTCACTTTATGAACATGATTTACTCGGATTTTATGAGTTAGCCCAAACCCAGTGTAGGAAAGGAATTAGACACTGCTCTAAGTATAAAGAGCATCACTCAAAGCCGGGAAGCTTCACAACTAAACTAGATGTACCCTTACTAGTTCTTAAAGAATTTTTGAATTAAGGTAGCTTTCTTAGCACTGTAAATGCTTATATATATGTAAATGCTTATATATATGTTCATACATACGAGAGTCCATAGATCAGGGATAGACATTGTATATTGTCATATCCCAACCCTACCAAATGCCTGACTCATGATAGGCATTCCCCACATGCCTGTCAGACAGCCAATTGAATGAATGAAGGGGCAAATGAATGAATGAGTGGTTGTCAATGACACCTTTCCTTTACTGAAGACATAACACAAATTAGACTCTAAGTTGGATAGTCTATATCAATTATTTGATCTAAGGCTCATGATACTATAAGGCAAGTATGATTACTCCCAATTTGCAGATGAGAAATCCAGCCACTGAGAGAAGTAAAGAGCCTTAGCAAAGTTAACAAATTTCATAAATGACAGCTTTAACTAGGACTCAAGGCTGTCTAGTTCAAAGCCTGAACTCTTCGTCCCTAGGACAGGGGTCAGCAAACTATGGTCTACACCCCTCTTGCCTGCCACCCTTTTTGTAAAGGAAATTTTGTGGCAATACAGCCTCATCCATTTGTTTCCATATTGTCTCTGGCTGCCTTGGGGCCTACAGTGAAAAAGCCCAGCAGTTGCAAAGGAACTGGCTAGCCTGAAAGGCTGGATATCTATTCTCTGGCCCTTTGCAGGAAGAGAGTGTGATGCCTGCCCTAGGACATACCGAAGGAACAGATTACGGTGGTGAAGAAATGGTGAGAAGAAAAGCAGAGACTCCTGCCCAAGGGGATTCAATTTCCATGTTTGCTGATTCCACGATTTTATCCTACTCTCTACTCCAACACAACTGGGTTACTGTGGGACTGAAAAATACCCAGGAAAAGTCCTTATCTATTCAGTCATTCATTCATATTAGTGAAGTATAGTTGATTTACAATGTTGTACCAATTTCTGCTGTACAGCAAAGTGACCCAGTCATTTATAAATATATACATACACCCACACTGTCCCTCCCTTTCTTATATTATCTTCCATCATGGTCTATCCCTGGACACTGGATATAATTCCCTGTGCTATACAGTAGGACCTCATTGCTTACCTGTTCTAAATGTAATAGTTCACATCTACCAACCCCAAACTCCCAGTTCCTCCCACTCCCCACCCCCGCTCAGCAACCACAAGTCTATTCTCCATGCCTGGGAATCTATTTCTGTTTTGTGAGGTAAGCAGAAAAAGAAAGACAAATACCATATGATATTGCTTATATGTGGAATCTAAAATATGGCACAAATGAACCTATCTGCAAGGTTCTAATTTAAATTCAGTCAGCCTTAAGTCAATGTCGGCACAGACTGTGTTGTTGCCTCAGGCTCACATTTGTCCCTGTTTGGTGCTAGGGTTAACTCATTCCCAGGGAAGTCTCTGTTCAAGATGAGAGCAGATAGAGCACTGTGGGTTCCTGTTAAACAATGAATTAGACTTTCAAAGGGCAGAAATAAGGTAACCACATTCTTCAGTTCTCAGTGGAAAGTGTGAAAATTTTCGGAACTTAGTAAGCCTTTCTCGTCTCGTCTTTAAGGTGTCTCACTCTCGCTTTTCTACATCTTCCTTCCCTCCCTTCGTATCTCAACTTAACTGTACATCTATAGAACTTATCAGATGTCAAGTATGTATTGTATTAATTAAATAAAAGTCAATGCTCCTCTCTTAATTAGACCAAGCATTTAATCACGTTACATATGATAGATGCTACACAAACAAGATGTTTTCACCCAGACAAGGGCTAAACATTACTTGCTTTTGTTGGAAAGACGTATGGTCTTTGGGGGATGGGCGCTCTGTCCCATCGCTCTTTTTATCTATGAATGATGAGCCAAGAGCAGATTAAAGGCCCCAGGGAAGAAGATAAATTTGGACTATGTTCCCTTTTCTGTGAGATAGTTATTAAAACATTTCTAAGGTCCTTAAATCATCCACAATAAGGCCAGAAGGCAGGAAATTGTAACCTTCACAAAAGAAGGAATGCGTTGAATTTTTTTCACTGCTGTGTTCTACATTGCCTTGCACAGTGCCTGGCATGTTAATATTTGTGGATGAAAGAGAGGTGAGCAGGAGGGATGGAGGAGGGGGTAAGAGGAGGGAAATAGTGGAGAGAAGGAAGATAAAGAGAAGATCAGAGAGGGATCTTCTTTTGACAGAATTCTTTTGAGCACACCCATCATATGGAGTGCTTGGTCTAGACCGAGATTCTGGATTTAGTACCTGGTTTTTTGGGGGGTGGGGTGGGATGGGCAGTGGCTCTAGTCTCAGCAGATGTATTTGATGCTGGAGTCACTCCTAGCACATGGGCTCAGCTCAGGGAAGTGGCCCATTTGTGCATTGTCACATTTGCCTCCCAGTGATTTTGGGCTCTGACTTGTTTCTTTCTGATATGATGCTAAGGAAGAGAATAGCCTCCTCTTCACTTTGATCAGTGAAGTTTAGGGAGAATCTGCACCTCCTGGGCAGAGGCTCCTCAAGCAACACACCGATATTATCAGGAGAAGGTGGTTTGGTGGTCCCCTCATCTGCAGACTTGTTAGACTTTAACCACACTGCAACTCCAGCCAGGGCAGCAAAACCCCACTAAGCAGCCCAGGCAGGGGCAGCACCTGGAGAGGTTGGACAGGAGAGGTTCTGCTGCTTCCACACATGGAAACAGATCCATGGACAGGCTCATGGGGAAATGAGACCAGTACGGCAGATTCTCAGATTATCTCCATAGAGAAATTCTGCGGGAAGCCTCTTTTTTCTCATTTGAGAACTGGGAGCCCCTGCAACCTTGTGCTCTGTTTCCTCTGTGAGGCTGACTGTGTTAGTCACAGGTTTTGTTGAAGTTTAAAGTCTTGGCACTTTCCTGTCACCCCTCATTGCCCTTCTACGCTGTGAGGTCGGTGGAAAACAATGCACAGCATCTGGACTAGTGTGTTACCAATTCCTTCAGCCCAAAGGTGTGTGACAAACCAGCCAGAAACCACTGGCTTGCCTGGTCCTCATCAGAGTATCTATCACTGCGTAATTCTAGTGGCTCGCTTCTACCTGTTTTCATCTTTATACAACCATACGTACATATAGAAAGATTTTCACTATGAAATGTAATGTGCATACATATATCCGAACAAAACCTCATCATAGACCTTAATGAATTATTACCAGACAAACATTTGTGTAACCACCGCATGGGCCAGGAGATAGAACACAGCTGGCACTTTCAAACAACCACTCCTCACCCTGTGCACACTCATGGCCCTTCCTGTACCTTTTCCCAATCACGTCTTTCTCCTCCTATCTAAAGAGAACCACTCTGATTTTAAGGCAATATTTTCCTTCACTTGCTTCTTTCATTTCCACCTAAATGTATGTGGTGTGCCTTTCTAAATCTTTTAGTTTAGTTTTGCCTGTTTGTAAAAAACTCTATGTAAATAAAATCAAACTTTGTTAGTTCCTACGTGAACTCTCTAGAATCATTTTATCTGACTGGCTACTTTTGATTCTGCTTGTGAGAAATAGCTTCACTGTCCTGGTTATGTATAATTAATTTATTTTCATTGCTGAAGAGTATTTCACTATATAGATACACTATAATTTGTGTATCTATGTTAGCATTGATGAACATATGGGTTACTTCTAGTTTGGTTACTATACTATACTCCTATAAACATTCTTTTATATATGTCCTGTTACAAATGGACATGTAATTCCAGTGAATATATAACTAAGAACGGAATTGGTAGATTGGTGGATATGAATATCTTCAAATTAACAGAAAATGCCCATCTGGTGGGCAGAGTGGTTAAGCTAGTTACATTCCTACCAGCAGTGTGTAAGAATTCTTATAGCTTCACATCCTTATCAATAATGTGAGAAAAAAGAGGGTATCCATGTATGTGTGACTGGGTCACGTTGCTGTGCAGTAGAAAACTGACAGAACACTGTAAACCAGCTATAATGGAAAAAATAAAAATCATCATAAAACAAACAAAATACTTGATAGTCTCAGTTTGTTTAAATATAGCCATTCTCAAAGAAATCACTATCTTATTATGATTTTAACTTGTACTTCCTAAATCATTAATGGAACTTAAAATCATTTAACTTTTTTTATTTGTGAAGTATACATGTAAATTGCATGTTCTTTTTTTTTTCTATTGAGTTGTCTGCCTTTTTCTTGACTTGTAAGATTTTTTTTCTTAATAGGTATTCCAGAATACATACAAACACTTTGCTTTTCATATGTATTGTAAATGTTCTGTCTCATTCTTTTCACTCCCTGTGCTAACTGCAATAGGAGACACATGTTCAAGTCTCTGTGGCAGGGTCTCTGTAGACAGATATTCAGAGCACTGTTGAATACAAAGAAAGAGCTGCCAGCTGATCCTGGGAGGAATGGTAATTTGAAAAGGTCATATGAAGGTGAATCCTGAAAATACCCATTTATATTTTTTAGGAAAATAAAGGGACTTCCCTAAATAGAAGGAACAAACTTAAAGAGAATACTACCTAAACTTCACAGATGATACTTTGGGAGTAAATGAGATGTGAAGAAAGAACAGTAACTAGAAGAGCAAAGGATCTAAACTTGATAACCAAATTTAGAGGAGCTGTCAAAAAAAAGGAACAATGAGACAAGAGAGTTGAAGAGTGGTCCCTGAAGCAGGAATAAAATCAGATCAAGAGAGAATCATTAATAACCTCAACAACAGAACCATACTAGGTGTGATTTTTAATTTTTGTGTCAACTTGAATAGCCTGTGGGGTCCAGCTGTTAGATCAAACACTGGTATCAAAGTTGCTGTGAGGTAATTTTTAGTTGTGATTAATGTGTAAATCAGTAGGCTTTTTAGGCAAGCAGATTATGCTTCATGACATGGGTAGGTCTCATTCAATCAATTAACGGCTTTGGGAGGAAACATTGAGATCCCCAGAGAAGAAAGGGATTCTGTCTCCTGTCTGGCTTTGGACTCCAGATCACAACATCAACCTTTCCAGCCCACCATGTCTCTCGCTGGCCAGCCGGCCCTGCAGATTTCGGACTTGCCGGTCTTTGCAACCACGTGAACCAATTCCTTAAAATAAATCTCTGTCTAGAAATGTATATATCCTATTGGCTCTGTTTCCCTGCAGAACCCTGAAAAACATACCAGATGATCCAGAGGTCCTAAATATATCCATGCCAATGTGTAGTTGAACAGGGGCGGGAGCAAAATGCATTAGGATTAAGAAAATAGTGGCATTATGATGCTGAGATTAATTTCAGAACCAATGAGGATAATGAGAGAAATTATGGGCTTAATCAGTTAAAGTTACCGAGAAAAAGAAGTATTTTATTTTATTTATTTTTATTTTTGAAAAAGAAGTATTTTAAATGGGAATAAATGATACTCACAAGAGTTGGGGGAGAGCAGTGTATAAGTATGGCATGGACTTTTCAACCATAATTGTTGAATGACGGTGTTGGAACAGAAGTCTCAAGGCAAACAAATACTATGCTTCCTCTCTTGACCTATTAATGCAAGAGAGAGCAGTACTCATGGATGAAGAACGTTATCAGGAAAGGTCTATTTATCATCTACTCAGTGACCAATAGAACCTAGGTATAATTGAGAAATGGTACATGGAGTCTATAAGATTTAGAAGCATCTTTTCACTTAAATATTTGCTGTGGTTTAAGGAAAGCCTTAAGAGCAGATGCATGGTTGTCCTGTGGTGGAGTAGAGCTGGGCTGGATGGCAATGACAGTGAATTTTGGAAGTTGCAGATAGAAAAGAGGAAAATATAAGCCTGATGAGTATTACAGGCAATGGATAGCATATCACAGAGATCCGGGTTTAAATTCTGCAATCCTCTAATACACAGACAGTTACAACCTGTGTGACTGGTGTGGGAAGCAGAATTTTCAAAAAGTAACTCCAAATGCTCTTTCAAGCACCTGAAAAATAACAAAGTTAGAGTTGGAGCCCTCACTGTTCCCAAGGGGTAGGGTTACAGTGTTCTCCCCACCTGAAGAAGAGGGATAGCATCTTCCCACTGGGTTCTGAAGTACCCAGATTCTGAGCAGCTGGCTCTCTTGCACTGCTGACAACTAAATGCAGATGGCCTGTCATCTAAAAACTCTACTTGCACTGTCTTGAGAAAGTGGCCATTCCATGGCCCCATAAGAAGAGAGAGCAGTTAGGGGCAATGAACCTTCCCTAGAACAAAAGCCCACTATGGGCCCAGCAGGTAGCTGGCCCTTAGCTGCTCTCTGTGGGATGTTGAGTCTTTAGGAATGTTCCTCTCTTCCTGAATCAACTTGTAAGATTCTCCAGTAAAGCCTGTTCTTAGACCATGTGATTCTGTAGAATTCTTGAGCCCAGCTGCACAGCAGTAATCTGAGAGGGCGGCCACCATATTTAGCTTTGGTATTCTTACTTGTAAAATAGGAACTATGCCAACTACAAGAATGAGTTATTGTGATGATGGAAACAAGATAATGTGTTTAAGACACTTAGCACATGAAATAGGGCCTATTTCATGGGGCTAAAAGAAGAAAATTTAGTTATGGCTAAAATAATTAAAGGCAAATAGCTTCAATTTCTCAACTGAATGATAATTCATGGTTCTGGCCTCAACAAAATCATTCTCAAGATAATGAAATAGAGAATAACAATAGAGTGTGTGGCGGGGGTGTCACTGGGCTAGTGTGGCTGGAAGGGATATTTGCAAAAACAGAGGGACTAACCAGAAGTAAATCTACCTCTGCAGTTGTATCCCACTTACAAATGTAGATTGCATTTTCACTTGTTAATAGTAACTCAACATGTCTTTCTTTGTGTTTGTGTATATACCAAATATGAGCAGAAGCTTCTGAATTATCATAAGTACATCTGTTGCTATATGACTGAACTTTGAGAGGACATATGTGTCGATAATAGTTATTTGATTAATTGAATACCATTTAGAGGGGTCTGTCTTCCTCTGTTTAAGATGACATGAATAGGAAACTGTGAGGTGGGACGGTCTCTGCAGGGCAGATTATTGTAAAGAAGCTGGCCAGAGGAAACTACAAAAATTAAGCTTTAATTGTGTAGATAAAGCAGTTAAAGCAAAGTCAAATTCTTGCCTTGGAGCTGCTTCTGAATTTATTGCCACTGCCACTAGGGCTGGTTAGAAGAACTAAAATGTCGCATATGGACAATATGGAGAAATTAGACCCCACGTGGGCCCACTGAGATGCAGCCTGTGTGCCTGTAGGGGTGAGGCTGGGGCCCAGGAAGGGGAAGTGAGCATGTGTGCAGGTAAGAGTGAAGCCATTAATTTCAAGAATACAGTCTGCTGGATAGAAAGAGGCACCAACCACGCCCACTCCCTACTCCCCACAGACAACTCATCGAACTTCTACTCAACCAGAATTTAATCCTCTAGACTTTGGGGACCTTTCAAATGCAAATGGACCAAGAATGATTGAACTCTTACTATAAATGGACTAATATTTAGATTTGAGTGTGAAGGAGTGGAGGAAGATTTTCTCAATGGCCGTTGCGGGGTAGAATGCAGAGAAGACAAGGGACCTGATGTTCTGAGGGAGGGAGAAACAGGCTGGGAGGGAACCAGAAGTCAAAGTGGGGATGGATAAGACCACATCGCCTAATCACAAGAGGGAGTCAGGCTTTCCCTGGGAGGAGGACCCTGACAGAGGAGCAGGTAGGGCTAAGCGACACTCTCTATATCTCTAAAGTCAGAAGACCAGCATGTTAATTTTCACATTGCAATCTTTGAAGTTTTGCTATACCTGTGTCAAACTCTGTAACAATGGCAGATATACAGACTTGGTGTAGAATAAGAGGTAAGCAGAATGGTAAAGAAATGCCATTGTTGAGTCCAGAGGCCTTGAGTTGTCATCCACCAAGGACAGTGACTGCTAAGGCCACTCTCTATGTCCTTGCTGTCAACATAGGGTGATGTGTGTTAAAGGTGTTGAGAAGGGAGCTGTCTGCCTTCAGGACAGAGCATCACTCTCCAAGTGGAAGGTGTGTTCAATATGCCATCCTGGGAAGAATGAACTCCTCCAGCAGCACATAATGGGAAAATACTGCAGCCCTGAGCAATAAACTGAGGATATTTCAGAATCTCAAAGACTACACCTACTGCTTCTTCTAACTGCAGATTATTGGCTTTCATGCTGTCCTAACTTAAAAACAAAAACAAACAAAAAACTTGTGATTTTTTTTTTTCCTCCTTACAATGGAAGAATTCCTTATGGACTTTAGATTTAATGAAGGTAACGTTAACTGAGTTATTCTTTCAGGTCTTGATTCCTAACAAATGTCAAATCCCCCAAAAGTAAAATAATCACCTTTCAAATATCAGTCTTATAAAGCAGAGGCAAGATCAGAAAAGGAGTAGGTCATATGATATGGGTGAATTCTTTTCACAATTTAACACTTTGTTTACTTAATTACCCTCATTAAATTATCACAAAGAATGGCTTTCCCCTTCCCTTGTCTGCCACCCAAACCCTCAACAGGGAAGAGTTGGCTGGAAAAGTAAACAACTTAATAATTGTCTCAGAGTTCATTAACATTAATTAGATACAGTGCCTCCCCCAAAAGTCACAGTAGTCACTTACTGGAATAACAAATGACAGGACAGAAAACCAAACTGTCAACATGGATACAAAGAATCTGCTACTTTATTGAAGGTTGAGGAATAATCGGATCTGTTTTCAACAAAATCCTTTTAGTAGTCATATTTATTTTCCTGATTTTGAGGGTACTACATGCCTCTTTTGGAAAATTAAGGAGATAAAGAAAAATATAAGAAAATAATTGTGATTGATAATAAAGCTACCAACCACACATGCTCATTGTAACGGACCAGCATTCTTCTTTCAGTCTTTCAGTATATATGTCCTGTACATCACACCATATATGTGATTTGCATTTTATACTTAAAAAGATGGTCTCCCTTCATTAAATTATTGCATTTTAATGCCTATATTGTATTCCATTTTATTGCCATTTGTGTATTTTTTCTAACATAAAAAGTTGTAACAAAAATCTTTATGCACAAATACTTCCTATTTCAGATTACTTCTTAGAGTAAAATTCTTGGAAGAAATATTTCTGGACCAAAGGATAGGAAAAGAATAACTGGCAAGTTATTTTCCAGAAAGTTTTCTCTATTTTATAAGCTGTTTAATCCTTTGCCAGCCATATAAAAGAGCACTCCCATGTCTGTGCCCTCTAGTCAACACAAATTATTTCTCCTGAATATATTTTCTAATTCAATAGGTGAAAAATAATGTCTCAAGTTGCATTTAATTGATTACTTCTAAAGCTTGATCGTTTACATAAATAGTCAAGTGTACTTTCTTTTGTGAATTCTTTGACTATGTTCTATGTTGATTCATACTTTAGGATTTTGAGGGAGGTTATTAGAAATGTGTATCACCACTGTAAATATTCAATATATTAATGTTCTCTTTTACTTTTGAAGCACATATTTCCCCCAGCTTCTTTTTTTTAACTTTGTTCATTGTTTAAGCCTTTTATTTAGCTAAACTTATTTTTATTTCTCTATGTGATTTTTTTTCCTCAGTTACTTTAAGTTTAGAAAAATTCTTCCCCTTCTTCAGATTAGATATGCACTATCTACATTTCTAAATAATTGATATGGTTTGCTATTACACATAAGACCCTGAATGATCTCACTGTAATTACATTGGTGTATGGCTTGAAGTTAAACTTGAGCCTTTTTCAAATAGAAAACTGCATTACTTTCCCCACTCATTTGTGGACACCAATTTTTTTCCAGAAATTAAATTCTACTATATTCCAGGATCTACTTCTGCAAAAGCCAGTCTAATCTTATTTTATATATATATATATATATATATATATATATATATATATATATATATATATTTTGTCTTTTGTCTTGTCTTTTTTGGGCTGCACCCTACAGCATAGGGAGGTTCCCAGGCTAGGGGTCCAATCGGAGCTACAGCTGCTGGCCTACACCACAGCCACAGACACGCCAGATCTGAGCCGCATCTACACCACAGCTCATGGCAACACCAGATTCTTAACCCACTGAGTGAGGCCAGGGATCAAACCTGCAACCTCATGGTTCCTAGTCAGATTTGTTTCTGCTGCACCACGATGGGAACTCCTAATCTTATTTTAAATGTCTCCTACAGATTAGAAAAATGGTACTTGCTTTTTAATTGTTACTGTTAAAATTAAATGAAACTGAAACTTGTTAATGAAATTAGCTAACAAAATTTTCTACTGCTGACCAGATATTATAAAAAACATTGAACCTATCATGTTTAATGGTGCATAGATTTTCCCAAGCTGGATAACTGTGAAATAGAGTGTAACCAATGATTTGAATGTAACTGTGATTAAACTTTCCAATGTTGGGAGACATTTTTAATGGAAGCTATTATCTATATTTATAGCAGTTTCATTTTTTACTTTAGTTGTTTCTTACTCATTTTTTCCTTTTTTTTTTTTGCAACAGATTTGCAAAGTATTCCACTAACTGCCTCATAACTGTCATATCTATGGAAAAATCTCAGCATGCCTCAGCATCAAGAAAGCTCTTGATACATACATCACAACACAACATTGGGAGGAAAAAAAATATGTATACATGTGTGTGTGACTTGGTCCCCATGCTGTACAGTGGAAAAAAAATAAATAAATAAAAGAAAGCTCTCAAATGTTGAAATACACAAAAGTCTATTTTAGATCTCTGTGTCTCATCTGAGTTCTGCTTAGGTAAACCCAGTTAGATTTAATGACGCTGTCATGCATTTGTTATTAAGTTATATTAATATGGGTCAATCAGACCCTTGAGATATGTTTGCCCCTCTAGGTTCCCTGCCTAGATTAGATGCCCAGGCAATTTCTGTCTAGCTCCAAAGCCAGAGTTGTCCACAACAGCCTCTTGCCTTCATAATGTCACTTATCTGGAAGTCTAAGCTTAAGAATGAGAAACAGAATTTGTGTGGTCCTATCTGATACTGAAATCTCACCTTTGCCTGTATCCCTGGTCTTGCCTCCTGGATCTCCCACTTTTAAAAAAAAGTTATGATTTTTTAAGATCTTCCTCTGTTCCTACTAGAATTGTCTGGATGGGGTAACTTCTCCGGGAATGTGTAGGGTAAGGTAGGGATGGGGGAGGAACTGAGGTGTCTATATTCAAAAATAACATGTTCTAGACAGAGAAGACGCATTGTGATCCATCCCAATACAAGAATAGTACCATATGTAAACATTCTTAAATATTTTATGTTATAAATAAAATAAGAGAATGATATACAGGTTGATATCTTCTATAATTGGGGAAACACATCCTTTGTGCCAAGAACTGTATCATGCACTAGAGACAAAGGGTTAAAAGACACAATCCTTATTCTGAAGGAGCTCACAGCACTGTGAGGAACCAACTAGAGAGCAGTGCAAGAGCTATGAGAGGACAGCATTAAACGAGACGGAGCAGATGGAATGGATGCCTAGCTCAGACTGTAAACAGCTGGAAAACTTCCTGGAGAAGGTGACCTATCAGGTGAATTTTAAAGGAACTGAATTTCAGGCAGACGAAATAGCACAACAGCAGTTTCAAAGCTGTGGAGAAACAGCCCATGTACGGCCCTGCAAGTTTTCCAGCAAAGGTCTTAATGGTCAGTGGCAGGAGATGGAGATGAAGGGGTTAAGAGGGCCGCTTGCTTAAGGCTGTCAGACGTCTTGGTAAGGATTCTGGATTCTGTCCTAGGCTATGGGGAGTTACTGCAGGATTTTAAGTAGTCAAGGGGAATGATGGGATTTCCATTTTAGAATGCGTTCTCTGGCTACATCCACGTACCTGGGGAAGGATGCAGGGGACACACAGATACAGGCAGACTAGAGGGCAGTTGTGGCCATTCAGGAAAGAAATGACAAGGGTCTTATCTTACCCTGGAGTAAGATAGTACAAAGATAAAAGAGGCCAAATACGATTGCTGGTTACACGGCTGAGGAGATGGGCATAAGGGAAAGAGTGCTGGCTCGCCAGGATGTCCCAGGTTTCTGGCTTTGGCAACCAGGTAAAAGGTGATGATGTTCACAGAAATGGGGAGCAACAGTGGGAGGGGAGAGTTGGCTGAAGGTAGATACAACTACCCCGAGTTACCTACCACATGTGCAGGTGGATGGGCAGGACCAGGACTGGGGTGAGGGCAACAGGATGCAAATAGGAAGGGGCAGGATAAACACTATGTTAATGTAAAGTAATTACATCAAAATTAAGGCAGAGGGAGTTCCCTTCATGGCTCAGTGGTTAACGAACCCAACTAGGATCCATGAAGATGCAGCTGTGATCCCTGACCTTGATCAGGGGGTTAAGAAGCTGGTGTTGCAGTGAGCTGTGGTGTAGGTTGCAGATGTGGGCTCGGATCCCGCATTGCTAGGGCTGTGGTGTAGGCGGCACCTGTAGTTTGCATTAGACCCCTAGCCTGGGAACCTCCATATGCCACAGGTGAGGCCCTAAAAAGACAAAAAAAAAAAAAATTAAAAAAAATTAAGGCAGAAATTAATGAATAAAATATCAAACTATTAAATCTATTAAATAATAGCAGCATGAAGACCAATGCCATGCCTCTACTCAGAGATACCTTAAAAGAAAAAGGAAAATCGGGAATACACCACGCTTGATGCAGTGACCACACCCAGAAGCCTGGCTCCTTAAAGGAAGCTGTGACTGGGAGCAATCAGAAAATCCTCCGCTGGGCAGGTGGTTTAAATAAGGTGTATTTTGTGGGTTTTCCCCCAGCTTTATTGAGGGAGAATTGAAAGATGAAATTGTAAGGTATTTAAAGTATATGCCATCATAATTTGATATATTCACAGATGGTGAAAGATTCCCTCCCATCTAGTTGCTTAACACAAGGGAGATGCTTTTACTTCTTTTTCACTCTTCTTTTATGAGAGAAGAAACTTGAACATGTTTGTTTCCTCAGGTTAAAAAGGGCTGGGGATGGAGGGAGGGGAGGGAGGGATTTGGGAGAAGGCAGGCAGAGAAGCACAGGGCGGAGGGGGGACTTGGGGGGGGGCTTGAGGGGAGGAGGGGGGGTGAAGATGGGGACTGACACGGATAAGTGAGTGAGTAACGTTCTTCCGAACTGAGGGGGTTTCCACTTAGGAACCGACGGTGAAGGCCAGCTCTTTTATTGTCCAAATAACATGCCAGCTCATCTTCCCTCTGCAAGTCATTCTCTTTATCTTTTGAAAGGTTTCTAACATCTCCTCACATCCTTCTGTGTTTTTCTCCATCCCCAAATTTACAGGAATTAGCACGTCATGCTTATCTCCCGAAATCCCCCTCTCTTTGGAGCATCAATCAACAGTTACTAATGTGAAGCTTCAACAAAAGAACAAAGAACCATTAAAAACACTGTTCGATGAAAATAAAAGAAGTGCTGCTTAAGCGCTGCTCGCATCGTTTCAAAAATGCTCCTACCTGACCTTCAGGTGGAAAATTATACTCAAGGCTGCAATGGTTGGATCCTCAAGTTCACCACAGTCTGCACCTTAGAGCAATTTTTTCCATAAAACAGTTCTTCTATTTTAGCAATAAAATATCTACTAGAGAGGTGAAAAACAATTCAAGCAAATGCAGTAAATGTTTGTTATTCGGAGAACCAAGTTATTCCTCTGTGCACTACTATTGTTGGAGCTAAGCTCCAGAGGTGGATACTAATGGAATGGATGGCAGAATTACTTCTCAAACATGCTAAGTATCCAGGCTGTCAAATTAAAGGAGTCTCCAAGGCTGGCGCTTCTCTGGTCATCTTTAATTAGGCAATACTCTGGTGAAAGCCTCACAATTAATGTTTAGAGTTGTTTTTCTTCTACAGTAAATGGAAGGGGAATTTTTAAAGGGTATTAGTGGCTTGCTCTTTGTTATAATTTTATTTAGAGGCGTATGTTGCAAGGACTGAAATATAAGAAGATCGTTCTCTTTTCCCCCAGGGAAGGAAACCTAAACAAACAAACAAATTTGCAGGAAAATTAACAAAAGGGATGCTTACCTTTAATAATATAATATTTTGTCAATATTTAACTTATATTAAGATATTTTTCAGTTGCATCCGTGTCACAAAACACTCTAGGCATATCAGCGTATGTGCTATTCTACCTTTTGGATTTCGGGGGAAGGAAAATGTCATGTTATATCCTATACCCGGAATGACCCAGATGTCTCTGCCTGTTATTGTTTATTTTTGGCCAGGACTACGGCATGTGAAAGTCCCCAGTCCAGGGACTGAATCCACATCACAGCTATAACCAGAGCCACAGTAGTGACAATGCCAGATCTTTAATCCATTGTGCCACAAGGGAACTCCCTCTCTGCCTGTTAATACTTTATCCATCTGATAATTCCTGCAACATTAAACCTTTCCTGGTTGGCTTGTTCTTCATTAATTTGAAAAAATAGTTATTGAATGCAAAAATTAATGGATTAAAACAATGAAGGAATGAATTAATTGATCATCGAGGCAGAGTCTATGAGCTACATCGTTTTTGTGACTCCAATAGAGCCCACCATCGTGGTACAACATGAATAGGCCAAATAAATATTTACCAAATTATGGATTACATGCATCTTGTGCACACTGGAATACATTTATATTTACTTCAAGAAACAATTTATTTAATCATGGTTTCTGAGGTGCAAAGCATATTATTTCAGCAACTTGATGCTGAAATCTTCAGAGGCATTTTTTTTTTCTATAAGATGATTAAAAAATCTTTTGTTGAATGTGGTGGGAGAAGCTGGTGGACGATTTCTGAGTGTCTGGTTGCTGTCCTCAGGTTTAGCAATCACCTAAACCTGAGGGACTTTTATCTAATCTTAACCCTGCACCTGACTGCCAAGCAGAGCTAATCACTTAACTTCCAGTGAACTAATGGGTTCATCTGTAAAACACGATTGCCATCAAAGGACTTGAGAGGAAAAGACTAATGATAGAATGACCAGAATGACAGTAGATTTTTAAAGATTCAACAGTGCTATCAAAATTTCAGGGCACAGCCATTTCCCATACTTTCCCTAAATTGTAACTGTACCACTTTTATGAGGATTGAACTCAAGAAAAATAAGCTTATAAGAGTTCGGTTCTGCTGTTTTGTATCTGCGGGATTGATGCCAAATGTAAATCCCCTTTCTTGCAAAAAAAATGTAAAATGGAAAGCACTTGGAAAATTCATGATATTTTCATTAGATGCCCAAGGACTCAGGACTTCAGTGGGCAAAACACACCCCCTATGATTTTGATAAGACTGCTAGAAATAGAAAAGCAATTCACATATTTCTTTTTATCACCTTCTTCCTTTTCTATTTCCTTTCATTTTCCTATTACATTTTGAATTTGACTTTTATGTTTCTACGTCTTTGCATTTTCCACCCCTGAAGCAGTTGGAAGGTTTTTGCAGACTCCAGGGTGCCCTTTCAGTGTCTGATAGGGTGCTCCCTTTGACATGTGTCAAACAATCATTTCCAGACTCTAGAGAGAGAACTGGGATACCCCAGAAGTACCCTAATAAGCCCATTGGGGTCTGGCTTGCCTGAGCTGTCTGTATCTTTCTAGGTGCAATGCATATTTGGGGAGGAAATGATAAATACTGGCTCAAAGAAGAGTGATGGACAGTATTCCTCAGAGGCCTGAGATCTGGGTCTACTGAAATACTGATTTTTTTTTCCAGGCACTGTAATACCTGTTTAGGGTAAGTAAACATTGCAGCACAAGGAAATAAATGACATGAACTGCATTGATGTGGGGTCTGCAAGAGATGTAACCAAGGCACACACTGTTCAGATAGTTCACAGGGTCCTACTGATCATGCACCTGACTTTACACACTGACCTAATATGTGGGAGGTTGGTGTAGAGCAGATGGAACAATTGGAATATCACAATTTCTAGACCACTAATGAAGATAAAAGCGGCTCTGTGTGTCATGTATCTGAAAGAAACCAGGTTGTCCCTAAAGGAAACCAAGAATTCAAAAATTCAATTTGGCGAAAAGAAACCTGAAGACTGTAACAGCTTTGAATACTTCATGCCTCTACATCCTAGCAATTAGTGATTGATTTTTAAGAAAACCTATTTCTGCAAGAATGTCATCTTTTTTTATAACTCACTTTTAAACATTTCTTACCACATCCTCAGTCGTTACCTCACTTGCTCCTCTTAGCAGACCTATAATTAAAAGATTACTATAATCTACATTTTAGAGTTTAAAAAGTTGAGATAAATAAATTACATAATTTGATAAGGGTGGTTAAGGGGTCCCTGGAACTCCAGGCCTGATTAAGTGGGCCCTGCCCAAGGCCATTCTCACATCACTTGATGAAATAAAAATATCTATCACATTTATTTTTAAGTTCTGTTCAGCCCCAAAAGCAGCCACCTAAGCTCTCAGATGCTTAAAAATCAGCCCAACAAAATTTAATTTTTTGCATTAGCCCATAAAACATTGGAGGACAAAATGGCATCTTCTCAAGAAACTTACACACTTCTGTTCCTAAGTCAGAAGTGAATCCTGACCTCAGAACAGCAAATTTGTTTCCATGCTTTATTTCCCATGCTATCTTATTACCTGGTCCTTCCTTCTCTCCACCCCTCTCTTCCTCCCTCCCTCCCCTCCTTCTTTTAATAAACATGTATATATAACGAATAATTACCAAGCACTTGCAATGCACTGGGAAGTGTTCTAGGTTCTCCACTGCAAACATTTTAAAGAGCAGGAAGAGAATCAGGAAGCAATGAAATGAGTCAGCTATTTCTGGAATCAGTTTAGTCACAGTTGCTCCCAGCTGCAGGCCCAGAAATGCTGGGCTGGGCTGCCTTGAATTGCAACCACATGCAATGCAGACTGTAGGAGCACAGGGGCCTGTCAGTTCATACTGCTGGCCCATTTATAGCTCTTACCTTAGTTAATACCACTGCTTATTTTATATATGTATATATATATATAGAGAGAGAGAGAGACAGAGAGAGAGAGAGAGAGAGAGAGAGAGAGAACTTATTAATTCCCACACCAAACACGGAAGGGACCTCAGATACTTGTAGTTTCTTGGTTCTCAAATCTAACCATTTACCAGAGGCACCGGTGGTTTTTATAAGAAATGCATTCTTGAGTTCCACCAAGGAAATTCATATTTCCAGGAAGGAAGTTAAGAAATAAATCTGTGTTTCTAGTAAACTCTCCCAGTGATTGCTGAGTAGCCTCGTTAAAATGGTCTGGGAAAACCTCAGGTCATAGTCCTGCTTTCGATTTTTATTATTACAATATCTACAGTTGAGTTCAAATTGTCAGGTTTTGTGAGAGATGCTTTTGCTTAGTCTTAGAAACACCCCCAGATGTAGAAAATTGCTAACACAGTCCACCTCATCAAAACCCTTGCCCAGCCACTGGAGATGACAGAGGCGGAGTAACAGAGCAGGCCAGGCCTGAGACATCTGGACCCTTCTGAGGCAACCTAAGAAGTGAGTCTGTCAGAGGATAGTGATCATACTAAACAGGCTGACTGTATGCCCTGGTTTGTTTCGGACAATTTCACTCCTCCTGCCATGGCAACAGTGGTTGACCCTGAAGCCAGGAACTGGGAGAGTGGCTTCCTGAATCCTTTGCTTCCGGATGTGGCAGTGCGGCTGGACCAGTTCCAGGGTGGTGTTCGTGGAGTCCCTCTTGAAGATCCACCCTGGAGCTCTTCTCAAGCCCTTCCCAACAAACTGTAAGCGCTAATTTACCATGTTAAATTCCTTTCTGCTAAAAATGGAGTGGTTTCCGTCATCTGTTGAAGGAGAGGACAGAAGGGAGAAAGAGCTGCAGAATGAAAAGGAGGCATGTGACACATCAGGAAAAGAGAACTCTAGGCAGAGAACAGCAGATGCAAAGGGCGGTGAGGCTGGAAAAGGGCTTGGCACGTTCAAGCAACGCAAAGGTCATTGTCGCTGGGGCAGAGTTAAGAGGTGGGAAAGGGAAGGACGAGACACAGGGGGAGATGGATCAGGTCTATGCCAGTGGGATCAAGTTCAGATTTTTCCAAAGTATATTAGAACGTCAATGAAGAGTTTCAGTCAGATATGGTCTAGTTTTAAGAATGTTACTCTGGATGCCTTGGAGCAAAGGCAGGAAGACTAGTTATGGGGCTGTTGCAGCAGTAGTGGTGGTGATGGTGGTCACAGCAGCAGCAGGGAGGGAAAGGAAGAATTAAAAGCGAGTCCTTAGCTTTTAGCTGAATCCAAGGATAGCTGTGGTACAATTCACTGAAATGGGAACTTTTGGGATAGAATAAGTTTGCATTTTAGGTATCAAGAGTTTTTTTTCTTGCGCAAGTTGCATTTGAGATGCTGACTGGACATCCAAGGGTTTTGTCAAGGAGAGGCTGTAAATACGAGTCTATAAAAGAACAGTTTTCCATCTAGAGACCCTCATCTGAACTAGGTCAAATTGTTTTAGCACAAGAGTCAGGGAAAAAAATCCCTCTGAGCCCAGCACATTCAAGCACCTGTTTCTTACACTGGCTGTCATCAAAGACCCTTGTCAGGGCCACCCTATTACCCCCACAATAATGACACCTGTGTTTTCCCCAAATTTCATGAACACTTCCTCAGACCCACTAAGGTCTGAACGTCTCCTGCCTAGCCATCACCAACAATGGACTCAGGCTGTCTGGTCATCTACAAGCCTCCTACTAGGTGGTTACATCACACTTCTAACCCGGACCCTGAGACCACAACCTTGTCTACTCAACCTGCACTAATAACTACCTAGAGAAGCTGACTTTCTCTTCCTCACAAACATGTTCACAACATATGATGAGTCACCATGCCAACATCCTTTTTGGTGTGTAAACCCGCCTATTCCATACACACGTTTTACCGTCATAATCATAGCATCACTGTGGGATGGTTGTTTTCATATTTGCTATATAATGAAAACTGACCATGTCATTCTTTGAACATATACTTTATTTCACGCTAAAGATATTTCTGTGCCTGAAATATTAACAGAGAGAATACACACAGATTTATGTGTTTTCACACACACACACACACACAAACACACACAAAACTAGTATTTTGTCATGAATGTGTTTTGTTTTGCTTTTTTCATTTTTGGCCTCTCTGCAGCATATGGAGCTTCTGGACCACGGATAAGCTCGGAGCCACGGTTGTACCCTAAGCTGTAGCTGTGGCATGCCAGATCCCTAACCCAGTGTGCCACTCCAGGGATCGAACCCATGTCCCAGTGCTCCCACGATCCTGCAGATCCTATTGTGCCACCGTGGGAGCTCCCATGAATGTGTTATTTTCACTCATAGCCATTGAAACATAGAAAATTTTCAAGATGTCACTATCTGGAAGTATTGAAGAACTTCAAAATGTTTAAAATGTTCAGTGTTTAAGATGAAAGTACTCACTATAATAAGAGAAGAAAAATAAAGATCCTGGCATATTTATTTAGGAATAATAATAAGTAACCAAGGGACTGTTTCTTTTCAGAAATTTCACTATGTTAACTTCAAATTATTATTTTACGTGTGATATGGTTTTTTAAGACCTAATGCAAATAAAGAAGACCCAAGTAATCGCTAAATGTACATCACTAGGGAATAAATTTTGGATAAAATTCCATTCTTTTAAGAGAGGAGAGAACACATAACTTCAGTGATTGATATTAATTTTATTTTTATTTATTTATTTTTAGGGCCACACCTAAAATGGAAATTTCCAGGCTAGGGGGTGAATAGGAGCTGTAGCTGCGAGCCTACACCATAGCCACAGCAATGCCAGATCTAAGCTGCATCTGCCGCCTACACTACAGCTCACAGCAATGCCAGATCCTTAACCCACTGAGTGGGGCCAGGGATCGAACCTGCATCCTTATGGATACTAGTTGGGTTCATTACTGCTGAACCACAATGGGAACTCTGATATTAATTTTAATGTCACTGACAGTATATTTAGTAGAAAGAAGATGTAAGCAGTATCAAATTTTTTTCCTATTGTTTCAATATTCATGTGAACCTGAGAGAAATCACCTATTTCAGTGGGAAAATGTATAAAAAGGTGATTAGTTAGGGCTCTCCAGAGAAACAGAATAGGAAATATATATATAAAGATTTGTGGGGAATTGGCTCATGCAGTCCAACAATTATGGAAGCCAACAGGTCCCAAGAATTATAGGGGGAGTCAGCAACTTGAGACCTAAGAGAGAAATAGATGGAGTTCCAGTCCAAGGGCTGTGAGGCTCAGGATATGATATGGGAAGTGTTAATATTTCAGTTCAAGTCTGAAGGCAGGAAACCAATGTCCCAGCTTTAAGGCAGTCAGGCAGGAGAAATTCTCTTATTCGGAGAAAGGTCAGGCCTTCCACTGATTGGACATGGCCCACCCAGTTGGGGAAGGCAATCTGCTTTATTCAGTCTACTAATTTAAATGTTAAGTCTCAAAACACCCTCATAGAAACACCCAGAATAATGTTTTACCAAATATCTGGGCTTCACACAGCCCAATCACGTTAACACATAAAACTGATCATCACAGTAGGTCAACATTCTCTCAGGATACAGGCTCCTTTGTCTTTACTCAAACTCTATACCAAAGAAAAGAGTGAACAAGAATAGCAACTGACAGAGGGAGTGTAAACCACTCTAAGTCTGATGGTCAAAAGTATTATCTGCATGATCCTCATATCCCATTATTCATTATGCTTTATCATAGCCAATACCTGCCACATCTGCAGTCAAAATGGATAAAACACTCCCTGAGACCTTAGTCCTCGTGACCTCATGCCTATCGGGAAGCCTTATCCCCAGCCTTTCTTTGTAACAATCCATTTCTACAAAATTACTCAATACATCTTTCCCAAACATTACTCTCATCACAACCCTCCCATAATCTAGAACCTATGATGGCTCACCAGAGCATCAATGGCAGATTAACTGTCATCCCTACAAATAGGTCGTGGCTATTGTTATATTAGATGTTAAAAAATTAGGAGTTCCTGTCGTGGCTCAGTGGTTAACATATCCGACTAGGAACCATGAGGTTGCGGGTTCGATCCCTGGCCTTGCTCAACGACCCGGCGTTGTCGTGAGCTGTGGTGGAGGTCACAGACACGGCTCCGATCGTGTGTTGCTGTGGCTGTGGCGTAGGCTGGCACCTGTAGCTCTGATTGGACCCTTAGCCTGAAAACCTCCATATGCCGTAAGTGCAGCCCTAAAAAGCAAAAAGAAAGAAAGAAAAGTTAAAATCTCTATATTCGTGTTTAGACTTTCAAAGAGGAGTCAGGATTGGAAGGCAACTAGAACGGAGATGAGTCCTGGCAGAGGGGGTGGGCACTGGACGCAAACTGTGTCTGCCATCAGGTGTGTGCGTCAGAGGACACACAGTACCAGGAAAGACGTCACCTTTGTGGTCTTTATCTCCTTCATCAAACGTTTACTTAGTTTCTCCCTTGCCCTTGTCTACAGTAGGCATTGGGGTTTCAAAACATAAAAGGCCCAGCCCCTGACCTTAGGGAGCTCAGGAACTACCAAAGTCATTCAGTAATGACAGTATCTACTTACAGAGTGGTATTTTTAAGCCAGACATTGGCCTTCCTTAGCACAGCTAGATGCGTAGTAGGTGTTTATAAAGACTCTGTTTGATACAATTGAATTAGATTAGGCAACATTTCCATTTATGCATGTAACATTAATAAATGTATTTATTTTTTCTTTCTAAAAGGCTAGATGGATTTCTTTCTCAAAACAGTTTTTTTCTCCTTCCTTATATACAGGCCGTCTTAGGCCCCTGACTTTTCAGTCTAATTGGCCTAATTTACAAATCATGTTGGCAGCAGAATTTTCCATAACTATCTGGAGTTATAAAGCAGTTAGCCAGAGAAGTGTATTTGACAGCTAAGTTATTTCTCTGCCGAAATGCACTGAAATTTAGAAAGAGATCATTTAGGCTTGTAATAAAGACTGTTTTTCTAGAATACTTTTTGCTCCTCTGTGGCATCTGCTTATGTCATTCTTCCTGAGTCCCGAAAATGGGTGCTGCTAGCAAGTATGACTTCCTGCTGTATCCTACCCACTATTCCAGCAGTCCCTTCCTAAATGCCCTTATGGAGTGGCAATTCCCACCCCCACCCCCCGTCACACATCCTCCTTTGTCCAAAACTTCTAATGCATCTTCTACGTTATCTGCGCCAACGCCCAAACACTTTAAGAGCCAAGAACCCTTGTTCTCCTTGAGGGTGTTTTAAGGACCATTCTACTCTCATGCAGAGACAGAATATCTGAGAAGACTTGTAGAGAGAAGGTAAAGTATCAGTGAGGAGGCAGAGACGCTATACATGAGCAATTGAGAGAGGAAAGCATGAGAGAGCGGACGAAGGATCATGAGCATGCGTGCAGGGGTTCTTCTCCAAATAAGGCTAGTGAGCTCTTCCTCCATCAGCGAAGAGGGGCCATCAACATGTCAAAGAGAGAAGGAAGAAGAGTTTCTTTAACAATTTTATGAGGTGGAGAAACATAACTATGTGAGACCCTACAGAGTCTAAACCTTTTCCTTAAAGTAGAAAGTGAGATCATTTCCTTGGGAAGGGCAGCAGATTATGAAAAAGACTTCAAGCCACCTCCAGGAGGCGGATGCCTTTGGGCATCAATAGAATGTTAATCCTTGTGCTGAGAGCCCAAAGGAAAGTGGACAGCACACATGTGCCATGGTGTAGTCAATGGTGTAGTCCCTGGAATCCTGTGCCAATTCTGGGCAGGGAGGAGATAAAAAGCATGGACAATGGGGCTGATCCTGGAGGCTCTAGGGACTGGATGTGGAAAGCATTAGTGTGAATGGCAGGTCCTGGCTTGGTAGGAGGGACAGACAGACAGGAGGAGGCTGCTGGACCTGCACAGAACATCGGTGTGAGCCAGCCAGGGGCATGAATGCTGGCAGTGACAGTGTCCATGGACACAGCCAGTGGTCTCTCTCCTTCATGCCGGGATAGCTGGTCAAATTGGGCTGAGACATACAACTGTAGACAAGTTTCCCCAAAAAGAGATAATTAAGAGAATTAAAGCAGGTCAAAGACCATGCTTTCCTCTACATACAGTTTTCTCTACATATTTTTCAATATAGCCTTTATTTCTATATCAAAGGATTGTGACATTGAATATTTAAAAATACTTGTTACCCCATGTTACATATCATCAATTTATCTGTTCATAAAAAATAAATTTCACTGGCAATTATGTAATCAAAACAGTAATAGACGTTACCAGTTCTTTTGGTTAATACCTAAATAATTATGTGGAAAAATCTATTCACTCAGAAACCATGTCGAGAATAAAAAATTATGATTATCTGAAGACTATTTATTTATTTTGCTTTTTAGGGCTGCACCTGTGGTATATGGAAGTTCCCAGGCTAGGGGTCCAATGAGAGCTGCAGCTGCCTACCACAGCCACAGTAACTCGGGGTCCGAGCTGCACCTGGGATTTACACCACAGCTCATGGCAAGGCTGGATCCCTGACCCACTGAGCAAGGCTGGGGATCAAACCCACACCCTTATGGATATTAGTCGGATTCATTTCTGCTGTGCCACAATGGGAACTCCTGAAAACTATTGTTCTTATTTCTAGAAACAACTGTTTCACAAGAACAGTTGAGTGGATCCCTAAATTTGAACACGATGCCTTTCAGGATTTTGGTGGGTTATTTCTATTTTCTCATTTTTCCAGAAGGAAAGCTAACCTTGCTCCATATAGGGAAGTTTACCAAAAAAAAAAAAAAAAAAAAATACATCCTTCAGGGACCAAATGCTTTTATACCTATTTCTGAATCAGGCTCTGGAAGAGCAGAAATGATTTCAGGACTTCCCGTCATGGCCCAGTGGTAATGAACCCAACTAGCATCCATGAGGATGCAGGTTCAATCCCTGGCCTCACTCAGCGGGCTTGGGATCCAGCATTGCCCTGAGCTGTGGTGTAGGTCAGAGAGGCAGCTGGGATCTGGTGTTGCTGTGGCTATGGCATAGGCTGGTTACTGCAGTTCTGATTTGAACCCTAGCCTGGGAAGTTCCATATGCCAGGGGTGCAGCCCTAAAAAGACAAACAAACAAACAAACAAACAAACAAAAAACAAAACAAAACAAAACAAAAAAACGGAAAAGAAACAATTTGATTCACAAAAGTTTGGGGGTTTGATTCAGAAATTCCACAGTGTAACCTGAGTCAGGTTATAGAATTTGCAGTAATGAGCTTGACCTCTGTCAGGAGTGCCACTGCTGGTCTGAAGTAGGAGCTGGGGCTGGTAGGCTAGCAGCTCCATTGGCTACTTTGCAAGGGCATTTTGGCCAGTGAGAATCAGAGGTGGATGTAACCAGACGCCAGCTTTAGAGTTTCCATTTGCTCTCCACTTCCAGTTTCTAGAATTATCAGTCTCAAGAATCAGCTCTGTTGTCCATATTTTCTAACTATGCCCTGCCCAGAACTGCCTGAGAGCGACAGGATTCCAAGGACTACACCATCGCACATGTGTGCCGTCCACTTTCCTTTGGGCTCTCAGCACAAGGATTAACTTTTTATAGATGACCAAAAACATTTCTCATGGAGGTGGCTTAAGTCTTTTTCATAATCTGCTGCACGTCCCAAGTAAGTGATCTCACTTACTACTTCTTTAAGGAAAATGTTTAGCCCTATAGGATCACCTTACTTTTCTCCACCGCAAAAGAAAATTACTGTATAATCATTGCATAATCTCTATGCTGGGAGAGAATGTAAATATCTAGCTTTTGGAGCCAAAGAGTTGTGAGTCCAATTCCTAGACTAGCCACTTAAGAGGCAAGCGGTTTTAGGAAAGTTAAATTAACCTCTATGAACCTCAGATTCTTTTACCCATGAAGTGGGTAGTATGTACTTTAAAAAGTTACCATGAAGAATAAATCAATACATGAGATAATACATTTGAGCATTTTGCATAATTCTTAGCACACGATCAATGAATTGTCACAGTAGGCATTACTCATTTTCAACTCACTCAGCCCTGGCAACATAGAGGCATATTCTGAAAGTTAATTCTTTTAACATAACATAAACACAGATTTTCTTTTCTAAACTTTACTAAACGGTCAAAGTTGAAATGTTCATTCAATGTATTCATCAGTATGAAGAGTTTTAAACCCATAAGAATTCTGGTGAAATCAAATACAGGTAACCTGGGAGGTGTAGTTCAGGGATGGGTATGATACTAAAAGAAGCCATAAAGAAGGTTGCAAATGATTTTGTCAAGCTTTCAGTCCATTCCCATGAAAGTCTGCCATTGCGGTCTGTGAAAGTCACCATATATGAAAGATGACAATACAGGGCCTTGGAACCACTGAGAAACCTTACAAAGGTGTGTTACTGGGAAAGGCTTATGATAGTTCAAGTTTACCCAGGCCACGATCCACAATAGTACTTAGCTAGGCAATCTTTCTCTGGAAAAATGCCACACAATTCATCAGGACTCCAGGGAGCTAGGAAATTACAAATAGAAACTTGAGGAGTGGGTGGCATTTTTTTTTTTTTCCAAAGCAGCAGCTGTTAGGATAAAAGGCAATCTTGAGTCTTTAAAAAGGAAATCAAGAAATACAAGGTGTTTACTGATTTCTATAGCAAGTGCTATTTTTTCCTTTCCTTTACTTCTTCTCTCTAAATTTCAATGTTATCTTTTTAAAGCCACAGCCATACTTTTTACTTCTTATTTTATAATATCCCTTAAAAAGGAGTAGATATGTCTTTATATTATAAATATACACTTTCTTTCCTTGTTCTCCCTCCCTCTTCCCCTCTCCCTCTCTTTGTTCCTTCCTTCTTTCTCTCTCTTCTTTTCCATCCTTCTTTACATCTATTTAGTTCTTTTAACCCTCAAAACTTATCTCTGAAATAACTAGATGTATATCAGAGCCACTGTCATTCTTATGACAAATTACTTCCTGACAAGGCCACTATAGGTAACTATGAAGAAGGCAAAATTTCTTTTTTAACCAAAACTGTCACTGTATGATTACTTAAAAGGGATCTCGTGGCATTCCCATTGTGGCTCAGGGGTAAGGAACCCAACTAGTAGCCATGAGGATGCAGGTTTGATTGCTGGCCCCACTCAGTGGGTTAAGGATCCAGTGTTGCCATGAGCTGCAGTGTAGTTTGCAGATGTGGCTCAGATCTGGCATTTCTATGGTCGTGGTATAGGCCTATTGTTGCAGCTCCGGTTGGACCCCTAGCCTGGGAACTTCCATATGCCACAGATGTGGCCCTAAAAAAAAAAAAAAAAAAAAAGAATGATGTAGAAAGATTAAGTGGTTTTTAAGACCTCCTACCATCTTTAAAATGATGAGATTTCATGATTTCTGATTATAAGGAATATGCTGATAAAACATCAAACTTTGGATAGTTACAAAATAAATCAGGAAAAATATAGCACTAGCTTATATAAAACAAATTAACATAATATAGTAATACTGCCTTGACCAAAGGCATTCCTTTATAATGCATTATTTTTATTAATGAAGTGAGAGAATATTTTTACTGGATGGGGGTAGAATTTTCACCCCTAGGAAAGTTGGAGGTGACTCAAAGCTTACAAATGGCTTTGTGTGAACTGCTTTGTGGGGGTTTGTTTTGCTGCCTTCCTTTACTTTTTCCCTCTAGCAAACACAGGGATTAAAGATCAGTGTGTTGGTCATTCTACTGTCATCAAAACATAAAATGTTTTCTGCTCCCTTGAGCTGCCATCTCATCATCACTAACAGCTTGACCTTACATCCCAATGGCATATAGGATGTACCTATCTTTAAAATGTGTGAACCGAATTTTATCTGCAGTGATTTTTCTTTTTATCCTTTGATCTGTCACTATTTCTTTGCAATGTCAAAAGCCTCAGCTTGGCTTGAATGGTGATCAAATTCAAAGGCACACCATTTTGGGTCTGGTCCTGAATCTACACAATCTAAAATCTTTTTAATTCTAACTCAAACCCTGAACTTCACCTTGGAATAATAAAGTGCAGCCCCCATGAGAGCCCTGCTTTCTCTTTTAAGCTTTTAAAAAATGAACATAATGAGGTTATAAAAAATGAAACAGATTTTTTTGTACCAATTTTACTATAATACCTCTTCTAAAGAAACACGTCCTTTCGTGACCCCCTGGAAGTTTAAACACCTTGTTGATGGTGTGGTCATGGCCTGGGACACTCATTTTGTAACTCCTCTTTGGAACTGACTACAAAGAGAGTTTCCCAGGTCCATCAAAAAATCAACATCATTAATTTATTTTCTAAGTACATTCACTTGGCCTAGTAGATTGTCTTCCTCTCATTCTTATTTTCTGTCGCTCTCCTTGGACTTGTCCTGCCACATCCTCCTCTGAATGCAGATTCACTTTCATTCAATGAACATTCATTTAGAGATAAACTCTGTGAACTTTTCCACACCTTCACTAAACTGCACTGTCAAATATTTCCTCTTTTCCCCTCTACCCCACTCTCCAATGTTTAAAGAGAAAATATCTGTAATGGAGACTTTTTTCTTTTCTACTCTTAATCCTTACTGCATTTGTAGATCCTGTTGTTTTGATTTTTACGTTTTCTTTTTTGAGGAATGGGCTAGGCCCAAATGTTATAATTGCATATTTTAAAGGCTGAATGGTACCAATGGACTCCTTAGGAGAAGCACATTTGAAGATGGCTCATTGATACACAGGTCTCTGACAACGTTATGCCCCTGAGTGGGTATCATGAACCACCAGGCACTGGACCATCAACTCTGCGTTTAAACTATACCCTTAGCTTTGCTCCTGAGCACCACACTGGTTTATTTTATTTCCACCTGGAACTCTACTTGAACGCCCCATGGGGAGCTCAACTCAACACATCCCAAACCAGTTTTTCTCTTTATATACCTGCTCTTCCTCCTATATTTATTTTAATTATTACACTTCCATCACCTAAAAAAAAAATGAGCTATCATAGATCCTATTCTCTTTCTCCTTCCTCTAGCCAAGCATTACCAAGGGCCACAGAATCCATCTCCTACACTGCTCTCAAGTATGCCCTGGGCTCCATATCTACTGCTGCTGCTCTCATCATCAGTCACTGGATGTTTGTCACAACATTTTAGATCTTCCTACTTCTAGGCTTATCTCTCTCCAGTCAATCCTCCAAGGGGCTATGGGGATGATCTTTCTAAATGACAAACCATTCATGTCACTCTATAGTCTAAAAGTCTGGTGCTTCTTATGGCCTTAGAGATAATTTTAAGACTCTCTGCCACTGCTTTTATTTAGCTAGCGCTACCTCTTTCTCACTAAATCAACAAAGCTCAATGAAGGATCCATCCATGACAATACCTTTTCTCTTTTGTCCTCAGTCTGTTTGGAGACATCTTCTAATATTATAACAATAATTTGTGATTCATCTCTATCACAGCATTGTTACCTTATTAATTGTTCTCTCGAGTGGACTTTACAATCCGAAGGGTCAGACTATCACCCAACATTTGGTATAGTGCTTGTAGTAGGCAGAATAATGGCCCCTTACACAGATTCCCACATCCTAACCACTAGAAACTAAATCTATTGCATCACATGGCAAGATCAATTAAGGGAGCTGATAGAACTTGAGACATGGACACACTTATATACAAGGGAGAAATACACTCTAGCCTGTGACCATAAAGAAGAAACTGATGGCCAAAAAGTGGTCCCTGACACAGCCTCATAGCATGAAGGAAAGACTGAGAGCGAGGACCAGTTGGGAAGGTGAGGGTCTAAGGAAATTAGAAAGAGAGAGGAATTTCTGAAATTGGTTTCTGGGAGATAAGTTATGACTAATCATCTCTAACATCTATCTGAAGATCCCTGGAGCATTTAGGATCTGGACTTCCTTCATTTTCCAACACAAGGCGCTAGCGACCTAAACATGTAAAGAGTCAAGTCTTCTTTTCACAAGGATGTGGAATTACTGGGATAAAGTATGAAAGAGTAAAGTTAGGTCAGGCTGCCCATCTTGCAGTCTCCCCTTTGAGGACACTTGCCTCTTTATGAAAAGAACCAATCCCCTGTTTCCTCAGAGGAGACAGAATTTGAAGGGCTGGCTGTAAGAACCCTCCTTTCCCTGCTTCCTTATCTAGAGCTGGATGAGTGACAGATGAAAGCAGTTCTAACACTGCTGCTGGTGGTGCAGGGTATGGAGTGAAGGAGCACGGGAGAGATTTTCTTCAGCATTATGCCTCCTTCATGAGGCCACCTACATTTCTTCACTTAAAAAATCCTGTCAGTTGGAGTTCCAGTTGTGGCTCAGCAGTCATGAACTCATCTAGTATCTGTAAGGACATGAGTTTGATCCCTGGCTCACTCAGTGGGTTAAGGATGTGGCATTGTCATGAGCTGTGGTGTAGGTCGCAGATGCAGCTCAGATCTGGCATTGCAGTGGTTGTGGTGTAGGCCAGCAGCTGTAACTCCGATTCAACCCCTAGCCTGAGAACTTCCATATACCTTGGGTGCGGCCCTAAAAAGACAAAACAAACAAAGAAACAAACAAACAATTCTGTCAATGGATGATTCCCTTTTTTTCCGTTAACTCCTGGATTCAAAAAATTGGGACTGGCAGCTAGCAGAATAGGCCAGGGGTGGGAAATGGAGGCCCCCAAACTGATTTGGCTTAAAGAACAAGTCAAGCATGAAAGAGCTTCATGGATACTAGAAGTCAGAATGCCTTCAAATCAGAAAAATGGCCCAGGAATTCATAGTTATTAATGCACAGAGGTAAACCTAAACAGCCCCATTTTAACAATAGGTCAAAGAGGTGAAGGGAATCAGTTTATATTAACAGCAACACTTGGGCAACTTTGGACTCACAGGCATGAGCCACTGAAAGTGGAGGTATAGTGAAAACAGTGGTCCAGGGGACCCTATAACACGCCTGAAAGAGAAGTAAAAATAAGAACGTCAAGTGGATTTTACATTTGGGAGTTAAAGAGAATTTTACAACTAATTATATCTTAGTGCAAATCATCTAACCAAATTGCTTTTCTCCTAACATCCACTGAAGTTCAGATACTCTGGGCAGTAGGTAAAAAGAGAGCATTGAAGAAATTGGGGTCAGGGTAAAAGACTCAAGTGATTAAGAATGAAAAAAAGAAGGGGGAAGAAACCACTAAAAGTATTATTTTTACTAAAGGAAGGGACTATGGGTAAGAGTCCTCTAGGAGTTCTCATTTCCCTGGAGGGTATAAGGTTTTAACAGGTGTCTACGAGAGGGGGTTTTGTGAATGTGTTCTTATTGTTTTTCTGCTTGGGGCTCTTCTTCTTTCACTAAACCTATTCTCTGGGAGCCAACTCAGCATCTAGAGTGGTCCTCTCTAATGAGACAAATCAGACCAGCTTGTGGTCCACCAGACTGTCTATCTTTCCTCCTTCATATCCCAGCACGCCTTGTAGTGAGGTGTGGCCAGGATTGGGCTCTGGTCAATAAATGCGAGCAGAAGTGTTCCACGACCCTTCCAGGCTTGCCTCTGAAAGACTTCTTCTGCCAGATGGATCGTCCCTGTTTTCTCTTTTCTTTCACTGACCAGCCAGGTACAAAGATCTGGTAGGGAATCATAAGGCCCCAGGGGATGGCAAAGTCACTATGTGAAAGAAATGGGAGTTCCTGAATGCATGCATGGAGAAAAGTGTTCTCCCTTAACCTCACTGACCTGCATCAGACTCTGGCATTGATAAAGAAATCAAACCTTATCATGTTAATTCACTGAGATTCCAGCACTGCTTATTGCAACAATTGGTTATCCTGACAAATATGTGTATCTCAGGGGTGTGTCAGCATGATCCACGTATATTGCCTCTTTTATGAGTGTGAATGTGTATAGCTTAAAGACATGTTTTCTTAAAGCACATTTTAAAATATGTGCCTGAAAAAGGGAATCTGGAAACATGCACACAGGCATGATAAGCTTTTATTTCAGAAAAAAAAAATGATTGGGAATTTTGGTTGTTTTAATACAAGTCTCCTGTAACTATCTTCAAAATTGATTTTTAAGCAGCACTTTAAAAAGAAATGAAAAATCAGAGTTCCTGTTGTGGTGCAGAGGAAATGAATCTGACTAGTAACCATGAGGTTGTGGTTCAATCCCTGGCCTTGCTCAGTGGATTAAGGATCCAGCATTGCTATGAGCTGTGGTATAGGTCACAGACGTAGCTCAGATTGTGCATTGCTGTGGCTGTGGCGTAGGCTGGAGGCTACAGATATGATTTGACCCCTAGCCTGGGAACCTCCATATGCCACAGGTGAGGCCCTAAAAAAAGCAAAAAAAAAAAAAAAAAAGAAGAAGAAAAGAAAAGAAAAATCAATGGCAGCATATAATGGGTCTTGGGAAGAGAAGGAACTGAAAAAAGAATCTATCCAAAGTTGCTTAAATTGATGCACATTCTTATATGTAGCTAGATACAGATAGTACTTCATGTCAGCCTTTATAGTCTGCGGGTTCTTGCGGATGAGGGACACGCTGTGAAAAAAAATTGCGAAGGAAATGACAAGAACAGATGTTCACTCAAGACAACTGGAGATTTTCTGAAAGCATCAAAGCATAGTCTACAAGTTATCAAAAGCCAGGCAGACTGAAGCTAGACACAAACCCTCCGATTTATATCTTCAACAAAGTTGGCCTCTCCAAGAGTAATCTCATTATACGCAATAATGAAAGAAAGTGATCTGCTGCCTTTGCCACCTTTCACTGGGATTGTTCTTTATCACATGGATAAATACATATGATGTGTACATATTTCAAACTAGGGCATCTCCCTTCACAACTTGGGTGCAAACACACGCAACAGCCATGCCCTTGACGGTATGCTTAGGACCTCGGGAATAGCAGCAGGAGGTCCTGGCTGTCCCCTCCAAACCTTAGCCCACAATCCCTAAATTGATAAATATGGCTAAGAAGAGAGGGGATACAGGAGAATTCAATATGGTCCACTCCTTGTTAATGCACTGGCTGTAGCAGAAGGTCCACGGGCATTTAAATACAGACAGAAAAATGACCTAGAAGTTCAGAATCTAAGCTGAGGAGGCAGTCATCCAATTACCACATTGGATATTTAAATATACTTCTCTGTGCCTCTTTATCTTTTAAATAAAAATAATATTCCTTTCTTACACATTTTATAAGTAATATAATTAATGCATATTAACTGCTTTTAAAAGAGTGCCTGACACCAAGAAAACTCTGTGCCACGTGACAGCATCACGATCAGGATCAGGATCATCATTATCATTGGTGGATCATGTCAAACAAAAAGGAAGGGAGAGGCCAGTCTCTGATCTTAGTGACCATCACAGATCCCTTCTTCTGCAGTTTTTGGAGGGCAGCAGGCCCTGATGTCGGTGGCTTTCCTGCCGGCCTGGCCAGGATACACAGAATCAACAATTCTTTGATGCCCCAACCTTTCAGAGGCACAGGGATCCAGACTCTGAAGGATATGTTGCATCTCCATGCCTGTGTTGATGAGCAGTTCCCCGCTCTGGCCACCACTGCCACACTTTGAGCTGCAAGGCTTTTCCCAGGCAGGATGAGCCTGGTCCCACATATGACCAGTTCTTTCTGTCACTTATTCCCCCTTCGGCTCAGAACCAGGTTTTAAAAATATTGTCAAGCACTTAAGATATGCTTATAAAAATATTGTCAAGTAGTTAAAAATAGAAATTATGTATTATCTATATATCACTTATTCTTCTTTAAAAAAGTAAGATTTCCCCAAAGTATAACACAGTATTTAATCAGCTAGGTTCCAATGACTATATAATAGAATGTCTAAAAACAGTATTTTAAATACTATATAGACTATTAGTAAACATACTTGAGATATTTTACTTGTATGAGATATTTATTTAATATACCTGTACAAATATATGCATGCATATATATAATTATTGAATCACAAAAATGAAGAAATTTTAGCTAGTATCTAAATGGATTCAAGTAAAGTATTTAAATAAATATGTAATGACAAAATATACCTTTAAATGCTAATATGTATCAACACATAAATTTAATAAGACAGTATTTCAAATATTCTAGACTGACACTTGCTCTCCACTTATTGTCACTCTGTGCTGCAACTCTGTTCTTCGACCTCAGTGACAAAAGGGCTTCCTGATTACCAAAGCCCGGCTCCACCTGACTCAACCAAGACTCCAAGCCAGACCTTCTGCAACTTCATTAAAACTCAGGGGTGGACTATGAGTTTACCTTCTTGGGCTCGTTTATCTAGATGATCAGATATGGAAAGAAAGATGTTAAGAAGTAAAAAAGGAAGATACTGTCCCTGTCCTCACAGAAAGTACTGTCTAGCAGGGAGCCATATTTAAATAAATAAGAATAACCAATGTAAGACACTATATGAGGGGAGATGGGATTAAGATGGCTGAATAGAAGGACTAGAGCTCAACTTCTCTCCTAAAATCAACAAAAGTCACAACTAAAGGCTGAGCAATCGTCAACCAAATGGACCAGAAACCTTAAAAAAGATACCCTACTCCAGAAGACAAAGAGGAGGTCACATCAAGAGTAGGAGGGGTGATTACCCAATATAAGCAACCCCATACCTCCCAGGTGGGAAGCCCCACAGACTGGAAACTTATTGGTTCACAGAGACTCATCTACAGGAGTGAGAGTTCTGAGCCTCACATCAAACTCCCACATGTGGGGATCTGGCACTGGGAGAAAGAGCCCCTGAAGCATCTGGTATTGAAGGCCAGTGGGGCTTGTGTGCAGGAGAACCATGGGACTGCAAGAAATGGAGATACCATTCTTAAAAGGTGCACACAGATTTTCATGTGCACTAGGTCCCAGGACAAAGCAAAGTCTCCATAGGAATCTGGATCAAACATGACAGGAGGTCTTGGAGGACCTCCTGAGAAAACAGGGGTGAATGTGGCTTGTTGTGAGGGAAAGACATTAGAAGCAAAGCTCTCAGGATTATTTATCAGCGTGCCTTTCTCTGGAGGTGGCCATTTTGGGAAAATCTGGCCCCACTCATCAGTGCTAAGAAGCACCACGGCAAAAAACAATCCAGGTGGGATCGCAGCCCCGCCCCTCAGTAAACAGGCTGCCTAAAGACCCCCCAGGCACACAGCCACCTCTAATCTCACCCAGAAACAAAACGCCACCTACCAGAGGGATAAGAATCAGCTCCACCTGCCAGTGGGCAGGCATCAGTCCATCCCATCAGGAAGCCTACAGCAAACCCCCATACCAACTTCAGTCACAAGGGGGGCAGACACCAGAAGTAGGAGAGTCTACAACTCTATTATCTGTAAAAAGATCACCAAAACAAAAACCTATAAAAATGAAAAGACAGAGAACTATAACTCAGATGAGGGAGAAAGAAAAAAAACCCAGAAAATCAGCTAAGTGATCAGGAGATTCTTAGCCCCCAGGAAAAAGACTTCAGACTGTTGATGCTGAAGATGATGCAAGACATTGGAAATAAACTGAAGGCAAAGATGGAAAATTTACAAGAAACACTGAGCAAAGAGATACAAGATATAGAACTTAAACAAGAAGAGATGCAAAATACAATAACTGAAATAAAAAATTCACTAGAAGCAGCCAACAGCAGAATACAGGAGGCAGAACAAATAAGCAAGATGGAGGACAGATTAGTAATCACGGATGCAGAAGAGAAGAGAGAAGAAATATTGAAAACATATGAAGAGCATCAGGGAACTCTGGGACAACATTAAACCCAACAACTTCCACATTATAGGGGTGCCAGAAGGAGAAGAGAGAGGGAAGGGGACAGAAAAAATATTCGAAGAGATAAGAGCCAAAAACTTCCCTAACATGGGAAAGGAACCACTCACTCAAATCCAGGAAGCACAACGAGTACCATATAAAATAAACCCAAGGAGGAACACCCCGAGACACATATTAATCAAACTGACCAAGATTAAAGACAAAGAGAAAATACTGAAAGCATCTAGGGAAAAGAACCAAATAACATACAAGGGAACCCTGATAAGGTTATCAGCAGATTTTTCAGCAGAAACTCTGCAGGCCACAAGGGAGTGGTATGATATACTTAATGTAATGAAAGGAAGATACCTCTAACCACGATTACTTTACCCAGCAAGGCTCTCATTCAGATTTGAAGGAGAAATCAAAAGCTTCACAGATAAGCAAAAGCTAAGAGAATTCATCAATACTAAACCAGCCTTACAACAAATACTAAAGGAACTTTTCTAGGCAGAAAAGAAAAGGCCACAACCAGAAACAAAAATATCACAAATGACGAGGCTCACCAGTAAAGGTATGTATACAGTAAATATACGAAATCATCCATGCACAATTATAACATCAAAATCAGAAATTATGAGAAGAGGTGGGTACAAATTCAGGGACACTGGAGATGAACTTGCAATTAAGAGACCAACAACTTAAAAGAATTTCATATACATATAGACTCATATCAAAACATCAGAATAACTGCAAACTAAAAAGCCACAATTGATACACAAAGGAATAAGAAAAATCAACTCAAATACAACACTAAAGATAGTCACCAAACCTCAAGAGGAGAGAACAAGAGAAGGAAAAAGAACAACAAAAACAAATCCAAAACAATTAACAAAATGGCAAGAAGAACATACATATCAATAATTACCTTAAATGTTAATGGACTAAACGCCCCAACCAAAAGACACAGACTGGCTGAATGGATACAAAAACAAGACCCATATATATGCTGTCTTCAAGAGACCCATTTCACTTCTACGGACACATACAAATTGAATGTGAGGGGATGGAAGAATATATTTCATGCAAACGGGGATCAAAGAAAAGCTGGAGTAGCAATACTCGTACCAGACAAAATAGACTTTAAAGTGAAGAATATTTTAAGGGAAAAGTAAAGTTACTACCTAATGATCAAAGGATCAATCCAAGAGGAAGATATATCTATGCACCCAACATAGGTTCACCACAATATATAAAGCAACTGCTAACAACCTTAAAAGGACAAATCAAGAATAACACAATCATAGTGGGGGACTTCAACACCCCACTTACAGCAATGGACAGGTCATCCAGACACAAAGTCAATAAGGAAACACCGGCCCAGAATGAAGCATTAAACCAGATGGATTTAATAGATATTTATATGACATTCCATCCAAAATCAACAGAATACACATTCTTCTCAAGTGCACATGGAACATTCTCTAAGATTGATCACATCCTGGGCTGCAAATCCAACCTCGGTAACGTTAAGAAAACTGAAATCATATCAAGCATCTTTCCTGACCACAATGCTATACGACTGGAAACCAACAACAAGAATTAAACTGCAAAAAAAAAAAAAAAAAAAAAAAAAAAAAAAAAAAAAAAAAGAAAACACATAGAGACTAAACAACATGCTACTAAACAACCAATGGATCACTGAAGAAATCAAAAAGGAAATTAAAAAATACCTAGCAGCAAATGACAACAAAGATACGACACTCCAAAACCTATGGGATGCAGCAAAAGCCGTTCTAAGAGGAAAGTTTATAGCAATACAAGCCCACCTCAGGAAACAAGAAAAAGCTCAAATAAACAAGCTAACTTTACATCTAAGGCAGCTCAAGAGAAAAGAACAGACAAGACCTAAAGTTAGCAGAAGGAAGAAATCATAAAGATCTGAGCAGAAATCAATGAAATACAAACAAAGAAAACCATAGAAAAGATCAATGACACGAAAAGCTGGTTCTTTGAAAAGATAAAAAAATTGATAAACCCTTAGCCAGACTTATCACGAATAAAAGAGAGAGAGGACTCAAATCAATAAAATTAGGAATGAAAAAGTAGAAGTAACAAAGGACATCACAGAAATACAAAGGATCCTAAGAGACTACTATATTGCAACTATATGCCAATAAAACGGAAAACCTAGAAGAAATGGACAGATTCTTAAAAAAGTACAATCTTCCAAGACTAAACCAAGATGAAATAGAAAAGATGAACAGACCAATCGCAAGAACTGAAATTGAAACCGTGATTTAAAAACTTCCAACAAACAAAAGTCCAGGACCAGATAGCTTCACAGGTGAATTCTATCAAACAGTTAGAGATGAGTTAACACCTCTCCTTCTGAAACTATTCCAAAAAAATTGCAGAGGAAGGGATACTCCCAAACTCATTTTATGAGGCCACCATCACCCGGATACCAAAACCAGACAAAGATACCATGAAAAAGGAAAACTACAGGCCAATTTCACTGATGAACATCGATGCAAAAATCCTCAACAAAATACTAGCAAACCACATCCAACAATACATTAAAAGGATTGTACATCATGATCAAGTGGGAATTAAATTATCCCAGGGATTCAGCGGTTTTTCATTATCCACCAATCAACCAGTGTGATACACCACATTAACAAACTGAAGAATAAAAACAATATGATCCTCTCAATAGAGGCAGAAAAAGCCTTTGACAAAATCCAACACCCATTTCTGATTAAAACCCTTCAGAAAGTGGGCAGAGAGGGAACCTACCTCAACATAATAAAGGCCATATATGAAAACCACAGCTAACATCATTCTCAATGGTGAAAAGCTGAAAGAATTCCCGCTGAGATCAGGAACAAGACAAGGATGTCCGCTCTCGCCACTACTCTTCAACATAGTTTTGGAAGTCCTAGCCGCAGCAATCAGAGAAGTAAAAGAAATAAAAGGAATCCAAATTGGAAAGGAAGAAGTAAAACTATCCCTAGTTGCAGATGACATGATACTATACCTAGAGAATCCTAAAGACTCTACCAGGAAGCTGTTAGAGCTCATCCACGAATTTGGCAAAGTTGCAGCATACAAAAATTAATACACAGAAATTGACAGCATTTCTATACAGTAACAATGAAAGAGCAGAAAGAGAAATTAGGGAAGCAATTCCGTTTACCACCGCTTCCAAAAGAATAAAATGCTCAGGAATAAACCTACCTAAAGAGACAAAAGACCTGTACTCTGAAAACTGCAAGACACCGAGGAAAGAAATCAGAGATGACACAAATAGATGGAAAGATATACCATGCTCATGGATTGGAAGAGTTAATATTATCAAAATTAATATACTACCTAAGGCAATATACAGATTCAATGCTATCCCTATCAAATTATCAAGGACATTTTTCACAGAACTCAGACAAAATAGTTTAAAGTTTGTTTGGAAGCACCAAAGACCCAGAATAGCCAAAGACATCCTGAGAAAGAAAAATGGAGCTGGAGGCATCAGGCTCCCTGACTTCAGACTATACTACAAAGCAACAGTCATCAAACCCATGTGGTACTGGCACAAAGACAGAAATATACATCAGTGGAACAGGATAGAAAGCCCAGAATTCAACCCACGTACCTACAGCCAACTAATCTATGGCAAAGGAGGCAAGAATATACAATGGAGAAAGGACAGCTTGTTCAATAAGTGGTGCTGGGAAAATTGGACAGCCACATGGAAAAGAATGAAATTAGAACACTCCCTAACACCATACACAAAAAGAAACTCCAAATGGATGAAAGACCTAGATATAAGACCAGACACTATCAAATTCTTAGAGGAAAACTTAGGCCAAACCCTCTCTGACATAAACGATAGCAACATCTTCTCAGATCCACTTCTTTTGACAATAAAAACAAAAATAAACAAATGGGACCCAATCAAACTTAAAAGTTTCTGTACAGCAAAGGAAACCCTAAACAAAATGAAAAGACAACGCACAGAATGGGAGAAAATATTTGCGAGTGAATAAACTGACAAGGGATTGATCACCAAAATTTACAAACAACTTCTGCTGCTCCATACCAAAACAAACAACCCCATCAAAAAATAGGCAGAATATCTAAACAGACAATTCTCCACAGAAAAAATATGGATCAACAAAAAACACATGAAAAGATGTTCAACATCACTCATTATTAGAGAAATGCAAATCAAAACCACTATGAGGTACCCTTACACCAGCCAGAATGGCCAGCATCAAAAAGTCTACAAAGGATAACTTGATCCCCTTACTGTACAGTGGGAAAATAAAAAAACAAAAAATAAAAAAAAAGAACTTGAAGATACCTGTTTAAAAAAAAAAAAGTCTACAAACAATAAGTGTTGGAGAGGGTGTGGAGAAAACAGAACCCTAGTACACTGTTGGTGGGATTGTAAATTGGTGCAACCACTGTGGAAAACAGTATGAAGATTCCTCAGAAAACGAAAAATAGAACTACCATTTGATCCATCAATCCCACTCCTGGGCATCTACCTCGAGAAAACCACGAATCGAAAAGATACATGAATTCCAATGCTCATTTCGGCACTATTTTCAATAGCCAAGACATGGAATCAACCTAAATGTCCATTGACAGAGGAGTGATCAAGAAGAGTGGTACATATACACAATGGAATATTACTCAGCTATTAAAAAGAACGAAATATTGGCACTTTTAGCAACATGGACGGACCTAGAAATTATCGTGCTAAGTGAAGTCAGCCATACAATGAGACACCAACATCAAATGCTTTCACTGACATGTAGAACCTGAAAAAAGGACAGAATGAACTTCTTTGCAGTTCAGATAATGACTCACAGACTTTGAAAAACTTATGGTCTCCAAAGGAGACAGTTTGGGGAGTGGGGGGATGTGCTGGGGTTGTGGGATGGACATCCTATAAAATTGGATTGTGATGATCATTGTACAACTACAAATGTAATAAATTCATTGCGTAATTTAAAAAAATATTCTATAAGCATCTGTGGATTTGGGTATGAGGTATATGAGTACATTAAGAACATACTTTTAAAAAGCTCTAACCAGAGTTCCCATTGTGGCTCAGTGGAAATGAACTCAACCAGTATCCATGAGGCTGCGGGTTAGATCCCTGTCCCCACTCAGTGGGCTAATGATCTGGCATTGCTGTGAGCTGTGGAATAGGTTGCAGACACAGCTCAGATGTGGCATTGCTGTGGCTGTGACGTAGACCAGCAGCTGTGGCTCTCATTCGACCCCTAGAGCCTGGGAATTTCCATATGCCATGGTTGCAGCCCTAAAAAGCACACGCGCGCGCGCACACACACACACACACACACGCAAAAGTTCTAACCATTGCTGTGCATAAATTAATACATAAGAGCTATATAAATGTAGAAATATCTGACTCAGAATTTTATTGCCTCAGAATAATATAGACCTTTAGATATAATTTTGGAATCTAAAGCAATTCAAATGAAAAATCTAGCTTTTTTGAATGATAGTAGATTTATTGCTATGATTTTAAAAAAAAACTCAGTGAAATAAATTGTCATCTAGGTATATATGTCTCATACAGATTTCTAATTTCCCTTTAAAATATCTATGAACACTAAGAAAAAATGAAAAATAATCATCTAAAGGAAGTATGAACAATAAGGATCTTGAGAGAATTTTTAAATGGCTTAAAGTGGATTTAAAAGTATCCCCGGGGGTGGGGGGGTGGGTAAAAGAGAACCTAACTGAAAAGATGCCAAAAAACCAAATTCCTTCCCTGCTCCTGTCTGCCTTCCTAGATTGACCACCTGAAAACTGAGGAGCTGGGCATTGAGGCCATCTGTGAGGTGTATGGTAAGTAGTTTCTAATATTATTTTATATACACTTGAGTGCAATTGCATCCAAGGCTGCCTTAGTGTTTGCATTCTGACTCAATTTACAAACCCAGAAAGAAAGGGTGGCATTAGCTCCAGCACGTTAAGAATTGCACAATCCCCTATGGACATAAAGGAAAGGGGTCTATGCATGTGAATACCATTTTAAGAAATGCCAGGCAGAGTATAATTGTTGAGAAGCTGTGTGCAGCACACCCACTGCTTTTTGAAGCAGCAAGAACAATCTCTGCCTGTCACTACTGCCCTGCATCTCACCCCATCCTGGCCATCAGGGCTCCTCTTCACAGACCCAATGCCCTGGGACAGACTTCCTCCTGTCTGTGCCCTTGCCTGAAGCAATGCTAGGGATGCTGTCTGTGCACAACCGCGAATTTCCCTTTACTTCCTGAAGAAACATGGATCCAGCTGGCTGGCTCACAAGGGGAGCAGAAGACAGGATTCCAGGGCAGAGCAGGAACCTTGCAGAAAAGGAAAGCCTCTTTGCTCCCAGGATGGGGCTTGGGTTTGGAGCTTTGTGCATTCCCCTATCATCTTTTTTGTCTGTGAAAGACCAAACACGGGAGTGGAGAAAGAATCACACAGAAGCATTACACCCTCATTGGCTCTGGCGAGGTTGCCCCAGTTAGACAAATGCACAAGCAAGAAAATAAAAACACATGGCGCCTCTGGAAAACACTCAAAATCCACAAGAAAAAGAAGCTGATTCTGAAAAGTCAAAAGAGGGGATCTTTGAAAATATTTCAGAAGAGGAACTAGATGAACATTGTAGAAAACTGATAGATACAACAGGAGACAAGAAGGAACATCATTAATGACAAAGGAGCTTAAAACCCAGTAAGTCTTATGTGGGCTTCTGGGCCCTACATGATATGGCCCTAGGCTGCCTGGCATTCTTCTCTTAATTCCCTGTCCTAGCCACCCTGCTCTCCTTGCTGTACCTTAAACATGCCAGACATTCTCCAGGTGACGTAGGGTCACCTCCTCACCTCATTCAAGTCTCTGTTCACAGGTTTCCTCTTCAGAAAGCCTCTTATTGAACAGCAGCTGCTTCCCTCTTTATTTCTTCTCTTGCTTTAAACTAGGTGGTCTTCACAGCACATGAGCACAAGCACAGACTATCCTACTGGTGAAGGAGCTGTGTTCAATCCTGGAGCTACCACTTCCTGGATGTGTGACTTACCCTCTCTTTGCTTCATCTTTCTCATCTGGTACTAATTGCAGCCAATGTTACTAGTACCCCAACACTCAGGATTCTTGTGCCCTTGGATGGCCTCCCACTGTAGTGTGTATAATCTTCAACCAGAGAGCGTTCTCTGGCCCAGAGAGCATGCCCAACCCAGGTGTGCGCAGACCAGAAGTGCCAAGGAGTTAAAACTCCAAGAAATGGTCTTCACATTATGATGAATCAAAGCCTGAAGTCAGTCCCATCACCCCTTGGGTGTAGCAACTAAAGCCAGCTATACATCAGAGGTCTACAACTGGACTGAAGCCCAGATGCCCACAGCCTATCCACCATGTAATGACTTTCTTCTCCTCCTTTCCTTCCCCATCTCAGTTCGCCACTCCCTTACTAGTCCTTTCTAAAATGCCTTCCCACCTAAACTGGACTCACTCAAATGGTAGTCTCAGGGCTTACCTCTGAGGGAACCCAATCTATGATATCTACATTGTAGGGTAATTGAGTAAAGAAGTTGATATAAACAAACATTTAAAACAGTACCTGGAACAGAGTAAGTACTTAGAAAGTGTTAATTTTATTATTCATTGTTGTCTCTCAGTGTCTAGAACAATGCCCAGCAAAAGGCACAGGTTAATAAATACTTTGTGGAATGAATTTTAAAAATAGATAAAAGGACAATTGTATGAGAGAAATAAAGAGCATAAATATATATATGCAGCTCTATTATAATTCAAATTAGAGGATAGTAAAGGCCTGAAATGACATAAAGAAAAATCCTGTTAGGAATATCGAAGCAGATGTGAGAAGCTACTCCAGAATATAAAGAAAAGATACACAGAAGTGAAAGTGACTGGAACAAATAGGATGAATAGGGAGGACAAAGAGTGAAAGGAAAAGCAAATAATTTTAGGAGTTCCTAAGGAAGAAATCAAAATTCCTTTTAGGAATGTAATTATAACCAGTGGGGAATAAGCTCAACATTAAATAAAAGAGGAGGGAAGGAGGCCTAAGGGTCATTTCTACTTTCTTCTCCCACTTCGGAGCTCTCCACAAAATAGCAAGCATTCATCTGTGTGGAAGGAGCCCAAGGCATTTAGGGGACACATTTTACTAATGGAAGAAGGGGATTTTTGTGCCTCAAAAGAGAGATGCCTGCCCAAGTGTTCATCTCCCTCTTCCATATTGTAGGAGGATCCCGGAGCCCGGCCCTTTGGGAAAGCTGCCATCATAGGTGTGTCTGGCTGGGTATGTGGGCTCTAGAAAGCAAATAACTTTGCTAAGTCTAAAACAATAAGTTGTGTCTTCCAGTTTAGAAATTCCACATTTGGGGGATATTGAGTCTTGCCTAGCCCTAAAGAAAGCAATGCATCATTTTTTTAAAAAAAAATGTATTTATTATTTTAAATGTTATGGCTGCACCTACAGTATGTAGAAGTTCCTGGACCAGGCAATGAACCTGAGCCACAACTGTGACCTACGCCGTAGTCACAACCTATACTGCAGCTGTAGCAATGCCAGATCCTTCAATCCACTGCACTGGGCTAGGGATCAAATCTCCACCTCTGCAGCAACCTGAGCCACTTTAGTCAGATTCTTAAGCCACTGTGCCACAGTGGAAACTCCAATAATGCATTATTTTTCATGTATGTCCCTTGTTGCTTCTGTGATTTTTTCCTCATCCAAGATCTCAGAGGAATTCATGCCCTGAAATTCTGTTGAATCCATACAACTCACACCTACACATGGCCTGCCAATTACTTCTGGAATTACAAGGATGGATGTAAAAGTCTCTCAAGCTTTGGGGCAAAAGACCTTAACCAAAGAATTAGGGTTAAGAAAATCAGACTGTTTTAAAAACTTCTCCACTATATTAAATGTCAGGAGAAAAAATACAGGTCCAAGCAGTTCTGGATCCAAAGTCCAAGACTCAAGGGTTTATACCCAGCAAAGCTAAGGGAAGAGAAATACAGCCTCAAATATGGACGAGTTTAGAAAGACCATCTTTCCACTAAGAAAGTTCAGTAGGAAAAAACAGAACAAAATGTACAGACCAAATGAGCTGAATTGTAAGTAAAGAGTTAGGAATAAGGAAGAAGCAATATAGGAGTAATAATGTTTGAGTCTCTTCTGTTCAGTTCAGGTCATGATCTAAGGCTTATGGGAATAGTTGAGAAGATTAGCAATAGATCCACACATAAACCATATATGTGTCAAAGAAATGGTATTGGCAATGCACTGATTTAGAAGCAGAAAAAATAATGAGGGCTATGCAGCTTGAGCAGAGATTTGAAAAGAAAGCTGAAGATTTGTATGGATACAGAATACAAAATAAGAGCACTTGTGAAGTTGGAAAATGCATGATCAAAGATCCAAGGTATGGGAAGTTATAAAATCAATTTGTGTAACAATAAATATACTAGTTGCATTGAAAATGAAAAAAAATCACTTTAGGGATATCAGAAAGTAAATCTGGAAGTGAATTTGGGGTATATCATGAAGGAGTCTGGATGTCAGTCCAGGAAATTTATAAATCTTTTTATGAATAATGCAGTACTGTAAAAACTTTTGAGATACGGGATTAAGATGGCAGAGTAGAAGGACTAGAGTTCATCTTCTCTCATAAAAGCAACAAAATTAAAAGCAACTGCTGAACAACCTTCAACTAAATAGACTGCAAACTATCGAAAAAGATACCCTACTCCAGAAGACAAAAGATGGCAGGAGGAGAGATTACATGATATAAGCAACCCCATACCCACTGGGTGGGCAGCCCATACACTGGAAAGTAACTGCATCACAGAGATTCACCTACTAAAGTAAGAGTTCTGAGCCCCACGTCAGGTCCCCATGCCTGGAGATCTGGCATTGGGAGAAAGAGCCCCCAGAGCATTTGGCATTGAAGGCTAGTGAAGCTGGTGCACAGGAGCTCCACAGAACTGGGGAAAAGGGAGATATAAGCTTTCATATGCACTGGGTCCCAGGAAAGAGCAGAGACTCCATAGAAATCTAGGTCAGACCTGACTGCAGTTCTTGGAGGATCTCCTGGGAAAACAGGGTGACTGTGGCTTGATGTGGGGAAAGGACATTGGAAGAAAAGCTCTTGGGAACATTCATTAGCATGAATTCCTCTAGAGGTGGCCATTTGGGAAAATCTGGCTGCACCCATCAGTGCTGAGAAGCACCAGGCCAAACAATAATCCAGGTGGGATCACAGCCCCACCCATCAGCTAAGAGGCTGTCTAAAGACCTCCCAGGCACACAGTGGGCCTCTAATCTTACCCAGAGACAAAACCTCACCCACCAGAGGGATAAGAATCAGCTCCACCTACCAGTGGGCAGGCACCAGTCCCTTCCATCAGGAAGCCTACAGCAAGGCCCCATACTAACTTTAATCACAAGGAGGGCAGAAATTAGAAGCAAGAGAGGCTACAACTCTATTGTCTGCAAAAAGGAGACCACACCACAAATCTTTACAAAATGAAAAGGCAGAGAATTATGACTCAGGTAAGGGAGCAAGGAAAAAAACACAGAAAAACGCCTAAGTGATCTGGAGATTACCAACCTCCATGAAAAAGACTTTAGAATAATGACAGTGAAGATTATTCAAGATCTTGGAAATAAAATGGAAGCAAAAATTGATAAAGCACAAGAAACATTGAGCAAAGAAATACTATTTTTAAGGATTAAGCAAGAAGAGATGCAAAATGCAATAAATGAAATAAATTCATTAGAAGAAACCAACAGCAGAATATAGGAGGCATAAGAATGAATAAGTGAGGGGGAGGACAGACTAGTGGAAATCACAGATGTGGAACAGAAAAGAGAAAAAAAGATTGAAAATAAATGAAGAAAGCCTAAGAGAACTCTGGGACAACAATAAATGCACCAACATCCTTATTATAGGGGTGCCAGAAGGAGAAGAGAGAGAGAAAGAGCCAGAGAAAAATATCTGAAGAGATAATAGCTTCCCTAACAAGGGAAAGGAATTACTCACTCAAACCCAGGAAGCACAAGTACCATATTAATTGTAGGAAAACCCCAAGACACATATTAATCAAACTAACCAAAATTAAAGGCAAAGAGAAAGTATTTAAAGCATCTAGGGAAAAGAAACAAAGAGTATACAAGGGAACCCCAAAAAGGTTATCAGTAGATTTTTCAGCAGAAACTCTGCAGACCAGAAGGGAGTGGCACAGCATACTTAAAGTGATAAGAGGAAAAAACCTCCAACCAAGATTACTTTACCCATCAAGGCTTTCATTCAGATTTGAAAGAGAAAGCAAAATCTTTAGAGACAAAGAAAAGCTAAGAGAGTTCATCACCACTTTACAACAAATACTAAAGGAACTTCTCTAGGTGGAAAAGAAAAGGCTATAAGCAGAAACAAAAATAGTACAAATGACAAGGCTTACGAGTAAAGGCATACATATAATAAAGGTAGGACATCATCCACACACAAATATGCTACAAAAATCAGAAATTGGGAGAAGAGGAGGGTACAAGTGCAGGACACTACAGATGCACTTGCAATTAAGAGACCGAAAACTTAAAACAATCTTGTATGTATATAGACTCCCATGTCAAAACTTCAGTGTAACTGCAAACAAAAAAATCTACACTAAATACACACCCAAATAAGAAAAAGCAATCCAAATACAATGCTAATGATAGTCATCAAACCACAAGAGAAAAGAACAAGAGAAGAAGGTAAGAAAAAAGACCAAGAAAAACAAATCCAAAACAGTTAAAATGGTAATGAGAACATACATATCAGTAATTACCTTAAATGTAAATGGACTAAACACCCCAATTAAAAGACATATAGCAACTGAATGGATACAAAAACAAGAACCATATATATGCTGTCTTCAAGACACCACTAGGGACACATATAAATTGAAAGTGAGAGAATGGAAGAAAATATTCCATGAAAAAAGGAATCAAAGCAAAGCTAGAGTAGCAATACTCATATCAGACAAAATAGATCTTAAAGAAATTTATAAGAGTCAAAGAAAGACATTACTTAATGATCAAAGGATCAATCCAAGAAGAAGATATAACAATTTTAAATATATATTCACCCAATATAGGATCACCTCAATAGATAAGACAACTGCTAACAACCTTAAAAGGAGAAATTGAAAATAACACAATAATAGCAGGGGACTTTAATACCCCACTTACAGCAGTGAATAGAACATACAGACAAAAAATCAGGTCATAATGATTCATTAGACTAGATGGACTTAATAGATATTTATAGAACATTCCATCCCAAAGCGTGAGAACACACATTCTTCTCAAGCACACATGGAACATTCTCTAAGATTGATCATATCCTGGGCCACAATCAATCCTCGGTAAATTTAAGAAAAACTGAAATCACATCAAGCATATTTTCCGACTACAATGCTATATGACTGGAAATGAACAAGTAAAAAACTGCAAAAAACACAAACACGTGGAGACTAAACAACATGCTACTAAACAACTAATGGATCACTGAAGAAATCAAAAAGGAAATTAAAATAAACCTAGAAGCAAATGACAATAAAGACACAACAATCCAAAACCTGTGGGATGTGGCAAAAGGAGTTCTATGAGGGAAGTTTATAGCAAGATAAGCCTACCTCAGGAAACAGGAAAAAGCTCAAATAAAGAACCTAATATTAACACCTAAAGCAATTAGAGAGAGCAGAGCAGATAAAACCAAAAGTTAACAGAAGGAAAGAAATCATGAAGAGCTGAGCAGAAATCAATGAAATACAAACAAGGAGAACCACAGAAAAGATCAATGAAACGAAAAGCTGGTTCTTTGAAAGATCAACAAAATTGATAAACCCTTAGACAGACTCATCAATAAAAAAAGAGAGAGGTCTTAAATCAATAAAATTAGAAATGAAAAAGGAGAAGTAACAACGGACATCACAGAAATACAAAGGATCCTAAGAGACTACTACAAACAACTATATGCCAATAAAATGGACATCCTAGAAGAAATGGACAAATTCTTAGAAAAGTACAATCTTCCAAGACTAAACCAAGATGAAATAGAAAAGATAAATGGACCAATCACAAGCACTGAAATTGAAACCGTGATTTAAAAACTTCCAACAAACAAAAGTCCAGGATCAAATGGCTTCACAGGCGAATTCCATCAAACATTTAGAGAAGAGCTAACAACTATCCTTCTGAAACTATTCCAAGAAATTTCAGAGGAAGGAGCACTTTCTCACTTATTCTATGAAACCACTGCCCTGATATCAAAACCAGACAAAGACACCACAAAAAAAGAAAATTACAGGCCAATATCACTAGTGAACATAGATGCAAAAATCCTCAACAAAATGCTAGCGAACTGGATCCAACAATACATTAAAAGGATTGTACATCATGATCAAGTGGGAATTAAATTATCCCAAGGATGCAAGGATTCTTCAATATCCACAAATCAATCAGTGTGATACACCGCATTAACAAACTGAAGAATAAAAATCATATGATCCTCTCAATAGAGGCAGAAAAAGCCTTTGGCAAAATCCAACACCCATTTCTGATTAAAAAAAAAAAAAACCCTCCAGAAATTGGGCAGAAAGGGGCCCTATCTCAACATAATAAAGGCCGTATATGATAAGCCACAGCTGACATCATTCTCAATGGTGAAAAGCTGAAAGAATTCCCTCTAAGATCAGGAACAAGACAAGATGTCCACTCTTGCCACTGCTATTCAACATAGTTCTGGAAGTCCTAGCTACAGCAATCAGAGAAGAAAAAGGGATAAAAGGAATCCAAATTGGAAAGGAAGAAGTAAAACTATCACTATTTGCAGATGACATACTATACCTAGAGAATCCTAAAGACTCTACCAGAAAACTGTCAGAGCTCATCCATGACTTTGGCAAAGTCGCAGGATACAAAATTAATACACAGAAATTGACGGCATTTCTATACACTAACAATGAAAGAGCAGAAGAAGAAATTAGGGAAACCATCCCATTTACCATATTGCATCAAAAAGAATAAAATACCTAGGAATAAACTTATCTAAGTAGACAAAAGATCTATACTCTGAAAACTATAATATGCTGATGAAAGAAAAAAGATGACACAAACAGATGGAAAGATATACCATGTTCTTGGATTGGAAGGATCAATATTGTCAGAGTGACTATACTACCCAGGGCAATAACAGATTCAATGCAACCCCTATCAAATTACCAAGGACATTCTTCAAAGAACTAGGACAAAGTTGTTTCTTTTTTTCTTTTTAGGGCCACACCTGCAGTATATGGAAGTTTGCAGCTAGGTGTCAAATTGGAGCTACAGCTGCCAGTCTACACCACAGCCACAGCAGCGCAGGATCCAGGCCACATCTGTGACCTACGCCACAGCTCACAGCAACACTGGATCCCCAACCCACTAAGCGAAGCTAGGGTTCAAACCTGCATCCTCTTGGATGCTAGTCAGATTCATTTCTGCTACACCACAATGGAGACGTCTAGAACAAAATATTTTAAAATGCATGTGGAAACTCAAACAACTCTGAATAGCCAAAGAAATGGTGGAAAAGAAAAACAGAAATGAAGGGATCAGGCTCCCTGACTTCAGAAAATACTAAGAGCTACAGTTATCAAAACAATATGGTACTAGCACAAAAGCAGAAATATAGATCAATGGAACAGGATAGAAATCCCAGAAATAAACCCAAGCATCTATGGTCAACTAATCTATGACAAAGGAGGCAAGAACATAACAGTGGAAGAAAGCTAATTTCTTCAATAAGTTATTCTGGGAAAACTGGATAGCTACATGTAAAAGGATAAAATTAGAACAGTCTCTAACACCATACCAAAAATAAACTCGAAGTGGATTAAAAACCTAAATACAAGGCTAGATACTATAAAACTTCTAGAGGAAAACAGAGGCAGAACACTCTGTGACATAAATTGTGCAATATCTTGTTTGATCCACCTAAAATAAGGTCAATAAAAACAAAAATAGGAGTTCCCTTGTGGCTCAGCAGTTAACAAACCTGACTAGCATCCATAAGGACATGGGTTCGATCCCTGGCCTCACTCAATGAGTTAGGGATCCAGCGTTGCCATGAGCTGTAGTGTAGTTGCAGACGGGCTCGGATACTGCATTGCTGTGGCTGTGGTATAGGCTGGTGGCTACAGCTCCAATTGGACCCCTAGCCTAGGAACATCCATATGCTGCAGGCATGGCCCTAAAAAGACAAAAAGATCCAAAAAAATAAACCAATGGGACCTGATTAAATGCAAAAGTTTTGCAGAGCAAAGGAAACTATTAAGAAAAAGAAAAAGACAACCCACAGTATGGGAGAAAATCTTTGCAAATTATGGAACAGACAAGGGCCTATTCTCCAAAATATACAAACAACTCACACAACTCAACAAGGTAAAAACCAAACAACTCATTTGAAAAATGAGCAGAAGACCTAAACAGACATTTCTCCAAAGAAGACATATGGATGGACAACAGGCATAAGAAAAAATGTTCGACATCACTAATTATCAGAGAAATGCAAATGAAAACCACTATGAGGTACCACCCCGCACCAGCCAAAATGGACATCATTAACAAGTCAACAAATAAATATTGGAGAGGGTATGGAGAAAGGGTACCCTCCTTCACTGTTGGTGGGAATATAAATTGGTACAACCACCATGGAAAACATTATGAAGGTACCTCAGAAAACTAAATATAGAACTACCACATGATCCAGCAATCCCGCTCTTGGGCATATATCCAGACAAAACTTTCATTGACAAAGATACATGCACCCCTATGTTCAATGTAGCACTATTCACAATAGCCAAGATATGGAAACAACTTAAATGTCCATCAACAGATGAATGGATTGAGGAGATGTGGTGCATCTATGCATTGTAATACTACTCAGCCATAAAAAGGACCAAATAATGCCATTTACAGCAACATGGATGGAAGTAGATATTATCATAATAAGTGAAGTAAGTCAGAAAGAGAAATACAAATACATGATATCACTTATATGTGAAATCTAAAATATGGCACAGATGAACCTATCTGTAGTACAAAAACAGATTCACAGACATAATAGACTTTTGGTTGCCAAGAAGGTGAGAAGAGTGGAAAGGACCAGGAGTTTGGGTTTGGTGGGTGCAAACTGTTATATTTGAAATGGATGGACAGTGGGGTCCTACCGTACAGTGCAAGGAACTCTGTATGATTGGGACATTTGGCTGTACAAGAAAAATTAGAACACTGTAAATCAACAATAATTGATTCAGTTTTAATTAAAATATTTTTTAAAAAGAATTCAGTTATCCATTAACTACGTACATTTGGAGGTAATCATTATCTAGTTAATCATTTATCAAATTCACCTTTTGATAATGATGTACAATGTCTCCCACCTTGAATATAATCATTTGATCAATAGTATAATATTTTACTAATGAATGTGGTTGAATGCTATAATTTAATTAAATTATACATCTACTTCCCAAAGAATGCATATTTTTATTTTAAAAATTTGGGGGGGTTCCTATTGTGGTGCAGTGGGTTAAGAACCCAACATAGTGTCCATGAGGATGGGGGTTTAATCCCTGGCCTTCCTCAGTGGGTTAAGGATCTGGCATTGATGCAAACTGCAGCATAGGTCCCAGATGCATGTCAGATCCAGTGTTGCTGTGGCTTGTCACATGGGCGAGCAGCTACAGCTCCAATTAGACCCCTAGCTGGGGCACTTCCATACGTCCCAGGTGTGGATTTCAAAAGAATATATATAATTTTTTTGGGTTGTGTCCACAATGTATGGAAAATCCCAGGCCAGGGCTCCAATTTGTGCCACAACAGTGTCTGCAGTGGTGACAACACCAGATCTTTAATTTGCTTAACTACAAGGTCATTCCTAAAGAATATATTTTAGAATACAGTTACTTGTTTAAAGGGACCTCAGAGAGCAGAGGCTTAAGATTAATTTTTCATATTAAACCAAACTGTCAGTTGGAAAGAAAACTGTGAAAGTAAAAGGAAAGTAAAAGGATGTTACCATCCTTTAACCATGTGCTCTCCTGATGTCCTGATGGCAAGGCTTAATATGGATTGACTATCTACACTGAGATCACATTTGATTACCCTGATACCTTAGCCATTATCAGCAGGATGTGAAAGAACCACTGGATATCCTGAGAGCTTGTATAACTATGTTAAATATAGACCTAAATTTGATGTAAATATTTATCCTTGGGCTTGAAACATCTCGGGAGTTTGAGGAATCATTTTATGTATTTCCTGATTTCTATTTCCATCTGCTACCTTTCCAATATTTCTTCAATCCTTAATTTTCTAAACCTGTTATAAGAAGAAATTGAAAGAATATTGCCTGGATATTCCCAATGGCAATAAACAGAAGAAAAACAAAGTCCAATTCAGAAATTTCTCATTTGAATTAGGCATTCTTTGATATTTTATTATCAATATGGACTATTTCTAGACACCCCAAAACTCCTACTTAAGATTTCTTTATTTAATATATTCTCATATTACACAGTTTTGTAGCAGTAAGAAGCGAATACTCAAATTTAGATTCATATATCTCAATAGGATATGAACCATCACTGTAATAATCCTGGTTGTGATAAATGCATACATAGCCATATAAATTATGAATACAAATAGTTTCCTAGAGACAGTGAGGATATATTACTTTCTCATTTTATCTGTCTAATAAATGTCTGGAACCAAAATACCTCCAGGTAAAGTAATTAATTAGGTACATCATTTGATTATCAAGAATAGAGGGGGTTTTTTTGTTTTGTTTTTGTTTTTGTTTAAAATGAGTTTTTTATAGTGCAATGTTGTAAAGCCTTCTAAACAAGAAATAATATACATTTTCTATTTGGGAACTATATTTATTGGCTATGAGAAGAATTGCCATGGGGTGTAAAATCCAGGAAGCTACCATAATGACTATCCCTCAGAATAAAAGTACCACCAAAACCCTAATTAGTTTAATATGTCAGCAGTTATTCCTTTTACACAGTCATTAACCAAATTTAGTCTGTAGCCAGAACAAATATCATCATATGTTTTTTCACCACATTAGATGTTTAATATAATTTTAAATAAACTAACTTAAAACATAACTGAAAAACTGCAGGCAGGTTATTATGGGTGATAAAAGACCTCTTGTAAAAGAACATCTGTTGTAAAAATTAAAAGACCCATTAAGAAATCTAAGAAATTACGTAATTAAGTCTTCTACATCTATTCAGAGCAATAGCAACTATCTAAGAAAAATTCAAAGACTCCAGAGAACAAATTCTTTTTAATCTCTTGAATTTTACATCTTACATGAGTACATCAAAAATACTAATATAGAAAGCTTTATAAAATATATTTTAAAAATTCACACATCCTACATTATGCAGTTCATTTGAGTTAGTAATTTCTGCTTAGGTGAAAGCCTGGTCAAATATATTATAGCACATCTACACATGAAAAATAGTGGCATGGGGAAAGTACTTTCTTTTTGCTTTATCATTGTTAAATTTTTTAAATGAGGAATTATTGTCTTTTCACATAGCAACTTTTTTACTTTCATTGAATCACTGTCTTCTGAACCCAACTTTCCAGGAATAGAAAATAAGAATTTTCTAAAGAATAGTTAAGGAGTGAAGGCATACTTAACTAACTCACCTGTAAAGGGCAATGTCTTTCTGATAATTAAAGGGAAAGAAAAACACTAGAATTATTAGGGACTATTTCTAACATTAAATTATCCTAATAGGAGTGGTAATAAAATAAAATATTAGCAAAACACAGATTTTTCTTGCTTTTACTTTGTTATTTTCTTCATTTTATTGTATAATAATACACAGGACGTTGACATCATAATATATAAGGTATTATGATGTCAGGCTATGTATTTGGCAATGAGCAGCGTTTCTTTCTTCCCAATTAAAAAAATGACTTGTTAGAAAAATGATTATTTTAAAAAGTCCTACAACTAAATCTCATTTATAAATATGATTGCAAAATTTCTCAATAAAATACTAAATATTAAATAATAGACTTAGTATTAGATTAAAAGAACAATGCACTCTATCTAAAGAGTATTTGTTACATAGATTAAAGCATGGTTAGATGTTAGGGAAGAACATCCTAATGTCTAATAAATTAAATAAAAGAACAAAAATATATTATCATGTCACTAGATGAAAAAAAGGCATTTGAGAAAATTCAAACTGAATCACGTTTTTAGAAAAACTTCTTTTAGTATAGTCAACAGTAATTATCAGAGGTCAATAGTAAGCTTTATAACCCCCAAACTGTAATGGCATAAGCATCCTCATTAATGCCACGGTCAAACCAGGATGCGAAGTATTATAATCAGTACTGCAGGTCACGCAAGATGTCCCTAACCAGTGCAACAAGACAATAAAATAAGAGATAAATACATGGAAGGAAGAGACAAAAAATACCCTTATTTTTCGACATGAATGTTTACGGAAAAAATAACTAACCACCTGAAATTCCATTAGATGTAGTTAAATAGTAAATAAAAATGATGTTTACAAACCCTTATTTGAAAAATATTAATAACTTTCCAATATATCTACAATAATTTCCCTAAAATATTCTGGGGAAATGATCCTGTTAATAACATAAGCAAACATAAAATGCTCATAAATAAACTTAATGAGAATTTTCCAGAACATATTAAAAACTAGAAATACATCACTGAGAGCCACAAATGAATCAAATAAAAAAAATTTAGGCGTTCCCTTCATGGCTCAGCTGTTAGGGGACCCGACTAGGATCGATGAGGATGCGGGTGCAACTGCTAGCCTCGCTCAGCGGATTAGGGACCTGGCATTGCCGTGAGCCATGGTGTGGGTTGCAGACATGGCTCGGATCCCGTTGCTGTGGCTGTGGCATAGTCTGGCAGCTGTAGCTCCGATTTGACCCCTAGCCTGGGAACTTCCATATGCTTCAGGTGCAGCCCTAAAAAGAAAAAGAAAAGAAAAAAAAAAAAAAGGCTTTAATCACTGCCTAGTGTGATACAGCATTCGTTTCCATGTTGATTTGTAAATTAAGTCTGTTTTTAAAGAAAATCACAATCTATTTTGGAGGCGGAAATCTTATAAAAGGTACCTAACTGCACAAGAATAAAGTTAAGAATGTTTTGAAATCAATACAAATGGTAGCCACTTTTTCTACCAGAGCTTAACACATATTATACAACTACAATATTTAAAATGGTGCTTTACCAGCACAAAAAATGGATAGTCAGATCAGTGGAACAGAAAATTCATAAACAGATCCAGAAAAGGTAATATGGTAGTATATGATTAAAATGGCATTTCAAACCACTTGAAACAGTTGATGGTTCTTCTATTAATAATGCTGGATGCTGGCTATGCACAAATTAAAATGTTAGATGTCCACCTCATTTCTAATAATATAAAATGCAGATGAATTCAATATTTTATGGCAAGAGAATAAAATCATGAAAAAGCTATAAGAAAATGCATTTCTTAATTATTCTGAAAGCACAGCATGTTTTAGTTGAGTTTAAAATGAATGTCCTAGTTGAAAGTCCTCAGTGTGAACAGGACAGAATAGACAACATAAACTCATCACATGTGTCTAAAACAAAAGGATTTATTGACACCTGCACCCAGGAGGCAGCAGTGAGAAAGGGGAGTCTCCGACATCAGTAAAAGGAAATATTTTTGGTAGTTAATCTGGAGGCAGTGATTGCTGGAAAGTGGGAGGCAAACAGGAACAGCATAGAAGTAGGCATCATAAGGTAGTTGTAGGTCTATGGGAAAGGCTGGGTCCACCTATTAGATCAGATGACAAATAGAATCCTATAATAATAACGGTGGCAGTCAGAAGACATGCGCATGTGTGTGTATCAATGTATGCTTCGTTTGTCCCACAGAGAAGAGCAGAGGACTATTGCCCTGCCTCCTGGAATTAACTTAGAGTAGCCATGCCTCTTAGCAGTAATCAAGTATTCGCAGGCTAGCCTGGATATGTATGAATGACACACAACTTTCTAGAATTGTTTTACTAAAATCTAATAACATTTTTGTAATTCAGATATGAAATCTACTTTAATTCAAACTATCGTACTACAGTAAGTTGGCATCATTTGACATAATTTGAGGCACTCAGATTCCAAATAATTTAGTGGAGACTTTGGAGTACGAAAAGAAAAGCCTCATTGAAAAGCAGTATTTTTGGAGAACTGAGGCCTTCCACAGAAGTTTTTCTATGGGACTGTCAACACACATTCCTAAGCATAACACAATGACAGAAAAGGATAAAGAAAAACCTTGATGGATGTGACCTCCTAATTTGTTTAAATTATGGCAAGTAACACCATGCATGAAAGGATGAACTACAGAAATAAATCTGTAAAATGTATGTCAGACAAAGGGTTGATGTATTTAATCTAAAAGAGGTTCTTACAAATCAACAAGAAACAGGGGAATACTTCAAAAGAAAAACAGGCAAAAAAATGAACAAGCAATTTGCAAAAGAATAAAAAGAATTGACTAATTAGTACATAAAACTTTTAAGCCCATTAGGAATCAAAGACATCCAAACTAAAATAATAAAATAAATTTACCCTGGTATTGATAAAGATAAAATAATAATAATAACTAATTTTGAAAAATGTATGGGAAGGTAGGTAAACTTATCCAATACTACTGTGTATATAACTATGAAGGGCAACTTGGTAATAATGATCAAGAATCTTAAAGGCAGAAATTACATGTCTAAGAATTTTTCCTAAGAAAATAATTGAGCAAGTAAACAGATTGTTGTCAGCTTCTTCATATACAAAAGACACTGGGTTATTACCAAGGTTCTGATGAATTATTTATTTTTCAGAATAAAAAGCTGTTTAGCATTGTAAAGACCCTGTCCTCACAGTATACTCAAATCAAGATAACTCAAAGATTCCTTTTTCAGATGGCACCCACAATTCAAAAGCTCTAATCACAAGAACAAAGAGAAACACAGAATAAAAGACACAGATGGAGACAATGTGAGTACCATTTGTGCACCTGCAGGGAAATGGGTTCTCTGGAACACTGATAAGCTGGAGGCAGAGGCAGGGACACCTGGGCACTATCTTCCTTTCTCTGGATGGAAAAGAAGCTGTGCTAATGCACATCTCGATATAAGAACCAGAAGAACTCAACATTTGAATATAATATCTAAAATAGAAGAGCACGGATTGTTAATGTTAAATTCTTCCAGAAGGCTGATGTAGGCTCTGGGTACAAGAGACTGTGACCCAGCACAAATAGCAAATTTTCACACATGGAGCATCACTCTACTTAGTATGCATGATATCCACAGTGGTTCTTTGATCTATTTGGGAACCAGGGGTCAGGAAGGCCTCCACCAAAATGTGCTGCATTAAATCAGAAACTTAACCTAATTTACAACCTGTAGACAAATCTGAATATATGGGCCCTTCTCACTAACTGGAAATGGGCAGCACTGTTACAGCTATGCATCTATTGAAATTTCCAATTGCTTAAACTATGTGCAAACATAACCCCCCAAAATAGGGATCAGAAATGGTCTAGATTTTGTAAACATAACCTGCTGAACCAAGCAAAAGCTTTCCATTTCCATGTTTGACACATTCAATCCATCCTGTGATTTGGACAAGGTCATTCATTCATTATGTGCCTCAACATTATGAGTCTATAATTGCAATCTGAGTGTTTTTGCGTTTCTCTCATTATATTTAGGGATTAAAATGCCTTAAATACTTCTAACCTTTGCTACTGTTTATCCTCTGAGGCTACATGATGCCAAAATATCTCAATAGAAGTGAAAAGTACAGTCCGTCACTATTCTAAATAGCTTTTCTATAAGAAACTAAATATGCTCAATTTTCTAAATATCCAAAGATTTGCCAGATTGTAAAATGTCGTCATTCAAGCAACACTGTCAAGTTTCTTAGAGATTCAAAATTACGTCCCGACTTAGTACCACTTCAATAAAATGTAGTCTTTCTCATTTCCCCTTTAAAGATAACTGCTCAGATATTAAATTTAACTCTAGACTAAATATCCATTGGGATTTAATTTTTCCAGCCCTTTCTTGACCAATGGCCAGACTTACAAAAGCGCCATTCCCAATGCCCATTAATTCCTTAATTTATTCAGGAAATATTTATTGAATAGCACTTAGCTAAGCACTGAGCCAAGTTATGAGAATATTAAGTCTAATAAATCATGACTCCTGCCCTCAAGAAAATTATAGTCTAGCCAGAGACAGACAAGTAAATTAGTAATTCTACCTCAGTAGAGCAAGTGTTACCTGCTGATTAAGCTGCTTGGAGCAGGAGCATGGAATCAACCTAATAATAATGAGGATGGGCTCAAGTCGGGGAAGGCTTTCTAGGGGTGACCCTTGAACTGAGTTGGGAAAGAGGATAAGGAAAAGGTGACAAGTCAAAGACAAGACGGACAATTCTCCAGACAATGGGAAGGATATATGAGTTACCTCAAAGATGGGACATGGTATGATCCATTTATAGAAGCACAAGTTCAGCATAGCCAGAGGAAAGGGCACATGTGGTAGAAAGAAAATAAAGCCCTTTTCAGGAAGGACGTGATGTGCTAAGCCAAGGATTCTGGACATGATGCTGAAAGCTGCAGGGAGCCACTGCCTGACTTTAAGCAAGAGAAAAATATGATGAGATAAATATTTTGAAAACAAACTCTCTGGCTACGCTATGGAAGACACACTGAAAGGAGAGCCAACTAGAGAGAGGGAACTGGGACATCATTGCAATAATCGGGGCAAGAAATCTTAACAGCTTCAATTAAAGTAGGAAAGATCTAGGGTGGAGAACAGATTTGGAGTACATTTTAGAACAGGTGAAATGCTTTGTATAGGGAAAGGAGTCTAAACTGGTTCTAAATTTCTGCTTTGGAACACAAAGTGAAGGCTGTTTTACTCACTAAGATGATAAATTCAAAGGAAGGCATAGGTTTGAAATGAGAGATGATAAACTATTTTGAACTTTGAGTTCAAAATCCAAGGGAATTCATGCAGAAGACAGCTGGATAAGTGAAAGATAAGGGACTTAACTGTATAGAAGAGATAACTGAAATCATGAGAGTGGTCAAGGCGACAGGGGTGGGGAGGCAGCAGCAGGAGGTGGATGCTATTCCAAAAAAATTAATAAATAAATAAAACAGAGGTACCAGCAGAGAACCCTGGGAAACTCTAAATTAAGAGGACAGCAGTAGGCAGCTACGAGTACTTAACTATTCGAGGAAGAGATGAGGAGAAGGAAGAGGAGGAAGAGACCTACCAAGGTTGATGAAGACGAACTTCAAGAAGGTAAAGTGTTTCAGAGGCTTTGAAAGAGTCATTTAGGATGAACAAGACAAATGTTCAGAGTTTTAGCAATGTGGAAATCAGAGCTGAAGGAAACAGTGGTAGGAGGAAAAAGGAAAGTATAAGTAGCCAGATTCCAGAAGGTTAAGGGGGTGGAATGGGCAGCGTGGACCAATGCTCCTAATAGTTTATCAAAGGAGGAAAAGAAAGATACAGGTACACTCCATATCAAGTGTTATTTTTTAAATAAATAATTAGCTGATTTCTTCTGCAATGCTTATTTGGCAACATCCTTCTCAAAGAGAAATGAAGCCTTTTGGAAACAGTTTTTTTTTTTTTTCCCCCACTGTACAGCAAGGGGATCAAGTTATCCTTACATGTATACATTACAATTACATTTTTCTCCCCACCCTTTGTTCTGTTGCAACATGAGTATCTAGACAAAGTTCTCAATACTACTCAGCAGGATCTCCTTGTAAATCTATTCTAAGTTGTGTCTGATAAGCCCAAGCTCCCGAAAACAGTTTTAATGAAACATAAGATAAACTTTTTTTTTCCACTCTGATGTCAAAATATTTGATAAAATAGCATCAGCAGCAGAAGCAGCAGTTGGGAATTAGAGTGAATCACCTCGAAGTTTCCTTCCAAAGTTACTCAAAATCGTGTTTGTACAGATACATGCCACTCACACAAAACAAAATTTATCCTACTAGAGTGTAAATAAATGTGTAATATTCACGACACTGTATCTTACTTTTCTTTTAGGATCATGGGCTTCTGTTTAGTCGCCTAATATTGAACACTAGTGTTTTAGATTAATTCCTCCAAAAAGATGTAAAGCATTGCTCTCAATTTTCCTAGTAAATTCTCCTCTTGCTAGTCCCTTTTCAGGCTGGTAATTCTTCCACAAATTCTTTGTATAATTATTTTTAGTTCGTCCTAATGTTTGTTTCTAACTCTAATTTAATGTCAGCTAGAAATTTTTACTAATATGGTAACTTACATTCCTATAGCATAGTTCACCCTGAGAGACCCCAAAGCACCTTTTCCAAACTACACGCTGCTCACATAAATAAATGCCAGGCAACATTAAGGATGATGAAATCAACCAGTCGCACAATTAACATGCTGTTTACCTAGCTCTCGAACAATAAAGATGCTTCCTGAGACTTGAGCTAAGATCAATCACAGGAGATGCTCCGCTGAACACCATGCCACAAACTGATATGATCTCTGACTGTTCACATGGGCCATTTTTTGTGCACTGGGATATAGCTCTTATCAATTAGAATTGATAAGAATTAGTTTTGCCAAGAAGATCAATAGCCATTTAATAAAAACACTTGAATAAAAGGCAGGTACTTCATGCATACATTAAAAAAAAATTCTTTTTTAAACTAAGCTTTACTGCTAAACAGGGAACTTTGTGGTTAGTAGCTGACAAAGTGTGGCTCCCATGTTATAAATCTGGACCCAAACAAGCATTCCTTCTGTGACCTTGAGCAAATTATTTACATTAACTCTTAGTTTCATAGGTTTGGAAGGAAAATGCTATTATTTCTGATTTGAAGTCAGCAATTCTTGATTTGAAAGACCATGAAGTATACCTAAAAGATTCCTCTAACTGCAGGTGATTTTGCAGTTTCAGGCATGTGCATCAACTAGCCATAATAGTGGTAGCTTAAATTTACTAAAGAGGAGTTCTCTTCATGGAGCAGTGGTTAAGGAATCCGACTAGGAACCATGAGGTTGCGGGCTCAATCCCTGGCCTTGCTCAGTGGGTTAAGGATCTGGCGTTGCTGTGAGCTGTTGGTGTATGTTGCAGACGTGGCTCGAATCCCGCGTTGCTGTGGCTCTGGCATAGCCCAGCGGCTACAGCTCTGATTCTACCCTTAGCCTGGGAACCTCCATATGCGGTGGGTGTTGGCCCTAGAAAAGGCAAAAAAAAGAAAAAAGATTTACTAAAGAATATTAAGAAAAACAGTAAGGCTAAAACATGTACCACCTTGATAAACATCTTCCTGCAGGAAAGCACATAAGATTTTAATAACTTTTACTACAAAAATGAGAAGTTGAAAGTGGGGGCACTTAGGAGTTAGTGATTTTAAAAAGCAATAGGAATTCCTGCTGTGGCAGAGTGAGTTAAGAATCCAACTGGAGTGGCTCAGGTCACTCCAGAGGTGCAGGGTCAATCCCTGGCCCCGAGTAAGAGGTTAAGAGATCTATGGCTGAGGTGGCAGCTGCGGCTCAGATTGAAACCCTGGCCTGGGAACTTCCATATGCTGTGACTGTGGCCAAAAAAAAAAAAAAAAAAGTAATTGATTAATCCTTCATATAGAAAATGATTGCAAGTATAAAACAAACTTGCCTATATTATGAAACTTTACTTGTAGAGATTAAACTGAGGAATTAGGATGATTAATATGGTGAGGATGATGATGGAAATAGAATACCCTAGACAATGTGCTACATGTGTTAGATTGTTTTTTATCTCATAAAAGCCCCATAACTACTTTATTTAGTAGTTAGAGTCTTACATTTGTTAGCAATATATTCAATAGTTTTACAAATTCACCTATTTAATATTCAACTATGGAAATTTTAATGCAAGCTTCTAGTCTTTAAAAATCACTTTCATGTTTGATTCAACTGTTCCCTGTACATATCTTCACATTGTAACCTACATTTCAGTTTGCACTAAAGCTTGATTTCTTTTAAGTTGTTTTGTGAAAATGACAGCATTTACTAATACAGTTTTATGAAGCATTTTCTCCGGTTTCGGCATGTGGAACTTAGGGCAGAACTAGTCATATCTTGAATCTGACCCAGTATAGACTTTGACAGTCTACACTTTAATACATCTGAACCTTCTATCTGCTAAGAAACATCACTTTGTTAGATCTCCTCTCATTTATTTTCCCTTCCAGCATCATCACCAGCAGTTGATTTTCTTTTAAAGTTCATAATGTTTTATAAAAAAATAGAGATTGTTGTAACGTCAATGGAAAAATCTGCGCCGTTGCTCATGCTCACTCGTTAGCTAAGGCATTCGCTGCTCTGAAGCAGGTGATTTGCTCACATTGCAGAACTTGGAAGTTGCTCTCAAATATAACGATACATATGAGTGCTAGACCCGTGAATGATAAGGGTCAGTTTTATTGTAATCTTTATTCACAAAAAAGAAGAAGCCGAAGCGCAGTAAAACTTAGGTGTATACACCCCAGTCACATATCCAGTAAATGAGAGAGCCTTTCAATTAAGGTCTAGAGGATGCCTAAGCCTGTTTTCATTCCTTTAACACACAGCATCTCCCAGCCATTCTGTCATAGTGAATGGTCTGAATTCCTGGAACCACTCTAATGAAAACTAGTTATACTATCGTTTTGATGAGAACAAAAAATTTTAGGAGTTCCCTGGTGGCTCAGCAGTTTAAGGATCAGGTGTTGTCACTGCTGTGATGTGGATTCAGTCCCTGGCCTGGGAACTTCCACATGCCATGGGTACAGAAAAAAAAAAAAAATTAAAATCTGACTCCTAGCCTTGATTTGGCAATTAACCAGTTGTGAGGTTTTCAGATCCTCCTCTTAACCTTACTGGGATTCAATTTCTTAATCTATAAAAATTAGCAATTTGTTAGGGTTTAACAATCTCCAAGGTCCTACTGGTCTATAAAAGTGCTGCTAAATAGATTCTCTGCCAGAAAAACCTGTATATGTGATTGTGTACAAGTATATGTTGCAAGGCAATCACGATTAGTTGCTGTTGTTTTTAATTGAATTAGGTCAAACGCCCCTCATGCAGTGGGATTACAGTATCAACATGCTTACTAAGCACTTGTGCTGTAAACATTTTAAGTATGAACTTCAGTTTATTCTATACCTAAATCAGTCTGACTTTAATTTAATAGGTCTAAGCTTATGCTGCTTTACTGTAAAATTTGAACAAGGCACACTGAATGTAATTGGGATCCACAATCAAATTGCCCTGGGTTTATTCAGTTAAAACTATCCTTCTTGTCACATAACTAGGGAAATTGCGCCTTAGATATATGGAATTTTCTCACTCACCTCTTTTTTTTTTTTTTTTTTGCTTTTTAGGGCCACACACATGGCATTTGGAAGTTCCCAGGCTAGGGGTCGAATTAGAGCTAGAGCTGCCAGCCTACACCATAGCCACAGAAACATGGAATCTGAGCCCAGTCTGCGACCTATACCATAGCTCATGGCAACACTGGATCCTTGACCCATGGAGCAAGGCCAGGAATCGAACCTGTATCCTTAGGGATCCTAGTCGGGTTCGTTACCACTGTGCCACAACGGGAACTCCTGTCACTCACCTCTTGATATCTAAGTTATCATATCTACAGGACCAGTGTTTCTCAAACCAGATTGAGAATACAAAATAACCATAGTATATGAGGAACTCAAATATAGAGGATAAATTGAGGCCCTGGGAAGCTACTCAACTTGCCAAAGCTACATAGCTGGGATTAAAGCCAACGAGGTCTGGCTCCAGACTTTTACCACTGCACTGTACTGCCTGAACCAAGAAGCCTTCAGAAAACAGATGACTAGGTACCACCTAATACTTACTGAGGCAAAATTCCAGGGACATATTTGCTCTGTGGGTATGTGTTCCAATACATGGAAATCACTAAACTATACTACTTGCAAAAAAAAGAAAAAAGAAAAAAAAAGTCCTCTATTTGCAAGTGGAAGAAATAATCATCTGAGCATTCGGTCTTCCGTTGAAAGGACTGTCACACAGTAGCATTGCTTAATTTAGGAATGCACTTCATCTGCCCTCCAGGGCACATAATTTTATAAGCATCAGTTGCTTTCCTTTCCGCTTACCCTAAGAACAGGCCAGGATTTTTTTTTTTTTTTTTCAAATCTAGTCCCAAATGTGAGAGAATTGAAATGTCCTCAGGAAGTAAAACCAGGCCAACACAAGCTGACAGCATGATGTCATGAAAAGAAACAAAGGCTTTGGGGGCACAGCAAAGACAAGCTAAAATCCCAACTTGCCATTTGTGAAGGTATGTGAATCCTGGCAATTATTTAATCTCCCTGTGTCATAGTTTCCTTATTTATAAATAAGATATCTAATAAGAGCCACTTCCACAAGACTATAGGCAGTGGGATATCTTGGTAGTTAAGGGTGGATTCAAATCCCAACTCTGCTACCTACTTCTCTCTGAGACTAAGTCCCTTATCTGTAAATCAAGGATTCTAAGCCTCCTCAGAGTGGTGGAGAGGAATAGATGAGATAATGCATGCATTATTGCTATTTGTATTGGGATTGCTGCAAGGATTAAGTTAAACCTTTTCAATGAAACTGGCCTAATAAAGGATTTGTAAACATTACTTTCTCATTTTTTAAACCTCATCCTCAGGTATAAGTCAGGAGAAAACATAAACACTGAATGTGCTCAGAAACCCATTCACCATCAGAGAGATTGAAAAAAAAAAAACAAAACAAAAACAAACAAGGAAAAGAGTATGAAGGCATGTTTCAGGGCTGTAAAATAGCCCTAAAACAGTATCCTTTGGTTTCCTTTGATTTGGGATTTTAAGACTTAGATGGAAAATATTTTGGAAGTTCCTCAAAAATTTAAAAATAGAATTACCAAGTGATCCAGCAATTTCACCTCTGGGTATATATCTGAAGGAAATGAAATCACTCTCTCAAAAAGATACCTGTACCCCCATGTTCACTGCACCATTGTTTGCAGTAGTCAAGACATAGAAACAATCTAAGTGTCCACTGACAGATGACTTGATAGAGAACATGTGGTATATGCACATAAGGGAATATTATTCAGCCTTAAAAAATGATATCTTGCCATTTGACAACATGGATGAAACCTTTTGGAATAAGTCAGAAAGCAAAAGACAATGTAGGATCTTACTTATATATTGAATCTAAAAAAACAAACAAACTCATAGAAACAGAGTAGATTGGTGGTCTCTTGGGAAAGGGGAGAAATGGGTGAAGGTGATCATAGGGTACAAACCTTCAGCTACAAGATGACTAAGTTTTGGAGATGTAATGTACAGCAAGGAGACTATAGTTAACAATGCTGTATTGTAGATTTGAAAGTTGCTCTTGAAAGAACAGATCTTAAAAAAATATCAACATACACATGTATACACAAAACTATGTGAGATGACAGATGTGTTAACCTAATTGTGGTCATCATTTTGCAATATATACATATATTAAATTGTCACATTGTACATCATAAACTTATACAATTATATCTCAATAAATATGAAAAAAAAAATACCCAGGGCTAGCACTTCAAGAATGAGTCTCTGCTCCTTATGGCAGCCTCCCCCAAAACCACACATGCCGCTACATAAAAGACCACTCTTCCCAGCCACCTCTCCCACTATGTCCCACCCAACTCACCAATTAATCAAACATTATCTTGTTCCTCAGTGCCTGCACTCTTGCCCTTCTTTCCACCTAAAATGTAACCCATGAACCACATCTTCACCAATGAAACCCAAGTCACTCCCACAAGCCCTGACCAAATACTATTATTCCTTACCTCTGTTTCCACTGTGCTCCTATAGAACATAAATCTGTATATGCCTTCATTATAAATTGTACTCACTAATCCATTCTGATATATTTTAATAATTGGCAATTTATAAAACTTAGTTTTCTACTAGATTTCACATTTCCTGATGGGATTTGACCTTATATAATCCCGTGTTTTCCTATAAAGGCTGGACTGCTGTCTTGCATTTAGTAGGTATTTGACACATATTTGCAGAATAGCATGTAGGCACTTCAGAGTGTCATGGGCATGGATGGAACCCAAAGCAAAATTTGTCCCACATAATTTTATAAGCATCAGTTGCTCTCCTTTCCGCTTACCCTAAGAACAGGCCAGGATTTTTTTTTTTTTTTTTCAAATCTAGTCCCAAATGTGAGAGAATTGAAATGTCCTCAGGAAGTAAGACCAGGATAACACAAGAGTGTCATGGGCATGGATGGAACCCAAAGCAAAATTTCTCCCAATCAAGTGGTACTTACCATGATGCCTTTAACTCAGTGTATGGCAGACACTAAATGAAAGTGTGCTCTAAAAATATGGCATAAAGTCTTTAATATCTGAAAAAGAGACTAGTGTAAAACTGAGGCATGTGTAGTAAAATTTCAGTGAAAAGATGCAACTAATTGGCAGTTTAAAAAATCACTCTAACATATAAAGATACTACAGTTTAATGCAGGTCCAATAAAACCTCTGCCATGTTCATTTTTAAATATTTGAAGATATACAAGGTAATGTCCCAGAAACAGAAATTGATTTTCAATTCATGTGCTATTAAAATTATTCACCTTTCATATCACACCTTATGCTAACCCTTTTGACACATTTTTGATAAGTTTTAAAAACTGTACTAAATTAGATTACAATCATAATCTTACTGGAAAAAGAAAAAAGAAAAGGTAGGAAGGGGGGAGGGAAAAAGTAAGCAGGGAGAGAGAGGTAAGGAGGAAGGAAGGGAAAGAAGGAAAAAGGGAAAAAAGGAGCAAAAGAGAGAAGGAAAGAAGGGAAAATATATGTACCTGGAGTGAAAATGGAGAAGAAATTCAGCCATGGCTAAACGCAACATTTTCTCAATCTTAGTATTTCTTAAAGAAATTATACCAAGCGAGGGTACTGAAATTTTCAAATGGAATACTCCTCAAGCTGCTTCTGAAACAGTATAGATTGCCTACATGCTTTTACAATAGTTTTTTTTTTCTTTCTCCTTTATAAAACAGTATTTATGGAGAAATATTAACTGGAAGAGTGGCTCTCGTTGTAGCTCAGGCAGCCCTCGGGGTTCTCGTTCAGGAGATCCACCAAGTGAAAACTGTTTTCATAGTAATATTAACTCTCATCCTGAGTGAAGTCAGTCAGGAAGAGAAAGACAAACACCATATGATATCACTTATAGCTGGAATCTAATATACAGCACAAAGGAACATTTGCACAGAGAAGAAAATCATGGACTTGGAGAACAGACTTGTGGTTGCCGAGGGGGAGGGGGAGGGAGTGGAATGGATTGGGAGCTTGGGGTTAATAGATGAAGATTATTGCTTTTGGAATGGATTAGCAATGAGATCCTGCTGTGTAGCACTGGGAACTATGTCTAGTCACTTATGATGGAGCATGATAATGGGAGAAAAAAGAAGGTATACATGTCTGTGTAACTGGGTCACCATGCGATACAGTAGGAAAAAAATGTACTAGGGAAATAAAAATTAAAAAATTAAGAAAAAAATTTAAAACCATAGTAATATTAAAATTACATTTGCCTCTCCTGGAACTGTGTTAACATTTGCCCTGATGGTAACGAAAGGTGATGATGATGGGTAAAACTCCTGATGTCTTGCCAAGAAGGCGGAAGGGGAGCCAAACTATACTAGATGTCAGTATAACCTTCACTGCTACACACTTGGAGTAAAAGGAAAATTGCTAGTTTCACTCAAGGACAGTCTTGATGAAGCAGTAAAATCTATTGATTTTTAAAATCTTGACTGGAGTAAAGATCTTAATATCCTACACGATGAAATGTAAAGCGCACATAAAGCACTTCTGTTACAGATGGAAAGATGACGTTTGATTTGAGGAAGGGTCAGAGAAGTATTTACACAATCATTTCAGTTGTGAAGTGAACTAGCCACATCATTACTGGCATATCATGTTTACTTAAAAAGTCTACTGACAGGGAGTTCCTGTTGGGGCTCAGCAGAGACAAACCATGCGGATACAGGTTCTATGCCTGGCCTCTCTCAGTGGGTCTGGAATCCAGCATTGCCCTCAGCTGTGGTGTAGGTCACAAACACAGCTCAGATCCCCCATTGCTGTGGCTGTGGTGTAGGCCAGCAGCTGTAGCTCCAATCAGACCCCTAGCCTGGGAATGTCCATATGCCACGAGTGTGGCCCTAAATAGCAGTCTATTGACAGATAAACCATAATTATTGAGACATGGCTGTGTGGCAGATAGTTCTCAAACATGAATAAGGTAAACTTTTTAGCTAAAGAAAAACTTAGACATTTTGGCCAATAATAAAACTTGGGCTTTCAAGTGAAAAATTCCTATTTTGGAAGACTTATCTCCTCCAAAAAATCCAATCAGGCTTTTCTGATCAGATTTTCCTGATCACATTGGTGGTGATATTAACAAATGTAATATGGAATGATGGGCCAATGGGGACCTGCCGTAAAACACAGGATCTCTACCCTATATTCTGTGATAATCCATATGGGAAAAGAATTCAGAAAAGAATGAACGTGTGTATATGTATAACAGCGTCACTTTGTTGTAAGCAGAAATTATCATAACACTGTAAATCAACTATACTTCAATAAGGCTTTAAAAAGTGAAAAAAATGTAATTTTTGTTATTATATAAAATTTTCCAACATTTGAAACAGATGTATAAACTCGATGAAACAATTACTATCCAAAAATTACAAAATCTTCCATAGTTAAAAAAATTCATTCAAACAGCCACACAGACCAATGAATTTTAAGCTTATTGATAAAGTCTCACCTATGTTGGAATTAACTTTTTTGAAACAATATTTGTCAAGTTTGGGTGTAGTATTAAAGATAATCTGGGAATTCCCATTGTGGTGCAGTGGGAATGAATCTTACTAGGAACCAAGAGATGGTGGGTTGGATCCCTGGCCCCACTCAGTGGGTTAAGGATCCAGCATTGCCATGAGCTGTGGTGTAGGTCGCAGACGTGGCTCAGATCCTGCATTGCTGTGGCTGTGGTTTAGGCCAGCAGCTGTAGCTCCAATTCAACCCCTAGTCTGGGAACTTCCATGTGCCATGGGTGCGGCCCTAAGAAAAAAATAAAAGATAATCTGAAAATGTTACTAAAATAGTCTTCTTTTTCCATGTGTTTCTATGTGTCTCTATATACCTATGAGACAAGATTTTCTTTTAATATTCTTCACCCAAAACTTCATATTGCAACAGATTGAGCACAGAAGATAGGAGAATGCAAGCTTTGTTCTAGTAATCCACACCATAGAGAGATTTGTAAAAATGTAAAATAATGCTACTCTTCTCAGAAAATTTTTTCTTTTAGAATAGTTATTTTCTTTCTTCCTTTTTTTTTTTTTTTTTTTGTCTTTTTAGGGCCGCACCAGAGGCATATCGAAGTTCCCAGGCTAGGGGTCAAATAGGAGCCGCAGCTGCTGGCCTACACTACAGCCACAGCAACATGGGATCTGAGCCGTGTCTGGGATCTACACCACAGCTCATGGCAACACTGGATCCTCAACCTACTGAGCAAGGCCGGGGATGGAATCTGAATCCTCATGGATGCCAGTCGGGTTCACTAACCTTTGAGCCACAACGGGAACTCTGAGAATAGTTATTTTCATTAAAATTTTATTTATATCAACATGTAACTGGTTTATTATTGTTATTTTTAAATTAATTAGTAAATAAATATTTTAAATTGTAACATTAAATTTCTTAAACTGTTAATCAATAGATACAATGCATATAAACAAAAGCTTTTGGGGATTCTTAATAATTTTAAGAATAAAAGATTCTGGGACCAAAGTGTTAGAGAACTAGTGACTTAGAAAATACTATTTGTTAGGAATCTATAATTTGATAAAAAAAGACAAATTCTCTGGCAATGCTGTTATTTCATTCTATCAAGTTTGGAATCTTTCGTAATACAGATTCAGTGTTCTATGTGTCATTTATACAACAATTATTTCTTAGTCCATGTTATAGGCCAGGTACAATAGGGAAAAACAAAACCATGAGGCATTGGTCCTGTCATCAGAGTATTTATGGTTTGCATCATTATGCATATAGTGATATATCCATAAATTTATCCCCATCTTTCTTCTGCACTGAAACTTACATGCATGTGTCTTTGCATGGCTTGTCATGAGTGTGCCTAGCTGCCTCACATATATTCACTTGTATGTTCCACAGGGAGCCTTACTAGATCCAAAACCAAAATCACTTGCTAAATTGCACATGCTTATTAATAGTAATTCTCCCTTTAGGCTCTGTTTCTTTCCCTAATTTTATGAAGAGCTACTTTTTTTAAACTTTTGTAATGACAAGTCATAGCTGTGAAATTTCATTCCTTTTGATCCTATTCCACAGTACAATCTCTGCCTGCAAACAAACCTATTCTCTTAACTCATGATTATTGAAGTTCTTTCTGTAAACTGAATTTTCACGAGATTTTTCCTCTGACTCTGCGCCTTTCCCCTTCCAAATATTAAATGTTATCCTCAAAATAAAAAGCAATTAAGAATACATTTTACATATTTAGTAAATATTCTACTTAATATATTTCATTCTAATTCACTAGCAACTCAGGAACAGATAGTAAATTTACATCGTCTAAAAATCCTCTTACTATTTGTGTACATTCATTTCCCTAAAGAAAGCTAAGGAAGCATTGCTTCTTAAAGTTGCAAAGAGGCCCTTATCATAAAATCCTATGATAGGAGTTTCAATGTGATTATTTAAAATAGATGAGGTAATACATTTTTAACCTAACCATGAACATCAAAAGGAAAATTTAAAAGAATTGAATCATATTTTTTAAAATATCCCAACCCCTGTGACTTAGACAAAAATAATGAAAACTAACTTTCAAAGTAAGACCGTATTTGGTTACAAGAGGTTAATCAAATGTATTGCTAATTTTTCAGAAACAGATGACTTGCCTGTAGTTGGCTATTGTTACTGCTTTCAATCTTTATAACTTCATCTGCAGGAATATTTGGTTGGGCAAACAAAAGGTTTACATCTGAGTTTCAACACACTGAAAGGCACTAGCTACTAGTTCTATCTTCTGTGGTTTTATATCCTGCCGGTTTTATGCATTTATGTTACCTGTTTGGCTAGTTCCCCTAAGACACTCAAATCTCGTTTTGTTTTGTTTGTTTTTTTGCCATTTCTAGGGCCGCTCCCGTGGCATATGGAGATTCCCAGGCCAGAGGTCCAATCGGAGCTGTAGTCGCCGGCCTACGCCAGAGCCACAGCCACGCGGGATCCGAGCCTCATCTGCGACCTACACCACAGCTCATGGCAACGCTGGATCCTTAACCCACTGAGCAAGGCCAGGGATCAAACCTGCAACTTCATGGTTCCTAGTCGGATTCGTTAACCACTGAGCTACGACGGGAACTCCGAAATCCCCTGGTTTAATAAGGATCTTATGATCAAGACCATTAGCATGTGCACACTGTAGTATATGGAATGACTGGCCAACAGGGACCCGCTATATTGCACAGGGAACTCTACTCAATATTCTGTGACAATCTATGTGGGAAAAGAATCTGAAAGAGAATGGATGTGTGTACATGTATAACTGAATCATCATGTACAGCAGAAATTATCACAAAACTCTAAATCAACTGTAATTCAGTAAAATTTTAACAATGAAAAAAGACCAAATAATCCATTTGATGGTAACATATTAGAAATAAAAAGTTGAGTTACACAACAAGAAATGTTGGCTTCCTTTTGCCTATTCTGTCAAATATAAATTATTCTACTTGATTTTAACTAACATCCAGATTCGAATGTCAACATATTAACCAATCTTATTTTTCATTACCTACCAAAAAAATATTTACAGTATCCTTTCCAGTTTCTTTACTTATATTTCCCATGATGCTAATTAAAGACCTATGAAGTTCTTCCTATTTTCTTCGTCTATTTTCAAATAATAAAACCATACAAATACAACTGAAAAATTATGAGCTTTTCCTAATCCCTCTCTTCCTCCCCCTTGCTTTCCAGAGTTAACCACTACCCCAGGTATTTATAATTTCGGTGTTGTCTTTATTCATTTTACACACATGTTTGTATCTTTAAAAGTATATAATATATAATTGGAGTTCCCATTGTAGCGCAGCAGAAATGAATCCGACTACTATCAATGAGGATGCAGGTTTGATACGTAGCTTTGCTCAGTGGGTTAAGGATCCAGCATTGACACAAACTGTGGTTTAGATCACAGACGTGGCTTGGATTCCACATTGCTGTGGCTGTGGTGTAGGCCAGTAGTTGTAGCTCTGATTTGACCCTTAGCCTGGGAACTTCCATGTGCCACAGGTGCAGCCCTAAAAAAAAAAAAAAAAAAAAAAAAAGTATATAATATATATTAATTTTCATATAATACTTTATAATACTATGTCATATATTACACTCTCCTGCAGCTAGTTTATATGGCTCATATTTTCTATATTTATCAAGGTTGACATCATACTAAATGGTAAAAGATGGAATTATTTCTAACTAAGATGGGGAAAAGATGTGGATGCTTGCTTTTACGACTTTTACTCAAAAGCAACTGCAATTACAAGACTACCTAACATGAAATAATTAAAGCTAAATTTAATAAAATATATGCAACAATTTTATACTAAAAATCAAACATTGATTTTAATTAAATGGGAAAATATACCATGTTCACAGGTAAAAAGACTCAATGGTGTTAAGATATCAATTGTCTCTAAGTAGATTTACCAATTTTAATGTAATTCCAAGCAAAATAAGAACAGATATTTTTTTAGAAACTGACAGATTCTAAAATTGATATGTAGATGCAAAAGACATAGAATGGAAAAGCAATTTTTAGAAATAAAAACAGAATTTAAACTACCTGGTTTCAAGACCTAATATAACACTATAATAATCAAGACAATGTGGTATTAGATAATCAAACATATAAATTTATAGAATGAGATAGCAATTCAAAAAATAGACCCACACATATATGTTCAAATTATTTTCAGCAAAAATATACTGGTATTCAATGGCAAATGGTAGTGGAAAAATTGAATATCCATATTTTAAAAATTAAACCAGCCCTTACTTTATACCATACTCAAAAATTACATTTCTATTGATCATAGAATTAAACATAAAAAGTAAAACTATAAAACTTCCAGGAGAAAATTTTTGTAATCTTGAGTTAGACATAAATTTTTTTAGCTAGGACAGGAAAAGTAAGATTCATAAAAGAAAAAGTTGACAAGTTGGCTTTATCAAAATCGAACATGTTTATCAAAAGACACCATTATAAAAACAAAAAGAGAAAATATTTGTATGTTATACATACATATGCATATATAAAATAAAGAACTTGTTTTTATAATGAATAAAGAATTTTACAACTCAATAATAAGGAATTAAGTGTCATTTTGAAATGAGTAAAAGATCTGAAGATATAAGGAAGATGTGAAAATGGCAATAAGTACCTAAAAATATACAAAGATGATTAGTGATCAGAGAAATGCAGATTAGAGCCACAGTGAGATCACTGCATATACACTAGTATGGCTAAGATTAAACTGACTGACAAGAGTAGGTGTTGGAGAGGAATGGAATAACTGGAACCATCATATACTGCTGTTAGGGATGCAAATGATACAGTAACTTTAGAAAAAAGTTTGGCAGTTTCTGATAACATTAAGCATATTCTTCCCTTATAATTCAGCAATCCCGTTTCTAAGTAGTTACCCAAGAGAAACAAAAGCATATGTCCTCACAAAGTGTTGTATATTCACAGAAGCTCTATTCATAATGGAAAAAGCTGAAAATAATTCAAATTCTATCAACTGGTGAATGACTAAACAAATTGTGATATATTCATTTTTTGAAAAAGGCAGTGAGTTACTACTAATAAATATAACATCATGGGCAAATTTCAAAAGCTTTATGCTAAGTGGTGAAAAAACAGACACAAAAATTGCAAAATATATGATTCCATTCATATTAATTTTTAAGAAAGCAAAAATATCCTGACAGAAAGGAGACCACTGGTTTCCAGGGAATGATAGTGTGGGGAAGGAATTGACCATAAAGAGACAGGAAGAAACATTTGGGGTGATGAAAATGTTCTAGATCATGACTGCAGTGATGGTTGTACAATTACATATATTTGCAAAAAATACATCAGATTGTACACATAAAACTAATGGGTCTATGGTGTATATATTTTATCTCAATGAAGCTCATTAAGTAAAAATTATTAGACTGGCAGGAATCTTAATGCCCAGTCCTCAAGAAGCCCATAGGTGTTCATATCCAAGACTAATATGTGATTGTAATGAGCTTTCCAAAGATTTATCTTGACTTCATGTTTGTTGAATTCCTTGTCTTCCCACTCTTAGAAACACCTTTTTTTGGTTTTTGCTATTCAGTAGCTATTTTCACTTTGTTTCATATTATCTGCATAGTCACAGAAAGCTAATTTGACTCCAGTGTTCCATCAAAATTATAAAGGTTCATTGTTTTCTCTTTAGACACATGGTTTTTTCACTAACAAATTGTCCCCTGCTTCTGCAATAACAGCTATCATTAGAGATGGCATACCTTAATCAACATAGTAATTACCATAATCATCATAATTAACATAGTAATTAGGAGTGCAACTCTCAGCTAAGGTTCCAAAGGCTCAAACCCTCACTCCATCACTTGACAAAGTAAGTAAATTTGGTATGTGCTTCAGTTTCCTCATCTGCAGCAACAGGGATAAAAACTGTTTCTATTTCATTAGATTGCTCTGAGGATTAAAGAGATAATACATAAACAATGTGTAGAAATATACCTGGATCATCATAACAACTCAGTAAATGTTAACATTTGTATCAGCCTCATATTTTCCATTGGAAATTCCAGGAAAAAAAAAAAACATGATTCCAGAGTGACTGAATAAAATGCCCAAATGGAATTTTAAATACAAGGATTGTACTCACCCATAATTCCAAAACTCAACAGAAAAACCATCCTCTGCTTCTCAGTTTTGTATGACTTTACTTTTTGTTGTTATCATTGCATTTTTTTTTTTTCGAAGGCATCACCTACAGCATATGAGAGTTCCTAGGCTAGGTGTTCAGTCAGAGCTACAGCTGCAGGCCTATGCCACAGCCACTCAATGCTGGATCTGAGCCGCATCTGCAACCCATGCTGCAGCTTGCAGCAATGCCAGATCCTTAACCCACTGAATGAGGCCAGGGATTGAACTCACATCCTCACAGTGACTATGCCGGGTTCTTAACCCTCTTAACCACAACAGGAACTCCTTATCATTGCACTTTTTAAATTTTCTTATTTATGTTACAATAGAGAGGGCTAAATTAATCATTATGTCTTAGGATGGTATTTCTTATACCTCTTACAACCTTTTATATCGTGTATGTGTTTTTGCATGATGTATGTGTGTATACATTATCCTAAATTTAATTTGGGACTCTTGTATGTGTATCTACCTTATTCTAAATTTAATTTGGGACTCTTGAAAGGACTTACACTGAATATATTATTTGGATAGGAAAACTAGGAATACACAAGTCCTGCCTTGGTTTAACCAATCCCGCTATGGAGGCCTCCAAGGAAACATACATAAAGAAGGCAAGAGAAGGCACTTTATAATTAGATTGGCTTGGATCATATGTTATTGTTAGCTGTGACTTTGCCCTCAAACTCCATGGCGGAATTTCATAAATCAGGGGAGACAATATGGAAGGTTCCTTGTCTCCATGTTAGCTAAGAAAATGAACCAGTTATTAAAAACAAGGCCCAATTTTGAGTTGAATGACGCCAACGTGGTCTGGGCCTTTTCAGACTAGAGAAGTCACAGTCCAAACCAGGACAGTGATGTCTGGACAGCAACCACACGTAGGAAAGCAAATCTACAAAACCAAAGTTAGATGACCCAGCCTGTCTAGAGAGAGCATCCCAACACCTCACTATCCCAATTCCTTCAGGAACTCCTCCAACAAGAGCTCTGTTCCCTCCTTTTCAGTCAGGAGGTGACCTCTTCCAGGAGCACAGTGATCAAACCTCAAACTTGACCCCTGTAAATCAATCTCTTCCTCCCTGGGGGTTGGGGGGCACGTAGTGATGATACAGAGTGGAGAGTGTTTACTTTCCCCATAAGCCCAACGCAGTTGCTAAAATCTCTGTGAAGATTAAAATGTGACTGGTTATTATCTGACATCATTTACTGTGATCTCCATCCCCACTGAGGCTACGACAATCTGGGAAGTACTGGCAAGGCGAAATATTTCTTCAGTGTTCAATAACATCCTGTTCAGAGTGTGAGCTTCCAAGAAAACACTTTTGAAGTAAGGCAGAAAGAGAGAAACACAAGTACCATATCACTTAGATGTAGATTCTACAATATGACACAATTGAACTTATTTGTGAAACAGAAACAGACTCATAGAGAACAGATTTGTGGTTGCCATGGGGGAGTGGGTAGAGGAGGGATGGATAAGGAATTTGAGGTTAGCAGATGTAAACTATTACATATAGAATGGATGAGCAACAAGGTCCTACTCTATAGCACAGGATATTCAATATCCTGAGATAAACCATCACAGAAAAGAATATGAAAAAGAATGTATACATATATATAAATGTATAACTGAATCACTTAGCTATATAGTAGAAGTTAACACATCAACACATCAATTGCTGTGTGTAAATTACACATCAATTGTGTGTAAATTAACACAATTAACATCAACCATACTTCAATCTAATATTTTAATTAAATAAGTAGAAAAGAATGAAAGAACACAAAATTTATACCACAAAAAAGGAAAGAAAACACTTTAAAAATCAGTACTTCCTAACCACATCGGGGTATAGTTCAGGTTCATGTGAAGGACTTGCCTGAATCATAAACCCTATGAGAATAGCTATGTGCCCTTCCCTGAGTTTCCATCAGGTATTTACAAGATAATGCGCCATTTGGAGAACTTGAGGAAATACCATACTTTTTAGTAAAAAGGTCTGTAACTCCAGAGAGAGAGAATTTAGCATGATGGTGATGCAAATCTCTTTTCTATCGTAAGGTTTTTGTACCAGTTTTTTCTTAGGCTCTTATCCTTCTCATAACTCAAGTTTCAGTTTAAATGCCACTATCCTAGTGATGATTTCACCAACTTCCCTACAGCCCTACCCTCCATCTCACATCATATGCTCTATTTTAGCATTGTAATACTTCACATTTGGTAGTTGTTTGTAGACTGACTGCTTGCCCCACTAAACTGCACCCTCCTAAGGGCAGGGGCTGTTTTTGCTCACCATCACTGGTTCACTTGAGGCAGAATAATAATTCAGGTAGTTAGTGTAGGAATATGGGCTTTGATATATTCCCTGGTTAATGTCCACGGTTTAAGATTTATAAAAAACAATCAAGACAAACAGGTCTTGCTTGTTGGAAGAGGACCTCATGAATGTTTTCTCAGGTCAGTCTCCCAAATCAACAGAAATAAAAGCAAAAATAAACCAATGGGACCTAATCAAACTGACAAGCTTTTGAACAGCAAAAGAAACCAAAAAGAAAACAAAAAGACAACTTACAAAATGGGAGAAAATAGTTTCAAACAATGCAATGGACAAGGGCTTAATCTCTAGGATATACAAACAACTTACACAACTCAACAGCAAAAAAGCCAACAACCCAATGGAAAAATGGGCAAAAGACCTGAATAGACATTTCTCCAGGGAAGATGTACAGCTGCCCAACAAGCACATGAAAAAATGCTCAACATCACTGATTATTAGACAAATGCAAATCAAAACTACCACAAGATACCACCTTGCACCAGTCAGAATGGCCATCATTAATAAGTCCACAAATAACAAGTGCTGGAGGAGTTGTGAAGAAAAGGGAACCCTCCTGCACTGTTGGTGGGAATGTAAGCTTGTACAACCACTGTGGAGAACAGTATGGAGGTACTTTAGAAATCTATACATAGAACCACCATATGACCCAGCAATCCCACTCTTGGGCATATACCCGGACAAAACTTTCCTTTGAAAAGACACCCTCATGTTCATTGCAGCTCTATTCACAATAGCCAAGACATGGAAACAATCCAAATGTCCATTGACAGACGAATGGATTAAGAAAAGGTGGTACATATACACAATGGAATACTACCCAGCCATAAAAAAGAATGAAATAATGCCATTTGCAGCAACATGGATGGAACTAGAGACTCTCATACTAACTGAAATAAGTCAGAAAAAGAAAGACAAATACCATGTGATATCACTCATGTCTGGTGTCTAATATATGGCACAAATGAACCTTTCCACAGAAAAGAAAATCATGGACTTGGAGAATAGACTTGTGGTTGCCCAGGGGGAGGAGGAGGGAGCAGGATGGATTGGGAGCTTGGGGTTAATGGATGCAAACTATTGCTCTTAGAATGGATTTACAATAAGATACTGCTGTGTAGCACTGAGAACTATGTCTAGATGCTTACAATGCAGCAAAACAATGGGAGAAAAAATTATGTATACATGTATGTATAACTGGGTTCCCATGCTGTACAGTGGGGGGGGGAGTGTGTTGGGGGAAATAACAATAAAAAATGAACTAAAAAAAAATAAATGAATCTGTATATTTAGCATCAAAAAAAAAAATTGTGCAAAAAATGGGGCAGGGTCTTAGTTCCTCCTCAAGGAATATACATAACAATACTTTGAGCTCTTCTCTAGGAACTAAGGCCCCCATCCTGGTGGAGGATGGCAACTCAACGCTGAGCACAAGATTTCACCCTGTTACCTTACCACCAACTAATCAGAAGAAAATCTGCAGACACTGGAAGATAATGAAGACTCTGACCTTCCCCCCAAATGATCCTCCCTTTAAAAACTTTCACAGTCAAACAGAATCTTTGGAGGTGGTTTTTGGACATGAGTCTACTTTCTCTCCAGGTTCCTGGCCTCCTGAATAAAGCAACCTTTCCTTTGCGACCAAAAAGAAAAAAAAGAAAAGAAAAAAAGAAAAAGAAAAGGTGGACCTTAACCCCCGACCTATACATTTGACTGTTAGCAAAAGAATGGAAAGAGTGGCGACTCTAAGTCTTGGGGAGAGAAGAGCAAAAGGACCATGCTCCTTACGGCGCATCCCCTAACTCTAGGTCCCTATTGGACAAAGCCCAAAATAGGTGCTGGGCAAGGCCAGGAGGGAGACGAAGTAAGAGCAGGACCCCATGTTGGTACTCCCATCTCTAAAGATAAAACCTCCTTAGAAAATTAGAGAAGGGGGACTCTTCCTCCCCCTCCAAGTGTCTGTGCTGGGAGCTGTCTGCCTTCCTGTAATAAAGACTTTTGCTTGCTTGCTGCCTGTGTGTTCGTGAAGTTCATTCTTTGGTTCCATGAACAAGAACCTGGATTCTGATAACACAAATCCTAATAAAGACTAATACAAAGGAGGCAGTTAGTTATCTGTTGAATGAGTAACTTGATGAATGAATGAAGATTTAGCAGTTTTAATAGGCTACCTTCAAAGCAATATCCTATTTCAGCTCCTTTGAAATTGATACTTGGGGCACTAAATATAGAATTGAAAATTCTGGGTCTAGTCCCAATTCCTTGTTTTTGTACCTGGGAGCCTTGAATGCATTATTTAACTTTTGTACACCTCTATTGTCAAATGGTGCAGTAACATCCATCACTTGCCCTCCCACACAGGACTGTCAGGTCTAAGGAGAGGATACAGATGAAAGTATTTTAAAATGAAAAGCATTAAGATGCTTGGGATTGTTACTGTAATATGGTGAAATTCAAGGTAATTAGCACTAAAAGGACCTAATAGGGATACATGTAAAATGTATCATCAAAAAAGAAATCTTTCACTGAGATACAAAACAAAAACAAAAACAAAAAACCTGGGGAATGATTATTAGGGGCTTATCATCTTTACACATACACATTTGTTTGACTATAAATCCCAAGTGACAAGATTATTTTTCACCCCCCAATACTAATAGGATTTTGACAATTCAAAGTCTCTGATGAGAACAGAGAAAAATACACAAGTTTTCAGCAGTTATTTTTTTTTCCTGAACAGCATATAGCTAATTTTATTTGACCCTTCCTATTGTACATTTCAAGGGATCCAAATCCACCCTAGAATTATTTGTACTTGTGACATAATTGTTTTTGCCAGACAACTATGAAAAGTCTTTTTAATCATGGCAATTAAGGAATCATATTTCCTTATCCACAATGGGAAGTATTGAAAAACATTAGAAAGCTACCTCTGGAAAATGACATGACAGTTAATATTTTATTACTAACTCAAATCAAATGATAGAGATGGATAGGCTAGTTAGGTATTATTATATCAAAGAACTCTTGAAATGCAGAGGGTTAATTTTTTATGTTAGGTGGAATCTCTAAGCATATTCCCTGGTGCCAGGGGACTACAGATCACCTAAACTCCATGGGGGCCTTTTGAATGGAGGACCTGAAATTTGCAGTAGATTGCTAAGATTTTAAAATAGTGTATCACACTAATCTGCAATCACATCATGCCTAAATTACGATGTTCTAAAAATGTAATAAAGAAAATAAATGTTATATCACAGTACTCTTTACATTTCTGATTCTTGTCAATTCCTTTTTTTTTTTTTTTTTTTTTTTCGGCTGTACCCAAGGCGCATGAAAGCTGCTAGGTCAGGGATCAAACCCACACCTCAGCAGTGACCTAAGCTGCAGAGACAATACCAGATCCTGTGCCACAGCAGGAACTCCTTAAGACTAAAAAATTCTCAAGAGTAAAAAAATAAAAATAATAATATTATTATAGGTAGTGATCTGGCTCTGGAAATAGTTTTCATAAATCTAGCCAAAGTTAACAAAGACTCAAATGTCATTTGGTTTATTCAAACCCCTGTTCAAAAATATAAATGATTAAAAAATTCCACTCAGTCTCCATGGAGTTAGAAAATTACCTTGACATTAGCAAGGAAATAAAACCTTCTTTCCATCATATCCTTTTACTACTTTTTCTTCACTTCCTCTATTTCTATAAAAGAGAGCTGTTGTAAACTTGGTATTAGAAATTCACTTTCTACTTAGATGTGTTGCAGGACTTAAAGTTGCTTAGCTGAAACCATCCATAGGTCTGCTAAATATGTTATTTTATTTGCATAAATGTTTTGTTTGTGAAAGTTGCTAGAAAATTTATGGACTGGTTATTTTCTGTTTCAATACCAGTAAAGCAGACTGATATTATGCTTAAAAGCCAAAAGATGACTTCAAGTAATGCTAAAAAGAAGAAAAAAATCCAACATGAAATGATATTTGTTTATCCACATATTAGCATATAATTGTCCAAAGTAGTATCATTTAAATTTTTCATCTACATTCCATTATAAAGGCTAAGATGGTTCAAATTGATGAAGCTCATCTGTACAGGTATTAAAGCAATATGTGAACATTGCAATAAAAACCTCATTTTTTTTAATTTTTTTTTTTTTTTTTTGTCTTTTTGCTTTTTCTAGGGCGGCTCCCACCGCATATGGAGTTCCCAGGCTAGGGGTCTAATCGGAGTTGTAGCCGCTGGCCTACACCAGAGCCACAGCAACACAGGATCTGAGCCGCATCTGCGACCTACACCACAGCTCATGGCAACGCTGGATCCTTAACCCACTGAGCAAGGCCAGGGATCGAACCCGCAACCTCATGGTTCCTAGTCGGATTTGTTAACCACTGCACCATGACGGGAACTCCAAAACCTCATTACTTTTTAACAAACCTGATAGTTTGTGCCTATGTAGACAGACAATGTTAAAGAAGAAAATAAAAACTTTGGCACCCTAAACTAGCAGTTAGAGACTTTGTGGGAAAGTATCATCCTCTTCCCTCACCCCAAACTAGTATCTGAGTATAAAAAGTGTCGGTTCTCTCTCTGGTTTGAGTTATAGCACAGCTTGTAGGATCAGAAAGACATACCCAGCCCATACTTATGTAAATGTTACCTGAAAAAAAAAAAAAAATTCCTGAAATGTCAGTCTGAAGCTTTTTTTTTTTTTTTTTTAAACAGAGGGCACTATTATTCCAAGATATAAACATGAAGATAGAAAAATTGGACAGCACTTATTTCCAGAAATGGGTACAACATGCAATAAAGAACACTGCGGTTTTCTCAAATGCCTCTCAGAACTCTTGAATTCATTGACTCTTGAATTTGTGACAACTCTGACATGCTGCCATTAATAGCTAAATAAGGAAAGCTATGCATTCTCTTTCCTGGTAAAATAAAAGGATTGCATACTAAAAATCTTTCTGCTAAGTCCTACACTGATATTTTGGATATTGGGAATTACCCTAGAGCACTAGCTGGAAAAGTATAATTTGCTACTCTCTAGTGCCTAGGATTGAGACTGACGGGTTTAGGCAACAAAGGAGTATTTTTCCATAACTGTCATTAAAATTGAAACAGTCATGAGAATGCTGTTTCCTGGAAAGTAAAATATATAGAATTATACATATGCCAAAACCCACAGAACATACATCAAGAATGAACCCTAATGTAAACCATAGACTTTGGATAATGATGGGTCAATGCAGATTAATCTACTGTAACAAATGTACCTCTCTGGTTCAGAATGTTGATAGTAGGAGGGGCTGGGGAGAGGGAGAGGGAGAGGTACAGGGTATAGGGAATTCTCCATACTTTCCACTCAACTTTGCTGTGAACCTAAAATGGCTCTAAAAAATAAGGTCTATTCTTTTTTTAAATGATGGGAACACGGCCAAAATAAGAAGAATATTGCAAGTAGTATTTTTTTAACCACTGTCTAAGAAATAGTAAGCATTGTATTAAAATTTTAATTTTCATATTTTAAACTTCATTAATGGATATTAAATATTATTATTCTATAAAATAATTCATTAGGCTTTAAAAATTAAATTCTTAATATGTAACAAAGTAAATTCAATAATTGAATCTGATGTTAATAGAGAGAGAATGCTGTGAATGTGCTTTACGTCCTTTTTATCAAAAATTACAGCGACATGAAGCCAGGCCCCAAAAAAGCACAGATTATGTAATTTCATTTATATGAGCACAAAAGCAAGCAACCCTGGTGTATGCTGTTCAGAGTCAGGGCAGGGACTTCCTAGACAGACTTGTACTGACTGGAAGAGCGCAGGAAGGTTCTGGGGTGCCAGCTGGGGATGTGAAGGTTTGGTCGGTTCTTCTGGATATTGGTTTAGGTGTTCTTAGTCTGTAAAAATTCATGGAGCTGTAGACTCATTGCACTTTTCTGAATATGCGTTATACTTTTTAAACAGTTTTTTAAAAAGGTAGTAAATATGGTTCTTTACATCATTGTTTTGATTAAACACAAGAGGGTATGGATATGAGGGTGCAGACATTTTTACATAAGTCTATAGTTTATATAAGGCTAGAGAAGAATGAAAAGGAAGTTAAAGGAGCAGAGAGGAATGGCCTTTTGGACGTATTATTAAACAGGTTAGAATTTCTCAGTGTAAGTCATGACCTAATATAAATCATAGCAATGTCTTTATAACCTAGATGATTTTCAGCAAAGAAAAACATAGGATCTGGGGAAAGTTAGAGCTTTCTTAAGCAGGATTAAGGATTAAGAGTAAGTAAGAATTAATAAACGTCTTTCTAGGAGACTTGTACCACATCCCTCTTGCCTGTCACATGTGTATTGTCATTTTTATTTGAATTACTTTTTTTTAATGATAGGGCTTACGGGTTTTAACTAATTCTTCTTGTTCTATGGGCATGGACAACTCAAATGGGTTTTGTCTAATTCAGTTGGGTGGGACCAATGACCTTCAAGCTAAATTCTTTGCTCAGGTCACAGGTGTCTCTTTCATAGCCTACGTCTAAGTGAGTTTCCTAGTTTCTTAATAGAGGAGGTGTATTGTATTCCAGTACACTTTCCCTGGACAGTGGTTCCAGCCACAGCCTCCACTTCTTGATCTATCAGATCATTTTACTCAAGGCAGCATGGGTTAGGAGGGGCTTTACAACCTCTTATTCCCATATCTGAACTTACAGAGCTTATAAAAAATTTTTAAGCATTCAGAAGGTGACTGAAAGAGAAAAAAACTGAGCTAAAAATCCTAATCAACCTTGAGAATAGATGAATTACGCCTTGAAGGAATAAGAAATTAATTTCAGACAACGCAATATTACTGATTATAAGAGATTTATCAGATGCCTTGGGATCTGAAGTGCCTAGGGGGATGCATGTGAATTTGGTGTGTATTTGGGGAGTAGTTATGTGTGTATGTTTGAAATCCAGTAAGCATATATAGAAGATGTATTTTTGTCAGGGGGCAGACAAAAAAAAAGTAGTTACCATTTTTTTATTACTCATAATGCGCTGGAAGGAGAATCTCATTAAATGCTCATAATTACACTATAAGGTAAGTATGATTATTATTCCCATCCAAAGAGGAGAACATAGAGGTTTATAAAATTTAAGTTACTTATCCAAGGTCTCACAACATGAGGAAGAGCTAAGATTTTAGTTCATCTCTGTTTTAACCTGAAATCTCATACTCTTAGCCACTTGCTACTATCTTGATTACTGTGTGATCCCAAGAGCAAACGGAAAAAAACTGGGCAAGAAAAGAGGACAAAAGGAGAAGAAAATAATTTATGATATAAAGGAATATGAAGTAAGAAAATGATGTGAGAATTGGAAGAGAGATAAAATACTAATGGCAGAATTCAGGCACATAATAGACATTCAATAAATGTTTCTTAAACAAATGTATATGACATATACAAATAAATGTTATATACATTCCTTACCTTTTTTAAAAATGAAATTTGATCATTTTTCCCTTAACTTAGCTAAATATAAAGGTGTATAAACCTTTGCATGGTTCAAAAGAAAAGTTATTTTAGCCATGGTTTTTGAACACATTCAAAAGACTGAGAAAACCAAAATCCTCAAAGTGTAACAATTAGGCACCTGAATTAAAAAGAATTTTCTCATTCATATCCTTCACTTTCAGACTAACTCCTTAATTAAACTTTAATGTAATTATAAGAGTTAATAACCTTAAAGAGAAAAATAATCAAGTCTCCATTATAATTTTCCAGTAGATTCTTTGTGAAGCAAAATATCACTAGAAAATAATTACCCCTAATAACATGGGAGCTGTCCTATTAAATGGCATGCCTTCAGTTTAAAAAAAAAGAAAAAAGGTATGTAATTTTGAAGGAAATCAAGGAAACAATGAAAGAATGTGCCCCATTTGATCTACCCTAGACTTATCACATGCCCTTATGAGCAGTGATGTGCTTTGCCATGTACTTTGAGCCCTTGTACACATTCCCATTTCTGTTCCTTTATTTAAGAAGCTGATGCTGCTGGGGGAGCCTTGTTGACTGGTGATCGGGCAAAAGCATCTTTTCCAACCTGTGCCTTGTTTTCATTCTCACTACTGATTGCTGTATTAGAGCTTTTTAACTGCATTGTTCTAAAAATTCTCAAGCCCTCAGTCCCTTTCCACCCATTCCATCACCTTTATACAATGATCCTAGTGTGAATTTCATTACTTCTCTATTGATTAAATACTATCCACACATAATACTGTATTAAGCACTTTCTATATATTTCTATATATATCACCTTATTTTTAGATTTCGCAGGAACACTAAAATATATGTACTATTAACATCCCATTTTATTGATGAGGAAAGAAAGATTTAAAGAGGTTTTGTTACCTGACCAAGGGCACAAAGTAGTGAATGCTGAAACTGGGTTCAAACCCTGAGTGTAAAGCCTATGCTTCTAGTCACTATGTACAAATGGAACGTAAAGAAGAGAAAAAGGAGGAAATGAATAATGAATTGTTTGAATGCTGGCACCGTTCTAGGCACTGTGCTTTGCTTAGAACCTGAGGTTTTGAGAAAACCCAGCACAGTTAAATGTGAACTCCTTCAGCAACTCCCCACCACCTCACATCCTCTCTGCCACGTCATCTCTTCATCCAGGGCTCACCGCTACACCCTCCTTTAGACCCAGTGCCAACCCTGAACCCTTAGTTAGTGAGCTCACGACACCCCATCTCTTTCTGGGATTTGCTGATCATTTTTAGCACATGATCAGCACAGCTATTTTGACATATGATGAACTTCATGAATTATGAGAATAAAGAAAGAGGAAAAGAGAACCAGCACAATGGGTGAAGTTGAACAGGATCCAAAGAAGAACTAAAGCAACTTCAACGATTTGCCTGAAGCTCTTCTTTGATGCTGGCTCCATCTTGGGCCCACTTATAAGTCTTTATACATTAAAGGAGGAAATAAGCCTTTATTCTTCATGACTATAAAAGAAATTAGACTTAAAAAAGCCCACAGTTTATCACCTTACTCAAAAAACAGAGGCAGGTATAATTATGCTGCTAAATTTCATGATCGCTTAATTTGTAGGATTAATATTTTATAGCCAGCCTGAAGTTTCCTTAATCAGAAAGTGAAAAAATTACCTAATTTCAAATCAGCCTGTTTATTTATCTCTATGTATTCATTATTGCTACATCATATGCTATCGACTTTTAAAATATATGTATATGTAAATACTTCCAGGAATTACTTCATAACCTGCAAATCCTGATCATCAAGAAAAAATTATGTAATGTACTTCCAAATTATTAATACTTTTTCCAATTTTATATCAAATAATTACCAAAAAGGATATTTATGTTTAAGGTTAACAGAGAATCACTTTATCACATTGAAATTTGTTTCATTTCTGCTAAATAATTAATACCTAATCACAAGGAAATTATGCATCACAGCTTCTAGAGTTGAATTTTATGTCAGTTTTTCCATATATTGACATTTTGTATCTCATTTTCTACTTACAAAGGCAGATAAAACATCAAGTAGTGCCAAGCCAATTTCATCAATAATGTATACACTGAAATACCGAATTAACTCTAATAATGGAGCTGTCACAAGGGGTTACAAAGAAAGATCATTTGGGGAAGTAAAGGTATTTCTCAAAACCTCCTGGTTTCTCATCAAAGCAGAGTGCCTAGAAGGGAGCCAGCATTCAAGTGCTTCTTGGTTCACTTGCTCCCTCTTCACTTCTTTACATGCCATCTGTACTCTGATTCCCCCATTTCAGGCACCCTTCTCTCACAGAAATTACTGGAACCATCTCTTAACTTGTCACCTCTGTCTTCAGTCTTTCCCTCCTGTCTGCAAATTGCTGTCATAGCTACTTTTCTAAAACACAAATCCTAGCACTTCACTGTCCTGCTCAGAAAGTTTCAGTTCCCTTGTCACCCCTGGTGTCATATTCAAACATCAGTGTTTGGCAGGGATTTCTAACCAGGCCCAAGTTCATGTCCAAGCCTCATCTCCAGGTGGCTCCCAAGTCACTTATTAGAATTCTTACACTGAGGATGCCCACTTTCTCACAGCGGATCCTCTCGCGTGTCTCCAGCTACTCTTTAAGGGCATTGTCTGCCATGAATACTTTTTCCCATCTTGTCTACCTAGGGAAATGTCACTTTCCATTTGTAATTTAAATCAGATGTCACAGGCTCTCTGTGTGGTATTCTTTGAGCCCCCAATGTACTGTGCTAATCTCAGCCTTGTGCTGTGCTTGTACATGCCTCTATCATATCGCTTATCAAGAAATCATTGTTGGTAACGCTTGTGTCTCCCTTCTGTTAAGCTATGACATTGTGAAAACTCACAGAACTGTTTTATTAATCTCTGTTTTCTTGATGCCTAGCAGAGAGCCCTTTTACCAGATACTTTCTAAGATTCCCAGGAGTTCCCACATGGTGCCATGGGTTAATAACACAACTGAAGTGGCTCAAGTCGCTATGGAAGTACAGATTCGATCCCCAGCTAGATGCAGTAGATTAAAGGAGCCAGCGTTGCTGCAGCTGTGTTTTGGATTTAATCTCTGGCCTGGGAACTTCTACATGCTGTGGGTGTGGCCATAAAATTACAAACAAGCAAACCAACAAATCCCCAATGAAATGTATGTGGGCTAAAGGAATGACTCATAAAAAATAAAAATACACAACTAAAAAAACAATGGTAAGAACACTGATAGACATCTATGTTTTAAAAATATACCTGTATCTTTACAAGAATCTATAGAGACTACAGAGATGGAGGAGATCTCAGAGGTTAGATCATGTTAGTATAATCCTTCCATCTAAAAGATGAAGCTGAGAGGTAAAGATGGCCCCATAACTCAGAGGGAAGTAGAGGCAGAGTTAGGATGAAAGCCTAGGCTTTTGAGATGCATCCAAGGCTTCATGCCTCAATAAAACATATTGCTAGTGGGCATTAAAAACAGAACACAACTATGATTGTGCTTTCTTGATTTTTCAATGGCTTCTGTAAATATAATTATTTCAAATAATTTCGTTAGACTACATTCCAAAAAGTAGTGATATACATTAAGCAAATACTCTCCAAAAATATTTCACCAATATCCACTCTTATCAAGCATATATGGAAGAGCCAATGCAATTAACCTTTTGATAATTGCTATTATAATTTTTTAAGTCTTTGTAAATTTGGTAGATAGAAAACAGTCTTTCATCGTTGATTAAATGGACTTTTTTTGTTATCAGTGAAGCTTAACATTTTTTCAAATATTTATTAACATCAGTAAGTTTTGTTAAAATTGATCTCTTGGATATGTCATCATTTGTATCAATTTAGCTAGCTTTAAAAAAATATTTTAGACATTATCCTTTGATATAAGTATATTCCCTACTTTACAATATGTTTTAAAGCTGTATTTATGATAATTTTTTATGTATTTATTTTTTTATGGCCACACTCAGGCTAGGGACTGAAACTGAGCCACCACAACCGTAACAACGCCAGATGGTTTAATCCTCTTTGCCAGGCCAGAGATTGAACCTGCATCACCACAGCAACCAACGCTGCTGTGGCTGGATTCTTAACCCACTATATCATAATGGGAATGCCTGTGGTAATTTTAATATTCGAAAGTGTTAAATTTTACTAAATCAAACATGTCTGTAATCTCACTGTAATTTGTTTTACTGATTTTAAGTTTCTCCATTCAAATCTGATAAACTGCTTTCTATTTTCTATATTTTCTTCATTTTTTTCTTTTGCTCCTCCTTTTACCCAACTTTAAAATAAACTTCAAATGGATAATACTTCCTTATATGAAGAAATCATGACCACTTGATTTTACTGTAAATTGATAATTAGTTAATAAAATGTCCTTTCCCACTGAGTTCTAAATTAGTTTTATCACATCATAAATTCATATGTGTGTGTGTATATATATATATATATATATATGTATACACAGCTATGTTCAGACATTATATATTTCTGCCTATTTCTATCTGGTTTCATTTACCATATGTCTGTTCTGGTACTAGTTCCATACTGGATTAATTAGTGTATCTTAACATTATGCTCAAATGTTAAATGTTTGGTAGGAATAATTTTTTCTTCAAAATAATTTTGGTTATTTTTACACATTTATTCTCACAATTAAAATTTTAAATATTATTTCAAACTCCAGAAAAGACTACTTTGTCATTTTGGTTGGAATTATACTAAGCCTGGAATACAGATTCATTCAGAAAAAATTAAAGAGTTTTCCTATAACTAATTTTTCTGTCTAGAAACAAGAAATGTCTCTCAAAATTCTCTTCATATAGGTCTTTAATATTTTTGGCTCAATTTATTCCAAGATATTTTATAAATTTTTTGCAAAGAAAACAGAGTTTAATTTTCCATGTAATAATTATGATTTCTCACTAGTATATAGGAAAGTTCTTAATGTTTTAATTATATATATTACTATATATATATATATTGATATATTAAAACACACTTCCAATATATTTTTAAATTTATTGTCTTGAGAGAAAATCATTTGAAAATAATCAATACAACTTTTTCCTTTTTAGTAGTAATCTCTTTTTTTAATGCTTTATCACATGGGTTAAAATGTATAGAATATTAATAGTAGTGCTAATAGGACTAATCTTTCTCTGTAATAGGAATAACTATAAACAATCAGTTATAGGCTGAGAGAGATATGATTTATTGTGTTAAACATATTTTCCATTTCTAGTTTGTTTTCATACTTACAACAGAAAAGAGGATTATATTTTAATCAAATGGCTTTTACGGAATCTTAAGAGATATTTATCATTGTCTCATTTGACCTATTAGTGTGTTTGTAATACATTCCCTAATATTAAGCAGAACCTTTTTCTTTTAGGTAGCTTAAAAGCATGATATACAAAGGATAGTTGCTTTAAAATCAGACTACAGTGTTCAAGACTCTCAAAATTATATATTTGGAAAATGTGCACTAAAATCAATAAGGTTTCTAAAGGGAAAAAAAAAAAGATGTTGATAAATTCCATCTCTGTACCAGTTTCTACAATCAGGCAAGTGTTTACATAGTTTACATATGTTTCTTAGAATATTGAGCACTGAAGTGGTTAGACCACTACCTCACTGAGTTGAAACAATCTGCTTCATTCAGGGAATTTAGTCACAACATGAAGGTTTGCGTTAAATAATTCCAAAATTGCTTCCTCTCTGATTCACACAGATCCTATGGGATCCTTAATTGTGTCTCCTCCAGCCCAACAAAAACTCACTCACCTGGAGAAGCAAAGAAATTCAGACAGAGACCACAGCATCACTTCTCTCAGGTTTTCACCTCTCTGCTCACCTGGCTTAAACTTTCCCTCTAAGTCACTTACAGAAATGTCCTAAATGTCCCTTTCACCCCTGGGAGTGCTCCAGGACAACAAAGTTTGTACCACTTGCTCCTTGCCACTGATAATCTGGAACAGGACTGACATCCAACCTATGTTTTTGCGAATGAGATTCATTTCCAAGAAGTTAGAATTGGGAGATATATATATATATATATATATATATATATATATATATATATATATATATATATATATATTATTTATTTATTTATGTCTTAGCATGTGTCCTGAACAAACAACTACTTTTAGAAATGCAGATGGCCTTCTGCTACCTTTTCTGTGAACCCAGAAGCAGAGGAAACCACTATAAAGAGAATCCAACAAAGCAGGGAGATGTTTAGATTTCTAAAAGGCTTTCGTACTTAAAACTAGTTTGTTTCTTAGACCCTTCCACGTTCTGCCATGGGGTTTCTTGCCACACCCTCATAAATCCCCCCTTTTAGCTGAAGCAGGCTTAGGTTGGTTTCTGCCACCTGCAGTCAAACAATCCTAATTAGTATGCTGCTGTGCCTACTCAGCCCTGCTCAACTATAGAGAAGGAAGAAGATATCTCTGGAATTCTATCCAACGCTTCTCTTTATGATGAATAAGTTTTTCATAGCAACAGAAAAATCTTTGATTCTATACAAGATGTACAGTATTAATATTTTATCGCCTATAAACCAGACCAGAGTAAGGAATTGACATTGTTGCTTAAGTACCTGAAAAACCTGAACTCTTCTTTGTTTTTTTTTTCTTTTGATAAATCTTTACATTTAAAAAATTTATGGAAATAGCATTTTGTTCAAATGGTAGCAATAAAAGTAATCTGAAAAGGCAAGTCTTTGTTTCCCTCTGGCTCCCCAAGTAAAATTTTGTCAAATAACACTTCTTATGTGGCTGTTAAAATCCCATATACTTTTGTTTTAGAACTAATTTCCAAGAAAATTCATTCTCTCCCCCCAAAATAGGTAGGTAGGCTTGCTTCTATCGTGTAATGTAACTTATATATCCCATTGACTGCCCCTTTACATTCTGGCTGCTTGGGAAGCTCAGCACTTAATGCAGTCTGATTTGGATTACAAAAATTGTTTTCTTCCCCCTTCAATGATTTTGATAGTTTGCTTCTATTTGAAGAGCCCCATGTCTTTCTATCAGAAACAGATGAGGTATTAATAATGAATGAGTGCTAACAGTAAGCCAATCATGAAATTAAAAAATTGATAAACATCCTAAAAATTACTAAAAACTGAATTATGTATTCCCTGATAATTTACTTAAGCTCAGCTTTCTTACTCTATTATTATTATCCTGTTATTATTACACAGCCAAGTTTCAAGCCATTATCAAAATAAATCTCCAAGGAGTTTCTCTTTTAAGTTTATACACTAAAATTCATGTATTTCACATGATCCTCATCTGAAGCACACTCACTCTTGTGTCACGCACTTCTGTTATGCTTCGGTCTGTTGCTATTGCTTTCAAGATGAAGAACAAATCTTAAGAATGACCTGTAGATCATAGCTCGCATGATCTATCTGATCCTGTCTATTGCTTTATCCTTACCTCTGACTCTCATCTCCAGATTTCAGCCATCCCTAACTCTCTAGAATAGGGACATATTTCCCTACTATAAACTCTTAGTCTAGCACCCCTATTCTCTCGGTGTTCATTGCAGATTATATGATTATATCTTTCTGTGCTTATTTGAGCAACACCTGTTTCCCAAGAAATGCATGTCTGTTTTGTTTGTTTTTACCAGCAGTGTATCTTTGGCACCTATCATAATGCTTAACACACTCTATATGCTCCATAAATATCTTGATGAAATTAATGAAATTTTATGTGCATTTCTCTGTCCAGGGATTGAAAGAAGCAGATTACAGGAGGGATCAGCCAAAAAAAAAAAATGTAGAAGTGGGGAAAAGCTGCAAAAAGGGAACAGAAGATCTCAGAAATCATTGGAGTCTAGAGGCAAATTGTCTTAATAATCATTAGATATTATGACTTTTTTTAGTACTCTTTAATAGCATCATTATATTACAGTATGGCATAATAATTAAAGTCATCAAGCAGGTTTTTATCTATAGTTAAGATAGGAGAGAAATTGATAATTCACCTTCAAAATACTTTAATCCAACATTTCTTTAAAAGATTTCCCTGTCTTCTGGACATGAGCTTTAGTTATTGAAAACATATATTCACTTGCATTCCTCTTCCCACCTCCTAACAATTTGGATAAATAAAGTATTCCCCAACCTCATGCTAGGATAAATAACCTTGGGTTGTAACACTTTTCTTTTGCTCCATTTAATAATTGTAAGAAAATTATTTTCAAATTCCCCTTACTATTTATATTCTTAACAAAAGGAACAATGTTATGTAATGTTTCACCAAAATGCGGCTGAAAAAGAGGATACTTTGTGTTGAATGTAAACCAAATTGTGCCTCATGTAGCCTGAATAGAGCAAAAGAAGAAGTTTCCACTTGAATTCTAAATCGAAGATGACCTTGTGCTTTTTTGAGAAAGGCTGGCAGCTGAGGTCACTGGAGTGTATGATGATGGACAGTGCAGTGCTGCGCGTGGCTCGGAGGCATGTCCATTGTGTGGATTACAGCCCAACAGGAAGAATTAGACAGCTCAGAGCATTCTATCATTTCATTTGAAAATAATGGTCAAAGTCATGGGCAGCCACCATTACAACTTTCATGAAAGAATAGAGGCATTCAATAGCTCCATCACTAGAGACAGGCAGTTTGGCTATTCTCAGCCAAACACTACGAATCCAGCATATTCTGTACCAATTTCTTGTGATACTCACAGAGCAGCTTTTCTGCTCCTGCAGTAGGCAAGACCCATCTACATTGCACTGTATATAGCGCTACCTTACACGATGCAGCTCATTGCTTCAAATTGACCCAATCATAGAAACATATACAAGAAGATGCAGAACTGTAACACAGCATTCTTAGAAGGTAAATAGATGGCAACTCCAAATCATTCACTTCCCTCAAGTCATTTCACTGTTTAAAATGCTTGAAATTGGTTTCAAAACAAAACATGTCTATAAATCCTTCTCTAATAACAGCATGAACAAAACATTTTCAAAGAAATCTAATCTGTTGTCAGTGGTTCCAAACGAGCCTCCTAAGTTATTTCTGAAATAGTGATATTTTGATTGATAGAGGCTTATTTTTAACTTCTGCTTCTTTCAGGAGCAGATTAATGGCAGCAGGAAAAAAAATGTTTGAGATTTGAAAGCAGGTGGAAGAATTCACACTTCTGATTAAAAGGGGAGCTGCTTCTAATCCTGTGCTTCCCACTCTGCTTGAGTATATTCTATATATAGGCGGAAAGAACACACCTTGTCACTCCTCAAGTATTTAGATACCAAAAGGGGGGGGTGGATATTTGCGACTTACCGTTAAAATTTACAGCCCGAATATAACCAAGTAGCTCTTTCCCATCAATGGTACTCATTCGTGGGCAAAGGCCAATGTATCCAGGGCAGAGATCCTTGTGCATATTATGCAGGGCATAAGCCATGGAGTACACGGCGTCAATTACAAATTGGACCTTTCCTTCCTGTTCGTAAGATGAATCCCGTGCAATTCGCTCCAGCCCTGAAAAATAACAAGGAAAACCATCACCTGGGGTTAATTTCACTAAAAGAGGGGGTGAGAGCTAAGATTTTCATCATTTCAGGTACACAAAGAGACAATACTATTTGATGTTACTCCTGATTATTTTAGTCCTATAGTTACTGAGTCAGGTTTAAACTTTTTATTTGGCAAGAACAGAAGCCATTTCATTATAGCAACAAAAATGTGTAAAGTAAATAAAAGACCATAGTTTCATTATCTTTCTTTCCACCTTATTGAGTCCTATTACACTGTACATTCTAGTAATTACCTAACATTTTGGTAGTGGCTTGAGCTTTTGTTTGTTTGTTTGTTTAGGGCCACGTCCATGGCATATGGTTCCCAGCTAGGGATTGAATTGGAGCTTTAGCTGCTGGCCTACACCACAGCCACAGCAATGCCAGATCTGAGCCACATCTACAACCTACACCACAGCTCACGGCAACGCTGGATTCCTAACCCACTGAGCAAGGCAAGGGATCAAACCCGAGTCCTCATAGACCCTAGTGGGATTCGTTAACCATTGAACCATGACAGGAACTCTGGTAGGGGCTTGATCTTTAAAATAAAATGTGTAGACTGTTGTTTTCATCGACCTCAACTCCAGGAGCCTCATTTAATTAGTGGCCCAAAGTGATATCTTTCCATCCCATCCCCATCCCAGGTCTGTTCTTATTTTGAATGTGCTCTGCTTGGGAGCTCTTTTCATAAATATTAAATGACAATATTTCCTTAAGGGAATCTGCTTATCTTTGGAAGTATCATCCAATTTTTCCTTCTTGAACTCTTTGTTTGTATTGTTTAATTTGCTCCAGTGTATCGATACGTAACGATAAGCTTAGTTGACACATAACATTGTATACATTTAAGAAATACAAAGTGATGAGTTTATATATCATATATGTATACATGTATGTATGTGTATGTATGTGTGTGTATATATATTAGAGAGAGAGATGATTACCAAAATAAGGTTAATTAACACATCCATCACTTCACATGGTTGCCTATTTTTTATTCCTTGTGGTGAGAACTTTTAAGATCTCATCTCTCAGAAACCTTCAGGTATATAACACTGTGTTGTTAACTAAGGTTCCCTTGCTGTATGTTAGGTAAAGGATATAGAGCTCTCAAAATGAATGTCATTCAGAATAACTGCAACTGGTTTTGAGTATTTAGGACTGAGAATTAGGCATTGGAGATTACCTTTAGCTTGGTGCTTATTGTGGGTGTAATAGAAACATAGAATTAAAAATGGAAGATAAATTTGATGTTAGATTGTGTATAATCAGTTATATTCCAACAGTCTCCTTTAGAAGATGAGGAAACAGACTGTGGAGATGAAATTCACTTAGAACACATAGATCAGCCACAGGAACCATCCCCAGGTCTCAGAATTGAAGTCCAATATTCCCTCAATCCCATGGAAATTGTGGTGGATGGCAAGAATGTTGGACACACAAGAAAAAACTACAGAAAGGAAATTGAGGACTTATTAAGGAAATAAAAAAGGATTTCCTATCACTTCCACATCTCCCCAAACCTTACACACCTGGTAACACTTGGAGAGACCAAAACCAAGCTCTTTAAAATTTCCAATAAATGTCAGTAAACTTAAAAAAGACTTTAAGTTCAACAAATATTTCCTTTCTTCACACTGATGCATATTTCCTCTAAATTTAGAGAGATGAATTAAAACGGCTGTCTTATATTTGAGTATTTTATGCTCTGATAAAACCAATGACTTTCTTCTAGACAAAAATAGTGCTCAGCTCATTCATTTTTATTCATCCATGCATTGAAGGTTTTTTCCCTCTGGTCTCAATCTCTTGTTACACTCCTTTAAATGCTGTTGGTTGCTCTATTCCCTATAGTCTGTCATGATGCTGATTTCTGCTTCTCCCTTTTAGCATGACTTTTTGGAATTTTTTGATGGCTCCACTTTATTTTATATATATACTCCCTTTATTTTATATATATATATATATATATATATATATATATATATATAAGTCCTCTTTTTTCCTCCAATGTCAGACTCCATTCATTCTCAATACCACCAACTACTACTATTTGTATGGTCTAGAAAAAGAAAGTGGAATCCAAATGTCAGTTATAGAGTCCAAAACATTAGATCAATTTATCAATTTAATTCATCATGGAATCTAGCTTTCTGGAAATTTAGTTTTCTAAGACTTTCCTGTGACCTAATTTCCAACCCATATTTCCACTATATTTCTACATAGTCCACTTCCATAATCAAACTCATTAGCTACCAAAGCAGGCTATCATTGTAGGGAATTACAGTATTATTTTCCTAAAACCGCTTACTGAGAGTTTTGCAGGTTTGGGGGCACAGAGAGAAAAAGGGCAGATCTAACAAAGAGCCTCTTCAAGGTGCCAAAAGGTATACTGTCTCTTTCAACCTGCCCTAGTTGCATGATCTAAGCTAAGATCCAGGTAGACATGGGGGTGCTCTCCTCTCCTTAGCTCTGTGGCCCCTTGTCTCCTAGGTCCTAGGACAATACTGCTTATGTCCAGAATGTCATCAGGTGACCTGTGAGAATAGCCCTTTCAGCTTCTGCCCAAAATTTCTCTCTCATACTTTTAACCACAAAATAGACAAGTCATAAGTAAATAGTAAAGAAAAGTCACAGAAACCAAAAAGATTCAGATATTTCATTAAAGGACCTTATCTGCAGACAAATTGCTCTGGTGAGTCCAGGACAGGGGAGTTTCTCAGGACATGGGATTAAAACCTGGACAGTCCTGAGCAGACCAGCATGGTTGCTTATGAAAAAAAGAGGCAGGTAATGAGGAAAATTTAGTGATAAAAGGAGGAAGTAACTACATTGAGGGCAGGTCCCTAGGTCCATAAGGAGAGATCCTACATTTATTTTGCATCATTGAACTGGGTAACTGAAAATGAAGACCTGGCATCTGAGAGCAGTTGTTCCCATCTTAGTTATCTGTTTTAGTACAAATTCCTCAGTGCCATTCCAGATTTAACTGAACCAGAATCTCCCAACTTGACGACATGAATACTCTATAATTTCAGAACATGGATATCTAACCATTTTAGTTAGCTTGGGCTGCTGTAATAAAGTCCCATAGATGCAGTGGCTTGTCAACAACAGAAATTTGTTTCTCATAGCTCTCAGAGTTTTGTGCCTTGAGTTGGGAAGCCCAGGCTCAGGCCGTGAGCATGTTCCAGTTCTGATGAGGGCTCTCTTCTGGGTTGCAGGTGGCCATCTCCTTACATCCTCACACAGAGGAAGCAGAGAGGAAGCAAACTCTCCCATGACTCTTAGAAGGGCACTAATCCCACTTATGAGGGCTCTACCCTCACCACTGTATCTAATCCTAATTCCCTCCCAAATGCCCATCATGTCCACCTCCTAATACCATCACATTAGGGCGTAGTGTTTCAACACAAAAATTTTAGGGAGAATTTCCTGCCCTGGAGCTGTGAGTTAATAATCCAACTGTAGCAGTTCTGGTGGCTGCTACACCAGAAGTGGTGCAGGTTCAATCCTCAGCCCAGAAAAGGGGGTTAAAGGATTTGGCATTACCTTGGCTGCCACGTAAGTCGCAGCTGTGGCTCAGATTCAGTCCCTGGCCTGGGAACTTCCATATGTCATCAGTGCTGCCTTTAAAAAAAAAATGGGGGGACACAAATATTCAGTCTACAGCCCTCACATTCCAGGTTCTGTTTTTGTTTTTTTTTTTTGTTTGTTTGTTTGTTTTTTGTATACCGTTGCTCTGTAAACTGCTCTGCTGCACATGTGCGCATGCGCACACACACACACACACACACACACACACACACACACACACACACACACAGGCATCTCTTCTGTGAACATTGTTTGTTTCTCTGATTTTTTTCTCCTGTGGAGTTTAAAGGAAAAAAGATTTCCATGTCCACATTACTAAACGCTAGAGTGTGGTCAGCAGGCATAGAACTGGCAGAAAATGCCAAAGCCAAATTAATTCAAAGAAGATAATGACCATGAGAACATGAAGGGATGTGGAAGTTTTCCACAATCCATGGGATATATGGAAGAGCTAGATGTGTAAGAATATTTTATATTTTAACAAATTTTTTCTACCCCGAATGTTCTGGATTTAATATACCAGAATTTTATTTTAAATCTACTCTGACTTCCTATCAATCTATAAAGATATTTCTGAGCATTCGATAATTAGGATAAAGTTATCTACAACACTTTTCCTGATACATTTTAATATAAATACCCCAACTTATAGATATATTGTTCCTTGCATTTCCCTCAACTTTTCTTCAACTTCATACATAATGGATTTATATTCCCAAATACCACATCAACTTATTGAAGGAAATATTTGAATTTTCACGAGTCAGACTCTTTCCTCGGCCAGTTATAAACTGCAATTAGTTTGAGTGAAGATTATAGACATCTACCTTCACTTCTTTTTCTTTTATTTTTTTTTTATTTATTTATTTTTTTGTCTTTTTGTCTTTTGTCTTTTGCTGTTGTTGTTGTTGTTGCTATTTCTTGGGCCGCTCCTGCGGCATATGGAGGTTCCCAGGCTAGGGGTTGAAACGGAGCTGTAGCCACCGGCCTACGCCAGAGCCACAGCAACGCGGGATCCGAGCCGCGTCTGCAACCTACACCACAGCTCACGGCAACGCCGGATCGTTAACCCACTGAGCAAGGGCAGGGACCAAACCCGCAACCTCATGGTTCCTAGTCGGATTCGTTAACCACTGCGCCACGACGGGAACTCCCACTTCTTTTTCTTTTAAAGTAAAAAAAAGTTCAGAAGGCTGTCTAGTGACAGTTGCCGCACAAATCAGTGAACACTACAACAAGAGTTTTTTCCCCCTAAATCCATGTATGTACATGGTGGCAAACTAAAAGACTAAGCACTATTACCCTCTCTAAATTAAAAAAAAAAAATCTGATTTCTTTGTAGGCTGTCTAGACAATGTAGTTTTCTATTCCCTAACACTTCAAACTCATAATGACCCTTAAGATTTTACAGGAGCTGGAATTTGCCCCTCCCTTCCTATATCTGCTTCTCTTGCTCATCAAAAGGAAGAATTTAGGAAGCTGACAGTGACTCATCAACTTAATTGGCTGTAAAATTTCATTATACTATAGTTTCTCAAGTTAGCATTAACGTATTACTATGAAGTGCTAAATATTGTCAAAGGCTGTATGTCAGCCATCCATTTAAAACACTGATTGTAAAGTTGTGATGTGTTTTAGTGCATAGCTTAAAATTAACAACATATAGCTAAGTGTTTGTGTGGTAGGAGATGAAGTCAGCTTCGTTAATTTTATAGCAAGATTATTTTATGTATTCATTAATGAAATCTAAATCTGACAGTATCTCCTGTCCCTGGAACATATATGGCAAATTCTTATTGGTCTGAGCAATACCACATGGACCTCAGCTGACCTCTTTTGCTCATCAAGGTGTATCTTTTCGGTCCTTGTTCCTTAGTGAAAAAGGCAAATCTGCTCAAGTTTGCAAAATGTTGTATACATTACAATGTGAGTTTCTAAGATGAGCATGACATGAATTTTAAATTCTTTGACTGACACATAGTTGTTGAGCTTTGCTTCTAAGAATTTCTCATTTCTCAGGAGATTGTTTACTTCTGTAAACTGATCTATTCAGGACTATTTTCCTTTTTCTGAAATTATTATAAAGTTCATAATGTTAATGTAGTGATGATCTAATAAACAGTTGGTCAATTCAGTAGGAAAAAAATGTAACTCATTATAGTTCTTTTATTCCCAGGAAAGCAAACATCTAGTTGGTTGAATTTTTACTGTAGTCTTAGCATGTAGTAGAAATAATCCCACTCTAAATTTGTAGATTAAAAAGTATTTCGTTATTTAGTTCCTCCCTGACTTTTTCTTAAGTATACAACTATTTTAAACAATTATTTCTAGCAGTTGCTGTGGGGAAGCTGGTAAGAGAGAAGAAGAGAATTGGTGAGCTGCTAAGAATAAACATATTTATGTATATGGGACCAAATTTTTAAAAACCTCTGAATTTCACAAGAACTCCATTTGCCCCACTACTTGATACACCAGAGACAAAACTGTCACATTCTACATCACACCTTCCTAATACCACACATGTATATAGTAACTGCGTAGTGGGTAACTTTTAAACCACTGAGAATCATGCCAAGAAGGGCACCACATCCCAAAAAATCATCACGGGCAAGTTAGCAAACATAAGTCATCTCATACTGAATTTAAGCCAATTTGGTGCCAAGGACACAAAAGAGGGAGGGTGGGAAGGAAACATTAGCATGGCCAACTCTACAGGACTATCTCCTAGGCTCATAGATATGCAACAGAAATGTGTGCCTCTCCCAAACCACCAAGGGTGGAAACATGGGCCCTGTAAAGTAGAAAGACAAACTGACGGATGGAGGCAGCTGGCTCAGGAGCAGAGGAAAGGCCACTCAGCTAGACCTGGATTAGGATCCTGGCTGCATTAACTCAAAAGGCCTGGGATACGTTCGTTAACCTCACTGACTAAGCATGGGCTTTCAACTGGGAAAGCTGCCCACAGGGACCTCCAGGATCGGGGTCCCCATCTCTCCCACCTTATCTGCTAATATCTCCCTACCTCTCTGTGCTCCACTCAAAGGTCCTCGAATATACCTGAGATCTTCAAACCACACAGCTTCCCTCAGATGTTCAGACTGTCACTGTCTTGTCTCCTTCTCAGCCTGTGAACTTCAGGTAAGATGTTAACTCAAGTTAGGCTGCAGTAGTAATATTTAGTATTATTTTTAATGTAGTAGCTTAGATCAGATCAAAGAGCATCTTAAACGCTAGGTTGAAATACTGACTGTTGTTGAATTGGAAACAGCCACAACTGACATTTAAAATTATTTCTGGGAACAATATGTAAAGGAAATTGAAATAAACATAAGTTGAAGGTAGACATACAAGTTGGGAGGCATGGCAGAAATAGGTTGAAACTATAGAAAAGAAAAAGAATAAGAGAATATATATTTCAGATGTCAAATTGACAGTAATTGGACACCTGATTAAATATGAGAGTAAGAGTGGAAGGCAATCCACAACTCAGGGCTTTTGAGGATAGGTAGTAGAATATTGCCACCATTAAACAGAATTTGGAAAATCAAGTGAACAAGAAGTGTCCATTACTGGAGTTCCCGTCATGGCGCAGCGGAAACGAATCCGACTAGGAACCATGAGGTTACGGGTTCGATCCCTGGCCTCACTCAGTGGGTTAAGGATCTGGCATTGCCATGAGCTGTAAGTGTAGGTTGCAGATGCAGCTCGGATCTGGCGTTGCTACGGCTGTGATGTAGACCGACGGCTACAGCTCTGATAAGACCCCTAGCCTGGGAACCACCACATGCCCCAGGTGTGGCCCTTTAAAGAAAAAAAAAAAAAGTTTCCATTTATGACAGTTAAATGCACTGATTTTTAAGACGCAGTAGTATTTATTTCATGCTCTAACACAGTATATACTATATACAACTTTGTTGAATTATTTAAAAAATAAAGGTCCACGTGTTTAGAGAAACCATACAATGGCGATATGATTATTTATTTATAACATTGCCATAATTTATACTGCCTTTGAGTGAAATACCTTATACCATGCTGCCTTAAGACTAATGGCTTGAGAATTGTGTTCTAGCTCTCACACAGTGACCAACGGACCTTGCGTCCTTGGTCAGGTCGTGATCCCTCTGGCATTTATATATTTCTCAATAGAAATTAGAGGATCAATCAGGGTCCTTTCAGTACTAAAATTCTGGATTCTAGGGCATGCGCTCTGATTTGTGTTTCCTCATTACCCTTTCCAAGATCATTTGAAGATTGCATTAGGGTGCGACTGAACAAATACCACTAAACTCAATTCTCCAGAACAGTTGGGGATATCCAGTAAATGGGCTGACACTGAGACCTGGAAATTCTGTACTAACAAAAAAATGCCAAACGTCAGCCTGGATTTTTCTTCTTGCATTCTCCAACTGATTAACTGAGTCCCTATTTTTCATTATTCTTAGACTTTAACTATGTATAGAATCTGGTTGCTCGCAAAGGAGAAATGTTTTCATTCATCTTTTTACTCTGATCCAATGGTTAAAAGAATCAATTATGGAAAATCAGTTATGGAGAAGCGAAAAGGAAGGAGGACACAATAATTTACATGGTCAGTACTCTTCACAGATAGCTCCTTTTTGATCTTAAATTTTTTTAAAGATAAAGGAATGAAGAAGCAAAAGGTTGAATAATTTACCCAAGATCGCACAGTTATGGCACAGTAAAAGTTAGGTCTGACTTCAAACCTCTGCCTTAGCTTCTTTCTCTGTGAAATTTTCATTCGTTCTTCCAACTCAGGCTAAACTCACTTCTCTGAACTATTGTTTTATGTTCAGCCATTACATCCACGATTGGCTTGTGTCCTAGTTAAGTAGTAAGTAGAGATTTTGTGTTTGTGTGTGTATGAATCTTTAAAAAGAGTAGCAGAGCAGGAAACAAAGAATATTATAAAATAACACTTATTTTTTTGTCCTTTCGGGGCTGCACCTGTGGCACATGGAAGTTCCCATTCTAGGGGTTGAATTGGAGCTTCAGCTGCCGGCCTATGCCACAGCCACAGCAACGCTGGATCCAAGACAAGTCTGTGACCTATAGCACAGCTCAGAGCAACACCAGATCCTTAACCCACTGAGTGAGGCCAGGGATCAAACCCACATCCTCAGGCATACTAATCAGGTTCATTACCACTGAGCCACAACAGGAACGCCTATAAAATAATGCTTTTATGGAAATACCAATAAATGTTAACAAATATTAACCATTAGCAATACCTAGATTAAAATGTACTAAAAAAGGGAAATATATTTCTATAATATTTAAGCATTTTTCTGAACTCCAAAAATAGTATTTTTGTTTGTGAATTTTAACACCTAAGATAAAATTGTCCTGCAATGGCTGAAATTCGTAAGCAAGATGATTGGATATCTGCAGCGAAAGCTGAAGCTAATAAGGCTTATAAATTTTTCTTTATAAAAATTCATAGAGTTCTTTCACTTTGGAGGGTGGAAATGTGCATGTGTATGTATATATTTATGTATCTAGTGGATTTCTCCAGGAAAATATCACCAAGCTCAAGAGAATTCTACACCTGAGGTCCTGCTTCCTGGATTCTACAGCAGGCTTTACCAAGGACCTATATAAATGAATGTTTTGGGGTAAGGAACTAATTTGAACCTTGGCTTTATCTATTTACAAAGGGCAGAGAAAATGCGAAGGGTCCTCTGCTGAAAAGCACCTGCTCTCCATCTCCGATAATTTAAATGCAGTCCCAAGAACTGAAGGCTCTTAGGTGCCTGAGGACATGTCAGGAGACACTTGTAAATCAACCAGCGAGGAGTGCTGCAGCAGCCCACAAAAACTGCTCTCCTTTGTGCCTGGCAGAAAACGGAAAATACTTCAGGCAGGTGCCAAGTGTCCCCTTCAGGTGTTAAATTTTCCATGCAATGCCCTAAGGTTTTCAAAACACTGAAAAACCTACGGTAAGTGGCAAATAAGATTAAGAGGGTGTCTTCAGGCAAAACCACCAGTTTAAAAGAAAGACTTTCAGAAGAGAAACTTATTGCATAGATTATATCCCTAGGTCCCCAAACAAAGAAAAGGCATTTGACTGAATTCAAACAGTTGTATTTTTGTACATAATGATCTTAGATCATACCCATTAGAGACAAATTTTGAATCAAAATCGTGTGTAAAACTGTGGGAAAAAAATGGTAGAGTTGACAGTTAAGAGTTATTCTTTTTAAAGAATAATATAGCTCACCTATTAAAGAATTCAAAGGTTCCCTTCATAATTTCCCCTTCAGTGGACAGGATTTCTAATGTCCATTCTTCCACCCCAAAATATGTTACACTTGTCATTGCTGACCCTATGATATGGCTTCAGATTTGCCTTAAAAATATTATTTTTAATTACAAAAGTAAATAATAGTCTTTGTAGAAATGTGGGGAGAAGAGTATAAAGAAGAAAACAGAGAAAGTCTAACCACCCACCATGTTAACCACTGTCTGCACACTGACCTATTGCCTTATAGCATCTCTCTCTTTCGCTGTTTTTAAAAATTAAGATTATGCTGTGTACACTTTTTAAATATGTAATATTCACTTTGCCTATAGTGAGAAATTCCCCATATTGCAGGAAAGCATGGTTGTTATAGCACTTGTATTGTTGTTCACTTAATGGGTTCAGGTCTTTGCATTTAACTCCTGATACCCAATGTGACATCTGGTGCAAGGTAGGGATGTAACTATGTTTTCTAAATTGTGAACCTCTTCTCCCAGATGAGTGAATGGATATTCTTTTTTCCCGTTAATTTACATAAAGTCATTTTTAATATGTATCAGACTCATGTATTCTCGGACATATAATGTGGAGTTTCTGCTCTAGGCTGCTTGCCTCTTAATATACCAATACTCCCTTTTTTTATAGATACTGTAATTCTATAAACTGTACCACCTGCTTATGCAAATTCTATAAGTACTCTTATTTTTAAAAAATTCCCGACCATTCTCACACATAAACTTTAGAATTACAGTGGAGCTTTTATTAGAACTGCATTCGTCTTTAAAGGGAGTGGCAGAGGAGTCAACATGGCTGCAATATCCAGTACTCCCACGTGGGGACATAGCATCTCCACGCATTCACATCTTCTTTGGGAATCCTCAGAAAGATATGCCTCTTGCTCATTTCCTTTTAACACATATTTTGTGTTTTTGAGCTTTAGGAAATAGAATTTTTCATTGTATTTTTTAATTGGTGATTCATGGCATAACTCCCAAATTTCAATTCACTTTTCCTGCTCAGCATTTTCCTTCCCTCTTATGTAAACTCTAGAAGGCCCAGATTAGGTCTTCTCTCTTCTACAAAACAAGAAACATGCAAAAAACCTGGGCTCCGAGATCAGACAAATGAAAACTTGAGACCCTGCCTCTGAGTTGCTTATTCTTTACTCAGAACAATGGGAATTTATATGGGAGTTCCCTGGTGCCCTGGTGGATTAAGGATTGTCACTGGGGTGTTGTCACTGCTGTGGCTCAGGTGCCATCCTTGCCCTGGGAACTTCTTCATGCCATGGGCACAGCCAAAAAAGAAAGAAAAAGAAAAGAAAATGGGACTTTATACCTACATTGCATTGTGAGCACTGAGAATGGAGGGCATCTAGCACATTATATAGTGACTAAATGGACATCATAATTTGTTATGTGGGGCTATAAAATATTAACCTTCTATAACGTGCAACACTTTTCCAATTAGACAAACAAATCGCAGTGTAAACCCAGGCTATATATTTGTATTCTCATTCAATAAGCATGAGAAAGGCAGTTGAGTTCTATGATTAGGAAAAACCACCCTGCAGCCAGTCTGCCTGGGTTCAAATCTCAGTACCACTATTTTCTATTTATGGGACTTAGATCACGTCCCCTAATATCTTATGCCTCAGTTTCCTTATCTGCAAAACAGAGATAATAAATAGTATCACACTCCATAGGCGCTGTCATAATTAAATGCGTTAATATGTATCCTATGTATGTTGAAAATGAGAAGTCCTATATAAGGGGATGCTGTCATTCCTATTACCATGTTTATTGTCCATCATCGTCACACTGTGTAATGTATTAAACACCTAGCTGGCTATAATGCTAAACCAAGACTCACCTGCGTCCAGTGCCTGACATCACAGAATGACACTAGGATTAAGATCTAATGCGTAAACAGCTGTGAATTAGATGAGAAAGCGAAGCAGGGGGAGCACAAAAGGCAGGGTGACAGTCACGGCAAAGGCCCAGTGATAAAAGAGACTCTAGAACTTATAATTAATACAATAGGAATGCTCATGCTAAAACAACCATAAAAATCATCCTATCTGCTGTGTTTAAACGTCATGGCATAACCTCTTAGCGGTCCTTAAAATCAATGTAGTGAGTCACAAACAGCATGCCTTTAAAGTAAACAGAAATTAAGCACATCACGTAGAGTAACAGGAAGAGTTATTTCTTGAATCTTTTATTTCAGTTGCAAGGCATGTGTGTGCTGGGTTGCCATATACAACAAATAATCTGCAGGGAAGAAAAAAAATTCGCAACTCGCTGACTTGTTCTTCAGAGTCCAGGATAGAACCTGAACCGCCTAATTCTGGGACTCTCCTTATACCACCTCACCTCTTTTCAGCTGCATTTTCTTTCCCTTTGTAATTAAGTTCCAGTGAGAATAAGTAAAACTCAAGGGAATCACTAAATGAGTTTGCTCATAAGGAATGAAAAGCCTTGAAAGAGTTAATTAAATGAATGATGGGAAGAAATGAATAACAGGAAGGTGTGAGTTACTCCTTATGCTCACTTAATAGGAGTATCAGCGGAAGCCAGCAACAAAGAACCATGTTTTTTTTTTAGGTTGAAAATGCCCAAAATATTGAAATAAATGATTTTTATAACAGCAATTTCAATTTAAAGGAAGAAAACCTGAATTATCTTGAATATAAAAATGCATATCCTTTAAGTGGAAAATTTAGGGTATTTCTGGGTAGCCTGGACCATCCAGCTAAAAAATGAAAAACAATTGTCCCTCTGTACAATGTGGTCCATCCTCTGGGTGACTGACTAGGTCTTTCACATCTCTTCCCAATTTTAGGGGTCACAGCACAGGCGTAGGTATAATGCCAGTAGCTGATTAAAGCAGGTCTCAATCTGTCCGGGAGAGTTTCTATGCCATCCTTCATAGAGACAGGGACCAGACAAGATGACCTCTCTTGGTGCCTTCCAATTAATTCAATCAGCCTCTGCTTTCATCAGACACCTTCGGGGATGCAAACCATCCACTCATTCCAAGTCCTCACCAGGAATCAGTAAACACAGAGGCTGCAGACTGTGTTTAATGCATAAGCCAGATTCATCTTGCGATCACTGTTCTTGATTTATAGCTTGTTTCTAAATATTATTTTCACCCCAATAATCTGAAACCTCATGAAGGTCTGCGACTGGATCTGCCTCCTCTGAACACCCACTGGGCATAGCATGGTGCCCAGATATGTCTCCGGTGAATGTCGGTGTTTGCTAAACCAACCTGAATCAAGGTTCTTTCTAAAGAAGGGCATATGTCAATAAAGTAGTCCCAATTAGCTGTGCATAAAGCCTCCATCCCTTTTGCTTTAAAATTCTATGAAGTGCCACTCCAGGAAACTATTATGGGATATGATAAAGTACAGCTGGAAAATCTTTTGTCAAATAAACTAACGCTATGCCTTCTATTTTTATGTTCAAATAAATGTACATAAAAGGTAGAATAGGGGGGCTGTTTTTCGTTTCTCTCCACTCAAGTCAGTAGGATAATTTCCATAATAGAGGAAATAGAACATCTGAGTCTAACTGCATTACATAGTGTTGAAACAACAGACCCAAGATGAGGTAAGTGCTTATTTCAAACCCCTCATAAATCAGGACCCTATGGCTGTATTTATCATTTCCTAAGCAATCAATAAAGCATCAGTAATCATTAAGCCGAACTTATACATACAGTTGCTCAAGGCCCAAAATTGTGGCTTTTGACTAAATTTATAGTAGAAAGAAAGTAGGTTTGACATCTTTTACTTTAAAAAATCTAATGTAAACTGTGGTTTCCTTCAACACTACATATAAGCTAAATCATAGTTCATGATTTACTATGAGTCCTATATGGACCTAGAAAGTTTTCCAAGCCAGAGGTAGAATTCTAGCTCTGTAACCACCAAAGGATCTATTCTGGCAACCAGCTCTGGTTTCACCTGGTGAGTGAGAGCATGACCAATTGGCATCTATTATTATCACGGTATGAGAATGCAAAAAAAAAAAAAAAAGAAGAAGAAGAATGAAAGAAAGAAAATATTTTCATCTTTAAACTTTCAATGCATGCAAATGCAAAAAAAGAATTGAAAATATTTTCATCTTTAAACTTCCATTGCATGCTTTAAATACCAAAACACATTTTGTGAGAAAAAATTATAAATAGAAATGTGATATATTTAGAACCAGTGTGAAAACCATAGCCTGAGATGCACTTTAAATTTATTTCTAACAAATCTGCTTTTTGGATTCTGTTCTCAGGGGTTTATTTTTACTCCCCAAATTATGTTACTAGCATCAAGGACTTCAGTAGAAAACAGGAAGATATGATAAAGGAAACATGCAGACATAATGGCTCAAGTGTACAAATTTTCATAAACAGCCTTCTTTTTAGAAGCTAAGAGGAAGGGACAACATTTACTGTACTGGGACCTGTGCTGAGTCACCTGCCATGCTAGGCAAGTTGGATTTGTTCTTTCATAATCCCTATAATAACTCCATGAAGCAAGCTTTATTATTTCCAATTTTTTTAGATAAGGAAACCAAGTCTCAGATCAAAAATATGCCTGATATCACAGACATACTATGCTGTAAAGCCAAGACTCCAAACTGTGTCTATTCGAACTATCTTGCTTTTTCCTTATAACTCAAGTCTAAGCAACAAAGTATGTGTCCAGGTACCAGCAGAATGGATATAGATTAAGATATAAACCTGTTACCAGGTCCTTACATAGACTTGTCTCGTTTGCACTCTAAACTCCTGGTAAACATTTGGCCTTTGACTTTCTATGACACTCTTGTGCATTCAGCTTCTGTATGAAGAAAAATCCCTAATATATGAGTTTTCTTTAAAAATGTTTTATTTGACCTATTTAAACTAAAAAAAAGCCCACAATAAAGAGTTCACCTTCTTTTCCCATTCTCTACCCATTACCTCTTACAATCACCAATTTGTTTCTGTCTCTATGAGCTCAATTTGTTGCTGTTGTTGTTTAGATTCCACACATAAGACAGATCATATGGTATTTATCTTTCTCTGTCTGACTCATTTGACTTGACATAATGTCCTCAAGGTCTATCTATGTCGCCACAAGTGGCAAGATTTCATTCTTTATTTTTTTTTTTTTGGCTGCGCCAGGCAAGTTCCAGGTCCAAGGATCAAACCCACAGCACAGCAGTGACCAAGCCAGATCTTTAACCTGCTGTGACACCAGAGAACTCCAAGACTTCATTCTTTTTTATGGCTGAATAATATTCTAGTGTGTGTGTAAAACACACTCACTTTATTCCATTTATCCATAAATGCACACTTACATTGTCTCCATATCTTGGCTATTACAGATAATACTGAAATTAACAAGGGAGTACATATATATCTTTTCAAATTAGTGTTTTCACTTTCTTTGATAAATACCCAGAAATAGAACTGCTAAATCATGTGGTATTTCTGTTTTTAAGTATGTGGGTTTTATTTTTTGTTTGTTTTGTTTAGGGCCACATATATTGCATATGGGAGTTCCCAGCTAGGGGTCGAAATCGGAGCTACAGCTTCTGGCCTACACCACAGCCACAGCAACGTGGGATCCGAGCCATGTCTGTGACCTACACCACAGCTCATGGCAAAGCCAGATCCCCAACCCACTGGGCAAGGCCAGGGATCAAACCCGTATCCTCATGGATACTAGCCGGATTCATTTCTGCTGCATCACCACAGGAACTCCTCTTTTTAAATTTTTAAGGAAGCACCATACTGTTTTCCATTGTGGATGCACAAATCAACATTTATTGCTTTTGCTTTTGGTGTCAGATTCAAATAACCATTTTGCCAAAACCTGTATCAAGGAGTTCACTGCCTATGTTTTCTTCTAGAAGTTTCATGGTTTCTAGTCTTACGTTCAAATCATTATTCCATTTTGAATTATTTTTCACGTGTGGCATAAGATAATGATTCAGTTTCATTCTTTTGCATGTGGCTGTCCAATTTTCCCAACACCATTTATTGAACAGACTGTCATTTCCCCATTGTATATTCTTGGCTCCTTTGTCATAATTGACCATAAATGTATGGGTTTATTTCTTCTCTCTAATGAGTTTTCTAATAGTCATTCAATCAAATGCTTTTAGGAATCAGAGTCAGGTATGGGAGTCATCTAATGAGCCACCCTCATTCAAAGCCAAGATTCTTAGAAGAGCAATTGTGCTTCCACTTCACTTCCATTCACATCTTGAGTCCTGAATCTTGTTTCTAACCCAACCACACATCAAGGCTATCTGGGCAGAGACCCTTAGTTATACTTAGATATGAATTCATCATTTTTCCATAGTATTAGAACTCATGCTTTTAATCAGGGCACATGGACAACCAGAATAACAATTTAATTTTTCAACATTTTTTGTGCCTAATTATAGCTGCCAATACACATGTAAACAAATGTACAGAGTGGCAATTTGGGGGAAACTTTCTTAAAAGACATGGGCCTGTGACCTTTGCCTCTATCATTTTCCAAACTCTTCCTCCATCCTGACACCTAAAAGGCAAACATGATACTAATACCCTACCTGCCACCTGGAAACAGAAGGAACTAGAGCCACAACCTGGAGAGCACAAAGCAGCAGATTAGAAGTATAGGTCCTTGAGTTCTGAGTAAAGCCAAGCCATTGCACCATTCCTCAACTGTCTCTGGGTTTTTCCAGATAGAAAAATAAAATTCTGCCTTCTTTAAACCAGCATTGTTTTCCCTCTCTGTTACCAATAGCTGGATATAGTCCTAAATGATAAAAAAACATGATCTCTTTGTGTCTAAACCAAAGGAAAGTAATCCATTTACCACATGTTGATTTTTAGTTGACCAGTCTTTATGAGGTAGCATGGAACAGTAGGAAAACACAAAATTTATAATAGAAATTCCTCTACTTACTAGCTCTGTGTTAAGTCTAGCAAATGACTTAACCTCTCTTGGTCTCAGTGTCTTTATTGGTGAAGGAGGAGAAAATGACCTCTTTTTAAAAAAATTTAATTTTTAATTTATTTTTTAATTTTATAATTTTTCCCATTATAGTTGATTTACAGTTTCTGTCAATTTCTACTGCTCAGCAAAAGGACCCAGTCATATCTAATATTATCCTCAATCATGTTCCATCACAAGTGACTGGATATCGTTCCCTGTGCTGTATACAGCAGGATCTCATGGCTTATCCACTCCAAATACAATAGTTTGCCCCTATTAAACCAACCCCTCACCTCAAAGTGTTGTAATAAGTTTTCAGTCAAATGGAAACTACAATTTCTTGTGTCCTTTTTTTACAAGATGCAAGAACTTTAGGATTAGAACATCAATTACCTTTACATTTAAAGTAGCTTTCAACCCTAGTACCTCTGTTCTAGTTTCACCTACTCACTGAATTAATGGACATTCTAGTTTTCTTCAAGTACGTCAATTGTTTATAAAATAAACGAGAGAAAAAATGAAACCCTTTGAAGGCACTCGCCTTTTATTATTTCTGAAATCATCTCTGTATTCTAGCTTATTTTAAGGTATTTTAAGATAGTGTCATTAACAGTCCAAAAGGGCAGGGGGCATGTTTATTTTCATTTATCATTTTACTTTCATGCACATGGTAATGTGTTATTAAATGTACCCTCTACCCCATCCTTCCATTCTAGTAGTAGTTCCTGTATCAAAAGGTCCTTTCCTTTACCATTTAGTAAAAAATTATGAAAAGATTTAAGCTGTACCTCTACAGGCCACTTCTTATCCTTTACTTTCTAAGTACAATCCTACAGCCAATTATGGTCCTTGATAAGAACTAATTATTTTATCCCACACTCATACGGCATAATAATAAATATGATAAATAAATCAAGCAGATTCAAAAGCTGTCTACAGTTATTATAATTAGCATTCATAGACTTTTTGTTGATCAACTGGATATGTTGGTCTAATTTAGAAAATATCAGATTAATGTGACACAAGTGTTTTTGAACTACTTGACTGTTTTAAAACTCTTTTTCCCAGTTAAGTTCACAGAGTAATTTTCAGTGCTATCGCCTTTTCAATTTGCAAACCCTATTTTGCTCACAATATTGGCATTTTTCTGCCACCACAGTTAGGGCTATGTCTAACCGAGTGATGAGGGAGATTAAGTTCATTTCTAATTCCTCTTGCTTCTTTAATTTTTGATCGCGTTTCTCCTCTAACTAGCCATTTTCCTGTCCCTTCATCCTCACCCAACAAGTACCTGATACGAGCGAGATAAACTGCTTCACAAAGAGATAGTAATGACCAATAATGTTCAAGGTGTTACCATATTGCTGACATGCATTCACTCCTGAAAGTACATTATCAGCATGTTGTATGTAGGAAAGAACTGCCAGTTTTAGATGGCCATTTATTTCAATTACACCAATAATGATCTTCTTCCCAGACTGCTAGGAGTCAACAAAAAGAGGGGAAGGAGTAATAATAACGCCAGCTAAATTCTACAGTATTCCTTTTTTATTTTTATTTTTTTGCCATACCCATAGCATGGAGGAGTTCCTTGGCTAGGTACTGAACCTATGCCACAGCAGTGAAATGCCAGATCCTTAACCTGCTGCACCACAAGAAAACTCCCTGAAGTATTCTTTTTTTATTATGTATTAGCCAATCAAAATGAAATTATAATTAGCTTTTTAAAACACTTTCTGTGTATAACTTTATTAATAAAAATTCTACCTTTCATCAATGGTAAAAATTTACTATTAAAAATATTATCAAATCTTTTCCTCAATCTATTTTTTAAAAAAAGATCTTTCATTCCTATTATATTTACAAAATGATGAATAAAGAGTTTTCCAAGTGGTATTTCATCCTCTTTATTAAATTATTTACTATTGATTATGTTTTACTCTTTAACTTCTTTGAATCGTTTCCAGCTTTTACTTGCTATGGCATATATATATGTACATAGTTTAATAATTTGGTAGATCTTTTAGTTATATTTTTGGATATTTGGTCTTTTCTACATATTTGTAGGTCATCATCCCTTAATTATGTACCTTCTCCAACTAAGGAAAATACTATGAAAATCTAATTCTCAGTAGTTTCACTAATTTTCAAAGAAATTGCTAAAATTTTATGATCAATTTCATTCTCTTACATAAAGGATATAAGCTAAAAATCAAATACAAATGACTAAAAAATGACAACCCAATTGAAAAATGGACAGAAAGCCTGAATAAACATTTCTCTAAAGAAGATTTACAGATGGCCAATAGGCACATGAAAAAATGCTCAACATCAGCAATTATTAGAGAAATGCAAATCAAAACTACAATGAGGTACCACCTCATACCAGTCAGAACGGCCATCATTAACAAATCAACAAATAATAAATGCTGGAGAGGGTGTGGAGAAAAGTGTACCCTCCTTTTCTGTTGGTGGGAATGTAAACTGGTAAAACCACTATGGAAAACAGTATGGAGGTACCTCAGAAAACTAAATATAGAACTATCATATGTCCCAGCAATCCCACTCCTGGGCATATATCCAGACAAAACTTTCATTGAAAAAATCCATGCACTCAAAATGTTCATAGCAGCACTATTCACAATAGCCAAGACATGGAAGCAACCTAAATGTCCACTGACAGATGAATGGATTAAGATGTGATATAGATACACAATGGAATACTACTCAGCCATAAAAAAGAACAAAATAATGCCATTTGCAGCGACATAAATGGAACTAGAGACTCTCATACTAAGTGAAGTCAAAAAGAGAAGGACAAATACCATATGGTATCACATATCTGGAATGTAATAAACAACACAAATGAACCTATATACAAAAAAAGAAACAAACTCATGGACTTGGAGAATAGACTTGTGATTGCCAAGGGGGAGGGAGTGGAAGGGACTGAGAGTCTGGAGTTGGTAGATGTCAACTGCTGCTTTGAAGTGGATAAACAATGAGATCTTGCTATATAGCAAGGGAACTATATCTAATCACTTGTGATGGAACATGATGGAGCTTAATATAAGGCAATTTTATATATGTGTGTGTGTGTGTGTGTGTGTGTGTGTGTGTGTATGAGACTGGGACACTTTGCTGTAAAGTGAAATTGACAGAACATTGTAAATCAACAATAACAGAAAAAATAAAAATATTACAAAAAAACAAAAAACAAAAACAAATGACTAAAAATGAGGGGGAAGCTCCTACCTAATTCTTTCTATTTCAAAGTAGCATCTTAAAAAATAAAAAAGCACTTGTTCCACTGACTTTCTTCAATGAACTCTTGGTCAAAACCAACAAAAACATCAAAAGTCATTGAAAAATGTATGGCTATTCTACCATCCAAAAATCTTTTTCAGCTAACCTTTAGATTTATTTTATTCCTTGTTCTCCAAAGCATATGTACTTTTAAACATTTCCACCCTCCTGATACCACAAACTTCCTGAATATTTCCCCCATTCCAGAGTCACTTAAATATCTCTTATCCTTTTGAATATGGGAAAAAATGTGGTTTTCCTATCTATTGCAATGATGAAATAAAATACAATTATATTAAATGACATGAAGAATGAATTCTGTTTACCTTTTAAATGGGCTTTATCATAAGTCTACAGTTAAACATACAATTAGTAGCAAACCAAGAAAGCATTTAGACTAATTAGGCCTAGACTTGAGGAGATGAGTTCACAGATTATGCCTGTGAGACAGCATTTGGGTCAATTTGGTCAATTTAAAACAAAAATATATATATATATATCAGCTCACAGTCAGAAGAAAAAAATCTGTCAATCATTCTGCTTTTCAGCTGATGTAAATGCAGCCTTAATGAAAGAATAGCTATTCTTCTCATGGAAACAGATTTCATATAGTGCAGATCGTATTCAAAATCTTGGTATATGGTATTCCTACTTTGAAACTGGCTTTTCTGAACTACCTATATGATCAAAGAAGAAAGAGAAGTAGAACAGAGAGTAAAGGGGAACAGCATCAAACATGGTACAAAGGACTACAGATAGTAAAATAAGATGCTTTGTTTCCAGTACATACCTAGTTTCTCTACAGTAGGATTTGTAACAAACAGTGAGATAATCACGATAAACACCTTACATATTTTACACTTATTTTGCACTTCCTGCTTGCCAGAAGCCATACTGAAACCTCAGAGAGCCTAATAATGTTCAAAAAACTAACAACAACAACAAAAAATGGCAATGAAACACAGTAACAGAGTAATTACTACTCAGCGAGGAGAACAATGGAAGCGTCTTTTCTCTAACTGTAATCAGTTTATAATTACGGCCCTGCACACAAGGCAACACATGAAGAAACAGCAAGAAACTTCTAGGCAGCTTCCATGTTATAAATTTATGGTGTCTTCAAGCTTTTTATCTGCACTGCCCTGACAGATGATGGAGACTCGAAAGTTCTTAGGCGGCTGCTCCCTTCATCAAGCACCCGCATCCAGACCAGATGTACAGGTTAATGTTCCACGGAAGCTAATTTATTTTTTTTAAATGTTAAAACCCCATAAAGCATGACAAATAACACAGGTTTAAAATATAAATAATTAAAGCTAAGCATCAGGAGAAAATAGCTTCTTCTTTGTAACAAATAACAAGCCTAAAACAACATGAAAAATGCTCTTTCTAAAATATGTGGCTATCACCTCATATCGGGACTGGCTAAAATGATTTCATTGTAGTGGAATGGAAAGTGTGAGTTGCCTCCTGCCACCCAACCACTGACATCTTCTATTCAGTGACTTTCTAGGGAAGATTTGCTATGTAGATTATATTATATAGACTCAGAGATCAATTTATTTGGAAAAGGAAGACAATAAAGACTCCCTTTCAATTTATTCAGGTTGAATAACTCAACTTTTTTTTCTAACTGATAGTCTGGAGTATAGAATACACCGTTTGTAATTCCAAAATCAGTCTGTGTAAGAGCATAGCTTTAAAGACCTTGTCAATGATATCCTACATTTTTTTTCATTTTGTCTTTTTTTGGGGGAGTGGTGGGCGCACACCCATGGCATATGGAGATTCTCAGGTTAGGGGTCAAATGGGAGCTGTAGCTGCCGGCCTACACCACAGCCACAGCCATGGGGGATTTGAGCAGTGTCTGCGACCTACACCACAGCTCAGGTCAATGCTGGATTACAAGGCCAGGGATTGAACCCGTGTCTTCATGGACATTAGTCAGGTTCATTAACCACTGAGACAGAATGGGAACACCCATAGCCTACATTTTTAAACAAAGAAAAAAATGCACACCATCACCGTAATCAACATTTATAGTGACATCTATTTTCATTTGATATGGAGACATACTTTCTAAAGAGAAATCTTTCTGTAGCTTAAGAAAAATGTAAGAGATAGTATACCCATTCACGCCTCCATTTTAAATTGAATGTTGGGTATTTGGCTTTGCATTAGCATTTATTCATGTAGTTGTGTTTGTCATTTTACTAAGACCTCTTCTTAGCATTTTATTTAAAAGACAGCTTCTTTTTCATTGAAAACTATGGTTATGAATCCTAGAGGTGAATCAGTTAGGTTTTCAGATGGTTGCACCAAGGTGATCAGAGGATGAAGAGAAATTTGCCAAGTCAGAGACCACCTCTGGAGCCAGGGCTGCACTAAAGGATGCAGAAACATATGGTGAGAATGGTTCAGAGTCCAAATGGGTGAAGGTGAATGGGGCAGAGCAGCAATGATGCCTCATAAACTGCGGCTGGAGACAGGAAGACAGGAATGAATGGCAGCTCAGTGGGTGAGAATCTGGGGCTCTGAGCAGAAGGACTTGACATGAATTCTGGGGTGTGCCAACTGCTTTGCTAGACTGCAAAATGTGAGTCAGATGCCTTTCCTGTTGGGGAGATAAGTAGGATGTTTGAGATTCTCATTAACTCTTTGCGATCACTAGGGTGCCATTTGATAAATGGTCGTGCCAGTGTTCTGGTGTTCTAAATGGAGCCTGAGCATCTGTTGGCATCGACGTACATTCTAAAGTGGCTGGCTCATTCATATAGAGTGTGACCCCACCCAAAGAATGTACGGAGTGACAAGGACGGCTACCCCCATGCATGGAGTTATTACAGTAGAGAGAAGTCGAGAGAGAGATCTAGTCAAGCCGATCATGAGTTCTTTAAGAATACTCCGCTACCACGTTCTTTTTAAAAAAGGACTTAATGTGAAATGGCAGGTTTAGAAAACTGAGTATCTTCACTCGCTGCCAGCTTTCTTTGCATTTACTTTGGCTTGCATTGACAACACAGACCTTCTTTTGGAGTTATTAGTATCTATCTTCTGTACCATACTCATATTTTTAATGTAAAGCATTGTATTGGTTCACAGGAGGCAGCTTTACCAGACCTTTTTTTTTTATTTTTTGAAGCCCTGCTGAAAGCCGGGAGGCTGCCACCCCCTGTGGTGACTCACACGTTCAGCTCTGTATACATTCAAGTTCAGAATCAAGGAGGAGGATATTTTCTTTTCTCCTTGTCTAGGAACTCTGAAGGAGAAGCCAACTTGTAACGTCTACTGCCGACTCACAGGATTGTGTTCAAAAACATAGCCCTGACATAATCTTTCCAAGTAGTTTGCTCATAATTATTGTTTAGTGCCATCAGGTGAAAAAAGAGCCTCTTGTCCACAGCTTACAGGCAAAAGAGCCATAAGAGTGGTTAACAGAATTCTATTAAAAAAAAAAAATCTCTCAAGCAGATAAACATCAATTTTAATCAAGCCATTAATCATTGTGCTGAAATTGAACATGTAATTGCAGGGAAGCAGGTTTTTTGGAAAGATGGAGAGAGAGAGACAGATACTAAATAGCACACCTGAACATTCTGTGTTTTTCCTCCATGTAAGAAGATGATGTTGAGTTTTCTTCAGAAACTAGGAGTGCCTGGTATTTGTTAATAACTTTTCAAAAGAAAGCTCAGATTACAAGTGAAATGTTTCCAGAGTGGCACTTAAACAACTTGGGGCACATGCAATATGATGCCATCATTTCTAGCGACCCCCCCTCTAGAGGGCCAGGTTCATGGCCACAGTGTGCCCCTCAGGAACAGAGAACCTAGGGAGGCCAGCAGGGGATCTCAGATTGCTCCAGTCCTGGTGGCCTTTCCTCATCAGAGCAGTACACTTTCTTGAAGACAACTTTAAAACTTCACAGTGAGTGGTTTGTGTTCTCTCTCTCTTTTTTTTAACCAATATCCATTGCCCCTGGAAATCCAAAGGAATCAAGGCTACCTACATCTCAACCAGTGGTCACACACAAGTTGTGGTCCCTGGATGGGCAACAGCAAGAGCACCTGTCAGCGAATTTGTTCAAAAAGGAAATTCTCAGGTCCCACCCCAGCTCTACAGAATCAGACCTCAGGGCTGGGGCCCAGCAATCTGTGTTTTAACAAAATAACTCTGATTCAATGCAAAGTTACAGTCACCGTTTTAAACGGTGAGCAATTAAATGTAGTTATTCTCCGTTACTCTCAGCTCTAGTCATTAATTAATCTGGACCTGGTTGTCTCCCTGCTTTTGCTATCACAGCTTTTACATTTCAAGCACTTTCAACCTAAAACACATCCTGTTCTAGAAAATAAAGCTATTTTTCTGTTTTTTAAAAAAGCCCTCCGCAAAAGTGATCAGGTGATTTTCCATCCCAGGCAGAAGAGTGTATTGACGCTCTAAGCTGTTTCAGTGACTGAAAGAAACAGAACAATATTTGCCCACTGTCAGCAGGATGTCTGGCCGCCACCTGTGCCCACTTTTTCTTTGGCCCCTCCTGCACTGTCACTCAGCTATGGAAGGTACAAGTTCCTCCTCTTTCTCTCTCTCACCTTCCGTCCTATTGAGGTCCGCTCTATAGGATTTACATCGCATTCTTTACACTATAATGTGTACTGCAGAATATTCTTTCTCATCCATGCTAATTCCCTAGACCTCCTTTCCTGTCCAGAAACATCAAGTTGAAAGGAGTGTGTTGGACATAATCAAGCTGCATGATGAAGTTTTTGCATCACCGTTCTACCAGCTCACTTTCAAGTCTTCACTCAGTTCTGTTCTTTTTCTGCTTGTGAAAAAAAGTATCCTCTTTTCCTACTTCCTTTCCTGATCGATACTTTAAAATGTAAAGTAACTATTTCCTTGGTAACAGCTACCCTCCCACTGCACTTTTATCTTCTTTTGCCTGGTTTGGTCCGTTCTCATAAAAAAATGGTCATGATAGAGCGGAAATTTCACTGCAGGTCAGAAGGTCTGTGATCAAGGGACAATTCTAACACTTAGACTTATCAGCACATGCCACTTAAAACACTGAACCATGGTCTCCTGCCCAATGAATTAATAATTACCCCTGCCCTGGGTCCTCCATACAATTCTTGAGAAGACCAAATTTAAAAATGCATAGCATGGAGTTCCCGTTGTGGCTCAGCAGAAAGGAATCTGACTAGCATCCATGAGGACACAGGTTCGATTCCTGGCCTTGTTCAGTGGGTTAAGGATCTGGCATTGCCATGAGCTGTGGTGTAGGTCACAGATGAGACTTGGATCTGGTGTTGCTGTGGCTAGAGTGTAGACTGGTGGCTACAGCTCCAATTTGACCCCTGGCCTGGGAACCTCCATATGCTGCGGGTATGGCCCTAAAAAGACAAAAAAACAAACAAAAAACATGCATGGGATTAACCTATACACACTACTATACATAAAATAGGTCAATGACAAGTATAGCCCAGGGATCTATACTCAATATCTTACAATAACCTATAATGGAAAAGAATCTGAAAATACATATGTGTGTGTGTTTATATATATATATCACTGAATCACTTTGCTGTACACTTGAAACTAACACAATATTGTAAATGAGCTATATGTCAACTTAAAAAAGTTTTAAAAAATGTTGAACAACCAAATAAAACTTCCTATACTTAAAGTGATTAACAACAAAAATGTATCTGAGGTCATTGCAGCCACTGAAAACCTGAGTTACTAGCACCAGTGACAGAGTTTACAGATTCAGAGTGAAAGCAAATTCAACTCGGACTTGAAAGCCATTGCAGTTCTTCTCGGAATAAGAGCGGCCTTTTAATCTACAGATTCAGAATCCTACAAACCTAGAGACAGGCTGACCCAATAGATGAGCTAGTAAATGTTTGTAACAAAAAACAAACAGAAATTTTTCAGTTTTGCTGAAATAGTTCTGTTTTGCTGAAATAGTTTTAAATAGTGAAACTTAGGAAATATTGCCAAAGATGTATCCACATTTGGAGAAAATCTGGGACAAAAGAAGTCAACCTACCACAGGCCATGCTACCTAAAAGAAACGTGGAAAGGGATTTGGGGTCAACGAGCCCATACGGGATTGTTTGCTAATATAAAATGGGCTTTGTAATTAATCAATAATGCATTCATAGATCATGGGAAAAATCACACCCATAAAAAATTACTTTGGATCGTTAACAGCAATAGAGGTTCCCATCAGTTTTAAATGACCCTTGCAAATAAAGCATAATATTTACTTCCCTGGGTATTCTTTTAAGTCTTAGGAAAAAAATATCGATTTGGAACTCAGAAATTACCAAAACAAAGAGGTTGAAATAAGAATGTCTTTTGCTCTCTTTATTACTGAAACCACATTAGAAATAGAGAAAAAACCAACCCTCAGCACTAACAGCGTTAATGAACTACACAATTTTTCCTTGTACATAATCTTTAAAAAAATCAGTCTATTAACCTCATAGAATGATTTCTCACAGACACCTTGCTCAGCATGAGTTTATAACCAGTCCCAGATTGTAAGTGTCACTTCCCCATGTTTCATGCCTCCTAAGGTCACTCTCTTCAGTTACCAAAGATCAGAGTCCTTTACTGAGGGAGGGTCCTTAAAGTTAACCGTCATCACCAAGACTTGTTTTCCAATTCAGAAGACAAATGTCTTTAATTTGTTACATAAGAAATGATACTAAACTACAGAACATAATCCACATTGATTTTTTGTTTTCTTCTGAAAAACATCATTCTAATCCATAGCCCTCATTCTAATAAAGGAAAATAAATCCATATCCCTGATTCTAATATACAACAAGAAGTATTCATTCATCTCCAGGGTGTTATGCTATACCCTGTGATTTTATTATTCTGAATTTCTTTAAAATAACATAAAAGTGTGCCATTAAATTATTTTAAAGAAAGGGAAACACCAGTGTTTAGTAATACACCCAAAAACAAGAGTCTGGGCACAATGTGTGGTCCACAAACCACCTGCAAGAGAATTAACTAGGATACTTGTTTGGGGTCCTCAACTCCATCCAGGTGAACTACACTGGAGGGGAATAGAGAAGATGCATTTTCATAAACCCTACTGTTGATTCCTATGTCCACTGCCATTTGTCAAACACTGTTCATCCGGGCCGATCGTTCCCAAGTCACTGCACATATTCCCCTGAGGAAAATATGAAAACACCAATGGCCAAAACTCACCCCAGGTCAAATAAAACAAACAAACAATCCAATTTAAAATTCGGCAGAGGACCTGAATAGACATTTTTCCAAAGAAGACATAGAGATGGCCAACAGGCACATGAAATGATGCTCAACCTCACTTATCGTCAGGGAAATGCAAACCAAAACCACAGTGACATATCACCTCACACCTGTTAGAATGGCTATCCTCAAAAAGATAAGAAATAACAAGTGTTGGTGAGGATGTGGAGAAAAGGGAACCCTCATGCACTATTGGTGGGAATGTAAATTGGTACAGCCATTATGGAAAATAGTGTGAAGAGTCCTCAAAAAATTAAAAATAAAACTACCACATGATTCAGCAATCCCACACCTGGGTATTTATCTGAAGAAAACTAAAACACTAATTTGAAAAGATAAATGCACCTGTATGTTCAAGGCATTATTATTTCCAATAATAATGCCTATTATTATTTCCATTATTTACAATAGCCAAGATATGGAAGCACCCTAAGTGTCCATCGACAGATGAATGGATAAAGAAGATGTGGTGTACACATACACACACACATAGTGGAATATTATTCAACCATTAAAAAAGAATGAAATATTGCTATTTGTGACAATGTGGATGGGTCTAGAGTATATTATGTTAAATGAAATAGGTCAGACAAAGAAAAACAAATACAGTGATAATTTCAATTATATGTGGAATCTAAAAACACAAAAAATGAACCCACATAACTACAAAGTAACAATCACAAATACAGAATACAAATAGGTGGTTGTCAGAGTGGAGGGATGTAGGAAGAGGAAAGAAATAGGTGATGGAGATTAAGAGGCACAAATTTTTAGTTACAAAATAAATGAGTCACAAAGTTATACACACACATACTACAGGTAAGGTTGCCAAATAAAATTCGACACATTATTTAACAAACCTATAAAGAATTATTTGTTGTTTATCTGGAATTTAAATTTAACTGGGCATCCTATATTTTCATTTATTAAATCTGGCAATCTGAGTTAGGAAGCATCAGCACAAGATTTTTTAAAGCCTTCCTTCTTTGAATCAATTGGTCAGTTGAGGTTGAAAACAACTAATTCTAAACCAAGGCTCTAAAGACATTGGAATGTAAACTCTACGGAAATATTCAGGCAGTAGGAGAGAACTGAGATCATCTAACTTAAAAGCAGGCAAAGAAAGTGAAGTATCTGTCCCACCTTGCTTATTTCATATACAGTTAGTAGTTTGCCAAAAAAAATTCATAGGCGTTGACTGATTTTCAATTAGATATACAAATGAAAGGAAAGGCTTAGGTGTTATATATGAAAAAAATCTATCTTTTTAAATTGAAATATCCTCTTAAAAATACTTAGTAAAAAGCTGGCCTCCAAAATGTTGGTTCCTATGATGAGTTAAACTCTTTCCTAATTGGTACATTGGCTTCTACAGTCACAAACTCCTCTCTAGATCTCCACGATTCTCAGCAGGAGAAGAGTCCTTGAATAATAGCCACCTCTCTCTATGATATTCACTACTCTACTGTTTAGAAAGAAGCTGAAAATTAATGCCATTTCCCCCTCAGAAAAAGGTTGAGAGACTTTAGACGTTACCCAGTTGTCTAAATGAGGATCCAGACGGAACAAACACAGATGCAAAGTCATCCATAGGTTTCCACAGTGAGGGAGAGGATTAGGTTATTGAATATATGTTACTGTAGCTGATGAAGTGGAAACAATACAGTAAGATTGATAAATAGCAACACCAAAATTTCCATAGAGTTCTCTCATTATCATCACCACAAATTTAAAACATCAACCTGGTCTATAAATAACAATACTTTAAATTAAAATGATGAATATATTACCATTAAACTAATAACATTCTCTTTTAAAAAATTTCAGCTTGCAAGTTTTCTCAACATGGAATGAGTCAAGATTTTGAAGACTGAAATTTACACAAAGCTGAATTCTAACTGGATAAATGATTTCAGGAGCTGATAAATTTTAGTGAGAATGTACCCTTGTAGATTGAAGAAAGAGCACAGACAAAAAAAAAAAAAAAAATCAATCAGTGCAGGAAAGGTACATGCCCATTTTAAGCTGTCTCCTCAAATTTATCTTTGTAAAATTGTCCACATATCAAATTCCCAGAAAATGTCCTAAGAAGGTATATGTCCAGGAAACACTAAGCAGCCATCACCTCAAACTGGAATTTTTAAAGTTATTTCAGTTGGAGGTACCGTTGTGGCTCTAGTGGTAATGAACCTGACTAGTATTCATGAGGACACGGCTTCAACCCCTGGCCTTGTTCAATGAGTTAAGGATGTGGTGTTCCCTGAGCTGTGGAGTAGGTTGCAGATGCAGCTCGAATCTTGCATTGCTGCGGCTGTGACATAGGCCGGCAGCTGCAGCTCTGATTCAGCCCCTAGTCTGGGAACTTCCATATGCCATGGGTGTAGCTCTAAAAAGACAAAAATAAATAAATAAATAATGTTATTTTGATATCTATCAGTATAGCTCCCAGTTTGGTAATAATTAAGCTGCATCTTCAAAATGTATTTATCAAAGAAAGAAACATAAATGACCAGCAGATGATTGAAATGACCTTCACTGAACCGGGTCTGTAATGATACCGACACGCTGGGCAAGCCAGTCATCACACTGACCTACATGTCTCGCTGGATTTGGTGGTATTTAGGATGGTAGTATTTAAGATGATCATTTATCAAAGCTCTTGGTAAGGGTTTCCCATGAATAATTATAACAAGCTGGAGAATTGGAATCTGCTGACTTGGTGATGACACACCAAATTCCTTTAAGTTAAAAATAAGCTGTGTGTAAGATGCCACCTCATTGGGGTTCACAGTGTGGGCATTTCTCCATTTGGCGTCTAGGATGGCAATTGCCTGCTGATCTCTGTGAATGGATGACGTAGACTCAGGTTACTAAGGTTCTCCTTTGAAAGGACTCTTCAAAAAGAATAACTCTCCTATCACAGACATTATATTCATTATCAGGATATAAGTATTCAATTCATCATCCCAAGAAATAGTTGGCCATACACAAAAGTAAACATGAAATGGATTACAGACCTAAATATAAGACCAGATAAAAGTATTCAATTCATCATCCCAAGAAATAGTTGGCCATACACAAAAGTAAACATGAAATGGATTAAAGACCTAAATATAAGACCAGATACTATAAAACTCTTAGAGGAAAACAGAGGCCAAACACTCTCTGACCTAAATGACAGCAACATCTTCTCAGATTCACCTCTTAGAGTAATGACAATAAAAACAAAAATAAACAAATGGGACCCAATCAAACTTAAAAGTGTCTGCACAGCAAAGGAAACCCTAAACAAAACAAAAGGACAACCCACAGAATGGAAGAAAATATTTGCAAATGAAGTGACTGACAAGGGATTTATCTCCAAAATTTATAACCACCTTCTGCAACTCAATAGCCAAAAACAAACAACCCCATCAAAAAATGGGCAGAAAATCTAAACAGACAATTCTTCAGATAAAACATACAGATGGCCAAAAAACACATTAAAGGATGTTCAACATCTCTAATAATGAGAAATGCAAATTAAAACCACTACGAGGTACCATCTTAAAGCAGCCAGAATGGCCAGCATCAAAAAGTCTACAAACAATAAATGCCGGAAAGGGTGTGGAAAAAAGGGAATCCTATTACTGTTATTGGGACTGTAAATTGGTGAAACCACTGTGGTAAAAAGTATGGAGATTCCTCAGAAAACTAAAAATAGAATTACTATTTGATCCAGCAATCTCACTCCTGGGTCTCTATCCAGAGAAAACCATGACTCGAAAAGACACATGTACTCTGATGTTCACTGCAGCACTATTTGCAGTAGCCAAGACATGGAAACAACCTAAATGTCCATCGACAGAGGAGTGGATAAAGAAGATGTGGTACATATTCACAATGGGATATTTCTCAGCCATTAAAAGGAAAGAAATAAAGGCATTTGCAGCAACATGGATGGCCCTAGAAGTTATCATGCTAAATGAAGTCAGCCAGACAGTGAGACACCAACATCATATATATCACATGTGGAATCTAAAAAAGGACACAACGAACATCTTTGCAGAACAGATACTGACTCACAGACTTTGAAAAACTTGTATTTCCCAAATGAGATAGATTGGGGGGTTGCGGGACACACTGGGGGTTTGGGATGATAATGCTATAAAATTGAGTTGTGATGATCATTGTACAATTATAAATATAATAAAATTCATCAAGTAATTAAAAAAAATAGTTGGGGTTCAGATCAATTATAGACTCAGTCTTGCTCTAAGTTCACCATCTTGCTTCTCTTTAAGAGCTGCCTTCAGGAAAGGAAGGGCTCTGTGCTTTCCCCTTGAGTGGGAGAATTAAATTGGACATTTAAAAAGTTGAACTTGTTTACTAAAAAAAAAAAAAAAAAAAAAAAAAAAAAAAAAAATTTCAAACTGCACTCTATAGAAATGGTCATTAAATCTAGAGGTTTCCTACTCCCCACCATGAGTTATTATCAGAACTGTAGATCATTAATCCCTGAGACATTCACAGTTTATAATTTCCCTAGCTTTTCTGTTAGTATAAAGGTTATGATTTAATCAGTTACCATACTAAACCTCTTAATTTTTATAAATACTTCATCTGTGGTATGATTAGCATTAGTAAAAATGGCTTAAACTGAATAGCCGAAGAATATCATTTGCGATTTGTCATTTATTATTTGCATTTTTTACACGTAATCTGGAATCAAAAATACAATGGCACATATTCTTAATTATTTATTTAAAATATTCAATTATAAATAAGACACCCAACACAATTTATTTTTTTTAAAGTCACATTTTAGCTTCCTCTAAATACCAAGCCATGCTCCATGGTCCATGAATATATTCATTAGTCTGCAGCCAGTGGTGTGCAATTTTATCAATAACTTGCAAGTAAGAGAACTGAAAGTCTGCTCCAGTTTGAAGCCAACTAACAACTCTCTGAAGCTAAAACCTTTCAGTCTATCAAGCATGGGTTTATTCATGATTTTTGACCTTAAAAGATTTAGGGGGAAAGTGTTGAAAAACAGAAGTCTCATCATTGGATAAAAGCTACTCCTAGAACGTGAAATATTATTCCAAAATCCATAACAAGCACTAAAATAGTGTAAAACAACAAAGACTCCAAATCTATGGCTCCTAAATACCAAAGTAAATTTCTGTCTGGCTTAAGCCTGATACTATCTAAACGATACATTTTTGTGTCCACATTAAAAGTCAGACTATGGAGTAGATTGTCCTGTGTTATACTGGGTAAAAACCTATATGGGAAAAGAATCTGAAAAAGAATGGATATATGTATATGTATAACTGATTTACTTTGATGTACACCTGAAGCTCACAGAACTTTCTAAGTCAACTATATTCCAGTAAAACTTATTTCAAGAAATAAAGTAGGAATATGGAGCTCAATATTGGGCAAGTCTGTTTAACGCATAGAAGTACAGTACCCATCAATATAGTGCTTGGAAGAGATTCAGGATTTTCTTCTTTGAAGATATTTACACCTCCAGAAAAAGTGCAAAAAGAAAACAGCTCTGGGGGTTCCCACTGTGGTACAATGGGATCAGCAGCATATTGGGAGCACTGAGACACAGGTTCAATCCCTGGCCCAGCCCAGTGGGTTAAGGATCTGGAGTTGCTGCAGCTGCAGCTTTGGTCACAACTGTGGCTTGGATCTGATCCTTGGCCCAGGAACTCCATGTGCCACAGAGCAGACAAAAATGAAAAAGAAAAAGAAAAAGAAAGAAAGAAAGAAAGAAAGAAGAAAAGAAGGAAAGAAAGGAAAGAAGGAAAGAAAGGAAGAGAAAGAAAGAAAGAAAGAAAGAAAGAAAGAAAGAAAGAAAGAAAAAACAGCTCTGTGAGAAGAACCAGGTAACGTTATGACACTCTTAAGTTCTACATCAAAGGATATCTAAGAATTTCTTTCCAGATTTACATAGTGCCAAGTCCACTGTGTTCCCCTTGCCATGCATTATATCAGGATCCATATTTTAGAGTATTTCCTCCTGCTGTGTAATGTTCATCACCTTCATAGACCCAAGGACAGACTGAAAGTATATAACTAAGGATTAAGGGCAAAGGCTTCGGCGCTTGCCTTCTACCAAGATGGAACGAAGACATCCAGGAAGTTCCAACGGGGAAAATACAGATCCATGTAAGTCAGTTTGGAAGTGTAAGGCCAAGGAAAACTGAGTAAAAGTATGAACATTTTCCTCTACTTTGAGGAGAGGGGCAGATGTGGTTATGTCCACCTTAGAGGGGTGGGGTCACTTCAGTAGGCTTCCCCCCTACGCCATTCCTAGGATTAATTTGAATGATCTGCTCAAGTCAGAGGTAACCACCAGCATGGGTACTCTGTGCTTCTGCAGGGATAGTAAACACAGCTTTGGCTTCTGAAATAAGTCTGGGTCAACACAGCCTTGGCTCCTTGGCTCCTGTCTGATAACAAGTGAGAAATAAAGCAAGCCTAGTTTAATTAACACAACCCCTCCTATATCCTTAAATCCGAGAGTGAGATTGGAGGGCTTGCTGCCCCTAATCCAATGCCAAGGGCAGATGATTGGCATTCTGATGTTCCAGGGATGTTAGAGGGTAGAGCTGTTGGGAAGAGCCTCACCCACAACCTTCCCTGGGAAGGTCCTCCAAGAGGGATCTGTTTTTGGCAAATGGGAATGGGAAAGAATAGCCGTAGTGGTAACCTGGAGCAAAGTTCAATCTATGAGGCCCTATCAGAGGATATTCCAGAAACGTGTGCGACTGCATCAGAGGAGTTTGGAAGGGTGCCAGAGGAGTCCTTTGGAGAGCTAAGGAGAGGTCAAATATACAGAAGGACTAAAATGCCAGAATAACTAGTTTAGATGTTCTAGCCCTTTGCTACCCAAAGTGTGATCTGTGGGTTGATAACAGCAACACCCTACAGAAGCTCAGAGAAATGCAGCTTCAGGACCCCCTCAGACCTCTTGAGTCTGAATCTGCACTTTGATAAGATCTGCACACAATCTTATACATCAATGTAGAGATGCAGTGCTCCAGTATTTAATTGGCTCACCCAGGGCCCTAAAGCTAAAAATGAGCTCAGGCATCTTCATGTTTGACAAACATCCCAGGGGAGACAAATAAGAGGATAGCAAATCCCAGGCCTTTGAGGAATATTAATCCAGTGAAGGTGAGTAGGATGGATATAAGGGTAAAGAGACAAGCAGGAATCATCTAAAAGACACTTAACGATAACATAGTTAGGAGTGTACCTATGCAGGAGGGTCAGCCAAGCCAACTTAAAGCTGCCTCTTTGATTCCTAGCTCAGCATTTAACACAGGAGGGATATGGTATCAATGAGCCCTCTTTATACTTAGGAAATTCATCCAAAAGTAGCACCTCCATCCCTTCTTCCCTTCCTGGGGAGAAGGCAGATCCCTCTGTAGGAGGCAGATCCCTCAACTGGGAGCCTCAGCTACTAATAACAGGAATATTGCTGGTGCCGAGGACAAGGAACATTGTCTGGCATGCACTAGATACTCCATAAATGCAGTCACTGTTGTTATAACTATTACTAGTACCTTGGCTGTGCCTCCTCATCGATCCAACCTGCTCTATAAAGCCTGGTTTACATAGTTCCTTGATATTTAATAACCTGAGTGAGACAGACCTGAATATGAGGCTAACCAAGCCCAAAGCTGCAGAATCCAGGCAACTCCCTGTTCCCAACCCAAGCAAACAGAAGCCAGGGAAAGGAAGAGATGAGTCCGAACATCTCTTCGAAAGATACACCTGGACCTAGAAATGGTCTCAATTACAAAATCAGAAAGCAGACAAGCCCTTTTTTCAAGTTCAATGACATGATCATCCTCAAATACAACCTCTAACTTTCAAACTGTTTTTTTTTTTTTCCTGCAGATGATGATCATGATAATAATGATGACTAATGCTGCTGAAAATAGTCTGCCATACCAAATCACTTTGTGGTACCTTGAAAACCGTAAGCCCTACAAATCTCATCATATCCTAATGCATTGCTTTGTACAGACCCAGGAAGGAGACCAGCCTCTGCCATCCATCAAGGTGTCCTTCCTAATGCATTCTAGGTTCCCCTCAGAAGTCCCCCACCTGCACATCAGGCAGGCTTCCTTCTGACTCCTCAGCTATGAACTCACTGCCTGCAGTAGATTTCCCCCTTGCTTTTCTTATTTAAATATTTATAAGTGTAATGTAGCTATGCCCCAATTCATCAATAGTAATTCTCCTTATATTTAATGACAGAGAAATGAGGACCATGAAATACTGAGTTACTGCTTCTGTCTCTCTCACTACACGACAGTTTGTTTTTTTAACTGGCCTCTGAGCTTGCTGTTCACATCATCCCAAATCTGCCACCAGAGTCCAGTCAGCACTTGAAAGGCATGAGACTTTAAAGAATATCCAAATTCTCTGGGATCATTTAAGTGGTATCTCAGCCAGTGACTTAGGGAGAAAAGGTGTTAAATCCTTCTCTTAAATGTAAATGAAAATAAATTCTAGGTGAATTAACAATTTTAATGTCAAAAAATAACTGTTTAAAAGGAAACAGAGTGCAAAGGTGCCTTGATCTGAGGAAGAGTGTCTTAAAGCATGATACCAAAATGAGCAATTTTAAAAAGGATGATTGATTATATTTAAATGAATAAAAATACAAATCTTGTGAAGTACAAAAAAAAAGGCTTATTTTATCAGCAATATTAAAAGGCAAATAAGTCTCTGAAGTATTTTTAACATATTATGAACAAAAGATAAAACATTATATTGGAAAATTGTTTGAGACAAATCAGAAAAGAAAAAAAAATGGGAAATGTCTAAAATAAGAAAGGTCAACCTCATATGTGTCAAACAGATACAAATCAAAGCAACACTATAACACTATATTATCCACCTAGTAATACCCCACACTGCTAGTGAAAGCATAAGTTGATTCACATTTTCTAGAAAACAAATTGCCAATTTTTTAAAAACTTTAAAAATGTGTATATTTTCACAGAGCAATGCCACTTAACAGAAGTAAATTTTAATTTGATGTAAAGCTGTTGTCTATTAAAGCAACCAGCAATAGGGGACATATGTGTAATGAAATATTTTGTGATCACAAAAATTTGATCTAAATCTACAATTATTAATTTTAAGGTTCTGATATACTACTACTAGCAAAACAGATTACTACATTGTATTTTTTCTCACAGTGTATTTTATGTAAAATGAAAAGAATGAGAGAATAATATGCATGTGTTTGCATAGGATGGCAAAATATTCAGCCTTAATATCTAGGTGGTATTTAATGGGTTATTAATTAAATGTTTTCTTTTTTAAATTTTTATTGAAGTATAGTTGATTTACAATACTGTGAATTAAAATTTTCTTACCTGTGTTATATGATCTTTTATAATATGTATATATTGGTTATTATACTACATACTGGTTACAATTTAAAATAAATAAAGGAGTTCCCATTGTGGCGCAATGGAAACCAATCCAACTAGGAACCATGAGGTTGCAGGTTCGATCCCTGGCCTTGCTCAGTGGGTTAAGGATCTGGCGTTGCCATGAGCTGTAGTATAGGTTGCAGATGTGGCTCGGATCTGGTGTTGCTGTGACATAGGCCAGCAGCTGTAGCTCTGATTCGACCCCTAGCTTGGGAACCTCCATATGCTGTGGGTGTGGCCCTCAAAAAACAAAAGACAAAAAACAAAATAAAGTAAAGTATTTTAATCTCTGTTATATGATCTTTTATAACATGTATGTGTTGGTTGTTATATTACATACTGGTTACAATTTAAAATAAATAAATAAAGGAGTTCCCATCGTGGCTCAGCAGAAATGAATCTGACTAGTATCCATGAGGATGCAGGTTTGATCCCTGGCTTCACTCAATGAGTTAAGGATCCAGCATTGCCTGGAGCTGAGGTGTATGTCACAGACATGGCTTGGATCTGGTGTTGCTGTGGCTGTGGTGTAGGCCAGCAGCTACAGCTCCAATTCAACCTCTAGCCTGGGAATTTCCATATACCCATAGGTATGGCCTATGGGTATATGGAAAAAAATATATATATAAAATAAAATAAAAATTTAGAGTTCGAGGATGAGGAAAGAGCAGAAGCCAGCATACAGGATACTCAGAAAAGGCTCCCTCTCCTTTTGTTCAGTAGAGAGGCCCACCTTTCAGAGTGACTAGTTACAGAGGAAAGACAGGCAACAGAGGTATTGCCTCCTTTGCTCTGACTTGCAATCTATGGCTTGATCCCCTTTCTCAACTGTTTGAGGAAATATCAACAGTTAAATGTCAGCATGGGTTATAATGGGCTTCTAGCAAGTGATAGTTTCCTAGCGCCTTGTTTGGCTAACGTTGGCAATACACACCAATATACTTATTTATGCAACATTTCAAAGGACCGTGATAGCTCTGAGTTTCCCCTGCTATGTTCCAAGATCTTTTGAGCGAGCCTTCTTCCCCCAACCCAACCCCCTGTGACTTCTCTGGCACACCCCATCATCTGGCCTGCCACCTCTTCAGAGCTCCTATCCTAACCCCTTCAACTACCACCTCTCTGAAACATGGCCCATTTTCCTCAAAAGCTGGAGCATAAAATCCACATTGCAAAACAGGATAAAATCCTAACTTCACTTTTTTATTAAAAAAGAAAAACCAAGGGGGTTCCAGTTGTGGCTCAGAAATTGAACCCAACAAGTACCCATGAAGATAAAGGTTAGATCCCTGGCAGTGGGTTAGGGATCTGGCTTTGCCATGAAACTTGTGTAGGTTGCAGATGCAGCTTGAATCCTGTGTTGCTGTAGCTATGGCATTGACTGGGAGCTGCAGCTCAGATTCGACCCCTAGCCTGGGAACTTCCATGTGCCACAGGTATGGCCATAAAAAAAAAAAAAAAAAAAAAAAAAAAAAAAAAAAAAAAGGCAAAAACAAACAAACAAAAACCCTAAGGTCAAAATGTGCAGGGAATGGTGACTGAAATTACATACTTCAAGGAAGAATAATACTTATTAATGTAATTGAACCACCAGATAAATTACTCTTACCAACTGGCAAGCATGAATTTGGAATATGGACATAAATTTCCAGGTAGTTCTTGCCAGGATTTACTGAACTTCAAAGAGATCCAGGCAGATTTTTATAGTGGCATTTCTAAGGGAAAGGTTTTTAAATGGTCAATTCCCTACTACAAAATAAAAATTCTCTTTGAATAAATTGGTGGTTCTCCTGGGACCCAAAAATGTTTTGGCTTTTCATTGTGAATTTTGGGGGCTGTCATGATTCATTTCCCTGTAGGAAGCCATCCTCAAGATGCCTACTGATTAGTAAGGACCTTGGAACCTTGTGCCTGCAGTTTGAGGAAGCTACCAGCAGATGGCAACATTGGCCAACTGAGCAGGTAACAGTCTCCAGGCACAAACTGTAGGTACCCCCATAGATACCTTAAGTGTCTAGTTTAATTCTTTCTAAACACAAAAACTATTTGTGAAGATTCCAGAACTTAGAGAAAAGTAGAAACCTTTAAAAATCAATGTGTATAAGTACCATACAAAGATTATACATGAGGTTTTATTTTCAAATACAAAGTCAAAAAGAGAAACTACAGGGATCTTTTTGGAAGTCTCTCCATTATCCAATACATTATTATCAATTTTTTGGTAAATTTCATGACCAGAATTTACATTCTTCTACATTCTAAAACATAGACTTTGTTGCCTTTATTCCAGCCCTTAATGTTCTAGTTATAGAGATTTAAGCATCATTCCTTGCACCTCCCCTGATGCTACCAACAAACAACCAAGTAAACTGGTCCTTAATTCTCCCTAAGTAAGGATGATGGCCACTATATTTAAGAGTTATGGCTCTGGGATCAAGGAGCCATGGGTTTAAATTATTCACCGTTTACTTGGGCAGATGATTTAATCTTATTAAACCTCAATATCCTCATCTGTAAAATAGTGTTAAAATACCTGACTCATAGGATTAAATGAGAGAATATGTGTTTCAAGTGCTCAGTTTAAAGCATTGTGCCTGAAGCATAGAAGCCCTCTTAATGCTCTACTATCATTACTCACGATAAGTTCTTGATTGTGAATGGCTCTTCCCCTGTTTGAAACTTCAGATGAAAAATGGCAGCAGCTGGCCCACCTTAGTTTCCTATCCTAATCACAAAGGATGCAGGACAAGGCTGCCACATTAGCAACGGGGCTCACTCTCCCTTCTACAACCGATTGCAATCTCTGACTTCCTCTCCGTCTGTACTCTGTGCAATTACAGCTCTTATCAAAGTTGTTTTTCATTGGCCTGGTTTACCAGCTCTAAGGCTTTTCCTGCAGCTGTCTGCCTAACGAATGGTTTTTTTTTTTTTTTCCCCTTCCACTTTTAAAACTTTAACAAAATTCTTACTTAGCAGGGTCATTTATTCTTTTAGTTTATCTTTCTAAACATATTCCCACATGACAGGGATGTACTGAGATGACGGAACACAAGCATTTTATTTTCTACAAATCCCCTCCACCTCTATTCCATTTCATTGTCTCTTTCCTCAGCACATTCTCCTGCTGGAGTTGGCCAGGTTAGTCAGCCAGTTAGAGCAAACATTATGTTTTTAGCCTACTGATCTCAGAACCCTTCCCTCCCCCTTTATCTACCGGTAGCAGCTTTAAAGGAAATTTAACTGTAATTCCATTTCATGATCTGTTCAACAAAGACACCAGCATTTTATCCTCATTGTGAGGGTGATGTTCTCTTTTACAGGCAGAAAACTTTTCAGCCTGAAATAGTGACCCTCTCTTTAGGGCTGCATGACAGCGACTTAGATGTGGTGGCTGAATTGCCTTTATGTGTTTACAACAAGGGAGAAGAGACAGAGTAGACCGAATCAGGTTTCCATCAGGATCTATACTACCTATGCCAAGGCTTATTAACAATTTGTAGATCTTTTAGAATCTTAACCAGCTATTTTGCACTGTTAGAAAGTATTTGACAAGGAACGCCTCCCACCTCCCTCAGTCAATCGATAAGATAATCAATAAAAGGCAGGAGTGAAGTTTTTGCCCAGACCGTGGTCCTCTCACCATGTGCTAATCTACCTTATTTTGATATTCTCCTTCCATCTGAGATCCTGAGTACACAGACAATGGCCAGAATGTCAATGACAACAGGACTCAGACCCACAACCCCTACAGCCATCAGCCTGGAAAGCCAAATCACAACCTCTGCAGGAACTAACCCAGAAAGGTCAAAACTTGACCAAGTCAAGGACTGCTAGTTTCCTATTCTCTGTTCCTGTTTTGCTTCCCACTCAGGACCAGTCAGAGAAATTGCGCCCCAAACCAATCATATAAGATGTCCCACCTCTAGTTAGCGTATTTTCAGTTTCTCCATGCCAATGACATCCAATCAGAGCAAACCTAAAATGGTCCTTTTTTTATTTTTTGAGTATAATGCTCTTGCACTCCACTGTCATCTTTGAGCCTCAAGTGATTGTGGCTGACTAGAGCAAACTCTGAACAAATGCCTCTGCGAATTCTCATTTGGGTAGTCTTTGTCCTTTCTGCTGTATTCTTGGATTTTCCACGGAGGTACCATCCACACTACCCGTAGCTGCTGACCCTAGGCTTCAAGCAGGTGTGGTGCCCATGGCTATCCTTTGTGTCTTGCTGCCTCTGGCTTATTGAGCCCATCAGCTGTGGTAAATCACTACCAGCTGGACTCTGCTCTCTCTCCTTGAGTTCCTTAGCTGTTTCTTGTGTTTGGTACCAAGTTTTATTACCAGTTCTCATTCGTCTGTCATCCTCAGCAGACAATTGTGTTTCATCCCTCTTTGCTTTTGTTTGTGCTTCTGCTGATGTCGTGCTGTCCCAAAGAGTTGTTCATCATAACAATACTTAACCACCCAACAACACTGTGGAGGAGAATCGCAGGGCAGAACACAGGCATAGGCCCTGTAAGCCTGTTGTCCGAGCCAGCGTCACAGACCAGTGAGTCTGCAGGGTTTCACCAGACCTGCTTCTATTTGGACAAACTTTGCTGTGAGTGGCCTGATAAAAATGAACGAGGTCTTGCTTCTATTTTAGTTTTTTGTCCTGAGAGTTTGGCTTTGATCCAGAGAGAGAGTTCTCTTCAGGTTTCTGCCTGCCAGGAGGCACAGACTCGCAGGTCTGTTTTTATAGGCAGCCAACTATTTGGGAGTTGAATACATGAAGTACCCAAATGTCACCTTTGGCCAACCATTGTCAGGCCTCTTGGGGTCATCAAGTCTAAATCCTCTCCTCCAAGAAAAACTCCTGCTTCCCTTGTACTCTCAGGACAACCCTAATTCTTGAGCCTCTCTCTCCAAATGGCATCACTTCACCGAGGATGAGTCAAGATTTCAGAGGCCACTCTAGGGAACATTTGACTTGTACAAAACTGTTCATTTCAGAAGGGACTTGTTGAAAACAGGAATAAGATTTCTCAGGCCCGGTGAGCAGCCTTTCTTGATGGGTATGCAGAAGTCTTCAAATGAAATTCTGATCCAGAATTTCTTTAAAGGAATCTTAGGCCAAGGCTAATGAGCAATTTGACAGACTTGAGCAAAAACAAGACTCATTTTGCTGGTAAGTCCATCCCTTTCCTGTCTTCCACTGCCTCCCTGTGTCCAGGGTTCCCTGGCCCCATTTCTTCCACTCCTCCAGCATCTCCCCCTTCCTCTTCCCCTTTTCAATACCCCCTAGGCTTTCCCAGTGCTTCTCCTTATGTCCTAATTGCTAGCTGCCTCTAAAGATCTCTCCTTTCCACAGCCAAGTATGCAGGCAACCCAAGAATTGATACCTCAGATTTGAGCTGAATTACAAGCAATAATTCAAGATGTCCCTAAACCTAGACAAGATGAACAATTTTTCTTGGAAGAATTCAGAGTGATCCTGAGTACATATGAACCATGGATACTTGACCCCTATCAACTTAAACGCATGCTGGTTGGAACACCTCAGATGCTAAATCCTAAAAGGCAATAGCTGATTGGACTGACCCAAAAAGAGACTAACAGGCTTTCGCTTTCCACAATAAACCTGGAAGTCAAAAAAGGACAAAAAAGTAGGACAAAGTCTCATAAAAGCCGTAGCTGAACATTTCCAATAAAAATTGAGTGGACCATAACTCAATCATGCAAAGAGAGAAAAGATGAAACTGTAGGACCTTTGCAGGATAGACTAGAAAATGACTTCAGCAATATTTGGGAGTTAAAAAAGGTGCTGAGGTATCAGCAATAGTACCATCTAATTTTGCCAATGGAATTACACCTGCAATTGCAGAACCAATTTACAAACATAAATTAAGAAATACCATTTTACTGGAATTATAACATCCTAGAGAACACTTTGAAAGGGTTTACAGCAAAAATGAGAGAGGAGCCAAAATAAACTTATGGTCCTGCAGATCCAACAGGTAAATAGCCTGCTTTCTGACTGATCACATACTAGTAAGCACACTTATAGATACTGTATGCCACCAAAGAGAAAAGGACACTGGGGAGAAAACTGTCCCACATAACAAAAGAAATGCCACGTTAAAGAAAAAAGTTCTGCAAATTCAGACAAATAAGGATGCTTGGAGGAAGGAAAAAGTACTGAATATCCTGTCTTACCTTTAAACACTCAAGATGAATTCATTTTAAATACAAATGGTCAGCCTCCTATTGGATCCAAGAGCTACTCTTTCTTCATTAACGCCCACCACCCTTGGCCCAACCTCTTCCATGGAGTAAACGTAAACCCAGGTGGTAGGTATTTCAAGTAACACACAGGCTTTCCCTGCCTTTCTGTCTTTAATTGAAACCCTTGGGCCCTTGAATGAAAAACATTTCTTCCTGCCCTGTGATCCTACTATCCTCCAAGTTTACTTAGGAGAGACTTACTCTGAAAATGAAGTTGCAATATTAAAGGCAAACCAGAGGGACTATCTCTTGTGGTTCCAGAGAACTCCTCTATCCATAATCAAGCTGTGCCTGATATACGCACAGATGTATCTTTGCTCCTCCATTATATTTGAACCATATTCTAGATAAAGGTCTTGACATATGGATTATTTCAATGTCCAAGTGCTTCTGTAACATATGTACATATTTAACACACACACACACTTTGTGTTTATTTTAGAATTCTGGAGGTTAAGAATCCAAAATGGGCCTTATGGGACTAAAATCAAGATATCAGCAAAGATGCATTTCTTCAAGAGGCTCCAGGGAAGAGTCCATTGCCTTGCAATTTCCAGCTTTTAGAGGCCACCTAGATTTCGTGGCTAATGGCCCCTTCTTCCACCTTCAAAATGAGCAGTGTAGCATCTCCAAATCTTTCACTTGAACTTTTTCTTCTGCTTATAATGACTCCTTCCCACTCCAGGCTAGATGATTAGCAATCTTAATTCCACTTAATCTTAATCTTAATTCCACTTGCAAAGGTAATTCCCTTAGTCTTAGACCCTAATCTATTCACAGGTGCCAGAGATTGGGATGTGCCCATCTTTGAGGGTATCTCATTCTGCCTATCACAATCTGGCACCAGACATTATGGGTTAAAATTTACAGACACAGGAAAAATCACTGGAGGAGAACCTATTAAATTTCAGACAGATCTAACCAAACAGTTATGCAAACTTCCCCAATATCCCCGGAAACCAGAAGCAAAGGAAGGTCTCAAGTCTACAGATAGAAGTCTTATTACATCCAAAGGCCTTTTCATTTCCTACACTAGCCTTTGTAATAAACCAAATAAGAAACCAAATAAGAGGAGATATTGATTTGCTCAAGACCCCAGGGCAATCAACAAAATTATGATGCCTTGCTTCCCAGTAGTATCTAACCCAAACACCATGTTATCATCAATTCCAAATGAACCCACTTGCTGCACTGGGGTGGACTCTGATCTACCTTCTACATTGTGCCTCTAGACCTGCAAGTCAGTACGTTTCTCTCTCCCTCTGGATAGGTACTGGGGATTCACCAAAGCCGCCTCTATTTTTCCCAGATTCTCAATTAAGACTCAAAATTTTATCTCACTCCTCCTGTGATGTAGTTGTAAGTATGTAGGTGATCTCTTTTCAGAGGACCATAAAGCCTATAAAGAGAATTTCTTTTAATTGCTATAAGCCTTGGCATAAAAGGATATTTCACAAAATAAATTACAGGTTTGCCAAAACAACATCCATTATATTGGATACAAGTTATCTATGAAGGGGAAAACACTCTCTCCTGGTAGACTCAAGACTATCCAAACGTATCCCAGCCCCCTCACAAAAACGACACTTTAGGGGATTTCCAGGTTTAACTGATGTTCCAGATAATAGGTGACACATTTTTCTGGAATTGCAACATCTCTCTATGAATTGGCAAAAGCCTCAGAAAGAGATCCTCTCCTCAGAGAAGCCAAGCACAAACCTTCTATAATCTGAAGGATTTAGAATGGGTAATCAACTATGTCCTATCTCTTGGGATAGAATATTATGGAAGAGAGTATGGGAAAAAGAATATATATATATATATATATATATGTATATGACTGAGTCTCTGCTGTATAGCAGAAATTGGCACAACACTGTAAATCGAATATACTCTAATTAAAAAAAAAATTACCTAAAATTTTTTTAAAAAGCCTCCTTCCTCAGGCATCTTTGACTACAAAAAACAAATAAACAAACAAAAAACCTGTTACTTTTTTGTACATGAGCATCTGGACAAGTTGAGACTTTAAGATAATTTCCATTGAGACCATAGAAAACCCATGGCTTACCATAGCCTCACCCTTACCTGGCTGCCAAGGCTTAACCACCTTGTCTCAGGGCAATGCTGTCCCTGCAAAACTTGTCAGAGCTTCTTCAGAATCAGTTCCAGGCTCCCTGCTGGATCTCATGCTTCCTCACACAGTCCAGGCACTGCTACGGACTGAGCGTAAACAACAGTCTTCACCAGTCAATTAACTTCCCATGAGTCTCTGCTACTCTCCCTCCCACATTACTCTTCCCCACTGCAAACCTTTACTCCTGCTGCTACTGGAAGGGAAACTTGATGATTATCCAGTTTGGAACTTGCTGTATCACCCTCAAATTCAGTATAAACTCCCTTTGAGAACTTTGACCTAAGGTTATTTGTCGATGGATTGCATCTCCAAATTAAAACTGGGGATTATCAAGCTGCATATGCATTCACTAATTTAAGTTCTCCTTTAGAACAGAGTTCTCTAATTGACGCAAAATCAGCTCAGGTGGTAGAACTTTGTATGCTTATTTGAGCTTGTCATCCAGCCAAGTGGGAGAAGTATGCTTTTGGGATAGTACATGACTTTTGAGTGCTTTAGATTCAAAGGGGTGTCTGACTCCTGATGGAAATTCTATCGGAAATGGACAAGTTAAGGAACTTTGAGATGCTTTCTAGAGAGGTGGTTATTATAAAGGATGAGGCTGATGCAAAAAGAAAGAAAGGAAATTCTGCAACAGGTCATTCTACCAAATAGGCAGCCTTCATCAAAGTTATGGTCCTAATTAAATCCTGAAAGGATCAATCACTTAAGGGATTCAAAGAGGCCATTACAAAATAACAATGTTAAGACCATGAAAAGGAGGAATGAAAAAAAAAACTAGTTGTACCATTCACTCAGATCGTCTCCAACACTCCCAATAAGGAGGCTTGGAGACACAAGATAATTTCAAATGAATATGAGCTACATTTCTCTACGAAATTACTCACCGTGGCACAGACAAATTGGTTACTACCTTACATCAACATTTTGGTAAAATTTTGTAGAAACAGCTGAGGCTATTTTGAGGTCATGAGTCACCTGTTAACAATACAATCCTGGAAAAGCTATAAGGATGAACATGGTCAGGAACTAAATCTTCAAGGACCATTTAAACACCTTCAGATGTTTATCCAACATCCATCCTCTACTGGACTTGAATACATTTTAATGTGTGTTTATTTTTAGCATGGGCTTAAACACTTCCTTGCTGAAAAGCTACATCCTTCACAGTCACTAAAAAGCTTCTTGATTACATGTTTCTAATGTGGGGCATATCCACTTTTATATCGTGACCAAAGCACATGGTTTATGGGAATCCTTATAAAAGAAATCTCTAAGGCATTATCGCCTTACGCAAAAGAAGCCACAATCTTCTATAATAGCTGAAAGAATCAATGGCATCTTTAAATTACAATTAACAAAATTTTCAGGAGTTCCCATTGTGGCTCAGCAGAAACAAAGCTGACTGGTATCCATGAGGATGCAGGTTGGAGTTCTATCCTTGGCCTCACTCAGACAGTTAAGATTCCAGCGTTGCTGGGATCTGTGGTGTAGGTCACAGATCCAGCTCGGGTCTGGCATTGCTGTGGCTGTGGGGCAGGCTGGCAGCTGTAGCTCCAGTTTGGCCCCTAACCTGGGAACCTCCATATGCTGCCCTAAAAGAGAAAAAAAAATTTCTGAAACTCCTAAGTCAGCGTCCTTTGGGGAGGGGGGGGCAAAGTTATTTTCATTAGCCTTCCCTCAGGAACCTATCCGTTATCTACATGAGAACTGGTCATTCGAAAGCCCTTTCACTCAGGTGCCTCTGATACTAGACCTGCTGCACAAAGATAGGACACAATATCACAAAGGACACATGTAGTTATACCCAGTCTCATCACCAACAAGTTAGTACTGCCTTCCTATAACATCTTCATGAGTTTCAACCAGGAGACTCTGACCACGGGCACAGACATAAGAGAAATAAAAAAATACACAGCTCATGATCCTCTTCAGAAGGGACCTTATCAGATACTCTTAAAAAAATACAGCAGTGAAACGCCAGGGAGTCATTCCTTGGGTCACAATTCAGTCCTCCACACGATCAGAAGGCTACTTCAGTAGGAGATATTAAGCTGAAGATTCTCGCAGATCTTACGGAAGCAGTTGGTCTTTAGATATAGAGAGAGCTGACCCAACACCTTCAAAAAAAAGGATATGACCTCTGCTGAAGATATCAGATCAAGACCTCTTCCTAGTTCCTGTTTTGTTTTGTTTTATCTTCTTGCCTATAACCATTCTTCTCATTTTCTAAACATCCCTATTTGCCATCTACTCATAATGGCCCTCTTCTCTTTTTTCTCTCCCCTAATTTTAATTGTTAAATCAGAACATAACCATTCAAATATTATTATTAGATTCTCCCAAATGTAGCTACTGCTCTCCGTCTTACAGACTACTGTATAGGTCATCCAAAACCAGGTCTTCTGATAAAAACCTCTGAGCAATCCTGGTCTCATCAGGTGACATCAGAAGGAACTAGTCCGATGACATGTCCATTGGCACCTGCATGGACAAAAGACCTTAAACAAATCAACAAGTGGCTTTACCACTGTCCTTCCATCCCAGAAAAAGAACCAATTATTGCCATCTCTTGATCAGATCCTAGATGAATTTAAACTTGAATTTCATAATCTTCACTGAATGATGTGCCAATTATTTGGTATCTGGAAGGTATTAATAGATATTTCAATATGTAACCCAGCTAAAGAAAGGCCTTGGCTCCAACCTTGTGTCATGAATAATTCCACTTCTCATGGCTCACCATGTGCCCCTGCCAGTCACTATGTCCTTCGTGTCCAGGATGCCTGATTCTGTTTGCCCCTAACATCTCATACCCTTTAGGAATAATACTTAGAGGTGTTTCTGCACACAGAAACCCTAATTCTATACATCGTCAGATCTTGAAATTCCAACTCATACACAAGCTCCAAAATCAGGCCACCCTTGATTATTCAGGAACTCTACTCAGGAGAATCACTGACTCATTGTTGACATGAATAATCAGAGCATCATATAAATAGAAGAGACTATTAGACCCTTAACATTAACTCCAGCGGAAGTCATTAGCAATATCCTCTTTAACCTACATGAAATACACGTCACTTTCAACTCACTGAGAAAAGCGGTAATGGATAATCCCATTGCTCCAGATCTGTTTGCTAGTCATGATGGCCTTGGTGCCATGACTGATACTTCTTGCTGTACATGGATCAATGAAGCGGACAAGGCAGACCAGCCTGTGTGATGCCTTAAGAAAAAGCCACCTGGATGTCTAATGGAGTCCTCATGCTGTGTGAAGTTTGTTCTCATAACCTGACTGGGGAAATTGGGGTTCCTTGTTCCAAAGCATCTTACAGGGACTATTAATTTTTCTTCTTTTGGTTGGAATGATCGTGATACTGTTCTGCAGCATTTTATCTGGAACCTTCAGGAGTCTGTATTTAAGCTTGCCTGTCATCAGACGATAGCCCTAATGCTACAACGACATAAAGATCTTGGCACAAAGTAATTGTGGAGAAAACTAAACAGGCCCTAAACGTGGCGGTGATGAATTGGATCCCTAGCTTCCCATGAACTGACCAACCTCTCTCAAGGGAGAAAAGGACCCAAAGGGGAGACTGAATATACAGATGGACAAGGGCCAGAACAGGTAGGACAGCAGAACTCTGACCCACAATCTCTGTAGCAAGCAGCCCAGGAACCAAACCACAACTTCTGCAGATAGCTTCAGTCAGTGTCTCGATTTCTGTTTTCACTTCCGGCTCAGCACCAACCCCAAAAAGCCAAATGTGCTCCCGGAAGCAACCACATAAGAAGCCTCACTTCTAGTTAGCTTCTCTATGTTAACAATGTCCAATCAGAGATTACCTAGAGCCATTGCTTTTCTTTTTCTTTTTCAGTATAAGGTTTTCCCACTCTCCTGCCTGTGACCTTCATTTATTTTCACGTATTTGATACTGTCCACAGGCAGCACAGCACACTAAACTTCAGCAAGGAACCCTATAATGTAAAAAGGCAATATAGCCTACAAATTATTAGTTCTGCCAACCAGGATATGTGTAGTCTTGAAAGTTACTTAACATCTCAGAGCCTCAGTTTTCCCATCTGAACCATGAGCCCAAAAATATTCTCTAAGTGGATGTGGTGTGATGATTAAATCTGAGAAAATATGGAGCATACTTAACCTATTGTCTGGCCCATAGGTGGAAAATAAGCAGGGACTAGAGTGATAACAATGAAAAGATGAGAAGATGATGGTTCCTGGTACTTGCTAAATTCCACGATCCAGTTATAATCATGTCTTGCCATTTGTTACCTCACAGGGACATAAGAAACTGCATATACAGTGGGTTGTGTACATTACATATACATGTATTATATAATATACATAAATTACATATGTGTATAATATATATCCCACATATTCATCACCCAGTTTTACCAATTATCAACTCGTGGACAATCTTTTTCAACCATAACCCCCCAATTCTCCCTTCCATTTTATTTGAAGAAAATCTCAAACAATATGTAATTTAATTTTTAATATTCAATTATATATATCCAAAAAATATTCCATTATGTATCTCTTTCATAAAACATACCTGCAATACCGTTATCATATCACTCCTAAAAATTCCTTCATATTATTCACTCCCAGTTGCTTGTACTTTGAATCTAATATGGTGAGACACTCAGCATTGATTTATACACGCTTCGATTGTTTCTACACACAGCTCCTTTTTTCATTTTTACTTTTCTTTAAATTGGTGTTCATAAAAAGCAATGGTTAGTAATTAAATTACTTCTCCACTTTTTGTCAAGATGGAGGATTTGGAATAGAACTGCATTTTGTCTCTATTAATGCCTATCTACTACCTTCGGCGAGTTTTCCTTACGATTTCTTGGTATTTTAATACCCAAGCAATCAGAGTAGGTTGTGTAATATTTACCATTTAATTTATTTTATTACAGTAAAAGGAATTGTCGCAAAATGATACCATGGGGAATATGTACGAGGATTCATTAAATCAATGCCATAAACCTTCACTTGAATATTTTCAAAATATTTACCAATTTCCTCAGAAGTAATTTACCTGAGGGATGATGAGCTTTTGCTTGTCTGATTCATTGGTAAGGCTCAGCTTATTTACTGGAGATTATCAATGTACAGTTACCTATAAATTGAGAAAATATCCTGTAGGCTGCCTATTTACGAAAAGTCTTTCCCTATCATTTATCATCCTCTACACACATCCTGACCACTTTGGCCATCGTCAGTTTTGAGCGATTGATTTTCAGAAGCAAACATTTGAGGGGAGTGGATGGAGGGAGGTTGTTCAAGCGTCTCTGTTTTTATGAGTCAATAACTCACCTCAATGAAAAAGAATTAATTTCACCAAGGTAGGTAAAGTGTCCCTTTAAGAGGATAAAGAGAAAATATCTTAGACTCATTCTGTATCATTATTTCTCCAAATGTTCTTTTTCTTTCAATTTCTCTGGACACACTTTTCCCCCCAAACTATAGTAAAGGCCACGGCATCCCAAAATCTTTACAAGGCTTATACATAAAACACTTAGAATCAGAGGTAATTCAACTGAATAATAGTCTTTAACTCTGGAAAATAGCAACAATCATACAATTTTTAAAGTCCTTAAGAGTTTTTTTTTTCAAACTAGAAAAAAAGGATGCTAATGAGAAAAGAATCTTCTAAAAAAACTGACATTTTTAACTTAATGGAAAATTTATTAGTCTATGTAATATTAATAGAAATGTCTTACTTTCAGATGTCAAACAATAAAATTGGCTTCTAGATGAGATATTTACACCCCTAAAAAATCTTAGGAGCTCTTTTGTAGAAGCATGTCCTAAAACCAGTTAAATCTAACCTTAATTTTCTATAGCATTGACATAGGGATTGATTATCTTCAAGTGAATGACATTCACTGTCCTGTTAAATATTTTCCAGAAAGAACAACCAGAAGATATAATTCAAAGATGCCAAGATAATCTCTTCCTGCTTGTTGTCACTAAACTAACTTTAAGGCCTTTAGTGCCAACAGAAAATATCAAATGTCAAATCTTTCAATGATAATAATTCCACTCTTCTTGTCTTATTCAGTCTGCCTCAAATACATTCTGTAAAAGGGAAGATGCTCTAAGCTATTCATTTAAAATTTTTAAGGCTGTGAATTTTCACAACTCTTATCGACTTAATCTTGGCATTAGGATGAACCAGGCAAGCAAATGTTTCTCCAGCATTAAGATATTCAGTCTTCTAAGCCAAATCCCAACTCTATTCGAACTGAAGGAAATCACATCAGGTTACTGAGACCTCTGACAATGAAACAGTAATAACAAGGTGAATAGCGTATTGCTTAATATTCAGCTTCCCCGTGTCAGGAGACTGGTCCACTTTTGGAAGAACCTGACGTGTGCTTTACTCTATTCTGCAGGTATACCTTGGACTATCACTCAATCAGCAGTTCCCTCCACATCCAATTATTACCATTGCCTATCATTTCTACCTTCTAACAGTCTCTCTAATCCAGCCCACTGCTAATGCCTTAATTCTCGTTCTGAGCTCTCACCTGAATTATAAATGGATTAGTTACCTGAAGAAGCTCCCTGCTCCTGTGCCCACCTACCCAGTGCCTGATCCTTAGCTGAACAACCAGACCATCTTCTCCTAGAGAACACATCTTAGGATGGCTAACAAAGTAGAGTGTCATGTACAAACTATGTCTCAGTTTAGTGTCACCACATGGTCCCATTCCCTCTCCTTACTCCTCTGTCCCTCCTCTCTCCATGTATACATACCACACATAGCCCACTTTAATGACCTTTGAAATGACACTGAAATTTTCCATATTCCTATCAAAAGACTCATATATATATATATATATATATATATATATATATATATTCTGTCAACTACCTCCTTGCTAAACTGTGAATTATGTTAGTCTTCATCACATTGCTTCCCTTGATAAATATGCATTGAGGTGAATAGATTCTAGCAGACAAATCAAAGTAATATAATAGATATCCAATAAATAAACTATATAAATACTGGAATAAAATAAAATAAACATGAACAATCACATTATGTTGAAGGATGGAAAAGACTCTACTGGGTATGACTCCAAAGGCAGACATCAATCAAGAAAGTGATATCAGCTTTTCCGAATAAAAAATAACTCTAAAGCAATGATGCCCAATGTAACCTTCAGCATTGAACAGAAATGTTCAATAGCTGCAATGTCCAGTACAGTAGCCACTAGCTACTTATAGCTCCAGGACACACAAAAATTAACTAGGGAGACTGAGGGACTTAAATTTTAATTTTATTTCATTTTAATCAATTTAACTGCAATTCAAATTACTTTTAAATTTAACAGTCACTTATAGCTAATGGCTGCCATTTTAGACAACATGGATATTCAATCCAAATAAAATCTTACAGAAAGAAAAGAAAAAAGCAAGCCACAAAATTGAAAGAAAACATGTAAAACATACCTGTTAGTTAAATAAATATATTGCATCCTTAAAACAAATCATTTTAACATATCAGTAAAAAAAAAAAAAAACCCTTGTTTACCTATTTTATATATAGTAGTTTGTATCTACCAATCCCAAATTCCTAATTTATTCCTCCCCTACATCTTTCCACTTTGGTAACCATAAGTTTGTTTCCTATGTCTGTGAGTCTATTTCTGTTTTGTAAATAAGTTCATTAGTGTCATATTTTAGATTCCACATATAAGTGATATCATATTGTATTTGTCTTTTTGGCTTCCTTCACTCAGTGTGATAATCTCTAGGTCCATGCATGTTGATGCAAATGGCATTATGTCATTATTTTTTATGGCTTAGTAATATTCCATTGTGTGTGTGTGTGTGTGTGTGTGTAGACATCTTCTTCATCCATTCACATAACTGAAACTCTTTGCTGTACACCAAAAACTAACACATTATAAATCAACTATACTTTATTAAAAACAAACTAGAAAGTATAAAAGAAAAAAAATTCTCTATTAAAAAAAAAGACAGTTAACAGACAGTATTAAAAAGGAGAAATAAAAATGGCCAATAAATATATGAAAAGTGTTTACCAGTCACTAGTTATCAGAGAAATATGAACTGAAACAACAGACTGCCTACTCTAACTCCTCCCTGCCAACCCTACCCTATTTTCACCCCATTTCCATTAGTCAGATTTGGGTCTATTCATTCTACTCTTTCTTAAAATCATTCTCTTTCTTGATCAACTATTTTTGTAGCACCCACCTGGCAAAAACTCAGTCTTGGGTAAAGTTGACAGTCCATGGCATGGACTATAGAACATGTTAGAGAAAGCCGTGCACTGCAGAGATGGTGAGATCACGAATGTGTGGTCTCGCCAGCTCTTTCTCAGCACACTTTGGCTGCCCTGCATGAGCTTTACCAGCTTTCTCTGTTTTTATCTCTACCGGTTCTCATAAAACCTTCCACCACCTCAAATCTCCAACCTCAGCTCCCATTTCAAAAGAAATTTAAAACCACTGAGAACAACTTTCTCAATCTCCCACCTGCACATTTCCTACCTTTCTACTTGTTCTTTATCACAGGTGTCCTTCCTCAGGTCCAAGTCCATATTCCACTTATATTCTGGATTCCACCTCTATTTTCTATTCCATCTTCTTCTTTACTTGTCTCTAACAAGCATTAAACATATCTAAGTCTCTCCATTCTCAAAGAGAATATTGAATGCAGTGACTTAAGAAATCAGCTTCCGCTAAAACTGCTCTAAAACATAAAGTTAAAAAAAAATCAAAAAAAGAAATCAGCTTCCATGGGTGAGTAATGCTCCATTGTATACATGTACCATATCCCTCAGGCATAAAAAAGAATGAAATAATGCCATTTTCAGCAACATGGATGGATCTAGAAATTATCATACTATGTGAAGTTAGTCAGTGAAAGACAAACATCACTTATACATGGAGTCTTCAAAAAAAGATACAAGTGAACTTATTTGCTAAATGGAAACAGACTCACAAACTTTGAAAAACTTATGGTTACCAAAGGGAACAGGAAGGGGTGGGGAGGGATGGACTGGGGGTTTGGGATTGGCATATGCACATCGAGGTATGTGGAATGATTGGTCAACAGGGACCTACTGTATAGCACAGAGACCTCTATCCAATATTTGGTGATCGTGAGAAAATAATCTGAAAGAGAATGAAGATGTGTGTACATATAAGCAAATCACTTTGTTGTACAGAAGAAATTATCACAACCTTGTAAATCAACTATACGTCAACAGAATTTTTTAAAAGTGAAAAAAATTAAAAAATAATAGCAAAAATTATACCAAATGTCTCTCTCTCACACACACACACCAAGAAAAAAAGAAAGAAGAAATAACTTCCAATACCAGCTCTGCACCTTACTGCTGTGTGATTATGTTTAACCTCATCTCCTTTCCCTCAGCTGTAAAAATGGAATCACAACAACAGCAAAAACAGCACCGTTTCCTCCAGAGCATAGTTATGAACCCTGAGTGAAAAATTTCCACAAAGCTATTAGAAAATATTACCAATCATTTTCACGAATACTGCTAATTTTGAACTCTCCTCGGCTTTATATTCTTTCCTGCCATTCCTCCATCCTTCTTCCTCCCTTTAGAGCAAAACTTAAAACATTTTTTTCTAAATTAATTTTTTTTTTTACTTTAAAAAGTTTTTTAGGATTTTCTGTCATGGCTCAGTGGAAACGAATCTGCCTAGCAGCCATGAGGATGCAGGTTCAATCCCTGGCTTTGCTCAGTGGGTTAAGGATCCAGCATTACAGATGCTTCATTGCTGTGGCTGTGGTATAGACCAGCCGCTACCGCTCTGATTGTACCCCTAGCCTGGGAACTTCCAAAAGCAGCGAGTACAGCCTTAAAAAGACAAAAAAAAAAAAATCTTAATGAAATATAGTTGATTTACAATGCTGTGTCAGTTTCAGGTGTACAGCAGTGATTTAGTCATGTATATATGACTATATACATGAATACACATATATAAATATGAATATATATGTGTGTATATGTATTTTATATTCTCTTCCATTATAAGTTATTAATATATATTGAGTATAATTCCCTGTGTTATACAGTAGGTCCCTTTGATTATCTATTTTATATGTAGTAGTTTGTATCTGCTAATCCCAAACTCCTAACTTCTCTCTCCCTTGCCCCCTTTTCCTTTGGTAACCATAAGTTTGTTTTCTATGTCTATGAATCTATTCCTCTTTTGGGAATAAGCTCATTTATATCATTTTTTCAGGTATCACAAATAAGTGATATCATGTAATATTTGTCTTTGGTTTACTTCACTTAGTATGAGAACGTATAGTTGCACTTATGTTGCTGCAAATGGCATTATTTTGTTCTTTTTTATGTCTGAGTAATATTCCATTATATATATGCACCACATCTTCTTTATCCATTCCTCTGGTGATGGACACTTAGGTTGCTTCCATGTCTTTAGACTTAGAGAAAAATTGCAAAACTACTACTACAGAAAGTTTCTATCTATCCCTTACCCAGGTTCCACTAATGTTAACTACATTGCATTACCATAGTATAATAATCAAAACCAAACCAGGAAATTGTCATTGGTTCAAGACTATTAAACCACAGACCTTATACAAGTTTTGCCTGTTTTCCCACTAATATCATTTTTCTGCTTCAGGACCCAATCCAGATTCCACGTTGCAACTAGTTGTCATTTCTCCTTAGTCTTCTGTAATCTTCCTCTGTGCACCCTAGTCACAGCCTAAAGACTTTTGAAGAGAATTTATCAGTTGTTTCATAGAATGCCTTTCGGTGTGGTATTTTCATCAGGGTTGCAATTTGAAAAATTCTTGCATTTTTAGCCAGAATACCACAGATCTGATATTATGTCCTTCCCAGACATCATATCAAGAGATTCATGATGGCAATATGTCAGAGCAAAACTTTCTGCAAGAATTAGCTCCTCTCAGTAACCTCACTTAATCTCCTTCCTCTTGGTTCTCAATCCACTGTTCAGTGCCTTCAGTTCCCGTCAATACACTGAAATTCCTCTTATCAAGGACACCAAGAACTCTCTAGTTGTTCGATTTAAAGGAAACTTCTTAGTTCTTTACTTCAGGATGACAGGGTGACCTCAAGACTGCTGAGCTCAGCCACAACAATGCCACACTTGCCTGAGTTATCGCTACCCTTTCTGGGTGCTTTTCTCAGCCCCCTCCCCTGGCTCCTTTCCTGGTGTCCTACACCTGAGCATCAGTGCTGATTTCTAATGATGCCCTCTCCCAGGACAAGTGCATCCTGGCCATCCATTTACAGACAATGCCCCCATCTATACCTTCAACATAGTTCTCTCTCCTAATTTTTATACCCATATATCCAACAGCATTCCAAACACCTTCATAAGCTAAACTATAGGACTCATAAACTGAATATATCCTGCAACCACTCCTATTTAGCCTTGTGAAATAAGATTTATTTTACATTTCAGGAGGACCCCCCAAAACTTACTAAACCACTATAAACTCAACAAAGAGTAGATCAAGAATGGCATCTGTTTTTTTAATTTATTTTTTATTGTTATTTCCCTAACACAATTTTTTTTTCCACTGTACAGCATGGGGACCCAGTTACACATACATGTATACACACTTTTTTCTCCCATTATCATGCTCCAGCATAAGTAACTAGACATAGCTCTCAGTGCTACATAGCAGAATCTCATTGTTAATCCATTCCAAAAGCAGTAGTTTGCATCTGTTAACCCCAAGCTCCCAATCCCTCCCACTCCCTTCCCCTCCCCCTGGGCAACCACAAGTCTTTTCTCCAAGTCCATGATTTTCTTTTCTGTGGAAAGTTTCTTCTTTGCTGTATATTAGATACCAGATATAAGTGACATCATATGGTATTTGTCTTTCTCTTTCTGACTTACCTCACTCAGTATGAGAGTCTCTAGTTCCATCCATGTTGCTGCAAATGGCATTATGTTGTTCTTTTTTATGGCTGAGTAGTATTCCATTGATTTTTATTTTTACCAAGGCAGCCTCAAATTGCATTAGATTTTGTGGTGGCCACATTACATAATTGACACATGATGAACTGATTGCAGAAATCCCCCATGTTTCTTTATAAATATATTACTGTTATTATTTTGCCAGTCCTATAGCTGTACTGATAAAATTTAAGACACACTATGTCACTCCCTTGAATTTGGCCCATCGCTCAAGTCTGATAAATCCTGGGATCCAAACACAGTAATCCATTTATTCACTAAATCAACCAAAATTTTGTGAGACACTGAAGGTACTATGGTAGGACAGACTGCTAGTTTTCACCTCAATCCATTTTCTCTTCTTCCATAATACTGAAGTTTAATCCAGGTTCCTGGCCATCAGCTAGATGTAACATTATCCAACAGAAATGTTATAAGAACCACGAATGTGGTTTTAGATTTTTTTATTAGCTGCATTAAATGAAGTAAAAAGAAAAGGTGAAATCCAATTTAATAACATATTTGAATTAACCCAATACATCACAAATACTATCACCTCAACACAATTAATATAAAATGTATTAATGAGACTTTTAAAGATTGTCTCAATAAAGAGAGATTCTTTTCTCATTCTAAGTTTCTGAAATCAACGTGTATGCTACACTCAGAGCACATCTCAATTTAGACCAGCCACATTTCAAGGGCTCAACAGCCTCATAGAGTCACAGTCAATGTATTGAATAGCTGTGAAGGGGAGAGACTGCATTTCCCTACAAGATGTAGCCAGGTTCTTGCCAATAGAATGTGAATAGAAATTATACCTGTAACTTATTCTTCATTTGCTTAAAAGAAAAATACTTGTATTTTGGAGGCTCTGATGCAGCTGCCTAAAAACTTTAAAGAATCCAAGAGTTGAACAAGTAACTGCATTCTAGGACCTGAGTTTGCCATTCCTCCCCTCCCCTTGATGAGTGTGTGTTGTTTACCCTCATCTTAAACATGAGGTTCAAATTCAGTGGGGAAAAAAAAGGAATCAAAATAGGACAGAGTTCTGTCACACACAGCTGGGGACTTACATACATAGGCATAGCAATCCACTAGTCAGCAGCCTTCTGGTACAGTAATTTACTGGTTACTAATCTTAACTGCCTTTGGATACCTATGGGTTGGATGTTAACTGTCCTATCACTATGGCTGAGGAATTAAGAGACATATTTGTTTGATCCCACAGCCTCTCCAACACATCTACAGACATTTCTGGGTGTATTCTACCACCAACTGAGGAGTCAATTCACAGGAACTCCTGGGCGTTATTTTCTATGTCCCATTGTACCCACCCCCCATCCTCAGCTAAGGAAAAGTTACAGTGACTAAAGGATTGGGTTACAGCCATGACTACTTACAGTAGGTTGGCGACTAACCAGAATACCAGGTTGTTTTTTTTTTTAATCACTAGTGGTTGGTAGATTTCTAGGATTTCTCGACAAAATATATTTATTGTGTGTGTGTGTGTGTGTGTATAGAAGGGAGTAGGGTATACAAAAGGGAGCCTGTCTTAAATCTCTATTTGCATAAAAAGAACACTTTTGTTTAGATTGCATGTCACGAATCAATAAAACAGGATGTCTAAAAATACTTCTATTCATTTTTACATAAGATTAAAGTCAGTTCGTTCATATGGACAATATCATTATCACTGTAATCATTACTCCTTCGCAGGTTGGGGTCACTGTTGCTCATCCCTCAGTAAGTCACTGCATGTTCTCCAATGACAGACAGTCTGGGTGAATTAATAACCAGGAGATGTTGCAGAGTTGGTTTCAATCATTGCTTTAGCGTAGTGTTATGAATAAAAAATATATTTTATGTGTAAATCACAAGTGTATATGAGGAGAGAAAGAAGTCTGAGTCAATGGCAAATAACAAGTCAATAAATAAAACACCCTCTTGTGTAGCCACTATGGAAAACAGTATGTAGGTTCCTTAAAAAAAACTAACAATAGAGCTGCATATGATCTAGCAATACCACTCCTGGGCATATATCTACAAAAAAATATAATTCAAAAAGATACACACACCCTTCTGTTCATAGCAGCACTATCCACAATAGCCAAGATGTGAAAACAACCTAAATGTCCATTGACAAATGAATGGATTAAGAAGATGTAGTACATATGCACCATGGAATACTACTTGGCCATAAAAAAGAAAAAATAACACAACATAGATGCAACTAGAGATTCTCATACTAATTGAAGTAAGTCCGAAAGAGAAAGATAAATACAAATGATATCACTTATTTGTGGAATCTAAATTTATGACACAAACGAACTTATTTGTGACTCGAAAGCAGACTCATAGACATAGAGAACAGACTTGTGGTTACCAAGGGGGAGGAGGTGTGAAGGAGGGATGCAGTAGGAGTTTGGGGTTAGCAGATGCAAACTACTATATATATATAGGATGGATAAACAACAGATTCCTACTGTATAGCACAGGAAATTCTATTTACTATCCTGTGATAAACTGTAACGGAAAAGATTATAAAAAAGAATGTGCACATATATAAACATATATATATATATATATATATATATATATATATATATATACACACACACACATATATGAATTACTTTGCTGTACAGAAGAAATTAATATATACTGTAAATCAACCATACTTCAAATAAATAAATAAATAAATCACCCTTGCTGCTAAACCTTCATTGATCCACTTCCAAAGAAGTCATTACGGAGTTCCTGTCGTGGCGCAGTGGTTAACGAATCCGACTAGGAACCATGGGGTTGCGGGTTCGGTCCCTGCCCTTGCTCAGTGGGTTAACGATCTGGCGTTGCCATGAGCTGTGGTGTAGGTTGACCGAGCTCGGATCCTGCGTTGCTGTGGCTCTGGCGTAGGCTGGTGGCTGCGGCTCCGATTCGACCCCTAGCCTGGGAACCTTCATGTGCCGCGGGAGCGGCCCAAGAAATAGCAAAAAAAGACAAAAAAAAAAAAAAAAAGTCATTACTATCTTTTGATGGCAGCTTTTTCTCTCCCCTCTCCTTGTTGGTGGGAGGAGGGCATGCCAAATACAGCGCTGTGCTTGTTAACATATCAACGTGTCCCATTAAAGGGCTGTGTCTGGTCGCAGACTGTGGCTCAGCTTCTGATGCTTTATTTGACATGTCACAATGATGACTGCTCATGACACCTGCCCAAGCCTACTGGATTCTTCATGCAATATGAAGAGAGAAGAGTGGGCGTATACCAGTGTTAGCAAAAACTGGAATATAAGATTTTTACTATTTTCTTTACCTTTCTGGTTAGTATTTAAGAACTATTTTGAAATGTTTTTGCCTTCATGATTTAGCAGTCCCATTATATTGGATCCTTCCTCTGTAATCTGTATGAAGTGAAATTACAGAGATGGCAAGGTCTACTAAATAGGCATTATGATCGTAAAAGTCTCCATACTACAGGACACTCTCCAGGAGTTCCCTCTTCCTCTTCAGAGCAGTTTAAAAACAGCAGAACTTGGAGTTCCCTTGTGGTGCAGTGGATTAAGGATCCAGTGTTTTCAGTGAGTGGCTCAGGTTGCTGCGGTGGCTCAGGTTTGATCCCTGGCTTGGGAACTTCTGCATGCTGTGGGCCTGGCCAAAAAAGAAAACAAACAAACAAACAAACAAAAACAAAAACCAACAGAACTGAGAAAGACCACTTGGGCAGCCCTTCATGTCTATTGCTATATCAGAGTTTAGAAAGCAATTAGACGAACATGACTTGCTTTTAAATGTACAACAAACTAATGAGGCATTATTATTTTCTTTACTACTGTCATTTTGCCTAATAAATAGGAAACCTAAGAATCAGAAACATCAAACAACCTGACCAGGGTCACACGGCTAATAAGTGGCCGATTTCCAAATTTCTCAATCAAGTCCAGAGTTCTCACCACAAATGGTCTCAAAAGATGGCAAATATCATGCTTTTGGAAGTGTACTTAAATCCTGTTATAAGACCTGGTAAAGTAAGAAAACCATGCCAAGAACAAACTCTGAATTTGTAACTTTACATGGTAATTCATAAAATGGAAACTTACGTATTGACTTTAAAAGGGTGTTCTCATCGTGGCTCAGTGGAAATGAATCTGACTAGCATCCATGAGGATGCAGGTTCAATTCCTGGCCTTGCTCAGTGGGTTAAGGATCCAACGTCGCCGTGAGCTGTGGTGTAGGTCGGATCCTATGCAGATTGGATCCTGCGTTGCTGTGGCTATGGTGTAGGCTGGCGGTTATAGCTCCAATTCGACCCGTAGCCTGGGAGCCTCCATAGGCCATGGGTGTGGCCCTAAAACAAAAAGTCAAAACCTTGAAATAGTTACACACAAATGAAATGTCCATAGATAAAATAGTCCCTTGTGTGTGATACTACGTTTGAAAGGTTGAACTTCTTTTCTATTTCATTTTAAGAGTTTCCATCTCTAGGAGTTTAGTAGAGGTTCTTTTTCCTTTTTGGTGGAGAAAGCCATCTCAATAAGTAAATGTACATTTGCATAACTGTACAAATCCATATTCAAGCATTTGTTGACCTTGTACCTACTATGTGTCAAAAGGTCATTAAATCTCAAGATTGGGGCAGAGGCATACTCACCCCGAGATCATTGCCTCTCTTTTGTCCAGGAGCTAGTACACACACCTCTTGCTATATGCCAAAAGAATGCTATAGTGAGCATATCAGATTTCTGGTCTGCCCAGGCTTGTGATCTGTCATGACTATGGTTCACACTGAAGAGATGACCGTTGTAACACATCAATCTCATAAAGCAAGGAATGGGCATCCAAACATCTTCTCCGTATCATAATTTGTACCGTAATTTGGATCCATTTAGGCTGTTTCTAAACATATTTATATATTCAGTATATAAACTCAATTTCCATTCAGGTAAAACAAAAAGAAACATAGTACAAACAATCAAACATGATAAAGCTGAGTTGGAATCACAAGTTAAGTTTTCTTTATTGTATAATTAAATAATGCGTTTGCCTACATTTTTCACTTTTTAATTTAGATTTACATGTTATGTAACCAGGTATAGCCCTAATATTAACTAAGAAGATATTCAGTATGAAACCTTTATTATAAAAGAAGAGACAGCAAGGTGGCTGCAGACTTTGTTTTCCAAACTATGGAACTATCCTTCCCAACAAAACTTAGGAAGAAATATGCAACTGGGTCCTTTCATTTTAAATAAAATTCTCTTCTATTAGTTCCTTTTTTTCCAGGACTTTGCACTGATTCCCTGGCTAATGGTAATAACGAACAATTAAAAGCTGCAGCATATGCTGAATGACTGCATCATCCCATAAATCATATTTACTACCATTTGTTAACATGCTGTTTTAATTTAAGAAAATTCAATGACAGTTCATGAATTTTGCAGAACCTCAAAAAAAGATATGATTTTGTGTTGAAGACTAAAGGGATGTCGTTAATTTTAATGCATACTGGGAGGTCACATGATAGCCTCAAATTTAATGGTGAAGCAAATTCAGTTAACTCTGCAGAAACATAAGGAGTCTTGCACCATCAGTCTCTTGGCTGGCCAAGGGCAGGCTAGGAATCAGGATATTTAAAAGTTTAAATCCAACACCTGAGATGTACTTGGAAAGCTTTTCTGTATTAAATGCAGCTGGTGGAAGGAGCAGCTCCAAGGGTAATAAGGAGGGTACAAAGATACCCACTAACAGATAATAATCACCACAGTAGAAAAATTGAGACAACAACTATATGAAAGAACCGATCTCCAAGTGATCTTTTTTTTTTTTTTTTTTGGATCCCAGGTCTTCATTCCCATCCTAAAGGATGAAACAACCTTTTATGTCTAGATATGGGAAGCATTCCCTAGGACACCGGCTGTCTTAATTGGATCGGACTGCAGTAGCAAAATACCATCGGCTGGATGGCTTAAACAACAGACCTTTATTTGTCACAGTTCTGGAAACTAGGATGTCAGAGGTGGTGGTGCCAGCACAGGTTGGGTTCTGATGAGAGCCCTCTTCCTGGTTTGCACTTAGCTGTCTCCTTGCTGTATCGCACATGATGGAGAAAGGAAGCTCTGTTGTCTACTCCTCTTCCCTGAGCGGTACGCCCATTATGATTGCTCTGCCCTCATGACCTCATCTAAACCTAATTAACTCCCAAATACCCACTTCCTAATACCATTATATTGGGGGTTACGGCCAAAACATATGAAATTGAGCAGGACATAAACATTCAGTCCTGTAACAGTTGAGATTCTGATTCATTCTGTCTGCAAGGTGGCCAGGAAATAGTTTCAAAAGCAATCCGGGGAATTCTATTTCAAAGGTACTGGCCACAGTGTGAGCATCTGCTCTAGACTGGCTTTGGGAAGAAGGGATTGCTCACGAGTCCCTGTGCTCTGCCTGGAACAGTGGAAGGAGCTGCTCAGAGATCAGACTATCCCATGAATGGTAAGAGCCAGAACCAGGGCATGTGAACAGAGGTACATCTACATAAATCTCAGCAAAGTGGTGCTGAGTAATGTATATCTGAGTAACACAGACATACTCACTGCCCGATCCCCAATCCCACGGCCATCTCCATGACCTTTGGAAGACTATTTTTGAGCAGAAGGGAAATAAAAAAAAAAAAAATCTGGATAGTATCCTCATACCCAGCCCAAAGGTAAGTTTTTAAGATGGATTTCGAGAGGGGCCGGAGAAGGCAATGGACTGCCAGTTGGGGGAATACACGTGTTTCCGTCAATGGAATCAGTCTGGCCAAAGAGAGTTTACCCTGAGCTAGAAGGCATCTCCCTGTCAGTGCGACACCAAGGAAAAGTCTTTTGAAAGAGAAACAATAATAACGAAAACTTATAAGGCTATGTTTAAATAAAAACAATACTTTTTGAAAATTTTATTGGTTCAGTGTGTGTTATCTGCTAAACATGAAGGGATATCTATGGTCATAAATGGTTCAGACCAACAAAAAAAATAATGTTCAGGAAAAAGTCAAAAGTAGAACTGATAACCCAGTTGTCCTAAAGATAATGCCAAATGGTCAGATAAAAAAAACCTTAATGGACAAGGCTTTGTTAGAATTAACTGCTGGGGCTTAAATTTTAAAACACTGAAATCATAAGCTTAACAGCCTCAAAGTATTTCATAGCACAGATATTATGATGATTTTTAAAACTAGTATGGTTCATAAACATAAGAGGGAAGAACCAAAAGAAATAGAATTATGCAGAGAAAATCAAAATTACTTTTAGTGTATAGCATATTCTTTACAAAATTCAAGCTGTCCTTCAAATACGAATATATGAAACTATTGATGTTTCAAATATAAGAAAAATAAATGCTTTCATAGGGCTGCTTATTAGTAAATTATTTATAGATTGCATTTACTCAAGCTATGTTTTAGTATAGGAACAAGCAAGTAAGAAATAAGGTCTAATTCCTACAGGCCACTCCTCTTTAAAAGTAAAGCTCTCCTTGATATCAACTAAGCCCCTATTTCACCAGAAATATTTCAGGTTAAAAGTAGGGCTCAGCAAATATAATAAAAATCTATTAGCCAAGTTCCAAATGCCCGAACTTGTTATCACTGTCACATTTTGGAATACATTGATAACTATAAAAACATGTGTAATGATAAGTGACTAACTGTTGTTGAAATTAAATTGAATACTTTTATCTTTAAAAACTCTTTTCGACTTCTTTGCAAACGCGAACTTTTCCAAAGATTTAGATTTATTATGGATTTGGTCTCAGGTGATTTGTAAGTCTGGTCTCAAAATGCCACACGGCGCAGAAACAGATTTCCTTAGGAAAACAAAATGTATATGGATGATCCCATTCGTGTGTCCTAAATGCCTCTCTAAAATTTTAGGAAGTTAATTCAAAACACAGACATCTAGGTTGTTTAAAAGGAAGCGATTTCAAAGTGAATACAGGTGTCTGCTTTAAAACACACATAAACTCACCTCTAAAAGGATTAGGCTATCCTCAAGGCTGAAGACTTGTTCAACATCTAGATACAGGCTGCTAAGACTGATGAATGAGCGTGGAGGCAAGAGAAAAGTTTGACCATCAGTCAAGGGCATTACCCCAGGTCTTTAAAAAAATTCCTTCTTTGGTCAGCTCATTCCATTTTGATTCAAAGCATCATTTACTACTTGTTTAATATAACAAAGAAATTATTATTTTTAAAAATTTTATTTTTATTAGAGTATAGTTGTTTTATGTCAAAATCTAAGTTGAGCGCCACATTATTGAAGTTTACAGAGAATGAAACATAGCCTTCATAGACCCATAGATTAATTTCCTTGCCTGGATTATGTCCTCGCAAAAGTTAAAAAAAATACAGAAACCACCAGTAATGACAATCAACAGATCAAACTCCCATATACAGATGGTCTGTAAGAAAAATAGCATATTTAAACTCTAAGAAAAGACCAGAAGAAAAGAATTCTATGGGGGACACTATCAGAAGAATGATGGTTATGATAGAAATAGCCACTAAACTTGGAAGCAGAGATCCGGGGTTCAAGTTTGATCATGGCATTCCCCTACTTCCAGTATAACTTACAATGAAATTAAAATTCTGTGGCATGGCCCGCCATGTCCTGCATGTGCTGTCTGCTGCCTTTCTGTCCAATCTCTAGCTTGTGCAGCCTCTCCCCAGCCTTGGTACTCATTGTCTCTTCCTAAGTCACGTGGCCCATGCCTCAAACTTGGTCCTTGCCTAACCACATTCTTAATCAGGCATCCATTCTCTTTCAGAACATATTTTGCTTTCCCTTGGAAATATTTATCAATGTGTGATTATGGATTTGTATAATTATTTATTTAATTTCTCCATCCCTCACTAGATCGTAAGATTTCTAAGGGTTTACAGATGGTGGCTAGCATATAGTACTCAATAAATGAGGTTACTTTGATGAAATCTCAGTTCTGACACTTAACTAATTACGTTATTTTAGATAGGTCTTCTAACTTCTCGGAGGTTCAGTTTTTTTCATCTAAAAATATGGGCAATAACCCCATAACCTCTATATGTTTTATCTGGGTTATACTTAATAAAAACATTTCTCAAATTGGAAAGTGCCATTCAAATGGAAGGTATTATTATCTTTGTGACATCAAGATGATAAACCAAAGAACTGTTTAATTGACCATTCTAGTCTTCATTTACGTGTATAACACTGTATAGACATATTCAAAAAGAAACCACATTTAGTACTAAAGGCTTTGGTATCTAAGAAATATTATAAACTGTGACAATGATGCTTAGTAATTTACTTACTGCTAAAGTTGATGTGACATTAAGTATATCAAAACCTTTTTTTTTTCCTTTATACAGATGCATCTATGCCATATGGAAATTCCCCAGGTAGGGGTCAGATCAAAGTCACAGTTGAAGGCCTACAACACAGCTATGGCAACACTGGATGTGAGCTGCATCTGCAGCCTACACTGCACTGTGGCAATGCCCGATCCTTATCCACTGAGCAGGGCCAGGATTGAACCCACATCCTCAGGGACACTGTGCTGGGTCTTAACCTACTAAGCCACAATGGGAACTCCCTCAAAATCTTGATTGATAAAATTTCCTTTAACACATTTTAAGCCAAAATGTCACATAAAAAAGAAACTGATTGGTTTACTTAATTATTCCACTTATGTGAACCATTTCAACAGTTTAGGAAACAATATAAGGTACATGCCACTTTATAATTTCAAATATGCCTATGAGGGAACATGAAAACTGTAAGTATGCTCTATACACCAAAATGATAGGACTGGCCAACCATGGATGGACTTATTGTCTGAGCTATTTTTCCAAGAGTGGAGATGCATTTGTGCTGATCTGTGCACAATTCTCACCTTGTTCCCCTTTTGAGTGGTGAGGGGAGAGGATCTATGGTCCTAGGGTGCTATTCATCAGAGCGAAGGGACCCAACTGGTACCAGATGGAACATGCCCAGGGCCTCATCTTTCTACACCTTAACCCACTGGCCTAAAGGCCATGGACAACAAAAGATTTGTGATGCTAAAAGAATTTACTCCTGTCCAGATATTTTGGGGATTTGACTCCTGTCAGGTATTGCAACAAAGTCAAGTGATTTCAATTTACCAAGCAAGGACAAGAAATGGTTTCAGGAAAAACCAAGGTGATGAACTATTGAGCATTCAGTTCATTAGCTGTCATCCATCTTGACATCTTCATCTTTCAAGCAGTACTGCAGAAAATCAAAGACTTGTAGTGCTCCCCTTGAAAAAAATCCAAAAAGGAAGCCATATCCTCTTAAAGTTAAAGGGACCGTGAAGGCTATTTCAAGTGGATTATAAAAGATAACCATGGGTGCACAAGAGAAAATTTTGACAGATGCCCAATCGTAAATACTACCTGTGCCCTTAAATATATTAATCTTAAAAATAATATTAAAAGTGTGTACTGAATGAATTGCTCCAGTATTTTTTAGCTTATTCTTTTTTGTTTGTTTGTTTTTTGTCTTTTTAGGGTCGCATCTGCGGCATATGGAGGTTCCCAGTCTAGGGGTCCAATTGGAGCTGTAGCCGTCAGTCTATGCCAGAGCCACAGCAACGTGGGATCCGAGCTACGGATTCGACCTATACCACAGCTCACGGCAACACCGGATCCTTAACCCACTGAGTGAGGCCAGGGATCAAACCCGCAACCTCATCGTTCCTAATCAGATTCGTTACCCACTGAGCCATAACGGGAGCTCCTTTTTTACCTTATTCTAATTTGATGTATTCTGCATTTTAATGTGTAGTAGTAGTGTTATGACAAATAAGTGACCTTTTAGAAACAGCATCTGGAAAAAAAAAAAAAAAAAAGACCCAAGAGAAAAAGAAGTGTTCTCCTGAAAAATCAGCCAATAAAACATGGACATGAAGACTCCAGTGACACAGCCAACTATTGGTAATATCACCTTCCTTCTTTTGTTTCTCTATTCTGCTTGTTCAGCATTGAAGTACTGAGACTCCAGTTTTTCTGCCCTTACATGCAGAGTTTCCTAAAATTACAAAGTAATAGAAACAACCAAAGACATTAAAGAAGTGGTTCATAACACTCCCCAGCCACCATCTCTTACCAAGGGGAAAAGAAATGTTTCCAGCTTAAGTTCTTGGAGACCCTAGAGATAAAGGTGCAATGAACATCATGCTGTGCTTCTATTTTCCCACATACTATTTTATTAACACTTCGAGGCATTGTAATGCTGCACTTCAATTTTCCCTTTCCTGAAGTACTCAGAGTCCTGACCTGTAGCTAACAAACAAAATAAAGCAAAATCCTTCACGCATGTCTCCCCCAACCTCCGAATTCTCCACTTAAACCAAGTCAAGCTATAAGAGAAAATGTTAACTCACAGCTAGAATCTTTTAATGACTAGACCCAGAGCCCAGACGTGAACTCTCAGAAACCTCTGTGGTCTTAAAATTTATCAGAGGACAACTGAGGACCTATTGAGATGGTGCTCTGCCCATCAAGTAAAGTCCTAAGAACCCGTGGTTTGATGGGCTGCTTCTGACGACAGCGTTTGGTGGAATCCAAGACTCTACACCTAAAACTTATTTCCAAAGCCTTCAGCCTGAAATTCTCCAACACATTATTAAAACTGTTACCATCATCATACTACTACCACCATGCATGAGATGATGCTTGAATGGAAATTGCACAAGGCACCTTACATAAGGCAACTCATACAACAACTGCCACCACTGTAGGAGGTAGGCCATTATTTTCTTTTTTTAAAAAAATTTTTATTATAGTTGATTTACAATATTCTGTCAATTTCTGCTGTACAGCAAAGTGACCCACTTTATATGTATATACATATCCTTTTTCTCACATTATCCTCCATCATGTTCCATCACAAGTGACTAGAAGTAGTTCCCTGTGCTATACAGCAGGATCTCATTGCTTATCCACTACAAATGCAATAGTTTGCATCTACTACCACAAATTCCCAGTCCATCCCACTCCCTCCCTGCCCCTTGGCAACCACAAGTCTATTCTCCATGAGTGTTTTTTTCTGTAGATGGGTTCATTTGTGCCATATATTAGATTCCAGATATAAGTGATATTGTATGGTATTTGTCTTTCTCTTTCTGAGTTACTTCACTTAGTATGAGAGTTGCAACTAGCAGTTGCATCCACGTTGCTGCCAGTGGCATTATTTTGTTCTTTTTTATGGCTGAGTAGTATTCCATTGTGTATATACACCACATATTCTTAATCCATTCATTTGTCAATGGACATTTAGGTTTTTTCCATGTCTTGGCTATTGTGAATACTGATGCTATGGACATACAGGTACATGGATCTTTTTCAATGATAGTTTTGTTAGGCATTATTTTCAAATGAAAGCTGAGGAGACAGAGGCAGGTAACATGGTCTAGGTTTTTGCTACTTATAGCCCATGGAAAAGCAGCCTCAGAATCACCTAGAAACTTTTTGGAAATGCAGATTCTCAGCCTCAACCCCAGGTGACTGGATAAGCCTCTGCATTTTAATAAGAATTCCAGTTGATTTATATGTATGTGAATATTGAGAAGCATGGCTCTAGCTAAACTGAATCGCTGAGATTCAAACTTGAGTGTCTCTAACTCAAAAATCCAGATATTAAAATAGTCAGCACTTCTTGATGATGCAAGTATAGCTAAAGAATGAAAAACACTGAGTACATTTACACTTAGGCATGATTTTCTCATTAGCTGACAAAATCTGATACAGAGAATTATAAATTTTGGAGGAGAAAAGAGTGAGCTGGAAATCTGGGAGGTAGCAGATACCCCTGACAGGGAGTAGGAGAGAACCACTGGGAAAGCTAATTGGGCTAAAAACACACTTTATCCATTTCAGAGTTTGGCTAAGGACTAAAGGCAGACTCTGTTACCAACACTGTTCCAGGTCCCCTGAAATGGTCCTTGACATCAAATAACCCCATCCTCATCGAGAAGCTCAAGCAGCACTTAATTGAATTATGCACAGGATCACTTTCTCCTGAACCACAGAATTCCCTAACCTGTGAATAAGAATCCAGAAACATTCTTTTGCCAAATGTACACACTTATTCTCCAGGTTCTTCTATCAGACAATTAGCCCAATATTGCACTTTCTAGAGATACCAACTATTTCACTAAGTCTAACGAATGGAAACTCCTATGTGACTGCATTTTTAAATGCAATTTTAGTTTTTTCCCACCGTATATAATAAATCAAACTACATTAACCCATAAAGCATCCATCTGGGGTCTGCTTTGATGGCATCCAAGACTAAAGGAATCAAAATATATTATTTTCCTGTGAATCGACATCTGATCTTGGACACAGTTTCCCTTAACCTATTTGGCTAAGCATTTCTGCTACAGTTTTATCTACATATCAAACTTTCTAAGCAAACCTTATTGTCTCCCAGAATAGAAAGGTAAACTGCAGGACATCCACAATTCAAGTTATCATAATTAATTAGATTTAGCTCTATTGCCTTTTCATTAAAAACTAACTCGATTCCATTATTTTTCCTTCCTCTGCTACTACAGTATTTTAGTGCCTTTCATAATATCTAATTTTTCAACACTTTAATAAGAGAGTATTTTCATCTTTTCTTGGAGGAGAATTTAATGCCATTTTCAAGAATATATTTTCTTACTCATTGCACTGTGTCATTGCAACCAGGTGACTCAAGGAGACACTCATGTTGTGTCAATATCTATGACTTTGAGCTTCTTCATTTTAAAGTGAATTTTTGGCCATGTGGTTTTTCATTGTGAAAAATTTTCCAAATTTCACATCATAGCATAACTTGCTAATGAGCACATTTCCACTAAGAAAAAAAAAAATGAGCTTTCTGTATTTTTTTAATGTGAATGAAAAAGAATATAGGGCAACTCATTTTTGAAAGGAAGATTATAATTTTTCATCAACCTTTCATTTTAATAGTGGAAAGTATACACTAATTTTATGTCAGAGCTTCTGTTTTTATAGTCAATGTTTGTGAGATTACTCTAGCTCCTATCTAAGGAAGATCTGGAAATTTAATAAAGAAGATCTATTTCATTTTGTGTAAGTAGCTGTGTATGTGAAGATTAAAGGTACTGGTAGGGGCCTGAAAATGTAGTCCTTTATTTTCTGTAATAGAGTAATGTGTGCATTGGCATCATGGCTGCTGTAAAATTTCACGGAATGAGCCTTCACATACACTGCGTGATTCACTTTCAGACCCAGAGAGCCATCGGGTGCTATTCTCGTCATCTCTTACAACCACAACAATTTTATCACCCATTACAATTTGATGGCTCAAGAATTCAGGAAAAGCCTGTCTGAGCCATTCTTCTGTGTCATAAGGCATTGACAGAAGTCACTTGATGGTATTCAGCTGGTGGCTGGACTGCTTCGGAGAACCCAAGCCAGCTTCACCACATTTTTGGAATCTTGGTGGGAATGGCTAGAAAAATAGGCTCTGCTGGGTAATTGACTGCAGTACATACATGTGGCCTCTGCAATGTGGGGGGTCTCTGAGGAGCCATGTGAATTACTTGGCAGTCTAGGAGTCCTAGGAGTTCCGGACATGAGGTGTGAGGCTTCTTCTGACTTAGCCTCAGAGGTCCCAGAACATCACTTCTGCTGCAGTTATTGGTCAAACACACCTACTTTAAAGTAGGTTAAATTCAAGAGGAATGAAATTGAACCCCATTTCTCAGTGAGAGAAGTAGCAAAATATGTTCAGCCATCTTTGATCCACCACAGCCAACTACTTAGATTTCTATGTTTTGTTCGTTTATTTATCCAACTAGTAAGTGGAGATGGACATGTAGATAGAGAGATAAAGAAAATGAAGATAGGAATTCCTGTCGTGGTGCAGTGGTTAACAAATACGGCTAGGAACCATGAGGTTGCAGGTTCGATCCCTGGCCTTGCTCAGTGGGTTAAGGATCTGGCATTTCCATGAGCTGTGGTGTAGGCCAGCGGCTACAGCTCCAATTAAACCCCTAGCCCAGGAACCTCCATATGCCACAGGAGCAGCCCTAGAAAAGACCAAAAAAAAAAAGAACATATATGAATATATGTATAACACAAGAAATTTCAAACTTAGTATGATTTAAAGGAAGCCCCACTTTACTAGATGTATTTCTCTCACTGAGTACAGGCCAGAAAAATAAGTTGAATAAAATAATGCAATGTACAAAATTTGATTTTCCCTAAACTAATTATCCACATTAAAAGTGTACACACCACCATCATCATTCTTTATTTCTCTTTGTCTGACCATTTATAGCTGTTTAGCACATCTTCCAGATGTGGCTAAGAGGACAACAAGATACTATTACACGCCTAGCAGAATGGAAAAAAAAAAAAAACCTGTCAATACCAATTGCTGGCAGGAATATAGAGCAGTAGAAACTCTCACTCATCACTGCTGGGAATGCAAAATAGTATAGCCACTTTAGAAAACAGTTTTTACTTGATTATAGAACTAAAAATTGTTTTACTGTGTGATTCAGCAATTGCTGGATTTACCACGATGATCTGAAAACTTATGTACATAAAAAAGGCATAAATGTTTATAGCAGCTTTATTCATAATTACCAAAAACTGGACATAGCCACAATGTCCTTTAAAAGGCAATGGATAAACAAACCGTAGCAATCTATATTCAGTGATAAAAAGGAATGAATTATCACTCTACACAACTGCATAGACAAATCTTAACTACACACTGCTAAGTGAAGGAAGCTCGTCTGAAATGACTCAGACTATGTAACTCAATTTATTTGACACCTGGAAAAGGCAACCACTGGTTGCCAGTGGTACAGGGAGGAAAAGGACTTAAGTAGGCCAAATACAGGAGATGTTCTCAGGGCTTTGAAACTAATTCTGTATGATATCCGATGTTGCCATGAGCTGTGGTGTAGGTCACAGAGGCAGCTTGAATCTGGCATTGCTGTGGCTGTGGTATAAGCTGGCAGCTATTGCTCTGATTTGACCCCTAGCCTGGGAACTTCCATGTGCCTTAGGTGTGGCCCTAAAAAATAAAATAAAATAAAAAATTTTTTTAAAAAAAGGAAAAGGTGGAGTAAATAACACTTAACCTCTAAAAGCAGAGAGAGAAAGAAACTACATTATGTTGTAGGCAGAATAATAGCTCCCCAGACATGCCTACAATCCTACTCCCTGGAACCCTGAATATGTTATGTTACATAGGGGAATTAAGGTTGCAGATGGAATTAAAATTTTTAAAATTCAGCTGATTAGCAATTTTTATTGATCTGGGTGGACCCAATATAATCAAAAGCATCCTTAATTGGGGAAGAGGGACACAGAAGAGCCAGGACCAGAGAAATGGTGTACCAGTCGGCTCAGGCTACCATCCCAGATACCAGAGACTGAGTGGCTTAAACCACAAAGCTTTATTTCTCACAGTTCTGGAAGCTGAAAGTTCGAGATCAAGATATCAGCAAAGTTGGTGTCTCATGAGAGATCTCTTGGCTTGAACACAGATGGCCTCGTGCTGTGAGCTCACTTGGGCTTTTTTCGATGCATGCCAGTGACGAGAAAGACAGGGAGCAAGTTTTCTCTGTCTTTTCTGAGCAGGACATGATTTCTACCAGATCAAGCCGTACCCTTACCTCATTTAGCCTTAGTTATTTCTTTTGAGGCCCAATTCTACCAATACTGTCATACCGAAGGCTAGGACTTCAGCATACAAATTTGGGGGCGACACAAACACACAGTCCATAACAAAGAGCGGCATGTAAAAGACTTGAGTGGTCATTTCTGGCTTTGAAAAAGCAAGGGGTCCATATGCCAAGGAAAGCAGGCAGCCTCTGGAAGCTGGAAAAGGCAAGAAAACAGATTCTCCCTTGAAGCCTCCAGAGGGGAATGCAGCCCTGCTGACACCTTGGTTACAGTTCAATGAGACCCACTTCAGGCTTCCGACTGAGCTCCAGAACTGGAAGATTCATGCTGCTTGAAGGCACTAAGTGTGTGGTAATTGATTACAGCAGCAAGAGGAAACTAAGATAATTATGAAAAATGTTTGGGGGTCTTGGCAGAGAAAAATGAAAACATTTGATTTACAAATAGTTGGTCAAGAATAATAAAAATGATACTAACACTTACAGGCAAATTATAAAAGAATATAACTGTTTATAGCACATAATGTTAACATAACCCTGTCAGGTTCACAGCAACTAAGCTTCATGTGTTGTTTGGAATATCAGTCCCCTCCCTGTCTTGTTTAATGTCAATTTTGGCAGATCTAGACTTTAGAAACTAGCACAGCACCTAGTACATAGTAGACGCTCAATAAGGAATAAATCCATTCTATAAATTAAATGGGGCTATAAAATAACAAAACTCACCACCACATATGGCTTGTGAGATGGGGTATGTTAGCAAAGGAAGGAAGAAAGAAGGAAGCTAAAATTAATTGGAATAAAAATAGAAGTCAAACTGAGTTCCAAGTGAAAATGCTAATACATCCCTAGTGAGACATTTTTAACCATTGACAAAGCTTCTGAGTTTCCGCTGGTTCCTCATAACATCTTGCAAACATGCCTGGCAAAGCTGAACACCCACCAGCTAAAGCTGGGCTATGATTGTTCTGGCAAACACATAACCCAGAGTAAATATTGTCTTCCACAAAGATGTGAGGAGGTGGATTAGGCATTGTAATTACCATTTGCTGGGTATTTGGCATTCTTTTCAGAGATTTAATCATTTAGATGAGACGCAGTGTCTCTAAAAAAGAAGTCAATATTTCTGTGAGCCGGAGAGGGGAGAGCTGTGATGTTTTCCTTCAGTTTGGCTGTCACACGTGCTTACCAAAAAGTCAGCTTCACCTGCTGATGATTTATTCAGGACACACAGATCAAGAATCATGAGCAGCAACTTCCTTCGGTTCATTTCCTCGAACACGCTATGTTCTCATATATTATTGATCAAAAAGCGATATTTAAATAGGTTATCAATTTGTAAAATTACCCAGGAATCTGGTTATATTATCTTAATTAATTTTATGACCAGCACTCACTCGCTGTCCTTTGTGGTCAGTCTAAAAGATTCACAGGCAGATGAACAATAGCCAAGGCAGACTCAGATGGCAGCTTTCAGAATCAGACTTCTATTAATCTCCTCCTTGTCTATTGACATCTACCCACATAAATTCCTTTAATCGGAGTGCCTGGCAGGAAGCATTTGTAGAACAACATTTTGACACACTGATTAACATACCATTCCTCTGAGGTAGTGCCCTAAATTTAAGTGTACAGATCACATGAACTTCTGGATTCCTGGGCCCCATCAGAGACAGTCTAATTATTTAGGTCTAAGGTAGGTCCAGGAACCTATGTATTTTTTTGCCAAAGTATAGTTGATTTACAATGTTATGGTAGTTTCATGCACACGGCAAAGTGATCCAGTTATACAGAAGTGTTTTTTTCCAGTTCTTTTGCCTTATAGGTTATTACAAAATATTGAATAGAATTCCCTGTGCTGTACGGTAGGTCCTTATTGATTATCTACCTTATATATAGTAGTGTGTGTATGTTAATCCCAAACTCTTAATTTAACCCCCCCCCCCTTTTCCCTTCGGTTTATTTTCTATGTCTGTGGGAGGAAACTATATTTTGAACAAGCATTCTGGGAGACTCTGATTCATAGGATCAGGCATATGTAACCAGATCTGTTTTACAATCATATAAAAAATATGGACAATGATATTGTTGCTCACCCTCCTTTCTTGCTTTCTTTAAATTTCCAAGCCCTGTGTACCTGACCTTTTTTTTCTCCTCAATAATTTTGTGAGGTAGGTGTTATTATCCTCATTCTGATGATGAGGCAGGGGGTTAAGTCACTTTCCTTCTCAGTCTGCTCAGACTGCCACAACAAATCTGGTGGCTTAAACCACAGAACTTCACTTTCTCACAGTTCTGGAGGCTGGAAGGGTGAGATTGGGGTGCTGGCAGGGTCAGGTTCTTATGAGGCTCTCTTCCTGGCTTGAGACAGCAGCCTTCTTGCTGTGCTCAGATGGCTTTACCTCCGTGTGTTTAGAAACAGAGAATTTGTTTTCTCTTCCTTTTATAAAGCCACCAATCCTAACAGATCAGATCCCACCCCACCCCTTTACAAGCTCACTTAACCTTAGTTATCTCCTAAAAGCCCTATCTCTAAATAAGCCGTGTTAGAGGTTAAGACTTCAGTGGATGAATGAGGGGTGGGGCATAGACACAATTCAGTCTATCACATTTGCCTGTTACAACTAGTAAGTGGGATCCAGACTTTGCACCTGAACTGGTCTGAGAACAAGCCCATACTATTCCTACCCTACTTTGCCACTTTTCTTTTCCATTCTGGGCCCTGGGCAAGGAAGAGTGATGGATCTTTCAGTGATAGGGGCATGGAAGTTGGTTAGCATGAATAATCCATTTTCAATTAACTCAGAATTGACTTTAATATAATCCAGTTTACTTTATTATGCTTTGAAGACCACACTGTACCTGTTGGCTACAACTATTTTATTCCTGCTAATTTATCACTAGTGAGGTACCTATTCTCATAGAAAAAACATTTAGCTTCAAAATGCCATGTTAGGATAGGCATCTTTGGAGAGAGGTTTCTGCTGAGGGAGACGGAAGAAAATGTGGGGAGAGCATGGATGGGAGTGGAGGAGGGCTGACAATCATCAGCCTCTCCTCTTCCTCCTGGGGAAAAAAAAAATGAATGTAATAATTACTAATTGTATCCCCTATTATATGCCTAGCACTATATGATATTTAAATATATACAGTCTATGTATAAAATATGCTATCTATACATATACATATCTCTTATCTATCTCCTTCACACAAATCGTGACTATTGTATGGATAACTAGGACTCAGGAAGACTGGTTAATTTGTCCAAGTCATATAGATATTAATGTGGAAGCAGACATTACAGTAAACTATGGCCAGCGGGGCATATGATGTTAGGTTTGGGAATTTTTCTAGGAAGCTTTGGAAATCTATTAAAACCCAAATTCAACATGAAGCTCCTTCCCTGAAAAACTTAACTACACAAAAGGTAAATCAGAGGCTGGCTTCCTTTCTTCTTTCCTTCCCTATTTACTTATTTAGATGTTCAATCTTATGTCAGAGGTTAGTTAAACAGGATGGACCATGCATGAAAGAGGCTGGTCACCAGATATGTTTTTCTAGGTCCAGAAAGAACCCTAAAAATACACAAGTGAAATCAGAAACCATCTACCCATCTCTAGAAAGTAGACCTCAATAAGCCTGGCCCACCAGAGGCTCATCTCTTCTTACTATGACCCGGGGCCTCTTAAAGTAAGTGCAGATCAGGCAGGTAGAGATTTGCCACAGTAAAGGGAAGAAAGAATTTTTAAAAACCATCCATCTGTTATAACATATTACAGGCGGATCAAACAAAACACCAGTAACTGACGATGAAGCGAAAAGCGGATGCTGAATCCAGCATCCAGTGATCTGATTCTTTCATCCTCTAAGCCCAGTCAAGTAACATCACTATTAATTTTACCTAAAACAGCTGAAAGAAACAGAGGATAAAAAAAAAAAAAAAAAAAAAGAAACAGAGGAGGCAGGTAGTTCCGGTATTATTCCAGATGATTCATCCTTTTTCAAAAGCCTAGGCTTGAGGTCTATATTTACACAATGCCCCGTCTATCGGAAAATTGTATTTCTCATATCTTGACTTTGAAACCAAATGCAGACATTAGCAAAGTCAATCTGTTTACTTCTAAACTGTTTGGAGCAACATTAGGTCATTGGAACAACACTAAATTTAAAAGGTGGATCAACCATTGGTAGGCTCAACACAAAATTTAAAAATACTTAAAAAGCTGGAATTTTATCCAATTTCTTCTAAATGTAAGTACTTAAATACATAAAATAAATACAATCTGGAAATATAGAGATGTATGATTCTGTAATGCGCAAACAGCCTTGTTCAAAGATTAGTTATGCAAGCTGGACTGGGTGAGGGATAAGCCACATGTCACCAGATTTTGCAAACACAACAACTGAACATTCTTGCAAGAAAACACTCTCAATGCACATTTAGATCTCTAAAAGGTTTATTAAATGTCACAATTTAGTACAAAAGTAAGGTCTAATCTTTCTAGTTCAGTTCTGTAAATCTACTTAGTGTAAGCTCTTTTTTATTATTTTTTCTTTTTATTAATAGGAACCAGGATCATTTAATATGGGGAAAAACTATGAGTAGTGCTAACTCTGTGCCACCCTGTCCCTATTCTCTCCTGTCCTTTAAGCTACTGACAGAAGAGCTACCATCTCAGACTCCCCCCACCCAGTGGCACATTCTGCCATTTTACCAGCTTAACTTCTAAAGATACCTAAGGAAGGAAAACCACAATGCCATGGACCAATCTGTACCTCAAAGAAAGAGGATGGTGGGTCATGCTGGACCTTGCTGCCTAGGATTGGTGAAGCTTAGAACTAAGCACACAGAATGGCCAGGGCAGGCTACTCCCCAGGGCAGGGAGAGTGACTCAGAGGACAGGGCTCCACGGGCCTGAGCACGTCCCAGAGATCATTAACTCCATCCACAAGGGAGGATGGAAATAGGAAGGCACCCACAGCCCCACACCTGTGAGCACATAACATCAATACCTCAGCCCACGGAGGGGTGAGAGGTGACCCAGCCTGCTCTTCCGGGCTGCCACCCCCTCTGACTCCCCAGGTTCCCCCAGTGTCGACTGTCCCTGGCATGTCAACAGTCCATCCACTCCACAAATTCTTACTGAGCGCTCTTTGTACAGCAGTGCACAGAACAAACAAAAACCCTGCCCCTGTATACTCCAGCTGGTAAGAAACAATAACTACAAACAGGAAAGTCAAGTACGAAGTATATTAGAGAGTAAAAAGGGCTGCGGAGGAAAAAATGAAGCAAAAAAATGTGGAGAAGAAATGTCAGGTGTTGGGAGTTCCCGTCGTGGCGCAGTGGTTAACGAATCCGACTAGGAACCATGAGATTGCGGGTTCGGTCCCTGCCCTTGCTCAGTGGGTTAACGATCTGGCGTTGCCGTGAGCTGTGGTGTAGGCCGGTGGCTACAGCTCCGATTCAACCCCTAGCCTGGGAACCTCCATATGCTGCGGGAGCGGCCCAAGAAATAGCAACAACAACAACAACAACAAAAGACAAAAAAAAAAAAAAAAAGAAATGTCAGGTGTGGGAGGTTAACTTTAGAGAGAAAAGCCAGGAAGGAACACTCTAATAAGACTTTGGAGTAAAATCCTCTGGGAAGTGAAGAAGGAATGCTGGCAGATAGGTGAGGGAATAGCATTCTGGCCAAAGGAGACACTGCAAAAGCCCTGAACAATAAAATGAGTGATTTTTCTAGTGTGTTTGAAGGACAGCCAGGAAGCCAGTGTAGCTGAAGCAGAGTGAGTCAGGGTGAAAGAAGCAGGAAATGAGGTCAGAGAAAAGGTCCAGATCACATATGCTGTAGGAAGGACACAGGTATTCACACGAGGTGGGGTGGGAGGACAGGGGGGAGCTTTCCACGGATGGGTGATGTGATCTGACTTCCTTTCCAGCAGCATCCCTCTGGCTGCTCGGCTACGAACTGACTGAAGTGGAGAAAAGGCAGAAGCATGGAGAGCAGTGAGGAGCTCTTCCAAAAATCCAGGAAGGGAATGATGGTGACTTGGACAGAGGGACAGCCCTGGAGAGGGGACAAGTTGTCAGATTCTCAGTGAGTTTTGCAAGTGCAACCAACAGAATCTGCTAAAGATCAGACTTGGGATATAAGAGAGAGAAAAAGTATGTAAGCGTCAAGGAAGGGAGAAGTTTGGGGTCTGAGCAACTAGAAAGGTTGGGATTGTCTAAACCAGGGAAGCTACCATGAGAAGCAGACTTGGAGGGACTGTCAGGATCCCAGATTCAGATATGCTCAGTGAAAAAGCCTTCTAGAAAAATATTTTCTGGCTATCATGCCGATTTGTGGCTATAAGAACTAGGCATACCAGGAGTTCCTGTTGTGGCTCAGTGGCTAATGAATCCAACTAGGAACCATGAGGTTGCGGGTTTGATCCCTGGCCTTGCTCAGTGGGTTAAGGATCCAGCGTTGCCGTGAGCTGTGGTGTAGGTCGCAGACGCAGCTTGGATCTGGCATTGCTGTGGCTCTGGCTTAGGCTGGCAGCTACAGCTCCGATTAGACCCCTAGCCTGGGCACCTCCATATGCCACAGGAGTGGCCCTAGAAAAGGCAAAAAGACCAAAAAAAAAAAAAAAAAGAACTAGGCATATCAATTTTAGTATTGAACATATTGATGGATTAGATGAACTCACCCAATGAGTAAGAAAGAAAAAAGCAGCTCTTGACTTCCAGAAGCCAGCCTAATGCTATCACATAGGTCTTGATGTTCACTTCTTGACCATAAAAAATTTCACAGAACACTGACATGAGACAAGGCCACTCTGTGACCACGATGGAGCAAGACAAAACTGAGACTGTTCCATAATCATGTCTGAACACCTGCAAAACATCAACATTGTTCAAACCAAAAAAAAAAAAAAAACCCCACAAACATCCTATCTGTCTAATAAGAGCAAATTGCTTCTTTACCAATTACAGCTTTAGCCTTGATTTAGTCTGTCCTCTTTATAGATAAAGCTTATTAAGATAATCAGTCACGGAACTGTCAGACAGAACCTAATCAAGAGTAAACTACTATTTCCTTGGACCCTCCTCAAAGTCACTCCACAAAACCCCACACTCTATAATAAATCCCTTCTAACACCATCTTACTAAGACTCCTCACAGTCCTCCACGGTGTGGGTTCTTCCTGCTGCAGCAAATAATAAACCCAATTTGTTCAACTATAGGTGTGTTCCAGGTGGTTTTGCCTGGAGATCACGGACATGGGTAAATATACATACACTGGAGAAGAACTCTAAAGATTGAGCCCTGGACTATTCCAACATGTAAATGTTGGGAATCAAAGGGGACCAATCATGGACACGGAGGAGAACAGTTAAGGGCACAGAAGGAAACCAGGAGTGCAATCTGTCCTGAAAGCCAAGGAAAGAGAAGAATGATTCACTGGCAAGTACTCTGAGCAGGCAAGTAAGATGCACGCTGAGAACTGAACCTTGGGACTGGCGACTTGTATGTTATCAATGACCTTGATAAGGACAGCTGAATGGTGGGAATTATAATTGGTGAAGATTCAAGAAATAATAAGGAAGAGAATATAGAAGCAGCATGTACAGGCAACTCTTTTAAGATATTTTGATGTCAAAATATTATCATTTCAAAGAACAATGTACACATTATTGAGATATTTTCCATCTTTTGTGCTATGTCTTCAAAATTCAGGGTGTATTTTATACTGATAGCACTTGTCAATTCAAACCACCTACATTTCAAGTGTTCAATAACCACATGTGGTCTTACCGGACAGTGCAGCTCTAGACTCATTTTTCAACTGCCCCTGGACACTTTTCCCTCAATATCTGCAAGGATAAATTAAACATTCCAAAACCAGATTAATGATATCCATTCATGTCTTTTCCCTTTACTGTCTTTATTTAATTTTGATTTTTATTTCCCTCTCTTCCTGGATTTCCACTGAGAAAATGTTCAGAACAGGTTCTCCTCGGAGTCTCTTTCTGTCTCTGTCATTACAGTTCTTATAATTAATTTCTACTTGGAAAATTGCAAAAACCTCCTAAAAGGTCCCTCCTCAATGGTCTCTCCTTTGGTAATCACTTCTCCATCCTGGACTCTGATGCCAGAAGAATTGTTGGATTCAGTTTTGGTGTCACTTCCTATTCATTAGCCTTCAACAGCCCCCCTCCACCAATGCAATAAAGTCAAAACTCCAAAGCATCACATTAAAATCCCTCATCTGGGTTATACGAACCTGCATTTTTCTTTCATTATGGCCTCTTTTATATCAAAGACCAAAAAAATAAAGATATCGTCCACCCCCGAAATAGCTTTTTCTTTCCCACCTTCTTACTTTCACTTGATTCGTTTAACCCAGTGGTTCTCAATTTTAGCATGTATCAAAATCACCTGGAAGATTTATTAGATGACAGATAACTGGAACCACTCCCAGAGTTTCTAATTCAGCAGGTCTGGGGTAGAGCCTAGGAGTTTATATTTCTAGCAAATTTCCAGGTGTCGCTGAGACTGCTGGTCCTGGGGTCACACTTGGAATGCTCTTCTATTCATCTGCATTTATGCGAATGCTTCACCTACTTCAGTCTCAAGTGCTGTGTCTTATATGAAGTCTTCCATTGCTGTTAAACCAAAATTAATTTCTGCCTCCTCAGGGCATCTGTAGAGAGTTGGACCTCTCTTAGTCTACTACCTACCTTGCACTAGAGCTAATTTGTAAATGCTAAGAGTAATGCTAGTGATGTGTATCTTCCATGGTGCATGTAAAAATATTCAATAAATATTTATAACTGAATTAAAGATGCAGACCCTGACCTCAAGAAATTTAAAATACTCCAGAACAAAAGAACAGTTTTTCTTTAAAAAAGAAAAACGGACTTAATGATTCAGAAGCATGAACTCTCCCCAGCTTTTTTTATTTGTTCGCAAGAATTGCTAAAATATACTTTTTTCCCGAAAAGTAAAATCCATCTCAGTTTTTTTTTTTTCCCTTAACTCAAATAATTAATGAAAGATCAGGCTAATATACAGAATGTTATAGCTCTGGACCTTACTGGCTCGAGTAATTACTTTAAGAAATATCATATCTTAAAAATGTTTCCAGCCAGTACATCCTTTTTATTAGCACTCTGTAAATTTGCTGTCACTCTGATATCTGCAGGGAATGCCTGTAAATTAAAAAAATCAGATAACAAAAATAACATTGCCACAATTTTTTTTTCAGCAATCCGTTTCTGAAGGATCTGAGTAGATGCAGTTGCAATATGGACTTGGAGCACAAATGATTAAACTTATAGGGAGAACAGTGCTATTTCTACTTGCCTTTCATTTGCATCTATTTGTTATTCTCCAGTCTTTTCTAGGGTAGCTTCAGGGATGAGTTCTGTCATGTCTTCCTTATACCACCACTAAGTTTAGAGGTCAGGAAGACCAGTAAATAAATCCGTAATGCTTAGTCCCATGACGTAGCTGAACCTGGGAACATTACAGCTATCGCATTTGGAGGTGGCTTCTTTACACAAGGATTTGGAAATGGGACTAATACACAACAAAGCTCAGTCACCACCTACAGCAGGCAAAAATGATATTTCAAAGCCCTTAGATAGGGAAGAAGTTGCTGTGTAATTCTTGTTATGGGGAGCACCCATCAACATGACATACCATCCACCACAAGATTCAAGCATTCTTTCATTCTTCCCTCTAGGAAGTAGTCTTCTTGATTGGGTCAATTAGCTCTTATTTTATGGTTGGCAAATAAGCATGATTTTCTTCCCCTCTTTAGGAAAACTTCTCTCCAACTAGATTTCATATGCACAGTTCTTAGTAATAAGCAAGTTCTTTGTAATTGCACCGTACATTTATCCTGTAGCAAAAGCAAGGTAAACTTGCTTTCTGTGAGCAGCTAGATCTTTACTCCAAGGATCATGACAATTTACCTCATTACTCAGCAAACAGAAACTTTCTAGAAGAAGGAGCAGGAAAGAAATACAAATAATAGGAAAAATTCTGTGGACTACCACAACAGCATGGGACGGTCTAATCTTTATAAAGCCTCTGAACCAGATGGTGCCATTGCCTGTGATTCTACAGACGGAGGTGGCAGCTGCATTTATAAGCAACCATTTTCCACTTAGTCGCCCATGTGAAGGGAGTTAAGATGTTGGGTTTGTAAAACACTCAGCAGATAAACAAACAAAAAGAAATGAAATGTGAGACCCCTTGATAAAAGCTGCCTCAATTCTGACAACCGACATGAGCAATCTTCTCTCAGCACTATCATTTACTCCCTAAAAATTGATTATTTCCATTCACAAACAAAAAATGGTTTTTTTGTTTTGTTTTGTTTTTGCTTTCTTTTAGGGCCACATATGGAGGGCAGGCTAGGGTGGAATCGGAGCTACAGCTGCTGGCCTACACCACAGCCACAGCAACCCCAGATCTGAGCCAGTCTGTGACCTACACCATAGCTCACCTCAACCCTGGATCCTTAACCCACTGAGTGAAGCCAAGGATGGAACCTACAATTTCATGGTTCCTAGTTGGATTTGCTTCTGCTGCACCACGAGGGGAACTCCCAAAAATGTTTTAATACAGTTTATCTTTTATAAAATACCAAAAACATCAAAAAATGGGCAGAAGAACTAAACAGACATTTCTCCAAAGAAGACATACAATGACCAGTAGGCATATGAAAAAAGGCTCAACATCACTAATTATTAGAGAAATGCAAATCAAAACTACAATGGCTCAGTGGAAACAAATCTGACTAGTATCCATGAGGATGCAGGTTGAATCTCTGGCCTCACTCAGTGGGTTAAGGATATGGCATTGCTGTGAGCTGTGGTGCAGGTCACAGACGGGGCTCGGATCTGGCATTGCTGTGGCTGTGGTGTAGGCTCGCGGCTATAGCTCCAATTCGACCCCTAGCCTGGGAACCTCCATATGCCTTGGGTGCGGCCCTAAAAATTCAAAACACAAACAAACAAACAAAAAAAAGCTGCAATGAGGTACCACCTCACACTGGTCAGAATGGCCACCATTAACAAGTCTACAAATAACAAATGCTGGAGAATGTGTGGAGAAAAGGGAATGTGTGGGAATGTAAATTGATACAACCACTATGGAAAACAGTTTGGAGGTTCCTCAGAAAACTAAATATAGAACTACCACATGATCCAGCAATCCCACTCTTGGGCATATATCCAGACAACACTATAATTCAAAAAGATGTAAGTACCCCTGTGTTCACTGAAGTGCTTTTCACAATAGCCAAGACGTGGAATGCATTAATGTCCATTGACAGATGAATGCATTAAGAATATGTGGTACATATATATAATGGAATACTACTTAGTCATGAAAAAGAACAATTAAGGCCATTGGCAGCAACATGGTTACAAATAGAGATTCTCATATTAAGTGAAGTAAGTTAGAAAGAGAAAGACAAATACCATATGATATCACTTGTATGTGGAAACTAAAATGTGACACAAATAAACTGATCTACAAAACAGAAACAGACTCACGAACACAGAGAACAGACTTATGGTTGCCGGGGTTGGGGGGGAGAGGAAGTGGGATGGATGGGCAATTTATGGTTGGTAGATGGAAACTATTACATTTAGAATGGATAAGCAATGAGGTCCTTCTCTATAGCACAGGGAACTATATCCAAACTCTTGGGATAGACCGTGATGGAAGATAATAAGAGAAAATGAATGTATATATACATATATGACTGAGTCATTTTGATATGTAGCATAAATTGATCCAATACTATAAATCAACTATAATAAACAAACAAAACCTCCCAGGCATAACGTACACTGATTTCCACCTACACTATCATTTCTATACTTTCCTTCAGAGTAAAACTCTTTGGGTAAGAGGTACTACTCAGCTTCTCTTCACTTCTTTGCCTTATTAGCCCCATGGTTGGTTGAAGTGACATAGTATACTGTCCATTCTCAATTTCCATTTCCAGGCTACAATTCCTTGGCACTTTAGACTCCTATCTGCAACCCCATCCCCACGTGGATGTTCAGTAGGTATAACTTAATATGTTCAAAATAGAATTTCCCACCCTCTACTTTCAAATCCGAGCTTTCCTAGTGCTTCCTATTAAAGAAAATGATACTCCCACTCACCCAGTTGTTAAAGCAGAAACTTAGTAATTAACCCTTTTTCTCAGACCCCAGTTCCGAAGAGGCTGGATCGGTTCTACATCTGGCGATGGAAGAACTTATATAATAGCTTGGTGGTTTGATTTGAGGACGTGCCTGCATCTACTCTTAACTACAACAATCCATTTTTCACAGAGAGTCAGAGGAGTTGTAGCGTCAGCACTTGAATCAGGTCACCCTTCTACTCAGAATTCTTTAATTTATTCCTATTACTCTCATAGCAGAACCCAAATTCCTAATCTGGCCATAAGGGTTTGCCTGATTGGACTCACCAGCCCTTCAATCTTGCCCCGAACTTCTCCCTCTCACTCACAGTGCTACACTGGCCCCTTCCTATTCTCTGAACATGATATATACTTTCCCACTTACCCAAGGCCTCTTCAGGGTCCTCTGCCCTGGTGCCCCTCCCTGTCCTTTGCACAGCAGACCGTCTAATGTCTCCCCTTAGAAGCCTTCCCTGACCATCACATCATAAATGACCTCTCCCATGACAGCTGAGCTGGTTTTCATCATGGCACACACACCTCTCCAACTCACTTCCACCTCCCAACCAAACCCCCATCCTGTGATGTAAACATCTTGTGGGTTTGTTTGCTTATATTTTTCTTGGCTTCATCATAGCATCTCTAGTGTTTAAGCTCAGACGCTGAGACAAAGTGGGTTTTCAATGAAATCTTAATAAATGAACAAAAGCTAGGCTTGTTCTAACCAAATTTGACAAAATGAAACCAGCTCCATGTCATAAGCCCTTTATCAGGCCACCTCACACTCCCAGTGAATTAGCTCACACCAAAGACTGATTGACCAAGATAAGTTGTACTTTCACCCTTAATACTGAGAGAGGGAAAGGAATATTCTTTTTTTTTAATATATGTGCAATTTGCATTTTGGAGTTGAAGACTTAGTTTTATCCCAATGCGAGAGATATCACATATTATTTTCAATGTCGCACTCTATAAAAGATACTCCATTCATGTTTAAAAGCCAGTGCATATTAATATTTTAGGAGGTCATGGATACTTTGAGAGTCTGAGGCCAAGTGTGGATCAAAATAAGTGGAAAAAAACCTCACTTACATAAAAAATGTACACACAATTTGAGGGATACATGGGCCCCCTGAAGTCTATTCACTGTGCACTTTGAGGATTGTAGGTCCTAAATAAACAATTCTGTATTTACTTGAATAACAAGACTCCATTTCCCTCCACTGTAAATCTAGGATCATTGATGGCTTTGCTCTAAATTCTTCCTTAAGTAATTTGAACTTCCCCATTGCCCTCACAGAGTGAAAAAAAAAGGAATATGTAAATTAGGGGAAGGAGTGAAAGAAAAGAATATTAATATTTACTGGACCCTAGCAGATGTCCAGCACTCTGCAGTATACTTTCCCCAAATTACTCCATTTAATTCTCAAACAATGCTGTGAAGTCAGTAAGCCCCATTTTTGCAGATTAGAAAACAGTAAAAATGAAATCAAGAAACATCCATGTAAGAAGTCCATCATGGAGACGGGATTCACATTCAGATGGCAAATTCATGTCCTTTACGTTGTAGCATTTAGTTATATTTTTTAACTGGATCATTCATTCTTTTATTTAACTAATGATCTAGACACTCTCCTCAACTCTCGGACTTCATCTTCTGTTATTCTCACCTCTGCACCCTTGACTCAAACCATTTGGACTTCCTTGCTGTTTCTTAAACAAGTCAGCTATGAGAGCAATTAAGAGATTCGGCAGTACTACTGTGATACCTAATTATTTCCATGTATGAGTAAGAATCTATGCCTTCCTAAGAAATGTGGGTTTTTTGGTAAAAAATTTATTTAGAAGATGATTACCTCAACTAAGATACTAGCAATGCAGATATATTTGTTAAAGTAAATAATCATGTATAGAAAAACAATTGCTAATTAAGATGACTACAGAACACATAGTGTTATAATAAAAGCATAAACATAACCTCCTAAAAATGTGTTAATAACTTACCCACTTTATAAATATTAACTCCAATTCTTTAAAGAATTAATAAAACCACAACAGATTTATTTATGGAAATTACAAGCGTATTGAGTTCAGATGCTCTACTCCATTTTACATGATAATTACTGGCCAAAGCACATATCTTTCAAGTTGGGAATATTGGGGGAAATTTGTGCAATTTTGCTTTTTTAAATGCATATTTTTATATGTTGCTATCCTTTTGCTTTTCTGAAAACAGAAGCACTTTTAGTCCTCGTGACCTGTGAATATCAGTATATAATTGAAAAGACTTATAAATAATAAAGCATCCATTTGATATGGTGAACATGTTAAGATTGCTCTATGCTTTGACTGTAGCAATTATTATAAATCTTTTATTGGTGAATTTTCCTCTGCAGCCATCAGCCATGCTCAGGCACGTCTCTCTTATTCCATACCAGCCAGCTAGTCTCCTGCTGTTTGATCTCAACAGCTCATAAGGACACCATGGAGGCTGGGACATTGTTAACATGAAATATTTCTACAATGCAAAAATACAGGGAGAAGGTGAGGTGAAACACATAACTACCACTGAGACTTTATAATCCCCTTCCTCCTCAGACATACCTACAATATCAAAGCTGCTGTAGATCCTTCCCCATTCTTATTTTCATTTTCCTTCACATGTTTCTATTCACAAGGGATAAAAGTATTATGACATTTTTATTTATTCTATCTACCATTAGGCTCTCAAGATTTGATCAATGTGGATACATGAATATCCAGTATTCATTCATCCTAATATGCATTATACCTATATATCACAATCTACTTATCATTTCCACTATAAATTTTCATTTATATTGTTTCCAATTTTTCACTACTAAAATCAATGCATTAATGAATATCCATGGGCACACACGTGAAAATTTCTCTACAGTGTATGCCTAGAAGTGGAATTACTAGTAAAGAGTGTAAATTTTCAACATTACTGGATATGGCTAAATGGCCCTCTAATATGGTTTCACAAGATGTGGTATATATACACAATGGAATACTACACAGCCATAAAAAAGAACACAATAATGCCATTTGCAGCAACATAGATGGAACTACAGACTCTCATACTGAGTAAAGTAAGTCAGAAAAAGAAAGATAAACACCATATGATATCACTTATATCTGGGATCTAATATACAGCACATATGAACCTTTCCACAGAAAAGAAAATCATGGACTTAGAGAATAGACATGTGGTTGCCAAGAGGGAGGGGGAGGAAGTGGGATGGATTGGGAACTTGGGGTTAATAGATGCAGACTATTGCCTTGGAATGGATAAGCAATGAGATCCTGCTGTGCAGCACTGGGAACTATGTCTAGTCACTCATGATGGAGCATGATGATGTGAGAAAAAAGAATCTATATATGTATGTGTAACTGGGTCACCATACTGTACAGTAGAAAACTGACAGATCACTGTAAACCAACTATAATGAAAAAATAAAAATCATTATATAAATACATACAAATATTCTCTTATCAATACTGTGTAAGAGTTTCAAATTCACTGCAGTCTCTTCTGTGTTTGATGCTCCTGGTATTATTTTTAAACTATTTTTCTTATCTGATGGGTATAAAATTATATATACTAGACTTTAGAAAATTGTACTATTTTGGAGTTCCCATTGTGGCACAGCAGAAATGAATCTGACTAGTATCCATGAGGATGCAGGTTTGATCCCTGGCCTCGAACAGTGGATTGGGGATCCAGCACTGCCGTGAGCTGTGGTGTAAGTAGTAGATGTGGCTCAGATCCCGAGTTGCTGTGGCTGTGGTGTAGGCTGGCAGCTGTAGCTATGATTCAACCCCTAGCCTGGAAACTTCCATATGCCACAATTGTGGCCCTAAAAAGAAAAAAAAGTACTGTCTTGATTACTAGCGAGCTCAAACATGTTCATGTTTATTGGCTGTTTACTTATCCACTTTTATAAACTGGCTGTTCATCATTCTTATTTTCTTATCCCACTTAGTAAGTTGTTTTTCATTTCTCACTTATTTGTTGGAGGAACATATAGCCTAGAACCCAAAGTTTTTGAGTTTTGTCTTGCTTTGTTTACTGTATAGAAAGACTCACATACACATATATCTATATACATACACACACATATATTATATATATATATATATATTATATATATATACATATATATGTATGTATGTATCTCCCAACTATCATTTCTTATTCTGTAACTGGACTTATTTTTCTTTTAATACAGCAATTTTTAAATAGTTTTGGTAGAGTCAGATTGCTCTCACTTCTGGTTTATGCTTTTTTTTTTTTCAGTGTGTCTCTGAGTAAAATGCTTGCTACCACAAGGCAGGAAAAGGTACATATTCATTGAATATAATGTGTATTATACATACAGTTGAGCAGCATGCGTTTGAACTGCATAGGTCCACTTATATGTAGATTCATTTTCAATAAATACACACTACAGTACTACATGAACCATGGTTAATTAAATCCGTGATGCTGAACCATGGATACAGGGATCCTGTAAAGGCATACCAGGATTTTGGACTGTATGAAGGGCTGGCACCTCTACCAACCACATTGTTCAAGGGTCAACTTACATATTCTCCTATGTTTCCTACAGTATTTGTTTACATTTTGTTTTCCACGTTTATGTCTCTAAATCTGTCTGGATTTTATTTTGTTTTAAAACGTGAAAAAAAAAAAAAAAAAAAAGGAGTTCCCGTTGTGGCTCACCAGAAACGAATCCAAGTAGGAAACATGAGGTTGTGGGTTCAACCCCTGGCCTCGCTCAGTGGGTTAAGAATCCGGCATTGCCCTGAGCTATGGTGTAGGTCGCAGATGTGCTCGGATCCTGTGTTGCTGTGGTGTAGGCCGGCATCTACAGCTCCGATTGTACCCCTAGCCTGGGAACCTCCATGTACCGTGGGTGTGGCCCTAAAAAGACAAAAGACAAAAATTAATTAATTAATTAATTAAAATAAAAAGTTATGTATAAACATAATTAATTTTATTTTTCCATTTACATAGCAAATTACTTCAATAGAATCGATAATCTATTTTCTCCACACTTATTTTTAATACCCTTCCATTTGTTTAACCTCCCATGTGATCAGTTTCTGAGATCTATATTCTGTTTTGCAAGAAAGATATATTAATAACTAGGTATCTCCCCAGCAGCTTATAGCTTTTTACAACGATATGAATTTTTAAAAATGTAGTGACATTTCTATTCTTCTGTGGTATAAAAAGACTCAAATAATTCTTATATCCAACAAAATTATTACTTCTAAAATCTGTCTCTAAATGCTCTTGGACTTTCTTACACTTATGTTCTTCAAATAATCACTTATGTTCTTCAAATAATCACTCTGTTACTTACTATCTAATACTTATATGCACTTCTTATCTTATTGCATAGGCCAGGGCCTAGCTAAAATAAACTAACAGCATGCATCCTTCAGGAAGAGGGCAGCATTCTTACTATCAAGTTAAGGTTTTAAATTGTTATTTTTAAATTCCTATTTTCTTTTTCTTTCTGTGTTGATATTGGACATGTGTATTGTCTTAGAAAATTGTTCAGTTAACCTAAGATAGCAAGTTACTTAAGTTGTTCAGCATAACACATTCAGAATATTCTCTAAGGATTTAAAATTTTTCACCTGATATTAAATTACATTGTTTTTTATCTCTCATATTGCCTATATGTGTTTACATGTGTCTTTTTTAAGGATCAGTTTTATCATGGATTGTCTACTTTAACATTCTTTTCAAGAAAGCATTCTTTGTATTTTGTAATTTAATGTTTTTGTTTGCTATTTTATTACCCCTTTTCATGTGACTTCCCTCCTCCTACTCCTCTGCAGGTTCTCTGCTGTTTATTTTTTTTAAATGATGATTTTTATTTTTTCCATTATAGTGGGTTTACAGTGTTCTGTGAATTGTCTACTGTACAGCAAAGTGACCCAGCACACACACACACACACACACACACACACACTTATATATTCTTTTTCTCACATTTTCACACTATCCTCCATCATGTTCCATCACAAGTGACTAGATATAGTTCACTGTGCTATACAGCAGGATCTCATTGCTTATCCACTCCAAATGTGTTGCTTGTTCTTTTTTTTCTTTCCCCTGTGGTCTTAGAAAGAGGTATGCTCAACATCGCTGATTATAAGAGAAATGCAAATCAAAACTACCATGAGATACCACCTCACACCAGTCAGAATGGCCATCATTAATAAATCCACAAATAACAAGTGCTGGAGGGGCTGTGGAGAAAAGGGAACCCTCCTGCACTGCTGGTGGGAATGTAAACTGGTACAGCCACTATGGAGAACAGTCTGGAGATACCTTAGAAATCTATACATAGACCTTCCATATGACCCTGCAATCCCACTCTTGGGCATCTATCCGGACAAAGCTCTACTTAAAAGAGACACATGCACCCGCATGTTCATTGCAGCACTATTCACATTAGCCAGGACATGGAAACAAGCCAAATGTCCATCGACAGATGATTGGATTCGGAAGATGTGGTATATATACACAATGGAATACTACTCAGCCATAAAAAAGGATGACATCATGCCATTTGCAGCAACATGGATGGAACTAGAGAATCTCATACTGAGTGAAATGAGCCAGAAAGACAAAGACAAATACCATATGATATCACTTATAACTGGAATCTAATATCCAGCACAAATGAACATCTCCTCAGTAAAGAAAATCATGGACTTGGAGAAGAGACTTGTGGTTGCCTGATGGGAGGGGGAGGGAGTGGGAGGGATCGGGAGCTTGGGCTTATCAGACACAACCTAGAATAGATTTATAAGGAGATCCTGCTGAATAGCATTGAGAACTATGTCTAGATACTCATGTCGCAACAGAAGAAAGGGTGGGGGAAAAAACTGTAACTGCAATGTATACATCTAAGGATGACCTGACCCCCTTGCTGTACAGTGGGAAAATAATAATAAAAAAAAAAAAAAAAGAAAGAGGTATGTATGTATGTATGTATGTATGTATTTTAATATATGTACAATGACTTTTTTTCATTATAGCTGGTTTACAGTGATCTGTCAATTTTCTACTGTACAGCATGGTGACCCAGTTACACACACATATATAGATTCTTTTTTCTCACATCATCATGCTCCATCATGAGTGACTAGACATAGTTCCCAGTGTTGCACAGCAGGATCTCATTGCTTATCCATTCCAAGGCAATAGTCTGCATCTATTAACCCCAAGTTCCCAATCCATCCCACTTCCTCCCCCTCCCTCTTGGCAACCAGGAGTCTGTTCTCCAAGTCCATGATTTTCTTTTCTGTGGAAAGGTTCACTTGTGCTGCTTATTTTCTGACTGCTTCTGTTGAACTCTCCCATTCATTTATTTTCAAATGACATTATTTTCTAATACATACATTTATAATTAGAAAGTCCCATTTAGGTGATTACTGCATTTACATTATTACATTACCATAGTCATTTAATTATAAATACTGTGTGATATCTATTTTACTTTCTTCATTAATTCATAAATTACTTATTTTTGTGTGATTTTTTTTTTTTTTTTTTGTCTTCTTAGGGCCACACCCACAGCATATGGAGGTTCCCAGGCTAGGGGTCTAAACAGAGCTGTAGCTGCCAGCCTACGCCACAGCCACAGCAACGCCAGATCTGAGCCATGTCTGCGATCTATACCACAGCTCATGGCAACATCGGATCCTTAACCCACTGAGCAAGGCCAGGGATCAAATCCTCAACCTCATGGTTCCTAGTTGGATTTGTTTCTGCTGCACTAGGAAGGGAACTTCAACTCATGAATTATTTAGAAATCTATTCTTAAATTTCCAGTTTATGGGAGAATTGGGGCTGTTTTTTAATAGTCCATGCCTAATTTTATTGAATTTATTAAATGGAATTTTGTGCTACTGTTTTTGCTATCTTATATAATGATAGTACCAACACACACTGGTCAAATATTTCCATATGTTTCACACTATTCTAAACAGTTTATATGTTTTAACTTGTTAAACTCACAAAACACCTGGGTACTAGTATTAGCTATAATCTACAAATGAGGACTCTGAGCCATAGCCACATAAAGTAACTTAAACACAAGTAGCATACCTAGAGTATTGTGGTGCTGACTCAGTCTTAGCTACTGCTAACTCCAGAGACTGCACTTTTAACTCCATAATAGATTGCCTTGAATTCAGCATGCTTAAAGAAAACAGATGTTTGCATTTGTTGGGTGTGCCAGTTGTATATACACATCTGTCAGATCTACTTTGTTAATTTAGCTATTCAAACCTTCTATATCCTTTCTAAATATTTTGGTCTGATTAATTTATTAATTTCTAAGAGATGCATTAACATCTCCTGTTTGTTTTACGCTTTTGTTAATGTCAGCTTACTGTGATTTTTGTCTTTTAAGTTTATTTCAGTTCACAATTGTCATACCTTTTGATGAATGATTTTTTCTTAATTTGTACTTTTCTGTATCTACTAATACTTTATAAAAAAGTTCATTTTTTGTATTTTAATTTACTATCCAATCTTTATATTTTCTTTTTGTTAAAAATTGCCTGGTATACCACTTTTTATTTTTAATTATGATATACACATGTATGCATAGGCATATATATATGTATATATGCATACAAGTCTATGTCTTTGTGTAACATGCTTCTTTTTACCTGGATTTTGCATTTTACACAAACAGATTTTCCTGTGTTTTAATGGTTGAATTTTACTGTAACTGTTAATGTTTTATATATATTTCATTCAGTATATTCTGTATTTCCAATTTATCATCCTTAGGTTGTTTCCACTGTTTCTCCTTTTCCCAAGGGATTGATCACCTTTTCAGTACAGCATACCCTTTTATGCCCCTAGGAATTTCTAAGCTACAATTGTACATTTATCTTAACTATTAACCTTAATTTAAAAAAAATTTTTTTTTGCCTTTTTTTTTTTTAAGGGCCACATCTGCAGCATATATAAGTTCCCAGGCTAGGGGTCAAATTGAAGCTGAAGCTGCCCACCTACACCACAGCCACAGCAACTCGGGATTCGAGCCAAGTCTGTGACCTACACCACATGTCATGGCAATGCCAGATCCTTAACCCAATGAGTGAGGCCAGAGATGGAACCCGAATTCTCATGGATACTAGTCGGGTTTGTTACCGCTGAGCCACAACAGGAACACCACTAACCTTAAATTTTTAACATGTATGATTATATAATGATGTATTATGATAATCAATAATTTCATATTTCTGAACAATGCAAGGAGGTCAGGAAGGCTTTATTTCTAGCCCCTCAAACACATCATTGTTGTCTAGAACTTTATTTCCGCCTTATTTAAAAACAATGCTAGCTGCATTTTGAGAGTCATTGCTTCTCACAACCTGTTGCTTATTTCCAGAATCAATTTCTTTCTTTAAGAGTTAGCAGCTCCTTCAAAAAAGAATCTAAGGGACAAATTTTCTAAGTCTCTCTATGACATAAATGTCTTTATTTTCCTTTGTTTTTAAATGATAGTTTGAGTATAGATTTATAACTATTGCTTTTTTCCCTCAAATTTTTCTTTTTTTTTTTTTTTCTTTTTTTTTTTTTTTTTTGTCTTTTTTAAGGCTACTCCCAAGGCATATGGAGGTTCCCAGGCTAGGGGTCAAATCTGAGCTGCAGCCTACACCACAACTACGGCAACACAGGATCCGAGCCATGTCTACAACCTGCACCACTGTTCTCAGCAACACCGGATCCTTATCCCACTGAGCGAGGCCAGGGATCAAACCTGAGTCCTCATGGATACTAGTCAGATTTGTTTCCACTGAACTACGATGGGAACTCCTCCCACCACATTTAAAAAATGTTTTTCTGTTGCTGTTAGTTTTGTTCCTGCACTATCACGGATCATGTGTTTTCTCTTTGGCATGTTTAAAGATTTCCTTTTCTTTGCATTTCACATTTTCAATGTGGTATGTCCAAGTGAGCCTGCTTGTTTCTTCAGTGTGAGAACCCGTTTGGTTCTAGGCGTCTGGATTATTCCCTGTTGTTATATCCTACTGCTTCTCCTTCATTCTGGCTATGCTTTCCTTCTGGAGCTACTGCTTTAGAGTTTTGTAGTTTTAGAGCTCATATTTAAGTTTTCTATCATTTTGAATTACTTTTTTATATGGTGTGAACATAGTGGTGCTTTTTAAGGTTACTACCAGGTCTTCTCTAAGAACTAAAGATCTAACCAAAAAAGGACATGATTTGGGGTGACTATGCATAATCAGTATCACAGCAATATTAAACGACACGAGATACCAGCCTCCTTGATATCTTGATCTCTCTGAAAAGCATGGGATTATAAAATAGTAGTTCAGAGATATTTATTCTTTTACATATTTCTATGTATGTACGTTTTTCAATGATTAACAGAACTAGAGTTTAAAGCCATCATCATCGTACTTTAGATACAAGATAAGGAGACTGTGTTGAAACACCAGGAACCAAACAGTTCGGGGAGCTTTAACCAACCTGAGTCACTAGTATCATGGGTTCTAAGGAAATTAAAAACCTCATTTGCACAGGCTGATTTCTTAGTGTCCTGATGCAGCCTTGTTCCAAACTCTCACTGCTGTGATTTATAAGAAATGAAGGAAAGTAATAAATTGGGCACTTTCTTATCAAAACCACTGGAGGTTTATTTGAAATTTAGATGTATTAACTGGAGACATTTATGAATTTCTGGAAATTGATGTCAATATTTTCAAGTAATGAATCATTGGCAAAGGGGCGAGAACAGAAATTTTGTTATAATATGGTAAATCCTAGTCAGTAATTTTCTGTATTTCTCTCTCTATTGCTGTAATAGAAAAGAGAGAGATTTAAAAGGAGAAGGGGAAAAAGACTATAAAAAAGGATCAGGGGAACAAAAATGGTAGGAATGAAAGCTGAGAAAGGAGAGCAGAGAAAGAAAGAGATGAAAGGCAGAGAACAGAGATGGGAGGACAGGAAAACTGAGGTGGTGAAAGGAGAGGCAAAGATAAGACACGGAGGGAGACAAAATAATCACCTGCCTGTATTAGAAAGATGCAGTTTGCAAACCAGGGAGGTGATCTTAGATGGGATTCAAGAGATGTAATTAATCAACAATACATCTCAAAGTATTTATAAATACTCAATCTTAGTAACCGTTTGCTACATAAAAATCATATAACCATGACGTCGAGGATACTTCCTGAATCCATCTTGATATCAATCTTGAAAATGAAATGTGAAAATAAAGGAGATCTGTCAGAGAGGTGGGCCTTGGGGGAGCAGAGCCTCAGGCTCCGTAGGCCTGTGTGAGCTGAGGGCCCCAAGCAGCCAAATCCAAGCCCTAAGGCAGCAGAAGCCCCGCCCTGCCGTGATCTTACCACTATGGAGCCCATGGGTACCCTCCCCAAGTCTGTTCCAGCTCTGCAGGCATCAGTGAGCCCACCAGGTCCCAGGAAAGCGCACCAATGGCAAGGGGGGCCTGGCAAGTGACCCCTGAGAGGTCAGCATGGACTTGAGCTCAGCCATCTCAGCCTCAAACCATGCAAATCCTGGGCTTAGAGTGACTCCTGTGTCCCCAATGAATAAGACATCACCTTGTCCCTCCCTTTAAGGGGCCAGGAAGGAGCAGAGAGCAGAAGTGTTGGGTGGAGTCTTTTTTCCACCAGACCTTGACACTGGAAATGATAGAACAGCATCCCACATTTGACCAACACAGGGTGCCTGCCACCCTTTGGGAAGACTTGCTGGCCATTTATAGAAGTCCTGAGTGTATGATATGAAACAGGTTCTCTCAAGTTTCCCCCATCTTTTCAAAAGAAAAAAAAATTTGCTAAGAGAATAGGACTTGAAAGTTCTTGATTACTTTATTAACATAAGGTGATGAACGTGTTAATTAACTTGATGGGGAAAATTCTTTCACAATTTATAGGGTATACCTAATCATTCTGGTATGGACTTTAAACATCGTAAACAATTTTATTTGTCAACTATACCTCCACAGTGCTGACATTTTAAAGTTATTTTACTGTATCAGTGTCTTCCACATGAAAGAAGTTCTGATGGATGATAAAAAAAAATGCTACACCTTATTTTTTTTCTCTTTTTTTTAGGGCTGCACATGCGGCATATTGTGTTCCCAGCCTAGGGGTTGAATTGGAGCTGTAGCTGCTGGCCTATGCCACAGCCACAGCAATGCGGGATCTGAGCCATGTCTGCGACCTACACCATAGCTCACAGTAACGCTGGATCCTTAACCCGATGAGCGAGGCCAGGGACTGAACCCGCGTCCTCATGGATACTAATCAGATTCATTTCCACTGAGCCACAATAGGAACTCGTCCTTCCCACATCTTTTTTTTTTTTTAATGGCCTTGGGACAATTTATTAGCAATGTTTAGAAAAATACATACTTTACATGTGCTTTTGAAAGAAAAAGGAAGAAAAAATCATGGGAAAGAACTGTTTTCTGAGAATGATGCTTAGAAATGGAATTTGTGGACCACCACTAGAAGAGACTCCAGGCATCACCCACATCCGCATTCATTCGGTAGGTTAGAGGAGGTGAAGCCAAAAGCCACACAAGAGGAATAGGATGGTTCACTACACTATGCCAAACTGCTGAGATTTAGGATGTGTTTTCATATGATACATATTGCCCTCTGTGTGCATTTTATTTCTCATGACTATATAGAGAGTTAACCACGCTAAGTACCTTTTTGAAAGAGCTAATTATTCTCGCTGTTATAAAGTGCCTGATTTATGTTTAGAGATAGTAAAATAACACACTTTATAACTATCCTTTTGTTAAAATTCATATGAAATTTGTCTTTTGGAAGTGGACTGGCCAAAACATCTCTTTGAAAAGCAGGCATTTGTGTTTGCGCACTGGTTTAGGGGACAAGGGAGAAGAAAGTGGTGCAAGAGGGTTTATCATAAGACAAGGTTAACCATTGTCTTTTATGTCCTGTGCACTTTATTTTACTTTGCTATGCATATAAAGGACAAATGAGTCCTAATATTACAACATCTCATCTTTCTAGACATTAAAGAGGTTGCCAGCATGTGACAAAAGTGGAGTTGTTGAACTATTTTTGCGTATTTTGTGTTAAAATGACTGTCTTCTGAAAGTGATTTATCTCCAAGGATTATAGATAATTATACTCATCCAGAACAAACACGAGAATCATTACATAAAAGGAACAGTGTTAAATGGACAATTTTGTGGTTGATGGTGGAAACAGAGAAGTACCTTGCGGGGCCTCCCTGGAAACAGACCTCCTGTGTCCCCTTCTCTGGTTTGTAGAAAAACTTTAATCTCCTAGGCTTTCCCCAAGTTCCAAACAGCAAATTTAATCAGAGAGCTGTGGTATAGGTTGCAGACATGGCTCGGATCCAGCATTGCTGTGCACGTGGTGTAGGCAGGCAGCTACAGTTCCACTTGGATCCCTAGCCTGGGAACCTCCATGTGCCACAGGTGTGGCCCTAAAAAGACCAAAAAAAAAAAAAGTGAAAAAAAGTGAAGAAACAAAGAAAGGAAACCAAGCAAGACAAAATAATAGTTTAGTCATAATACAAAGTCAAGGACATTTAGTTTCTCCTTAAGGGCTATAGATGAAATCCCAAGTCATATCCTTGAGTCGTTTTGCAGCTACTAAAGCCTCCACCAGGTGGACAAAGTTACCTGCATGCTGACCACCAGCAAGTAGACCCAGCACAGGTTGGAACCAGAAGGCTGATGACTGAGATTCCCTAAAACATCACCATAAACCAATCAGAGAACTGTGCACAAGGCGATCATGTAGCAACCTAACCCCCACTACCACTGTCTTTTAAAGCCCTACCCTGGAGTTCCCGTCGTGGCGCAGTGGTTAACGAATCCGACTAGGAACCATGAGGTTGCGGGTTCGGTCCCTGCCCTTGCTCAGTGGGTTAACGATCCGGCGTTGCCGTGAGCTGTGGTGTAGGTTGCAGAAGCAGCTCGGATCCCGCGTTGCTGTGGCCCTGGCGTAGGCTGGTGGCTACAGCTTCGATTCGACCCCTAGCCTGGGAACCTCCATATGCCGTGGGAGCGGCCCAAGAAATAGCAACAACAACAAAAGACAAAAAAAAAAAAAAAAAAAGCCCTACCCTGAAAGCCATCAGAGAGGTTGAGTCTTTTGAGCATGAGCTGTTCTCCTCACTTGACCCTGCAATAAACTGTACTTTCCTTCACTCCAACCCAGTGTCAGTAGATTGGCCTTGCTGTGTGTTGGGTGAGGGAACCCAATTTTGGTGTGGTAACAGTGATAAACTAAAATACTTCTAATGTAGGAGTACCCATCATGGCTCAGCAGTAATGAATCTGACTAGTATCCATGAGGTTGTGAGTTCAATCCCTAGTCTCACTCAGTAGGTTAAGGATCCAGTGTTACCGTGAGCTGTGATGTAGGCTGCAGATGTGGCTCAGCTCTTGCATTGCTGTGGCTGTGGTGTAGGCTGGAAGCTATAACCCTGATTTGACCCCTAGCCTGGAAGCTTCCATATGCCATGGGTGCAGCCGTAAAAAGACAAAAAAAAAATTCTTCTAATGTATATGATTCACAAGATGTGTTATGTTCATGGATCCAAATTATCCTTCATGCTTTCTTCTCTGCATGAAGTTCTGGCCTGCACTATCTGCCCACACAGATGTCATGCAAACAGGAAACCTATCTATGTTTCTAAATGACCTGCGTGCTTGACATGAAAAGCTGCTTCTGCTCCTGGTCTTTGTGTTTGCATAGGATGGAGGGAAGGAAAGCAGCTCTGCTGTTCTGGGGGAACTTCAACTCTCTGTCTTGAATTCTGAAGATGAGCAAACTCTTCTAAAGGGTTGTTTTGCCCTCTCTCTTTTTTCCCCCTAACTTTCTGTTCTGTCCCTTTTTTCCTCTTCATTCGGAAATGCCAGGGAGGTTTGGGAAGCAAAAGGTCATGAGTAGGATCGTAGAGGAAGAAAGCCATGCCCATTGCATAGCTGCTCCAGTCCAGACCAGTTTGTCCTCCTTTGAGGCCACTTCCCAGCACCAAGAGGAGTGTTGGGAGCATTAATTCTTTAGCTGCTATGATTCTGCTTAGATTATCCCAAGTAGCAATACTCTAACTAAAGAGCCCTCTGTTTTAAAATTAAGGTGACCCTAGCACTTTAGCCTGTTTAGCACGGTGCAATTAACATTGTATGGCAAAGGGGAAAAAGTCCCTGCCTTCTTTTGAGACCATGTTAACTTTTTTGAAACGGTGCATTATTCTTTTCAGTGAATAAAAAATTTAAGGTCAGAGCTGTACTAGAATATCCAGATTCCCTGCAGTTGGTTTTCTGCCACTGAAACCTCAAAACCAGATATTCTCAGCAGTGGAGTGCATATATTACACAGGTGCATCAAAGATTTATCACTCCTCGTGGTCCATCTCCGGGGAGCATTTCATCATCGAAGAAAATAACTAAACTCATTTGAGCCCCTCTTTAATTTTTAAAATGAAAATCTATATCCATCAGGTATGTGTCAGAGTTTGCAGAGAGAGAAAACGAAGGTAACTTTTGGGAAATTTCTCTTTTCTTTAAACACAGTTACCAAGCACTCAGATTACAAAAATATGAAATTTCATTTAGTATTAATAAAAATTATCTACCAGATGATTACCAAGTTCCTAGTATCATGCTAGATATCTAGGATTTCTGCTGCAGCTTAAAACACACACTCACACACACACGCATGCACATACACATAATTTTATAGGTACAGTTTTCTTCTTCCGACATATATCAGTATTGTTTTATCTTTGATAACTTTCATTGAGGAGGAGTTATCAACATGAATTGTGTCTGCATATGCACTCAGTTTGGCTTTTTGATGAAACTGATAAGGCAATTCAAAAACAACCACACTCATGGCATTTTTCTAAAATTCTGTACTTGAGCCAATCTGCTGAGCATAGTAGTTTGGGTTTGTTTTGTTGTTGTTGTTGAAGATATAGAACTTTTTTCCTCTGGGCTTGGTAAAAGAAAAACTGCAAAGGGAAAAATCAACTGATGCTTATAAACTGTACATCAGTTATTAGCCTAAATAATGTGTATATATTATTTAACTGCCACAAACTTTTATAGGATAGGTATTTTTATTTCTCTATATCCAGTCTGGGAAAACTAACAGAGAGTGAAACAACTTTCCCAAAGTTATAGAGCTAGGACTTGAACCTAGGAAGTATCGTTCAAGAGTTCACCGTCCAACTACTAACTGGGCACACAGAGTATAAGCAGAGAAATAGCACTGATGCAAATTAACTAGATGTAACTGAGGGTAAATAAGTCAAAACTATGAATCTCCCTGTTCCTGATCTCAACTCTTTCCAAAATTGTCTTTGTCATGGACAGTATTCTATGTATGTCCAGGCACTCGACATGGTAACCTATCTGCCGGAGCCTTTCAAAATTCAACAATGCTCTCAAAATATAATTGGCCTTGCTCATTCTAAATATGTCAAACATTTGCTAATTATCATAACAAAAACATGTGGAAATTCAAATTGTTGCCAAATTTTTATAATTCCTTGTAAGTCAATATTTTGTAAAACTTTTGCAATTAACATAAACAGTTTTAGTTGAGCACTGATTTCTTAATGAGTTATGTCTATTATGAATATCAGAAAATAAATGAATCATAAATGTATATGTGAAAATTACCTGCATACTTTTTTTTTTTTTTTTTTTTTGCTATTTCTTTGGGCTGCTCCCGAGGCACATGGAGGTTCCCAGGCTAGGGGTCGAATTGGAGATGTAGCCACTGGCCTACGCCAGAGCCACAGCAACGCGGGATCCGAGCCGCGTCTGAAACCTACACCACAGCTCACGGCAACGCCGGATCGTTAACCCACTGAGCAAGGCCAGGGACCGAACCCACAACCTCATGGTTCCTAGTCGGATTCGTTAACCACTGCGCCACGACGGGAACTCCCATACTTTTTTTTGTTTGTATCCAAGGGATTGTTATTCACTTTCATTTCAATGATATCATTTCAGTATCACTTGTGTTGCTAAATTCTCATGTTTTTTAAAGCTCTGTCCTCTTCTTTGAATTTTATTTCTATTTCATGGAATTCTTCACTTGGATATCTAGTATGCTTTCGAAAATCAACATATCGCCATTCCTGAAACTTCTAGATCTGCTTAGATTAAATGTATTCTCAAAGCTCATGGAGGGGTGCATGACTCAGGGTAAAAGAAAACTTTAAATGAGACATTTTGTGATGACAAAAATTCATCTGTAACTCCATAGTAGTCATCGAATCCGAACCCTGATCATCACATTTAGAACTCATTCAATCCACCTGCTTCATTTTACTGATAAGGAGGCTCAGATCTTAACAGGAAACATGACTTGTCTAAGATAATCATGAAAATGTAGCTGAGCTGCAAGTAGAATCTTAATTCCTAATTTTTTGTAATTGCTATTATTTTTATACTGACTAATGAAATAAATTTCATATTTTATGGTAAGACAAGAAAAGTTTAAACATAAAATTTTTCTTTGTCCATTTGGGCCTCCTCGCTCCCTTTTTATGTGTGTTGTATACCTGCTCCTTGGGAAATAACATTCTCAATCTCATAATGGGTCACAGATCCTTAGAAGATAACCTTCCTACTTAATCTTGTAAAGGGGTACATAACCCAAGACCTACTATTTTCTTTGTACCTGTTGATCTGGATTGTGTAAACTGTCACTAAGAAGTCACTTGACATAAAACCCTTTGTCTCAAAAAATTATGTGACTGTGCTTTGATCTCTAATGGGTAGACCAGTCCTGAGAGCTCTCTGAAAGACTGTCTCCTGGGTTATAATCCTCAGGCTGGCTTGAACAAAATTTTCAATTTCTTTCTTGGATTGACTATTGATTAATTTTTTTGTCAATATGGGTATACTATGAGCCAACCATACTACTTGCCTTATCTCTTGTAAACCTTAAAACGACCCTGGAAGGTAAGCAACATCAGCCTACATCACAAAGGAGGGAAGACAAGCTCTGGGAGGTGAACCCACTCATCCAGATTCACACCCTGGAAGAGTCAGAATCCCAAACCTTGGTTTCCCTCCAGATTCCTTGGTTTGAGTCAGCTTTTCCTGACCACTGCCCCTTCTGAGTCACTCGCTGCCCTCTTATGAATGCAGACTGCATAAACACAGCAACCATACTGTGTTTTGGTCATACCATTAAACACTGCATGTTATAAGGCTTTCCGCAACACAACGCATTCAAATGTGTTAATAACCACATATTTTACACAAATGCTGTGACTCCTCAAATTGTTCCAACTTGTAAAATATGTCTGCAAATCATAAGGTAGCCAAGTATTTCATTATGCTTTGTATTTGATTTGTCTGCAATTGGGTGTCATCTACTCAGATTCGATTAAATGGTTTATTAAGGTGCCCAGTACCCCTTTTCCTGAGTCACCACAGACTTTATCACTATAAATCAGTATCTTTCAAATTTAGTTTCATGACAACTCAAGATTTAGTGCAGATCAAAAAAAAAAAAAAAAACCTCAAAAATAATTTTAGTTCACTCATATTTGATTACTTATATGTTGGAAATCTGCATATTCTTTATATTAACTTAAACTTGGAATGAATCAAGAAGAGATATAAATTTTAAAATAGTATGACAACTGTAAGTAATCGTAGAAGAAAAATAAACAGGACAAATTATTAAAAGGCCATAATACTAGGAAGAATTTGAATAGGTAGTAAGCAATGAACACTTTCTCACCTACATTAAGTGCCAGAGTTAGAGATACTCTCAAAGACAACTATAAAAACCTTTATACCATCCTTGGGGATGGTACAGTCCTAAACCAATGGGATAATTTTGGAAACTTTGTCCAATAGCAGTCCAATTTAAACAGTGACTATAACCAGAACAAGCAATTATATGTTCTCCATCCTGGCCACAATGAATGCATTATGTGGGCCATCTACCCAATCAACTGTTCAGCAATCTAATTCATCTCATTAAGACAATCTTAATAAAAGAATCAAGTAAACTATCATCTGGTTGTGTCATGCGTAATAAATCACCAACAATTTATCAAAAATGTCCTTTCATTCTTTCTTTATGGATATTGCCTTAGGTCAGACACCATCACCTCTCACCTGAATTACTGTATTAAGCTTTTAATGGATCTCCTTGTCTCTGATCTCATCAACCCCATATTACTCTGTAATGACTTCTCATCACCTTGAGAATGACTAGAAACTCTTTTTTTGTGCTCCGTCCAATGCCTTTATTCTCTGGCCACACTGGCCACTCTCTCATGGAAAACTATTTTCCAGTCATGTTAAATTCAGTGCTATTCCCAGACCCAACACACTCCTTCTCCGTCCTTCTACTGGGACACTTCCCCTGAACAGGATGCTTCTCTCTCCCTCACTTGGTTGATGTTTCCTTTGACATTCTACTCAAATTTATTTCCCCTAAGCAAGGCTTTCCATGATGTTCCTCAGGCTGAGATGCTCTTCCTCTATGCTCCCACTGAACATCTACTAAATCATTCATTCCCAAATGGTATTTACTATCTCTCCAATCAGAACAATTTCTCAAAGCCAAAGACTGCAGGTTGCGCCTACTATCTAAAAGAAGAGTGCTTCTAAGAAGCCTCCTTAAGCAGAAATTGAATAAAGGGAAGAAGCACTACCTTAGGACACATCTTGCTAACATATGCACAGAATTGATCGAGATAAAGCACAGTTTAAAGCTATGGTGGCTTGATGCTGAAATGCTGAGTGCAGTTCCCAGGGAAGGAACCTAGGGGCGAGGGGCACTCTGCTGGGGTACATCCTGTCTCAGTAATACTTACTGCAAGACAAATACTGAACACTATTTTCATTTTTCACCTTTTTACATAAAATTGAAAATCCTCTTCACATTTCTTTCAGTTAGCAAAAACAGATACTAATGTAGATCTTTTGTAACAGCAAAAGGGCATAAAAGGAACTTTAGAAAAGTGGGGGATACCTGTATATCTTATTTATGTTTCTGTCCTAGTATCTAGTTGAGCGCCTAGAACATGTAATGTGCTTAATTGATGTTTGCTGTTAAGGTGAATATAGGATCAGAATTTACAACTCAATTTCCCCAGAGTCTGATTTTAAGAATTACTTTGATACTTATTAAAAATGCAGATCCTCAAACTAATCCCTTGGAGATTTCTATTGACCAGGTTGAATTAGGGATAAAGATTACCTATGTTATCAGGTGTTCCAAATGATTTTCAGACAGGCAAATGAGGAAAGGAAAGAATTGCTACAGTTATTTAACCATGAGAGATAAGAAAACCTATGTCTTTTTACAAAATATGTCTATCTTGAGGGATCCATGCAGCATTCCCCTATCCTCATTTACCTGCTACCTACCTGTGCTATGCAAGTAAAAAAAAAAAGAAAACAATTTTTCATCATATAAAAATAAGGGCATGAGGATAATCTAGCTTGAGCTCAGAATATAAACTCAGCAAGGGGCCTGGTTATGACTTCAACATTGTTTGTATTCTTTCGGCTAGTGTTTTCATTGTGGCCTGAAAATGTCATGACTCAGAGTAGTTATTTGCAGAATTGCTTCAAAATTTTGTCTAAACCACTATAATTTCATACCTGGCATTGAAACTACTTAGTTTGCCTGCAAGAACTCCACTTACTTGGCGAATATACAGGACTTGCTGGAACTAAGTTAGTGTGTAATGTTTTATTCTTTAGGAATACATACTAGTTCAAAAGAAGATAGTGCTCCACCTTTGCCACCTACCCTACATAACTCACTCCTTAATCCATGCAGTAAACTTTATACCTCCACGATTCAAAGGAAACTTTCTTTTGAAGATCACTAATGATCTCTGCATTGCCATGTCCAACAAACGTACTGGCATCTGTTGACCTCTGAACTAACACTGCAAGTTTATTCAACACTTGTTCTTCATTGGCTTCCTGGTTTTCCCATTTCTCTCAGATGCGGCTTTTGGGTCTCCTTTGCTCATAAATTCTTTTTTTACTCCTGTTTCTAAATAAGTTTGGTTTCATTTTGAAACCTAAACGTGTCAGTCTAGCAGTTAGGTTCTACCAGATTTGACAAACTGTTCTGGCTTCATCACACAAACCTCTTCTCCATGTATCCTATGGCCTAGACCAGTTCTAATCTCATATGACTTTTAAAATAGTTAAAATTAAATGAAATTAAAAATTCCTCAGTCATACCATCCACCCATCAACAGCGACATGCGGGTAGTGGCTACCATACAGTACAAGACATTTATAGAACATTACTGTCGGGGAGAAAGTTCTGTCGGGCAGCACTAAAGTAGTTAGACTGCTTGACTTTCTCACCTCCAAACTTCGGTCCATTCTGTTCCCTATACCTGGAATGCTCTCTACCCACCATCCCTCTTCCTATCAAAATATGACCCTTTCTTCAAAATTCATTCTAAATACTTAACCTGTCTGGACTCCCAAAGTGCTTTATGCCACTCTTACCCTCTGTTCTGTCATTGCTGTTGTGAATGTCTGCTCTTCCTGATTAGAGATTAAAGTGTCTGAAAATTTGATATTTACCAACTGTTGCTGAGTGCTAAGAGTCTTAGGTTCTCATAACTCCACTGTGAAATGTGCGTTGTCTTGCCAAATATTATCATTAGGGAAACTAGGGGAGTACTCGTTGTGGCTCAGCAGGTTAAGAATCTGACTAGTATCCATGAGGATGCAGAATTGATGCCTGGCCTTGCTCAGTGGGTTAAAGGATCCCACATTGCTGTGAGCTGTGGTATAGGTCACAGACGTGGCTCAGATCTGGCACTGCTGGGGCTGTGGCAGAGACCAGCAACTGTTGCTCCGATTTGACCCCTAGTCTGGGAACTTCCATAGGCTACAGGTGTGACCCTTAAAAAAATAAAAATAAAAAAAAGGAAAATGGGATTTAAGATGATGAAGCGACTGGCCAAAATGAAGGTTTCAAGACAGGAGGTGATCACACAAAGTCCCAGAGTGGTGAGCCTTGAGTCACCCCGGGATGGTCTGACTTTAAAGCCCACACCCTTCATCATAGGGACGCACTGCTTCTTCCACATCATTCACCATATTAATGTTCACCCCACATGCCTCATGATACCAGATACAGCTCCATTGGTGAATAAATGAAGAGTGAATAATGCTTTATATGTATAAGGTAATTTACAGTTCATAAAACTTGTTGACAGCCATAATTTATTTCCATATGATTTCCCTAACGGCTCTGAGGTAGCTCTATAGGAAACATTACCTCCATGTCACAGAGTTTGAGAGAGTTCGGAGGCCTCCTGAAGTCCACGCTGCTATTTAGTGATGAGAGAGGACGTGAGCCCATGGCTTCTGCCTCCAAGTTCCATCAGCCTTTCTCTCAAACCCCTGAGGGTTCAAAACTCATCAATAATCAACAAAGATGACTGCGTGTTAAAGCTTAATGTACTGCCTTCTACGTGCCCTTTTTATTCTTTAAAAAACATGAAAATGAGACAATTGTTGATGTCTGCAGGAGGGAGGAGGCAGTTTGGTCAAGTTTTCAGTGCTGGTTAAATAGGCACAAATTTAGACCTTCATCATATTGTTTTTGCCCTAACCCCATTAAAATAACTTGCTTATATTAAACAAAATTCTGAGAATAGTAATTAGCAATTTAGCTATGAATATGTATGATTATTTTTAAGTCCACTAATAATATGCATGGGTCTTATCTGTAATTATATCTGCATTTTTTTTCTTTGTTTCTCTCTCCTTCAGGAAAGACATTTAAAATGTATTTGGGAAAGGTTCAAAAAAATTAATTCTAGTACTCATTTTCTAGAATTTTCTTAAATGTTTTGTGGCTATAATTATTTTTGCCTTCTCAAGGCAAACAAAATATCACAATGTGCATTACCATGTTTGTTGACAAAAATGTGAGATTCAAGGATTTAATTTTATACCAGTTAAATAACAGAAGAAAAGTTATACTATATTTTCTTCTTCATTATATTAATTTTCTCATATACTTAAACAGTTTTATATTTTGTCTTTTATCTGCAATTACACATAAGAGTATTATACTTCCATTGGGAGTTCCTGTGGTGGCACGGCAGAAATGAATCTGACTAATATCCATGAAGATGCAGGTTCGTTCCCTGGCCTCACTCATTGTGTCAGGGATCCAGTGTTGCTGTGAGCTGTGGTGTAGGTCACAGATGCGGCTTGGATCCTGCATTGCTGTGGCTGTGGTATAGGCCAGCAGCGGTAGCTCCGATTCGATCCCTAGTCTGGGAACTTCCATATGCTCTGGATGTGGCCTTAAAAAAGCAAAGAAACAAAAGAGTATTATACTTCCTACCAGTTATTTCATAGCCATCTTTGAGCTTCATGTATTTTGTGTACATATGAGGTTATTTGGGGGTACGATTTAGGAGGATTAAACTTACCTCCTTCGAGTGCCTTTTCTGAGTCATGATGAAGATTCTTTATAAAAAGTCTTTTCTCTAATCTGAACAGGAGCCTAAAAAATAACTGGCCCAAGACAACCTGGCCAGAGAGTGGCAAAGTTCAGTTTCAAACCCAGGCCAGCCTCATTCTAAACCATATGACCTTTTCACTATGAATGACCAAATGGTTGAATGGCTGAATATTAAATGAAAGACCTCTTGGTTAAAACATAAATGCACCTGATACCTATGCACCCAAATTTTTATTCGATGAATAAATAAACAAATGGGTAGATAGAGCTCAAGACACATCAGCTCATTTACTTCCCTACCAAAAGAGAACATCTTCAAATAAACATTCAAGAGAAACACACTATAAAGAAAATGTTTCAGCAATAATGGGGCTTTTATAGGATTACTCTCTCTAAGTTCAACAGTCTTAATGCACAGGCAATTTGCTTGAAGCGTATAATGCCCTTGGATTTCAAGTTGAGGAGTCTGATCACCTGGAAACAGAAAATTAAAAATCTGAAATACTGTTAATACATAGATTGAACTTACTTAGGACTTTACGTGCTTCCACATAAAGTCAAAGAGATAGACACAGGAGTGATGTTCGCTACAACCAAATATTGCCTTAATTCCAAATTTAATTTCTGCAATTTGATCTAATGATCAAGGCATACGGGGCCTCCACACATGAAGAGCTTATACCAATTTAAAGCAAATGCATCAAGTAGGCAAGAATGCAGTCACGTAGTAGTGATTTTCTTTTGATATGTTTCATTCCATGTTTTTTGTTTTTTGTTTTTGTTTTTTTTTTTTTTTTTTTATCCCTTACCTGCAGCCACTATGCAAACCACAGGCTAATTTAAAAGCATTGTACTTCTTTTCCATGATGTCAATCTTTCTTCCACATCCACTCTTTTTACAAATGACTGCTAGAAAAAATTTCCGCAAAGATAGTTTTATCACCAGCTCAAAATCTATCACAGTTCTCAAAAGCCTGGTATGTAACAGACTCTTAAAGTCTTTACCCCTCTCACCAGCCTAGTCCCTCACATCTCTCTAAGGCAGATTCTCCATTAGTTTAAAAAATAAAACAAAGAATAATCTTCTGCCATGCCTGGAATGAAGTAAATGTATTTTCTTATCTGTGCTTTCTGGCATACTAGTGATCCTAATTTAGAGTTTTTGTAACTGCTTTACAAATTATTTTTGACATATTTTCATATGGGTGTGCTATCAGCCTCTGTATCAGTGAGAGTCTCACAAGGAAACAGAATTCATCCCAGATGATTCAAACGAAGAGATTTTAATGAAAGAGTAATTTATCAAAGTGTAGGAAAAGTTAAGGAACAAACAAGATGGCAAGGCATCTAGAGACCAGCGCTGGTGAGAAGACAGTGTTACCAGTGGGAATGAAGAGACACAGAGGAATAGCACATCCACAGGAGCCCAGATAAAGCTGGAGGCCTGGAAGAGGGCAGCCTCGATGGATTGACAGCCAGAAAGGACACCACCACAGCCAGGACACAGGGTGGAACAGGATGGGGAAAAGAAACAACCCCCCCACTTTCTCTTCTTGTCCTCCAGTATCTTGCTAATGCTTCCCATTGGCTAAGCCCAAGATGACTCAGATGGGAAGAGTGTCCAGGACATGTAATCTCTCCAGAAGCTGTAAGGGTCAGCTTTCCAGGGTACCAGGAGCACACACAGAACCATAGAGAATGGATGTGGGGACATGGCAAATCCCCAGCTCAGGCTTTGCCTTCTGAAGGGTGGCAGGGTCTAGATCACCCATATTCAGAGTGAGGAAACAGCTACAGGTCTCCCTGAAATCACAGTTATGTGTCACTTTGACAAACTTGGCTTAGAGGCTTAGCTTTCTTACCTTTAATATGCAATAACACTCAGTGTATAGACTTCTTCCGAATACTCAAGGAAAAAATGTCTACAAAATTTCTAGCACAGTAAGCTCTCAATAAGTGGTAACTACTGTTACCAACAATGAAAACTTATCCTAAAATAAATATATGTGTGTAATAAAATAGTTTAAAACATATATTTATACAATAAATAAATAAAGTTTAAATCCTGTTTTAATCCTACAGTAAGTCATAATAAACTGACTCTTATAGGACATTTATAATACAAGAATGAACCATCAAAGATAGAAATGAACTAACAGAAGGCGAGTGGTCACCTTTGGAGCTCACCTCTACCCCACATCCCCTTGCCTTAAAAACTATGGCAGGACATCTTTAGGACTTGGCAGGCTGACTATTTCATTTTACACTAGTGACTTGGATGCCATTTCTCCTCCTTCCACTCGGTAACAGACGGTGCCCTGGACAGCAGTGACATCTGCAGCCCCAAGGGAGAAGGGTCAGCACAAATTTTAATTTTGCTTTTGGTTTAGGGCTTTCAGTACACAAACATTTTTTTTCCTCCCTGTCGGTTTGCATCTAGCTTGGTATCTGACATTTTTAAATGCTTTATGTATTTGGATTGACCCAGAAATTTACAGTTCCATGTTTTTGCTTATACTGCTTTATATCTTTAATTCAACCTCTTCGGTTTAAAAAAAAAAAAAAAAAGGGCAAGTGAAAATATGAAAAAGTGCTCTAGCTATCATTTCTATATCACTAAGAATATTAAGAAGAGAGTATTCAGCTCTTTTTGAGATTCCTATCATTGCAAATGGTAACACTTTAATATTTTAAATAATAAGAAACAGGAATACTAAGGGATAGCCTATAAAAATCTGTAAGCAATTTTACTCAACTAGAAAAAGGAGCTCAAAATCTGAGAAAAGAATTTATAAAAATTCACTGGAAAGGAATGAGATTCCTCCCTGAACTCGGCCTTGAGAGTAAAAATAAACAAATGAATAGATGATAGATAGATAGATAGATAGATAGATAGATAGATAGATAGATAGATAGATAGATAGATAGGGTCTTTATTCTTAGAAGGTCAAGTGTCTGCACCAGGAACAGTTTAATCTTCCTGAGATCAATTGTTTCAGGGGAATTTCTGTAATGGGAGTCTCTCCTGATATTTGTGGCTACATTTGGGGCCATAAAAATTTCCTATTCAGGCATCCCACAGAGAAAAAGCACCTATCCCTAAGTATATAAAATAATATCCTCATTGTTGAGCCCTCAATAGTATTTGTAATTTCCCTATGCCCAGGCGTAGTCTTCCAAAGGTCAAAGAGAACTCCGAAGGCTACGATTATAATACAATTAGATCAAAATGGAAGGCTGGCCTTGGGTAGCTATTTCTAAAGGGAGTCAGTCACAGGACAATAAAAACTACCTTTCATGCCCAAACATTCTCCTTGATCAAGGAGAGACTGACTAGATAGAGTCAGAACTCAAGGGTCATTTCTGATTGGCCTCAATCCAAACACTACAACAAAACTCAAGAAGCTTCACAGGTAGTTCCCCTTGTGGCTCAGCAGGAACAAACATGACTCCTGAGGATTCAGGTTCAATCCCTGGCCTTGCTCAGTGGGTTAAGGATCTAGCATTGCCATGAGCTGTGGTGTAGGTTGCAGACGTGGCTCGGATCCTGCGTTGTTGTGGCTGTGGCATAAGCCAGCAGCTGCAGATCTGATTTGATCCCTAGCCTGGGGACTTCTATATAGCACAGGTGCAACACTAAAAGGCAAAAAAAAAAAAAAAGAAGAAGAAGAAGAAGAAGAAGCTTCACAAATAATCACTCAGTTAATTTAGGTGTTTGGATTATACAGATGATTCAAAGTCCCTTTCATCTTTTTAAACTTGACTGATTCTGAATTTACAACAGAATATTGAACCTCACTTCAACTATGCAATGGGGAGAAGAAGAAAATAAAACAAAATAGGCCTTCTTTTATTTTGATGCCAGAAAGGCAAATAGAATGTCATGTATAAATCACTCAGACTAGGAGCTCACATTAACAGCAATCCATTGTAAGATAAGGAGATATATAGGATTTCTGGTCCTGGTTCTTTACTCTGGCCCTTAAACAAGTAATTTATTACAATCGATTTCAGTTTTCTAATCTGTAAAAAATAATTCAGGGTAAGTAGTCTCTAATATTTCTTCCAACTCCACAAAAAAGCTGTTGTTTTCTTTATCAAAAAGGATAAATAAAATTTTATGAATTGTAGACCGTATTTCAAAGAGGCTACATTTCAAGTGGGTCTGAAGCAGCCAAATGTATATTCAGAAACTTAAACATAAAAAAGTAAAAGAAGGAGCACGTGATTGAATTCAGTAAATTCATTCAGTAAAGTTGCAAGAAAAAAAAATGCACAGAAATCTATTCCATTTTTATACACTAACAACAAAAGATCAGAAAGAGAAATTAAGTAAATAATCCCATTTACTATCTCATTAAAAATTATTTTAAAAAATCTAGGCATAAACTTATCTAAGGAGGTAAGAGACCTGTTCTCTGAAAAATCTAAGAGGCTGATGAAAAAAAATTGAAGGTAACACAGATGGAAAGATAATTACCATGATCTTGGATTAGAAAAATCAATCCTGTCAAAATGACTATACTACCCAAGGCAATCTACAGCTTCAAGGCAATCCCTATCAAATTATCAATAGCATTTGTATGGAATGAGAACAAAACATTTTAAAATGTGTATGGAACCACAAAAGACCCCCAAAATCCTCGGGGACTCATATATATACATAAATTAGGTTTAGATGATTTCATGTAACAAATCTGATTTGATTTTTAATTTTTGAACATATTTACTAATTCAAGGATGATTTTAAACCCTCAGGGAGCAAGAGGTGGGGCAGGATGGTAGGGGGCATTTCTAGCTATCTTCCACCTTCAAATGTAACTTTTCTGAAATAAAATGAAGAAACCCAAATTGTAATCATAATAAAGGTTCTCATCTGATTCCAAAAACAAGCTTGTTTTTCTCCTTAGAAATGAAAGTTCCTGAAGGGCAAGTCTTTGTGGCACTTGGCCCAGTATTATTTCTGTCATGTAAATATCATGGAGTGATTGTAATGGTATAGTTTTTAATCCTACTCCTTATAACCACAAAGAAACCCAGGTAACTCTGTGCAGGTACAATGATGTTCGACTCTACTAAGTTGGCTTGTTCTCTTGAAGCCAAAGCAGTTCTGAGTTTCCCCACCTTATTGCCAGGATTTATATGTACCCTTCCCATACCCATTAACACGTCTTGAGAGCAACCAGTTAAGTACATAAACCAACAAATGAAGAAAACGGAGTAGCAGAATTCCAGACACATTTTATACCTCTTACTGTTTATTTAGTTTGCAGTTTTTTTCAATAGGAAAGTCTGCCTACTTCTGCACATTTTCAGTTTTCTCCTGTGCATTCTGTATTACAATTTCAAAATAATTTGACCATAGATCCAGTACTATGCAAGTCCCTGAGTGTGTAATAATCATCAAAAAAACTTGCAAAGGCTATAGCAGTAGGATGTGCAACATATTTTATGATGTCAACGGCGCTGCCAAGAAGGCAAGAAGAGCTCGAAGGAGTGCATGAGAAAATCCATAGGATAAACAGGCTTCATTAATTTCTGAACAGGCTGCATAAATTCATTAACGCTGACAGATTAATAGCATGGCAATGTAAATGAAAAGTCACCAAAATCCATTTTTTAATGAAAAAAAATCAGAGATAATTCATCTTATAGAGTCAAAATTTCATTCTCAAAAATGTATAGGTATGGAGACTTTCTCAAGTAAGTCCTTCTATCCCTAAGTCACTATAGTTTCTGTGCAGCCAGATTTTCAGGTCATAAGAAATATAAAATGTGGAGTTAACTCTTGGATGTTAATCTAGTGTTTATTCTGAGTTGCAATGAATGAATGCACTAGAGCAGCAGAGTAAGGGCCAAAAGAAGGGAAGGATTCATTTTGGAAGGGCTGAGAAACAATAGTCTAGAAATGTGTCAGGACAGGTTATACTCATTCAAAGGATCCGGACAATTCAAGAGAGCCAGGGAGACGAAGATGTGGTCCATCCGGATGTCTCAAAGAAGGGAAGTTTTCAATCTGGAACCTGAAAGGAGCATGAGATGCACCTGAAAATCAAGCCAGGAGAGACTTCTTTTTCAAGAACTGGTTAGCTGAAAGAATCAACTGGAGACAGAAAGAATCTAGGGGCTAGGAAGTAAAACCTATAGCCCAATTATAAGGACAGACTGAACAGTGAGATTGGGTATAGTTCACAAGTGCATACAGTGGTTTCCTGGAGATTTCCTTGAAGTAAATCTACCCTCAAATTACATTTGCCATGTTAAGGGTACTGCTGAGCTTCCCAGAAAGCCATCAGGGGTAAAGTTCCCCAGGCACAGGGCCGTGGTCCTTGGGAAGTACTGGTGCTCTCTTGAGTGGTTACAAAGTCATCAGAACAGAACATGCTATGAGTGTCTGTGTTTGAGATGGAAAGGACGGAGCCAGCAATGAGGAACTAGGTAGAGTTTGCCCCTGTTTTGATAAGACTTATTCTCTGTTTATTTATAATAAAATTACCATCATTGGGAGTTCCACTGTGGCTCAGGGGTAATGAACCCTACTAGTATCTATGAATTCACTGGTTCAATCCCTGGCCTCACTCAGTGGATTAAGGATCTGGAGCTTCTCTGATCTGTGGTACAGGTTGCAGACTCAGCTTGGATCCCGCATTGTGGCTGTGGCGTAGGTCAGCAGCTGTAGCTCCAATTCGACCCCTAACCTGTGAACCTCCATATGCCTCAGGTACGGCCCTAAAAAGCGCCCCTCCCCCCAAAAAATTACCATCATCACCACCCTCATCTCTAAGGATTACCCAAGTCTCTTGTTTACATTCTCCCCAACTCTGTCCCCAAATACTCACCAAAGTTAGTGAGAGGTGGAAGAACAAATTGTTTGCCCAACCTCACAATCATCTGTCCTAAAAGGTCATTTAAACTTTCATCAAACCTGCAGCCCTCGGGGAAGAGGTGAGTCATGCCGCCAGCATTGTCCTTTGAGGTCAGGCTTTGTGTCAGCCCTAGGGAAGATGCAGACCGACTCCACAAAGAAATCAGCGACAGGGACATTTTCTGTCACTGGGCAGGCAAGAAAAGGCTAAATGGTTTTCTGGGTTCTATAGACTTAAACTTCCATACCAAATAAGGAAACCCCTCTGGGACTCAGCAAGCCAGAATTCCCAGAATGTTGGCCTTGTATTGAGATGTAAACAAAGGCTCTTAAAAACAGAGAGGGGTAAGGCAGGAGGGCCTCCTAAACTGATATGAATTATTTGTTTTTCTGCTTTTTTTGGATCAGCTACACCCAGGCTTCCTTTCACAGGTACACACACACAAAAGAAGGCCTCTGTTTCATAAAAGTAGCTCAGACAAACAACACTCTTCAGGGTGCTGACCCAGAGCTGGCAGTCAGCCCATTCTCTGGGCTCTGGTCTGCGGGTACCTTTCTCTTCCACAGCTATCAGCCTGCGTCACACCTACGCCTTCCCTCTGACTGGGGACAAAGAGAAGCCACAGTGGAAATCCTTCTGTGTGCTGCTAATAAGCCTATTTAGAGTCAATGAGAAAGCCTCGTTTTGCACCAAATACAGACCTCACGAGTTGTACTGAATCAGTAAAACCCGAAATGTTTCTGTGCACTCCCTGTCCTCATTTTACTTCAGTCTGGGAGGTCAAGCTCAGCAAAATGTTGGCTGTGTTGACCTCTAAGTTTCCTTCCTTCTCTGATATCCTCCGCCTCTCCGTCTGCCTGCGGGATTTGAATCTTATTGAAATGATCACACATTCTGAGGGCGCCCTGAGCCCTTCTCCAGTTTTCCTACCTGGGCTCTGCTGAATCAGCATATTTGACATCTTGGATCTCTCTTGGCAAAGACCTGCATGTTGCTCCCATCTAACAGCTTAGCGAGCTCTGCCTATATTCTTCCTGAAAGAGATGTGGACGGGAGACACACATAGCACATACTCCCACCTCCCACAGGCCAGGGAAAACCTTCTGAAGTGTTTCATTAACCATGAACAGAAGGGAACTTCAAGCAAGCATTTTCATGTTCTTCATGAAAGATACTAATCATTTCCCCAAATGAAACGGCAAATCGAATCATTGGACCACAGTGATGTAAGCAAATAAACCTGCAGCTAAAAGGTTCTATACGGGCCAGTGGTTTAATGGAAAGTAATACAGGGGTGAAATGACATCACCTCTTGGTCAGAGCACCATCTCCCCTCCCAACAACTAGTCGCATCTGAACTCAGCCCAGTGTTGGGATGCAGTGGAGAGGTAGGTAAAGCAGTAAGTACCACTTCTGAAAACAATATAAGTTCTACATTTAAGCTCACTGTTTTAGCCATAGAGCATTTTGGTAACATAAGGGAGAATCAGAGCAATTTGAATGGTGTTTGTGAAAGATAACATACACCAGTAACAGCCACCACCATCCACAGATAGAAAAAAATTAACATTTAGCACAAATTCATAGAGGTTAAGTTACTTGCCCAAGATCACACGGTTAAGATGCAGTGTTTGTCTACCAATGAGGCTGAGAATTTTACTAGATGCTGAAAACAGAAATACCTAGTTCCTCTTAGGTCTTATGATTTGGTTAATAAACTTGCAAGCACTTTGAACAGTTTTCACTTACACTGTAAAGAAAAATGCTTATCTAAATTACTCCCCGTCTACATTTTGGTAGACCAAAGGGCTTGTTGTTTAAAGGAAGCCAGAGGTGAATTAATTTGAAAAATAAAGGAGCATTCTCTAATACTTATGTTTTATAATTCTGCAACTTATACAGAAATACATCTCAGGGAAAGATTGCTGAAAAGCTGTATATCATTTCAATTTTAATAAACCACATCACTTTTTATATTCACTGACTGGGAAGTCAGTATTTAAGAAACCTGTGATGAATCCATTTAATATAAGCAATTTGTCTGTATTGCAAATATTAACCTCCTGATTTACCTTAGAATTTTAATTTTTTTCACATGTTCTTAAAATGAGGCATGTTCATGTCAGGTTCAATAAATCCTTCCCACTTATCGATAATACATTGTGTTAGTTAGTATGCTTTCAGCTGCAAATAAGAGAAAATCTAATGCAGCATAGCTTTAAAAATGAGAGGGTTTATTATTATCTCATAACACAAGAAGGAAAGGGCATTCCAGGGCAGGTTAATTCAGAGGTTCGAAAACATCAGCGGTGACTGAATTTCCTTCTCCTTTTCTATTGTGCTACCCTCAGCATGATTTCCCCAGTGCAGGTCCAGCCACTAATTGCAACTGTAACAATAACCAGACAACAAAGGCTCCCCACTCCCTGAAGGGTCTTGAAAGACTTTGCCATCTAGCTCATTGACCAGAACTATATTACGAGTCACCCTTTTAACCAAACACTGGCAAACAGGATAGGCCCGCCATAAATGGACAAGACCAATCAGAATTAACTGGGCTACATGGGGTGCACTCTAAAACAAAGTGTTGTTCTGTAGCCTAGATCTCTACTGTCCATTGTGACAGCTACTAGCCATGGGTGGCTGTTCTCATGTATATGTAAACTGATTAAAACGAAATAAAATTTAGTTTCTCAGTTACACTATTTAACATTTCAAGTGACCAGTAGCCACATGTGCCTAAGGGCTATTCTATTGGACGACACTGATATAGAAAAATGTCTTTATCACAGAAAGTCCTGTTACATGGTACCAGCCTAGAAGAAAGGGAAACTGCAATTGGATATATTATAGTACCTGCTGTACTCCCTGTGTAGCAAGCAATAAGCTTTCTGTGTATCATTGCTTCTAATCTTCTTCTGTATTATATGTTAGGCTGGATACTAGGTTGCTACCTAAGGATGGGAAATTTTAATTGGAAGGATCTTGAACTATTTCACAGGCAGGGCATGGTTAAGGTTTTGATCCCAGTCAGTAGTCTCCTTTGTTATCTCTGTTTTGTCTAAATGTCAATATCTTTCTTCCAGGCCAAGTTTATCCTCACAGTGAAGAACTTGACAATCTTCTCAGCCTCATGTCTCACAGCCTTACCCTTTATTCCCTTCTTCAGTTCCAGTCCTAAATACCCTTGTGGAGGGACTCTGATGGTCCAGCCTGAGTCATACACCCAGCCTTAGACTAGTCAGTTGCAGCTGCAGAGACTTTAGGGAGGGAACTATGGTCTAGGGTCAAAGATCAGATATATGAACTGAGAAGGTCCAATCATGGATACTGAGGACAATTCATAGAGAAATCGGAATTCCAGGGTCTTCTCCTTTAACACATTCTCTGAAGGTTGAGTCCCTCAAGCTCTGACTCAGGCTCTTTGAAATATGCTGTCCACATAATTTCTGGGTCTATCTCACTCAGTCTCATTTATAAGTTAGTGACTCTCCCAAATCTTTCTCTACAGTGAACTTCTTTCCTCAGCTTCAGACTCATAATTATGGGATTTCTCAGATATCTGCAGCTGAATCTCTCACAGGATTCCTTAAGTCCAGCATATCCCAAAGAGAATTCATCAAACTCCCCTTCCCCCTATTCCCCAAATGTCCTCATATCCATATGTCAGGAACACTGTCTCAACCAATGATCTAATTTTCTAATCCAAGAGTCAAGTTGTCATCCATGGTTTGTCCACTCCTTAATTACTTGCCATGTCCCAAATCTCTCTCTGAAACTATCTCGTGTCCATCCACTTCTCTCTACCACCAGTGCAGTACAGGCATTCTAACCTGGGTCACTCTCACCTCTGAAGGAATAACTATAAAAGCCAACTGGTCTCCTTCCTCCAACGTTATGCCTTGCCAGTGTTATGCTACAGCCAGAATAATCTTCCTAAAATGGAAATCTGATTATGTCACTGATTTGCTTGAAACGTTTTAGAACCTGTTCATTGCCTTTCAAAACAAATGTGAACTCCCAGGTGAGGCATGTAAAATCTTACCTGCCTGCTCTTTTCCTAGGTCTCTATCCTACCCTCGCACTGTTCTCCCCTCCCCCACCCCCTACCACAGCCATACTGAACTTGTTCAGTTCCTCAAACTGCCATTCTCGCTCTTGTCTCCTGGACTTTGTGCTTCCTTCTGTTTGAAATACTAATTCTATGGATCACCTCTTTGTTCTGTCTAAACGTTGCTGGTATTTTAGTCTCCACTGAAACAACGCCACTCTTCTTCCCTACACTACCTTAGGTAGTAGCATGCTCGCACTACTCACCAACCATACATAACACATTTCACTGCAGGGATGTAACTTAACTATTCACCTTCACCATCAAATGGTAAGCCCCAGGAGGGCAACGACCATTTCTGTTTGCTTTCTAACATGCCTCTGACATCTAATGGTGCCTGACAAAAATTATATAATAAATAAGCTGCATTCAGCTCATTCATGCATTGAACAGGTATTTTAAGAAAGCCTATTTTTGCCAAATGCTATCCTAGGCACTGAATGTCACAGAGAACAAAGCAAAGTCCCTGCCTTCCTGATGCCTGTGTTTTTGTGAGGAAAGAAAACCAATGATAATAAACATGTTTAAATGTAATGAATAAACACATTCTTAACTGGTATTTTATATCATATTTTCCAAATAGTCTTTTGATTATTCTGTTACCTCATAATAGGTAGTATAGATATATAGTATGTTCCACCCCACCACATAGTATAAATGTAATTTTTTAAAAAATATAACACTATAGAAGGCATTTATAATCATGAAATCAAATATTCCAGTTAGATTTGGCTGAAAGGCACAGGCCTACATATGTTTATAGAATTATATTCTCATCTCCATATTAGCAGTGCAGTCAGAAATTTAAGGACAAAATACCAGAAGAGTAAATTTTACTATTAAATGATAGTAAAGGCTCTTTTACCATAAGCATCTGTATTAAGCATTTCTGTTCATTAAATTTCCGTTCCAACAATTAAAATATTTGTCACATTTATGCCAAACTAGGCCCCATCATCATATCTACATGATTAGAATGAAGAGATAGAGCTATTGGCCATCATTTTGGACCAATTAAGTAATTTAACAAACATATAATGAATGCTATGATTTGCTAAGCCATGAAGATACAGGCCCTGCTCATAAGAGGCTAATCTCTAATCTAATCTCTTCATTTTTCAAACAATGTATCTTCATTAAATACAAGCTCCTTGAGGAGAGGGATTGGAGTAGTCTAACACGTTATAATAGAGATTTAACAAAAGCTACAAGTAACCAAAAATTAAAACTCTCCAGAAGGTTTTCTTAATCAGCCTTAGTAAACTCTGATCACATCTCATTTGATGTCTGCTTTGCCCTAATGTATCTAATTCTTTGTTCAGCTGAATATGTCGATCTTTTTGTTTGGATGTGTTCCTATTCTTAGGAACAGAATTCTTTTATAGTAAATCTCTTTTATTTCATCAAGTCATCCATGTAGCCATGGAATTTCCTCAAATCCCATGGGATTGAAGGAGTCTTAAGGTAAAACTTCTTAGAAAATAAATATTCCTTTTGTAATATAAATAGTTGGCCCCTGCATTTATCTGTTTTGGGATATCAAATTTTCTGAATATTGAGCCATCTGTATAGTCTTTCTTTCTTTGTTTCATTTTGTTTTAATGAACTGGTTCCCCAACTTGAAGTTTAATAAACACTGACAGAAAGACATTTTCTTCTAATGTTTCTGTACTTTTCTAACCCTTCCCTCATTCTCACTGGCTCAAGCCTTATTATAGGTTTTCAAAAAAAAAAAATGGTTTTCAAAAATGCTTAACTGTCACTTGATTGCTTATATTCCCTGTCCACTTCTGAGTCCCTTGCCATGTTCCCCAGAGATATGGCTGATTCCCAACCCATCAAGCTAATGCCTGAGTCCACTGCATGTTTTGCACAAAGACATTTCTACACTCCTAAATTTATCTTGACTCTATAGAATAGATGTGCTTCTGTTTTAAGTTACGACCTGAAAAAATGCAAGAGTTTATGTTCCTTCCAAGTTCACCCCCAAGACACTTCCTTACGCTTCCACATTTCCAGCAGTATTAATGCTTCTGAGACCAAGAGCATCAATCTGACCCACTAAGAAGTCAGGGAGATCACAAAGAGGGAATACTTACCTCTCAATGGCCACTGAGGAAACAGGCCACCATACCAGGAAAACATAGTGAAATGGGTCAGTGCACCTCGGCCCCTCGCTGGGAAAGGCTTTCAGAACAGGAAAGGGTTAAGGAGAGAATCAAGTGTCAAATCAGATTTCAGCCCTTCTGTCACCTTCAGTCAGGTAGCAGCTATGTAGGGCTTTAGATAACTCCCTTAGGCAGAATGGGCCTCCATTTCCTTTACTGAGAAACAGAAGAACTGAGTAAAATGATCTCTATGGACCTTTCCAACTCCTTTACTGTATGGATATTTATGACTGAGAGTGCAATTTTTTCTTTTTAAGTTTTCAGAGTATTTTGGGATCTTGACATGGCAAGCTTTGCAATCTCCTTTGCAGATTTTGGAGGTACAGGTGCATCTGTGTACATTTCTTTAAATTGAGTAATTAAGACTCCCACTTTCAAATTTCCTAATGAAGCGACACACACACACACACATTACTGTATCTTTATACTTTACTAATCCAAATAGTTTATTGAAGACAGTATGTATAACACATATTAGGGATTGTAAATTTTTGTATTTGAAAATTCGTAGTCTTATTTGGATGACCTTCTTTAAGACATCTTGAGTTTATCAGTAATCTTTAGCACAGTTGAGTATCTATTATGCTAATGAAAGGTCAGGTGCCTTTATTTCTATAAACTAATAGCCACCTGTTACTCAAATTGTGGCCCAGAGTCCACATTGTCATCATATCACCTGGGACTGGTCAGAAACTGCCTCTCCACTCCCCACCCCCACCCCCCACTGCACCGAGACCTATGAAATCAAAATCTGCATTTTAACCAGATGTTCAGGTGATTTACATGTTCATTGAACTTCTAAAAGTGCTATTATATATTACAGTGCTTCCTGCACTGCTTTAAAATAGGTGGCGGGGGGGGGGTTCCTACAAGGGAAATAATAAATTAGCAAACTAACTGTAATTTAGCAAAGTGAATTTCTACAATTAATGCCTCTGGGCTTGAAATCATAGAAGCTTAGAGTTGATAGTTTGTCCATTTCTTTTTAATGTAGTCTTAGGTCTACTCTTATAAATGGGGGGAGGAGGACTGGATGAAGAGCTTTATTCTATTCAAGACCAACTCACAAATACTATATACACACCAAAAATCAATATGAAGAATATTAACATATTAGACTTTTCTATGATTAGGTAATAACAAATATGCTATTTTTGTTTCACTTTATAGCTGGTGATTTTAAAATTTCATAATGCATCGCTGTCATACATAAAGTATCTTAAGAAAACAGTTTTCAATGATACAGTTAAGAACTCTGAAATACGTAAATAAAAAATAAATGGAGGATATAAAATTCAAGTATAAGTTCAAACAAAACAGACAAGGATCTCGTTGCAGCTCTAAGACAATATGATTTTTCAACCATTCACTAAACTTTTCGGGGTTCCATTTTTTTCTTCTACAAAATAAAAGAATGCTTTTGATTTTTATGTCCCAGCTCTAAAATTCTGAAATTGAGGTTATGTCTGAAATCAATGCTCATTTTGTCAAATGCATATATTGAAATTCAGTATGAAATCCCAGAAGTGGACTAAATAAGTCATTCTGAAATTTCTGCTTTTTCACTTGATAAGAATGGGAACATATATGCTAATGGCCACCTTGTGGTGCTAATGTAAAGATATTGTCCCCAACATACTTTTTCTCTATGCAAGGAGCAAATGCAGATGATAGAATACATTTTATTGAAGGAAAAGTTACCTTAACGTCCTTTCATTCTGAATCACCAAATCAAATCGTATGGTCCATCCCCTTTGCAAACTATCCAATTCATTAATAAGGTCTCCATGATTGCTGAGTGAGTAGGTAAAAGTTTGCATCTTCCACAGTCCCCAAAACAGGGAAAGGTGGAGAGACAGTTACACGTCAAAAGCTACCTAGTTACTCTGGCACCAGAAAGTAAACTGACAGGACTTTCAGGGGCTAATTATTGAGCCTGCTATTTGGTTCACAGACAGAATGGCTTGTTTGCAGGAAGAAACATATTTGTGCATTGCTTTTCCCGTTACCACTATTTCTATCATCATAAATAAGAGTCAATAGGCCATTTCGAGCAGCATATGCTCACCACCATTTAGCATCTGAGTGTCAGCCATATGCAGGCTTAGCAGCCGTGCACCAACCTCCTGGCTGAGAATTAAAACCCACCAGACAAGGGAAGCACTTCAAATTCATTAAGGCAGTGTGGATTTGTCTGTGTGAGCAACTTGAAGGCAAGGTAGTCTAGTCTTTGTCTATATCTATAGCAATCTCTGGCATGAGGCGGGCTATCCCAAACAAATAAACAAGTGAGTGGATGGATAATGAATGAATGGGTGGATGGATGGTTGAACGAGGCAAAAAAAGGTTTTAAGAGGGCTATATTGGGGAGTTCCTCTTGTGGCTTAGCAGAAATGAATCTGACTAGCATCCAGGAGGATGCAGGTTCCATCCCTGGCCTCACTCAGTGGGTTAAGGATCCAGCGTTGCCATCAGCTGTGGTGTAGGTCCAGATATGGCTCGAATCTGACATTGTTGTGGCTGTGTGCAGGCCAGGGGCTATAGCTCCAATTTGACCCCTAGCCTGAGAGCCTCCATATGCTGTGGGTACAGCCCTAAAAAGACAACAACAACATAAAAGATGCTATATGGGGAGTTCCCATTGTGGCACAGTGGGTTAAGAACTTGTCTGGTGTCCATAAGGATGCGGATCCCTGGCCTTGCTCAATGGGTTGAGGATCTGGCGTTGCTGCAAGCTGCTGTGTAGGCAGCAGATGCAGCTCCAATTCGACCTCTAGCCCGGGAACTTCCATGTACCGCAGGTGTATTCCTAAAAAGAAAAAAAAGAAAGAAACACCAGATGCTGTATGGAACCGACTGGATTTAGGGAGTTGGTCAGAGGATGCTATGTTGATGAGGACAGAGCTATTTACAATTCACGATGGAGAAACAAAAGCCAAGACATAATGTGACACAGGAGGGAGACTGCCCTGGAGGAGCAACTGTTCTGCACTTGCTCATGTCCCTGCAACATTGACTCTCAGGCCTCCCTAGGGAAGACACGAATGAGAATCACGGCCATTGCAAAAGTCAAGGGAAACCTCAAAAGAAAAACTCTCCACTGCCAGTCAGTCAGGGTCCAGCTGGAAAGAACAATGTCAGGCAAGGAACTGATCAGAGAACCGGTAGGAAAAGAAAAAAATGAGCCGATGAAGGGGAACAGCGGAAGAGGAATTCAGGCAGATCCCTGAGGGGGGAAAACGGTGTGTAAAAAATGTGCCAAAACAAGGAGAGACGAGGAAGACCCCAATCCTCCAGGGAGGGTGTGTGGGCGTGTGGGTCAGGAGCAGCAGAAAAGCATTAAGTCTGAGAGAACACAGGGAGGGAGGGAGAGGTCAAATAAAAGTGTATAAAATAACACCCATCACCACTGATAACAAGTATAAAAGAATCCCTTTTTCTTCTTGAGGGAGACAAAGGGAATTTTAAGTAGGATTAAGTAGTAGTAGCTTTTAGAACTCAGCAGCTCTCAGAAGCAATAATAACTACATAAATAGCTAAGTGGATGGTAGGAATTACTTCACTTTGGAATCCGGCCAGCATATCAAAGTTAACAGTAGTATCACATCTTTTTGAAAGCTTTCCTGAGATTCCGGGGTGGGGGGGAACATCATCTCGGAAAACGGTACCAAGTTAATTTCAGGAAGGGGATGCGTCTCACGGCTTGAAGACATTCTCTCTCCCGAAAATTGATAGGACAGAAGCTCCAGCCTGCTGGGAAGCACTCGCTTATCCATGTAAATACATCGCCGGTATCGCCCCCAGTGGAAGCAAATAATTACGTTCACAGACTACCATCGCCTAATGTAAGAGTTTACTCAAAACATAACCCGCAAATGATGCTCCAAATGCAGCAAAAAGGACCTTGTGGATATTCCGCTTTCAGAGTTCTCTGGCTTTTGCACTCATTGGGAAGGGTTGAGATGTAAACCCTGTAAGGTCACATTTTGAAACATGCACAATGGTATACATTCATTTCTGAATGAGATGGAATTGAGCAAATTGGAAATAAAAATAATGTTCAAATCCTGGACCCTCTACTCATGAATATCCTGTAAATTTTCACTCCTAAGTACATTAAGTATATTTCCTCTTTGTCCACTCACACACTCAATCATCTGCTTTCCTTCTCCAAAACAGAGATAAAAACTGGGCATTGATGGCAATTAGGGGTACAAGTTTCTTCTCTCCCAACTGGAAATATTCATGTGTTACTGTTTTCGAAAAAATGATAGAACATTGCATTCTTTATTGTCTACCCAGAGACAAGTTATTTCAGGATCATCTACAATGGAATTTGCATGAAAATCTGTTTACTGACCCCATCCCCTAAGGGTAGATTTGTCCTAGCACTTGGAGGAAACACCATTTTCATTGCACTAGAAATAGTTCTAATTAGACAGATTGTCACAATTTTAGCAACACCCGAATAAATCAAAGGAATATGAAACAGACATGCCACCAGGTCTGGATTCTACAACAACCCAGTTCAGTATTTATGCTTGAAGTAAGTATTCCATATATACAATCAACAGATGCTAAAAGGACATCTATAGACATCAACATTCGGGGGGAAATCTAAGTAAAAAGAAATTGATTATTCTGAAAGCAGTCTGTTTAAAAGTTGTGATTAGTTCATTACTAATCTCCTGCCAGTTCTATCCTATATGTGTCTAAAAAGAACTGAGTTCATCCGTTTCATGAACTGGTAAATTTTCTGAAAGCAGTCTGTTTAAAAGTTGTAATTAGTTCATTACTAATCTCCTGCCAGTTCTATCCTATATGTGTGTAAATAGAACTGAATTCATCTGTTTCATGAGCTGGTAAATTTTCTTTAACATCATCTAAGCAACAGTAGGATGGGAATGTGCAGACGACCTAACAATAACATTCAGAATTTGAAACTAAGCACAGCGTAAAATACATCTGAATGAAAACCGCAAAGTTACTCTGTGTATCAGCCCTCCTTTCAGACCTTCCTATAAACCGACCCCTCCTTATATCCCCTCACTGGCTGACATGCAAACTCCGCTCCAATAAGCTGAACCTCTCACTGTTTTCACCCATCTCTGTGCCGCTCTCCACTGACCCATCATTTCCCCTCATTTCTTAAATCTCTCTTGTTATCAAACATTCATCTCCTCCACGAAGCTTTAAATTTTACAACTTGAACTTAGTCATACGTTTTCTGAACTTCCTTAATATTTCTGTCCAAATTTTGCCCTTAATCATGGGCGTTTTTTGTGGGTTTGTTTTTTTTTCCCCTCTGCTTATGTATGTGTTTGTATATACCTTTTTTTTCCCACCTAAACAACCTGATCTATTAAAGGTAACACTTCCCTCTTCAGCCTCTTCCTAAAGCTTCTATCAAGATCCTATCCCACATTTAACTTCTCTTTCTCTAGTTATTCCTTCTGAATTCTAGATGTATCTGAAAACATGCTTAAAGGTGCCCTATACGGCAGAAACTTCTGCAATCCTGCTTCTTTCTCAAGCTCTCCCTATGTTATCTCCTTTCTTTCTCCACCAAACGTCTTTAAAAAGCATTCCTTCCTCCACTTCTTCTATTCCGGTTCTGTCTCCAGCCCTCGTGATCTGATCTCTGTCACACTTCTGTCCCTCAGGCACGACTCTCAGCAGCACTGAACCTGCGTGCACCCTGAGTTCGCTCTCCTTCCCCAGCCTGCCATGCTCTTTCCCTCTTCTGGCTCCTCCCCAGAAGCTTAAATCGTCATCCCTCATCTCTGCTCAGTTTCCTCTGGCAACTGCATCTCCGTCCTTGTCTTTAACTTCCAGGTCTCCATCTGCCACTCCCTAGTCTGTATTTTTAGAGCCACTCTGTAGGGTCCCAGACTTTATGCTGCCACCTTCTGTGCAGTTCCACGGGGTGAGCTGAGCTCAGAAGCAAATGCAAGCTCATCCCTCCAAATTCATGCTATCTTCTCTGTGAAGTCACTACATCACCATTTCCTAGACTGGTCCACAGAGATTGAACATTCAGGACCTCCGCCACTCACCACCCCTTCCCCCATCCCCAGCATTAATCACTCACCCTGTACTGTAAGGCTACTAGGACGGCTATACTCTGTGTTCTACCCCTAACCAGCACGTCTGTCTCATTTAGGCTTGACTGCCCATCACCAGGGCTACTAGAGGGGCGCTGGCTGACCTTTCTCCTTCCTCTCCCCTGATCTCCAACCCTCCCTGCGCTTCTGCCAGAGGAATCTTTTAGAGACAGAGGTCTGAGCAATGCCCTGGATGAAAAGCCACAAATTATTTTACCCTATAGGTCAGATAAAGCCTCAGCACCTCAGCTCCGCAGCTTCTAGAAGAACTCCCAGATCTCACATAAGCTAGTCCCAGCCTGTCTCCTTATCCTCTCTTCCCTCCCTCTCCCTCTTCCAACCATCCTCATCTTCATTCACTTTAGCCTTCCTGACCATTTTTTTTTTCTGTACCTTCAACCAGAGGCCTGCCCTGGATCCTGGAATGGGCTGCCCTCCTATCTTCACAAGGCTGACAACAGCTGCCATTTAGGTCTGGTCTCAAATGTCACCTCCTTAGCAAAGCATCTTCACCAAAGAAACTACAGTAATGGCCACCCTCTCGCCAGGGACCACTTGGTCACTCTTTTCACATTTCACACAGGAAGCCTGGAGTCAGATCCTGCCATGGAGTGCCGGGGAGAATGACCTGTGTTCCCATCCCCATGCCCACTCCAGTTCTATGGCTGCTCTAGCACTTATCATATTACATCTTTTATTTGAACAGCTATTTTCAAAGAAAGTAAATAGATGGAAAGGAGGGCACATAAAAATGTGAGGGTATGGGGGGAGTCAAGGGATGAGTGAGGGAGGAGTGTCTGCTTATAAAATGCTCATTCAGTGTAGAAGATTTTAGTGTAGAAAATTTATGCATCTTTGTAAAAATTACTCCTCACTTTTTATGTTCTTTTTAATCATGCTGCATGTATTTTATTTTCCATGTGTTTTAAATAATTATATATAGAAGTAATTAATATAATCCATATATGGATTAAAAAGGGATATTTGGAGTTCCCATCGTGGCGCAGTGGTTAACGAATCCGACTGGGAACCATGAGGTTGCGGGTTCGATCCCTGCCCTTGCTCAGTGGGTTAACGATCCGGCGTTGCCGTGAGCTGTGGTGTAGGTTGCAGACATGGCTCGGATCTGGCGTTGCTGTGGCTCTGGCGTAGGCCGGCGGCTACAGCTCCAATTAGACCCCTAGGCTGGGAACCTCCATATGCCATGAGAGCGGCCCAAAGAAATAGCAAAAAAAGGGGGGGGAGGATATTTATATTGACCTTGTATCTTGTATTGACCTTGCAAAATGTACTACCTAGCTCTTAGAAACTTTTAAATCCCATAGATGTTTCTATGTACACAATCACGTCATCTGCAAATAAAAAGTTTCATTCTAACATTAAAACATGCACATTTAATAGCATATTATTTTTAAGCACTAGATACAGAAAGCAGAGCAACAAAAACCCACAGCAGAGGGCACGATGCAGGATACTGGCGCATGGGTCGAAATAGTTGAACACTCTCTCTGAGAAATTCGTTATGACCAGTCATCCTCACTACATTCTGAGCTCCTGGCAAAGCAAAATCACATCTTGCTTATTTGTCAATATCCCACCAAACCTTATAAAATACTCTGACGAAAGTAGACACTCAATACCTCAGTGCGGGACACAAGACACATGTTCAATAAACACTTGTTTGTTGACTGTAAGAACCGATGAGCAAACCTAAGTTTGTTGAAGGATCAGTGTACGCTCAGCCCGGCTGCGAAACTCTAACAAAGGATGCAAGGAGGCAGAAAATACCGTCATCATTATCCACGCAGAAAAACCTCATCTTTCAGGTAATGATAAAACAAATGCTCAAAGGAAAACATTTCAGTGACTACCTGTGCATTTCTTTATATGACTGTTCCTTTTTCCATGTGATCCTAACTTGCATCCAAAATTCTCCTCCCAGAATTCTGCAAACCATACATTTCGTCGATTATTGGCAAGAGTTCGGCTTCTAAAGTATCGATCAAATCCTATTTTAAAGAAGAAAAGAATGACTTTAATATTCCTTCAAAATCAAAACCAAATACTGTCAGGGTTTTTGAATAGATATTATATTATATTGTGATCACTGAATGAAAAAAATTTTTAAAATGGGGAAGGGCCAATAGCTCAGAAATAAGGTTCCCTTATGGCAACAGTCACTGGGGATCAGTGGACAATATTTCCACCCCCACCGTTCCCTATTCAGACACCTGGCTCTAAGGATGTGTGCAGCAGGAGAGCCTGTTGGGGTGTCATTCTCACCACCTCCCCCTCTCCCAGTGGCAGCGTTCAGGGACCTCATGTTGAACATTCAGAACGAACTCCGACTTTTCTCATTCTCCGCTCTCTCCTAGCGGGGTCAATGTTCCAGGCTTCTATGTGTCTCACCTCGAGACTTATCTGTCCTGCATGTCCCATTTTCAGCAAATTCAATAAACTGATCCTTACTAATATAACCTCATGGAGTCCTGGGTAATGGGCTAACATGTCAGCCTGCTCAGGTAACTACCATTGAAGGGAGACCACCTGGAAATAATGCCTTACTCCAAAGGCTAATGGCAAAGGCAGGAATTTCAGTCACTGTCAAGATCATTGGAAAAGATATTTGGGAGACAGACTGTCTTTCAGGGATGCTCCACATCTTTGCTGTTACATTTATTTATCTAAGAGTTAGGCCAGCATCACATCTTCATTTGCTATAAAGCAAGCACTCTCCCTCCAACGATGCTGTCATCAGCATATATGCCCGTGGAAACAGGCGAACTTAGAAGGCAACTGCTAACATTTCAGAGTTATCTAAGGCCAACACTAGTGCTCCTTAAAAAACATCTAATGGGAAAAAAATAATAATAATAATTTAAAAAAAGACAAAAAAAAAAAAAAAGGGAGTTCCCATTGTGGCGCAGTAGTTAACGAATCTGACTAGGAACCATGAGGTTTCGGGTTCGATCCCTGCCCTTGCTCAGTGGGTTAATGATCCGGCATTGCTGTGAGCTGTGGTGTAGGTCGCAGATGCGGCTCGGATCCTGAGTTGCTGTGGCTCTGGTGTAGGCTGGCAGCTGCAGCTCCGATTAGACCCCTAGCCTGGGAACCTCCATGTGCCACGGGAGCGGCCCAAGAAATGCCAAAGAGGCAAAAAAACAAAACAAAACAAAAAACAAACAAACAAACAAACAAAAAAACACATCTAGTGGGGAGTTCCTGTTGTGGCTCAGTGGTAATGAACGCAAATAGTATCCACGAGGACATGGGTTTGATCTCTGGCCCCGCTCAGTGTGTTAAGGGTCCAGCGACGCCACAAGCTGTGGTATAGGCTGCAGATAAGGCTTGGATCCTGCGTTGCTGTGGCTGTGGTGTAGGCTGGCAGCTGCAGCTCTGATTGGACCCCTAGCCTGGGAACTTCCACATGCCATGTGTGCAGCCATAAAAAGACAAAAAGAAAAAAAAAGTGGGTAGTCTTTTCTATTCAAAATATATGTAATATGCTGAGTTAAATAGTTATTCTCTTGGCGATTTTGTCATCAGCGCTAAAAATTCCATCCAGAGCCACCAATAATGGATGCCTTTCATCATTTGCTGATACTCTGATTCTGCTTTTGAGTTTAGATTCAGTTGGAAATGAAACACATTCTCTGTGGTGCATCCTTACCATCAATTGATGCTCTTTTGGGCAAAATTGTCACAGCCCCTTCTGCAATCTCCTCCTGCTGATAAACGGGTGCTATTTTGGAGCCCCAGCTATCTGAGCCGATCCAGAGAAAATGCCCACTTTGGTTTAATTTTTTTGCTGCTTCCAATATCCTCCTATAAGAATAAAAAGAAATAAAACATACTGCATTTATCAACAACCTCAACACAAATGTTACAAGACCAGCTTAGATCAAGTTATATATACTCAGCAGGTCACCATTAAGCAACTAGTCAGTCTTCTAACTCCCTGAATCTTATCATCTCCTAAAGGAAATCTATTGGAGACTTTAATTCCAGCATCTAATAATTAGCCTTCTCCTTAACCTTATTCACATCATTCTGTCTATTACTGCTACTTGTCTCATTTCTTTCAGTCCCCAGGTTTTACTCGATAAACATTTCAGGCTGAGAAACTAGAAGGCTGCTATCTCTGTAGCAGAAGGCAGTTGCATGAGAATGCTGCAATTCCTGTGAAATCTCACACGCTTTTACATTGAACACGAAATATGTTAGAAAAAGATGTGGGCTGCAAATCTGGTCCTATATAAAGAAGAAAAGCAATCAGCACCTGATGTCATCTTCATTGGCAAACATAATCACTGCCCGAGCATTAGGTGTTTCTAGCAGGCGCTTGATAATTTTTTCAAATTCTCCAGGTCTTGGTTCACGTGGGATTTTCTGTGATTGAGCAATGCAAACACCACCTATTTATTTAAAAAAAAAAAGAGAGAGTGATTCAGAAAGGACATTTATTTAACAAAGTTAACGAGGTTAGCTACTTTATAAAAACACATGATTCAGTAAAGGATATTGTTTCTCAAAATACCTGTCTCTCTCACCTCTTAAAAGCAATGCCATTTGCATTACAATATACATATCAAGTAAATGACATCAATGACTTAATCATACATCAGGTTTTTTTTTTTCCAAGTTAAACATACTTTTTGTGGATGTCTTGAAAAAATATCAAAGTGTGCAAAATGTGGGACAAGAGAGAAGGAGTGGAAAGAATGGTTGTTTTAATTCATTTAACATAACCCCAAAGACAAGTGCCTGGGTTACTAAAAGTTATGATTAGGTCTGATAAGTGAGATCACTTGTTAAGAATGAAGGTCCTTTCACTACTTTTATTTACTAGTAGACCTCCTTTAATTTCCTTTTTTAGCTCATAGCGTTGCAGCAAGATTCTTATGCAGCCACAGAATATGTTATGAGACAAGTGGTCTTTAAGACTATTTGAGACACAAGCAAGTTTCAAAGACACAAACCCTTAGTTGACGTATGTCTACACCATGAAAATCAAAATGACAGAAATCCCACCCCACTACCACAACAAACCCACACACCCAAGACATACACACACACAAATAAGCCTCTCCTTTTGGCCTTTCCTTTAAGGCAGTGAGGAGCCAAAAAGAAAAGTTTAGAAAATATCCCTGCCCTCAGCCAATGGGCTGGGATAAAAGAGGTCTCCTCCACTGCAGTGGTACAGAGGTAACACATTCTAATACTAGAAGAAAAAGCAATTATTATCAACTTGTTTCAATTACATTATGATTCAAACAGCTTTTTGAGCCACTTGAAAAGAAAATCACCATTTATTTATAGCATCACTTCAATAGGCAAAGGTATTTTTACTTCCCAACAATCGGCAATGCATTCAGTCACCCAAATGTCACTGGGTACCATTATACACAATGCATCAGGCTGGACACCAGGAATGCACAGTCTCATCCAGCAGTTACCATCTTGTCTGGGAGAGAGGCATTCCAATAAACCATCATGAAATGTGATAAATTTTAGAATTAAAAGAGCATACTACACCTTAGAAGTACAGAGGAAGGAGTGAAATGCTTCAGGACACTCGATTTAAGGGAAAGTATACATCCACATAGGGACAAAAGTGGGTCATTTCTGGTAGAGGCCAAGGTATGAAGGAACCTTGCTTGATCCTGACCTGTGGTAGAGACCAACAGGTGCTGAAGATGGAAAGAACGGTCAGGGCCAGCTTGACAATGACTCTGTTAGACATGCCAAATAATTTGGATTTTATCTTGAAATTAATGGGAACTATTGAATGTTCATAAGCAGGAGAATTACATGACGAGCTGTATGCTTTAGGGAGAAACCTCAGATCTCCAAAGAAGAACTATGCAGTAGTCAGACACCGGGTGTCCAGTGTGTTGTGATCAGGTTTAACCTATGTGACAATACTATATGCTTAATGGTGCTAGAGCACTGATGGTTATTTTTCATACAAGTTAGAGCATTGCTAAGTTTATCCCTGCAATAGCAATACTCTCACTAACCTTACAACATGCTCCTCGGGGTGGGAATTGCCCATAATCCATAGACTGCGCCAGAGCTCAGTTAGCCTACTGATATGCCATTATAGTTGTGATGATGGGAGTTCCCATCATGGCACAGTGGTTAACAAATCCGACTAGGAACCATGAGGTTGTGGGTTCGGTCCCAGCCCTTGCTCAGTGGGTTAACGATCTGGCGTTGCTGTGAGCTGTGGTGTAGGTTGCAGACGCGGCTCGGATCCCGAGTGGCTGTGGCTCTGGCGTAGGCCGGTGGCTACAGCTCCGATTAGACCCCTAGCCTGGGAACCTCCATATGCTGCAGGAGGGGCCCAAGAGATGGCAAAAAGACCAAAAAAAACAACAACAAAAAAAAAACACAACAAAAAAATTGTTGTGATGATGGATTCATTCCTTCACGAAGTGTTGATGGAGTGCCCACTGTTTCCCAGATACCATGCAGGGGATACAGATTTATAATGGTATATAAAATAGATACAGGCTTTGCTTTCACAGAGTTCAGAAATATTATAAGAGGCTTACAACCCCCCCCCCAGAAGTATATGAATATAAGTTATGGCAAGTCCTATGAGGAAGACCAAGGGCATTTAATTCAGATTGAGGAATATTCAGGGAAAGGCTCCCTAAAGGTGATGCTATTTGGTTAAGGTCAGAAAGAAAAGAGAATAGGACAGAATTGCATGGAAAAGGGCAGGAAAGAGCCCATGGAGTTCATGGATGAAAGGGAAAGAGTATGGGAGGGAGATGGGGGCCAGAATGTGCATGGCGTTCAGAGCCTGCGGAAGATTAGGAATAATTAAAGTGCCTATGTTTCAGTAGCCCATAGGAATAGGACTTGTCTACGAACACTGCATTTCATGGAAGGCAAATGAATGAGGATTACGGACTGATGGAGGAAGGCAACCTGGAGTGGAAAGAACAGGAGGCCATGAGCCCAGTTCAGAAGTTACTGGAACGGGCCATGGGGAAGGACGACAGACAATGCAACCCCTGAGAAGGGGCAGGTGGACCTGTGAGCATCTGAGTTAGAATCAGTGGGATTCTGTGATATTTTCTCACCTTTATTGAGACACGATTGACAAATAAAAACTGTATATATTTAGGTTGTACTGATTTGAGCTACGTAATGAAGTAGTGGGAAACCTCGAAGGGTGACTTGAGAATGTGGACTTTGTGATCCATTTATGTGATGACACCATTCATTAAACAAATAGGAAATATAAGAGGGTAAGCAGGTTTGTAGAGGAGGAAGGAATGACTCTGATTCAGGACCAGTTGTTTTCAAAGTACCTGTGGAACATCAGACTGAAAAGGATGAGTCTGGAGCTAAGAAGAGAAATGGGAGTTGCACTCAGTGTTGTCAAGGGCAGATACAGCAGGTAGTTGAAGGGCTGGGAATGAAGAGAGCACTCAAAGAAAATATTTAAATCAACCATTAGAAAAGGTGAATGACAGAGTTCTGAAAAACCACCAGCTTTGGGAAGACAGCTAGTGAATGAGACTGGAAAAGGAGCAATTACACATTTTGAGGAGAAAACTTTGGGTACAAAATCTTAAGTTTCAGACTCAGTATAATGTGTTAAAAAATCAAAAAAACAAACAAACTTTGTGGTAAGTGGATATATTATGTAAGCTCAGAAATGCAAGACCCCAACTGTAACACTGTCTAGGGAATAACAGCTATTTCTAAATATGACCACCCTTTGAACAAAATTGCTCTGATGACTTAAAGATTCCATTAAAGACATGCCATACCCTAAGTATCATTCTGAGGTTACTACTGTCTATAGTCAGAAGAAATGAAGACCAGAAAAATTTTACTATGATTATCTCGGAGGAGGCAAACAGGCAATTCACACATATGTTTTAGTCTGAGTTCATCGGTTTATTCATTTACTGCAGATCTATTGAACATTTTTGTTTGTAAAAAAGCTGAGTTAGGTTGGAATTTTACCTAGTCTCAATCGAGTTCATATTTTTTATTCCTTTACCTTGTCTTTTATTTGTCAGCCTGGTCAATTTGTAGTCTCCTGGAAAGAGGGACTACACAATTAATTTATTTCAGCTGAACAAATCTATATGAAGAACCTGCACCAACCACGTTTTGCTGTTTGGTGCCTTATGGATATTTTATTAAACGGTGGAGTGTATTACTCCCAAGTGATTGTAGTTAAAAGCCTGGAATTGTTTCTCTAGCCTCAAAACTCATTCACACATTCTATTTTCATATCAATCAAAAAGTCACACAGTTGGAGTTCCCATCGTGGCGCAGTGGTTAACGAATCCAACTAAGAACCATGAGGTTGCGGGTTCGATCCCTGCCCTTGCTCAGTGGGTTAACGATCCAGCGTTGCCGTGAGCTGTGGTGTAGGTTGCAGACGCGGCTCGGATCCTGCGTTGCTGTGGCTCTGGTGTAGGCCGGTGGCTACAGCTCCGATTGAACCCCTAGCCTGGGAACCTCCATATGCCGCGGGAGTGGCCCAAAAGAGAGCAAAAAGACAAAAAGACAAAAAAAAAAAAAAAAAAAAAGTCACACAGTTAATCCATTCATAAGCACTCATGGTCTACTACATTTCCGGAGCTATGTACATTCAAAGATTGCCTGTCCTCAACAGCCTTGTACAATTGAATGACAAAATATACACACAAAAAGACAGATAAGAATGTAAAATGATCTAAAGCTAAAAAAATCATAAGAGCAAATCAAATTCAGTAATAAATGATATGCTATCTCCCCAAATAGTCCAGTGATTTCACAAGAAGAGAGGTCATTATATACTGTTAGAGTCTGGTAAAATTACCAATGAAATTTAGTCAAACATTCAAGTCTTATCAAAGATGGGCTTTTCTACAATACTTCTTATCTATTATTTCAGTTTTTAAAGAGATTATCTGACTTGACTTAAGATTCTTAAGATGGGAAGAAGGATGAGGAGTGGGTCTCCATCAAAGGATATGGCTATCACATCTATTTTTTCACTTCACTCTGGAAGAGTACTTATTGTGTACAATTCAAGAGACACTAACCTTCCTGTTCTGCAGGTATGCCCCGTTCCTCAAAAATAATTTAATTTAATTATTTATTTTTTATTTTTTGTCTTTTGTCTTTTTAGGACCACACCCTCGGCATGTGAAGGTTCCCAGGCTAGGGGTCTAATTGGAGCTGTAGCCGCTGGCCTACACCACAGCCACAGCAATGCCAGATCCGAGCCGCGGCTGCAACCTACACCACAGCTCACGGCAATGCCAGATCCTTAACCCACTGAGCGAGGCCAAGGACTGAACCTGCAACCTCATGGTTTCTAGTCGGATTCGTTTCCGCTGAGCCACGATGGGAACTCCAAGAAATAAATTTTAAAGGTTAGCACTTAGGAAAAGAATGTTGTATGGAGGAATGTATAATTGGTGGTCTTCTAGAATTTTCTGTCTGGTTTACTTGCCTATGTAAATGTTTTCCCTTTGATTATTTAGTGATAATTAAAAGAACCTTTGTTAAACTGAACATTTTCATGTACTCTACAACATGTGAACTCTCCTTCCGAGTCTTTTTCACTCTGTACCTCCCTAGTCCTAGTGAAAGCACGCTAAGATAGGTATTGTCACCATATTTCTGATGAAGACACTGAGAAGCAAGGGCGTCAATAGCTAGCAAGAGGTTGGAACCCAGCTTCAAAGCCAGATCCATCTAGTTTCAAGACTAGACTTTTTCCATCATCTGGCCCATCCGTAACTGACCATACCTGTCCTTAATGCTTTAGTGGATATGAATGACTGATGAATAAGATAAAGCAAATTTAATGACATTTAAAAGGCCCAGCAGGTCACCCCTGATAAATATATCTGGTTGCTAAACAAATACAGCACTTCTACTGGGCATTAAGAACTTAGTTAAGACACTTAGAATTCATACAGATTACATAAGTAATCTGTAAGTAGTTTATCTTCAAAACATTCCAGCTGCCCCTGTAATGCAGAGACCTCAGGAGAAATTTCCTGAGGTCTCTAGTCTTACACTTCACCTTTTCACTGAAGCAAACACAAAAATTGCATATTTTTAAAATTCCACTATCTTTTTTTCTCACCCCCTGACTATAAGCTCCATGACTGCTGAATCTTGTCTTTCACATTTACCTCCATACCCCTAATACCTATCACTGTGCTTGGCATAGAGAGACTTGCAACAAATGCAAGACTTATAAGAGACACCGCTGGTATAAACAGAAATGAGACAGTTCTGGCTTCAAACACCTCTTCGCTAACTAAGGAAACAAAAGGAGGCATATAAATATTTTTTAAGTGGCACAAAAAGTAAAAAAAATTTGGACCATCCTACTTCAGAGGACACAAGAACAAATTTTTAAACAGTTCCACTTTGTATTTCTTTACCTCATGAGTAAATAGCCTGATGTCTTGGGTCTGAGAGGCCAAAACTTCTTTTCACATGTGTTGGTTTGCTAGTGCCGTAAAGTGCGGAAGTGAAGATGAAAACAGACCTGAGTCAGAAGACCTGAGGGTGGGTCCTGTGTGACTCTGAGCAAGTCTCTCATCTCTCAGCATCCTCATCTCTGTGACAGGTTCATAAAAACTATCTCCCAGGAATGTTAAGAGAGTCAGATTTAAAAGGGTGAAATGATAAAGTTGTATACAATGTGGTACATCATCACCACCGTTCATCCACACATCATCGTGACCAGAGAGGCTCATCACCGAAGCTGAGAGGAGAGCTCTTTAATATTCTGTCCTAAAACATGAGACAGTCAACAGACCAGTCTCCCTGAACTCTTCACCGTTTTGTATATACCATTATGAAACATCCTATGTTCTGAGAAGGGATACTTGCCCATTTGTTTATGCCAATGGTAAGATGACCAGATTTCACTTTTTACCTATAATTGGTCATCACAATGTGATTGGGGCAGTTTCAGTGTCAGAGAATGGAATGAGTTACTTACTTCTCCTCTGCAACCTGCTAATTCCTACACTAAGGACCCAGGTTTCCTTTTGGAGGGAGTTTATAAATATTTTGAAGATCTAGGTTGAAAATTAGAATGTAATACTTTAAAAGAATAATGTAATGGTAAAAGCTATTCATCCTTTAATGGTGTCAACCCTTAAGAAGGAAAAGTAGAAACATCCACATGTTCTGTTTAATTTAAACATGTGTCTATAGACTATTAAGAGGCTGGAATAGCACTTTTAAGATAATATTGTTGCAGCCATAGGAGTTTGAAATGTATGCTATTTGCTCTTGGCCTCCACCCGATGGAGAACCAGAGAAGGAAGCAGGACTGGGCAGAGGAGAAGTCCAGCTGGCTGTGGCCCAATGACAAACTCCCAGTACCACAGGGAGCCCTAAGGCTAGAATGACCTCCAGAGTTGCTCTGAACTAGGTCAGGTAGAATAGACCATTATACTTCCACATCCATCTGTCTCTGGATGGTGGTATCCCGGGAAAGGGGGCAGATACTTTGGGCAAGGTGGCTCTCTACAGCCAGGTCATCCTTGAAGGGCCTGTTCTAAGTTCCCCTACAAGGCAAGGGCATCAGGACCGCCACTGAATGGGTCTCCGAAGGGGGAATCACCAGATGTAAGAATTCAAATTTATAGAGAGCTGAAGATACAGTATCTCTGAAATGATAGGGCAAGTCAAACAATTAATCAAATTTCATTATTTAGTTGCAAAACTCCTCTTCAAAGAGGACTCACTGCACAAAGAAAGGCAACCTATACAAACAGTGCGCAAGTGGAACTGTAGACAGCTCAGACAAAAGAACTAGGATCATAACCCCCCCTGTATTTCAACAGAGAGGTTTTGTTAAAGCAATCTGAAAGGATAAAGAATTGCATTCTTCGTTACTGCTTATTTTTAAGAACAAAATCTCTATTAATAAAGTAGAAGGAGAAAAATAAAACAAGAAACAATGTCACAGCACTAACTTCCAACTGTGATGGAAATCGAGGAGGATTAAATTATTAGGAATGAAATCACTTACAAAGCTGTGTATAGAATAGTGAATGTGATTTTCTTTAAACAGCATGATTATTACCAGTGTCCCGAGTTGGTTCCTAATTTTTGTCAAGTTAAGTTCTAAGTAAATCAGATCAAGCCTCTGGTTATATAACTTGTTGGATCTGCATGGCAGACTGGTTTGGATACATAAAAAAAAAAATCAACAAAATTACCGTTTTATCAAAGGTAAGACTATTGGTAAAAAAAAATGATGGGTCAAATTTGTTGGTTGATCAAGAAATTTCTTATAATTGACCCCAAAATATATGGGATATAGTCAGTCAACTATTCTTTCTTTCTTTAGGGCCATATCAGCAGCAAAGGTGATTTCCCAGGCTAGAGGTCAAATCGGAGCTGTAGCTGCTGGCCTACACCACAGCCCCAGCAATGCCAGGTCCTAGCCACATCTGTGGACTACACCACAGCTCACGGCAACACCAGATCCTTAACCACATTCTCATGGATACTAGTCAGGTTTGTTACTGCTGAGCCACAATGCGAACTCCATATTTAATTACTTCTTATGAATGAACATTCAAATAATAGCAATGAGCAAAAACAAATAACCAGGTTTTTTTTTTTTTTCCTTTCTTAAAGACAATAAGAAACATGACAACTCTTGGAGTTTCCATCGTGGTGCAGTCGTTAACGAATCTGACTAGGAACCATGAGGTTTCAGGTTCGATCCCTGGCCTTGCTCAGTGGGTTAAGGATCCGGCGTTGCTGTGAGCTGTGGTGTAGGTCACAGATCCTGGGTTGCTGTGGCTCTGGTGTAGGCTGGTGGCTACAGCACCAATTGGACCCCTAGCCTGCGAACCTCCATATGCCGCAGGTGCAGCCCTAGATAAGGCAAAAGGACAGAAAAAAAAAAAAAAAGAAACAAACAAACATGACAACTCTTCTAAGTGTCTGGATCCCAATCCTGATTCACTGGGAGTGAGGAGTTTTCCCACCATCACCGAGCAATTCTATAGACACCAATGCAGTGTCCTACAATTCAGCTCAATTCTGATAACTATCTACTTGGAGACTGTTAGATTCCACAGGTCAAGTCTGACAAGACTGCCCATCCCCCATGTCAGCTGTCAGTGGTGAGCCCAGGTTGTTATCTGTGCTTATGACAAACTATCTATAAATCAGAGGTTCCCAAAACCTCCTCCATGGGTTCGATTAATTTGCTCACAGAAATTAGGAGAAAGATTTTACTCACCAGATCACTGATTTATTATAAAAGGATATAACTCAGGAGTAGCCAGATGGAAGAGATGCATGGAGGAGGTATGGGGAGAGGGCATGGAGCTCCCATGCTCTCTCTGAATCTCCAAGTGCCCACCAACTCTGAAGTTCTCCAAACCCAATTCCTTCCAGAAGCTTCGTTACATAGTCATGATTGACTGAATCATTGGCCACTGGTGACTGAATTCAATCTCCAGAGCTTCTCCCCTCCCTGCAGTTGGGAGATGAGACTGAAAGTTCCAACCCTCCAAGCCCTGGTTGGTTCTCCTGACAACCGGCCCTCACCCTGAGACTGAGACCCAAAGTCAAGTCATCAACATAACAAAAAAACGCCTTTATCACTCTTTTTTTTTTTTTTTTTTTTTTGGTCTTTTTGCCTTTTCTAGGGCTGCTCCCTTAGCATATGGAGGTTCCCAGGCTAGGGGTCTAATCGGAGCTGTAGCCACCGGCCTACGCCACAGCCACAGCAACGCCAGATCCGAGCCATGTCTGCAACCTACACCACAGCTCACAGCAACGCCGGATCGTTAACCCACTGAGCAAGGGCAGGGACCGAACCCGCAACCTCATGGTTCCTAGTCGGATTCGTTAACCACTGCGCCACAACGGGAACTCCCTTTATCACTTTTATCGCTTAGGAAATTCCAAGAGCTTTAAGGAGCTCTGTGCCAGAAACTGGATGAAGATGAAATACGTATTTCTTATTATAAAATCACAGTACCCCAATTCTCTTCCCTAATTACCCTGGACATCATTTCCCTCCCTCTTGCTGGAGACATGAGTAAAATAACAATTGGGCCTAATGTAATTGGTCCTTTAGTGATGGTTCAGTAAAATTTGTTCTAAGGTTGGAATAAGTGTCATCACGCCTCTTGTAACAGTATTTTCACCTCCTTATGTGGTGTACAACTGGGACTCAGCAGCAAAGCGCACAACGTGATGAAAGTGCGTCTGCGTTTGCCAGCTTCAAGTGCACTTTGTGAAAGAGAAAATGTATCTTGCACATCACAGTGAAGAAAAAGTGTGATCTTTAACAACATGGATTAAAAGAGCAAAACTGCACCTAAATCTATGATCATCTCCCCGCCACACACCTGGTGCCAATAAACACGTTATGCTTTTTCTTCTCTCAAATGCCCTCTTACCCTTAAAGGGACTCTGAAAAGCAATGAAATGAGGGGATGAAAGCCCTGGCACAGAAGGGGCACGAGCCCTGTGCTCCTCCCCTCTGTGTCTCCTGAAGAATGGCACTAGGGACAATCCAGTATGGAAAGGACTGTCTCAGAGAGCCCCTCTCCTGCCTGCCCCCTTGGTACCCACAGAGATGATGATGCTGGGGGGCAGACTGGGCTGGAACAGGTTCACTGGGTCAGTCTTCATATGCACTCAGCTTTGTCTCACAGCCACAACTCATCACAGAGACACAGAGTGGTGTGGCGTTATGAACGCTGTCTCTGGGGCTAGACTTACCAGCTCCAAATCCCGGCCCTTCTTCAGCTAGCTCTGTGAAGCTGGGTAGGTTCTGTGACTTCTCTGTGCCCCTGTCCCTCCATCTAAAGATTATCTTCAAAATGGGTTATTGCGAAGGCATTGAATAACCACTCAACAGATTCATTTTTTTCCTCAGAAAACATGTGAGTTGTAAATTGTTTACAACTCATTTTGATAAACCCCAAGCAGAAACAGTACGTCACTTTCACCATGCAAAAATTACTATAACGTTAATTCTAGATGCCTCAAATGTCATTCCTCCGAATGTACACAGAATAACAACACTTACTAGAGGGGCCAGTCAATGGGGATGTTAACTACGGAAGGTTCTACCCTAGAAGGGAAACTCATGCCCACGACCACGAGAACTAAATTCCTTATGTATTGCCTCTTCCTCCTCCTAAAAGCTGGAACTATCAAAGGAGACATGGGTACAGTAGGAGGGAAAATTTCAGGAAGAGAAAGGAAGAAGTAGAAGAAGGAGGAGGAGGAGGAAGGGGAGGAGGAGGAGGAGGGAACCAGGAAGGGGAGAGAGTGAGACGAGAAATGACGTGACCTGGGGGGAAGAAAAAGAAAAGAGAACAAGAGTATAGAGAGGAGATTCTGGAGGGCACAACATCTGCACCAAGTATCTTTGGAGCTGAGAAAAAACTTAGATTCTCTGTAGGGTCACAAGAGCAAATGTGGGGTGAGGAACATTTGGAGAAGGAGCACTTGACTAGGTTTAAATAAGCTTTACTAATGTGTTGCGTGCAATTGTATTTACCTGGATTATTTTCTGAGTACTATTTGTGGAGTGTTTGAGATTGTTTTCTTTTGTCTATTCGTTTTTATCACTTCACAGTGGATTCCTAGATATTGGGGCCAACACTATGACAGGAAGGTTTCAAAAAATAATACTAAGTCCCTGTAAACGCTCAAATGCCCATTATGAACAAACTCTCAAAGAAAAGAGAGATTTCATATTTTCCAGCCCATTGCCTGGAAAAACCATCATGCCAATGACCACTGGAACCCAAGTGAGCACTTTTACATTTCTTACCCATTCTGGACTAGAAAAAAATACTATTATTAGACTGTGAATTAAGCTCATTACAATAACAGATTAGAAATTAGTAATTCAGTTGTGAATGGGGAATTCATTCCAGAGTCATGCCAATTAAATTACTGGGGGTGGGGGTAGTGAACAATCATGGTATCCACCATCCTTCAATCATTCAATATTTAGTGAGTACTAGTACATGTCAGAAACTTCTTAGACATAGAATATACAGCAGTTGATAATAAAGCGAGGGTCCCTGACTTTACAGGGCTCACATCTCAGTGTACCTCTAGAGTTTTGTGAAGCCTAATACCTGTGGCATTCTTTGGATATGTGATGCATACGTGAATGAATAAGAAGTTCCTATTTCATGATAGAGTGGAATGATCTAATAAAGAGATAAGAAGCCTATCCATGTATTTAAAATACCATCATTCAGAAAACGGCAAAGCGCCTCTGCAGCTAGCTTTATAATCTAAAGTCATTGCCAAATACCTTCTGCAAATGGGTCACTATCAATAGTACTTCAAGAGCAGCTATTAGAGCTTGCAAACCACAAACATTCTTCTACCCCCAAAATATCTTGGTCCACTTATCAGCATTACCTGAATTCTACTATATATGGGCTTTCAAACAGAGGTCTTTACCCAAAGCAGCATTTTAACAGATACTCAAGGGGATGACATTCTCAATTTAAAGAAGGAACTAATAGTTGAAAACTCATTATTCTTTTAGCTGAATAACTCTTTAGAGCAAGGGCTGCACTACAACAAATGTACGACAGTGGCTAAGCTAAGAGAGAGACTTCAGAGAACAAAACTAAGAACCAAAAGCATTTAAAATAAAAACTCAGTCCTTCAAGTAAATGCAAGTCCTTGCAGTGTTTCTCCAGGCAGTACAAGATAATTTTCCACCGTAAAATCTGATCTCTCTGCTTGAGAAATATAAAGGTTTAAAAATATAGTTATATATTTGACGTCTTGGATTCAAATCGAACTAAAAAGAGAGAAGAGTGACTTGACATGTTTTTGACTGCAAGCCATCAGACACTGTAGTTATTTAAAGGACTCTAAAAAATGGTAATAGCTTTATGGATGTGTAATTGATATACAAAACACCTGCATATGTTTAATGTATACAGTTTGGTGAGTCTGGACCATGACATCACCTACGATACTATCACTACAATCAAGGTAACAAACACATTCATCATTGGCAAAAGCTTCTTTGTGTCTCATGTCCCCCTGTCATGTGTATGCAGCAAGAACACTTCACACTGCTATCTACCCTCTTAACAAAATTCTAAGTGATACCATGCTGATCTCCGTAGGCACTATTTTGTACAGGAGACCTCTAAACCTCATTCCTCTTGATTAACTAAAAATGTATCTGCATGGAACAACTTTCCATTTCCCCTTCCTCCCAGCCCCTGGCAACCGCCATTCTCTCTGTTACTATGGGTTGATTACTTTAGACATCTCACATAGTAGAACCGTAGAGCATTTGTCCTTCTGACACTGGCTTATTTTACTTAGCCTAATATCCTTCCGGTTAATCCTTGTTGTCTGAAACAGAAGGATTTCCTTCTTTGCTAAGGCTGAATAATATTCCACTTTACGGATATTCCACATTTGCTTTATCCATTCATCTGTCAATGGACATTTGGGTTGTTTCCATGTCTTGGCTATTGTGAATAGTGCTGCAAAGAACATAGGAGTGCAGATATATCTTCCAGATCCCGATTTCAATTCTTTTGGGTAAATACCCAATAGTGAGATTGTGCTATTATATAGTTTTTAATTTTTTAGAGGAAGCTCCACTGTTTTCCATAATGGTTATACCATTTTACATCCACTCTAACAATGTACAAGGGTTCCATTCTCTCCACATCCTTGTCAACACTTGCTATATTTTGTTGTTTGTTTGACAACTGCCATCCTAATATGTGTGTGAAGTGATCTGAAATTGTAGTTTTTTGGTTTTTTTTTTTTTTTTTAAGGGCTGCACCTGCAGCATACAGAAGTTCCCAGGGTAGGGGTCACATCGGAGCGACAGCTGACAGCCTAGGCCACAGCCACAGCAACACAGGATCTAAGCCTCCTCTGTGACATACATCACACCTCATGGAAATGCCAGATCCTTAACCCACTGACTGAGGCCAAGGATCACACCCCTGTCCTCACGGATACTAGTCGGGTTTGTTACCACTGAGCCAGAGTGGGAACTTGCTCTCATTGTAGTTTTGTCTGTTTGTTTTTTTGGCTCTTCTAGGGCCGCACCCGTGGCGTATGGAGGCTCCCAGGCTAGGGGTCTAATCGGAGCTGTAGCCACCGGCCTACGCCACAGCCACAGCAACACGGGATCCAAGCCGCGTCTGAGACCTACACCACAGTTCATGGCAACATCAGATCCTTAACCCACTGAGCCAGGCCAGGGATTGAACCCACAACCTCATGGTTCCTCGTTGGATTTGTTAACCACTGAGCCACGACGGGACCTCCTCATTGTAGTTTTGATTTGTGTTTTCCCTGATGATTAGTGATACTGAGCACTTTTTCAAATACATAGTTGTATCTAATCTGTACGTTTTCTTGGGAGAAGTATCGCTTTAGGTTCTTTGACCATTTTTTTTCTTTGACCATTTTTAAATGGAGTTATTTGGGTTTTTCCTATTGTATTGTAGGCGTTTAAGGGCTCTTGTTAAAGTTTAGGCTGGAGTTTACTCAAAATAGAGGACAATGAATAATTTGAAATGCAAGACTGCCCATGTTCAAAAGAAATGAATCCTATTGCCTTTTCCTTAACTGCAAAACCTGTTTTAGAAGAAACAGAAAATAATATTAATAATGGCATGCTGAAGACTACTAGTCCACCATGCTTTAATATCTCATTTCACCCTTATAATATCCCGTGTTATTGAATAAGTAGAGTAAACATCATGAACTTAGGTTTACATTGAGGAAACTGTCCTTAAGTTCACACAGCTAGGAAGGTGTCAAGTGCAGACCTTGTGACTCTTACTCTAATAGCCAAGTATATTTATTGTACTTTGCAATTCTCTCTCAGAATTGTCCCCTTGGTCATTAAATCTCGTCATTAAATCTCCTTAATGTGCATAATTAAACAGCATCAATAGGTAACATAATATAATGAAAATATGAACTCTGGAGTTTTTATGCCATTAGGACTGAATAATTTAGGAAAATGGTTTTTAATCTGGTTCAGGTTGGACAGAAATTTCATTAATTAATAGCCTCTCAAAAGAGTATCCTGCAGGCTTCTTCTCCCCATGAACACAGGCATGCCCACCATCACTCATGGAGCATTAACTGGGCGTTTACTACATGCTGAGTGCTCTGTTGGAATCGGGAGATTAAAACAAATGAATAAGAAGACATGGTCCCTGGTCTTGAGACACTCCCAGTAAATAACACAATATGTAAACAATATTACAATCTGATGTGAGAGATGCTACTATGCAGGGTAGCCTAGGGAAATGAGACCAAGAAACCAGAATCTAGTTAACCATAAATAAGATTCACCAGCTCCTGCCAGTGACTGCAGGAATGCATGCTCAAAGAAGCATAAAAAGTAGCTGTGTGGTACACACATACACACCAGGATCAACAAGTCAGAAAACACTTCAGCAGTGAGCTTCTGATTTATCCAGCCAGAAACCAGCCAAATCTATTTCCAGTAGATATTACCAGTCAGCCAACATGTTCAGTACTTCCTGTAACAATGTGATTGTGTTTAATAATTTAAATATGATGTAATAAACACCCTGCATTTATGTACCGGGGGGGATTTAATTTTACTTGTCCGCAGTAAGATACAGACAACTCACCTTGAGGTAAAAGGAACATGGGGAAAAACATTTAAATATCCATTAAAAGTGGCCACTTGAAGGGGAAATAACAAAGCTTCAATTCTAAGAACCAAGATTTCAATACATTTTAATCATAACTAATCAGTTTATATATACATGACTTTATTTCGATGTTAAAACATGTCAGAACTTGCAAGAATAGTTTTTTTAAAAAATTTTATTCCTATTATTGCAAACCGTGGATGAACAAGCCAGGGCAAAATTGCATCATTTAAGGATTCACTATCAAACATTCTTTCACTGAAACCAAGAAACATCTATGCCTGGGGTGTGATAGGAAATAGAGCAGGTGCATTATAACATTTTACATTAAATTACATCATTTATCTAAGGTGGTTCTCAGAAAAGAATATTAAGCTTTCAGTAATCCCACATCATCAAAGCACAAAAATGAAAACTGATCAGAACCACAAATGACAAAAGGATAACCATTTGTTACTGCATACATTTCTGTGACATAATTTCTACAATTTCCGTTCATGCAATGACTCCCCGATAAAACCCACTCTCTATACAAATGCATTACAGTTTATCCATCTACTATAGCATGTGAATACCCACAGAATAAAAAGCAGTTCTGCTTGTGGGGGGAAAAAAATCCCAAAACATGAATAGTATAAAAAACGTACTGGTTCTCACTCTAACAAGTTTACTCATGACTGGATAGAATTTTCCAGTTCCTACGCTGGATCATTCCCATGTTTCTTCTGTAGAACTCTCTCCGGCTATCAATTTCCTCACTTGTCAAAAGAAGGCTGCTTGATGGGATGATCTCCAGGCTCCTTTGAATTTCAACATTTTGTCTTTCTATGAATGTAACACAGAGACCACCTCCCAGAAGTACTGTGAATTACAGAAGTTCTAACAGGGGAAGAGAAAGAACATCCTGTAAAATACAACAAATTGCTCCTTTTTTTTAAGCCTGTAAGAGATGAACTAGAAGGGACACAAGACAACTTCAATTCAAAATTACCAAGCCTGGCTTCGCGAGTCAGAGCATGACTGGGTAACTTCAAAATTAATTTTTACAAGAGCACATGAGTCTCCATCAGGTGCTTGCAGTCTGGAGACCAGTTTATCGAAGCACTCTCATTCCTTCCCAGATCTGTGGAAGGAAACTATTACATTTAGAAAGGATAAGCAATGAAGTCTCACTGTACTGCATAGGGAACTACATCTAATCTCTCGGGATAGAAAATGATAGAAGATAGAATGAGAAAAAGAATGTATATATATATATACATATAAGGGTTGCTATGCTCTACTACAGAAATAGTCTGATAAAAACTTTTTACAAAGGAAATGAGATGGGGCATCGGCATAGCTGTGATGAAGATGGAGGTATCTCCATGTGGATTTCTTCATTAATAGCTTTCACTTCAGTATTCAGTAATAGCTGCTCTTCTCTTATCTTTTAATTTCCCTTATTTCTTCATCCTACCCCACTTTCTTTTTCTCTTCTCTTACCCCACTCTCTCCACTCTCAAAAATCAGAAAATGGTGACAGGTCCCTGGAGGCAGCACACTTCCAAGACCATCTGTCCTGCTGGTCCCTAAGATTCACTAACAGGACAGAGCAGCAACACAACTGCTGTGTGGTATGGAGTCTGCTTAAGCACTGAAACTAAAACACATTCGTTTATCTCCACTTCCTCCAAACAACCAACTAAATTGTTGAGGCTAAAATGGGGAAAACAGGAAAGAAATGTCATCAGTGTTTTGAAAGCTGAAAAGCAGATGGTGATCAAGCCTTAACTGACTTAACCAGAGTAGGAAAAAATTGAAAGGAAAGCCCACAAAATGTAGGGATGCAGCTGATACCAATAGAAACCACCTGACCCTCCACCAGGAGGCTCTCAGAGTGGAGGCATAGGAGAGGGGCGGGGAGAGTCCAGAAGGTAGGGGTGAAATAGAAGTGGGGGAAAATCCTCTCCAAGTGTCTTCCTCCAAGACAGGCCCTCCGCACGGAAGATCAGAGGGCCATGCTGTGTAGAGGATGAATTCAGGACACCAGATCCAGCAAGGACTGAACAAGTTTCTATAAAGTGAAAGCCTCTATGGGGAGCCCCTGGTTTCCCTTCTCTGCTTAGCACCCAGATTTCTGTCACCTAACTTTGTCTCCCAGGCAGGAAGAGTCATCTCTGGAGAAATTGGCCAAGGGGAACCCCATACTGACACTCATAGATCGATGTCACCCAACTAAATAACCGTGTCTACTTTATTTATTTATTTATGTCTTTTTAAGGCCACACCTACAGCATATAGAAGTTCCCAGACTAGGGGTCAAGTCGGAGTTGCAGTGGCCAGCCACAGCCGTATCAACGCAGGATCTGAGCCACGTCTGTAACCTATGTCACAGCTCACCACAATGCCAGGTCCTTAACCCACTGAGCGAGGCCAGGGACTGAACACGCATCCTCATGGATATTAGTTGGGTTTAAGCCATGACGGGAACTCCTACTTGCTCATTTTAAAGTAAAGCCCAGTTGGAAGTTCCCTTGTGGCGCAATGGGTTCAGGATTCAACGTGGCTGCAACTGTGGCGTAGGACGTAACTGCAGTGTGGGTTTGATCCCTGGCGAGGAACTTCTACATGCTGCAGGTGTGGCAAGAAAGGAAGGAAAGAAAGAAGGGAGGGAGGAAGGAGAGAAGAAAGAAAGGAAGGAAGGAAGAAAAGCCCAGTCTGTGAACTTGACCCACATGTCCCAAGCTTCAAAATAGCATCAGGACAACTGGATTCTTAATGTCGCACCAAAGAGAAATCAGCAGACAGAAACAAGGCACAAGCAGAGGTGACTTCAAGAATATTAATATTCTGAGAGGGAAGACATTATGTCCATGCAACAAGAATAGGAGGCTATAAAAACAGGAACATTCTGAGAATAAGAGCTCCTGGAAATTAAAAAAGATGAGTGAGAGAGAAATAGCTCAATAGATAAGATAAAAGAGGAAGTTGAGGAAATATTTCAGAAAGTAAAACAAATGAAAACTCCTCATGCAATTAGAGGATTCATCCAAGAAGTTCAACATTCAAACTCTGAAGTCTCCAAAGGAAATAAAGAGAGGCCATTACTAAAGAAATGAAAGAATAGTTCTGAGAACTGAAGAACATGAGTTTTCGAACTGAAAATGCCCACCAAATTTCTGGCAAGAAGAAAAGAGAAAGAAGAGAAAGGGAAATACCCACAGAAAGGAATATTCACACAAGATTTTAAAATCAGTGGAGAGTGAAACAGATGATAGAAAAAGGATTAGAGCTCAGAAGGGCTTCAGGATTCTCAGCAGCAGTGTGGTTCATCAGGAAAAAATGGCTCAACATCTTCAAGTGATGAGGAAAGACGAATTTTATTCCAGAAAAACATCAAACTATAAATCAAATGTGTGGGTAAAATAAAGTCAATTTTGAACGTGCAGAAATCTCAAAACTCTTTAGTTTCCATGCACCCTTTTTAGAAAGTTCTTGAAGGATGTACACCATCCAAGCAAGGAAGGAAACAAGATAGAAGAAGACTCCAAATGCAGGTAACAGGTAATCCAACACAGAAAAGGTCAAAGGATTTCTCAAAGTGATGATGACAGGAGGTCAGAGTTAGCAGTGTGGAACTCGTCCAGAGATCATCCAGTCCAGGTTAGAGATGGAAGACTCCAGAAGTATCTCCCAGGAAAAAAAGAACCAGAATTGACAGACTGTTTGATCTATTTGGATGTACTGAAAGGATATGTACAGTTTTGCCAGGGTGTGAAGATGAATTCAAAAGAGATATATAGAAAATGACATGTATGGCAAAATAAAAAATTATTAATTCCACGAAAAACAAAATGTGTATTAGAAGAGAAACGTTGTTTTAGTACCCTCTCTAGATCAATTGTAGCATCATGTGCAGTCATTATAATAGAAACACTGAATATTAGTTGGACCAAAATGGTGATACAATCCTGCCAGAAGGTCTGGAAGAGAAGTGTGTGTGTGTGTGTGTGTGTGTGTGTGTGTGTGTGTGTGTGTGTCTATGTGCACATGCATGTGCAATTTGTGTCTGCAACTTTTGTATGGTGGGAGGTAAGTCATCATCTTCTGTAACAAGAAGACCATAAAGATGAAAGTTAAAAATCCAGATAGCAGCATGAACATGTTATGTGAGGAAATAGAGACCAAAATCAGACGGGAAAAAACGAAAGAAGTTGAAAAGTCACTTTCTAGAGGATCAAGATTCAAAAGTCGAAAGAGCAGGGTACATGCTTGCCCTTTTTGTTAAGCCTGGTTGCGTTATATATGATATTACTGGGATAAAATGCGTGCTTGGGGCTCTGCTTTTAAAGTCATAAGTAGGAAAAAAAAAGATGGCTTTCTATCTATCTCTTAAGGGAAGGCTCTTCCATAACTGAGTTTCTCTTAAAAAAGTTTCTGCATCTTTGTTGTTTGTTTAGGGCTGCACATGTGGCATATGCAAGTTCCCAGGCTAGGGATTGAATCAGAGCTGCAGCTGCTCACCTATGCCTACACCACAGCAATGTGGGATCCCAGCCACGTCTGTCACCTACATCACCGCTCTCAGCAACGCCGGATCCTTAACTCACTGAGCTAGGCCAGGGATCGAACCCTGATTAGTGGATATTAGTCAGGTTCGCTTCTGCTGAGCCAAAACGGGAACTCCCTGTTTCCACATCTTCATACCTATGCCTGTATTATCTTAATTGGGGTTTTGTTTCTTCACTTTTTCAATGGCATAGCAGATGCTTGTTTAATTTTCTTGGGACTGAAACCCAGACAACAAAGGATACTGACAAAAACAATAATTAATAAGAACAATATGACAACTCACATTGCCAGAGTTTAAAGTACCAGCTTTCATCTCAGTTAAAGCTAACCTGTCCATAGGTTGTTTCTTGCCCAAACTCCGAAGATTCTCCTCAGGTATATCAGTAACTGTTATCAATGACAGAAAAGACCCATCACTTAAACAAAACCACAACTGACACTTTATGTAGATACTATTTGCAATTTAAAATGTTTGTTGGTATGTTAAAGAAAATGAGGTCTCTCACAGAAGGATGTAATTGTCACCCAGGCAATCTTATTTGAGTATTTCAAGGACCACAAGGGAATAAAGCTCTATAGGCAAAGTGGCTTCTGGGCAGAGGTGGGCACAGCGGGGCCCAGAGCGGGGGTGTGCAGCCAAGGGCATTGGTGGAAATTACTCTAGTATCCTATCAGGTACCTGAGTTTATAGCGACTTTGGTAGGCGTTCAATAGTACTTCACAAGAGAAGCAGGTAGGAATGAGAAATATACCAGAAACTGTCATCTGAACCCCTCCAGAGAGAGTCTGAAGCCCTGACAAGGGTGTTTCCGGAAGGCTTGAGAAGGTATGAAAAACTTCTCGGCCAAATTTTAGCTAATCCATCCAGAATTGAAACTGGAAGAATTTTAAATGGGAAATAAATCACAGATTTCAATCATCTGTGATTCGAATACATCTACATGTATTTTTAATATACGTTGTACACTGAAGCACTGGAAATCAATCTGCATGTCACAGTTCTCCAGAGATTTGCACTGATTTCTTTGCCAACAACAAATAGGCTGCCTGCCTCTAGGCAACGTGGTGAAAGACAGACCACCTCCCCTCCACTGCCCCTGCCTCAGCACGCACAGGGGACAAAGGTGAAGCAAACAGCAGCCGTGGGTAAAGTCTCCTGCCAGCACTGCGTAGGCATGGAGGATGGGAGACCACACCCCGATTTTCACAGAATTTGGGATCCAAGGGGCAAATGAAGAAAAGGTATTAGATTCATGTCAGTCCTTCATTTTAATACCAAGTAATACATACTCATTTTAAACCTCACAGATTTTTGTCCCACCACCAGCAGGGCATAAAATTAGAAATAATCATGCACCCTAACAACACAACTCAAAAAGTGTTAAGTTCTTTCCCTGCATTATGTCACCATACAATAGAGATCATATTGCATAAACCCTCCAGGTGTCATGGGTGTCCCAGAGGTGGTGACTTATGTGACATGGGGCAGTGACATTGTTTCCTAGTAACAAGTTTTTCTCAATCTCCACCAACAGATAATCCAGAGCCCTCATGAGGGTAATATTATCTTTCTTTCTCTCTCTCTGTCTTTTTTTTTTTTTTTTGGTCCTATTAAAATGACTTCTGTGTGATTTATTTTTTTTTAATTTTAGAAAAAAGTATCCACTCATCTTCTTAGTGGTCAAAGATGTCAATAGGAACCAGGTTCTTTTCAGGCTCCACCTGGACATAGCATTGTGCAAAGGAAGTTAGTGGACACGGGTGCCTCTTGGAGCTTACAATTTATGTAAGACGTTTAATGAGGAGAGAAAGGCAGAAAGAGGTCCATGCCATTTCACGAGGACCAGATGCAAAGCTAAGTAAATGCTAGCTCACTGTCCTCCAGGAAAGTGAGTCTCCAGTGAGTATCGGGGACCCAGACAGGCAAGATTGCAATTTACTTGAGAAAAGGAGAGAAATGGGCAAAGAAGAGAGAGAAGGAGGAAAGGGAAGAGCCCTCAGCTCCTGGATGAAAAGGAGAAGCTTCTGAAGAGTTTTAGGTGTGATGTGACATTAAGAGAACAGCAAGAAATCCAACACGAGCTACTTCTTCCTGTTTTCTATTTATTATTATTAAGCATGAAAAATAGCCAGAATAACACTTGGTTTGTCACTTTTAGAGCTCAGAGCATACATTCTATTTTCTGCAGCATGGTTAGCATTCAGTTTATTTTTGCATGGGTGCTAGAGCACAACATGAGCATAAAACTGTGAAAAATTAAATAGCTCAAAAGTGTAGGTGGGCTTCTGTGAAATTTGTGCTGAATGAATTTTTAGAAAGCAAAATGCAGTACGAGAATTGCTGCACATGTGTTCTATTATTAAATATCTAACTCTTCTAAATTGGGAAGGATAATAACAAGCAATCTTGCAGAAAAGCTGCAGACCTAAACAATACGATTCTGAAACCAAAATAAAACTATTTTGTTATCTTTTTTACTGTTATAATTGTTAAAGTATAATTTTTAAAATATCAAAGCACAAAAACAGAACAACGGCTAAAGAAAAACATGGAAAAGAATACTGCCAATAAACTTACCATCCTAGCGTTAAAATTTTTTTTCAACTTATTTCAGGCTTTATCCACATAAACCCGTAATTATCACTTCTTATTAACAAGCATATACATTTTGAGTTTAGTTTTCTGCTGAGCATTGTGCTGTTAATATTCTTCCATGCCATTTCAAGAGAAGCAAGAAAGAACCCTGGGTTTTGAACAGGAAGATGTGACTAGCACACATGTTTTAGTACACATGAGTTCCTTGCACTGTCCTGACAGTCATCATTCTGTAAGCCAGTCAATCTTCCATGGAATTGATATAACCAATTTTACTTACTCTTCTTGGTCTTGAGCATTTAGGGCATGAGAAATAGTTCAGAGGTCTAAGTACCACCATAATACACACTCTTAACATGGCTCTTTTCTTCTTTTGAAGATTATCCTTGATATAACTTCATGGTAAGGTGGACATATTTATATATGTTTTAGACCTTTTGGTATATACTGCCAAATTGCTTTCTAAAAAATTTATGCAAACTTATACTGTTACTAGAAATACATGATTATACACAGCCTAAGGAATGAGAGAAAATATTTGAAAATGATATGACCAATGGGTGGTTCATATCCAAAATATATTAACAGATCATATAGCTCAATATCAAAAAATAAATAAATAACACAATTAAAAATGAGCAGAAGACCTGGATAGACATTTCTCCAAAGAGGACATGCAGATGGTCAACAGGCACATGAGAAGATGCTTCATACTGCTAATCATCAGGGAAATACAAATCAAAGCCACAATTAGATATCACCTCATACCTATCAGAATGGCTATCATCAAAAAGAACACAAATAACAAATGTTGGAGAGGATGTGGAAAAAGGGAACCTTCATACACTGGTGATGGGAATGTAAATTGCCGCAGCCAGAGTGGAAAACAGTGTGCAGGTTTCTCAAAAAACTAAACATAGAACTATCATATGACCCAGCAACTCCACTCCTGAGCATATATCCAAAAAACCCCAAAACACTAATTGGAAAAAAAAAACATGTACCCCAATGTTCAGAGCAGGATTATTTGCAACTGCCAAGATATGGAAGCAAACTAAGTGTCCATCAACAGATGACTGGCTAATGAAGATGTGGTATACACACACACACACACACACACACACACACACACACACATACACAATGGAATACCACCCCGCCATAATGAAGAATGAAATTTTACCATGTGCAACAACATAGATGAATTTGGAGGGTATTATGCTAAGTGAAATAAGTTAGGGAAGAACAAGTACTATATGATATTGTATATGGAATCTAAAAAACACAACAAACTGGTGAATATAATAAAAAGAGAAACAGATCCACAGGTATAGAAGACAAACCAGTGCTTATCAATGGGAGAGGAAAGGGGGAGGGGCAATGTAGGGGGAGGGGCTTAAGAAATACAAATGATTATTCATAAAATGAGCTACAAGGATATGTTGTACAACACAAGGAATATAGCCAATTTTGTATAATAACTATAAATGGAGTATAACCTTTAAAAATTGTGACTCACCATATTGCACATCTGTAACTTACATACTATTTGCACAGCAACTATACTTCAGTAAAAATAAAGCACTAAAAATATATATAATTATACAACAGCCTTGACAACATTGAGTATTTATATTTAATGGTCTGCTAACATATCTGAAAAGGGGTATCTCACCACATTATGTGGCTGTTAAATGTTAACTTCATTATATTTTATGAAAACGAGTGGAAGTTTCAAGAGTTCTGAAAGTTAATAAAATTTTAAATTATGACCCATGGACCTGTAAAGGACTATAGACATAATTTAACCTAGTCTTTCACCCATGGAGAAATTTTTGCAGCAATATCTTTGATTGAAACCTGGTCATTATCTAGACTCCTCACTGTGCTTAATTGCCCTCATTCAATGTGTTACTAAGTCCTGCTCTTTCAAAACCAAACTCCCTCTTAAATCTGCCCACTCTTCTGTCTTCCCTGCCTGGTCTTAGTTCAAGTTCTCCTTACCCTCACCTGGATTACTGCAATTACCTCTTCTACAGTATTTCTGCCTCCAGCTCAATTGTTGGCATCATGTGTGGTTTAAATATTAATTCGAAGGTGAGAGTTACTCACTGCTTAAATACTCCAAAAGCATGCCATTTTTTTTTTTTACCAGGACAAAATTTGAATTTGGTAATATAGCCTGCAAAGCTCTTCATAATCTAGCTCAGGTTTTAGTTTCAACCCCACACCCATTCAATACCAACAAAGACCATGGGTCTTACAAGCCTTCACCTAGACAACTATTGTCTTGCAAGACTCATCTCTGGGATCCACTCCTCCAGAAGACTTTCCTAACTCTACATCCTCCCAGTGTTGGCTGGTCATTCATAACTCTATCAACAGATCAGAAATCTTTAATTAGAGACCATTTATTTCACTGTATTGTAGTTGCCTATTTACTTGCTGGTTTCCCAGCTAGCCTATTGGCTCCTTCAGGTTAAAGATGTGCCTTTAACTCTGAATCCTCAGTACCCTGCACAGTGTGAGCTCTTAGTGGTAGAGAATAAATGTTTGTTGGATTAATAAATAAATGAGTGAATTCCAGTCTCTGTTTAATATATTTGATATCTTAATATCTCTGTTTAATATCCAGTGATAGTACCTAGCAAGTAGCCCATCCCATTTGTTGCAACTTTTAAAAACTAGAGAGATACTATTAAATTCATGCTATATAGGACTTGGCCAATGGTGCAAGTCACTGTTAAAGTATTGGGTGACCTGAAAGATACATGAAATTGACTGTCTTGAGTGATTTACTCAATAAAACCCTGGATGCTAGCTTTGACGTGTGCATTAAAAAGTGAGTTTGATCTTAATAATAAACACATAGTAGGAAAAACCGCAAATAAATAAAGTATGAATGCCTTTAAGGAAAAATTGAATTCAAGGGTAATGCAGAAGCTCAGGTTCAAGCTGACTGTCTCAGAGGGTCCTCTGCAGGTCAGGAAACTGTCTGAAGGAAGGTAGACTGAAAGGAGGCTGCCCCGAGGCAAAGGTGTTGACGCATTTAATGGGCTTTGGCAGCTGCTTTCACACATTTTCAGTATGGAAGAATGAATGGAAGCTAGAGAGAAGGAGGGGAAAAAAAAGAAAAGAAACAGGACCAAGTGTATTTGTTTCAAGGAAGAGATAAATAAAGAAGAGGAAGGGAGGAGGAAACATGGTGTCCTATTTATTCCAGGAGCATAAAGACAATGAGTAGGAAATGAGATGGTCCAATACCACAGTGATTTAATTACTATGTTGCCTCATTTGAAAGGAAGTACTACCAGGTATGATCTGCCTAGTGCTGCCCAATAGAACTTTCTATGGTGACGGACAGGTCCTATCGCTGTGCTGTCCTGCACAGTAGCCACCGGCAACGTGTGGCCACAGAGCATGCGCGATGTGGCTGTTGGGCATAAGCAACTGAGCTTTTCATTGTACAGGATTTATATTTCAATTAATTAATTAGGTCTTTTTGTCTTTTTAGGGCCACACCTGCAGCATATGGAGGTTCCCGAGCTAGAGGTCTCATCGGAGCTGTTGCTGCCAGCCTATCCCACAGCCACAGCAATGCCAGAGCCCAAGCAACACCAGATCCGAGCCGCGTCTGTGACCCACACCACAGCTCACGGCAATACCAGATCCTTAACCCACTGAGTGAGCCCAGGGATCAAACCTGCAACCTCATGGTTCTTAGATTCGTTTCAGCAGCTCCGTGATGGGAACTCCTACATTTAATTCTAAATAGCTACACGTGGCTAGTGACCGTTTGGGCAGAGCAGAATTCTATAGCTCTATAAGCTTTAAAAAAATAAGAAAAGTTTCAAAATTAAGGAGAAAGAGGATTAAAATGGTGAGGTCACCTGTTTGGGAAATAATGAAATAATACTTTTATTGGCCTTTGCAATTCATAATGTACTTTCATGTGTTTTATTTAACAAGAGTGTAGAAGTTGAAGATGAAAGCGGAGTGGGCATCAAAAGAGATGACAAGAAAGGAATCAGGATCCTGTGTCCTTATTTGATTAAATGTGGCTCCTGTGGTGCAAAGATCTTACTGAGCCACACTGGACAGGCAGGGGACAATAGCGACTAGGCATGAAGACTCTGGAGCCAGACTGTCTGTGCTCAAATCAAGTTCTGATTTACTAGCTGAGTGACCTGAGACAAATTACTTAACTTCCCTGTGCCACGTTCTCCTCCTCATCTTAACTCGAACAGTAATAGCATCAACCTCATAGGATTGATATGACAACGCATACAAAGCACTTAGAACGGAGCCTGACATACGTAGTAAATTGCTGACAACGGGTTAGCAATTAACCAAGGGCTTAACTCCCACACACCACGCCTTTTGGAAGGACACACTGCTCTGGCCTTGGTTGGACCTTCTTCTGACTCTGATATGTCTTTGCCTCATGATGGTCAGATGAGGTCTCAGACGGGTCCCAGACAAAAAAAAGCACCACATTGAACAGATGATAATGGACAGTCTCCAACCAGGTTTTCACTTCCTCCTTATCAGCCTAATGGTTATTCTATTTTATTCGCATGGTCATTTTTCCTTCCCTTCTAACAGGTTACAAACTATAGGTAAGTTTATGAGCTAATGATTCCTATCAATTATTAAATGTTATCATGAGAACATAGCACAGTAAATGATATTCACAGGCAGAATTGTTGTAACTGTCCCAGTTACAATCTTGCTCGTGGCTACGCCCTCACCTGTTTCTGAACTTTCTCTGCTTTTCCAAGCCTCCACCATCCTCTTCCCCCGTCACTCATCCACCCTCACCTCTCCTTCCTCCTCTCTCCAGCCAACTCACTGTTTGCTGCAAGTGGATAGAAGCTTTTAAAGTTTAATGGAAAGCTCTCAAGAGCAGTGAGATAATTTGTCTATAAGTAGAGCTGATGTTGAACACATTAAAAGGAGGTAAAATTTAGAATACCTCAGAGGAAAAGCATTAGTTAAAATAGAGAATGATAAAAAAAATGAAAATTTCCAGGAGAGATGTGAAATAAATTAAAGATTTTCAAGGTGTGACTGAGCTAACAAGCCACAGCATACGACAAGGGCTCCTATAATTGCTAGGAATGAAAATGCAAGAGTATTTTTTTATCTCCTCCGAATAAATTCAATGATGTGCTTTGAATCAGTAGAAGGAAACACTCAGGTTGTGAAGATGCTATGAAAAACGATCATCCCTAGGGACTCTGTGCATTAATCCTTACCTGAGGCATGTTTTTGCATGCTTAGTGCGAATTATTCTTTATAAAATTACACTGAGCAGAATAGGAAATGTAGGTTGTAACTAGGTTAACAAACAATAGATTAATAGCATTTCATGTCAGCCATAGATAACTGAAAAGTCAAAAGCTTAAATATATATTTATCAACGATTCATAAAACATTTGTTTTAAATAGAAGAAGTCATGTTCTGTGCTTCATTTCTTACACTTGGAAAAAACTGGTGATCACCCCAATAATTTCAGCGGGCAGAAGTCTCACCAGGACCCTTGGCTAATGTAAAGGTGTCTTTACAATTCATTTTCTAGTTGAAAATTGAAAAAATCATAAGAAAGAAAACACGGTCTCCTGCAACAATCTGAGTTACTAATGAGCCCATTGCTTTTCAGACAATCTTGTGCAATATCTAGACAAATGTTTCAGCCAGCACTGTTTGGTGTCATCAGCTCACACTGCAATATATTATTCCCTGATGTGTGTAATAAATTACACATACTTAATAATTTATCATGGTTGCTTTCAAAGTATCACACAGCACTTAGCAGCTAACTCAACACAAAACAGCTATTGACCTTCTCATGAAAAATTCCCAAGGCCTCATTTTTATACTCACTTTGCTAACATTCCTTTTAATCCTCTTCTTTAATTTTGCCTCTAAATTTCAAAATAACATCTTAGTTGGAAATAAACTTCAGGGTTACCTAGGGTCAACCCTCCCAGTGAAGGAATTTCTCTAGCATCACCAACAGATGGCTATATAGTATTTTTCTCTTTTCCTGAGCATCTCTGAAACACTGTTTTGTTCGTCCATTGGTAGATCGGCAACTTTGTTTGGTTTGGCTTTGGTGTGAGTCTTTAAGAATCTATTATGTTCATTGCAACATTTGGACTTTTATTTTAAGGATAATAGAAATCCAAAGTATACCGAGGCTACCACTTCTCCAGGCCAACACTACAAACTGGAAGGTAAGAAAGTCAGTCAATGAACACACTGTTTATCCTTAGCTAATACCAATAATTTTTTGTTGACAAACTAAGATCAAGGTTGACACCACATAAAGCAAATCACAGACAACTAATAAAGAGTTAACAGTGTCTTCATTATTTAGATAATCTTTTTGCCTAGTCACAGTTGGTCAAACTATAGAACTCTGTGGAAGAATTATAAAGAAAAGGCATAGTTCTCACCCTTGAAGAATACACAATCTGGCTAGAAAGCATAAACAGGCATGTGCATAAAATTGTGCTATTGAGTTCAAAGAAAATCATGTAAATAACATACAAAAATACCTTGAGACTTGGAATAAAGTCTACAGAACTGAGTTAATAAAATAACAACTTCTTCAAGAGGTATAAGTCTTACAAATTAAAATACATTAAAAAAATGAGAATGCCCTGTGTTCAGGAAAGGGTAAATAATATCAGTTCACATAATAAAAAGTTCAAAAGAACTATCGTAAACGCATTTGTACAGTACAGACTGGGGAAGCTAAAGGAAAGGTCGAGACAGATGGATCCTTCGCCTGTTTGACTAAAACTAGATTCACTACGAAATGAAATAGACAAAGAGTCTGGCTTCTAGAGTCGACAATACTTAAAAGCCACAGGTGAAGAGGTCTCTCAATGTTCCAGGAACCCCAGTCTCTACCCAGGATGATCATGACGCTGATGATAAAAGCTCAAGATTCTTTCCCTAAGGAACTATGTCCTGTGACCTCTTAGAAAGACCCATCCTCTCATGGTTGCAAAGATGAGGCCCTTGGAATCACACCTGGACACCAAGCACAGCTGCAAGGTGGATTCATCCCTAGTAGGATGTAATTAATGGAAAGATACTTCCCTACCTCTTCTCAAGACAACATTGTAAAGGGGGAAGCGTTCACAAGCTTTTTAGTGAAAGAAAGTAGTAGATTCAATTAAGTTGTGCACAATCGTACAAGTGTTAAGGGAAATGCAAGCAAAGAGTGCATCCTGAAAATAGCTAAGAGCATAGAGATTAATGACCGGACTGAGGTTTTCTGGAAATTTACTCTAGCCAGGTAAAACATAGCCGTTTTTTACTAAGTTTTTTTACTTGGTACAGTCCCTTCTGTTCACATTTAACTGGCGAAATAATCATTCTTCCTGTGTTCTTCTCTAACCCTACATCCCTTGCTACTCCATATGAGCATGGTTTTTGTGGGGGGGGGGGGCTTTTTTTTTTTTTTAGGGCTGTACCTGTGGCATATGGATGTTCCCAGGCTAGGATCTAATCAAAGCCATAGCTGCCAGCCTATGCCACAGCAAGTCAGGATCCAAGCTGCATCTGAGACCTACACCACAGCTTGCAGCAATGCTGGATCCTTAACCCACTGAGCGAAGCCAGGAATCAAACTCACATCCTCACAGACATGAGTTAGGTTCTTTACCTGCTGTGCCACAATGGGAACTTCTCAATTAGCAGCTTTTACTCTTCTTTCTTAGCACTTACCACAGTTTACAGATTGATAAACCTGTACATATTGGCAGATTATGTAAGGGGATAGAATGGAAACCAACACTGTGTTTTGGAGAGAGTTTCTAGGGTTCAAATCTTGGTTCTAATACTTGTTAGTTGTAAATGCATCTCATGCCTCCTAATGGTTACTGTAAAGATTAAGAGTTAGCGTGTGTGAAGGTGGCAGGACAACGTGTGGCATTTAGTAACACTTTAGCAAATACAGCGTCATTCCCATTAGACCCCTGAGAACAGGGACCTTGTCAATTTCATCTACCACCTCCTCTGTAGGACAGAGCACACTGTTGGGGCTGTAGGAGGAGCTTAGTAAGTGTGGAGTGAGTAAATAAATTAACACTTCATTCTTTGTTACCCACTAAGCCCTTAAATATATATGTTGATACACATTCATTCTGTCCCTTGCTCTCAAGGAACTAAGGGCAAAACATTATTCCTTTCATACGCTCATGATGATCGGACCTAAACTTAATGAGGTCCTTTCCCAACACCTAAGAGGTCAAATTTAGAAAAAAAGCATGGGTGGAGGCAAAACTCCCCAGAGCACTCAACTATGATATCAAAATGCTTTGACATTATATATGTATTTAAAAATTCATAATTCTGGTATATATTTAAGGAAGGCAAAGAAATAGTCAGTCTCTCTCATCAACTGGGAGTCTTTCAGCCACAGAATACAATTATGTAGCCCTGCTCTAAATCATTCATAAAAAATGTTTCAGGATGGGTCTCCACAGCATGCTTGTGACTTTTTACAATTGATTTTAATAATGGTATAAACAGAGGTTAAACCACAGAGTTAAAAATGAACATACCAGTAATTTCTAGGTCAGCAAAAGTAGCAATATGAAACAAATTTTAAAGGTAACTAAATAAAATGTATCTTCAAATGACTGGAGATATTAAAGTCAACAGACCACTAAGTAGTATGAGGTTACTCTTGTGGGTCAGGGATAGAAATCTCAGGTCCTTTGTGCCTGAAGCTAAGGTCAGGAGGGAGGCAATTACACTTACATGGGTCAGATAAGGCATGAGAAGAGACTGGAACTGTTGTTTGGACTGGACCTATGAGTCATCTTTGAAGAGAGCCTTTCCCTTCCCAGTAGCCAAGATACAGAAACAATCTAAATTTCCATCAACTGGTAAATGGCTAAAGAAACACACATACACACACACATGCACGCACGCATGCACGCACGCACACCCCACATACACACACAGTGGAATATTATTCAGCCTCACAAGAGAAGGAAGTCATTGCCATTTGCAACAACATGAATAGATCTGGAGGACATCGCACTAAGTGAAATAAGCCAAATTTATTGAAAGACAGAGAAAGACAAATAGTGCCTAATCTCACTTATACGTAGAGTCTAAAATAGCCAAACTCAGAAACAGGGAGGAGAACGGTGATTGCCAGGTTGGGGGAGGGGAAAATAAGGAGATGCTGGTCAAAAGTACAAAGTTTCAGTTATGCAAGATAAATGAGTTCTAGAGATCTAATGCACAACAATGCAACCACAGTTAATAATACTGCAACATATACTTGAAATTTGCAAAGAGGGTAGATCTTAAGTGTTCTCACTACAAAAAAAAAAGAAAAAAGAAAAAGAAAATAGTAGATAAAACAGAAGGACCTATTATATAATACAGGGAACTATATTCAATATCTTAGAATAATCTATAATAGAAAAGAATCTGAAAATATATAGTTTTTATATATATATAACTGAATTACTTTCTATACACCTGAAACATTGTAAATAAACTATTCTCCAATTTACAAAAAGAAAAAGAAAACAGTAGCTATGTGAAGTGATAGAGATGTTAATTAGCCTAACTCTGGTAATTATTTTGCACTGTGTGTGTATTTCAAAACATCAAGTTTTATACCTTAAATATATACAATTTTAATTTTATTTTCAATTTTACATTTAACTTTTCAATTATCCTTCAATAAAGCTGGAAAAATGAAAAGCAAAATAAAATAAAATAAAAGGATTTTAAAAAATCCCTTAACTCAAATCCCACTATTAGAGCTTTTCTTTGACTAAGAAAATACATATTTCTCAAACTGGAAAACTTTGACTTTATGGACTTTGGGAGCCACGGGCCCAAAGATTGTGCAAAGCCACAAGGTAAACATGAGGTTTTTTTTCCTACAAATTAGTTTTACTTGAAGATTTGAGGCAGAGGGAAATGAGTGTTTTAACAGGCAATAATTTAAATCATTTGTTTATTTAAACAAATGGATCAAATGTGTTGCAGAATCCAAGATTTGCACGCATTTTAAAAACAAAAGAGGAAACTAGGAAGAGGCATCATGCTTGTAGTAGATCACTTTAAGCTACCCAGGAGTTTGAACTGAAGAGGGAGACATCTCTGGAAATAATTCAGAAAGAAGAGGACATAAAGGCAAAGTTTACAATTTGGCTGAGACTCAGCCCTGCTCAGAAGCAAGGGAGACCCAGACATATGCAAACCAGGAATTCTCAACACCCAAACAGGAAGGCAGCAACCAAAACTGACAAAACCCTAGCAAAGTATATCATCAGGCCAAGAAGATGCCGTGTGGGTACGGAGAGGAGAAAAACGTCAAGGTTAGGGTGGGACAAGGGCCAGAGCCTCAGAACTGCAGCTGCTTGTTGACTCAGCAAATGTGAAGGGAAGCAAAGACACACAGGTACACCCCTTATGAACTCAGAAATGAATGTTGACAATTGTGTCTGTAGGAGATGAAAACAGAGGTCAATCAGTATAAAGAGGAAACTGATGACAGGTCCCCAGATAAACTTACCCTATCAGAAAACAATACAGATGTGTAACTACTTCTAAATCATATTGTCCAGCATTGACTTTTCTAGGTGCTGTGATTCTTCTGTATTTTCTCTTACTGTCATCTTAAATAAATCTTGTTCCCCAATATAAACTTGGGAAGCAGTTTCGTCTGCAAGTTCTGTGCTACCAGAGGCAATAAATAATCAGACTGAGTAACTCAAGCTGGCCACTCAGCCCCTTATTTTCTATATCTTCACACAACAGAATATAAGCATGCTTGCTTTCATGCACACGACTCCTACCAAGCCTGAATGACTCCATCTGAGCTGTCAACAAATCAGTGCTAAGAAAAGATGAAAAACCATCTAAACCATGCTGCTTGGAATCAATTATGAACATACCTTTCCAGACACATGAATAAGTTTCTGTGATAGAATTATCATGTGGTTGGCTGAAAAGAGCTCAACAAATGATGGATATTTGAACTTCAAACAGTTGACCACCTGTCTTATGGTATTTCTGCTTAAAACTCAGTTCTCATTATATTTATAAGAACACAGGGAGAGAGCTTGAAGGAGCAACAAGACCAGAAGGATATTTTTCATTCCCAGCATTTCCGTGATGGATAGACTCCTTGTGAAAGAGCAAGTTTTTAAGAGCATGCCAGAAGTCCAGGCACATCTACTCTCATTTAATAACTGGTCAGCTGGGTTGTGGTAGGGACTCTGACTACCATTCCTCTCTCTTCCTTCTAACTGTAGAATCCCCAGACTTTTATTTAGGAAGACCTCATTCCCATCCCATTAGCCCCAGCTCTCCAACTTATCTCCCATTTTTACTTACCCTGGAGGCAGGCACTGAAGACAAAGAAAAATCTCAATTCACCTCACAAAAATGAGGTGAACTTTATCCTGGCCGGTGGTACCAACACAGGGATTTCAAGTATGTTTTCTTTTATATAGTCGATAACATGGTGTTGTGTGTTGAAACTGACTAAGGAAGTTAAACTTAAAAGTTCCCACACAAATAAACAAATAGAGAGAAAACAGTGGTTTTCTATTTCTACAATAGAAATATGTAAGGCGATAGATGTATTAACTAGATGAGGAATCCTTTCACCATGGACACAGGTATCGAAACACCATGATATACACTTTATATATCTTATAATTTTACATGTCCATTATACCACAATAAAGCTAAAATACGTTTTAAGTATAATTTTATTTTCTACATGGCATGGATATGCATTCAAAGGAGCAGAAACCTTAGAAAAATCCAGAAAACAAAAATAATGGCTGCCCCCCTGGAGACAATTATCCCACCCTTCCTGTTCCCAGCCTCCTTTGCATCTAGGTATGGCTACAAGTTTTTGGTCAGTGAGATGTTGTCACTGGAAAAACATGTGTAACTTCCAGTTTACGTTTTCATAAGGACATTATTCACCCTCCACTCCACTGTCTCCCACTCTCCTACCTCCTACAGTCTGGAAAATAAACAAGATGGTATGTGCCAGCTTTAGGACTGAAGCTGAGGACAACACTTGGGGACAAGACAGGAGGACAAATAGAAGGAACCTGGTCTCTAAACTGATGTTGTAGAGCAGCAGTGCTGACCCATCCTGGACTCTCTGCCTACCTGGAGAACACTAGATGAAACAGAAGTAAACTCCTATACTCCTGTCTTGTGAAAGTCAGTATCATCGGGGTCTATTTGTTATAGCAGCTTAGTGTGTATCTTAATATAGAGCTGCTACTTAGATGCAGGGTCAATACCTACCAAAACTGAAAATTTCTGGCAGTGGCTTAGTGATCAGGTGGCAGGTGGTAAAGACACAGATATTACAGGCTGCAAAGCTGGTGGCCCCTGATAGTAAAGCCAACTGCTTCTCTTCTCCAAACAGTAGAGGATAAGATTGTTATTCAGAATGTGATCCAAGAACTTCCTATGGGACATTTTCCCAAGCCACACAATGGAAGCCAGTCCTGCTTCCAAGATTCAGAAGACAAAGGTATACCTTCCCCACTCAAGCCCATCGTTTCAGATGATCTCAAGATGGAAGCCTTTGAACTGAGAGAAAGAATTAGGAGTGTTCTGTGCACTGAAACCAATAAGTAAAAAGCTAGAATCTGCAAGCTTCAGAACTATAGCCAGAGGTTACTTTCATATAGAACAGACTGGAAGCACATAAAGTAGAATTTTTGAGGAAACTGCATTACCAAAGAAATCAAGAGCCTAGCTGATAAAGCCAGTGATGGTTCAATCACCAAAGCAAATCTCAGGTCCCCAAGCCTGCACCAGTAGGCAGCAGGCTGTAAAAGGAGAACAGTTCCCAATAAAGGACACTCTCCAATACTCACCACAGATGTGGCCACAAAAGAAGCCACCAAGAACAGTGGCAAAAAATTACTCCCAGAGGGCAAATCTGGGGTGCCCAAGAAAACCTACCAAGGGTAGCCAAGCATTTCCTGTCCAGCAAAATACTGCTACTGATTAAACCTAGCTGGGTGCTTCCCATTCTTCCTGTTTCCAGCTGAGGATGCCTTAGCAGATAACTCATGTTTTAGTATCAGCAGGTCCACATTTGACATGACAGAGAGGCGAATCCCTCCCAGAAATCCTGGACTCTCAACTGGTTGCAGTAGTTGGAGGGACTTTGGTTTGTCTCCTTTGGGAAGAACTTAAGCATGTCTGGCTTGTGGGATGATGAATGAGAAGGGATACTTTGATGCTAGAGGGGCAGACTGTGGCAGAGGTGGTTAATTATTTCCAACATCCGTTTTCCTCTTGTCTTTTTAGGTTAAGAACCCCCAGAGAGCTGCGAACTCCTTAAGACCAAGCCCTGCACTCCCTAGCCTTTCTTGTAGCTGACAAGGCATGGCCACATGGCTAGATTTTTGCCAGTGGGATGTGACTTTGACCGATGAAGTACATGTTTTTAAGGGAAACTCCTTGTTCTCAACTTATTGTCTCTCTCTTCCCTCTTCCTGTGAGCTAGAATGCAGAAGTGATAGCATGCACCACTATTGAGCACACAGATGGAAACTGCACAGGGGGCCATAGAGCAACAAGACAGAAAGAACCTGGGTCTCTGGGTGACCTTCTGGAACAAAGCCTCCTACTCTCCCTGAATTGCCAAGGTGTCAGACCTTAAACTCTTACCTAGATTATTTAAGTCTCAGCTGCCCGTATTTCAGTTTCCTATTAATTAAATGAGAAAATGCACGAAGCACTCATGGAAATACCCAGTTCATAGTAAGATTTCAGTGAATCTTTGACCAACTCCAGTTATTCCCATCTGATTGTTAAAAAATCACTGTTAAAAGCTAGACATCTGAACCTTCTGTCTTCTAGGAGACTGATTTCTTTCTCAGGTCAGCAACCCACAGAATGTTTTTTAGAAAAGGCAGCAACTCAATCAGGGGATTTATTTACATACTAAGTGTGTCCATACCTTAGCATATGAAATGAATAATTAATGTAATAAAATATACTGATGAAAACTCAGATTCATGAATTTACTTCAAAACAACTTCTAGATTTAAGAACTCCCATTTCCCCGTGCTATGTCTACCTAAACACAGAACCAGGTCTCTGAGCTCTCATTTCCTAATTGTGTGATATGCGCCAAGTCTCCGGACATCTTTGAGACCAGCTGCCCTCATCTGTAACATGGAGACAATGATATCTAGCTCATTCATTGCTATCAGCACTAAATGAGACACTACACACAAGATGCTTACTACAATGCCTAGGATACAAGAAGCACTCAGAAATGAACAATGAAAACTTTCATTGGCATAATTATTGTTACAAAAAACAGTAACATGTCATCCATGTAAGACAATAACACTCTCACATGAATTTGAGATTCATTGGTTGTCTGGGCACATGCTTTGTGTATTTTCCTTCTCACACTAATGGGTCACACTGACCACTCAAGCACATTCTCTCCTAATCTCCATAGATGCCAAAACATCATTTTTGCAAGTCTATTGCCTGTTGTCTGCAGATGAGATACATTAATGAAATGTAGATTCTCCCCTCTGTCAAGCCAAATGCTTCACATGAGATTGTATCCACGATGTTGCTTCTTATTAGTGCCACATTCTATGCAGCTAAACTGACCATGCCAGGCTTGGCTAAGCAATCATTACAGCAGTGGGTGTCACCCAGCACCCTCCAAGACTTAATGATTTCACAAAACTAAAATTAAGTTTTCAAAGAAAATGCCCTCTTAGCCTTCAGGGAGCTGATTGGGACAATTAGTGTCATCAGCTAACCCAATATCCAGGATGGAGCAGGGAGCTTTTTCTTTTACCAGCAACATGGAGATAAACCTGGAACTAAAAAAAAATTGTTTGAAACTAAAGGCAAAATGAGCCTTTTCTTTTCTGGATTAAAATAGAAACATTCCCCTTCTACCTCCAATTCCAATTTTTCCTGCCATTTCTATCAGGGAAGAAGATATGCAGCATGGCTTCTTTTAACCCATTGTTTCATCTTTATTTTTTCCTCTCTTCTTTCATTATTTTTTGTTAAAGTATAGTTGCTTTACAATATTTACAATAATTACAGAATGTCAATTTCTGCTATAAGACAAAGTGACCCAAACATACATATATACACATTCTTTTTCTTGTATTATCTTCCATTACGTTCTATCACAAGAGGCTGGATATAGTTGCCTGTGCTATACAGTAGGACCTTACTGCTAATCCATTCTAAATATAATAGTTTCCATTTACCAATCCCAAACTCCCCTTCCCACTTGGCAACCACAAGTCTGTTCTCTGTGTCTTTGAGTCTGTTTCAATTCTGTAGATAGGTTCATTTGTGCCACATTTTAGATTCCACATATAAATGATATTATATGGTATTTGTCTTTCTCTTTCTGACTTACTTCACTTAGTATGATACTACTCAGCCATTAAAAAAAAAATGCCATTTGCAGCAACATGGATGCAGCTAGAGAGTGTCATCTTTATTTTTGCTTTATTTTATTTTATTTATTTTTTTTTATTATTATTTTCCCACTGTACAGCAAGGGGGTCAGGTCATCCTTAGATGTATACATTGCAGTTACAGTTTATTTTATTTTATTTTATTTTATTTTATTTTATTTTATTTTATTTTATTTTATTTTATTTTATTGCTTTTTAGGGCCACACTTGTGGCATATTGGAGGTTCCCAGGCTAGGGGCTGAATCAGAGCTACAGCTGCCGGCCTATGCCACAGCCACAGCAACGCCAGATCTGGGCCATGTCTGCAACCTACACCACAGCTCACAGCAACACCGGATCCTTAACCCCCTGAGCAAGGCCAGGGATCGAACCCTCAACCTCATGGTTCCTAGTCAGATTCATTTCCAGTGAGCCACGATGGAAACTCCCTCATCTTTATTTTTAAAGCAATGAATTTTGCCCAATTTTGTTTAGAGGGTCTCCTCTTGCAGGTTTCTGTTTTAGTCACCACCCCGGTCTGACCCAATTTTCTAAGCTGATTTTTTTTTTTTCTCAGCCACAGAGTTGCTGGAAGAGTGGCTTCGCAGTTCATCTGCTCCTGTTCCCAAATGCCCTAGTCCCTGGAACTTTCTTGGCTGCATTTGGTGGACACTTCTGGGCACTTCATGAAATGGTTTCTACTGCTGAAATGGTCAAGCAGGCTCCGGGGAAATATGCAGCCCCAGTCACACTGCTTAGTGGGGGCAGACCTAAGACCAGAATCCATGGTCTTTGTTGTCAGCATGCAAACAAGAGCCCTTGAACCTCTCTACACCAAAAAAGAAATCAAAGAAGAACTCCAGCTCAAGTATTCTCCTGGGTGGCCTCCTACAGGCAGAGTCCTGGTCTAGGACTCTTGGCTATACTGTAATATTCCCTTGTAAAGTCTTGGCTGCTTTTTAGGATTATCATTTGGGTTCTTGTTTTTTTTCTCTGTCCTTTCTCTTCCTTTGAGAATGTTTTTGACTTTGTCCAGTTGGATTGTCTGCTGCTTGGCTGGTTGTCCCGGCTAAGAGCCCAGCCTAGAGCCAGTGCCCACTGTGTAATCATTGCCGATTACATGATTGAAAAGGGGGCTTTGTATATCATTATTTGCTTACTTGGCCTGTTTTCAGGCTATTTGTTTGCATCTACCTTGAAACAAAGGCAATGATAATGAGGCGCAGAATTTTACACATTTTAGTTCATTATCTCCACAGCAGGTTTTTACACAGGAATGTGATCCATGTTCAAACTCTACCCAGCCATCCAAACCTCGTCCATTCGTCCCTGTTGCACTGAGTCTTCCCTCACTCCTCACTTCCTGTTTCCTTCTCTGAACAACCACAGCGCTTCTCCTTCTATCTCCCCTGACAGTTCTTTCCAACATGTATTTACATGGTTCACGGACTTTTGCATCCTCCCTACGCACTCCCAAGCTCCTTGATTCCTGTCTGCATGCCTGGTCCACCCATGGAGCCTCCCAAGAGCCTGGCATCACCTTCACCATGTGCTCAGGAAACACTGGGCCAAAGGACACAGGGTATATCCAGTGGATTTCTTCAAACGGAGCAGGAGCAATTTAAGTTCTTGACTTTCTGGAACAGAATCTTGCTATCACCAAAACAATCAAAGTACAGCCCCTTCCTAATTGAATCTGTACTACAGCAGGACGAATTCACATAATTTTTTAAATAGTTACTTTTTATGTCTAGAAAAATAGCAAACAAGAACATTCCAGGAGGTCTCTTATGGCACAGCAGGTTAAGGATCTGGTGTTACAGCACAGCTCAGCTCAGGTTGCTGCTACAGCACAGGTTCACTCTCTGGCCCAGAACAGAATAATAAAATAAAATAAAGAAAACATTCCAATACAACAGTAGTATCAGAAGCTATAAACTCCAAAGTTTGTTAGATTTACGAATAATGAACATTAAATACAAAATGGCATCTACCTAGAAAGATTTCTTTAAAAACAAATCCGTTGGCAAGTTCCTCCATCCTCACATCAGACAGAGTCTAAGTATTTTCTTCTGAATATGTAGGATAAATGAAAACTTTTCTTTAAAAGTTTAAATTTGATTTTTAATTAAAATGTACTCTGGCATATCTTTCTGCCATCCTTTCCTTATTTGGGTTGGAGTACAAATTTGATAGAATTAGTTGCACTCATGAATGGTTTTCTAGATAGTGAACTTGAGAAGGTGATTTTTCTAAACTTGCAAACAATTTTTAAGTTGGAAAACTACTTTCTGGATAGTTGGATTACATAAGCAAACACACCTCCAAGCATCCACATTGCCAACTAAAGGGAACAGCATGGAGGTCCATTGCTGCTATAGTCAGAATGTGTCTATTTTTAAAAACCTCAAACCTCCTGATAATGAAGTAGTCACCATGTGGTCAAGACAACCCCCCTTCAGACCTCTCTGCTATAGTATCTTGCATCCCGCATGTCTTTTGTCCTTCCTTCCTTATATCATTTCCCCATTTCAGATTGCAAACGTTGCTTGAGGGCTGAGACCATATTGCCAATAGCTCACTATAATTGGAAGCAGTAGGTGCTTAAGCACTCATTACCTGATGGGGAACATCGCAATAACAAGCTCAGTTTGTAGGTCAGTGCTAATAAGGCCAAGGTCCTGGACCTGACATGGACAGACATTTGCTCTGCTCCATGACAATCAGCCAAATGCCTTGGTCTGTCCTGTTGCTCACCCAGTGTGTTGGGGGAGGGGGTGTGGACCTTGAGTAGTATGTGAATGCTCTAGTTCAAGTCCCCAGCGCAACCAGGGCTGGGGAGGTGCAATCAAACATTATGAAGCCCAGAAGGATCAGGTTGTGGTCAAGGTCAGAAGCAGGCTCGGTGATGATAGTACACACCTGTTTCTCTCTCTAACACCTCAAGCGGAAGCCACACTTCCATCAGGTACACAGACTTAAGAGTACCAATTACCAGAGTACCCTTGTGGCTCAGTGGTTAAAGAACCCAGCTAGCATCCATGAGAACTTGGGTTTGATCCCTGGCCTCACTCAGTGGGTTAAGGATCCAGCATTGCCATGAGCTGTGGTGTAGGTCACAGACACGGCTCAGATCCAGCATTGCCGTGGCTGTGGTGCAGGCCAGCAGCTTAAGCTCCATTTTGACCAATAGCCTGGGAACCTCCATATGCCGTGGGCGCAGCCCTAAAGAGACAAAAAGACAAATAATAAAGAGTACCAATTATCAAATAGAGAGTATGTTCCCAATGGAGAGGTAAAGAGGGGTTACCCCCATCATTTAGTGGGGTGCACACTTTGAAAAAAGGACCCTGGTTGATAATGAAACCCAGTACTGAACTGAAATTCACTCCAGTGGAGCAGTACATGTCAATCCCTTCAGAATCTTGCTAAAAGACAGTTTCTGATTCCGTAGGTTTGTGGTAGTACCTGGGATTCTGCATTTGCAAAGAAGCTAGCAAGTGGTGTCAAGGCTGCTGAGTCCTTGGATCTCATTTTAAGTAACAAGATTTGAGAGATTCTCAGATTGATATGACACAGAAATCCTGCACCTCAGGAGTCCTGACAGCCAGGAAAAGTTTGAAGAAACTGACACATAGTAGTTGTCAGGGCCACCAAGTTTTCAGGAATCCAAAGATCAGACCACTGAGTCACTGAGGAGAGGTCAGAATTAAGTCTTGATGAGTGCTCAGCGCTCTGAGTCCGATGCTCCTCTGTCTCTGCTACCCAGAGTGGGCAGCCAAGGATTGTAGGACATAGGCAGGGGCCTGATTGTGTGGCAGACAGCAGTTGCTGCAGCTGATGCTGATGCTGATGCTGATACTGATGCTGAAGAGACAGGGGTGGCACTCAGAGGAGGCTGGAAGCTGATGGGAAGTAAAAAATTTAAGACATTCAAAGCTCAGATCCCCACTGTAAGGCTAAGATCAGAATTGTGTAGCTCTTAGCCAAAGGGTGGCACAAGTCTTACAGGTCATTTTACGCAAGAGTTGGAAGATGTTTGGGACCTTGTGGGCAGTTTTCTCTATCTCAAGTACATTAAACCGTGGCCCCAGAGTCCATTAGCATGGAACAGAATGTAATAGTTCTTTGGGTAATCCAAGGTGAAACTTCATCTGTTCTTCCCTCTCTAGCTAAGGTCTCCTATGTAAAAGCAGCTGGAACTAGGCTTACAGATTCATGTTCACTGAAGTGCTACAAATGAAGGTGAGTCAGCCATGAGTTCAATGGAGAGTAAACAGAAAGACAAATTTACATTCATATTTGGATTGATTTAGACATTTGTCAAATATTTGCCCAAAGAGCTTCTCCCTTGTCTAAAGAAGCCATAGCTCTAATATTTTTCTTTGTAAAGAACTCATTTTACTATTGACAAAAGTTTAAATACTAAATGCCTACGCTTTTAAATGTACATTAATGCTTTCTGTATCTTTCCAGACAGCTCAACTGACCCCCTTCTTGGGCTAAATACTATTAGTAGGCAAATAAAACTGAAATCTTTAGGTTAGTTATTGTACCCAAGAGACGCCAACTGACCTCATCAGAATCATGACTGTAACTGTGGAGCCTTTCTAGTAACATGATAGAGAAAGCTGTTAGGGACCTTCTTCTGACTACAGTGAACACATGGAAAGTTGGACCAAACGTAACCACAATAAATATTATAATATGAACTTGAAGGAAAGATAAAAGATTCTCAGTAGTCATAAGAAAATAGGTAAGTCAAAGCCAGGATGTGAGCAGGAGCTGGGGTTGTGACATCCCAAGTGGTATTATGACAATATGGGCTCCAAAGGACAGGCCTAGAATCCTAACCTTGGATCTTGACCAAGCAGAGAACCAGAACTGTATACCTGGCCCATTGGGACTGCCCAGGTGTCCTTGAAGAGAGGACAAGAAAAACTCCATCCTTGCCCAAGGGAGCCTGAAGCAAAGCCTAATCTCTACCCTAAATAGACTTAAACTATTAAAGATGTTAAAATAGCAGTAAAAAGAAATTTAGAAATGATACTTGCCGTTACCATTGTAAATTCAGATTGTTCCAGGAAATAGAACAAAAATACACAAATTTTACATGATCTTACTCCCCAAAGGATAACTAAACAAAGCTAAAAGACAAACCACGGACTGAAAGAAGATAAGAGAATGTACATAAGATACAGAGTTAATATCAAGAACATATAAAGGGCTTATAAAGATCAATAACAAAAAGCCAAATAATCTCATGGAAAAATAAACAGAAGATACATAGTGTTATTTCATCAAAAATAAGACCCCCAAATTCCAATAAGTATATGAGAAGTTGCTCAACTTCAATAATAATCAGGAAAAGATGAAATGACCGTGACGTTATCTCAGATCTATCAGGATAGTGTATGTATGGATGCAGATATACATATATACTTATTATACATGATCCTGGAAGAACAGAGAATTTCTGACAGTGTTACCCTTGGGGAGAAAGTAGAATAGAAGAAAGTCAAAGGGATTTTTCCCTTTTGAGCTACCCAACTCTGTATTGTTCTCATATTTATGAACATGGCTTCACATGTTGTAATATATTGATTGTACTGAGGCCCCAATTAATGACCTATCTCTACTCAAAGCCTTTGCCCTGCAACTGTAGAGTTTCCTTCCATCTGACTCTGGCTGGCCTTGTGACTTACTTTGGCCTATGGAATGCAAGTGAAACAGTGGCGTGCCAAGTCCAAATTAGGTCTCAAGAGGCTGACATGCTAGTACCTTTCTTCCACATTTGGGCTGCCATTTCCTAGAAAAAGCCTCAACTAGCATGCTGGAGAATAAAAAACCAGGTGAAAGAGAGTCTAGTTATCCCAGTCAAAGCTATTCTACAGCTGCCTACAAAGAGTTAACACCCAAAAGTACCCAGTCCAAAATCACCAGTAACTTTGGAGTGGTCTTGTTATGTCTTAACGGCTAAGACATGCATTTGCCACATACGAAATTTTTAAGAGAAAAAACTCCATTATAGCAAAAGTGACCACTGACACATACCCAGACACATATGTAACACTCCAAGCCTCCATTACTAATGTCATCCTTACAGTCTGCATCAAAACTTGCTCGACTCTTCCCACACACTGTCCAGTTCCTTATTTAGAAGATATTTGCTTCATCTGTGAAGCAAGGCCCCCATGTAAGCGAGGCTCAATTGCAATCTTTCCACGTATGTTCTAGCATGGTGTGTTCTGTGCCTTTATTTACCCTTCATGAGACTTCTGTAAACAATACTGTTGAAAAAAAAGACAACAAATAACAAATTGCTCATAAACATGTGCTGCATTTGACAGTAGATTCCAAGCCAACATGAAGAGAAATCAAAAGTTCTAACCTTTTATTATGTCTACTCCAACCTGAGTCAACAGTGACCCCAAAGCACATCTTAGCATAACATTATTCCATATCTTGATTTAGTGACATAGATCAAGTGCTTGTTGTGACAGAAGAATACAAACTTGAGAATCCACAGGCTGTATCTTGCCACAAACTAGTACTGTGACTCTGAGCAAGTCACTGAAATTCTCCAGGCCTTGATTTTTTTAACTCTTTATGAAACAAAGTTGGATGACTCATCTTTTAGATCCCCCCATTGTGAACATTCCATGAACCTGTGACAGAGAAACAAGCCCAGGGGCCTTCCTGTCATAGAAGCAGTGGTAACGAATAAAAGCAGTAGTAACGAATCCAATTAGTATCCTTGAGGATGCGGGTTTGATCCCTGGCCTCACTCAGTGGGTTAAGGATCCGGCATTGCCGTGAGCTGTGGTGTAGGTCGCAGACTTGGCTCAGATCCTCTGTGGCTGTGGCTGTGGCTGTGGCCGGCCGACGTAGCTCTGATTTGACCCCTAGCCTGGGAACCTTTGTATGTCCCACGTGCGGCCCTAAAAAGAAAAAAAAGGGGGGGGGGGACCATTTCATCATTTCATTCCACTTCAGTCTCCAAAGATTCTGATGTACGTTCTCTCAGTCCAAATCACTCACTTGAAAAACCTGGACTGAAAGGAAGATTTCAGCCAAAAGCAAGCTGACAAGGAATTGCCCTCAGTAGCTCCTTAACACCTTATTGTTAAACTGGCTTAAATTGTACGTGTCCTCCAAGGAAGAGATGTTGACAGTTATGGTCAACATCTTCAGCTCACAGATGAAGAAACCAAGGCCCTGAAAGTCCTGCAATTTACCAGATGCCATCCAGCATTTTGGTGGGCAGGGGAGTTCTAATGTTATGTTGTCTAATACCTGGTGCATCCATGAATCCGCTCAAGCAAGACTTACTGAACACTCAGCACACACTACCAGCCACTCAGGATGCAGAAGATACTAAGACAAACTCATTGTTCTCATGGAGCTCACAGTCCAGGTGAAGTGATGAAGAAGGGAACAATGGCCAAACTCTAACATATGTGCAAAGGCAGAGGTATTTGTGGGATTCTTTGAGAATCCAGAGGAGGAAATATCTCACTCTGCATGAAGACACATGGAAGAGTTCATGAAAGAGGAGGTAGCTAGGCTGCATTTTGAAAAATAAGGAGTCTGTAAGTCATGCAGGGTTTGAGAGGAAAAGGCAGAGAACAAGGCTATGCAAAGACATTTACAACACACACACACACACACACGTATGTGTGTGTTTGAGAGACTGTAACCAGATGGATAATCTTGAATCTGGGATGCAGGTTGGGAATATAAGGGGACATGAAAGAAGAAAAAGGCAAGAATAAATAATGCAACAAAAGAGCCTTGACTTTTGCCTAGGGAGATGAGGATGGAGCCACTGAAAGTCTATAAACAGGCAAAGAACATAGTTATCCTTGCTTTCAACAAAGAGCATGCGCCTATAAAAGAGGAGACAAGAAGGCCCAGCTAATGGTCTAGAGAAAAAAAAATGACTAGTACAGAAATGAGAGTGCTGGGAGGCTAATACAAATCTACTAGTGCTCTTTCCACTAGTTTCTGCTGGATTTCATTCCCTCCAGCCTAAAAATGTCATTTGCCATCTAAACCCCAGTTCCCCGGGGAAGGCTTTGGAGATGCTCAGGATTCCTGGAGGGGGAAGGCCTGGACCAGAGCCCACTGCTGCTCACAGCTGGATCCATGAGCCCAAGGCTGCGCTGGTTGGTCCCAGGAGAACCATGGCCCCAGGGAATCCAGAGACCCACAAGACTAGATCACAGGTGGCACTGAAGTAAGAATCCAACAGACCTGGGTTAAATGGGAACAGAGCGTTCACTCACTTAGTGGCTGTGTAACTTTGATAAGGTTATTTCACTTCTCCAAGACTCAGGTCCTCATCTGCAAGGTGGAGATAGCATAACGCCTGCCCTATATTAAGGATGCATTAAATGAATGACACATGTGAGGCACTCAGTACAGAGCTGGTACATGGTAAGCACTCCACAATCCACAATTACAATTATTATCAATTAGCGTTATGCAATCAAGCACCATGCCTATTCCTAAAGAAGTCTGGAACCTGGCAGATGGTTCGAAAAACACCCTCCTCGATATCTCATCCCTTTTCTTCTCCTCCAGAGATCTCAGAGAGAAAATCTTATATTTAAAGGGCTGCTCCTCTGTTCCATAGCAGTGCTTCTTATATTCTTATAAAGTGTATTTATGCTAAGCACAATAAAAGATCAGATCTACCCTTGGAGTAGATAATAAAATTTTTAAAAATTATTTTCTTCTTTCTACAACTGAGTAGGCCCTCTTTCCAAAGGAGCAAATAAGGAGGGGGAAGGAGTGGGATGGACTGGGAATCTGGGGTTAATATATGCAAACTACTGCATTTGGAGCGGATAAGTAATGAGATCCTGCTGCGTAGCCCAGGGTACCATGTCTAGTCACTTACAATAGAACATGATAGAAGATAATGTGAGAAAAGGAATGTGTATATGTGTGTGTGTATGTGTGTGTGTGTGTGTGTGTGTGTGTGTGTGTGTGAGTGAGACTGGGTCACTTTGCTGTAGAAATTGACAGAATACTATAAACCAACTATAATGGAAAAAATAAAAACTATTTTTAAAAAGGAGCAAAAAATACTAGAATCAAAATATGTATCACAGGCTTATATTCCACATGGAAAAACCAGCATGCCTCCCTCCATTTCTCCTATCTCATGGTGATTTTGGGAGCTAAGATGTGGGGTTAAGAATGTCCCTTTATTTGAAAACTTTGCTGAATTTTCATCTGCTCACTTCTTGCCTTCATATTAAAAAAAAGAAAGAAAATAAAGCTAAATCTTCTACATAGCTGGAAATTTTCCTAAGTCTCAGCACCACTTAGAATGTTGGCAATATTAAGAGACCAACGATAAATACTTCTTGAATAATGAAGCCAGAGGAGAGAGGAAGGGTGGGAAGAAGGCAGGGAGCAGAGGAAAACTTTGGTGTGACTTTTACCTAAATGATTCTTCTTCAAAACTCTGAAACTTTACTGAGGAATTTTACAAGCTCCAGTCATGATGGAAGTGCTTCCTTTAGAGTTGCAGCTTGAGGGAGTTCCTGTTGTGGCTCAGAGGTAATGAATCCAACTAGTATCCATGAGGATGTGGGTTTGATCCCTGGCCTTGCTCAGTGAGTTAAGGATCTGGCATTTTCATGAGCTGTGGTGTAAGTAGCAGACATGGCTAGGATCCCACGTAGCTATGGCTGTGGTGTAGGCTGGCAGCTGCAGCACTGTTTGGACCCCTATCCTGGGGGCCTCCACATGCCACCAGTGTGGCCCTAAAAAGACAGCATCAACAAAAAAAGAATCGCATTCTTGAGAGGAAGCTGGAGACTTCTGTTGAGCATTTTAGATCAAAGATGTGGGTTTGAAGCTGAGGTTAATTCCCTCATATGGTAAAACCACTAAAATGAACATCACAAATGAAAGTTGAAGAAGCAAGGGACTGATTCTTTGAATTTAACTTTGTATTTTCCAAATAAGTATACTCGGCAAACGTTACATTTACAAAAACAGAGGTGGTTGAGTTGAATACCCAGGTAATGCAAACACCCAAATATACTGGTGTTTTTTTTTTAATTATTATTAGTTTGTCCATCTGCTTCTTCAATTTGTTTCACTTTTGATTGATCAGACCTTAGACTGAAATGACCAAATGATTTGGTCAAGGCTTCTAGTAAAAACGAATAATACTATGGGAAAATATTCATAATAAAAAGAAGATAGGCTACAGGGATGTATTATGCAACATGGGGAATAGTCAATATTTTGTAATAACTGTAAATGGAGTATAACCTTTAAAGATCATACAAAAAATTTAAAATAAATAAAGTTTTAAATGAATGACACAGGTATGTGCCAAATGATACCATTTTTGTTAAAATCTACATTTCTTGTCAAAAGATGTACATTGTGTGCATATATACAGAAAATTATCTGGACAGATTTATACTAAGATATCAGCAGTGATTTTCTCTGCTTAGTAAAATTAGGGATAATTTCCGTTTCTTTAATGTATCCTCTCCTTCCTTCCTTCTCTTCGCTTCCCCCTATTCTTGCTCTGTCTCATGCCTTCTGTTAGCATCATTTGATATAAAACAGTTATTAATGACTAATAAATCAGGTGTTGTCAACGGTGTATGTAAACCAAATGATCAAAAACTTCTGCTTAGGCGTCCCCTGGTGGCTCGGCAGGTGAAGGATTGGGTGGTGTCACTGCTATGTCTTGGGTCACTGCTGTGGCGCAGGTTCGGTCCCTGGCCCAGGAACTTCCATATGCCACAGGTGCAACTGAAAACAAAAACAAAACAAGACAAAAACAAACTTCTGCTTAGTGTGTAAATTAGTATAACAGGTAATAAATTGACAACACAATCCCGATCATCATTCTATGTTCCTTCCCTGTACTGTTCCCATGGTTTGACTTTAACTCTGTGAGGTACACACTCTAATTATTCTCCTTGGGCAAATAAGAGAACCTGAGTCACAACGATGTTACGTAACTTGCCCAAATTCATATCACGTGTACATTGTAAAAATCCAAAATTTTTGATGGTCCAACCAATAAGGGCAGCGATGGCCCTGGCTCACCATGCCATGTGTTAACAAAAAGTCACAGATGTGCCAAGACTTATCTCCAAAAGTGTTAAGCTGGTAAATGGTTATGATTTACTTCTGCTTTCTCCAACCTGGATTGATATAAATGCCACAAACAGCTACATTTACCAACCATGCCCAGTTGACTCCATTTTTAAGTATTTTTTAAGCTTTCTATTCTTTCTTCTGGTTGTTACAATAGTAAACCTCCTTAGCCTGTTAAGGGGTATGCATTTCTCCTAGGGAAAGGGGTACATGAAGAAGTTACTGTCACACCGGTATACAGTGGAGTACAGCACAGGTGTAGAATATACTAGGGAGGATCTCTATGCACTGATACAGAGTGATTTCCAGAACATACTGCTAAGCGACAAAAGCAAAGCGCAAAAGAGCATCTATAACACGGAACCCTGTGTGTAAGAAAGAAATGATTACACAGGAAAATACATGTGTAACGGCACATCTGTACAGAGGAAATACAGGAAGGATGAACCTGAAACCGAAGAGACTGATTACGTTAAGGGGGTGGAGGTGAAAGGGCTGGAAAGAATGGGCGATGGGTGCGGGGTAGCCGGGCAAGGATGGGGTGACACTCCTCTTGAGTACATCACCTTGTAAAGCTCTGGCTCTCAGACCCACAGTTACGGTTCATATTTTTTACATACCCCCAAGTAATGAATAGCTAAAATTTACCTGGATGAGGACTAGGGGAGAACTATCAAAAGGCAATAGAAAAATTAACAAGGAAGCTAACTCTATTTCAAAAGCATCACACAACCACACTGAAAGGATGGGAAATGATAAAACTAACCTAAACAACTGTGGAGAACAGTACTTTGGCTGAATACTGTAAGGTTAAAGACAAAAATAACTATAGAAATGCTACGATTAAGTCAATGTATAAGTTTCCTACAGTGGTATGGGTTAGCAATTCTGAAGCTACATAATGTGCCCACTAGAATTCAATAGGTAAATATATTGCAAAAATCAAGAACCATATTTCTCACTATTAGAGAAAAAAGTCATAAATTCAAAAAGAAGGAAGACACAATGAATCTGAGGTAACAATATAAATATATGGCTTTAACTATATAGATAGATATAGAAATACAGATGTGTGTATTGTGCAGGTTGGTATACTTATGTACGTTTCCCAGGTCTGTCTACCGAGAGGGCTTAGAGAAATGACACCCTAGTAGTAAAAAGGACACCTAGCATCAAGATCTCAGCTTCTTCTTCTTCTTTTTTTTTTTTTTTTTTTTTTTTTTTTGTCTTTTTGCTATTTCTTGGGCCGCTCACACAGCATGTGGAGGTTCCCAGGCTAGGGGTCTAATCGGAGCTGTACCCGCCGGCCTACACCACAGCCACAGCAACATGGGATCCGAGATGCGTCTGCAGCCTACACCACAGCTCACAGCAATGCCAGATCCTTAACCCACTGAGCAATGCCACAGATCGAACCTGCAACCCCATGGTTCCCAGTCAGATTCGTTAACCACTGCGCCACGACGAGAACTCCAAGACCTCAGCTTCTAAACAGCATTCTCCAACAAAGGACAACTTGGAAAAGCAGTTGATCCCAGGGGTAGGGCAGTAAAAATACAAATGAGCCTGGAATACAGTGTGAGGCCAAAAAGTTAAGAAATGTTTATATATGTATACACATACACACACACACACACACACATATAGCTTCTCAAGGGAACACAAGAACCAATCTGAAGAAGCTCCTAAAAACCAAAGTGGAAATGAGTTGAGTAAAAAAATTACATAGGAGTTCCCACTGTGACACCGCAGAAACAAATCCCACTAGGAACCATGAGGTTGTGGGTTCAATATCTGGCCTCGGTCAGTGGGTTAAGGATCCAACGTTGCCTGCATTGCTGTGGCTGTGGTGTAGGTCAGCAGCCGTGGATCTGATTTGACCCCTAGCCTGGGAACCTCTATATGCCACAGGCGCAGCCCTTAAAAAGCAAAAAAAAAAAAAAGTGAATATTGTGAATATTGGATCATGACTCATAGACTCAAATAAATATCCATGAGCCACAGATATAAATGATCAATTGTCTAGATAGATGGGAGAGAAAGACATCACTTCCTTGTTATGGAATTCCAATTAATAAATGTTAAATGAAAGAGAAGAGAAAATCACCATTAAGTAAATATCATAGTAACAATTGCTACAGGACTGAGATTCTCTGATGCATATGCATGAGTGGGTCATTTTTTTGTACAGCAGAAATTATCACAGCCTTGTAAATTAACTATACTTCAAAAAAACTTAAATCAAAAAAACAGCAGGTAAAACCTTGAAGAGAAACAGGACGTGCACGGTCTCAAAGCATTTTTCCCTCAAGATATTTGTCAATAACCTGGGGAAAGAGAGTAACTGCCAAGTGAAGAAAACCAGCAGAAACCGTCTTAACAAGTGATCAAGGTCACCATTACCAGGAATGAAACATTCTGACATCACGAATCCCGTAAAATGATGCACTAAGAAGGACACAACATCATTTCTGCGGAATTTTTTTTTTTTTTTAGGGCTATACTTGCAGCGTATGGAAGTTTCCAGGCTAGAGACTGAGTCAGAGCCGCAGCCGCTGGCCTACACCACAACCACAGCAATGTGGGATCTGAGCAGTGTCTGGGACCTACACCATAGCTCACAGCAACGCTGGATCCTTTACCCACTGAGTGAGGCCAGGGATCTAACCCGCAACCTCATGGTTCTTAGTCGGATTCGTTTCCGATGTGCCATGAGGGGAACTCCCGGAATTCTTGCCAAAGATAACTACCTCAGTCCAATCATGGGAAAAGACCAGACACACAACTTGAAGGACATTTGGCAAAATATCTGATCTATACTCTTCGAAAATGCCAAGTTCATAAGGGTTAAGGTAAGCAGAACTGTTAAGAGATTTCAGGAGGGTAAGGAGAAACAACAACAAAATGCAATGTGGTGATGGGGGATGATATGAAAGAGGGAATGTCTATAGATGTATGACTGGGTTACTTTGTTGCACAGCAGAAATTGGTACAACGTTGTAAATAAACTATACTTTAATAAAAATTAAATTAAAAAAATTAATTTCATGGAGTTCCCATCATGGCGCAGTGTAAACGAATCCAACTAGGAACCATGAGGTCAGAGTTTAATCCCCAACCTTGGCCTCGCTCATTGGGTTAAGGATCCGGCGATGCCGTGAGCTGTGGTGTGGGTCGCAGACACAGATCGGATCTGGCATTGCTGTGGCTGTGGTGGAGGCTGGCAGCTGTAGCTCTGACTCAACCTCTAGCCTGGGAACCTCCACATGCCTCCGGATGCGGCACTACAAAGCAAAAAAAAAAAAAAAAATTTCAAAATTATCCCCCCCCCAAGAAAGAAATGCAATGTGGGATCCTGAATGGAATCTCAGAAAAACAAGAAGACTTTAATAAAAACAAAAACTGGTGACATTTGAATGAGGTCTTCAGTTTAGTTATTGGTATTCTACAAATGTTAACTTCTTGGTTCGACCATCTCACTGTATATGGTTAAGCAAGGTTTTAAACATTTGGGGAGCCTAGAGCGGGGATATATGGAAACACTCTGTAGTAGTGTTGCAACTTCTCTCTACATCTAAAAGCAGTTTGAAATCAAAAGCAATAAGAAAAGGTACTGTCTAAATTGCAAGTGCTTTTGAAGAAGGCAATCTCTTTTGAGGGAAAAGACCAAATCTGGGGGGAAAATATTCTCCTGTGAAAATAATACCAGGGAAACAACATTTGGTTAAAAATTCCCACTTTTAGACAGTTACCACTTAAGAATCTCTATCAGGAGTTCCCATCGTGGCGCAGTGGTTAACAAATATGACTAGGAACCATGAGGTTGTGGGTACGATCCCTGGCCTCGCTCAGTGGGTTAAGGATCTGGCGTTGCCATGAGCTGTGGTCTAGGTTTCAGACTTGGCTTGGATCCCACGTGGCTGTGGCTCTGGCGTAGGTCGGTGGCTACAGCTCCGATTAGACCCCTAGCCTGGGAACCTCCATATGCCGCAGAAGCGGCCCTAGAAAAAGGCAAAAGGAAAAAAAAAAATCTGTATCAACAATCCCATCCCTTGCATTCAACACACTTGTGAGGCTTTATTCTTTAACTACGACCCACCTTCATTTTCCAGTGTCAGCAGAGGAATCTTTCCTTTTCCACAGACGGGACCTCAAGAAGCTTTCGAAGCTGTTTACAACTCCGACTGCATTTGATTTTCAGCCTAAAGGAACCCCACGGCGAAGACGGACAGCTTGAGCAGTTTATTTCACTTTTGTTTGCTGAGGTGTTGTATTTCTTTGCTTTCTCACATGATAAAAAGAGCCCTTTTTTTTTTTCTTTTTCCTACTCCTCCACCCTGTTCTCCCCTATTTAACAGGGTCTGTTAGAAGGAAAACTATCAAGAGGCAGCTCTGCAAGTTAATCAGTCCGGGCCCCAGTGCCCAGGAACTGTTTGTTACAACAGCAAAGGGAATGAAGCATATATAATGAAGCCTCCAAGCAACAGACTAATTAATACCTCTCTCTTCTTTGAAGAAAATGACCCAATATTGAACTCCAGTGAATTATACAACATTTTAATTTACTATCTGCTCAAAGGATGACTGCTTTATAAAATGCATTCCTATGTATTCATTCTCTGATAACACGAGTAGTCATTCAAATAGGAAACACCACCCCCTAACCCCCTGGCCAAAGTCTTAAAAGAAACACTACAAGGACAAGTAGCTATTTAATATATGCCACTATACTCATGCCTTTTGTTTCTACCAAAGGAGACACCACACGGAAAGAATGCTATATGTTGCCAGCACACAGGAGCAGTCAGGAACTTTTTACTTGCTGCTTTCTCCTGCCCTGCCTCCACCTTTCCTCATGTTGTTATCAGCAGAGTGTTTGCAAAGACTTGCTTTGCAGACAATAATTCAGAAAATAGGCCAGGGATAAATACCCTTAGAAAGAACAGGGGAAATCTTACCTGGTAGTCAAATGGAAAAGTGCTGAGGGGTTACTTCAAAGGCAGCATGGCCAAGTCCTAAACCTCACTTTGTCAGCAGTCACAGGAACAAGAAAATCTTAAGACTCCTGAGTCTATCCTTATCTGTGTACTGTGACACTGGAGGGAGATGCCTCGAATGAACTTTCTGGCTCAAAAATGATTCTGCCTATAGTCAAGTATTCTTAGTGTTGCCAGATCTAGCAAATAAAATTACAGGATGTCCAGATGCAATATGTGAGACACACCCTAGAAATCATTCATTGTGTCACTGGAATGCAAATTTAACTGAGTGTTCTATATTTTGTCCAGCAACTCGCTGGCCCCTTCTAAGAAATGGATAAATAATGCTACAATTTAATTTCCAGGCCTGGAAGCTTCTGTTGGTTCACCACTTCTTCATTGTGGTGCTCAAGTAATTTACTTACTGTCTCTATTTCCTCATCTGTAAAACAGGCTAATAATAATAATCATTTCTTACAATGCAGAGTTGTAAGGAATAAATCCAATAATGTGTCCAATGCTTAGTGCAATACTATGCATCTACTCAATGTCTGCTCTCATTATTATTGTAGTTACCTTATTATTACTATGTACATGAAATAGGATATTGCTGGAACAGTACACAAGACAATAAGTGAAGTTTTAGATTTTATCAGAAAGATAGAACATGTCTTTGCTAAGCAAGGTAGAGAGAGAAGAAAAGTCTGTGAATAAATTGAGAATCCCTAAATTACACTGTAAGATTTTCCTGTAATCCCTTAATAATAATCACTGTCAGGCTTCAGAATGAAGAACGTTTACGGAACTTTCTTGCAGTGTTTTATACATTCCATTTTTCATTTCAATTCAGAATAAAAGGCAGAAGAATTGGAGTGAAACAACTGAGATAAGCCCAAACAAAAATGAGGAAAAGGTATATATGTAAATTAAGAACACACTTATTACCAGCCCTTCAAAAAAAAGAATTGACAGTGACCTCCAGTAAAATGTTTCTGTGTAGAGGCTGGTTGACAATCCCTTTCCAAGATTACCTATGCCTGGAAGGCAGCCAATATTTAAGCTTTTTTCTTAGAAGTGTCCTATCTGCCTCTTCCACCTTCTTTCCTTCAAGAAGTCTCCTAAGAACCCATCAACACCAACACAAAGGCTGGAAAATAGCATTTTCCTCTTGGCTGGATGCAAAAACCAGAACAGCAGAAAGGTTCTCACTGAAAACTGTTTGAATTTTCAGCTATCAACTCATTCTTTCTGCTGACTAGAGGGGTAAAAATATATATAAATAAAAGTGACTCTCAGCCTCCCATTACACTAGCACTTTCCAAAGAACATTCCCTCTTTCCCGAGGGCCAGGATCAACGGAAACGATTCATTTTCTTTATGACTAGTCTTCATAGGTATTTGAGGGTGTTCCACAGACTCGGATGCAACCTTTTCCTCTACCTGGTCTCAAGAGATTGATTATTCCTGCCAATTCAGGTCTATCTTCCCCTTAACAAATCCAGTGGGTTCTTTCCCTACTCAATCAGATAAACTCCAGAGTTAAACATTTTGAGGAATTTTTTTTTTTTGCAGTGCACTGCCACCACTTCTAAAGAATATGTGGATCTCCTCCTTCCCCCCCTTATTTCCACCACTTTGAGACAACTTTGCTCATTTCAGAAGTACACTCTGATGTTCACTGCAGGGGATTTTCCCAATGATTAGAAGAACACCTTTCCAGTTATCCCATTCCCATTTTCAATAGTAATTTAAAAAATGAACTTGAGAAAGTCAAATTGAGAGCTGAGTACATTAAATAGCAACCTTTGCAGATGTATGTGTGACCTAATTTGGGGATATTATCAATTACCTGAAAATAAATGGCACTTTAAAGCAATGGCAACCTCAGAAAAGAAAATCATGGACTTGGAGAAGAGACTTGTGGTTGCCTGATGGGAGGGGGAGGGAGTGGGAGGGATCGGGAGCTTGGGCTTATCAGACACAATTTAGAATATATTTACAAGGAGATCCTGCTGAATAGCACTGAGAACAATGTCTAGATAGTCATGTTGCAACAGAAGAAAGAGTGGGGGAAAAACTGTAATTGCAATGTATACATGTAAGGATAACCTGACCCCCTTGCTGTACAGTGGGAAAAGGAAGAAAAAAAAATATTTTTAAAAGTCTATCACTATATAATTAGGGCTTTATTACTTTTCTTTTGAGAAGAAATGGGAGGAAGATACATAAATACCTTTGAGATGTGAATGTTTCCAAAGAAGAAATACAATGAAGGAAAAAAAAATGTATTATGGAATTAGAATCCATAATCCCCACTCTGTTACTTACTATTATTTCATATTCTGAACCTTGGTTTCATCTGGAAAAGCCAAATAACAGTGCCTAACTTAGTTTGTTGTTTGATTAAGCCTAATAGTGTAAAGAAGACCACCAAGCATCGTGTCTGGCAGTTAGTAGGTGTTCAATAAATGCTAATTCCCATCATGGTCTCTTCAGCATTCCCTTTTGAAATGGAAATATAACTGAAAAGGCCACAACCTGCTTTCTTTATTACTTCTTAACATTTTTTTTATTAACCTGGCAGAAACATGAACAGGGAAAAACAAGAAGCCCGTGCTAGAAAGGGATCAATAACTTGTGATGAAGAGCGATGAATCTTCTTGTCAGAATTCACCATAGAACACACTAGGAGCAAAGTTTATTCTTAGGCCTAATTAAACTTGCAGAGTTTATCTTTTCTGCTCTCTTAATGGAATTCTTCACCCAAGACGGAGCCTACTATCACTGTGGAAATGAATCATGAAGAGAGATCTGGAAAAAGAAAAAGAACCTAAGCAATGGAGGACCTTCTGATGAATGCAGGCATCTTTCTCAATCCTGGGTGACAAAGTACAGAGTCAGAAGCACACAGCTGGGACCTAGTGTGAGCACTGAAAGTGCTCCTCAGATGATTCTGGTACCTGACAAGGTGCAAGCACCACGTGGATGCAAATGGAGCTTGTGCCTGGGAAGTCAGGAAGCTCTGAAACAGAGAGCTGCACAAAATCAGTAAGCACTGAGATATGAGCTGAAAGAAAGTAGAACATCTGTAATGGAAAAGTTCATTCTACTTCCCCCAAAGAATTAGATAACCATGGGGTCTCTTCCTTTGAAGGAAAAAAAATCTACATGGAAAAGAGCTGTGTCTTTTGTACTAAAGGGTTTTCTCTACCTTTCCCCCGACACCCGCTCCCCAACCCCATGGACTGAGACAGCAAAGAGTCAATGCACAAAGCCAGTTCATTTCATGAAAAAGTATATTCAGCCAACGTCATCAAAACTGTGAGGGAGGGACCTGCATGGAACCTATAGTTAGACTCAAAATATACTTTATTGATCCCTTAACAAGCTTCTGAAACATGGTGAAATTTAATATGGGCAGATGGAAGGAGAAAGCTGGAAGATGAAAGGAGATTAGGGCAGTGAGCTTGTAAGTAACTCTAGGAAAAGACTTTGAAGGAGAGTGAAAGCTGTTAGCTGTAATTCATAGGGTCCTGGGAGTCCATAGAGCTTTTAGGGCTGCCTTAGTATGATGTTTAATGAGAGGAAAAGCCCCAATGAGAGGCAGGAAGGACCGACTACAGAAGGTGGTGCCAAATGCTGGAAGAAGGAAAACTATAACCGACCAGACCAGAGCTGGAAAGTCCTGGAGCTATAGCTCTGCTGGGGGCTTGGAAGAGAGGGAAAGATAGAGTGTTTAGAGGCACAATTTAACAAAACTGAACTTAAAATCATTTAAAGGCTAGTTTTGATTCCTTATTTGAGAGATACCAACATTGTCCTTGGACTGGGAAAAAGTAATAGAAACTTACATCTTCATTACATTCCACTCGAACCCATGGACAGGAGACCCAAATTTTGGAGGCAAAGGGTATGCGTCCCGGGACTGAAAGATTTCCAGCTAAAGAAAAAGACCCTAAAGTTCACCTGCTTACAATCTTTATCAGTATGTGTCTTTTTCCTCTAAGGAACTCTAAATTTCTTGTCTTTGCATCTTCCATGGTGCCTAGTGAAATGTCTGTCTCAAATATCTTGAATTTAATTTGATCAAAAATCATAATATGATCAGAAGCGATCTGGTCTGAGTTCTCAAGTGGTGTAAACCTAGGTTGAAATCAACTTCATCACATATTAGCGGGATGGTATTGAATAAATTAATTATCCTCTCTAAAACTCATCTTCCTCATCTATAAGATCCAATTGTTAAGAAAATTAAAAGAGTTACTGTGTATAAAGTACTTACCACAGTGCCTAGCAAATTACAAGCATCTAAAAAAACAGTAGCTATTGTTATTTTTATTGTTGAGCTCTTTATTTTTTCTTCTCACACACACAATCCATGGTATCTGAAGCTACACATACATCAGTCAGCCAGAAACCCAAGTAAATCAATGAATAAGAAAAGAACACCAATCAATCTTCCAATTTTTCTATTCTGACAAGATCCTGGCAACTGGTAGTGAGGAAAAAAAAAATCTGCTGCAAAGATTCATCATCTATGTTATCAAATCAGAGTCAGATGTCCCAGTTAGCAGAAGTCTTTACAAATGAAGACAATTAGTAGAATTAGACAATTAGTAGAATTAGTAAAATAATACAAAGCTGTTTCATTCAGCCTTCTTCAAAGACCTAAGCCAAAAAATAAGCAAATGAAAAATACTCCCCCTAAAAACAATTGAGATACCTTGGCTTGTGAAGAAATGTTGAAAACGGAAAGCAGAACTTTAGTTAAAAAGTACAAGGTGTTTTAGCATAAGAATGAAAATTAATAAAGTAATTAATAACATTATTCTGGCCCAAAGACAACACTGTGCTTAGAATGCTGGCTTAGAGTTGCAAAGGAAATTACTTTATAGTTTATGAAGTTATACCTCCAGCGAAGATGGCTATCAGGGGACAGATAGAGGAAATCATCTTAATATATTTTGGGTAGGCTCAAGGAAATGTTGGAGCCTTAGACTGAGACCTAGATATGGCTGCGTCCGAGATCCAGATGCATATTTTAAAAGGAGTGGCACTGAAATAAGTGAATGGCATTGGATGATGTCACTTCCAAGTAAATAAATGCTAAGATCCAAACTATTCCTATTTTTGAAGACAGTGCCATTTAATTTTGTTCTTTTCCTGCTACTCCTACTTTCCACATTGAGGGATATTCCAGATGTTCCCCCCGGACACCCGATGGTTTAGCGATACTTAAAATTCAGCAAAGAACACTCCTACCTGCAGGAGATACCTCCCCTTCACTGTTATGGATGACTGACATATAAACAAACACAATGCCTTGAACCAGCTCTTCTCTTGCAAATATTCACACATCAAACAATCCTCTTTCCTCATTTTCATAAAGATAGTTCTGACCATATTATCATAGCTAAAGGACAAAGTATATAGCTCTCAAAACTCATTTGATCTTCCTTATCTAAGTCATACTTTAAATGCAGATAACAGAAACCCTTTCTCTACGTAAAAGGGTTAAGCTTAGGGGAAGAAAAAGTGAAAGATTTTCTGGGTCATTCTAAATAGGCTTTGGAGAAAGAATCGCTAAGTGTGAAACTCCTCACCTACTGCATTTCATTGATCAAAGCATTTTGTAAAACAAGCAAATGCAGAATTTTGAGAGGCATTTAAAGGACTTGTCTTTTGAATGTTAATTCCCTTTGCTTAATTTATCATTGATTTCCATTCTCTTTTCCTCTCTTATACTATCACCATGTATAAGGGAATATAAAAAGACTTATTTGTCTAGAAATGAGCTTGAATTGTTCACACTGAAGATACTCAAAGAGTCTACAAAGTGTAGGATGTGTGCATTCATTCAGATCCTAAGAACATCAGGGCATCCCTACTATGTGCCGGCCCCTGGTTTCACAGGTTAGGGCCCTACCCCTGCCTCCGAATACCACACAGCAGGGCCTTTCCAACATGTCTCAGACTCTGCAATTCCCAAGACAGATGCTTTGGGATGTTCTGCTCACAAACTATCTATCAGGAAGCTCATCAGTAGAGTCCAAGCCAAGAGCCTGAAGGAAAGCACAGTCCCCAGGCTTGTACTTCCTTGTACATATCCTTTTTGCTTGGACATTGGCTGGTCAAGCACAGCTGAATGCTGCCCACCCCCGCCACGAGGGCCCATCAGGGGAGGATGGCCCAGCACTGCCATAGTCCCTCCCTCATCTGTTCTGGTTTTAAAGATTCCTCCATATCCACTGTAGAGAAGATTTAATCCCCCAATGGCCCCAACTATAAACAGGGAAACCTTCTTGCTGATACCATGTACCCCCTCTTCCCTTCCTTCCCCAGCCCTTCTCCTCTATACACCTTCTCACCCCCTTCCAAACTCTGCGGGCTAGAATAGTAATAATATAGTCCACATATAAAATACTAATTTTGATTGTAATTTTTGATTACAATAAAACTATCTGTCCTGCTCAGAATGCTTTTCAATCTCATAAGGAGGATAACAGTAATATTTATACCACGTGCAAAGGCCCTGCAAGGCAGGTATCAGGGCCAGGCAAATTGAGGCTTGCGGAGGTTAAGTGACTTGGCCAAGGTCAAATAGCAAATGATAAGAGCTAATATTCAAACAAGGTCTGTTCAGATGCCAAAGCCCAGCTTTCAAAACGCCCCCACGCTGCTTCATAAGGTCAAGACGTGAGAAGAAAAACAAAAATAAGATTACAGCACCAGGTATCTGTTGAATACAAATTCATTTCCCTTCAAGCTTATCAGAAACCAAACGAAAAGAAGCATTTCAGTTTATTCCAACAGAAGAAAAACACTGCAGAATAAAGTGAACGTAGCCTAAACTTTTGATTTGGTCTACCATGCGTTAGAACTCAACAGTGGTTTATGTTTAAATGAATGCTGGGCATGGAATAGAATATGATGCAGGTTAATTGATTTATGGATACTGTGTCTCTTAATAACTCACAGTTAGCAATTCCCAGTTTAAATAAGAGCTTGCTCAAAACACTTAACATTTTCTTTGGATACCTGTGGTTAGAGCAAAAGATACCCACCATGCTAACCCGATCAGCTAAGCCTGCAGTGAGTGTTTCACTCCTACCACCTGCATATTTGCTCTGCCCAGTGCTTTGCTCCATAGGTCACATTGCTCCTATGTTCCCTCCCCCAAAACTGAGTTTCATGCTCAATATTCAAGATGGTCATATCATCTAATGACTTCAGCTCTATAGTCATTTCTCCATTTGTGAAAACCTTAGACATCACTGACCTTGACTTTTCTTCTGATATATCACTTTCCAAGCTTTTTAAACATACATATATGATGACATATGACTATATAAATAATTTACCTATTTCTTCTGCATGCAAACCAAAAAACTCACTCAGGGTTTGGTCTTTGTTTTTTGTTTTTGTGTTAAGACCAGGTCGAGTCCAGTTTAAGAAGAATATTTTTCTTGGCCTGTAGTCCAATGATAATGACAAAAATAACATTCTATTTCTCAATTCCCCCTTTTTGACCAGTTTTGAAGGACTATTTCATTTTCAATGGTGCTATTGCATTTTTACATACTTGATACCATTGAGTCGTCAATTTATTTCTGTTTATTGCATGAGCATTATTACTCTTCTCAGCTCAATAATTTTTATAATTCATACAATCAATGAACATTAGTTGAGTCTGACTTTAAATATAGACTTCCATAGAGAGAAACTATGTGTACCAAAGATGGCCCAAAACATGAACATCACCAAGTAATTTGCTAGAATGCACTTAAGCATTTTTTTGTTGTTCGGTAAACATCTCTGTCCTTCCACATATGGACATCAGTATTACTCAACAGAAATATGATGCAAATCATGTACATGATTTTGATTTTTCCAGTGGCCACATTTAATAAGGCAGAAAGGGAGTTCCCACTGTGGCCCAGTGGTAATGAACCTAACTGGTATACATGAGGACGCAGGTTCGATCCCTGGCCTTGTTCATTGGGTTAAGGATCTGGCATTGCTATGAGCTATGGTGTAGGTCACAGACATGGCTTGGACCCCACGTTGCTGTGGCTGTAGCATAGGCCAGCAGCTGCAGCTCTGATTCAACCCCTAGCCTGGGAACTTCCAAATGCCATGGGTGCACTGTAAAAAGAAAAAATAATAAAATTAAAAATAAAAAGGCAGAAAGACGCAACCTCAAATCAATTATACTTCAATAAAACTTTAAAAAATGAAAAAAAGATAGTTTATAAATTTGTTAAAAAGTCAAAAAAAACAGGCGAGATTAATTTGATTATTATCCTTAATTAAAGTATTAATATAAATTAATACATTATATTTGACCCAACATATCTAAAATATTATCATTTCAATATATAATCATATTAAAAAACTAGAGTTATTCTACTGTTTTTTTGTATTAAATCATCAAAATCTGAGGCATATAGTCACAATTACACTGTTTGAACCGGCACGTTTTAAGTGCTCAGTGCCACATGTGGCCAGTGGCTACTGCATTGGACCGTGTAGGTCCAGATCAGTGGTTCTCAACCTCACTGCTCACCTGGGGAGCTTCTATACATTTTAATTCTCAGGCCACCCTCCTAACCAATTAATTTAGAATTTCTGGGAGTAAGACCCACCCATCAATATTTTTAAAGCTCCCAGGTGAGCACAATGAGCAGCTAAAATTGACAACCACTTGTCAAAAATGGTAAAAGAAGGTTGAACGTGAACGTCATCATTTGCTTGTTTCAATGTCATGCAGGGGGAGGGTGGCTGCAACAATGAGTGACATCGGGGGGATCATAACTTGTGATAGAGATATCACAACAAATATTCTCAATGCTGTGGTAACCATGTAAATAAAACATAAAACAAAAGATACAACAGGATAGTAGAGAGAAAGAACCACAATGCCTGATGAAGGGTAAATCCTCAGGCACTGGCTGATAGAGGTGGTTAAACGTCATCAGATCAGGATGGGGAGAGTATTTTATGACTGGGGCAAGAAGAAAGGGTTTCAGTGATATCAGCAAAAGGCATTTTAGTTGGTGCCATAAAAACCTCATTCATCAGAACCTAATTCAGATTGTATGATTTCTTTTTTTTATTTTTTTATTTTTTTTTTTTTTTTTGCTTTTTAGGCCCACACCTGAGGCATATGGATGTTCCCAGGCTAGGGATTGAATCGGAGCTACAGCTGCCAGCCTGCGCCACAGCCACAGCAATGCAGGGTCTGATCGAAGCTGCATCTGTGACCTACACCACAGCTCCGGGCAATGCCAGATCCTTAACCCACTGAGCGCAAGGCCAGGGATCAAATCTGCATCCTCATGGATGCTAGTCCAGTTCGTTAACTACTGAGCCACAAGGGGAACTCCCAGATTGTATAGACTGTATAATTTTTGATAGATGTTGGGCCAGAATTTACTTTTGCCCTACATCTAGGGAGAAAAAAAAAATGGTTTGCTAAGTAAAATAAGATTTTAACAGATCATTTAAAATTCTCAATACATTATCTAAACAAATAAAAAACAACTGACACAATCGCAAGTGAAACTCTCTGAATCTAAATTAGATAACTGCATTGTGTGTGTTAAAATGTCGTCAAAGTTATTCAATTATACTTTTAAAGAAAAGCATAGTAATTCAGACTTATTCCAAATGTATAAGTCTTCTTGTGATATGAATACAAATTACCTTGAGTCTTTTCTTCTATAGTCTTTCTTCTATAGTCAAATGAAAATACACATCCTGCACCCTCCCTACCTTAAGTTTTTTTTTCTTTTTCTAACATACCCTTGTTCCTTTATTTGCTCAAAAATGACCTCAGAATATTTCTCTTTCCCAAAGCCCTCCCTGATTATCTCCCCACGACGACAAGCTTCTGGTTACACTTACGCATATAAACAAATAAGCACAGAGCTGAGTGATTTTTTTTTCTTGAAAGGTTGTGAGCAACTTGTGGGCAGTTCATATCTTTTCATCGTCCTGTCTCCAGCCACCAGCACACTGTGTAGCACTTAGTAAGTACTCAAAAATATGAAAAAAAAAAAAGGGGGGGGGGAGTTCCCATCGTGGTGTAGTGGAAACAAATCTGACTAGGATTCATGAGGACACGGGTTCGATCCCTGGCCTTGCTCCGTGGGTTAAGGATCTGGCATTGCCACAAGCTGTGGTGTAGGTCACAGATGTGGCTCGGATCTGGCGTTGCTGGTGGCTGTGGTGTAGTCCAGCAGCTATAGCTCTGATTTGACCCCATGCCTGGGAACCTCCATATGCCATGGGTGTAGCCCTTAAAAAAGGGGGGGAGGCAAAAATAAATATTGCTCAAGTTAGAATAAAACAAAGAAAATGGCATTTTGTGGAACCAGACTAAGAGCCAAAATATACTTGCATGAGAGTAATAGGAAAGAATTATGTGCCAAGTAAGGCGGTAAAGAGATTTCGTAAAGCTGTTTGTGATCACTTAAAAGGAAAAGGAAACAACAGGAGGTGTCAGCTTGTGCCCTCAACATTTGCTTACAAATAATATTATGCTTCCGTCCTCTTGAAGGAGAGAAACATACGCATCATGATCTCTACACCGAGGGTTTAGAGAGTGAACGTGTTTTGTTCCAAGAGCGAAATAATTGGAGATACTATTGTACTGGTCAGCATGACCCAGCCAGAAAACTTTTGATTTAGTAAACGTGTCTTCCTAAGTAAAACAAGGCTAATTGGACCAATGGAAATAATAATGTGCTGCCCCAAGCTCTCCCTAGATCTTCAGAATAAATAAGTCGATGAGAAGTAGAATTGCCTTTGGGGGCTCTGGCCTGCTCTGAAGGGACAAGGGTGGGGGCAGGGGAAGCACCCACTATTGGAAGACCCTTCAGCTGCTGAGTGTGTAGTATAATATGTTAATGTCCCTCCTAGGGCTGAACTCTACCACCCCAGTCTTCCCAGGGCAGGAAGAAGCAGGCACACAGAGAGCCCTGTTCACCCTACATCTGCTTCTGGACTCACGCATCCTGAGACACAGAATGCCTGGACCAACTTACACGGGGGCCGTGGATGAGATGAGTTTCTGGTGGCTACTGGCATTGCCTCATTTATTCATATATATTTATTTTACATCTATACATGTAAAAATATACATTTATATGTATATACATATAGGAAAAGATAACCCAGATAATTCTTCAAATTTAATGGATAACAGTGATTGTGCCAGAATGTGAATTCCATGAGCTAAAGTTTTCAGGGGACCTCTTAAATCTCTCCTCCTTGGGAAAAAGCACACAGCAATTTCAGACCCATTATATGGGCCTTCCTTACTCTTCATTTTTGTCTTTCTTTAGATTATTCTCTACGTTTTGCCCCTAAATGCAAATGTGTCCCTTAAAATGCCTGAGAGCATCATAAAATGTTCAATTACATAAAACAGAAAGCAGCCTTCACACTTAGAAACTTACAACATTTCATATATTATTTCTTTAATCCAATGTGTCAAGTCTTAAATAGGGACAAAATTCATATATTGTCCTAATAAGTTTTGAGAGAATAGCCCTCTCTTCAAAAAGAACGGTACTGTTAACATACGACTGGTGAGGTTTAAACTAATGAATCATAATCAAGCAAAAGTAGGTCTTGAGGAAAGTGCCTCAAGTCTTCACGACTTTAAAGTTCCAAATTCAGCACTCATAATAAATCCCAATTCATGTGTGTGAATATATAAATATTCCTTCAGAGTTAAATGTGCCCCCATAAATGCACAGGATGCATATGCAAATGTAAACGTGTTTTATGACTTCAGCTTATTGGTCTTGGAGAAACTAGCACTTTGATAGTCACTAGATGGAATATATGAATTTACCACTATGCTGTCATCGAGGTATAATGCCATTGTCTAAGATTTATCTATTAGGCAACTCAGAAGTATGTAAATGCTCTAGAAATGAAAAGAAAATTGGGAAGCCATTAAATCATGGTCAATAAAGCATGACTGTGTCAGTCATAACCTAATCCTCCAGCTCTGTCGAGTTTCAGCTGCAATGACTTCCAAATCCATTTACCACTTTGGAGTCTTCCTATAAATTCTTTTTTTTTTTCCCTTTTTTATTTTTATTTTGAGTGTTTTTTTTTTAATTGTTATTTCTCCAACACAATTTTTTTTCCCACTGTACAGCCTGGGGACCCAGTTATACATACATGTATACATATTTTTTCTCCTATTGTCATGCTCCATTGTAAGTATCTAGTCATAGGTTCTTGTTATAAGAACAACAAATTGCTTTGATTGGCTGTCTGCTATTGGAAGACTAAGCAAAAATCAATTTGAAACCCAAACCAATGATTAAATCTATAGATGCCCAAATTAACAAGCAGGCCAGGCAATGCATTAAATGGTTAAACTTTGTGCTCCCTGAGTTCTACTATTTACTCAACTCAGGAAACCAGAAGCATGGAACTAAACATATGTACTACCTTGCAGTTTCTCCCACAGAAACTCTGACTGAATTTTAGGAGAGTATTTCCTAAAATGTTTTTTGTCACTGCACAGATGGGGGAAACCGTTTCATTCAATGGCTTAATCCTGATGAACCTTAGTGGACAACAATACATTTCTCTAAATAAATTATTTGATTCATGCTAAATTTGTGTTGGCCTTGTCAGTGGTAGGTTGTGGAAGGTAATGGGATGAAGACAGTCAACCAGCCAACAGGAAAGAGATTACAGCTGGGGACCAATTTATATAGACAGAGACTGGGTGGTAACAATGCTAAAAATAAGTGACCAAACAAAGAAAAGGGGAAAAGCCCATGATAGTCATGGGCAGCATGTGTTGAACACTTAATCCTTGTTTTAGACTTTGATAATTGTCTTAAACATACGATACTATTTTGTTTTCATCAGCATGCATCCATTTGTTAAAAAAAAAAAAAATAAACATGCATGTATATACAGACCACTGGATATAAAGTAGATGAGGAACCTGAGATCCAGCGAGGAGTTACTCCAGATTTCACAATTACTGAATTTCTGATGGGAGTTTCAATTACAGGCCAGCCTTAGCAGATGCACTTAACCAGTTTGCCCTCCCCAATAAGTCTATGAAGAGGGTTAACTTCCATGAGGCTGGCCAGAATGTCCATTGTAGACAGGGTTCAAGGTTAGGACAAGTGGTCTGGACTCCCAGGGCTTAAGTCCAAGCTGGGCAGGAGTACAGTACATGATCAGGGTATACAGGACAGGAGTCCAGAGATTCATTTAAGACAGAAAGACCCTAGAGGAAACTCTAGACATCAGGGCCCATTTTGAGATTCATGTCACATGTCAGAGAAGAGCTAGAAACAGATACCAACATGGGAGCATTTTAGGCTTTGCAGCAAGACCCCAGACCCTTTGACATTATCTATAAGGCACCAGTCTTAAAAATTTGTAGTTAAGTGTGTACAAGCCTGTGCAGAGACCAGAACTGCAGGTCACTGCAGCCAAACATCAGGTCGTCTAGGCTGAAGATTGCTCATGCTTCTAAAATCTCCACTCCCAAGTTCCAAATGCTATGCTTTCCTCTTTTCCAATTATCACTATCTTCATCCCCACACACATCTATTAGGAAAAAACAACAATAAGACATCTACTTAGTTCAGTCATCTGGGAAATGCCATGGATAACACAGTACTGTGGGTCACATAATGCATTCAAAAATCAGTCAATTTAGTGGAAAAAGAAAAATCAAATTGCTCATTTTGCATCATGCAGAGCCAAAAAATTACAATTTGAATGTTGTGCTTTTCAAATAGTTGTACTGATGCTGGATAGACATAATCATATTCGCCAGGCATCTTTGCACTTTGTCGCTTTGGTATATTATTTTGTAAACTGTCTTTTTTCTTGGAATCAAATTTATTTATCCTCTGGGATGCTTAATTCCATAATGTCAATCAATTTTTTTTTTTTTACTAAGCAAGTTCTTTGTTTTTCTGCTAAATTCTTTAATCAGCTTTTGTTCAGAAACTGTTTATTTCTATCTGCATTACAAATGCTAGATTTAACGAAGCTATCAACCCAGGATAACACAAACCGTGATCTTGTCAGTTCATCCTTTCCTCTCAGGAAGAGAGATACCGTATTCTGCACTTTTGAAGAAAGGAAATAACAGGATTAGATGAAGATTGAGAACAAGAAGATGTCTGAGCAAAGAAAGGCATGTGGTCCTTCTAGAGCTTTCCCATCTAATATGGGGAATTGTAATCCATTCCTGCTAAATGCTTTGACTATGCTCATTATGCAAAAAACATTAGAGCCTGGTATATTTTGTTACCATAGTTCTGCCTATTGGGAACTATAATTAAAGCACATTTGAGCAAATGCAATTTTATTTGTTATTAAGCAAGTAAAAGCTTAGTCAACCTTGCAAATATGGCATTATTTTAGGATTACAATATGAGACAGCCAGCTAGCCAATAAACTGTATTAGGTCTTATCTTTATTAGCAATGCCTCTGATTCCTCTTGCAGAAGACTCCTATGCTATATAACAGTGGTTCTCAAACTATAGGACGCATTAGAACCTGGAGGGCTTGTTAAAACACATTACTGAGCCCTACTTTCATTCCTTATAGCTGGGGTGGGGCCCTAAAATTTGCATGTCTAATATGTCCTAGGGACACTGATGGACCATACTTGAAGAACCACCCATATATAATACTGTGATTAGAGCTTTGGAGTCAAACCCACCTGGGTTCATATCCTGGCTCTTCCACTAATATTTATATATACTTGGGCAGGTTACCTCATCTTGCTGAGCCTCAGTTTCTCAATCTTTTTAGTGGGGATAATAATACCTACTCAATAGGCTTGCTGTGAGAATTAAATAAGATGAAAATACCAGTGTCTGGTAAAGGAAAGATCAATGCATGGCAGTGAACAATGTATTATTATGGTTAATTGGAGAAATGCCAAGAGCTAGTAGAGTGTATTTATAACCAGCAGTGTGCATCAGATTCACTTGGAGAGCTTTTGTAAAGTTCATGCAATGAGCTACCTGCCCCTCAAAGATTCTGATCTAGTCCATATTTCATTGACTCTTAAGATGTCATTTGTTATAAGATGCGCCATTATTTTATGCACCACCAAGAAAAGAAAATTCTGCGGTTGAATCATGACTAAACTGATGAAAAGGACATCCAGATATCAGAAAAGAGAAAACATAATGGAGTTCCCTGGTAGCCTAGCAGCTAAGGATCTGGAGTCACTGCTGTGGCACAGGTTGGATCCCTGGCCTGGGAATTTCTGCATGCCGTGGGCATGCCAAAAAAATAAAAGAGGGAAAATATTAAAAAAATGTGCATCTGAAATTAATAAGATAGATACATACGTGAATTTGGGCTCACTGCCCAGATTATGGTGATAACGCAATTCTGGTTAAAAAACACTAACCTAGTTAATGTGGTGACTAAAGGCAGATTCAAAGTTCAAATGCCTTGAAACTGAGAGCTCACTGGTTGCAAGGCCCATCCTTCGAACTACAACACAGGCCAGTATCATAATCCATCGTATAATTCCATAGGCTGCTAAAGAAACAAAAATATTCCCACTTGGTTTGATAGCATCCACCCTCTAAACTTGGAAGAGGCCTTCTCCTGCCGGATAGCATTTCCCCATTTGATGAAAGCAAGTCAGTTCACTGACAGAATGATTCAGGTCAGAGAAGAGTGCAGTGCAGTCAGCAGGAAGGTGTCAGGACAAGAGAGAGTTTTTTCTGCATAAACATGAAGCCTGGTCCTAAGATTTGAGGAGTACTGGGGGAGACTTTTAAAGGAGAAAGCACAATTTACACCTGGAGGAGAAAGAAAGATGGTGGAACTCATATTACTGGGACTTACCATGGTACATTTTTATTTTCCATCTTGCTTTTTAAACTGTAGTATTGCCACAAAATCTGATTTTTTTATCATTGTTTTATCAAATTTATAGTAATTGCAATTTCCCTTCACTCTAGAAATCTTGATTGAAGGCAGGGGTAGAAAATAACTCCCCTCAAGTTCAATGCGAATGCTCTCACCCATAGGAAATGCATACGGCACTATTCACAATAGCCAAGACATGGAAACAACCCAAATGTCCACTGACAAATGAATGGATTAAGAGGATGTGGTACATATATACAATGGAATACTACTTAGCCTTAAAAAGGACAAAACAATGCCCTTTGCAGCAACACGGATGCAACTAGAGATTCTCATACTAAGTAAAGTAGTTCAGAGAAAGAAAGACAAACACCATATGATACCACATATAGGTGGAATCCAAAATATGGCACAAATGATCCTGTCTACAAAAGACAGACATATCACAGACATGGAGAACAGACTTGTGTTTGGCAGGGGGGAAGGGGGAGAGAAGGGGATGGATGGGGAGTTTGGGGTTGGTAGATGCAAACTATTACATTTAGAAAGGGTAAATATTGAGGTCCTATTGTATAGCACAGGAAACAGTCCAGCATTTCAGATTAGAACACGATGGAAGAGGGCATGAGAAAAAAAAACTGGGGTGTGTGTATATTTATGTATGTGTGTGTGTGTGTGTGTGTGTGTGTGTGTGTGTGTGTGTGTGTGTGTGTGTGTGTGTGGCTGGGTCACTTCACTGTACAGGGAAAACGGAAGGAACTTTATAAATTAACTACACTTTAATAAAAATTTGAAAACAAAACAAACAAAAAAGGAAGTGCATCCGTTCTGTAACGCAACATAGATCAGGGCAATACTATCTCCTGACAGTTTTATTTGGGAGCTCAAGATTTCTAATAACTTCAATAAATGGTCTCCAGTAGTCTCCATGCACATGAGTTAATTATAACAAGAAAATAAAATAATATTCAAGCTTCCAAAAATTCAAAAAATGTAAATGAAATGTTGAAATAAAATAACGGTTGTATTTATAATTTTCCAACTAAGAAAATTTTTTTAGCTCTCCTGTTTTGTGACTTACCCAGTTACTCCTTTAATGGATGGAGTTGATAATAACTACCAGTTTCTTCTCAATCCAGACTGACAAACAAACATAAGATGTGCAAGCCAGAGAATATCAAGAACATTTTTGAAGGTCCAAATAGTGACAAACTATAGAAAACAGTAATTAAAAATTAAAATACACTAGTAGAAGTTTTTTTTTTTCATTTTCTCACTGTATTAGAAACACATACAACACAAACACAACTATCAATGAAATTTAACTTCTGAAGAAAAAATTTTTTGTAACTTGGAAACCTCTTTTGGTCCTGGCTCGTATTAAATTCCTTTCTATAGTTATATATTAAAGGTTTACCTTAATAAAACTGTGATATCTAAAATTCCTCATGCTTTTAATTAGAGAAGAAATATAAGACATCATGAAACTCACTCAAAATGTCTATATAATTCAAATGACTGCACATGTAGAATATGATTTAATATAAAACTCAGTCACTGGGATAATGACATCTTAGACACAGTCGCACTGGCCACAGAGAACACAATCTGTCAACCTAAGTGAGGAGGAAGCAGCAATATCTTTACAGGACATTAGTTCCTACCTTACTATAAATATTAAGGTCAGTATTTGCTCAACTGATTCTGTCTTTAAGAGTTTAGTTGCACAATGAATACAACCCTACCAGTATTTTCCACTGAAAAAGACCAAGACTGATCCTGTAATTCTTCCATTCCATTCTCCACTGTAACATTCAGTTCATTCACACCTTTCTACAAGGGTGTGTCTTTATAGAACAGTTCTTTGTGCACCTTATCTGTTTTGACCAAAATATGTATAAATTCCACCAAGTGTCATGACATCAGCGTATATGATGATTTTAAGTGTCTTTAGTTCTTTGGAAGACATAAGAAAAACCTTAAGAAACAAGCATTAGCAGAGGCTTGGAGATTCTGATTTGTTTTAATAAAAACACCAATTACTTCAAATCCTTTGCTGATTAGAAGGTGGTTCATCGCACTTGATATGTCAAAGCATTTCTAGCTTATGTTTTATACTCCCATAAAATGCCATTACCACTTCTAATAATTATCTGAATAATTTTTCCAACATCCTTCTTTCAGTCGTACGTGTCTGTTAAGGAATCAAAGTGTTTTGCTTGCCCAAGAACTATCCTAAAGAATGGATAACACAACAATTTCAGGAGCAAAGAATAACAGTCAAATGCCCTGTCCTCCTTTGGTATAACTCCTAGAATTACAGAAAATGTAGAGAGTAAGCACACATCACCTTCAAAGAGACCTTTTGAAGGTCTTTCACCTTATCCCTGTGGACAAAATGGAGTAAGCAGAAACCAAGGGCATAAATATTGACAGATTAGTGGCAGTTTCAACAGGTAGACCCAGAGGGTGCTAATTAATAGAGTAACACCAATCTGGTTCTAGGTTTCCAACATCATAGGATTCTTTCCTGGGTTTCCTTTGTTTCAACATTTCACATTCTCATCAATGTTCTGGGTGAGACTGTAGAAAGGACATCATAAAATTTGTAGGCGGGCCAGTGACCACACCGGATGACTGCATCAGGACAGAAAAAGAAGCTGACAGGTTAGAAACAAGGGCTAAGACCAATCAGACGAAAAGGAACAGAAATGTATAATGAGGTGATTAAGTCCAAAACGACAGTGGTTTTATACAGATTAGACAGTAGCAATGGCTCAGTGACAATCCATGCAACAAAGGTTTAGAGATTTCAGTCTATAGAAAGGTGAGATGAATCAACGCTAAATGGAATCTTTGTTGAATAAATGCATAAAGGTAGCATAGAATAATGGGACGGATGAGGAAAGAAAGGAAAGGGAGGGAAGGGGAAAGGAGAGAAGGCAAAGAAGGAGAGGAGAACCTCTATATGAAAAGACGCAAAAGCCCCATTTTCCCTGTGCAGCCCAGACCATTCTGGAAGTTCTAGTGTAAGTATGGATGGACAAACTGGCTACACTCAGACTCAACATGTACAGTCAAAGACTGTTCAAAAAATTCTTGAAGGAATCAGGCATATCTAGCCTTGGAGATCTGAGAATCATGTTCAAATCTCCTCAGACTTTTAAGGGGAAAAGAACAGGCAGTGTTGTTGTTTGGACCCAATAGTTACATACAGAACATGTGAATGGAAGGCACAAAGCAGCAGAATTAGATTCTCTTGAATATCTCAGCGTCAATGGTACCCAAGGAGAGAGCTACTGGCCACTCTTTCCAGGAGGTACTGGAACCCTGACTGGGAGGTCAAGGCTCTTGCAAAATTAACCAAGCATCAGAGAGTTGGTATAATCTTTGAAAATCCCTTCCAACCCTAGAATTCCAATATTCAAACATTTTCTTGTGGTGCAAATTAGATGCTTGCAAAAGATTTTCACTGGTTAAAAAAAAAACAATGAAAACAAATGGTTAGCCTGGGGAGGTGAACCAAGTTTTCAGGAAATCCTAAGGGGATCCTCTATTTATTTCCATGTTTGCTCTTTAGGGAACTAATCTCCTTCCCTAGGAATGTATTAATATCTCTTTGTCCTCTTCTATATTGGCTGACTCTGGAAATTTGCACACAGCATGCTTTATCTTGCTAAATATAATAGTCCATCCAGTATTCTTCCTTTGTGAGAAATCCCTATTCACTTTCATAAATTATGTGAATGGATGTGAAACGTATTTTCTTCTCTTCAATAGAGACTATTCCCAGAAGTAGCCTGAAACATGCCAAACATCTGCTCCTACACACAGTTCAATACATGATATTGATATGTATTATCACTGGGTGAATTCTGAATACAAGGCAAATTTAACACGCTCCTGAACAACCCCCTCCTCCTCCCAAGGCCCTGTCACAGAAAGCTCAAGGAAATCAGAATTATTCTAATATTTGCCCAAGCACACTATAAATTAAGAAAGTACTTCTACTTTAAAAAAAAAAGAGCATTCCAAAATCTACTGTAGATTAGATATTCTAAGAATAAGTATGACAAACATTCCTCTAATTTAATAATCATTTTTAAATATATAAATAACTTTTACTCTCTGCTGTAGTTTCACATTCAAAGATGTTACTTTTTCCATACTGTGAGTTCCTGGGTCTCTGAGGGTTTGTTATAAGTCTATCCCATATGCCTTTTTAAATGATTGTATGTCATTAGTGGCTATCATGATACAAAAAAAGTGACCCAAACCCCTACATCCTAAATTCCTGCTAGTCATCTACCGAGGTCTCTCCCAGAGACAGTGAATTCTCTAACAGAAATGTTCATAAAGACACTCAGAGGAAACTCAATTTTATTACCAACTAGGGCTTTGGCCCCAAATACCTCTCTGGTCTCCTCCCCTGGAGAAGTGACCTGTACCTCATGTAAGTTTGGCAGAAGCCTCTTCCACTAAAATTTAAAATTCAATTCCTCAGGGTACTATCCACATTTCAAGTGCTCAGTAGCCACATGTGGCCAGTGGTTAGCGGATGGACCATGTCCACCACACTCCCCTGGAGAGTGCTGCTCTAGGGTGCCATGCTGTTCTTGACCTCAGCCAGCCTTGTTCTTAGAGCTGGGCAGACTTTATCTCCTGCTAAAGATCTGAGTGTGTAGCAGTTTACTCGTTTCTGCAGTCAAGAAGTATGTATCAGTTTCTTTTCAGTTGCTGGATGTATCACCATGAGTAAAACAGATGTAGTACCTGCTCTCATGGAGCTTACATTCTAGTGGGAAAACCACCAGTAAAAGGTAAAGAGCTAATGGAAAAGATATTTACATTGTGAATGTCAGTGTATCTCCCTTTCAGTCTCAGAGTAACAAGCTGTTTTTGCTTCATTCAAGTGAGCCTATCCCTGCAGCTGTCAGCCTGCTTTCTCTTGACAGCATTTAGATGGCAAACACTGGTAGTTTTAGGATTTACTTGTCTACCATTTTTTTCCCCCAATCTTCTTTTCTTTATACCCACAGCTTAATTCTTGCCTGTGTCCTTAATTCCATCATCAAAGGGTTCCCCAGGCCTGATAGTTTCAGCGATTACATTTAGGTGTGGCTGCTCTTAACTATTTCTACACCCAAATGGCACAGCAAACTGCTGACATTCCCTTTTGCAAGACCCCAACCCCAGCTTCTTAACCTTGTCATTAGACCTTCAGAATGTCTCCTGAACTAACATCTTTATTCTCTTCCCAGTGGGCCATACAGTCTAGACTGTCACTAGTTCTTACCTGTATTACGAAAACAATCTCCCCAAGAGGTTTAATGTCTCAATTTCTCTTCCTTGAAATTGATCATGTATGCTACATCATGGTTCATCTTAAAACAGTCTGTCATTGCCCCTCTCTGTCTTCTCTCCACTGGGACCAGCTCTTGCTACTCTCTCCATCCCCAGAAAATGTATGCCTGAGCCAAGTTCATCTCCATCCCCTCACCAGTCAGAACCACCTCTCAGCCACTGAGCACACTGTCTCTGTGGTGGTGCTGACAGATGAGATCCTCAGCAGCTTGGCTGCTCCTCGTCCCCAGACCTCACTTATCCATAGCAGGAGCTTCCAAAATGGCATCGTTTCAAGAGACCTTGACAGAGTGGTCAAGTTCATTGGGGTTAGAGCTGCCACAGTCAGAGGGGCTGGCTGCATCTCTGGGCTGGGATTAGGACTGTATTTGGAAGCCGTATCACTGGTTATGCCACAAACTCTTCTCTGAAGCAGCAGCTCTTCTCTTATGTGATCCAGGGCTTTGCCCTCTTGAAGACCACGGGGGTCTTGCCTGATATGGCCTTTTTCATTCTCTTTGCTATAAGGACGTACCTCTCTCCACCCCCCAGGGTTCCTTCTTCCATATCTCTTGTGCTCTGTATGTTCCTTCCCCTATACATTCCCAAGAAGCCCAGGAAAAGTGTTTGGCTCAAGGTTTGATAGAGAGAAGACAGATAAATATAATATGAATAAGGAAAAATACAGCCTGTCATCACCCTTCCTACCAATCTCCCTTGGCTCCGTAATATCTACAGAATCAAGTTTCTCTTTGATGGACTTACTGCTTTGAAGAGATAATGCTAAAACTCAATAGTAACCTCTTTTTTTTTTTTTTCTGGTCCTTTGTCTTTTGTCTTTTTAGGGCCGCACCCACGGCATATGGAGGTTCCCAGGCTAGGGGTCGAATCGGAGCTGTAGCCACCAGCCTATGCCAGAGCCACAGCCACGCAGGATCCGAGCTGCATCTGTGACCTACACCACAGCTCACGGCAACGCCGGATCCTTAACCCACTGAGCGAGGCCAGGGATTGAATCTGAGTCCTCATGGTTCCTAGTCAGATTCATTTCCACCGCACCACAACAGGAACCCCTCAACAGTGACCTTGTCATTTAGGAGTATTATAAATAACCTACCTGATCTCTGAAAATGATTTTGGATTTTTCAGTGATGGCTCCTATGACTTGCTATGCACCTGCATATGTCTCTGCATTTTATCCTGTTAAAATGTCTAATTATCCCCCAAGTTTCTACCAAACTCTGCTTCCATAGCATTACACACACACACACACACACACACACACACAAAGGAAGCCAGAAAAAAAGCTTTTAGATATAGTTAACTGAGTTCACTGACACAAACGGGAGTTTTAAGAAATACAAGCAAACTGTTTCAGCATTATTTTGGCCAATTGCACATACCTTTCCCATTTCCTTTACACCCAAGTGAAGCCTATGCTGTGCCTTCTTCCATAGGCTCCAAAGCTCAACAGCTTGAATTAATTACAGAATGACTTTTCACAAGCAACTTTTGGTTCCACATCCACAAACTAAAATTAGCTCAGTCTCTGATGGGAGGATCAAGTAGTGATTAATAATTTCACCTCTGGCCAGGAGGATAAAAAATAAAAGAGCAAACTTGTTACTTTATTGTGATTTCGAACTAAATATTTATCTTTGGTGTATTTTACATATCTAAAGAGCAAAACTACAGTTTGAGTTTATTAATATATGCAGCAGAGCTAATGAAAGATTCCTTGTTAGAATGTTCTAGTTACCTTTTCAAAAATGTCTATTTCCTTTTTCATGAAGATGAAAGGTAGAAAAGAAAATCAAGTCTCTTTTATTATTATCATAACTTGCTCTAGTAATCAAGGGAAAGGAGAAGTCTTTCTTATCTTTCCGTCATATTTTATTGCAGTTAAATTAATTCCTGTAGTTGTATTATGCCCTTCATATAAGTTAACTGATGTTTAAAGTTACCAAACCCGCTTTTTTCTTCATGATAATTAGTTTCTATTATCATAAATGTACTAGACTCTGAGACGCTCTGTAGACTTTTATATGTGTTATTTTATATTTTTCAAGATACCTTGAAAGTGTTCAAAGTTATTAATCTACCTGTATGTATACATAATATCATATACAGTAACATGCATGAACAGTTTTGCTAGATGAAATCATAGCCAATCAATGTTTAGCTCACAGCTCAATACCATTTTACAGGAGCTTCAGGCCACCAGAATTCATTTCATTGACTTGGAAGAATATAGAAGACATAGGTTATATCACAGGGCAGAGGCAAATAATTGTGCTTAAATGCTTTTGTATCTATGTGACAATATTTACCTGACAAACCCATGTGGTACTTGTAATATTCAAAGCCTTTTATGAATGTTACTTCCTTTTTTCCTCCTAACAACCTTGTGAGTTAAATAGTATCATGATCCTCATTTTACAAATGAGGAAACTACAGCATAAGAAAAGGGTAACTGTCTTGCTCAGGTCCCTAGAGTTAATCGATGGCAAATTCAGAATAAGAACCTTTGAAGCTTGGCCCCCGAGTCTGAGATCTTGAGCACTGTGCTAGGCTACCTCTCGCTCTTCAAAATTACTTCCATGTTTGGAATCTATTTTCAATACAAAGGACAGGAAAGTCTTGAATTTTGTAAAAAATAATAATAATAATAATAACATGTTCCCTTTCATATCTGAAATCATTTTGTGCTGCTTTCATGCAGATACCCTGACCCCCACCACACGGGCTCAGTGCCCTCTTCCTGTGCACCTGCTCTGTGATGTCTCCTAGGGCAGCACCTACCATGATTTCTGCTTATTAAATACTAAGTTCTTTAAAAGCAAGGAGGATGTGTTTTCACGGTTGCATCTCAAATACATAACCCGTGGCAGAGAAAGCACTGTTATAAATCATCCAGCAGCCAAAGAGTTAAACTGATTCTGTATCAAGTTCTGACACCTATAATATCTAGATTTCTTCTCTTTACCCATGGGAGTAGACACCCATTCCAATTTTTAAATTAGCAAGTGTGTGGAAATAGGCTTGGGATTTGAAGGAAATGTTGCCGTAGAAAAGTAAGTTAATGGTCTGGCCACTCTCTTCTAGGCATGGAGCTTTCAAAATGGGGTGGGGGGGCTGCTTCGAACTTAAAGGCACTAGGGACCCTCATTTGAAGAAGTGGCAGCCCAGCTGCACGGAGCATTGCAAGCTAAAAGCCAAGGCGCATATACCAAGCTAGTCTAACAAAACACTTCCATCAAAACCTCGCAGCAAGCAAACAATTGCCAGCCAGCACATTGCTCTCCACAAGAAATGACGTTATGTCATTTTGTGCAGAGGACATCAAAACAACTTGTCAGTTTAGCAGAGGATTTAGACACCAAGAGAAGCCTTTCACGTATCACTTTAAGCGTTTCCAGGAAAATTGCTATAGAAGCTCTTAAGGCACAATAATTTGAACCTAACTAGACTTATTCACTGACACAAACCATAACTTTTCTAAAATGTCTATTTCTTTATCAATCTAAGAATATGTTCGAAAAGTCCTACTAATGCTTAGAAAATAAAATTCCACAGAGAAATTGTGATTTATTTGCCTTCATTCAGCAATAGTCCCTCGTCAAATTGTTAGTTATGTACCTGTTACTGGCTAAGCACTCTATTGGGTGTACTTATAGGAATCATTTTTCTGTCAATAAAACCATATTTTTTAAATTGGGTTAGTGATTTTTCTAGATATCTCATCAAATTTAACATTCGATTGTGCGTTCTAGCTATGCATGGGAAGGAAGAGCAGCATTTTAGTTGACATAAATAATTCTATATGTTGTCTTGAATGGCAGGAACATATGCGTCAGCTTATCCATGTAGTTTGCATTCTGGTCAACTGTCCATTTGGCATTTTTGCCTAAGTTGGTCAGTTAGTTCACTGAAATAACAATGGCCTCGTACTTAAATGGGGTTGGCCACTGTTCCATAAAATGAGAGAGCTGACTGGGGGTTGTAAGACCAGCCTCCCCTGGACCACAAGCTCCTGAGGGTAAGAGCCATGACTTCTGTAGCTCTGGGGCTGTATGTATTTCCCCAGCACAGACCAGACATCAATGCATGGTTGTGTGAATAAATGATAATCTCTTTTGAACGCATTCAACTATATCCCACTTATTAAAATTTCAGACATGAAGATGGCCATTTGGTCATTAACCCTTCCTAGATGCAGAGATCATATTGAGGCTCTCAAGTCAAAGGATTCGTAACTGATTAATGAATCAAGACAAGCTATAACTTTACTAAAAGTTGTTCATTTCAGTCAGAATCCCTTAATTTTCTCAAATTTTCATCACTGATAACTGTTGTATCTTAGGTTTTGGTTTTTTACCTTTATGTTATTTCAGGGGATATTCTAATTATTAAATTAGAAGTGAATAAAATAATAAATTATAACCCTGTTTCTTGGCTACTAGCTTAACATCTCTTCACAATGCATATTGGGAGTTCCCGTTGTGGCACAATGGAAACAAATCCAACCAGTATCCATGATGATATAGGTTCAATCCCTGGCCTCAGTCAGTGGGTCCAGGATCTGGCGTTGCAGTGAGCTGTGGTGTAGGTCGCAGACACGGCTCTAATCCTGCATTGCTACGGCTACGGTGTAGGCTGGCAGCTGTAGCTCCGATTTGACCCCTAGCCTGGGAACCTCCATATGCCAAGGGTGTGACCCTAAAAAAAAGCAAAAAAAAAAAGCATAAATATTCAATCTTACCTCCTTTTCATAACTTTGATACTATTATAATAGGAAATCCATACCTCTCATCATGCTATCCTGTACCCTTTCTACTACAAAGCATGCTTGCCTTGTCTACCAACTAAACTGTAAGCTCGAACAGGGTCCAGGTTCCCATTCCTTTTTCTTGCCATCTTCATACCCTGACACGATACAGAGGACTATATATCCACTGCAGAGGCATGCTGGGGAAAGAAAATACAGTACTGCAAAAATGGGGACTACGAGGAGGCAGAGAAAAGCATCCCAAAGCCCTCTGCTGGAAAATTGAATTCAAACTTCTAAGAGAAGTGAAATATTCTCCTTTACTCTCTTTCAATCACCATTTTTAAAACGTATGCATAATCAAATTCCACTAGTGCTAACCCAGCGGCATCAAGATTATATAATATTTATTGTGTCAGACACTGTTTGGCCAAGCAAAGAGCCAGCCCCAGCCCCAGCCGCTGTCTTCCGGGATTAGGTACAGTAACATTTCCTTCCCCTGCTTCTCTTGCACCCAGGATGCCCATGTGACACAGTTCTGGGCGGCACCACCAGTTTCAGGTTCTTCCTGTCCTGAACATATGACGTCCAGACCTGCCTTATGCACTTTGCCACCATGAAACAGACAAACAAAAAAAGTGAAAATGAAAAGCCAGCCTGTTGGGAACAGTGAAACTGAGGATAAAATAGCATTATTGAACAATATAAGCAAACTAGTGCAAGCAATTTCGTTCTTTCAAAAAACTCCATTTGCGAAAAAGATTTTTTGTTGCGTAAGCCATTGTTACAGCCAAGTGCCCTCCAACTGAGATACTGATCAAGGCAGTTATGGTTTAAAGCCCGATTCTGCCTTTTGCTAACTGAGTAACTTTGAGCAAGTTACTAAACATCTCTAAGCTCAGTTTCTCATCTGTAAAATGGGCATAGGTGTAATCACCATTATAGGATTGTTGTAAATTATTGTGAGAAATATGAAATAATTCACGTAATGTAATTGGCAGAACTTAATGTTACTCTCAAACATTAAAAGTACGTATTAGTACTAAAATATAAACAGTGGAAAGTTTTTTAAATTAAATGCTGCTTCTCTCTCTCTCCCCCCCATAAAATTGCATATAAAAAATTAAGTATTTAGGGTGGTAGAGAATTCAATTTTTTATAAAGTAATTCTCACTCCAAAAATCTTTTAGCTCAAAAAGTCTATAATTAGCATTAAAATGCACAAATACACTCATGTGTGATTACATTAGGTGGTACTATAGTTACCATAATTTACATTTTTACATTGCTCTAGTTTTTGTCACAAAAAAAAAAAAACCACTTCCTGAAGCATAAGGATAGACTCGAATGATTTGCAGTAACCTACAATTTCTTTCACCACCTCACCCAGAAACCCAGGTCACTGTGAATTTTTGCTGTTTCATTTATTAGGTTGTGTTTATGACATTCAACCCGTTAGTTCTCTTGGATCACTGAAGAAAACAGCAGGTTGCTTTTTTTTTTCTTTGTTTTAGTCATAAGCATTTTAGTTTAACCTCAACAAGATCATCACTTCAAATGTTTCTTTTTGGAAGCTTATCTTGCAAGCCTGATAAAAGACTGTGTTGCTAAGCCTAGAGACTTTCCATTTAGAGCTTTCCATTAAGCTTCTTAAAGGTAGATATTATTCCAATTAAATATTTAAAGGTAGGTCCTTCTATGAAATAGCTTTTTTATTAATTCAAAAAGAGATAATTATTTATACTTCTAAATCCTTTCTAATAGGATTTGAATTGACCTACAACAAAAGCCATAAATACAGATGAAAATAAATCACAACATACCCAAGCAATAGAAAAGAGGCTGCAAATATAAAAATCATCATGGATGTGATTATGCACAAAATTCAGCTCTGAGCTTCCATGAGACTAAGGAGAAAATGGAAATATAGTTGATTAAGCAATTTCTCATTCTTTATGGAGCAGATCTGTAATATTTTTATATACTAATTCCAAGTGTGGCCTTGGTACTAAATTCCATTAGGAATTTATCTTATGGGCCCTTCTTCAAGGAAAATTGAGTTTCATAATACACAGTATTTTCATCAATGAGGTTCAGTGGCTGCTTTGAACTTCAATAAAAGTCAATGGCATGACATTATGCCAGTAATTTAAAAATTATTTTTAGCCATGGAACCTGAAAAATAAAATATTATATGGCAGCTTATATATAAAATAGATAAATAAGAACTCCTCTAAGTGAAACAGTGTTAAAGGGCCTGAAGCCACCATAATCACTGACTACATAACTGGGTAAGGAAAAGCCCATGTAGCCAATAAACTTGATTAAATTAGTTGCAAATATTAAGATACAAATAAAATGTCCCACAGCTAATATTACACTTAATAGTAAAAGACTGCATGTTCCCTCCATATAACTGGGGACAAGGCAAGGATGTCTACCCACTTCGGTGCCATTATACCTTACACAAAATTTCTAGCCAGTGCAATAAAGCAAGGGGAAAAGAAAACCCCAGACTCACAGTTAGGAAAAGAAAAAGGAAAACTATCTTTATTCACAGACAACCTGACTGGGTATTGGCTATGTAGACAATCTTAAGCACCTACCAAAAAAAAAAAAAAAGTCGCTAGAACTAAGCAAAGTTGCAGATCCAAGATCAATACCAAAAAATCACTTTCTATTGCAAACAACGGAGAATTGGAAACCAAACAAAAAGTGCACTTAAAATATCATCAAAAACCATGAAATACTAAGAAATAAATTTAACAAAATGTGTGCATGAGTAATACACTTAAAACTACAAAATGTTACGGAGAAAAATTAAACAAGTCTTAAAAAAGGAAACTGTTGAGGACTAAATTGTGCCCTCCCACTTAAGTTCATATGTGGGGGCCCTAATTTCCAATGTAATAATATTTTGTAATGATACCTTTGGGAGGAAATTGGGTTTAGATGAGATAAGGCGATGGAAGCGCTTATAATGAAATTAGTGCCCTTTTAGCAGGGATGTAAGAGACCTTGTTTTTCTCTCTTCGCACACACACATAAAAGGTCAAGCAAGCACACAGCAAGATGGTAGCTGCCTACAGGTCAAGAAAAGACGAGCCTAGCATTAAGTCTGCTTTAAGTCTAACAGACAAGAAAAAGTTAATGGGAGTTCCCTTCATGGCTCAGCAGTTAATGAACCCGACTAGGATTCATGAAGATGCGGGTACAATTCCTGGCCTCGCTCAGTGGGTGAAGGATCTGGCATTGCCCGGAGCTGTGGTGTGGGTCACAGATGCAGCTCGGATCCTGCATTGATGTGGCTGTGGTGTAGGCTAGCAGCTGTAGCTCCTATTAGACCCCTAGCCTGGGAACCTCCAAATACCACAGGTGTGGCCCTCAAAAGACCAAAAAAAAAAAAAAAGACAAAGAAATTTCATCATATACCTATCATATGACCCAATAATCCCAAGAGTAATTAAATTATAATGACTACCCTATAAGAATATCTATAATAGATTTATTCATAGTGCCAAAAAAACTGGAAAACAAACCAACCGTTCATTCTATAAGTGAATGGATAACCAAATTGTGATACATCCATTCAATGGACTACTACTCAAAATGAAAAAGAAATAGGCTATTTTACTATGGCTACATGCAATGACATGAATAAATTTTCAAAAACATTACATTGAGCAAAAGAAAACACGCCTACTTTACCATTCCATTTATGCAGAATTCTAGTACCAGCAAAACTAATAAAACAATGACAGAAAACAGATGAGTGTTTGCCCAGGATCGTGGCTAGTAGGATAGAAGGATGACTGCAAAGTGGCATGAGGGGACTTTTTTTGGGTGATAGAAATGTTCTATATTTTGATTGTGGTGGTGATTACATAGATGTACACATTTGTCAAAACTCATGGAACTTTATAACCAGAATGGGTGTATTTTATTACATGTAAATTATGCCCCAATAAAGGTGTGAAAATGAAAATAAATACCTTCACCCATGACTGAATTCATATGTACTTCTTAAGGCCATGACAAAACGGATTGTCAAAGCAATGCAGCCAAGTTCACCTACAGGTAAGCTAAGGTGTGGGTGTAAATTCAGTTTGAAAATAAACAGAATTCTGAGTCACTGGCAGCACCAGAGGCAACGTCTCCCTCATGTCCAGCTGGGGAAGGTCCACAATCTTTTCCACAGCAGTGTACATATCCCAGGTCCACAGCTCGAGAGCCAAGACAAAGACTATGGGACATCTTCCTACCAGAAGACAACTGCTCTTGGGAGTGGGTAATTGAGAGAGGACTCAGGAAACCTTTGCTATGGCCAGTTCTCCAGAAGGTATATTCTTTAGTAAATGATGGATAAGATGTTTGTGCACTTTTGCCACTTCCATTTTTTCCCTCTCCAGGACAGCCCACTATTTCTCAATCCTCCACCTTAACAATAGCCCAGAAATGATTTTAAAACATGAAAAGCATAATTAAAGTGGTGGTTTATATGCTCTTTGCACAGATAAAAATTCATCCTGTTGCTTTTCTAAGCTTCTCAATAAAGTTCATTTTCTCTGATGATCTTACAGGCAACTTCTAATACTAATATTAATATGAATACATTCTCACACATTTCATGATCATAGCCCAAATCCTCAGAGGTCTATGACGGGCCTGGAATTAGGGTTCAAGGAGATGCATTTTAACATCTCCCTAATTCTAGGGAAGATAGCCTTCATATCGTTTAAGAAATATTACTTTAATGGGTTCATGGTTTCCCTGCTCTGACAGAGACATTTAACTTTTTAGTCCTCCAATTAGTTTGGAGTGAGTTGACAGATAGGCAAGATAACAATCAAACACATAATCAAAGTCAATTTAGTCATTATATACTTTCTTCAAACAGTCCCTCATGATGACATAGCATGATTATTTTTGCATGGGTTAATAGTTTTCTGTTGGCCTTGCTTATGTTAAACAAAATGCAAATACAAATGGCATTGTTTCTACAAAGCACAACATCCTAGAAAAGGAACCTATAAAGAATATTTATACTTAACTCTTAGAGAATGGCAACATGGACTGCTTAAAAGAACATGAAATAGCTTGCTGCTATAGATTGAATTTCTTCTGAGAAAAAGTGTGAACTCTTACAGGTGGCATCCAGATGGGGAAAGAGTCCCTTCTCACCCACATGAAAAAGTCTATAAAACCTCTTCTTCAGCAGTGAAAGAAACGAAAGACATCTGGTGCCAAGAAATTTTGCATCTTGTGCCTTGGAAGAACATGGCAACTCTTGGGAGCCACCCATTCTCTATGTAACTGTGTAGTGTCAAACAGAACAGACAACTACACTACAGAAATTGAGTTGATGGAGAAGTCATATGCCAAAGTCTAAACTTTGAACAAAGGTAGATAGATTGAAAAATTCTCAGGACTATGTCTGGTTTCGGTCTTGAATATGACCAGTCTAACGTGAGCCCACATGGGTCAGCAGTGGACACAGAAGAGGATCAGTAAATTAAAAGAACCAGGACAATAGGAGGAGATCAACCACAACTAGCCAGATACCCTCTTAGCCTCTCATGGTGAAGTGCATTCCCCAATACCTTAATGAGTCCATTTGACAGTTAACCTCAGAACAACATGTAATTATACTTGCATATAATTTATTTATAAAGCTTTCTTTATATGTGCCTAGGCTAATTAACTACTTAGTTCAGTTTCAACAGTTTGTGTTGCAGGGTGTGGCCTCTCATTCTCAGTAAATCCTTTTAAGGACTTTATAACCACTTGCATTATTAAGAAAAAGTATTGCAACTAGATGAATTCAATCAATAATTGCAATTATGATAAGAATGCCCCTTTTTCTTAGTGGCTTTTAACTTCTGAGAAAGATTTTTAAGAAAATTTGCTATGAGTGCTTTAATCTACAAAACATTATTTGAATATGAATTCAATTAAACAAGCTCAAGCGCTAGATCATATAACTACAAAATGAGACCAAAAAAAGTAAGGAAACGAAGTGATGGTCATTATAAATTAAGTTAATAAAATCACAAACAAATTAGTAAGATCAAGGAACTGAATAGACAAGGTTGAAAATTAAATTACTCCCTGGAGGAACTATTTCAGAAAATCAAGTGAATGCAAATAAAAAAAAAATACAAAACCTAAAGCAAGTATAAGAAAAGTAACATGTATAGAAGACAGAAAAGGTAGATGACACAATAAATGCAACGGAAAAGTATGCAAAGATGTAGTACAACCATTTTTAGTTTTTTGAGGAAACTCCATACTGTTTTCCATAATGGTTGCACCAGTTTACATTCCCACCAACAGTGTAAGAGAGTTCCCTTTTCTCTGCACCCTTCCAGCACTTTTTGTAAAGCTTATTTACCAAAGGAGACAGGTGGGGTGGGAGGGATGGACTCGGGGGGGTTGGGATTGGCATATGCACACTGAGGTATATGGAATGATTGGCCAGTGGGGAGTTGCTGTATAGCACAGAGAATTCTACCCAATATTCTGTGAAAAGAACCTGAAAGAGAATGGATATGTATATATGCAAAAGTGAATCACTTTGTTGTATAGCAGAAATCATAACCTTGTAAATCAACTATACTTCAATAAAAATATTAAAAATGAAAAAAGTAAAGTATAACTAAACTTCTCTGATATTAAGGGCAAACACAAATCTACACATTGAAATTTCAAGAAAAAATCATAAGCAGCATATATCTGCAAGAGTTTTGGCTCCAAATTTTCCTCCAACTTCAAGGATGAAGAAAAACAACGTGGTTATTGCTGTTTATTGTTCTGTTTACACACATAAACATAGATTTCTAGAGCGATAATCATCAAATTTATAATGATTATTTCCAGGAGGTGGAATGTGAGGTAGGCTATCACATTTTTCTTTGCACTTCCCTCCACTATTTTAATATTTTTAATGGACACAGGCTACTATTACAAAAGCAATACCATTATTAGTAAAAAGGAAAGAAGGAAGGAAGGAAAACTATGAATTTTCCAAGATGCTATTTTATCACTTTCTCTTCACCTAATCTTTACCAAAAAGAAGGAGAGAAGGAGGAAGAGAAAGAGAGAAAAATCATCATTTAGTTTGTACTGTTAGTAAATCAGATATGTGAATTATTGGGAATAACTGTTTACACTCGACATATCGGAATTTTTACTCTCAGTGATTTTGCTTGATATTTGTCTCTAATTTGAAGTATCTGAAAGAGAACTCCATATTTGTAGAGACCCAACTGTGCTACTGATTAAAAGAGGTCTGTATTCCATAAATATTTACATTCTGCTCTAGGAGATCACAGAAACAACTTAGTGTGCCTGTTGCTTTCCCACTAAAACAGACTCTACTCAACAAAACCACTGTGGATCACTTTCTACATCTAATTCTCTTTTCTACCAGATCTCTGGAAGAATGTCAATTCCCCAAAGACACAGACTATGCTTTTTGTGGCTTTGCAGGGCTGAAGTACTAAAAATAAAAACTAAAATTGTTTGTAGCTAATTGACAGTTATGGTAATGATGTTGTTACCATATCATTACCTAAGGCAGGCTGTGCACTATCTTGACCTACCTTCACTAAGTTGCATAACCAAGTGAGTTTGCCAAGTACAATTCAGTTTGCAATGAGTCTCTTAAAATTATCTACTATCTTCCCAGTGCCTCTCTTGGCATTTCACTTAGAATTCTGGCAACCAGCTCAGTGAAAACCTCTCTACCATTATGCCAGGCACTATTTTCAGTAACTCAAATATGACTTGTTCTCTCTTTCTCCACCCTGTTCACCTAGCAAATACTAACCCCTATCTACTCCCCACTTTCACCCCACTAGCTGAAAGTGGCTAGAGTAAAACAACACTTGAGTTACTTGATCTCATGTTGACTTTTAAGAAAGAATTTTAATTATTCCTTTCCTTAAAATAAATTTGTGACCACAAATTTCAAGAAACACCTCATTACCACTCAACATACTTCTATGCATTCATAGTAAATTCCTTTTCCTACTCTACCAAAATTTTATTTTACATATTTTCCTCTCACCTTAAACCCTCAATACTCCTCCTCCAACTGCCTCTCTGGGCTGATGAACCTGATCTCTAGTTCCCTGAAAAACGAAAAGCAATTTGGAAAAAACCTCCTCACTTTCTTATCACTGAATCTTCCAACCTAATTGCACCTGACACATTCACTCTGTTTTTCTTCCTGTTATGATGAATGACCTCTCCTTGGTCCATTTAAACCAACCCCCCACAGTGTATTGGATTCCATTCCTTCTCAATTATTGAGAATTTTTATACAGAAATTCTTCTACCTCCTCTTCTGCTTCCTCCTCATCTTTCTTCTCTCAACTGGATCATTTCCATTCACATGTAAACAGGTTATAAAAAGGCTCTCACCTTGCAAAGCAAACAAACCAAACTTCTTGACCCTAGCTGCCCTCCAGTTTCTGTCCATTCCTTTGCTTTTCCTTTGGGAAACAGTGTCTCTGCTTGCCACCATTTGCTCTTTAATCGACTCCAATTAAGTTCTGCTTCCACCACTCCCATGGAGCTGCTCAAATCAAGGTCATTAACAACTTCTATCTTGCCACATCTGTCTCCAAATTACTCAACCTCTCAAAAGTGTTAACTTACTGGATAATAGCTTTGTTCCTGAAACACTTCACTTGGCTTCCAGTGAAGGATGCTTTACAGATTTTCCTCTTAATTTTTTTTTGGCATTTTTTTTTCTCAGTTTCCATTGCTGGGTCCTCCTGCTCTCAGTGTTAGCATTCTCCAGAGTTCAGTCCTTGAGTCTCTTCTCTTGTATATTTACTTCTTCCTAATCTCCTGTAGTACCATGTATTGTATAACTACCAATAAACTAAATGTCTCCAAACCATGCAGACACTATATAGTCTCCATACTCCATATTCTTTTTCCAGGCTCCCATTTGTGCCCTAAGCTCCCAGCTCTTGATGTCCTACTACTTCCCGTTTAACCTCTCCACTGAGAGGGACAATCAAGCTCTTGAACTAATAGCCAAAGAAAAACTCTTCATCTCTGTCTTCAACAAAATTTGAACCTCTCCCAATTACGTCCATCTCAGTTTCCAGTGCCATGACCAAAAATCTAAGTGTAATGATTACTCATTATTTTGATTATCAAGTAATTTCAATTATCCCTTTCCCTCAACCCTGATTCAAACCATTGGCAAATCCTTTACCTTCAAAATAGCCCAAATCTAACATTAATTGTCACTTCCAAGGCTATCACCTTTGCCCAAACTATGTCATCTGTCACCTAGACAACTTAATAATTGGTCTCCCTATTTCCATTCTTGCCTCCCTATACTCTATTGTCCATTAAACAGCCAAATGGAACTTTTAAAAACAGGGATTATATTGTATTATTCCCCTGCTGAAAACTATAACAGGTATCCATTCAATGACTCTGGATGGAATTTAACTCCTGAAAGGGCTCACAGAGTTCCTCCTAATCTGGCCTTTACCTACCCTTCAACCTCATCTATTGATCACTCCATTCCAGCCACACTGACTTCTTGCCTCCAAAAACATAAAAAATTTCCATCTCTCTCAGGTCATTTATATGTGCTGTTTCCTGGGATTCTCTCCCCTAATATCTTCCACAAATGGACCCTTTATATCATTCAGACAGCTTCTCCAACATCACTATTAGAAAAAGTTCTGGTTTGATCAGCCTAAGTAAAACACCCCCCCACCCCAACTTCCCATCACCCTATGTTCCTTTACTCTGATTTCTTTCCTTCTTGGCACTTTACAATGTCTGAAATGTCTCTCTTTATCTGCTTGTTGGATGGCTTCTCCACTAGAATGTAACCCCTCCTAGTAGGGACTCTGCTGTATTTAGTGCTGTATCCACCATGCCTGCCAAAACCAGTATTGGCTCCATAGAAAGTCCTCAAAAGACATTTCTTGAATAAATACATGAATGAATGTTGCCTGCTGAAACAGCCTGGCTGATTCAGCTCACTGATGGCCTGGAAAAGGCAGGTTTTTGACAGTATTAAAGGATAATTACTCTGTCTTCTATGAGGGGACAATGTAAACCAGGTGAAATTTCAATGAGGGCAATGCTCTACCTGGGAATTTTTGAACCACTTTCCTATTTTCTAATGTCCCTTCTCCTTAACCCGCTAGTGGTCATCATATTCACACTGCCTGGTCGCTGTCTACATGTTCACATGATCTTCAATCAGGGCCTCTGTTACCTCCAAAAGAACAGATATGTTGCAATCACGTCATGAAAAGATACAGCAGTGCCCTCAAACACACCTGCTTCTACACCCTATCAGTTCAGCCTCCCCATTTCTCCCTTTGATGGAAAGTTTCAACAACTTCTGGGTGCTAAAAATCTTCATGAAAATTTTAAATAAGTGTTCAAGTGTAACTGTGATGGTTAATTTTACGTGTCAACCTGAATAGGTCATAGGGAGTGAAGATATTTGGTTGAACATTATTCTGGGTTGACTGCGAAGGTGTCTCTGAATGAGATTAACATTTGAATTGAAGATTGTCCTCCCCCACATGGGTGGGCCACACCCAATGTGTTGAAGGCATGAACAGAACAAAAGGCTAAGAGAGAATTCACTATCTCTTCCTTTCAATCTTGAGGTGGGACAAGGATCTCCTCCTGCCTTCAGATACAGACCAATTTACACCATCAGCTTTCCTGGTTCTCAGACCTTCAAACTCATATTGGAACTCATACCATGGATTTTCACGCTTTGTAGGCCCTCAAAGAGCAACTCTTAGGACTTAGCCTCCATAACCATCATGACAGCAAATTCCTTATAACAAATCTTTTACTACAAGATAGGTAGATGGATAGATAGCTAGACAGACAGACAGACATGGATAAATTCCATTTGTTCTCTTTCTCTGAAGTACCCTAATATATTAACTTTGTTCTTTGTCTTTTAAGAAACTATGGAATCAACTTTCTCAGTGTAGAGATGCCTCACCAATATCAAGTCTTTCCTTCTTTCTTAGTGAGGGAACTTCAAGGTATTCAGCTGGCCTAAGTGTGTCACCTAGAGTAGGGTAGACACTGGAATCTTTTGTTAAAAAGTAGGTCCCACATTTCCCTAAAATTTTATCTCAGAGAGAAACAATTCCAACTCTCTCCTCTAGCAAAGATGGAGAGCTGCAAACATCATGCCCTTCTTTCCAGGGCCGTCATCTTCCCCACATAATCTCAGAACTAATTGTATATGAAATTAAATACAAACTATGGGTTTGCAGCAGATACAGAAGTTTTCACTTATGAGCATGGGTTGCCATTTTTGTTTAATTTCCACTTACACCTATTAAAAAACTAGAGAACACGGGGCATTCTCATCATGGCACAGTGGAAACGAATCTGACTAGGAACCATGAGGTTGCAGGTTCGATCCCTGGCCTTGCTCAGTGGGTTAAGGATCCAGCGTTGCCGTGAGCTGTGGTATAGGGTGCAGATGTGACTTGGATTCTGTGCTGCTGTGGCTAAGGTGTAGGCCGGCAGCTAGAGCTCTGATTCAAATCCTAGCCTGGGAACCTCCATATGTTGCAGGTGCGGCCCTGCAAAGACAAATAGACAAAAAAAAAAAAAAAAAAAAAAAAAAGAGGATACATTGATCACTCATGATCTCAATACAGATAGTAAAAATATAATTTTCTAATACCATTTTATGCTCTATAAAAAAAAGGTAATCTTCCCATAAGAAAACATTTTATCCCTTAAGGAAAAATCCTTGATTCTTCCCATCACTCTGCTTTGATTATATTAATAACTTTTTCATTAATTTTACTGTTAACTTCCAACTTCTAGCAGTGTTTTATCACCAGTGAATTCTTTCAAACAACCATAGGGTAATATGGTAAGGATTAACATCTTAACAAAGGAGAATAACTTTTTGCATTCTTAGAAAGTTCAAGGCCTTAACATAAATTTTACATATAACCATTGCTTAAGCAGCTTCAGCAAGATTACGGGAATCAGAAGAGAAAGATGCCCCAATCTAGAATTCATTTTAATGATACTAAAGTCCTTAACCTCCAGTAGCTTCTGCAGATTTAACAAAGCGTGTTCAGGGATTGCTAGGCTCCTCCACTGCCATAAAACATTGTATTTATACCTGAAGGAGTCGCTTTCCCAAATTCTTTTAAATTTATAGGAGGCGCCCAGTCTTTGAAGATCACCCACACTCCTTGGCAGGATTAGCTGTTTCTTCGTATTTGATCTGAAAATATAAGGACAATGAAGCAAAGAAAGACAAGAAAACAAAGAAAGTTGAACTAAATCGTACAGACCCTACCAGCCATCTCCATGTTTGTTTTTCAGGCAGAGCTTTTAAAGATGTATTTGATTGTGTGGTACAAAGAGTAAACGGCTTCTTTCTGGAATGTTTCGCGTAGGGCCAAACCTCTGTCTAAATTTGAAGGTAACCTATTAACATTAACATGATCAATGGGAAGAATTTTAACTGTAACCCTCATCTTGCTCCACTTCGCAACTGACTGATTCAAAGAAGCATTCTTCTAGAAAACCTTAGAAATGCCTGGACAAAAAAAAAAAAAAAAAAAAATGTGAAAGAAGAAGAAAAAGAGGTCAAAATTTCAACTATCCACATTTTAAAGCAAATTCATCCTTATAAATACAACACCATTAAAATTCTTCCTCATGCCTCACGACATAGGTACTAAATGATTCGTAACGTATTTGTGAAAAGTATGTGCTGTTCTCTAAATTATTTTAAACTATTCAAGTTTTACATTGATATCTAATCTCTCAGGGTTTGTTCAGATTAACTATTAAAAGTAAAACATTGGAAACAACCTAAATGTCCATCACAGATGAATGGATTAAGAAAATGTGGTATATATAGATACACAAGGAGATACAACTCAGACATAAAAAAGAACAAAAGAATGCCATTTGCAGCAACATGGATGGAACTAGAGACTCTCATACTAAGTGAAGTAAATGCAAAAGAGAAAGACAAATACCATATGACATCACTTATATCTTGAATCTAATATATGGCACAAACGAACCTTTCTACAGAAAGGTCCTTTGACTTGGACAACAGACTTGCCAAGGCGGAGGGGGAGGATTGGGATGGACTGGGAGTCTTGGGTTAATAGATGCAAACTCTTGCATCTGAAGTGGATAAGCAATGAGATTCTGCTGTATAGCACGAGGAACTATATCTAGTCACTTATGATGGAACATGATGGAGGATAATGTGAGATAAAGAATTTATATGTGTATGTGTGACTGGGTCACCTTGCTGTACAGTAGAAATCGACAGAACAGGGTAAACCAACTATAATGGAAAAAAATTAACATCGTTAAAAAAGTAAAACATTTACTAAACCTTGTTTTTGTTTGTAAAAGCATTTTTGTTTGATTAAATGTGTTATTCTTAAATCAATTAGTAGTTACAAAAACAATAATCAAAAATTTCAAGGCCACTTTAATACAACCTCTATTCTCAGTTATTATCATGTATCAAGCATTGGTCATGAGAGTGTTTTCTGTTTATTTTTAAGTTGCTTTCTATGTAGCACAAGTGAAAAATACATATCTACTGCTCATCCAGAAAACGCAGATAAAAATCAACTGCTTTGATTTTTCAGTCTCAGGTATATTTCTACCCACACCAGTGGAATAAATCACTTATGAAACTCTCATTAGAAAGTGTTACATCACACATGTCATCATCATATCTGAAATTTTTAAAACCTATCTTTCATTTGCCTTCTTTCTTGCTGAAATTTGCCAGGCTGACTTTTGAGCCATGTAGCATCTCCTGAATTGACAGGGGAGACCAATCATGCAGAACTTACAAGGTTTTTTTTCCCATCTCTACACAAAATCATTTTGACTTTGATTAAAGTGACTGGCCACCAGGGGTTTGACCGAATTGACAGACTATTACTTTACCTGTTAGAAAATCAATTTTTTCAATCAAAAGGGTCAATCTGATTGTGTTTCAGATATAACCTGAAATGATCTTTATCAATATTGAGATAACCAGGCCAAAGCCAGCGCCTACAAAGTATTTCAAAACTTACACACTAAAACTCATTATGTATGACTACATTAATTTGAAATTTTGATCATCTAGACCTAGATTCTCTGTTGTATTAGTTCCATAAGGCACTAAACTATTAACAAATTTGACAAACGCATGTATTTTAACTTCATGAACACTACCTAGAATGACATTCCCTGTGAAATATTAATAATACACAAAGTATAAACCCTACTTGGCATATTGTAACTTCATATTTCTACGTTTTTTTTTTTTTTCACTTAGACATTGCTAATACAACCCATAGGGCAGGAAAAATAGTCATGGAAGGAAAATGAAGGCTTCACTCTGAATTATATTCTTAATTTTATATATGGTAAATCAAATATTTTAAATGAAGTTTAACATGAAAAGAACATTTTTCCTTCATCACAAAAATTATAGAGCCCTAAAATTTCATAAAGTACAGCCCCACTAATTTGTAATCATGAAAAATCCAGATTGGCCAGAGACAAAGGCTCAGTTTATTGTTTGTGTGTCTTTAACACTTCTCTAATGTTTGACAAACTCTCTTTTTAAGAAAATTTAAAGTAGGCTCAGTCTTTCTCCAGGCAACAGAAGCTGGCTAAAATTTAATAATGTCATTTTCATCACATTATATTTATTTTTATAGTTGCCTTCTGTTTTCAGCAGAGGATACTGCTTTCCTATTCACAGTTCTAATATAAAGTTTTCTCTTTAAATAAATTTAGGTTGCAAAGTGAATCAATTTAAAGAAAACATGGGGTAATAATTGTACAGGTGGTAAGCAAGGATGTCTAAAAATCATGAAACTGGTAAAAATGGCTAGATGTTGGGAAAGATATATGTGTGTATACCAATATATTAAAAAATATGTGCAAAACTATAAGAAGAAAATCATCTACTTGGGTTAACAAATTAATTTCAATCCCTTTTCCAGTATTTATTTGCATGCCATCATGTTAATTCCAAATGGCTCCTCTCTTTATGAAAGTGGGTCCATCGAATCTTTTACTCAACAATATTTTAATAGCTTCTTGTTCAGTACAGTACAAGCTCAACGTTTTAAGACTGAACCCATTAGAGAAAAAAGTTTGTAATTCAAAAATTTCATTCAACAAATGCTTGTCAATCACTCAGTATATCCAACACGGCAATCCAGATCCAGGGAGGGATAATAAGATTTGTGTGTCCACACATTATTAGCAAGCTATTTTTTAAGTCACTACGATGTTCCAAGTCACTTGCTTTATAGGATGTAATTAAAGGAAAAGGCAGAGGATGAGGAGGAGGAAGATGGAGAGGATCCTGACTTCAGAGTTTACCGTCTTATTCATGATTACTTATTATTGTCCTGAATTTTACATATTGTCCTAGGTACTATTTCTTTTTATCCAATATTGCCTTAAAAAAATCAATGTAGTTTTCAATCAGAGGTAATAGTTAAGAAACATTTCGTTTGAGTGTCAGATTCTATGAAACTCAATAACAAAGTCATGGAATCAAACAGCACAACCTTAAACCCACAGCAATGTTTATAATTTCTGCAGACTTGGCATTTCTCATATTCTCTATGAAAAAGATAATGCTGCCTCAGAAAGAAAGGATTCAAAATTTGGTAAAATAGTCACAGTACTAACTTGAACACATGCATTTAATATGAAAACCCACATGTGACTTGAGGTTTAATTATATAAATTAAAATTGGTAGAAGGAAGCTGCTACACTTCACAAATATGATGCTTCCAATTTTACTAGATTTGAAATTATCGCACTTAAAATGAATGGAGTTATGACGCTATAATATTTATTAAGCTACTTGCTTTTCTATTCGTCTTTTCCTTCCTCTCTACTCTGTCTGAAGGCTGTGAGGATGTCTCCTACAGGGAAATTAAAAAATCTATTGTTTTCTAGGAAGCATGATAGTTTTTCTACATGAAAATGGGTTCTTGGTTTTGGTTTTTTGTTTTTTGGGTTTTTTTGTTTGTTTGTTTGTTTGTTTTTTTTTTGCTTTTTAGGGCCACACGTGCAGCATATGGCAGTTCCCAAGCTACACCACAGCTGCAGCACCTTGGGATCTGAGCCCATGCCTGCAACCTGCACCAAAGCTCAAGGCAATGTCAGATCCTTAACCTACTGATCGAGGCCAGGGATCGAACCTACATCCTCAAGGATACTAGTCAGGATCATTACCACTGAGTCACTAGAAGAACTCCCTGGAAATGAGTTTTGATGTTCAATGCTTAAAGGATATTTTCATTTCTGATGTTCTAAAGGCAGATTTCCAAAAAAAGTTTTGTACCATATGTACTCACATATCCCTGTTTTAAAAAATAAAAATCTTAGAGAAAGATTACAAGACATTCTTCATCCCCTCCATTCTGTGTGACAGTGTTTTCTGTACCATCTTGGCTTGGAATGTCTTCCCTATGCATTTTTAAGCTTATGATGTAACTGGTACAAATATTGACTGCCCACTTTTCCCCAAAAAGGATCATAAAACAGCTAATCAAGGCAGTCCACATAAACGTCAGTCAGCTGTGAATACACTTTAACTGTTTCAGTACTCAGTTTTACCCAGTGGTGTGGAAGGAGAGATAACATTTGGCATCAGAGATGGAGAAAGCTGATCCGGCGAGGGAATGAGCATTCAGTGATCCAACTTTGAAGGTTTCTACCATTCGCCATCATTCCTCCAGCTTCTGGGGCCAATTCTGTTCCCCTTGCAGCAAATGTGGGTCCAAACACGAATCATCATAACTCCATCCGAAGCTGATCTTCCTTGGCTCCAATGACCTGCCTGGGCTCCCTCCACCATGGCCAATCCCCCCAACACCCTCCGCCCCCGCCCTGTGCTAGTTTTATTATCTGCATCATTTCCTGTCTTGTCTTCTCAGTCAACACGCACATGGTATGTCAGGTACTAAGTTAGCAATAGGAAACAAAGAAGAGCAAGTCCTTTAGGGCAAGGGTGCTCACAAATTCTTAGGATTTTAGATATCCTATCTCCCATGGCAGCTTCATCTAATTTTGCTGCCCATAAAAGTAAAAACATCGTTTTATTTTTTTCTTAATGTGAAAATTTTAGCAATATACCATAATTGCAGCCATTTGAGTCTTCAATTCCATTTAAATAGCATTTTACTGCCTCGGATGTTAAAATGAACACTTTTACTTATTCTTCTTTCAATGTTTTTCCTTTAGTTCTTACTACAGCTTCTACGATGGTCCTGGCTTGCTGGCTTCCTTAATTAACTCCTCATCACACAGAATCACCGGAGTATCCTGCTAATTGGAAATGAATACCTCAAAATTATTTGACTATAAAGGTTATTTTTAGTATTCCATCAGATGCGTCATTTCCCTTTTATTCCTAAGCCCTTTATTTAAGGTTAAAGAATAGCTTCTCTTCAGAAAAGAGAAACAAGGGGTTTCCTATCACAAATCCAGGATATTCTTGAGGATTTGGGTGGTGAATTAATTTCCTATTCTTTAAATCTATTGAAGCTTTCTTGAAGCCAGAAGGGGAAACACCACTCATATACTGAGAGTGACAGAGAGGGAAAAGAAACAGCCTGGAATCTTTGAGGCCATTGATTAAGACAGTGAACTAACTCTGGGCCTCTTATTTCCAGACCTTCTGATAAGTAAACAATAAAGATCCCTGTGGTTTACACCACATTTAATTAGGAATTATTTCACCTGCAACCCAACACATCCTGTTACAGGCTCTGAGATCCCTATAAGCACAGCTTGATCAGCTTACTGGTTCAATTAAGAGGGCTGGAAAGAAATACAGATGGAAGCAGGGAAGGAAGCTGACATCTAGTGATGCTTATTTGGGGGCTTCCTGATCAAGTTTTCTCTGACCGTTTTCTGTAGTGTGCTCTTCTACAGTGAATATAATCTGTCAGCTTCTGCACAGAGTCTCAGGATAGCAAAGACAGGAAGACTGACACAGTGACCTCGCTTCTACTTTCTGCCCTGGTGAAGACACTTGAGCCACAGCCATTCGCTCATCCCCAAAGGATAAATAAGAGTAGTTGTCTGTGGACCAAAGGAATGGTTATAAACGGGGATGTCCTGGTAAACTGGTTTTCTGAGGGTGGGAGTAGATTGGGGGAGGCCTTGGTATGTAGCCACTGCCTGTGTTCCTGGTACAAAATAATCCCATTGTAGATTTCAAACTACCAACCGTTTAACAGCCAGCTGACAGAATGTTTGACAATCAACTCTGGAAAGTTAGTGCCAGATATTAATTTAATGAGTCATCCCCCCCCCCCCAAGAAACCAGGGTGTACCAGCAGGAGGCACCATTGAAGGAAAGTCAAGCACACGAAACTCATAATCAAGTCCTCTCTTCATGGAGCTTAGAGTTTAGCTGCACGTTCAGCAACATTTGTAAGAACTAACAAGTACTTTTCAGGCAACATATTTATAAGTGAAAATTAACTGAAAGCAAAGTGGTATCTAAGCGCCTAAGACGTAAAGAAAATGAGTACAACAGTCCATCTCATAGGGGAGTTGAAGAACCCAAATAAGACCATGGATGAGAAGATCTCGGTGAATTACAGGCCACTACGGAAATGTAAAGCTCATTCTTCATAGAGTGGAGTAAGGCTAGTCCAACAAGGCAACATCTGGGCTCCCAGAAATGGTAACTGATGATGACAAGGTCAAAGATGGAGAGGCAGGATGCCTAGGGATATTGGGAAGACAAAGCAGCAAACAGAGCCCACTGACCTCAGACACTGGATGAATACTGTTCACAGAGCCACATTATTTCCTACCACATTACCAGGGCCTCGTTCATCCCACTGTAATAACACAACCATGACCAAGACGTTAATTCCTCCAATGTCTCAAAAGCCGCATCTGCAAAACTGTCCTCAAAGGGCTGTTTTTAGAATATTCAGGAGACAGACCCAAATAAGCTTCAGAATTGGCTTCTCCAAATTCAAGGTCTGACCATGGATGGCTTACTAGGTTAGAGGCAAGGCCTTTGGGATGAAATTCCAACTGTACCTCTCAGTAGGTGTGTGCCTTGTGGAAGCGAGTTAAACCCTTGGTGCCTCAGTTTCCTCATCTGTACGTGGGAGATGGTAGTTTTTAACTCATAATGTGGTTTTGCAGGGTAAATGAACTAAGACACATAAAACATCTAGTACAATGCCCAGCACATAGTAAGAACTCGGTAGCTGATAGATGCTAGTACTATTGGTTTTTAAAGCATCACATTCAAAATTTGAATAAAGAAAAACTTAAATAAGTAGTAAAGAACAGTAGGCATTTAAATTAGAATTACCTGCTGTTTTTAAATGAAATGGTCTTAAGTCATCCAGGATGATTTCCTTCTCCTTTCGGTGTCAACTTCATCTTAACAACTGGCATTCTTGTGACCAAAAGTCTATTGATCAGTAGCAAGAAAACTGCTTAGTACCTCATGCATTTCTGACATGGGAAGGAAGGAAGGAGAGAGAAAGCGAGATTCAAGAAAGAGTGAGGAAGAGTCTTTCTGACCCTCCAACCCCCGTCTCCTCCTATCAAGTCACATGATCATCCTCAGACGAATTCCTATGCCAGAGAGTGAGGATACGCTAATTGACTAGAACTGAAATGCTTGGGAAGTTAGCGGTCTGGGTGGGAATAATGAGCAAGAAAGGAGGATTCTAGACAGGTAACTTACAAAGGTTTCCATGGTTTCAAAACCATTTTCTTTACCCTCAAACCATAAGATAGAGGCCATCCAACAACACACGTAATTTGAAATTTGCCCGCAATTCTGGTTCACATCATATTACATTAAAAACATGAGGTTGGCTGCTATCCACTCTTGCCATTGGATTTTCCACCTTGAGAGCAAAAGAGAAAGTTCCATACAAACAGAATACCTTACTAGCTCCAGTATTGGTTGTTACTGTATTTTTTTATAGCGCCAACTTTCCTACTTTATTATAGTGACATATATATCAAAGTATGGAGGCTACACGAAAAAAACACTAGCCCATCCAGCTAAAAAGGAAGAACTTAAAACAAATTTACTGTGGAATAATGACAGCCAATTTGAATTTTAGTCAACTTGACATATACTGAATTATAATATTTGTTTTAAGATATCCATGAAGATGAGATACAAAGATTAGGCACATATTTCTGGTATCTCTTGCATGCCTTTTACTCCCTATTTTGTCATACAAACAAGCTTAGATTTTTGACTTAACATTGCCCCAGTTCTCAAGCCTCAAGTGTCTCCTTATGACAGCAGCTTTCTATTATTATGATGGATGAAAACCCAAATAATACTTATTCTATTCTACTGGGAAAAAAACCATGAAAATGTCCAGAGGAGAAGAATCTCTAAAAGTAATAAATGAAATACATCCACCAATAAAGGGGAATAGAATCTTGGTCTCTGATCTCCTTTTTTCCAGCATTACTCCTCCTGTGGGAATAAGACTATCACAGAAATCTAAATACGGTCTTAATTCCTACATCCCAATGCTAGGAACATTAAAGGGACCAGAATTAGCTGAAGTACATTTGAAAGGGTAAAAGTCTTCATGGATCCCATCTCTGACACATTTTTTTGTATGTAATCTCCATAATCAAATGGATACTTGAATGACAAAGCAAAGGAAGAGATACAAATCAGGGAAATTAAGAGTGATGTGAGCCTGTTATGGATACCAGCTGGGCTTCTGTGCCTCTGTGCCCTATACATCTAAACATTTATCTATCAAAAGAAGATACCCTAAAGAACAACAAGGTGACAGAGATGAATTCCAATCAGACAAATGCAGTGAACTAAAAAATGAACTATATCATAAACCTTTGCTCTTTCTCAATTCAAACAGGAAAAAAAAAATTCCTAAAGTATCTTACAACCTCTATAGGAAATAACTAGGGTAACGTGGAAGGTGTTGATTAAAATTTTGAAATACTGCATGGCCAAACAATCTAAACCTATACAGAAAGTATCCATTCACAAAGTGGTTTTAAAAGTTTCATGTTAAAATGCAATTTTGTTTGCTCATACTTTTTTTCAAACACTAGGGTTTTTTTTTAAAAAAAAACAACAACAACAACTAATAGAGTTTTACTCAAAATGCTAAATAGAAAGTATCAAAATTTGTCACTTTTCAATCATTCTGGCATCATGGATATGCTGCCATATTCATTTATTCATCTAATATATCTACATGACTCACTATTTTTCTGTAAAATAAAAATGTACATATTGATTAATGAGATAATCTGTGAAGCAATTGTGCTAACTTTTCTAAATTTCATACCTATTAATTTCAATAAATTTCCACTAATTTCTGCATTATGAAATTGATTGAGTAGGAACATTTAATCTGTCTTTACAAAACCCTATACTATACTTAAGCAATTTTAAAATGCAATTTCATGATCTTTTCATCAATACTGCAAAAGTTGTCCACACTTACCATCATCAAATGTACCACCTATTCTAAGTAGTAAACCCTCTCATGTTTTACTGCAGAATAATCCCAGGTTATCAGACTGATTGGGCCACAAGTCAGGAGCACTAGAACATGGTGTTAAAATGAGTATACTGCAACGTAAACTGGCAAAAGCCTCTTCTCTGTCCTCTTCTTGATGGGGAGTACATGCCAACTGATGCCTGTCACCTTTGATCTTACCACCTGACATGTACCAGTACTCACAAACCCTACATGTTGTGTACTGGGATGCAGCAAGAAGAATGGAGAACAGCTAGTGCTATTTGCCAGGGTAAAGAAAACATAGCTTAATGATACAAATACACGATCCCACAAATGACACCAAGTTTTCGAGCTTAAGTAACTAGAAAATGGTGTCATCACTTTCAGAGACTAGAAAATTGAGATGGGGAGCTGATGAGGGTCATTTGGAACTGGCTGAGTTTGGGGTGATGGAAAGACATTCCAGTTAAAATGTAGGAAGCAATTGAATGTGGGATAGTGATACCTGAGTGAGAGAACCAGGGCAGACACAGAGTTGTGAGGAGAGATAATACCAATCTGAGAGAGAGGAAAAATAATCTAGAAAGAGAGGCAGGGACAATGAAAAAGAAATATAAACGAATGAATAAAATGTATGAGAGTACTTAAAGAATGTTTAAAGTTAGAACAGAGGATGAGGACATAAAAGATGCATAAAGAAAAGGAAGAACAGCAGGTGAGAGAAGAGCCTCATAATGTATTCATTTGTTGTTATTTGGTTGAACAAATATTTATTTGAGGGTCTACTCAGTTTGTGGGTGCTGCACTAGACACAGAAGTGGGAGAGAATATTCAGGTCCAAAATAAACAGTGCCTGTGTCCTCATGGAGTTTATAGTCTAGTGGAAAAGAGAGCAAAACATTGAACAACAACAACAACAACAACAACAAAAATAGAACTATCTTCCAGCTCCCACAAATAAGTACAGTTGTAATAAATGTTCTCAGAAAAAGAAGAGGAGGAGGAAGAGGAAACAGGTGCAAGGTCCAAGTGCTGGGGGGCATATATAACAGGGAACTGCCTCGTCTTTTCTAAAGTATTCTAACTTTAGACATTCCTTAAGTGCTCTCGTACTACACGAAAATGACATTCGTTATCTGGCAAATGAGTAATGATAAAAGGGGAGAGAATGATCAGCAAAGACGGAGGGAGTAAGGATATTCCAACACTAAGGAAGAGAAGAGTAAAACACACAGTACATTGCTCTCAAGAGGCCACTGGCAGAGGTCCCATTGCGGCTCAGCGGAAACGAATCTGACTAGTATCCATGAGGACAAAGGTTTGATCTCTGGCCTCAATCAGTGGGTTAACGATGTGAGCTGTGGTGTAGGTTGCAGATGTGGCTGGATCTGGCATTGCTGTGGATGTGGAGTAGTCCGGCAGCTACAGCTCCAATTCAACTCCTAGCCTGGAAAATGTTTAGGGCAGGGGCAGCCCTAAAAAGACAGAAAAAAAAGGGGGGGAGAGAGACCACTGGCAACCTTGAAGAGCCTCCATTTTTTCTTTCCTCTACCCTTTCTACGCTAATACCAAAGCCAAGTATAAGTAGACAGGACTGGAATTGGGGTGGGAGTGGACACAGCTAACTGTTTACCCAAAATTGATTCACCAGTTCTGCTTTAGTAACAGAACCCTAAGTTTTTTAGAGTGACAAGAAGCCCAGCTAAAATACTAATTTTGCCAAGCTGCCTTGCATGGAGAGTTGACATGAGAGTTCTGACCAGGAAGACAAAGGCAGAATACTGCTGGGGATTTCTGGAAAGTTTTGGTTTTGCAATAGCAACACAGTACCTTCTTGAGTGACACCTGGCTTTCCTTTTCCTACCCTGAATGACACCATGAGTCCAGAAGTGACGCAGCCATCTGGTAATGCAAGGCAACCCTTAGAGTGAAAGGTTTCACACTAAGGATGATGGAACTGGGAAGCAGAGGGTGCCTGGAATTTTGAGGACATCCTGGAGCCACGGTACCAAATTCAGACTCTCTCCCGGTGAGCTTTTTGTTACGTAAGAAAAGCTAACTCTTAGTTGGGTAAGCCACGGCAGACCAGTTTCCATTCCTTGCAGTCCAGCATAATTTCTAATCAATACAAGGTTACAGTGGGATGGGAAGGGGCGTTGTCTTGTCTAAGGTGATCCAACAGCAAGGACACTGACAGAAATGAGAATCAAAAACCATGTCCAGCCCTGTTTTCCAATTCTGACAGTGCCATTGCCACAAACATGTGGAATAATCAAGCTCTTCAATAAAATAAGTACTGTCTTATTTAGGATAATGCTTTGGAATTGCAAAAGTTATCCTCTGGAAACTGTTTAGCTTTAAACCACAGAACACGGGTATATTTAAAGACATCTAGTTGTCACATCATAACATTTTCTTTAAAAACAACAAAAAAAAAAAAACCTCTCTCCATCCTTGTATATTAATCAAGACCATCTGAGGAAGTAAATGGAAGCCATGTGCTGTAGCAGGTGGTGGACATTTAAATGGCATTATTTATCATAAATAGCATTTAAGGAGTATCTTAGAGTCTCTGGTTCCAAAAATGTATGTCAATTTGGCAGGAGACCAGTGCTTTTTAAGTTATTAAAGCATAAATAAGTTTCCCACATTTTCCTTTTCCTAATTATGCACATTGATTTGTCATGAAACTCCCATTTTGAAAAGTAGGTGAAGTCAGCTCTGGCCAGCTCGACCAAGAATCATTATACTGGCACATTCTATAATGCTGTCCACTGCAGCACAAATTTCACTGTCAAGTGTATCCTGGTTGATGCAGCTTTGAAGTCAAAAACCTTAGGATCTGACTCATATCTCTTACCTGAAGCACGTCAGTCACTCAATCTAGCTGAGCTTTGGTTTCCTGAATACCTACATTTTGTGAGTATTAAATGAGATCCTTTATAAACAAACAGCCCACACAAAGGCCTCCAAAGGCTGTAAGCTCTCCGCAAACATTATCTCCTTTCTCCTTTGCCCATTCCTATACTGAACTACATTTGAAAATTTTTCGTTAAGCTCGTAAAATCAGTTGCTACAGAACAGATCCCAATCCAATTAAGTATAATATGAAGAGAGGGTTTCTACTTAAATTCTGAAGTGAAAATGATCAAATACAGAAACCTTAAATCCTGAACCAAAGATTATCAGATACAAAAACCTTAAATTCTGAAGCAAAAATTACCCACATACAGAGGGCGGTAAAAGTCAGTTGTACCTGCCACTGGAACATCATGGAGACCCTCAGAAGGATATTTTAAGGATCGTTTCCATTTTTGAAAGACTAGGTTAGTATCACATAATCACAAAGCCAAAGCAAAAATCTAAGACAAGAATTTTAAGGATTCACACTCCTTGTCCTACAGACACGGGGTAGGGAATATGCCCGCGTACAACTCTGAGCAGGAAGAATGAAGAATGGAAGATGTTTCCTGCTGAATCCTTCTGCTCCCATCAGCCTGTGACCCTTACATTCACCCCTGTCGGCCCCACTCCTGTCTCCCTCATCCTGAACTAGTCTTAAGCTAGAGTAAATATCTCACACGGAAGAGCTGGGAGAGCCCCCTCAGCAAGTCTCACCTCCCTGTTGAGTCATTTCTCTGACTACTTCCCTCCTTTTAGGGCAGTCTGGCAGCCAAGGGCCGGTGAGAGCAAAATACTTCCAAGTAGGACCCTCGTGATAAAACAGTAGCGATGTTTACAGATACTGAGAATTAATTTCTTTTCCTTGCAGGAAATATGAGTGATAACATTCCCTTGGTCAGTCTCGAAAATGTCAATTCATTTGTTTGTTAATACAAACGCATTGCTCATTCGTTCTCTCAGGAAGGTTGAGAGGCGGAGGGGAGAGGAGAATCATCATTACCGCCTTGTAATTATTCAGAGAATGTTTCATTTTATTGTTATGTTAGAGTGGCCAAATTTGTATTATTCCTCTGTTGCCCTAATCATCCTCATAAATCAGGAAACAAGAATCTCAATGTCCAATTACCATTCAGAGTAGATACAGGAAGGAAATTAAAGCTTGCTTTCTAAGTGGAAGAAAGGGCAATTCCACAGAGCTTCCTCGGGGAATGTACACTGTGCTGAACAGTACATTATTGAAAAGAGATAAGCAATTGTGTGATGTACAATTGCCAACACTTTCTCGTCTTTCAACTGCAGTTCTAAATGCTTACGAGGAATAATATCTTCACATTTTTCAAAGGCTGCTGCAGGAGAAAGCCACTTACGCTCACTTACATTCATAAGTATTGCAAATACAGCAGTTATTATTTCAAGAAGAGACACAGAGACAGAGATCAAGAGAAACAAAGAGACTGAAGTCTTGGCTTCCAAACTGTAGAGTGTCATGGCCAGAAACTGTTTTCAAAAAACCCTGCCCTTACCACCAGTCTCAGGGATCTCACACTCACCTGCTTCTTTAAAGACCTTGAGCCAGAAAGCCACGGCAGAGAGAGATTTTTTTTCAAAGAAATGAACTTCCAAGAAATATAATAAGCCAAACCTAAACTGTTAAATCATTTTCTTTCCTTGGTAATTTTTTTGTGACAACTAAGTGATACCGGCTATCACTAAGTGTCCAGCAAGTCAACTGCATATGAGTGAATTTCATCACTATGGTTGTAAAACTATAGGCATATAAAAGAAAAACTGAATCAATCCAGTTGTTTGGACAGTTCAATCAACACGTCAAATTAGTAACTCTGAGAAATTATACTTACATTAAATATCCCTAAGTGGACTTTGTTTAGAAATAGGCAATATTTCTAAAAATCTCATAATATTTATAGGAAATCTGCTACCTGTTATGGTATTTTAACACAGAGACCTCAGCTATTCATACCACAACATTTTTAGAAAACAGATAAATTCAGTCCCGCAATTAATAATTTCTAGTTAAGTTTGCTGTATTAAATCCTACCATATTTTAAGGTAGGAAATACATTTCAAGATTGGATTCAATTAGATTCAGATTAGAACAAATACTACAAAATATAATGAAAAATTAAGGGCCATTTTTATTTCTCTGCTTTTGGAAGATTTTGTTTGTTACCTTCTATTCCAGCTTTATAATCGAGTTGAATCTGATAAAACAGTGAGTTCTATATCTTAGGCAATTAATAATTGGCAGCAATATTAAAATTGCACTTTGTTCTAACTTTTCCATCTAGGAACTCGCTGGCTCACAGCCCAAACATAATAGTAATTGACAGTTAAAACTCGGTTTGGATCTTCTTAGTTCTAATACCACTTATTACCTCTCTCTGAATTGTGGTTTTTCTTTTTATTTCAACATAAATTTTATTATGGCTACATAGATTACTGCATGGTAAGTATCTGAACTCTAAGTAATCCCTGAAGCAGTAGTTCTTCAAGTATAGTTCCACTGTAACCTATGTTTGGAGAATTAGTTCAAACTTTAATTCATTAAAAAATGGAGAAACAGGGAGTTTTCATTGCGACTCAGTGGGTTAAGAATCCAGCTAGTATCCACAAGGATGTGGGTTTGATTCCTGCCGCAAGTTGTGGCGTAGGTCTCAGAAGTGGCTCAATTTTGGCATTGCTGTGGCTGTGGCTGTGGCCAGCAGCTGCAACTCTGATTAGACACCTAGCCTGGAAACTTCCATATGCTGCAGGTGCAGCCATAAAAAAAGACCAAAAAAAAAAAAAAAAGAGAAATATTTAAAGTATATAATAGAGCTTCTACCACAAATGTCAATTTCTAATATAATATACAAAAATAAAAACTAAGTGACTATAATAACTTTTTACACAACCTGAAGCACCCTCACCTACCTTTGATAGCAGAGGAGAGATGAAGAGGCTGGCGGGGGAGGGATGGGGGTGCAGGGATGGAGAGACAGCAAAGAATTTAGTCGCTGGCAGAAAGCAAGTGAGAACAGGTCGAGCCCACAGTTTCTACAATCATTTCTTCTACAAAGAAGCATGTGAACAAGGAAAGAAAGACACCAATGATGGAAAAATGTTTTACTAGTGAATAAACCCCACCGATTTTAGTATAAGAGTATTATATGTTTCCAAACATTTGATTTCACCAATCATGTAAATTTTACAGCTTTTTACAACACACACAAGGCAGTGAAGTCTAGTGATCTGAATTCAAAATCTAACTCTCCCACTTAATTTCTCTAAGCCTCAGTTTCCCCATCCATACTGTGGAAACAATAACATATATAATATGATAACATGTTTCTAAGTGTCTTGCAAAAAGCCTGCCATGAGGTAGGCACTCAATTTATGGTGATAGCATAATATATTAGATACCAAAGGTTGACCTACTTTCTAGAGAACCACCTGTGCCCTTATTCTTGCATGTGACAGCATCCGGGAGTAGCTGCACACTGCCACTTAAGGATATTTTTTCCTAATACTGAGAAGGAAGACTTCTTCATTTATGTTTCAGTAGTACTTTGCCTTTCCAAGCTGTTTTCTTCATAACATCTTTCATCATGGATTTTTCTTTTATTTAGAAGGAAAAATAAATGTTTATGAATTTTGTTTATTCATACATTATTTATAATTTCTTATAATGGCAAAACATGCTTTTAAGGTTTCATTATCAGTTTGTGCCAACAATCCTCACACTATTTGTAGAATCACATGTTATCTATGCAAAGGGAACACATTGAGAATACTTTCTATCTGTCCAAAAAAAAAAAAAAAAGGTAAATTTCTAAGCCTGAAAATGTGTTCTTAAACAGAAATTTCTCATTCCAAATATTCACGACAACTGGTCATCTTCTGAAATCTAAAACCATGATATTTTTCTTCTTTAGGTTTTAAACTATTAATTTTACATTTCAAAGGAATGTTCGCTCAGAAGCAAAAGGCTTTGATGATTTCATCAAGTAAAAACTGTAAAATTGAATTCATGGAGACAGACCAAAAAATTCTTCTTGGCTGACAAAAAATTTCCAATTTAAATCCATGGTCATCCCTCATTCAACGTTTGCACAGCTCCATAGAATCTTGTTGGCTCATTAAAGCGAGGCCCTCCATAGTGCCTCCCAATGTGGTTCTTCTATACACCATAAGGTTTCAGAATATTAAAACCCATAACATCTGAAGGGCATTTTTAGAAACAGATTTGGTAATTTTTCTAAGATGTATTCCTGACAATGCCTATGACTTCAAAATATCTCTGCATCTAGAGAAGAATATTTCAAGTGTTCCGTTTGATATGAAAGTCTCTTCTGCAAGGCTAGGCCTGTAAATAAAGTGGTTTAAAAAGATGGAATTTAGTCAAATATGGAATTGGTTTTAAATCACTGCACGGCTAATCATTTGCTCAACCAAATTGACAGCTTGTCAAGTCTTAGATTTGGTTATTAACAGCTACCACCTCTTCTACAGCATTTCTGGTGCATATTCTTGGGAGAATTAAATAAGGTAAGATTAATTAACATGCCCAGCACAGGGCGTGGCACAGAGCAAGCACAGCAGCTGTTAATATATTAATAGGAATTATTTTGCAACTGCTATTAAATTGAAGGAGAAAGACAGTGACCTGCTCAGGAGTTCCTGTCATGGCTCAGCGGAAACAAATCTGACCGGTGTCCATGGGAACACAGGTTCGATCTCTGGCCTTGCTCAGTGAATTAAGGATAGAGCGTTGCCATAAGCTGTGGTGTAGGTTGAAGATGAGGCTAGGATCTGGCGTTGCTGTGGCTGTGGTGTAGGCCAGCAGCTCAGCTCTGATTCGACCACTGGCCTGGGAACCTCCATATGCCGCAGGTGCGGCCCCAAATAGACAAAAAAAAAAAAAAGAAGAAGAAGAAGAAGAAAGAAAGAAAGAAAAAAGGAGTGACATGTTTGACATTGGCTAGGAGGAGCTCCCAGCGTTCTCTTGATCTCTTCTCCAGTCATCATTACAGATGAGCCCAATCATTGAGCTTTAATACTTTTTGTCTAATTTAATTGAGAATATAGAGCAAAGCTGCTGTTGAATTAGTTGCCCTGCTTCGTTCTCCCCGCAATGCTCAGATCATCTAAGACGGACATCAGACCACATCTTTCTCCTGACTGAAACCTCCAAACCCTTAACTTCACACTCAGAAGAAAACCCAGCCTTTTGCTGAGGGCACAATACCTCCCAGGAGCCGCTCCCTGACCACATCTCATGCTGTGTCTTTCCACTTCCAGTCACACTGGCTTTTTTCTCTCCCTTGCCTTGGCCAAGTCTGTTTCTACCTGGGGCCCTTTGCACCTGCTGCTGCCTTTGCCGGCAGAGCTCACCACTCCACTCGTGTCTTTACATGGCCAGGTCCTTCTTTTCAGGAAGATTTCAGCTCAGAGGCTACGTCCCCAGGGCAAGGCCCCACCGCCACCTAGAAAAGCTTCTCAGTCTTGCCATCCCATCCCATCTCCCCCTCTGACTCTCATACTCATTCCAGCTTATTTCCTTCTCTTCTCTCTGTGACTTTTTAGAAAAATAATCAATTTATGGAGAAAGCTCCACTTACCAGAATATAAATATGAAAAAGTTCCCCTAACAGTGCCATGCCAACCTCCCTTCCTCAAGAGGAGTGGGTCCCTTACAGGGGAAGGGAAGGGAAGGGAAGGGAAGGGAGGGAGGGAGGAAGGAAGGAAGGAAGGAAGGAAGGAAGGAAGGAAGGAAGGAAGGAAGGAAGGAAGGAATCCTTGGAGTTTTTGAAGGAAGCACTCTGTCCCCCTTTTTTCTAACAAAGCAGACATGGTACCTTTGCTTCTCCCCAAGTTAAGACCCCTAAGGTTTGGTCCAGCTCCTGCACTCAGCTCCTCCCCAAGTACTGCAAGTGAGGCCACCCTGACCACTGCCATGCCCTTGATGCCAGTCCTGAGGGCTGCCAGTAACCTGCATGGAGTATACACTGTCCCTCTCCCCCAGGAACACCATACCCCTGTCCTGGGTTCTGCCAATGAACCTCCAGGCTCTACCCTTAGACATAACTCCTCTACCATTCAGGGGTACACATGAAACACTCACTTCCTATTCTCTTGCAGAGGGGAGTCAGGAATGAAACCTTACTGCAAGGCTCCAAGAATATGCTCCAAAACTCTCTTGCTCTACTCCAGTGACAGCATCAAAAAAAAAAAAAAAAAAAAAAAAAAAGACCTAAGTTCTGCCAGGGAATGAGATGCTGGTCCACCATTCTAAGACACGGCTCCCCCCACCCCCGCCCCCCCGCCATTACTGGTTTGCTCAGAGCCCTGCTCACCTGCCTCCAAAGAGAGGAAAGGCCCTCCTCTCTGTCACAGGGAGGGGAGGGAATAGCCAGGCTGAAAGTGCACTCCCCAAAGTGCTGACTCCCACCCTTTCAGTCTTCTTCTACAGGCTGGTAAGAGTAGGTATGGTGGCAAAGCTTGTTCTTCTTTGGTGCCTCTCAGTAAGCCCTGCAGGAGGGCTGTCCCAGGGACCGGCAGCACCTTGAACCCAGAGGGGCACTGAGTTCTTCAGGTCCTCAGCTTTGAGCCAAAGCCCTGATTCCAGGACTAAGGGGGAAAATACCACTGCCATGATGGTTTACTCTTCGCCAATCTCAACTCATTCCTTTGTTCATCTGCACCATCTCAGTCCACCCTCAGCACCTAGAGAAGCACTGATGCATTGATACCCAGGAGGTGCTATTAAAGATCTGTTAAATGAATTCTGTTTTGAACCCTTCATCATAATGAAGCCTATAACATACTGAAGAGCCCCAGTAGTTTGAAATCAAAAAATGTGCATCCATTTTCTATCTTTCTGATCAATACAGCAATAGAATAATCCCTATTTTTCTTCATCACACCTCGTTTAAATGTTCCCAGATAGAGATGATGACAGTGACTTCTTTTTTTTTTTTTTTGTCTTTTTGCCTTTTCTAGGGCCGCTCCCACAGCGTATGGAGGTTCCCAGGATAGGGGTTGAATCAGAGCTGTAGCCACTGGCCTATGCAACGTGGGATCTGAGCCATGTCTGCAACCTACACCACAGCTCACAACAACGCCGGATCCTTAACCTACTGAGCAAGGCCAGGGATTGAACCCAAAATCTCATGGTTCCTAGTCGGATTCGTTAACCATTGCACCACGACGGGAACTCCAGACAGTGACTTCTCTTTTCTAGGCTTCTCGGTCCCCATGGTTTCCAGACCCACTGACCATCCTGGCTATTACATTAAGAGGTGTTCTCCCAGCGAGGGGCAGCCAGAATAGCAGTTCCTGAGAGATGGGCTCTCTTTTTCTGTTCATGCAGCTACACTTGTATTAGGATTTGGGCATTCAGTGGTTGGGGTTAATTTTTTCAGCAGAGGATCCACATCGTTGGCTCATGTTACTGTATGGTTGACAGACCTCAGGTTTCCTTTCTATGGACCACTGTCAAGTTCACACCTTCATTGCCTACACTGGCTTAAGTGACTCTTTCACATATGTGTAAGTGTTGAATCTTACATTAAGCTCCATAACATTTCCCTTTTGTTTTTGCCCTTTTGTTCCAGTCTCTGGGTTTTTTCTTTTAATCTGGATATCATACTAAGATAGTCAATTTGCTATCATCTGCAAATATGATAAACATATTTGCTGTGTCTTAACTTAGATCATAGGTTTTTTTTTTTTTTTTTTTTCAGTGACCTGCAGAGAATGGAGCCAAGTCAGAGCCCTGGGGTATTCTAAGGATGGCTATTTTGACTGGAACTTTTTGCATATGGCTGCTCACCCAACTGCAAATCCACCTAAGTCTACCTAATGTTGGCCTACTTGCCACCCACATTCTGATCCTTACCACCACCTCTCTTTTTATAAAACTCTAGAGCTTTTAGGAGATATTTGGGAGAAATAAAAATATGATCTCTACCACAGCCCCATGATCTGCAGATAAGATCACATTATCTTCAAAGATATGACTAAGTTAGTATGATACATAGACAGTTCACTTAGTTTCCTCATAAAAACAAGAGAATTATTTTCTGTATTCTCACAGGCTATCCTGAGTAACATCAACATCGTTGTTCTGATCTTCCAAAAAATCCCACTACCCTTTTGGAAAATCTGGATATCTGTCCATCCTCAGGCTCCTCTTATGCTTCATACATGCCCGCAAAATTCGGGCCCTTCATCATTTCCAGGGTCAAATCTTCACCTTCGTTTAGTACTGGGGAGGTTCTATGTCTGAGCCCAGAGCTCTGACAATGCCTAGACCATCCTCTATTACCTCCTCATCTCTCTTGGGAATTATGTTAATCAGTGCAGGCTACTATAGAAAAATATCACAGACTGGGTGGCTTAAACAACAGAAATTTATTTTTTCCCAAGTTCTGGAGGCTGGAGGCTGGGAAGCCCCAGATCAAGGGGCCAGTATGGTTGGGTTTGGTGGGGACCCTCTTCCTAACTTGCAGGTGGCAACCATCTCACAGGATAGAGAGAGAGAAGCAGAGCAAACTCTCTGGTGTCTCTTCTTATGAGAGCACTAACCTCACCACAAGGGCCCCACCCTCATGACCTCATCAAAACCTAATCATCTCCCTGAATCCCGACATCCAAATACCATCACACTGAGAGTTAGGGTTTCAACCTATGGATTTTGCATGGATATAATTCAATCCATAGCAGGGATGAACTAGTTGTTCCTTTTATTTATATTACTCTCCCAGTTGGAAGATTATTTGCTCTTCTGCAAAGGATAAAATAGAAGAAAATTAAGATTTGGGTTTTCCTCCTTTTCTCCATAATATAGCCTACTTTATCATCCTCTCTGAGGAGTAAGCCTAGTCTTTCCTTATTTCCTATGTCAAACTTAAATCTTGAAAAAGACATTTTTTATGGTCCAGCATGTTTCAGGGCTACAGTTTCAGAGACCAGCACTGTGAGCCATCCTTGATCTCACCATGCTGCTCCCAGCTCAGTCCTCACAGACACCCTCAGATGGGTCTCACACTTTCTGCTTTGGCTTTTCCGCTACCTGTGCAGCACTGTTTCCCCCAGGCTTCCTGCCCGACAAACCTATCCCATTCACCTCATTCTCTTTGGTGGTGGACTGGCCTCTAGCAGTATTTCCGAAAGACCCTGTTCCACCGCTGCCCATCATCCCCACCCCAGGATGCATTCTTTGTGACCACCAGCAAGGAACATTCTTCCTACCATCTTTCTAGCAATGTTCCTTAAAGAAAATTGAAGTCTTTTACTTTGAAAAGGTTCATTTACGGCCTCAATTTGGGGTACTTAAAAAAATCAATAGCAATCTTAATTCCCACTGGAGATAAATAGCCCAAATCTTTAACTATGCATGAACATAGGAAATTTAAGAAAATATAAAAAGAGCGTTTAGCCCTCAAAATCATCCATTCCCTTCTTAGAACTCCACTTTTCCCAATCTGGATGGCATCCAGATTTGGGTTTGAGAGGGGATGAGAAAAAGAGCTGCGGTTTTTTTCTATAAGATAAGGAGGATAAGAGTTTTCTATTTTTAAATTTTGCTTTTGCTTTTTGTTGTTGTTTTATTTCTACTGAAGGCTGAATTGGGAAAGTTCTTTGCTGTACAATCTGGAGAGCTTTTATCCAAAGCTTCTCTCCAAGGCTATTCTAAATATCCTTAATCAGTGGGTCGCTAGAAATTATCTTAAGATCTTTCTCCTCTTGATTTTTGCCAATATGACAACTTGTTTTAATTATATTTTCTTGACTATATTGAGATTAAGCATATTTTCACATGTGAATTATCTCCACTTTATTTTTGTGCTTTTATCTGTTAGATGTAGTTTTATAATTGAATGCAGAGATTGTTTATATTCAGTAATCCTTTGTTTGGTATATGTGATGTGATTTTTGTCTCCTAGTCTGGTGCTTATCTTTTTAGTTTTTTTTTATGATTGTCCCTCACCCAAAAATTGTAAAAATATTCTATGTTAACTTCAAGTTATTGCAACCTGTAGAACTGGACAACACATGCTTTGATCCAATTGAAAAGCAATATACTCTTTCTTCAGCCTATCTTCTCTGGACTAAAAATCTAAAACATTATTTCCAGTTTTTCCCAGAGCTCCATATTTTAGCCTTATAGGCTGTTTGAGATTTACTCCAAATAATCTCCAAAGCCCTTACATCAGATTTTAATACCGGAATCTCTAATTATTTAATTATTTTTTTAACCTTTCCACAGAAAAGAAAATCATAGACTTGGAGAATAGACTTGTGGTTGCCAAGAGGGAAGGGGAGGGAGTGGGGGGGTTGGGGAGATTGAGGTTAATAGATACAAACTATTGCCTTTGGAATGGATTAGCAATGACATCCTGCTGTGTAGCACTGGGAACTATGTCTACTCACTCATGATGGAGCATGATAATGTGCAAAAATAGAATGTGTTCATGTATGTGTAACTGGGTCACCATGCTGTACAGTAGGAAAAAAAATGTATTGGGGAAATAATCATTAAAAAATAATTATAACAAAAAATAAAATAGGAGTTCCCATGGTGGCACAGTGGTTAATGAATCTGACTAGGAGCCATGAGGTTGTGGGTTCATCCCTGGCCCTGCTCAGTGGGTTGAGGATCCGGCATTGCCATGAGCAGCGGTGTAGGCTGCAGACGTGGATCGGATCCAGCGTTGCTGTGGCTGTGGTGTGGGCCGGTGGCTACAGCTCCGATTAGACCCCTAGCCTGGGAACCTCCATATGCCGCAGGAGCGGCCCTAGAAAAGACAATAAATAAATAAATAAATAAATAAAAGAAAAATGATTATTTAATTATAATTATGACAATATCTAAGCAATCAATGAATACCTATTATGGAACATAGACTGATCTGGAAATTCTACCTACACCACCTAATTTATCCCTTATAAAAACTCCATTTTACAGATGAGGAAACTTAAGATCAAAGAGGTTAAGTAAGGTTGTACAAGCCATACATGCTAGAACCAGAATTTAAACCTGGGAACTTGGTTTTCTGTCTCCAACCCCCATGTACATAATCACAGCATTTTATTGACTATGAAGAAAACATATGCATATTTCTCTCATAACCTCTAGCTAGATGGGACTTTCCTAAACATTCAACCGCAATTTCTATGTTTTAAGAAGTATTGTACTGATGACCCACAGAAAACCCCCCCTCATATAAATTCTAGACACATACATTAAAAAGAACAGGCTCCATTAATAATGAAAGCTAAAATCACATGTGTAAACACATTGCTTTTAATCTATTCAATTATTTCCCCGTAAGTACTAAGTGTGCATCACAAATTATGCTGTCTAGAAGACATACCACAAAACTTAAAGCTTGGAAGATTCATTGCCATGGTCTAATGGAATAGTTTTCTAAGAGAATAAAAATTCTGAACCTCTAAGATGGAATGTCCCTCTCCACTGTTTCCACATTCCTTTAATCAAATTGGAGATGACACAGAGGGCAAACTACACAGGATACCACTGCATAATTAACTTGCACATCTTTTCATCAGTGTCATATAAATATATTTTCTTCTCATGCACTTTAATTCAGGAGCTGCAAACTGGTAATACTCAGTAGCCAAAAATCAGCCTGCAGAAGAGCCTTAGTTGTTCTATGCAAATGAGTATAACTTCTCCGGTTTGCCACAAGCAATACTATTCCCTATTGTATCACACCCTGGCTTGATATGATACATTTATATACCTGGTCTCTCCTGTAGAGGCATTTGCATTTAGAGTCCCTGAATAGATCATGTGATTGCAAAGTCAGTGAAACAAAAGCTCATGTTAGAGACCTTATAATCTGAGCCTTCTCCAAGCATAGTGCCCCTGAAATAAACTTGAGAGGTAAAGCCACTCTCCCAACTGCACGATCAATCAAGTCACTCTGCTATCCTAACCCTAATTCTCCCTCTTCCTTCTTTCCTTCTCCATACCAAGCCCCAGATGGCAAGGTTTATAGTTGTACTTGCTGTTGACTCAAGCTCAGACTAGAAGGCTGCAGAGTCAGATCACAAAATTGGTTACACAATCTACGTCACAGAGGTAGATCCCTGACCTTCCATAAATCCAGTGTTTTCACTGTGCGGTGAATGGTACAAGCTCCAGGGGATAAAACCAAAATTGCACTCATGCCATCCCTCGAATAACCTTGAACACTGCTGGAGAGTGGATCATAGAGATGAAATTGGATTTGGGGAAAAGAAAAGAACTGAATATCCTAAAAATAGCACTACTGTAAGAGAGCCCATAAAACTCTGAACTTTCACTCAAGTCATTTTAAAATACTGGGATAGGATGGGCATGGGAGAAAAAAATCTGAAGAACTTTAAAAGCAGAATCTAGGTGGTTATGGTCATAAACTAAAGAAGCTTGGTTTTTATCAGTTTCTAGTAAATAGGCAAAGAACTTTAGCCTTCAAAAAGATTTCAAATATACTTTTTTAATCATAGAAATAATGTCAATGTTGGAAATACATGCAGAGCTATGTTTTAGATAGTGAATGATAGATAGTCCACAAAAAAATAATCCTCTTCTCATGATGGGGCAGAAAGTCAAAACAAGGCTAGACAACAGTAGAAGCCCAAACTCCTTGGATGGTTCCATCAAATCATTTTGAAGCCTAGGGATTATAATAATATTTGCATTGTTAAGGCTGTGTCTATATGATGCCAGCAAACATTTGATTAGGTTGATGCACTCAAGAAACCAGTCAATTTAGCAAAACATTTACTCAAGCGCTTGTTGTTTGCCTACGTTAACCAACTGACTGACTGACATGTTTGATTGACTGGTCACTTTGCTATGTACCCTGTCTGCTCTCTCATGCCTCCTTTGGTCACTTGGATCAGTCGCTCACAAATATCCTTTCCCATTTTTACATTCTGCAGGGTCATTACCTAATAACAAGTCTATTTCCCTCACTAAACACTGAGTGAGCTCTTTGCTCAAAAAGCAGGGGCACCTTTGTCTCCATCTTTCACCTCCAGCACCATGTTCAGTGTTGGGGGTCTGTATAGTATAGGGAATCAGTCAGTGGCATGGCTATTGGCAAGCTGCCTTTGGGGATGCGATGCAATTTGTCCTATTTCTTAATCCCTAAACCCTATTTGTTTCATCCTGTGTAGAAGGACTTGTTAAAAAGTTTAGTTTTAAGTGTTCCCCCTGAAGATGCTTCACGGTTTCATATTTCTACTCACCTACTTATCAGACAACTTCTCCAACCTGCTTTCTTCCCTTGAGCCTTTCCCTCTTCTAATTTCATGGGCCACATCTTCCACAAAGCAGTCCCTGACAAGTGGGCAGACATTACCCCCTTCTAACTTCCTCCACTATTTACCCCCAGGTACTTGAACATTCATTACAATCTGCTGGCTTGCTCTGTATTTGTCAGTAATATATTTTGTATCATTTACAACAAAGATTATTAAACTCTTTGAGATTTGGACCAGTACATCGATCAAGCAGTGTCCAGCTGTTGTGGGATTTTTTTTTTTTTTGGTGACAAATTAAATAATTAAGGACAACTAACAGTTGCCCAGTATTCCATGCTTTATTTCACTAAGTTGGTATAAGGACATCTAACACATTAGAAAACTCAGACCTGCAGATGTTAAGGATCATGGTTGTGATGATACAGACAGTAAACCTCTCTTGGGTCCCTCTTAGTGGAAGTGGAATCATTTTCTGTTCAGACATATATTCTAACAAGAGCTTCTCAGTTTTCCTAAGATGTTTATCCTTTTCCTAGCAAAATTGTTAAGGCACATGAGTCTTAACTTAGAATCTATAATCTTAATGTAAACTTACAGCTATCCAGTATGTCTTATCAACTGGGTGGAAAGAATCCATCATTTGTCAGGACTGCCTGAGGCACATACTCTCCACATGCTGGAAAATCTACTGCTCACAGACAAGCTAGAGCAGCAGAGAACTGGACCAGTTGGACCCCACAATATTGGCCTATTAGAGCGACAAAGATGGCCTATTACCGACCAAGCCAAATAGTGACTTGAAGAGCAGCCACCTTTGTGGGACTGAACTATGCGTCCACAGTTAGGATGTTACGACCACTGTTAAACTGCAGAGACCCCTTTATTAAGGTGCTTGGGAGAGAGTCCTGTCCTGTTTCAGGACCAAGGACAGAACTTCTCCAAAGCAATCATTCTTATCTTTTCCTATGGACCCTATAGCATTTTTAACTAACCACTTTTCCCTTTTCAGTTAGAGCTGAATTTGTGATCTATCCTGAGCAAGTAAACAGGTTTTATAGTCATCTTAATCTTGTCCTTGATTCTATTTAATGACTCACATTTACTCTTCCTTTTCCTCTTGCTTTTAATTTAAAATAGATAAACAGAAAGATAAACCTTCAGAGAGAAGATGGAATACTGCTTATCCCTCTGCTTCTCTGAACTCTGGGGACAGTGCCAACTATTGGTGACTTTATGCCCCTAACTCTCCTTCAACATCACCAGCTCAAAAACAGATGTTTTACAATTATTTTACATAATGGGGAAATGGTTTTTAACTATTTTTTGAGTCATAGACCCTTTGCTAAAATCATAGATCTTTCTCTCCAAGAAAAAAATACACCCCCACCCACAATGTTTGATTACATATCCAGAAGCTCTTGAAACCCAAAGTTGGGCACTGGTCCATGGATTGCAGAGAATTAGACACTTGTTTGAGTGAATGCACAGGGCTTCAAAAAGCTGCCTTCTAGGACTTACTGCAAGCCCAGTGGGAGGGATTTTTCCAGGACTTCCCACTCATCTGAGTCCCTCAAACCCCCTAGCCCCTTTCTTTCTTCTCTGCCCAAAGATTTTGAAATAATGCTCCTTCAGTCCCTCTTGTGATGTCCTTGTCTCACTTCATTCCACAACCTTAGCTTGCATCCTAAAAACTCCACCTGCCTCCTTTTTCTCAAAGTTCAACTTCCTGCTGGATCTATAAGCCCAGGCCTCAGGTTCCAAAGTTTTACTACCTCATAACTTCAGTGGTGAACCGAAGTAAGCAAGGAGCAGGGGCTATCAGGACCTTGTAAAAGAGAGGACAGAGAGGCAGACTGAGGAGCTTCCAGAAGCAGAGACTTGAACAAGAGTGTCTCAGCCCCACAATGCACAAGGCGCCTAAGGAATCATGGCTAGACTGATGCTGAATTCTAGCTGTGTGTGTGCATATGTGCGTTTAAAATTACACTATATATAGTATCAGCAAAATCTGCCAACTCTGATGCTTTTAATATAATACCTAAGAATTAATGAAGAGAAGGAAAACTGAAAATATGGTTTGACTCTGTAAAAGAAACAGCAATTACATTTATATATGAAATATATTTACCATTTACAACTAATTACCATATGTAAAATAACTAGGATGGCAGTATCCATATATATCATTAATTTTATTACAAATTGCATTTGATTTGCATGATAAAAATTGTTTCCTGTCAGTTGGGTCTCAAGATTTGCTGCTCACAATTTCCAACATTAAGGGAGACATTGACAGGAATCATATCTTATACTCCTTTTGTTCATCTAAATAGCACAGCAAGAGAGGCCTGGAAATTGATAATTTCACTAGGGGGCCGGAGCTTGCATACATATCTGAAACTACCGGGGAAAAAAAGTCTAAGACAATATGTGAGAAGGTTACAGCGTACACGACTGACAGAAAAAAATGGGCGTGATTTGCAACAATTGGCCAAAATAAGGCTACATAAAGAAAGTGGGTTTTGAACTTAGCCTTAAAGAACATCTAGAATAAGAATATGGTAGAAGGGAATTCCATTCCAGGCAGAAAAGTGGTTTTCTGTGATATAGAAGATATTCAAGATTTTAAAGAATTCTTTATATCATATTGATATACCCACTCATTACAACAAAATAAGACAAGTTTGAATGCACTCTTATAGAGAAATTTAAAACATTATTTTTATTTATTTACCTGCAGACTTTATATTCTTATATTGCCTTAATTTTTTTTTTTTTTTTTGTCTTTTTAGGGCTGTACCCATGGCATATGGACATTCCCACGCCAGGGGTCGAATCAGAGCTACAGCTGCTAGCCTACACCACAGCCTCAGCAACGCCAGGTCTCAGCCACATCTGTAGCCTACACCATAGCTCACAGCAGTGCCAGATCCTTAACCCACTGAGCAAGGCAAGGGATCAAACCTGCATCCTCATGGATACCAGTCAGATTCATTTCCACTAAGCCACAACAGAAACTCCTTGAATTAGTTTTTTAATTCCTTCAAAAATTCAGAAGCAAAAGCTACCTATAAAGCTTAAACAATAAAGAAAATTATAAAAATGGAATAATAAAATACAAGTGGTAGATGATACAACCAAACTGGAGACCCTTTCCTTAAATAAAGTAGTAGGTTGAGGAAAGGTATTTCCTCCTCTTGGTTTGAGCCTACTAAAATAATGACTATACTTGGTCAGATAACACTAAAATGAAGGACAGTTGTTAGTAACTTCATCTAATCATGATAACCATAGCAAAACTTATTATATTATACATGGTGAAAGCGAGTGAGATGTTTGAAAGTCTGAGTTAAAGCTGAAGACCTTGGGGACTCCCCAAAACCACTAATGGGCAAGGAGAGCTCCTACTGCACTTGCTCTAGTGCCTCAGGGGCTTAGCAAACTCACCACATTGCAATCTGGACTCTGTGAGACCAGTGAGGAGGCTTGGGGTATTGGTCCCATGAGACCAGTAGAGAGGTTGGGTGGATTGGTCCATGTTCTCCAAAAAGCAAACACCAAGACAGGATTAAATGCGAAAGATATTTATTAGGTGTTATGGGCTGAAATGTGTCCACTCCCCCAAATTTCCTATGTTGAAATCCTAACCCACATACCTTAGAACGTGACTGCATTTGGAGATCTTTAGAGACACCAAAGGATTTTTAAAGAGGTTAAAGGGTCTCTAAGTTAAAATGAGATTATTAGGATGGACTCTAATCCAATAGGATTGGTATCCTTGCAGGAAGAAGAAATTAGAACCCAGAGAGACACAGAAGGAGACCAAGTGAAGACACAGGGATTTGTACGGCAGCCCTAGCAAACTGGTACATTAGAGGAAATTCCTATGAGAAGAAATGAGGAGGGAGCTTGTGGAGGCTGAGAGGAGCATGAACCCACAGAGCTGGTCTGACCTTGAGAGAAGGAGAAAGAGAAGCAAGGGCAGATAGAAAGTCTGGGACTGACTGTAGTGCAGGTCTAAGGCAAGTTTGGCAAGACCAGAGAAAAGTCCTGTGTCCCAGGAATAGGCTGCCTCGGTACCCTTGCCATGCTCAGTTCCTGGCTGAGAAGAGCTTACAGGCAGCATCAGTGATGGCTTTTGGAGCACAGCATTGGTCAGTTTATCACACTTCCTACATCTGCAAGTCTGAGCAGGGCAGTCTCACAACTGCCCAGACTAGAAGGCCTCCATGGCTCTGGACAGTTCAGGAAGGACATTCCAATCAGACAACACAAATGCCCATAGAAAGTTTTCCAATTTGGTTGCCACATGAAGCTACAGAGCATTCATTTTCCCCTCCGAAACAAACATTATTCCAGGTTTTCTAGAGCAAAAGCCAATGTAGTCAGACTCCATTGACTGGCCACATGGAAGATAACTGTCCTGCAAATTACCTCTTTATTTCTTGTGAGAAGACAGGCTAGCTACTCAAATTAATAATGTTAATAAAAGCAGTGATGACCTAGCTAAGGAGCTTCCAGAGCAGGGAGCAACAGGTGGAACAACCTAACATGACTGGAGTGGGAAGATCAAAGGTGGTATTTGAGGCTCTGCCCCAAGATGCTACAGACACACAGCCCAGACCTTTTGAGCCTGTCTTCTTTCCTCTGGACAGAGAATCAAAATGCCTGTCATTTTAATGGTGTGAGCTGTCTAACATGCTATGGGAGGAAGAAAACATAAAAAAACATGCTTGCATAAATAGAGACTTTGTCAGATTCCAATCAAACCCAAAATGCAACCAAGTTAATCTGACATGCGAATTCAATCCTTTTATCTCCAACACCTTGCACAGGGGCTGAGAGGAGATGTTCGATTCATGTTAGAGGAATAAATGATGGCACTCATATTGAATTATAGAGTTTTATGGCAATTAATAATAAATGAAAGTAGTTCCCGTAAATTATTGTAATTAGCATGTCTGTGGTCAGGTAAAGGGGGGTGTGCAAATCACCCAGAGCAGAAAGTTGCAAGGAGATTCTTCTGAAATCCCCAGAATCCAGAGTCAATCCTGAAAGTGAGGAAACAAAATGAGAAACAGATAATGTGTTGCAATCAGCAGATTTTAGGGCAGGGCTGCATCTGTAGGATGGAGGAGGCTCCCCCCTTATAATGTCTGGGCAGCGCGATACTGAGGAAGAGAGGGCAGAAATGTCTGACATATAGGCTTCCCAAAACCGGTATCATCTCAGTTCAGGTATCTTCCTGATACTGATAAAATGGAAGTTTCTATTCACCCACTCGTTCCCTCATTCATTCATTCATTGGTTCAGGACCTATGATCAGGCACTATGTTATGTTCTGGAGAAACACAAATTAAGACAATGTATACTCTACCATGAAAGAAGAACTTCAGTGTATCAACAGGCAATTATAGTAGAGTGGGTGAGATGGGGTAATAGAGGTTATGCATAAAGAGCTCCCAGAGCATTGACAGGGAATAAGTGGCTGCAGTGTAAGTAATGGGGTCACAGCACATTGACAGGTGAGCCTGGACAGCTGAGTGGAGCCCCAGAAAGCAAGGACATGAATTCGATCTAGACAGGGGAACTGAGAAATAGCCAGTGTGAAGACACGGACGAACAATATTCTCTATTGACATGAAGCAGGAAGGTACAAGGGGTGAGAAGGTTGTAGGAAGGGATAGAAAAGAATAATTTTAAAGATAAAATCCATTATAAATAGGTGGCTCTGGAGTCACCGGAAGGAAATGCTGGTTAGCCAGGGCACAGGGAGGCCCTCTGGGCTTCTAGAAGAGCAGTGGCCAAGAAGTTGCAAGAGAGGAGGGGCACAGGGTCCTGAAAGGGGAGCTGGAGAATACCAAAGGCAAGCTTGATTTCCTTTCTTTATCCTTGTCACATGCCATGTTAAATGTATTATTTTCACTCTGCTTAAGACCTAACTTTCTTGACCCATGCCCAATCCCTTGCTTAGAGTGGAGAGACAAGCAGTGGCTCTCTCTCTCTCTCTCTCTCTCTCTCTCTCTCTCTTGCCCTCTCTCTCCCCCCAACACACACCTGGAGGTTTCCCATCCCCCATGAGGAGTGGGCAGCCCATCCTCCCCCAATTCTACCCCCCTGCTGAATGGAAGGAAGATCCACCTGGATGGCTAACAGTAATCAAGCTTAGAAAGACACATTTACCTCTCCATGTGGGACTTCAATTGGAGTCTATTTAAAAGTTCTAGAACAATTTAGATATTAAAAGTAATTAAAACAAATCCTTTACTAGCAATTTACTTAAATTATGCATACAGTGTCTCTCCGCAGGTACTCTCGAGAACTAGAGTTTAGCTAAAAAAAAACAAGCAATTGCCTTGGAATTTAATTTAACTAACAAAGTTTGGCTCAACATGCCAAATCCCTTCATGTCAAGTAGGGCAGTAGAGCTAATTCAGTGGCAAAGACCGTCCAAGAATGGAGTCAGGCCGGCTGAGGGTTATTTAAAGCCACTGTGGGCAGAGAATTAAATAGGAACAGTATCGCGGTGATAGCAGCAAAGGCTAAAATTCACTGTGGGTCAGACATTTTCTTATTCAATGATTTCTTTTAACGTAAAGAAAGTACAAAGGAAAATAAAGCAATACCTATATACCTACCATTTAAAACTTAAAGATTACTATGTGTCCTATTTGCTTCAGATTTTTTTTTTTTTTAGAAAAGTTACAGATGAAATAATTTTGATTTCCTGAAGCCCATTTCTCTCTCTCCTCAGAGTCAGCCACCAGGCAGTAATATTTTCATGTTTTACTCCATTTATAGGTACCTGTAAATACTATTGAGTATTGTTATAGATTTTTGTTTTGTTTTCTGAAGATCTCTTTTATCAGTTCCAATGTAAGACTTCAAAATCTTGTCTTTTGTCTTTTTAGGGCCGCACCCACGGCATATGGAGGTTCCCAGGCTAGGGGTCCAATTGGAGCTGTAGCTGCTGTCCTATGCCACAGCCACAGCCACAGCAACTCGAGATCCGAGCCACCTCTGTGACCTACACCACAGCTCAAAGCAACGCTGGATCCTTAACCCACTGAGCGAGGCCAGGGATTGAACCCACAACCTCATGGTTCCTGGTAGGATTCGTTTCCACTGTACCACAATGGGAACTCCCAACTTCAAAATCTTTTATTGTTGATTGATCTGTTCCATTGAACTTATCAACTTTGGACAAGCTCTTAAATTTATTCATTCATTTTGTTTATAATATGTTGCCCTCTCACCATTAGACTGTAAAAGAAATAGAGGGATTTTTTTTTCTGTTTTATTCAATAGAAATGAATAAACAGTGCCTGCCATGTAGCAGATGCTCAATAAATATCTCTTGAATGAGTATCAGAAATGGAGTTAATTTATTTAACTTCTAGAATAATTTATTGTATGCCTGCTTCGGAATTTAGTTATCCATTTATATACTAAGGCTTACTGGATTTTTTCTAAGTTTTTGGCATTGTAAACAATTTTGCCTGGAATCCTTGTATACACATGAAAAACCCTCTAAGATGTAATTTACCTAGAGACAATTATGAGGTCATGGGACATGTGTACTTTAAACTTCAATGGATATCATCAAATTACTCTCCAAAGAAGTGAGCCATCTTTCTCTGACTGCTTTCCTGCTTGCTCATTAATGCTTGGCATTAACAGGTTTTTTTCCCTAAATAATAAAAGTAAAATGGCACCTCCATTTTCTATTAAGTTACATTTTTCTGATTAATCCCTAGTGTGATTGAGCATGCTGTCACACATGTCCTGGCTCTCTGGAGTTCCTCTTCTATGTGGGGCCAGGGATCAAACCCACAACCTTGTATTCTTTGCCCATTTTTTTATCTGACTATTGTTTGCCTTTTTAAAATAACTTCTAGGAAGGAGTTTTGGGTCTGACATATACATATACCAATATCTTCTACCAGGATGTGGCCTACTTTTACCTTTGTTAGGAGGTCTTTAGTCGTTCAGAAGATCTCTAATCTCAAGTAGTCCAATCCATTGGTTTTTCCTGTCCTGATGTCATAACAACATCCTCCAATATCTTTATCTATCAACTCTGTTATAACTGTATTTTCTACATAGTTATAAAGTTTGGTTTTCCATATATGCTCTCTAGTCCATCTTAAATAAAAATAAATAATTTAAGGTAGTGACCTAATTTTATTTTATTTTTTTATGGCTGCACCTGTGGCATACCAAATTCCTGAGCCAGGGATTGAATCTGAGTCTAGCTGAAACCTCTGCTGCAGCAACACCAGATCCTTTAACTAATGGACTAGCAGATCAAATCTACTCCTCTGCAGCAACCTGAGCCACTGCAGCTGGATTTTTAACCCACGGTGCCACAGGGGGGACTCCTAATTTAATTTGTTTGTTTGTTTGTTTGGTTGGTTGGTTGGTTTTGGTCTTTTTGCCATTTCTTGGCCGCTCCTGCAGCATATGGAGGTTCCCAGGCTAGGGGTCCAATCAGAGCTGTAGCAGCTGGCCTACACCAGAGCCACAGCAACGCTGGATCCGAGCCGCGTCTGCAACCTACACCACAGCTCACGGCAATGCCGGATCGTCAACCCACTGAGCAAGGGCAGGGACTGAACCCGCAACCTCATGGTTCCTAGTCGGATTCGTTAACCACTACGCCACAACGGGAACTCCCTAATTTAATTTTTTAACAACAACAACAAAAAAATCAATAAAGAGCCCATTCTTTATTGATAAGCAAGCAAGTCCACCTCCATCATATACCAAGGTCCCATATGCATGTGAGTATCTTGTCAAGCTACCTATTCTATTCATTTGATCTATTTGTCTATTCCCTGGGCTAACTCCAAATTCCAAACTGTACCATGTGCTAAAATCTTTTTATAAATCAATATATGGGAAAATCATTGTTTTTTACTTTTTTTACTTATTTCAGAATTGACTGGCTATTCTTGCAATGTTACATTTGTATCTGAGTTTTATAATCTATAAACTCTCTCTCACACACACAGAGACACACACACACTATAACAAAACTCTGCAGTATTGAAACATCCAATATATGAATTTAAATAAACATAGCATTATCTCACTAATTTTTAGTCTTCCCCATCTCTCGATAATGTTTATATTTTTTCCATAATGATTTTACAGATTTTTCTTTCATTTAACCCAAAGAATCGTATAGTTTTCGTCGATATTATGAAAAAAGAGAAAGAGGAGCAGAGTTCCCACTGTGGATCAGCGGGTTAAGGAGCCAGCACTGTCTGTGTGAGGATATGGGCTCAACTCCCAGTCGGTTAAGGATCCAGCATTGAAGCAAGTAGCAGCAAAGGTCACAGATGCGGCTTGGATCTGGTGTTGCTCTGGCTGTGCCATAGACTGTAGCTACAGCTCTGATTCGACCCCTGGCCCAGGAACTTCCATATACCATAGGTGTGGCCATAGAAAGAAAAAAGAGAGACAAAGAAATAGGAGCATTATCACCAATTCTAGAGTCAATAATTCACCCTGAGTTCACACATTAACTGTCACCAAAGACAAATTCTTTACACTCTCTGTGACTTGGTTTTCTCATATGTCAAATGGTAATGACAATGCTACCTCATCAAGTGGTTGTGAGATGTAAATAGGTTAATATACACAAAGTGCCTGGTACATAGTAACCCAATGTAAATGTTAGCTTTTATTATTATAAGCATCTTATTAATTTGCATACATTGATTTTATATCTGGAAGCCTTGCAAATGCTCTTGTTAGTTCAAATAGGTTGTAGATTATCTTCGAGTTCTTTAATAATGATATAACCTACATGTAAGAATGAAACTTTGTTTCTTCCTCCTTCTTCCTTATACTCATAAATATTTCTATTTCTTGTTTTATTGCATTATCCAGAACTAACAGTATCATAATAAATGATGCAGCAAATAGAAACATTCCCATCTTACTCTCTTTGGAAGATATATTCTAAAGTTTCATCTTTAAAATTTATGTTGCCATAATTTTTTGTTAGATACTCTTTATCATGGTAAGGAAGGCTCACTGCATTCCTAGTTTGATGTTAGTTCATATCATGAATGAGTCTTGATATGGATACTTTGGTTTTCCTTCATTTAATCCCTACATTGCAGTTTACACTGAGCATTTAGCAGCAATATACATTGGGTCAGAAGTCAGCAAACTACATCCTAGATGATCTATTTGGCAGAAAAATAAAATTTTAATTGGCACAGCCACTATGGAAAACATTATGGAGCTACCTCAGAAAATGTAACATAGAACAACCATATGACCCAGCAATCCCACTCCTGGGCATATATTCAGACGAAACTTTCATTGAAAAAGATACATGAACCCCTGTGTTCACTGCAGCACTATTCATAATAGCCAAGACATGGAAACAAACTAAATGTCCATCGACAGATGAATGGATTAAGATGTTATATATAATGGAATACTACTCAGCCATAAAAAAGATAAACTAATGCCATTTGCAGCAACGTGGATGGAACTAGAGATTCTCATACTAAGTGAAGTAAGCCAGAAAGAAAAAGACAAATACCATATGATATTCTTTATTTGTGGAATCTAAAATATGGCACATGACCATATCTACAAAACAGAATAGATCAAGGCCCAGGAGAGCAGACTTGTGGTTGCCAGGGGTGGAGGGGAGAGGGAGTGGGATGGATGGGCAATTTGGGGGTTTTGGATACAAACGTTTATATTTGGAATGGATGGGCATTAGGGCCCTACTGTACAGCACAGGGAAATGTGTGTGACTAGGTCACTCTTTTATACAACAGAAATTGAAGGAACACTGTAAATCAACTATACTTTAATAAATGAAAAAATTTAAAAAGAAAAAAGAAGAGCTTATCAGAACATGGATACTCCCATGTGTTTACATATTATTCAGGAATACTTCAAACTATAATGTCAGGGCTGAGCGGTTGACAGAGACCAAATGGTCCACAAAGCTTGAAATACTTACCATCTGGCCCTTTAGAGAAGTCTGCACACCCTGATAGACACCATATTAAATCCCTCTTCTTACACCCTTCACTCTATGTTGAGGGTCCGGGGAACAAGCAGACAAGTGGCCAAAGCGGCTTTTTAGAAAATCTCTTTTCTAGCTCTCATTTCTGTTCTCTCTGCCTCCTCTCTTATCGTGGTTCTCTTTCTTTGACTATCTATCCCCCTTTCCTTTTTCCCTTTTTCTTCTCTTATTCTTTTTTTTTTTTCTATCTTTTGTCTTTTGTCTTTTTAGGGCCGCGCCCACAGCATATGGATGTTCCCAGGCTAGGGGTCCAATGAGAGCTGTAGCCACCAGCCTACCCCACAGCCACAGCAACACCAGATCCAAGCTATGTCTGCGACCTACACCACAGCTCATGGCAATGCTGGATCCTTAACCCACTGAGCGAGGCCAAGGATTAAACCCGTGTCCTCATGGACAGTAGTCAGATTCCTTTCTGCTGAGCCACAAAGGGAACTCCCTTTTTTTTTTTTGATTGAGGTCATATGTTTAAAATCAATGCAAAATCTCTTCCTATCATTAAATAAAAAAAAGAAGACTGGCCAACATTTCTTCAATGTCTAGTATGTGCCAAGTGCTCTACTAAATTACTTCAAGATTCATTCACTCACCAAATGTATACTGAATCCTATACACCAGGTACTATTCTAGGTGCTGGAAATATATCAGTGAACCAAACAGAGATCCCTGCCCTCATGACGCTTACCATTTAGCAAAGGGAAGCAAACAATAAATAATAGAGCAAATAATACGTAACGGAAGAAGAGCAGATAGAGGAAGGGATGGGTGTTGGCGAGGGGTCAGAAGTACAGTGTGAATAAGGTGGTCAGCAGGTCCCCTGGAGAAGGTGACATCTGAGCAAAGACTTGAAGGAGGTAGGGAGGGAGCCCAGAGCCCCATGGCTGCAGTGTTCCTGGAACAGTAAGGAAGCCAGTGCTGCTGGGCCAGATGACGCAGAAAGAACAGATGAGATAAGAGATTATAGGAGCCAGATAGTGGGGGCCCTGGTGGGCTTTACTCTGATGGAAATGGGGAGCCAGTGAAGGGTTTTGAGCAGAGTTAGGCAATCTGGCTGACTTTTCTAAAGAATCACTCTGGCTATCGTGGTGAGGACAGTTATAGAAGCTGCATGGCCATTCCAGAGGCCATTACAATATCGAAGGAGAGTTCATATCACTTAATCCCCAACAGCTGGATGAGATGGTGGTGACCATTATTCTGTACTTTTTACAGATGAGGAAACCAAAACTGCAAAAGGATAACCTGCCTGGTCACACAGCTACTATCAAGCAGAGCTGGTTCCATCCAAGGTCAAAAGTTGGTGTCTGGCATCAGAGTGACTCGGACTGCACTATGCAAAAGTTCTTCACAATAAATTTCATTTAATGTAGGACATAATTAACAGTGTCACGATTTTAGATTAATCATATATCTATTTTATGTTTCAGACTTTTAGATAAATCATATTTATTTTTTGTAATAACCTATAAGGAAGAGAATGCTAAAAAAAGAACATACATGCACACATATGTATAACTGAATCATTTTACTATACACCTGGAACAACACAACATTGTAAGTCAACTACATTTCAATAAAAATGTTTTAAATTGTTGTTTTTGGTAGTGCCTGTAACATGCAGAAGTACCTGGGCCAGAGATCAAACCCACACCACAGCAATGACCCGAGCCACAGCAGTGACAATGTTTGGACCCGCTGAGTCACCAGAGAACACCTCAATAAAAATTTTTAAGTCATTGGATGCTGTAACTCTAGATTCTTAAATTTTGTTCTTGAATCATTTATGAAAAAAAATTAAACCTAGATTTGCAAAAATTAGGTTTGCTTCCAACAAACTTAAGGACCTGAGGATTTATTTACTCTCAAGCTAGAAATTAGGAGCTCCACGTTAAGTTCCTCCTCTCCTACAGAATCTCAGACTGTATTCTGTACAACTCACTTCACCACCTGAGTGCTGAGCCTTCTTTTTATAATATTCTGACTGACAGGCACCTTCTGAGGTTCTAATCCCATCTTGCACACCAGAAATGCTGTCTTTTGTAATGTCACTGGTAATAAAGATAGTCAGATAGAAGAATTTGCTAATAAAATGTTTCTACTCACTCTTCAGTGACAAATTGGGTGGCTCCAGCCATTCAACATAAAACATAAATGACACAAAAATGGTTCATACAAATTTGATCTCTAGTCTATTGGTGTTGGGTTTTTAAACCAGCCACAGTGACCCATATATACAGGTAAATGATGTGGGGAAATTTAAGTGTGTTTTGTGTTGGGTGTGTGTGTACAATACATGGAAATGCAGTCAAGAATTTAAATCAATCAGCCACAGATGTTTATTCCATTTACTGAGTGTTCCCTAAGCACTACCTTAGTCCAAGGGATTCAGTGCTAAGAACGAAAAGGCCAGGACCCCTGACCTCATTCAGCTTCCAGCCCCAAAGGGAAACTAAACAATAAACACATCATTAGAAATATTAGGAGAGCCATGAAGGAGGAAAGAGGGTGTGGGGCCGCTCTGACCATGGGACTAAACCCAGTGCAATGGGAGAGAATGGTCGGAGAAGCCCACCCTGTGGAAGTGATGTTTCAGCTCCACAGAAGACAGGTGCCAGTTAGCAGGGAGAAGCACAAAGAGGTGGCAGAGGAGAGAGCTTTCTAAGTAAAGAGAAGAATCTGTGCAAAGAACTTGAGACAGGAGTGAATCCAACATCCTGGAGGAAGAAAGAACAAGAAGTCTGGTGCCTGCTGGAAATCAGGACAGGGCAGGGACTGTGTGAAGTGGAGCTGGAGACAGGCAGCGGCCAGGGCAGGTCAGGCTTAAAAGTTTCGATTTAACTCTAAGAGCAAAGAGAAGCCACCAGGGGAGACTTTTTAGCCGTGGAGTGACATGCCTAGTTTTCACTTTTTAAAGGTCGGTCTGGCTACTCTGTGAAGAACAAATCAGAAGGGAACAAGAGTGGAAAGTACTTAGGAAGCTGTCCTAATCATCCAGTGAGAGGCTCTGGGATGTGGATGGAGCCAGAGGCAGCGCGGTGCGCAAAGGTGACAGACTCAAATCTACAGGGACTGTGTAGGGGGGATGAGTGAGAAGAAAGAGGCGACAATGACCCCTCATTTTCCAGCTGGGTGGATGGAAGGGCCATTCACTGAGATGGGGACACGGAGGGGGTGCTGCTTCACCCCAGCTGTGAGTCCATGTCAAGTATGCTTTGGACGTGGAGGTCGGGGTGAATGTCTATTTCAGCACCACTTCTCCCTACCAACCTGAACTACTGCTTGTGAAAGATTCAATTTCACAGGTCTCTTTTTACTGAAGGTATAAGAAGAGAATCCTCCTTGCAGAGGGAGAGGAACAGATGCCTTTTGAGAAGATCAGGGGAAAGTTCTGAAAAGAAAAGTTTTGAACGCAGAACTTTTCCATAGAAGCCCAAGCACTGAATGGGGTGCTGGGGGAGGAAGAGTGTGAAACTGTGATTTATAATAAGAAATATATATTCGTCCCCATTCCTGACACAGAGCTCCTAAAATCCTTATAATTTTCTAAGTGAAGAGACTGATAGAAGATAAAGGTGTCTTTGTTATGAAAGTGAGGTGACTTTTAGAAAGTGCCAGGAGGTGGAGCTTCGTTGCTTGGACAGCCAACCAAGTGATTCAATGGTTGGAACTTCCTCTTCTCCTGACCACTGGAGAGGGAGGAGGTGCTGGAGATTAAATTCCATCAGCAAAGGCCAATGAGTTAGTCAATCATGACTATGTAATGAGGCCACCATAGAAACGCAAAAAAGGATGAGGTTTGGAGGGCCTCCAGGGTGGTGAACACATGGAGACTGGGGGCACGTGGGGCACTCGGAGAGAGCCTGGACACCCCATGCCCTTTCCCCATACTGCCCCATGCATCTCTTCCATCTGGCTGTTCCTGAGTTATAGTCTTTTACATAATAAACTGGTAATCTAGGAAGTGAAAGATTTCTCTGACTCATGTGGGCCACTTTAGCAAATTAATCTAACCCAAGAAGGGAGCAGGGTGTGGGAATCTTTGATCTGTGGCCAACTGGTCAGAAGTACAGTTAACAAGCTGGGCTTGCAACCGATGCCTGAAGTTGTGGATGGGTGAAGGAGTGTAGTTCTAACAAGACTGAGCCATTGACCTGTGGAATCTGAATCTATCTCCAAGTAGATAGGGTCAGATTTGAACTGAAGGATAGGACATCCAGCTGGTGACCTGAGAATTGCTGGGTGCTGTTTGGGAAACTCCACACTGAAATCAGGTGCTCAGGATACCAAAAGAGACAGAAACCAGAGTGGACTTCAAGAGAGATGCAGCAGAGCCAAAGGAGATGCACAGGGGAAGAACATTCTGATTAGTTTACAGCTCTGTTAAGGGCTGACAATGGTCTAATTTAACATTTCCCTATTTTGCTTTCCTTCCTTGGTGATGGGTGATGTAACTATTGATTACACTATAAAGATAACAGGGGATAGAAAGCAGGGATGCTTTTTTTCATTCGATTGTCCTTACAGAGCCCTCTTTCTGGTTCCAAACACCCAAAAGGGAATGCGGAATTTACAGTTAAGGGAAAGTTGTTTCTGAGCATGATTAAATCGTCTTCATCATTCTTTCACACAAAAGCTCACAAATACTAAGCTATTCAATTACATGATCATTTCTATTTTTAAGTTATATTCTAGATTATATTATATACTAATTATGAGAGAACGTTTGGCAATAATGCAAAGGCATTTGAATAATCAATTGAAACTCCCATTCAACTCCTAAATACATACCCTAGTGGCTTTTGAATGTGGTCCCCAGACCAGGAGCATTAATGTCACATGGGATTTTGTCAGAAAGCAAATACATAGGGAGTTCCCATTGTGGCACAGCAGAAACAAGTCAAACTAGTGTCTGTGAGGATGAGAGTTCGATCCCTGGCCTCCCTCAGTGGGTCGGGGATCCAGCATTGCTGTGAGCTGTGGTGTAGGTCTCAGACGTGGCTTGGATCCCTACTTGCTGTGGTTCTGGCGTAGGCCAGTGGCTACAGCACCACTCAACCCGTAGCCTGGGAATTTTCCACATGCCATGAGTGGGGCCCTAAAAAGCAAAAAAGAAAGAAAGAAAGAAAGAGAGAGAGAGAGAGAGAGAGAGAGAAAGGAAGGAAGAAAGGAAGGAAGGAAGAAGGAAAGGAAGGAAGAAAGGAAGAAAGAAAGAAAGCGAGCAAATACATGGACCCCACTCTAAACCTAATGAATCAGAAATTTGGGGGAAGGGGAGGTGCAGTAACCCTTTAAAAAGGTCTTTAGGTGAATCTATGCATGCTAATGTTTAAGAACCACTGCCTTCATATAGTTCTTCCCAACTTTTTCACATCTTAGGCAGCAGAAAACAGAGTGTGATGGTATTCATACAGAACTCCAAGTTAAAAGGATGAAGCTGCTAGAGGCCTGAAGCCACCAGCACCAGGCCTGTTCAGCACCAGCCGGGAAATTCTGACCTAGAGAAAACTCACACCAATACAGAAGGAACAGTACAAATGTTCACTGTGGCTTTGTCTCTAATAACAAAATATCAGGACTCACCTGCATAACTGTCAACAGAGAAGAATGGGTAAGTTGCGGTATATTTGTGCATTGGAATGACACTTGCAATTACAACGAATTAATTGGAGCTAAGTGTTTTAACACAGAGCTGTCTCAAAAAGCATTATGTTGAGCCAGGTTGCAGAAAAATGCAATAGAGCTTGATAATGTTTATATAATATTTATAATATGCTGAATAATATCGGATATTATGCACGGCATGTTTGCATGTAGTAAAATTATAAAGACATGCATAGGGATGATCAGCTGTCTCCTGGGGGCAGTAGTTAGCTCTGGACAAAGATGCTGAAAGGTCAGGGGGGTTGGGGGGATACTAAGAGGGCTTCACCAATTTTATTTCTTTAAAGGATCTAAAGAAAATAGAACAATAAGTTAAATTTGATATGAGGGAGAATGGGCATACTGGTGTTTCTTTCTTTCTTTCTTTCTTTCTTTCTTTCTTTCTTTCTTTCTTTCTTTCTTTCTAAGGGCCACGCCTGCGACATATGGAAGTTCCCAGGCTAGGGGTCAAATAGAAGTTGCCAGCCTACACCACAGCCACAGCCACTCGGGATCTGAGCCGCGTCTGTGACCTACATCACAGCTCCCAGCAACAAGGGATCCTTAACCCAGTGAGTGGGCCAGGATTGAATCCGCATTCTCATGAATACTAGTCAGGTTCATTACCACTGAGCCACACAGGAACCCCCATGGCAGTGTTTCTTATATCACTCTTATACTTTTCTGGATAAATGAACTATTTCATTAAAAATTTGATAAGAAAAACAATCAGTTGGAATCTGCTATTAAATTACCTGAGTTTCAAGACCAACCCTGATAACAGATCTTTGGCACTGATCAGATTATTTTTCTCTCTTGGGTTCTCAGTTCCCTCACTTTGCAAAACAGAGAGGGTTGAATTCACCCTCTATGATCTATTTTGGTTCTCAGATAGAAAAATCCCCAGCCCCCTGCCTTTTTAGTCTCCACGCATAGGCTGCAGCCTCTTCAGCCCTTGCTCATTGTCCAGCTGTCCGCCCTAATAGCCCCCTGTTTACAATGGCCTCAGCAACTGGGATGGGCACTAATAACATATCACCAAGCAGGAATCATAGAACCTGTGTTCTAAGATATATTTTTAAGGCAAAAAGAGTAAAAATAAAACCAGGAAAGTTTGGCGCACAGACAAACTGTGTGGGATTTTTAAAAATGACCTTGAATTTGTAAGCAACTTTTCCTTGAAGGAGAATCTTAGCCCTGAGCATAGATTTCACCAAGTGGAAGAGAATTTGAAATCAGGATTACAGCGATGTTTACCACTTTATCCCTGTTCTTTGGCCATCACCTCCACCTCCTTATCCCCGACTTTGACATCAGATACAATTCCGCACAACTACCTAACTGAACTGACATTTTCCACGAAGGAAAGCTTAGCTTCTCATTCTCTATGGATTGTTTTTGGAGTTTTCCTCTAGTTATGCTCTTCTTACAAGAGCGATCCCTTTTCAAAAAGGTTTGTTTGCTGGTCCTTTAAACATGATCAACATTTGAGAAACATGGCCATCATAATATCAATGAACTATGCCTACGAAAAGTAATTTTAACTCATCTATTACTGACTATAACATATTTCAAATATACAGAAACTACACCCACCACCAAGATACATCATCGCTTTTAATGGTTTGCTTATTTGCATATTCAAATCAGCAGGCCAGGTCGAGATGACATTTCCCATTTTAGGGTTTGTGACACCAAATCACAAATTTGAGGGTTCCAGGTTCCTGAGGCACTTGTTCCATGTGATAGGGGAGGAAATGTTGATTGACTAGGGATATGAGACAAAAACAGGCAAATCTGGTTTTTGCTCCAAGTTGGAGTAGCCTTACGAAATCATCTCTTGGCCTGTTTCCTAATCTATGATACGTACAAATCGGTCTATATCATTTTTAAGGTCCCTCCAATCTCTGCAATCCTTTGGTTCTATGGAATGACCTTGTATCTATAGTCTCAGTCTAAGTGTTCAACCTTTGTAGGTGAAAAATGAAAAAGTCACCAGTGAATCATGTAGACTCCAGTTAGATTCAATGCAGTATATATGGATACATATTTACTTATTTATATATTTTAATAGATGGGGAAAATCTATACTATTCAGTTAGCAGTACCAAAAAAAAAAATGCCTGGTATATTTCACATAACAGCATATAGTTAATACTTGCTGAATCAATTGATTAATAGGCTAAATCACTAGGTTCATACTATGCCAAGGACTATGTTAGATATTTATGACAATTTCTCATTAATCCTTATAGGAACCCTGAGAGGCAGATACTTCGTAGCTGGTATGAATCTCAGTACTATTAAATACTGGTCAGGATTCTAAATCTGTCTTAGTCCATTTCAACAACAATACTAATACCCAAAAGACAGACACCTGTTTTGTAAGAGCTTTTCAAGGGTTTCACCTTGCATGTCACTCTAACAACTTTTAGACTCTGTTCAACACTTACAACGTAATACTCCTTAAAGCAAGTACTCCCCTGACATCTTCTATTCTTCACTATTGTGAGAATATGCCTCTTTGGTGACTAAAAACAAAACTAAAATAATAGGGCCTTGAATGAGAATCAGTCAGTGGGACCCATATAGACCCTATTCTCACTTAGATAAATACGGCTGACTTTCACTACCTTGAGGATGATTGACTTTGTGAATTACCTGTGGTACCTATTTTATCTTCACCAAACTTCTTAATATATTATGTTATGTGTATTACTTTCATCATTTCCTTTGAGGGGACTAGTAGTCTGGTCATAAATTGCAGCCAATAATGTGCCGTATTTTGTATAGCAAAACATCTGGCAGAGTCTTTCATACCCAAATGGAGAAGATGGAGAAATGCAGACTGGATGCAGACAGGACAACTAGCAATTAGACCAATAGCTGTTCTCAAACAGCAAGTAATTAAGAAAAGAATCTCAACCTAGGCAAAGAATTGTGATGCAGAGTTCTGTCCTTGACCTTTTTCTGTTCCCAAATATTGTCAGTAGCATAAATGAACAGAGAGCAAGGTCCTAAAATGTAAAGATGACAAAAAATTGAGTGGGATAATAAATGGATTATATAAACCAAAATAGATGTGACAGGGTGAAGCGATGAGTCAAGTCAAACAAATTGAAATTTAACAGAGATAACTGTAAGATCCAAAAAAATAAACTTCTTAAGTACAGGATGTTTAAAAAAAAATGGTTTCACAGCTACCTTAAAAGAGACATAGGACCTTTGGTTAGCAGTAAATTCAATAAATCAACAACAATATGACTGCTGAAAGCTGGAGCCACCTTTAGCAATAATAGAAACCAGACATTTCTGCAATAACAGAAATAAGAAAAGTATCCCATAAAAGGGAAGCCACAGGCCTGCTCTTCTTGACACTAGTAATTAACTTGCAGATTGTGTATGGGCTTCAATGCTGAATCTTAAAGCTGTAGAACAAGTGGCATTGAAACTTAAAGACATGGACAAAATGAACATTCAGTTTCTCACACTGGAAGAGTCCCATGTCAGATGAAGAGACATGAAAAAAGTAATAATTTATAAGAGTCTGTTTAGTCCAAAGGAAAGAAGGATAGAAGGACCCAAAGATGTCAGTAAGAATTAATAGGTTGAGAGAAAAATGCCACAACTTGGCATAACAAGGAAATTCATACGCAGGATGATGAGATTATGATTTCCCCCAAATTAGGGGGTTGGACAAGTGACCAAAGAGTATATTGGTGGGATATTTTACAGGGGATTAATGCATCAGGGAAGTTTTGTCTCAGTGAATTTTGAGGTCGCATGCAATCCTAAAGGAAAATGAATTCACAATCTATAAATTGCCTGAGGGAAAGGTTAACTGTTAGTAACTGCTGTTACCAATAATCTCGGCAAGATATGGTTTGAAGTTAAATAGGCTACCCACCTACATCTCAAATATGTCTGTACGCAATATATATACATATATATACACATATATACATATACGTGTATGTGTGTGTGTGTGTGTGTGTGTGTGTGTGTGTGTGTACAGTTCTTGTCAAAGTGGGGTAAACACCAAAGTCTCAGTTCAGGTTCTACTATTTGAAATTTGTATTTCAATTCAGAGGGGAATAGAATCAAAGCATGTTTGCCAAGTAAATTGTTAGTGTAAACAAGATTCTAGGAGGAAAGCCTGGCCTTACATCTGAAGTCAAGAAAACGCACCATTAAAAATAATTAGTTTATGATTTCTGTACAAATAAATCTTTCCAATTTCTTAACGATCCCTTCTTTACCTCAAATCATGTAAGATTACCAGCTGTAAGTACTTATTAGCAGCACTTATTCTGAATACTGGACAAACTTGAAAATAATAAAGTTTATTTTTTTTCATGCTAAGAAATTCAGCTTTTGTGTGAACTGGGCATTTCCCAGGTTTAAATGAAGTCCCACTAGTCCAAGTTATTAAAGGATGTTTTTGATGATATGGTGCTTTGAGTTCTTCTAGATTATAGCTAGGCAAGAAATGGTGATAGATCATTATTAACCAAAGCAAAGTAACTATAATCTAGAGAGAGAGAAAAGTGAGTATTATAAGCAGTCCAAAACTTACTTTAAAGGATCCAACCAAACCCAGAGATCACACAAACTGGCCATCAATTACAGGAACGATGAGTTGGCACACAGGACCCAATGCCGTCAAAAGCATGACCAGCAGAGACATCTGGGCATGGACAATGCACTTGCACAAGGCCTTGCACTTTAAATGGCCTGGTGCTCAGAATGGCTACACACTTGCTTTAATCCTCCACTTTCAATGTCTTGAAAATCTTACTAATTTTTGAACACTGGGCCCTACGGACCACATAGGTGGTCCTGGAGACGGGTGCATCATGGCAACTATGAAAGGCAAGCGAATGAAATGCACACACATTGGCAAAATTTAAAATAGTTCCATTTATTAATGAGCACCAATATCCTCTAATAAACACACAGCCTGTTGGTTAAAATCATAAAGGAGTACTTTGCTGATTTAATGTGTAAACCAAAGCTAATTCATAAATCTGCCAATTGTTTTTTTCTCTCCTGCAGATGTGAGCTACCAGCCAGTGGAGCTTGAGTATTCAAAAGTAATCAGCTGCCATTTCAGACTCACTCCATCAAAAAGTTATGTATCACTTTCAGAAGGCATGGAATTTAGGTACATTTTTTTACTGGAGTTACAGAAGGAATGATGGAAGCAAGGGTGAATTTTAAGACAACAAACACCCTCTTCACTTCACCACTGAAATTAGATGTAGCAAAAGAACCTTTGTAGCACTTCAGCCTTTTTCAGTATTCTCTGGATTGTGAACTGCCAAAACTACATGAGAATGAGGGAATTTTGAACCTTTGCTCAAACTATACTTTCCTTGACATGGATTGTAAAGCTTATTTCACCAGTGAAAGATACACACCTTGAATCCACCTTTACAGAACAGAGTTATCAAAATGTTAAATATCAGAAATAAAATCTTATGTATGTCACTATCTTCTCTACTTCAGAATCTAATTCATTTCTCAAAACATAAATCTACAAATGAAGCAATCAGGAAAAAAGTCAAGATGAACTATCAAATGTGAAACCTATCTTAGTTTCAACTTAACAAAATTTTCCCCATTTGATTTCCATTTAAGTTTATTATAAGTAGAGTTTATTTAGTCTTGGAGAAGGTATTTAATAGTATTATTTATATAACCACAATTTGTTGCAAGAGGCTCAAAAAAATTCATATTCAGCATATAATTTGTTCATATAATATTCCTATAAAAATGAGGGGAAAATGTACTATCTTCATTTTAAAAATGGTATAACTGAGACGCAAAATGGATAAAAGCTTGCCTAAGATCACACAACACACACACAAAGCAAATGATATTGTGCAATTCATTTTTCCATTATAACATTTTGATATTACTAGAATCTCAGTGCAGGATTATTATTATGAAATGCATACCTATAAAATGTATTAGCTACAATGTAATTTCAATAATAAATCATTCTATCTGGGACTCTATGAGGTACTAAATAATTTTTAACAAATATTTAAATTAAGAGTAAATTACATTTTCTTAATCTCATTCTGAAGTTATATTTAAATTTAGCACCAGCTCATATTCCACAGACAAAAGAAAATTAACATAAGGACAACCTCTGATAGAAGCAGTCCATTAAAAAGATTGTATTTTGATATTACAAAGCCGCAATAATAAAGACAATGTGGTACTAGTACCAAAACAGACAGACCAATGGAACAGAATAGAGAACCCAGAAATAGACCCAGACACCTATGGTCAATTAATCTATGGCAAAGGAAGCAAGAACATAAAATGGGAAAAAGACAATCTTTTCAGCAAGTACTGCTGGGAAATCTGGACAGTTGCATGCAAATCAGTGAAACTAGAACACACCCTCATGCCATGCACGAAAATAAACTCAAAATGGCTGAAAGACTTAAGTATAAGACAAGACACCATCAAACTCCTGGAAGAGAACATAGGCAAAACATTCTCTGACATCAACCTTACACAATGTTTTCTCAGGTCAGTCTCCCAGAGCAACAGAAATAAAAGCAAAAATAAACCAGTGGGACCTAATCAAACTGACAATCTTTTGCACAGCAAAGGAAACCAAAAAGACAACTTACAATATGGGAGAAAATAGTTTCAAATGATGCAACTGACGAGGGCTTCATTGCTAAAATATACAAGCAACTTATACAATTCAACAGAAAAAAGCCAACAACCCAATGGAAAAAGAGGCAAAAGACCTGAATAGACATTTCTCCAAAAAAGATATACAGATGGCCAACAAGCACATGAAAAAATGCCCAACATCCCTGATTATTAGATAAATGCAAATCAAAACTACCATGAGATATCACCTCACACCAGTCAGAATGGCCATCATTAATAAGTCCACAAATAATACATGCTGGAGTGGGTGTGGAGAAAAGGGAACCCTCCTGCATTGTTGGTGGAAATGTAAGCTGGTACAACCATTATGGAGAACCATATGGAGGTACCTTAGAAAACTATATGTAGAACTACCATATGACCCAGCAATCCCACTCTTGGGCATATATCCAGACAAAACTTGCCTTGAAAAAGACACATGCACCCGCATGTTCACTGCAGCACTATTCACAATAGCCAAGGCACGGAAACAAGCCAAATGTCCATTAACAGACGATTGGATAAGGAAGATGTGGTATATATACATAATGGAATACTACTTGGCCATAAAAAACAACAAAATAATGCCATTGGCATTATGGATGGAATATGGATGGAACTACAGATTCTCATACTAAGTGAAGTAAGTCAGAAAGATAAAGACAAATACCATATGATATCACTTATATCTGGAATCTAATGTATGGCACAAACCAACCCTTCCACAGAAAAGAAAATCATGGACTTGGAGAATAGACTTGTGGTTGCTGGGGGTAGGGGGAGGGAGTGGGGTGGATTGGGAATTTGGGGTTAATAGATGAAGATTATTGCCTTTGGAATGGATAAGCAATGAGATCCTGCTGTGTAGCACTGGGAACTATGTCTAGTCACTTATGATGGAGCATGATAATGTGAGAAAAAAGAATCTATATATGTACGTGTAACTGGGTCACCTTGCTGTATAGCAGAAAATTGACAGAACACTGCAAACCAGCTATAATGAAAAAAAAAAACCATTACATTGATTAAAAAAAAAAAGATTCTATTTTGATTTTAAACTTGCCTTGCAAGAACAGGGATTATAATCTCTTGAAGGAGACACATATCAAATTTTTTAAAAGAGGCACAATTCATGCAAAGAAACATTTTCTAGTCTATAATTTACAGTTCAGTTACCTCACTACCTTATATCTCAAGCCCTCGGTCAAATAACTGTAGATCTGTTGCTCAATTTTAAAACCTTCCTAGAGTCATGTCTTTAATTGGCGCTGTGACGTCTTACGTCATGATGTTGCGTCACCACGTGATGACGCTGTGCCATCACACACATCATCGCATATTGACACAATGTCATGGCATAATAGCATCAGATTAAATTCATCAGCCTGGCCCCAGGAAGGGCGAGAGAAATTAAAAGATTTCGTTTGCTCTTGTCATCAGCCCTGGTCTGTAGGAGAGAACAGCAGACTTCACAAATTACTTCCTGGTCTCCTAAAGCTTCCTGAATCTCAAGTTAGGAACAATTGAAAGTTACAAGAGAGAAATTCTGGGAATTGCTTTGAAGAGAATGCTTTTCACAGGTTTTTTTTCTTACTTTGCCCCATAATTAATAACACCCAAATCCTATTTGAGAGATAAATATTTACATACATTAGTCTCCTCTTTTTTCAGGTCATAGATATGACAGTATTTGAGCTGGTATTTGAGATAGTATTTGAGCTGGCAAAAAAAAAAAAAAAAAAAGAAAGAAAAAACTAATTCTTTGGTTTCTCATTTCTTGCCTTCATCATCTGCATTCTTTTTCCAATTCTTTTTCCTCTTCACACACATAATATCCTGAAACAGCAAGTGATGGAAAAGCAGGAAGAAGATGCAGTCAATAGTTTTGACTAGAAACATTTAAGGTTGGAGGGAGTGTTGAAAGCTATGATAGGGGAACTTTGGCCATCACAGCCTTGATGGATGAGCAGCAGTCTCCATGTTAGCGGCCATTGTAAACAAGGGACATTTGGATGAGACTATCTCCCCTAGATCTTATCCAAACTTTATGTGCATGTTATCTGAATTTACTAATAAACCCTTTCAAAACATGTAGTTTCCAGCTTATTAATCATGATATGCATTGTGTGCATACTGTCAGGGCATGACCTCTCTTTCACGAAGTCAGTCATTATATCCCTGGCACTATACTAGGTATAAGAATTCAAGTTGAGGAGTTCCCGTCGTGGCGCAGTGGTTAATGAATCCGACTAGGAACCATGAGGTTGCGGGTTCGGTCCCTGCCCTTGCTCAGTGGGTTAACGATCCAGCGTTGCCGTGAGCTGTGGTGTAGGTTGCAGACGCGGCTCGGATCCCGCGTTGCTGTGGCTCTGGCGTAGGCCGGTGGCTACAGCTCCGATTCAGCCCCTAGCCTGGGAACCTCCATATGCCGCGGGAGCGGCCCAAGAAATAGCAACAACAACAACAACAAAAAAGACAAAAAAATAATAAATAAATAAATAAATAAATAAATAAATAAATAAGAATTCAAGTTGAGCAGAAGAAGCAGAGTCACCTTGTGGAGCCCACAGAGCAGTAAGGGAGACAGGTGGGCAACAGATTTCAAGACAGTCTGCTAAGGGCTCTAATAATAATAAGACAGAGGGTTCTGGAGACTCAGAAAAGAAAAGAAATATCTGGAGTTGCCAAAAGGATCCTACAGGGAAGGTAAGATGTTCTTGAATCTTGAAAAAATAAATAGGCAGAAGAGAGAAAAATTTCCTGACTCAATTTTTTCGAATGGGCATACGAGAGACCTCAAGAGTATTACAAATTAATCCTTTTGTAGATGTTTTCTCAAAATGTGTAAATGCTATTTTGAGGGGTACTGACTCACACACTAACATCACCATAATCCTTCCTTATAATTACAAACAGCTTCCAGATCAATTCAGTAAAGTTACCATTTAGCAGAGTTTTCTTTCATGAGGCTAAATATGCTATTCTCTCTTCATAACCAAATAAAAACTGGAAATCAAAGTCACTTGTGTTACCTTGAAAGCATCTGACTCGCCACAAAGATCTCGGTAACTTCTTTTCTTGTATGTACATAAAGATGGATTAGAAAAAATCCCTGTTGATGAGGCACCTTTTAAAGTAGGCATTGAAGAATATTCGTTTTTTAATATACTATGGGAGAAACAACTAAGCCCAGTCAATGGTAAGTGGTTATGTATTCTGACATTCAATCCCACGTGAAAGCCACTGTGAGATATTTTCTACTGCTACCACAGTCCTCAAGAGGTGTTTAAAAACTAGACATGACAAGAGAATAAAAACTCTAGGGAATTTCAACCCCCAAAGACTTGCCTTCATTTCTCTGAGAATTACATGATGTTGAGAGGCAAGTTTTCAAACAATTTTCTAAAATGTCGTTTCTAAGCTATATAGACACATATCCTTTTGGAATAATATCAGCAATTATCTAATGGAAACTTGATGAAATATTCACATGCGGCTTGTTACCTATGCCAAATATGTACATAAATATATACATATGTATATTCATTAACATATTTATTTTATAAGGTAATAGAAAGCAGAGAATTAGCCCACAGACTCCCAAAGATATGCAGTAAGTAATAATTGATAAGAGGGAAAAGAAAATGTCCAAATATCAATTTTTTCTTACACGTAGAACATGCAAAATTTTATCATGAATTGAGAGTAAAGAAAGAAAATGTAATAAGAAATTTAACTCAAATAAGTGATACATCTTAGAAAATAAAATACAGAAAATATGAGGGGAAAGATCTGAAGATAGGAACTCAAATGTATACACCAGTAGGCTGTGGAGTTAATGCAGTTCTTAAGACCCATTTCCTCAAGAATTTTAAGTGGATCTTTAAAAAAAAAAAAAAAATCCCAACTCCAGAAGAAAAACACCCCAAATTCCTTGTTTTTGCATATTTATTCAGATGGTTATTAATGTACTTTTCATCCAGATAGGATTCGTTTTATGCAACAGATACACGCTGAAAATTTTTACTTGATTTGTATCTTTCAGAGCAAAGAATCTTTTATAGGAAAATCCTCAACCAAACTTACCTGTTTTCCAAGTTTGATAATAGCCTTCTCAAATCAGGACCCATTTGTGCAAATATGTCTCATCGTGCTGCAGTGGATCTGGCAGTGGGGGCTTAGAAGAGTTCACGTGAGTCTGTCTGCCTCCATATTCTATACTTACATGGAAAGGTATATTCAACTCATATCTGAGACAGGTATAACAAACACCCATACTCATTCTTTTCACCCCCAAATCTTTTCCTCAGATTTGAGGATTTTTCCCATCAACTGGAGCAAAACAGCCCACACAAAGATTTTAAATTTTACTTACCAACATGAATAATTTTCTTTAAATTCCTGAATTCAGGGAAAACGAAGGGTAAAAGCAATCCCATTTATTAAGGACCTGTTAGCTACTAGAAATTGTGTTTGGCGTTTTATACGTGCCATTTAATTCAATCACATCCTTAATCATCTTGAAGAGGAACAGAAGTATTAACCCGTACAAACTAAAAATTCAGCTGTTTGAATTAATCTGATAGCTCATCATTTTTTAACAATAAATACATTAACATTTTTAAGTGCCTCAAAGCTGGATACAGTTATACTGGAATTATCCCAACTTGCTATCTTTCTCCTATAGTTTCTAGGTGAGTAGGCATGGGTGGAGGTACTGATTTGATTAATAATGTCTGGCTTTGGGGGCCCCTCTAATGGAATACTCAGCCCCAACACCATCTTCCTCTCCCCATACTCTTCTTCCTACTGCTGATGCTTGTGGACATTCAAGTTCTTTTGTGTTCCCCAGACCCAACTGTACCATCTTGGGTGTTTGCTGCCATTTCTCTACTACACTTACAAATAACATGGACTTTATCAATGCTATCTTGGCTCCCACCTGATCATTCCCAGAGATCTAGGGCTATAGATACCAATGTTGGAGAGAGTGCTTTTCCCACCAGCATATAAATGGTCTATTGCTCTTTCACACAGGATGTACTTACTTTTTCAGAGTAAGGAGGGAGGGAGGGTCCCAGACTGTAAGACACTGAGGAGGCGCAAATTGAGGTTGGAGTTGGTGAACTTCTGTTTCTGAAACACCTTTTGCCCCCCTGATTCTAGACTTTCCTAAGGTCCTAGTGGAAGAAAGGCCAATACCAAGGAATTTAGATAATCAGAGCCGCAAGCAATAGGCAGGTGGGTGAACTGGCTAAGCCCAGGTAGGCAGGGGCAGTCCCAGCAAATATGGTGAAACATCACAGGACTAAAAAAAAAAAAAAAAAAAAAAAAAAACTACAAGAGAGAAGTTCAGCTGGATGCAGCACACAATAGAGCACTATTGCTGTTTACACAAGAAGTAATAGTGTAACATGGTATTATGGAAAGATTCAGGAGGAACTGGAGAAAGGCAATTGGAGTCAGAGCTGCCATGACACTGCAAGAATGAAAGCTGGGGTTATGCTGGTGGCAGGGGAAATGGGGGTCTACCCAGAGACATTCGTAATAGGATCATAGTCAGGACCTGTGTGTACAATGGTTATGAGAAATGTTGGAGGGTATTGAGAGACAAATACAACTCCTGAGAATCTTAGCAAGAGAAATGGGAAATGGGCCACTGACAAAAATGGGAATATGTCAGGTGGTTGTGGTGATGCAGACAGTGGAGAAGAAAATTAGTTTCATTTTAGATGTGAATAGTTTGACATGACAACAGGATACCCAAGTAGAATTCTCACATTCATTGTCACTGTCATGGTTCTGGAGCCCGCAGAAGTCAGAGGTAGAGATGGGGGGGCACCTATTTCCCAAGAAGAGTCTCAACACAAACTTTTAAAATTCAACAGCTATTAAAATTCCTAACCAGGAGTTCCCATCATGGCTCAGGAGAAACAAATCTGACTGGCATCCATGAAGACGCAGGTTTGATCTCTGGCCTCGCTCAGTGGGTTAAGGATGGGATGTTGCCTTGAGCTGTGGTATAGGCAAGAAGCTACAGCTCTGATTTGACCCCTAGCCTGGGAACCTCCATATGCTATAGGTGTGGCCCTAAAAAGCAAAAACAATAATAATAAATAATAAAAAAAAATTTTAATTCCTAACCAAAATTCACCAAACTCATTCATGTATTGATTTCACAACCACAAAAAGTTAGCTTGCCTTTTCTTATGAAAAAGAAACTGAAAAAAAAAAAGGAGTTCCCACTGTGGCACAATGAGTTAAGTACCCAGCTGCAGCAGCTCTGGTCGCTGTGGAGGCACAGGTTTGATACCCGGTCTGGCACAGTGCGTTAAGGATCTGGCATGGTCACAGCTAGAATGTAGGTCATAGCTGTGGCTCTGATTCATTCCCTGGCCTGGGAACTTCCATATGCCGTGGATGCAGCCACAAAAAAAAAAAAAAAAGGAAGAAGGGAAGGAAAGAAAGGAAGGGGGGGGACGAAGAGAAATAAGGTTTTTTTTTTCTCTTTTGTACTCAAAAAAAAACTAATCTTCAGAAAATGGTTGAAATCATTCACCACTCTGAAACTTTTACTGAAAAGCTTTGATTTGTTTTAAAAAATATATAAAAAATTCAAAAAAGGGATGATTCCTTTAACATTCCAGACTGTAACTTGATGACATTTTTTTTTTCACAGAGATTCCATTAATTGGTTTTTCTTCATGTTTTATAGTAGCAAAGTCATCACACTGAAGAAACCTTAGGTCATTTCTCAGCTTCCTCTCTAGAGCCCGGAGAACACCTGATGATTATTTCAATCAAACTGATCATTCACTGAACACATAATCATGAATAATGCAGTAGAGCAATGGATCTATTACTTAATATAGTGCTAACCTTTGATAAGGCTTCTTCCCAGGGAGAGAACTAATACAGTGTCATGGAATAACTTATATCAGGCCCTAGCTCAGAAGGAACACTGTGACTCATGGAATACCTAAGCACATGCAATTAGAAACCACATTACTGGGAAAATAGTTAACCTTTGTGTAGCATTTAAGAGTTTACAAAGTACCTTGACGTTATCTGATGCTCAGAACAACCGAGTGAGAGAAGTATTCTGAACCCAACCTATTTTATAGGTGAAGATTTCCAGGCACAGATGGGAAGCGATTCACCTAAAGCTACCCAGCTGTTAAGTGGTGGAGCTGAGACTGTCCCCCTAAAATCTCTACTCTCTTCGGCACCCACGATTCTCTAGGGGCGGGATCAATATCGATGCCAACAGGCTCTGTCCCCTCGCAGCTACCACGGCCCATCCACACTGTGGCTCCCCTATCTGACTTCCTTGGCCACTCCCATTGGTGACCAGGGGTTCTCACGGGAGGCCCTGTGAGAGGAACATCATAAGCTATCATTTCTAGAGCGAAAATGCTTGTTGTCTCGGGAACCAAATCACAGGCAAGCATTTCTGCAATGCATGCCCATCCTCTCTGTCAGCCAAGGAAGCTGCACATCTGGCAATAACAGGTGCTGTATTTATTCTGTGTAAAATGACTCCTGCCATGTGACAGTTCATGTAAACAGCACACAGAATTCTACCCAATCAAGGATTACTCTTTATTTCAAAGTCTTAAAGGAGGCTCGTCTCACCATGAGCTAATTTTGTGAGAGTTCATTTTGCCCATTCAATATTTAGCTTGATTTGAGAAACTATCTGGAATGTTCTTTATTAGGTTTCTCCCTCTCTCCCTCACATAAGTACGCGTGCATGCACACGTGCACGCACACACACACACACACACCAAGACTGCCTATGATGGATAAAAGCAATACTTTAGTTCTATAATCTGCTCTTGAGAACTCCTCATTATGCTTCAATGTCTTCCCTTTGTTTTAAAGGATATTATCCTGCATTTGATGCAAGCAATTAAAAGTGTCATTATATAAAACTGACATTTCTTTTATAGCAAAAGTAAGCTCCATCCAATTTAGAACAATATGTCAAGACCTCACTTTAGCAGCTCCATAGTAAATCATTTTGCTGCAATAATCTTTATTTTCATCTCAATTGTTATTTACAAATAACAACACTCTAAGGACCATGTAAAACAAGCTTTTTTAAAAAACTCCAACAAAAGTGACTTGTGACTTGGGAACGACAGAGGAGATATGATTTATAATTGAACATATTTAGGTAACTATACATGTCTGATCACTTTAGACCAATGAAAGCAAACAATGGAGCAGAATGTTTTCCCACTAAATAAAACATTTACCCTAAGATAGTCAAATCTGAGTTTTCCCCACCCCCTCATATTAGTCAAAGATAATTTCCCAAAATACTCGGTATTAACAGCATTCTGTAATGAATTGAAATTTTATCACTTAGAATGTATGCTCAAAAGATGTGGGTGGTTTGATAATCAAAATCACACTCTTCAGGGGGACTTGCATCCAGAATCCCAAATTCAATGTATTAATGCACTCGACAATAATTAAAGAATACTGTAGCAATTTCATCTGAGGCTTCAAACTTAACAAGAAACAAAAGTACCAGACCTAGTACCATAGGGATTCTAGGCACATCATCCACATAGGGGGTTGTAGGGCTGCCTCAGATTCTAGGATGCCTAGGATTGCAAGAGTTCCTAGGACCTGGGACTTTGGGTGCTAAAATTGAAGTAGTCCTGGACAAACCAGATTGGTTTCCCTGGATGCAGGTGGAGGGAAAACCTCCAAATGGAACTGGAGCACACATGTAGAACTTCCTCCTGGGAACGGAGCAAACGTTGCATCCCTAGAGCCAGAGCACAAGGACTAGAGGCCTTGATGCCATGCTTAGTTCAATACAGGAGTATTAAAGCTTTTACTGACCACCCCACTCCACGCTGAAGACAAGACTGCTCCCAGAGCAGGAGACAGGCTGATTCTGCAGTCAGGGCACAGACGGCCAAACAACAGAGCTTGGAGCTACATGGGAAGAAGACACCCAGAAACCCTGACCCCTCAACCAGCTTCCCTTTGTCCTCTTCTGCTAGCCTTCTCCATCAGCTCTTCTTATGCCTTCATTTAAACCCAGATGCACAGAGTTCACATTGTGGCTCGGCAGGTACGGAACCCGACATAGTGTCAGTGAGCATTCAGGTTCCATCCCTGGCCTCACTCTGTGGATTAAGGATCTGGCGGTGCTGGAATCTGTGGCATAGGTCATAGATGTGGCTCGAATCCAGTGCTGCTATGGCTGTGGTGTAGGCCGGCAGGTGCAGCTCCGATTTGACCCCCAGTCTGGGAACTTCCATATGCCGCAGGTGCAGCCCTAAAAAGACGAAACAAAGTAAACCCAGATGCACCACTTGAAACTTGAATGCGTGTGGGTAGAGAAGATCTCCCACTGCAACACTGACACAAGGAGATAAGGATGGCACCAGGTTAGAGGGTGTCCCTGCTTTTGTGAGGCCAAAGTCTATACGTGTCACTAAACACCAGAAAACTTCATACTCAGCTGAAGTTTCTATGACACAAAGTGCTTTTTGCTGGAAGGCAACCCAGAGTTCTTTCCCACTCTCTCCACCAGCAGCCAGAACACACTGCTGCATTTAATTTAACCACTGTTAAGAAACCTTGCCCTGGTGCTTAGGAAATCCTGCTTTCTGTAGAGACAGGAACCTGAGAAGATGACTTGCCGCCTGGGTGGTGGTTGTCAGGGAAGCAGATGTGAGCAGCCCAAAAGGAAAGCAGAAGTGTCAACACTCAGCTCCTCCCACCAAAAGTTTCCTCTCTGGGAACTAAACATTAGTGATGCTCAAAACACTGATTGATTTTTCACTAAAGGAGATACATTCCTTCACACATGGTAACATGATTGGGGCATCCATTTTTTCAGCTTGTAAATATAGGATCTTGACTTAACCTCTCTGAGACAAACTTTCAGTCATCTGAAAAGTGGCCGGCATAGCTCATGATAGCAGGGCTTGTGTGAGAATTACGCAGATAACACGTATAGAACACTACATCTGACAGCAGTAGATATTCGATAAGTGTTCATAATTTTCCTTTTTCCCCTGCCCATATCCTGGTCCCTCCAATTTGGGGGAAAAAGTTCATTATCACCATTTATTATCAATCTCTGTAGCAGCATCATGAGAAGTAATTCTGCTGATTGTCTTTCACATTTATCTTTACCTTCAAAATCTAAATGTCTTTTTAAAATACCATCTCTTAGAAATGGATATCTGATAGAGACAACCTGATATTTGTACTTGGAAACTTCTAAGATGCAGTTGGATAACCAATTCATCTCCTCACTTAGGTGTGCCTCTGTCTACACGTTAGCTTGTTTCCACACAAGGATCATTCTATACAGCAAGCTTCATTCTGCCCTCACTGGATTTGACTGTTCTCTAAGTAAAACTTAGGATTTTTTTTTAGGTCAAAGGATGCATACTACACTTAAAAAGCTCTGAAATTGATTTTTACTTATATCACCAGCATAGCATCAAGTGGAAGATGACAGAGTTCACCACCATTTTTGAACAGTAATAAAAACGACAGAAATCAGTTCTTTCTCTAATAATGTGTACAGGTCAATACAGTCAATAATTCTCCGCCTACCTTGTCCATGTAAAGATTTTCCAAGTCACTAGAAACTAGGATGCATCCTAGGAGCTTGTTGGAAAAAAAGGAGCTGGCCAGGGATGATTGTCCTTAATTTTGATATGTATTCCTGCTGAAAATGAAGAACTATTACCATATGCCTGGGACTAACCCAAAGATTAGTTGAACAGGCACAAATATTCTGTGCTATTGGGACTATCCCCATGTTGCAGAGAAAGAAACTAAAACTTGGAAAATAGCCAGGGTTGGTAACAGCAGAGATAAGACTTGAACCTGTGTCTGTCTGTCTTTAAAGCACACTCTTTAGTCATTAAACTGCATCAGAGAAGAAAAGGAATTTTTCTCCTTTTTGGTAACATCATAATCCTGCCCAAGAAAGATGTTGGACAAGTGAATTTAATATTAAGATTCGAAAACATTCAACGATAAATCATAATGGGTACCTTGGTTTTACCCCCTCAAACTATCCATATACCAAGATGCGTATCCTGCATTTGCCATGAGCTTCAAGCTCTAGATCATGCTTACGATCCTACAGAAAATAACACTACTATCACAGAAGTTTTTTCCTCCAAACTAACTTCTTAAACTTGACGGAAGTAACTTAAGCAAATGTCCTTTAATGTTCTCTTCATTGTGGCTGGGGAAAAAAAAATTTTTTTTAAGCTCTGAGTTTTACTCACTTCAAAAACCAAATCTCAAAAGATTTGAAAAAAAAAAGTTCTCATTTTCAACTCAACTTTCAAAGGTTTTTAATGGTTAATTTGATATCCTGGAGTATTCAGCAATATCCCTTAATGAGCTAAAAACTGGACTTTTTTCTTCCAGACTTAGTTTCCAGATAATGATTTAAGACCACCTCCTCCTGTCTTCTTTGTGCACTGATGTCATTAGGCTCAGTCAAAGTCAAGGATGAAGGTGAACAGATATTAATTTAAGACCATTTAGAGCTACATTTTCTGCATCAGCCACAACAAGCCTCCTTTATTAGCCCCTGACGGGGCCTTCATTAGTTGGAACAGATCAAAAGCTAGGAGGAAACAACCCTGCCTGGCAACTCAGACCTCTTTCCTACTTCTCTTCATGTCTGCAGAGGTCATTTCAGAGATCATGGGAAACACTGTAACTTAAAAGAGAATGTTGTCTCTGAATGTAAATCAAATTAATAGATTAAAAATATGACGACAGTTGAGATTCATGGTTGACTTTTTCTATACCTTTTTTTCTTGGGGCAGAAATAAATCACGTTGGCCTGCTCTCCGTTCAAGATATTTCAAGTTGACTATCAGATCTCACAAGTGAAACTAAGTATGGTAAAAATAGGAATATTTGTCTTTCTGTTCAGGATTGTTCCCTCTCTGTCCGCACATACCTAGCTTTGCCATGAGTGGGATGCCATGCTCTTGACTGCCAATAAATATCTCCTGAATTCATCAATTTCTCTCCCCTCCCATCAATGGCTCAGTTGCTTTTTTTCTTAATTTTGGCTACACCCGCAGCATGTGGAAGTTCCTGGGCCAGGGACTGAACCCACACCACAGGCTGTGTCAGAGTCACAGCCATGACAACACAGATCCCTAACACTGCAAGGGAACCCCTGTTGGCTCAGTTCTTAAGACATTTTCAGTGCTGCCTCTCTGCCCATCAAAATGTAGTGAGGCTTACACTCTCTTCACATGGCTTTCACCTAACTTCCCCCGTTCTGCCTACAGTATCCCTGCCTCTCCATCCATGCCCACCTGCTCAATACCTGGTTCCCTCAAGTATCACCCTGTAGAGTCTACCCAACCAACCCTCTAGGCTTAGGCAAGCATTCTCCTTCCTTCATTGTCATTACACTTGAATCTGAACATCTCAAAAGGCTCTCCCTGGCTGAAGAGGCATTTTATTCGCATTTGACCAAGCCACTTCCTTCACAGCCACAAAGAGTCCTTGTCTGCTCATCTCTTCCAACAAGATGCTTTGAGGTGCTAACATATTTCCCAAAAGTTTCCCATCCTCTGTAGAATCAAATGCACTTCCCTAAGTTTGGCAACTAGGTCTCTCCAAGGTCTCCCTGGGTTTATGGATCCCCCACCCCCACTCACTCCAGACCGTACTGATCTTCTTTCCTCGGAAAACTTTCAGCTTTTATATCTGCATCGTTTGTTCTGGAATCAAATTATATGCTTCTTTGTACTGTTTCATAAGGATTTTATGTGTTTCTTGCCTGTCCTACTTACTAAATGCTGAATCCTTTTACCATATTTCTTTTGTAGCTCCTGGCTCAACACCACACATATCATAGATACTCAACAAATGATTATTAATTCAGCAAGGTTGAATGAATGAATGAATAAAATATACTGCTACCCTGAAACATAAAGGAACACAAAGAATGTTTCATAGAGAGGTAAAAAGTACAAATGAAAGTAGAAATCTCTAGGTGTTTTTGCAGCCCACATTTTAAATCTTAAACATTATTTTTAAGCAGGTCTTGAAAGAAGGGCGAGATAAGGTCAGATGCTGTTCTAGCTTCTTTCTTTTATTTTAGCAGGGGACCAAGAGAGGTGACGTTAGCCCACCGATTGCTTGCAAATCAACCATCCTTTCTTTTTTCTTTCTTCTTCTGGCTTCAAAAAGTAGTATTCTATAGAGACAGCTCTGAGAGGAGGAGAGGGAAGGTGAAGGGGGAATGAGGAGAGAGAAGTCAGTCATTCATCACTGCCACAGCTGGAGGAAAGCAGCCTTCCTCTGCCCAGAAGGCAGGAAAAAATATCACTGCCTTCCAGGCCACGGAGGGGACCTTTGCAGGGGGCAACACTTCTAGGGACTGGAGGGACCTCGGAGGGGAGAAATCACTTAACATCTAAAGAGGGCCACAAAATGCCTTCGGGGTGGAAGCAAAATTCCCCTGGGTTCGTTTGACCACATGAACAGGAAGAACAGAGGAATGGACCACGACTGTAACAGGGGCAGATGAGTAAGCACAGAGGAAGGTCGTCTACATCCCATCAGTGAAAACCCTTAGGATGGCTGTTCCAAATGTTTACAACGGTACAGAGTTTCAAGCAGATGAACACTTTCAAAGGGCTCCCGGGGTTGCTGTTAGCTTGGAAATTTCCACTTATTCTTTCAGGACAGGCAAAAGTACGGGCCTGGGAACTTATTCTGTCTGATTGCCTAGGCTGGTTGGCTTGGTTTTCCCAAAGTCTATGCAACTAAAGCTGAGCCAGGAAAGATTGGTTTTAGTAGAAGCAGCATAAAAGCTTTTGACTTCAGGCTTTATGAGCTACCATGGCTCTCGGTAGTCACGGGGAAGGGCAAACGCACTAGATCTGAGACATGAGGAAAGACCCAGCCCAGATTCTTGAGCATGAAGTCTCCCTCGCACACTTTTATGCACGTGGTAAGACTGCGCTGCTACAACTAGACAGAAAATCCTATTCAGTATGAGTCACTGATTCCTAAAGAATTTGAAGTTTCTTTAACACTTTTTTGTCCTTGAAAAGAAAAGCCTTCTGCAGATAGGACTGTAACTATAATAAAACCTTAGGTAACCAAAGGAGTATGCTTTCATTTAACTTGTGCTTTCAGGACTATAGACGTTTTAGTAACTCTGGAATGTTTCCTGTACAAATTGCCGTAATGGTTTTGGTTTAATAAGACTTGGAAATGCAAGTAGTTGCTACTGATAAGCCCAGATGGCAATACAATAGTATGCTGATTAATCTGATATTCCAAACAATATTGGGCTTTTTTAATAATAGAAGGTAGCAATAAAATAGTATGCTGATTAATTGTAATCCAGAGTGCAGACACCATTAGTGGCGTAGGGGGAGGCTTTGGTGATGTCAATGTAAAACTCAGCCTTTTTGCCATTTATGAAAATTTAATTCCACATCGTCCATCTTTTACATTTCCAATTCTCATTCACGCATCACATCTAAGCATGAAATTGTGCGATATAGGCAAAGCGCAAGGACAGCAGAGGGTCACAGATGTGTGTGTTGGAAGGGAATGAGGCAGAGTCTTGCTCCTCCTCTGGGGACACAGCTTCTGGGATGTCCCCACTTGCCCTGTTCTGGGAGGTGATCCTCAGTTTTGTATGTCCAGCAACTTTGTTAAGCACCTGGGAACTGGCACATGCTAACCAGTGCTCACACACGTCACTATTATTGGAAATGAAAAGATGACTTTGAGATCTGCTTCCTGAGACAACAGAAAGCATCCTTCCCCGTTTCACAAGTTACCCTGCCTGCCCACAGAGCCATAAGGTTCCATCCAGTCCACTGGCCCTCTCCTAACAGGGCTGGAGAGACACTAACTGCCTTCTACATGTTCTCCTCCCTCCTTTTAAACAGGGACCAATTCCATCTTCTGTGGGCACCTTTCTTCTCTTGAATGGCAGTGCCTGCAACCCTGCCATAGTTTTGAATCCACTGACATAGTCAAGCTCTAAGGCTATACTCTGATCTCTTGGTTGGAAATTCTGGAATTCTGGATACTCTTCGGGTTCTCGTCAGTGTCCCATCTACACACACTCCCCCACTTGCGGTGTTCCAACCTCCTCCTTCGTGTATTCTTGAAATTCATTGTACTCTTTGTACTCTTAGCATTGCGGGCATATTTCCCATTCCCAGGTAGCCATACCTAATGTAGGGGTCCCTACTTATTTTGTATGAAGGCTGATTTTATTTTCCCAAGATTGCTGGGGTAGGAAACACTGCCCAGAGTCAAGTTGCAGTAAAGATCTAAGTGGCAGAGGTGGGAAATGGAAAGGTGGAATTTTACGTTTTCACCAGATATGGTTTAAGCTCATTCTATAGGTTGCCAAGCTATAGACTGTGGACCCCTAATAAGGGAAATTATGGGCAACAGATATTTTTTCCACAGTACAATGCAGTATTACTTGGAGTTAAGGCTTAAATCCAATAGAACTGGATATCCCCTCCGATGATATAGTTAATGGGCCACCCTCCACAACAGTGGCTATACCAGCAGTTTAATGAAGCGAAATGAATGGATTAAAATAAAATTGGTGGAAATACAGTAATCTATTTCTGGAAAAATGCATCCATGTATCATTTTTGCTGGAAAGCAATGGGGAAAGGGGTATGACAACAACAGAAAAAAAACATACATAAATAGGATTATTTTGTCTCATTGTCTATGAGACAAATCTACATTCTTAGATTTTAGGTGGAATAAGGCGGAACAGGGGTAGCAGTGGCCTATAGAACCTGCCAAGAACACATGGAATCTAGTGTATGAACATAGTATTGTCCTGTTTTTGAAGCAGTTGCCAAGGGGACTCTTCCCTTTGTTGGGGGAGGGGAGGCAGGCATGCAAACATGGTCTGGATTGGGCCAGCCGTATGACCCTAAATAAGAGAGGGCAATAATAATAATAATAACAACCCACTCACTCACACCTATCTCTCAAGCTCCCACTGGAGTTCACACTGAAATGGGCAGCACAGCTCCTTATTCATCTTTATACAACCCAAAAGCACCTGGCAGAAGGCCTTACACAGAGAAAAGTGCTAGGATATTTATTGAATTGGATTATACGGGGGCAAATACCATACTTTAAAAGTGTTAAAAGACTGTTTGATACACTTAGTCTAGTCAAAAACATTGTATTTAAGAGACAGAAGCTTGGAAAAAGTGGTTAGTAGAAAGCCAGTTTGGCTAACAGACAGTTTGAGTGTCTTACAGCTGCATTAAAAGCAGAAACTGGTAAACAACTTCCCATAGTGTGGCAGAGGATTCATTAAGACAGCTCTGAGTCTCAAAGAAAGATGGAAATGCTGAAAGAAACCAAAAATAAAGGCAATTTGACTTTTTAAAAAATGAACAACTTTTCTTTTTTTTTTTTTTTTTTTTTTTTGTAGAGCAGTTTTAGGCTCACAGCAAATCTGAGCAGGAAGTGCAACGATTCCTCATATGTCCCTGCCCCTCCCCCACATGCACAGCCTTCCCCATTGTCAACATCTCCCACCAGAGTGGTGCTTTGGTTACACTTGTATCTATACTGACATGTTATCACCCAAAGTCTACAGTTTACATTCAGGTACGTTCTTGGTGTTGTACTTTGGGTTTAGACAAATTTATAAAGACATGCATCTACCACTAAGATATCCTACAGAGCAGTTTCACTGCCCTAAAAAATCCTCTGTACTCTGTGCTCAAATAGACAGGAACAGAAATCCTCTATTTCTGTTCAGACCCATCTTGAAAACAGAGCAAACAGAGAACAGGAGGAAAAGGCCAGTTTTGAGTCATCATTATCAACAATGAATAGAGAGTAAAAGGGGTGTGGCTTCAAGCCCAGGAAAACAGAGAGTCCGAAAGGTTGACTGGGTTCTGGAACCCAGCCTGCTGCTTTCTTCTCTTTTGTTCCTCCTGGTTCCTTCCGTGACAACACCCAGATTTGAATGTCCTTCAAGGAGTCCCTAAAGAGCAAGATCTGGGAGGACCTGGTGGCTGACGGAAGCCTCAGGCTATAATGGGGGCCCTTCACTCCAGGCTTGGCCATCACATCCATCCCACTCTAGGGCTGGTATTAGTTGAGCTGGTCTGGCTCAAGTACTATAAACAAATGTCCTATCCAAGAGGAGAAGTGGAGGGTTTTTATGGATTCATAGGATGTTAGGCAGGAAGGTCTATGGTTAGACAACTTATACCAATTGAGGTCTTTAAAGAGAAAAAAACTAAAGTCCAAAGGGATGAAATGATTCCTGAGGGTCACAAAGAGAGTTAGAGGGTAAACCAAGGACAGAAACCTTGTCTACCAACTCCCTGTTAAGTATTCAACCACTATCCACACACTGTATGGATGTGCTATTCTCCTTTTAGACAAACTCTGTTATTCTACAGCATTCTCTGTCCATACTATTTTCCCAGAGAAAATCCTTTTTTTTTACTTTAATGATTTTTATTTTTCTGCATTATAGCTGGTTTACAGTGCTCTGTCAATTTTCTGCTGTACAGCAAGGTGACCCAGTCACACATACATATATACATTCTTTTTTCTCACATTATCATGCTCCATCATAAGTGACTAGATATAGTTCCCAGTGCTGTACGGCAGGATCTCATTGTTTATCCTTTCCAAAGACAATAGTTTACATCTATTAACCCCAAATTCCCAGTCCATCCAACTCCCTCCTGCCCCCCTTGGCAACCACAAGTCTGTTGTCCAAGTCCACGCTTTTCTTTTCCATGGAAAGGTTCATTTGCACCATATATTAGATTCCAGATATAAGTGATATCATATGATATTTGTCTTTCTCTTTTTGACTTACTTCACTTAGTATGAGAGTCTCTAGGTCTATCCATGTTGCTGCAAATAACACTATTTTGTTTTTTAATGGCTGAGTAGTATTCCATTGTGTATATATACCACATCTTCTTAATCCATTCATCTGTCAATGGACATTTAGGTTGTTCCCATGTCTTGGCTATTTTCCCAGAGAAAATCTTTAAAGGAGTATGTGCAGGTATGCGTGTAAGTGTGAGCGGGGCACTTGTTCAGAAACAAGAATACACAGAGGTCTTGGGAGTGCCCACGTGCTCACTCTGGCCCCCTGATGTTCTCCCAGGCAAATGCCAGGGCTTTTCCTAAGTATTCATACTCTGACTGGGGCATTCTCCCATACAGCCCAGATCTCAGCCAGATGTGCTCATCCCCCTGTAGGATCTAAACTGGACTGGTCTAAACTTCCATTTCATTCTCTAAGGACCTTCATGGACCTTCCCCAAACTGCTGTGATTTCCAGAGCAAGTTCTAGCCTTGTGGTTACTTTTGATCCTAACTTCTTTCCTAACAAATAGCTCCAGTTATGGATTAACTACAGGGGCAAATGTGACATTTTCTGTTCTACATTGTATGTGGAAGTCAAACCCATTTCAAAAACTCCCACCAAAAGCAAAACCACTCACTGAAGATGACCATGTGCCAGAAGCTTTGTGTGAGGCCACTTACACTGAAACAATTCAAACTACCTCAAACTGGCCAGCAGACATGCCCATTTTTAAAAGTGCCCCCCTTCAGTGATCTTTTTACTAGCCAGGTAAACCTAACTTTTGCCATCTCCCTGACTCTTCTTTCCTCTTCTTTCTCATTGTCTTTTTCTCCCTTCCTTCTCTTTTTAGGATTGCTTGGGATTCTGTATTCTTCTCAGTCTACTATCTAGAGCAGTGATTCTCAACTGGAGTGATTTTTTCCCCCAAGGGACATTCAACAATGTCTAGAGACATTTTTGGTCGTCATGAATGGAGGGTGCAACTGGTGTCTATTAGGTAGATATCTGCTGCTAAACACCCCACAATGTACAGGAAGGCTCCCTGAACAACCAATTATCTAGCCTCCAATGCCATGGAGTCAAGAAACCTTTATCTAGAGAAACTTGGTTGTTGCAAACTCTATTTTCAAAGACTTACCCAAATTCCTTCTGTCCACCTTAAAAAGTGGCTGTCATGTTCTTACTTTGGTTACACTAACAAGATCCAGAAGAAACATCACCTGCTCTTGCAGCCTTCCTGGACCCCTCTTTCCACTCCTCCATCAGTGCCTTCACAGCATTCCTACACACCACCATTCTGTTATCCAACCATTTCATTAGACTCCAGCTGCCCAGTATCATAGATCAATTTCTTTTAGTGCCCCAGCACAGATTCTGGCGTCAAATAGACATTTATTAATGTTTGAAGAATTTTATTCAGTGTTCAATGAGCAGCTGCCCCCATCTCAGTACAAAGCCTGACAGTACGGCAGAAACTGTATTGGCAGCAGAGGGCAATCAGAACTTCCTTCAGGCAGAGAAGGCACGTGTGCCCCGGGAATAACAATACGATGATGCAAAGCATAGCCTTAGTTGGAAAGACCACACATTGGTCCTCTTAGTGAAAAGATCCACGATGACTGAGTATAGCTCTCAGAAGCACCCATAGTCAACAGAGGATTATCAACCATACAAAATTGTTGCCATTCCAATTTTCAGTGATGGCTTCATAGCTTGCAATTTGCATTGCAATCAGGACTATTTTAAAGGAAGAGGTGTAACAGCCTATCTAAATATTGCTAAAGCACACATAAATGCCCATTTTTCCTGACTGAGTAATGATAAGTGATATAATTATTTTAGAATTAGCAGTAATTTTCCAAGGCTTTGTGAGTAGTTCATGAAGTAATGGAATTTCAAATGGTAACTTCTAGATAAACAATTGGTTAGTGAAAAAGGGGGAAAAAATGATGCCCACATAAAGAAAAGGCATGACCGAAAGAACTAGGAAATTTCATATCACGTTTCTTATCAACCATTTTGATCTCACCTTCCAAATATTATTACACCAAGATATCCATCCACGGCAAATACAGCTGAAGTGTTATGCCACATCATTTCTATTTTTTTAAAGGGTCAGTGGCAAATTTTGATGCTCTCTACGGATAAGATCCCTCATATATTTGTTTATTCAGAGATAAAGTAAAAACAAAGGGAAGACAGTGGAGAGGCAAAACAAAGGGAGACAGAAACCATCTGGACTTTGTGTGGCTACATCCCTGCCAAAGTGAATGACTTTCTGCCGAATGTCCAATTACTAATCACCCTTTCTCTTGTTTCAGCCTCAGGCCACTCCCCTGGAGCAGATCCTGCTTATTTGTGAACCCAACAACTAGTTCCCCTGTCCTCCCTGCTGGTAGACTATTCAGGTAGCAATAGCCACTTGCCTCAGGGCACATAGGCCCCTCCCCTTCCCCACTAGTTTATCTTGGTTTAGTTAGTCTAACTCAGAATATCTTATTTCCCCCTCATGATTTCTTTTTTTAAGTTTTATTAAAGTATAGTTGATTTACAAAGTTGTAATACTTTCTGCTGTACAACAAAGTGACTCAGTCATACATATACACATATCCATTCTCTTTCAGATTCTTTTCCCACATAGATTATCACAGAATACTTGGTAGAGTTCTCTGTTCTATACAGCAGGTCCCCATTGGCCAATCATTCCATATACCTCAGTGTGCATATGCCAATCTCAACCCCAGTCTATCCCTCCCATCCCCCCATCATGAAATCGTTGTACACATTTTTTACTCAAATACTCCCCAAACTCTTCCATAATACTTTAATATCACAGATAGACTGTACATCTGATTACGTAGCCTTTTGAAGGACAAGGAACCACTATAACATCTAAGTTTTTTTGTCCCCGTGGCAGGCAGAATAATGGTCCTCTATGCATTTTCACATCCTAATCTCTGGATCCTATAAATATTTAGCAAAGAGGAAATAAGGTTGCAGATGGAATTAATGTTGCTATTCTGCTGAATTTGAGATGGGGATATTATCCTGAATTATTCTGGCACACCCAATATAATTACAAAGTTCCCTAAGGGGGTGAGGAGGTGGGAAGGAGGCAGAAGACGAGAAAGAGAGAGGGCATCAGGAAAAGACTCAAGTGGTCATTGCTGGCTTTAAAGATGGACTAAGGGGGCCATGAGCCAAGGGAGGCAGGCAGCCTCTAGATGAGGGAAAAGGCAAGAAAGTAGATTCTTTCCTACAGCTTCTACGAAGAATGCAACCCTGTAAACACCTTAATCATGGATCAGTGAGACACATTTTGAGCTTCTAACATCTAGAACTGTAAGGTAATAAATCTGTGTTATTTTTAAACCACTAAGTTTGTGGCACTTTCTCATAATAGCATAAGAAACCCACCCTCTCCTCATCCCAAACCAATATTTGTCCCTATGGTGGCAATTCTGCTACCACTGAGCATCACAGTCTGAATCTATCATTATATTTCCATTTTCCTACTGATTTAGAACTAGGCTTGTGACACAATTCTGCCCCCCCCCAAAAAAAAAGAAAAAATGATTGAGGGGAGAGGAAGTCTTCTGGAGGTTTCTGAGAATTTTTGCTCTTAAAACATGGAGATATTCATAAACAGGAATGTCCTTTTGTTTCTCTCTCTGGAGATGTTGTCATCTCTATTTGATACCTGGACCTGTTACCATGAGACAATTTAGGGCAAAATGATGAAGAAAAACCCCACCTGCTAAAGACAGCAGGGCAGGAAAGCAGAAAGAAGCAAAATCCTTGCTGCCTTGGTTAGGCATAGACATAACCAACCGTGGAACTGAGATACCTCCAACCTTCTTGTTATGGAGAAAGAAAAATGCTCTTGAAGCCAGTTTTGGATCGGCTCCAAGTCTTGCTGTCAAAAGCAGCCTTAGAACCTTTACCAGAAATGAACTCATTCTGTAAGCAAAACACCCACCACAAGGTATCCCCTCATTAGCTGAAATTTAATGGGGTGAAAAGAAATATTTAAAGTAAAAGATCATTTCAGTCAGATTATAAGATTGAGATGCTAATTAAAGATGCTCAGCAGACAGTCGAAAAAACAAAATAAAACCTAGAATAGCATGGAAGGTCTTTTTGGGGAGCTAGCTTCTGCCCATAGTCCCAGCCTATTCTCTCTTCCTTACTCCATCCCCCCACCAGCCCCTACCCTACACTCCAGGTGGCCTGTACCCTAGTCACCCTGGATGACTTTCCATTGTAAATACGTGCCTCTCAGTTCTTTTGCAACTGTGTGAGATGGTCCCTAGAGCCCTTTTTCCCGCTAATGCGTTCTCATTCTTCACAATTCAACTCATACTAGCTTCATGGAACCAACCCTGGCATCACCCCTACCCAGAGAGAATTAAACATTAGTGATCCTGCTTTACCTGTCTTCCCACTGCATCTTGGGCACATCTTCATTTGCCCTTTATAAATTATTGGGACAGCTGTTTTTTGACTCAACATCTGCCTCTCCATCCACCCCCACTAACCTGGGCTCTAAAGCCAAAACCTGTGGTCTTCTTATGTAATGCCTGCACTTAGTTCTGTGCCTGGCCCAGAATGGGAGGGAGGGGGAGGAGAAGAAAGAGAGGGAGGATGAATATGAATGAGAGGGCTTGGAGCTTGAATGAGACAAAGACCCAGGATATCATTTGGGGCATCGTCAACACACAGATGATGGCTGAAAGTGAAAGCTTGGACAAAACTGCCAAGAACAGATCCTTCAGAAGCATTGCCACTGGGGTGGGAGGAGGGCAAGGCGCCAATAAACGTAGTAGAAGGAGCCCTGACTGCTGTTAAAGAAGACAGTTTCCAGAAGAAGGTATCAGCTACAGTGGAAGATGCGGGGCGGGGGGCGGGGGCGGGTGTCAAGAAGGAGAGGGCTGGTAAAGGCCTTGAACTTGGCCTCTAAGATACAGCCTCCAAGAGAGTAGTTTCAATAGAAGGAGTAGGAAAGAGGCTAAACGGCAGGGGGTAAGAGAAGTGGAAACAAAGAATCCGTGTGTCCACACTGACCACACCTACACGTGCCCCGTGGCTGGACCAGACCAGAAAAGAAAGAGAACAAAATACATGACTCGTTGTCTTCCCTTGTTCTACATTCATACAGGCTAATAAGCCTGAAAACATTTTTATTTTTTTAAAAATTCTAATGCCTTCGCAGGTTTTGGTCCATTTAAGAAAAAGCCCTTTAAGGATTGTACCAAACTAGCCACCAGATGACTAACCTGCACTTGGCTACACAAAGAAGGGTATAAAATACCGTTCACTCTGCAGGCACTGTCTTGGCAGCTTGGAGATGGGCGACATGGCAAGGTTTAGGGGGGACCCCTTTGCTCCAAGAGAAAGGGCCCAAGACGAGGGCCAGGACACGGGAGTCCTGGTACTAGATTTTCCACTAGCTCATCCTATGACCTTATCTAAGTCAGTCACATGTCTCCAGGCCTCAGTTCTTCCCCTTTCTAACCTGCTGTGTTTGTCTGACCCTACTCACTGGTACTGGGAGGTAATTCAACCATTCAATGACTATTTGCCTATTAGTTCAATAAGCAAAGCTTTAAGCTAAGAGGCTAATTCTTCTAATGGAAAACTCTGATCCCTATTATCACATAAATCCCTCCTGGGAAAGGTAACAATCTGAGCTGTTATTAGTCATTAACACTAATGTGTAAATGTTTCCTTGGTTATAATAACGGCAAACATTTCTTAAGAGCTTACTGCTGGCTAGGCCCTAAGCTTAAAACGTTATGTGCATTTTCTCTTTTAATCATCCCAGGAACAAGACAAGTGAAGGCTATTGTTATTCTCAGTTTCCAAATGAGGCAAGTTGGGCTTGAAGAAATCACTTGCCTAACCTCGCACAGTGAGATCACTGGGCACTGGCCCAAACAGGATTTGGAGCCATGCAGGGTAGCCCCAAAGCCTGTTGTACAGTCACGGCTCTGCAAAGAAACAGAACCAGTAGGATGTATAAACACATAAAGAGAAGTATTTTAAGAAACTGGCTCATGCATAAAGGAAGCTGGCAAATCCAAAATCTGCAGGGTGGGTCAACAGACTACAGATCCCTGAAGGCGCCCCCAGGGGTGCAGTTCAAGTCTGAAGACTGTCTGCTGCAGAATTCCCCCTCGCTTGGGGAAAGCAAATCTTTTGTTCTATTCAGGCCTTCAACTGATTGGGTGAGGCCCACCCACATTAGGGCAAGCAATTTCCTTTACTCAAAGTCTACTGATTAAAATATCAGTCACATTAAAAACAAACAATCAAACGAAACTCAGAGAAACATCCACCATGACATTTGACCATATATTTGGACATCATGGCCCAGCTAAGGTGACCATAAAATTGACCATCATACCTATGCCCTTAACAGAATGGGGTACTTATGGTTTTAAAATTATTAGTTCGCTCTAAAGCATCCCCTTTTGTTTTTCGTGTTTGGGTTAATAACAGAATTCCCTACCTAGCTGTCCAAACCAAGAGTTTGCAAGCTATCCCTGACTCTTTCTTCCTCCTCACTCTATACATCCAATTGCTTGCAAAGACCTATCGATTCTACTTCCTAACAGTGCTCCTATTTGTCACCTCACCTCCATCCTCACTACCACAGCTTTATTTAAGACCCTGTCACTTGTTGCCTGGACTATTGCAATAACCCACTAACTCATCTTGCTGTCTACAGATGGATTGACTCTCTCCATCCATTTTTCAACCTACTGTCAGAGGGCTCTTCAGGAAACACAAATCTGGTCATGCTGCTGCCCTATTTTAAACCCTTCAATAGCCCTATCTCCTTAGTTTGGTGAAAAGGTCCTTTACTATCCTGTCCTCATTTATTTTCCAGTCTCATCTCCTGCCATCCCTCCAACAAACAACCACATTCATTGCACACTTCCCCTTACAAAAATGGTGGTACTCCTTTAAAATTGCCAAGCCCTTTCTTGGTTCTAAACTTTTGCAAGTGCTATTCTCCTCTGCCTCAAAAGCCAGTCTCCTTTCTCCTTGAACTGGTACAAAATCATCATTTTGGGACAGTGTTTCCCAAGATCTGGGCAAAATAAAGCTTTCATATTATATCTGCCCTTCCAGAGCCTCAGCAGAGAATTCACCAACCACTGAAAGTAACTTCCCCTCTAGAATGTAAATTCCTGGGAGGCAGCACTGTGTTCTGTTCATTTTGGTAATGCAAACACTTAACAACATAGTACCTGGACATATGAGGCCAGGTACTTTATAAAAAGTTTGAGAGGGTTCCCTTCATGGCTCAGCAGTTAACAAACCCAACTAGGATCCATGAGGATGCAGGTTTGATCCCTGGCCTCACTCAGTGGGTTAAGGATCCAGCGTTGCCATGAGCTGTGGTGTAGGTCGCAGACGCAGCTCGGATAGGGCATTGCTGTGGCTGTGGTGTAGGCTGGCAGCTATTGCTCTGATTTGACCCCTAGCCTGGGAAGTTCCATATGCCACAAGTACAGCCCTAAAAAGAAAAACAAAAAATTGAGACAGCAGAAATATGACCTTCTAAGAGGCAACATTTGTGGTGTGCCCCCCTCGCTTGGTGAAAAAAGTGCCTATCACCTCATAATGTAATACAGAGCCTAGAAATCACTGAAGGTACCTAAGAATAGCCAGCAGCTCCATTTTTCCTTGGGAAATATTCAAACATCTTTGTTTGTTTTTCAAGGGTTAAAAAAAATGTTTCCCAACCTCTAGGAAGAATTGATAACCAGAGAAGAAATGATAGCTAGAACAATGAAAAAGCACAAAGGTTGAGCTGCACTTCAAGACACTTGCAACAAAAGGATCTTCAGACACAACAGATTAGGGGTGGATTCTTTTCAGGAGACTGGCTGAGCTGTCATCTTGCTGCCTCCAGCCTCTGTACACGTGAGTACCTGAACTATGAGAGTACAGCCTGGAGAAATCGGGTGTACGCTAGACCATGTTTGTTACAGTAAATAAGAAATGAAACCACAAATCTTGTGCATCACAGAGAAGACATGCTTTACTGCTCACAGTGAACACAAGACCATCAATAATCTGGGGGATGTGAGGTTGTAAGAAGCCTTATATCTGATACGTCATTAAGACAAAGCCATGTCATAATTTTGTGAAATCTACACAAAGGAGGAGGTGGCAATTGTTGAGGGAGACAGTGATGCCAAGCTCCAATTGCCTCGATCAAGCCTGAGGGATTTAAGAAGTGTTTCTGTCCCTTTACTCACTGACTCCTCCTGGTCCCTGTTTAGGAACTGCGGCTACTGAAGGCTAGTGAAGGAAATACCACAGTTCCGATGACAAAGACATTCCGACCACTGAGTGTTTCAGGGTAAGAATGGAGTAACCAATCTTTATCACCTTGAACCTGGAAAAGGTATGGGACAAAACAACGTATACCGGGAATGCTGGGAAGCCAGAGACACAAATCCCGTCAATGGAGCAGCTCCTTCTTGAGCATAAAGTTGAAGTGAAGGCAAAACAAAGCACGTATGTCGAAAGAAATAAACAAATGTTCATTTTTATAATTGAGAATTTCAAAGCAATCTTGTGCATTTATTGGTGAAAACCTTTACCTCTGAAGCACATAACATTTGAAATGCTAACATCTGTCTCCCTGGTCTCCGGGTCTCCATCCACAAGCACCGCCTCTTCCTTCAGCACCTGGGCCAGCGCTTTCCCCTGCGAATCCCCCTGCTTATAACGTCCCCGTGGGAACTGATCGCCTTGTCCTCTGCACGCACACAGCTCATGACCTGTACTTCTATGGAGCAATGATTTTCTCTCATCTCGGTTCTAAGCCACTGGAAGGTAACGATCACATCACCTCCATCTTTGTAATGGGACCCAGTGCCTATCACAACGTCTGGCCCTCAACTAGTGCAGAACAGCTAATCCAGTGTGACCTTAGGATGGCTCCTGTTGTTGCAGAAATAAAAGACACCAGAGTTCTGCTCCTGTTCCACCTTCATTAATCAAGTCCTACCTCCAACTTTTTGTTTACAAGCAAGGGAAAGAAAAGCTGAACTCACAAGTTCATGCTGCTGCGATCAAGACCCAAAGCATATGTTGGCCCACATGGAGGGCCCAATGCCAAAAGCCAGGGAGGAAACCCAAGGTTCTCCAAGGAAAAATACAAGTGGGAAACTGAGGAGAAAACACCCTCCATCAAGGACAGCAACTGCAGCCAACCCACACCAGGAATACCTCCGCCGGCGCTTTGGTAACCGCCACAGAAGGTCAAAGCAGAGATAGGCAGCTGGGGCGGGCAGAGAAGGGTCACAAAGGGGCCGTGGGGAAGCAGGCAGCCATCGCCCCCACCGCCTCTCCGCAGCAGGGTTCCAGCCCAAAGCATCTCCAAGCTGCAGGAGGGGAAAAACCCCCAGTTTGGCTGAAATTTGGTTTTATTTCACGGGGCTGGCCATTTTAATAACAAAAATGAGACTTCATACACTTAGAAGTGACTAAAGGACTGGATATGAAGCCAAGCTTTCCTCTGGTGTCGGAGGGGGCGGGAGCTAGACCATCACATGTAAAGAAGCAGTAGGAAGAAAAAAAAATAAGAGTATTCTTAAAATAAAGAAGTTGCATTTTAAAAATAAATAAGCAGTGCTGTGAAGTATACTCAACATGCTGATTACGTGTTTAAAGTCAGTTCTCAATAGTAGGGCTTTCCCAGAATGCCTTTCTCCCTTTAAGACACATAGAACACATAGGCCCGCAAGCGTTCTCACAGTCCTACAAGGAATCCACTTCCCCCACCTTTTTCTGGCCACACCCACGGCATATGGAAGTTCCCCAGGCCAGGGATGGACTCTGAGCCCTAACTATGACCTACACCACAGCTGCAGCAAGGCCAGATCCTTAACCCACTACACCAGGCCAGGGATCGAACCCACACTTCCACAGAGACAACATCACGTCCTTAACCCATTGCACCACGGGGGGAAATGCCCCCCTCCCTTTTTAATTGAAGAAATGAAAAATTCATTGATTTAGAAACCATACAAAGAATTAAACCTATTCTTTGAAAATAGAGAATTCAGCCATGTTTAAAACAGCCAAACAAAATACTCCAGTTCTTTCCTTATGACCTGGGCTCCTCCAATGGCTGTCCAGGCAGCTAGTAGTCAGAACTGGCCCCTGGCTGAGAAGGCAGCTCTTTGGCCTCTGTGTGACCTGTGCTATTTTCACAGACCGGACTCCAGTGGTGGTGGCCAGAGTCTGCATCTATTACAGACAACTGCAGAGGAGGGAGACGTGGCCATCATCAGTGAGCGTGAAGGCCCTGGCTGAAGGCTTCTGGCTCCCAACACACTGGGCTGAGACAGCAGAACAGAAGGCAGAGCCTTTTCAAAGTGGAGGAGAACACCCAACGGAAGACTTTTCTTATCCCTGAAACTGCTTTGCTTGTTATCATTTAGATGCAGGCCAAAACGATTTTTGACAAATACTATGATTCATGGTTACATTGAAAACCTATTTTTCAGGGACATTTTAGCTACTGTAACAATGTGACATATGTTGATAGAGCTCTATCATGCCCCAGGCACTGATGAATAAGACCAGGTAGGCTAAGAAGGTCACGGTCTAGGTGGGAGGCAGAGAGGTGAGCAGACTGACAGCACATAATATGCACAGTGGTTCGCCTGCCTGGCAGGCTTTTCTCCTTGCTCTAGAAGAGCGTCTCAATTTAGCATTGAGGAATGACCCTCCCTGTGGCTTTGACCATGTGTTGCAAGCAGGGCTCATGCCACCTTCCTCTCCCCAGCTCCAGATGGGCATGTGACCCAGGCCTAGCCTCTGTGAACAGCACCTTCTTTAGGCCATAGTGGTAGCTTGAATGACGGACCTCAGCCACCATGGTGAGGCCACATCTGGGTCTCTGCTGGAACTAATGCAGGTGAAACATGCCAGTCCCTCTAAGGTTGCTCTAGTAGGTTGAAAGTTTCTCCTCAGAAGATACAGCCATCTGGAACCTCAGAATGTGCCCTAATTTGGAATAAGGATCTTTGCAGATATAACTACGGGAGGAACTCAAGATAAGATCACCTTGGATTAGAGTGGGCCCTAAATCCAATGACGAGTGTCCTTATAAGAGACAGGAAAAGAGAAGACTCAAACACATAGAGAGGCTGGTGATGTGACCATGGAGACAGAGGTCGGAGGGATGCAGCCATGAGCCAAGGGATGCTGAGAATTGCTGGTGGCCACCAGAGGCCAGGAGAGAGGCAGAGGGCGGATGATCCCTTGAGCCTCCAGAAGGAACCAACCCTGCTAACACCTCAATTTCGGACCTCCGGCTCCACAGTGGCAGGAGAAAAAATTTCTCTTGTTTTAAGTCACACGGTGTGGTGATTTGTTAAGGCAGCTAAGGAATACACTTGCTAAGCTGGCAGTTCACAAGCTCACAGCTGCCAGGGGGCCCTCTTCCCACCACATGGAAGAAACCTGAGGAGAAAGCCAACAGCCAAGAAAGCAGAAGCCAGAGCTGGCACAGGACGCATTGCTGTCAACGTCATTTGAATGTGGAGCTAAGCCGACCTGAAATCTGATTTACTCCTAGACTTTTCAAGTTTCTGAACCCCAGATGTTCTCATTGGCTTGAGTTTGAGTCCTGACTAAGACAGTGAAATAAATGCTTTTGTACAAAACTAATACACAGAAACCTCACTTAAAAGGGTGTGGAACATATGTATGACTGGGTCACTGTGCTGTACAGCTGAAATTGACAGAATACTATAAATCAGCTATACTTTAATTTAAAAAATAAAACAACAACCCGAAAATATTTTAAATCAATAAATAAAAGGGGAGGAAAAAGAGTGTGGAGACCAGAAGGGGGTGCTCTCACGCCCTGTGGTGATAGCAGAGCCCTGCAGGGCCAAGACTCCTCTCCCTTCTAGGACTCAGCCAATGAAAAGCCAAGGACCCTTGATTTACTACTACCCTCCCCCCCAACTTTCTTTTCCCCTCCCTAAAAGCAGACTCCTTCCCTTGCTGTGCGGGTACTTGCACGTGGCTCACCATGGCTGCAGGCCCCAAAGTACAATTCTCTGCTGATTCTGAACAAACCCATCTCTGCTGGAAGAGTATCTATTTGTTTCCCATCAATACGTTCTTCACTAAAGATGTGTACAAAGGGTTGCATTCAGAAAAGAGCTCAACTAACCCCTCTGGGAATCTAGGAAGGTTTCGCAAAGGAGGTATCATTAATGCTGGGTCTTAAAGTATCTGAAAATAGCTCCACGCAGACATGGGGGATGCAGCATTTCCAAAAAATGGAAGAAGACCCGCACAGGCACATTAGAAAAAGCTCAAGTCATAAGGTGTGGCACAAAAGTACAATGAGTGAGAGAGAGGGAAGGAAAGGCAAGAAATCAGACCGTGTAAAGGTCATGGTCTCGTTGTCCTCCCTGCAGCTTTGCAGGCCAAGGATGGCCAACAGGACACAAGAAGCCAAAGTCTGCAACCTCAAAAGAGAAATAGCAAGAGGTGGTAAGGAGAACATGAATTTTGGAGTCAGAGAGAACTCTGAGCTTGAATCTTAGGCTACCACTTCCTAATGAATGAGTTTATCTTGGGCTCTATGTACTTTTTTTCAGCCTTGGTTTTCCCATCTGTAAAATAGGTATAATAGATGCCTCAGAGCCCAGTGAAAGTTCAATTAGATGGTACATGTAAAGTAAGCATAATAAATGCTACTTCCAGAGTTCCCATCATGGCTCAGCGGAAGGAACCATGAGGTTGTGGGTTTGATCCCTGGCCCCGCTCAGTGGGTTAAGGATCTGGCATTGCAGGTTGCAGGTGCAGCTTGGATCTCACGTTGCTGTGGCTGTGGCTCTGATTAGAACCCTAGCCTGGGAATCTCCATATGCCAAGGGTGCAGCCCTAAAAAGCAAAAAAATTTTAAAAAAAATTAATTTTCCCTGTCCTTTCAATGAATTATCCAAGGACAACCTTACATTTGGGGACAATAAGACAGAGAGAGAGAGAAGGACAGAGAGAGATTTTGGTAAGCAAAGATTCACATGTAATAGAATATGCTGCATGTTGAAATTTACAAATCAATAGTAATTAGGTCAAGTCATAATTTTACACACTTTATTTTTTTCTGTCAGTAAATTCTTCTTTTTTTATTTTTTATTACTCAATGAATTTTTTACACACTTTAAATGAAAGCTACACTAAACCCAATTTTTGGAGACCATTGTATCAAATCACCCATTTCTGTGACCCTTGACTGTGGACCCAGAAGCGTTTCCAGAATCATCCTTGTATTATGAAAGCACAAACATGTTCAGAAAACTGCATGATGATTAATGAGCCTTAAAATGAATCAGTAACACAAGAGTCTACAAGCAACAAGAAATATGAGTTCAGAGAAAAATATTTACAACTATAAACAAGGAAGCTCTAAACGTCAGGTCCTCCTAGAACACAGGAAAAATAGCAATAAAGATCTCTAAATAGATTTTATTTAAATGGAAAAAAAAAAGTAACAACAACCTGAGGGACATTTACCTTTTTAGCTCTTCTTCACTGAAGCACTAGTTTCAGTGAAATTTTGCCAGGAAATAATTCACTTGATCTCCTTCCCCAAATCATCCTTTTAGGGGAGCCACCGAGTCATCTGGGACACACCCATCCCAACCTAAGGGCTCCAGGACACACCCTGCTCTTGACCAACAAGTCTTAAAAGAGTTTCCTTTCTGTGGCTTCGATCCCACAGCATCGTCACCTCATTTTCCTAGGTCTGGGACCTTGATCCTCTTTGTGTCTATAGGCCAACGCACACACCTCCCTGCCTTTATTTACCTCCACCCCAGTGCACGTCAACCCCAAAAAATTTCCAACTCATATCCAAGTTCCCTCTTGCCTCTACAATCCAGTTTTTGCACACGATCCCCTTAAAATCTGAATTGCACCACACCACTCTCCAAACCCTTCAAAAACCTTCCATTGCTTAAGAATACAATCCACACTTGCTGTGACCTCTGACAGTAATCAATCACGCTTTTCACCTGCTCTGCTGCCACCCTCCTCCTTGCTGAGAGCCAGCCACACTGGCTTCCAGGATATCTCTCAACTCAACATGCATTCATTTCTTTCTTCGTAAGTTAAGATCTATACTTATTATCCTGAATTTACAATCATTTTCTTTTTTGGGGGGGTCGGGGGGTAAATGTCTGTAGCATGTAGAAGTTCCCAGGCCAGGGATGGAACCCATGCCACAGCAATGACAATGCTGGATTCTTCAATGCTAGGCCACCAGGGAACTCCTTGTTTTCTTTTTAAATCAGGCTCCTCACCAGAATCTAAGCCCCTTAAGGCCAGAGACCAGAACTGCAAATTCCCAGCACCCAGCACAGTCCAGCTTCACATAGACACCAGTCATCTGCCGAATGAGTCATCTGTGCACACACTCCGCGGGGCCTGGAAGCATGAGTGTGAATGTCAGAAGCTCTGTGCCTTCAGGACATCTTGCCGTCATGATTCACGTCACACACCTGTACCTGGAAGACTCAAAGCCACTTGGAAGGGGAATAATCCATTGGGCATATTTATGTACTTTCTGATTGGCCCCAACCCATCCATCAGACCGAGCAGAGCTCAAGCCTGTAACTCAGCTTTACCCGCCTGGAAACGTGGATCCACCATCTGGCTCCGGTTCTCAGAATCAAGTTTAGCAGCAGTCTGGACATCAAACTTGCTGTCATCTACGTAAGCTACTGATTCTGCTTCCCAATTTATTCCTGACCCTAAACTCTGGTTTCTTAGTCCTCTCTCCTCCCCATGTAACACCTTGGTGTAGACCCAGCCATGCCCCCAGGCCCCCCATCTCCCAAACGACAGCAGGTCGGTCATGAATTCTTACCCTGGGGAGGGCCCCCCCCTCTTTTCCACAGGACACTTTCACGTGGACTGCTAGCCCACCCATGTACCTTCCTCCTCCAAACACCTACTTCCTGATGTCCTGTCACCAGGATTCATTCACCTGCTGTGTGCATTTATTCACTCATTCAACAACATTTTTAAAGCATCTTCTAGACCTCACAACTACAGTGCTAAACCAGGACTAAATAGGTTCTGATATCGATTCCACTAGAGACCACGTTGCAGGGGCCGGGGGCTCCCCACACCAACAAGCAATTCTTGAAACACCAGCTGGGTGCCCTACAACTCAAGTCTGACGCTATCCATCCAGAGAGAGCATCCGATTCTGCAGGTTGAGGGTTTAGTCCTAGAAGATGAGTCCCCTCCCCAGCCCTGCATATGCCAATTGCAAACCCAGATTATCACCTGCGCTGCTCACCAACTGGCTATAGATTGGGAGTTCCAACGACCTTCCTCTTGAATTTCAGATTAAAAAGTATGTTCCCCACCTCCGAAAAAAGAGAGAAGTAATTAAAATCCATGGTGTGAAGACATCTGCACGATAGCCTAGAAACTGACCAAGCATTCACAGCTACCCACTTCTCACCCTCTACTTGGTCTTGGCAGATGCTTACTCAGGCTTCTCTCCTCCTTACATGCCCCTCAACACTGCCTTCCCCCAAATCGGAGCAAGCACTGAAAAATGGACCATGCCCCCCTGATTAGCTGCCTCTGGGACTCAGCTGACCAGAGCAGAACCCTTTCCCGGCAGACTCCCTTTGCCTACCCAGATTTCTTTTAAAATTTTCTGTTAAGCTCTTGCTCACCCCTGCCTGCCATATAAAAGAAAAAACCTTTCTCTCTTTGATTTTTGCGATGCCTGTGGATTTCTGAAGTCTTTCTCTCTTGCAATTGTCTTTAATTCTGAACAAAGTCTCTCTTTACCTAAGTTCTGAATTGATTTTTACCTGAGAGAACACTTAGAGGAGAAAACTAACTTGGGTTTTCTGGGAGGATGAGGAAGTGGCGATCAGAGGAGGTTTCTGCAAGTATTTCAAGACCTGAAGGACGTGGAAATGCTAACAAGACTTACGTGGGAGGCAGGCAGGAAGTCCAGGCTGAGGGACAGGGTGAGCGCATCTCTGGACACATGGCAATAGGTTCGGGATGTATCACCCAGAACCATAATCTCAGTCGAGGCTCTGCACGGCCAGATGGAGTTCTTGCCTCACCTGCATCTGGCATTGCTCCCAAACATCTGTCTGGGAGAGCTTCCTCGGCCCAGGTGTCTCCCTCCGTGTGCCCATGCAAACATGTGTTCCCTACCCCCAGCAGGCCATGGACACATCGGTTGAACTCTGGCGCTTCCAGAACAACTAAGGGATCAAGGTGTTGATGTGACAGAAACAGACCCTCTCTTAATCTTGCCTTGGACCCTTGGTCTGGGGCCTCTCATGCAGTGGACTTGGGCTGCATTCCCACAGCCTAGAGATAGGAAATGAAGAGAACCATGAGAAATGGAAAGACGGCCAGCTTGCCTGGAAAGCCTTTGTGCTACGAGGACAGGAATCAGGTTGGACTCACTCTGTGCCATATCTCCAACCTCCTAGGATGGGGCCCAACATATAATTGGTACTCAAAGCGTTCTTGAATGAAATGCCCCATCACCTCCCATGAATAATTCCATCCAGCACAGGATTCCTTCGGGCATAACATCAGGCACCATTTTGAAGGGGTCCACAGCGACTGCCCTCCGTGCTACTAAACGCAAAAGGCTAACAATGTACTCTGCACGTTCCTCCTTCCCTTAATAGCCTATTCTGGGGGTGCCAGCGGTGATTCGTGATGCAAATGTGGCCCCAGAGTCACATGCCCCGGAGTCCCACTGCTTCAGAAGTGTGTCTGAGCTGCTACAAGAGGCATTTTTTTTTTTCTCACTAGTGGAACTGCCAGAAGATATGTTTAAATCATTACTTAAAATTCCTTTCCCGACCAAACCTCTTCCCTGAGCTGTTAACAAGAAACAAAATGTGCTGACTCGAGTTTCACTTTCTCTCTCCTCTCCCCTGCCTTCCCCTTGTGGGGCCTCCAGTGAATCATGAAATGGCTCTGGCCAGGTAACATTGAAAGCAGCAAAGAAAGAAGCCCGGGATCTGTCAAAGCTGCAGATGTTAGAGAGAAAGACTGTGTGGCCCAGTTTTGCCGAGGGACGTGACCCTTGAAATAATTGGCACCTTTTTCAATAAACTATTCATCTTGTAGCCTCCTGATTGTATTCTTCCTGAGCCATTTATTTTCAAGGAAACCATAATCACTGTTTAGTTGATAAGTTAGGAAGGAAATCGGGAAAACACACTCCTAATTCTCAGGCCAACTCTTTCAGGATCTACAAGCAAAGTTACATAAATGGCTTCTGATGTTGCTTCATTCTGCAGAAATATGTTTTTATATCATGGTCTTCCATCAACACAGCAAAGTACGGATTGCACCTTAAAGCTCTCCTCGAGTGCTGGAATTCCCAAACAAACGAGCTGGAACAAGAAAATGACTTTGGAAAGGGAAATAAAAGAATGTGATTTTTTGGGGGGGTAAGCACAGGAGGAGACACAGGCATTCAGCAGTAAGGCAGGCAGAGACCAGCCAGTAAGGACAAGGGGAAACGGGGCTGGCTAGTCTGGTTCCAGAAGCTGATCCCTCAGGAGAAAATGGGTGTCCATAGCCCAAAATCCATCCAGGGGACCAGGACAAATGTGGGTTCAGTTTGGAGAGAACTCCATAAATCAGGGCTCAATCCAGCAGTCATGATTGGGGCTATCACTGAACTGTGACCCTTCCTCCCCCCCAAAAAAATTCATATGTTTAAGTCCTAATTCCTAGTACTTCATAATATGACCTTATTTTCATTGCAGCTGAAGTTCATGAAAGGTTATTACACATAGGATTAATGAAGATGAGGTCATACTTACACGAGGTCATCTAATATGAGGTCATATTGGATTAGGGGCACCTTAATCCAATGTGACTGGTATCCTTAAAAATGGGGAAATCTGGATACACACACAGCCACACGTGAAGAATACCAAAGATTGCCAAAGAACACCAAAGATGGCCAACCAACCACCAGAAACTAGAGGGGAGGCCTGGAAAAGACTGTCCTTTAGAGTTTCAGAGGGAACCAACCCAGCTGACACCTTGACCCCAGACCTTCTGCTTCCAGAACCATAACACAATAGATTTCTATCCCTTAAGCCCCCCAGTTTGTTGTACTTTGTTATGGCAGCCCTCGGAAACTAACACCTTCGGTGATGAGAGTTAGATCAGGAAAAGAATAACTCAAAACAGGGACTACACTGTTGACAGGACAGACCCTGACCCTTCCTAAAGCATTTAAATGGGAACTTCTTAGAGAGAAACTCAAACCATCATCTGAAGCTGAACTCCTTGATTCTAGGGAATACAACATCAAAAGGAAGTGAGAAATATAAAGACCACAAGCTAGACAGAGTCAAGACCACGCACGAGGGGCCCTCTGTTCAATAGCTTTGTGCAGAGTCAGACCTCAACAGCTATGCGATTACACACAGGGGACCAGACACCTCCACCCAGTCAGGTGAAAAGGTTGACAAGGAACAGACAGTGTGTCATGGTTCAATCTTGGAGGCCACAGTCTGGGGCAGAGCCCCTTCCTAGGAATCCAGAGTGTGAGTGGAGGTGGGACAATACTGTAAGTTTGCAGTGACCGAGAAAGGGGCTCAGAGTTCGCCCTGGAACCATCGGGAACAGGTTCCACCATGGCAAAATTATTCCGAAGCCAAGAGACTTGTAAGCTGAGGTTGGGGACAAACTGTTGGCCTGATTCAGACTCAGGAACTGAACAAAACTGAAACTGCTGCTAAGGGCACAGGGGATGCTGGGTGAGAGTGATCAGAGGGAACAGGGGTTGAAGCTGCAGAGCAAGTCAGATACTGTCTATAGGTGGATACATCTACAAAACCATCCACAGATCAAGAAATAAGAATTGTCAAAAACTATATATATATATACATACACACATACATTTACACATATTAAACATTTCACAAATTTACACATTACAAATTTGGCATCATATCCTACATTCATTGCTTGTGCTGTCTCTTTTTCTCAGGAAAATTTGTTTCTGTTGAACTTATCTAAATTAATTTTACTCATATCACAAAGTATACTCCCTTTGAGCTTGGGGTCCAGAAACCATCACCTTCCACTGGCTTATGGCAGGTCTTTTTGTTACATGAACTGCAGGATGCCTTCTCGTGGGTACTGTTTTCTTGGACAATGCCTCTAAATGATGCCTCCATGAAGGCAATGATCATATTCATTCGTAATTGTTTGTTTACATCTCTGTATCCACGGATACACAGTAGCCACCTAGGAAGCAGAGGCCATGATTCATCTCTGGGTCCCGAAAACCTAGAATAAGTATGACCTAATGCATGGTAGGTACACATTAGATGCTGGCTGAGTCAATTAATATACAGAAGGTTCAAAAAGAAGGGGAGAAAGCACACTTGGTGAGCCAACACTGACGGGCACTTAATTAATTCATGCATTCAACTAGGTGCCAACACTATTCCATGTAGTATATTAGTCATGCTAAGAAAATAACAATTATTGGAGTTCCCACCATGGCACAGTGGAAACGAAGCCGACTAGGAATGATGAGGTTGCGGGTTTGATCCCTGGCCTCACTCAGTGGGTTAAGGATCTGGCGTTGCTGTGGCTGTGGTGTAGGCAAGTGTAGCTCCGATTAGACCCATAGTCTGGGAACCTCCATATGCCACGGGTGCAGCCCTAAAAAGCAAAAAAAAAAAAAAAAAAGACAGACAGAAAATAACAATAATAATAGAATTGGTCCCTGCTGGGAGGTAAAAAGCAAGTTTCAGGAATGAGAAGTATCGACTGCTTCTATTTGAGCACTTATTTAGGCCTCACTCCACCTTCTTATTTGCTCACTGAGCAAACTGGACACAGGCTCAAGGCAATAAGACAATTGCTGCGCCACCCGCTGTCGAGGGTGGGTGGGCTCCTAACACAATATGAGTTGGCAGTTGTTGATCACTTACCACAAGCCACACATTGTTCTGCATGATTTTCTTCAATCCCTATACAATTATTATCCCCATTGTACAGATGAGGAAATTGGGGCACAGAAAAAAATAAGTCATGATCTTGGTGCCAGGCTATGACAGATCTGGAAGTCACACCCTGCCAGTAAGAACCTCTTCACTCCCCAACGCTGTGTGGCCTGAGGGATCAGGGGTAGGCTGAACCTACAGATCACAGGCTTTGGTATGTTCCAGTAATAAAAAATTGAATTCTGAGAGTCTCAACAGAATGGAAGCCCCAAAGATTCCCAAGTAGGTTACACGTTAGCAAAGCAAATACCTAACACATTGTGGGGAACATCTCTGCCCTTCAGTCCCAGAGCCTAAGCAAGCCTGACCACTAAGCTCTCAACACCAACACAACCAGGAATCTGGTGACAGTGGCCATGCCACAGAAACTCCTAAAGCACCTGTCGTATGCCAGGCCTTCTGCCGGGAGGAGCCCCTCCACTGAGAAAGGCACATTTTGGTGGATGAGGTATACAGAGAAACTAGCATCATGATCAGAGCGGCAAGTGGTCCCACAGGGTTAAGTTCAAGGACTCATGAGAGTACATCACTAAGGACGAGACAAGGTCCCTCAAGGTGATGCTGCACAGACTCCAGCAAACACACCTGTCAGGTGATACAATACGTAATATTCAACAGCCAGGGTGAAAAGAATAAGATAAGGTGGAGTTCCTGTTATGGCTCAGTGGGTTACGAACCCAACATAGTGTCCATGAAGATGTGGGTTTGATCCCTGGCCTCGCCCAGTGGGTTAAGGATCCGGCATCGCTGCAAGCTGTGGTGTAAGTTGCAGACAAGGATCGGATCCAGTGTTGCTGGGGCTGTGGTATAGGCCTTGAGCTGCAGCTCTGATTCGACCCCCAGCCCAGGAACTTCATCTGCCACAGGTTCAGCCCTAAAAAGAAAAAAAAAAAAAAAAGGATAAGCCAGGGTAGAATTCGTACCATGATGGGTATGGAAGACCAGTAAAGACAACAGAGAGGGTAGGTGGGCAAGAGCCACTTAAAATCTCCTCTCTGATCTTTCAGGCAGAATATGACCAAGTTTGAAGGTAATTAATGAATCAAACAAAGCCTTCTTTGGCTATTTATCCTACCCACCAGGCAGTACATCTACCACCTTCATAATAATGTATACGTTTTGCCGCACCTTGTGGAAAAAAAAATTTGTATTATCCCCATTCCTTTCGTTCATAATGCCTGATATCAAATAGAACTTTTGATGCACATTCACAAGTATTATATCACAGGATGATCACTGAGCAGAGGGCCCCCATTTCATAGACAAAGTCCCATAATTGAAGAAGAGGGATTTAAACACATTTTTGACTCCAAAGTGGGTTGCCCTGCATCAAACTGCCATTGTTTACTAAGCACTTAGCTCCGGCATTAGAACCATAGGTTTGAAAGCACTTATTTGCTATTTCACATTATTAGCAGCTGTTGCTACTCAGCAGTTCCTAAGCTCTAAATATTAAGCAAAGCTAGAGTGAAGAACAGCTTTGAAATGATGCTTTATTTGATCAAGTTCTGCAGTAATTGTCAAAATCATATACACTTTCTTTGGATCCCTGTAAAGCTTCTGCAGGATCACTGCACCTGCAGTTCCAATTTGCAATTTCCTCAGCCCTCCTTTGAAGTTATTCTTGCCAATTACCTGGTGTTAATATTAATTAAATATGATTTGCAACTTGAAATGTGGTGTTATCAATGGAACTCAGCTGTAGGAATAGAAAGTAAAAATTTCAATTGAATTAAAATGTTTCCTTTCATTCACAGTATTTTACAACATTAATTCTTTTGTCAAATTGATTTTTGCCTGCTAGAAGTCATTTTTCCAAAGCAATGAACATCTGAGGGAAAAAGCTGCTCTTTATGTATTTTTTCTATTCTGTCATTGAAAATACTTTGTTTTAATCTTGAAGCGAATCCATTGCAGTTAATAGAAACTTGATTCTTGTTTGCAACACAAGAGGGAAAAAATGCTTTCTCTTAAAACTGTACTGAGATATCTTGAAAAATGATCAGGGGGCACTTTTCAACTGTGGAATTAGAATGGAATTTCTTTATTTCCTGACCCACATCAAAAATAAATGACTATCAAATATTTTGGCAAGTGTCATTCATTTTATATACACAAAAATAATTTCATTAAATTGGTCTATTGCATTAACATTTCAAACAGATTGTGCCAATCCAGCGACCTCTGTGGTCCCTTCCCAGTCTGAGATTTTAAGATTCCGAACACATGTCAGACAGTAGTCAGAAGCTTCCAGCATTTGCAAATGAGAAGGGAAAAAAGTCACGTACGGTAGAAGATTTGACAGAATCAGGTCTATTCTGCCCCCTGTAACGTGTGGGATGACGACTTGCAGGCCTGTCATCTTCAATAAGCCGTTCATAAACACGATGACTGATTAAAGGAAGTGTGTTGCCATACTGTGCAAATCCACAGTGAAAAGATATAATGCTTTCACAAATTCCTTTGATCTTCAAAGATAAAGCTTTAGCTTCCTCGCCCCTTATAACGATCATGGCAGCATTAACATTTATTATCCTGTCTTCTTTTTTTTAAATAATATAATCAGGTAAGACAAAGAAGGGAAGGAACCTGTCTAAAGCCTCAAGGAAGTCGTTCATTGAGGCCCAAGCTACAAGTTCCAGAGCTTAGGCGAGAAACGTATGGGCATATATTGTTAACTCCCTTATTATAATATCAGTGAAAACATCATATCAAAGCATTAAGACAAGACAGAGAGGACCGGTCGTAACCACTGAGGGTGTACGAAAGAGGCAGTGGGCAAGTCTTAACCACCAGCAGCAGCGAAGCTATTCCCTTCCCTCAAGCCAAAAGAGACCAAAAGGGGAAATAAAAATAAATTAGACCAGAAAGGACTCGCCGGATGTCCATAATTTCCCTGGCGTTGCTGAAAAGAACAATAGCTTGGAATTACACCGAGCAGGGAGGCTGAACAGCCAGGAACCGCTGTAGAAGGAGTGCCCGCGGGGATCCTCCTGGGATGCTCTTGACTTCTTAGAATCCCCGGGAAAGCCAGACACGCTGGAGGACCCTCCCACCAACCCCAGTCTGGAATTTGAGTTACCCATCAGGTCACCTCATCTACCCAAGTAGTCAGGTTTAGAAGGGTAGAGTTCTGTAGCCCTTCAGAAGGGACTCTTGAACTATGATGGGTTTCTCAGTTAATCAAATTCTATCTTAGCATCCCTCTCATCTTTCTCGCTAACTGGCTGTCCTCCTGGTCCACCTCCCATCTCTGTCCCTGCAAGTCATCTCCCTGGGTACACTTCTCTTCACTCTCACCCCCTGCTATGGGTCTAAAATTGTGTCTCCCCCACAGATACACCCAGTACCTTGGAATGCGACCTTATCAGGAAATAGGGTTATTGCGGATACAATTAGTTAAGATGAGGTCATGCTGGAGTAGGGCGAGGCCTTTAATCCGATATGACTGGCCTCCTTAGAAGAGAAGACAGACACAGATGCAAGAATGGAAAACACAACATGTGATGATGGATGCAGTCTGGGCGGATGCATCTACAAGTCCGTGATCACCAGCAAAACACCAGAAGCTACAAGAGGCAGGAAAAGGATGCTCCCCTAGAGGTTCCAGAAGCAGCACGGCTCTGCTGACACCTGGATTTCAGAGTTCTAGCCTCCAGAACTGTGAGACAAGTTTCTACTCTTTTCAACCACCCAGTTTGTGGTGTTTTGTTATGGCAGCCCTAATACACCTGCTCCTCTCAAGGACATGCCTTGATTCTCTGCCTCTGTACCACACGCTTGCAGCTGTGCCCTCCAGCAAAGGTCCTGTTCGCTTATGAAAACCTGCTCAATATCTCTGGATTTTCCTCAGGAACACCTACCATCTCCTCCCACAAAAACGTCAAAGAAGACGGAGAGACCGCCCATGGCCATGAACCCATCAAGGAAAGAGAAAGAACACTCTGCTATAGTCTCAGTTTTCCATCGCTAAACCTAGACCATTATTCCCACCTTCATTTTGTTTTCCTTTATATCAGTTTGATTTTTTCCACCTTCGTTGAGGTATAATCAACAAACAAAAATTGTACCTTGTTGAGGTGTACAACAGGATATTTGATATACATTGGGGAATGATTACCACAATCAAGCTAATTAACATCTCCATCAGCTCAACATAGTTACTTGCGTGTGTGTGGTGAGAACACTTCAGGATCAATTCTTAGTAAAATTTCAAGTATCCAATGCAGTATTATTAGCTAGAGTTACCACTCTGTACATTAATCCCTCAGAATTTATTCATCCTGTTTTTTGTTTGTTTGTTTTTGTCTTTTTGCCTTTTCTGGAGCCGCTCCCATGGCATATGGAGGTTCCCAGGCTAGGGGTCTAATCAGAGCTGTTGCTGCCGGCCTACACCAGAGCCACAGCAACTCGGGATCAGAGCCGCGTCTGCAACCCACAACACGGCAACGCTGGATCCTTAACCCACTGAGCAAGGGCAGGGATTGAACCCGCAGCCTCATGGTTCCTAGTTGGACTCGTTAACCACTGCGCCACGACGGGAACTCCTCATCCTGTTTAACTGAAAGTTTATTCCCTTTGTTCAACATCTTCCCATTTCTCCTACCTCCCACCAGCCTCTGGCATTCACAACCTACAGTCTACTTTTATGAGTCTGACTCTTAGATTCTACATATAAGTGAGAGCATGCAGTATTTATCTTTCTGTGTCTGGTTTATTTCACTTAGCATAAGGTCCTTCAAATCCATCCATTTTGTCACAAGTGGCAGGAATTCCTTCTTTTTTGAAACCTGAATAATGTCCCATTTTATTTATATGTATTTATCCAATCATCCATCATATGGTTTGTTTCCATATCTTAGCCATTGTAAATACTCCTACAATGAACATGAGAGTACAGATAACTCCTCAAGACACCAACTTCATCTTCTTTAGACATATATTTAGAAGTGGAATCGCTAGATCACATGGTACTTCCATTTTTAATTTCCAAGGAATCTTTGAATTATTTTCCATAATGACTGTACCACTTTACACTTCTATCAACCGTGTACAAAGGTTTCCTTTCTGCTGCATCCTCGCCAAAGCTTATCATTCCATACCTTTATGTCAAGCTTTTCCCCAAAAGTATATCCTCTGCCCCCTTTAATTCCCATTGGTCATGTTCTACCTCAGCAATAACCCTTCCCACCTCAATTCTCAGCCTTGTTAGAATGAGCTTCAGAGCTGAATCTCAGTTCCTGTCTGGGCTCTAGACCAATGTTCTTTGCTGCTCTTCCCCCCAAATGTAAGTACCAGTATTTACAGCTTATTGGGTTTATAACCAAACGATGCTTCCATCCCCAACTAACCCCTTTCCATTTCACTATCTCTTTTCTACTCATGGCATTTGCATTCTCCCAATTGCCCAAGTTCAGAATTACAAGTTTTTAATTTTTTTCTTACCCTCGAGCTCTACTTCCAAGCAGTTATTAAGCTCCAGAGACTCCACCTTGTGTCTCTCAAATCTGTTCCCTATTCCATTTCTATTATCACTGCCGTATATCAGGCTACGACCGACACTGGAAAAGCCTCTCAACTGCTCTCCCCAGCTTCCACGTCTCACCAGTACAATCTTAAATACACATGCTGATAAACTCCTCTCTCCTCAGTAGTTTCCTCCATTGTCTAGAAAATGAAGGATGAAATTATTATCCTACAAGGTGAAACACTCAGCTGTGTCCATGTTAAGCCATCCAGTTTCTTCTCCCCTACCTCACAACACGAACTATGATCCCGTAAAACTGTGCTATTTGCTGATATCAAATTGGTTTTGCCTTCTCCAGTAAAAATGCTATAGTCAAGGATACCCAGGTCTGAGACTAGAGCAGCTATGACATCAAGGGGCCATTTGTCTTGTTTTAACAAATAACTCCTGTCCCTCTCTCCCTGAGAAGGATCTAGACTAGAGAAAAGACATCATTGACAACTGCGTTCATGACCATCATTCACTCATAAACTTCATTCTCCAAGACTCACGAAGGACACTTCGCTGAGTCTCAGATTTTGTTAAAATGAAAAATGTTCTAATCAAACTGTACAAGCAATTTATCACTAAACAGATTTTCATTTCTCTACCATTCCATTATGATCTGTCAGAATTAATCAGAGACAAAGCATAGGAAGCCTCGATTTACACTGAAATTTCTTTGCGATCCACATTGCTGAAGAGAGAAACTCTGAAAACAGTACAGGAAAAGGTGTAAGAGTTGGGGAAATGTGTAAGTTTATTAATCGGCAGACACTCCAAGAAATGAATTTATACATCTTCTTCTCAGTCAAGAGACCAAGATTTTTAAAAACTACTAACATGGTGACAGGGATGTCATCAATGTTGCAGTAAGAAGAGCAAATGTTACAGAACTAATGAATTTTCATTAGAGTCATCAGATCATTTCAGAATGGGTTAAGTTGCTACCATTTGCCATTCCCATTAATATCATTGTCATGTAAAAGGTTTAATTTTCAGCTATTTTTGTTCTAGATAAAATCTTTGTCATTAAAATGAGGGATGATTTTGATATTTAATATATTCCATGGCATACTCTAGTGTGGCACTAATTTGGCCTTTTCATTATTCTGCATATTAATTGACAATCCAGCCCTCCTCCATTCCCCAGATAAGTGAGAACTGAAATAGAATGGACAGCCAATCAAGTCACAGAATGCTGAAGGGATCAACATAGAAGAAACGGGTTGTTCTAATCAGGAGCAAACACAAGGCACTAAAATTACTTTCTCCCATACTAATGCCTAAAACACAGCAATAATGAATGGTACCATCTGACTCCTTTTAGGTGACAGGTACCAAAGTATAGCAATGCTCCCTAAAAGTGAAAACTACGTCTTTATTTTTTTAGCAGGAGGAAGAGTACCTCGATCTTGACTTTTAGAACAGCGCATTTTATCAGATTCTGCAACAACTAGTAAATCATGTCCCGCGTTAAATGTTTCATCGTAATCTGTTTCATGTACACAGAATGTATCCTGAAGTTGAGAAGGTACAGACAGGATCGCAACAGGAAACTTCTTATTTCAATACCTACTCATTTCCTTCTTTCGTTGAATTATCTCTCAGTAAGAACTGACATCAGCAGCTTAAATAATGCATTAACCTGGCTTTCAGAAGCTATTGTTTTCATTTGAGAGGGCTTTTCTCTTAAGGATAAGCTGGGGATTCTTATCCAAGAAGGTAATATAATTTAGCATCATTTAAAGTTCAAATGAATGTTTTGAATCATTTTTATAGCAATAGTGATATAATTTAAAATTCCAAAGAGCAAAGATTATGGCATCATGGACATTTACAACCAGAATGAATAGTTGTCCCTTAAATAAATCAACTCAATCTGTCCAAAACAAGCCCAGGCCTTCTCTCCATTTTCTGCAACAGCACAGCACTGGAACAAATGTTAAATCTACTAGATATTGTGTATAATAAGTTTCCATGCTCTCTTATATACAAAAGAACAGAGCCCAGGCATCTTCAAGTCTTTCAAGAGAAAACCTTAATTCCAATAACTTTAGACTCTGTCTTTGCTAATTATGTTGATAAGCCCAAATCACTCCCTTGGTCTTTTCCTGTATTGATGCTTCCAAGGAAAATAGTAATGATCAATAGAACTTCCTGCAAGTTCAAAATAACGCTAAAACAGCTTAAAGGCACTTTAATTTTTCCATGAAACACTGCTTTTATAGAAAAATATGTACATTGTATTCAGCAATTCTTAGTAAGAACAATAGCATTTAAGTAATAGGATGAAAGGATACGTCTCCTTTCATCCGCAAAATTATATTGACCAATCAGCAATAAGGTTTATGTCCTGGAGTTCCCATCCTGGCTCAGCAGAAATGAATCTGACTAGCATCCATGAGGACACAGGTTCGATCCCTGGCCTCGTTCAGTAGGTTAAGGATCTGGCGTTGCCATGAGCTATGATGTAGGTCAAAGATGCGGCTTGGATCTAACCTTGCTGTGGTTGTGGCATAGGCCAGCAGCTATAGATCCGATTCGACCCCCTAGCCTGGGAACCTCCATATGCTGCAGGTGCAGCCCTAAAAGACAAAAAAAAAAAAAAAAAAAAAAGATTTATGCCCCAAGTTGTTTTTTGTTTTCCGCTTTTTTCCCATATAGTGAAATGAATTTACATCCTCATGGCTAAATATACGTATAAAATGTACATTTACCAAATGCCTGCACAGAGTTGGATGAGAACCTTAAAAAAGCCCAGGACAGAGTTCACCAGCGCCCTGTTCTAACCAAGTTTTCATATCCTGCCCTTCATCCCACTGTAAGCTTCAGAGTTTAAGGTAAGAAAGAAAATTCAAAAAGTCAAATATGACAATAAGAATTTCACTGTAGCATAGCCTTGGGGGCTACTCCAGTATTGTTTTAAGATGATTACCAGTCCTAATCCCTCTGGTGTTGAATGTTAAATTCCAATGCCTTTTTTTTTAATTTAATGACTTGCTAATGTAAACTTCCATCTAGAACAATCAACTAGTATGTCATTTATTCAAATTTACAGTGGCTCTACTGTGCCAGCAAACTCCCTCGTCAAAACAGACAACTTTAAAAAATGTTCGCCTGAGTCAGGAGCTCCACTTCCTAAATTAGCACCAAAATGTCACCTTGATAGACCATGAACAACAGAATCATTTATAATAAGCCCAGCGTCCCCCTGGAGTGGACAGCCTGGGTCAGGCCTCTGTAGGAGCCCTAATTATTCTGTACAGATCGGAGAACTCGAGGGAGCTGCTCAGACTTCTGCCACCTGTCGCCTCCAAACACCATCATCTAATAAATATACGCTTACCTATCTCCCTGGAGATCTGCGTGAAGGCCTCCACACCGCTCTCTCCGTAGTTGCCCTCGGAAGCCAGGGTCGACACATAATTCCACCCCAGGGCCGTCACGATGTCCACCATGGCTTGCGCTTGGTAAGAGTCGGGGGGGACCACGCGAGAGAAGAAGTCATACCTGGTGTTATCACTCAGCTCTGGGGCTGTGGATGCATAGCTGATTTGAGGTATCTGCAAAACAAACGGCAGGCCGTTTCAACCCAGGAGGCGTCTTGTCAAATGATGGGGTGTCACCCAAGAGACGATCCCACCAAAGCCACACCAGATGCCTCGACGGATCAGCCTGAAGCCAACAGAGGGTTTCAGGACCACCAATCATTTAGCAAGTGTTTTGTAGGAGCCTATGGGCTCATTTCTTTCAAAGCACATTTCTAAGCAGCAAGACAGAATTTAGTTTTGCTTCGGCTGCCATTGTTTCAGAAGCCAAAGCAAAACAAGTGTGCTTTTTCTGGTTGCTACGCTTTTCTTCAGTACATGGTAAGTTCTGGTGCAGACATGAGGCAGAAATGTCATTATCACACACTCATGCCTCAGAAAAGGTCACCTCTGAAATTGTCTTTGGCTTCAGGACGTAAAACCTACATAATGACAAAGAATTTAATATGAGATTTTTTTACACTTGATACCAGCTCAGTCTTAAGATTATATTTCTGGTAAATTATTTTAAATATATAGTTTTGCTAGTCTATTCACTGCTTATTGATACAATCACTGAGTACCACAAAAAGATTTGGGAATAGCTAACTATGTATCTTCCAATTAAAATATCTTTTCAGCTTCTCACCCCTCGGGGAAAAAAAAAAAATCACACAACAGGAATCCATACCACAATTTCTTTAAGAAAAGAGACCGTTCTGACAAAAATAGGGTGAATTGCTAGATCTTCAAAATCAGACATCATATGTCGTTTCTCCCAAATAAATTCAAACTGAGTAACAAATTTGCTGCATGCCACCAATCTACTCCTAAAATTATGTGAAATGTGGAGCTCCCATTGGGGCTCGGCAGGTGTCAAACCTGACATAGTGTCCATGAGGATGCGGATTAGATCGCTGTCCTTGCTCAGTGAGTTAAGGATCCAGCATTACCGCAAGTGGGAATGCAAGACAGACACGCGGCTCGGATTCCGTGTGGCTGTGGCTGTGGTGTAGGCCGGCAGCTGCAGCTCTGATTCCACCCCTAGCCCGAGAACTTCCATATGTCACAGGTGCAGCTATAAAAAAGAAAAAAAAAATTGAAATGTAATATTCACTCATATATACAAGTGAAGATTCTTACTCTACCAGTGAAAAGTGCTAGCAGAACACAAGAATGTTGCAGTAGAGCAGAAGGACATGCAGGCTAGACAGAGCACGGAAGATGCAAGAAACCTGGCAGGCAAGGTAGGGAAGGACATCTCAGCCACAAAGAACTACATGTCCAAAGGCGTAGAGTCAAGGAGGGCATGAGAGATCCCAAGAACTGCAGTGTTTCCCACGATGGGAAGGAGGGATACCAAGAGAGGAACATCAGGAAATAACTGCAAAGCTAGACAGAGACCAGACGGTGAAGAGCTAATCAGGTTTGACAGGAGTGTGGATCTTGTCACCAAGGCCATGGGGAAGCCCAGTGAGGTTACCTGGCCTTGTATCCAACAGAGCGGCATCATCAAATTTTTGTTTTAAAAAGATCACACTGGCACAAGTAGGGAGTGTAGCAAGCCTTAAATTTCAGTATCCACCTGGGAAGACATATTCCCAAAGGTTTTGACTTAGTATGTCTAGCAGTCTAGGAGTCTGCATTTCCATGTGCCCTCCAGAAGCATCTGATGTGGATGGGCCCATGCTCAGAGATTTGCTGAATTACAGGGAAGTCATTCCAGAGGCAGGATGATCAGTTAGAAACATTACTACAGAAACCTAAGAAAGAAAGTATAAAAACTGAACTAAGGCAGTGGCAGGTGGTAAAAAAAGGATGAGTGCAGAACCTGTAAGGATCTAAAAGACAAGGAAGGGTGTAGGGGACAAGGAGGAATGTGGGACTCTCAGTCCCACAGCTTTGGGATCTGAGTAGATGATGTTTGCTATTTACCAAGACTGGAGAACAAGAGGAGATTCTGAAGTCAAAAATAATTAGTTCCATTTTTTTTTCCTTTGTCTTTTTAGGGCTGCACCTGCAGCACAGGGAAGTTCCCAGGCTAGGGGTCGAATCAGAGCTGCAACCACCAGCCTACACCACAGCCACAGAAATGCCAGATCCTTAACCCACTGAGCGAGGCCAAGAATTGAACACACGTCTTCATGGATATGAGTTGGGTCCATTACGGTTGAGCCACGATGGGAATTCCACGATTAGTTCAATTTTTGATTTGCATCTTTTGAGGTTCCTATGAGATGAATGGAAGCAATAAAAAGTAGGCAATGATATTGTGGGATCTGGAGTTTAAGAGGCATGTATCTCATCATTCCTCTGCTGCTTTGCTGTGGTGTGAAAATTCAGGGGTCAAAATGAGGCCATGGTCACTAACTCAGGTGGCCTGGTTGAAGATGCAGGTTTGACTCATACATAAAACAGTTAACTCTGCTTTCCATCAGATCCTGCAGCGAATGTCAGTGCTCTGACGTCAACGAGGCTGGCATTCCACCTGCCCACAGAGCTGCACACTCTGGAATCCGACTGTCACCCACCACCGCCTGGCCAGATGATTTCCAGTCCACACGGAGGTTTTGACTCTCCTCCTGACATCTTTGGAAAGCCCTCGATGTCTGAATAACCTTTCTTAGGTTTAGAGAGTCCTGCTCCATAAAGGTGGCTAGTGAAGTGACAATGAACTTCCCAAGACTTAAAGCCTCATTAGCCAGGGAAGAGAAGTAGAAGAATGTGCTTGGAGCTCTCCAAGGTGCTGTAGGATTTACTCAGCTTCTATGTAACCTGTATGTCGACGACAACTAGGATTTAGCTTGTTTCACACCCAATTCTTCCGGGTCCTGTTCTCCTAGTGGGATCATGTTAACTTGCCTATTAACTTTGTGAGACCGTGAAAACAGTCTTGACCTGCCTCTTCTTTCTCTGCCACATACACCAGCCATCTCTTGGTAGACTGTCCCCTTAGGCTTTGTGCCTTTGTAGTACAGGACAGCTCAGCAAGGACACCATCCAAATCTCAAACCACATACAAAATCTTGGTCTTTTTTTTTTTTTAGCCATTTCTCACTTGCTTCTAGAGGATCTGGGAAAGAGACAATGGATGATTCAGTGAGATCTACTCTTTAGTAGGTAAAACTTTGCCAAAGATCAAAAACAGGTACATTTTTCTGTTCTAATGAAAAAGATCCAGCAGTCTGACCTTCATTTTGTAAGTAACTCCTTCCCTCTCTCTCTCTCTCTGTGTGTGTGTGTGTGTGTGTGTGTGTGTGTGTGTGTCTGTGCGTGGATGTAGGAGGACGGGGAACATTCTATAGCAGATTCGATAGCACTACACCATTTCCTTGCTCTACTTGGATATATAATAATCCTCCCACTTCCTCAGCTACTCAGAGTCCAGCAGTAAAACGCCCTCCACAACCCCCACCCTGCCTATAATAATGAGGCACCCCTTTCTAAAATTGAGCACAAAGTGTGAAAATTGAGTGTTTGAAACCAAAACTAATTATCTCAAATTACTACCTTCAGTCAGTCACTTTCAGGGCTGTTTAATTAGCAGTCAGCGTCATGTTTAGGATTAATTAAACAGGTGTAAAGGGTATATAAAATAAAAGTGCAGATAAGAAATGGCTGTTTGAATAATTAGGTAAAGGACTTTGTCTCCAAAGTCTTAAAGAGTTTTCTCTTTTCAGATCATTGTGTGGAAAAGCAATGTGAGAACACGTTTGCATTTTCATTCGTTCAATTTTTGCCATGTCGCAGTCTACACAGATGTCAGCGTATATGATCATATTTCCAGACAACCCTTCACGTTGTCCTGAAGTCATATCACATTTTTGTTTTATTGTGGTCCACCACCAAGCATTGGCACATTAAACATTTTAATTTCTATGCCAGCATCCCCAATATTTTCACTACCCTCAAATTAAACCCCGACTGGCAAGTGAAATGGGAATTATTTTAAAAGATGGAGTGTTTCTTTTTCTTTTCTCTACACTGAATCCATTCTAACTAATCCCTTCACCCTGGAGGTTTCCGCTTCCAGAAACGAAACAACAGTAAAAAGTGTGGTGGGTGGCATAGAAGTAAAAGAGGGAAATGAGAAGGAAAGGGCGAGTGTACCAAGAAAAGAGGTGTTAGGGAAAGCAGTCGGCATCAGGTCATCCCTCATCAGATGTCGCATCCTTTATAAGCCTCTGTTAACTCACTTGCCCATTCAAAGGATAATATCCCAGCTCGTTGGTCTCATGAAGCCCTGGTATCGGCCTCTGTCCATCTTCCTTCCCAGCTCATGCCTTTGCTGTCACAGTCTGATGGCATCTGCACCCGGCCCCCGCTGTTCTCTGGAGAGAGAATCGTCTTTTCCACCTGGCGATCTTCTGCACAAATGCAATACCCGGCTCAGAAGTCCCCCTCCTCCCCAGGAAGCTGTCACCAGCTCTCAGGTTGAACTATCATTTGCTGTCCCCTGCACCCCCCAGCTCTTCCCGTCCCATAGCCTCTACCATCCACTATTAACCATAATTGTGTGCAATTACTCAAACTATGGCAAGAATCTTGATACAGCCTCTGCTCCATAGCCCCGCGCCTCATTCCACCAAAATATGGTGCTGGCTATTCTCCATCTGCCCCCTCGACCCTTCTCCATCCTGCTGTACATCCTGGGAGGTTGCTCTGAGACTGTTTCACCTGGGCTCCCTCACCTCAGGCTTTCAGTTGAATTTGGCCAGTGGGAGGGACCTTACAGGAGATGTGAGGACAGGAGGAGACAGAAGTCAGAGTACTGACTCCCCCAGAGACCTGCTAATCCACCCATCCTTCCAGGTCTCTAGAAGGGACATCCCCTGCCTGCTTCCCCACCCTCAGTCCCACCCAAACCGCCAAGCCCTTCCCCGCCCACTTCCCCTCCAGCCTTCTCCATCATTGGACACTTTTATACGGACCCGCTGTTTGTTTTGGGGTTTTTTTTTTTCTTTTGTCGTTTTAGGGCCGCACTCAAGGCCTATGGAAACTCCTAGGTTAGGGGTCGAAATGGAGCTGCCCTGCCGGCCTGCCTCTGAGCCACAGCAACGTGGGATCTGAGCCGGGTCTGTCACCTACACCAGAGTTCACGGCAACAATGGATCCTCAACCCACTGTGTGAGGCCAGGGATTGAACCCGAATTCTCCTGGATACTGGTCAGATTTGTTTCCACTGAGCAACAACAGGAACGCCAACATTTTCCCTTCCACTCTCTTTCCGTGCCTGAAGGCATAAAACTGCACCATTTGAAAACACCTGTCAATTTGTTTTTGTTTTCTTTTTTCATTTCTTATTTTCTTTGTGCTGAAGTTTCATAAGAATATGATGTGTGCCTAAAATAATGCCATATTCCCATTACCCAAATAAAGCACATTTGAGGCAATTAATTGCACAACACAAGACATCCATAACCATACCCTTCTTTAAAAATTGCTTTAGCTTCTGCTTTTCTGATCATTGTTTTGGGTCGGGGGGGAAAAAAAAACCCTCACCTTCTGCCACTATAGTTTCACTTTAGCCCATAAAAGAAGAGCTGTCTACCCCCAATCGCACCCCTCTTGGAGAGTTCCAGAATGCATATTTCCTACCTAGACCCCCACCTCTTTTGTATTCTCCACAAAGGGAAGGGGAACCTGAAAGAGAGGTCAGAGTTCCGCATTTACTGGGCAAGAGTGGATAAAGCTCTGCTTTCATTCTCTGACCCACCCAAACACATCCCAAGTGTCCTTATTTTGTCTGCGTGATAAAAGCACAGGCAGGGCCTCTCTCTTGGGGAGGAAGCCCATTGCTCTCCATATTCCACCGACAAGCAGGTGTATGAGGGAGCACGAAGCTCAGGCCACTGGTTGAATAAGAGACGTCAGGTCTTCTGTCCAGGCAGAGGCAGGTCCCAAGGTTGAGATGTGATATGGGAGGAGGAGGCACCATTTCGGCCTCAAGTCCAGGTTGAATTTTTTCCAGTCTGGTTTTAACAAACAGCCATGTGTCTGGCAAGTTACCTGGCTTTTGCCCAGCTGTTAATAAAACGAATCGCTTGATCCACATTTAGCTAGTAGTCCGTGACTCTGAGACTTACATACTTCAACTTATTCCAGGAGTTTAACATAGCTGTCAAGGAGGCAAAGGTCTATTTCAAAAGAAATTCATTTACAGTTTCTTAGATGTTTTGTTACAAAATAAAAACCAACAGGGAGTTTCTGCTGTGATGCAGTGGGTTAAGGATCAGGTGTTGTCTTCGCAGCAGCACAGGTTCAGTCCCTGGCACAGTGGGTTAGAAGGATCCAGAGTTACCGAAACTGCAGCTCAGATTCTATCCCTGGCCTGGGATGTTCCATGTGCCATGGGCGTGGCAAAAATAATAATAATAATCTTTCAGTAAAAATAATGGTAAAAAAAAATAAAAACAAAACATGGGAGTTCCTGTCGTAGCTCAGCAGGTTAAGAACCTGACATAGTGTCCGTGAGGATTTCGGGTTCAATCCCTGGCCTCACTCAATGGGTTAAGGATCTGGCATTGCCACAAGCTGCCACAGAAGTCACAGAGGCAGCTCGGATCTGTGCTGCCGTGATTGTGTCCTAGGCCTGCAGCGGCAGCTCCGATTCAACCCATGGGTTGGAAACTTCCATATACTATGTATGTGGCCATAAAAAGAAAAAAAAGAAAGAGAAAAAAAAAATTTTTTCTTTTTAAATATAACTTAGCAGATATTATTGTCCTCTAGTGTCTCTTTTCTATTTCTTCCAGCAAGAACCCAAGATTTTTATCTAGGATTTAGCCACTTAGAAGAAAACTACATTTCCCAGCCTTCATTGCCACTCTGATCGTTGTAAAGTGATATGCAAAACGTCTGAAAAGCTGTCCTTAAAGGGAGAGGGCAGGTCTGTCTCCTGCCCTGCCCCTCCCCCGTTCCTGCTGGCCAGAATTTGGACATAACCTACCATTCGATTAGTCATCTCAGGCCATGCCCTGGGGATGGCAGAACAAAGTCTAAACCACCACAACATCTGGATTCCTGGAACCAAAGCATGCTCGTCCTGCTTCCACTCCTGCCCCACGCAAAACCAGTCTACACCAGCAACCAAACTGATCTTTTTCCAAAAAAAAAAAAAAATCATGTCATATCAAAATCTTGAAAGCCCTTCAGTCTTCTCCCCAATGCACCTTGAATAAAGCACAAAGCTCTTTCCACAGGCTCCTATGATTTGACATCTGACCTCCTCTGCCCTCACTCACCTGACTCAGCACATTGTCGGACGCAGCCAACCCCTGTTCCTTTCCCAAGCCTCATGCCTGATTTTGCTGCATACACTTTCGAGACAGGGCTGAGAGCATATTCCTTCCTCAGATGGACATTATCTCGCACTGCTTTCCTGACTGAATCTAACACCACAACTGACATGGTGACATGGGACTTTACTGAGATGCAAAGGGGCTGAGGGGCTTTTAGGTACCGTAAATACTCTTTCAGGGCCCAAGAAGATTACATCCTACTTGAGCTGCCTCTGTAAGGTTCCCCACTGTTCGCACATTAAAATACGATGGTAAGTTTGAAGCTTTCCGTGTCTGTCCAAAATGATGTGAATCCCACGTCTTCTCCCCCCGTTTCTGGTTTGCCAAAGATCCCCTAGGAAGGCAAGACACCTTTCACAAGCAAGGGGCCCTAAAGCACAGCTCAGAGGAATCCTCTCCAAATCGCAGAAATTCTAAGTCTTCCAGCAAGAAGTGCACACACAACTGAGGACAGATTTGCAAAGAGAGGACAACTGAAGACCTGAGTCACACACATCTTCACCATCAATTCCTACCAAAAAGGCTTCTGTGTTTTTCCATCTCTACAAACAACCTCGTCCATTGATTGCCAGCCGTAATGGTGGAGGAGGTTAGCAGGTGGATTCTTGGCACCGTTCGATAGCGTCATTGGTTTTCTCCAGTGAAGGACCAGCCTGAAGCTGTGCACTTCCTCAGGGGGTAGCGCTCATCTGAGCACTTCTTCAGGGATGCTGGCCTTAGCAACCACAGCCATGGCTACGACAGCTTCCTGCCACCTGGTCTTGGGATGGATTTGTTGTTGCTGCAGAACCATGTCCAGAAAAGCATAATGATTATAGACATTCGGTTTGTCTTTTCAGACTTCACTGCTCTCTGGTATTAAAACTCCTAGTTGCTTGTGGCAAAACATGAGTATACAGTCAGAAACTGGATAAAAATGTGGAGTCGGAGCTGGAAGTCAATGCCCCATGCTGAGCTTCTGCTCCTCACACAGCCCTGAGCTCTCATGCTCCTCTCAGCTTCATGGAAATGGAATAAGGACAGGGAAAAGGAGAAAAGAACAGGCTGTGGAGCCAAAGAGTAGCGTCGTGAACAAGAGCAATGACTATCCTGAGTTTCCTTCCCAAAACAGGAAGTACTATTCCCCTCCCAAACCAGAACCTGCTCAAAGACATCCTCCCTACAGGGAACAGAGAGTAAGCATCTTATCTGTACACATCAATGTCAATGCCAAATGTGAAATTAGTCCATGACTGTCTTCTCAGTTGAATTCCCACTGGTGATTCAGAGAAGGACACAAGCTTTTGTGTTTTGGTTTTTTTAATTTTATTTTATAATGATTCTTATTTTTTTCCATTATAGCTGGTTTACAGTGTTCTGTCAAATTTCTACTACACAGCACGGTGACCCAGTCACACATACATGTATACATTCTTTTTTCTCACATTATCATGGTCCATCATAAGTAACTAGATATAGTTCCCAGTGCTATACAGCAGGATCTCATTGCTTACCCATTCCAAAGGCAATAGTTTGCATCTATTAACCCCAAATTCCCAGTCCATCCCACTCCCTCGCGCTCCCCCCCCTCCGCCCCCGGCAACCACAAGTCTGTTCTCCAAGGCTTTTGTCTTTTGATGCATGATGGGACTTAGCAAAAGCAAAGGAGGTCTATTGAAACAGGAAATTGTGGAGGCCACAGAGAGAGAGAGAGAGAATGATTTCATTGTACTGTAATTTTATCCTTTGCCTCAACATTAGCTCATGCAGAGTACGTAAAATCTACCTACACACACACACACACACCAAAAGGGTCAGTTAACACGCTGAGTGCAGCATGCTATTAGCAAATTTAAGGTCATGAGTGTAATTCTATCATGAGCCAGGATACAGACCTTCTCTCTTACTAGAACCTTCTTCTCACAAATGCACAGCACCCATAATAAAGCCAGTCCGAGAAAGAAGGTCAACCTATTCTCACTAATAGATAAAAAATTCACAGATGGCTTGCTGTCGATGGTCAGTCTGAAGTTTCAAAGGCAGAAATGAAGAAGGCCAAGTCATAGGAGGCGCACCTCCTTCAGAACACGGAGAGTGTATTTTCAGCCATGTGGAAGCCTGAAAGGAGATGTACCTGTCACACTACATCATTTCTTGGCTTCACATGATCTTCTTGGATACGTTCTACTGAATTGTAAACCCCTTTTTTCACCCCTTTTTCTAAGGTATTGTATGATTCTGGGGAGCAAAGAAAACAAATGGCGCACTTGAGTTCAGGTAACTTGGGGGGTTAATAAGGGGACTATTTTCAAGCCGGTGCAGTGGAAAGCCATAGTCCAAAAAAAGACAGAAAGGGGCAGTTACCACCCCCAGTGCCCTAAGAACCAGCAGGGGGAGCAGTTACAAAAACCAGGAATCAGGGACAGAAGAAGCCCTGTGAGAGAAGCAGTCACACCTCCCCTCCCCTCTCAGGGAGGGACACAGCCCGCCCCTGGTAACCCCACAGGGAGGGATCCAGGAAACTATACCCAGACCTCCCTGACCCTCTGCTGGCTCCCCTTGACCAAATCCACTGGAAACCAAGAAGCCAAAGAACCTGTTAATGTTGTCTGGACAGAGCTGCCTCCTAGGAGAGCAAACAGCCAGCACAAGACAAGGTGGATTGGAGGGGCGAGCAGAAGCCGCCCATCCCAGGTCTCATCCATCCGAGATCATTAGGCGCTTTAAATAAATGGGTGGATGGCTGTGCAGATCTCCAGTTTTCTATGCTATAGTGCATTTTTAATTTTTTTTTATTTTTTTATTTTTTTGGTCTTTTTGCCATTTCTTGGGCCGCTCCCGCGGCATATGGAAGTCCCCAGGCTAGGGGTCGAATCAGAGCTATAGCTGCCAGCCTACGCCAGAGCCATAGCAACGCGGGATCCGAGCCATGTCTGCAACCTACACCCCAGCTTAAGGCAACGTGAGATCCTTAACCCACTGAGCAAGGGCAGAGATCAAACCCGCAATCTCATGGTTCCTAGTTGGATTCGTTAACCACTGCCCCATGATGGGAACTCCTATAGTGCATTTTTTTTTTTTTAACTGGATGCTCTCAAATACTTTTGGCAGAACATCTACACTGAGACATTTTGGCTTGGCTATTGGAAATCCCAACCCTAAAACTAGGCCAATTAAGTTAGCATTATCTTTCGGAAAATAAACTAAGTAATGATCTGTTAAAAATAAAATAAAATAACTGTAATGATTTTAACCAAAGTGGTAATGACATTTGACTTCAACCTGTTTATTTAAAATGAAAGACAAGCTATCCGGGAACATGAAGGAATTTACATATAAACAACCATAATTATATCCTATAAGATTAATAAACCTTTTTTTACATCTGCTAATTACATTTTACAATGAGAAAGCACAGCAGCTCCTAAGGGAAAGAGCTGTTATAATCTATCAAGTCACGAGTAGTGTGGGAATTTCTAAGCCTAACTACCTTGCATATATTCATTCGAAAGTTCTAATACCAAATTGGATTTAAACCTTCACTTTTGAAGGAAGGGACTTTAATATTCCCAAGAGTTCTCTGGTTCCTCTAGTTTATGGCTTCTCCTGATCTTCAGTTTTCCCTTATTTAAAAAAAAATACTTTTTTGTAATTTCCACACATTTCAGTAGGCTGTGACTTCTTGAAACTGATAACTGCCTGTGCAGCACTACACACAAATCTAAAAGGTTAATTCCGCACTCACACTTTTTCTGATTCGTGGTTAAATTAAATTTAATGTCTTTTTAATGGTTACTTTTTGATTCATTCATTCAACAAATTAGCTCCCACTATGTGCCAGACACCATGACAGGCTCCAGGGATGGGGCCATAAACAACACACGGTTCCCCCCACCCCCATGGAGCATATGGTCAGATGGAAAAGACGGGCACTAAATAAACAATCAGCCAAATAAACATTTAACAGTAAGTGTAATGAGTGCTGGGAAAAAGAAGTACAAGCTGCTAAAAGGAAGGGAGTAACTCATGAGGGCGGTGGGGGGGGGGGGCGTTAAGTGACATCAAGCTGACACATGGAAAATGTGGGGAAAAAGGGAATGAACCAGCCACAGATCACAGATCACCTCTCACTTCAGACGTCCCACAGACGTGTAAACCACCCGATTTGTACAAGTGAGAAGGAGGGGCAGTCGACTGACAGGTACTTAATTTTAGAAATTTGCCACAGGCAGGATAAGATTCAATCAAAGACCACAGCTCCCCACGCTTTTCACACACACTATTTTTAACTAGTACATGGCTAATTGGGGTTCTCATATTAGAACTATTTAAGAAAATAACTATGTGATTATCAGCAGGAAACTGCATTATGGTCTCATAGACCCTGAGGTTTGTAGGGGTCAGGAATGAACAAACAAATGAATAGATAGTAGCCATGAAAGAATGAATCCGGCAGAACCTAAGCCCACAGGAGAGAAACTTTAACTCAAGAACCCAGGAAGAAAGAAATGCACCTTAATATTATTTATAAGCTCAAATATTTGTTTCCTTAGAAAAGTTTTCAAAAGTGATTGCCAGAGTTCCCTTTAGCTCAGCGGCAATGAACCTGACTAGTATCCATGAGGCTGCAGGTTCGATCCCTGGCCTCGCTCAGTGAGTTAAGGATCCGGTTTGCCACAGACTGCAGTGTGGGACCCTAGCCTGAGAACTTCCATATGTCACTGGTGTGGCTCTAAAAAAGAAAAAAAAAGTGATGCCAATTAAAAAGAAACGCCTTCTTCATTCTTAGGCAGTGAAGGCTTTGGGATAGGATTTCAAAAGACATGAGAAGCACGTTAGAACTGACCCAGAGAATAATCTGACCTTAAAAAAAAAAAAAAAAAAAGATAATATACATTTTCAGCATCTCTCAGGAGGAGGAAAGAGAAATAAACAGATCTGTCCAACTCTGAAAACTCTGCTCAGTGACCCAGAATTCCAAGGAGACCAGAAGAATGTCATTCCCTGATTTTGTTATTTCTAACCACTACTGCGCAGATTCCAGTGCATTCCAGAGTAAAAGATACTCCTCTGATACCTTCTCAACAAAGTTTTCAAGCAGCCTGGGATTGCAAAATGAAATCTATCTCTAAGTATTCTTTTAAACAAAAAAGGACAATTTTGCAATGCATCACGTAGGACAGTGAAATTTTTCTGTAAAGAGGTTTTCCTACGTGAGAACAAAAAAAAATGAGCAATTATGGTTTTCTATATTTTAAAAAGCAAAATGATGCCATGGCACTTTCTTAGCATCATTTGCTAAATCACTTAAAAATTTAACTCTTCCACCCACTCCTTCCCCTTGCTGCTGACTTCAAACTATCACCTGGCATTTAATTTTCCTCTTCTGCTGATTTCCTTGCTGTGAAATCACCACTGTGGTTCAATTTTCCCCCAAGCATGTCAGCATTCGAACATTAAAAAATAAAAAGTTAGTAATTATAACCCATGAATTGAAGTCAATAAAACTTAAGCTGACAAATATTCCATTTAGGCTGGCATTTTGCCACTCAGTACATGATTTGAATCCTGAAAATAAGGAAGAATGTTGATAAAGACATTTGTCTATGCAAACAAATGTCTCAGTTGACAATTTGTTGGATTTTCAGTGATTATCCACCTTCACTGATATCCTGGTCTCCAATTGATTAGTTATCCCCTAGCTGGCATCTTCCAGGTGCTGATTCTGAGCACAAAATACCACTGGAAATTCTCATTTCCTTGATGTTGTCTAAGCTGGGGAACTCAATGTGTTACAAGAGAGTACAGATGAGGCTAAAGGTCTTACTTACAGCTTCATTTACCTAGGGGACAAAAACATTTGGTGTCCAAAAACCTTCATAAATGGCCACCATTGGATAATAGGAAAAGTATATGAATAATGTAAATAACTCAGATTCCAATATTCCACTCCACACCAGAGAATGTGCCAAGTACCGCTCCCCTGGCCAGCATCATCTGAGCATCTTAGTGTCCAAAGGGCAGCACGTTAAGCTTCCAAGTGGACTGATGAGCCTTTCTGCCCATCCCTGCCCCCTCCACAGTCTTTTTTGAGGAAGGCCAGCTTACTGCCCTTGATAAACCTCCTGTAGGTGACAGATCCCATCAGCACACCTAACTCGCAAAACACTCTGTGTGCACGTGTGAGTGTGTGTCTTCATGTATGTGGCTGGTTTGGTCATCAACACATTTAACATGTTGTAGTGGACAAGAACTACGCTACATGCTCTGTCGTCATTTTACAGATGAGAAAACTGAGATCTGGAGAAGTTACATAACTTTTCTGGGGCTGCAGAAGTTCTGAATGGCAGAATAGGAATCAAATCCAGGCAGGTGTGACTCTCGACCCATCTCTTAAACAGCTCCACCCTCTGCTACCTTGGGTCCATTTTTAACTGTTCGTTCTTCAGTAGGTTTTCTTCCATGAGTGCTCAGGTTCCCAAGAAAGCAACTATAGTTACTTGTCCTTACTTCTGGTCACCTACGCAACTCTCTCAGGTCACAGGTCATGATTCAGTTAGAGCTTGGAGCCCAATAACCATCATCGCAAATGGCATCATAGTGAAAAGGAAATACTAACACCTACTATCAGCAAATACGATCCTGCTCCTCTGGTTTCTAGCCACTGGTGTGGTTCCTTACAGGACGAGGGTGCTTCCTGGCCCAGTTATACCAGCATGCTGGCTAGAGACAGGGTTGGCACATAGGCCTGGGTGGGTTGGGCAGCAATCATACAGGTCCACAGGGGCAGCCAGGAGCAAAAGGGGACAGTGGAGGTCACAGAGCCAGAGAGAGCATGTGCAAACCCAAGACGGAATGGGTAGTGGAGGCAGAGATCAGGAAAAGTGGAAGGAGAACGAAGGCTATTCCAGACAGAGCCGACAGCCTTTGATAGAAGCAGACATATGAAAGAGTCCGCTTAGGGAAAGGAAACGATCCAGTGGTCTTGGTACAAGTTATCAATGAGCCCACTTCAGTCTGGTTTTCTATTTGTTTCTTCTTAGTGGATTTGTCTGGGGGTTTTCGTTTCAACATTCATTTGTTAAGAACCTACTCTATACCAACACTCTTACTGAGCGTCTATGAAAATTCATTCTCCTAATTTTCCTTGTAAATTTCTATCTCTTCAGAGTCCCCCTGGACCTTGTCATCAGGTGGATTCCATTCTTGAAACTCGGCTCCCAGCAGGCTATTAACTCTTTGTTTCTTCCTTAAAATGTTAGTATTCTTGAGGATATGGCCTAGGCTCTCTTTTTCCTTCATACCCACTCTAAATCTATACATCCAGACTGCATCTCTTTGCTGAGCTCCATACCCAAGTCTTACTTATTTGAAAACTCTTCTGGAATGTCCAACTGGTATGTCAAAACCACACCTCCAAAACTTGTCACATCTCCCCCAGCATAACTGGAGGCCAAAGGGTGTGCCAAGGGCCTCAAACCACAACAAGCCAATCAGCCAGGCTCCGAACGTACATGACCACTCCATACTTTATTGTGAGTAGCAGTGTGTCTGTCTACACAGGGCTGAGTGTTTTCCACCTGTAGCATCCCATGCGTGGCTTAGATCTGCCTTGTCTGGGCCTCATCTTTCCTACACCTTTCACTGGTCAGGTTAGCTACCATAGATGAACACTTTTTAAAAAATTAAATTTAGGTCTAAAATTCCTTAAAAGGAGAAAAAGTACATTCACATTACAAAAAAGTCAATTTACCAGCACTGACTACTGAAACTATAGTCTCTACAACGTTGCTGCTCAGGTTGTCAGCAAATCCATAGCATCAGCATCACCTGGGAGCTTCTTAGCCATGCAGACCCTCAGGCCCCACCCCAGAGCTACTGAATGAGCATCTGCATTTTAACAAGATCCCCAGGTGGTTCCTCTACACAATAAAGCTGGAGAAGCATTGCTCTGGTCTAAAGCACTGAATGTGTACTCAGGAGCCCTATATGTTCTTTTGAAAATTTTCCATATCACACTCAAAGGGATTTAAATGCATTCATTGTGAGGATTATTTTGGTAGATCTGGATGTTGTCATCATGAGGAGATATAAAAGCTCTCTCTAGGTTCACTTTATGAAGAAGCTGGTGTCTTGAACATGATGTTCCCTTCTCCGAAGGTGAACGGCATCTCCTGGTAGCTAGATGTTTCTTTTCAAAAATACCCCACGACTCAAAAATTATAATTATATTTTAAGAGTATTATGTTTCAAGTCCCTGCGTCAAATTTTGGCATGAAGTTTATTTTTAGCATCCTGGTAAATCTATAGACCAGTGACTACATCGTGGTGAGTGTTGAGTCAGTGAGAGGGTTTTAAATATGTTTCCTATTTGAAAATAACAGATGAGATTTTGAAAAATAAAAATCTGACAAAGGCTGCGTGATTGAATAGCAAATGTAAGATGCAGTGTTCCTTGATATCAATAAATTTCCCATAGCTCTGGTACACAGCATGATTATTTATTTAGTAAGACTTTTTCAAGCTAATTATTGTTGTTTCAGAAGACCCATGAAAGTATTTTTTCCCTCTTGTGCCCTCCACAAGAATAATCAAGCCTGTGTGTCCTAGAGGATTAACAAGCCTTGTTTTCAGAAGCCTTAATTTACAGAGACTGTAACAGCTGAATTATCTAGAGAAAGAGGATGAGCCAAAGTTTGAAGAAGAAGAACTGGAAATGGAAATGGAAGGAGAGAGAGGTGCTTTATCCAGGACTCAGAATGATGGAGATCTCCATTCTGCTCCCTCCCTGTGCCCAGGAATCCAGGAACCTCATCGAAGAAGCCCCTTTCCTCTTCTTGCCATGGAAGGAATGGAGTCACCTCCTTCAAATAGCCCACGAGGGCAGTAGTCCAAATCTCTACAGCAAACACGACCATAGCACTGGAAACTGAAGCACAGGCCCAAAATATGATGGTGATTAAATTTCTTGACATACTAGTCAATGCGGCTCAGCGCCAGAGTTATTTGATACAGAGGAAAAGAGTTTCTTGCACTTGGGTTTTGAAGATCAAATTCATTCCGAACGCCTACTCCCTATCAGAAGGTTGGCTTAAGAGCTAAGACTAGGGGTTACACTGCTGTTCTTTCACAAATGCTAGGAAAGTACTTTGTACACAGTAGATGATCCAAGTATGTTGTGAATTAACTGCCTACTAGTGACAGAAAACAACTCAGGACTCCTGACTTTTAATATCTGCAGCCTACTTAGTAAAACTGCTTCTCAAAGCTTCCCACGTTTTTTGGTGCTTAAGTGAAAATATGCTTTTCCTTTTTTTTATAAAGAGCTACGTCCTTTTTCATAGACCATAATTTAGATATATGAAGACATTTATTGCTTTTCCATTTCTCTCTAATTTTCTAAATAATCTAAATATGTAAATGTTCTCATAATGGTTTGCCAGACTATGTAAATATCATTGGGCCCTCTTTTTTAAAAAGATGCAAAAAAACAAAACAAAACAAAAAACCTTTCAGGCACTTCTGTCTTTTAAAAAATACTATTTCAGCCTCAAAATTGATAAGGCTTATATACCAGTCTTTAGATGTCCTTTAATTTCTCCATTCTAAGGAACAACATTTGAGAAGATTTAAAAGCAGCTCAAGATGGCATTTAAGAATATAATCACTTTCAAATTGAGACTGAATACTGAAAATGTAGAATTCTTTGGTAAAGAAGTAGAGAGGAAGACAACAAGTGGGACTCAAAGTGGCTTAAAAAAGAAAGCAAGAAGACAAGGAGGAGGATTTGGAAATGCTGAAAGACGGGAAAATGATTTTCAGTAAGTAATGAAGAGATTATTTCCAGGAGAGGGATCAAGAAGAATGAGAAGAAGGTTAAATACTGGATAAGAAACCAGAATTAGAAAAATAAGTCTAGAGATTGATGAGAAGAGGATAGGTAGAGACAACCCTGAGACTTGAGGACTGAATATCAGAACTAGGGAAAGAAACCGGAAAAGAAGAAAGAAAAACGGGAGCCTTTGGCAGAGGATGGAACATCCTTGCTAAGAGACCACCAGTGACCTAATCATCTGGCAGGCATCTTTCTGAACTGGTAGCAACTTGGTTCAGGGCAGTCTTGTAACTGAGCAGGGACCCTATGGGGCCTTCCCAAGACTGATGCTCCCTCATCCCTCACCCCTGTGTACCAAAGAACAAATTTAATCAGAGAAATGAGAAAATGCAGACACAAAGAGAAAAAATCAAGCAAGACAAAATAATAATAGTTTAACCATTAAATAAAGTCAAGGACCTTTAGTTCCCCCTCAAGGGCTATAAACAATATTCCAAACCATATCTTTTGAGCTTTTTGAGTTTTTCAGATATTAAAACCCTCACTAGGTGAAAAAAGATAACTACATGATGACTGGAATATAGCCATGAAATAAGCTCTTCCATCTTGCACAATTCCAAGAAATGGCCACAAGGAAATGGGAACAAACCAACCTTGGAAATGAAGATTAACTGTACTTAAAACAATCAAGATGACACTCATCAGACCACCATGTGACCAATTTCAAGATGATTGTCAGAGCTAACTGTGCTTTTCATCACATAGAAGCTTCCCCCACTACCTGTGCATCCCTGAAACTCTATCTTTTTTGTTTGTTTGTTTGTTTTCAGGGTCGTATGTGCAGCAAATGGAATTTCCCAGGCTAGGGGTCAAATCGGAACAACAGCTAAAGGCCTATACCATAGCTCATGACAACACTGGATTCTTAACCCACTGAGTGAGGCCAGAAATCAAACCTGCATCCTCATAGATACCAGTTGGGTTCTTAATATACTGAGCCATAAAAGAACTCCTGAAACTCTCCTTTTAAAAGCTCTTGCCCCTTGATCAGCAGTGGAGAATTGGTTCTTTGGGACATGAGTCCACCTTCTCCCCAGGATTGCTGGCTTCCTTAATAAAGCTATCTTTCCTTTTACCTAACACTTGCCTCTCAATATTGGACTCTTGAATGACAAGCAGCTGTATCTGAGTTTGGTAAACTGTTTCATTGCATCCATACTAGTTTCCTGGGTCATGGAGACCCTTCATGACTAATCATCAGCCAGATGCTGTAATTACAGATGCCTGAACCTACACAAAGTTAACTGCATTATTCTGCCCATGGTTTCTGATTTAACATTACCAAGTTTTCTTCAAAAATTCCTCAGATCTATGTCAACATGGGACACATATTTTTCAAACATTCTCCATAAGAAATAGAAGCCATCAGTTAAAGACAGCTCTCAATTTCCCACCAACAAACCAATGAACCAGACTTCCTGGGCACTCACTTGCTCTTCTTTCCTTCTCTTGCAAGAAGATATATTGCTTTTTCTAAGGTCAATCCTCAACTCATGCTCTGAATTGCACATGCAGTAGCCTTCCTGTCCCTGATACTATAGATTATTGCCTTTCTCTCAAATCATTGACCTCACACTCTCAGCCACACATTCCCACTGGCCTTTCTATACACCCGAGAAACATTTTTTTAAAAGAAAAGAAATGAAACCGTTTCCAAAACTCTCATCTGGTTATAGTTCTCAAGCTAACTTGTCTCTTCCATTTACAACTCAACATTTTAAAATTGTCTAAACTCAGCCTCTCCATTGTCTTACCTCCAGCTCTCTCCTCAACATTAATCTGGCTTCTGTCCCAGTGCTCTCCTGAAACTGTTTTGGCCAAGGCCACTCGAACTTTTCATGTCACAAAATCCAATGGCCAATTCTCAGTCCTCCTCTCACCTGAACCAGTGTTGTGAAAACCTTGACAATCATGATCATGACAGTCCTGACGATACCTGTTCTGGCTCCTGCAACATGCGCTCCTAATTGTCTCTACCTCTCTAGATATTCCTTCTCTGTTACCTCCTCTAGTTCATCCTTCTCTGCTGGGATTTAAAAGTAAAGTTCCTTGAAGCCTGACCCAAAGCCCAATTTTCTTCACAAACTTTCATTCTCACAAGAGATAACATCAAATCATGTTATGACTGATCACCACCCACACTACTACAGTTCTCAGATATATCTCTTCAACTCAGATTTCTTCTCCCACCTGCAAATCTGGACAATGCACTTCCACTTAGAAATTTCAAACTTACCTTAAGTTTAATAAGATCAAAACTGAATGCATAGAATCATGCTTCTGGCCACAGAGAAATAACTGCAACTAGATGTGCTCTCCCTGCTGTCCCGCTCCCCCACTGTAAATGATCAGAAAACTAGATAAAATATAAAAAGTAACTACTTTAGACAAGAGGCAGTGCAGGATCGCAATCTATGAGAAAGGAAAACAAATGAGGTGAGCTCTCTGCCTGCCCTGGCTCTCTGTCTGGAGGCAACTTCTGGACTTGCAATAGGGAGGGACATCTCAAGCAAAACAAAGTGATCCAACTGAATTGAGAGAACAGAGTCCAAAGAAGCTGAAGGGAGAGTAATGTGTGGGTCAAAGAATCAGAGAAGAGGAAGGTAAGCAGAGAAAAAGCTCTAGTAATCTGTACAGGTTTCCCACTGACTCTGTTGCTAAGTACTAAGTATCTTGTACATTTTAACCATATTAGCATTTTATCTGTCAATTATACATCAGTAAAGCTGGGGGGAGGAAGAAATTCACTTAAATATAAAAGCACAGAGGGATAAGAGTAAGAAGATAGGGAGTTCCTGCCATGGCTCAGTGGCAACAACCCCAACTAGTATCCATGAGGATGCAGGTTTGATCCCTGGCCTTGTTCAGTGGGTTGAGGATTCGGCATTGCTGTGAGCTGTGGTGTAGTTTGCAGACATGGCTCAATCCCAAGTTGCTGTGGCTGTGGCGTAGGCTGGCAGGTGCAGCTCCAATTCAACCCCTAGCCTGGGAACTTCCATATGCTGCAGGTATAGTCCTAAAAAAAAAAAGAAGTAGGAAGGTAAAAAATAGATATCATAGAAAGGCTGATCATATGAAAGTTAGTTGTCAATAGACAAAAAAAGACTTCAGAAATAAAGACAGACATTTCACGAACAGAAGCAAAATAAAAAAATGTAACAACCCTACATTTATATGAAAGCCAGTAGAGAATACCAAAATACAAGAAGCAAAACCTAGGAGTTTCCATTATGGCTCAGTGGGTTAAAGACTATCTGTCTCTATGAGGGTGGAATTTTGGTCCCTGGCCTCACTCAGTGGTTAACATCCAGCATTGCCACAAGCTGCTGCAGGTTGCAGATGCAGCTTGGATCCGATGTTGCCGTGGCTGTGGTCCAGGCCTCAGCAGCAACTCCACTTCGACCCCTAGCCTGGGAACTTCCATACGTTGCAGGTGCAGCCCTAAAAAGAAAAAGAGGTGAAACCTGACATCAAAGGAGAATTACACAGATTTACCATTATAACTAGAGATTTTAGCACTTCCCTTTTAGAGACAGAATAAGACAGAAAATCAGGAGTTCCCCTCATGACGCAGCAGTAAGGACTAGGAACCATGAGGTTCAATGCCTGGCCTTGCTCAGTGGGTTAAGGATCTGGCATTGCCATGAGCTGTGGTGTAGGCCAGCAGCTGTAGCTCCAATTAGACCCCTAGCCTGGGACCCTCCATATGCCATAAGTGTGGCCCTAAAAAGCAAAAAAAAAAAAAAAAATGGTGACAAAGACAGAAAATCAGTTAAAATATGAAAGATTTGCACAATACTGTTAAATAAATTGACTTAATTCACATTTATAAAACATTCTGCCCCAAAACAGCAGAACATACATTCTTTTGAGAAGCCCATGAAATGTTCACCAAGATAGACCGTATGCTGAGCCACAAAACATGCTTCAAAAATGTTTAAAGGATTAACATCATATCGAGTATGCTGTCTCACCACAATGATATTAAATTAGTACCCAGTAATGGGCAAATATCTGGTAAATCCCTCAAATAATTGGGTACTTAAATGCATACTTATAAAGAATCCACGGATCAAAGAAGAAATAAAAAAAATTGGAAATCACAACAGATCATAAATTGAGGGACATAGATATAATAGTGCTTAAGAGAAATGCACAGCTTTAAATGCTTACATAAGGAAAAAAAAATAAAGGCCTCAAGTCAATTAACTAAGTTTTGGCCTAAATTGCCACAGAAGAGACAATTAAAACCAAAGTAAGAAGAAAGAAAGAACGAACAAAGGGAGGGAGGGAGGAAGGAAGATATGAGCAGAAATCATATCTTTCTGTATGAAAATAGAAAGTAAACAATAAAGATAATCAATGAAAACCAAACCCAAAAAACTTGATAAATGCTAGTTATGCTAATCAGAAAAAAACAATTGCCAGTATTAGTAAGAAATGAGAGGACATTCCTATGTATCCTACAGACACAATAATAAAGAAACATTATGCACAACCTCATACCAATAAATCCAACAGTTTAGATGAAATGGACAAATTCATAAATTAAGGACACAATTTTTTTTAATTAATAGAAAATTTCAATAGCACCATATACAGAAAAATTGCACTTATAATTAAAAATTTTTTCCATAAAGAAAACTTCAAAATCAGATGGCTTCATAGAGAGAGAGAGGACACAGAGACTGGAAAGGAAGACGTATAATGTGTTTACTTGCAGACAACATAATCATGAACATAGGAACCCTAAAGAACATAAACAAAGCTAATAAAATGAATGGGTAAATTTAGCCATGTCTCAAGATGTAAGTTTATTACATAAAAATAAATTATATTCTACATACTGCCAACAGACACTGAAAATAATTTTTTTAAATATTATTTATACTGAGTGAACTAAGAAAGAGAAAGAAATACCATATGATATCCCTTATATCTGGAATATAATATACGGCACAAAGGAACCTTCCCATAGAAAAGAAAATCATGGACATGGAAAATAGACTTGTGGTTGCCAAGGGGGAAGGGGAGGGCATGGAGTGGGATGGACCGGGAGTTTGGGGTTAATAGATGCAGACTGTTGCCTTCAGGATGGATTAGCAATGGGATCCTGCTGTGTAGCACTGGGAACTCTGTCTGGTCACTTATGATGGAACATGTAATGTGAGAAAAAAGAATGTATACATGTATGTGTAACTGCATCACCATGCTGTACAGTAGAAAAAAAAATCAAAGGTAAAACAAACAAACAAATTGATAAAAAATATTGTTTGTGATAGCATTGAAAAGCATTAAACGCCTTGGAATAAATTTAACAAAATACATACAAAACATGTACATTAAAAACAAATATTGCTGGGAAAATTTAAAGAAGATATAAGTAAATGAAGAGAGATGATATGTTCATTGATCAGAAACTATGCAACTCTAATAAGATCAAATGCAATACTAATTAAAATACTAGGAGGCTTTTTTGTAGAAGTTGACATGTTGATTCTAAAATTTACATGGATGGAGTTCCCTGTGGCGCCTCAGACTAAAGATCTGGCACTGTCATTGCGGTGGCTCTGGTTACAGCTGTGGTGCAGGAACAATCCCTAGCCCAGGACTTCCGCCTGCTGTGGGCACAGCCATAAAATTTATGTGGAAATGAAAAGGATCTGCAATAATTAAAATAATTTTGAAAAATAAGAACATACTTAGAGAACTTATTATAGCAAGACTTACTATAAAACTGTAGTCATCAACAAAACAAAGTATTGGCCTAAAGACAAACATAAGAGATCAATGAAACAAAATGTAGACCCCAGAAACAGTAGGTTGAGCTACTACAAAGGTGCCAAGACCCAAAGGAGAAAGGACAATCTTCTCAACAAACGGTGCTATCCAATATCAGCAACTGGAATATCCATATCAGAAATAAATGAAACTTGACTCTCACGCCAGCCATAAAAACTAACTCAAAGTAAATAACAGACCTAAATGTAAATGATAAGAACTATAAACTGCTAGAAGAAAGTAAGAGAATATCTTTACAAAATTTGCTTAAACAAAGATATTTAGATAAGACACAAAAAGCACAGTCCATTAAAAAAAAAAAAAACTGATGTTAGACTTTGCCAGAGTGTTTGTGCTCCCACACCGAAAATTTGCATATGCTGAAATCCTAACCCCAAGGTACTGGTATTCGTAGCTGGGGTCCTTGGGAGGTGATTAGGTCATAATAGCAAGAGCTGTGTATTTGGGATTATAAATGAGACCCTAGAGAGCTAGCTTGTCCCTTCCGCAGTGTGAAGTTACCATCTAAGAAACAGGTCCTCACCAGACCCCGAACCTGCCAGTGCCATGATCCTGGACTTCCCAGCCTCCAGAACTGTGCAAAAAAATGTTCATATTTATAAACCACTCCGTTTATGATATTTTTGTTACTGTAGCCCAAATGGACTGAGACAGACTTCACCAAAATTAAAACCTTCTGCTCTCACAAAACACCATTAGTAAAATTAAAAGACAAGTCACAGATTGGGGGGAAATATTTGCAACATATATACAACAAAGAACATTACCCAGAAATTTTAAAGAACTGTTACGAATGAATAAGAATATAAACGGCCCTAATTTTTAAATGGGAGAAATATTTAAACAGATATTTAGAAAAGGAGATACACAAATGGATAAATCTATAGGGAAATAAAAATGAAAATTACAATCAATGAGATAGCACTATAGTCACTAGAATGGCTAAAGTTAGAAATTGATATTAACAAGTGGGGGCAATGATGTGGAGCAACTGGAACTCTCATATATTGCTGGTGGGACTGCAAAATGGTACACACACTTGATAATAATTTGACAGCTTCATTAAATTTTTTTAAATTAAATATACATATGTGTATATCTATTTATAAAAATTAAATATATCTACACACTGTTCAACCCAGCAATTTCACGACTAAGCTTATTTATCCAAGAAATACAAAAGCATATACCCACATAAATGCTTGCACTTTAATGCCCATTGTAGTTTTATTTATAATAGCTGAAAATTGAAAATTATGTAAATGTCCATCAACAGATGAATGGATAAACAAATTGTAGTGCAGCAAAAGAATAGGATACAAATCGCCAACACAAATAAACAAGCTACTGATCCACACAATAATATGAATGAATCTCAAAACTATTATGCCGAGCAAAGGAAGCCAGTCCCAAGGTTGCATTTACTATGGATACTATTACTGAAATTTTAGAAATGGCAAATTAATCACTAGTGATGAAGCAGATTAGAGATTGGCTGGGATCAGATCAGAGTGAAGATACCACTGCAAAAAGCAAGAGGAAACTGGAAGTTCCCATTGTGACTCAGGATAATGAGCCTGACTAGTATCCATGAGGATGCGGGTTTGATTCTCAGCCTTGCTCAGTGGGTTAAGGAACCAGCATCACCATGAGCTGTGGGTAGGTCACAGACATGGCTGGATCCTGTGTTGCTGTTGCTGTGGCTGTGGCTGTAGTATAGGCCAGCAGCAATAGCTCCAATTCAACCCCTAGCCTGGGAACTTCCATATTCCATGGGTGTGACCCTAAAAAAAAAAAAAAAAAAAAAAAAAAGGCAAGAGGAAACTTTTAGACAAAGGAATAATTCTGTCTTGATTGTGGCAGTGGTTACACAAGTGTATGTATTTGTCAAAACTCATCAAACACAACACGTAAAATAGGTGCATATTATTATATGTAAATTATCTTAAACAAAGTAAATTTTTTAAAAAACCAATGACTGGCTTCTCCTTCCATGTCAGCCCACAGCCTTCAAAACCAAGACCTTCTCAAGTCATTTAAAACCTTGGTTTTGTGCTTTCCCATTCCCATCTACCTCAACACTGATTTGCATACAATCACTATGTCCTGTTTACCTTCAAAATATCTTGGAGTCTTGGAGTGGGGGAGGGGGGATTGGGACTTGGGATTAGCAGAGGCAAAATGTCATATTTGGGATGAATAAACAAGGTCCTACTGTATAGCAATGGCTTGTGGTAAACCATAACAGGAAAGGAATATGAAAAAGAATATATATATATATATTCTTTTATATATTTATGTATTTACACATATTTACACACATATATATATATAAACTGAGTCACTTTGTTGTACAGCAGAAATTAACACAACATTATAAATCAACTATCCCTCAATAAAATTAAAATTTTAAAAAAATCTCGGAGTCTTTATATATCTTACCTCCACCGGCACTTCTCCAGTCCTACACCTCATTATCTGTCACCTGGATCTCTGGTGGCATTTCAGCCAACGCTGAAGGACACTTCTGTGTCCTTCCAATGAATTTCCCACACTCCAGCCAAATGCAGATCTGACTATGACAGCCTCTATGTATAAAACCGTACTGTCCTTAACCATGATCTGGAAGGCCTTGGGTAGCCTGGTCCCCACAGGCCTCTCCAACCTCTTTCCATCATCGTATGGGTCTCCACACTCCAGCCTTCTGTCCTTTCAGTGTTGTCCCTCTTTAAGGCCTTCTCATTTGCTGTGTTCTGTGCGCATACACCCCCCTTCACCTAAATCCTTGTTCATCCTTCAGCTCTCAGCTCATACATCACCTCCACCAGGGAGCCTTCCCTGCTCCCTTCTCCCATCAGGTCAGAGGCCCCTGGCACAGTTGCTTGTAACAGCCTGAGTTTATCCTCTGCAGTACTCACTTCTATTGGAATTGTATTATTATTTGTGCAATTTATTGTTTCTTGTCTGTGTCTTCTGTAGGATTGATGCTTCACAAGAACAGTAACCCTGTCCATCTTCTCCACTGTCATGTCCCCAGGACCAAGTATTAAGAGGTACAACAGGGAGTTTCCGTCACAGCTCAGCAGAAATGAATCTGACTAGCATCCATAAGGACGCAGGTTCGATCCCTGGACTCATTCAGTGAGTTAGGATCTGGTGTTGCTATGAGCTGCAGTGTAAGCCGGCATCTATAGCTCCGATTTGACCCCCAGCCTGGGAACCTCCATGTGCCCCAGGTGCAGCCCTAAAAAGAAAAAAAAAAAAAAAAGGTACAACAAACATAAATGAATGAATATAGCCCACAACCAAAAACAAAGTAAGATCAAGTAAGCCCACAAACATGATAAAATTAAGTGCCAACAATGACCTTCTCTGAGAGCGAGAAGTTTCTTTAATCACTGACATTTTGTTTCTAAAATGAGTCCACAGGGACCCAGAACTCAAAGTAAAATAAACAAGCCTATAAAAGGTGAATGTCATTTTATCTTTAAGGGCTTAGTCATTGTAACCTCTGTGTTTTAAAATCTAAAAGAGATGGATTCATGACTTGGACGGGACAGTGTGCTTCAAGAAGGAAAATAACTAAAATAATGTAAATGTATACTGATGCAGGACTTCATAGTAATGCTCAGAAATTCACTGCACCGATGGAAGGTGCTTGGGCACTAAATATCATGACACTAAAAACTGATAACAAACATGGGGAAAACATCAAATATTTGACTTGCTTTTCAGTAACTGAGACTACTCAAATAGCGAATGAGGGAAAGTGCTTTATAGAAGAATTCTATCTAATACATGCACAAGGAATAGCTTCTATGATAGTGACGCCCAAATTTGCTGACTACCATTAAGCCTAATTTACTTTGTCTCTCCACAAGATATTTCAAACAATACAGCCTGCATGGCAAAGTCAGTTTTCTTTTTTCTTTTCTATTTTTTTTTTTTTTTTGTCTTTTTAGGGCTGCACCCTCACCTCAACATATGGAAGTTCCTAGGCTAGGGGTCAAATCATAGCTGCAGCTGCAGGCCTACACCACAGCAATACCAAATCTGAGCCGCATCTGCGACCTACATCACAGCTCATGGCAATACCAGATCCTCAACCCATTGAGCAAGGCCAGGAATCAAACCTGCATCCTTATGATTACTCGTCAGGTTCATTACCACTGAGCCATGACAGGAACTCCAGGAGGATCTTTCTTACTTCCAAGGATCTTCCATGCCAACGAATCGATAGGTGGACGCATAGTTTGTGTGGATGAGAGACTCAGCATAGAGGTAGGTTGGGGGATATTTTGTGGAGCAAGTTGAAGGCCAGTACAAAGAGTTTGTGCTTAATTTGGTAGGTGATGGAAAGCCACGGGAGATTTGCTTCCTCAGTGATGGTGTGACATTATCAGAGCTGTGCTTTATAAAAATAAATCTGGCAGCATATATTAAAATAGACTGGAGAATGAAGGGACTGGAGGTGGGGAGAGAGTTGTGAAGTTATTGCAAAATTTAAGGAGGCTGTCATGGCCTGAAGTGGAGTGATAGCAGTGGGAATAGCAGATTCAGGAGCCCGAGGGGAAGTATAATTAGACAAAGGCTAACTGTTATGATTAAAAAGGAAAAGTATACATGTAGGAAACGATACCCACGGTGTGATGATTAATAAATGACTTGTGATAATGATAATAAAGACTGTCAGGATTCAGTCTGCAAGCTCCGAGCAGTCAAAAACTCGCAAGACTTTGTTGGTAAAATAAAATGTTCAATGATTAAGCAACACTATTGCATCAGAGTCTAACTAAATTATAGAAACCACTTGAGGTTTTAGGCAGAAATACTGTAAGACAGGGAATTCATGACACAGGTGACAGGAGCAGTGGAAACCCAGAGGACAGTGATACAACCCAAGATAAGCACCTAGAGGAAGCCTCCAGCGTGCCTAAGGCAGAGAGAGAGGAGAAGGAGGTGGTGGAACCAGAGCCAGGGGCGAGGGTCACCCACTGAAAGCTGAAATCTTGGCAAGCCAAAACCATGGGAGGTGAGGTTTCAGAGGCGCCATGGCCACAGCCACAGATGATTTTCAGATCAGACATAGAAGAGGAGAAATATTTTGAAATCTCTCCCCTTCCCATCTGTCAACCTTCTACCCATGCTCCCCACTGGCAAAGATCAGCTAACAGAGGCCAGGGAACAAGGCCCCCAGAAGCCAGCTAACAGGGGAGCCAGGGAAATGCAGATGGCAGGGGTCAGCCTTCTGCAATACAGGGCAAGCCAGAGGATGGGTAAAGAATGGATGTAAGAGCAGGTACACCGAGGGCCAGCACAGCTACGCAGGTCAGGGTGAAAGCCCTCATATTTCTAGCCTAAGACTAAAGAGATACAAGTATAACATCAAGCAAGTTAAATAAGCACTCCTTAAATCTATATCATGGACACTGATGTTATGTTTTCTTTTTACTTTTAAACATCTATTTCCTAACTCTTATTTACTGAAATTGCTGAATGCAATGACAATGCAGTAGTAATGAATTTTCCTGGTACTTAGATTGTGGTTTTTAAATCCCATTCCCCACTGAAACAAAGCAAGGCTCCTTCTAGCAACCACTGACTCTAGATGTACAGCAAGATGAACCCAGGACATCTTATTGTGCCAGAAAGCAATGACATTATGAAGAACTAGTAGTGCTGTTTCAAAGGACACTGGATTAAAGAGTTTCCACTGATCTGAGATGGGATATATTTTATTAAAAAAAATAATGTAATGAACTGAACACATAAAAAAATAGAATAATCCAAAAATAAATTGAATATGGAATTCCCGCCATGGCGCAGTGGTTAACAAATCCAACTAGGAACCATGAGGTTGTGGGTTCGATCCCCGGCCTCGCTCAGTGGGTTAAGGAGCTGGCATTGCCGTGAGCTGTGGTGTAGGTCACAGACGCAGTTCAGATCCAGTGTTGCTGTGGCTCTGGTGTAGGCTGGCGGCTACAGCTCCAATTAGACCCCTAGCCTAGGAACCTCCATATGCCACGGGGTGGCGCCCTAAAAAGACAAACAAACAAACAAATAAATAAATAAATAAATTGAACCTGAATCTAATCAAGTCTCTATATCAAATTACTAGTTCATAGTAAATACAGAATAGAGCAATAAGTAAAGAACATGAGACAGCAATCCATCAAATCCAAAATGTGGGGTAGCCTGAAGCATAAATGTCTCCAACAAATCAAGGATATATTAAAAAAAAAAAAAGAAGAAAGACTTAAGAAACATATCAACCAAATACAATAAGTAGACCTTATTTGGATACTGATTCAAGCAAATTAAATGTAAAAGACATTTTGAAACAATTTAGGCAATGCGAATATGGACTGGGTTTTAAACGATATTGAGAAATTAATTTTATTCAGCACAGAAAAGCACAATAATTTTCTTTAAAAAAAATAGAAAAGATATTAAGAATAATTTGTTGCTATTCACCCAACATGCGCAAAGAGGAGCTGGGTCTAAATATTAAGAAGTAGTTCCCAGAGTTCCCACTATGGAGCAATGGGTTAAGAATCCAACTGCAGTGGCTGGGGTTGCTGTAGCAGCATATGGTTTTGCTCCCTGGCCCAGCACAGTAGCTTAAAGGATCCAGGGTTGCTGCAGCTGCGGCATAGGTCATACACAGGTTGCAGCTGCGGCTCAGATTCAGTTCCTGGCCTGGAAACTTTCATACGCCATGAGCGCAGCCATTAGAAAAACAAAAAACAAACAAAAAAAGAAAAGAGGTTCCCAAACCTGACTGATTATTAGAATCACCTTAGGCAACTTCCAGAAATTCCTACTCCCTGTCCTGGGATAACACTAAACAGTTCTCCTGACTATCCTAAAAACATCCAGACTTGAAGATCACTCTAAAAAGTCCGTGGGACTATTTGGATGAAAGTCCTATGTCAAGACCTTCGAGCTGAGTCATTTTTGTTGACACCACTGTTTCTCTAAAGCCTGGAAACCTGCCCAGCCAGCACAAGGTTTCTCACTCACTCTTACCAAAGTGATCTTTCTCTCAAAGTTTTTTTTTTGTTTGTTTGTTTTGTCTTTTTGCTATTTCTTGGGCTGCTCCTGCGGCATATGGAGGTTCCCAGGCTAGGGGACCAATCGGAGCTGTAGCCACCGGCCTACGCCAGAGCCACAGCAACGCGGGATCCGAGCCGCGTCTGCAACCTACACCACAGCTCACGGATCGTTAACCCACTGAGCAAGCGCAGGAACCGAACCCGCAACCTCACGTTTCCTAGTCGGATTCGTTAACCACTGCGCCACGACGGGAACTCCTCAAAGTTTTTTTCAATGTAGTAAAGTAACAGTAATGATATGTACCATTTATTGTAAGTCTTCTAGGCCCTTTGTGTATACTAACTAACATTTACAACAATCTTCTTAGGCAGATACCATCTCATTTATAAGTAAGAAAACTGAGACATGGAAAGTTAAATAATTATCCTTTGATTACGTACAGCTGATGATGCAAGTTCACACTAAAACCTGTTGCATTCCCACGACCATGTTCTTTCCACAATACTATATAACTTCTCTAGGGAGAGCAAGAAAACATTTCCTAACATTAGAGTTCCCACTGTGGCACAGCAGAAATAAATCCAACTAGTATCCATGAGGGTGAGGGTTCGATCCCTGGCCTCACTCAGTGGGTCTGGGATCCGATGTTGCCATGAGCTGTGGTGCAGGTTACCGACGTGGCTTGGATCCCGCATTGCTGTGGCTGTGGTGTAGGCTGGCAGCTGCAGCTCTGATTTGACCCCGAGCCTGGGAACTTCTCTATGCCATGGATGCGGCCCTAAAAAGAAAAAAAAAAAAAATTCCTGCACTTATATCCTTTCTATCTACACTCCTTTGTATTTACATTCAGAATTTGTTCTTCCCCAATCAGCTTGTGGATGGCAGCTACCACAGCAGAATACCCAGTAAAAGACTGGGCAATAGCTAATATCTAGGGAAACAAAGACTGGCAGGAAGAAGAAAAACCCGCATGAATTAAGGTACTATAATACCTGACTTATTAACATTAATCATATGACTTCAAAACGACTCCTTTAGTATGTTCAACCTGATAAATTGGAATTATTTCTTCCTAGAAATAAATGATGTATACAAACATCCATAAGTATGTCAGAATTTCATGCATGATGTATTTCATGCCAGAAACCCAGGTAAAGTCAACATTTGCAAGTCCTGACATCTTTAATAAATCCATAGAATCATAGGTATAAACCCAAAAAATTATCACGCTTTCAGTTGAAGCATAAATGAGACTTAACGCTTTTATTTACCTTTCCCTGCTGCAGCTATTAGCTAATAGCCTTACTTTATGAAAAAGATATTCATTTCCTTTGAACTGCTTTGCCCACTTCAAAGCAAAAGTATTCAGTATCTTTAAGCAACTAAATTGTTGGGCATAAAACCAAACTCCCTGTTCTTTGGTATCATTTTAAACATCAGGTTATTACACACTGAAAAATATATATGCTCATTGTTGGATCACAATACTGGGAGTTCTCCAGGTGAGATCTGAAACGGGCCCTGTACATGGAAGGCAAGGAGAGAAGGAGGAAAGAGGCGTGCCCCTCTGGATGGGTAGATGGCACATTTCATAAACAAGGGAACTTACATAGGAAGCTTCTCTTGGGCGGCCACAAAACAGTAGATCACCGCACTGTGCCAGAATCTTAAAAAGTTTTAAGGAGACCTTATTGGGGTTCAGCCATGTATTCAGTCCAGATGGTCTCAATAACACATTACTCTCTCAAGGCTACATCCTTGAAACAGCTCTGAGTATGAGAACAGTGGGCAGAGGTACATTCCAAAGACAGGGGAGAGAGTGAGGAGCCCCCAGTTTGCCTGTGTCAACCAGCGGCCACATCCTCTCAAAGACCTCCTCCAATATTCATATAAATTAAATATTCAAAATAACCAAAAATCAAACTTCCAAACACTTGGGCTAAACTGCTAAAGACTTCATTTCTCATCCTTATCCAGACACATCAAGAAACAGCTTGCCAAGGGACTAAACTTCTCAGTAAGTGAAAATTGCACACAGTAGGGGATTTAATTCCCAGGCCCCAGAAGCTAAACCAATGAGAGGATCCATCTGAAAGATGACCTTTGGCAGCCATGGATGAAGTTACATTCCCCTGTGCCAGTATCCTGGTAGAGAGTTTATTTCTTCCTAAACAACACGCTGTACATCCACCAAGGGGACAGAGATCCTGTATTCTCCATGTGGCACGGGACTTAAAGATACTTTTTAGAATCCATATACTTAGCACAAATCAGAATATTTTCCAATGCATGTGTTTGTGGGAACCTTATCCTTATTGGATTATTATTATTATTATTATCCTCCAAAAAAGAGCCTGAGACAAGAACTTGGGTGCAGGTAGTTTTTTCAGGAGGTGTTTCCAGAAATCAGGAAGGAGTTGGGAAAGTGGGATGAAGACGTTAAAGGATGCATCATTACCTGGTTACCACTGTGGGGATCTGGAGCTCCACTCTGTAGGAGACCCACAGGAAGGATATAAAATCTACCTTGGGGAGTTCCCGTCGTGGCGCAGTGGTTAACGAATCCGACTAGGAACCATGAGGTTGCGGGTTCCGTCCCTGCGCTTGCTCAGTGGGTTAACGATCCGGCGTTGCCGTGAGCTGTGGTGTAGGTTGCAGACGCGGCTCGGATCCTGCGTTGCTGTGGCTCTGGCGTGGGCTGGCGGCTACAGCTCTGATTCAACCCCTAGCCTGGGAACCTCCATATGCCGCAGGAGCGGCCCAAGAAATAGCAAAAAGAAAAAAAAAATCTACCTTGGAATTATCCTTATAAATTATGGGAATCTGGGGCATTTATTTGCCAAGTTCCAACTCCATTGGTTGAGGGTTCCCCCAAGACATTGATTCTCCCTCACTCCCAGACTCTGTCTACACCAGAACATGCACCCGTGGCTTTGGAGAAATTCCTGAGCATTTGAATTAAGTCCCAAAGTGAGGTTAATGCTGCTGGTCCTGGGACCACACTCTGAGAAATCCCCATAGAAGGTCTAGTGGGAGCCCACAAACCCTTCTGTCTTTGAAGTAGCCTGAGGCACCCACCCTGTCCTGCCTTCTGTACTGGCTTCCATCTAGAAGCATCACCACCACCTGCAAAGCCATTAGAAGGATGCTCACCACTCATGCAGCTATAATGGTACCCACCTCAAGAAAGTCAATGTCTCTGTTCTCCCAATACTCCTGAACCACTATCTCAAGGTTCCAGGACCAACTCAGGGTCCTGCTGTGTGTCAGCTGGGGTCCCAAGCAGATATGCTGGTGCCCAGAATTTCACAAAGTTTTACACAGAGACTTGCATTCTGTCAGCTCAAACTCAAGCAGGGGACTGGAGACAGAAGATATTACACCACACCTTCATTAATTCTAGTCGTGGCTCTTCTCCAAAGCTCTACCCACAACCAGAGATCCCCATATTCAAGACAAGATTTCTCAAATCCAGCAAAGAGTAGAAATTGGCTTGGAGGGAAGACTGTAACACTAACATCTGAGCTCCTGAACTCATCCTGTGAAAATCTCCTTATCTGTGTATGTCTATTTTGGTTTTGGTTTTGGCTTTTGTGGGAAAGTGTTGAATATGTCTATTACCTTGACTGTGGTGATGGCATCAGTTGGCATATGTCCAAACTCATCAAATTGCACATATTAAGGATGTGCAGCTCTTTGTTTATCAGGTATATTCCAATAACACAGTTTTTAAAAATCCCCTTGTGAGTCATATATAATATCACAGAAACATTGATTCCTTTCCTCTAAACTCTGAGCCATCTCTGGACCAAGCTTTCACATGATCATGTTATCAGTTATCTACTGCTGTATAACAAATCAGCCCATGGAATCAGTGGCTTAAAACAATAAGAAACATTCACCGTAGTCACGAATCATTACATTAACTATTTTCAAGTTGCTTTTGAGTTTGATAGACACAGTCTTTACCTACCTAGGAAGAAAGAGTAGTGGATTCACATGGGTTAAATTGTGTCCTCCCAAAAGAGGTATATTGGAGTCCTAACTTCCAGTAACTCCAAATGGGATCTTATATTGAGATAGGGTCTTTACGGAGGTAAACAGGTTAAAATGAGGTCATTAGGGTTGGCCTTATTCCAGTAGGGCCAGTACCCTTATGAAAAAGGTAACTCTGAAGACAGAGATGCATAGAAGGAAGGTGACATGAAGAGACAAGCGCATGAGGAAAAGACGACCATACAAGCCAAGGAGAGAGGCCTGGAACAGAGCCTTCCCTCACAGCCCTCCGAAGGAACCACTCCTGTCGTAGGTGGAAAGTGAAACAAGGCCTAAAAGGACAGAGCATCAGCGTCACCCAGCCAAATCCAGATTGCAGACGCCTTCCTAACGAACAAGCCCAAGTAACGGATGAGTCCCCAAAAACAAAGATAGCCCCAAGGCCACAGACTATATAGCTCAACAAAAAGACCCCTGTCTATAAAAAACCAAGCACTCTTCTGTGGGGCGAGCCTGAGCCTTGCTTGCTCAGAGCTTCCGACCCCTCTGCTGGTTAACAAACTCTGCTTGCGATCTCATTGCTCCAGCTTCTGCCTCCTTCTTCCCCGCCATTCTAACACCCTGCCAGCACCTTGATTTTGGACATTTAGCCTTCAGGACTGTGAGAAAATAAATCTCTGTTACTTAAGCCACCTAGACTGTGGTACTTGGTTATGACAGTCTTAGCAAAGTAATACATGGGTCAAATAATTTTTCTTTCTTTCTTTTTTTTTTTTTTTTTTTTTTTTTTTAGGGTTGCATGTATGGCACCCAAGCTAGGGGTGGAATCAGAGCTGCAGCTGCCAGGCTACACCACAACCCCAACAACACAGGATCCAAACCACGTCTGCGACCTGCACCGCAGCTCACAGCATCACTGAATACTTAACCTACTGAGCAAGGCCAGGGATAGAACCCACATCCTCATGGATACTAAGCAGGTTCATTTCCATTGAGCCACATGGAAACTCCCAATTTTTCAAATTTGAAATGCTCTGATAGCCAATCAAGATAATTTCAAAAGTCCCGAATCTCCTAGTCATGTCTTAGTAACAGGATTGGGTGGCAGGATAGAAGGTTTGAGTTTGAGAGCAAAATTGCAAAAGTACCCAATTGTCTGAGCCTGTTATCCAAGTCCTCTCCATAAAAGGGTAGCATGGAGAAGCGAAGTTGTCATCACTTGAAAATACTCGTTCATCCCTTGGCCTTTGACCCATGGGGGCAGTTAGTCCAAGTGACAACTGCAGATAACATGTAGGTTTCCAAGGAAATTAGTTTCATAATTTTTGTTTTGATTTTTAAGATAATGGTCCCAACAAATGTTGTTGCTGTTGTTGTTTCACGGTTTACTTTGAAAAGTTTGTCTCATTTTAAGTAGATTCCCATGTAAGGGCCATATTCCAAGGCCAGAAACAGTCCATTAATGAGGGCTTCTTTCTTTACATTATCTTTACATCATTTTCTTAGTTCTTACCTGCCCATAGGGACACTGGTTGAAGTTATCTCACTATCCCCAGATTCCTAATTATTGTCTTAGGCCACATTATTAGCATAGTAACATGGCTTAGATATTTTTTTTTTTTGTCTTTTGTCTTTTTGTCTTGTTGTTGTTGTTGTTGTTGTTGTTGCTATTTCTTGGGCTGCTCCCGCGGCATATGGAGGTTCCCAGGCCAGGGGTCGAATCGGAGCTGTAGCCACCGGCCTACGCCAGAGCCACAGCAACGCGGGATCCGAGCCGCGTCTGCAACCTACACCACAGCTCACGGCAACGCTGGATCGTTAACCCACTGAGCAAGGGCAGGGACCGAACCCTCAACCTCATGGTTCCTAGTCGGATTCGTTAACCACTGCGCCACGACGGGAACTCCTCATCTGTGTTTTTTCAATCCAGGATTTAAAGATGAAATTCATTGGTTCCATGCATGGTGATTTTGTGGTAGAAGATTTGTCACATGCCTGCAACCTCTTTCTATATTACTGCTATAATTTAACATTCTCTCCTTTTTTCCTTTGCTCCTGGCATCTGTATCTGTGTTTAACTGTGTTTTCCTCCCTAAACTTATATCACTCTGAACTCTTGAGTGCAAAAGAGTGCTAAACAGCACAAACTTAGTTTTTTTAAGTGTAATAATAAAATTTTTCAAAATAAAGAATAGCACTTTAGGAGTTCCCTGGTAGCTCAGAGGGTTAAAGATCTAGCATTGTCACTGCTGTGGAATGGGTTCAGTCCCAAGCCCGGTAGCTTCTACATGCCCTGGGCACAGGAAATAAAATAAAAAAGAATAGTACTTTGAAATACGTCATTTATTTTGAATTCTGCAGTCTTAGAGAAAAAAACAGAGAAAAACTAGAATCCATTATGCACCAGAGATCAGCCTTCTTTATCTATGGCAAGGTACAAACCGCCTTCTTCTCTAAGATACAGCCAATCTAAAGCATGGATTTTTTTTTTTTTTTTTTTTTTTGGTCTTTTTAGGGCTGCACCCATGGCATATGGAAGTTCTCAGGCTAGGGGTCGAATTGAGCTGCAGCTGCCGGCCTCCACCACAGCTCACAGCAATGACGGGCTGAGGGAGGCAAGGGATCAAACCTTGCCCTCAGGGATACTAGTCAGGCTCCTAACTGCTGAGCTGCCACAGGAACTGCCTAAAGCCTGGATTTTGCATTAGGGTCTCGCTTTGTTGAAGGAAGCAACCAGGGACACAGCTGATGCTCCGAAGATGAGGTTGGGACTCCCTTGTCCCTGCCCGTTTCAAAGGGAAAGCTAAGTCTGAGCTTCACCTGAGAAGGGAAAAGACGGCACCACCTCCACCCCACCCTCTGGTGTTGTCCACCCCAATTTACGCTGCTCAGGCTATAAATTAAAAAGTAACTTTCACTGCATTTATTCCTTTGAACTATTTCTTTTCCTTCTCAAAGCTCTCCTACTCATTCTCTCTTTCATTCGTTCCTCAAATATTTGCTGAGCACCGATGACACGCCATTCTGCTCAGTGCTAAAGACACAATAAGACAGACATGGTTCAAGCAGCATAGAATTCAGGGGGATGGGAGTTCCCTTCGTGGCTCAGTGGTTAACCAACCCGACTAGGATCCATGAGGATGCAGGTTCAATCCCTGGCCTCACTCAGTGGGTTAAGGATCCAGCGTTGCCATGAGCTGTGGAGCAGGTCGCAGATGCTGCTTGAATCCTGAGTTGCTGTGTCTGTGACTAGGCTGGCAGCTGTAGCTCTGATTTGACCCCTAGCCTGGGAACTTCCATATGCCATGGAAGCAAAAAAAAAAAGAACTCAGTGGGAGATAGAGGGAGCAAATCCACAACAGCTAATGAAAGTGTGACACAGGAAAGAAAGGGGGTGTGGGAGAGGTGCTAACGAGGAGGAATCTCACCTTAGTTGAGGGGTCAGGCAGGGATTTTCTGAGGCGATGGCGTTTAAACTGAGTTTTGAAGGACAAGAAGGAGCCTGGCTTTGTAAGTACCAGAGGAAGGACAGGGTCTGGAAGGACAGAAACTCCTGTGACTGCAGTGGATGGATGGACAAGCTGCGTCCTACGTCCTGGCAAAAGCAGAACACACAGCACGCTTTCTCCTTAGACCCACATTCCCTAAGGAAGATCTTAGCTGTGGCTGGGAGGTTTCAAAATTATAATTAACTGCCTAAGTCTGTGCCAGTGTTCCAAAAAGCAAAGAAACTGACATTTTGTTTTTATTCTCTTTTTAAAAATTCTCTTTGATGCGTATGCTGACAAATAATAAACCAGTCAAAAGTAACTTTCTAATGCTGCAGTCTATATCAGGTGACTCATTAGGACACAAGACTCCCTAAAAGTTCTGACAGGCTGAGGAGAGAGAACTTCCAATGAAAGTAGTTTCATTGCAGCAGATGCATCATCAAGCACATGGACTCTGGCATTAGGCAAATTCGGGGTTTGTATCCCTCTCCTACCTCCTGTCAACTACGTGACTTGGATATTATCTCCGTTTATCCCCACAGGGTTCTCTTAGCTTCCCGATCCAAAAAGTAGGCTTCAGGGAATTCCCACTGTAGCTCAGCAGGTTAAGAACTCGACTGGTATCCATGAGGATGGGGGTTCAATCCCTGGCCTCACTCAGTGAGTTAAGGATCTGGTATTGCTGTGGGCTGTGGTGTAGGTCACCAAAGCAGCTCGGATCTGGTGTGGCTGTGGCTGTGGTGTAGGCTGGCAGCTGTGGCTCCCATTCCATCCCTAGCCTGGAAACCTCCATATGCTGCAGGTACAGACCTAAAAAGACCAAAAAAAAAAAAAAAAAAATCCAGCTTCACTATGAAGATTAAATAAAACGATATATATAAAACATGTAGCACAGAGTCAGGTACATAAAATCCTAACTAGGCATTAATTGCTATTATTGGGGGGGGGGGTGTTGTTGTTGTTGTTTTGGCCACTCCCAAGGCATGCAGAAGTTCCCAGGGCTGAGGATTGAACCCATACCACAGCATCGACCCAAGCTACAGCAGTGACAACCCTGGATCCTTAACCAATTGTGCTACAAGGGAACTCCATTAGCTTCTATGTATTATTATTGTTTTGCTATCATCATACCGTCACTCTATTAATGATTTAATTTGTAGGAAAATCAAGAACTCATCACTAAGTACATTCATATGGAGAAAATTCTCTTCCTTGAGAAAAAAAAAGTGACAGAAATTACTGAGAAAAAAAAAGAGTGAGAAAATATCTATAGGTTTGCAATAAAGTTGTTCAACACTTCGAGGTTCAATTAAAACATAGTCACATCTTGAAACAGATCTCACCTCCATGAAATACCACCTAGACTTGATGAACGACCATTACATACATGCCAATGGGCCTGATTGAGACTTAAAACCTGCTGTGATTGCATGAAGGAAGTGTGAGAACCAGGTAGAATTATTTCAAAAATGAACTAAAACATTTTGCTATCAAAGGTAAATGCAGTCTAACTAGAATTTGAATTACCAGAAAGTCAAAACAATTGTAACGAGAAAAAATAAGAACGAAAATGCAATACCATTTAGCTTGTTACCATAATATTTTGAAACACTGGAACTGTCAGAGCAGCATTCATGGCATTTCCTCATCTATTAACTGATAAGCATTTTATTATATATGAAAAAAGACTTCAAGCTCAACCATAAAATGCAGGCAAGACATGTATCTTCTAGATATATAAAATATTTCAACTAAGTGAAGAGTCCATTCAAATTCCAGCTAGATTTTCTCTGGGTCTGTTACATACAGGTCTGAACTTTCACAAAGGCCTTGTAACAGACTAATATTTCTGCAAATTTTAGAAATATTTTTTTAAGAATACTAAATGTATGAGAGTGAAAAAATACAATGTCATGAAAATTCAACAGGCAAGGAAATGTTTATATAACTCATCAATGGTGCTACCTGTTGTAATAAAGAAAATCACTGACTCAGATAAGATGTTTGGTTGAGCTGGGGTTGACATTTTTGTCACCCATTCTTTAAAAGGGAAGTTTCCTCAGCAAATTAATAGGATGGGAACAGTCTTAGAAAACAGTATTCAACCCATTTAAAAGAAGAAAAACTATTTTGAGGAATCCAAGCATGCCCATTTCCATATAAATAAATGTGAACAGTATGTAAAACTAATTATAAATCAATTTTTTAGCTATTCATTAAAGCGAGGCCACAGAAATCTCTAACTGAAAATATTCCAAGCAATTCCTTCTAGGCATTGTTTGGGTTATTACAGATGTTTGAAAATCACAAAACTAAATTTAAAATATTCTTAATAAAGGCTTTTTACTAATTCCAAACATGCTTCCTCCTTTCTCCCCCCAGAAGTGACTTTGTTCTGCAGTTTAGAATGGGACTAGACGAAGGGAATAAATAAGAATAATTTATTCCAAAAGTCAGAAATGGGGCAGTTCCCGTTGTGATGCAGCGGAAATGAATCCGACTAGGAACCGTGAGGTTGAGGGTTCGATCCCCGATCTCGTTCAGTGGGTTAAGGATCTGGCGCTGCCATGAGCTGTGGTGTAGGTCACAGACACGGCTCGGATCTGATGTTGCTGTGGCTGTGGCATAGGCCGGCAGCTGTAGCTCTGATTCAACCCCTGCCTGGGAACCTCCATATGCTGCAGGTGGGGCCCTAAAAAGCAAAAAAAGAAAAAACTCAGAGTTAGGAGATAACTAATAGCTAATTTATTTTTTGAAAAATGAACCAGGTATAAATAAGACTATTTGAAGTAGTTGAATCAAGAGACTCTGTTACATTCATCCAGAATTACTGTTCTCATTCCCAAGGAGAATTTAAATATGATTAAGACAGGTCATCTTCCCCACCTAGCTAGCTCCAGGAAGGTTACCCCTCTCTGACAGATAATGAGGGAAATAAATACCCAGTACATCTCTTGTCTATTATTATCTCAGTAGATAGTAATTTCTAGAGAGTAAGGATTAGTTCTTTTTCCTCTTCAAACTAATGACTTCTTGCACAGTGCTGTCCACATCACAGGAATTCCTCAAAAGCTCAGCAAATTCCAGTGAAAAACTAAGATTATTCACTCATCTTAGCTTCTTCAATGTCAAAGCATAAAGACAGAATCAGACAAAAGCACTGGATTCTAAACTAATTCAGGAAGCATCACAAATTATGAAGTGCCTCCACCAATATATAGCTAACTATAGAGACCTAATTTAAAAGCGACTTAGTCATTAAAAGACCAAAATAACACAAATGTCATAGAATTTTCAAAGACGCTTGATAACTTGTGTAACTTGCTAGGATTAGGGTTATCAAATGTAATAGGAACAGCTTTCATCAAATCTGGGTTGAATGAAGGCAGTTGTGAAATGGGCAAATCCAATATACTGTAAACAGCCCAACTCAATTCATTCCACAGATATGATTAACCCTTAATAGCCAGAAGCATCGCTTCTAATAGCTTGTGTTATGGCAGAATGGGTTATGTTGCATTCATTCTACCTACAGGAAGGAAGTCAGCATCCACAGTAGTAGCATTCAGCTATGTGTTATAAAGCAAAACCCAGCAGAACTTTTATAACATAAAATGTGAAGATATTTAAAACATAAGTTCAGTAGGTTGTGCAAATCAGAGACTTCTCTCTTTCCGCTAAAGGGATATATTTTTGATTCGAGTTTTTCAAACCCCAGTACCTAAGATCAGCTACAAAACTTACCCAGGAATGTGGAAAAATGTGTCAACCTCTGCTGTGCACTTCTGAGACCCAACTCACTATTTCTATAAACATGTATGTACACAGTCAACAGACTTTTTTTTTTTTTTTTTTGGTCTTTTTGTCTTTTCTTGGGCCCCTCCCTAGGCATATGGAGGTTCCCAGGCTAGGGGGTCTAATCAGAGCTGTAGCCGCCAGGCTACACTAGAGACACAGCAACTCGGGATCATCCGAGCCTCGTCTGCAACCTACACCACAGCTCACAGCAACACCGGATCCTTAACCCACTAAGCAAGGCCAGGGATCAAACCCGCAACCTCATGGTTCCTAGTCAGATTCGTTAACCACTGAGCTACGACGAGAACTCCATCAACAGACATTTCTACAAAGAGTAAAATTATTGTCGTTCATTGAATGTGGAAAATGTGTCCGCATTTGAGAATGCAACGCACATTCACACTTCTTCCTCCAGATAAATGTGTGCTGTGCAATGAAGCTCCAGTTGAGAGTGCTGTGAGTTCGGGCTCTCCTTTTTAATATTTCACTCCCAAGAAAATTCCCACTTGTCAGCCATTTCTAACATATTCACAGTCTAAGGAAGTTTCCAGATCTACCCAGAAGCAATTGTATAATAGCTTAAATCACAGCATCACACTGGAAGGAGGTTTGGAGGTCATAGAGCCCTGCAAGGTTAAATCTCAGTTCTGATTGGGAAAAAAAAAAAAAAAAAAACTAGCCACCTTGAGAGTTCCCTGGCGGTCTAGTGGTTAGGATTCAGTGCTGTCACTGCTGCAGCCCAGGCTCAATCCTTGGTCTGAGAACTGAGATCCCACAGCAAGCTGCTATACATCACAGCCACGAAAAAACAACAACAACAACAACAACAAAAACTAGCTACCTGATCTTGGACATCTTAACCTTATTCAAACTTTGCTTATTTGCATAACTGGGTCATTTTGCTGTACAGCAGAAATTGACAGAACATTGGAAAACAACTATAGGAATCAAAAAAGAAATACAGACATTCAAGAAAAAACGACAAAACAATAAAATCCCTCTTTGCACAAAAAAAAAAAAAAACAGAAGAAAAAAGAAAAATGGGGATAAAAGTAGGTTGTGAGAGCTGTAGTTGACACACACACCACACATAACAAGTCTCCATCACAATGCCCCAGATCAGGCACTCTGAATTCCTCTTGCACAAGTATAATAACATGTGGACACGCTACAGCTGCCCAGACATCCCATTTCCCACATTATACAGGCATTAGCTGCCCATGTTCTTTCCTCCTCCCTGCATTATGGGCCATTACAGGCAGACTCTTGTATCAGATTCAATTCTGTAACCTCAGGCTCTAACACACGCCTGGCATATTGTATAAACCAGTCAACTGCTACTTATATTTGGTGATAGCAGCTGGCTCCTCCTATATGCTCACATATTTGATCAAGCACGTCAAACATAAAAGGAAATGTTTGTTCTTAACTTATTAAATCCGCTCCCTCTTTTTTGTTGTTGTTGTTAAAATGACATAGGTGGAAACTTATTGAGCTGTAAGAGTCAGCTGTTGGTTTTCCATTTCAAATTTGAACCTTAAAATTCCTCCACTGTTTTAACATCTTTGGGTTCATCTGGGTAGCCTTCCACAAATTTAATGTGCTTTGCTATTTAAGAAAAAAATAGTAATAACAAAATTGTAGGTGCTAAATGCCAGGGAAGTTTCTTTTTTGATTCAAAATGCAATACATTTTCTGAGTAAAAAAAAAGTTAAATAACTGATTTCTGCCAAGTGGTAAGTTTCCGTGTTTACAAACCTTTACTAAAAAGTGAAGAAATGAAAACATTTTACCAGATTATAAAGCCATAGCAAAGTTACAGAGTTTGCACTAATTGCTCATTTCCTTTTTACAAATGAGTTCCTAATTTTTAACAACTTGCCAATATCATAGCAGCCCTATTTAGCACAAATCAGATTATTTTCATATTTTTCTTTTTCTCACTCCAACTAGTGTCCCAATGCCAATCAAAAGACTGAAGCAGCACCTCCAGCCTCCTCTCCACACAGTGTGCCAAAAACAGCACAGAAGAGGCTCCACCACCCTTAATTTGAACCTTTGTGATACCTACAGTGCAGAACTGCAAAACTCTTCTGCAATTTAGCCCTTCCAAACAAACAAAAAAAAACCCCACATAATCTAACTCCACTCCACCCTCTCTTCACACCCATTCTCTGTTTTGGTTTTTTGGGGATTTGTTTTGTTTTGTTTTGTTTTTTTGCTTTTTAGGGCCGCACCCATGGCACATGGAGGTTCCCAGGCTAGGGGTCCAACTGGAGTTAAAGCTGCTGGCCTACCCACAGCCACAGCAATGCCAGATCCAAGCCGCATCTGTGATCTACAACATAGCTCATGGCAATGCTGGATCCTTAACCCACTGAGCAAAGCCAGGGATCAAACCCACATCCTCATGGATCCTAGTCAGGTCCGTTAACTGCTGAGCCATGATGGGAACTCCCATTCTCCTTTTGACATATTTTTCTCTTTGTTTTTGTTTGTTTCTTTTTTATAGAAACCTATACTCAGAGTCATCCCTGGGTATCCCTGGGGGATTGGTTCCAGGACCCCTGTGGATACCGAAATCCAATGATGCTCACATCCCTTATATAAAGGGTGTAGTACAGGTGGCCCTCTGCACCCCCGAGTCCTGCATCTATGGATTCAACCAAGTGACTTGAATTGGTGGTCATTGCAGAAGCAACATGAGCAGAGCACCACTGTATTCCCTACTCACCACATCCAGCAGAGCATCCAATCAGTAAGCAACCTGCAGAACCTGTATGTTCCCTAAAGGTGGCTGGAAACCTGTGTTTTCACAAGCCCTCCAGGGGATCCTGAGAGGCACCCCAGGTTGAAAACCTCTGCCCCAGCCCTTCCATATGGACCCCAGAGGGGCAGATATTTTTCATGGCTTTTTGATTTTATAAACTCACCTAAGACCTCCAATCATCTGACTGATCCCAGGGCCAGGATTTGAATGACTCAATGTTTAAGTCACAACATTTGGGTGAATAAAGCATTTGTCTCGGAATTTGAACTGCCTCGCTACCAATTTTTAAATTCTATTCGTATCACACACACATCCACACACAACCAAGGCAATTTGAAGGGGAAACCCAATGGGAAAAGGCAAATCTATCCTTAGTTGGGAAAGCTCTAAAGAATGTCCAGTAGTCCCACCTACATGAAACCAACTCTCAGCTCCCATTCTCTATCGATGAGAAAATCAGAATGGAGAATATGGATGGTTCAGTGCAATTAACTACAACAGGGATGATAACAAAAACGACATTTATTTTGTCCTTACTGACACAGGCACTCCATCAAATGAGCCGCATAGATTATTCAATCCTCACAACAACTTGTCCCATTTCACAGATAAGGAAACTGAGGCAGAGACATTAAGCAATCTGTCCAAAGTCTTAATGATCTTAAGTGGCAGAGCTGGGACCCCACAATTTAGGTGTGTCTGCCCCCAAGGCCCACAAACTCTAATGACTTTGCTAGGCTGACTTCCAGCCCATCAGCCCAGATTCGATGGACAGTGGGAAAGAAACATGGTCTCCCATAGCCACGTGATCGTGAGCTACCTAGAAACCTCTCCCAGGGTCTGGACACTCCAGTTTGGATGCTAAGTTTGTCTCACAAACCTACTGAGGGGTTCATTTTCTTCCTTCCACAGGAGAAAGATTACAAAATGTAACCTGAGCACATCAGGCCTTTAGGCAAACTCTTCCGGTTACTCTAACTCATAATAGTCATAACGGTGTGGCGCCATCTTGAATGACCAAGCCATGAAGGCAACAACATCTGACCAGAAACAGTAGCGAGAAAAATGCCTGATAATCAGGTCTAAACAGACTTACTGGTTGAGAAAGAATCCTGGCATATATTCTTCAAACAATATTTACTCACTCCAGAACAATGAATTTAAGTTTCAGCTTTGGAATCTGTTGCTTGTTTTAAATTTATCAGACCATCTCAAGAGAGTTATCAACCCCCTCAGCAGCCCTCTCCCTTGGGAGAGCTTCCACGCTATTGTTTACCCTCATTGGCACTGAATCTCTGTAGCTCATGGAAATTCCGTGCCAGAGTAGATCAAGACTGGGGCCGTGGGCAGAAGTTCATGGGAAAAAAGAAAGACACAAGTCCTTAACTTTAGGCTCTTTCCTTCAGTAGTTAGAAAGAAGGCAGATGTCAAAGTGACTACCAAGGTCAAGTAACCTTTATAAACAAACTACTCAAAAGCCCACAGAAGCCAGCCCACAGCTGGGGACAGCTGCCCAGTCTCGTAGGAAGAGCAGTTTCCCTCATGGGCCCACAGAGAAGTGTCCAAATGCCACCTAGAGAGCCCTACTCTGCTTGCTGGTCAGGCAGCTCAGCAGTTTGCTGGCAATATACTCCTAGCCCTACTTCATCTCTGGTAGAGTCATGGTTTGCCCACCACAAAGCTAGAACAAACTTAGGTGGATCTGGAAATATATTTCACTGTTTGTATAATTTCAATATTCAATCAAGACCATGTGGTTGTAATCTTATTCTATTTCAGTGCACTATTGACATTTTGAACCAGAGAATTCTTTGTAAAGGGCTGTCCTGGGCATGGTAGCAGCAGCCCTGGCCTCTGCTCACTAGATGCCAATAGAAAACCCCTTACCAAAGTTGTGACAACCAAAAAATATCTCCGGACTTGGCCAAATGTCTCTGGAGACACGTCACCCCTAGCTAAGAACCACTGCTCTATTTGCTTAATGTGTCTCCAAAAGGCAGAGATAATACTTCCAAACTACAATTACAATGCAACTATTTAAAAGATAGTTCATGTCCAGATGACTGTGACTCTCTGATTCTCTGATGAATATTCAGACATCAAGTGCATTGCCTTTCTTATTCTGATGGTGTTATTATATTAAAAGGCCCCTGGCTGAAGTGCCAGACCTTGAGAAGTTTCCATCTCTGCATCTGCCTTTTCCAACAACCTAGGAGCCTTGAACTCCATCCAGCTTTAGACACACCTCCAATCTTGATTTATCAAGAAGGGACACCAGCCTGATGTTCCCATAATCCCTGCCCTGTTATTCCAACTGTTTGTCACTAAACCACATTCTGGTTGCCCAGTTTTGAAAACCAGGCACGGGCCTTGAACTAAACACAAGGTTACCACTTACCATTCAAAGCTGATCCTTTAAGTTATGTCTTACACTTTTACAATTGGTCTTGAGATGCCATGACCCTCTAGAATCAGGAGTCACAGTCCCAAGTCAGAATCTGTGACTCTCTGGATGCTGACAGAAGTGTTAGCCCAATATTATTTTGTCTTTTCCTTGGTATCCCAAATATCACCTGCTTCAGAGTTGGCCATTACTGAGTTTCCACAACCCATCAACACATGCTCATTAGATCTTGTTCCACTTACAAGATGCCAATGACTGTATTAGGCCTCTACCATATGTGATTTCACCAGCTCTCTGGATGCCATCCTCAGTCTGTAGCCCTGACTCCCTCCCATGCAACCAGGAAGGAAGGGTATTCCAGATCCAGGTCTTTGCTCATGATTTTTCTATTACCCTCACGAGGCTATGGCATTCAGACCTAGACTAGACACTAGAATTACTATTCAGTTAGCTCTTCTAGATACCTCACTCAAAGTTTACTTAAACCTTAAGCCGGAATATTACTACTCTATTACATCATCTAAAGGGGTGAAACTTAGAAAACGATCAGAAACAGGATTGCCAGGGCTCCTTCACAATGAACAGGACATTTGGGTACCTTATCCTCTTTACACACACATATTTTCTCAGGAAAGGAAAGACTTCTGCAATTCTCACCCCTATGAAAACACTTCATTGCATCGATTTCTTTATCTCATCCCCTCCTTCTTCATAACTACAGCAAGTATTAAATTTAAGTGCAAATAACGCAGAAACAATTTAGAAACAAAAATGTAATGACTTTAAAAGTGTTAAAATTCATCCAGTAATTAATTTCAAGTATCTGCAGGGACTAAAAGTACGCCCGTTGTGGAAGGAGCCTTACTGAGTCACTCTGTCCAATCGTCTATCTTTATGGAGAGATGCATCCAAACCATTCTAATCAGGCATAGACCCTGGTTAGGCAACAGCACTACCCACAGATAAAAACTGCATGGGGGGAGTTCCCATTGTGGCTCAGCAGAAGTGAATCTGACTAGTATCCATGAGGACACAGTTTCGATCCTTGACCTCGCTCAGGAGGTTAAGGATCCAGTGTTGCCATGAGCTATGGTGTAGGTCACAAACATGGCTTGGATCTGGCATTGCTGTGGCTCTGGTGCAGGCCAGCAGCTATAGCTCTGATTTAACCCCCTAGCCTGGGAACCGTCACATGCCATGGGTGTGACCATAAAAAGATTTTTTAAAAAATTGCACAGGGGCTTCACAAAAACAAGACCCATTAGAGTGTAGTAAATACTTTCAGAACTTCCCAACAGTTCAGCCAGAACCCATGGTACTACTCAGCTTCTTACCACCCTGAAGAATGGTTAGAGCAAGGGCCCAAGATAGTGCACAGACTGGGGAAACACACGAGCTAAATGGAGTCATTGTGACAGCAAGAAAGATAAGTCTCAATGACACAAGTGGATATGCACACAAAGCCAGCTGCTCCCAGTGACAAGCAGTGTTTTTCAAATTGCAGATGATAACCTGGAAGACTGGCCCACTAAGGCTCTCTCCTCAGTGAATGCACTGAAATTAATTAATAGGTCTTGACCGCCATTTTTTTCTTTTTAGGAATGGAAGAGAAGATTTCAGAAATGCACTGGAGGCAAATAGTAAGAGTAAGAATGTTTTGTAAAACTTTTTTCCTACATAGATAGATGGATAGAGATATGGATTCAACAACCATTTATTGAGAACCTACCACGTGTCAAGTACTTTTCTAGACAGATAAATCAGTGATTACAACGGATAAAAATTCTCGTGATGCTTATATATAGTAGATTAGATAGAAATGTAAAATACATTTCTTAGTGTAAGAGATTTTTTTTTTTAAGTTTGAAAGCCTATTTATAATACAGAAGGGCCTAAGCATCCCCTCCATTTCCCACCGCAGCCAGACAGACCCACCCAATAATTGTCCTGCCACCCCGGGAAGCCCCAGACAGGGGTGAAGTGGAAAGAGAGGCCCAAGTCATTCCTCCAGTCCCCTTCCAAGTCTGCCTTCAGGTCAGGTCTGCCTTTTTGAAGCCATTCTCTTTGCTCTGTTTTGCACCTTCCCTTTAATTTTGTCTGTTTCTCAAAGTTCTAGTAGATAAACCTGTTGGAAGGAAAACAGCAAAATGAACCAGCTCTTTGGTGGCTGTTCCTAGAAGTGTAGCAGATGGAGAAGTTTTGCTTAAATTTTTAATAAATATTCACTGCTAGTAACAGGCAAACCATTGGAATTTTGATAGCCAGTTCTCTTAGGCCCATTAAACAACATATCTACATATATTCTCCCTAAGTCTCTTCAAGAACATCCAACTAGGTATTAACTAGGGACCCAGCTGATACTTTTAAACATACTGATTTGCTTATTCAATTTGAAGCAGGCATAGATCACATTTAGTGGGTCTCTAGGATGAACCCACATCGTGCTATGTGCTTTGTCTTTCATCTTCACAATAATCCCTGCAAGGGAGGAATTACTATCTGTCTTCTTGTAAAAGAAGACATTAAAGCTTATAGAAGTTAAGTAATCTGGCCAGAATCATTCAACTAATAAGTGGCAGAGCTGAAATTTTAACAAATGCCGTGCAGCTCCACAAAATCATTGACTGTATCCCCATTAAGGGCAGAAAGTTTTATTATACATGAGAAATTATACACTCTGCTCAGAAAACCTATTCTCCATGCCTCTGCTTCCCCTTGTTGGCTCTTAATCCTTCTTTAACATTTTCACAGTCATTAATAAAGTACATAAACAAACTGATAGGTTTAGAACTGAAGTTTCAACACAAGTACTTTTTCTGTCCTTTAATGCAATAGGTTTAAATATATCATTGCTGAAAAACATTGTAATATCTCCTGCACTAACCTCTTTTAATAACCATAAGGATAGCAGGAAGATAAGAGGATAGACTCTGGGCCAGAATATCAGCTTTCAACTCCTAGCCCCACACTATAGCTGTTGGGAAAGCCATACCTCAGTTTTCTCACCTATGGAATGAGAAGGATGATAGTACTTACCCAGGGGATTGTTTTGAGGATTAAATGAGATCTTATAAGCAATGCACTTAGAACAGTGTAGGCACTGAATAAATGCTATGTATTTGTTATCCTTGTGACTAGTACTTCCTAAGAAGCACTAACTCATCTCGTTGTACTAAGCGTTAAAGTCTTAGAGCTTATCAAGAAAAGTAACAAAGACTCACCTAATAATGGCCCTGCCACCCTGGGAAGGCCCAGACATGGGTAAAGTGGAAAGAGTAGCTCATGTCCTTCCTCCAATCCCCTTCCTAGTCCACCTTCAAGGTCAAATCTGCTTTTTGAAGCCATCCTCCTTGTTCTGTTTTGTACCTTCCCCTGAATTTTGTCTCTTTCTCTAAGTTCTAATAGATAAGCCTGTTGAAAGGGAAGGAAGACAGCAAAATGAATCAGCTCTTTGGTGACTATTCAAGTTCTGGGCAGTGGAGAAAAGAAACCTTTAAACTTGAAGCTCTATCAAGATGAAGAATTACGTCTGTCCCATCACCTGTCTCCTTAGCCCCTGACTGCTTGGGTTGCTCAAACGTGCGCAGTGGATGCTATTGCCTAACTGATGCTGTTTCTGGAAAGCCCTATACTTCATAAATTTTTTGAAAAGGAACCTTTTTTTTTTTTTTTAATGCTGATATACAAGATCTCCTCACTTTGCAAAACAACCGGCAGGTTTATTTACCGTGCTGAGGTCGGTACCATAAGTTGGCATGAAAAGAGAAATCATAGCTATTGTCAAAAGAGAATTCGAACCAAATTTGCAGCAGAGGTCTATACGTTGTTTTTAACAACGGTCTCAAATGTTGGTCAAATGAAAAGGTCAAGTGTACATCAATGTAAAAGAATCTAAAGGTCCTCATTATCCTTTAGCCTGTGCTGTGAGTGAGGCAAGAACACACTTAAAGTGCATCTCCTCATAATCAATTTCTTTACTGACAAATGTCATTCTGAATGGACATTTTACAGCTGATTAACTGTTGCCCTTTTTTCTCATATGCAAATACGAGACCAAAATGCATACTTCTGGTAGATTTCCTTCCTGCTGATTAAAGCGCTGATCTCCTTCAGATCTGCTTTCCACAGCCCTGGCAGAAACATGATCTTTCAATCTACGCTGCTACGTTGCTTAAATATATTCATCTCTGCTGTTCCAAAATATTTCAGATAAGGGAACAATTAAAAGTCTGAGTGTAGAAGGTAGAAAACATTATCATTGCCTTTGTCAAAAAGTCAGCACTTTAAATATGTTGCACATACAAATGTACTCAATTAACATTTTAATTAAGGGTAACAAACAATAATTAAACAGATGACATTTTAATTAATTTTCTCAACTGTAAATAGCCTGATGGAAATTATTGTTAAATCTGATTTAAATACTTCTCCTTGCAAAAACAGGGACCTCAAACTACCCGTGATCAAAAACGTTTCCCTTTTATGTACTTATATGGTTATAATATCACAGCCATAAATAAGTTTCCGTGTAAAGCTTCTCAGTGTCATCAACTTGTTCTCTTCATGCGGTATGCAAACAACAGTGCAGGTGTGTAATAAATACGTCTTTCAAGGTACTTGTTTGTGTCTTGTGCAAAAACATAACACCGAAGTACCTTAGGGTTGAATTCTCCTCTTAAAGATTCATGCTTGGTCATTAAATCCAGATAAACCATTTTGAGCAAGCTTAGCAACCCAATCCCATGATATCCAGTTTTCATATTGCCATAGGTCAGTGAGACCTGTCCCTGGTTTTGCAGCACTCTAGGGCTTGCTAACTGTGCCAAGTGGCATCATTAATTTCTCAAAACAAAATAAGACAACTCCTTTCAGTTTTGAAAATAAACATGGGCCACTCAACACTTTGAAGCAAAGAGGAGTGACAGCACGGCAAATGATGCTAAAGATAGTAACAGTGGATTGTCAAGGAAACAGAATAAGAAGTTGCCATTGTGGCTCATCGGAAAGGAATCTGACTAGCATCCAAGAGGATGCAGGTTCGATCCCCGGCCTTGCTCAGTGGGCTAAGAATCTGGTGTTGCTGTGAGCTATGGTGCAGGTCTTAGACTCGGCCTAGAACCCGCGTTGCTGTGGCTATAGTGTAGGCTGCCAGGTACAGCTCCGATTCAACTCCTAGCCTGGGAACCTCCTTATGCTGCAGGTGTGGCCATAAAAAAAAAAAAAAGACAAAGAAAACCCAAAACAGAATAAGCCCTGCTCTCAAGGTTGTAAGATTTAACATGAATTAATTAATTTTTGTTTTTGCTTTTGTTGTCCCATATTGCTTGAAATATACTTATACTAAAAGACTGTTCATTCTCAGAAATTCAAATTTAACTAGGTGTTCTATATTTTATCTGGCAACCCTACTTTTAAAAGAGCAGTACCTGGGAGTTCCCATGTGGTTCAGTGGGCTATAAACCCTACTCATGTCCATGAGGACACAGGTTCAATCCCTGACCTCGCTCAGCGGGTTAAGGATTCAGCGTTGTGGTATAGGTCACAGATGCAGCTCAGATCTGGCATTGTTTTGGCTCTGGTGTAAGCCGAAGCTGTAGCTCCAATTCAATCTCTAGCCCATGAACTTCCATATGGTGAGGGTGCAGCTCTAAAAAGCAAAAATAAATAAATAAACAAACAAACAAACAAACAAACAAGCAAGCAGTGCCTATAAAATAGATTCATCTTGGGAAGCATTTTCTTGGTCTCTGTTAGAAGGTGAGCTAGAGCAAAAATGAGGAGTTCCCGTCATGGCTCAGCAGTTAACGAACCCAACTAGCATCCCTGAGGACACAGGTTCAATCCCTTGCCTCGCTTAGTGGGTTAAGGATCCAGCATTGCCATGAGCTGTGGTGTAGGCTGCAGATGCGGCTAGGATCCCACGTTGCTGTGGCTCTGGTGTAGGCTGGCAGCCACAGCTCTGATTTGAACCCTAGCCTGGGAACCTCCATGTGCCGGAGGTGCAGCCCTAAAAAGCCAAAAAAAAACAAAAAAGAGAGAAATCCGATGGTAGGCAATGTCTTGGGCCTCTCTGGGGCCCAGGGAGGTTACTAGGATGGGGCCTTAGCCAGCATCAAGAGAGCATCTTTGGGAGATAAACATTGTTTATTTAAGTCATAACTGGAGTTTAAAAGTTATGGCTCTGCTTTGGAACCCACTCTGCATTCATTATTTTTTAATCCAGAGTAATGAATAGGTCTCCGAGGACAGTGAGCCACAGCTGGGGGGGCACTCTGTCCCTGAAGGAGACACTCGAGGTCTATCACAGATCCCCTATGGTTTCCTGCAGAATATCTGGCACACAAAACACAGCTCCCAGAGATAGGGCTCAAAGAGGCAACCGCTCTCTGGTGCCTTTAGCCTAAGGTAAAGAAACAGGGTTCCCGTGGCTCAGGAAGAAGGACGAAGGGACAGAGACATCCACGGACCGAGAGGCCAGGAGAGGGGAGAGCAAGGAGAACAAAGCCCAGCTGTGGGAAGCACAGGTGTCCCTTCCTAGCTGAGGATGCTGAAGGGATATGATGATCAGGACGAAAGGTCTCCTTGAAATCCCTAGTTTTTAATCAACAGGCTCAGAACTGAATATTCTAATTCAATTGCCCAGATCTGATATTTCACCAAAGAGAAATATCAATCCCAAGAGGACAGAACTAGGGCCAGCAATCCCCTCCCTTTCAAAAACGTCCCCTCCTCACCTCCAGTTACTCAAAAATCGCACTGTAATTCTGGAGTCATGCATTGTATAGTAACTCTCTGCCCCACTCTACTCTGCAGTCCTCACACCTCTTGAGAGAAACTTTCATAGCCTTAGAGGGGACCCCCCCGGCTGTTCTTCAACTCAAAGAAAGGGTCTCCAGCTTAAAAAGGAGTTTGCTTGGGGGCAATAAAAGAAGAACAGAAACCAACCACCTAACACCACTGTCCACCTGGAATGGAAGGTCTTTGCCAGGCATCTGTCCCTATATTGGATGCTATTTTTTCGTAGGCAATTGTTATTGCTGCTATGAGCACAGTGTAATTAGCACAACCTTAGCATGCGGTTCAAATACACAGGGCATAATGAATGAACGCATGGATGGACCAATGAATGAAAGTTGGGCAGCCCACAGAAAACCTCAAAGAGAGCTAACCAATGTTTCCCACGAGGTCTAAAGGCCCTCCCTTCCCCTACTAGACAAAGCTGGAAGTTCAAGTGTCCCAGCAGAAGTGTAAAGAAGAAGGATGCTGCCTGGCTAGCTGTGGGCGAGGGTCCTTGGACAGGCCCCACTAACAGAGGGTGTACTTTAAAGAGCTCCTGTTTCCTAATACATATTGTTAAACTCTCTCCTAAGACCCTCTCCGAGCTTGGGTGGTGACATCTCTGTTAACCACACATGCTTAAGCAAGTCCCCTCTCCCCACTTGGCTTAACTCCCTTAAGTCCACCCTCTGCCCCTTACAAGTGCACTCACAATGTATTTCCAATATCCTCCAGCCCACAGTTATCATATCTTTTTTTCTGGCTGCAGCATGCAGTAGTTCCCAGAGCAGTCTTTGAACCCAGACCACAGCAGTGAAAGTGCCGAATCTTAACCACTGAGTCACCAGGGAACCCCCTACCATATTTTTTAAGCTGGGCTCAGAACATCTCTTTGTAGATGCTCCTCTGAATAAACTCATGGAATTCAATTTTACTGTTTTCTCCTTTTACCTGTAATACCTGAACCCTTACACATACTTATATGTCAGGTCTTTAGCATATATTTTTATGTTATTTGCTCGGGGATTGAATGTCTGAACTTGTATAGTATTGGGCCTCCAAACATAGCTTTAAAAAGTGGTTGAGTCCACGTAAATTAGTGCAGAGGAGCACAGAAAGCTTTGTTCTAAGACATAAGGTGCCTACAATTGCCCATCTTGGAACTCAGGTGTTCAGCACATTGATGCAGCCCGTATACTTGATACTCAAAGTACAGTCGGAGAATCAGCATCAGGAAACTCATTGGAGACTCAGTCTCAGGCCCCACCCCAGACTCCCACATCAGAATCTGCATTTGAACAAGATTCCTAGAGTGATTTATATACACAATAAACTTTGAGAAGCACTGCCTTTCTCCATACCAGGCATGATATCATCTGCAAGGAATATCTACTGAATGGCTAGAAGAGTCCCTTCCAGGATCTCTAACTTTGCTTGGTCAAAACTACTAATTAAGAAGCAACTTTTCTAGCAAAGGCATTTAAAGTTCTCCTCTCATTGCCCCAGTGAAACGGGAAAGAAGACAGGTCTAGAGCACGGGGCTCAGATTAGAAAGAACAAGTCACCTCCTGGAAACCAGCTGGAGAAGAATTGGTACTTAACGCTGAAGGCACTGCAATAGCAGGGACTGCACAGGTAGGCAGGTCCCTGAAGCCAGGGAGCATCTCGGACAGTAGAATAAGAACACATAGTGATACTGGGGCACCCAGCGGAGGCTGAAGGTCATCAGAACCAGATCAGAAAAGAAGACAAAGGTGCAGACTACCCCAAATCTTAATGGGGGGAAAAAAAAAACAGAAATGTAAACCACAGCCCTACTGGCTCATCAGTGCCTAGCACTGGTGTGCCAGGGGCTAGACCAAGCCCTCCATCTATATTGCTTCATTCAATCACATTTGTAATAGACAGTAAGTATTATCATCTCATTTCACACATTGGATAACTGAAAAACTAGAAAAAATCATAAAGTTCACCCAAGAAACACCATGGAAAGTGACTTCACAAGACTTAAAATCAATCTGGCTCCCAAGCCTGCCCATATTTCAACATCTGTGCCCTCTGGCTTCCTTCTCTTCAAGGGAGTAAAGAGTATAGCAGTTTCATTTAACTCAATTAACCCTCAATTAACCCTCAGTTAACCGTTCTCAATTAACCCTCCAGTTGGCTTCATAGTCTAGAATTGAAGCCCTTCAGATACTACTATTCGCTCATGTCTGAATAGGTAGACGCTACCTCCAAAACTAGATGGCCATCACACTGAGCCTAGGAGGCTGGCCTGATGGTTTCTTTCTTTCCCAGTTGGTACGTGCTATATGTTACAATGAATATCAGGTTTTAGCAGAAATGAAGCACTTTTCCCTCCTTGGGGAAGAGCATACGCTGGCATGTCTAAGTGTGTGACCATCTGGCCCCCTGGGCAAAAGGACTCTGCCAGGGGTCAGGTCTCATCAGGGCAGCACTGGAGACCCTAGATTCTGAAGATCTTCCAGCCTGGGCTGGGGGTTGATTTTAATCCTCAGGTTTTGTGCTATCCCAGACCCTTTTCCAGCCTTGGCCTCTCTAGAGAAAATTGCACCTTACACACTTCTACAATAAACTCGATCACCCAAAGGCTACAGTCACCCCTGAGTATAAAGATCAACTGCCTCCAGAAAATTCCCCACCCTGGTAAGAAGTAACATCTCTTCTAAGGCTCTGCTTGCATCATAAAGGAAAAAACACCCCCAAACCCAATTATGGGTGGTTGTGAAAAGCCACATCACACTAAGAAGTTATCAACATTTTCCATAGTAAAGACATGAGGTGATCTGCTGAAAGGTGTTTGGTCACATTGTATCTTCTTCCTTTTATCACCACTGTCATCCCATATTCTGTAACTCTCTGAAGTTAAGGATCTCTATTGGGCTTTTAAAAATACACATGGGGGGAGTTCCCGTCATGGCACAGTGGTTAACGAAGCCGACCAGGAACCATGAGGTTTCAGGTTCAATCCCTGGCCCCATTCAGTGGGTTGAGGATCCAGCATTGCTGTAAGCTGTGGTGTAGGTCCCAGGTCCGACTCGGATGCCGTGTTGCTGTGGCTGTGGTGTAGGCCGGCAGCTACAGCTCCAATTAGAACCCTGGCCTAGGAACTTCCATATGCCGTGGGGGCGGCCCTGGAAAAGACAAAAACAAACAAACAAACAAAAAATACACACCGACCATCAAAAGTGTCATAAGAGGTATAGGAAGTACAGAGCGGGAAAAGCTGCTTCCATTTCATTTATGATGACAAACCTAGAGATGGGGTCATAGCAGAACTTGAGGGTCTTTAGAAAGCTAGACACTCCCTTATTTTTTCTTGGCAGTATTACATGTAAATAGGACTTTATATTCTGAAGGTTTATCAGTTTCTCATTTCCATTCCAAAGCCTTTTAATTCTACAGATCAAAAAAAGTTTTAATATCAGATGTTCTTAGGCCACTTTTAAATGACTCTGACTCTTTCTCACTTGCTAATTATTGAATTTTCATGTTTATTTTTACTCTTGAAAATAGGGAAAGTGCTAGTTCTGCTCCACCTCTCATCACCTTAGGGAAAAAGTGAACAAGTATACTGTAGAAACTACCAGAAGTAGGAAGACTGGCGAGACATGGGGACACAATAGGAATGGAAGAAAGTAGGTATTTTAAGTCATTCAGACCGAAGTTCCCATGTGGGTTTTACCACTTACTGAGTAAACCTGAGCAAGATCATCAACCTCTATGAATCCTGGTTTTCATCGTTTGTTAAATAAGCAGGGTCTAAGGGTAAGAGATGATGGAGGTAAAGCACTTGGCACAGGGTTGCTATTCAAATAAAAAAAAGATGTTGATGATGGTGGTGAAGATGGTGATGATGATGGTGATGATGATGGGTGATGATGATGGTGGTGATGGTGGTGATGATGGTGATGTTGGTGATGATGATGGGCGATGATGGGTGATGATGATGGTGATGATGGTGGTGATGGTGGTGATGTTGGTGATGATGATGGGTGATGATGATGGTGGTGATGATGGTGGTGAAGATGGTGGTGATGATGGTGATGTTGGTGATGATGATGGGTGATGATGATGGTGGTGATAATGGGTGATGATGATGGTGGTGATGATGGTGGTGAAGATGGTGGTGATGATGGTGGTGATGATGGTGATGATGGTGGTGATGGTGGTGATGTTGGTGATGATGATGGGTGATGATGATGGTGGTGATGATGGTGGTGATGATGGTGGTGATGATGGTGGTGAAGATGGTGGTGATGATGGTGGTGATGATGGTGGTGATGGTGGTGATGGTGGTGATGTTGGTGATGATAATGGGTGATGATGGTGGTGATGATGATGGTGATGATGGTGATGTTGGTGATGATGATGGGTGATGGTGATGTTGGTGATGATGTTGGGTGATGATGATGGTGGTAATGGTGATGATGATGATGGTGATGAGTAAGTAAAAAAAGGGGGGAAAGAGTGAGGGCAGCAGGTGAAAAAAAACATTGGATACAGTTTACCCTAAAATCGAGAAAGGATCAGGACTGAAGCCTATAACCAAGGAAATATTCCACCACCCTGATGAACAACTTCATTCTGTTTTCAAAGACACTTGAGCTAAATTGTAAATTCCATTGGGATCCACATACAGTGGATACTGGCTTCAGCTTATCTCCACATTCAAACTCCACCGTAATCAATAATTGATCCCAGGGGAAGGTGGCTCTACATGTCCTTAAGGAGCTCTTTCCTTTGCAAGGTTGTTTTTCAGTTCTTTTCATAAATGAACGTAGGTATTAGGAGACAGAAATTATTTCTTTAAATTGGAAACACAGCTGATTACACTTGGAGAGAACAATCCAAATATCCCTGAAAAATTTTTCCAAAAAGGAAAAAAATTATTTTTCAGGCATGTTTTACAGAACTAGAGTTCAAATGCTGTACGATACTTATGTCCTTAACAACATGGAACCATTTGTCAGTAAAAATTAAAGGCCTTCCATTTGGAGCATAACAAATAAGTCAATCTTATTAGCCTGAATCACAAATCTCTCCTAAAGCACTTGAGTTTCTTAAAGAGTTTAACACCTTCATCTTCTCAATGCAAACATCAGGTCACATTAATCACAAGACCATAACCCACTTACTTAAAGGGTATATTACATAAAAGGTCGCACAACCTGCTGTGAAATACTGTATCTTTAGCATTTGGATCACTTGGGATGTGGAAGCAAAGAATTTATTAATGAAGGGAAAGGCTCATTTTATTTAGAGTCCACAGGAAAGGCATATTTCACGGCCATCAGAAGTGCTTCTGCAGGCAGGAAGTCACAGTTAACCCAAGCGCCACAGAAAGCTAGTGCAAGTCCAACCCTGGGGTTCCTGGCAGCCAGAAATACAGCAAAGAAAAGAGAATTTTTTTTTTTAAATGATAGCAGAGGGAGTATGAGACTGTAGAAGAAGCTCAACTCCAGACCATGGCTAGAACTTTTCATGGGAGGAAAGTTCCCAAAACAGCAGGGAAGAGCAAAGGTGGACTGGGCTATAGGTGGGTTTAAAGGTTCAGTGGACACTGAGATGGTTCTGGGCAGATATCGTCAATTTCCCCTGTGAAACAGTAGAAAGTCATGTGTTGAAGATGGGAAGTGAGGAGAGCGTGGTTTGAAAGAGTCCCTCTGGAGGTGTTAGGGCAAGTTCATTGGGACACTGAGGACTGGCAGGCAACTTGAAGGGGCTGAGTATGAACAAAGAGGAGCCTCAAACGTCTTGAGCCACCTCTGTCCCTTTCTTCCCCTAGACTGGACTCCTGAGGCCTTAATTGATTTTGTGTCACCAGCACCCAGCACAGCTCCTGGCACAAAAGAGTTATTCATAAGTGTTCGTTGGATTCAATTAGCCATGACAGATAACTGAATTGTCTGAGCATAAACAAACTTTAAATACTAGAATTTTTTAACGTTTGCAAAATACAACTGACTTGTTAGTGAAATCCAATGTACACATAAAGGAAAACTCAAAGCGTAGACTTTTTTTTTTTCTTTTTGGTCTTTTAGGGTCACACATGCGGCATATGGTGATTCCCAGGCTAGGGGTCCAATCGGAGCTGCAGCTGCCAGCCTATGCCACAGCCAGGGCAAAGCGGGATCCGAGCTGTGTCTGCGATCTACACCACAGCTCACGGCAACGCTGGATCCTTAACTCACTGAGCAAGGCCAGGGATCAAACCCATGTCCTCATGGATACTAGCTGGGTTCATTAACTACTGAGCCACGACAGGAACTCAGCAAAGCCTAGACTTTGCAGGCGAAGTCGGTCAGTGGTCCAGGGGAGGCTGCGGGAAGAGAAGTCCAAGCACAGGGACCCTGGGGAGCAGGGACCCTGCCCAGCTCCTCTGCCAAATGCCACCTTGAGGGCAGCGGGGGTTCTGGAAACAGGATCAAGGGAATCAGCAGAAGCACCACTGATTCTCTAGAAAGATGATGTTTTGCAGGCTGGAATTAGGAAACAAGCTTTGAGGGAAAGCCATCTTATAGTCCAACTTCCTAAGCCTGCAAAGAGCACTCTTCTCTGGAACTCAGAAAATAATAGAGAAAACCTGTTTTTCTCAGGATCCAGCTCAGGCCCCACCAGCAGCCCTTCCAGCTTCTTGCTGTTTCCTTCCCAGCAATTATGTTGAAGCTATTCCAAATTATGTCCCAATTTATTCCAAAGTATTTCCATGTGGTTTAAAGTTCCAAGCTTTATATAGGACGTAAAAAGGCCTTTCTCTCTCTCCCCATCCATTATAAACTCCCGTAGCAGAGGTACCCACACTTACTCAGTCCTTGCCCAGGCCTTTGGGCATGGAAGAAAGTACCCTTTATTTCACCTTTGCTCCCAGCAACTTGCAGAGTGACTTGCACATAGTAAGGCCATCTGCATGTGTTGGTTGAATGGAGTGTTGCCATTCATCTACCTTGCAGACAAAGGACTATTTCTTGGCTATCAATTCATTTTGACATTTCCTTTTTCCAATCCATGGACTAAATCTTTTGTTTTGTTCTGTTTTGTTTTGTTTTTAAATGGATTCTAGGACCTCTTATTATATAAGACTATTGGGTTTTAAATAAAACTTCTGAAAGATAGATCGTTTTTAAAATGAATACTGGCAGCGCTATTTACAATTGCCAAAACATGGAAGCCATCTAAACATCCATCGATAGATGGATGGATAAAGAAGATGTGGTACATATATGCAATGGAATATTATTCAGCCATAAATGAAATAATGCCATTTTCAGCAACATGGATGGACCTAGAGATTAGCCTACTGAGGAAAGTCAGTCAGACAGAGAAAGACAAATACCATATGATACCACTTGTATGTGGAATCTAAAAACAACACAAGCAAAATTATCCACAAAACAGAAATAGACTTATAGATGTAGAAAACAAACATGTTGTTACCAAGGGGGAAAGGGAAGGAAAGGTAAATTGGGAAGTTAGGATTAACAGATACACACTACTGTGTTTAAAATCAACAACAAAGACCTACTGGGTAGCACAGGGCACTATGTTCAATATCTTGAATTATCTACAATGGAAAAGAAACTGAAAAAGAATATATATATGTATAAATACAAATGAATATTGATTACTTTGTTCTATCAGGTTTTCTAACTCAAACAGGAAATATGAAGATTGGTATTGATTAAAAGATGCCAAAAATATTACAAAAGACATGAAGGGTTATGGAAATAAGACTCTACTTGTTCTCCAAATTCCGGAATATTAGAATTAGAGACACCCCTCGAAGCCTGAGGAAGGTGGCTTGGAAATAAATAAAAGGGAGTTCTACTTTACACAGCAGGTGGCAAACGTGAAACTCTTTATTCTGAGAATTGGTACAGACTTGAAAATACAAATGGGCTCCAAAAAAGACGTAGCTTTAATCTCAGATGACAGTTCCAGCATGCTCTTGAGTGGAAATTAGAGCTGTTTACCTTGTCATCAGGGTGCCCCCACCCCTCATCCTAAGTGCCACTTGTCACAGGCATAGCACCGAGCAGGACACATCCACCTTGGCTGGATCTAACCCAGCACGGCATTTCTGGTGCTTTTTTACTCTAAAATCACAGCTCTGTTGTTTGGGGAAATTTACTTTCTTGAAACAGGATACAGTTCTTTCTGTGATTCATCCCACATAACTTAATTGTCATCAATCATTTAAAGTAAAACATCTTCAAAAATAGTTCACTGAACAAGTTCACAAGGGAGGATCAAAGAAGAGGGGACCCCGGCCAGAAGCTGAACGTCTTTCCAAACCATCTCTACCGGGGTGGGGCGGGGCTGGGATACTGTTATCAAGTGCACTGGAGCAGATCTGTCACAGCTGATAGTGACCCATGTGGGAAAAAGGAAAAAGCAGAAAAAAAATATCCAGAACCAGATGACATGTTTGGTTCACAAAGGTTTTATTCACAAATTTTGTCATGCAGAGTCCTCAAATCCACTCAGGAAACATAACATTCATAAAATGTGCACTCAAATGGACTGCACTCACATGTCATGAATATTTAAAGAAGTAGAGAAAGACAGTGAACTAATCCTGTCCCTCTTGGGCTCATTTGAATTGAAGGCAGGATCTGTGCAACTGGAGCAAAGTCCAGGGATCCCTTGGCTTGTAACGCAGGGGCTCACACAAGAAAGGAGGGTGGGAAAAACTGATGACTGAGGCTAACAGGTGTTTAATAACCCCCTGTGCCCATGATAGGACGTGGCTAATTCTAGCAGCAGGTAGCTATGTTCCTAGGGTTGCCATGTCAAAAGAAAGATTACTGAGAAAAAGTAACGGTTTACTAAGACCCTTCCCCTCTCATGGACAAAATCATGTCTTGGCACACCCATTTCAGGAATTCCATGAAACAACTGTTCTGCTGTGATGACACTGATGTGTAAACATTAAAGGGTTTTTCTTCCAGCATACAAGAGATACGAATTCCTCCCAAGCCCACCCCTAGAGAAGCCATAAAGGAAAAGTTGACTCTGAAGATCTAGTAGAAAGATCATGAAGAAACACCAAGGAGAAAAAGATTGGTCATAACCAAATAAGGAAGAAAAATGGCAGCCAGTATGGAGGAGGGAGGGGCAATGTATGGGCATATAGGCTGGGGATGTGCCTATGAGTTGTCTTCTTTTTACCCTGTGGAACGTTTCTTTCCTCTTAACCAAAAGAACAGCAGCCCACCCTACAGCCAACCTGAGGTAACTCAGGGGGGAACTGGAGCCCAGGAGAAGCTAAAAAACAGGTGAGGCTGAGTAACCTGCCTCCAAGGGGTCCCTCCATCTGTCCTCTCCACAGCCCTACCTTAGGACTAGACAACCAACATAGAGGCGATGTTGGAAGAGAGAAGGTTCAGAGCAAGAGCACAGAGAGATTCACTCAGGCAGAGTTTCTCAGTGAGGGGAAGCAAAGGTGATGCTCAAGCCCAGACCTTGGTGCTATGACCTCTCTCAGCAAGGCACATCATCAGCCTCCCTTCTTTAAACCCACCAGGCATGGAGATGGGATTAAGACGGCGGACTAGAAGGACTGGAGCTCAACTTCTCTCCTCAAAACAACAAAATTCACAACTAAAGGCTGATCAATCTTCAACCAAAGGGACCGGAAACCTTCAAAAAGACATCCTACTCCAGAAGAGAAAGAGGAGGCCACATCAAGAGAGATCGATCAAGTGATTCTGAAACTTACATGAAAATGCAAAGCACTGAAATAGCAAAGATGATCTTGAAGAAGAGTAACAAATTTGGAGGACCTAAACTACCAGATAGTAAGTATGCGATTAAGCATGAGTAGTTAATACACTGTTGAATTGGCACGAGGATAGCAAATGTACAACAGGGCAGAAGAGAGAGTAGGAAAACAGTTTCATATGTGCTTTACTTCTAGCAAAGGTGATAATGGCAGAACAGTGGGACATGAATAGTCTTTTCAATAAATGGAGTTCAATTAATTGGATATTTGGGGGGGGCGATGTTCACTCCCGACCTCACATAAACATCAATTCCAGATGTATTGTAAACAAAAAAGTGAAAGGTAAAACAAAAAAGCCTCCAGAATGTAGGAAGATATATTAATGAACCTGATGTAGGTAAATATTTCTTAAATTGGGCACAAAATATACTAACCATAAAGGAAAATATTAATAATGGCACCAAGTTAAAATTTAAAACTTGTTTATCAAATGATACCAAAAGAGGGAAAAGCAACTTACATAGTGGGAGAAGGTATTTTTGATATATATTTAACAAAAAAAACTCATATCCACAATATATAAATGACTCCTACAAAAACGAAACACAAAAACAGAAAATGCAACAGAAAAATGGGGGACAAAGTAACAGATATTTCACAGAAAAACTGATGTCTATGTGCCCAATAAGCATATCAAAGGGCGCTCGATTTCTTTAGTCATTAGGGAAACACAAATTAAGACCCCGATGAGTTATTACTATACACTCCCCAGAAGAGAACATTTTAAAACACTGATAATAAGTGTCAGCAAGAATGTGAAGCAAATGAAACTGTCACAGGCTGTTGGTGCAAGGATAAATTGGTTTACCCATAAGTCTGCTCCTAAGTATATACCTAACAGAAATTCATACATATATGTACCAAAAGACATTTCTAATAACAACACACTGGGTTTGAGGGTGTGGAAGGGGTGTGTCCATAAACAATAAAATGTGAAAATAAATTTTGATATACATTGTACTAAATTGTGATAGAGTGGACTACTATGCAACAAAGAAAATGGATGAACTGACGCTGCATACAACAGCATGTACGGACCCTACAAATACAATGTAGAACAAAAGTCACATGACAAGAGCATATATTGTATGAGTCTACTTGCATAGAATTCAAACCAGGCCAAATTCCTTCACTGTGATGAAAGTCAGAATAGCAGTCGTGTTTATCGATGAAGAGAGGCATGGAGAAGTTTTGTGCTGTAGGTAACAGTCTGTTTCCTGATCTATACAGTGGTTGGTTATAGGCCAGTGAAAATTCATTGAGCTATATATACTTGTAATTTCTGAATTTCTCTGTATATATTTTCAGCTTCAATTTAAAAAAAAATAAAATAAAACCAGATTATAAACATCAAAAAATAAAAAAATAAAATAAAATAAACCCACTGGGCATGACACAGACCAGGATCTGACCTTTGGCCAGGACTGTATGTTCTTCTTTATTAATGCACCACAAAACCAGATTTAGCAGAAGGCCTAATAACTACCGTAATTTTTCAGAGAACCACAGCCAAATCACCACAAGCACGTAGCATGAAAAAGGACACCTGTGCTGTTACTGACAGTGAAATTTAGGGAACTGGTTGTAAGTGTACCCTTACCAAACATTAACAATAGACACAGCTACATGAGTAAAGCTGAGGGATGAAAGGAGAAAACAGGGCAAGGTTTACAGTACAATACTGTGGATGAGCATCAAAAGCACATTCACTGCAAGACAACACTATAAACTTAACAAGGATACACACATATTTAAGACACCGTACAGTTAAGACATAGATCAAAGATACCAGAGTGAATGCTAAAAGAGAGAAAGGAATTGGAGCAGTGATAGAGAAGATGAAAGAGAAGGAAAATAGAACAAGAAGAGGGCTTTGCACCAATCAATGATAACAACGTGCTATAAACTAAGGAGGATGATTAACTTAACTTTCTGGACCCGAGATCTGATTAAAATAAATGCCACCATGACGGATGATTGGAGGCTGAAAATAAGAAGTCATTAGCACTTATTAGAACAGATGGGGGGAAAATGTAAGAAAAACGTAAGTTGATACTAAAGAGTTTGCGCAGATGAACAGAGACTTTTTTAGGCCTGGTAGCCCTAAAACTGCTGTTTTCAGAAATGCCCTTACCACATGGCAAGAGACCATTGAGGCCAGGTCAGGGGTAAGTGCCGGACAGACTAGAGAGAACAGAGGACAGTGCCCAGAACTAGCTTCTGGAAGGCTTCACACAGACTGTCTTTTCCAGCTCAGATACACGACCCCCTCCCCTTCCACTCTCTTGTCAGTAGGACCCAGAGCAGTGTCAGGAATCCAGAAGTTATCCAGACATTTGTTGGAGATGAGACATTCCATTCATACCCAAAAAGATGGCTGACTATACTCATCTGGTCTCTTTACTGCCCTCCAGCTGTAGGTGGAGGTAATACATAGCTAGACAGTGGTTCCTCTTGGGTCTCTGTCTCTGGTGTTTCAGGCTCCCTGAAAGGTCCTAATTAAAAACCAGAATGACAGGATACCAAATGCTCCAAACAAGTCCTCTTGGTCCCCCAGCATGCCATAAGGCACACTTCACAACAGAAAGGTCACATGGAAATAGCGTGGACATGAGCTTCCCTGCATTCAGGTCTGGTAAGCGTAGATTCTAGATGGACTAGAGCAAGGCTGGGGCAGGACACAGAGAAGGAAATTAGGGCCTTTGCTTTCAGCTCTCCTGGGTATTCTCCAAGTCCTCTTTTTTTTTTTTTTTTAATGAACAGATCTGATCCACAGGTTCTCTAAGATTACTTATCTAAGTTAAGTCTTTTAGTCACTGTTTGATAATAAGATGCAGGATAAAGTACTTGTGAACACAGAATATTAATGGAAAGGAAACACTGTGTGAGCGCATACTGAATTTAGCCACCAGCATCTATTTTTAAAGATGACCTAATTAGCTATTACATTGAAAATGGGGCGGGGGAAGCACGGGCAAAGCTTTTTGACAAAACACTACTGATTTTAAATGTATGGCTTTGTTGGAACGATTTTACAAAAGCTTATAGCATGATTTTAATACAGTTGTCAAACATGCCAGGAAGAATACATGAGGGTAGAAAACCATTAAAATCTCTGGGGAGAAAAATAAAAGGATGGGGTTGAAAAGTGACCTTAGAATTTTTTATAGTAGTTATTAATCTGTGTGTATCTGTGTAACATACTCTTCATTAAGGAAATCAGATTGTAATCATTCTGCCTCAGGCTCCCCCCACCCCCCAGCTGTACCTGCGCATAGAGCCATTGATCTTTACACCGTTTTTTTTTTTTTTCCCATGAGAGTTAATGTTATTTAAATGGAAACTAGATCAAAGATAGGGAGGACTTGCCTCTTTATTAAATTAGAGCATTCTAAAATTGAAACAAAGTAATCCAAATGCTGGATTTCCCCCTGAAAGACTGACAGTACACTTAAGTGCAGTAAAGCGTGCTTAAAAGTCTGAGGCATACCACTTGGCTATTTTTGCAAATAAAAGATGCTTCCGAAAATTGACTTGACTTCCACAGTCGGGAAGCACGGCTAAACTAAAGAACAAATACTCTAATGGAATGTAAAAGAACATATGTAATTGGGAGATTTTATAAAAGCCTTGGCTAAGCATGAGACAACTAGAAAATGGTATTTTAAAGCCTATGAACATACATCTCTTTCAAGAAAACACTAATTGAACACTATAGCAAAGGAGCGGTAGCAAGTATACACTTTCTGCTTAGGCAAAACCCGAGCCAGCGTTATAGGCCCTCACATGCTCCCAGCACATGCTGGCGGGGAGGGTGGTAAGTGAGCTTTCCAAAGCCACACTAGACTGGCGTGGGAACCTGCCAGTGGGGGGACTTCCAGGCTTGGATGGGATGACAGAATAAGCTGGCTGATGTCATTTTACTCCCCCGAACTTAATGAAAGGAAAACGAGGGCGAAAAAAAATAAAACCAAAATTGACCAACACGTGGCGAACAAAGTCTACCACCTTAGGCCGTCATCCGTTATCTCAGAAAACAATGAGCGTGGAAAGAAAGAAGATTCTGGAATGGAGCAGCCATTCCCTGTGGAAGAGGGTCAGTCACCTCGACACACACTCCCACGCAGCCCTCACAAGTCACCCTGGGGAGCCCTCACATGGGTAATAAATCTGGAGAGAGGCAAGCTCAGTGAACCGCCTTTTTTTTCTCCTCCTCTGGGGAGTATTAGAAAGGTTGCTGGAAAGAAACAGCAGTTCTCTGGTAAAAAAAAAAGAAAACCTCTGGGTTACAGGCTGGATTGGAAGAGGATCTAAAACCTGTTGGGACGCCTGCATGGGAATGAGGTCACCTCCTAAGCAGGTAGACATTGAGTGTAAACTGGCTCAGAGGGAAGAATGGGGTGTAGACAAGCTAGCAAGGGCCCCACCTCTGCCGGGCCTACCTGCGCCCTATTACAGTCTCAGGAATTAGTAAAGTGGATCGAATCCTTAAAAACCCAAGCCTGAGCTGTCTTTTTGAGACAAGCAGGTCTCGGTTATGGGGAGAGACAGTCAAGTATGGTGGTTATTTCTGGATGATGGGATGGAGGTTGTCATGTTTACTCTCTACACGTTTCTGATTTGCTTACATAGATTTTATAATGAACTTGAGATTTTTGTACAATTTTTTTCTTTAAAAAACAACGACCTAAATATAAGACCAGATACTATGAAACTCTTAGAGGAAAACATAGGCCGAATACTCGCCGACATAAACCACAGCAATATCTTCTCAGATCCACCTCCTAGAGTAATGACAATAAAAACAAAAATAAACAAATGGGACCCAATTAAACTGAAAAGTTTTTGCAAGCACAGCAAAGGAAACCCGAAACAAAATGAAGACAGTTGGTTAAGGATCCAGCATTGCCATGAGCTACGGTGTCCCAGAACTAAGATAGTCTGAGGCCCTGACGCCTTTCAGGCTAAGAAGAGGGGATTTTACTGCCTGGAAAGCCTCAGGGGGCTCCAAGCCTTGTGGGTTACCCCCTTCTCAGCTCCAACCTCCCCCAGACACCACTGCTCTCTCACCAATACCTCCATTCAGGGCTGGTCCCGACTTGCTTTGTCCAATGTGCCTACTTCCTGGTCCCTTCTGTCTGTCCTCCCCCCTCCCCACACACCCGAAGAGGAAGATAGAGAAAGGAAAACCCAAGGTCTCTCTTCCTTCTAATCAAGGCTCTAGTTGGCTGTCTTCTAGTCAGGGAATGGTTGCCTGGGTAACCAAGTATCAACTGAAAGTCATTCCTGTTCTTTGTGTTGGACTACCCATTCTTCCGGTTCCTCCCTCCTGTCTTACTAGGGAGTTAATAGTAAAAGGATTTATTTAACTAGACTGTGCATGTTATAACCCCTGCTGGCTTCCAATAGCAAACTCCAAACTGTCTCTTACTGGAGGTTTGTCTTAAATGAACCAGAACTACTTTCTCTCGTCTAAATATTTTAAACCTAATTGGAACACAGCAAAGCACAGCAAGTTCAAAAAGCAGTTAGAATAGCTTCCTTATGCCTTGATTTTTCAATGTCTGAGGCTGGGATACTGAAATATAACTCTTGTTTTAGAGCATCAAGTTCAGCTGAAAATAGGAATGGTTTTGAAAGGGGAAAGGGAACGGTCTTCCTTTATCAAGATATCTAACTCCACTGGCTTCTCAGTGTCCACGGGGGAGATTATTTTCTTTGGTTGTGTGAGTGGTAGGTGGGGCCCAAGGTGATAGATCCAGGGTCTGGGGTACAGTGTGGTGAAGGCGAAGCCTCAAAGGCATCCCTAGAGAAACAGGTGGCAGAGCAGCACATGGGTGGCGCTAGGTAGGAATGCACTGAATTCCAAATCCACTCTACCCTTCTCCATCCCCCGAGGTGCCTGGGCATCTGACTTCCAAGAACCATCCCAGCTTGACCTTGCCCTCTGGTTTCCTGTTGAGTTTAATCAATGAAAAGGACTTGCCAGAGATGAGGAGGTGGGAGGAAAATAAAGTTGGGATACTTATAGCCCCTGTGCACTCCCTGCTGAATTGGCGGTGGCTGTGTTTCTCTGCCTGAGGCCACAGCTCCCGCAGGCAGACCTCTCCTCCAGCTCCAGGTCTCCAAGGGTTTTAGTAACCTCTTCAAGCCTAGATGGAGGTCAAGTCGCTTCCCACATGGTCAATCCTGGGGTGCGTCACCACCCCTGGTTGAATTCCCTCAACCCTTAACCCTTTGCAAATTGGAAAATTGTAATAGCAATTTTCTTCAGAAATATTCATTTGTTTGGGCGTGATAATGATATTGCAATTGTTTTTTTTTTTTTTTTTTAAAGTGCTCTTTATCTTTTAGGTTTATATCCAGAAATATTTAGGGAAAAAGTGATATTTAAATGAAGTGTGTTTGGCCGTGCATTGATAAATGTCAAAGCTAAGAAACTGGTAAATGAGTACAAGAGTCTTCTTTATCATTTTCTCCTTTTGTACATGTTTACATTTTTCCATCACAAAAAGATTTTAATGGCAAAAAACTTCTTTTAATCACCCCTTTGGGGTACGCTGTTTCCCTTGGGGACATGGACTGAAACAGGAGCAATACAGAACATCGGCAAGACAAATATGGCCCAGTGTAGAGTGTTGCCTGGAGCTATCCCTAAAAAGCAAGAGTCCCAAATAATCTGTCCATGGTCATTCCTTAGTTAGAAATAGACAGTAGGAGTTCCCGTCGTGGTGCAGTGGTTAACGAATCCGACTAGGAACCATGAGGTTGCGGGTTCGGTCCCTGCCCTTGCTCAGTGGGTTAACGATCCGGCGTTGCCGTGAGCTGTGGTGTAGGTTGCAGACGCGGCTCAGATCCCACATTGCTGTGGCTCTGGCGTAGGCCGGTGGCTACAGCTCCGATTAGACCCCTAGCCTGGGAACCTCCATATGCCGCGGGAGCGGCCCAAGAAATAGCAACAACAACAACAAAAAGACAAAAGACAAAAAAAAAAAAAAAAAAAGAAATAGACAGTAAAACCTCACTAGTTTATCTGGATTAGGAGAAGAATTCAATCAGACTCAGAAAGGATCTAGGTTTTTTGTTTGTTTGATTTTTTAGGGCTGCACCCACAGCATTTGGAAGTTCCCAAGCTAGTGGTCAAATGGGAGCTGTAGCTGCCAGCCTACACCACAGCCACAGCAACTCAGGGTCCCAGCTATGTCTGCAACCTACACCACAGCTCACGGCAACGCCAGATCCTTAACCCACTGAGCAAGGCCAGGGATCGAACCTGTGTCCTCATAGATGCTGGTCAGATTCGTTTCCACTGAGCCACAATAGGAACTCCGGTATTAATTTTTTTAATGTTAAATACTGGCACAGTTTATTTACTTTCAACCTCAAACTGGCCTTCAAGCCTCTCCAATGTGTTATCTCACTATGCACCTTTTTGCAAATCTTTATAGAAAACTCTCATAGCTGTCCTCAGCTTTGCTCTTCTTCTTAGGAACATAAGGTGCCTGCCCTTTCCTCTCCATTTCAAAAGTCACCCCTCTCAAAACTCAGCTTGTTTTATCCCTGCTTTCAAGTCTATCTTGATGCTACCGGCCCAGAATGAACTCTCCTTTTCAGGATTACTAACTCTGCTTCACCCAGTCACTGGGTGACTCTGAGTAAGTACTTACCTTCCCAGGACCTCAGCTGGATCAGCTTGTACAACAGAGCACAAAACAGGATGTATTTGCTGGGATTGCAATTAGACTACTAAGTGAGTCTACTTGGGATTGGCTGATACTAAGCATTTAATCAATGTTACCTACTAAAATTATCATTTATGCAACAAATATACGTACTGAACTTTTGTTGTGTGTCTGTTTTTTTAAGTCTTAAAGATAACGACAGTAAATGAAAGGAAGCTAGTTTTCCATTAGCCTAGTGAGTTAAGGATCTGGTGTTGTCCCTGGAGTTGCTCAGGTTACTGCTGTGGCACAGGTTGGATCCCTGGCCTGACAATTTCCACCTGCTATGGGTGTGACCAAAGAAAGTAAGCCCTTGCTTTCATGGAGCTTCCTTTAAGCACAGGGGACAGATAACCAACACATGAACAGATAAATGTTAAGGTTTCAAATAGTGCTAAGTGCTACACAGCGTAAAAAATGATGGAAGATTATACTTATTATTATCATTATTATTATTATTTTAGATAAAAGTGGTCTGTAATGGCCCCTCTAAGAAGGTGACATTCTGATGACAAAGCACACATTGAAATTAGTTTTTAAACGAGTGTCACCGCCAAAGAAAAAAATCTCTTAGATAAACATCAACACAGAGTAAATGTTTGAGAATTATACGTTTTTCAACTAAGCAGTAATGATCACCCAGAATTCCAACCTGGATTAGTAGCCTCGTTAATGAGCAAATTCACATTATAAACCTAAGCATCCTTTCCAAAGCTGTCTTTCTGGGCATTTGAAATGTTATCATCTTGCCCACATTGCCTTTTTCATATTGACCTAATTTTTCAAACACAGTGCTTTGCCATCACAACGTCTCCCTGTTAACAGGTTCTTCTCTTGCTGCTATCTCACAGACTTGGCCTTTTCTCTTCTTCACCTTTAATTGTTTCCTAAGATATGGCCTTCAGCCTGCATTACACCTTTAAACTGCTGTCATGCTTCCATTCACCTGTCTTCCTTTTCTATCAGAGTCACTGTCACTGAATTCTTTCACCTTCTTCCACTTTTTTTACTCTCTTTTCTTCAGGCTCTTTGCTCCCACTTATAACCGGAAGGAGAGGAGATTCCTAAAGAAGCTGCTAGGCCCAGGGGAGGTGTATGTTTGGAGGGAGAGGGAGGAGGAAGGCTACACTGATGGGAGAAGAGGATTCAGAGAGAAAAGACAGGGATGAGGAGAAGTAAGACGATCTAAGAGCCCCACCGTCATTTTGCTGGCAATTTTAGAATCTGAAAATTAATAAAATAAGAATTTGTGTTAGAACATGTCGGGTGAGTCAGGAAGATAAATATGATGCTTATTTCCATCAAAGGAAAAAAAAATTCTAGCAATGAAAATTGTCACCATCAGAGACCTTTGTGAGTTAATGGAATGAATTAAAAAAAAAATCTACCTCTTTAAAGTAATGGTGGACAGTTTAGTCTTCTCCACGTGAAGCAATATACACAGGCAAATATCTGGCATATGAACATTTCTCTTTACCTCCTGCTCCTTTGCGGTGATTTTTTTTTTTCCTTCTCCTTCATAAATGGGGCACAAAGTCAGTCAAGAATAGAAAACATAAAAAGCTTAGCAATTAAACGCTGAAGATTTAACTTCTAAGGAATTCACTTAAGACCACATAAATTTAGAGCTTTTCTTCACCAGGAACTCAGCAACTCAGATTAATGTTCCTGCTTTCTGAAGTTGTAATGAAGGCGGGCCACACAGAATCAGCCTGGCGCTCTTCTGGCTGCCTGGGCCGCAGGACCGTGAGCACGGGGCCGGGGCCACTGCCACCATCCCAAATTGGCTGGTGCACAAAATGTGCCCTGGTACAACGTAACCATCTGTGCAGGTGGCACCCTGGCACGGGCAACAGTGAATGCTCAGACAGGAACACAAATTAACATGAGAGAAAAGACGGCTTTCTTTTCAGCAATAATAAAAATAGTTTCATTGTCTCACAAGGTGATGTGTCACAGAAAAGAAAAGACACCTGAGAGTCCCAGACTTCTGCCCTCTCAGATCTTCAGACGCAAATGTCCCTCATAAAAATATTCTGCATTATCCTAGTTTAAGTTTAAAAAAAAAAAAAACTAAGATCTTGATATATCTTCTTAAATGACATGTTAAAATTAATATTGGTTCACCTTCAAGTGGCCTCTGGTGTGACTGACACATTTTAATCTTCCAGACAATGCTTTTTCCTGATCAAAGGAAAGGATTTTTTTTCTCCTTTTATGTTTGGATTAAAAATTAGGATCTGCAGGCCTGAGGTGCATGAAATGGAAAGTTTACTTTATGAAAGGAGGAAATCACTAACTCTAAAACATCCTTTTAAAATCCAGAGATTGAAGGTTTAAAAAAAAAAGTCTGGTGTTTCTAGGGCATGACAAAGATGGGAAAAGGGGGACAGTCTGACTGAGATGCGGACAAAAAGGGGGCAGGGGGTTCTGTCTATAGAAAACTTAAGAACGATAGTAAAACCAACTTTAAAAAAGCAGGTCTACTACCTGTTTATTATCACCATGTGCCAGCAATTCTAAATAAGTAATCAACTCCTCAAAAAATGTTTTTCTTGTATATATTCTAACAATCACGATGGTTTTGGTTGGGTTTTAATAATATGTATGTAAATTGTCTTTCTTTCTTTCCTTCCTTCGTTCCTTCCTTCCTTCTTTCTTTTTTGCTTTTTAGGGCCGCACTCGAAGCATATGGAGGTTAATCGGAGCTACAGCTGCTGGTCTACGCCACAGCCACAGCAACACCCCATCTGAGCTGCATCTGCGACCTACACCACAGCTCATGTCAACGCTGACATGAGCAAGGCCAGGGATGGAACCTGCAACTTCACGGTTCCTAGTCAGATTCGTTTCCGCTGCACGACGAAGGGAACTCCTGTATGGAAACTTTAAATAAGCACATTTTTAAAACATCTTTTATTATAGAGTATAAGACAAAGCAAGATAATTCAGAGAACTCTCATTTACATAGCTGACTCCAGACACAAGCAGTCTCAGACACCCACACTCACTCCATAAGAGAGTTCCTGAAGTTTCAGGAATCATTCCAGCTCACTTTGGACATAGTTTATGTCTCCAATGTTTGTAAGACCCCATAGTCCTACCTTTAGTTATTTTTCTGTCTTTTTAGGACCACACCCACGGCATGTGGAAATTCCCAGGCTAGGGGTTGAATCAGAGCTACAGCTGCCTGCCTACACCACAGCCACAGCACCATGGGACCTGAGCTGTGTCTGTGACCTACACCATAGCTCACTACAACGCCAGATCCTTAACCCAGTGAGTGAGGCCAGGGATCGAACCTGTATCCTCATGGATACTAGTCAGGTTTGCTACCACTGAACCACGACAGGAACTCCAATTGTTCTACCTTTAAACAATAGATATGAAATAAACAGTGACAGAATATTAATCCTAAAAAAGAAGCAAACTTGCATTAATCCAAGTTATTCCACATGACCACTGGAATTTAAAAAATGCAGAACAATGAAACAAGGGCAAAATGTGAGATGTAGTATTTCTATTTGGTAAGTGTGAATTTTACTTCATACACACATTATTGTACTGAATTTCAATATCTTTAAAATGTAAGCCTCCTCTACAACCCTTATTTAACTGTCACTTGATTGACGGCAAACTCTAATATTACTCATTACTGTCATAGACCAATGAAAAGGTCGTTTTTAGCCTTTTTTCAAAAACTTATATTAAGGTAATTAAAAAGTATCACTCCTTTTTCCCCCTTTTTTGTACATAGCACTTCCTTTATATTGTTTTTTCTTTTTTAGTGGTATATACATACATATACATATATGTTTGAAGTCCAATAAAAATATTTCTACCATCTGTATTTCTTTTAAGGCTATTATTACCATAATTTTGTTTCATATTTTGAAGACAGTGTTGTCACAGAAAGGAGAAAAGAGTCAAAAAATTATATGCTCTGAGTGCAAACAGACTTTGTACACTGACTTTCTGGCTTTTTTTTTTTTTTTTTTTAAAGATTCTTTCTGACTCTCTAACCTTTTGTCTGAGACTCAGTTCTAATACAACTTTGCATCGAAATTATGAGCTGGCGTAGGATGGTGGATTCTAGTCTAGCTAGAAGAAAATACCTCCTAGGAAAGAACAGAAATAGGGAAAATGACAACCAAGATGTGCATTCATTCGCTCATGTATTCACCCCTCTATATATTCAGTAGATGGTCAGTAAATATGTAGCATTGTTCCAAACACGGATCTAGGCACTAGGAACAAGCTTCATGCCCCCCTGAGAGCGTACCCTGTAATGGGAAACGCAAATATAATTCACAAGTAAATTATGCAGCATTAAGCGCTATGGCGAAAATAATACATTGCCATGTTATGGGGATTGAGGGTTTCAGGAGGTCGTAGTTTAAATAGGGTGGTTCTTGGCCATTGAGAAGATGATTTTTGATCAAACACTTGAAGCTGGGTGCCCTTTCCTGTCCCTGCCTCCCACCTTCAGAAAGGTGACTAAAGGGTGCCTCTTGGTAGCTTAATTGAACCTCTTGGTCCCTGAACTCTGTTTTGTTAAGACTATTATTACATTCATTCTGCTTAAATCTTTTGAAAGTAAAATTTCTAAGCATTTCTTTGTCATGATGGAAGACTTTTAACTTCTCAACTATTTTTTCAAGGCTCCTTCAAGGGTAGCACTGTCAGAAGCAAGATGAAAAGCATTGGGGTAGGTACCAATTTTTATCCACACTTTCCACTGAAAGTTGAATTTGAGGTTAGGATTGAGCACATATAAGAAATATTATTTCCTAACAATGTAGAAAATGCATTTCAAAAGTTTTCTCTGGTGTTTGCTAACACCAAGTATCTTGCTAGTGCTCAGAGCTCTCAGCTGATAATTTCCCAGGATGTCAAGCCATACTTCAGAAACCCAGATTTGAATTCTTGGATTGTAAACATCTTCAGTCCCTTAGGACAGTCAGCTATGGGTACACAAGGAGCTTTGTATTGAGAGTAATAGATTAGCCTCTTTTCCACACTTGACAGCTTCTACCCAAGCAAGGCTCATAAGGACATAAATTCCCTATTTGATATAATTTAAGGACACTAGGAAGCTTGTCCTGACTTCATCACCCAAAAAGCTTCTCCACCCAAACACTGATGCTTTGATATAATTAACATGGGGCTTAGATTATGCAATAAGGACTGACTCTTAAAACATAAAATTAGTATACTCAGGGGAAAAATATAAATTTGTACCAAAGTGTGAATGACTAATGTCCTACTCCTTCCTTAAAGCAAGTTTTGTGTAGAGCAGAATAGAAAGAGGCTGGAAGGAGATACAGATTTTGAAAGGGAAGAAGAACATTGACAAGTAAAACCATAAGCCCCTGACAACCCAAAACCCACTGAGAAAGGGAAAATGAAAGACACACTCTTGAAGCTCTTTCCTGAGGATGACTTTTGTTACCACAATCAGCAATGAAACTCTAGAATCTCCCCTCCATATCATCTCCATTCTTATTCAACCTTTCCAAAGGAAGGGTTATTCTTATTGTGCTAACTATAATATGAATTTCTAAATATTATTAAAAAGAAAAAAATCTGGGAGTTCCCATTGTGGCACAGCAGAAACGAATCCAACTAGTATCCCTGAGGATGCAGGTTCAATCCCTGGCCTCACTCAGTGGGTCAGGGATCCAGCATTGCCGTGAGCTGTGGGGTAGGTCACAGACATGGTTCAGATCTCATATAGTTGTGGCTGTGGCATAGACCAGCAGCTATAGCTTCGATTTGACCCCTAGCCTAGGAACTTCCGTATGACATGAGTACAGCCCTAAGAAGTGAAAAAGAAGAAAAAAAGAAAAAGAAAAAATCTGATTTTCATAATTTCCATTTTAAAATCAGAAATCCAGCCCTATAGCAAAATAATAATAATAATTAAAAAACAGACTGGAAAAATTCTGTGAGAAAGAAGATAAGGCACTGGGCACCTTGTGCATATTAACCATTGCCTGGTGGGCAATGGAGCCCCCTCCAGTTTTCCTTGCTCACACTGCCGTTTGCCCAATCTCCAACCCCAGAGTTTTGCTCTTTCAACCACCTAAGTATAAATTCCCATCTGTAAATGTTGAAGGAGGCAAGGATACATTATAGAGATTTCTACGCCTGTTTTTCGAGACCTTTTATAAATTAAATCCTCAATCTACTTTGACACCAGCCATAATTCCCACTACCACCCTACTCTGCCCTGCTATTCTTACTACTCCCACGTTTTAGCCAAACAGGATCATTTGGAGATTAAACCCCCCCCTTCTAAAATTATTGACCCTTGCTATAATATTCTAGTCCAAACAATCCATTCCTAACTCCACATGTCAAAACCCTCAACACTATACAAAACTATCCCATTGCTTCCTGATATCTTTCCTGGTGCACCTATCTGGATGGAATATTACTTTCTCTGTATACCTAGCACCAATGTCTAGTGAAAATATTAAAAACAGCCCAATTCCTAGCCATACTGACATAAAGCCTCACACTGAAGATCTTTTATCTCAACTCGTATTATTTGATATATCATGTTTGGCTGTCAACAAAAAAGTATGAGCCATTCTAAAAGACAAAAAATAAACAGTCTGAAGACACAAAGCAAGCACCAGAACCAAGCTCGAATATGGCACAGATTTTGAAAGTATCACACAGGTATTCAAAGTAATTTATAATTAATATGTTAAAAGTTATAATGAAAAATAATCAGACAACGTTCAAGAATGGGTGGTTAAACTCTCTGACATCAACATCATGAATATTTTCTCAGGTCAGTCTCCCAAAGCAATAGAAACTAGAGCAAAAATAAACCCATGGGACCTCATCAAACTGAAAAGCTTTTGCACAACAAAAGAAACCAAAAAGAAAACAAAAAGACAACTTACTGAATGGGAGAAAATAGTTTCAAATGATGCAATCAACAAGGGCTTAATCTCTAGAATATATAAACAACTTATACAACCCAACAGCAAAAAAGCCAATCAATCAATGGAAAAATGGGCAAAAGACCTGAATAGACATTTCTCCAAAGAAGATATACAGATGGCCAACAAACACATGAAAAAATGCTCAACATCACTGATTATAAGAGAAATGCAAATCAAAACTACCATGAGGTATCACCTCACACCAGTCAGAATGGCCATCATTAATAAATCCACAAATAACAAGTGCTGGAGGGGCTGTGGAGAAAAGGGAACCCTCCTGCACTTTTGGTGGGAATGGAAACTGGTACAGCCACTATGGAGAACAGTTTGGAGATACCTTAGAAATCTATACATAGAACTTCCATAGGACCCCACAATCCCACTCTTAGGCATCTATCCGGACAAAACTCTACTTAAAAGAAACACGTGCACCCGCATGTTCATTGCAGCACTATTCACAATAGCCAAGACATGGAAACAACCCAAATGTCCATCGACAGATGATTGGATTCAGAAGATGTGGTATATATACACAATGGAATACTACTCAGCCATAAAAAAGAATGACATAATGCCATTTGCAGCAACATGAATGGAACTAGAGAATCTCATCCTGAGTGAAATGAGCCAGAAAGACAAAGACAAATACCATATGATATCATTCATAACTGGAATCTAATATCCAGCACAAATGAACATCTCCTCAGAAAAGAAAATCATGGACTTGGAGAAGAGACTTGTGGTTGCCTGATGGGAGGGGGAGGGAGTGGGAGGGATCAGGAGCTTGGGCTTATCAGACACAACTTAGAATAGATTTACAAGGAGATCCTGCTGAATAGCATTGAGAACTTTGTCTAGATACTCATGTTGCAACAGAAGAAAGGGTGGGGGGAAAATGTAATTGTAATGTATACATGTAAGGATAACCTGACCCCCTTGCTGTACAGTGGGAAAATAAAAAAAAATTATAAAAAAAAAAGAATGGGTGGTTAATGTAAGCAAAGCTATGGACGGTGAGAAAGAACCAAAAGGGAATTTTAGAAATCAGAAACATTGTTATAGAAATGAAGAAATTCTTTTAATGGGCCTATCAATACACTGGACATGGCCAAGGAAAGAACCAGTGCACTTGAAGATATATCAATAGGAATTTTCCCAATTGTATGTGGAGATAAAAGGATGGAGGAAAAACAGAATAGAATATCCAAGAACTATAGAATAATTTCAAAAAGAGCAACATTTATGGAACTGTAATACCAGAAGGATAAAAAAATGGGGGAGCAGAAAAAATATTTGAAATACTAGTGACTGAGAAGTTTCCCAATGACAGACACCAGATCATATCCATGAGATTCAGAGAATACCAACTAGAATAAATAACAAAAAATTATATATCTAGGTATATCATATTCAAATTGCAGAAGACCAAATACAATAAGAAAATCTTGAAAGAGCTAGGGGAAAAAAATCTTCCCTATTCAGGAACAAGATTAAGAAATATATCATCAGAAACCATGTGAGCAAGGTGATAATGGAATGAAACTGAAATACTGAAAGACAAAAATCACCAACCTAGAATTTTATATCCAGCAAAATTATCCTTCAAAAGTGAAGGAGAAATAAAGACTCCCTCAGATAAATAAAAACTGATGGACTTCACCACAAGCAGACCTGCAGTGCAGAAATATTTAAAGTTTTTCAGGGAGAAGGAAAATGATATAAGAACTCATATCTATATAAATAAAGGAAAAACAACAGAAAAACAACAGAAAAGGAACAAATGAAATCATTTCTTTTTCTTATCCTTAATTTATCTAAAAGATAATGGTTTACTTAAAGTAATAATAGTACCAATGTATTGGATGACTATAACATATGGATAAGTGAAATGAATGACAGCCATGTCATAAGGGATGGGAAGGAAAAATCAGCACTACTGTTATAAGTGAGGTGAAGTACACATGAAGTGGTATAGTGTTATTGGAAAGTGAATTTAGATGAGTTTCTGATGTATATTGCAAAGTCTGGAGCAGAAAAAAACTGAAGAACTAAGAGAAGAGATAAAATGAAATCACATAAAAAGCTCAATTAAAACCACAGAAGGCAAAAAAATGGGGGGAAAAACAAAAAAATAAATGCAATGAATAGAAAAATTATCAGCATGGCAGATATTAACACAAACATATTGATTACCACTTTATGTATAAGTGGTTTAAATACACAAAGTATAAGACAGGGACTTTCATAGTATATTAAAAAAAAAAGATCTGGGGAGTTCCCATCATGGCGCAGTGGTTAACGAATCCGACTGGGAAACATGAGGTTGCGGGTTCGGTCCCTGCCCTTGCTCAGTGGGTTGAGGATCCGGCCTTGCCGTGAGCTGTGGTGTAGGTTGCAGACGTGGCTCGGATCCCGCGTTGCTGTGGCTCTGGCGTAGGCTGGTGGCTATGGCTCTGATTCGACCCCTAGCCTGGTAACCTCCACATGCTGCAGGGGCAGCCCAAGAAATAGCAAAAAGACAAAAAAAAAAAAGACAAAAAAAAAAGATCTGGGAGTTCTCATTGTGGCTCAGTGGGTTACAAAACTGACTAGTATCCGTGACATTGTGGGTTCAATCCCTAACCTTGCTCAGTGGGTTAAGGATCCACCATTGTCTTAAGCTGTGGTATTGGTCGCAGACACGGCTTGGATCTGGCGTTGCTGTGGCTGTGGTGTAGGCCAGCAGCTGCAGCTCTGATTCAACCCCTAGCCTGGGAACTTCCATATGCCACAACTGCATACCCTAAAAGGAAAAAAAAAAACTAACTATATGCTATATATTTATATGTTGCCTATAATAAACCCACTTTAAATATAAACAATAAAAAAATCAGTGCTTACTTGGGGGCTGGGGACTCTAGAGTGATCAGGGAAGGATAATTGAGTAGGTGAAGCAGAGGGGATTTTTTAGGATGGTAAAATAAATCTATATAATACTAATTTGGGGGCACAAGACATTATGAATTTGTCAAAAACCACTGAACTGTACAACAACAAAATCAAAATCAGGGACTACATAAGCTACCAATGAATAGCAAATTGAATTCAACTTTGGAATAACTGCCCTGACCTCATCAAGCATACAGTACCCTCACGATGTTTTTTGGTTGCCCAGTTTCCCCCAGTACATCAGCCAATCCAATCTGTCACCAGCCCAGCATCTCTACTTACCTGCCCATTCATCAGAATTATCTGCTTCTGACCCATATCTTCAGGGCTCTATTTCTATTATAGCAATGAATACATAAGTAAAAGTTAGCATGTTCTAATGTTATTAACTCTCTGAGATACAGGCAGAAGAAACTTCTAATCACAAAACTTTGACCCAAAGTGGTGATTCCTTAATGGGGCGATTGACGGCAACAACACAGAACAGGAAGGTATTAGAAGAGACACCGAGGGCTAAGTAGAACTACCTGGCTTTCCATTATTCAAATTTTCATGGTTCAGGAGTAAAAGGTTAATATACACATATCACATTTTATATACAGCTGTCTTAGGTATCACCTATTCCTTAGACACCACACTGCGAAGGACCCTGAATCCTCTCCTTCCTAATCCCCCCAATACACCAAAGTCTTTTGACAGTGTTGCACCCTGAGCCATTCCCCATCCCTTTCTATCCTAATAGCCAACCATGCATTGGGCTCAGGTACATTCATCAGCTCATGCACCAACATTGTTCAAGAGACCTTACTGTTATCTAGGGACCAAGAAAGAAGGAGAGGATCCAGGATCCCTGGCAATGTAGAGTCTAAGGAATAGGTGACCCCAGTAGGAATCTAGGTGCACAACGTGGTGTGAGTATTTTAATCTTTCACTTCCAGCACATATGAACATTTTTACCCATTTAATCATCTTAATAAATGTCTGTCTCTTGTCATCTTTCTCATTATGTATGTATTACTATCTATATCACTGGGGTATTCTGAGGTTTAATTAATAATGTGCACTAATTTGAGCCACACGAAGAGAAAGAGCTAAAGAAAAGGTCTTGTGTATACCTTCCACACCATGGAGAATATACAATAGTTTCATGATAAATATACTATAATAGCATAAAACAAAAAGAGCTCTGGATCAGACACATAAAGGAGATGATATGGAGAACAGAGACATGGAAATTGTACAAACCATGGCTAAAGAGATAAGCAGGGGTGATATCTGAGGGGGGAGAAACACAACTAGATAGCTTATAAATCAGAACATGTTTCATTATTATTGTCTTGGAGGGAAGGGGAGAGGTGGCCCTACATCCTGATTAGATATGGCCACATATGAAGGCTCGAACTAAGACACATAACAGGTATTGTGCTAGATGTTCTCAATTACCTCTCAAGATACACTCTCCACCTTCTCCACACTGCCCTAGGGGTCTGACTATTAAGGTCAATGTTAAGGGGTGCCATCATTATGATGTCCTGTGAAAACTGGTCACAGGAGAGCAGAAGGTGACAGGAGAGTGAGACAAGAGTACTTGTTTTCTTAGCTCCCTCTCGGCTCTACTATGGGTGGACAATGGCCATGTTTCTCCAGCAGAGACCACAGCTCCTGACAAATGGCCACCTCCTACAGCCTCTCTGCAGGGGCCGTCAGTGACATGAGTGGCATCATTCCGTGCTTTGCACCATCCCTTTTAGCTGCCCTACACTCTGCCCACATCTTTGAAGTGGTCCCTTTGTTTATTTCTCCCATCTGTTACCTGCCTAGACTTTGATTGACATAGGTATAAAATATATACACACAAGGAGAGAATACAAAATGTATTAATCTGCTGACACAGATTTTTCCGTTTTAATAAGACAGATCATACACAAAATAAGGGAAAATAGGATTTACCCCCTCTGTGCAACTATCAACCCCAAGAGTTGGCTATGACTCCCTCTTTGTTCTTGCTCTTCATACACAATATATAATATCAAAGGATTGTGGTGGGCATGAAAGAAGCTTAGACAAGGAGCCTTCATTTGGGGAGTGCTTCATGAAATGAGGGACTCTGAGTAGTACAGGAATGCCTAGAGATCTGACAGTTGAAATTATGTCAGCTCAAGACCCCAAAGTTGGTTTCTACCGCATGCATACCCAAGAGATAAGTGTTGCAGAATTCAGTGAGGGTTTTCTTACCTTACTACATTCATCCTTTCGGTGAGAGAGTGAGATCAACAGGAGAATTTCCATCATCTCTTTATTCCCAGTTCTAGCCCACTGTTCAATAAACATCTGCTTATCTCCTACTCTACTTGAGAACATACAATACAGCACACCATCATCATTTATTAACAAGGTCAGAACTAACTTCCAAGTCATGTTTCCTACAAAGACAAGCGGAAGCTACTCGAAAGAACATTTAACATCAAAACAGCTAGGTTATAACGACCCCAACATCATGTACCTTGTGATGTTATTATACATACACTTCTATTTTGACCATTGCCAAGATCGAATTATTCCGAGGGAGGATTTATTTTTAAAGAAAGAATGTTCATATCAAAGCAAGCAGGAGTGGTTCTTTTACACTTAGTTTCAAAGAGGAACCACAGGTCTATCTGCAAAATCAAGATGAGTCTCCAACTCCTGAAGTCAGGACATTAAATTTAGGGTTTTCCATACAAATAGCAAGTGGCAATGCACCCAGATGACCTCTGAAGCCATCAGCTAATGGGCCATGACTGGCACCAACTCCCTGGTCATAAATCTGTGTTCTCATCCTCTCTCTTCTGAATCGTGAACTCCTGGACTTTCCTCTGCATGATTCCCAAGCATATTCCTCCCACACTGCTCCTTCTGTGTCAGGTCTCCCTGCCACAGCCCTTGGAGCCCACAGCTTCTGCTCTCACTTCCTTGACTCCTTTCATCTTTAGGACCAAACCCCATTTTTCTCCAATATCACATCGTCATATTGTGCTCCAGTCTGTCACATCCAAAGGGCTCAGATTAACATGAATGTTCTCACACCTGTTTTCTCATCTGTAAAAACGATAAAAGAATGGGACTAAGCAAAATCGACAGGCTCAGAAATGGTCATTGCTTTTAACCTGTCAAGAGCAGGAACACTTTTTGTATTCTTAGAACCTGGCACTCTTCCCATAGCAGGGAATGTCAGATGGATGTGAGAAGAAAGGCTGGCACCAAGGAGCCAGGGTCAGATGAGTTCAGTAGAGGAGTAATAACCTCAGAGCTAAAGGAGCTTGTCGATTTTGCTTAGTCCCATTCTTTTTCAGTTATTATCTAAGACTGAATTACATGGGATATTTAAACTGGGTTCTTTGTATCCTCATGACAACCCTATGACAGGGCACCATTTTATCGATAAGGAAACTAAGACACAGATGTTAATAATGTGACCCACGTCACACAACTAGTAAATGGCAGAATCAAACCTAAGTAATTCAGTCTTAAATAATAACTGTGAAAAGTTATTTAAAGATATGAATAAAATACTGGATAGACGCTCATAGCTCTGCTACAGTTCCCAAGATGAGGGGCTACTTGAGCTCCAAGACACTTTCCACCCTCCCCCCTTGTCCATGTCATGCCCCATCTGGAGTCCTCATCACATACCCTCAGCCAAGTCACCTCCATTTAAGAAGCACTGGGCGAAGGCCCAACACTCACTTCCAAAGAGCTATCTTCAAAGAACTGACTCCTATCTGTGTTTTATTATTTCGTTCCTGATAAGACTATTAATTTATATGTATACTACATCTGACATCATTTTTTTTTTTTTACTTGTTCTCATTGCTATGTTTAATCTCCCCAACCAATCTATCAAGGGCACCTCCAGCCAAGCTTGGTACAGTGCTTATCAAATAACAAGCAAACTTTGTTAATAAAGCAAATAATCACTTTATCCAGGGAGTCAAACTGAAACCATCCAGACCAGTCTGAGGACACGCACTCACCTTGACCTGGCAGAGCTCCCCCATCAATACAGTTGACAATTCTCCAGCCAGCACTCCACATTCTCATCCCCCTGACTTGTACCTATCTTAAAAGATAATATAAACTCTAAGTCTCTGACGTAGTAAAAGAAACTTTTATTTTCTCGTGGTTTCCATCACCCAGGTTTTTATATTATATTGTAAATTCAAAACTGCCGTAAAAGTTAGAAGCTCTGAAAGTGCCTTTGTAGGAATTTGGATTGCAGTCAAACATCTACCCTCAATGTTCTCTCTCCAGTGATGGAATCTTCTCCCCTTACCTAACACCCGTACACTGGGTATGCTAGGAAGACCCGCAGACATAAGCAGATTTGAGCTATTTTCCATCACTCATCATTGTAAATGTATTTGTGTTTTAACTGTAGGGTATTCTTAAACCCTGCTGCAGGTGATGCTTTCTGTAAACAACAGTAATTCTCGAGCGTCTTATCATGAATGCAGTGATTCATCTCCAGCGCAGAGAAGTGGCTTTATTTAGAATGGGCTGGGGGAAGGGAATCATTATATTCCGTTTGACAGAGGATCTGCAGAATTCTGGCTCCTTGGCCCTATGAAGTAGGTCCCATTTATTCCTTTTTCATTCTCCTGCTGGAAGAATTGCATGTAAATATTTGGGGATATTAAGCAAATATCTCCAAATTGAAGCTTTGTCTAAATTATTTCTTCATGATTGGTTCAAAACAAGTGCACTTTGCACACCCTCCCTCAGTAGTCTGTGAGGCCCCACAATGATACAAAGGAAACATTAAATAAATGCTTAATTAATATTTGCTGAGCAACAAAGGGAAAAATAGAAGCAAGAAATGGAGGGAGGCAAAGTTGGTAATTTCATGTAAAAAGAAGTCAAGGTCATGGATAACATCTCTGGTTCATGAACCACTGAAACACAGGGCTAAGCACCTTTCTGTGACCTCATATGCCAGTCGATCTGCTCTTGAATTTCACCACTAGGAGAATCTTTAATAAGAGAGCAACCAACATAGAGCAATACATGCCCACTGCTGGAAATACACAAGTCAACAAATTTTACCTCTGAAAATAAATCAGCCTAAGTATTGTATCAGCTATCTACAGCCACAGTAGCACTGCATAACAAACAGCCACAATCATCTCAGTAACATTCAACAATTAGCATTTATTGTTTATGTCTGGGTGAGCTGGAGGTTGGCTAGGTGTCGCTGCTGGTCTCAGCCAGGCTTGCCCGTGTGTCTGAAGTCACTGGCTATTGGCTATTATTACCTGGTCAGCCATGGCTGGGACAACTGGGATTGATTACTCAATTCTCTTCTCTTGTAGCAGGTGATCCCAGGCATGGTCTCAGGTGATGGAGGAGGAGCTTGCCATCAGAAATACACAAGACTTTTGAGGCCTAACCTCAGAGCTGAAACACCCTTCTCTCATTCTATTGGCTAAAGCAAGCCATGTGGAGAATCCAGGGACAAGGAATTATGTGCTACCCTCGGTGGAAACAGACTATAAGATTAAATGGCAAAAGGAGTGTTACAAGGAGAGATGGAAACTCAAGGCCAAGGATGTAGCAAACCACAAGCATATTTATATAAAAATTAAAACTACTACAGTATTTTTAATTACAAAGATGGAAACTAGGCATATTTGCAACTCCTAAACTAGGAAACCAAATCTGAAAAACAGTGCCTATTTTTTCTAATAAATGCCTACTTCAGACATTATTTTTTAACTCCATTCTTATTGTTATTATAATTAGTTAAATATTAGCTTGAGGTAAGTAACATTTATGCTGAGAATGAATTGATTTCTTTCCTCTCAGGGTATTCTTTATTCAAGTGGCCTGGTAAAACATTTTTATGAGCTAATAAAAAGCTTTAATCATTTTGGTAAGTCTATGACAATGATAAATTTTTCAAATTTCTAGAGAGAGGGAGAACTGAAATATCCTGTCTGATATAGCAAAGATTATGAATAAATTAGAAATTCATTTCAGTGTTTTAAATTTAGTAAATACTTTCATGTAACTGTTTTGACAAAACAAAGTAGAAAGAGGTATCTGATTCCTGGATTTGTGTTTCTCATCTGATTCAATTATGTAAGTTTATATTTTAGAAATACCAACTCGTTCACAGCAGAACCACAACTCACTCTGCAATATCAGAAGAAGTTTCAGATTAAAAGAAGGTTGAAATGAAATTACATCTCTGCAGAAATCAGAATCTCTATTTCTGGGTTCAATGACTTTGACCATCTAACTACCTCCATTGTTTTTATCATATGAAAAAGGACACTATTTTAATTTCGCATCCCTTGACCTTCGAGCAATGAAATAGTTCTGGAGCATCTAATGAATATAAAAGGGGTCAATATTCAAATTACATTCATTTATAGTTAATCGGAAAGTTTCCTTTGTTGTCTTTCTGCCTGCCTATCTATCAGCTAGTGGCTATCACTCTGATGCCTTCATCTTCAAGTGGACATTGTCTTGATTCCATACAATTATGATAACCCAAAAGTTAATGTAGTCTCACAAGAGATATGCCATCATTACCCAGATTTATGAGCAGAACCACATCCATAAAATTTAGATAATTGCTTGTGTACTGCCAACCCTCTTTTGACTGTTAATATAAATAATATTCTCAACATTAGCTACCAAGAGGACAAATTTCTCATAACTGAATTTGTACTTAATTCTGTCAGATAATCTCCTCTGCAATTTGATGAAGAATATCCTGTGAACAATTTCTGACAACCATCCTTTTTCTAGTGTGTTTTGCTGAAGAGGCCCAATCTGTTGTTTGTTTGGGTTGTTATCACATTAAATTGATTTAGGGACACCATTTTCCATTTTTCTGTCTTCCATGCTCTGTTAACTTATGTCACATTTATTAAAACTCAGGGCGGTGCATGTATGTTTCAATTTGTGGTGGCAAATTGATGAAACGTGTTTCTCCCCCCCTTTCTGTAAAATAGTGTTTAATGACTGGTGCTACTGTTAATGTATTGCCACATAAGTAAACTCAACATGAAAAGATCTCCACATTGTTCTGATTAGGAAATACTACCTGGGGCACTGAATACACGTGAAGTACCTTTTCAAATAAAAACTTGGAGGAAGTAAATAGAACAAATGCATAAAAGAGGAACATATGTTTTATGCTACCAAATTATGCATCATTATTTTGAATAGCTAACCAAAGTGTGTTATAGGTACTAAAGCTTCGTTTAAATTTTAGTCTATTTGCAGTTTTTTCAAATTCCCAAGGCAGAGTGGGAGACTAGGGGTGTGGCTTTTCTAAGGAGCTGAACTCTAAAATCTGTTTCTGGGAGATACTGCAAATTGTGGTCTCAGATGCCAGACTGTTCCAAAGCTCTCTGAGCTCCTGTTTGCTAATTTATGACGTATCTGCTTTCACTGGCTGGATTTGCACTTTATCACCAGTCTCAGGGAGCCCATCACGTCTTACAAAGGAAAGGAAGTGTGAGAGACATAAAAAATATTTGACATCAAACCAAGGAGACTTTCTATGACATACAGCATAGGACAAACCCTTGGTACAGTTGAAAATGAAGGTCACGGTCTGAACGAGTATGGGGCCTTGTTGCCAACGCTATGGTTAGAAAAACCTAAGAGAAGTCAGCACCACTAAAGCAGCTTTACAACAAATATTAAAGAAACTTCTCCAGGTGGAAAAGAAAAGGCCACAACTAGAAACAAAAATAGTGCAAATGACAAGGCTCACCAGTAAAGGGATACATACAGTAAAAACAGGAAATCACCCACACACAAATATGCTACCAAAATCAGAAATCATGAGGCAAAAGAGTGTACAAATGCAGGATACTGGAGGTGCGCTTGCAATTAATAGACCAACAAGTAAAAACAATCTTGTATATATATATATATATATATATATATATATATATATATATATATATATAGACTCCTATATCAAAACTTCATGGGAATTGCAAACCAAAAATGTAAAATAGATACACATGCAAATAAGAAAAAGCAATCCAAACACAACACTAGAGATAGTCATCAAGCCACAAAAGAAGAGAACAAAGGAAAAAAAGACCAGCAAAAACAAATACAAAACAATTGCAGTAAAAACATACACATCAATAATTAGCAAAATGTAAATGGACTAAATTGCTCCAACCAAAAGACAGGCTGGCTGATTGGATACAAAAAAAAGACCCATATATATTCTGTCTTCAAGAGACTCACTTCAGTTCTAGGGGTGCATACAAACCAAAAGTGAAAGGATGGAAGAAAATATTCCATGCAAACAGAAATCAAAACAAAGCTGGAGTAGCAATACTCATATAAGACAAAATAGATCTTAAAAATAAAGAAAAATATGAGACAAAGAAGTACATTGCATAATGGTCAAAGGATCAATCCAAGAAGAAAATATAACAATTATAAGCATATATGCACCCAACATAGGATCACCTCAATATATAAGGCAGCTGCTAACAACCTTAAAAGGAGAAATTGACAGTAACACAATAATAGTGGGGAACGTTAACACCCCATTTGCAGCAATGAAGAGATCATCGAGACAGAAAATCAACAAGGTAACACTGGCCTTAAATGATGCATTAGACCAGATGGACTTAGATATTTATAGAATATTCCATCCCAAAGCAGCAGAATACACATTATTCTCAAGTGCACATAGAACATTCTCTAGGATAAAGTCACATTCTGGACCACAAATCAAGCCTCAGTAAATTTAAGAAAATTGAAATCCTATCAACCATCTTTTCCAATGACAATGCTATAAGACTGGTAATCATCAACAAGAAAGAAAGGGCAAAAAACACCAACACGTGGAGATTAAACAACATGCTAATAAACAACAAAGGATCACCAAAGAAATCAAAGAGGAAATGTAAAAACACCTAGAAGTCAAAGACAATGAGGACACAACTATCCAAAACCTATAGGATGCAGCAAAAGCGGTTCTAAGAGGAAAGTTTATAGCAATACAAGCCTACCTCAGGAAACAAGAAAAAGCTCAAATAAACAACCTAACTTTATTCCTAAAGCAGCTAGAGAAAAAAAGAACAGACAAAACCCAAAGTTAGCTGAAGGAAAGAAGTCATAAAGATCAAAGTAGAAATAAATGAAATAGAAACAAAGAAAACTATAGAAAAGATCAGTTGAAAGCTGGTTCTTTGAAAAGATCAACAAAATTGATAAACTCTTAGCCAGGCTCATCAAGAAAAAAAAAGGACTCAAATTAATAAAATTAGAAATGAAAAAGTAGTTACATCAGACATCACAGAAATACGAAGGATCATTAAAGACTACTACAAGCAACTATGTGCCAATAAAACAGACAATCGAAAAGAAATGGACAAATTCTTAGAAAAGTACAATCTTCCAAGACTAAACCAAGACTAAATAGAAAAGATGAATGGACCAATCACAAATACTGAAATTGAAACTGTCATTTAAAAACTTCCAATAAACAAAAGTCCAGGACCAGATAGCTTCACAGGCAAATTCTATCAAAAATTTAGAGAAGAGTTAACACCTATCCTCCTGAAACTATTCCAAAAAATTGCAGAGGAAGGAACACTCCCAAACTCATTCTATGAGGCCACCATCACCCTGATACCAAAACCAGATAAAGACACCACAAAAAAAGAAAATTACGGGCCAATTTCACTGAGGAACAAAGATGCAAAAATCCTCAACAAAACACTAGCAAACTGAAACCAACAATACATTAAAAGGATTGTACATCATGATCAAGTGAGATATATCCCAGGAATGCAAGGATTTTTCAATATCCATGAATCAATCAGTGTAATACACCACATTAACAAAGTGAAGAATAGAAACCATATGATCCTCTCAATAGATGCAGAAAAAGCTTTTGGCAAAATCCAATGGCCATTTCTGATAATAAATAAATAAATAAATAAATAAATAAATAAACAAACCCTCCAGAAAGTGCGCATAGAGGGAACCAACCTCAACATAATAAAGGCCATATATGACAAACCCACAACTAATGAAAAGCTGAAAGAATTCCAGTTGAGATCAGGAACAAGACAAGGATGCCTGCTCTCACTACTACTATTCAACATAGTTTTGGAAGTCCTGGCCACAGCAATCAGAGAAGAAAACAAAATAAAAGGAATATAAATTGGAAAGGAAAAAATAAAACTGTCACTGTTTGCAGATGACATGACGCTATACCTAGAAAATCCTAAAAATGCATCCAGAAAACCATTAGAGCTCATCAATGAATTTGGTAAAGTTGCAGGGTACAAAATTTATACACAGAACTTGACTGCATTTCTTTTCTTTTTTTTTTCTTTTTTCTTCTTCTTTTTTTCTTTTTAGGGCCACTCCCATAGCATATGGAAGTTCCTAGGCTAGGGGTCAAACTGGAGTTGTAGCTGCCAGCCTATGCCACAACCACAGCAACACAGGATCTGAGCCATGTCTGTGACCTACTCCACAGCTCACAGCAATGCCAAAACATTAACCCACTGAGCAAGGCCAGGGATCAAACCATGGATATTAGTCAGGTTCATTAACCACTGAGCCACAACAGGAACTGCTTCAATGCATTTCTATATGCTAACAATGAAAGATCAGAAAGAGAAATTAGGGAAATGTACCATTACATCAAAAAGAATAAAATAGGAAAAAAAACCCACCTAAAGAGACAAAAGACCTGTACTTAGAAAACTATAAGATGCTGATGAAAGAAATCAGAGATGATACAAACAGATGGAAAGGCATACCATGCTCTTGGATTGGAAGAATCAATATTGTCAAAGTGACTATACCACCCAAGGGAATCTACAGATTCAATGCAATCCCTATCAAATTACCAAGAACATTTTTCACAGAACCAGAACAAAACCCTTTAAAGTTTGTTTGGATGCACAAAAGACCTAGAATAGCCAAAGTCATCCTGAGAAAGAAAAATGGAGCTGAAGGAATTGGGCTCCCTGGTATCAGACTGTACTACAAAGCCATAGTCATCAAAACAGTATGGTATTGGCACAAAAACAGAACTATAGATCGGTGAAACAGGATAGAAAGCCCAGAGTTAAACCCATGCACCTATAGTCTACTAATGTATGACAAAGAGGCAAAAATATACAATAGAGAAAAACAGTGCCTTCAATAAGTGGTGATGGCAAAACTGGACAGCCATACATAAAAGAATGAAATTAGAACACTTCCTAACACAATACACAAAAGTAAACTTAAAATGGATTAAAGGCCTAAATATAAGACCAGATACTACAAAACTCTTAGAGGAAAACATAGGCCAAACATTCTTTGACATAAACCACAGAAATATCTTCTCAGATCCACCTCCTAGAGTAATGACAATAAAAAAAATAAATAAATAAACAAATGGGACCTAATTAAACTGAAAAGTTTTTGCACAGCACAGCAAAGGAAACCTTAAACAAAACAAAAAGACAACCCATGCAATGGGAGAAAATATTCACAAATGAAGCAACTGACAAGGAACTAATCTCCAAAATTTATAAACATCCCCTGCAGCTCAATATCATAAAAACAAACAGCACCATCAAAAAGTGGGCAGAAGATCTAAACAGACAATTCTCCAAAGAAGACATACAGATAGCCAAAAAACATATGAAACAAAAGTTCAACATCACTATTAAAGATGCAAATCAAAACTATTATGAGGTACCACCTTACATGAGCCAGAATGGCCATCATCAAAAAGTCTACAAAGGATAAATGCTGGAAAGGGTTTGGGGAAAAGAGAACCCTCTTACACTGTTTGTGGGAATGTAAATTGGTGTGACCACTATGGAAAACAATATGGAGGTTCCACAAGAAACTAAAAATAGAATTACCATTTGATCCAGCAATCCCACTCCTGGCACGTACCCAGAGAAAACCATGACTTGAAAAGATGCATGTACTTCAGTGTTCATTGCAGCACTATTTACAATAGCCAACACATAGAAGCAACCTAAATGTCCATTGATAGAGGAGTGGATAAAGATGTGGTACATATACACAATGGAATATTACTCAGCCACGAAAAGGAAAGAAATAATGGCATTTGCAGCAACATGGATGGACCTAGAAATTACCATGCTAAGAGAAGTTAGACAGTGAGACACAAACCTCATATGCTATCACTTATACTTGGAATCTTAAAAAAAAAAAAAAAAAAAAAGGATACAACAAACTTATTTGCAGAACAGCAACTGATTCACAGACTTTGAAAAACTTATTGTTACCAAAGGAGACAGGTTGTGGGGAGAGGGTGGAGAGTGTTGGGCTGAGGGTTTGGGATGGAAATGTTCTAAAATTAGGTTGTGATGATGGTTACACAACTATAAATATAATAAAATTCACCTAATTGAAAAATTAAAAATGAAGTTGCTTCTGTAAGTATCTACCTCTCTAAAAGCTAGAGCCCAGTCATTCAAAAAAGCTCTTTCTAAAATATTTTTTTCAGGAAACATTTCCATCAGATTCAATCATCAGAAAACAGAAGTGGAAAAAGAATACAGCTTAATTAAAACCCCAATGGCATTAACATCCCATCCCTGGCATAACATGAATTCTACTTGAAGTATTAACAAGCCACGAGAAACTTCACCTCAAAGGTGTGAGAGGGTGACTGGGAGGAGCAAACCAGCTCTTACCAGCACCTGACCCACAAATTCAGAGTTCCCCCAAGGATTCCTAGTCCCAAGATGTAGCTTCTACCCTAGCCCTGCAAGTGACCAGTCCTTTGCTTTTAGTAATGCAATGAGTTTGTCTCTGCCTCAACTTCCTCGATTTATAATGTGGCAGGAGAGGATAATAGTGAGGAATGTGGGCTTTATTGTGGGAATTCAACAAACCTAGGTTCAAATGTCACCTCTGACATTGACTTGCTATGACCTGGAACAAACTAATCAATCTCTCTAAGCTTTGGTTTCTTCATCAGCAAAATGGGGTAAAGCTCATGGGATTATGGTGGAAATTAGGTAAGCTAGTGTATGGGTGGCAGTAAACTTCAGCTGTCATCATCATTCTTGCCAGTACCATTATTACAAGGGAGCGGATTAGATTATCTTCTCTAAATGTTCATTCCATTTCTCAGTATTTATGAAACAATAGTAGAAGGGTTTTGTTTGTTTGTTTGTTTGTTTTGCTTTTTTAGGGCTGCATTCACAGCACATGGAAGTTCCCAGTCTAGGGGTGGAATCAGAGCTCCAGCTGCCAGCCTACACCACAGCCAAAGGAAGGGCAGGATCCAAGTCGCATCTGCAACCTACACCACAGCTCACAGCAATGCCAGATTCCCGACCCACTAAGCAAGGCCCACATCCTCAAGAATTCTAGTTGGATTCGTTTCTGCTGTGCCATGAAGGGAACTCCAATAGTAGAAGACTTTGAAGACAGCCTCTATCCAACCTCTAACTCTCATTGCCATGGAGATTAATTTGCTTCTGCTGCACCATAGTGAAAATGTAATGTGTCTTTGTTGGCTTTGGGGCTCAAGAATCAAATACATTCTATTTTTAAAATTTAAAACATAAATAACACTTGGAAAATGGCCTCATTAGTCCTTGATGGTTAATCTATTACAAGTGATCCTAACTCCCGCATTTAACTAGCTTTCCTGATAGACTGACTTTATGAGATATAGAAACTGTGAATACCAAGTAATGAGACTGATTTTGGCACGACATCCAGTGAAATCAGCATAAATTATGCCTTACTGCACTGAGATAAGGAAAGTCATTTTAAGAGGCTATATCCAAAGGATTAATAAACACAAGTCAAGTCCTGTTTTCCAGGGACTTGCAGGTAACTTGGTGATTTATGTGCAGGTGTCTAAATCTCCTTCCCTTCCAGGTCCCAAGTGAAATGATAAGTGGAATATAAAAATGTCAAAAAAAAAAAAAAAAAAAGCTTTGCTTCCAACTACCCTAATATCACTAGGCATTCTGGTTATTGGGATCTAAGAGTGACTCCATAGCAGATAGCTCCCAGTGTTGTCCTTGGCACATAGCCCCCACATCAGCCCTGGTCCTTCTTGCCTAAACCTATTTGCTGTTCTTATCACGAGTGCTTCAACCTCCACTCCCTTGGCTCATGCTTAATACCTTCCTTTTTTCCAGCTTTACTGAGGTACACTTAATATACAAAAAGTTTCACATATTTTAACGTATGCATTTTGAAGAGTTCAGATACATGCATACACGTGATAAAATCATCACAAACAAGGTAATATACATATCTATCACCTCCAAAAGATTTCTTATGTCCCCTTGCATGTGCGTATATACATGTGAAAGAACACTTAGCTTGAGATGCGCCCTCTCAAGTTTTTAAGTGCACAACAGCTGCCTGTTAGCAATAAGTGCCATGTTGTAGAGTGGATCTCTCTAATTTATTCACCTTGATTATCTGTTGTTTTATACTGATTGAACAACTCCTCACTTCCCCCTTCCCCCATCCCCTGGAATCCACCATCTGTTCTCTGCTTCTATGAGGTTGACTCTTTTAGGTACCTCATATAAAAGGAATCATAGTATTTATCCTTTGGGGACACTTATTTCACCTAGCATAATGTTTCCCAGGTCCATCCATGCTGTCACAAATGGCAAGATTTCCTTTTTATTTTTGTTTTGTTTTGGGTCTTGTTTAGGGCCGCACCCACGGCATAGGGAAGTTCCTAGGCCAGGGGTCAAATAGGAACTGCAGCTGCCCAGCTACACCACAGCCACAGCAACTTGGGATCCCAGCCATGTCTGCGACCTACACACAGCTCACGGCAGTGCTGGATCCTTAACCCACTGATCGAGGCCAGGGATCAAACCCACATCCTCATGGATACTGGTCAGTTTTGTTACTGCTAAGCCATAACGGGAACTCCAAGATTTCCTTCTTTTTCTTTTTTTTTCTGGTCTTTTCACGGCCACACATAAGACATATGGAGGTTCCCAGGTAGGGGTGGAATCGGAACTCTAGCTGCTGGCCTCATGTTTACTAGTCCTCATGTTTACTAGCCAGGTTCATTAACCACTCAGCCACAATGGAAACTCCAAGATTTCCTTCTTTTTAAAGGCTGAATAATATTCCATCGTATGTAGACAGCATTTTTTCTTCATCCGTTTGTCTGCTGATAGACATGTGGAGTGTTTCCAAATCTCGGCTATTGTGAGTAATGCTGCAATACACACCAGAATGTAGCTAACTCTTCCAGATCCTGATCTCAATTCTTTGGATATATAGCCAGAAGCTACACTGCTGGATCACATGGTGGTTCTATTTTTAATTTTTTGAAGAATTTCTATCGTGTTTCCATAGTGACTGCACCATTTCACATTCCCACCAACAATGTACAAGAGTTCTATTTTTCTGTCTCCTCACAACACAGGCTATCTTTTGTTATGTTGATATTGGCCATTCTAAATGGTGCGAGTTGATATTCCATTGTGGGTTTTTATTTGAATTTCTCTGATGATTAGTCATGTTAAGCAACTTTTCATGTATCTATTGGCCATCTGTATGTATTCTTCGGAGAAATGTCTATTCAAGCCCTTTGCCCACTTTTTTCAAATTGGATTATTCGGGTTTTTTGCTATTGTGTTGTAGGAGGTCTTTGTAGATTTTGCAGATTACTCCCTTATCCATCTATGGGTTGCAAATATTTTACCCATTCCATAAGTTGCCTTTTCACACTACTGTTCCCTATGCTGTGAATAGGTTGGTTTAGTTTGATGTCGCCTGTTTTTGCTTATGCAGCTTGTGCTTTTGGTGTCATATCCATAACATTGTTACCAACATCAGTGCCATGAAGCTTTTCCCTCATGTTTTCCTCTAGGAGTTTTAGAGTTTCAGGTTTATGTTTAAGTCTTTAATCCAGTTTGAGTTGATTTTTGTGTATGGTGCAAGATTAGGATCCAATATCATCCTTTTGCATGTGACTATCCAGTATTCTCAACACCATTTGTTGCAGAGACTTTATATATATTACATATCTCCAACATCCTTGTTGAAGATCAGTTGCTCATATACGCATGGATTTATTTCTGGGCTCTGTCTTCTGACTTATTTGTCATATACATCTGTCTTCATGCCAGTATCACACTATGTTAATTGCTGTAGGTTGTAACATATTTCAAAGACAGAAAATGTAATGCACTTTCCGACTTCAAAATACATCACTTTAAGACTTAATTCAAGGCTTTTCCTCCTATAAAAAGCCTTGCCTTGCTGACTCTGCCCACTTAGCTATACTGTCCTAGAATATTGTCCCCCTACATTCAAATTTCACAGCAGTAAATTTGCTATCCATGACTTTGTTCATGGGTTCATTCATTTATCTACTGTTTCAATGTGATTTTCCTCCCCCAACAGAACTATGCCTTCTACAGGATGAAAACTGTGTTTGCTACTGTTTTTAAAGCTTCACAATGCTTTTGTCATTCCTTTGAGATCTTCCCAAATAGAGTTCTTTCTTAATTAATTAACCAAAGAATAGGTGAGAAGGCTATATTTTTTCTTCTCAATAATGGGCAATTATGATGATGATGTTAACAACATAATTCTCCCCAAGAAGATTAATTTTTTAATTCACCTTATATTAATTTTTCAGGTCAAACCCCCTCCCAAAAAAACCACCATTATTCTCAGCACATTTTAGTCACAAAAATTCTGAAATAAATAAGACAAGCTTCAGGCAAAATAATGGTCTCTGGAAAAGAAAGTCAAGAAAATCCCTTTAAGATGTTAATACCAGGATTCACAGAGTTCATGTCGTGGTGCAGTGGAAACAAATCTGACTAAGAACCATGAGGTTGTGGGTTCGATCCCTGGCCTTGCTCAGTGGGTTAAGGATCCGGCATTGCTATGAGCTGTGGTGTAGGTCGCAGACTCGGCTCGGATTCCACATTGCTGTGACTCTTGCGTAGGCCGGCAGCTACAGCTCCAGTTAGACCTCTAGCCTGGGAACCTCCATATGCCGCGGGAACAGCCCTAGAAAGGGCCAAAAGACAAAAAAACAAACAAACAAACAAAAAAAACAAAAAAACAGGATTCAGAATCGACACCTGCTTTGTAACAGAACAACATCCAACTCAATCCTACCATGTGTGATTATTTTGGAGGAAAGATACATTCTGACCTGCAATAGATTAGACTCCATTTCATAATGAAAAGTATCAAAAGTGAGGTCCATGGTCATTGGGTCTACCATATATCACATCCCAACATCTGCATTAATCATGACTGCCCAGGGCCAAAGCCCTAAGAGGGTGGTATCTCGGGTTCTGAGATGTGGTGAGTCCTAAAGCCAGCACTGAAGACCATATGGCGCCCAAGGTGGCAGCCAAAGAAGTGCTAAACCCTTTAGAGGTAGATAGTTTTAAGTTTGTGGCAATCACCCCCAAAATTAAAATGGTCAATGCACTTAGATAAGTAGGGAAGAAAATTGATTCCAAACTAAGATAATCTTTTTTTTTTTTTTTTATGGCCACACCCACGGCACATGGAAGTTCCCCAGCCAGGGAATGAATGTGAGCTGCAGCTTCAAGCTACACTTCAGCTGTAGCAACACCAGATCCTAAAACCATTGTGCCAGACCAGGGAATGAACCTGCACCTCCACGGTAACCCAAGCCACTGCAGTTGGATCCTTAACTCACTGTGCACAGTGGGAACTCCCTAACACAATCTTTTAAAGGGAAAAAGCAAAGTCAATTAAATTTCTTTTTTTTTTTTTTTTTTTTGCTTTTTAAAGCCACACCCACAGCATATGGAGGTTCCCAGGCTAGGGCTGAGTCGGAGCTGCAGCTGTCGGCCTACATCACAGCTACAGCCACGCAGGATCCAAGCCATGTCCGCAACCTACACCACAGCTCACAGCAACACTGGATCCTTAACCCACTGGGTGAGGCCAGGGATCGAACCCACAACCCTCATGGTTCCTAGTCGGATTTGTTTCCACTGTGCCACAACAGGAACTCCCAATTAAATTTTTTTTTTTTTTTTTTTTTTTTTTTGCCATTTATTGGGCCACTCTTGCAGCATATGGAGTTCCCAGGCTAGGGGTCTAATCGGAGCTGTAGCCACCAGCCTACGCCAGGGTCACAGCAATGCGGGATCCCAGCTGCGTCTGCAATCTACACCACAGCTCACGGAAACACCAGATCCCCAACCCACCGAGCAAGGCCAGGGATCGAACCCGAAACCTCATGGTTCCAAGTCGGATTCGTCAACCACTGTGCCATGAAGGGAACTCCCCAATTAAATTTTTAAAGGAAAAAATGGGAGTTCCCGTCGAGGCGCAGTGGTTAACGAATCCGACTAGGAACCATGAGGTTTCGGGTTCGGTCCCTGCCCTTGCTCAGTGGGTTAAGGATCTAGCATTGCCATGAGCTGTGGTGTAGGTTGCAGACGCGGCTCGGATCCCACGTTGCTGTGGCTCTGGCGTAGGCCGGTGGCTACAGCTCCGATTCAACCCCTAGCCTGGGAACCTCCATATGCCGAGGGAGCGGCCCAAGAAATAGCAACAACAACAACAACAACAACAAAAACAACAACAACAACAAAAAAGACAAAAGACAAAAAAAAAAAAAAAAGAAAAAGAAATTAAAAACCTAGGATCCTAAGACTTAATTTTAAGTTGGTAAAAAAAAAAAAAAAAAATAGACATCTCACAATAATGACACTGAAGCAAGAAGTTGACAGCAAATCAGAAGAAAAACATAGGTTGTAACCCAAATATTTTGTTAACTACATTGGGGGAGTCTTATTACACGTTAATAAGGAGTTGGAAACTGATATCAAAACCTACTGTATATTCTTTAAGTTTGGTTTGTCTTCTACTACTGTTTAAATATAGACATAGATGGATAGATAATAGAGAGAGATAATTGATAGGAAAAAATAAAACGTGTAAATTGTTATTTTATATGCAGTCTTCCCTTTTTTTTTTTTTTTTTTTTTTTTTTTTTAGGGCCACAGGTATAGCATATGGAATTTCCCACACTAGGGGTTGAATCTGAGCTACAGCTGCTGGCCTAGAGAGTAGCCACAGCAATGCAGAATCCAAGCCAAGTCTGTGACCTATGCCACAGCTCACGGCAATGCTGGATCCTTGACTCATTTAACAAGGCCCGGAATAGAACCCACATCCTCATGGATACTAGTTGGGTTTGCTACTACCGAGCCACAATAGGAACTCCTATAGTCTTCTTTATGGAGCTTAAGATCAGTGATGCAAAACAAATAATTTTGTCATCTTTGGAAATTCCTAAGATATGGTTACAGATTCCTGATACAGGATTTTGTATATGGTCCACATTTTCACACGTTCTTCAGGTTGATCATCTGTAGTGTTCCCTAATAACCTGTTTTTTTTTTTTTTACCATAATCTGAGGGCAATAAAGTGAGTGCTTAAGAGCATATCCTTGAGCAAGACTGCCTACGTTTGAATCCTAACTCTATCATTTTGCAGCTATTTCACCTTGGACAAGTTACTTAACTTCTCTGTGTCCCAGTTTCCTCACCTGCAACATAGAATGGTAGTGATCACACCCATTTTATAAAGTTTTTATAAAGACTAGATGAGTTAACATGTAAAATAATTAAAAGAGTGCTTGATGTAGGTTAAAACTATAAATCTTAGCTTTAGAATAATTATCATTTTTACTGTAATTATGAACTCATGTGCTATTATTTATCATTTAGGTTGTTTATAGATTGTTTCTTTCTATCACAGGAGTATTTCTAAGCATATGGATTTGAAGATGGTCAAGTGGTTAGTTAGTTGCTTTTACTTCCATGGAACTACTTCCTTAGAATGAATTCCCAGGACTTCTAGCCCTTTTTCAAAAGGGCTTCTAATTCAATTTTTAAACACTCAAATGGAAAATCACTTAATATGTTTACTTGTAAACTAAAGATACTTTGGAGTTCCCATTGGGGCACTGAAGAAACGAAACCGACTAGGAACCATGAGGTTGCAGGTTCGATCCCCAGCCTCGCTCAGTGGGTTAAGGATCTGGCTGGCGTTGCTGTGAGCTGCAGTGTAGGTCACAGACATGGCTCGGATCCCGCACTGCTGTGGCTGTGGCAGAGGCTGGCGGCTACAGTTCCGATTTGACCCATAACCTGGGAACCTCCATATGCTGCAGGTGCGGCCCTAAAAGAAAAGAAAAAAAAAGATATTTTCACAAAATGTCAACAACCTATGCAGAGAGACAATTGCCACAGTACTCACTAGGGCCTCAAACTTTGGGTTTTATTTCAAGCTTTTCATCATTAATTAACCATCTTTCTATACATCCTACTGAGAGAGGGCTGTGACCCAAGAAACAATATTTTTTTTATAACATGCTTCAAAACTCAAAATTCATTGAATTACATGTGTATTGTGTTTGTCTTTGTTAGGTTTTGTGTGTGTGTGGGTTTTCTTTCTCTTTTTCTTTTGCTGTCACTAAACAAAAACAGTTTCTTCATCTCCCTCAATAAGAAAGGCAACATATCTGTCAGAAATAGAAAAGGGGAAAAATAGAACAAAAACCTCCCTCAGAGAAAGGAGCAGATAAGAAGGAAAACAATAAAACATGCCAGGATCATCTTTGATAAAGCCCATCTATTGATGGGAACCAAGCATGGAACACAGGGAGGGCTGAAGAGAAATTTGGCATAAAGGGACAACATCCCTTGTCATTGTTCTTATTTCGAGTCCCTCCAATATTAAACAATTTGGGGCACAGAGAGTGGCCAAAGGAAACATTTATACTCTAGAAATTTACCTCCTCTGGGCAATAACACTCGCAGACTCAGGACCATTTCTCTGGCAGAAAGCCTTTGAGATCCAAACTCCAAATCCTACGCATACTCTACATCTTTGCTTTCTAGAGGTGCAATTACCAGCATAGATATGTTCTGTTTATCTGGGCCTTAGGAGGTTTTCTTTGATTCTTGACGACCAAATGGTTAACATGTTTAACCAGTAGTTATGCTGTCTCAGGCACCAGTCCCAACAAGATGCATGCGAACTGGACAAACAAAGCAGGTCGATGTCACAGTGAACCCAGACGTGTGTGGCCAGACAGCACTGAATGGGAAAGCCGTATCTGCTCTGCGCCCTCGGTCAAGCTACTGAACCCAATGGAGCAGCAATTTCCTATGAAGTGAAAAGGACGGCAATCGGGATGTGTGTCCTTGTACAGCCATAGGAGGTCATCCCGTAAAGGACCTGGCGCTCAGGTGGCAGTAAGTCCCTAATAAATGTGAGCTATTGTTATCGTTTCTAGCATTGAGGTGTTAGGTGGAGTTTTTTGGTTATCCTGTTCTGAGATCTGACCTCTGGCCGACCCTGTCCAGGGCTCCAGAAGCATGCTCTCTTTCATTTTGTACTCGCTGATGGATTCCACATGACCCTATTTAAAGGCGATGGCTAATGGACAACCTGTTCCATGCTTGTTAAGTAGACACTAAAATTGCTTTCAAAGAAAAAGGAAACATGGATGAAGAAAGTCAGGCCTATCGCCAGTTTACAGAAGTGACAAAGTAACTGGAAACCACTGCTACCGGTTAGCCAGTCCCATCTTTTACAGACGTGTTCCTCTGCGCAACATGAAAAGCAGGGCCTTTGCAGTCCCTGCAGAGAGACTGCTTGTGATACAAGTCAGGTCCCTGTGGTTTGGATGTGGCTCTTCCCTCCAGGATATCATCACAGGCAGTTCCCAGCCTTGGTGTTTTTTAAATATTGTGCATTAGGAGAGAACAGAGGCACATAAGAAGAGGATTGCTTTCCACTCCGTCCTGAAACTATCCCTCCACTTTTCAGCTGCCTTGTCTCCAGCCACGCCGCCTATTCGTAAAAATGACGCACACCGCGCCTCCATTTAGAGAAGCACAAGCCATTCCTTGCTTCTCCCAGGTCCCAGCACCGCAAAGATCTTAATTAGCCAGAGGAACACACTATTGATGGCAGTGCCTATTTTAAGCAGAAAGATCCTTTAAATGGAAAAAACAAAAGTCTGCAGACAAAATGCTATTTGATTCATTATAGTATTGCTTTTTAGAATATTTGACTTCAGCTTTGCTTTTGTGGTAGATTTAGGTCAAATAACCAGGAGTGCTTTAAGTTACATGAGGAAATGTAGAAACAGGTTTCAAACTAATCACAGGTACTGTGAGGCTGAGCTTGGGGAAACACAGATAGACTCTACAGATTTAAACTTCACCAGACCCTATGTGTTTTTTTGGTTCTCTCCAGCAAGTTAAAATGGGGCAATAACTGAGAGGTTCTGGATGGGTAGTTCAATTCCCACAGGAAGTATCTTTGCAATTTAGTTGCCCTTCTCTATAGCCAACCACACTTCGACTCAATGTTTGACTCAATAAACATTGACCAGAGGCCTGGAGGAGGCCCATATTTGATTTGGGGGCAGGGGGTGCACCAAGAAGAAAATAAAATCTGTCACTGAAAATGCTAACACAGCCACAGACTAAACTTGCCTGCCTTCTGCAGCCTACATGGCAACCCGAAATTGTTTGGGAGGTAAAATAGAACTCTCAGATCAGTTGTGTGGCTGGCCATCCATGCTCAAGACCCCAACATGACTTTTTTTTTCTTTTCCCGCTTTTTAGGGCCATATCCAAGGCATGTGGAAGTTCCCAGGCTAGGGGTCAAACAGAGTTACAGCTGCTGGCTGCAACCTACACCACAGCTCACCGAAACCCTGGATCCTTGACCCACTGAGCAAGGCCAGGGATTGAACCCGCATCCTCAGAGATCCTAGTTGAGTTCGTTAACCGCTGAGCCACGAAGGGAACTCCTGATTTTAATTTTTAAAATGAGAATTCCCTTACGAAAATCTCCCTATCAAATTTCATGAGGCTCCCCCTTCCCAGCCCACCCCCACTTGTCCTGGTCTATGTAAGTTCACTTCCTTAGCAAACAGACAGGACTAACTGAAAGCTCAAAGCTTTGCCTCAACTCAGAAGTCATCCCAACTTCTTTGGTGGCTTTCCAAAAAATAATCAACATTTTGGGAGCTCTTCAATGTAGATAATGTCAGATTTGATTTCCACATATGGCAGGATTTCAGTAAAATTCTAAGGCCTCTTATTAATCTTCATCTTCAGGTTAAAGCAACATCCTTACATCATTTTAAATTATGCAAAACTCGGGAGTTCCCGTAGTGGCGCAGTGGTTAACGAATCCGACAAGGAACCATGAGGTTGCAGGTTCGGTCCCTGCCCTTGCTCAGTGGGTTAACGATCCGGTGTTGCCATGAGCTGTGGTGTAGGTTGCAGACGTGGCTCGGATCCCGAGTTGCTGTGGCTCTAGCATAGGCTGGTGGCTACAGCTCCGATTAGACCCCTAGCCTGGGAACCTCCATATGTTGCAGGAGCGGCCCAAGAAATAGCAAAAAATAAAAAAAATAAAAAATAAATAAAATAAAAATAAATTATGCAAAACTCTAATCAATAAAAAGAGGGAGAGTGTATTGGTTTCCTAGGGGTGCCATACAGTGTCACAAACCAGGTAGTTTGAAACAACAACAAATGTATTCTTTCACAGCTCTGGAGGCCACACCCTTCCTGGGCTCTATAAAAGCATCCTTCCTTCCTTGCTTCTTCCAGCTTCTATTGGGTGTTAGCAATTCTTGGTACTCCTTGCCTCTCGGATGCTGCACTCCCATCTCTGCCTCCATAGTCACATGGCCTTTTCCTCTGTGTGCATCTGGGCATCTGCTTTCTCTTAGAAGGATACAAGTCACTGGATTAGAGCCCATCCTGATCCAGTGTGACTCACCTTAACTAATTACATCTCTAAAGAGCCTATTTCCAAATAAAGTCACCTTCTGAGGTTCCGGGTAGACATGAACTTGGGAGAGCACTCTTCGACCCAGGAGATAGAGGGTGCAAAAACCACTCAGCACTCCATTACTAGTGACTTTCAAAAGGAATCAAATTTGGAAGCCTCACCAATCCCCCAACATATGCACAGCTTTGTCACATGTGGATCATAAACTCTGTCGTCTCCATTGATTATGTTGATATTGTGCTCTATGTTTACAAAGTGCTTTCATACTGTCTCATTTGATAGTCACAAATGCAAATAGTCACCCTAAGTCAGATGGTCAGGGTGACTAGTCTCTTTCTAAAAATAAAGGGAGGGAGAGGGGAAGTTTACCTTTCATCAAACACCTACTCTGTGCTAGATAGATACTCTTCTTGGTGTTTCACAGACTAGCTCAACAGACCCATATAAAAGCTTTAAGTGTAAGTGGTTTTATTCCCACTATAAAGATAAGAAAATAGCACTAAACAAGTTACCCAAAGTTACATAGCTCATTAGTGGCAGATCTGGGACCGCTCATCAAGTGATCTGTGTTCTAAGTCCATGCTTTTCCATGCTCCCCTCTCAATTATTCCTTCCTAATAAGTCTTTAACCTTATTCAGGATCAGAATTTGATAAAATGTGTTTAATCATCTTATTACATGATTCCTTTGACAGTCAGGGAAGTGACTCCATGATTTGATTAAAGGGTTGACACAGAGGAACCCACAGCCCCTTATCAGCACATATGTAGGGGACTGTGGTTTTATTGCTTGTAATTATTCTTTATGTTGCAGTAAAGTACATCTGTTTTCCCAACTATGAAAATAGAATAAACATTATGGCAGTAAGAACAGTCTAAAAAATGTACCCAAACACTTTTTGACTAGCTTCAAATATGCTAATTTCTCTGGGACTTTCATTCCTTCTTTTCTGTGAGTGCCAAGAGGATGAAATGGGGAAGTAACCCCCGCCCCCCACGCCTGGAAGGAAAGTGTAGGAATTCAGGAGGGCCACCCAGGAACCCGTTTTCCCTTTCATCTTCTGCCCAGTGTGTGTGTGAATGAGGCTATGGAGAAAAATTGCTCCAGGCAATTTTTGTACCCCAACTTAGAAGAAGAAGGAAGGAAAATAAATTGTCATAACCTTAAGAGAGAAAACGTAGAAATAAACATTGTCACTCAGTGGGTTAAGGATCCAGCGTTGCCGTGAGCTGTAGTGTAGGTCGCAGATGCAGCTCGGATCCCAAGTTGTGGTGGCTGTGGTGTAGGCCAGCAGCTATAGCTCCAATTTGACCCCTAGTCTGGGAACTTCCACATGCTGTGGGCACAGCCCTAAAAAGACAGGAAAAAAAAAAAATGCTTTGTACTTGATGAGGCATTGGATTAAATGTATGATTTGCACCCTGCTATTAAATAGCTATACCTGCAAACACTCAAAGATGTCTTTTTTTTTTTCTTTTAGGACCGCACTTATGATATATGGAAGTTCCCAGGCTAGGGGTCAAATGGGGCTGCAGTTGCCAGCCACAGCCACAGCCACAGCAACGCCAGACCCAAGCTGTGGCTGCAACCTACACCACAGCTCATGGGCAACACCAGATCCTTAACCCACTGAGCAAGGCCAGGGATCGAACCCACATCCTCATGGATATTAGTTGGATTCATTTCTGCTGCACCACAATGGGAACTCCCAAAAATGCTTTCTTGAATCTGAAGTTTTAGGAACAAATTCTGGCTGAGAATGTGTGTGCACGTATGTGTTTGGTTATTTGTGTTTTGTGTGTGTGTTTTATATGTACATCGTCAGTTCTATCTCATAAATATTATATATAAATATATATATACACCTATATGTATATATACATACATATATATATATACACACACATATATATTTTTTGCTTTTTAGGGCCACACCCACAGCATATGAAGGTTCCCCAGGCTAGGGGTCTAATCGGAGCTGTAGCCGCCAGCCTACGCCACAGCCACAGCAACAGCAGATCTGAGCCATGTCTGTGACCTACACCACAGCTCACGGCAACGCCAGATCCTTGACCCACTGAGCGAGGCCAAGGATCAAACCCGCAACCTCATGGTTCCTAGCTGGATTCGTTTCTGCTGCGCCATGAAGGGAACTCCTCTCATAAATACTATAAACATTACCGCAAAAACAGAATTTTCCAGATTCTTAACGCATTCCATTTTACCTGTTTACATGTAAGTATCATTAATAGTTACCATTTATGAATGCTCACAGGGTGCCAGGCAACCAAAGTTTTCCTGTACCTATTCCTGTCCTTACAATAATCCTACAAGGTACTTATTACTAACCCCCATTTTACCAATATAGACCCTGAGGAGTTTAAGTACTTAAAAGCCATTCAAAACCTAGTAAATAGATGAGCCATAATTTGGTCTCAAGTTCACCTAACTCTAAAGCCTATCTCTACGCAAAAAAAAAAAAAAAAAAAAAAAAAAATGTTCACTCATTCATTTATATAAGATCATGAACCTCTTGAAGTATGGCCTGTTTCATCTTAGACTCCTTAAAAATTAATCAGCCATTCTCTTCTTTTGCGATCCCTCTGACCTAACAGTGATTCAAAGGGGTAAGATCAAGAATCTTCATCTTCAGATGTATTTGACTTTAAATTCAGCTCAATGAAGCCACAGCGTTTTAGGCCTATGCTATTTAGGCCATTTCCTCAAAGTCAGTTAGGAGACCAACCTACCACTTATCTTAGAGACCAAATGTTACTATCAAGTTTTCACCCTAAATTACGCTTCAGGAGACATGGTTGATCCACATTATAACTGGATACCTAACAGAGATCCATTATAAGTGAAATTAAGTTTATTTCATAGAAATGTAAATATTACCAAGCTTAGTCCTACCTTTTTCTATAACACATGTTTAAGAAAGCAAGTGATTAAATCTGGGATTTTAAAGGTTTGAACTAAGCATGCATTGGTTTAATAAGGAAAATAAAGAGAAGAGGGAAGACTGAAGAGGGAGAGAAGGAAAAAGAAAGGAGAAACCTCTCGACCCCTCATAGCCAGAAAAGAAAGGTCTGGATTGTAGAATTTTTAAAATTTTATTCTCAGAAAAAAATTTTTAAATGGAGGTAATGCAAATAAAGAGGAATTAAGTTAAATAATTAAACATGTAACATGCTAAATATAAGAGTGGTAGTCAAAATGTATTGGCCTTCTGATTACAGAGTTCATTCATTAATTCACATTTTCATGGCCTAAGACATGGAAACAACCTAAATGTCCATCAACAGATGATTGGATTAAGAAGATGTATTTGGACACAATGGAATACTACTCAGCTATAAAAAAGAACAAAATAATGCCACTTGTAGCAACATGGATGGAACTAGAGACTCATACCAAGTGAAATCAGAAAGAGAAAGACAAATACCATATGATATACCTTATATCTGGAATCTAATACATGGCACAAATGAACCTTTCCACAGAAAAGAAAATCATGGACATGGAGAACAGACTTGTGGTTGCCAGGGGTAGGGGGAAGGAGTGGGATGGATTGGGAGCTTGGGGTTAATAGATGCAAATTATTTCTTTTGGAATGGATTAGCAATGAGATCCCGCTGTGTAGCACTGGGAACTATGTCTAGTCACTTGTGATGGAGCATGACAATGTGAGAAAAAAAGAATGTATACATGTATGTGTGACTGGGTCACCTTGCTGTGCAGTAGAAAGTTGACAGAACACTGTAAATCAGCTCTAATGGAAAAAATAAAAATCATTATTAAAAAAAATGTGACAGCCAAGCTGTGCAGTTAATATGTATCATATTCACTGAATTGAAAGAGCCCCGACACTAGAAAAGCAGCTTTTACCAGGGATAGGAATGTTCTCTCTCAGACTGTTTGTGCACAACTTTGTGAAACCCAGACCATGACCTAACAACTCACAACGCATTCTTGCACAGATCTGATGCTCTCATTGTGGCCTTCAGGCACCACACAAGGCAACACATGAGGGCTTCACGGTCTCATCGTACAGAAGCTGTGTGGTCAGAAAGGCTGCTTCCCCATCCTGCAACAAGACACCAGAAGAGCTTTCCATCAGACAGCCAAGGGTTCCACTGAGGTTTCCTAAACTGCAGCAGCTGCCGTCAGAAACTTCCTAGCCCTCAGATGAGAATTTTACAGAGCGTTCAGAGAGCGATAAACAGATCTTTGACTTGATTTGCCATCTGTGAATTATAAAGCTGTTAAGGCACTTCTCGGTCTTTATTTCTACGATGCTCCTGATCACATTTTGCTGGTGAGATGCGCTCACTAATGCATCATTCCGTCTACTGAGAAAACTGTACGGATGCATCTCTGATTTGGCGTTAGGGCAGTGTTGCTCTTTCCTTTTTTTTTTTTTTTAATAATATATCAGGCAAAATAAACCAGCTTGAAACGCTGGCCTTCTGGGGTGCTTCAAATAATTCTTTTCATTTCTTTATGACTGATCGCTTACATTAGGAAGCTGTTAATACATTTGCGTAGAATTTGTGTTCTCAATTCACCCCAGACTGGGAATGAAAAGACATAGAGAAGAAACATGGCCTTCCTGGACAGCCTGAATCAATAAGTTGTTACTCTTTGCCAAACGTAGCTCCCGTATGAACAGCTTCATTTCCCTCCCCCTCTGCAGTCTGAGCCTAGACAAACACTGTCACCGGAGCTGCAGAATGACACTGACAGCTGTCACACAGGCAGGACCCGTTCATTTGCAAAAACCTTCACCTGTTTTTCATTTGTTGGCTTTCTGAAAGACAGAATCACGCTGATCCTGATTGTATGAGGCCAAAAAGAAAAAAGCCATTCTATTTTCCCTGCTGTTTTTTGCCTTGGTTTTTATTTTCATCAATGAGAATGCTGCACCCTAGCAAAGCCGGTCCTGTGAGTTATTCTTCTAGCAGTAGCGAGAGAGTCATTCACTCCGTCAATTCGATCCATATTTAGGGAGCACCTACTCTATGCCCCGGACAGTTCTGGAAGCCCCTATAGTAATGAACAAAACCCAGTTCCTGGCCCCGTAGAGCTTTCATTCAAGGGGGTGGGATGGAAGGGGGCAGAGAGAAAAGCAAGTAAACAAATAAGACTGTGGACCACTTAGAAAAATCAAAGGAAGGGCAATAAGTGAGAGCAGGGTTTCTCAACCTGGGCACTAGTGACATTTTTGACCAGAAAACTCCTTGCTGCGGGGAGCTGTCTTGTGCATGAGAGGATACTGAGCATCATCTCTGACCACCACTCACTAGCACCCCCACCACAGCCATGACAGTCAAAAATGACTGCTGATATTGGGAAATGTTTCTTGGACAAAATTTGAGAGCCCCTGGGATAGAGAGAGCCGAGAGGAGAGTGAGGAGTAACAGTCTATCGGGAGAGGTGATTCTTGAGCTGAGACTTAAAAGCTGAGAAGGAGACAGTTTTAAGATGATTTGGAAAAAGCGTGTTTAAAGCAGAGGCAACAGCCAAAGCAAGGCTCCAAGATGGAAGCGGGCTGGTTCATGTCCCCTCCCACCACAAAACCACCAGAAAATGTCTCCCATCATCAGACCTACAGGAAGGAAGTACAAAAGACAGAGTGATCCAAGACACAATCCCACTGATACTTAAGAGAACTGAAATTTCAGAACCTTTTTCTTAAAGGTATGCATGTACTTTTCACAGAACTAGAGAACTGGAAGCTGGAAGCCCCTATAGTAATGAACAAAACCCAGTTCCTGGCCCCGTAGAGCTTTGGGTTTGGTACGTACCTAGTATTAAAACGTGACTTTTCATTATTCTAACTTGATGTAAAACTAAGTTGTCCATGGTATGTTTTACCGATTTTTTTTTTCTCTATTTCACCCCTTCCTCTTTCTTTTGGTTCTAAAATGGTTAAGTCTAGGAAGAAGATCTGGATACAATCCTAACTTCCACCAACATGCCCAAGATCACAGAGCGTAGTGACTTCTGATTTTTTTTTTTTTTTTTTTTTTTTTTTGCTAATTCTAAATCATGGAGGAGGACGAGAAAAAGAGGAAAAGGAGAATAATAATAATTATTATTATTATTATTATTATAAGACTGTATATATCCCCAATATTGCAGGCCTCACCAGCCCATGGATACAATGCAGTCACATTTCCACTAATGCCTGAATTACTAGGGCTCAGGCCTCCCCTGGGGTCTCCCTCAGCTACTTCGGGTGGACTAACAGATGTCACTTCACATCCAATAAGCGCAAGACCAACCACTTCAGTTCCTCCTCCGCTCTGGAGTTTTTGTGAGGCATCTCTCCTCGTGAGCCAGGTAGAGACCTGACTCGCTGCCATGTCTTCACGTGTGCTCTGCTGTGTTCTTGGCTGGGGACTCCAGGAGGATCCAGGGTGTCACATCTTCCCTGGGGTCCTTGACAAGTGAGAAGAGGAAGATGGAGGTTCACCTGCTTTCTAATGTTACCGTTGGTCACCTGGCCCCTACAGTTCTTTCCTGCTCAAAATTTCACATGGTCTTTCACAGACACTACTCCTTTCTCTTCTGACCTTGACCTCTCTCCAGCTAGACTGCACATATTTCCCTCCGTTCTCACCTCTTTCCCGGCACCTATGACAAAACAGATCCTGCTTTTTCCTTCTGAAACAGAAATGCTTAGGATGATTATTTCAGGCAACTACAGCCCTATAGGAGTGACTAGCCTGATGATGTTTGATGCTGGACTCCATTAGGAAGCCCTGCCAGGTATGGGCAAATGAGAGCTGTTGGCATAAAGGACATCAGTACCAGAATAGGGGGTTTTGCTTTTTTTTTTTTTTTTTTTTTTTTGAATAGGAGAAAATCGAAAAAAGTTAAATAACATGTATGCAAGGGAGAGACCCCGAAAAACAGAGTAATGCCCAGAATCATTTTTAAACCACTCAATTTGACTTCCGAAGTACTCCTCCACCCAACCACTGGATTCTAGTATCCCCCTCAACCTCTACCTACAGAGTTAGAATAATTGGATGTTGTGGGTGATAAGCAGTCATGCTGCTCCACCAAGGTGCCTCACAATCCTTTGCAAAGCTGGATTTCCTATCCATTCTGGTAAGCCTGCCCAAAGGTGATAAATACGCTTACCCCAGTGTGGTAAAGTCATCTCTCAGAACAGCTAACTTGAGACTATTAATCTACTTAACTTGGGTTTTCCTAATCACTATGAATACTTTCAGCTTCTGAATTCTGAAAACATTGATTCTATAGTCCTATGTGACTTCCTCTGGCTCTCAAGTGCCCTAAGCAAACGAACCCCAAGATACATGTGGGCTTTGCCAGATAAATTTGGATTGAATAAGTCATGTTTTTCTAATATACATAAAAATCTTTGTATGTTGGATTTTTCCATGGCTAAACTTCTGTAATCCTGAGTTTTATCTCCTCAGAATTAATATGCCTCCACAATAACAGCAAACTCAGAAAAACTTTAAGGCATATACACCTCAAATGCAGGTCCAACTGGCTTCCACAGCAGTCTTCTTGTACATAATTCAAGAAGAGAAAGAAAGCATCTCCAATATTCTGCAAACCCATAGAAATTCAAGCTGCTTAAATCTTTCATAAATGCTGTGTGCGTGAACACTGGAGAGCTAGCCAGCAAGAAGTTCAAACACTGCATGCCATGGACATTCCTGGAAGACTTTTCCTCAAGGATCAGGCAGGGCACTATGACACTAATTTAGACAAGATATGACAGTGGCTGGACAAATACAATAACAACAGAGATAAGACACAAGCAACAGATTCAGAAGCCAATCACGAGACGAAATGGACATAGCTATCTGTATGTCCACGAATACGAATGGGTGTGGAGAATAAGGGAAAGAGGCAGGGATGATTCCAAGATTTCTGGTTTGGATGTTAAAAAGAATGCTGTTGGCGTTCCCCATGGTGGCGCAGTGGGAACTAATCCAGCTAACATCCACGAGGACGTGGGTTCCATCCCTGGCCTCGCTCAGTGGGTTAAGGATCTGGCCTTGCCGTGAGCTGTGGTTTAGGTCGCAGATGCGGCAGCTTGGATTCAGCATTGCTGTGGCTGCAGTGTAGGCCAGCAGCTGCAGCTCCGATTTGACCCCTAGCCTGGGAACTTCCACATGCCGCCGAGTACAACCCTAAAAAAAAAGCAAAAAGCAAAGAAAAAAAGAAGAAGAAGAAAGGATACTGCCATTTGTTTTTTCTTAAACGTAGGAAAAGGAGCAGAGCTGGAGAGAAATATGGTTAATTACACAATAATTTATATTTGCAAAGAGATGAAGTATATGGAAGGGAATATATTTTTGATTTATAAAATGCTTATTATAGTGTAAGAGAAAATATGTTTTTACTACCTTACACATTTGATCCTTCACTATTTTCAGAACACTTCCTCCGAAGTTTTCTTTTTTTTTTTTGGCTTTTTAGCAGCATATGGAGGTTTCCAGGCTAGGGGTCGAATCGGAGCTACAGCTGTCAGCCTACACCACAGCCATAGCAACGCCAGATCCTTAACCCACTGAGCAAGGCCAGGGATCGAACCCACGTCCTCTCGGATGCTCGTTGGGTTCATTAACCGTTGAGCCACAACAGGAACTCCCTCTCCCAAGTTTTCTATGTGTGTTAATAAGGCATCAAATAATATCACCAGCAAGGGAGGAAAGTAATTAAATGAAGACGAAACTTTTATTAAAACACTAATCATAAATGCTCACTTATTTATTCAAGAACATTTATTGAATGTCAGCCTAGAGCCAAGTGGTATTTGGGGCTATAGAAACATAGATCATCATAATAATATCTAATGTGTAAGAAGGACCAGCTACCATGCTAAGTGCTTGACCTGCCATTACCAATGCCCGCCTCCTGACCCTGTGAGGATGGAGCTATGGCAGCAGCTGTGTTTTATAGATGGTAGAAGTGAGGCAGTGACATGCTGAGTAACTTGGATAACAAGGAGGGAGCCAGGATTTGTACCCAACCCTCTGACTCCAGAGCCGCCCTGCGTGGTGGCCCGCCCTCATGGAACTGGGGAGCCCTTCGGAAGACAGACCCATAAACAAATAATCACCTAGCTTCTCTAATTACCTGCTTGCTGGTTCCCCTCAAATCTCACAGATCTGCCATCCTCAGGCCTCCAATCCCTGAGCAGAACACCTGACAAAGTCTGTTATTACTGGCCTCTCCTCCCTTCACTCGGCCTGAATCGTAGCTGTCACTTGTTTTCAGCTGTTTCATTAGACAGCAACATTGAGTTTTCCAGCTTGTGAGCTGTCTGAGTTTCTCTCCTTTGCTTTTGCCTGTTACTTGAGTTTTTGCCATGAATGCCTGACTTTTCCTTGGGGCTATGTAGTTCCCAATTCCATTCCCCCCCCACACACACACACATTTCACCCTGGAAGGTCTAAGAGTGTGTATTTGTTTCAACAACAGGGATGTAAACATTTAAAGTAAAAGTTCTGTTTGGTGCGGCTACACTGCTGTGAGAAACCGAGGACCTTACCGTGTGCATTTAAACATAGTTCAGGGCCCCTCTCTCTACACCAACAAGATTTAGCACCTAGAACAAAACATGGCACCTTCGGTTTGCACTCCGAGATTGCTGAGGAAGGAAATTCACGGGCAAACTGTGTGAGAAGGAGCAGAGACGCAGAGCAGCTGTTGGGAAGAAATGACCCTAGAACCTGGGCCAAGTGCCAAAGCAGAAAGGCCTCTCCCTGAAACCCCATCACCTTTTCCAAAGTCCAGGATACACTGTCCTGTGTGACACCCAGCCAAGATCTCAGTGCTGAATGTCCAGTGAAAGAGATACACAGACGGGTGCTCACCCCTAAAACCCTGAGAATTCAGCAGCTTCTGCCTGCTCCGCTGCTCCATCTGCCACACCTCTCCCTGCCCAAGTCTGAATTCCAAACCTTCAGAGCTGGATTCAGAGTTGCCAGGGTGGTAGGAGTCCAGTGAACCAAGGGGATGCCAGCATCCTCCACAAAGGCTCTTATAGGGACCAAGACCAGCACAGGGTCGGGGAGATGGGGGTAAAGTCTTTGGGGATCCTAATTCACCTTGGGATCCTAATTCCAGGTCCTCTGGGCCTCTGCGACCATCCTGGAACTGCTCCGTCTCCAGTGAGGGTCCTCTGGCCGTGGCATGTCTGATGGAAGAGAATACACAGCACTTCCCGAGAAAGCGCGCTCAGCACCAACCATGGACTCTCGACGCGTACTAGCTGAATAAATGAGCTATGAGTGACCATCCTATTTAAACAGGGCAACAAATCAGGGACACACATCAGATCCCCATGGACCATCAGCATCCCCTGATAGGTAATTCACCCACTATCCCCACTCTGGAGAAAGCTCTGTGCACTGGAGTGGGGCCCTTGCCACCCGCCTCTACATGGATGAAATCATGAGTCACTGCAGCTGCGGACCCACAGCAACCCCAGAGCGGAGCTCAGGATAGAGACTGATAAGGTTCCCAGGAGGAAGGAGACAGGCCTGCCCCCGCCCCAAATGTGGCTGTTCACCTTGGAGACCCGCTGCAGACAAGGATACAGCCCAGCACAAGATCTACACTGTTTCCGGAATGTGGATGCTCAAGACGGGTGGCAAGAAACAATGGCCTGTGAAAAACAACCGCCTGCATAGATGAACCTTTATAAGGAGTAACTACTCTTTGTCATGGGACTCAACCTCCTATCCCTCCTTTGACCTTCCCTTCCTCCTTCATTGTTCCTGCCACAGATTCCCGCCACAGATCCTTTATAAGCCTAGCATCTGCGTACAGTCAGGGCAGGTGTCATCTGGAGCTCAGCCTGTCCCCCTCAGATGCCTTAATCAATCTCTCTTGCTTTACGAACGTGGCCTGGCACGTTCATCCCTCAGCCAACCTAACAGAGACCAGGAGTGAGGCACGCTGCCCTCTGGGAAAACGGGAAGGTCTTCAGAGAGTTAGATACGTTTAGCAGAAGATTTTATGAGCCACGTTCTTGCATCTCCTCATATCTAGAAAACTACTAAAATCCTTCAATGATGACTGATGGCTATGGTTAGTAGTAACCTTCCCAAGACCTTCACAGAAAACTTCTAGAAAATGTGGGCATGGGTGAATTTTATCCATTATATCTTGACATTCCCCCTCTCCTCTTGGGGGCAGTATTTTCGATAGCTCTAGGCTGTAGTTAAGTGGACAGAAGAAATTGGGGTCATCCATGAGAACAGCCACGCCCAAGGGTGGGCCAGTGCGCCCTGAGGGAACTCAGGGAACAAAGAAGACTGGCCCACGGCTGAGGAGCCTATCAAGGGAGTGATTCCAGGAAGCCCAAACCTTTACTTCTTCCCATAGAAACTGGTTTTGCTGTTCGTCTTTTTCTGTAAATATGGCTATCTGTAATCTTTTGTTCCTACTACCTTCCCTTTGTTGCAAAAACTCATATATCCCGGCTTCCCCCCTCACCTCCTCAGAGAGGTCTTTCAGGGCTACCTGGGAGGCTGTCTCCCAGGCTTAATTCTTAACTTCACCTCAAGTGAAACTTGACACTCAAGATTTTGGGTTGTGCATTTATTTTAAGTCAACGGCAACAAGGCTCTGCAGTCCTGGCGAGCAAGCTCTTGAGTAGAAGTGGGAGAATTCCTAACCCTGCTAAGAGGGAAACCAAGCATGGCCCTGTGGGGTTCCTGGATGCAAAAGCCTTTCTGTGTCCCCCATTTCTTGTTCTTAGGAAATGGGCCTCATTCAGCCTCCAAGGCCTTCCCTGAATTCCCAGGGGCAGGTTCAGCAAGTTGCTGATCAGAGAAGGCAGGAGATGCAAAGACAAGAGAGAAACAGTAAGGAACAATATTCCAGCCTTGGGGCAGGATCTTGGTTCCCTCTCAAGGGATCCATGTAATAATATAGGCATCTTATACACCTAAGAGAAAAGTTATATTCCTTGTGCTTCTCTTAGAAATGACTCGTTTGAAACTGAACAGCTTAGAGTCCTTCCTCGTCCTTCTCCCTGACTTAATTGCACCCTAAATACAATCACCCATAAGCCAAAGATCAGGCACCCTGAGCACAATTGCCTGTGGGTGAAAGATCATTAGCGCCTGATGTTTGTTCTAATCTCCGATTAATATGCCCTTTTCACAAGTACCTATTCTAGGCAATAACCCAGAAGACCCCCATCATGATACCCAGCTCTCCTGACTCCAGCTTTAATGACTAAGATTCTCCCAAAGAAAAAAGAATGCATGTTTGTCCCAATCCTGATTCCTATCTGAAAACCTGTGTTTCTCCTTTTTACTAAAAAACTCCTCACAATTATTTCCAAGGTTGGGGGGACACAGTCTTTAGGGCATTAGCCTGCTGTGACCTTCCTTTGCCTGGCAAAGCAATAAAGCTATTTTTTTTCTCCTTTACCCCAAACTCTGTCTCTGCATTTCAATTCAGCACCAGCAGACAAGAGGCCAAATTTCAGCAACGATAGTTGGAATGTTCAACTATGAGGATAAGAATACAACCAGCTGTCAAAAAAAAAAAAAAGTGGGGGTTCCTGGTCAGCCTAGACAGGTGGAATTCTTTACTCTGCTTTCACGACAAATCCACAGTAGCCCAATGCCTGAATTATGAAGCCACACCACAAAGATGTTGATTCTTTCAGTTTGGAGAGTTGCAGAAAGAAAAGTAAAAATGTATGCATTATGATCCATTCATGTAGATCCATGTTTATAAACACACGGATATAGATTTATACACATATGTAAAGTCATTTCACTTGTTTTAAAAAATTCACATTTATAATTTTTTAACTTCCCAAGCTCCTATGAGTGGGGAATTGGCTAAAAAGATTTTGGCTCAATAAAAGGAGAGTGTTCTAACTCTGTGAAACATCAAGCAGCGGAGAGAATGGTGTTACAAGAGTAATCTCTGGATCAGCATTCAGCCAAAGCTGGATGGTTGTTTGCCCCAGACGCTTCTGCGGGTTTTAGTATAATTTCTAGAAGAAATGATTCCTAAAATTCCCTCCAATCCTAATGTGTATGAGGGATATTTTTTATTCCTAATGCATCCACGAGTAAAAGGATCAGTGACTTTTCCTTAGCCACACAATCAACACTCCAACTCCTAGAATACAGGCGTCCCTTGGTCCCAGGGATGGGTTCCAGGACCCTGCAGATACCAGAACCTTCACATTCTCAAGTCCCTTATATAAAATGGTGGAGTATTTGCATATAACTTAAGCACATCATCTCATATACTTTGTCATCTCTAGATTACTTATAATACCTAATACAATGTAAATATGATGTAAATAGTTACCTGCACGCAATAAACTCAAGTTTTGCTCTTTGGAACTTTCGGGAATTTTTTTCCTAAATATTTCCAATCCAAGTAACTTGCAGATACAGAAGGCTAGCTGTCCTTCCCACTAGATGATCTTCAGCATCACCAGTAATCTCAATCTCACGACACCAGAAGGACACTGGCACTGGCTTTGAAAACTTTCCTTTGGTGTCATGGATAACAGGCACCAATAAAAGTTGCAACATCTGATGGATGTGCTTTCACATATTTTGTAAGATAATTACTCAGTGCTACATTACGCTGAGACTTTTCTGAAAGCCAATATGAAAAGTATCTCAAAAGCAGTATGGTAGAACATTCTAGATCACCATGTTCCAGTATTTGGGATGATTGGACTAAACTAATAATTTCACCACTGGCCTCATAATCAAACATAATGGCAGCACTTATTTGGCTGAGTTGGTCTCATACTTAGACCAAGGGAGAAAGAAGAATTTTTTCTATCATAAAGATCCTAACCTTACATAATGGCCTCCCTTGCGTAATAGTCACACCCCTATTTTTGGACTGGCAGAGCCAGCATAAAAAGTGTTATGATTACACAAATAAATACAGCTCTGTAGAGGTGTTTTTAAGGACAAAAATACATTTCAACTTTATTACTACTTTTCAAATAGCAGAGGCTAGACAGAGGTCCCAAGCGCCTGGCTTCACTGCTTTTGAAGCTGTTGCAACAGTGACCCAACTGACTATAGTCACATATCTTGCCCAAACATAGATTTTCCCAGGAAGTCTGAGGTTATTTAGGTCAGGTTCATAAGGGATTTGATTCAGAGCCCGATAATAATGCTTTTGTGTTATATGAGCACACTAGGATGTGGTGCTATCTTTTAACTGAGACATAAAAAACAAGGTAACAACCTACTTAAATTCACTGTCAAGTTTCCATGTCATTATGGCCAAATAAATGAAAACCACTTCCAACCTGCCTGCTTCTATTAATAAACACAGTGAACTTTGATGTAAATGTCAGACATGCTCACTTTAGGCTGCTGGTCAAATCTGCATGAAGATAATTAAATTTGGAGTTTCCAAATATTCCCTCTGTAAATTCAACAGATATGATCTACTTCTCTTCCGGTACTAACCTATTGTTTACTATTGCTCTGAACAACTCAACAGCTGTCATTTTGCAATTCATTGGATGTTGGAAGGTATAATAAATGTACAGAGGGATATGAACATGTGTAAACTCAAAGCTTGATGCCATCACTGCAATGTTACACTAACCCACATTCCTCTCAACCCCTCCCTCTGCCTCACCTGGCTCATTCCTCCAGATACCTACTGACCTTCAGTCAATTGCTCTTCCCTGTACACCTTCGTTGATTAGATTTGTGCTGTTGAATATGGCAGCCACCAGCCACGAGGCTGTTGAACACTTGAAATGTGACTTGTCTGAATTAAGATGTCCTGTAAGTATAAAATTACACACCAGATTTTGAAGATTTGGTATAAAAAAAAGAATGCGGAACATCTCATTATTAATTTTTATAACAATTACCTGTCGAAATAAAAACATTTTTTATATGTTGGGCTAAATAAAACACATATAGGGAAATTTTAAATTTTCTACATGTGTGGCTCACATTATATGCCTTTTGCATGATACTATATTAGATCATTTAGGCTCTCTTTCTCTAACTCAACTCCACTGAGCCTTCTTCAATTAGACATAAGTTGCATTTTCCAATTTGTACTTTGTGTCTCAGTTTCTCTCTGTTTAAGTCCTTTTGTTTTTCTATGCTTTATCCTGGGTAATTTCCATATTTATCTTCCAAATCACTGATTCTTTCTTCACTGGGTCGAATTTGTTAACCCATCCATTTAATTAGTATGGTTTTAGTTCTGACATTTTGAATATGGCTTTATTTGATGTGTTTTCACACAATATTTCACCTAGGTTAGAAAAGGTTGGGAAGTGTTAGGCAGTTCTACTAAGGCTGTACTTACTCTAAGACCTAACCATTCCACTCCTAGATAAAAACCAATAGAAACGGAGAAATGATAGCCAAAAACTGGAAATTACCAAAGTGCCCATCCACAGGAGAATGGATGGGGAAAGGAATCTGAAAAAGGATACATACATACATATATATATATATATATATATATACACACATACATATATATATACATATATATACACATACATATATATATACATACATATATATATATATAAAACTGAATCACTTTGCTATATTCCTAAAAGAAACACAACACTGTAAATCAACTACACTCCAATATAAAATAAAAATTAAATTAAAAAATGAAGCAGAGGTGAGAAAAAGAAGAGCAAACATGCAGTAAGCACGTGAAGCAAAATCGAACTTCAGTGGTAATCAAGGAAGGCAAAGTATCACTGGTGGAAAAGAGAAACAACAGAAAGCACAAAGCACGGTGTGTTTACACAATGGAATACTACATTAAATAACAAGAAGCAAGCTAAAAATAATAGAAAACTATAAGTGAATTTCATATTTTCATCATTTTCTTATGCTGAGAAATAAAGGTCATATGCAAAACAGTATATACTATCTGAATCCACCTGTAAAATTTTTTAAAAAACAGGCAACACTAAATATGATATTAGAATTCAGGATAGTGTTTGCCCTTGGAGGGGGGAAGATTATCTGGGGGAGCACGTGACAGGTCTTCTAAGAAGCTGATAAGGTTTCTTGAGCTGAATACTGGTTACGTGGCACATTTAATTTCTGAAAATGCATAACATTCTATGCTTACGATTTTTATACTTTTCTATGTGTATTCCTTTAAGAGTATTGTCAACTTAAGCCTTCTATCAATCAGATTATCAAAACAAAATATTTGGAGGTTAAAATTCTTTGTTTTCAATTTCAAATATAATTTCCAGAATTTGACTTTGATTCTTGTTCAACTGCTGCCTCGTCATTTTGAATAGCTTCTCCTCCCTTGTTTCTGTTCTAAAAGTTGTCTTTTGTTTCTGTAAACATTTTAAGGAGGCTTAGTTTATTTTCTGACTCTGACCACTGTTATACTGAGGTTCTTGAATATCTGATTCTACTGCTTTTTGTTTGTTCCTACTTAATGGCTTGTGTACGCTGTGCAGCTGGAGACTCTGTATTGTGAATTTGTATGTGACCGGTCTCAATCCGTGCGGATCCCAAAGAGCTTCGGCTACACCCGCATCCCTCCAGAGAGGATTCTCATCTGATGCTGCCAGGTATTCTGAAACTCCTTCACACTGGGGTCATCTTAGTCCACTTGAGGTTTCCTGGACAGCATACGGCAACAATGGAAATTTAAACCCCAAAGCTTCGCGAGGTCAGATTCTCAGAAGAGATTCTTTTAATTCCTCCATTTCCTGCAAAGGCTGAAACAACTTTTCATAGCAGATGGGTTTTGCCAGTTGATCTTTTCACTAAGGGTACAGATCTTCAAGACTCCTGGATTTTCGGTAGGCTCTTAATGAGCCTCCTAAGCCGCCACCTTACAGTGACTGAGACCTTGTCTCTCATCCCACAGCGGCTGACAGGCACTCACCCCTGCTGGACAGCAGTTGAAAACGAGGCTCTGGGTTTCAGTTTGCGGAGAGTGCCAAGGCAGCCCACTGCACTGGCTCACCACCCTGATGTCAGCTCTCTCTTCATTTTCAGCCCCTATGGATTTTCCTTAAATTCCTATGCACTTGGCTACATATAATCGTGTGACACACAACATTTCTCAATGATGTAATTAGGGGAGTTTCTCAAAAACACTCAGGTTGTCACGATACCAGAGGCAGAGGTCTCCCAGGCCCTTCCTATCTGATGCTTAAAGACTAGTTAGATAATACAGCTGTCACTTTGCCTCTCCAAAGCCCCCACTCCTACTTCCCAGCTTAGCAATACTTGAAATTTATAGAAAAAAATGTTTGACATGAACTGAAATAAGCTAGACGTCAACCAATCCATTTTCAAAAGACGCTACTACCTACCATGTCATGGACTTGCTAAAAGGTCCCCCACCAGAGAGAACCTGGCTACTTCTTCATCCCAAAGGATAAAACAATTTACATTCATTTATGCAAGAAACACTCACCAAAAACCAATTCTGTGCCAGGCACAGTGCAAAGGGCTAGATGTACAAGAGTGACTGAAACTGAACTTGAACCTCAAAGAGCTTAGCAAGAATGCCTGAAAGTTGTGGGTTGTTTTTTTTTTTCTTCCTTGAGCGCAAATGGATCAATAAATAGAGATTGCCTGGAGAACTGCGTTAAGAATCTGAGGACAAGTCAAAGTTCAGTAGATGAAAGTGATCTGTTAATACGGTGGATTTTCCCATGCCACGGTCCTGCTTCCTGTCACCCCTAGACTGGGATCTAAGCTCCTCCCTGGCCTCCAAGGCCATACAGGATGGGCCCTTGCCTGTCTCCTGGTCTTCATCTCACACCCTCCTCTTTTTACTCCCTTGAGTCTCTCCACGCGGGCTTCCTTCTGCTCTCCAGAGATGCTGAGTTCATCCTCATTTTAGCTTATTTGCACAAACTCTTCTTTCCATCTGGAAGACTCTTCCCTTAGATCTTATCTGGGTCCCACATCTCATCCTGCGGGTCTCAGCTCAAATGAGAGACCCTTTGAGAAGGCCCTTCCCTGACCACCTAGTCAAAAGAAGCCCCTCCACTCTTTCTTTTATCACATCCCTCTTTTTCTATTTTCTTCACACTATGTATCAGTATCTTACACTCTTCAGGTGGGTTTTTTTAATGGGCTTTCTCATTAAGTCCATACTTTGCTTTCCCTGTATTCTCTAAATGTACCTGATATATAGGGTGGGCGTTCCATTTGCATACGGGAATGAGTAAGTGGTTAACGATGCCTACAGGTGTAGAAAATAAAAGAATGGCTTTCACTGTGCCACCTAACTGCATCTTAGGAAATAAGCAACAAAAAATTTCAATTAAGTGCCCTAAATGCCAGAAGGTTCAGTCTCGGCCCAAGGGGGAGTAAGGAACTCTTGTGGGAGCAAGTGTGGGAGACAGGCAGAGAAACTGTCCCTGGAAAGGCAGCTTTCAAAAGACCCTAAAGAATGAGTCTGCAGGTGCTGGCTACACGTGGAGGAGAAAAGCAACCAGACAGAAAAGGAGCAAATGCAGCAGCAAGCAGATAAGGGGCTTCTGCTTCCTTTATGCTGTCACCCTAAATTCAGGGGATGCAGAACTTCCCAAAGGGCTCAAGTCTTGGCTCCCCATCCAGGGGTGGCCCTGAGCATCCAAATATCAAAGTCCTATTGCAGCCTTTGCTGCCATTCAGTTGGGTGATTTTGAAGCAAGTTGTTTCCCCTTCGGTCCTCGGTTTCAGCATCAGTAGAACCAGCTCTAAAATGTTATTTTCTTCTATGTTTGCTCCAGCACATGTTTTAAAAATTTGCGATACTGAAACCTTAAAACTTATAAATTCACTTTGATGGTTGTCTTTTTGCTGGCTTATTTTTGTCTTTTAACAATTAAGAGAGAGTCAAGAGAACACCCATGTGCAGGCTATTGCTTGATTACGACTTGATGCCTACCTAAGTCGAGTATGAAACGCGGCTCTGGATTTTGCCTAATTCCAAAGCTTTGTGCACACCGTCTGTGGCCAGTCGGCCTCGCCAGGATAGGCACAGGGCAGATCTGAGATTCCTGCACCATAGGGCTTCTCAGTGTGGACTCTGTCTCCCTATCAGCTAAAGTCCTTGTTAAAAATTCAGCTTTCTCATTCAAATCGGGGACCTGGTAACGGTCACAGAGGAAGGTATCTGACCAGAACAGTTGCCATGGTTATTCTGTCTTATAAGTAGAGTCAACAAAGTACTAGGAGCAAGTAAATCTTAGATTACTGTTACTTCTTGAATTAGCTAGGTTCTAACGTGCTTTGCTTTGCTCCAAACGATGCTTCTTTGGATATTCATTGTATGAAATTCCACACGTTTGTAGTTTTAAATTGATCAATAAATGTTGTTTTTATATAAAATACTACAGAAAGGAAAATTCAGGCTTCGGGGTCCAATTATCCACCACTCTCCCAGACCCTACTGAATTGGAATCTCTCAGGAGAGGGAGCCAGAAATCTGCACTGCTTAATAAGAATGTCAAGAAACTCCTTTCTCATACACTCTCAGACAGAGAACCTCCACCCCTTACTTTCACTCTGTTCTGTAGCAAACACAAAACAATAAACAAGATGCTAACAGTAATGGCAGCTAGCACTTATTGAGCGTGTACCCTGTGCCATGATCTGCAGCTGGCTTCTCTGGCTGACTTCTTTCCTTGCCCCAACGGTATCCCATAATTTATCCAAGTTGACACACAGCGCAGCTGACTGGGAGGAGTCAGGGTTGTGTTTTTGGTTTTGTTTTCTTTTTATGGCCATACCTGTGGCCTGTGGAAGTTCCCAGGCTAGACACCAAATCTGAGCTACAGCTGCTGGTCTATACCGCAGCCACAGCAACTCGGGATCTGAGCCGTATCTGTGACCTACACCACAGCTTGTGGCAACGCCAGATCCTCAACCCACTGAGCAAGGCCAGGAGTCAAACCCATATCGTTCCGGACACTATATCAGGTTCTTAACTCTCTGAGGCACAATGGGAACAATGAAGTCAGGATTTGAGGCTGCTAACTAGACAATAGCAGGATATATTATACTAGTGCTTAAGAGCGGCAGCCTTGGCATTGGCCACCATGAGCCAAACCCCAGCTGCACCATTTACAAGCTGTGCGCCCTTAGGCAAGTCCTCGAGCCTCAGTTTCCCCATCTGTAAGGTGGGCCTAAGAAGCACTGCTACCTCCTGGGGTGGTTGGTTGTGAAGAACAATTGAGGTGATTCATGTAGGGTTTAGAAGGGGAGCCGGCACATGGCATGTACCCATACTCGGTGAGCACAAGCCATTAGGACCCAGCCTCCCCTTTCTCCCACCTTCAGCCTCCTTGGTGGCGGTCTCTGGTCCCTAAGGAGCTCTCTGGCAAACATGAGAAGACAGATCTAAGGAAAATCTATCCCCTCTGCTGGAAAACAAGCCATAGCACATGCTACGGTACAACAGTGGGTCAGCTGTGTGGTCTTTGGAGATAAAGGACTGCACATTATTTGAACTTAAATGTTCAAAGGGCATCAACTCCTTTCTACACAGAACACTTTCAGCCTTGCTGCTGCTTTTTCTTTCATGCCTGCTAATGGTTCTGTCTGTCATTATGAACCTTTCGGTTCTGCTTCAACAAAGCACAAAGGGATTCCATCCTTTAATCCTCAAAATAGTTTGTCTTTATAGTTTGGCAGGTAAGACTTGGTTGCAGCAGTAACTCCTGAAACCCAGCTCTCATTATGCCAAGAACAGCAATGTGCTGCCGCATCAAAGCATGAGTGATGACAAATGTTTTCCAGTGGTGAAAACTGCTCTCTATAACCTGCCTTCCAAGTGCCCTCTTGACACCAAAGAACTTTTCTGATGACCATCAATCATCATTAGTGGCAAACAGTGATGTCTGTCCTCCGTGCAGGTGACACCTCAGCCAAGAAGGAAGTCTCATCCTTAGAATGTCAGCTACCGTAAGACGGAAATAGAGAAATATGGTGAAGGCTTTTTTCCTGCCATGGCAAAAATTATTCCATAAGTCATGTTTTTACGAAATCTCCTAAGGAGGTACTTAAAATTATTCATTTTTCTTTCTAAATGAAACTATTTTTACAGCTATGCATAGAATTTTAAATAAGCCACTATTTATGAGCACAGATATTTCAAGAGCCCAGAGAAAGGAGAGTCAGCAGAAAGAGCAGCATTGCCACAGCATCCTCATGCAAATCCAGGGATGTGCCTGTGAGCTTCCATGTCCATCCCCAAAGCTCCACCCAGATAAGACGAGGCATGGGAGGTACACAAGCCCCCACAGACCATGGATCCGCTGACCATGCAGCAAACTGACTCCTCCTTTGGAAAAGCCAACCCACTAAGCAACACCTGAACATGGCAGGACCCACCCGGACAGGCAGCTCACTCCTGAACAGGATGCCCGTTGCTGTACCAAGCTGAGAGCTTCTTCCCTCTGAAAGGTTCCTCTGAAGCTTTCTTAGGGGCAGAACCCTTTCAATCAATAGGTAAGACACTGGTCCCATAAGAATCTGGTGTTTTATATCAATAAATCAATCAAGCTTGAAAACTTCTTAGAAACATCCAAATCCAGACAGTAAATACTAGGCTTTTGGTGAAAGCCAACACGGGTAACTATGCCCAAAGAAGATGCGTGCTCAAGCTTTCTTCCATAAACTGCGGGAAGCCAGTTGATTTGACCTGAGATCCAACTCCATGGTGATGGTATTTCCAGCCTGGGAGGGTGTCCAAAACAAGCTAAAGTTTGAGTGGTAAAAGCTTGGTAATCAAAAGACTTGTGAGAAAGAAGGAACCTCCTCAGAAGTTTATTTTGATGGGTGGTGACCTATAATTTCCTGAAACACGCAACAACTTTCAAGGACCAACATGGAATCTACGCCACCATCTCAGCAAGAGCAACCAAGCTCTCATCAACCACACTTGTGCTATAACAACAAAATGTTCTCATTCAAAACCACCATCCTAGAGAAAGAAGCTGTCTGAATTAGAAGGAGACGTTTCACTAGCCTGAGAGCCCCAGGACCAACACAACTGAGGCTTCACTCTGTCCCCAAGTCCCAGGAGCTGTCCAGTTTCTGACATGTGACCTGTGAAAATACAGAAACATCTGCTCCTCTGACTGGGACACAAGCTGCAATCATGAGTCAAAGGATTATTGCAAAATATTATGAATAATGCAGTCATATTATAAAGAGGGCTCTTAGGAGATGGATGGAATTAAAATCAAGAAAAAGTTTTACCAAATTCAAAGAACTGAAGCCCAGATGCTAAACACATTTACCCAAACTTCTGACTGCAACCACTGAGACAAAAACAAAGACCCTTGGTTCTCCCAGAATCTGCTTTCTTGACTAAGTCCCTGGTGTGGACCTCCTTGCTGTCCTCTTGGTCACCAAGCCACACAGCCCATCTGCTCCAGCCCTGGGCCTGTATGTGCCTAATTCTAGTCTCCAGCCCCCAAGGGAAGGAAGCCTCTTCCCTTCCAGACCTCTGGGCTTCAGGCCACATAACACTAATCTGGCAGTTGCTTCCTTTGCTTTTGTTGAAGGTCTCTGTGGGCCAGGGACCAGGAAACCCAGGTCTTACTAAACCCAATGTTCTCAATCAACTCACCTGAGTCAATAAAGCCTGAAGGGTCCCTCTGTGCCAATCCTCGTTTTTCACATGTAAGGCAGAGATGGAATGACTTGCTCAAGGTCACATAGCAAACTAATCAGGCCATCTATTACACAAGCCAATGGTTTTCACTGATGAGGCCTGGGGCTACAGACCCTGTTGATCCCTGCTCATGTTGCCAGGGATCCCTAGTACAGCTGCTGTCAACGCTACTGGCTAACCTCACACCTGTAAGCCTTCTCCAAAGAACTCCCCTTGGGTGAACTGTCAACAATGTCTGGAAATTATCCCTAACTTAGGGCCAGGCTGTTCCCAGCTAAGGACTGATTGGTACAAGGATACAAAATCCCCACATCCTTGTCTCAAAACAGGACAGACTCCAGGGAAATTGAGACCACACAGCATCCCATGGCTGACACTAGGCTTTACCTGACACTACATCCTTTCACCTGAGAATGCTCTTTAATAAACCAATTGCATAAGAATCCCTGTTTAGGGGGCCTGACTATGCTTCTCGCAAGTATTCCAAGCTGGCTTCCTGGCTCAGACCCCACAATGGTCCAAAGACCTCCATGGACTTTCTTTATCCAGAGCCCATCAACATGAAATCCAGTGACTCAGCCAGGTAGAGCTCCCTTGTCCCTTCCAGCTTAGAAGTCCACCCTTCCCCTGGGAAAAGCACCAAGTCCCTCTTTCCTGCCATCTCAGATCTCACCTGACTTGTAAATAGGAGCTGAACGACAAATTCTGAAATCAGTAAATGATCAAGCTGAAGTTATCAGCAGCAGAACACTGCCTAAAATATTATCAGTGACTCATTCTTCTGTTTCTCTTTAGGAAGCAGAGAAACCTCCCCCAAGGCCCCTTAACTTGCTTCCTGCAGTGTGTAATCTTCTCAACAGAGTAGGGGGCTCATCACAGCATTCACAAGCTACCCATTGCTTTTGAAATGATTCTACTCCACTTCCTTAGAGGAATCACTGTACTTGCTCCATGTTCTAAGTGATGTTCTCATCCAGATGCAGTACTGGGGATGGAAAGATGTCATTTCTGGGGCTTCTTATTGAACTATGACTTGTTTACAAAAAAGGCAAGCTCACAGAGTTTGGGCTTGTTCCTTTCCTGGCAAAAGTCTGATTACTGAGAAAATATCTGGAAAATTTACAACTTTCTTTGTAACAACAATAGCTGTTCTTTTACAGCAACTATCATGTGCCAGGAACCAGAAATATGCCACTTCCAATCCCCATAGCAAGTAAGGAAAATAAGGCTCAGGATGGTGAAATGCCGTACCATGTACCAACCCTGTGGTTAGAAACAGGACTTGAACCCAGGTTCGTCCAACCACGAACCATGTGATTGGGCCCCTCACCCAACAGTCCCTGCCATTGAGCCGGTGCTTGAGGCTGGATCTACCCTACGGTGATGCCCATTCCAAGTCAAGCTCCTTACGGGATTATTGGATGTCCTGGGAACCACAGCAGTTACGCTGATCTTGAGAGAATGGAGCCCTAGAAAGGGTTTCTGGTGCGAATGAAAAAATAGGCCCAAAGGCAAGTCTTTTGACAGGAAGATGGAGTAAACCCACTGTTCGCTCTTCCTCCCACAGGTAGAGCTTAAAACTGGGACATTATATCTAAAACAAACAAAACAAGGCTCCAAAAGGTAGAGAGAAATCAAGAAGGTTAAGGACCTCAGGACTCAAGGAATGACATGGTGGTGAGTTCTGAGATGTTCCTTTTCTCTCATATATTCCACACTAGATGCTGGAGAAGACAGCAACTTGGAAACACCAACAGGCACAGACAAAAAATAAAAAAACTCCTCTAACTCCAGAGCCAAGAAAGAGGCAGCGGACCCCCTTTCAGATAGAAAGCACTTAGATAACAATCACTCTACTCCAGTTAAACACTGCAGGAAAAAGCTTCGGTCCCATCCTCAGCAAAGGCCCAGAGGGGAGCCTAGGCTGCACCATGGTGTCCCCACACTCCCACTGCGATGATTTCAGAGCTGCCTGAGCAGGGAGACTAGACCTGCCTCTCCTCCAGGTCAACCTCTGCTGAGGTGCTGTCAGAAGAACCCAGCGGAGATTCAGGGCTTTGCCATCAGCACCCAGCACTTCCCAGGAGGTCAGCAGAGGTCATGGGGGAGCAGTGCCCAAGGACCCCTCCTTCTTGCAGCCAGAGTGGTAGAGCTCCAGTGAGCAATTACATTCTTGAAACACATGAAAAACTGGAAAGATCTGACAAAGAAGTAAGAATTCGCAGCAAAGAAAGAGAAGATAGGAAGAAGAACCAAATGGAAATACTGGAACTAAAATATACCATAACTGAAATTGAAAAAAAAAAAAAAACCCTCAATGGATGGGCCCAATAGCAAAATGGAAAGGATAGAGGAAAGAAGCCATAAATTTGAGGACTGAAATAGAGAAACTGGAGTTCCTGTCATGGCTCAGTGGTTAACGAATCCAACTAGGAACCATGAAGTCGTGGGTTTGATCCCTGGCCTCGCTCAGTGGGTTAAGGATCCAGCATTGCCGTGAGCTGTGGTGTAGGTCGCAGACATGGCTCGTATCTGGCATTGCTGTGGCTCTGGCATAGACTGGCGACTACAGCTCTGATTAGACCCCTAGCCTGGGACCATCCATGTGGCACGGGTGTGGCCCTATAAAAGGCAAAAAGACAAAAAAAAAAAAGGACAGAAACTCCCAATCTAAAAAATAGAAGGTAGATTGGAAAAAAAAAAATGAGCAGAGCTCAGAGACCTATGGGATTATAATAAATGATCTAAAATATAGGTCATCCAGCTCCCAGAAGTAGAGGAAAAGGACTGCAGGGGGAGCATTTGAAGAAATAATGGCTGAAAGCAAACCAAGTTCGCCAAAAGACCAGTTCAAGAATCTCCGTGAACACTAAACAGGATAAACCAAAGACATTCATATCAAGACACATCATAGTCACGATTCCAAAGACAAAAATCTTGAAAGTCGCCAAAGAGAAACGGTGCATCAACTATAAGGGGAAAAACAATTTGAATTACAGAGGATTTCTCATAAGAAAGCAAGGAGGCCAGGAGGAAGTGGTACAATGTTTTTCAAGGGCTAAAAGAAAAAGCTGTCAACCCAGGACTCTATATCCAGAAAAAATATTCTTCAGGGGTTACACTCTCCAAAGAAGGGAAATAATGACAAAGTCTTGCTAGAAAGAAAGAAAGGCTGAAGAAAGCTCTCTAAACAGAAAGGAAAAGATCAAAGAAGGAGTCTTGGGACACTGGGAAGGAAGAAAAAACAGAGCACAAAAAAAAAAGGAGGTGAAACACAACAGACTACACTTCTCTTTAGTTTTCTAAATTTAACTTATGATTAAAGCAAAAATCACAGCACTGTCTAATGTGGCTTTCAAGGTATGCAGAAGAAATATTTAAAACAATCATAAAAGGGGGAGAGGAAAGGAAGGTAAGTTTCTACACTTCAGTGGAACTGGTAAAATGTCAACACCAGTAGACTGTGATAAATCACCTGTATATAAATGTAATACATAGAGCAACCACTAAAAAAGCTACATAAAGAGATACACTTTAAAACACAGCAGATAAATCAAAACAGAATTTATAAAATGTTCAAGCAGCCCGCAGGGAAGCAGGAAAAGGGCAAAGGAGAGACCGAAGAGGAGGGAGCGGGGGTGGGCAGAGGCGTCCTTACCTCCTCTGCCCGGGTCACTCCCTCCCAAGCTAATTAGACCCTTTTCACAGGGGAGGAGAGTCTCCCTGCTGCTCCTCTGGGGTGGGGAAGAGGAGAGGAACCCTGCTGGCAATTTCACAGAGCTTCTGCCTTGGGAAATGCAGTCCGTTGGTGACGTTTGTAAGAACAACCATGGACGCTCTTGTCAAAGCCAGCAAGCTGACCTGCCAGCACACCCGAGGGGGCTCCTTGCCAAGGCTTGGGTCTCAGCCAACCTTCAGCCTGGTAGAGGGTCCTTCCAGGGGGAGGATGGTATATTTACATTCCAATTACTGAAGCCAAAGGCCCACTTCGTGTGCAACCTGTACTGCTGGAAAATAAAATAAATCAAGGTGGCTTTGATGGAGGTTGGATGCAGTTTGGGCAAAGGAAAGAAGCAAGTGTGATCGTCTGGAGCCACGCCCCAAATGCTTAAAGAAATGAGCTGAGTTCAGAGTCGGCCAGACTCGGCAAACTCTCCAGACCAGACATGAAGACCATTTTCACAGGCATCTTCAGTCTTAGAAATACAAAAAAGGGACTCCTGAGCCCCAGAGTCACTCAACCTCCCTTAAATTGTATCAGAGGCAGGAGTCACCGTTCCTTCCAGGCAGGTGCAGAGCCCCAGCCTAAAAGCAAACTGTTCATAGGACCTGCCGCCCCGTGTGTCTGCACCCACAACACTGTGCCTCTTTGAATAATGCTTCTGAAAACTTTCCATTACCGTGGTTTCTCATTTTTAAGCTTTAAAAAAAGAAAAATGTAAAAAATATCCTGGGGACGATATTTGTACATTTCTTTTTTCTTTTTTTTTTTTTTTTTACTTTCCCACTGTACAGCAAGGAGATCAAGTTATCCTTACATGTATACATTTTCCCCCACCCTTTGTTCTGTTGCAACATGAGTATCTATACGTAGTTCTCAATGCTATTCAGCAGGATCTCCTTGTAAATCTATTCTAAGTTGTGTCTGATAAGCCCAAGCTCCCGATCCCTCCCACTCCCTCCCCCTCCCATCAGGCAGCCACAAGTCTCTTCTCCAAGACCATGATTTTCTTTTCTGTGGAGATGTTCATTTGTGCTGGATATTAGATTCCAGTTATAAGTGATAGCATATGGTATTTGCCTTTGTCTTTCTGGCTCATTTCACTCAGTATGAAATTCTCTAGTTCCATCCATGTTGCTGCAAATGGCATTATGTCATTCTTTTTTATGGCTGAGTAGTATTCCATTGTGTATATATACCACATCTTCCGAATCCAGTCATCTGTTGATGTACATTTGGGTTGTTTCCATGTCCTAGCTATTGTGAATAGTGCTGCAATGAATATGTGGGTGCATGTGTCTCTTTTAAATAGAGTTTTGTCCAGATATATGTCCAAGAGTGGGATTGCGGGGTCATATGGAAGTTCTATGTATAGATTCCTAAGGTATCTCCAAACTGTTCTCCATAGTGGCTATACCAGTTCAGGGATGTCCACTCTCACCACTGCTATTCAACATAGTTTTGGAAGTCCTAGACATAGCAATTAGGCAAAGCAAAAGAAATAAAAGGCATCGGTATAGGAAGAGAAGAGATAAAACTGTCACTGTATGCAGATGACATGATACTATACATAGAAAACCCTAAGGACTCAACCCAAAAACTATTTGAACTGATTAATAAATTCAGCAAAGTAGTAGGATATAAGATTAACATTCAGAAGTCAGTCGCATTTCTGTATACCAGCAATGAAATATTAGAAAAGGAATACAAAAATACAATACCTTTTAAAATTGCACCTCACAAAATCAAATACCTTGGAATACACCTGACCAAAGAGATAAAGGACTTATATGCCGAGAACTATAAAACTTTAATCAGGAGTTCCCACCATGGCTCAGTGGTTAGCAAATCTGACTAGGAACCATGAGGTTGCGGGTTCAGTCCCTGCCCTTGCTCAGTGGGTTGAGGATCCGGCATTGCCATGAGCTGTGGTGTAGGTTGCAGACACTGCTTGGATCCCGTGTTGCTGTGGCTCTGGCATAGGTCGGTGGCTACAGCTCCGATTAGACCCCTAACCCGGGAACCTCCATATGCCACAGGACTGGCCCAAGAAATGGCAAAAAAGACAAAAAAAAAAAACAAAAAACTTTAATCAAGGAAATCAAAGATGATGTAAAGAAATGGAAAGATATTCCATGTTCCTGGATTGGGAAAATCAATATTGTAAAAATGGCCATACTACCCAAAGCAATCTACAGATTCAATGCAATCCCTATCAAATTACCCATGACATTTCTCACAGAACTAGAACAAACAATCCAAAAATTTATATGGAACCGCAAAAGACCCAGAATCGCCAAAGCAATCCTGAGAAACAAAAAACAAGCAGGAGGCATAACTCTCCCAGACTTCAAGAAATACTGCAAAGCCACAGTCATCACAACAGTGTGGTACTGGTATCAAAACAGACAGACAGACCAATGGAACAGAATAGAGAATCCGGAAATAAACCCTGACACCTATGGTCAATTAATTAACCTTTGACAAGGGAGGCAAGAACATAAAATGGGAAAAAGAAAGTCTATTCAGCAAGCATTTCTGGGAAACCTGGACAGCTGCATGCAAAGCAATGAAATTAGAACACACCCTCACACCATGCACAAAAATAAACTCCAAATGGCTGAAAGACTTAAATATACAACAGGACACCATCAAACTCCTAGAAGAGAACATAGGCAAAACTCTCTCTGACATCAACATCATGAATATTTTCTCAGGTCAGTCTCCCAAAGCAATAGAAATAAGAGCAAAAATAAACCCATGGGACCTAATCAAACTGAAAAGCTTTTGCTCAGCAAAGAAAACCAAAAAGAAAACAAAAAAACAACTTACAGAATGGGTGAAAATAGTTTCAAATGATGCAACCGACAAGGGCTTAATCTCTAGAATATATAAGCAACTTATACAACCCAACAGCAAAAAAGCCAATCAATCAATGGAAAAATGGGCAAAAGACCTGAATAGACATTTCTCCAAAGAAGATATACAGATGGCCAGCAAACACATGAGAAAATGCTCAACATCGCTGATTATAAGAGAAATGCAAATCAAAACTACCATGAGATACCACCTCACACCAGTCAGAATGGCCATCATTAATAAGTCCACAAATAACAAGTGTTGGAGGGGTTGTGGAGAAAAGGGAACCCTATTTGTACATTTCATGTCATTCATTATTTCAAATGTATTTTTTTTTTTTTTTTGTCTTTTTGCCCTTTCTAGGGCCGCCCCCACAGCATATGGAGGATCCCAGGCTAGGGGTCAAATCAGAGCTGTAGCCGCCAGCCTATACCAGAGCTACAGCAATGCGGGATCCAAGCTGCATCTGCAACCTACACCACAGCTCATGGCAACGCCAGATCCTTAACCCACTGAGTAAGGCCAGGGATTGAACCTGTAACCTCATGGTTCCTGATTGGATTTGTTAACCACTGCACCACGACGGAAACTCCCAAATGTAATTTTAATCAGTTCAACATACAAGCATCTTAATATCCTCAATGATGGCAGTGGCAATTTTTTTTTTTTTTTTTTTTTTTGCTTTTTAGGACTACACCTTCAGCATATGAAAGTTCCCAGACTAGGGGTCAAATCAGAGCTACAGCTGCCAGTCTATGCCACAGCCACAGCCACAGCAGTGCAGGATCCCAGCTGAGTCTACGACCTACACCACAGTTCTCAGCAACACCAGACCCTTAATCACTGAGGAAGGGAGGCCAGGAATCGAACCCACATGCTCATGGATCCTAGTCAGGTTCATTAAACACTGAGCCGCGAAGGGAACTCTCATAATTTTAAATATTAAAATTCACACTAGGAAAAGAACAAGGGCTCTGACTCCTTCTCTTTTTTCCAAGGGAGCGCAATCGGCTCGGCACGCACCTCTGACCCTCCTCTCTCCTCTCCTCTCTCTGCCCTTCCTCCTGCCTTTTCTCTTTCCCCTTGCTCTTTTCCCTTTAAGAGGTAGGTAACAAAGAGCAAGGTTGTGGGTTTCGGTTGACCCCAAAAATCTAATTATTCCTTCTCTTTCCACAAACTCAGAAACCTAAGGCTTTTGATAAAAGCAACAGTTCCATTTTTTCCCAGAAAAATCTCTGCTCTTTATGTTTGTCCTGTCTTTAGCCAACTCTAATAGATTTTTCTATTGAGCTCTGGTCTGTATCCCAGTTTCCTAAAAGGTACAGTCACAGACAATACCAGGTAGATTCCCTCGAGGTTTTGGAAAGACTCTTCCTTTCACCAAAAGGCAAACAGGCCAAGGAAGGCTCTCCTGCACCCACATCCACCTCTGACTTCCCAAGAGCAGGCCTGGCACTTGCAAAACTTTGGGAAGGGTGCCGAAAATTCAGAAACAGGGTTTCATGGCTTTTTAAATACTGGTAAATTAGAAATTAATGTCTCAAGTTAATCTGGCTCTTTCTGCCTTGAGCTGATTAGTGAACACTAAATTTCATGCTAATGCTCCCAAGTCATTTGCCTGCAATGCAGGGCTCACAAATCCCGCTGATTGCAGTAAAAATATTGAGGCTCACTTCATCTCATGACGGTGATTCTACAGGCTTTCTCTCCGGCTTGCATTCCTCACGCAGGTGGGCTGGTGTTCATTGTGTTAGACCACTATGCTCCAACTTTCCATGAAGCTGGTGGTTTTCCAAAGTGGTTCTGGAATTCATTACCATGGAAACAAAAGGTACAAAAAGCTGTTTTTATCTTATAGGAAAACCTACAAGAACGCTAAAAAAAATCAAAAGTGTTTTCAAAGCAAAGGTATGCACAGCAAATCCATTCTAGTTTGGATTAAAGACGTCTTGGGGTGAAATAACAAGGCAGGTTCCCAGAGGACGATGAGGGTGGAAGGAGAACAGGGAACACACAGCAGCAGCGGGACAACCGGGGGCTGACCAAGTCCACCCCCACAGTGTCTAAAAAGCCTGATTCCCTTCCTCTACCAAGGTCCAGGGAAGAGCAAAAACTCTGGTCTCTCCCTACATATGTGCAAAGGAATCATCTGTTTTTCATGTCATACAAACTTTAGTCCCAATATCTGCCCCCAGCCATTCTAGACTAGACTCAGGACATCAAAGAACCTTAGCCCCAAATATGTTTGTCGTCTCATCTCTCCATTGGATCTGGAACTCGATTCCCTGTGTCGAGGAGAGGCTGACATGGGCTGTCATGTTCGTTTGGGAAAGGCGTAGGTACAAACCACGAGTAGTTGTTTTGGTGTCTCCAGGCGTTCCTGAAGTCCAAGTCATTTTACCACTTCCTGCCGTCAACTTCAAAGAATACTTCTGGACATGTTAGTCTTTCCACGGAAAATTTCCTGATACATAAACTACCCGGGCCATCTGTAATAATACAGATGCTTCCCATCCAGCCTCCTCCTTAGAAAACATCTGGCACGAGAGGAAGCTCCCATCCACAGGGCTGAAGGAGTGCACGCTGGCGAACATTTCCCAGGAGCGGGGAAGGCACACGGGGTCGAGGTGGTCAGACTCCACCCTTGAATCCAGGCCACTGCCCACTGAGGATGTGCTGGCCGGCCCTTCCACTTCCACGCTGTGAGCATGTGGCTTACAGAGCCGGCGGCGGTCTCTCTGTTAACTTCCCTGCTCACGGGCAAGCTTTTAGAATGGCGAGGAAAAATGAATTTCACTTAGAAAAGGGTTAACCCAATAGCGGAAGTGTGGGGAAGGGAATCATAATGGGAAGGATTTGAAATGATTTTGTACGAAAGACGACGCAAAGCAGGGGCTGAAAGCATGAGTGTTTCATCTGTCAGACCAAGGTGTGACTGTGGCTTGGCCACTTGCTTTCCAGGTTATCAAAGGGCCTCATTTTCTCAGCTGAATTCCATACTCACCTGATGGAACTGCAAAGGGGATCAAATAAGATCAGGCACACTAAGTGTTTAGCACAATATCTGGCATATAAGAAAGTCTCCATAAACATTAGCCCCTGAGCTGTTACCACCAGGAATAGGTAAAACATAGAAAGTTTTAGCCTAGAGAACGCAAACCTTGGGACAAGCAGGACCTTCAAACACTTGAAGAACGGTCCCATTAAAAAAAAAAGAAAGAAAGAAAGAAAGAGAAAGAGAGAGAGAAGGAGTTCCTGTCGTGGCTCAGCAGACACGAATCTGACTGGCATCCATGAGGATGCAGGTTTGATCCCTGGCCTCGATCAGTGGGTTAAGGATCCGGTGTTGCCATACGCTGTGGTGTAGGTCACAAACAAGGCTCAGATGCTTCATTGCTGTGGCTGTGATGTAGACCAGCAGCTACCGCTCTGATTCGACCCCTAGCCTGGGAAATTCCATATGCCACAAGTGTGGCCCTAAAAAGACAAAAAAAAAAAAAAAGAGAGAGAGAAAAAAGGAGCAAGGCCAATGGGTAGAAGTGACCATGACCTCTGCTCCCACCTTGAGCACCAGGATTGCTTCATCTGCCCAAATGGCCGGGTGGGCTTCCTCATCCCTCCTGGAATTAAAGCCATTCCTAATACTGCTTAAGGGTGAGAAGATTCCAGGTCATAATATAGGGGGTGGGGGGATGCTATTACAACATGGAGTGGGCCAGTTTGTGAGATTATTAGCATCCCCCCTCTGACAGGGTCTAAATGTATCAACTCAGGATGCGTTCTTTGGTAGCTCTCTGTACCAAGGACCATGCCAGGGACATAAAGATGCGTTAAGACATGTTCCCTGCCCTCAAGAGCACTGCACTCGGCAGGGAGGTGGGAGGAGAGGCATGTTTAACACAATTAAGCAGAACAAAAGGCAACACTGAATCACTGGATATGAAGAGTCTTCATAGATGAGATTCTACACTGGACGAAAGGCTTTAATAGAAGATCTCAGAAATCCCTTCCATCTCTAAGGTTCCATAAGGCCAAGGATTAGGGGAATTAGAGAAAACAACGTCTAAAAAAAAAAAAAAATGATAAGTTATTTTGTGCTAAGCTTCCTAAAACATTTTAAAATGTCCAGTAGTGGGTATGATATTTGAAAACGGTGGACGTCTTCTCCTAATTTAATGGAGTTATTTAAACCAAAGTACAATGCAAAACTGTGTACTCTTCCTTTGTCAGAACCATTTTCTAACCAGGCATAGCTCCTTTAAGGGTAATTCTCATCATATAGAGGTGGGGGGCATCACTTATAGGTCTTACGTTTCTTTCACTTCCAGTGCTAAACTCGAAGCACCAGTTTCCTAGAATGAAATAGTAATGCTATTGGTTTAAACACAATGAAAAATTTTAAATAAGGTGTTAATATTTATTCATCAATCTTGGACCACTTCAGTATGTTAGATCATTGCTTTACCATCTAAATTTCTTTTTATGGTGGGCCACGCCTAACCATAGATGCTGAAATTTAACTGCAATGACAGTCCGAAAAATACACGTTTTCCTGTTAGTTGCTCATAATTCAGAGAAACACTTAAGGGTTCAAATATAAGTTTGAAGTTTAAAATTCCGATTCTCCCAGCCTGTGCTTAAACTCATCTCACTTCACAGGCAGACCCTTGGCCCCTCGCTGCTCTCAGGACCCTGTTGGCTCAGATCAGCATGGAGATGACAGATGGGGGCATTCAGTTAAGGAGTAATGCTGGGCTATTTTATTTTTGTTGGAGACGGAAGCTGTGGGAAAAATATTCTCCACTTAATCTATTTCACTTTCAGCAAGGTGTTACCTGTAAATATTAATTTATACACAGGCAAAACTCACTAGGTACTTTAGCTGTATGAATATAAATGAAATAAAGTAATCCAAACTGAAAAAGTGGATTTTCCAGTATCTTTTCTCCTCAGGCAGAGGGGGAAAAAAATCCAAGGATTTAAAATCCCTTCCCAGAGGTTTGAAAGACAACAAAACATCTCCCATGGAGCTCCCATTTAAAATCGGTGGGGGTAATGAGAGTAGATATTACAAGAACTGCAGCATTAAAAAGAAAAATAATCATTTATGCTATTTTCAATACACAACCTATTTCCAAGTCACTCAAAACGCTTTACACTTAGAATACTGGACATTCTCCATTCTTTTTCCTCTTACTGAGATCTATGACCACTTTGTGAAATAGGGAATGTGCAGATACGATTACTCCCAGATTTTACTGGAGGCTCAAGACAACAGGAAGGAGCCTGGGAGCTGGGAGCCTCTCCAGGACAGTGGCTTCCCTTCCTGGAATGAGGCAAATAAAAACGATTCACTGATAATGCATTTAATTTCTCTCTCAGCAATTAATCGTGTATCTATGGTTAATGAGAACACTATAAACAGTCAAGATACGCATGTGACAAATGAAAAAACAAATTTTATCTTGGGCTACATGGTTTTCCAAAGTGCAAAAACAGGGGTTAGGGTGGGGTTTCTCTTGGGCCCGCTGGCTTCTTGCTTGAATCGCACAGCAATTGTACCCCTGATGAAGAGGGCTTAGAATTCTGCCCTCTGGAATATTCGACACCCCTTGCTTGGATTTTCACTGGGGTCCCAACTTTTGTGTTCAGGGGAACCTGGGGGCACAGCCCTCCAACCCTCCCCATTTTCAGTCCTCCTAGGAGATGCTTAAAAGGATCCATGGAAGTTTTGTCGCAGCAGAGAGAAGCTTAGCAGAAGAAACAAGGTTTCTACCTACTTTCATCTTCAGGCAGCTGAACAGCACCAGGCATCAGGTCAAAGTTCATGGGATTCCCCACCCCTGGAAGAGTCCTCTTCTTCTCCTGGCCTCTGGGTTTACACACTCCCAGCCATCCCTCTAGGCCCAGCCCAACCTCACACTACCACAGGTAGCCTGCCTGTTAGCTGCAGCTTTCTCAGAAGTCAGCCTCTCTTCTAAACCCAGGAATGACACCCTAGCCTTGTAACGTCGTGTTATACTATTTGAGGTTATTTTGTGCTTCAGTGATTGCTCCCCAACGAGATGCTAAGCAATGTGAAAGCTTAGAATCTTCTACTTCATTCACAGCCACCCCCTAGAGTGTCAAACACGATGCATACACTTCCAGGATGCTGACTAAAAACACCTGCTGGGGATTAATTGGCTATTACCTGTTTCACTTAAGTTAAAGAACGCGAATAAATGGGTAATGCGCCCGCCTTTCTTAACCCTATTTTGCTTCTCTTGGTGGAAAAACGGAAAGAGCTTTAGCACATATTAAATTCAAAGAACAATACCAAGAGCTCTTCAGCAGTATCTCACAACACTCTGATAGCGTGCTGTCCTTCCTGCAAAGAGGGCAGAATTCTGCACTGCAAAAATATCACCTCTAGGAGTTCCCATTGTGGCTCAGTGGTAACGAACCTGACTAGTATCCATGAGGATGCAGGTTCGAGCCCTAGCCTCGCTCAGTGGGTTAAGGATACAGCATTGCTGTGAGCTGTGGTGTAGGTCTCAGATGCAGCTCGGATATGGCATTGCTGTGGCTGTGGTGTAGGCCAGCAGCTGCAGCTCCCATTCAACCCCTAGCCTGGGAGCTTCCATATGCCACACGTGCGGCCCTAAAAAGCAAATATATATATATATGCAGATATAGATATATCTATCACTTCTTCCCTGTGAAATCTTTTCGCATTTGAGTAGACGATCCATGTTTGATTAAAATAAGAATGCACCAGGGCATAGTTGATATGTGTTTGACTGAATTACTCATATTTTAAACAGGTGGATCAAGAGAGGACGTAGTATGAGTCGAAGTTTTATATATTTAGGTCCACTACTTTGCTGGTTGTCCAAAATGCCTGGGACTTCTAGAGAAAGCATCTCTGAATCTTTTTACTGCTTACATCCCTGACATTTGCATCTGAAAACGACAGGTATAAGTGTTACGTAGTCCATAAAAGTACCCCTCAGTCAAGACTGCTGTTCTTTGTCCAGAGTGGGCCGTGTCTCCATTTATGTTGGATCATTGCACCAAACAGGGGAAAGAAAGGGAATTCCAACCCAAAAGACAGACTTCAAGACGGCCCTCAGGCCTTGGGATTAGGCAGCTGCTCATCCTCAATCACAGCTCCACCTCTCATACCATCCCACTGGGGGAACTGGGGAAACTGGGAAAGAGACCAAAGGAGCCGGAATGTGTTATTTTGTTTTTCAAAACTGAACCCTAGTGGCACTTTTGTTTGGGTGTTGATATAATATTAAAATTTGGCCCGGTTTATCTTCGGGTCATCCAATCTTTCCTTTGGCTGTCTGGTCATCAAATGCGTCTCTTACCGCCTAAGATATGGATTTGGAAAGAACAGCAGTCCACTACTGCCTTAGACCAGTTGGCTGGAGGCTGGGGTTGGTGAGATCCCAGTCTCATGCCTGGCCTGCAGGCAAACAAGAAAGTCTAGCTCCATGCCAGAGCCTAGCCGGACCTATGGACTGTGGGTTTTTTCTTGGTCGATGACAACATCTTTAATGCTGACCTGCCATTATTCACAAAACAAGGGAAGGTGGTATGGACGGTTGAGTACTAGAGGAGAGGCCAACTCAAAATGAATATCCTACCAGTCAGTAGTGGACACCAATATCTTCCTCATTATTACCATCAAAACCAACATTTTATGGTGCTAAAAACTTACCAAGGAAGCTGCTTAGGACTCTATGCAGTTTATCTGACGTATCTCCATTTAAAACCTTATGAAGGAAACACTATAATTATCCATGTTTTAGACATAAGAAAGCTAAGATGCAAAGAGATTGATTAGTGTGCTTAAGGTAATAGAGCTAATAAGCATTACATCAGAATTTGAACCCAGTACGTCTGACTGCCAAGCCTGACCCATTTCATATAACTCACATTAATCTGTTTTACTCAAAGGAGTACAAAACACCACTAGATAAGCACATTACAATAATCTCTAATTTGAATAGACAGCTCCTGATGACAATTATCTACAGGACACAAACATCTCTACAACAGATCTGCATAAGAATGATGTGCCATTTGTCCTATACATAGTATAAATGCAGATAGTCTCAGAGCTGAGATGATAAACCACTTTGAGAACTTTAATATATAGAACTGTCACAATGTTCAATACTTGAAGTGTAAGATATGGGGAGTTTCCCTTCTGGCTCAGCGGTAACAAACCCAACTAGTATCCATAAGGATGTGGGTTCCATCCCTGGCCTTGCTCAATGGGTTAAGGATCCGGCATTTCCATGAGCTGTGGTGTGGGTCTCAGACATGGCTCAGATCTGGCCTTGCTGGGGCTGTGGCGTAGGATGGAAGCCGCAGCTCCAATTCCATCCCTAGCCCGGGAACTTCCATATGCCACAACCGCAGCCCTAAAAAGACAAAATAATAAAATAAAATGTAAGAAATGGTACAAACACTAATCAAAGCTAGAAATTGCTCTCAATCCATGTAAACAAGGAAGCCAGGGTGAGCCGGAGCAAGAATACACCACTGTCCTCGTATCCCAAGGGAGCCCCAGAGGACGCTAGAGGTCACAGAGACAGATCCATGACTTTGAAGCTGGCCTACCCAACAGATCTGGAGCTATATGGTACCAAGGAACCTGGCCTCCCCAAGCACAGAGGGAGCCTGGGAGAATCTTGGAAGGAGACAAATGGCCAACATCAAAAACATATGCCATCAGCTTGCTGGGTCCAGAGATTGGCCCCAGTAGGGATTGGCCTCATTCCGGAAACAGATAAAAGGTGACTCTGCACAACACTGTACCTGGACCCACCCCACCAGCCTGGTGCTCATAATGTATCTAAAATACAGAAGGAGTACCTGCATATTTTTATGTTCTTAAGAGTGCTTAGAGATAGAGAAAGTCCCTGGTTGGAGCCGAAAGAGATGTCTCTGACTTTTGCCAGAGAATGTGTTCTACCAGACCAATGGGTAAATAGGCCCTTTTTCCCCACTGTGGGGAGAAGGGCCCCTTGCGACCCTCTATGGATTAGGACTGCTGTGGAATGTTATTTGCAATCTCATTGCATAATAGAAATCAGGAGGTAGCTGTCATGGTTTCTGAAGACAAATTGCTGGTAGCTGAGACAAATCGTAGCCTCTTTCATCTCTTACTGTTCTCAGTTCCCCACTAATGTGTATCTTACGGTCTAGCTTTCTTAAATCAGTCTGCTCCACTGTCACAGGTAGGAAAAATGAGAAAAAGTGGTAATCGGAGTGACCCAGCTTTGGAAGCCGTGTTCAAGTGACCATCCCACTCATCATTACTCCTGAGCCATGCATTATTTAATAAGGAACACAACTTCCAAAAGGGCACACAAGTAAAAATAGATTCATACAGCAGCTGCTGTGATTACGACCAATAGGAAGAGAAACCCAACCAGGCAGGAGTCAAAAGAACAAAGGCTGCTGCCAGACAGAAGATTGTGCAACCTCGTCTTTGCCTTGTGTGCTAAGTCAGCCAGCAAGCAACGTGCACGTGGAGCAGAGGTTCTCAAAGTGCGGTCTGCCAAACGGCAGCAGCAGCATCACCTGGAGACCATGAAAAATGCCAAGTCCCGGACGCCAACCCAGACTTACTGACTCAAAAGCTCTGATGAGGGGCTCAGCAACCCAAGCCCTCAGAGTGATGTGGATGCATGTGAAAGACTGAGAGCTCTCGGGCGGAACCAGGGGACAGCCTCCGATGCTGTCTTCCCCCAGAAGATCCAACTTCCGGTTGTGAAGAGTCTGGGAAGAAACCTGATACCAAATCAAACCACTGCCATCTTCAATTCTGCTGTAAACTAAAACGTCTCTAAAAAAAAATTTTTTTTAATCGTCTTCAAATTTAAATAAATAATCGTTGCAATCTTCAGGGTAAAAGAGGAGAAAGAAGAGCATAGGACTGTCCCTCAAATTTGTTTATTTATCTACATATACCCCGACTTGTTCTAGAAAGGTTTTTCAGACAACTTCGTAAGCAACCAAGGTACAGCATTCACTCACAAGCCATTCTCTTAGACTCCTCACCACTTTCAAAACAACCTCATTATTTTTATTAATTTATAATTTGAGTGAAAGACTGTGAATTCTCTAGTGCTTTACAACTTTCAAAAGTTTTACACACATGATTTCATATAATCCCATAATAACCTTTTTTCTCCTACCCCTATATCATCGCTCCCCTATTCCATCTCCCCATTGGGAACCACGAGTTAAAAACAACCTTATTATTTAAAATACCCCAAAGATAGGCATTAATCACTAAGTAAGGTCTTAAGATGTCATCAGTATTCACTGCAGGGGTTCAGACTTTTTCAAGGCTCGGAAAAGGAGAGTAAAAAACATTTGATTTAAATTCACCAAGTTTAAAATCTACTTCACCCAACAAGAGTCACGATGCTCCTTTAACGGTCTGAACACATAACCACTGCTTTGGTCCTAAGTTTCTACATGTCATGAAGAGCCACAGCCTTGAGATACACGCTCGTGCTGTGGGAGTCTGCCTTAGAGCAAGGCATTTTTGGTGATTCATTAATCCAGCCCTTTGGTTGGTCCAAGAAGAGATTTTATAACACCAAGATCCACTCTAGTGCTAACAGCGCTTGGATGAGCCTGCTAACATTGTTTTTTAGCTTTTTTCTTAAGTGATGAATGACCTTAGGCGATCAAAGTCAAGTAACCTATCAGTAATGGGTTTATTAAATAAAGGATGTTCTATTCACATAATTTAAAACCAAGCAGCTGAAGTGGTATAGTTCTCAGTCCTCGACAAATATCAGAATCACCTGGTGATCACGTAAAATATACCCATCAGGGCTGGCAGATCCCTGTTATACTGGCCTCGAGTAGGGTCTGGGCTTTTTAAAAAGCCATCCAGGTGATGGTGACATGCAGCCGGGGTTGAGAATTACTGAGGTGAATCTCTATTAACCAACATGGAAATCTCTCCCAGGTATATTGTTATGTGAAAAAAAAAGTCACCAGACATAGCTGTTAATAAAATTCTGTGTGTGTGTAACTACTAAAAGATACGTGCATTTGGATGTGGTCTCTTTCCATTTTACACTATTTACTTAGTGCTTTGACTTTTCAACATGAGAACGCGCTCATGTCTTTTACTTAATTCTTAATTTTAAAAATCTGCTTAGAGAAAATGTGAATTGGTAGGGAAACGAGGCAGCAGATGAAAATAGGAACTCCCAAAATATACCATCTCTCCTTTTCCTCCCCTTCTCCCTCCTTCTGTTCCTTTTTTTAAAAGAGTAAAAAGTAAAATACGCAAAATTCCACTTCTCTCTACCCAACACCTGTTATTTCCATTATCTGGGATTGGGGTGGGGGGGAAGGGAGGGAGGGGGAAGAGATATGATTCATTCATTCATTGGGCAACTGTTTAATGGGTTCTCAGCTCCATACTAGGTGCTGGGAATACAGAAACAAACAAGATATACACACCCTCATGGAAATCTCCGATATCATCCTGTCCTCCTAGAGCTTTGCTACATGCAACAGAGAAACAATGTAGTGGAAAGAAGTGAGAAAAGACTTCCTCCAGTAGAGGCAGAGCTTCATCCTGGGAGTAAAGGCAGCCATTATCACTTTAAGAAGCAAGTGGCATGACCACGTCTGCATATTTACATATCTCTGTGGCCACAAGTTGGACTGGTGACCCTGGGCAGTGGCACTGTCCATGTCCCCCCCCCCTTAGGGCCACCAAGAGAGAACACTCATTGCCTCTCATCCAGGGTGACTAGGCTCTTTGCAAAACTAAACCAGAGCTTGCTACAGGAGAAAAGGATTGACGGAAGGAGTCTATCTTTCAACTTTCCATTCTCTACTGGCCATCAAATAAGATTTAACATGAAATGTTACCTCCTGCTGAGTTTGCTTACTGGGCCCATTTGTCTGTCCATCTAACTAGATGAGCCTGGACCTGGTAGATTTACCTGTTCAGAGGTTACAGTTAATAAAGCCCATCGCATGCAATAAATAACTCACGAAATGCTTAGCTTTATGGAAGTGGTTGCTGCAATTAGTAGAGTCTCTTGGAAGAAGATATATCTTTGTAAACCTAGCAGGGTAGGCGAGTACATCCAGCGAAATGGGCTGCTGCACTGCACTTCATTTCCTTAACGTGAAGGTCAATTTTAGCCATTTATAAACCAGGACACTTCCACATGCGGGAAATTATCTAGCCCACCCACAAATGGATTTCTATTTCAAAGTCCCGATTGATTGCTTTTGTAACATACACTATGGACGATCCAACCCCCATCCTTCAAGAGTCGAAAATTAACTCTCCAGGTAACGTTAACCAGAAAAACATGTGCGAAAGAAATTACATCTGCCCCTGTCCTTTCCTAACCCCAGGGCATCTAGGTGGACATTAAAATGTGTTACCTTCAAGCATCAATGTGCTCTTTTTAACTTAGAATATTCCATCTTTGCTCAAAGTAAGACATATGATTAGTATTTTGGGGAACAGATTTGTTCTCATCTAAAGGAGAGGGGTGGAAATGTTCTAGAAAAGGGAAAAAAGGAGTTCCCATCGTGGTGCAGTGGTTAACGAATCCGACTAGGAACCATGAGGTTGCGGGTTCGGTCCCTGCCCTTGCTCAGTGGGTTAACAATCCGGCATTGCCGTGAGCTGTGGTGTAGGTTGCAGACGCGGCTCGGATCCCGCGTTGCTGTGGCTCTGGCGTAGGCCAGTGGCTATGGCTCCGATTCGACCCCTAGCCTGGGAACCTCCATATGCCGCAGGGGCGGACCAAGAAATAGCAAAAAAAAAAAGGGGGGGGGGGGGGAAACCTGAGCTCTTTATAAAACATGTAAATTCCTTGAAACTGCTTTATCAAACAAATTTCAATTAGGCGCTTCCCAGTCCACATTTTCAAAAGGCCCTCTCATTCTTGAATTCTTTTCAAACTACACAGTCTCTGTCTGAGAGCTGGACCCTCTTTCCTTTGGTAGACAGACAGAGACAGGAGCCACTGAAATGGCATATTCACCTTCACGTAGGCAGGAGCAGTTCTGGCTTTTCTGGGTTTGCTATTCTGCAGTTATGGGTCACGGTATCCTAATTGATGCTGCTATTATCTCAAGCCATTAACTGGATATAAGATTAAACAATCACCTAGGTAACCACTCTGCCCCCATGTCAACCCATATACGACGTGTGTGTGTGTGTGTGTCACAGTAGTGCTTCTAAAAAGTTCAGATCATTAAATTCTTGTTCTGTGACTCTCAACCTTGGTTCCACTCCCAACGCACCTGAGAAATATGAGTCACTTCAATCAGCAAACATGGTTCTCAGGAGGGGGTTCGAGGCACACACTCACCCACTGAGTCCTGACACAGAAAAGCCTCTGGGGTAGCTTTTTGTTTGTTTGTTTTGGGGGGGGTTGCTTTTGGGGCCATAGGTGTGGCATATGGGAGTTCCCAGGCAAGGGGGTCGAATGGGAGCTGCAGCTACCCGCCTATACCACAGCCACAGCCACAGCCATGCTGTGAGATCCGAGCCAAGTCTGTGACCTACACCACAGCTCACGGCAACGCCGGATCCTTAACCCACCCAGCAAGGCCAGGGATCGAACCCACATCCTCATGGATACTAGTCGGATTTGTTTCCAATGCTCCACAACAGGAACTCCCTGGGGTATTTTTGAGAGCCTACACACACCCACCCAGGGCAAGAGGAGAGAGCGTGCAGAGCCCACCCTCCACTCAGGGCTGACAGTCACTGCCTGCAGCACATTCACTGTCCCAAGGGGCAAGGCCCCAGGGTAGCTTCTGTCCCCATGAGTCTTGCTCCACCGCCTGTGCAATACTCCTCTGAAGTTAAAGGGGCTGATTTTTCCATTTGCCTCTGAGCTTTACTTTTTATTTTTTATTTTTTTTTCCTGCTTTTTAGAGCCGCACTCACAGCATATGGAGGTTCCCAGGCTAGGGGTCAAATCAGAGCTACAGCCGCCGGCCTACGTCACAGCCACAGCAACACCAGATCTGAGCCACGTCTTTGACCTACACCACAGCTCAACACTGGATCCTTAACTCACCCAGCAAGGCCAGGGATTGAACCTGCATCATCATGGATCCTAATCAGATTCATTTTCCACTGAGCCACGACGGGAACTCCCTGCCTCTGGGCTTTGATGAGAAGAGAAACAAAGATAGGGCCACAAGCCTCCCTCCCTCTAGAGATAAGCAGGACCCAGCTGTACTGTGGGACAAAGGAACTGGCCCCCAACCAAGTGCAGTCGCTGGAGGGCTAAATGAACCACCCCCATCACCCCTGCCCGGTTCCTGAGTCCCACATACAAAGACAAGTTACTTCATTGAACCATAATTCGTGATCCCAAGGAAAACAGATCCTCCTCTGTCTTAAACACAGACTGACTTTACGTAGGTGACTTGCTAACACGGCTCCTTTACTGAACCCAGGCTTCCAACGGGAGAATGCGGAGGGAGAGAGGGCACGAGAGGCTGCCTGCCCCCGGAGGGCGAGACTGAGGAAGAGGAAAGGGGAGACAACGGGAGGACTTGGTCTCCTTCACGGTTTAGCCCAAGCAGATACCACCTGGCTTTACCAGGATTGTCCAGGAAAAAAAGGAACAGACCTTTGGAGATCACGTCTGATTTCAGCCCAAACATTTCCTGTACAATTTTAAACAGGTCCCAGCGAACATGCTGAAAACTCCAACTAATGCTTATTATTGGGCAGGACAGGGAGTAAATTCATTAATCAAGACCTTGTTTATGTCCCTCAGGGTCAAGGTTAATTGCGTGTTTTCAAACCAAGATGCTCTACCTTTTATAACTCCATTAATCCAGGAAAAAGGAGCACTGTATTGATATCCAGGGATCTTTTCAGATTCTATGGGGCATATGCTGTCCTGGAGGGGCCCAAGCTCCTCTGTGTCTAACAGTCCTAAATGTTTACCTTTATTCAAGTCATACCATTTGCTTAATCAAATTATTATCTTTCAAAATGGAAGGGGAAGCCAATCCCCAATGCGTTCATGTGCCAATCACTCCTATGATAACTACCCTAACATTGCATGTCAGTCTCAGCATATGTGTTCAGACTCTCACATAAAGTGAAATATTTTCTATCCCAAGAGTGACCATCATCATTTCATAATTAATATCAGTGTGGAGCGCTGGCTGGAGGTCTCATATACATCCTCGAATTCAAGGAGCACAACAACGATGAAGCTGTAATTATCAGTTCATGCAGATCCAGCTTTGGCTGGAACATAGGCTGATCACTTACGTTCACTCAACTGCTCAGAGTCAAGGTCAAACAGGTTCCCTCCCGAGTTATCCAAGGGAGCAAGGAGAGAATTGGCCAGTCCGTGTGGGAAGAACAAATCCAGGTCTAGACTGCATAAAAACAAACCCTGCGCTTCAGGTGGCCGGAAGGTCCCTCTGGCAGTACGAGCAGGCAAAGGACACAGTCAGGGCCTGATGGAAACTTTCACTGCATTTTCACAGCAGGTCACCCAACAACCTAACACAATGCTAAAGTTCCCATTTTACAGATAAGCTGACTCTGCAGCAAAATGAATGTAAACAAGCTCTGAGAATCTCAACCAAGCCATTACGACATCCACCCCACTCCAAATCCTTGCCCACTTTTGGCACCCGACTCCAGGAAGGAGTCCGGATTCAGGGGAATTACCATAGGATTGTTGGGAACCAGAATTAGCATACAGGTGGAGGGGAACAGAAGGAGAAGGTCTTCTCTAAAAGTGGGTGCTGAGGAGTTAAGAACCGCAAAGAGATGCTTTGAAGCAGTGGGGGAGGGAAATAAGATTCAGAGAGAAGAAGAGAATTGGGAAAGTGGCTCGAGCTAGACACCCCCCAGAGCCAGCCGAAATGCCCCCGTGGCTCAGAATCAGGATGCCCAGAGAAATCCCAGATCCCAGGATGTGGAAGTAAACCTGGAGAAGGCTGAATCTGCCTCTTGCCTCCAGGCAAGCGGTTGGTTAGCCCAAGAAAAATGACTAACAACTTCCCAGTGTCCCTTGAAAGTTTCCAGACATGGAGAAATAGAACACCCTTGGCTATCTGGTTTTTTTTTTACTGCACCTGCAACTATGCAGAAGTTCCCAGGCCAGGGATCTAACCCATGCCACAGCAGTGAACTGAGCTACAGCAGTGACAAAGCCGGATCTTTAACCCACTGTACCACCAGGCAACTCCTTGGGTTGCCTATAACTTTGCCTCCTTCTCACTGGTAAAAAGCCCTTCCTAACGTCTGCCTCAAATGTCCAGCATTCCTTGAGGACAGTGTGTGCCTCTTCAGTAACTCCTTAGACACAGACAAGTTTCTGCCCAGCAGTATCCTCATAAGAAAATTTCATCAGTCTGAAAAGAGTCATTAAGCTGCCTGTTAACATTCCTTTTTTTTTTTTTTTTGGCTATTTCTGGGCCAAACCCACAGCATAGGGAGGGTCCCAGGATCGGGGTCGAATCTGAGAGCTGTAGCCGCCAGCCTACACCAGAGCTACAGCAATGCGAGATCCAAACCACATCTGCGACCTATACCATGGCTCATGGCAATACCGGATCCTTAACCCACTGAGCAAGGCCAGGGATCAAACCGGCAACCTCATGGATCCTAGTCAGGTTCATTAACCACTGAGCCATGAAAGGAACTCCAGCATTCCCTCCTTTAAACTAAGGGAATTCATACAGAAGCTGGGGGGGATGTTACAGACGTGAACCAGACTCGATGGTCCCTAGGGTGGCTTCCAAACCAGAAAGTCTTTAGTTCAAACCCTTCTATCTTTTTTCTGGCGTAAGTTTTCCATTACTTTGTTCATTTTTGTCATATATCTGTCGTCTGTCCAACATCTCATATTCTTTTAATATTTTTAAATCTAATATGCACAGAAACATTTGCTCACAATATAAAACGAAGATTCATTAATTCAGAATAAGGTGGAAGAGTCAGGTCTCAGTGACTAAAAAATCAGAGTGAAAAGTATTTTCAATCTTTAAAATTATGTCTGTTACAAAAGACTATGTAATAGAAAGAACAAAGAAAAGGAGAAAGTTAATGAAAGATGAGCTACAGTAATTTTATTTTTATGGGACTCTATATTTTCAAAGTATTGTTCCATCCCTTATTTTCCCTGCTAATTTTATTCAATATGCAAATGCAATTTATAGGTAACAGGTCATCTGACCTAAATCAAAAAGTCTCAAATTATCCTGCTAAATTTGAACTTTTAACTCAATAAGAATTACATACAATTATTCTCAGTCTGCATCAGAGTAGTCTGAATTAATGAGGTTCTGCCCTATTGTAACTGCAATAAACCTGACAATTTTATGGCCATCTTCTAGCCCAGAGTGTCACTCCCATCGACACATTAGTGATAAATACTATTCCTTCACACAGGAACTTGTGTCACAACAGAGCATCCCACGATACAGAAGTTTCATCAAGTAAATTATCTTAGACCTCAAATACCCCAGACATGTTTGATCTGATAACTGAGCTGAGTTCACTGAGATGCTCTCCAAACACTTGATTTGCTTTAATAATGCCTCCCTAAAGAGCACATCCCCAGATGCTGAGGACGCAACATGTCCCAGAAATGATCACCTTCCTGTGTGTTCAGGAAAGAAAGAAAAAAAAAAAAGTCACCATTACCCCAGGTCATTGTTTTAAAAAATGTAACGCAGTGCACACAGGGAGAAGCCTGGAGCCAGAAGCCTCAATCCGAGGAACCTGTGACCCTGGAGAGGCTGTCTTCCCTGCCTTTGCTTTCTTCCTAAACCTGCAGGACACCCTCCTGTCTGCCCACCATGGTCCAAACTGTCTAAGCCTTTACCTACCTTAAAAAGTCTTAAAATGTTAGCCACCATGATGGACACGGAGCTCGCGGCAGCACCTATGACGCCAGAAATCTTGTCAGGCTTGGTGAAAATGGGTGGATCTCCATTAGCGCACTTGACATCGGAAGCGTCTTTCTCGATCAACGCCTGCACGAACGTGAGTGACTGCTCCAAAGCGTACGTGTCCCTGGAGCACGTGTCGAGGATCCGGACCCCCAGAGTGATATTGGAGAGGAGATCGGGGTCCTTGTTAATCTGGTCGATTGCATAAAGCATGGCCTCCAGTCGGTGGATCCCCTTTTCCTTCTTCAGCTCCCCGCAAGGCACCCCTCTCTCTCCCTTCGCGTGGACAGGGAAGAGACCCCCCAGAATGATGTCCCCATCCACGCGGATCGAATGGGCATACTCCTGGCTGTGAGTTCTTTGCATCATGGTGAGGATCCAGTAGAACTTGGCCGTCAGGAGGAAGAAACAAGGGCAAGAGGCGGATCGCTTTCCCTCGCATACCATTTTCTCCACAGGTGGGGTTGCAATCCAGGACCCAAAGTTTATTCTTGCCACAGAAGGAGGACCAGCTGAGGCTGCACCTTCTGGAGGCTACCATCAGGGCCCATGGAGGAAAGGCTCTGCCGGTTTCAGCAAGTGGTCTTGATTTGAATGTCACAGTGAATTTCCATCAGACCCCAAGGTTCAACTGTATTTCCATACGAAGTTCAAGGTGCCTGGAATGGTGCGAAAATCAGAATAGCAGCTGAGGTTCTGATGTTGGGATGAGGTCACCAATTCACGTCCTTGGAGTCAGCCCTGTAGCAGAATTATTCAAGGGGTGAGGGGTGGGAGGAGAGAAGAAAGGGTTCCGTTCAATAGGTCTACATTTTTCGTGTTTTTAAACCCTGTTTGCACCCACCTCTTTTTCTGCTGTTTCGTTTTCCCTATTTGGTAAGAAACTAATTCTTTTTGTCCCCTTATGATTCCAAACACCTGGCTGCACTCCATCTAAACAGGGAGATTGATGACACTTTTGGAGCAAGGGAAACAGAAAAGTATCAGAAACTAGGGTTGATTCTCCCAAATCAGAAAGTATTTTTATTTACCATTTTATTTCAATAAATCCAATTTCCATGAAGGTAAAAAATCCCATGATTGATGGCATTATTTCTTTTCAAATCTGTTTTCACTTCGTACAGCTGTCTGAATTGAGCATTTAAATTTCGTCCACAAAATCAGAACGAAAGGCTATTTTCTGTGATGTATTCAACAAACCAGTCATCTGTTAATGGCATTTTTTGGTGCCTCAGATTTCCCAGTGGGGAAAAAGTGATTATTCGACCCCCCCAAAAAAAGGAAGAGAGAACTCTACCCAAGGAGCCAAAATGTATGTTTTAGCCCCTGTGAAAAGATTTAGCATAGAATGTCAGCTGTTTCCTGTAAATTATCTTATTGTTCTCTGGAAACAAAGCAAAGACTTGAAAATTAAACACATAGGGAGGGTTATATATGAAGATATTCTTTTTTGTCACGGTTTCCTATTAACTTGTCAGAATAGAAGCAATGGGTATGCTTCCAGTTCTGAAGAAAACACTCCTTGATCCTAGAATCACCAGGAGCAAATCAGAGCTGGAGATCAATTGAAGAGCTTCTTAATTTTGTCCGACTCAGTGGGGAAAACAGTTATTTCATCAAGACTAGAAATAACCTCAAGTGGAAACATCTACAAGCAAATCTGTAAGAAAAGTTTGTTCTGGGACCTTCTTCACTCTTCAAGAATTCACTCCATGACGTTCTTTCAAAGCACTTTTTGGAGGTTTAACTGCAAACAAGAGCTAACTTAACAGAAGGGAATCTGATGTTTGAAACACACATGTAATTAAGAGAATAAACAGCACTAACTTATTTTGGCAGGAGGGCTAATCTAATGATCATTTCTAACCTATTTATACATATGGGTTTGAAACCTGAAATTTGGGCAGTTCTCCTCTACCCGAGCCAACTAACATCTGGCGGTATTTTCCATTCACTTGTTCAGTTTCCAGTTCATAAAGTTTTCATTCCGTCCTCCTTGTCCCAAAGGGAAAGATGGTGCCTCTCTGGGGGAGAACTGAACATATGTCCAAAAGCCTACAGAGAAAGTTGCACTTTTCTCACTTTCGGATGAGAAAAGGGGGCTCCTCAGAGCCCACTGCCCTGGATTTCTGATGACACACTTGGGGTACACTCAGAAATACAGCCAATGGCCCGGGCTGAGACAGTCCTAGTCTGCCTATCACAAGCATTTCCTGCCTCCTGGCACATGCCAAGCCCTGGATTTCCTCTATTCTGCCTCCAAATACTCAGTCCTCTTCTGATTGTTCTCACCCCTTGACCAGTATTGCCTCAGAAACAATTCGTCTAGCAGCTGCTTCTTCAGAAAATCTGATTTGGCAACAGCCTGACCTGAGGCATTCCCCACAAGGAAACACTGAGAAAGTCACCCTGACTTTCTGGATGGATCCAGGTGAGGGATGAACCATGCATCACACCGACCACCCATTAAGAGGAGGATTCTGTTTTGCAGTTTCACAAGGAAGACCCATGAGAAGGCCGTAAAAACCTCATTAACTCTGACCACTAATTCAGGGCTGGAGACCACGTCCATAGGGCTGGGCTGCCCCTGAGCATATCCCTTCTGGCAGAGCACAGAATGAACGGATTCCGCAGAGGAGAAAGGTTTAAGGAGAAATGGAAGGAGACATGCTCTTAAGGACCAGCCTTTCTGCATGACCCCAGCCCCCCCCCGCCCAGTACTGAAACCACTTCAGAGAATCAATGGTTTTCCATCATAGACGACCATAAACACAGTCCATCTGTTAATTACAAATCATCTTACTTATGCTACTCCCATGGCATTAACCTAATTCCACTTGCTGGGCAGTCTTAGAAATAGTAAAATGGAGTTTCTTTTTAAAGTATCCACCTTTATAATAATCTTTGGTCTCTTTAGCATCGTACAGGTCTGTTTAGAGCTTTCAGTTAAAGACAGAATGGGGTATGAGTAACAGTGAGACAGGAATTAGTTTTGTTTAGTGGATGGATGCACTTAAAACAGAAAACAACAGGTTCCATTTGGGTTGTTATTTATGGGGCAGCTCACTTGGATTTTTGCTTAAGTTTCCTCCTTTGCAACAGAGGATTAAGGACACATAGCCTTTCTGAAGCTTGGATTTCTTGTCTACAAAAGGGGGCCCAGAACCTGCCACACAGCATGCACAGGAGCTGGCAAAGGATTAATGCTCAGTAAACAGGAGCTATTATTGCTAACGTAGTCCGCAATTCATTTCCACTAAAGCAGGGCAACCTCTTCCATATTTGCCCTGTTGGTGAGGTTTTCACCGAGATTTTTCGTCACTTTAAAATTAACATCAGAGGGAGTTCCCGTCATAGCGCAGTGGAAACGAATCTGACTAGGAACCATGAGGCGGCAAATTCGATCCCTGCAACAGCTCCAATTAGACCCCTAGCCTGGGAACCTCCATATGCTGCAGGTGCAGCCCTAAGAAGCCAAATAAATAAATAAAATTAACATCAGAGCTACTTATAAAATATTGAAATACAGCAGTCATTTCAAAATGGGAGGCACTGTCATAAAAAATCAGACTTTGGATGGCCAGAAGGCTTAGTTTCCTTTTTTAAATGCTAAAGAAAAACATATTTGAGAGTTTGTGGAAAACGACGTACATCGGATGGCCTTGTGTCATCTTGCATTGCTTAATCTTGCTCCTGGGCAGTTCTTGTGAGCTTTCATCTAAACTCATCCTAGTCGGAATCAAGGCGTTCTAACAAAATAATGACCTTTTTGCGCTATCAAGCCAAACTGCTCTACCTCATGTCCTGTGCTTGATTTCACATGAAACAGTATTTCTTTCAAACTGACCTTCCTCTGGGGTTTGACACAAACCTTGCTCGAGCTGATGAGCTTCAAGGAGGTGTGAGGTTCGCACTCCTGCAAGTGATCTCTGAGGGGAGCAGGAGTTGTGGTCCACTAACTCTGAGCCCTCAAGAGGGGCTCCCCCGAGGAGCCTTTGAGAAGGCTCAGCCCTTAAATGCTGTGCAGCCCTTCCTGTTCATGCCTCCCAGCCCATCCTAAGTACATGGAACCACGTAGATCATCAGTACTTCCATTAACTGTCTCCCTGGAGTTCCCGTCGGGGCGCAGTGGTTAATGAATCCGACTAGGAACCATGAAGTTGCAGGTTCGGTCCCTGGGCTTGCTCAGTGGATTAAGGATCCAGCGTTGCCGTGAGCTGTGGTGGAGGTCACGGACACGGCTCAGATCCCGAGCTGCTATGGCTCTGGCGTAGGCCAGCAGCTGCAGCTCCAACTGGACCCCTAGCCTGGGAACTTCCATATGCTGCAGGTGTGGCCCTAAAAAGGCAAAAAAAAAAAAAAAAAAAAAAAAAACCTGTCTCCCTGGCCCTAGTCTGCTGGGGAGCAGCCCTTTCACCCACCCCCAACTGGAACAGGAGTCTGTGGCGCCCTCCCAGGCTCTAGCTATTTCCTGAAAGGCCAAGGCCTGAACTCTGCTTTTTATTTTTTGGTACCTTCTCTGTACCAGTGTCTCAAGCATCTAATAGAGGATTTCACTGAAGTTTCATGCGCCGATCATTAGTTCTTGTATAGATGAGAAAAAAAGACTCAAAGAGGTTGAGTAGGACCCAAAGCCCTGAGCTAGTAAATGACAACTCAGTCAAAGGCTTCAGGCCCTCCAGGCAGGTCCTGCCCTTTGAGAAAACCCGCAGAGCTGCAAAGACGGACCAGGAACACAAGCAAGGGGCAGGCCCTGCCCCTCCATTGAAATCTCTCAGAAATGTATCTATCTTCAAAGGTTAGCTCTTAAAGACAAAGAATGCACGAATTAGGAGGGGACAATCTGGGAGACCTACCAGGGCAGGGTGATTTCTGAATCTTTCAAAGGGTTAAGAATATCAAATGCAGGATATCCAAACCCCTCTGCTTCAAATCAGGTTTCCTGGCCAGCCTGATGCCAGTGAGAACAAACCCACCAAGCCTTGGGGAGGTGGGGGTGGCTATCAGTGGCTGTCACCCTGTCTTCCTCCGGCACTGGGCGAGTGCTTTTCAAGATACGCTATGGTAAAATCCTCAAAGGAATATCATTAGCCAAGAACTGTAATCTTCTCAGAAAAAGGCCAAACAGCCTCTCTCTGCGGGACCCCATTCAGCTCTTTAACAAAAAGGTTAAGCTGAATATTGTCCTCATTTCACAAAATTGCAAATCAGGCAGTTTCTCCTGACACGGCCCACACGTGTAGCTCTTTTGGGTTGTTTTAGAAAATGCATCACATTTGTTTATCAGCTCCCATGCAGCCACAGGTGTGCTCTGCCCAGGAATCTTGGTGGAGGCAGAGGGATGAGCGGCCAGGCAGAGCCCTCCCCTGGCCACAGAGGGCTGGAACTGGATCCCTGTCTGACAGTCACTGGCTGGTGACACTGAACATGTCACTTCACCTCTGCATGCTTCTGTTTCCTCATCTGTGAAATGAGTGAGCTGGACCATATAATCTCTAAGGTGTCTTCCAGCTCACCATTCTGAGGTTCTATTACTGAATAATAGGGGAATATGAGAGTATGCTCAAAACACCAGAGCAAGGCTTCGCCTGCGGAACACAATCACTGATTTTGTTTGCAAGCTGAGTGGCTTTTTCCCATCAGTGAGAGAGGTTGTGAAAGCTCTTCTCGAGCAGGCCCCATATTAAGAAAATCTGATACATGAGAAGCTCAACTTGCTAAACAGATAAATTAGAAGGTGATTATTTGCATTACAAAAGAACTCACCACAGGTTTCCTTTAAATAGCTAAATCCCCCGTGCATTTAAAATGCAATCTGATTTAGCAGAATTCAATTTACGCAGGTTTTTTTTTTTTCATAACACAGCTATTGCATAAAAAGACCATATTTAATGAGAAGCCACTTTTATAGTATGTATCATATAAGATGATAGGGGTGAAACTAGCATTTATTGAGAGCTACAGTGTGCCTGGAGCCTCGCACACATTATTTCATTTCCTTCACAAGATAGGACGATGGGCTTGGTATCAGCCCCATGTGGCATCTAAGGAACCTAAAAACAGGAAGGAAGATTAGATGAATGCGTCTAAAATCTTGGGCCAGAATTTAAATTCAGAACTGCTACTATGGTCTCTCCCTTACCCCCACCCCACCCTCATCCCTCGTGCAACAGAGCAGGGATGTAGATCTGCCCCGATTTGAGGATGAAGACTGCGAGCGTGGCAGCCTAGGGTCTGAGAAGTAAACTCCCCCCCCAAACTTACTCAGGAATGATTTCTGGCCCCTTCCCAGGATTGTGAAATCAAATGATACACTGTGTATCAAAGTATTTATAACCGCCAGGGCTGTAAGAACATACAAGGATACTACTATTCGTTGAACACTAATTCCAATATTTTACCCATGTGCTTACAAGACTCCCCCCCAAAAAAAATACTTTCACCTCACATTCAGGGCTGATCAGACCTTAGGTCACGCGTCCAAAGAATCAAAAGAATTCAAAGAAAAACCGGAAAGAAGGACACAGAGGAAAAGTCAAATCGAGATGCAACATCTGGCTGGAGAGCTGAGGTTCACCGACACCTGGAGCATCCAAAGGGCTAAAGAAAGTGGTGACAAGATAGTCTTCTGCAGGGAAAAGAGGAGAGTAGGAAACCTTCCTGAGTTGTTCGCAGGATATGACGAGAGTTTCTACCAATCAAGCTCATTACCACTGGAAAAGTTAGCCAGCACACAGCCCAGACGTTTCTGTCTAGCTGTACCCCTGCCTGCAAAAGTCCGTGGTGCTCAGTCATTGCCACATTCTCCTCTCTAGCCCCTTCTGCATCTTCCTATTTCTGCTCACCTGCTCCCTCCTCCTCCTCCAGACCTGGGTCTCCCCTCCCTGAGCACTGATGTGTCTGTTCTATGGTTACAATCTCAAGATCTGCTCCTCTTGTTACTCGGGCCCTCCCTGGGGAGTGAGTAAATTCGCCAACAGGTTTCAAAACCTGAAGATGCCAACTGGAACATCTGCATTTCTAAGACCATTTGCAGGAGATTCGTGGTTTCTTTACCAAAGAAACGTCTCTAATAGTGGTTAGGACTGGCAAAGTAACAAGCCAAAGCTAGGAGGGACCATAAGTCGAGAGCCTCTCAAATCACTCCCACAGCAATGCCCACCCCTCAGAAGGCAGGTCCTGGGATAAGAGTGCACCATGCTCAAGGTCCAAAGTCAGTGGGTAAATGGAGTTCCTGTTGTGGCTCAGTGGTTAACGAAACCGACTAGGAACCATGAGGTTGCGGGTTCGATCCCTGGCCTTGCACAGTGGGTTAAGGATCCGGCGTTGCCGTGAGCTGTGGTGTAGGTCGCCGACGCGGCTCTCGGATCCCATGTTGCTGTGGCTGTGGTGTAGGCCAGCAGCTACAGCTCTGATTCGACCCCTAGCCTGGGAACCTCCATATGCCACAGGTGCGGGTGCAGCCCTAGAAAAGGAAAAACAAAAACAAAAACAAAAAACAAAGTCAGTGGGTAAGTTCATCACTATTTGTCCAAGTACCAAGTAGAAATGAAAATCAGAGCAAAGAGCTCCCTGAGCCAAGGAAGAAAGGAAAGAAAGGGAGAGAGAGAGAGGGAAAAAGAGAAAGAGAGAGGAGGGAGGGAGGAAGAAAGAAAGATGGATAGGGAAGGACGAAAGAAAGAAAGAAAGGGAGGGAGGGAGGAAGGAAGGAAAACAGTTCAACTTTAAATTTCTAGCCGACAGAAAGCCCCTCTTAGGATGGAAACCTTCCAATCCAGCGGGCTCTCCATTCACATCCTTTCCTCCCAGAACAACATGGAGCGCCGCCCACCCCCCTGAACAAAATACATGGGTGAGTCTAATGATATCCAATCAGGTTCTTTCAAGAAAACAGCAAGTTTTCAAAAGCCAGCCTATTCAACAGGCATGAAGATGGAGCCAGATCTATGCTGTGGATTCAGTTAAAAGATACATCCATGCAACTGCTTCTTTTTAAGACACCAAGACAGGGTAACCCCATTCCCTGGACAAAAGCAAAGTCCTGTTTCTGCTGGGCATTCCAACTGCAGGAGGACAACAGCGGGAAAGGACCTTGGAAGGAAAAAAAGCATTGCTACCATGAGCACATGTGTACAGGGTTCTGTGCCTCCTGCCCTGAAGACAGTGGAACATTCTTACACAAAGATTGACACTAGATGTTGCCAACATGAATGTCAGCGGGTTGTTTGCTGCATAAATACCAATTAAACAAGCCCCCGCAGCAGCTCCAACCCGCCCAACCAACTTGAAAAGCGCACATCTCTCTAGACCCCTAACTTTCTCCTGCACCCACTGGCACTCAACTCTTCCTTTTATCTATTCCTTTTAGATTCAGATGGTTTTAGAATTATTCAAGTAGTCATAATTTGTAAAAGGAGCAGGAGGGCAGAACTAGCTCACACAAACCAAATAGAACAAATGGAGCCTAAATAGCAGTACTGAGCTGTGTTCTCAGCATCTTTATACTGGATAAATTTTCTCCTGAAGAGCTTCCCTCTTCTATTTCTCCCCACACCCCTGATTTAAAAGCAAGAATCCTTTGTCTTTATCTCAAGTATGACACAACCTGTAGTTGACAGTGAAATAGGAAAATTGCATTTAAAAATCTTACTTCATTTTCCCTGATGGGTAAGGCTTTCCCTTTCAAAATTATCAAACCACATATTTTCAAGAAGCAGGCAATGAATTACAGAGAGCTGATTTTATCTCCTACAGAGATCTTTCACAAGATCTGCATTATTCACAAGCAAGTGACCAAGATAAACTAAAGTGGTTTCTGTAGCCATCTGCAATTATTGACAAACAATTTCATAGAGGAAAATGTAAATTACAAGTCAAGTGCAATAAGCTGTTTATCCAAGATCTACCTGCTGGTGGCTCTTTTTCTCTTTTTATTTCTTCCTTTCAAGCAAGATACAAGCTATCATCGGAATGCATTTCTCCTGTTTATGATTGTCTTTATCAATACCTCCACCACAACCCCGTTTGCCAGTTCTGCATGTTGGCAGAATTTGTATTCAATCGCGGTAGTGGCTGAGCCCTTAGTGTATTCTTGGGTGTTCAGGAGACTCCCACGTCGTCAGGTCTGTGGGAAAGGATCACCCCCAAATGGCACATAGGGCATTTCCTCCCGGGGCGGGACTTGCTTCGGAGAGTGAGGGTTTGGGGCTGCACCTGGCCGGCGGTGGGTCTATTTTCACCCGCACCCTCCCGGGCGCACAGCCACCCTCTGATCCCAGGCTCTGCAATTTGGACCACGGAGGAAACAATTCTTCAGGGAAGCGTGGGGGTGCCGTCTTGCGCAGTTGGGTGACTCGCACACCCCTCTGCCTTTCATTTGCACCAAGGGAGCGTGTCAGACAGACGGCGCTTTTTTGGAGGGGTTGGGGATCTGTTATATTTTCACCAACTGTATGTAGGAACCTCAAGGGATCTCCGAGCTGTTTGACAGAGCAGATGAGCTCGCTCTCGGTGTGGCTCAGTGGGTTCCCTACCTCTGCCTCTATCTCAGCCCGCAGCCACTCACCCCGCCCCCGGTCCCCTCTGCCCTGCCGCATCTTCCTTTTTCTTCTCAGTTCCTTCGGCTGTTGAACCCAGGCTCTGAAGAGAGCCAGGGCCTTAGGAGAAGTACCTGGTTTCTCTTGCCTTCCCGCGCCGCCCGGGTATCCCGGCGCCGCCCCAAACCCCCGGCGCGCCCGGGGATCCAGGCTCCGCACGCCGCGGGGCAGGGCAGCGCCTCCGCCCCCGCTGCACCTGGCAGCCCGGAGCGCCCACGCCCCGCACGGGTCCCAGCCAAACTGGGGCTGCTCTGGCTGCAGGTGCTTCCGAGGAGCTGTCGGGTGCACTGCCATTGCTTTTTAAACTCAAGATCCCAGAGACCATTCCTCCTCTCCCCCCACCCCCAACAGAACACGGAACTCCAGTGTTTTCCCGAAAGCCACAAAAGGGGGGCGCGGAAATCCCAACCTCGCCGGGCCAACTCGGTGAACGCGAACTTAAGGCAAAAATGTAGGCTATGCGGGGATGTGGAGTCTCGAGAACCGCCAAATCACCCGGCTTCTTCCGCGACCCCCATCTTCCCTAGATCCCGGCTAGACATTCATGCAGCCCCACGCTCAGGAAGGTGGGGGTTACCCCAACTCATCCCGGAAGCCTCTAACTTCGGAAATCCCTCCCGTTAGATTCGCAGAACGGAGGTACCTCGTCATCTCGGCGGGGCAAGTCCGGATTCCGCCAGGGCAGGTCCAGGAGGTCACCCGGGGCAGGCAATCCGAGGAAGAGCGCATTACAATTCTGCCGCCGCACGCCCCATTCGAGCACCCCAGGCGCGCCTGCCCCTTCCCATCACCCTTCGGTCTCCCATTCAACGACTAAACTTTTGGGGGACCACATCTCCAAGCCTTGGGAGTTCCATGCTAAGCGTCCTTCTTTTCTGAACCTCTTCACTGGAATGTAATCATGGGAAGATAAGAGGGGTGGCTGCCTTATTCTTTGCAACGTAAAATCAACAGACACCCAATCAAGCTCCAATGCCCGGCCAGCCCCTCGCCCCCTGGTGCCCACTCTCCCTCGCCCCCCATTCCCGTCACCTCCGCCCACCAGTTCTCTCCCAGACTCTGGGTGTGCAAGGCCATCTACTTGTGCCCAGGAAAAAGCAAATCACTAAAGTGATCTGAGAAGGAACGGTGCGCCTCGCGGTCCAATGAACGGTTTTAAGGAAAAAAATGGAAAAGGGAATAAAATTGGAGGAATTCTCCTTTTTTGGCAAGCACAGCCTTTGGGGAGAGTTTGGGGATGGGAGTTTTTTTTTTTTTTTTTTTTTTTTTTTTTTTTTGCCTGTGGTTCGGCACTTGCTCTCTCCTCCTTCTGCTGCTCGGCGTCTTACCCTGCTCCCCGCAGAGGGCGCGGTGAGGAAGCCCGCGGGAGGCCCGCAGGTCCATGTCAGCGCCGCCGCCGCCGCCGCCGCGCGAGGCGAGCACCGCGGCCGCACTTGTGGCTGGTCTCTGGGCTGAGGGGGCTGAGCTGGCCCAGCCGGCGCCAAGTCTCTTCCATGTGAATAACAAATACTCCCACCGGCGGCCGCGATTGGTCTGCGCCCAGCGCCTCCCGATCCTCCGCCCGCGGCCATTCACCCGGCGCGGCGCGGGGAGCCGCGGCCGGGTTCGCGCCCGGGATCGCCAATCGCTTCGCGCCAACCAGTCACCTCGAGAAAAAGGAGGAGGAACCCCGAGGGGCGGGAGCCCCTGGATGTTGGCGTCTCGGAGCTGCCCGGGGGCGGGCAGGGAGAGGGACACTCGGCCGGCGGATTGCCCTCCGCGCTACAGCACCTCAGCCCTCAGCAACGCGGGGACCAGAAATGTCAACAGTTCTGATTTTACACATCACCCCACCCGCCCCGCCCCTAACAGAAAAGGGAGGACCCAAAGACTGGGGGAAGGGGGAGACTGCCGGGAGGTTAGGAGAAGTGCGGGTGGCTAGAAGGAGGAATATGGCTGGGAAGGAGCTGAGTGCCTCCGACTGCCAGACGAGCCCGGGACCCGCGCGGGAAGCGCCGCGCCAAGGCCATCCGGAGCCCGTAGTCGGGATCGCGAGCCCGGGGCTCTCCTTTGTAAGCTCTGCTCCGAAAAGGGTCACCGTGAAGAATACAAGGCAGACAGCACCTGTCCCGCCCCACGCTTTTCTGTCCGGGATGCTTAAAGTAAAGCCTCGCGCTTCCCCTGCAAAGTTTGCTCGCGCTGCGCTACTGCTCGGCCTTTTGTCCCGCCCCGCGGCTCGGGCGATGTCTCCCCGCCTCCGGCCGGTGGCTCTCAGGGCGCCGTCTACCGAACCCCCGCAGCCGGAGCTTGGACTGAAGACCCGCCCGCTGCGGGCCCTGCGCAGAAGTGGGGGCGGGCCGGTACGGTTCTAGCAGCCGCAGGTGCTGGGTAAGAAACTCCTGGGGACCCGCGCCGCGCGGCTTCTGGGTTCCCAAGGGGAAAACTTGGGATTCCCTTCGCCTCTAGTCGATGATAGCCAGCCAGGCTCGACGTGCGAGGTCCAGCGGCCCTCCCCAGGAGCTACCGCCCAGGCACCCCGCGCCTGCCGGGGCGAAGGAGAGAGGGAGCCCCTTGCCGCCCGGCGCCTGGAGAGCTGCGGCCGCCCGGCCTTGTGTTGGTGAGAAAGTTCCATCTAGAGGCTGCCGCGCGCAACTGCAGCCGGCGCCCCAGGCCTGACCTGCTGTCTGGCCGCGGGGTGAGCCAGAGAGCAAGTGCTGCCTGTCCCTACTGCCCAGACCACGTGGGAACACACTAGGGGCAACGGGGGGCAGCCAGCAGGAGATGAGGAAGATGCCCAGTCCAAGGTAGGCCCTCTCCCCCCATTCGACATCTCTGCAATGAATTTCAACTTTCCAAGCCTCATAAAACTCATAAGCATCACGACGGGTATCTTCCGTTATTCTGTGCATTCTAATTTTCGCACCAGCTCTGCGAGGTGATCAAAATTAAGTCCATTCTCCAGGTGCGGAAGAAACTGAGGCTTAGAGACACAGCTGGAAAGCCTATGGAAAGTCTGGAAAGTCCTAGAGCCAGAAATCAGAGCTTCCTGGCTTGCAAGCTCCATACACACTTCCTCCCTGGGGCTGTTGCTTTTCCCAAGGCTGGGATTAGGGTTCCAAGTTTTCTCTTTCCTAAAGCCTCCCTCGCCCTTTTGTCACTTAGAAAAACCTACAGATTTCCAGCCCAGGAGACCTCTTCCCCTTTCATTTCCATCTCTTCCCATTCCCTTCCCTTCCCTCTCCCATCATCGTATAAGAGGCTATTCGACGGTAGCCACAACCACCTGAAGGAGGATGGAGAGTTTGCAGACATAAAATAGGCTGGGTCCCCTCACCTCAGGTTTCTGTGTAGGATCCTCAGTTCACTGTGAATGCACAGCACAGCCTTGAAGGGAGTGAGCAGCAGGCAGTGCAGCTTGGGGCAGGGAGGGTACAGGAAAAGAAGCCCTTCACAATCCAGAGATGGGGCTGGGAGGGCTCATCCGTCCCAGAGTCGCATATGAAACTCGGGGGACTTTCCTCCTAGCTGGAAGGGCTCCCTCTTCCCCTAGAGGTATGAAGCTGAGCAGCCTGATTTCAACAGTGGACAGGCCCACCTCACACGGCAGCCTGGTCACATCTGGCTCAGCAGAGGGATGCAGGTGTCCCCACCCCTCTCTAAACCCCTCACTACTTGCGCTTGAACATTGGGGGTGGGGAGACGGCCATGAAGGCGAGGGCAGGCAGGGCAAGGGTGAAGGTACCCCTCAAGGCAGAGCTCCGGCCTGCACCGTGGCCTTCAGGGTCTGCTAGCAGCCAGCTGTGGGTCCAGCAGGGTTGTCCCCCAGGCCAGCGTGGGGGGCAGCACCCTGGCACTCTGGTGGGCCCATCTCAGTCAGGAGGACAGCACAGCCAGTTGTGGTTCTGGAGGCCCGACAAGGCTGAGGGAGCTGCCCAGGGGACAAATGCCCAGCGAGCCTGCTCTTCTCCTTCCCCTGTTGATCACTACCTGCCAATGTCTGGTGTCTGACACACGCACGGCAGGCTTCTCTGGTGCAGCCCTCTGAGACATGCGCAGAGGTGATCTGCCCTAGGGAAAGAATAGTTCTGCTGTTGGGTTTTGCATCATTTTTAACCCTTGAAAGTCAGAACAGGGCCATCGTCTCCCAGAATCTGACCAGTAGGGAATAGATTTTTTTCTACATACCCTGGAGGGTTTCCAGTGGCTTTATCTCATGGCCCCTGAGCTAGTGACAAGCCCAGACACAGGTTAGAATCCACCCAGACTGACAGCCACTCAATGGCACAGGAAGAAAGACGGTCTCCACAAATCACTGGCAACTACTCACTATGGAATCGCATCAGTAACACTCATGTGAAAGAGGCTCTAGGCAGTCCAGCCCCTAGTCGTCAAGCTCAAAGCCCACAGTTCTGCTTGCCCTTTGCTGCAGCCTGTGGCAGGGACGGTTCCAGAGTCAGCCGCCTGGTCTCGCCTTGGGCCACCACACCGCAATGTGAAATGTGTCTTTGGAAAGTGTCTGACTTCATCATTTATCCCACCCTAAATATTTATGCAAACGAAATCTATTTCCTGGTGGTTAATCCTCCAAGAAAATTTGCCTGTAATCTCCTCATTTTCCATTGATTTAAAACGTGAAAAACTGCCCATGTGTTAGAAAATACAAAAAACAATGCCATATGTTTGGGGTCCATTTAACTCAAGCTGTGATATGTATTTCACACATGGAGATTTATGCCACAATTCCTGCTTTGGGGTAATCACTGAGACTCGGAACCTTTGCAGGCTACTCACCCAGGAGGAATATTGACAGCACGACGCTCCCACATGGAGCAGAGCTGACAGGGGAAAGTGGGAATAGAATTTGTTTCTTTTGGAAACGCAGACAGTATTTTTTTTTTTTTTTTTTTTTCTTGGCTAGACCATCTGCAAGTGGTGGCGAGTATACCATGTGGGTTTTGCTCAGTTTATGAAAGTACCGGCTACTGGAAGCAAGAACAAACATGCAGGACTGACAGGGCCAGTGAGGTTCAGACAGCATGTGCACCCCGCGCCCCCACCGTCAGCTGCCCCCTGTGCACAGAAGCCATGGGAGGGCTCTCCCAAGAGGGTGTCTATGGTGCAGTAACGCATGCATCCTTGCTGGCTTTATTTGGGAGCCTCAGAAGCACAACCTGGGATAAGGATTCAAGGGCAGGTAGTTTATTGGAGGCGAAGGAAGACCCAGGAGACCAATGGGCAAGTGAGCCAAGAAAAAGTGCATTATCAAGACAGCAGCCCAGGAGTTCCCGTCGTGGCGCAGTGGTTAACGAATCCGACTGGGAACCATGAGGTTGCGGGTTCGGTCCCTGCCCTTGCTCAGTGGGTTAACGATCCGGCGTTGCCATGAGCTGTGGTGTAGGTTGCAGACGCGGCTCGGATCCCGCGTTGCTGTGGCTCTGGCGTAGGCCAGTGGCTACAGCTCCGATTCAACCCCTAGCCTGGGAACCTCCATATGCCGCGGAAGCGGCCCAAGAAATAGCAACAACAACAACAACAAAAAAGACAAAAAGACAAAAAAAAAAAAAAAAAAAGACAGCAGCCCAGCGGCCCCTGCTGAGCCTGGGGATCTGCATGTTCCGGGCGGTTCTGATGTCACTACAATGAGAAACCCACTGCTTGCAGAAAATCATTCTCCTCACAGCTGATCAGCAGGCAGGGCATCTAAATATATAAAACCTTACTTGGGAGTTCTCTTGTGGCACAGGGGGTTGAGGATCCGGTGTGGTCACACTGCTGTGGCACAGGTTTGATCCCTGGCCTGGGAACTTTCACATGCCATAGGAGCAGCCAAAAATAAAAATAAAAACTTAAAGAAATACTTACTTGCAAAGCCTAAAGAGGTAGACCTGAGGAATCAGGAATCCAGGGAGGGGAGGCCCATGCTGCCTGTGTCTGTGGCCACAGAAGTGCCGTGTTTTTTCAACTCTTTTTAAACCGAGGAAGTTGCATCCCAGTGTTTTCTGAGAGGAAAAAAAGAAGCTGGGTTCCATCCATTCCTAACTTTGTGATGTCATCTTGAACTTTTACCATTTCTGCACCTATTCTTTTATTTTAATGATTTTTATTTTTTATAGTTCATTTATAGTATTCTGTCAATTTTCTACTGTACAGCAGTGACCCAGTCACACATATATACATATTCTTTTTCTCGCATTATCCTCCATCACGTTCTATCACAAGTGACTAGGTATAGTTCCCTGTGCTCAATTTCTGTTTTTTGGGTTTTTGGGTTGTTTTGTTTTGTTTTGTTTTTTGTCTTTTTAGAGCCACACCCACAGCATATGGAGGTTCCCAGGCTAGGGATCTAATCGGAGCTAAAGCTTCCGGCCTACGCCACAGCCACAGCAGCGCCAGATCCGAGCCAAGTCTGCAACCTACACCACAGCTCTTGGCAATGCCAGATCCTTAACCCAATGAGTGAGGCCAGGGATTAAACCTGCAACCTCATGGTTCCTAGTTGGATTCGTTTCCACTGCACCCCAGCAGGAACTCCTCAATTTCTTATCTTAACATGGGTGTGGCAAAAACAGGTACCTGTCCAACCAAGAGTCTTGCTCTCCTACGGACAGTGTATATTGTCACTGGACAGGGTGCCCTCCAGCGACACACACAGAGGGACTGCATTCCCCTACCCTCCTTGCATCTAGGATCTAAGAGGGGTCATGTATCTACTTCTTGTAAAATGAATAGAAATGATGCAGGTCACTTCTGGGCCAAGGAAATTACGAAGAAAATGCTTCCTTACCCTCTCTTTTTCTTGCAGCTGCAAGCAGAGATCTCCATGGTCCTAGGATTAGCAGCTCCAGAGGCAAGGACCCTAGGATTTCTCGCCAAGCTAAGGAATGCTGCCCACATACCAGAATATCAGCACCAAATTGTTTGGTGAGTGAGAAACTTTTATGTTTTGTCACTGAAATTTGAAGATTCAGTTGTTACAGCACCTAGTTGTTATTCAAATCAAGTGGTGTTGGAGGAGATTAGCAAGAGGACGTGACCACAAGCAATCAGAGGTCACTCGCCCCCTCCCCTGTCCTTGGAATGTAGCAGCTGTTCCAAGGATGGAGCCACAAGAGAGGAAGGTGCTGTTGAGCCTGTTGGACTGAATATGTAACAACCCAGTTAAGGCCTCTCGATAAGCTTTTCAAATTCTGGCCAAGAAATGCAGAGAATTACCTGTCTTGCAGCTGCCTAACACAAGCCTCGTATGCCCCCTTGCTCATTAAACCTGCCTCCTGCTAATCTGGAGGGGTCCGCCTCTATCTTCTGTCTCTCCTTGCCCTCCATGTACAGAGGAGTTTCTGATCTCACCCCGGGAGCTCCCAAGGTTGCCAGCCAGCAAGTGGATATGCTAACGTCCAGCTCCACTCACCCAGGAGACACAGCGGGGGGCCTTCCTGCTTCTTTAAGATCCACTTGAGGTCAAGCCGAGCGTGGCCCCATTCCCTTCCTCAGCAGTGCTTAGGCACCCAGAGGCACAGGGCCATGTTCACGACCTTCCCAAGCCCCATCCTCGCTACCCCCTGACTTGGCCTGGCCTGGGAGAAGGAAAGGCTCACCAAAGCAGCTCCTTGACCGCACTGCGGTGCTGGCCTCCTCCCAAAACAGCCACTCACGGAGACATCTTCAGGCCAAGGGGACTGAATCAATGAGAAAGCAATGGTTTTTCATTGCCTCTTATATAACTTCCTCCAAGCATCATAACATAGTCTTGTGAACCACCTGGGAAAGGGAAACCCTGCTTCCTGGCACTGAGACGCACTCATGACTTCCTCTCTACCCATCCTTCCCAGACCAGCACAGTCCTTCCTGTCTGAAAAACCTTCACAAACTTCTAGAGAGAGCATCCCAACTTCACCCACGCAATTCAGCCTCGGCTTGTTTATATTCTCGTTCTTCCTCTCTTATGGCACATCCGTCAGCCTGGCTCTCTTGTCTTATGGTGGAGTAAGCAGACTTCATTTGGGTCCCTGGGAATATAGTAAGTGATCAGGGGTTACTTGACTGTTAAGCTTGGAAAGATGGAAATTGCCAAACCACCATCTCCACCACCACCGCCTCCATCACCGCCACCTCCACCACCGCCACCTCCACCACCACCACCTCCACCCTTCACACATGCAATTTAGCTCCTTCTGAGGCTAAAAGGTGACACTAAAAAAAGCTTAATAGGAGTTCCCATCGTGGCGCAGCGGAAATGAATCCGACTAGGAACCATGAGGTTGTGGATTCGATCCATGGCCTCCGATCAGTGGGTTAAGGATCCAGCATTGCCATGAGCTGTGGTGTAGGTTGCAGACGCGGCTCAGATCCCACATTGCTGTGGCTCTGGTGCAGGCCAGCAGCTGTAGCTCTGATTAGACCCCTAGCCTGGGAACCTCCATATGCCATGGATGCGGCCCTAAAAGGACAAAAGACAAAAAAAAAAAAAAAAAAAAAGAAAAGAAAAGAAAACGCTTAATATATACCATATTTTTTAAATCACTTTGTAAAATTTGCTGGATTTAACTCAATTCCTAATATAATGATTCAGGTATTTCAGCTCCTTAGGTTTAAAAATTATTTGAACTTTATTCTTCAATTATTCACTAGATTTTTAATCTGAATCTCAGAAATCTGTGTTCTTATAAGAAAAACACTTAAACCAATGTTTGGCAGAGTTCGCTGGTGGTGCACTGGGTTAAGGATTCTGGTATTGTCACTGCTGTGGCTTGGATTGCTGCTATGGCACGGGGTCAATCCCTGGCCAGGGAACACCTACATTCATGGCTGTGGGCAAAAAAAAACTTGACAAATAGAAAGAATATCAATGTTAGCTATTAGTTGCTATTTTCCAAAAAACTATTTGTATTACATTTCATATGGGTTTAAAATCACAACAAAAACTTCTCGAATTAATACTGATGTAAGAAATGAGCTTTCCTTTCATGAAACTTCCAGGGAGAGGATGTTCTGGCTTGTTTTGCTGCTTGTCATCAACTGACCAACTAGTAATAAGCAGACAAAAGTATATAGATGGGCATGAACTCAACAATGCGTCCAGATAAACTATTCGATTCTTTCCAGGGTTAATAATCAAATAACTCGTGATGACCTACTTGGTCCAGGGAACTAAATGAAATGACAGCCACTACATCATAAAGCAATACAACCCAGTCTGACAGATGTGTAATAATACAGAGAAAATGCAGAAAAATAACTAACCAACAGCTAAATTATACGGAATAGGGTGCTCTAGGAGTTTGGGAAGGTTTTGAGAAGATAGGACCAAAACTGGTCTAAGGACACACAAAGAGGGAATAATGATTATATTCTAGTGCTTGTAGTAAACACAGCTTTCCCTCCCCAGGTAATTCAAAAGAATAATCTCATTAAAATACTATTTTCTAGGTGCAAAATGTGGCTCTTGTCATGAGCCCCACCTAGGTGTACTGAGATACCAAAAGGACCTCTTTAAACTAAGAGTGAACTTAGAAGGTAGTGTTCTAGGTATTTGTGGCTGTAGAACAAATTACCCCCAAAACTAACAGCTTTAAACAGCACACACAGGTTATCTCACAATTTCTACTGGTCAGGAATCCAAGCCTGGTTCACCTAAGTCTCCAACTCGGGTTCTTTCACAAGGCTGCCGTCAAAGAGTTGGCTGGGGTCTCAGCCTTCTCAGGACTTGCCTGGCAGGATCTGCTTCCAAGCTTACTGAGTGGTTGCTGGTGGAATTGAGCCCTTGCAAGATGCTGGACGGAGAGCTGTAGTCCCTTGCTGGCTGTTACTAGATCCTTGCCCCATCAGCTTCTCTATAAGGCAGGCAGCAGCATGGCAGCTGACTTCCTCAGAGGGAACAAGTAAGAGAGAACAAGGGAGGGTGCAGCCAGATGGAAGTCAGTCTTCTATAACCTTATCTTAGAAGTGACTTCCCATCACATCTGTCATATTCATCAGAAGTGAGTCACTAGGTCCAGCTCCATTCAAGGACAAGGTGAAGCTTGTACCAGGGCATGAACTCCAGGAAGCAGGGCTCTTTGGTGGTCATCTTAGAAGTCTGCCTCCTACTTGGTGGGGCCGTGACTGTTGCTTTGGAGAGCCTAATATGGGAGGTGAGAGGTCGGGGGTTGTGGAGCTCTAAGCATGCGTGTCTGTAGCTTATCAGGCACTCAGAGCAGTTGTTAAGCAAGGAAAAGCATCTACCGTTTATAAAACACTCTTCAGCTGACAGTCTTAATATATTGCTGCATTTAAAGGGGAATATAAGTCTGTGAGGTAGAGAAACAGCAGTGGGCAGGGGTTCCACTGCTTTTTAACAACTTTTTTCTAAATGGAAGCATTGTTGCTTTACAATATTATATAAGCTACAGGTGTACAAAGAGTGATTCACAATTTTAAAGGTTATACTCTATTTATAGGTATTATAAAACATTGGCTCTATTCCCCATATGGTACAATACATCCTTGTAGCTTATTTTATACATAAGTTTGTACCTCCTAATCTCCTACCCCTATTGCCCCTTGCCCCTCCTCCTTTCCTCTCCCCACTGGTAACCACAGGTTTGTTCTCTATATCTGTTTATCTGCTTCTTTTTTTGTTATATTCACTACCATATGACACAGAAATTCCACTTTGGGGTATATATCTGAAAAAAAAAACAGTAATTTGAAAAGATACACACACCCCAGTGTTCCTAGAAGCTTTAGTTAAAATAGCCAAGATATGAAAGCAACCTAAATATCCATCAACAGATGAATGGATATGTGTACGTACAATGGAATACTACTCAGCCGTAAAAAAGAATGAAGTCTTGACATTTGCAGCAACGTGCACGGACTTGGAGGGCAATGCGCTAAGTGAAATCAGTCAGGCAGAGAAAGACAAATGATGTATGATATCACTTATGTGTGGACTCTAAAAAAATACAACAAACAATGAATATAATTGAAAAAAAAGCTGACTCACAAACTTCAAGAACAAACTAGTACTTAACATCTTTAATTTTATTATTTTACTTTTGGTTTGTTTTTTGTTTTGTTTTTTGCTGTTGTTGTATTTTTGTCTTTTCAGGGCTGTACTCACAGCATATGGAGGTTCCCAGCCTAGGGGTCTAACTGGAGCTGTAGCCGCCGGCGTATGCCAGAGCCACAGCAATGCCAGATTTGAGCCACATCTGAGACCTACACCACAGCTCAGGGCAACACCGGAACCTTAATCCACTGAGGGAGGCCAGGGATCGAACCCACAACCTCCTGGTTCCTAGTCGGATTCACTAACCACTGAGCCACGATGGGAACTCCTATTATTTTATGCTGGGAGCTGAGTTTCAAGAATGGAATCCACCTGATGACAAAGTCCAGGGGACTCTGAAGAAAGGGCTGCAAAACAACAGGCTTGCCAGACCCCAGAAACTAGAGGACATTATGCCTGAGGATACATACCTTTAAGTTTCTGCTCTTTTGTAAACAATCTGTGCTTTGTTTACTGTACCTAACTCCCTGTCCCTTACCTCAAGAAAGGAATTTATTAACTTTTATTATCTTTGCCTGCTAAACCTCCAACTTACCTCCGGGAGAATAGCTCCCCACTGTCTACATTCAAATGGGTCTCTGATTTGACTTCTGTTTTTCACAAGATCTTAGATAATATTGGTATGCATTATTTAGCTAAAGCTGTTTTAAGTTTTTAGTAAGTAAATAAGTAAATTTTAGGAGTTATAGGTAGTTATTGATAATTATTGATTTATTGAATTAAGTATTTTAAGTATAGAAATCTATTAACAATAAAGTTAAAAGTAAAATAGTTGTTAGGTTTATAATCAGATGATTGTTCTAAGAAAACAATATATTTGCAATTTTTGCAACGGTCATGTGTGGCTGATGAGATTCCTAGTTCCTGCTGGATTGCTCTTTTATGGTGTTCAATTCTATTTTATGCTTTTAGACTGTACTTTACCCAAATCATGTGTTTTTGTTTGTTTTTTTTTTTTTTTGTCTTTTTGCTATTTCTTTGGGCCACTCTCGAGGCATATGGAGGTTCCCAGGCTAGGGGTCTAATCGGAGCTGTAGCCACTGGCCTACGCCAGAGCCACAGCAACGCGGGATCCGAGCCTCGTCTGCAACCTACACCACAGCTCACGGCAACGCCAGATCGTTAACCCACTGAGCAAGGGCAGGGACCGAACCCGCAACCTCATGGTTCCTAGTCAGATTCGTTAACCACTGCGCCACGACGGGAACTCCAAATCATGTGCTTTTTAATCTTAAAAGTTTATCTATGTTTTTTGGAAAATTTTGAGATCTTGATCTTCCATTGCTTATGTCAGTTTTAGCCTTTTCCCCTATGTAATTCGCTGTTGTCCACCAATAAATTAGAGACTGCTTGAGCACTCCTCGAGAGTGTCTGCGTCTCCATTCTTCTTCCTGCACCTGCCGCCCCTCCTCTTCGGGACCTCCCCTGACCCCCGGGCGGGCAGGACCCCGGCAATTTTGCTTTTGGCTGGTTACCCAGTACTCTAAAGGATTTCTCCTGCCTGTACCTGACAGCAGTCTGATTTTCCCCTTTTCCTCTTTCGTCTTCCACATTCAGATATTTAGTGGTGACTTTGTTGGAAGGTAGAAAAATGAAAATGATGCTCATTGTCTGGAAGCACTATTGCGCTTCTTCATTTTTTTTTTTTCTTCTCCATTTCAAGCTAAGAGAAAGGAGGAAGAGAGGCAGAAAAGGAGTCAAAGAAGGACGGTGGAAAGGAGAGAGGAAGGAAAACGAAGGTTCCAGGAAAGACTCCAACCACCTGAGGTTGTATTGCCTTAAATGATGAGTGAGGGAGGAATTCCCAGCTCAGTCTTTGAGATGGAGAACCCGAATCCCAGAGGATGTCCAGGGGAAAGCTGTGGGTACAGTTTTCTGAGTAGGAAAGGAAGCGGTGAAGGAAGCAAGTGTGTAGACTGGTGTGAACACTCCAGGTTGCAGGTGGGGTTGGGGGACCCCACGGCTGTGGAAAGTGGTGAGACGTGGCAGCGGAGGGTACCGTGCCCAGAGGAGTCGCTGGTGGGAAGGGCCAGGTACAGAGAAAGAGACGTAAAAAGTGAGACCTTAAACAAGAGATGGAGAAGAAGTCAGCTTTCTTTAAGGATTTGGGAATGGTTGCTCAGAACTGGAAGGGGTGTTTAAACAGGCCCAGGGAGGGTCCCATCCCTAACTCCTGGACCTGCTCCCCTCTCTCTCCCTCCTTCTCTGGCCTGCTCTGCCTTTGTCCCCATGCTACCCTTTCTCCTTCTTATCTTTCTTTTTCCCTTTCAGTCCTTACTTCCTAAGTGACCTTATTGCAGAACAGGAGGATATTTCTTAGATGTTATTCTTCCAGGATAGAATTTCCTGTTTCCTGTTCTATGTTTAAAACATTCAGAGATGATTATTTATTTAAAATTTGTGTTTTAACTTCGTTGTTTTTAATTTCTGTGACCCTCAATAGATTTTTTTTTCCCTTCTCTGACCCTTGATAGAAAAAAGTCTTCATGTCCCTACTTTGAACTATAATGGCTGGATTGAGTCTCTATATGTCGTCCTTGGCTATAACACAGCACACGTTTTAGTAAATTCTTCCTTGATGAAAAGGTCCTTTCTTTAAAGTCCAAGGGTTCCAATTGGAAATTAGCATGACCTGTCCAAATTAAAAATCTCTGGAGTTCCCGCTGTGACACGGGGGTTAAGAATCTGACTGCAGCCGTGCCAGTGGTGAAAGATTTGATCCCTGGCCAGGGAACTTGCCTATGCCATGGATGCAGCCAAAAAATAAAGGAATAAATAAAATGAAAACAGACATCCCTAAAAAAAAAAAAAAGCTCTGCGTATGACCTGGGGATTGAGGATTTCTTACCACAGAAAGTCGATACAAAGAGAGACTTAAGGTTAAACTGGTGTCAGTAATCAACATTGCAAATATACTGCTACCTCCTGACAAAGAACAGTAAAGAGTTTTATTGGCAGCAAATGGGGGGGGAAGGATGATAAGCAACAACAAACCTTGAAAGAAATAAAAAAAAGCCTAGTTCTCAAAAACCTAAAATTAAACTTTTACCTCAATTCTGATACTATTTTAGCAGCATGTGCAGGGCCTCCAGCTGCTACATCCTGAAGTGTGATCCTGTCGCTGTCACAGTTGAAGGAAGACTGTGTCCCAGCAGTGCCTTGACTAAGAGGCCTCTCTCAGAGATACGAGGGTGGCATCGGATGGCGCTCCAGCTACCACAAGTAAGGAGGGGTCTCACCACACCAGGCTAGGCCAGAACATCCCCTCGAGTCTGCAGACATTTCGGACATAACCCCGTATCCCACCATAAAGATATTTAGAGAGTTCGCTGTGCTCAAGTGCAAAATAATCAGGTGAGGATTTTGCACAGTCCCTAAGAAATAGACAATTCTCGTAGGTGGGGAATGGACCTGACTTGCCAGATGCCACCAAAACTCTAATCAGACTTACAATCTAGAAGGCTGATTCCCCGCCCCCCACAATGAGCTGCCTTGGACACCAGTTAAATAGTCATTCCTCAAAGGATGTTTCCCTTACAACCTCCCTCCACCCCCCCTCCAAAACCATTACCCACATTCATAAAGAGATTGCCTCCCCCTAACCCTTGACTATTATCTCAGCACAAGAAGAAATCTATGCTAAAAATAGAAATTACCATGTTTCCTAAGTGGCTCCCTAAACAGCAGGGAGCCTGAGTCCACTCTCAATGCTCCCGGCCAATCTGTTGGTCAATAAAATTTACTTGACGTCTCAGCTCTCCGCCTTCCTGGGTGTGGAGAAAAGAGAACTTTCCTGCACTGTTGGTGGGAATGTAAGCTGGTACAACCACTATGGAGAACAGAATGGAGGTATCTCAGAAAACTAAATATAAAACTACCATATGATCTAGCAGTGCCACTCATGGGCATATATCCAGACAAAACTTGCATTCAGAAAGCTACATGCACCCCTATGTTCATCACAGTGCTGTTCACAACAGCCAAGACATGGAAACAACCTAAATGTCCATCCACAGATGAATGGATTAAGAAGATGTGGTACATATATATACAGTGGAATACTACTCAGCCATAAAAAAAGAATGAAATAATGCCATTTGCAGCTACATGGATGCAACTAGAGATTCTCATACTAAGTCAGTCAGAAAGAGAAAGACAAATACCATATGATACCACTTATATGCAGAATCTAACATATGGCAAAAAATGATCCTATCTACAAAACAGAGACAGACCATGGCCATGGAGAGCAGACTTGTGGTTGCCAGTGGGGATGGAGTGGGATGGCCAGGGAGTTTGGGGTTGGTGGATGCAAACTTTATATTTGGAATGGATGGGCAGTGGGGTCCTACTGTATGGCACAGGGAACTGTGTGTGACTGGGTCATTTTGCTAAACAACAGAAATTGAAGAAACATTGTAAATCAACTATAATTTAAAAACAAAGAAACACAACAACAAAAAGTAGGAAATATATATATATATATATAGGAGAGAAAAATGGGGAAGGAAAGGAAAAATAAAGGACCAATGCAAGAAGCAGTCTAGACAGTAAGAAAGTGATGAAGGTAAAAACCTGAACATATCACAGTGTCAGAAAACCATCTCAGACTTGGAAATAGGCAAGAAGAGATTGCTGGGAACACTTTCAGTATAGTGCTGGACTTGGCTTTTTACTGTCTAGGCCCGTTCCCAACTCTGCAGAACAGAGGTTAACTTCTAGATGTTTGTTTGTGGACTAGATAACCAGTGAGGTTATAGTTTATGGCTCAGTTGGATATCAACCAATTTTGCATCTATCCTCTCACTCTTCTTTTCTTCTTTTTTTGGCTGCCCCCATGACATAAGGAGTTCCTGAGCCAGCGGGTCAGACCCTTTAACCCACTGAGTTGGCCCAGGGATTGAACCTGCCACCTGGGGCTAGAGAGACACCACAGACCCCACTGCACCACAGCAGGAGCTCCTATTCCCTCGCCCTTGTCTGAGTACTACCTATAAACACATAGCTACTCAAACGTTCTTTGAACCAGTTTTAACATCACATAGGTTCCCTCATTAATGAAGGATTTCATAAAATCTTTGATGAATGTTTATTTTGTATTTTTGTGAAAGTCATGATTTTCTTCTTACAAAAATTACCAAAGATCTTCATGACACATCATTAGGGAAACAGGAGGTGACTAAGGAGCTAGAACCCATCACCTGGCTATCAGGCTCCATAATATACCCAGCCGCTTGGCTAGTCTGGTTTCCCGTCTGAGAGAGTTTCGTTATTACCATCCAGTGCTATCAAAGAAGTGATAAGTTACATAGATATAACTTTATATACTCCATTTAATGACCAAAGTCAGTATTTATTCATCCATTCCACAATATTGTATGTCTATATTATAGATTCTCTATACTAGGAAAAATGGGAAAATGCCCTTTTTGAAAATTCAATTATTTTCAAATAATAGGGCCATGAAAAGACACTTTAGAGTTTTTTACCAACTTTTTTAAAAAAGAAATTTAATGGAGTTCCCTTCGTGGCTCAGTGGTTAACGAATCCAACTAGGAATGATGAGGTTGCAGGTTCCATCCCTAGCCTTGCTCAGTGGGTTAAGGATCCAGTGTTGCTGTGAACTGTGGTGTAGGTTGCAGACGTGGCTCAGATCTGGCTTTGCTGTGGCTGTGGCATAAGCCAGCAGCTGTAGCTTCACTTCGACCCCTAGCCTGGGAAACTCCACATGCCTTGAGTTGTGACCCTAAAAAAGACACACACACACAAAAAAAAAAAAAAAGAAAGAAAGAAAGAAAGAAAGAAAGAAAGAAAGAAAGAAAGAAAGAAAGAAAGAAAGAAAGAAAGAAAGAAAGAAAGAAAGAAATTTCATGGTTCTCTTTCTGTCTGAAGGGGATTCTATACCCACAGTAGAAATATGGCTTAGAGGGGCAAATGCTGTTCTAAGACTGAAAGGAGAAATAGTTTCAAAACCCAAGCTAATTGCTAGTATTTGAAAATATCAAGAAAATGGGAACAATGAAAACTTGGGGTAAGTCTTAGAAAAATGTAGCAGCTGAAGTGGTTGGATTGACATCTACACAACGCAGGCATTGCTCCCTCATTCCTGAGTAGTTAAATGAGCTGGGATAACCCACAGAGACTGGTTCGGTTGGTTAGAATGCTGTGTGATGAGATCATGATGGCAGGTTCTCTTGCTAGGTAAGTTAGTTAGCTGCACTCAATTCTCTAGCTGAAAACTCTCCGATATCTCCAGTTAGCCACAGGGACATGGGGCTGTGTGAATTAAGGAGTCCCTAAGTAAGAGGACTGGGTTTGGTCTAGATTCTACCACTTACAGGCTCAAGGACCTTAGATGAAGTCACGGTCTGCCCCGATCCTCCGGATCATCTGCAAGTTGAGGTCTCTTATGAAGCCCTAGGTTGTCATTATTACTATGATTGATTTAGACAGGTTGCTGATAAAATTAGAGATCAGAAAGTAGCTTGCTAAAATGTAGCAATAAGATCAATTGTTAATATGTTTTAAGAAGCGATGTTATAATAGAAGTTTTGTATAACTGATGAGGGGACAAAAACAATGGTCACCCAAATAACAGATACAACTTCAGCTCAGAAGAATGAAGAGTACCCCAAATAGAGAGAGTCAGGACTTATTTAGACAAAGATATTCCTAAACTGGAGAAAGCTCACACAGCAATTAACATTAACCCGAATCGAATATCATTTTAGCAACACTATTTAACGCTGTGCTCGGCAACAGCTGCCGTACCATCAAAGAGCAGACTCGTCCAACCATCCCGGGGAGGTGGTCCTGCCAGGACAGTTGGGTAAACTGGGGTTCCTATTTGTTGATGAAGCACCCCATGAATTCAGCTTGATTTCATCAAGCCCAAGACAAGTTGAGCTTCCTGAAGATACAAATGCAATGGCATGACTTTTTTAAAATGAGGATCTCACCCTGAGCTAAAGTGTGTAATTCTAAAAGCTGCCACACATAAGTTTCTACCTGAGGCAGGTACCAGCCAGATCCTCACCTGCAATGAGAGTGCATGTGTGGGACTTCAAGCAGAATTTCCCTGTGAAGAGGGAAATACTATTAATAAACTTGTTGATGAGGCTAATTTTTTTTTTTTTTGCTTTTTAGGGCCGCGCCTATGACACATGGAAGTTTCCAGGCTAGGGGTCCAATCGGAGCTGTAGTCACCAGTCTACACCACAGCCACAGCAATGCAAGGTCCAAGCCCTGTCTGTGGCCTACACCACAGCTGACAGCAGCACCAGATCCTTAACCCACTGATCAAGGCCAGGGATCTAACCCACATCCTCACGGATACTAGTCAGGTTCATTTCTGTTGAGCCTCAGTGGGAATTCCCAATGAGGCTTTATTTTAATCAGCCTTTGTTGAGGTGCAGCTCACAGCTATATGGTAACAACAAAGAGATTTCAAGAAAAAAGTATTTGTCTACAATAGATTTTGATTCAATGCCTCAGCCTCTACAGACCATTCGTAAGTCATGGAACTTGGGAGAGCAGCCTAGGGATATAGATGCTTAAGATCTTTAGGAGTCCCCGTTGTGGCTCAGTGACAATGGCGACTAGTTGTCATGAGGAGGTTCCATCCCTAGCCTCGCTCAGTGGGTTAAGGATCTAATGTTGCCATGATCTGTGGTGTAAGTCACGGATCTGGCATTGCTGTGGCTGTGGTGCAGGCCGGCAGCCACAGCTCCAATCTAACTTAGCCTGGGAACTTCCATGTGCCGCAGGGGTGGCCCTAAAAAAAAAAAACAAAAAAACATTTAAACTTAACAACAGTAGTAAGAATAATTGGTACAGGGAGTTCCCGTCGTGGCTCAGTGGTTAACGAATCCAACTAGGAACCATGAGGTTGCGGGTTCAATCCCTGGCCTTTCTCAGTGGGTCAAGGATCCAGTGTTACCGTGAGCTGTGCTGTAGGTTGCAGACGCGGCTCGGATCCCACGTTGCTGTGGCTCCTGGCGTAGACCAGCGGCTACAGCTCCAATTGAACCCCTAGCCTGGGAACCTCCATATGCCAAGGGAGCGGCCCAAGAAATGGCAAAAAGACAAAAAAAAAATTAAAAAAATAAAAATTAAAAAAAAAGAATAATTGGTACATTCACGAAAGGCTGAAGAGCACTTGCATTTCACATCAATGAGTATTTTCAAAAGGCATTTTGCACCCAAGAGTTGTGCATTTCACTCTCCACCTCTGTGAGCAGCTTTGGATCCCTAACCAGCCAAATGGCAAAAGCTCTGTAAGAGGGCAACGGGTAAGCCCATGTGAACGTCTTAATAAGACAGAATCCATCATTATTTTAGAGGAAAGTGGCTGAGATATTCAGTATCTTAGGAACTTGACAAGTCTCTATGAAGTTATTTTTTTCACTTATAAACCTTAGGGACAGATTTCTGCCTGTGACCTTTGGGTCCAAACCACAGAAGAGTTTGTTGAGAATACAGATTTGGGTCTAGGGATATACAAAACCAGTGCTTCTGGGGTGGAGCCTAGGAATCTGCATTTTAAAAATATACTCCCCAGGAAATTTCTCAGCACACTCAAGTTTGAAAGACACTATCTTAAGAGATGTTGGGTGAATAGGCACCTAAAATAAAACCCAAACTGAGCAGCATACTGCTCACGGCAGATCCTCTCTGACCTACATCTGCTTATCCTTTCTCCCTTCCTCTCTAGGTTTTATTTCACATGTAAATTCAAGAATGTCACCATGTGGCTTTCTGGCACCATCCCCTCTCTCTCAGATGCCCAACCTCACCCCACCCCCTAAATGACACAATCGTCAACAGGTTTGGAAACATCTGGCAAAGGCAAAAGGGTGTCCTTTTCCCATTTTATTTTTTCCATGAAAGCCATGTCATGGAGTATCACGTAGTTCAAAGAAATTTTACTACTAGAACTTCATGGTACATTTTAAAAATCCCAGCAGCAAGAGTATGAACTCTGCATATTTTATTTCATTCCTAATGTCTTTATTGAGAGTTAATTTTTCTTTACAGGCCATTCTATCTGCTAATCGTGCCTGAAGAAAGTGTAACGGTGCAATAAGGCAAAATGTGTCCCATGGAACGATGAATAAATGCCAGGCTGTTGAATGGGGACCTTGGCACCACCTTTGGTTTGCTGTTCCATGACAACTGCACATGAAATTTATGGGTGCTTTTACTGCTAAAATGTCCTACCCCAAAAGACAAAACTGCACTCTGTTAACATGTTTATCTAATAAGAAATGAGATCAACCAATTATTACCCTGTGATAGTTCCTTTTTTTTTGATTCATTCTGGAAAATGGAATTAAGCCAGGTCAAATCTTCTGATTGAACAGACAAACTAATAAACTTCCTTCTCAATCTCCCTTCTAATTGTAATGTAATCTAAACACCGGCACTCACTAACTGTCCAGTCATTTTTCTTAGAATGCATCAATATTCAAATTGAACAGAAATCCTTTGAGATGGAAAATAAGGATGTTTAAATGTATTCCTCTCCCAATATTCTCAATAAAGGCAGGACTCTGTAGCCAGTGTGTCTGGGTTTGAAACCCAGCTCTGTACCCACCAGCTATATGATCCAAGGCAAGTTACCTAACCCCATGACTCAGTTTCATTGTCAGTGAAGTGGGGCTAGCAGCAAGGATGCTAAGAGGATAAAATGAATTAATAAATGAAAGCATCTAGAGCAGTGCCTGACATGTTATGATAAGATGATGAAGAAATAGAAAAAAATATTAAAAATCGAATTACTCTTAAGACCTACTCTAAAAGAAAAAAATGATGGGGGAGGACAAACAAGAAAATTACTACCTCAATCATTATTTTACCAGCTACCTTTTTTTTTCCTTTTACTGCCACATCTGTGGCATATGGAAGTTCCCAAGCAGGCTTACACCACAGACACAGCAACACCAATTTGGATCCGAGATCTACACCACAGCCTGCAGCAATGCCTGATCCTCAACCCACTGAGTGAGGCCATAAGGATCAAACCCACATCCTCATGGACACTATGTCAGATTCTCAACCCACTGAGCCACAAGGGGAACTCCTTACCAGCTTCTTTTATAGTTCACCTGATCTCACAGAATCTCTCCCAATCCTTCTATTTGGGAGACCACGCCCTTCCCCTGCAAAGGCAGCATCCATGCAAGTGATTCTGGATAGGAGGCCAAAATTTCCTTTCTTCCTTTTTGACATTCTCTCTGATTTAGGGTGGCAGGGAGAATACCTCGGGCTTGCCTCTGTAAGAGGAAACTTAATGCAATCCTTCTGAGTGTTATCTGTGGTATTTATGGGGCTACACAGAAGCAGTAAACCCTGCGGGTGTGAAAAATAGAATCTAGAATCCGGAAATGGTTTTACAGGTCCACAGCCCTCTGGCAGCCTGATGAAAGGCTACTCCTGCCGTCCCCAGGGGTTGGGGGTCAGTGACGAAGTGAACCAAAGTCAGAGGGCTGTGTGCACCACATACACACACACACACACACTCACCCCTGGAAATACACACACAGTGATCACTCATCCCAGATGGTTTGTCCACCCCTTGCCCTGCTAGAGATCCCATACGTACTCCCTCTGCCTGGCACAGTCTGGTCCAGCTCACAAGTTCCTTCCTCAGAAAGATCTTCTGTGAACAAACTAAGGCCCAGAACAGTGGCTGGCACATGACAGGCATCTAAAATGTAGTTACACACAGATGAAAGAATGATCTGATTCTTCACAAAGCCAAAAAAAAAAAAAAAATAGTCTTTATCACCTTTTTTTTGAGGGGAGGAAATAGGTAACACAGTTTAAAATTCAAGTAACACAAAAGGATTTACAGTGAAAAGTATTCTGCATCCTTAACCCCCATTCATCCTGTTCTTGTCCCAGAAGAAACATATGTTATCAATTTCTTGTGTATCCACAGAGATATCTGCATCTGCCGACCAGTAAGGGTATATATAGTCTGCTCTCCCACCCCCAGTCCCACCTCAGTCGTGACTATTTTAGACAGTCTTCTGTTGTCTCAGCTTTGCGTTTTGCCTATTTTTAAAACCTAGTATAGTTGAACACACGGAATCACCAAATCAAAGAATAACTGAGTTCTTTTAAGTTTAAAGCTCCTCTGGTGGTTTTTTGGGGTTTGTTTGTTTGTTTGTTTGTTTGCTTTTTAGGGCTGCACCCCTGGCATGTGGAGGTTCCCAGGCTAGGGCCTGAATCAGAGCTGTAGCTGCCGACCTACACCACAGCCACAGCAACGTGGGATCCAAACCACATCTGCGACCTACACCACAGCTCACGGCAACGCCGGATGCTTAACCCACTGAGCAAGGCCAGGGATTGAACCTGCAACCTCGTGGTTCCTAGTTGATTTTGTTTCTGATGTGCCATGATGGGAACTCCATCTCTGGTGTTTTTTAAAGAGGTTTTTGTTTATGAAAAATTATTTTGCAACCCACTTCTCAGAAAAGTCTTGGTTGCATAAAGCAAACAAATATAAAATCTGCAGATAGGTGTATGAGCAATTAACCTTTCTTTGGTTTGGATATTTTAGAGAAAGGCTCAGAAACACATCTCTGTTGGGCTGAGGGGTATTTTTATATTTAGCAGCAATGTGAAAGTGAATTTTAAGCACAGAAGTCTTCTTGTAACAATTAACCACTTTTAACCTTTGGGTGTTCTCTGGAACTACTGACATGGGTTAAAAATCGCAATGCCCTGTATGATTCAGATCTAATTACACTGTTTGGGCCTCTAATGCCAATATTCCTTTATTTTTTCTACAGGAAGCGCTGGCTGCTCCCTCTCCTCCTTCCCAGAACACTGACTTCTCCAGTTCTCCCAGTGGCATACCAACTTCTACCCTTTCTCTATCCCATTTTCAGATTTCCAGTTCTTACAAAATTTCTTTGAGGCTCACCCAAGCTTAAAGCTGATGAACCACAGAACAGGTTGGAACCAGAGCTGTGTCTTAAAAATAGGAATCATTTCTAAATTAATTGACTTGAAGTCAATACTTTCCCACCATGAAGCCTATTACATAAATGAATAAAACTATAGAGTAATGAATTAAAGCTAATTTTGCATTTTGGACCATTTGCCATATTTGACTCACAAATTTCACATTTAAATAAAGGAAGTTGGGGTTGAAATAGAAAACCATTATAGGGAGAAAAAAGAAAAAATACTTAATAGAAATTTAATTATCAACAGTAAGTATATTTCTCTTAAAAGGAAAATAAATTACTTTTGACAAGAGTGTTCAAACAAGTGACTTATGACAATACTAGTTATGCATTAAAATATGAGTGGGTTTTTTTTTTTTTTTGGCTCAGACAATTAGTCATTTGCCTTGAAAAACTTGGGGTTTTTTTTTCCAGCTGAACTGAATAGTATTCTTTGCACTTTGTCTCCTATTGCAGGGAGCCTACATTTCAGACAAACTGGGTAAAAGAATCAGAATATGTAACAGTAGAGGTTTTTTTATTCAATATTTTATATTATAGAAGCCATATATATATTAGTCAAATACAAATATATATGTGTGTGTGTATATTTTTAAAATAGAAACTGCAGAAAGCAAACCAATGCTTGACAACATTTCCTTGGCTGGAAGACATATGCAGAATAAACAGTGATTCTCAAGTAGAGGTTCACCCCTGGGGCTGTTGGAACTTCGGAAAAAAGCAAGAGGCAGATGCAAATTTTTTTAATCATCTGTGGGCAAAAATTTTAAAGGGTTGCGAAACACTGGTTTATGTGGGATATTGAGGGTAAGTGAGCATCAGGGCTGTTGGGGCTAGAGAAGGGACCAGTCTCTGGTCCCTGTCATGAGCTCACCACTGTAATTCCAACAGCCAACATTCTGACTGTCACTGGGCTACATGGCTTGGCACCATCTCATTTAACCCTCCCCTGACTCTCAATATGCACACTATTAATATCATTTTATAGACTAAAGAATGGATGCTTTGAGGGCGCAAATAATTTACCCAAGGTCACACGGGGAGTGAACTTAAAGCCAAGATTTGTAGGAGTTCCCATCGTGGCTCAGTGGTTAGTGAATCCGACTAGGAACCATGAGGTTGTGGGTTCGATCCCTGGCTTTGCTCAGTGGGTTAAGGATCTGGCATTGCCATGAGCTGTGGTGTGGGTTGCAGACGTGGCTCGGATCCCTCGTTGCTGTGGCTGTGGCGTAGGTCAGTGGCTACAGCTCCGATTAGACCCCTAGCCTGGGAACCTCCATATGCCACGGGAGCAGCCCAAGAAAAGCCAAAAAAACAAAACAAACAAACAGAAAAAGCCAAGATTTGTAAAAAGACATCCAGGCTCTTAATCATCTTACTCTAATCTACTGTACCAGAAAAGGTGGATTTTTGCTTCTTATTAAAACGTTCCCATTAGTATTGTTGCTATATTTGTCTATAATTACTTTATACAGTCTCTTCTCATTTACTAAGAGCTATATTCCAAAATTATTTGGATATTTAGCAAAAACTAGTAGTCATGGATTATATTGGGATTCAAATTGTCCAATTACTGGCTCTCTACAAATTTGTTCTGTTGTGAGGTGTACAATGAAAGTTCTTTTGTCTAATAGGAAAGTAATACTGACTAATCATTATTGAGTATGATGTGCTAGGTACTGTTCTGAGAGCTTAAAATTTATTAATTGAAATTGATTTAATCTTCATAAAACCCTATGAAGCAGGTGCTATTATTATCCAATTTATGGATGAGAAAACTGGAAACATGTTTTTGGAAGACCTATGAAAATAGGTAATACCTAAAAAGATACCAATAAAACCCTATAAAATAAAAATAAATGCTTGATAAAATGTCTAGCATATATACCATTACATAGGTTCTATTAATTATTGAATCTAATTATTTATTGACTCTGTATTATATCTGAAAACCACTTGTAGGATGGATTTTTCTCACTTGCAGGAATCCCTGGGTATGTCATGGAGCTTGCTAAGACATCACTGGCAACTTTAAACCAAGTGAGTTATTTGTAGCCAAATAACTCAAAAAAAAACAAAATTATAAAAATTTCTCAGAAAAACAAATAGAAAAAGTGAAAGATAAAGATGTTGAGATGTTTCTCAAAGAAAAGGAAAGGCCCATGAAGGACCCATAACTACCACAGTTGGTGATGTGACAAATTAAGGAACCTAGAAGAGCTAAGGACTTTACATTCACCTTGTTCAAGTTCACTCTAAGATCTACCAAAGACCCAGGAAACAAGACTCGAAGGCCGATGACCCTACTCGGCTCCCTGCTGGCTGTGTGACCCTGGGCAAAGCTCTCTGCAGCCCTATTCCTCGTCATCAAACAAGGCTGTTGAAAAGGTCAAACAAGACGGCATCCTAGAAAGTGCTCTGCCAACTATACTTTTCTGTAGACGTTGCGATACAGCCGTGAAGTCCAGTGATACCATTTTTCTCTTATTAAAAGGACAACTAAAATTCTAAGATACTTTTAGAAGAAATTTTGTTTTCTTACCATTTAGTAAGTGCAATAATCCAACAAAATGCTGTCAAGTCAATACCTGCCCTTGGGAATCTTTCTATAAATAGCTAAGAATAATTAGCCTTCGATCTTCCATAAATGAGCGTTTCTTCAATGCCAGATAAGTTCTTCAACATACTCTGAGATATTGTTTGTACCTGCCAGATCTCATCAAGGGGTTTTGAACACTGTGGTAGCCACCTGCCACTGGGGAAGTGGCTGTCAAAGACCTAAAGGTCATGGTCTGCTCTGTTTTTCTCAAAAGCCCAAGTTCAGGAGCTGCCTGTTGGGCTGCTCTGGACTATGTGATCCTCAGAGATGCCCTCGTCACTCAAGGCCTGGGTCTGAGCACAAGAGACACAGACCTTCTTTCCTCAGGTCTAGTGAGGAAATGGCACAATCCGCCAGCCATAGACCTTCCCTGGTTTCCCTCGGCTTCAAAAATGTAAGGCATCCAAAGCAAGGGGCACCTGCAAGCCCATCCTAACACAAAGGTCCAGGAGGTAAAATAAGGTGAAGCAGAGAGAGAGGAGGAGGAGGAAATCCAGTGCCTCTCCATCTATGTGCCTGTTAATTTTGACAGGAATCTCACCTGGCTGAGTGGAAGTTCCAACACTGAGTGCAGCCCAAACCCCAACTCTCCCTTCTCTTAATTAAAGTCTCCCCACCCTAATACCTGATTCTGCCATTCACAGGCATTATGCATTCTGTTTTCCACCTGGGAGAGACTGGGGATGATGAGAAAAGAGGAGAATTAAGAAAAGAGGGCTTCCTGTCATGGCTCAGCAGTCACGAAACTGACTAGTATCCTTGAGGATGCAGGTGCAATCCTGGGCCTTGCTTAGTGAGTTAAGGATCTGGCTGTGGTGCAGGTTGGCAGCTGCAGCTCTGATTCGACCCCTAGCCTAGGAACTTCCATATGCTGAGGGTGCGGCCCTAAAAAAGACAAAAAAGTAGAAGAAGAGAAAAAAGAAAGAAGCAAAAGGTAAGGTGTCGGTTCTATCACTGCTTCCTGCTCTTCCTCCCCAGGGTCTGGGGGAAAAAACGGCCAGAAACTGGTCGGAGAGTTCAAGAAAGAGCTGGTGCGGCTTCAGACCAGCAGAGCTGCCACCTGGCTCCAGGGGCCAGATGCTGAGCTGGGGGGGCCATTCTCCCAGCCCCTGTAAGAAGGCAGGAGGACCTGAACCCCAGAGGCAGTGGGAACATCCGGGAGATGGAATAGAGAAGATGCGAATGGAAGGTGCCGTGACCACTACCAGCTTAGTCTGAAGACATGCATATAACCCCAGAAATAACACAAGTGACCTTGAGAAGACACCAGAGTCAGCGGGGGGTGGGAGCAGGAGGAGTGGGGGTGCCTCCAGCTACAATAGCTTATCCCCAATGACAAACGTAGCCTGAGACATCTCAGGTACATTGATGAGATTACTCCTCTCACAAATCACTATCTGTATCTTACATTCCTGACCCACATCACAGCTCCCTTCCTCTTCTGCACCTGGAGGGAGGAAGCCTTCTGCTCCCACTGGAGATTATGTGTGGCTCCACGAAACCCTCTCCTGTATGTGACAGAAAAATCAATTCAGCTAGGTTAGCTCTTCATCAGAAATTCAAATCAGGGCAACAAGCTAATAAAGTTTCTCTCTTCCTTCCTTTCTTTCTTTTTTCTTTTTACAGCTGCACCTGCGGCACATGGACTTTCCTGGGCCAGGGGTTGAATCGGAGGTGCAGCTGCCGGCCTATGCCACAGTCACAGCCACAAGCATGCAGGATCATTAACCTGTTGAGCCAGGCCAGGGATGGAACCCATATCCTCACAGAGCCACAAGGGGAACTCCAAGTTTTTTATCTTTCTAATGAGCCAAAGAGGGTAGAAATTAGGCGCAAAGACTAACCCATCTCATCCAACTCTGGCTCCCAGTGTGAGCACCGTAACAAGGACTCTAAACCTGCCTTCTAGCATAGCACGCCTTTGGAAAGAAGCCCCGGTACAGATGCTCCAAGGAACCTAATTAGCTGCCCTAGTGATCTTCTTAAGCTTGAAACATCTCATTCCTTCTTTCCAGGGCTGAAATTGTTATGAATCACTGCTTCTATATTTAAATGTCTGATTTTCTTATGATAGTCAAACATAAACATCACTGCTTTTAGCTTCTCACAGATTTAGAAAAGCAGAGATAAATACCTAAAATTTGTGGCTGTGTTAGATACAATATCCTTTCACAAAATCTTGAATATCAAATTACTTGCAAAAAGATACCTCTTCCGTTTGCATGGCAGGGAGTGGGAGGAACTCTTATTTGGTACTGATGTCAAGTTTTCATGGAACAAAAACTGAAATTGGAGAGACAATCACTCAAGTAAAAGAAGACAATACTGTCCACATGTCACCTGAATCACTGTTCCTTTTATTTCTTTTTCTACTTCTCTCTCTCGCTCTTTTTTTTTTTTTTTTTTTTGAAAGGGTAAGAAATGAAAAAATGCAAGTTAACTTAAGCAATTTTTTTTAAAAAGGCTCTTATCTGATCCCAATTCCTATCCACCTTTGTCCGTGACCCAAACCTTTCTAGGGGAAACTGTTGCAAGTGATAACAGAAAGAGGTTAACGGGGCAAAAAAAAGGAGAGAATACGGGAAGGCTGTCTTCCAAGAATCTCAGAAGGCACTAAACATTCAGGGAAAGGATTCAGACCCTTAAATGAAATGGCAGGATGGAACCCCAGGTTTCTGCTCAAACCCCAATTAAGATGCTCACTCATATTAATATGTTATTTAATGGGCCTCTGTCTGCTATTTGAAATCCTTTTACCAGAATTTCTCTTTCTGGTTTTATAGATTCTAATTAATGTTTTCACCTTGACTCCTCAATGTGAGACAGCACCAGAAAATTTAAAAACTCAGAAATAATAGAAATTGGTACTCTGTTTAGTCATTTCGTCTAAGTCCTGCACTTGGTCCATTTGGTTCAGTTTTAAAGTTGCAAGTAGTAGCCACATGTGATGCTTTGGTGGGTATTGGGTGTAGGCTATTTCACAGAACAAAAGAAAGTGGCTATCTGAAGCCACTTTGAAGTAGCCTCTAAGACCCAGTCCAAGAGGGCTTGCTTCCTTCTTGCACATGCCAGGCGAAACCAGAATGCCAAATCCCCATTCACGGGATCATGCCTAGCTACCTACACAAAGGATTCAGGGGCTGGAATCCTACATCCTTTCATCTGTCTTCCCTGTGGAACTGCAGAGCAGGGGGTTGAATTAATCATACACCATAGCTGATGGCACCTAGTTTTTCCTTGGCTCCAGAAAAGGTCTCTCTTTTACTTTTTTTTTTTTTTTTTTTTTTTTTGGCTTTGTACAGCTGCACCTGCGGCATATGGAGGTTCCCAGGCTAGGGGTCTAATCGGAGCTACAGCCGCCAGCCTATGCCAGAGCCACAGCCACAGCAACACCAGATCTGAGCCATGTCTATGACCTACACCATAGCTCACCACAACGCCGGATCCTTAACCCACTGAGCAAGGCCAGGGATCAAACCCACAACCTCATGGTTCCTAGTCAGATTAATTTCCCCTGTGGCACAATGGGAACTCCTATTTTACTTTTGAGTTTAGTTCCTGTCCGCTATTTCTATTTCCATCTCCCTCTCCAACCAATGGCCATGTTTCTTTCATTGGGCTGCTTCTACCCTGTACCCATGTCTCCCCCCCATTTTGGCGTTCAGTCTCCAGGGTCTTCTCCCCACCTTCTCAGTGGTTCACATCTTGATGTCAGCGTTAGTCCCAGTTAACCTGCTCCTCTGCCTCCTCCTTTATCATTTCATTTCCTTGCTGGACAATGTCACCATGATTGACTGATTAGGCTCAGGGCTGGAGCTCTCCAACAAGGACACCCTGGCAGGAGTGGCCTGGACTTTCCAGGGGCGACTTTGGCCTCCCAGAGTCTCCTCTCACAGAATCTCCATCTCATACTAACCAAAAAAGCAAGTTATTTTGGAACTCTGATGATGTGTCAGACATATTCCAATGATGTGTCAGACATACTCCTACGTAGGGGATAAAAATATCTTCATCGATGATGTGGGGGCTTTACTCGAGGGGAATGCGGAAGTGCCAGGGGAAGGAAACACCCATTTGTGCCTCTTCTTTATCAAGGGTTGTGTGTACGTCAGGATTTACTAGGTAACCATAACATTCAAGTATTGACTAGCTCCCCCGCATGCAGACAATGTGTACCCCAACTCTTAAGAAAAAGAATGGAGAAAATATCACTGTCTTTATAACCCCAAAAAGAGATTGAGAACGAGCCATGGTCTATGAAATTTACAATGCTCAGATCCAGCTTTGGTGGGGTGGGGGGGGGGGTTGTCTACAGTGGCCACTGCTATAGACTGAAGGCACCCTTACACCTCCAGGAAACCTCTGGTCACCCACTGGACATGCGGTTCTTTGGGTTGGATCTTCCATGGCAGGCAAGTCACAGAGGTGGCTTGGCAAAACCGACAGTTAATAATTGTGTCCTTTATGATAACACTTCACAATATGCAAGACCATGGAAATTCTTTGAAACTCATTTTAAATCTTCAATCTGGCGGTGTCAAGCCGACAAAATGTGGAGCAGCATATGTTTTTAAGTATCTCACAGCTGTTGTCTTAAGAGTTATAGACGGCTTTCATTCAGCCAACACACTCATTTCCTGCAAATCAAGAGTTGAACAGACAAATACCTCTATCTCTACATTCAAAATGCATGTGCTTGCATATTAGCCTTCATGTCAGTGTGCCTTTTTTTTTGCTTCTTATCGGCACTGGGCTCTGCGATCACCCCGGTGACTCACCCCATATGGCAAGCCTGTGAATTACCTTTTCCAGACTGACAGACAGGGGAACGAAAACACTGAGATTATGTCACAGGCTGGGGGCCTGCACCTCCTGGATCCTGCAGCTTCATGTGTGAGGGGAGAGGAGGCAGTGGAAAATGGGAGCTCTGTTCAGAGACACTACTTCCTGCCCCAAGTGGATGTTCCTGGGAGGCCAGTTAGGTGGTGAAACCTCCCCTAGGGAAAGGAACCCTGGCCGGCCTGTTATCTTTCTTTTCTCCTGAGACACTTAAAGCTCTTTTCGGGTAATAACTCACAAATTACCCGACCATCTCCACGATATGTGTCTGTGGCAGAGATTACCTCCATTTTAACAACAAGGAGGAAACTGAAGCATAGGGTCACAGAACAAGGCGGAGGCTCCCCTCGCTCGCAGGCAGCACCAAGAGCATTTGGGCAGAAAAGACTTCACATACACCTATTTCCCAGTAACGAAACTAAGACGTAATGATGTGTTTAAACCCCAAATAGAGCTATTTGCATTGATGAGTCTCAATAAATATCAAAGGATCACAGCAGGGATAAAAAAAAAATCTGGTTGTTCTTTGCTTAGGAGCCCATCTCAAACCCACTTTGACCATTGAAACGTCTTTTCAAAGCCAAACAATTCTTATGGAGGTATTTTGTTCACCTCTTATTTCTATTCAGAAAATATAAGCTCTTTTGGTGTCTCTGACAAAAATTCAACCAAAAAAAAAAACCTTTGAGAGAAACAGAAAAAGACGTGGAGCCGGTCTAGTTCTGTGATGCGTAATTAACCAGGTACCTCTGTGCATGTGTGTGCCTTTGTTCATTTGCTTTTCCAGCTCTCTCGGGGGTCCAAATGTAAGATAGAGCACTTGGGAACAACTCACAGACTTACAAGACACTCTAGGGGATACAAGTCTATAAACAGACCCATCGGCCTCATCTGTAAACGGGGTGCAAAGTACTTTTACTGCCACAATGTGAACCACAGTGTTTCTAATCCAGAAATAATTTGGTATCGGTAACCAATACAACACCGGCACCGAAATGTCCTTCATTTCCCTTAACTGCTGCCGACCCATGGAAAAGTAAATGAAATCGAGTGGAAATTGCTTTTCAAGGAGTTGTGCCTGCACTAGAAATGTGAAGCGAGGGATCCAGAGTCCATCTCATCAAGGAGGCCCAAGACGGGGCACTTTCTATTTGAAAACATGACAGAAAGGGAATTCCTGTTGTGGCTCAGCAGAAATGAATCTGACTGGTATCCATGAGGATGCAGGTTCGATACCTGGCCTCTCTCAGTGGGTTAAGGATCCAGCATTGCTGTGAGCTGTGGTGTAGGTCGCAGACACAGCTCGGATCTAGCATTGCTGTGGCTATGGTATAGGCTGGCGACCCCTAGCCTGGGAGCCTCCATATGTCCTGGGTACGGCCCTAAAAAGACAAAAAAGAAAAAAAAAGTGACAGAAAGTTCATAAGGGGGCTTCCTGTGTTGAATGGGTATGACTGCAGTAGAATGACACACAAGCCAGTGCGCAAAGGCGCAAAAATACAGCCTTTACTTTTCCTATCATTGAATTTGACTTCAATCACAAGCTCTAGAGCAGTAAAGTCAATCTCTAATTTAATTCAAATGAGTGATTCTTCAATCATTTCATAGATAAAATCAGACAATGTCAGAACGTCACCCTCTCCTTTGCATCTCTCAAGATGATTTTGCAAGTGTCCTGGCACTTGATATCGGGGCAGCTTCTCCACTGGGCACCCATGAGGGCACCTCTGCCTGCCGATCTCTATCTCCCAGCATACCCCCAGCCCTTGTGCCCAGGTCCATTATGACCCTTGGCTTTTTGGTGCTTCTCTTGTTGACAGTCAACCCTCATCTCAACTTCTCTCAGCCTTGTCCACCATCCTCTCAGGGACAATAAACGTTCCTGTGGGCCCTTCTCTGGGCTGCAGGAGGCTCAAACTGTTAGATCCCTCCTTGCCTAGACTGGCCCAGCACTACCACTACTTTGCTGCTGTTCCAACGTGTCCAGAGGGTTTGCTGCACGCTCAGATTTCACCCAGGCAGCAAGACACAGGTCTTGCGTGCTCTTGCCCCCCCTCCCCCGCCCCCCCGACCAAGCTGAGCTCTCTATCATCCTCAGCCAGGGCTAGGTCATTGCTAAACAAGGACTCTAGGGCCAGACTGCCTGTGTGCAAACACTCGGCTGTGCCACTTACTGATGGTGTGACTTTGGGCCCATCATTTGCCCTTCTGTGCCTGCCTTCTCATCTGCAAAATGAGAGCTCATAAGCTTGTTGAGAAGGATCAATGAATTAACATATATAATGCTCTTAGAACAATGCTTGGCTTAGATGTGTTTGGTAGTGTTACTGCTACTAGTCCATGATGGATGCTGGAAGGGGCGTTCCTTCTCCTAGAATCATATCAGCTCCTCCCACCATCTCCCTACCGATCACCCACCTGCTGTCTTTCCAAGTTTATTATCTATCACATGAACTTGTGCTATGAATCTCTCAGTCTCTTAGCCACTCAAAATACCTCCTCTCTTCCAAAAAACCTGGACTTCTGCAATTTATTTTATTTTATTTTTTTAAGGCTGCACCCATGGCATATGGAGGTTCCCAGGCCAGGGGTCAAATCGGAGCTGTAGCTGTGACCTACACCACTGCTCACAGCAACACTGGATCCTTAACCCACTGAGCTAGGCCAGGGATCGAACCTGCGTCCTCATGGATACTAGTCAGATTCATGTCCACTGAGCCATGACGGGAACTCAGACTTCTGCAATTTAAATCCTTCACTGTGCCATCGACATCAAGAAAGTTTTGGAACTGTTGGAAGTCCAAAGTTAGGAATTTGTCTTCTGTACTTGTCTCTCCACTAAGTTAATAACCCTGAGCCCTGTGAACAGGAATATATATAAGGGGAAAACCGAGTGAAAAAGTTAACATTCCTCTTAATTAACCTGCTAGTCTAAGCATTTTGTGGGGAGAAAACTAACAAGGTGGCTGGGCTGGCCACACCTCTCCCTGGCTTCAACTATTTCCAGGAATCATGAGAGCGGTTACATGCTAGTCAAGGCAATATCCTGCTAAACTAATTTCTTGAGGCAACCCATGGAAAAATGCAAAAATCCATTCAAACAGGAGTGCCATAGCCATCCGAAACAACACAAAAACAACCCATACCTGGAAATGCAATGAGGTCCTGCTGTATAGCACAGGGAACTACATCCAATCGCTGTGATAAAACATGGTGGAAGATTGGCACAATGTTGTAAATCAACTGCACTTCAATTTTTTTTTAAGTAAAAAAGAGAATAAAAGAAGAAGAGTCACTAAATCCTGCCCTGAATATGGCTACATTCATCTTAAGCAAACCTTTCATGGAAAGAAGAGTCACTCAATCCTGCCCTGAATATGGCTACATTCATCTTCAGCAAACCGAAAAGAATAGCAGAAAGTCCGGGCTTCATCAAGTGCAGGTTGAATGGCCCTCTGTGACCTGCTGCTCATAGCGCTCCCGCCTGAGGCAGAACTGAGTCTCGTTTCCTCTCGAAAAGGCCACACAGTGGCTATGATGTGGAAGAAAGCTAGCTACCTCTCATGGACAGAAGCCACCAACGCTTGTGATTAAAGGGTAATAAAGGTGAGCCAAGGACACGTGAAATTTGAGATGCTGGTGAGTCTTCCAGGGGGCAACGAAGATAGGCAATGGATTCGAGGATCCAAAATTCAGGGCCGGATGCATTGGGGTCCCAAGGATATACTTGCTATGGAAAAACATGGCATTGGTGAGTCAGCCCCGGGCAGGCACAGAGAGCAGGGGAGGGTGGACAGTCATGTCTGGAGGAGCTCGCGTATTTGAGGATGCTTTGGAAGGAAGAATCAGGGCAGCAGTGGACAGGGTCACTGGAGAATTAGTAAAAACCCAGCAAAACATAACCTTCTAGAAACCAAAGGAAGAGAAAGTTTCCAAAAGAAAACAAGGGGCTAATATTGTGCCAACCGCTAACTCTGGTTTGTGTGAGGGATGAGTCCAGAGGGAGATTTCTGCAGCTCTATTGTTCTGTTTTCTCTTCCATCCCATCAGCTACATCACTGCCTGTCGCATAGTAGGTGGTAGGTAGATTATAACTGAATGACAGCAACATTTTACTGTCATGGTAATGGGCTTTGAAATAAACATCCTGAGTTCTACGTATGAAAAAATCCTGACATGCGTCACACTTGCCGTATTCATTGATCAGCTGGTGGATGGATCAGGCTAAAATGTTCACAGTCAAAGATAAAGCTTCTCATGTCAAAGAGAAAAGATAAAATAAGTCCAACCACATGGTGTGGCAAGAAACTATTTCCAAGATCTTTGGAAAACAAGGTATGAGACAGCATAATATCATCCACATTAAAAAATAAGAACCCCCCCCCCAAAAAATAAACCATACCACCAGGATACGGCTATTACCGCTATTAGGCAAAGGTACTAATGCCTTTACTGAAAAATTTAAATTAGTCATGATTTTGTTCCCTCAAGAGCTTTATTCTGAGCACAATGGCACCAACATGTTGGGAGCCGACGGCTGGACAATTTGAGGCGGATGCTCTAGAAATTTCTTTACATCATGGACTTCCCATTGGAGTTTTCATTTTAAGTTCTAAATACGTTTCTGGTTACTGCACCAGGTTCTCTGGCATTAAAGTACCTCCCCTGTGCATACTCAGAGATACAGTGCCTGGTCCAGGACACTAGAGCAAGAGCCGATGAGTAATGACCCAGGCTACAGGAGGACATGACTCACCCTGAGTCCCCAGAAGCATCTGTTTGGCTCGACAGGCTCTGAAGTTACAGCTTAAAGTCAAGCCTTCAAAAGCCTTTTTAAGAAACAGCTAAATGACACCACCAGGCATTTTAAATCAACACACATGTTCATTTGAACTTCAAGCGGGCAAACTTTGCGTGAGAAAAGCTAACACCTTTTTCTCAGTGGTTCCAACTGTACCCTCAGTAAGACATTCTTCTGCCCTCTGAGCAGCTTCATACCCATGTTTGATATGTCAGCTTTTCAGGCACTGATGAATCCACAGCTGCCGCACAGTGGTTACGGCTGAGTTCATTGTGATCCGTGAGGGGCAGGATCCTTGAGAAGGCCCAGGGCAGGAAGCTTTTACAGCCTCAGATTCATCTGCGTATGTAAATGGAGTCTGTTCCCCGTTTCTGTCAAACCACCAATCTATTGGTCACTTTCACTGGCATCACTTCCATGCTAAGAGTCTCAGGCTGATAGTAAATGTATAATTAAATGACAGCCCAACTGTTTGGTCTCAGATAATGGTAAGAGCAGACACTTACAGAGGGTTCTTATGGCCTCCTCACCATGCTAAGCTATTTGCAAGTATGATCCAATTTGGTGCAACAGACATTGCCATTTTACATAACCCTCCAGAAGGTTTGGGGAGCTTGCCTAAGGTCACATGGCTCATGAGTGTGGAATTGGACAAAACGCAGGTCTGTTTGATTTCAGAGCCTCCGCCCAACCCCACCAGGCCACACCAGCCTCCAAAATCTAATCCAGAAGGAGACTGCCTTCTCTGCTTTCAGCCCTGATAGAACCAAATAATGACTTTGACTCCTGGAAACGTGTTTCCTTCTGTTCTTCCTTTCGCTCTTAGCGTATCTTTGTCTCCTTTCACCTTACAACATCTCTGGCCCCTTTAAATGCCAAGAGACTCAAGCTCCTCCCTCACAGAAAGCCTCTGCAATAACGCAACATATTTATAAGGATCTATAAGGCACGTGAAAAACTAAAGCGACTTCTACAGAAAGAATCTGTTATTGGGATCCTTCTCAATTCTTAAAAAACTCTTTTCAAAAACAGGAAGCCCTAAGAAATAAATAATGAAAACTTAAAAGCAATTAAATTGAACAAAACATTTTGTCACAAAAATGGGTAAATTTGTACTCATATTTGATTCTTAAGAGTCCATGCTTGAAGTAATCTAATTTAAAGTTCCGCAAAACTTAATATGGACCGGGTAATGTTTCACTGGACATTGTACTTAGATTAATTGTTGACGTACTGTCACTTTCATCCATTTTTCACTCTCATAATATTATGCTTGAGCAGTTGTTCATTTTCATGCCACTAAAATGTAGGAATACTCTAAATCAGTATAGAATGTCACGTATAATGTTTTAAAACTTTCAGAGCATAAGTCCAGTGAAGCACTTATAATGATTTCAATCATGGGGCAACTTAATATTTTTTAAATTATTACAGGAATACATCTAAATGATAGGGTTGCATTTGGGATCTGTTGTGAAAACAGGGCATGGAGACTGCAGGATGTAAGTGCAAAATAAAGTTTTTAAGAAAAACTTACAGGCAAAGAAGCAGCAGGGGTTTTGAGCTCCATCCTCTTGCCATCCTGCAAGGAGACAGCCTGGGTCATGCAGAGCCACACCCAGCACGGAACGTGCGCCAAAGGAAGGGTCCTGTGTCTGTGCCCCTTTACAGAGTTAGGAAGGCACTGAAAGGGACCAGGAGAGACCTAGACACCTATAAAGCCATGGGAACTGGAGGTAGACGAGACAGCCTTGTTAGAAAGAGGGTCTCTCCTGAGGTCAGTCTCTGGGATGGCCTCCTCCTCCGTGGAGCTGTCTGGGATCCGAGGGGCCAGCTTCTTTCTAAGCTATTACAAGAGGGACAGGAAAGAGCCTCCAGAAGTCTCCAGATTCATATCTTTTCAGGACCTGAGTCAATATTTTTAGCATGTCCTTGGTTCAAATAGGAACCACCACTTCAAATATGTTAAAAAGACACAGTAGCCAACTTGAAGAGGCTCCCAGTGGTCAGATCTGGGGCAACTGGAGTAACAACAACAAAAAAGGATAGTGACAGATTGTAACCCATGGACTAAAATAAGAGTCCAAGAGTTCACAGTTACATAAAGAAATAGAGTGAATGGGTGAAGAGAAGGCTCTTCATTACAGCAGATTTCTAGGTAATAAGTGTTGGATGAAGGAATAACAAAAAAAAGAATGTCTTACTATACTATAGTAATGATTGTTTTACTATATCAAAACAATTATTTAATAGATACTGTAGTAATAATTGTTTTAATCAAAAATCATTGACAAATGCTAAAATCATAAGTGAAAATCTGATGAGAAAGAGGATAATTACAGCCAGCCCACCACGTCCTTGGGTTCTATATCTATGGATTCAGCCAACTGCAGATGGAAAATTTTTTTTTTTTTTAAATTTCAGGGAGTTCCCATCGTGGCGCAGTGGTTAACGGATCCGACTAGGAACCATGAGGTTGCGGGTTCGGTCCCTGCCCTTGCTCAGTGGGTTAACGATCTGGCGTTGCCGTGAGCTGTGGTGTAGGTCGCAGACGCGGCTCGGATCCCGCGTTGCTGTGGCTCTGGCGTAGGCTGGTGGCTACAGCTCCGATTCGACCCCTAGCCTGGGAACCTCCATATGCCGCGGGAGCGGCCCAAGAAATAGCAAAAAGACAAAAAAAAAAAAAATTTCAGAAAGTTCCGAAAAGCAAAATATGAATTTTCCCTGTACTGGCAACTATTTACATCAAGCTTACATTATATTTACAACTGTTTACATGGCATTTACATTGTTTTAGTTATTATAAGTAATCTAGAAGTGATTTAAAGTATATGGAAGAAAAAAGTATACAGAAAAATGTGTGTAGATTACATGCAAATTACATGTAAATACTGCACCATTAAAAATTTTTCTGAAATCAAGAAATAAAAATAAAGTATATGGAAGGATGTATGTAGATTATATGCAAATTTCATGCAAATACCACACCACTTTATAAAAGTGACTTGAGCATCCTTGAATTTGGGTATCCACAGGAATCCTAGAACAAATACCCTGCAGATATGCAGAGTCCCAAAGTATCTCTCCATAAGATCCATATTAATTACAATGGAGAAAGGAGTATGTTTTTGGAGAAGCCTGACATCTCCTTCAAGTCACTTAGTCAACATCACCAGTAAAAGGGTCAATTAACGCCATGTGCCTTGCCACATGATGTACGGAAAAGGACATTATATTTCAGTGGTATTCTTGCCAAAAATGCATAACCTAAATTAAATCATGAGCAAACATCCAAAAATGCAAATTGAGTGACGTTCTACAAAATAACAGGTCAATACTTTCCAAAAATGTTCAAGTCAAGGAAAGATAACAAAAGCCAAAGCACTGGAGGAAGCATGGGCAGAGCAACACCACTGGCCTTTCTTTCCACCCCTTGTTTATCCCTCTGAGGTTCCACGATGTGGGCAGGCCCCACAGGGGGTGCAGGAGGGAGCAGTGGGGGCATGATGGTGCAGCACTGCCTGTATTTAGGTATAAATCTGCCTAATTTTGGACAAACATATTAGCAAGAACTAAAGTTATATTCTCCAACAGCTTTATCAGCTATTAAGCTGACATTTTGCTGTCAGTAGTCTGATTCCTAGACTGTTTCTCAATAAGTCTGAACCCGGACAGAAAGGAGATAGTGTTATTTATTAGGAGAGTGGCCATATACTTTACTGTCCAAACTGAGACATTTCTGAGAAGGCACAGACAAAATCTGGGACTTGTCCCAGGTAAACCAAGATGTGTAATCAACCTACTTATTAGGCCCAACTTACAAATGAGCTGAGATATTGAGAAACAGACACAGAGTGGAATTTGCAGAGAAAGGTAACACTGAAACTGATGGGTTGTCTTAGGCTTTAGAAAGCATGGACCATATAGAATTTCTTGTACCTTTTTACTGTGAAATGAAACACAGATACAGAAAACCACACATAACCAATATATAGCTTAATGAATGTTATAACTATCATCTAGGTCAAGAAACGCCCTTTGAAACTAACATACGGCACAACTGAACCTTTCCACAGAAAAGAAACTCAGGGACTTGGAGAACAGACTTGGGGTTGCCAAGGGGGAGGGGGAGGGAGTGGGACGGACTGGGAGTCTGGGGTTAATAGATACAAACTGTTGCATTTGGAGTAGGTAAGCAATGAGATCCTGCTGTAGAACACAGGGAACTAGATCTAGTCAATTATGATGGAGGATAATGTGAGAAAAAAGAATGTATAAATATATATATATGTGTGTGTGACTGGGTCACTTTGCTGTACAGTAGAAACTGACAGAACACTGTAAACCAACTATAATGGCAAAAGTAAAAATCATTAAAATATATGTATATGAAAAAAAAGAAACTGTCCTTTGCCAACCTTCACTGCAGAAGCCCACCCATATGTCCCACCCCAATTGCAGCCTCCTCCCTGACTCCAAAAGTTCATCTAGCTTACCTTTCACAGCTCTTACGACCTTACATTTTTGGTTTTTTATTGATCATGTGTGTATTTTTAGACTGAATAGTTTGGTTTTGCCCATTTTTAAAACGTTACGATGGCTCTCAAACCTCTTTTAATCTACAGATTTTCCCTTCCTAGTTTTTCCTCTTCCTTACATGCTGGTGGAGTAGTCATCCAGTCTGACCTGGTTTCCCACGGGCTGGATGTTGCTGGCTGCCCACTCACGGTGCAGTTCAGCACGGTTTCCTCTGCATGTCCTGAGCAGTGACAGCTGGAGCTGGAGGCTGGATCAGACTCAGGTTCAGTCCCTTTGTAAGTCTCTGGGGGATCCTGTTGTCTCTGTCTTTTTGATGTTCACAGCTCATTGCCAGATCCATTAGTTCACTGGGAGTAGTGAAACTGTGATATTCTACCTCTACATTTTGTCTTCACTGATTAGCTAGAATATTTTTATAAATAATGCTTAGCTCATCCACTATTTAGTTACCACTGTACCCACTGATATATAGTTTGTATAGGAAATGCTTGATTCTTTCCCTTTTAAAAAAATTGGGAAAAAAAAGTATTGAGTTCTAAGATATTGTTGAAAATCATAAATTTGTTTCCTGTCATCCTCTCAGTATGAGCAATCATTTTACGTCATTATGAACTCATTAATTTAAAATACATAGCTTTTGATTCACCAAGTGTCCCTATAAAGCCCAAACTGCCCCATCTTTGGCCAGTGGAGTCCTCTGGAAATTGACTCCTCTTCGAGTCCTTCCTTTTGACACTACCGTACTAGTCTTCCTATTTGCCACAACAGGATTTTCTAGATTCATCTTGTACATGAGGAATTGAACCCAATGACTTCTAAACATCCTTCTAGCTTTACAGTTTGGAGAGTATAACATCTTGAATTAATTGCAAACATGTTTTTACAACACATCTTACAATCATTTTCTCGTATAATTTTTACCAACTTTCCTGGTATCAGAATTATTTTGGCAGATACACCTCTCTCTTGCCTACCAGATGATGAACCTCTAGAAAGCCTCCCTCAGCCTCTAGTAGATAAATGCTCACTCATTTAAAGTGAATTATAAGACTCGAGTGTTTACAATCTTAAAAGACTAAACTATGAACTCTTTCTATTTCAGAAACATAATTTGGGGTATAATCACTTTTCAGCTAAGACAGCAAATAATTTACTTGCTAATATGAAGGAAAGAAGACATTTCAGTACCCCGTTTCAAATTAAACTTTTTTTTTTTTTTGTCTTTCTGCCTTTTTCTAGGGCCGCTCCCAAAGCATATGGAGGCTCCCAGGCTAGGGGTCTAATCGGAGCTGTAGCCGCCAGCCTATGCCAAAGCCACAGCAACTTGGGATCTGAGCCGCGTCTGCAACCTACACCACAGCTCACGGCAATGCCAGATCGTTAACCCACTGAGCAAGACCAGGGATCGAACCCGCAACCTCATGGTTCCTAGTCATATTCGTTAACCACTGAGCCATGACGGGAACTCCAACATTTTTTTAAAGTTAAAAAAAAAAAATTAACGTTTTCCTTGCAAGTTCTCAGATCAATCCTGTATTCTGAGAGATTTCCAGAAAAATTTAACCATACTCCCTAACTTTTATTTCTGTAATGAAGGAAGAGTGGTGAGAAGATTGAAGACGTTTCTGACCAGAACACTGCAAATTCAGGGCCTATTGATTCCATAAATCTACTCCCATGAGGATGGACGGGAAGGCCAAGAACCTTATGTTCCTTTTACATTTTTAATTTCTGTTGTGCGGGCAGTTACAGAGGGAACCGTATGTGTTTGGGGACTTTGCTGCTTAAGAGCCAGAGGATGGAGACTGAGTGGGGAAGGTGCAGAGAAGCATGTGAGGGGACTTGGTCCTGCTCTCGGTGTTCGCATTTACGAAACCGAAAGAGCAAAATTTCTTTCCTTCTGTTACAAGAAAAAAACCCCCACGAATAGTAATGTGTTAAAATTAGTAACCATCACTGTGTTCAGGACGGACTATAGCCACATGTGCCGTTTAAATTAAGCAATAGGCAATGTAAGTATTTAGCACTTTTAATGAAATGGTTTATTATGGATACCCTATTGCTCTGCGGAAAACTGTGCAGTTATTGGCCTTCTTTTCGGAAAATAAGACTTCTAACTCCCTAATATATGCTTTAGGAAGCATGATAGTCACTCAGGGCGTTCAACATATAATTGCCATTTTAAAAATAGCTTTTAGAAGGCTCTGCTTCCAGGAATATGGAGTACATACTTTTCTCCATTCCTCTAGTAAGCACAATGAGAAACCTAGATATTAAAGTCAACACAGGACTCTGAATGGCAAAGACACCCCAGTTCAAGACTCACCTTGCAGTGCTAGCTCTACATATATTTGTTTAATGTTGTTTTGCTTTGCCTAAATAATGCATTTGGGATATTGTTCATCGGCAGAAGCTCAGCGGTGTGTGTTTCACCAGGGACCAATCCCACCACGTTTTGTCCTACTGCTATTAATCTTGAGCTAAGGAGAAACAAACTTCAAAGTACCTAAGTGGTGTTTTCTCTTATTCTTTCCCTTCATAAGTTTAGTCCAGGATCTTTGTAGCAACCCATTGGATGAACCAGCCATTTAATGGCAACCACTTGACTGGAAAAGCCCTAATATTTTGCTGCTCGTGTAACTGAAGTTTGTACAGTATTTCTGGCCAATGTCCTAGACCAGGATTGCCCTCTGAAAACAAAATAATTGAATGAATGAAACAATGAATGAACAAATAAATTTACAGATCATGCATTAAAAATAACATAATTTACCATTTGCCTTAACAAATATCTCTGCAGACACTGCCACCTACAAGTGGCAATATCCATGTTAAAATAAAGGATATTAACAAAGTTCATTACATGGGTAGCACATAAATGCTACCAAAGTCGTGATCAAAGGTCATTTACTTTTTGATAATTTCATTATCAATATGACCAAATAATTATCAATCTGTTTTGAAAGATATTCTCAGAGTTCATTTCTGTGGATAGCAATCGTTCCCTGAGCAATATGCATGTGTGTGTTGTGTGTGTCCTTTATGATGAACTGTTTCGAAGGCAACAATTTGTCGGTGATAAAAAATTGACAATGAGAGGTTAGTAGTGGGTGAATCATTATAAATGCTGCGCTGAAAAAAAACCGAATATATTTGAGAGGTATTGTTGTTAATAGGTATTATTTTGGAGCAGGTACTACTGATGTAAGTCTAGCCATTAATGTAGAAACATCGGTGACCTAATTGGAAAACCGAAAAAGAAGGGTTACTAGCTTCCTTTGATGACATTTATAGATAATCCCATAAACCTGTTTTGGTTTTGGTTTTTTGGCCACACCTGCAGTGTGTGGAAGTTCCCAGATCAGGGAATGAACCCATGCCATTGCAGCAACTTGAGCCACTGCAGTGCCAACATCAGATCCTTAACCCACGGCACCACAAGAGAACTCCCCATCACCCTGTTTGAGGTGACATTGTGTTTGCCATAAACGGAAGCTTAGATTAGTATGTAAAAGATAAGAGTTGGCAAGAATGTCTAGGAGGATGGGTGGGCAGTACCACTAATAGAATAGAACTAACATGAATTTTGTGAACCAAGTAGAAATGGAGGGAGTAATGTTTTTCCAAAGTTGTCCTAAACTATCACTCTGCGCTGGAATCTGGAATAAAGTTGGTCCATGTGGGCCACCCAAAGCCACATACATAATAAAATGAGAGAGGGTTCTGGATCCTGGACTCAAATCCGATGTAGCAGCTATGTTACCTTGGTCCAGTCACAGGCATTCCCAGAGCCTCCTTTTCCTCCCCTACGCAATGGCACAGTAACATAGACTTGGCAAAACTGTGGGGGATAGTAACTGAGATAACAAATATTGAGCACCTAGCACAGCAGCTCACTTATATTAGGCACTCAATGCAAATTGGTTCTCTTCCCTTTTCTCCTCCCTCAGGATCAGCTACAGTTACCGGACTAATAAAATTAGGCCCCCCTGGGGGCATCTCACTAGTAAGGGACTCCATCGACATGAACTCAGAGGACAGCCAGCTATGGAAGTTGTACTTGCAAAGAGTCATCAGACGCTTGGCATTCCTAAATAAGATAGAAGAGGTTAACCTTGACCTTCTAGTTACTCTTGTAAGAAATATACCTTTAAAGTCACCTAGTTGTTAGTTTCCATAAATGATAGAAGTAAAACTTGCCGAAAAATTGTCAAAATATTATAGGTTTTCCAGCCGTTTTGGTTTTTTTTAATCTTACCTTCTTAAAAAGGCTGTTACGGCCCTACAGCAAATCTTAGCGGCAGCACAACAGGGTTTTTGTAGTTTTCGGGGATGATAGGTAATAATGAAGCTCTCAAACTTCACTTCCCTCCCAGGCTGGCCCGGAGGGGGTATAGCCAGCAAATGCAGCTCAGCTGCGCACGTTGGTGGTTCAGTAGGAACAAAGCAGAGAAAACAAAGAAAGGACCAAGCTTTTCACAAACCTAGGCGGCAAGCTGAGCGGCGCTGGAGCTGCGGCGCTTACACAGAGATCTTGCAGAGAGGTGATTAGGTCTCATCTTAATATCATCCGGAAGAAGAAACTTCTGTCAGTGCAGTTTCTGAACGGCAAGAGGGAGATCAAAGGTCACACACAAGTAGCCTGCTGCCTGTTCTATCCTGTGTGCCCCTTTAACGCATCCCTCAGGGAGCCCTCAATGCTGTAACCAGCTCCATCTGTGTCTGTTCTTGGCTGACTCAACCCCACCCCAGGTCTCACGCTGCTCCGACCTGTGCTGAGAACCGGCTTGCTTCCAAGATGCAGCCGCATCTCCCATCCAGGGCGGTTTCCCAGAAGCCAGTGGTTATGTCTCAAGGCCTGACAGGTGTAAACAGACCTTGAACTGAGATGGTGTCTTTGCGGGGGGGCCTCGATTCTTGGTCCAAATCTGCCCTGCGCTGATAAACTCTTGGTAGACACAGCGCAGAGGACTCTCCTGCCACCCCATCAGCTGATGGCACCTTGCCTTTTTTACTGGTCAGTGTCTCTCTTCTTTGTTAACAGACATGGGTCTAAGATGAACCCTACTCCCCCACCTCAATTCTTTGGGCCTCTAAAAAACCCAGAGAGGCATTGAAGGCACCTGAGGATTAAAAGCCAGTAAAGCTACAGAGGGGTAACTGTGGTTCCAGACAAGCTGACTCCCAGGTGAGACTGCAGATGGGCCAGCAGGGACCTGGAAGATGTTAGGGACAATCAGAATAGCACGTCCCAGCAAGAGCCACGGTTAGGACCAAATCTGGAGAAGGAGATGCTGAACTTTGTGGGAACGTTTGCCATGTGTGGCCTGTGCCTAAGAGAGCAGATGAGAAGCCACAACAATGTAGATGCCCACAAAAGAACAAGACAGTCCAGGCACCCTCCTCAGATGCCAGGATGGTGGATAAGCCCCTTGGAACTCACAGCTATGGGAGAAAGGAGAACTCTGTTTCATGGTGATTGAGTTACCTTGAATTGGCAAGATTACCTTCCCCTGTTCATTTTGTTCTAAAGACTGCAATTTTTTTTAAGCAGCTGAATTTTGTAATTATGTAAATACCATGCCTGCCATAAACAAAGTACTCATTAAGTATTTTTCAGATGTCTGCTTCTCCCTGCTTCTCACCTCTCTTTCAGCTGCAGGCTGGGGATTCTAATTTCATAGTCAGTCTCAAGAGGGACATTTAACCTTGGAAAACTTCAGAATTTTGCTTTTTAACTGTGAACTTTCCCCATTTCTTTTTTCCCTGTCCTCATAGAGTAAGTTGTGGCCAAATTTTTAGAAAAATCGCATCACACACGGTTGTTTAGGAAATTGGAGTAAAAGGGATTAGTAACCAAGCTGTGTCCCTGATTGGAGAAGACCTGTTGCCAGCCGTGTGTGCAAAGTGACAGCGAGGGAGGGGCCCGCACTGGGGCGGGGGCCGGGGATGGGGGGGTGGAGGGGGGCTTCCTCACAACAGTCCTGGGCCCTGAGTCAAGTTCTTCCTCACTGAGTGATTTCCCAGGGTGAGAGTGATCAGGAAAAGTACAGCGTCTACGGCATATACTGTTTAACTCGAGGAACACAATTTGCAATGCTTCCTTTACAGGTTTACATTTAATCATAACTACTGCAAAATGTAGGTTCTTTCAGAAAGGGAGTAGTTTAACTGCTTTCTATACCCGGGCAGTGGCTTTGATGCAATTCAGGGCCTTTCAGACCATCTTCTTTCACATGATCTAGCACTGGCCTAGTGCTCTGCGGGATTGTTTTATGGTAATTGTGAACTCTTATTGAACATCTACTTATGTCAGGGAACTCGTCTAATAACTCTGCATAAATTAGCTCCTTTAATTCTTTTTTTTCTTTTTTGCTTTTTAGGGCTGCACCTAGGCAGCATATGGAGGTTCCCAGGCTAGGGGTCTAATCAGAGCTACAGCCACAGGCCTACGCCACAGCTACAACACCACCAGATCTGAGCCATGTCTTCACCCTACACCACAGCTCACGGCAATGCCGGATCCTTAACCCACTGAGCAAGGCCAGGGATCGAACCCATAACCCATGGTTCCTAGTCGGATTCATTTCCACTGCACCACGATGGGAACTCTTCATTTAATTCTTACAAGCCTATAAGACAACTACTATCATTAGTCCCCTGCCCACCTCAGTGGCCCCAAGAGAGAGCCCCACCCCAAAGGGTGGAGCAGCTGGCAGGATGCTGCCCTCTGCCCCAGGCAGCTCCCTCCGAAGTACTCAGGGGCCAGGGCAGTTCTGGGGGCTCCTGCTCACTATCCCTGCTCCTCCAGACTGTTACAGTGGTGGGGCTTCTGTCGGCATATACAGGTTAAATAAGGTCATACAGCTAGTAAATGAGTTTAGAGCATCTGTAAACTACACTAGTTTCATATTTAGGCTTAGCCTTTAATAAGCTTTACAATTCTTTGAAATTAGGGATTGTCTTCCGTTCTCTACTACCCAGCATAATGGGCAGAGGGTAGCAAAAAATAAAAGATGATTGCCTTAACTGGTGTACGAAAAATGTTCATTAAAACTGCCCAACATTTTCTTAACTAAAAAACAACAAAAAGAACAAAATCAAAATGCATAACATCCTGCCTTTTTAGATTTCAATATAATTAATAATATATACATACACAGAAATAATAATTTGTATTCTGTCTGATGGTAAAACAAATTCTGATTAAAGTCTAAAATAGTATAAATATGCTAAACAGTAAAATTACTTTTAAAGAGTAAACAAGTAAGATAAAAGGCAGTCATATTCTTAAAAAAAAAGATGATTGACTTGACTTGGCTTTTACAAATAATACAGGAATACAGTGGGAGTCCTGCTGTCACCTGTCCTCTTTCTGGATCTAACACAAACCTTCTCATTTTATAACAGGTTCAACAAAAGAATCTCACTGTTGCTCACCTCATTCTGATTCCTGGGGGATTACGTCTCTAGGAAAATTAGTCTAGATATGGTGTCTGTGGTTAGAACCACAGTTCTGCTTTGACGTCTCTGAAACACATTGATACTACATTTGATTTATTGGTAGGTTTTTCTCACTAAGGCCTAAACTATGTTCCCAAAACAGTATCTCATAGGACTAATTCTTGCCATATGTGATTGATACACATTTATTCCCAAAAAGCTGAATATAAACCGACCCACCTCCTCTTGGGAAGTTTGTTTCTTAAAGATGCTCTACATTGAATCTTTTATAAAAGAAAAATACGTCTCATCGTTGTAGCGTGTATTAACCTATATAAGTGACACACCTGTGTCAGCCTCCTCAGAAAAGATACTGATATTCCCAACCTGATGCCCTAGTGACAGTTGTAGGTGGCCGTTTTCAGCCTTGTAAGGCTGACTGAAGAATATGCTTCCTCAGATTGATTATCGGAGAAACCTCTTCTTGGGGTCCCTTTCAGAATACTGCCTTCATCGCTCTCAAGTTCTCAAGCCGTGAAAATGGGAGGCGGGGCGGTTGGCGGGGGGAGCAAAGAAGGGGGCATGGAATTGACTCCTCTTCACTTTTTTGCCCCTTCCCAAGCTGACTCACTGAGAACTTTCCCCTGTCAGCTCAGGAGGTGTCCTGAGTTGTGCTAATAACAGCACTGGCTGCAACCCTGCGCCCTCGAGGGGTCATAGCATGAAGTCGTACTCAGGATCCAGCAGCTTAGCCACAGCCACACGGCTCTCCGAACCGTATTTATCTCTACCCTCTGCCCCAGGCTTTCTTTACACCCAGTTGGATCTAGTGAGCTGCAGGAAACTTGGGGGCCTTTCAAGTAGAAAGGCAACCTCCCTCCCACCCGAGGACATCTATGCCAGCCTGACCAGGCCTAGCGAGGGATCCGGGGCCGCTTGCTCTAACTGGCCTTTCCTTGCTATTAGTGGCGAGGCCCGAGACTGGAAATGAACTTCAGAGAAAGAGCAGTCTTTCATACTGCTCAGTCCTAGATGCACAGCTGCCTCTTGTGGCCACCAAAGGAATCCTACACGCTAAGGTTTTACCTCAGGGTTTGGCTCCAAAGTTATAACAAATGTACATTTGCAGACTTCTGTCTTCTGTGTCCATATTTCCCACAGGTTCTTTGATGAGATGACAGATTACTTCAAGACAAGGGTTGTATATATCAAGGACTTTTTTTTTTTTTTTTTTTTTGGTCTTTTTGCCATTTCTTGGGCCACTCCTGCGGCATATGGAGGTTCCCAGGCTAGGGGTCGAATCGGAGCTGTAGCCACAAGCCTACACCACAGCCACAGCAATGCGGGATCCAAGCCGCATCTTCGACCTACTCCACAGCTCACAGCAACACCGGATCCTTAAACCACTGAGCAAGGGCAGGGATGGAACCCACAACCTCATGGTTCCTAGTCGGATTCATTAACCACTGAGCCACGATGGAAACTCCAAGGACTTCTAATTAAATACTTCTATCTTGCTTTTCACTCATTATTCTAGGTCCCTAGAATTCTGGAAAATTTATTATTATTTTCGTTATAAATATAATTCATCCTTGGGTTAAAAATTGTACACTCTGGCTTCTAAACATTCTAGTTACAGGTGTCTAATTAGTATAGAATACTGAATAGTTAAAAGCAGTGCATACCTTGGAGTTCCCATTGTGGCTCAGCAGAAACGAAACTGACTTGTATCCACGAGGACACATGTTCGATCCCTGGCCTTGCTCAGTGAGTTACGGATCTGGCGTTGCGGTGAGCTGTGGTGTAGGTCATGGACATGCCTTATATCCACCGTTGCTGTGACTGTGGCGTAGGCCAGCAGAGGTTCCCTAGCCTGGGAACCTCCATATGCCATGTGTGTAGCCCTTAAAAAAAAAAAAAAAAAAAAAAGCAACATTTCATACATTATGCTAGAATAATTTTGACCTGCATTTATCTAAGTAGGTTAATATTCTCAGTTATTTTTTTAAGAGTGAAAAGTAAAAGGCAGAGATCCCAAGAGCTGAGGCTGATGGGGACTTGCCTGTATTTCTGGGGCTTGATTCCAATGGGGACTGACGTTCATCAGTAGCAGCCTGAGGTGAGGGTTTAGTTTTCAGTGAGGAACTAACGATGTCACCAATGGTTCCATTGATCTGCTCATACCATCCTCACACTATTCTTTACTTCTTAATAACAGCTCTTTTTCTCCTTTCTTAGAAAGAATTGATTTTTCAGCTTAGTCCTTATGATTTAGAGAAGAAAGAATATGAAGATTTTTGCCTTTAGAAGATGAAAGATCATGAAGAGAATGTGGATTAAAATGGATCCTTATTTTTAATATGATATCCTTCTGAAAAATCAATATGACTAAAATATAGAAGGGCATACCCCCTAAAGTTACTGCAAATATATCTAAAACATCTAAATCAGAGAGAAAATATTTAAGCTACCTTTGTTAATTTGAAAAAAAAAAATCCAATAAAATTCCAAGAGAGAAAAAGAAACATGAAGCCTTTGGAGGACTTTTAGAGGTAAATATATTTGGGGTGGCTTTCCAGTTCACACTGGTTGGGGGGGAGTGGCAGCAGGAGAGTAGTAACGATTAGAGGGACAGTGGTAGCAGCTAACATTGGACTTGACTTCTTGCTATGTGCCAAGATGTGTGCAAGATCTCTACATGCTTTATTTAATTTAACCCTTAAAGAAGTCTCTATAATTGTTGTTATTAGTCCCATTTTGCAAATAAGAAAAACACATTTCCCCAAATGTAAGTCATTTGCCTAAGGTCACATAATTAATAAGCGGCAAGGCAGGCTTTGAAGCCAGTCATTGATCTAAATACCTGGACTCAGAATTTCAGACTGAAGCCATCCTTACCCAGTGTCTAATCCAATCCCTCATTTGCTAGATTAAGAGGCTGAAGCTGAGGCTGCAAATGATGCATCCAGGGTTGTATGGCCACAGTTAGTAGAAGAAAAAGCAGGACAAGAAGTCAGGTTCCCTTCCCTTCCAGATTAGTATCCTTTACACAAGACAAAGCCAATATAACAGCCCAGCTCTAACCCTTTTGAGACAGATCTCATATTCCAGTTCCTAGAGTAAAAACAAAAAGACACCACCGTGTATAAGGCCATCAAGCCTTATTCATTAAGAAAGGGCATGGAACTATTCACAATAACCAGGACATGGAAACAACCTAAATGTCCACTGACAGATGATTGGATTAAGAAGATGTGGTGTGTATACGCAATGCAATTCTACTCAGCTATGAAAAAGAACAAAATAATGCCATTTGCAGCAACATGGATGGAACTAGAGACTCTCATACTAAGCGAAGTCAGAAAGAGAAAGACAAATATCATAAGATTTCACTTATATTTGGAATCTAATATACGGCACGAACGAACCTTTCCAAAGAAAATTATGGACATGGAGAACAGGCATTTTGTGGTTGCCAAGAGGGAGGGAGAGGGGGTAGGAGGGACTGGGAATTTGAGGTTAATAGATGCAAACTATTGTCTTTGGAGTGGGTAAGTAATGGGATCCTACTGTATAGCACTGGGAACTATGTCTGGTCACTTGTGATGGAGCATGAAAATATGAGAAAGAAGAATGTATACATGTATGTGTGACTGGGTCACCTTACTGTGCAGTAGAAAATTGACAGAACCCTGCAAATCAGCTATAATGGACAAAATAAAAATTATTATAAAAAAGGGGCATGGAGGGAGTTCCCTTTGTGACTCAGCAGTAAGGAACCCAACTAGGATCTATGAGGATACATGTTCGATCCCTGGCCTCACTCAATGGATTAAGGTTATGACATTGCTGTGAGCTGTGGTGTAGGTCAGCAGCTGCAGCTCCATTTTGAACCCTAGCCCAGAAACTTCCATATGCCTTACCTGGAGCCCTGAAAAGCAAACAAACAAACAAACAAAAAAAGAAGGGGCATGAAGGAGTTCCCTTGTGGCACAGTAGGTTAAGGATTCAGCATTGCCCCTGGTACAGCTCAGGTCACTGCTGTGGCTTGGATTCAATCCCTGGCCAGGGAACTTCCACATGCCACAGGCACAGCCAAAAAAACAAAAGAAGGGGCATTGAATAGACTCAACGACCAGGGAGTACCAGGTTCTCCCCTCCACTCGCCCTCTTAGGTGATATCTGTGGGCAGTGAAGGCAGAACCATCCAGGCAGGGAAGACACTGGGAGAATGCAGGAGACTCAAAGAAACACAGGTGAGACCCAAGGAACTGCCATCAATTCCTGAGAAGCCGAGAGGTCAAGCCATCCAGAGCATTCAAATGCTGCAGAGTGCATAGGAAATACCAGAACTTGAACCCTGAAAGCAAAGAACTGGAAGTAGAACAGAACTTTGTGGGAAGGAGGAAAACTGAAGAGTAGCCAGCCTGACTGGAGGATAAATGCCTCATCTCCCAACTGCAGGAAGAGGAATGACTGTAAATATGCACTATTTCCCTATCATTTTATGACAAAACTTTTCAAACATACAGAAAAGGGGAACTAATCATACAACATAGGTCTGTATGCTCTCACCGAAATTTGACAATTAACGCTTTACGTCATTTGCATTATAACATATTGATCCATCTCTCCGTCCCTCTCCCCATCCATCATCTGTCCTATTTCTGATGCATTTCAACCTAAGTTGCAGACGTCCGTGTACTTTGCTCCTAAACACATCGGCAGGTGTACCATCAACTGGAGTTCAATACATGTTTATAGTTCTTCTCTCTTTGATATAAAGTTTACATTCAGTGAAATGCACACATTTGAATCCATTTATTGCATGGTGACAAATGCACACACCTGCCTAACCCAAACCCCTGTGAAGGTACAAAACGCTGCCATCACCCCAGAACCTTCCCTCAGGTGTCCCTCCAGTCAAAACCCATCCCCCGCCCCAGAGGCCACCACTGCTCTGATTGCTTTCCCCCATTGATCAGTTTTGCCTGTTCTAACATTTCTTAGAATGGGATCATACGTGATGTGTGCTTTCATGGGAGGCTTCTTCATTTACTCAGCAGAGTGGTTTTGAGATTCATGCATGTGTTTGTGAGCACCCGAGGTTCATTCCTTTGCCTTCTGGGTAATAGTCCATTGCATGTTCCACAGTCTGTCCATTCTCCTCTTAAAGAACACCTCGGATGTGGCCAGTATTAATTATTCTGCGTAAAGCTGTTATGAATATACTTGTACAAGTTATATGTCTTTGGAAAGACATATTGATGCAGTCCCCTAGGTAAATACCTAGGAATGAAAGTTCTGGGTCATTGGGTGGATGTGTATTTCATTTTAGAAGAAACTGCCAGACTTTTTTCCAAAGCAATTGAACCGCATGACACTCCCAGCAACCATGAACATAAGGGAATTCTGGTGGCTCCATATGCTCGCTGACCTTCGGCGTGGCCAGTTTTTGTAGTTTTAGCCATTCTGGTGACTAAAATTGACTCGCATCATTTTCCACCAAATGTCCTCTCCTACAATTTAGAGGGGGAGACAGGCATTCTTCAGGTCTTTAACCCTCACGATAGCATTATTCACTGGACCTTTATTATGTGCTGGTTGCTGTGCTTAGCACTTGGCCCTACTGTATCGGAGCTCCTTTATTATCATCATTTTACGGGGAAGCTCCTGAGACTCAGGCAATAGCTCCGTCAAGGCCACACATCAAGTCACCCATAGCCCCTGTATTGGCCTGACTCCAGTTCACATGGTTCTAACCTCTCAGCTACACCACCTCCCAAAGCTGGTGCTGGGACAGAAAGAGACGTCACATTTGGAGCTACTGCCTCTCCTTCCTTCTGCATAACTAAGTCTCCTCCCATGGGGCCCCCAGGTCCTCTTCGGCTATTAGTACGTCAAATAACTGGAGCAAATTCAAAACTTAAGAGGACTCCGTAGAGCTGTGGGGACCCCACCTGAGTGCCCAGGACAAACGCGTCCAGTTCTGGGGGCCTCAGCACCATTCATTCTTCCAATCAGCCAGGAGCCTCTTCCGGGACGCCCCAAGCTGCCTCACACTGTGTTAGACCCAAGATTCCAGAAAAACGAGCACATTTCTCAGAACCTAAGATTCTACTCTTTTATGTACTATTAAGAAATAAAAAACACTGTTTTCTTAAAATTTGGAATATTTATCTTATACTTATTAAAAGAATTATTTTTATACTTAGAGACAGGTGTCAAGTAAGCTGTGGTCACCAGATCTTGTTATTTTATGGCACCTTTGCATTGAAAGTATAATTTTGAGACAGGTCAAAGAACACCTGGGTTGGGAGTTCCCATTGTGGCGCAGAAATGAATCTGACTAGGAACCATGAGGTTGCAGGTTCAATCCCTGGCTTAGCTCAGTGGGTTAAGGGTCCAGCGTTGCCGTGAGTGGTGGTGTAGGTTGCAGATCCTGCGTTGCTATGGCTGTGGTGCAGGCTAGCAGCTATATCTCTGAATTGACCCCTAGCCTGAGAACCTCTATATGCTGTGGGTACAGCCCTAAAAAAAGCAAAAAAACAAACAAACAAAAAAAAAAATCCAAAAACAACAACAAAAAAACAACACCTGGGTTGTACTAGCATTGTGGCTTTGGGTTTGTTTGTTTGTTTTTGTTTTGTCTTTTTAGGGCCAAACCCATGGCATGCGGAGGTTCCCAGACTAGGGGTCGAATCAGAGCTGCAGCTGGCAGCCTACACCATGGCCACAGCAACGCTGGATCTTTAACCCACTAAATGAAGCCAGGGATAGAAACTGCATCCCCATGGATTTGTTTCCACTGAGCCACGACAGGAACTCCCAGCATTGCCACTTTGACAAAGCTTACAGTTTAATTTTTTTCCCTCAACAAATTCACAGGTTGCTGGAAGTTAAAGAGTTTCTACGGAAAGGCGGCAGGAAGTTTCTGATAAATTCACGTTTGATGCCTAAATGATAGGCCTGCACCAAGCATGAGGGACCCCACCAGCCTCTCTTATTGCTCAAAATTCCATCACTTGTCTAAGGGATGTGATTCTTCTGTCTTCAGGGGTTTTGCTTGGCCTGAAATACAGAAGAAACACCACAGTCTCATCTGCCTGAGGGAATTTCCTCTCTTGGGGACACTGAGCATTTGATTTTGCTTTGCAAGAAGATACAGGCATGCACTGCCTCCTCCAATGATGAGGCCTGATTCACTGATATCAAATGTATGTCCTGTGCTCTGTTTCTCTGCCTTTCTTTTGCACATGATAACTTTTCAATGGTGAATCCTGGAGTAACATTGTTGAAGACCACTTTTTTTTTTCCGGATCAGTAAATGCATTGTCTTGGCACCCCACCCCCCAAAAAAATTTTCATGGGAAATTGAGAGCGTATTGTTCAGCTAAGGCCCATTCCTGAGCCCTGAGGAAGCTGGTCACCTGAGCAACCTGATCTTTCTTCCAGACAAGACAAATTTTAGGAGCATCCTACCTTTTCTTTCAAACTCCGTTTTCTTGTTACAGACTGGATTCTCTTGTGTCACAGCTTCGGAAAGCATGAGCTTTCCAAAATACCGCTTCCGCTGACAAGCGTGAAATTACATTTTTTCTTTACCTATTGAAATAATTATTTCCTGTGAGCATCCACCCCATACTGTGTTGACCATGAACTTCCACGTGGAAGTTATTGCTTTCTGTACCATAGGCAGGGAATCGTTTGGTGCCTGCGAGGGAGAGAACAGCCCTCCCTCCCATCTGCCCCCTTGGAGTCGCCAAAACTTTATTCCCAAGGGCATCTGGCAAGGCCCACATCTGAATGGCACATCGGGCAGCAGGCAACAGTGCCTCCACATCCCATTCCTCTCCCCTCAGCTGTACCTCATCGGGCCTCTACAGAACTTATCCACGCCGGTGAACTCTGCTCCCATGTGGCTTGGAAACCCACCTTCACAAGCATGGACGTTGTGAGCAGAAGCTGCACAGGCTCCCGTATCCTCTTTTCTTCAGGGGTAAGCAATTTGGCAGAGTAAGCCTCTGGACGGAAGCACCATCTGCCATCCCATGTTTGGGGGAGGTATACTTGTTCTGATCCTGGACTACCAAGGGCTCTAAGCAAGGAAATCAAACTTTTCCCTCCTCTTCTTTCTAAATTTCATGTGGTATCTCCTGACAACTTTAACCCTGTCCTTCCCTCACCATGGCTTGATACAGACCTGCAGGCTCTGCGATGCTACAAAGGATAGTTTTTGAAGACGGTTTAACTATCTTTTGTTTACAGTGAATGCAGCATCGAGTGCCAACAATGTACCTCACCTGACTGATGAGGGGACTGTATGAAAAGCAGTGAGTGTGTGCCCAGCAAAGCCAATGACACTGCAGCGCTACTGCCACCCAGTCAGGGTGTGCAACGTGAAATAAACAAAAACAGAACAACTCATCTAGACGTGAATGAACTATGGAAGGAAGAGCCCTGATTTGGGGAAATGCTGGGGCTCATCTCCTCTGAGCCTGCATACTCTCTGCACAGAGCAGATTTAGCTGTCATTTTGGGGAACATTTTTACACATAAGTGAAAATGATCTTTAAAAGTTTCTCTTTCCTCTTATATAACTAAAATGGAAATAAATTTAATCTAGGTTGAAGTTTAAAAGCTAACACCAGTGTACATTGGTGGAAACAACAGCAGGTCTTAACTAATAGAGTTATGCTTATTCTTCTATTGAGAAAGAGAATTCTTTTTAATTTGAGGGACCACCTAAAATATGGTTTCCAGTGGCAGCCTAGAAAATCATTAATGACTTGCGTTTCTGCAATAAAAAGATGTTTGAAATCCAAATCCACCAGTAGATATTTAGATGTGCTACCAATTACTCCAAGTTCTAAAGTCATGAAAGAAAAAAACGTACCTAAAACAAATGAAAGATTAGTCTTGAAAACGGGACTATAAACAGTACCCTCACTGATGAATTCAAGGTTTACCTTTTGTTTTTCCCAATTGTCAGCATTAGCCTTCTTTCCATCTTTAACCATAATATATAATATGTACCTCATTATGTTTTAAATGTATTTCACTTTTGCTAAATTATGTTTTCCAAGAAAAATGAGTTCCACAGATTCCACTTTATTGACCACCAAGAAGTCAGCACCAAAAGCTAAAATTAATGTCAGTGTCCAATCCATGTACCAATCTTTTGTTTATCCTATTAAACTGCACTCTCCATTTGTACTTCAGTTTAGTTCTTTTAATTCATTTCTATTAAATTATTCAGTCAAAATGAACTCAGTTTCTTTGATGAAGGTCCCAGAACAGTGACAGCTCAAACAAACCATTTTCTTCAAAAAAAAAAACAAACCATTTTTCTTCTTTTAGTTCCTTTATCATCTTTTCAACTTACATGAGAGAGAACCCAAAGGACTAAAAGAAGAAAATGTTAAAGAAAGCATGACTTTTTTTTTTAAGTTTAACTAGTCTAAATCATTTGCTTCAGCCAGAAAATCCAGTCTTTTCAGCATGGATTTTCTCAACTTACATTTCTCTCATTCTTCATTCGGTTTCTTTGATGTTATGTATATGATATGGTGCTGATGTGAGCAACTACCGGGAATAGTTATATTCAAGCAGATAATCACCAAGTTACTTAGAGACATTTCCTGGGCAATTAATCAAGAGAAATAATTTTGGACAATCTATGGGATTTAATGTGCCATCTTACATTTTAAGCAGTCAGCAAATATCTGCCTGGTGAAGGATGAATAGGAACCCTTCTGAGGGCCGTAAGCTTTTAAGTCCTGCCCTCCCTGTCCTTTCTTTCTGAACCTCAGTCTACCTTCATTAAATAACAGAGTTCTATTGATTGATTGACTAGAAAAACAGAACCCTACCATAGCTGAAGTACTTTCAGAAGATTAGCATTAGGCCATTGTGTTTGATGCATGATGCACAATGATAAACAATCATATATCACAGAATAGTGAAAACTCAGGTAAAACAGTAACACACTGCTCTTAAAGTTTTGTTTTAATCTTAAAAAACTTAGATTTGCATATATCACTCTCAGATCTCTGCGAACATCACCAGCAAAAGCCTACAAAGAACGATTAATTATACCATTTGCGTGAAGTCTAATTTCTACAAAGCACTTTACAGTATTTGGAGGAAAGAAATGTGTCAGAGAAAATTATCAAAGCAATCAAATAAATTAAATTGCTAATTGCACATCCCTTTGAGTTAGAAATATTTCACTCTTTTAAAGAATGACATAGAAGTAAAATTGCAAACTTTAAGGCTTATAATTTGGGGAGAGTTTTTCATTCAGCTCAAAATTGAGAAACTGGTCATTAAGCCCTGCAGTTAAAGGTGTGGCTTTAGTCCACCCCACCCCCACAAGCTTTGAAGCTGCTTAAAAGGGAGTTATGCCAAGCATGCGAGCACCATGTTTAAAAATGAAGCTGCTATCTGACTTGGGACAAGTCAAAGTAGATGGGATTTGTATTTGTTTCCAAAGTTTCTGCAACAAATCATCACAAACTCAGTGGTTTCAAACATTACAAATGTATTATCTTACTGTCGTGAAAGTAAGGCGTCTGCAGAGGCTAAAATCAAGGTGTCCGCAAGGCGGCGTTCCTTCTGGAGACTCTAGAGGACGACTAACAGCCTTGCCTTCTCCAGCTTCTAGAGACTTCTAGCATTCTTTGGTGCATCTCTCCAACCTCTGCCTCCGTCATCCACCTTCTCTAGCTCTCCTGTCTCCTATTTCACGTGTGAGGGCCCCTCTGATTACATCAGCCCCACCTGGAGAATCCAAGCGCCCCTCCCGGTGTTAAAATCCTTAACTAGTCACTTCCCTTCCGCAGCGCGCTTTTTGTCATGTAGAGTGATTGTATGCAAAGCTTCTGAGGATTGGGCTTGGGTGTCTTACTGGGGGTTGGGGATGGAGGGCTCGTAATTCGGTCAGCCCCGCCTGGGGAGTACGTACAGGCCAGCAGCTGGGAGGTGAGCCAGAAGAGGCAGCCCTTCCGGGCAGTCTAGTCCTCTAGGACCAAGTCAGAGCAAAGGATGTCTAATGTTTTCCATTGACCAGATGAGGTGGGCAACATGAGTGAGAAAGTGTATTCAGGCAGGGTAAGGGGAGATAGGCCTCGGAAGAAAGAAGCCAAATGTCACCTTGTCCCAGGCACCAGGCACCAGGAAAGAAGCAAGCAATGAGCTAGATCAGTGCTCTGCAGTCTGAGGACTGGTGCTGGTGCACAGTTAACCACTGTATAATGTGAAAAAGGACAGAAAGAGAGAGTTCCTATTATGGCACAGTGGGTTAAGAATCTGACTAGTGTTCATGAGAATGTGGGTTCGATCCCTGGCCCCGCTCAGTGGGTTAAGGATCTGATGTGGCCATGACTATGGTGTAAGTCTCAGACTCAGCTCAGATCCCACGTTGCTGTGGCTATGGTGTAGGCCAGCACCTGTTCCCCTAGCCAGGGAACTTCCGTATGCTGCAGGTGAGGCCCTTAAAAGCAAAAGAAAAAAGGACAGATATTGAAAGTAAGCTTTTGGAAAATTTTATAGCAGTTTGACAGAGTAATTTTATGTTGTAGGATATGATTATTTAAAATACAGGTTTATATTTTATATGTCTTTTTCATTTTATTTTACTAACAATTAGCTTTCATTGAATATTTTCAAAAGTATTGGTCCATGACAGATTGGGAATAATTGGAAATTATTGTTCCCATTCTCTTTCTTTTTCTTTCTCACACACACACACACACACACAAAATACCTGGTTCTTCACTACAGATGATTTTTCAAGAGGCCCTGAGCTAGAGGACAGTATATGACTAGCAAAAGGGAATTCTAGGTGAGAGGTCACCTAGAAATATCCATGAGGCTAGAATCAGCTGTAAACACCTGCCAGGCACTCCAGTGAGCTCCACACCAACTCATAGTACTATCAGTTCATTAAGAATTATCCCAGCCCTGTTTCCTTTCTCCCAGGACATGCTTCAAACCCAGAGGTCAGACAAACAAGGAGAGGGGCAGGACCAGTACTGGGAAAAGGAAGTCTGTCACACCCTCATCCTCTTAAATCAGTTTTGGAGTTTTGATTATTACAAAGGATTAGGCTTTTTAATTACTGAATTGAGGATGTACTCTGTGGTTTAAAATGAATAAAGGATGTTTTTCACTGTATAACAGTGACCAGAAAATTCATGAAGTCTGCCCAAGTTTTCATCCAAGGCCAGGGCCAGAACAAGCCCCACAGAATCATTTTAAAGGAAGAGTTGACAAGAATAGAAATCACTTTACTTTATGGTTTCATCCCTCAAGTCATAATTGTTCAACCTAATAATTATGTAACTCTTAGAAATAGAGCAAATCTTAATATAGAGCCACTCATGTAATGGTTTAAAGCAGTGTTTCTCAATCTCTGCAATACTGCCTGTGGAACTGGATAATATGCAGGGGGGGGGGGGTGGAGGGGAGGGAGAAAGGGGAATTGTCCTGTGCACTATAGGATGTTTAGCAGCATCTACACATTATCTATAACCCCTAGGACTCCCACCCCAAGTTATGACAACCAAAAATGTCTCCAGACACAGCCAAATGTCTGCTGAGAGGGCCAGGTTGCCCCCAGGTGAGAACCACCAATGTTAAGAGAAGCGATGTTTCTTTTTCCTTTCCCACCCAGTAATTAATTACCTCCTTACTAAGATCCAAAACATCTAAAACCCATCATTCCACCCTTATTGCCCATTCTAGGCATATTCTTTTAAATTCAACATTCTCTGAGAAAAGACATCTAGCTATTACCAGTTATTAATACACTGTTGTATTTGGGTCACCAGATTCCTTTCTTTCACAGAATGGCCCAGTTTTAATATAGTGGTTGTTGCAAGTCCAGGTGAGAATAAGACACAAAGATCTAGGAAAGTCAGTCAGTTCCTTCCAACTGTTTTCCCCTCCCTTGAATTGCTGTCCCTGGAAACTTTATCGTCCTTTCAGCTAAATGTTTCTGCTTCCAAGAACTTAGTCTGAACTTCCAGAGCAAATGAAGTCTCTCTGTTTACTCTTCCAAGACATCCTCTGCTTCTGCATCATTTTGCACTTATTACAATAGAGTTAATATGACTCATATCATCAGTCTAAGAGATGTGCTATTACTTCAATTTTCCAAGTAAAATTAAATCTTGTGCTGAACTTCCCACTCACCAGTGTTAGGGGGAGGAATCAGAGTCACATATGTTTTGGCAAGGCTATCAGAGTACAGAATTCTGGAGGCTTCTGGAATGCCTGGGACTTGGAGTAAGGGCCTTTAGTCTTTAACCCACTGTGGCCCATGGTCACAGCTGAGATACTTTGTGGTTCATTCAAATACAAAGGCTATGGTGCTTCATGCCAAGTTTTAGGGCTCCATAAGGCCTTGGGGTTCTATCTATGTCATGGCACCCCGGGTTCTATCTCTCAGCTGGCACCCTGAAGCTGAAACCATACACCTTGAATCGGGACTCGAACCCACGTGCTGGGACTCTAACACAGCCAAGACTCATATTGTGACTTGAACCCACAGGCCAGGACTCGAATCTGGCCGAAACCCAGATTGGGACTTGAACCCACTATATTTTATTAAAATCACACACCTGATCCCAAAACTTACTGAAATTCAGGTTCTTTATGTCTTAGAATAGAAGGAACTCAGCGAGAGGCAAAGTGATGGGTAAGTAGTCTCTCTTTCACCTGTATTACGGCGATATATTTTTACCTATATCCTCCTGCACTCGTCTCATGTCCCTCAAACTCATCCTCCATATTCCCCTTGGGAATGACCTTTCTAATCATGCTATGTTCTAACTCACACGTCTTTTTTTTAGGGCCGCACCCGTAGCATATGGAGGTTCCCAGGCTAGGGGTCAAATAGGAGCTGTAGCTGCGGGCCTGTGACACAGGCACAACAACGCAGGATCTGAGCCACGTCTGTGACCTACACCACAACTCACGACAATGCCAAATTCTTAACCCAATGAGTGAGGCCAGGGATCAAGCCTGCGTCCTCATGGATACCAGTCGGGTTTGTTAACCACTGAGTCACAATGGGGACTCCCTAACTCATATGTCTTTAAAGACTTACTGTCATCTAGAGGAAAATATCTAAGCTCTCTTTTTTTTTTTTTTTGTCTTTTTGTCTTTTGTTGTTGTTGTTGCTATTTCTTGGGCCGCTCCTGCAGCATATGGAGGTTCCCAGGCTAGGGGTTGAATCGGAGCTGTAGCCACCAGCCTACGCCAGAGCCACAGCAACGCGGGATCCGAGCCGCATCTGCAACCTACACCACAGCTCACGGCAACGCCGGATCGTTAACCCACTGAGCAAGGGCAGGGACCGAACCCGCAACCTCATGGTTCCTAGTCAGATTCCTTAACCACTGCGCCACAACGGGAACTCCCTATTTTTTTTTTTTTTTTTTTGTCTTTTTGTCTTTTGTTGTTGTTGTTGCTATTTCTTGTAAGCTCTCTTAACAAGGCATAAGCCCCAATTCCATCCACACTGAACTATTTCTATCCCTCAGCTGTGAAGGGCCTCAGAGGCACCTGTGTGGACTCCCCAGCCTACAGAATCAATTGTGTCACACCCCTCAAACACCCATCCTTTGGCTACACATTGGGCCTAGGAGCATTCCACTGATGGCACCATAGGATGGACCAGAAGATGCTCTAGAAGGTGAGGCTGTTTGGATTGAGAATTCTGAATCCCAGGTACCCAGAATGCAGTCTAAAGGTGAGTGCTCAGGGTCCAGGTGAGCATATTTCCTTGGATCCACAGACTCTTCAAGAGCGACCAAAAGAGGACCAGAGCAGGGCCCTGTAAAGAGTGGAGCCAAGAGCAAGGGACTCTCTTACCTGGGTCTGAGGGTAATCCAGACATCAGATCCTCGGGCCGCTGGGAGTAACTTCTCAGGCACCCAAGAAGAGGCACCAGAAAATAGACCTTTCTATATGCTAAATCAATTGAGAGTTATATTATCAGTCTTAATTCAACTATTACTGATGTGTGGAAATCAAGAGAAAGGGCCATCAAACTGATTCTAAGCTAATAAACAAAATCGGTGTTTCCTGAAGTTTTATTTTTAAAATATTACCAGTTCTACTAGGAAAAAGTATACAGTGTTCTGTAACGAAATGTGTGAAATATGTATTTTTAAAGCAATTTTTTCTTTTTTTTTTTTCTTTTCTTTTTCAGCCACACCTGTGGCATACGAAAGTTCCCAGGTCAGGGTTCAAATCCAAGCTGTGGTTGTGACCTATGCCAAAGCTGTGGCAATGCTGGATCCTTAAGCCAATGCACAGGGCCAGGGATCAAACCTGTACTGCCTCAGAGACAGTGTCAGATCCTTAACCTGCTGTACCACAGTGGGAACTCCCCCATTCTTTTTTTTTTTTTTTTTTAACCATGCCCCCATTCTTTCTTTAATGCAGAACTTCTCAGCACTTTTAATATGGGTCTGTGTGTGTGTGTGTGTGTGTGTGTGTGTGTGTGTGTGTGTGAGCATGTGTGCATACTTGTATATACATGCACAATATATCCCTTGCCACTAGGATTCTGAATCAAATAATAAAACAAAATCACCATGTCAGTCAAAGTTCTTGAATGCAAGTGACAGAAACAAAAGAATTAAATGGGAGATTATCAGGGGAGTCTTGGACTCCCCTGGATTTTCAAGGACCAGTCTTGGAAAGCCAGTAGTCCAGGAAGTAGAAATTGCAGAAGGAAGACCCCAATCCTTATGCTACTAATACTGAAATATAAATTTCCAACATTCTCCACTTCCTTATGTCATAGGGAAATGCTCACAAATAATAAGTAAAAAACAAAACTAGGATATAAAAGAATATGAGCCCATTCGTTCCCCTCCCTAGAAAGAAAGGGAGAGACAGAGAAAGAAAGGAAAAAAGAAGGAAAAAGAGATGTACAGAAACAGTCCTAGAATGAAATACAACAAAATATTAGCAGTGCTTTTTTACTGGGCAATGCAGTTACAGGTAATTTTTATTTTATTTATGTACATGAATTACATTTGTAAGTATAAAAATAAATCTTTTTTAAAATGAGTCTTTCCAAATCTAAGAGAAAAATTATTCCAATGCCCAAATTTTGTGGCAAACTTCCTGTTCACAATTTTCAAATCCTTTCTGATTTCATAAACTTTGATAGAGTTTTTCTGATTATTAAATGATCATTTAATTTCCATGTTACCTGAGGATTTTTGAAGCAATAAACATTTTTTAAGCTCTGTTTTGACTTTCACATGAGTTACTAGAATATTATATAGAAATCACAATTCCATTAAATTATTGACACTAGTGGTACACCAAATACCTATTGTCAGTAATCAGTATATTTAGCACTATTGGTAGGCTGTCATAATGAGGAACTCTAGATAATGCCTGCATGTAACTTCAGATAATACAACTTCACAGATTATTTCACAAATAAAACTAGCTCTTATTAAAATAGCAGCATAAGTATTAATAAATTTATTCTTTATTAAGGAGAAATCAGGATTAACAATAACAAAAACCTCACAAGACTAGCCTAAACACCAGTCCAAAATGAAATAAAAACAGCAATTATAGTCCATTATTTTTAAATAGCAACAATTAAGAAACTACATACCAAACAACTGTTGAGAATGCAGTCAAAGCTGTGCTCAGAGGTAAATACATAGTTGTATGTGTCCTATTATTAAATAAGAAAGAAAAAAAATCAATTACCCAGGTGATTAATTACAAGGAAAAATTCAGAAAACAACAAAATAAACTTGAGAAGAAGAAAGAAGGAATTTTAAAAGATTAAAAGTTATATTAGTGAAGTGGAAAGTAGAAAAGAGTAACAAATCTAATAAAAGAAAAATGCAACTGAAAAGATTAGAAATGAGAAAAAAGCTATAACTATAAATACATAAAAAAAAATTTTGTGGCACCCATGGCATGTGGAAATTCCCAGGCCAGAAATCAAACCCACACCACAACAGAAACCCAAGCTGCTGCAGTGATAATGCTGGATCCTTGACCCACAGCACCACAAGAGAACTCTGAGAAAAATATTTTTAATTATAAGATTATATGGTGGAGTTTCCGTTGTGGCTCAGTGGTTAAGGAATCTGGCTAGGAACCATGAGGTTGCGGGTTCAATCCCTGGCCTTGCTCAGTGAGTTAAGGATCTGGCGTTGCCGTGAGCTGTGGTGTAGGTTGCAGACGCGTCTTGGATCCCGCATTGCTGTGGCTCTAGTGTAGGCTGTCAGCTACAGCTCCAATTCAACCCCTAGCCTGGGAACCTCCATATGCTGAGGGAGCGGCCCAAGAAATGGCAAAAAGGACAAAAAAAAAAAAAAAAAAAAAGATTATATGTGGAAGATTGCTAACAAATTTTTAAATTCTACAAAAATGCATGATTTTCTTTAGAAATGTTATTTTTTTAAATTGATACTCAGGAAACAGTAGTTAACCTGTGTATGCCAAAACTATAGAAGAAAATTTTAATTTTTTTGAGAATTATCTTCCACTCACTCTGAAAAAAGCTTGGAACCTATGCAGTGCTATTGGTGAGCTCCTCCAAACCTTCAAAAAATAGGCAAGTCCTACACTCTACTAATCTAGAGCATAGAACAGGATTTTTTTGGATGTTGTTTAAGATAGAATTTTAAAATGTAAAACTACAGTCCAATCTTACTTATGAATATAGAGGCAATTACCCTAAATAAAAGAAAAAGAGCTGAATTCAACTGTATTATACTGAAAGAGGAAAAAAAAGAAAAAAAAAAAACCCACCATGATGAAATAGGATGCATCTCATGCAGAAATAACCCAATATTGGGAAATCTATTAATATAATTTATTATAATAATAGACCACATGATTATCTCTAGTTGCCCAAAATATGTTTAATGTAATTCAACAACAACTTTCAATAAAATGCTTAGTATACTTGAACCAGGAAACCACTTCCTTAGCCTGATAAAGAACTCTATTTCATTCAAACAGCTAATCTTAAAAGCTGGTGAAATATTAATGGTATTCTTAAAAAGTCTGGAATAAAAGCAAAATTAATACCATCATTTATTTAAAATATGAGATATTAATATTATAAAGAGAGAAAATTACCATTATACTTCAAATGATCGTCTACTTAGAATCAACTAAAACAATTAATGAAAGAGTTCAGAAAAGTTACCTAATGTAGAAATCAATAGCTTGACCCAACAAGGAGAAACTAGTTATAAAACATAAAGAGAAAATGATCTCAACAAAGATATGAAATATCTAATAATATAATTAACAAGAAATATGCAGGGCCTACAAAATTACTGAGAATTATATAGAAATCCTTCAATAACCTTGGCATGTGACAAGTTCCTGAATGAAAAAATTAACATTACAAAAACAGCAATTCTCCCACAATTAGTCTATAATGTTAAAGCAATTCCAAACAAAATGCTTTAGAATAGAATTTCTTTTGGAAACTGACTAAAATATAGCTAAAGTTTATCTGGAAGAATAAATGCACAAATATAAGTGAAAATATTTTGAAAAAGAAGACTAACATTTACCCCATTAAAAAGTTAATCACAGGAGTTCCCATCATGGCTCAGCGGTTAATGAACCCAACTAGCATCCATGAGGATGCAGGATCCATCCCTGGCCTCTCTCAGTGGGTTAAGGATCTGGAGTTGCCATAAGCTGTGGTGTGGGTTACAGATGCAGCTCAGATCCCATGCTGCTGTGGCTCTGGCATAGGCCGGTGGCTACAGCTCCGATGTGACCCCTGACCCCTGGCCTGGGACCCTCCATAGGCCGTGGGGGCGGCCCTAAAAGACAAAAAGAAAACAAAAACAAACAAACAAAAAAAGAGTTAATCGCACAATAAAACAAATTGCAAAATGAGAATAATTACAACAGCATGGTTAAGGAATAGAGAAGGATACCAAACCCTCCCAAAACAAATAAACAAATAATAAATCCAGAAACCACTCCAAGTACATGTAAGAATTTAATCTTTGATATGTGTGGAATTTTCAAAACAATGTTAGAGGGAATTTTCAATAAGTGATGATGTAACAGCTAAATAAATATTTAAAGCCTTAATCACATCTATATCAAAAATAAATTCCATTTGGAGTAAAGATTTCAGTCTAAAAAAATTAAAAGAAAAAAAATAGACAAATATTTATACAACACTGACATGGAGATCTTTTCAAACATATCACCAAAAGGAGAAATCATGAAAGAAAAGATAAATTTATCTAAATAAAAAATATATTTCTGTATATCAGACATCATGAATTAAATTGATACATACATGACCAGGGACGAAATTTCTGCAGCATATGAAATAAACAAATGGTTGCTAGTTTTAACATATAAAGAGCTCTTATCATTCAATGAAAAGTGAACTCCCAACAGAAAAATAAGCAAATGTGTGCATGTATTCCTTCAACAATTATTTATTATTCACCTAATTTGTGCCAGGTATTATGCTAGGGGCTGGGAATAGAGTGTTGAAGAATCTAGACATCCAGACACAGTTTCTTCTTTCATTCATTCCAGTATAGGAAACACACCCTTATTATTATTATCTTTTTTTACACAAAGTAAATAAACAAATACATAGAGTTACAATTGAGATAAGAAATTCCAAGAAAAAAAGAAGAGAGCAAATGGGAGGAGAGAGGTGAGGACTATTTCCAAACAATGCTCTGGGCAGGCCTTTCTTAAGATGCATTTTTAAGCAGTTATGTAAGTGGTTGTTGTAGGGGGAAAGCCAAGGAGAGCAGAGATAATAGCATTTACTAATCCCCTGAGGTGCATAAAAGGTCTTGGTAAACTGGAGGAACCAGTGTGTCTTCACCATAGTGGGCAATAGAGAGGCGCGTCAATAGAGTCGGAGTGACAGGTAGGGGTCAGACTGTGTAGGACTCTGTGAGTGATGGTAAAGCGTTTAGATTTTATCCTACAATTTACTCAGTTCAATTTAGGAATAAGGTCATGGTTGCCACTAAGTCAAGAATGTATTGAAGTGGGTCATGAGTCAAGAGTGGGAGCAGGAAGAACAGGTAGGCTATCTGTCACAGTAATCAGGTGAGAAAAAACAGTGACCTGGATTAAGTGATGCCATTGAAAATGAAAAGAAGACAGATTAAAGACATAGTTGAGGGATGAAATGAACAGGTTATGCTGGCCTATTTGATGCAGTGGAGAGGTCATGAAAAGAATCAGGGATGACACATGGGTTTCTGGCTTGAACAACTGGTTGGATGGAGGTGCTATTTCCTGTAATAGGGAAGATGAGGGCAACAGATTTGGGGTGAGAATGAGGAATTAGATTCAGGACATGTTAAGTTTGAAATATCTGAGTCATTCAAGGGAAGAGGTTAAGCAAGCAATGAGACATGTACATCTAGAACTCAGATGGAAAGTTGAGGTGGGAAACACAAATTTGTAATTTATTAGCAAAAAGCCAGCACTTAAACCCATGGAAACTGATAAGATCCCCCCAGGAAGGAACACAGAAAAGAGAGATCCAATGGAGGGGAAAACCCTCAACTTTCTCAAGTTGGGCAGGAGATAGAGCGTAACACTAGGAATGAACAGTGAAGTGGGAAGAAAACCAGGACAGGATAGTGTCTTGGATGTGAGGAGAGAACAATTTAAAGGAGCACAGAGTGGTCAATGTGACGACAGGAAGTATCCTTTTGGATAGGCCAACAGGCAAGTGCTTGGTGACTTGAAAAGCAGCATTCAGGAGGGGCGGCGAGGAAGTCTCACTATGAATTGAAAGTGAGTAGGAGATTAGAAAGTGAAGACAATCGCTAAGGATAACTCCATAAAGAGGTCTGGTTATGAAAGAGAGCCAAGAAATGGCTAAAGGGTGGGAAAGATATGCACAAGGGAAGGTTTGGTGAAGATGGAGGATGCTAGAGCATGTCTGCAGACTGATGAGAATGATTTTTTCAAGACGGAGATTGATAATGCAGAATAAAGAGGAAAACCTAGGGAGACAAGGCAAGACTCCTTGGGATCTAGAGCACAAGAGGAGGGGCTGGCCTTTGAAACTTTCTCCAGTCACAGAAAGATGATTACCAAGAGAGCTGGGTTAGGGGTTAGATGGGTCTTGTGCCAGAAAGATGAAGTTTATACATAATATCTTCTATTTTCCAAAGGAAAACGTAAACAGGAAGGAAAGGATCTGAAAAGCTTGAGGAGATGAAAAGCTATAAACAGTCATTTTAGAAGTGGGACACTGAGACTACAGTAGGAACAATAGCACCTGTTTGAGATGATAAATTCAAAGTAAAACTAGTTGGCTGTGTTGCGTGATTTTCTTAAAGAAAATGTCCACCTGTCCCGGTGAGGCCAGTGGAAGGCAGATGGTAAGGTCACCCAGAGTTGGGATTTTACAGGAAAGTAAATTGGAAGGATTTGAAGTTTAAGACTGCTGAGAGCACTGTATTTCAAGGAGGATGATTATAGTGATGGATCATGGGATCCAGGCTAGACAAGGAAGGAAGTGAATCCAAAACAAGGACTGACCAATATTGGATGGGGTGTGTGGGGGGGTGAGATTAGTGAATTAGCTGTCAATGAACAAGCAAGGGATCCAGAAGCATAGGAAGATGGTGATCAGAGAGGAATGTCTGATAATGTGTTAGTTCAGGTCCTCCAAACAGACACCAAGGGAGGGTTCAGCCGGCAAGAGTTTTATTGAGAGAACATTTGTGAAGGATAAAGGGAAGGAATCAGGAGCAAGGCGGGGCCTTCATACCGTAATGCAAGTTTGACTCCTAGGAAAGGAGAGGGGGATTGGGAAGAAGAACCTTAGACTGCATGCAGCACGGTCCTAAGATAGTCCCCACGCCAAAGCTGCTCTTGTTAGAGGAGTGCAGAGTGTGAGAGTAATACCCTGACCGTCCTCAGTCCAGGACTGGGAGTAGCCTGGGAGAAGCCCCCGCCTCAGTGCAAACCCAGGAGTGTGTCCCCTGGGACAGCAGTCTAGAACCGTGGGAGCAAGGCTGATTCCGAAGGTTGGATTTCCCAAAGGTTAGGTCTTTGGGGATGAAGTAAGTTTCCGGGAGGGTACTGGATGGTGGAGTTCAAGTTTAACCACAGTTACGCATCACCCAACTCCAGATAGTGTGGATCATCCAGTAGTCATGGGGGATTTGTGCACTCACTGAAACAATCTTCTGGTAGGTGGCGGCGGGGCGGGGAGTGGGGCGGAGGCGGCTCCTCAGCTTGTTGATGACGGGATTTGAGGTGGAGAAGACTCAAGTGGGAGATAGTCTTTGAGAACGAATAATGAAAGAAACTGACAAGGAACTTGACAAACCACAAGGAGGGAAACAGGATGGCAAGATCCTCCTTCAAGATCCAGTGACAAGATTCTCAGAGGCCGGCCTTCCGCGGAGGGGATGGGGAAGCGGCGCTCTGGAGCAAGGACTAGCAAGGAGGCCACTTCCCCGGCCGCCGGCCCGAAGGCACACGGTCCTCCCGAGGGGCTGAGCGGGCAGCTCGGGCTGACCGGGTTCCGGGAAAGCGCGGGGGACGGGCGGTCTGCGAAGGGCGGAGCACCCCAGGGAGCTGGCCGATGCCGCAGCGCACCTCGAGAGCTCCGGCGAGGGGGCGGGAGGAGCGGCGCGACGCGGCGAGGCCCGCGGCGCTGGGCTGTGCGGGGTCCCGCGGCGGCCGGGCGGCGGCGCTCACGGGGGCGCGGGCTTCCCGAGGCCGCGGGCGGCGTGCTGGCGCTCCCGGGCGGCGCCGCCGCGGAGCTTGGCGCGGCAGCTGGCGGCGGCCTGGCGCGTGGTGACGGCGCCCGCGGGCGGGCAGCGGCTCCCCGGGGCGGCCGGGCGCAGGGCGGAGGCGCTGCGGGGCGACGGCTTCCCGAGGCTTCGGCCAACGCGGGCGGCAGCGGTCCCCAGGGAGAGAGACAAACACACGGCGGTTAGAAACCGAACGAAGCGCCGGCGCCTCCCAGCTAATCTAGGAGCCGCCACCCAATCTCAGCGGGATGCTCCTTCCGCCCAACAGGTTGTCTGTCCCGGGGACCTGGGAGACAAACCTGTGTTGATCGGAGGAAAACAGCATCCAACTAAAGTGTCATAAACAGGTTTTAAGCAATTTAGGAAAATGTATCAAATCCTTAAACTTTGTAATAATTTTTGACTCAGAATTTCTTTTAGAATCTACCCTAATGGAATAATTATGAATATATGCAAAAATTTCATTCAGTGTATTCAGTGCAGTATCTAGAACAGCAATAAACAAGCAAAGAAAGTGAAAAAAAAAGTTAAAGAAAAACTTTTGGGAATACCCAACAATAAAGTGTCAGTTATAGTCCTTCTGATATACTAACCTGCTATTAAAATAACACTGGAAAACACCTAATCATATGGAAGAGTATACTGGATAGAATTTTAAGGATGAGTTTCATCCCCATCTGTAGTGTATGGGGATGTATGTATACTTATGTGTTTAGGTGTGTATACACAAACAGCACACCACAGATGTATAACATGGGGAGAAACACTCCAAAATGTTAAATGGTTAACATTAAATCCAAGTTATGAGGCTTCAGGTAATCTTTATATATTTCTCAAATTATATGCAATAAGCATATCTTCATAATAAAAATATGTTAATAAGAGGAATTTTAATCCACTCTTATGAGCCCAATTCTTTCTCCCAATTCAAATTTGAGAAAATAAATCATTTTATATCATGTAGCAAACTGGTGGATCACAAAAGACTTTAAGAATGAATAAATGGTCCTTAGAAGTGGTTTATCTACCTCAAGAGTTCTGAGTAAATCACAGTATTTCAGAGCAGTTTATGCCTTAAACATGCAGTTAATCGAAAGCACTGTCTGGAGTTCCCTGGTGGTACAGCTGGTTAAAGACCCAGCCTTGTCACTGCCATGGCACATATTTGATCCCTGCTCCAAGAACTTCTGCATGTAGCAGGTGGGGCAAAAAAAAAAAAAAGGCACTGTCTTCTGTCAAGTTATACTTTATTTTACTCTACTAAGCACTTCCACACCAGGGGGAGAAAAAAAAAAAAAAAAGCTTTCTGGGCTTTTAACAAACCTAATTTGATCTGTAATCTCTACAGACTTGTAAACACAAAGTTTGCTGAAAAAAAAATTAACCATATTTTTGGATCAAATGTTTTAGATAATACTGTTTTAATGATGTATTCAATAATTTTCTCTTTAACTTGAAAGACCTTAGTGGGAGCAGAACTATTACAATAAACTAGGAGTCTAAACTTTACATTTTGGTCTTCCAATCAATAAATTTAAAGTTTTAGCACTTATTAATACCTAGAGAATCCATTCTGCTAAACCTTGTTCTAGAAAAATGCATAAGGATGACAATAAAATTATACTAATATAACATAGGAATGGGCTGCCAGGGCTTTGTTATTAAACTGACAGGAGATCCATTAATATATAAGTTCCAATGATATTTTAAGCCAAAGTGACCTCAGAGTTGTCAGATTGATTTTACTTAATGATGAGTTAATCCAAGCTTAGATTTTTACTGGAATGTTGCTTAAACAAATGATGACCTAATCAACCACACCATCCTGCAAGTTTTCCTCCTTCTGTAGGTATCGGATAAAATTATTATGCCAAGAGACACATAAAATATATTAAAAGAACAAATCCTAAGAGGCCAAAAGTTTGTGTTAACCAACTGCTTGAACAAAAAGGATATATGAGATTTTTATAAAGCAGTTTCTCTCTCTCCAAACCCCTTATTTTACACCAAACGACTTAACAGGATTAAATACAGGTAAGATGGAAGAGCATTTCTTTTTGGTGCTGCTATCAACCAACTTTCACTTGGTGTATGTATCCACACAATTTCAATTTAATTCAAGATCTTTAAGTGCCTATTATGCCTCAGGAACTGTGCTCAGACACTGAGAACCAAGGAGAAGATAACATGAGATTTCCTCCTTCAAGCTCCATCTAGAAAATTACCTTCAGATTATTCAGCTAACTCCAACCCTGGGGCTAACCTGAATCCCTGAATGATGTTTTTCTCTACTAGACAGTAATAAATTTACTGCCTTTCCCTGCAGTCCTGCCAAGTTTTCCTTCCCATATTCTTCAGGTGAACTTTCTAACTTCCCGTCATTACTTTGCTCAAATTCATCCAGAGAATCCCACTGTCTCCACACTAGCAAAATTACTAATTCTTAACCTTTTCAGGGAGTCAACGACTAGTCTGAGATTCTGGTTAAAGATAAGGACTGTGTCTTCCAGAAACATGCACAGAAGTGCATACACCATATACTTTATTTCCCTGCATTGGAAACTGATTTCCTGAACATATAGCAATATACAAAAAAAAATATTTACAAAGGATTCTGCCTCCCTCACCTTGTTATTTTTCATGAAAGAAAAACAGTGACTTTCTGAAAGAAATTTTAAAATTCTAACTGCTCAGTAGTAAATCTCAGTTAGATATGGCTTGAGTTGGAATTGTAATACGGACTTTGATACAGCAATGTATACATCATCTTTGATAATCAACTGCAACTTTTCTTCTCCATGGCAACAAATGTTGAAATCCTTGACTCACAAAGATACATAGAACCAAAGCAAAATTCCATTGAGTGCTTTGTCAGATTAAGGTAGCCTGTGTACCAGAACACTAAATACTTCCAAGACTTTCAAGTCAAAGTCAACTCATATTACTTCCTCTGCCTATAAGGTCAATTAAGACCTCTGGAAAGGCAATAAATTTATTACTTTCTAGTAGAGAAAAACATCATATTCTGTTCCTATTTCTTGGCAATACCTCTTGGAAAGGTGGTGACAGCTGCTGACATGGCAAGTGATGAGGCACAATGACGTGTGGCTATCCTTTCCTGATCAAAGCAGGAAAACCATGCTGTATGCCTGACATTATAGGTGCCCGTCTGCCCTGAGAATGCTATCATTTTTTTTCTGCCATTCAAATAATTATCAGAGAGAGAGAGGGAGAGAGATCACTTTGAAGATGTAAACAGCCTTTCCAGTTTTCAGAGTCCAAAAATGAAATTCTTTGTTGATGACATCAAAGAGCATATGAAAATGTAAGCTTGATACCCTGAGCAGCATCAATAGTTTCATCCAAGATCTAGAGATTACCATACCAAGTGAACTAAGTTAGAGAAAGACAAATATCATATGACATTACTTACATGTGGAGTTTTTAAAAATGATACGAATGAACTGATTTACAAAACAGAAACAGACTCACAGACTTCAAAAGCAAACTTATGGTTACCAAAGGGGAAGGGTTGGGGGGGAGGGAGGGATTGGCAAATGGAATATGGAGTGGATGATCAACAGGGACCTGCTGTATAGTACAGGGAAATCTACCCAATGCTCTGTGATAACCTATATGGAAAAGGCTATGTGCATATCTATGGATGAATCAGTTTGATGTACAGCAGAAATTAACACAACAATGCAAATCAACTATACCTCAATACAATTTAAAAAATAGTTCCATCCAGTTGCATGATGAACAGAAATGGTACAGTGCTCATTTTTTTCCAACTCTGGAATGAATGACAGCATTTGACAAACACTGCCTTGATCTTCTTTCATGGGCCATATTTAAGAAACTATTAAACTATCAAACTACCACCAAACTACTTGACTCTCTACTCCCCAAACATACACTTTATTTCCCACTTCCACACTTCCGTTCTTGGTATTTTACTCATCAAAAAATGTTTTCTTCCCCCTCTAAAGTATTCAAAGGCTGTCTATCCCTCATGACTCTCAAAGCCATTTTAAAAAGATTTCCCTGATTACTGCAGTCTGAAATGATCTATCCATTTACATGAACTCCCACAGTATTTATCTATGACTATTCTCAAAGTGTGGTTATGAGACCATCAGCTTCAAAAACGCACCATAATTTTTACAAACACCAAAAAGAGCTGTGGCAGTTTCTCCACTGTTTTTCCTAAACTGATCTTGCCATTCTTAAGAGAATAACTTATCCCCAGATAGATGGAGAGGGGAAGGCTGACAATAATGCTTATTGTTGCCAGAGTGACAGCCTGACTCATCTCAATTATTCCTTTCTATCCTCATTTTTACTCAAAAAGTTTGATTTGTCAAGTGTGTATTTGCCAAATCTGTAATGTCATTGCTAACTGCTGAATTTACCATCATCATACCCCCACCTCTGTATTGTTCAATCACTGCCTCCCAATCCCATGGCCATCCCACCATTCTAAGGATTCAGATGTTGTTTCTATAAGAAAGAACTTAAGCAGATCTGAAATGAAGGTAAGATGATTAGATAGAAAGACCGACAACTGGCATCATCTACTCAAATAAGATGAAATTATTTCTAGCGCAGAGCAGTAACTTGAAGATTATCCCCTCCATTAGATTCACATGACAGATGGAGGAACTGAGGGGGAAGGGGGTATTTGGGAACATGAAACTTAAATTTTAAAAGTAACAACATCTCAACAACAAAATGGTAGCAAAATCACACAGAGCCAATAGGGATTGTCCTAATTAGCTCATGGATTCAACATTAATGATTAATGCAATTAAGCTGCTAAGGAATTAAACAATGGAAATAACTCAAAATGTGAAAGATGAGACCCATCAATCATCTAAAGAAATGGCCCAAAATATTGTCTTTGACATTACAAGTACCAAGATGACCTGAACTTAACATCAGTTACACTTAATAATATTACTTATCATTTATTTACTATGTCAGACATTGGGCTAGGTGTTTTACACACATTAGTGCAATTTTATTAAATTCCAATAGAAAAAAAAAGTGTGCTAAAGGAGACAGTCTATAGTAACTACAGACTACAAAATCAAGAAGGCAAAAGCTGGCCATCTGTCTGCACCCTGGTCTAGTAGAAAGGATGCTCTGAAAACTGACGTACATCTGGTCTAAGTGGCAAGTATATTTCTATGGGAAAGATACTGTATCACACTATAAACGTTTGCTGACATTTATCGCTAAGAGCTGATTCAATGAGCATCAAGAAACCTTCTGATTGTAAATTAGTTTTCCATGTAGATTTGTCTACTGGGAGAAAATACACTCAACCATAAACATGAGACGCCAGTGTGCCTGATACATCTCATTATAAATTTAAAATCTAGTATTGTGTTTATACACCAGTATCTGTGAGGTTGGTACGAGTTATACAGTCCTCAAGCATCCAGTCACCCTGCTTGATGAACCACTAATGGCCCCAGATGAACCAATAGGGCCAGCTTTAGAAAGGAATGGCCATGTCAAAGTTACTTGTGAGGGCTAGCAGGAAAGCAAGCCTGACCTCTCTATCTTGCTGTTCACCATCTTCAGACTCACCATGCCATGTGATTTCAAACACATGCATGCAAGAACCATTTAATCAGAAATGGAAATAATGGGAAAAGGGGAAACAAAATATAGTGTTGTTTCTCCCTTTTTCAGAGTACTACCCTGTGAATGCAGAAGTTAGTTTTTATAGCAGAGGAGGCTTAAGATCTGGGGTAGGGGTTTTGATTCTGCTTGGGGTATTTTGTCAGTTTTTCTTTTCTGATGACATCTCCATAGGAGAGAGATCTACATAAATACAGCAAGGCCCTAAACATGACTTATCACAATTCTTGACAAAACTTTGTTAATGATGTCACATCAAGATTTGACCCCTAGCCTGGGAACTTCCATATGCCACACCTGTGGCCCTAATAAAAAAAGACAAAAAAAAGGATTCCAAAGTCGTGGAGTTTCCACTGTGGTGCAGTGGGTTAAGAATCAGGCCGCAGGAGTTCCCGTTGTGGCGCAGTGGTTAACGAATATGACTAGGAACCATGAGGTTGCGGGTTCGGTCCCTGCCCTTGCTCAGTGGGTTAATGATCTGGCGTTGCCGTGAGCTGTGGTGTAGGTTGCAGACGCGGCTCGGATCCCGCGTTGCTGTGGCTCTGGCGTAGGCCGGTGGCTACAGCTCCGATTAGACCCCTAGCCTGGGAACCTCCATATGCCGCAGGAGTGGCCCAAGAAATAGCAAAAAGACAAAAAAAAAAAAAAAAAAAAAAAAAAGAATCAGGCCGCAGCAGCTTGTGTGGCTGTGGAGGCACAGGTTAGAGCCCCAGGCCAGCACAGTGGGTTAAAGGATCCAGTGTTGCCACAGCTGCAGCATAGGTTGCAGCTGTGGCTTGGATTCAATCCCTGGCCCAGGAACTTCCATATGCCACAGGTACGGCCATTAAAAAAAAAAAAAAAAAAAAGAATTCCAAAGTCAGAATGCAATACGAACCATTAGGACCCAGTATTCAGGGTCAAGGATAACACACATAAAAGTGACCTAATGCTATGAACCTCAGGATACAATCTTACTTGTTTTACTACTGAATTTTAACTATTGTGATATAATTATGAAAATATACTTTTAGTCTCATTAACTTTTTTCCAATCAATAATGGAGTTAAAATTAATACTATTTTCAAACGGAATTACTCAGTAAATAATACATGGAGAAGTACTGCCACCTTTAGGGAGAACACAGGATTACTGACTAATTATCTAAAGTAAAACTAAAATATAAACACCCGATCTCTATGAGTCCTATCTTGGACATTTGGCATGGAACACACTTTTTTTTTTAAATGGACTGGTCCAAAAAACAAGCAGTTGTGATAGGCCCCATTAATCTCTAAAAAATAAAGTAATAATTGCAAAATTAGCCAAAATAAACTGTAAATAATCAAAATTAAGGGTATATTTTTATACAGATGACTATGAATCCTCTCAAGATTAAAACATATAAAACGGTCTCGAGAAACTAATGAAAAATTATTTCTGTGATTTGCATATGAGGTTGGAGATTAATTTAGAAAATAAACATCTGTGGTTTAACATCACTGCTTATCACTGGCACTGAGATATTAAACTCATACTACACAGGTTTTTATACAAGTTTAAAAGTAAATGATTTACCTGAAAATTTCACCTGCCATTTCTCTCAAATAGAAAAAAAAAATCAGCTATTTTTGGTAACTAGCAGTAATAATTATTATGTAAGTTTCACTTGTTTTAACTTCAACATTTATCATAAAATAAACCAATGACCATGATCTCTCTTTTTCTGAAAGAAACATAAGATTCATTATGTTGCACCCAAGGTACTCAATACAATATGCTAGAAGCAAAGAATAATGTAACACTTTGTTCACAGTAACAAAAGCTGGTTGTCTAAATGATAAACAATACAGCAAGATGGAAAGTTCATGGATCAAGGGTTAAAAAAAACTTGGGTTTTACAATTTTCAGACATATTGTTAAAAAGTGAAAAAAAGGTATAGTAAAGTGTGTACAGTATGCTACCCATTTGTATGAAGGGGACAATATACATTTATATGGTTATATAAACACATCCAACAGACCTTAAAAGCCCAAGAAACTAGTGATTAGCTTCTTGACTCTGGGGAAGAGAAGGAGAGAATTAAGAGATGGGGTAGGAGGAAAACTTACCTTTCATAATAGATCTCTTTGTACTGCTTAATTTTTTTTAACATGTAATACCTACTAAAATAATCTTAAAGAAATAGCTGGTCTCTACTCCTGACTTCTTCATTAACTGCATATGTGACCTCACACAATTACTTACCTTAATTTACTCCATTTTAGAATGAGGTTACACTAAATCTCTCAAGTTCCCAGCTACAATTCAAAATAATTTTGGCTCAAAAGAAGGTATATACAAAAGGTATATACCAGGTGGCTAAATAAAATAAGCCTTACTTTTCAGTAACTAACATACAACATATTATAATTATTTACACTCTGCAGGAGCCGTTCCCATTAGGCTATTAAAAGCAGCATAGTAAGCAAGAGTCTGGGAAGAAAATACATCTTTGTGAACTTGACAATGTTTCTCTTCTTTTTCTTCTGCGTCAAAAGTAAAAATCTGGTATATATATATATATATATATATATATATATATATCTCCAAACTACTGCTTCTAAGATTGTAGACTCTCAAAACATGTCTTGATAAATGAGTAAATATTAAAAGTAATTCTAAAGAGGTAGAATTTTTGTGGTAGAGTTTAAAAATGGATCCTGACACAGAAAAAAAAAAAAAAAAGCTGAAAAAAATCACCCCTGTATTCCCATAAAATAGTCCAAGAATCTCCTAAAAACCATCCATAATCTTAGCAGACCTAAGACACCCGAGAATAGAGGAAAAGAAGTACATGGAGAGGACACTAACACCTGGACAACAGAGAAGGGGACAGGCCTGATCGATCGTCCATTCATCCACGACCCTACATGCTGTAGAGCAAAACTGTTAGTCTTGAGTCTCAGAGGGCTTAGAGTCTAAGCATGGGAACACTAAATAAATAATAATGCAATAGTAACACAAAAGAGTAAAGTGAAAAATAAATGGAAAATGTTTGTGAGTTCATCAGAGGAAGAGGTCACCATGGGTCAGAGCTATCAAGAACCAATCCACAGAAGAACAGGACCTTAAATCCATGTGATAAGCAAAATGATGATGGACAAAATAAAATCATGGACAAAATAAAATCAGCAAGGGGAGTCAGTTCTGGTACTAGGACAATAAATTTAGTTTTAGTCACAGTTTTATTTTAAATAGTAACTTCTGGCAAAAAAAAAATGTTAGAAATTATTTTTCAAATACTGGTTTGCCCAATTTTCTTTGTAGAATACTACACAGGAGTGATGACATGCTAGAGATGTATCAAAAGTTACTGAACAGGCTTAAATACACAATTAATATGATCTAAGTATAACTTTTTTAACAGGGCAGGGATCTGAAGTATGAGAAAAGTCATACTTCTATGGGATGTTTGGTAACATTCTTCCAGTATTGTCTTGCAAGTGCCTAGTATTATTTCCTATCACAACCTTCATACACAAGGGTCAACCCAAAATACACAAAACCAGGAAATCAAGAGGTACTGGTTTTACTTTTCCATTGATTTAGACTGTGAATTGGGTCTGATTGATGAGATAAGAGTTCTGTTTTACTGCATGAAAAAAATGTCAAAACAAAACAAAAAAATCATCCTCTCTCTCTGTGTTCTAGTAATCTTATAAAGCTAAAGAAATAATACACAATCACATAATAACTTTTGACAAAATAGGCAATATAAATTCAAGATATTATCTTATGGATAAAGAGAGAGAGAGTGTGTGTGTTAATATTGGTAACACACTGATAAATCTTGTAAGAAATGTCTAAACAAAATTTATCTCTAAAATGTTTCCACAGGGTGAAAAAGAATATCAATAAACATAAAGGTTATTAAACAAATGAAGTCCTCAATGCAGAAAGTATAAATCCTAAAATTCTATTATTCCACCACGCATTTTTGTTACAATCCTTCAAACACCAAAATACACATATTACTTTTTTTGGGAATCTCTAAGTGATTTACTGAGGTGAGGATGAGTATACAGAGGCTTGCCAGGAGGAAAAAGCAGTGTTTAGAAACAAATTTATTTAAAAAGGAAGATTTGGAACAGGTATTAAAGTTTATAATTTAAAATAATTATGAGCCTTGTGTTATTTTGACATAGTTATTAGGTTTATGCTGATGCCTACTGTTGATTAAAGTTCAAATAACAAGAAACCATTCTCTAAGTATTACAAAAGAAAACTTGAAAGTTTTTTTTCTCATTTTACTACAGATAAGATTGTAATAGAATGTCGTTTTAGTATAATTATCTCTTCTAGTTCAACTCCGTCAGCATTTCTATTACTGACTTCAGTTTTAAGGGTCATAACTCATCCATAAAATTTGCTCTATTGAAACCTGACACACAGTCTCCAGGGAATTCTTTCCTTTAAAAGCAGATTTTTAAAATGAATCAAAAGTTAGATAGCTTAGGAGTTCCCCTGTGGTGCAGCAGGTTAAGGATCAGGCATTAGCACTGCTGTGGCTCCTGTAGCTGCTGTGGCGTAGGTTTGACCCCTTGCCCAGGAACTAGCACATGGTGGCCAAAAAAAAAAAAAAAAAAGTTGGATAGCTTAAATGGCACGCAGACCTATGCTTTCAGTATTAAATCACTAGTCTCAATCCCAAGCAGGGGTGACTTCTTAAAAGTCATTCTGCGTACCCTCCTAAACATCCACTGGCCTGGCAGGGAAAGCTACTTCATCTCAGTTCTGAGAGGACAAAAATCTCCAGCTGAACTCTAGCAGTTATCTTTTTTTGGCCACACCCATGACATGCATAAGTTCCCAGGCCAGAGATCAAACCCACACCACATCAGTGACCAGAGCCACAGCAGTGACAATGCCAGATCCTTAACCCACTAGGCCACCAGGGAACTCCCTCCAGTGGTTATCATAAATGGTAAGATTTAAAGTTTTATTGTTAGGTTCTTCCTTCAGAATGGAGCTAAAAAAAAATAGAAACCCATGAGAGCCACAGAAACATACATGACAATGCAGGGCAGATTTCATTTACTGTTATTTTAAGTATTCACCAGTCCAAATAGTGCAAAAGTTTGGCAAAGTAAGCTTACTACAATTTATTTCAATCATCTGTTCCATGTTTAATAGCATATTTTTTCCCTTAGAACCTGGCTATGAACCTAAATTACTTAAGTTTATCTTATGCATTATGTCAGATTCTATTAGTTTACCCAGATGGCCTCCTCCTAATTTTCAGAAATAGTTTCTGCCTTGGTCAGAGACATAGGGACTAAGTCACAAACAACTTCTGGATAGACCAAAGCTTTGGGACTTAAACACATCTTGTTCAGTCCAGAAAATTAATAGATTGTTTTATTTAAAAAAAATAAGATTTCTTTTTTAAAGAAATCATCTATTAAAATATGTCTTTATCTTAGACTTTTGAAAAAGCCCTCTAAATACCATACACAGATCAGTTCACACTGCCTAATACTACTACAATTTAATTATCCAGCACTTCTTAGAGTGGTATCAAATAACATACTATAGCTTTCATATGTAGTGGTGGGGAGGAGACAGAAAGAGAACCAATGCTAGCCAAACATCATTTCCAAATGAAAAACTGAGGTGGGCAGGCACTGACCCAAATTATATAATAAATAAAAAGAATGTGAGAATTGGTATGATATGTTGACTATTTATTCTTCCCAGCAATCTCTTTGCAACCCATGGTTTCAACAACCACAGGTAGATGAGACTCCTAAATGGAGAGCCCCTGGGCAGTCTCTCTCCTGACGTCTAGTCTATATCCCACTCATGCTAAGCATCACCGATTAGATGTCCTATAAGCACTTCAAACTCATCCTAACTTTAATTCAACACTTTCCCCACTGGAAAAGTATTCCTTCTCCTGTGTTCCACCTTGAAGAATTGTTCCACCCACCTGGCCAACCAAAATGTCTAAGCCTGGTAATCACACTAGACTCCGTCTTCAACTCCAAAGATTCCACTTTCGAAATAATTACAGTATGTATATCCATCTCCATAGACTCAGTGCCATTATCTAAATTTAGGCTCTTATCACTTCTTATTTAAATTTCTGAAACTAGTTTCTATTTGACTTCCCTACCACAAGTCTTACCCTTCTCCTACCTCCAATTCAATCTCCTCAATTCTATCAGATGCCCTTGGCTTAAAACCCTTCGACAGCTGTCCTTAATTTTGAAAATATGATTTAAACTATTCTTCTTGGTATCTTTCTTGATTTGGCAATACTCCTTCCCTTGGTCTACATGTGGTCTCATGTCTTCTGTACCTACCTGGAAAGGTTTTCTTCCTAGCTCTTTCAAAACTCAACTTAAAAATGAATGAATGTGTTATGAGAAGGCTTCACCAATCCCTCAGTGTGTCTTAATTTCTGTGTATCCTTATATGGTGTTCTTCTTTCACAGTACTTGAGAGAAGGAATTGCATTTCTTATCTCTGTAACCCTAGTACCTAATTCAATGCCTTACACAAAGCAGGAGCTCAGTATATCTACTGAATGGATGAAGCAAGTCTTAAGAGACAGTGAAATCTAAAGAATATTATGAAATTCTTTTGACTTTTAAAACCTGAGAATGCTCCACAAGGGGGAGTTTAATTTGCTTACCATTACTAATCTGTCTCTAGATAACATTTTAAAATATAATTTTCATTTTACATTCAATAAGTTTGCTAAATTAAAAAATATTTAGTCTTTAAGAGGCAAATAAATAACTCATTTCAAACACAACTAGTTCTACAAATAATAAACACCTTAATTAACATGAGGTACATAGGCCTGCATCACTCAAGAGGCTAAAAAGGAATCTGGGTTAACTCAATTTAGCAAATACCTGTTTGCCTGCACACCTGGAGCACCACCTATGCATTAACAGGTAAACAAATCTAGCTGCCACTACCCTACAGCCCCCAGATCAACTATAGTCAATCAGCAGTAGAGTGAGTGTGGGGTATTGACTACTCCCATCCTCAGGGAAGTAAATGCAAATGGGGAGGTGGGGTGGCGGAGGAAAGCCCATTACTAGTTCAGAAGGCTAGACCTATAGACCAAGGTCTGTGAAAATGTAAGAAGATTCTAGGATCCTGTATCTTTTCTGCCTTTGCTATCTCCGGTTTCCCTATAGTGATAAGCCATCTATTATCCACCCAATCATTCAACAAATACTTTTTAAGCATTACTATATCCAAAGCACTGTGCTAGGCACAGGGTGTGCATCACTCTCCGCAGTCGCTTACATAAATCTCTCCAGTGGGAAGACACATTAAACAAATCAGTGTTCAAATATAAAAACTATTACATGTCAATGGGAAAGGGACATGAAACAGAACTACAGGAAAACTACTTTAGGTTGTCTTTATTCAGAAATGACATCGAAGCTGAGACCTGACAATGAGTAAGTTAGTTAAGCAATAAACACATAGTAACAACAGAACTGTGTTTTAGGAAGATAGTTCTGACAACACCATGGAAGACAGATTAGAGAGGAGGTCAGTTAAGAGACTACTGCTGCAATGTAGGTAAGAGATAAGAGTCCAAACTAAACTACCAAAGGTGGAGATCACAAGGGGGAGCCAAATGTGAAAAACATTCAAAGGCAGGATAGACAAGTATTGATCACTGATTAGGCAAAGAGTGTAAGATAAAAAGAAGTCAAGGTATTTCCTAGAATGCTAACTAGCCTAGGTAATCAGGAAGTTAGGGGTGTGAATAAAACAGCAAACACATAAAGGAGAGTGTTTAAAGAGAAGATACTAAGTTTGGTGTGCTAAGTTTCTGTTGCTTAAGATATGGAGAAATATGCATGTAGAGATGTCTGACATACGACTTTGAAAACAAATGGTCTTGTTATCAGAATAGCTTGACAAGAAAACAGGTCTGGGGTCATCTTCACAGAATAGGTGATGCTTTAGGAGTAGAGGAATCAGTAAGAAAGCATAAAGAAAGAAAAAAAAAGTATGGAAACTCTGGTCCATATTAAAGGTTTAGTAACAAAATAAAAGTCAGTGGCAAGAGAGGAAGGAGCAGAGTTCACAGGAACTTCAGTTCAATAAATGTTTCTCAACATCCACCATGTTCCAGGTACTATGCTAGAAGCCAGAGGTATAAAGAAGAGATAGGAGCCCTATACTTAAGATGCTTATAGCCTTGGGGAGAGACACAAATAGATAACTTCAATATAGTTATAGACGGGGCATTACAGAAAGACTCAGAAATACTGAAGAAGATCATGTCTTATCTAAGGCTTTAAAATTAAGTAAAATCATGCAAAGAAAATTGGTAAGGACAAGCCAAATGAAGTCAAGGGAATGCTTAACAGGATAACAAGTTACAGAAAAGAACTGGAAGAAGCTGAGAGGCTAACGCAATTTAAATTGGAAAGAGCAAAGTTATTCTTGGAGAAAATAAGAGACTCAGAAGATGGAAAAGTGGACAAGAGGTACTGAAAGAAATTTTACAGAGGATTTGGGGAAAGAGATTAAGAGAAGTTGCCAAGCTACATGAGGATTTGAGAACAGAGATGGATAAAGAGAATTTGTATAAAGTTTGCTCAGCTTTACATAATTTTATCTTTCTATCTCCTTGGAAGATTTCTGTAAAATAGTTTCTTTTGAATGCAGTACCATGCTGAGACTAGCCCAAACTGACCAGTTAAAACTGACCATAACAATCTGGGGCAAGTAGATTTTTGTAAGTATTAATGGTTGCAGAGAGGTCAAGCATGATGGGAAGCAGGAAGGCACTAGATTCAGTACTTTTGAGGTCACTGAGGTCTTTCAAGTAAACTTTCTTTTTTTTTTTTTTTTTCAAGTGAACTTTCAATAAAAATGTAAGGGTAGAAAAAAACTGCAGATGGTTTACAAGTGAATGGTACAGGCATGGTTCTATATTGTTCATTCATTCAACAAGTATTTACTGAATATCCACTACACACCAAGAACTACCCTAGGCCCTGAGGAATCAATGGTGACCAAGGCACAGGTCTCCTAAGACCTTACTGGAGAAGGAAGACATCAAAATAAACAACTACGGTATAGGGAAATTCATGCTAAAACAGAATAGTATGCGAACACATGAGGAGCATAAGGAAATGTTCTCTACCTTTTGCCACTGATATAGGCAAGGTTGTCTCTTACCAAGGAAGCACAATCAGGTTGGAGGCTCTAAGGACAGTGTAAAAGTTCTGAAGTAGCAATGTCAGAACTGGAAAAATGAAATAACTAAATTCCTAAGGTTACACAAATGACAGAAGAGGCAATCAACACTTGTAGGCTTACTTTGTTTAGATCTGGGAGTGGAATATGAAAGTGCATTTCACAGAATTTAATGTGTATAAATTTAACAAAAGTTAATCTTTTTAAGAAAATCACTAAATGTATACCCATACAGTGTGTAACTGATTATGGATTATTTATCAGGGTATTCAGTCAATACAGCACTCCCATGGGTTTGAATCTATCACCATTACTTAGGAGCAACGGCAGATGCTAGGAGGCTCAAACGAAATGTCAGGAAACAGAAGCCTTCAGTAACAGAAATAAAGAGAAACTCACGGGTACAGAAGCTATATAGATCAAGATGAAGTAATGGGAAAAGAAGCTTAAAGCAAAGAGATATTGTGTACTAATGATAAGCCTGAAGATAACTGAGGTAATATTCCTGCCTTCCATCTTTCCTTCCTTCAACATTCTCTTAGAACCAGTTATCTGCCAGGCACACTAGCAGAGGCATTAGTGATACAAAGAGAAGACGTAATTTTTTCTTGTATACTCAGAATAAGTTCTTATACCTGTAGTCCAATGGTTACAAAAAATAATAATAAAACTGAAAACTGTTTTGAATTTTGCTACTCAAAACTATGCATTAGACTATGCTATCTTGGCTTCATCACAGATGTTACATCTGACTTTTCCTTAAACGGCTGGATTAATACCAACAAAAAGGCAACGAACATCAAATGGCAAAGCAAGATAACCAGAAACTATTTGGCAAGTGCCAGAAAGTATTTTGGCAGCAAAATGATAGCAATTTTTAGTGATCACTGAAACAGTATTTATATCTATTTGTCGAGCTCTTGGGCCAGGCACTGTGCTAAGTATACTGCATATACTACATCACTAAACTGTTAAAAGCTCCTACAACGAACCCACTATAACACAGTTTCTAACACTGTCATTTTACAGATGAGAAAATCTTAGCAAAACTAAGTAACTTGGCCAAAATGCAGTTAGTAAGTAAAGGAGGCAGGACTTGAACTCAGGTATGCATGATTCTTAAAAATCCATGTTTTAAACACTGTTTGATTCTTTCTCAGAAGAATGGAAAGGTGCCAGACCCACGATGAACACTCAATAGTGTCTATCACTGAAGGAACGACTGAGACGAAATAAAGCAGCTACCGCAGAGTAAGCTCAGATGTGGAAAATAGAAGGGCAGAATCAATACTTTACAGAGTCACTACATCACCACCTCAAATTGTGCTGCATAACTGTGGGTGTCTGGAAAATAGCAGCAACTGACAGAATGACCTAATATGCCATTAAAGGATGTGTAATGGCTGTTTCTGAGTGAAAACTCAGGCTGTCTAGGAAGCTGCAAAGCCAAAGATGAAGACAGGCAGTTCAGAAAAGGAACTGCAGATGCTGATGAGAAAACCCTCTCCCACATCTCAGTATGGAAAGAATTGTTAGTGCTGCACTGATGTTAACAGTCAAGCCCAGAGGTTCCCTTTACTTCTAGCACCTTCAAAATGTTAGAAAACCACGTGTACTGGAATGATTACTACATTCTAGAGCTATCCAGACCCCTCTTGTAAAAACCTGGCACCAAAAGGTTTCTTTTACTGGGTCCAGGGTCATGTTCCATGCTACCGACTCTGCCACCATGATCACCAGTGACAGGAAAAACAAAGCACCTTGTCCCAGGACAGCCAAGCTCCGAAGAGCACACTCTGGCCAGCAACCTTTGAAGCGGACTGGCGTGGGAGACTTGCCTACAAGAGCCTGTACTGAACCAGTCAGATTTTCTCTTACAAGAGTCTGAATTCAAACTACATGGAGAGGCAAAGGAGTTGAAAGATACAGAAGGCAAGCGGCGGAAGTAACGAGGCGGTTATATATCCACATTGAGAAGACACCAAATGAGGTAACTAGGGTTTTTGTTTTTAAGTGAAAGCAGAGTCTGAGAAGGGCTAATAGCAGAGAAGCAATACTCCTGCTGCTAAGAGGGCAACACCCAGTCACTAGAGTGGGTTAATTTTTCCGGTTTAACACATAGTTGAAACCTATACAGTGAAGCCAGTTTGTACATTCACTTCTAGATTCCCTTAAGACCTGGTCACCTTTATCTCTTATTTCCCCATACAATGCCTTCAAAAAAACTTTTACTAGCGATGGACCAACTAAAACTCTGTTTGCAACAACAAAAAGGGTAGCACAATACTGGTATCACGGATGCACATGCACTCACACATCTGCAATTAGAAGACATGGCAAATTGGGTGGTAGCTGGTAATCCAAGTATTGTGGGCCTTACTTCCATCTTGCAGAATCTGTGAAGACATTGTGTTCTTTAGCTCTAGTTAACTGTTTTAGAAAGAAATGATCTTCACAAAGGGGACAAGTGGGGGGAGATGGATGCACTGGGGTGTGGGATTGGCATATGCACTGAGGTATCTGGAACGATTATATAGTACATAGAACTTGACCCAATATCCTGTGATAATCTATGTGGGAAAAAAAAATCTGAAAGAAAACGGATGTGTGTATATGTGTGACTGAATCACTTTGTTGTACAGCAGAAATTATCACAAACTTATAAAACAACTATACTTCAACAAAACTTTAAAAAAAGAGAGAAATGACCTTCAAAAAAGTATCTAAAGCCTTAAAAATGAACAATTCCTATCACTACAATTATACACTTAGAAATGAAAGAGAGACCCGGGCGGGGGAAGTTCCCGTCACGGCACAGTGGAAACGAACCTGACTAGGAACCATGAGGTTGCAGGTTTGATCCCTAGCTTCGCTCAGTGGGTTAAGGATCCAGCGTTGCCACGAGCCGTGGTGTAGGTCACAGACATGGCTCGGATCTGGCATTGCTGTGGCTGTGGCGTAGGCCAGCAGCTGTAGCTCCAACTAGACCCCTAGCCTGGGAACCTCCATGTGCTGCTAGTGTGGCCCTAAAAAAAAAGGAAAAGCGATCTGGGGCAGTTACAGGCAACAAAACCATCTCTAATGTGCCCTGGGTGGTTTTTTTTGCTTTTTGTTTTTGTTTTTTTGCCACATCCTCAGTATGGGGAAGTTCCCAGGCCAGGAATTGTCCCCATACCACAGCAGTGATCTGAGCCACAACAGTGACAACATGGAGCCCCAACTTCTAGGCTACCAGGGAACTCCAAAACCATCTCCTTCCAAAGTTTCTTCCTCTCGTGTATGCATAAATGTTTGTATCCAAATTTCATGGTAAATAAGTGATTTTGTTTACTAACAATCACAAGAAACAACAGCTGACTAGTCAAGACAGCCAGGAAAAAAATAAACAAACTGAAAAATCACGAAAATGTTTTGAGCAAAGTTTACCTTGAGGATATATAAATATTGAAAATGATGTACAAATTTCACCAAGTGTGTTCTTGTCTATGACAGCCCTATAAGCCTATCTTATGTCCCCCAAGTTTGCCCGTTCAAAGGAAAGGAGAAGGAAGCTCAGGAAAGTCTCAAACACCTACGAATGCCCAGCATGTCGGATTCCAAGGAACTTGGTAAATATATAATGAGCAATAGGCATGAAAATGACATGGCCACTCTCCTACTGAAGCTTATATGCTGTTACACCTAACAACTTAGAAGTCAAAAATCCAAGACTACATAAAAGTCCTTTCCCTAAAACTTATTTTTTTTCATATAATTCAATCACTTGTGTACACAATGTTCCTAGAGATTCGCTATTTTTTTCTTAGAAGAAAAGTATTCCTTACTTTTTCTTCCCATTCAAAATAAAAACTACCAGACACAACAAGATACTTTGGGATTTAGGTCCACCAAAGCATCAATTTAGCCAAGAGGAGTCTCAACTTTCTAAAAAATTTATTTTTGCACAGCTCAGAAAGAAAAGTCTGACTAAAAGTCACAGTTCCATTTCTCAGAGCTAGTTTATTTTCAGGATAATCCCAGAGATAGAAGGGATTAAAAACTAACATTCAAAACCTGAGTTGTAAAGAGAGTTCCATGCATTTAGGGTTCATTTTGGTGTAATAATTTCTCCTCTGAGCATAACATCATCACATGCTCTTGTACTGAAAATGTTACCAGGACATTCGGATAGTTGCAGGTTATTGCTCAAGCAATTAATTTTTGTTTATTTTTTCAACCATATCATTCTATTGCTTAGACATTACAATTTTTGTGTGCCAGGAATATGCTCAGATACCTGATATAAATATTTCAGCATTAAGAAGAAGTCACACAACCCCGGTGCTGGAACCCCAGCACTTGATCGGCAGTTCAAGATAAGAAGGTTCATCCAAACCTAGAAACAAAGGTTCTCTGGTGTTTCAAATTATCCCTAAATACAAAAAATTTCTAAAATCATCATATCATGGTTAAAAAAAAAAAAAAAAACAGCAAGATCAGGAACAGGCAGGTGTGTGGGTAAGCCCTCTTAGCAGATAACTTAACAGTCATGAGGCCTCAGTTGAAATCTGGAGTACTGCCACTAATGACTGCCACTGGCAAGACTTGAAAAGTACCTTTCTTTTTATCTCTATGACACACTCACCAAAGAAATTTCTGACTTAGCCCAAATCATGCTCTCCTGAAGAATCCACTCTTTCCACAACTGAATGCCTGCTTTCAAGTAATACTGCATACCTACTTTAGTTTCATAGAAATATTTCAAGCTGTGTTCATTAATATTTGCTCCATGTCAATATTATTCACATGACCAAAATCAAAACATTGCGTGTAGAACATATCCTAATGAATATTTTAAGACAGATGGGCTATTCTAAGGAGTAATGATAAAGATGAAGCCTAACTTAAATACCTTTTTCAAGATAAATAAAAAATATGAATAGGAATGATAAATTAGTAATATTCTGATCAGAAGAAAATCAGTAGCAAATAATAAAGTCGGCTGTCTTCTTTCCCAATTAAATGCTAAAGGAGCAATTAAAATGTGATGATGCATAGCAATAAAGTTCACTCTTCTAATACACACATTTCCCCTTAAATTTAACTTTAAGAGGTAATCTTAAAAATTCCCCATTTGGATATACTGTGAAAATCACATATAGTAATCATATCTAATATCTATCCATAACATGACAAGGACCATCTTAAGCATTTTAATATATTTTTCATTTTATCCTCACAACAATCCTATGAGGTAAGAAATAGTTTTGTTTCACAAGTGAGGTAACTAGGATACAGAATGTTTAAGTAACTTAACTTGCACAAGGTCACATAGAAAATAATTTATGGATCCAAAAATCTCATCAACTAATCTAGCTCCAGATAATTACACCAAGCTGCCAACAAGTAAGGTAGTGAGCGTGCCTTACAAACAAAATCTGCAAATATAAGGTAAGCTGATTAAGGGCACATGTTTTGTAGCTGACCTTGGCGTGAAGTCTCAATTCTGTAATTTACTTGCTATGTGAACTTGAGTAAATGCTTGAACTTCTCTAAGCTTCAATTTTCTATTCTGTAAAGTAGGGATAATGAAGGAACAATTCTTACTTCACAGGGTTGCTGGTGGACTAAGGGCATTATGCATGTAAAGAACTAGCAAAGTGTTTGGCATACAGTAAGCATTCCATGATTGCTCACTACTATCAGCTAATACTAAAAATCCTCTTTATTATCATAAATTCTCATTTTAGCACTGGCGATACTTTCTAAAGTAAATTCCATCCATCAATATTGAGATAACAAGAGTTTAGTAGGAGATTAAGACACAAGGTCTCAAAATATATGACAGCACAATTTTGAGATGGGAAAAACTACTACCTACCTTAACATCATTATTAAACATTTATTTAAAGTGCCTAGGTATCCATGAAAACATACTAGGCACTAAACATAATTATCATGACACAGTCCCTGACTTCAAAAACACAAACAAGCAAATTAACTCTGCTGAGTGGGCACAAACACCAAAACCTCCAAGTTCAGGCATTTTCTCAACCAGACACACCGATGGCATTTATTATTGTTTCTCTCTGCTTGTGGTGTGATAGCGGTGAATATATGTAGAAAAAGAAGCTTGAAAAATAAATAGCAAACCTGACAAATCAAGTGTAGAAAGATAAAGATTCAGGAAGAATGGGCTGGCTTTTTACTTTCTTACCTTCTCAAGAAAAGATTCTAGCTCTCTTAGTACTAATGATCTGTTAATTAACCAGAAGAGAAAAAAGAAAAGAGCCAGAAGCTCAGAATAGAGATCAAAAGAATAGGGTACTGAAAGAAATTATGAGAGAGAGTAAATGAATTTCTAAAGTTAGAAAAGCCAAAGTAATTGTAGGTGAGTTTCAGTGAGACAGGTTTTATTCTGCATTCTATCATGTGCCTAGTGTCCTAGAAACCGAGCAACTAACAGCCACTTATTAAGACTGCTGCTGGAGTTCCCATCGTGGCTTGGTGGTTAATGAACCCAACTAGCAGCCATTGAGGACTCAGGTTCGATCCCTGGCCTTGCTCAGTGGGTTAAGGATCCAGCATTGCCATGAACTGTGGTGTATGTAGGTTGTAGACATGGCTTGGATCCCAAGTTGTTGTGGCTGTGGTGTAGGCCGGTGGCTATAGCTCCGATTTGACCCCTAGCCTGGGAACCTCCATATGCCACGGGCGTGGCCTTAAAAAAAGACAAAAAAAAAAAACAAACAAAACAAACAAAACAAAAACTGCTGATGTTTCCATTAGCCCTTAAAGTCAGAGAAGAGAGAAAAGAACAGCACAGAGTATAGAAGGATTCTGTCTAACAGCACAGCCAACATCTTGCTGCCTTTACCTTAGAACCTGGCTCATGTCAACTACCACCTTGCCTGAATCATAATCTAAAGTAATCTAATGATTCCATCACGAAAGTAAATTCTAATCCTAAACATCTAGAAGGCTTCCATGGGCCACTAAAGGGAACCTAGACACCTAATTTCTAAAGTTTTAGAAGCATTTTCAATCTCATTTTCAGTGATCAAGCTATTTGCAGAGATCTTTTGCAACTTCGCAACAGAAAATGATACTGATGCCTTTCTCCACATCTGCACGCCCTTCACCTACTGGGAGACTCCTCTTTCTGTACGCACAGCCTCTCAGAATAGCACAATCACTAAACTCCCCTCTACTGCATGCACAGGCTCTTTAAAGCAAACTGAGTAGAACAGCCTACTGATCATAAAGCAATGTAATACACATTCCTAAAAAAATGTGAAAGTACTTTTCAGCAATATAAGCAATCTATGTCAATCAAAATTTTGGCTCTTATGTATAAAATTAAGCTGAAAATTAAGGATGGGTAATTTATATATTCTTCAAGAATATATACATTCTTTAAAAAGGTTTTCTTCTTGAAGTAGGGAGTGGAGAGGAGGAAGAGACATGAACCCCCAAAAATGGTTATTGTGCATTCAAGGTATACGTCCCAATGAATACCTGCTCAATGTCAGCCAATACCTCCTCCAGCTCTCTTGCTATATACAAACTTACGAAGTTGAAGTGCAAACCATACCTTTCATTGTTTCTCCTCTTCCACATTTAGGAGTGAAAGGTATCTTCAGGAAGGAAGATGAGTTAAATTCTATAGAAAAATTCTTAATTGATTAAACAGCAGCAAAGGTAGATATAATTTATAGCCAGAGATATAGGTCTTAATGTAAAATGGTTCTTTATCTGCTTAACTACTTCTTCCTTCAAAAAAAGTGCTATAAATATTTGTTTATATAGCCTATGTATAGAAAAGCTTCTGGCACAAGTTTCTTAGGCCTCTTGTCTTCAAGGGCCTCAAGGCCAAGCCTCTGAAACGAAAAAGCTCGAGTCAAAATAAAATCGAAAAATAAGGATGAAGACCAGAAAGGGATAGGAAAAACAAAGAATTTCTAACCACTTCCTACTTGGTCATTCTACCTTTCTTAACCAGTCCTACTTTAGCCTCTAACTGCTTTGTCTGCCATGATCCCATTAATTTGGCTATCATGATAAAATAGCCTTAATCGCTCCAGGCCCTTCTAACTTTGACAAGTCCTGACATGGTGCTACTTTTTTCTCTATGACCCAGATGAACTCTTTCTACAGACCTCAGAACCCTCAATTCCTTCTCCTAAATTTCTGCTCTGTGGTCCTAAAGTTGTGACAGAGGAGACAAACTGTGAATGACCCTGTGGAAAGAGGTGAGAAGAGTAAAGGAATTCCAGCAATTCCCAATTCCCAACTCTCCTCCACCAACTTTAGACCACTTCGCTTTCTTCTCTACAGTCTTTAACAAGTAAGAAAGGAAAAGGCTTGCATACAGATGAGAAGCTGCAGCAGGAAATCCTCATATCTTTCCACTTGTTATAGGTACTTAAGTCTGGAAAATATCTTTGGAGTATGTCTTGTGTGTAGGAATGCATAAAAGATAACACCTTGCAAAAGTCCAACATACAGGTTTAATAATGTGCAACTAATGAAGATGGTTTATAAATAACACCTACACATTTAGTTCCCTAAATATATTACGCTATCAAACATTAAAATTAGACCTATAAGTACAAGTTTTCCATACGTGGAAAAGTAAATCCTTTTTTAAATTAAAGAGAAATTATCACTCTAGTTCTTAAAAATAAAACTATCAGGGTAAAATTCAAGTGTAGCTGCTCATAGTCACTAAATAAATTTGATAATAAAACATTTAAGTTTCAACCAATGCACCTTTGTTGAAGCACATTTAGCTGAAATAACTTTGAGTCTGGTTTATTTCCATCACATATAGTACATTTCCAACAAGAGCATGTACATTCAATATAGAACATTTCCAGCAACAGTACAGTCTTTCTAGTTTCCTTTCACAGTATATTTTAGTGCAAAGCACTGGGAAGGGTAAATGTTTTTCTAGCTATAAAAGCATTTTATTATGACTTTGTGGATCTTCAGCATTTTAAAATTTCATACAAAAAGTATATAGATGGACAGGGTCCCTCCTAAGTACAGGTGTGAACCTATATAAAAACATGGTATATTCTCTGCTGTACCTTTTAAAATTATAATTTGACAAAAATCACTAAAAAATAAAATATTCCCTAAAAAGTACAAAATATTGATACATAAAAACCTGCCCAATATTTCATTAAAGATAGATGTACTTCTGTTTTCCCTAAAATCTTGATTACAAAAATGGACAAAAATTCATTATTTTCTAAATTTTACAGTAGGAATCAAATATTGTCTAAAGTGGTCATTTAAGATTTTACTTGGGAGGAAAAAAAAAATCAGGGTTTATATCCCCATCTTCCTTTTGAAGCAATATTTAAAGAAATAAATGAGTATTATAAGAAGTGGTTGTGCAGGGATTGTCTGCATCCATAAAATATCAGTAAGCTATTTACTACCTTCATATTAACATTAGTAAATGTGTGGTCTTTAAACAAAGAAAGAAAAATCTGAAAAATTAAGTTGCATCTATCATTAAAGTGCTTTGTATAAAATTTAAAGAAAAAAGGGGGAATGTTTAATTTTCATAAAAACCTTGGATGTTTACGAGCGAAAAACGTGATGATCCATGGATGAAAATGAACTGGAACTTTCCTGTGCTATATATTTTAGAATGAAACTTTCAAACATTTAAGTGCTAGAAAACAAGTTAGAAATAATGGATGCAAAAATAATTACAAATATTTAGTAAGCTAAATATTTATAATGTGTTGATATTAATTTATCTTTTGGTCCTAACATACAATCACTAGAAAATTATATATCTGTATGATCCAGATAAAAATTGTGTCAAATAAAGTGGAACGAAACTAATACCCTAAGATATAAAGTCTTAGTTAATTAAAAATCACCAGTGGTGATATTTCTTCAGGTTGTTGATCAGGTTGATGATCAACAAATTGTTTGGAAAACAAAATTTGCAACATTTTTGCAGAAACGGTAGACTAAATACACAAGGGGTGGTGAGCTGATAGACTGTGATGACAACATGTAATGTCACAGCTACTTAAAAGTGCTGGAAGAGGCAGTGCCTTATAAACAAGTGGTTAGATGGTTATTATTTTAGTCAGAAAACAGCAGTTACAGTCAAAATTTATCAATTTTTTTTCTTTTTTTTTCATCATGGTACCATTTGAAGACGTTTAGTGGTTCTAACACCAATTTAAAGTCTTTCCACAAAAATGAACTCCAAACCTTTTCGTACATCACTTGAAGTTATCTGAGGAGAAATGGGAATAAATGAACACTTTGAGTTTACCAATAAAATCTTGTCTTTAAAATTATACAACAGTAAATGACTACTAAAGGATGGTTTCATCTCAAGTTTTCTATACAAATAAAAAAATGTGATAATCAAACCGCAACATTTAACCTACTCAGCACTCAAACTAGGTATACTGCTTTAGAACTGGAATCCAAAACTAATTTAGTACTAATTAAATATATTAAATGTTTTAATACAAGGGACACAGGTACTGAAGGCAAACTTTTTAAATATAGAGAGACTTGCAAAAACAAGTACAGGGAGTCTACTCCTTATTTTATTATGCATTTTAAAAAATCTACATTTCTCTCAAAACCCTCTTAAAAAGTAGTATTTTTTCTTTCTTCTCAATAGGGATTTTACTTTTTTTTTGCAACACAACCACAAAAAAAAAAAAAAAAAACCCTACTTAATAATATTAACTATGTTGAAATGATGATCACCAAAAGTTTATTTAAACAAAAAGGTAAAAATAGGAGGATCTTGGACCTAAACAATCACTGTTTCTATAGATCAAAACTAAAAAACAGTAACTAACACATACTCCCAAGGAGAAGGAAAAAAAAAAAAATCCACACTTTCGTTTATCAAGTTTCCCCCTTTGCCTGGAAGCACTATGTTAAATGTAAATAATAAATGCTAATCATTCTAAATTCAATTTGGGGATTTTTTTTTTCTGAGTGCAGCACTTTATTTAGCCATCACAGATTAATTTTTACAATAATTACAGTGCCTCAAAAGATTTTTTCCTATAATTATCGCCTTCACAAATTCATTCTATTATATTTAACTTTCCTACAATGTATTAATTAGTAGACTAAGTCACTGAATCAAATTAAACCTGTGCAAAGTTAGTTAAACAGAAGACTTCTATTGTAAACATAAGCCAATATAAATGTATATATTTTACAACATTGAGAGGAAAGCACTGACCCTGTGCCATCTACCTATAACTATATTGCATTGTCCTGTGGAAGATAAGTTCTGAAGTTAACTTTTGTTCCCAAGCCACTGGAATAAAGGTCACTGAAGAGGTAAATGCAATATGCACATTACTCTTGCAGTTCCCACTGCCATAAGATATATGGAAGCAAACATGTGTTAAAATGGAACCAGCTACAAATTATGGTCAAATGATTTTTTTTAGTTCGATGGGGGGAAAAAAGCAAAACTCTGTAACTGTTCCTCACCAGACAAGAGCCTTAGATCTTGTACTTCGGCCTTTGGTTTTGTTTCCTTCAGGTGAATTGGAAGCATTTGCCTTATGAGTTTTCTTATGATGTTCGAGATAAGTCTTTTTGGCAAATGCCTTTCCACATTTATTGCATCTGTGAAGAGAAAAGTTTTTTGTGACTTTAACTTCAATACCAACGTCAGCTACTTCATACTTTTTACTAGGAGAGTTAGAAGTGCCATCATGTTTTGCGTCACTATGTTTTGCTTCGTCCCTCGAAGGGCCTCTTTTTGCCACTTTATTTAGAACAAAATCAATGGGCTTTTTTATAGCTCTGATCTCTAAACTGGCTGTTATTTTCCCAAGATAACGGGATGACTTTTTATGAACCACAGTTATATGTCGTATCACATCACGCTTCCGACGAGTTTCATAAGTGCAAAGAGGACACTTGTAGAATTTAACATAAATGTTATTCCCATCTGTGTGCAATTCAATGTGTTTAGTCAAGTTCTGTTTCGAAGTAAACTGACGTTTACAAAGTTTACAGTAAAGTTGCTTAAAGTCAAAGCCAGCTGAAAGTTTTGGTTTCCTGGTTTTTTGCTGGCCACCTGCAGCAGACGGACTAGTTGATTTAGGGCTTTCAGAGTCTTGTTTAACTTTATTTTTCTGCGCTGCCGGTGTGTTCTTTTTTTCATTTGAATGATTTGTTCCCTTTAATTCATTCTGTGGAGAATGGGTAATGGAAGGGGGTGAAGATTCTACAGAATCTGCTGGTTCAACTTTAACTTTTATTTCTGAACTGTTGGCAGTATTATTGGGGCCTTTCTCTCTTTTAGAGTTTGTTCCAGAAAGAGTTATCTTGTGGACAATTTGCATATGTCTTTTAAGCATTATTTGTGAACTATATTTCCTCTTGCAAAGGAGGCATTTGCATGCAGTTAAATTGTATTCAGCCTTTGAAGACGACTTTTGTTTTCGAGTCTTAAAAGATTTTTTAGGAGAAACAGAATCCAGGAACAAAGGTTGCCCAGGCTTTGTTGCTATATCAGGAGTAATTGAATCCCTCCTCAGTCCTCTATGAACTTCATCAAAATGCCTCCTTACATTCGCTTTTGTAGCAAATGATTTACAACATACTGGACAACTCCTACTTAATGGAACTAGAACATTCTTACTGCGTCCTTTAGAAGATTGGTTTGGATTCTTTCGTGTTTCAATGTACTTTTTTAGTTCTTCCATCTTTTTCTTGTGTACTTTTCGAATGTGACGACGAACACCTCGTCTGGAATTAAATTCTTTTCTACAAAGACAACATATCAACTGGTGACCAAAATCAGAATTGTCAGAAGTTTCCAAGTCAGCCTGTGATTCCTGAGGTTGTTCATCAGATGTAGGTACAACTTCATCTGCAACAATCTCAACAGGAGGGGGCTCTACAGTTTCCACCTCTGTGTCTGTAACTGGAGCTGTTTTAGACTGTTCAGTGCTAGTGTCCTGTATTTGAACTTCGGTTTGTTCAGGAGTACTGCTTGACTCTGCAACTTCGGTAGGATTATCAGTCCTTGAGATATACTGAAACACTGCATTTTGGTTAGTTTCTATGGGTTCTAGTTTAATAATATATTCTTGCTTGTCCACACTTGGATATATGGCTTCTAGGAGATCATTTATGGCTTGGCTTTGTTTATCATTTACATCAGGAAGGTCTGTTAAGGAAAAAACAACATTTTAATCCGAAATAATTAACATGTTCTAACCCTCTAAAATTTTTAAATGTATTATGAACCTCTGTCTTAAAATTTATTATTTACTAGTTCGTATTTACTTTTATAAGAGCGTTATCTACTTTTCAGTGTTTTATGAGGATTAAAAACTAGTATTAGTCAAACTAGAATTTGCTTTAACTTAAAATCTCAACATGGTACACAAATGTTAGGGAGTAGATGCAACCTGAAGAGCTACTTCTCATCTAAGGACCCTTAATATAAAATAAGCACATGAATATCCTAAACAATAAAAATAATATTTATATTTTTAGCCTAAAATTTTTAGGCTAGCAAAGGCAAGTCAAAGTTCTTATAACCCAAGATGGATGAAACAAAATCATGGAAAAAGTTAACATACATAAAAATAACTTTTTTAGAAAACACAACAGCATTCCTATTAACCTAATCCATAACAAGTAATCTACTCTAAACTGTATGGGGACATCCGAAGATCTTATAAAAAGTGGAAAAAAAAAAAGATTTATAAGAAAATATATAAAAGTGAATGACATGATGTATAGACTAAACTCAGCCCTATTATACGTTTTCTTAACATGACATACTTCTATTAAAACAAATTATTAAAAACTACAGAGCTCTGGAGTTTCCTTTGTGGCTCAGTAGTTAACGAATCTGACTAGGAACCACGAGGTTTCAGGTTCGATCCCTGGCCTTGCTCAGTCTGTTAAGAATCCAGCATTGCCATGAACTGTGGTGTATGTAGGTTGTAGACACAGCTCGGATCCCAATTTGACCCCTAGCCTGGGAATCTCCATATGCCGCGGGTGCAGCCCTAGAAAAGGCAGAAAGACAAAATAATAATAATAATAATAATAATAATAATAATAATAATAAAATACAGAGCTTACTTGTGCAAGAATTATATCCTCTGTAAGCAACCTAATATTCCTACCGTAAAAGAGTTGTCTAACAGTGGTTATGTTTCTACATACAACCCTAAAATCTAACTATGAATACAGCATCAAATCTGATATCTACTTAAAAATCAAGAAATGACTCATTATAGCTCTTCTAGTCTACTAGTTTTCCTTTTTAAAATGGATAAAGTAGCCTTGTAAGAACAATAATACTTGCACAGAAGTATTTCTAGAATGAGACTGCAGGAGTTCCCATCATGGCTCAGCAGAAACGAATGTAACTAGCATCCATGAGGACACAGGTTCGACCCTTGGCTTCACGCAATGGGTTGAGGATCCGGTGTTGCTATTAGCTGTGGTGTAGGTTGCAGACGCCGCTCAGATCCCACATTGCTGTGGCTGTGGTACAGGACAGCAGCTACAGCTCCAATTTGACCCCTAGTCTGGGAACCTCTGTATGCTGCAGATGCGGCCCTAAAAAGAAAAAAAAAAAAAAAAAAAGAGAGAGATTGCAAAGAAGAGTGCATGATAATTCAGAAAATCCATTTACCTATTTCCCTCTAAAAGTCAACTAAACTTTAGTCCATATTAAAAAAAAAACAATAAAGAATAACTGCCAGAAAATTAACTAATTTCCTACTAGTTTTTTTTGGTCTTTTTTTTTTTTTTTTTGTCTTTTTGTTGTTGTTGTTATTGTTGCTATTTCTTGGGCCGCTCCCTCGGCACATGGAGATTCCCAGGCTAGGGGTTGAATCGGAGCTGTAGCCACCGGCCTACGCCAGAGCCACAGCAACGCGGGATCCGAGCCGCGTCTGCAACCTACACCACAGCTCACGGCAACGCCGGATCGTTAACCCATTGAGCAAGGGCAGGGATCGAACCCGCAACCTCATGGTTCCTAGTCGGATTCGTTAACCACTGCGCCACGACGGGAACTCCTTTTTTGGTCTTTTTAGGGACAGACCCGAAGCATATGGAGGGTCCCAGGCTAGGGATCAAATCCAAGTGGCAGATGCCGGCCTATGCCATATCCACAGCAACACCAGATCCGAGCCTTGTCTGCAACCTACACTGCAGCTCATGGCAACACAGGATCCTTAACCCACTGAGCAGGGGCCAGGGATCAAACTTGCAACCTCATGGATACTCAATGGGTTTGTTACTGCTGAGCCACAATGGGAACTCCCCTACTACTTCTTTAATTAAGATTGTATTTGAAACTAATCTCTACAGACTGCCTTTTCATTTGTATCTCAAGGATAAAAAGAAGTATAGTAAGAACTAACAATGATAGGAAAAGTTTCCAGACAATTATGAAGTTTTTGCTTTATCTTATGTCCTATATATACTTTAAATCAACTTCATGCTAATAATTAAAGCAGTATTTTTGATATTTGGAGTTCTGCACTCCATTCCCATCTCAAAAAGGTGAAGTTGAAAAAATGCACAAAATCTACAATGCATCTGTAATATCAAACTGATAGAATATGTTCTATATTTTGTAAGTCCACAGAGTTAAATTCCTGATCAAGAAATAATGAAAGTAACCTATTACTTATTAAAACATTTTAAGAAATTTACATTAGTTCCTTAAAACAAGAAAGTAGTATCATTACATATACTGCAACTTAATCATACTGAGACATTACACTTAATTCAACAAATATTTGGGTTCCACAAAGACTTTGTTAGCCTACTACTTACTTTCATTGCATAAAACTATTTAAGATTTCAAGTTAGCCTATAACACAAACTAATTTCTTTGTTAGTTTTTTTTTTTTTTTGCTTTTTAGGGCCATACCTGCAATATATAGTTTCCCAGGCTAGGGGTCTAATTGGAGCTACAGCCGCCAGCCTACACCACAGCCACAGCAACACCAGATCCAAGCTGTGTCTGTGACCTACACTGCAGTTCAGAGCAAAGCCAGATCCTTAACCCACTGAGCAAGGCCAAGAACTGAACCCTTATCTTCATGGATATTAGTTGGGTTCATTATCACTGAGCCACAAGGGGAACTCCACAATCTAATTTCTGATGAAATGACTTATCTAATAAATTTCAGAGAATAAAACTGATGTTCATCTCCTCAGAAGAGAAAATCATGGACTTGGAGAAGAGACTTGTGGTTGCCTGATGGGAGGGGGAGGGAGTGGGAGGGATCGGGAGCTTGGGCTTATCAGTCACAACCTAGAATAGATTTACAAGGAGATCCCGCTGAATAGCATTGAGAACTATGTCTAGATACTCATGTTGCAACAGAAGAAATGGTGGGGGAAAAACTGTAATTGTAATGTATACATGTAAGGATAACCTGACCCCCTTGCTGTACAGTGGGAAAATAAAATTTAAAAAAAAAAAAAAAAAAAAAACTGATGTTCAAATCAAGACACAAAAATTACTAGAAAAATACAAATTTTTTTTTTAATGCTCTCTATGTTCCTCCAAAGTCAACTCTTCATTCATTCTTTGTTCAATTTCCACCCTTTCATTTACTTAAGGAGAATCTAAGTAAACGATCAGTCCTATCCGGTAGCAAGTTGTTAAAGTAGTAAAGAGGAAAAATACCAATACCCCCACCAGGCATTAATATTTTAACTTACAAAAATCCTGACTATAAACCATATAGTCCATATAAACATTCACAAATAATATCCAATATATTAATATAAGTAAATATACTCATAAATCTAACCTCATGTATCTTTAGCAAAACCAAATGAAAAGCACTGATATGAAAGTATCTATTTAAGAAACTGAATATAACATTATTTTATTTAATCCTCCATTACCAAATTATCTGTAACTAGATATTAATACTATTTTAACACAAATGCATAACTGCAGTATAAGAACATATAATAAAATGCATAACTGAATATATGAATAAAACTCACTGTCATCCATCTGAAGACTTGGTGGGCAGTAGAACTTTTTATGGGTAATTAAATTTGGTAATCCTCTGAAGAGACTGCGGCATAATTTACATTCAAAAATAGTGTCCACGTCTTTTAATAAAATGTGCTTAAGTTGTTTAGTTCCTGAGAGAAAAAAGAAAGGAAAATTTAACATAAAAGATAACTTTAATACAGACTTTTAAACTGGGCAATCACTGTTGACAATCTAAAAGCGTAGTTTTACTCTTTAAAAACAAAATACAGGCATTGCCAATGTCTACCACAATGTACCCAGAACTAAGTTATAAACCAAGTTAATAAGCAAAATCCTACTATTATTTGGATTAGGACAGTTGAAATCGGCGGTCTTTTTCTAATTCAGCAGCCAATCAATTCCTGGGATATCTTAATAATGGTTCCAACATCTAGGTGATCATCACAATGACCTCGCAATAAAGATACACATGACCAACTCCTGGAGATTCTGATTCAGTGGATCTGGAGTAGGACAGAAGAATTAAACGCCACCCCACCCAAGTTTTTGTAGCTGGTTCTTCTAGCTCTTTCCCACTTGGAAGTGACTATGAAGCAATACATTTTCCCCTTGATCCTTAAAAAAGGTCAAAACTGTGTCATGGGATTGCCTGTGACTTTCTTTTTACATTCAGCTCAAAGTACTTCAGGTTCTGGGCCAACATGGGATGATAGCCATTTAGTGTGATGGTAGTGAATCCTTGCCCATGGTTTTGAATGTTGCTAGGCCTCTTACTACCACCAGACATTTATTTAAAGCATTTCTCCCTTAAAAACTTACCCTAATTGCAATTAATTAAATACTGATATAATTACTAGTTTAAAGCATGTCTTCTCCACTAGACTGTAACTCCAAAGCAGCCAAGACCAAGCCTGTCTTATTTACAGCTACAAAGTGCTCAGCCCTAATAATGCTCAATAAATATTTGTTGAAGAAATGCCACTGATCTAGGAAATCTAAGCATTATGAGGCAGATAAAAAGGTGGAGAAAAAAATAAATGGCAACAAGTACTCTTTAAATCTTTAAAATAAAAACATCCACCAGGAATAACACACAAATGGAAGGTCTTTTGTCACTACTTCCTATAGGTATCTGACAGAGGTAAATTGATAAAATTGATCTGCAGTGTTCACTATTTAATAAGCTTTTAGTTTCCTCAAAAAAAGATAACAATAATGACTGAATTAAAGAGAAAAAGAACAAAAGTGTCCTGAAAAATACCTTTAAGACTATGTGAATAGTGTTCCACCATACAATAAGCTTGGGACTAACAGAGAATAAACACAATCTCAGTAGCATAATTAATATTGTAGGGTCCATAACATTAAATATTTCTGATTCAATCTTTTGCAATCTGTTTACATTTAATTTTTGTATTCATCATGTTGCATTTTATCATCATTTTGAAGACAGGGCAGCCCTCAAATTTCTACTACAAAAAGATTACCAGAACTTTACTAAGTCTTCAGAGATTTCAATTCTGGCATCATCTAGTTCTGTAGCCTTAAAGAGCTATATAATTTTGGCATTTTGATTTATCTTTTAAAAGAAACACGTCAAATTAAACCTATCTTGGAGAATTATGAATGAAAATATGAGAATTAAATTATAAATCTGGGTTTCTGAGGAAAAAAAATTATACGTAATGAAATAACTCCATTTCCCAAATTCAAATCAAGATTGCACTAGACCATTTTACTGCAAAATCAGAAAACGTATATTTTAAAAGATTCAAAGGATTGCTTGGATATTATTCTTTATATAAAAGTAAGTTCACATACACACACACATTTCTCTAGTACATTCATATTACAAAGTACACTGGCAATAAACTGCTAATATATTTAATTCATATTTGTCACGAGTAACAAACCATGAGAGTAGACCGATCATGTGAAATACTTCAGATGAGCCTCTCTAATTGATCTACATATAGTGCTCAGTAAGCATAGGTGGGTGTATTGGAAGAAAACATATGAAAATTCTGCACATTTTAACCCTAAATTAAAAGACCTGCTAGACCCACACTACAAATTCAATTCTACCTTTAAAGATAGTATAAAGGGATTGAAAAAGAATACAGAAGTAATTTGAACTAAGTTTAACTTAAGAATTCTACTGAAGGTCTAACTAGAAAGTACAATACGAAATTACACATTAAAAAAGTTATTTGTAAAAATATAAGACTGCATCCTCAAATCAGACATATCTACCATCTTCTCCCAATCGATCATAAAAAAAAACCTATCAATTTCTTCTCTAGTCCTAGTTATAGAGTTAGTTTTTATTCAGTAGAGCAGGTGTATTTATTCCCAATATGCACTGGAAATAAAAAAAAGTATTTGGCTCTAACCTTGACTAATCAATCTTAGTTATCAATCACAAATGCTCCACCACTCTCATGCCACCTACACACACTCACAGATACAAACATTGTTGTGCTGATCTGGGCATATCAAGTTTCTTTCAAATCCTTGTATTCACCAAATTCTCTCTCTCTCACTTACTTTTCAGGTCTTCACCAGTTTTTTTTTGTTTGTTTGTTTGTTTGTTTTTTGTTTTTCTCTCTGCCTATAACATTCTCCCATTTCCCTGGTCTGGCTCACTTCAGAATCCTTTGGAATCCAGGTTAGATGTCACTTCCCCCAGGCAGCCTTCTTGGACCCCTCCTGGTTTTGTTGTTGTTGTTGTTAAGATTCTTCGCTGATACCCCCAGAGCACCCTAACATCGATACTATGTTATCCTGCTATCTTGTTATTTTTCTGTATCCCCATTAAACTGGAAGTTCAAAGGGGACAGAGAAGATATCTTTAAGAAAACCTTCCCAATAAATAGGATTTTTTTAAAAGTTTAGGTAAAGTTGATTGGAAAGTCAAAAAAAGGACCTGAAAGATTTTCCAATCCTGCTCACATACTTTAAAATAATAAAAATAAAAAGTGTCCTCATTCCATAAAGAAGACAAAAGTTATTCCCTAAGTTAGTTTCAGTCACCATTTAAGCTTTTGTTGTTTTTCCCCTGGGGACATAATGGCTTTATTCTAATCAGCTACCATTTTCTAATTACTTTGCTCACTGACAATTAGACACAGCCAACCAACTGTGCCTCTGTCAACAGTTGAAACTTTCTATAACCTCAGACAACAACAGACAAGGTCATCTAGACAGCAACCAAAGTTCTTCCACAACTCTTAACCCTGAGAGAGAGAGCGCGCCATGCTGCCTTACTCTTGATTATTCCTTTTCCTATATTAATAACTCTTTCTTGCCTTAGGTTTTTAAATTATCTCAGAAGTCACTACATACTGCTTATAGAGACCATCAATCAGTATCTATCAAAAAAAACAGGCCTCCAGAGGGAGGGCTTTTGATGCCTAAAATTAATTAATGAATATTTCAGATTCTCATACAGAATGGGTGCTCACTTAAGTTTAGTTAAACCTCATCAAGGGTTTATTCTATGCTATCAATTAATGCCAAACACATAGTATACACTGATAAAAATGTTTAAAAGACTTTTTTCAAAAGGAAATTATACTCAATTTTACATTAGCTTATACTAGGTAGTCAGTTGACGTGACATAAAATTAATTCTAACTCTTCTGTTCTAGACAAAGATAAGCTTTTGTTTTTTTTCCCTTAATATATTGATATGTTAGTCAATGACCCTTTTAGGTGAAGGCAATAATGATTTTTTAAGCACACATGAGCTCCGTTTTAGGATGACTGCTTAACTACAATATCATCCCAACATTGCAAGCAAATCTATAATTCCTGTTACAGCTCCTGAATTACAAGACCAGCATGAAGGAAATTTCTAATTGATCATCCCTAATTTAAGAAAACTTATGAAAATTAAAATTGTTATCTTAAAACCACCAGCTACAAGGGTTGGTAGAAAAAATTACTAGATTAATTATGGAACACTACTACATACTACATTAATAAGTAGAATAAATTTTAGTGCCTACATGGTGTAGCTTTTGTTTAGTTTAACACACATTTATTGAACACCTACTAAATACCAGGTACAGTGTTATTCATTGGAGACATGAAAGTGGAGGGTATCATCTATGCCCTTGAGAAATTCCCAGACTAATAGAAACAGCTGCTCTCCTAGAAACATAGCCCCAGACGACATGTTTTGAAGATGAATGTAACAACAAATAAATAAATCCATATTTTTCTTATTCATCCCCAAAATATGCAGTCTTCTTTTAAACTTCCTCTGATTGCTATGTATCTACCAAAAATAAAATCCATCATATTAATATGCCACTTCTCAATGTATCTCTGATAAATCATACTGCCATCCCAAGCTTTTGCTTAGAGTCAGGACTGAAGCATCACTATCTAGTCACAGCTTACACTATCTGCAAGAAATGCTGCTTTACACAATAAAAATTAAAAAATCTTCTAAGAAATTAACCAAACTTAAATTGAGTTAGACAATGACAACAGGAAACATTACGCAAAGCCAATTCTCATTTTTCACTACAATTTATTCCTAAGATTCAAAATAGATGCTGTTATTTGCACAGAGTAGTAGTGTATTCTAGAGGTAGAATCCTTTTTTCTATGATACACTTGACCTTAAACAAACTCAGGAGTTAAGGAGGCCAACACCTATCGTAGTCAAAAGTCTGCATATAACTTACAGTCCTTATACTCACTTCCTCCATATCCTTGGTTCTGCATCTACAGACTCAGTCACCCAAGGAACGTCTGATAGTGTAATATTTACTACTGATAAAGATCCACATATAAATGGACCTGCTCAGTTCACATTCAGGTTGTTCAAGAGTCAACTGTATAATATTGTAAAAAGAGGGGATACATATTTCAAGAATTTTAAAAAATGATGTCAACTTCATATTAAAGACCAGTTTTAAGTAATGGACGAAATGATTACCTTTCCCTTTTCCCATTTTTTCTGTTTCTAACCCTAGGGCGTTCGACAGCTCCTTTGCCTCTACCAGAAGACTAAGAGACTAAGAAAGAATATTAACCTCAATCAAATCAATTTTATAAACATCTCATGGAAGTACACCTTTTCTGTTACTTAAAATTTTGTTTCACTTTGGGGAGAGAGGTCAGGAAAGGAAGAAAGCTAAAATAAAAGCTAATAGAGAAACGTTAATAAAAATGAGGGAAATTTAAAGACAAAGAGTCACAAGATGTGCTCCTAGAAGGACTGATAAAATCAAGGAAAGGATCAAGCAAAAGGCAGGGCAGTCAAGGTAGTACCTGAAGCCAGGATTCAGAGCAAACAGCATGTCTCAAGTCACCCAACCATCAGGGCTCTCAGAGTAGAAAATCTGTAGGTGGGGGTAAAACAGCCAGCCTTCTAAAAAAAAAAAATGAGGTATCTATCTATGGACAGATGTCAAACAACAGAGGAATGTACTGTTAAAAAACCAAAGATACCTAACTATGCAGAGTCAGCGAGCACCTGTATTATTAGGGAGAATGTGAGGGATATATGCTTATACAGGCATAGAAGGCCTCTAGAAGACACAAACCATGCAGCAGTGCTACCCGAGGAAAGAGATTTATTTTTGTATTTCTGTATACCCTTTTATACCTCTTTATTACTTTTGTTTAAATCACAAGTAAATATTACTTATCCCCAAAAGAAAAGTCTATTCAAGCTAATTTGCAAGTCAAGCTGATAGAAATAAAGAGGGATTAGAGGTCAAGAAATGTTTGTAATTTAAAGCCAGGAAAACAGTACAAAGCAAAAACTGAAGTGTGAGGCAAAGAAAATGGGTCCAGCAGTCAGTACAGCACACACGAGGTTGGTGGACCTAAAAAATGAGTCAACTCCTTCCTCAGCCTTTGATGAACTTCTTGCTTGGGCAGGAATTAATATCAGGTCATAGACAGCCCAGTATAGGCAGGAGATGGTGAATCCCTTACGCAGACCTGATACAGGAGTTGAAGACAACCATCCGAGTAAAGGCAGATATCCTAACACATTACTACTGCCCAAGCTGGCTTAGCCTCTGAAGATTAAGAAGGGCAAAACACAGACTTCTACCTTCAAATATCTGTCAGATATAAAACACCACCAGGATAGCTCTTTAAATGCAACATATGTGACAAAGCTGTAAAGGAAAGAGCTTAGAAAGAGATGAGTCATTAAAGGCCTGCTTCGGAGTAGAGTGAGACTGGAGTCTCAGTATGAGAAGGGATTTTAGACCCTAAGTCATGTGGCCCAAACTTCCACCTCATCCTCCCAAGATTTCAGTCAGCTGAGTGATAAAGAGTTACTTTAAGAGACCTGAGATTAATCCAGATATGGGAGAGATTCCTATCTTAAATAATAGTGAAAACTGAAATTCCTTAGCTATGCGATACACTGATGAAGTAGAATTCCTTTTTTGTTATTATCATTATTGTCTTTTTGCCTTTTCTAGGGCCACTCCCACGGCATATGGAGGTTCCCAGGCTAGGGGTCTAATTGGAGCGGTAGCCGCCAGCCTACACCACAGCCACAGCAACTCGGGATCCGAGCTGCGTCTGCGACCTACACCACAGCTCAAGGCAATGCTGGATCCTTAACCCACTCAGCATTTCTAAATCATCTCTATGACTGAGTGCATAGAGAATTTAAATTACAGTATTTTCAAAATTTGTCTTAAAAAGAAAAAAGGCTCAGAAGGCAAACATGCCAGGGACATTTAAGAAAAAACATATTCAAAGTCTCTTTTCTTTAGCTTAGACAGTAAAGAAATGGCAAACACAGAAAACATATATGACCACAGTACAATGAAAAAACACTCTCTTTTCTTTTTTCTTTCTTTCTTTTTTTTTTTTTTTTTTTTTTTTTGGTCTTTTTAGGGCTAAATCTGCACCATATGGAAGTTCCCAGGCTAGGAGTAGAATCAGAGCTGTAGCCAATGGCCTACGCCACAGCAGTGTGGGCTCCAAGCTGAGTCTGTGACCTACACCTCAGCTCACAGCAACACTCGATCCTTTTAACCCACTGATCAAGGTCAGGGATGGAACTGTGTCCTCATGAATAGTCAGGTTCACTACACTGAGTGAAGGGGAACTCCCATACTTTCATTTTTAAATATTCACCTTCCAAAGTTAAAAAAAAAATAATTTTGGGTACAGGATCTTTTACAAGACAAAGCACAAATGAATGAACCAATTCTAATTTCTAAATCAAATAACACTATAATAAACTGAAGCAGTAATAAAATAACTTCATTAATTCCACATGATCAATTTTTTTTTTTTGTCTTTTGTCTCTTGAGGGCCGCACCCACAGCATATGGAGTTTCCCAGGCTAGGGGTTCAATCGGAGCTGTAGCCGCTGGCCTACGCCACAGCCCCAGCAACGCCAGATCCAAGCCGCATCTGTAATCTACACCACAGCTCACGGCAACACTGGATCCTTAACCCACTGAGCAAGGCCAGGGATCGAATCCACAACCTCATGGTTCCTAGTTGGATGCATTTTTGCTGCGCCATGAAAGGAATTCCTCCACATGATGAATTTTTTAAAAAGAAACCTACAACAAGGAATATGACTAATTACCTTCATTTCCATGATACAAGAAAAGAACAAAAAAATTTCTATCTCTATACTAAAAAGTAGCTAACGGAAACTCTCACTACAAATACAAACTAGCCATTCTTCTGTTATGCCAGAAATATGTTTAAATACTATCTCTAATTAGTAAAAATTTAATTGTACTTACGATAGAAAAATTTGACCTGTTATTTCTGTTAACCAAGGGCAATCACCAAAAGTAAAAAACAACAAAAAACACAGCAAAATACATTTATACCACCACCCAGCATGAGCACAGGCATATGATACACATTAAATACTTACTAGTTTAAAGATACACAAAAGCAATGTCACGAAGACTATATATGAAAAGTGTAAGAAATGAATCTTAAGAGTCAGAAATAGGCTTTTTCATTTTAGATTAAAGAACAATCTATTTCTTAGAATCCTAAAATAAATCAAATATACACTATTTCCCTTTAAAATTATTTAAAAACAAGCATCTCAGAAAACTTCTCGTCAATACAGAACAAGTGATTCCAAGTAAATCTTTTCCTTTGAATTTCAGAAATTTTTCATTAAAATATAGTAAACTTTAAAGTAATAACAAAAGACTACTAATCCTTTAAGTGCCCACCACTTAGGTGTCCATCAGTCATGTGTTTGCTTGTTCGTATTCAACTTAACAGTCTGCAATGTCAGAGAAGTCAAATCTGCAACAGGTGGATAACTGGATCCTAAGAATCACAGCAGTCTAAGACCTTACTGATAACACTGGAGTTCTAACAGTTCTCAATCATTTATATGCAGTGAGCAACACCTACTTTAAAGAACTGATTGCAACTGCACAAATATACTTATTATATACCCATTATTATAGTAATCTAATAGAAAGAGAAGCTAAGCAAACGTATTTGAAGATATCTGGGTTGGAATAAGCCAAAATTTTTTCTATATTATCTCTACTAAAGATATTGAAATTCCAAGGTTAGGTAGAAGATGGTTACACAAACAGATGATAAAGTAATTAATCTAGAACAAGGGACATCTCAGACATTCTGGGTAAATAATCTACTCTGTCAAAGCTCATAAAGACCCTGTATAATTTATACTGCCCTTTGAGAGTTTATAAACAACATGCCAAAAAATAACAATAAATCTTTAAGAGACACTTTACCAGCAAATATATCACATGCTTCTTTAGGCAATACTAAATACTTTTAAAATTACTATATAATATACAGTAGTACTGAAAAAGAATCTCTAACCAACCCAACATTACTCATCATTTTTAAAATGACGAAAGCATTCTATAAAGAAAACCAGTGTATACATTTTATTTTTTAATTATTTCTAAGGATTTCTAAACAGTTTTTAACTACTATGTGAAGATTGAAAATACATCCTAAAACATTCATACCTGATCGAAAGCACTCAATTATTTGCTGAATACCAGATTTGGATGTCTGTAGTGGTTGCTGTAACAAAGGAGCATCTCCAGGTTCCAGGATATAAACTACATGGAAAACAAACACCCACCCCAATCCCCACAAAAAAAGGGTTATTTAAATCATTTATTATTGAAGTAAAACAATGGTTTACTATAATTATGTTAATGACAATCACACTTTTTTTGTACATATTTCACCATTACCTTTGCAAGGCAAAATGAACTAATGGGGAAAAAAGTAAAATTCTTCTCAATTCAAGGTGAAATCAAGACTGTTAAGGTCAAGCATTAGGTTCAAATGAAAAGATCTTATCATTTTGGTATTATTCAGAATGTATTAGTCATGTTTGCCTTTTTATTTCACCTTGAAGAGGAACCACTATATTTAACCAAAATTCTAGGACAATGACAGCCTAGCCATACCTCATAAACCATTCCAAAACCCTCCGGACAATCTAGTACAGCTCTCTGGGCAACTATGAGAGCAAAACTCAAAAACCACTGCCTAAGGAAAGAACTGGTCAAGTGCACAATGATCGATGTACAAGAATGTTCACTGCAGCATTGAGAAAAATTTTCAAACAACTTAAAGGTCTCTCAGAAGAAACCACAGTAAATAAACTATGAAATATCCCCACAACGGAATCCCTCATAGCTATTACACAGCATGAGCTAGATCTACATGTAATGGCAACAAAGGATGGAGATAATGTACTGTTAAGCAACAAACACAGGTTATAGAATATGACGATCTCAATTAATATATTTCAATAGCTTAAGAAAGAAAGAAATTTAACGTATATGAATGTCTATGTATAAATGCTAAGATAAACACAAAAAGTCTGGTGGGATACCAACAAAACTTAATAAAGGTTCTTTCTGTCAGGATGGGTTTATAGGGGAGATTTTCACTTTCTGCCTTATACTTCACTACCCTGAGCTTCTGGATGTATGCATTTTAGAAAGAACATATTTTTATAAGAAGTGAAAATAATATTCCTATTTTAGATACAGAGGTCTCCATCATCCCTGATTTCCAAAATCCCCTAATTGGCAGTATAACTGCGTAATAAATTAGATTATGGTAATAAGAAAGAAAGTAACTGAAAAGGAAAACTATTTTCCTTCAGATATCAAATAGAGATAGTTGTAGTAGAGAAAAACTGGCCATTTTAATTATCTCTTTTTTGGATATGTTATAATATCTTATCATCCTAACCCAGGATCGTGTACTCAGAGTGAGGAGATAAGAAGAGGTACTTCAGTAGCATGTGTTGCTACTGCTTCAGGGTCTGGGCTCAGACAGCATCTAGTTGTCTGATAAGGCAGGTAAAACCTGCTGTGCTATGCATGTAGACACAGCCTTAGATGCTCTTTCAGGCTTCAACTCTCAAGTTCAGAGTACAAAAATGGGAGGAACTATATCTCAAGACCAAATCACTCCATTAAGCAAAATTTTCCCAATTTTAAGAGACACTTTGGGGAATTTTAAAGAACACACAGAAATACACCTCATTTCAAGAACATCTGACACTGGCACTAACGGTAGTGATTAAAAACAGAAGACTCTAGACCTGGACTGACTGTGCTGAAATTCTTTTTCTGTCATTTACTAGATACAACTAAGGCAAATTATACTCTCTGATCTCTCTGTTCTCACCTCTAAAATGGGGATAATAAAAGTACCTAAGTCACAGAATTGAGTAAAGATTAAATTTGTTAATGTGGGTAACTGGTTAAATCAGCCTTGGGTATAGTAAAGGCTTAATAAATGTTCTATTATCATCATCATCATCTACCACTCAATTCTTTTCCTGACACCAAAAACTGAAAAATCTCTTCCAAAACCTAAATGTAGAATTCAACCCCCCAAGAGAAACAGCAGCAGAAGCTTGTAAATAGGTTGATGGTATCATTTATTTGGCCTAGATGGATCTCTTTTCAGTATGTGCACATTGTAACAACCAACAACTAATTAAAAAAATAATAACTGTAAAAGAGAGGGTGGAAATTATACAACTTTAAAGAAGTAAAAAGCCCCAAAGTTTGGCCCTGTAAATGGTAAGAATTCTAGAAAGGAAGAATGAAAAAAGAATAATGACATAAGGGAGAATATGGAAACTTTTTCTCAGAGCCATCTTTCCTCATTTAGGTACGTGCTCCAGAAATCTTCCTATAACACACTAACTTCCACCTCCACATGACAAGGTCTGATTTTAAAGCTACAGCAAAATTTTGTTACCCATCACCATCACTGCTACCACCAGCATACACATACATCCTAAGACACCATTCAAAATAACCCCAGGTTAGCTTAGTTATGAGTGGACACATTCACTTGGTATTTACATCTGTGTAGTTCCTACTGTAAGAAAATACCCTTTCTTCATTTGAAAACGTACTCTCAAACCCTTAAAAACTTTATATGTTAGTGTTTCATATTTTTCTTTTATTTTTATCTTTTTAGAGCTGCTCCTGTGGCATATGGAGGTTCCTAGGCTAGGGGGTCAAATCAGAGCTGGAGGCCTACACCACAGCAATGCAGGATCTGAGCCTCGTCTGTGACCTACACTACAGCTCACGGCAACACTGGATCCTTAACCCAATGGGCGAGGACAGGGATCGAACCTGCATCCTCACAGATACTAATCAGATTTGTTTCTGCTGAGCCACAATAGGAACTCCCAGTGTTTTATAATATTACCTTTTATATAGCCTATCATCCTTCCCAAGACGAGGTTACATGACCATTTAGGGAAAAACAACAACAAAAAACTGCTTCTCCTTTCTGCCAAAACAAAAAACACATTCAGAAGGTAACAACTTTCTTCACAATTTTCCAATAACATACTTCCCAGAACAAAATACTTTTGTAAGCGTCCCTTCTACCTTAAAACAAGCCTCTTAAAAGATCCTTCTACCTACGATGTCAGAGATTTGCTTATAAATAATAGAGGCTGGGGGAGCATTTGAAAAGTGGAGAAAGGAATTGTGGGGAGGGGAGAATACAGATGAGAAGAGATTGTCCAAGTACTGATAACTGATGAGGTTGGGTGGGTACTTGGGGTTCCTTATACCATTCTCTCTACTTTTGAATGTTTGAAATTGTCTGTGCAAAGAAACTTGCTTAAAACATAACTAAGAATATACTTTACATACACCAACAGGCTTATAACAACACTACCCTTCACTACGAATTGATCCATCCTCTCAAGGCCTCCTCAGGTACACAGTGCTCTCATTCATGAACTCACCTCCCTGTCTACAATCCAGAGGACAGACCTCTCAGAAGAACCCATTAGAAGAACTTCTCAAACATCATGTCATCTTCTCCCCTTCATCTCAGGGCGTCCTCTTTTAAAAACTACCATAACAAACACTCCCCGACTGGCCCATACCTTCCTTTGAAATCATGACAATTAACTACTCCTAAGTTGAGCTTCTAGCTTTCCACTGAACTAAATCCTCACAAAGTGTTTACTCCTAGCTAAGAAAGCAAAGAGACACTACTTTTCATCTGACGGTCTGGGAAATAAACTGCATGGGGAAAGTTTCTGGCAAAAGAAAGTTGAAAATTTCAAATTACTACAACTTATCTGACTTTGTGTTAATGAGGGAGGAAAAGCAGCAAAGTTCCAATACCTATGTAAAAGTTCCACTCTGGACACCTCTTTAAAAAGGCATTAAAGTCTTTAGAAAACTTTAATTACCAGAATACATTCAATAAGGTATGGTCACAAATCACACAAAATTATCTTATTTGTTTACCTGTTTATGTCTATCTCTTCCCGCTCAAAAGTCCCATGAGGAAATAAGCTCCTCTGTTTTGTGCATCACTTATATCCACACTGCCTTAAACAGTGCCTAGCTCCTAACTTAAGCTGCTCAATAATGAATTATCAGAGAAATAAAGAAACGCCCAAATAAATTTCCTCATAAGTAAGTTTTAATGATTTAATTAATTCAATTTAAACAACTTGAAATGTTCTTAGAAAAAAATGAGATAAGTCAGTGGAACACAAGTATAAAAGACATTCACAGCCTTATACTTCAAAACTGGCAAAATCCATTCAACATTTGGTAAAATATAAATGATATATCTTCACTTCAAATACACAAAATATGCAGTAGAAAGGATGGTGAAAGTTAGGTCAAGGAGCAGGTAAAGAGACTCTGGATTCCATCCCTGCCATTGCCTGTTTTATCAGCAGAGCTATTATTTCCAAAATATCAGTGGGGATAGGGTCATGGTACAAATTTTATTCTCATATGTACTGGAGTTTTCTGCAAATAGAAGTTCTTCCTTTATGTTGGCATTTTTTCCCATTAACTCTACTGTGACAAAACTAAGAACACAGTGCAGTTTAAATACTCCAACAAAAACTAAGCAAAAGTATTTAAAAAGTGCTAATAACTTTTAGATCAAAAATGATAAATAGCTACCTTTGAACTATATTAGAATATTCTTCAAGTGGTTGAGTGAGTGTATTCAAGGATTCCCTTTTAAGATATACCTCTAAATGTTTGTGACAAAACACATCAAACTTCTAAGAAGCAGAAAAAGTTTCCCTATCACATTTATTAAAGTGTTCTAATATGCTTCATGAGACTCCAAAAAGCAACTTTTTCATTTCATAAATGAATAAAATATCCCTTAAAATATATATATGTACTCTACCTAAATAATCAGGTTTTGCAATAGTGTGTTCTGTCCCAGAAAGTTAAAAGAGGGGCTGCATTTAGCAAAACCTTATTCTCGCAACAAGTTGAATTCAACAAACTTTTTAAGTCCAAACTAAACTAGTTTTTAGGCTTTGTACAAAATTCTCTCTGTAAGCACTGTTTAAGCATGACAAACTTTTAGTTTTTAAGAGTTTAAATGAAACAACTTCCACGAAGATAAATGCTACCATCCTCCCACCCATTTTTTCCCTTTTCTCTTCAGTCTTAAATATTCACAGAGCATGGGGCTGGGGCTATACCACTAACTGCAGGCTGCCTTGAAAAAGCAAAAGGGATTGAGTGATCGATCTTGCGGAAAAGATTGAAGGTGACACTTGTAGTACTTTTTTTAAGGGATCAAGAAGGGGAGACCTCTTGTTTGTACAAGCTTTTACCTTCATAACTGGTTTTATGCTGGGGGAAATTATAGCCTGCTTAGTTAGGAATGACTTCTCGGGCTGGAGGAAAAGAAAACCAGAAGGAAACAGCAGCATGGCTCTGATGGAGGGCAAAGTAACTGGCGAAGCAAGGGGTATACCTGGTTCACAGCATCCGTGATGATGGTGGTCAGTTTGACAGTATTTGTCCCTTAAAGGCATTTTCAGTGGACGCGACCTACTTTCCTTTCACTGTAAGAAGCTCTTCATTGCGGCTTGGCTGTTGAAAGAAGCACAAACCCGTCACTCACCCTGAACTTCCTGGGGGGGCTCTGGCTGCGTTTTTCAGAAACCTTCCCTTCACCTGCCCTCCGCTTTCCCTCCACCCCTCCACCGCCCTGCACCTTCCTCTTCCTCTCGCACCGAAAACGAAAAACGCACCGAGGCTTCTCCAGCCTGAGCTCCCGCAGAGCTCCATCGCCCTACCCGGAAACGCAGCCGCGGGCGCGCAGCGCAGGGCGAGGGCCTAGCCGGCTGCGCGGGCGGCGGCGGCGGCGGCGGCCTCGCCTTCCCGGGAGGGCGCGCGCGGGGACGGAGGCGCGGAGCGCGTCGGCCCCGGTCGGCGTCTGGGCCCGTGGGGCGGGGGGCGCGGCGGCCGCGGCGGCCAAGGTGCCGCTCCCGCCCGCGGCCGGCCCACGCCGCGCCCTCCCGCCACGCACGTGCGTCGGGGTCTCCCCGGAGGCGCTCCCGTCCCCCCGACCAAGTGCGCCCAACTTACTGAACTCCAAGGGCGGGCCGGCTGGCAGGCGGAAGGCAGGCAGGCAGGCCGGGCGGCCGCGGGGACAGCCTGGCGTGGGAGGCGACTTCGGGCCCCACCTGGCGCAGCCTCCGCGGACCAGGCGAGGGGACCCGGGTTCGGGCCCGACGCGCTCCCAAAGAGTCCCCGCCGGCGCTGACGCGGAAGCGCCCAGCTCACCACGTCCCTCCGCGGCCCGAGGCGACGGCGGCGGCGGCGGCGCACGGCGTCCCTCCGCGCTGGGGAGCTGGGCGGGCGGGCGGCGCGCGGGCGCAGGCAGTTGACAGGAGGAACCGCCCCGCAGCCGCCGCCGCCGCCACCGAAGGAGCCGGAACCGGAGAGGGCAGGACCCGAGGCGCCCCTCGCCGGGGCAACGGCTGCTGCCGGAGCCCGGCTCCCCCCAGCGCCGCTCCACCTGCAACGGTCCCTCAGGCTTTTGGAGAGGGGCGGGGAAGGACGGGGGTTTCCCCCCACCTCGGGCCCTTTTTAGTAGCAGTTGTTTCTGGAAACTTTATTGAGTCAGTCTCTCTCTTTCTCTGTCTCCCCCTCTCCGAAGAGCCTGAGTTACCGCCGTGGAGCGGGTAGGAAGGGGGAAGCAGAGACTCTCCGGCAGCGACAGGGAGCGACTGACTGACCCCGGACGGAGATGGGGCGAGGGCAGGAAGTGACAAGCTCTCGAAGTGGGTGGGGGGAGTGTGGCCGGCACGCCCGGGAGCGCCGCGCGCATGCGCCCGGCCCGGCGCCCCAGCCGGTGGGGAGGCGACGCGCCGCGACCCTGCGCGGGGAGGGAACCGCGGTCGGTTGTGCGGAGCCCGCGGCATGAGTCTCGGACGAGCAGCTCGCCCACACGTTCTCCTGCTGGTGGACGCGGAGCCGAAGGCTTGGACCTCGAGGACCAAGAAGTGCGAGGACCCTGGAGCGGCGATTGCGCACGGGAGACAGGCTGCCCGGCAACCAAACTGTTGCTATCGCGCTTATTTCGGTGGAACCGAAACAGGGAGGCTTGGAGAAGCACGGGAGGAAACTATAGGAGGCTTGGCAAATGCGTAAACTGTAAATTATTCGTGATTCTGAAAAAGTTTATCCGCGCATTTATAAATGGAACGAATGGAACTTTTTTTTTTTAACTCAATAGTTTCCGAAGTGTGCCTCTCAGAACTTGGATTTTTTTTTTTTTTTTTTTTTAAATCAGGTCCTTGGGAGAAAAACAGTCAAGTGGTGGAAGATCAGTATTGACTGCAGCTGCGTTCAACTTCTGGAACCTGAAAGTAAAGTTGGGTCACGTGGGCCGTACGCCCTCTTTCTCCTCTTCTGCGCCCTCATCCTGCCTGGAAAATCCCCGAAGATCACAGTGGTCTGTCAAATTCAGCAAATCCCTGTGCTGCTGCCCAGAGGCAGGAGAGCCACCTCCCCCGCCTTCTCCCCGACTCCTAAGGATGGGATTCTCGCTCCAGAAGCAAATATGAAAATTTTAAGAAAGAAAAAGCCCGTTCGCTTCGTTTATCGTCCCCCCAAGAATCACTGAAAACGTTCGTTGTCCAACTTAAGTTGCCAGTTTTCAGATCCCTGAAAAAGAAAATTTAGTAGATAGGCTCTGATGTATTTTGGAAGAGCAAAAGAGTAACCAAAATGTGTTTTCAAAACTCAAAGCTAATTTTGTAGTAGGCCTAGTAATTGATAAATCTGTTACTGTGAAAATATTGCACGGAGTATTTGTCTAGGTCCTGAGGGATTGTAGCAGCTTTATTACAGGCGTGACAGAAAATGATTAAAAAAATGATCAACTTTAAAAAAGGAATTCCATGTACCATGCATTCTGCACACTAATTTATCACTTCAGTGTGTTTGATCGTTTTTATCTGCCCCATTGTCAAAAAGCATCGTAAAACAGCAAACTAAAATGTAATGGAATGCGGCAATTCATAAACCAATGTAAAATAAACACCTCCACGTGATGGTGCTTGTTATGCTGCCAATAAAAGTCACATTTTAAAATATTTAATTGTATGCAATATGCTTAAGCAAAAAAAAAATTTTAAATGTGACCCTTACTGGAATTTTTGGGGGATTTTTTTGTCCTGTGTGTGTGTGTGTGTTTTCTAGGGCTGCACCTGCAGCATATGGAGGTTCCCAGGCTAAGGGTCTAATTGCAGCTGTAGCTGCCAGCCTTCGCCAGAGCCACAGCAAGGCAGGATTGTAGCCATGTCTGCAACCTACACCACAGCTCATGGCAACACCAAATCCTTAACCCAGTGAGCAAGGCCAGGGATCAAACCCGAAACTTCATGGTTCCTAGTCGGATTCGTTAACCACTGAGCCACGACGGAACTCCATTGGTGACTTTTTAACTCCTGGAGATCTTTGGTGAAATTTGAGGTGAAATCATTTCTTCACTTTTGGAGGACCTTTTCCTACTTGAATAAGCAAATTTATCATGGGTTAAAAAATGAGCATATAATTTTAAGTTTTAATAAACCTGAAAAGGCATTGCTTCAGATATGTGAGAGTTATGTTTGCCAACCAGATGTGAATTAAAAATGTTTAGTTTCCTGAGTCAATACAGTGTTTATACTTCAAAGTGGTCCCCCAAATTGCTTACTAATAGAAATAGCTTTGAACAATCTTGGAAAAGTTGGAAGGAGTTCCTTGGTACCCTAGTGGTTAAGAATCCAGCATTGTCACTGCTGTGGCTCAGGTCGCTGCTGTGGCACGGGTTTGATCCCTGGCCAAAAAAAAAGGAAAAATTGGAATTACAAGATTGGAATGTGCCATGTGGATGGAACAAATATTGAACACTAAGAATCATAGAATTTTAAAGATGAAAAGATACCATGGAAGTTATCTAGTAAACCTGACTTTATAGATGAAGAAACTGAAACCCAAAGAGGTTAATTGGTTTGCTGAATGTCACATAGTAAAAGAACTGAGTCTAGGACCTACATAATTCCTTTCTGTAAAATAACAATTCTAGTATCTGACATGTTTTGAGCAATTGATATGTTTTAAATTCACATTAACTCATTAAATCCTATCAACAATCCAATGAGATTTTGTTATCCTTCCATTCTTCAGGGGGAGAAACTGAGGCAAAGAAGATTTAGAGAACTCACCAAGATTACAAGCTGATAGCTGAGGCAGCATTTATTTTTATTATTTATTTATTTGGCCATGCCCATGGCATGTGGAAGTTCCCTGGCTAGGGATCGCACTTGAGCCATAGCAGCAACCTGAGCCTCTGCAGTGACAACACTGGATCCTTCATCCACTGCACCACAAGGGAACTCCTAAGCCAGCATTTGAATCCAAGCAGTATGGCTCTAGAACTCACGACCTTAGCCATTATGTTATATTGCCTAAACTGGATTGCCTCCACTACCACAGTTGTTTGGGGTCACATTGTATGTGAAAGATGAGCCAGTAGATACTGTCATTTGTGAAAGATACTAAAATTATACATGCGAGTTCACGAAATGGAATGGAGTTGCAAAAATCACAATTCAATTGAATTTCACAGGGCTCTAGAGTTTAAAGAAACTTTGAACACTGTTTAGAATTATCACCCCACCTCTAAAAACATTGTGCACAAACCATCACAGAAAAATCATTTGTCTTCCCTTTCATTATTCACTGCAGCAACCGAGATGACACATCAGTATAGCTTTAAGGAACTTTTTGATCCTTTAAAGTCTAGAAGTACATCCTAATGATTAACCTAAGACACTTTACAGTTTAAAAATATTCTCTCATCTTCAAGGCTGGAGAATCCTACCGTATAGATATATACACACATCCGTATATACACGCATATATTAATGCCGCATAGCAAACCACCCTAGAACCAGTGCCGTAAAACCATTTTATGTGCTCTTTGGCCTTGTCTGGGATCATGCATGTAGCTGCCACAGTCAGCAGCTTGACTGGGTGCCATCATGTGGCAGCAGGCCAAACAGGGACAGAGTGGAAACTGCAAGACATCTTGAAGCAAAAGTTACCTGACATCACTTCCACCACATTCTGTTGATCAAAGTAGGTCAAAAGGCCAGCACATGTGCAGGAACCAGAAAGAGAAATTTCCCATATTGATGGGAGGAGTAGTCAAGCCACATTTCAAAGGGCTATGCATATATAAATATATATACACACACACGCACATATATACGTGTGTGTGTGTGTGTGTGTGTATAAAAGGAACGGGAATAATTATCATGATCTTGCATGCAGTCTATCGCAATATATAATTATTTCAAGAATGATACTAGCTAATTAAAGCTGCTGGATTGCTTTTTTGTTTAATGCTTGATGATGCCTTTAAGAACAACAAAACAAGGAAACATTAATCAGACCATTTCTTTAATCGGGTCAATTTGGAAACCTCATGTAGGTGAAGTTTGGCGATTCCTTCTCTTTCCTCATCATTTTGTTGCTTTCTTTAAGATTTTCCCATCTGTGCTAATAGATCTCTCTAAAACATGGTGTAAAAACCTAATAGCAAGGAGAAGCAATTATAATTCCCATAGGAACTATGTACTCCGGTCCAGATTTTGCTAGCTTTGATTATGATGTGGCAATTTCACAACACAAACAATTAAGTTCATAATTATTTATAAATAAGATTATGGGCCAAAATAGATGTTGAGAGTTTAGAAAGGGTCATGGAAAATTGATTTAGAAGGACAAACAATAAGCTCTTGATCTATTATCAACTGTAGAACTAACCACCGAAGCACTGCACAAATAACATAATATGAAGAAAGATGATAATGCTTTACCTAAAATATTTACTTTAAGGACGAGGGAGTAGAGTGTACCTGAGTCGCCCCTGGATCCTTAACCCACTGAGACACCAGGGAACTCCTCCCTGGTGGTTGTTTATGTGACCTAGACAAAAATCACTTTGCCCAGTCGAAAATGCTCTACCTCTGGTACTAACGTGAGGGAGACAAAAAACTTGTTGCAGATTCATAGGAATTGTCACCACACTCCCAGGAGAAAATGTCTGGGACACTTCTGGCTATCTGGAAATCTAGTATTTGACAGGAGCAGAGTTGCATGCACATAAACCATACTTAAAATACTGGGTTTTGTCTGGACACTGTTCATTAAAAGAGATATAAACAAACAGAGCACATTCCTGGGAGAATGACTAGGAAAGGGAAGAGATATGAAATCATGTCCTACACGGAGTGTTTGTAGAAAGCGGGGAAATTTCACCCAGCCAAAGACTTCACATACGTAGGGGGTGTTGGAAGGGAAAGGAAACATATGTGTCTACATACCCATCCTTACTGGGTGTGAGAAGCGAAGGAAGGCCAATTTCAATCCAATTGAATGAGTTTTCTAACCAAACTGTCCTTAAATGGAATGGATTGCCTCAGGAGGTAATAAATGCCCCCAAACCTTGGCTGGACCCTTGGCAGAAATATTGTAGAGGGGATTCAAACTTTAGGTGAAAAACTGGGTTTTAAAAGATGACTCTGAAGTTATTTCCAACCAAGACTCTGTGCAAAAATGACTGGTGGTTGAACCAAATCTTCATACCTCTGAATTCATAGTTCAAAATATAATAAACCAGAATAAACTTTTCCTATATGAACCGTGCAATGAGAAACCAGATTTTATTAGCCTTCCTAATTCAAAATTAGATTATATTTTTTACTCACTGCTTTCTTTCATAAACTGGGACACAAATCAACAATTTCACCCATTAATGCTAACACTGGGACCTGTTATCATTAGTTTATTCTCTACAGATATCAAGGCTGGAATTAGAGTATTTGATTCATTCATGTAAGAGATATTTACTGAGCACCTACTATATGCCAGTAACAGTGCTAGGGATTAGGATGGAAGGTATAATGACAAAAAAACGTTAATCTTTGCCCTCATGGAGTTTATTTAGTACAATTTCTGACTCCCTATAAATCATATGAAGTCTACTATTTTCATGAATATGCTTTCATTTACTTTCTGAATAAAAATGTCAAAATAGGAGTTCCCACCATGGCATAGTGGGTTAAGAATCTGACTGCAGCAGTTAAGTTTGCTGCATAAGTGTGGGTTCCTCCCTAGCCTGGCACAGTGGGTTATTTGATGTTGCTGCAGCTGCAGCTTGGATTTTAATCCCTGACCCCTCAGGATCTTCCATAAGTTGCAGGTTCAGCCATAAAATATTTTTTTCTTTTTTCTTTTTTTTTTAAGTTTATATAATGATTTTTTTTTTTTGTCTTTTTTTTTTTTTTTTTTTTTTTTTTTTGCTATTTCTTGGGCTGCTCCCGCGGCATATGGAGTTTCCCAGACTAGGGGTCTAATCGGAGCTGTAGCTGCCAGCCTATGCCAGAGCCACAGCAACGCGGGATCCGAGCCGCGTCTGCGACCTACACCACAGCTCACGGCAACGCCGGATCATCAACCCACTGAGCAAGGGCAGGGATCGAACCCGCAACCTCATGGTTCCCAATCGGATTCGTTAACCACTGCGCCACGACGGGAACTCCTATATAATGATTTTTATCTTTTTCCACTATAGCTGGTTTACAGTGTTCTGTCATCTTTCTACTGTACAGTATGGTGACCCAGTTACACATACATGTATGTATACATTCTTTTTTCTCACATTATCATGCTCCATCATAAGTGACCATACATAGTTCCCAGTGTATAAATTTTTTTTTTTTTTGGTCTTTTCTAGGGCTGCACCCGCAGCACATGGAGGTTCCCAGGCCAGGGGTCTAAACAGAGCTATAGCCCCCGGCCTACGCCAGAGCCACAGCAACACAGGATCCAAGCCACATCTGCGACCTACACCATACCTCACAGCAATGCCAGATCCTTAACCCACTGAGCAAGGTCAGGGATTGAACCCGAAACCTATGGCTCCTAGTCAGACTCGTTAATTTCTGAGCCACGACAGGAAATCCCCTATAAAATATATTTTTAAAAAATTTTAAAGAGTGATTTCCCAGGCCTAGGCAACCTCTGATGTTTCTGTTTCTACAGTTTGCCTTTTCTAGCAATTTCATAAAAATGAAATTACACAATATGTCTATATCTTCTGTCTGGCTACTTCATTCAGCATGATGTTTTTGAGATTCATCCATATTGATTCATTCCTTATTATTGATGAGTTATTATTCCATTGTGTGGGTTTACCACTTTCTTTGCTCATTTGTGGGTTGATGAATACTTGAGTTGTTTCCAGCTTTTTGGCTACCATGAATAATACTGTTATTAACATTTGTGTATCAACTGTTTGTCAATGTATGTTTTCATTTCTCTTTGCTACTTAGAATTGCTGGGTCATATGGTAAGTATATGGTTAACTTAAAAACCAATTTTTGGAGTTCCCAAAATGCCTCAGTGATTAATGAACCCTATTAGCATCCATGAGGACGCAGATTCGATCCCTGGCCTTGCTCAGTGGGTTAAGGATCCTGCGTTGCTGTGGCTGTGGTGTAGGCTGGCAGCTGCAGCTCTGTTCGACCCCTAGCCCGGGAACCTCCATATGCCATGGATGTGGCCCTAAAAAGTTAAAAAAGAAATTTTTTTTCCAGGGTGACCATATCACTTTACATTCCCATCAGCAACGTGTGAGAGATCCAGTTGCTCCACATTCTTACCAACATTTAGTATTGTCAGTGTTCTCTGTTTTAGCCATTTTAGGGAATATGTGGTGGTATTTCATTGTGGTTTTCATTTGTATTTCCCTACAAATTCTGATGCTGACCATCTTGTCATGTACTTATTTGCCATTCGTATATTTTCATTAGTAAAATGTCTATTAAATAGTTTTCCCAATAACAACACAGACAGACAACCCACAGAATGGGAGAAAATCTTTGCAAGTGAATCGACGAACAAGGGATTAATCTCCAAAATTTATAAACAACTTCTGCAGCTCCATACCAAAAAAACAAACAACACCATCAAAAATGGGCAGAAGATCTAAACAGACAGTTCTCCAAAGAAGATATACAGATGGCCGAGAAATACATGAAAAGATGCTCAACATCACTCATTATTAGAGAAATGCAAATCAAAACCATGATGAGGTTCCACCTTACACCAGCCAGAATGGCCATCATCCAAAAGTCTACAAACAATAAGTGCTGGAGAGGGTGTGGAGAAAAAGGAACACTAGTACACTATTGGTGGGATTCTAAATTGATGCAACCACTGTGGAAAGCAGTATGGAGATTCCTCAGAAAACTAAACATAGAACTACCATTTGATCCAACAATCCCACTCCTGGGTATCTATCCAGAGAAAACCATGACTCGCAAAGACGCATGTACTCCAATGTTCATTGCAGCACTGTTTACAATAGCCAAGACATGGAAACAACCTAAATGTCCATCGACAGAGGAGTGGATCCAGAAGATGTGGTACATATACACTATGGAATATTACTCAGCCATTAAAAAGAATGAAATACCGGCATTCTTAGCAACATGGATAGACCTAGAAACTATCATGCTAAGTAAAGTCAGCCATACAATGAGACACCAACATCAAATGCTTTCACTGACATGTGGAATCTGAAGAAAGGACAGACTGAACTTCTTTGCAGAACAGATGCTGACTCACAGACATTGAAAAACTTATGGTCTCCAGAGGAGACAGTTTGGGGGGTGGGGGGATGTGCTTGGGCCGTGGGATGGAAATCCTGTGAAATCAGATTGTTATGATCATTATACAACTACAGATGTGATAAATTCATTTGAGGAATTTAAATAAATAAATAAATAATTTAAGAGTCAAAATTATTTTAAAATAAAAAACATTTTCCTTCTATTAAACATATAGCAGAAATATCTTGATTATCAACTTATAAGAACTCAATTTACATAATTACATAATTTGAGAAGCCAAACCAAAATATATTCCTGCTTGTATTTACAGAGTACAAATATACATAATATGTAAGAATATTCTTTGCTATGATTAATTTATATAGACAAATTAATTTGCATAAACAGTGACTTATTAAAAGAATAAAATTATTTGAATAATTGAAAATCATTTATGAAAATTAAATAGCTGACATTTTGCAGTTTTCAAGATGGGTACTATGGTCTCTAGATCCACATTAGAAACCTTCTAGTTCTTACATACCCAAGTAGTTGGATTTGCTGAAAAACTAAATGTACAATTGAGCTGGAAGTTTGGTAGTAGGATTTAGGTTAGGAGCTAGAAAGACACAAGATTAAGTCATGTTATTGAGTTGACTGACATTACCAAGAATAATAAATGAAAACTCCGAAGGGAGACTCTATGAAGCCTTAAGTTCTTGCCATATACAAAGCCACATTATAAGGAGATGAATTCCTGTATTCTTATAGGCCTATTCAGAATTTTTGTAGGTAAAACGACTCCTGCCTTTGTAATCATAATTGATTAAACCAGGCATCATTTCATGAGTCACAGGCAACATTATAAAGTCTGACACACAGTAGACATCCAATGAACATTTTTGAATGAATAAACAAATGGGCAGAAATTGAAGTAAGTTCAGAAGTGGCATGATAGGAGTTAAATAAAAAGAAAGCGATTCATTAATTCATTCAATACGTATTTTCTCATACAGATCAGGCACTGTATGTTTGATACTGTTTCAAGGCATATAGGTATAAGCAAAACCAGACATGATTGTACTACCTTTCAAGAAGTTTACAGTCTATTAAACATAAGACATTACACCATAAAACTCGTAGAAGAGAACATAGGTAAAACATTATCTGACTCCACCATACAAATGTTTTCTTAGGTCAGTCTCCCAAGGCAATAGAAATAAAAATAAAAATAAACCATTGGGACCTAATCAAATTTACAAGATTTTGCATAGCAAAGGAAACCATAAATAAAAAGACAACCTACAGAATAGGAGAAAAATAGTTGCAAATAATGCAATAGACAAGGGCTTAATTTCCAAAATATACAAACAATTCATACAACTCAACAACAAAAACCAAAAATCCAATTTAAAAAATGGGTAGAAGACCTAAATAACATATCTCTGAAGAAGATATACAGATGGCCAGCAGACACATGAAAAAATGCCCAACATCGCTAATTAGAGAAATGCAAATCAAAACTACAATGAGATACCACTTAACACTCCTCAGAATGGCCATAATTAATAAGTCTATAAATAACAAATGCTGGAGAGGATGTGGAGAAAAAGAAACCCTCCTACACTGTTGGTGGGAATATAAATTGGTACAACCACTATGGAAAACAATATGGAAGCTCCTCAGAAAACTAAATATAGAACTACCATATGATCCAGCAATCTCAGTCCTGGGCATATATCTAGACCAAACTTTCATTCAAAAAGATCCATGCACCCCTATGTTCATTGCAGCACTATTCACAAATAGCCAAGACATGGAAACAACCTAAATGTCCATCAACAGATGAATGGATTAAGAAGATGTAGTACATATACACAACAGAATGCTACTCAGCCATAAAAAAGGAATGAAATAATGCAATTTGCAACAACATGGATGCAACTAGAGATCCTCATATTAAGTGAAGTGAGTCAGAAAAAGACAAACACCATATGATATCACTTATATGTGGAATCTAAAAATATGGCACAGATGAACCTCTACAGAACAGAAACAGACTCATAGACATGGAAAACAGACTTGTGATTGCTGGGGGTGGGGGGGTGGGGGTGGGTAGAGAGAGGATGGACTGGGAGTTTGAGGTTAGTGGATGCAAACTATTGCATTTAGAATGGATAAATAATGAGGTCCCACTGTACGGCACAGGAAACTATATCCAGTCTCTTGTGATAAACATGATGGAAGATAATATGAGAAAAAAGAATGTATATATATATATAGACAACCTCTTCTAGGTTGTCAAATTTGTTAGTATATAATATATACATATAGGTATGCCTGGGTCACTTTGCTATACAGCAGTAATCGGCACAACATTGTAAATCAACTATGCTTTTAAAAAAAGTAAAAAAATACTTATATGCACCGACTTTTATGTGAAATAGGTATTTGTGCATGACAAATGCCTCTAAAGAACAATTACAGATTTGATCTGTAAAAGAAAGTATTTTACCGTCTAACTGAAAGGACAGATGCTAATTCAAAGGCCACCTATTAAAATACCAATATAATATGCATAATATAATTGGTATGATAAAAGGCACAGTGATAATGAGAGGGGACAATAGAGGTGCCTTGTGAGGAAGGTCAGGGTAGGTTTGCTAAAGGAAGTGACAAAGAATTACCCAAATGAAATGAGGCTCAAGGAGCATTCCAGGCCCAGGGTCTGGCAATTGCAAAGATCTTATGGAAGATGAAGACCAATGTGCCTTTGCACACTCAGGGTGTGAGACAAGGCTGGAAAGACTTGTAGACCATGTGTGGTGGCTCTCTCTTAAAAGCAAAGTAAAAGCATCCAAGCATGTAGCAAGATTAAAGATTTAATCACTACACTCAAACATGCAGATAAAACATGGTTCTATCATGTTATGAGTGTGTGTTGTGTGTGTATATGAATATGTTTATATAAATATAATATATATATATACCTTTTTTGTTTTTCACTTCTTGGGATTGGCCTCTTCAAATTTTCTATTTCTTCTTGATTCAGTTTTGGTGGCCTGTATGTTTCTAGAAAGTTGCCTGTTTCCTCTAGATTGTCAAATTTGTTAGCATATAATTGTTCATAGTATTATTTATGATTTTTCATTTCTTATTTTATTTATTCGGGTCCTCTCTCTCTTCTTCTTGGTGAGCTTGGCCAGAGGTTTGTCAATTTCATTTGTCCGACACATATATTTGTCCGACATATCACCGATATAATAAATTCATCCTGTTAGAATGAACAACTCAGTGGTGCTAGCATATTCACAGAGGTGTGCAATCATCACCACTATCTAATTTCAGAACCTTTTCATCACCCCCCAGAGGAGGTCCTATACACACTAGCAGTTACTCTCTATTCCCTCCCCTCCAGTGTCTGGCAACTACTAATCTACTTTCTATCTGTGTAGATTTGTCTACTTTGGACACTTCATTAAAATGGAATCATATATTATGGGGTCTTTTGTGTCTGGCTTCCTTCACTTAGCATCGCACCTTCGATGTTCATCCATGTCGTAGCATGGGTCACTACTTCATTCCTTTTGAGTGCCAAATGACACCCCATTGTATGGGTATACGACTTTTATTTATCTATTCGACAGCTAATGGACATTTGGTTGTTTCCATTTTTTGGCTGTTATGAGTGATCTTGCCACCTACATATGCACGCAAGTTTTTGTGTGTACATAAATTTTTTCTTTTTGTTTTTTAGGGCCGCACCCCGTGGCATATGGAGGTTCCCAGGCTAGGGGTCGAATCAGAGCTGTAGTCGCCAGCCTACACCACAGCCACAGCAACACAGGATTCGAGCCACATCTGCGACCTACACCACAGCTCATGGCAATGCCAGGTCCTCAACCCACTGAGCGAGGCCAGGGATCGAACCCGCAACCCCATGGCTCCTAATCAGATTCATTTCTACTTCGTAATGATAAGAACTCAAATTTTAATATCTTTTGTGTATATATCTAGGAGGGGAATTGCTGGGTCCTACAGATACTCAGCTAGTGTTCACTGCTACACCTGTGGTAGATAGAGTTCTGCCTTGTTCTTCACTCTGCTTGGTCAGAGCCCAGTAGGTGTCCTTGGTCCCTGCTCAGCCTCGCCTAGGATCACACTGGTATCTGTGTTTGCCACATACTCTGTCCAGCTCCTGTCAGACCAGCCAGAGCAGGCCAGCCAGCTCTAAACTCAGCCTCCAGGCCACGGAACTGATGGAAAATCACGAAAGCCAACAAAACCTCCCTCTGACTAGCACAACACAGCATACTTTTAACCATGGTGTGCACCCCACCACGTGGGTGCAAGACTGGCCTGCACTGCAGTTTCCTCCCAAGATCCCAAACCACGGTAGGTAATTCCTTCCAGCTTATTGAATATACTTGCCCACAGTGCCTGAGGCTAGGAGAAGCCCGGCATGTCTCGGCTCCCCTCAGAAGTCTCAGGACTTTGGAATAAAGAGATGAGAATTTGCCCCCGAATCTTCTTACCCTGATTTCTGTTTCCTCTATTCGAGTCCACAAATGGGTAGACTCTATTTTCACTTCTTCTGCAGTTCAGTGATTCTCATGAGGAGCTATTTTGGGAGGCTGTGGAGGTATTACTAGTTGTCATGATAATTGGGAGGTGCAGCTAGCATTTAGTTGAGCAGGACTGAGGATATCAGATGTCTCAGAGTGCTTAGGCCCACCCTGTATAACATTTCGCCTGACTTTTTAAAATAATGGCTTTATTGGGATAAAATTCGCATACTACAAAATCCACCTATTTAAGGTTTTATTCCATGGTTTTCAGTATATTGAGAGTTGTGAAACCATTACCACAAGGGATCTTAGAACATCTCATCACCCCTAATAGAAATTGCACACCTCTTAGCAACCACTCCCCCATTCTCCTCCAACCCTCCATCCCTTGGCAACCACAAATCCACTTTCTGTTTCTATGGATTTGCCAATTCTGAGTATTTTGTATAGCTGGAAATATACACTATGTGATCCTTTGTGTCTGGCTTCTTTCATTTAGTATAATGTTTTCAAGATTCACCCATGTGGTAGCATAGGTCAGTACTTCATTTCTTTTGATTGCCAAAAATATACTCTACCATATAGATGTACCACATTTCATTTACTCCTTCATCCGTTGATGCACATCTGCGTTGTGTCCACCTTTGGCTGTTATAATAGTGCTACTAGAACACTTACATACAAGTTGTTGTGTTGACGTATGTTTTCATTTCTCTTGGGTATATGCTTAGCGGTGTAACTGCCAGGTCATATGGTAACTTTACATTTAACTTTTTGAGGAAATGCATAAGGATTGTTTTTCAAAGTAGCAGCAAACCCAAAAGCATTGTTTTTCAAAGTAGTTGCAATCCCAAAAGCGTTGAATGAAGGTTCCAATTTCTTCACATCCTTGCTAACATGCAGTGGTATTATCTGGGTTTATTATTGTTAGTCTGGGTTTATTATTATTATTATTACCTATTTATTTATTTATTTATGCTTTTTAGGGCTGCACCCGTGGCATATGGATGGTTCCAGGCTAGGGGCTGGAATCTGAGCTACAGCTGTCGGCCTGCACCATAGCCACAGCAATGCCGGAGTCCCTGGCCCAACTGAATGAAGCCAGGGACCGACCCTGAATCCTCATGGATACTAGTCAGATTCCTTTCCCTTGCGCCACAACCGAAACTCCTAAAATTATTATTATAGGGGTTCCCGTCGTGGCTCAGGGGAAATAAATCCGATTAGGAACCATGAGGTTGTGGGTTCGATCCCTGGCCTCAATCAGTGGGTTAAGGATCCTGAGTTGCTGGGAGCTGTGGTGTAGGTCGCAGACACAGCTCGGATGTGATGTTGCTGTGGCCAGCAGCTGTAGCTCCAATTCGACCCCTAGCCTGGGAACCTCCATATGCTGCAAGTGCAGCCCCAAAAAGCAAAATAAATAAATAAATAAATAAATAAAATTATTATTATAAACATCCTTGTTGGTGTGAAGTGGTACCTCGTTGTGCTTTTGTTTTGTTTTTGTTTTTGTTTTTGCTTTTTGTCTTTTGTCTTTTTCTTCTTGTTGTTGTTGCTATTTCTTGGGCCGCTCCCGCGGCATATGGAGGTTCCCAGGCTAGGGGTCCAATCGGAGCTGTAGCCACCGGCCTACGCCAGAGCCACAGCAACGCTGGATCCGAGCCACGTCTGCAACCTACACCACAGCTCACGGCAACGCCGGATCGTTAACCCACTGAGCAAGGGCAGGGACCGAACCCGCAACCTCATGGTTCCTAGTTGGATTCGTTAACCACTGCGCCACGACGGGAACTCCTCGTTGTGCTTTTGATTTGCATTTCTCTGATAATTAATGATGTTGGGCTTCTTTCCATGGGCTTATTGGCCATTTGTATCCCTTTCTGGAGAAATACCATGCATGACTTCTGAATATCCTGCTTTCATAAAGGTGAAAAAAATTGTTTAATATTATCTGAGCCCAGAATTTAATTCCAGCTCACCCATAATCATGAAATGTTTTTACATGGTTTTAATATATGGTGAATACAAGGGATGTGAGTACCACATAAATTGAGTAGGGATTATACCATGTTTTGTTGAGAAGCTTAGCAACATCTGCTCATTATTTCAGAACACATCATCAGTGGCAGTGACCTCATGGTATGTGAATTGTAGGGCCTTTCTATAGTGGTCTGCAATTGTTGCTGTGACATGCAAATATGTCTTCAAGGTAATTTGAAACACAGGGCTTTCAATGAATGTTAACAATAACGGTTGTTTTTAAATATTCTATGTCATTTCTAACATACGTATTTTAGCATTATGTAACACAGCGTTCTCTAACCTGTGAAAATCACATGTTAAAATTATGTACTTCAAGAGTCTGTTGTTTTTCAATCTTATTTCACGTTCCCAGAAGCTTGTCAAACAACCCACTCGGTAGCCTCTTCTAATATGGTCTTATTTTCCAATTTGCCTTCTTCTTCTTTGCCTGAGAACATAGTATTCAAGGTCTTTGTAAATATCACAGATGGGATGCACTGGGATTTCAAGAGAGTGGATATGTTTTGTCTGTGCGTTTTATTTCATCACTGCCTGTCTGATGTCATAATAAAGGGAATTATTCTACATTGTACTAAAAAGACCAAACTCATTTGTACAAATACTGTACACACTTCCTCATTTTGTCCAGCTCAACTGTAATGTGTTGGCTGGAATCCACGCTTCAGTCACAGTTACTTCCCTCTTTCTCTTACCATGTACACATAAGTCTGATCTGAATTGTGTATCCTAATTCTAGTTTATATTTTCATTTCCACTTGTACTTCTTTTGTTTTGGTTTGTTTGTTTTTTTAGGGCTGCACCGGCAGCATATGGAGGTTCCCAGGCTAGGAGTCCAATCAGAGCAACGTCAGATCCGAGCCGCATCTGCAACCTACACCACAGCTCATGGCAACACTGGATCTTTAACCCACTGAAGGCCAGGGATCAAACCCATGTCCTCGTGGATATTAGTCGAGTTCATTACCACTGAGCCACAACGGGGAACTCCTCCACTTATACTTCTGCTCTTTCATTTCTTTGTATCTCTTGGACAGAGGAGTTTCTGACTTCTCTTAAATTCAAACTTTTTCATTATAATAAGACTCAAGTATTTGACCCCTTTATGGTATCTTCTAGTCTAGACATGCCCAGGCATTTACACCTTGAAAGACCTGTTTTTTAATAAATTACTTTCCCTTTGTTTCCCCTTTATATTAGGCTTAGGTTATTATATTGATTTCTTTGGAACCCTAGGTGGAGATAATTGCTATTACTATGACTTTCATTTCAGGATAGTAAAGGAGGCATTATAAAATATTAGTTATGGAAATGGGGCCCGGCATCTGAGAGCTGAGACCCCCTCTGCATCATCTCCTCACCCACCCCTGGCAGCAAGCCTCACAGCCGGGCCATGATAGGAGGCCTGGCTATCTTCTCTAGACTATGGCAGGCTCTGTGATCTCAAGTGCCTCGGCTTGGTTCTTGATGTGCTAAAGGAATTTAGACAATCATCTCTAGCCCAAGCCTGGCTTCAAGATTAAAGAAGTTAGGTAACTTCCCTCTTATCCCCAGAGCAGTAAACCACAAGCCTCAGCCTCAAATGTGGAAGATGATAAAATTCGTGATTAAAGAGACAAATTAAAATGTGTTATAGCATTGCCATGAGCTGTGGTGTAGATCGCAGACGCGGATCCGTGTTATAATTTTTTTTTTTTTTTGTCTTTTCTAGGGCTGCACCCACAGCATATGGAGGTTCCCAGGCTAGGGGTCTAATTGGAGCTGTAGCTGCTGGCCTATGCCAGAGCCATGGCAACGCAGGATCTGAGCCTTGTCTGCGACCTACACCACAGCTCATGGCAAGGCTGGATCCGTAACCCACTGAGCGAGACCAGGGATCAAACCCAAAACCTCATGGTTCCTAGTCAGATTCATTAAATGTGTTATAACTATTGATGACTACAAATGTTTTAAGCAGGGTGGGGTAACATCATCATGTCTGGGTTCTATAAACTCCAGATGCTGTGCAGATAACTAACTGTGAGAGGCTTATGTATTGACTCAAGAGAAACACAACAGCCTTTCTGGTTTTCTCTGAAATCGAGTATAAATGTGGCCACTATTCCCTTATGCTCCCCTAAAATGCCAAGTATCATTAAATTAATCCTTTATCACTAAAAGTCATCTGGGGCCCTAAGGGATTAATAACATAGTATAATTTACAAAGACATCAAACACATAGTTGGGGAGTGGCTTAAATAACCTTCAGAATCTAATTCCTTTATATCCTAACTTTATGTATTGATTGTCTCTAAGTAGCATGGTTGCTCAGCTGTGGTCTTGGTCTCTGCAGCTTCTAGCTAATAAAGACACGTCTTAGAATGAGAGTCCAACTGCTGCCACATGGACTGGAAAACATGGAGGCTTGATGCATTCTTGTTTTCTCTCTCTGAATCCTCCCATTTAACTTTTTTTTTTTTTCATTTTTGCCCACCCCAGGGCATATGGAGTTCCTGGGTGGGGGATCAGATCCAAGCCACAGTCCCAACCTAAGCTACAGCTGCAGCAACGCTGGATCCTTAACCCACTGTGCTGGACCAGGGATAGAACTTGTGTCCCAGGGCTCCATAGATGCTGCCAACTCTGTTGTGCCGCAGTGGGAACTCCCCATTAATTTTAATATATGACTTAATACAGTTGAATTAGATCCAATATCAAGACATCTCCTATATCTTCTTGGGGTATTACAGCCACAAAAGTCACATCAGACCAAGTGAATTGTTTAATGAACTCATATCACTGATCTAGCCATCAATACGGCTATGATATTCCAGAACAGAGAGAAGGAAGGAAATTACTTGGGGGAGGGGGTGAGTATAAGTTGCGTAGGTTGGAATACCTAAATTACGATGGTCCAAAGGAAGAGATTCTCAAGAAAGATCATAGGATACATTTGTGGGAAATATTCAATAGGAAAAAAAAAAAAAAAACACCTGTTCCTATTGGAGAGAAACAAAAAGGTTGGATATACTGTTTCTCTGTTTCTTTCAAACAGATTCTGTGATTCATTAAGAATTGTAACTAAAATAGTATGTTAATAAAACACATTAAAGAATTGAAAAAAATTGTAACTAAAATAAAAGGCTTTAAAGTTTTGGGGGTCACTTGCTGGTTGATTACTAGATTAAAACTGCTGGTTTACTCTGTGTACCTTAGTAATGCATGCTTTCTGTTTCTTTTTTCTTATGAATCACATTAATAAAATAATATCTTCATGAAATATGACTTCCTATCTTCAGATTCAGCAATCCTTTTGCTTAGGTATTCATTTTCTAGGGCTGCTGTACAAATACCACAAACTGAGTGGCTTAAACAATAGAGCTTTATGGTCTGGTGGTTCTGGAGGCTAGAAGTATAAGTTCAAGGTGTCAGCAAGCCCATGCACCCTCTGAAAGCAGCAGGGAAGGATCAGTTTCAAGCCTTCCTTGTAGCTGCTGGTAGTTCTTTGCATCATGAAAGTGACCAAATGATCTTCATGTGATGTTTCCCCTTCACGTGTGTGTCTCTATGTCCAGGTTTCCCCTTTTCATATGGATACCAAGTCATAAGCAATTAGGGGGTCCACCCGGCTCCAGTAGGACCTCATCTGAACCAATTACCCTGCAAAACTCTGTTCTGAATAAGGTCACATTCTGCGGTACTAGGGATTAGGATTTCAACTTATAATTCTGGGATGGGAGGGACACAATTCAACCCATAACATTTACCTTTTTTCTTAAAGCCATAATGCTTTGTCTCTGAAATTATGACTGTGGGAAAGGAAGTAAAATAGCGGTTTTGATTAGTGGTATGGCAATTACGACTTCTACTTTCAATTTCTAAGTCCTGCTTACTTTTCTTCTCAGTTGTGAGGAAGAAAAATATCAGAAGGCTTAGACATTTGTAAGTGTCCTTAAGTCATTCTGAGTGGTTTTGTTTTGTTTTGGGAGAAACAATATAATGGCAACAGAGATACAATGACTTGTCATAGACAAATATGCAAAATTACCAGCCAAACTTTACAGTGTCAAGAAATTGCTACTTTCAGATTTAAGCAGTTAATATACACCTCAGCTTCCCCCTGCCATTTTCCTCAAAATCAAGAATCTTCAAAGCAAAACCCAACTGAAGCAAAACTATAAGGTAGAGGAGAATTTGCCTTTTGGCTGGTCCCTTCTCTCCCCTCCTTTGTTTCCCTCCCTTGCAGGGCCTGCCTCGGGCACCTCTCTGTGACCCATTTGCCCTTCCTGGCCAGGGTCCTCTGGGGTCCTGTCCACATTCTGCCAACTTTGCAGTTTGGCCCATCCTGCCACCACCATTTGGGACTTGTTATTATGAATTTACCTGCAGACACCTGCCAGTTCTGAATTTCCTCAGGCTCTGACTCTTTAAAATGCCATCTCTGGTGGGAATGTACATTGGTGCAATTGCTATGGAAACCAGTACAGAGGTTCCTCTAAAAACTAAAAATAGAACTACCATACGATCCAGCAATCCCACTCCCGGGCATCTCTCCAGAGAAAACTATAAGTCAAAAAGATACAAGCACCTCAATATTCACTGTCACACTATTTACAATAGCCAAGATGTGGAAGCAACCTAAATGTCCATCATTAGAGGAATGGATAAAGAAGATGTGGTACACGTATACAATAGAATAATACTCAGCCATAAACAGAATGAAATAATGCCATTTGCAGCAACATGGATGGACCTAGAAACTATCATACTAAGTGAAGTCAGTCAGACAGTGAAAGAGAAGCATCATATGATATCACCTCTATGTGGAATCTAAAAAATAAGATACAGGAATTCCTGTCGTGGCCCAGTGGTTAACGAATCCAACTAGGAACCATGAGGTTGCCGGTTCGATCCCTGCCCTTGCTCAATGGGTTGGGGACCCGGCGTTGCCGTGAGCTGTGGTGTAGGTTGCAGACGCGGCTCGGATCCCGCGTTGCTGTGGCTCTGGCGTAGGCTGGTGGCTACAGCTCTGATTCGACCCCTAGCCTGGGAACCTCCATATGCCGCGGGAGCGGCCCGAGAAATAGCAAAAAGACCAAAAAAATAAATAAATAAAAAATGAGATACAAATGAATTTATTTCTGGGACAGAGACTCACAGATTCTGTAAAACATAGTTGCCAAAGGGGACAGGTGAGGGGGTAGAAGGAGGAACTAGGAGTTTGGGACTGGCCCATTCACCCTGAGGTACATGGAATAACAGGCCAAAGGGGACCTGCTGTATAGCACAGAGACCTCTACCCAGTAGTCCTTGATAGTCTATGTGGGAAAAGAATCTGAAAGAGAATGGATATATGTGTATACGTATGACTGAGTCATTTTGTTGTAGAGCTGAAATTATCACAACCTTGTAAATCAACTACACCTCAGTACAACTTAAACAAATTTAAAAAAATAAAATGCCATCTCTGAACACAATCAGTGAAACAAGTGAATTTGATCCATGATAACATGGTAGTGGGAGGGGGAGTTTCCATCATGACTCAGTGGTTATACTAGGAAACATGAGGTTGCAGGTTCTATCCCTGGCCTTGCTCAGTGGGTTAAGGATCCGGCGGTGCCGTGGGCTGTGGTGTAGGTCACAGACGCAGCTCGGATCCCACGTTGCCGTGGCTCTGGCGTAGGCCGGTGGCTATAGCTCCGATTAGACCCCTAGGCTGGAAACCTCCATATGCTGCCTAGAAAAGGCAGAAAGACTAAAAAAAAAAAAAGAAGAAGAAGAAGAAGAACATGGTAATGGGAGACAGATAAAGAAGCTTTCCATCCCTTGTAGGTAAATCTGTGTTGAAAAAAACCTTCTGAAACAATGACAGATACCTCTGTTGCATAATTTAGCATGGTGGCTTCCACTAGGATGCTCAGGCAGGGATAACTACGTAATCTGTAGGATCCAGTGCAAAGTGAAATGAAGTGAAAATGCAGAACAAATGCCCCAACTCACAGGGGACAGGCAAGCTGCAAAGGATTATAACTTCCATGCCAGTACGTGCTCAATGCCTAGACTGCGGATGTTCAAGAGGGTCCCTCCAAGTCACCTGCCACAAGTACAGGATGCTGTCACACACCCTCCCCAAGACACCACAGGGCATGCGCTAGACTTTGACCCTCCTTGCACCTGCACCCAGGCCACCGCCAGGGGCAGAAGCGGGCAACGAAGGCAGGTTTCTCCACTGCTGCTGCAGCCTGGTTGCTGGGTCAGCCAGAGGGTGGCAGTGATCATGGGGTGAGAGTGAGGAGGAGGAGGCAAAGCAGGCTCAGGGCACCGGGGCAGCAGGGAGCAGACAGTCAAGAACCAGGAGCAGGGGAGGGGGGACAGGTGGCACTGTGTATGAGCCAAGGCTCCAAGGCCCCAGAGAGTGCTTCATTGTCCCATCAGACTTCACTTACAAACCACAAATTCAAAGATAAAATTATTAAAGAGTTTCAAGAGAACAGCCACAGACCATTCAACCCCCAATGCAGTGGCTCCATAGAAAAGGGAGCAATATTTTCATGCAAGTACATCTCTGCAGTGGTCCTTCAACCATATGGCACCATGAGAACACCAAGATAGAGTGCAGTGTAGGATTTAAAATGGAAAGATCTAGATTTATGTCCTGAGTTTCTAATTTACTAACTGAGATTATTAGTAAACATTTCAAAAGCATGCTTTTATCATGTATGAAAGAATTACAAAGGAATTACAAAATTTAATCTTATAAGGGTGAAATTAAAGAAGGGGCATGTGACAGACACTACAACCTAGCCACCAAAATCCATCCAGCTCATCTTTGGATACATGGCTAGACCAAGTTTTCTTGTCTTTCTTACAGATAGATGGAGCCATCTGACTAAGTTCTCTCCAACAGAATGTTAGCAGAAGTAACATATGCCACTCTCAGATCAGGCTCCCCAAGAATTCTGCAGCTGCTTGTCTATGCCCCTCCCATTCTGTAGGCTGGTTGTAAATGATGATGAGGCCCTAGAAGCAGGAATTCTTAATCTGGAGTACATGGAGCCCCAAAACTTCATCTAAGAGGTAAATGAGGAAATACTTTAAATCTTTATTTCCACTAACCTCTATTTGAAACTTTGCATTTCCTTTCCTTGTTAATGTAGGCAACTAAGTGCAGAACTATGAGCAGTAACTGATCCTTTCACAACAAAACTCACCAATATTAGAGTTATTGGAGAAATCTCAAATACAATGTGTGCTCCTCACTACTCTGATATTATAGTAGCCATTAGATCCATTGCTAGATCTTATTTAATGCATGAATTTAAAGCACATATATTATTATATCACAAATTAGGCTCTTTGAATACTTTGAGATTACATAATGAAATTATGTTTTAATACAGCTATTAAATATTTTATTTTATGCACTTGTAACATTACTCCAAGAAAGAAGTTTAGAGGCTCGAGCAGCCTGCGTAAGTGGCCCATGATACAAAAAATTTAGGACCCTAATAGGATTATGCTAAGGAGGAAAAAAAAATCTAGACACAAAAGGCTATTTACTCTGTGGTCCCATCTATGAGATATTATGGAAAAAGCAAAGTACAGGGACAGACATCAGTAGGGGAGTGGAGGAGACTGATAACAAAGGGGCACGAGGGCATTTTGGATGGCTGGAAGCTTTCTAGATCTCAAATGTGACAGTGGTTATGCAACTATTCATTAAAACTCACTGAACCCTAAATAAAGTTGACTTAAAAAAAAAAACCTGCTAGAACACAGCGGAGCTTTCATGACAACGTGGAAGAGAGTCACCCCGTGACCAGCACAAGTGCCCAGGGCTGTCCTATGAGACAGAAAGAAAGTTCTATTGAGTCTAGGCTTGGGTCTACCTGTTACCACAGTTCAGACTATTGTGACATATTTAGTAAAGGTATTTCATGGACAATAACACATAATATCAAAAGTAGAATGAGAATGTTTGTGTGCAATTCTTGACAATGTTACTTCGGAGATTTTGCATAATTTGGACAACCACTTGACCTCTCTGAATTTCAATTTCTTCATCCATAGAATGGATAGAATTGATAATACTCCCATTGCAATACGTTATGAAGATGAGAAGCAATACAGATCTTAGCCTAGGGCACCCAGTAAATGAAGAACTGCCACTAATATATTTAACTTGTGGGTGAACAGTATTCTTTTGCAGAAAGCGAGGCTACCAGTTCTAAGACATAAGCTGGAACAAAAAACAAAGCCACAATCAATATTAACACCACTGAATAAGTCAGATCTTATGTGGCCATGCCAGTAATTCTCAGAAAGTAAGACAAGATTAGGTAAATCTGTGAGCATTTAAAATGCATATAGTCTCATGTCAAATGTGGCTTGAGAATTATTTTGTGTGACATTATCAATGCCTCTGCTTCCCTCTGGGTTTCAATGGTGGTGATTTGGTGGTAGTGTTTGGTGGTTTTTGGTCTTTGGTTTTGGCTACCCAAAGATCCACTGTGACATGACTCACCAAAACAGAAACTGAAAACCCCAAATTAAAACCCAAATAAATTCATTCATAATTTGTCATCAACCCCAGTCACACACACACAAAAAAATTGTATGCTTAGCCATTGTTATGAGCTCAATTATTTCCCCTCAAAATCCGTATGTTACTCCTGGAACTTCAGAATGTGACTGTATTTGGCAATAGGGTCCTTAGAGAGGGAATTAAGTTAACATGAGGTCATCAGGGTGGGTCCTAATCCAATATGACTGGTTTCCTGATAAGAAGAGGTAAGTTGGACACAAACACACACACAGGAAAAACCAGGGGAAGACACAGGGAGAAGACAGCCCCCTACGAGACAAAGAGAAAGGCCTCAGAAGAAACCAACCTGCTGACACCCGGATCTCAGCCTTCTGGCCTGCAGAACTGTGAGAAAATTAATCTCCATTTTTGAACCACCCAGACTGTGTGGTCCCTTGTTACGGCAGCCCTGGCAGGTAATACGAGCATCATTACCTTTCAGCTACATATTTTACTTAAAATTGTAGCACTGTGCCCAAAGCATCAATTAAGTGCCCAGTATCAGTTACCCAGTCCAACCCTCTCCTTTTAGGTATAGTAATAATAACCAGCAGTATTGAGTGCCTACTGTGTGCAGACACTGGAATGGATGCATATATTCTGATATTTACATCTACTCTGTGTATGTATAGTCTTTATCCGCATTTTTACAGATTCCCAGAGCCAGTGACCATCAGAAATGCAGCTTCAGGAGTTCCCGTCATGGGTCAGCAGAAACGAATCTGACTAGTATCCATGAGGATGCAGGTTGGATCCCTGGCCTTGCTCAGTGGGTTAAGGACCTGGCATTGCCATGAGCTGTGGTGGTGTAGGTCACAGATGTGGCTCGGATCTGGCATTGCTGTGGCTGTGGTGTAAGCAAGAGGCTACAGCTCTGATTCAGTCCCTAGCCTGGGAACCTCCATATGCCACAGGTGCGGCCCTAAAAAAAGACAAAAAAAAAAAAAAGAAAAGAAAGAAAGAATTCGGGGTTCAATCCAGGTCTGCTTGACATCAAAGTCCTGAACTCTTGAACACTACAATGGAATGAGTCTAGCGATTTGTCTGCTGTTAATAGTTGAGTCACAGCAGAACTGGAGCTGGGATGGGAAGTCACCTGATTCCCTAACCAGTATCCTGCTGCGATGACTGCAAAGACATTTTGAAATACAAAGTTTTACAGAGTTCTTGTCCCCGTGCAGGGTGGCCTAGCAAAAGGCTGAGACCAACTGGATTTCTTGTTCCTGCCTCATGATCTTCAGATGCTTTCTACGGAACCAGAAGATTTGGGTTTTCTAGAAAATGGGGGAGACTCCTGGACTATGAACATCTTTGAGGTTTGGCTGGACACTGATTGTGGGTAAGAGAAGGGGAGTCATACTGAGAAGGTTTAGGGGCATTGGGCTTATTATTTTTTTAAAGAAGGACCGAATGGAGTTCCTAATGTGGTGCGCTAGAAACAAACCTAACTAGTTTCCATGAGGACACAGGTTTGATCCCTGGCCTCGCTCAGTGGGTTAAGGATCTGGTGTTGCCATGAGATATGGTGTAGGTCACAGAGGAGGCTCCAATTCCGTGTTGCTGTGGCATAGGCTGGAGGCTGCAGCTCCAATTGGACCCCTAGCCTGGGAACTTCCATATGCCTTAAAAAGAAAAAAGAAGAAGAGGATGCTTGCTGGACTTCATCTGGGTGTGTCTGGAGCCTTGGTGGCTTGATTATTCTATTTTCTCCTACCAACAGACCTTGAAAGCTTAGACCTTAAGAGTTTATTTGGAGGTTCAGGTAGGAGAGCACAGTTGCCTACAAACACTTGACTGAAGAAAAATCCTCCTCTGTCAGGGAAGGTTGCCCTCCTCCACCAGCGTGCAGCTTCTGGAGCACATGCTGGAGCGCTCAGGGAGAAAGAGGAAAGCCGCTTAGCCAGCCAGGTCAGGCCAATCAACTCTGGCAATCAATGGGGTGACGGATGTCGCAGTCAGATTGCCCTCTCATGCAAGGTTTAGGGTTTGAAGAGGAAAACACAAAGAACATGATCACAGGAAATTCTGGCATTTTGGAGATTTTTTTCCTTAGGGCCACACCTGGGGCATATGAAAGTTCCGGGGCTAGGGGTCCAATCAGAGCTGCAGCTGCCAGCCTACGCCACAGCCACAGCCACAGAGGATGAAGGCCCCATCTGCAACCTACACTGCAGCTTGCAGCAATGCTGAATCCTTAAGCCACTGAGCGAGGTCAGGGATTGAACCCAAATCCTCATGGATACTAGTCAGGTTCTTAACCTACTGAGTCACAGTGGGGACTCCTCGGAGGTTTTCTCTTAAAGGAATTGCTTTTCCTCTTTCATGCCTGTAGGGATCTGCACTGAACTTCTATAGTTTACACTCAGCAGGTTTCTGACATACTCAAAATCAGGCTACAAAATTTCATTTAAAAAATCTTAAATAAAACTTTGGGCTCATCAACGTGGTGTGAAATATCCCAAACAGAAGATGCTAAGTTGCAAGCATGAACCTTTGTGCAATGTTAGGGGGAAACTGCCTCTTCTGAGCTGTGTTCATCTAGGTATGTTCTGCATCAGTAGTTCTCGAAGTGTGGTCCCTAGGCCAGCAGCACTAGCATCACCTGAGATGGAGACCTGTTAGAAATGCAAAGTCTCAAGCCCCACCCCACATGTACTGATTCAGAAACTTGGAAATCTGTGTTTTAATAAGCCCGCCAGGTGATTCTGATGCATATATGTTTTACAGCCACTGCTCTATAATAGGTATTTTTTAAATTTTGAAAAAGTCTTTAAACACTGAATTCCAAAATCTTTAATCAGGAGCATGATTTAAAAGGGAGAACGGTCAGAATGACCCAAGACAATTATCAAATCCTGTTCTCTCAAAGACTCAACAGCACCTGCTGAAGTGATTCCTGTATTTTGGGCTCTTGGGCACCTTTCAATACCTAGAGTTTGTGAGCATTGAGAGAGAACAATCTCCTGATTGAATAATTGCGTAATTGCAAATAATTGGTACTTAAATTGTTTTCAAAGTTTTGATTTCCCAATTCTCTTAAAATAAGAGTGCCAGTTCTATGAAATAGTCTTTTGAAGCATAGGCTACTCCATTTAGCATTCTGAAATCTAAATAAGGAAAACACCAAAATGTTAAAAGTTGTTCTCTCTGGGCAGAGGAATAATGGGTGAATTTTATTCTTGCCTTTATTTTCTGTATTAATATTTTTTCTTAAAACTATTAAGGTAAGTTTAGATAAACATAGGACGTTCCGTTAAACCTGAACAGAATCCATCATTCGCAATGTCTGTAGCCATGTGCTATACATAGGTGAAGAAAGGTTTTTATAAACTGAAAGAGAATGCATTTTCAATAAACAAGATTGAACAGAAACTTTGTCCCATCACTTTTCCTTCTAACATGTGGCAGATGGACTAACTATATTATATGGGAATTAGACAGAAATTGTTCTAGGGAAAAGGTCCAAATAGATTTATTTTAATTGTAACCGAGTTTTCTTTTTAGTGTTGAACTGTTCCCTACTCTAAATAAACAGTATGCTTTGGAATCTACAGAGCAAATCTTTTTATAGGACAGAGAGCCACTCTATATAAACCTTGTCATGCTTAGTGGTCCTCAGTTGCATGGGCTCTTCCTCTCTTAGGGTGACTGGCAGTTACACTGTAATGAAAAGGGATTCATATTTTAGCCGCTCACTCTTTATTGCAGCAATTGAGACTGGAGTTTTTTATTTTCCTCACTTTGATTTTTTAAGATGTGTTTTCCTTTACGTAGATCTATTGCTTTTATGTTTCAATGTTTTTCATTTAAATTTCCTTTAAGTATTTCTGGGGAATTTTATGGGCCTCCATTCTTATTATTGCCATAGTTGTCATTTCTGAAATCGGTGAGGCATAACCTTTTAGAGGGCTGGCTTGTACCACTCCAGTGAACGGGAAGAAAGTTTGGCATTCTATTTCTCTACAATTTTCTACCCAAATAACGACTCTGTGTGTAATGTCGTTAAACTGATTTTTTGAAATCCTAAACACGGTCTTTTTCCCTTATGCTCATTTTTGTTATTTCCCGTATGCCATGCGATCGTCTTTGTGCTATAGTTTAGTAAAGGAAGCAGAGTTAGACTAAGTTCACTTTCTGCTACTTACTGATTCTATCAATCACTGAATTTCTTTGCAGTCCCAATTTTTCAGCTATAAAAAAGGGAGTAATAGTAACTCCATCACGAGGATTATAAAAATAAATACTGAGACCATGAAATTTCAGAGTAATTATGGTTATTGTTTTCTGTCCTGACTAAAGTGCCCTAGGTAGCATGAAGTAACTAAAGAGAGTGAAAAGAGCATCATTTAAAAGAAATAAAATTTGCCTTCAGAATTAAGCCTAGAGCATATCCTTGTCCTTTTGTTTCCATCATTTTTCTCTCTGCCACATCACATCCTTCACTTACATACTCCACAGTTTTTATCAGCTTACAGTCTTTCGCAGAAAAAAAAATGGGAAAGTTTTTAACCAAGCGTAGAAGGAGTTTCTCCCTCCTACCCAACCCCAACCTTCCGCCCCAGGGCTGCACACACAGCATATGGAAGTTCTTGGGCCAGAAATTGAATCCAAGCCACAGCTGCAGCAACGCCAGATCCTCAACCCACAGTGGGAACTCCCCTTAGGAGGAGTTTCTATACGTGGTTGGAGGCTGGTGGTAAAATTAAAAAAAAAAAAAATCCTAGAAGGAAACAAAATCTGAACACTCCCCTAGCACTTCAATTATCTGTTCAACTTGTATGGTTTCCCTCCAAAAATCATTGGTACATCTTTTCCTCAAGCCAGTTTGTGGATGAGATGGGGATTCTGAAAAAGAGATGGATGGCTATTTGGGTATATTTAGGAACACTCAGTTTCCTGGGGATACATGGAATATTGGAAGGTAAGGAACAGATGGACCTCATGAAATGGATGAGAGATGCAGTCACAGAGCAACCTCTGGGTTTGAGAACTCAGACAGGATCATGTGTGCAGGAAGGTCTGACTCTTAGCGTACTAGAAAAGGAAGACAAGACTAATAAGTCTAGGACATTAATGGGAATTTAAATGGGTTTGACAAAACAGGGTGGTTAGTGGTAAGTAACAATACAGGAAGATTCGTACGTAGTGGCTCTCTGCCATCTGTTATTTCCCCTGCTAATTAAAACGTTTGTCCATCAGAGGGTACGTCAGTCACCTTCTATTCGGTTTCAAAAATCCATTTGATATTTTCCAGAACTAAATTGTTTTGTACTAACTGCAATGAATAGTAATGGAAAATATCATTCCATCAAAAGTACAGATGGATTCACTTACCTAAGAGAAGAACGAGAAAGCCCTGTGACACGAAAGACTCAACACATTCACGGCAGGCGTGGTCCCTCAATTTACCCACCTATGTGCAGAAAATAGTCATAGTCATTTTATAAGGATGTCTTCATGGTGAATGGGACCAAAGAATTGTGAAAGAATGAGTTTCGCCACTGATAAATTGTCATTCATGGAAATAAACCATTAAAAGCAGTGGTTTGAGAGCCATCATTGATGTTTAGCAATACCAAATAAATAACAACCATTGTAGGCAATAAAGGTTTCATCTCGCCTACATAGGAGCCCCGAGATAAATGTTCACCACTTTTATGCAGACTCATCTGTCAGTGAAGTCTTGCCAGAAGATACTGCCACACCATGGAGAGGGACGTCCAGCCACATGCGCTAATAGGTCCCCACCTGGGACCTCTCAGCAGCACACCACAGAGGGTGCAGTAGATTTTGTGTTAAAATCAAAGAATCTCTTCCACCAAAGTTAACAACATCTAATCCTAGGAATGAGAGTAATTTAAGAAACATATTAGCAGCACCCTTTCCAACCTCATCCTTCACATACAAAATGATGGAGCTTTTCAATAGGAGGAAGAGTCCAAAATGAACCTTCAATTAGACATAAGCCTTCCAAACTACAGGCAGTTCTAATCACTTTAAAGCTACTACATCTGCTACAATAAGGCAAAAATATTATGAAATGCCCGGCATCAGTAAACATTTCTTCAATGTCTATGATGATTAAAACATAATGTATAATGTTAAGGATACACAGAGAAAGGAAACACACTATCTGACCTCAAATAAGATAATTGAGAAAGACAACAAAGACACTAACAGTGAAATGAAATACAAGGTAGCATGAAGCAAATTACAGCATCAGCTGAGCATCCAAGCTATAGTGGGGGCAGCATTTAACGAAGTCCATTATATATCCATCAGCCAATCACTGACCAACGTGCTCTGCATAGTTACATGCTTTGTTGGGGTTTTAAGAAAACAGACTATACCCTAAGGAAATAATCCAATTTTTAAGCAAAATTTTAGGTACAGAATATTCCAAATGTTATTCGCCACTATTGAGTAACTGGAAACAATCTAAATATTTAGAGTTTTGATTCAGCTACACAGAAACACCATACATAGCCATTAGAGGGGGTGTTTACAAATCATTATGAGAAAATACGAACTCAAGTATATTAGTTACTAACTAAAAAGAAGTGTAGAAACTGTATATGCTTCATGATCTCAACTTTGTGCCTTTTAAAAAACTATGAAATACATCACTAGTTACTTACTCTGAAAATTAGTATATAGAGAAAATCATTAAGCATTTACCCTGTCATTTTAAGAGGAAAGAAATGTGTGAGGGTAAGTTCTTCTATAGAGAATAAGTCCAGCTAATAAATACAGAGAGAACAGAATTAGAAAATCACCATTTTGAAACCCCAGTGAAATAATTAACTCAGGCAAGAATTTCAGTTGTTGCTAACACCATTAGGGAAAAGATGACGAAGGATTAGGTACTATTTGAAAGTGCCAAATTTCACCCCACCGAGTACTTGCAGATCACAAAAGAAAAAAAAATGGAAGGATGTGGCTGCTTCGCTTTATTTATATTTATTTTTATTATAGTTGATTTACAATGTTCCATCAATTTCTGCTGTACAGCCAGCTGCTTCACTTTCACTGGGGAATGAAACAGCATGGCTCCCAGTGAGGTGACCTGAAATTACATGCCCCTTGACGTGTATTAACATGAACTACATAGCATCACCTACGAAACAATCTTGCCAAAAATGTTAGCCAGGGCCTGAGAGCTAACTTCCAGTTTATAGGAAACACAGGGAACAGAAAAAGTTTAATGTCACCTGGAAGAAACAATCACTCACCAAAACGTGAGACCTTCTACAAGACTGGTCTCCTCAAAAGGTGATGTCACCAAAAGAGACTGAAGAAATGTAACAAACCAATGGCCATCCTTGATTGTATCCTGGTGTGGAAACCAAGCAATTGTAATTTCCCCATCTGTGGGAAATTGAGGACTTTTTTTTTAAATATCATGGCCATAACCATGGCATATGGAAGTTCCCAGACCAGGGACTGAATTCAAGCCACAGCTGCAAAATAAGCCACAGCTGCAGCACTGCCAGATCCTTTAACCCACTGCGCCTGGCCAGGGGTTTAACCCACACCTCTGCAACAATCCCAGCCACTGCAGTTGGATTCTTAACCCACTGTGCCACAGCGGAAACTCTTAAATTAAGGACATTTCATTTTTAAAATTTTATTATCATTATCATTATTATTATTATTATTTTGTCTTTTTAGGGCTGCACATGCAGCATAAAGAAGTTCCCAGTCTAGGGATCGAATCGGAGCTGTAGCTGCCAGCCTAAGCCACAGGCATAGCAATGTGGGATCCGAGCCATGTCTGCGACCTACACCACAGCTCATGGCAACACCACATCCTTATCCCCCTGATGGAGACCTGGGATCGAACCCATGTCCTCATGGTTGCTAGTCAGGTTCTTTACCACTGAGCCACAGTGGGAACTCCCTGAGGACATTTTAAACATAGATAGGGCATTAAGTTATATTGGGGAGCTATTAATTTTGATAATAATGTTCCTATTGCCACATAAGAGAATGTTTTATATTTTGGAAAGAAAAGAGGAATGGCTCACTCTCCTAAAAGAGAGACAGAGAGATGGAGAGAATTGCAGAGAGACAAATAGAATCAAAGAAACAGAGAAGGGAATTATTTACAGCAAATCCTAATAAATCTAGATGGTAGGTATACGGTTCTTGTGTTAGTCTTTCACTTTTTCTATATGCTTAAAAATTTTATCATAAGAACTTGAAAAATATGTATAGAAAAAAGACTAAGAAATACACCAAATTTGACAGTTTTGTCAACATAATTATAGGTGATTTCTCTCTTAACTTAAAAAATATTATTCTTGGAGTTCCCGTCGTGGCGCAGTGGTTAACGAATCCGACTAGGAACCATGAGGTTGCGGGTTCGGTCCCTGCCCTTGCTCAGTGGGTTAACGATCCGGCGTTGCCGTGAGCTGTGGTGTAGGTTGCAGACGCGGCTCAGATCCCGAGTTGCTGTGGCTCTGGCGTAGGCTGGTGGCTGCAGCTCCGATTCGACCCCTAGCCTGGGAACCTCCATATGCTGCGGGCCCAAAGAAATAGCAAAAAAAAAAAAAAAAAAAAAAGACAAAAAAAATATTATTCTTGGAGTTTCTGTCATGGCTCAGTGGTTACAAACCCGACTAGTATCCATGAGAATGCAAGTTCAATCCCTGGCCTCACTCAGTGGGTTAAGGATCCAGTGTTGCCGGGAGCTGTGGTGTAGGTCACAGACTCGTCTCAGATCCCACATTGCTGTGGCTGTGGTGTAGGCAAGCAGCTGTAGTTCCAATTCAACCCCTAGCCTGGGAACTTCCATATGCCACAGGTGTGGTCCTAAAAAGTAAAAAAAAAAAAAAAAAAAAAAAATTTTGTTGGAGTTCCCTCGTAGCTCAGCAGGTTAAGGGTCCACCATTGTCACTACCATTTCACATGCCACAAATGTGGCCAAAAAATAAAATTAAAAAAAAATTAATATTATTCTGTGATTTCAACTTATTCTTAATTATCACATATTATTTTTATAATCAAGAAAAAATGAATAAAATAAATGCAGGCAATGTGAAAAAATAAAAAGCCCTAGCCTACCCATTTAAGGCAATTGTGATGTGGGCTATTGTTGCTTTGGTTCTGACGTTATTTAATATATTAATAGTTTCCAAAAGGAAGTTCAAGGCATATTAAGTCATATTTCAAATATTATCTTGGCAAAGCAATAAGGAGGGCTACAAAAACAGGCCAAGCCAGACAAGATCTGCCCACACAGTTCATTAATAAACAAGGACATTTTTTTAAATCTTGAAAAAATTCAATCCAACACTTCCGGGGAAATTGTTTTCTGCATAGTTATTCAATAATAGAGAAGCCTGGAAAGGAACAAATGGCAAAGAGGAACAGCGGTGGAGAAACAGGGGAGGCCTTGGATGGATAATGGAAAACAAATTAGAGATTCGTTTCCAATGACGTAAGTGAAAAACAGGTCAGAGCTGATCTGGGCTGGGTATCGAGGCATCACTGCCTTTCCTCGCTGCTGGCTGAGATCGTTTGGTCCCAGGTAATGTTCAAACTGGGGATACGAGAAACCTGTGAGCAGTAGGTCTAGCAAAGCATATAAATAGGAGCCTTCAGGGATTCATTCATCAAAAAAAGAGCAAGAAATTAAATACGCAGAACCTGCCAAGAAATGACAGAGTGAAGCGATAAAATTACAAAAATATGTAAAAGATATTAATGCCAAGAAGAAAGAGAAAGCATTTAGCCCAGAGCTAAGAATAATGGTATGAAATAAAATTAAGAACTGAAAAAAGAAGTCATAAAAATTATTTAAATGATGTCATCGGAACAGCTCTTACTACTAACCTTTAGATGCTACCTAGCAGTGTAAGAGTCACAGTCTCCTTGTACCAGTGACTTACCTGGGTTAATGCTTTTCCCTTTTAGTTAGAGGGCAGCTTACAGTGAGGGTCCTTAAATAACAGTCTAGTACAGGGGGACCCAAATCTTGCTGAACATGAGGAGTACTGGAGGAATTTTTTTAATTCCAGGTTTCATCCAGATTTAACCAAAACATCTGTAAGTGGGAACCAAGCATCAGTACAATTAAATATTGTCAGAGGACTGCAGTGTGCAACAAACAGAATTTGGGAATTACCAGTGTGGTGTGCAGATGCAAATGCTGGGAGCCGTATCAGTTACTGAATTCATGCTGATTCAAATATTTTGGGCAAAATCTCCCCTACAAGTGGTAACAGCTCAGTCAAATCATGTAACATCTCCATAGGAAGAGGCAAGAATCGTGATATTTTGGGCAGAAAAGACGAGAGCTCAGAGTCGGCAACCAGCAGTGGAAGCCAATGAATTGTTCCACAGGGTCAGCTTGGTGTGAATGTTTTAAGGACTGATTCCAGACTAGCCGAAAATAAATGGAATGTCTTTTTTCGCCTCTTTCTATGGATTGCAATAGAGAGGCTATATACTTTGTTTAAAACTAACTGCATTAATTTTTTTATCCCTCATCGATGTTAGTTTTATTTCAGAATATCAAACTCATTTTGACTTGTTTCTACTTCTTTTTTTTTTCTAAGAGAGTGTTTATTAATACTTCCACATAATAATTTAGAAGCTTTCCTGAGTCACTGTAATTTTTTTAAAAATATATGACGTGACTTAAGTGTGTGAATTTGGAAGTGACTTGGAAAGCAGCATAAAGTTTATTTCTCTTGAAAAGCATATAATAAATGATGTTGTTTGGCTTTTGAAAATGAACTTATAATTTAGGTTTCTATACTCTGTACGAGAGGCAAAAGATGATCGATCTCCTCTCGAAGATTTCCCTTCATCAAACAAAACAAAACAGGCAGTTCCCTGTGGAACTCTGGTTTTGTCAATGCTGTGGCTTGGGTCACTGCTGTGGCATGGGTTCCATCCCTGATCCAGGAACTTGACATGCCACCTGCAAGGCAGGGGAAAAAATCCAAATGCACACTTCTCTGCTCCCATCCCCTGGTCCACCAGCCTGTCTCTAACTCCCTCTTCACCCTGGTCCCTCCACAGTCCCCACCCCTCAGTGAGAAGGAATTTCCCAGGCTACAGCAGGGAACTCAGCCATTTAACTCAGAGATGGAGATAAGATCCGTGTTTCCCACAAAAGGCCGTGTCCACACCACCAAGCCTGGCCTATCTTAGGGAACCAGAGGACAGATCTTAGGTCTCAGGGCTGCTGGTAACCAAGCAGGTCTGACATGGAGCTTCCATACCCACCAATCAAACATGATGGGAACTTCCTTTCCAGAACTGTCTTGCTATTGTACCTACCAGTAACCCAGAAAGAGTCTGATACATTCACTCACAACCCTTCCTAATCCTCTCCATAGATAGATAGATAGACAGACAGACAGATAGGGATAGTGGATACGCAGACAGACAGAAGGAGATAGAGATATCAGCTATACTGATATATAATTCACATACAATTCAAGAGTTTCTACTGTATTCACTGGGTTGTACAACAACTTTAGGACATTTTCATCACCCCCCAAAAAGAAACCCTGAATCCATAAAGAGTCATTCCCACTTCTCCCCAACAGCACCACTGCCCTCCAGCCCGAGGCAACCACTGATATACTTTCTATCTCTATGGATTTGCCTGTTCTGGAAATTTCATATAAATAAAATCATACAATATGTGGTCTTTTGTGTCTGGCTTCTTTGACTTAGCATAATGTTTTTAAGGTTCATCCACATTGTAGCATGTATCGATACTTCATTCCTTCTTATTGCCCCCAAAAATATTCTGTTATGTGGATTTACCACGTTTTATTCATCCATTCATCAGTTGACATTTGGCTATTTCTACTTTGGGATATTATGAATAATGCCGCTCTAAACAGGTATGTACAAGTTTCTACATGGACATATGTTTTCATTTCTTTGGAGTTTCCACCTAGGAATGGAATTGCTAGGTCATACTCTATGATTAGTCTTTTGAGAAACTGCTATATTATTTCCCACAGCATCTGTACTATTTTAAATTCCTACCATCAATAAATGAGGGTTCCAATTTCTCCACATCCTCACCAACACCTGTTATTGTCTCCCTTTTATTATAGCCATCCAAATGGGTGTGAAATAGTGTCTCACTGTAGTTTTGATTTGATTTCCCTGATGGCTAATGACACTGAGCATCTTTTTAGGTGCTCATTGGCCATCTGTATATCTTCGCTGAGATGATGTATATCTTCTTTTATCTGCTCATTTTTAAATTGGGGTATTTGTCTTTTTAATATCAAGTTTCTTAATATATTCTTTACTCTAGTGTTTGTGTGTATGTGTGTGTACATACATATATGACTTGCAAATATTTTCTCCCAATCTGTGGTTTATCTTTTCACTTCTTGGTGGTGTCCCCTGAAGCACAGTTTTTTTCTGCTTGTTTGTTTTTTGTCTTTTTACCGCTGCCCCGCACCTGTAGCATATGGAAGTTCCCAGGCTAGGGGATGAATCAGAGGTGCAGCTGCTGGCCACAGCAACAGCCACAGCAATGCCAGATCCAAACCACATCTTCTCTCTATGCTTCAGCTTGCAGCAATGCCAGATCCTTAACCCACTGAGCCACTGAGCAAGGCCAGGGATCAAACCTGCATCCTCATAGATACTGGTCAGTTTCTTAACCCAATGAGCCACAATGGGAACTCCCAAAGCACAAATGTTTTTACGAGCTGGTTTCTTTTCTCTCTCTCTTTCTCCTTTTAACCAATCCTATATACTTGTGGTTCTATACAAGGCTTTTAATAAATATAGAACCTAGAATATAAGCTTTTAATAAAGCAGTGATTTGTATTTGTTTTGTTAAATGCTGCAATTCTTAAACTGTACTTGGCATATAGTGTACCATTAATGAATATTTGTTGAATGAATGATTGAATAACACTCACATATACTCAGGTTTTTATCTTTCTAGGAGTATATCCCATCTTATATAAGTGTGGCCTTTTGAAACCAGGGAAATGACGCGTGGTTAACAGTCCAGTGAAATATTAAAGGAATATCTCTGCCAAATACAAACAGCAGGATCATTGAGCCTCCTTTTGTCTTCAATCTTGACTCTCTCCTTTCACAGAGGAGTCTCTAATCAGTGCATTCAAGGAATAGCTCTTCTTCGAACTATTTCCATGTTTCCTAAAGTACAACAAAAATGGACTTCGGTGGTCTTTCCTTGTTTGCCTTTCAAGGGAAAATTATACACATGGCTGAATTCTCTTATTATTTTGTAGCATGATTTTTAAGGCCACACCTGTGGCATAGGGAAGTTTCCCAGGCTAGGAGTCGAGGGGGAGCTGCAGCTGCCGGCCTACACCACAGCCACAGCAATGTCAAATCCAAGCTGCATCTGCGACATATGCTGCACTTTGCAGAAATGCTGGATCTTTAATCCACTGAGCCAGGCCAGGGATCGAACCCACATCTTTAAGGATCCTAGTTGGGTTCTTAACCCACTGTGCCACAACAGAACTCCTCTCTTATTAAGTGAAGAGTCTTCTAATTCAACAGTAGCTAATTTTTAGTGTTTCAAAGAAACTGAGTCACTGGGGTAAAAGTTATAGGGCTCTTCACACCACATCGACCACACTGTCCAAGGGGAGCTTGCACGGCCTTCCTTGGATGGATGCTGAGAATGGAGGCCAGTCCATCAGGGATCGTGCAGTTATGGTGGGACTGAAGTGATAAAAGGCCCAGACACCGACGGTCCACTGAAGCTACCTCAGACATAACTCATCTTTGCTGACCTCAGTAATGTTTTTGGCTATGAAAGATAACCTTTTTGTTAAAAGCATTAGGTATCCTTTTGCTTAAGTGAATAGTGACTAGACTCATTCTGTTTGCTTGAGTCAAACACACTGGAGCAAATACAAGTGGTCTGGAAGGGAAAGGAATATCTCCAACACTAAGATCAAAACCCTTCACAGCCTGGTTATGAACAGACAGATTCAAGAACCAACCAAATATTTTTATGTTGTTCTGATTATGCCGCCTTTCTAAGTTCTTATGCTTCATTGCTACCAATTATCTATGAAAAGAATTTCAAAGCCCTCAGCATGGCACTCATGGTTCCTATGATGTGGCCCCACCTGGTCCCCAAGCTTTTCCTCGCCTTTCTTCAACGACAACACCCTTCTCCCTGTGAACCACCTCTCTTGTCTACCAAACCTGTTATACGAACTCCCGACTCTTTGCATTTCACTGAACACTATGATGCAGTGCTTTCCTACATCTTCTCATTGTGTTTTTGAAAAGCAATTCAGTGACAGATGGTGAGTGCTTTCCATTCCTTAGCTGTACATTTAACAATTTTCTTTTGGCCCTAGCGTATTCATTCTATTTTTCATTTCTCAAATAAAAATTTAATGCCAAAAGTTATAGAAACAGATGCTCCCCAAAACAGGAAAGCTAGAGCAGTTGAATATATAGTGCTCAAATATGCAAGAAATACATATTTTAAAATATCTAAAATGATAGGCAAAATCCACAACACAACAAGTTATGCCCTACCTAACAGTAAGATTTTTAAACAGCAAAGAAATATGGGAAAAGAATGATGAATACCTACTGCTTAAGTGGGTTTAGTATGAGATTTTTCCATTTTAAAGTATCATTAAATTACTGACTTTCCATGTAAACCTAAAGAATACTTTAAATTTTTAAAGTATCTTTCAGAAACCACATTGTACCACAATAAACAGATTTCTCAATAAAAACCTCACTAACCAAGTGCTTTCTCAATACGTCAAACTTGTAGAATTTACCCAGATTCCTGTTAAAAAGCAAAACAGTTCAAAAGAAACACAAAATTAGCCTAAACAGATGAACAAATATCTGATATCACTAATAACCAAAGATTTGTAAATTAAAATGAGATACAATTTTGGCCATCAAAATTGGCTCTGGCTTTACTGTGTAATAATCTCTCTCTCTCTCTTTCTCTCTCTCTCTCTCTCTCTCTCTCACACACACACACACACACACATTAGGATTATACTGCATTCTGTTCTTTTGAAGTATAACCACAGCAAGGGTAAAGTTAGATGGATAAGCTCACACACTATTGGTAGATATAACTTCATTCAATCTTACGAGGAAATGATTTGGCTTTTTTTCATTTTTTTTTTTTTTTGTCTTTTTGTTGTTGTTGCTATTTCTTGGGCCGCTCCCTCGGCACATGGAGGTTCCCAGGCTAGGGGTCCAATCGGAGCTGTAGCCACCGGCCTACGCCAGAGCCACAGCAACGCGGGATCTGAGCCGCGTCTGCAACCTACACCACAGCTCACGGCAACGCCAGATCGTTAACCCACTGAGCAAGGGCAGGGACCGAACCCGCAACGTCATGGTTCCTAGTCGGATTCGTTAACCACTGCGCCATGACGGGAACTCCGATTTGGCTTTTCAAATTATCTATCCTGTAGTCTTATGATCTTTTAAAATTTACATTTTTAATGATTACATAATATTTTGTCAAATGTATATATCACCAGTAGTTTTATTTACTCATTCCCCTATGTTAAGTAGGCAGTTTTTGGGGGGCTGGGGGGGGGTCTATCATAAACGCTGCAATGAACATTTTTCCTTTTTTTTTTTTTGCTTTTTAGGGCTGCACCTGTGCACTTGTAGCATATAGGGTGGAAAGAATCAAAGCTACAGGTGCTGGCCTATGCCACAGCCACAGCAACTCCAGATCCAAGCCACATCTGCCACCTATACCACAGCTCACAGCAACACCAGATCCTTTAACTCACTGAGTGAGGCCAGGGATCAAACCCACATCCTCATGGACACTGGTCAGTCTCATTACCACTGAGCCACAACAGGAACTTTCACACTTTTACATAATTTTTGACAATAATTATCTTCAGATATTTTTGACAATAAATGTCTTCAGATTGTTTTCTTCATATAAATTCTTAAAAGAAACAGTACTAGATCAAGAGGCAGAATACTTTTTAAGGTTCTACTTTTCAGCAACCCTATACACTGACGGTTTTTTGCAAGGCAAGAAGACAGGCCTTTTTAGGGCAAGGATATTTGCCTACTCTGTTAAATGCTGTAACCCCAGGACCTAGAACTGTACATGGCATATAGTATACCCTTAATAAATATTTGTAGAATGGATGATTGAATAACATTGGCATATATCCAAATTTTGGCCTTTGCCCTTATAAACTTCTGGGAAGACATCGCATCCTGTCTTATCAAGGAAGGCTGGAGGATCATTAGCATTTCGTCAAGGCATACCAGGATAGATCACATGCTGGGCCACAAATTAAACCTCAGTAAATTTAAGAAAATTGAAATCGTATCAAGCATCTTTTCCATCCACAATGCTAGTAATCAACAACAAGAAAAAAACTGCAAAAAGTACAAACACATGGAGACTAAACAACATGCTAGTAAAAAAACCAATGTATCACTGAAGAAATCAAAGAAAAAATTAAAAAATACCACAAAGCAGGAGTTCCCATTGTGGGGCAGCAGAAGCAAATCCGACGAGGAATCATGAAGTTGCAGGTTCGATCTCTGGCTTCACTCAGTGAGTTAAGGATCCGGCATTGCCATGAGCTGTGGTGTAGGTCGCAGACGTGGCTCAGATCTGGCAGTGCTGTGGCTGTAGCATAGGCCAGCAGCTGTAGCTCTGACTAGACCCCCAGCCTTGGAACCTCCATATACTGTGGGTGCATCCCTAAAAAGACCAAAAAAAAAAAATCAAAAATTAAAAATACCAGGAAGCAAATGACAGTAAAGACACAACAATCCAAAATCTATGGGAGGCAGCAAAAGTAGTTCTGAGAGAGAAATTTATGGCAATACAAGCCTACATCAGGAAACAATAAAAATCTCAAATAAACAACCTAACTTTACACCTAAAGCAACTAGAGAAAGAAGAACAAACAAAACCCAAAGTTAGCATAAGGAAAGAAATAACAAAGATCAGAGTAGAAATAAAAGAAATAGAAATGAAGAAAACAATAGAAAGATCAATGAAAGTAAAAGCCGTTTTTTCGAAAAGATCAGCAAAATTGACATACCCCCAGCCAGACTCATCAAGAAAAAAAGAGAGAAAATTAGAAATGGAGAGATCCCATCATGGCTCAGCAGAAACAAACCCAACTAGTATCCATGAGGACCCAGGTACAATCCCTGGCTTCGCTCAGTGGGTTAAGGATCCAGTGTTGCTATGAGCTGTGGTGTAGGTCACAGAAGCAGCTCAGCTCTGAAGTTGCTGTAAATGTGGTGTAGGCCTGCAGCTGCAGCTCTGATTCAACCCCAAGCCTGGGAAATACCTTAGGCCACAGGTACGGCCCTAGAAAGCAGAAAACAAAAAGCAAAGATGGTAAAATTGGAGACTTGAAGGTTGTAAATTCAAAGAGGTACAAAGAATATAATAGGGACTTTCCCACTAATTTTAGACTACTAGAGCTAGCGGATGCCACTTAAAGCTTAAAAGAGGAGAGGACAAGATGGCGGAGGAGTAGGGGGACACGCTCGCCCTCTCCCACAAACACAACAAAAAAAGCACATCTACAGAAGAAATGACTCGCACAGAACAACAACCAATCGCTGGCAGAGGAACCTAAACTCCAATAACGGCAAGAAGTTCGTGACATTATTGGGCAGAACGGGAGAAAAGAGGAGAGTGAGAGAAGGTGAATCTGAGCGGGACGGGCGCTCCCGAAAGGGAACTGCGGAGGAGAAAGGGACCCCGCACCCTGGAAAGTCTCCTACCGGGGGAAAGATCAAACGAACCGGAGGAATCCCCAGATGCAGAGAAGAGTGTAGCAGTAAGTCGGAGTACGGAAAAGCCGATCAAGAACCCAACGGACCATCTGAACTACGAGCACAGTCACCAAAAATTGAGACGCCTGGGTGGGGGCTGGGCACCGAATCCTCGGCTCCAGAGGTTAGTCCCCGGGAAAGGGCCGGGGGACGCCTGGGTGGGGGCTGGGCACCGAGACCTCGCCTCTGAAGGTTGGTCCCCGAGAGGGGGCCGGGGGACGCCTGGGTGGGGGCTGGGCACCGAGACCTCGGCTCCAGAGATTAGTCCCCCGGCTAGGGGGGCGGGGAAGAGCGGAAACTGCTTGGGAGGTCTCTAAACCATTTGACGGGGCAGAGACTGCCTGGGAGACTAGAAAACAAAGCTGTCGCAGAGGAAGGGAGCAATACTCTAGGGGCTGGGAAGTGGAAAGCCGCCTCAGAGGGAACCTGGGAGAAGAGCCTGGTCTGCGCCCGTGCTGGGGAGCGGAGAGAAGAAGGGGTGGGTCCCCATAGAATACCCCCCACGCCACAGCAAGCTTACAGGCCCGCTAGCTAGCAGAAAGCTGTGCTTCCCAGTGCATTCCCTCCCCCCACCCCCACCACCCCCTACGCTCTCGCGGAACCTGGGGCTGCCTGCCACCCAGGAGGGCTGGCCTCAACAATTGCCTGAAGCCTACCAACGCAGGGGCTCTCCCTGCACAGGCCTGCTTGCCCTTTGGAGGGGCTACACTTCCACAGAGCAGCACCAAACACCACCAGCCCCCCAGAAAAGGCCTGCAGCCCAGAAAAGCTAGAACAAGCCTAGCCAGGCCGTGAATAGATCGACCTAATTCTCCGACGGTTTTTCTGAGACGGGCTCCCCCGGGGAGGAGCCTCTTGAGTCTCCAAGGGCCTTGCTACACGCCCAAGACCCCAGGGGGTGCTAAGACCTAGTGGACCAGCTGCATAGGACTGCCAGCTCCAGCCAGGACCCCCTGCAGCCCAGAAAAGCTGCAACAAGCCTGGCCGACTTGGGAAAAGATCTCAGACGGTCTTTCTGAGTCGGGCTGTCCTGGGGAGGAGCCTCTTGAGTCTCCAAGGGCCCTGCTACCCGCCCAAGACCCCAGGGGGTGCTGAGACCTAGTGGACCAGCTGCATAGGACTGCCAGCTCCAGGCAGGACCCCCTGCAGCCCAGAAAAGCTGCAACAAGCCTGGCCGAATCGGGAAAAGATCTCAGACGGTCTTTCTGAGTCGGGCTGCCCTGGGGAGGAGGCTCTTGAGTCTCCAAGGGCCCTGCTACCCGCCCAAGACCCCAGGGGGTGCTGAGACCTAGTGGACCAGCTGCATAGGACTGCCAGCTCCAGGCAGGACCCCCTGCAGCCCAGAAAAGCTGCAACAAGCCTGGCCGAATCGGGAAAAGATCTCAAACGGTCTTTCTGAATCGGGCTGCCCTGGGGAGGAGCCTCTTGAGTCTCCAAGGGCCCTGCTACCCGCCCAAGACCCCAAGGGGTGCTGAGACCTAGTGGACCAGCTGCATAGGACTGCCAGCTCCAGGCAGGACCCCCTGCAGCCCAGAAAAGCTGCAACAAGCCTGGCCGACTTGGGAAAAGATCTCAGACGGTCTTTCTGAGTCGGGCTGTTCTGGGGAGGAGCCTCTTGAGTCTCCAAAGGCCCTGCTACCCGCCCAAGACCCCAAGGGGTGCTGAGACCTAGTGGACCAGCTGCATAGGACTGCCAGCTCCAGGCAGGACCCCCTGCAGCCCAGAAAAGCTGCAACAAGCCTGGCCGACTTGGGAAAAGATCTCAGACGGTCTTTCTGAGTCGGGCTGCCCTGGGGAGGAACCTCTTGAGTCTCCAAGGGCCCTGCTACCCGCCCAAGACCCCAGGGGGTGCTGAGAACCAAGTGAAATCTGCTACCATCGTGGGGTGGACCTCCCAGTCCTGTCTGCCCTCAGGAAGTCCTCCTTTGCTTCAAAGAAACACTGTTAGTCCCATCAACACTCCAGAAAAGCCACACTGCCTCAAAAAAAGATTGACCAACAACGACAGCCCTCAGGAAATATTCCAGGGCAGTGACAAGGCAAACACTACCCGATAACGGAGAGTACAACTCCCTCAGGAGAAAGAAGACAACAAGCAAGATGAAGAAGCTGAGAAACCACCCCCAGTCAAACCAACAGGAGAACTCACCTAAAACAGTCAACAATGAAACTGATCTCTGCAGTCTGACAGACCTGGAGTTCAAAAGAGAAATAGTGAAAATACTGAAGGAATTAAGAGAAGATATGAACAGCAATGCAGATACCCTCAGAAAGGAGCTAGAAAATATAAGGAGGAGCCAAGAAAAACTAGAACATTCATTTGCAGAGATGCAAACTGAACTAGGGGCAGTAAAAACCAGAATGAATAATGCAGAAGAACGAATCAGTGATATGGAAGATAGAATAATGGAAATCACTCAATCTGGTCAACAGACAGAAAACCGAATCAAAAAACTGGAAAGCAATATAAGAGACCTATGGGATAATATAAAACGGGCCAATCTACGCATAATAGGAATTCCAGAAGGAGTAGAAAAAGATAAGGGAATGGAAAATATATTTGAAGAAATTATCGCTGGAAACTTCCCAAATCTAAAGGATACTGGATTCAAGATACAAGAAGCACAGAGGGCCCCAAACAAACTGAACCCAAACAGACCCACACCAAGACACATCATAATAAAAATGGCAAAAGTTAGTGATAAAGAGAGGATCCTAAAGGCAGCAAGAGAAAAACAGAATGTTACCTACAAGGGAACCCCCATAAGAATATCAGCTGATTTCTCTACAGAAACACTACAGGCCAGGAGGGAATGGCAAGAGATATTTAAAGTGCTCAAAGGAAAAAATATGCAACCTAGAATACTTTATCCAGCAAGAATATCATTTAAAATAGAAGGGGAAATAAAAATTTTTCCCAACAAACAAAAACTTAAAGAATACAGCAACACAAAACCCAGGTTAAAGGAAATATTGAAAGGGCTTCTCTAAACCAAAAAGAAAGGAAGGAAAGGGAAGAAAAAAAAAAAAAAAAAAAGAAGAAGAAGAAGAGGAAGAACTAGGATTGAGGAAACCGTAATCAGAGAGCAGTCACTCAAATAAGCCAGCATACAGATTTAATCATGAACATGCTTCAAACAAAATAAAATTAAAAAGAAAAAAATAAAAGAGTCATCAAAACCATAAAATGTGGGCAAGGGATGTTAGGAGGTAAATAATCCTTTTTGTTTGTATATATGTCTCTCTTCTTAATTTTAATATAATAATGAAGTGTTTGAACTTACAGGACCATCAGGCTAAAACACACAATTATGGGAAGGGGTTAGCATACTTAAAAAACAGGGCAACCACAAGCCAAAACCAAATATTGCATTTGCAAAAAATGAAAAAAAAAAAATACACTCAAGCAGATAATAACAGGAGACCATCCAACCAAAACAAAAAAAAAAAAAAAAAAAAGAAGAATGGAGAACCATAGAATCAACTGGAACACGAGGATCAAATGGCAATAAATAATCATCTATCAATTATCACCTTAAATGTCAATGGACTGAATGCCCCAATCAAAAGACACAGAATGGCTGAGTGGATAAAACGGCAAAAACCTTCAATATGCTGCCTACAAGAAACTCACCTTAGGACAAAAGATACATATAGATTGAAAGTGAAAGGCTGGGGAAAAGTATTTCATGCCAATAGACATGACAGAAAAGCAGGAGTTGCAACGCTCATATCAGACAAAATAGACTTTAAAACAAAAGACATAAAGAAAGACAAAGAAGGACACTATTTAATGATTAAGGGATCCATCCAAGGAGAGGATGTTACTATCGTCAACATATATGCCCCAAATACAGGAGCACCCAGATACACACAACAAATATTAACAGACATAAAGGGAGATATTGATGAGAATACAATCATAGTAGGAGACCTAAATACCCCCCTCACATCAATGGACAGATCCTCTAGACAGAAAACCAATAAAGCAACAGAGATCCTAAAGGAAACAATAGAAAAGTTAGACTTAATTGATATCTTCAGGACACTACATCCAAAAAAATCAGAATACACATTCTTCTCAAATGCTCATGGAACATTCTCAAGAATCGACCACATATTGGGACATAAAGCGAATCTCAATAAATTTAGGAGCATAGAAATTATCTCAAGTATCTTCTCTGACCACAATGCCATGAAATTAGAAATCAACCATGGGAAAAGGAAAGAGAAAAAACCTACTCCATGGAGACTAAACAACATGCTACTAAAAAACCAATGGGTCAATGAGGAAATCAAGAAGGAAATTAAAAACTATCTTGAAACAAATGATAATGAAGACACAACCTCTCAAAATCTATGGGATGCTGCGAAAGCAGTGCTCAGAGGGAAATTTATAGCAATCCAGGCCTTTCTCAAAAAAGAAGAAAGATCCCAAATTGACAACTTAACCCTCCACCTAAATGAATTAGAAAAAGAAGAACAAAGAAGTCCTAAAGTCAGCAGAAGGAAGGAAATTGTAAAGATCAAAGAAGAAATCAATAAAATAGAGACTCAAAAAACAATAGAGAAAATTAATAAAACCAAGAGCTGGTTCTTTGAAAAGGTGAACAAAATTGATAAACCCCTGGCCAGACTCACTAAAAAGAGGAGAGAAAGAACCCAAATCACCAAAATTATAAATGAAAAAGGAGAAATCACAACGGATACAGCAGAAATACAAAAAACCATAAGAGAATACTATGAACAACTATATGGCAATAAGTTTGACAATCTGGAAGAAATGGACAATTTTCTAGAATCTTACAGCCTGCCAAAACTGAATCAAGCAGAAACAGACCAACTGAACAGACCAATCACCAGAAATGAAATTGAAGAGGTCATAAAATCACTCCCTACAAATAAAAGCCCAGGACCAGATGGCTTCACAGGTGAATTTTATCAAACATATAAAGAGGAATTGGTGCCCATCCTCCTTAAACTCTTTCAAAAGGTTGAAGAAGAAGGAAAACTCCCAAAGACATTCTATGAGGCCACCATCACCCTCATTCCAAAACCAGGCAGAGATACCACCAAAAAAGAAAACTATCGCCCAATATCATTGATGAATATAGATGCAAAAATTCTCAACAAAATCTTAGCCAACCGAATCCAACAACATATCAAAAAAATTATACACCATGACCAGGTTGGGTTCATCCCAGGTTCACAAGGATGGTTCAACATACGCAAATCAATCAACGTCATACACCACATTAACAAAAAAAAAGTCAAAAATCATATGATCATCTCAATAGATGCAGAAAAAGCATTTGACAAAGTTCAACATCCATTCATGATCAAGACCCTCGCCAAAGTGGGTATAGAGGGAACATTCCTGAATATAATCAAAGCCATTTATGATAAACCCACAGCAAATATAATCCTCAATGGGGAAAAACTGAAAGCCTTCTCACTCAAATCTGGAACAAGACAGGGATGCCCACTCTCACCACTGCTCTTCAACATCGTTTTGGAAGTCTTAGCCACAGCAATTAGACAAACAAAAGAAATCAAAGGCATCCATATAGGAAGAGAAGAGATCAAACTGTCACTGTATGCAGATGACATGATTCTATACCTAGAAAACCCTAAGGACTCAACCCCAAAACTCCTTGAACTGATTAATAAATTCAGCAAAGTGGCAGGATATAAGATTAACATTCAGAAGTCAGTTGCATTTCTGTATACCAGCAATGAAACATTAGAAAAGGAATACAAAAATATGATACCTTTTAAAATTGTACCTCACAAAATCAAATACCTCGGAATACACCTAACCAAAGAGGTAAAGGACCTATATGCCGAGAACTATAAAACCTTAATCAAAGAAATCAAAGAAGATGTAAAAAAATGGAAAGATATTCCATGTTCCTGGATTGGAAAAATCAATATTGTGAAAATGGCCATCCTACCCAAAGCAATCTACAGATTCAATGCAATCCCTATCAAATTACCCATGACATTGTTCACAGAACTAGAACAAACAATCCAAACATTTATATGGAACCACAAAAGACCGAGAATCGCCAAAGCAATCCTGAGAAACAAAAACCAAGCAGGAGGCATCACTCTCCCAGACTTCAAGAAATACTACAAAGCCACAGTCATCAAAACAGTGTGGTACTGGTATCAAAACAGACAGACAGACCAATGGAACAGAATAGAGAATCCGGAAATAAACCCTGACACCTATGGTCAATTAATCTTTGACAAGGGAGGCAAGAACATCAAATGGGAAAAGGAAAGTCTATTCAGCAAGCATTGCTGGGAAACCTGGACAGCTGTATGCAAAGCAATGAAACTAGAACACACCCTCACACCATGCACAAAAATAAACTCCAAATGGCTGAAAGACTTAAATATACGACAGGACACCATCAAACTCCTAGAAGAAAACATAGGCAAAACACTCTCTGACATCAACATCATGAATATTTTCTCAGGTCAGTCTCCCAAAGCAATAGAAATTAGAGCAAAAATAAACCCATGGGACCTCATCAAACTGAAAAGCTTTTGCACAGCAAAGGAAACCCAAAAGAAAACAAAAAGACAACTTACAGAATGGGAGAAAATAGTTTCAAATGATGCAACTGACAAGGGCTTAATCTCTAGAATATACAAGCAACTTATACAACTCAACAGCAAAAAAACCAATCAATCAATGGAAAAATGGGCAAAAGACCTGAATAGACATTTCTCCAAGGAAGATATACAGATGGCCAACAAACACATGAAAAAATGCTCAACATCGCTGATTATAAGAGAAATGCAAATCAAAACTACCATGAGATACCACCTCACACCAGTCAGAATGGCCATCATTAATAAATCCACAAATAACAAGTGCTGGAGGGGCTGTGGAGAAAAGGGAACCCTCCTGCACTGTTGGTGGGAATGTAAACTGGTACAGCCACTATGGAGAACAGTTTGGAGATACCTTAGAAATCTATACATAGAACTTCCATATGACCCCGCAATCCCACTCTTGGGCATCTATCCGGACAAAGCTCTACTTAAAAGAGACACATGCACCCGCATGTTCATTGCAGCACTATTCACAATAGCCAGGACATGGAAACAATCCAAATGTCCATCGACAGAGGATTGGATTCGGAAGATGTGGTATATATACACGATGGAATACTACTCAGCCATAAAAAAGGATGACATCATGCCATTTGCAGCAACATGGATGGAACTAGAGAATCTCATACTGAGTGAAATGAGCCAGAAAGACAAAGACAAATACCATATGACATCACTTATAACTGGAATCTAATATCCAGCACAAATGAACATCTCCTCAGAAAAGAAAATCATGGACTTGGAGAAGAGACTTGTGGTTGCCTGATGGGAGGGGGAGGGAGTGGGAGGGATCGGGAGCTTGGGCTTATCAGTCACAACGTAGAATAGATTTACAAGGAGATCCCGCTGAATAGCATTGAGAACTATGTCTAGATACTCATGTTGCAACAGAAGAAATGGTGGGGGAAAAACTGTAATTGTAATGTATACATGTAAGGATAACCTGACCCCCTTGCTGTACAGTGGGAAAATAAAAAAAAAATAAAAAATAAAGCTTAAAAGATGTAATCTAATCACCATAAAAGGAGTATTATTCATAAGACTTTTAACTAAGCACACAAAGATGCTTATGCAGGGATTAACTAGCAAATAATAAAATGTAATTAAAGTGGAATATCCTTGAAAACATCCTCTTTCCGTTATTTACTGCTGTGTAACAGACTACCTTAAAGCCCAGTGTCTTAGAACAGCATCCATATTACTACATTTTATGATCCGGAAAGGGCTGGGCTAGGTGATTCTTCTGCTCCATGCAGCACACAGTCACATGTGCTGTTCACTTGTGTGAATGTGGGTCACTCACTCGTGGTGTTCAGCCAGGGGCAGGGCTGGGCTGGAGAGTCAGAGACTCCCCCCTCACTGGCCCAGGGACTTAGCAGTGGTTCAGATGGCTGGGTTTCGCTGAGCTCCTGGGCCGCACAAGTCATCTCAGGACCTCTCCACATGTTTTCTCCAACAGGGTAACCACAGTTCTTATCTGATGGCTGACTTGTGATCAAGGCTCCAAGAGACAAAGGAGAAGGCTGTCAGACCTCCTAGAGTCCAGCCCAGACCTGGCATCGTCACTTCTGATGTGCTCTGTTGATCAAAGCTAGCCAGGCCAGCCCTGCTTCAGGGTGGGGAGGAAAGGACCCCTCAATGTGAGGCATGTCAAAGAACTTGAAAGGATCTTTAATCCATCACAGATGCCCTCGGAAAACTGTCAGGAACTGAAAACTCTCCCTGTCTGCCTTTAAGGAAAACCAGAAAGGAATTTTCCTGCACTCAAAGTTTATTCAATAAAAAAGATAAATAGTTCTACATATCTCAATATTTCTATTCTTAGCCAGACCAACAGAATATTCTCCATCACATACAGAAGAGCTTTGTTCCTCAGCTTGCCTGTATATGTGGGTGAATGTATATAAAATAGGTATGCATCCCATTGCATGTGCATTCATCAGATGACATTGTTAGGCAGTTAGGATTGTTCTAGATAACATGTAATACTGAACGAATCATTTTATCTTTAATTTTCTTTCTTTCTTTCCCTTTATTTTTGGTTTTTGTTTTGTTTTTGTTTTGTTGTTGTTCGTTTTGCTTTTTAGGGCCGCACCCATGGCCTATGGTGGTTCTCAGGACATGGGTTGCATCGGAGCTGTAGCCACCAGCCTACACCACAGCCAGGCAACACAGGATCTGAGCCGCGTCTGCAGCCTACACCACAGCTCACGGCAACGCCAGATCCTTAACCCACTGAGCAAGGCCAGGGATCGAACCTGCAATCTCATGGTTCCTAGTCAGATTCGTTTCCGCTGCACCACAACAGGAACTCCTTATCTCTGATTTTTCTGAAAGAGTCTTAAAGCTTGGCATAAGGAATATATAATAATAGCAATAACAACTCATGGTTGCCAGTGTAAAGACACAGAGGTATCTTTTAGTAAATTGCATCATTTAATCATTATAGTAACTCAGTAAACTGACCATTAGTTCAAGGTCACATGCTATAGCCTGGATTTGAACTCAGGTTCACAGTAACTCTGAAGCCTATAGGCACATTATGAATATAGCAGAGAAATAACAAATATTGGCAAAGAACTAAAGTGACAGGAATTCTCATACACAACTGGGAGGATTGTTAGTTGTCACAGTTATTAATCAACTTGGAAAACACTTTTTGAAAGCATATATTATGCAACCCAGTATTCCCACTACTAGTTAAATTCCCTAGAGAAACTCACGCACGTGTACAGGAGGAGACAAGCATATTTATAACTTCACTGTAAGTAAAACCAAACAACAGGAAACAACACAAATGTCAATCAATAGGAGAACAGATAGCGAAATGGCAGTGTGTTCATGTACTGGGATAGGGAGCACTGCTGAAAACGAATGGACTGTAATATTATACACCAATAAGGACGAATCTCAGAAAGCCAAAACTGAAGCAAAGGGGCACGTCAGAGGTAAATACCTAAGTATGATTCTATTTATACAAAGCAGAAACCACTGAACAATATGTTCACTAAAATGTATACACAGTGGAGAGTTCCCACTGTGGCACAGCGGGTTAAGGATCCAACACTGCCACAGCTATGGAACACGTCATGGCTGCAGCTCAGATTTGATTCCTTCAGCCATGCATGCAGCCAAAAAAGAATAAAATAAAACGCAGACGCAGGAGTAAAATTGATGAAATAAGACAATATCACACAAAATTCATCCAGAAGGGAGAGGATTATCTGGTAGAAACACACAGTAAGTAACAGGACAAAGTTCTATTTCTTGTTCTGGTTGGGAGTTCACTTTGTTACTTTTCTTTTCACTGAAAATACATGATTTATAGGAGTTCCTGTTGTGGCTCAGTGGTCACAAACCTGACTAGAATCCATGAGGATGTGGGTTTGATCCTAGCCTTGCTCAGTGGGTTAAGAATCCGGCGCTGCCATGAGCTGTGGTGTAGGTTGCAGATGTGGCTCAGATCCTGCATTGCTGTGGCTGTGGTATAGGCCGGCAGCTGCAGCTCTGACTGGACCCCTAGCCTGGGAACTTCCATATGCCCTAAAAAAAAAAAAAAAAAAAAAAAAATTATACCATCAGTGGTCCACAGCATACAGAGTTTTCCAGGCTAGGGGTCAAATCGGAGCTATAGCTGCCGACCTACACCACAGTCACAGCAACACCGAATCTGAGCTGCATCTGCGACCTACCCTACAGCGCACAGCAACACCAGATCCTTAATCCACTGAGGGAGGCCAGGGATCGAACCTGTGTCGTCATGGATCCTAGTCTGATTCGTTTCCCCTGCACCACAACAGTAACTCCCTGGCATTTTATTTTTTAAATCACCATCACAGATCAACTATACAGTGTAGCACCCATAGTTAGCAATACTGTATTGTATATTTTAAAATTTGCTAAAACAGTAGATCTATGTTAAATGTTCTTATTATACACACAAAAATAATAGTAATAATCAAGAGCGTGAGAGAAAACATTTGGAGGTGACAGATATGTTTATGATGTAGACTGGGGTGGTAATTTCACAGGTGTATAATTATCTCCAAACTCATCAAGTTGTATATGCTGTGCATCATGATACCTCGATAAAGTTGTTTTTTAAAAAATAACCACCACATGCCACTGTGAGATATATTGCTTTAAAAGCAAAAGATTCATTAAACCTATGCACTTATGATCAATTTATCTACAACAAAGGAGGTACAATTACACAATGGAGAAAAGAGTCTCTTCAATAAGTGGCATGGGGAAAACTGTACAGCTACATGTAAAAGAATGAAATTAGAACATTCTCCAACACTATATATAAAAATAAACTCAAAACAAACTAAAGCCCTAATTGTAAGACTGGAAACTATAAAACTTCTTGAAGGAAACATAGGCAGAATACTCTTTGATATAAATCGTAGTAATACTTTTTTGGATCTATCTCCTGAAGCAAAGGAAATAAAAGCAAAAATAAACAAACAGGACCCAATTAAACTTAAAAGCTTTTTCAAAGAAAACCATCAATAAAACAAAAAGACAGAGTTTCCATTGTGGCTCAATGGTAACGAACCCAACTAGGTATCCATGACAATGTAGGTTCAATCCCTGGCCTCGCTCAGTGGGTTAAGGAGCTGACGTTGCTGTGAGCTGTGGTTTAGGTTGCAGATGTGGCTTGGATCCTGAGTTGCTGTGGCTGTGGCATAGGCTGGCAGCTGCAGCTCTGATTTCACCCCTAGCCTGGGAACTTCCATATACCACAGGTCCTGCCCTGAAAAGCAAAAATAAATAAACAAATAAAAATAAAACAAAGATAACATACTGAATGAGAAAATATTTCTAAATGATATGACCAATAAGGGGTTAATATCCAACATATATAAATAACTCACACAACTCAACATCAAAAAAGCAAACAACCTAATTTTAAAATGGGCAGAAGAACTGAATAGACATTTCTCCAAATAGGACATGCAATGCATGAAAAGATTTTCATCACTGATAATCATCAGGGAAATGCAAATCAAAACTACAATGAGGTATCACTTCACACCCGTCAGAATGACTATCACCAAAAAGAATACAAATAACAAATGTTGGTGAGGATGTGGAAAAAAGGGAACCCTCCTTCACTGTAGGTGTGAATTAGTAGTTGATGCAGCCACTGTGGAAACAGTATGAAGGTTTCTCAAAAAATAAAAATAGAACTATCATACGACCCAGCAATTCCATTCTTGGGAATATAAATGAAAAAAAAAAAAAAAACCATTAATTTGAAAAGATGCATGTGCCTCAAAGTTCATAGCAGCATTATTTACAATTACTAAGCTAAGGAAGCAACCTAAGTGTCCATCAACAGAGGAATAGATGAAGATGTAATATATATATATGTGTGTATATATATATGTATATATATAATGGAATCCTACTCAACCATAAAAAGAACTGAAATTTTGCCAGTTGTAGCAACATGGATGAACTTGGAGGGTGTTATACTAAGTGACATAAGTCAGACAGAGAAAGACAAATATTGTACGATATCCCTTAGCTGCAGAATCTAAAAAATACAACAGGAGTTCCCGTCGTGGCGCAGTGGTTAACGAATCCGACTAGGAACCATGAGGTTGCGGGTTCGGTCCCTGCCCTTGCTCAGTGGGTTAACGATCCGGCGTTGCCGTGAGCTGTGGTGTAGGTTGCAGACGCGGCTCGGATCCCGCGTTGCTGTGGCTCTGGCGTAGGCCGGTGGCTACAGCTCCGATTGGACCCCTAGCCTGGGAACCTCCATATGCCGCGGGAGCGGCCCAAGAAATAGCAAAAAGACAAAAAATATAAAAAATAAAAAATACAACAAACTAGTGAATATAACAAAAAAAGAATCGGACTCTCAGATATAGAGAATAAACTAGCGGGTACCAGTGGGGAAAGGGAAGGGGGAGGGGCAATATAGGGGAAGGGGAATACGAGGGACAAAGTATTATGTATAAAATAAACTACGAGGATATATTGTACAATACAGGGAATACAGTCAATATTTTACATTAACTATACATAGAGTACAACTTTTAAACTTATGAGTCACTGTACGGTACACTTGTAATTTATATAAAGTTGCACCTCAGCTGAACTTTAAAATAAATAAATATAAAAATAAATAAAAGCAAAGATCATCACCCCTGTGCAGAAAGGGTAACCACCGTCTCCATTATGGGCAAATTTGTCTATGTTTGCTGTGTACAAAGGCCAGCAAAAACACGTTTCTAGCTTGATGTTGAAGGCAGATGTAACGACAGAGGAGGGAAAATGTCACTTCTCCGGTGTGGAAAGAAGTCATTAGAAAAGTAAGCAGCGCTTTTAAATAGTACTTCTTGGAGTTCCTGTCATGGCTCAGTGGTTAAGGAACCCGACTAATATCCATGAGGATACCGGTTCAAACCCTGGCCTTGCTCAGTGGGTTAAGGATCTGGCATTGCTGTGAGCTGTGGTGTGGGTCGCAGACACGGCTCGGATCCCCCGTGGTTGTGGCTGTGGCTGTGGTGTAGGCGGGCAGCTACAGCTTTGATTCGACCCCTAGCCTGGGAATCTCCATAGGCCAAAGGTGTGGCCCTACAAAGACAAAAGAAAAAAAAAAGTGGGGAAGAATTCAAGAGACATTTATGAAGGACCAGAGTGACCTGGAAAGTTGCTGTTAAATAATACTTCCCATTTTGAAATATAGATATGCTAGAGCAAAAGGTGTAAAGATTTCTAAAATTGTTGTTTTCCACATTCACAAATGAAGTAAATGGAACCTTCCAAGTGAAGTATATTTGATTTCTCCTTGTTGGCATAAATGCAAAGCAGAAAGGCTTCTTAGGTTTTCCTTTAGCAGTAAGTTAATGTCAAAATAACTGGAGAAAAAGAACTTCAAACCATGATCTTTTCTCCCTTCACATCAAAGCCAAGGTTTTACTCCCAGTTATTTGAACAGGTAACATTATGTCAAAACAAAGTACATTAAAATTCATTCTCTGGGGGGCACAATTTTATCAGATTAAAATGAGACAGTAAGTTATACATCAGGTGAGAAAAAAACATGCTTTCAGGGCAATTAGAAAGGGAAGTACTTTTCTACAGTTGTGAAACTTCTACCCATTTATTTTTAAGAATTAGTAGTTTTGACCTATTCCTTTTTTTTTTTTTTTTAAATCTTTTTAGGGCCATACCTGCGACGTACAGAGATTTCCGGGCTAGGGGTGGAATCAGAGCTGTAGCTGCTGGTCTACACCACAGCCACAGCAACGCAGGATCCAAGCCGCATCTGCCACCTACACCACAGCTCATGTCAACACTGGATCCTTAACCCAGTGAGGAAGTCCAGGGATCGAACCTGCGTCCTCATGGATACTAGTCAGATTGTCAGATTCATTTCCACTGAGCCACGGCAGGAACTCCCCCATTTCTTTCTTCTTCTTCTTCTTTTTTTTTTTTTTTTTTTTTTTTTGCTTGTTTTGTTTTTTAAGGCCGCACCCAGGGCATATGGAAGATCCCAGGCTTAGGGGTCATATCAGAGCTACAGCTGCTGGCTTGCACCACAGCTATAGCACCACAGGATCTGAGCGGAGTCTGCCACCTACGCCACAGCTCATGGCAATGCCAGATCCTTAGCCCACTGAGCGAGGCCAGGGATGGAACCTGAAACCTCATGTTTCCTAGTCAGATTTGTTTCCACTGTGCCATGATGGGAACTACCCCCCATTTCTTTTTAATTTTACAACTGATACATTCCAGAATCATGCGATCTTCTATTATGCATATTGAACTATCTTAAGGCAAAGAATGAAATCAAGATTATATGATGCAAATTTGTTGCTTTTAATAAAATTAATAGGATTCCCTAGTAATACTCTTTATTATTATTAATATAATACTAGATTCTCTAAATCTTTCCTACACAAGAGTAAATACAAGCAACGTAAAATAAATTCTACCAATTTTGTGCCTAGCATTGTAGGTTATCTCTGATCCTTAAAAATCCAGGCAGGGAGTTCCCATTGTGTCTCAGCAGTTCCCGTCGTGGCTCAGTGGTTAACGAATCCAACTAGGAACCATGAGGTTTCGGGTTCGGTCCCTGGCATCTCTCAGTGGGTTAAGGAGCCGGTGTTGCCGTGAGCTGTGGTGTAAGTTGCAGATGTGGCTCGGATCCTGCGTTGCTGTGGTATAGGCCGGCGGCTACAGCTCCATTGGACCCCTAGCCTGGGAACCTCCATATGCTGTGGGAGCGGCCCTAGGAAAGGCAAAAAGACAAAAAGAAAAAAAAAAAAAAAAAAAAAAGGATAGCCTACCAAGTTATCTCTGTCCCTAAATCTAGATACTGCTACTAGAAAGCACCCACTATGTACCATGAACTGGGGACTGCCACATTAGAGGGCATAAAGTCCAAATTACCAAAGGGAGAAACAGAATTAACATTTACTGAATTCCCATTGTGTGCTAAGCCCTACACTAGGTTCATTACAAGTATTTTATCATTTGGTAACATTACCATTATTAGAGCCACCTTACAGATTGGAAAACTGAGACCTGAAGAGGTTAAGTAACATCCCCAAAGTTTCACCACATGTAAGTGGCAGCCCAAAATTTAGCCCCACTTTACTCTTTCTATGGCTGTCTCCTGCTTCACAGCCCTACATATAGGGTGCCTGTTAGTGATACATTCTAAACAGCAACAGATGTGGCCAGAAGCCAGAGTTACTACCACTGAGCTAAGGGAAGATGGACTGAAGTTTCCAGTATGGGTCAAAAACTCTCATGTCATCATGGCTTGCTGCCCCCATCAGATTCCTTAACGTGAGTCTCTCATTCCTGCCTCTTCACCTGCTTAGACCTAAGTGCTATGACTAAAACTACTTGAGAGTGATGGCTGTGTGTGCCATTGTCCATGGTCCTGAACGACTGCACGGGTTTGTGTCGTTCATCTGGGAGGTAGGTGTGGTTATGGGCATAGGATGGGCCACAAAACCAGGAAGACCTAGCGGAACCAGGTGTGGTCCAAAGAAAAGGAATCATTCAGTAAGTGCCTTAACGTGTGACAGAACTTTCTGCAATGATGGTGATGATCTAATTCTGCACATTAGCTACATGTGGCTACTGGGTACTTGAAATGTGGCTAGTAGATGAGTAATTATTATTATTATTGTTTTTATAGGCTGCACTCATGGCATATGGAGGTTCCCAGGAGGCTAGGGGTCGAATAGGAGCTATAGCTGCCGGCCTACGCCACAGCCACAGCAATGCCAGATCCTTAACCCACTGAATGAGGCCAGGGATCGAACCCACAACCTAATGGCTCCTAGTCGGATTCATTTCCACTGTGCCACAATGGGAACTCCTAAATTTTGAATTTTATGTAATTTTTAAATAACTTACATTTAAATAGCCACAGGTGTTCCATGTTGGACAGCACCGGTTAGAGTATTAGCACTGAACTGTTTCCCGAAAGTGCAAATTCCTGGGCACCTCGCCAAATGTACCAAGTCAGAATGAATATCTGGGATGAGTCCAGGTATGTGCACTTTTAGCCATGAAATTCCCGTGCTCACTGACATCTGAGCCCCATGTAACTGCAGGGCATCTGTGTCAGCCTTTGGGATGTTTTCCTCAGGGCCCACTGATGTCTGCCACTTTCACTTCAGTTCCTGAGTTGGCCCTGACCCAGGAAGTTTAATAGCCTCAGCCCCATGGCCAGCTCTGCCTTTACAATAGAGCCGGTGGCTCAGGATAGTTTCTGATCTCCCACAGCCTCCCTCTGCATGCCAAGGGTCCTTAAGGGCATGCTTGATATACAAATTCGAAAGCATCTGCCAGACCCTGCCCTGAATCTTAATACTCCCAAGTTCATATGCTATTTACTCTGCCTCCCCATGTATTTTTGTCTAGTCCATGGAAGTGTTTGTCTTGGTTTCTGTCTCCTTATGCCTCCTGCACCAGTCTCCTCTGGATGTAGGGGTGGTGTCTTCCCACTTCCCTCTAGTCTGGCTCAGGTGAATCCTCTCTTTACCGTCTTTATCCACAGTCAGGATGTATGGCGCGCTCTCATGACATTGACCCCAATCCTTCCGACTTTCAAGTTAAACTCACTTAGAATGGGCCTTCAGGTTCTGATGAATGACTTATTCATCCATAAATTTGATATATCCTCAAGCCAACTCTCTTGGAGTGCCACTTCTCTACAGTTGAGTCCTTTTCGCCAAGCTTCAGGTACTGATCACACGATCCAAGTTCCAGCATGCTATACCTCTGAGCCCATTTGAGTTAACTAATTTTCATAATGGAAGTCAGAGCTGAAAACTAAATAATTATTTTCAGAACTGTAAGTTCAATATCTATTAAAGTTTTCATGTACCACGTCTTCTACTCACCCCTCCCCCACCACTCATGCACACAGAGCACACAAAACTTTCCATGATGTAACACTTCAAAAATAATTTTTCATTCATTGTCATATTTGACCAGTAGGACATACAGATTGTTACACTAATTGAAATCAGGCTTTCACACTGCGGCAAATGTCCCATCCTCACTGACCTTGGGCTTGGTCGTGTGACTTGCTTTGGCCAAAGACATTGAGCAAATGTGACCTAAGCAGAGACTTGGTAACCATGAGCACATCGGGACTTGCCTTCTCGGAATTACTGCCATTGCCATGTAAGAAACCTGGGTGCTGCTGCCGAAGCAGCCACATGAAAGAATTTGAGGCATTCCACCGACAGTCCCAGCTGACTATCACATCAAGGTGAGGCCATCATGGATCAACCAGCTCCAAGCAAACCGGCAGATCACTGTAGCTGCATGAGTGACTCCAGAAAAGACCCACAGAAGATCTGCCCAGCTGAACCCAGCCCAAAGTGTGAGCAAACAAATGACTGTGTTTTAAGCCCCTGAGTTTTGTGACAGCTTGTTACTTAGCAACAGATCACTGATACACAGAGAGACCCTAGGAGATAGTGTTACTATTTCCAGTTTGTAAGTTAGAAATATGAAGTTCAGAGAGATTAGGTAATTTATCTAAGGTCTTAGAGCTAGAAAGCAGCAGAAGGGGGTCTAGATCTTCAGTCTGTCCCCAAGTTCAGCACCTCTACGCTATTCTAAATAAGCTGCAACTACACAAACTTCATCCAACTAGTAAAGGGTCATCGATGACCCAAGTCCTTCCCACATCCATTTGCTGACCTAATTACCAACCTCTACTGAGGATCAGAGTCACCCCACCCCCCCTCCTGGCCTGCTGGTGACCTCACCTCATTTCTTTCAATTTGAAGAGACTAAACCTACTATTTATCTTAAGGGACCACTTGAATATAGCTAGCAGAAGCATTAGAAATTGAGATCTACTTTATGTACCAAATGAATATTCTAGTCTGCAGTCCTGATTTAGGTCATCATAATGGAGAAAAGGGAAAAGAGACTTATCTGGTCTGGAGGAAAATAATGACAATTATCTAAGGATTAAAAGAAAGGCATTCATTGAGAACTTTGTCTAGATACTCATGTTGCAACAGAACAAAGGATGGGGGAAAATGTAATTGTAATGTATACATGTAAGGATAACTTGATCCCCTTGCTGTACAGTAGAAAATTAAAAAAATAAATAAATAAAAATAAATAAATAAATAAATAAATAAAAGAAAGGCATTCGTGAAAAACAGGTTTTGGAATCAAAGGTCTTGTTTATAGAGAACATTATAGTTTATTTATTCTTTAATACAGAACTGAAGAATGAGGAGTTCCCTGGTGGCCTAGCAGTTAGATCCAGTGTTGTCACTGCTGTGGCTCGGCTTTGATCCCTGGCCCAGGAACTTCTGCATACCATGGTGCAGCCAAAAAAAAAAAAAAATCTGAGGAAGGCAATGGATTTCAATGACAGAACTGTAAAAACATGCCGCAAAGCTGAATACAACTTTAAAATGCAAATCTTGGGATAAATACGGCTCTGACAAACGTATTTGGAAAAATCTCACCTTCTGAGAAGTTCGTAGATGAATTACCAGAACAGAAAGAAGATATAAACAGGTTTATCTTTCATTTCTTCCCCAGATTCTTGAACAGCGTCATGCCCATTGGGCTAATTTGTGGATTTAGTCCCAGATGAAGCAAATGACTGGAAAACCATTCCTGCTTCTCAGCTGGAAATGTGTTTATTTTGCTATTAGCTAAAAGCATGTTAACGGGTCTTCCAAGTTTTGGGCGTGGGAGCCCAAAACTTAATTTGAAAACTAAAAATTTCATATCTGAATGTAAAACAGAAGGCAGCTGATATAAATTAAGTCACCTGATCTGCAGGTCAGTTGGCGAATAACTCTTGGTGTGATGAGGTGAGGTGCTTATGAAAACTAGCTCATCCACAGAGTTCAAACGACAGGGCGAGCAAACATAACTCATACACAAGCCTTCTCTGACACATTCACTCTCTTGCCCTCTGTCCACACAACAGAGTGTGCAACCACACGGTGCGTCAGCTACAATGGAGTGTGCAACCGCACCGTCCTGCACAGCCTGGCCTGGTGTTGGTTCCAGTAGAACCTGAAGCAGGAAAGGGAAGCAGCGTGGGCTGCCTTTAACTCACCGTTTAACTGCTCTGTGACTCGTGGTTCTCATCTGTAAACACCGGGTGGGAAGACTCATGCTTCCTACTTGACAGAGTTGCAAGCATAAGAAATGTAAACCTGCTTTGAAAAAGTCCAAAGTGCAGAGCAAAACCAAAGTGCTTTGTATCTGACGAAGAGTGTGAAAAGGCGAAACCGCAAGGCCTCTGGTGATGTCTCGAATAAGCAGAGGCGTTTTAAAACACAAAAGACCCGACAGGGAGCAGAAATAAAGATCTACTATCTGCAAAGAAAAAAATGATTGTGGTTATTCTGGAGTCCTCACGTAAGAAAATAATACTTTGAAAAATAGTCATGTTAAATTTAAGCTACCCTTGGGTGACTTCAAACCATGCCATTTGCATTCAGCCTGTGCTTAATTATATCCTAGAAGAATTCCTCTAATTCTCATTCATGACAATAATCCCGCAAAATTTAATATAGATCCAGTTACAAAGACTTATGCACAAGGTTAATAATAACAAATCAATCATTTCTTTTTTTCACCTACTTTCCGAATAATGATTTTCTTTCTTCTGCATAGTACAAGCGTTCCAAATCCTGTTTACACACAAGCCACACATTCTTCCCATACATTTTGTTACCTCCATACAGAATTTCACATGTATTAATACTGAGAAAAGAGTGCTCTGTGTTCAAACTAGTTTATTTCATCCAATTAAACAGATGTTTCTGATTATGTTACATTGGATGCTTCTCTTGAACCTATACCACAGGTATTTGGCACTGGCTTTGGCATTTGGGGAGGAGTACACTTGTGAATAAGAGTGTCTGCACCAAGGCTACATTCTAACAACAACAACAAAAAGGTAAGAAAAAAGAAACCAAAATGATGGAGTTCCCATCGTGGCACACCAGAAATGAATCTGACTAGAATCCACGAGGATGCAGGTTCAATCAGTGAGTTGGGGATCCAGCGTGGCCATGAGCTCTGGTGTAGGTCACAGATGTGGCTCAGATCCCGCACTGGCATGGCTATGGTATAGGCCAGCAGCTGTAGCTCCGATTCTACCCCTAGCCTGGGAATTTCCATATGCTGCGAATACAGCCCTAAAAAGCAAAAAAAAATAAAAAAATTAATAATATTAATAATGATGCAAGGCAGAATTGAAGAGCTTTAAGGGATGTTGAAAAGGTTCTGGGTGGCAAAGAAAGAGACTACATCTTATCTGTCAGAGTGAGGTTTTAAAAGGTTGCTTTTGAAATAAACCTCAAAGTAGAAATAGAGATAGAAAAGATGCACTTTTGCCAAAAACCATGTGGTTTTCAAAAACATAAATAAATAAAGGCACAGGTGGGAGAAGGAAGAAGGACAAGTGTAAAGACTTTGAGGGGGCAAAGCAAAGAGCCGGGTCAGGATCCAGTGGTGGTGAAATCTGGTGGAGTTCAGGGTACCAGTCTCTACAAAGAGAGGAGAGGAAACGTGAAGCAAAATTAGCTCTCCTGTTTGGAAGAGCATTGATTGCCAGGCCAAAATTTGGGATATTAGAGCGTCTTTGAAGAGTGAAAGGGAGGAAAATACGATATTTCGCCCCCACAAAACCCTCTTTTTTTTGCTTTTTTGCTTTTTTTTTTTTTTTTTTTTTTTTGGCTTTTTAGGGCCACACCTGCAGCATACCATAGTTCCCAGGCTAGAGGTCGAATCAGAGCTGCAGTCGCCGGCCTACGCCACAGCCAGAGCAACACAGGATCCGAGCCACATCTGCAACCTACACCACAGCTCATGGCAACACTGGATCCTCAACCCACTGAGCAGGGGCAGGGATCGAACCAGAATCCTCATGGGCACTGCTTGGATTCATTTCCACTGTGCCACAACGGGAACCACCCCCAGCTCTTTCTATTAGACAATCATTAACACAAATCATGTATTAAATGTTGAAATTAAATGTTCACAGTTGCATTAAAATCCAGATCAAATACTGCTTTACTATTTTACTTACATATTTACAATATTATTGCTAGCTATACATTTATTAGATTTCGTGAACAGCATCATATATTTCACTTTGTGTAGTCAAATGCTATCCAGTTATTCAGTATCAGGAAAATATTCCCCAATATACAGTTGACCCTTGAATAATATGGGTGTTGGGACACCAACTTCACCCCAGCCCGCATAGTGGAAAATCCGTTTACAATTTTGTTTTCTCTTTTGGCCCCCCTGGTGGCATATGGAAGTTCCCAGGCCAGGGATCAAATCCCAGCCAGACCTGTGACCTGTGCCACAGCTGCACGCCACTCACTTTGGCAGTGTGAATACTAACAAAATATAACTTTTAAAACTAAAAAGTGTAAAAGTCCAAGAGACAGACTAGAAAAAGCCGAAATGTGAAAGGAGAGGACAGATCCAAGTAAATCATCCTGAAGGTGGCCTAGGGAGATCATGAGAGAAATTACAAAAGAAAGGCCAAGAGATGTGCGAAATCAGAGCCCTAAAAGGACAAAAGAGAAAAAGAACAGGAAAAAAAAGAATATCTGGATTGATGATTAAAAATTTTTCAGAAATGATAGGGTTCCTCTCCACAGGTTGAAGAAGCCTAATGAATTTCCAGCTTGAGAAGAAAAAGAAGCCTGTGTCTAGATACATCCTGGAGAAGCACAGCATAACAAAGACAAGGAAAATATCTTAAAAGCAGCCAAAGAGAAAAGACAGCTAACTTTCAGATGAAGCACAAAAGACAGCCTCAGTCAACGTCCAAAGACTGTAGAACAATGTCCCAAAGGCTGGAAAAAAAAAAAAATAGCTGACAGTCTAGAATTGTAAACAGAAAATATTTTTCAAAAAAGGGGACAGAGGAAGATATTTTCAAACACAAATATCATGACAGACTGCTACCCACAGACACTCAGGGAGGGAAATTCTAAAAGATACATATTTTATACAGAAGGAAATTGATTTCAGATGGAAAAATCCAAGATACAAAAAGAAATCATCAACAAAGAAAGTAGTGCATATGTGGATCAAACCAAATAAATTCTGACTTTATAAATAATAATAATATTGTCTTGCGGAGTTAAAAGAAAAACAAAATAAACCTAAAATGCAAGACAAAAATATGTTTCAGGAGTGGTGTGATTAAATGTTTTAAAGTAACTGTATTGCTAGAGAAGAGGGTGATGATATAACTAACTTTAGGATTAACAAACCAAATATGTGTGTTAAAATATCTAGGATATCAAGTAAAAGAACAGACACAAGGTATATAGTAAAGAAGAAAATGGAAGGAGAAAAACACTCAATTCAAAAGAATGCAAAAAAAGAAAGAGAAAATAACATTGAAAAGGGTAGGACAAATGGAAACCTCATGATAAGATGATAATCCAACTATATCAATAACTACAGAAATAAGTGTAAACAGCTAAGTATCTGGTAGGAGAAACATGTTTTCCAACTAGATAAAATAATAAACAGAATCCACCTAAAGACGGTTCCAAAAAAACACATCTAAAATATGAAGATACCAACAAAAGAAATGGCCTCTACCTGTCACGTATATCAAGACTGTAAAAGACTGCAGGAATGTTTCTGGTCAAAGAGACTAAAGACTATGACAAGTGAATGGGATGTGTGGTCCTGAATTGGATCCTGGACCAGCAATTTTTTCTTCTTTGCTCTATAGAACATTAGTGAGACAAATGTTGACATTTGCATAAGATGTATAGATTAGACGACAATCCTGGATCAGTGCTGATTTCCTGATAATGCCTCTGCCATGTCCTGCCTAGGTGCTGACTGAAGAAGGGTGAGGGGCATATAAAGCACAGTTGTACCAACCCAACCACAATCCAGCAACTGTGACTGTATGAGCTGCCCCCACTGCCACAGCATTGCACAAAGCCATGTGCTTACATCAGCTGAAACCCAGATGACCCAAGACACCTTGGAATAAATGTTTCTTGTTGGATACCATTGAGATCTGGGGTTGTTTGTTTTGCTGCAATAGGTAACTTATATAGTAACACGATTAGATTACTGTAGGAAGAAAAGGTATTTTCACACTAGAAAAATCAACAGGCATAATTCATGATAAACATACAGAAAAAAGCATTTGATAAAATTTAACATCCATTCAATACAGTTTTAAAAAATTAGCAATAGAAGGGCTTGCTCTGACAGATACTGAATTATTATTAAGCTATAGCAAATAAAATTGGTTTTTGTACAGAAACAGTCAAATAGGACAAATAGGAGGGTCCGGGAAAGGATACATTCATATATAAATGATTTATAGTTAATATAGGTAGGAAAAGAAATTTGACAGAGGAAGATAGGCAAAGCAAGTATTTTCAACAAATGGCGTTTGAACAACTGGACTTCCACATGCAACAAAATGAACTTTGACCTAAACTTTACATCTTACCCAAAAAGAGAGAGAGAGGGAAAGAGAGAAGTAGCATGGCAGATCAATTAGGAAAAGGGAAGTGTGTTTTCAGTAAATAGTCCTGGGACAGTTAGATATTCAAATATAAAATTAAATTGTATGCCTATATCACATTATATATGAGTCAATTCTAGGTGAATTAAAGATCTAAACACAAGGGGAACAAATTCAAAACCTTAAAAAATAATAAAGAAGAATATAGTTATGACCTCAAGGTATACACTCAGAGAAGTATTTCTTAAATAAGACATAAAAAACATAAACTGTAACCATAAAGACTGATAAGTTATACTACATTAAATAAGAACTCGTGTCCCTTAAAAAAATGAAAAGAGACAAGCCACAGAGTAGGACAAAATTCTTACAACACATACCAGCATCAAAGGACTATTATCCAGAATACACAGAAAAAAACCCTATAATAATTGTGAGGTTAAGAAGGAATTTCAGGAGTTCCCGTCGTGGCTCAGTGGTTAACGAATGCGACTAGGAACATGAAGTTGCGGGTTCGATCCCCGGCGTTGCTCAGTGGGTTAAGGATCCGGCGTTGCTGTGAGCTGTGGTGTAGGTTGCAGACGCGACTCGGATCCCGCGTTGCTGTGGCTGTGGCATAGGCCGGTGGCTACAGCTCCAATTTGACCCCTAGCCTGGGAACCTCCATATGCCGCAGGAGTGGCAAAAAAAAAAAAAAAAAGAAAGAAAGAAGGAATTAAGGAATTTCAGCCAGTGATGTCGAGAATACCAATAGTTTTTGTTCTTATTTAAAGCTGTGGACTTGCTGAGCTAAGGGATCCTCAGAGATCATCGTCCTAACTACGGAGTCGTCTGTTTCTCAGGTGACGTTGCCAAGACCCAGGAAGTGGAGGGCTGGCTGCATAGCATGTCCGGTGCCCTCTTCCACGTTGATTCCTCTTCTGACTCTCTGCACGCCCAAGTCTGTTTCGCCCCCAAGTGTTGAACTTTAGATGTGGTCTCATCTCTCCAGCCGTCCTCTTTTCCAACCAAAATTTCTTTGCTTCAAGAAGGAATGAGCAGGAGTTTCCGTAGTGGCTCAGCGGCAACGAACCTGACTAGGATCCCTGAGGATGGGGGTTCAATCCCTGGCCTTGCTTGGTAGGTTGAGGATCCGACGTTGCCCTGAGCTGTGGCGTAGATCACAGGCGCGTCTCGGAACCCTCCTTGCTGTGGCTGTGTCACAGGCCAGCAGCGACAGCTCCAAATTCGATGCCTAGCCTGGGAACTTCCATATGCCGCAGGTGTGGCCATTTAAAAAGAAGAAGAAGAGGTGAGCATGCCCAATGACCAGAGAGTCTGATGGATGGCAGCATCCACTCAGTATATTTTAAAATATCTAGTCAAAAAAAGGGGAAAAAAAATCTGCTCAATTCCAGCTGCTGGAGTTTGTCCTGAATTCTATTTAGGGTCTCCAAAAAGAAGTCTGTTTTGTGCCATGTTATTTTTCTCTCCTGTTTGTGGGCCAGATGCAATTGGTCACTACTTGGATACTGAACACTTTTTGCAAATTAAAGAGAAAGTCACCTCAGGCAGCTCTCAAATACAGGCTTATTGGAGACTTGATGATACTGCAAATCATTAAAGAGCTTAGGTTCTGTTCCACTGCCTTCGCTGATCAAATAGAGGGCACTGCTTTGAAGCCAGCAAGGACCCCTGGGACTGACCTAATGCTTTTGCCTTCAGCTTCTGAAGTTTATTACATTACTAATGTTTGCGTCTCTGGATTCTGCTGGCTAGTTTAATCATCTTGAAGTACAGTGATACTATTAACGCTGTTAGGAATGATTTATCCTCCTTTGTATTAACTGTTTCCCTCTGCTTGATTCATTCATTTTATTTATAATTTTGCAAATACAAGTGTTCTTCTCATAAGTCTCTCCTTTCTGGTCATTCAAAGTAAAGACTCTATGAACCTCTTTCTTTCATGATAATCTGTTGCTATGGAAATAGAGTTTCCAAACAAGGATTAAATGATCCAGGAGTACTAAAGAAAGAAGCATTTTTTAAGAGAAAATTTGTGTTAAATACAATCCTTTTAAACTAAGCTATCATAAAAACGTTACATAATTATTAACTGAGCACTATACATCTAGCAAGGTGGTAGGTCCCAAGAAACCCAGAGAAAGAAAGTCCATAAAATTGTGATCCAGCTAAGGAAATAAGACACATAGAGAAGCAATGTAAGACTGTTAATAATTCAGGTATAAAAAATATGTCTGGAATCATAAAAGCAATTTTAAAAAATCAGAGTGGATGTGTTTGAGGTGAATACGTCAATAGAATAAGGCTTTAAAGACAAAATCAGGCATTTTAATTTCATAATTGGAAAGTAGGCTTGGAAAGAATGTATAATGTGACCACCTTGCTGCTTAGGGAAGGTGACTTCACTTGCTCATTTGATGAACATTTTCTTTCTTTCTTTTTCTTTTTAGGGCCACACCTGCAGCATATGGAGATTCCCAGGCTGGGAGTCAAACTGGAGCTGTAGCTGCCGGCCTACACTACAGCCACAGCAATGCAGAATCTGAGCCGAGTCTGCCACCTACACCGCAGCTCACAGCAACACCAGATCCTTAACCCACTGAGCAAGGCCAGGGATCGAACCTGCATCCTCGTGGATGCTAGTCAGATTCGTTAACCACTGAGCCAGAAAGGGAACTCCTCACTTGGAGAACATTTTCTGAAGGTCTAATTGGCATTGGGCCCTGGGCTAAGCCTGAGGCAAGGGACGATAGAAAATACTGAAACAGGGTGTGCTGGATCGGGTTCCCTAGAAGCAGAGCCTCAGCCTGAGACAAGGATTTGGGTGCACATGATTTATTAAGGGTGTTCCTCGGGGAACAAGAAAAAGAGAGAAACAGGATAGGGCTGGAGAAGGAGCTAAGCTAAGATGTGGTGTCGGTGAGGGACTGGCTTCAGCTTGATCCCTTGGGGAGCTCTGGCGCATGAACATTCTCCGCAGAACTGGTCCCACCTTGAGGCCGCGAGAAAGCCTCTGTACACCCCTACCAGGCAGGGGCTGGAGGCTGCCCCCAGGGAAAGTGAGGGGTAGTTTACTAAATAAGTTAGCTCTTTGCAAGTGAAGGGCAATTCTCCCGACAAGAAAGCCGGAGTGAGCTGTTAGTAGCCAGTGCTCATGGCAGCTGCCGAAGGGATGCCCTGGACTACTAATATCTCAGTGGGACACCAGCAGTGTAACCAATGTCTTCATAACTATTAAGGGAATTTTGTTTTTAACTTAGAATCCTACGCCTGGTCCTCCAGCCTCTCCCTGAAGGAATTACTTGAGGGCAAGATTGTAGCAACAAGATAAACGAGTTCAAGAAATAGAAATACATAGTATACAAGAAAACATGTGAACAAAGAAATATATAAAATGTCAAGTTAATAATCCCTAATGTAAAAATCAAGAAAAAACTGGAAGTAGAATTCCAGATGATTAACACGAGGCAGATGGTGATGCAGGATGAGGAACAGAAAAATCCAAGAATCCTAAGGTAAGTAGCAGTGTATCTGGAGAGGCAGAAATAAACACAGATTAACTCTGGGCCTGTGCTCTCCAACATGGTTGTGATGGGCTGGATTATGTCCCCGCAAAATGCATATGTTGAAACCCTAACCCGCAGTGGCTCAGAATGTGACTGTGTTTGGACAGAGAGCCTTTAAAGAGATGAGTAAGTTAAAATGACATTGTTAGGGTGAGTCCTGATCTAGTCTGACTGGTGTCCTTGTAAGAAGAGGACATGTGGATGCACAAGTGACACCAGGGGTGTGTGCACACAGTGGAAAGGCCATGTGAGGACAAGGCAAGAAGACAACCAGCTACAAGCCAAGGAGAGAAGCCCCAGGAGAAACCAAACCTGGCAACACCTTGACCTTGGACTTCCAGCCTCCAGAACTGTGACAAAATATATTTCTATTGTTCAAGCCCTCCCCCCATGCTCTAGCACTCTGTTACTGCGGCCTGTGCAAACTAATACAATGATACTCACTGGCTACATGTGGCTCTTGAAATTTACATTAACTAAAATTAAATAAATGAAAACTTCAGTTCTGCAGTCACACTAGCCCCATTTCACGTATTCAATAGTCACATGAGCTGGCAGTTACCCTTCTAGACAGTGTTAGAAATAGAAGACATTTCCATCATCACAGAAATTTCTATTGAACAGCACTACTCTAGAGGTTGAACCAAATTTTTAGTTTAAATATATGGAACTAAAATCTTAAAGGGTAATGATTAGAAAAACAGAAACAAAAAATTAAGTGAAGAAAACGTTAAATCTCACAAAAGATCCAAACGGATAAAACACCAAGAAATAATGACGAATATGAAACAAGGTGGTGGGAATATAACCAGCCACATCAATAATCATAATAAACACAAATATATTAAATTCCCCCTTTGGAAGGCAGCGATTTGCACACTGCATAGAAAAGGAAGGAAGGGAGAGGGGCGAGAGGAAATTATGATGTAAAATTAAAAATAGGGGTATAGAAATATACACTTGCTAACCAAAAGAAAAAGTAGCAATATTAATACTAAACAAAATGGCATTCAAGCTCAAAAACAGTAAGTGGAACAAAAATATTTACTAAAAAAATGTGCAATCATGAAGACTGATAACTCCTTGAAATATAAGGTAAAACTGACAAATCCATGAATGGTTACATTCAGAGTGGAAACTTTATACTCACAAATGGAACATATACTCTTGCATCAGTAATAAGATTTGATGTATATTACATCACAGGTAAAATTTCAATAAATTCCCCAAGTCGGAAGTTTTAGGAGTTCCCATTATGGTGCAGCGGAAATGAATCGGACTGGGAACCATGAGATTGCAGGTTCAATCCCTGGCCTTGTTCAGTGGGTTAAGAATCCAGCGTTGCCATGAGCTGTGGTGTAGGTCTCAGACTCAGCTCAGATCCCACATTGCTGTGGCTGTGGTGTTGGCTGGCAGCTGTAGCTCCAATTAGACCCTTTGCCTGGGAACCTCCACATGCCGTGGGTGCGGCTCTAAAAAAGACAAAAGCCAAAAAAAAAAAAAAAAGGAAACATTATTTTAAAACACTGTTTAGAAAGGAATGACAATGAGAGCATGTATTCAGTCAAGATTCTGAGCTGGAAGCAAAGGAAACCAACTCTGGCTGACTTAGGCAGAAAATGAATTTATTACCAGGACACTGATTAGCCCGCAGAATAACTGGCTTGACTGTAAAACTAGACTCAGAGCGGCACAGTTAAAACAATGCCCACCATATTGCCACTGAACCAATCTGAAGAGGACAACGCCACTGCCACCACCAGGTGCCAGCAGCTGCATCTTGAACCATGGGCTCTGATAGCCATGGATGCTGAGACTGTCCCTGACTGTCCCCAACTGGTCCCAAGAACTTGGTCTTGCTGCCAGCGCCACTGCTATCATTTCTGTGCACTGCTAACATCTCAATGCAAAACCGAGGTGGCACACCTATGCTCAGACCCTAGATCTTATATCTGTATTCATGCTACAAGACAGACTGACATTTTCAGCTTTTATGGAGAAGGCAGGATTTGCCTCCCACTAAGACTTATCAACTCAGGAACAAACTAAGCCCAAAGAAAGTAGAAGAAAGCAATTAACAAAGACAAATGGAAAAAATTTTTAAATGGAAGAAAAAAATGACTTGATTTTTTAAAAGATAGACAAATTTTTATTATGCCTGATTAAGGAAGAGAGAGAAAACACAAACACTTTTTAGGATAAGAAAAAGAACAAGGTCAGAATTCCCATTGTGGCTCAGCAGTGACAAACCCAACCAGTATTCATGAGGATGTGGGTTCAATCCCTGGTCCTGCAGGATCCAGCATTGCCTTGACCTGTGGTGTAAGTCACAGATGTGGCTTGAATCCTGTGTTGCTGTGGCTGTGGAGTAGGTAGGCAGCTGCAGCTCCAATTCGACCCCTAGCCTGGGAACTTCCATATGCCATGGGTATGGCCCTAAAAAAAAAAAGGAACATAACTGTAGATGAAGATTATTACTTTGAAAATAATATTACACACAGGTTATCAATAAATTTGAAAACTTAGAGCCAATGGATATTTTCAAGTATAAAAATATATGTAAAATAATTGACTCAAGAGGAGATACAAAACACAAAGAGACTAATACCCACTGAAGAAAACAGAAATATAATTTTAAGAATCAATCCCTGAAAAGGCATCAGGAAGGTCCAGATGGTTTTATAAATGAGTTCTAGAAACTTTTTAAGGAAAAAAATGTTATTTCTATTTCAGATAAACAATAACAAATTGAGTACAGAAAAGGTGAAAAGTTTTCCCATTTAATCGTCTTACAAATTAAAAATAACTATGTTACCGGAGTTCCCGTGGTATAGTAGTTAACGAATCCAACTAGGAACCATGAGCTTGTGGGCTTGATCCCTGGCCTTGCTCAGTGGGTCAAGGATCCAGCATTGCCGTGAGCTGTGGTGTAGGTTGCAGATGTGGCTCGGATCCCATGTTGCTGTGGCTCTGGCGTAGGCTGGTGGCTACGGGTCCGATTCGAGCCCTAGCCTGGGAATCTCCATATGCCGAGGGAGCGGCCCTAGAAAAGGCAAAAAAAAGACAAAAAAAAAAAAAAACTATGTTACCAAAACTGGACAAAAGCTGAACACTGAATAACACGGTTATTGACAGTGTGATCCAAAAATGTAGGTGCTGCAATTATGGGGAACACAGGGAAAAAGTAGATGCAAAAATCCTAAGCCAATTATTAGTAAACCAAAAACAGTAGTATATTAAAATATACATCATGACCAAATAAGGCTTACTGCAGGAATGGCAGGATGATTCAACATTAGGGAATCTCATTAACAAAGAAGAAAATATCAGGATTTTCTCTGTTTCGATAGATATAAAAAATGCAGTTGATAGAACACAGCAGGCCTTTTGAAGTGAAAATTCCATTCTAAATTTAGAAAACCTTTTATGAGGTAGGAATAGAAATTCCTTTTCCTAGATAGAAGTTAAACATCAGACACATGCAAATTATTTTTGATGATGAATTACTAGAGGCATTCTAGTTGAAGACTGAGAAAATGTATCAGATAAAAGTTCCCAGGTGGAAAGAAATTGCCTGAAACCAATTCTGACTAATTTGATACAAAGGGAGGGGCAGCTTATTGGAAGGCGCCTAGAAAGCTCTCAAAATCAACCAGAAGCCTAGCTCCCAAACAGACAGGAATTACATGGTCTCTGGAATGAATTTCAGCTTTTCTTGCTTGCTCACACATGGGTCAGTTTCTTCAAGAGCGCAAGTCCTAGGACAGTAAATCCAAAGAGCATCCTTGGGTCATGGGCTGCCCCCTTGACTACGCAGGTGCACTGAAGGGAAAGACTTCATTTTAAGAAATGCCCCAGGGCTCCTTCTATGTCCATAATGGGAAGCAGGGTCCTAGGATTTACAACTCTTCTATGACTTCCCACAATGGGAGAGAAGTAATTCCACAAAAATCAATCAATCAATAAATCAAGGTACTGTTAGAAAGAGAAAGGCCAGGTCCCACGATGGTGCAGTGGGTTTTGTTGTTGCAGCTGTGGCATAGGTTGAAGCTGCAGCTCAGGTTTGATCCCTGGCCTAGTAATTTCCACATGCTGTGCCTGTGGCCAAAAAAAAAGGGAAGGAAGGACAGACGGACGGACGGACGGAAGGAAGGGAGAAAGGAATGCTAGGCCAAAAAATAAATTTTCCACAACATTCTAGTCAGTGCAATAAGACAAAAATTTTTTAAGAAAAAGAAAATAAGTGGTAAAGATCTTAAGAGGAAAAAATAACCATTTATTATTTGGAGATGGCATTCAAGCTAGAAAACTCAGTAGAATCAACCAAAAATATCAATATATTATTATTATTATTATTATATTTGTATAAATAATAGAAATTCACCAAGGTGGCTAAATATATGATCACCACAAATAATCAATAGGCTTTCTACCTACATACAATAACCAATTAGAAAAAGTAAAGAGGAAACATCCAGTCACAGAAATAGCAAAAAATGAAATATCCAAATACAACCCTAGGGAGAAATGCAGAAAATTCATGTAAATAAAAATATAAATTTTTTCTGAAAGATTACTGAAGGAGACCTGAGAAAAAGAAAAAATATTTCAGGATAGGAAAACTCAAAATTATAAAGCCATCAAATTAACCTACGAATTCATTATCATCTCAATCAAATTCAAGCCTAGATTTTTATGGAGCTTACAAGCTTTTTATAAAGTTAATCTGGAAAAGAAAAACATCTAAGAATACATTTTTGAAAAAGAACAATGAGGGACAATTTACCGTACCAGGTTTCAAAATATAGAGCTTTAATGATTCAAATATGTGGTATAGTCAACAGAAGACATGAGAGAACCTAGCAGAAGCTGCATATTCATAATATCTGTTGTGATAAAGGCAGCATTTTACATTAAATGGCATTGGTACAAATGGCTAACCATTTGGAAAGAAAATCAGATCCCAGTGTCGTCTGTTGCACAAAAATAAATTCCGCATAAATTAAAGAGCTAAATGTAAAAACAAAAACTATAAAAGCATCCTAGGAAAGTACAAGATTATTTTAATGTAACTTGAGGTGAAAAGTTTTTTGTTAGACCCAGAGGCCATACACTAACAACTTCACTATATAAAAATTTTAAACTTTTAAATAGTAAAAGGTATCTTTTAAAAGATTAAAAAAATAAACAATTGCCTGGGAGAAAATGTAAGAGTTCCTACAAGTCAGTATGAAAAAGGCAACCCAATTTTAAAATAGTCAAAGGATAAAACAAGTATTTCACCAAAACATTTCACACTACACATACTTAGTAAAATGTTTAGTATTACTACTGATCAAAATAAAGCAAACAGGTGGGAAGAAAAAAGAAGTCAAATAAAAGCAATATTTGGCTTTTTTTTTACAATCAGATTTGCAAATGTCCAATATTCAGTGTTAGTATGAGAGTTTTATCAGAAAATTATCTTTATAGAAATATAAATTGGCTACAGCTTTTTGGAAGACAATTTGGCAGCATCTATTGAAAATTTAGATGCATGTACACTTTGACCAGCAATTTCACTTTTAAGTATCTGTCCAACAGAAATACACTCTCAATTATGACACAATATATGTAGAAAAATTTTTATAGCAGCATTATCTGTCATGGCCAAAACCTGAAAACAATCTAAATGTCCATTATTTTGGGGAAGGGGAACATTGAGCCTGTACCATGTAAAACTGTGGAGCAGTTTGGAAGAATTATGTGGACATGGATATAATGATATGGAAAGTGTGCTAAGATCTATTAGGAGAAAAAAATTGAGTGAACACTGTGATTATATTTATGTAAAAATCTAATCCTATAGCTTTGTTTTGAACCTTTATGTACCCAAAAATGCATAGGAAAGGGCTAGAAAGATACACACCAAAGTGTTTCTAGGGATTACCTGGGGAGAGGAGGGGGACTGGGGAAAAGAGGATTTCACTTCTTACTCAAATGCTATGCCTAAAATTTTTACAACACAAATGTGCTGGGTGTCTGCTTAGACAATTTATTGCAATTTTCAAAAGATGAACAATCACGCCACTGGCAGAGGAGAGGAGAGATTGAGGAGGAGCAGATCTGCTTTGGAGAGTGAGACGGTGACCGGCTGTCACCCTGTGAGCAAGAAGGGATGGGAGCCCAGGGCAGCCAATGTCCACTATGATGAGGACATGGATTCAAGAGAGAGTGGCGTGGAGCCAGGGATTGTTCGGGTGTGTGGCTGAAGGGGAGGGATCCTAAAAGATAGGTGAGCTTAGGGGGCAGCTACATAGATGGAGGGTGTCCTTCACCTGGAAAGAGGCCTGGGAAGAGAAGCAGATTTGGAGAAAAGAAAATGAGCCTGGAATTCCTGTTGTGGCTCAGCGGGTTAAGAACCCGACACAGTGTGTGTCTGTGAAGATGCGGATTAGATCACTAGTCTGGCTCGCTAGGTTAAGGATCTGAGGTGGCCACAAACCGCGGTGTAGATCACAGATGTGTCTGGGATCCGTTGTTGTTGTGGCTGTGGTGTAGGCAGGCAACTACAGCTCCGATTCGAACCCCAGCCCTGGAACTTTCATATGCCACAGGTACGGCCATAAAAAGACAAAGAAAAATGAAAAGAAAAGAAAATGAGGAGTTCCCATCATGGCGCAGCGGAAACAAATCCAACAAGGAACCACGAGGTGGTGGGTTCCTTCCCTGGCCCTGATCAGTGGGTTAAGGACCCAGTGTTGCCATGAGCTGTGGTGCAGGTTGCAGACACGGCTCAGATCTGTTGGTGCTTTTGTGGCTGTGGTGTAGTCCAGCAGCTACAGCTCCGATTAGACCCCTAGCCTGGGAACCTCCATATGCTGCAGGTGCGGCCCTAAAAAGACAAAAGACAAAAAAGAAAAGAAAATGAGCTCAGTTCAGGCATATTTGGGTGTGGCATGGAGTACCCGAATGGACATGTTCCTTGGACATCAGTCTGAAGATACAGTCACATGCACTCTATAGACAAGCGGTGCCTGAAGCTATGGGTTTGGATGAGATGCCCTAGGAACTGCTGACAGCCTGGGAAGAGTAGAAATCCAAGCAGAGAGCCCCAGAAAACACTGAGCTTTAATGGGTGATGGGAGGAAGAGCGGACCATGAAGAAGACTGAGAAAAAATGGCTGTGGAGGTGGAGGTAAACCAAGGAAAAGGGGTGATGGAGAAGTTAAGTAGGGAGAGAATTTGGAGAAATGGTCCACAGAGCATCCTATCATCAAGAGGAAAAGCAAGACCCAGCAGTTCAGAGATCACTCGCTAAGAGACAAGGTCAGCTTCAGTGAAAGTGGGGGGCTCATGCCAGACCACAGAGGCTTTGGTGGGGAATAGGCTGTGAAGAAGGGCAACAGCAGGTGGAAATGTCTCTTCCAAGAAGGTGGCAATATTGTTATTTCTACATTTTCTACATTTTCTATATAATACATATTCTCTGTTATAAGTTGGGGAAACAAAGAATAATAATTTTTAAAGGAAATGTGTTTTTTGGTTTGTTTTGTTTTTTTTGTTTTTTGCTTTTCTTAGGGCCGCACCCGCAGCATATGGAGGTTCCCAGGCTAGGGATCTAATCAGAGCAACAGGTCACAGCTAAGGCAGAAGTACGATTCCTGGCCCAGGAACTTCCACATGTCATCAGCGTGACCAAAAGCAATTAAAATGATTATGACAGGAAGTAGAGATGTGTGATACAGAAAGAGGGAGATGGGATCAGGAGAAAAGTTTTTTTAAGGGTAGGAAATTTAGTATATGTATAGGCTGTGGGAAGATGTAAGGAGAAAGTAGGGAGACATTTGAGCAAGGTCACAGGGTCACCAAAGAAAAGGAAACGATGAGCCCCAAAGCAGCAGATGGTCTCTCTCATTAAGACAGAAGAGAAGCAGAAATAACAAGGGCAGATGGACATGTATTTCTTGGTAAAGGAGGACTTTCGACCTAAATGCCTCCCTTTGGAAAGTACAGCGAAGGCAAGTCCTCCTAGATTCACAAGGGGAAGGATGGAAGGGAAATTTCTCAATAGCTACTGAAGACATCAGACATGTTGGCGAATGACTAGACAGTAGAGAGCAGTAGCCGTCAAACATTTTTTTTCTGCTTTAAGAAATACATTTTAGGAGTTCCCATCGTGGCTCAGTGGTTAACGAATCCAACTAGGAACCATGAGGTTGCGGGTTCGATCCCTGGCCTTGCTCAGTGGGTTAAGGATTCGGCATTGCCGTGAGCTGTGGTGTAGGTTGCAGACAAGACTCGGATCCCGTGTGGCTGTGGCTCTGGCGTAGGCTGGCGGCTACAGCTCCAATTGGACCCCTAGCCTGGGAACCTCCATATGTTGCGGGAGTGGCCCAAGAAATGGCAAAAAGACCAAAAAAAAAAAAAAAAAAGAAATACATTTTATACAATGGCCCAGCACACACATACATATATGTGTGTATAACTAACCCAACAGATTCATGAAACAATACCCACACCACTGTTTGAGATGAATGTTTTCTACTCTGTCCTATTTAACCTAACAAACACACAAACCAAACCTCACTAGATCAAGCTCATGATTTATCTGTGGATTGTGACCCAGGGTTTGAAAAACACTAGTATAGAACAAGCACCTAATTTCAGTTGCATTTAGTCAGTTGCTCCACTTACCCGATACAGGAGAAGAGGGATCAAGGCAGATGTATTAAAAGAATGAGGGTGGCGAGATGCAGGATCCCAGCATGGGAATTGTGTAAAGATGGACGCTAGGCTGGATAAGGAAGACAGAGGAATCGAATGAGAACAAACAGGAAGGGCCAGGAACTGGAGGTGTTTGTCACTAAGAATAGGCTTGGTGGGCATTAGAGAGCAAGCAGCAGAGACCTAGCTCTTGGATTTCAAAGTCAGAGGCAGAGTGATTCTGGAGAAATGGTCCACCGAGCATTCTACCATCAAGAAGAAAAGCAAGACCCAGCAGTGCAGAGGTCACTTGTGAAGGACAAGGTCAGCTTCAGTGAAAGAGGGGGGCTCATGCCAGACCACAGAGGCAAGAGACGCCCAGGTGTGACCTTGATATTCTGGATGATTCAAGGAAGTAGACTGCAAGGATGGAGAAATTGGAGAGAGGAGACCATGAAATGCTTGTGGTGAAAGTATAGGCATACTGTGGGTACTATCTAGGTTAGTTGGTAAAGAAAAATAAAAGCTCAGGAGAAATGTCTTAGATCTGTACTCTCCAAGTGACTTTTGCCCAATGATGAAAATGTTGTATATCTACCCTGTCCAACCCAGGCGTTACTAGCCCACCTGGCTAGGGAACACTTGAAATGTGACTAGTGAGACTGGGAAACTGACATTTTAATTCTATTCATTTTTTTTATAAAATAGCCACATGTGGATGGTGGCTACAATAGGAGGCAGAACAGTTCTAGGAGAATCATATAGTCAATTCAAAGTACTGTAATGGAATGAGTCTAAAACACTGGGAACCCATGGATACCATTTTCTTTGACGGAAAAGGAAAAGGCGACATAACCTGTTTATCTTATTTAACAGAATGTTAAGGACATGGAAATGTCCTTTAGAGATCCAGAGTTCTTGGTCTGCAGAGAAACGATATTAGAGGAAGAGATGTGGAAATACAATTTATCCATGTAAACTGACGCATAAACCAATGAGTAGACCAGTTCCTCAAGACAGCCAGTGTGGTGGCAACCAGCAGTACTTCCTGTGACCACCAGCATGCATTTTGGGGAGCTTCTCAGCTAATGACTTGGAAAAAAGGACTTCATGAAGAGACTGAGGAAGAAATTTTAAAATACTTCAGTGACTTCCATAACAATTTCTTCCCATTTTTATAGCTCTTTCTGTTAATTTTTTTAACTTATTCTCATATAGTTTATGCTTCTCCCTTTAATTCTAGGAAACTCTCCTCTTGTACCCTCACCAAATCTCTGCTTCTAGAAGGTTCCTAATGAGCCAGCTCCTGAACCTCTTGAGGATCCTTCAGCATCAATAAGGTGCCCTTCAGCTTCCTCCATCTGGACGCACATGATGTCATTTACTTCTCCAGGTACACATTGCATTCCTGATCATTTCTTGTGGCTTTTCTTTTATGTGAATACATGTTATATCCCTTTTCCCTTCCCAGTTTTATTGAGACATAATGGACATATAGCACTGCATAAGTTTAAAATGTATAGCATCATGATTTGACTTACATTTACATTTGATTGTATGTTATTTCTTTTTTTTTTTTTTTTTCTTGTTGGCCATGCCTGTGGCATATGAAAGTTCCTGGGACAGGCATCACAGGAACTTGCACCACAGCAGCAACAATGCCAGATCCTTAACCCATTGCACCACAAGGGAACTCCCATATGTTATTTCTTTAACAATTTCATACATACTCAGTTTCTATTCTGCATCTGGTAATTCTAAAATCTGAAGTTCTTAGGAATCTAAATCTTCTTTTTTTTTTTTTTTGGCTTTTTAGGGCTGCACCCACAGCATATGCATATGGAGGTTCCCAGGCTAGGGGTCTGATTAGAACTACAGCTGCTGGCCTACACCACAGCCACAACAACGCCAGATCCAAACCGAATCTGCGACATACACCACAACTCACAGCAACACCGGATCCTTAACCCACTGAGCAAGGCCAGAGATCGAACCCAAGACCTCATGGTTCCTAGTCAGATTCATTTCTGTTGCACACCTACAGGAACTACTGTCCTTCACGTTTAAATAAAATCCTAAAGTTAACCAATACCATAGCATACCCTTTGTAATAATCTTCCTAATTTACATACTATTTTTACCCCTAGCAATTTGTATGATACTATTGCCCCTAATTTAACTCTAATGTTTCAATCCCCACAAATAAAGCATTATTATTTTACATAGCTAAGAATTGTTTGGTTATCATTTTTTTTTGCTCACCAGACCTTCTATTTCAGATCTTACTTCTGGAGACATTTTTTTCATTCCTTTAGAATGGCAATCTCAAAATGTGATTTACATATCTATAGGGTCCCCAAGACTCTTTTAGGGATCCACAAGGTCAAAACTACTTCTGAGGTGTTGTCTTTTTTGATTTTTAAAGGGCCTCACCCATGGCATATGGAGGTTCCCAGGCTAGCGGTCGAGTCAGAGCTACAGCTGCCGGCCACAGCCACAGCCACAGCAACTCGGAATCCGAGCTACATCTGTGGTCTGCACCACAGCTCACGCCAATGCCAGATCCCTGACCCACTGAGCAAGGCCAGGGATCAAAACTGCATCCTCATGGATCCTAGTCAGGTTAATTAACCGCTGAGCCATGAAGGGAACTCCTGTTATTTGTCTTTTTCACTGTGTTGACACACACACTGAGGGTGCAAAAGCAGTGATGGGTAAAAGGGCTGGTACCTTAGGATGAATCAAGGCAGTGACACCAAACTAGGCTGGGAATCACTGTGTTCTCAGCATCACCGACTCACAGTCAGCCAGTTTCATTTAATAGTGTGCTTGGTGAAGCAGGAAAAAAATATATTAATTTTATTAAATCTTGACCCCTAAGCAATGTCTTTTTAAACATCTCTGTGACCAAAGGGGAAGTACAGCCAGAAGTTCTGCTGAATACCAAATGATGATGCTTGTCTCAAGGAAAAACACTTGTGCTGATTGAGTCACCAGCTTTTTTATGGAACACCGTCATTACTTAAAAGGATGACTGACAGGTGAACTATAGCTATTCAGACTTGGATAATGGCCAGATAGTTGCTCAAAATATTACTTGAGGGAATACAATGGACAGAATTTATTGCCAAATATAAAGCTCAAGTTTTCAAGCAACAATTAGAATTTTAGAAAACTTGGAGTTCCCGTCGTGGCGCAGTGGTTAACAAATCCGACTAGGAACCATGAGGTTGCGGGTTCGGTCCCTGCCCTTGCTCAGTGGGTTAAGGATCCGGCGTTGCCATGAGCTGTGGTGTAGGTTGCAGACGCGGCTCAGATCCCGCGTTGCTGTGGCTCTGGTGTAGGCCAATGGCTACAGCTCCGATTGGACCCCTAGCCTGGGAATCTCCATATGCCGTGGGAGCGGCCCAATAAATAGCAAAAAGACAAAAAAAAAAAATAAAAAATAGAATTTTAGAAAACTTGTACCGTCCACCATGAGCATGACAGATTCTCAGTAGCAGGACTTTAACAAATTTTTTCCTTGTAATTTTGCTGATTATTGGTCGTGAGTTTATATGTGGTAGATCTTAACCCAGAGGAATTCAGGGGCCCGTTGAGGTTGCCTTCCTCCAGAGCAGGCTTTCCTTTGCTTCTGCAGGGGGCCCAGGACGCTAGACCTGGGGCTATCTCATCCCCTTTCTGGTATCTCAACTAACACAAGAGTCTCAAATTCCACTCATTCACCTTGCTTTGGGCACAAAGCTTAGCTTCTGATCACATTTATTTACTGCTCACTGCCTCTCCTATTCAAATGTCAACAAAATATTCTCTTTTTTCTACCTTTGGATTTTTTTTTTTCTATTTACAGCACACATGGGGCATATGGAAGTTCATGGGCCACAGGTCGAATACAAGCTGGGCCCTATACCAGAGCCATGGTAACACCAGACCCGAGCTGCATCTGTGACCCATACTGCTGCTTGCAGCAATGCCAGATTCATTATCTGATGAGCAAGGCCAGGGATTGAACCAGCATCCTCACAGAGGCAACCCCATCAGGTCCTTAACCCCCTAAGCTACATCAGGAACTCTACCACTGGCTATTTCCCTCATGTCCTACAAACATAGCCCTGCGTCTGAAATTGCCATGTTACTTAGGCACATAAACATCGTAATAGAATCAAAACCCAACTCCAGTTTTGCTTCCCACTGTTTCTTTAAGCTGTATTTACCAGGGGATGTGCCCCTGCAACTGGATAAAAAACAGTCTTGAATCAGAATCTAGAATGTCCAATCCCGTATAATGATTATAACTGGGCTTGACTTAGGAAATCTCCTCCTCTCCCAGCTTGCTTCAGTGGCAAGTCTTCCATGCGAAAGAGGGATTGACCAACTTCTTCCCTAAGTCACTGCCTTGTGCTTCTCTTCCCCCTTCCAAGCTGAAGTCTTGATGTCTTCATGGTCCACGTAGGAAGGTGGAGAAGAAGGATGAGACAAAATACACTTACTTCATTGATATCCTCATGATTCAAGGGCTAATGCGCTCTTCAGAAGTTACCATCAATAGATAGCCTTCTCTTGCAACTTCCAGCCCCAGGTGAGTGCATTTCTAACCTGAGTGGTCCTTATAATTCCCCCCTTACACTTTGTACACCAGTGGTACATGACCAGCCTCTGTCTTCTGATTTCTTCTCACCTTTTGCAGATGGCAGGCTCTGAGACAAACCACACTGGCTCTTTCTCCCAAATACCCACATGTAGATTTTTGAAACAATGAGACAGCCCTTGTTGGGGTTGGGGGGAAACGCCAATCCCTCCCTACATCTGCCACAAGAGTGGGTGATCAGCTCTTCTCTTGCCCTCTAGATTTCCAACATCAGAATCAGACTCCAGCCCACACTCATCAAAGCTCTCCAGGTGGTACCACAGACCTGAGATAAAGAAGAAAGTGTTGGGAGTTCCCATTGTGGCTCAGTGGCTAACAAATCCGACGAGGAACCATGAGGTTGCAGGTTCGATCCCTGGCCTTGCTCAGTGAGTTAAGGATCCGGCGTTGCCGTGAGCTGTGGTGTAGGTCGAAGATGCGACTTGGATCCCGCATTGCTGTGGCTCTGGCGTAGGCCGGTGGCTACAGCTCCGATTGGACCCCTAGCCTGGGAACCTCCATATGCTGAGGGAGCGGCCCTAGAAAAGGCAAAAAGACAAAAGAAGAAGAAGGAGAAGAGGAAGAGGAAGAGGAAGAAGAAGAAGTGTCTCCATCGATGGGGGATGGGGGAAGGAGTGGAATGTATGGCACGGTTTACTCCAAAGGGGTCCTCCTCACTAATCCTTTCCTTGCTCCGTGCAATGACCCCTCTTCCTGGCCTTGACCTACTTCATGAGCAAGGTGCACAGGATTTTCAAACACGCTTTGGTATCCGTCATATTGGTGTTGCAGTCAAAACTCAGGGGAAAGAATTCCAGTCCAACACCCCGTGACTCATCAGTGAGTATGCTTTATCCAGGAGCTAGCTGAGCATTTAGTCCACCACGCTAGAGGAGGCAGGAGCATGTTCTAATAAACTCAATTAACTCATTTCAATGTTGTAAATGTATGATTAAATGCCTTAAAAATAAGGCTGCAGTATTTAGTCATACACGGAAGGCCCTGAGCTGTGAAGAATAGTGCCATCGCGCCCACAAATCAATGTCGTTTCTGGAAAATAATGACCAAGTGTGATACCGTGAAGGACCAGCTTTCTTCATTATGCATCATGCTCCAAGTTCCCTATTACACGGTATGCCTCAGCCCACTGCTACCTCATTTGGATGCACATGAGGCCCCTTTTCCCTCCAGATACGCATTGCATGATTATTTTCCGCTCTAGTAAATGAATAGCTTAATTAGCTCTTTAATTTGATTTTAAAAGCTGAAAAATATAAGTAATGGTGCAGTCTTCTTTTAATATTCTAAATAATCACACTTTGTGACTAGTTCTTAAATATGCAAACTGCCCAAAAAGAACAGAAAAAAAAAAATAGAAAAAAGCAACATCTACTAAAAGTTATTTTTGACAATTAAGAGGATATCTCTTGTTTACATTAGAGGAGTAATAGTACAAAAGTAACTGAACACATGCCAGATAATTAACAGCTCTTGGCTCATTTAAATTATGTGCACATTGCCATTTTAATGCATTTTTTAAACACCCACTTGCAATGCTATTTTACTCTTGGAAGAAAATGAATAGCGTTCTACTAGGTATGACTGGTAAAACCAAATTTGTTTCCTGTTTTCTTAGGAAACGTATGTCTTCCTGGCTTTTAGACCTACTTTTAATAATAATTAAAAACATAAAATAATAATAATTGTACTCTGGATTTATATGAGATTTCTGCATGAAAACTGGAGGCATTCTTTTATGGAAGATAATGCCTCTGTAAGAATATCATGTTGTTTCTTCATGCTCATTATATAATATGTTCATTCTAAGGATCATCTAATATTAATAATAAGAGGATTAAGACGGTGATTTTCTTTGTTTAGGAAAACACCTCAGTGGCTCCCGAGAAACAAATTCAGGTCATGAATTTTACACATTTTCTTCCAAATTTTGGCCTCTGATGATTAGTCACAAGGTAGGGATTAGCAAGAAGAGCATGTAGAAGCATGTTTTTCATCCTGGCAGATAAAAACAGGGAGCAAAGAGAAAAGATAACCACCTTTCCTTCTGAAGACATAAATCCAGAAAATTTGGTCATAAGGACAGCAGACCCACCGATCTGAAAGCTATGATCCAGACCAACAAAATCCTTGTCATTAAATGTTACGACATACAGAGCTCAGCTAAGTAACATGACACACCTCACTCAGACCTCAGAAGCTTTGGGAAGTGTTAACACAACCTGCTCACTATTATCCTGGGCCCAGTCTGCTGGACCCCAACCGCAAGCCCTGTGAAACCACAAAAGTAGCTATGGCATGACCTGGGCCCTCTAGAGGCTTCCAGTCTATTGATCAGTATACTACTGCATAGGTAATTAGAACATGGTAAGGAGGTGGACATTCTCAGAGTGCCCGCTGTGGCACAACAGGATCCACAGAGTCTCTGCAGTGCCAAGACACAGGGTCAATCCCCAACCCAGCACAGTGGGTTCAAGGGATCTGGCTGTGGCGTAAGTCGCAACTGCAGCTTAGATCTCTGATCCCTGGCCCGGGAACTCCAAATGCGGCAGAATGGCCAAAAAAGAAAAAGAAGAAAAAAAAAAAAAAAAAAGAGTTGCACATTCTCTAAGATAGAACTGGACAGAGTGCTGAGGAAATTCACAGGAGGGAGCTATTACTTCCGAGAGGAGAGACCAGAGAAAGCAAACACAGCCCTCAACGGTGTTTCCTTTTCGAGGAAAGCCATGAAAGTGTATGGACCTCAAGAGGGGCCCTTTCGGGCCAAAGGGAACAGCTGCCATACTTGCTCATGAGGCCGAAGATGATCCCACTTTATTCGTACCAAGGTTTGCACAAATGATACAAAAATAAGCGAAGGGCATACCTCGCAGAAATGAGAACGAGGCATAGTCAGAATAGCTAATGAGGTAATCCCAGAAGAGAAAAGCAGGGACTCTGGTAGAGTGGTTAGGCTGACATGTGGTATTTCATGTAGGGCCTCTTTAGTTCTAGCTTCAAGTCTGAAACAGGATAGTTCAGGCGTTGTGACCTGGTCGCGGAGGGCTAGGGAGCTGCCAGGTGAGGGGCGACTGCTGCCATGGGCATTTCTGTGCAGTTTCTCAGGCTGAGAATGAGAGGCAATCCCAACAGAAGTTTAGAACCAGTGGGCGGAGGAGCCCACACTGTTAGCCCGAGAAGATAAGGTTTTCTCCCTTCCTTTCGTATATTTACTTCCTTCTTGCTTTGAAAGAAAAAAGACCGATGGCAACAGTGCCATCTTTATTTTTAGAGGCTGACTCCCTTCACTTGATGATCTGCAATTGAGCTCCACCCGTGGAGGCCAGATACCTCACCAAGGTCCTTGAAATGATGCACTCATCATTTTCAGGATATGTGTGCAGTAATAATATTCATACTACTTTATCACATTTTTGACAACAAAATAACATGTATAAAATATGCTCTTTAAAACTAATAATTTTTGCCAAAGTATAAAGGTCTCATTACATATTTGAAAAATAGTTCCTCCAGCACATGTAGCAACCTAGTTTGTGGACTGATTTAATGTGACATGTGAAAATGAATCAACATTCTATCTTTGATCCATGTATGTAATTTCATTGATTTCAGTGGAATCTATCTTCAAGAGCCAAGGGTAGAACTGCTCCGCAATAATCTTTACCAATCCCGTTACTGTATTCACTACAAAACCCACTTCAGTTTCCATACGGACTTTTTTAAACAGCACGCATACATTATATTCCACTGAATTTGTTCCTTCCGTGCGCAGAGTACAAAATCCAGCATGGAATTGGTAATGTAAAATGACCGGAACAAGGATTCATCTGAAATAATGACAGTGAACATTCCTGAATGTGTCAGAAGGAGACACAAGTTTACATGTACTTCCTTTAGTATATAACCTGCGGTAGAGGAGAGGTCTCCCCAGCTCTCTTACTCAGCAATAATACCAATAACCCTCAGTTTTTGTCCCAATCTTCAAGATGCTTCTTTTAAGTTTTTACCAGTTTCTCCCTAACCCCCCAAATCCAAAATTCACTCTTCTACTTGCCTCAGCAGCACCCTCCAGCCATCGTCCAGCAATACAACATGGAACTTAATTAGATGCTTAAGCACTGAAAAAGGCACTTCCCACTTCTGAAGCCAGAAGACCAGGTCATGCAACAACCAGTACCAAGAAAATTAAACCAGTTCACAGAGCTCTTTTCTAATAAGGCACCAGTTAAAATTTCTCCAGCCCATAGCAAAACAAATCGAGCAGGATGTAATAGAATCGTTTTTGGTTGTTATTTTTCTTCGGAAAAAGACTACAAAGCCTGGCATTCCTTTTTTGATGTACACATGAAAAAGAGCCCAGGGCTCTGCCCAGGGGAGTCAGAAATGGTTTAGATTTATTTAGCTATTAAAACCTGCCATCAGTCACGATTTATCTGCAAAGTGGATGTCTATTTTGCACCAACTGACAGTCTTACTAAACTAGTGACAACATGAATACAATCTTCAGGAGCCAAAAGACTCTGAAATCAGCTCATATCATTCCATTTTTTAGAATTAACTCTTTCTACAAAAATTAATTCAAAGTGGATCATGGACCTAAGTATAAAAATCTATAAAACTTCTGGAAAAAAAAGAACAATAGGAAAAAAAAACTTCAGGCCCAGGAGCAGGCAACAATTTCTTAGACTTGATACAGACAGCATAATCCATAAAAGAAAAACTTGACACATTGAACCATATCAAGTTGAAAACTTCTGCTTTGCAGAAACCCACGTGAAGAGAATAGAGAGCAAGGTACAGACTGAGAGAAAATATTTGCAAATAGCATATCCAACCAAAGACTAGTGCCTAAAAAAAATATTTTTAAACTCTCTTAATTCAACGTAAAAAAAAAAAAAAAAATCCAGAAGTTCTCTTGCGGCACCATGGGTTAAAGGATCTGGCATTGTCACTGCAGCAGCTCAGTTTGCTGTGGTGGCTCAGGTTCAATCCCCAGGCTGAGAATTTCCTCATGCCACATATGAGGCAAAAAAAAAAAAAAAAAAAAAAAAAAAAAAAAAAATTCAAAAATGAGCAAAAGATAGAAACAGGAGTTCCCGTCGTGGCTCAGTGGTTAACGAATCCGACTAAGAACCATGAGGTTGCGGATTCGGCCCCTGCCCTTGTTCAGTGGGTTAACGATCCAGCGTTGCCATGAGCTGTGGTGTAGGTTGCAGATGTGGCTTGGATCCCCCGTTGCTGTGGCTGTGGCGTAGGTCGGCGGCTACAACTCCGATTCGACCCCTAGCCTGGGAACCTCCACATGCCTCGGGTGCGGCCTTGAAAAGACCGAAAAAAAAAAAAAAAAGATAGGAACAGATATTTCAATGAAAAAGGTGTACAGGCAGCAAACAAGCACATGAAAAGGTATTCAACATCCTTAGCCTCAGGGAAATACAAATTAAAACCAACCACAACAAGATATCACTGCACACCTATCACAAAGGCTTAGAGAAAAAAATAGTGGCAACATCACATACAGAGGAAAAAAAAAATGGATCACTCATACATGACTGGTGGAACCGTAAAAGAATACAATCATTCTAGAAAACATTTTGGCAATGTGGCAGGATGAGGGATGGCCCCCAAAAGGCATCCATGTCGTAAACTCCAGATCCTTTGAAAATGTTACCTTGTATAACAAAAGAGACTTTGCCAATGGAATTACGTTAAACTCGAGATGGGAAGATTATTCTGGATCATCTCGTAGGTACAACGTAAACACCACGGTCCTTATAAGAGGAAAGCAAAAACATCAAAAAGAAGAGAAGATGCTACAGACCTGGCTTTAAGTATGGAAGGAGGGACCAGATGAACCTCTGGAAGCTGGTGGAAGCAAGGAATAGAGTCTTCCCTGGAGCCTCCAGAAGGAATGAATTTTGCTCACCCTGTAAGTCTCATTTCTCAGAGGTCTGACCTCCAGAATTATTTTGTGGGTTTTTCTGTGTGTTTTTTATTTGTTTGTTTGTTTTTTGGCTGCCCTGACTCATATGGAGTTCCCAGGCCGGTTATCAGATTCAAGCCATAGTTGAGACCTACGCTGCAGCTGTGGCAGTGGGTACCTTCACCCACTGTGTTGAGCCAGGGATGGAACCTGCATCCTTAGCACTGCAGAGATGCCACCAATCCTGTGGCACCACAGAGGGAACTCCTGACCTCCAGAATTATTAGAGAGTACCTTTGTGTTGTTTTACACCACTAAATTTGCAGCCACAATAGGAAATTAATACATGCAGCTTCTTATGAAAAACATGAACTGCCACATGAGACAACAGTTGTATTCTTGGGTGTTTATTGCAGAGAAATGAAAACATGTTTATTCACACAAAAACCTATATACAAATAGTCAAAGCGGTCTAATTTGTAAGGCTCAAGAGCTGGAAATGGCCCAGATGCCCTTCGACAAGTAGGTACATACATAGCACAGAACACGCACTACTCAGCAACACAAAGGAATGAACTATTGATACACAAAGCACCTTGGATGAGTCTCAAGGGAATTACACGGAGTGAAAAAAGCCAATCCCAAAAGGTTATAGACGGTATGATTCCATTTGCCATTCCTGAAATGACAAAATAATGGCAAAGGAGAATAGATTAGGGACAGAAAGTGTGGAGGGAGGGGAGAAGGTGGATGTTATTGTGAAAGGAACTGGGAAGGATCCGTGTGATGGAATTAATGCTTAGGATCTTACTATAGTGATGGACACACAAACCTACACAGTGGTAAACCTGTGGAGAACCCAACACATACACACATACACACCCCTACAAGTAAAACTGAGGACATCTAGAATAAGAAAAGTAGATTGTATCAATGCCAATATCTTGGTTGTAACAGTGTACTAAAGTTTCACAAGATGCTCCCATTGGCGAAATGAGAGTGAATGGTACGTAAGATTTCTCTGTATCATTTCTTGCAACTGCATGTGAATATACCATTAGCATTTTCATAGAACAGTGTTCTATTTGCAGTCACAGTGCATACTCTGATAGTGAGAAAACAGAATGAATAATGCTATGGACCAGAAGAGTCAGTACTATTTATTGAGTGCTGGCTCTACATAAGACTCTATATCAAGTCTCTATATGCACAAAAGCTCATTTAATTATCACAGGGACCCTCTTAGGTAAGTGTTAATTTGCACTCCATCTATCAGTTGAGGATCCTGAGTCATGGAGAACTTAAGGACACAAAAATTATAAACAGTGAAACTTGATTTGACCAGATAATCTTATTCCAGCACCTGAAGCCTTAACCCCAGCTCTCTGAGAGGTAGTACATAAGAAGGATCCAATAGAGTAGGGCATTCAGAAATACATACGTGGGGTTAGGGTTAGGGTTAGGGTCAGAAATACATACATGGCAAAATAAAAGCACATATTTAGAGTATTAAATCATATCTGACTTAAGAATAGTTTCCTTCTACTATTAAAATTTTACATGGGATTAAAATATACACACTACTAAATATAAACTAGATAACCAACAAAGACCTACTGTATAGCACAGGAAACTAAATTCAATATCTCGTAATAACCTATAATGGAAGAGAATACAAAAAAAGAATGTATATTTAAACACATATAACTGAATCACTTTACTGCACATCTGAAACTAACACATTGTAAATCAACTATATTTCAATAAAAATTTAAAAAATAAAATAAAGTGAAAAAAATTTTATATACCAATATGCAAGTGTTTGTAATAAATACAAAAGTGGTTCTAAGATTACTGATAATATTAGTTGTATGAAGATCATAAAATGCCTAGTAAGGAGTTCCCCTTGTGGTTCAGCAGTTTAAGGATCCAACGTTGTCTGTGAGGATGCAGGTTCAATCCCTGGCCTCACTCAGTGGGTTAAGGATCTGGCATTGTGACAAGCCACAGTGTAGGTTGCAGATGTGGCTTGGATCCGGTGTTGCTGTGCCTACAGCATAGGCTGGCAGCTGCAGCTCTGATTCAACCCCTAGCCCAGGAACTTCTATATGCCGCAGGTACATATGCCATAAAAAGGAAAAAAAAATGCCTATTAAAGAGGAAGATATTATTTTACTATGCTGATAATAATAAATGCCTTTTTAATGGAAATTTTATTGAAATAATTGTAGATTCACATGCAGTTGCAAGAAATAATACAGAGAGAACCTATGTATCATTTACTCAGTTTTCCCCAGTGGTAGCATCTTGTGCAACTGTAGTACAGTATCACAACCAAGAAACTGGCATGATAGAATCTGCCTTTCTTATTTAGATTTCCCTGGTCTTATTTGTAATCGTGTGTGTGCACATGGGTGTGTATTGGGTTCTGTACAGTTTTGTCACATGTGTAGGTTTGTTCATGGAGCACAGATTAGGGGCAAAAGATATGGCAGGAGGGAGATGGGTGGCTGCAGTTACAAAAAGGCAAAACAGAAATCTCGTAGCCAGATGCTGAGGTTAGACCTTAAAGTTACAACTGCCCACATTTAGCACCAGGAATTTTACCAGAAAGTCCAGAAACTTGCCGGACGTCTCTTCTACTCTTAGTCCCCTCAGGGTTGCTTAAACCCCACAAAACACCGGATTCCAGCCACTGACACCTAGGCATGCAGTGCTAAGAATGGAGTATGTGGAGTTCCTGTCATGGCACAGTGGTTAACGAATCTGACTAGGAACCATGAGGTTGCGGGTTCGATCCCTGCCCTTGCTCAGTGGGTTGAGGATCCAGCGTTGCCGTGAGCTATGGTGTAGGTTGCAGAGGTGGCTCAGATCCTGTGTTGCTGTGGCTGTGGTGTAGGCCGGCAGCTACAGCTCTGATTGGACCCCCGGCCTGGGAACCTCCATATGCCACAGGAGCAGCCCTAGAAAAGGTAAAAAGACAAAAAAGAAAAAAAAAAAAAAAAAGAATGGAGTATGCTGTGGAGCTGCTGCATCTCTTAAACAAGCATAGTTTTTCAAAGGATACAGTGGAATCCAATGAAAGAAAAAGGAGGGCACTCTTGGGAATTCCCTGATGGTCTGGTGGTTAGTATTTGAAAGCCTCAGCCAAAAAAAAAAAAAAAAAAAAAAAGGTGGCACCCTGGCATTCTTCATTCGCAACAACATGGATAGACCTAGAGATTATCACACTAAGTGAAGTAAATCAGAGAGAAAAGATAAACACCAAACGATATCACTTCTATGTGGAATCTAAATAGGACACAAATGGACTTACCTATGAAACAGAAACAGACTTGCAGGCATAGAGAACAGACTTGGGGTTGCTGAGGGGGAGAGAGAGGGAGGCGGGATGGACCGAGAGACAGGGACTAGCAAATGCAAACTATTACACATAAGATGGAAAAACAACAAGGTCCTGCTGTACAGCACAGGGAACTATATTCAATATCCTGTAATAAACCATAATGGAAATAAACCGTAATGGAAAACCAAGATGTAATAAACCATAATATTTATAGCTGAATCACTCTGCTGTACAGTGGGAATTAACACAACACTTCAACTATGCTCAACAAATTTTTAAAAACAAAGATGATACTCTTTAGAGCTGGTAACTGACTGTGTCAAAAAAAAAAAAAGGATCTGTGCTAACATTTAGCCAATAGATTCCTCACTGCTGACTGTTTTCCTTATTCATACCATGACATTCATTATCAGATACAGTGTCACCTGAGTGCCATCATTTTGCAGTTTGTTGCAGAGATGCACTGCAATGATGCCAACTCTTATTCATTCTCAAGATCAGTTGAAACTTTCAGGGTGTGAGAAGCAGTTCTCTATGTACAAAAGAGCTTTCCTTAGAATGTACTTTTCCTGATGTATTTTAAGGGAGAGGTAGCTGACAATATTCATAACATTAAATCAAACTTCAAGTATGGCAGGAGAGAAGACACCAAAACCGGGCTGTGTATCACATCACAACACTGACATCTGTTGGCTACAAATGTACTGAATCCATCTCCCGTCTCTGCGGCTTTAGGACAGACGGCTCCTTCTAAACCAAATCTCTTGCTGGCCCTGAGCCACTGGAGGTATGTTAAGTTCTTCATTCCAAACAGGTTCCAAAGGCACGTTCATGGCTTCTCTCTCTCTCTCTCTCTCTCTCTCTCTCTCTCGTGAAAGAGGGCTTTATGCCATTTTAGTTCCTTTCTTTTTTTTTTTTTTTTTTTTTTTTGTCTTTTTCCTATTTCTTGGGCCACTCCCGCGGCATATGGAGGTTCCCAGGCTAGGGGTTGAATCGGAGCTGTAGCTGCCAGTCTACACCAGAGCCACAGCAACGCGGGATCCGAGCCGCGTCTGCAACCTACACCACAGCTCACGGCAACGCCGGATCCTTAACCCACTGAGCAAGGGCAGGGACCGAACCCGCAACCTCATGGTTCCTAGTCAGATTCGTTAACCACTGCGCCACGATGGGAACTCCTTAGTTCCTTTCTAAAGCTAAAATCAAACATCCCTGTATACAACAGCCCCACTAATCCAAGCACAAGCTCCATAAATGAGAACTGACATTTTAGTGATACAATTTTAAAATGCAAATTATGAGGAAGGTTACACAAACATTTATTGCCTGTCGCATGTCCCAGATAAATGTCTTCTGCCATTCAACCTGCTAACTCCTCTCTCCCCCTTGACCCTCCTTTTTAACCCTCCCTTCTTGAGCCCATCCTCCACTGTGCTCTTCTCTTCTCTGTGATCCTACACTTCTCTTTTTCTTCCCCTGCCCATTAACTTTGAGAATCTGCAAAGACTCCCCGTCCAGGTCTCCAGAGCCCTTCTAACACTCGGTAAACAGGTATCTAAGCACGAGGCTCAATATCCCATAGGATAAGAATTCCCTGGGAATTCCCACTGTGGCTCAGTGGGTTAAGAACCTGACTAGTATCCATAAGGATGCCAGTTCGATCCCTGGCCTTGCTCAGTGGGTTAGGGATCTGGGGTTGCCATGAGCTACAGTATAGGTCACAGATGTGACTCAGATCTGGCATTGCTGTGGCTGTGGTGTAGGCTGGCAGCTGCAGCTCTGATTTGACTCCTAGCCTGGGAAGGAGTCATATGCCATGGGAACTGCCATATGCCATGGGTGCATCCCTAAAAAAAAAAAAAAAAGAAGAAGAAGAAAAAGAAGAAGAAGAAGAAAAACTCCCTGACCTATTTCTCCTGCTGTGTCTCTTGAGGTTTCAGTGACTCAGAGTAAAAGGCATCCCCTGCAAAGTCCCATCTTTAAAGCTATGATTTTATACCCTATCAATATCTGTAGCTGTAACATTGTAAAGACTGAGCCATTGTCCCCCTCCTCCTGAATCACCACCCCTTTCCAAGGCCCCATTTCTATCAAACGCAGTGTTGTCCTCCCAGCCTCTTATTTGGAATTGCATGTGGTGCTGAGGCTGGCTCCTCCCTCTTCTCCCCCACAACATTCCCTATCCACTCCGACAACAGGTGTCCTAGTCCCCATCCCACTGCCTCTCACCTGAACAAAGACAACAGCACGTGCATCCTGTTCCACGAAAGCAGTTACCATCTATGTAATAACGACGGTAGGATGCATCCTGCCTCCAGCCTAGACCGCCCCCTAAACTTCCCACCCGCTCATCTTCACTTGGACACAAGTACCTGAAACGCTAGGAATCCAAAATCAAATTTCTATTCTTTCCTCTCTCCCCCACAACCTGCCTCCCTCCCCTCTGTTCCTCATCTGTTAATAGAAAGACCATTGACTCTGATGTCCAAGCCAAAAACCTGGGCGCTGTCCACAACCCCTATCTGTCCCTCAGGAGTCCTATTCAGTCACTCACAGAAGCTTAATTAGTTGGCCTGTGGATTCCGGGTCCTGGCTTACGCTTTACTTCATTCATTCAACCCAGCTGTGGCAGAGACCACTGTCTGACCACGCAGGGTCTGTGCTCCTCTCCTGTAGCATGGAATCGTCACAGGGGAGGAGCTCTCTAAACAGAAACTATTTCCTTAGTATCGGGGCCGGGGAAGAGGGCATATGATTAGTTCTTGCCCAGAGAACGTAAGCTGATGTTACTTGTACTACTTGGTGTTTACAAAGCAGATGTGCCTTCCCAAGGCTCTTTTCCCAACCACCAGCTGAGCAGAGTGGACTCAGGGCTTAAAGGATGATGGGGCTATGAGACAGAAGAGCCTAGGTCTCTGAATGAGCACCTGGAAAGCCGTCTACCAGGAAGACACAGCATGAAACCAACTTTTATTGTGTGAACTATTGGGGAATTCTGGGCTAGCTTTTGCAGTACCTACAGCACTCCCTATTAGTAGTAGTAATGATAATTTAGTGTCTGTTAAAACAGTGCTTGGCACATAGTAAACGCTACTTAGTTCAGGCCACCATCAAATTATTGACAGGAGCGCTCAGCTGATCTCTGTGCCTTTAGTCATGTCTGTGTCCCCTCTAGATCGTAAGCTCTGCGAAGGCAGAGTCTGGCTGTGCTCATTCATGCCGTGTATCCCCATCATGTAGCATAGGGCTTCCTGTGCAGTAAAAATGACTAGGATCCTTTCTGCCCCATCACTCCCTGGCTCATATACTCCTCTCTTGGTTTTTATTATCTAGCGCCCTTCTCCCCCTTATACCAACCCCACCTCCCCGATACACACACACACTCAGTCCCAGAGGTCTCACTTGAGCCCTCCTTCCAGCCCTCAGGCTGGCAATTCTCTCACATCCCACCCCTCTCCTTCCCTCCTCCCCCCTTTCAAGCTGCTTATAGCTCAGCTTCTGTGAATTTTTGCCTGGCTTTGTCTAGAACTGATTCTTCCAACATTTAGTTATCCAGTTGTTTTGCGTATCTTCTCCTAGAACTTTGCTTGCATTTGCAATAAATCCTGTGTGTCTAACACACACTCATTCCCGTCCCCTAAGCTCCACTGCACACTCCCTCAGGGAAGAATCGAGGCTCCCTCTTTCATGAGAGCTCCTTAGTGAGTGCCCAGTAAATACCACCCACTGAATCCAACCATTTTCTTTGTATAATCCTCTAACTAGCATCTTCTAGGGCACCTCTAGGGCCAGCCTTTTTGTGTGTGCGTACTTCAATTTGGAGGATTTAAATGGAAATGCATCCATAAATCTAGAATGAAATACATTATTTACCAAAATAAATATCGCTACTGATGTCCTTTGTGACTATGTAGTTTTCCACGAGGGGGAAACCGAATGTTAGAGCATGAACTAAGCAATTAGGGCCAATGTGTAAGTGTCTTCATAACAAGTAATAGTAGCAATACTAATTTAATGTCTATGAAACTAGTGCTTGGCACATAATAAATGCTCTGAAAACATCTCCCTTAATTCTGACACGATAAAATGGTCTTCTTGTTGTTTCTGAAGAATTGTCTCAGTTTCTTCCTCACCTTTCTTTTTAAAGGAGCCCATAACTGAGGAAGGGGACTGTGCTGGAGACATCTGAAAGGGTCCCGGATGAGGCTTCCAAAAGACAACGGTTTGATGAGCACGGCAGAATGAAGCTGAAAAAGATGCGCTGGGTGTGCCCCGCCTCAGAGATGACCCCCCTGTCTTCCTAGGGTGGCTGCTGATAAGTTACAGGGAAATCCTAGAAGTTCAATGCCTATTCCTAATATAGACATCATCATCGCTACTGTTATTTACCCTCTGCCTAGGCTCCGCTCATCACACGGTCAACCAGGTCCTGCCGTTTGGTTTGCTAATTGTCCTGGGTCACCTAAAGCACAGGGGAGCAATTCCGGAATGCTGACACCCAGGACCAAAAATCTCTTCAAACCATTCGACTGAGCACTCCTCAAAGAGACATAACCTAGCTCCTAAGGAAATGTGTTTAAGCGTTCAGGCGTGCCTCCCCATGCTTTAGAAAAATTATTTTTCATTTGTGTGCTGTACTTTATCACTTTGTGTGCAGGCATCCTATATATTGCGCTGCACAAAAATAATTGATTACTCATGAGTGACAGAGTAATTGGCACTACCCTGGTTATTCAGCTATTTTTATGCATTATAATTACCAGCTTCAGTACACTAGACAGAGTTTAATGTTCTTGAAAATTAATATTATTGAAGGACTTGATACAAACAAATGTAATGTTCTTAAATTTAAAGCTTGTCACACACTGATAGAGTCTCACATGGTTGGGTATTTATTAACATTTTGTTTTAATCATTCCAAACCGATTTATCGCATTGCAGAGCCCGCAGCTCAGGTCAATTCAGTACAACCGAATTCTAGTAAGTGTACAATGTGAATTGAAGTTTGCAATAGTAATATTACATGTTTAATGCTGTGAAGACCAAGAATCTTTTGCTCAGTGACCTGCATTATAGCTGAGTTCCCCAAAAGAAAAAAAAGAAAGGAGTCATTTATATACCATCTTAATAAGTGCCTGGTGTGCTCAGGCTGCGTGAAATATATTTAAAAAGCACAATAATATACAACAATGATGTCTATGAACCCCCTGGAAGAAATTCCGCTGCACTGTGATCTGTGATGCAGGAGCCAGTCTTCCCAGGATAAAAGACGAGACTGCAAAGCTGAATCTGGCTCTTAACTTGGTCATCCTACCCGGAGTGATGGTACCAAAACAGAATATCTTTTGTGATGCTTTCGGTTATATAAATGGAACCCCTCACTTTATTTATTTATTTATTTATTTTTGCTTTTTATGGCCGCATTCGAGGCATATGGAGGTTCCCAGGCTAGAGGTCTAATCAGAGCTACAGCTGCCGGCCTACACCACAGCCACAGCAATGCCAGATCGGAGCCATGTCTTTGACCTATACTACAGCTCATAGCAACCCAGGATCCTTAACCCACTGAGTGAGGCCAGGGATCGAACCCTCAACCTCATGGTTCCTAGTCAGATTTGTTTCCTCTGTGCCATGATGGGAACTCTGCCACTTCCACTTTTAAATGACTTAATCAAATCTCTCAAAGTGCTTACTGGTTCATGAAACCTTTTCCTCTTCACTGCTGTAATAATTCCTAGTTTACATCAGCCTTTTTCCTTCCTTTTTTTTGTGCCACACTTGCCGCATGTGGGAGTATCCGGGCCAGAGATGAAACCCTCACCATGGCAGTGACAACATCGGTTCCTTAACCACTAGGCACCAGAGAACTTCTTTCTTTCCTCTTTTATTCTGTCTGGCTTTGCACATTTAACAGCACAGGAAGTTCTACACGTTTTTCATTGAGGCTGTCCATCTGAGTGGGCTCCCCCCTGCCATAGCTTCCCACTCCCTGTTGCTCCTACCCTAGAGGAACTGCCGGGCGAGATTGACCATCTGGGGGTGCCTTCCGACTATTCACCTCTCTCCCATCTTCATTTTCCCTCATCCTTCCCTCCCAATCCCATCCAGCTTTTTTCTCTTCCTCAACAGTTGGTACTTACATACTTAATACTGAAGTATTTAAATAGTGCTTTCAGCTGCCTGTTCCTAATGCAAGAACTAGATTCATGAACTTTCATTAATCTCATTACTTTCTTTAAGACAATAATTAAAGTTACATTTTGCTCCTGTGGCTCATGATTGCTTTTTTTTCCCTATGAGTTAGCAAGAGTCCCTTAAAAGAAAATTATTTCCTATCCCCAGTATAATGGCTTAATAGATATGAATAAAAGAATCACAGCATATTTTACTATTATTATCTTTAAGAATATTGAAGTTAGAAAAGACAGGGGTAGTAGAATCAACCTGAAATTTGGAGCCAAAATTTTAATATTTCTTCCCAATCAGATTAATAGAGTAACATAATTTCAAGCAATTGACTCTATTGTTCTAATACACATTACTTTAGTAATCAAAGTGCCAGCTTGATTAACTCCCATAAATTTGCACAGAAAAAAATGCTTATTACCTCATACCAAATACAAAATTAACTCACAATGGATTATAGACCTAAGATTATAATTCTTACCATGACTAGTAAGAACTAAAACAACAAAACTCTTAGAAGGAAACAGGAGTAAATCTGTGTGACCTTGAATTAGTCAATAGTCTCTTAGATATGACACACAGAAGCACAAGTGACAAATGAAAAAAAATAGATCAGTTGGACTTCATCAATATTAAAAACTTTGTGGTTTAGAGAACACCACAAAGAGAAAAGACAAACCATAGAATGAGAGGAATATGTGTAAATTATATATCTGATAAGAGTCTAGTATTCAGAGTATATAAAAACTTACTACTCAACCCAATTAAAAATGGGCAAAAGAAGTTCCCATTGTGGCTCAGTGGCAACAAACCTGACTAGTATCCCTAAAGATGCCGGTTTGATCCCTGGCCCCACTCAGTGGGTTAAGGATCCAGCATTGCCATGAGCTGAGGTGTAGGTTGCAGACATGACTCTGCTCTGGCATTGCTGTGGCTGTGGCATAAGCCAGCAGCTGCAGCTCCAATTCGACCCCAGCCTGGGAACTTCCATATGCTATGGGCGCAGCCCTAAAAAGAAAAAAATTGGCCAAAAGATTTGAATAGCTATTTCTCAAAAGATGAAATACAAATGACCAATAAGCCCATGAAAAGATGCTCAATATCATTAGTCATTAGGGAAATACAAATCAAAACCACTATGAGATACTACTTCATACCCACTAAGATGGCTACAAACAAAAAGATAGACAATAACAAGTGCTGACAAGGGTGTGGGGAAAATTAGAACCCTCAAACATGTAAATGGAATGTAAAATGGTGCAACCACTTTGGAGAACAGTTCGGCAGTTGCTCTATGTTAACTATCAAAAAGTTAACATAGAGTTACCACATGACCCAGAAATTCCACTTGTAAAAGTTTGAAAACATATATCAAAAAAATTTGAAAACATCTACCCCCACAAAAACTTGTAGAAACAACCAAAAAGTAGAAACAACCCAAATGCCCATTAATGATTATTGAAGGCATAAGCAAAATAGATAATGGTATTATCATTGCAATGGAGTATTATTCAGCCATAAAAAGCAACTGATTCATACTAAAACATGGATGAATCTTGAAAACATTATGCTAAATATTTTCTTTCTTCTGCTTCTTTCAAGTGAAAAACATACGCCACATATTATATGATTCTATTTACATGAAATACCTAGAACAGGCAAATCCATAGATACAGAAAGCAGATCAATGGTTCTCAGGAGCTGAGAAAGAATAAAATGGAGAATGAATTCCAGCAGGTGTGGGATTTCTTTGGGGAATGATTAAAATACTCTGATGAGACTAGGCACATTCAGGGTAGTATGGGTAAAGACGAATGATTAAAATATTCTGGAATTAGATAGTGGTGATGGTTGTACAACTTGATGAATATACTAAAAACCCCTGAATTGTATACTTCTAAAGGGTGAACATTGTAATATGCAAATTATATCTCAATAAGTTGTTACTCTTTCGTAAGTGCTAATTGCTAGGAAGTGCTTTGTGCTCTGATCAGCAAAGGAGCTCCCAGAGATGGAGACTGATTGGTGTCTACAGACCTAGAGTGGATAGAGTACCAGGGTCTTCGTTCTGGCTTTCCACTTTTTGTTCTACTTAATTATTTCAGAAAACTGACTTGTGTTGATGTTATTTTAGTTACGTTAACTTCTGATAACCTCAGTTTTCTAAGATATTCACTCAAGGGAGTTAAAGTCCAAATGTTAAGATTATATATTTCAGGAGGGAGGTGAGAGAGAGTGGGATGGACTAGGAGTTTGGGGTTAGTAGATGCAAACTATTAATTTAGAATGGATAAGAAATAAGTTCCTGCAATATAGCACAGGGACCTGTGTCCCATCATTTGGGATAGAACATGATGGAAGATAATGTAAGCAAAGGAATGTAGGAGTTCCCATTGTGGCTTAGTAGGTTAAGAACCCAACTAGTTTCCATGAGGATGCAGGTTCGATCCCTAGCCTTGCTCAGTGGGTTAAGGATTGGGCATTGCTGTGGCATAGGCTAGCAGCTGCAGCTCGAGTTTGACCCCTAGACTGGGAACTTCCATATGCCACAGGTGCAGCCTTTAAAACCCAAAAAAAAAAAGAAAGAAAGAAAAGGAATGTGTATATGTGGTGTATGACTGGGTCACTTTGCTGTGCAGCAGAAATTGGCATGACATTGTAAATCAATTATACTTTAATAAAAAAATAAACAAATATTTTAAAAGATTTCCAGACATCTATACAGTCATGGTCTTCTCTTAAAAAAAAAAAAAAAAAAAAAAAAAGAGTATACATTGAAGTCAGTACAGTTACTGTTTTAATCCCATCTCTACCAAATGGGAAACTTTGGTCACATTATTTAACCCTGCCAGACCTCATTGATCTTCACGGCAAAGTGGGCCTAACTATACCCAACTCACAGATTGTAGAGAATGAAACAATATGCATAGCATTTATTGGGGTCCTTGACAGGGAGGAAGTATTCTGTAATTGCATCTATTATTAGCTCATCATTCCTTTCCAGTTCTAAAATCTCTGAGATGTCTAATAGAATTACAATTTAAACAGTATATATCATAAAAATAGCAACAAACATAGAATAATCGCTTAAGCCAACTTAACACAGAGCTTAAAATAATAAGAAAAAGTTCAAGTCCTGTCATTCTGTACAAACACAACAATGTGTCCTTAAATACTTTTTTCCAACTTCTGCCAGTTGCCTGCTTTCTCAGACAAGAGTACCCAGTGATAGTTCAGTTTTCCTGAAAACACGAACATTTTCTTTCCATAATCTGGCTAGACTGTAGGCCATGACTTTCTTATCCTCCTTAAGGTTGCTCTGGTGGGTCACAAAACTGATGGATGTGCAAGGTAAGTCTATGATAAGCCGCAGTGACAGAGACTGTTCTGAGTCAGAGAGAAGACACTTTGGTGATGGCCCAGGGATTTTTCCCTACTAATTTCGATGCCCACATGCTTGAGATGCAATTTCTTAGACTGCCAAGAAACACTATGGACATCATTTGCAAAATGACAAAATTACAGGGACATCTCCACTAACTGTTTGCTAGACTGACTTCTAGCACTCAAGGTGTCTTCCCTTTTCTTCAAGCAGTAATTTATCTAAAAGCTAATTACCAGCCATTAGTTCCCCCACCGAGCTTGCCCAGCAGTCTAAGTTGAGAGTGAAGACAGGGGGGAAATGATATAACTTACCCAAGACACAGACTAATTGTTCTCAAAAAAGAGAGAAACAAGAGTTCCTGTGATGGCTCAGTTGTTAACGAACCCGACTAGTAACCATGAGGCTGCAGGTTCAATCCCTGGCCTCGCTCAGTGGGTTAAGGATCCGGGCGTTGCTGTGAGCTGTGGTATAGATGGCAGATACGGCTTGGATCCCACGTTGCTGTGGCTGTGGTGTAGGCCGGCAGCTGTAGCTCTGATTAGACCCCTAGCCTGGGAACCTCCATATGCCACAGGTGTGGCCCTAAAAAGACAAAAGACAAAAATAAATAAATAAATAAGAAAAAGGAAAAAAAAAAAAGAAAGAAAGAAAAAAAGAAACAAAAAAATAAGGCTAAAAATAATTGTCAGCAATACTATTACCAACAATAATAACAATGACAATAGCAATAACAAATTCCTGCAAACAAAATCCCTTAGACTGGGTTGTGGGATAATGAGGTGTCATTTTATTTTTAAATGAATACCTGCTACACCAAGAAACAGCAATCTGTGATTAAATCTAAAGCTATCCAAATCCCTTCAGAGCCTGTGAACATTACCATAAAATAAAAAACACTGTGGAGTCCATAGATCAGTCCATCTCTAGTAAACATGACAACCTAGGGGAGGGAGAGAGCAGGTAGAAACTTCAGATAATCCCTCTAAAACATATTAGGGTTTCTACAGGAAGCCTGTCCTTCATCTTCAAAGGTGCCCGCAGGGAAATTACAACCCGTAAACACAAACAAATGGAGCCTTGTATTGAATCACAATCTTGAATATATGAAAACAATACCATTCCACAGATTACTCCATAGTCCCAGGAACTGACAAAGTACGCAGGCTTCAGCAAGACTGTGGACACACACAATGGCATTTAGAATAACATGACTCCATCTTGATCTTGTTCTGCCATCTGTGAAGCTCCACAATTAACACATCCTACTGAGACTTACCATTTCATCAAACTGGAATACTGCATGTAGGTCCACAGGCTTTGTGATACAGTCACTTAGATACACTGATTCACAAGGGGAAACCACAGCTTGGGACACATCACAGTAAAAATATTGGGCACTCAAATAAAAAACCTATTATAAAGCCTATGCCTTGGCACACTTTTGTGAAAGGCAATGGACTCCATGCCTCAGTTTTCTCATCAATAAAGTGGGGATAGGAATTGGATGTATCTTGTAGGGTTGTAAGGAGAATTAAGTAAGTTAACAAGTGTAAAACACTTAGACTAGTGTGTAGTGCAGAGGAAGTACCATACAGGAGTCAGTTGTCATTATTTCTACGGGACTAGAGGTGGGGGTGCCAGGAGAGTGCCATTTCAGCCTGACCAACAAAAAATGAGCCCTTTGGTTTGGCCCTTCTGGATGCTTGGACTTCGAAATCTAACCTGACTGATGGTCTGGACCAACAGATAAGCCCCTCTGTTACCAATTTGAGGAGGAGCCCATGAGTTCTCTTTGGTCCAGGTAACTTGAACTCCTGAATATTCAGGGGATGGGAAGGAGCACACTCTGGATGAGCAAACACTAACTAGGAGACGCCTTAAGGAGACCATCCGTGTATTACCAATTATGCAGAAAATTATGATACAGCAGAGTCTACCAATAATAACATTGATGCAACAAATTTTGATAACTCAAAAAGCACTTCAAAATCCAATATTCCAGGATCATTACTATGAATAACAGTGATCACCATACTGGCAGTTTCTTATAAAACTAAACATGCAAACAATTGTACTCTTGGACACTCATCCAGGAAAAAAATGAAAACTGATGTTCACACAAAACCCGGAATTATAAGTATTCGTAACAGCTTTATTTGCAATCGCCAAAATATGGATATAACCTACACATCCCTAAACAAGTAAATGGTTAACCGTTGATTGTTTTTCAGTGATATCTTTTAAGACATCATTTGTGCAGAGAAAAAATAAAATAAAAGGAATTCTTAGAAGTGAAAAAAATGCTGATGACCCTGCCCCATCTCAAAGCAACTAAATTTGACTCTGGGAGTGGGAGCGGGGCCCAGGCATCTGTTAGTCATAGAAACTCCCTCCGGTGATTTCAATGGGCAGCCAGGTTTGAGGCCGGCTGCTGGAGACGCTAAGAGCATAAACCACCTGAGGACAGGAATAACATCTCTTTGCCAGCCCAGTATTCGCTGTATCTGGCATGGTGCCTGCATACAGTAGGCATCTGGTATATATTTAGTAATATTAAAAATGAGTGGCTAAGATAGAAATGATCAAAGATTGAGACCAAATGTCACTTACTTTGTCGCCTGCTTGGAACCAAAGAGTCAAATTAGGTACAAGATAAAGTTCAGGTTAAGCCTCCAAACCCTTCCCAATCTCCCCAAAGCGACTGTTGAAAAGCCAAGAAATCCATGATTGCATCAATGATCATTGTTATTCCCATGAGTTAACAGATAGATACTTTGTCTCTAGGACAGTGAGAGCAAAATCTCATCTCCAGGTAAATGAGGATCTAGAGCCCCTGGCAGCATCAGCCTCACCGGGGAGCTTGTCTGAAATGCAGATTCTCAGGCCCCCTCTCAAAACAACAGAATCAGACAGAATGTGCATTTGAACAACATCGCAGGTCATTCACACCCTCTTTAAAGCTTGAGAAGCACCCATCTAACCCAAGTGGTTGAGAGAACCAGCTGGCTCCATGGGGAAGGTCCTCAGCCCAGGAGATGTAATAAAGGGTAGGAAGAGACCCTCAGATGAGGATGGGGGAAGCAGTGGAACCACATCCAGAGACCATGTCGCGGAGCTTTCTGACCTGCACAAAACCTCCAAAGCATCTGAGGACCTGACTCCTTAACTTCTCAAGTGCAAGTATTAAACTTGAAAGATCAATGAGCAGGTAAACCCATACGGCAAAGGAGAATAGCCTATGGACACCATATAGTGTGTTTATTTTTGCCCTGAAGGATCTGGGTGAAGACAGTGCCCTGAATAGGTACTGGGTGCCATCCTGAGATGGACTACAGAATGTGGGTGTCTCTGAATTACTGGTGGGGCAGCTGAGGCAAACTCTTTGGGTTTGCTCAGGGAGGCAGAGTGGGTGGAACGCCTTGCTCCCTCACCCACGTGGACAGAGTTTTATGATCCCCACATGATGTCCATTGAGCTGGGCACTCCCCTCACAGCACCAGAGAACAGCACCGAGACCCCTTAGAAACCCCCACGAGCTTGTCCCCATGTCTAGTAGTTTAGGTAGCATGTCAGCACCCTTCCCAGCATTTATGATTGGTGGCTATTATTTTCATCACTTATTTCATCCTAAAAGCAGCCTTCTGTGGCCTTTGCAGACTGAAGGGGATGGCTGTGGTTGTCTTTTGTCTCACAGGGAATCTCACACCTGCAAGGAAATGATTTATTTTTTGCACATTCCAGATACCCCTTATGCAAATTTCTCCAGATTCCGATTATCACCTACACAGCCTTTCCTACAGAGTCGGTAACTGACGCCCACCAGAAGTTCACAGAGAACAGCTCCCAAACCAGGGTGAACATCTAGGGAAGAGCTCAAACCTCAACGCACTCCAATTCTTAAGAGGCTCTCTGCCCTCCCAGTAACCTGCCATAGCTACACAGACTCAGAAACACCAGAATGGGAGATCTCAGCCAGGAGGTATGTTGCCACAATTATGCTTTGCCCTGCTTTTGCCCTTGACGAAATTGCTTAAACTATTTTCTGCTCTACACCATCATACACAGAAAACATTTTTCATGCCTGGGCTCTGGCTTGAGGCAGTTTCTGCATTCTGCAATCAGGAGGAAATTGATTAATGTGAATGTTTTAGCTGTGGTTGTTGTTTGTGTATAAACTTTTGTTAAAACAAGTACGGCAGAATAAATGACCCTTATGTAGACACCTATTAAGGCACTAAAAGGCTTGGCTACATTCATCTGAGACGCGTACACATAACGAGGGGAACAATGAGGGGATCAGCAGCTGCAAGGGGTTGAATTGAACACTTCAACAATGGAAAAGTTTTTCAGACCCAAATACCAGCAATCAAAGAGAATTTTTGCAGATAATCCTGGAGAAAGAAAATAATAAAATAAAATAAAAAAAATGCTAGCCAACTTTGCACCAGTTAGCATAAGGTGGCCATCTGAAACATGTCAGCTTAAGAGACGACGTACCACCATTCTTTGGTCCAACTGCAGTATTCAGAACTGTTTCCCCAAATAATCCCAGATGGCATGCCACAAAATTTCAATTCATTTTAAAAGCTTTCTTTGCAGTTATTATGTGATTGAAAGTGCAAAAGCAAGTTGCTATTCTCATGGCACTATTTGCATTGGCTATTATCCCCTAAAATCCCCTTTAAACAGCTACATTGTCAGCCCATAGGCCTCATTTAGAACTACAAAAAAGCCCAGATTAATTCGATCAAAGAAAGAGCCAAGTACAAAATGCACTTTTCAAACTGTATCAGAGTGGGTTGCTTTACAGATCGCTTCAGGGCAAGAACCGCAGGGGAAAGAAAGCCCCGAAATAAAGCTTGGTTACGAAGCGAAATAACTTGGTTTGGCTCCTTCTCTGATTTATTGGAGCACCTCGAGACGAAATCTCCAATTAAAAATTCTTAGAGGGAAATATATTTAAATACAAATGCTGACTCGGATGCCCGCAAACGGCAGCATCACGTTCATACCCTTGCCTTTCGGCCACCATTCTCCTCGTGTGGGTAACCTGGTTAGTTAGCAGGCATCTCTGAAATCTCACACATTAATAAGCCAAAGGACTCTGCACTGTAAACATTTATATCCAGGTTTTTTTTAATCCCATCCCCAGAGGAAATGTTGTAAGTTACCACAAAATAAGGATTTGCTGGGAAACAAAGGAAAATGGAGGTGACAGGCTTTCTTTTCACAAAACAAAACTTGCTAGGGGTCAGGTGGAATTTGGGGGTGCGAAGCTTGCCGCAAGCCCGCCTTCAGCAGGCAGGCTGATGGGGCTGCCGCCGCGGTTGGTGGGTTGGATTGAGTCTCACCTGGGGGTCTGGAGGTGGGGGAGAAAGCTGGGGTGAGCCAAGCTGAAGTGTGGGTTTCTTAGGGACGCTCCATTGGTTTCCTAGGCAGGGTGAGCAGCGTCCGTTTCCACTGGAGATGGTGTGGGGCGCTGCAGCCGGCCAGCTCCCTCCTCCCTCTCTGCCCGGAGCTGTTCCCCTCAGCCGCTGCTTTTGTGCGCTGAGAACATTTTACTGAGAAGGGATCGGCTGCACAAAGGTAGGGCTCCAGGACGTGTGCAGCAAGTTGTGCAATTGCCTCTTCAGGGACCGAGCAGGGCCAGCTGCTACAAATATGAAAGTGATTTGCACCAGGGAGGAAACAGGCAATTCTGGCTGGGGGTTTCGGTTCAATCTTTCACCCTGGGAGGGATGAACTCCGATTCCTGCTGTTGCCAAAACCACCCTGGAGACAAAATGCATCATGCTGTTCTAATCACATCCCATATGATGTTTGGGAAGGGCACGCTTATCAAGGGGCTCCAACCATTAAGCACTTGTCTCGAAATTCTTGGTCACATGCTCCGCTAGAAATGCCCAGGGCTGTTATTCAAATGGCACATAGGTGTTCACAATCCCCACCAACCAAATCTCATAATCATCCCAAGAATTATCTAGAGAAATCAAATATGGACAGGAAAGCCTGCAAATTGGAAAAGGTACCCACCTCCCACCTTTGAAGTCAAGAAGACAGGGAAAGACGCAAATGGTGAACACTTATAGGAAAGGGATTATATAGACTCAATTGCTTTCAGTGAAGGAAAATATTCAGTGCCTCCCCCCGCCAAATCCTCCAAATTTGTTGCAGTCTTTTCCTGCAACAAAATTGTAACTACAGAAACATGGTACAAAGAAAAATCGTTCTGGTTTTTCAAGAACTGGAAGAACTTTCTGAAATTCTGCACACATGAACCTGTAAAGGAAAAGGGAAAGACAACCACGTTTACTGATTCCTTATGAGAAAATGACATCACTGGCAGGAAACAGATCCACAGTCATTTGTTAGTGAGTTTCTATAGACTGTTGCCTGTTTGGAATGGAAATGTTTCCTGTGATGTTTTACATAGGTCTCACTGGAGCCCTAACTGAAAACACAATTACTTCCCTAGATGGTAAATGTTTGTCTAATCATAATTCAAAATTCTTCCAAGCATAATAAGAAAGGAAGATCAGCACCAGGGGGCTTGTTGGAGTCTCTCTCGGTGCTTCCTTGCCCAAGGGTAACAATGGATAGGCAAATTGAGCAACCAAGTTAAGGCAACTAAAGAATCAGATCCCTCGAGGATGAAGGTCAATGTCAGTGTACCAGCAAAGGAACTCAGACCAGCCAAGGGTCGACCAAGGGAGAGAGAGTTCTAGAATGAGTGGTAGAGGGACAAGAAGATGAGTATCTATTACAGCCAAGGGACAGGCTGCAGCACCAGGGACTGTAGACCATTTTGCTAACTCTCTTACCTTAAATCTTTTCAGAAAGGATGGCTGGCCATCATCTCGTGAGGTACTGAACTCCTTTCTCAGGGAAGACATCAAAAACATCTTGATGTTACAAAAATGAAGGCCATGTGACATCGTACAGTGTGAGAGCCAAATATGCTGGGAGGGTGCAACTGATGTGAGAGATGCCAGAGCAGAGCTGTTCTCAGCACCTCTTTCTTTTGTGCTGGTCCAGACCTTCTCAGTCTCACTCATCCAGGCAAGTTGCAACTGGAGTGACTTTCTCCATGTGGTCTCTGACCCACTTCAGGCACATTAAAGCTGGTAGGTAGCACCTTGCTCCACGCCAAGCCAAGCTGCTCCAGGCTTCCCAATTGACACCAAGGCCTGCTACACAGACTATTCACACACAGACCCTCACAACCAGCTGCAGACTTTGCAGAGCCCAGTACAAAGTGAAAATAGGAGACCCTTGTTCAAAAAGCTTTTTTTCTTTCTTCTCCAGGCTCTCCCTTGACCTGTCTTGGTATGTTTTACCTGCTCTTTTTTGTCGTACTCCCTCGGGCAGACAGGCACACACCAGCTGAGTGCAGGCTCTCCCATGTCTAGGGCACCACCCAGGACTGACTTAGGGCGCAAAGCTGGAGCTGAAACTATCCCAGGGTGGCAGGGAAGAGAAGAGGCTGCCGTGAGCAGAAACTCCAAGCCCTCCCAACCCATGCTTCATCATCCCTCAGGTTCCACTTGCAAAGCACAGATTCATAAATAAAATTATTAAGAATTTCCAGGCAGCAACAAGAGAGCATTAAACTCCAAGAGCAGGCCCCCTTCTGAGGTCAGCTGACTTCATTGGTCACGTGCCCAGGAAATCGGCCCTGGCACTCACACATGCCCAGATGAGAGGGTAAACTCACCCTGTGGAGCAAATTTTAACCAATGGGAGTAAACTCTTCTCCCTCCTTAATCCAGACTTACTATCCCTGAGAGCGGTTCTCAGAAAACCATCCTGTAAAAAACAAGTCACACTTGATTCCAACTGCAGGTTGGGCATTTTTGTATTTGGTCTCTTTCCTTCTTTTCTTCATCCATTTGAGCTGCCTCCCCATTAAAGCGACAGCGCATGAGCCATTTCCACAGGCTCTGAATTTTGGGCACCTGAAGCTAAGACCATCAGTTAACTGAAAAAGCAAGGAAACAAGGAACATACTCTAAATATTTTATTTTTATTTAATGTTTTATTAAATGCTATTTTAAAATGTTTAGGCATGCATTCGTTTGTCAATTTTCCAAAGGTTGGGTTTTTTTTTCAAAGATTGGTTTCACTGATTTAAGTTCTGCTTTGTCTTTGTTTAATAAATCACAACCATAATGCATCATTTACAATTTGTGGACTTGATTTATTAAAAGTAAAACAGGAATTCCCGCTGTGGCACAGTGGCTTAAGAATCTGACTCCAGGGAGTTCCCGTCGTGGCTCAGCAGTTAAAGAACCCGACTAGCATCCATGAGGTCACAGGTTTGACCCCTGGCCTTACTCAGTGGGTTAAGGATCCGATGCTGCCGCCGTGAGCTATGGTGTAGGTAGCAGGCATGGCTCAGATCCCGCCTTGCTGTGGCTCTGGAGTAGGCCAGCAGCTACAGCTCTGATTGGACCCCCAGCCTGGGAACCTCCACATGCCCTAAAAAAAAAAAAAAAAGAATCCGACTCCAGTGGCTCAGGTCTCTGCAGAGATGGAGGTTTCATACCTGGCCTGGCACAGTGTGTTAAAGGATCCGGTGTAACCACAGCTTCAGTGTATGTCACAGCTGTGGCTCAGATTCAGTTCTTGGCCAAGGAACTTCATATGCCATGGGTATGGCCATTAATTAACTAATTAATTAAAATAAAACAATAATTTAAAGATACCTTATTTTTTTGGATGCCCATGCCATTTGGAAATTCCCAGGCCAGGGATCTAACCCATGCCACAGCAGTGACAATGTAGGATCCTTAACCTGCTGAACCACTAGGAAACTCCTAAAGATACCTTTAAGGCAACTTGAATGCATAATTTCTCTAAATTTTTATAGTTTTCTTTTCTGATCCTTAACAGTTGCCCTGCCAAACCTAACTTGGCAGCACTATTTTAGTGAGTATCTATATTGTCATTCCAAAATTTTCAGCTTAGTTTCACAGTACTGATTCTTTTTACTACTTTTTCACAAGTTTATGTAATAGTTAATTAAATTGCAATCACAAGTATATTACCTGTAAACAAGTTAACATTCAAACAGGTTTAGGAGTTCCCATCGTGGCTCAGTGGTTAACGAACCTGACTAGGAACCATGAGGTTGAGGGTTTGATCACTGGCCTTGCTCAGTGGGTTAAGGATCCGGCATACCTGTGAGCTGTGGTATAGGTTGCAGACACAGCTCGGATCTTGTGTTGCTGTGGCTCTGGTGTAGGGCGGTGGCTACAGCTTCGATTCGACCCCTAGCCTGGGAACCTCCATATGCCGCAGGAGCGGCCCTAGAAAAGGCAAAAAGACAAAAAATAAACAAACAAACAAACAGGTTTATATCCTGACGATTCCAAAGACAATCACATCTAAATACATGTACATATAAATAGGTTTGAGGGCAAACACAATCCATTGCTGGTGACATTCAGCTCCACTGTAGGTATGGAAAACCGTGGTGTCCTTATATTAGTGATTCTCAAAGTGTGCCTCCAGACCAGCAGGATCCACGCCTCCTGGAAACTGGTTAGAAAGGCAAAATACTCAGGCCCCCTCCAGACCTACTGGAAGTGAAGTTTAGAGATTCAAATCTCAGGAGTTCCCACTGTGGCTCAGCAGAAAAGAACCCAATTAGTATCCATGAGGATTAGGGTTCAATCTCTGGCCTCATTCAGTGGTAAATGATCCCACAGTGCTGTGGCTGTAGGGTAGACCAGCGGTAGCTACAGCTCCCATTCGAGCCCTGGCCTGGAAACGTCCGTATGCTGCAGGTATGACCCTGAAAAGCAAAAAAAAGAAAAAGAAATGCAAGTCACATGCAAGCATGAGAAGCACTGTCCCAGAGAACTGTTTACTAGCCTGGAGTAGTCACATGATGAGCAACAACTAGTACATTTGGTTGAGGAAATAAGTGTCCTTAATTTAACAAGTTGGTTGATTGGAGGTCAGTTAAAAGAGCTTCTACTCTGTTTTGTTAGGATTAGGTTTGACTTCGAATAAACAAAAAACCTAAAACGACAATAGTTTATGTGACTATAGTTAATACTACTAAATGTACACTTAAAAGTGGTTATGATGGTAAAGTTTGGGTTATTTTTACTGGAATTAAAAGTACATTAAATAAAATTTAAATTTAAAAATAGCTTAAGGAGTTCTTGACGTGGCACAGGGGAAACGAATCCAACTAGGAACTATGAGGTGGTGGGTTCGATCCCTGGCCTCGCTCGGTGGGTTAAGGATCCAATGTTGCCATGAGCTGTGATGTAGGTCACAGACATGGCTTGGATCTGGCATTGCTGTGGCTGTGGTGTAGGCCGGCATCTACAGCTCCGATTAGACCCCTAGCCTGGGAAGCTCCATATGCCATGGGTGCGGCCCTGAAAAGACAAAAGACAGAAAAAAAAAAAAAAATGGCAGCTTAAGCAAATTAGAAATTATTCTTTTATCTAGAAGAAATCCAGGAAACAGTTCATTACCTGTACAGAATTCCAGGAAGTGACCAAGGACTCAAGTGTCTTCTGCCTTACTCTCCACCATCCCTAGTGTGGGACACTTGTCCTCATGGTCCAAGGGGGCTGCTAGAGCTTCCGCCACTGCATCTACATTCCAGGCAGCAGCATGAAGCAAAGCAAAAAACAGAGGTATGCTCACCCTCCCTCGATAGGAGCCTTCACAGAAATCTCGCACAATGCTTCCTTTTAACAGCCCATTGTCTGGTAATCACATGGCTTTTCATAGCAGCAAGGAAGCTGGCTCATGTCTTTTACTTTGAGACACAATGTGCCCACTCAGATATTACTGAGACGGGGAGAATAAACAGGAGACAAAACACCAGCTCTATCACACATTGTAATTGTCAAATCATACCTGCCATTACCCATCCCCCAAATGAAGGAATGTCTAGAAGTGCTGTGGAAACTTTTCTAGACATTGCTGTAGTAAAAACGCACATAGATTCAGCTTTCTTTTGAGAAAAACAAATTCACATTTTTCATGAGATTTTTAAAGGGAAAAGGAGGAAGAAGAATAACCAAGGCCTGTTATGTGCCAACCACTGTGCCTTTGTATCTACCCTCTCATTGCTCGTCCACCACCAGGTGTGGTAGGAAGTCTTTCCGTGATAATCAGGATGAGCTAGATTTGATGCAGTTAAAAAGGAAACTCCTGGGAGTTCCCTTATGGCTCAGCTGGTTAACAATCTGGCATTGGCACTGCCGTGGCTCTGGTTCAGCTGTGGTAAGAGTTCAGTGCCTGACCTGGGAACATCTGCATGCTGCACGCACAGCCAAAAAACAAACAAAAAATCCCTCAGGTCTCCCACATGACCTTCCATCATCGTTCAGAACCACTCTTTTCCTGAAAAAAAAAAAAAGGCTTCTGCAGCATTATTCCTAGAATTCATCAAGCTAGTGAAAAAAATAACAACTTGCTGAAAATTAGGTTCTGCCCAACTTGGTTCACACTGCCTGCAGCCCAGGGGAAAAAAATCCCCGTGACAGCATGGACACCAGCCCTCTAGTGGAGAAGACACTTATTTTGACTTTCATGTTGCACTGCAATTAGATGTGTCAAAATTTTGTCTTAAATTGCCCTTTTGCAAGGAAGTAATAACAAATGTTATAATGGGAAATACATTTTTTCGATGATGAGGTTATATAGCAGACTAATCACTTTTGCTTTTATGAAGAATCAAGTGCTGGTGTTGTTATTAGGGATTGTCAGCTAAATAATTTAAGCTGTGCTATTTACGTAAGTCCCTAATTACTGCTGGGATTTGTATTAAGATGGAGTTAATGGTCTTTTCTGTCATAGCTCTTCTGTAATGTGATGACTTTTGTGAGCTTCCTCCTTCTAATTGCATAAAACAACTAAAGCACTCTGTTAAGGACAAATGGGTAACTAAATAATGATGAGTCAAAACCCCCCTAATTAAGACATGAGTGCCAGAGCTGAGCCCAGAGCCGCTTAGGGGCACACTTCGACTCATTACTGGATGTCTCAAAAGCCAACTGTGTTAATGTACCAGGGGAAATAGCCAGTATTATCCATCCAAGTATCTTCATCAGTACATTCCCCTGAGCCTCTGGTGTCAAGACTTTAACGCTGTAAGCAATAGAGTGCTGAAAGTAGATAATTTGACACCGCATTTGGAAATAAATCTTATTATGTGGGTCCTCATTCCACCTCTCAACTCCTCAGTCCACTTCTGGATCCATAAAGATTTTAGGTTTTGAAAAGAAGTGGCCCTTGGACTATTGCAGACTTTTGGTCTTTCTTATGACTTCATGGCAGTGTTTGCTGGCCTGAACTCTGCCCCAAGGCAGTTCATTGCAAACAACCAGGGGGTGGAGAGAGAAGTGTCATGGACTCCAGACACAGGACTCAGGACATAGGTCACATGTTGGGTTCTAAGCTTGCCAGCTTACTGGAGCATGAGAAGTGCAAGGCCAAGAGAGGAAGAGCAGAACCCAGCTGCACGGGGAGGATGGGGGCAGGAAGAGACTACTTTCCCATCCAGATAGGAGACTTCAAAGGACTAAGCCTGGCCTGAAGACAAAACAAGGTGACCAAGAGGAGCGGCTCCTAATTCGAGGCTGCGAACCAGAAATGGGAGAGACAAAAGGAGCTGGAAGGAACTATAAGATGCATTATTATATTTTCCCCTCTTAATTTCCTTAAATGCATATTTTGTGTCCTACAGTCTCCTTGTACAGTATGAAAAGTTGATGTAGACAAGCTTTGCTGGTGTATTGATTGGGTAATTCCTACACCGCCACCAACCATATTTCTGTGTGTGCGTATCTATGTTTTACTTCCTCCTAAACTGTTCAATATCTATCTTTTACATCTTAATTAAAAACTCGGCATGAGTTCCTCATTTTGAAAGAGGCGGGGTCTTTGATTCTAGCTGAGGGAAGGGGTAAATCAATACAGGGCTTAGCACACACACTGAGTGTGTTCAGACCTCCAATGCAAGACCTGCATTGACCACGTGCTGCTGGAGCTCAAGGATGCGCTATTAAGCAGAACACAGATTCGGGAGTCACACGTAGTGGCAATTACCATAAAGAAACTGGATGGACACCCAAGGGCCTCTTACAGTGATAAGAGAAGATCAAATACGGATCCCAAGTTCAGAGCAACATTTTCCAGTGGAAGGAGGAAGAAGAGACAAGTCACAGAGGTAAGAAGAGAGGAAGAAAGAGGAGAAAGAAGAAAGAGGTATTGCTCCCAAGGAGAGAAGTTTTGGGAAAAGATGGTTCATGGTGTCAGAGGCCACAATGGTCCAGCAGATCACAGATCTGAAGAAAGAGGCTCTTCTGTTGGGAGGCTCAGGAAAGGGTAACACCTAGAGAAGAAAAAGTGGGTGCCTCATGGAACCACAAGGTAAATTTCAGAGGAGGATCTACGCCTTTTGCTTATGGGACAAGGATTTCACAATGAAATCCCACCTGGGGGAGCCTTTGCTATATGGGGTAGAAAGCTTGGGGGGCGCATTTTGTCACCTATGCTAATTTTTTTTGCCCACACCCATGGCATCTGGAAACGCCCAGGCCAGGGATGGTATTCCAGTCACAGCTGCAACCTATGTCCTAGCTACAGCAATGCCTATCCTTAACCTGCTGCACCACAGTGGGGACTCCCACCTATGCTAATTACAAGTAATTTTTGGACCATGCCAGGGCTCACAAATAGGAGGCTCTGCCACCAGACCAGGGATCACATATCCCCAGGACCTCCGGGGCACCTGTGTAGCTGGGTACCACATACTTTCCCAGCATTGTCCTCAGCGAATCACTCATTTCCTTGAGCTGCCATAACAAAGTACAATCTAGGAGGCTTAAAACTACAAAAATGTATTCTTTCATAGTTCTGGAGGCTGCACGTCCAAAATCAAGGTGTTGGCAGGGACACGGTCTCTCTGAAGGGATCTTGCCTCTTCCTAGCTTCTTCTCCCCAATCCTTGGCGCTCCTTGGGCTGTGGCTACATCACTTCAATCTCTGACTCCAACGTCACGTGGTCTTCTTCCCCATCTGTGTCGGAGATGTCCTCTCCTCTTCATTATTTTTTTATTTTTTATTTATTTTTGGCTGTGCCCATGGCACATGGAAGTTTCTGGGCCATGGATTGAACTCGTGCCACAGCAGTAACCCAAGCTGCTACAGTGACACTGCCAGATCCTTAACCAGCTGCACCACAGGAAACCTTCATCCTCCCCTCTTCTTATAAAGACAATAGTCATTGGATTAAGACTTGCTTGAATCCAGGAAAACCTCCCCTTAATGAATTACAACTGCAGAGACATGGCTTCCAAATAAGCTCACATCCTGAGGCTCCAGGAAGATGTGAGTTTGGGGGACACTACTCAGCCCAGGACACTGAATAGGTGAGCACCTCCCTAGGAGAGCCAGTCACGGCTTGAAGAGCCGGACAGGCTGCCTTGTCATTTCTCTCTCCTCCCTCCACCATTCAATCCCCTTTTCCCCTCAACTGTGCCCCATGGAGGAGTGGGCAGTAGTTCTTGAGGTATCTTTTTGGGCCAGGCTGTCTGCCTTAACCATCTTTCATGGGAAGTGTGCTGGCCGGTTGTGCACACAAGCAGAGGCCTAGGAACACAGGGCCCCTGAATGCATTCCTGACTGACCCAGTCGCATGGCTGGCACACGCTCAGCCCCTGCTCATTCTCAGACACAAAAGCTGACTACATTTTCAGCTTCTGATCTTTCACTTTACACTGGGTGCAAACTTACCTTGATTCCCTGAGATGATGTCTTCATGGGCTGGTCCTTTCCTAACAGCCACTGGGACATGGCCCAGCATTACTCATTGTCACTCACTGTCCTGAAAGTCCTCACTCAGCCTAAGACCAGGATGTGTACTTCTGCTCGAGGCTCTCGTCTTCCTATCTACTCATCCAGGACTTGAAAACTCTTATAAACAAGTGAATGGAGCTGTCCTGATGATCCACACGGTATCTGACAACCTCGAAGCAGGCATATTGGATGATGCTCTTCTTTTATTTACTTATGTATCATTTTTTAAGGCAACACCCACCGCATATGGAGGTTCCCAGGCTAGGGATTGAATCAAAGCTGTAGCTGCTGGCCTATGCCACAGCCACAGCCACAGCAGATCCGAGCCCCGTTTGTGACCTACACCACAGCTCTCAGCAACTCCAGATCCTTAACTCACTGGCAAGGCCAGGGATGGAACCTGTGTCCTCATGGGTATTAGTCAGATTTGTTTCCACTGAGCCATGACGGGAACTCCAATGTTCTTCTTTTAAAATGGTCCAGCCAGGTCAGAGCTGAAAGCTCTCATGGGGGTGGTGATAGTATATCTTTGGAGGATTTAATAAAATTTTACCTTTAGAATAATTTTAGATTTACAGACAGTTTTCAAAGACAATATAGAGTGTTCCTATGTACTCCAAACCCAGTTTTCCCTCTAATGAATATCTCACATTGACATGGCATATTTGTCACAATTAATGAATCAATACTGATTTGTTACTACTAAGGTCTATACTTTATTTTTTTCTTAATTTTGACTTAATGTCCTTTTTCTGTCCCAGGATCCCATCCTGAACACCTTGTTACATTTAGTCATCATGTCTCCTTCCACTTCTCTGGATTAATTCTCCCGGCTGTGACAGTGAGGACACATCTTTTATAACAGCTCTGCTGTCTCAGAGTCAACAGCCATGCGAATCCACCGACTTAGATGCCCAGGACCCATGAGCATGGGAAGGAAGTTCACAGGGGCAGACATGGGTCACTTAGAGTAATGCATGGGGCCTGAACCAATCTGCACTGTTCATAAATGTCTACAAAACAAGTGAAACAGGAGTTCTCATCGTGGTGCAGTGGTTAATGAATCCGACTAGGAACCATGAGGTTGTGGGTTCGATCCCTGCCCTTGCTCAGTGGGTTAAGGATCCGGTGTTGCTGTGAGCGCTGATGTAGGTCGCAGATGTGGCTCGGATCCCACGTTGCTGTGGCTCTGGTGTAGGCAGGTGGCTACAGCCCCGATTCGATCCCTAGCCTGGGAACCTCCATATGCCGTGGGAGCAGCCCAAGAAATGGCAAAAATACAAAAAAAAAGTAAAACAACTCTTACAGTGGTGAGTAGTAAGTTTCTTTCTTGTCCTGAAAGAAACAGTACCTTCGTTTGTACAGCACAAGAAGAGGAAAAGGGAACGGATCAAGAATAAAGCCACACAGACTCAGACACAAGGAGAACAGACTTGTAGTTGCCAAGGGAGAGGGACCTAGGGGAGCGGGGGTGGGGGGGGGTTAGTAGATGTAAGCTAAGGAGGGACAAACAACAAGGTCCTACTGCATCGCACAGGGAACTATATTCAATGTCCTGTGAGAAACCATAATGGAAAAGAAAATTTTTAATAGTGTATATATAGGTATAAATGAATCACTTTGCTCTACAGCAGAAATTAATACACTACAAATCAACTACACTTCAATTAAAATTAATTTTTTTTGACATATGGATTAAGAAAATGTGGTACATATATACAATGGAATACTACTAAGCCATAAAAAATGAAATAATGTCATTTGCAGAAACATGAATGCAATTAGAGAGTCTCATACTAAGTGAAATAAGTCAAAAAGAGAAAGACAAATACCTTTTTTTTTTTTTTGCTTTTTTGGGCCGCATACATGGCATATGGAGGTTCCCAGGCTAGGGGTCTAATTGGAGCTACAGCTGCCAGTCTACGCCTCAGCCACAGCAATGCCAGATCTGAGCCATGCATCTGACCTACACCACAGCTCATGCCAACACCAGATCCTTAACCCACTGAGCGAGGCCAGGGATTGAACCTGCAACCTCATGGTTCCTAGTTGGATTCATTTCCAATGTACCACAACGGGAACTCTGACAAATACCTTAGGATATCACATATATGTGGAATCTAATAGGCACAAATGAACCTATCTACAGAACAGAAACAGATTCACATAGAGAACAGATGTGTGGTTGGCAAGGGGGTGGGAGAAGGAGTGGGATGGACGGAGAGTTTGTGGTCAGTCGAGGCAAACTATCACATTTAGAAAGGACAGGCAATGAGGTTCTGCTGTATAGCACAGGGAGCTGTGTCCAGTCTCTTGGATACATGATGGGGGATGATATGAGAAGAAGAATCTGTGTATGTATGAATGACTGGGTCACCCTGATGTACATGAGATATTGGCACAGCACTGTACATCAACGATAACAATTTTTTAATGTAAAAAAAATGTTAATGAATAAAGCCACACAGCTGTGATGGAAATAATCAGAGTACATGTTATGAGGAACTGCTCTCTCGGTGGAAGAGGAGGGAGAGTGAGCAGCCTGAGGGTTCCGAGCAAGGCCAGCCAGCGGGCAGAGACAGACACTGCTCGTTCCCATCTCCCATGGGGAGCAAGGGCACAGGCAGCTTCTAGTGTTCGAGCCCAAGATTCCTCATCCTCCAGATGGGTAGACTGTGTGGTGGGCCACAGGGATGTAGCCAGCTCACAGAGCCCCTCGCCTGTGCCCTCAGGGCCAGGGAACCATAAAGACATTTGTTCCCCAGAACCAGAGGCACCTGTCATGTGCAGACACCTTCAGGAAGCAGGGGCGGGGATTCTATTCCATCCTCTTCCCATCAGCACATTCTCCACTGAATCTCCATAGGGAGCAGAACAGTCATCTGGCTCCTTATGTGGAGCAGGGGCCAGGTCAGGCTCATGCAGTGAACATCCTGCTGATTCTAGTAGGGGAGGGGAGAGGAAGGAGAGCTAATACATGGCAAAGAAAGAGGTAACCACTCTGAGCCCTGGAGAAGGAACTGGGGCAAAGGAGGGAAAAAAACAGAAAGTAATAGGTACTAATAGGAAGCACTTTTTTCATCTTTTTTTTTTTTATATAGGTCCACACCCACAGCATCTGGAAGTTCCCAGATTAGGGGTCAAAATAGACCTACACCTGCCCGCCTATGCCACATCGACAGCAATGCAGGATCCAAGCCGTGTCTGCAACCTGCACTACAGCTCACAACAACACTGGATCCTCAACCCACTGAGCAAGGCCAGGGATGGAAGCTGTATCCTCATGGATACTAGTTGGATTCGTTTCTGCTGTACCACAATGGGAAATCCGACCCACCTAGTATTTTTTCAGTAACTTTACTGAGACAAAACAGACAGAACAATTCACCCGTTTAAAGTGTAGAAGTGGTCTTTAGGGTTTTCAGTATGTTGGCAAAGTTGTTTAATTATCACCGCTATGTAATTCCAGAACATTTCTATCACCCCCTAAATAAACACTGTACCCCTTAACAGTCACTCCCACCCTTTCCTCCCCATGTCCTGGCAACCACTAATCTGCTTTCTGTCTATGGACTTACCTATTCTGGCAAATAAAAAGAATCATACAATATGTGGCTTTTTGTATCTGGCTTATTTCTTAATATTTTCCAGGTTCTTCCATGCTTTTCAGTACTTCATTCATTTTTATGACTGAATAATTCCATTGTGTGGATATAGCACATTTTGTCTATCCATTTATCTGCTGATGGACATTCATGTTGTTTCTACTTTTTATTATGAAGTATGCTATCATGAACATTACTGCACAAGTTTTTCTACAGAACTATGTTTTCGATTCTCTTGTATACACCTAGGAGTAGACTTAAGAACTGCCCAACCACGGCTGTACCAATTCTTTCACAAGAGCAATAAATAAACCTCTCTGTTTAAGCCAGTGTTCTTTGGGGGGGTTGATGTATGTACAACTGAGCCTAAGTATATAACTGGTACACTTGGCCATTAGGTCTTCAATATTTTGTAAATGGGTATATATGCTTTCATGACCAGGGTGGGTTTTGTCTGCCCAATAAGACTGGGTGCAATTTGAGGATAAGGATCCTGTTCTTATTTTCCTGCCTCAATCACAGAGCCCAGTATGGTGACATGCCCCAAAGAGAATTAATTTAAATACTTCTAGATGGATGCATGGGTGTCGGGGCTCACACAGTCCAAAGGACGCATAGAAGAGAGAACGACCAGCTTCTCCCTCTATTAGTGAGAATTTCCTTTTTCCGTCATCAGTGCAGTGAGCTGCACTTTCTATTCTACCACTTTAATTACAGGACACTTTGTTTTTGGTTGAAATGTATTTGAAGAGACACTAGGTGTTGCTGGTTTCCCATGAAAAAGAATATTGCCAGGAATTATCTAGAAGTATTGGAAGCCCTCATTACCAACAAGTTAGGAGGAATTTTGATTTTCTATTTTCACTTTTGCCAAAGTTGTTTCCAGATTTAAAAAAAATTTACAGAATATGTCATACCAGTAGGCAGAATACTATCCCCCAACAGATGTTCACATCCTAATCTCCAGAACAGGTTACATGGCAAAGGGGAAATAAAGCTGCTAATTGACTGACCTTGAAATAGGGAGATTATCCCGGATTATCCGGGTGGGTCTAATGCAATCACAAGGGTCCTTAAGAGTGGAGGGAAGAAGAGAGTTAGGGGAGAAAGGCCAAGAGATCCAACACCACTAACTCTGAAGACGGACGAGGAGGACCGTGAGAAAAGGAAGGCAGGCAGCCTCTAGATGAGGAAAAAGGCAAGCCAATGGCTTCTCCCACTGAACCTCCAGAATGGAACATGGCTATGCTGACACCTTGATTTCAGCCCAATGAGACCCACTTTTAGACATCTGACCTCCAGAATTGCAGGATGATTGATCTGTGTTGTTTTAAAGTCACCAAGTTTATGGTAATTTGTCATGGCAGCAATAAGAAGTCAATACAAATATTTTTCCCCACCTCATCCTTTTAAAAGTATGAATCTACTTCTTAAGAAGACAGTGGGATAGGGGAGCCGTGGTGGGGGTTAGGTGACAGTTCACCAAAACACAGGTAATCGATCATTGTACTATATTGTCTACTATGTGTTATGTCAGACATTAACAAGAATTATACTTTAGGAGTTTCCGTCGTGGCTCAGCAGTTAACAAACCTGACTAGCATCCATGAGGACGCAGGTTCGATCCCTGGCCTTGCTCAGCAGGTTAAGGATCCAGCATCGCCATGAGCTGTGGTGTAGGTCGCAGATGCGGCTTGGAGCCCATGTTGCTGTGGCTCTAGCATAGGCCGGCGGCTACAGCTCCCGTTAGGATCCCTAGCCTGAGAACCTCCGTATGCCTCTGGTGCAGCCCTAAAGAGACAAAAAGACCAAAAAAATAAATAAATAATAAAAAGAATTACACTTTATAGTACTTTATGCTTTTCTAAGAACTGTCAATACATTGTTTGATTTAATCAATAAACAAGTCATCACAGTAACTTTGAGAAGCTATATAAACGCACTGCTTCCCTTTTTGACAGATTAAAAACAATGAGTCACAAAGAAGGTCCCAGAGACAGATAATGACAGAGTCAGCATCTCGTTTTTTTGTTTTCACATACGTGCCCACAGCATGCGGAAGTTCCCAGGCCAGGGACTGAATATGAGCCTCAGCAGCTACCGGAGCTGCAGCAGTGGCAACCCCAGATCCTTAACCCACTGAGCCATAAGGGAACTCTGGTGGAGTATATTTCTAGTGCCCAGCCCAGTGCCTGGGGTAAAGACAACTACATGTTTGTTGAACTGATGAATAAACAGTGATATAAGCTGAATGTTTCAGGCTTCTGCTACAAGTGGGTTAAAATATAGGTCCATAAACATTAGCACCCATGGGTGGGAGTTACTGGGTAAGTTCTCCTCAGTTGGCTAAATCAATAGCACCATCCTCCTGGATCTCTCCCTCTCCTGGATCTCTTTAAGAAACCCACCCTCAGTGTCTGCTGCTGTGCTCGCCCAGACCCATACTGAGCAAAGCCACCATGCTTCCAATGCCCCACTCTGCCTGCTGTCCAATCACTACCCATCAGCCACTATCCTGGACAAAAGCCTCTACTTCGCTCTTAAGCTACAACTTGTGATAGAGCCGATTTGTCCTGGGTGGGTCTTGGTTTCCTCTTCTGCTAAAGGAGCAACATGCCAAACAAGCTCCAATATCCCTTTCAGATCAGACATTCTGGGATTCCATAAATGCTGTGATGGACCTGCATAATCCAGGCCTTCGGTCCATGCTTTTCTCCTGTGTAGGATGCACTTGCCCACCTAATGCCCCTGACAAAGGTCAGATCATTGCTCATGGCCAGGCTTGTATTCCTGAAGCCTTCCTTCATCACCCTGGATCACTGCCTGACTCTTTGTGATCATAACCCACTGACTTGGTGTCCAGAGCTTTCCTGGCAATGGACATGCTGTGAACCCTGATAGACTGTAAGCAACTTTAGGGCAGGAATCATCTTTATTGGAGAAGCAACAAGGCTGAAATGGAGTGAAGGAGAGGTGGCTAGTGAACCCATGCTAACGGCTGGATCAGGTTCTAATTCCCTAGGCCTCCTGGCCAAATTTTCCACCAAAACTTGGGAAGATCTCCAGAGTCACCTTTGTGGCTTATACAGCATCCAGCCATGGCCTGAATCATCTGACAGCTGAATGACCCAGGAGTGCTAAAGTGAGTGATTCTGGCCCCAGGTGTCCCCAGAGTATGGTTCATTAATGTCGAGAATTGTTTCCTTTCATACCCGAGGGACTCACTGACTCTGACCACCAGCCATGCAAAAGTGTTGACCAAGGTGCCGGAGAGGCTCCTAGAAAGCTCCCTGGTAAAATTTCAAGGGAGAGATGGTGCCACTTCTGACTTTTACCTCCTACCAGACAAGCATATCTTGGTAAGCCCCTCTCCAGAATTTGAGTGCTGCTCTGAAGGACCAAGTGTCAACTCACAGAAAGAAATCAACTTTTTATCACTAAACCTAGGCAGCAGAGAAAAAACAAATGAAAAGTTTCATTTGCCAAGAACTTGCCACAACCATACAAGGATATGTGGGTAGAAGAAAGCAAGCCCCCTAGACCCCTTGAGAGATAAGGTAATAGAGGTGCCTACTCTACAAACCCCTCAAGCAAAGGGGTCCCTTGAGTATAGGGACACACTGCCAGAAGCTTCCTGCTGAGTCCTCATCAGCAGTAAGAACCGAGGCCCAAAGTTTGGCTCAGCATCTGAGCCTGAGGGCACTTGACGCATCCTATATCCTCCTTTTCTCACCATCTTCCTCAGAGCTCTGCGAATTCTCTGATGGGAGCAGGACTAGAGCTCCCCAACTCCTCCAAAAGCCAAAGGAAGCTAATTTACCTCAAGTCAATTCTAGTCATATTCCCAGAGACCTAGAGAAAAAGAACATCCACTAAAATGACCAAAGTCAAAACTACCAGGAAAACAGCACAGTGGTTGAAAGCAATACCAGCAACAATTAAATCTCTCGTTCTGAATGTACAGGACTGGTCAGTCTCTCGTTCATTCATTCAGCTGTTTATTGAGCATTTATTATGTACCAAGGTATGAAAAGTCCTGAAAGTGCAAAGATGAATGGGGCCTGGGACATGACCTTGAAGGGTTTATGGTCAAGGATTTAGAGAGATGTAAATTTAAAAATGAAAGTACAAGGAATGACTGTGTCCAAGGTTGTATGAACAAAGTGCTGAAGGACCTTACGGAAGTACCAGAGCACCCCAGGTATCAGAAAAATCAGCATGGAGGGAGTGATGTTTTGGCTGAATCTGAAAGGGCAGGACCACACTGCAGAGGGCTGGAATAGAATGGGGGAGGGATTTTAAAGGTGGAAAAACAGTGTGCCTAAGGATCCTAGGCTGGGAAATGTAGACTGACCAGATGGCCCAATGTAGGTATTTAAAACCAGCACAAGCCTGCCCACCAGACTGCTTCAGTCTCCTCTCAGCTGGCTAAGGCTCCAAGGTAGACAGATACAGGATGGACTATACGGGATGCCAGGGAAAGGATGCCCACCCAAAGGGGCATGAAATTCCCCAGGCTCAGGCTTCTTTTTTAAAACCTGATTACTAAAAACTAAGGGAAAGACAATGGACCCTCCTATAAATACTAATCCCCCAAATATTTTGACTGTATGGACAGCACAGTCTTAGCTAACCAAAAATGTGCATGTAGTCTGCATTTAAAAACTCATTCACGGGAGTTCCCGTCGTGGCACAGTGGTTAACGAATCTGACTAGGAACCATGAGGTTGCGGGTTTGATCCCTGCCCTTGCTTAGTGGGTTAAAGATCCGGCATTGCCGTGAGCTGTGGTGTAGGTTGCAGACACGGCTCGGATCTTGAGTTGCTGTGGCTCTGGCGTAGGCGGGCGGCTACAGCTCCAATTCGACCCCTAGCCTGGGAACCTCCATATGCCGCGGGAGCGGCCCAAGACATGGCAAAAAGACAAAAAAACAAAAACAAAAAAACTCATTCATGGAGTTCTCACTGTGGCACAGTGGGTTAAGAATCTGACTGCAGTGGCTTGGGTCGCTGTGGAGGAGCGGGTTCTATCCTTGGCCCGGGAACTTCCATATGCTGCAGGAGTGGCCATGCAAAACAAAAAACCTCCTTCATGTAAAATGGTACCAGGCTTCAGATTCATTCTCTCAGACATGAAAAGGGAGCGCTTGGTTCTTCAGCAGCAGCCCACAGGGGATGGACCATTTACACTGAGCCAGAGATGGTCTCCTGGCTGAGGTCAGGGACAAGGTTTACCTCCTCGTGACGGTCATTGGCTTCCAGGTGGCCTTCACTCTTCTGGGCTCCCGAGGTTGGTCAGGACCTTTGATAGTTAGGGGATTCAGGAGATCCGGGTCCCAGGAAAAAGCAGGCTGGCCCTACTCAAACTCACATAAAACTGGCTGGTAACAAGAGTCCATTTCACAACCCGCGGTGTGAAGGCTCTCCGCTGTTACGCAAGAATGAAGCTTCAGAGAAATCATAAGGCAGGTGGCTGCCTCTGAAGAGAGGACCACCTGGACGAGGACCCCTTCCTCACCAGCCCATGCCTGCAACGCAGCCCCCAGAGGTCCCCAGAGAGCCTCGCGTGCTCTCGGGATTGTTGCCCTCTGCTGGGAGACAGCACTGAGAGCAGAAAGAGCTGGGCCACCCAGTTCAGATAAATGGGTTTGAATCCGGGTGCCACCATCCCTGGCTCTGGGCTTTGGGTAATTCATCCTGCCAAGCCTCCGTTTCCTCTTTTGCAAAACAGATACGCTTTACCGGAGCCTTGTGAGGATGAAGTAAAATAACGGAGGGAAAATGCTCTCTGTCAGCCGCTCAGCAGGCACTGGAGAAAAAGACAGTCGTTATTTTCCTTTTGTTTACAGCAACCTTTGTGGCTAAGAAACACTGGACTTAAATCCACAAGAGTTCAGTATAACATCTAATTTTGTTTGTTTGTTTTCGGCCATGGCGTGGCTTGATTTGATGTGGGATCTCAGTTCCCAGGCCAGGGATTGAACCTGGGCCACAGTGGTGAAAGTGTGGCGTCCTAGCCACTAGACCACCAGGGAACTCCCAGATTCTGCCAACTCTTGGCGCGGGGTGGGGGGGGACCGAATATGGTTTCACACCTACTTTGTTTCATATACTGTGCTGGTTCTTCATGTACTTAATTTCTTTTTTCACCTGAAAATATAATGCTGAAACAGGTATTATTATTCTCATTATAAGAAAATTAAATTCAGAGAGATTACGTAATTTATCAAGGTTACAGAGTTGGCGGGAGACTAGACTGAGATTTCAACCCAGAATGTTTGAAGCTAATACCTTGCTCCAAAAACTATCAACCTGAGGTAGGCAGGTTGCCTGGGCGAGGCAGGGGAAGAGGGCAGAGGGGAGGAAGTAGAGACAGCTGATGGCTGGGCAAAGTGACCCACTCACTAGGGTGCTCTATCCAAGTTCCAGAGCTATTTCCCAGTTTTGCTGGAGGTTCCGGTTGGCACCCATAAGCCAGAGCTAACACCTCCTCTCATTTTGTTAGAATGATCCCGATTCTAAAATCCACAGTCATCTAGAACCTGGGCGCCAGAGCAGCCTGAGGGCTCTTACGGAGAACCAGTGTTGCCTGCTCAGCTCTACAGAGTAGCAACTTCGGCTGCAACTCAGAGCTGAAGACTTTCTCTCCACTTGAACAAGCCCAGTTCACCTGAGAGATGAGTCTCTCCGGGCCTTTCGACCATCTATGGAGACAGGCCCTGACCCTCCCAAGCCCGAAGAAGACAGGCGCACACCCCAATTAAGCAGGCTCTGGGTTCATCAGACCTGGTTCGGATGTGTACTAGTTACACGATCTGGGGCGAACCTAACCTCTCGGCCTTCGTTTCCTCATCTGTGCAACGCGGGATAACAACAGCTGTGAGAGTAAATGACAGAATGAGTGTAAATGGCTCAACACGGTGCTGGCACGCTCAACAAACAACCTTGTAGCCGCGGCTTCGAAGGGCAAAGCAGAGAGCCTCAGAGCTCTGAGTCACAGGCGGGGACTTTCCAACCTCCAGGGTACAGCCCTGATGGACGCGTAGGCCCCAGATGGGAGGTACCCAAGAGGATGGGGAGAAAAAGGACCACAGAAACCCACTCAAACAGAGCCAGTTATCACCTTGCCTTCTCGTCCTTTTCTCCCTCCATCTCTTCTCCTTCCCAGCAATTTTCCTGACTTGCCTGGTAGTAAACAGGCACAGTTCACTCTCGTTACCTTATGGCACACGCCAGGCACTTTCTGACAGTCTCGGACCAGGGCCCAAGCAAAATTTACTTTCCTGGGTCTACATTCTACCCTCCCCGCCCCCCGCCACCTTCTCTGTCTCTTTCCCTTTCCTTTCTTAGAGTACCGAGCACAAGCAAACTAGTCAAATAACCAGAAAACTTATTTGAAAGGAAAGGGCAGGGAGACAAGGAAGTGGTACCCTTAAGGGTAGGAAGGGACCAAGTCTTTTCCTTTCCATTGGGAGCATTTGCAGCCTTATGTATATCAATACTTAAAACTATTCATCAGACGTTGACTTGCTCCTTTGCTTGTGTAAAATCTTCTCAGAAGTCACAGAATAATGAGTCTTGAGAAAGCAGCTGTGACTATGGATCTTCCTCATCTGTCCAAAACCACCGGGAAATACCAACAATCATAATTCATCCTACACTGAAGGGAATCGGGTGAGAAAATTGGGAGAGAATGATCCCTACCATCCAGTGTAGCTTGACATCCTGAGAAACTTTTCCAGGACACCATGAATCCTGACTTGAAGTATAATAAAGCGCCCATAAACACATTACTTCTAAAGTTTAAAATAGTAATTATGGACGTTTCAAGCCCGCCCACTAAGCCCACGAGAAAGATTTTTCCAGTGTAGCTGCCTACACACAAACACATACACACAATTCCAGGCTAAAAAAATCTATGCTGTAACTGAGGCAGTTCAAGCATGTGAGGCACTGTGCCCCACATCCAAGCTCTCGGATGAATAGAAAGAAATATCACTTACATCCTTTTCATGTCCATTCCCATTCACGCTCTCTGTGTCCAGACATACACAGACCATTAAGGAAGCACGCAGGTCAAGTTGGTCAGGTTTAATGATTCTGTGGTTGACGGTATTATCACTTGAACACATCACTTCTGTTCCATTAAGTCTGCTTACGGTAGAGAGACCAAGTCACTCAGCCTCTCAACCAGAACATCTTCTCTTTTTTTTTAAGGCCACACCTGCTGGCATGTGGAAATTCCCGTGCCAGGGACTGAATTCGAGCCAGAGGTGCAGCAAGGCCGAATCCTTAACCCATCGCGGTCAGGCCAGGGATTGAACCTGCACCTCTGCAGCAACCCGAGCCACTGCAGTCAGATTCTTAACCCACTGTGTCACAGCGGGAACTCTCCAACCAGAACATTTAATTAAACCCTTATGAAACAGATCACTGTGGTGAAATAACAGAAAGACACATATTAGTCCAGTCGGTGGCAAAGCTTTGGTCTTTAGGGTCTAAATATCTCCACAACCAGCAAGAAAAGATGATGAAAGCAAGGACTAGGGAAGTGACACTGTCTGAGCCCAACTTTCTGCATCCCTCCTTTAAGCAGTAACGTGCGGGGCAGGGCAGGCTTGTGAAACTCTTACTAACTCCCTGAGGGAGCAAAGTACCTGGTGACAAGAATGCAAATACCCCGGCTGCAGGGACAGGGAGATTTAGCCAGAATGCTCTCGATGGAGCAGCAAGTACCCCAGCCTGGCCTCGGCTGAACTTCCACCACTTCCTATGAGGGTCAGAGCAACCTTCCGGAATCCTCTGCAGCAACTCATCCCCTTCTTCCCTGTCCCTACAAAGGCAGAACCAGCTGGGGGAGGGGGATGTAAACATCTGAGCCGAGTCCTTGCATCCAGGCGGGAGCAGAGCTTCCTGGTCAGACCCTTTCTGGAAGCAGTTAGAATTTTTTTTTTTTTTTTTTTGGTCTTAATGGAAGTCCAGTATTGGGGAAAAGACAGCAAGTCATTCACTCACAATCTCAGGCCAACCTTGGGCAGACAGGTTAAGGCAGGGACAAGCGAGAGAGGTCTATTACAACCCTATCCAGGCCAAAAGCAGGTCACTCGGCAAATCCCTACGACCCCACTGGGGCTCAGAGCTCTGTCCAGGATGGTCACAAGTGGTGTGTTCTGTCCACTCCGATTAGGTCGTAGCCAGCCCTAACTAGCCCAAGCTCTCCAGTTACAGGACGAACTATTCCTTTGCCCTCTGGGCTTGGGGAGAATATGTCGCAATTTCAAACTTCCCGGTCCCTCTCCAGCCGGGATTTACGTCCCCAGAGAATTGGGGCAGCAGTGAACCAGGCTCAAGACCGTGATGAGATGGAGTAAATATCTGGTCCCTGTGCACGTTTAGAAAGTAACTGAACTCCCTTTGGAGTCACATGTACTCCAAGCTCTGAGCTAGGAGTATGATATTAAAACCAAAACAAAAAACAAAACCCCACAAAAAACCGATTTTAAAATTTAAAAGACTCTCAATGATCTCACGTCTTCAACTTTTGCACCTCTCCATCCTAACCCCTTCCCCCTCCTCCCCAGCACACACACCACCCAAAGATGCTGTCCCAACACCTTCAGCCTCTCTGGGGCCCAAGGATAAAACGGCCTTAATGGCATCTTGCGGAAAAATCCCAGCCCACCTCAAGGATTCCTCCCAGTTCGACACAGAGAAGAAATGAGCGATCACCTAGGAGAAAAGGCAGGAGACACCAGATCCTGTCCCTTCCCACAGAAGAGGCACAGACATTGTGGGGAGTTTGTGAAAATGGCATCATCTCTTGCCAGAAGGCCACCAACTACCCGCGGCCGGGAGCCGCATAATGACTTGCTTCTCCTCCGGACTGAAGTGCAAGATAGTGAGGATGGCTGTGAGCGTCTGCTGGCGGCCCAGGGCGTCGGGCAAGGTCAGGAAGCGGTAGATGATGTTCTTGAGGTACTCCAGGTTGGCCCCCTCCCGGCTCTGGTCCCTGATGTTCTTTTCGATGTGGCTCTGCAGGGCTCCCACCTCCTCTCGATGCCGCTCCCCCTCCTCCAGCAGCCGATCCTGCAGCTGATGCACCTCCACCTCTAGCCGGTGTCTCTGCTTCCTCAGCGATGTGATCTCCACCTCCTTGCGAGCCAACTGCTCGGCGTACAGGAAGAAAGTGGGCTCGCTGGCGGCAGCAAGTTGCAGGGCTTGGGTCAGGCTGTCCGGGGAAGATGTGTCGGCGGGGTCTCCAGGCCCCGAGCCACCCACGGGGCTTCTGCGTCCCGGCAGCCCGGAGGACAAGGCCACGGAACGCAGCTGCTCCAACTCCAGGTCCTTCTCGGCCAGCACAGCCAGGGCGCGGTCCCGCTGCTTGTGCAGCTCCTCCTCCAGCTTGAGCGTGCGGTCCCTGAAGTCCAGCTGGCTCCGCTCCAGCTCCTGCCGGTGGGTGTGCTGCAGCCGGGCCAGCTCCTGCTTCCAACCCTCGGCTTCCTGCTGGTGCTGGCGCTCGAGCTCCTCACACGACAGCCGCAGCGAGATGTACTTCTCCTTCAGCTCGGCCAGCTGCTCCTGGGCTTCCTCCAGCTCCTTGCCCAGGTTCCCGTCTTTGGTGTTCTTGCTCTTGAGGACGACCTGAGCCCGCACCTTGTACCTCTCAAACTCCTCCTTCAGCTGTTTCAGCTCCTGCTGGTAATAGAGCGCCGTAGCCTTCTCCCCGTCGGCAGCCTCCGAGCTGGGCATTATCTCCAGGTCGCAGAGCTTCTCCACGTCCAAGGTCGCCTGGCTCTTCCGGGCTGCGACCTGCAGCAGCTTCTTCAGCTTCTCCATCTTGTCCTTTAGGACATTGACATCCAGACTGGACTCCTCTCCATGGCTGTCCAGAGGGGACCGGCTGGAGGCCGCCAGCGCCAGCGTCCTGTTCTCCAGGTCCAGCTGCAGAATGCGCTCCTTCAGCTTCTGGATGGTCAGCTGGTCTTTTTGCTTGGCTTTCTCATAGGTGCCCAGCAGTTCTGACACCTCGGATATTTGATTTTCCAGGGCTGCCACCCTCTGCTCTTCCACCTGCGACTGCTGGCGTAGCTGATCCTCGGCCAGGGCTGTCTGGAAAACAAGGGAACAGATGGAAGTGCATCCAAAGAAGCCACAAGGCCTGATGGCAAACTCTGGGAAGGCAAGAGAAGGTGCTGCAGAAGGGTCACGGGATGGGGGTGGCCTGATAAAATGGGAACTGGGAAGTTTTCTTCTCATTTGGGAGCTAACCCAAGTTCCTATAACCTGCTTGGGGTCTGCTCCCAGACACACATTGTACTAAACAATAGTAAGGACCTTCGTAGATCTGCTGTTGTCTTGCTTATTATTTCTTTCTTTTTTTTTTTTTTTTTTTTTTTTTTTGTCTTTTTGTCTTTTGTTGTTGTTGTTACTATTTCTTGGGCCGCTCCCGCGGCATATGGAGGTTCCCAGGCCAGAGGTTGAATCAGAGCTGTAGCCTCCGGCCTACGCCAGAGCCACAGCAACGCGGGATCCGAGCTGCGTCTGCAACCTACACCACAGCTCACGGCAACGCTGGATCATTAACCCACTGAGCAAGGGCAGGGACCGAACCCGCAACCTCATGGTTCCTAGTCGGATTCGTTAACCACTGTGCCACGATGGGAACTCCTTGCTTATTATTTCTGCTTTCTCCTCCCATAGGCCAAGCTCCCACAAAGTGTGCTTCCCCAAATCCCATGAAGAAACCATATGACATTCTTTTCCTTTTCCAATATTCCTGGAAGTTCAAAATTGACTTGGGGAGTTCCTGTCGTGACTCAGTGGTTAACGAACCTGACTGGCATCCATGAGGACACAGGTTCGATCCCTGGCCTCGCTCAGTGGGTTAAGGATCCGGCATTGCCATGAGCTGTGGTGTAGGTCACAGACTCGGCTCAGATCCCACACTGCTGTGGCCCTGGCATAGGCTGGTGGCTACAGCTCTGACTGGACCCCTAACCTGGGAACCTCCATATGCTGTGGGTGTGGCCCTAAAAACAGAGAGAGACAAAATAAAATAAAATAAAATTGACTTGGATTTCTCCCCACACTGAAAGGAGACATTGGAAAACAGCATACCTTTCCAGAAAAGGCAAATGTTGACTGCCAGCAATATAAGAGGTGATCTCTTCTGGAAAAAAATCCCTTTACCCCCTTCAGCCACCCTACCTAAAGCCATACACTGCTACCTATACACTGCTACACTCTTATCGTTCACTGCGCAGCTGCCACTGCACTGCTTCAAAGAGCAGAGCTGGTAAGATGCCAATGCCCAGACGCTCAGCGCTATCTGGCTCCAATCCAGCCTACACTCAGGAACTCCACATCCTGTTGGAAGCACATTCTGCAGAAACTGTCAACACCACACAGACAGAGTTTCCTGGTGGCCTAGTGGTTAAGGATCCAGCATTATCACTGCTGTGGCTCACGTTTGATCCCTTCACCCAGGAACCTCTGCATGCCTCGAGCACAGCCCAAAAAAAGAAAAAAGAAAGGAAAAGAAAAACACCACCACACACAGAAAAGGATTTCCCAGGACTCACAAGTGAAACTTTTTGAATGGCATCAAAAATCCACAGTGCATGGAGTTCCCTTTGCGGCTCAGCGGTTAACGAACCCTACTAGGATCCATGAGAATGTGGGTTCAATCCCTGGCCTTACTCAGGGGGTTAAGGATCCAACGTTGCCGTGAGCTGTGGTGTAGGTCACAGACGCAGCTGGGATCCCGAGTTGCTGTGGCTGTGGCCAGCAGCTGTAGCTCTGATTAGACCCCTAGCCTGGGAACCTCCATATGCCACAGGTGTGGCCCTAAAAAGCAAAAAAAAAAAAAAAAAAAATCCACAGTGTAGCCACTTAATTCTAACTACCAAAGGAGGGAAAAAAAAAAAAAAAAAAGCCCTAATACTTCCCAGGCTAAATGACTAATAATTACCTTCCTCATTTCCTGCTGCAACTGAGCCTGGAAATGGCTCTTAAGGCAAGCGGCCTCTTCCTGAAGCTCCTGCAGTCGGGGGTCCGGCCGATTCTTCTCATCTCGAAGAGCCTGTAGCTCACCTTTCAGCTCCTCCACCTCACGGGTCAGCTGCTTGGTCTGCAGTTCAAACCCTTCCACCTGACCGGCTGCATAGGCCTGTCCAGCCAGAGCTTCTCGAGTCTCTTCCAACCGAAGCTCCAAGTCCTGGCGCTGAGTCCTCTCCTCCTGCAGCAGTTTCTGGAGCTCACGCAGCATCAGGGCATGGTCACTCTGCTCTTGGGCCCGATCATGCTGTTGCGTGATAAGTCGGGCTTTGGTTTCTGCTACCTGCTCCTGCAGCCCCTTCAATTCTCCTTCCAGACGGCCCCTCTCCTCCTCTAACTTCTTACTGGCATCCTCTAGGTCCTGTTTCATCTTCTTTTTGTCAGCCAGATAAGAAGCTTCCATGCGGGACTTCTCCTGGGTGACTGTGGCCAAAGAGCTGGTCAAAGTAGCCAACTGAGTCTTTAGCTGGTGCACTCGTTTGTCCACCTCACCACCTCCAGGCGGTCCATCCCCACTGCTACTGCTAACGCCGCTCTCTGACCCGCTGGCCTCCTCGGACTTTGGAGGTGGTGGTCCACAGGCCGGTCTGTCATCTTCAACCCCAAACTCACCCTTGGTACTGGTGAGACTGGCGGCAGTATCCAAGCTGGTGGCGGTCCCAGTGCTGTCTTCGCTATGAGTGGAGCATCGATCATCCACAGAGTCGGGAAAGGTGAGGCTTTGGGGCTGGACACCTGCAAGGCCCACATCCGCCTCGTGGGATACCGACAGCACCTTAATGCTGGCCTCCAGCGCCTCTTTCTCTTTCAGCAGGCTTTTATAGGCGCGGACTACATCCTTGAGACGTGCCTGGTACTGGAGGAGCTGCTTCTTCTGCGTCTCAATGGTCTCCAGCAGGTCCCTCTTGCTCGGGCCGCCCCCGAAATTCATCCCAAACTTCTCCATGACGGTTCAGGACGGCTTGCTCTACGACAGCGTTCGGACAGGCTGGGAGAGGGTCACGAAGATGTTGGCGGGGGCTGTGAGCGACAGGGAGAGAACTGCCCACCCCCCCCCCCGCCCCGGCCGCACATCTGCTCCTCACAGCTGTTCGACACCGAATGTGGGGCGCGGCGGGGCAGCCAGGCAGAAGCGTCCGCCAGATCCCTGACAAGAGGGTGGGGGCTGGTCCTATCCTAGAGGAACAGACTGCCAAAGCTCACCAGAGGAACACACTGCCAGGGCTCGGCCCCACTGTTCCAGAGCCGCTCCGTGCCCCGCCGGCACCAGGAGCCGACGGTTTAAGCTGAGCTTAGCCGCATCCCGACTTCCTAACTCTAGCCACGAGTCAACAGCGCTTCCGGGTCCGGCTGGAAGTGACGACAGCGTGACGCATCAGACCCCGCCCCCAGTGAGCGCGAGGTGGGCGGGGTTAGTTCAGCCGGCGGTCTGGAGGCCGTTCAGCTGGGCCTCCAGCTGTTTGCTCCTGGCTAGAGCAGAGCAAGTAAAATCGGGTACCCAGGAGTGATGTTGGTTTGGTGAGGGCGCCTGATTTTGCCCTAGCGAGGGACCAGGACGACGTCGCACCGCGTCCTTACCAAAAACCCGGGTAAACGACGATGTTTGGGGGCTCAATACTTTTGCCCCTAAAGAGCAACAGTTAAGACTCCCATTTAGACCATGAAAATGGCAACCCTTTCGAGGACAGTATTTGGAACCCAGTAGGCGTACAGTATAATAATTATTAGCATCCTTCCTGAGTTCTGAGGTTATTCAACAGAGAGAAATATATATAGCCACGCTGTCCATCCTAAGTGCCAAATATATTGCAGGAAGATCACAGGAATTTTGCTGTTTAGTCTTTATAGTAATTCTGCTGAATGGGTATTATTAGCACTATTTTATAGAGAAACTTGAAGCACAGAGAGGTTAAGTGACACTCCCAAAGTCACACACAGCCAGTAAGTTTAGAATCCTATCAAGATCAGTCCCACTCGCCACATATCAAATGCTGTGCTAGATGATCACCTTGAAGAGATAAGGTCTTGAACACTGTAAACCAGCTATAATGAAAAAGAAATAAAAATCATTATATATTTTAAAAAAGAGAGAGAGAGAAGGTCTTGCCCTCAGGGAACCCATATCTAGAGAGAAACCAGATGTGCAAACACAATTATATGCAAAGGGGTATGGAAGTTAAGAGGAGCGAGGCCTGTTTAGAGGAGACAAGCCTCTCAGGGGAACTATTTTGAGATTTGAATGATGAATACTGATTGCCCATCTAACCGGAGAGGAGGGAAGCATTCCAGGCAGAGAGGAAAACGTACAAGGACTCCTAGGGCATCAGAGAGCCTGGGTCCTCCCGGGGAAGCACTGGGAAGCATTTCAAGGCAGTAGCTTAGGTTTTGTGAAGGAGGTGGCAACAGATGGGGCTGGCAGAGTAGATGAGGACCCAAATTAAGGCATTTGGATTTTATCTTGGGTAATAAGACACTAAAGGATTTTCATCACAAGAGTGGCATCATCAAATCTTGTATGACAAGGTGGAGAAACCGAGGTATAGAAGGCTATTTTCAGTCATGGGGATAAGATGGTAGTGAAATAGAGCAGTGACAACAAGGATGAAAGAGGCTAATTAAAAGAGCTAAAGATGTAGAACTGATCTGACTTGGTCACCAGTAGCTGTGTTGTTATATTTGGATTCTTTGAAATGTGCTCTTCAACCTTGTAAAAGCCTTCTTAGGAATGCAGAGTAAAAAAGAGTCAGGTACTCACTCATTCCTGGTGCCTAACATCTGTTCTCTTTACAGACTGAGGGTCAGGATGGGCCCGATACTAGAAATCTGGTCAGACCCAGTTTCTTGGTGGCCCAGATAATATCCAGCTGCATCAAACAAAAATTCAGGTACATTATCTTATCATCTCATTCTTCACTGTAACTTGGGACAGATAGTCTCCTTTTATAGATGAGAAAATGACAGGTTGTGAGTATTGTTGAATTTAAGCCCTCAAAAAAAAAAAATGCAGAACTGAGATTCAAACTGAGGCATGGAACAATGGCACTCAATAAATATTTGTTTAATGAGTGAAGGAAGGAAGGAACGTTCTCTGATTCCCAGCTCACCTCACCATGTCCAGTCCATAGGGATTGATTCTAGAAGCCCAAAGGGAATCCAGAACAGGCAAAAACACCTGTCCATGCTCCACTGAGCAATCAGTTAGTCCATTCAATCCAGCCAGCATTTGTTAAGCATATATTAGGTGACCCAGTCTCCACCATAAAAGAAATTTAAATTAATTCCTATCTTGCTATTTCCCCTCAGATGCTAAGGTGAGTGGGAAAATAGCTCATGAAGCTCTTCAGCCTTACAAAATGCTAGCTAGCTATGCATTAAAGGTGCAGGTTGGAGTTCCCTTCGTGGCTCAACAGAAACGAATCTGACTAGCATCCATGAGGACGCAGGTTGGATCCCTGGCCTCGCTCGGGATCCGACGTTGCTGTGAGCTGTGGTACAGGTCGAAGACAGAGCTCCATCTGGCGTTGCTGTGGCTGTGGCATGGGCCTGCAGCTGTAGCTTTGATTCGACTTCCATGCCGCCGGTGCGGCCCTAAAAAGACCCCCCCCCAAAAAAAATAATAAATCCAGGTTCCGCTTTTCAAACTGAGGAAGGAGCTTCAGAAAGGTTGCCTGGTTCGATTGAAAGGCATTGTTTCCAGGGCCATCGAGGCAAGGCAGAATTCTCCAGTATGCAGGAGTAGTATCTACTACCCCACCGCCTAGAACTGGAGATCCTCCACTGGTTCTGCTGCAGGCGTTTTAAGAAACCATGAAGGGCATCTTCTTTCACCTCTGGCGCATTCCTCTAGAGATTCTAAGGTCACTGAAGCACCTGCCACGTTCAAAGTCCCTGACTGGGAACTGAGAAGACAAAAGGAAGGACTAAGACACCTGCGCGGAACTGCCGCTTCGGGGCGTGGGGGGGGGGGGGGGTTGGGAGAGGGAGGGTGCACAAAGTCGAGGCACTCATTACCAAGAGCTAAATCGGAGCCTAGAGTGGATTGGACGGACCAAACCAAAGCCCAGCGGTCAGCCAGTGAGGATGGGGATGGAGGGCCGTTATGGAGCTTTGGAGGCTTTCCTTGATCCTGCCCGGGTTGCGGATTCAGCAGCCACAGATCTTACAGGCACGCCAGAAACAGGGGGAAGGCCCAGACCTTTTCCATCTCTAAAGCCAGCGCCGAACCAGAGGCTCGCAAGACGGTCAGCTTCAGGGTCTCCCAGGGCCAGGGCCTGGAGGCGGGGCGGGGGCGGGGCTGAGGGCTGTGTTGGGGGCGGGGCCATGGCGGGGGCGGGCCCGAGGTGACGTAGGGCGGGCCGGGACGCGCGGAGGCGGCGGCGGCACCTCCTCCTCCTGCTGCTGCGCCCATCCCCCAGCGGCCGGCCAGTTCCAGCCCGCACCCCGCGTCCGTCCCCGCGCCCCCTCCCCCAGGCCCCGCCATGGGCCTCACGGTGTCCGCGCTCTTTTCGCGGATCTTCGGGAAGAAGCAGATGCGGATCCTCATGGGTGAGGCAGATAAAGCGCTCGGCCTGGACGGGGAGCGCCGGCCCCCACGCAGCTCTCCTGCCCCCGCGTCCCTCCAGCCCTGCTCACCCGGGTCTCTGACCCCGAGTCACCCCCGGCCTAACTCCCCGGGACCACTACTCTCGGGTGGGTCGGGATCTGCAGCAGCGCTCCTGGGGCCTGGGACCGGGAGCTGCGGGCCTGGGTGGAGTGAAGCTCCCTCCTCCGCCCCAGCCCGGCTGGTAAGAAGGGAGGATTCCGTCCTTGGAGACGACTTTTAAAAGGAGCACGACCCTCCTCTGGCACCTCTTACCCCTCAGTCTTCTACCGCCCCTCGCGCGCTCTGAGGGCTGGACTTGGCGCCCACCCCCCAGACTGCGCTCAAGGCCGCGAAGGTAGAGAACAGCGCGCACCTGGAGGTGCTCGGCTCTCCGCCCCCGTCACCATCAGCTGTCCTGGCCCGTCCCCTTCCCTGGGCTCTAGGGGGCTCCCTTGCTCCCATCTCCATCCCGGTGCCCTTCTCCTTTGCAGTTGGCTTGGATGCAGCTGGCAAGACCACAATCCTGTACAAACTGAAGTTGGGGGAGATTGTCACCACCATCCCCACCATAGGTGAGTCCGGAGGCGCGGTGGGGAGGAGCGGGAGCGCGGCGGGAGGGCCTCCTCAGGATCTGCTCCGCATTCTGCCGAGGCCCTTATCTCGGCCCCAGAGAGCTGACCGTGACATCAGATGCTGCTACCTGAGAAGTGGGTCACGGTATCTTTTCATGCAGGATGGTGCCCAGGCGGGATGGATGTGACCGAGCCCCGCCCCTCGGTGCCTTCTGGCTTGGGGTCCCTGCTGAAACCACATCGTTTTGGTGAGTTCCTCCCTTTCAGGACTTTTTCCTCATATTTTTTTCCAATTATCTGCAGGCTTCAATGTGGAAACAGTGGAATACAAGAACATCTGTTTCACAGTCTGGGACGTGGGAGGCCAGGACAAGATTCGGCCTCTGTGGCGGCACTACTTCCAGAACACTCAGGTTGGGGCTCCCCCAACCCCAGTGGAAGAGGTGTTAGGGGTAGGAAGATGGAGGTGTTGGCCTAGGCCAAAAAAAACCTCTTACCCCCTTCTACCCCCTTGTGTAGACTAGCCTCTCCTTATTCTTCAGAAATGGCCTCAGTCTCTTGAGAAGCAGAATTCTGAATCCAGGCTGCCTCACTCCGCTCCCATCCCATGTCTTTCCTTGTCCCGGTGCACATCATTCAGCCGGTCCCCTTGGCTGAGGGCAGAGGCCGTATCCTAGCAGAGTGTCTCCAGTTTGTGCTAGGACGTCTCCAGAGCCACTGTGTAAGTTTACTAGATGAGAAGGGTTTAGACACCATTAAAGATGGACATGGAGGAGTTCCCTTCATAGCTCAGTGGTTAACGAACCCGACTAGCATCCATGAGGTTGCACCTAGCATCCATGAGGTTGCGGGTTCCATCCCTGGCCTCACTCTGTGGGTTAAGGAGCCGGCGTTTCTGTGAGCTGTGGTGTAGGTCGCAGGTGCGGCTCAGATCCCAGGTTGCTGTGGCTGCGGCGTAGGCTAGAAACTGCAGCTCTGATTTGCCCCCTAGGCTGGGAACCTCCATATGCCACAGGTGCGGCCCTAAAAAGTTAAAAGCAGGGTCAGAGGGCAGAAGAGAGGAGGAGCCAGACTAGGGTGTGGATGTCCCAGGCGTGAGTGATTGCTCCTCTTTCCTTTCTTCTTCCCACCCAGGGCCTCATCTTCGTGGTGGACAGTAATGACCGAGAGCGGGTCCAGGAATCTGCCGATGAACTCCAGAAGATGGTGAGCACTCAGAGCGCCCACATTTCTGTGCCGGTGTGACAGATAGAAATGCCTCACGGGCCTTGAATGTGGGTTCCGCTTTGTGGACACACTCCCAAGAAGTAGTGCCTCCCCACTTTGAATTGGGCCCGGGTAAAAAGTGTGAGACTTGACTTTTTCCTGGAATTCTCTCATGTCTTCCCTTCTGAGTCTGAGAAGCCGGTAGAGGGAGGGGAATTGTAGGTGGTGGAGAGAAGCATCATCTTACGTTCTTGTTTTTTTCCCTGTGGATGACTTTGACATTTTTAACTGGAAGGGTACTCTCAAAAAAGGCCTTTTCTGGATCTAAGGCCAAGCTGATTTATAATTTGTGTCCTGTGTTCAGCCATAGATGACACAATGTTCTGTTTTCCCTGCAAATAGACTAGAAGATAGAAAGCAGGATTCCCATATGCAGCTGGGAAAAGGGAGCCTGGGGGCCCCCAGAGACCCCCCTCAGATGCCACCGCCTCTGCCTTCTCTCAGTTGCAGGAAGACGAGCTGCGCGATGCGGTGCTGCTGGTGTTTGCCAACAAGCAGGACATGCCCAACGCCATGCCCGTGAGCGAGCTGACCGACAAGCTGGGGCTGCAGCACTTGCGCAGCCGCACGGTGAGGACCTGCGTCTGCTCGGGGGAGCCCCAGGCTGGGCAGGAAGGAAAGGCATCGCCTTTCTTCCCTGCTTCTGACCTGTTTCTTTCCTTCTCCCCACAGTGGTACGTCCAGGCCACCTGTGCCACACAAGGCACAGGCTTGTACGATGGGCTGGACTGGCTGTCCCATGAGCTGTCGAAGCGCTAGCCAACCACAGGCCAGCCCCTGCTGCCCGGAAGCTCCCGCGTGCACCCCGGGACGACCAGACTCCCGGACTCCTCAGGCAGTGCCCTTCCCTCCCAGCTCCTCCTCCCCCGCAGACACAGGCCTCTGCGCCTGCTCCTGCCTGCATGTTCTCTCTGTTGTTGGAGCCTGGAGCCCCCGCTCTCTGGGCACGGAGGGGTCTGCTCTCTTGCCTTCTGGGACCCACGGAAAGGGGCTTCGGGGGCCAAGGCCCCTTCTTCCAGAGGAGGAGCAGGGATCTGGGTTGACTTTTGTTTTTTCCATTTCGAGTGTACCCTTGGGGCCAGGTGGGAGGGGAAAGTGAGGGCTCCGGGTGGTGCTATGACGTGGCACTGGATATCAAGTAATAAATTTGCTGTGGTTTGTACATGGTGTTGTCTGTCACCTAGAAGTGGGGGCCTGGGTTATTGGCTGCAAAGAGCCAATCAGTGGGAGGCTCAAAGCTGCTAAGGCTGCAGGACCAACCCCCGTGCCCTACCCCAAACACACACACACACGTGCACACTCATCGCTGCCCTCCTCTAGTTCCACGTCTCCCTCCTTTTTCTTTTTTGTTTTTTTGGCCACGCCCGCAGCCTCTGGAAGTTCCTGGGCCAGAGATCGAACCCAAGCACAGCAGCGACCCAAACTGCTGCAGTGACAACCCAGATCCTGAACCTGCTACAGCACAGGAGAACTCCATCTCCCTTCTTATTCTTGAGGCTGGAAGTCGTTTAGGGGCTCCAGTGAAAGAAATCTCATTCCCTCCCCAATTCTCTGTGGCCTTTGCTGAGGCTAACAAGCTCTACCTTCATGGTCCCATAAACCGCAAAACTCCTGTTTCCCATCTGTCTCCCAGCGACTTAGAGCAGTGGCTCTTAGTGAGGTCTGTGCATAATCAAATCTGAGGAGGAGGAAATGGTTATAGGGTCCTGATGGGGTTTGTGCTGTGGCGCAGCGGGTCAAGGATCCAGCGTTGTCTCTCTGACTACTCGGGTTCTATCCCAGACCCAGCGCGGTGGGTAAAGGATCTGGCATTGCCACAGCTGTGGTTCAGATTCTAACCCTGGCCCAGGAACTTCCATATACCACGGCTGAGGCCAAAAATAATAATAAGAGTCCTGAGGCACACTTCAGAAAATACGATTCATCAGGACTGGTCAGAGGTCCAAGAATAATGCATCTTAGATGTTTCCGCCACGTGAAGTCTAAGCCTTATTTTATAAAACATTGGTGAGGCTTTGGGGATCCCTCACTGTGCACCACTCGAGCTCTTTCTACCTGGGGAGACCCCACCTATGGGGAGTAGGAAAATGTGTGTGGGGGACCCCAGTGTGGGCTGTTTGCCAAGTGCAGTTCGCTCTGCCCCTTTCAGTTTGCATCCTAGCAAAGCTTAAACAAAACCCACCATCACCGTCAGTATTTCTTCTTGCCTTTCTCCAGGCTCTGGGCTGCTTTTCTTCATGAGCTTTGTAGGCAGTGAGTCCTAGAGGCTGTTGGCCAACAGAGGCTCTCTGGAGGGGGAAGGGCTGGTATCCTTAGCAGCAGCCCTGGCTGGCTGCCCAGCAGTAGTGCAACTGGGGACCACGAGGAGGGTGCTCTGTGCGCCCCCCACCTACGCTGTTCTCCTTACCCTGCTCCAGAGTCAGCCCCTGTGGATTAAATGAGTAACCTGATCCTTGCGGGTTATCTAGGGTTTCCTCACACTCCCTGAAAGGTACCTTCTGAGACATTTTCGGCCTTATCCTCACAAGGGCCATAAAAGTTAATAGATTTTTCCTGGCTATCTTGAACTCTAAAAACGCTTGAGCTCTGGAGAGTTCCCTGGTGGCCTAGTGGTTAGGATTCAGACCTCTCATGGCTTCACCCTGGGTTCAGTCCCTGTTCTGGGAAAGGAGATTCTGCTGCATAATGTGGCAAAAAAAAAAAAAAAAAGTTAAAAAAACAAACACTTGCTTGACAGCCCCAGGGAGGAAAGAGGCGGATTTCAACCCTGGGATTAAAATGAGAAACAGAAGGAAGAAGGGGAGGGACTTGCCTGAAGTCACAGGCAGGGGCTGGAGTTCTGATTTCCAGTCTTAACTCAGCTACCTCGATGCCTGGAGTGATGCGGGGAGGCTAATGCCAGAGGCCCAAGCCCACCTCCTCTGGGGCGTGGGTCGATGCTGCTGGGCCAGTGCCCCTTCCCCTCTGTGGTGGGATCAGCGGCAGCCCTCACAGTCACAATGCTCCCGGGTCACAGAGGCGCTGGGCCCTAGGCCAGCCTCTGCCTGAGAAGTTCCCTCTGGGAACGTCTTCTGGTGGGTACCAAAGGCCTGATTCCAGGCCCTATGGCCTGTGGAACCTCACCCCTGGGGGGAAGGCTGGGCCGGACAGAGACATCTCCTGTGGCACCGGCCGCATGGATGAGGCGGAGTGGACGCCAAGACCAGCCAGGGCAGAGGACCTAAGGGTTGGGCTCATCAGCTGGGCAGGATCCTACCTCACTTTTGAGACATATAAGAACACGGTCACTGCTACTGCCAAGGGTTTGGGCCGGAGACAGGTAACGAAGCACACCTGTGCTAGAACCATTTTTCCCAGTGGCCAGGCTGTGTGTGTGTGTGTGTGTGTGTGTGTGGTGGGGATGCACTTGCAACCTAATCTCTTGACTAGCCTCTGCCATTGGCAGGGCAAGCCAGGCTTTTGCTCACAGGTCTGCGCTGCTCCATGTCCTCCTCTTTAAAACTATTCCACGAGGTAAAGCCTCAGGCCTGGCTTCGTGGCCTCGTCTTGCCCTGGCTGCTCCCTAGCCTCGATCCCAGCTCAGCGTGGTTGTGTTATCACCTAAAGGAGAGGCAGAGAGCCCAGGCTGGAAGGCAGAATCGTGGGCATCCAGGGGAAGTTGGACCCATGGAGTTACTGCAAGTTCCTTGTTACGGTTCTGGTTCTAGTTTGAAAATGGGGCACTCTAGAAGCCCTGGGAGAATTAGCCTTCACTTTAGAGAGTGTTGTAGGCACCTCTAGGCTGATGCTTCAGAGAGAGGCAGTTGCAAGGCCCTTGCCTATAACAGGGTTGATGACAACTGAAACAGGCAACTGCATCTCCACTTTCTCTGCTCCCATCTTCATCCCTGGAGCCCCAGCCTGCCTGTAAAGAGGTCTTGTGTTTCTCCTGCCATGTTGGATAGGTGGCCTTTGGGGATGGACATGCTGGCTGAGTGTGCGGTCCAGGGGCAACCATGAGAAAGGTCGAAGTAAGACTTAAACCAAAGCATTGATTGGAACGTTAGATATTTACGGAAGAGAAAAGGGCATTTTACCTTCTGTTACCTGGATGGGTGGGCAGCTAGAACTCCCCTTGGGCTCTTGAGAAGCCCTGTGGCTGTAGTGGTGGAGGTGCCATGAGATCTTTTGATTCCCCCGGACTAGAGGGTAGAAGAGTGGTCAGCAAGGAGGCTGATGTGGAGGGAAGGTGCCTGCTTTCAGTGAAAGCACTGGGATGATGCAGGGGGTGATGGTTGGAGGGCGCTTCCGTCTAGTCTCTTGGAAGTACTGATACCCCTCTCCTCCCTCCCAACGCCCCAGACCTGGGAAATCCTAGTGAGCAACGAGCATGATGCACAGGCTATGGTGCGACTAAGAAGCTTGCAAGGCCTCTATCTTCTGTGTGAGGCAGATGGTTCCCTGTGCTACGGCCGGCCAAGAACGAGCCATCATGGATGCTTCCTCCTCCGTTTTCACCGCAATGGCAAATGGACCCTCCAGTGCATCATCAGTGGTCGTTATCTGGAGTCTGATGGCGAGGATGTTTTCTGCACCTCCCGGGTCCTCTCAGCTTACCACATGTGGACCCCTCGGCCAGCCCTGCATGTCCACGTGATCCTCTACAGCCCCCTCAACCGCTGCTATGCCCGGGCTGACCCCACCATGGGCCGAGTCTGGGTGGATGCACCGGTTCCCTGCCTGGAGGAATGTGGCTTCCTGTTGCATTTCCAGGATGGATGCTACCACCTGGAGACCTCTGCACACACCTTCTTGTCTCACTTAGACCGGCTGGTCTCCCAGCCCTCAACACAGACAGCTTTCCACATGCAAGTGCGACCTGGAGGGCTTGTGGCACTGAGCGATGGAGAGGGGGGCACGTTGTATCCTCAGGGTACACGCCTGCTCCTGGGTCTGGGCTCCAGTCCCTGTGGGGGTGAGGAGTGGTTCATCCTACAGCGCTGCCCTACCTGGGTCAGCCTCAGGTCAAAGACTCGGAAGTTTCTCTCCATCGTCTATGGCAAGTGCTGGGTCCAACAAAGCCATCGAAGCGGGAGGGCTGGCTGATGAAAAGATGAAAATGTGTTTGGGATCAGTGAGGGTTTAGAACCTCCTGACAAGGAAGATACTGAGGTCCCAAGAGGATCTCTAGTGCCATGGGCCAGGACTTTAAAGCAGGGTCTAGGGGGGTTCCTGCTGTGGCTCAGTGGGTTAGGAACCCGACTGGTATCCATGAGGATGCAGGATTGCTCCCTGGCCTCACTTCATGGGTTAAGGATCTGGTGTTGCAGCAAGCTCCAGTACAGGTCACACAGGCAGCTCAGATCTGAAGTTGCTGTGTCTGTGGTGTAGGCCAGCAGCTGCAGCTTTGATTCAACCCTAGCCCAGAAACTTCTATATGTGGTGGTAGATAGGGCCCCAAAAAGGAAAAAAAAAAAAAAAAAAAAAAAGCAGGGGCCTGGGCTTTAGGGGGAAAGTAGCCTGGGTCTTCTCGAGGCTACTATGGTCTCAAAGAAGGTGATGAAGGCTGAGGAGGGAAAGCAGAGGGATCACCGGCCACGGAGTGTGGAAGAGGGGCTAAGACTGAGGCTGAGGCGAAACTCGGGTTTCCTCTGACGTGTGCTTCCTCCGCAGATGTTGAGGTGTGCGCTGCCTCTGAGCACATAACCCCCATGTCCTTGTTCCAGTTTGAGTGTAACAATGAGAGCCCCAATGTGCAGCTTCGTTCCTCCAATGGCTGCTACCTTGTCCAGGTGAGACCTTGGCCCTGAGCTCTCCCTCTCTACACACGCTTTGTCCTTCCTCAAGGCAGATGATCGGATGTTGAGGTGAACCGTGGAGGCCCTTCCACAAACACTCATTTTCATCCAGTGGGCCCACTTTACCAACAGGGCCTCTTAGAAAAAAATCTCTTTTTTTTTTTTTTGAAAAAACTTTATTGAGGCATAATAAAGTGCACTTTTTTTTTTTTTGCTTTTGCTTTTTTGCTTTTTTAGGGCGCACCCATGGCATATGGAGGTTCCCAGGCTAGAGGTCCAATTGGAACTACAGCTGCCGGCCTCCACCACAGCAACGTGGGATCCAAGCCACGTCTGTGACCTATGCCACAGCTCGTTGCAAAGCCGGATCCTTAACCCACTGAGTGAGGCCAGGGATTGAACCCGAAACCTCATGGTTCCTAGTCGGATTCGTTTCTGCTGCGCCACGACAGGAACTCCAAAATGCACCCATTTTAATTGTACCGTACAATAAGCTTTTTTTTTTTTTTTTTTGCCTTTTTGCCTTTTTGCCTTTTCTAGGGCTGCTTCCCATGGCATATGGAGGTTCCCAGGCTAGGGGTTGAATCGGAGCTGTAGCCGCCCGCCTACGCCAGAGCCACAGCAACGCGGGATCCGAGCCGCGTCTGCAACCTACACCACAGCTCACGGCAACGCCGGATCGTTAACCCACTGAGCAAGGCCAGGGATCGAACCTGCAACCTTATGGTTCCTAGTCAGGTTCGTTAACCATGGAGCCACGACGGGAACTCCTACAATAAGTTTTAAAACATGTATTTAGGTATGCAAACATGCCACAACCATATCACAAGTTAAAGAATATTTCTGTCACCATAGAAATTTTCTCTTGTCCCTTTTCAGTCAGGTTCCCTCCACTTTTGCCCGCCCCACTACCACAGACATATATTCCATTATTATAGGTTAGGTTTGCTTACTCTGGCATTTCATATAAATGGAATCAGGCAATATTACCATATATGTGCTTCTTTCATCAGCATAATGTTGTTGAGATTTGTCCATGATATCACGGGCATCAGTAGTTCATTCCTATTTATTGCTGAGTAATATTCCGTAATACTACTCATAAACACAAATATAACTCCGCTATCCATTCACTTGTTGATGAACACATGTTGTTTCCAGTTTGGGCCACTCTGAACAAGGCTTCTATGAGTATTCACATACAGGTATTTTTGTGGGCCTATACCTTCATTATTTTGGACAGATACCTAGGAGTGCAATTATTGGGTCATATGATAAATGTGTGTCTAATTTTTAAGAAAATGTCAAGCAGTTTTCTAAAGTGATTGTACTGTTTTATATCCTCACCAGTAATGAATGAATGAGAGGATGCGCCACATCCTCAGCGACACTCGGTATTATCTTTTTAATTTTAGTCACTCTAAAATTAAACGTGCAATGCCTTCTTTTTTTTTTTTTTTTTTTTTGTCTTTTTGTCTTTTGTTGTTGTTGTTGCTATTTCTTGGGCCGCTCCCGCGGCATATGGAGGTTCCCAGGCTAGGGGTTGAATCGGAGCTGTAGCCGCCCGCCTACGCCAGAGCCACAGCAACGCGGGATCCGAGCCGCGTCTGCAACCTACACCACAGCTCACGGCAACGCTGGATCGTTAACCCACTGAGCAAGGGCAGGGACTGAACCCGCAACCTCATGGTTCCTAGTCGGATTTGTTAACCACTGCGCCACGACGGGAACTCCTGCAATGCCTTCTTATTGTGGCTTTCATTTGTATTTCCCTTATAATTAATAATGTTGAGCAGCTTTACATGTGCTTATTGGCTATTTGCATATCTTCTCTGTGAGACGTCTGTTCAAATCTTTAGCCCATTTGTTATTGAGTTGTTTGTCTAAGTTTTAAGGGTGTTTATGTGTTCTAAAATCAAGTCCTTTGCCAGACATATGTATTGTAAACATTTTCTTTCAATCCATGGCTTGCTTTTTCATTTGCTTGATGGTGTCTTTTTGAGCAGGAAGTTTTCAATTTTGATGAAGTACAATTTCTCCATTTTATAAAAGTTAATGCTTTTTTTGGGGGGGTCCCAAGAAATCATTGCCTGCTCAGAAGCAACAAAGAAGTTCTTCTATGTTTTTTCTAGATGTTCTATAGTTTAGTTTTTGAAATTATCTGTGATCCATTTTGGTTTTTGGGTTTTTTTTTATTTTATGATTTTTATTTTTTCCATTATAGTTGATTTACAGTGTTATGTCAATTTCTACTGCATAGCAAAGTGACCCAGTCACACTCACACACATGTATACATATATCCTTTTTCTCACATTATCCTCCATCATGTTCCATCCTGAGTGACTAGATTTTGTTCCCTGTGCTATATAGCAGGACTAGGATCCATTCTGAAATGGTTTTGGAATCTGGGCCAGGGTTCATTTCTCTCCGTATGGAGAAGTGGAAGAGCAGAGGCCACAACGTACTTTCCAAAAAGCATCTGAAAGCATAAGCATACCCCTGAGAGAATTTAAAAAACTAGTGGATGGGATGTGAGAAAGAGGGTCTAAGAATAAAAATAATGGGAAAAAAGCCGAGATTCTGGGTCATTGCTTCCCTTCTCTGTTCCCTCCCTTTTCTCCAGAGGCGCCATAGGACAGTGATGGCTGATGGGCACCCACTGGAGTCTGACACCTTCTTTCGTATGCACTGGAATTGTGGCAGGATCATCCTGCAGTCTCCCAATGGACGTTTCCTGGGCATCGTAGCTAATGGTCTGCTGATGGCCAATGCCACCATTCCAGGTGAGCCAAGCAGCCCTCCTGCCAGGTTATTCCAAGTCAGAGATGCTTTCAGAGAGAGCTGGGGATATGAGAGAAGGACCACCGGAGTTGGGCTCAGAAGATTTGGGTTTGTATACCTTCTGAGTCACCGGATTTTCATCAGCACTTGGGCAAACCACATCTCTGAGGCTCAGTTTCATTGTCTCCATCATCAGTGGAGGTGACAGCCAACTTGCCTGCCTCACAGGATTATTGTGAGAACTAGATTCATGCATCTCAAAGGAAGGAAGAATTAAAATTTCTTGGCCTCCAAGTGCTTTCATAAACATTTCATAAGCTCCTAGTGTGAGACCTGGCACATAGTAGGTGTTCACTAAATAATAAGGTATTGGCAACACCCTTCTGTAATGAGTGTCCCTCTTCCTGCTTCCGTCTGGGAAAGTGTCTAGAGGTGGCCCATCAAGATAACTCCTTCCTGTTTCTTTCAGGCCCAAATGAGGAATTTGGGATCCGATTAGCCAACCGTCCCTTTCTCGCCTTGCGGGGCCGGTATGGCTATGTGGGCACCTCCTCCGAACATGACCTCCTGCAGTGCAATATGGATCAGCCCGACTGCATTCACCTGCTGCCCTGCCGCCAGGGCATCTACCACTTCCAGGGTAAGTAGCTCCTCTTCCCCTCACCTGGGTTCATAGTCTAGCCCAGCTTAGCCCCAACTCAGATTTGGGGGCCTGCCACTCAGGGCCTACTTATCATAAAAGGAAAAACAGGAGTTCCCTGGTGGTGCAGTGGGTTAGGGATCCAGCACTGTCACTGCAGCAGCTCAGGTGTTCGATCCCTGGCTGGGAACTTCTGCAGGCCACAGGCACAGCCAAAACCAAAAAACAAAAACAAAAAACAAAAAAAAGGAAAAACAGAGTTTCTGGGTTTTTTCCCCTCACTTCCAGACCCCCAGAGTGGGTGGGCAGAACAGAAACCAGCCTTCCCTCCTGTGTTTCCACAGAGGAACCTGCCAACCCAGGCAGGGTAGGATGGTCAAGGAGGGGTGGTGGCCCTCCTGGGAGTCCCCCAAAGGTGCGGCTGCGAGAGACTCCCCTCCAGAATGACCTGCTCACCTGAGCTCTTCCCCCCCCAGCACAGGGAGGATCCTTCTGGTCAATAACATCCTTTGGGACCTTTCGCCCTTGGGGAAAGTTCGCCCTCAACTTCTGTATAGAGCTTCAGGGCAGCAACTTGCTCACGGTGCTGGCACCCAATGGCTTCTACATGCGGTCCGACCGAAGTGGCACCCTGTTGGCAGACAGCGAAGACATTACCAAAGAGTGTATTTGGGAATTTTAGGTAAGATAAGGTGGGGGAGGACCCAGGGGTGGGGAACGAGGAGCTAAGGAGCAAAGGAAGAAGAGAGAGGAGGGTGGGGAGGTGTGTGAAAATAAGGACAAAGCACACCCCAGGGTGACTTCTGTCGCACAGCTGCATCAACTCCCAACATTTATTTATTCCAAATCTGTGCCTTTCCTCTCCAGCCTCGCTGGAGAAAGGAGGACTCAGACCTAGGTTTCTCACTGTTAATGTCACTGACTCATGTGCTTGCAAGCAAGCCGGCAGGGGACAGGATGCATGTACCAGTGTATCTCTCTCTTCACTGAAATGCAGAGTTTTGCCCCATTGTTAGGGAAGACAGTTAATGGGGGGGGTATCCTTTCCACCCTCTGCACGTTCTATCTCTACACCCCTGAATCCCTTGGGTGCTGGCATTTGCAGCCCTGCCCCTTCTCCTGAAGTCTAACCTCATCTCTTTCCAACTGCCTGATTGAGAGTTGACTTCATCTGGCCATCCCCTCAAAGTCAGCTTCCTCACTTTCTCCTTCAAAGGTGACTCTTCCTGCCCTCCCCAGGGCCACTTGGGCACTGCCATCCTCCCAAAGGCTCAGGGTCAAGACCCCAGCACCATCTCCCTTTCCTCCCTTTCCGCCGCTTCATTAAACCCTGAGAATTCTTGGGTGCTTCCTTAACAGTGCTTCTCGAGGGCTTGCTCCTTATTAATTGTGTGGTAGCAACCACGTGGTTCCAGGCTTTTCACCAGCAGCCTGCACTGCAGAAGGGCTTCTCAGCGGCCCTCCCTGCTGCCAGGCCCATCCCTGCCCAACCTCTTCCCCGAACCAACTTCACTTTCCTAAGAGGCTGCTTCCGCTCCCTCCTCCCCTGCTCACAGCTCTCCAGGCCACTCGCTGCTCTCAGCTCTGGCTCTTCACAATCGCCCTTGCTTTCCTGCCACAGGAAGCCATGAAGACATAATAGAAAGAGCTTTAGCTTTGATATTATATGGACTTGTAAGGCATGGTCCTTACTAGCTCTGTAACCCCAGGGAAACTGCTCTATCATTTCTAGGCCTCAGTTTTCCTACCTGTAAAATGGGAATGACATTTACTTCCTAGGATGGGGTGAGGATTCAATGACCATTTGCATTTAGATGGAGAGCCCCATATGTGTTCACACTTTTCCTCCATCTTCTACCCTTTAACTGTGGCAAATGGGGAACTCTAAAATGAAATCCCATCAAACCTGTTTTCTTATCTGTCCCATGAAGGCTTCGGGTTGAACTAAATTCTTCAAACTCCTTCTAGTCCTGACATTCTGGTAGACAGTGTGTCAGAGTGGTTAGAGGTTCATCTCTGGACCCAGAACTGGGTCCTAATTAGATTTGTATCAGTTAAACTTGTCATTTGACTTTGTGCAAAGGAACTTCTCGAAGTCTGTTTCTTTTGAGTGAAATGGGAATATAGCACTTACCTTGCGGGATTGTTATGTCACATGAGATGATGACAGTGAAACACAGTAAACAGCCTGGCATCTAGCACATTTGCACAACCTCAAACATTTCCCCCCAATCCTGTCTGAATTCTTAGTAAGTCTAACCTCTTGACTAAAGTCTTCTTGTAAACTCGGGATGTTATTTAGCCTCATTCATTTGATTAAAAAAAATCATTTCTACTGCCTTTGCCTATGAATTAACCTCACCTATGTCCTTGTGATCCCCAATCAAGAATGGGAGAAATTGGAGTTCCCACTGGGCCAAAGTGGGCTAAGGATCGAGTAGGTGACAGCTGCAGCTTGGACTCTATCTGTGGTCTGGGAATTTCCATATGCCGATGGTGCAGCCAAAAAAAGAGGGAAATATGGAACAAATCACTTAATTCTCTCTCCACAGGATCTCACCAGGTTTTGTGCTAAAAGCCAGAGATCAGCAAAGGACCGACTGAACGTTTCTATTTCCTCTTCCCTCCCCAGGTCCTTGGGAATGTCACCTACGGAAATCCAGATTCTCCAGGAGAAAGTACTGCACTAAACCCAGCAGGAGGCCCAGAGTCAGGATCCATGAGAAGAATATCTGTTACTCAACTTTTCCTACCCAGTTTAGCAAAACACCTGTTTCGAGCAACAATACATCACAAAAGGCCACCCCGAGACCCCAGTGTGCCTCTGACTTAAGAGTAGGGGTGTGGAGGCGTTCCCTTCATGGTGCAGCAGAAACAATTCCGACTAGGAACCATGAGGTTGCCAGTTCAATCGCTGGCCTCACTCAGTAGTTTAAGGATCTAACATTGCCACGAGCTGTGGTGGAGGTCGCAGACATGGCTCCAATTTGACCCCTAGCCTGAGAACCTGCATATGTCTTGTGTATAGCCCTAGAAAAAAAAAAAAAGAGTAGGGGTGTGGACATGGGTGGTGTGGATGCGGCCCCAGGCCACTCCAAGTTCTTTCTGGAAGAGGAGAGACCAAATGGTGATTTGTTCTTGCACTGACTCCCCCAGCCCCACCAGCACCACTAGACTTTTCCCACTGATCCCAGGAGGAGCCAGCCTTGCCCTGAAGGATTCAGAATCCAGATATAACTCAATTCCTTTTGGTTTACAATAGAGGAAAGATTATTTATCCTATAATAATTAGGCACAAGGTAATGGGAATAACACTTTATGCCTATATAGCCAACCCTCCCCCTGTAGCTTACCAACCATCCTGCCTTATCATCCACCTTTGAGCCAGTCAGTTGGACACAACAGGTACTTTTCCCATAACTGCCCAGCGTTTACAGGGAGCCAAAGTGATTTTCCCACGACCGGGGCCCCTGACTCCGTTCTTCGATTAGAGTAGATTCTAAGGTCTATGACTTTGCATCAAAACAGAGCTTCCAAAATGACTGTTATTCTTGCACTGTCTTCATAACATTGGCCTTTATCTACCGACCATCTGCCCCATTAATGTTTTTCTTGGTATAGACTCTTAAGTACATTTATTTAAGAAGGGCAAGTTTGGAGTTCCCGTCATGGCACAGTGGAAACGAATCTGACTAGGAACCGTGAGGTTTCGGGTTCGATCCCTGGCCTCACTCAGGGTTAAGGATCCAGTGTTGCCATGAGCTGTGGTGTAGGTTGCAGACGTGGCTCGGATCTGACATTCCTGTGGCTGTGGTGTAAGCCAGCACCTGTAGCTCCAATTAGACCCCTTGCCTGAGAACCTCCACATGCTGTGGGTGCAGCCCTAAAAAAAATAAATAAATAAAATAAAAGCCGTAAAAAGGGCAATTTTAATCACTATCTTGAAATGGAAGACCAGAAACACTTGCCATAAATAAAAAGTGGCCATAAAAATAAATATAATGAAAACAAAGTGATGTTATCAAATCTTAGCTTTCCCTTCCCTGACCAGGGCTCGGAGCTTTCCCTCTGTTAAAAAAATAAATTAGGAGTTCCTGTCGTGGCTCAGTGGTTAACAAATCCGACTAGGAACCATGAGGTTTCGGGTTCGATCCCTGGCCTCCCTCAGTGGGTTAAGGATCTGGCATTGCCGTGAGCTGTGGTGTAGGCTGCAGACGCAGTTTGGATCTGGAGTTGCTGTGGCTGTGGTGTAGACCGTCAGCTACAGCTCTGATTCAACCCCCAGCCTGGGAACCTCCATATGCAGCAGGTGCGGCCCTAGAAAAGGCAAAAAGACCAAAAAAAAAAAAAAAAAAAAGTAAATTAGCAACTGTTACAGAGGGGTTAAAGAGTAGAACCAAAATGAAAACACTCCCTTTGATGTCATCAGAATTGAAAGGGAGAAAATAGAAAAAGAAGCAAAAAAAAAAAAAAAAAGGACTTTCGTTGCAGCTCAGCAGGTTAAGAACTCAACGTAGCGTCCAGAAGGATGAGGGTTTGATCTCTGGCCTTGGTCAGTGGGTTGAGGATCTGGCACTGCCACAAGCTGCGGCATAGGCCTCAGATCTGGATCCAATGTTGCTGTGGCTGTGGCTTAGGCTGGCAGCTACAGCTCCAATTTGATCCCTGGCCCAGGCATATGGAATATGCCTCAGGTATGACCCTAAAAAAAAAAAAAAAAAAAAAAAAAAAAAAAAAAAAAAAAAAATCGAAAGGTTGTTGAAAAGGAAATAACTTATTGCTGACTCAATATTCTATAAAGTAGCATTCAAACAACTCCTAAAAGATTTTCAAATATCAGTGATGCCTGACCCCGATTTGGGGAAGATTGCACCTCCCCATAATCAGTCCCTGGTTTAAGACGAATGAGAAGAAAAGCAGAAAACGGAAAACGAGAGAGATTCCTTTTGGATAGAGGAAAATCAAGGTTTCTGTAAGCATATTTCTCTTGAAGAAATATGAAATAATTTTGTAAAAACATGAACCCCCCCCCCAAAAAAAATACAGTTCCTGTTGTGGCGAAGCAGAAGGAACCTGACTAGTAACCATGAGGTGGCGGTTTCAATCCCTGGCCTCTCTCAGTAGGTTAAGGATCCAGCACAGCTCATCTATGTAGGTCGCAGATGCAGCTCAGATGCTGAGTTGCTGTGGGCTGTGTTGTAGGCCACAAGCAGATGCACAGACATGCGTGTGCCCAGGGACACACACACACACACACACACGTGCACGCGTGCGCGTGCTCCTACGCTCTGTTCCCTGCAAGTGGCCATCCATCCTCCACTTGAATGCTCAGTCATGGGGCCTCAGCAGACAGCTCCTTGCATTGCTGAGGTCAGCTTGGTCACTGAAGTGAACGGCATATTCTCAGGCCTTCCTGAGAAGCTGTCACCCTACAAAACCTTGCCCATCACCCTGACATTCTGTGCCGCAGGGCTTGAGGGGAGAGAAAGCAGAGCAGGGCACTGTGCCCTGCGGCCCTTGCAATTTCATTCTAGAGCCACACTGTCCGCTAGAATTTTCTGTGCCGATGGAAATGTTCCGTGATATTTGCTGTCTGGTACCGAAGCCATGGGCACATGTGCTTGCCGGGTGTTTGATTTGGGGCTAGTGTGAGTGAGGAGCTGACTTATTCATTTTAGTTACAGTTAAATAGCCCCATGTGGTTGGTGGCTACTTACGGAACAGCGCAGCGCAGAGGATTTGATGATAGGGACTCTTTTTGTTTTTGTTTTTTTGCTTTTTAGGAGCCACACCTGCAGCATATGGAAGTTCCCAGGCTAGGGGTCGAATTGGCTACAGCTGCCGGCCTGCACCACAGCCACAGCAACGCGTGATCTGAGCCGAGACTGTGACCTACACCACAGCTCGCGGCAACGCCGGATCCTTAATCCACTGTGCGCAGCCAGGAATTGAACCCACATCCTCATGGACCCTAGTCAGATTTGTTTCTGCTGAGCTGCAATGGGAACACCTGATGACAGAGACTTCAATGTCTGGACCAGTACTCCCACACAGGGCTCCCTGCCTGGCTTTGGACCGCCGTCATTCCATCTCCTGCTCTTCAAAAAGGTAAGAATTTGGAGGGACGATCCATCCCCCACTCCAAATAGCCCTTTGTGCACCCCCTTCCTCCATATCCCTCTCTGTCCCTACATCCCAAGGCTTCCCTGGAAGAGCCCAGAGATTTCTCTGCGGGGAGACAAAATCGAGACAGTTTGGAACTTACTGCCAAGAAGAAGCATGAAAACATGTCCCAGGAGCATGAAATATAAAGGGATGAGCAGGCTGTAAAGAGTGGCATTTCCACTCTTGTTTGCTGCTATGCAAAAAATACATATGCTATTAAGGAGTTGACATCTCTTTTCTTAGATTAGGGCGTTATTATAACTTTTCTTAGATGTGATAACAGTGTGTGTTATTTTTGGAGATGCATGCTGGAGGACTTAGGGGCAATGTGCCACGAGGCACTATCAGTGTGTATGTGGACATACGCATACCTGTGGGTATATGAGCACTCAAACTCCAAGACAGATGTGTATGTACACACATACGTAAATCACACACACATAGATAAATACAAAGATTAGACAGACTGGATAGACAGATAATAGCTAGTTACTTACATAGATACATAAATATATTAGATGATAGCTAGAAAGACACAAAGATACATGAATTAGGTAGATAGAGGCAAACTGTTTATACTTGTTTTGTTTTTAGTTTGTTTTAGGGCTGCACCCATGGCATATGGAGGTTCCCAGGCTAGGCGTCAAATCAGAGTTGTAGCTACCAGCCTACACCACAGCCACAGCAACGCCAGATCTCAGCCGTGTCTGCGATCTACACCACAGCTCATGGCAATGCCGGATCCTTTAGCCCACTGAGCGAGGCCAGGGATCGAACCCACAGCCTCATGGTTCCTCATCGGATTTGTTTTCGCTGCGCCACAACAGGAACTCCTATGATTTCTGAATCTAGTAGCAAACTATAGAAATGATCCCTGAAATGATCCTTTATAATTGTTAAAGCGAAGGCTGGGAGTACAATTGCTCATAGGAAAAACGTGATGGACAACAAAATTACTGCTAATTTTAAAAGCATTTTTATTAGTGCCAACTGGAAGCCTCTTAAGGCCAATGTGAGAAGCAGGTGGGCACGGCTTCTCCAAGCAGGTGACACACAGGAGGGGCAAGGTCCACAGGCAGGAGGAGACACAGGAAGGAGGACAGAGCACCGCTCGGCTTGGGCAGGCGGTATCAGATGCTCCCCACCCCATCTCCTTTCCACTCCGAACCTTCTCCCTCATCCCAGGCCCCGCAGTGGGGAGCCAAGCCAGAGCAAGGCCTGAGGGGCACCAAGACTGGCGATGGAGGCAGGGGAAGGAAGGGCAAGGATGGCAAGGCAGCACCGAATCCAGAGAGCTCAGCTGTGGGGGGCAGGCAGCCTGTAGGGATGAAGGGGGTGACCCTGGGCTTGTGGCTGCCATTCCACCCCTCAAAGTCAACGGCAGGGAGAGGGCCAGACGTTGGTTCTCTACCCTGGGCGTACACTTGAATCCCAATCCCACCCCCTCTTGCTGCTATGCTGTCAATGGTAGTATAGACTCAAGGGGTGCTCGTCTCCTCAGTTTTGTGGGCTGTGCAGGGAATGAGGAAAGCTGCATTGTGGGGCTCCTTTGATGACCCCAACTGGAGAGCCAAGCCCTCCTGTGGGTCAAGGAGTTGGTTCGCCTTCCCACACCTGCAGGCGTGAGGCCTGGCCTGAATTCTTACCCCAGCAGGGCTGGAGACAGGCTTGTGGTGGGGCATCTGATGCTGTCCCCCAGCACAACGGATGGCTGGAGAGCCCCAAGGATTCCAGGGCGGGCAGGACTGCTGTGGACACACTGCCAGGGGACTGCTAGAAAAGCAAGAGGAAACCCTCAGCTGCCAGTGAGGCCACCTGTTTAGCACAACTGGGAGCCCAGGGCTGCACACGCACCCCCCGCCCCCCACACCGCAGGCTGTATCCCGAACAACTCCAGAGGGAGCCATTCACATAGTTGACTAGGAGGATGGCACTGTGTGAAAGCCTGCCCTGTGAGGGCCCAGGGGAGTCATGACTTCGAGATGGGGCCTTCCCTGGAAATGGGGAGAGCAGTGATCCTTTCATCTTCCCAGGCCATGCCCCCCTTCCTGGATACCTGTGCAGAGATGACCCCTGGGGAAGCACTTGGTAGACTCGCACCCTGGGCCGCACCTACGAGGTAAGGGTGGATCCGCTCAGAGGAAGGAAAGGGGTCTGGGGAGAAAGGAGTGGTGGTGAGAGGCAGGGAGGTTCCAGGAAACAACCACCTCTGGGAGGAAAGCGATGCTGCAACCCTAAACTGCCCTCCTCCCCAAGGCAGGCTCTTGGGAGATGAGGGAAGAAGGATTAGGAATTCCCATCGTGGCTCAGTGGGTTAAGAAGCTGGCTAGCATCCATGAGGATGCGGGTTTGATCCCTGGCCTTGCTCAGTGGGTTAAGGATTCTGCTTGGCTGTGGCTATGGCTGGCAACACAAGCTCCAATCCTACCCCTAGCTTGGGAACTTCCATATGTTGCAGGAGTGGCCCTAAAAAAAAAGCAAAAAAAAAAAAAAAAAAAAAGATTAAACCCCAGGAATAGTAAATTGGGAACAGTGAAGAGCAGGGATTGTGTGTAGCCCAGCATTTAACACAGGATCTCATGCTTGGGAAGCACTGAGGATTTGGTGGACAGATGGATGGATGGATCAAAGGAAGAGAGGATAGGTGAGTGGAGTGGATGGATGGGCAGAGAAATCACCTGGAAACTGCATTTCCCACTTGAGCTTCTCTTGGCGGCGCCATTTGGCTCTTCGGTTGGAAAACCAGATCTGAGGGAGGCAGAAGCAGCAGAGCTGGCTGGGCGTTCCAGTACCCAGCGCCTACTGTTCTCACCGGACCTGGACCCAGAGGGCGTTCCTCAGACCTGATGCCCACCCCTCCTGCTCTGTGCCTCCTCAGCCCAGAGGCTTGGAGGGGGGAGGAAAGGAGAGCGATCCGCAGATGGGGAATCAGGAGGCTCTTGTCTCATTTCTGCTCCAAACAAATCTGTCCCCACCTTCTTGGCCCTGCTCCCCCTCAGCGGAACCCAAAGCCTTCCCGGCCCGTCCTTGTGATTGGCACATGCTCACCCTCACCGTGTCCTCGGGCAGAGAGGTGGCAGCAGCCAGCTTTCCCCGGGCCACTGAATCAGGATACTGGCCACGCTGGAACTCTGCAGAGAGGGAAGCTCACACAGCAAAGGCGCGGGGCGAGGAGCAAGACCCGTCTCCCCCGAAGGCCCCCCTGCCCACCTGCAATGCGATGCACAGCCTTCCTCTGGAGGCGGGGCCACCCACAGCCTCCAGCTCTCAGCCTTGGCCCACAGGTCTCAGGGCCGTTGCCTGCATGCGTCCCACCAAGCACCCTCTGGCCCCCTGTCCACCCCAGCCCTGCAACCTTTCTCCAGTGCCTCAGCTTGGCCTGGGGAGAAGATAGTCCGATTCCGGTGGCTGGTCCCTGGGTGGGGACCCCGGGGAGCCTCAGAGCCACTATGCAGAGTTGGAGGAACTGGAGCCAAAACAGCTGCAAGGGGAGACAGTGGCTGGTGGGTATTTGTGGTGGTGATTCCTCTGGTCAAATGGGGTCCCTGGGTCCCTGGGTCCTGGGGTATGGGCAGGGGACAGCATGGATGTAAGAGCAGGGCTGCACTGCTGGGGTTCACAGCAGGGGCACTCATAGGAGGCACACTCAGGGTTATGGTGGGTGCAAGCTTAATATTTTGCGGGGAGACAGCTTCAAGCTTGGTCCAGTTCTGCGTGATCCCACAGACATGAAGAGCGCTCTGAGAGGCTGTGAAAGAGGCAGAGGGTGTGGAGGACTCCGTCCTGCCTCCTCCTCAGCAGATCCTGTGAATCTAGGGCCTGTGGGAGCTGGCTTCTGTGCCAGGACCTGCCAGCTCCTAGCTGGTGACCTTGGATAAGTCACTTCCCCTCCACTGAGGCTGTTTTCTCCTGCCAGGAGAGAATAAGACTCCCTGCCAGGTCCTCTTTTGTGGTGAGGGTGTCCCAGGGAAAGAACAAGAAAGGAGTTTGATCAGTCTCTGGCCCAGGAATTTCCACATGCCCTGCTCATGGCCAAAAAAATAAAGGAGTTTGAGGAGCTCCCATCGTGACTCAGCGGAAACAAATCCGATCAGCAACCATGAGGTTGCAGGTTCCATCCCTGGCCTCGCTCAGTGGTTAAGGATCCTGCATTGCCGTGAGCTGTGGTGTAGGCTGAAGATGCAGCTCAGATCCCGAGTTGCTGTGGCTGTGGCGTAGGCCAGTGGCTGTAGCTCTGATTTGACCCCTAGCCTTAGAACTTCCATATGCTGTGGGTGCGGCCCTAAAAAGAAAAAAGAAAAAAAAAAAAAAAGAATTTGAGAACTTGTAAAATGCTTAGGTTTGGCTGTGATCACTCCTGGAGACAGCTCCAAGACCCACCTGGCAAATTGAGCTGTGTCCAGGGCAGTCTCTGGTCCTCCTGTAGCCCCCGCAGGACTCGGTTGATAGAGGAGACCTGGGGGTGCGGGGTGTTGAGTGGGGAGACGGTGCACAGCCTCAGGGGTGCATCCCAAGGATGCTCCCAACATCTTTGCTCTCCTTCTGTCCTGGCCCCGCATCCTTCCCAAGGGCTGCCTCCTCTCTCCCCAGTGCTTTCTACTTGAAACTTGTGGGTCAGAAGCGAGCCCCCAGCCTGGAAGGCCCCGCTGCCAAGTACAAAGGGATCTTCTCCCTCCCCAGGCTGCCTGTCTGCCAGCCCCGGGTTCCCGGGTCGGAGAGGGTGGCACTTACACTGGGAGTCTTGTCCTGGGTGCAGAGCCCTTCAGCACAGAGCTGGCGTTGGATCTCCCACGCAAAGAGGGCCGGGCACTCACCCTTCAGCTGGGCAATTCGAGCCACCACGGGGGGTGTGGCCAGGCGTGGCTTGCTTCCCCCAATCCCCTTGGGCTCTAAGGCACCTGTGCGGTAGTAACGCCCTAGGATCTTGCTCACACAGCCATTAGATACCTGGAGCAGGTAGGAAGCAGGAACAGGTAAGGCTTGATGGACAGAGGGTGAATGTCTCTGGGCCAGAAGAAACAACAAGGCAAAGTGAGACTTGCTGGACCAGGCCACAGGGGCAAGACCAGCCCCAGCCCTGTCTTTGGAAGCCCAAAGGTCCCTATCCCAGCCCTCAGGAGGCTCTTCTAGGAAGCACCCAAAGGCCCTCAGAGGCTGCAACAGCCCCCGACTTGCTGAACAGGGCCCCTTCTCCCTGCTTCTTGCCCCCATCCCTGGACGAGGTTCCCAGCAGGCTACCTTAAGTCTCCGTGAGATGTCGCAGGGCCGCATCCCGCTGACCGCCAGCCGCACGATCTGCTGCCGCGTGTCCAGGGGCAGGGGCCGACCATTCACAAAGAGCCCGCCCAGCTGATTCACGCTGCTGATCCCTGGCCATGAGAAGGAGGCATCTGCATGCCAGTATCCCCGCTCCCCTGCCCACCTGTGGCAGGGAGGACCCTCCAGCCTGGCTTGCCACCATGGAGAAAGCCTATGGAGCTGTTCCCCTTCTGCTCTCAGGGTCCCCCAAATACACCTCTTGCTTTGGGAGCTGGCTATTGGGTGAGCCTTTGTTCCTTGGCCATATGCACGGACCCTCGTGATCTAAGGCAAGAGGAGTGGAGCAGGGAGTGGGGGGACTGGATGGAGCTCCGGCAGAACGCTGGCCAAGGGCAGGTGCAACCCTGCAGATGGGAGCAGGGCCCTGAGACCTTCCCTCCCTCCTTGCTGTTCACCTTACCGTCCTGCGGCATGCTCTAGGCCCAGCCTCCTCACAGAAGGGCGGGAGCTGGAGACAGGGGAGGGGCCTTCCTCCTGGGAGCTCCTTCCTTGGTCCTGGGGCTGGGCCTGCAAAAATCGAGGCATCTTAGGGTGAAGTCTCTCGCTTACAGTGGTCTTAGGATATAATGTTTTGTGCTCGAGGATAAGGTTTCTGAGATGAATTCAAGCATCACAGGACCAGCAGAGGATAAGGGCCTGAAAGGTGTCAGGGAGATGCCCAAATGGACCCCTGTCACCTTGACCCCTCAAAAGCCTTAGTAGCCGCTGGGTGATACACTTGGACCAGAGCTCCTGCCTGCTGAGTTCAGGCTCAGCAGGGTCAACACCGACACTGAGGATGTTCTGAGCCAGAGAGGGCACCGGAGTCAGGCTGGGCCATGTTCAAGGCTCTGCTTTCATTCTCCTGCAGCCCTGAGGTGATGTCTCTAAACCACCTTCCTTCAGAGCCCCTCGTGGGAGACCTTGCTCTGGCTTTTTATGCTCTCCAGCAAGGTCTGGGGCAACACGGGGCTCAGCCCTCCCTCAGCCATTGAGGCTCTGGCCTCACCCGTTGGAAATAAGATGAACCAGCCTAAAGCCCTGGCTTCTCCCAGAATACACAGCTCTTAACCACATCTCACCTACTGAGATGGTTGTTTCCTGTTAACTCCGAGAGTTCTAGATGTCCTACTCTCAGAAGCCACCTCTCTGGGACCAGACGCTCATTCCTTCCATATTTACCAAAGGCATGTGGTTTTTTTGTTTGTTTGTTTGTTTAGGGCCGCACCCAGGCCAAGGGTAGAATCGGAACTGTAGCTGCCAGCCTACACCACAGCCATAGCCACGCAATGCCAGATCCAAGCTGTGTGTGTGACCTACACCACAGCTCACAGGATCCTTAGCCTACCGAGTGAGGCCAGGGATCGAACCCACATCCTCATGGATACCTGTTGGCTTCTTTACTGCTAAGCTGCAACAGGAACTCCTACCAAAGGGAGGGAGGGGGGAGTGGGAGAGAGCTGTCTCTGACCTGCCTAGAAGCCAGTGTGAGCTCCGGGCCACCAGGGACACCAGTCACCAGCCACCATGTGGCTTTCATCAGCTAGTAATGGGAGGTAAGGCCACGTCCTTTCATGTCTGACCCCCAGCAGGACTGCAGGTCACCCCAGAGACGTTTCCTGTAATAACCACACCATCTCAGCTCAGGAACCTAATCTGCAATTATTTACTGAATAAGATATTAATTGTGAGCATACAGCTGGCTGTTCAGGATGAAGGGAATTTAAAAGAAAGGGAACAAGATTTTTGCCCTCCAAGAGATTACAGTGCAGCCAGGGAGAGAGGACTGGCACAGGGGAACAACAGGGAACTCACAAAGAGCATGGCATCCAGAGCTACCTGATCCATTCGGGGAGCTAAATGGGTTTTGATTCACTCCTCCCTAGGCAATCAGAGACACGTGCCCCTCCAAACTCTCATCTTTCCTGAAAGGCAAGAAGGAAGGCAAAGATTTCCCCAAAGAGAAATCTGAGGCTTAGGTTGGGGTTCCCATAAATCAGGGACCACCCAGAGAATGGGTTTGGAAGCTCAAGGAGGTTTAGAAGCCTGTCCGTCCTCAGAAGCTAAAATTTCCAGCTTCTAACCCAAGGCTCACTCTCTCTCCATCTCCCTCTCTCTGCCTCCATGCCTGCTACACTTTTGTGTAATTGCCACCAAAGCAATGGAAAGAGGAAAGCCAAGCTAGGGATGTAAAGGGCTATGCCAGGACAGTGGGGACAGGTGGAAGCTCAGAAAATCATCCAAACCCCGAATCCTTGATAGGAGTGTGGCCCCACTGAGGGACCAGAGCTCAGAGGAGCTGTGGGGACGCAGGTTCCATATCCAAACCTAAATCTCCTCCAAACCTAAAATCATTATGCCCCGACTCACAGACAGAAACCCCGTTCCCAGGGACCACACCACACATTTCCAACATTCATATTCACTTGTCTGGTCCTCACAGACGGGAGAAGGAGAGAGCGCGAGAGGGTAGTGGCTGCAAAGACAAAGGAGAGGGGTTGGCTGGGCCACACAAAGACATGGAGCCAGCATGGGACGCAGAGCAGACAATGAGCCTGCAGGTAAGCTACCTGTGCGCAGGCAAGGAGGTGAGAGCTTCAGTGGGAGGGTCCCAGTCTCCTATGCTGGGCTCCTGAGACCCCTGCTGGCTCCAGGGATGCTGGTGGTCTGGTCCTGGGGACAGCTTCTGCTCTGCTCCTGCTTCAGTCCTGCCAGGGGGTCCAGAGCTACAGGGAGCCCGAGCTCAGGAGCAGAGGGCAGCCTTCTGGGAGCAGCCGGTGATGTCACAGGCCATGAGCAGAGGAGAGAGGAGGAGGGAGGTGTGCATGGGGCTGCCTGCCACTGGCCCTGAGACAGGGCAAACCGCAGCCAGGGACCCACTGTGTCCCTCCACGGGAAGTCCCCCGAGCCCACCTTGCGTCTGCCTGCCACCCTGAAGCAGGTAAAGGACCACTCTCATGCAGGCCCCCTCAGGGGTCATTACTCTGGAAGGGATGGGGAATAAGGAAGGTGGGGAATTTCAAGCTATGTCTCCAAGGCTTTGAATGCACAGAAGCCCAAGTGTGACTTCCGGAACCACGGACACAACGTCCCAGGCTGAATGCATATGCCTGGGTTCTGGATCAGCTCCTGGGTCTTAGGTGTATTGCCATCAAGGGTAAACAGGTTTATAGCCCAACACCTAAATAGTGGCCAAGTTGGCTTGTGAATCTCTGAAAAGAAGAAGATGCATTTAGAAGAGGGGGTCCCATAGCACCAACTCTTTAAACACAGTATCCTCACCGCACCTCCACTGGCTCCTTGACTAAGAAGATGCCCAGAGTGAGTTCTTGCCTGGGAATTTGGGGGTCTCTGGACTTCAGAAGACTAGCAACAGGGGTGATGGATGGAGTGAGCCTCTGAGGGGAGTTAGGATGCTGAGAGTGGGGTATTTATGAGGTGTGCAGCCTGGTTTTCATTCTTCCATCTAGATTTCTCAGGCTCCATTCCACTGGGGACTTGGTACTTTTAGGCTCTAAGTTATGAATGACCCTCCTGCTCCCACAAAGGACACCGCAGGTTATCTGGATCATTGTTGGGATGGAGGGGCCAGTAGCTGGAAGGGAAACAAACCCCCCAGCGCATGGAAACTTTATTGTCACCGTGGTCTTGAGCAGATTCCTTGTGAAGGAGCCAACATGATCAGTCCTTTGGGTCCATCCCATACCTTGGATGCTGTGAAACCCTCTCAGAGGTGTGGTGCTCTAAGACTAGACTCAGAGCTGGGAAGAATAGGTTTCACTGGTAAATGCTTTGGTTTGAGGGGCAGGGGCGAGGATGTTGTCTGTGCAGCTGGATCCTAGGGTTGGGAACTCTTATTCTCAAAGCAGGGCCAAATGCATCACAGAAGTGGGTTTTCTACCTTCCCCTGGCCACTACTGCCCTTCTCTTCCAGCCTCCTCCAGTATCCTCAGACCAGCCTGGAGCCCTGGGGCACGGGGGAGACCGCAGCAGGTGCTTTCAGCACCAGGGGCAGGACAGCACATGCCCTAATGGCTATGGAGCCCATTCGGTCCCAGGGCAGGTGGGAACGCTGGTCACTCCACTCAGCCATGCCTGGGTGCCTGGAGATCCCCAGGAAGGCCTGTGGTAGCCCTCATCTTAGTCCTCCTTTCCTGCCTCATCCCTTTCTCCTGATTTGCCCCTGCACCTGAGGACCAAAGGCTCCATGTCCGGACCCACTATTCTCATAGACAGCTGCGTGAGGGTGGAGACAGGGGTGTCAGGGGGAGAAGGGACAAGCCCTGGCAGATGGTGGTGGCAGCGATTTCCCCCATAAACTACCCTCTCCCCCCGCCTTTACAACACACTCGTGGGTCTGAACAAACAGAGGCTTTCGACCCAGAGGTGATGGGGGGAGGGAAAAGAGAGGAAGGGCCCTAGCAGGGGGGCCTAGCCAGCCCAAAGCTTAGCCACTCAGCCCTCTGCCCAACGCGCCAGACTGTTTGAGGAGCAAATATCTGCCTTCACTGTCTGATTCTCTCTGCCTCCCCCACTGGGCTTGGGGCTAATTGTCCCTCATTAGCTGGGTCCAGGCCCCAGGCTGCGGCCAGCTCCTGCCATCTGCTCACAATTATACATTAACTCAGAGGTCTTGCCACCCGCCAGCCAGGCTGTGCGCCCCTCTCCAGGCTGGCCTTGGCCATTCCTGCTTGTCCCTCACCCTGTTGTAGAGCCCTGACCACTGGCTTCTTCCGCCCTTTGGAGCCCCTGGTATAAAGCCCTGTGGCTATGGAAAAAGATCTGTCCTCAGGAGAGGCGGCTGGAGTTCCCCTGCCCTCCTCACGGGGCCAGCAGGCATGACAAGCCCGTGCGTAAAGCTGGAAAAGGCAGGGCGCAGCCCGTGCAGAGACCGGCGCTTTGCTCTGACATCTCACCTCCGGCTTTGGGCACTCTATAGGGACGGTGACACCAGTTCCAGACTATTTCTACCCCTCCCTGTGGCACCTCTTAGCAGGCTGTGGGTTCTGGCTCCCATCTTCCGTCTCTGCAGCAAGCCCTATCTCCTGCCTGCCCTCAGCTTTCCAGAGCGCACCAGCCACCTCACCAAAATCACTCTCTGGCGACGCGTGCCTCTGAGCTTAAAGTCGTAGTAGTTTCCCAGCTAGAAAAACACGGGGAATCTTCACGTTCCTTGGAAATTCGTCAGCTTGGTGCTGAAGTTGCAAGCCCCGCACCGCCAAAGCTCAAAGCTGCCAGCCACCCTCGTCTCCCAGCCCGGATCCTGCTCGAAGACCCGCAGATCCCTGCGCTTTTCAGCTCTGCTTCTGGACGCTGGCTACACGGCTCCCTCCCTCCGAATGTGCTGGGAGGGGAGTGAAGACCATTTCCTCCCAATTAGCTTTAAACTGGGGACACAGAAAATGTCCCTCTTTTCCCTCTTTTTCACGGAGAGCACCTAACCTCTGAGCTCAGCCCTCGCCAGGTTTCTTGCAGGGACTAGACTTTGCCGGGCGGGATGGCGAGTCTGCGCTCCTCGGAGAACCCCCAGCAGAGCTGGGGGGCTCCGGGGCTAGAGCCAAGGGCTCGAGGGGTCCAGGCGGCGAAACCCGTGGGGATGGGGGGAAGGGCAGGCGATCAGCGGACGCTCTTCCGGCCCCCGGTGGAGAGCGAGTCCTTGGATCTGCAAGCGCATCGGCCCTGCCCGAGGGGAAGGGGCTGCGTCCGGACAGGGGTTACCAGACCAGCCAGGTGCCCCGAAGTGCCTTCTGTTCCCTGGAGATGGGAGCAGCTCTGCGCTCTGCAAAGGTTCCCCACTCCATCCCGCCCCACTGTGCATGGGCTGGAGGATCTGGGGAGGCAAGCAGCAGTGCATTTTTAAAATCCATTTTATATTAATAAGCTTTATTTTTGGCACAGCCTTAGCTTTACAGAGGTCCTCCTATTATGAACAGCTTTCAGTAGTATTTGTTATAATTAATGAACCAGTGTGGTTATGCTATTATGAACTAAAGTGCCAACTTTATTTCACTTCCTCAGATTTTCCCCTAATGTCCTCTTTCTCCAAGACCCTGTCAAGACACTACATTTAGTCGCTAGGTAGTCTGAGGCTCCTCTTGGCTGGGGTAGTTTCTCATGTTTTTCTTATTTTTGATAACTTTGCACATTTCGAGGAATCAGATGTTTTGTAGAATGCCTCTCACCTGGGATTTGTTTGATGTTTTTCTCATGAGTAGCCTGGGCTTATAGGATGGAGAAAGGTGAAGCGCCGCTCTCAATGAGTCTCATTAGGGGTCCGTGCTGTCAACAGGACTTACCTCTGTTGACACTGACTTTGATCACCTGGCTGAAGTAGTGTTTACTGGGTTTTTCCCCTGAGGTTACTTTTTCCCCTCCTTCCCATACAATGCTTTTCCAAAGGCATCCTGTATACAGCTCATACTTAAGGAAGGGGGGGTTATGCTTCACCCACCTGAGGGTGAAGTGTCTACACTGACTTTGGATTTATTCTGCCCAAGAGATTTTTTACTCCTCTCTCCTTATTTGTTCAATAATTTATGTATACCAATGTGGACTTATGGATACTCGTTTTATTATTTGGATCATTATCTAATATACCACTTTATTTTGTTGCTCAAGTTGTTCTAGCTTTGGCCAATGGGAGCTCTTTCTATATATATATATATATATATATATATAAAACAATTTTTTTCCCATTATAGCTGGTTTACAGTGTTCTGTCAATTTCCTACTGTACAGCATGGTGACCCAGTTACACATACATGTACACATTCTTTTTTCTCACATTTTATGCTCCATCATAAGTGACCAGACCTAGTTCCCTGTGCTACACAGCAGGATCTCATTGCTAATCCATTCCAAAGGCAATAGCCTGAATCTATTAACCCCAAGCATCCCATCCATCCCACTCCCTCCCCCTCCCCCTTGGCAACCACAAGTCTATTCTCCAAGTCCAACAGGAGCTCTTTCAGTTGGCTCCTGAGTCCCTTTGGCATGCCTTTGTTTTCATGGGGTTTGGGGGGTGTGTGTGTGTGTGTGTGTGTGTGTGTGTGTGTGTGTGTGTGTGTGTGTTTGAGCATCCCCTTACTCATCTTGCATATTTCCTGCCCCAGTCCTAGAGTCAGCCATTTCTCCAAGGAGCTGTGGTATGTTTTGTCAGAAAGTGGCACCAGAAACAAAGATCTGGGCACCAGGTATACTTACTGCTCCTGGTGTGGCAGTGCTTTTGGATTCTCTCAACTGACAGAGCAAAGAAATATGCGTGTGTTCCAATCCTTGCCTAGAGACCTATCTGTAAATAGTTCTATATGTAACCCTTTGTATGTATATTAACCTGAACAGGAGTTCATATTGATGTCTCCAACTCCAACCCACTCTCACATGAATCATTCTCCTTTCCTACCTGGCTTAAATGTAAACTCTGTACAATGTATTTCACCTTTCGTCTTACAGACTCCACTCAGTTCCGAAGTTTCTTGAGTCAGCACCCTTTTCTCCACTCCCTTCACTGAAGCTGTTTCATATGTTTGTAATATAGTTAAATTATTTAGTTACACTCTGCATTTTATCTTGGGATCCCCTGACCTCTACACAGTTTTTTAAATGTGTACACCTTCAGGTTCACTCTTTGTGCTGTAAAGGTCTATAGGTTTGGATAAATATGTAATGTTTTGCATGCACAAGCACCGTATTACACAGAGTTGTTTCACAGCCCTAAGAGATCCCAGTGCTTCACTCAGTCAACCCTCCTCCCCACCCCCCTCCTCCCTCCCCCCCTGGTAACTACTGATCTTTTTCCCATCACTACAGTTTTGCTTTTTCCAGAATGTTATAGAATGCCATCATATAGTCTGTCGTCTTTTCAGACTGGTTTCTTTCACTTAATAATATGCACCTAAGATTCTTAAGATTCCATCCTATCTTTCCAGGACTTGAGAGCTCATTTCTTTTGAGGTATGAAGGAGAGTACATTGTCTGGATGAACCACAGTTGATTTATCCATTCACCTAGCGACATCTTGGTTGCTTCCTAGTTTTGGCAATGATGCCTAAAACTGCTGTGAGCATCCATGTACAGGTTTTTGCATGAATATAAGTTTTCAACTCCTTTGAGTAAATAACAAGACGCACGGTTGACTCATACGGTAAGAGTACGTTTAGTTTTGTAAAAACAAAACAAAACAAAACACCAAAAAAACCCCTTAAAAAACCCCACACCAAACTGTCTTCTAATGTGGCTGTACCATTTTGCATACCCACCAGCAATGCATGAGAATTCCTGTTACTCTACATCCCCGCTAGCAGTTAGCGTTGTCAGTGTTTTGGATTTTGGCTGTTCTAAGAGGTGTGTTGTGGTCTATCCTGGTTATTTTAATTTGCATTCCCCTAATGACATAAGATGTGGATAATCTTGTCATATGCTTATTTGCCATCTGTATATCTTTTATGGTGAGGTGTCTGTTAAGGTCTTTGATCCATTTTTTAATCAGCTGTTTGTTTTCTTATTGTTCTAAGAGTTCTTTTTATATGTTGGATAACATTCCTTTGTCAGATATGGTTTTTGAAAATATTTTCTCCTGGTCTGTCTTCTAATTCTCTTCACATTGTCTTTTGGAGAGCAGAAGTTTTGTTTGTTTGGGTTTTTTTTTTTTTTTTTTTTGTCTTTTTAGGGCCACACCTTCAGCATATGGAGGTTCCCAGGCTAGAGGTCTAATTGGAGCTGTAGGCGCTGGCCTACACCACAGCCACAGCAACGCAGGATCCAAGCCACATCTGACACCTACACCACAGCTCACGGCAACACTGGATCCTTAACACACTGAGCAAGGCCAGGGATCGAGCCCACACCTTCATGGTTCCTGGTTGGATTCGTTAACCACTGAGCCATGATGTGAACTCCTGATTAATTTTTAAAGGTTGGGAGTTCCCGTCGTGGCGCAGTGGTTAACGAATCCGACTAGGAACCATGAGGTTGCGGGTTCGATCCCTGCCCTTGCTCGGTGGGTTAACGATCCGGCGTTGCCGTGAGCTGTGGTGTAGGTTGCAGACGCGGCTCGGATCCCGCGTTGCTGTGGCTCTGGCGTAGGCCGGTGGCTACAGCTCCGATTCGACCCCTAGCCTGGGAACCTCCATATGCCGCAGGAGCGGCCCAAGAAATAGCAACAACAACAACAACAAAAAAGACAAAAAAAAAAAAAATTTTAAAGGTTGAACCAGTTTTGCATACTTGGAATAAACTCCCTGGTTCATTGTGTATAATTCCTTTTATACGTTGTTAGATATAATTTACTAATATTTTGTTGAGTTTTTCATCTATGTCCATGAAACATACTGGTGTTCAGGTTTTCTTTCTTACAATGTCTTTATCTCTTTTGGTAGTAGGGTAATTAATATTGGTCTCATAAAATGAGTTCAGAAGTGCTCCCTCAGGCAGCCTGCTTTGAGAGTGAGGACCGGGTTTATCAAGCAAATGTAACTCAGGCTGAGAGACACACAAAGCTCAGTCCTGTACAACATCCAGGACAGTATAACTCAGGAATTAATAGTAGGATCTTTAAGGCCAACAAACCTCAGTTCCTCCCATGCCATATACATGATCTTAGGCCAGTTAACTGCTAATTTAACAAATAATTAGTGAACACCTACTATGTACCAGACCCTGGGATAACAGCAGTGAATAAAAAGAAAAATCCTAGCCCCCTTGAAGCTTACTCTTTTTTTGGCTAGCATTTTTTTGGTTTTGGTTTTGTTTGGGCCATGCTCATGGCATGTGGAAGTTCGGGGGCCAGGGAACGAACTTTTGCCACAGCAGCCACCCTCGAGCCACAGCAGTGACAACGCTGGATCCAAAACCTGCTTCGCCTCAAAAGAACTCCTAGGCTTACATTTTTGAACTTTCTGTGCTTCAGTTTTCCCTGTCTACAGCATATGACTATAACAGTACTTGCCTCATAGGATCATTGTATTATGTAACTGAATATATGGACTGAACCCTCTATGTAAGTATTATAATTGTTGTTAATATTATTATTGCTACTGTTTATGTGCCAACAAGAAATGTTATTATCTATTGACTGCGTTCCCCAGTTCCAGTCTGGGACATTCCCAGACCCACTCTTGCTGCCCCCGTTCTGTACTCCTGTCATTTCTGTTTCTCTGCTTCTTCAATTGACCCCCTGGATCTCTGGGCTCATTAAGCCCATTACATGAAACTCTTTCTCTGACCTTACTGGGAGATAGTTGTAAGCCTATTATATGAAACTCTCTGACCTTACCGGGAGATAGTTGGGTGGCTATCCTTCCGTTGTTTTTTGAAATATACATACACTTCTGCATTTTTTTGAAAGGGAAGGTGATGAGGCACGTGAGCCGTCGGTGATCCAAGGTCTTTGCCTGTCTGCTTTTTGAAGCTTATGGGATCTTGGCCTTGGTCTCATTCTAGAATGAAAGTGGACTGTGCTGTTTTTAATTTAGTCTAGTCATCACTGAAACTAAGTATGTAACAGGTCCTATGTAGGAAAGCTCAGTGCTTCAGCTTGGGTAACTTTCCACTGTTTAGCAAGAGGCAAAGGCAATGAGGAAAAAGCTCCCTCCCTGAGGATAAAGATCTCACCTCTGTCCCAGGAATCCAGAGCTCTTTCTCTTTACTGTGCCCATGGGGGCCCCCAAAGCAGCATCTGTTCAGCCCAACAGAAATCACTATACTACCCAAAGGACAAGCTATGTAAACACCGGTAATACAAACCAAGTTTCATTACTGTCTCTGGTTTGGCACCATCAAACTCAATAACCAGACTTTGAATGGTCCATGTCCCGGGTTTCATCCTCAGCCCAGCTGGCATCCTTTCCACCACTAACCCTTGGGTTCCGAGCTACAGCTGCAGGCCTACACCACAGTCACAGCAACACAGGATCCAAGCCTCATCTTCAACCTACACCACGGCTCACGGCAACACTGGGTCCTTAACCCACTGAGCGAGGCCAGGGATTGAACCCACAACCTTGTGGTTCCTAGTTGGATTCGTTTCCACTGTGACACAACAGGAGCTCCTGTGCACATGCTTTCTAAAAATATTCTTTTCCAAGAAAAAAAAAAAATTCTTTTCCATCATGATTTACCATAGGATATTTGAATACAGTTCCATGTGCTACTCTTGTTCTTACGTTCTCAAATTCCACCACTTGAAATCAATTACTTTCAGCCTTCCCTTGGCCGTTTCACATTTCTCTCTCTCTCTCTCTCTCTCCCTCTCTCTCTCTCTCTCTCTCTCTCTCTCTCTCTCTCTGCCTTTTTTTTTTTCCTGGGAGGGGGGGGAAGCGCCACGCTAATGTTTCATGGAAGCATCTGTTTACTCTGATTCTCTTTTCTCCCACTACCCGGCACGTGGACGGTTCAACGAAGCCCTGACTTTTTCCACACACTATGCTGGTTTCTCTTCAGTCTCCAGGTACTTGGAGTTCTTTCCCTTCGTTTTCTTTCTATTTCTTGACATTCATTGTCTAATAATAATTATTCCAATCAAATTTAATGTCTAATAATAATTATTCCAATCAAGCGTTGACGGGACCGCTGGCTAGAGCAGCTGGACCTCAGCGGCGGGGATAAGCCACTTGGGAGCCTGGGGTGATTAAGGCGGGCCCCGCAGGGTCTGCACGCGGGCTCCCCCTGCAGCCTGCCTAGTGCTCTGCGTTTGGTATCACACCAAGCATGATAGGAATTGTCCTTTAAGTCAGGCTTCCTTCATCACCTCTCCCCTGAAAGTTCGAGAAGTGTGACTGGTAGGAGTCAGCGTCCGACCAGCATCAGGACAGCAGGGGCAAAGGATCAGGGCAGCATCAGGTCAGAAGGGGCAAAGGAGATGAGGATTTCAGAGACTTGGCAGCTGTGAGTGCTTCCTGGAGGGAGCAGATATTGGGAGGATACTGGCTTAGAAGTGGAACTGGGGCCTCAGAGCCCTGGCACAAAGACACGCTCTGGGGGGTTCCTCTGTGGCCCAGCGGTTTATGGATCCAGCATTGTCACTGCAGCGGCTGGGGTCTGCAGTGGCTCAGGTTTGACTCTTGACCGGGAACTTCCATATGCCTCCACTGCAGTTGGGAAAACACACAAACAAAAAACAGTTGAGAACCCAACAGAATAAAATCCCATGAGTGTTATTGTCACTGTTAAGGCAGCTGAGTTTGAGAGTAGAATTCTCCTCTTTTTTCAGAAGAAAACAAGGAATTTGCTTTAAAGCAACCAGTAAAAATACCAGTCAAATTATCTAACAGTAATTGCCTGGAGGCACCCAGTAACATAGAAAAAAATTAAAATTCTGTTGGATCAGTAATAAAGAATGGTAATTTTACCTCTAGTATTTTCTTTTCTTTTTACATTGTGGGACATGTATACTACATAAAGCTTACCATTTTAACTTTCTTTTTTGGGGCCTCACCCACTTCATAGAAGCTCCAGGGCCCAGGGACCTACCCACTGTGGTTGCAACCTATGCCACAGCTGTGGCAAGGCCATATCCTTGACCTGTTGCGCCACACAGGAGCGTCCCATGTTAACCTTTTGTTAAGTGTACAATTCAGTGGCATCAAATACATTCACGCTGTTGTATAACCACAGTGCTGATGGAACCTGCGTCCTCTTCGATACTCGGGTTTGTTACTGCTGAGCCACAGTGGGCACTCCAGCAAGGACTATTAAAACAAACTCCTTTCTAAAAATCACTCCCAGGTCTTCCAAAACTTCTCAGATATGTTCAGCTCTGTCTTAACCCCAGGAGCTTAGAAGAGACTCCCACTAATTGCTACTTTGTGGAAACAGAAATTTTCTTGGGAAAGAAAGGCAGTCAAGTCAGAGAAAAGAAAAAAATTGCCCAAGGTGCTAGATAACAGTTTCTGTAGGAGTCACACAGAGAATTGTCACAGTGGTTTGAAACAATGACTCATCTAGCCCAGCATTTGTTTCTGGGACTAAAAAAAAAAAAAAAAAAGGATCATTTGATGGGGAGAAATAAAAGCTGGGTGGGCAAAAGACCTTGTGAGATAAGAAACAATGGGCAGATAAAGTGAATTCTACTCAATGTTACTGAAAGGAAGTCTTTGACAATAGCTTCAGCTTTAGTGGGGGTGGATGGCCTCTTAGATGCTTCCGAAACCATGCCTCATGAACAGACTGATAGAAGGACCAAAAGCTTGAATTTAGGAGTCAAATAGGCCTGGGTTAGAATCCTGTCCTCCTGAGCCTCAGTTTTATTGCCTTTAAAATGGAAATGACATTTCCCCCATGGAATTATTAAAGCAATTTCATGAGAACTGACATTATATTAGAAAAAATCTAGTCCCATGTCTGGACCATTGTAGAGACTGAATAAAAGTAGTGTTTATAATTAAGCACCAATAGAAGGAAAGATGAGGCTTCTTAGTTACCAAAAATGAAGAGCACGTGGCTATGCAGGCACATAGAAGAGATGCACAATAAAGCCAGACTACAGAGTTCCCTGGTGGCCCTGTGGATTAAGGTTCTGGGGTTGTCGCTGCTGTGGCAAGGGTTCAGCCCCTGGCCCAGGAACGTCTGCGTGCCACGGCATAGCCAAAACCCAAAACAAAACAGAACAAAACAAAAACCAGGCTCACCTCAAAGCGGAAAGAGTCTTTTGATATTTTTCTGGGCTGTTGGTTTAGGGTCACCTGGGACTCACCCCGAATCATTCTTTCTCACACAGATGAATGATGATCTGGAGGCTGGAAAGGTGTCACCGTCAATCGTGCTGTCATTGAAGAGAAGCAAGTCGCTGCCTTTCCGGGTGCACTCTGGTGTGTTGGCCAGTAGACAGGGCCAGTGGGACCAAGTGCTACAGATCAGTGGCGTCACTATTACCTGACTATATGATTAGAGCTGAACTTCTAGGCTCTTCTTAACATTGTATGACCAGCACCCTCCCTTAGGAGGCTGGGGGCGGTTTAGCCTCATTAGGAATCAGGGGAATGCACATGGAGGCCACTACGAGATGCGATTGTGCTTCTACCAAAATGACTGGAATTTCAAAAGACTGACAATAGTAAATGCTGGTGAGGATATGGAATAATGAGAACATTCACGTACTTCTGGGGGCAGTCTAAACTGACACTTTGGAAAAAAGTTTGGCTTTATATACCGAAGTGAAAATACTCATAACCTGTACATTCCCCCCAAGAAATGCATGTTCATGAATGTTTATTTATAGTAGCTAAAAACTTGGAACAAGTCCTGTTCCTGACAATATTGCTGTGTATTAAACCACTTCTAACTTAGAGTCATAAAACACCCCCATCTTGTTATGCATGTGGATTCCACGGGTCAGGAGTTGAGAAAGGGCCTAGAGCAGATGGCTTGTCTTCATTCCACAAGGTCTGTGGTTTGTGCTGGGAGACTCAAAGGCTGTGACTCAGTGGTGAGGGGCTGGAGTCATCGAAAGCCTTCTTACTCAGACATCTGGCAGTTGATACCAGCTGCTGGCCGGGAACTCAGCTGGGGCTGGTGCCCAACACCCCTGGATGCAGTGTCTCCATGTGGTAGCTTGGGCGTTCCCCCAGCATGGTGGAGAATGCCAGCATCCCAAAAGCATGTTTTATGAGCTGACTTAAGAAGTCACTTTTGGGAGTTCCCACTGTGGCTCAGTAGTAATGAACCCAACTAGTATCCATGAGGACAAAGTTTCGATCCCTGGCCTCAATGGGTTAAGGATCCGGTGTTGCCGTGGGAGCCGTAGGGTAGGTCACAGAGGTGGCTTGGATCCCGCGTTGCTGTGGCATAGGCGGGCAGCTACCGCTCTCATGCTACCCCTAGCCTGGGAATTTCCATATGCCGAACGTGCAGTCCTAAAAAAAAAACAAAAAAAAGGAGATCCTACTGCAGTGCAGTAGAAATGAATCCGGCAAGTAACCATGAGGTTGCAGGTTCAATCCCTGGCTTTGCTCAGTGGGTTAAGGATCTGGCGTTGCAGTCTGTAGGTTACAGACATGGCTCGGATCTGGCTTGGCTGTGGCTGTGGTGTAGGCTGGCAGCTGTAGCTTCGATTTGACCCCTAGCCAAGGAACCTCCATATGCTGGCGTGGGTTCGGCCATAAAAAGCAAAAGAAAAAAAAAGTCACTTTTGGTGTGCTCTGTTAGTTGAGGAAGAGAAAAGTTCTTCAAGGGGAAGGGGAAAAGTGTCCACCTTTTAATGGGAGGAATGTTGAGGTCACTTTAAAAATCACATGTGTGCTGAGAGATATTTCTGTGGCCATCTTTGGAAAACACAATCTGCCACAAGCCAAATGTCCATCAACAGCAAAATGGGTAAACCTATTGTGGTATAGTCATTATGGTGGAATATTATACAACAATGAAGATGATAGCCAATAGCTACGTGAAATAATATGGATGAATCTTACCAACATAATGTTGGGCAAAAGAAGCCACATGAAGGAATACATATTGTTTCATTGCAGTTATATGTTTTAAAAAACACAAACAAGATTATAGTGTTTCAAGATACATACTTAGAGAAAGCAGCAATTAGAAGGGTGTTTTCTGGGGATGCTGGTCATTCATCTTCTTGACTTGGGTGGTAATTACATTGGGGTTCGTTTTGTGATAAATCATTTAGCTGTACATGTCTGGGGCACTTTCCTGTGTCTTCTATTTCATAAGAAAAAGGGTAAGAAGTTAATCTTGTAGCACCGAGAACTATGTTTATTTAAAAAAGAATTCACTATGAACTTTAGAAACGATACCCAGCAAACCAACAGAACATTAAATTCTGTCTCCAGCTCTAAAAATTCTCCTGGGTTATTTTTAATGTATACATGTCTACTTACCTTGGTGTAATCAATATGCAAAACTATTCTGTGTCCTGGGTTTATATCGCACTATGAAGACATTTTACACACATCTTTTTTTCTTTTCTTTCTTTCTTTCTTTTTTTTTTTTTTTTTTTTTTTTTGGTGCTTTTTAGGGCCCCACTCACGGCACATGGAGGTTCCCAGGCTAGGAGTCTAATTGGAGCTGCGGCTATCGGCCTACACCACAGCTCACGGCAATGCCAGATCCTTAACCCACTGACCAAGGCCAGGGATCGAAGCCACATCCTCCTGGATCTTAGTCGGGTTCGTTAACCGCTGAGCCACGAAGAGAACTCCTACACTCATGTCATTTTTAAAAGCTGCCTAGTATTTCATTGTTTACATATCATACATTTTCCTAGATAATTTTATATCTTCGGCACTATGAGTAGCTTCAAATTCTCTGGATCGTCATTGCTAGCACACATCTCCCTAAGAACTCCCTAGATGCTGGGCACTGTAAACAGACCTTTCAATCATCTTTCTCACAGTAGCCTCACGAGATAGACGTGACTTTTACTCCCGTTTTGCCGATGAGAAAATTGACAAAGTCTAGGTTTCACCAGCAATTCTTACCTTGGCAAACACATTCCAGAAGCCTTACTCTCAACCCCTTTGACATAATACCTGCGTTGGACGCCTCCCATGCTGCCCCGGGACATTTTTTTCCTTGGGATTCTCAGAGTGGAATTGCCAGCTTCAAAGGCATAAACAGTTTCAGAAGGCTCTTCTGCATGTTCCAGATGGTTCTCCATATACCCTCCAGCAAAGTTCACCCAGATCAGGAAGGTTTAGTAAAGGGTCAGGCTCGTGTCAAGTTTACAGATTCCAGCAGCGGCGCCCCACTCTACCTCCTCCCTCCTCAAAGTGGTGTGGGCGGCACCACCTATTCAGAAGGTTTTGGAAGGTCTTGTCTGCCCTTTCCTAACTATTTTTGTTGACTATTAGTAACTGGAAAGAAAGAATTAGGTATTTTTGACCCCCTTTTTTTTAAAGCAGATTTATTTTTCTTTATAATGATTCCCAGTTTCTACCATGGAAGCTTTCACTGAGTTGTTATCCAATATCCTTTAGGTTTTACATGAACTTTTAAGAAGAAAAAGCCACATTTCTTTTTTTTTGCTTTTTGCTTTTTTTAGGGGTGCACCTGTGGCATGTGGATGTTCTCAAGCTAGGGGTCGAATCAGAGCTGCAGCTGCCGGCCGACACCACAGCCACAGCAACACAGGATCCGAGCCACATCTGTGACCTACACCACAGCTCATGGCAATGCCAGATCCTTAACCCACTGACCAAGGCTAGGGATTGAACCTGTATCCTCATGGATCCTAGTTGGGATGGTTAACCGCTGAGTCATAAAGGAAACTCCCAGAAAAATCCATATTTCTGCATCTCTTATAAAACTCTATCAAAAAACATTGCCCATTATATTACTGAGTGCTCTTTAGATAGTCATATGACAACCTTTTGGAATTTAATGTCAAGGGAAAAGTTTGACCCTTCCCATAAAACAATATGAAGTGAGAATTATAGAACCTAATATATCCTTTGTATTTTTGCCTTGGTTGCAAGTACTTCTAATCCAAATTTCAATTTAAGTCATCATAATGAGCCCCTCCTGAGTTTCTGATATTAAAATGTAAGGTCCCAGAAGGCAAAGGTTTTGCCTATTTTGCTCCTGTTGCAGGGACAGAGTTCCAGGCAGAGGAAAACATCTCAAACGCCTTATACTGGGAAAGAGTTTTTTTTTTTTAAACTGAAGCATTTGCTAAAATTTAATTCTTCACCATAAATATCATTCCTTAACAAGAGCCCTCTAAGGTTAAGGGAAAAAAAAAACATGAACAGAAATAGAAATCAGTATTTTTTAAACTTTATATTTTAATTTTGGACAACATGGAGTGACTCTTGATAAGAAGGATAAAGAGGAGTTCCCATCGTGGCGCAGTGATTAACGAATCCGACTAGGAACCGTGAGGTTTAGGGTTCAATCCCTGGCCTTGCTCAGTGGATTAAGGATCCAGTGTTGCCATGAACTGTGACGTAGGTCGCAGGCACCGCCCGGATCCCGTGTTGCTATGGCTGTGGTGTAGGCCAGCAGCTGTTCCACTCCTAGCCTGGGAACCTCCATATGCCATGGTTGCGGCCCTAAAAAGGAAAAAAAAAGAAAAAAAAAAAAAAAAAGAGGGTTTGCCTTGGAAGGGAGATCTATCTGGAGAGGGATGTGGAATAAAGGAAAGATTAGCTTAATTGATTTATTTTTACTCTGCAAGACATTCGAGAAGATTTAAATGCTAATGAGAAGAATACAGGATAAACTGAGAGGCTATGAGAACAGGAGAGAGGGAATTATCTGAGAGTCCTTGAAAAGGTGGAGGGGGTGGGTCCAGAACATAGACAAGAGTTTAGCCTAAGCGGTAGGAAGCTTTTTCTTTGTAACAAGGGAGAAGAAGAGAGGAATGAGAAGGAAGATAAGTTTTAGATTTTGTGGTGGGAAATGGAGGGAGTTATTGATGGCTTTTATTATCTCTCTGAAGTGGGAGGCCTCATCACTATTAGAGACTGTAGGAGACAGTGGGATTGGAGTTAAGAGGAGAACAGAGAGGGAGTTCCCATCGTGGTGCAGTAGAAACGATTCTGACTAGGAACCATGAGGTTGGGGGTTCAATCCCCGGCCTTGCTCAGTGGATTAAGGATCTGGCTTTGCTGTGAGCTGTGGTGTAGGTGGCAGCTGTGGCTCTGATTTGACCCCTAGTCTGAGAACCTCCATATGCCATGGGTGCAGCCCTAAAAATAAAAAATAAAATAAAAAAAAGGAAAACAGATCTAGGGGGAGTTCCCGTCATGGCTCAGTGGTAGCAAACCTGTCTAGCATCCATGAGGATGAGGGTTCCATTCCTGGCCTCACTCAGTGGGTTAAGGATTTGGTGTTGCTATGAGCTGTGGTGTAGGTCACAGGTGTGGCTTGGATCTGGTGTTGCTGTGGCTGTGGTGTAGGCTGGCAGCTGCAGCTCCAATTGGACCCCTAGCCTGGGAACTTCCATATGCTGTGGGTATGGCCCTAAAAAGCCAAAAAAAAAAAAAAAAAAAAAAAACCCAAACACAAACCTAGGGATTTTTAGGGCAGCGAAAATACTATGTGTGATCCTATATTAATGGATATATATGTTCATTACACATTTGTCCAAACCCATAGAATGTACATCACCAAGAGCAAACCCTAATGTAAACCATGAACTTTGGGAGATAACAATGTGTCAGTTTAGGTTCATCAGCTGTAACAAATGTACCCGTCTTATGGGGGATGTTGATCATGAGGGAGCCTCTGCATGTGTGGGGGCAGTAAGAGTTGGAAAATCTCTGTATATTCCCCTTGATAGTGAACCAAAAACTGCTCTTAAAAAAATAATGTCTTGGGAGTTCCCATTGTGGTGCAGTGGTTAACGAATCTGACTAGGAACCATGAGGTTGCAGGTTCGATCCCTGGCCTTGCTCAGTGGGTTAAGGATCCAGCGTTGCTGTGAGCTGTGGAGTAGATTGCAGACGCGGCTCGGATCCCTCATTGCTGTGGCTCTGGTGTAGGCTGGCGGCTACAGCTCCAATTAGACCCCTAGCCTGGGAACCTCCCATATGCCACGGGAGCGGCCCAAGAAATGGCAAAAAGACAAAAATAATAATAATAATAATAATGTCTTAATTCAACAACACCAACAATCCAGCCTCAATGGAGCTGGAGACCAAAGTGATCGAGCAAATAGAAGAAGTTCTGGGCAATGTGTGAGGGCCTATGAATCACTGCAGTACCAATCTGCACATTTGAGAGTTTGCTCTAGCTAAGCAGTAGATTTGGAGAAGGCAGAGAGATCTAGAGTTGAAGTTTTGAGTTGAGTCTAGTGGAAGACAATAGGGATAAGAGATGAGGATACTGCTAGGAGAGGGGCAAGAATAATGGGGTCTAACAGGGGACCAGGAGAAAGCAGAAAAGTGCATATAAAGAGGATAGAGCAGTTCAGGGACTTTGAAGAACAGTGTGTGATGGGTAGACTCTAAAATGATCCCTCATGATCCTTCCTCCTGGTATTTATGCCCTTGTGTAATCTTCCTTTGTGGGCTGGACCTAGTGAGTCTTCTAAGGAATAGAACGTGGCAAAACTGACAAGAGCTTGCTCTGAGATTGGTTCAAAAGGACTGATGCTTATCTCACTCACTGGCTTTGATGCAAACAAATTACCATGTTGTGTGCCCTTTGGGGAGACCTACATACCAAGGAACTGAGGCCCTAAATCCTGTCAGTGGCTCCCTGAGTGATCTTGGAAGGAGATCCTCCCTCAGTCAGATGAGGGGCCTTCAGGAGTTCCCGTCGTGGCGCAGCAGAAATGAATCCGACTAGGAACCATGAAGTTGTGCGTTCGATCTCTGGCCTCCCTCAGTGGGTTAAAGCTTGGATCCTATGTTGCTGTGGCTGTGGCTTAGGCTGGCATCTGTAGTTCCGATTCAACCCCTAGCCTGGGAACCTCCATATGCCGTGGATGCAGCCCTAAAAAGCACACACACACACACACACACACACACAAAAAGATAAGTGGCCTTCAGATGAGACCATGGCTCTGGCTGACAACTTGATTGCAGCTTTGTGAGGGAACTTGAGTCAAAGGCACTCAGCTAAGCCCTGGCTAGATTCCCAACAAAAATCAAAATAATGAATGATCAGGTTTTTAAAAATTTATTATTATTTGACTGTGCCTGGTGGCATGCAGAACTTCCCAGACCAAAGATCAAACCCACACCACAGCAGTGACCCAAGTTACAGCAGGGATGACACTAGGTACTTAACCCACCAACCCACCATGGAACTCCTTCATTGTTTCATTTATTTATTTAGTCTTTTTTTAGGGCTGCACTTGAGGCATATGGAGGTTCCCAGACTAGGGGTCGGATCGGAGCTGTAGCCACTGGCCTACACCACAGACACAATGCCAGATAGGAGCAGCATTTGTGACCTACAGTGCATCTTCTGACAATGCTGGCTCCTTAACGCACTTAGCGAGGCCAGGAATTGAACCCTCATCCTCATGGATACTAGTCGGGTTCTTAACCCACTGAGCCACAATGGGAATGCCCCCCATTGTTTTAATACTTAAGCTTTGGGGTAACTCTTACGCAGGAATAGATAACTAATACAACGTACACGAGAAATAACTTAGTGAGAAGGGGACAAGGACAGCAATTATGATCAGATAATGGAGGTGTTTGAGTTTACATGAAGCAGTTGGGTAGCTGAACAGGTGCAGAGGTCAAATTCACTGAAGATGAGGTCAAGGAGCTGAGAGGCCAGGGTACTGGATAAGTCAGGCACATAAATGTTGAAGTCATTCAGGAACACTGAGTGGAGAATGTGCATCAGGTGTCAGTTTCAATAAATGACAAATGGCATTTGGGGCAGTGAGATGGAGAAAGTTCCATAAGCAGGTGGAATGAAACTCCACAAGGATTTTTTTTTTTTTTTTTTTAAAGAGGGTGGCAAATGAATGGTATGGAAGTGGCATTAGACGTCTAGGAAGGTGCTGACCCCAAAACTTGACTCTGGGATATGTTAAGTATGGGAGAATAACCCCTTCTCAAAAGAGCTACATGGGAAGTTCCCATTGTTCCCCAGTGGAAGAGAATCCGACTAGTAACCATGAGGTTTCGGGTTCCATCCCTGGCCTCCCTCAGTGGGTTAAGGATCCAGCGTTGCTATGAGCTGTGGTATAGGTCGCAGCGGCCGCTTGGATCGCAATAAGCAGCTACAGCTTATTCCACCCCTAGCCTGCCAGTGCGGTCCTAAATCGCAAAAAAAAAAAAAAAAAAAAAAAAAAAAAAAACCAAAGGGGAAACTGTCCTCAGTGCAGGGCCAGGTTTTAAGATTAAGATTAAATGACATGCAAGTAAAGTGCTTTCTCCTCATAATAAACACTATGAATATTCGTTGTCTCTCAACATTCACTTAAACATTTATATGCCTTTGCTCCGCCCTCCCTCTCCCCAGTCTCTTTATTCAAAAGAAAGGGGCTAGGTAAAGGATGGGTTGGAAGCGGTTTGGCTTCACACACTCAGTCTAGGGAGAGAGAGTGCCTTTCCATAACTTCACTGTCGCATTTCGGAAGAGACGGAAAACGAGGGTGATTCTCCTCTGTGCACAAGGCATATCACCTCTAAGAGATTTATCTTTTCTACCAAGAAACATTAATCGAGCGCCTAACAAGTGCTAGACATCTGGCGACACAAATACGAGCCAGCTGCACTGCCAACTACAGGGAGGATGCACACCGCCACGTTCAGTGTCAGCCAACAGTTTCAGGAGGTTCAGACTTTTTCAAGTTCTCCCCATACTTTCAGCTGAGGCAAAATGTCGGAAGTCGTTGTGCACCAGTGCTGAGATTCCTCCAGGATTCTGCCTCGTTGGCTCAGGTTCCCAGTCCGCTCACCCCAACCGGGGTACGCAGTCCTGGAACGCCAGCGTCCACGTGGGCACCCCAGCTACCCGCCGAATCGGGTGCAATGGGCGGGGCCGGGCCGGAGGGCGAGGCTGGCCCCGCCCCCGGGGCTCCCAGGGCTCACCGCGCCCCGCGGCCAGATGCTGACGTGTCCTTTCCTTCCCACTACACCTCCCGACACCACACACTACCGCTGCCCCGGAAGTCCCGCCCCATACCTAGACCATCACCGCAAATCAGCTCTTTCAGCGCTTCCTGAAGCGCTTCACCCGTTTTGGGACCAAGGGGCGGGGCTCCGCGAACAGGGTGCCTATTGGCTTGGGGTCCGGCGGGCTCTGGGCTCTAATTGGCCGGAGGGCGGTGGCGCTCTGGCACGCTTGCGCGGCGAGTAGAACGTGTGGCGGCGGCTGAGATCGCGTCTCTTTCGCTCCCAGTCCGGCTGTTGCTCTAGTGAGCGCCTGGCGAGTCCGTCCCGTCCATCACCTGCAGCCGATCGCCCGCCCGCTTCTCTTCGCGGCGGCCTCTCACCAACACCGACACTCACATTGACACCTCCAAGCCGGCCAGCCGCCTTATTCGCTGCCTTTCAATCTCTACACATGGCCTCCTCCGCGCAGAGCGGCGGCTCCTCCGGGGGACCTGCGGTCCCCACCGTGCAGCGGGGCATCGTCAAGATGGTGAGAGCGGGGCCCGGGACACCGATCCCACCGCCCGCCACCGTGCGGGAGTCTGGCGCTGGCTTCTTCCCCTTCTGCCAGCCTGCATGGTCTCCCAGATTCTCTTTCCTCTGCCCTGTTCCTCACTTTTCACCCGTTCTGGGAATCCCTCCCTAGACGCAACCCGACACGGACTCCCCTTGGTACTTTGCCTCCCGGACACCCTGACATTAGGGGTCACACTGATTTCCGTGGTCGCGGCACTCAGTCTCCTGGCTCTTTATCACGACAGATCGATTACTGATTGATTAACGGGGATAATTTGTTGGTATGTGTCCTACGATCCATCCGTCCTTCTGTCCATTTTGGCATATGCTGAGCAGTTTGCAGTTTTTCAAGATCCTGACATCCGCTCTGCCATGGAACTCTTGAACGACGTGCCCTTCCTGAAGTTCTTATGTTTTCACCGACGCTCATTTACTTATTCCCAAGTTTTCTCACTCTCTGGCCCTCATTTTCCTTCACCTCTTGTGTCAAGTCTGAAGTCCTGAGAGCTCCTCATGTTTGTACTCCCCCTCTTTTTGACTCTTGAAATGTTAGGCCGGTAGGAATCTTAGTTATCATTATTGTTCCCTCACCTCCTAACAGATGAGACTGGTTTGAAGAGGGCAAGTGACTTGCCTAAGGTCACATGGTGGTTTGGATTGGAGCCAGGACCTGAGCCCAAGTGTTCTGATTCCCAGTCCACTGCTCTCACACTGTAGATTCTGCCCGATTTTATGTCTTCTCGCTTTCTGCATCCTTAAATTGTGAATTTAAAACCCTGCAAGTTTCATTAAAAAAATTTACCCCCAGCTCCGTGATAATTTTGTAGTATAATTTTTGGTTTTTTTTTTTGTTTTTTAATCAGTTGTCCCCCTTATTGTCCTCCCCTCAACCCTTCCAAATATTGGAACCTGACATTTCTTGGTTGTTACCAGAATTTCTGCTTGTGATGACCTCAGACTTGTAGATTTCACTTCAGACTGGAATTCTGACTTTTCCATCTGGATACATTTTTTTAATGACCCTTTGTCCCAAAGCTCTAGTGTTTTGCAGTTGTGGAAAGTTTCACAGGATTAAAATTTTCTTCAGCTTTTGTGTGTGTGTGTGTGTGAGAGAGAGAGAGAGAGAGAGAGAGAGAGAATTAGAAGGGAAGACTTTTTTGTCCCTCTAATTCATTTTTAGCAATATTCTGCCTCTGGGTGAGATTCATAGGGTTTTTCAGTATTGCTTTTCCACTTTATACATAAAGGAGAGTCAGAATTTATCGGAAACTGAGTGAGAAGGGAATTTCCAAGGTCCACATATTTTCATCTCTTTGAAATATTGACCTGACCCATGAAAAGATTATCCTGAAGGGGTGTCTCTTAAATTAGCTTTTTCATTTACAGAGATCTTTCCCTTTACCATAGGAACAAAGCACCACTTGGCGGCCTGTAGTGCAGTTGGCGGTCTGTAGTGCGACTGGCAGCACAGGGTGAATCTTTCTGAGTTTTTTCCTTTGCTAAAGCTTGGATTTTTCTTAAAGGCCCCTCTCATTTGTGGCCTGGGAGTGGAATGAGGTGAACAGCTTTTTGCTTCTACCAATGCTGGAGGCCTCCGGGGCACCTGGATGCTATGGGGTCAGTGACCACGCCTGCCCACAGATATCCAAATGGATACTGGGTATCAACAGTCACTTTTTCATTAAGGTTCCTATCTCATGCTGAGTCTTGTTTGTATTGTCTTGTTTATAACACCTAATAATTAGTAGGGTCATTGGCTACTATTTTACAAGTGTAAATCTGAGGTTTAGAAAGAATGGCTTACCCCGGAGGAACAGGTACTTTTTATTGGTAATGAGAGGCAGAGCCGGGACTTGAACCCAGGCCTGTCACCAAAGCACATGCTCTTCAGCATCTTGGTACGATGCCTCTGGCTCCAGGGCATGATTTTAGTGGAGGGCAGGGCCAGTGAGGCTTGGTGGCAGAATTGCAGGAAACTGAACCCAGGTGTAATTGAGCCGAGGAAAGAAGAGATGGTACTTCTGTCTTGTCCGGGAGCTGCTGCTGTGGTGAGTGACTTTATTTCCTGGAGTGTGGTGTGGAAGACTGGAGTCTGGCAGGAGGCTTTGAAGCTTCAGTGGTAGCTTCGTCTATGTGGCTGTCTTTCCGTGACCAAGCTGCACAGAGTAGGTGGGTGAGTACCAGCCAGGGATTAGGGGAAGGAAGCTGGGTGAACAGAGTGACAGGCAGATTTGTGCCAGGCTTCGAAGCCTGTCTGGAACGAAAAATCGACCCCTGGCAAATTGCTCCGTGTGAAGCTCTTCTGCTAAGCAAAGTTGTATTTTCCTGGAGAGTAATCGTTTCCAGTAGTACCAGGAACTGCTTCTTAACAACTCTGCGAGGGAAGATGGAGCTCTAGGCCAGAGGACAGTAAGAAGGAAGTAGTTTGATGAATAAGAAAACCGTAGTTACTGCTTTTCTGCCTTTGGGGAGAGGGGCCAAAACTGGAACACTGACTAACCAGAAGCAGGCCTTTCAGGCGAGCCCTCTCTTTAGATTTGTCTGGAATTGTGCTGAGCCGAAGGTGTCAAGTGGTATAGGGTTGAGGTTTGCTGCAGTGAAGAGGAATACTAATCCTTCCTCTTTTTCTTTTTTGGAAAGGCCGTGGAGAGCAAGTTTCTTCTGGTCTCTGCCTTGCCATCCTCTTAAGTCCTGTGTTCCTCTTTTAAGGTTGAAGAAGAAAACTGGGGAATCAAGTTGTAAAAGTTTTGCATTTGGAGTTAATGGCTCCATGGTTAAAGAACCTGACTAGTATCCAGGAGGACTTGGGTTCGATCCCTGGCATCATTCAGTGGGTTAAGGATTTGGCGTTGCCGTGAGCTGTGGTGTAGGTCGCAGACGAGACTCAGATCTGGCGTTGCTGTGGCTGTGGTGTAGGCTGGCAGGTGTAGCTCCAATTGGACCCCTAGCCTGGGAACTTCCATAAGCTGCGGGTGCAGTCCTAAAAAGACAGAAAAAAAAAAAAAAGGTTTGCATTTGACCAGTTTTTGGTTTTGGTTTTGTTTTTTTTTAAATGACAGTGATGATAGAGGCTGTGTCTCCTATTGAGAGTGGGAGCCAAGGTACAGAGTTGGTTCTGGAATGCGTTTAAGGAGGAAGTGGGTAGTGAGTTGAACACAAGCATTGTGGGTGGAGCTCTTCTGTTGCTGAGAAGGCAGTGAGGATGATGGAAAAACCGAAGGTGGATTTTTATTTTTTTGAGTTGGGAAAATACTGGCAAGTGTGTGGGCAGACAAAATAGAACCTGGAAAAGTAAATGTCTCTGTCAAATCAAATATTTTCTCAAAACCCTAGAGGATTCTATCTCTGGGTTTTTTGAATAATTTGCTGGACTGTCCTGAGCCACGTAAGAATATTGTCAGCACATGTTAAATAGTGGTTGGAGAAGTCTTGGGATACTTGGTATAAAATCTAGTCACCCCACTTAGCAGCTACTTAGAGACTATCTTCTCTGGTTTTGCCAAACTGATTTACTTCTGCTTTGGGGATAGAGCCCTTTCGTGTGTCTTCACTCTAACTCTCTAGTCTTAATGTTCGCATGTCTTTCTCCACAGAAGGATGAACCCACCACAGTTCTTGAATCTTCTGTGCTTATCAGAAGCCTCCGTGGAAGCAGTGTATCTTATCCTGCTTATGGTGTAGGAGCACAAAGGGGCCACATCCCAGTTCCCATTTTACTCCACCCCATTTAAAAGGGGAGAGGAATCCCTCCGTCTTCTTCGGTTGCATGCTCAGTCATTCTCACTAGATGACTGAGTCACGTGGCACTAAAAGGGGGAGGTGGCCATAATTTCCTCCTCCGACAGGAATTGTGCTGCCAGATTGTTGTTAAGCGGGATGTAGGCTTCCTGGTGAGTGGCTTAGTGGAAATTTCTCCAGTTTACAGCTTGTAGGAAATGTTGCCTATAATTTAGATCATTATGGCTAAGTGTCGTGTTTCTGAATTGAGAAGTATGTGTCTTTGTGGAGCGTAGTGGGGACTGAGTTGTAGTCTGTTGATCTGTCCGTAATACGTGTAATTAGACTGTGAAAGAAAAGCAGTCTTCCTAAGCTAATTAAAGTACTTTTACTCTACTGTCCGAAGGGACATGGGAGCTAGATAGCAATGTTTAGTAGGGCCATTTGCAAAGAAGAAAGTAGAATAGAATGGAAGGCATTTTTCTCTAGCCTTAAAATCGCCCAGCATGTAAGCATGGTAGCTTTCAATCAAAATCATAAGTACAGGAGCAGTATGTTTTTGTTATATCTTAAAGGCTTTCTGTCATTTTTTGCTGTATGAAAAGGAAGCATCCCTCTGGCTCCAGTCATGCTAACAGTGGCTGCTGCCATGCACTAACTAATGATGTAGAATGATGAGCAGTCATATTTCCTTCCTTGAATGAATTTTATCGATCATCTGTGTCAAGCTGTCTGGGTAATGGGGAAACAGTGGCAAATAAGTAAATCAAGTTCCTGCCCCTAGGGTTCATGGAGGAGGCAGACAATCAACAAGTAAAGAAAAAGTCAGCATGATAATACAAGGTAGTGATTTCCAGTAGGGGAATGGGACAGAGTGGTTGGGAGTAAGGGAAGGGGTGGCTCCTTTAGGTGGGAAGGGCTTCCCTCAGCTGAGATCTGGTGGACATCAAAGAACTAGCCATAGGGGAAGAGTGCCCTGCAGAGGGAAGAGCAAGTGCAAAGGTCTTGTGGTCTCCATGAGGATCATCTTCAGAGTTATTATAGTAGCTCTTCAAATTCTTCAAGTTCAGTGTTCCACAGAAATGGTATGGGTTTAACCTGAGCTATTAATATATGTGTGTTTTAGGACGATCAAAGGCGGAAAGGCAGCTGAGGTGGTGATTGTTCTGGTATCCTAGTGAGATCAGTAGCAGACATTAAGTTCACTGAATCAATATAACCAGTGGGAGACTTATTAAACAAATACTTGCTCTTGGTCATATTCATATTTCTTACTGGGCCGGGACTAAGGTTTTCTGACTTCCTATCATCCAATCCTATGTGTTCCCAAGGACAGGATCTGAATGAAAAGATAAATGGCAAAAGCAGGCTCGACAGGAGTTACATAGCATCTAGAACTTGTTGGTGTTTATGCTTCTGATAGCATCTTATTACTGCTTGGAATTTAGTAGTCCTGGCCTCTGGCAACCCTTTTAACCCAGCAAGCTTTGGCTAGCAATGATAATGCAAAGCGAAGTAGCATGCTTCAGAGCTCAAACTAATGGTCAGGAAAGAAGAGCACATGCTCAGTGTGGCTCATTAACAGGAGTGGGGACTCCTGAGGCCGGGTAGGGAGCAGTCCAGGTAATAGGCAAGTGATTTGATGCCTCTGTGCCCCAGTTTACTTGGGGAGTGAAATTTGGGAAATAAGTGAACACCTTTTCATCTGTCTGTTCAAAAGAGAAAATGGGCCAGGTAAGAAGGTTCTACGGCCTGTGGTGAAGTCGCTTATCAGCATGCGCCAGCAATTCAGCTGACAGGTGTGATTCTAGCAGGGGGCAGAGTAGATATCCTTTGGAATCTGGTCTTCGGATTTATTTAATTTCGTTTCTTCAAGGTATAGCATAGCCAAATACTGTAGGAAATTCTTTGCCCCATCAGAGGCGAGGAATAAAGTAAAGGGATTCAACTCTTACTGGGCTTGTGTAGCTTTTCCTCCTATTTCTTGTTTGGAGAAGGATTCCTACCCAGTTTCTGTTGCTAATTCCTCTTTTAGGAGACTGACATATGCTTTTTGTTCTTACAGCAGAAATGGATGCAGAATTACAGGTTGTGAACATTTGATGCAGATGGAGTGTTACGGGGTTTCACTCACTTTCAGTGAGACTCAACATGATGAATTAATGTCATGTTTTTCTCACTTAGTTCTAATGTTTAGGGGGAAAAAGACCAATGGTTTCTGTTGGCATTTTTTAAACATTAGGAAGTTAAGCAACTTACAGGGACGATGAACGTAATATAAAGTTAAATGACATTTTCAGATGTCATTTTTGAGCTCTTCCGTCTCTGATATAAACGGGTCTTGGCACATTCGCTCCCTTTACACCCTTGTGATGGTGACTTCAAGGTCTGTCTTGATGCTTTCACGCAGTTTGAGATGCCTTCAATTCTCTCTGTGTGGGAAGAGGTCTGCTTGGGATGGTCTTCCTCACGTGTAATGGGAGGAATGGCGATTTGGAGAACTGTGCTTAAAGTTAATCAATGTAATGCATTAACCTTGTCCCTGGGAAGCAGCCTGTCAGAGAAGACATCACTGGCTGGGATTCAGGGGCACAGGTTCGAGGTCAGATGCTGCTCTTCTCCATCTGGGTGCTGTGGGGTGAGGCAGTCAGCCGCTCAGGCTCTTTGCTTTTTTTTCTTATGCGAAGTGAGTGGATTCGTGGTCTCTAAGCTCCTTGCCGTCCCCAAAGGCAGCAGGTGTGTAAGAAACCCTGTATCACCCTGTCTTTTAGGCGTGAATCACAGCGGAGAGATCGCATGCCGTCTGGTAGTCTTTACTTTGTACCTCTTATCTTGCGTGAACATATTTTCTGTTCCCATTGGGGTGGGTTTTTTTTTTTTTTTTTTTTTCTTCTCGGTGAGAAGGTAGACTAGTTGAAATATGGTTTTCTTAGTGTGGACGACCGGAGAGTAAGGATTGGGATGGGACTAAGTGATCAGATACTGGAGTGGCTGGAGGGTGGATGGAACTGAGCCGGGAGGTCCTGGCTTTGGTGGTGGTGTCAGGACAGACTAGTGGGAATGGTCGCTCGGGACCCACAGGAACATGGTACCCATGGGTTTTACTTACGCCGTCTCACTTGTCCTTCAGAACATGCTGCCAGTCTCCTGGGGGCAGCAGGTCTTGACTTGAGAAGTGGGGGGATGAGGAGGGCGCTCTGGGAACCTGTAGCTCATGAGGCGAGGACATCCTGGCCCTGCTCTTGTCTGGGGGCGGCTGGCAGGAATATGGGGCTTGCTTGGGTTCTAAGCTCTGATTTTCCTGCTCTGAGGCCAAAGCCTCTTCCTTTAGGTCATTCTCATTGTCTTGCAGATCTTGCCCACTTCCATTTAACGTGCAAGTATAGGAATCATCTTAATCTGTTTTTAGTTTTTCTGCACATGGTTTCTTTTCAGTTTGTTATTTTATTTTTTGCATTTTTGGCTGCCCTGTGGCATATGGAGCTCCCACGCCAGGGATTAGATCTGAGCCACAGTCGTGACCTAAGCGGTAGCTGTGGCAATGCCAGGTCCTTAACCCACTGTGCTGGGCCGGGGATTGAACCCTAGTCCCATCACTCCCCAGATGCTGCCAATCCCATTGCGCCACAGTGGAAGCTCCTTGAATTTATTATTTATTTATTTATTTTGTCTTTTACAGCTGCACTCGTGGCATATGGAGGTTCCCAGGCTAGGGGTCTAATCGGAGCTACAGCTGCCAGCCTACACCACAGCCACAGCAACGCTGGATCCTTAACCCACTGAGCGAGGTCAGGGATCGAACCCACGACCTCATGGTTCCTAGTCAGATTCATTTCCACTGTGCCACAACGGGAACTCCTGAATTTATTTTTTATTGTAGGCATTCTTATATCCTTTCTGGGAGTAGATTAAGAGAGACAGGAGCCCAGTGATTTTCGAAACAAGTCATTGCATCAGGAGCCCCTAGAAGGCCATTCTGAGACACTGAATTAGGATCTCTGTAAGGGTGGCCTGGGAATATGTATTTTATTTTTGATTTTTGGGCCTTGCCCATGGCATGCAAAAGTTCCTGGGCCAAGGATCAAACCTGAGCCACATTGGAGTTCCCGTTGTGGCTCAGCAGAAACAAATCTGATTAGCATCCATGAGGATGAAGGTTTGATCCCTGGCCTTGCTCAGTGGCTTAAGGATCTGGTGTTGCTGTGAGCTGTGGTGTAGGTCAAAGACACTGCTTAGATCCTGCGTTGCTGTGACTGGTATAGGCCAGCAGCTTCGGCTCTGATTCGACCCCTAGCCTGGGAACCTCCATAAGCGGCCCTAAAATGACAAAATTTTAGGGTGCGGCCCTAAAATGACAAAAAATTTTAGGGTGCGGCCCTAAAATGACAAAAAACCCCCCAGAACAACCCTGAGCCACAGCAGTGATGGCACCGAGTACTTAACCACTAGGCCACTAGGGAATTCCCAGAATCTGTATTTTAGAAGAGTCTGAAAGAGTCTGCTTTGGGATTGATCCAGGGACTGGCATTTGAGACTCACTGATCTTGTTAAACTTCCATGCTGTATGTAGTCGAAGGAGTAGGACGTAAGTGACAAAAGAAATGTATGTTTTGGGAGCCAGTACACCAGAATTTGATGTGAGGCAGGGGGTGGGGGCGGGGATGGTAGCTTCTCTTTTTCTTCTTAGCTCTGGTCTTCATGGCTCCCAGGACACTTTGTGTTGCTTTTGTTTTTATTATTTTTTTTCCTCTTTTGGCCACCCCTAAGGCCTATGGAAGTTCCCTGGGCCAGAGCTGCAGTAACCCTGGATCCTTAAACCCTTAACCCAGCTAGGTATTGAACCAGCACCTCCACAAAGCCAAACCAGATCTTTAACCCACTGTGCCACAGTGGGAACTCCCACATTGCTTTTCATCGGTAGCTCAGTATTGGGCTGATGTCCTCAGGGCTCCATTTCCAGGGACTCTGAGGGCCCATTCCCAGGTCATAACTGACGGCTGAGAAGTTGTTGTATTCGCCTGATTGAGGCCCTATGCTCCTTTTAACACTCTGCCACTTTTCCTTCTATTTGCCTAGATTCCTAAGATCTTCCTCTAACTTGGCACGTGATTACTGTGGGAGTCTTTAGTGTCATCTCCAAACACGAAGATGCTGTGCTCCTTACCTTTTGCTCCTGTCATCCTGCAGAGCCCCACACTGGGCTTTTTGCTTTATATTTATATCCATCCTAGTTCTTGTTGATAAGCCCCATTCTTTTTTTTTTTTTTTTTGGCTTTTGCTGTTGTTGCTATTTCTTGGGCCGCTCCCGCGGCATATGGAGGTTCCCAGGCTAGGGGTTGAATCGGAGCTGTAGCCTCCGGCCTACGCCAGAGCCACAGCAACGCGGGATCCGAGCCGCGTCTGCAACCTACACCACAGCTCACGGCAACGCCGGATCGTTAACCCACTGAGCAAGGGCAGGGACCGAACCCGCAACCTCATGGTTCCTAGTCAGATTCGTTAACCACTGCGCCACGACGGGAACTCCTGATAAGCCCCATTCTTAACAAGAACAACAAGAGTAAAACCCCAGATGACCTCTCTGGTCTTAGGCTTTTCATCCCACTGCAGGGAAATAAAATTTTCTTGTAATTCCCAAGTCTTTGAGGTCCTTACAATTAAGGGTCACATTCGCACTTCCTTGGTGGCCTTTCTTCCCTTTGACCAGCAGTTTTTCCTCATTCATCCCTGAAGTCCTTCAGAATGCTCAAGTGAATGCCATGCAGTGTTAGCACTTTCATAGTAACTGGCATTTAAGTTTTGGTCTTAATGTTTGCTCATAAGACTTCAAATAGTAGTATGTAAAGTTAAATGCAGAAGAATCTCTCTGCCCTCCTTTCAGATTTTCTGCCATTCATCCTTATTCCCTAAGTAAATGTGCTTCCCATGGTTTTTTCATGCAGATGTATACACCCTTTTTTTTTTTTTTTTTTAAAGAAATAGAGATGAGGTCATAGGTCATAGTATGTCCCCTAACTTCCTTTCTTCCTCTTCTTTTTTTTTTTTTTTTTTGGTCTTTTGACCTTTTAGGGCCGCACCCATGGCACATGGAGATTCCCGGGCTAGGGGTCAAATCGGAGCTAGAGCTGCCAGCCTACTCCACAACCACAGGAATGCGGGATCCGAGCCACGCCTCTGACCTACACCACAGCTCACGGCAATGCTGGATCCTTAACCCACTGAGCAAGGCCAGGGGTCAAACCTGTGTCCTCCTGGATCCTAGTCCAGGAACTAGTCTTGGTCCTAGTTCATTAACTGTTGAGCCACAACGGGAACTCCAGTAACTTTCTTTTTTTAATTAGTTGCCATAACTATCTTTCTGTGTTTAATTAGAATGTCTGCCTCATCCTTTGATGTTTGAGGAATATTCCATAGTTTGGGTGTATTACTTATCCATTTTTTCCTTCTTGATCTGTCAGCATTCCTGTGTGTTCCTGTGTGGGCATTTCCCTAAGTTAGATTTCTAGAAGTGCACTTGATGTTTTTGGTGGTTGTAGGGGGCGCTTCTCTCAGACGTCACCTTTTTATATCTCAAGTATCATCTTAGATTTGATTTAGGGCAAAATACATCCCCTTACTTATTAATCATTTCCCGTTTGGTTAGTATCCTTGCAAACCACTCTGTCTCTGCAGCAGAGGGAGGGCAGGGCCCAGCACCTGGGGTCTTGCAATCACTGCACCTCAAGGGCTTAAAGACCCCCAGGTGTTTTAAGGTCTTAGTACCTAAGGGAGAGCCGGCTCTTCGAGCTTTAGCCCTAGCTGCTTTCTCTGCGTTCTGGAGGGCTCTCTGGCTAAGGAATTGCGTTGCTACCTGACTGCTGGAGACAGGAGGAGGTCAGAGGTAAGGTCCTGCGAGAGGTCTTTTTTTCCTGCAGGCTGGTACATAGCTCCTCCTCTTTCCTCTTTTTCTTTTTTTCTTGGATTAGAAGGTGGGGGATGGAGGCCGTGAGCATGACCACATCCTGCAGAGGGAAACCCGGCCATTTTCGTAGTTGTTTGGAGAGGCTGAACCAGGCGAGTCTTTGCAGCCTTTCAATCCAGAGCTGAACTGAGCCCTGGTGGTGGTTTACCTCGTTTCCTGGGCCTCAGGTCTGTGTGTGCATCCCTCCTGTGCTTCTAGCCTGTGGGAACACGAGCTCTGATTTAGCTGGAAAATCTTTTGGGCAGTCAGCTATTTTAAAAATTGCAGTATTATTTTAAAAGGAAACAATTTCACCGTTGAAAATAGGAAACCGGTATTACTTGCTGGTTATTCCTTACTAGAAAGTTCCTTTTAAAAAAACCCACAGTGAAAACAAAAGAGCCTTCTTACATTCTAGCCAGGTACAGTGTTTTGCAGAGGGCTCTGAAGGATGTTTTTAACACGTGGTAGAGACGTGCTAAAGGCTTCCTGCCACCAAACCGAAGCTTTGTTTTTCGTTTAATGGGAAGGATTGAAAGAGAATTGAAACGCGGGCAGGGGACAGCTCTTATTCATGTATAAATATTAAATGTGGGGACATCCAGGGTTCCTACAACAATTTTTGTTTTGTTTTTTTTGTAAACTACCCCAGGCTTTGGGAAACAGAGACATAACCTGTGTCTTGAGGCAGAACTCAACTGATTTTCTGCAGTGGCTGTGGTCCAGCTCATTAGCTTTGCTGACCACGAGCTGTCGTACCTTGGGTCAGTCATTTTACCTCTTTAACGTCCAGCTTGGCCTGTAAGTGAGCATAACAGCAGTGCTCACCTCGAGGGGTTGTTGCTGATAAAATGAGAAAGGTGGTGTTCAGACCATTCGCTGGTGTCAGTAGTTCCAGCCCTTTTCCTGTCTGTGCTCAGCTCAGATGGGGGTGGAAGTGGAACTGGCTGAGGCAAAACGAGAGGATTCAGGGCATCCTGCAAGTTTTGTGATGTTACGGTTGTTTCATTTGAAGGCTTTGATTTTTGAGGTTATATTCCTATTATAATTAATATTTGGAGAAAGTGTTATTTTTATAAATAATGTGATGGCATTTGTTTAATGTTCTTGGCAAAAATAAAAAAAATGGATAACATGTCAGTCCCTACTTTTGGGGGTGGGGGAAGCCCTACTGATCTGGGGTCTCGAGGTCTGGGAACCCTTGGCCTGGGGGAAACCGTGGGCACAGGCAACCGTGTAACCCTTCTGAGTTTTCGTGGGTATCGTTCATTGTAATCTTTCCTGTTAGGAAATATTAACAAATTTAGGTAACACGTTGAAAAGTGCAGTTGTGTCTGTGAATACTAGTTGTGGTTCCATGGCACAGGTGTGGCTAATCTGGCAGAAATGGAGCTGGCAAAGTTCTGGCTCCTTCTGGCTCCCTGCCCCTCCTCCCAGCAACCCTCTAGCCTCTGGTACTTGAGGACCCACCTGCATTTTGTCTGCCTCCCCCCGCCCCAAAGAACTTATTAAGTGTCGAAGTTGATTGTGATGATCACTGTACAACTATGAATGTAAATACATTCATTGAATAATAAAACAAAGTAAAAATCAATTAGAATTAAAAAGTTGAAGTTGATATATTTAGAAAATATTTTCCATTACAATGTGAAATAGTTTCTATTCTCTTTGCTCCAAGGTGGACCAGGTAATCCAGATTTGGGGGTTTTCTGGTCCCCTTTGGAAGACTGTCACTTTGGGGAGTTGGCAGAGAGGAACAGTAAGTAGAAAGGGCCCAAATTGGATATTTACAAGGAACAGCCTCTTACCTTTGTCAGGACTGAGCGACTCACATCCAGGTCTGCCCAGGGCTATTGTCCTGCCATAATTATCAGTAACACCCCCTTTTTCACTCTCGAGAGTGTTCTGGTTTGAGTGATGAAATGTAGGTTTAGTGGGTTTAGTACGAAGAGGCAAGTCTGAAGGAAGAGTGTGGGGTAGCACAGTCACAGGGGCCCGTATGAACCCAAGCAGATGGTCCTGTAAGTCGCTGCTAGGGTGGCCTGAGAGGAGGGTGGTCTCCAGGCTTTTATGGAGCATAGGCAGCCCAGGCTTCAGACCAGGCTGTACACCTGACTCCAGGTAACACTTTGGGCTGATGAGATTTTAATTGTCACTCTCATTAAAATGCTGCGGTTAAATAGAGGCAGGTAACCTTGTTTTATGGTGGAAGGGGGGGATCTCGTGACGTTAAAGACAAAGTTTTCTGGAAGAACGGAGGGGTTGGAAAAATCAGCTGGGATATTTTCAGATCAGTTTCTTTGTTTTAAACATCTTTTCTGGGGAAATGGTGAAAGGGACAGGTCTTGATAGCAGCAGAGGACTAAAAGGGATGAGACAAAAGACAGCAGAAATGGTAGGTACGGGTGGGAACACTCAGACGCTCCTGAAAGCAGCTGTGAGCCATCTGCCGTCGACGCGCAGGTTTAAGGCAACTTGCCTGAAGTGCCAGAGGCCTGCTGGAAGCTGCCGTAGGGAGAGGGTCCAGAATGAGAAGTTTGTGTGTTTCCAGTCCCTGGAATGTGATGTTGGTGAACTTTTAAACTATGAGGTCTGTTCCAGGAGGAGGAGGAGGCACTGTTTTCTATATAGTCTTTAACACGCGGGGCATTTTTCCTTCTGGCAACAGCCCCCAGCAGTAACTTCCTCTGCCAGGGTTAATTTATCTGCTTACCCCGAGTGGGCCTGTCCTAGGTCTCTACGGAAAGTGGGGCATTTCTTCCTGGCGTTCCTTCCCTCTGTGTGTAAGGGGAGAGGGAGACTCCACGCCCCTGGGTCCTGGAGCCCCGCTGAGATCTGCTATTCTGTGTGCGGTAATTGCCTGTGTTATTACCCCTGGCAGGTGAGCCCTTTCACAGCCCAGAGGCCAGGAGGCTGCCTCTGTGACTTAAAAGCCAAGCTAGCTCGTTAAACTCCTCTCTTGCGAGAGCTGAGACTCTCCTGAGACCTCCCGCGGGCTCTGTGTAGCGCCCAGGCCCAGCCCCTGTCAGTCATCTCCACTCCGGCTGGGAGCCGGGCTGCTGGCCACACTGCCGGCCTGCCGCCGAATTCTTTGGTGCCTGTCCTGGCACGTGTCGTGAAAGCACCTCTTACTCTTGGGGCAGAAGAGCATGTGTTTCTTTGATTACCAACAGGAGACGCTGAGAGCCAGGGTAGGGAGAATAATACACCCGGGACTCAGAGTATCTGAGGAACAGGGGAGATAGGTTTCCGAAAGGCATTGATGGCCCGAAGCTAAACACGGTAAAGATGCCCCCTGATTCTGAGCTGGCCCTAAACTGTCTTGTGAAATTTCTACACTTTATATGTTAAAGATGTTCATTTATCTTGTTTTTCATTGGAAAGAGGGCCCCTCCCTCCCACCCCCCACCCCCCACCCCCCACCTGCAAAAAAAAAGGTGAACGGGAATTCCAGAGCTGGGCTTTCGTGATAGTATAGGGTAAGTTGAATATTATTGGTACTTTTTTTTTTTTTTTTTTGTCTTTTTAGGGCCTCATCCGAGACATATGGAGGTTCCCAGGCTAGGGGTCAAATCGGAGCCATAGCCACCGGCCTACACCACAGCCACAGCAACTCGGGATCCGAGCCGCGTCTGCAATCTACACCGCAGCTCACGGCAACACCGGATCCTTAACCCACTGATGGAGGCCAGGGGTCAAACCTGCATCCTCATGGTTCGTTACTGAGCCACAACAGGAACTCCTATTATTGGTACTTTGAATAGAAATGGAGGCGCAGTCTCCTCTGGGCAGTACTTGCAAGCAGATTCCAGATAGTGGCCGAATAGCCATCTGTGTGCTGCGGTGGAGGATGGCGGTGTGCCGGCCACCAGCACATAGTGGGGAAGGCATGGCGCGTGTCATCTCCAGCTGTGTTAGGGGCTTCATCATGGTCTCTGTAGGATTTTAATGGTAAGAAGAATCCTGGAATGGTACATTAATTTAGCAATAGAAGGCTCTCAGAGACTTATGATAGATTTGTGGTTTGCACTTCTTTATTTTGACATCTAATATTGACCATCCACATTTCAAATAGGACAAGTTTCCAAAGTGGATTGGACACTAAAATGGGAAAATTAATATTTTTCATGGGTGGCATAGAAGTTGCCTGACTTTCCCAAGTTCTACAGTCCTACATATAAGCGGAAGTAAATATATTAGATATTCTTGAGAGATCCATTCTCCACTTTTTATTATGCTCACTTACCTAGCATTCTTATTCTGTAAGTTCAAAGAAAAAATTCATTGGGCTTTAGGGAAGCAAACCCAGGGACCAGTAGAGGCAGTAATCTTGGTTTCTCTAGGATGCTGCCAGATCTCTCTTATACTTTCACTAACTGTGTCTGGTGCTCCCTTTTTAAGCGTGCGATTGTGATTTGCTGTTTTGCATAGTGTATATTTTGCCCAGGGACCCGGTGATGGCAGCACTGAGAGGAGAAGTTAGAGGTGAGGCCGGGAAAGTGGTAGCTTGCGCTCCTCCCTTCTGCATCAGGGATCATGGCTACACTTCTCTTCTCTGAGCACTGGAGTGGAGGAAGAAAGAGAATTGGGGTGGAGAAGGCTGGATATGTGGACCCTGTTACCTGGAATGTGATCCTAAGCCTCTGTGTCCTACCTTACGTGTGTCGCCTCCATTTGTTCCTAAATGGAGGAAGAAAAGGCTTTGCCATCACAACACTTTTTTTTTTTTTTTTTAGTTCTTGAGCCTCCTTAACAGAAGACCTATCTTTGGGGGAGTTGCCTCCCATACTTGCTGGGCCAGCGCATATGTTCAAGAGAAATAAGGCCTTCCGCCTTCCTCACATGTATATGGTAGCAGAGTGGGCATGTGTGCAAAGTGTATCTGAGCAATTTGAAATGCGCAAAATAGGCTAAGACAGATACCCTAGAAGTGTATATTTTGAGGTGCTTAAGAGAACAGTTGGTGACTTTTTAAAGGTGTTTTTTGTTTTGTCTTTTTAGGGCCGCATCTGAGGCATAAAGAGGTTCCCAGGCTAGGGGTTGAATCAGAGCTGTAGCTGCTGGCTTACACCATAGTCACAGCAACCCCAGATCCTTAACCCCACTGAGCGAGGCCCAGGGATCGAACCTGTGTCCTCATGGATGCTAGTCAGATTCGTTTCCGCTGAGCCATCTTGGGAACTCCTAAAGTGTTTTAAGTGCTTTAAGGTGTCTCGTAGTCCCTAAACCAAATCTTTGGACTAAGGCTCTAGTCCATCTCTGTTTGGTAAATACTACTATAGGCTGCAATGTGAAGGTATTCAGAAGGTGTGCCCTTGGAATTTTTAACCCCATTCATGACAGACAAATGAATACATCTGTAATACTTTGTGCACAGTCAGTGCTTAGAACAGATCTTCACATCAAAGCCGTAGAGACTAGAATTTGATGGTTTTAGTGGCTGCATTTTACTCCACCTGGGATCTTGTTGCGGGGGGGTGGCTTCTGAGCCTGTTGGGGAGAGCCGTGAGCTGGCTTCAGTGTGGCTGCAGTTTGTCTGTCTTCTCCGCTGAGCACTTCCCTGTCAGTGTGTTCTTTGCCTCCACTTCTGTTTCTCTGTGAGCGTCTTCTCTAGGGATTAAATGAAAAAGTTGCTTCTCTTGCTGTCCGTTTAGACATGCAGATAGGTTTTTGTTTCCACGGTATTTGGATATTGGCTTTGGGATGTACATCTATCAAGAGATTCTTGTCTGTTAAACAGGAATGAACATGAGAATCATGGCGACTCTACTCATAGGAGAGATGCCAGCATCTGCTCAGCTGGAGTATCGCTGTGGGGATATAGGAAATGACTGAGCAAAGTGGGAGGACAATTGACTATTGAATTAGTTAATTGGGAGAGTTCTCCAGTGTGGTCTGGGATATACATATGAGCAGTTTCTGTTGAGAACAGACTTGACAGCTTACAGGAAACAGTCAATGGAGTGGTTGGAAATGAGGTAAGACTGTTTTTAGGGCCGAACCACCGGCTGCATATGAAGATTCCCAGGCTAGGGGTCAAATCGGAGCCATAGCCGAGGGTCTACACCAGAGCCACAGCAACAACGGATCCGAGCCACGCCTGCGACCCACACCACAGCTCACAGAAACACCAGATCCTTAACCCACTGAGCGAGGCCAGGGACCGAACCTGCTTCCTCATGGATGCCAGTCAGATTGTTTCCACTGAGCCACGATGGGAACTCTGGTAAGAATTTCTTGAAGGAGGTAACAGGGGAGATTTGACATCTCAGAATAGGACAGCTGAGGAAGAAAGCAAGTTGAAGAATATGTTCCCAGAGATAACAGACTTCTTTGGGGAGAGCGAAGTGATGCTGGAGACAGTTGGGTTGCCGTGAGAGAGGGCTGGACAAGGTATTGAACTTGGGGAGGGGAGCACCTGTAAGGGGGAGAGGAGGGGAGAACAGGCTTGCCTGTAGGTCTTGCTTGGGAGGGGTTCCATGGAAGGCCTTGGAGAACTTCTGGGCTACCTGTTGTCATTTGGCAGAGGACCAGGAAAAGCAGCTGTGAGTGGAGCGCATGCTCTGAAGAGCTCGGCTCTTGCGGGCTTCCACAAAAATCCACCAAGCTATGAGCTGCTTAAGGACACGGACTGTGTTTTAATTGTTTTTATCTCTTCTTTCCAGAGTCTAGCACTTGATGCTTGTGCTTGATACATACTAGGACCATTCATTTATTTAAAGAACAACGCTGAATGCTCACTTTGTCTCTGGTCTCGTTCTGGACTCTAGGGCGACCAGAGTGAACAAGATAGACATAGCCCTTGCCCGGAGGGAGCTGGCAGCGTGGAGTGGGAAACTGATACGAAACAATAATTATGCTGTTTAATGTTGTGATGGATTCTGTGGAAGAGAGATACAGGGGCTCCGAGCCTGTACAGCATGTATCTGACCTAGTCTGGGGATTGGAAGGCCTCTTTGAGTAAAAAGTTTAAGCTGGATTTGCTGGAGGACATGTCTGAGCCAGGCTGTGCCCCAGCTGGAATACAGAGGTGGGGCGTTAACCTCAGTGTGCACACCATCACCCCAGGATCCTGTTAAAAGGCAGCTTCTGAATCAGTAGGTCCAGGTAGGGTCTGAGTCTGCAATTTCAACAAGCTCTCAGGTGCTGCTGGTCTATAATTGTCTTCAGAAGCTTTCTGTGCAAACTCACTTCTCTCCTTTCTTTGGTGTTTTTTTTTTTTTTTTTTTTTTGGTTGTTGTTGTTTTTGTTTTGTTTGGCTGAGGCAAGCAGAAGTTCCCAGGCTGGGGACTGAACCTGCGCCACAGCAGTGACAACACTGGATCGTTAACTGACTTTGCCATCAGGGACCCCCCCCCCCTGCTTTTTATAGTCTTTTTAGGGCCTTACCTTCGGCATATGGAGGTTCCCAGGCTAGGGGTCGAATTGGAGCTATAGCTGCTGGCCTACACCATAGCCACAGAAAGGAGGGATCTGAGCTGTGTGTGCGATCTACACCATGGCTCACAGCCATCCTGGATTCTTAACCCATGGAGTGAGGCTAGGGATCAAACCTGCATCCTCATGGGTACTAGACGGATTCCTTTTGCTGAGCTATGGCGGGAACTCCCTCCCCGCCTTTCTTTGTTTCAGTTGAAGATGATGGGGTTCAGTTGGGTCAGACCCCCCCCCCAATCAAAGACATGTATCAGGATGCTCTCTTTATCTCTTGAGGAGGAACTGGAACTCTGTTTTATTACTGAATCGCTGTCCTTCTCTTGTTTAATTGCTTTTTGTTTCTGCGTTCCCTCACTTCCTTAATTAGTAACTGCTTGTGTCTGCTGTTGGGAAATACAGAAGGCCTAGGAGACTAAGAAACGGGGGCACGGAGGGGCTTTTGTCCCTGGTTCAGTTTGACACTCATTCCCTAAATTGTGTGTGCAGAGGGGGAGGGAGGACAGAGTGGAGATGGTTCTAGGAGTTTTTTGTCCTTGTGGCTCTAAAGTAGCCTGTAGTATGTTTTGTACCTTTAAAAAGTATTTAAAAATGTTATTTAAAAATAATTTCAAACTTAAAAGTTGTAAAAATAGGATAAGTAACTCCTGTGACCCTTTCCTCCAGAGCCCCCGGTTGGCATATCATCGTCTTTGCATTTATCATGTACAGTCCGTATTTATGGGAGCTCTGTTCTGTCAAGTCACAAGCACTGTATTAGTGACTTTCGGACCATTGCCGCTGTGAGAATTACAGAGTTCCTGTGAGCTCTGGCCCTCAGACCCGGGGCCCGAGTCGGCCAGGACAGCTGGTCGACCCCGAGGGCCCTCACATTGTCACCAAGTGATAGATACATGACCTTGTTCCATGTGTCTCTGTTTAAAGACATTTAATATGTAGTGTTGATTCATTAACATTGACCACATGAGCAATAGCACTGTAACTTGTGCCTGAACTAAAATGGTCTAATATTTGGTCTGTAAAGCACATCACAGTGGCTTTCTTTGTGCTTAGGGGCACTCCGGGACTGTGCCTGGGGGCCGTTTTAAACAGCAAAAAGCTGGGATCACTGCAGTAATTTTCCTTTAGCTTTAATAATAGTGTTTGACCCTAAACACTTGGTAGAGCAGTCAAAGTCCTATAGTGATTATCTTTTTTATGTTCTGGAGTCAATTCATTTTGGGTTTTTCCTGTGGTAATTTTCACACGTGACGATTGCTCACCCTGGAAAACCTCTTTTGACAACTGGAATGCATTTTTCTGTAATGACACTTGGCGTTTGCCTGCCCCGCAGTTGCTGCTGAGTTCGTATTTCTGAGTAACTCTGGTTCCTTGACCACAGTGGAGCTCAGCGTGGACTATGAGACTGGCTCTGTGGAGGGCCGTCTTCTGGCTTCCAGAAGATTGAGTTCCTTCATGCTGGGCTCTATCTGTGCCAGTTACAGCCTTGCTTCCTAGCTCTTGTGTCAGATGTTTAGTACTTGGGGTTTATGAGAAAGTGTCTGGGGAGACCTGTGTTCTAGTCTTGATGCCATCATCTCACTGGGCCGCAGTTTCCTCATCTGTAACACGAGGATAGCAGTGCCTGCTCTGCTTGCCCAGAGGTTGCTGTGAGGATGGCGAGGAGTAGATAGGACGGAGGAGAGGGAGACCAGTGTGCCCTTCGCATTCCCTGAGTACCTACTAGGTGTCAGATACCATGGGGCATCTCCCTTAATGATCTTACTGTCTGGAGAAGATGGCAGTAGTGTTGTCCTCACTCACAAGTGAGGAAACATCATGAAGTTTGGAAAGCTTTTTGACTTGAGATTATGGTCCAACGAAGACGCATTGCAGATTCCTGGTCATCTGAGGCTGTGATGGTCGAGACACTGTCAAGGTTGAAGATTAGTGCAGGGAGTTCCCTGGTGGTCTAGTGGCTAGGAATTGGTGCTTTCACCACTGTGGCCCGGGTTTGAACCCTGGTCTGGAAACTGGGATCCTACATCAAGCTGCTGCATGCCATGGCCAAAAAAATTAAAAAAAAAAAAATTTGCAATATAGACCTAAGATATAATACTTAATTACCATTATCTCTGAGGCCAGAGATTCGAAAATCGAAGTCCACTTTCCTAGACAGTAGGTATCTCAGGTGATAAAGCAGGGGAACCAGATTATGGATTATTTATCTAATTCTTTCTGGTCGAATTCAGAAGAAATGGTTCTTTTTCTATGGTACATAGACTGCCAATCTTTACCTCAGATCACACTTTGAGCCTTTTTTTTTTTTTTTTTTTTTTTTGATGCCCACACTCATGGCATATGGAAATTCTTGGGCTAGGTCTTGAATCTGAGTTGCAGCTGTGTCCTATACCACAGCTGTGGCAATGCCTTTAGCTCACTATGCCAGGCCAGGGATCAAACCCACACCTCCACAGTCACCTGAGCCCCAGTGCACTGCACCATGGTGGGAACTACTGAGACTTTTTTTTTTTAATTAAAAATTTCTTATTTAAATTATAGTTGGTTTACAGTGTTGTGCCAATTTCTGCTGTATAGCAAAGTGACCCAGTCTGTATACATATATATGTGTGTGTGTGTGTGTGTGTGTGTGTGTGTATATATATATATATATATACACACACACATTCTTTTTCTTAGATTATCTTCCATCATGTTCTATCCCAAGAGCCCACGCCATTTCTTCCTTCCTTCCTTTCCTGCACCCATGGCATATGGAGAGTCCCAAGCTAGGGGTCAAATAGGAGCTGTAGCTGCCAGCCTATACCACAGCCACAGCAATGCAGGATCTGAGCTGCATCTGCGACCTACACCACAGCTCATAGCAACGCCAGATCCTTAACCCACTGAGCAAGACCAGGGTTCGAACCTGTGTCCTCATGGATACTAGTCAGATTCGTTTCTGCTGAGCCACGACAGGAACCCGAGCCATTTCTTATAACAACAGTATTAGCTACTATTCATTGGGTCTTTTAGCCAACCAATCTCTGTGCTAAGGGCTTTGTTCCTTTGTTGAGGCTTCATAAAACCTCTCATGGATATTCTGATATACTTAATTTATAAATGAGGAAATTGAGACTAATACAGCCAGTGAACTTTCAAAAATCACCTCTGACATGGATCAGATTCTGAAACCGAATTCTTATTGCCATTTACCACTGCCCTTTCTCTGATTGTAAAAATGAGCAGTTTGTGTAACTTGAAGTGGTCATCCAGAATTTATTTTTTGCTGTGCACGTACTGTTTAGACTACCATAAAACTAGTTCTCATCACACTCCCTTGTCGTAATGTTTTATATCAGAGGCTGGCAAACTGACTCTGTAAAGGGGCAGGTAGTAAATGCTCTGGCCTTGGTGGGCCATTCGGATTCTGTCGCAGCGACTCAACCCCTGTTGGTCTAGTGGGAAAGCAAGCATATAGACAAAATTATATAAGCGAATGAGCTTGGCTCTGTTCCAATAAAATTTTATTTATGGATGCAGAAACTTGAATTTCATGCTCTTTTCATGTGTTACATAATGCCCTTTTTTAAAAAAAAACAAAAAACAAAAACATTTTTAGCTCATAGGTTGTGTAGAAACAGGTGGGAAGGAGGATTTGGCCAGTGGGCTGTAGTTTGCCAGTGCTGCTTTTTTATCATTCTGAAGTTTTCTTCCTTTGTGTCTCCTTTCTGGGTCATCTTTTGTAAAACTGGACTGTTAAGTCTGCTTTCCTTGCATCTGATAGTGTTTAGTAACCATGGGTTTGGTTTGGGGCTGCCAGCTCACGGCAGCTCTACCTAGTGATCTGGTCTCTGACACCTGCTTTGCTGGCACACGGGGATGGAGATTTTTAACTGTGGGAAAGATTTAATCAGTAGGTAACCTCACCTATGGCTTTAACAGATAGCAGCTTCCCCAAGAGCCTGTTTCTCCGTGCAGCCAAGTGGAACATCGGGATCGGGGGCTTCAGGTCTAGTCCTTGCCCAGGGCTCAATTTTATTTTAAGCAAAAGTCACTTTACCCGTCTCGCTTGCAGAGTTTTTCATCTGTAAAATAAAAGGGCTTCGCTTAGATGCTCTGATGAGTGGCCCTCTCTCTGCAGATGGTCGTTAGCGTCCTCATGAGATTTGAACTCGCCTCTTCGCAAACCGAGGCTCGGTTTATCGTACGGCTGCCCCTGGAGCAGCAGCTCACACCCATCCCTCCTGCAGGAGCACCCAGTGCAAGTGAGATGGGCAGCCCCGAGGCCATGGGCTGCCAGGTCCTTGGGTTTGAATTCTGGGCGCTCATTTACGTTTGCCCCTAAGAGAAGGAAAGAGCCGGCCACGGTGGCGCGTATCCTGGGAAGGACCTCGCAGACAATGCAGCTTGTGCTCCTCTGGGACTGCTTGCTCTTTGTCTAAATGACTTGTGAATGTTCAAGTGATGATTCTTCCTGTGGAGGCAACCTCTCTGGCTGCCAGGAAGCTTTTTTCCGGATTTACCCTCTGAGATTTTCTCCAAGTTAGTTTTTTTCTTTTAGTTCTCCTCTTGCTTTAATTCCGTTTCTTTAGAAGTGTTTTGCTTCATTAAAGTGCACCATAGTTCTTCCCCACTGCTGGGTGGTATTTTTAGGTGGAGAAAACACCTGGTCCAGAGAAGTGTCGCTGGCCTGCTTCTTTGTCCTCTAAATGTGCAGCCTTTGGGCTGTGGCCCTTGTAAGCTTCTGGGTGGCAGTTACGGATTGTTCAGCCCAGTGACTTGGTTCCTTTTCTCTGCCACAGAGGGAAAAGAATTCATTCTGTTTGCTGTGTTGTTTCTCAGAAGATGTTTGTATTGGGAGATCCCATCGTGGCTCAGTGGTTCACACATCTGACTAGCATTCATGAGGATGCAGGTTCGATCCCTGGCTTTCCTCAGTGGGTTAAGGATCCAGTGTTGCCATGAGCTGTGGTGTAGGTCAAAGATAACACTCGGACCCCGAGTTGCTGTGGCTGTGGTGTACGCCAACAGCTGTAGCTCTGATTCAACTCCTAGCCTGGGAATTGGAGCTGTAGCTGCCAGCCTCCACCACAGCCACAGCAACTCAGGATCTGAGCCATGTCTGCGACCTATGCTACAGCTCGCAACAACGCCAAATCCTTAAACCACTGAGCAAGGCCAGGGATTGAACTCACATTGTCATGGATACTAGTTGGGTTCATTAACTAGCTGTGTCAACAATGGAAACTCCCAAAGATATTCTTGTTTTAACAGGCAGATAAACCTGTTAAGCCAGTCCTCCTTGTAGAGCTAATAAGATAGTATTCTTAGGCCAAGATGATTTTTGCTTTTGGAGCTGTGAAAAAATATACCGGATTTATTGAAGTACTTACAGATTTCCGTACCATCACTTTTTTTGCCCTGAACACATAGTGTGGCTAGATGTTTGTATAGCTCTCTTCTGGTGTTCATGGGGTTGGGGTTTAAGAGTTAAACTAAGCCATTTATCAGTATCTAGTGATGATTTAAGGTGGTGTTTCTGTTGCTGGGCAGAGTTTTAGGAGCTGCCCCTAACAGGTTTCACTGTAGGTAAATCTCCCAGTAAACTTATTAGTGAGTTTGAGCTGTTAGAGTCCCGTTTTCCTTCTCAGCTGGCTTGTTTCAGCCTTTATCACCATTCGGCTTGTGCCCTGAAGCCAGGTCCTCTGAATCGCACCTCGTCTCTCTGCAACCTTTATTGGCAGAGCTGAGAAATGTCAAATCCATAACCTCAGTCAAACTGACTCATTGTGACAGCTGTTTTCACAAACATTCTGCTGTATCAGGTAGGGCTAAGATCGTTTTTCTAGAACATGTCATTTTATTAATATAATTGGATAAAGCAGTTACCATATGACTTGCTTTCTATGCCCTATAAATTAGCAATTAAGGATAATTACCACATCCACGAAAGTTTGCAACATGAATCAGTACAGCTTTGGCAGAACAATTACCCCTGACAGTTTCCTCTCAATCTTAACATTATTCTTCTAAAATTAAAATTCTGGAGAATAAACAATATTCTACTTGTTTATTGTTTGTCTGGCTCCCCCCACTAGAATGTCAGCTCTCCAGACATTTTTTGTCTGTGTTATTTCACTGAAGTAATTGACTTGCCTAGAACAATGCCTGGCATGCAGATGGCATTCACTAAATTTGTGTTGAATTAATAAATGAATCCATCAATGGATAAAATTGTAAGTAATCAACTTAGATGTCAGGTCTTATCATTTACAGAGGAAAAATGTCTTGTTTTGGTGCCATTCGAGATACAAGTTAAGTTTGATACATAGGCCCTTGGTCTTTTTTGTATTTTTGTATTTTTCTGGAAGACGGTTTAACTTTTCCCCCCAGAAGTTATTTCCCTTGGCTTTATTTGGCTGGGGACCTTAGACAAGAGCAGGCCATTAAGTGTTTTTATTGAGGAAAATCTTTCTTTCTTTTTCTTTTTTAAAAATGACAGTTGACGTACAATGTTGTGCCAATTTCTGCCCTAGAGGAAGAGCTGGAATGAAGACCCTTGGCAAGTAAGGCAGGTGGGGGGAGTTTAATGGTACTTGGAAGATGAGAGGGAGAGAGCTCAAAGGAGGTGGAGTGTGTTCCAAACTCTAAAGAACAGGAAGGAAATGAATTCTTCTCGTATGGACAGATCTCTTCCTTCCCTAATGGCCTACAGACGGTCTTTTCCTGTCTCATCCCCAAGACTGTGGCCGAATGAGTGACGGGAAGAGTTTCGGAGGAAAGATGTAGCCATGTCAGCCCTCGCCTCCTGGGGGAGCAGGAATAGCAGTGGCTGCCCCCGTGAATATCTGTCCTTATTGCTTATCTGTCCTCTTGGCCTAAGACAGGAGAAGGCCGTGAAGTGTTTGACCCTGGTTGGCTGGGTGACTGCTGCTTGCCTTTGATTCCTCAGTAGTATAGAAGGTCTTGAGCCGCCTGTAGAGTCACTTCTAATGTTAATTCCAGTATTGACTGGTCCCAGGGGCATGTTTGGTGCAGTGATGCAGAGAAGCTCTGACAGCAGTCCTCAGACTCAGACCAGCATTCAGGGAGGGGGCGGTGTACAAAGGAGGTTTTTCAAAATTCCTACATCCAAGTTGTTTATCAAAGCCCTTAACGGGACCGGGATATAGTTATAGACCATTGTCTCCCAGGGACCTGCTTTACTAGGTCGAGGCCTGTATTCAGGGTAACACTTTGCTGATATTTAGGGGGAAAGAGGGTACCGATTAGTCACTGGGTTCTTGAGGGTTTTTATTGTTTTTTTTTTTTTTTTTGCCTTTTCTAGGGATGCTTCCCACAGCATATGGAGGTTCCCAGGCTAGGGGTCCAATCGGAGCTATAGCCACTGGCCTACACCACAGCCACAGCAACTCGGGATCCGAGCCGCATCTGTGACCCACACCACAGCTCACGGCAACACTGGATCCTTAACCCACTGAGCGAGGCCAGGGATCGAACCCGCAACCTCATGGTTCCTAGTCAGATTTGTTTCCACTGGGCTGTGATGGGAGCTCCGGTTCTTGAGCTTTTCAGTGGACTTTGTCCAACTTGAAAAATAAGGATCGTTTCCTAGTCTGGGCCTCTGCTCACTGGTCAGCCAAGGTGAGTTTCCAGCTGGCTTCCCAAGAGGGACTAGGTCTCCTGGGAGTACTTTAGTACTTCTTGTGAAAACTTGACAAAAATCGAGGAATAGGCCTTTGAGACAGATGCTGTGGTTTGTTTGCTCTGGGTTTGTCAGTCCTGATGGAGTTTGTACATGAGTGGTTTCAAGGCAGGTATTCTATGGTGTGCTTTTCTTTTGCTGCTTGTGAAGAATTAACTGTAAATGAATCATTTCCAAGTTCTTTCCCTTTTCTTCCTTCTTCTCATTTCAGAAATACCAGCCATCCTTTGCTCTAGCTAGTACATCTGTTCTCTCCTGACTTTCCTTTGTCTGAGGGCTTGTCTTAGCCCTCAGAGCCCTGGGGTGACACCCAGGCAATGGGTTCTCAAGGCTGTTAGCCAGACTGGTTGGAAGCTGTAGAGTTTAATTGCTGGGAACACTTGATGACAAAGGATAAAAATGAAAAGCATGGCTTGCAGCTAGATAAGGAAGACAGTCTTTTATTATGTGTGTCATGGTATTATTATGGAGGAACCATTTAGATCAAGGTCTGTGTGCTTAAGGTACTGGAGATAATGAGATGTTAATCAACACTTTTTTAAAACTTGGAATGTATATATTTGTTGGACAGAGTTCCTGTCAAAAAGTAGAATAGGTTCACACAGTGAAGTACTATGCAGCCGTGAAAATGAACAGTGTTTTGATATGAATGAGTTCCACCAAAAGGGCAAAAGAAGCAAGTCACTGATGGATATGTGCTGTAGACTCAGTTTAGAGACTTCAGAAACAGGAGAAATGAGATCACCACATTGCATAGAGATGTGTACATGAATAGTAAAAGTGTACAGAAAAGCAAGGGAGGGATTATCCCAATGGTCAGGATAAAGAGGGACCCAGGGAACCAAGGTGCGCCCAGTGTTTCAGTTCCTAACTTGGGTGGTGGAGGAACGTAACAAATTCGTAATTGAAAGAACACGGGCAGTGGTTGGCTTGTTGGGGTGAAATGACAAAGGTTTTTTCCATTTCTCACCCACTTCTTCACCTGAGTCTATTTATTTTATGACTCTTCTATCATTTTGTTTAATTCTTTTTTTTTTTTTTCTTTTTTCTTTTTTTTTTTATTTTCCCACTGTACAGCAAGGGGGTCAGGTTATCCTTACATGTATACATTGCAATTACAGTTTTTCCCCCACCCTTTCTTCTGTTGCAACATGAGTTGTTTAATTCTTATTTGTATTTGGGTCAGTCATTTCAGAATCTGGCCCCAGGTTCTATGTAGGCGTTTTGTCTTATAAAATAAAAAACAGTCTTGTTCATGTAGTCATTCACCAGGTAATTTGAGGGCCTCCAAGATGCCGAGTACTGTTCTGGAGGTTGGGGACATAATAGTGGACCATCTGTATTACCTGTAGAGCGCTGATTTTCTCTGTTTCGCCCCCGCCTAGGTCCTCTCAGGGTGTGCCATCATTGTCCGCGGGCAGCCTCGTGGTGGGCCTCCTCCCGAGAGGCAGATCAACCTTAGCAACATTCGTGCTGGAAACCTCGCCCGCAGAGCAGCTGCCACACAACCTGATGCAAAAGACACCCCGGATGAGGTAGGTGCTTCCCAGGGCCTCCTGGAGACCTTGGACCCAGGTTACAGCCCCATCTCCTCCTTGACTGCACGTCTCATGGACTCTCCCTTTTCGGTATATTTAGAGTGTTTTTATGTCACAGGACTGGTGACAAACTCACAGCTCACTGTGGCTCGCCTTGGTTTATACCTTCACTACCTTTTTTTTTTTTGGCCATACCCGCAGTATGTGAAAGTTCCTGGGTCAGAGATCGAACCTGTGCCACAGCAGCAACCCAAGCTACTGTGCTGACAATGCCTGATCCTTAACCTGCTGCGCCACAGGGGAACTCCTCTGTTCACTACTTTTAATCCCAGTCATCCCAGTCTTTTGCATGTACACTTTCCCCTAGGTTTAGGCCTCTTCAGGTTTGTCAGTGTTTTCATTCCTTTTCCTCTTGAGAGAGGTTAGACTGTTGCCTAGGAAGTCTCCGCTGTTTGAGGTTGGCATTGGTTATGGCAGAGCCCTTTTATTTATGTTTGAATTCTTCGTTCACCTTCAAAATTCGGAAGGAGGCACAATGAAAAATCTAGTTCTTCTCCCCGGAAGCTACTGGTATTGCTTGTGTCTTGAGTCTCCAGAGACATTTATTGCCTACACAAGCAGACACTCATTTTCATAAATGGTAGCATGCTACAAATGCTTGATAATGGATTCTTAATCTGGGATCCACACACCCCTAAAAGCATCTGTGAACCCCATGAAATTATAAAATTTGTGTGAACACTGGATCTGAAAGAGAGAGAGCTCCTAAATCAGTTTCTCGGGGCAACTTGTGGCTCAGTAGTAGTCAAGAGCCCTGTGTTCTGGCAATCTGAGAAACTTCTGAGCTTTTGTCCTCCCATCCTTTCCAGCCCCGGTGCCTCCCCATCCTCTCCTCCCCCCATCGCCCCCCATCTGATGCCTGGTCACCCTGCGTTCTTTGCGGTCTGCCTTGGACTCCTTAAGTTCTTGCCCTTCCAGGCAGCCGCCATGTGTCTTCTTGTCTCCTATGCTTCGAAACACCAGTTCTTGTCTCTTCTTCAGTAGTGCCTTGGCTATCAAAAATGAAATTTCTGGAGTCTGGTTCTTTGTCCTTTGCCTCAGCTTGATGATGATAGGCGAGTGAGGACCTCAGCTCATCTCTGCTGTTTTCCTCCTGTGGCAGTAAGGAAAAAAGCAGCAGCTTTCATTTAAGGAAAAATAGGTAGTTTTTTAGACAAGAATCTAGAAGAAAAAGCATTTTGTTTGTGAAGCAGTGTTGCAGGAGATAGGGAAGAATCATCCTGAGTTCTAAGAACAGCAGTTGGATTCTTGGGATAATGACTCAATAGACAAAATCAGTTACTTTCCACTGGCCCTTTACCAGTAAGCACGCGTGTTGGGCATGATCGCAGTGTCTACCTCATGGTCGTTCCGTGTGGATTAATTGAGATAATGGGGGATGCCTAGTGTGTGCCTATAAGCTACTTAATAAACATTAGTTGTGGTCATCACGAGTGCTGCTGCTATAAACGCTTCTGGTCCTGTTAGTCCAAGTGCTGGAGGTAAAATCTCTCAGCATTCTTCAGATTTGGGGTGCCAAGTGCTTTTCTTGACCAGCATTTTAATTTGTTCTTCTCTTTTCAGTTTTGTACCGTGTAACAGCTTGCCTGGTACTAAGAGAAGAGTGTTAACTCTGGTTGGCTAGAGCTGATCAAGTTCCTTTCCCCAGAAGGCAGAAGCAGAGCAGCCTCTAGTAGAGATGAAGGGGCTGGATTTTAATTTCCTGTTTCATGGATGAGAATCAAAGCCCATTCGAGCTTGTTCTCAAATATCTTAGCTGTAGCCTATGTCACATTACAATAAAATATTACCAGAACTATCCCAGCTGAAAGAATACCATGTAATCCGAGCCCTGCTAGTTGGAATTTGATGTATTTATATAGCCTAGTGCTTTTTGTCCCTTCCAGAGCAATGCAGTTACTCCTACTAACTCTCATTGGTTTTTTTGGTCTTTTTAGGGCTGCACCCGCAAGGCGTATGGAGGTTCCCAGCCTAGGGGTTTAATCAGAGCTTTAGCTGCCAGCGTACATCACAGCCACAGCAATGCGGGTTCTGAGCTGCATCTGTGACCCACACCGCAGCTCATGGCACTGCCGGATCCCTAACCTGTTGAGACGGGCCAGGGATTGAGCCTGCGTTCTCGTGGATACTAGTCAGGTTCGTGAGCCGCGATGGGAACTCCTCTCCTCCATTCTTGAAACTGCATTACAGCCGCTGTTGTTCTTTGTTCAGCTCTGGTAATGGGCTTGGACTACTGCAGTAACAGTCTTTCTGCCGTCATTTCCCTTCCCTTTAATCCTTTCTCTCCCTGCTTGCAGATCTTTTTGCAACGTAACTTCATTTTTTTCCCTGGCTCAGTATTACTCCCAGATACTTCCATGATCCCTCATTACCACTAGGACAAGTCTAAGCCTCAGCCTGGGATACGGTCCCATTTGTGGTTTGACCTTTTGTCCTCTCTTATTGAACCCTTGTGGGATGCCAAGTCCCAAGCCTGAGGGCGTATTCGGGTCTCTTTAACAGGCCACTTGAGTCCTGCCTGCTCCAGCCTTGACTCATGCTGCCTGCTCCTTTGGGAGCTCCTTGTCCATCTGGTGCCCAGGTGACCACCTGTCATCTCCTGAGAAGTTATCCTCCTGAAGGGTCACACCTGTCATCTCTTTCATCATGCCTTTGCCCTCCCATTCCATATTTATATGTCTGCCTTTACTAGATTGTCAGCTCCTCACTGGGAAGGACCTTATCTCTCATTGGTGTTTTTCTGCCTGGTCAGTGCTTCACTCAAAGCAGGTGCACCCGAGTAAGCATCTTGGTGAATAACGAGGAGAGGAAGCTGAGTGTCTCCAGTCGAGGTTCGGTGCGCTGTGCAGTGCAGCACTGCTTTCTCTCGGGCTTTCCATTGTTTCAGAGCATGTCTAGTGTTTTCACAGTCAAATAGAGCCAAGCACATTTACTGCTCACTTGCTTCCCTTTGTGTTACTGTCCCAAATATCATGCTCTGCCTTCTCTCATTCCTGCTTTCAAAGAAACTTCACTCTCATCTAGCTCCTGTATGTCCCCAGCCATCACTGCCCTGTTCCAGGCCAGTCTCGGGGGTTGCCCAGCTACTCTAGGCAGCCCAGATACTGTGTGGATGGGCGCTGTGGGAGTTAGATATTTATTTCCTTATTGGGTTTCTGTTACATGTGAAGCTGTGTGTTGGTTTCATGCGAAATACAGAGATGACTGTTAGTCCTGTGTTCAGTGGAGCTTTTGAAAATTGGGGCGGTAGGGTGCTTGGGGCAGAGAGGGATTGAGATGCATGTACAGGTGGTCTACTGGGATGACTGAGTGTTGGGCTGGGTACAGAAGTAGCTGGCTTTAAGGTTTTACACTGTTGTGGGATTTAATCTGCTTCCAGTCGTTTAGGGTCTACCTGGTGCAAAGAAAAGGTTGGAATTGAAATTTCATTGAGGAGTTCCTGTCGTGGCTCAGAGGAAACAGAATCTGACTAGCATCCATGAGGATGCAGGTTGGATCCCTGGCCTCATTCAGTGAGTTAAGGATCAGGTGTTGCCCTGAGCTGTGGTGTAGGTCTCAGATGCAGCTTGGATCCTGTGTTGCTGTGGCTGTGGTGTAGGCCAGTGGCTACAGCTCCAATTCGACCCCTGGCCGGGGAACATCCATATGTAGCAGGTGCGGCCCTAAAAAAAAAAAAAGACAAAAAAAATTTTTTGCATTCGTCCTGGTGGACACCGGCCAGAACCTTGGGAGAGGAAAGATCACCTGCCATTGGGTGTTCTGAAGGGGAGAAGCAATTTGGAGTCCCGGCTGCTGAAGAGCCACTGCTTCTTAGCTGCAGCTCTGGGATATCATTTGAAGAGACCACAGTGATTCTTCCAATGAGCCCCGTGTGGGCCTTATTGGATAATGCTTTGAGCAGATTTCCTCCACTGGGAGTTGTTTGTGGCAGCCTCCCTTGGGCCAGCCTCGTCGGCTCGGCAGCCTTCTCGGCCGCCTCCGTGAGGACGCTGGCACAGGATTTGCTCCTGGACGGCAGTTGCCCTTGCGAGGAGTGATGTGGTCACTTTCCTGAAACTCCCACGTACCTCCCTTCATAGCTTATAGCTTGTCCACTTACTGAATTTGCCCAACCCTCGGTGGAACACAGCCTGAGAAGCCTGGTTCAAGAAAGGAATGTTAAAGAAACGGTTTGTCTTACAGCGTTCGGTTCATGTCCTTGTGAGGACCTCCAGTGTGGCTTCTCCTCCTGCCCAGTGACTGCCCAGCTGTGATCCGTGAGGTCCTAAGGAAGGGGTGCTCCCTGAGCAGGCCTGCAGAGCTTTTTGTAATTCTGCCTAGCTGGTAGAAATTGGAGGTTTCCCCTCAGGGGTTAGCTGTTTCCTTGTGAACTGACCCTTGATAAATGAATTTTTGCCGAAGTCCTGGCTTCCATTAGGAGTGCTTTGTTTTGTCAGAGCTTTTCACTTGGGAAAGCAGTGTATTGCTGAGTTGTAGGTATTGGTGTTGTGCTCCCAACTGAAGCCTAAACATGCGATCCATAGCGAAGGATGTTTTTAGAGTCAGTGGATCCCTAAGGTAATAAAAATGTACGAGGCTGTGTTCATTGGTTTCGTACTATTTCTCTGATGTAGTTGGTGGCTGGTAATTGGGCTTATCAATCACCAGAATCTTTTTGGGCACAGGCATCTGTTTTTATTGTCATGGGGTGGGGCAAGGGGTAGGAACGGGAGATAAACACATGGCGAACTCTCTATGGCTCTTTTCCTTGTTGGCGCTCTGATGAGAGTGCATTAGGTGAGTGGGCGCAAGCTTGTGTTTGTGTCTTCAAGAGCCCTCACTCAGGATTAGTTCTTCCCAGAACTGTCCACGGTCGATGTTGTCTAACAGTACTGGTTTTGTGAATGCCAGCCCAGCAGGTTGTGGACTCCACTTGTAAATGAGCTTCTGGTTTCTGGGAAGGCATTGGGACATTCTTCTTCTAGAAAAGCTTGACTAACCCCGTGGAATAATCTTCACGGACTGAAAAGATTAGCAGAAGCTTCCTTTTCAGGTCACTGATGTACTGTTTCGCCCTTACCCCACGTAGCCCATGTTCTGTGGCTCCAAGAGGCAACAGACACGTGTGCCCTTTTATACGTTGAATTGTTTCTGCTCATGAGCTTCTGCGGATCATATGTGTCTGGAACTCTTACCCTCTGCTTCCTCATTTCTGTTCTGAGGGAATTTAGGGGCACTGAGCTCGGTCCAGACTGTAGATTCAAGTGCTACAGACCATTGACTGTGACAGGGCTGCTTCAGGGGAGAGACCTCTCTTTTCTGTACCATCCTAGAAGTCATGGGGCAAAGGCATCCCTTTGCCCATTATCTTGAGATCACACGGAGACTCTACTTGTACCCTTTGTGGATGTGTGGCTCACTCCTTGTGTCACGGTCTTCAGTGGATGAGAGGGAAGAACCGCCATTGTCAAGCTGATCCCTTCCCAGGGCCTCTTACTGGTGTCTTCCCTAAGATTCTGGTCCCACTGGTGCAGCTTCAGACTAGAGCAGTGGAGGAAGAGGAGGCTCCGGGGGAGAATCATTTTTGCCCTTCTCAACTCTGCTGTTCTTGTTGTTGTTATTATTATTATTATTATTTGTCTTTTGTCTTTTTTAGGGCTGTACCCAGGGCATATGGAGGTACCCAGGCTAGGGGTCCAATCAGAGCTGTAGCCGCTGGCCTATATCACAGCCACAGCAATGCCCATATCCGAGCTGCTTCTGCGACCCACACCACAGCTCATGACAACACCAGATCCTTAACCCCCTGAGCGAGGCCAGGGATCGAACCCGCAACCTCATGGTTCCTAGTCGGATTTGTTTCCACTGCGCCATGACGGGAACGCCGACTCTTCTCTTCTTAAAGGAGGAGGAGCACAATATAAGCAAGGCTCTCGCCTGCCCAGGGGACTCGTTCTGAAATAACAGCAGTAGAACCCTGTTCCTACTTGGACAGTTCCCTGTACTGGTTTCAGACTGTTCTCTGAAAGTGCTTTGTAAACTGGAAAGGCAAACAGGTGGCGGTAGTAGTAGTAGTTATTTGTGACTTCCCTTTGGCTAGGTGAGTTCCCGGAGCCTAGGCTTCTCATGCAGGAGTGCGTTGATAAATATAAAGCGTTTAGAGTGGTGGCTGGTACATGGTAAGTGCTGTAAAATCACTGGCACTTGCAGTTCCCGAAGTAAGCCGTAGCTCTGAATAGACAGTGATGGGAGGAAAAGAGCTAGTGCTGGTGTCCGGGAAACCATGAAGCCTGTTTTTAGGGCCTGAACTAGTTAAACCAACTATCAGACCTTCCATTTTCAGGGGCTCCCAAAGAGTCTGACCACATTGCCAGCCTTTTTTTTTTTTTTCCGGCTGTCCTATGGCATGTGGAGTTCCCAGGCAAGGGATCAGATATGATCTGTAGTTGTGACCCAAGTTGCGGCTGTAGTACCGCTGGGTCCTGAAACCACTGTGTCAGGCCGGGGATCGAACCTTCATCCCTGCGCTCCCAAAATGCCGTTGACCCCGTTGTTCCACAGCGAGAACTCCGAGAGCCTTTCTGTTTTAAAAATCTTTTTTAGGGCCGCACGCATGGCATATGGAGGTTCCCAGGCTAGGGGTCGAATCAGAGCTGTAGCTGCCAGCCTCTGCCAGAGCCACAGCAACGCCAGATCTGAGCCTCATCTGCGACCTGCACCACAGCTCACGGCAACGCTGGATCCTTAACCCGCTGCGCGAGGCCAGGGCCTGTGTCCTCACGGATGCTGGTCAGATGGGTTTCCGCTGAACCGCACCCAGAACTCTGAGCCTTTCGTTTTCCTGTTCTCCTCAGGGCTGGGTGTGTGACCGGGCGGTTGAAGGAGGGCCGTTGCTTTGACGCTGACTGGGTCCCACGGTCCTGAGCATCTCTGGTCTGTCTTTTAGCCCTGGGCCTTTCCCGCCCGAGAGTTCCTTCGGAAGAAGCTGATTGGGAAGGAAGTCTGCTTCACGATAGAAAACAAGACTCCCCAGGGGCGAGAGTATGGCATGATCTACCTGGGAAAAGGTGAGTAGCAGGGAGGAGGGGACTCCGCTCTCTCCAAGTCTAAGGTTCCTGCAAAGAGGAGCTAGAAAACTAGTTCCCATTTTTCACCCGGGGAAGGGAGATCTGGGGCAGTTTGCTGAAGGTCTCGCTGGGAGCGTGCAGAGCTCACGGCGCGGAGGAACGGCCCCGATGGTGCTGCTCCTGGTTGACACCTGTGCCTGATCCCTGGTGTGGTTTATGGGTGTGTGTTCACCATAGCCTTCTTCCTCCCTGTATCGAGGCCATCAGCCTGGGGCACTCACTGGCGCTGTGCATCTAGGTCAGAGTGCTAATTGAATTCCTATGGATTTCCTGTTGCATCTTCTATTTCCGTTATCTTTCTTGTGGCTTTTCTTCTCCTCCTGGGGACTCTCTTTAGGAAAGGCAGATTTGGTTAGGGCTTGTGGGTTTTTGCAAGCCACGTGATTTGTAATGGACTGGAAAGAACACAGGCTGTGGAGTTGTGTGGAATGAGTTCCTAGCTCTTCTATTATGTATTCTTACTTAGCCCTTCACTTAACCTTTCCAAGCCCAGGTTGCATTTAGAAGTTTAAAGTGAGTATGTGTACAGCATCTTGCTCCAGCACAGAGTACACACTCAATAAATACATTTTTGTGTGTATACACATATGCCTGTCGTTTAGCTGGGCCCGATGGCTCGTGCAATATTAGGTCTTTTTTGATTTAGGTGGACGAAGAGTAAGATTGCAGAATGGAGTTTGAACAGAAGTAGGACATTGAAAGAACGAGTGGAATGTTTTCTGCAAAGCAGTCAGGTGAACAGGAACACTTGTGTTCATCTGGATTGTTTGGGGAGCAGATACTCTTTAAAGTTTCCTGTGAGTCTCTGTGAAAAGAAGCTTCCAACTGAGCTTCACTCAATAGTCTGTTTACCTTGGGTGGCCAGTGAAGTGGCTACCACCACCCTGTTAGGATTCTGATTTTAACTGTAGAGGTCTCAGACAAGTGAGCCGTGGATGACCTTGGAGGCTTCTTGTCCAGTTGACCCAGGAGAGAAATGCCTATTTTAGCAAGTGACTATCTGCATCCTGATTGGAAAATTATACATGGAATCTCTTCAAAAAGGGAAGTATAAACAAATGTGCCTTTTACCCACAATTCAAATAATAGAGCAGGTAATAAAACACTTCAGCGTTATTGTTGGATGACTGCTGGTTAGAAAGAATATAGGACAAATCAAAGTGTACGGTCTTCAGAATGCAGTTGTTCCAAGAATTTTATTACTCCAAATAATACAATATAACACCTGGTCAGGCTTCTGTTACCCCACAGGGGACTCCCTGGACTACAGAACATTTCTTGGGCGCAGATATCTGTGTGGAGAGACCACCGCGGAGTGTTCATTTAGATCTTCAGCCTAAGACTTTTCCCACATGAGCTATTTTGGCACCTAAGTATTCATTTAAATAACCCAAGTCTCCAACTGTAAAATGGTCTATTTATGTTAAGAGGAGCTGACATTTAAAATTTAAGGTTGTTTTTAGAAAGTTTGTTCAAATTTATTTATTTTTGGCCATACCCACAAAATGTGGAAGTTTCCAGGCCAAGAATGAAACCCATTCCACATATTTTCACTCATATTCTGACCACCTCTCAATGCCAATTGTGATGAAATAATACCTTAGCTACATAATTAGTATTCATATATTTGTCCTATTTTGTAGTCAGTCTTGTTTTTCTGTGTTTAGGACTTTTTTTTTTTTTTTTTTTTCTATACTGAGATTTTGAAAATGTAACTATAGTTGATTTACAGTGTTGTATTATAGGTATATTGCTTCAGACTCTTTTCCATTATAGGCTATTACAAGATACTGAATATATGTATATATATAGTTCCATGTGCTCTTCAATAAACCGTTGTTATTTATGTGGCTAATCTTTTTTATGATGGAGGAGAATGACAGAATTGAGAATTTATGGTTAACCGAGAACTTATTAAAAAAGAGAGGGAGAGATGATTGATGAGTCTTTTCTACTTTTGGAGAAAACACAGTCACCTACCTGCTCTGAACACCAGCCCTGCTGTGACCTGATCAGATTCATACCTGGGTTAGTAATAACAACAATCAAATCTTTACCCTACAAACCCCCTGTTTTCCGTCTCCTATCCACCACATTTTGTTGCCTTCTTTGGGAGTTTGGCCCAGGGAATTGTATTTTTCTCCCTTTTGAGGGGCGGTTAACTCATTTAGAAATGGACCAGCCAACAGCCATTGCCAAGTGCTCTGGGCCAAGGAACTGTCTGAGAGCTGTTGGGCGTGCTGTTGGCCGGCTGGTTTGACGGCCATTTACCTTGTTTATACCCGGTCTTCCTTCTTTCTCCTCCCTGACCCCTTGGCACCGTCCCGTTCAACTTTTCCCACACTGGTGGAATCCTTTTGACTTGCCACTCTGTAGGATTCCTGTTTGGTTTGAAAGAACCGATGTAATATTTACAGTGTCAGATAGCTGTGTGTGTCTGTGTCTGGCCTCAGCAGTGACCTCTGTGGAAAGGTTCTTGTGATCCACGCTCAGCTTTAGAACCTGAGCTTTCTTTGTACAAACATCTTACCTTTTTTTTTTTTTTTTTTTTTTTTTTTTGGTGGAAAAGAGGCTTACGATTTGCCTCTGTAGACATTTGGGCAATGCTGATGGCAAGGCATTTAGGTTGGGTTTGGGGGCGGTATGTCTCCTAGTTGCCGCAGAAGTCAATGAATGCATGGTTTACTGAATATAAATCTTACAGCATTTTATTCTACGCTGACATTACCTATCAGCTAGACTGCTGTGTTTCAGTTTATCTAGGAGCTTGTTCTCTGCTATATTAAAGATTTTTATGTGGTGGTTCCCTCATTGATGTCTTCTTTTATCGTTTTGGCTGACAAGCGGAGATTTAAGAGAATACACAGAGCCTAAAAGCCTTTTCAATAGCATGGAAATGCAATTAATGTTTCAAGTGCCCAGGTGGAGCCTAATCAGGTTGTGTTTTATGTTTCACTTCATTTTTCTTGCCTGCTCTGAGGGCTGCTGTGTGCGATTAGAAATCTCGACGTCCCCGCATCTCTGAGAACCAGAGAACGTCTCTGGTGGGTGGTGTAGTTCGTCTTGGTGGCCGCTTGGAACAGAGACCAGCATGTCCTGGGAGGAGCTGGACTCTCCGGTGTGAAGTCTAATAGGCAGTCCTCAGTGAATCTTTCCGACCGTACAGTGTGTGGGAGCTGACTTCTGATGTTATTGTTTTAATTCCTGCTATGTGCTTGGCACCACACTTGGGATTCACACACATTTAATTCTCACAGGAACCTGTCTAGGCCAGTCGTCTTCCCATTTTAGAGATAAGTATGTGTCGTAAGATGCAGAGAGACGTGTAAGTGGCAGAGGTTGTGTCGGGCGCCAGACCCCTTCTCCCCAGGTCAGCATGACTTATCCTGGGCTACTGCATGTGTCTTGCTTTGCTGTCGGCCTCCCGGAGTTCCTGAGATGGCTTTTGGCTTGGGAGATACACGAAGATGAGAAACGAAGCCCAGAGAAGATTGATAGACCTTGGGTCCTCGAGACTAGACATTTGGGGGGGGGAGAGGTTTTCTGAAGACTAGCCCTGCGTTGCTGCTCTGACCAGTTCTCTGGTCACATCGGTCCTTGAAGAGCTAAGGGGGAAGGTGGTCCCGTTAGTGCTGAATAGCACAAGATTGACGTCTCTTTTTTTTCCTCCTCAGATACCAATGGGGAAAACATTGCAGAATCTCTGGTTGCAGAGGGCTTGGCCACCCGGAGAGAAGGCATGAGAGCCAACAAGTAAGTCTTCCTCTGACTTCCTCTCTCTCCACTAAGAGCTGGGCTCACTCAGGGAAGCTTGGGGAGTCCACTCTATCCACATTGGCTTGGCTGTACCTTCATTCCTGCCCCTGACATAAAATGGGCATTACCTGGTGTTCTCATGGCTTCTAGAACATTCCTTCCCAGGCTCAGGTGTGTATTATTCTGAGTGAGGAGGTTACTCAGCATTCATTAATGGCATTTGGTATGTATAACTCAGAAAACAGGCTTGGAAATAAGGCAGTGCTATTCTTCACATTAATACGTGGCAGTGGGCTTATGTCTTACACCATAGATATTTAGTTCCAGGGTATTTTTCCATCCCTCTCCAATTTTTTTTTTTTTTTTTTTTTCTTTTTAGGGCCACACCCACGGCATACGGAGGTTCCCGGGCTAGTGGTTGAATTGGAGCTTAGCTGCTGGCCTACACCTCAGCCACAGCAACAAGGGATCTGAGCCATGTCTGTGACCTCCACCACAGCTCACAGCAATGCCGGATCCTTAACCCACTGAGCCAGGCTAGGGATCGAACCTGTGTCCTCATGGATACTAGTCAGATTCGTTTCCACTGAGCCATGACGGAAACTCCCATCTCCAGATATTTGTTGAGCATTTACTATATGCCAGGCTGTGTTCTAGGTACTATGACTATTAGCAGTAAATAAAGAGACTTTTCTTCTGCTAACAGTTTAACAGGGAAATAGATACTAAACCAATCAACAAATAGATGTACAGGGTTCTATCAGGTACAAGGCATAAGTGCAGTGTAAAGTAGCGCAGAGTGAATACATCAAATTCAAAGCAAAATCTGCTGTTTATTTATTTTTTGTCCTTTTGCCTTTTCTAGGGCCGCTCCCACGGCATATGGAGGTTCCCAGGCTAGGGGTCCAATCAGAGCTGTAGCCGCTGGCCTACATCACAGCCACAGCAACTCAGGATCCAAGCTGTGTCTTCGACCCACACCACAGCTTATGGCAATGCTGGATCCCCAACCCACTGAGCGAGGCCAGGGATCAAACCCTCATGGTTCCTGGTTGGATTCATTAACCACTGAGCCACGACAGGAACTTCAAAATCTGCTGTTTAGAATCCAGGAAAACTGACAGAGCTCACTGGTTCTATTTTAAGATCAGGGAAGATTTGTATGTCTCCAGAGCCTTTTTGGTTTATGGATCTGTAGCTACTGAAGGTAAAATGTATTCGTTGTTAACGGCCATGTGAATTTCTTAGAAATGAGTCTTGGGTGTATAAGGTTTATAGTGTGTATGTTCAGGTTCAGCCACCTCAGTAGGGTGGGTCGCAGCTGGCTTTAATTAACACTTCATTCAGTCTCTGAAAAGTGATGTGGTCCATCCGTAATTTGGAGAATAAAAATGCTGTTTATTTTTTCTTCCTTTCTTTTTCTTTTCTTTTAGCCGCTCCCATGGCATTTGGAAGTTCCTGGGCCGGGAGTCAAATCTGTGCCACAGCAGTGACTTGAGCCAGAGCAATGACAGTGCTCTTGGATCCTTAATATGCTGAGCCACCAGGGAACTCCTAAAGATCCCGTTTAAATCATGACGTCTTTGTGGTATTGTGACTGTTGCAGCTGTAGGAAAAAGCTTTAGACAGATGTTTGTGTGGACTGCACCAGTGATGGCGATGAGCAAACTGTACCTTCAGTTTGCGTCCTTCCTGCCCTCATAGCTTTTGTGGTCAAGTCCTTCCCCATATACTTCTTTGGTCCTTTCTGACTCCCAAAAGGTTACAATTGATTGGGGTGTGCACATGTGGGAATTTGTTGACTTCTCAAACCTCTGGTTTGAGAAAGTGTAGGCGGGGGCTCCCTGTTGGAAATGCCCAGTGCTCAAGGTGGGCGGGTGGTTTCCGCACATGGCTGGTTGATGGAACCAGGCACTGACATCGGGAAGGGCTTTCTCGTGTTCACTTCCGCTCAGACACGTACGAGGGAGAGCCGTGTCTGGGTTTGGTGGCTTTTGTTTTTTATTGTTTTTTGATCTGTCTCCTGACCTTCTGGCTGCTCTTGTATGTCATTCGGTTTCCTGTCGACGAAGGAACTGCTTTGCTTAGCTGGCCTTGTTGAAATTGTAAGTGGTTTTGGGGTGATAATAGCCTGGAATAATGATATTTGTTCTGCATTCCCCAGCCCTGTTCTGCAGACAACAGGGAGTAAAGGTGGTTTTTAGTCACTGCACTGTGTCCTGCCGAGCTCTGCCTGGATTCCAGTTCCTGGATCTAGGGTGGTTCAGTGATGCTGTGCCCCCTGGAGTGGCTCCCTTCTGAGCCACCAGCTTGTCCTCTTGTAATCGCTGGTGGTGGTGGTACCAAGATGTGTGTTCTTGGGATGTTCTCATTAAAAGCTCTTATGATCACATCTTTTGTTTGAGGAAGTAAGTCTGGAATCCAGAAGTTGTATTCATGGTGGGTTTCTGGTTACAGGCCTGGGTCTGAAGCCATAGATCTGAAGCCAATGCTTTGGTCTTTTCAAGGAGAGAAGACACTGAAGAAACCCAGAACCAAAGATGAGCCTGATATTTCTGTTGGGAGCTCATTAACCACATGTGTTGATTATTTTTCACATCCCAGCCCTGAGCAGAACCGGCTGGCGGAATGTGAGGAGCAAGCGAAGGCAGCTAAGAAAGGGATGTGGAGCGAGGGGAGCGGTTCGCAGACCATCCGGGACCTCAAGTACACCATCGAGAACCCAAGGCACTTTGTGGACTCACACCACCAGAAGCCTGTCAACGGTGAGGCTCTTGGGAAAAGACAGGTTGACTCGGGGCGATTTCTCTCTATTTACTCTCTAATAAACCCATTCTCCTCTGGTACCCGGGGGACATGGCTAAGGCTAAGACAACACCATGGCATTTTGGAAGGGAGCTTGAATCCAGTTCATATAGGTTGCCTCAGAGGTATCGTGCAGAGGTCAGTCCTTTGCTGCTATAAGGTAGTAAAACGGCTGGTGTTTTTGCATGTGGGGGATCTTACTATTTTCTCTAAAAGATGGCTACCTCCCATACCGTCCCCATCCTTGAAGGTAGAAATGTATATTCTGTATATGTCTAAAAGCACACACACATGCTTTTATAGTTCTTGGTCCTACTTTGAGATTTTATTAACTTAGAGACTCAGTAAAATAAAATTATTACAATCCTGAATTGTTATTTTTTGCCAGGCACTCTGTGCACAGGTAAGCAACCTAGATTACAGTTAACAAAGCTTAGGTGTGAGCCATGAGGTCCCAGAAAGTTCAAAAGACGGGGAAGTTGTTCTGAACCAAATCCCCCAGGACTAGTTTGGGCAGGGATCTGATGCGTGAGCACACGTGATCTGCTGGTGCTCTCTCGGGACAGTGGGGAGAGGAGCTGTGCTCGGGCCCTTGGACTGGATGTTTATCATGGGCACGACTTCTGTTGGCAACTCACATGATGGTTCTATCACGCAGCTATCATCGAGCACGTGCGGGATGGCAGTGTGGTCCGGGCCCTGCTCCTGCCAGATTACTACCTGGTCACGGTCATGCTGTCAGGGATCAAGGTCAGATCATACCCTGGGCTACCGGGTGGTGATAGGGTTTGTGGAAGGTTCAGTGATAGGTAGGCTTTTCCACTTGGGGATTTTTTTTTTTTTTTTTTTTTAAATGATGAGATTCCCCCGAGCAATTTTATTTATTTATTTTGCTTTTTAGGGCCGCACAAGTGGCATATGGAGGGTCCCAGGCTAGGGATCAAATCGGAGCTACAGCTGCTGGACTAGGCGTCACAGCCACAGCAACTCGGAATCTAAGTGGCATCTGCGACCTATACCACAGCCTACGGCAATGCCACATCCTTAAGTCACTGGGCGAGGCTGGGGATTGGACCTACAACCTCATGATCACTAGTTGCATTCATTTCCACTGCTCCATAACAGGAACTCCCATCTTGGGGATTTTGTATTTACCATTTCTTTTGCGTCTGGGCCATTAACGTTGACTAGACTACTTTAACCTTTCCTGTGGGGCAGTTCTCATTTGATCCAATGAGACTTTCTTTTTTAACTGTTCAAGGGGCTGTGTGGAGTGGGCTGTGCTGAGAGTGTTGAAACCTAGAAAGGGAGGGGGTGGGAGACACCCAAGTTTGCCGAGTGTGGCTTATCTTAATTTAAAATAGCCATTTTGATTAAAGAAACAATCAGGGATTTAAAGTGAGGCACTGGTGAATCTCTTGGCCAGGGGTCATCTCTGAGTGTAATTAAGATGATTTTCCCCATGGTAATGTGAGTTTTACTGGCTTTACCAAGAAGTCTGAGTTGATATTTCCAGTTGCTTTGGATCAGTGTATTTTAAAAAGGGTCGGAAGGTCTGATTTGAGACCTTTCCAAGCTGCTTTGTGGGGCGTGTGCTTTTTTGGATGGTTCCCTGTGGCCGGAGCGTCACCCACCCCCCCGACTTTTGCTTTAGTGCCCAACTTTTCGCCGGGAGGCAGACGGCAGTGAAACACCAGAGCCTTTTGCAGCAGAAGCCAAATTTTTCACCGAGTCCCGACTGCTTCAGAGAGACGTCCAGATCATTCTGGAGAGCTGCCACAACCAGAACATTCTGGGAACCATCCTTCATCCCGTGAGTGTGCCTGTGCAGACTGGGCTGCGAGGGGCGGGGGATCTGCTTGGGGTTTGAAAAGCTGTAGTTTGCTTCTTTTCTTCCTCTCTATTTGGGAGCCCCTGAAATATTGGCAGGATTATCTACTGATTTTAATTAAGGCCTTTTCTAGCAATTTGTGATAGAAATGGACAATCTGCAATCTTGTGCTTTTAGAAAACTAATCTCGGTTTACTGGGCCTGTAAGGGGAGGAAGGATCCTTCGCTTAATTTCCCAAGCATTGGTTCCGAAGCTTGCCGGGACGGAAGGGGGAGGTGGCCACGTCAACCGCAAGTGGCGCTGAAACTTGGAGAATAGGGTTGGTGGGGTTTGTACGTGGATCTAGATGGAAGTTAGCTATTTGGGGTATTGGGAGAACTATGATGAGAAAACTGTTCTTGGGAAAAACTGCATATTCTACGCCCCATCCAGTTACTCACTAATGCTGCTCTGGGGTCGGAACTAGGTTCTTGTAGTTCTGACCCTTGCGAGTCTTACCCTGTTGTACACTTTGGTAGGTGGGTTATGCTTGGGCAGGAAATGACTGTTTTTTAACGCCCAAGTTTAGGTAGATTTTCATTATTGTAGCTGTATATCCAGCACAGAGCAAACCGCTGTTACTCTTTGGCTAGAGAATTCTTTGACAGTGGCTGCCGTGGAAGGCTGGGAGGCTTGGTTTGGGGTGTGCCAAGGTCGTGTCTTTCTTCTGGAGTGCTAGCTGTCTGCCCAGGCCCTGCCAGATGGCTCTGTGTCACAGTAGAATGTGAATTGTAATTCACTGGGCAGAGTGTGGCTTACGTTATTCCCTCGCTCAGCCTGCTCTTCAGCTCTCCCCTTGTGAAAAGGGGAGTGAGTGCTGATCTCAGGGAAGGAAATAATAAGGTATAATCTCTGCTGAAGATTAACACCCGCTGCCCACAAGAGCTACTGAAATGTCAATTCCATTCAATGCCTCTAACATTTATCCTACCCCTGTTAAGCGAGGGCTACTGTGCCGGGTGTGGTGGGGATACGGAGCCACGATAGTTGAAAGGAGTCACAGAGCAGCATCTTCAGGGCTGGTTTATTTTTCCTTCTTTCTTTTTTTTTTTTTTGGCCATGCCCGCACTATATAGAAGTTCTCAGGCCAGGGAGGGAACCTATGCCACGGCAGTGACACAAGCCGCTGTGGTGACAATGCTGGATCCTGAACCCAGGGCACCACAGGGGAACTCCAGGGCTGGTTTCTTCATGAGAAAAATGGCTCTACCTTTAGCTATTTATTTATTTACTTACTTATTTTAACTGCAAAGTAGACTGCGGCTGTGTTAATTGTGTCGGACTTTAGAGAAATGGATCTTCTTGCAACAGACTCTAATCCGCCTGCCTCCTCCTCTTCCTCCTGTGCCTTGGTTTTCAGAACGGCAACATCACAGAGCTCCTCCTGAAGGACGGTTTTGCCCGCTGCGTGGATTGGTCCATTGCGGTTTACACGCGGGGTGCAGAAAAGCTGAGGGCGGCTGAGAGGTAAGGTCTCTCGGGGAAGCCGTCCAGCCAAGGATCTTGGTAGGGTCTTTAGGGGAAGAAGTCTGGTCATCTTCTCTCTCCCACCCACACCGGTGTCCAGCAGTAGAGAACTTCTGAAAGAGGCTTGGGTCTCCTGGAGGGCGGCTTGTAAGTCTTGGGGTGTAGTCTGAGTCAGTGCTCTAGAGCAGGGGCCTAGATTTTTCACTCAGATGTCATTCTTCACCTGATTTGCCTTTTTTTTTTTTTTTGTCTTTTTGCCATTTCTTGGGCCCCTCCTGCGGCATATGGAGGTTCCCAGGCTAGGGGTCGAATCGGAGCTGTAGCCACCGGCCTACGCCAGAGCCACAGCAACGCGGGATCCGAGCCACGTCTGCAACCTACACCACAGCTCACGGCAACGCCGGATCGCCAACCCACTGAGCAAGGGCAGGGACCGAACCCGCAACCTCATGGTTCCTAGTCGGATTCGTTAACCACTGCGCCACGACGGGAACTCCCTGATTTGCCTTTTTAAGGCTTTGGGTTCACTCTCCCCCTCCCCCCCAAGCCTCTCACTTAAATTCCAGGTTTGAAGCACATGAAACAAATAAGCTTGAGGCTCATTTGAGGACAATGAAAGGGCTTATCAGCTACTCCCCAGCATGCAGGCTGGAGCCAAGGGTGTGAGGGAAAGAGAGCCTGTGGATCCCAGAACAGGACTCTGCCATGTTGTTGTGAGGCCTGATGCCCTCATTTATCTAAAGGTGTGTTTTAATTATAAATGCTCATGCAGCTGCGAGGCATTGGCATGTTTTTGGTTAAGTGCCTCCTGCGTAAAGCAGAGGTGGAAATAACTTCTTTCCAGAGAAATGATGGTGAATCGTCCAGAGGTCAGTGGCCATTTCAAGTGTCAAAGTCAAGTGTTGCCAGGTGTAGGTGAACTTGATTCTCCTGATGGGCCAAGTGTAAGAAAATGAAGCAGGTAGCGAGAGGAGATGAATAGCGATGATGTTCAGAGTGCCAGCCGCCACCTCCTCGGGTACCTTTCAGGAGAAGGCCATGACCTCTGGTGACTGCATCCCACACTCAAGCTGGTGTGGCTTATTTCGGAGTCGTAGAATTATAATGGTCTTGGTAACTTGACATGTTTTGCCTTTGAGGTGCATGGCTGAGAGATGTGCAGGAACAGAAGCGAATGACTCTTTCCTTTTCTTAGGTCTTCTACAGCCTCCTGTACCTGTAAGCAGACATACTTGGAACTTTTTATAAAAGTAGATTTTAATCTGGGCCATTTGATATATAGCATGCCTGGCACAGGTGACTGTCTGAAAAAACAGAATGATTGTGTAAATTTTTAGTCTTTCTGTGTTCCACAACTAAATTCAAAAGTTACAATACTCTTATCAAGCATGGTGTTTCAAATACCTCTGATTATTTTGAGTGGGTTTTTTTTTTTTTGGTAATTCTTTTTAAAAAAATTACTCGTTGAGTTTTATTTATTACATTTATAGTTGTACAACAATCATCACAACCAAATTTTATAGCATTTCCATCCCAAACCCTCAGCGTGTCCCCCCAGCCCCCACCTCTGATGATTTTGTGATGGCAAATGTTTGATTTTTATTCAGAAAACCCCGAAGTCTGTTACTCTAAATTAACTATTTTGGTTGATAATTCTTTTTTCACTCTTTAAGTTCCTGCCTCTTTGAAGAAAGTGAGTTATATAGTGACAGTGGTATCTACATGTTCTATAATATCTGTTGGAGATGTTGTGGTTTTTTAAGAATACTCATCATTAAGCAGGCTTACACCAAGGAGTGCAACCCACATTTCGGTGATATGATTACTTGCCTGCTGTTTCGCATGCTGTGTTAGACGTGCTTGCATTATTGGTAAATCTCTATTGAAGGAGGTCATGTGTTTTCCAGCTCCTACGTGCTGCTTTGTCTTTTCTCATTTTAGTGCTGCTTTTGGAAGATGCAATACTCTTTTCTGAAATAATAGTGTAATAGTTTCTTTCCCTGGCATCTGTTTATTTGTAAATGCTTTGATAGTTGTTCACAGGTTTTTTAATCTTTGCACGTGTTCCCTTTCCCTCCCTTATTCTGCCTCAAAAAAATGTCTTCTGGGCTTAGGGCTCTAAAACGCATTTCTGCCAACATGATTTTTTAACCTCTGTCCCTGAACTTCCATTTTTCTTACTCATTAGATGCACTCTAGTAACAATTTTGGTTTTTTCCATGTGAAATTTGGGTACCTGATAGCTTTTTTATTATTCAAATGGCTATTGAGCAGTCCTGTGCTTTTTAAAAAACATACTTGTTAGATATGTGTGTTTGTCCCTCCCATTGAAGAGAGCAGGTGCTCTGTGTTTGTCGTTCCAGAGCCTGGCATCTAGTAATCACTCAGGAGGTACTTGATAAGCTAAGGCTCAAGGTGGATGCATACTGTCTAGGCTCAAAAAATTGCACGCCTGGACCCCCCTTCCAGCCATGGGTTTATGGTACCTGTGCCTCTTGAATAGTCCCAGGGGCTATTCAGTTTTTCTGGTAGCTGTCACACTTTGCTGGTTAGATTGGCCTTTTCTCCTGGGGGCCTTGACCATGAGATAGGGTGGGGTCAATCCAGCAGTGTTTGCTCCTGTGATGGTGGTGGAGTCCAGTGCCCACCTAGTCCATCCGAATGATTTGCATCCTTGCTTTGTTGCCAGGTTTGCCAAGGATCGAAGGCTGAGGATATGGAGGGACTATGTGGCTCCCACTGCTAATTTGGACCAAAAGGACAAGCAGTTTGTTGCCAAGGTGAGTCATTCTCAGCATCTGGAGATGCACTGTAGACGATGTCAGGCTAGTGATAATACAGAGATTTGAATAATTAATCAAGAGCTGAAGCATTTCTATTTCTAGGCAAGCCAGTGGTGTGGGGATGTGTGTGCATGGCTGTGTGCACATGTGTTTATTGTGAGGGATTTAGAAGCTATAAGAGCTTAAATTTCTTGCCATAAATTTGTATAACCCCATTCGATGTCCATGGGTTAAAGTTGTAGATATTGACACCTTGAAATCTCCTTCATATTCTGGGGAGTTCTTTCTACTTGGCAAATGACCTTCTCTTAGATATCTCATGCCCAAGGACCTATGAGCTCAAATTTCTCTTCTTTCTGTTTTGGGACTATTGTGGTTTTGAATTTTTTCTAATGTCTGTGTTTTTCAGAGGGCTCTCTGCTGATGTGTCCTGGGAAGGATTTCTCTGATGGGAACTAGAGCTGCTGATTAGATTGTTTGGTTCTAGCAGCAGTGCTATAGAAGGGTTTCTTTCTTAGTCGCGGGGTTTGGTACTTGAATAGTAGACCTATCGTAGACATCGCTTTCCTCAAATCTCTAGTGTTTCCAACTTACTTTTACCTCTGGCGAGGCATGCTGGGAGCTTTGTGTTTACAGACCCAGGGTGGTTAAATAGCCCTCTCCTTGGGCAGAGAAGTGGCTGTCCTGTCCAACAGCGAGTTTAAGATGGAGAGCCACTAGGTGGCGCTGTCAGCCTGAAAGATCCTGGACTGTTTCTCTTAGAAAAGGTAACGTTTTAACCAGTCTCTGAGGAATTGGTTGAATTTCTTCACTTTCTTTTTTATGAAGCCCAAAGCGACAGGTCACAGAGCGCTCAGGCAGCCTGTCTCCCTCTTCTAGTAGGGGGTCTCCAAGCACCTGTCAGGTTACGTGTCGCCGGGCCTTTCAGGGGACGTGGGTGGGAGGAGTCCCGGGAGGACCCTCCCGGTGCATTTTCGGGTCTTGGCGCAGACCAGGATGCACCTCTGCTGCTTTGTGCAAGGACCATGCTGGCTTGGAAGCTCGGACGTGGCTGCCCTGCCTCACCGGAACTTGTTTGTGCTGCGGTTTCTGTAATCTCTGCTAAGACTAGAGCTGCGCAAGGAAAGGCTGCAGCTCACTCACCAAGCGCAGCAGGCCTGCCGTTCTTGACCGTCGGTGAAAGGGGCGGGTGGTGTTCGTGAAGCCGAGGACCTTTGGGAGGGTCTCCTTACCCTGCGCCGTCCCTCCCAGGCCCTTCTCAGTTGAAACAGTTTGTAGGGAAACCTGGAAGCTTCGGAAGGGTTTTGGGCGTTTGCCGGTTGGGGAACGAAGGCATTGCTGAAGAAAAATTCCTCATCTAGAGGATTGTACGATTGAGTCCGTGACTTTGCGTTTATCTTCAGTATGACTTTATTGATAACTAGAGAAAGCGCTTAGGGACATTTATGGGATGTTTCTTCTTCCATTTTTGAAAATCCAGGATTTCAGAATCTATCTTTTTTGCTTTGTTTTAAAACAAGGTGAGGGTTTGTGTTTTTTTTTTTTTTTTAGTATTACAGTGACGTTTTATCTGTCACAATGCCAGGATAGAGGAGATGGCCTCTAAAAGCCATCTGATTAAGGTTCCTGTAGTATCCTAAACATAAATTTAGGTCATTTGGATATAGATGTGTTCAGAGGGTAGAGAGAAAAATGTGTTTATAGGTAGATGAATGGTTTTTAAAACTTATTAAATTTATTATTCTATTTTTATTTTTCAAAAAAAATTTTTTTTTTTTTTTTTTTTTTTTGGTCTTTTTAGGGCCACACCCATGGCATATGGAGGTTCCCAGGCCAGGAGTCAAATCAGGAGCTGTAGCTGCCAGCGTCTGCCTCAGCCACAGCAATATGGGATACAAGCCACGTCTGTGACCTACACCACAGCTCATGGCAACACCAGATCCTGAACCCACTGAGCAAGGCCAGGGATCAAACCTGTGTCCTCATGGCTGCTAGTCAGATTCGTTTCCGCTGAGCCATGGCAGGAACTCCTCTATTTTTATTTTTAAAGGAGGAGAAAATAGGGGTTCTCTGGTAGCTTAGCAGTTAAGGATCTGGCCTTGTTTCTGCTGTGGCTTGGGTCACTGCTGTGGCACTGGTTCAGTCCCTGGCCCAGGAGCTTCTGCATGCTGCAGGCATGGACATAAAAAAGAAAAAAATATAAAAAGAAGGGAGAATGCTCATGCTAGTTGAAACTACTGTGACACAGGTTTTTTTAAAAACAAAGGTGATCATATTGTCAGTCTCAGGTGGGCAAAAACTATGGCCTATGGGCTGCATTGGGCCTATCACTTGTTTTTATGTGGCCTGTGAACTGAGAATGGATTTTATGTAGAAAAACGTTTTGTGGCACATTAAAATTCTATGAAATTCAAACTTCACTGTCACAAGTAAATTGGGACATAGCCACGTCTGTTCGTGTACATACTGTCTAGGGCTTTTTTTGTCATACGGTGACAGAGGTGAGTAGTTATGACAGAGACCATATGGCCTGCAAAGCCTAAAATATTTGCTCTGTGGCCCTTTACAGAGAAAGTCTGCTGACCCTTGAGCTATACCCGTCCTACCCCGAGTGCCTTGATATAAGGAGCTTGAGCCAGAATGTAAATCAAGACATTGCTGTTTTCATCAGGAAAATCTTGCTACAGAAAAAATGTCAGCAGTGTTCTCAGTGATGTGGTTGATTTATGTCTGGTACAGACTCCTTATCTCACTGGCATCCAGCAGCCCCTTTTTGAGTAGTACTGATTTGTATTCTTTTGTACATCATTTTTAAGTGTGTAAGTTTTTATTTTTAAATGATTTTTATTTTTTTCCATCATAGCTGGTTTAGTGTTCTGTTAATTTTCTACTGTACAGCAAGGTCACCCAGTCGCCCACATACACATACATGGCTTTTTTTCACATTGTCACGTGCCACCATAAGTGACTAGATATAGTTCCTAGTGCTATAAGTTTTTATTTTTAACATGTAAACTTTTTTGAAGATCTCTATGAGCTTCTCAAGAAATGTGCTCATCTGTTTCCCTCTCGGAATAAAATGTTTATATTGCTCGCTCTTAATTTTTCAGGCATGACTTTTTCTTGTACACCATGGAAGATGAGGATGTAAATTTTTCGTACGGGAGTGCGCATGCTCTTTTCTCCGGTCCTCCTCCTTTTTCTTTTCCTTTCTTTCTTTTGGTCGCGCCCATAGCACGTGGAAATGCCCAGGCCAGGGATTGAACCTGGACACAGCAGTGACCCAGGCCACAGCAGGCAATGCCGGATCCTTAACTGCTAGGTCACCAGGGAACTCCTTCCAGTCTATATCCTCAGTTAATATTCAGGGTTTACTTCGTAAATGCTAATCACTTCCAAGCTTTATAGCATATTATGACTGCTTTTCGTTTCCTGCATGATGTTTGGTTTTCCCTGGAGTTAATAATTTTTGAAACTTAAGTATATATGTTTTACGTACTTACTAATTCAACCCCCAGATTCTACCTGTCTGAATCTCTTCTCAAGACGTTGATTTAGACTGTCGTTTTTATTGTTCTCAATATTACTGTCTGAGAGTTCCTTGGTGACTCAGTGGGTTAAGGATCTGGCATCTTCATTGCTGTGGTTTGGGTCACTGCTGTGGCACAGGTTCAGTCCCTGGCCCGGAAACATCTTGCATGCTGTGGATGCAGCAACAAAACCAAACAAAGAAAACCCCACTACTTTTCAGGAGGCTTGTGACTTACCAGTCTGGATTAGTTCTCTTCCCCCCCCCCAGTTATAAAGCTGTCATGTTTGGATTTCTTTACCATTATTCTGAGATTTTCTCTGCCTCATTCCTGGGTTGATACTATATCTGCTAGATCTTATGGCTTCTTTATGATTTTCGACTTTATTTTGGTGGTACATTTTCTGTAGCTTCATGGGAAAAGAGTGCTTGGTAGGTAAATACTTGTGAGACCTTTCACGTCTGTTCTATAATTATGCTTGTTAGGTAGGTATACAATTTTGTGTTTAAACTCATTTTTCTTTAGAATTATGAAGGCATTGCTCTACTGTCATTTGCCTATTAGAGATTTCTTTGGTTTTCTTGTTTTTTTAGCAGTCTGAAACCATTCTGATTTCTCATTCTTATGTTGTTTTCTTTCTTTCTGTAAGCTCTTAGCAAATCCTTCTTTTTTTAGCTCAATGAATTTTATTACATTTATAGTTGCACAATGATCATCACAACCCAAGCAAATCCTTCTTTATTCTGAAATTTCACAGTGATGAGCTTTGCTTATCCATGTGTGAGCATGTTGTGGTTTAATTTTTAGTCCTTTATGTGTGGGGATTTCAACTGTTGTGTTGTTGATTTCCATCTAGTTTCTCTGCTTTCTGTTTTTCCTAGAACTCCTATTTGGATGTTTGACTTCATGGACTGGTCTTCTAATTTTTTCTTCCTATTTTCCATCTTTTTGTCTTTTCTTCTTTCTAGTTATCTTTATATTTACCTCTGAGCCCCTCTATTGGATACTTTATGATATTACCTTTTAATTTCTACGAGCTTTTTTTTTTTCCTCTGAATGTTTCTCTTGTTATTATTAAAAAAAAAAACATGTCGTACTTCAGACATAAATATCATCTTTTAGTTTTTTTGAGAAATGAATAATTTTTTGAAGATTTTCTTCTCCCTGTATAGTTGGTGTTCTCTAGGTTGTTTTTAATTCTCTTTGCTCATTTTGAGCCCTGATTTTCCATATTAGAGGCTTTCCTCAGATAGCTGCTGATGCCTTGGTTGTCTCTCTCAAAGAATAAGGTCTGGTCCACACTGGTTTAGAAGCAGTGAAGTCCTCGGTATGGGATTTAGGGTGTACATCCTGAAATCCAGGGACTTCTTCCATGATTTTTATACCAGTCCTATTTTGGGGCCTTATTTTCACCCCCTCTTATCCCCTCTCGAGAGTCCTGATTTGATAGTTTCTTAGTCTTGGTGGGTGGGGCCAGCCTGCCTGTAAGTCAGACCGGCTGTTTTGTTTTCTCACCACTAGCTCAGATTTAGCTTTTGTGGGTCTGTGGAGTCAGTTACCACTCATCCTTCTGCTTTCCAGCCTGCAAAGTTTTGTTGCTATATTCTCCTCTCCCGTTATCTTTGTCCTTTTGGGCTCTTGGCAACTCCCCCCCAACCCCCCACCCACGGCCAAAACAAATCCAAAACCATCTCCCCAAGCCCTTTGTTTTTGTGTAGAGGTAGGGTAACAAAGTACATATTTGAACTTGCTTTATGTTCATAATGTTCTCTTGTAAGCCTGCATCATAATTTTCTTAACTAAACCCCGATAGGTCATTAATCATGTCGTTTGATCATTTGTCCATCATTTAGAAGATGGAATAATCTCCCTGTAAATGGCACTCTTTTCCTTAGGAATATTCTGGAGCACATTTGCTCCTCAGGAATGTTAAGTTCATTTTCTAACATGTCGTAGAGCAGCCCTTGACCAGCTTTTTCTTAAAGGGCAATGTAGTAAATATTTGGGGCTTTCTGGGCCCTGTAGACTCTTTGTGACTACTCAGTTCTGCTACTGGAGCAAGAAAACAGCTCTGGCGTGGCTGCGTTCCAGTAAAACTTTATTTATAAGAGTAGGCGGTGGGCCCTTGGCCACAGTTTTCAAACCCTGTTACAGAACACCGGATGTCAGCATTAAGGAAAAAATGTAAAAGGAAAAATGGCCTGTTTTTCTTTTCACAAGCTAGAACCCAGCTGCAGTTTGGTAGTCAGGTTGCCTGATTTAAAACTTTTGTTAATGCCAAACTACTTTTTCATGGAAACCTAAAAAGGTTAGTGCCCTGGGCCTTCCTGGACATGGTCTGACAGTTCACTTTTCTCTGAAGGATTCTGCTCTGAGGCTGGTGTGACTGTAAGGCCTGAACAAATAGTGGCTCTCTCTTTTCAGCGGTCACTCTGTCTCCTAGGAATTAATTGTACATTAATTAATTAGTCATAGCCCGAAAAGCCTGCAAATGATGACCTATGAACTCTTTAAGCAGAGGCCTCCTGGACCCCCTAGGTGACTTCTGGGACCGATGGCATGCTGTAGATTGGGGTGTTGGCCAAGAGTCTCACTTCCGAGAAATTTGAAACTCAGCAAAGTGTTCTCTTGATATGTGGGGCACCGAAAGACTGATTGCCTTTCTCTGCTTCAGCAGCTTCCCTTCCTAGGGAGGGAAATGCCAGGGAGGGCTCTCCTTGTCTCTCCGGGTTAGCAGAGAGCATGTTCACTTCACAGCGATTAGCTGAGCCTGCTTGAGACTTTTGTGCCTGTCGCGGCTTGCCAGTTTCCTGCCTGCGTTTCCTGTGGCGTTTTAGCTGATCTGTGCTGTTTGTAGCCATATGGTCCCCGGAGCACGTGGCTTGGCTCCCCGTCCCTGCTGCTGGATGCTTGGGCCTTGCAGACTTCAGAGACCCAGTGACACTTGGGGGTGGGGAGTAGGGGTGGAGTCTTCTCACTGCCCTGCCTGGTTGGAGGCCTCTCCCTCCGTTCTCTGTATGGATTGATTGCTTAAACCCTCAGAGCCCCGTTGCAAGAAGAATGACAAATGGTTCCTGTTCTCAAGGAGCTTACCCTCTAGGGCTTGTCTGGGAGATTACCCTAAGTAGTTATCTCTGTGGTATTTGTTGTTCAGGTTCTGTTTTGGAGCTCAGGTTATAAACTACCCGTGGATACAGCGGATCCTAGTACTTAACTTGGTTTGGTTTGGCCCTGATTATTTTTCGCCATGCAAAAATGTCAGAGCTTTGAATGGAGTTCATTGTCATGTCTCTCCAAGATGGATTTTAAGCAAGGATACTGCTTAATATTTTTGGCTAGACTTTTAGATTCCCATTTGGTAATATGGAGAGAACAAAAACCACCAGCTACTTCCTTGACCTTTTGTCCTTCGGCTTTCGGATGAAAAGGAAGTTCTGGGGTGGTCTGTCTGGGGAGGTGACCCCTCCTACACCAAACAGAGGTCAGGACTTGGTTTTGTAGCTTAAGTTAGCAAGCTCAATTGCTGATAAGAAAATGGTTGAATTAGAACAGCTTTGTAAAAAACATTTACCTAGCTTTTGAAATGGACTTGATTTTTTGAAACAGTAGGTTTACAGAAAAATGGGTAGACCAGCATCCCCACATTATTCCCCCCCCCCCCAGCTTCCCGTTATTATCTGACATGATTGTGGCACATTGATTATAAGAAGTATACCAGTATTGATATGTTATTGTCAACTAAAGTCTATACTTTAGTCAGATTTCCTTAGTTTTTGTCTAATGGCCCTTTTCTGTTCAGAATTCTCATCCTCAATAGCATGCTAAATTTAGTTGTCATATCTTGTTAGGCGCCTCTTGGATTTGGTGGTTTCTCAGGCTTTCTTTGTTTTTGATGACCTTGACAGTGGTGAGGGACCGGGTCGGCTATTCTGTGGGCTGCCCCTCTTTGAGAATTTGATGCTTGGTTTCCTCTTAAGTACCTATTACAGTGTCCAGGTTGCTTTGCTGGTACTTAGGTGCCCAGAGGTATTCGCAGCAGGAAATTGCGCTTCATATTGTGGGAGGACACAGGGTGGCAGCTGCCCTTTTCTAGAGGGTTGGGGAAGGGATCTATGCAGTGAGCTCAGGCCGACACGTAACAGGGTGGGGTACTGCTTGTCTCCCCCCCCCCCGCCCCGCTTTGGTGTCCCTTCTCTAGTGTTCCCAGGATTAGCTCGGGAGAATAGACCTGGCCTATAGCCTTGGGGAGCAGGAGAGGTCCTGAGAAGTCCTGGGTCCAGAGAGTAGGAAGGCTGTTTGCTGTCCCATGTCCAGTGGCCCCAGCAAGGACGCTTGCAGGTGGTCCCTAGAGGCCCGTCTGGGCTGGTGTCCTTTTTGCTCTCTCTGGTACTGAGAGCTTGGGCAGCTTTGCAAGAACTGGTAATTGTACCTGGGGCTCTAGGTCAGGAGGCCATTGCAGGCTCTTTTTGCTGGTTTCATACCTACCGTGGGGTTTTAAGAAGCTGAGTGGCAGCAGCTTCGCGTCCAGTGGCTGCACCGCTCAAGGCTCTGCAGAGGGGGAGTGTGGCAGGAGGCCAGAGCGAGGGATGGATGTCCCTTGCCCCTGACAGCACTCTGCCATTCTCCTGACTTGTGGCAGCCCTGAGCCTGCACTTGTCATCATTAAGCCACTCATTTTTCCTTTTACAATTGGGCTCCAGGAAATGGGGAGGGAATTGGATTTAGGGCGAATCCAGCGAGTGACTTTTTTTCTGTGTAGATTTCTGCTCCTGGAGTGGGCAGTAGGCTAGGGTGTGTGTGTGTGTGTGTGTGTGTGTGTGTGTGTGTGTGTGTGTGTGTGTGTGTGTGTGTGTGTGTGTGTTTTGACAGTAGCTTGTAGAGAGGGTGAGTGATGATGTGAGCATGCTCCGATTGGCCCTGATGAAAAGCACCATCAGAAATATCACTGTTGGAAACATGGTCTGTGACGGAGCTGACGAGCGGGCTTTGGATAGTAATCCACTCTGCATTTTACTTACTGCACAGTGTGTGGCCATAACTACTCTTTTATTGCTTCTTCCATGTCTCTGCCCAGGAGCTGCCTGTTCTCTGGACAATAATGACAGTTTACAGAGAAATAAACCATCATAAGGCCCACTTGCATGCTCACATCCAGACACGCATACCCGCACCCCTTCACCAGAAAGGCAGGCTCGTTCAGCCGGCAGCGTCCACGTGCTCAGCTCCTGAAGAGGAGGTTTCTAATCGGGGAGATGCGATGCCGAGGAGAGAGCGTCTGCCTCCGAGGCCTGAGATTTATGGCTCCAAGAAGCCATTCGCTGCTGCTGCTGGGGCCACTCACGCATTATAAGGGGTGACGAATGGCAGTAACTTGTCACCGGGGTGTGCTTAGGTCTTCATGTTCTGTAATCAGGGGGTGAAGGTGCGAGCACTATGATACTTCCTCGGGTTTATTTCTCTCTGGGCATGACGAGGGGGTAGAGCCTGCCTTGACGTTTTCTGGGGTCTTGATTACAGGATGCTCCCCTATGTTTTTGGCAGTTGACAACTTCCTAAGAGTTAGTTTTGGAATGAGAGGAAAGTGTAACTTGTCCATCATCGAGCCTTGGGAAACACTGCGATGTGTGTGAATTTGAGCTGCCTGGCGATTGCCAGATCCCTTGGGCAGTGGTCCATACTTTTGAGGGAGGGGCAGTGTTGATTGGCTGTCCTCGCTGGGGCATTGCGGAATGAGGGGTTTGAAGGTGGGCTAACAGTAGAGCACACATCCTCTCCCCAGTGTTCTGTCTTCCATTTTATAATATTTTAATTTTCATACAAATGTGGGGTTTTGAAGGACAGGGAAGTCATTAGCTTGGGTCCGTTGGCCAAACCACTCTTGCTGTCTTTAGGGAATAGGAGGGAGATTCCATTCTGATGGGCATTTTTACTCAGCATTAATGTGTCTAGGTGGCAATGGGAATAGGATGTACCCTTTTAGTGACTGAGGCTGTATTTTTGATTGTACCTTCTTGGCTGTTTTTAAGTTCTACACTTAAAAAGGTCGGGCTGGTATAAGGGGCTCTTTGATGTGGAGGACCCTGTACACTCTGGCACCTAGGAAATCAATCATCCTTGACCTTGACTTGGGCCTTGTGTGACCACAGATGGTGCTTTTGATTTACCCTTGGACGTCACTCAGGCTTTTCTGGCCAGATGAGTTTTCGGTTCTAGGTTTTAGTGTTAGCCTCTTTGTGATTCTCAAATCTGTGAAAAAGGTTATTGCAGTATGGCTGTGGTTATTTGAGACTGGTTTTTTTGCTGGGTCCAGGTTTGCAAGTTAGTCTTATGCATAGTTGAAAATTAAAAATAAGTACCCCCGCTCCTAATCGACACAGCTCTTTCTCAGACCGTTTCCTCTGTTTTTGGTCCCTGGCCTGTGTTTCTCTACACTGCTTCCATTACTTATGGTGTTAAAACCCCAGGATATCTTCCCATCCACCAGCGGTAATCAGCCGTCCATGGACTTACAGCTTGATTCCAACTGTCATTTTTCTTTTTGCCTTCATTCTGTTTGATGGCACTTTCCTCCTGCCATTTCCTGTCATGTATAATTTCTCACTTGATCTTGCTTTTTGCTCCATCTTCACATTGTCCCTTAAGTCACTCTTAACTCTTTTCTGTGTGTGGTTGGCTGGTTCTCTGGAAAAGATAGAGAACAGCCATTTTTGCAAGAGCCTGCAAATAAATGGGTATATTCTGTTTTAAAAAGTTGTGAAGCCTTCCAGGGAATAGTTAGTGAAGGCTCTTTTAGGACACTTCTCCGTGTGAGACCCACCATGGCAAAGGAGAGGCTAGGTCCTTTTGTTTCCCATATAAAAGAGGAGGGAAATTTGGCAAGTCTCCCTCACCGTGGCACCTGACCCTGGAGTTTGTTCAGCTACCTGTTTGCTCCTGATGGGGTCTTGATTGAAGCAGGGAAGAGTTGGTTTTGATTGTGCAGATGAAGTGGATGCTGGCAGTGTTTTGTAGTCAATAGCTACCTTATAGCAAAGTGTTACTTGCAAAAAACAAACAAACAAACAAAAACAACCCAACCAGCCTGTAACAACAGGCTCTGAATATATTTGGGTGAACTGTGGACTGCTGGCTGAATTATGAATTCTCGTTATAACCCTGATGTCCCAGTCTGATTTCAATGGAATTTTATTCTGTTCGCATTGGTGAAGTGTTCTAATAACCTCCACAGAGGAATATTTGTGCTTTTGCCCTTGGAGTGGATGTCCTTGTAAGTCAGCCGAGATTGAGCTTGGGGTCCAGTGTCAGTGATTGGCGTTCCGAAACAGAGATGCTCGTAGTAGCGCTCGGAAAAGGTGGCTTTCAAAGTAGCTGAACTAATGTCTTGGCAATTGGATATTTCTGCCTGAGATTAGCAGCAGAGCGTCTCCTTTCCCACGCTGAGATGACAATTCTTTTTGCCTGTCTCTTGCCTTTGATTTTTCTGCTCTCTGTCGGGGCGTCCTATTTTGGTTCTTTCTCATCTAGTGCTGGTACCTTCTTCTAATCCAGCCCTTGCCTCTTTTCCTAGAATCACATTGAGATAGGCATTTTGATTTTGGCTTAGAACCTGTTTCAAGGAAAATCTTCAATAGCACGTAGAGACTGGATTTCCAGTTTGTAAGCTTTGTAGTTAACCACATATCTTGGTCAGGGCAAAAGATGAAAAAGCTAGAGCATATTTGTGAATGATCCAGATCCTGCCCCATTGAGAAATCATCGTGTCTTTGGCGACTGATAATTACCGGATCGTTTTCTCCAACATTGTTATACCGTAGAGAATGAACGTGGGTCTACCCCCGACGGCTCTTGATCTCGCTGTTCGTCCTGTGACTAGTGTGCCCTGCTCCTTAGCATGTGTGCTGCGAGATTTTGGACCATTGACCCCCATTTAAGCGTTTTTGCCTTCTCGCCCACAGGTGATGCAGGTGCTGAATGCTGATGCCATTGTGGTGAAGCTGAACTCCGGAGACTACAAGACCATCCACCTGTCCAGCATCCGACCTCCGAGGCTGGAGGGGGAGAATACACAGGTGGGACCAGAAAAGCAGCAGAGCCTCTTTTCCAAAGCCAGAGGGGAGGAGCTGGAGCATTAGATGTGGCGCCTGGGTGGGAGGATGTTCTAGTGTGGATCACTCGGTGTTATTTCCGAATGATGTGCAGCCTCGCTGCCACGGGGCAGGTCTCAGTTTCTCTTAACGACCCTCCCCTCTCTCCTTCATTTTGGTTGGGCCTCACGGCCGTTCCTCCCTAAGGGGCTTGAGAGGAGTTCGGGTTGGCATATGTTAGGCAGTGAGCGAGACTTGTTTATGGACAAGATCTTAGTCCCTGAGAATCAGGAGAGGGGAAGATGTGCGTCTCACTCGCCTGGTAGATAGTAAGGCCTGTTGGGCTGGTCACTTTGATTTGGTCCGTGTGTTTTTGCTCTAGGAGATGAACCTTGGCACATATGTTCTCTGGGGTCAGCTACGCATCTTTTCTAAGTGGTAACTAGAATTACCGGTTGCACGGTGTTGTGCTGCTTTGTTGGATCTTTTGGAGGCGTGAGTGTGCCTAGCCGGTGTGTACAATTCCAGTCTGTCAGCTCGGAGAAATTCTGCTTAGGATGAAAACTGCAGGCAGTCCTGTTTTACATTTTGTGGTCATTTTCTTTGCGTTGTTAGACATTGTAAGAGGTTAGGGAGAGGGATTGAGGTTGAACTGTTTTGTTTGGCTGTCTTGTTTTTTATGACCATTTTCCCAGCTCCTGTGTCTGCCTTGGGATGACTGAAGGGTGTGACTCTGTTGACTGGTTATAGAACTGGGTCCTCAGTGAGAGCGGGCGCCAGGGGCAAATTCAACAGTGTGGTTGAAGTTAGTGCTGTGTCGTTTTGTAATGTATCCCTTTTGTAGTTCTAAAGACTTGAAGTTTGCTTTTCTGATGTTGTGCACGTGCACATAGCTTGGTGCATTCACGAGTTGAGATTCAGGCCCTGTTTTCATTTGTGTGAGAGTTTATAGACAGCCCATAGAGTGAAAGAAAAATATTGTGATTGTCTTTTGAATCAGATCGTGCATAAGAAACCCATGCAGGATGGGTTCTTTAATGTCTGGCCAATCAGTTCTCACACACACACTTCCCCCTCCCAACCCCCCGCCCCGATTCCTTCCTTTTTCCCCATAGAGGAGGCAATTTAGTGGAGCAAACAGTATTGTGGTAAGGTTGAGAATTTAAATGCATGAAAACCTAGAAATGCCAAAATAAGATTCCGTCAGTAACTGTAGCTCTGCCTCATTGCACAGAGTAAATATGCATCTCCAATTTTATCAGTATTGGGAGTAGTCCACAATTCTGCATCTGCGCCATGCAGTTGGCATTAAGGTTCCCACAGCAACCACAACTTTGAAGTTCTTGAACGTTAATTTTTGTGCCTGCATCATCAGCCAAAGCATTATGTGCACGTAGACTGAGTAGCTGAATTTTAAACAGTTTTTAGGGGGTGTGGGGAGTTACAGCTTAGGTAAGATGGTAGCAGGTTTTCTGGAATAAGAACTAAACTACCACCAAGAAGTTTTAGTTTTTCTAGGATCCTTTGGCACTCCTCAGGGGGTAAAGGATGGATTTCCCTTAGCCTCGTGGATGACGGAAAGTTGATGGATTAGATTTCCTAGTTTAGGCAGGATTGTGTTTGTAAATTTCTTGTTCTTTACCAAGGTAAGTTATCTTTTTTTTTTTTTTTTTTTTTTTTGTCTTTCTATGGCCGAACCCATGGCATATGGAGGTTTCCAGGGTAGGGGTTGAATTGGAGCTACAGCTGCCAGCCTACGCCAGAGCCAAAGCAATGCCAGATCTGAGCCGCATTTGTGACCTACACCGCAGCTCACGGCTACACCGGATCCTTAACCCACTGAGCAAGGCCAGGGATCGAACCCACAACCTCAAGGTTCCTAGTTGGATTTGTTTCCACTGTGCCACGCTGGGAACTCCTCACTTATTTTTTAAACTTCTGTTCACTCCTGAGATCTTACTCCATTTTAAGAAAGTTCTAAGTAAGGCTCAGCTCTAAAAGTCAACATAGGGCTTTGCAGTGAAATGAAGAATGATTTTCTTTATTTTTTAATCGAATTCATTGGGAAGCTTTTAATGAGGGTCACTTAGGCAATTAGTAAAATATATTTTGAGTCCAGTGATGGAAGGTGCCATGAAGAACCCTGCCGTAGCGGGTACGAGGGAAGTCTCCTAGGAGCAACTGGTATACCTCTTGAGTACTCATGATGAGAAGTTAGCAGATGGGAGCCAGGGCGCTCTAGGCCAACACTGCCCAATGGATACATAATGCGGGCCACAAGCATGAGCTATATGTGTTATTTAAAATTGTCTAGTAGCTATATTTTAAAGAACATTAATTTTAATGCGGTTGATTTGACCTACTATATCCAAAGCAGTATCGTTTCAACATTTAAGAAATAGAAAGTTAATGAGATATTTTATTTTTACTATGTCCTGGAAACGTGGTGTATATTTTATACTTGGAACAAATCTCAGTTCGTCCTGGCACGTTTCTAGGGCTCAGTAGCCACATGTGTGTAGTGGCTGCTGTAATGGATAGCACAGGTTTAGTGATTAAAGTTCGTCATGATTGATAAATATTTCCCAGGTACCCACTCTGTACCAGGTGCTCTGCTGGGGATGTAGTGGGGAACAGCCCTTCGTGGAATTCCTCTCAAGGACCTTTAAAAGCTGGTAGACGAAATACCTAAATAATCGTATTTATGTTACATGTTAGGAACGGAAAGGTCAGAGTCTCTAAGAACACATCATCTGGGAAGTCTTCTTGAGGAAGTGACGTTTAAGGCCTGAAGGCTGGGTTAGGAGTTAGCTGGGTAAAAAGTAGGGAGAAGACGATTTCTGACCACGACAGTAGCAATGACAAGAATCAGGTGAGATTGGAAATAGGGCCTGAATGGCTGCTGTGGCTGGAGGGCGAGGGGTCTGATGACCATGTGGTTCAAAATACAGGCAGGGCCAGATCATGCATTTTCTGTGCATGTTTCTGGGTGCTTATGACGAGAGAGAGAACATTGGGCATGTGGTGAACCGCGAGGAACTCTGTATGACTGGAATAGAGACCAGTTAATGTCACAGTGCCAGGGAGTAGTGAGTGATGGGTTTGAGAGTTAGGCAGGGGCCGTGCGTTGAAAACGTGTGTGCCATGCGTTTTAAGATGTTTGTCTTAAAGACTTTTAAACTAGCAGCGGCGCCTTTGGATTTGCATGTGTCTCTGTTGGTGGCTTGCATTTATAAAACATGAAAGTACTTGGCATTTATAAGAGACGCTCCTGCCAGATGAAAACTGATCGGTAGCAGGGAGTTCTGGTTTTTGTCTTTGGTCAGCCTCACCTGGGGGTGAAAGGGGAGGGGTGTGAGAATGTGCGTGTTGCCCTGGCAGCCTCTGCTGTTGGAGGAGCCAGGAGTTCTTACCGTTCTCCTTGGGGCCGTCCCCCTGGGACTCACAGTGGGTGGAGATTCTGCTCTCTGCATATCTGAAAGAGGTTTACAGTATAGGTGTAGGAAGAGAAATCACCCAGGGATCCCAGAGGGGCTGTAACTATATGTATGGAATGACCAGGCCAGTGGGAGGCCCCTTGCAGTCTTTCCCCAGTGTTCTTGACTCTATCCCAGCTGTGGCTGTACTTCAAGGGGAGTCTAGTCAAGTCCTCAAGGCATGGGTGGGGTCAGAACCGCTGTTAGCCCACATTGCACATGAGAGTAGGGGGCCCCTCCCTTCAGGCAGCCTCAGGTCAGGGCACATGGCTGGGCAAGGAGAGTGGAGGCTCTGACTCTGTCCCCTTGTGCTGGGCACAGGGCATGCAAGACTACGTGGCTGCCCTAGTGAGAGCAGGGCTGGTAGAATCGCCAAAGAAAACGTCCAGAGTGTGTCTGGGGATGCGGGGATGGGGGAATGGGCTTAGCGTTGCAGAAACAAAGGATGCCTGACGGCTGTCTGGAGATGACAGATGGACCTTGCAGGGTGTCGAAGGAAGCCCTGAGAGTGAGTGCCTTCTCGCCTCTTTGGGGGCATTTTTGAGGAGGAGGGTGTTAGCGGCCTTGAAATGGAAAGATACCGCAGCGGTATTGGAGCTTGATCTGAACAGAAGAACAGAGTGGGATAAGGTCCAGATTAAGGAACTGGAGGAGGAGATGAAGAGGGGGCGTCTCCGCCGGAGCTTCCTCAAGGGCAAGCAGGTGGCTTACGGTGACTCTCGCTGTGGCTATGCGGTCCCTGATGTTGACCCAATGGGGCTTGCCCTTCAGGTAAGAATGAGGAGGCGCTTTTACTGTCTGTCTTCCCCATGCCCATAAAACCCTAACAACATGACGTCACCTAATAGAGATCTTCTGAAACATCTATGTTTCGTGGGGATAGTAGGACAAATTGGATTTTCCTTATTTTATATACAGAGACAAATTCACTTCTATTCAATTATACACGAAGGCAAGGAGGTTTTGCCCGAGGCTAACGGTGTACTTCCACTCCCCTCTTTTGGTTACTTTCTAATTGTAGCTAGAGGAAGGGCTCTGGACAGAATGGTGTGATCAAAGGAACTGTTTTCATTCCAGGTAGCTCCTTTCTGGTGGTACCCAGGAATTCATGAGTAGCCACTGCTCCCAGATTTTCGTTAGAGTTGGGTTTGTTGCTGGGATGTGTGACGGAGTTAGAAGCTAGAGTATGTTGTGTTTCCCTCAGAAGGATTACAGTTGGCTGTCCGATGCTCTTTTTTGTTTCTGTGGCACCAAGCTTTGGGATTAGTCAGGGTGAATCCAGTGTCCACGCTTTAGAGATGCAGCTCCTTCAGGCTGAGATCCAGTTTGGACACCGCCACGTGATGCGCCTGTGGACCCAAACACGTATCAGGTCACGTGTGTTCTATCCAGTTGTTTGCTGCAAATATATGAGTGCTAAGTCTTGGAGAAAGGCTGTGGGTTTTCTGAGCTACTGCCTTAAAGGAGATAACAGGTTGTGCGATCTCAGGACTTCCTAGAGAGCTTTTGGCTTTGATCTGAAACTGGAAAACCTAGTGCTCTATTGCCCAGGGCTGCTGCGGGCTTTGTGTTACACTTGGAGCCTTAATGACAAAGGAAATACAGCCCCTGGGCATCTGATGAAGGGGCTGACTTATTTCCCCATGAAGTCCGATCATGCGGTGCTATTGTAGTGGGCAGAGGCACACACACGTCGACACAGTCACACTCAGACACACCCAGCCTCTGGCAAGGGGGGAAAACCCTTCCCCTCGTCTCTTGTCGGTGGTTCTGTGCTTTTAACTCGGGTATTGTTTTCCATCACCCTGTCGTTCAGCTTCCTTCCTGTGATCTTACTTGCCACATAAATGTTCTTTCATGGCAGGGCCTCTAAATATTCAGACCTGGGCACTCCAGGATCAGGCAGTCTGCCAGATCTCCCAGAGTCCTTGCTGCCTGTTTTGGGGGAGGGGGTGTTTTCCAGACCGGCCCCTGCTTGGGTTTCCAGGTAGGCAGGTGATGGGAGACGGAGCTACAGGTAGGCATTATTAGTGCTGCCCTGCCATGCTTAAGGGCTTCTTCTCAGAGCTAATAATCCCATTTGTTGTGCAGGACCCCAGAGTGCTTTGCCATTTAGAACCTATCCCCTCCGGTTTAGCTCTCTGAAAGCAAGATTTGTGGTCTCTCTGGACCCTAAAGCAGACAATGCTGCCACTGAGATGCATACCCGCAGGAAGCTGTGGGGCTGCAGGCCCTAAGTGTCACAGGGGCAAACCAATAAACCCACTGACTGTGATCTTGCGGGTGTGACTAGGAGCAGAAGGCAAACAGCAAATTGGAGAGGGACTCCAGCCTGGCACTGAGGACCTTGGAGAAAAGCAGAAGCTCTTTGAAATGGATATAGCATTTCACCGGTTTCCAGGGGAGAGATTCGGGGACTGCGGCAATGTGATCAAAAGACGGAGAACGTGTCAGCGCGCCGGCACAGGCATTCTGTACCACTCTCAGACTTGTTTGATCTGGGCATTTTTGAGAAGAACGCTTGAAACTTCTTTGTTAGGGGACTGAAAAAAATTACTATTAGGAGACGATGGCTTGGTCTCAGCTCATCTGTTTAAGATTCCAGGATGCATATATCCTGTCATTTTAAAAAGATGAATACCTGTCGCTCGGCCGGAGTGGTCACTGGGCTCAAGACCTTTCATATCTGGGTGGATCCAGAGTTTCCTAAAATGTGCCTTCCACTGGTCTTGACAAGTGAGTTATAACCTGGGGAAGACAGCAAGTGCCTGTTTCCCTTTGATTTACTTTCTTCTCTCTATTACACATTACATGTTCTTCTGTTTCCTTTAGTTCACGCGTCCCCCTTTCCGTGATCTTGCTTATCCCCTACGAATAATTTTTGTGGGATTTTAACAGTCTCCTAGTGGGTCCTCCTGGTTAATCCTTCCCCGAACCATGTGCATTTAGGTCTTTCAATCCATCTCTTTCTCTCTCTGTTCTCTCTTCATTTAATCATCACTATTACCCAGTTCTATACTTTCAATTTATCTAAATCTTCCCAGTGCTGCTGTGTTCATATTTCTTGCCTCTCTTCAGTCCTGTGAGCTGCAGTCATTTTCTGTTGTTGCCAGAGTTGACAGCACCATCACATTCACTGTCCTGTGACCATTTAACATAGCCGCTGTGCCGAGGTAACCCTCTGGCTTGCGTGGGTTCTTGAAAGCATCTTTAGACCAGAGATTTCCCTACGCAGCCTTTCCCTTCTCTGTATCCCCCTGTACTGTCTCTTTACGCCAGGCCTGCTTTTCTGTCATGAAATCTACATTCCACTGCCTGCAGAAATGCATGGCTTTCTCAGCTTCCTCGTTCCTCTTTTTCAGCAGCGTGCAGAGTGCTGTGACCACGGTAGGCCTTTAATAAATGTTTAAATCAACATCTCTGCTGAGGCTGAAGACCTCCTCCATACTATCTTTGGGGGGCATCATTCAGAGCGCTCCCAATCCAGTGCGCATCTCCTCGACAGCCTCTGATAGCCATTGCGACACGAGCCAGTGTATTGGTGTCGAAAGGCCCCAGGAGGGCCCTTCTGTAGTCTGTTTTTCCCTACTTCCTAATTGGATTGCTTGTTCTGACGGTCAGGTCACACATGGCTTAGTTTCCTGTAGGCGCTTCCTCTTCCCCACTCCTGGTTTTAGTCTAGTTGCTGCCATTGGCTTGACAGCCCTGCCCCTGTCTGCGAAGTGGCCCGTGCGGATTGGGTTCAGTCCACCAGAGGGGTTAATTTCAGGATTTCCAGTGCTTGTGTAGATTGGGCCCCAGCTGACTTTCTTTGAATACCTCTGCTCTTATTCAGGTTTTCCCAAATAGCCTTTGTCATAGCAGTTTGATACCTTGATTCATTGGACTTTGTGGGAGCACTTTTTCCCCAGGGCCTGTGTATTTTTTTCCTGTTGTCGACCTTGTTAGTTGTCAGATTATTTCTTTGCTTGGAACTAATTTTAAAATCAATTAGAGGAGCTTTCCCTTCATCTTTCTCTCTTTATTTATGAGCTACTGATTGCAGAGCTACCTACACTGTGTTTAGATAAATTACCTTTTTTTTTTTTTTGCATAACATTTATATTCAAAGCAAGTTGAATGCAGTCATCCAGTGCCTCGCACTTCTGCAGGCCAGGGCTGTAGGTTTCATTCCTTGGTGGACTAATTAGCTTCGTACTGGGAAAATGCTGTTCAGTTCAAAAAACCAAATGTTTTACGTTCCTCCTGTATGATAGGCACTCTGGACCTGGGAAATTATTCTTATTAGTAAGATGTTCATAAGTTTGAAACGGGGCCTCCCATGCTGACCAGCCCGTGCAGGTCCAGTCATGAGGTGGACTTTGGTCTGGGTGGTGGCTTGTGGGTGAAGCAGCATCAGGTCGTGTCACTGTGGAAAGTGCTGCTCCGAACGGAGACGAGAGGGGACGCCGAAGGACACAGACGCCAGCTCATTTTCAACAGGCAAATGACAGGCCTGTTGCTTAGGCAGATTTTTAATGTCACTTTTCATTTCAGCCCTCCTTTGAAATAAATGCACAGCCAGTTTGTGGCTTGTTCACATTGCACAAGCCGTCAACTCCCCGTTGCAGGTGCCTTTGCCTGGTTCTGGGCAGTGTCAGCGGCCACCTTGGCGCATCACTGGTTCACAGGGGGAGTTCTGTTCAGTTTAGCCTTGAAGACGTTATGGAGACTTTGTGCCCCTCAGCTTTTCACTTCTCTGCTAGAAGCCAGTGAATGTCATCTCCTCCACTCTTGTGTCACTGCCTTGGGCCCTTCGTGAGGCTACACGGAAACAGCCCCTCCGTGTAGGCGTCTGCTGCATCTCCGTGTTGAGACCTCGCCCCCCAGAATTTGATTCCTTCCGCTGTCCTATGACTGGGGCTCCCCCGTAAGGGATGCCTGTGGTTCCTATGGTTTCTAGTTTCTGCTTGAAAATGCCTTCTCCTTTTCTCTCCCCTGCACTTCCCTACGCTGTATGATTTTTCTGGGTCAAGTAGATTTCTCATTTCTTCAAATCTGTTGCCTGCTCACTCCCCGGCCCGTAGTTAATACTCACATGTTTGTTGTATAATGTCTCATTTTCTTCTCCTCGGCCCTGCTGAGCCATCGTTCATCATCCAGTGGGGGATGGGCAGCATACACTGACTCGACCTACTGACTTTCTGAGTCCACTGCTTACCCTTCCTAGCACGGCTGCCTTATCATTTCTAGGGAGGCTGGTAGCAAGGTCTGACCGCCCCCCCCCCCCCCCATGTGCTGTTGTATGTTGTCTGGAATTGGGAGAGAGCTGCCTTCTTACTCATACAGAGCTGCTCTAGCATCTGCTTATCCAGCTGGAGGGGCTTGTTTCAGGAAGCTGCCAGGCAGAAGCCGTGGTGGATGCTGGTGTGCCACGTGCCCCGGGCTCCCTCTGCAGCTCGCCTGCTCCCTCAGGCTCCAGATGGGGCTGCAGACTGGGCCACCCGCCTCGTCCTGTTGGAGCCTCTTTCCCCTTCCCCTGTGTCTCAGTGCAGCCACTGTGAGCTAGCGCACCGTGCTGTGCCCGGGAGGGTTGGCAGACGGCTCCGCTCGCTGGGTTTGGCCAGTGGGACAGCCAGGGTGATCAGGCCAGTTTGTACTCTAAGAGGAGGGAGACTTGATATCACTCAAAGCAGCTCGTTTTATTTATTTCTTCCTTCTTACAAAGCAGAGAGAAGTTATCCCAGCCCTTGGCTGTTCCTCTCAGTGTTGCACTAACAGCCCAGCATTTCCTCCAGCTTCCGCCCTGGCTCTGGCTCCCCTGTCTCCTTGCTCTTCATGCCTTCAAGCTCTTCATGCTTCACCTCTAGGAGCGAATGGCCCTTTCAGTCCAGATGCTCCTGTTTGCATACCTGGTGATAGTTATTCTGGAGGCACTTAGGCTCCAAAATATCCGTGTTTGGGAAAACATCAGCCTCTCTGTTGAAAAGCCATTCGGCGGCTTCTGTTTGTAACCTTGTTCGGGCCCCTTGTTCCTATTCGATTCCCATAAAATCCCCCAGAGAGAGAACAGTCCTGGGGCTCCGTTAGAGAGAGGTGGCTCCATCCTCACAGATCCAGGTTGGGCCCAGGGCACCCCAGATAGTAAATGGAATTGACAGACTGAAAATTCGGTGCAATAAAATCCTACAGCCTTTGGCTTCTCACCCTCATCACCCAGCAAGAAATGAATTCTGAAGGCAGAAGCCGATAGTGTTGAAGACCTCTGTCTTGGCCTCTTCACTGAACGTGCTCAGGTGGGCACAGGCTCTCTCCTTGCCCTGTGCCCACCCCAGGTGGCCGCTCTGGAGATTCTGTGTCACCCCCACCATTACCTTCCCCACCTCAGGGTTCTTAAAAGTTTTCCTACAAACTGTGCCCCTTCTTTCGTTTGCATTTCTGCAAGTATCTGAACGGTAAGCGTCTAGATTTGTGCTGCTGCTACTCCAGTTTTCCTTTGAATGTCTTTCGGTCACCTCCCCAACGCCCCCCATGCTTCCGCCTTGTTCCCCCCGCCTTCCTGGAGCGCTTAGAGGGAGTTTGGAAACTTTGATTTGAGCGGTGAAGTCACTCCGGGCACAGGCAATGTGGTCATTCTGTTACTCACACTTTACAAAAGAACTGGACTGTCTGCTGTACGCACCTCGTCTTAAATGTCGGTCTGAAACTCCTTCTGCTGTGTTCTGGATGCCGCTTGAGCCTGCACATGAATCCTCTCATGTCAATGCAGCGGAATTGCCGTTCGCTGTCGCCCTTTAGCTGCCTTGCTTTGGGTTCAGCCAGAAGGAATGGCATCTTTAACCTGAATTCACTACTGAAAACATGAACAGCCAAACTGGCTTGCTCTAATTTTCTTGGATAAACACATTTAAGCTGCTTATTAAATGTAATTTTAGGTTCTAGAAAACTCCACTGGCACCGTTGAAGCCAGGCCCATATCCCTGTGCTCCCAGAATTTATGTAATTTGTCTTCACTGGTCAGGTCTCTAAATCTATAGCTGATAGATAGTGGCTTGAAGAAGGTGCCTGACTGATTGAAGTCGAGTCTTTGCCTTTAAATGCGTGTTCGAGCCTGTGCAGGCCACTTGGAGCGGGGCAGAGTTTGTCCTTCCGATGTCCTTGGGTTAAAAACTTATTTGTGACACTTGTCAAAGCACAGTAAGGTGCACTCGGTTCAGCACAGTTGGGGTAGGTGTAGGGACCACTGCAGTGGGGTTTTGCGGTGGCGGAGAGAGATGGGGCTCAGAAGGCTGCGAGGAAGGGTGGGAATTTATAATCAGGGAGCAGGCCGGGGCCTGGGGCCAGTCAGCTATCCAGAGTGATCAGATCGCAAAGCTGGGGGAACCTGGCTCAAATCGGACAGTGCAGAGATGCACAGGCTCCGAAAGGCAGGGCCTCGTTGAGAAGAAAGCGCAGAGGAGCCTGAGTAAGAGTTTGGTCAAGGAGAGAATCTTTGTCACTTCTGATGTCACGTGTCCACCTTGGTATTTGTAGCTCGTGACAGAAGTTTTCAAGACTCCACTTGTTTACAGACTGTGTGGGTTACCTCTGGAGCCTGTGGGAGGAAGCAGGTCTTAGAGAGTTGTAGCTTTGAGGTTTCCCCAGCTTTCCTGCTCCCTCTTGCCTGCCATCTTTCCCTTCCCCTCTCTCCAGCCTGGTCCTGATTAGTACTGTCTTTGGGGGTGGCCGGGATCAATAAGGGGACGCGAAGCCCGAAGAAGGTAGTTTCATTTCCCTTTTCCTCCTTTTCCCGTCAGTCCACGTGGACTCTGATTGTGTCTCTTCTGCTCGGCTCTCCCTTCCTGCCGTGGTTAGTTCAGGGATGGTCGTAGAGGGAACTGAGCTTCATGCAGCAGGAGGCTAGAGGGTGTAACACCTAAGGGAGCAGTTTTTAACTCTTGCACCGTCCTACTTGTATACCTAGAGGCGCTGTAATGATGCTGAAGTGACATGGCCTTCAGAAGCTGGGGAGTAGGGGCTCGTTGCCGTTTCGGGCTTCTGTTTAACCTCGGAGCATGCCCTCCACCTCTGCCCCCTTCCCGGCTGGGAAAAGGACGTTCGTTTGTGGTTCTAAGGTTCCCCCGATGGGAAGTTCTCCAAGGGCAAACCGTTTGATTGTTCAGTGTCAGATTCAGTGCAAACATGGCTGCCAACATTATTGCCTCTCGTTTGTCGCAAGTGACCTTCTGGGTTTGCACAGCACTGCTCTGAGGACAAAGATTAAGTGGATCTCTCTTGACGCCACACCTTTTCGCTGAACAGGCGACTTGCAGTGTGTGTGGGGAGTGGCCATGACCCTTCTCGTCCTGGTTTTCCTTCCCTCCCTCTCTCTCCCAGCCCTAGCTCAGAGGCAGAGGTGGGTGCCCCGTTGGTTGGCACATGAAATCCAGGCTTTACCCCCCCGAGTCGAGGCTGGGTCTCTACTTTTTCTTATGCTGTGGTTCGTAAGCTACTTGTGTTAGCATCTCTGTGATTGGAGCCCAGAAGGTTCATTGTGCCAGGTGTTTCCAGGTGCCAGGTGCTTCCGTTCTATTTTAGCTTGAGACTCGTGTTGTCGATGGCTGCTCCTGGCAGCAGCAGAGGCGGGGTTAACTAAGGCTTGTCTGTCCAGGATTTTGGTCTCTGACGGTACCATTTTTCTTCCCGGAGCCAGACTTAGACACAGTAATATCTCTGCTGTTTCCGGAATGAGCTTTTCTCCCCCCCAGGTCTCAGAGCCAACTGTGAACCAGACGTATCCCTTCTCAGCTCAGAACATCTCCTGAGGATTCCAGTGAAAGCAGATATGAGAGTTCCGCCCAAAGAAATTTGTCTGTTTCAGAGATCAGGCCTCTCCAGGGAAGAGTGGAGTTTCTTAGGGTTTATGACATATTGTTTGAGCTGATGTTTTGTTGAGGTGGGGCCTGCTAATGGTTTCATGATAAAAAGTGCAAAGGTTTATGAAGTGGTGCCTTGTTAGACCTGGGTTCACACCTTATGCACCAGTCTAGACACTGCACTTGTGAGGTGGAGACGGTGCCGGATAAGAACGGGCCTGCTTTGGCATGTGCAAGCAGCCCTCCAACGGGCGGAAGAAAATACAGGCGATTTATGGCACCGAGGACCCAAGGGCTGGATTGCAGTTCAGGACCCAGCATAGCAGCAGCCCAAAGAGCCCTGTGAATCGTGACAGGCGCCCGAAAGTCTGTCCTGCATGGTTAGTGTTGGCTGGTGAGGGCGCTCTTCAGGCTGAGGAGGAGGAAGACTTGTTCCTTTTTTAAGGGCTCGGGGAAGGTTTTTTGCTCAGCTCAGCTGCTTTGTAGGGCTCGGCTCTGAGCCTGACAGGCTGAGAGAGGCTGTCTGTTAGGCTGGTTAATTGATTTATGCTACATGAACTCACAAAGATGTGATTCGAAAGTCAGTTTGTGGATGTGTTAATTCATGATAATGAAGTCCAGCTGCCAAGAAGACCAGCAGCTTCTAATGGGCTAAGGTGTTTTCTTTTTCTTGAAGTCTCTTGGTTGTTTACGGAATTGGGGTTCGGGGGGTTGCTGGATACTCAGGAAGGCTCGGGTGCTCCACCCCCACCCCTGTGACACAGATGAGGAAACAGGCTTGGGAAGACGTGATAACTTCTCTGGTCTCAGGAGAGCTGAGATCTGTTCTGCTTGTCCCCACACGTGCCCTGTGGACTCGCATGTTGGCCGGGCAGGTTGGTGACCCCTCTCCCTTCCTTTGGGTGGACTTCTTTCCAAGCTCCTGTTTTGACGAATTCCTGCCAGCTCCCAGGAGTGGCAGCTGGTGGTCTTTGTAGCACAAGCTTTCTTATTTCAATGTATTTTTACAAATTAAAATGTTTCCTGCAGCTGTTTTGGAGGCACTGTAATTGATACCAAAGAGATTTGAATTTGTATTTCTAATGGGTGTTTAACACCAGGAAAGCGGGTGAACTGCGTCTCCTGAATGTTCTTGTCTCCTGTATGGAGTGTGCGCGCAGTAGTCATTTCACTGCGCGGAACAGACAGGCCAACTCTGTGAAGCCACGTGAGCACCGGGCTCTGTGCTCCCTGTCCCTCAGCAGGTGAGCTGTTGGATTCTTGACTTGGCCAAACACTCTGGTTTGGTGCCTTGGGGGGATAGAGCATATTCTGCGCCGTCCCAGAAGGGACTCTAACCTCCTTGTGGCATCATTAGACGACAAGATCCGTTCCTTTCATTTGTTCAGATGTAGAGTTTTAGCTCCTCATTGTTTACTTACCGGGTGTTCCCTCTGAGGGTCAGTGCTTGCTGTTGGCAAGTCTTGCCCGCATCCCTGCCCCAGGAGTGGCACGTTGCTTACTTCTGTGGGGGTTCTCTCAGTCACCAGCAGTATAGCTGTGCTCACACGGAAAGCTGTTTAAAGATCAGCTGCTTGGAGTTCCTGTCGTGGCTCAGAAGAAACGAATCCAACTAGTATCTGTGAGGATGCAGGTTCGATCCCTGGCCTCTCAGGGTTAAGGATCTGGTGTTGTGAGCTGTGGTGTAGTTCGCAGACGTGACTCAGATCTGGTGTTGCTGTGGCTGTGGTGTAGGTCGGCAGCTATGGCTCTGATTCAGCCCCTAGCCTGGGAACTTCTACATGCTTCAGGTGCAGCCCTAAAAAGACCAAAAAAATCAGCTGCTTATCTGGGAGAACTCCATCAGAAGTGCAAATTTTAAAGTTGCATCTATTTCCTGTTTTTATTTATTTATTTTTTTTGTCTTTTTGCCATTTCTTGGGCTGCTCCCGCGGCATATGGAGATTCCCAGGCTAGGGGTCTAATCGGAGCCATAGCCAGCGGCCTACGCCAGAGCCACAGCCACACGGGATCCAGGCCGCGTCTGCAACCTACACCACAGCTCACGGCAACGCCGGACCCTTAACCCACTGAGCAAGGCCAGGGATCGAACCCGCAACCTCATGGTTCCTAGTCGGATTCGTTAACCACTGCGCCACCACGGGAACTCCTATTTCCTGTTTTTAAAACTCGAGTCTTTTTCATATCTCTGCAGCTTTTTGAGATGACCATTTCTTCAGATAAATCACAGTCCAGGGAGCCCAGGAGACCAGGGGAGGATGGAGGAATAAGAGCTGAGTTGCCATTCTGTCTGAGCAGGTGTCCTGTATGACATCCCCCCACCCCCTCCTGCCTCCGCTTGATACACCTACTCCGTGTTTGCCTCAGGCTCGGGATCGCTGGCTGGAAAAGCCAGTGGAGGGCTTTGGAAGGACACTTCCCGGGTTGGTTGTGTCTGGTGCACAGGAAGTGTGAGTGGAGATATTTTCATTTGTGCACAGGTGTGTGGCTTGGAGTGCCATTGGCTCCCTCTGGTCTGATTCCGATGAAGCTGAGAGGGGTGGGTTTGCACTGCCGTGTGGCTGCAATTTCAGGAACGGAGAGAACAGGCAGGGCTGGTGATGATTTTGTGATACGGTGTCCTCTGTATGGGTCCTTGCCTGTGGTTCCGAAGAAGAAATTAGTATATCGGTCATTTGACAAAGTAATTTTGGCTCATAGACTCCCTGTCACACTTGAGTAACTTTTGTAAAGTTTAATATTTTACCTAAATCCCATTAAATGTTAGGCGCTCTTTCTATAGTCCCTTTACTGTCCTTTAACTGATTAGCGAAATATTTATGTGACCCCAGAAGGCTGATTTATTTATTTTATTGTCTTTTTTAATAACTTGCTTCTCCCTAGCGCTGGGCGCTTTCTGAGGCCCGGACAACTGCCATGATTTCTTCAGTGATAAAATCATCCGCCCTCCCCCGGCCTGCACCCTCGTGGGGCTGCTTTGGGCTCTCCCGGATTTAATGAAGCCTCTAGCTGTCTCTCCCCCTGGGTGGGTGGTAATAAATCCACTCAAAATGCTCCCTCCGAGGGCCAGTAACTCATGCTGGGTAAGTAGCTGATCAGTGGTTAAGACTGATCGCCCCGACCCCCAGATCCCAGAACGACCGTGGAAGAGCTAGAAATGAAAATGCCACAGAGCACACTGGCCCTCTTGCTCGGGGAGCCTTTCTTGTCCTAGGTCCGAGGGTTTCTTCTGCAGTTAATTTCCTGGCCAAGGTGCTCTTTTTTTTTTTTTTTTGGTCTTTCTGCTATTTCTTTGGGCCGCTCCAGCGGCATATGGAGGTTCCCAGGCTAGGGGTCTAATCGGAGCTGCAGCCCCCGGCCTATGCCAGAGCCACAGCAATGCGGGATCCGAGGCGCGTCTGCAACCTACACCACAGCTCACGGCAACGCCGGATCGTTAACCTACTGAGCAAGGGCAGAGACCGAACCCACAACCTCACGGTTCCTAGTCAGATTCGTTAACCACTGCGCCACGACGGGAACTCCCTGGAAGTTCTTAAACACCTGCCTCTGCCTGGGCTGTTGCCCACGAGGATGGTGTTGGAGATGGCACTCTGGAAATAGATGACAGACTTGGGTTCCGAACCCTCAAATCATGGTGGTGAGAGATTGGTCAGAAGAGAACCCTTTGAGTGGGGAGATACAGTGTACCCCCGCCACCTCCACACCTTGCCGGTGTAAAGCACGTAGACGGCTTTCTGGCAGATCCCTCCTGGCTGAGCCTGTACTCAGGTTGCTCTCCATAATTCATTTCTTATTTGTTGCCTGCAAGCACAGATCTCAGGTGTTAAGATTCAGGTCAAAACAGGTTTCTGTAATCTCTCCTCTAAGGGTAACTTGCTGCATTTGTTTGTAACGGCTGTGCCTGTGTGTTGGGGGAGGTTGGGGTGGAGGTGGGTTGGTATCTTTTATTCATCAAGCATCTTTTGAATGCAAAAGGCTAAGAAAAAGACAGTAGCTTGGGTATTTAAAAACATTTACTTTTTACGTGTTGATTTGGAATCGTGGGATGAAAAGCACACACAACTTGGAACTCGGTAAAAGATTAATGAGAAACAAAGCCATGAACTCATCAGAGTCTCAACTCTACTAAATTATAGCCCTAAAGAATCACAGTAACTCATCTGTGTGTCACGGAACAGAACCCATTATTGCCTGCTTCGGGTCTGACTCTAGCAGCGTGGCTCAATCAGCAGAGCAATGCAGAGTGAAAATGTTAGGTGTTGATGCTTTTAATGCTGAGGTTTTCAGCCCTTGGCTACATATCAGAATCACCTTGGGATCTCTTAAAAACCCTTTGGGTCTCAGGACTACTGAATCAGAATTTCCAAGTTTGGGTCCCAGATAGTTCCCCTCCTCCCAGAAAACCAAACCAAACCAACCCCCCCCCCCAAAAAAAAAAAAACTCAAACTCTTCTGACCTGCAACTAGGGTGTGTGTGTCTTGGGTGGTTGTGGTCGATGCAATGATCCGATGGGCTCTATTCTGGGTGGGTCTTACGGTTAAGTGACGGCATCTAACCCAAACAAGATCCTGCAGACGGAAATCTTGTTGGGCTTGTCTTAGGAATTATTTGAATAAGTCATTCTTTTACACTTTGGGGAATTTTTGGTTATTCCATAATAAAAATGGCATAGGCACTCATTTCTTAATATTTCCCTTCTGGAATGTTCTTTCCTTATAAAGCAGAATTCTGTCTCCTGTGGAGGTAGGGTGAGATAATCATGACCATAGCTGCTATACTGTGATTTATAATAGACATGTCTTTGGTCTCTGGCCCTCTTTTTGGCACAGAGCTGCCCTTAAAATCCTTGGAATTTACGAAGTGGAGAGAGCTCTAAAGGTGTCTTTTTGTTATGTTAATGAAGTGATTTGGGCTACACCTGAGGATAGGAGCCCAGTGCCCAGACCCCTGTGACTGGAGGATTGAAACTTTCAGTCCCACCCCCTGGCCTCAGGGGGAGGGGTATGCTGGAGGTGGAGCCAATGGCCAGTGCCCAGTAATTTCACCAATCATGCTTATTTAAGAGGATCTCCATTAAAAGCCAAAGGATGGGGTTTGAAGAGCTTCTGGGTTGGTGAGAGGCTGGCGGTTTGGGGCTGGCGGTTTGGGGGGAGCGGTGTGCGCTGGAAGAGGATGTGGAGGGTCTGTACCCCCTCTTCATACCTTGCTTTGTACATCTCTTCCACCTGGCTGTTCTCGAGTTACAGCCTTTTAAAGTAAACCGGTAATCTAGTAAGTAAAGTATTTCTTCTGTAAGACGCTAAGAGCTCTGTAAGCTCCAGCAAATGAATCCAACCCAAGGAGGAGGTAAGAAGCAGAGGCGACATCTCGGACGTGCGATGGGCGTCTGGAAGGTGTGGTGGGGGTGCAGCAGTCTTGGCAGATTTTGCCTTTAACCTATGGGGTCAGACATTACCTCCCGGTAGTGTCAGAATGAAATGGTAGGACACCCAAATGGTGTCAAAATTGCTTGGTGCCATAGGGACCCCTCTACTCCCACCCCCTCCGTGCACATTAGAATTGGTACAAGAGTGAAAAAATAGTCGTAGTGTCTGACTTTTCTGTCCTGTGATTTGGGCCAGTAGTTGCCTTGGAAGCTGTCATGCTGTCTCGATTTATGAAATTTATCTGAGAAACTTTAATTCCCCTTTAGGAATGCCCGTAACTTTTCAGATACTTAAGCGGATGTTCTGTCTCAGAATTGACTTGTTCTGTGTCAACTTTCTCAAGAAATTAAAATGACTTTTTGGAGTTCTCGCTGTGGTGCAGTGGTTGTAGATCCGGAGTGGCCCCAGCTGAGGTTGGGATTCGATTCCTGGCCTGGGAACTTCTGTATGCTGAGGGTGTGGCCGAAAAAGAAAAAAAGAAATTAAAATGACTCTTTAAAATACTGTGTGATTTTTGTTACCGACCTGGGTTCTTGGACTCTTTTTAATCAGTGGAAAAGCCTAGACGAGACATTGAGGGGCTCCTTCTGCAGCACGAGGCAGTGAAAACAAGAAACAGGTGGCCTTGCCGCTTCCTGAGGCGGTGTGGGAGTGAGCTAGTTCTTTAAGCGGGGTGGGTGGAGGGTGTAGCTTTGGTGGTCTCTCCACACTCTTGCTGGTGCTGTGTGCAGGGATCAAGCACTTTTACACCTCAGCTGGCCTTGAAAAAAATTTTACCGTTTGTCATTGCTCCAGCTGCTCTTGTGTGCAGTTACATTTGGCCCCCTAGTTTTTTTGCGTTTTGTTGGTCAAGGGAGACCTTTATCCAGGTGCAGGCGGTCAGGTAGAGGGTCCCAGGTCCCAGCCTGCCTCAATTTCTATTTATTTATTTTTATTTTTGTCTTTTTGCCGTTTCTTGGACCGCTCCCATGGCATATGGAGGTTCCCAGGCTAGGGGTCCAATCAGAGCTGTAGCCACCGGCCTACACCAGAGCCACAGCAACTCGGGATCCGAGCCTCGTCTGCAAGTTACACCACAGCTCACGGCAACGCCGGATCCTTAACCCACTGAGCAGGGCCAGGGATCGAACCCGCAACTTTCATGGTTCCTAGTCAGATTCGTTAACCACTGGGGGCTCCTATTTATTTTTTAAGTCTCCTCTTCTACAAGGTGACTCGAATGCCCCTTTCCTCTCGTCCTCTGTTTGCTCTTGAACGGTGTTTGTTAGAGCGGTACCTTAACCTCTGGTGGAACTTAAGCCCCGCCCCCACCGAGACACTCACGCTCAGGAGTTGGGGGAACAGCTGCGGGTGGGCGCGCAGGTGTGGTCCGGCAGGTGATTCTAATTCTGTGTTTGTGCTGTGGCCGATGTGCTCCTGCCCAGCACGTCCGCTCTGGCCTCACTTTTTAACATTGCTTTCAGCTGTGTATCTGTTACTAGGTCACTCATAAGGGCCATATAGCTCATCTGTAGGTGACTTTAAAAGGCCACCTTGTTAGAATGGAACACAGTAGACGTCTCTGCTGTTGAACTTTTTTTTTTTGCCTTTTCTAGGGCCGCTCCAGCGGCAGATGGAGATTCCCAGGCTAGGGGTCTAATCAGAGCTGTAGCCACCGGCCTACGCCAGAGCCACAGCAACGGGGGATCCGAGCCAAGTCTGCAACCTACGCCACAGCTCACAGCAACACCGGATCCTTAACCCACTGAGCAAGGCCAGGGATTGAACCCGAAACCTCGTGGTTCCTGGTCGGATTCGTTAACTACTGAGCCACGACGGGAACTCCCTGCTCCTAATAAATGATGGCCCTGTGTAGTTTTTATTTAGTGCTCTTTGGGGGGAGCTCAGATATCTTTAAAAGCCTTATAATGAATTCCCACAGTGTTTCCCTAGGGTCAAGTGAGGGATTCCTTATTGTTAAATCTAATACTCAGAAATGGTTGGGCTCTGCTATCTTGTTCTCGATTGTTCTCAACTTGACTGCTGCCCCTGTGGGGTTGGAGAGGTTCCCAGATCGCCTTTCCGGGAGTCTGAGCATGAAGACTCAGCACTCGCTTTTCTTTAGACAGAAGTCCTGCAGGGACTCGAGAAAGGGATTCTTGGTAATCGCGGGTGGAGAGCGCTCTTTGGCAGGCAGCTGGTGGCTGGCCCTGGGTGGCCTTAGAGGAAGGATGTTGTCCTGTTAGGGTTAGGGTGTGAAAGTGGGCATGAAAGCCGGACTGATCCGAGGCCAATCCAGTGAGAGCCGAGGACACCATGTGCCTCCAAGATGTGTCTTTGGCTGATGTTTAAATTGCATCAAATTAAAGGGTATTTCTCATTCTCCACTGTGGTGTCACCTAAAGGCGGAATTAGTGTCATTTTAAGCAGCTTTGAGCTTCTGGTGCTGTCACTCTCGCTGAGGGTTGACCAGGAGTAGTAACTCAGCATTTCTCAAGAAGCGAGAAACTTCTCTGAAGGACGCCTAAGGTGAGTTATTCCTCCAAGTCCAGTGAACGCTACTTGATGTTGTTCTTTCTTTGCTTGTTCTCTTTCTCTTGCTCGCTCTTTTTCTTTTTAAAACCGTAGTTAAGAAGTTCCTTTTAACTCTGGTTATTTGTCATAGTTAAAAGAGCAGAAGGTAGGGGGTAGGGGTCGGGGCGGGGGGAGCGTGGCAGGCATGAGCTTCTCCCTGTATGAAGGAGCTCCAGAAAGCGTGCATCACAGGGCTGTTCGCAGTGTCTGCAGTTCCTCAGGCTGGTACCTGGTCCTGTTTTGAAGAGTGTATCAGGTTGCGGATGAGGAGGGCTCTGGAGGTATGAAGATGAAGCCTCCGCTGTCAGAAATTCACAGTTGTGTAGTGGAAATAACTTCAGCCCTTGTTAAACAAGGCAGCGTATGCCACGTGCCAGAAGGGCTACAACCCAGGTATTGTTGGGACCCAAAAGAGAGAAATCAAGTTTGACTTGCTCTTTACACTTGGATTCTGGAGATGTTCCTTCTTGTCCCTCTCCTGAGGTCCTCAAACACGGGCCTGCCACTGGCGGGGTTGTAGAAGGTAACACTTTGTCTCCCCACCAAATTTTATTTTTGCTTCAGGGATTTCTGTTGAGATCCCTAAGTCAAATCCGGAGTTGCAGGACCCAGCCTCGCATCCAGACAACTATTCTGCTTTCTTCCTCTTGGGGGAAAGAAGGTGATAGACAAGGAAGCTTGGTTCAGAGCTTCGTGTTGGGGATGGAACTGATGGTGCACTACCCAGAAGCCCCTCAAACCTGCACGGTGTTGGTCATGGGTTGTGTACCCTCCCTGTGAAGAAGTGCCTTTGCAGTGCCCAGGAACCTTAGTGTGCCAGGCGTTTTCCCTTGAAGCTCTGCTTTTTACCGAGACATTTTGTGAAGGCCACTCCTCAGGCAGCCCTTGTCGTTTTGCTGAATGTCAGCAAGCATTTACTGTCACTGCTCCAATGCCAGGGAGGAAGGTGATGTTTTTACTTTCTAGCAAAATAGCCCCCGGCCTTTTGGTATCTCTACATTTAAAGGTCAGCACCCTCTCTCTCCTCCTCTTGTCTCCTCTGTCCTCATTGTCATCTTTATAACCTGTCCCTTCTGGAAGCTCTTTTTGTTTAAAAAAAGAAAAAAGGCACTGGAGCCCTATTTTGAAGAGAATGGATTCAGTGAGTCTGGCCGTTCTCTTGTTGACGGTGAACTTGAGGTGGTCACCTTGGTCCTCAGGAAGAAGTCGATTGTTTGTGGTTTCTGGCTCTTGGAAGAAGGTAGTACTGACTTTTTAAAAGAGTTGCTTGTTTTGTTTTTACCGTAATCACGTATGCCTGTCGTTCTTGGACTCTTCTGCAGCTTGAGCATACTGTCAATTTGAGTAGTTTTCTTACTGAAATTGGCCAAGGCAATCATGGTGGTTTGAGTGGGAGAAGTCTCACCTGCTGTCCAGGTCGCCTTTCGTTTCCCAGGCCTCGCACCAGTCTTTTATCAATAGGCATGTAAATTGCACATGGATACAAATATTTTTCAAATGTGTAATGATGCTGGTTCTAATGAAGAACTCAGAGTTGCCCTAAAAACCCTTTTAAATTAAGTTTGTATGTGGTGTTTTTTAATGATAGTAAATTATAATCTTTCGTGATGGTGATTAAGTTGTAAGTTTAGTGAAACATCTGTTTATTTAGCAAAGTGATCATGAATATTCCCTTTGCAATTAACACTGATTTAAGGAAGATCTATATTTATAATTAATAGATATTGAAGGTGTGCGAAATATACTTAGGCTCCAGTGCTTTCCTGGTTCTTCCATATTCTTTTAATTCATTTTGTTCTTTTTGGTGAGCCTAGACATTTGTTTCTTTTGTGTATTGAAATTAAGACATTAAAAAAAAAAAACCATGTCGTCTAATAAAGTGTTCATTTGTTAATGAATTGGTTTTTATTCCTGGCCTCCCCAGCACGGCCAAGGGAGAGGCATTGCATGTACAGTGCGCACGAAGTAAATGTTACTGCCTGATAGATTGGCCACTTTCGTCTTTGTCTCTTGGCCTGTCCTGCACAAGAAACACTTTGAACCAGGTCACTCAGGTTCCCCTGTATGTCAGTTGTGATGTGCTCCTCCCCACTGAGCTGTCCTCTGCTTTCTTGTAAAGGAATCACCTGTGTGGGATCATCTCGTTGTGTGTTCAAGAAGATAATGTACTTGATAAAGTCCTTTGTCAGATGATGACTTTTAATCTTGATCCCTTTCCTGTAAATTCGGAAGTACAGGTGCAGGAAAAGAAGTGACCTCTAAAGAGCGCCAGATAGATAGTGGAAGGAGTTTGGAGAGATAATAAATACTTCTATTTAAAACAAAAACAAAAAGGCTCCCTCTGAATGCTAAGATGGCTGCTTCCAGTAAATTCTAAGATGACCACAGTGCAGCTAAGTGATTTTTCGCTGAGTGTTGCTGCATTTGTATCTTGCCAATTACGTAGTCCCTGGCAGGATTTTCTTTTTTAAACTTACGTTACATTCATAAACTGATACTTAGGGTCTTCTTCCTAAACTATAGAAAAATAGTGCTTAATCCTTTAAATCCCCTCAGTAAGTAGAAGGATACTCAGGGGAAGAGGCGCTCGCTCAACTGTGTGACGATTTGGGAAAAGGATGGAAACAAGGGACTTAATTTGTTCTGTGGGTCCCCCCCCCCTCCTTTTGGTAGATGCTTTAAAGATGTTGCTATGTCTTACTTTCAGAATTTTACTGCTTTGGTTACCAGAATCTTCCATGTCGAATGCCTGTTGTAGCCTCCCCTTAGTGATTTGTAATGCAGGGGGAGGTCGTCTTAGCACAGACTGTGAGGTTGTGACTGATGCATACTTTCTGTTCTCCTTCCGAAGGCTGCCGCCAACTTACCTAAGGTGATTTTTACCTTCTTGTGCGCACAGAGTAGCTCCATCATAGGCATCGTTGAGTCAGCAAGAGCCCTTCCGACTCCTGAAACCTTGTATGATAGCCTGATAAAATGCTGATAATCAATAATAGTCTTAGGGCCTGAGCCATGTAAGGGTCTGAATGTTTGAGGGCGGTAGCAGAGCCCCCAGCTTCGGCTGCTGTCCGTCCGGTTTCCTGGCACGTGCTGGGTTGTTGAGATGGCTTTGAGGCCACATGAGTGTACCATGGCTGTCCAGGGGGCTGTGATTGTGTGCACGCCTGAGTGTGACGTCGTCGTCGTTGCTCTTGAAGCTCCCTTAGGCAGCTGGTAGGGAGTACCTGAGGGGAATGGTCATGGTGGAGAATTAGGCACTTTTAGAAACTCCTTTTTGCTTTCCTGCACAGTCTGTGCCTGCCATGGCAATGCATCACGACTTTAGAAATAGCTTTAAAAAATACATAGTATTGGTCGTACCACTGTCTTGGAGACAGAGGTCTTCATTTTCTCCCCACATCCCATTCAGCTCTTGCTCGCTGCCAGCTAACCTAGCTTTTGAGCCCTAGTCGCCTCGCATTCATTTCCATAACAACGGGTTGTTGTGCCTCAAACTCTAGGGACTGATTTGAGGTGGGAGGAAATAGCAGGAACCAATGAACACATAAATGAGAAATCTGTTTGTAGTGTCACAGACTCATCAGAGGAGGGCATGAGAGATGGGAAGGAAGAAGGGGAACACAGACATATCCTGCTGGTGGAGTGAAGCTGCCCTCCTTGCTGCTTTTCTGTGCCTTCTTTCATTGGGAGGTGCTTCCGATTGCCCTCGGGGGCTGGCCTTTCCTTACTGTTGCTCCCATCCTGTGAACATGCATCACCCTCAAAGAGCGTTCTAGGCTAGACAATCAGTGTCTCGCTTTTGGTGGTACAAAAGTACCTATTTATACCCTGACTTGGGTGGCTTTATTGATGTCCAGGCCCCCTTCTCCTCAGTCCCCAGCAATGATGGGCCACTTTGAGCCTGCGATTGGCGAGATGCAGAAATGGCCAGCGAAGGCTGCTAACATTCGATCTTGGCGTCTGAGCAGTCAGCCTGTGCTAGTGATGTGTGACTAGGTAACGGATAGGACTTGGAGGCAGAGTGTGCTATACTTCGCCAGCACATTTTGTTCTGTATTTTATTTGGTCTTGAAAAACTTGGTTAGACTTTGTGAATAAGCACTTTGTGAATAGCTTTGCTTTCAGTACACATAAGGTGTGTGTGTGTGTGTCTCTCTCTCTTTCTCTCTCTTTTTTTTTGCTTTTTTTTTTTTTTTTTTTTTTTTTTGCTTTTTAGGCCCACACTTGCATCATATGGAAGTTCCCAAGCCAGGGGTTGAATTGGAGCTACAGCTACCGGCCTGTGCCACAGCTACAGCAACGCGGAATCTGAGCCTCGTCTTCGACCTATGCCACAGCTCACGACAATGCCAGATCCTTAACCCGCTGAGCAAGGCCAGGGATCGAACCTGCATCCTCATGATACTAGCTGGATTCGTTTGTGCTGAGCCATGACGTGAACTCCCTCATAAAAGGTGTCTTTTGATTGTCCGTGTTTGTGGGGGGTGTAGCTTGGATGGCAGAGTTCATATCAAAGTGAAGGGAAAATGTGATTTCCAGGGCTGTTGTCCAGGTTGGCCGAGTTCTTCAAAGTGACCAACACGTCCCTCCCTTTGAAAATTATAGATGTGTTGGTGTGCCCACTCGTTAAATGAATTGTCAAGGGCCCTGTATCCTATGCTTGGGACAGGAATAGCACATGTGGCTCTACAAAGGACTCTTAGGTGTAGGGCTACCCATGGCAGTTCCTGCCCTTGTCTGAGGAATCATGGGACTTGAAATACTTCTGTTTTTCACTCAGAGATCACAGCACTTGTGCTACCATGGCCAGGTACCATAATGCATTGCAGAGTATTGGGAGGAATTAGCTATTAGGTTTTTGAGGGATGTTTCTGTGGTCATGCATATCCTAGGTACAAACGGTTTCTCCAGCTAAAGTCTGAGGGGGGTTGGAGTCAGACAATCCAAAAACTTGTTCAGGCCAGAAGATCCCATAGGAAAAAAAAAATTTTTTTTTTTTCTCCCAGCTGACAGCAGCTGTCAGAGCCTGGCCGACACAGTGACAGTACTGAACATCAGTGGTTTGAGGAGATGACTCTTGCTTGTGTAGGCCCACAGCATGGTGCCTTCTTACAAGGACTAATTTTTCAGGACATGCCACTGTAATAATTTTTAGCAGTGCTTTAGCTGAAGGCGACTCATGCCTTCTCGTTATCAATGTCACTGCCTTGTGTTGTCACTTGGGCTTTCTCTCATTTCTTTGCCTTTGATTTGACTAATGTAGGAGAAACTGTTGCAGACAACAGGGGAGAATAGTGTGCTTTGAGGAGTGTAGAATTAATACATTTGTTCCCGACGATGACTTAAATGTAGTTATTGTTCTTGCTCCTTGTCCCTTTGTCTGTGTTTATTGCTTTGAATTAGGAAACATCTTGATCTTTTATATGTTTCTTACATGTCTGGTTATCAGTTGCCCAAGTCAGTGTTGTGCTAGCCTGTTCCTTTGACCTTGTTTCCAGCTCAGTGGACACACAAGCCTGTGTGAAAATGGATATAAAAGCGCGTATCTGGTACTCATGAGAGCCTTCCACCTTGGCTGACTCTGCCTGTGATTCTTTTGCTTTCCTGGTCTGGCTTCCTGTAATCTTCATGCTGTGTCATCTTGTCTCCTGCCTTCTGACTCCATGCAGACAGACCATAATACTTGGTAATGTGACTGCTCTGACGAAAAGGTTCTGGCACTTTTTCTTAGGGTATGTCCTGGGCAAAGCACCGATCCCCATTTTGGGTGCTGGGCCATAACCACATCAGCCAAGTGTATGTTTCCTGGCAGTTACCATCAGAATTGGTAGCCATAAAGTCTATTAATTCTCTGATCTATAAGGGAGAAGTAATCTTATTTATTTATTTTTTTTTATGACCTGTGGCATGTGGAAGTTCCTGGGTCAGGACTTGATTCTGAGCTGCAACAATGCTGGATCCTTTAACCTACTGCGCCAGGCTAGGGATCAAACCTGTGCCTCCAAAGCGACCCGAACTGCTGCAGTTGGATTCTTAACTCACTGGGCCACAGTGGAAACTCCAAAAGTAATTTTAAAATCAAATTATAGGTCTTCAAAAGATTTCCTAATTATATGTGTGAGGATTAAGCTTAAGTACCTTGTGAGGCTAGAAGAGGGTTTAAATATGTCTTCCTCTAAATTGTAATCTAATTGGCCAGCAAGCTTCAACACACAGTTTTAAAAACAAGGGTCTTTTGTCTTTTTAGAGCCGCACCTGCGGCATGTGGAGGTTCCCAGGCTAGGGGTCTAATCGGAGCTGTAGCTGCCGGCCTACGCCATAGCAACGCCAGATCCGAGCTGCGTCTGCGACCTATACCGTAGCTCCCAGCAAGGACGGATCCTTAACCCACTGACTGAGGCCAGGGATCAAACCTGCAACCTCATGGTTCCTAGTCGAATTCGTTTCCACTGTGCCACAATGGGAACTCCAAAAACAAGTGCCTTATAAAACATTCCTACTTTAGTAGAAAATGGTTTCATAAGACTTTTTTTTTTTTTTGGCTGCAGCTGTGGCATGTGCAAGTTCCCAGGCCAGGGATTGAACTCATGCTGCAATTGCTACCTGTGCCATAGCTGCATCAGTGCTGGAGACTTAAACTGCTGTGCCACAAGGGAACTTCCTTATGAGACTTTATGAAATAGTTGTTTGGAAATTGCTATCATTGTTAAGAGGTGAGAGAAAGTGTTTCAAGATGGGGTGGAAGAGGCTGGCTTAATAGAAGAATAGGCCCACAATCCTTTGCTAAAAAATCCTTGGGGTCGATTTGTATGAATCTGAACGTTTTTGAATTTTAGAAAGGTTATATTGTCCAAGTATGGTATATTAATCGCATAGCCCCCTCAGTGGGCTTGTGGATAGCAACCCCATAACTACATTAATTTCTCTGCAGTGAAACATGTTCACACTAAATGCGACAAAGACTTTAAAGTAACCTTGCATTTGTTTAGGTGAGGTTTTGCAGCCTGTAAGTTTGGGTTAGGTCAAGTTTCACTATCAAGTGTGTTACAAAAACAATTATTTTAGCTTTCGGAGCCTTTTGGAATTCATAGTTGTGGATAAGGGATTTTGGACCTGTGGTTTAAGGTTATTACTCTTAGAGTATTTTGACAGGGAAAGAAGATCACTACCGACATCTACCGTCTTAGCTCCGGACCTAGAAACAAGCAGAAAGTCCAAAGTAGAAGGTAGGAAACAACTTCTAAGGGATGAACTTGTGCTAGTTATCTTTAGATGCCACACTTCGCTTCCCATCCATCTGGTCTTCCTTCTGGGGGGTGTGTAATGGTAATACTTAGTATTTTGGTTGTTTTTGATTTGACCAGGGACTCCAATGAGGCAGACCATCCTAGGTGCTTTATTGATGTTACGGAGGCCAATCTAGAGAATTACTGACATTATAAGCAAACAAATCCATTTAAGTTGCCACTGTTGTTTTTCGGCAGCATTTTTTTTTGTTTGTTGTTCACTCTCTTTTGTCGAAGGGAGCTAGAGCCTCCCTAGACTTCTGATTAATGATGGTCAGACTTGTTTCAAAAGAAGCATTGTCACCTTCTCTAGGTGGCCTTCACAGATTTGGGCTTGGCTCTGAGCATAAGCCGTTTGCCATATAGAAGCCCGTTTGCTTGGACAGTGTAGAGGTGTGCGTTGTCTGGAGTATCATCAGGTGAGGAGTGGGGGCTTGCCTTGTGCCTGCGCAATGCCCAGGGGCTTTCCCTGACCTCATAGATGAGATTTCAGGACTGGGTTAGAATGGGGAAGGTTTTCCATTGAATAAGGCAGGCACATTAAATGATTAGAAAAACTTGAAACCTGGTGGAGGGGACCTTGGATTAGAGCCTGTGTTTGGCCTAGGGATATTCTTTCTAGAGAAAATGGATGCCCTCAGCGTCCTCCTCTGTTGGGAAGGGCGTGGTATGGGCTTCTGTGGGACGTACAGCATCTCTCTGCTGGGGCAGATCCTTAGGGCAAGGCCTGGAACAGAAGGAGGTCCTTGCAGTTTTCCAGGATGGTTGTGCCGAACAAATGACGCTGTTGCCTTCCGTGGTTCCTCAGCATCCTCTGGACACTGGCCTGGTCATGGGCCATCGACTGTCCAAATAGCGTGTGCAGGTTTGCAGCCAGAGCGCTTAGTGCGGATGTGGCCCGGCGCTTCCCCAGCCGACTGCTGGCGGGAGCGTTGCCCAGAGTGCTGCTGTTGGCTGCATCATAAGTAGCATCCGAGTGTGAGGCTGGCGCTTGCCCACTCACCTCCCTTTCTCCTCGCTGCTCTGTGACTGACGGATCGACGGGGCCTGGTGCTGGCGGGGATCCGGTTTCCCCAGCCACGTTGTTGGATGGAGCTGTTCCGTCTCGCCCCTTCTCATCTCCTCTCTTCTTCAACAGCCTAGGAGATTGTCCTTCTAATAGAACTGGAGAGTTGATTCCGGCAGGACTGGGACCGGGCATGCTGGTCCCTGTAGAAACTGAGGGTCGTTTTCTTTCTGCTCTCTTGGTGGTTTCTGGCATCTAAACATGAGCATGAGATTTGCGGGGGAGCAGTTGTGTCGGTAAACCCTGTGTGGGGAGTTGGTTGGTTGTGGAGCCATCACAATGCTTAGGTTCACAAGCCACTCAGTGACACGAATGTATTAAATTCTGCGTGTGTGCCAGGCGTTGGGAAATTGAAAGAGGAGTCTGCCCGCTTTCCGTGGGAGCCCTACCCAGCCATTCCCTGCCAGGCGGGCTGCTCAGCCTGTTCCTCAGTGGTTCCAGTGGGGAGCTTTGGGCTGCTTGTACATTGTACACTCTTTCTTGGGGAAAGCAGGAGAATTTAGAGAGCATAAGGCAGGGGTTGGCGCAATTTTTTTTTTTTGCCCCCCCCCCCAACCCATAAGGGACTACATTGTCAGTATTTTTAGTAAATGCTAAACTTTGCAGGCCATATGATCTTTGTCACAACTGTTGCGCTCTGCTCTGCTGAAACCAGCCTGAGGCACCACTTAAAACATCACTGGGGTTGGGTTCCGGCAAAACGGTGTTGATGATCCCTGAAATCCGAAAGGCATGGGTTTCCCTTGTCTCCAGCTAGTCCTCTTTTTCCTCACAAATGTAAAAACCGCTTTCACCTGACAGGCCACAGAGAAACAGGGAGCAGGTGGAGAGGTTTGGCCAGTGGGTGGAAGTTGGCCTGCCCGCTGCCTCCTGGTAAAAGGTGCTGGACACTGGCCCCTGACGTGGCCTCCTTTTTTTTTCCCCCGCCGTCTCCAGAATGGCTCTTGAGGACAGCTGGCTTAGCATCGATCAGGTGCTGGGCTTTTTTTCCCCTCTAAACTCTTGTTTATGTGGTTTGGCAGCTTGGAGACAAACATGGTATCGACCCACTGATCTTACCTCACTTCCAGCTTTTTTTTTTTTTTTTTTTTAGGGATGGATAGTGTCCCTCTCGAGGACTGCAGAGGGCCAGAGGTCCAGAACCTCCCCCTGGATAATGAATTCCTGTCTAGTGTCTTACCTCAGAGCTTGGTGTAGAAGAGTCTGGGATCTGAATGATATGTTTAAAAATCTTAGTGAAATACTTGGTGCTTTGGGGAGGGTAATTGAATGGAAATTTTTACTAACAGCCATGATGATAAAAGAAAACAGAATCTTCTGAAGAGCGCAGGACGCTCTGGAGCCTTGGATGCTGGGAGCCAGGTATTAGATGTGGGTGTGCTGGGCATGAAAATTGAGAGGCTGTTTTCCTTTCTTTTTAAATTGAAAAGGCACCCCCACCCTGCCCCTGGCCCCCTGCCTCCAACCAAATCCTTGCTTCTTCTGATTGTTGGTTGTATAACAGGGCTGGCATGGGTCAGGGGGAGGGGGCTTCTAGGAAGCCTAAATGCACAGTGCATCCCGTGTCTGAGAAATCTTGATTCTTTGGCAGAAAACCCAAAATACAGAAATGAAGGTGGAACAGTCTGGGCTGTGGATTTTCCTTCCCTCATTGTTATGTTTATTAAGGTAACGTTTGTTGTATCCAGTCTTCTTAGGACTTGGAAGAACTTTTTTGCCCCTGAAATGCACTTCAACTCAGTATATCTTGAACTCTGCACAGCTCATATAATTTTGTGCCAACTGAATCCTGCAAAAGTAGTTACCTCTCTCACACCTCACCTGTCCAGATCACAGTGAAAAAGTAAAAATTTGACTGCTGAAGAGCTACAATAGTTGTCCCAAAAATTAGCTTCCAGTAGAGCCCTCTTGACAACTCGGAGCCTATTTGTTTATATTTTATTCACACTTAGCCCAAAGCAGATTATCAATTAGAAGTGAATTGGATCTAGCAGCCTTATAGAAAGATAGGAAGCAGAGAAAGATGAAACAGATACTAGACACTGTGAATATGATGTGTCATTTTGTGCCACAGTATTTTCTGTTTTGAGGACGGAAAACGATTTCGCTGCTGGAATTGTATAGATTATCTTCTTGAGTGAAAATGGGACTCCAGTTGAGGAGGTCAGGTGGGGTAAAAGAATTTTGCTTTCCTCAAGTGAGCCATCATTCTGTGGGGGATTCTATTCTGTTTCTCTGGATGTTTTGTTGCTTTTCGCTGTAGTGAGAGTATCCTTGCTGGGACCAAAAATTTCCTATAGCTTTTATTTGGTCCACTTAAGCTAAGTTCTGTTTCAGTAACAAAAGCTCAGTACCTCTCAAAAGTAGAGGTTTATTTCTCATTCATAGATCCATCATGGGTAGACTCTGGCCATGAACCAGGCTAAAGGATGATTCCTTAATCTGAGATTTTACCAATGTCATAATGGAAGGAAAAGGGAACATGGCAGCATGGCAGTCGAGCACTGGCTGGTTGTTTCACACCACCCCCACCCCCGTTCATCAGGACTGCCATCGGTACCTAAGCCTTTCTTGAGGAAGAGCTCTGTAAACCACATGGCCATGCCTGACAGTGATGTGGGAGGTTAGCATCCTCTCCTAGAGAGAGAAAGACAATATTTTGAAACAGTATCAGACTTGAAGGTGGCCCGATTTCTCCAGCCCCAAATGGGAAGCCCATATTCCATCACTGGGGAGAGCAAAGTTGAAACTACTTTTGGCTTGCACAACTTTGGTCCGATGGGTCAGTAATGATAAAGCATTAAAAGCCTAAGGGAATAGAGCATTTAAAGTTGTGGGTCTTACTTTCATAAGCAGTTTCACTTTTCCAAAAGCTTCCTTTGTTTTAGACCTGAATAAATCCCTTTGGGTCCATGGACTTGTTCTGATTTGCATAGCTGTACTTAGCGCTGGAGCTGCATAGTAAGGGTGATCTCTGTAACCTACCACAAAACAACTAGAATAGGGTCTGCCATCTGCCGCCAGTTTGTATTTGGGGTGAATGATGCCAAGACGTAACCTCTGTACCTGGCATCTACTTCCTTTCACCAGAAGTACCCAAGTAGGCGCCTGCTAACTTAATTCAGTGCAGCATTGCTTGCCTTGCGTAGCATGGAGCCCAGGAAGGGTGACACCTCCTCCTTCCACAGCCAGTGGAGTGACGACTAAATGCCTACTTGTGTGAGATGCCGAGTGGAGGCATCTGATGGAAGCGGAACCAAAAGGACCTTCTGTTCAGTCAGGGTTCTTCCCCACCCCCACCCCCCTTCCGTCGTCTTTGCTGGAGAAGAATAACCTCATTTGGGGGTTTCATATGAGCCAAGCACTGATGTTGAAATGCCCTGTAAAGCCTGGCCACAGCCTTGCCAGTCTCCAGGTCAGAAACAGTTGAATCTGTCTCTATTTCGGAGTGTTCTCAAAAGACACCCCTGCTGATGCCAGGCTTTGTATCGGAGAGTGGAATATGAAATCTCCTCTGCGGCTGGTGCGCGGTAGGATGTACGCAGAGTTTCTGTGTCTGCCCTTCAGAGTGAGCAGCGCCGCCACTGCTCTCATTTGATGCGGTGGCTCCATCTGAAAGCGGAAGCTGCTGGTTTCAGACTGGCTCCCTGTAGGATAATGAATTGTCATGCCTCTGCTGATTATCTAACAAGTTTGTACAACGTGTAACACAAGCTGACAAGACAAACAATTTTATTAATTTAAGCCTGCTGCTAATGGGATTGCAGCGCTATATGGATGTAGGAGTATTACACACAAATGCAGGAGTGTGCAGCCCCACAAATACTTGTACTCTGGGCTTGGTAATAGGAATAGTCTGTTCATTTTTAAAGAAAATGTTTGGTATTTCCATTTGTCCTTAGTAAAATCATACTCATTTGAATTTGAATGGAAAACTACTTATGAGTGTTCAGGGATTTATAGAGCTCAGATCAAGTGAGCCGTTTTATCAACCTTTGAAGTATTAGTGCTGATAGATGCCGGCGGGCAGTAGATAAACTTGAGGTTTTCACCAAGCAATTTCAACTAGAGGAGCTTTTGTCTTGCAGCTGTCTGGAGTTGGGTCTTCAGCTGGGAGAGTGCTGGGGCTAATGGAGAGCTGGATTATATTTTCATAGCCTCTGGTCTGCAGTATTTTAATTTCAGGTTCTCATGTTCTTATATATAAACTTGACAATGTGAGGTAGTTGAATCTTGGATCGTTGACTAAAACTGACAAACCATGTTTATGAAAGGAATGCATCATGTAAGGGAAAGGGTTAGTTCAGGTAGATAAGAAGGAGCTTTGCTATGATGGACTCGGTGTAATCTGCTTTTGGCTTCTGTGAGATGTGTTCTTAGCATGGAAAATGAGCCACCCGTAAGACCCAGGGAGCTTTCACAGTCTGTAAGAGTGCCTGCGTCTGGGGGTAATTTCAGAGCTGCAGGGACAATAAACGTGGGCCTTTCCTTTCAGGACCTTGGGTGAGGAACATAGAGCATAGCAGACCCACTTGTGTAGCCTCCCAACATCCAGGCGTTTAGAGTGCAGACTATAAACCTTGCTAGGTTAATGCAGCAGCCAATTAAGAAGTGAGGGCACTGGCATTAAAAGTCCCTTGAAAAAATCTGGGTAAATCTAAAGCAGCAAGTGATTGAGGTTTTCTGCTTGAATAGTGTCAACTTTATGTATCCTTGTGGAGATGATTCACTGTGTACCCCCGCCCCCCACACTTGTGATGTTACTGCCTTTCAGCCTTCCTTTCCCCTCTCCCTGTACCTCCTTCATAGCATCTGCTTTAGGAGCAGCTTGTATGCTTCAATCCCGTGTATTGCTCTAAAGCAGATTGGCACAGGGCAGAGGTGACTGCAGGTGAGTTCTGTAAGTGCATTTCGTGTAGTGTAAAAAAGCCCCCATATACTAGAGAACACTAGCTGATGTGTTTCCCATTTTGTCTCTATTCTTGTGAAACATAAGTTATATTCCGCATGTGGAGAGCCTCTCGTTCTTCCAGTGCCCTTCCGGTTACACTCCCAGTACCATTAGAAGTATTATGTTATTCTTCCTTTAAATGTAAATGGTGTTACTTGGCCATTCTTCGTCACTTTCTGAAAGCTTTTTTAAAGAAACCTTTTTATGGAGGTGAGGCATCTTAGTCATTTGTGTAAGGTGCAGTATAAGCGTGCAGCTCAGTGAATTTATAGGTATGTACACACCCATCTGTCTACTCCCAGATCGACATAGACTATATTAGCATCCCTGGAGGTGCCTATTCCCAGGCAGTGTTTTTTGTCTGGGGGTAACCACTCTTCAGTCAGCACTGATTAGTTGAGCCTATTCTTGAATTTCACTAAACGGAATCATGCAGTAAGTACGCTTTTGTGTCTGGCTTTTTTAGTGTCACGCGCATGGCATATGGAAGTTCTCAGGCTATGGGTCGAATCAGAGCTACAGCTGCCAGCCTCCACCACAGCAGCGCGGGATCTGAGCTGCGCCTGTGACCTACACCACAGCTCTCAGCAATGCCAGATCCTGAACCCACTGAGTGGGGCTAGGGATTGAACCTGCATCCTCATGGATACTAGATGGGTTCGTTTCCACTGGGCCACAGTGGGAACTCCCATGTCTGGCTTTTTTAATGCAACATTATGCCTATAAGGTACATTGGTGCTGTTATGAGTCTCAGTAGTATTTCTTTTTTTATGTGTATAAATAATATTCTGTTGTATGCATTAACTATACTTGGTTTATCCCTTCTCATATTGTTCAGTTAGGTTGTTTCCAGCTTGGATCTATTATGATAAAGATACTGATGAACGCTGTATATGCTTTTGGTGGACACGCACGCTTAGTTCTCTTGTATACTTAGGGATGCTTTTGTTGGGTCCCAGGGCAGATGAATGTCTATGGAGCTGGGCTTTTGTGGACATTACAGCTTCATTAATCTATCCTGCTTATTTATTGAGATAGCTGATGCTGAATGGAAAAGGGATGGACTTTAAAAGGACTAGTCTGGTTAATGTCTGAAACCAGCCCACCACTGTTCTGAGACAGTAAGAGGATAACTAAATTTAAATCTTATTTTGGAATCTGTAAGATGAGTGTTACAATGCCTGGTTGTTGTGTAGTAAATAGGTTGAATAAGATAAATAGCTCCTATGCTTTAACAAATACTCCCTTTTTTACTTCCTAAAGAAATCTGATCCCTGCTCATAGCTAATTAAAGGGAAAGTGTTTGACTTTGCACTATTAATTTTGACCTATCATAGCTTTGCCTAGGACAATCATTTATGTGCATACATGACAATAAAAAAATTAGTCAAGAGATTAATGTATAACTTTTATGTAAGAGTCTCAAAAGGTACCTTTGCTATGTTTTGTCTTTTTTTTTTTTTTGCTATTAAAGGATACACTTCTGCAAAATCATAACATAATTATCTCTATATTCAGTATTTCTTTTAAGTGCTTTTTTCTGATAGCTTCTTTCTTTGGTTGTTCCTTCATACCTTCAGTCATTGAAGATGGAAGACTATACTCTGTGTCCAGACATTACTAATTGCTGATACTATAAAAATATGGACTGGAACTAGAAACTGCTATACGCAGAACAAATTTGTATGTCGTCACTGTGTTCATAGCACAATACGATTTTTAGAGCATATTTTAAAAGAATTAAAGGCATTCCCATCGTGGCTCAGTGGTTAATGAATCCGACTAGGAACTATGAGATTGCTGGCTCGGTCCCTGCTCTTGCTCAGTGGGTTAAGGATCTGACTTTGCCATGAGCTGTGGTGTAGATCGCAGACATGGCTCGGATGCTGAGTTGCTGTGGCTCTGGCGAAGGCCAGTGGTTACAGCTCCAATTCGACCCCTAGCCGCGGGTGTGGCCCTAAAAAGACAAAAGTCCAAAAAAAAAAAAAAAAAGAATATAAAGATTTCAAAGATACATTTCATATACCTTAAAGAGGTCATCTGGAAATTACAACTCAACTCCCCTTACTTCAACTAAGTTAATCATCCACAAACCCAAACAAATTTTTATTTTTTATTTGTTTATTTTGGTGAGGGTGAAGGATGGGGGAGGAAAGTGCTTTTTACATTTGGTATGTAAGTTCCTTTATAAAGTAAATCCTTGACTTGAGAGGTGAATAACTAATGCTGTCTATGGTTAGCATTGGCTGTCTGCAGTTTCGTGGATTACATCTATATTTCAGGCTGGGAAAGCTCTGGTCACCAGCCTCTCTGATACACTGGGGTCCTTTACTTTCCCATGTCTTTCAGAAAGTGTTGGAGTTCCCGTCGTGGTGCAGTGGTTAACGAATCCGACTAGGAACCACGAGGTTGCGGGTTCGGTCCCTGCCCTTGCTCAGTGGGTTAACGATCCGGTCCGGCGTTGCCGTGAGCTGTGGTGTAGGTTGCAGACACGGCTTGGATCCCGCGTTGCTGTGGCTCTGGCGTAGGCTGGTGGCTATGGCTCTGATTGGACCCCTAGCCTAGGAACCTCCATATGCCGCGGGAGCGGCCCAAAGAAATAGCAAAAAAAAGACCAAAAAAAAAAAAAATTTAACTAAGGAAGGAAAGCTAAAGAAATACTTACTATGCTCAGGATGTACAGAGACTTAGCTCAAATACATGGTCATGTTTCAACTGTTTGTGGAACAGTCTCCTTCATCCTCTTAGATTCTCAAAGTCAGACTGAAAAGTTCCAGTTTTAGTCTTTAGCTTTGAGAATTTAAAATTCTCAAATTGCCCTCATGCATTCGTTCAAAACTAGCATCTATTTGGTCCTACTGGCCATTTGACCTTATTCTTAACATCCATTTCTCCTGAAAGCTGTTAAAATTAGCTTCTTCCGGAGTTCCCGTCATGGCACAGTGGTTAACGAATCCGACTAGGAACCATGAGGTTGCGGGTTCGGTCCCTGACCTTGCTCAGTGGGTTAATGATCCGGCGTTGCCGTGAGCTGTGGTGTAGGTTGCAGACACGGCTCAGATCCTGCGTTGCTGTGGCTCTGGCGTAGGCCGGTGGCTACAGCTTCAATTCAACCCCTAGCCTGGGAACCTCCATGTGCCGCGGGAGCGGCCCAAGAGATAGCAACAACAACAACAAAAGACAAAAAGACAAAAAAAAAAAAAAAAAAAATTAGCTTCTTCCCTCTGCCAGAAGCTAGCAAGTCCTTCCTCTTACTTAGAACCCACGTTGTTTCTTTATCCTGTTCAGTTTTTCTTGGAAGGCACAGCTTTTGTATAGCAGGTGTGATTGGTATAGTAGGTTGCAAAGGCTTATACCTAGATACATTGTTCAAAACTATCGGCAGTTCTTGAGTGTCCTTAAGAATTGGGTTCTAGAAATGGATTGAAGGTTAAATTGTAGGCCTTGGATACTGATGCTCAGCAATATCTAGGAATCTCCTAATGATTCTTCCAGTAGGGCTTTGGTGTGAGAAGAGATCTAGATTCTCTTGTTCATCTACTTGCTTTGCAGTCACAGGTGAAAACTAACCTCATAGAGCTTGATTTCCTGATCTGTAGACAGGAGCGTTTGGAGTCGATCAGGGAGAGGATGGAAGTGTCCTAAGGGGTCAGATGGCTAAAACTTAGTTTACTAGGGAGGCTGGAAGTCCAGATCCAAGGAGGCGTTGGGTAGTTTCTTCTGAGACCAGTCTCCCTCGCTTGCAGGTGGCTGCCCTCTTGAATTCTTCTACCCATGGTCCTCCCACTGTATGTGTGTGACCCTGGTGTGTCTCTGTCCTTGTCACCTCTTACACTGACACCAGTCAGATAAGATGAGTGCCCACTCTAGGTGCTATCTCCAAATATGGTCACATTCTGAGGTTCAACATACGAATCCTGGGGAGTTGGGGGTGTCTTAGCTTATAACCTTAACGCAAATGTACCAGGCAGCTTAGTCTGGCAGAGAGAAGACTTTGCCTACAGCTCAGACTGAGCTCCACATTAGGCTGACACTTGATATGGATTCTCATCTGCAGAAAGCTTGACACTCTTAAGGAACTTCTAAATTGAACTTATGGGGGTTTCATGTTTGTGAAATCCTCTTTATTTTCAAGGAGTAATTGTGAAAGAAATTGGATATGCAGAGGCATAATATCCTTTGCTGTTGGGACCAAGCAGTCAAACGGTCTCAAGATGTGGGTGGCTTCGTAAAATAGTGCATAATCTATCAGAATTGTCACCATCTTAAAGCTCTATTTAAAGAAAGGACTTAACAGAAGAGCCAAGCTTTGTATCTGAAGATGTTCAGTGTAGCACAGTCTCTCAGAAAAAGTAGAAATAGTCTAAAATAGCCAGAAATAGAGGCTAGCTTAAGTAAATTCTTTATCAAAGTTCCATTAACATTTTTGGAATTATTATTTTTAGTGTAGGACAGAAATCTTAAGTGTATGATTTGCTGAAATTTGTCCTTTGTATAGAACTATGCCTTCTAATTATGTATCAGAATCATAAAGATTTTACTTCTGACAGTTATTTAGGATGACAGTGTCATGTGATCAAAAAGGCAAAGGCAAAGATCATTCTACTTTTAGAATTGTACAAAAACCTAGGGTAAGATTGAAAGGGAACTGTTTTATGAGTAGGTTAAATAATTCTGTTTTGGATGAAGAGTAAAGTGAATTTTTTCATTTTGATTTCCCTTAAGGATTTCTTTTTACTAAGTTTGTCTGTATGGATGACTTATGTAAAAGATTTTTGAAGGAGCATTCCATCAAGGCTCTCCTGCTTTGGGCCTTTTTAAAGCTGTCAGTAACAGGTTTAATCTTTCGAGTTCCTCATGGTTTCCTTCTTGGTTTGGAGACTCCTGTGTCTTCATAAAACTGAGGGCCCGAAGAGCTGTTGTTGATAGCATGTCTATTGATATGTTCAGTACATATCAGCAGTGAAAATTGAGACATCTTAAAAGTATTTAATGCATTAAAGATAGGCCCATTGTATGTTAACATAAGTTTTTACAAAAAATAACTGCTAAAAAATGAGAAGTGACACATTACTTTTACGCACATCAGTTTTAATGTATGGTTTAATAGAAGACAGCTGGAATCTTATCTGCTTCTGCATTTTCTTTGTTTTGATGGGTTATTTTGGTGGAAATTTTTGAAGAAATTCTATATTGACGCGTGAATAGCTGGGAAGGGAAGAAAAGAGAGGAGCCGGCAGGGGTCTTTGATCTACCTCTTGAGAACTGCTACTCTAAAACAACAGTATTTCCAAAGTGATATTGTAAATCACATTGAATGTACTGCCTGAACCTTGTAGAAATCTCTTGGCGTGAAGTGAGGGTGGCTGTAGATTGTGGCGGTACTCTAGATAAAGTATCGTCCGTAAATGATAAAGTATCGTCCATAAATCTGTGTTTTGACTGTTCACTTACTTTCATCGAAGTTTCAACAGTAATAGCAAATACGTTCGCTAATTGCACTTAAGGAGGATAGGAAATCCTGAAAATTTTAGCCCACCGCTGTTGTCAAACAGAAACACTATGTCTAGAATTAGGCCTCTCGTGAGAACTTTGTCTAATGTCTCGTGAGCTTTTTCCCTGAGCATTTGAGACCGGCCACCATTAAGTTTTATAAATATGGCACTGGCTCCCAAAACATGTTCAGGTGGCAAACTCATGATACGTAGGGATATTTAGTGCTGTCATTTTGGTCCTAGATAATGCTCCGGGTGGAAAACACATGATTATGGAAGCCGTATAAAATCAAGCGTATGTGTGTACCAAAATAAGGCATTCTATTAATAGTAGTAACTAACAGTAACATGTCAACTTAATATCGGTTCACTGACGTACTGGTGTTTGACACTTTATAGTAAATGCTCTTTTTATTAAAGAAAACCTTAGGGACAAAAATCTCACTGAGATTGTTTACTAACTTAATTTTTGGTAGCATTATTTTTAGTGGCAATGACACTTTTTCTACATTGTTTTCAGAAGCACTAGTATTCTAGAAAAGCAGACGGAGACCTACTAAAATTTATTGTCAAGGCCTATTAACTCCGATTTCAAATAATAAAACTAGGGGATAGGAATCTGAATACTATGGCTTCACAGTAATAACGAAGGTATCGGCTGACCTTTTACCTATTGATATGAAAGTGTTTCATTTCTTTTGCTAGAAAAGCTCTATCCTGCCCTTTTGCCCAATCCCCCCAAAATATGTATTTTCATAGTGCTTTTTTGTTAGCCCGATCTCGAATAGGTGCCCTGTGAGCGCACATGTGAAGTACATTGGTAGGGGATTTGGCTTTTCGTGGTCCTTAACTCTGGAAGGAACTTCACATCCTCGTACGCCTCTGGTGTTGCTGTATTGCAGATGCTGCTGAGGGCTTCCTCTGCCCTGGGCCGCCATCTTCAGTTTGCTTGGTGTAGAGTCAAATAACCAAACCAAAACAGAACCTTGACCTTCTGTGGTTTTATCCGACTGTCTTTTCATGTTTGTATGTTTGACATAATGTTCAGAAATTTTGCCCTTATTTCCGTGTTGCCTTTCTGCATCAAAGTGAAGACTTGGGGATCAGAAAAAGAATAATTTGTTGGTACCAAGTGATGCTTTCAGGACTGGTTTGTAGGATCAGATGTGGGTTTTTCAAATTGGAACCTTTTCTAATGGGCCTCTGGGAAATGTCTTAGCTAAATTGCAACAGTGACTGGTGAAGTCGATCGAGGTAAATTGCTCCCATTGCTGAGGGTTCAGAAACCAGGCAGTCGAAGCTAAAATTCCAGGGGAAATCGGGCAGAACTATTGCAGATGGTTCCCCCTTGAATGGAGAAGGGGGCTGGTGTCACTGCTGATGAATGAGATTAGAGCCCAAAATTTTTTTTTTTTTTTTTTTTTTTTTTTTTTGCAATGAATTGGTAACACACTCTTTGGGAGGCTAAAGAGAAATTTATGAAAAGACCACCAGAATCTGTTAGGTGATTCTTTTCAATATTGGCTACAGATGGTATCTAAGAACAAACACCATGAATATATTGGTTTTCTAGTGCTTTATAGAAAAGTAGCACCAAGGAACTTTGTTGCGTAGAGGCTCAGCGAACTCAGAGGTTGAGGGCTTCCTTTGGTTATTTCTAATTTCTATTTATTAGGCAACTACTAAACACCTTTGCATTTAGGAAAAAACAGAAAAACAAAACCCTGGCTGGTTGTGACTGGTTATAGTTTTAAGTTGAGGTAGAGGTCATCAAGGAAGTGCTAGTGATTGGTTGCCTGAGGGCCGGCTTAGGTCTTTTCCCAGACACTTGCTGTGTGTTAGAGAAAGTCCTTCAAGTTCCCTGCAAAATGGGAATAATAATCCATCAGAGCTGTGTGACAACATCAAGCCTTTTGTGATAAGACTCAATTGTATAAGCTGTTCATTATGCGGACTCTGGTAAGTGCAGTGGGCACTTAATTAAGGTCTAGGCTTAATCCTTCAATGTTTCCGAGGCCAAGGCCTTTCTGAGCTGTGGCTCATGGAGTTGGTGGGGACGTTGTGAATGTCTGGGAACACAGCTTTTTACGTGTACACTCAGTGGAGAGAACTTGCTGTGTTGTGGTTCTGTGTCTTTCAGAAAATACTTTATAGACATTTTAGAAGCCTAGGACTTCTACTTATCCAGGAGGATAAGGACTTGATGACTTTCTTAGTTGATGAAAATTCTGTAACCATCACTTAAAGGCTGAACTTAATATGATTGAGGTGTGCAGTTTACCCAGACCATGAGGTCATTTTTTGATTTATTTTTCTTTCCTAAGTATTTGGATATTTATTCAGCATTCTCATTTTAATATTACTTGGATGAACTTGGCATCATATATTAGACGACAAAAATTCATGTTTAATGCCAAAGATGGAAATTGCCATAGAATTGCTGTGATGATATCAATTCTTTTGCCTTCAAAAATCAAGGCTTTGGATCACTGATGAGTTGATTCTGGTTTGTGTGAACTCTCTTACAGATCACTGCTTAATGGTCCCTTTCTTACTGTCTCCCAGAATTATTCTTGCCAAGAATTTGGTGCAAGTAAATATTTGCCTGTTCTCCTCACCACTCTGTCCATGTCTAATTTAAGCTGAGTTCCTCCGGGCTCTAATGCCTATGTCCTGTGGTTTGTGAAGTGTTGCGTACTTTTAGAGCCTCTATAAATAACAAAATATAGCTCAAGGCAATAACACTATGGCCCCCTACCCCTTTAGAGAGTGTGCGTAAGAGAGAAAGGGAGAGAGATACGTGTTTATCTTGGGTAGGAAATGACTAGCATGCAAACCTATTCATCTCGTCATACACATCAGTACTGCTTCTGATTTTTGTTCACTTGTTAGTACATGACATCACTTTATCTTGGGGACATTTTATTGTGAAACTAGATGTGATGCTGGTCCTGTCCTTTCTTTTTATCCCTTCCCTCTTTTAACACAGCAAAGATGAGGGGAGAAAGGCTGGTTGCCAGCTTGGTGAGATTTCCCAGCCAGATGCTTGCGTGCTGGGGGCCTAGCTTCCTGTCCTGGTCTTCCTAGTTTGTTTTTCAGTGGATCTCCACAGATGTCATCACATATTTGGGTGATGTGAAGCTAGGAGCTAGAAGCTATTTCAATTCGCTCTGTCAATATAGTTTGATGAATGCAAATGTCTTTTAAAATGGTAGACGTCCAATTAAAAGGCTCCAGCAGGGAGTCTGTTTTGATAATGAAAGTGATTAAGAAGGCTCTATTTTTTTCCATTGGTATGAATATTCAGCTAAAAGAGCTTGGTTTTCTGTCTGTAATTGGACTCTGCTAATGTGGTTCTAATAATGATTCTAACAAATCTATTCGCTATCCTTGGCTATCAGTGCGATCAATGACCAAGAAGACACAAATTTTGATGGTGATGGCACATAGGATCCTTAATGCCAATCTTTTTTTTTTTTTTTTCTCTCATTTTAAGGAATCAGGAGTTTAAGATTTTTCAATGTTAAATTTAGAGTTGCTCTCAAAACTTGCAACTTACAAAGCTACAAGGATTGGTTTCAGTGTGAAAAGGGAAAGACAGCTACAGTTGATGATAGAGGAGGTTTTATCTGAAGCCTAATTTCTAGAGCATTCTGTCTCTTCATACCCTTTGTGCCAAGATTCTCAAGGAACAACGTGGAAGAGGATTTTCTGGTAAAGCTGGGTTGACTTTGTGACTGTGTTATAGCATAATCTGAAACATGTATTGAACTAAAATAGATGACCTAGACAGGCTGCCTGACTTCTCTCTCACCACCTCATTAGCTTCCTGTCACCCTCCATCTCTCCTTAACAGGGTCAGTGTTTGGGTTCCCTCTCATTTTAATCAGTCCTTTCACTGTATTTTCACTTTGATCATTGTTTGAAGTGTTTGTTGTGCATCAGTTCCCTTAAAACAGACATGTGAGTCAAAGCATATCTCTCTAGTACCAGAGGGTTACAGAGGCATTTGAGGGGCAAATAACTGTCCTAGGTATTTTCAGGGACTCAGAGTGGTCTTTGAATTTGCTTTGTCACCTACATTTACCTTTTTTTTTTTTTGGAGAGGGCATCCAGATTTGAAGTGGGGGCTTCTTAATCTTCAGTTCATAATCTCGATTGTGGCTTTGTCAGTGTAGCCACCCGAATGGAAACATTGGGGATTATTACAAAACAAAGAGGTTTTTTTTTTTTATGATCTTGATATTTGAGGAATAATTTTAAAACAAAGGGATGAAACTAAAGATTTGCAGGTGATGAGTCTTTGTGTGGCATTCATGTGGTTGGAAGAATAATTTTTCTCTGATTTCAAACTTGTATAGATGGCATTCGTATTCTCTATAGCCAGTAAAATATAGGGGAGTATTAAAAATTTCAATATCAGAAGGACAAGCTGTTGTATTTTACTAGGACCTAGAGTCTAAGGTAATAACGTGAGGGAAAAGTAGTATTTAGTGAAAATTAGCCTTGAAAGTTTGTTTATGGGAGTTCCCATCGTGGTGCAGGGGAAACAAATCCTACTGGTATCCATGAGGTTGCAGGTTCGATCCCCAGTCTCGCTCAGTGGGTTAAGGATCTGGCGTTGCTGTGAGCTGGGATGTAGGCTGGCGGCTGAAGTTAGATTAGACCCCTAGCCTGGGCACTTGCAAATGCCGAGAATGGGGCCCTAAAAAAAGAAAAAAGTCTCTTTATTGTCATTTTGCACAAATAGAAATAAGTGCTTCCGGATGGTTAGATGTATTGACCATGACCAGTTTAAAATCAAGTCTTTTTTTTTCTCTGAGTGGAATAGCGAGGGAACAGGAGTAGATAGCTAGGAATGGTTAAAACTTGTATCTCTACCCCTATCCCACCCAATCCCCGTCTTTCTGAGAGAATATAGTTGTTAAGCATGTATCAGAGGTAAATTCGGTACCTCTGGAGTTGATAGACTGCCCCTGGAGAATTAAATCCCATTAGATGCCGTGAGGGGGCTGAAATGGGGATAGGCATGGTCTTAGCCCTGCTGGTGAAAATGTGTCTGCTGCAGACCACAACTAACAGTGGTCACGAGGGAGGGCTTGGGTCGGTGTCGAGAGGTCCAGAAGCATTAAGGCAGAGTGTTGTTAAGAAGTGGCAGTGCTGAACTACTGAACTCCGCTGTTTCAGGCTGGGGGCTGTCTGCACAGGTCAGGCAGGTTTGCTCTCCTTGGTCCAAGGCAGGATGTAGAAACATTGGCCCAGCTCTGATGGATTCTTTGTGCCATTGCAGGGTGACTTTCAACCTAGGATATTGGGTGATTGCTGAGTTCTGAAGGCCTTTTTGGTTTCTCTCTAGCAACATACCCAATTCTGCTTGCTTGTTGTGGGGGGCAGACCCTCACTGGCATCTGTTTTGTTAGGAATATTTTAACCAGCTCATATTCATTGTCTGTCTTTTCATTCCATGCATCTTGTTACTGAGAGGGTACTTTGAAATGTCTTTCCTTTTACTTATATAATGTTGGCAGACTCTTTTTTTAATCTTTTGTGTGTGTGTGTATATATATATATATCATATATTGTGTATATGTGTATAACATAAATGTACACATATATAAGTGAAGTGTGAAATTCTATATGTATGTATCATGTATCTTCTCTGTTCCTTTTCCATTGCAGAGGCAGCTGTATTAACTGGAACAGTGCCCTTTTGTAGCCTACTGCTGGAGTGTGCATTGCTTAATCCTCTCTTGCTTTCTAAACTCTCAGCCTGTTATGAATTAAATAGTTTTTGACTCTTCCTGATAAGGATATTTATGGGTCAGACTGGCAGAATTCCACAGAAGCACATTAGTGTCTTCTTGGAGTTGAAGCATTTACATAGAGGCATCCTTCTGGGTGGAGGGAAGTGCAAGTGCCTTGGGACCTCTGCTGTCTCTGGCCCTCCTCACCTCCCAGCTTTGTGCCCCTCACCTTCATCAGCGTGCACGATGCTAGGCACTGAATACCAGGTCTCAAGCCCACAGAGTATATTTATATTCTCTTATGCTTCATTCACTCATTCATTGCTCAGATATTTCTTTAGCAGTGCTATAGAACTTAAATATTTTCTGGTGTTGTATTAGTAACTGGGGTGTACAAAGATGTTTCGGAAAGTAGATGGGGATGACGGGTTGAGTCAAGATAAAATACAAATAGAGATGATGCAAGGTAGAATGAACATTTTTTTAGGAGGTACGCAAAAGCAAAACACTAATGAAATTCAGAGCCAAAAAAAAAAAAAGATGTTTGAAGATGGGGAAATACATGGCTTGATATGAAGATTGGGAAGTACATGGCTTGACAGAATTCTAACTGGTACTCAGGATGAATAGCATGTACCCCGTGACTGGCACCGGGAAAAAAGTACAACATGGTAAGTGCTCTCCTGCACTATCTGATTGATTCTTCACAAAGCCAAAGTCCTGTTAGGGAAGGAATTACTGTCTTTATTTTCATGTGAGGAAACTGAGCTTGGAAAGAAAGGTCAAGTTACCTGTGCAAGGTCAAACAGCTGGTAAGTGGGAACCTTGGGAATAGAATCCAGGCCTGGCTCAAAGGCACTACTTACTTGTAACCACTACATCTTATTGTTTAATTTTTTTTTTTGTCTTTTGTCTTTTGTTGTTGTTGTTGTTGCTATTTCTTGGGCCGCTCCCGCAGCATATGAAGGTTCCCAGGCTAGGGGTCTAATCGGAGCTGTAGCCACCAGCCTACGCCAGAGCCACAGCAACGCGGGATCCGAGCCGTGTCTGCAACCTACACCACAGCTCACGGCAACGCCGGATCGTTAACCCACTGAGCAAGGGCAGGGACCGAACCCGCAACCTCATGGTTCCTAGTCGGATTCGTTAACCACTGCGCCACGACGGGAACTCCTAAATTTTCTTGATTTTTTTTTCAATTCCGTACTTTATCTAGGTCACCAGTTCTTGCAATTAAAAAAAAAGTGTGGTGAGATGCATGTGTTGAATAATTTGTGTTGTGCCGAATGCTTATTGCTATTTCATGCTATACACTTAATTGCTTCTATATGCTTATTGCTTAATTACATAAAATGCAGTAGTCCCTTTATCATCTTTCTGCAAAACTGCCCCTTATTTATTATGACTTAAGCAGATTAAAAAAAAAGTGTGTGCTAATTTAATATTGGTGGCCAGGGTTCTTCTTGGTAATGTTAAGAATGCACTGATAGCTCATTGGTTAAAGCCTGTGTCTGGTCAGAAGGCAGCTCTTCAGCAGGCAGGCATCAAACAGCTGTCACTGTGCAGCATCTTTTCCAGGCACCAGGTTGACATCTGGACTCAGTATTTTGGTGTAAGAGAAATGGTTCTTGCTAATGATGTTGTCACAGGATCATGCATCAAACAGAGCTTGGTGGGGGTGGGGGTGGCGTGCTGTCTCTGCCAATTGCCTTTTGATCATTACTCACCCTGAGTTAATGCAAAGAAAACGATCAGCTTGGGGGCCACAGGCTGATACTTGGCCTACATGTGCTATCGGTTTCCCAAAGTACTAAATATAAGTTTATTTTCTTGAGATTGGTGTAAGTGATTTGGATAAGTGATGTTTGGCCAAGCTATAAGCTAGTTAGGCGCCTTCTATGTGGTTGGCACAATATGGTCTTAACTGCTTAAAGTCCACTTGCTGGTTGAGTGCTTATACCTGATATGAATCATACATAATGGACGAGGGTGGCAAGAGCTATGAAGTAGTATCTACCAGTAATTTTTTAAAAATTCTCTTCATTTATGAACTATATCCTGCCTTCTGCATCTCACCGGAAATAAACCACATTTCCTGAATTCTTAAAAAGCATTCTCCCTCTCCCCAAATTTTAACATCTGATTTCAGGATGAAACTTACAGTCATAACTGACAGCTTTGTATATTTTTTGGCCGTGCCTGTGTCATGTGGAAATTCCTGGGCCAGGGATTGAACCTCTGCACCACAGCAGCTACTAAGCTGCTGCAGTGACAGTGACAGATCCTTAACCTGCTGCTGACAGCTTTATTTTTAATGGTGTATAAAATAGTATATCTTAAAATAAGTGGAATCTTAGATTTAATTAAGTATGATAGCTCTCTTATGCATCATTATTTGGTTCTAACCCCCACTGTCATCTTCATTTCCATTGACTTGGTAAATTGCGTGGTATATTTGGAACACCAGACTTCTTTTGGTTCTGGCCTGGCCATTTGCTTAAAAAGATGTGTTTTTTCATTGTTCATCATTGGTGCTTTCCTACCCATTGGATAATTTATGTAACTCTTCAGAGTTTATGTGGCATCTGAGAATTGTAGGTGATGGAAAAGATGGTGTCTAATTTAAATGCACCGGAAGCATAGTCTCCACAAATATAATCAATGCAGAGGGACATTAGAGGAGGGGAGTGGAGCATATATTTCAGTGAAAACTCATTTAGATTTAATGCTGTTTACCTTCACCAAGAGAAGGAAGAGCAATAGCTGTGTCCTTGAATCTTAGAGACTTAGACCTTGAAGAGACTTTCTCACTAGTCAGAATTTAAATACCTGGGATGTGTGCTCCTTTTCCATGTGTACAAAGATTCAGTATTTCCTCATCAACAGAATATTTTCTTATGCTTGCAAAACCTTTACTGGGGATAGTGACCTTTGACCTCAGTTCTAGAGCGCCTTCTTTATGAAGTATTTAAAAAAATTTTTTTTTTCTTAAAGTATAGTTGACTTACAGTGTTGTGCCAGCTTCTGCTGTAATAAGTATGTTTTTAAACCATGGTAAGGTGTTTGGGGGTATTTTCCCAATCGATGGTAATTTTAGGATAGGAAAACAATGGACTGTTAGAGAACTGGTGTCTGCTTATACTCGGTCTAGATCCACTCCTAAAACATGAAACATATTTTGTTCATTATTAGAAATTGTCAAAAACAAAACCAAAAATCACCCATTTCTGTTCTGTGTGGCCACAGTGCTGACACATGTTAGAAGGATATGCAAGAGGATTGTTTGACAGTGCTGTTTACATGCTGCCTACAAATGAGCAAGTTAGGAAACGTAGTCTTCCTCTTTTTCGACTACCAAGTAATATGTGAAACAGACTTGTCTCCAGGCACTGCCTGGCATGTGAAAGTAGGTAGATGCTTCGAAAGTAGAATGGACCCTCAGTCACCTGTCTCTCTCTGAGAGGTCATTTGAACATCAGATGATTTATAGCTTAGTCTTCAGTTTCTTCCTTAGTGATATGATGGGTTTAATCATCTTCGCTTAATATGTATATTTTACTATTTAACAGTGAAGCTGTTTTACATTAATCTAGAGGATAGGAATCAAATTTTTATTTAGGTTCTAAATTTTGCTAAGCTTATTTGGTACACATGAGACAGTGAACAGAAGAGAATGTTTGAGCTTTGTTGAAATCTTTTAGTCTTAGCCCTTTAAGAGTGTAAGGGTACGCTGACAGTGCTGTACACATGTGTAGTTTGTGTATACAAACACATTCCAGTAAGATCATGAAACACCTTTCTAAAGATAATGACTTACAGGATAAGCCTAATACTCCTTTAGAAGCAAATCGTTCCTTATATATACAATCTTTTTTATATTTTTAAATGAAACTTATACGTATAACTGAATAACCTTGTACAGCAGAAATTAACACATTGTAAATCAACTATTATTCAATTAAAAGATAAAGTTTCATTTTTTTCCTGCTTGTTAAAAAAAAAAAAGCTCAGTCCCCCAAATTAAAGCAGTATATTGGAGAATTTGTAGTAATCAGAGGGAGTTACGGGTCAGGAATTATTTGTTGCACATGTTCAAATTGGACATGATGAAAAGGAAACCAACTTTTGCATTTTGTGAGCCATCTTGAGGTTTTTTGATTCAGTGCAAATTGGACACAAATGTGTATTTAGAAGTGAAAAGTAGGGAGTTCCCGTCGTGGTGCAGTGGTTAACGAATCCGACTAGGAACCATGAGGTTGAGGGTTCGATCCCTGCCCCTTGCTCAGTGGGTTAAGGATCTGGCATTGCCGTGAGCCGTGGTGTAGGTTGCAGACGCGGCTCGGATCCCGCGTTGCTGTGGCTCTGGCGTAGGCCGGTGGCTGCAGCTCCAATTGGACCCCTAGCCCAGGAACCTCCATATGCCGCAGGAGCGGCCCAAAGAAATAGCAAAAAGACAAAAAAAAAAAAAAAAAGTGAAAAGTAGGAGTTCTGTCGTGGCCCAGCGGAAGCAAATCTGACTAGGAATCATGAGGTTGCAGGTTTAATCTCTGGCCTCACTGAGTGGCTGTGGCCCTAAAAAAGCAAAAAAAAAAAAAAAAAGAAATGCTACTTGTACATTAACTGAAATCTTACTCTGTTTCATTATTGCCTCCTTGAAGAGAATTTTACTGTACTGGGTATTTGCACCCCCCATCCCCACTGTGGGCGGAGTTGTGAAACCCCGCCTCCCCATAGATCTGTTAAAGTTATAATACTAAGAACCTGTGACTGTTGTTATTTGGCAGTAGGGTCTTTGCAGCTCTGATCAGTTAGGATGAGGTCGTTTAAGCTGGACCCTATTGTCCTCATGAGAAGATCAGGCATACACACCTTTGGAAGGAGACCCTGTGACGGGGGCAGAGATCAGAGAGTTGCAGCTGCAAGCCAGGCATTGCTAAGGGTTATTGGCCACCATCAGAGGCTGGGAAGAGGCGCAGAAGGATGCCGCCCTAGAGCCTTGGCCCTGCCAACTTGGGGCTCTGAACTGGGAGAGGATAAGTTCTTATTGTCTAAAGCCTGATGTTTTTACGGTAGCCCTAGGAAATCCCATGCCTGTGGTGCCCCCTTTTGTTCTTTAAACTTCTTTTTTTTTGTCTTTTGTCCTTTTGGGGCCGCACCCATGGCATTGGGAGGTTCCCAGGCTAGGGGTCTAATGAGAGCTACAGCTGCCCATCTATACCACAGCCACACCAGATCCGAGCTGCCTTTGCAACCTACACCACAGCTCTCGGCAACACTGGATTCTTAACCCACTGAGCGAGGCCAGGGGATCAAAGCTGCAACCTCATGTTTCCAAGTCAGATTTGTTTCTCTTGTGCCACGACGGGAACGCCTCTTGAAACATTTTATGTCTTGTGATTAGAAAGGACTATTTTTTTTCTTTTTCAAAACAGTTGGTTTTTAAGTGGACATTGTGTATATGACATGTTAACTTGGATTTTTGAAAGGTTGCTTCGAATGCTTCAGTTGGTCTTAAAAGAACTGGCACTTCTGGAAGTTGTGAAACTGGGCTAATTTCCAAACATTGTCGTCCCACCTATGTACAGGGCTTCCCTTCATGCGTCACCCCTGGAGCACCCTTGTTGCCCTAAATTTCTCTGCTTACCGCTCTTCTGAAGCAGGTGTCTTTCTCAAGCATTTTGTTGTAAGTTTGTGGAATGTAATGTAGAACAGAGGTTGGCATCCTATGAGGTGTATGGTCCCTGTTTCTTCAGTGTGACCTTTGCATATGACCGTGGGCAAACTGTCTCCTAGCTCTTACTTCTAGAAACTAAGAATGACCCTTTAGATTAAAGTAACTCAATGGGTGTAAATTTTTTAAAAGGTTAGTAAAATCTCCAAAGACCCTGGCAAACTTTATTTATGTAGATCTCTCTGATAACTGCGGCCAATGTGTACATGTTAGTTTGTCTTCCAATATTTATAACTTCATGTAGCCATGACTTTTCTATTTTTTAGGGTTTTATTGGGATATAATGGATATGCAGGAAAACTGCATATTTAAAGTATGCAATTTGGAAAATTTTGAGAAATGCATGTATATCCATGAAACCACCACTGTAGTCAAGATAGTGAACATACTCATTATCCCCCAAAGTTTGCTTGCATCTCTTACTTTTTGTTTTTGTTTTGTCTTTTGAGGGCCACACCCATGGCATATGGAGGTTCCCAGGCTAGGGGTCGAATCAGAGCTGCAGCTGCTGGCCTACGCCGAAAACACAGCAATGTGGGATCCAAGTGCTTCTGCGGCCTGCACCATAGCTCACGGCAACACCAGATCCGTAACCCATTGAGCAAGGCCAAAGATCGAACCCACAACCTCATAGTTCCTAGTCGGATTTGTTAACATCTGAGCCTCGACGGGAACTCCCACTTGTGTGTCTCCCTTTGTATCCCTTCCCATATACCACCCCCTCTTAGCCATTGGTTCACTTTCTGTCACTGTAGATTAGTTTGCATTTTCTAGAACTTATATAAATGACATCATACAGTAATCTATTCTTAATCGGGCTTCCTTCAGTGAGTATTAATGATCTAGACATTGACGTATATTGTGATTCATATCAGTAGTTCATCCTTGTTATTGATGAGTAGTATTCTCCTGTATAGATATACCATGGTTTATTTATCCATTTACCTGTGGTGGTCATTTGGGCTGTTTCCAGTTGCTTCCAGTTTTTGGCTGTTTACTTATAAAGCTTCTATGAACATGTGTGTACAAGTCTTTGTAGGGATATCTATTGTCTTGTGGATAAAGATGCTGGAGTAGAACAGTTGGGTCGTTGTAGTGGTGATAGGCCCAGTTGCTTCTAATCCTCTCCCAAGGTCCTTTCCCTGACCTCAAGTCATTGGTACGTTCTGCTCGCTTCTGGGCTGAACAGTATTGTGCTCAGGAGGAGAGCCCCTTGTGGATCTCAGAGGTCATCTTTCTCTGATGCTCTCTTCTCCCTGGTACCATGTGCCAGGAGCTCTAGCAGCCTTGGTCTTCCCAGACCTTTGTCGATTCCCATGAGAAACTCTTTCTGGGAAGTAAGCAATTGTAGGGCTCACTTGAGTCCTGACTGGTAGGGATCTGCCACCTCTTGTTGCCTGTTACCGATCTTGTTTCAGAATGTTTCTGTTTTTCTGGTTGTTTTAAGCTGGAGGGTAGATTTGGTCCTTGTTTCATCTTTGGAGATGGAAGTTGCACATTTTTCTTTCTGTTTTTTTTTTTTTTTTTTTTTACCTTTTCAGATTTTTCTTGAATTATAGCACTTTTAATTTTATCCACACACATTTTCCGTTAAGCATGTATACCATTTTCTAATTATGCCCGTGTTACAGATTTGTTTTTCTTAATGTGCTTCACCCCTCCCCATTTAGGGTTATTTATTTTAGAACCATATCCACAAAATGAGTTAATAGGATAAAGGTTATTATATAAGCTAATTTTCAGACTGCATGCAATACGTGTCTAAACTTTCCTACATGTAATCAAGTTTTGTTTCATCACTATTTCTTCCTAGGTTAACAGAACCTTAGAATTGTTTTCAAAAGCGTGTAACATTACTAGTAAGCATGTGAATTTTCATGTAGTTAACATTATATTTCATGTAAACCATTCATCTCCTTTGATTAAGGTAGAATTATTTTATTGGTTGTATATCTGTATCTTCTTGTATGACTTTCACATGGGTTTTACTGTTTATTCTATATTTAGATATTTTTAAAATCTTTTCTAAAACTAATTCTAGAACATTGATTATTTTATGTCATATTTATTGTCTTTCCTTAGGTGGGCTTAAATCTGAAATCTTCTCCATCCTGTGTCCCATTTATGTAATGTTTAATTATGAGATACAACAGTAAGTGTGTTGCAAGGCCTTAATGAAAGAACTAAAGTTCTTTCTAAAACCCAGCTCTTTTGATAGAGGGGTGATTGGTATCCCAACTCATTCCCGCCCAACTGAAACCATAGTTTTCAAATTGTTGAAACCCTGGTTTTTCATTTAGCAAGCTGCTGCTTTGAAATAGTCATACAGATATTCTGGAAGCCTGCTGAACTCGAAGGACTCCTTAGTGACAAAACATTGATGTTTTGTAGTGCAGAAGTTTAATCATTTGTGGAGTTCCCGTCATGGCGCAGTGGTTAACGAATCTGACTAGGAACCATGAGGTTGAGGGTTCGGTCCCTGGCCCTTGCTCAGTGGGTTAACGATCCGGTGTTGCTGTGAGCTGTGGTGTAGGTTGCAGATGCGGCTCGGATCCCGTGTTGCTGTGGCTCTGGCGTAGGCTGGTGGCTACAGCTCCGATTAGACCCCTAGCCTGGGAACCTCCATATGCCGTGGGAGTGGCCCAAGAAATAGCAAAAAAGACCAAAAGAAAAAAAGAAGTTTAGTCATTTGTCAAGTGAGAGTTGGCTTCAATGTGGACCTTGGCGGGCAGTGCATGCGGTGCGAAAGCCCGAGTGTTGGTTCCACCATTGGATCTGTGTGTGCGCATTTCCTCAAGTCGCTGGCGGCTGCTGCTTAGAACTCTCGAGTGGCTTCGGTTTGAATTGCAATAACAAACATTTGTTGATGGCTCCCAGTGTGCTAGATACTGCTTAAATTCTTGACATGTACTGGAGATTTAATCTTCATAACAGTGTGTGACTGAAAGGATTTGTGCTCCCCAGGTGTAGATGAGGAAATTGAGGCACAGACTGATAAATGTTCCCAGGATAATGCTGCTAATGCGTGGCAGCTACTAAAGTTTGAAGAGTAAAAATAAACTTATTCTGATATTTTACCCCATTTTGAGTCTTTACTGCAGCGTAGAATTAGAAAAAATGACAGACGTATGAACAGCTAGAAAAATCTACATTTGTTCAAGGTGAAAAACAGTTAAAAAAAAAAAAAAAGAATTCTCAGTAATCACAAAGCATAGGACTGTAAGCAGGAAGAACTCCACTCGGTGTACTAACCTTCTGGGGTGAATAAGAGGCCTTCGATACCCTACAAAGCTTGAACAATGCTATGCAAGTGTCCCTGTTCACTTTTCCTTTCAAACGAGAAGTATTTTTTCAGAGGAAACTGAGTGTTGTTAGGGATTGTAATCCGTATCATCTTAATAGAAATTTACTGGGAACATGAATTTATTTTGACCTTTTAATCTTCTGGTCAAATTGTTGTAAAATTTTCATCTCATTGGCTCCTGTCCTGTAGTTTTAGGGCAAAACTTAGTGGAAGCTGAGTAATGTATTTATTTGGATTGATCTTCAAAAGCAAAGTGTAACTTCTGAAATTGCCCTAATAAACAGATCTGCCAGTTTTCTTCATGATTTTTACATGATGCCTTTGATAATCTATGGAAACTAAAATTTATTATGTGTTGTTTGGTGGTTTTTAAGAAGTTGGGAGATATTATGGGGCCGTGATGATGAAGTTTTGTGTCCTGGAGGCAGGACCATGAAGGATGCAGCTTCCTGGGGAAAACAAGAATTTTTTTTAATAAAACACTCCAAATTGTCCTTCTAGTCTTCACCTTCTTAAGGATAACGTAGCAAAGGCTGATAATTATAAGGGTTAAGTAAAGTGTGTGAAAAAGGTATTCCCTGTATGGGTGTTACATAAAGAAATTAAGGAGGGAGGCGGTGTGTGTCGCTGTGCCATTTAGACCTCTAAATTCAGTGGGTGGTATGGAACAGCGGGCATTTATTAAAACTCCGGGTTCTGGGTGTTTATAGCCAAACCACAGAGAAGGAGGATTTTGGGGTGCTGTTTGCTTTCTAGGCTAGTGCTTATTCAAACATGGCTCCAGTTAACTCCAGGTCAGAACAGAAATGTCGGCTCTGGGACTGATGAATTTTCAGAATGCATTGGCCTTTTATCTTTTAGGATCTGTGGGCTCAGGCAAAGCATATCCTTGCTCAGTTGTCAGCCTTGAACTGACACTTTTTGCCTGTAGTCTCCCACGTGCTCACCTGCTACTTTTTAGCTGTTAGACCCTTATTATCCTTGTTCACAAAATGGTGAATTTTATAACTCTTATGTAAGATGTTACAGCCAGTGACCAGCTTGTTAAGAGGAAAGTCGTAACTGTTGCAGCTGTTGGACATCCAGGCCCTCACTGCGCCTCCTCGCCACCCTCTAGAACACCTCCCTGTAACACTTGCTGTAAAGAGGAAGTGAGGCCTTCATTTGGCGGAAGGAGGATTGAACTTAGGAGAACACGATATTGTTGTTAGGCTGATGTGGTAACATTATATACATCGTCATGGAGTAGACCATCATGGGGTTAGTAGAAACACATGCTGAAAAACTCTAGGGAAGAGCTGGTGTTGTTGTTTAACTTAAGGGAGGATTTGGTAGAGGAAGCCACTGTGGAGTTGATACTCCTTTAGCCTATAGCACAGACTCGAGTGTCTGCCATTCTTCCTGTTGACTAGAACAATTGGAAGAGTAAGTTTGGGTGTCCATATTTGGGGACAGTGGCCAGAATGGGCAGTAGGAACATTGTAGCTACTGTACTGGGAGATAACGGACATTTATGTCTTGACCTCAAAAAACGCCTACCCACAGTGTAGTCTAGAGTAGAATATATGTCAAGGTGTTGAAAGGGAAATCCCAGCAGATTTGTCAGCTTACAGAAGAAAATTGGTTGACTTTTGAGATTTTCATACTATACTATCTGTAAAATGATGATATAGTTGAAATCTTAGTCTCTGTAAATATCAAATGGGTCTTATATAGTGCCATACGTATTACGTATTCAAATATTATGTAGTGATTATTTATTCTTGTCAGTCGAGTTTATTTAGTAGCTCTGGCTCACTTTGGGTCCCTAAATAAGAAGCCTAAAAGCAGCCTCCGGCTTTTCATTTTGCACATCCATCTGAGAGCTGCTGCCAGCTTAGGTATGATGGGTCTTTTCCTGTTGAAAGACTTAAAATCTTGGCTTTCACTTTGGCCTATTCTCAAGTGTCATTTTAAGTTGATTTGTTTTGCTAACGCCGTAACAAATAATGTGCTTCCTAATTAGCCCATATGTAGTGAGGCAAGGTGCCCACCTGCATACTTGGTATTGACTATTTCGTGTAAGAAACTTTTAGCTCAGCTTTGCGCTGTGAGGCGGGGTGGGTGGGGGGATTGTTAGAGCACCTGAAGAAGTCTGTCCTCTTACCTCTTAGTGACAGAGTTCACGAGAGTACATCATGAAAGCTAGGGGTACGTGGTGGTTGCTTCGGACAGTGTGCTGTTGAACAGAACGCCTCCTAAGTCGTTCTGACCCTAATTACGTCTTTCCTCTACCACTGTAATAACCTCTTAACTAGCCCCCTCATCTCCATATTGTCCTCCCTCTAATCCAGTTCTATATATGGCTGCTAGGTTAATCTCCTTGAAATATGTCTCTTCTTCTGTCACTCCCTTATCCTAAATTTTTGAAAAAGCTCCCCATTTCCTGGAGCAAAGGGCCAAACTTCTAAAGTCTCATGATGTGGCCTAAATTTCCCATCTTTCTGTATATAGTGCTTGCTTTTAGAGTGGTTCTTAATGCTGGGAAGTTGGAAATGTGTATGGGTATTTTCATGGGGGGCGGGGGGTGCAAAAGTGCTGGATGAGAGACATTCCTACTCATAGAAGGTGTGGCCAGAATGGCAGTGATACACCCATTGAGCAGTATGGCACGACTTTGAGTTGCGGCTCTTCAGTGCATGCTTCATGCTTTCCTCCTTTTATACTTTGCTAATCTCTCTCTGGCTGGGATTATCCTTTCCCCTTATCTGTACACAAATGTTACCCCCTCCTCAATATTCAGATATGGGACCATGTCTATAACGCCTCCTCAGATCCATTGTGTTAAGTCATCTCTCCTGCTGAGCTGCCATTAACACTTTACCCATGACTTACTTTGTGGTGCCATTTTCTATCTTGCCTCGTAGGCACATGCCGCATCTCTCTTTCTAGACTTTGAGCTCCTTTGAAAGGTAGATGATCATGTTTGTATCCCCAGCATGTATAGCAGGCTTCCTTGCAGGTCATGAACACTTGTTTCCTTTGAATGGATGAAGACGTTTGTTCCTGCCTCGAAGCAATGATAAATTAAGGAACGACTGCTAGTTGTTTGAAAGTCCCCAGTAAAGGGTCTGCAGTAGTTTTGGTGTCTCTCTCTCTCTCTCTCTCTCTTTTTTTTTTTCCTTTGTCTTCTTGTCTTTTAGGCCAGCACCGACGACATATGGAGGTTCCCAGGCCAGGGGTCGAATCAGAGCTGTAGCTGCCAGCCTACACCACAGCCATAGCAATGCAGGATCTGAGCCACATCTGCGACCTACACCTCAGCTCACAGCAATGCCGGATCCTTAACTCTGAGCGAGGCCAGGGATTGAACCTGCATCCTCGCGGATACTAGTTGGGTCCGTTAACCACTGAGCCACGACGGGAACTCCTGGTTTCTCATACATTTTATAATTACTCTCCTGATCACACTGACTAAAATGTGGTAGCTTCTACTTGCCAATTCCAGCCAACACGTGAAACAATTAGAGGATTGTTTCATCTTTTCTCCTTTGAAGGAAGCAGTAGAGTGGGTGCCTGGGTCGGAATTGTTTTTACCAGGTACAATAAAGGAGCATTAAAACTGTCAGTCTTGTAAAGTGCCTGAGCCCACTCTCCCGATGTTTCAGTTGTTATTTGAGACCCAGTGAGGCCAACTTGTCCAAGGTGACAACGTGAATCCCAGTGGACATCATTTCAGCACTATTGTATTTTCTTTGTTTTCATTGACATTTTTCTGTGACATCTCTAATTTGTACTTAGAATGACCTGCCTCTTCAAAGATGGCCTCCTTTTTAATTTTTCCTCTTGACATAATGAAAGCCTATCCCAGTGCTCTCTGTTTAGGCTTTAACTCACTGATTATAGTGACAGCATTAGTCTTAGCTCTTGCTAGAATTTTTTCAGTGCCTTAACTGGCAAATGAGATGATGAGAAGAAGAAATTCTTAATTTTACATCTCTTTTGCTCATTTGCAGGATCAACAACAGGCAGTCTAGTTGATGAATAGTGGGTTTCACAATGCACTGGAATTCCGTACCCTCACCTGCCCTATGGCTGAAAGCAGAGTTCTTTATGATACTGGTGGCATTTAGTTCTATGAAATTCGTATGACTTCTTTGTTAGGCTGTACGGCAGGGAAACGGTGATATTGCCTAGTCGGTGAGAGAGTTTACTAGTTTCGTACTGTTAGACATCAAGGAATAAAGGTAGGACCAGTTATAGGGAAAAATATTTCAGCTTAATACGAAAAAACGGGAGTTCCCATCATGGCTCGGTAGAAAGGAATCTAACTAGCATCCATGAGGACACAGGTTTGATCCCTGGCCCTGCTCAGTGGGTTAAGGATCCAACATTGCTGTGAGCTGTGGTGTAGATCAGAGCCATGGCTTGGACCCTGCGTGGTTGTGGCGTGGGCCAGCAGCTACAGCTCCGATTTGACCCCTAGCCTGGGAAACTTCATATGCCATGGGTATGGCCCTATAAAAACCAAAATATATGTGTGTGTGTGTGTGTGTGTGTGTGTGTATGAAAAACACTTTCTTTTAAGAAAGGCATTTGGTGAGAGAGAGTGGTCTGTCCGAGAAAGTTAGTTTGCTTTCTTCCAAGGTGCTAACACATGGGCTGAAGAACCAGATGGTAGGAATGTTGTGGAGGGGATTTGACAGCACATAGGAGGCTCGACAAGCTTTCAAGCTCCCATCCAGCCCACAGACTCTGTGGGTTCTGTGACTTAGAATTTGTGAAAATGATGAGACCAATTAAGTGCCAGTAGAAACAGCGCATCTGCACTTGTATTTCCTCAGAGTCATCCCAAGTGGGGTACCTGATTCTTGGTGAAGCTTACTTACACTGTGTGGCAATGATCCTGCCTTTTTTTTTTTTTTTTTTTTTTGCCTCTTCCTATAGTAACTGATATAATTGAACTATATATACATCAAGAAAAATGAAAACTGGTTTTACAGTCTATGATCGTGAGTTTCCTTTTTAATTGTAAATCATTCCTAGTTATAACAAGTTGCTGGGACAGAAGGAATAGCATTTGTGGCTCCGTAGGAATTAAGAAAGGGAGAAAACTTTTTTTGCTGTCTTGAAGTTTTCACTTGGAATAGAAATCAGGGTCTGAACTTTATTTTATCATTTGATTTATACGTCCTCCTTTCTATCCCAGGAATGACTTTGGCCAGCCTTAGAGCAAATTGGCCAGATGCTTATCTATTTTGATAAAGCTTTCCTTTCTCTTATTAATCATTAAAGCAGAAGTAATCATAATGGAATGTCATTCCAGTAATTATGGAAATATTCAAAGTATGTTCGCATTTGTGATTTCATCCAGTACATGCTGACGGTTACCTGGATTGTGCGAAAGAATCCTTTCACAAGGGGAAACCCAAGGTACTGGAACTGGGGAGTTCTTGGCAGAGCCAAGGCCACATTCTTCGACCAGTTCCTTTCAGGTATCTTCATGATTGGGCTGCAGTATCTGTGGTCCTACCCAAGGCTGCACATCTTTTTTTTTTTTTCCCCCCATTGTAGCTGATTGACAGTGTTCTGTCAGTTTTTCTACTGCACATCTTCTGTAAGGGAGGGAGAGAAGAGTTTCATGCCTTGCCAGAGTCAGTACCTTATTTACCTTTCTGATTTCCTGTTGTTTCTTGATTGCCTTTCCCAGGCCTGGGAAATTAATGTAAACAACACTGACCTCCTTTATGGTTGTTGAGGATGTTTACTGTTGGGGTCTGATTGTCTTCCGGGGAGGGGTGGGAGGGAAGTTAATTTAAAGAGATCTTAATCAGAGTAGTAGGTTCTGTGATACATGTGTTTGAAAACCAGTTCTGGGGTCCTCCATCCTGGCACTGGCCTGCCATTCTGATAAGGGATCGGTCTGAAGATGAGACGTGCAGTTCCTTTGAGAGTAAGCCCTCCAGGCTGTTTAAAGGGGTCTTATTTTTCCGTGTAAACCTCATTCTGTCATAGGTTACAGTCCTTTGGGGGCAGATATAGGTTGTTAGTTGGCTGAAAATAGAACTTAATTGGCTACTGCACTGTGAAGTAATGATTTTTAATTTGGCATGAGTCATAATTCCATCAGCCCTCTGGGTCCTTAGAGTTGTATGTTAGAACATGTAACTGCCCCCCCCCCTCCCCCCCGGTACTCTGCTCCTCTGCAGACCAGATCTGCAGACCTCTGTGTGTGATTGTGCTTTGTGCACTCTGGAACTTCTGACCATGTTGGGGGCGGGGGGTGGCGGGGAGGATCTGTGTCTGCCCCACCTCTGAGGGGTGCCAGAAGGTGTGTCTGCTGAGATTTTTTTTTTTTTTTGTCTTTTTGCTATTTCTTGGGCCGCTCCTGCAGCATATGGAGATTCCCAGGCTAGGGGTCCAGTCGGCGCTGTAGCCATCAGCCTACGCCAGAGCCACAGCAACGCGGGATCCGAGCCGCATCTGCAACCTACACCACAGCTCACGGCAACACCGGATCGTTAACCCACTGAGCAAGGGCAGGGACCGAACCCGCAACCTTATGGTTCCTAGTTGGATTTGGTAACCACTGCGCCACCACGGGAACTCCGTCTGCTGAGATTTTCAATTGCTGTATGTTTGCTTGCTGTGGAAGTGCCGAGGACTAGAACTGTCCGGCAGATGAGCCATTTTCTTGACTGGAGGTTTTCCTCTTTTGCTAAATAGGAAGGGCACCCACTGGGGTGGGACAGTAACATACACGGCCAGTGATTGCCTGTGAATTCAGCAGAGATCTCGCAGGGGTGTGGGGACTTGGGGTAGGCACCCGCTCACAGAAAACTGGGGGGAGAAGTCAATTCTGGTTCTATTTCCTTTGAAGGGCAGTTATCATCTCACCTTCCGAGGCAGGCATGAACCACTTCCCAGTGGTCATGAAGAGCTCAAGTTACTGCTCCCAGCAGACGTTGAACCAGATGTGCCTGCTGTTACAGAAGTGAAGTCTGGCAGCTGTTAGCTCACCTCTTTAATATTCTTACTCTGTCTACCTCAGCCTTTTTAGATTTTTGAAGCCTTATTAGGTGTGAACAATTTTTGCCCAAAGGAACCAGCTTCTTCTCGCCATTGACTGACAGGATAGTGGCCATCGGACACGATGAGCCCAACGTTGTGATTCTTGTTTTCCTCGATGCGTGTGGTGTGTTTGTGTTAACAGACCAACGGCAGCTGTAGCGCGGTTGTTTGGTGTCATAGGGAGATGAATGTCCTTCCCGTTTGCAGCTTTATATGTTTGTACTTACTGAGAGATGGGCACTTGTAGCATGTGGCTGATCAAGGTGGCCAAATCTCAAGGGAGTGGTGGTAGGCCAGGCCGGCCTGTATGTTCCTGCCGACTCTTGAAGCAGCCGAGCTTGGACTTGGCCTGAGCCTCTTACTGCTCTTTGGCTTCATGTGACATTTCATGAGAGAAATTTCTCTTCAGTCATGAAGGCTTCATTGAGCACCTACTGTGCCCAGATGTTTGTTTCTGCCCTGAAGACTTCTTAAAATTTCCCTGGCCTGGTTGTTACTTTAATCATGTTATAACATAGATGTTATTTTGACACTTTTTTTGTTGTACCAAGAGGAAACATGTTAAATTGAAACCTTTGGGTTCCTAGACATTTATGGTTAATGGAACCATATCTAGATAGTATTCCTAGGTATAAAGAAAGCAGTTATCAGAAAGGTACTGACTTGTGGAGTTCCTCCGTGGCTCAGCGGTTAACAAGCCCGACTAGTATCGGGTTCAATCCCTGGCCTCACCCCGTGGGTTAAGAACCCGGTGTTGCCGTGAGCTGTGGTGTAGGTCTCAGACTCGGCTCGGATCCTGTGTTGCTGTGGCTTAGGCTGGCAGCTGTAGCTCTGATTCGACCCCTCGCCTGGGAACCTCTATATGCCATGGGTGTGGCCCTAAAAAGCAAGGGGAAAAAAAAAAATTAAAGGTACTGACTTTTGAGTTTCTGCATGTGGATCGTATTGTACGTATTAACCGAGTGAAGCTTCAGAATACTGTCCCAGATTTGCTCTGCCCTGCGCTGTTGAAGTCTTCCTCCTTGGTCTTATTGTACAAGCTTTTGAAACCCAGTTTCAAATATCATTCCCACCAGTCTCCCTTTCCACACTGCCGCTCTGTTCTTTGTAAAATTCCAGTCACATCCCTCCCCTTCCCAGAAAGTTCTCTTCCTTGCTATATTCGAGGTTAACACCTCTGCCTGGCAAACAGCTCCAGGCCCTTGCTGAGCTGCCCCTGGCTCCCTGTCCGGCAGTTACCTCCTTTCTGAACCCCGTTCTCTTCTACAGCTCATCTTGTGTCCCTCCTCCTGGCAAACTCTACCTCAGCCTTCCCATTAGACAACTTGAGAAAAGTGCTTCTCATTTTCTGCCGTCCTTATTTCTTAAAAGAAGGAACAGCTAATTCCCCAAATGTAAAATGTCTGTGTGTGTATAATATGTTTTTAAGAATAACAAACAGCCTTGCAATTTGGAATACTTTACGTTTGTACAAACCGAAACTCGACACATTGCTGTCTTTTTTTTCATTTTTGAAAACTTCACCACAAGCCCTAGTTTTACAGACGTGTGTTTTTGAGTCTCTCGTGTCTATAGTGAAATTGGCAGAAAGGCTGGAAATGCGAGAATGAGAAGGGATCAGGAAAAGTGTTTTTAAAAGATTCTGTTTATTGAAATGAAGAACATTGAGAGAGTAGAACGGCCCAGACAAACCTGGCGGTGATGAAGGGGGCTTACTTCCAGGAGGGCAGTGGACTTGACCAGCAGAAGGGAGGAGAGATAGTCCGAGCAGGGGCATTAATCGGAAGATGAACAGCATTGAGACAAAGGGTGAGCTGTGAAACCCTCCCCCAAGATTGTTTAAAGGACTGCTTGAGTTTTTTGAGTTGTCTCCTGATTATACAGAGACAGAAATGATACCGATTCATCTTGTGTGTTCTGATGCATGCTATTCAAAGAGGAAAGGAACAAATGCCTCATACAAGTATATTAGTGGTGAGATGACATTCTTACAGAAGATCATCCATGGTGGCCACTGGGGAACTTGAGCCATCTAAGCCTTTTGGCCTAGAAGTAATTTAGTAATTAAGGATCTTTCTGGGTGACTGTAATTGTTAGATATCCGATAGTCATGAAATTTAGTTGGCATTCTTGCTGTTGAATTGATTTTTAATGTTTATTTGCAAAACCTTAAATGTGTGTCCAAAGCCTTGAATGCTTTCCCAAAGTTATCCATTGTACCCTCCCCAGATATGAAATAGCAATTTTACAGGCTAGCAAAATGGTATTTAATGGTGGCTGACAGGATAGTGTTTAAGGACAATATGTATTGGATACTTAAATTTTTCTATTATCTGACTCTTGGCACAGATCATTGAATTTAAGCTGTACTGAGATTGCAGAAGATCTGGCTGCCTTAATAACCCAAGCTATGCAGCGTGTTTATTTAGTCCCAGGACCTTCCTGTGTCTTTCTGCTTTCTAAGCATGTACAGAAGAAAATAAAACAATTTTGGTTTCTACCTTCACATCCATTTGCATTAGGAAAGATGTCTAAAAAAAAAAACGGTAGGGACATTTTCAGGACGCTTCTTGAGCCTGGGGCACACCAATTTTTTGTGGTTGTTGACTTTTTTTTTTTTTTTTTCCTTCTCTAATGTTTGCCTTCTTTGACTTCCCTTCAAGATCCAAGGTTTCACCACATTTCACCTTAAAAATTTGAGGCTAAATTTGATCATGCTGCAGCTGTAAAGGATGTTCTGTTTCATACCCACATCATTTTGTCTTGAATTTCATTTTAAATTGATCACTGTATTTTAGGCATAGGCAATGTCTTCTTAATGGCTTCTTGGATAAAATACATTGTTGAGTTAGATAAGTAAATGAAATCGTCTGGGTTACCAAGCATGACTCACTTAAAATCTCATTTGGAACAATTTCTCCGTCCACCCTTTGTTAACCATATATCCTGCTGGCTTTTTGGTACTGGGACTTGCACAAGAGTTGAAATAAGCCCCAAAGATCTGGATTTGGGGTGACGGCCCCCTCCTCAATTCAAGGACTGTGGATCTCTTTCCTTTCTGCTTTTTTTTTAATCTGTTTTTGGCTTTACTTTCATCTTTTTCTGCTTGTTTATTCTTCCTTAGGAAAGCATGAGCATATGCATTAGAATGCAAAGAATTTTGGAATGATTAAATGGAAATAATATCATATACATAACCCATATGGGTTGTCTGAGTAAGTTTCCTCTTTATGATAGGCCAACATTTGCATATTTGCTTATAGCTCCTCCCCCATATCTTTGTGAGGGTGCCTCTGGTACACACGGTAAGCTTCGCATCCTTTCCTGTGTCCTGCTCATCAAAACCCTTTCTACCTAGTCCACTATCCTGCCGCTCAAAATTCTTAGGTCGTAATTGGGCTGTAGAATGGTGAGGGATAATAATTGTTAACCATTGAACATTGTATTAACCTGTTGAAAAAATGGGATGAAAAATCAAAGCCATCAGTGTTTTCTTCATCCCTTGTATCCTCTCTCCTTTTGAAGAGGTTAGCTTTACTGGTGCTAAATTAAAGCAAGATGATCTGTAAACTTTGCAAAGACATAGTTTAAAGGCCCTGGGGAAAAGGTATTGTTCCTCATTATAATTTTCCTGGAATACTGCAAATAAAATTGGCTATTGGTAAATCAGTTTGTGTTGTAGAACCACTGGGAATAATGGTAAACTCTTTTTAAAGTTTCTAATGTAGAAAGGATAGGTTTGTTTTTTTTTTTTTTTTTTTTTTTGTAGAGTCTTTTTAAAAACACAAGTAATCACTAATATTCTGTTACGTTGAGATTTTTTTTTTTTTCCTGCACTTAATTTTAAACAGTGCTGCTCGGTTTCAATTTGGATTGATGAACAGAATAGTCAACTAAATGTGGGCAGGACAAAGTGTCGAAGTTTACCAGTTATGAACGCATTTGGCATTTGGGGATTAATTCTATATTCTTTGAAAATAATCCCAGGTCAATACTTGATTGCTAAATCTTAATTTAACTATTTCCTGTGAATTAGATGAAATTGTTAGCTGTCCATCTGTTCAAAATTCATATGGATGGGGTTCAATTATTTTATTTTTAAATTCTGATTTTGCGTGTGGAGTGGAAGTTCTAGTAAAAGCTGGAAAGATGTGAGGGGCAGGTGGAGTTATTAGGGATGTAGGGGGGGTGGTGGTGAGTCAATCCATTTGTCTTAAAACAATACAGCTCTTGGTGCCTCTATTAAACCCTGTACCCCAGGGACATGCAGTGGTGGTGAGGGTGGGACTCAGGTTTGAGTCACCTTCTCATGAGTCTGATTCTATCTGTCATTTCACAGGAACAGCGGACATAATTGGCTTTTGCTTTTTAAGGTTGTACGGCTTTCTTGATGCAGGAAATTGGGGTATTCATTGGAGTGCTGTTGATGAGTATTGATGCTTTAATGTCTCACCACTGTTTGTTATCTGTCTACAGGTACAGGGGGCATCTCTACTTTGAAATTTGGCTGTTATTTTCCTTCTCTCTCTTCTTCCTTTCCTGCCTCTTGAGCTCCCAATTTAGATTAAAACTTAAATAGTTTAGGCCTAGAATAAATAAGACATTTATACAATTGCAGTTTGTTTATTTATTTTGTCTTTTTAGGGCCCACTCACAGTGTTTGGAAGTTCCCAGGCTAAGGGTCAAATCGGAGCTGTAGCTGCCAGCCTACACCATGGCTCACAGCAACACCGGATCCTTAACCCACTGAGCAAGGCCAGGGATCAAACCTACGTCCTCTTGGATATTAGTCAGATTCATTTCTGCTGAGCCATGATGGAAACTTCTACAAATGCAAATTTATTACTATTGAATTTTAAAAAATGAACTTCTGGGGTTCCCGTCATGGTGCAGTGGAAACGAATCCGACTAGGAACCATGAGGTTGCAGGTTCAATCCCTGGCCTCGCTCAGTGGGTCAAGGATCCGGCGTTGCTGTGAGCTGTGGTGTAGGTTGTAGACACAGCTCAGATCAAGCGTTGCTGTGGCTCTGGCATAGGCTGGCAGCTTTAGCTCCGATTAGACCCCTGGCCTGGGAACCTCCATATGCCTCAGGTGCGGCCCTGAAAAGACAAAAGACAAAAATAAAAAGAACTTCGAAAGTGTTTTTTTTTTTTTCTTTTTCTTTCTTTTTTTTTTTTTTAAATAAAGTTTCCAAGTACTACCTGTATCTGTGGAGATGACAGTTATATCGGAGGAAGGGAGGGCAGGAGTTTGATCTGTCTTCTCTTTCCTTGCTGTGACCTGATTTGGTAAAGGTATTTCCACCTCAAAGGAGGATCTCAAGAATGCCACAGAGTCTCATTTTTTGGTGAATGGCTGCAGCTTTGATGTTATCAGGCCCTTGCTTGAGTGTGGATGTTAAAACACGGCAAAATTTCAGGGAATCATAGGGAATTAATCTATTTTATGTAACGTTTACAGACTGATGGGCATTTAGAGATAGAAGGAACCTCATTTAGATCCAGCCACTTTTTCTTTTCTAACAGAGGAGGAAATTAAAGCCCAGAGAGATTAAGTAATTTTATTCAACAAACATAATTGAATATGTACCATATGTCAGAGCCAATCCTAGGAGCTGGGGGCTACAGAGATGAATAAGTTGAGGTCCCTGTTGGAGATAGATGCATAGTTCTCAGATCATACAGCTTGTAATTAGAAGGATAGGAAGTAGAATATTTATGAATCATTCATCATCAAATCTTTATTTATATGACAAGAAACGTGTCAACCTTCTGTCCTTCCCCTTTAACTTATTAAATCGTCTAATGAAGTTGATCCCCACTTGCTTATTTTGTCGGACTAAATCTGGTGTTCTCCCTTGACTTGCATACTTCTTCTGGCTGCTGCTTTTTCTGGGAAGATGAATGTCCACTTCTTATCTCCATTTTAGCAACTCTTCGGCCTCTTACAGTGCATCCCTTGCTGAAGTTACCGCCATCTCCAGTAGGCTCGTTTCTGCCCTTACTTTGACCACTTTGAAGGCGCTGCCTGTGGTCGTACCTTCTTCACCCCACTCCCCCTTGGCTCCTTGGCGGCCGATCCTCCTCCCTCTTTGCCTTTTGCGTTTCCCTTTGTGTTCCCACAGCCACTTTGTAACTCGCCAAACGGGCCGCACTGGTGCACATCCAGTAGCAGCTGGTGGTTCCTCCTTCAGGACTCAGCTCTCATCTCATGGAGAAGCATAGGTGACCTTGTGAGGAACGGGGCACTTGCCCTCTTCCGTTCTTCTTCTTTTTTTTATTTTTATTTTATTTATTTATTTATTTTTTGTCTTTTTGCTATTTCTTGGGCCGCTCCCATGGCATATGGAGGTTCCCAGGCTAGGGGTCGAATCGGAGCTGTAGCCACTGGCCTACACCAGAGCCACAGCAACGGGGGATCCAAGCTGCGTCTGCAACCTATACCATAGCTCAGGGCAACGCCGGATCGTTAACCCACTGAGCAAGGGCAACCTCACGGTTCCTAGTCGGATTCGGTAGCCACTGCGCCACGTCGGGAACAACCCCCCCCCCCCCCCCCCCCGATTCTTCTTACATAGATAGCACTTTGTGCTTATTCACCGATCCTGTGATTGTGTGTGGTCTGTCAGGCTTCTCCTTTTGAGCTTTTCCTCTCTGGAAAACAGGGACAACTTTTTCCAGCTGTTTTTAAAATGTACTTCTGTGCAGAATGACTTCTCTCTAGCTCAGACCACCCGCCCCGCCAGCAGTCGACCCTGTTTTGCTCTTCGGGGCCTGTGAGCTAGGCCAGTGCACTGCTGCCAAGCAGCAGCCTGCGGTGATGTGCTATTAATGGTAGATTTATAGTGCTATCAGTTGTCAGTATATTAATTCATATAAGATTAAACAAAACCCTTCAAATCGATTGGCACATCTTTTTAAAAAATTCATAAATTATACATACATAAACTTGAGCCAGTCTCTGATTAAATCTTGGTTTATAATTAATGTGAGACACAACCGAAATTTTTTACAGGTGAAATAAGGGGATTTTCTAGTTCTAAATGCAGTAGTGCATTTGCTACATAATGGTACTTTTTTCCGTATTTAATTATAACCTTAAACATCTAGGGTTCAGTTGTGCTCAGCAGCACCCCATCCTGCAGAAGACACAGTTTTTGCCTTTAAGGAAATACAGTGTACTGCAATTAAAAAAGACCAGGCAGATTGGTTTTCCCCAGTGCTAATTCTCTTTACATCACCATGATAGTTCTTTGAGGCCTGTTAATAAGCGGATCCATTTGCTGAGCTGGAAAGTTTTTCTCGTTTCCCCATTTCATTTGGGTTGCTGACCCTTCTTCATCCTTTGCTGTACACTTGCCCTTGATAACAATTAGATCCATAAAGCTAAATTAAGGTAAAAAGCGGAATATTCTTGATAGAGTAAGTGACCATATATTAGCATTAAACTGTTCAGAAGGAAATATTAGGTGATTTTTTAAATTTGTTTTTGTTTTTCCTCAAAGCCATTTATTTCTGATTAGTACTGATAACAAACCTTATGCATTATGCCTTTTATTCTTTGAAAGTATGGAGATAGGGATGCAAATTTTTAAGCTGCTGGCTCAGAATTTTTGTGTTTGTTTTCTCTGTAACCTCCTGGTCTTGGGTTGTGTTCAGATCGGTAAGATTTATTGGGTGAACATTCTGTAGCTAAGTGGCAAGATGTTCTGGCTTCTCATTAGCAGTGACCCTGGATAGTTTTCTCACATTCAGCAACATTTGTTGGGAACCACCCAGCATCCCTGTCATCTAACAGTGAGGCAGAGCTGGGCTTCCGGGTGAGTAGGTCACCTTGCATTTGTCTCCATGGGGGCGGGGTGCTTTGTAGGGAGTGCTTGGGTTGATGGGTTTCCCTTCTCTCTCTGCATGTGAACTCTACTCTTGTAGTACAAAGAGCTTATTGCATAGAAGAGGAGAATGACTCTTCGCTTGCTCTAAGCTGGAGAGGCATCACAGGGTCCTTAGAGGCCTTGTAGTAGAATCCAGTAGCCATGGGTGTTTGAGACAGTTAAATTGAAGTTCAATTTTTGCACCTGCCACTTTCTGCTGTTGTGAGCTTTGGTCTAAATTACGCTGAGCCTCTTTTCCTTCGTCTGTTTTAAAAAAAAAAAAAACAAAACAAGCAAACTATATTTGCTGACTGTTGAATTCTGTTGAGGATTAAATGAGTACAGTGGGATTAAAAAGGTGAGTCAGATGCTGTTTTTAAGCTTAAATAGCTTTGTATCACCTGTGCAGTGTAAGAAGCATGTATACCGACTTGGGCCAGATGAGCCATGAGAGAAGACAGGATATTTGATGAGAGAGCTCAGAAGGTTGTCTGAGGATGGTGGGTGGCATTTGAGTGTAGCCTTGCAGAACGTTTGGCATTTTAGTAATAAGCACGGTCTTTAGCACTGAGATAGCAGTCACATTTCAGGCACAGGATGTAACATTAAAAGGGGAGTAGAGGATTCGGTCATGGGGCTTGTTCAGGAAGGAAACAATTTGGAATGTAGTTGGTGGTTGGGATTGGAAGTGGGTGAGCATGTTTGATTATATCCATAATTAATCCCTTTTTGTAGCCAGTGAAGGCTGAGGCTTCATAGCTGAAAATTCTCATGTTAACTGGGATTTTGAATTTGTTAACATGCTATGGCTTCTACCCAGTTAAATCAGAATATTATTGGGAATGAGTTCCACTTGTCTCTTCCTCGTGGTTAAAAAAAACGACAACAACATAAAATTTACATTCTTAAGCGTTTAAGTGTACCATTCAGAAGCGTTAAGGATATTCACATTGTTGTGAGACAAGTCTCCAAAACTTCATCCGGCAGAACTGAAGCCCTGTACTCACTACTCAGTTACTTTCACCCTTCCTCTCAGTATCGGGGAACCACTGAGCTCCACTTTTTTTGGACAGTCAGCTTAAGAGACATTCTAGATTTCATCTAGTAACATTGCAGGATAAATTATGTGATAGCAAATCTGCTGTTAGCTCATTTTTCCGTCTTGCTGGAGTAGAAAAATGACATGTTTGTGTTCTGTGGGTTTGCCCATGCCCACTAGCCCCCACCTGTATACACAGGCCTCTTCATGCAATGTAGTGACCACACTGACCCAGTTAAGATTTTTTTTTTTTTTTTTTTGTCATCTTGTTAGGGCCACACCACGGCATATGGAAGTTCCCAGGCTAGGGGCTGAATTGGAGCTGTAGCCGCTGACCTATGCCACAGCCACAGCAATGAAGGATCCGAGCCTTGACTGTGATTACACCAGGGCTCACAGAAACACCGGATCCTTAACCCACTGAGAGAGGCCAAGGATTGAACGTCAGATTTGTTAGCACTGAGTCGCAACGGGAACTCCGTTCTTTTCCATCTTTACGGTGACCCCAACTTAAAACTACAAATACATACCTCGTATGGGTGGTCTTTAAAATCACAAAATGAGAGTCCAGCAAAGTATTGGGAAAAAATTGTGAATCCACTGTTTCTTCTCTTGCTGCTTAGATTCTCTTGCTGCTCAGATTCTGTATCTTAGAGGCTTCGTGCATTTGACACGCAATAATAGTTTGACTGTCTTGCCTTGACTCCAGCGTGGTGCCTGTGTCACCAGCTGTTACATTGCTCAAGCATTTCTCTTGATCAGCTATGTTAACTGTGCGCGCTCTCCGAGTGCGGTCCATCCGTTCTTCTGAGGGCTTTGTGCACATTTTACATTACAGGTGGCTCTGCTGTCTGAGGGTTGGCCAGGTAGAGGTAGCCTGGAACAGGTAAGAGGCAGTATTATCTCCGGAGAGTGTGGGACTCCTGCTATCTGATGTTGCACACTTTGTCCAGTTGTCTGGGGTGGTGCTTTTGGCTACTGAGTCAGGAACCACCCCAGTCGTTTGACTGGAAACAACTTAACCTGAGGATTTATTAGTCAGGTGCGGGAAGACTAAAAAGGCAAAAAGAGAACCCTGAGGGTCCCATGGAGGTTTTACCTACATGCCGCAGTTAAAACCTCTAGGAACCACCTCAAGATTGAAATAGGAACACTTAGGGGAGGTCCTGTTGCGGGTCAGTGGTTAAGGAACCCGTCTAATGTCCATGAGGACTCAGTTTCCATTCCTGGCCCTGCTCAATGGGTTGAGGATCGGGCGTTGCCGTGAGCTGTGGTGTAGGTTGCAGACGCGGCTCGGGTTCTGCAGGGCCATGGCTGTAGTGTAGGCCGGCAGCTACAGCTCCAATTAGACCCCCAGCCTGGGAACCTCTATATGCTGTGGGTGTGGCCCTAAAAAGACAAAGAAGGAAAGAAATATAAATACTTAGGCATTTGGAGGTCGGACCCTTTGGAAGTTGAGGCCTTGAAGGGTGGAAGAGTCCCTTGGTGGTGGTGGCGCTGGGGCCCAGGCCTCCCAGGAGGGGCTGCCAGTTGATTGGTTCAGGTGCATCTGAGGAGGTGCAATGCTCCTGGTGCTGGGAGGGTTGGGAAAACTGCAAGCTGGAATCAGTTGCAGCGACTGGAACAAACTGCTAATGCTGAGAAGTATTGCCCTGGAGAAGCTGATTGGAATAGGAGAGGGTCTGTTGTCCCTGCTTCTGCCTGTCCGTTCTCCCTCTAACATCCCCTATTGGCAGAGCCTAACAAGGAACCAGCTGGCAAAGCAGGAACGTGGTTGGCGGTTTTCCCACCTCGGCACCACAAAGTGGAATTTTCAAAAGGCTAGGTTTGAAACTGACTGACAATAGCTCCATAACTGGCACAAATCCTGTGTCCAACTTAATCTCCTTGAGTTTCCCTGGAGCTGGTGGCTTTGGATGGGCATGCGTTTCTTACTGAAATGAGTTGACCCTTTCAGGTCTTGGGGGGAGGGGGGAGGGTTGTGTGTGGAACCAGATGGGAGTGAAAACCCTGCGGGTAGTGTCAGTTCCTGCTTCCTCAGTGGTTGGGAGGCAGGCGATAGAAAGTAGCCTGGGGTCTTCTGCTCTGTTAGCCGGTACTCTGGGCATGTTTTTTCGGTGGACACCTAACTTCTCAGTTGAGTAAAGCCAATAATTCCAGTTTTATTGGTTGCTGTGAGGAATAGAAATAACATGAAGTGTAGAAATTTAAGCCAGAGCTAACCTTTTGTTTTCAGGGGTTCACTCAGAAGCCCAGCAATAGGGGAAACAAAGTGTGTGCTTGTCAAAATGGGACGGTGATGTGATTGACCTAAAAACAGGGTTAAATAGGCGCAGTTAAAGTGACCCTACCAAAAGGAAGAGCTCAAACTGCGTTCTCAAAGACCAAGGCCCTGGCCTCAGGTCACCATGGATACAGACAACTGTGGGTGACAACCTCTGGTGCAGGGTGATGCCCCCTTTTCATGCCCTCCTGCCCCCACCTTCACCTGGCCATTCTGGCAATCTAGCTACTGGTCTACCTGTTCACTATGTGCCAATAACTGGCACAAAATAACCGGACACATTCATGACTGTGTATCTTTCATCTGGGTCAAGGGCTCTCCTCTTCCCCAGGAGCAGCCTTCAGCGGGTCTGACTCGAGGCTTGTCAGGGTCCCTTCCTGTGCTCACACAAGCATGCCGTGTATATTTAGGTGGATCTGGATGTCTGTGCTGTTTACAGTTCGGGTAACTTCATTTGCCCGTATTTCTTCTCGGTAGTAGTGGGTGATAAATGTTGTCTTTTTCTGATTGATGACAAGCAGACTGTATGGTACAGGAGCGTCATCTTTGTTCTGCAGGGTTAGAATGAACCTGTCCTAAAAAAGTACAGGCTCCCATTTTACTGAATATTTAAACACAGGCCAAGAGGACTTGAATTTCGTAGATAAAATATGTGGCACTAGACCTGGCAGCCTGATTTAGACCTTGGAGTGATGCAACTGGCAAGGCAGGAACTCGGTGTCTAAAGGGAGGCCTTAAGCCGTGCGCTTACATAATTCAGTCTCTTCTTTGGAAATGCACCACTATTTATTGCACAAATTTGACTGGAAATCTGGCTCAATTGGAGGCTCCACTGGCACTAGCTAAATAATGGTGTCAGACCCCAGCATCATTTTCCCTTCTGTGTTGTTCCAGGAAGAAACTTTAATAATAACTATTATTTTTTTAATGTGGTGGAGAAGAGAAGGCATTCACAAAGATGCAGTTCTCTAGCAAAATGATACTCTTCTCTGAATGGGCTCACCCAGTCCTGCTGTCTGTCACAGAGAAAATTGCCTTCCTATTGTAAGAGATTGACTTGCCTTCCCTTCGGTGCCTTCCTCCTCCTCTGGAACTGCGGGAGGGCCGGTGGCACATCACCATGCTGGATGGGTTTCATCTGGCTCACAGCCTGGACTTTTAAGTACAGGGCTTGTCTCTTCTGAGGGCACTGGCTCTCCATTTTTAGCCTGGGGATGAAGGGTAAGGAATGTGGAAGAAGATCTCTCCATTACTAGAAAACAAGATTTGGGGCCAACTGGTTAATGATGAGCTTCCAGTGAAGGGGAGAGAAGTTCCAGAGGGGCAGAGCCAGTGGAGATCTCTCAGTCCCCCTGAGTTTCCAAGACCTCGAAGACCTCCAGGCCCGCTCTTGTCCTCACAGACCCCCTGAACCACCACACACACGTAGCCCTGCACCCCCAGGTTTCCCTTCTGAATTTAAACTCTGGTTTCTGGATCGTAGATGTTGTATTTCCCAATGAAGGGGTTTCCGTGTTAACGTTGATTTCTGTTGGCGGTCCATCTTCAGAACTATTAACTCTGTAGAAAGAGGCCCTACCAGAGAGATGCTAATTATTTTTCTTTCTTAGCTTCATTTGCTCATTTGAGCAATATATGAAGAATGCCTCATTCAGCAAGACTTCACGCCCCTTAGTATTGTTGCAGGACAAAGGAAGGGGCCCTACAATCTTTCACTGTCCTTTCCTTAACACACACACACAAATGCTACTCCCCTGAAGGCCGTCCCTTAGGCTTAGTATAATCTCAGATTCATGAGTTCTGTGGGGAGGTGGGATGTTGGTATACTTTTGATTCTACTTTAGGGGAATTAGCCCTTTTTATACCGAAGCTAACATTTTATTTCATGTTGAACTGTCACACTTGATTTTTTTTTTTTTTAACACTATCAGTTCAGCGTTACTTAAATTACTATATATGTTCTGTAAGGATAACTATTAGCTAATGATAGATTTGAGAGCGTGTTATTTCAAAGATCATAGTAATTGAATTCATTATGTCAAATTTGTAGAGAGCAGCGGATTGCCTTCAAGTCTTAGCCAGGTCAAAAGAAAACACTCATTATTCAGATTTTGTGAAATTGCTTCCCCCCACCCCCCGACATAACACGTTGAAACTGCCAAGAGGACTGATTTTGCATCACTGCTTACCAGAGCCTAGAGTTTCCGGCTGTACAATGAGATATGGAGTCTAGAATCTTTTTAATCATTACTCAGGAATGTACCTATCTTCGTGTAGTACAGAATCATGCCTACCAATAGTTGCTGGGAGGGAGAGACAGCAGGAGGTATTCACATTGAACTTGTGCTGTATGGGAGGCGATCATTACTGGCAATGATAGGAATTTACAGTGATGGCGCTGCCTCCTTTTTTTTTTTTTTTTTTTTTTTTTTTAAAATTCTTGGTGTTCCCATTGTAGCTTAGTGGGTTAAGAACCCAGCAGTGTCTGTGAGGATGTGGGTTCGCTCCCTCGCCTCACTCAGTGGGTTAAAGATCCGGCTTTGCTGTGAGCTGTGGTCACAGACGTGACTCGGATCCTCTGTTGCCGTGGCTGTGGTGTAGGCTGGCAGATGTAGCTCTGATTCGACCCCTAGCCTGGGAACTTCGTATGCCTTGGGTGCCACCCTTAGAAGAAAAAAAAATTCCCTTTATGTACTGAATAGTTCCCCTTTTCCTCCTAATCGGAAGTGCATTTGAGTTTAAAAATGAAATCTTTTGGTATTCTCCACTCTATCCTGTGTCTTGACGTGTTCCAGAGAGATGGCACTCTGCCGGGCACTTTGTAGCTATTACAGAGAGCTGTTTTCCTCTCACATCTTCCCTCCTATGGTCTCGTAGGGAAGAGGAGACCTATACGGAGTAAATTACATTATAGTAACAGGAGTCAGTGGTACTTTAGTTTTTGTTAACGTCCGTGTTAGATGTCGTCAAACTTAGCTAAGTAGCTTTGATTCTTGGTTATGTGTAGGTTCGTGGTCCCTCCGCCCGTGGAGTTTATATTCCCTAAAATAGTCCTTGGATGTGAATTTCAGAGTCGCCTGGCTTTGTATTAGTAGATTTAGCCTCTTTCTGGTTTGTACAGAGTTTTGAGGTGATTTTTGCCTGGTTTAGCACTGCATTGTCATGTAGAGCACCAGGTAATTCTTGACTTGCTGTTTCTTAGGAAACTGAGGCAAGCCTGCAGCCAGGAGCTGCTGGTGCCAAAATTGTTGTCCAGAGCCTAGGCTGCGCTTCTCTTGATGAGCAAGCAGTAAACTGCCCCCTTGCTCTTGTTCTTCTGTCTCCATCAAGTGCCTGAGGAACGTTTGATTTCAGGTCCGGGACAGCTCTTGTTGTCTGACGTCAGGAGCGCTGAGCTTGAGCTTGGTTCCCTTCAAGGATCCAGTGCCCTTTCTTGTCTCATTATCCCAGACTTAGCGGCTGCACCCTCACTATTCCTGTGGGAAAGCCGGCCCAGACTTCACTCGCCCTGGGAGTGGATCTTTATTTTAGGAGCACCAGGTGGGCAGGGGAAGGTCTTACCCTTCCTTGTGGGGAAAGGAAGATGGGCCGGGGCTCTGGGGCGCTGTCTGTTTTCTTTCGTGGTCTGGGAACTGATTTGCTGTTGACTGCTCAGCTTACTTGGGGACTTGGGCCTTCTTTGGTGTTGAGGTCTGTGCGTGCTGTTCTAGATTCTTCTTTTTCCTCTGCCTGCAGAAAGAAGTATTTGCAGATCAGTGAAGGCATCGCATATGCTTTGCTACTTCCGTGATGGTTTTGGAGCCCTTAGACCCTTTACAGTCGTCTTTAAAGTCTTGACAGTTCTCGGGGTGGGGGTGGGGAAGACCTAATGTGTGGCCTCCTGCTTCTCCTGTCCCTTCCCTCCCCTGTCCTTACTGCGTCTGAGCAGTAAATAGCAGGAACTTCTGAAAATGCCCTTTGTTGGCTAATTGAGTAGGAGAGCGGTCTCCAGAGACAGATAAGAAATTGCAAGATAGGCTTGAAAAGGTGCTTTAATTTGGGGATGAGCAAGTTGCTCTGGATCATAATCCTACACTGAGCGCCGCAGATGACAGGCGGTGACATGAGGCTGCCTAAATCTGCTTTGCTTCTTTTCCTCTTTGGAGTCTGTGAAACCCAGCTCCTCCTGGCAAGTTGCCAGGAGTCATTTGCAACTGGGGCTGTTTTCTAGGACTTGTCACTACTTCTGCTATCATTGCGGCTAGTATGGGTCTAGACCTTTGGGGGTGTGGATGGGAGGGGGAGGTATGCCTCTGTTGAATGTATTTGGCCGTCTGGTTTTCCACATCATTATTAGAATGTTTCCAGTTGTATTAGCTGTAAAGACATTTAGGGAGTATTTCGAGTTACCTCCAGCTACACAGGCAGAAATAAATGGCAATTTCCCAGTTATTTATTCATTTACCTCTGGCCATTTTGACATTACCTGAGCTCCTCAGTGTTGCTTGGTGACTCTTTCCGCCTTTGGACTCCTTTTTCTTTTCTTTGCATTGGTGTAAGTGAAGCCAAAGTGCTCAGCCGGCGAGGGAAGTGTGGTGACGCCAGGGTTCCAGCCAGGGTTCGAGAAAAGCCACAAGCGGCTTTGGAGCCCAAGCATCTCACATAGTCACAGGGTTCAAAGTCCAGCCCTCTTCCATGCCCATTCTCACCCCTATGGCTTTTTATCATCCCATATCAGATTTTTAAAAACCATTTTCAACCTGATTTCAGTTTTTATTGTTGACCACTCTTCCTTGGCAATGTGTGTGAAATGGGTTTCATCCTTGTGAATTTAGGACTTTTCCAGACCTTGTCTCTTTGATAGGCCGGTATTGGATTAGAAGGAGGGAGTAGAGCTAATTGAGAAACAAAATGTCTTTTTCTTAGAAACCACTTGGGGAGGAATGTTTGGGTATGTGGATCTTTTGTGTGTGGCCCTGTAGGTATAGTGGTGCACGATAGCTTCCGTTTGGCTGAGGTGTTTTCAATTTTAAACCTTTGCCCAGCTGCTTACTCTAATCGTCTATCTAGTTAGACCTGCCTTTCATAAAAATGTGCTATTGTCTGTGTTTAAGGATAATAAATAGTGAATTTCCCTGTGGATTTTGTCTCCTGGCTGCCAAGGGAATTGAAAGGTCCTTGATTGCAAATATGCCAGGGGCATGTGCTAATCTTCCTATTTTAAGTCCCTAATTCAAATGGAAATTGCAGCCTTTGTTTATTAACATAGCATGTGTGGCAGGGCAACTGGGACCTGTCCATTTACTGTTGGAAATTTTATCTATTTCAACACGGTCATATCTCTTGTTCTTTTTTCTTTCTTTCTTTGCTTTCCTTTCTCCCTCCTTCCCTCCCTCTCTCCCTCTTCCTTCTTTCATTTTTTTCTTTTTTTCCTTTTTTGGGTTGTTTGTCTTTTTAGGGCCGCACCTGAGGCATATGGAGGTTCCCAGGCAAGAGGCTGAATCCGAACTACAGCTGCCGGCCTATGCCAGAGCCCCAGCAGTGAGGGATGTGAGCCCTCGTCTGCGACGTACACCACAGCTCATGGCAACGCTGGATCCTTAAGCCACTGTGCAAGGCCAGGGATTGAACCTGCAACTTCATGGTTCCTAGTTGGATTCATTAACCACTGAGCTACAGAAGGAATTCCCCCTCTCTTGTTCTTATTTGAATTCAACAGTCTGTTTTAAGATCTGCATAGAGTATAATTCTGCTTGGCCACTTTGAATATATTCCAAGTCTCTCTCTCTCTCTCTTTTTTTTAAAGTCTTGTTTTTGACCCAGGTTATTTGAGTGCATGTTTGTCATTAAATTATTCCCCTCTGCTTCATGGAAAGATCTATGAAAGGATATCATTTTGGTAGAAGGAAAAAAAAGGAATTTAATGCATTTCTTACAAGGAAAAGAATGGCCAGTTGGTTATTCTGCCTCTGAGAGAAATAAAAGTGTGAGACGTTGTGAGGGTTGACCAAACAAGGTTTGGGGGTTTCTTAGCCCTAAACATTTTTTTCAGCTTAAAAAAACCCTCAATGTTGTAGAATGAAATATAACAAACATTCTTTGTTCCGCTTTGCTATTACACCACGCTGGCTTCAGGTCCTCTTTGAAGAGACAGCTTTGCAGATGAGGAGCCCCCTGGACCCCTCCCCCCCATATCTTTCCCCTTTCATCTCTTCCTCTGTCCATCCTGCATCCGTAACCACTGACTTTTGTTTGTAAGTATTTTTGTACTTTTGCTGCTTAAATGTCTCTAAGAATAATGTTGCTTGTGCCTGTTTTTAGTCCATATTTAAATCATTATCCACAACTTGTTTTCCTGCTCCGTGGTGTTGTTCAGATTGGTTCATTTATCATGTTGTTCTCATTCAGGCCAAGGGCTGTGTTCTGCTCTGCGACTGTACTGTAGACACTGTGTACAGGAGCATTGTGGTACTTGGTCTGCATAAGTTAAGCTTCTCCAGGGTCTATTCCTACCTGTAGGTACAATTTCCTCCATACAGGGATGCGTGTCTTCAGCTCAAACCAAATGATGCCCAGTAGCACCGTGTGAAAGGGCCGTTGTGTAATCCCTTGTGCCGTTAGGGCACACTTGCGCCCTCATCCTTACTTAGAGAAATCGACAATATAGCGCGTGTCCTATAGGATCTCAGCGTACATCGCCCTGCTTATTAATGAAGTTCTACCTGTTTTTCATACACTTAATGTCCAGCTGCAGTTTTTTGTGAAATGCCTGTTGATACCTTTTGGGCAGTTTTTCTGTTGGATTGTTTCTCATTGATTTGTTCTCTCTTCCTTCCTTTATTGAGTGAAAGCAAAGTAATGAGAGACCTTCCAACAACTCTCACTGCCGTCTCCACCCACCTGACAGTATCTGCATCTGCACACCTAAAGGTGGAATTGTTGGTGCCCCAGTGGAAAGCCACCCACTCCTTGCCTATTTAGAGAAACTGCATTAGCAGCTCCATCCTCTTTCTGTGGCATTGCCACTTGCTTGCTTTCCGCAGGACCTCTGCCTGTTACTTCTCTCCTCTCGGCCCAAACACGGAGGAATCTTCTTTGCCTTCACCCTGCTTCCAGTGCCAGCTGCCTCGTCATCTCTTTGTATTCCTTTGTGGCGGGACTTTGTAAAGTATTGTATGTACCCACTCTCCCCACTTCTTCTCTTCCCATTCCCATTCCTCAGCCGCCTTCTCCTGCTGCTTCACCAAAATTAGTCTTTTGTCAAGTTAGGGATGCCCCCCCTCCCCCCGGCTTAATACAAACTGCACATCTTGGTCCTGGTCTCCTTGCCTTGCTGGGTCGGACATGGTTGCTCTTTGCCTCCTCAATTCACTTTCTTTCCTTGGCTTCCAGGGCCGAGCGCTGCTGGTTGCCTCCTGCTGAGCTCCTGCCTCAGTCTCCTTTTGTGCATTCCTTCTTCTCTTCTCCCTTACCTTTTCATGCTCAAGGCCTCAGCCCGCTGGTCCTTTTTAGTCTCTCAGCTTTCTATGCCACCTGTGTGCCAACAGCCCCCAAATGTAAATCACCAGCTCAGAGTTTTTGTCCATACTTCATGCACACAGCCTACTCCATGCCTCCACCTGAAAGTCGAGCGTGCCCATGGCTCAACCCTGATCCCCCACCCGCCGGTCTTTCTCGTCTCTTGTGATGACCTCACCTGTGTTTCCATTTGCTCGGAGAGAAAACCTTGGAGTCATCCCTGAATTCTCCCTTTTTTCTCATCTCTCATTCTGTCTACTACTTTTGGAATATTCTTGGATTCTGACCATTTCCCCCACCCCACCCCACCCCTCCACCAGTCCTCCTTGATATAATCTGTCATCCCCCCCCATTAATACTTTAATCTCCTAGTAAGTCTCCCTTTCCTTGCTATAGGGTCTGTTCTCAACACAGTGGGCAGAGTAGTCCCTCCACATGTGAAGTCTGTTGTTCTCCCCTCCCGCACTCTGCTGTAGCCCCAATGATGTCTTGGCTGTTTTTTGAACCCCACAGGCATCTCCTGACTCAAGGCCTTTGCATTGACTGTTCCACTGCATCCCATGCCTCCTTTGAGTCTTGGCTAAAATGTAATTTAGTAATCAGGTTTGGCCTTGCTGAGAAATTTACAAGTGTAGCCTAGTCCCTCAGTTCTCTCTCAACACTGCTCTGCCTTTTTTCTGTTTGAACTTATCAGCTACTGAGCCCGTGCTTTGGCCTGTCGGGTTGTTCCTGATGCTTTTTCAGTAAAGAACTTTAAAAATTTTAGTGAGGTCACATTTATCAATCTCTTCATAGTTTGTTTTTATTCAGCCTTGTTTTAAGAAATCCTGCAGGATCATAGGGTCCAGTAAAATTTTTGGCTACAGTTTTTCGGTTACAAGATGGAGTCGATAAAGTTGATGGGCGGTCCCTTCCATTCCCTCTGAGCAAGCACTGATCAGAGAGCTCGTTTTGGCAAGATAAGGTCCTCTAAGAAATGCCAGCCTGACTTCACGTGCTGAGATAGGGACGCCAAGCCCCCTTCTCAAACCAGGGAGAGGTAGAGAAGATTGACGTGCTCTCTAATGGGGGTAAGACGGGGCCTGTATGCAGTGTCACCTCTCGGGATGAAGCGATTACAGTGCATATTGGTTTGTGTGTTATCTGCCTGCCAAAGAAATCAAGCATTCTTTTCTATTCTTTTTAAAAAATATTTCCATGTAAATTAGAATCTAAGCTAGACAGTCCTTTTTAGCAGGCAAGATGCAGCTCGAGTCTTGTTTTCGTAGAATACATTCCATACCTCAATTGCCTCTTAGAGATTTCAAAGGCTTTTATGTACCTGGTAATTTGGAGGAATTGCTTTTATTTTGTGGTTTCTTTGGGACTTCTAATATCTCTCTTGTAAGATGTTTGCAGATGTCAATAGCTACTAGCTCTGAAGGGTTAGAGTAACAAGATCACTCTGTTTTCACTTGTGATATCTTGTTTTCTGCTTGTGCTATTAGTTCTTTCCTAGCTTCCTGAGAGATATATAATCAGACTCTGAAGTCGCCCTGCTTTTTATTGGGATGTTTGGTAGACTCTCTATTTCCTTTCATTCTTTTAAAAGTATCTCGGCCCAGTCCTGACACGCATCTGTTTAGACGGCTGTGTTCACACACTGAGGTGCTTGTCATCCAATGACCTTCATCTGAATGCTTATTGAAACTGTTTCTTACCATTTCTTGTTTGGGGATTCAGATGAGTGACATTTTTAAACCTCTGTGATGGTTCGAAATGAGTAGGGTAAGCGTCCAACAGTAGGTTCTATGGCACATCATAAGGCCATGTAAAAGAGATATCGATTATTTTGTTCAGTTCATTGAAAAAAATGTTTTTTTAGTCTTGTGTAATTGTGTAATCACACAGCAGCCCTCAGGGGAATATGAATTCATTGACACTTCTTTATTCCTGATGGCTGATTCTGATAACCATTGATTTTTGTCTTTATTAAAAATCCTGTTCATTATTGGCCCCTAGCATCTTCTGTCTAGTGAGCGTTCTTATGCTATCAATAGTATCATCATAAACTCTATTTAGGACTCCTCAGTAGTGATTCACTATTCTCATTTGGCTGCTTGGGTGCTTATCAAATATCCGTAATCCTCTACATCTGCCTTTGTGTCAGTGCAATATTTCCTGTAGCCAGGCAGCTCTCACTTGTCCCATTCTCCTTGTTATTTCCTATAAGAGAAACTCAGTGTTACGGTATTTCTTTAAAGATTTTCATGGTTCGTGCCGTTCTTCGCTTTTTAGGCAGTGATCATGGCACCACATGACTTTTGATGGGAGTTCGGAAATCCCAGTTGTTTAGAGGGTGTAGATTTCCACACATCAGCTTGGAGAAAGGACAGAGACTCACCTTCGGTTCTACAGGTGTCTTAACTTCTTCCAAGAGCACCGGAGTGATGATGCTTCCTTTCTATCCTTTTTTCCGTAGACTCCCCTCCCTCCTTCCTCGGTTGGATGATTAATGTGAAGATCAAATTCAACAAATTATGTTTTGTGGATGATACCAGTGGATTGAAATGTTTAAATGATTTGGACACCAAGGCTTGCTTTGGGTCTAGGAGGAAACCTCTATTTTATGTCCTTGATCTCAGAATTGTCATTAGGATTACTTTAAATTGGGGGTATTAAAATGATAAATGTTCTTGGAGAATAGTTGGCTATTGAAGAGAACATAATTTGTTTTCTTTTTGTTATTTGTCTTTTCTAGGACCGCAGCCATGGCATATGGAGGTTCCGGGGCTAGGGGTCCAATCAAAGCTGTAGCTACTGGCCTACACCACAGCCCCAGCAACAGCAGATCCGAGCCACACCTGCGACCTACACCACAGCTCATGGCAATGCCGGATCCTTAACCCACTGAGCTAGGCCAGGGATCGACTCATAACCTCATAGTTCCTAGTCGGATTCATTAATCACTGAGCCACAACGGCAACTCCAAGCGAACATAATTTGAATACTTGAAGTAGAGAACGGACTGTATAGAGATCTTGTGTCAGGTGTGTACAGGGTGGCACCAGAGCAAAGTTGAGGTCAGGCGGGTAATTGTACACGATGGGGGAGCAGTGACATGCATCTTGGTAAGGAGTTGTTCATTAATTTTCTCCTTTCTGATTTTTTTCCACGTATTATCTGGGCCCTAGAGGTTCCTAAATCTGTCCATGCAGTCCTATTCTTCTAGAATACTTGTTCTTGTATATATTACTCCGCATATTTCTTTTGTGCTTAGTACATCCAAGTATTTTTTGAGTATATGCTACAAGGTAGGTACTATATATTTGGTCTGGGGTCATAAAGAATAACATAAGTGGAGTTCCCATCGTGGCTCAGTGGTTAACGAATCCGACTAGGAACCATGAGGTTGTGGGTTTGATCCCTGGCCTCACTCAGTGGGTTAAGGATCTGGCGTTGCTGTGAGCTGTGGTGTAGGTTGCAGACTCAGCTTGGATCTGGCATTGCTGTGGCTCTGGTGTAGGCCAGTGGCTACAGCTGTGATTAGACCCCTAGCCTGGGAACCTCCATATGCCGTGGGTGCGGCCCTAAAAAAGACCAAAAAAAAGAAGTGGACAGGACCTCTGTTCTCATGGAACTTAGGGGCTCGCAGGAGAGAGACATGAATGAATGTAACGATACCAATCCCCCCAGCGAAGGCCTCCCAGTTTCTTGTGCACGGTTTCCAGTCCTCCATCTCCTCCCTCTACCCCGAAAGCCAGTCTTCTCAGGTTCCTCCTCTTTATCCCCTCTCTCCACTCCATTGCCAGTTACTGTTGATTCATTTCTTAAACTGGTTCTCTTAAGTTCCTGTCCGTTCTCACTTCTGTCACCTTCATCCAGACTCTCTCTCACCTGCTTAGAGCACCTCTTTTGTCAGGAAGTCTGGGACCCAAGAAGTGCTGAAGAGATTGGTTGTATATTTGTGTGTTAAATTATTATTTATTTCTGCCTCTTTTTTTTTTTCCCCCTGTCCTGGTTTTTCTGATTTTCTTCATAGTTTATTCCTATTCTGCAAACTCGCACCGAGTCCCACTTTGTCAGTGAAACATTTCCTGATTATTTTTCTTTCCACTTCCTTGAACTGTGATAGCACTTCAGTCCCTAGTCTATATCAAATGATTTAGCACTTACTCAAAACTAGTTTGTGTTATTTTATATATGTAGGATTTCATCTATTACTGTTACTGTTGTTAGGTTACAGGGATTTTTTTTTTTTTTTTGGCTTTTTAGAGCTGCACCCAGGGCATGTGGAAATTCCCAGGGTAGGGGTCAAATTGGAGCTACAGTTGCCGGCCTACGCCACAGCCACTCAGGATCCGAGCTGAGACCTATACCACAGCTCACGGCAACGCTGGATCCCTGACCCACTGAGCGAGGCCAGGGGTCGAACCTGCATCCTCATGGATACTAGTCAAATTCATTTCAGCTGCACCATAACAGGAAGTCCAGGTTATAAGGATTTAGAGCCCAGGATTATAATACATATTTAGAAAAATAACAAGGAAGGAAAAAATGCATTTAAAAGCGCTTTGGGGAAAATAGTCGGTAGGTGCTTGATAAAGGCTTACAGCATAATGGAATGAGGTATATCTGTGAGAGGGGCCCAGGTACTAGCTTCTTCCGTACTGCAGTTCATGTAGTTGTTTCCCTGTTGAACATTTAGGTTATTCCCAGGTGTATAAAATGCTATTGCTTATTTTTGAGCCTGTCATTAGAAAAGATAATCTTGTTTCCCTTTAAGAGTATTTCAACAAAATATTGATCACTCTGTAGGTAGCGATGATTCAATATCTGCGGTACCGATATAGCGTATTTCAGATGCCCGTCAGGATTTTGCGCTGTCGGCTATGTTCATGTGTTGGTTTTCCCATTCCTGATGTGGTGTTTGATTTTGGTTTTAGGATAAGAACAAGAAACTACGTCCCCTCTATGACATTCCTTACATGTTTGAAGCCCGGGAATTTCTGCGAAAGAAGCTTATCGGGAAAAAGGTGAGTGGTGACGGAAATGTATTAGCAGATGGTTGGGATGGGTTTCAGCTGGGTCCTGGTGGTGGAACCGCAGAGCCCAGCAGATGCCTCCCCTCCACCAAGTGGAGTGGCGTTACTTTGCTGCAAAGGGAGGCATGCCTCTGTATTACAAGTGGCTTCCCCTGGGAGAACTTTAAAGTTGGGGCCCCGACCACACTGTGACTGCCAGGGCTCTCACGGCGTGTTCTTTCCAGGGTCCGGGCTCCATTCCAGTTTCAATAATTGCATGTTGCTCTGAGCTCCATCCACCCGACTCTCTGCTTCTCTCCAGCCACCCCCGTTAAACGTCTGGGCTGTGGGATTTGCTGGTGAGAGGAGTTAGCTGTTTTTCTCTGGGCCCCCTCCATCTCCCGGAACTGGAGCCTGCCTTCGTGGGGAGGAGGGCCTGCTTTCCTGGTCAATCCTAGGGAGACCAACCCCACCTTTCTAGGGTAATGCCAGGGCTCAGAGGCCCCCAGCGGGCCATCTCCTTGTGTTCTGAGGGCAGGATGTTCTAGGACCTGCTGCGGAACTTGCTGTTCTGGGAAGCTGGTAGTGAGCCTCTGCTCTTCCTCTGACCTCCCTGACCCACTCCACCCTAAATATGCTGGGTATTTCTCTATGTTCTAGGTAAATAGAGAAAGCAAGTGGAATGGTTCCTTTGGTAATTGAGGGAAATCTGTTGAGGGAAGGACTGTGAGGTGTGGCCCTCTCCTGACTTTGCTTTCGTGGGGATTCTTCCAAGAAACACAGTATTTTGTGCCTTTTTTTTTTTTTTTTTTTTTTGGTAGCTTCAGAAAGGTAAGGCCCTTTGGTTCCAAGTCTGGCTTTGAAGCCAAATTAGCATTCTTTCCCTAAATGCTGGTTTTTAAACGATTGGTGATATGAAAGGTTAAAGCAGGGTATAATAAATACAAATATAACCCATTTTATTATGTACCTTAGTCACTAGAATAATACATTTCACATGAGATTTTGAAGCTGGGCCTATGATGAAATTACTAATTCTGAAGTAGAGAAACCAAACTGGAATCCCTAAAATGAGCATTAAATCTTCTCAGGTTCCTTCACTGACGAGGCTCATCTGTCATTGTAGAAAACTTGACAGAACGCTATATCCATTCATGAAGTGTTGTGCGAATGGCGGCTGTAAGCCTCGTCCAATTTCTAGATCTCCCGTTATCTGATTGAATGTCTAACGTCTCTGTTTCACCAGTTGATATCACAGAGCTTTCATTTACTGGCTCATAAACAGTAGCACAGAGACAGGCCGGGAATCCTCCCCACACGTGCGTCTCTGTCGAAAGCCGCCCAAAATCACCTCGGAGGGAGTGGCAGCCCATACTTGTTGTGTGCTGTGTATTGTGTCATCCACCTGGTTTGTCTGAATATCGCCCTTCTCTGATTCTGCTCCCTCTATGCCTGGGAGCATAGATCACCGCCCAGGGTAGCAGCTGCCGAATGGTTCTAGAAGGTTACCCCAGGGCTCTGCTCTCAAACACTGTGTGCCTGCTGGGCCTTTGTAAAGTCCTCTATCTCGGGATAAAAGGACTGACCTCCAGTGTCAGATGCAGTGGCAATTCTTAAGCAGTCAGCTTCCTTCTTGGTGGGAGAAACCTCATTTACTGGTTTCTCTGCATCAGAGTTGATTGGATTCTATTTGCGCTGAGCCCAAGTTTTGTCCCCCATGGTGACATTGTATAAATGATGAATACTGTATCCCTGCGCAGGGAATAGGATGCAGCTCAGCTCTGCTGGGCTGGAACATTCCTGATGCAAACTGCCTTTCCTGACTCACCACCTGAAACCACTTGCCTGTCGTCTGGGCCCATCAGCTGCGACAGCGAACACCCATGTGCTCTCGAGTCTGGGAGCAGGCAGGGCAGTGGCTGCCTCAGGGGGGCGGCTAGCACATCATCGCACATTTCTGCCAATTCCCTTCAGACCTCTGCAGCTGTTCAGTGTGGCACACGGTGATTAAGAGGCACCGAGAGAGGGGGCATGTGTGCCCGCGTGTGCCTGTGCGCACGAGAGCTGATTAGGACAGCCTGTCACAGCTGAAGCAAGATAATGGAGGTACAGTCAGCTTCTCTGCCCAGACTGTTAGTTGACCATCCCAGAGAGTCTGTAACAAGACCGTTTTGAGGGGTTTCTAGAATGCAGAGAAAGAAGATGGAAGGCGAAGTGGTGACTTGCGTCGTTAGTCAGTGGCCTCCGTTTCAGTTATGGAAAGTGACTTTGGATTCACTCCCAAGATTTCCTTCTGGCTAATTGCCTTAATGAAGGTAACCAGGCACCTCTCTGAGCCTTGGTTTTATCATCTATTATTTGCCTTTCCTCTCTCACTGATGAGAATCTAGGGTGATACTAGTCAGTGACGGTTTTCCAGATGCCAGTAAGTTGGATTGTTTTTGTTTAGTCATGCTGCTTTCATGTAGCATCTAGCATAGCCTGACTTTTTCAGTTATGGTTTTTTCCTTTTTCTTTCTTTTTTTTTTTTCTTTTTTGCTGGCTCTGAGGTCAAGAGGTGTGAGTCGGTGTGCAACATTTGATGACCATTAACCCCTTTCACAGATTTGGTCTTTACCTGCTTCCAGCTCCCACAAAATGTGTGTGTGTGTGTGTGGTTTGAGGGAGAGGTGGGACACCTGTGTATCCTGGGAGTGTTTCAGAGGCTGTCTGGATTGCCACACTGCCTGGTCAAATGGCTTCCCCACCCTTTGTTTGCCGTCTGCCAGCTGTGCTTTGACTGCATTTGACGAAGGCGCATGCATGGAGGAGAGACCTGTCTTGCTCGTCTCTTCAGAGGTTCTTCATGGTCCCGGTGTAGTGGACACGTGGAATCCTTGGTCACTTCACCATGTCCTTTTTAGTTTTTCAGAATGGCATTCGTGGTGTATATAAGACGGTGGGACTGATGCCCTCCTAAGAGACCCAGGGCTCTAGTCCTCTTCTGAGAGCAGGAACAGTCTTCTTTCTCTGGGTATTGTTTCCCTTCATGTTTCGAGACGGTCAGCCCAAGAAAAGCAAGAGTTTTTTTGTGCCTAAGTCACTTTGCTCTCAGTGGAGTAAGGGCGTTAACAATAGCTGGGATCCTCAATGGCACTTTCCCCCAGCTGTTTCATAGAATCTCGAAAGTAGAATCTCTGCGCATTTTTATCTGTTTAATACAGCATTTACAAATGCCTTATGAATCACTATAACTCTTGTCCCTTGATTACAGAATTTCTATCACCATGGGAACCATTGTGTTCAAAGTTTGTTTGGACAGTGGAAGAGCAAAAGTGGTAGAAGAGATGAAATTCCAAGAAGCAATAAAGCTTCAGCCCTGGTGATAGCTAGATGCTGAGTCCAGCCTCTCCTATCTCCAGAAACCTCTTCCCCCAAATTCGTCTGTTCCCTAACAGTTTTTGTCACTGTGTCTCTTAAGAAAATTTGGGGCATGAAGCTCATTTGTAAACCAACAGCTGACATTGTATGGTTTTTATGCCATTGAAATTTGTTCTGTAGGCTGACTTTTTTTTAGGCACTAAAAATTGGGCAATTCTCTGGATAAATGCAGACCTTTGGGAAGTTATTGGGCTATAAATTAGGGAGTTATTTCAAATTCGTGTCACCTATATATGTCCTTCTCTTTTGGGAACCTGTCTTCGCTGAGGTCTGTACTTCTGGGGGCATGGAGCTCTTTGGAGTGGATGGGAATGGTTTCCATGTATGCCGGACTTAAAAATCCAGCAGGTTCAAAACTGGACTCGTGATAAATCTGGTCTCACTGTGTAGAATGGTTGGTATCGTGTGTAAACGATACTGTCTCTATTCTGGGTTAATGTGCTTTTTTATGAGCCAGGTTGGAAACCCAGCCATTGTTAATAGCCTTATTTCTGTGGGTTAGAATATTCTGAATCGACTGTAGACAGCATGGCTCATTTGCTCTTTGGTGGCTGCCTTGGCACGATCCCCTTGCCATTCCAATATATGTAGCATGAACTAAACAGACTTTTTTTTTTTTTTTATTAAGGCACCTCATATAATGCTCATCCTAGCTTAAAAAGAGAGCTGTCATTTAAGTTGTTTCTTCATGGGAAGCACTGAATTTTGTTTTCACTTAAAATTTCACCTCTACCCTGAACGATCATATATTGTTCTTATTTTTATAGGGAGGAAGAAACCAAAGCCCATAGAAATTAGGTATCTCAGCTCAGATGTCTGTAACTCAGAATGGCAAGTAAAAGCAAAGGGCATCTAGAAAGGCCCATGTCCCCATTGTGTGCAGATAGCCAGGGTCAGGCTCTTTTGGGGGTATGTCACTTCTTGAGTATAACATACCTGCACCAAGGAGTTGCTTCTCTGGAGCCTCGTTGTCCTAGACAACACATGTCCACCCCAGGTGGTAGATCAGCCTGCTGACTGCCCTCAGCCCTCTAGACATTATCTCATTAGTCTTTGAGATGTCCCTGTGAAGTGATGTTTCATCAAATTGTTCTTCAGAGAAACCAGTGTCGGATTACACGTTTTTCTTCAGTTTCGCAGACAGTGTGAGGTCATAGGTGAGGTGCCAAGCCCACTGGAGCTTGGTTTTTCTTCAGTCATTTGGCAGAGATGAGACTTCTGGGAGAAAGGAAAGGAACAGAGTGTCATCAAACACAAGTTTGTGTGCCTAACCCATGGTGAGGCCAAACAAACCTGAAAAGAAGCTTGGAGCAGAAAAAGTGTTAGTGCAGGGCCAAGCACGGAGAACAGGGGGCCTGTGCCCCCCCAGAAAAACCCTGAACTGCTCGAAGAGTCTCAGCAAGTGTATTGTAGGTTTTTTTGTGGGGGTTTTTTTGTTTGTTTTGTGTTTTTTGTTTTGTTTTGTTTTGCTTTTTAGGGCCTCACTCGAGGCATACGGTTGAATCAGAGCTGGAGCTGCAGCTGCCAGCCTACACCACACACAGCCACAACAATGTGGGATCTGAGCCGTATCTGCAACCTCCACCTCAGCTCACGGCAACGCCGGATCCTTAACCCACTGAGTGAGGCCAGGGATTGAACCTACGTCCTCATGGATGCTAGTCAGATTTGTTAACCACTGAGCCACAAAGATGTTCTTCCAGCAAAGTGTTTTTAAAGGCCAGGCGAAGGGAGGGGCTTTCCAGGGGATGTGATCAGCTTGTGCACAGGTCTCTGAAAGGTCGCTGTTGAGGCAGCAGGGTGGTTAACATGATGAATCCTTCGACTCCAGAAGGTCTGGGGGCCACACATTCATGATCATCAAGTAGTTAATTCCTTCTATTTGACGGTGGTTTTTGACATCTGGAGAAACTCAGCACCAGAGATGCTATTCTGGGTACTTGAGAGAGGAGCTACAGCAGAGGGTCTGGGGGAGGTGTCTGTCCTGGGAAGGCCCCATCGGGACCTGCTCAGTTAAAAGGTTCCTTGGGCCAGGGTCAGGCCAGCCCAGCTTGAGGAGCCGCCATGCAAGGACAGGTCTCTGACGGTAGCAGGTGCAGCCTTCCTCAGCACTCGGCCCTTGAGAGCTCTCCAAGGACAAGGAGCTTTTCTGAGGAGGAATCTTTCTCTTCTCACTGGATGTATCACAGAGCTGTCCTTCCCTTAAAAATACTTTTACCGTATGATAACTTAATCTGCTGTGTTAAGTACAAAGCTGGCAGTCTGGGATTCTTGTTCTGCATTACCGCTAATGTATTTTACTTCGGTGTCGGTAAACATTGCTCTGTCAGCTCCCCATTGCCCGCTTGATATGAATGTGTTTCACTCGCACTATGGAAGAGTCCTTTTCCATTAATGATCGAAACAGGCCCTAAGGTTGTGGATGCTTTGTGATCTAAATTGACAGGTTTATGTGAGGTTGCTCGTCCTTGCCTTCTCGGTGCCAGCTGTTACCATCACTGTGGCTGTAAATTTTTTGAATAAATGGCTGAAGATAGCCACCAAATCGAGAGATGTTTTGAATGGCTCATATTTTCTGACCCTGCCTTTTCCTAGTAAGACTTCTCCCGCTTAGACCGGACGGAGTTGTGTGCGTGTGCACGCAAGGCTAGGGGTCATTTTAGATGCCCTGGACTCCTTGGCTTGACTCATTAGCTCCCTTCTGTAGTGAACAGAGGTCATGAACAGAGCTGACAGTAGAATTGCCTGTTTGTGAAAACTCTGTTGTTCTCAGCGAGGTAGTGCTTTATCTGCTGGCGTGTAAGTGCTCCTTGTGAGGAGTTGCCGGGTTTTTTTAATTTGCAGATTGTGCTTTAGGGACCATGAGGGTGCTGGGGTGGGCACATAGCTCTTTGGCCAAGTGTGGTATTTGTAGGATGTATACTGTAATGTCTTCTTCAGGAAGCACCTCGAAGCTACATTCCTGGAAATTTCTTCTGCGTGAGCACCTGTAGGAAATGATTTATTAGCTGCTAGAATCCTCAAGAGCTCCTGTCTCTGGGTAATACTGGGTATCAGTTTGTTTAAAGATGTTCTTCCCAAGTTGCTCGTAGGTTCTGGTGAAAGTTCTTGAATTTATACCTGATTTTTGGTCGGCTTGTCTTAAGCCACCTATTCCTGATCTTTTCAACTAGGATTCTGAAATGTCGTCCTTGGGGCTGGAACTTTCCATGCCTGTTCTCTGCAAACTGGGATTTTATTTTAGAGGGAGATTTGTGCTGAATCAGCTCAGCTGTGTTTGGGGGTAGGCAGAGGGCAGGCTTTTTTTCTTACTTTAAAAATAACCCTATTTGCCAAAAACCCTATGAAACATGCTGAATTGCAAATCTTCCAACTTCCTTTACCTCCTGGTTTACAGAGAATAGATTCTTTGGAGCTTGGGCTCGATGATGGTGGTAAGAATATCCTACGTTGTAGAAGAGAGGAAAGTGAGACTGTACCGTGTGCTCAGTGGGAAGGAAACCCGACTCTTGGTTTCTTTTCTCATGTTTTTTGTTTGTTTGTTTGTTTGTTTTTCTTTTTCCTTCTTCCTTCAGTAGTTATCTTGTAAGGGCCTATATAGGGATAGTACATATAACTTTTCTAATAAGAAAGCTTTTGCTATATTTGCAAAATAACACATCATTCAGAAGGAGTAAGTCTGAATTTTAGGCACATACTTTTTAGAGTGGGTTGTTTTGGTGGTTTTTTTTGCTGACCCCTGTTTTTGCTGTGTCTAGAAAGAAAGTTAGGCTCATGCTTCTGGAAGCTTGGGTATTTCTTTTCCCCAAGGGCGTGAATAAGCTGAGAGTGTGCAAGAAGGTAGTGTGCATAGTTATCTGTCGGTTCTAAGGCGGAAGTTTTTTGAGTTGTTTGCACTGGGGTGACTGACGTGCTAGTTGAGGGCTGCAGCTTCATAATTGACGCCCTGCCGTTGTAAGCGCGAAGGATCCGTGCTCCTTGTTGTTCTCATCCGAGTGAAGCCCTTTGTTCTTATTGAATCAGGTTCTTTTACTGATGCGTGGAACCACCTCCTTGCTTTCACTTGGTATTTATCTTTTCTCTGGCAGATTTTCAGGTATTCCTAAAATGTGCAGTTCTACCCCTTGAGGATTGCTGGCTTGGACAGTCCTTCCTGGTATTTTTTATGATGGTAGGTGCAGTGGGCTGAAGAGTATCCCTTCTGAACTGATGTCCTCTTGGAACCTCAGAGTGTGACCTCGTTTGCCAATAGGGTCTTCAGATGTATTGGGTTAAAATGAGGCATGGGGTCCAACACCCAAGACAGGTGCCCTCATCGGAAGAGGGTGGGACATGGACAGAGAGGGAAGGACACGTGACAGTGGAGATGGAGATTGGACTGATGCAACTGTGGACACCGTGAAAGGCACAGAATGCCTGGGAGAGCGCCAGAAGCTAGGAAGAGGCAAGGAAGCGTTCCTCCCCGGAGCCTTCGGAGGGAGCATCTGCCTGCCTCCACCTTGATTTCAGACCCAGAGCTTCCCAGAACTGTTTGAGTAAATGTCTATTTTAAGCCAACCAGTTCTTGGTACGTGGTTACAGCAACAAGGAGAGTAAAACAGCAGAGATACAGGTTAGCTTCTTTTGTATATGTGGCCGGTTTGCTCCTGGCTAGAGTTCTCGCTTTTTGGCTTTGTTTTTTTGTTTGTTGGTTTTGATAGGCAAGAAATAGATTTATTGAGATAGGACGCTTGTGAGAGATGCAAGCTGGCAGGCAAGGAGGCTTTGCCGAAGAACAGGTCTGGCTTTGTGTTTTGGTAATAAGCTCCTCTGCAAAAATAATCCATTGGATGGGTTTGGTGTTGAGGTCCTTTGCCGTCTGACCCCCTGCCTGTCTTGTCTTTTTATATTTGTGTTCATTCTTTCCATCATTACTTCCCCTGGGCATTAATGCCATCCCATCTCCAGACTTGCCGACAGTTGGCATAGAGTACTGAATACTTGAGCACATTTCTAGAGTCGGTAGGCTCACTCTCCAGACTTCTGACCCTTTTCCCTTCCTTGAAGGATGAGTGCTGATGTGTATTTAAGAAGGCTCCTGCAGGGGTTGCTGCTGTGGTGCAGTGGGTTAAGAATCCAACTGCAGTGGTTCTGGTTGCTGTGGAGGCATGGATTCAAAGGTGCAGCATAGGTCACAGCTACAGCTTAGATTCAACCCCTGGCCCAGGAATGCCATGTGCCACAAGTGCAGCCATAAAATAAAATAAGATAAATAATAAAATAAATAAATAAATAAAATAAAATAGCTACTGTAGTTGTAGGGTCTCTATCACTTGAGTCACGGGCGTTGTAGAATCCCGTGCACTCTGGGAGAAATCACTCCTTGCAGTAGCTTTGGATGAACCCTGCTCACCTGTTTGAGGCTGGTGAATGAGACGTTAGGAATGATTTAGCAGAGGTCTGTTCTGGAGCATCGTGGGTAACACGGTGCCTGCGTAGGGTGTGTGCCATGGGGAGCTGTGCCTGAGTTCTCTTCTGCATGTATAGGAATGCTAGGTTTGGTCTTCATTCTGGCTTTTTTTGGACTAGATGACTTTTCTGCACCTTTGCCTTTCTGTCTATTCTGGCTTCAGAAAGTGATGGCGCTGGGCTTGGCTGATGAGCAGGTGCATCATCTTCTGAAGATAAAGACTGAGTTAGGTTTATGTTCTTTGAGGCCTCAGTCCTTAAAGCTCTGCTCATGCCTAAGCCCTTGACAGTTTAAGAAGGCCATAGGCGGTAGCCTGGTGACATCAACTCACTTTTATTATTCAGCAAGTATTTTTTGAGCAACTACTTCATGCCATACCTTGTTCAAGACATTGGGGGTTGAGTCTTACACTCACCTATTCTCATGGAAATAATAGTTTCGAAAAGACATGTATGGCTGTTGGGTACCTTTTTGAGGTAGAATATGAATAAGATATGTCTGTCATAAGCTACTTAACAGTCTAACTGTGGTAAGATTACATCAAAATGTGTGAAGTTGAATAAGAACAGATTTGAATAACTGGTGAGATAACAAGCATGTCTCTTGGCAGTCTTGGATTAATATTAATGTGAACTGTACAGATCATAGTTGTCTTTCAGAGACAGGAGAGGTCACACCTGCTGTGTGACCTTATGCACTTAATGGCTGCAGCTGCCTCTTACATGTGAATATTTCTACCTCTAACTTCTCTCTCTGCCTTCAGATTGGTTTCCAGCTGCTGAATCCTAGATACCCAAATAGAGATTCCAGGAGATAGCTGTCATCTAGTCTGCCTAAAATGTTGTTCTTGGCTTCCATGTGATTTTTTTTTTTTTTTCTCTGCTCACAAACTCCCTTGGTTTTACTTTTGTTGTTGATCTTAAATAATGCGCCCACCCGCCCATTATCCCAAACTTGAGTATCAGCAGTCTCCCCATCCCAAGTTGACCTGAGTCTGCCCTGATTATCATTTCCGAATCTTCCTTTCCCAGTGATGCCCAGGCCTGGCCTGCGTGCCCCTTCTCTCTCAATTACTGCAACTCCATCTCTAGTAGCTCTTCCAGTCTCTGCCGTCTTTCATGTTGCCACCAGAACTGCTTTCTTCATGCCTGGTCATGGTCCTCTCACAAACTCTGGTGATACCCAGATGCCTCCAGAAAAGCATCTGACGCCTTCAGTGACGATCAGAACAAAGGGAAGCTGCTTGTATAGAAATGACTGTCGTGTCATTCAGGGCTGTTGCTTCCATTTCCAGCCTTATTTCCTGCCCCAGCCCATCTGTCACAAAGAACTTCTCACCCTTGCATCAGTGTGTGAGGCCCTTTCACAGCTTCTTGACTTCACACCTTTTTTTTTGGGGGCGGGGGGGGATAAGAATCTTAGCCTGATCCGGTGTTCCTGGCTCCCCATGTCATGTCGGGGGCTGGCTGTCCTTGATTCTCCTGTGGGCATTTCTGGAGTACCTGTTTCCAGATCCGACCTTCCCCTCTCACCCTGGGGTCTAACCTTTTCTTCAGCTCACAGCTTCTGACATCGGGAATCAGGTTGGGCTCCCCAGTAAGACTTGAGGAAGTGGTGGGTTTTGTCCTCCTCCAGGCAGTTCTTAAGAAAGAATGGAGTCTTTGGATCTAGAGAGGAGCTATGGAAAGCTCAGCATGCAGCATCGAGCTAGGCAGATGGTTTTCTTGTCACCTGTCGTCTTGCGTTTCCTCATACAAATGTAGATCCACTTTAAGGAGACTTGAGCTGTAGCACTGCCTGACAAATGAAAACCAAGGCCCTAAAAATAGGTAGATAAGGAGGTTTTCCTGGGTGTGAAGTATGGTTATGCACTGACTGCTGCCCCTGATTGGCAGCGTGCTGGACACCCTGCAGGCCCTGCCTCACTGTTGGGCTCTGCATGGGGCGGCCCGAGCATCAGCCTTCGTGCAGGAGGTCTACTTTGGGGCTATTTCTATGTCTTTTCGAAAATGTGCAAGCATTTGTAATTTGTCCTCTTTTAGAATGACAGAGGGATCGACTCAACTAGTAGGCAAGAAGTTAATACTGTTTGCTGCACTCCTTCATTAGAGTTTTAGAGCTCTTAAGTGGCAGACGCTTGATCAACCCTGACTGCTCCCTGCCGTTTCTGTTCCCCCTGACTTGGGGTTCACAGTGTCCCCGCTCTCCAGCAGTAGTCGGGATGAATGGCAAGTAAATAAGTCACTGACTCGCTCCCCTTTGCCACTTCTGCGATGTATGGGGTACCTTTCAGCCTGGCAGGTTCCTGCTGAGCCCAGCTCCTTAGAGCCTGTCACTCTAGACTTGGGTGTGTGGGGCACGCTGGGCAGGGCAGGCCCTTTAAGCATCAGATTTTCCCTTGCCAGACCCAGGTTCTGCAGTCCATAAACCTCTTACACCTTTTATCCAAGAAGAGAGAGGAGGTGGGGGAAGGGAGGGGAATGTGAGGAGAGGAGAGAAGCCAGTAGCAGAGTGACCTGGGCACTGGTTAGAAGCTGTGCGCCTGGAGAGCCGCGGGAGCATCTTTACTTTTCTGGTGAATCTTAGGAGCCGAGCGATGCATTTCCTTTTGGGGGGGTGGGGGTGGGGCTTCCTGTGGCATGCGGAAGTTCACAGCTCAGGGATGGAACCCGAGCCACAGCAAGGACAACACTAGATGCTTACTTGACCTGTTGTGCCACCAGGGAACTCAAGAGATGGCTTCCTAACTGCACAGTCTGTGCATTCATGATGCCTCTGTTTCTTTATTTGTAAAATGGGCATGTTAGTTTGACAGCTGGGGCTCTTTAGGTGTGCTGATGCAGGGAGGGGATGGAAGCAGCCAGCTAGCTGCTGCAGGAGTAACTTTGGGGTGGGACCCAAGAACCATTGAAGGTCCTTCGGATGGAAATAGAAACTAGCACCTCAAATCCAGGCCGACAGCCTTGTCCGCAATTGTCAGCCCCCATTGCAATGAAGAGGTAGGATGTTTCTGTGACCTCAGAGGTAGGAAAATAAGCAGCTGAGGATTGTTCAGATTCTTACACTTGGAATGGATTTGTTTCTTCCAGTCTGCCTCATGTTTTTGATTTGTAAAATACAAGGGATCTATTTTTGTAAGATTTTACTAAAGAATCCAGGGAAGGTCAGCTGGTCATCCTGGATCAGACCCTCCGACAGCCTTTACCCATCAATGTGTAGTTTTCCCGGTGGTACCTCTGGGGAGGGCTACCATAAAGAGGCCTGGCACTGCCCTACCACATAGGATGGGCTGGTGGTGGGAACAGTCTGGTGCCTGGACCCGGGGCCCAGAAATGCATCTAGTTCTTGTTCACCTAACACCATGACCTTGAATGATGGTTCTTTTTATTTCCTTAATTTCCTTCTGTGAAAGGGGAGTGAACATTTTTTGCCCTATTTATGCCGCAATGATCTAATCATTCTTTTTACAGTTCTGAAAGTGTAGTGTTTTTTTTTTAATTTCTGTTTTTTCCATTATTGTTGGTTTACCGAAAGTGTCATCTTTTGACACCAAAGATTTGTTTTATCTTAAATAACAATGTGAATAGCTGCATTAGCCAGATCGCAAGATTCGAGGGGTGTGTTTGCCTATGTTCAAAATAAATCTACCACCTCTATAGAGTGGCTCTAGTTATCTTTTACCTACCACACTCCTGCTTCCGCAAGAGAAAGCTGGGAGGTTGAATTCATTCTTTTCCAGCTTTTGCTCATATTACTGAGTTATGGTCAGAGTATCTTTACAGAGTATCTGTTACAGTTGGGGTCACAGTCAAGTTTCCCATTGGGGCAAGGACCTCTTTCTCCCTTTTCCGGGATCTCTGTCTACAGATGATTTTCTTCCAATGGGGAGCTGATGTTTGTTTCCCTCTGTCATTCATCAGTTCACTAAATTTGGAAATAATGGCTTTAGACACCAAATACATCAGAATGATTGAATTTTTGAGTTGGCCTGGAGCCTTTTCATGTTTCCTACTAGTTTCTCCCTTGCCAGGAGTGCTGCCGGCTGTGTGGAAGGAAAGCTGCGTGTGGTTTGAACTCCCAGCCTGGGAGAGGTTTGGAAGACGAAAAAAAAAAAAAAAAAAAAAAAAAAGACAAAGATGAGTCCTGTTGCTGCTCTTCAGTGTTGCTGGTTTGGTGGTCGCTCACCGTAGCTTTGCCAAGGGGGAATGGCGAGAAGCTGAGTCTAAGTGGATTGGTGGCAGTCTCTTGCCGTTAAGAGAGGGGGCAGGGTATTGACGGTCTCGTGGCTCCTCCTGTACAGACACAGTCCCCCTCGCTTGCCTTGTGTCGCTCTGACTTCCGCTCGTTTTGCTTCCTTTTCCCTCCCATCCCTCTGCCTTCCGTGTTCGTCGCCCTCCTCAAAGGTACTCGGACACCTTCAAATTCTAAGCTTGCGGTAGCTCTCATGTTCCCATACACACGCCCCATCTGCCATACTGTCTGACTTGGCTGCTGCACTGGATCCCTGGGACCTTTCTGGCCTTCAGAGGAGAAAAGTGATTTGCTAAATGTCATTTTTTCTTGTTCCTGTTCATCCTCCCAGCAGCATGAACCTTGGTCCCCGACCAAAGCTGACAAAGCATCAGCTTCTCTCTGAACAGGGTCCACTTGGTTTGCTTGACGGTTCCGGTTTCTCCTCGGGCCTGGGCTGTCTCAGATGGACACCCCATTTTATAGGCTGGCTGATGTAATACAGTTTAAATTGTCTTCCTGCTTCAACTGTCATTTTAGCCTGTTGTTGGAAAAGGGGAAAAATGGATGAGGAAGGAAACTATTGGTCCCCCCTTTAGTCTGGATTTCCCTTCCCTGGGGGATTGTGGTCAGGGGGCCAGAGCACGCATGTCCTTGCCAAGTGCTCTAGTGACATGTCAGCTTGATGGCTGCTCCAAACACGAGACCTCACGAAGCAAAGAAGAGCTCTTTGGATGGCCCTGGGACCTGCTTCGGAGCCTGTGGCAAGTGTATGTTCTTTGCCTGGTCGGCCTTCCTGGAGCTGACCTTTAGAGCTGTTTGTTCCTTCCTCGACTCCCTGTGGGTGTCCCTGTCCTCCACCCCTGTGGGTCCAGGTTGATGCCTTTGGTCCTTGTTCCTTTTTTTCTTGCAGACTCCTCTTTGCATTGATACAGTTTCTATGGCAAGGCAGAACTTTTCCCTACAGGATTTTTTAAGTTTAATTTTTAAACAGCCAGGAAGACATAATTCCAAACATTTTTTTTTTGTTTTATATAACATAACATGTTCTTTACTTTTTAAAAAAATAGATGGAGGTGTCATTTTTAGAAAGGACATATATGGATAAAGCAGTGCATCTTTTTTTATTTTCTTCTAAAGATTTTCAAAGTCAAATCAAGAAACTAAATCCTTTTTGTTTTTTCATCTGCTAAAACAGACATTTTGAAGTCATTTGGCAGAAAATACAATATGGAAACATAGGATATTTTTGACAAACTATTGTATAAAATAGGCAGGCGTTTAAATTTGTTAACTTTTATCTTATAGACGTTTATTTGCTAAGAAAACACAATAATGTTTTAAGTTTTTCGTGTGTGTGTGTGTGTTTTGGGAGGGTTTATTTACTTGCTAATTATTTGAGTAGGTAATGTATTCATTTGGTTCAAATTTCAAATTCTGATAAGTGCCATGTAATTGAAGAGTGCCCTTCTACCCTGGTCCTTCACTGATTGAGTTTCCCTGCTCAGAAACAACTAGTGTTGCCATTTCCTTGTAAATCTTCCCAGAGATAAGTTAGGCCTACATAGGCTGGTGTATTTGTGGGTGGGTATTCGTTAAATACTAGCATCATAAATAGTTAGAATTTCATACATATTAGCAAAAATGGTATCTTGGTGTTTTGTGTTTCATCTTTATGTGCTTAAAAATATTAAAGTGTTGTCATCATTTTCAGCCTAGTTTCCTCTCTGGCCTTAACTTTACTGCTTGAAAATGTAATTATGAATTCTGCTAATACCGGGGATAGTGTCCATTCTGTCCTTGTCTATGATGGTGTATTTTGTTTTTGCTGTTTTGCTATAAAAATAACATTTCCTGCCTATTTGATCAGTCACAGAAGCAACACTTATTCATTCTAAAAGAAAATATTTTTGAAAGAAAAAGCAGAAAGAAACTACCACCCAGGGGTAGCATCTGTTAATACTTGAATGTGTATTATTCCAATCTTCTTTTTATGTGTTTGGGTGTTTGCATAATTTTCAACTTAGCTAATAATTATATGGTACTTAGTGTTTTGTAACCTTCGATATGATGGTTTCCCTGTGTCATTAAATAGACTTCTACATGAGGTACTTTTATCATTTAATATCAAGTGAGTGTTTAATCAGTATCCTATTGCTGGCTATTTGTGGTGGTTTAGCATATGGGCTTTTGGAACCAAATTGACATAGGTTTGAATCTCCAGGGTAGCATTACCTAATTGAGGCCTGTCATGAGCATTAAATGAGGTAATATATGGAAAGGACTGAGTGCAGTACTCGGCTCATTGCAGGAGCTCCATCGATAATAGCAAACAGGGAGCAGGATGTAATATGACAACTAAAATGGGAACTCGTTCTCTCTGTTCTGTGTTCTGATAATGTTGAAGGAGAGAGAGGGAAGATGGCCATCATTTCATTTTCTTCATCTTCTGTTGCCTTTAAACCCCATCTGACGAGATTATAGTCTATTGTTGGCCCTTCTTCTTAAGAACATCTTTTTGATCCCCAGGTGTGCAGCGGCCCTGAACTGGATCCTGACTTAGAGGAGGTGGGGGTGGGCCTGGGAAGGAGAGTTTGGAGAGAACTCAGAACATCCAGCTTGCTGCTTTTCTGAGATTCCTGGTACATTTTTCACAGCCTGATAGAGTTTCCATGGGAACTGGCAGGAGATCTGATGAGAACTTAATTTACTGTGACCCAGAGTAAGCTAAATAAAGGACGAAGTATGCCCCATCCAGCATTTTTTTTCCCCTCACCCCTCGTCTCTCTCAAAGTCTCAGGCTTGAAGCCCCCATTGAAGTCTCTCCTGAAGTTACCTCTCCAACAGGCAGAGGTGTTTGATCATCAGTTAGAAATAAATGTTAGATGTCCTGCTTTTCAACTCCCAAATGAACACTGAGTTAATTAACCCAGCATTTCAAAATATTATTTATTTGCCACTTGAATTTACTTTTCAAAGGTCAAATTCATACATTCATCACCTTTGAGGTAATACCATGAAGTGGGTTCATTTCTCATCCCATAGGTAGCATGTTTGGTTAAAGTAGTTCACCTCAGGTGAGAGGTGTGGTTGTTGTTGTTGTTGTTTTTTCGTTCTTTTTCTTTTTTTGTCTTTTTAGGGCCATACCCACGGAATATTGGAGCTTCCAAGGCTGGGGGCCTAATCGGAGCTACAGCTGTTGGCCTATACCACAGCCACAGCCACGCCAGATCCTTATTAACCCACTGAGCGAGGCCGGGGATCGAACCTGCATCCTCATGGATGCTGGTCAGATTCGCTTCAGCTGAGCCACAATGGGAACTCCTAGGTGAGAGATTTGTTATGATTTGTACGATCGGGTGATGATTCTTGGTTACTCATATTATAGTCCACACTTAAGCAATTTAGATTTATGCCAGTACTCACTAAGAGGTATGTTGAGAACAATGAAGTAGAAATGTGGCTTTATTTAAAAAGGTAGGCAAACTGGCACGCAGTTAGTATTATATTTTCATTTTTCTGTAGGGTTACCTTTAGGTTTCTAGTATTCAAACTGGTGTCTTTGGGTTGTTTGTTTGTTTTTTTAAAGCAGAAAAAGTACATATTAACCAGAATTGAAATAAGTGAAGCCAGGTACATCCTCAACACTGTTGTCATTGGTCACCTTCGTCTGTCATCCCCCCCCCCCCGCCCGCCCCCCCATTTACCTACCAGTTCTTTTTTTTTTTTTTTTTTTTTTTTTTTTTTTTTTTTTGTCTTTTGTCCTTTTTGTTGTTGTTGTTGTTGTTGCTATTTCTTGGGCCGCTCCCACGGCATATGGAGGTTCCCAGGCTAGGGGTTGAATCGGAGCTGTAGCCACCGGCCTACGCCAGAGCCACAGCAACGCGGGATCCGAGCCGCGTCTGCAACCTACACCACAGCTCATGGCAACGCCGGATCATCAACCCACTGAGCAAGGGCAGGGACCGAACCCACAACCTCATGGTTCCTAGTCGGATTCATTAACCACTGCGCCACTACGGGAACTCCCCTACCAGTTCTTTTAAGGACTAAACCAATTAAGGTTCAGGATTCACTTTGGCTGTCTAGCCTGGAATGTCAATTCTCATCTTTGTCTATTTTCATGGTGCTCATCTTTTTATCACTCTGGTAGAGGAGGTCACATTCCTGCTACCAGGAAAAGAGGAAGGATTCCTCTTTAATTTCCACAGGTTGGAATCTCCTTTGCGTTCCCATTTGGATTTTATCTTTTTGAGCAATGAGTGTCTTCATTTCAAGTAGTTCTAAGTACCTTCCTGCTGTTTGCCATCTTATTTCGTAGTTCTTGACTTTGGCAAGCTTCACAGACCTCATTCTTGACCTTTCTTCATGAGTAACCCCCTTGACTTCCTTCTCAGGTTGAGTTTTTGCTGAATATTTCCTCTGGTTTTTTTTGGCATGTTTTAGACAGTTACTATGGATTTGTAAGTTATGTTTCAAAATAGGGAATTGGGGACATGGAAGCACTGAATAGAAATTGGTTGATCCCAAGCCTTCTGGAGAAGTAGAGCCAGGGAATCAAGTCTCCCCTATTGTCAGTGACACACAGGTTATGGTTTTTTATGAGTGTGACTGTTGTTACCTTAGACCACAACTTAACTCTGGTCGTCTTTTGTTGGCCTTCTGTAGTTTTGTGGCCTGATTGTAAAAGCAATATATATTTGTTTTAATACGTTTGGAAAATGTAAAGGAAAATTCAGGAGTTTCCATTGTGGCTCAGCAGGTTAAGAACCCAACTCTGTGAGATAGGGGTTTGATCCCTGGCCTTGCTCAGTGGGTGAAGGATCCAGTGTTGCTGCAAGCTGCAGCATAGGTCACAGACAAGGCGTGGATGCAGCATTGCCGTGGCTGTGGCATAGACCTCAGCTGGAGCTCTGATTCAACCACTAGCCCAGGAACTTGGCAAGTGCAGCCATTAAGAGAAAGGAAAAAAAATAATTCAAAGCACTGTTAATATTTTGAGATGTTTTGATTCAGATATAAAAATATTTAAGTAAATCTATGTTTTTATTTTAATTGACAGTGTAACGTCAAAATTTCCTTACATCCTTAAATGAAATTTCTCAAAGTAGTAAGTTCTATGGCTATGTAATTTTGTAATGTAAGTATGGATGATTTATAATGTTCCTTGTGTGCAGTAAAGTGACCCAGCCACCTGTACACACCCTTTTTATTTTTTTTTTCCCATTTTCCATCAGGTTCTTACCCAAGAGACTGGATATAGTTCCCTGTGCTGTACAGTAGGGTGACTATGTAATTTTATTCCATGATTGTATGATAATTTATTACACCAATTTGTGTTCATCTTAATTCTTTTGAACTCGGGTAATGTGGCTTTATTTTTGTATTTTAGTAAACATGCCATACTGTATAATCAACTAGGTTCACTGAGCATGTAAAATCAGGTCTCTAGATGTTGGAAGAGCTAAAGTTTTAGAAGCAAAAGGCTTCCATGAGAACTGTGATCCCTTTCATTTGATTTGAAATAAAGCAATTCATTTTACTTTATCCCTTAAGGCCCAGCTGACTTAGGAGTTGGAATTTATATATATATATATATATAGATAGATAGATAGATAGATAGATAGATATAATAAAAAGTTTAACTTAATAATCAGAAGTCACTTACTACCAAGATATATTTTCTATTTTTCAGTCTCTGTCGCTAGTCTACCTGCTTACAGATAGTATGACTTTGCCGTTTTGCATTGCAGAAGAGACCCCCTCTTGCATGATTTTCGGACAGATTACTTAGGCTCTCCGAAAAACTCTTATGTCGTGTGTGTGTCATTACTGTGACTCCCCCAGCACGGTTTCCCAGCCACCTCTGAACTGCTAAAAAAAGAGTCTCCCAGTGTTCAGGAAGAGCAAAAATGTGTAATTTTTCAAAAACTCCCTTAGATTGATTACTGATACCTTGTGGAATGATGACTGATATATCATGGAATTATTAAAAATTGGTTATATTCATTCTTTTCAGGTTTGGATATTACTTATTAGATCAATGCCAGTTAATTCTTCTGTTCTCCTGCCCATTTGCTCCAGATCCCGTTATCTCTAACATGCCTATAATTTCCTGTTAACTATGGGCTGTTTTTCTAGACTTTTGAACCCCATATTTATCATGGAATATTTTAGTGAGTTACGTGCTATATTCATATGTTTATTGTGATATTTACTCACAGGAATTAAGAGACACTATGTTGCAGATCTATACTTACTTTTTCAGTATATAAATGATCTAAAATTTTGTTATTTTCTAACACATTTACATGATTTACTATTGTATTTCTTTCGTATATATGTGAAATATTGCATGCATATATAGCAGTTTTGCCTGTTCTTTTTCTAGTACAGTAAATTTGATTTCTATTTCCTACACCTAGTTGTTTTGAAATGTACCAAATGAAATCAAATGATTGGGCTTCAGCCCAGTCTTTGGAGAATGTTTGAGAAGTCTCTCTCCTTAGGGTAGTTTGTGTGAAGATCTTGGCCAAAGATTGCAGTAAACTCTTGACCATAGATGGAAACCTCCGTTGGTGATTTTCTAGTATTGGCAGGTCGGTTCTGTTTTGTGATCCAGGTGGTTGTATCAGGATTCTACTTTATACTCATCAGGCATTTTCCTGTTACCATCTAGAGCTGCTAGGAGTTTTGGCTTGAACTGCTTTCCCATGGAGTTGCCCAGATTTCTGTGGTTAATTCTACAGTGGCAGAATATTGTCAAATATCCTCACTGTATTCTTAGGCTGTTACCTTGATGATTAAATTAATAAATTTGTATCTCAAATAGTTACGTAATGACTGGTTTTCCTATTTTGAGATTATCTTATGTCTTAAAAGACATGGAGTGTCTCTTTTAGTAGCAGAAGAATAAAAAAAATTATGTCTATGCTGGACTTCCCCATCATGGCTCAGCACAAGGGAATCTGACTAGTATCCATGAGGATTCAGGTTTGATCCCTGGTCTCGCTCAGTGGGTTAAGGATCCAGCATTGTCTGTCATTAGCTGGGTCATCTGCAGATGTGGCTCAGATCTGGCATTGTTATGGCTATGATGTAGGCCAGCATCTGCAGCTTCGATTCAACAGCTAGCCCAGGAACCCACATATGCCCTGGGTGTGGCCCCAGAAAAAAAGAAAATCTCCATGCTAAATTATATATGGAGAAGGGCTCCTTGGGCCCTTCTGTGTATTCCTTCTGTGCTACAGAATTTATCATTCATTTTCCACTGTGGAATTGGCGCAGGCAATAGAGGAATTGGGTCACTTGGTATGAAGACCTCACATAGAAATGAGCACACGTGACACGTCAGGGAGAAATGTTTTGCTCTGTATGCCGAGGGTATAGTCACACAGGCTAAGTAATGAAGATAGAAAAGGCCTTGAAAGCTGAGTGACAGTCTGGTTCATTTTAGGAGCGTGAGCGTGCACAAGGAAATTGGCTGGAAGCAAGCAGCCCGTTGAAGGGGTTAAAACCTCACAGGAATTGTCTTTCTTGAAAGAACATTTCCATAGATGACATCTGTATCATTTTTGGCATTCTAAACAGTGCCTGTGCTGTTTCTCCTGAGCACGTGACCTGCAGGAAAAGCTTCCTCCTGAAGTGGCTGGTTGGTGGGTTATTTGAACCACCGCCTGAGACCTAGGCCCTGAACATTTTCTTTCTCTTGATGAAAGAGTGACTTTTTCTTTTTTCATTAATGTTTTGGTTGAGGTTCTCTGAGCCAGACAGGCTGGGAGATTCACATGTCTCCGTGATTTGACTCTGGTGGCTTTAAGTAGTTGCTTTAATGATAGTAGCTCTTGTGTGAATGGTATCAGCTGCTCTCAGATGACTTTCAAGATACTTTATTATCAAAAATGAGATTGCAATGATAAAAATAATGAGATTTTAGTCAAGTACTGACATGCGGAACAACCTGGATGAACCTTGAAAGCGTTGTACTATGTGAAAGATGGGAGACACAAAAGACCACTTCATGTACATGTCCACTTAAATGTCCAGAACAGGCAAATTGAAAGAGGCAGTAAGTAGACGGGTGGTTGGCCGGGGGCTGGGGAAATAGGGGAAGGGAAGTGCCTCCTTACCAGGTAGAGAGTTTCTTGTGGGTGAAGATGTTGCACAGCAGTGTGGACACGCTGAAACATGTAAGACTGGCATGCTTTTGACTGTTGTTGACCGTTGGCGGAATGGCTGCCGAGGGAATGACAGAGTTCTTGGTGTTTCTCTCTTGATGTTGTTGCTGGTTGGCATTTTCTCCAGTGGGTGAAGTGGGTGAGAGTGAGGATGGAGAGGGCAGCCAAAATGTGTGAGGAGTCCCTTCGTCAAAGGAAGAGTGTGGTTGTCCAGTGCTTTGCTAGTTCGTAGGAAGTGCTCTTGGATAATTTATTATCTTCCAGTTATCTGCTGCTATGAGACAGTGTTCCGTCGCTCCCAGTTCTTGACTTATCATGTTATATCCTTCGCTAATCTGTGCATTATGTTAGAGCTACTAAATGGAAACCCAGTAGGTTGTTACCATTCTATTGACTGTACTCTGGGGGTTAAGGGAGACAGAATGAATTCGGTTTATCAGAGTGGGAAGTCTTTTCCTTGTCTACTGTGCTAATAGGAAACAGGATCACTGGGCATGATTTGGGGGTGGGGCCCAGCCCATCAATTAGTAGCTCTTGGACTGAGAAGTAAAGGAAGTACTGTACAATGTTAGTGCTGAGTCAGTGGTCGCTTGACAGAGGAACAGAGTAAAATTTTATATCCTGCATCTGCTGTTCCTCAGCTATATGAAGTACTGCCGCCAGTTATAACAAACTTCGACCAGTAGTATCAGACCTGTCAGTGATCAGCATGCCAAAATGCAGTTTTTTGTTATGTGACAAGTAGGGAAAAACGTATGGCAGACAGGTGGTGGTGGCAGCATCACTATCAGCACACAGTGAGATTGGCAGTTCATTTGCAGATAGTGATGCCTACCTGCCATGGAAACGGTGCACCCCTGGGCACCCGGAAGTGGCCTGCTCACGTAATCCTTATTGGTTGGCAGACGCTACTGAATGATGACCCTGCCCTCCTTCTGGGAACTAGTCTGATGAAATAGACATTCAACATCCAAGTCTCTGGTTGTGAATAGGTCAGTTTTTTTTGTTTTAATAAGAATGTATGTTTCCATCGTATATTTTGTTCTAACTACCACTTGTTTATTTTTTAAAAGTTCATCTTTTTTCCCTTCTCTGAATGTTTTCTTTGTTTTTTGTTTTGTTTTTTTAAGAGCTGCACATGTAGCATGTGGAAGTTCCTGGGCTAGGGGGTTGGATCGGGGCTGTAGCTGCCAGCCTATGCCACAGCAACTCGGGATCCGAGCTGTGTCTGCGACCTACATCACATCTCACAGCAATGTTGGGAATCCTTAGCGCACTGAGCGAGGTTAGGGATCTGATCCGCATCCTCATAGTTACTAGTCGAGATTATTACCGCTGAGCCACAACAGGAACTCCCTCATATGTAATTTTAAAGCCTTAGAAATTTATATTGTGAGAAGGTGAACATACCCTATAATAGTATTTTGAAGTTAAGCCCTTCTAACAGTCTTAGGTAGGTTCCACAATATTCAGTTTATGTGTCCCTGAATTCCCCCAGTAAGATCGTAAGTACCATTGTGCATAAGCTTTTTAAAAATCTGAATATGTTGCCATAGCAGAATATATAGATTGCCTTTGTTTTCAACAGCTACAGCAATATTTATTGAGACATGCTTATAATATAGGGGGAAAAAATTGCCATGGTCACTGCCAAGTTGGAACATGGGCTAGTGTGAGAGTTAGATCCCAACTTGTAATTACACATTTGTGTTAAATTACCATGAATTCAAAGAACAGAATGCTTATACATACGTCTTTGTTTCTGTCGACTAAATTTCTAGAAGTAGAATTGTCGAGCAAAAGATATCCACGTGTTAACTGTTAGTACAGTTGGCAGTTTGACCTCCAAAGATGTACCAACTTAGGTTCTTGCCAGCAGTAAAAATGCCACTTAGAGAAGCAGATGAAAACTAAGTGTTCATTAGATAAAAGCACAGACACCAGTGATGAAATGCAACTCAAGAGCTAGATGTGGGAAATTGGGGTGGGATGCTTTGAAAGTCCCCCGCAAGTGTAGATCTGCAGAGGACAGATCGCCGTGGGAGGACTGTTCCTCATAGAGGGAATGTGTCAGAGCACACGACATCCAAAACCCCTGGACGATTTTCTAGGCAGTCAGTGAGCTGTGGACTCTTCTCTCCTGTTCTACAGTTGCCTCCGAGAGATGGTGAAGCAGGTACATCTAGTTAGACTTGTCGTACCTGGGCGTCAGCTTCAGTTGGCTTTTTTTAGATATTTCATATCCTGAGAAAGATGGAATGATTTGTCCTCTATAACTATCTGAGACTGCTACTCTTTATTAATGGGTTTGGGGACATGACTTCTAGTTATTACTGCCTTCGGGTGACCATCTATTTTCCTGGGAATGTGATGGAAGTATCTTCTTCTTCTTCTTTTTTTTTTTTTTTTAACCTTACCGTGGCATATGGAAGTTCCCAGACCAGGGATCAAACCCACACCACAGCTGCGACTCAAACTACTTCAGTTATGATGCTGAATCCTTAAACCCATTGTGCCACAAGAGAACTCCATCTTCTTGAATTCTTAAGAGATTCTGGGGTTGTGTGGCCACTGCCTGGCTTATGTTAAGTTACTGCTCTATGAGGTTTGTGGGTAGGATACCCCAAGTTAAAACACACAGACACACTTGTGGCAAGAGGCATGTTACATAAAATTTGCCACCTTCACTATTTTAAAGTGTACCATTTAGTAGCGTTGATTGTATTCACATTGTCCCACGGTCGATCTCCATCTTGCACAGCAAACTCTGTAGCTGTTCCTCAAGGACTCCCTGTTCCTCCTCCTCCCGGCCCCTCGCAACCACCACCTGCTTGGTGTGAGTTTCATTACTCTAGGTACTTCATCAATGGTGGACTCATACAGTTGTTCCTTTTTTGTGACTGGCTTATTTAACATAGCATGACATCCTCAAGACTTATTCAGGTCTTGGCACTTCGTATGTCAGAATTTCCATCCTTTTTGAGGCTGAAAAATGGTCCATTGTGTGTATTTACCACCTTGTGTTTGTTCATCCAGCAATAGACAACTTGGGTTGCTTCTACCTTTTGCTTATTGTGAATAGTGCTGCTGTGAACACGGGGTACATAAGTACAGTTATTTCTGAGATCCTGGATTGAATACACCTGGAAATAGAATTGCTGGATCTTATGGTAATTCCATTTGTAGTTTTTTGAAGAACTTGAAATATCTTTGCTTTCTGTCTCTGATCCGTTAGTGTTGGAAGATGAAGAATTGTGAGTTTGGGAGAGGGCGTCTTTGGCCATACAGCTGCTGAGAGGTAGCTTGCTTCATGACATTTGGCTGTAATTGGTACCTGTAATTGGTACATTGGTTTATAATCCAGTGCTAATCACCTAGTTTCCTGATAAGCATTTGTGTTTCTGGGCTGGGGACTTGGCTGTGTGCATATATGTCCACTGTTTTTTAAGGGACGTGGACTTGGAGGTGGACAGAGATGCAATCAGGATGGTCTTTGATCAATGTCTGTGTGTAGTTTCAGACATTGACCTTAGGTGTTATTGCTCTGTGCATGCTGTGCCTTTCATCAGGGAACTTCGTTTCCTCTAGTAGGCCTCTGTCTTCTGTGTGAAATACGGGGGGAGGAAGGTATGTCTAAAGGAAGAAAGGCCTGTGATGTTAACACCTGACTATCCTCGAATCTTTTTTTAGCAATAGAACCGAGGATAATTTATATAACAGAAGAGCTATATCTTTGGGCTGTTTTTCCTTGTGCCATTGGCAAGCTTTCCTTAAGAATCATATTTTTCTTCATAATTTTCCTCTGAGGTCACAATACATTTTTAGTCCAGTTCACCATTCTCATTTTCACCTTTAGTTAACTTAACCTGAGAGCATATTTTCTTTCCTTTGTTAGGGTGATCTAAGTGCCAGCTCATGGGCATGCTGGAGAATAGGTGTGCTCTGGGCTCTAGTGAATGCAGGCTGGCTTTTCTCTACGGGCTTTGCAATACCTAGTGCCCAGAGCAATAGGAATTTATCGGAACTCTTGGCTGGTTGAATACTTAGCTCTCACATTTAGTGCTTTGGTTTCCTAGGTTAGCCTTCTGGTGAGTGGCCTTTTCCTTCCTAGGTTGGCACATATTTTTGGACAAAATGTAACTTAACCTTTTTGTTTATCTGTGACTTATAAGCTTCCTCCCCAGTAATTCTTAAATGACAGTAAGCCAACCCCTTTGATATCCCTGAGCTTCTCACCTTAGTTTTATTTACCGCTCTTATTTTGAAAGACTGGGTGACATTGTGTGTATTCTACACAGATGCATAAGTATCTCCGTATATTTGTGCTGCTTGTGTGCCTGGAACTCCTCTAGGGAGAGTTCTGGATGGAATGATTTAATTTCCCCTGACTGCTGCTGACCTTGGAAATTTTGGACACAGATGACTGTGATTGACACTTGTATAGAGGAGAAAAGAGACCCACACTCAACACTCAACCTTCATGCTCTAGAGGAAGGCAGGGGAGATGGTGGCTCAGAGAAGTAAGAAGAGACAAGCAGGGGACCCACGGGATGGTTTCCGGTAGCGCTTTGGGGGCCCCTGGCATTCTTCGGGACAGACAAGGTGATGTTAAAACTAGGTATTGGGGTGAGTTCTACCATGATAGAGTAATGAGTAGTTATAAAGGTTGGAGCACGAATGCAAACACAGGTTACACTTTTCAGATACATTTGTAGGTTTATAAGGACTTAAGAATCCAGAGGATTAACGAAAATGCTTGCAGCTGTGAGGTTGTTCTCAAGTAGCGGTTTCTGTTTTTCTCTGATCCTCATCACATTTGCTTGAAATATTTGCAATTGTCAGAACTTCATTTCCCTGGTGATTGTTACATGCACTTGTTATTTACCTCACACACAAACTGTGGCTAATGTTTCAGACCATTTTAATGTTATGTTTTTGTCTGGTTTGTTATCACTACTTCTAGAAATCTCTGCCAATCTCTACCGACCCCTTATGTAAAATGTTTGCACGTTTATTTGTGGCTCCCATGCTTGTGTGTGCTTCTCGTTAAATATTTACCAAACTGAGTGTTGATCGGAGAGTAATGACGTCCGCTTAAATGATGCCTAATGTCAGATAGCGACTCTCAGCATCTCCATAGGCCCTGAATGAAGCTGGATGTTACCTTTCCTCTCAGAACAGATAAATGCATCTGCCTGTCTGACAAGGGGGTGGGGAGTAATGGGTTCATTTTGTCAGAAACACATCAAATATGAAAGCTCCTTGACTCCGTGCTCATAAAAGGTTTAGAAGCATAGAGGTTAACATTCCATTGATGAAAATGAAATGTGCTCAAAATAGTTCTGACTCTGGGGGAGTTGGGAAGGGTGATTGTACATAAGAGAGAGCAGCATAAATATATGGGAATAAACAGCCAGCCTTAGCACCTAATTACAATGATTTCGAAGGGGGTGTTACCGAACACATCCAGGCTGGATTAGAGAGGTAGGAAAGGAGCCTTGGTTTATGTCCCCTTATCTTTGCAGCGTAGATGGGTAATTTTGTGTCCATGTATCTGTAGACGTTCTTTTCATTTAAGACCTATCAGAGCTGAGTGATGGCCTCCTAATGGAATGTAGAGCTTTCAGGTTTTGCTGCTGCGTATAAACAAAGAGTTCACATCTACCAGTTGCTTATTTTCTTTCTAGTATTATCAACACTCAACAGAAGCATTAATCGAAACTACAAAAGCAGGTCCTTCTTTAGCATGAGTTTCTACTTACCATCTAGATGAATGGGTGACTGAAATGTTTCAAAAATTTTTAAATTTCTTACTTTTAGAGTCATTACATATAGCGCTTATTAACAGGGAAAAGAGGTCACGAGTACACAAATGCAGTACTGTCCCGTTAGGCCCAGAGCAAAAGAAAACTTGGTCTCTATTCATTGTCCTCCTAATTTTCTAAGGCAAGGAGTATCCTCCCAGAATCCTTCTAGTTAGCCTGTTAATGGGGATGATTCCCCACATTCCGATTCAATTATCTTTGGTAAATAAAATCTCCAATAACTGGAAGTTCCCTTGTAGCACAGCAGGTTAAGGATCCAGCCTTGGCTGCAGTGGTGACTCAGGTCGCAACTGGGGCACAAGTCCAATCCCTGGCCCAGGAATTTGCACATGCTGTGGGTGCAGCGCCCCCCCCCCCCCCCAAAGAAAACCTCCAATAAATACTACCTGCAAAATTAGCCTGGAAAGTGTCTAAATAAGCACTAAATAGTGTGTCATTCTTTAAAATGTGTTGTATTTATCTTTAAATTGGAATGAATATGTATGAGGTACATACTCTTATTTGCTGTGGCTCCTTAAGGAGAAAAGTGTATTTAATTGAGTGTTTCTGCCTAATGATTTCAGTAGTCTAATTATTTAAAGTCAACGTGCGTCGTATTTGTGCATATATGTATATACGCATGTATTTATCCTACAGATAATTATTTATCACTTACTCTGGGCCAGGCTCTCCTCCAAGAAAATCAGTATATGTTTGTCTAAAAATAACTGACACACAGAGCTTGCTGGGAGTCGGGCCCTGCTCTAAATGCCTCATGTATATTAATGCATTTCTTCTTACAATGAGGTAGGTAGAGTCATCCATGTGAAACTGAAGCACAGAGAAGTGAGGCAGCTCTTGCAGGTTCACACAGCTCATATGCAGAAGTGCTGGGTACCAAACCCTGCAGCCTGCAGCTCGCGAGGCCATGCTTCTACATTTTGTTTTGCTTGTTTGTGTCTCCTGGCTGCCTTAGGAGGACTTGCCCAGATGACATTGTGTTTGCTGTTTCTGTCATAAGAGTGACGGGTTGTTTAAGAGCTTGTTTCCTGAAGCAGGGTATTTTTTTAAACTGCCCTTTGTGAATTTATGGTTGGCCATGTGGAATGGTGGGGTAGAATTCTATGGCACTTACGCACAATACCCTCTCGCCTAATAGCCGTGGCCTGGAAATGTTGTGTATGTGTTATGCGTAGGTGGTTGAGATGCTGTCTTTTCACTGTCAACATCATGCAGTCTGCAAAGTTCTTTGCTGGTTTTACACTTTTCCAGTGTGATTAGTTATACGAAGAGCATTTATAGATCGTCAGAATTCCTTAGGCGTGGCCCAAATAAACTGTTTCCAAGCTTTATAAAAGATTGAGATACAAATTTGGTTTTTCCGTTCTCCTCTTAGTTCCTCTGAAGGGTCCCTGAAACGGCTTTCAAAGAAAATTCCACAATCTGATGGACCGAGGAGGAATCGGATTGCCTGCTACCCTTTCTTTTCTTTGAGAATCTCTTTGAGAAATAAATAATACCAGAAATTATATATATTTCTCTTAATATAAAGCTTTATCCCAATTTCAAAATACTTCTTCCCTCCTTCATGCTTTAAATTAATAAAACAGAATGGTCAATAGCTTGCGATCCTCAAAATGCCGAACCACCTCATTTTGAAAATACCCTGCAGAATTTTATGTTTGAAAAAGAGTTCCTGATTACATGTATCCATATGTGCTGTAGACACTGCTCCTGTATAGGCCTTGTGCCAAGAGTTTCCATGAATAAAAGGTGTGGTCTGCCCTCTCCTGGAGCTTAACCATCTATGTTGACTAGTTTGTAGCCGTAAAGCGAGGTAAGACATTAACACCGGTCTCAGAAAACACTGTGTAGCGCTCTGTGGCTGACACAGTTGTCTTCTAGCATTCACTGATGCTCTCAAGTTGTAGTGCTCCCATAGACTTGGTGAAGAAAAATGAAGCCCAGAGATGGGATGTGACTCATTTGTAAGCGAATGGCAGGTGGGACTATGCGGGATCCCTGGGTTCCTTGTGGTCCTTGCTGTAAAGAGAGATGAGGCCCTGCCTTCATATCAGGTACATGTAAATACCTGCAGAGCCAACATTCCAGGAGCACCTTCGCTGGAAAAATGAGGGGCACATTTGCATTAACCCATCACCTCTTTTTAACTCCCGTCATTCCACTTGCGATCACCCCAAATTCCGGTTATCAGTTATTCAGGTGAAGACAGTGTGAAGATTTGCAGTTGATTTTACTGAAACTGCTCTTTTTCAAGTGATTGACAAGTCAGGGATGAGTATCTAGAGATGAAAAACTCCAAGGCAGGAGAGAACAAATCTCAGGGTCCCCAGGAGAGGGACATAAATGCTAATTACACATTGACTTTAATTCCTGATTTGTCATAGCTGTCTGCAGGTGTGTGTCTTGGCTGTGGGCTATTTTCAGGGCCTCATTTGTAGTTGAGATTTTCTTTAATAATGTTACCTCCCCAATGAGCTCTTTAATCTCTTGACTTTCAGTTCTCTTTCTCTAGATAGAGGAAAAAATTAATTGGCAGATGAATGTAGAATGTAGTTGCTGATTCTTTTGGTTATCGAAGATGAAAGATTTTTGTGAGGCGGGGAGGGCTTCCCATTGATTTTCTGTAAAGGCAGCTTCAGGGATGGCCCACCTTTTGGCCTGGAAGATGAGATGCTAAGGCGTTCATTTTTGTCGGTTAGCCTCACCCCCATCACCACCACCACTTCCGCCACTCAGGTGGTCTTCCTGGTCAGTTTGCGTGCCCTCTGCGGGGCGAGCTGCTGCTACTCTGTGCCGTGTATTTGTCCTGGTGAGCCGCCGTCCCACTCCTGTCGGCTGAGGAGGCAGCTTGTCATTAGCAGGTACAAGGTAAGTAACCTTGAGATTCACTTAGTTTATTTTTAAGCAGGGATGAATTTTTTCCCCTGGTGGTAGAATTGAGGGCTTGTGCTTGGGTGAAAACACAAAAATATGTGAATATCTCCATATGTTTTTTGGACACCCCCCCCCCCCCCCGAATGCCCCAACCTGGACCATACCCTGTGTTGTCTCTGCCCTTTGGGAGCTTGGCCCCGAGTTACTTTACATCGCGTGGTGTGGGCACCCTTGAGGTTTAGCTCCTGTACAACACTGACTTCTTTCTAGGTATCCACGTGCTTTCCTGGCCCTCTTCCTGCGTCTGTAGGTTAGTAATGGAGTCTCGAAAGAGGAGAGCTCCAGAGCGGGTCAATATAGACAACATGCAGAGGGCCCTTGGCTCCCAGGGTCCCTGACTCCCATGCGGCTCCCCTATTCCTTGCTGTCTTTGGCCAGCTGCGTACAGGGAAACTATTAAAATCTCTTTCTTGGTGGCACTAGTTTTTCAGCCCTGTCCCTACCCCCACTGGAAGTCTAATCACATTCCTCACATTTATCCGTCTTCTTAGCCTTAGACAAGGTGATAAAGCTGAGCAGTGAGGTCAGTGTAGAAACTTGACCTTAGGAGTTATCTTTATATTTTCCTGTCTCTGTGTTGTTGTATTATGACAGTACTTCTCATAAGAAAGGCTTACCTTTCATTCAGCCCTTAATTGGCTGTCTCACTGATAGGGCTGCTTGTTGCTTTTAAAACGTGATTAGATGGAGCGTTCAAGAGAGTGATCTGACAGAATTTTGAAGCAGCTGTCCTTCTGAAAATTTCCATCCTCATTTTTTAAATGTCTTTTTTCTTTTTTTCTATGCTTTTTTTGAGGAACAGGCAGTGTGAAAGGATCTTGGTGGTGCTGACCAGCAGTGGGGCTCAATTTGATGCTCCTGCCGTGTGATACCTTTAACCTGATCAGTGGGAACTAAAGCTGGGGGTTCTGGACTTGGAGACTTAGGGGTGGCTTCAGGGTGCTTGACCCAGTGTCCTGCTCAGTATAGGTGTGACCTCGGGCATGGGCAAAGCCAAGCCTTGATGCTCTCAATCAGACCCTGTGTGTTTGCTGAGGGATACCGCGTGCTGTCTTCTTCTGACTCGTGAACATGGTTTCCTTGAAAGTTGTCATAAACAAAAGGCATTGCTCACTGTGTCCATCTCCATATGGTTAGTAATACTAGCTTTTTTTTTTTTTTAAATAAGGCTTTAAGAAAAGAAAAAAAAAACTATTTTTATGGCCACACCTGTGACATACGGAAGTTCCCAGCCTAGGGCTCAGATTGGAGCTGCAGCCGCAGCAATGCCGGATCCCAGCTGCTTCTGCAGCCTACACCATAGCCGACGGCAACGCTGGATCCTTAACCCACTGAGGAAGGCCAGGAATCGAACCTGCATTCTCATGGATACTAGTTGGTTTCTTAACCCACTAACTCCAGTAATACTAGTTTTAACCAGCTTTCCTGATAAAGGCTCCAGTCCTCCTGGCCTGTTTGTATATTTTAAAAAATCCTTTTCTAATTCAAAACCTAAAGGTTATTCTGGTCCAGTCCATCCTTATTTTGTTTCCAGACTTCCCTAACCCCAGCCCTGTTGGTCTCTGGTATAGCTGGCTGTGTTGTTTCCATGCACGTTCTGTGAAACCAATCCCAAGCACTTGGGTGACTGTCGTCTTGTTTGTTCTTCATAGTTCTTAACTCGGTCCTTGGGAGACAAACCACATACGCTTTTTCAGTAGAGGCATTTCATATGTTCAGATGGATTTCCAAAGGAGTTGGAAAAGGTTAAGGAACTGCTTTACTGTAATGTCTAGGAGTCCTGCAGGAATGTTTCAAACTTCTCTGTCGAGTATAATTTATGTGCTGCCTTAAACATTCAGCCATTTGTTTTTCACTTAATACCAGTTATCTTTGGGGTTCACAACATCTTTTAACGAAATCGAGCAGGAAGTACTGAGAATTGCCATCTCTCTCCTCCCCACTCCCACATGTACTTCGTTCTCTGCTGGCAGTAATCCGCCTCTAGCATGGGGCTTTTGTTAACATTGGTGAGCTGTTATTGACACATCATCACCCAAAGTCCATAGTTTACTAGGGTTCACTCTTGGTGTTCTGCATTGTCTGGATTTTGACAAATGTTTAATGACACGGATCCATCATTATAGCATCATACAGGATAGTTTCACTGCTGTCAAAATCCACCACCCCCTGGCCGCCTCTGGCATCTGTTCATCCTGTCTCATTCTGCTAACCCCTGACAATCACTGATCTTTTTACTGTCTTCATGTTTTTGTCTTTTCCAAAAGGTCCTAGAAGGAATCATCCAATATACAGCCTTTGGATTGGCTTGCTTCTCTTAGTAATGTATATTTCAGATTCCTTCATGTCTTTTCATGACTTGTTAGCTCATTTCTTTTTAAGTGCCGAATAATATTCTCTTGTGCTCACGAACCACAGTTTATTCATTCACTTACTGAAGAACATGTTGGTTGCTTCCAAGTTTTGGTGTTTATATATAAAGCTGCTAGAAATAGCCATGTGCAGGTTTTTGTGTGGACATAAGTTTTCAACTGTTGGAACGTATGGTGAAAGTTTGTTTAGTTCTGTACAGAACTGTCTCTCCGAGTGTCTGTCCTCGTCTGCATTCCCATGACAGTGAACCAGAACTCCTTTTGTTCCACATCCTCATTTACATTTGTTGCTGTCTTTGTTTTGGATTTTGGCCATTCTTTTAGATGTGTAGTGGTAGCTCATAGTTGCTTTCACTTGCCTTTCCCCAGTGACACATGTGGGACATCTTTTCATGTGCTTGTCATCTGTATGTCTTTGGTAAGATGTCCAGGTCTTCTGTCCATTTTATTTTATTCCTATGCCATGGCCACAGCAACGCCGGATCCTTAACCCACTGAGCCACAATGGGAACTCCTCTTTAGCCCATTTTAAAATTGGGTTTTTCATTTTTTTGAGATTTAAGAGTTCTTCCCGTATTGTAGATAATAGTCGTCTATCAGAGATGACTTTTGCAGATCTCTCCTCCCAGAGTGTGGTTCAGCTATCAGTTGATTTTTGACATCTTTGGCCTGCAAAATCACACGGAGAGTGAGGTCAGCTTTCGCAGTTATGCAGGCACATATGTCTTGCTAGTGAGCTGTGTTGCAAATTCTGAACCTTAACTACCTGGATTCTTTCTTTTCAGGTCAATGTGACTGTGGACTACATTAGACCAGCCAGCCCGGCCACAGAGACAGTGCCCGCCTTTTCAGAGCGTACCTGTGCCACCGTCACCATTGGAGGAATGTGAGTGTTGGGGTGGCAGCGGCTCGGCCGTAGCTAAGAATTCCCTGCTTGGTCTCCTTTCTCCTGCCTTTCGCCCTCGTTTACTTTGTGTTCCTCGTAACTCTCTGACTTATCATTGTTACGTGGCTGCGGAGCGCTTTGTTTGCAGGGTACTTCAGAATCACTCATTAGTTAATCATATACTTTCATTATTGTCATTATTGAAGATTTATTGGGCTCTGTGTGCTTGGCACTGTGAGCGCTCATTATTACTATTAATAATGCTGTTTATTGAGTGTCAGTCAGGCCCATAGGTGCTCTGCAAGATTAGCAAGATTCTCTGCATATTAGTTTAGCAAGTTTAATTGTAGGCCAGAAAAAAGGGAGAGAGGTTAATTGGGTATTTTCTTTGTGTAGATGTATGCAATCAGTAGATGGCAGGGTCTGCCTCTTCCGTGCGGGCTGTGTCCTGGTTACGTTCCACGGTCTCTTGGGAGCTGCGTTGACAGCAGCCTTCCGAGGGAGGTATCTGATGGGGGAAGGAGGTGGCCTGCTGTGCCCCGCTTCCACAATAAATATTAAAACAATCACTCAGTCCCCAGTGGCCATTCTTGCTCTGCATAAAATATACCAGCATGGTAATTGTTTCCTTCTCTCTTTAACAAATCTTAAATGCTGTTTGTTACCAAACTGGTATTTTTCTTTTCTTTCAGAAGGGGCATGGCAGAGGGGAAGAAAAGACTAGGTTTCTCATCAAAACAGGGATGGTTTTACTGAAAGTACAGCGAAGCTTGTCGGGACAAACACCTCTGTCTAAGCTAATACCTCTTAAAGAAAGAGGCTCTTGCAGCTCATTTATTTTCCAGAAGCTCTCCTACCAAACGGGAGCTTCCTCCATCCCCCTCATTCTCATGCTGTCACGTTTGGAAATAGGTATTTTTAGCTACTGATGCCACTCCTGTAAGTATTAATGCTGTTAACGGTCACACAGCCACCCGAGACTCGCTTGTTACCGAGAGGAACTGAATATAGTCTTCGGATGTCCTTACCTCAACACCATCACAGGCATCAGGTTTTGTTTTGTTTTGTTTAAGAAGTAGGTTCTTGAGAAACGAGGTAATATTTTTGGAATGGGGGAAACTAAAATATTACGCTCATTCTTCTGTGTACCTTGCAGTACCGATTATCACAGTTGGTCACCAGTTCTTAGGGGCGTGATGCGTGTGTTCCTCCTCTGGCGAGCTGGAAAGTTAGTGTTTCCCTGGGTTAAAAGGTTTGCTGTCCCAAACAAGGAGTCCTCTCAGGTATCTGCTCCTCCAGTCCAGTTATTGAGTTAAAAACAAAACAAGCCCCACTCATGTCAAAATGCACGTCTTTTTATTTTCGGCAGTTGGCTTCATGTTTATACGTAACAACCCACTAGAGTGGATTTCTCTCTCTCTCTTTTTTTTCCATTTGGTTACCATTGAGGTATATTTTCAAAGTAACTTTACACTGCTTAAAATTAGGTATTTTTGAAGTGTTCTGTAGAGGAGTATTTTGACCTTACTATCTCCCAGTCCTAGCAATTAGAATGTAAAAAGTACTATTTTGTATGATTTACCCAAGTATTTACTTCAGATTAGATCAGCCCAGTAGGGTACCCAGGATGCAGTGCGTTTCCTCATGGATTTGCTTCTGCCAAACTAGCTTTGATGAGGAAACTGCTGGGCAGGACTGGGGAGGACAGTAAGGACCTGCTAGTATTACTGAGACCAGCCCTCGCTGGATGGTGAGCTCCTGAAGACAGGGATTTTTGTCCCTTATTCTCTGCGTGTAATCTCAGTATTGAGCAGATGGTAGGAATTCAGTAAATTCATGAATGATTTGTTTACTGTATTGCAAAGTAGCCCTTTATTGAAATGTAACAAGGAGTACTACTTCTGAGCTACAGGTTTGTTCTAACCTAATCAATACCCACCCCTATCCGCCCCCACCTCCCGCCACCAAAAAAAAAAAAAAAAAAAAAAAAAAAAACGAAAACACACACAACCACCCTTGCATTTGATAGTCTTCCCTTTATCTGGTTATTGGAGGTCAGTACCAAGAATAAGGCATATCTAGAAACTGTACCTGGGAGTTCCCATCATGGCTCAGAGGAAATGAATCTGACTGGTATCCATGAGGACGGGTTGTTGGATCCCTTGCCCTACTCAGGGGGTTAGGGATCTGGCGTTGCCATGAGCTGTGGTGTAGGTCACAGATGCAGATTGGATCTGGCATTGCTGTGGCTAAGGTGTAGGCCAGTGGCTACTGCTCCAATTTGCCCCTTCACCTGGGAACTTCCGTGTGTCGCAGGTGCGGTCCTGAAAAAATAAAAGATAAAAAAGAGAAAGTGTACCTTGTAGCGTTCTTTGGATGTTCCAGTCTTCCTGTGGCTTCTCTTTATTTTCCTATGGCCTTGATTTTGTTTTTACTTTTTCCTGAAATTTCTGTACTTCCAAGTAATCATTCCAAGTAATATTATAGAAGGGTTGAGGTATTAATAATAATGTCTACATATTCAGCTTATATTTAGAATTAAGGTGTACTAAACGCCTATCTGATTTTACTAGTTATTCACAAGCATTGGCTAGAGCCAGGGGTTTGGGTTTTTTGTCCCAAATAGTTTCATTTCATTTTAAACTCAAAAACATAACATGTATCTCCATATCTTTGAATACATGGGCAGTAAGAAACAACTGTTTGATACCCTGGTGAATTGCCTAACTTCTTGTATGGAGTGATGGCTTAAAAATAGTAATTTTGGAATCCTAGATTTTTGCGATTTACATCCCCCTCATTTGTTAGAGTTTTTCTGCACTCATTTTTGGACATCTTGGCAGCCGTTTAAAAGCCGATCCTCTTATTAAACCTTTAAAACTATTCACCTATTTTCATAAATGCACACTCTATATAGTTCCATTTCAGTCATTGATGTAATATTTTATGAAGGTCATTATTAAAATGACCAGTTAAATCTGGGGACAGAAGCAGGTTGGGACAGAAGCACGCAGGCGTGTTAGAGTGACCCTGGTCACTAACTGGCATCAGCCAGTGGGTTTGGGGGCGGTAGTAGGATGTGTAGGTGAGCTCAGGGCAGGCTGCTTAGAAGAGCTTCTCCCGTAAGGTGCTGGATCACTGTAGGTTCAGCTTTACAGACACTATAGAATTAAGCCCTCCAATCTGAATTAATGTCTCTTGTTACCTATAGGCTCCGATAGCAGTCTTGGTAGCATCTAGAGGCTTTCTTGTTCAAGAGTCAGCTGGGATTCTGACTCTGGAATGGCTTCTCTCAAGGGGAAAGAGAAGAAAGAGGCAGATTGAGATGGCCTCCTGCAGGGTTGTTTCAAAGCTGATTTTTCAGTGTATTTCACATGCCAAAGTGTGTGAAGTATCGCTGTCCTCGACAGGGCTCAGGGGAACCCCTCGGTTGCTTCCTCTTGTTGTATGGGAGGGAGTCGAGTCCCGTGGTTTTGGGGAGGCCTCTCAGGTGTGACCCAGTCTTTTGGCCCCGGTCTTGTGCCCTCTGGGGAATCAATGAAAATGAGGTTCATCATTCCTCCAATAGATGAAAATTTTTTTCTGAACTTCACTGTGGACTTGGCAAGAGTTGTTACCTGTTAATCAAAACAGTGTAAATGAAAAATAAAAACATCAAACTTTGAGTTGTTTCTCATTCTCTGGCTCCCAGGTTGGGAATTAGCTGATCCTTTTAGGCCTGGATTGTGACAGGAAGCTGTCAAGATGGCGCTTCCTGTTAATTACTTTTTATTGTATTTAAGACACTTAAATAACTCTTCTTGTGATTTAGTCTTCTATGTAATTAGCTTCAGTGATTAAAATCTCATTCTTTCGTTATTGCCAGAGCCTTCTTGAGGATGAGTTTTGTGGGGTGACCTTTACTTGTGCTGGCCTGCCCAAGTACTTTGAGCTCCAGTTCGGCAAACCCGTGTAATCTAACTGCTGCCTCATGGCTTGCTGCAGATCACATTTTCAAAGAAAGACATTTTTAAAAAATTGTTCGCATTTATAAAGGAGCACCTAAAAATATAACTTGGAGGGTCAAGCCTCACACATAAACACTCATAATTACCACCACCTCACCCCCCCCATCCACGGAAACTTGTCACACCCAGTAGGTAACAGTGACATTGAAGTATTGGCCCATTGCTTCTCATTATGTGAAGTATTTCATGTTAATAGGAGACAGTAGACATGGCCCATTTTAGAAAAGATGAAAGGTGGAACTGTGGAGTAGGAACAGTTAGAAACAGTTAGTGCCTGTTTTCTGCAGCTTTCTGAGAGGTGATCTGGGTTTTTTAACACTGACTTTGGAAACATTGTTTGCATCTCCGCTCCTCCCACCTGCATGTGAGATCACTGCCATCCACCTTTCGACACTTGCATGGGCTCCTCACTCCTAGAGAGGTGGGAAATCTGTTGGGCTTGGACATCTCCGTTACCTCCTTGTAATGATGACCATTTAGCAGGTGTGAAGCCTTGGCCTGTAGGCGGGGCGGGAGGAGGTGTGGCATGCCTGCAGCAGGCTCAAACCTGTGCCCCAGCTCAGACCAGAGTGACAGTTGTGACAAAATGCCAGATCCCCAAAACGGCTGTGCCACCAGGGAACTCCAGTGAAGCCATCTTTATGAACTTCCTTTGTAGCTCTTTGGCTTTTTCATAGTTTGTCTTTAATATAATTACGTAGATCAGACAGTTATGCTTGCAGGGAATCAGACTTTTTGGCCTTTTTCATTTTCATTGGATCCAGGATTCATAGGGATACTTCTTCAGCTTTTCTGTTAGTGACTGAGCATGAGGTTCAGGTCCTGTTCCAGAATAATTCTTAGCCTACTTCGGTTTTTCTCAGCTGTTGTAGGGAGATGTAACATACCCTCCCTAGCTGTTCTGGCCTGAGTTCTGTAGCTGTAACACTTTCAAATCTTAAGCCATCCTGGGGTCTGACTTCCAAGCTAAACATAGCAAGAAGGTGGCCTTCGGAAGCTCTATTTTCTGTCCTGGTGTTCCTACTCCCCAGGTGGCCCGCAGTATCCTGACGAGGTACTCTTTCAGTACCTGAGGTAGTGTTATTGACAGTGGCTCCTCCAGGAGGTGGCATCTGGGTTGTAGCCACCCTTGTTCTGCTCAGATTGATGGCTTGCCCTTCATCAACTTTAATGGGCTTTCCCCTCCTCCTGCCCCCTGCCCCCCACTAGCCTTTTCCTGCTTTGAAGGAGAAAGAAGACTTCAGAAGAAACATCCTTCCCCTCCTCTTCCCTTCCCCCGGGACACCTGAATCATAAACACCTCACCAGCCTTTGCCTCAAAAAGGAGCCCTTAGACTGTTTTCTGAACTTCATAGGCTGCTTGATTTATGTAATTGTGCTACTTCTGCTGTATTGAGTAGTAGAATTATGCCTCTCCACCATCCCGAAGGCAGTGGAGGCATCTGTGGCATTTAGTTTTGAATTCTGGAAAGAAATAGTTGAAGCACGGACCCTATCTCCTGCTAGCTCGAGTACACTGATCATTTCAAGAGAATACTTGATGGTAGCAAAGCATTCGGGTGGGAGTCAGGAAAACACAGCTTAGCTTCAGACACAGCTTTCATTCAGCCATTTTATGGCTGTCTATGTTTGTGAATCTCGTGCTGCTCAGGCTTTTTTTTTTTTTTTTTCCCCCTTTTTAAGTCCAGATACTTGCAAGTCATGGTAATATCATCCTCATCACAATGTGGAACCTACACTTAAGCTTTTCATAATGGAGCACTCGGATCTTACAAATCAGCAGAATCCTTTGCAGGGCAACGTGTTCTTTCTTCTGCTTTTAATTTTTTTTTTTTTAATTTTTCTTCAATTATCTGTTGAGTAGGATGTGAAGGAGTGGGTCACAGTATTTACTGAGCTGATCCTTGGGAAGCCCCCATCACTGATTTCAGAGCTTCAGCTGCTGGCCTGTGCCACAGCCATAGCCACACGGGATCTAAGTTTGCGTCTTTGACCTACACCGCACCTCATGGCAACGCCCAGATCCTTAACTCACTGAGCGAGGCCAGGGATCAAACCCACGTTCTCATGGATACTAGTTGGGGGGTTCGTTACCACTGAGCCATGAGGGGGAACTCCTAAATGGCTGATATTTAAAGGGTGAGCCTTAGCAATGCGTAGACTTAAGAAAAATCTGAATGGCACGTTGAGAAATCTGCAGCAGTCACTTCCTTTCATGTAAGCCAGGACAACCATAGTGACACCTTTTTCAGAATTAAAGCAGTGGGTGAATGAAGATGGCTACCCACTGCATCTGTCTTTGATTTGACGAAATGGTTTCTGTTGAAAGCAAAGCCCTATGGTCCCGCCTTTAGATGGAGGAGGAACTCTGAGAGCCCCAGAGTTCAAGCTATTCCACCTGTGTAGATTTTTAGCTATGCACCATTTTTATGAAGGCTAATTCTGCTGGTGCTCAGGCTGGAAAGTTCCATAGGGACTGCCCATAACTGTTTGATTGTCTGCTTATTTATCTTTTGAGGGATGCACCTGAGGCCCATGGAGGTTCCTAGGCTGGGAGTCTAATTGGACCTGCAGCTGCCAGTCTATGCCACAGCTCACAGCAGCACCAGATCCTTAACCCACTGAGCGAAGCCAGGGATCAAACCCGCAACCTCTTGGTTCCTAGTCGAATTCATTTCCGCTGCACCAGGACAGGAACTCCCATAACTGTTTGTTTTTTTAAGTGGCCTGCCCATAACTGTTTGTGGAGGGGTTTTGGTGGTTGTGTGGGATGTTAGCTGCTCAGGATCACACAAGTAATGTGATAGAAGAAATGCCTGTACTTGCTGGTTAGAGTATTTTTCTTTTACCAAAGGTTAAAATTCTCTGCCCTTAGCAACTCTGTGGACATCATAGGGATGGATGGGGAAGAGGCTGCAGTCAGCCCAGCGCTTCTAAATGCTGTTCCTGATTAATTGCTCAGATGGTGCCCACAGAGCCTACTCACTGTGTGCTTTGCAGGTGTCAATAAAGGCCCTCGAGGTGCCCCCGATTTGCCACCAGTCTGAGCCCATCTGCTTTCTGTCTTTCAGGATTTGTGCAAACTTTCTGATATGCTGGTAACTCACTTTCTTATTTTTCAGCACCATTTGGGCTTTATGCTTGTGCATATCTGCCTTTTCTGTCATTTCAGTAGGACTTTGCAAAGAATGTCATGTGGACATTAGTTTGCAAGCCTGCCATTCTGCCCTCCCTCAAGCATTCTTTCTTCCTTTGGGGGGTGCAATTGATGTGACAAGGAGAGGGCACATTCAACATGGTTACCAGTAAGCACAAATGATGTGTTTTTTAATGCCATTTCTCAGCCTCTTTTTCTTTACAATTCCTGTGGCCAGCACAGTACAAAGTGGTAAGCAAAATAGAAATGGAGTTTTATGGATTTTTATGTCTCCCAGTGGTGATGCTGCTTAACAGGGATTTGCTTCAGTTCATACTGAGTGGTTTAAAATCAACAACAGAAAAGGAATAAAAACTTTAACATTTTCGAAAGTTAAGAAAATAGGGAGAATCGCCCATTATTTAATCATACTAATATAACTATTGTGAGGGGGTTATTCGTTTTGAGTGCTGGTTATTGTTTAAGAGTTCCTTGGTGGCCTAGTGGTTAAAGTTTCAGTGTTGTCACTGCTGTAGCTTGGGTGCAATTCCTGGCCCAGGAACGTCACATGCTTTGGCTCTGCAAAAAAAAAAAAAAAAAAAGCAAGCCTCTTGGAGTTGCCTTGTGGTGCAGCAGGTTAAGAATCCAGCATTGTTACTGCTGTGGTGGTGGCTCGATCCTCGGCCCTAGATTTTCTGCATGCTTGGGGCATGGCCAAAAGAAGAATTTAATTTAGGAGTAGGAGAACTTGGATCATTTGGCATAGTGTTGAGGTAAGGACTAGTTATTATTGGAGCTGAAGAATCTGGGTATTTTGTGAAAGTAGGTTTCGGAGGTTAGCACATTTTGAGTTACACCTCAGCTCTTCTCCTTGATCGCTGTGCAATCTTGGGCCTGAGTTTTTTCTTGGGTGAGTTAGATATAATACTCCTACACTCAGAGGGCTGTTGATGAGGATTAATTGTGCACGTGTATTTTAAATGTTTAGAGGAGTTCCCTTGTGGCTCAGCCGTCTAAGGATACCTGTCAGTGCTGTGGTGCAGGTTTGATCCCTAGCCAGGGAACTTCTGCATCACGGGTGTGGCCAAAAAAAATGTTTAGTACAGTGACGAAGACATAATTGTCAGGTGCTTTATTAAATGAACCCTCCATGTGGCCTCTGAGCTGACCATTGGCCTGATTGCAGATCTACGGATCTCTTTTGTCCTTTCTCTCTGTCCCCTCTCCTCTGTCTCTGGCCGTTTCTTTTCATGCACATTTTTCCTTTTTCAAGGATTTTTCTTAAATGTGTTTATATTCCATTCTCCTGTTCTTCACAGTCCCCTTGGCCAAGCCCAGCCACTGATAATATTTATCCCTCACAGATGAGCTTAAACAGGCGATAGACAATGCCTAGTCTGTAGTACGTGCTCAAAGGCTAAAGAACAAATTGCCCCATTGGATTATGGTTAGATTTTGTTGTACTCATCTATTTTTTATGGTTCCGTGGCAGACAGTTTGGTTTCGGATTCATCTTTTTTGCTCGTTTTTCAGCTGCCTGTAAACACGGAACGTGTACTCTGTTCACCTAGGACGGTAATGACAGACACGTGCTTCTATGAAGGAAGAAGCAGATACTAGATACTCATGAGTAATTTTTAGCGTTTCAAGAAGTTTAACGCACATTTAACATTGAGTAGGGACAACATTCCTTAGTAAAAGCAATTTACTGAACAGTATCTTTCAAACCACAAAATGTGCCATCAAGCCGCCTCTCTCGGCATACTTGGTGCATACACGTATCTAGCTATCCATTGACTTCCTGTGTGTGTGTATTTATGAGAAGAGTTTAAAAAGCAGAGGGCTCCTAAGTGTTTTAGAAAATGCTGCTATTCTGTACCCCCACCTTAAAAGTCTTACTGAAAGTCAGAGTCTGTCTCTTTTAGACTAATCCTCTCTGCTGTGATACCTTTGTGAATCGGTGTGTTTACAGCAAGTGGAACATGGAGGGGTCGATATGCATGGTCGAATTTGGAGGTGTTTAATGGCATGAGCTTCATAAAGTGCCAAGGAAACTTGGGACTGCCTTAATCAAGTTTCCAGTGTGGGTTTACATGGAGCCTTTCGGCTTTCTGCTGTATCGGTTTGCATATCAGCTGTGATTCTGCAAGGTCTTGCCTTTATGTGAGCTTCTATTGTGTTAAAATTGTGATTTATAAACCATCGTTATCAGGTCAGCAGCAAGGGGAATTAATTATATTGCAGTTGTTACACCATCCCTCCTCCTCCCCCCAAACAGATCATCTTGACATTGACTGCAAAATCACCTTTTTTCCTTTAAAGTAAGAAGCACCTATCCTGTGTAAAAAAGCATTTATTCTTGTCATGACTTTCTCAGAAAATCTCCCATTGAAACTGTTCGTTCATGTGTCAGTTAGCACAGCCTGTGGCTATGGAGAGATGTGTGGACCACAGAGGCTCAGTCATGGCTTCCTGCATTTCAAAGTAAGGAACCAAAATAATCCTCCCCTTTCCCATTTAAGAACGGGAAATCTTAAAACCCTTATTGTGTTGTTGCTGGGCTAACTGGTTGCTTCAGTAAAAATTATATATATATATATCTTCTAATTCTTAGGGAAACAGCCACCAGAAAATGTTGTTTCGACTTTGTTTTATAAGTGGAGACTCATTTCTGTATCTTTTACCTGCAGCGATTGTGTACTTTGTGCAGCACAAGTCTAAAGCAGCTCCCACATTCTAGACCTTACCATACTGATGTTGTGCTTGGTCCAGTTGCTAATGGATTCTTCAGAACAAAAAACGACTTACCTGTTCTCATGGTGCCAGCTGGCTGGGTTATGGGCCATAAACCATAACGCGCAGTTAGTGGAATTCTTACTCCGCCTCTTTTTTTCCTTTCTGACCCATGAGAGAACTTCTCTTCGAGCGTCCACCCTAAGAAGCCCCCTGTGCCAAAACAGTTTTCTTCTAACTTATCTAGAATAAGATAGTTATTCTTCCAGTAACAGTGGCTCAATATGTGTTAGAGCAGAATGACAGCCGTCCAGAATCCTAGAGGATAGTTTTCAATTCCTTTCTCTCAATAAAGCATTTTTCTATGTATATTAACACATGCAGACACTATAGAGAATTTGAAAAAGAACTTTCTGGGACTACCCCATCCCAATTTGCTCTTTACTGGACTCTCTGATTTGGCTGGTTCTCCTTGCGCTGTCAGAGCAGATCATTCCAGATGCCATTATGTAATTTTCTGTCTTGGGTGTGTGTTTGTGTGGGCGGGTGGTTTTGTTTTGTTTTTTAAGTGGTGTTTAATGTCAGGCTAATAATAAACTGGATACGTAGGCCTGGTTTTGTCATAATGGCCACGAGTTTGCTTATTTGTCCCTTATTCCCCTGAGAGGCGGAGAACATCCCACCTCCCCAAGCTATGCCTACATTTTGGAGGGGGCTCTTGTCATCACAGCTGCCCAGAAAATGCAGCATGGCAGCTGGCAGCTCTCTTTGGAAGAGACAAAAAGGAGGAGTCTTCGCCCTGGTCGCCCCCCACAACCAATTCCTTGTCTTCCTGTAGCCGAAATAGGCTGGAAAGGAATGATTTTGCTGTCGCACACCACTTCCAAAGTTTGGTCTACTCCCTGCTCATAATTCTTAGCTTCTTGTTCTCTGGAACGTACCAGATTCTTTGACATATTTGGGATTCTAGGGGCCTTAAGTTGCATTCAGTCATCCTTTGCCCCTTGAATTCTTGAAGATGAGAAAATATTCGTTGTCTGGGCAATTTTTTACAAAATGTGGTGATAGAACCACCTGGGGTTCAAAAAAAAAAAAAATGATGCCTCCAATTTAAAGTCTAGGTACTGATATTTTTGGTTTTAAAAATACGGGTCTTTACCCCTGGAGTTCCCTGTTTTATTGGCCTGGTCTGGGGGTTCCGAATGGAGAGGCTAGTGTGCTGCCACTATTAACGAGCCCTGTGAAGGGAGGTCTGGAGCAAACGGGAGGTTCCAAAGCCAGCATTCGCCTCTTCTCTCAGATAAGTATGGGTATAGGTAACAGGAAGAATAAAAATAGCGTCACACATGTGTATTTTCTCAGCTCACTTGCAGTCGCTAAGCACAGCCTTTTCCCTCCACTCATTTCTCTCCTACCAACCCTGCCTCAAAAACGTGCGAACGGCATGGTGATGTAGAGCTGAAGGGGCTGACGGTTATTTCTGGCTTTGCCTCCAGCTCATAGAGTGACCTTGGCAAGTCATTAACCCTCTTTTCCTAAGGCCCTGATCTGGCTTTTGATGAAGGAGAAAGTGGCATAAACCTTATTGCTAGTCCTTCGCCTCCTTAAGGTAGCTCCTCTTAGTGCCCTAAAATGCCTTGAGACCTGTCCTCGGGCTCCCAGCGGACAGTGTGCTGGTGAGTAAGAGATGCAGTAGCAGTGAAGCCAAGAGCTTCCTCTTGGCTTTAACTCTTGGTGTGGATTTTTTCTTTTGTGCAGCCCTCCCTCCTCAGGCTTTTGATCATAAACACTGGGTTTAAAGTCTGTGGATGTGCAAAATCAGACTTTATTCAAGCAGTTTATTCTTGGTGATCACTGCCAATTGACTCAGTGGCCTCATTGCCACTAGCTGCTGGCATGACCTCAAGTTAATTACCAGAAAGAACAATGTGCAACATTGGGAAGAGCTTTGAATTTAGACCTGATGCTTCTTATACCCCTTTTCCCTCTATCTGTAACCACCAAATTTACAGATTTTTTTTTTTTTCCCTGGTTGGCAGCTGTTGTGTTGTTATTTTAAAATGTCCTCCTTAACTGGAACTTTTGGGCAGTTAAAAGTGTTTATGTCTTTTGCTGCCATTGGTAGTGTTGCTAACTAACCAGAACTGTGTCTTTTAAATACTTTGGGGGCAAAAGACATTCAAGCATAATTTATCCATTTGTTAGACTCAATAAATGCCAGTTGTGGGGTTTATTAAAGACTCAAGCCCATAGTTAAATATTGGAGAAGCTCTAGAGTTTGCTGTGGTTTATTTTGAGGGGTAGATGGATGCATCTGAAATTAATAATGTGTATTTTGATGAGTGAGGCATAATTATTTGGCAGCCTTTAATCCAAACTAATAATCCTCAAGTGATTTGCTCTTTCATGCTGATGTCCTTCTAGATATAACCCCGTTTATGATCCTGGCTGTTTTCCTTCACGCCTTTCTATTTATAAACAGGGCTTATATTCAGCCGGTATTTACATGTATAACAAACTAGCCAGTACTATAACGTTAAATATTTTGAACATCACTGATCTCTGACTACATACAACACTGCAGAATTTGAGCCTGGTCTTAGAGAATCTCACAAGACTCGGTGAATATCCTTATGGCTCAGTGGGTTAAGGATCCAGCATTGTCACTGCAGTGGCTCCGATTGCTGCTGTGGTGTGGGTTCAGCCCCTGGCCCTGGGAACTTCCACATGCTGCAGGCTCAGCTGCAAAAAAAAACAAAAACAAAAACAAACTTGTTTCCAGGGGGAGATGTCAGTCTTCTAAGAGTGGGTTTTCGGAGAGGGAAGAGTCCATCACTAGAAGTATTCCTATTTTGGATGGGATAGTTTTGAGTTTTCCGTACCTCGTCCTGCATTTTGATGAGCTTTGTGTGTTGAGAGGGTGGGGTTGAGAATCATTGCCTGTAAAGGGATTCTCTCAGCCTGAACTTGGAAGCACTTGGTAGCATGTGTTTTCTCGTGACTGCGCTATCCCAGTATAGATCTATCAAAAGTGAATTGGAGTCTGGAGGCTCTGCTTTTCCCAGGCTGAAACTCCGGAAACCTAGAGCGCACAGGGAGGTTATCTGGCCCATTTGTGCCAATTGTGTGCTTTTCATCTGTAGGTCATTAGTCCATTTGTTTGAAGGCTTTTGTTTTTCCTATGGATAGCTTATGTTCAGCAATAAGCCAGTGTTCACTGTGGATCAGAAGACAGGTTGTTAGGGGTCAGCCCCCATTTCCCTCCTCTCTATCCAGCCCTCTCCCCAGTTGACCAGCCGTTTTAATAGCTGAGTCATCTTTTTCTGAAAAGTATACTTTTTTATTAACGGCAACTCCAAAAAGCGTGAGCTGATGAGTTTGCTTCTAGAGGCTAGAAGCAGACTGTGATTGTTCCCAAACTTTCCTAGAGTAAACTTGTTTCCAAGATACAAAGTAATAACAGCATCACAGCCCCCAAGTCCATGCCGTACCCCAGATAAAACCTAAGAAGACTGGCTGGAGTATCAGGTTTCTCTTCATCATCTTATTATGCCTCTGGGGAGTTGTTCACCTGAATTCTGGTCCCTGTGATTTGGGGAGATGATCGTTTTCCATTCATGACATAACTTAGGTCACCTCCCCTCTTACCCCTGTGATAATAAAATCGCCGTGATAGCTATCCAGTCGTTTTTTGTATTTTTGTTTTTTGGTTTTTTTTTTTTTTTTTTTTTTTTTTTTAATCCTATGACTCTTTTCTAAATTGGAACTTGTTTCTTTCTCATCAGCCTCGTAATGTATTACAGGCATCACTCTCAGTATTGGCTCCAGAAGTGATTTAATGCTGGGTTTTTAATGACTCCTTCATTAATCCTGGTGTTCTGGGATTTAACAACCACTGGCCTTTGACCATTGGAAATGATGAAAACCTTGATTTCGTGCATATTGGATAACCCTAGACTCTTGCGGGAGCCATGAACCTGGCTCCTGGGGTGGCCGGCGTGTTGGAGGGGGCTGCGGCTGGCGGGGCGCGCTCCCAGGCCATGCAGTGCTGCTGAAGAAGTGAGGGCAGTGTCGTCCTCGGCCCTGGTGACCTCCTCCCAGGATAGCTGGGTTTGAAGGAGAGCCTACACTGATGGTTTCATCGGCTGGACAGGTCTCTGGACTTGGAACGGAGGCTCACCTTTTCAGTATTTTCTAAAACATGCTTTCCTTGAGAACACAGCCCTCAACACCTGTCCTTTGAACATTTTTTTTCCTTTTAATAAGGTCCCAGAATTTTGCAGTGTTGAAAACTTATCTAGTCCATCTCCCTCATCTCATAAACAAGGTGTCCAAGTCCAGGAGGAGTGACAAGACAGCAGCAAGAGCCATCACCCACACGTGTGACGGCTCCACATGTGCAGGCCCAGTCTCAGGACTGTCATTTCTTCCCTCCCCGGGGCTTTAACCGGTAACCGTGCACAGCGAGTCCGGGCCCCTGCAGCTTCTGTCCGTACCTCCTGCTGCCGTGGAGCAGCGATGACCACACTGGGTGCTCTCCTTCCTCTTAATGGAAACGTTGTGAATGTTCTTTGGACGAGATGAGCCACAGCCAGTTTATTTACAGTAGATTCTTGTGGCCAGCCTATTAATACCATGAATAGATGCCACGTTCTTTGCTTCTCCCCTCAAAATTACTGCTCAGGAGAAGGGACCCCATCATGCACTTGGGTTCTTGACAGAGGCTCTTGTATTACAAAGCGCTTCCTCCGTTTGTGTGGAGCACATAGGTTAGCCTGCTGCAGCCTCAGTCCATGCCGGCTCTGTGAAGGCCACGTGGCAGCAGCATTAAAAAGGAGCTAGTTAGGTGTGTGTGTTGTTTTTTAATACATGAAGGAAGCAGTCGTTACAGTGAATGTGACCTGGGCGTGAGCGCTGGGTGTCGTAGGAATCGCTCTCTTAAACGCCACTTTAAAAAGCAGTGCTCTAAAACCAAAACAACGAAAAATAAGTTAATGAAAAACAATGCTTTCATAACATTGTAAAGCAAGTATAATTTTTAAAAAATGGGAAAAAAGCAATGCTCTAAGGCAGTAGAGGCAAAATTTTTCTGTAAAGGATAGTATGGTTCAGCTTTGAGAGCCATATGGTCTGTGTTGGAACTATTCAGCTCTACCTTTGTGATGCTAAAGCAGCCAGACAGTATGCACACAATTGGGAGTAGCTTTGTTCCAATAAAACTTTAATTATAAAAACAGGCAATGCGTTTGCAACCCCTGTTCTAGAGACTTATGCTGTGTGGGGGTATGAATAGGTAGCTCTAGAATAAGTAGTGGGCTCAGCCATATGAATATTATGAAAAGGCATCCTTGTGGCTTAAGGAAGGAACTTCTGAAGGCATAGAGCATGTCTAAAGAGTTTGAGCGTTAAGACAGAACCATCTCAAAATTGTCTCTAAGATAATGTACCTTCTCAGGTTAATACACTCATTCCTGCAGGGTATGGTTTGAGGGAAAAAGGGAGGTCTTTTGGAGTTCCCGTCGTGGCTCAGCAGTTAGCGAACCCAACTAGCGTCCACGAGGACTCCGATCTCTGGCCTGATCTCTGGCCTCACTCAGTGGGTTAAGGATCTGACGTTGCTGTGAGCTGTGGTGTAGGTCGCAGACACGGCTCAGATCCCAAGTTGCTGTGGCCCTGGAGTAGGCTGGCGGCTGCAGCTCCAAATGGACCCCTAGCCTGGGAACCTCCATATGGCACGGGTGTGGCCCTAATATGAGAGAAAGACTAAAAAAAGGGGGGGGGGTGTTTTAAACAAAACAATACTTCTAGGTTAATTAATGTTATAAATAAATATTTGATTTTGTTTATATCTAACAAGCACCCACCCACCCACACACACAAAACCCCACATCTGGTATCACATTATATGCAAGTACATTTTTTGGTAATGTTTGCTCTTGCCCCTTGCCCAAAACTCACAGTACATGGAGATGGCTGTGTTTGAACATTGTCTTCAGTACAGTCACTTTTCACTTCTCCAGTTGCACCGTTGCTTTGCAGGTCACCGACGACAACAGTTCACTTCCTGTGTTGGGTCCCACAGGCAGCCACCTGTCGGATTCTTACTGCTTGTGCTCACCTGGTTGTTTGATCCTATAAAAGCAAGTCCTTATTTTTCGGGATGTCTGATTCTCATTTTTTGTTTAATGCTGTCTCGGTGCCAGTATCTGGCACACTTGAACTTGGAAAACAAGTCTTTTCCTTTGTTACCCACTTAATTTCCTGATTTCTTTTGCCTTTCTTTCTCCCCTGTCACTGTCAGCAAATCAGCACTGACTTAGTAGCCTTTGTTGTATCTTAGCCTGTTGAAATTTTCAAACTCCTCTAGTTGATGAAGGCACTGCCCAGCACTGACTGGTAGTGTTGCTGGTCTCCTAGAGACGGTTTTTCGTTCTTTTCAAATGCATCTGGAATAACAGCTGCACTTCCATTCCTGCGTAAAATGGGTTAGCACAGCTTCTCGTGGCAGAGCACCTGGACTCTCCGTCAAGATTAGAAATAATAAAATCGGGACCAGATTCATCACCAGCAGGGTGGGAGGACCCATTTTTCTGGGGTGGGGATAGGTCATGTGAATGAGGATGTGACCCAACTGGTGGTGTAATAGCATCACTTGTGTCTGTGAAATGTAAGGGATTAGATAATCTGTCATTATGCTAATTCTCAGTAACAGATGGTGGAGAGTTCTGCATCTCCACAGCAGTTTTCACCGTGGGGGAAATTAGCTTGCACCCAGCTCAGCAGTCAAGCAGGAATTCCATTGTGAGAGAAATGTTACTGGTGAGCTGCTGGTGACTGCATCAGTGTGTCCCTTTGAGGACATCTGCACATCCACTGGGTTCTGGAATTTCTCTGGGGTGCACCTATTCATGGCCAGACCTCTTTGCTGCTTTCTATAATATAAAAGATGGTGAGCTGGTTTCTCTCCATTTGGTTCATTTAGGAAGATTAAAATCAAAAGCAAATTAGGTAAATGTGTCTGAAAGCATTGCTATATCATGTGTTTTTTCAGAGAAGAAAACGCCTTACACAGATCGAAAACGTTATTGACTGTCGGTCTTTAGAATCAAACTTCAGAGGTGAAATGCAAGGTGTTCTTAAGTGCCAGGCCTTTTGCCTTGATGACAACAACAACAAAGGACTTAAGCCCTTTGGCTTCATATTCTCTTAAGAGTCATCTCGATCCTGCAATTTTCTCTTTGTCTGTAAATGAGTTCTCTTAGATAGATGGTTAATTCATAGCTTCCCCATCCTGTCTATGCCCATGATGATCAGTTCTTTATTTCCCTTTGCTTACTCCTACGCCCGGTTTATCACGCCCCTGCTTTTCATATCCATTTGTACGTCCTGCTCAAATCTCAAAACATATTTTAACACTAATACTGATTTGAAAACTGGCTTTCAAATTCATTTGTGCCGCAGAATCACCTGTGTAGCTTATTGGAATTGATCACCGATCACATAGGATAGAGTTCCAGATGTACTTTAAATAGGCATGGTCATTCGGGTTTCATGGATCAGTAAGTTGGATTTTGTGACCTTGTTTAAGAGGCAGTGCAACCATTTTGAACTGGGAAGCCTAAAAGTCAGGGACCAGCCATCCAAAGCTTTAGTTCCCACTGGGAGCTGAAATCAAGATGTTTCATCCTGTCTTGGTGACCCTCGAGGGTCTTGGGAGAAAGCAGTTTAGTAATGAGGTAATGAGTTTAGTTGTTTATTTGAAAGAATTCCCTTGTCAGTTCTTTGCTATTCCTCCTGCCATCTCTGCTCCATGCAATCAACAGCTCGGATCTATATTAACACAAGAGCCTTCTAGAGATGCCTTTTCTAACTGAGGTTTTCCATTCTCCATTTCTTCCTGCATAATGCTGCTAGATTAATTTCCCATAAATGCTGTTTTCATGCTGTTATTTCACTCCAAACAACTATTTTAGATGTTCACAGCCATCTTCAGTCAAGCCCCCTACTCTGTTCTCCTTCCCCTCCTCCTCAGCAGACACTCTCATCTCCTACTTTATAGAGAAAAGATGGGCTTATCAGGAAAATGCCTTTAATTTTTGTCTCTCAGTCCCACACTTGTCTTCCTCCTGCTGTCTTATCTCCTCCTTTCCCATCTCTGTGGAAGAGTTCACCCTCTTTGTTTCCAAACTAACTTTTTTTTTTTTTTTTTTTAACCCACATAGAAAATTGTTTGTAAAACTTTTTTTTTTTTGGTCTTTTTAGGGCCACACTCACAGCATATGGAGGTTTTCCGGCTAGGGATCAAATCAGAGCTGTATCTGCCAGCCTACACCACAGGCACAGCAACACAGGATCTGAACCATGTCTGTAACCTACCCCAGAGCTCACGGCAATGCCAGAACCTTAACCCATTGAGCGAGGAGAGGGATCGAACCCACGTCCTCATGGATACTAGTCGGGTTCATTAACCACTGAGCCATGACAAGAACTCCTGCACCAATTTTCAGAAATCCCCTTCAGTCTGCTCTCACTATATCTGCTTTTCTCCTTTTTATCTTCTCTTCATAGCCAAGTTAACGAAGAGTTAAAAACAGTGTTAATTCTGTGTCTGTTTGCTATGTGTTCTGTGCCATCTGGTGTTGGCTACTCCGCATCATTGAAATTGGTCTTACCTAGAAGACCAGTGCTTCCCTCAAGGACACTTTCTCAGTCCTTACTTCTTCTGTGTGTGATGTTTTAAATACCACAGAGAGATCAATTGCTTTTTTTTCCTGTACACCATTCTTGCCTGCATTTCCTTCTACAACTCTGATGACTTGTCCTCCATCGGACTTGAGTGCTCCTTAGATATTTGTGCTTCCTAAGCGTCCGTCCTTGACCCTCTTCTTAGCTCTGCTCGGTCTCCCAGGGTGATCTTATTCATCCCCTGGGCTTAATTTGCAGGTAGATGCTGCTGATCTCCCTGAAATCTGTATCTTTAAGGCCAGTGCTTCCTACCAGGCTCTCCAGCAATATGTCCAGCTTCTGACTAGACGGACATCACCACTTAGTTGCTGAAGCTCAGTGTGGCTGAAACTGAGCCCATGATCTCTCCTCAACCAAGCTGTTGGTATACTCAAACGAGCACATCTCGATTGATGTTGCCACCCTTTACTTAGTCTTTTATTCCAAAAATTGAAGTGTCATATTTGTCACCTCTCACTCTTCATACCTGATTACCTGTGTGAATATTGCAAGTTCCTTTCAATCTTCCTCGCCTCACCGCCTGTTCTGTGCTGTCAGTTCTTCCTACCGACTTTCCTGCTTCTTCATCTCATCTGCTTTTTACATTCCCGTTGCCATGTGCTCTCTGACACAAACGTGATTGTTCTCCTGCTTAAAGTCTTTCTGGATTATCCTGCAGCCTGTAGGATTAATACACACTCATGAACTGGCCTTTGCCCCTTTCTCCATGTTTACATCCAGCAGTTCCCTGGCTCTCACCTATTTCTGTTTAAAAAACAAACAAACAAAGTCAGTCTCTGCTCTGTGTGCCTGGAACATAGATTTCCCCTCACCGGCTTCCACCCACCCTTCAGCTCTTGACTTCTTAAGAAACCTTTACCTTTGAGATCTCGCCAAACCGAAATCGCAGTTGGACATCTGAGAATGTCCTTGGCTCAGCACCTTGCGCTGGCTTAATTACAAGGTTCACAGCACTCAGAGCACCAGGTCACAAGTATCCTTTTAATTCCCAGTATGCAATCCAGGAAGGGTTGGAGGGCTTGGCGGGGGGCGGGAGCGGGAGCAAACCATGTGGGTTCTTGTGGGCCACTGCAAGGACTTGGCTTTTACTTGGAATGAGATAGGAGTTTTGAGCAGAGGTGTGATGGCAAGATCTGTGGAATTTAGTCTTCAAAGGATTATTCTGGCTGAGAATTATTGTTCTGGTTGAGAATGGAGTTTAAAATCTTGGGTGCCTTTCTTCTCTCTTATGTTGACTCAAAGCAAAACTTGTTTTTGGAGTAATGCTCGTTTCCAACAAGGGGCACAAGTAGTACTGAGGGGTCCATCCCATGTACCCTTGACCTAGTTGCCTGCAAAGGTGATGTCTTAGATAATTATAGTACAATGTCAAAACCAGGACATTTGGCATTGGTACAATGTGTGTGTGGGTCTCTCCCATTTTACCACCTGTGTAGATTCATGTAACCATCACCACCATCAAGAATACAGATCTTCAGCGATCACAAAGAGCTCCTTTTTGCTCTCCCTCCTAAGCCTTTCCCTTGCCATGGTCCGTGATGACCACTCATCTGTTTCCCGTTTCTCCCATTGTGAGGTCCATCTGAGTTGGTGCCTGTAGCGATGGCTTTTCCAGTCTATGTGTGGAAACTGGAAGCAGGCTGACTGGGTGGAAGGATGCCTGTTGTACACTTGAGACCTGAGGTCTAGTTGAGTTCAGTCACTAGATGATATATAGTGTCTCCAAGTGTCAGATCAGCCACCTGTCAGAGGAGAGACTTGGAGATCTTTTCAGCTCTAACTCTGTGGTTAAAATGAATGAAGCCTTTGATTTTTTTTTCCTGTCATAATGAGGTCTACTCCTCTTAATACTTGCAATAATCTGTAGTCTTTTGTGTATCATCAAGCTCAGAAGTACTCCTCAACATCCTCTAACTGTTGTATTGACATTTTGCTGCTACTTATTTCTCAAGTATAAACTCGATAGGCCAAAGTAGTACTTGGCAAACTATATAAATATGAAGATGATTCTTTGATATTTTTTCTCCTATTTTCAGTTGTAAGATGCAGAAGTAAACTTGCAGCCTCAGAGATAATCTAGCGAACCTCAGAGATAGAAGAAATGTGATAAATTGTTGTCAAATGTTGATTCTACTCTTGAATCAATTCTTTGAACTCGTTCCTGCTAATGAGATTGGTCAGTTTCTTGCTATTGATAACAGTACCTAGCCAGAGTGGAAGATACCGACAGCGAAGAATCTGCCAGACTTTTATTTACCTGGTACAAAATATACTACACATCTCTTACTTGCTTATCACTCCCTCCTCTTTTTGGCACTGCAGAGCATTTGGGTAGTACATGGTATCTTAAAGAAGTAGTGAGCATTAAAGAGTTGCAGAATCCTCTTGAGTTTACCAAGCACCTGGACTCCAACCATTTACCACTGCTGCGTGTGTGCAGAGGACAGGGCCTCACAGTCCCCAGGGTGGAAGGACACTGTGCCCCTGGCCACATTGCCCCGCAAAAAAACCACAACCAGAAATGTGTATAAACCCTAAGGTATGTTTAATACTTATTGAAATGATGCTGTAATCTAGTTGGCCTTGAATACTGTCAGCTCTGTAAAGATATGTAAGACTGTTGACCAGTAAATCCTCTCTCACTTTAAAAATTACTTTAGAAGGGTGTCTGAGCTGAGCTGTAGTCTATGGAGCACTTGAATCTACCCTCTCATGGTAGAGATAGGGAGGCTAGTGCGGGCTTAGCTCCTTTACGAGAGTTTAAGTGGCCAGAGAGCCAGGGTAAGAACTCAGATCCTCTGCCCTGAATCACAGCTCTGTGCCATGAGCTTTTTATGAAACGAGCTCATAATTGCTCTCTATGGACAGCGGAAGTGGGAAACATTAAGTGGCTTTCACTATTGAAGAATAAATATAAATGCTGTGTGTAACGTCTCTCTTTTGTTGGATGAAAGAGAATTGGATAAACCTTTATTCTTATCATTTCTGTTTTATGACCACATTCGTCTGTTTTTACTGTGTTATTCTGTGTCGTCACTCATTTTTTTATAACTGCGACGAAGATTTTTGTCCCTATTAAAGTGTTAATATGAGGCGTGATCATTAAACCGTCCTTTTTAAAATTAACTCTGCCACACTATCAATGTCTTTTTTAGAAAGTTGGTTTCTTCTTTGTACATTTTGTAAAGATGTTAAACAGTAAGCTAAAATTGAACATGTTTTTGGTACCTAATGGCGTGAAATTGTTTTAATTAGTAAGCAGTTTAGTGCCTCTGATTTGTTTGTTTTTTTTCCCCATTAAGAAAGTGAATTCTTTTTTGTTTGAAACTTAAGCTAGGAGAGTACCTTTTACAAACGTTACACCCAATTCACATTTACTTTATTTTATTTTTTTTAAGGGCCACACCTGCTGCATATGGAAGTTGCCAGGCTAGTGGGTGGAATCAGAGCTGCAGCTGCTGACCTACGCCACGGCAATGCTGGATCTGAGCCGTATCTGTGACCCACATTGTAGCTTGGGGCAACACCAGGTCCTTAACCCCCTGAGTGCGGCCAGGGATCTAACCTGCATCCTCATGGAATACCAGAGGGGTGCTTAACCTGCTGAGCCACAAGGGGAACTCCGTCATTCATTCTTATGACCACTTCTCATCCCTATACCTGGATGTAGTGGTATCTTTGTTAAAGACACAGTAGATACTATTTTCATGACTTTTAGACACTCACTTTTCATTATGTTGCACACCTGAATATGTTCATAGGTATTCCTAAGCTGGCTTTTATGCTTCCCTTGGGAAGGAGGGAGGTAATGGTCTCTCGCATCCATTGTTTAACATGTGACTCTTGGGCTTTCAAACACACATGTAAAGGCCATATTATGCACAAAAGTCTGGAATGACTACAGTCAGCCTGTGTAGCAGGAGCTCTCATGGGGCAGTGACTTGACTCGGGCGTCAGAGCAATGCTGGGGAAAGAGCTCAGACTGTCTGTTCTTACATCTTACATGCCCCTGTGACAGAGGGAGAGGCATTTAAGGAAGTCTTCACTTCGTACCAATGTTTTATGAAATACTGATTTCTCAAAGGGAAGGGGAGCAGAGAAAAGGGGATGAAGAAAACATACTTAATAACTACAATCAGCATTTATTCCTTGTGTTAAAATACAGAGAAGGAAAAAAAGTCCTCTGAATCCCCAGAAGGCAGGCAAATTATAATTAAATGTTTAAGGTATATTTTAGCTAGGATTATTAGTATTAGAGTGATCAAATTTATAATATGATATGGATGGATTATTTTAATGTGCTGATAAATTTTTAATGTATTAACACTATCTTAGATGATTCATGTGCACAGTGTTTTCATTTCTATTTTATAGAATTTTAAAAGGATGGCAGCATATAAAGGCAAAAAGGCTGAGAATCAGAAGGCTCTGGGGTGCCCATGGTGATGGGTTCACTCTGGGCTCCTGCAGACAACTTATTTAACAAAAACTCGGAGTTTCTCTCTGGGTCTGTCTTCATCTGTGTGTGGAGGTTTGGGATTAGTTTATCTCTGAGGACTCTTTTTGCTCCAATTCTATGACTCAGTCAGTTATTACTTTGTTATCATCCATCCGCCCACAGAACCCTTGGGAACTCTGAGAGTGAAATCCATCAGCTAGCCAATAAATATTTATTGAGTGCCTACTAAGTGTTTGGCTCTTTTTTGGACCAATAGGGAATATGATCTAGTTGGGAAGACGAGATACATTCACAGAGGAGGATGATAGCGTGTGGCAGTCAACGATAAATGCCAAATGCACGGCCCAGCCAAAGGGACTGAGACGAGGACTGCAGTGCCCGCCTCCGTGGACGAAAGCAGAAGGTTGAAAGGCATTTAATAGGGTCGGGATAGAGGGCTATATGGGGGGCCCCTTAGTAGAATGCCTTCTTAAAAGTCTGTAATTCGTGGCACTGTAGTCAAGAGAGAACTGAATTTGAAATTTTAAAGAGTCTGGCTTCTAATTGTGATTCTGCCACTTACAATCAGGCTTAATTGTAGCAAGCCTGAGACTTGGTTACCTTTGTTTTGTTTTGTTTTAAAGACATAAATACTTATACCACCTCTGTATTGCTATAGAAGGATTAGGTTAGTGAGTGTTCAAAAGCCTGTCCTATCATAGACCCCCAGTAGATGTTCATTAAAGTCTGAAATCATTGTTGGAAAATTTCAAACAGGGTTTCTGTGGTTGTGGTATGTTGGAGAATTGGGATGGAGGATTCAGCTGACAGAGCTTGCGACTGACCCGCTTTGCAAGGAGACCAGGCACCAGGGAGGCTGTAGTCCAGGCGAGAAGTGGCGTGGGGCTCACGCTTGAGTTAGAGGAAAAGAACAGAATAGAAAACGGTCAAGGGAGAAACGCTGGAGATTGGAGTTCAAAGTTTGGACAACTGATTTGATCTGGGAATGAGAGAGACATCAGGCCTAGGTGACTGGGAATGTGACGGTCCCACAATTAGAGACGTTAAGGAGAATGAGCTGATTTGGTAGGTTTCAGGAAGCTTAATCTGGGGAAGTGAGTTTTATTTTTGAAATGCTGAGTTTTACATGGTGATGAATCATGCAAATTCACATGTCCTGCAAATAGTTGGAAATGTAAATGCATGGCATATTTAGCAAGGAGTGGACCAGTTTGGATTGGAAGTGCTTATTTGTTACTTTCTTCAAGCTAGTTCCAGTATTTAATTGATTATCCTAATTGTTGTTGCGGGATCTTGGTCTCCCGGGAAAGCAGCGTGGTTGTCGAGTAGAGAGAGTGTCACTTTGGGCATATACCCCAGGTTCTGTCCTGTAGAAAAAGGGGGATTGAGGTTAGTCCACGAAGCTTCTGTCTATGAAACAGACTTTTTTTTTTTTTCTTCTGTCTTATTTTGAGTGTTGGAGATTGGGGAAAATATTAGATATTCGAAGGTGGCATTGTTTTATTGCTGCTGCAGGTAGTACACCCCTCATTCTTCATCCAGGGTTCATCATTGGCCTAACCTCAGATATTTTGCTGACTTGGAAATACAGCAATACTCAGAGGGAAGCTAGTGTAATAGAGTATAATACCACAGTTTTCCTTGTCTTATAAAGCCATAACCATGATATTGCTGAATAAATGAAACCATCATATAAGAGGTAGCAATAAGATTACAGTACTGCAGAAATCCTGGGGGCAGAATAAAATTGTCTATTTAGTAAGCATAACTATTTGGTATTATGCTTCTTCCCCTTCCTTTTTACAATTGTTTTGGCCTGTATTTTCTACACTGTCCTCTCTCCTAGCAGAGTCCTAGCCAGGGTCAGAAAGTGAATTAGGTAGGTGTTTTAATTCTACTTCCTCCAAGTATATTTCTGTCTTATTTTCTGTTGGTTAGTTTTTTCAGGAGTTGAGGGTAGGTGAGCCCTCTTGGTAGGCTTGAGTGGAAATAGGGTAATAGGGATGAACAGGCTCGGGCACGATTTGAAGGAGAGAAATAGCTGTACTTGGCAGGTTGAATGCCGAGTGACATCTCTTCATCACCCACTTTTTACAACCCGCTCCCTAGGTATCTGTGCTTTTAGTTCCTTTCTTCCCAAACCGAAGAGTGCTCTCGGTGCTGGGTGGGTCATGGCCACTGAAGCTGGGGAGGCTTTGGATGGGTGGGTATATTGGGGATCCAAGGATTTATCTGTCTACGAAGCAGTAATTTTTTCATGGAATAACTTGTTTTTCCTTTCCCCTTCCTCCTGCTCCTTCACCCCTCCCTCCTTTCTTTCCTTCTTCCCTTCTTTCCTTTCTTGATTTCTGCAGGCCTTGGTCATGGGTGTCCTTTGGTTTCATTCTAACCGTGCACCCTTTTGGATTCTTCCAGCTGGACCAAGTCCTTATCAGTCTTCCACATCCCCCTAACCCCTGAGGAGGAATGCCTAGAGTTTATGAAAGGATGAAGTCGGAGTCTTGGTCCCTACGAGTTTTTGATTTTCATAATCACAATTCTAATCTCTAGAAAGTGCTTTCATCGGTAGAACAGCTGTGTTTAGAACCTGTACAGATTCTGAATGCTTATTAAATATGAACTAAAACATACTGGAGATTGTTTTGTTTGAAAGGGTGTTCCTTTGCTTGATGAGCTTCGAGGGCTGTTGAGAACCATCCATTCTATATTTGCCCATTCTTGAGTCTGGCTTTCTGGGGTCATGCTTCTTTGTGGCTCATGCCATTTTTTATGTCTCATACAACCACAGCTGTGTTGGTGGGTTGCCAAAAGCAGTTACTTTGAGTCTGGAGTAAATGTGTCCTGCCCTAAGACTGCGGGTACCTAGTGTACAGCCCGTGATAATCACCGTTTCCTTCACCCTCACTTCACTGTGGCTCCTAAAACCTGGCTAGTGACATGGAGGCATTTGAATCTTCCTCTTGGTTTTTGATCTGTGGTATGAGTTCTGGGAAAGTCTCCAGCCGCTGCTCAGATCCTCTAGTGCCTATCCAAGGGACAGGACCAAACAGAAAAAGGAGCCCTTAAGAGTAAAAAGATCGACAAATCTATTTTAGTTATTTTTAGAATTAGATTAGTTCAAAGGGTGAGCGAAAAACTAGGGAGGACGGTGGGAGAGAGATTTGGGAGCTGTATAAAGGATGTTGTGCCACCTCAGATGTTTCTAATTCCTGAGGCTTCTATAACAGAATCTCCCGTCTGCATATGCTGCTTGGTTCTGTGGGAAGTGCCTCCTGGATGTATTTTAAGGGGGGAAAAAATGGGAAACTCATTGTTCCAGATTCATGGGCATTGAGCCCGAGATGAGAGGCTAAAGACGCTGAGTGGGAGAGGCAAAGTGGACCCCTTAGAGACGGTGTTGTAGTAGCTCGTGGCTGCTACCTGTTGCTCTGTGGGGCTTCTTCCTAGTTTGAAGCCTTGTTGAAAAACAGTAGCTTAATAAAGAGACTTGGTCGTTGCCCATTGTCTATAGAGCTGTCTCGTCTCAGATGTCACTCTCATCCTTTTTCCGGTTAAGAGAGCCAGGGCTGTCTCAGGCCTGAGGCGGTCAGGTTCTTGCCTGGGTATTGGGGGTCTTAGTGTGAACTTGCAGAGAAAATCTGAGGGGAAGCCGGCTTTGGGGCTTAGCTGTTCACCATCTCCCTCCCCTCTTCACGCTTTCCTAGGCGGAGGCCGCAGCTTTCCTGTACACGTGGGTAAAGGTGGCCTGATGTTCTGAAGAAAAGCATTTCCCCATCCTCTCTGCTTTCCGCTTTGTTACTGCATCTTGGCGTGACCTCTCCCGCCTTCCTTGTCTCTAACCTATTTACAAAAAAAGACATCAGCCCCCTGTAGGTTGCCTGCAGTTCCGCCCCACGGTGGAACGTTCCTGTAGAGGCGAGAAGTGAGCTGAGCCATCTGGTCTGTTAGAAATCAGTCTCGGAACCCCAGCTGGGGACCTTGACCTCAGCGCTCGTGAGGAAGCGTGTCCTTGTGGGGAAGGTCTCGCCAACGTGGAGAGGACGTAGCGGCAGTTTCCAGCATAAGACGTTAGAGTCTTGAAGGGTCGTGGGTGACAGAGGCCCAGGCTACAGGCCTGATAGCTTCTCGGATGGTGTTCCCCAGGTGCATGGCCGCGGGGTGCACTTTGTGCTCTGTATGTGAAATTTGACCCGCAGCGCCTTGGAGTTACTGTAAGGACATCGTATAGGGAGTGCGTGACGGTGCGCGGATGCACACGTGCCAGATGCGGGCCTCTGCGCTCTAGACAATGTGACCATTATAGAGGAATTGAGCCGATAATTATCTTGCAACCGTTTTCTTCAGCCTTGACTCAAGTATTGTGTGAACGCATTTCATTATGGGCTTACTTTATTCTGAATATATGTCTACAGGTTTGTTTGCCTTAAGGAAATACTCTGTAATCTCCATGGACACCTCAGTGACTGATAAAATGTTGATGGTTTTTAAGGGGAAAATGTTAAGCTGAAATAACTAGGGAGATGTATGAGCCAGAGCCATTGAGAGTGATCTGCGATCCTTACTCAAACGGAGAATGCTCTGTGTGTGTGTGTGTGTGAGAGAGAGAGAGATGGTATCATGTCTCATGCCCACTCTTGAAACATACTTATCCCTTTATCCCAGGTCCTATTTTGATAAGGTCCTATTTTACCCTTTAAATTAGCTCTGTTAGGACTAAATCGTGGAAGTCAAAGAATGTGTAAGTGACACACTGTATGTGTGTATATTCAGAAGATTATTCATATAAGTGAAAGTACTGAGGGTTGTGGAAGGCAGGCTTCTCATTGTCAGAAGAGACGTACAAACACGGAAAGGAAGAGAACTCCGCTGAGCCCCTATGGTGTTGGACTGGCGTTGTGGTACCTTTGTGAACTTGAGGTGTGTTGGTTCAGATTCTTTTTTTGAAAAGCTAGCCCCAAGGCAAGATGAAACTGACCAGAGGCTAACGGGGGAAATGGAAGAGGCTGTGGGTGCCTAACCTCTATGGAGAAAGGAGGGAGCGGAGGTTGAACTGGAAAAATCTAAGCTGTGGGCAGTTGTAAGAATTTCAGTAAAGATGATAAGGAGTCCTCAAAGCCAAAACTGCAGATCCGGGGAGCCCCAGGTCTCTGAGCAAGGGCCTGCCTCAGTATCTCCTCTGCACCCAGTCATTGGCTGGAAGCAGCTGGGAAGAAGCATAGCCTTGGCTGAAACAGCGATGGGCTTCAGAGCACAGCAGCTGGGGCTGTCTGTCAATTATGCTTCCTGCAGTCAGAGATCCGAGAGGCATGTTTTCATGACTGCCACACGTGGCTTTCAGTAGCTATAGAAATAAATGTATAGAGATAAAAATGTAAATGCGGACTACTTAGATCAATGGCTAATTTCAGAGCTGCAGAAAACAGTGGAAGATGAGCCTAGGCCATATTGTGCCAGAAAGCAGGGAACCACGTAAAGACTGATGGGGGACCTGTTCTCAGGCTCACAGGACCCCGAAGCCAGTTTGACCTGGCTCCCACTGGCCAAACTGGGGGCAATTTCAGTGTCACAGTAAGTAATGGTGGGGATAGATTATGAGACTCTTTAAATAAAGTATTTCATTTCATGACAATATACTGATATAAATAAATAAATGAGTAACTTGGGAGTTTGAAAATTAGATAGTGTCTCTTTTCCTTATCCGTTACAAAGAGGAAAAGAGTAACTTTATAGTGGAGAAGCCTGGGGAACACCGCCCTAAACAAGTGAGCAAAGTGAACATTATCAGTAAATTACACATCAATTCATAGGAGGCCGTGGGAACAATACAGCATCACTTCTGTGACATTCCTGCCAAAGATTCATAACTTGCCTCTGATCACAGACATCAGACAGGCCAAAATTACTAGCCTGTACTTTTCAAAAGTTCCAAGGCCCTAGTAGACGAAGAAAGATTGATGAAATGTTCCACACTGAGGAGACAGGAAAAAGAAATGCAACACCTGATTCTGAACTAGATCCATTTTCCCGTAAGTTCTCTGTTGGAACAGTTGGCAAAATTTAAGTAGGCTTGTGGCTTAAATGGCAGTAATGTGTCCAAACTGATAATCCAGTTCAATTTACTATTTTCTGATTATGTCAGAAAATCTCCTGTTTTGTTTTGGGGCCACCCCGAGGCCTATGGAGCTCCCAGGCCAGGGATCAGATCCAAGCTGCAATTGCGACTTATGCTGCAACTGCAGCAACGCTGGATCCCGAACCCACTGTTCCAGGCCAGGGAACAAACCTGCGTCCCAGCACTCTAAGATGCCACCGATCCCGTTGCACCATAGCAGGAACTTTTTTTTTTTTTTTTTTTTTTTTAATATCCTGGTTTGTAGGAGATGGATGCTAAAGTTTTTGGGGCCAATGGTATAAGAGGTCAGCTACTCAAATGGATCAAAACTCGGCATGTTCCATTACTATATATGTGCAACTTTTCTGTAAGATTGTTTTTAAAATTACACACACACACTCTTTAACCTAGGTAATGTTAGTTATCTGACCTATCCATATATTGATTATTACTTCCAGTCTTGGATTTGGGGAGTAGAAATGGGGAAGGCAGGCAAAAAATATCATCAGATAATTACAACCAACTGTGGCTGAGATCTACCTTTTAAGAAGCCTTTTCTCATCCGTGGGCATAGAACCCCTTTTCTCCAGGCTGGCAGAGTTGAGAACCCCATAGTTTCAAAGGTATCTAATAATGAGAATGTATGGGCTTCTTTGCAGCCTGCTTGCTGTGGCTGTGAGTGGGCAGGGAGGGGGTGTCAACTAGGTGGAGATCTTTCGAGCACGTTCGGGAGCCCCTTGTTGCTTGTGTCTGTATCGGGAACATCTGGTCATGCCTAGTGGAAATGGTTCACTTCTCCTATAACCTAAAATTTGCCCTGATTTTGGAGAAGCATTTCAGCCCCGGCACTAATTCTCTTTCTGTTTCTAGCTGATACAGGGAGAGAGGATTTCCTGTTAGACTTCCAAGGCTATTAAGTCCTTTTTTGTATGCTGATTGTGAATTATCCATTCTAGCCAGACCTGTGTAATTGGAGAAGAATTACTGATACACTCAAGAAAGCAGAACTTATAAATTTGTCTAAAGCAGCGTAATGTCTGGGCACATAATTTAATGTTCTCTTTTCTTACTGGGCAACTAATCAATATACCAGTATTGGGTTCTGAGCCATCTCTGGCCAGAGGGGAGATCTCCTGACCTTTCATTAGTGGCCAAAAGAAATGAATGAGTGAGTAGAGTCAAGTACATGGATCTAGGCTAATTCCATTTTATTTGTCTCCTTTCCATTCTCTTTAAATACAGGTCTTAGGTAATGGGGAGGAGAATGACAAAAGCTGGGAAGGCAAGTAGAAAGCTTTTGTCCTTAATTCTATGCTGGGCAAGCTTGGCTAATAAATGCTGAGGATGAGAAAGAATGTTCCAGGGCCGTATTTCCGAAATGATCAGATGTTTCCCTCGTACTGGGATACAGAGAAAGACACAGTCCTTGCCCTCTCAGACCTCAGTTGTTCAAATTGGAAGATAGATGATAAATTAACTGTAATATCGTGTGATATCACAGAGGAGCGCACCCCGAGAAGAAAAGACCTGTGATGTGCTTCTCACGTGCCTCGCTCGTCGGAAGCGCTCTGTAGTGACGTGTTCCTGTTTGCTGCATTTTTACTCTGCCCTGCTCAGCACCAGCATCGCTGCTGTTCCTCTAGAAGTGTCTATTTAGGGAGGAGAAGCTGAGAACACGGCTTTGCTTTAGGGAGAAGGGAGAAGAAGGCAGTGGGCAGGCCGTGCCGTTTAGAATCTGAGGCCCGATCAGCCCGTGGATCTCTGCTGCCAGCATCCCGCGGGCGAGAGCTCTGCGCCCTGCTGGCCACGCAGGAACTCGGTTCAATACTGTGAATTGATTGGAGCAGCATTAACCAGGGTGGATCATTAAATGTTTGTGCTGTTTTGCTTGGTATTCTCTAGCTCTTCATACGGAAGCTTATTTGTGCGAGTTTCACGTCGCCCGCTCTGTCATTCCAGCTTTCTCCTCCAGACCCCACGGATTGACTGTGAAGTGTCAACACACAGTGACAAACATGTCTTTGCTCTTCTGGCATTTCCAGTCACTGAGGCAGCTCAACCTGTCGCAAGTGGGGTTGTCCCCGTCTTCTCCCTGACCTCTTGGTGGGCGGAGCCTCTCTCCTGCCCTTTGGGGGCTTTGGTGACACCCGTAGTTAAATTCTCCCCCTACATCAACATCTACAGCTGCTGGTTTGGGGCTCTTGGCATTCTCCATGCTGCCAAACCCAGCTTGGTGATAATGACAGCATTTGCCAGCACACTTCTGTGGTGACTCAGGAGACAGGGTGGCCAGCAAAGCAGCCTCTTTGTGGGAGTGGATTTTGAGAAGTGCTAATTCCGTGGCAGTTTGGAGATATTAATATCGTGCTGGCAGTAGACAAACAGGCAGCAGAGGGGCACATAATGAGAAGAAAATCAGCCACAGCAGCTTTTCCTTTCTCTACCCGCACACACAGTTTTTCTTTGCTTTGCTTTTTTAAAGTACATCCTTGGGTTTCAATGAAGCGAACCCTTAAGTGGCTTAAACGTGCATAACACAGACTGGCTAATAACCCAGCTCACTGCATCTCCACAGTCTGAGACTGTAAGGACACTAGCGTGTTAAGAGTTAACCGCATTCCCCACGACGCTAGATCTGGCATATGGTACAGTACCTATTGCTTAGCATCCCTCCGCCCTAAAGGGCAGCTAACCAGATGGTCTGAGTGGGGCCTTTGTTGTAATTATGACACACAAAGAAAGACAGAACCGCTGCTGTCCCCCAGTGCTATCATGCCTCTTGTTTTGCAGTACTTGCTACAGGTAACTTTTGAAAACTTGTGTTTGCAGTTTCATTTTGTCCCATCAGAGCTCCCTTCCTAGTTTGGGGAGGAACCATGCAGATATACTTCATCAGTTATCTGAGAGCCACTTCCAGTGTACTCTTCTGAGTAGATGGAAGTCACTTACAGCGGCCCCTTGTTCTCATTCTAGTGAAGAAAAGATTCAGCGCCTTCGAGAATTTTTTTTTAATTTTTAAATTTTTTATTTATTATTATTTTGTCTTTTTGTCTTTTTTAGTGCTGCACCCGCGGCATATGGAGGTTCCCAGGCTAGGGGTCTAATCAGAGCTGTAGCTGCTGGCCTATACCAGAGCCACAGCAATGCGGGATCCAAGCCACGTCTGCAACCTACACCACAGCTCATGGCAATGCCAGATCCTTAACCCACTGAGTGAGGCCAGGGATCGAACCTGCAACCTCATGGTTCCTAGTCAGATTCGTTAACCACTGAGCAATGACGGGAACTCTGAGAATGTTTTTTAAGCAGGATTCTAATCTGAATATTCTGTGGTCCTAAAAGGACTGTGTATTGCTCAAAGCTAGTCATGTCAGATTGGTCAGATTGTATGCTTTATTCCCCTAGCTCGTGCCTTTTCTTTTCTTTTTTTTTTTTTTAGGGCTGCACCTGCAGCGTATGGAGGTACCCAGGCTAGGGGTCGAATTTGAGCTGTAGCTGCTGGCCTATGCCACAGCAACGCCCGATCTGAGCCACATCTGTCACCACAGCTCATGGCAACACCAGGTCCTTCACCCACTGAGGGAGGCCAGGGACTGAACCTGCGTCCTTGTGGATACTAGTCAGATTTGTTTCCACTGAGCCAAGAGGGAACTCCATCATGCCGTTTTTTTTTTTTGTCTTTTGTTGTTGTTGTTGCTATTTCTTGGGCCGCTCCTGCGGCATATGGAGGTTCCCAGGCTAGGGGTTGAATCGGAGCTGTAGCCACCGGCCTACGCCAGAGCCACAGCAACTCGGGATCCGAGCCGCGTCTGCAACCTACACCACAGCTCACGGCAACGCCGGATCGTTAACCCACTGAGCAAGGCCAGGGACCGAACCCGCAACCTCATGGTTCCTAGTCGGATTCGTTAACCACTGCGCCACGACGGGAACTCCCTTTCATGCCGTTTCTTATAAAGAACTTTCATTCCACCCCGACACACCCAGTTTCTTCACACGCCACCACCGCCCCCCCCCCCACCCCAAACTCCTTCCTAGCCCTCCCTCCGCCAAACCCACTTTGGGTGGGAGAGCCAACATCAGGAGTGCTGATGAGAAGAGATAGACTTTGTTATGCGAAACCAGCATTCTAGCATTGCCAAACTGGAACACGCTATTTTCTAGTTCCAGTATGGGCTAGAAAGGAGATTTTAAGAAATTTAGGTCATGCTTTTATGTGCTTTGTTTTTTATCTGTGTGCTGGATATTTTAGAGCAGACTTTTCTTGAGGGTAGTGGCTTGTTTATAACATTCTGTAAATAGCCCTGCCTAATGTGGGCTTTTTACAGATATTTTCTGCCAGGTTTTATGTAGGGATTGATATAGCATCTGACTGGACTAACCAGAAAAATGCTGAGCTAGGGGACTTGATTATTCCACCTTTTTATTTGGGTTCCCAGCTTAGCAGCTCATGGGTCTTGAAATGCTCGGCTTCTCCCGCCCTCTGCCAGGATGCGTTAGGACCTCCAGGTGCTAACTGTTATTATTTCTGTTGACGGAGCCCCATATGCCCCTCGAGTGCTCACTGACCTGTCTTTTCTGTTGCAGCAACATTGCCGAGGCCCTTGTCAGCAAAGGTCTCGCCACGGTGATCAGATACCGGCAGGACGACGACCAGCGGTCCTCTCACTATGACGAGCTGCTTGCCGCCGAGGCCAGGTGAGAACAGTCGTTGGCACAGTGGGCGCCTTGTGTGCCAGGGCGCCACCTTTTTCTCTCTCTCCCCTTGTCCTGCCTACCCCTGAGCAGAAGGCGATGGAGAACGGTGTGCTCAGGCAGCCGTATTCCATCCGGCCTTTCCCCCTCAGAAGAAAAGGGACTCATGTCAGACTCGCTGGCTCCCCTCCCCGTAAGCACGCTTGGGCCTCCGTTGTTGACAGTCTGCAGAATTGAGGCATTTATTAGGTAGGATCTTTCTGTGTAGGTGCCATAAAATGAAGGACAGACGAGAAAGTGCTCTGGGATATTTTTATCAGCACCATCCTTTCTTTCCCTGGCACAAAGAGTGAAGCCCTGCTTGCCATGCAGGACGTCTGCCTCGGGTTCTCCCTCCGAGGCCTCTGCTCCCTCGCCCTCCCATTTGTCACCTTTGGACCTTCTATCATGTACAAAGGAAATGAAAATATTTATTAGGAAATGAGTTTGGGCCCCACACTTCTGACAGCTGGCAGGAGAGCCTTTTCCAGAAGCCCTGTGACATTTTCCTTGTGTCCTTCGTCCCTGTGGCTGGTTGCCCCAAGGACATGCGTACCGCTCAGCAATATTTCTTCCCGGTGACATTCCTCAGCGCTCTTTCTCATGGGGACTTTTGTCGCTGGGCAGTGCTGGTAGTGACTCCCAACTCGGTGACGATGGCCGGCCTGACTCGGACAGCTCAGCAGGCTGCTTGGATCCAGGCAGAATCTATTCCCTCTTCAAAGCGATTGCAGGCCCTTGCCTCACACAGGTGTTTTTCTTTGACCTAGGACTTCGTGTGTTCTAGAAGCTTGGTGATGGCCAGCGTTATGCTCTGCAGTTAGAGGAGGAAGGAGTTTGAGCACATGTCATCTGTGCTTCCTTTGTGACTGTCATTGCAATCACTCCCCCTGCGCTTGGCCCAGAACCTTGCCCTGCTGGATACCTCTAGCGCCGTGTCACATCCTGATGGACAGAGTGTCTGTAGTGTGTCACACACAATGCAGTGTGTCAGGTTGTCCGTGGCTTTTTGGATGCTTTCTTGTGGGCTTTTCCCAGTAGGACCTGCCTAGGACTAATTCTTGGGCACTCAGTTCGGTGTCTTTGTTTCCGGCTCGTTCATGTCTAGTGTAAAAGAATATGATTTCTGGGTCTCGGTTGGCATTGCTCTTGATCCTTTTCCCCTCCCTTATTGTCTCTGCCTGCCTGTAGTATCACGAAGCCAACTGGACTGAAAGAACCCATAGTGGGAAACGTGGCTTCACTCTGTCACAGCGTTTGATGATCTCACTGTGCTAGGAAGTGGACAGTGATTAGACGGTGCCTTTGGTGGGATTCTGGGGGCAGGGCGGGGCTGGACGTGCTGAGTCTGACCTGGTGGTACCTTGACGGAGAGGTTATGCGTCCCCAGAGTAGCAGAAGCACTTAGCAGTGCAGTGGGATCTCAAGTCCCATTTTCTGCTCTGGGTTCATTCTACCACGAGTGCATGTTTAACGCTGACAGGCAGGTAAGCATGAAAATAATTTGCCTGGCTGCTCGCGGAAAGTGAGGCCACAACAACCTCTCTTATTATGCTGTCGGAAGTAGCTGTGTTGTGCTGTAATGTTTAATGACTATGCAGGGATGGTGAAATTTTTTAGGTTTTAAGAAGAAAACAGCCCTTTTATTAGTTTGCTACTCATTTGAAGCTGAAGGAATGTAACAAGAGGTTTGCCTGTTAAACCTCTGAGCTGCCTGGAGATAATTGCGTTGAGCCATTGCTTTCAGATGGATGGTGGAAAATCTGGCTTCGGGGTCGTTGTGCTGATGCAGGTTGAGTAAATGGAGGGAAATGAAGCGCTTCCCATGCTGCTGAGGCATGGCCATGGGGCAGTCCCTGCTCAGAAAGCATTAGGAGAGCTGGCCAGGCGGGTCTTCCTTGGGAGCCGTCTTGTCGGCAAGCCCCAGGAAGCAGGCCCGGGCCATCTTCTAGATGCACACCCCCAGTGAAGTGAGTTAAGATCGAAGAAAGACCAGAACCTCTGCCAGGTAGACTTGGTGTGGCTGTCGAAGAGCCTCTTCAGTGCAGAAGGTACGCTTTGTCTGGGAAAACGAGTAAGTGGAGCTCGCTTTAAGCCCACCTCCTGTCTGCCTTTGATTTCATGCGCTCTGGCCCCGTGAATACCCCACCGTGTGACATACTCCCCACGCTGCCTTAGCGCCCTTACGTGCTGGCGTCATGCTACAGCGTCTCAGAGCTCTGTGTACAAGCTGCTTCTGCCCCTTAGCCTGCCTGCCCAGTGAATATTATCTGAGTTTAGGCTTGTTTTCCCTTAGATAGATGAGCTATATTTTTTTCCAGTTGAACTCAGCCTTGTAATTTTATGCCCCTGTCGATGCAGTCCTGTCACCTCCCAGCTTAGTGTCCTCTGCAGATCTCATTAGTGAGCTGTGCACTCCTTTCCGTGGCCCAGAATAGACCCCCTAAACAAGAATGGCTTTGCGGATGACCCCAAGCTTCTCATCACTGTGGCTGTCGCTTAACTGTCTTTTGTTTATCATCCCTCAGCCACTTTTTAATCTTCCGCAATTGTATCCTGAGCCCAGCCAATTTGAATTAATTTCCCAAGTAAAATTTCTTGAGGTACTGTGTCTAATGCTTTAGCAAGGGCCAAATTAATAACATCTGCCGTGTTCCTGGCAAGTCATTCCTCATGGAAGTCTTTTGGTAAATAATAAATAGGTGAAGGTAACAGGGCAAGGCCAGCATTCTCTCGAGTCCCTCCCTACCAGGACATTGATTCCAAGAGATTTCTTTGTCCCTGACCCGTGAGTACCTGCTTTTCTCTCTGCTTCTCACTAGTGATCTCGGCAGTGGTACACTGTGCTCTTCCATCGACTTTGCTTTCCGCAGCGCTGCTTGGCCATTAATCCTTTTAGAGAAACGTCGTGAGCTTTAGGGGAAGGGCTGCCTGCTAACTCGGCTGACTTTTCGGGTCAGTGCAGCTGCCTGCACGCCAGGGTTGATGAGCTTTCTCAGGGCTCTGCAGCCACCATGTCCTCTGCAGGAGCGGGGGTACGATCTGCCAGCCTTTCTCCCATCAACTGATGGGCGCTCAGGGAGTGACCTGTTAGGTGCTCACTGGGAGCGCAGGTGAGACAGCAGAGGCAGAGAATACCAATTGGCAGTTGCCTATGCTTTTAGGCCTATGCCCCTTCCCACCAGAAATGAGCTCCTACCCCGGCGGCACCTTCCTTCAGATGCCTGTCGGCTTTGGGGAGACCCTCAATATGCCTGGAACGCGCGGCACATGTAGTGGAAGCCACATCTTTTTTGTTTAAGGAAGAAGTGAATCCCCGATTCCCATCGGGCGGCCTTCCTTTCTTGTTCACTTGTCTGTCATCAGCCACCTCCTTCCTCCTTACCTCGTGTCCTGGCAAGATAAGGGTTTGGCGCTTGTGTATTTGGGCCCAGCTTCTCTCATGGGCTCCATTGAAAAGCCCTTGATTGTGTCCCAGGGTTCTGAGAGCTCCAGTGTGTGTCCTCCACATTTTCAGTAAAAAGAATTGGCCTGAACCTGGTTCCCCCTTCTAGGGGCATCACGTGGGTTCCTTTGGCCGCGTGTCACCTCGTTTGTTTTCTGCACCAGTCTAACTTCTCACCCCCCTGCTGACTTCCCAACATTTCCCATTCTCATTTGACCTCAGTATTTCTCAGTCATGGGCCCCCTGCTTTGTCTTGATGAGTATTCTAAGCTTAAGGGGAGGCTTTTGACTCCTGCAGAGAATCTTACATCCTTCTGGGGTATTTCCAGGATACCGAATCATTATAGGAACCCTTCTTATTAATCTAAGGTGTTACAAAATCTCTCAAACTCTATTTATGGTATAACACATCCTGTTCTATTTTAAATAAACCAGAATATCAATTCCCCTGGCATTCTACAGGCCTTCCTGGTGGGCTTTTGTTGTGCTGCTTGTGGTCACTAAAGGTGAATCTTGGGGAGTTCCCTGGTGGCTCAGCAGGTTAAAGATCCAGCGTTGTCACTGCTGTGGCATGGGTTTCATCCCTGGCTCGGGATCTTCCGCATGCTAGGGGCATGCGCCCCCCCCCCCCCCAAAGTAGTATTTTAAGGTTTCCTAAAAACTGTTAGTCTGTGGTTCGTTGCAGGGAAACACAGAAGTTGTTAGTTCACAACTTGGGCTTTATTCCTTTAAGGCATCTTTTAGTTCTAAGATTTTGTGATTTCAAGATAGGATGTATATATTCCAAAAAGAAATAGATACCCCAGCTTGACAGTGGGAAAGCAGTTGTATTGAACAGTCTAGCGTCTGAGCAGATTTAAAAGAATTTAGATTCATTCTGGACACGTGCAATGAGGTTAGGGTTACCTCGGGGCAGAGGGGGCGGGCAGGTCCTCCCTTAGCTTTTCCTGTGTGTTGCCCGCACAGGGCAGATTAAGAAAACCAGTGGTTGTGTCCTCCGTCTTTGAGAGGCAAGCATAAGCCCGCCAAGTCTCAGCTCTGCCTGGGTTCCCAGGCCTGCAGGGACTCCTGTTTCTGACTGAGTGAGCCTTGCAACTTCCCCTCCTTTAAAAGCAAAAACAGCTAGTACTCTTGCCTGCCGACTCTGGCATGCCCAATCTCCAAACCCCGTAAACACTGGTCCTTATCGCTTGTTTTTCCCCAGCGTGGTTGACTGTGCCCTCCCTATTGTAGAATTCCCTCTGCTTGAACCCTAGGAAATCCGTGTTGGCGTGTCCTTCACAGGCTTTCACCAGAAGGCTATGAACTTGTTGGTAACTCTTCCTTAGGCCAGTTATCTATAGTCATTATTAAGAGGGAAACTTAATCTCTCTTGATGATGGGCCCTCTGTGGGCTTACCACCTCCCTTGCGTTGGTAACAGGGAATTTTAAATATGTTTTGCATTTCTATCAAAGTGCTTTCAGTACCCCTCGGAGAGAAGTATGATTGATCTCCAGCTCCTGATTCAGCCAGAGCAGCTCCACAGAATTGTAAACCATAGGTGTTTAAAAACAAACAACGATGACAACAAACCCATGTACTTAAAACAACACGAAAATTTATGATAGGATCTTTCTTGTCTGCATCTTCAACTTAAGAGGCATTTACAATACTGCTTGTGAATGAAATGTGAAGACTTAGTCCCCAGTGCCTTTTTGCTTTCTGTTACTTTAACTGGAAGAGATCAGCACTCCTAGCTTGACACAGTTGTGATTGGTGAAGGGGCCTTGGTGAGAAGCAAGTTTCATCTTCCTACCAGTCCGGTGAGAAAGCTGGTGTTGAGGTTGAGTCTGTGTTTTGAAAATCTGAAACTAACTATCCTATCACAGTGTATAGACTGCCTGAGCTAACCAGTTCTCCTAGAAAACAAATCATTCCTCTAATGGGAACAGTTGTTCAAGGCTGGTTTCTCCTGCACAGGAAGGCTTTGGCATTCACTTCTTTTTATTCCCATTTTCTCGCATGTGCCTTGGGTGCCAGGCGTTGGGGAGAATGGTGGTGAAGGAATCAGATCATAGACTCGAGATTTAGCAAGCGTGCAATCTCAGAGGGCCACACGTTGAATAACTTGAATAGGACCTCTGGGTGTTGCCGTTTGGCCTACGCTCTTTTCTTACTTGTTTTCTTAGCCCCTCCTCTCTTCTCCCTCTGCATCGTTAGCAGGGCCTGCCTTCCGTCTTTTTCATACCATCTCTCATTTCTGTTAAATCTTCCCATGAGAGCATCTCCCTGAAATTCATCTCTTCCGTCCAGCCTCTGTTCTTCTCAGTAGTTTAATGGTACAGCTTTAAATAAACCAAGATCTCTCACTTTCGATCTAATGACTTGAACCAGTGAAAAATTCTCTTTGCATAAAACTAGATCCTACTGAGTACTGTTAAAATCAGAGCTTTGATTTGAACTTTCTCTCTTTCCTTCATCGTCTAATTGTAGATTCCTGTAACACCAGAGTACAATTGGATTTTTTGTGGCCCAAACATGAGAGAATGAAGCCAGGGCTGGGTGAATGATCGTCCGCCCTCTCCACCCAGCCGCGTTCCATCACGCCAGCGCCAGTCGGAGGCCAGCCCGAGAAAGGAGGCTCTTCTTTGCCTTCAGTATCCTGAGGGCTTCCTTCCTTCCTTGACCCTGGACGTGCGGGAGATTTAAGGCTTGCCCTTAGGTGCCAGAGCCAGGAGGTTGCTAATGGGATTCAGCACGTGTCAGTGTTGGGGGTGGGGTAGATCAGCTATTCCGAGTGGATGTGATAACAGGAAAATGCATTAAAAGAGCGGGTGTGGGGAATGATTTGACGACACAGCTGAATGTGAGGAAATTTAGCTTTTCCCTTTCTTCAGAAGAGATGATGCACTCAACATCCAAATAGCAGTAATCAATCTGCATTTCAGGCAGCACAAATGGCCACTTCTGGAGAGCTGTATAATATCTCCACTTCCAGATTGTTTTCTCTCTCACCATATTAAGAGATCTGTTCACTTCTTCATCCCATCTTTCCTCCCGACGACCCCACCCCTTCCATCTGATAGAGCTCAAGCTGTGAGACTCGTCTCGATGACTGGGGTGAGGGCTCTGGGGTAAATTGAACCCATTAGCTTTCCTGCCTATGTTGGATTCAAGGAATGGTGGGTGATCATGGTCCAATGATGGACTTTTTAGTAAGAGAGCCTCCCGGCCCAGTCTTTTCCGTAAGTATTAATCCGTGCTGGTTGTATTCCTTCAGAGGAAGTTGCTCTAGACTTCACTTTCCTAGGCAACTTGGTTTGTGTGCCCCCCACCCCCGTCCAGCACCTTGTCCCTTCTCTGCCATCTCGCTGTTCCCCTGGCTCAGAGGCTCTTACTCCTCTCTCTGCCACCCCTGAGTATTTGAGGTTGCAGAATATGTTTCAGAATACATCTGAAGACTCTCGTACTGGGATTAGAATCTTAACCCAAAGTAGATTGTACCAGTAAAGTGATAACACCCGACTTTTTGGAACATCTCCTGCCGTGCCTCCCTAGACTACTGGTTTCCCACGTTAGGTCTCCAGGCCAACAGTATCACTGTCCCTTGGGAACTTGTTAGAAATGTGAATTCTCAGGCCTCCCACGGCTCCCCTACCCCAGACCTCTAAGTCAGAAACCGTGGTTGAGTTCCAGCAACCTGTTTTCACCTGTCCTTCAGGTAATTCTGATGCACACTAAAATTTGAGAACCACTGCCCAAAGCAACTCTTGACCACTGTTTGGTTTGTAAGAAAAATCAAAACCTGTGTCCTTTTTATAGCACGTTAAAAATTTAATAATGGAAATTATAATCATGAGTGTGGGTGATAGAGAAAAAGGCTGGAACAGACAGGCTTTGGCTCTTGGGATTTCTCTTCTAGGGATGGCTTCTCTGCCAGCCGTGCTTGTCCGCACCACGCCCAGGGAGTCTCTCCCTTCTCCCTTGGACTCCTGTGTCTTTCCCCTGTGTTCCTGGCCTGTTAACTGAATTCCTTCTAAGTAGCCTCCACCAGCTCTTGGCTAATTTAACGTGAAATCATCTTGAGGGCTGCTGCGCTTGCTTGATGTGCCTCATCTGCGATGGCAGGTGGCTGAGTGGGTCGGAGAGCTGTCTCTGTCAGGGGTATCCCTTCCCGCCTTTTGCTCTAATCCTCAGAAATCTCTCAGGAGGACCATAGTTTGAATAATTAATCCCTGATACATCAGTGCATAGAATTTGAAGGCTACCTGTGAATGGGGAAATCTCCTTCACGTGAGGCCTTCTTTTCATTTGTAGGACTCGTTGCATCTAAATTCCTTGTAAACTCCCCTGTGCATATGTCATTGCCCTAAGCGGCCCCTGCCTCCCCTCCAACAGCTTTGGGCCCAGCAGTCTAGAAGGTTACTTCCCATGCCTCTCGCTTCTGCATCGGGTTCAGAAAGCCAAATTTCTAGTGAATGGCAATGAAGTTTTCCAGCAGGTCTCCGTAAATGTACTCATATTGGAAAAACCATTTTCCAAACCTAAGTCCATTGCATCTTTTGAATGAGTAAAAGATCAAATCCAAGCCAGAGCTGTGGGCAAATACAATTAGAAGCGTGGAGGTAGAAGTGGGTATCTGGGCTGCATGGGAAGGAGCCCCTAAACTGAAGGGTCAGTTCACAAGTAGAGTCCACGAGGCAAGTCACTTCTGTCTGGGTTGCTTTGAGAAAGGAAGGTGGAAAACAATAGCGCTTCCCTGACCTGTGACCCAGCTGTTCCACTTCTATGAATTTATTCTAAGGAATAATTAGCGAGGGTACCTGACAGTTTAAGAGTTATACCTTTGGCATTATTTATAGTGCTTGGAAGTACTATACTGGATTCACATAAATATCTAGCAATAGGCAATTGATTAAAGTGTGGAATGTGCATCCATAGTATAGATTTATGTAAGCTATTAAAAATGATGTAATAAAACTAATAACATAAGGAGGTATTTAGTTATTGTTTCTGAAGGGAGGAAAAAGATTGCCAAACGTTTCCCACAATTTCAAGTGTAAGTGGGCGGGGTGTGTGTACACACACTTGGAAATTATGGTAACGATGCTTTTATTTCAGAATAGAATTACGGATCATTCTTTCTCCCAGTTTTCCTCTGGCCCTGTATTGTCTCTGTGATCATGAGATTAAAAATATCATATGCCTCCTAGAAGGAGAACACAGGGGCTGTGCTTTACACGTGAAGAAGGCATAATAAACACTTGGACAAGCCTGGGTGTATGTACATGTATAACTGAATCACTTTGTTGTACAGCAGAAATTATTACAACCTTGTGAATCAACTACACTAATAAAGCTTTTTTTTAAAAAAATTATAAAACCAATGTCCTTGAGGCCATTGTGAGTTGTCCTTGCCTCTGATCTCGCTTCTCTGAGGCCGTGTCCTCTCAAGAAGTCTTTAGACGGGTACTGGCCATTTCCACCCGACTCTAGGAGCCTGGCGGTCCTGATGGGGGGCAGCGTGGTCGGCTCGTGTTTCCCGTCAGTTGGAGCGTTCCTCCTCCGATCTGAGCACTGCAGACCTTTTGCACACCTGGCACGACAGCAGTGTGTCTTCATCTCTCCTTACGGTAGTTGTAGAGGAGGTAGCGGGCCACCTAGATCATAATCCCTCCTGACTCGCCAGGCCGCCCCCCTCCCTTTGACCGTGGGACTTTCCTCCTTCCCAGTCTGGGCATGCTCCACCTTTTCTGTCTTAGCAGTGGTTCTGATGCTGTTGAAAATGTAGCCACGTGATCTTAGCGTCCCTGCCCACCACTGGGCCCCTGTGCCTGCTCTGTATCTTCTCTTCCATCCAGCTGCCGAGGAAGCAGGAGAAAGGCCAGGGGAAGTGTTCTTGCCTCTGCGTTGCCCTGCTTTCTGTGTGTGGTTCATGCCGAAACCCTGCATTCATCAACGTGATCTGAAACACAGTGTGAGGTCCCTTAGAGGTTTAGCAAGTTACTCACCCTTTGTTCTGCTTTTTATCCTTTTCTGCCAGAATTCTTTTCCTTTCTCCTTCGTCATTTATCCTGTGTTACCTAGTGGGCGTTTCTGACAGTCCTGCCGACTGGTTCTGTTCTGTTGTTTATGGTGGTTGGAGCTTTGCTCCCCCGGGTTGCCATCTCCTAGGTCTGGGAGACTTGATGAGGGGAACTTGAGGTTTTTGTTCTTGATGCCCCTTTGCCGATGCTCAGAGGCCAGACCTTTTAAGCTCTTCACCTCGCACCGCTCCAAGTAGCGAAACCAAAGTGCCTGAGACCTGCGATGTAGCTCACGAACTTGTACCTGCAGGAGAGCCACTTGGCCTCGCTCTTCTGTGCCCCACACTCACGTTGGCTTTATCCACGTCTCCACAGTGAAATATCTTCAGTAGTCTGCGTTGGCCCCCCCGGGGCACTTGTTGAGCTTTCCTAGGCACACGTTAATGGAACTAGAGGACCCTGAGTTTAAAACTCTGTGAACATAGCTCTGTGTTAAATACCGTAGCAAATACGAAAGACAGAACCCTGTCTCTCAGAGGGCCTGTGGTCTCGCTGTAGAAAGGAAGATGCAATTTGAAAATACGGAATTACAGCTTAGAATTGCACGCCGAGTTGAATGGCATGCACGCGCATGTACACGGTCCCCTGTCTGACTCCACCACTTCAGAGTAGCTCGTAGTGTCTTTCAGGATTCACACGGCCCCCAGCCCAGGACCCCAGGTTACAGATTACTGTGTGACAACTGTTTTGTGATGGTGGTGAGGTTGTGGCTGCAGATAACGTATAATTCTTTGCTGTCCTTAGAGTGACTCTAAAAGACAATGCAATGAACAACTTAAACATAGGGGACAGGCAGAAAGCGGACCTAATTGGATTAGAGGGAGTAACGGGGAAATCATGGGAAGGCCTAAACTGGGGCCCATGAATGCCAAGCATTATAGTTTCCGCTGGGTGTCACAGGCTGGTGGTCCTCTTTCTGGGTATAAGTAGGGGAACAAAACAATGAGCTAGATTTTGCGAAGTCACATAGCAGTGGTGAGCACTCCCAAAGGGGAGCGAGTGGATTTAGTTAAAATATCCTGATGTTATCCTGGAATAAGCTGGTGAGGGCCTGGCCCAAGAGGTTCACAAAAGAGCCGAGTGAGCATAGTTAGAAAGGCAGAACGTTGCGGATGTCGGCAAGGAAGCAGAGACAGAGGTGAGGGACAGTTTGGTCCCTGGTTACCCAAGACAGCGTTGTTAAAAGGAGCTTATGGGTTCAGGGCCTCCCAAGCTTGCCTTGTCATTTCCCTGCTACTTCTCTGTCATATGCTTTCTTGTTGTTGTTGTTGTTGTTGCTGCTGCTGCTGCTGCTGCTGCTGTTGCTATTGTATGCTTTCCATCACTTTATTGTCTTTAGATCCCTTTTATGTATGAAAGTGGGTTTTTTCATGAAATTGTTGGAGTTCCTAGTCCATGGAAGAATTCACACACATGATTCTACTAACACTTCAGGTTAGCTAGTAGTTCCTCCCAGCATCCTCCGTGAAGCTCCCTCATGTCACCAGGTGATACATTCCTGACCTGACAGCTGTTTTAGGATTGGGATGAGATTGGACCTAACCATACATGGCTTTGAACTTCTTTTGTAAACTCACAAGTATTTCTTCAGAATAACAGCCTCTCATCGTTGAATTGAAATTAAGGTCATGGCTTCTTTGTGGGCACAAAATGAACTAACGGCACGTGGTGTCAGTGGCGCTACAGCATGTCCTCGGAGAGAGAGGTTTTTCCGCCTGTACGAGGGGCCTCCGAACCTCAGAGCAAAGTGTTTCTTTGTGTAGCTAGCGCCGGCTCCTAGAGTTCCCACTGTGGCACAATGGCATCAGCTGTGTCTCTGTAACACAAGACTCAGGTTCAGTCCCCAACCGGGCACAGTGGGTTGAAAGGATTCGGCATTGCTGCAGCAGCATTGCGCCTCGGATCTGATCGCTGGCCTGGAGACGTCATATGGTGCTGGTGGCCCAAAAAAAAGGTAGTGCCAGGTCTTGATCCTCTTGGGCTGAGGTAGGTGGGGGTCACCCACCTTGAACACCACCCCATCTGTCTTTGCAGAATCGATAGTCTTATCTTCCAGCAGGAAGGCAGCAGCATCTCAAAAGAGGAGAATGTCAAACTTGGTTGTTGAAAGAAGAGTTTCCGGTGATCTGAATGGGGTTCCTGTCCCACGCTATGGCTTCTAGAAGCTTCTAGAAGCAACCTAGAAAGCTGAGTTTTCATCCCTCTTCTTCACTGTTACCTCTTTGTACGTGCGTGGACGGTCCTCACTTTTCCTGGCTGCTGGTGGTTTCTGTCCATTATCGACACGGCTGGTCTTTGGCCATCTTTGTGCCGCAGCTGCTTGGGGAAGAAAGCCTCTGAGGGGAGCAGGCTGCGCCCTGCCCCACTGCTTCCTTCCTCCTAGCGGCGCAGACTCCAGCCTGCCTCTGTGAGAAAGCAGCTATTAAGCAGACACAGCAGGCAAAGTTTGGAAGTCAGGAGTTTCATCCCTTGCTAGTGAAAAGGGATGTTGAGCTGTGTTTGCAGCCTGCAGGAAGGGAGGGGCTCCACCGTTTACTCCGCAAGCAGGCAGGGGAGCAGGCAGCTGTGGAAGCAAACCTGCCTTTTATACTCTCCCAGGTCTCACAGAGCCCCCCCAAACCATCCTGAAGAAGCTGGGTTATGCAAGATCTAGGGGTGCCCCTCCCCAAAGTGATGACGAAGCAGCAGAACCAGAATCTGCCCGCTGTTATTTGCTGCGTATACAACCGAGTAGGCAGTCGCATCATATATGCGTGCTTACATCTTGGAACAAAGGCGTATGTTATATATTCCTTTTGGCAACAGCACTGTGATGAGCCTACCGTCTTTTGTTTGTGTCTTACATCTTTGAGATAAAAGCACAAATTTCTACACCAAGCAGTTCTTGCAGACACTCTGGAAGAGAAGCCCTTGCTGTGGCATTAGTCTTGTGTCAAGCTGAGGGAGGCTGTCTGGGATGGCTCACCCCGGGTCACTTCTACAGACAAGAACCTGAGCAGCCTCAGCACAGGGAGGGAACCTCAAGCTGGTATATTAGACCATTAACTCTTTTTTCGAAGATCCCTCACTCTTCGCCTCCCGGGTCTGGTGGACCAGTGAGGGCGTCCTTTGTACTTAGTGTCTACAGATTCTTTTTTTGTTTTGGCTACATCTTCAACATGTGGAAGTTCCTGGGCCAGGGACTGAACCTGCGTTACAGCAGTGACCCGAGCCGCTGCAGTGACAATGCTGGATCCTTAATGCACTGCACCGCAGCAGAACTCCAGTGTCAACAGAATCTAATGTAGCAATCATATATAAAGTATGAAAAGATGCAGTTTTTCCAAAATTAATGCCCAAGTGCCAGGTAGTATCTGATAATATTTTTTAGAAACAATGTAAGCAGAATTTTAAAAATGGTTTTCATTTTAAAGAATTCTGGTTCGTTTCCATTGTGACATGTACTCTCTTATCCATGTTTTCTGCTTTGGGGTATTGCTTTTGCCCTTTGCACAGAGTGTGTGACCTTGGTTAAGTCCTGAATTTTTGCTTATGGCACAAAGCTGCTTTAGGGTCACAGAGAGAAAGCAGAATTTGTAGTTTTATCACCTCACTGCCTTTGTCTCAAGAACTTCTGTTTCTGGCTTTTTGCTCAGGCCCCGTTCTTTTTTCCTCGTCGTATATAAGATGCCCCTCAGCCCCCAGGAAAGGCCAGGAGTTCAGCAGTGTTCTCACATGAACCGTCTGTTTATTGGGCAGGTCCATTTATTTTGGTTGTTCTGATTGTTAGAACAGCATAAAGCTGTGGGCGATTTGTGCTCCCACAGGACCTGCAGAAAGCCGAGCAGGCCTCGCCTTGAAGGAAGGTGACTTAGAGTCAGAGTGGCAGTGAACTTGCCTTGCCTCACAGAGGTTTGTTCCCAAGGCTGCTCCTTGGAGTTTATGGTGGCAAGATGGGGAGAGCCTGCTGGTGGTAGAGGAGGCTGTAGAAATGGGGTGCAGGCAGGATGGGGAGCTCCCGTTAGGGCGCAGATCTCAAGGGACTGGGTGCTAAGCCTGGAGCATCAGCCTTGGTCTGCAGTCGTGACCAGGCTCCCTGAATGATAAACCGCTGGGCTAAAGTGAAATGCAGAAACTCTGCAGTTTCTAAAACTGAAGCCCTTGATTCAAATTCAGGAGGAAATCATGGGATTCATGGAACTAGGAGATGTTTTTTTTCAGTTAGCAGTTCAGAGTGAGCGTACGATTTTTTTTTTTTTTTTTTTTTAAATTCTTTACCTTGACTTCTTACCCTGATCACAGACTGGAGAGGAGGTAGTAAGGGATGTGTTTTGGTTGTTGTTTCCCAACAGGCGTTTCAAATGAGATGCCACAGCCCCACCGGGTGGGAAAGGGGGCCGGTGGGGAGTGATAAGGGCCCAAGAAATGATGGCAGCGTGGTTGTCGGAAAGTTAGGGCCTGAGAGGAACGCCCCTCCTCCTGGTTCTTCGTGGAGCCTCAGTGGGAAGAAGGTCCCAGCGTGGTTGCTAGTGGGAGGGGCCCACATGCTGACCCCCGTCTGGGCTTTGTACTTTGTCCGCAAGGTGCAAACCCTAGACAGCCCCGTTCATGGGGAGGATGCACTCCTGAATCGCTTTCTCTCAACCCAGCAGAGTTCCCTGCAGGGGTCTGCAGGAAGGTCTGGTGGTGCCCCGACTTAGGGATGAACCCCTCAACTCTGGTTCCGTGGTCCTTCATTGTTCCAGGAGTGACCCAGTCTCTGAAGAGACCAGAGGTGGGAGCCTGGAGCAGACCAACCAGTGGTTGGATGTGTGTCAGAGTCCCCAGAGTCGCCGCTGCCCCCAGGGTCGCCACTCCCCTGAGACTGATTGAAATGAGGCTTGACGTCAGTTGCGTACCTCTGCTCATTTCTTCCCCCGCTATTAAAAAGACGCTTCTGTACAGTGTCCTTCATTCGGGGCAACTTCTCCGCTCACCTGGGAGGAGCTTATTTCCATTAGAATTGGAACGCCAGCTCCATGTTTTGCATTTAAAATGTTTCATGTGACTAAACGCAGAAAGAAACCTTATTACCTCCTTTCTCAGGAACATGCTCTTCCACCTGTTTCTTGTTTTGTGCCTGGAACAGTGCCTTTCATTTGGAAACTGGCTGAGGAGCCCTTTGACTCCCGCTAGTTGACACTAGCAGCCAAGTGCTAGTGACTGGGTTCTGGCCTCTTCCTTCCCCTCCACCACACGCCCTGGGGGAGGCTGGCTCCCAGCAGTGTGCCACAGACGCCTTTCCCGTCTCCTTACCCTTTCCCAGTGTGATTTGTCTTGTCTTTGGGGGTGTGGGCGGTTCATGCCCTCAGCACCTGCAAGTTGCTGGGTCAGGGCGGGATTGAACCCACCTCACAGCAGTGTCAATGCCGGCTCCTTAACCTCTGCACCACCTCAAGAGAACTCCATGATTGGTATTTTCATCAGACTTTTTTCCCCCCCTCTTTGCAGAGCTATTAAGAATGGCAAAGGATTGCATAGCAAGAAGGAAGTGCCTATCCACCGCGTCGCAGACATATCTGGGGTGAGTTGTGTGCCTGACTGGCTCAGAGGTGCCAAGGGCTTGGCCCCTCATGCACTGAGCGATCTCAGCTTGTGTGTTTTGTGTAGCTCATTTGTTTTCAGGCACTGGATGTGAGTTTTTCCACGGCTTCTGCTAATATGCCTGTGGAGATTCCGTTTTATATTCCGGGAATACAGAATTTAAGTGAGGGCATAAAACCTATTTGTCTACCTGAACTTTTACTGAGTTGCTTTTCCATTTTTCTTATTATCATGAGTTTAGAAGTTCTTTCAAGTCGTATTAAAGTAAAATTCCTACAACAGGAAAGTCTTAGTGGGGAAAGGTCAAATAGAGATGGGTTTTAGGACAAGTTTAAGAATTCATCCTTATCAATCAGAGGAATGTGTGAGCATCCTTTGAGCTAACAGATACTAGATGATATAGAAGAAGAGATGCTGCAGATACGTTTGCGCCTTCTAAAGGCTGTGTCCACAGGACTATTCAGGGATTAGGATGTTTTCCTTGCGTACTTAGGAACGCTTGTGGCTGAATTAGATACCTTCCTTAGTTGAGAGGGCTTATTGATTTATTCAGTAAGTGCCTACTGTGCCTGGAACTGCCCTAGGCACAGAGACGATAACACAGAACGGACCTGATCAAGTCCCTACATGCAAGCCGAGAGGGGGACAGTAGCAATGCCGGAGGGCGGCTTCTGCTATACAGGCAGGCCAAGGCAAGGGATCCCGTGGCCAGAGAAGGCCTGTGGGCTGTCACTTCCCCATCTGTTCCTGGGACACGCATCATCCGGTCCAGCTCCTGTAGTCACTGAGGGGTAAGGAGGGCTCCAGGGCTTGGGTAGGGATGAATGCACAGCCCAGGGGACAGGACAGAGGAAGGGCTAGTAAATATCACTTGGGGAGCTTGCCTTGGGCACCAAAGAGAGAATACTGCTGTAAACACGAGCTGCTGGAGCTCGGCTGAGCCCACAGCAGTGATGAATTCCATTGTATCTTGCTGTGTCCCAAGCCTGGCTCCCTGTGATGGTTTATACAGGAAAAGGTCTGGCAGGTCTCCTTTGCCTGGGTGTGGTGCTCCGCTCTACTTTTAAGTACTGGGATTCTGTGCAGCTTTTCGCTCTGGGTAGCCAGTTGCTGCAGATTACACCTTGAACAGTGTTGCCCATATCAGTGGGACTTCTGTCAGGACGTTGTGCCACTGTATAGTGAGCGAAGTACATTGCCGTGTGTTCTTCGTAGCTGAAGGTCCCAAGAAGCCCAGAAACCTGATGCTGATGGCCTTCGAGCCACAGGTGACTACCCTGTATCTACTAAGGCTCATCCTTGACAGGTGACTCTCCCAGTGAGCTGGTGTCAGGCCAGTTTTCTCTGATTTACCATGCTGAGTTCACATACCTCTTAATTTCCATGGGTATCTGCCGTTTCATTCTCAACGGTATTTTCTTGAATATCCTTCTTTGGTTCAAATCAAAATTGGCGATTTTTTTTGGTTGGTTCAACTGCAAGGGATGGGGAAGTAATAAAATACCTATTTTGGAAACCGTAGTATGCTCTGTTTTGGCCTGTGCAGTTCGGGTTCATGCTCGGACTCCCCATTGGCAGCAGGTGAAGTCTTTCGCAGGTTCTTGAGGTAGAGGCACACTTGCCTCAGGGCTGTCCTCCCGGCACCCCCAGTGCAGGGTCCTAATGATCCTTCATGGCGTCTTTGAATCTGATGCTGCCTCCTTGATACATTCGCCCACTTGCTTGCTTTTTGTTTTTCTCTTTGTTTTTGGTAGCAGCAGATCTTAGCAACTTGTCCTCATAATCCCCCACTCACCTGTAGCTCCGTCTCATACATGTCCTGGTTCTCTTTTCTGCCTGGATGTTGGAGAATTGGCTTGCTCTGACATTATTTTAAAATAAATGCAAGTCACATCTCCCCCCGTTACCACATAAATAAAAGAGGAAAACTGGATCACGTGGGAGAGCGAAAGTGAAGAAGTGATTCCTTTCCGTAGATGTCAGGATGACCTTGTCTGCCTTCTTCACACATGATTCAGCTTAGATTGTGGGGTTCGGGGTACCCTCTGTGATAGAAGAGTTTTGTCTCCTTCTTACCTTCGCTTCTGTCACAGTGTCAGGTTAAGTAGGTGTGTGTTGGGTGCCCTTGTGCTGTTTAAGTGCGACGTGTGGGTCTCCAGCCTGGAGCATGTTCTGTCCACGTCCCCGAGGGATGGCAGGCATGTGGGTCAGACAGGCAAATAGTTTACATCTAGATGAAGAGAGAAACCTCGGAATAAAGGCCGTCGAATACAAAGAAAGGGTTTCATTAAAGTTTCTCCGTCAAATGTTGACTCTTTGCCTGTGTCCCTCCCTCCCGTTGTGGGTCCCCCTCTTAGTCGCAGGTCATGGTAAATGGCAGTTTCTGTTGAGCTGACAGCATCTGCAGCACAGCACCTCGATGCGGACGAGGAGCTGGTATTTGTACAGGGCCTCTTGCCCCACCCTAGGGCGCGTTTTTGGAGGAGAAGACATACATACACAGCTCACATTTTTTTCTCAACACACTCAAGAAATAATGCTGCTGGAAGAGGTTATATCATGACTGTGAGACAGATAACCCCTCAACTTGTTCTCGTCTTACTGGCCTCCCACTTTTAGTTGAGTTTCTATCCCTGCTCCGTATCTCTTCGTGCATTTTGTACAAACGGTCTCACCGGATGAGGGTTAGAGTGCATGGAGATGCCTGCGTGGAGAGTTAGCGAGTGCCAGGCCCCTTGGCGCACTACCTGTCATGGGAAGTTGAGTAACCCACACGCAGGAGTGAGAGGCTGGCTGCCCGAGCTAGCAAGGTGCTGGCCTTTTCATGTCCGTTCGTCAGCTTTCCCGGGACTGGACTGGATTGGCTTCTAAACATGCTTTCCAACAACTGGGTGTTCTCCTGAGCTTCTTGCATCCCATCTCATATTGAGAGCTCGTTACAATTGTTTTGACTTTTAAAGAGTGTTGTCATGGCTCCCCAGTGTTTAGGTTGTGTTGGGCTTTTGATTTAATTGATGGCGATGATTTTTGACATGAATGTCAACTGAGTGTTGTGTTTTACATCAGGTACGCGGTGCCTGTGTGTAATGCCGACTGATGAGCCCATCTTTGGGCTGGGCTTGGATAAACTTGGCCCTTCTGCGTCTCTGTCTCTGTTTTACAGGGTATCCACTAAGGAAAAAATGCCATCCGAAGAAGGTATTGCTTGCCTTTATTTCTGTTTTTGAAAGTGGAAGGAGCGAGGTACTTGTCGTGGCTGTGTCCTTTCCGTAATCATCTGATTACTTTTCAGGCCAGGACGTTCCTGTGAACATGAAACCAACTAAGAACTTGATTGGGAGTTCCCGTCGTGGCGCAGTGGTTAACGAATCCGACTAGGAACCATGAGGTTGCGGGTTCGATCCCTGCCCTTGCTCAGTGGGTTAAGGATCCGGCGTTGCCGTGAGCTGTGGTGTAGGTTGCAGACGCGGCTCGGATCCTGCGTTGCTGTGGCTCTGGCATAGGCCGGTGGCTACAGCTCCAATTCGACCCCTAGCCTGGGAACCTCCATATGCTGAGGGAGCGGCCCAAGAAATAGCAAAAAAAAAAAAAACACTGCTTTGGAGTTCCCATCATGGCTCAGTGGTTAACGAATCCGACTAGGAACCAAGAGGTTGTGGGTTCGATCCCTGGCCTTGCTCAGTGGGTTAATGATCCAGCGTTGCCGTGAGCTGTGGTGTAGGTTGCAGACGCGGCTCGGATCCCACGTTGCTGTGGCTGTGGCGTAGGCCGGTGGCTGCAGCTCTGATTCAACCCCTAGCCTGGGAACCTCCATATGCCGCGAGAGCGACCCAAGAAATAGAAAAAAATAAAAATAAATAAAAGAACTTGATTGATTTGGTGCTGGATCTGATTTGATTCAGAGGGGGCTTCTGTGCTGACTGCTTGCCTTCATACAACCATGTTTTCATTGTCAGTGGGTCTTGTTTTTCCCTGATCCTGTTTCCACTCCCTCCTTCGCCAGTAAACAAAAAAGTCAGGATGTGCCTATCAGTGGAATATAAGGCTGTTGCTTATCTTGGGTTTATTACTCTTTTTGCTGTAGCCTGCTCTGCAATAAATGCAATCTCCTGCAGATATAACGTGTAAAACAGGTAATAAAATGTGGCTGGTGCATGGCTTACTGTTGTTCTGGTAAATCAGACAAATCAATTACAGTTCCTGGGTAAGAGAGGGCTCCCCACTCCTCAGGTTGCAGCCAGCGCACTGGTTTTTTCTGTCTCCCTCCACTGGTACTCGATGAGTCATACATGGTGTCGATTTAACTTTTCCTCTTTTTGCTGCTGCTGCTGTGTGTGTGTGTGTGTGTGTGTGTGCTTTCCTCTCGGGTGTGGGTGCAGGTTGGGGTTATGATGTGGGTTTGTTGATAACTGCACGAGAGGATAGAGCCCAGCCCAGCAACCTACCCCTGCAGCCTCATTTCTGAAAGTCCCAGAATGGGTCTGATTATGAGGATGGCGTTGCCCATCTCCCGGACATCTGCCTTGGCATGATATGGCATCATCCTGGAAACTTGGAAGCGCATTTGCAATTGTTTATTCTGTTCTTCCTTCCTTGCCTTCCTCTTGGGCTCACTAGAAGGTTTTCTTTGCTCATGTCACATGCTAGCTTTTTGGTAACCTCCTCTGTCCATGGCTGGGTTTTGTTGAAGATTCTTAGTATTACTAATACCAATGTGCTTAAACCGCGGCCTCGAGTGGTCCAAAGACTACCTCTGGGGGTCAGGGGTGGAGGGGGCCAGACTTGGAGGTCCCTTTTTCCATTAAATCATGAAATGAAGGCTCGCAAAGTTGACCGGTGTGTCTCGCTTGGCAGATGTGAAGGATGGGAGTGTTCCTTTCAAATAAACAAATAGGTGGAATTTGTAGCTCTCCTCCTGGCCCATTCCTGCAGTTCCTGGTTTTTCAGTGCCTTCTGGAACTTGGATGGCAGTGTCCTCTTTCCCTTGGGGTATCAGAAGCAGTCCTTTCTATGAGGCTTGAGGGCCGTTACGGAAGTTGTCTTTCCTTAGCTCTCAGTGGAGTTGGGCCTTAATGTAAGCATGTTACAGTAGTAGTTTTGGCTGAAGAGAAGTAAAAAGTGCCCGGTAAGTCTGAGAAAGGTATGAAGCAGTAGGGCAGTCAGCCAGGGGCTTTAGAGCTGAGGTCCGCGTCAAAGTGCAGTTTCCCTTGGCCGCCCTCTGGCCTGCTTGTGCACTTGGCCACCTCCTCCTTACCTGACCCTAGAGCTCCTTTCTGCCTCCGCTCTGTTCCGTCTAATCCCTGGTGATGTGATGGTACCAGCACTCTTCTCTTGTTTGTTTTCATTATAGTAGCTCTTCCCTTTTTTACTGTCCTTTAGAGCCTCTGAATAACCTCCTAACGTTCTTAGGTCCCTTTTGTGCTGACCACACAAGGTCAAGGCCTCTGGTTCTGCCTGGCAGTTGGGTTGCTTAGCGCCGGAGTTCCCCCCTTCACACTGTGGTATTTGCCCCTGAGGAAATCCCGTGGGAACCCTTACACTGGCTGCTGACCTTGGTGCTGGCAGCCTGCTGTCCTCCATGCATCTCACGGCCCACGCAGGGGCGCTGTGGTCCATGCCAGTGGTGGTTCTCAGGTGCTTTCCTTACACCTCTGCTGCATTTGGCAGCCCTCGTTTTTGTCGATCTAGGGGAAGGTGGTGTTCTCTCTGTTCCAGTCTTCCTCTACCCTCACCTGAAGGGTCTTCAAATCCAGTTGGTCTGCAAAGGGCAGCTCATTGATAGGCTTCTCAGCGTCCAGAAAAGTGCACTGCAGCCCTAGGGCTTGGGCAGCTGCCCTGGAAGTCTCTCCCTGGCTGCTGAGGCTCTTTGCTTTCGCCTTCCTTTCTCCTCCCCTCCCCTCCCTTCCCCTCCTGCCCTCCTCCATCTCTCCTCAAGCGCCCCTTTCCCCTCTCCCTCCCTCCAGAAAGAGTCAGAGTTGGTTAAAGAGACGTTCATTGTGCCAGGAGTTCGCTCCAGCCAGTTTCCCTTCCTCATGGCTGAGGGCACGGCTTTATTGCCTTTTGTCCATAGTTCTTTCAGCCATAGGAGTCCTGTGTGGCCAGTTCTTGTTTTGTAAGGCGCTCCTATTCTCACTCCCCAGAACTGCAGGGTATCTGCCTCCTTGTAAAGAAATCTGGAAGCATTTATGATTTCCATGGGAATAAGAGAGGAGTCTATCTTTCGTAGAATGAACATGTTTCTGAATGAAATTGCGAAGAAATACTGGAGTTTTTAAAAGATTATATTTCAGCCTTTACCACAGTTAAGTGGTAGTGTTTACTCCTTTTTACAAATCTAGTTTTCAACTGAGTTCTTCTCTTGTGAAAAAAAATTTTTTTTCTTTCACCATAGGATGCTAAATTCGGGACCTAGACTCTTGAGGCAGAATATTAACTCAGGTACTCAGTGTAGGAGCACGGGCTTCAGTGTATTCTTTGATATGGCCATTAATTAACATTTGTGGCTTAAGGGCTCCAGGGAGTAACATCCCCACAGGCCTTGTTTTATTATAAGAAATGTGTACTCCCCACAGACTTTGTCTACTGTAGAAAATGCAAATCTCTAGCCCACTCCTCAACTGATAAAAGAGGAATGAGAGGCATGGTAAAAGAAAAGGGCGAAGAAACTATGAGACATACGGGACATTTCCACCCCAAGACGCTATTGGACAAGGACTGATGCAGGTAATTGAACAAGGCCAATGGGAGAAAACAATATCTTTCTGGACCCCACGTTGGTACCCCCCCCATCTTTAAGAGATAAAAACCCATAGGACAATAGAGAAAGGGGGCTCTTCTCCCCCCTCCCAGCTGTCCTGGGAGCTATCCGCTTTCCTTTAATAAAGACTTGGCTTGCTTGCTGCCCATATGTTCGAGGAGTTCATTTTTCGACTGCCGTGACCAAGAAGCTGGATTCCGGTAATCAGCTTTCCGGCATCGCTCTCACCTTTCTTTATTTAGTTAGGGGTAGCAAGAGAAATTAATAGGTTTTGAAACTGGCAAGAAGATTATTGGGTATCCTGTCAATGGAATGCTGGGTGCTGTCTGGTAGACCCTATGGGGTTATCTGATGCTTTAGCGCCCTGCTTTTAACTGGGCTGTTTTGCACCCCTATGGAGAGAGAATTTAACTTGTGGAAGACCTGATGATGATGCAGATGATTCCTGTTTGTACAAACAGGATCCCGTATAAGTCGATGTAATTAATTTCCACTCTGTAGAAGAAATGATTTCAAATTTTGCATTTTCACTCTGTAGTTTAGCTCTACAGTATTGTGTCTTTAGCAAATTCCTTTCAGCATTCCTAGTTGGCCTATATATAGCCATCCTCCAGGTCCTGCTTTAAATCACTTGTAACATCTTTCTGGTTCCCTTGTTAATTAGTGGGTTAAAATAAAAATTTTGAGACATCTTCATTTTCTATTTGTATAGAAGTTATGATTTTACCTGTTTGAAAATTACCCATGAAGAGGGGAAGCAATTGCAGAAACAAGAGAGAAGTATAAAACTACTTCTAGAATTGTTTGATTACTTACTCTATACCTGAAGATATGAAGAGCCATTTGGTTCTAAGAGTTCTTGTAGAAAAATAAAGATCTAGAGTGAATATGTCTCTTTGATGTGCAGAGTGGCTGGTTCCATGCTTGTACCTTACTCGGTCTGCTGTTGTCTTCACCAGCAGGCTTTTGTGTTGGAAAATTCAGGAGTAGGTTGAGGTAGGGGGATTGGACATAGAGCACAGGGCCCTGTGTCTTGACATTGAGTGGCCGTGTTTCAGCTCTTAAGTTCAGCCGCTCTGAAGAGATGTTTGATCAGATGACTTGCCCAGAGGTAGAGCTCTATTAGAGACGGCAATTTTTGAAAATCTCTTGCTTCTTTCAGTAGAACATTTTATTTCTGAAATAATCTGTAGACGTGATACGTCATTGAATTCTGTTTTGTTTTGTTTTGTTTGTTTTTTTTCCCCCCCATCTTTTTGTCTTTTCTAGGGCCGCGCCCGGGGCATATGGAGGTTCCCAGGCTGGGGGTCTACTTGGAGCTGTAGCCACCGGCCTACACCAGAGCCACAGCAACACGGAATCCAAGCCTTATCTGCAACCTACACCACAGCTCACAGCCATGCTGGATCCTTAACCCACTGAGCAAGGCCAGGGATGGAACCTGCAACGTCATGGTTCCTAGTCGGATTCGTTGAGCACTGAGCCATGACGGGATTGTTCTATGATTCTATTTCATGGGTCCAAATTGGCTAAATGAGCCCATTACAGGCTTGGCTAAATGAATGTTAGGGTATTTCGGAGGCAGTTGATAAAATTCCTGATTCCCAGATTCAGGTCGGTGATTGGGTTGTCTGCTCTGTCCATTGGCTGCTGAGTGATGTGATATAACTTGAACTATTTCTGCCCAGCCACGGCTTCACTCTCCACTTCACCATCATAACACTACTTAGCCCTAGATTGAACTCATTTTGTCCTGTGGCTGTTGCTTATATAAACATCTCAAAGTAAGTCATTTTACTAACATAGACATTCTGCTTACTCGTATTTTGAGGCTTTATTTAGCATGCTTCCAACATATTCCCTACAGACTATGTTGTACAGAATTTTGGACACTCCTTGCAGTATTGGCGTCCAGATTAATATCTCTGAATCAGACCTCAGGGTGGCTTTGGAATTACCTAGTCATTTTGTGCCTCAGTTCCTCAGGAAAGGCTATTCTAAAGAGGAAGTGATAGACTTCTTAACACAATATTAGACTGGGGGGGTGTGAATTTTGAGGCAGACCTGTGTTCTCTCTCATGGTCCGTTAGCGCAACGTGCCTGGACCCTTCGCCCACAGCAGAGAGTATTTTCAGATTCAGTCTCTTCCACGATTTCAAGTTCTCAGTCCACCAACTGACTGCATTATTGATGAGCTCTTTTTGAGAAGCCGTCTCTTCACTCCCGACCATGCTTTCCTCCTCCTTCGGGCCATTTCTCTTCTTCCTGGTGGTTTCCCCTTTTGATCTTCACTGTCCTCTCACCATGCTTTTCTTCTGCATTTACACAGTCATTTAGTGCCACTGTCTTGTCGCCGTTGAAGTGTTGATTGGTAACTGTCCTCGGGTGACATGCGGTGACAGCTGCGCAGTGGTCTTCCTCAAGAGTCCCTCAGCTCCTGAGAAAGTGGGATCTTTTTTGTAGCTCTTCACAGAGCCTAGTTTAGATTTGATCTGCCAGGGGATGATCTAAGTGGTATGAAATTGTGTCTGAACAAATGGGACCCTAGGTTCTAGGTGCACATGTAACTGTGCTGGTCAGTAACTAGAAGTGAGCAGGCTGGAAGGATGCATATTTTCTAGAATAGAGCAGCAACATGGAGTACATGACTAGTAGCCAGAGCTCCAGTGTCAAATCACCCAAGTTCAAGTCCTGGCTTGATTGTGTATTGTTTTGTCACCTTGAAGTTGTGTAGCCTCTTGGTGCCGTTGTTTCTCATCTGTAAAATGAAGGTAATAGTGGCCCTTACCTCCTTAGGTTGTGGTGTGCTTGAATGAGTTACTACAGCCAGAGTTTAGAACAGTTGCCATAGTATTGGCTAAAGAGAGACCAGTGATTGATGTGGGGGTGGGGGTGGTTATGAACTGGCTGAGCATTCTGCCCAGCATGTGGGAGGTCCTTTTAATGATCCGTCATCCTCATCAATCGTATTTCTTTTGCACGCTTTTTATCCAGTTCAAGGCCCAAATCATACTCCTCCCTCCTGAGCTCTTTTGCTGCCTTTTTATCTCTCCTTGATATTTAAGACATGCCACCTGGCTTGTGTTTTAAATGCATTTGTCATGTTCAGTCGTGAATAAATGATCCAACGATAAGAATTTATCCAGAACTTATTATATTCCAGGCACTGTGCTGGGCATTGAGGATATAACATTAAACAAGACAGGTGTGGTCCTTCTAGGGCATCTGTGATTCGTTCTGTAGAGACGGTTGTGCTAGAAGTACAGAGGCCTGCAAGAGTGTGTCCTCATAGCCGTACCTTCTTCCATGTGCCCAAGACCATCTTTTAAGCAATTTTAAAATGAGGCCTGGGAGTTCCCTTCGTGGTGCAGCAAAAACAAATCCGACTAGGAACCGTGAGGTTGCTGGTTCGATCCCTGGCCTTGCTCAGTGCATTAAGGATCCAGCATGGCTGTGAGCTGTGGTGTAGGTCACAGATGTGGCTCGGATCCTGCATTGCTGTGGTTGTGGTGGGCAGTTGTAGTTCCGATTTGACCCCTAGCCTGGGAACCTCTATATGCCATGGGTGCAGCCCTAAAAAGCAAAATAATAAAAATCATAAAATGAGCCTTAGAGGAGGAGTCAGTTGGAAGATAAAATTATGTACCAGAAGGTCCTGAGGTTGAAAGTGACATGTTGAGAGGGGCAACGAGGTCAGCATTGTCCACTTCATTCTGGCTGCTCGAAGGAGATGAGAGTAGCTTTAGTATCTTTACCTCATTAGGGAGTTGATAGCAGTGTACGTGCTGGGGACTGAATGGAACGAGGGTTGTGGCGGTGGGTGTTCGGGGAAGATAAATTTGAGATCAACTTTGGTAGGAGTTCCTGTTGTGGCTCAGTAGTAATGAACCTGACGAGTATCCATGAGAATTTGGGTTCGATCCCTGGTCTCTCTCAGTGGGTTAAGGATCTGGCATTGCCATGAGCCGTGGTGTAGGTCGCAGATGTTGCTTGGATTTGGCCTGGCTGTGCTGTAGGCCAGCAGCTGCAGCACCAGTTCCATCCCTAACCCAGAAACTTGCATATGTCACAAGTGCAGTTCAAAAAAAAAAAAAAAAAAAAAAAACGAACACTTTGCTAGCAGAACTGGTAGAATGTGGCCATTACCTGGATCAGGGGTCTAGAAAGTGGGCGTGTCCTAATGTCCAGCACGAATAACTGGTTGCTGGCGCTGCTTTTCCCATGTGGTACACCCTCGTGGCATATATTTGGGAGGAAAATTGAGCGTTTCTGGGACCTGTTAAAATTGAGGTAACTGTGAGCCATTCAAATGGCCCACAACGCAGAAGAGTGACTGGGCTTCATGGCTGAGTTCAGGCCTGCTGGTCTGAGTGTACAAAACTGCCCAGAGAATTGAGAGCAGCAGGGTTCTCAGGCCAAGCCCTTTATCTCCACAATTTACAGAAACTTGAGGTGCTCTCCAAGCTGTGAAAGGAGAAGTCGTAGCAACTGAGGAGGAGAGAGCCTCACAACGCAAGTGAATCCGTAATTACAGGTGCACTCGTGGAAACAGAAGGGACCGTGATGCGAGATCTGCCCCTAAGTTCTCGGCCATCGCTCACGCATTTTGGGTACCTGGTCTTAGGGTCTCACAGTGAGAGCCTCACTGTATCATCCACACGTGACTACATCACACCAAAGTTGTAAAGTCACTGACTGGGGGCACGGTGACATCTGTGTTTTTTCTTTGGAAGATTTAGAATGCCCAAACACCGCGCCCACCCACCCCAAACAACACATCTCGAACAAGTATAAAGTTATTTTTCTTTAAGGATAGTTTCATTGTTGTTTAGCCTGTCATTGCACGTTTTTCACGTGTGTGTGTGTGTGTGTGTGTGTAATTCTGGGTACTTTTTATGAAACCTGTCTCTGAGCCCAGCCGTAGACCTCTTTACATCATGCTGCAGGCTTCACTCGAACACATTTTTCTTATTCTCACGTTATGCTAATGTGTGATTTTTGTTTGCTTTTCTCCCTGGCGTCCACACGCCTTGTGGCTCTGCACCAGGACTCTCTAAGTTAACCTTTTATTCCTTAGGCAAAGGCTGCTTAGTTCACTGTCCTCGGTGCCGTGAAGCTCTCTCTGTGCTTGAGCTGCTGTTTCTGAAGGAATCGGGGAGCCCTCTTCACGTGCAGTTTTCGGTCGGGCTGTTTTCCAGCTCAGTCTCCAGACTTTATTACAGTGTCCATAATATTTATTTGTCTCAAAATATATGGAACAATTATAAAAAAACGAATTCACTCCAGAGAACGTTGACTCTTGGCTCAACAACCGGGTGAGCGTTATCTGACCTGAATAATTTGCAAGTTAATCTGGGCAAAATTGAATCAGCCCTGAATGTTAATATATTTTCTTCTTTTCAAAGCAAAGTCTTACACATTTTTTAACACCAGTTTTCTGTCAAAATTTTTGTTCTTAAATGCATCAAATATAAATAAGCCAAAGGAGGAAAATTATCTCTGCTAGTACTACCCGAAAAGGTTCAGTAGGAATACATCTGTTCACCAAAATGTGGAATTATTTCCTTTTTTCATTTTCTCTCCGACTCCCCCCTCCTTTTTTTTTTTTTTTTGGCTTTTTAGCTTTTCTGGGGTCACTCCCGTGGCATATGGAGGTTCCCAGGCTAGGGGTCCAATCGGAGCTGTAGCCGCCAGCCTACGCCACAGCAACGTGGGATCCGAGCCGTGTCTACAACCTACGCCACAGCTCATGGCAACGCCAGATCCTTAACCCACTGAGCAAGGGCAGGGATCGAACCCACAACCTCATGGTTCCTAGTCGGATTCGTTAACCACTGAGCCACGACAGGGACTCCATCCCCCCTCCTTTTTTTAAGTGAAGAAAGGTTTTGTTCAGAACAAGGGCTTTCTCTGTTATCTTGTTAACTGTCTAGTCAGTGCCTATAACAGTATCTGACACATGACAGGTAGTTAATTCCTTTTTCCACTTATTTCTTTTTCCATATGAATATTCCTCTTATGCTTTTAGTATCTGCCTAGTATTCTCTTACGTATTATTGGCTATTTAGTTTATTTGGATTATTTTTTCCTTTCACAAAAAAAGTTGGTTTCTTTTAGCTAAATCATAGTCTGTAATTATTTTCTTAGAACAATTCCGTAAAGTGGAAGCTTAGATCAAAGGATAGCATGAAGTTTTTTTTTTTTTTTTTAACTTTATCCTTATTTGCCTATAAATCTTTACTGAGTAAAATGATTGGGTTTTTCGTTTGATGCCTTTGGTAGTCTTAAACACTGACCACTTTCAGTTTTAATTAATAATTGCTACCATAATGGATGTCCTTTCTCTGTTTCAAAAACTTGAACTTAATCTTGCAAATTTTATGATTGCTTTCATTAATGCTTGCTACTTAAATTATTGAACCTAAATTGGTATGTCTGCAAGCAAAGATGAATGTTTAAAGTACTTTTAAGGGATGCTGAAATTATTTCAGTGATCTAACCCTTGTTTAAATATTTTATGTTATAGGTTTCTTGAGGTCCCCCTCCCCCATCCGTTTCTGAAGTTGTGCTCTTGTCGCAGACGGGGTAGAGTTTAGAATGGCATCAATTTCTTTGCCTCTGAGTTCTTGATTTGCCCATGAAATGAAAACTTGTGCTTTATCAGACCATCCTTTAAATGCTTTACTCTGTGCATATTATTTTAATTATCTCTCTCAAGCCGTTTTGTGGTTCTCTAATGAATTCTCACCTCTTGCATATAGAGCTGTAGAAGTGATAAAAATTGATCTAAAATTTTTAAGAAAGTGCATTTCAGACCCATGTGTTACTTTTTTAATCTTAGCCTTATAATTGATACCAAAGTTACAGACTATGGTTGATGTCCTTTTTTTGTCCCATATTCCATCATGTACTGTGTATAAGCTGTATTTTTAGACCATTCTCGTGTCCTTTTTTCTGGAAATATATGAGTTGTTTATTGTGGTATTCCTGTAACAATTCACTGTCTTTTTTTTCTTAGAAAAGTAACAGCAGAGTTGTTAAAAGTCTAATTGGCCTTTTTCTCACATCCCTATTGATTGTGTTTATTAATCTTTACAATTTAAAATTGGGATAGTATCTTTATTTTCTCATCAATGTCTATTTGCAAAAGGACTTCCAGTCGTGGGGCAGCAAAAATGAATCTGACTAGGAACCATGAGGTTGCAGGTTCCATCCCTGGTCTCGCTCAGTGGGTTAAGGATCCAGCATTGCCATGAGCTGTGGTGTAGGTCGCAGATGCAGCTTGGATCTGGCATGGCTGTGGCCCTGGCATAGGCCAGTGGCTACAGCTCTGATTAGACCCCTCGCCTGGAAACCTTCATATGCTGCGGGTACAGCCCTAAAAAGGATGAAACACACACACACACAGTCTATTTGCTATAACTTGGTTTTCTACAGTTTGGGGAAATTACATGTTTTTGTAGAAATAACCTGAAAATAATTGGAAGGTATGGCTTCCAGTGAGTTAAATTTCCCTGTACGAATTTTTTAGTTATAAGTTGGTATTTGGGACCATTGTTTCCTCTGTCCATATTCACGAGCAATTATAATTGCTTCATAATACAGTGTTTTCTTCATAACTAAAGCAGCCGGTGGTAGCAAATACAGTGTGTTGCCGTGCTCATGGATGTTGAAAAGAATTTATCTGTTGATTCAAATTCTCATGAATGGGATAGTCTTCCTCCTGAGTAAAATGTGCAAAGGCAATCCTATGTTTACTCATCTGACCTGGGAAGGACATTCTCTCCATGAAAGAAGAGTAGGAGCTTTTGGTTCGGCGCTCTTTTGGGGGGTGGGGGGGAGACGGTTGTAAACCAGGAAGGAAGAAGGCATGGCTTCAGGGACTGCAGCCTCGGAAAGGATGTGAAGGGAAGGCCCAGGGCCTCTGCTGTGCAGCAGGCCCCACGGCCACTGTGCTGTGCAGAGGTCCACAGGGCAGGGGGAGGGGAGGTCGTCGTCACTTAGGTCATGATTTTAGGAACACTGGACACCAATTTAGCCCAAAATGGTAATGATCTCTTGGGGAGCCGGAGTCTAAAAATGGGAGTCGGGGCAGTCTGGAGTGAAGTGGCGGATGGGAAGAAGGTGGGTTTCATTTGGGAACACACATTCTGAGCCCTCAGTTTCAGACAGTGTGTGGATTGGCAGACCTGGGCAGGGATTTGGCCTGGCACTGCCTCGGTTGGTCATCCATGTCAGAGAAAGGGAGCTTGCATGGTTGATACGTTATCCTAACTGGGTGTAGATTTGCCTCTACTTTTTTTCTATGCCACACTTATAAGTAGACTTCGTTTTTTGTTTTAGAGAGTAAGCCAAGGGATGTATTTCCTGTTGATGATAAAAATGCAGATTTTTACACTAAAAGGCTGTGAACTTCATTTCTAAAGGTTAAATGGAATGGTTCTCACAGCATAATTTCAGCTGGTTGAATTTCGGAAACTGAAAGCCATTCACTAAAAGAATAATCTCTGAGCCTGTATAGAATTTTCATTTGGTTAGGAAGTAGGAATTATTTTATTCACGTTAGGCCGGATCACAGAGTGATTTTATTTCAGGGTAGAAATGTCAATAGGCGTATGTACTGAGTGCTCTGCTTTTCTTGAGGAGGACATTTCCTCCGTGGCCAACCGAGGATGGCATCCTGCCTTCTCGTAGCCCATGGCCTAAGAATTGATCCATCCTTATGGTGCTTTTGGGAGATGGATAAGACTTTTTTTTCCTCCATAGTCTTCTAACACCTTGCTTTTTCATCTAAACTATTTTCTGCGTAAATTTTTAGAAGTACTTTAATTCATTGAATAGCTAAAGTGGTTTACCTAAAACATAATTACTGAGCACTGAATTTTAAGCTTTGTCATTCATGCTGAGCTACACATAAACTGACGAGGAATATTTCCTTGGTTAAAGATGAATATTGCACCGTCTACCTACCCAAGCCATTTCTTGTTTATCTTAAAATTTAGGTGTAACCTAACAGAGTTTTGGTAAGCATGCACACATGGAACCATCACCACAGTCAAGATAAGAGGGTTTCATCATCCCCCCGGGCCTGTTCTTCTGTCCCCTTTGGAGTCAACCCCCAGCCCCTCCCCTCGTCCTCAGCAACTACTGATTTGTCCTTACAGTTTCACCTTTGCAAGAATGTCATAGAAATGGCATTGTGTAATGGAAATTCATCCGTGTTGTCTTTGTCCTTTTTATTGTAGACTGGTGTTCTGCTGTGTGAATGCACTATAATTTGTTTATCCAGTCAGTTCCCTGTTGAGAGATTTCGGTTATATGCAGGCTAGGCTGATGACAGATGAAGTCCAGGCCGTATTTTGGGGGTCCCAAGCCATTTCTGTAGCAGGGTTTGACTTCCTTTCCTTTGGACTGCCGTGATTGTCAAAATGCTGCTTTGTACATCTTCATCCTCAACATTTGATTGGGTCTTCTTAGCCTTTGCCCAGTCCTGCCTTCTTTTCTTGTTATTGTACCTCCTGGAACAGAAATAGATGGTGGATGAGACCAAGCGAATAAAAATACTTTGAGACACCTGACTTTTGCGGGGCTCTTGAGGGCAGGCCCATCCTTACTGTTTCAAGTCTAAGAGCAGAGGCATTTTTTCCCTCTGTGTTGGGCACTCGAAGCTGCATCTGCACAGACAGGCTCTGCAGCTCCCTTCTTCCAGGGTAGGAAGCCGCCCCACGCCTCCACCTCCTGCCCTGCGGTCTCTGCTCCCGTAGGCCGCCCTCCCTGAACAGTCGAATAGAAGCAGGAAGACAGCGGAAGGTCGTGCTCTCTGTTGCGGGTGCTGCGGGTTAGAATGTGGGGCTCCTACACGTGTCCTCTGGCTTCATGTCCCCAGGAATGAGCCCAGAGCCTGAAACGGGAGTTCTTCTCTGTTCAACGGTGCTGGTGGCCTGAGTGAGGCGCTCTGCCAACTAACTAACTACACAGGGTGAGAACCTGTAAACCACAGTCGGCATTTAATGAGAGATGATTAATGGCCCAGCTTCAGCACCTTTTTTGGGGTGGTTTTTTTCCATATAATTTTTTTTTTTTTTTTTTTCGGTCAGAGTGGTTTTCCATAGGGTTCTCTCCTGCGTTCACTCCATCCTGTTAAGCTTGCACCTCACTGGTGTTTACCCCCTTCCCAGTCCCGCCTAAAGACACCTCCCCACGAGACATGCATAAGCCACCGGGAAGCTTAGCTGCAGATATGAAAGGACTTTGTAGCCATGTTGGAGCTGGAGGCCCTTCCCCGGGGTCTCCTCCCAGGGCTCCGTTTCTGTCAGGAGGTTACCTTGCTCTGCAGCTGGTGCCTCACAGAGAATCATAAAGTCATTCTGTGAATTAAAGCATCCCCTGGGGCCATAGAGCCCCCCCCCCCCGGGGGGGGGGAGTGTGGAGGGACAGGTGACATTTCTGCCTTTCTGGTAGGGGGTGTGGTTATGGTGTGTCTTGCACTTAGTTGCAAAAGTAATTCTCCTGGACTCCTGGTCAGAGCCCTGGCAGGATACAGAACTGTGAGAGACTGTTTGCGTCAGTATGCTCAGCCGTGAGTTCTGATTCCCGTGCTCTTTTTTTATGTTTGCCCCCCCCCGCCCCCACATCTATCCTCTTGCACGCACAGATTTTACTGCTTCCATATTAAGATTGGCTGGACCCAAACAGCGTTGTGTTCCGGAGTCCTTTAGACTCAAACCAGCCCCGTAGGGCAGGATAGTCGGCTCTTTGAGGGGAGAAAGCTTCCTGGTTTGCTGGAGTGAGCAGTTCCAGACCCAGGCGTACCTGCAGGAAGCTTCATCAGGTTTGATGGGCCTCGTTGGAGTTCAGCTTCTCAAGTGCTTGTTGGAATTGAATACCCCCGTGGTACCATTATGAACTCTGCGTGTATTTGTTTTTAGTTCTTTTTCCTATGATGTTAATCAAAGAGTGATTGTGATGATGAGAACTAATTAGTGAGCTTCATTATTAACACTTCCCATTGGAGACTTGCACATGATAATCCTGAGTGGTTAATTGTTAACTAATAGGTTTACTCTGATTCCCATTTCCCTTTGCTGATTTGTATGCTGTGATATTTGCCTCTCCCCAGTCCTGACTTTGTTATTGCCCACGGTGTGGGTATTTTCAGTGGAAAAGTTAGAGAATGCCCTTGGCTTACGTCCAGTGTAAAGGCGGCCTATATCTCCGTTCCAGAGTTCCGAGGACTCTGGCTTATGTGAGTTCTGTTCTTGCGGGTCGCAGGTGACCTGGCCGTCTAGGTGGCGGTCTTGTGCTCCTCTGTCCCGTGCCTGCCGCAGAAGGATTCTCCTTCTCCTGTTTGCTTCCCCACCTCCGCCCACAACTTTCCCACTCTCCCAAGCTTTGTGATTCATTGCACTCAGTTATTTCAAACGTGTTCCCTTGCACAGTGAGGTACCTGGTGGAGGTAAGTTGCAGACTAACCGCTCCGGGGGCTTATTGATAGGCATTGACACATGCACCCACATGTGCAAGAGGTTTGGCCTGACAGTCCAGAAGTGAGGGTAGGGTAGGAGCACATAATTAAGGTGTCTCTGTAATTTTCCCCACTCCCTAAGGACCATCATGCCTCTCTTCAGGGTCATTCAAAACCCGGCTCCTATAAGCTTGAGGTATAGATATTAACATCCTTAGAAATGAAGTCACCCCAGGCACATTTGTTGCCTCATTACTTTCTCAATTTCAAGGTGCATTGAGGAGGCAGAAACATTCCTTAAAGAGATGCCATCCACAATGGCATGTTAAATGTAGCTAATGTAATCTTAAATTAGCTTTTTTAGGAGTACTGGAAAATACTTATATTTGTTTGGGAGCACAGGTAATATGAAAACTACCAGTGCAGCAAAAGAGACGTATCTGTCCAGACGTGCATAGTAGTAGCCTCTTGATTATTTACACCAGTGGAGAGGAATATTGGTACAGAAAACAGAAAAGTGTAGCTAATTTATCTATGTGCATTCTCAGAGTCTTGGGCCTGTCTAACTCAACTATGATAACTATGGCAAATAGATTCCCTGAGCTCATGTAAACAAGCCAAACATAGAAAACCTGAGGATGAGAGTGTCTGCAACTAGACTTCTCAGCAGAAGCATTTGATACCTAATAGTCTTACCTTGAAATTCGCATCCTGTGTAGTAAGTCTCAATGTTATCTCTTTCCATCTGAAGCCTTTAATCTTTTAAAAGTACATTTGGAATTATAAGGAGATCTTTAATTTCATTAAATCCTAGAAGGTTCTGCTTCGGGATTATTGGAAGAGCATTTTAAATGTCGTGTTAATGACATCCTTTGAGCTTTATCGCTTGGCTGCCCTTGAGATCCACCTGGCATCTTCCGCTCCTCATCAGGTCCTGCACTGGACTCTTATTCTGGTTCTCAAAATCACGTTTTCTCTTATTTACCTATTGCCATAACCTTAGAAAGGCGTATTAGAGTCCAGCACATTGCTATACTTTCACAGCCTCTTTGGAAGGCAGATCATTTAACCATAACATTGAGTCCCTTTTCTAGTGATATACTCAAAATTCCTAAAATAAAAAAATTTCCATAGCTAAATTAGCAGAGAATGATCTATGGCTGCATCACCTGAGGGAACTTGTCAGTCTGCCTTTCTAGTCTTTTCATTTGGGCCACTGAAACAAACATTAAAGGTTTTAAGAATTTTTGTATTGGGCAGAAACTTGGCAGGCAAAGGAAGAGCTTGAGATCACGAAAGACAGACAACATTGCCTGCCTGTGACTGAGATTTGGAAGAGCTGACATCTTTTGGTGATTACATGCAATTTGATTGTCTCGGACTTGCTTCCGAGAATCCATCAGCTTGAAGCAGGTTTCTCTCCTTTCCCTTAACGACTGGTCCGGAGTCATGTCTTCTTCTCCAGGCCTTTGGAGCACTTGCCTCGAGAGGATGCGGAGCTCCCCGTCTTGTCTTAGGGTTTTGCCTCTGGAAATAAACATGGCCAGTTCTGGTAGGCTTTTAGAACTTGCCTTCATGCCTGCAGTTGTCACAGTCGGCTTTCACTGCTACTCAGTGTTACAGTCAATGGTATGTCACATTCTCTTTGCTGTCTTCCTATATGCTGCTTCTGGAATAGGACTACATTGTAGATTGAGACTTAGGAGGAGTGAGAAACATCTATCGTTTTATTTTTTATCTGTCTGTCTATCCATCTATCTTACATGACTAACAGTAGCCCCTTCTTTTCTTCTCGAGCCTCAATCCAAGTAAATATTTCTCTTGATAAACTCAGTTGCCTCATGATTTTGCGATAATCAATTTGGTAATTGTTGACGTATTGGCTCAGCTCATGACTAATGTCCTGGATTTAGACTAGAATGGCAAAAGGATTTTCATCAGGTAGTGCCTTCTTTCCCAGGGAGCATTTGTCCTGCTTGACTGTTCTGGACTTCAGCCAACTGCCAGAAAGTCCTCTTCCGCTCTGGATGGACAGTAGAATGTGGGTGGTTTAAGCGTTCAACCCACGAAAGCCCATTGTTGCCTTGCCTCTTACCAGTGTGCCCTTAGGGACACTGGGAATGGAAGACCGTCTCTCCTCTTCTCCGAGAATCTGTTTCAAGGGAAGGATGAATCTCATTACTGCAAATATTGTTTTCATCCCAGCCTACCTCACAGCTTCGGAATGAGAGGAGCCCCTTCGGCTGCTCTGAAGACTCTCAAATACTTGATGGCTTGTTAAATTTTCATTATCTAGTGTGCATTAATTTCGATACAATAGCTCTGTTAGAAAGGAAGAGCCAGGCCAGCGCATTGGGAAAGCGCGTGGCGCTTGCTCTCCGCAGAGGGCGTTTGCAGTTCTGCTGGCTGCGCTGAAAACCTCCCAAACTCTGACATCCAGTGACTGTCCCCCCACCCCCAGGCACATGCCACGTGATATTCTGATGCTTGCTTACTCTATCATCTGTTCAGATAGCTTGAGAGACTGAAAGGATTTGAAGGCTCTTAGCATCTCTGAAGCCAAGAGCGCTGAGCTGCAGAAGGTCCACAGTTTGGTGCTCTTGAGGGAAGAGTGCATGTGCTGGCGCGTGAAAAAAATTTTAAAAGTGCTTGTGCAATTTCATGCTTTTTTATTGCTCCTGTGATTATTCACACTAACATGATACAGTATTTATTGGTCCCCGGGGACCACATCCCTGCTGTTGCAGATTTCCCAGGCTGGCTACCGGAGCAGTGTACCCGGGTCCCAGCTCAGCCCTGAACGGTGCGGAGAGCAGGGTTTGCGGTATTGGAGCCCAAAGAAGGCTGCAGACGCCTCCTTGTTAGGAAGACGTGATGACTAAAGCCTGAAGATGAATCATTTGGGTTTCCTGGGGAAGGGCTTTAAGGGCTGTATCACAAGCCTGGGGGTCACGTTTTAAATTTTTTTTAATGAAAAAATAAAGGTTAAATTATGTTCCACGAAAGGTGAAGATTGGTCTTCTCCTGTCAGTTTTATGTAGAAAGAAGAGCTCTTTCCTGTCCCAGAAAGGGAGTGAAATTCTCATTTCAAGGCACCATCCTAACTTTTATATCCCCTGAGTGCTTTGGTAACTGGACGGAGGAGAAGAGAGTCAGTGAGAATGTTCTAAAAGCTTTTAGTTTTTGGCCACCCTGTGGCATTTGAAATTCCCAGGCCGGGGATCAGATTCTAGCCACAGTCCTGACCCAAGCTGCAGCTGTGGCAGTACTGGATCCTTAAGCCACAGTGCTGGGACGGCGATTGAACCTGCATCCCAGCGCTTCCAAGATGCCGCCAATCCCATTGTTCACAGTGGAACTCCTGTTCTAGAGACTTTTTATCACTTGTATTTCTTCTGCGAAAGTCACCTGGATATCTTGTTTTTGTCATGGTTTCAGAAATGTCTGATTTCCCTCGGTCATTGCCTGGCTTCCTGTGTGGTCTACTGGACTTCTTGCCTGAGACCAGGGAGAAAGAAGCATTCACCTAGACGTCATTACTTTTCTAATGATTCTTCTGTTCTCCCCCAGGACACCCAGAAGGCAAAGCAGTTTCTGCCCTTCCTTCAGCGGGCAGGTCGTTCTGAAGCTGTGGTGGAGTATGTGTTCAGTGGGTCTCGTCTCAAGCTATATTTGCCAAAGGAAACTTGCCTTATCACCTTCTTGCTTGCGGGTAAGTCTTCCGTGTCCTGTGTTGTTTGGACAGTTCCTCCTGAACTGAGAAGCCGTCCCTGCAGGGCACATGTGCTCCTTTCCTGCTCTGTTTTCCACAGGACCCGGAGCCCGCAGAGGTGCTTCAGTCTCTCCCTGAGACTCGAACACGGAGTTCCTGGGTTTGCCCCTCTCACTGCAGACCCAGCCCTGGGCTCTGCCCTGCTTCTCCTTTCCTCCAACCACAGGGCGTAGGCGGTCGGGAAAGCTTCCGGGACAGCCCTTCTTCTCACACAGCCCGAGTGAAGGGCCTTCCAGACCGAGGAAGATGTTAATGGTGGAACTCTCACGGCTGCTGTTGCCTGTTGGGGATAGACCGCCTCTGCGCTGTCAGTCGCGGGCAAGGCCACAGAGGTGCCGAGACAGCCTGCCCTTGTAGTTCCCCAGGCAGTGCCTGCTGCTGCTGCTGTGGCTGGCCACACCTCCGGCATGTGGAAGTTCCTGGGCCAGGGATTGAACCTGAGCCACAGCAGTGACAGCACCAGATCCTTAACTCACTGTGCCACCAGGGAACTATTTCAACTCTTGTCAAGTGTCACTAGGTTCCAAATCCTTGATGAAACCCCAGGCGTGACTTTACCTGTGTGGGCCCCTGCATCTCTGCGGTTTCCCTCTTGCACTAAAGTCGCCATGCCGGGGCAAGCCTTTCTCCTTTCTTTGCTGACTGAATATCCATCTTTCTTACCCTATCTTCTCTAGCAGCTTAACATTTCACAAGCCAGTAAGACTGGGTAGGAACCATGTGTTCAAGGCAAACAGCTCCATTTCTTCCCTGCCGGCAGGAAAGAGAGTTCTTTCCACCTGTACTTCTCAGTGGCCGGGATCCTTGAGGGAGATCAGCACAGTGCACTCCACCCTCTGCTTACACGCACTCACTCCCGAAAGATGCATCCTCCGCGGCCTGAGGCGGTCCTGTTGCCTCAGCTCTTCTGTTGAATTTTGAGTAGCGTTTGCCTGCGGGCAGGGAACCTGTTTGCTGTCCCTGCCCGATTGCCTTGGCCTCCCTCTCCTCCAAGGCACTGATGGTTCCTTCCCGGAGAATAGCCTCCCTCAGGCCCCAACTAAATGGATTGTCTTGAGAGATTCATCACTCCCTGAATACAGGGCCGGGAAGTTCACTGTTCCTGGCTGGCCGTCCCTTCTCCTTGAGGCCCCTGCGCGATCTGAAGAAGTTAATGGTTGCTACCCAGCCCTGCAGGCTCTCTGAAGAAAAAAGAAAGGCCACACCTCAGTGAAGGGGGCTCTGCTTTCATTTCTGGGAAAGCGAGTTGTAGGGAAACCGAGGGGGCGGGTAGCGGTGTGTGCCCGAGTCCTGGCGTGGAGCCGGTGGTGCCCTTCTGGAGGATTTCCCCAGCCAGTGGCTTTCTTAGCAGTGAATGCTTATTGTTACAGGGCTTGAGGTATATATTCAGCTCCTTCGCTGTCTTCTCCCTGCAAAACAAAAGCATCTTTTTGGCAGTGTAGAGCTTTATCCCAGAGGTGTGAAAGAGAAACTCTATTCTTTCCTGGAAACTTGGCCACAGATCTACAGGGGAGAGAAAACACTGAAGTTCTGGCTTCTAAACTCAGAAGTACCTGAATGGAGCCGGCTCAGAGCTGGAGACCTACCTTGGCTGGAGTCTTCCTGCAGAACCTTCTGGGCGTACCTTGCTGAAACACAAGCAGCCTGATCACTCGACTCCCAAGTACACAGCCTTTCCTGGTCCCTCTGCGTACTTGGCATTATTCTAAGCTTAGCAATTCAGAAGGCATTGCCTGAGTTAACATACATTGTGAAAGATAGATTACAGAAGCAAATACTTGATAAAAATATAAGCTTTTATATTATTCTCCTGCCGTACTCTATGCGCTTGTATTATGCATCTTCTGGTTTCTTTAGAAACCTGGCAGGGATACAGGACGTTGAAAAGCAATAAGAGAACGCGGGCCTTGGTTTGAATCATGGCTCTGCTCTGCATAAGCAGGAAACTTTAGGGAGGTTTGTGACTCTCTTCAAGCCTTTGTTTACACATCAGTTAACTGGAGAGGGTTTCTTGCCTCTCAGGATTTTCGTGCGGGTTTAGTGAGAGGTGTAAAAGTTCAGAACAAGCCTGCCACCGAGTAGATCATTAAATAAATGTTTCTTTCCTCCTCTTCTTACAGAGACTTAGTGAATTCATAACTAGAGCTTCCCTTCCCTCTGTATGGAATGGCACAGTCGAGCAGTGGTTTTACCATGGAGACACTCACCTCCCCATTAATTCAAAAAAAGAGAAGGAGCTGATTAGCCTCCACCTAACTGAAAATGCTCACTGAAAGCAAAGCTACCAGCTGTTCCCTTGGAACTGGGAGCAAGGAGCTTTGCATCTTGGTAGGACACAGTCCTAGGTCTTAAGAAACTCTGAACAGAAAGCAGACATGTGAACAGACTGTAGCGTTGGCTGCTAGGTAACATAATAGAATTATTTACCATGCAGAGAAGTAGCACAGAGGAGAGAATGGCCATTTAGGTGGAGATCAGAGATCATACATCTGAGCTGTGTTTTTGTCTTTTTTGGGGGGGCGGCGGGGGGCGGGTGTCACACCCATGACATATGGAAATTCCTGGGCCAGGGATCCAACCTGAGCCATAGCAACAGCCCAAGCCACTGCAGTGACAGTGCCAGAGCCTTAACCTGCTGCACTACAAGAGAATTCCTGAGCTGAGTTTTCAAGGACAAATAGGACTCTACAGTGTTGTAAGGACGGGAGAGGAGCAGGGGGGAGAAGAATATTCCGGATAGAGGTAACAGCATGTACAAAGATGTAGAGGTTATGATACATTCTGACGTGTCCAGGGAGCCCTGAGCCCTTTGGCACTGGTGCAGTGTGAGGAGTGAGGCGTAGGGTGAGGCAGAAGCACTGTCTTGATGGCGTATCTGTGGACCCTCAGAGTCACTGGAGGTGTTGGGGGCGTGGCGTGCTCACACTTATGCTAAGGGTGTTTGTTTCAGTAGATACAATGGAATAAATGGGGGTGGGGGCTGGGAGAGCCATTAAGGAGCAGAAGGTTGAGGAGCCGGAAATCAGGTAGTGATTTCAGAAGAGGAGAGATTGGAGGAGTGTTTAAGAGGAAGACTTCCTAATTCAGGGAACAACTGGGGTTTTTTGGTCAAGGATAGGGGGTGACACTGAGTACACGAGGGAAAGTTAACAAGTCCAAGGCTTGAGTTACTGGGCAGATTTTGATGTCCACCAGCAAGGACAACCCTAAGAACAGGTTCTAGGAACAGGTAATCGGTGGCCAGAGGATTAGATGGAGAAGCCTGAGAGAACAGTTGTGGAAGCCGAGGGAGGGAAGAAGTCCAAGGATCAGCAGTGTCCAGTTTTACCTTAAAAGTTCAAGTGGCTAAAGACTGGAGTGATTTTATGCTATTGATCAATTAGTAAGTCACAGGTGAGCTTGGTCATTGCAGTTTTATCAGAGTTGATTCAGCTAACCGCAGGTTATAGGCCACTGGGGAGTAAAGGTAGGCAGTAAGGAACAGACTTAAAAATAGACTGCTCTTCACGACAGTCTAACACAGTGGAGAAAGTACAGAAGAGCGGAAGCTAGAGGGTCAAGGTAGCATTCTAAGGATGTCAGCATCTGGAGTCCGTTTATGAGGATGGGAGCAGAACGTGGCGCAGACACTTGCAAAAGCTATTCGGTGTACCTGCTGTTTTCATAGTGCCAGGTATAGACTGTACAACTCAACCAAGTCTTGTTGGCAACTGAGGATGTAAAAGAGGTGAAGCGAGAGGATATCGGAACTTGAGAAGCGCTGGTCCCAATTCGCAGGAGCAGGAACTCAGAAAGGGTGCAAGTAGCTGATGGCTGGGGCAGTGACCAGGCGGGGACAGAAAGAAGGCATGGAGATGATGGGAGGAGATGTATCCTGGAGAGAGGAAGGCCCCTCAGTTGACTGAGACCAACCCCAGAGCCGAATGTGAGTGTAGATGGACGTGAGGCTCACCTGGACTGTGGTCCTCCTGGCACAGCTTGGCAGCTCTCTGTGGACTGTGCCCTACACCCGTGAAGATGGCATCTGCTGGAAATGACGTCTGCCGGCAGCCGGGAGGGAGTCGGGCTGAGATTCTCAAGGGGAAAGTCGAGATCATTGTTCAGCAGTCCCGTGTGTGCTGGTCCCGTTAATCCCAGCCTTTCGGAGAGCCCTCTGGACTTCAAGGTGGGATGGACACTTTCCATTTTTATGTGGCCTTTTTTGGGCAGACGGCCCCACAGCTTGATAGGGAGTGGCATTTGGCCCAAGCCAGCTGGCCTCTCTGTCACGGTTCCTGCACCCCTGTATGTGGAATGATTGCTTGGTCAGATGGGAGAGCAGGTGGGGCCGGGCAGAGTCAGCTGTAGCTAACAGGTCAGTGCCTCCTCAAAGCTCTTGCCCTTCAGTCCTTTGAGCACCTGGCTTAGGTCTGGCCGATGAGCAGGTGACCTTACACCATCAGAACTGGTAGCTCAAGGTCCCTCTGCCTGCTGCTGCTGTGGCCTCCTCTGTGCATATGGATTTCAGTCTCCGAGGCCATCGCAGGCAGTTCTTGTCCTGAGGTAACAGGGAATCCAAGATTCCCCAGGAAGCCCACATTTGTTTAAAAGCATCCTTTTTTTCTCATCTAGCATTTAGTGAGCTCCATACGTTTCCTTCTCTTGGAAGTAAAACACTTTACCTTCGATCTTTATTTTTAATTTATTTTCGCTTGTCCCGTGTGTCACCTTTTATTTACTTCACCTTTTTGGTGTCTTGTCTAAAGGGAAACTGGGGCACATGCTTGCGAATCACTTGGCCCGCGAGTCACATTTTTATTTAAAAGCACTGGGAGGCATGGACTGTGTCCTATTGCTGTGACCTTTGTGTCAAGTTTCCTTATTTTGCATTACTTTCTTAGCTCTAGGGTATCTGGGTCATGCTGAGGGCACAGTTCAGGAAGTTGTCCTGTTGGCTAAGCATAGCAGGTATCAAGTTAATGCCTGTAAACCAAATGCCTGAATGAGAAGAGAATAATAATTTAGGTTACATACAGTGCAGCGGCATCTAAGGAGTCTTGTATCAGATACTGGACTCTTCTAACTCACTGACCACCCCCCTCCACCCCCGCACCTTTCCACGTTCTTAAGGGCAGGACAGTATTACGCGTGAGGAATGGTGGACCCAGCCGTGTTTGATGTGGTGGAGAGTGGATGTTGGTCACTTTGGGTGGAACTTACAGTGCAAACCTCCTGGAAGGCTGCAGCTCCCCGGCAGGAGGTTCCCATGTGGTCACAGCAGGTGACTTAGCGTTAACCAGTGACCTGGGCATAGGAAACAGGACTGGAGAAGGAGGCATCCCTTTGCCTCCTCTATGGCACCTTTCAATTTTTTTTCTCTTTGATGCAGGTCCCCTCTTGGAGCTGCCTTATGACAAGGAAAGGTTCTAGACGGCTGGGATTTTAGAAAGGGTGGCGGGTATGTGCTTGACGAGCTGACGATTGGGTGCTGTGTGTCTTTCCACCCTGAATGCCTTTGAAGAAAGTACCTCATTTCCTTCTCTCTCTCTAAAGTCTCTTCTCCAGCCAGTCCTAATGGGAATATCAACTGCCTGTTTCAATAGACCAAAAACTTTAATGAGAGAGGAGAGGGAAGGTGGACAGGAATATCCCCCTCATCTCCTGGCCACAGGAATGGTGGATCCCCATTGATTACCACTGCCTAACCAAATTACACAATTAACGCCAATGTATGTTTAAGTGAGAAATCCCATTCTGCTATCACAGAGGTGCTAATGAATCAGGCTGTTCTTGTAGTTGTGTTTGCTGGGCGTCTATCCTTAATTAAGCAATTACAGGGTCTGCTGATACTTATGAATTCTTTTTAGATACTTTAATTGAATTGCAACTTAATGGATATTTGTGAAGTGGAGTGCTCTTCTCTTGGGACTGCTCTGTTTGATGCTTTCTCCACCACCCACTTGCTTCCAGTTGGGTCCCATTGCTGGAAATGGGCAGCTTGACATGAGGCTCTCCCAGGGCTGCTCTAGTTCTTCATTGTTAAAGACATTGCTATGAATTATATGAATTACATTCTTAACAGGAGGTCTAGAGGGTCACTTGGAGGAAGGTATTAGCACAATAAACAGGTTTAGAGAGAGGCTCTTAATGAGGCCACTGTTTTTTAAGCCCACTAAAAGAAAGGCGATCTTGCCACGGGTTGTGGATGACGCCTTAGTTATTCGGACAGTTTCAGCCTTCCTGAATGCCTTTTAGTCTAGGAGTTGAGACAGCCGTATGCAAACCTTCAACAGGGAAAACCAAAATGGGAGTTAGGCAAAGTACGGGCAGCACACCAAGGGCGTGCAGAGGAAAGAACAGTTGATTGAGGAGCAGAAGAGAGTTCCCAAGGGGGAGGGCATTTGTGCACACGCAAAGCTCCAGAGCATTTTCTGTTGGCGACCTGGGTGTGATTCGTCTAGGCCGGACAACTTTGCCGATGTCGTTAGTTCTCGGGAAGAGTTGCCTGAAGAGATGGATGTACTTCTCGGTCATTTTGCCCAAATGCTTGCGCCTGGGCATGTAAATCTCCTCCTCAGCTCTCCCGCCTCTGCGGGCAGACTGGCACCCACTAGTCACGTGGACCAAAGTGCAAGCCTACGATTACAGCCTGATTATCTTCCATTTTTAGATCATGAATCATCCCCAGAATGAGCCTCATCATATTTGCAGGTCATTCAGTCACATGGCTATTTAATAATTTTTTTTTTTTTAACCCACTGGGTGCTTTGCTAGGAATATTGAAATGCATAAGACATGGTTCAAGCCTTCCGGCAAAGTAGTTGTATCTGCCAGAGTATAGAATGTGTAGACCCAAAGAAAAAAATATTTCGAAGCAGTGTAAGCATAGGAGAAACATTCCTAACCTTGGATAAGATTGTCCTTCTGTGGTACTGTGGAAGAGCTAAGGAGGTCCTGGGTCCTAACCCGGAGGTACAGGAGCCAAAGGAGGATGGAGCCGAGCGCTGGCTCAGCCCAGGTCAGGGCCGGCCCGGAGAGCGACGTTCCTTCTGAGGACCACTCTGTGAGTCAGGACATCAGCAGACCGCAGAAGGATCAGAAGAGTGTGACCTGGACGGTTAAGTGACCTAGGGAGGCCAGCACCTGAAGGACTAGTAGAAGGCGTCAAAGGAGACGGCCAGGACACAGTGACGTGTCTCAGGGTAAAAGAGGCAGGGATTCCATTTTTTCCCAATAGTCATTTCTATTTTTTCATTTTGATTGAGACAGACTAATAAATAAAGACATCAGTAAAAATGAGATTTGTTTGGCATGGTTTAATGGCAAACAGAGACCTTGGAGCTAGACCACTTAAATATACCTTCCTGCTCGCCTGCTTCCCAGTTAATTATTTCCGTCCGACTGGCCTGCTTGTCTTGGTGTGATGCTGGGACCTAGGGGTGAGGGGAGCAGCAAGGCCCATATGGCAGTCAGGACAGAGACTCTAGCAGTCCCAGGGGTGGCCCTACCTTCTGCCGGGTCCTTCTGAGGGTGGGGCAGCCTCCCAGTTGTGATGCTCAGCCCTCACCATCTTGGCAGGAAAAAAGATGTTGGTTTATCCTCAGCTTAGCCTCAGTTTCTGGTTTCTGGATAGGCCCCTTGATTGCCTCTGGGTGGGTGGGGGAAAGGAAAGTGAAAGGCCTCCTTACCCCCTAAATCCTCTGACTTCTGCTTTTCACCCTTGCCTCTTACTCTTGCCACTTTGGAGTTGCAGTGTCGCCGAGGCCAGGGGGAGGTGTCCTGGGTAGGGGTCAGGCCCGTGAGCTTCCCCCCCAGGGCCGCCTCTTGCGTTCCTTCTCCTCCCCTGAGGCTCTGAGTCGGTGAAGGTTATTTTGGTCCCCTTCCTTCCACCTGGTGGGCGTGGCGGGGAGCCGCAGGCAGCTTACAGAGTTCTGATGGCTCTTCTCTGTGGAAATCTTTCCAGTACCAGCACCTGTCTCTGCTTGTGCCCAGGTACCTCAGTTCTAATCCCATCCTTGTGACACCCCCAGAAAAATAAATTTCACTGTGAATATTTCAGTGCCATCTTGCCAGCCGATTGGCATTTCCACCAGCCATTTAGTAGTAATGCAGCATCCAGGATTGGGCTCCTTGCCACTTCCCCTGCCCTGCGGGGTGCCTGTTTGGCCAGCCTAAGAGTAGGAAACGGCAGGACCTGGATGCAGGAGAGGGAGTGTAAATGGCGTGGTAATTTGAAATTAGAGGGAGATGCTTTGAAATCTGGTAATGGGCAGCCCTGGGGTGAACAGTGCACACCGTGCCTGTAAGACTTAATCTTGGTTGCTATGGGAACCACCTCTCACATCCCCCGTTCAAACAGAGATACGGCTGGATGTTAAAAGGAAAAAAGTTCTTCATCATTGAAGAGTGTCCCGGGGTCCTCGGTCACCTTGGGTTCCTTTCAGAAAGTTTTCCTGAGGCTTCCCCCAAACCAATGGGATGGCTTTGCCAGTCCTTCCTGGCTCTTTGTGTGACTCTTGAGTGAACAGCACTGACACGGACGTTGGAACCCCTGCGGTGTCCAGTGTGGGCAGACATCTCAGGCGCACTCTCCCGTTGCCCCTGAGCGGGCGCCAGGGCTTTCCACTTAAGGAACTGGATAGGGCCCCTGGCCACCTCAAGCCCTTCCTCACCACCCATGGGCAAGGGCTCCGAGGAAGCCCAGAGGCGCTGTGGTCTCTGTGCCACGGGATCGGTCCCAGAGCCCGAGGTAGGGCTGCCAAGCACAGACCTTGTAGGAGCCAGAACTATTCACAGAAGTTCCTTTCGTATTTGGAAGGCGTCTGAGACACAACCGCATTCTCAAGTGTGTTTTTCCATCATTAGAGCCTTTTCCCATTTAATTAAATTACCCACTGAATCCAGGCCTTGTAAGTTTGGGGATTCTCTCTTTTTTTTTTTAAACCACCCTTTGCCTATAATAAAATGAACGACCTACATTACATGGCTCTTCAGCGGCCTTGGATTTCTAGACATGCAAAGTTGAGTTATAGGCTTCTAAGTGGGCTTTGGAGAAACTTTCTGAGCTTTTTGGATTCCTTGTAGTTGTTCCTTCTTGTACTCAGGCTTTTGCAATCGCCGTCCCGAATAAGCCCTAGTAACTCCAGTGCTTACCTTCCCTCTATGTAGGAAGATATTTACACGGACTAGTGAGTCTACGGCGGGTGGAGGAGTTCCCGTTTCCCTGCCCTGGTGTGCCTCCTTCTCCTGAGCGTGTACATCTGCTGGTGATTTTTCTAGGGTTAATTTGGGTGTTTTTATTTTTAAATTGGAACATGGTGTCTGTCTCTTCTCTGTGTGTGTTTTGGATGCAGCCCCTGTGCTAGGCATGCGGTTATTAACTCTACTGATACACCAGTTCGCTCATTAGCATTTGCATTTTAAATTACAAGCTGGAGCAGACGACATTTCTGCTATATTTGTACCACTGCCTTCTTCATGAATGATGTCGTATGTGCAGGGAATGCAGAAATAACTCCTCTAGGGCCCTGAGGTATTTTCGTCTCTCCTTCAACAAACCATTTTCTTTTTCACTCTTGATTCTCATTGTTTGGTGGGGAATTTTAAAATTTTTCCAAGTTTAGGCCCATTTGTGAGTGCTGCTGATGAGGACGTGCTGGTGACGGACCAACCCTTCATATCCAAATAGGCCCAGCGCGCTGAGCGGCCTCTGTCCCTTCCACGTGATGCGCCTGGCGAGCAGTCGGCTTTGACTAAAGAGGAGGGCATTTCTTCTCCACAGCTTGGTGGCGGGGGATGTGGGAGCGTGCTTGCTCTCCCTTGTGTTCAGGCTCACGCCCCTCTGCTCTGTAGTTGATTAGTCAGAGGTCATTTGTTTTCTGTTTTGTCTTTTTAGGGCCATACCCGCGGCATATGGAGGTCCCCAGGCTAGGGCTTGAATCGGAGCTGTAGCTTCCAGCCTATACCACAGGCACAGCAACACCAGATCCACATCTACAACCTACACTGTAGGTCACGGCAATGTAACCCACTGAGCAAGGCCGGGGATCGAACCTGCAGCCTCATGGATACTAAAACAGCTTCATTTCCCCTGAGCCACGATGGCAACTGCAGTCACAGGTGGTTTTTTAACGTCTGTTATGGCGTGGCTCTGCACAGAGAAAGAAAGAAAGCTCCTTGAAGGAGCTTGATTTTGACAAACATCTCGACTGCACGACAGCACAACACACACTTGAATAAAAGCCAGTGGCGAAGTCCTCGTCAGCACCTGGACCACGAGAACCGCTTCAGAAATGCCGAGTCAAGGATGATGGACCTGGGCGTGGAGCCTGCCCAGCAATGCCTCAACCAGGCTTTGGCCAGCTTCCGGCAGCAGATCCCGGGCAGGAAGCAGCGCTCTGGTCGACAGCTGTGTGTTCATGCCTTTGTGCTCTAAGGAAGCACAGTGTTTGTGACAGCGAACCTCGGCTCTCTGAGGTCTGTCACAGGGACCCCTCCTCTTGGTGAATTCTGACTTTTAAAACACGTCATGAGGGGTTCCCGTCGTGGCGCAGTGGTTAACGAATCTAACTAGGAACCACAAGGTTGCAGGTTCGATCCCTGGCCTTGCTCAGTGGGTTAAGGATCCGGCATTGCCGTGAGCTGTGGTGTAGGTCGCAGATGTGGCTCGGATCCTGCGTTGCTGTGGCTCTGGCGTGGACCGGTGGCTACAGCTCCAATTAGACCCCTAGGCTGGGGACCGCCATATGCTGTGGGAGCGGCCCTAGACAAGGCAAAAAGACCAAAAAAAAAAAAAAAAGGTGGAAAATCTAGATGGGTCGCACTGGAAATAGTATATATGCGTGTCAGGTGATAAATGACAGGCGTAGGTGACAGTTCTTCATACCTTCTGTCTTGCCCATCAACTTTTCAAAAGAACTTAAGAAGTTTGAAAAGTCGATCAAGAATTGTGCATGCCTTTGTTTCCTTTGTTACATGAGAATGGTGCACATTCGCCATGCTCTTTGGGGCTTCCATGAGCCCCAGGCTCCGGACAAGGGCCTTTGAGCCTCAGTGTTGTTTTTGTCCCCACCCCCCACCCCTAGTTTGATCTCTGTGCCTGTTACCTGGCAAAATTGTTCTCTGGAAAGTAAGCCCAGTCTAACAAGGTAGGTGTGGATAGCATGGAGGTGCTGAGCAAGTGCCTGGAGACTTGGGAGTGGCTTGCAGAACATGAGATAAGAGTGGCTGGCCTTGGAGTGCAGCTGCGGGTCATGTGAAGGTGCCTTCAGGCTGCATGGTGGCTCGCGTCTAGATGGTACTCAGTATTCGCAAGTCTCACCTGTAAGTGCTGCTTGAGGATGCTGACGGAAACAGTTGAGACAGACAGCTCACTAAAGACCCAAGGAATCCCACGGACCGGTCCATGTGTTCATTACAGCTGTTATTCAGGTGAAGGACTGCCTGCTGCCCAGCTCTCCCCAGCCCGCTGGGGCTCCAGGGAAGGGGGAGCCGGGCTTGACTGTGCTCCCCCGGCTGCCCTGCCGAGCCATCCGGCCCTCTCGCGGTTCTCTGCCCCTTCCTCCACTCTGTCGTTGGCTTCTGACGGAAACCTTGAATTAAGTGGGTTAGGAATAAACTGCTTGAATGCATTTGTGCAGATAGCTTCTCACCAGCTATCTGAAGTGCTTTTGGAAATACACGGGAGCCCTTTGTAAGCGGCTTTCTAAGCTGCGAAGTCCATTGTTGCCACTCTCTGCAGTCAGCGTGTCTCTAACCTAAGTAATGTGGACTTGGCTCCTGGCCAGGGTTGGGCATTGGCACCTCGCACCAGCCGCAGGGCCGCCCACCAGAGTCACTAGCAGCTGTTGCAGGTTGGAGGATTTGCAGAAATTGAGATGGCTGTTCCCAGATACTGGCACATGCCCGGTGATGAATGACCGAGTCTGTGCGCGGGGCTCTGTATGCTTTCCCTCGGCCTTTGCTTCTCAGCCCCCGATTGTGGCGCCTGCTCAATGGCCCCGTTGTGGAGGAGGGCACTGAATGGAGGGAGAGTGGCCTGCCCCTGCCGCCGGGCCCTCCCTCCATTGGCCTGTACCGAGACATTAATAATAGCCCTTTGATCCCTCAACTGGTTCTTGGGGCAGGAATTCCATGGCACATGGTGCAGATGCAGGGAGCTAAGAATCCCAGCAACCTCCAGAGGCCAGAGAAGTGAACTTCACCTGAAAGAGCCACGTGGTCCCCGTGTCCCTTACCCTAGTGTCCTCTGCCTTCGCCTGCTCGCACCGGCGTAGCCAGGGAGGGAGGATCAGAGACCAGAAGAGGTCAATTTTGATACCGTCACGATTGGGTGGTATGTTTATTTCTGATAGGATTGCCCAAGAGTGACATTTTTAGGGGGTTATGCGCCTCTGTATAATTTCTTCTTATCACATACAATTTATGCATATTCATGGATGCATGTGCTAAAACCGGTATTACAGTGCCGTCTCCCTAGAGATTAAAAATGACCTCTTATAAGAGACTTGCACCCTCCCAACGCCATCCTCCACCATGGCGCACTCATGGCACCTTTTTATTTTCTGTACTTGTCACTATCTGAATTTTTCTAGTTTATTCATCAGTCTTCTTTTAAAATCGACTCTCTCTATCGCCAGAGTATAAGCTGCCTGAAGGCAGGGTCCTTGTCTCGTGACTGCAGAACCTCTATGCCAGTGCCCAGAACAGGGCCTGACCCAGAGTTGGCACTCACTGGCTAGTTCTTAGATGAATGGACACACACCGGTTCTAGGCTATCACTTAGCTTATTTTGAAATGCTGAAAACAAAATGACACTGTTACCATGAGTGCTAGAGCCACAGCAGTCCTAAAATGGAAAGCAGGGTATCAAACTGGGTATCTGTCTAGAGAACTGGATTAAGACTTAGAGCTGCCCCCTCAAAGTCACGTCACCTCTCTGGGCCTGGGATTTTTTTCAGAGAGTGAGGGGACTGGACTAGGTTTCTCTAGGTGTCCTTCCAGGCTGAATCTCTAAAAATAATAGCCTTTCCTTAATGAGTATTCTATGCTGTGAGTTAACTCATTTAATCCTTCCCACAGCTATTGGGTAGATACCATATCAATCCCCGTGTCAAAGGTGAGAAAGCGGAGGCCTAGGAAAATTAACTAACGTGCTGAATCAAGAACAGCGCACTTTCTTGATCTTAGCCTGCGCACTGTCGTTTAGAATGCAGCGCCCAGCTTGGCACTGAACATCCTCTTATCAAGGGTTACTTTCCTCTTGAGTTTCTCCAGTCTTCCCTCCGTTCAGTGCATTGGCTTCTGCTCTCCTGTTGGCTCGGGATCAGATGCTGCTTTTTCTTTGGGAATATAACCAAAAGCAAAGCTTAAGGAGGCAGTGGTGGTGACCCTCTCCAGGAAGTGTAGCCGCGTGGGTATGAGATTTTAGTTGTTGGGTCGGAGTTTGGATTTGGTACGTGGCCCCACAGGTGACACCAATAGGAACCCACCTTAGCTGAGAGCATGGCTAGGACGTGCGATTGGGGAGGAGAGAGCAGGTTAGACCTGTGGGAGGGGTTTGTGAGCAGGGGCATTTATGGACAAATTAAACTTGAGCCCTGAGTAAGCAAAGTCCTAAACCAGTTATTACTGCTCTGGGCACTTCTAATGGGCCCTGTGCAACCCTTATAAATTATTCAGCTGCTTTACTAATAAAAGGCCAAGCAACTTGCCCAGTCCTGGTGATACTTAAGTGGAGCTCCGAGAGAACGGGTCAGAGGGGCAGCACTATTCGCTGACCACCAGGGAACCCTCCTTTCTCATTTGGCGAACAAAGGGTTAAACCAACTACCTTACGTGCTAGAGTTTTGGCAGATCATGCATAAAGCTGGTGTTGAAATGTGAATTCTGGAGATAGACAGAGGGCTCTCCTCTGAGGAGAGGCTTGCTAGGGTTCCCTGGACTGTGGCATCTGAGGCACGTTTCACAGAGTGTCTTGATTATGGTGGTGAAATAAATAAATGTCCCAGGATAGCTAACAACAGAAGTGGTTGGGTTTTTAAAATAATGGTAATAATTCTCATAACATTTTATTTTGGTATAATTTCAAATATACAGAGATGTTCCAAGAATAGGGCAAAGAGCTTTGCTTTTTTATTGAATTGTTAACACATCGCCCCCTTTGCTATCAGTGCATTTTTAGAATCAGAAGACTTTGGCCCGACTGCCCCCTCTCATCTGTAAACAGCGTCCGATAATTTTTTTCTGTCTCATACAGAATATACTTGAAAAAAATTGTCCATGTGTGGTCACTGACCTTGTTCCCTGGCAGTAACCATCCTACTGCCCCGGTCTGGAAGGTGGGCTGTGGCCACTATACATCCTGGCTTTTCTGGGGAATCTCCTGCTTTCAAATGCTCTGTTCAAGGTTCAGGCCAAGTGTCCTGGGTCTTTTTAATTGGAAAAATAATCATGATGACAACTTTGGGGCTCTGTCAGCCCCAGGTGTTTCCAGAGGTAAGGGAACCTAGAAGTAGCACTTGGGAGAGGGTAGCTTCTTGCCCTGTCCAGACGCCCTGGGGTCGGGCACATCCCAGTGGATCAGCGGGTCAGCTCTGAGTTTTCGTGCTGCCGCTCGAGATGACTGGAGCCCTCTGATCTTACATCCTTTCAGACTTCAGTGAGGAAGGGATCCGATTCAAGCAAAGTCGCTCATTCATACACACATCCAAGTATGTTTGGGCTCATTTTTTAAAGGTGCCCTGCGAATATCAGTGATTTCTTAAGGAACTCTGTTTATCTGAACTTTTATCGGGCTGCGAGCTGCGAGTCGCTGCTGAAAGAAGACCCTCAAGGCTGATGCCGCCCAGCACGCCCCGCAAAAAAGCAGGACAACTCCTGTGCAAGGGCTTGACTGCTTGTCTTCGCAGTTCATGGCACAGACTTTGCCAAGAGTCACTCTCTTTTTTCTTTCTGCTTGGAGATTCTCATTATCCTCTCACTCCCAGTATTACGCCTTCGTCAGTCCTCATGGAGGCGAATAAACACCATGTTGGTGCTGGTGCCTGTCCTCAGTGGTTCTACTTCACTAGACTGTTGTTTTCATTTGTGGTGAATGGCCTGGATTTCGTAATAGTGAGAATCCTCCGAATAACATTACCGCCATCATTAGCCTTTGTACTTAGGCATTTTGTCCCCATTGCTTCCCATGAGCTGGGGCGGGGGGAAATTCAGGTCATTGTTACCTTTCATTCAGTACAGCAGGAACGTGCTTACTAGAGTTGGAATCAGAGACCTAATTTTAGGGGAGGGAAATAGGTGAAAAGCGAGTTTGACATACCTTATGGGCAAGTTGATGATAGAAGGTTCACCGGACGAGAAATAAGACCTTGTCTCTCATCCAGAGCCTCCTGCTGACTCTGGCCTGTCCTCCCTTCTGCCTCCCGTTGGCCGTGCACTTCCAGGCTCTCCCTGACGATCACCAGCTCCGGTCCTAGCTTAGGCGGCCGTGGATTACGCTCTCTCTTAGCCCTCAAATGCCATAATCTGATGAATGGTTTCCCCTTACTCAGTAAATTGAGTTGATTGGATTTCCGGCCTGATGTAAATGTAATCTGTATGAGGAGGAGATGACAGCTTAGAAGACAGCTGGTGTCTTCCCGCAGTTCATCAGATAAACACTCTAATTGGATGGCAGAGCTCAGTTTTAAAGTATCTCGCGCTTAAAGGTAAGCTAGCCAAAGGCTAATGCTGATCGATCCAGCTCTCAGAAGAGTAATTAGGGCCCTAATGACCATGCGTGCCTGGGATGGCTCCAGAGAAGCCGAGAAGCTGCATTGGGCTTTTCTGGGGCCAGGTGCTTTTAGGGGGGCACACCCTTTGCTCCGAGTTCTCTGAAAAGTTCGTGTAGGACCTGGGCCTTCCTGTGGCGCAACTGTCTTATGTTCTGGGTGTCGTCTCAGTGAGATTATAGATTCATTGTGGTAAGCGTTGCCTCATCTGGGGTTTGTTTTTTGTCACGTGCCCACTTTTGAAAGCTACAGATTCAAACACATAAACTGAGAAGTAGGTAAGTTTTGAATTGTGTTAGAATGCTGGTTCACCCGCTTCAGATGTGGGGTACACGACGGGTCCACCTTCAGCAACAGCCCGGTTAGAAACTGCCAATACTGCTTATGCAGAACGGCTCGCAGTAGCTCTGAGAACCTTCTTCTGCATTTCCCAACTTACTTTACATTGAACGATGCACATGTGCAGAGATTGGAAGGGGAGGGATGATAGGACAGGGAGCTGGCAAGCAAGTGGAACTCTGCTCTCTCTTTGAATCCCTTTGAAAGCTAAGTTCTCAGAACTCATTCAGCTCCTCCACCTCCTGCCCTCGTGGAAGCTTGTTTTCCCTAAATCCCTAAGAAAGAAGGAAAACAGTTTGACCTTTGTTTGCATCGAGCTTCAAAGCAGTTCAAGTTCAATACTTAGCAGAAAGATTGCCTTTAATGAGCCAAGTTGAGAGGAGGTGGATTTTAATCTGCATGTTTGGAAGGAGAGGAGACGTGCACACACAGTGAGGAAGGGAGCTTGCAGCTTTAACCGTTACCTTTGAAACGGGACCAGCATTTAAGAACCACAGCAACAACAACAAAAAAACTGCACGGGTTTCTTTTGTTTTTGTCATTGTTTGTTTTTTGAGCATAAAAGCATCTCTTCTACAGCACGTGCCTGTGTGTAGCGTCTTGAATTTAAAAAAAGCAAACCACCCTTTACTCAGAAGTCATCTTGACTTACTTCAGACGTCATCTGCGAAGGACGTTCCTCCTTCGCCTTCTTGGGTGCTCCCTCCCTGCTCAAGACGTGGCCCCAGCCGCGGGTGAAGTGGGGGTTCGATCCTCTACAGGAGGAAAAGGTGCTTCCCTCAGCCTTGGTCGGCGCTAATGGCCAGCTGTGTTTAGTGCTCTCTCACTTTGCTTTTTCTTTCCCCTGTTGTTTGGTGGGCCTGGTTTTATGCTGAACAGAAGATAAAGAGTGCTTGCTGATCCCTCCTCTCCCCTCTCATCCCTCCTCCTCTCACTGCACTTGGAAGAAATTCTTGGTTTGCAGTTTGGAACTGACGCTTTAGAGAGCCTGTCACCAGGGTGGAAACTAGAGGCACTTGTTGCTGTGGTTGGTGATGTTTCCTCGGAGTCTCGGGATAGTTCCCTGGCACGTCCACATGCTGCAGAGAGCGGCAGCCCCGATGCGTTCGAGCATCAGTGAGTCCAAGCTAGCACAGTGCTTCTCAAACTTTATACTCAAAAGATGACAATAACCAAAGAAACCCATGGAGTTTTTATTGTTGTTGTTCTGAAGGGGGGAAGGTGGAAGATATTAGGTTTCAAACAAGTGCCCAGGTGATGTCTGTGCTGCCCTGTCTTGATTGCAAATGATCCGAATTGTTTCTCCATCGTCTTTTTTCCTCCCAGACTTGGGGATTACGGGAGCTCTCTGGCACCCACAAAGCCGTGGTGGGTGCTTAGGAACTGGTCCCCATCTAGTCTGTGTTTAGGCTCCCCGACTTGCTAGATATGTGGAGTTTCCCCATCTCAAAGAGTGAAATGGTCTTGCTGTGTGCTGCCACTCACCCAGCGACAAGCAAAACCTCGGTGGCCGTTTTGAGCCCAAACTTGATGGCGTGATTTGGATTCTGTTCACCTGAACGTCATCTGCCTCTGCCTTAAGCTGTTGGAGTGCAGCGCCGTCTTCCCGCCCATGGAGCTAGCTGTGGTTTCACAGCAAGAGCTGTGATGGTTCCTTCCTCCCGCTCACGTTCGCCCTTGCTTGTTGGGGGTGTGGAGCATCCTAGATTGGTCTGTTCTCGTGGACCGTTTCTGCCTTGATACCTAACATCCTCTGTGCGGGACAGCAGAGCGGGGCAGTGAACCCTCTGAAGGGTCCCCAAGCAATGTGTTCAGTGCGCACTGCCAGTTAAATCTCAGGTTATAGTCGGTTAGAGACTCCTACCCTCCCACCGTAGAGAGAGACGCTGTGTCTGAAAGGGAATTCCTTCTAAGGAGTAAAGCTGTGTGTGATGGTTAAAAGTGGAAGGTGGGAAGGTGAGGTTGGCTTCCTTGAAGCATGTCCCCGAGTTCACGGGGCCTTTCACGAATCTCCGCCCCACCTCAGTAGTGAGTGTGGGAACCTCAGCAAATGCCTTGGATTTTGTCTTTTTATTACTGAAGACACAAAGGCTGCTTTCTCTAGCACAGGATTCTTTACTGCTTATTGGGCCTCATCTCAGGAAAATCCACATCGTGGCAGCCAGCTACTGTTCATCCATTTCTTCTCTCAGCTTCTGACTTTTTCCCAGAGTTTGCTGATGCCTGAACTAGAGGAAGCCCCAGAGCTGCCCAGACTTCCCCGCCTTACGCTTCCTTGTATTCCTGATTGAACACGGACTTTCTGCAGTAGCCCCGACTCCCCCAGGTCTTTGTGTTGTGTGTCTCTGACATCCAGTGTGCTTAACACAGTCCCCGGTGCATAGGGAGCGCTCATACATAGCTGTTGCCTAAGCGGAAATTGCATTTCCTTTGGGAGCCACCCATTCTTCAGTGGAAACTAGGGAGCAGCAAAGTTATTTATGTTCCTACACACAAGTCATCACACAGCAACTTTTCATCTTTGTTTCTTTTGGCGCTAATTTCTAAGACACTCGTGGGCTTTTGTTCTGTGGTTGTGTTTATGGCACCAGCATACATTTGTAAGATTCCCTTAAGACCATGTTCTACCTTGGGGAACCAGAACTGCACATAAATAGAGGTCATCAGTGATTTCCAAAGGGCAGGCAACAGCCACAGAAGGGGCAAATTGATGGAACAAGCTCGGGGCCCCGGAGAAAGCCTGCTTTCCCGAGAAACTCTTACCTGTAGGCTGAAAATTAAAAACTTAGCTTTCTGGTATCTTTTTAGACCCATGGCCTTCACAGCCTCTGGAGATTCCGGAGCAGATCCATCAACCATCGAGGAGAGCAGCTCTGTTAGATTTTATGGCTGTTTGCTTTAGCTTTTCGTGCTGGTAACTCATTTTTGACATGACAGGCTACAACAATCCAGATTTTTTCTGAAGTTGCTTATCCAAATTGAAAGTGTCAGATACCCAATATTTTGAGGCCAGCAATTAACCAGAACAGTTTTATTTATGTAGATGCCTGTAAAACATCTTTATCAATATATCTTGACCTTTTTTCCTAGTATGGGTGATTGTAAGACAAGCAAGAAAAGCATGCAGTTAAGAAGGAAAAAAGCCTCTGTGGTGAGTGTGTGGCTCCCACTGGCCTTTCCTCCCCCTCCCCCAAGCCTCTGAGGTCTGCTCCTGCGAGCGGAGAACCATGACGTGCTAGAATGTTCTCTTCCCTCCCACCGAACTTCTCTTCCACGCAGTTCTCATTCACAAGGCCTATTCCAGGCTTTTGTCGTTTCAATCCCATGTCCTCTTTATCCAAGATACTTTTATTTTTTTCCTGCCTCTACTTTGTTTTTTTTTTTTTTTTTCCTTTTCTCTTCCACTTCCCTCTCATAGGAAAGGCGGGCAGGCAAGAAGTTTTCTGTGGAGGCGTCGTGAACCAGCACCCATGCTCAGTGCATTTACATGGATTCCTCGTTTAATCTCCCTTAACTGCTCTCAGTCTGCCCTGTATTTATCATCATAATGTTCGTTTGGCGAGACAGTAAAAGAAATTCCAAGGAAATGTTCTCAATGTTTTGAATCAAATGAAATTTTTTTCCTCATCCTGCCAGTGAATTCTGTGGACTTAGATGTGAAGCTATTGGAAAACAAGTCTGGTAAAGTTTCATTTATTCAGAGGCTGCGTATCCAGCTTGGCAATTATCACTTCCTTCCCGGCTCTCTCCTGCTGCTGCTCTTATCTTAGCCTCTTCACTGCTCTCCTCCACCATGGGGATGGAGGGAGAACGGATAGAAAATTTACCCTGTAAATGTTGCTGCTTATTTTCTAATTAGATTATTGTGAAGCAAAAACTGACAACAGTTTGGGAAATTGGATTGATGTCTAGAAACTCACTAGCTTAGAAGTACCTCTTGGTGCTGTGGGCCACGTGGAGTGGGTGATGGGTGGAGATGAGAGAGTACAGAGGGCACTTAGGCGAGTGCCTCTGGATGGGGCGAGTCTGGACAACCCGTCTTCCTTTCTTCTCTTCCATCACCAAGTATTTATATTGAGTGTACACTGTGTCCTGGGGGCACAGCAAGACCAAGCCCCCACCCCCTTCCTGGAGCTGGCATTGGGTTTTTGTTTAGGGGTGCCATGCTGAAGGTTTCATGACAGTGTGAATCATCGCTTCCCCCAAATGCAGCCTCTGAGCCTCTTGAGAGCAGGCGCCTTTGTTACCCACTCAGGTAGGATCATGGGTCCTTCCCTCACGTCTGTTGATTTCTTCTTCTCCATGAGGAAGCAGCGGCTCTGCTGGTCTCATGAAGCGAGGCTGGAGAGAGACTCTGGGGAGATCGGGCTCTTCCTTCAGTCTCTTATGTCTTGAGCTTTGTGTCTCTTGCCCTGGAGACTCGGTCTCCAGCCATGTGACCCCTCTCTAAGAGCTTCGTGTTTGTGTTGGCAGAAGTTCGGATCTGGAGAGCAGTGCTTCTTATGGATTAATTGCCAAAGTAATTATATTGTAAAATAATACGCATGATTGATTGATACTTACCATATCCCTCTCTGGGGAGCTGGAGAGCTTTCATCAGTTTGGAGAGATGAGCCGGTTGCCTGTTTAGGAGCAGAGCTTTGTACAGAAAGCCAAATTGATGGCCTGGGCTTAAAGGCAGGAGGCGATGATGGGGGTGGTTAAAGGACAACCACCGTAACCATAAAGCCTGTTGCACCAAGAAGGCGCCTATCGGTTCCGGGCAAGACATCTTAAATCTCTAGCAGAAGACGGGCAGCAGGATAAGAGAAAAGGTATCATGTTCTCCCGCGCAGAGTCTCAGCTTGTTCAGAACGAGCCTCCCTGTGTCTGCAGTGGGATTCGGCCCATAAGGAGACGCCTGGCCCCAAAGCCCGCTCCTAAAGCCTCTCCTCCTGCCGCTCTGTCCGGCAGGACGCACACAGCCTCTGTGGGCGACATGCGCATAGCGAGAATGCCGTATTTATTTTGGCGACTCTGCATCACGTGCCTATTTAACTCCCTCCTAAAGGCACTTTTCAGCACATGAGCAAGTAAGGAAGCCCACAAAATCCTGGGCACAGTGGACTGTGGAAGGTTGTTCCTGACTCTGCGTATTTATGGGCAGGGGCTGAACTTAACGACATTTATCTTTGTTGGTTAGGGCACTGATAGATACCTGCCTGTGTGGCGAGCTGCACCTGATCTTAGAGAGAGCGGCAAGCGCACGCCCATCACTCATCCTGCCTGGGTGCCCGGGACTCAGTGCCAGTCCGAGGCGGCCAAAACGGGGGGCAGTGAGGAGAGTGGATTTAAACCAGAGAGAGGAAAGTACAGCTCCTAATAGCTCTCCTCGGGAGGCCAGTTTTGACCTGCTCCCTCCCCCCACCCCTTTTTTTAAAACCATACATAGATTTGTACTGAAAAGACAAGGTTGAGTAGTTTGTTTTTCTGTCTTTTTGTTTTAAAGAAATAACGCAGTTATTGACAGCTGTGAAAATAGAAAAATTGAAAGCGGGTAATCACATCCATCATCCAAACAATCGCTAACACTTGCACTCAGCCCCTTTCCTGCTGTGTTCCTAACCTGTTCCTTCGGCTCCGAGAGCCAGCAAAGACCTGGTTTGATCTCCTTGTCTTATGCAAGGGCCCTCGCTACTTGGATTAACTTGTCTGTTTCTCTGTCCTTAAAATATAGGACTGGTAAATTTAAAGGAGAATAAAAATAGAAAAGTAAATGGAGAGCGAGCTGGAGAAAAGCTGGGCTGAGTTCTGTTGTTAGATCGTCCTTGGCGCTGGCCCTTGGGCATTTGACGTTGAGCAGAAATGTGGGGCTCTTCATGAGTTTCTGAGACTCTGCCTTTTGGGGAACAAGACCCACCCCATTTCTTGGGGATATTATCAGAGATCCGTCACGGTTATAGAATCAGTTTATCCTAATCTTCCTTCCAGACAAGATCTCCGTCTCCAGACGAGTCTTCCTGTGTTCTCATCCTTCTGGACTGTCTTCCCCATAATGGAGACCTGTCTCTTCACATCATTCTTCTGCTCAAAACTCCTCAGTGGTTCTTTTGCCTTCACAATAAGGCATTTAAGGGAGTTCTCTTTGTGGCTCAGCAGTAACGAACCCGAATAGTACCCTGAGGACACGGGTTTGATCCCCGGCCTCACTCACTGGGTTAAGGATCCAGGTTGCTGTGAGCTATGGTGTAGGTCGCAGGCCAGAATCCTGTATGGCTGTGGCTGTGGCGTAGGCCAGCAGTTGCAGCTCCAATTCGGCCCCTAGCCTGGGAACCTCCATGTTGCCACAGATGTAGCCCTAAAAAGCAAAAATAAAAATGAGGCATTTGAGGTTTCTTCATGGTCTGAGACCTGTTCACCCTTATAGCTTCGCCTCCCTGCACCCCCACCAAGCCCTCTTCCTGAGCAGGGCAGTGTCCAGAACAAGCCACGCTGGCCTTGGGGAGTTTACACATTCTGCTCTCTTGGCTTAGAGTGCCTGACCCCCTTTCTCCTTTCATCATCACCCCTTACCCCCAGGAGTCCAGCACTAGGTATGCGCTCTCAAGGAAAGCTCGGTTTAGCATCCCAATTACCTGTGCGCATGTCTGTCTTTTACACCAGCTTCTGTGTTCCTTGCTCATCTCTGTGTGCCCAGCCCTTGGCCCAGTGCCTGGCACGGAGTGGGTGTACAGTCCGTGTAGGCTGCGAGAGTGGAGCAGTGCGCTAAGGTTGGCACCCAGTAGTCACCTGCCAGGTCTCCGTTCCCATCTCCTTCCTCTGTGACTGCAGGCTCCCTGAAACACAGAGGCCAGGTACCCCACTTGCTCTGGTCGTCCCATGGAGGCAGTAGAACTCTGGAGGCTACATCAGATGGCATCGGGGCGACAGGTTCCTTTGGGGGAGGATGGTTTCCAGGCAGCGAGGTAAGGAAGCAGTTACAGACGCCTGGGGCAGTTCCTGGGAGAAAGTGATCAGAAGGAGCTCCACGGAGGGCCTGGAGCTTCAGCCGGGTCCTGAAGGCTCTTTCCTGGTCTGCCTGCTGCTGAGATCCAAGGCCAGGAGCAAAGCTCAACTTGGGACAGGCCATGGTAGGCCCGCGTGCTCCACTCCACTCTTCCCTCTGAACAACGACAGGTCCATGAGGCAGGGACTTCTCTCTGCTGCTTTGCTACCGTAGAGTGAACCCTGGCACCTGGACTATTGCCTCGTTCATAGTGGGCCTTCAATCAATAGGGAGCATTTCCCTAAACAAGGAAGTCCTATATGAGGGGCCATGTAGAAACCTAGCACTTAGCAATCTACTCTTCATTGTCCTGTGGCCAGGGGAACGGGCAGTACGTAATTCCAACACATAATCCTAGAGTTTTATCCCCAGCACTCCTGAAAAGTAGGTCCAGGTATTGTTTTCATCAAAGCTCTTAGCATGTTGTCCCTGCCGCTTCTGGGCCTGTGGAACAGAGAGGTGACAGTGTTAGGACCACACAGGCACCTCATTTAGAGCCAGTGGTAACACACCGACTAGTGCCCTGTGCTGCCGAGCTTCTCAGCATCCGGACCGAGACTTGTCCTCCTGAGGCACTGGTCCTGTGTGGGTGGCAGCTGACTACATGGCTATATCATTGTAAAAATGCCTTTGATGAATTGACATTCGTTCACTCATCTTGTTCGTCTGATGCTACAGCTTTTGTCTTGTTGATTCAAAGCAGGGACTGAGACTGTACGACCCTCTCGGTGTCTGGTTCTGACCGTAGTTTCCATAGATGGCTGTTTTCTCTCGTGCGTGGTGTGTATCTTTTAAACGGCAAGGATGTGGGCTTGTCCTCATCAGTCTCGGCCGAATGGTAGAGGATCGTGCAAAGAAGGGTTGCTCAGGATTCTTAGAGAACCGTGTGATGAGGGCAGTGGCTGCCGGGAGTTGGGTTGTGATCCACGTGTGCTCAGCTGCCTCTTCTGCTCGTCCGTCTTTGTTGAAGGCTAGGGGACGGCCATGAGGATACACGGTGAAAGCACACGCCCCACTGGAATCTGCTGGAAGGCCGGTCACGTTGGTCCTTGCTGCCGCTCAGGGCCACCCTGCGTGGCTAAGAGTTAAGTAAATGGTTAACTCTCCTGAATGACGTTAGTAGGCACTTCGTGTTTGCTAGTACTGCTAGATGCTTATTAAGTCATAAATTATCTGATTTAACATGTATAATAAGCCTGCAACGCCTTGTAATTTTTATCCCTATTTCTCAGGTGAGGACACTGGTGCCAGTTGTCTCTGCAAATGGCATCCCCAGAAGGAGCCAGGATGTGTAGGGCACAGCCGGCAGGGTGGCCCTGAGAGGCAGAATTAGGACTAACCCTGAAGCACTTCACTTTTCCTGAGCGTGTCAGGGTGGGCAGGCGTGGTAGTGAGAGCCCCGCAAGACTGGGGTTCCCGTTCCCCTCAGAGATTCAAGCCTTCGTGTGAAGCCCCTGGATAAATGTATCGCATCTTCCAAGATTGACGAGTCTGCCTCGTTTTCATCCATCCCGGGTGCACGCACCTGCCCTCCGGACCTCCGAATGCTTACCCTGGTAGGAGCAAGCGGCGATCGCCTCACCCGCCTTCCCCCAGCCTGGGCCGCGTGCACAGACGCAGCATTCCCAGGGCATCAGGCACAAGTACCAGACTAGAACCGTGACTCCGAGGCTACCTGGGTATTCGCTGCACGCACAGGAAATAGGGCCAGAGAGTCAAGTTGAGGGTACAGGAGCAGAGAGGGGACCCACAGCATGCCAGCGTGTTTGCTGATTACCGCTCTTATTAGAGTTCTCAGGCAGTGTTACATTAGCCAATTAATAAAAAACGAACATACCATTGGAGGCTACATTTATGTGGGGCTTTCTGTTCTTGTTGTTAAACTGGCTAATTTAACACCATCCTAGAATGATGGTAATAGCAGCAGCCCACGAGTTAAGGAGAAGGTGGGGGTGATTCCCTCTAGAGCTTCCCCAGCCGTTGCTGTGTGCCCTGTGTCTTTGTTCTGAGAAAATGGGCTAAATGGTACCTGGACACGAGCTGGCATGGCTTCATGGTCATGGGGATACCGCTTAGAGGCTCTCCCTGGCAGATTACATTGCAGTCACTTTTATGTACACATTTCTGCACATGCAGCTGTCTATATATTTACCCAAACCTGGATGCCATTCCCGCAGTGGCTTTCCATTTCACTCAGTAAAAAGTGGAGTTCTTATTATGGCCCCAGGGTGTGTTCTCCCTGCCCCTCCACAATACGTATTATTTCCAACAGGTACCTCTGTGCTCGGCATATCCTAGGCACTTGGTAAAATATCTGCTGATGAATGAATTCCAAGTAATAGCCACAGAGTCCTCCTGTGATACGGAGATCTCGAAAGGTGTGCCGGCAGTCATGTTGTGAGCGTAGATTTTCATTTCATCTCTGTCCTTGGTATAAACATCAAGCAACAGAAGAGCTGGTTCCTGTTTTCCTTCTAGTTCTTGTGCCCCCTCCAGGCTACTCTCTGTTCTCAGGTGGAGACATAAATGGAGAAAGTAGAAATAGATCTGCTCTTCCAGCTGCCGCCCGTTCGTCCCCTGCATTTGACTGGGTGGGAAGAGAGGGACCAACGTCGCCTTAGCGTCCATCGCTTTTCCCTCTCCCAGTCCCATGTGACAGGATCTGGGCCACTATCAGCATTGTTGGCATAGACACCTTCTTGTTCTCCACTTTCTAGAATGGAGCCTCATTATTGATTCCCAGTCATCTGGAGGCACAGGCTCTCCTGAGACAGTGGTGGACTGCCGGGATGAGCAACACTAAATGCCTTTAGCAGCTCCCCGCCTTCCAGCTACCGCAACAACCAGAAATTTTCCCATGTATTTGCAAACTCCCTTCGGGGTTTGATACTGCTCCTGATTAAAACCACTGATCTCGTGTAGAAAAAGAACATATCCTATTATAACCATCTACAAGATGGGATGGAGGGCAGAAGTTTTGCTAAGCTGCATAACTTTTTTTTTTTTTTTTTTTTTTTTTTAAGGCCCCAGCTGAGGTTAAGTAAAGACGAATTAATAACAAAGTCAAATCAGCCTGGTTATATGACTTACTCTATTTAGTTATGTTCTACAGCCCCAGGGGCATCAGTGGCTGAGAAAATAGACATTAAATCTGTATTCACCATGATCCTTCTCTGTTGATTTCTGCAGAAAAATGGACCACGTTGCCATCTATATTCACATCTTTTCTGAGTGATATTTTAGGAGGGAGATTAGGGCCAGACGCTGAGAGCCTTTAAGGGATTATATCAGATGCTGCAGCGTTACAGTGAAATTGGAATGAAAGCTCAATTTCTGCGAGGTTCAATACTAGCCTGCCAGCTGCCCAGAAACATCCTGGGATGAAGCTTAGTGGAAGTTGGGTCTTGGAGAAGAGTCTTCTAGAGCCAGATGTGTCCTTCCCTTCCCAGATAGACTGGGGAGGTATAGGCATAACAAGCCAACTTCCTGGCAAGAGGGGGCATGTGTTAGACACATCCATAACCTTTGGGCTGTGGAAGCTCTCTCACCTGTGGCCCCTGAATAGCCATAGCATTCGCCCCAGATAGTGACTGAATTTACGGATGATGTAGATGCATGCCTGCTTTTGCAGGATTAAATTACCTACTGGGGTAATTAAGGAGCATGAAGTTTTAACATATTGCCCAAGTACCTAAGTACTTTTCTAAAATCCTGCTAGAGTCCCATCACTGGCCATTTTTTCCATACAGTAACTACAAATATGAACAATCTTTATTTTTTTCCTTTTTTTTTTTCTTTTTAAACAAATGGAGCCATATGATGGTGAGAGCTGGATTCAGACACCTTCATTTTCAGCTGCTTGAGCAGCAAGCTGAAACAGACTAGAAGAAACCTTGGGATGATAGCAAAACAAATAAAAATTAAATTCCTTGATTGAGTGTTTGCCACTGTACCAAACACGTGCAAAAAAAAAAAAAAAAAAGCCCTCCTTTTCAAGAAAGAAAAGCCTAAAGCCAACACAACCAAAATCTAAATACCCCTTTTGCCATGTGAAATTGTCTCATCAGCCTCATTTTCTTCTATTGACATCATCATCTTCTGTTTGTTCTGATGCTTCATTTTTAGTATCTTTATGGGCTTATGAAAGCAGAAAGATTGCCTGGGTTGGAACAAGCTTCTCTACCATTTCCTATGTGTCCATTCTCAACCAAAATAAGTGCAAATGCCAGTGTCCGCTCCTTGCCAGGCCTTTGAGACCTACTTGAAAGAAAAAAGGTCTATCTTACCAAACTAGCTGAAATCAACAAACAGGGCACCCCGCAATAGCAATAGTGTGGCCCTTTGGAGACAGAAGGGCATCTTTCTTAGCATTACCTTGGAGAGCTAATTAGCCTGACCATTCTTAGCATGAAATCTGTGCGTTCCAGTGATTTGATCCTATCGGCATTTTAAGATCATTTTGCATAACTCTTAGAATTTGCGAAGAGAGTATAAAGATGGGTAACCACATTGGTGCCCATTATTTATGGCTTTTTCGTTGTTATTAGAAAAAGTCATTTCAGAGTTCTGATGTAAAGCTGAAGTACTCTTTGCATAAAGAAGTGTGATGGATTTTCTCACTACTTGGAATTGCTGTGCTTGAAGGAAGATGGGGAATGGGAATGAATATAGTCAAATAAATTAAGCCTTGAAACCCAAATAGTGCCGTGTAAGCAAGCTGACTACAAATCAAACACAAGTGTTTGCAAAAGAATACGTGATCGTAGTGGAGGCTGAGCAGAGCCAGCCTCTTTGTACACATGGGTGTATTTCTCCTGACATATGCAAAGACTTGTTGCATTTCCACTCCTGTGGCCTCAGGTCTCCCTGGCGCAAAATATCATCCATCCATGAAGGAGAAACCTGCAGAGCAGATTTCCCCAAATGGCAAAGGGTAATCTGTATCAGGTGTTGGCCGATTGGAGGTGGGGATGCCCAGATTTCCTGTGTTTTGTTGTGGTTTGTTTAATGAGTGACTTGTATTTTTTAGCGTTGCTCTGGCTGGCGTAGACCAGTCCTGGAAGGCTAGGGCAGGGTGTGGATGACACGGATCAAGCCCAGCGTGTTTGTTCTTTTCAGCCCTGTCCTCCAGGCAGCTTCCGACAGCCTTCCTGGAGCCAGTGTTGGAAACCGTCCAGCTTCTCATTTTACCGATGAGGAAACAGAGGCACAGACGAGTGGGGCGTCATTGTCATGGTCACAGGCCATCTTCGTAGAGCAGGGACTTCCTCCCGTGGACTTTCATCTCTACACCTTGCCCTCTGGCATAGCAGGTTCTTAACTTGCCTTTTTGTGAACAGATTGCTCCCAACTCAGAGCCAACACTCCTTTAGGCATCAGTTCAAACGACATTGTGATCTGCTGGACTCCACAGAAAAGTTTGGAGTAGAGCGTATTTTCCTCCTTGGAACTTCATGTCAAATCTGCAATTACTTCTTAGCTTATTCTGATGATTGCATTCCATTTGATCTATTTCTCTCTAAGTTGTTCAGCAGCCGTAGGCCAAAATCATTATGTTCTGACCTGAACCAGGGGATGGAGGCAGCTAGATTTGAAACTGAAATGCAGAGCGTGTACAGGGTGCAGCAGGCTCTTCGCTCTGGGTGAGTGTAGGTGGCTGGTGAGGGAGTCCCGGGAGGCGAGGCTGCGTTGCGTATTTCCCAACAAGGAGCAATAGTGGCATTTTAGGTGGAACTTTTCTTCCTTGCCTGGACTTCCCATGAAGTGCAGGATATTTAGCATCTTAGCTCCCCTCCAGAATGCCATGGCACCCACTCCCAGAGGAAGCACTGGGAGATCAGTCAACCACTCCTGCAGTTTTCCAAAGGCTCCCAGGTGGTGGTGCACAGCCCCTGAGTGAGAGATCTGTTGGTTAGTAGCAGTGTTGGAGAAGGAAGATGGGAACATTGAAAAACAGTTCTGCTGGAGGAGTCAGGAATGTCCGTTTCAGCAGGATCAGGTTTGGTGTGGTTTGGTTTTGTGGCTGCACCCACGGCATATGGAAGTTCCTGGGCCAGGGAGGGACTGAATCCCAGCCGCAGCTGTGATCTCCACCACAGCTGCAGCAACGCCAGATCCTTTAACCTGCTGTGTCAGGCCGGGGATGGAACCTGCACCTCCGCAGCGGGTTCCTAACCCACTGAGCTGCAGTGGGAACTCCAGGATCAGTATTTCTTCTCTGTGGCATCCAGAAATAGAACTTTCTTGCCACTGTGATGCCTCATGCACAAGTTAGTGGCAGGAATGGGGGTGGTAAGGGAAAAAAATTGCGAAAATCACAGTGGAGAAAATCAGCAAAGAATGTCATTTCTGCTTTCCTGCAACGATCACTTGTTGCCGTCCATGCCGTTTGTTTCTGGGAGCGGGAATAACAGCAGCTTGATTTACTCCCTTCCTGAATTCCCAGCTGTTGTGTGTGCTTCGTGCCTCACAACCCTCAGTGAGAAACAAGGCCTGGCATCAGGAGATGCAGCCCATTCCTCCCTCCTGGCTCATCTTCCTCCTGCCACGTTCTCTATAACCAAGACCACCAGGGTCGTGTTGTGTTTGTCTTGAAATGCCTTTTTGCATGAGGGTGTGGTGACTCCGCATTTGCCTGGAAACTAAAGTTCCTAAAAATATTTCCAAGAGCTCCATCGGTATTTTGGGGGTCATTGGATTGCCCATCAAGCAGTGGCTTAGACCAAGGGTAAATACACTAACACTTGTCAAGACAGTTATCTTTTGAAAGTATTAACTTGTGTAATAACACATACTTCTCAGTGTTTCCACATACTTCCCGCCACCACCCCAAAAGCTATCACAGCGCCGCCGCTGTGAGGCAGGAAGGGCTGTTGTCACCACCGTTTAACAAGTGAAAACTCGGAGACTCAGAAGTGTTGTTACTTGGCCAAGGTCACGTAGCTTAATTAAGGAAAGAACTGGCACTTAGTACCCCGCCATTTCCTCCTCCTTTTCTGGGACCGAGGGAGGAGACCAATTTGATGTGTCCTCTGTGGATGTCAGAACAATGTTTCTTTTTTAAAAAGAATATTTTAAGCTTTTCAATTCCAATCTTCCATTGAGACAAGTTCTTTATTCTTCTGCCAACGAAATGTGACCTCCTGTCCATCAGCTCTCTCCATCCCCCTTGGACCCACACTCTGCTCTTGGTTTTGAAAGTTGTCTCAGTGGCACAGACCTGCCGTCCCTGTGGCCCAAGGTGTGTGTGTGATGTGGGGGGGAAGCCATTGTCACGCTAGTAGGAAGCGAAAGACTCTGGAGAGGTGCTGCTTGTTGCGTCCACTTTGCACTTTCAGCCCCTTATGAATTTCTCTGCAGGGGGTTGATCACTAGACAGTGACGGAGGGAAGAGGAAAGCTATGATAATGGTTTTCAAATAGATCATAATTTTAATTAAAAAGAAATTGATAACATGAAAAGCTGTGTTTAGGTAGTAGATATGCACACAGCGTTAGAATAATTATTACCTTTTTTGAGTCTGAAATTATAAAAAAAAAAATGTTTTGGGAGAAAGAATGCATAGGAAGCGGTAGAGTTTCACTAATAAGCTGATTCCTTTTCTGACTCCAAAGCAAGTGTAGTGGAAGATGTGGCACCACCGTGCTTTCCCAAGGCCAACACCTTGGCTCTCAAATATCCTGAGCTGGGCTCTGGTTCTCAGAAGGAACTCAGGTGTCCTGCCAGCAGGATTGCCCTGTGTGGCACCCTTCTGCCACTGTGTTTAAACATTGGGCATATCAGTAAACAGCCCCCACACCTTAACTCGGTGTATGTTCCTCTGGCCAGTCGGTGTTCACTCTTTGTCGTTGCTGCTGCTGCTGCTGTTGTTCGCTCTTTAAGAGCAGTCGCTCTTCAGGGCTGACTCCTCTCCAGATCCTTCACCTGTGGCATCCTGTGCTGCCTCTGTCCTCGAACAATCCTTGGAACTGTGTTGTCATTGCACTGCCTTGTGACAGTTTCTTTGTCTGGAGTTTTGACACTTGGGACATGGTAGAGATGGTGGGTGGAGGGTGACAGTTGCCCAGCCCCCCCACCCCTGCACCCTGACAGAGCGCATCATTGCGGAGTGTCTGTTTTTCTAGCCTGTCGTAAGCACCTTAAACCAAAAGAGGGAAGGCGATGGGCCGAGCTGGTTCTGCCGCACGTCCAGGCGGACCCTGCCGTCTGCAGCAAGGAGGCAGAATGCTTGCTGTGTCACGCTGGCTCCACTCCCTCTTGTGTGAAATGACGGAAGTGGACAAAGACTGTCTCAGGGATCTCTTAATAACTCCAGCTTTGAAGAGGCTGAAATACCCCCTTTTTTAGGGAAACGTTTTAGTAAATTCATTTCAAATGTGAATTTCTGACTCACAGGAAGAACCTGAAGTTCTGCATTTGTCCTTTATAAGCCCGATCATCTAGGACAAGTTAATTAACCTGTCTTTGCCTTAGTTAGCTCATCTATAAATTAAGGATGCTCTAAGTAGCAAATAGCATGATTTGTGTATGTGGTGCTTAACCTGATGCTTGACCACAACAGAAGTTACCACTCAGATTACAGTCGCTACTATTGTTACACTAATTTTTTTGTGATCAGTCTGTATTCTTTTGAAATATGTCCCTCCAAAACGCCTTTCAGTATGTAAACCTAGCTCTGATAATAACAACTACTTCCCAGCATGCTTTTTAAAAGCCAGCATAGCCTATCAGATTATCTGCCTACTGAGGAAAAGACATGCAAAAACAGAATTCCATAGGCTAAACCAGGGCACTGGGCAGCTTGAGTGAGATGGAGTGCATTCAGCCGGCACTGATAGGGTTCAATGGCAAGAACAACTGCCTGTCAAAAGATAGGGCTTAGGATGTGTACCTCAGAACCAAGCCGGCATGTGACCTTGTGTAGGTCGTTTTAATTTCTCTGATTTCCAGTTTCCTGCTCTGTGCGCTCAGCAGTTGCTCAGGTTCTTTCCAGCTATAAAACGGTGTGATTCTGTGACTGCTTCGGTGCTACATGTACATGTCCTTAGGGTCATTTTCTGTTGTGTTTTGGGCTGAGAGGAAAGCGAGGCACTGTGCTTTTTTTTTTTTCCCCAGGTTTTCCTTTCGGTTCTGTGTGCGTTACAGTATTGTAGTCACTGTGCATGTGCTATCGGTCCTTGAGACGTGAACTTGCGTTAAACCATCCCCCTCCACCCCCCATTTTCTGTTGAGCACTGGGTGTTATCCCTTTTGCATGTTATCTTGTTGCCTTATTGATTCTTGCCTTATTGAATCCTTCTTTCATCCGCTGTATATTAATAAGTAAGCCGGTCTTCTGCGTCTTTACCACGGAAGCACTGGATTCGAGTGCTGTGATTCATTTATTCCTTCAACAACCTTCATTGCACTTTTGCCCAGCTTCAGGCCACCCTTTGCAGCCAGATTATTCTGCAGGAGTTCAGCTCTGAGTTGTTCAGATGTCACCCTACCCTGTAGCACAGTTTCTTTGCTATTTAGGCTGATCACTAACCTTTTTATACATCTTGGAAAGCTGCAGGCCCTCTCTTCAGAAAATGCCAGATACAGGAGATGGAAAAAAAAGGTGTGAGCAGCCAAGGAAAGAAGGGGCACTTTAAAAAGCCTCATTACTCAAAACAGCACATAGTGTAATGTGGCTGGCATGCCGCCTGTAAGAGGGACAGTGGTTGAGGATTCGTTTGGAGAGTCAAGTTCCCCAGCCTCTGAGGGGCCCTGTGTCTGTGCAAGGCTGCCAGTTAAGATCGCACTTCATAGATGTTGGCGACATGGCTCGGATCGTCAATGTCAAAAAATGAGACACCTGGGGAGTTCCCATCATAGCTCAGTGGTTAACGAATCCGACTAGGAACCACGAGGTTGCAAGTTCCATTCCTGGCCTTGCTCAGTGGGTTAAGGATCCGGCGTTGCCATGAGCTGTGGTGTAGGTTGCAGAGGCGGCTCGGATCCTGCGTTGCTGTGGCTGTGGTGTAGGCCAGCGGCTACAGCTCTGATTAGACCCCTAGCCTGGGAACCTCCATACGCCGAGGGAGCGGCCCAAGAAATGGCAAAAAAGACCCAAAAAAAAAAAAAAAAAAGACCTGAACACAGGGAGATAGCGACAAGGCTCTTTACTTCTGCAGAAGGGCGCATGTGCTCAAAGAGCAAAGAAGAAAGGACCCTCCCTGTTTACCCCTAACGCAGGTGATGCACCTGTCCCCTTCCCATTGGTCAGGTCAGGGCGCACATTCATCTCCATTGGCTAATTTGAAACAAATTGTTACTGGGAGAAGAGGGAAAGAGGAGGGGGGTGGCAGGAAGGCATTGACACCAGAGCAAATTGGAGTCACCAAGATTTCCTTTGATAGAAAAGACATTATGTTTCTTCGCACATAGAGAAGCCGACGGCTTGGAGTCGTAGACATGCTTAGCCTTCCTCAGCTTCCTCAGTCACTGTCAGTCTTCTCTTCAGAAAGTGCATGACCTCTCAGAGATTTCCATCCAGTTTCACCCGATTGGCAGACACTAGCCCAGGCCCGTCCTTGACGCCCCCACCCTGCCCCTGCCAGGTTAGGAACTCCCAAGTTGATAGGAAGCAGTGAATGGTGGGTATTGCATTGTCATTTTTTATTTTTTATTTTTTTTTTAATTTTAAGAGTGACCATTTCAGAGGAAAAGCACACAGATCTTAAGTATACAGCTTAATTCTCATATGTATATAAATACGCATAGGATTCCAGGTAAGCAGGTAGCTGTTCGCCACATCAGAACAGAGCATATTTCTAGCTGCCCAGCAGGCTCTTTAACAGCCTTCCCCTCAACGATAACCAGAATTTTGACTTGTGTCTCCATGGGTTAGTGTTATCTGTCCTGCGCTTCATACCTGGAATCATAGTCTTATCTTGCCCAACTTTAGATTTTACCCAGCTTTTTGCGGAGATCACCCGTGTGTTGTTCGATACATCGGAAGTCCCTCCGTTTTTCATTGCATCGTCTATTCTTAAAAGATGACTTGTACCGCAGCACAAAGACCAGTTTGGGAGGATCCGAGCTGACGTGAGGAAGTGTGGATAGGAGGAAGCCGGACCTGGGCTGCAGGGTGGGCCTGAAGAGGAGAGGGCAGGCCTGCTTGGGAAGGTTCTGACCTAGAATATCGTTGGTTATTTGATGGTAGAGAATGGAGAAGAGAGAGGTCACTCTTCTGGCTTGTAAATCATGGAGCATTTCCAAGGAGAAGGTGATTAGGTCACTTTTGAGACCTTGAACGCTACTTATCTATGGCTTTCTGCAGGTCCAGATGAATTTGCTGGAAAGGTCAGAACTGAAGATGAAAACTCTTGAGAGTCATCAGCTCATAGTGGAATCTGAAGGGCAGGGAAACGATCGCCTAGGATTGGGGTTTAGAGGAGGAAGCAGCTGTGAAGCTACAAGTTTAAAGAGCAGTTGGGAGAGGAGGTTCTGACAGCAGAGGCTTAAAAAAATAGGGGGGCCCCAGGAGGAAGGTTTAACATGGAAGCCAAGGCCAGGCAGAGACCTTGGATCTGGGAGAGGGCTTTGAAGCTCCTCGAGGTGTGGTGTTTGGTGCCATCGCCGCTGCCCCCACTCCTCCCCCCGAGCTTTGTGACCTGTCTCCGGGCCTGCCGTCCACACTGAACTGTGTGGCTTCTCAGAAGAGAGGTGCTGTTTCTCCCCCTACTCGCTGCAGAGTCCTCCTCCCACCTAGTCCTCGAGAAGTGTCCAGGTTGCACCTATTTCTGAGGCAGCCCTGAGTTGGACGACCTTTCAGGAACTGAGTGCCTGAGCTTCCTGGGGGCCTCTCTTGCTGAGGGAGCTGGGGTGCGGGTGCCGGCCATGCCTGCCTGTGGCCAGGAACAGAGATGGGTGCAGAGCCGGAGGGGCAGCGGGCAGTGCCGCTCTCTGGGAACGCCCCCCCCGCCAGCAAGCTAGGTGGCTCCTTCGCTTACATAAGATGTGTGTGTTCTGGCAGGGAGGAGCTGCGCGAGTGAGTGTTCAGCAAAAATGATTTGTGTGGAGTTATTTTGAGACCCCACGGGAGGGAATGGCAGCCAAGCCCTGCAGTATTTTAAACTGCATCACTCATCTCCCAAGATTAATACATGCCAGAGCCTCGGCCAGAACGTTGGTAACAGGGAAATAAGCATCTTAGGGTCCTAACCAGTGAGAAATGTCAGTCCTCCCGCTCTACACGAGGCGCCTGGGAACTGGGTGTCTGCAGATTCCCCTGTACAGGCTCCTGTGATCCTGTCTGCCCTGAGGGCCGGAAGTGGCCGTTGCTTCTTTGGGGTTGGCCTGGCTGTGCAGCCACAGCTTAATTGTGCTCTGATTCGCTATAGAGGGAGCAGACTGGCTTTCCTTTAGGTAGAGAAGGGAGCCCCCTTTCGTGGTCCCCAAATCCATCATTCGGTGGTTGAGCTCCCTGTGGTTCCAGGCTGGCCGGGAGGGAGCCCACCTTCCCCGGGCAGAGCGTTCACCTTTCTCCTGACTCAGGCGTGAACAGCTGTCTGAGGGCGGCTGACTTACAGAAGAAGGAATTCTCCAGTTTAGTGACATTAGGGGAGACGGCCTCCGTATGAAACACTTTGCCTTGTTTTTGTTTCGCTCTCGGCTGTTGTGCTGTGACATTTGCCTCCCCTCCCCTCCTGCCGATAGCCGTCCTCTTAGCCATTCAGGAGCCGGGGTCTCCCTAGGATGCTGCCTAAGGGGGAAAAGGCCCTCCTTCCCCTCCACCCCCACCCCGGCTCCAAGGTTGTGTGGCTCCTTGTGCCAGGACGTCTTACTGCCTTCTGCCCCCAAGGGCTCCATCGGGGCTAGAGGACTTTTCGGTGCTTGCTAGACTGTGGAAGGAGGGTCCAGAAAGAAAGGACCCTGTCCGTGACTGCTGTTTTGTTTTGTTTTACATTTTTAGAGAACAAACAATTATTTAATGACACAAAGTATGGAAACAGAAAAATAGTCACACAAAACAGACAACCACATGGTATGTGGCTTTTTGGAGGGCCCCCCCCCCAGTTCCTTACAAGGACGTGCCCCCCAGTGTTTATTTTCAATGTAGATGCCGTGTAACAGGCCTCTCAGGCCTCAGCCCCTGTCCTCCTGGGAAGGTGTGGAAGGGGGCATGCTTGACGAGAGGCACTGCTCATGCTTGTGGCCCCCAAAGAGAGAAACTTGCTTCCCGCCCATTGCAGCCCCGAGGAGCCGCTGTCCATGGTCTGAAAGGCTCTGGCTGATGGCATTTCTGACTCTGATGCTGGACTAGGGCGGCCTGTTGGGAAGGGGCTGGGATATGATGAAGTGTGAACTTGAAACAGAAGAAAGTGAGAAAGCTCAAGCAAGCTGGCATCTAAAGTTTCCAGGATGGTGAAAGGGAGCCCGGCAGGCCGCCTAGGGTGCAAGGCAGGAGGGCGACTCCTGTCTTCTTTTGCCCTGGGCCGAAACTTGATTCCCCTGTGTGCCCTGCCCAGGAGTCCCCCGCTCCTGGGTCTGCTCTCCACCACTTCAGCCACTCTGGCTGAGTGCGGTTGTGGTACAGCCCTGGTGCCCCCTCCCCACAAAGAGCAGTTTCTGTTTGACCTGGTCGTCTCCACCGCCTCCGTCCTCTGCCCTTCAGTCCGCTTTCCTTGAAGGCGGGAGCCCACGCAAGTGTGCGCACGCGCACACCCCTGGGTTGTCACGGCGCCAGGAGCATCAGGCAGCGTGCTTGATGGCAAGCTGTGTTTGCGAGGTTGATCACCTCCACCCTCCTTAAACGCGCTGTTGCCACTTCCTTACCAGTCGTGCCCTTATTAGAAATCATGATTTGGGGCAGGCTTCTTGTCCCTGGGCTTGTGCCTCGTGCTGTCCTTTAGGTGTGAGTAATAAGCCCCCTGGAGCAGCTTTCCTTTCTCCCTTGAAGACGAGGCCCAGCCTGATGAGACAGGTTAATATCTCCCACTCGGCTGCAGATAATCACGCAGCTTGTCCGTCAGGCCCCTGATTTCCTCCCTGGCCGTCCTTTCTCTCCTGCTTTTCAACTGAAGCTTTGTATCTGGCATCACAGTTCAAATCCTGGTGCTTTGGTGCCCTGTTGCTACCCTGTGACAGGAGCTAAAAAGCCTCAATTTAAGTGCAAGCCGTGCTTTCAGTGTCCCACTGGCCACAGTGATGACTGAAATTGTCCCTTCTGCAATACTGCCCCAGTGGAGAGCAAAGGAAGCAGAATTCTTTCCTTTCCCTCGGGTTTTCCCAAACAGGGGAAACAGTCACTCCAGTGGAGCAGCCCTTCCCAGAATTCTGCAAAGTGGATTCTAGGCAGTGGTTTGGCTTTGTGCTTCCTTTTTATCCCCAAAAGCCCAGTGAATGAATGAGAGACAGAAATGAATAGGCTGCTTGTCACAACACCACCGGGGTCTCCACAGTGCCTGGGGCTGCTGCTGCGAGACAGAGTGGAGGTGGGCTGGAGAGGAGGCCGTGGAGGCCGCCCCCTTCCGCAGGCCGGCCCCCCTCTCCCCACAGTCCCTCCAGGGCTCCCACAACCCAGGGGTTCCTCCCGCACGACTGGAGCCATGTCTGGCGGCAGCCTCCTGCCTGGAGGAGAAGTCTAACTCTGCCTGGTCACGGGGTAGGCAGTCTCGCCATCCTTCCCCAACTCAGGCAGCACATTTCACCTCCAAAGACACCTCTCCACAGCGGTAAGAAGGGCTGCTCCCTGTGGAATGAGCCCCACCACCCCTTCAAACTTTTTAATTAAGTCAGCTAGGAAGGTAGTTGCTGCTGGAAGATGCCTTTTATATGACCCAGGCTTAGAGAGGAAAGAGAGGAGAATGGTAGGAAATCGAGTCCTGTGCCTTTTGAGGACCTGGGGATGTTTCGTCTGACAAGATAAGACATGAGGATGAGAGGAAATAGATGCTGGACTGTCTTCAAATACTTGCAAGGCCATCAGGGGAGTTAGTGGATGTTTTAGGTGGTCCCGAGGAATTGGGCCAGGTTTTAGAAGGCCTGGGGTGTCGGGCTGTGGCTTTCTGCCTTTAAGTGGTGAGTTGCTGGAAGCTGCTGCTGAAGGGTTTTGAGCAGAATATTGTGCTTTAGGAAAATTAATCAGCCAGGAAGAATCAGTCCAGGGGAAAATGGAGGGCAGGCAGGTAGATCAGAAGAGCTTGGCTCAAAGTGCCAGGAGCCTGAACAAGCAGTTGTGCTGGGGATTGGGAGGGTTCAATGGCTGATGCAGACAACCATGGAGGTGGAAATAATGGAATCAATGCCATGTGGCAGCCAAAGTAGGGACGCATCAGAAATAGCGAGGTTTTCTGAGGGGAGGGGTCCTGGTGCTGCAGTCGGGATAGGGGTCGAGGAAAGAAGCGGAGATTTAGCAAGAAGGTGAGTTTGATCTTAGACTTTTGAGTGTGGGGAATTGGCAGGATGGCACCGGGGAGCCGTCTGTCAGACTCGTGCAGATTGGGTCCCGAGCTTAGAGGACGTTCAGGATTACCTGTCTGTGGGGTCTGTGTGATCACGTGATGGAGAACATGAAAACGGGTGCACTTTCCAGGGGAGAGGGCAGAGGGAGAAAAGAAGAGGGCCCAAGATGTGACTGAGGGCAGCAGCAGGAAGACAAGGCCAGCGGCCCAGAGAGAGGACCCCAGGGGACAGAAGCAAAGGGAGGAAAGAATTCCACTACTGGGATGGCAGGTGAGAACTGTACCACCTCGCCCCCCAGAGCTCCCTGCAGCGTGGGACCCAGCGCCGTGTGGAGCAGGACTCCTGCCAAGAGGACATGAGCCTTGTCTGTGGGGAGGTGAGAGGAGGTTACTTTTCCGAGTCGAGGACGGAAATAAAGTCTGCGTGGCAGTGAGCCGTGTCACGGTGCCAGTATATTGTCATGGAGTGGAGGACACGGCTACCGTGAGGAGCACAGAACGGCAGCTCTGGACGTGTCGAGGTTTTGAATGGGGTCTGGGGGGGTAGAGTGGGAATGGAGGGGAGCACAGGAGCGCTGACGTTCTGGATCGGGGTGCAGAGAGTAAGCCTCGCTTCCCCTGAGCCGAGTCGGCTTCCTTCTTACCTTCTCAATCTCATGACCACAGGCTTTTTTAGTATCTTTATTATTATGCCTGAAGATACCCTTGGGGTTCCCTTTTGGCACATCGGGTTATGGATCCCGTGTTGTCACTGCCATGGCCTTGGTTCGATCCCTGGCTTGGGAATTTGCATACCCCCCCCAAAAGGTCGATCCTCGTGCTGTCCACTGCACTGACGCTCTGGTTCTGGGAAGATGAGCGCTGCCTCGCCTGGATTTTTTTACCCAGCGTCCAACGAGCTTTAAAGCATGAGTCGGCAAACTTTTCCTTTAGAGGAATGGACACTGAAATTTGAATTTCACAGTTTTTCACATGTCATAAAATAATCCTTTTTCAACCATTCAGATACGTCTGAGACATTCTTAACTCATGGGTTGTACAAAAACAGGCAGTGGGTTGGATTCGGTCCATAGGAAGTTGTCTGCCTAGCCTTTTTTTATGATGCTAACAAAAAAGAAAGAAAGAAGGAATCCCATTCTTCACCCAAAGCCCAGAATTGAAGCTGCTTATCAGGAATAGGATGTATTTAACTATCCAAGATCAGCCCGTGCTCTTGAAGAACCTTGGCTTTTCAGAATTCCTCTCGTTTTGGGCTTGTCCTTTATTTCTGTAAATATAAGAGGTGGAGTGCTCTTCCTCAGAGCTTCTCCGCGCTCAGATTTTTATTCATTCTCCTTGCTTTGGGGTCTTAGTATTCCTCACGCTGGCTGGTTTTTTTCTCCTCCGGTTCCACTAGCTGAGCATACTAATCTCTGGACACTGGGATTTCACTGGCCTCGGGAGGAGCAGCTCAGGAATTGTCTGAGCAGCAGGCACAGGAAGGGCAGTGGTTGAGAAATGTACTCCGAACAGCGCAGAACCACTTTGTTGAAATAACAACACAGCTTGGTTTAGTGAGAGTCACTCTAAATTGATGTGGGTAAGAAGCTCTGATATTTGGCTGCCAGGTGTATGGCCGGATACCTTCTGGAAGCTCGTGCTTACAGGTTCCACGTATGTGTTGCCTGGGGCGCTCTCCCTACCCTGGAGCTGCACTCTACCAGCTGGACAGTAGATTCACATTTTCCCCTTTATCCATGAATGTGGAATTTAAAAGACCAAGATTGGAAGTCCTTGGTACCGAAAATGAAACTTATTTTTATACATCTAAAGTTTTTATTTGATTTGAAGATAAAGTCACATGTTTAAAATAAGTCAGGAAAAGCAAAAGTTGAGGTTCTCATAGAAACCAACTCCCCCTCGCTGCTCAGACACAGGATTTGGTTTGCGCTTCTTAGGTGCCATCTCCATGGTGCCACGGTATTAGGTGTAAACTTGAGCAGTGCCGCTCTCTTGTCACAAGAGAGACCATTGTAGCCTTGGCTCTTAACCTCAAAGGCTTTGTTTTCCGTCATGAGGTCATGAGGTTATTGTTTTGGCACTGATAATTGGGAACAACCCAAAGGGAAAAAAATTGTAGAGGGCGCAGTTGTTTCCTTCTGCTCTGAGTTGGTGGTGATAACACTGCAGCTGCTGCGTACGGCAGCCCCCCAGACGAACACGTGTATTGTGAAGCAGACAGCCTGCCATCTCCACCCTACACAACAGGGAAAGCCTGGCTGGCGTGTTTCCCATGGCCGTGTGCTAAGGCGGCCCCAGGAAGGGAGCAGCCTTTTTTCTTCAGTGATAGTTTTTTTTCCTCCCTCTAAAAATGATTGTTTTCAGATCTTGCTCTGTGGTGGGAAGAATTCATAAAAGATTATTCTGATGCAGGCCCGATCGTTATCTGCCACACCAGCTCCATCTGAAAAAGCTTTTCTCTCTTTGGGGGATGATTCTTGGGTGTCTAAAGCCAAGGATAAATCAAGCTTGGTGAAGCCAGTTCTGCGCACTGCCTGGCGTGCCAGACCGAGGGCCAGCAATCCAGTATAAGGCCTTGAAGCCATCCCTTCTTTGTCTCCTCCTTGGACAGCGGTCAGTGACTTAGCATCTAACGCTCACTCTCCTTAAAGGCCCCGAAGTCAGAGTTACTCGATTCGCTCATGAACTCACCAAGTGTTACTAGGATGCATATGCGAACTTGGAAGAGGACGTGGTTATGACAGGTTTGTTGCATCTAGTTGTCTAGGTTTTCTTCTCTCTGGCATCGTCTTCAGCAGATAGTTATTGAGTATCTGCCCACCGTGGGCCAGATACTGTGACTCCAGAGAGAACCGGCGTAGAGTTACCAGAAATAACTGCAGAATGGGATCCCACCAACAGGCTAACAACTGGAGGTGAGACTTGCGACGTCAGCCCTCTGCTAGTGGTCCCGCTGTTGTGACTTGTGCTCCCTTCTGGAGGTGCCTCCCTCCACCCCTTCCTCTTCAAAGGGAGCCGCAGTTCCCGGCCCGTTGTGAAGACTGGATCTTATTGCCACTGTTCCCAGTTTGGTTTCTGGTCTTTGAGAAGGGGCATCAAACATCACCAAATCAGTCTCCCCTAAACAATCAGAACCATGAACTAAAAACAGCCTCGGCCTTACCTCTTTGCTCAGTTCTGACTCCCCAAACTACAATTACCTGAGGAGCTGGATCTTTTTAATTAGGATTTTCCTTCATTCTTCCTTTATCCCTTTATTCTCATCCCTGAAAGAGCGTTAGCAGTGACATGTTCCAAAATTGGCCCAGAAGATGCTACCTCCCCCGAGGTAACAAAATAGCGGTTCAGAGAACAAGGGAGAGTGTAAAGAATTTGAGACGATGCAAAATCCTTGTTTCATTTCTGACCCTTTTGATACAACTCGAAGCCCTCTACCACGTAGAACTTAACTCCTAGGAGGAACCACCTGTCTACCATTCGCCGTGCTCTTCGGGCCATTTTAGGAACGTGAAAGGGTAGGACCAGCTGCTCCTAAGTGGGACAGTTTGCAGATCCCGATTGTTAGCTGACTCACTGACATTTGCAGCTTGAGACCTCCAGAAAATTTCCACTTTAAAGCTTGTGAAAGAGGACTGAGAGCAAGCTTTTTGCTATGTGAGATGTGTGTTCCATTTCCAAGATCCGGCTGCGTGAGGCGGTTTGGCTTTGCATGTAGATTCAGGTGATAACCACGTTCCTTAAAATCAGGCAGATGGCCGCCGAGCCTCTGCGTTTCGTGCCGATGGCTTCAGAGTCCCGGCTTTTGTTCTTGGTGCTTGGGGAAAGAGGAGGAAAGGAAGGGAGTGTTCCTTTTCTTTGGCTCCATACAGAGTTAAACATCTTACTCTACGAAGTGGGGGTTTTTTTAATTTTGGTTTTCACTGGCGGGGAGGATGGCAGGGGAAAGTATAGAAATGGAACTAATTGAATGTGGGGCTAAAAATCTCCGCTGAGAGTCTGAGTTATAAATTGACCAGCTGCAGCAGCAGGGACTCGGGCAAAGGTATTGGAGCGCAGTCAGTGTGACAGGAAGCTGATTTCGGTGTTCTTCTGTGCCCGGCCTGGCCCGGCCCTTGACGTTTACTCCGGGGGATTGTGTACACAAAGACGGGGGATGTGTCCGCGCTTTCCTCTCTGGGAAACTTAGAGCATCTCACAGCCTTCCCACCCGGGGTCTTAGAGGCCAGGGATGAAGATGCTCGGTGACATGAGAGAGTCTCGTCCCCCGTCCCTTTCCCAGCTGTCTGTCCCCCGGCTCCACTTCTTCTGCTAACCAGGCATGTGCCACATGCCAGAGATGAGCACTGTTTTTGTTCTGAGAGCCCCGCAGAACTGCCTTTTTGTCTCCTCTGTGGTTTGTTTGATCATCAAAATTTGCAGTAAAATTTCAGGGAGCTTATTGAAAGTGAAGGTAACTTGGTTTGAATATTATTTAAGAAGATTTAAAATCTCTCTCCCTAAATTTAGAAAATGAAACCACAGTTCCCTGGTCTGGGCTGCTTTCACAGAAGCGGAGGGATGGGCTTCGTGGCCACCTTTCAGCTTTAGGATCGAGTAATTGCCTTTTCATTTCCATTGGGAAACTTATTTATAACCTCATAGTCATGCCCACACTAAGTTTTTCCGATATTTCATCCAGATTTTCTTTCCCCTAATAATTACACCCTCTGTTCTCAGGCTAAGCGTTTTCCCTCCTTTTCGTGTTTACACCTTTCAAATATTTGCGGATTGTTATCGTGTCACCCACTTAGTCACCGCTTAGCCGAGCTGTACAGATTTAGCACCTTTTATCTTCCCTTTCATGGCAGGCCTCCCCGCCCCTGAGTCATCTTCTCCCGCGCTCTCCAGCATCTGCTCCAGTTCTCCGCCCTTCCATGCGGCTGCATGGCTTCGTGGAGCCGGACATGGGTTCATGGGCGGGAATTGTTTTACACGATCTCGGTGCTCCGACTTCGGGTCTCACTGGTCCGTGCGGCCCACTTCCTCTCTGTCTTTAAATTGCAGTTCCCAGGTGTGACAGGTCCAGGACAGGGGGGCGGAACGCTTTTTCCATCCTCGAAGTGTTGGGTCACCAGGAGGATGCCATCGGCCCCTTTCCTGGTATTTGCAAAAAGTCTTCGACTCTGGCTCCTCATGAGCCACGTCCTTCTCTGTGTGTGTCCTTCTTTTCCAGAAGCATTTTTCACAAACAGCCATTCACCATTTGTTTAGAATCTGCAAAGTCGCTGTGTGCTGGGCAGTGTATGGGATGCTACTGAGAATAAGATCTGAATAAGACATAGTCCCCACCCTAAGAACAATTTAGATTGAGTTTTATTGGGGTTGGAAATACCAGATTCTCAGGCAGCCTTGCTCATGGAAGCAGTGAGGGGAGAGAGCAGATTATGGGAGTATCTATGAAACTCGTAGCCGGGATCCAAGGTAAGGTCAGATCTCAGCAGCGGGTGGCTGTGGGGCTGCAGTGGATCCAAGGACTTCACTGCCATCTCCCGTGTTAGTGATGCGCCCGCGTCCGCCCGCCTTACCCCCTGCTCCCGATGGGCCACCATTCTGCACACCGTCCACTTCACATTCCAGAAAGAATCTTTCTCATCTCTTAGCTTCCATTTCTCTTTAGACAGAGCTTTTTTTCCCTCAGCCAGCCTGGCCATGACTTGGTTATCCTTGAATCGGGTGCAGTAGCACCTCTCCCCTCCTTCATTTCTCACCTTCTGCTCTGACCTCTGTCCCCAGCTTTTGATCAGGGGAGAGGACAGAAGCCTGGGTCATGTGCTGGAAAACACAGCCGCCTGAGGCTGACCCTCCTCGAGGGACGGGCAGTGGGAGGCCCGTGATTGACTTGGCCGGCACAGCCTCCCGGCCGTCTCCTGGACACAGATGCATCCGCCTGACATAATCCAGTTATCGCATGTGAATTCTCAGGATTCTGCACCCTAGAGACAGCTGAATTCCCCACCAATAGCATACTTCATACAACGGCAGCAGAAAATACCGCCCTTGAGCCGGTAATGAAGCTTCATGAGTACAGAGTCTGCGTTTTAACCTTCCAACCCAGGGCCTCGCCCGGAGTGGGCACTGATACTTGTGAGGCGGAGGGAGGAACGGTCTGCCCAGGGGATTTTCAAGTATCCTAAAGTCAGCAGATGGCGAAGAGGAGGTCCACACGCCTCCTCTGTCCTCCCCACTGTAGTGTCCGTCGTAGCAACAAGCGCCCAGTGGACAAGCAAGAAGCCCCATCCACCAGTCCTTCCCACTGGTTACTGTTCCCCATAGACGTGTGTCTGCTGCAGCCAAGGCCTGGTCCCCTGTTGGCTGTACTGTGTGCCTTTGGGAAGCTCCCAAGCTAGCCGAGGCTGGTTGGCCACCCTTGCCTCTCACTCTCAATAAAGGAAAAAGCCACCACACTCTGAGCCCAGAGGCTTAATTATCATAAAACTCCACACACGGTGTACGACATTCGGAGCGGTACCTGACTCTCTCACATGGCCGTCGATAGAATCTCTCATAGAGCCATTATTGTATCATTAACAAGAATTTGTGCTTCTTGTTCCAAAGCCGACTTTCCGAAGTGTTTGTGTTAATTGACCTGGTTAGTCAGGGTCTCTAAATGTATCATTTCTTTTTAACAGAATGCTCTTATAGCCCAGCATTTTGCATTTGAAAGGGAGCACCCGATATTCCAGGAGTCCGACCTTGGGTGGGAACTCTCAAAGGGGCATAACCCAGACGGTAGAGAATTTGGAGCGCCTTCACTTTACAGACAGACCTTGGGGGCCCGGGAGGTTTTGTACTTTGTCAGCAGCAGAGTGAAAACAGAAATGACATGCTGACAGCTGGTGATGAATTTTTCTCTCTACGCCATATAAGATCAGGCAGATCCTCTCTTTTGTTTTTGAGTGATCTTGGTCAACCATTATACCCCAGAAAGCAGAGAAAAAGTGTGACAGATAGTGACTTTTTCCCTACGGGCCAGTCGGTCAGTAAGGCTTTTTAAGGAGGTCGGGGAGCCTAGGGAGCGGAGAGAGGACGCGCGTCTTGCCTGCCTCTCGTGTGTCTGCCCTCGATACAGATCGGCTGGGAAAGCCCCCACTGCGGGGGGGGGTCCTCTGTCGTCATTCTGACACACACCCCCACTGTGATAGGAAAGGAAATGTTCAAGAATGGTTGGGTGGGTTTTTTCGTTTGTTTGTTCATTTTCACAAAATGGTTTTTCTGGTTTTTGAATGGCTTGTCAGTGTCAGAGGTACGTGTGGCAGTCACCCTGCACGGGTGGCCTTTGAAGCCCAGTAGACTCCCGCATGTCCTGAGCTGTAGCAGTGCTGTGCCGGGGCGTTATCAGAAAAGACAGTGCTTGGCGGTCATACACGCGCCCCCCCACCCCCCAGAATTGGAGGCGCTCCCTTGCCTGGCCTCCTGCTCCCATTCCTGAGCTCCCCCCTTTGCTGCCTGTGGGCTGGCCTGCCCGCCCGGCCTGCAGCCTCCAGGGCTCACTCTTTTCTTTCTTCTGCTTTCTTTAGCCTCTTGTCTTGGTAACAGAGCGGCACACTGGCGACGCCAGCCCAGTCCCACAGTGGAGTCAGGTGCGGCGTGGGCCAGGCTCTTGGGAAAGAGAGTCAGCGGGACTCTTCCTGCTGACAGCACGTGCCTGTCCCCTGCTCCAGTGGCCTCTTCGGTCCTTCTGGCGCTCCGATATTACCTTGTTTGACTTCCTCTCTGTTAGTGGACAGCATATTTCTTGATCCCTTGGGAGCACCAAAGCAAGTCCCAAAGCTGGAAATAAGCACTCGAAAAATAAGCGTGACCCTTGAACTCTCCAAGAGGGCCGCAGGGCCTGCTCCTCCCTGCCGGCCTTCTCTCTCCACACCTCCATCTCATCCCAGGGTTCTCCACACCGTGGCCATGCCACACCAGAGAGCTCCAGTTACAACATGTCATAACTCTTCATGAAATAGGGAGACAGAGGGCAGCACATGTGGTCATGTGTGGAAGCTGTCACAGGGGTATCTGCATGACCCCTACGGAAGTGGAGGCATCATAATAAACACTGAAAGTTTGAGAACCACTGAGTTCCCATTGTGGCTCAGCAGTAACCAACCCAACTATCCTTGAGGATACGGGTTCGATCCCTGGCCTCCCTCAGTAAGTTAAGGATCCAGTGTTGCCATGAGCTGTGGTGTAGGTCGCAGACGTGGCTCAGATCTGGCGTGGCTGTGGCATAGGCCGGCAGCTGCAGCTCTGATTCGACCCCTAGCCTGGGAGCCTCCAAATGCCGCAGGTACAGCCCTACAAAGATAAAAAAAATAAAATAAAATGTAAAATGAAAGCTTTCTTTGGCTGTTAACATTGTAAAAATCAAGGGCTCTTTCATTTTCACTCGAGCCCCCATCTCTCCTTTCAAGGTTAATCTCAGGCTTTTTGACTCCGTGAATTTATTGATGCCTTTCTGGAAAATGAGTTCCACTTCTCTCTCACTGCCTGGCCCTGAGATGTGGGAGGGAGGAAGGGAGGCAGCCCAGTGATCTTGCCCACATGACTCTCAGGTAGGGCCTTTGCCATGCCGTCTTTGCGTGGGCGGGAGAAGAGCCCTGGCCACCAGCTCCAGCTGCTCCCCTGCTGCAGCTTCTCTCCGGCGCTGTGCTCCCTGTCCAGCAATCTGTTTCATGTCATGTGTTGCTTTTTTGAGGCCTGGTGGCTTGGAGAGAAAGCTCTGTTCTTGAGCTTCTGAAAACCTGGGTTATAAACTATGACCTTTCCTCTGAGCCTTATGACCTTGAATCTGTGCTGTGGCCAGAAACAAGAGCAGCCACCTGGCTTCATCCATAAGGGATGTACCTTCTGTCCCAGCAGTGGCAGCCCCTCTTCTCTCAAGACTCCCAGACTCCCTACCATCCTGTCTTCCTGGCCAAACCCTGCCGTGTTGCAGAAGGAGAGACCCGCAGGGACCTCAGATGTAGGCGTGAAGTGCATCCTCATATCATCTTTATACATATATTTAGTTTGGTTTTTGGCCGCCCCCTCAGCATACAGAAAAAGTTCTGGACCAGGAGCAGCCACCCAAGAGGCTGCAGTGACAAGGCTGGATCTTTAACCCACTGTGCCCCAAGAGAACTCCTCTCCCCTATATTTTGATTGTTTTCTTTTCCTATGTCTCTAGCCTAGTTGCAGTGTTGGCTTCATAATTACAGCCGCATTATGGATTTTTTGGAAATACTTCCAAGTCTAACTCAGACATCAAAATGTGACATGTCCTGGCCTGTCACAGGTGACCACTGTTGGTGATAAATATTTGCAAAACGAATGACTGAATCAGAGAGAGAAAGAAAGGCAGGCTACATCGGTTAGTGAGCACTTGTGCTGCAAGAAATACTATCCTTAGCTACATAGGGATGCAAAGGTGAGATTTTGTCCTCAGGAATCTTACAGGCTAGTATGGGGAATGAAAGGTGTCTGAGCTTTTGAGCGTGGGTAGTCGCTAATAGTGTTAATGATAATAATGATAAAGTAATCAGAGCTAAAATGTATGGAACCTTTCCGTATGTCAGGCATGGTACTAAATATTTTACTAAATAATCTCCCCTAATTCACCCAGCAGCCATGCGAAGTAGGTTTTACAGATAGGACAGCAGAAGCTTTGAAGGGGCTCAGTGACTTGGCCAAGGTCACAAATCTAACAAGTGATAAGATGTGAATCCAGGTCTTTGTGGCTGCAGCCACGCAAAACTTCATCAATATTCTGTATTGTTTTGTTTTTTCTGCGTCTCATTCTGAATGAAAAACCGCTGGTGCTCTTGTCCCAAATACAGCCCCAAGACGGAGGGCGGGGGTGTATTTGAAGAGGAAAATGACACCGAGCGCACACTCTGGAACTGGATGCGGAGGTCAGATAGTAAAGCCAAGGTGTCTAGGAGTCAGCCGCGCCGGCTCTCCGGAGGCGGAGTGGCTGGGGCTAGCCGTGTGATTGGTGAAGGGGCCACTTCTGTGAGCTGTGGTTAAAGCAGGGAGGCTACAGGGCTGTGAGGAGGGAGGATAGGAGATGAAGAGCCGTCCCACGTCTTGGCGGGCGTGGGAGGGGCGCCTCCTGCGCACCTTCTTTGGATCTCCCTGCGTTGCCCCATAACCCCCTGCGGCAGGACTGAGATGCCCGCCCCGTCCCGGCTGCCGTGATCCTGTGCGTTTTCCTGACCTCGGGCGAACTACACTCCCCGCGTCCACCGCGCCCTCGGCCCTGCCTCCGTGATGGCGTTCTCATCTCATGCCTGGGTCGTTGGCAGTGCAGGGGACCATCCTTGCTGTACACCAGGCCACGTGGGCCCCTTTTCATGGCAAACTCTTCTTTTCTCCTGACACAGGCATCGAATGCCCCAGAGGAGCCCGAAACCTCCCAGGCTTGGTGCAGGAGGGAGAGCCCTTCAGCGAGGAAGCAACGCTCTTCACCAAGGAACTGGTGCTGCAGCGAGAGGTAGGCCACCTTCCCGCTGCTTCTTGGCAGAGGAGGAGGGAGAAGATGGGGCTCCCTCAGTCCCATGTGTTTCTGCCGTGTCGGAGATCGGTCTGTCGCCTTCCCCGTCCGTGATCCATTCTGGGTCTGCCCACACCCTGTTCCTTGAGCCCTGCGTCACCGGCCAGCCGCGCTCCAACGCCTCCTCCCCACTGGTGCCCTGCGGTTCGTGGTGAATGCCAGGCCGGCCCCGCCAGGATCCTCAGGCAGAGAGCTCACGGCTTTGCCATCTCCTCCTTGGTGAATTAGCCTGAGCGGCCTGCCTCCAGCTGGATTTAGAAGCTTGACTAACCCTGTCAGGGGCCAATTTTCTTTGAACATTTATTTGTATCTTTGAGTAATTGCATTTTCTGTAGCGGGTTTTCTGACTTAATTTAATTGTATTTCTCTTTCTGCCTGTTGGGCTGGCTCTCACAGGCAGGAGTTCGGCTGCTCAGCTGCCATGGTGCCCGTCGTCTACCTGCTAATTTTTATCAAATCATAGTCAACAGATCCGTCTTCTTTGCAGGAGTATGCCAGTCACTCATCCTGCTCGGTGGGCACAAAAAAGGAACAGTGGGGGCGTGTGCTGGGCTCGGGCCTAGGATTTTAGATCTGCCTTTTGCCTCTTTTTTTTTTTTTTTTTTAAATGATCAAATCCATAGGGTACCTCCAGCTTTTAGGCAATATCATAATTCACACAGAATGAAAAAGATTGTGGGGGTCTTTGGCTTCTTGAGAGCAGGTGTGTGGGTGTCTTTGGGGGTATTCAGCAATGCACATGGCTGTTGATAGGCGTCAGCATCTCATTATGATTTGACACACTAGCGAAGGTACTGCAGGTGGGGGCTGAGCCCCCTTAGCTGTCTCCTCAGGCTCTCACGTCACCCTCTGTTTTGTGGGTGGTCGGCTGCACGTTTCTGTGAAGAAGCAGTCCTTGTGTGAACTGCAAGGGGTCCTCCCCTTTTTGTTAACTGCCCTCCATGGGTGAAATTATTACCAATTCAAGGGGGCCCCCTGCTTGAGACGTATTTCAAGAGTCCAGACACTCCTGCTATCTGTCAGTAGCTGTTGAAATTGTTGACGTGGCCCAGGAAGGGGGCAGGTATGTTCGAATTCCCTCCCTGTGTAACATTCCTTTGGCTATCGAACCACAGAGCAGTTTCATGTTGGGGAAGGCAGGTGAGTTTCACTCATGGTCATGACTTAGCGACTTCATAGCGGGAACAGGAACAGCTGTGTGTTGTGCTTTGAGGGAGGAAACCCCGCACCGGACTGCCTAAGACACCTGCTGGGAGCATCCTTATCACTTACTAAGTCCCATTTCTGTTCATTTCTCACTAGAGTCCTCTTCCTATTGTTTCGCATCCCCAAAGCTTCTTTCCCTTTCTTTTTCAACTCTTGTTTCCCCAGCCACTTTTCTTCCCAATTACGTTTCTGGCCGCTGGTGACCAAAAGCACAAAGGGGTCAAAGAGAATACTGACCGCTTAGACGGAGTGAGTGGCCCGAAGCTCTTGTGCTCTCGCATGGTTATTGCGACCTCACCTTTGTGTGTTTGCTGATATTTGATTGTTGAAAAAGATTAAAGAAAACAATGTCCCCTTCTTCTTTGATGCCCTGGCTTATAAGTGAGTTTGCAGATCCCTAGTCTAATCCAAAGTGGATATTTATCTTTCTTGGCTGTAGTGTCCTGTCTCTCATAGCTGTAAGGTGGGGCCTCTTGATAAAAAACCTTTCTCCATTTTCTTAGCTGCTTGTGTGATTACTTGGGCTGACTGTTTGGAAAGGTCTTTATCCAGAGGAAAGATGATTGTGGCCTAAATTGAGAATAACTCGGGATTTTGACCAAAGGAACCAGCTAATGGCCTGTTCTCCTGTGCATTTCCCTTCATATGACGGATGAAACGCTTCTGAACAGTGCGGGAAAGAAGGGAGGTTTGGGTTTGGTTATAGCCACCCCCCCACCCCCACCCCAAAGATCTAGAAAAGCCTGATGGGTGCGGTGATCCTTCCCACCCAGAGGAGAAAGGGCTCTGTGGTTGCCAGGTTGGCTGAGCATGGTCCACAGCCTCCCCCCTCATGCAGCGCTTACCTTTAGGGCAGCGTCCATCATGAGATTCCACTCCAGGAAGTCTTCTGGGGCTGAGCTGCTGCTGTGATGGCCGAAGTCAGTAGATTTGCTTACCTTGTACCTGTCCCCTTGCATTTAGCTCAGGTCATCAGGTATGTGACGGTGTGGTTGTCCTTGACCCCGCCCCACCCCGCCTCTGGACATTTGTTTTCGCTTTTTTGGGCCACACCCGTGGCTTGTGGAAATTCCTGGGCCAGGGATGGAACTCGCACCACAGCAACCACCCGAGCCGCTACAGTGACAATGCCGGGTCCTGAACCCACCGCTCCCCAGAGGAACTCCTACATTTTTTAAGTTACCATGTTTTTGGCCAGGATTTCTCTACCCCCCGCCTGCTTTTCCCAGTTCCTGTGAAACTGCTCCGTCATATAGGAAAGGAGCGACAACAGATTTCACAGCAGCCCCTGGGCCCCAAGTGGGAGCCCGCAGAGATACGTCCATCGGGTCGCACTCAGGAACCCACAGACCGACTCGGGAAGGATGTGGGCAGGGGAGTTAACTGTGTAACGGACGCCACCCCCAGGTCAGCCCCTCCTGGGAGCGGACAGAAAGCTGGGGTGCAAGGCACTTGGCGCTTGGCCCTGAAAAGTGACTGCTTGTCTACAAAGTGCATTGTCTTAGCGTTGGGTAGACAGGGCGGGTGCTGCTGCCTGCCGCCTCCTCTGCTTTGGCTGAAGACGCTGCATCCCACATCCTCACGTGGGGCTGCACTGCCTCACACAAGACTGCGCGCGTTTCAGATGAGACCTGAGGGCCCGATTTCCTGAAATGTGTTTTGCAGGACACCGGGCAGGACAGAGCTCCTGACATCTCTGGCCGTCACTCAGCTCATTTTCCTGAGTGTCTCCTCTGCCATCTCTCATCCTTTTTCTCCATCCTACTCCATGGTCCTTCTCCTCGGACACCGGTTCCTGTGGGTTCTCGTTCCTTTCTCCGAGTCGGGAGTCTGGGAGGGCTGTGCCAGGTCACTGGTCTGGTGTTCTGGTGGTGCTGCCAGCTTCAGGGCGAGAACAGTGAGCTAGACACCAGGTCATTAACCTGATTCTCTTTGTGACCTTGAAGGCCAAACCAGCCAAGCAACTCGCCGAGGACTTGAGCGGTTCTTCCCAGCCTCTTGCAGTTGGTACACAGCAGGCCTGGGCAGATCTGTCCCAGTGCACGTTTGTAAATAAAGCTTTATTGAAATACAGCCACACCCACCTCTTTAAGTACTGGCTCTGGCTCCTTTCATGTTACAGTAGCAGAGTTGAACAGTTGCATCAGGGTGTGTGGTCTGCAAAGCCTAAAATATTGACTATCTTTTTGTCTAAAATGTTTGCTGACCCCACTATACGGGTTTTGCCGAGTTGGTTTTAAATGGTATAGCCCTGAAAATGAGGTGGTTCTCATGTCCCCCACCTTTGAAGCTGGGTGACTTCTGGACACCATGTGCTTGATGACGCGCCCTTTGCCAGACGCCCCCTTGGCCTGCCTCATTTCAGGCAATTCCCTGCCACACTGCCAAGGACAGGAAGATCTGGTGTAATTTCCCAGATGGGGAATTGTGCCCGTGGCTAGCATCTTCCCAGAAGTAGTGGTGAGAGACAGACAGCATTAGATAACGGGCTTGAAAGTACAAACTCCAAGGTTTGCACACCCCAGTTACCTTTGGTTCTGGGAAAGCAGTTCCTTCCTGCCTGGGCATTCCTCTCTGAAACACTGAACCCGTGATCCCAAGCCATGTCTTCCTCTCGAAGCCCTTCCGGTGATGAAACCAGCCGTTTGGGATCTCTCCACACCTTCCTGTCGGAAGGCCAGCTAGCCAACACTCACTTGCTGACCCACGGTTTTTGGAGGGGGCGTGAGGTATTATGAATCAGATCAGTGCACTGTTCCGGGCTGTAGGCGGTGTGGTTGGGGGAGGGGAAGGAGCTTCTATGGAGGAACGGGGATCATTTCCAAGGCCCTCCTCAATGACCCCTTTGTCCTGAGAGCTGCGAAACTGCCCTTTGCCGCTGCCTGGAAAATGACGTCCTCGTGCTGGACAGCGAGCCGAAAACTCCGGCTGCTGCCCTGACCTATTTCCCTTCTTCCTGCTGGCCTCAAATGGGAGGATGTCCCCCCTGGGGAGCTCATTTTGCAGGCTGCAGTGGCCAGGACTCAGTCCCGGATTCCCTCCCTCCCTCCCTCCCACTACCCCTGCTTTTTTAAAAAACAAAAATGCATGAAAGCATCACAAGCAGCTGTTGCTGTTTGAAGAACAAGTATTTATGTTTCAGAGAAATACAGGCTCAGCGGTGAATACTGGTGTAAATTTAAGGGGGGGGGGTTCCTCTGGGAAAGAATTCTTAAAGGAAGGGAAAGTGGTTCCCTCCCCTTTGTTTTAGCAGCAAGCGTGCCTCACCTTGTCTGAAAAAACTAAACCAGTCTAAGCGGTTCACTTGATCTAATTCTGTTTTTCCCCATGCCCTTTGTCTTTTCCCCAAAGCCCTGTGGCACACGCCCTCTGACCCTTCCCATGGCAGCTCTGCGGGCCCCTTCCCTGTCGAGACACGTTGGGGGAGGAACAGTAGCTGAGTTCTATCTCTGGATTAAAGCGGTGAGGACAGCCTCGAGGAAATCCACTGGGGTGGCGGACACCCACTGCTCTCCGCCTCTCTGTCGGTGCCACGGCCCCTGGGAACCCTTGCTGAGCTGGGAATAATAACCTGCTGGAGAAGCAAGCCGCTGTCCGGCCACGGTGCATTTATTTGCACAAAGATACCCTGTTCTAGATTATCTCTGCCGCTGCCCAGGACAGAGGGAAGGCGGTAGAGCCAGCGCTCCAACCAGCTCTCTTCTCCCGCGAGGTGTTGCGGCGCTTCGGGGGCTAAAGCTCCTCTCCCCTCCCCACACACTCCTGACAGGTCATCACCCACCCGTGGTCTTTCAATCTGTTTTCCATTTAAGGCTATTTTCTTTGAAGGGGGGGGCTCAAGTAAAGACTTTCTGTCTTAATTGTGATAGAACTTTCATCTTATGTGTAGCATTTTCCAGTGTAAAAGCACTTTCATGTACAGTATTTTGTTTTAATCTCATGGCAAACCTCTAAGAAAAATACCATCCCTGGTTTTACAGTTCTGGAAACTAGGGTGCAGAGTAAACCACCTCTATTCACAAAGCTCGTTGTAGGACAGATAGCAGGACTCAAACGTCTGCGTTCCCCGTCTGGTGCTTTTTCCCCCAAAGCTTTGCCAGTTGTGCTATTAGAAGGTGGTCGTTCTTTTTAGCCATATTTTAGATCTCTCAACCCTTAAATGTCTGGGGCTAATGAATTCGTAAAAGGTCTTGCCGGAGATCCAACGCTGCCTGCGTGGTCAGGAGCCACTGAGTCTGCTTCTAGATGCTCTCGAGGCCACAGGGAGATCCTAGGCATTGCTGAGGCTGCGCCTGTCCTCGTCAAAGACCTTAGATCTTGTGATGGCCTGATTCCTGCCTCATCTGTTGCCTGGCCTTTGCGGCCCTTGCTTTTTATGTAATGATTCCTCTCTCAGCCTGTTTTGCTTCCTTTCAGTTTGATCATCCACATCGCCATTTCTCATCTTTTTAAAAGACCACTGGAAGTGCATTGTTTATAAATGTATAACTGCCCGTTGCCTCTGGGATAAAGTTCCGTCTCCTTAGCTGACATAGATCCTTGATGGCCTCTCAGCGTCATGGCCCCAGCCCTCGTTTCATAATCCACACCTCCTCAGAACTGACCTCACACTCTGGGTTCCCCACGCCAACATGCCCTCCCATCCCTCTGGGCAGCTCAAGCTCCCACGCAGCACCTTCGCCCCTGGCCTTCAAGATCCAGCTCCTTCTCTAGGAGGCCCGCCCTGGGTCTCTGAGGCTGGGTGAGATGGCCCTCCTTCAGCCCCCAAAGCGTCTGTCTTGTACTGGCCCGAGCTGAGTTCGTCTCATTAGATTGTCAGCTCCTCAGAGAGAGGAACCGGGTTTGGGTCTCTGTGGTCTCTGTATTTTGCCTAGTGTGTAAGAGACACTCAGTAGAGAGAGAGTTTATTAAGTCAACTAACCCAATCCCATGACCTCACTCTAGAGGCTGGGGAGAAGGCCTGTTCTTTGGCTGTCTGCTGTAGCCCCCTGGGAAGGCTGCCGCATTTGTGGCAGGGAGTCTCTGGCGTGCTGACGTTGGACACACAGCGGCTTGTTGAGGAATTCTCATGGGAAAAGTCAGTCACCCAGACCTGCCCGAGTGCTCACTGTGAGGCCCCACCCTCCGTGGGGCTCCGCATCGGCCCCGCTAGGATCTCTAAAGGCAAGGCTGTAAAGGTGTGTGAGTGTCCTGAAAAAATGCCAGCGTTCAAACAGAAAGCATTAGTGTCCCTTCACCACTTTCCTGATACAGGCCCCTTGTCTCTCTCCCTCCCTGCTTGTTTTCCATCCTCTGCTTTTGTTGATCTAACTATTAAATGAGCTGAGGGGTCACTGTGAAGTTCAAACTCCTCTTCAGTGTTCGGCTAGACACGCCATGTGATAGCAGGCTATTCTCTGCCCACTCACAGCCCCTTTATTTCTGGGCTCCTGGCCCTTGCCAAGTCTCTCTGGAACCTCTAGAAGGAGCGCCCTTAATTCCCATTCTAGCCCCTAGATGAAAATGGCATCAAAATGAGAAGAGGTGAGATCACAGCGAAGAATGTCACATGGCCCTTTTTTGTCCCCTTCCTCTGGCTACGGGGTCTCCCCTGTCGTCTTTGACACTCCTTGGGACCATTCCCCAGGAGCCTTCCCCAAGCCAGCTCAGCAGCATGCGCTGAGAGGAGCTAGCGGTGTGCTGGCTCCGGTGGGATTCCTCTCTGCAAAGCTGCTGGCTCAGCTGGCTCTTGTCTGTTTCCCTATTCTTCTGTCTGGAACTTTCATAGCTAGTCAAGCATAGCATTGCATCCATTCTTCTGAAATAGCTGCTGGGCCTAATTCCTCATTGGCTTGGCCGGGATCCTGTTACCTGTAGTTATGTCATAGAGCCTGACTGGTATAGGACTGAGAAGGCCCCACTGCCATCCGGAGGCTGGTGTTCACATCCCAGGCTGGCTGTTGGGCCCAGGGGCAGAAGAAGGTTTAGGTCCACCAGAGATTCGGTCTCTTTGGGATGTAGAGGAAGGTCTCAAGGATGTAATTCTACCTCAGGGAAGAGAATCCTTTTCAGCAGAGGGATTCTTCCTTTCCCTGGAGAATGGCTCCTAACTATTGTAAACTCTTCCTCGAGAGGCTTTCGTGTTTTCTCTGCCAGTTTAACTTGGTCTTTTTTAATATTCCTTCCAGTACAAGAAAAATTAGAGAGATAGTCTCTAGACTTGGTAAATTCCATTTCCTCCACAAGTAGAAGCCTTGGCAGTGCTTCTGAGTTTTCCCTCCCACCTTTAGTGCTAACCCACGTCACTCCCAGAGTAAAGATTGAAAGGCTCACATCTCATTGTTATAATGAGAATTTATAATTAATTATAATGAGACTTTATAATTTCAGTAAGGATATGAGAGACTTCCTCTTGCACCTTTCCGCTAGAAGGGTGCACAGTACTTAGTCTGAACCTTATCTAACTTGAGGCCTGGAAGTGAGGCTAGTGATTGCCGTTGAAGAATGCATTGACCGGTTCACTGAGAGATTACCACTACAAACGTTAAGGTCATGAAAAGCCTTCAAACAGAGCCTTGCTAAGCACAATCCCTGCCACCCGTGGCATTCGATACTATCTGCCTGTCTGACATAAAGCGATGTTCTTTATGAGCCATCCCTGTGGAAGACGGCTATGGCCAGGCACGTTCAGCCTCCTGGTCTACCCCCTGTAGCACCGTGACCTGGAACAAATGGAGAATTGCTATCAGGAGGTGAGAGACTGCTAGACTCTGCCGAGGTAAAGGTGCCCGGTGAGCTGGGGGCCATTTATTTTTATTTAGATTTCTCTCACCAGTTCAGTCATCCTGGGTATCCACTGCTTCTTAGGCTTTAGTTGGGGTTCTCTTTGAAAGGGGGTCAGGGCTCACATTCTTAATATAATGACAAAGGGCTGAAGAGAAGGGACTTGGAATTGCTGTTTTTCAGGTGGAATCCCTTATGAAGTCTGTCCACTTCTTTCTGGAAGCCTAATTTGGAAAATAGTTCTGTTTCATTAATACCTTCTTACTAGCAGATCATATTTTACTTGTCACACACAAGACAGCCTCATACAAACTTGCTCACTATGCTTCCGGAAATGCTTCACACCAAACCCCAACCCCCAGCCCACTCCCATGTACACTCAAGTGTGAGCTTTCAGGCCGGCATGTTTGGGGGTCTTGAGGCCTCATGCCTCCCTATTCTGTTTGTCCTGACTCTTCCCAGACATAACCCACTGCCTGGAATGTCACTGATTTCCCCTTGGAATCATATAATTCAGCTGATAGCATCTTAGAACACAGATCTTTATAATACACAGTAGCAGGGCTTCCTGAGCTGCCGGCCAAGAGTAAGCAGGTTGCATTTGCTCTCCAGGTAATACTAACATGCTGGGGTTTCTCATGTGACTCCCCCAAGGACACAGGTGTGAATCTTCTGGCAGGTGAAGCAACCTTAACCCTGCCCTCTTCTTGGCAGTAGCATGCCCACTTCCTGAGTCTGGCGCCAGGAACCAAACAAGACCCTCTGGGTTCCAAACCCAGCTTTATTGATGAACTCCCCACTTGCCACTCCACCCGTGACAGTTTCTGGTCAGCTGAACTTAAGTGGATTCTGAAAATGAAAGTGACCAATGGTCTGTCGTGAAAGGTAGTGGTGCGTGAAATCAGATTATGAGCAAAGCTTGAGAATGAACAGCAGAGATCACCTCACCTGGTCTGAACAACCTGCCTCACGTATCCAGCAAGGCTCAGCTCGTCCTCAGACCCTTCTCCAGATCGTTCAAGGACGTCTTTGCCTTCCTGGCCACTGACAAAGACTCTGTTAGTAACATGTGCACAGTCAGACCTGGGTTCTCCCTCCAGCTCCACCATCGACGGGGTGACCTTGGACCTGGTCCTTAGCCTCTCTGAAACCAGGGCAGTCTCAGCGCATAAGAGAATTCAATACGAATGGCGCCCCTGGGGTTGTGCAGAGCAGCTGTCCTGCTAAACCCAATTGCCTCACCTATACCAACGGTAGGGTGCCTTCTCTATTGGGTAGTTATGGAAATAATGTATATATATAAGGTGCCCAGCACTGGTGCCCTGGCAGACAGTAAACAGCAACAGCTCACAGCATCATTTTTACTATGAAATGAAAATTCTCTTGGAGTTGAGCTAAAATCTAGGATTGAAACTTCACTGAGGACAAATCACTATACCCGGAATAGGCAGGGTGGGTGGGTGCAGGCATGTTTGTTGGGAGCATCTAAGTAGAATCAGGGGTCAGGGTCTCTGCTGCTGCTGCTTCTGCAGCCTCCTGCTCCTTAGGACAGCTGCTTTCTGGGCAGTGTCACTGTCAGTGGAAAAACTAATGCCGAGAAGCCCTGAACCTACTCACAGAGCCTCTTCTAGACTTGACTTTGGACCATAGGTGAGCCATCTGCCACCAAGGAAGGGGAAGCCAGGACTCCACACGTACCGCATGGACATCTAAGAAATGGTGTGAAGGTCTGGACCAGGCACCCCCAGTGCCGCGAGGTGTTTGGAGGATGATCTGCCAACACCCAGGGTTTTCCCAGGCCTTCTCTCTGTTTACACTGGATTGTGACCTTGCTCATTTCCCAGTGTCACTGGGACTTGAGAACGAGGGCTACAGGGATGACTTGTCAGATCCTGGCTGGTCCACACGGCCCCATCCTCTGATGGTGTGACAGTGTTCTTTTTTTTTTTCCTGTACCACCTTACCATGACCACGGTAGTCTGGGATTGCCATGAGTTTATCTGTGATCTGTGTTAAACTGGAGGGTAGGAGGAGAGTGGAGCACCAGGCAGGAGCTCTAAAGAAAGATCTAGATGTTTGCCAGGATTGAAAGGGACAAGAAAAGGACCGTAGGGTGAATCCTTTGGGACGCTGCATGCAGCAAGAACAAAAGCTATCCATTGAGCCAGGAATGAAAAGCCGAATTAGAAGCCGCCTCACTGTGCCATTTTTCTCCCCAAATTAGCGTAAAGCTGCTCCTTCTCCCTTTCCCTTCTCTTGATGCAGTGGAGTTCTATGTAATGGTCACCAAAAAAAGGATCTTGGTATTGAATGCGGACCGAGAGGTGGAAGATCACGCCAGTGAGACCAACAGGTCCCTCCTTCCGCTACCAGAGCCCTGCATGTGCCTCTGCACTTCGCAGGCTCTCCAGTGCGGGCAGCGCTGGGATGCTGTTACCTCCCCAGTTAAATAAATCTAAAACTACTGACCCAGGATTTTATAGCAACACTGCAACCCTATATGAGGAAATGCAACAAATAGTCCATTACCACTGATTGGATATGGATTTTTTGGCCTGGCCACTTGCCACTTGGTAATTTTAGAATAGGGTCACTTTCGGAATTGGAAGATTCCTTGTTAGGAGGATACTGGTGTTTGCTAAATAGTTGTTTCTTATCTTCATGCCCTCTTCCAGCCGCAGGCGTGTCCTGAGTGTGGGGCGGTCTCTGTCTGCCTGGTGGAAACGGCCGGAGCTCATCCCTCATCGGTTTACAGGGCTGCAGACGTGGCCGTTTCTAAACGCCTAGGGTGCACTCAACCACTTCCTCCTCCTCAGCTCAGCACTTCCACTCTAAAGGCATCAGCAGCTTTGTAACTTGCATTTTATTCTGCTCTCTCTACGTTTTGGCCCTTCAGGTATTTGTGGGAGGCAGGTCCGGAGGCTGGCGAGCTGTATTGTCATTGATTTCAGAACTAGACCCTGAGTCATTGTCTCTGGAGAATCACTTAAGCGAGAATGCCAGGAGCATCCTGACGGGCTCTCTGGGCTCTCACACACGGGCTTTTCCAGTTGGCTTCTGGTTTGTATTTGAAAGCTGGTGGCCTGCCTTGGTTTCACCATCTGCAAAGTGGGAGCACTCAGCCCTGTTCCACCTGGAGAATGCCCAAAGGCACAGTGGCAAGGTTCCTGAAGAGCCCCCAGTTACTCCCACCTATGGAGAGAGGGGTCACCAGGCCCCAGGTAACAAAGAATCACATGCAAGCTGAGGGCACTGTGTGACCTGGAGAGGGACCTCTGGCCAAGAGTTTTTTTCCCTCACCTGCATCTGAATAGTAAGACCCAACTGATGAAAGAGAACTGTTGTTCCTGGACCCTGACATCTGACCCTTCGTTACCTCAAAGGGCTACCGACGGGTCGAATTTCCGCTTTCCCTCTGCTGTACCATCTGTCTCTCACATTGCCTCTTTCTTGACATGACTTTGGTTCTGATAAGCAGTACTCCCTAAGCAGCGGCTGTCCCAGAGTACTGAAGCGGGTGCTCAGTCTTCCTTGAAGCCAACTGGTTGGACTAAGCCTGGGAATCAGACTGTCCATGGGTGCCTTCCCGTTAGGGGTTCATGTGCCTGTCCGTGATAACTGTGTCCCATTTCCTGGTTCGCCGGGAAGACTGTATTTACACACACAGTCATCACGCCTGTCTGCGTATGGTCCTAGGGTTCAGATCCTGCCTCTCACCTTCTGCTCTTGTTGACTCGTGGACGTGTCTTTCAGCCTAGAGTGTTTCAAAGGTCAAGCTTGAACCGCAGAAGCCATCTTCATGGTCATTACCAAGGATGACACAAGATAATTTCACGTTTATCTGCTGCTTGTCTGATTCTTTTTGCCAGTTGTCCCGGGCGTGGGGTGGATACAGTGAAGCCAGAAATTACTCTTAAACTATTCGATCCTTGCTTCCGCATGCAGAATTTTAGTCAGTTGTTGAGATAGCCCAGCCAAGCACCACCAAAGAATGGCAATGTCAGACATTCCTGAGGCCTTGGGATCTGCAGCGCCTCTTGACTCACGTCAGGAGGAGGCACGTGGCTTCACGAGCCCTGACGAGGCCGACCGAGCACGTGCAGTGCGGAGGGAGCCGTGAGGCCGCGCTTCACGGCAGCCCTGCAGGGGCTGAGGAGGGGCTCCTCTGACACCTTCGCCCGTGCCCCAAGCCTCCCTAACCCCCCAGGACAGGAAGACCACACTAGGGAGGTGCTGAGTTCTCGCACCGCCCAACTCCTTCCATCTGTCCTTCCTCTCTCACGCCTTTACCCTTCCCGTGTCTCCGTCATTTGTACAATATCGTTGGGAGGTGTTGAAAGGATCAATAGCAATTCACCTTTTCCCTTATTGATTAGAGTGGCGGCAAGGAAAAATGGCAGGCGGTCCCAATTCATTTATCATGAGCTATCCGTTTCCTACCAAGCCACCAGTGACCTCTCCCTCTACCTGTTACTTTGCTGGTCTGCTTCTGGGTTGCCCTTTGTTCCCAGGCTGCTGTAACAGGAATGAAAGAAGCCCTAGGTTCGGCTCCTGTAACCAAAGCTGGGTGGGAGGGAGACTGCAGGTAATGACAGGAAAAGACTGGAGCCTGTGCTTGGAGTCTGTGGCTTTGAGAGGTTGGCCAAAGGCGCTAAACTCGAGAGGCAGCGTGATGGACACACGTTGCTGCCTCCCCCAACGCCGCCCTCCCCGTTTTTCTGAAGGGCACAGTCTGGTTTTGTTACTCATTTTTCTACGGCGTGTAAACTGAGTGTGCTGAGTGAAAAGCCCAAGACCCCTGTGAACTGGCTGTCTTTGCTGTAGGAGCAGAGGTCCGTCCCTCTCTCCGTAAGCCGTCACCCCGGAGAGCTGGGGAGGGAAGGTGGTCGCACTTAGGAGGGCTCTCTTTGCACCAGGGCATAAAGCATGGAGATAGTTCTTCAGAAAAACACTCAGAAAGGGGTGTGTGGGGGTGGGGGTAAGCACCCTCTGACTCTCACTTGGGAAGGGTGATGGGGCCCCTTCATCAACATTTCAGGCACTGTGCACTGAAGAGTTCTTAAACCTTCATGCCGATTGGCATATACTTACGATGTCACTCACCTGGTGGGACCCCCAAGGATCTCTGAACCCTGAGGCACTCAAAAGAGTTGGCCCTGACCACGAAGGCAACACTTGGCCAGCCCAGCCTGTCTGCTCTCTCTGCGCCCTAGTTTAAATTTGTCAATCCTTTAGCACATACCCTTCCACGGAAGCACCTGTTGCCCGCCCTGCCCAGCAGAGTCGTTCAGCCCTCTCAGCCCCTCCACAGCACAAGCCAGTTCCAGACCCTCCAGTCTCTCGAGTTTTGGCTGGGGAGGCAGCAAGTGTTTGAGGGGCTCCCCAGAGGCTGCCCCTGCTCCGTGACCCCTGCCACCCAGCAGGTGGAGCCGCTCACCCGACCAGGCACCTCCCAGGGGCTACAGCTGCCATCAGGCAGCTTGCAATCTTTCATGTCAGGGCCCAGCACAGGGCCAGGCTTCTCCAGAGGAGCACTGCCACTGCCGTCATGCATCCTGAGTGACTGCCCAGTGGGTTGAGGTCACTCTTCTGGATGCTCCTGTCCCAGTAGGGAGATTTTGCTAGAAACCCAGTGCTGCTGTGTCAGGTAGCTCTGCGGTCTGCAGGTGCCAGACCTGAGCAGGCAGCCAGCTCTCTGTGAAGCTGGTTAATTACATGCGAAGCTGCCAGCAGGACCATTGTTCTTTTCCTATGGATCATTAATAACCATCCTGGCCTGCATAGATGGGGCGAGGGAAGTCTCGGACAAGTCCATCACCTTCCTCGGCTGCGATGGACAGGGTCTCCCTCCCTTTCGGTCTAAAGCTTTCACAATGGCTGGGGATGAGGAGAGGAAGGAAGAGAAGGACCTGTTTCCACTAGCGCATGGGTTTTTCTCCTAAGCTGGAAAGTGGCCCCCCGCTTTCAGAGCGTCTTGGCAGCCAGCATACAAAGGGTTCAGGGTTTGCCGTGGGTGGGAAGTGCTAGTGGCTCAGCTCCTAACGTTTGCAGCAAACTACAGAACGGGCCGGGTTTGGAGATGAGGCAACGAGCACGGCAGATGGCAAATAGTCCTGCTCACCGGGGCCCGACACGGGCACCCTCTTCTTCCTCCTGCCAGGACAGCCTCAGTCCTACACCTGAGTATAGCAAGCATTCCGGATCTTTTAAAAACTTCCTTAGACAAAGACGGAAGAAGGCAAAGCAAATAAAACATGGGGAACTCAGTAAAAAAACACTTCCTGTCAAAGAACCTAAAATAGAGCTCTTCCTTTGTTAGAGGAATTTGGAGTAGAAATCTACATTTCTCCATAGAGCACTGAGTGCAAAAATAAAAAAAATTAAAAAAAAACGAATTGGAAATAGAAATAAGAATGACCCATCAGCTTCCAAGGACTTGAGCGTACTGCCCTCAGAATACTGAAATGGCACATTTTATAGCTGCAGGGCCTCTAGCTGTTATACTGTCCGGCCGAAGGGTTCACAGTGGTTGGGGGACCAAGGCGGGAAGGAGGTCATCACTGGGCGCGTTCACACCGGAATCCCCAGGAGACCCGCCTTCTCCGAGGTCCCCTTGTGCTGTTCTCACCTGCGCCCCCGGCCGTGCAGCACGAGTAACACCTGGAGACTGTGACATTGGTGGCCTGTAAAAGGGAGTCGGGCGAATGTGACTGCGGGACAGAAGAGGTAAACTTGTGTGTTCTCCACGCTCTATTATTTTCGTGAGGAAGAAATAAGCTAAGTCAGGAGGAAGTTATCCGGGGCCTCAGTGCTCTGTAAAGAAGACTCTTTCTCGACAAGGATGCTGAGAGAACAGCACACAGGTTGCGAAGGCGTGCCAGAGAGGCAGGAGGACAGCTGTCTGACCCACCTGGAATTTTCCATTGCTTTTCCTGACACGTGAATCATAGAAAAGCTACTGTCTTTCACGCCAAAAACCGAGCTTCAGAAGAGCCCAAAAGAAACAGCCAAGGAGCGCTAACTCAGTTCAAAGGTTTTTCTTTCTTTCCTCTGTGCGCCTGTGTTGGGAGTCAGGAGGGCGGATTGCAGGGTGGTTTTGCTTTGTTTCGTTTACTGAGGGAATCCAGGGGAGGTGGTCAGAGTTCCTAGCTGGGATCACCCTCGAGCTCAGTCACTGTGTTGGGGTCCCATTCTCCTGAGCACAGGATGGTGCCCGGCTGCCTTTTCCTGCCCTCCCAGCACCCTGTGCTCCTAGACCTGCTCCCTCAACTCACGTAGGAGGCTGAACGAAAGCCATGCTGTGGTATCAGGTTCTGGGCTTCACCTCGGCCCTGTAGCTGAGGCTGGTCGCCGGCCATCATCTTAGCAGTGATGTCTGTTTGTCTTTCACGGGGTCGCCAAGTGGGGGAGGAACAAATTACATTTTCAGGCCGATTTAGTTTTATTAACTCTGATTTTTTTTTTCCTCCCTTTTCCAAAGCACAGCTCAATGAGCTAAACATACACACAAGGGTTATATTTAGTCCTGATGGTGTGGTGGAGTAGGGAAGGCACAAACACAGAGGTTTATCTGCTACCTAGTAAACACAGGGAGGTGTCCGGGCTGGAGAATTCAATAGTAATAATAAGCATTTATATGGTGCAATGACAACTTTGATACAGGGCATAATTTTCTGGGGATCGCTATTAATTGTGCTTCTGCCTGTGAACGGCCCCCTGGTGAGGGGCTTTGAACACCACACAGAGTTAAGCTATATTAAACATCAATTAAAACAGCGTAAAATAGAAACGGAATAAAATATGCAAAGGTCAGAGTGGCTGTGAACATGCAGACGAGGCCCTGGGGAGAGAGGGGTTAGGGCCTGGGGTGAGTCTAGTACACTGGTGGCTTCGGGCTCCTGGTTGCTCTAAGCTGTTTTCAGATGAGTAGGTTTGCTGGGGAGTAAATAATGGTACCTTCTAGCTTTCCTCAGTTCAATTCTTCCCCAAAGAGGTTTCAGAAATGCCTCATTGTGGCCAGCAAAAAAAAAAAAAAAAAAAAAGAGAGAGAGAGAGAGAACAACTAGCCAGTCTGCCAGCCCTCTCCTGGAGACCTGGGATGATGGGTGTGCTCCTTACCCGTGCTGTCCAGTGTAACAGCCACTGGCCACTTCTGGGTATCGCATACTTGAAATGTGGTTAGTGCAATCGAGGCACAGAATCTTTAATGAAATGTAATTTTAATTTAGCCACATGGGGCTCGTGGCCACCCACTGGACACACAGGACCTGTACCCTTTTTGCCCCCACCAAGCACTCAGGAAATGTTTGATTTGCACTCTTCTTCCTGAACCCATTTGTGCCTCCTCCCATACCTAGAACTTTTCTTCAATACTGTTTTTTTTTTTTTTTTTGACTCAGTCCTCTCATGCTCTTGACAGAACCTTCCAGATTCTTTCGTAAGGGGCATACATGATGCCCAGAAATGAGAAAGGAGAGCCACGCCTGCATCCAGACAGACAGGCGGGGTCTTGTCCTCGCCCCCTTTTCTCCTGAGAGCCCGGAGTCAGGCTAACTTGAGATATTTCCCCCTCTCCCGGGCAGCAAAGAAGGGCATGGCTTTGGATCTCTGGCACTGTCCCTGTTCCCACTGGATATCTGGCCGTTGAGCTCGCCAGAAGCTGCAGGGCTTACGAATTTCCCAGGTCATCCAGGGAACACGCACCTGAGGTCCCTGCGGCCCTGAACTGGGAAAATAGCTCTTCCCATGGCTCTCGCGACACTTGCGGAAAGCTTAGAATGAGTCCACTCACTGGAAAGACAGTGCAGTGGATCAAAGCACTAGACTCAGAATCCAAAAGGCCGTGTTTAAGGCCTGGCTCCTCCATTTACTCAATCTTTGACCTTGACGAGAATCATTCTACCTGCCCCGGGCTTCATCTTCCCCAATAAAAATGACTCTGCTAGAGTGAATGACCTCTGGGTGCTGAGAGGACCCAGAAAAGAGATCCGGAGAAAGAGGCCCTACACCTCCCACTCGTTACCCCCTTCAGGTGTCAAGTCTGCACCTCCTGAGCTGAGGCCACCGGGCGGCCTCCCCCATGTCTGGGTACCACTGACTCATCCTGGAAGTTGCCCAGCAGCACAAACCCCCCGGAGCCGGACAGGGTGGCATTGGCACACCCCTGCGAACCCTGGGGAGTCAACAACAGTCCCTGATCACTTGGGGGCCTCTTCAGAGATGACATTTTGGTCTCTTGCAGGAGGCGGCAGGGGTTCCTTGGCTTAAGCGGTAGGTTCATGAGGAAAAGAACGTACTTGATTGCGCCCCTCATCGTGGCTGGCTGGTTGCTCGCCAGCCCCCCTCCACCCAGCAGTCACTAAGTCACTCCAGGGGTTGTCCCCAGCCACCCAGAGCCCCTGTGGAGCTGCCAGCACTGCACAGCTCACACGGGGCCCTGTATCGTCTCTAATTGAGGAGCTGGTGAGCGGACGCCCTCGGTAGAGGTATTTTTAGCTGCAGTGATACAGCCTCGTCTTTTTGCAGGATGTTTTGTTTAGTTACTTTTTGAAATGAAGTAAGGAAAATTGAAGACTGGTCTCAAACCCCAGGGCAATACCAACACCCAAGAAGCTTTGGCGCCCCCCCCCCCCACCTCACCACAGGCCTCATTACTCCTGGCCAAGGCCAGACCCTGGGGCTCCAAGTTTGCCCAGAACCCCCGGCCAGAGAGACGGTGTATACAGAGGGCAAAGAGCTAGAAATAGAGGTGGCATGAAGCAGGCTGCCTGGTGTGAGGGGCCGAGTGAGTGGGCCTCGATTCCTGAAGTTTCAGCAGCCTGGCCTGGAACCAGGGGGTCTGTTCCATGGCTTGCTGATTTCCTAATGCTTTTTTTCCCTCCCCTTCGCCCTGGTCGGTGACTTTCTGGATTGTATACTACGTGGCTGGAGGCCGGAGGCCATTGGTGGAGCCTGTGTCAGACCCCGTAGAAGGGTCCTGGAGTGACAGGGCAGTTGTTCCCAGCCCTGGCTGCTCTCGGGAGCTGGGGGCTGCCGGAGGCTTAGGGAAGCGACTGCTAGCTGGGCCTCCCTGGCTTCATCAAGCACCAGCTTTTTAAGTTCTCCAGGTTCATTAGGTGATCCCGGGCATGCTGTTTGTGTGAGGCGTGATGGCGGCATTATGATTCTGGAAGAACGTGGCTGTGTTGTTCCGAGGTGCATGTGCTGAGGTGCGAAAGGGCGAGATGCCGTCGTGTCTGAGATAGGCTTTCAAATACTTCAGCGAAGAAAGAGGGAGAGGGATGAATCAAATAGGACAAATTTGAGAATTGTTGAGTCTGGGTGGTTGGTATATGGGAGTTCCTAACAATTCTCTATTTTCAGTGTTTTGGATCTTTCAAGTCAAAAGTTTTATAATGAAAAAAAAGTTTTTTAATTTAAAAGCTCTCCACTTTGCTGTACAGCAGAAATTAACACAACATTGTAAATCAACTATACTTCACTAAAACTTTAAAAAACAGGAAAAAAAAGAAAAAAGAAAAACAAACCTCCCTAGGTGAATCTAATGTTCATTTCAGGTTGAGAACTTGTGGTTTAAGAGAATAAATTTGGATCCCCGCAGCCTACATGAGCTCTGGTTTGGGATTTTGCGTAACCTAAGCTGAGCTCTTAGGGTGAGTTCCCGTGAGTAATCTGGACCCTCAGCTCTGGGGTAGATGAGCAGGGTGGGCACCGAGAACAGACTGGACTGTGTCTGTAACCAGAGCTCAGGGGGGACACGCAGACGGTCCCCTGCACCAAATGTCCTCAGTGTCAGAGAGCTGGGGTGCCGTGCGGTTTGCCTGCCGGCACTCCCACCCTGAGAACCTCGCTGGCTGCATTGTGACATAGGTCACAGGAGGGTCCTGATTGCCTCCATGTTCCACACTGTCCCTAGTGGGATTCTGCTGAAGCTGGGCTGCAGGTGGGGCGCTGAAACCTGCCCCCTCTCCCACTCATCCCCAGGAGTCCCCGTGTTCCCCGTGCTGCACACAAGTCCAGCATGGCTCTTTTGTGTCCTCAGTGTCTATTCCAACTCCCAGGCAGAGCTTTGCTCTGGCTGCTCAGCAGGTGGGGCACACAGCAGCTTGCTGCAGCCAAGCTAAATGGAGCTCAGGAGCTCGGGCTGGAAGCTTCTGTGCTACGTTTACACAGCCTTGCTTAGGACCCCAGCTTAGCATCTCTTCGTTCAGGGGCAAGCCGCTGGCTCTGCTTTACTCAGGGGGCTTTGCGAGTTACACCTAAACATTCAGCGAGGCTGTGTGTTGCTAAGGGAAGCTGAAGCAGAGGAAGGCTACACACTGCCAAGGTCAAACAGCCCAGAGCTTCCCTACCCAGTAGTATTTACCAAGAGCCTGAGTCCCCTCCTTCCCACTTCCAGGGGAAGCCTTGACAGAGTCCTGTCAGCAAATGCCAGCTTGAGAGAGGTGCGGCAGTCACCTCCTTGCCTCTGTAGGAGGGCTGGGAGCGTCTGTCTGCCCGCCCCCAGGGTCTGAGTCACTATTGGTCCTGCCACTGTCCAGTGCCTCGGTCCAGGATTCCAACGAGGGGAGCTTCTTCCTCGTGAGAACAGGCGGCTTCAGAGGTGCTGTGGGACCAGGGGAGGCGGGAGCTTTCCCTGACTCTGCTCCCCAGGACCTGTCTCCCCTGCCGCCACCCTCAGATCATCCATCGGAATCGTTTCCCCCGTTGCACCAAGCACCTCAAGGGCATCTGTCATGTCCACTGTTGCCCAGCACCTGGCACGGGGCCGCCCGCTGGACCTGCTCTAGACAAGCAGGCCAATGGAGACGTGAGCCAAAGAAGGGCTCTAGCAGGGAGTGTCAGTCAGCTAAGGGTCCGAAACCTAATGCTTAAAAAAGTAGTTTCTCATTTGTTTAGGCTTATGAACCGCAACTGTGATCTGGGGCCCTGCCTGAGTTGGTAGAGCAGCCTGTGACCCGGGCAGGCTTCTGGCCGATAATGGCCGTGGAGAAACACTCTTTGTTCCCTTCTCACTTGCCTTTGGAAGAAATGGCATTTTCTCTGTGCCTCGGCTTCTCCCACTTGCTATCCATGGGCCCTAACAATCTGCGCTCTCTGCTTGCCAGGCGCTCTGGGGAGGGTGACGTGTGTGTAGGAGGGTTTCCTTTTGGGGTTTTTTGGGCTGTCAGTCAAGTGATGCTTGGCCACTTTTCTTGGAAGTTACTCTCCTGAACCTGAATGAAACCTCAGGGCCATTAGCTCAGCTTAAGCGAAACCATGTACAAGAAGAGCTTCTGAAGTTAGTGATGGGACGGTCCTGTCTGACCGCTGAGTCTTATCCCTGTCCTCTCAAGTCCAGAGCAGAGGCTGTCATCCTGGGCGTGCCCTGAAATCACCCGGATGTTTTTGGGGTTTTTTTGGGTTTTTTTGTTTTTTTGTTTTTTGTTTTTTGGTCTTTTTTGTCTTTTTGCCTTTTCTAGGGCTGCACCAACGGTATGTGGAGGTTCCCAGGCTGGAGGTTGAATCGGAGCTATAGCCACTGGCCTACGCCACAGCCACAGCAACACCAGACCTGCGCCGCATCTTCGACCTACACCACTGTGCCACAACGGGAACTCCCCGGATGTATTTTTTAAATATCAAAGTACCATCTCCATCTCTGGTCTAGAGTCGGAACGCTAGTATTTTTTTAACAGCTCCCTATTGCGGGTCATATGTGCTCGGGATCCACACCCACTCTCTCAGCGTCTCACCAGAAGGAGCTGTAAAGGCACTTGGACATCCCACTGCTGAGCACCCCGTGTCACCTCCCTTAGCTAGTTCTGAGGCACAGCTGCCATCCCAGACTGTGAGGCCCATGGTGCAGCCCCACCCCCACCCCAGGCGCGCACACAGCCCAGTGCTCCTTAACCTTGGGCAGGGCCAGGGGGGGAGATAGGGATCTGTGGACAGCAGTTCGATCTTGTTTGGAGGGCGTTAGTGAGGAAGAACCACCCAGAGCTGTCTTTGCAGTTTGCTAAGATGAAGGTTTGGGTTTTGTTTTCATCTAGTTGGAGGGATGCTCGCCTGGGTGACACCCACCAGCTCCCAAGCATCCCCTCCCACCCTGCAGTAGAACCACCTGCCTTAGCAGTGAGAGGCAGGGCCAGACACCAGTTGAAATCCCAGACAGCTTCCTCCCCTCTCCCCGTATCTTGTCAGATATTTCAAGCCTTAAGTCCTTATTCAAGCTCTGCCTACTTGGCTGGCTGTTCTTGCACTTGAGCGGCTTGTTTGCCTGGACAGGTCCAAGCTGTCTGAGCCATCAGCAGCTGCACCTCCTCCCTCGCGCCTTCTGTCTGAGCCAACCTTGATTCGCAGCGGTGCAGATGGCCCCAGCTTTATCCAGTGACGTCTGCCACTCCCATCCTTCTCCTGCCCTGCTTTCCCACAGATGAAGGGGCCCAGCCAGGCCTGGCCTGTGGGTCGACCTGGGGCTGCTGTGGAGACCACTCTTAGTTCATGCTCTGGCATATTGAACCAGACAACACGCTTAAAAAAAAAAAAAAAAAAAAAAAATTTTTTTTTTTTTTTTAATCTGAATCACCTAAGACAAGGGTACAGCAAGGTCTACGTTCAGATTATGAAGGAAACACTTCCCAGTCTCCCTCAGAGCTGGCCTCTTTTTGCAGATAGCCTTCATTCTCCTCACTGTGCTTCCTGACTGTTACTGGGGGCTGCGAGAGCAGGTGTCAGACATCGCCCGTCTTTCATCTCCTCCCCTCTTCTCCCTTTAACACAGACACCCTCTCCCGCTCCCTGGCTTCTCAGACGGGCTCTGGGCACCGAAAGGTGGTGCCTGTAACGCCCTGCTTGAATCAGTTCCTCTCCTTTCCCCCTCGTCCCCCTCCGAGAGAAACAAAGTGGCGGATGACAAATGCGAGAGGGGCTGTAGGTGACCTTGTAGACGGAAAAGATAAGTCGCTCCAGGGCGAGGACCTCCCTCAGCCTCTCCCCAGGCTCGCCACCTGCCGAGCTGCAAACAAGGACCGGAGTGGGGACCCCATGCAGCAGGCTCGGCCTGAGTGAGACCCCCAGCCCGACCATCTGGCAGTGGCTCCTCGCCCACCTGTGCAGCTATGCACAGGGCACTCAGCAAGAAGGTTCCTAGACCTTGCCCGTGCTCCAGCAATGCCAGTGTTCCCATGATTTGCCCTGAGGCTCCGCTGCTATCCACACTGTTTGAAAGCATTCCTCTCCACTGGAGAAAAGGGTCCCAGTCTGAGGCTGCTCGCACTCAGCCCCACAGCCAGCCCTTTTCAAGGTGGGTATCAGGACTAAGCTCTGTTGCCCACTGTCTCTGCATCTTGCGGTATTTTCTTCAGGATTAGGGTATTCTTAATCCTTGATGCAGTATCTTTATTGGCACCCAAGCACCAATAACATAGTGGCTAAAGACAGGGGCTGCCTGAAGAGGCCTCTGCTTCTGTCCCCACAGTTAGAACCGGTCGTTTGGTGAGCACCGTCCCGTCCTGGTGAGCGTGAGACAGTCGAGGGGCCTTATTCCACCCAGACATCGTGGTTAGCTACAGCCTAGGGGCGGGGTCTCCTCTCATACCCGATTTGGGAAGTAGGAAGAAAGTCCCTTTACCCTGGCCAGCACCTAGGAACCTTCTTGTTTCTCTAAAGCCACATGATAGGTGTGTCACCAGGCTGGTCAACTTCTTGTTCTCGTGCGCTTCCGGCCAGCACTTTCTCTTCCTGCTACAGCTGTCGCTTAGCCTCTTAGCCCAGGAAACTTACTCTCTTGGATCCATTCTCTTCTCTTCCGCATTTGAGTGACCTGCCTGCTTTTGCTTTTGATCCCCAAATTCTTGTCATGGAGAACTGCTGGACTGAGAGTGACCCGCAGCCACAGTCCGGCAGTTCTCCAATTAGGTCCTCAGGATCTGAATTGACAGCATTTGTCCTAACCAACCTTTCTGAAGCCAAAAACCTTAGCCAGCAAGAACCGTGGCAGATGCACTACCACCCCAGCCCAGTTAGGCAGCAGGGCTCTGGCGGGGTGCTGCTCTCTCCTTCCTGCCAAGTCCCTCATCAGGCAACGGTGGTTCAAAGCCATGGAGATTGGGGCCGCTCTACCCTAACTCACTGTGGCACTGCCTGTAACCCTGCCTAGCCAGGGACCTAGAGGGCTGCCGGCTCTGCCCACATCACCTGGGCATCTGCCCGAGGCCCCAGGGGGCTGCAGAAGCACAGCTTCGAGCCACCCAGCTAAATTGCTCCTGTTGGCCCTGCACACGGCAGTCTCTCCGGTTCCTCGAGTGGCTTTCCCTGAAGTCATAGTCATGAGAGATGGCGCTGCTCTCTCTGGGGACAAGGAAGGAAAAGATGCCCGAGCTGTCTCTTCCTGGGTCTCAGTTTCCAGTGGAAAAGCCCCCGCTCCCCAGTCCGCAGTGTCTCCCACTCCACACACCACCCGTGATCCCAACACAGGCCATTTTGCAGCAGCCGCTCTACTCGGGGGCCAACTCTGCACCCTCGTGGTATTTGTGAGCTGAAGCAGTGAGGCCTGAACTTGCAAAGCAGAAATGAAATGACCCTGTGGGGCCCACAGGTACAGCACAGCCAGCATTTGTTTGGGGTATTGCTTTCCAAATATTACAGGGATCCGGTTGCTAGTTCTTGCCTGTGTGTGACGGTCACGTTCTGTCTCAGCCATGACATCTGAGCAGGGACAGGGGGAGAGAAAGCTTTGCTGCTGCACTCTGGCACCAGAAAATGGTTCTGTCTCCAGCAGGGAGTTCTCATTGGGGATCTGGCGAAGTCGCGCTCTAGAGAATCACCAGGGAGACCCCTCCATCTCCTGCCAAGCTAAACAAACCCTGCCCGTGCGCTCCTCTGAATCACACCTCCCTGCAGCTTCATCCCTCCTTCCCTGGCTCGGCACAGGCCCCTGCCTTACGGGAAAGTCCTGGGTTCTGCAAGAGAGGCATTTGAGGAGAAGTGAACCAATGGAGGGAGTGGGAGGGCCGCTCAGTCATCTCCTAGGTAAAAGGGAAAGGTCATCAGAGCCGTTCGGGGTCTGGGTTGGATTCCCGTTGACTCTGTCTTACTGCGGCAAAGGGGCCAGTGCACCGGGGCCAGCACTGGGCGCTGCCAACCCCATGCAGCTGCTGACAGCCAAGCACAAAGCGACGCATGCTCTGTAGACACAGATGGGTCTGCGTGTCAGCATGAGCCCATTTTTAGCCCTTGCCCAGGCAGGGCAGCCCATGACACAGTAATTTAATTAAATTTGCTCGTCTCCATGGCCCACATACTTGAAGAGGTTTGGGGGGAAGTGAATCTGGCCGAGGAACATCAACCCTGCCGCTCTGGCACTGCCCCAGAGCTGAGCCGCAGTGCCATAAAGGGTCTCGCCATCCTGAACACGGCCCAGGGCATCTGTCTGCACTGCAGGCCCTCTGGCCGGGCTGCGTGCTGGCACATCTGGCAAGGCAGCCTCGGGAAGCAGTCCGTCTCCATCACCGGGAAGCGACCCGGGGCCAAAGAAGGGGACTCCCCACCCCCTACTCAGGACCTGCTGGCAGCAGCCTCGGCAGTAACTGCAGCCACAGTGTTAGATTTCTGCACTGACTTCAGTGTGTGAGAAGGGAGAGGGCAGAATAAGAGGACCCCACCCGCAACTGACCCCGCAACCTCAGTTATCACCCCAGTTTCCGCCTTGCCCACATGCCCGTGCTTCTGCCCTGAACGTGATGGATATTTAGGGTCCTGAAAGTGCTTGACTGTATGTGTTACTGTGTTACGTATCTCAGATGTGATCACTGAGTTCACATCACACCCACACACTCCACACCCCTTCGACACCCCCCCCCAGCCCGCCTCCCAGCCGGCCGGCCTGCTGGCCTGGCGTTGTTTGACCTCCTCTAGGCTCCGCCCTCCGGTCCAGAGTGCCTGCCTCCCTCTCAGCCTTTTTGGCCCTGGGTCAGCAGGACCATGCCTGCGAGAGGCAGGTTCTCTGGTGAGCTTGGTCTCCCCTCCCAAGAGCACATCCTCCTGGCTGTAATCTCTCCTGCGCAATGATAATAGCAGCATCTCCGAGAGAAAGGAATTTCTCTGGCACTGCTCATCTCAACACCAGCGGAACACAGGCTGTTGCTTAGGAGTGGGAATCATTAGAGTCAGGCCATTATTGGAGGGGACCGGTCTCTAGGGGAGCTGGCAGAAATTACCGCTCCTTCATAGATGGAAACTCATTTGCTCAAAGCCCCCGCCCTCCTCTTTATGTCTCTGCCTTCCTCCACCTCCCCTCTTCTGAGCTTTGAAGCTGAAAAGAGAGGTAACTCCACCCAATCCAAGATGGCAAATTTCTGCTAAATTAACTTGGTTAAAAGAGATCCTTGGCCGAGAGCGGCTGTTTTCCAGAATGTTTCTGTTGGGACTTCACTGGAGACCATCATGAAGGAGACAGATTCTAATTAAATGCATGTGCTAAGATTCTAGCCAGGGTCACTCCATTCCCCAAGAGAGGATTTGTTGAGGTGGGGGAAAAGGAGACGTTCCCTCACTGCAGGCCCCGAGTCAGCCTGGACTGGCCGCTCTTTCCCCGTGAGGCTCCCTGAACTCCCGGTACCAGGCAAGGCGGCAGCAGAACTCTAGACGTCTCTGCTTCTTCCATGGTCGTCTTGACCTTGATTGGACCTCTGACATCGCACTTCTGCAGAACTTCCCTGTACAGGGTTACCTGTTCTTGACAGCTCTTTGCTTTTGTCGGGATGAGGAGAGCGGCCTCAGCCACTTTTAATGTGTTAGCTGTTTGGGCTGCCGTCAGTACTCCCTGCCCTGGAGGCCGCGGTTGAGGAGAAAGGAAAAGCTGCCTGATTTCCCAGCTCTGACTCCTTGAATGAAGTCAGGAGTGGGCACCATCTGTCTGAGAGCATTAAGTGTGGAAAGGCCTTCCCTCCCTGCAAGCAAAGGGTAAGGGACTGAACCAAACTGCACGCCCCAGGGGGCACCAATCCCTGGGTAGCTTCTGTCAGTGGCGCCCCCTGGAGTTGTAAGGCGTGGCGGCCCTGCCGCCGTTCAGCAGTAGAGTGGGTAGAGAACCCAGAAACCAGAGACCTGGTCTCCGCACCCATCCCCGGCTACCGGACACCTGCAGTCACACCTTCCAGGGCTCCATTTTCACCACAAATAAAATGAGAAGGTTCAACTAGATTGTCTGAATTTGAAATTCCCTTCACTTCTTGAAGTTAAAGCAGGAAACCACCATTCTGTCCTCCGTGGCCATTGCCGTTGCAGGGTCGCCAGCCTTGATAACACACTCGTGGTGTGAAGGTGTCCTCAGCTGGCAGGATAGCACTGATCCGAGCAGGTGGGGGCAGGAATGTGGACGGAGGATTAAGGAAAGGGAGAGCTACCCCGCAGCCCAGCGAGCTGAAGCCAGCATGGGGAAGAGGCCAATTCCTTATTCTTAACTTTGTAGGTCTCTGTGGCCTCAGAGCCTTTTTCCGTCAGAGGCATGCACACAACACACCCAGCAGTCGCCCTCACCTCCCTCACAAGGGAAACAAATGAAATGCAAACTTGCCCTGAGATATCTCAGTCTTGCCATGTCCCTCGAAGGCTCCTCTCCCCATTCCTTATTTAAAATTATCTTCCCTTCCCCTGGTTCCTGAAGCAGTCTCCTCCTCGGCCCTCCTCCTGTCTTACTCCAGACTTCCCCGGTTCATCCCCTTAAGAGATGAATCAGAAGAATATGCTGTCATGTCAGAAGGAAGCCATTGTCAATTCACACAGGCAGACGCTAATAGGATAAAGTATTATCCGACTTCCTTTAAGTCCAGAAATTAAGTCTTCTTGCAATGGTAATAGATTATAACTGGTATCTACTGCAGCTAGTAGGCCGCAGAAACAGGCTGTTAGTATCTGAGGCCTCGGCTCCATTTCGGGGATGGTGTTGGGCCTGTTGTGAGGGATGTGCTGAGAATTCCTTCAAACACAGCTGCCCTGTCCTGCGAACTGTCCTCGTGGAGAGCTACCCATAGCTCATGCCATTCACCGACCTGTAAGCTCATTCACTTCAGCTACAGGGTGGGATCTGAGTGGGAGGACCTGTCTGAATGCTGGTGATGAACCTTGGGTGAGTGGGTGGGGCCTCAGAAGCCTGGGAAGAAGCGCCCGAGGCCAGGAAAGCATACTTTGCACTAGGAGCAGTTAGTGTGAGAGCTCTCCTGTCACCCTGGGTGACTCACTGAGCAGCAGCGTGGCTTACCTGGTGACTAACTCAGCACCTGCACAGACAGGGGAACCGGGGTCGAGACCTTCCTGAACATTAATGTAAGAGCCTGCAGACTAAGGACTTGCCTCGGAAGAGGAAACGGAACTGTTAGAAGGAAGAAAGAGCCATCAAGCTTGTAAAAAGGAAGAATGTTGCAGGATATCCTGGGTCCGAGCATAGCAGATGGTTATACTCAAATAGTGATTATGGGGGGGGCAATTAATTGGGGTGCTTTTTTTTTTTTTTTTGCTTTTTAGGGCTTCACCCATGGCATACGGAAGTTCCCAGGCTAGGAATTAAATCGGAGCTGCAGCCACCAGCCTATGCCACAGCCACGCCAGATCTGAGCCGCGTCTGCAACCTACACCACAGCTCACGCAACACCGGATCCTTAACCCGCCGAGTGAGGCCAGGGATGGAACCTGCTTTCTCATGGGTACTATTCGAGTTTGTTACCGCTGAGCCACGACAGGAACTCCCTAGGGGTGCTTTTTATTACTGGGAGATAGAAGAAGGTGGGTGACTGCGAAAGAAACAAGGAGCTAAGGGCTGTCCCTCTGGTGTTTAGCAATTAATCTGAACTCGAGGAGCCGCTCCAGGCTTGTTCCCAGGTGCAGGATGGACAAACCTGAAAGGCTAAGTGCTGCTTTGGTGCATCCACTCCCCACACCTGCCCAGAGTGGCCTCTGTCTCAGTGCCTCCCTACTGGAGTTTTCAAACCCTTGAACGGGATAAGCTAGAGAAAACAGAGCATCTTCTCAAGTGCTAACTTCTTTGCCAAAAGCGCTCCTCCCAGGGCTGCCGCCACAGGCCAGGCCTGACCCCTCTGACTCACCGCCAGGGTCCATGCGCACCCAACTCCCAGTCAGCGTTACTTTTATGGGAAAATGCGATTGACATAACACCCTCCCTCCAATATAACACTTTTTGTGGATAAACAGTGAGCTGCACCCTCTCCTCCTCCCTCCCCTCTCCCCCCATGACTGTGCCTTGGTGAAAATAAGGGAGCCGGGCAGGATCCGAATTTGATTATAGCCCTGAGGGCGGGGTTCTCCCTCCAAGAAGTGGACAGCCTCCAGCCCAGGGAACAGGACTGTTGTGGGTAGGTGGTTTGGCCCAAGTACTGACAGCAAAGCTGGCACATTCCAGAGGATGAAACCTGTGATCATCTGAAAATCTAATTCTAGCCTCTCATTAGGAAATCAAAAGCATTCTTTCTTAGGCTTCTGTTGGAAAGTTGATCTCCCTGCTTTTCTTCTCCTCTCCTTCGTGCCCTGAATTTCACGCCACCCGTCCTCCCCTTTCCAGGGTCCAGCCAGCCTCCTGCTTGCCAGGGCAGAGGAGTCTCCCTGGCTTTCCTCCCTAACTGCATTGCAGCCCCTTAGCCTGTATATCTGCCATCGAGCTCCATTCTGCTCACTCGCCCAAATTATGGTGCTTTTTTTCTTCCCTGCCTTTCTTTCCTCCAAGCCCTTCCAACACTGCTGCAAAGCCCCGGCAGCCCTCTCTGTGCCTCCACAGGCCCCACCTCCCTTGGTAAAGCAGCCTGACAAAGCAACAGGGTGGGGTAGAAAAGGCCTGGGAAGCTTTCCCTCGTGGTCCAGGACCAGGGCTTCCTATAGATGTTTCCTGGCCTGGCCCTCAGCATGTGCACCACCGCCCGCAGAGGCAGCTTTCCTTTCTCCTGACTCACCACAAGGAAAGGTAATCTATTCCTGGATTAAGACAGGGCACTGGGCCCACGGAAGAGCTGGATTCAAGAACAGCGCACAAGGCACTGTCTTCCGGGGAAGGAAAGATCAGCCCATCTCTCCCATAGTGCTTGGGCTTGAAGATGCCCGTGACTCCTGGCTCATCCTCCTTTCTCTCTAGGATAGCGCAAGAGGCAGCTTCTCTCCTTGGACATGGGCGGGGTTCAAGAATAGAGGTGGTGATGGGTCAGCTAGTCAGTTGGTCCATCCCCTTAGCTGTATCGTCAGTTTTTTTAAATTGAAGTATATTTGATTAATCAGTGTTGTGTTTCTTGTGTGCAGCAAAGCGATTCACTTTGTATAGCATCAAGTTTCAATTCCCACCACAACCTATGAAGTAATGAGGTAGATACCAATATTGTGCCCATTTTACGGATGAGGGAAGTGAGTATTTGTCCCATGTCGCACAGCTAGTAAGCGATGGAGCTGGGATTCAACCCAGGAAGGTTGGCTCCAGAGTCTGTACTTGCAAGCACTATGCTATATTGCTTTGTAGATATGTATATTTCCCTGATCTGGTTCCCGAAGCCTTTGTCCCTGCTCCAAGAAGCAATTTACTTCATTTCAATTTAAAGCAAAGATGAAAACAACCTTAATCCACTGCCCACACCATTCTTCCCCCCTCTGGGGAAAAGGGTGCTTTCTGAATGGATGGAAACCAAGAGAGGTGCTTTTGAGCCAAAAGCTGCCTTGCAGTTTAGCTGAGGCAGGATTCAGAAATGGCGTGAACAGTGCTTGCATTAGCCGATGGCATGGCGTGCTGAGTGCCAGCAGAGGAGATAAAATCAGACATATGTTTGGATATAAATGTTCTCCCTCTTTTTCTCTTTTTCTTCTTCTCTAATTTTAAGCTCCTGCTGTTTTGTTGCAGTAAAATGTTGGAGCCTTAATTGTGGGCTCTGGCCCCCTTCTAAGGTAGTAGCCTGGGCTGAGTAAGGCCTACTTAGCCACCTACCCATCTCCACCGAAGGAAGCCAGAGCTCTCTCCACTGTTAATGGCCATGGACTCTAGATGTCTTCCCCTTTGACAGGAATTGCCTTGAAGGGACTTTTTATGTTGCTGCTGCACACACACCCCCGCCCCAAGTTGGTAGCCTCAATACATGTTAACATCCATGATAAAGCTAATGTCTCTAGGCCTTAGAAAGTAGCTTGTCATTCTACCTTCATGGACAACAGGATGCAGCTTCACACCAAAGCATGATAAAAGGCAACAGACTATGGGAGTGGCAGCCAGATCCTGATAAAGGGGCGAGGGGAGATAGAGTGGATGAGAGGAGTTGAGGGGGGCCACCCCTCCCCACATAGTCTCCTTGTTTAGCCAAATAAGCAGAAACCACTCCCCTGTGGGGAAGCTGCTCTGAGAGGGGCTCTAAGACCTCTGTCCATCCTCTACTCTGCGCAGCTTCCAAGGCCAAGGTTGGGAGAAGGCCAAGCCGCCCTGCCACTGTGAATACCCTGCCTTGTCCACTTCGCCTCTTCCCTAGCAGCCGTCACGCTCTGTGGGATCCTGTGGCTTCTGGCTGCCATGGAACCCAAGAATTGGGAAGCTGTTGTGTGTAATCCAAGTCCTTCGTGAGCACACGTGGGTGGCCCTTTGCCCAGCTCAAGGGCCCCTGTGGTCAGAGGTCTGCCTGGGCCTTCGAGGGCAGCAGAGCTGGTTCTGAAGGACACTGGACAGCTCTAGGAGGAAGGGGATGGGAACACAGCAGTATCTACAGGAAGGGCCCATTTTCACTGCTTTTTGGCCGGGAAGGAAATACGTTCCTGATAGCCAATAAGAACCTGAATGAGAAAGCACATTTGTTTTGGAAACCAAGAGACCTGGGGTTTCAGTCCCACCTCTTCCAGTAACTAATTAGCAGTATGACCTTGGATATATCTTGCCATTTCTCTGGGGCTCAGTTGCCTTGAGTTGCCATAAAATGTGAAGGGATTAGACTAAGTGATTTTTCATGGCCTTTAAAAAAATTCTATAATGAAAATCCTCTAACTCCATATAATCAGCAATAGTCTTTTTCCCTCTAACATGTTGCTATAACTACTCCCCTGAAGAGCTACCAACCCATGTTCCATTCTCAGCTAACAAATCCTAGCGCTCTGCCAGGCCCAGGATGAGTCACTAGCCCAGCATTAAGGGCTGCGCTTTAAAGGTGCTCATGGGACTCCCCTCTGAAAAGCTCTCCCAAGTGCCTGCCACACAAGAGGGCACAACAGCGTGGCCGCAGAGGCGAGGGCGGCTCTAAATGCCAAACCAGGGCCCAGGGTGGGGAGGAGGCCCAATAGGGAAAGGAACCACCCTTGCAGCTCTAAGGACACCCATGCGCAGGAACCACATTCTCAGTCTCCCCCAGCTCCTCTGAGGTTCCTTCTGGAAACCACTTCTTCCCCACCTCCCAAGACCTGCATATGCCCCACCCGCAGGACAAATGCATTTGTTCTCAGGACTCTTCCCCAGGAATGTTTTGGGCCCGTTTCTTCATTTCTCCCCCCAGATCTCTGTTCAGTCCCAGAGCCTTTGTCATCCCAGGGCTCCTGCCTAATTCCCTGACAGCCCAGATAGCTGTCAAAAAGGAGGGGTGTTAGGACATGGCTGCTCATCCTCTACTTCAGAAGCAGCCACTTCCTTCACAATTGCCCCAAATGTGTACGGGGAAGCAGCTCTAAACAGCCTGCGTTGTGTCTTAAGGCATTAGGCAAAGGGGAGGTTTCTTGCATTTTTTCCAACTGATCCTAGCCAAGTCCCACCCTTTTCTCTGCTGCAGTTTTCTCTCTCTCTATTGGGGGTAGGGTAGTAAAGGACAGGCAGAGGGAACAAATCTTTGTAGCCTGGGAACATGAATGGCAGTTTCTAAAAGTGTGAGCCCATGCATACATGCTGCCACAGACACTGAAACCTAGAAATTTTGTGATGGAAAATACACACACACACACACACACACACACACACACACGGAGGATTAAGATTTGGCCCTTTCTTCACCAGCTACTGCATAGTGCTCCCTGCCTCTCTCCCTGCTCAGCGCCAGGGAGCTCACACCCACTCATTCCCGATTCTCTGCATTAGTATAAACACGAGCGCCCGAGAGATGCAGGGTCCCAGTTCAGGCGTCGTGCCTGACGACATTCCTCCGCTGAGCATCAGGAAACGGACACCCACCACCACCGAGACAGGTCTGACCGTTCAGCACCCACAGAACAGAGGCAGCACAGCCTGTGGGATGTCTAAGCCCCACAGCATCATTGCAGTCCTCTTAAATCCAGGTCCCTGGGGTCCCTGAGTAGAGCTGGTACTGTCTGACCGGCAGCTTCTGCTGAGGTGGCATTTAACTCCTGGCCGGGTCCCAGGAGCTGGGGCTGACCCATTTCCCCCACTTTTCCAGGGCACAGGGAATTCGGTTCTACCCCCAACAGAGCCAGGGACTAACACACTTAGCTTGTGAACGGTGCACTAGAATCGGGGTGCTTTTATTTAAGCTAAGGAAAAGCGGTTGACAGCTCCAGCGGTTTCCCATACTTTAAAGAAACGGAACACTGTCCGCCCCTCCCGTTCTTGTCTTTAAATAGAAATGATTTGGTCGATGCTCATAAGAAGCTATAGGTTCAAGGGCTTACTCAAGTTAACCCTTTGGGGACATCGAATTAAAAATTGAACAATATTTATTAAAATACAAAAATACACTTTTCTCACATTACAATCAGTGTTCTTTTGTTGGCATCCCCCCACCCCACCCACCCCCTTTCAAATCTGAACCCTTTATTTCCTTTTAAAGCTAAAATAATAACTGAAAGAAGTTACATCATTAAATGGACCAGAATAACAGAGATCTCTGCCTTCCCCCCGCCCCAAGCCCCCCACTTTCTCTTCCGCCTCCTCCTGGGGCAGAGCTGGGAGCGGGAAGCCTCTCCCCCTTTGTGCTACATTCAACAGGACTCCTGGCGGAACTCACTCTGTGCGCATCTATTTATCACTTTGTTTTAACTGGATTTCACCTCTCTTTTGTGAACCATCCTGATGGGGAAAGGCTTCATGGCTTTAAATGAGCCTGAGCTCCTTTTCTTCTCTACTGCCCCCTCCCCATCACCACAACCAGTTGACATCAGCTGTAATAATCCCTAATGAATCAGCATTTAGAATAGTCACCAAATCACAAGCATGAGAAAAGCTTCCACTCCCCCAAGCTTCCCACTCCCAGCCTCTTCTCCCTTCTCTACCTTAAAACAAACAAGCCTTAAAAAAAAAAAAAATCATCAAATGCCATCATTGTCTACAATCATTTGTCAGATACCAGGAACAACAGGTGGATGTGGCACAATGCTGGTTATGGCCTCCTGTGAATACCTTCTCTCCATCCCCCTTCCCATCCCCCTCTGGTTGCCACCCCCCCTTTCAGGGGCCGCCTCCCTCTCCTGGGAAGCCCTGAATAGACACATGCCTTGCACAGAGTGGGTTAAGCCCAACGGCAGGAATCTGGTGCAGTGTGAAAGCATTTGACTGAGAGCTACGCCAGCTCCCTTCTCCCGAAGTGCTCTGTCAGGCGGGGCACACCGTGTCCCCGTGCACAAACCAAGAAGCCTTGTGCACAGGGACACACGTAAAGACTCAGTCCCTTTAAGGATTCATTTGAATTTTGGTGGTTTTCCCATTTAAAATACATTTTACAGATCTATCTTCCCCTTGGTCTTTGAAGAAAAAATTATTGCCTCTCAACATTTTAGCACAGTACAAATTCTTGGTGCTTTTTTTTTTTTTTTTTTGTATTTTTTGTTTGTTTAAATAAGATAAATCTGTAAAGACAGCTCTCAGCCTAAGAAAGATGTCTATAGAAATGGGTATTCCTGGGTCCTATGAAGCATCTTCTAAAAAATGACGGATTCAGTCTCTCTCCCCCCCACCCCCACCCCCCCGCAGCAGCCCGCACCCTAACTCTTTAGGGATGTTTGTTGGTGTTGGGTTTATCTTAGCAGTTTCAACCTTAAACCAGAAATCCCCTCTGGCAACACAGCCAGTTGACTTGTGGCTTCTACCCCACAGCATTCCCAAGGTCCCCCCACCCCCTTTAAATAGAACTTACAAGTTAGAAAATAGTTTGTTTTGATTTTCTTTTTAAATTTTAATATAATCTGTTTCTTTTACCAGCCCATAGATTTAATATATAAGCATATACAAGAAAAAGTCTCTCCCCACTCTGTACAAAAGTTGCTGTCTTTGTGTGTGTGTGTGTGTGTGTGTGTGCATTCTATTGCATTTTATAAGTTTTTTTGGGGGGAGGGGGAGTCATATTTGAGTTTCCTGTACCTTGTCCTTGGTATGGGTCTGAATTATATAAGGTTCAGAGATAGTGGTGACTGTGGGGTGCAGAGAGTTCCCCAGGCTGTTTTCTGTCCAGTGGGCCCCGTGTGCTGGTTTGTAGGTGTTGTAGTTAATATGGTCATGAATTGTGGGCAGCACGACTGCCCCCTCACCTGATACACCGGCTGGAGCTGCTGTTGCTGCCGCAGATGCCGCCGCCGCCGCCGCCGCCGCCGCCGCCGCCGCCGCCGGGAGGTCTTCATCCACCTGGATGATCTCAACTGTCCGGGCGGCTGCGACTGTACTCCTCTGCTGGTGCCGCTTGCGAAGTTTGTAGAAGACGATCAGCATGGCAGCAGCCAGCAGGGTCACCGCCACGAAGCAGCCAATGATGATCTTGGTGGTCTTCATGACTTCATCCAGGCTGGTCTGCATCTTATCATTGGTGTCCGTCGCGGTCACTGCCACCTGCTTGGGCACACGGGTGGTCTGAATGAGCACCGTGGTAGAGGTGGTGTATGCCGGCTGGTAACCCGTGGACGTCGTAGGAACAGGCTTGTACTTGCGCGTCGTGTCCTCGGGCGAGATCTCGGTGGTCTCCACTGTGACGGTGGTGAAGAAGCTGTAGTTGGAGGTGTTGAGCTCGGCCGTGCTCACGTTGAGGTAGGCCGAGGCATTGGAGTTGCCCGCCACGTTGGTCACCATGCATGTGTACACCCCGGTGTCTGAGAGCAGCACGTGGGAAAAGTTCAAGGTGCCATCGTTGAGGACGGAGATCCGCGGGTGGCGGGAGGCGTGGCTGAGCACTGTCCCATTGGGCAGCAGCCACTTCACGGAGGACATGGGGGGAGTCCGACACTTAAGTTCCGCCATCCGACCCTCGGAGATGTTGAGGTCCCGGGGAGCATCCATGATGAAGGGGGCGGAGCACTGGAAGGAGGCCTGGTCCACCTCTACCAGGTAGCGGCCTCGCATGTGCAAGGGAGCGTGACAGCGGCCACAGCAGGTGGAATTGGTGGGTATGTACTCCCGGAGCCACCAGGCTAGCCACAGGATGTCACAATCACAGTTCCAAGGATTGTGGTGCAGGTGCAACTCCACCAGGTACCTCAGGGGGGTGAAGAGGTCATGGGGCAGAGAAGAGAGGTTATTGTGGGCCAGGTTGAGTTCCACCAGCGAGGCCAGCCCATCAAAAGCGTTCCGCTCAATCAAGCTGACCTGTGAGTTCATGACCCAGAGCTTCTTGAGGGAGCTTAGGCCATGGAAGGAGCCAGGCCTGATCTCAGGGAAGTGGTTCCCTGACATCTCCAGCTCCTCCAGCCCCACCAGGGGGGTGAGATTGGGCATGTCTTTAATGTTGCACATGCCCAGGTTCAGGTACTTGAGGTTGAACAGTCCCTCAAAAGCCCCCTCAGAGATGTACTCCAGCTTCTTGAGCTCCCCCAAGTCCAGGCGCATGAGGGAGGGCACGCGGTTGAAGGCGTAAGAGGGGATGCTTTCTATGGGGTTGTTGCGAAGCCAGAGCTCCCGCAGCTTGGACAGGTATTCGAAGGCCCCGCTGGGGATGACTGTCAGCCAGTTGTCAAACAGCTCCAGGGTGTTGAGGCTGGCCAGGCCGTTGAAGGCCCCCACCTCGATCTGCCGGATGGAGTTCCTGCCCAGCTGCAGGACCTCCAGGTGGTGGAGGTGGCGGAAGGTGTCGGCCTGGATCATCTGGATGTTGTTTTCCATGAGGTTGAGGTACCGGGTGTTGGAAGGAATACCCTGCGGGACCTCGGAGAGGCCCCGGCGGGTGCACACCACCTTGCTGAACTGGTTACTGCACGAGCAGACCGACGGGCAGTTCTGGGGCCCGGCGGAGGCGGCAGCAGCGATGGCTGCGCACAGGATCCACACTTGCGCCGCGAGGTAGACGACGGGGAGCAGGACGGCATTCCAGGTGTGGTGCACAGTTACCTGCCACAAGAGCTTCATGGTGTGGCACGTTCATAATTCACCATCGCCTGGGATTTTGGCTCGGAAAGGAGAACCAGCCCTACCCCGGCTTAAGTGAGCTAGGAGCTCCTCTTTCCATCTGGAGAAGGAGGTGGGGAGGGGGCGATTAGAGACGGAGCAGATCGGCCGGGAACAATCCTGCCAAACTAAGAGTGGCCCCTCGTCTACCAGCCCCCCCACCTCAAGACCAGCCCTCGGAAAGCTGAGACTTTCTTTCCCCCCCCCCGCCCCCCGTTGCGACCATCCCCACCCAATCACTCGCTGTCACCTACCTCGGAAGGAAGGAAGGGAAGAATTGGCGTGGTGTCCTTAAGCGTTCTCCGCCAGAGCCGGCCACAGCGTTCCCATTCTCACTTCTTAGTTTTAATTAACAAAAGGGGGAAGCAGAGGGGGCGGGGAGGGCAGAGGGGAGGGGAGGGGACGGGTGGGGGAGACAAAATGGCTTCTAGTAAATCCGGAGCCGGCGAGCGGAGCGGCGGAGTTGAGGCGCGCCGGGAGAGCCAAGGCCCGGCGGGCTATGCAGGTGCATGCCCCCCCCTCAGCCCCAGCGCTTCCCGGCTTTGTCCTTGGACCCTGGCCCCGGCTCGCACCAGCCGAGGGGGAAGCCGCTTCATCGCCAGAGTGTGCCTCCAGCGCCCCCCGCCCGCTCCGGGGCTGCCACCCCGGCGGGGAATGAGGGGGCGCCCCGCAGCCTCCCAGGCCGCGTTCGCTGCCGGTGCTGCCGCCGCGCTGCCCCCTCTGCTTGTGTCGGCCGCTCCCGGCCCGAGGCAGCTGATGCAGTCGTTGGCTCGCGGTGCTGCGAGAGTTAAGAGGAGGTGTTCGCCGCTCCTTCGCCCTCCCCAGACACACACCCCCTTCTCGCCTCGCCTCGCCTCGCCTCTCAAGGGTTAAAAAGACCGAAGCCGGGCTTCGTTGGCCAGTCCGCCGGCTGCTGGTGCGCGGAGTAGTAATCCGTCCAGCCCCCCGAGGGGCAGCGGCGTGGAGGCAGCGCCGGGACCTGGTCGGCCGGCCGGAGGAGCGCGCGGCGCCCGGGTCGCCCCGCACCGCAGGCCCCTTCGGGGAGTCCGGGGGCGGGCACGGCCCCCGGCGGCGCGGAATTGCCCTCCGCAGCCGGGCCCCCGGCGCGCCGCGGGCTCTGGCTTTGTGCGGAGGGAGCGAGTTCGGGGCTCCGGCCCCCGGCGCCTTCAGCGGCTGCGCTGCCCGCGGACTGCTGCAGCGTCCCCAGCGCTGGCGGCGGCGTGAGCAGCGGGGGTCGCGGCTGCGGGAAACGCTTCGGAGCCCGGGAACATGGTCCCCGCTCGCTAGTGGCGGCGGCGGCGGCAGCAGCAGCGGGGCCCCTGCGCGCGGCGCCCACCGTCTCCTCCTCGCGCCGGGCTCGCGGTGTTGCAGGCAGCAGCCACGCAGACTGCTCTCTCATCCTTTTGTCCTTCAGTCAGAACGTGAATGTACTGCTGACGCATACTGTTCTGGGGAGAAGATTAGCGTGATGCAGTGCTCTTATGTATTAACACCGCTCCCCCTCCGCTGCCTGCCCTCGAGGGGTTAACGCCGGCGCTTTCCAGCGCCGCGCAGCCCCGAGCTCCGCGCCTCCGTCCCACTTCCTCCCTCCTTCCTTCCTTCCTTCCTCCCTTCCTTCCTCCCTCCTTCCTCTCTCCCCCACCCCCCACCCCCCTCCCCGGCCGCTTCCTCCCCGCCCCCTCTAGACGCGGGGAGCTGGCCGGCCGAGAGAGCCGGAGCGAGCGTCAAGTGAGGGGCCGCGCGCAAGTCGCAGGCGTTCGCAGCTATTTTGGTCCGATCGGAGGGAGCCGCCGGGTGGCCGCTGATAGGCTGGAGCTGCACAGGGCTGCTGCGGAGGGACCGCGCCGGCCCCGGCCCCCGCCCCCGCCCCGCACCCGGCGCCGGGCACCCTCAGTCTCTGGGCGCGGTGGGCTCACGGGCCGGGGAGCCGGAGGCGCGGCGTCCCGCGGCGGGGCTGCTGCAGTTGGCGGGCTTCCCGCCCGGACCGCGTCATCCTCACCCCCGCCGACTGCTGACGGGGCGCCCCGGCAGCGAGGCCCGGGCTGCACGCTCGGAGTTCAGAGCTGCGCGGAGGGACGCGGGGGCGGCCGGGGCGCTACTGCACAGATGCCTGTTCGTCCTGCCCCCTCCCTCACAGATTTCCTCACCTCTCCTCCGCTTTAACTAGGGCTTAAAATGATAGTTTTCTTAATGAGGGTTGCGGGGGAGGCAAACAGTGGAAGGAAAGACCAAGTGCGGGGAGCTGGGGGAATGACAACCTGGGACATCACAACAACCAGCAGGAAGGATCGAGGTGAACTCCCAGCAGCCACGGCACAACCGGTTCATTCATGCAGCTGGAGCTGCGGCGTCTCACTCTTCCCAGCCCGGCTCCCAGAGATTGGAGGGGGGACGGGTCCTAAACCTGCTGCTCCCCCCCCCCCCCCGCGCCGCCCCGAGCTTCACTGGCTCTTCTTAGTTGCCGGGACTCCCTGGGAGGAACTGCGTAGCAACCTGCCCCTTCGTCTGGTGAGAGGAGACCCGGCGGCATGTGACAGACCAGGGTAAAAGAGAGAAAAGGACTGGGTCTCCTTTTTCCCTCCCGGGAAAGTGACTGCCCCTTTCTCTGCCTAGTGGGGGTGGGGCCATCGGCGGCTAAGCCCTGGGAAGCCCGCTGGTAGGAAAATGGCTTTGGTTCAGTATTGCTTCTTTTCAAGGGCTACCTCCAGACTCCTTGTGCCCCGCCCCGCTCTGCCTTGGCAGGCTTGCCCGCCCATCACCTGGACGTGGGCTCGCGCTTATTAACAAGAGAAAGTCTCAGCTCTCTGGATTCTGCCACACCCTTATCTCAGTACCGTCTGCTGCCTAGTAACCCGAAAGCTCCTTAAATATGCCAGAGAATGTTTGAAGTCTCTGTTTCTGAATAGCATGGAAACAGTTCTGTTGTAGGCAAGTTGGATTCCCCATCGTTTACCAACTTTTTAAAAACATCTTTTTATTACAGTTGATTTACATTGTTCTGTCCATTTCAGCTGTACATACCAACTTTTTTATTATGCATTTGCAGTCAGATAAGAACATGAATAGCTGATATGTTAACCTGTGATCACATAGGAAGTGGTGGAGCCAGGCCTTGAACCCTGGCAAGAGCTCAGATGTCTTGGGCATGGAAGTGATGCTCCAGAATTTTCTGCCCGTGAGAACTCAGGTTTGTCTGCTATATGCTTTCCACTATCCTAGAGATGATTGGAAAGATAAATAGTTCTGTTCTTGTTTAATCTTTCTTTACCCGGTGACACAGTTGCCACAGTTGTTTCCATTTTATGGATGGAGGTAGTGAGCTCAGGCAGGCAGATAACATGCTCAAGGTCACATAACCGGAAGGCCACAGAGCCAGCATCTCAACGCAGTCTTCTCACCCCGAGCCCTGTGTTTTCATCACTGCAACAAAATCGTCCAATGTGTTCACTCTGCGTGGAGTAAATGCCAAGGCAAGGTGAGGGGACAGGCTACTTAAAACACTTCAGTGGGGCATTCCTGTCGTGGCTCCGTGGAAAGTAATCTAACTAGTATCCACAGAGGACACAGGTTCAATCTCTGGCCTCACTCAGGGGGTTCAAGATCCACCCTTGCCGTGAGCTGTGGTGTACGCTGGCAGCTGCAGCTCCAATTCAACCCCTAGCCTGGGAACTTCCACGTGCCATGGGGCGTGGCCATAAAAAACAAAAACAAAAACACCTTCAGTGAGATGTATGTAGACTGAAGGGCAGGAAAGGAGAGCCAAGAAAATAGATCCTTTAACTTGTTTTGCTCACAATTACTAATCAAAGGGAGAAGTGGAGATAAATTCCATCTGGGCTCTTTAGTGGCTCTTACTGCTTTCTTGACTAAGCCCCTTTTGCACATCATCAGCCTCAAGTGGGAAAGGCCCACCTTATACCTGGGTGTGAATCTAGCCTGATAGGGATCTGTGGAAGAGAATCCGAAACCTGCTCTTGAGAGGGCCCTCTCTTTGCCACCGCTGGCGTTGAGCCGGTCAGGTTCCAGAGGAGACCCTGGCCAAGTTCTGGATGGTGCCCTGGAATACGGCTCTCCCTCCTTCCTCGGGCAAAAGAGGGGCCGGCCTGCCTGGCTGGTGTAGGGAAATTCAGTCCCCATCTGTTGCGCTCCAGGCCCAGCAAGTGACAGGTCTGTCTCCATGCAGTGTAGAGGGGTGGAAGAGTAGGATCAAATCAGTGCTTAGTAATGAGGTGGCCTTGCGGTAAATATTTATGACGGATACTGATGGAGCTGAGAATGTCCAAGCTTCTCACTGCCCCCAGAGTTCTAGACAGGGCTCCTTTGCCCTCTGTAGGCCCGCCGGGCTGAGGGAGCATCAGAAAAACTACCAACCGGACCAAGAAGGCCGGGGGGGCCATGGCAGCACACACAGCTCTTTTCAACTGAAATTGGCCCTGAAGCCTCTCATCCTGTCACCCGAGTGTCATCTAGCCATCTGTCCGTTGCTCCTCACAGCCCCTGGTTCTGACTGACTCCTTGATTTGCTGCGGCGCCACCTGGGAATAAAAAGAAGAGAAAGGCTTCTGCTTTGAGGGGAAGAGAAGGAAGAAATTCTGGGTTGAGATCGTTTTCACTTGTGGTTTCCCACAGCGAGACGGCTGCTCTGAAGCCAGAGAGAGCTGAAGAAGCCAGCCCGTGACTGGGCGCGGCCTGTGTCAGCAGCTTGGCGCCTGCACTTTTGAAGACCAGGATATCGGCGTTCTAGACCCCTTTCTGCCACCGATTAGACATGTGACAGTGTTAAATTAAAACAGCCCTAAACCTTGGTTTCTTCGTTTATAAAGTGAAGGGAATGGGCTGCTTCCAGCTCTCACAGGCCGTGATTCCCACCCCACCTCAGACGTGAAGCTTTGTGAAGAAGGTTGATCCTTTGGGATTGTAGCCAAGTGTTGGAAATGAGCCACGAGGTTGAGAAGCAAATGGTTCCTTCAGTTTAATCTAGAGATCCACGGGGCCGCAGCCGCACAGGAGAGACTGTGTTTTCCCAGCGACTGAAAAGGCTCATAGATCACAGAGTGTTGAAGCTAAAAGAGGCCTTGGAGATCATCTGGACTTAACCTCTCATTTTATAAATGTCATTAATGAAGTTCAGAGAGGCCTCGTGACTTACCTAGAGCCACATGACTAATTAACATCAGAGTCTCTCTCCCTTCTGAGCTCAGCCCCTCAGTTAAGATGACGGTGTGTAGCTAACTGGCATTTACACCTGGGGCTTGGAGATGTTTCCAAATGCCTGTCCTCTGTGCTCTTGCATGCAGGGGCCATCCCTGTGCTTTGCTGGACTGGGCAAACAATGGGTCTCCGATTGGGGCTGGCTCTCGGGGGTCGTGGGGTGCGTCACCCGACCAGGAGAAATGGGGCTCCTAGTCAAAGCCTACGGTGGACCACTCCCTACCCGGGCTTGCATGGCTGAGGCATTATCCTCGGCAGCCACTAGATGTCCATAATGCCTCGCAGGGTTTGCCAGGTGTGAGCTGGGTGCTGTCTTGACTCCAGTAGGCTTTTGGGTCCCTTAAGGTGGGTCCGTCAGGGTCAAGAAGATCACCTGTGTCCTCCCTGAAACTCTAGTTCCTCTTTTCAGTACTGTCAGGCTGCCGAGCCCTCCTCAAGCACTGTCTCCATTTTTGTAGTCTTTATGCTGCCATTTTAACTACACAAGGAAGAAGCGCAAAGGAGGGAAAGGGATTTGGAAAACAGGAGGAAAGAAAAAGAAACAGAGTGTGGAAAGCGACCTCCCCAAAGGGAAAGGCATCAGTTGATGGGTGAATGCGCAGTGACAAGACATTTAAGAAATGCTCTTGGAGTTCCCTGGTGGCCTTGTGGTTAACGACTCGGTGTTGTCACTGCTGTGGCTCGGGTTCGATGCTGGCCCAGGAACTTCATGCTGTAGGAGTGGCCAAAATGGAAAAAGAAAAAAAAAAAAAATGGGAAGAAATGCTATGAGGAAAAGTCACCTTCTCCTGCCTAGGGCAGTGTGTGTGTATTTGCATCTCTCACCCGCTTCTACCCTCATGTACAGATACCCCTCCAGGGTGAACTGGTCATTAAGTTTCCATTTAATGGGTAAAGTCACCATTGCAAAAAAAGTCAGGTGATTCTTCTCACCCCTGATCCTGTAGCAAGCTAGTGACCATGCCATTACTACCCACAGTCATAAAGGGAATGGATTTCATTCCTTGAGCCTGATGATTCAGGGCGACACAGCTGTTCTGGAATCACGCACTCTCTCCAATGCCCTCACTGTTCTTCCCCCCCGCCCCAAGAACTCAGCTCTGTAAGGTAGTCAGAAGGAAGCAGACCTAAAAGCACTCTCCCTCCAGGTCCCATCCAGAGAAATTTGCAAAAATCCTCAGAAAAGACAAGACATGATGCTTAGTAAGAATGGCAAAAAGGGGCTTTTCTGAGGCTGGTTTCCAGGGGTTACACGGTTTCTATTTGGGCTGCCAGGCCTGAGTGGAGGGAGAATCCTCGCCACACCGCCACTGCCACCTCTTTGGGAATAGACCGTTTGTGCCCATTGTAGCCCCAGACAGAACAGAGAGGTCCAACCCAAAGCATTGGCAATGTACTCTTCAGGCGCACTAGCCTATTACAGACCCTGTGGTTTGTTTGTCCTTCTCTTTAACTGCCTTTGTATAGCAGTAACGATGATGTTAGCAGCAATATTTACTGCAGCATTGACAGGTGCCCATATTTAGTCATCACAACAGCTTTGTGAAGTGGGTACCACTGGAGTCCACATTTTGCAGATGAATTTCAGAAGTTTTCTCAGGAGCACAGAACCAGTGACTTTATCAGTTTCTTGAGGCTGTCATAACAAATTTCCACCGATTTGGTAGCTTAAAACATCAGAAATGTATTCTGGAGGCTGAGAGTGAAAAATCTGGTAGGCCCATCCTCCCTCCAAGGGCCCTGGGGGAGAGGCTCTTCCTGGCCCCTTGCCTGTTGCAGCTCCTGGCGACTGTTCCATTCCTTGACTTGTGGCTGCATCACGTCAATCTCTGGCTCTTGTCATGTTGAAGCCTCCTTTTGACTTCTGAGGAAACCTGTCATTGGCCTTAGGGCCCACTTGAACAGTCAAGGGTGACGTCATTGCAAGATCCTTAATTGTGTCTGCAAAGACCTTCTTTCCAAGTAGGGTGGTATTTACCAGAATGGGGTCCTTATCTGTCTGGGGCCCACTGCGCTCACTGCAGGGACAGAGCCTGGTTTCTAGCCAGATGTGAACGGTACAGCCATTGGGTCTTTCCATTGGAAAGGGAGGGGGTCCCTCAGTCAGTGCAACAGTTAGGAAACATCACTGAGCCGAGAGAGGGGGGTAGGTGGACCTGAGAAACTCAGAATCCGCCTCGATTCCTTTTCTTGATAATTTTCTCACTCTTTCTTTACATTGCCTGCAGATCTTATCCCAAAGACCTTGGGACATCCAAGCATTTACCAGTAGTATTAGAAGTACCTTTTGGCATTGCTATAAAATTTGCCTTGACTGTAACTAAGTCCCAGAAATGTTGAGCTTCCCACTCTCTGGAAATTAAGAAAGTCCTAAAGATCAGAGCCTAGCAGATGCAGATGTGGGAGTGAGAGTTAGGAGTATGTGGCTTTTCAAGTATCTCTAACACAGTTCAATCCTTAATCAGGAGTCTGTGCCTGCAGTTATACACATATACACAGTGGTCTTATAAATTTATTCATATTTTTGTTGGTGAAAACTCCAACATTTTTCCCCTGATAGGTTCCATTAGAGAGAGAGTGAATGAGTGAATGAATGAGTGTTTGTATCCTAGTGGGCATTATACTGTAGTGGTGGTTATGAAGAGTATTCTGGAACCAGAGAAACCTGGGTTCAAATCATGGTTCTCTCTCTCTCGCATGCTGTGTATGTAAGTTGCTTCTTTGAGCTTCAGACATTTTATGGGTAAAGTGGGATTAATAACTGTGGTACTACAGGACTAGAAGCAAGTAAGGAAAAATCCATCAGTCTTAGCTATAAGTAATAGTAGTAGCAGCTATTATTTTCTAGTAAGGAAACTGGTATAGAAGAGAAATATTTTTATCCAAAGTCAATTATTGAGAGAATCTTTTTTTTTTTCTTTTTCCTGCTTTTGCTATGGCACCTAATTTAGACCTTTCAGTTCTTCATTTAAGGTAGAAATTGTTTTTCATTGTTGGGTTTTTAATAGCTTTAAGATAATTTTAGACTTAGAGACGGGTTGAACATACAGACTATAGAATACAGTCTTCCCCCAGCTTTCTCTTAGGTTAACGTATCACAGAACATTGACTCAAAACTAGAAATTAAGGCATAGATTTTTACTCTTTCCCTCTATAGTCTATTCTTTACAGCCACGTGATCTTTGCAACATGCTATCAGATTTTGTTATTGATTTGCTTACAATGCCCCTCATAATTCAAATAACAACCAAACCCTCCTTAAGCCATCACGCCTCACCTGCTACTGTGCCCTCATGGTTCTGTTTTGTTGGGGGGTTTTTTATTTTTATTTTCTCTGCCCTCATGTGTTTTATCACCTTCCCACTCAGCCCTACCCTTCAGCTACACTGCTCTTCTTTCCTTTAGATTACTCTAAGCTGCTTCTCCCCGTTAGGGCCTCTGCTCTCTCCTCCATCTGGAATGTTCTTCCCCCACACCTTCAGGCGGTTGGCTCCTTCTTGAGCAGGTCTCCTGAGACTTTCTGTGACTACCCTGTCTTAGCCTACATTAGTCGTCCCACCGGTCATAGTCATGTCACGAGGTTTTGTTTTCTTATCTGATTGACCATTATCTGAACCGAGGTTGTGTATATATTTACTTGCACACCACATGGAAGCAGAGGCCTGTTTCAGCTTGTGCCCAGCACCTAGACCCTAGTCGTGAATTAATTATTTCGGAGGAAATAACTGACCCAAGTGAATAGAAGCTCAAGCCTCCCTAACGGCGCTTCAGTAGCCCCAGCCCTACTCCATAAATCTTTGCAAAGATAGATGGAAAATTACCAGCTTTTTTATTTTATTTTATTTTATTTTATTTTATTTGTCTTTTTAGGGCCATACCAGCAGCACATAGAGGTTCCCAGGCTAGAAGTCCAGTTGTAGCTGTAGCCACTGGCTTGTGCCACAGCCACAGCAATGCGGGATCTGAGCCGCATCTGGGACCTACACCACAGCTCACGGCAATGCCAGATTCTTAACGCACCAAGCAAGGCCAGGGATCAAACCCCCGCCCTCATGGATGCTAGTCGAGTTCATTAACCACTGAGCCACAACAGGAACTCTTTTTTTTTTTTTTTTTTTTGTAACACTGGAAAATTTGAGGAGGATCCTAGGGATCTTAAGGTTTTGCAATCCTCGATTTTTAGAAATCCTAGCCCCTTGCTGGCAGGTTTATAAGCGAGAGTTTTATGGAAGTATCACCAAGACTTACAGGCTCTTGGCAGTTGTGGAAAAGTGAAGAGTGAACAGAAGAGCAAGTATAGGCACACAAATACACTTATCTGTGCTCCTGGACGCATGTACCTGTCACTTTCAAATTTTGCTAAAGTGCATTTTCTCCAAAGGGAGTGAGGGCTGTTGCGCCTGAAATAGGGAACACCAGGACCGTGAGATCAAATGCTTTGAAAGTGGCTGTGCCAACGCTTTTTGCTAATTAAAGAATGTTAGGACAATCACCAGTAGCAGCAGTAAAGGGCGCCCCATTACCTCGCTTTATGGAGAGCTGAGTAAATTTAAAGGCAGCTATAAATATCCCGCCGAGTGCCGGAGCTACAACGCAGGAGCTGCAGCACAGTCGGTGGGCTCCCGGCTCAGCTCTGAGCAGAGCCTGGAGCTTCTGTCCAGGGTCCTTATCTCTGTTAGCTGTCAGTCCCCAAATTTTGCATGACTGAAGGACGAACACTTCCATCCACAGACCGTTCATTTAAAACACTTGGAGGAGATGAGCCAGCAGCTGTGTGGTGAGTCTGACCGGGAGCCCTGGCCGCCTTCTCCAACTTGGCTGTCGCCTTTCTTCTCCTGTTGTCTTGAGGGAACGTGATTCTTCATGTTGTCACTTCATTTTCCTTGACCGAAGATGTGTCACAGAATTTTTTTTAAATAGTCACGTGGCTTAGGGCTATTCTGAGAATATTCTGGGGTCCCTTACAGAGCTGCTCAGAGAGTGAACAAGGTGGGAACACAGCTTCTACACCTACTGTATGTAGGGCATTTCTGACTGAATTTAAGAAATATACTCAGCTTGGAACTTTTTCTGTGTGTTTCGTCTGCTCAGTTTGGCTTGAAACCTGTTGTGCCCTTTTCCGCTGCTGCTGCCGCCGCCGCCGCCGCTACCTGTGTCTGTCCCGTATCCTCCTAGGCCCTCTAATCCCCCTCGTTCACAGAGCGGCACCCTGTTGGCACTGCCTTCTCTCTGCCAGGCTTCTTGGTCGATCTTTATCTGTGGCCATCAAGCCACCTTGTTAATTGTTTGCAGTTTTATGCTGCCCGTCTCTGCAGTGGCCAGGGTTTTCTTGCTTCCTGTTCGGGGGGCCTCAGTGTACCATCTCGTACGGGCCCCCGTGAGGTGGGTTCATTTGTTTCCTGTAAAGAGTTTCTGAGGGAGACTTGGGCGACCCCTACTGAAAATGGGGGCTGGAATTTTGTCTCTTATTGCTGTTGTGACCATCCTCCAGCCCACCCCATCCTTGAGCAAAAGGACAGGCTCTTTCCCTTAGAAACGGAGGGGAGTGACGCCTTGGGAACACCAGGAGCCTAGCCTGGAACGCACACCACTGGCTTCCCCATGAGTCATCAGATGACCGATGGATGGGTTGGCTGACACCCAGGTTCCTGGATGCTGTGTTCCTTTTTCATTATATGAGCCTCTTCAGGAGTGGGATCTGCCCAGCCTCCAGCCTGCTCTTGACCCGTGGTTTGAGATGCACTTCTGTCTGCACATGTTTCCAGCGGGGATGACCTTTTTATCTCTAGAATTTGGGGTGGGTGAGCATGAAATAAGGGAACTAGGACACCTCGGCTCCTCTAGCAGATGTAGAGAGAATTAGAATTCCCCCGTTGCTTCCTCGGGAGTTGGTTGGTTGGTCAGTCTGTCATATTCATGTTCTTTCTCTTATTGCCTCTCTCACGCACAAGTTCTGAATTTGCCCCAAACCGATGAGTAGATTTATTTGTTTTCATACCAGGTAGCACAGCTGCCTTGAACCTCGTGCTCCTTCACCCCAGAATACTACTACCCCCAGCCATGAGTCCCGATCTTTGCAGTTTTTCCTCACTACCAGCCAGGGATGCGAAGCAGCGTGCTCTTGGGAGCCTGTCGTGTTGGTCTGCTGGGAACTCTTTCTCTGAAGGACAGCAGGCCGAAGCAGCTCTGCTTCTGATGAAGGGTGCTGAGGCCCCGGCGTTGTGGGGCCACCCACTGGTGATCTGGGAGTCTCCTCCCATGATGCCTGGACACTGGCAGCCTGGCTGGAGGAGCCCTTGTTGTCTACCACTTTCTGGGTGACGGGGACCGGTTTGTGTGACAGCCCAGTGAGGTTGCTTGATTTGTATTCCGTGCACAAGCCCTAAAAAACCATCTGAGAGGAGCCCTGCCAGCCAATAACTCTGAAAGGATTCTTTGTGCAAGTGAGCAGTCTCTGGACTGGTCGCGCTCCCTCCCCAGAGCTGGCCTCTCTGGCCCAGCAGCTCGGTGGTGCTTTGGAGCTGGCGCGGAGCCCCTGGGGATCCCGCCCCAAGAGGAGACCATCTTGGGATCCCAGGCGCATGGAGCAGCTTCAGCTCCGTCCTTCCTGCCCTGGCATCTGGCAGTCTGCCTCCAAATGCCAGTCTGTGGGATCTCTTCAAGGCCATGTGTGCACGCGAGACAGTAAGAAAGACGGCACATGAGAAGATCAACCAAGCCACCAAGAGGGGACGTTCTATGGCTTCCCTCTAGCGGAAACCTCCAAGAAGAGGGTGGGGCCTGTGTCTAGCACCCTGGGCTTGGTGGGGCTGCCCCACCTCTCTTTGAGCCGGCAGGACCCCGTGTGGGCCTGAGCCTTCTGATTTCCTAACCAGTTAAAGCAATCTTTTGCTCCTGTTGTCTGAAAAGGGACAGAAATGAGACCTTCCATCCCCATACATCTGGGGCCTGCAGGGTAAACACCTTTATCTCGTGGAGACCAAGAAGAGCTCCTGCTCTGGGAGGAGGCCAGACCCGCCTCTGCCCTTCAGCACCACCGCGGACAACACTGCCCCGTTGCCAGCACTGCTTAAAGGGTGGGCTTCCTGCCAGCTCTTGGTCTCTCGGAATGTTATTTGTTATTAAGGAACTTTCTAAACACATAACCTTGAGTCGCTTGCTTAGGTGAATAAGACCATTCTCGTTAAATTCTAAGAAGGAGAATTAAGTAGAGTTGAAGGATTTTCTAAAGACTCACATGTGGGCGCAGCCAAAGGCGGAAGGAGTCTTAGTCTTCGGAAGGGGTCTGACGTCTCTGTGTTAGGCTGTGTTTGTCAGAGAAGCCAAGAGATTGGCTGGGTGCCCATTAAGTAGGAGAGTGTAACCAGATAATTTTTTTTTAATCTTTTTTTCTTTCTTGTTTTGGTCTCTTTAGGGCCACACTTGCAGCATATGGAGGTTCCCAGGCGAGGGGTCTAATCGGAGCTACAGCTGCCAGCCTACATCACAGCCACAGCAACACGGCATCCTTAACCCACTGAGCAAGGCCAGGGATAGAACCCGAGTCCTCATGGATACTGGTTGGGTTTGTTACCGCTGAGCCATAACGGGAACTCCTAAAAATCTTTTTCTTTTAGAAGCCTCTTGGAAGGGTGTGCGCTTGAGAAAGGCGGGGTCGGGGGCTAAAGCCAGCAGATTCGGGTCTCCGGCACTGGCCCGTATTCAGCTCCTCCTGCGGAACGTTGGCTCCCCAAGAGGAACAGAGACGGATGTGGGTCCCACACAGACCCACCCACGGACCCGCTGCTGTCACATCTGGCTACTTGGGGAATGATTTTCCTTCGGCTGAAAGGAAGCTTTTCCAGGCTCGCTTCCCATCTCCGGGACCCTCTGCCTCACTTGGGCCCGTGGCCCTTGTGGTCAGTATGGTCATCACCTCCCCACGCGGTGCCATCGCAGTGCCATCGCGGCAGTCTGCGGCCCCGAGGCATAGCACTGGAGGATTTATGCAGACCCCACGCACAAAGGGACAAGCAGGCTCCTGAAGAAACAGGCCTGAGGGCCGCATCTAGCCCTGCCTGTTTCCCAGAGACCTTTGTCCCCTGGAACAGGTCAAGTATGAGCAAAAATTCTGAAACCAGTGACTTGAAAGCTGGTCACCGGGGGCTCTTCTGCATGAGCGCTGTGCACGTACAACATGCTTGTGTTGAAAAGTAAAAGTCTTCCTTGTTCTCACCTTGCCGAAATCATTCGTTGTTTTTTTCTCCCAAAGAAGATCGTGAAAAGGGGCTTAGAATAGAGAACGGGCTGTCTTCCCTTTCTCCTAACCTCTACCATCTTCTATTCCTCCTTTCATTCTTACTCCCGAGGGAACTCTTAAATTATAATCTTGTTAACGAACCCGACTGTGATCCATGAGGTTGCAGTTCGATCCCTGGCCTCACTCAGTGGGTTAAGGATCTGGCATTGCCAAAGTCACACAGGCGTGGCTCAGATCCACTGTGGCTGTGGCTGTGGCTGTGGTGTAGGCTGGCAGCTGTAGTTCCCATTTGATCCCTAGCCTACGAATTTCCACATGTTGTAGGTGTGGCCCTAAAAGGCAAAAAAAAGAGAGATCCTTCAAGAAAGGACATGGGATGGCCTTGCTGTCATCGTCAGCTATAACAGCCTTTTCCCATTTAGTCCTTTCTTTTTCCCCGTCATTCACGTGGAGTGGAAGGAATGAATCTGTTTCTGGATCAATGGGTCTCGTTCAGTCGTCGTCTGCATTGGTCTCTGCGGCCTGCTAATGCCATTTGTGTTTCTAAAATCCTCATTTTGCAAATCCACTTGTGTCCTGGGTTTAGCTTCTGATTACTGGATTAGTAGAGATTATATGGTCTGTCTGATGTCTTCTCCGAGCTTTCTATCAGATTCATGGCTATGAATTGAGAACTTTGTACATTGATAGAATGGAAACTAAAAGCAGAGAAGGGCTGATGAGGGAAAAAAGAAAAAGGATCTCATAAAGAATTAGAGTGGCATTGGTGCTGCTGTCGTGGCACAGTGGTTAACGAATCCAACTAGGAACCATGAGGTTATGGGTTCGATACCTGGCCCCGCTCAGTGAGTTAAGGATCCGGTGTTGCCATGAGCTGTGGTGTAGGTTGTAGATGCAGCTCAGATCCCATGTGACTGTGGCTGTGGTGTAGGCCGGCAGCTACAGCTCCCATTAGACCCCTAGCCTAGGAACCTCCATATGTCGTGGGTGTGGCCCTAGAAAAGACAAAAAAAAAAAAAGAATTAGAGTAGCATCAGCCCTGATACTTGAATCAGAACCAGGTAAGAACCTGAAAATAGACTTTATAGCTTATTTTTTTGGCCTGCAACCACAGCATGTGTAAGTTCCCAGGCAAGGGACTGAACCCACACCAAAGCAGCTACCCAAGCTGCTGCAGTGACAGATCCTTAATCCGCTACACCGCAAGGGAACTCTAGACTTTTTATCTCGACTTTATAACTCTGCTACTTCACCTGTGCCCTTTTCATGAGCTCTTGCCTTTCCTCCTCCCTACCCCATCATGGCACCAGAAAAGAGCTCTGAGCCAATGAATGCTCTGGGTGGCGTCCTTTGCTAAGGGCTCTCCTGTCATCATCCACCCCTATGGCCTCCATCGTGTCAGTTCTCATGAGACAACTCTTCTGTTTGTACATTGAGCACTCAAAAAGCTAGAAGAAAAAGGATAGAGATGGGCTTTGGGACCCAGGACAACTCTATGACTCAGAAATTTTAGGAGGTGCAGCCATCCAGCTCCGTGACGGAGGTTAAAAACGGGCACTTGGAACTGGAAAGGGCTCATGGGTCGCTCAGGCTGTATGTGTTTTACACCACAAGTACCAGAACATCTAAGCAGGAGATTTATTGTCTCACGTAAAAAGTCAGTCCTGCAGTCCCCTTGTGGCTCAGCGGGTTAAGGATCCGGCATTGTCACTGCTGTGGCTCTGGTCACTGGTTATTCTGGCCCAGGGAATTTCTGCATGCCACAGGTGTAGCCAAAAAAAGTCAGTCCCAAAGTAGGGCAGCTCCTGGAGTGTGGGGGGGGGGGGGGGGCGTAGTTTAACTGAGATGTGGCCCCAGGTCAGAATCAGGTACCTTGGTTCTTCCCTTCTTCTCTGCTGAGCCATTTCCTCAGCACGGTCACAGTTCTTTTGGCTGCAGGGTGGTTGCCAGAGCTCCAGGAACTGTAGCCCCACACACCAGCCTCCAAAGGCAGGAGAAACAGTGTCTCATTTGTGCCTCCCTTGTTAACAGCAAAAAAAAAAAAAGTCCTTCCCCACATGCTTCTCCCCTAACTTCCTCTTATATCTTATTGTGCAGACTTGGCTGACATGACTAAACTGAGGTGTGGGACCAGGGCAGAAGACTCTCCTCCCTCGCCCCAGTGATGGACTGAGACCAGGGGGTCATAGGGCCCATGAATTTGGGTGGGGAAAGAATTACTTCTTTATTTTTATTAGCCTCTAACTCAAATTTAGCATGTTTAGCCTGTCCTTTTTTTTTTTTTTTTTTTTTTTTCTTTTTAGGGCTGTACTCGAGGCATATGGAGGTTCCCAGGCTAGGGGTCAACTCGGAGCTACAGCTGCCCGGCCTGCACCACAGCCACGGCAACAGGGGCTCTGAGGCTCATCTGCAACCTATAACCACAGCTCACAGCAACGCCGGATCCTTAACCCACTGAGTGAGGCCGGGGATCAAACCTGCGTCCTGATGGATACTAGTCAGATTCGTTTCTGCTGAGCCACCCGGGAACTCCAGCATGTCCTCTGAATATGAATGTTAGCCAAAAATCATAGCAGAACTAGTGTATCCGTGACTTTACCACTGTTAGAAATCACAGGTATTTTTATATCATGTTATAGCAGTTGTAGGAATTTCAACGCACTGTTTATTCTGATCACCGCCTTGAAATTATAGCTGTCAGACCTACTGCTACATCTTGTTCTTTGTATGTGTTCATGAAGAAGCACATGTATTTGCCATATCGTGTTTTAGGCAGATTTTTAAAAATATTTTAAGAACTGTTTCGGAGTAATTGGTTTCTTTTGCAATCCTATATATTTTCATGAGTGTATCCAAATGTTATTCTGTGACGAGGTCTCAACTGCCAGAGGGTCCCATGGCACAAATTATAACAGGTCAGTTGGCACTTTCTGGAGAGGCACGTAGGCATCACAGAGACTGGCCAGCAGGGAGAAGGAGAAGTGGCTATAGCGCGGCAGGCGTCGGGCCTTTCCGCAGCGAGCGCCCAGAGACGCAGGGAACCTAAGGGCCACCGAGTGCTTCCGTCAGCTGCGTTTCATTTCCCGGGCCTCTCAAACCTCAGATATTCTTATGCCATCTACGCGCCATTGCCAAGTCCAGGCACCATCCAGATGTTATTTCCTTAATGGTTGTCTTTTAAACACTCTGTTCTTTCTGAACTTATTTTCAAAGGAACTTTTAAAAAACAGAAACATATCGCTTACTATAAATGAAATTTTAAGAAGAAATACAGACAACATAGAACAGGACTACCGAATTCTAGCTGAATGCTGTCTGTCGGCAAGGCTCTGAGCCTGTTTTTTGTTAGATGCTGAAGACAGATGAGCAGTAAACCAAGACTTTCGCCTTCACTTAGTCAGAGGAGTTGAGAAATAATTGAGAAAGAATAGCTCTGAGTGTGGTTGTCCTTCTGTGCCCTGTCACTGCCCCACCTAAAATAATTCAGTCCCTTGGAAAAAGCAGGGTGCTGATGGACTCCTCGTTTTACAGACGAGAAAACCCCACCTGCAGAGGAAATGAGGTTAGCCTGACTTAGTTGTCAGGAACGTGTCGTCTCTTAATGCCCCCTGCTTTCTAAGAACTCACAGACACTTTCACCAACTGCTGCTGGGACTTGGTCCAGGACAGACTTGAAGCTTTCTTACTTGTGGTTCATGGAATTCACCACCTTTCCTTTGCTTTGCTCGGTTCTCCCCCCACCCCCACCCCTTTTAAAGGTCAGGCTGGCATTTGCCTGTCTCCATGCTGACAGCATCTCTTCTGTTCGAGGGGATCCAGCCACTAGTTGTGAACCGATGAGGCCTGATGTTAGTTACTCAATGGGACTTTCGGGGGGAGGGCGTCAGTTTTGGAACCCACTGGCGAAAGAGGCAGCCCCTCTTGGCACAGCCCCCAAGCTCAAAAAGAGGCAAATGAGGTGAGCAGAGGCCCTAAAATGTCCGAAGACCAGGGCCTGCAACAGAGTAGTTTTAACCCTGGTCCCAGCAGGAGAGGAACACACAGAGGGGACTGAGCCGGACACGCAGCTTCAGGATGCAGAACCCGCGGCTGGAATAAGAGATCTTCCATCTAGAGAGAACTCACAAGCCCAGAGAAGTCACGTGGTTTACCTTAAAGTCATGCTGGCATCTAGTGGCAGAGCTGAGATGAGAACCCGAAGGCCAGTCCCCTGTCTTGAACTCTTTTCATTCACTCATTATCTTAAGTCACTGGAAAGTGCGTCCTCCTCCGAGTTCCCTTGCGGTGTAGCAGGTTAAGGATCTGGCATTGACACTGCTGTGGCCCGGCTTCCATCCGCTTGGAACCGCATGCTGCCGGTGCAGCCCAAACAAAGAAGACATTGTCCTCCTCCTCACACTGTTAAAACAGGTCTGGGGTCACGGTCCTGCCTCCCCCGCCTCCTCTCTCTCCTTGTGTTTCAGCCCTTCTTCCTGTCCTTTCTCTGTCTTGGGGTGGCAGGCAGCACATCTCCAGGCCCGCGTCCTTGCCTGCACCTCTGCTCCTCCTGAGCCCTCTCGTTTCTGGGGCCTTTCGGGGCCGGTGCTGAAGCTGGAGGAGAGGATTCTTCCTCCTGGTGGCCAAGCTTTGTGCCCCGCACACCTCTTCTTGATGAGATGCTGTTGCTTGCGGACGTCTCTATGGCAGGAGATGAGGAGCCCCTGGAGGGTTTGGAGACAGCCCTTCCTCTGTCTCTCCTCTCTCTTACCTCCCCCATGAATATTCTAGCTGCCAAGTGTGGCGGGTTCTGGGGTCCACCTTTCTCTTCTTTCCTGTTCGTTTCTGGACCTCAGAGAACACAAGAGGCAGAAGCCCTGGATGGAAGGGGACGAGACCACAGCTGCAGTTTCCACGCCCTGAATTAGAACTGGCAGTGGATTTCTTTCTTTTTTTTTTTTTTAATAATTCAGGCAACCCTGTTGTGAAGGACAGGCTGACACTTGCTGACCATGCTTTTGCAGAATTTCTCCTGGAGCTGTTAGTTGTGTGCATGTTTACATGCTGAGTGTGCCTCGTGGGCATGTTTGTGTGTGAGTGGTGCTGCCATCCCGGAGCAGGCCTTCTGCAGAACGCCTCAACTGAGACGCTTTTCTTAATGGTTTGAAACGACAAATGTTATTGTCTTTGAGTTAAGTGCTTCAATTAGCACTGATTGGAAAGAGTGGGATGAACTGGGGAAACACGCGGGCTGTTTGGTAACAGCCTTGAGAACCAGGGGAGGGAGGAGAAGGTGTCACCGCCGAAAACAGCTCCCAAGGGTGGCCTGTCCCTCTGCATGGCCGGGGGAAGGAGCTGCTGGGACCAATTTTTGTTTGAGGGGGCAAGAGAGCCGAAGGCTATTAGCGGGGTATGTGCATCATCCCTGCTGCTATGAGAGATCTTTCTCCACGTCAAAGCTGCCCCTCTGCCCACGGGCTCAGGGCATCGTCACGATGCTCTCTGCTTTGCGGCCCTTCGCCCAGCTGTGTGCACAGGTGCTGCTCTGTCCGTCTTCCTGTCCAGCAGACACCCTTGGGGAAGTTCAGCTGCATTACAGAGCCTTTCAAAGCTGCTAAGCAGCCTCAGACGTTTTCGCCCTGCAGTCACTCCTGGGGGTTGCCGTGGCGCTGGAACCTTGGCCCTTGTGAGTCTGTGGCCTCCCCAGCCTTTCCTCTTCACCCCCTTTCCTCTGCTCTCCTAACAGGAGCAGATCCAGCATCATTTCAAGCCCCAGAGTTTGTCGCTCTTCCCTTCCCATCCACGTCTGAGTTTCACAGCACTTGGAGGGCTCGGTGATTGATCTGTCGCTGTGCCTCGTTCTCTGGAGGGCTCCCTCTTTCCACTCTGGATAAAAGAAACAGGGCCCAGCTGCTCCGGGCTTTGATCTCCACGGCCTCCCAAGGAGGGCAGGGAGAAGCCCGCAGCTGCCATTGCAACATGGGGCCCACCGGTTCCTTTCCTTTCCTTTCCTCTGGGTTCCACGATGGTTCCAGCCACTGCCCACCTCTCAGCCCGTTGCTAAGACCAGAAGGCTCGAAGAGCGCCCGTCTCCTGCCACGTCGGTGCAGCAGGACGGCGTGATGATTGCAGGGTGGACTTAGGAATCAGGGACCTGTTTTCGAGTTCTAGCCCCATCGCTTACTGACTATATGGCCTTACACGTAAGGCACTTAATTCCTTAAACCTTAGTTTCCTCATCTATAACGTGGGGGTGATATTAGTTAGCAGAATTATGACAGAAAAGTCACCCAAGGGCCCTGCCGTGCGGGAAGGGGCAGAATGGTGAGGCAGGGGTAACAGCGGGTCTCCGGAGATGAGGTGAGGGTGAAAGAGGCTCTGGTCTGATGGCTTAGGGGCATCACGTGACAGCTCGGCTGTGACCAGGGAGGCCGCAGCAAACACACACAGCGAGGCTCGCCAGAGAGCCCGGGCTTCTGTAGCGGGAAGAACTGACCCCAAGGACGCCCTCTCCTTCAGGCAGATAGGCCCCATCCTCTGGTCCCATCGGGTTTCAGGAGGTCGAGCCAGGAGCTGGTGTGCCTGTGTGAGAGTGTGCATGTGCACATGCGTGTGGAAGAGAGGAGTGAACAGAAAGAGATGTTTACCCAGTTTCCAACCTCTTCTTTCTCTCCTTCCTCTTGTTTGCATGTGGAGGGTTCTCCTGTTTGAATGCCCCTAAGAAGACAAAGAATTTTTGCAAAAACCAGTGTTTCCTGGCAATTGTCACTGCATTTTTATATCATTTATAGACAGCTTGAGTCAGTGGGGCCCAGCAGGTCCTGAATGAAAAGTGGGACGAAAGCCCCACCCTCCCGGGCCCCTCCTCCCCCAGGTAGTTCACCCTGCCAGCCCCCACCTCCCGCAGAGCAAAGGCCTCTGCAGGTTTCGCCTTGACGGAGCGATTCAGTTACTGCACCAGAACAAGGAGCTCACTGCTGCCAAACCCTCCAGAAAGAGGACCTTATAGCCACGGAAAATCCAGGAGTTGGACCCCAGACGAGTCCCACGTGCCCCTCAGATGCCCTGAGGTTTTGCCATTGAAAACAGTCTGTTAAAAAGTCTTGTCTCAGCCTCAGTTCCTGGCTGATTTTCTGGGTCCCCCCTCACACCATTTTCCCCTGGTCTTTGGGCCCAAATCCCTCTTCCATTTATCATGTCGCCAGCAAATCCACTTTCTGTGCTGCTGCCAAGTTCTTTTTCTGCATCCCCACAGCCATCTACCTGTGACCTAGCCAGCCTTCCCCAGAGAGTTCCTATAATTATTTGAAAGAACCATTGTTCCAAGAAGATAGGCAGAGCCGCGGAGATGAGGGGCCTTGGGAGGAGACAGAGCCAAGTCAATCCTCCCGAGCTGAAGAACATCATTGCTGAGATGTTTCTGAGCTCTTCTCTGCCTTCTCTCCTTTTTTTTTTTTTTTTTTTTGGCTGCTCCTGCACCATGTGGAAAGTTCCCAGGCCAGGGTTCAAACCCACACCACAGCAGTGACCCCAGCCGCTGCAGTGACAATGCTAGATCCTTAACCCACTGTGCTGCAAGAGAACCCCTCGTCTCTATTTTTAGCATTGACTTATACCCTAAATCCATCTCTGGGTCCATATAAAAGGCGGTAGCTTCACTTACCCGAAAGCTGAAATACCTGGGGAGAGCGCCCAGAGGGTGGAATTCAGGCCCGGTCCTTCCTTGGCTCTGTCTGGTACGTTCTACCCCCAGGGTTTCCCACAGGCCCCCACCATGGGGTCTGCCTTCTCCACAGTATTCACCAAATCCTCACATACAGAGCATCTTAGAGCCACAACGCAAGTTCAAGTTTCTGCCCCTGGGTTTGTCTGCGCTTTCTAAGACTTAGGTGGCAGCCTAGAAGGCATACCTAGTACATTTGAGATGAACAAGATTGTGTTCCACCAGGACAGAAAATCAAGGTTCACAATTTCTTAGGAGTGTTTAGAGAGATGGGCTGCAACTTACACGGTGGAATGTAATTTACCAGCTGTAACAAATGCCAAGTCCTGTGTTTAAGTTCAAAACATCAGTTACACAATTAAAAAATGAAGGTGACCTATCTCGATGGCAATTCATTTGCACATTACCCCAGGGCATTTTGTTTGCTGCAAACTGTATACTAACAACTGTGAAACGATTGATAAAAATTGCTTTAATAGAGAATAGTATAGATCAGAGGAGGTCATTATTCTGTGCTTAAGCAACATCTAGGATACTGTGGTCAGTTCTGAGTGTTTTAGAGAATTCTCGATAAAAGAAGGCGCATTCCAAGAAGGGACCAGGTGGTACAGAGTGGAGGTAGGATCCAGGTCCAGGGACTAACAAATCACTAGGGATGGGAAGAGAAAAGCAGAACAAACATTAATCATACGAATGGCTGTTACTGGAAGGAGGCCCAGAAGGGCCACTTTTTGTGAACTTGTTAAACACTGTGCTAGTCACTCACACCTGAGTCTCTTCTCATCTGCGATTTCTCAGGGCAGCCCTCAGAGCTGAGAGGTATTTGGGCTCAGAGAGCTTCCCCAAAGTTATCCACATGTAGGTAAGCAAAAGGGATCGGATTTGTTCCAAAGCACTCCGGACTGCTAAACTTAGACCAGTAAGGGGAAGTATGGGCTGAACTTGAAAGATGACATCTCTAAATAGTGGGATGGGCCCTTCTTGGCTCCCTTTGGGGAATATTTTGCTAGAAGCCGACCATCTCCCAGAGCGATTGATGAGGAGACCGGGTGACCTTTGGTTCAGATTCGGGGGCGGGGGGCCCCTCTCTTTCCTTTGGGCCGTCCGTCCGAGGGCAACTTCAGGTGCAGGAGAGACGGGGCGGGGGAGCCGGGAGGCGAAGAGTGCTGGCTTGCCCTCTCTTCTGCTCTAGCTTTATGGGCCATTTACGCCAGCCTCCTCCTTGTGCCCTTTTGTGCTTGTCCTCCCACCCAAGAATGGGCGTTTTGAGGAGGCCCCACCCTGCCTCCCCGTTCCCCAGCAGTGCAGCCTGCTTTGCCGCAGCATCCCTCGAGGGGGTGTGGCCATCCCGGCTCCAGACAGAACTGTCTTCCAAGCGGAGAGGTTGACGAGGCCTGTGTCTGTCTGCATGCTCACACTGCAGCCTGATCGATGCCTGTCAGAGCTCGGCATCAGAGTGACAGCCGCACACCAGGCTGTTTGCTGAACACAACGCGTCCGTCAAGGGAAATCAGACAAAATCCATCTCCTTGTCCAAAGCCTGGCCCGATGGGCTGCGCCTGGAATGCCAGTCTTGTGTCCCACCCTACTTTGTGCCCTGGAAATCATTCCTGCTGGGATTTCAGTGTTGCAGAGACAGCAGGGTCCTCTGGGGCAGGAGAATTATAATCAGTAAAATCCCAACCCCTACCCTTAAGGAACTTCCAGTTTAGAGCTGCTGTATGCAGCTCCAAATGCATACAGAATTCTGTATGCAGGGCTAATGCATACAGAATTAACCCACAATTATCTTGAATTGATTGGCATAAACTGGAGCATAAAGCAAATGGATTGAATTAAAAATTTTGCAGATGTGTTTTGAGCAGGGTGTGACCGGATTAGTGTGTTGTAGACAGTTGATGGGGAAGGGTCTCTTTAAAAGCTCTCATTAGAGAGGCAATTATGGGGTTTTAAGGCTTTCAAATTGTTAAGGACAAGTTTTGGCAAAGGTTCCCTGTTTGTAAACCATTTGGGGCTGCGAGAAGCTGTCACCCTGTGTCTTGGCAGTAAGCCAGCCAGCAGCTTCTCTTTCCTCTCCCTAAAGCCTCTCTTCTCCCCTACAAGCCTGTACCTGAAACTTCAAGGAGACCCTCTCTAACCCTTCGCCACTCCAGCACTTCCGTCTCCTACGGCTGCTGCCTCTTCAGTGAAGAGCTCTACCCCGCTCCCCACCCCTGTCCGAGGCTGTGCCCGCCAGCTCTCCCCCCTTGCCTGCCCTCCCATCAGGGGTCTGAATGATTCGCAGGTGCCAAAGGAAATTGTTGCAAGAGGCCACTTTGGAAGGCAATATATTTTTTTCCCAGGAGCTCAAAGACTGTGGAACAGACATTTGGTCAAAAGACAGAAGTGGGATGTCTGGATGGCAGTGGAAGGAGGTTTGCCCAAGAGCCAAAGGAGGGGACCTAGTAGCTGAGAAAAATGAGATGTTTGGGGAGGGGCAGGGTTGCCAAACCAGCAAGGAGGGGGTGGGGATCCCGGACGAATGGGAGCCTAGAGAGAAGCCAGAGTTTGAGTGGCTCCTTTTGCCACTGGTCCTCTGAGGGCCTTTCAGGCTCAGGGAGGATGCTCTCGCCTCGCTGTCCTGGGGATGCGCCTGAGGGAGTGAGCCCCGGCCTGGGCCTCCTCGCCCTGCACTGCCCTACTTCAGCGAGCTGAGCCCTCCCCACCCCAGGCTGTGCAGTGCAGCAGTCAGAGCTTTATTGCCCCCACACAGGAGCCGCTCTGCAATAAAAGAAAATAAACCAAGGTAATGGGAATGGCTGGTGCAGGGGGCGGGCCCCCGGAGAGCCAGGCCTGCTGCTGCCCGTCTTCCCCGCACCACTGCGCACCATTAAGGCCGCTGTCAGTAAGTCATCTGCGGTCCCCTGGGCCTCCTTTCTGGGGCTGAGTGAGTGACCCACACGGTGGTCAGCTGTAGCAGCAACAGCAGCAGCATATATACGCAGCATCCTTATTCAGGCTCCGGGGGCAGTAAGACAGGGTGTAGAGAGGCGATTTCACCCGGGGAGGAAAGGAGGGCTGCCCCCAGGCGACCTCAAGACAAGCCTTTGTCGCTCAGCCTCTGTCGTCCGTCCCGTACCTGGGGCGTAAGTGCCTAGTAACCCAGAACCGCCTGGACGAGCTGGAGTCATGGGACCTTTAAGTACCCAGAGGGAAGCAGGAGAGGCACCAGCACCTGGCCAGCTGTCCTGCAAGGTCCCTGCCTCGCACACACACATTGTTCTGCACAGCGGATATATATGCCTTGCACGGAGGTTGCCATTCGCAGTGGTTCAGAGTCTCCCATAATTTTCGTTTTGTCATGCGGCGTGTCTGGCCCTTTGACCAGCTAGCTTTTAAATTCCTCCTTCCTGGCTCGCTTTCTCTCCCCCTCCCCCGCTCCTCCATCCCTGCCGGGGCCAGACTTGTTGATGGGCCTCAGCTTTTCCCACACACACCGCACTAAATCTTGCCTGTCTGCCTCTCGACCCACCATCACTTCCTGAGCTCACCCAGGCCCGTGAATGCTTAATTTAAAACTGCTGCTGCCACCCAGCAGTTTGTAAGTCCGAGGCCGACTTCACCAGAGGAAACAAGAAAGGCTTATGAATGTACTCAGGTGAGGGGGAACCACACGCACAGCATCTCTGGTGCGGGGATGGGCTTTCTTAACCATTCAGTTTAAGAAGATGGGTGTCTGGAGTTCCCGTTGTGGCGCAGTGGAAACGAATCCCTAGGAGCTATGAGATTGTAGGTTCGATCCCTGGCCTTGCTCAGTGGGTTAAGGATCCATGCTGCCGTGAGCTGTGGTGCAGGTCGCAGACATGGCTCGGATCCTGCATTGCTGAGGCGGTGGTGTAGGCCAACAGCTGCAGCTCTGATTCGACCCCTAGCCTGGGAACCTCCGTATGCCGCCGGTATGGCCCTAAAAGCAAAACAAACAAAGAAACAGGATGGGCGTTTGCAGTGGAGAGTTACTCTAACAGGGCAGACATCTGCCTGGTCTGTTGGCCTGCAGGATGGATATGAGTTTGAAATTTCCTCATCTCCACAGCAGTAAATTCTGTCTGGGCTTTTCCGTTATAAGCTTAGTTTTCAGCTGGGGCAGCCGGAGGATTTTGTTTTGGTGGAAGGATGAAAAAGGCAGACTCGGGCGCGGGGTTGGGCGGCAGGAGGAGGGTGTACCAGGTTCACCCCACCCTTCATCTTTACCGTCACCCTCCCCGCAGCTCGCTCAGAGCACAGCTTCCCTTGTCCTTGGCCTCTCACAATGGCTGATGTTCCCACCACAGGGATTTGAAGGAGCCCCCGGAGCTTCAGAGGCGGGAGCGCCTCCCCGAGTGTCTGGGCTTGCACGCCTCCATGGAGTCCAGGGCTGCGGGCCGAATGAAAGCAGAGCCTCAGAACCCCCTGGCCTCCCGGCAAGGTGACCTCCCGACTCTGGCCTGACCACCTCCTGGTGCAGCCCAAGAGAGGGGGGTGCAGCCCATGGCTCTCCCAGGCCATCCGAGAGGTGGTGATGAGTTCCCGGGGCTAGGTGCACACTGAGCAACCAACGGAGAAGAGATGCAATGAGTCCCAGAGGGTAATGAGCCCAGAGCACGGCTACCTGGAGTGCTCAGTATGGGATCATTGGGAGAACGAGCAGGGGCCGATCTGTATGGAGGGGAAGTGAGGTTTTCCTCATGATTTTCTTCCTCTGCACTGACACATCACCCCTCTGCCCAAGAGCGGAGCAGACAAGGCCAGCAGGATGACAGGTGCTTCTCCCCAGGTCCACTTCCTGGCCTTTCTCAGCATGCCTTCATTCCCCGCCCCTGCCGCACACTCCCAGGGTCAGAGCTCCAGGAAACTCCGGGGCCTCTGGGAGTGCCATCCTCCGAGATGTCAGCGAATCATTCTGCCCATGTGACAATCGAGCCAGGCCGTGCCATTAGACAGGACTGTGATCAAATGCTGCCTTCTGTACTTACAAAAAAGACCTTGGAGAGTTTCTTTAACCTCTTTGAGCCTTCATTTCCTTATCAGAAAAGGGAGACCAGCATGACCTACACGAAAAGGTTGTAAGGATTAAGGCAACATGCACATCTTGGGAACCTAATTGAGTGTGTGGCGCATAGCAGGTACCCAGTAAATATTAATTCCCTTCCCTCTTCCCTCTGATAAGGAGCTATTGGTCTTTCCTTCAGATGGGGGGGTAGAAACACTGGCACCTTCTTGCCTGGCGCATTTGAGATCTACCCCCACCCAGCCTGGCTTGTTGGACAGAACCTGTGTTCAGGGCAGTAGCTGCAAGGGCACAGCCAAAACGTGGCAGGTCCTCAGAGCTGGCCTTTTGCTCAGATTCTCTATGCCACAGACTGTGTTTGGATCCATAACAAAAAAAGAGAAGGTCTTATTTCTCTTAAGATTATCTTCCTTTTATGTTCTTTGGATCAAACATTCTTAAAAGCCAAGACAAATCAGTAGATGGGTGCTGGTGACTGGCAGCTGGATCTTCTTTTCATTTCACTCATTAACTAAACATGTACTGTGTCAGGTGCCATGCTAGCAACTGGGACCACAAAGTCAAGGGCGCTGTGTTTTTGACATCAAGGGGTTGGCTGGCTCAGGAGCTCATCAACTGAATGCAGGGTGATCCGTGCTCTGCGACTCACAGAATTCTCTCAGAGCACAACCGGGGATCCAAAAAGACTTCCTGAAGGAAGTACTGCTTAGGCCGAGTCCTAAACGATGGGTAGGCCTCAGCCGAGCCAAGAATAGAAGGACATGAGTTCCAGGGAGAGACCAGTGGCTCAGTTAGGAATTGCATCCAGTTGCTCATGTGGACCAGAAACTGCATTTGCTGAAACAAGATCAAAGTTTACTTCTTTCCCATAAAGATAAAAGTCCAGGGAGTTCCCTGGTGGTCTAGTGGTTATAACATTTTCACCACTGCCACCTAGGTTCAATTCCTGGTCTGGGAACTAAGATCCAACATCAAACCACTGCATGCCACAGCCAGAAAAAAGAAAATCCAGGCCTAGGCAGTCCTGAGCAGGTACAGTGACACTGCCAATGTCGACAGAGATCTGAACCCATTCGTCCTACTGCTCAACGACCCTTAACACATAGATTCCATTCTCAGGACCCGAGGTGGCTGTGGAGCTCCAGACATTCACACCTTCCTTCGGGACAGGCTGCCACAAGAAAGGGAAAAAGCCCAGCAAGAGCAAACACTCTTAGAAGTCCCACTCCGAAGTGTCAGCCAAGGAGTTCCCTTGTGGCTCAGCGAGTTAAGGATCCGGCGTTGTTACAGCTGTGGCTTGGGTTTGCTTCCGAGCCCAAGAGCTCCCACATGCCAGGGAAGCAGGGGAAAAAAAAAAAAAAGGTCTCAGTTGAATCCAGGGGTGTAACAAGTGAGAGAGGAGAGAGTCTTTAAGCAGGCCACAGCAATGTCTGGACCAAAAGGATGCCTGTTACTAGGGAAGACAGAATGGAGATTGTGCCACAGACGGCATGTGCCAAGGCTCAGAGACCTGACATTTCAGTGTCTGTTTAGGGAACACATAGCATCATCTGCCCAGATCAAAGAGTCCATGTAGTCGGTCTAAGAGGGCTAGGAAGGGGGTGGTGAGAAATGAGGCTGGAGAAGCAGATCTACCTTTTCCACTAGGTAGGAAGGCTCTGCTGGTTCAGCTGAACAGGGCAGCTGCCAGGGCTCAAGCCAAGCTGGTCAGGCGGCTGCCAGGACCCCAGGCCAGGCTCGACACCTCCAGTCCAGACCCTCTCCTCTCTCAAAGGAAAACTCCCGTGTGGTTCTGGAAGTCACACAGGCCCTGCCAAGGCGAGGGCCAGGTAAGCTAGGATGTATGTTGGCCAAAGGCTTGTCATTTTCCCTTCAAGAACCAGAGTTTGGTTACTCTGTGACCCGCGTACACTCAGAACGTGTCTCTTCTCACTCTATGTGCCTGACCCAATAGGAAGAGCCCACAACATTTATTGAGTGCTTGTTGTGTACCAGACGCCCTGAGTGCCGCCTCCTGAAAACCTCCCATTCTCCTTACGAGCGAGGTAGTCGGTTGTATCACTCCCATGCTGCAGTCCAGAGAAACTGAAGCACAGGCTTAAAATAACTCGCCCAGGGTTACTAAACGGCAGAAGCCGAATCCAAACGGGTAGTCTGGCTCCAGCCCTCTCCCTGGGAACCACAGTTCACCTCTGCTGGGGGCTGCGGAGAGAATGTTGGGACGGAGGAAGGTGGGCCTGGGCACAGTGTGCTTAGCCGTGCCTTTTGCAGGGAAGGAGTGAAAGCTCAGGCTGACAGACTCAGCCTGGTCCAGGCCGAGACATGGCCTTGGGCTCAGGGTGTTCTGACTCTCGTCACAGGCCACCGAAAAGCGGCCACTCCGCCTTTTCATTTCTCTCATTCCTGCCTCCCCACCTGCGTGACTCACAGGGTTTCTGTGCAGCTCGTCTAGCCTCCCATCCTCCCTCCCCTGCTTCCTGCCTCCCTACCCCGTTCCTCTGTTCCAGACCGGAATCCAGAGGGGCCGGGCTCCGACGTGTCCCATCGCCCATCCCTCTGGATCCTGGGCTACGACGCTTTTCTCCTGGCCTCTGCTCTCTCCGCCACCTTCCCTCCCTTCTCTGCCCCCGTCTCTGCTTGCCTCCGTGGACTTGAGCCGCCCTTTCTGTCCCCAAGTTGTGTCCTCGTTCCTCTCGTTCCTCTCCTCCCCTCCCAGTCACAGGTTATTTCCCAGACATGGCCCCAGCCGTTCCTTAGCCTGGAATGTGTCTGCCTGGCCCCCGGGGGCGTGGCCCGACTCTCCAGGCCTCAGAGTTGGCCGGCGCTCTTCTTTGAACCCCTCCAGTCCTTGCTGTCTTGGCGGCATTTTGTCACTAGCTGCCATGACATGACTTCACCATGTCTTCTCTACTTAAGGTCTTTGAAGGCCGAAGTTCTGTTCTTCCTCCAAATGGATCTGCTGCCGTGCCTCATGCAGTGCTGTGCTGCTTAGCAGGTGCCAAATAACTATTTCCTGATTGGTTGATGGTGGTAAATCTATGTCTCTTTACATGGGCTTAGTGATTTGTATGTACTTCAGTGCCTTCAGCATCTCTCTTCCCATTTGGAAGAACTCTAGTCATTTGGGGACATTCTCATCTCTTTAATCAGCTCACCAGGGTGTCCCTGGTCTTCCAGCCCTGCCGGATCTTTCTTGAGATGCAAGGCCGAACCACAGCCATCGCCTCTTGCAGGTACATTGTGCTCCATCATCACTTTGCCGTGCGTTTCCTGCTGCCTACCTAGCCTTGGAAGCTGGCTTTGTTCGGGAACCTCTGGACAGCCACCAGAAATACAGCTGTGCAGCAGGTGCTGCCCAGAAACAGGAGAGCCCTGCCAAGCACTTCCTCTCCCAGGGGGGGTCAGGACCCACCCCCATCAGATACCTCCTAGCACCGCCTAACATCCAGCTACTCCGGCCCAGGGCCGTGGGGACTGGGGGTGGGTTGAAAGGAAACAGGCCTGCGACCTCATTTGGAGACCGTGACGTGGAAACCTGTGGGTTGACAAGGTAGATCGAGTTGCCTGGGGACAGAGCATGGGCACTGAGATGGAGTTCTTTGTTAGGAAGAGTGAATCCGGGCAGGCTTCCTGGAGGAGAGACGTGGTAAGAGGTCACCCCCTGTCAGCAGCTTCACATATTTTCACTCTGCCCTCCTGGGCAGAAACTTCCAGAAGGGGGTCACCTTAGCATCCCTTTACTGATAAACAGGCAGCCATCTCTGGGTGGGTTCTGCTACCTCTGCATCCCTCTTGGCAGTGCCAGGGCTGCTACTTATCTGGCTTTTACAGCCAGGAGGCAGGGTCGTGGCCCAGGGGACAAGCAGGGCCATGGGAGGCCAGGCGGGGTTGAGCAGCCTATGCAGCAGGCAGATCACCTGGGCCAGAGCAGAAGGTCCTTGCGGGGGAGATGTGAGCCCTGTGTCACCTACATTCTCTTGGAGAGGAAAAGATGTTAAAGTCTCCTCTGGCCCTTCTTTCTCTTTCTGACGCATCCTTGTGAGGACCTGCTTAAGATGGAGAAAGAGAAGTTCCCTGGAGGCTCAGTGGGTTAGGGACGCGGCGTTGTCCCTGCTTTAGCACGAGTTCCATCCCTGGCCCGGGAACTTGCGAGTGCCATGGGAGTGGCCAAAAAAAGAGAGGCCAGGACCAGCCTGCCCTTCCTTTGTGCTGCTCCTGCCCTTCCCACCCTGCCTTCTCCTGCCCGCTGGCTCCAGGCAGCAGCAGCTCAGGTGCAGTGAGCAACCGAGGAGAGCACCTGCTCGGAGCACTAAAGGACGTCAGACTCTTACACTGAGGACTTAGGCTCCTTACGCTGAGGCAGGGCTCTGACAGGAGGCCCACCAGCAGTAGGAGAAGCCGCACTGACAGCCGGGGCGCAGCCAGCCTGTCCTCTGTCAGAGGAGCCTTTAGCCGGCAGTTAGGCTTAGGCAAAGGTCAGGCGCACTGCGCTTCTCCGGAGTCAAAGAGATTGTCTCTCAAAGCTTAATTGTGACTTCTGGGAAATCTTAGCCGAAGCTAGTGGGCATCTCCATTTCCTGCCTCCAGGACACAGAAACACCTCCCTTGGACGAGTGCTCCCCACGTGGGGCAGAGAGCACTTGTCAGTAGAATTCTGCTTAGTGCGGCCAAATCGGAAGATGTGGCGGGGCGAATGAGGCCACCCTGGCCCCATCGGGGGGAGCGCACAGGACAGCTACGCCGTGCCTAGGACCAGGGCACCATCGGCCTGGGCAAACAGTAGCATTGAGTGGCTGCCTGCTAGCTCCTGGGACCTTATTAAGCTGAATGGTACTGAGGACGTTTGGTTAAAACGCGCGAGAAAAAGGTAATTGTGATTAATGGGACCCTGGCTTCGTCAAGAAGTTGGACAGAGAGTCGCGTCAACAGCAACTTGCTGACCCATCCTACATACTCTCCTTTCCTGCTGCTAATATTCACCCTCTCTTACCTCTGATCTCCCTCCTGTGCCTTGGGGAACTTTCAGCAGGTGATCACAAGGCCCCAAATAGGATCCTGAGCCAGTGAAGGAAGAAGTGGGCATGTGGTCCCATTCTCATGCCAGCTCCTGTGCATCACTCGCAGCCTCTCTTTACCCAGAGGCGGCTGGGGCCCGGCTGCGGGCTGCAGCCCAGCAGTGTCTGGGTGCAAACTCCAGCCCTGCCCAAGGGGGTCGGGAGGGCCTGTGGCATAGGAGCGCTGTACTCTGACAGCGTAAGCAGTGCCATTTTAAAATCATCGCTAGCAGTAAGCGAACCCAACCTCAACCCACAGAAGAGGGCTGAGGCATTCCTGCCCCAGCGCCCAGTTCTGATGACTGAGGTGGCTGAGCCGGGAGTTGGCCTCCCAGTCCACGCCCTGCAGTTCCTCCACTGCAGCTGCAGCGGCCCTCCCTCGGTGGCGTCGCTCTTCTCTAGCTCTGTGTGTCTGCATTTGCTCCCCAGCCTGTCTTGCAGGGCTGGTGGCCAGGAGAGGTGGGTGCGTAGGACACGGGGGAGGCACGCACAGCTGCTGCCTGCGCTCCTGCCCGGGGAAATGGAGGAGCCCGTCCTCGCTCCAGTTATATTCAGTGCAGCCAAAGTCAAGTGCGAAACAGCCCCTTCTGCTCGTGACGTCTGGGCGCCTCTGAGTCATCGGTGCTGGCTGCACTGACCAAAGCCGGTTTGGGCCCCTTGTCAGGGCTCCTATGAGCAGACCTGCTCTGATGGGACAGCTGTGGGACAGCCCTGTCACCTTAGCGGGGTTCTCAAAACAGGCCTTTTGCAGTCATTTGGGCCCCTGGACATCCCCAAAGAGAGTGTACTGTTCCAGGAACTTGCCTTCTGCCCCAGGACCTCACCTCCTCGTCTGTTGTGTGCCTACTGTAGTTGATAGTGGGATGAACCAGGTGCTGTGAGGAAAAGCATTACCCAAGTATATAGTGGAATGACTCAAGTGAAATCACAGCCTTGCAGAATCCTTTTTTTGACCTCATGTGCGCCATGTGGAAGTTCCTATGCCAGGGCTCGAATCTGCACCACAGCAGTGACCCAAGCCACTGCTGTGACAACACTAGGTCCTTAACCTGCTGCACCACGAGAGAACTCCTATGCAGAATCTTAATGGATGGGCGGGGTAGGAGTTCCCAGGTGAAGTTACAGGAAGAAGCATCCTTGCTAAAGGGAATAGCATGCACAGAGGCCTGGAGCCACATCCTGTGTGCACGTGGAGGGGGTTGGGCATTCGGGCATGTCTAGAACAAAATAACATGAGCCAAATGGTAGGAGGCGAGACGAGGAAGAATCCAGTTAGATACAAACTTGTACTCCACCATGCTACAGAATCTGACCTTCAGCAGAGAACAAGGAAAGGACTTCAGCAAAGGAAAAGGTGATCCAAATTGGATTCTTTGCAAAGTACCAACATTTACTGAGCACTTACCGTGCCAGCCGCTTCTTGGGTGATTAACGTGAGTTAGTTCATTTATTCTTCAGTAAAACCCTTTAAGGAGTTCCCATTGTGGCTCAGTGAGTTACGAACCCAACTACTATCCATGGGGGTGCACATCCAATCCCTGGCCTCGCTCAGTGGGTTGGGGATCTGGCGATGCTGTGAGCTGTGGTGTAGGTCACAGACACAACTCAGATCTGGCATTGCTGTGGCTGCGATGCAGGCCAGCAGCTACAGCTCCTATTCAGCCCCTAGCCTGGGAATTTCCATGTGCTATAGGTACGGCCCTAAAAAGGTAAAATGAAATAAAATTGAGGTGGGTACCATTATCATGCCCATCTGACAATAGGGAAAAGCCTGGGACCCAAGACTGACCCACTCAAGACCACACAGCTGTTATGTGGTAGAGCAGGATTTGACCCAGATCATCTGGCCCCAGAGCCTCTAACCACTGTGCTGCACTGCAGGTGATAGGCCACACTCTGCAGCGTCATGGAGGGGCCATGAGGGAGTGGCATGCCTGTGGCAGGGATGCCAGCAAGGGGACTGTCATCCAAAACCAGAACCTGAACTCAGGGAGTGGCAATAAGGATAAAGAAGTGGGGGATGGAGTTCCAGTCGTGGCTCAGTGGTTAAGGAACCCGACTAGTATCCATGAGGTCGCGGGTTCAATCCCTGGTCTCGCTCAGTGGGTTAAGGATCTGGCATTGCCATGAGCTGTCATGTAGGTTGCAAACATGGCCCGGATCCCCCGTGGCTGTGGCTGTGGCAGAGGCTGGCAGCTACAGCTCTGATTCGACCCCTAGCCTGGAAATCTCCATAGGCCACAGGTGTAGCCCTAAAAAGACAGAAAAAAAAAGAAAAAAGAAAAAAAAAGAAGTGGGGAAGAATTCAGGAGACATTATGAAGGACCAGCGTGACCTGGAAATTGGCTGTAATGATTCCTAAGCCACTCTTGCTGCCTAGCAAGATAAGAACTGCAGGTGGAAGAGCAGGTTTTATAGTGAAGATAGTAGATTCGGGGTTGGACTCATTACATTTTATCTGGCGGAGGTGAATCCTAAAGAGAGGTCTGGACTGGAAATAGACATAGTGGTGTCATGGAACTCTAGGCTGTGAAACACAGGGACAACAGCTTTGAATGGCCCCCTGGGGAATAGCCATGGTCAAGGGGCATGTTGTTGGGAAAGAATTCACCGTTGAGACCAAGAAAGAACAGAGAGAAGAGGCCAAGATTGGGAATCAGAGAGGCCTACAAAAAGACAGTTTCACAGTGGAAGGGGAGTGCTTAGCTTTGCCAGATCATTTGAAAGTTCAAAAATTATACATGAGCAGAAATTAATAGAATGGCCACTAAAGTCTTGCGACCTTTGAAGTGCTAGTTATATTGGAATATCAACAGCGGTGACCTGCTGCGTTGGATGGAAACGTGAAGGGGAGGTGAGCGGGATACCCTTTGGCTGAAGACGGAGGTTTCAGCTGGCTGAGATGTAAGGTCGAAGCCAGGCTTTCGAGGATGGGCGAGAGATTTGTAGGCAAAGAGGTAGACGCCGATGGAAAGGGAACTGGGGTGATGATGGCAGAAAAGAAGGGTTGACTGATAGAAACAGGTGCCCAAGGTGCCAGAGGGTGTGATCTAGAGCCAGGCTCATGTCCTTCTCTCTAGGACATAAGGGAAAGAAGTAGTGACAGGTAAGCGCTTTCTAGAGGCAGAGTGTGGGTCCACGTGGAAACCCACAGCAGTTCAGGTAAAGCCTGAGAGTTGGGTTCAGCAAAGTGGGCGGGGGGGACCTGCCAGGAGGGAACTGACTGGCATTTGGATGTGACCTGATGGGACAACATTTGGTTACTTCCAGGTCAGGTGAGGGAGTTGATGGCCTCATGCAGTTACTCCATAGCTCGCACACGCACACACTCTCACCATCTTCTCAGACCCTCCCGGGCTCAGGCACAGCCTCAAGGACTCTGGCCAGGCCTGAGGGGGACACCTCTGCAGCTGACTCCCTGGCCCAGGCCAAGGGTTGGGATACAGGGCTGTCTGGAGGCACCGGATGAAGGGGTGTCCTCATTGCTCTTTTTGGCCAGGACCACTCTTCGCCGCCTCAGCGGGGAGCTGGGCCTTGCAGGTGTGCCCCCCCCCCCCCCACAGAAGGAACTCCAGAGCCGATCTCAGGCTCAGGAAACCTGTGGGAAAGGATGCCAGCGGCGGAGGCCTGGTCAGGGGTAGCAGCAGAATGAGGGCCCCGCTCCACCTCGTTCCCTGCGAAAACCTCAGGGAAGAGAGAGTTAAATCTCCCTCTAGCCTCCAGCCCCGGGTTTTCCTGGGAAGATGAACAGTCTGCTTTCCTTATTGTCTGCACCAAAGGAACAGATTGCGTCAGTTTGTAAACTGTGTTACCGCTTGCAAAGGCCTGGAGTCAGCAGGTTTGCACTTCCCGGCAGACTGAGGCGAAGCTGATCGCCTTGGCTCCTGCGTCTTGGCCTCCGGCAGGACCAGGAGCTGCCCCACCACCACGCTGTCGTCCCACCCCCCATCCCTGAGGCGGTCCAGGAGAGAGAGAAGGAAGCCCAGAGCTTCTGGCCAAGCGGTCTCTCGCCCAGTGCTCAGGCCTTCCCTCAACTTCCAGGAGCTCCTCGGCCCCTCTTGCCACTCTGCCAACCTGGGCCCGGTTTCCAGGCATTCCTAGGGCTTTGGCTTGGACCAGCGTACAAATGTCAAAAAAGAGGTTTTTTCCCGGAGAACTCTTGGCACTGTGGGTTGGGCTTGAACAAGTCATCTGGCCTGGAGGTGATGAGAGATTAGGAGCGGTGGCGCTGGTGGGGACCGAGGCCCCGCTGCTCCAGGAGCACAGGGAACACCGGGATTGCTGCCTGCCACGCGCCCCTGTTACCAGCACAAGACCCAGGAGGCGTTTCATAGGCACTGCCTCTGCGGCTCCGGGAACGTGACATTATTAATTGCGTGTGTTAATGGTCACCATCTCTGAAAGACGGTGCTGTGGCTGAACGTGGCCGCCAGTGGAGGGGACAAGTTGGCTGTGTTATGCTGCTACTATATTAAGGTGAGGTGTCTCTTCAAGTTCACGGCTCTGGCTGTGGCAGCACATTACCGCCTTCGTGCAGCATCAGTGATGCTCGGAAGCCCAGCTCTCCGGCGGTGTGGCTGCTTCTGTGTGGCAGGAAAGGAGGCTCAGCTGCACTCCGGGTGCGCTGGTTCGCTGCCCACATAACTGCGGAGGGCTCTGGATGGGATGCGTGGGTCGGGAAGAGCTGGAGTGCCTTTCCCCCTCTTTCCACTTCGCAGCCTTCCCTCTCTGCAGGCAGCCTCCCCCGTGAGCCCCACGCCTGTGGGGCTTCCCTGCCCGCCCTCCCCTTCCACGTAACCCATGGTCCGTCCTCTCATCTCCTCCCAGTCACACTGGTGCACCACCAGTGGCACACCCCCATCCCCAACTCACACCTTAGGAAATTCGGAGCAGAGAGGCCCTTTAAAACCTGGTCCAGCTCTCATTAATACGTGAGGAAACTGGGCCTGGAGAGGGATGTGACGCCCCAGCTGTAACAGGCCGAGCTGGTACCTGGAGGGATGGCTGTTTCAGTCCAAGGTTTTAGCTTTGCTCAATGCCTTCTCCCCATCCAAGCCTCATTCCTATCTTGTTCCCAGGTCCAGGCTTGTGGCCAAATGGCCTAGGGGTCATTTAAAGCAGGGCTCTGAGCAGAAAGCCTGTGGAAAGGATGGAGCCTTCTGCTTGTCACTGGAGCCCCTGCTGCCACCTCCCCAGAGCTAGCCCTGAGCAGCCCCTGCTCTGCCTTCTGGAGGAACATGCAGCCGGCACCTCCCTCCCCCTAGTGCAGGAAGTCTTCCTTTCCAGACGCCCCAGGGCAGGGGTGTCCTGAGCTGCCTCCCTGGCATCACCTGTCCTGCCTGAGGCAGCCACCTCCCTGGGGGAGGGAGCATCCCCCACAGCTGTTTTCCAGGCGTCCCACTGCCTCCCGGCCTCAGGGGGCCGAGGCTCAGTAATTTCCTGGGCTGCCTCAGGCACCTCACAGGAGGCGCTCTGGGGGAGATTAGACCTCTTTTCCTTCCTCCTGACACTTAAAGAGGGGGAGGTGCGTTACGGGGTAGGGGGGGGGTCTCCTCCCGCCCCGACTGCCAAAAATCCCCTCTGCTGTCCCTCCTCCCGCAGCCACGCTGTGTGTCCTTCCGGTCCAGTGCTTGACAGTTCCTTTGCCCTGGGTGCCCCTGGCTGCCTGATTGAGGCTGGCCTTTCAGCACAGGCAGCCTCCAGCGCACTTGCCCCCCATCCTACCATGAGTCAAAGGAGGCCACAGGAGGACCCTGGTCTTTCCAGCTTTGCCCCACCCGTGGAGCCACTAGACATCCAACTTAGCTCCTGGAGCAGGAGAGGTAGGACAGTTAATTGAGCCCCCAAGGCGATAGGAGACTCCTCTGTGGTCTCTCAGCTGAGCTCTGAGACCTTCTCCCCCAAACACCCCTGTACTTTTTAGGAAAGGTTTCAGAATCCAAAGGCTGATTGGCCAGGGAGGGCCGGGACCAGCCATCATCTAGTAAGACCCTGGCCCCCCCACACACACCTTTCCCAGCTCTTGCTCCCTGCTGCCCGGCCACTGTCTGGACTGGGAGAATGACTCAGCCCCCACCACCTGTTTGATTGAAGAAGCTCCTGTGTTAAGAAGCTGGAGGGGACCGGTTGCAGGGGAGGGGCCGAGAAGAAGGCTGTGGGAAACACCCACGGCCACCTTCCCTCCCTCAGTCGCTCCCAGCGGGGAGGGTGGGGAGTGCTCCCTGTCTCCCCCTTCCCTCCTCCCCTCTGCCTGTCCTCCTGCACCCGCCTCAGGGAGGGGTGAGGCCACAGCCCAGCCGGGTGGCCACTGAGGTGTGTGTGTGCTGCCTGGGACGGGAGCTCTTCCTCAGTAATTAGGAGACGTGCAAATTAACAGCCTGTGCAGTTTGTATTAATTTGGTAAATAAGCCAGAACAATTTCATTAGTGGCACATTAATATGCTTGGGAGCAGGAGGACGTGTCCCACTGTGAGGCAGCAGGGCCCGCGGGCAGCCCGGGTCCAGCACGTCTCCTGCCCTCCCTCTGGCCGTGGCTGACTGGACCACACCTCCTGATGACCTGGGTGGAGAAAGAGCCCCGTCCACTGAGCAGAAAGGCATCTGTTTGTTCACTTGGGTTTGGTCACACTCACTCACTAGCTCTTCCCATCAGCCTGCAGGCCCCTCATCTCCCGCTCGGGGTGTAAGAAACCCAGAGCTCCTCTGGGCGGGGGATGGGTACTAAGGGACCTGAGCTCAGCCACACTGGGCTACCACTGGTTGTAACTAGCCCAGCTGCTGTCACCTGGCCCTTTAGTTGAAGGAAGAGGAAGCAGTCTTAGGCCACCAGGAAGTCACGGCTAGAGTTAGGATTTGAACCCAAGTCCGTCTGACCACAAGATTCATGCTGCTTGTATTACCGGGCAGATTCAGAGAACAAGCTTCATTCACCCTGGAGCTCACAGTCTAGCTGGAGAATAAAGACATTTGGAAAGGAAATAACTGTCCCTACCAGGAAGTCACTACCTGATGACGAGGAAGCATTTGTATGTCAGGCACTCTTATAAGTGTGTGCCATGCTCATATGAGCTCATTTGGTTGTCAAAACAGATCCTCGGAGGCAGGTACTATGGCAATTCCAATTTTACATACAGTACACAGAGGATCAGAGAAGGCACTTGTCTGACCAGAGTTCATGCAGGGGGTGGGTGGATTTGTCTGAAGCGAGTGTGTGCCCTCAACCTCTGGCCGAACCCTGGGCTCTAAGTGTCAAATGAGGGTGAGCCCATGATGTTTGGGGTCAGGTGTTCAGGTCACTGCAGGCCAGGGGCTCGGGAGGCCTTCATTGGAAGACGGTGTTGAAGGTGGAAGAGCTCAGCTCCCGGGTCCTCATTCAGGACCCCAAAACCCCGCCCACTCTGCCAGCTTCAAGAGGAGAGGAGAAGAGCTGCTGGCAGGTGCCCAGACCAGCAGGAGTGCACAGGAGGCAGCACCTGGGTGTCCTTCAAGACCTGAGGACCAGGTCTGACCTTGAGGCATCTCGGCCTCTGTTCTGTCTTAACCAGGGTTATCACCAAGCCAGCTCCTCCATGTGGCACCACCCACCTGCTTCCCACAGTCTCAGGAGGCAGTCTCCTCTCCCAGCACGGTGTGTGCCCACGTCACAGCATTTAGCTCATGAGCATCCAGGACAGGGAATGAGAAGAGCCACCATCTGTCCCTTGCTGACACTGCTTGTGTCCACATGTCCACATACTCCATGGCCCCCTCAAGGCCGAGTCAGCCCACGTGTATGCTCACCAAATGCCCACACCCTCATGAAGTGCTCTGGCAGCCCAGGGTGGTCACCCAAGGCCATCCTCCCTGATGTCATATGCTGGTCAGTATACGAGGCCTCCCTAGGGAGACCGTGAGTCCTGATCTCTTGCTGGAATGCCAAGGTGCCAGAGACACCGACAACCAGGTTGTCCAGCACCATGCGCTTTGCAGCACACTCCACGAGTGGCGTCTGGTTCCTGTGTGCAGTAGCTTCTGAAAAGAAAGCAGGAGAGCTTTCTCGTGTATTTGACAGAAACGAGGTGGCCCACCCCCAGCTCCTGTCGTCATTTTGAGGCAACTCGTCGGAAATGCTGTCTGTGTGAGTGTGTGTGGTCCAGCCTCACGCCGCACGAGGCCATGGTTGCAAATTCACTTAGTTGCTAAAATTTATTTGTAGCCTTAAGGTTGGCGCTCCTGGTAGTTTTTTGATTGTCTGTGGATGTGCAGCAAAAACCGTGAGTCTCCTGGTGAGCACGTGCCCAGCTGAGGCCTAATGGGGTGCCCGGCCGCCTTGGTAGTGCTCTTGTCCTGCACACACGTGTCCCCCTCGCGGTCTGCTTAGCGCCACAGTTTCCAGTTGTTTTGCACTTTTTTTGTTGCAGTTGAAAGTGGCCTCCAAGCGTAGTGCTGAACTGCTGTCTAGGGTTCCTGAACACGGGCTGCGAGGTGCCTTAAGGAGGAAATCCATGTGTTAAATAAGCTTTATTCAGGCAGGAGTTACGGTGCTGTTGCTGGCTGTGAGTTCAATGTTAATGAGTCATCAATATGTATTAAACAAGGCGCCTTTCCGCAGAAACACTCATAGAAGAAGGTTATGTATTGATAAGTTCATGAAAATGTGACTAGAATCTTATAGGAACCTAAGCCTGTGCTTCCTCTGGAGGCAAGCGGTTCAGGATTCGCTCATTCATTGTTCCTGGTGACCTTATAGAGCATAAGTATCACAAATACCTGTATCTATATCTACGAGTATGTGCATGTATATATATATATGTTTTTTTAATTAGAAAATGTAAGAAATTTGAGTCTTAAAAGTTGACTAGAGAAGTGGAGCTTTGACACATATGGACCCACATAGTGTTACCATCAAGCCACACACGCCTGGCAGTCTGTAACACGGAAACGTGATGAAGGGTGAACACATTTACCAGCCTGGGCGCGCCCTGCTGAACCCTCTGCTGATTCCCCCGCAACTTCCCAGAGCTATAAGGGTCAAGGCCTCTGATCCTCAGACTGAACCCATGTGCCCATCCAGGCTGGGGCATGCCTGGGAGGATAGACGCGGCATAGGACTTGGCCAGAGAGGCCGGAAGCCGAGAGACTGGGGAGCAGCAGGGACCCCGGCCCAGCCCTCCAGTCCTCCGCTAAGCCCAGCCCACCTTCCCCTGAGCGCCTTTGTTAGATTGAGAAATTACTGTGGTGGCGGCAGCTGCAATAAAGGAGGAAGCAGAGACCCCTGGGCGACAGCTTTATCTCCCTCTACAACCCGAGATGGATTGGGCTGCGGCCGCTGTGCCCAAGGCCAGAGCTCTCTTCCTCTGCGGCTGGCGGGGCCCAGGGCCTTGTCAAGCCCAAGTTAGCAAATCGATTGCAGGCAGGGAGAGACTGGGTAAGTGTGAAGCCAGGGCTCTCCTGCCAAGAGAGCCCCACGTGTGGCTGCTGGTCGCTGGGCTCTCCCTCTGGTGGGAGCCTTTAGAGCCCGGCGTCTGCTTCGTGGCCGCAGAGGGTGCCGTGTGCGTCTGGTGTTCATTGTGTCGAGTGGCGTCTGAGCGTGGACGCCTGACAGGCACCTGCAACCCGTCCCTGGGGTTCTTGCCTCCATCCCAGCCATCTGGGCCAAGAGAGGCCATAAGGCTCCTTGTCACAGCCACGCCGCCCCACGCAAGCCCTCGGGGCTGGAGGGAGGCCTTGTGCTCGATCGAGCAGAGCGGCCGTTCTCAGTTTTAGGAAAAGGACACTTGGCGGCGAAAACGGTGGAAGACAAGAGGTCTGGGAACGGGGGAGCCAGTATGAGCCTGGGCTCAGGGTGGGCCCGGGAACTGTACCTTTTTCATTTGCTTCCAGCGGGGCGTGAGGAGGCATCTCCTAAGCCCTCACTTGCAAAGGAGCCCGGTGGTTTGATGGTGGGAGCCCTCGGCACCACCCGCACAGTGCCCGTTGTCTCATGAGGCCCCAGACACAAGGCAGGCAGCCCCTCTGTTCTTCCTCCTGCTTCCCAGGATTCCTTTGGGACCTGCTGCAGCTGGGCCTTAGCATGTTTGATGGTGGTCTTCCTGTGTGTCATTGTGCCCGTCCCTGTTCTTGTCTGGCCACTGCTAGCCCGGCAGCCTCTCCCCCCATCCTTAGCCCTCCAGGCCCTGGGCATTTGCAAGGTGGCAAAGGACTGGATCCTCAGCCCGTCACTCACCTCCATGAACTGTGGTCCCTGCCTGGTTGGTGAGCTCTTGGGTCGCCTGTGTTTTATTAAGCAAGCACCATTTTGTCCGCCTGTCCTCTCCCACAAATGCAGGTCCCCCAGCCAATAAATTGCCAGCTTTAGAGAAAAGCAAAAGGTATTTTGCCATCAACCCGTGCTTGATGCTGGTTCTCCCCGCCCCCCAGCCCTCAGCGGTGTGGTGCTGGTGTTGGGTAGACCCAGCCCAGCAGAGGCCAGCTCTGCCAGGGACATGCCAGATCCCAGGGTCCTAGCTGGTGCAGGGAACTGGTCTTAACCCAGGGCAAAGCGAGAAAGGGGGTCAGAGGTGTGGCTAGAGGTGCGGAGGGCTGGAGTGGGGAGGGCTGCCGAGAAAGAAGAGGTCTGTCTGCCCCAGGACCAGGAGGCAGAGAGGGATTCTGCCCTCGGCTCTGCCCCTTCTTAGCTCCACTCCCCTTCTCCATGCCTTCCTTTCCCCGCCAACATAATCAAGTTGGATGGGCCTGCTGTAATATCTTTTTTTCTAGCTCTCATAAATTCTTCATATCCCCTTCGGTACCACACCCGCACTCCAGGCATTACTGAACTTGCATTTCCACCCGAAGGGGTAGCAGGGCCTCAGGTAGGAAGAAGATGTTCAGGAATATAGAAAGAAGCCGGGGTTCCACCTTGCTGGTCCTGCTTCTTGTCCACCCCCCCACCTCACCCCACCCCCGCCGCCGCCCCACTGCCATCCCTCTGCCCACCCAAGCCACTTCTGTCTGCTTGTAGGGAGTCTCGTCCCCACATCTCTCCTGGCTGAGTCGGGACTCCACCAGGTGGGTGGGCTGCTCTCCCCACCCCCATGGCCCCCAAACCTACCTCTGCCCTTGGCTGCCACCCCTGGCTCCAGCACAGGCTTCAGAGAATTCCCAGGTATTTAGACATTCATTTTATTGCTTAATCGAGCTTGAAACCCTTTAAATTAATACAAGTTTTTACGTTTGGCAGCAGAGGCTTTTACAGGCCCCTTTAGCAGGGGAAGAAAAAGGTTGGGAGAGAATCAAAGAAGGAATTTATCCGGGGCCATTGCCGTGGTGAGGTGGGAGCAGAGTCCGTGCCGGCTCTGGGGTCCTGGGTCTTGGGGAGCTCCTCAGGGGCGGAGGCCCAAGAGCCCGTGGGCTCTGCAGGGATCCCTCGGGGCCTGGGCTGATGGCAGTGAGTACACCTTTCCAGTTACTCCGTTTGAGGGGTAACCTGCTGAAGTCACCCCCTAACTGGCCCCGTGCGCTAGTGTACTTCCTGCCCGCATCTTTTTGCCCACCTGTCCCCTTTCCTCCTCTCCTCACCTGGCTTTCCTCCTGCCACTTTCTTTTATTTTTTTTTTTTTTTCGACTTTTTTTGTAGGGCCGCATCCACAACATATGGAGGGTCCCAGGCTAGGGGTTGATTCGGAGCTGTAGCCACTGGCCTACACCGCAACCACAGCCACAGCCACAGCAATGCCAGATCTGAACCGCATCTGCGACCTACACCACAGCTCATGGTAATGCCAGATCCTTAACCCACTGAGCGAGGCCAGGGATTGAACCTGCATCCTCATGGATACTAGTCAGATCCATTTCCACTGCGCCGTGACAGGAACTCTAGGGCCGCTTTCATCACCTTCAGTAAGCATTACTTCAGGAGTTCCCATTGTGGCTTAGTGGGTTAAGGACCTGACTAGTATCCATGAAGATGTGGGTTCAATCCCTGGCCTTGCTCAGTGGGTTAAGGATCTGGTGTTGCCATGAGCTGTGGTGTAGGTCACAGACACGGCTCAGATCTGGCATTGCTGTGGCTGTGACATAGGCCAGTGGCTATAGCTCCAATTTGACCCCTAGCCTGGAAGCTTACATGTTTCACAGGTGCGGCCATAAACAGGAAAAAAGGGAAAGAAAAGCATGACTTCATCCAGCTCTTCTAGAAAGAGCACAAGTTCCCCTCTCTTTGGGGATTGCCTTGCTCCCTAGGGCCTGCCTGTTTTCCTGGCAGAGCTGGGCTCAGTGGGTGCTGAAGCAGGGTGGGATGTTTCCAGAGCTGTGTCTGTGCCTCCCTCACCCTTGACCTTTAACTGCACGTGCGCACACGCACACACACACACACACACATACATACACACACACACCTCACTTAACCTCAGGAGGATCCAATTTACCCTAGTGGCTTTCTACCAAGAGGAAGGGGAGGAGATTTCTGAGAAGAGAGGGGAGTTTTGAAGTTGCTCTGTCAGTGACATAAATACCAAAGGTAATTCTGGAATGTGCGAGAGACTGAAAAAATGTAGACCCCACTCCCAGCCCGGAAGTGAAGGGTTCTGAGAGGCTCCAGCCAAACACCCGCTCTCTGCCTCACCCTTCCAGCCGCTCCGGGCCCTCGGAGTGACTGTGAGCTCTGGGCCTCGGCGCCGCTCTCCTGCCCTGCACACCCGGGCCCCCGCTGCAGGCCGACGCCCCTCTCTCTCTCTCCCCGCAGGTGGAGGTGGAGGTGGAGAGCATGGACAAGGCCGGCAACTTCATCGGCTGGCTGCACATCGACGGCGCCAACCTGTCCGTCTTGCTGGTGGAGCACGCGCTCTCCAAGGTCCACTTCACCGCCGAGCGCAGCTCCTACTACAAATCCCTGCTGTCTGCCGAGGAGGCCGCCAAGCAGAAGAAGGAGAAGGTAGGCTGTGGATTTGGGCCTGGTGGGGAGCCGCGGGAGCTCTCCTCGCCCTCCCTTCTACCCCCTCACGCCAGCACCTCGGCCTCCGTCCGCCGGGCCAAAGCGGGTCTGTCGTCCCCCAACTGAGTGACCCCAGCGGGCCCTGGAAGGTGACCTTGGAGTAATGAGAGAAACGACTGGGGGTGCCCCTGGACAGCAGGAGACCCGAGGCCTGCCTTCCTGCCCTGACCCTGCAGTGCTCTCCGAGGGGCCCGCCTCCCAGTCTGAATTTCCCTCTAGTGCCCTGCAGGGAAGCCCGTTTTGGAAGCTGCCCCAGGAGATGCATAAAGCTGTTAGGACAGCAGATTTACAGCCCATCAGTCTCCGCAGACACTGCATTGAGGAGACAAGGGGGGTGGGTCGGGAAGCAGCTTTTGGAAACAAATGGACGATTAAGGAACCCGGCAGGCAGCGGTTTGGTGATGGGAGCTGGGCTCAGCACCCCTCCCCTCCCCCTCAACTCAGCCTGTCGCCACTGACTTACAGCCCAGCCCCGATAATGGGGATAAATCAGCCGGCCACCAATTTGTCAGGGCTTCTCTGAGCTTGAGGAGGATTTCATGGGACAGCCGTGCTGAGCCATAAATTTGTTTCAGGAATAAACGTTTCCTTCCCCATGGGGCAGCCATCTGGCTTACGACTCACCTCTCAGAGCCAAGGCCCAGACACCTGTCAAAAGGAGCCAAGGGGGCTTTGGGGCTTGGAAGGTTCCTCCCCCTCCTCAGCCCACCTCGGCCACCTCCTCACTCTGCTTCTCCCCATCTTTCCTCTAAGAGGACACGGCACTTCCCCCAGGCCGCCTTCCTGGATCTCCGTGTATCTCTTATTCCCACCCCCTGGGGACTAGGGCAGATGGCCAACCCTGCTAGAGGCGGAAGGTTCTCCAGGGAGAGGTGGCCCCAAAAGCTGGAACAGGTGAGAAGTGAGCCGGCCTCTGGGGGCCTCCGAGGAGCGTGCCGACCTTCTTTGTCCCAGTTCCGCTCCTAGTCAACCCTGTCTTCCAGAGAGGTGGGGATGCTGGCAGCCTCGGCTCCTACAGCAGAGGAGCCTCCTCTTGGACTGCCACCCTGTGTCCTCTGCTCACTGCAGGGAAGTGGAGGTCACGGGGCGGCAGTGCCTCACGTGCAGAGGTGCAGAGTTAGCAGCTGGGGGTCAGAAGAGCAAGCCCTGCTCCCTAAGGCCCCGATTCTGAGGCATCCTTGCCCCCCCGCCTCCGCCCTGCTCCCTGGCTACTCTGCACCTGAGCTGAGGAGCTGTCTCTGAGTGCCCTTCTGCCCTCTGAGAGCAGAGACCCCAGAGGGACAAGGAGAGGACAGAGAAGGGAATCTGGGGGAAGGTGGTCCCCAGCTGAGGTGCCGAACTGGGCTTCACTGTTTCCTACGCAGTGGATTTGTCTGAAAGAGCCCAAGTCATCATTTCACTGGTGCCATGTGATGCTGCCGAGGAGTAATTAGCAGTGATTAATTACTTACCGGGGCTGCGGGGTTTTATTCCAGCCCAATTAAAATGCAGTGCATGGTTCAGCGCGGGGGGGCCCCCGCCTGCCTCCTGGGCCCCTCTCCCTCGCGTCTCCTCTGCTTCGAGGACCCGGGGGAATCTAGCGTGGTTGCCTTCTCCTGGCGGGGCTGGTTCCCGGGAGCGGCGTGGCCAGAGCTTGGCAGCCCTCGGAGTCGGCTGGCTTCAGAGGAAGGGGTTTGGTGGTCAGCGGGGGGACAGTGAACCACACGTCGGACGTGTCCCCAGGACCCCAGCCTTACACATCGGGGTTTAAGGACCACAGTAGTACTTGAGAGCTGACTGAGGAAGATTACACAGATTCTTTGAGCGCAGGAGCGTGCAGACGTCTTAGGTAGGTGTGATTACGTGTGTGCATTTGTGAGCAGGTCCATCTGGGGACACCCGGCAATGCTGAATTCCCAGGCCTGAGAGCTCGGCTGCCTTCTGCCAGGCCTCATTCCTCCCTGTGCCTCGCCGACTCCTCTCCTTGAGAAGAGGCTAGTCAGGCCCTCGCCTTCCTCCGTAGGAGGCTGGTGCCGGGTTACCCCGCCCCGTCCTTCAGCATCCTCAGGACCAAAGAGGGAGCCGCAGATGGCAGCTGTCTGGACTCTTCCCCCAGCCCCCTCGTCCCCCACTCGTGCCCCAGCAGGGCCCTGGACAGGGCTGGATTGGCCATTGATTGGCTTTTATTGAACTTGGCTTCCCCACTGCGGGCATGAAGGCCTCTACCGGCCTGGCGCCATGCCAGCCCCACCTCCAGAGCCTCCTGAGCAGCGATATGAAACAGGCTTTAGAAAGGAAGGGCTGCAGCCAGGGCAGCCTCGGCCCACAGTGCCCATGCCTGCCAGGAGGAGGACCCAGGGCTCCCCAGGGAGGAAGAGGAAGAGGGAGGGCCACGGGCAGGGTGAGGGCAGGAGGAGAGACAGCCTCCGCTCCCGACCGGGCCCAGGAACGCAGAAGGGATTTGAGCGGGGGGTGGGGGTGGGGGACTTCCCTTGCCCACCGTCCCCCTGGGCCTGTAGCCAGGACCGCGGAGGGGTCACAGAGGATGTCTGGCCACTGTGGCGTTCCCCTCCCTTCCCCATTCTGCAGAGGGCCAACAGAGGTCAGTGTGGGCAGAAGACACCCTTGTTCTAGAGGTGGGAGCTCAGGCAGCCCAGCCCAGCCAGCAGACCAACTTCCCTCCAAGAAGCTGCCTGCAAGTCTCCACTACTGGAGGGGCCGGGCCTTTATGCCACAGGGAAGCCGAGCTCCTCCATCCCTCCCTCTGCCCTTTGACAACCTCGTGCCCCTGGCGTCTTCTCACCTCAGCAGGCAGCAGGGAACACCCCTCTGCTCCCCTCCTACCGCCGCGTGAGCTGGGGGACCTTGTGCAGGACTGGCCCCCTGCTGCCTCCACTGGAAGTAGGGGCCCAAGGGGCAACGCCAAGGCTTTGCAGCGTCCAGGACCTCCAGCTGCTGCCCACCTGAGCCTGCCAGCCAAGCAGCTCCACCTCCTCTCTCCCGGCAGGAATCCTCATGCTGTCGCCTGAGGCGCCTTTACCTGAGGAGCCCTTAGCAGTTTCTCTCTCGCCCTGTCAGTCTGTTCCCAGTCCATCAGCGCTGCAGAGGCGCCTCCTTCCCCCACAGCTGGGGGATGCGGGAGGGGTTAGGACGAGGGCCCTGTCTCTCCAGCCTGCTTCCTGCTTGGAAGGGAGGGAGCAGCCGGGTGTGAGCGGGAGGGCCACTAACCTGGTCTGGAGGAGGCAGGGGCAGGGATGGCAGACCAGCTGGAGGGTGGTACCAGTGGGGAAGGGAGGCAGGGGACAGACTGATGGAGACGGGGCAGGGTTCAGCTCTCTCTCCTCGCACTAGGCCGGGTCTCAGAGTCAGATCCATCCTCAGGCTGCAAGGACCCCAGTGGAGCTGGGAGCCTGGTAAGAGGGACTGACTGAGTGGTCCCCTCCCGGGGGAACTTCCAGCTAAGGGGACTCAGGGGGAAAGACTTAGCCTCTCCAGGCTGTAGGCTTTGGTGTTGGGCACAGCTGTGGCTCCCCCAGTGTGCTGTGGTCTGGGATTAGAGAGGCCCTTTGCTGGGGAAGTCAGAAAGTTAGAGGCCCCCTTCTCTGTGAGGCAGGCGGGGCCTTGAGGCACAGGCCAGGCCTCTGATCCGGCTGAAGTTCTTCCACCTGCCTCCCCCCCCTTTGCCCTTTGGCCAAGCCTGGGGTTCTTGGCAGCAGAGCTGTCTAGGTGCTGGTGATGTGGGAAGTGAGAGGGGTTGGGAGCTGTTGGGGTTAGCGCCCAGCCGCAGGCCAGGGACCCACAAGCTCAACCCCACAGGGGCAGAAGGCAGCGGGTAGTGCTGTGTGTGGCAGGAGCTGGGCCTGGGTAATGTCTGTCCTTCGCCGACACTCCCCCGGAGCCTCCCTGGCTCAGACAGTGCCTGAGGCTTATTCCAGTTCTCAGGGCCCTCACCTCCCTTCTGGTGGAAGGACACACCCTCGAGCCACATTAAAGGCAGGAGCCAGGCGTCTGCAGTGTGGCCCAAAGTAGTTAATTTCCAGCCTTCCTGCCCTTGAGCTGCTTCCTGATGCCACCCTGGAATCTGCATGTCCTCTTGCAGTGGGCCTTGTGGTCAAACTGCCACTTCTTGCAAGGGAAGAAAAGGAGACTCAGAGAAGGCACATGACTTGACCAAAGTCACACAGCAGATTAAAGGGCAAAATGGAAGGATCAGAGTCCATATTTCCCACTGCTCCATGTTGCCTTTTGTGTCCAGAGGCCCAGTCAGTGCCAACACTCCCCCTGAAGAGCTCTAGGGCCAGGCTGCCTGTGTTCAGATCCTGGTTCTCTGACGTCTAGGAAGCCCGTGTACCTGTTTCTTCACTTGTAAAAACAGGGCTAATGTTTTTACCTTTTCAGAGGGTCATTGTGGGGATTAGAGCTGGTTCTTAGGTGACGTTGAATACGCCACCTAGTAAGCATATACGTTTTTAGCTAATACTTCCATCACCCCTGTTCCTGTGTGTGCATCTGTGGGACCCTGTGAGTGGTCCCGTCCCCCGGGCTCCCCTACCCCCTTTCCGCCGCTCAGCCGGAAAGCCACCTCCCTCCCTGCGCTGACAGGCTTCACCACCGGGATAATCTCCTGGCCGCGGGATTGGACTTGACGCACTGTCACCCCGAATCAGCTTCTGAGCCGCTGCAGCCCTGACAGTGCAGGGCGAGGGCAGGAAGTGGGGGGGGTGGCCCGACTTCCGAGCTGGGGTCAGAGCAACCTGCTCGAGGAGAAAAGGACAGAGGGGTTGCTGAGAAGAGGCATCCTGGCACAGGTGCTGCCTTCCCCTCCACGGCCCAGGGCGGTCACTTGGAGAGCATTGGGACACCAGTGGCCCCGTGTTGGTGGGAGAGCCTGGAGAGTTCAGAGCCGCCCCCGCAGGGTGATGTGAGGGAGGGAGATGGGTACCCGACTGGTTCTCACAGGCTGGTGTGCCAGGGAGCCTTTGGTTTTGCCTCACTTTCTCTGGGCCCCTCGGAGCGCACCTAAGTCGGACAGGCTGGCGTGGGGCCCACTCCCTTGTCAGTCAGCTCCCAGCTGCTTCCGATGCCGGCCAGAGTTTGCGAATGGCTGGATCAGAAGTGCCCCCCACACCCCGCCCCAGGTCGGAGAGTTTCAGGGGCTCAGCCCAGTGTGAGCGCCCTGTGGTGACGTCATCTCCACGCTCACCCCCCCTGGAGCAGTGGTCTGACCCCCAGAGCCCCTTTCCTGGCGCCCTTTCTGACTTCACCTCCAAATCCCCTCCTCCCCTCCGCTGACCACACACGCAGGTCTGGGCCCACTACGAGGAGCAGCCCGTGGAGGAGGTGGCGCCCATGCTGGAGGAGAAGGAGCGCTCGGCCAGCTACAAGCCAGTGTTTGTGACCGAGATCACCGACGACCTGCACTTCTACGTGCAGGACGTGGAGACAGGTGAGCACACAGGCCCTGCCGCCTCGGGGCCCCTCTGTTCAGTGGGAGGAAGGGACGCAGCCGCGGGCTTCCAGGGGCTGCCCCGGTAGCGTGTGGCTACCGCCCACCTCCCGGGCCCGGATCTGCACTCTGGCCCTGCAGGTCACTTTACCAGCTGCTTGTGAGCCCTGCAGTGGGCGAGGCTGAGCAAGTCCTCGGAGAACTGGTGAGGTACCCAGTTTGTCCGGGTGGTGCTCTGAGGCTCTTAGGTAATTGTTTTGCTCCCAGACACCCCTGGCGGGCCTGGGCGTGAGGGCTTGTAGCCCTCACCATCTCCACGTGGTCAGGAAGTGTAAGCCCCCGCCACTCAGTGCCCCTCTCCCTGCCAGCTTCCTTGGGAGGGGAGGAGGGGGAGCCCAGGCTCGTCTCTGCTGGGGTTTCTCCTTCTCTAGAGGTTACCATGGCCCTGAGTGGTAGCCGGTTGCCATGGAAACAGGCGGCGCTCTGGGGGAAGTCATCTCCAGGAAACCTCTCTGAAGGACCCTCTCTCTCCATCCTCCTCCTTCCTCCAGCCCCCAAGCGCTATGCGCCGTGGCCAGGGTTCCCTTCACCAGAGACTCGGGCTTCCGGGGGAGAGAGGGCAGCAGAGACGGCTCGCACAGCAGCTGTGCTGTGACCCCTCCAGCCCAGCTTCCCCCCTTCACTCCCTTTCCTCTCGTCCTGACCTCCCTCCTCATTGCACCCTGTGCTGGGAAACGTTGTAGTTGAGGTCAGAGGAAAAAACTCTCAGAGTCACCTCTCAGCCCAAGGAGCCAGGTCCCCTCACAAAGCAAGAGGCACCTGAAGCTGTCAGTGGCACTCAGGGCAGCCCCGTGGGTGGCAGGCTGCAGCCCTCCCCCCAGGCCCACTTCAGATCATCAGCAGCCTCGTCTCAGCTACTTCCCCTCTAATGATATTTCCCAGGCAGCTGCTCTCGTGGCGTTATCATTTCACCAGGAAAAACCAACTGTTTGGGGCCCTGGGCTGGCCATACTTAGAGGGGAGGAAGGCCTGGGAGGGGCTGGGTGGAGCTGATGAGCCTGCAGGGTTAGGTTCTCTTGTGCTCAGTCAGCTGCAACCCCAGTGAGAGGAGGCCCGACCATTGCTTGGGAATGAAGCCAAGAGGGGGCCTCCAGCTCTGGGTGGCGCGAGGAGGAGGAGTCTAGGTGGTGGCCAGGTGGGACAGAGAGCTGTTCATAATCGCAGGAGGCAGTGAGAATGGCCCTCAGGAGCTTGGGGGAAGGGAGCTCCAAGAAGACCCTTCCCAGGGTAGGCCAGCTCCTGGTCAGGCTGCACCCGGCCCGTGGGTCCTACTATAGGGCCTGTGTTAAGTAAGAACAGACCCTGGAGTCTCCAGGGGACGGAACTTGAGGGTTCAAGGCCATGGCTCACAACGTCTCTGCCATCTCAGCCCCGTCTGGTGCCAGCCCCATCCCCTGCCTGGCTGTCTTCTGGCAGCTCTTGGAAGCCAGGGCAGAAAATGAGGAGAGAAGGAGAACTTAGCAAGGAACCCATATATGGTAGGAAGACTGGAGCAGGGAGTTGGGGGCTACGTGGCCCGGTGCCTGGAAAAGAGTCATGGGGGACTCCGGAGCAAACCCCGCCCTCCGTCACCTCCGTGGAGACAAACCTCAGTGTGCACGGCCTCCCTCTCCTGAAACCCTTCGCCCCTCCGGGAGGCAGGGACCGCCTCGCGCCCTGTCGCCCGTCTCCTAATTAGAACCTGCCTTCGGGAAGGACCGGCTGAAATGATGAACACGTTGCCGTTGGCTGTAAATGACCAACCAGGCTCCGCGTAAGGACCTCCCGGAGGCTTTGCCTGCTCACAGAAGAGCTGTTGCCTTGGAGCGAAATAATAATAATAATAAAAATAGACCAAGTAGAAGAGGATCTTGTCTGTGTAGAGGTGGCTCCTTAGTCCCTGAAATGTTACTGTCTGGGCAAGGCACGCAGGCTCAGGAGAACGTCAGAGGGTTTACTGCCGGGCAGGGGGTGGGCACTGCTTCTGAAAAGTCCCTAAAACCATGACCATGGGCGCAGGGGTCCTAGAGTGTGGGCACACGTCCTTGTGCTCCTCCAGGGTCCCTCTTCCACACAGTGCAGTTAGCGAGCGGCCTGCGCGGCCGGGGCTTTGCTGGGTCTCGTGCAAGTTAGCAGACCCCGAGTGAGCTGTGCAGTCTGTGCCCTGAAGGAGCTCGCAGGGTAGTTGCAGAAACATAAACTTAGACAAGGAGCAGATAAAGCCCGCTGCGGCAAGTGTGCCAATGGCCAGCATGTGTTAGACCCCTGAAACAGAGTGGCCTGGGGCCCTGGGGTCAGGGAGAGAGCCCCCACTTAGACCACACACCCGCAGCCCACCCCCCGGAGAGGGAGGGGGTTGCAAAGGGCTGGGGCGGAGCTTGAATCAGGGCCAGAGGGCCATAGAAGAGGAGCCACTGGGGACTGATGCTTAGCAGAGCAGGGGCAAGGGTTGTGGCAGGAAGGAGCTAGGGAAGGTACCTGAAGAGTCCTGGGGCGGGAGACAGACCAGCAGCAGGGCTGGTGACCCAGGGGCAGCGGTTCGGGAGAGACAAGGCAGGGGAGGGATCTCCCTCCCCCAGTTGAAGAGGGCAACGCGTTGGCATAGGAGGCGGGACCCCAGCCAGGCAGCACTTGGGGGTTCGGTTCAGCACGTGTCTCACAGGCACGTCGGGTGAGTGGCCAAGACTGAACAGACTGAGACCCGGCCTTGCTCCCCGTCTTTCACAGAGCAGCCTCTGAAGCCCTTTTCCTGTCTGGGGTCGTATGGGGCCCACCCTTCAGCTCCACTTCTGCCCCCGGGAGACGTTGCAGAGAGTGGCTGCTAGCAGTCACCCCCTCTGCGCCCCAGGCCAGGGCCAGCCCTGGTAGGAATGGAAGAGGCTGGTTGGCCTTGGCCTTGCTCCTTGTCCACTCACTTTCTCCATCTCCTTAACCAGAGGCCGGGAACATTCCATAGGGCGTCCCCGGCCAGTAGAACTGAGATTGGAGGACCAGATGTGCTTCTGAGGCCTGCAGTGTCAGCAAGATATTGTGAAACCTCCTTGACCAGGGACCAAGGAGGACTCCCCATGGGATGGGGACAAGCCAGCCCTACAGCATTCCACATCCTGCCCACTCCCGGGCCCTTCTTGAGATGAGACTCCAAGGATACACGGCAGCGGGTCTCACTCCCTCTTCCTCCCCCAGGCACCCAGCTGGAGAAGCTAATGGAGAACATGCGCAATGACATCGCCAGCCACCCTCCCGTCGAGGGCTCCTACGCCCCGCGCCGCGGAGAATTCTGCATTGCCAAATTCGTGGACGGAGAATGGTAAGCCACTTGGACCTGAGCAAGGCAGAGTCTTAAGCCGGAGGGATAGCGGGTCTCTCCCCAGTGCACAAGCCTGCAGAGCCGCCAGCCAGACTGCAGGCGTTTGCCCTTGCGGCCTGTTTCCATGGGTGGTGGATCTTGACCTTGGCCAGCTCTCCAGAGTGGCCCTCTTCGTTGCCCACAGCCGTCTGGGGCCTGCGCTTTAACCCGTGATTTTTCTGCAGTCCAACCAGCCTCTGGCCTACAGAAGTGTTGTTTCTTCTCTCTCCTGGGCTACTTCGTGGGGAGCCCTGGCCAGCTGGAGCTTTCCACCCCACGCAGGAAAAGTGATGTCAGGGCGTGGTTCTCCGTGAGCCCCAACCAGCCACTGAGACAGGAGCGGCAGCACTCCCAGGCCGCAGGAAGGTCACTTTTGTCTGATCCACCAAGGGTAGGGCCCGTGGCCTTTCCAGGGTGACGAAGTGACTTGGATGTGTTCCCTGCTGCGGCCTCCCAGACAGATCTGCCGGCTAATTACAGCTGCTGTTTAGTGCGCTGGGCTTAAACAGCAGCCATCAATCTAGTCATTAGTCCTGTTGCTTTATGCCCCGAGGACACGTTAATCTGCTCCACATGCTGCCCTCTCCCTCCCCCCGCTCCCAGCCATGCTCTGATTCCATTAGAGGGTGGCCCGTGGCACCCCGAACGGGGCCCTGGTGAAGACCAAGAACTGCCCTCTGTGACCAACCCCTGGGTGTCACTCTGAGCCCCGGGCAGGGAAGTGCTGTCCCCACTGCCCTGACACCGCTGAGCCTCCAGGCAGCCCAGACCCCTCAGTGCTGTCCCTTGAGCTTCGCCCTGACGCTGTTGCAGGTACCGGGCCCGCGTAGAGAAAGTCGAGTCTCCTGCCAAAGTGCACGTCTTCTACATCGACTACGGCAACGTGAGTGCGGGAGGGGGGCCCTTCAACACAGTAGGCCCCCAGGGCAAGCCCGTCTCACCTCTCCAAGGTCCCTCCAAGCTTTGGACCCCCTCCTGGACTGAGCAGTGAGCACACGGGCCTCTAAGAGGCCACTGACGCCTGGGTGACTGGGCAAAACCGGATGTCTAGTCAGAGGCCCGAGAGCATGGAGCAGTCCCCAGTCACAGCCCGGCTCCTCCGTCCTCCCTGAAGCGTGGGCCCGCGAAGGCGCTCTGCACCCCGTGGCGCCCAGTCCACATGGGCACTTGCGTGCTGATCCCCAGCACATTGCCAAAGCCAGGCTCTCTAGGAAGGGCCTGGTACCCCTGGGAGAATTGCCCTTGGGTAGGGTCTGGAATCTTGACAGTTCGCGGCAGCAAACAGGAGAGGAGGTTGTTGAGAACCACGCCGCTGCTGTGTGGCAGTGGTTGTCTGCTTTCCTCAAGGACCAGGGTGGAGGGTCCACTGATAGAAAGCCCGGAGCCAGACCGTGCTCCCAGCTTGCCACCTGGGCAGACGCAAAGGGAGAGGTCCTGCCATGCTCGGGGGGCTGCCGGGACCCTCTCCTTGGAGAGCTCTCCCAGCCGGGGCCCCCTGGCCTGTGTGGGAAGGTGGTCCAGGATCGCATGTCACAGAGGGAGGGCCCTGGGAAACAATGGAGACAGCAACAGAAGACCACTTGCCAGGCTGGTTATTTCAAGCAGTGTGCCAGCGCCACGCCCGGGCGAGAGGGTGTGAGGCCCGGCTTCCCAGGGCCTCTCACCCTGTGCATGTGGCTACATTGAAAGGAGTCCTGGGCAAAGCAGGGCTTCAGTGCGTGCTGAGTGAGGATTCCCAGGGGCCCAGCCACGGGCGTTGTCCCCTGAGAGCAAGGGGGCATCGAGTGTGTGATGCCTTTGGCTTGGCGTGTCCTCTGCAGAGGGAGATCCTGCCATCCACCCGCCTGGGCACTCTGCCACCTGCCTTCAGCACCCGCGTGCTGCCAGCTCAAGCCACAGAGTACGCCTTCGCCTTCATCCAGGTTCCCCAGGACGTAAGTCTCCATGTCCCCTCCTGCCAGCGGGGACCGTCCCATGACACAGCCGTGGCTGAGGGCACGGGGAGGAACTGACGACGGTGGTCTGTTAGCAGCGGCCTCGAGAGATGGGCGTGGCCGGGGAGGTTGAGGGAAGCTGGCATCAGAGCATCTGAGCTGGTTCCTGAGAAATGGGAGGCCTGGTCAGCCCGGGCACGTTGGTCGAAGACAAGTCCGCCAACTATGGTCGGGTGTTGGGGGCTTTGAAGGCAGAGGTAGGAGATGAGAAAACCAGCTAAGTCGGGCCCTTGTCTGCCGGGGCACGGAATTTATCCTTTGTCTTGTAGACAGGAGGGGCTGTGGCATTTTAGGCAGAGGTATCACATGGTCAGACCTGGTTTGGGGAAGTGGCTTCTGGTGGCATCGTCTGAGAGTAGGAGGAGTGCTTGGGGAGATGGTGGCAGCTGAGAGCCCAGGAGCCTGGAGACCAGCAGCCCAAGCGGGGCCACACTGGAGGCGCAGCGCTGTCAGAGCCAGTGGGGGTGCTGGAAGGGCGGCATCCAGCAAGGCTCTGGGTTTCATGCATGTGGACATGTGCTATTGGGAACGAGAAGGAGCAATTAGGGGCTGGGGGACCTCCAGGCAGCCTTTGGTATTCAGTTTAGAAAGCAAGCTAGAGCTAGAATCCTGGATTTTAGAGTTAAAACCATGAGTGTGTGTGGGGGTGAGTATGTAGAAGGTGGAATGGGAGAGACGGGGCCCCAACCTAGGGGCAGGGGGAGGCGCAGGCTGCAGGTCAGGCAGGCTGAGGGGACACCCCCAGCCCCTCCTCCCCAAGGAGGTCCCTGGTGCTCAGAGCGAGAGCAGCCTGAACAGCATGGTTAGAGCTGCTGCCACGCGCAGGGTGCCGGAGAGCAGACGGCAGGGTGGGAGTTGGTGCCGTGGCGTATTTTCTGCCCTTTCACGAATGTTGCTAACGAGCAGAAGAGAACCCGTAGGAGAAGATGTTGACAAAATAGGGCAAGGGGCAGTGTGTGGGGATGGGGACGTGAAGTGCCTGAGGTGACAGTGAAGGCAGAGGTGAGGACTGAGAGGGGCCATGCAGCAAGGGGGTGGTTCGTTTGGGATGCGGAAAGCCACTTTTCCTCAGAGACACAGGGCAGGTGGGTGGGGGGAGGGGGGGACCGGGTGGGCCCTTCCCTCGTTAGGATCTGAGCGGTGAGATGGTGCGGGCACGTGCTGGCTGGGAACAGGACCTGGGGCCCTCGCGGCTGTCGGTGTGGCTGGCCTCTCGGTCTGACCTGGGTGCGTCCCTGCTGCAGGAGGACGCGCGAACAGACGCCGTGGATAGCGTGGTGCGGGACATCCAGAACACGCAGTGCCTGCTCAACGTGGAGCACCTGAGCGCCGGCTGCCCCCATGTCACCCTGCAGTTTGCCGATTCCAAGGGGGACGTGGGGCTGGGCCTGGTGAAGGAGGGGCTGGTCATGGTGGAGGTGCGCAAGGAGAAGCAGTTCCAGAAGGTGGTACGTGCTGTGCTGGCGGGGCGGCCTGTCCTGTGTCCCTCTGTCACCACCATCTCGGAGAGGGACTGGGCGGGGACAGCACCAAGAGCCAGGGAGGGAGCAGGGAGCCGGGAGCCCACCATCCTGCTGCTCCTGCTAGGGAAAGATAATGGATTTGCGTTTGTTGGGGTTTAAAAAAAAAAAAAAAAGCTAATTACATCCCAAGTTAATTGACTGCTGGTTTGGCTGAGAACGCAGCTATAAACTGGAGCGGAAGGTGTCCCTTCACCCGTACCCTCTGGTGACAGGCCGGGAGGCTCTGCCAGAGTGCACACGGAGAGGGTCACCGCCCGTCATGCTCTCTCCGATTCTCACTTCCCCCTCCCCGGCATACGCCTCCCAAGTCCACGGCCAGCTCCCAGCGCTCCGTTGCCTCTGAGCCAGAGCTGCCCGGGAGGCAGCACCAGGGCCGGAAGGGCTCTGCCGGAACAGCCCTCCAGCCTGCTCAGGAGGGCCCGGGGCCTGGAGCTGGGCCTGAGTCTCACCCCCCCATCCTTCACGACACATCTGGCCCTTGAGATCAGCCTTGGGAAGCCTAAGGCTCCCGCTCATGAAGTGAGGCGAGCATGGCCTGCCTGGATGCTCACCTGGGTGGCCCACAAGGTCGGGGGCTGACCCTTGGGGAACCAACCACCTTGCCCCACTCAGCCGTCGATCGCCAGGGCCAGGCCTCTCCCACTCCGCACGGTGTGCACCTGCATTGCCCCAGCCTCTCCCCACGACTCAGCTGCCTCAAAGGACAGCCCGGGGGGAGCCCACGAGCTTCTGCTCTTCCAAGTGGAGGGACAGGAGCAGCAACGCCAGACCCGGCATCCTCCCCTCCCCCTCTTGGCTCTCCTCTCACCCCACGTGGTCACGTGATGAATTGGTGGTTTATGGATCCGTGGCTGTGGTTTTCCAAGCTGATAACTCATTTGGCCAAGACCCCAGTGCAAAGCGCTCCAGCATCTCATCCGGACGGGAGAGGCTGCGCCCTGGTCTTCCCCCGGTTTCCCGAATCACTCCCAGGAGCTCACTTAGGTTTCCCTGTAAAAGAGGAGTTCTCAGTGTCCCCCTGTGAAGCTAACCCTGATGTCTCTGGTGTTTAAAAACACCTGACACGCGCGTGCTTCCACTTACTCTTTCAGCAAGTGTTTACCGGGGGCCCGCAAATCTCAGTGAACCAGAGACAGCATTTCTGCCCTGTGGAGCTTGAGCTTACACTCAAGCATGAGGAAACAAACCATAAAATATCACAGTCCGTGAAATCAAATATTAGACAATAAGTGCAATGGGAAAGAGAAGGTAGAAGGGAATCAGGAGTGGGTTGGACGGGGTGGTTGTGATCTTAAACCGGATCGCCTGAGGCCTGGTTAAGGTGATACCTGATCAAAGACTTGAAGAGGCGGGACCGGTGCCCAGGTGGACAGGAGGGGGCAGCGGGTTTCAGGAGATGGACCAGCCAGTGCAGAGAGTCACCGAACAGGAGGAGACTGGGGCTCCGCACTCGGGTTTTACTTGGAGGGAGCTGGGGACCTGCTGGGCAGGGAGGTGGCATGACCTGGCCTGGGTCCCTTCTGGCTGCTCAGTTGCAAACACCCCACCTTGACCACCTCCCTCTCCTGTCCCCCCAGATCACAGAGTACCTGAATGCCCAGGAGTCAGCCAAGAGCGCCAGGGTGAGTTTTCACCTCAGGAGCCCCAGAGGGTGTGGAGAGAGAGGGGCTTGGGCCCCTGGGGTCCAGCAGGGCCCACCTCCCTGACCAGCCCTTCTCTGTCCTCTCACAGCTGAACCTGTGGCGCTACGGAGACTTCCGGGCCGATGACGCAGATGAGTTTGGCTACAGCCGCTAGAGAGGGGATCGGGTCTGGCCTCCAGCACTGCTCACGCCAGTACCTCTTCCTCTGCCGGGAGGATGTTTTCAGCTCCAGACCTCAAATCAGGGGCATAGATTGGGTCCAGCTTTGCTTCAGTGTATGGAAATGACTTGTGGAATGGCATCTGGGCTGGGGGTGGGGTCAGGGGCACCCAGGGCTCTCGGGGGGGTGGGGGCAGGGCATTGTCTTCCGCGGTCTCTCCCAGCTGATTTTGTTTTTATTTGGGGGTTTGCGGTGTGTTTGGTTTGGTTTTTTAATTGTCCTCAAATCAGGAAGAAACACGAAAGACTTTGTCATAATGGAGGGCATATCCTGGCACCCAAGGCCAGCTGCCAGTTGGCACCCCACTTCGACCCCAGACCGCCCTTCTCCCCAGCTCTCTGTCCAGCTGTTGATTATGTGATTTCTCTGATACGTCCATTCTCAAATGCCAGCGTGTCCACATCTGCCCCTTTGCCAGCCTTCCCTGTTTCTGTATTTAAAGCTTTTTGAGACCCAATAAAATAGTACATGCTGTCTGCAGCCCTTTTGGTTATGATGGAACCCAGAGCCCAGGATGTCGGCATTCCCAGCCAGGAGGAGACCTGGGTGCTCAAATGACCCCCAAGGTCTAACCCATGTGCCTGAGCCACACCCTGTGGAAGCATAGCCCTGGGGAGCAGGGCAGAGCTTTAGATTTCCAAGCAATTCCTGGGGCCCGGTGGGCATACCTGTCACCATGGCCATCATGCAGGAGGCTGCAGATCTCTCTTGACTCATCCACACTTTCAAACCTCAGCAGCTCCACAAGCGGTGCCCAGGAATTTCCTGGTAGAAACGGCCAGGCAGGCAGCTGCTGGGACTTTCTTTGGACAGGACCTGTCAGAGTCCCAGCAGGGGGCCGGAGGGACTTGCAGAGGGAAATGGAGTGGTTTCCCTCTCCCTGCTCTAGCAGAAGGAAAGGCCGATGCCAGATAGGCAGGCATGGCACAGGTAGGGTCCAGAGCCCCTGGTCCCTGCTCAGCTTCCTCCATTGTGTGTTCATTGGCAAATGGAGCTAGAGGCCGGGGCTCCCAGAGGGGTCGGAGCCACCAGCCCAGGAGAGCTTGTCTTTCCAGGTTGTTAGCTCTCGCTCTATTTCATGTGACAGGGTATCCCTGAGTCCCCTCGGTGGAGCTGGCCCTGGAGCTCAGAAGCCTGAGGGGTTCCCTGAGAGCAGCACTGTGGTGTGTGCAGCAAGAGGGCGGGTGTGCATGCGGTGGGGGCTTTCTGTTCCCCCCCACCCCGAAGGCAGGCCCACTTTCACCATGGTCTCTTGTTTTATATTTCAATCCATTGTGGAGGCTGCTCTTGGAGAAGAGAAGGCCCGTTTCACCCATTTCTCTACCTCCTGGGAGGACCCAGAGGTAGGTCAGTGTGTCTTTGCTTGAACACAACTGGCACAGGCGCAAGATGCCAGCCCACTCTTTTGTGAAAGGGTCTGAAATCATCTCACTGTCTTAACAGTTGCCTTGGTTACATCTGCGCCCAAGGATAAACCCTCCGTGGTTCTCTAATTGAAATGATGCCTAAGCCTTCCCACTTCTTTCTTTTTCCCTCCAAGGCTGCTTTAGACAAAGGTCAGAATATGGGCCAGGTCTGAAGGCCCGGGCGCTGCCTGCCTGTTTTTGGCCCCAGCTCAGTGTTCCTGTCTTTGCCGCATCTGTTGAGTTCCCGAGGTCTGTCCTGGGCAGAGCTGGGACTAGGGTGAGGCCAGCCAGTCGCCTAGGGTGCAGCATTTAAGGAGCTACTCAGGGCGAGCAGGTGCCTTGGCGTATTTCCTTTTCATCCGCGGTCGATGCCGGTCAGCGTTAGCATTTGCACACGTAGCACAAAGGAAAGCCCTCTCCAAAGGCCCCTCTCCCACTAGAGTTGCAGAACATGCTCCTTGGTGTCAGGAGCATAAGCTCTGCCTCCCCACCCGCCTTTCCATTTGAACAACAACGTCTTTTGCGCACCTGTTCCACACCAGACAGCTTAGGACCCAGCACAGCCCCTGCTCAGCGACGGGTCCAGTGAGTGTCAAGGCCAACCTGCAGAGGCTCTCGGAGACTTGCGATCTCACTGCAGAGGAGGCTGTAAGACACAACACCCATATCCAGCCGCAGCAGAGTCGAGGAGGGTGGGGTTGGGCTAATGACAACAGCGGGAAAGCAGCGTTGCTCATCTGGGCAGGCTCTGGAAGTTTCCCAGTCTCTCAGGGCTGATGCTGTGGACTGCAGGGTGCAGTAGGCTACCCATGGGGGAGAAGTACTGCCGCCCGAGACCCCTCCCCAGTGACTCGCACCCGCCTCTTCCCTGCCAGCGTGCAGGACCCGCAGGGAAGGCCGGCTATGGAGGGGACGGCTTGCATGGCTGCCTCCACTTTATTTATTGGTTTGATTATTTCTGTGTCCCAGGGAGAGAGTCCGTGGACCCCTTTTCTTGCTTTAGCCCCTGTTGGGAAGCCACGGGGAGGGGTTGGAGAACTGGTGCCTCAAGAGTGGTTATTGATGTCCTAATTACAAGAGGATGCTAATTTAATTTGAACCTAATTACAGTGCACTACCCTGGGTGGCATGTGTTTTAATAATTAACGTCCTTCAGATGCGTAGGAGTGTAATAATATTTACCCCAGGTTGGCCAGCAGCCTGGGGAGGCGGGCTGGGGGCCCATACGCCACCCTCCCCCGGACAGCTTGGCTGCTAGCAGGTGGGGAAGATGGCACACGAGCCTTGGTTGGCTGGTGTCATCAGCCTTCCCAGGGAACATGTTTGGGCCTCACTTGACCCAGTAGGCTGCTCCGTGCTACTGGGTGCCAGGCTGGAAGTGAGATACCAGCAGGGTCCGGGCTCTTCCCCCACCCCACCCCACACTGTGCCACAGAGACAGGACTTTACCTGCCAGCCTGAGCCCCTCCTAGGGACGGGCTTGTTCAGTGGGGGGGAAGAAGAGCTGCTTGGCTTTTCTTTCTTTTTCATTGGTAACAGTGGAAGGAAAGTACACATTCAGAAAGGCACACAAATTATGAGTGTAGCTCAGGTTTTCTTTTTTTTTTTTTTTGGCTTTTTAGGGCTGCGCCTGCAGCACATGGAGGTTCCCAGGCTAGGGGTCTAATCGGAGCTGTTGATGCCGGCCTGCACCACAGCCCCAGCAATGCAGGATCCAAGCCGTGTCTTCCACCTACACCACCGCTCATGGCAACGCCGGATCCTTAACCCAGTGAGCGAAGCCAGGGATCAAACCTGCAACCTCTTGCTTCCTAGTCAGATTTGTTTCCGCTGCACCATGATGGGAACGCCATAGCTCAGGTTTTCACGACGCAAACCTAGCCGTGTAAACACGCAGATCAAAACCAAGAACATCACCAGCCCCTCATAACCTTGCCCCTGGGTCACTGTCACTTCCGAAGGCAACCCCTGTTTTATCCCAGTGGGTGAGTCTTGCCCATTTTGTTGCGTTTGGGGTTTGTTGTTGCTGGGGTTTGCCTGTTTGACATTTGACGTAAAGGGAATCGTGCAGCATGTGTCCTCACATGGCCGCCTCCTCTCGCTCACTTGTCTGTGAGCTGCATCCTGGTTGCAGTAGCTCCAGTGTGTGTGTGTTCTCATTTCTGTGTGCTCCAGTGTCTGAAGAGACCACTCTTTGGTGGTTGTAAAGAAGTCAGATGCTCACCAATCTGCTAGAGCCAGAGCGATGCCAGTCCCTAAAGGAGAAATCTGCTCACCCTCATTATCCAGCTGGGGGACAGGAGGTGACACGTCCCCCAGCTGGGTGAGAAAAGGGGTAGCAGGATGCAGGGCAGGGCCCTTCCACCCACCGCAAACCCAGAACCCTGTGGTTGCCAGCATGGCTCCCTTGCCCAGCCTTGGGAGTTCTCAGCCGTGGGAACAGGGTCTATCGGCAAGTTCTAGAAGCCAAGCCGGAAACCAGGGGTTTCAGAGAGTCAGAGGGAACTCCAGCATCTCTACCAAGAAGTCTCGCCAGGCCAGTGCTTCTCTAGGTGTAGCTGGCAGGGCAGCTACCTCAAAATCACCTGGGGTGCTTGTTAAAATGCAGATTCCAAAAATAGCGCCAGGACTCTATTGGGAATTGGGGGGGGCGGGGAGGCTCAGCCCTCATCCATCACAGGAGGACAGCGGGAATGTGTGGAGATGATAAAACAAGAACTGGCCCGTTGTTTAGCAGCGAGCTGGTAAGCATCTAAAACAGATGATTAAAAGTGGTTGCCGCGAAGTAGCACAGCCCAGGTGGGGGGTGTAAATTCCCATAATCCCCTGTGTACTCTCTATTCACCACATGCAAGTGTCTCTTTTCTTTTTTGTCCTTTTTAGGGCCGCACCTGCGGCACGTGGAGGTTCCCAGACCAGGGAGCCTATCAGAGCTGCAGCCACCGGCCTACACCACAGCCACAGCAACACAGGATTCGAACCGCATCTGCCACCTACACCACAGCTCACAGTAACACCAGATCCTTAACCCACTGAGCAAGGCCAGGGATTGAACCCGCATCCTCATGGGTACTAGTTGGCTTTGTCACCACTGTCGAGCCACGACAGGAAGTCCCAACAGGCAAGAGTTTCTGGTTATCTTTTTTCAATTCACTGTCAGGTGAGTACATGCATCACTTCCCCAATTCCTGTGGTCCGAGGCCTGGGAATCTGTACGTTTGACAAGCTTCCTGGGTGATTCTGATGAGTTCTCAAGTTCAAGAATTAGCTGTCACTGTGCAAACTCATTTTACAAGATGAGGAAAGCGACAGAGTAACTTGCCCAAGGTCACCCAGTGTATTAATGGCAGGGCCAGAAATAGCAAACAGGTCCCCTGGCCCAGGCCGGTAATTTTTCTCTACATCGTGGCTCTCACCCTGGCGAATGTCCACCTCAGTGGGCCTGTCCCTCAGGGACCTGAGGGGCGAGCTAGGGACCTGGTTCAGGGGAGGGGGGTGCCAGGGTGACCCCTCCTGCAACAGGCCCAGAACACTTGTAACTGCAGCGTGCTCTCAAAGCGCACAGTTTGTGCAAAGCTGCCAGCAGGAGTGTGTTTGCATTATTTCTTCTGAAGAAGAGCCAGCCGGAGCCCCTTGAACATTCAGGTCTTCGGCATCTGCTGAGCACCTCCCCGTCGCAGGGACAGTTCTAAGGGTCGGGGTGAGTGAGGACTAAGCCCTAGCTTCACGGGACCTGCCGTCGATGAGGACAGGAGGTGCCGGCAACAGTAAAGTCAGCACATCTCAGAGGACTTCACACCATACGATGCCATTATTCTGAAGTTCAAAATCAGATGGGTTACATGTATGTGTCTGGTGAGCGGTCATAAGATTTATGGGACGTTTGTGGAAGTGTAAAGGGACATTTACATCCTTCCTTTGGACCACAAGAGTAAACTGGCACTTTTTTGAATAAACCAAGACACGTCATCACCTTTAATATATGTAAGAAAATACAAATTCAAAACAAAGGGGTGATAAACAGAGAAGTCTGGAGAGCGGTCACTTCCAGAGGGGACAGGGAACCAACCCCAGGGGTGGGGAGAGGAGGGGTCTCAGAGACGTCGGTCCCTGGGAATGTTCCAGATCTCAGTCTGGGAGGTGGGTTGGTGGATGTTTACTCTCACTGAGGTGGCTTGATTTTTTCCTGGGAGCTGGGTGGAGGTATGGTCAGAGAAACCTTGAAAAAGAACACTCTGCCAAGGAAAGTTATAGAAGGTTTCAAGGACAAAGAGCTGCTACAGTTTACCAGATGGAGAGTAAGTCTAGTTAAGGGCACACGCTGAGTGAAGCCCTCCCTTGGCGAGGCGTCCTGCCTGAGTTCCAGGGTCGTGTGTGACCTCAGATCAAAAGATCAAAGCTCAGGCCCGCCCTCGCCCGCCCTGGGCACTGACCAATCGAGGGCCCACCACCCAAGACACCCGGCTTCACAGTCCCTGGAGAAGTTGAGATACAACCTACAGTAAGGGTTCGTGGATGTTTCCGAGTCTACCCTTCCCTGCAGTCATCGCTCTTTCTAGAATGTCAGCATACCAAAAGTTTCCCTAGGCCCCTCCCCACCAAGGTCATGGCAGTTTGTACCTCTGTCACCATAGTTGTGGCTATTCGTGGTGCCAGGGTCTTTTAAGAGGCATATTTGGACACGGTCTTTTTGCCAGTGCACCTAAGCAAGCCTGGAGTTTGAATCGACACTGGGCAGGATGAGTGCTGCCACCCAGCATGGCTGCTTCAGGACCTTGGACAAGGCCAGCAGGCTTGGCCAGGTCCCTGTCCCTGCCGCACAAGGGCTTTGCCGCCAGCCTGGCAGCACAGATTCATCATCCCGGCTCGACGGAGTCATTACTCTAGGCCCTGGGCCCAGCCGCTGTGCCTTGGGAGCGGCTGACATTGAGGCGATTCAGTGAGCAGGCAGCCTCGATCCTGCCTCTACTCTGGGCAGGTCTGCATCCACCTGGCTGGTCCGGACCAGGGGAATGTGGCCGGGGACAGAGCTGTGGCGAATCTCAGCAGCACCCCGTTGGGCTCTGGGATGTAGCCACACGCACAGCTCACCCTGCGGTCCGGAGTGTGTCTGAGCCTCGGAGGCTTCTCGGTGGAGGAAAACGGCAGTCTCCCCTCCCGTCCATCCAAGGCAGGCACCTGCCCGCCCGTGTCAGCCCACAGGCCGCCCTTTCCAGCCTGGCCTGCACTGCGTGGTTCAGAGTTCGGGTTTCAGAGAATTTCTTGTGGAGCCTTAGGCTCAACAAGCCGATCAACCTCTGACGCTATTTCCTCATCTGTAAACTGAAAATAAAACATAAAAGTTCCTGCATTTAAAGCTGAGAGAATTCAGTGAGGGATCTGTAGAGCTCTTTGCGCCCAGCCCAGCACTGCCTCTGTGCAGCCGTGGCTGTGGTTACAGGGCAGGGAGGCAGCGCCGGATAGCGGAGCCTCACCAAGGCGGGCGCATGGGCGGCCCAGAACTGTTTGGGTGAAAGGAATTCGTGGTGATGGTACAAACCCCGAGCACAGAGAGGCCGGCTCCTGTTTGTGAGAGCGTGGCGGCGTTCAGGCCCCCTGGGAGCCAGAGGGGTCAGAGGAGGGTCAGGGAGCTGAGGTCACTTGGCTGGGTCCCTGGCTGTTTCCACTTTGCGGAGGGATGGGAAGTGGGCGTCACGGACGCCTGGGGCAGGTGCAGGCTCCCTCCCCGTCTGGTGGCCTGCGACATGCCTGCAGCTGAGTCAGCCCATGTGCACTGCACACCTATGATGTGCTGAACAGCACAGAGTACCTGACCTCACGGACGAGAGGCAGCATGTGCCCGTACTCGGCCGGGCCTGGGGGATGCCACCCAGCCCAAACTCCCCTCACACCTAAGATCTGGGCTTAGCAGGCAGGAGGAAAATGGTGGTGGAGTTGGCTGTTTGTGTAGGTGTCTCAGCAGCCAGCAGACCTGAAAACTTGCCGCAGAAAATGGCTCTTCCTTGGGAGTTCCCATTGTGGCTCAGTGGGTTAAGAAGCTGACTAGTATCCCTGGCCCCACTCTGGGTTAAGGATTCAGCATTGCTGTGAGCTGTGGTATAGGCTGCAGACACAGCTCGGATCCCGCCTTGCTGTGGCTCTGGTGTAGGCCGGTGGCGGTAGCTTCAATTTGACCCCTGGCCTGGAAACCTCCATATGCCGCAGGTGCAGCCCTAAATAGACAAAAAAAAAAAAACTTCCCTGCTGATGTGGGTGAGTGGTGAAGGGTGCAAAGGCAGTGCTAGGAGGGCAGGTCACTGCAGCTAGAGGGGAGCAGGCTCCCCCACCCCCCTGGGAGCCAGCGCTGGAGGTTACAGGCCTCCCTGTGCCAAGAACCAGCAGCTTGGAGGAACAGCAGCATCCAAGCCGCTCTCCCGCCTCAGAGCTGCCACGCATTCCATGTGCACGTCAGCCTCGGGGGAGCCTGCCTCCAGGACCGGGCACAGGCCACACTGGCTGTGAAAGCTGGGGGCTCGGGTTCCTCCCCATGCAGCAAAGCCAGAGCAGGGCTGTGTAGAGGGACCCCTCAGGGCTCAAGCCAAGGGCACCCCGCCAGGCAAGATGTGTTAGACCCCCTCAGGTCCACGGAAATCCGGAGGTCACGGGGGCACACTCTGAGACACCACGGTGCATGGCTGGGGGCATTCCCATTGGACAGGTGTCAGAGCTCATGAGAGGTCAGTGCCTGATCCCAAGTTACACAGGATGTGAGAGTGTCAAAGCCACATAGAGGCCCACCACGGTAGTCACTTAGGTGATTTTCTGGTCCCCTAGGGAGAGGGGCCTGTGTGGGCAAAACAGACCTGGGGCTGGATGCAACCCCTCCAGCTGGGAACATCTGGGGAGGACAGGTCACAGAGAGGGCTCCGGCGGGGGGGGGCGGGGGAGGGCAGCATGCCCACTCTGGGGAGGGTGGGGGCAGTGGGTGTCACCAGGAACTGCCCTGGCCTCCTCCTCTCATCTGACCTGATCTGTGGAGGACACCTTCCAGGGAGACCTGAGGCAAAGACCTCAAATAGCGCCGCTATTTGATCAATTGATATTGGCTCCCTAGGGTGCCATGTAGAAACGGATTCTGAGGTCATGCCCGAAAGTCAACTGCAATCGATTATTGATGTCTATCTACCAAGAATGTAAGGAGAGGGTGCTCATGTGTGTCCCATATATTTGCATTCCTTGTCTCGGGAGGGTTTCAGGAATCCTCTGACCGCATCAAAGCAGGAGCCACTTCCATAGCATCCTTGACAGCAGGCATCGGCTTCTGCTGGAACAGAAGCCTGGAAAGCCCTCTCAAGGCAGTGTGCCCGGACTAGTCGGTTCTTATCCTTTTGCTCTGCTGTGTTCCAATTTCAAAGGATGTGTTGCAATTTAATAAACATGAGTTAAGCCTTGCTTCTGTGCTGAGCATTAAAGACCCACAGTTGAGCCTGTCAAGTCCCCTGCCTGCCAGGTGGGTGTTATCTGCAGGTATTTGAATCTGGTCATTTGAATCTAGAGCAAGACCGGTTTTCTTGGGGAGGGTGAGGCCCCTAAAGATAGAGACGGGAGCTCTCCAGCCGCCGGAAGAGGTGAGGCCCTGGGCAACTCTTGCAGACTAACCTCGCTTTTTCCTTGGGTGGGGGCAGGGCTCTCAGGCCAGCAGGCTCAAAACAGCACCTTCTCAAACTGAAACATGCTTGTGAATCATCTGGGGATCTTATTAAAATGCAGGTTCTGATCCAGTAGGTCTGGGATAAGGCCAAGAGCCTGCTTTTCTAACAAGCTCCCAGGAGGTGCTGAGGCAGGAGGATCCGTGGGGAGCCAGGCCCTCCCCCACCCCTCTTTGCAGAATCTACCAGGCAGAGGTCAGCAGAGAAGCCGCCTGCCCCGACAGAGCGCACCAAGGCCTGCGTTTGGAAACGAAGGAACAGAATTCATGCTTCCTACAGCCCGAAATCTGAGGGAAGGAGACACACCCTGGCCTGGCTCTGCAGGACACCTGACCTGGGGGAGACGAGGGACAGGGCTGGGTGCTGGCAGGGCTACTCGTGAGAGTGTAGCGCTCCCTAGACTCTGTGGCCCCAGTATGATCACGTGTTCAGTGACAGCCAGCAACCCATGAGCCGAGCCCTGGGCTAAGCACTAACAGGTAGCTCTGAGAAGGAAGGACTTTTGACCTCCATGTCACAGACACCCTCTAGATGACAGGCCATGTGTTAGCCTTCTATGTCACCCTAGGCCCAGCACAGTGTCTGTCAGTTGCAGGTACTTGAGAAATGATTTATGAATAACTAAAGTGCAGCTCAGCCCAGGCAGAAGGTAGTCTAGGGGACCAGGCCCAGAGGGAGAACGGGAAACCAGGTGGGAGCCCCCAGGATGCCATGTCACCAGGCCCCAGCAGGACTCAGTCCGAACAGAGTGGCCTGGGAACCCGTGGCCAGCCTTTCGTTGTTGAAAAAAAGGGAAATCTTTAAGCTCTGCGTTGCTCCAGGTTGATGATTCCCTAGTTCTTTCTGGAAACTTCTGGATCCAGGTCCACTGAGCCGAGGTGGCAGAGCCTGGCAAAGCTTTAGGGCTGGTCAGGATCCTCTTATCCAAATGGTCTTATACACCGACCTCTTCCCTGGCTCCAGGCTCTGTGCCAAGCATATCACATGCTCGTATCCCACGGCCGCCTTGCTGTGGTCCAAGGCCATACCCTGGTCCAAAGTGAGACTCCCATCCTGGCGACCACACACCGGCTAGGACCAACATGAGGCAGCCAGGAGCCCGGACCTGGACGTAGGCGGCCCAGATGCTGCTAGTTTCTAGTAGCATCTGCCCTGTTGTGAGAAGCAGCTGGAGGGGTCGTGAGTGGTGGGTTTGGATTCTCCCAAGGACACTGCTGACTTGTGAGCAAAGGTTAGGGCATCACCAGCAGGGCTCGCGTAGAGTGTCTCTGTGTCTTCTCCCTCACAACTCCGTGGAGCCTTGGAGCCGGAAATCATCACTGCCCCATTTTACAGATGAACGAAGAATCTGAGGACCAAAGAGAGGGAGCGACTGGCCAGGGTTCCAGAACTACTTAGCTGTAGGGCCCAGGCTTGAGACCTGGAGGCCGGCATCCCACATCTGCGCCCATGGCCCGCCGCCTCCTCCTGGCCGGCCGCCCCCTCTCGTATCTCGCGCGTTCCACCCTGGGTCCGGCACCTCGGCCGCCCCCTACACCTCTATCCGCAGATAGGGGCTCCACCTGGGAGAGGGCGCTGTGTCATTCAGAGGGTGGCACGCACCCTGCAGTGGAGGCCTCAAACCAAACACAGCAGGTAGGGGTATCTGATGCTCCCCGCTGCAGGGTGTGCCAGGCATGGAAGAAGCCAGCACTTCCTGGGGAGACCAGGGCACCGGTGAGTCCAGCCCCTCCGTAGCCCACCTGGTGCCTCTACCAGACCCTCTCCCCCAGGTCTCTGCGCACGTCCTGTCCTTGCTCTTCCTCTCCCCTCTCCCCCGATATGCTCCACCCCGTCCAGGAACTGCGACGTGGGGACCCAGTTACTCTCCATCCCCCACTCCCAACTCTCAGTAACCCCTCCCCCATCATGGTGACAGAGACACAAATGATTTGAGTGGTTCTATAAATATGGTTCCTGCGCCAGCAGCAGTAGCACCACTTGGGAACTGGTTAAAAATGCCAATTCTCAGGCCCCACCTCAGACCCACAGAAAAGGAGACCTTGGAGCCCAGCAGGTGAGAGTGATGAGCGCCAAAGTTGGAGAGCCTCTGATCTAAATATCCATTCATGTGTTCATTCAGCACCCAGCAAGCACAGCAGCCCTGCCAGGGGAGGAGAGGCATCCAGCAGCACCAAGGTGCCCACCAGCTGCCCATCCGGAAGATGCTGCCCAGTAGCTTTTGGGTGGCAGACAGAGGCCCTCCTGGTTGGTCTGGTGCAGACCAGGGAATCAGAAGCTGGAAAGGACGCCCGAGGTCCAGGCCAGGAGGGAAGTGGAGGGCTTGCTGAGGGTCTCCTGAGGTTGGGAGGAGGGGAGAGTGTGGAAGAAGATGCCTGGTTTTGCCCTGGAGCTGCACTCACAGAACCAGCCATCAAAGCCATAAGGACAGGAGTTCCCATTGTGGCTTGGAGGTAACGAATCTGACTAGTAGCCATGAGGACAAGGGTTCGTCCCCTGGCCCCACTCAGTAGGTTAAGGTCGTGGCGTTGCCCTGAGCTGCATTGTAGGTCATGGGTGTTGCTCCAATCCCGCATGGCTGTGGCTGTAGCTAGCAGCTGCAGCTCCGATTTGACCCCTAGCCTGGGAACTTCCGTGTGCCATGGGTACCACCCTAAAAAAAAAAAAAAAAAAAAAAACTGTAAGGATAGGGAAGTGACATCCTCTGACCTGGCAAGCAAGGGAGTCTCCAGAGGGTCAGTAGTCTTTTGTCCTTTGCAGAAAGGAGGTGCAGCCGGGTGGGCAGCCAGGGTTTTCTGCAGGGGAGGGCAGTCCTGCAGCTCCCATTCCTCAGCTTCATTCCAGAGCGGGGACATACTGCAACCCCCCCCCCGATCAGAGGGAGGCATCAAGCCCCTCCCCATGTCCTGCCTTCCTGGAGGGCTTCAAATGAGTATGAAACTACATCCCATCATAAGCCAAATCATGGCATCACATGAAGCCTGATGTTGTTTGATGGCATTCTGGGTGCCCCAGAACCTTCTCTTCCATGAGGTGATGGCTATTATTTATGCCCAGGCCTTGCTCTGATCTCAGGGAGAATATCTCATCATAAACTAGCATGCCATGGCAAACAATTAAAAGAGAAAAATAAACCTCAGTGCAATCTCGGGGTGCTAGGCAATGAGGAATTACAAGGTGGTGGCATGAAAAAATTATATAAAAATCTATTTTTACATCACAATAATGTGCTTTTATACGGGTAGTAATTTCTGGATGTGCAATAAAGTGGCTTTTACATCAGGCAGAATCAGAGTTTATAGGCAATCGGTGCTTTTATCTGGGAAAATATAACTCACCCGGCCCCACACCATCCATCCTGCAGGCAGCAGGCCCCATCTTCCCCAGCACCATCAGTACTGAGGAAATAATTATGCAATTAAAGGGTCAGCCCTCTGCACCCCCTCCATGATCTCCCAACATCGTCCAGCTTCTGTCATGACTCCTTCCCAAAGATGGGGCAAGCCGTGGGTCCAGGACCGAGCAGTGGAGGGGCCAGACAGATGCTAACCACGTTGGGTCAGAAAGGATCCTAGTGCTTAGAGAACACACCACAGGACCAGCAAGCATCCACAGACAGTGAGGATCTGCTACCGCCCGGGCCCTGTGCTAACAACACGAGCCCCCGTACCTGGCTTAGAGAGCTCGCCGACTTGCAACGCTCATGATGCAGGTGGGGCTGGGGGAGAGCCGTGAACGCTACAGCAGGTAAATCCAGGGAGCAGAAGGGGCACGAGAGTTGGGGGTGGGCACTAACCTGAGGCCCCTACTGCAGAGGGGGCAAATGGGGGTAGATGAAGGTGTACGTGTGTCCTGGCGGGCAGGGCCCCGCCTAGGCAGTATCTCTGACTGAGGCATGAGACAGGCATATGGGAGAAGCTGGTGTCTGTCCTCAAATGCACGGTGCTGTAACCGGGCTTTGATACTGTCCATCTAACCCGACATTTTCTGTATTCTTTCAAAATATCAGACACTAGAGCATCCGTCAGGATCCTGGCAGGAAACAGGTGATGCTTTCTCTACAATAAAGGCATAGGCTCAACGGTGTATGGGCAGAGTTTAGGGAAATTGACAAGAGATGGTACAGAACACCAGGGCTGGCAAGAGAATGGAGCTGGAGGGCAAGGGGCAGGGGCAGTTAATGGAACCTGAGAGAGTCCCCGGATGGAGAAGGGCATCAGACAGGGGACCAGGCTCGCCTTCTGGTCCCTAAAAAGCTGAGAAAACGAGGGCGGCTGAAGGGAATGGGACAAGCTAAGAAGGGAGCTAGGAGCCGACTTGACTCTCCTCCCGCCCTCCAATCCCTGGCCAGTGCTTCCCAGTGGCCACCCCAACCAGAAGCCAAAGGCCAAGGGAGCCTGATGCTGCCGCTGTGACAGGTCAGGACGGAGAGCAGGGTGGGAAAGGCTGGACCTGCAAACAGAGAGCATCCAGCCCTGGCCCATATTAGGAATTACTGGACAGTCTGGTAATGAGGCCAAAATGCAGCAGTATAGCAGTGACTGTGATCACTTTCCTTTTTTTTTTTTTTTTTTTTTTTTGCTTTTAGGGCCACACCCTCAGCACATGAAAGCTCCCAGGCTAGGGGTCGAATCAGAGCTGTAGCCACTGACCTATGCCACAGCCACAGCCACACCAGATCCAAGCCACGTCTGTGACCTACACCAAAGATCACAGCAACACCTGACCCTTAACCCACTGAGCGAGGCCCAGGATTGCACCTGCGTCCTCATGGATACTGGTGGGATTCGTTTCCGCCGAGCCACGACGAGAACTCCTGATTACTGCTTCTATGCAGCACATCTTCATAGTGTTTCTCTTCTCACGTTTTTTGGTTCACAGAGTCCATACTTAGCATCAGCCTCGACAATCCTACCTGACACCGTGTGCTATTTCACGGCCAGGGAGGTGGGCAAGAATTCCATACCGTAGTGTAGGTGGGGTGTAGACCAAAGTGGCCATTCTGGTGAGTGAACCGGCAGTCCTGAGGCAAACCCAGGCTCCAGCACTGCCGCTCCTGGCATGTCCCCCAAGAAATCCTCACACACAGCCTCATCAGGGGCCAGGCGTGAGGACATCCGTGGCACTGTTTCTGGTGGCGGCAGATGGAGGGCCCATCCCCGGGAGGCTGGATGGGCCAAATGCACTGGAAGCAAACTGCGGGCCCCGTGCCACAGCAAGGAAATCGCTGTTTACGTCAACTTGCAAGAATCTTCAAAGCAGCGCTGAGGAGAAAGATCGAGAAAGCGAATGAGAGCCATAATTCGGAAGCACTCAGATACAATTAAAAATACATGCACACTTTGCAAGCACTTTTGCAAACCCCACCATTTCAGAATGGCTGGCTTTGGGGAAGAGAGGGAGTGACAGGGTGGGGGATAAATAAACAACATCCTAAATCAGAGGAGACAGCAGGGACTCAGGCGCCAGGAGACCTGGGCTCAAATCAAAGCAGTTTACCGTGTGTCCAGGCATGTTAGCGGCTTTATTTTTATTTACGTATTTATTTTGGCCACACCGAGGCATACGAAGTTCCGGGGCCAGGAATCGAACCCGAGCCTCCGCAGTGACCAGAGCCACAGCAGCGACAGTGCCAAATCCTTAACCACTAGGCCACCAGGGAAGTCCCGCTTCATCTTTTAAATCAGAGAAAATATTAAAACATTTAAATCAGAGATGAGGAAGGGTGTTTACAAGACAACCTGCTGGTCCAAAAAGACCTGTTCGGGGGCTGGAGGGTGTGCCAGACAGGGGACCCGCTCCTGCTGCTTGGAGGCGGCCCTGCGACAGCAGTGCAGGGCTGCTCAACACACAGGGGATGATGCCCAGAGTGCCAACCACGGCCTCCAGTGAAGCTGTGCCGCCCCACCTGCGGCAGGAGACAAGGGACCCCTTGCGTCCTCTCTCTGCCTCTTCTCCACTAAGATGCGCAGGATGCCCCCACCCCCGTTTTGTTGTTAGCCGTCCTTAACAGCTTCCATCATTAACTCCCAAGCTGGTTTGAATTTGTTCAGAGGATGAGCTCCCCATCACCTGAAAAGCTGAGAAAAGAAGGCCTCAGGGAACGAGCCATGTGCCAGATACATTCTGATGGGAGAAAGCTCCTGGGGCGTGTGATCGCCCAGGGGAAACACAAGGAGCGGATAGGAGGGACCCTCCAGGGAAGGTATCTTGGTTTGAAAAGGGTCCAAGACAGAGGCAGGAGAGGTGCAGACAAGCATCTGGGTTTTGCCAGGAGCTGCCCAGGAGGTCCTGAGATGTCAGTTGCCACGAGGCCTCCTCACCCAGTAGGGAGGGGTCGGGGCTGCAGCATCGCAGTAGATTTGTGCCTGGAGGGCTCCCCGCTTCCCCTTTCGCTATCCCCCCTTCTCCTCCAGGGCCACACATTCTGTAAGGCTCGAATTTCTTTCAATCAATCCCCTTTCTTCCTATCTCTTCTGACCTCCTATTTGCTGGATTTCCTGCCAGCAGGGAGGGGGAGAAACAACTTGCTGTAGGCCTTTCCTCTGCGCGGGGCTCAGACACTGGCCAGACTTCTCATTTGCACCAAGACAAGGAGGTAAGTGAGCAGCCCAGCAGAGATGCAGCTCCCGGGCAAACAGCTTCTTCTGCCAGCCTTGTGTCCTCTGAACCTTGTCACACTGCAGCTAGGGGACAGAATGAAGAAACATCTCCACGGGGAACCTGGCTATAGTAGATTGAATTGTGTCCCCCAGAGGTATGTCCAAGTCCAGCCCCGTGCCCCTCCAAACTGCGAACATGACCTTATTTGGAAATAGACTCCTGGCAGATGTAATTAAGTTTATCTTGAGTTACGGAGGGATTGTAGGATGAGATCATCTGGATTCAGGGTGGGCCCAAAAGCCAATGCCTGGGGTCTTCATAGGAGAAAGGAGAGAGAGATTTGAAACAGAGACACAGGGGCAAGGCCTTGGGAAGAAGGCAGTGGAGGAAGAGGAAAAGCACCTTCCTGCCACCCTTCTGAGTTCTTAGCTGCGACCTGGGTCATCAACACTGTCTTTTCGTTTTGTTTTGTTTTTTTAATGTTGTCTTAACAAGAGAGAAGCAGTAACAGAACAACATAAACAGAAGTTTTGGAGTTCCCGCTGTGGCTCAGTGGGTTAAGAACCTGAGGTTGTCCCTGTGAAGATGCGGGTTCAATCCCGGGCCTCTGTCAGGTGTACATGGACGATAGCCAGGAGACTATGGGTAACTTCCCAGGTGGCTTTAGAATTTAGGATTAAATACCATCTTTTTTTTTTTTTTTTTGTCTTTTTGCCATTTCTTGGGCCACTCCCGCGGCATATGGAGGTTCCCAGGCTAGGGGTTGAATCAGAGCTGTAGCTGCCAGCCTATGCCAGAGCCACAGCAACGTAGGATCCGAGCCGCGTCTGCGACCTACACCACAGCTCATGGCAACGCCGGATTGTTAACCCACTGAGCAAGGGCAGAGATCGAACCCATAACCTCATGGTTCCTAGTTGGATTCATTAACCACTGTGCCACGACGAGAACTCCCCCATCTTAATCGGGAAGGATGGGGGAGTTCAGCCTCTTAGGGAGGAGCAAGTCACTTTTAGGGAAGATGAATGGGCCCCCACCAGAACAGATGGGCTGTGGGAGTTTGTGAAACAGTCTATCTGGGTGTCGTGTCACTTCTAGTCTCCTCTCCTGTGATGAGGATCTATTCCACCTGACTGATGAGATCTCTGGGGAGGGGACTGATGACAATAGAGGCCCTTTGGGAGGCTCTGACTTTAGCCTGGAAAGGGGAGTTCAGGGAAAGCCTCGCTCCGCATTTGCTGGTTTTCAGTTGCCTGCGGCTTAAGATAATCTAGGCAGCAGAAGGCGGATTTAGAGTGCCATGTCCTGAACTCCTCGGGTCATATTTTGGGGTGGCAGGCTTTTCTCCCCTCCAGCAAGCAGAGACTGGAGTGAAGCTGGCACAAGCCGGGGAGCCCAGCAGCCACCAGAGACTAGAAGAGGCAAGGAATCCTCCGCTGCAGCTGCTCTCCCGAGCAGGGCCCTGTGGACTTGGCAGAAACAGGAAACCCAGGCCCGGCGCGACCTCAGCTCTCCTCGGGCCTGAAGGGCTGGGCCACACAGCGCCAACCAGGCGCCCTGCCCCAGCCCTGACCCCTGCCTCCTGCTGCTGCGCGGTGCCCGCCATTCACGTGGCCCCATCGGGGTCAGAGGGCGTGAAGCATAGAGAGAGCCGTGGGAGCCCCCTGAGCCTGGGACCCCTGGCTGGCATCACCGGGCTGCCGCCCCTCCGCCTCCGCCTGGGGAGACCGCGTTCCCGGTGGTGATTTCATGCCCCATAAGACGAGCAATCAAAAATAATAGACGCACAGCAGCCTGCCTGGGGTGCCGCCGCTGCAGCGGGTGGTGTTGAGGCGGCTGGCTGGAAAATCGACCAATTCCCGGCCCCGGCCCGGGTGGAGACAAGTAACAGCATCACAGAGAAGCAGGAGCCCCTGGGGCTGGGGCTGCAGAGTCGCGGCCAATAAACAGGCTGGCTCTCAGCAGCCTCCCCGGCTGAGGCCACGCCCTCTCGCCCCCGCCCCGCCCCCGCCCCGCCCCTGGGTATCTCCTCGCCAGGCAGGTGTACACGCCTGGCAGAACCCAGCTCAGGCCCGGCGGGGGCGGCGAGGGGGGCAGCACAGGCAGCGGAGGGAAGAGGGTAAGAGGAAGGGTGGGAGGTTCTCGAGTCCGGGGGGCCTCCCTAGGGGCCTTCGGCTCACTGGGCCGTCCCCAGATGGGTTCCCCGCAGCTATGAACAGCCAGCTGTCACCGGCGAGGGTACTTTCTGAGCCCCTGTGTCAGAGCTAGGCACCTAAGAAGCCCAAAGATAAATGTCCCCATGCCTATCTTCCCACTTGGAGGGGAGACGCACGCAGACTCCTTACCTCACTGACTCTCTTTCCGCTTGGCCTGTGGAGAGAAGACCCCAGGATGGGCACTGGGTCCCAGGCTCTTCCAAGAGCCACTAGCAGGGTCCAGTGTGTACACCTGTGCCTCTACAGAATGAACTGCTGTTTTATTTTCAAACAAAGAATGAACGTTTTAGTAAGGAATTGGGCGAGTGAGTGTCTGCAAAGCATTCCTCTAGGGGTCAGTGGTTGGGACATGGATTTATCTCAATTACACTGCTGTTGATGAAACGTATTTCAATAACACCTCTTTTGAAACAGGGGAGAAGGTGAGTCCCAAGAGGTATTCCTCATGTTGCTCTTTCATCACACGCTACCTGGAGCCTTTGTGTTCCCTCCCACCTTGGGGTCATGCACACTCAGCCCCCACCTGCCCAGAGCTGGGTCCAGCTGGCCTCCAGTTCCCATCATGTCTTACCTGGAGAATTGCCATCATTTTCTAGCATCTTCCTGCCTTCAAAACCCTCTCCTCTGTAAGTCCACTCTCCAGCTCTAAAAAATGTCCAAGTTTCAAACTGCCTGTCTGTCCCTTTCCTGTCTGTGGCTGAGCTAGACCTTCACCCCTGCCTGCCCAGGCATCCTGCTCCTCAGCCAAATTGAATACCCCGTTACTTTACCCCCCTGGGCCTTTGCTGAAGGCAGTTCCCACTTTCTAGAACACCCTTTTCCACCTTCACTGCTAGCTTTCCAAAGCTCAGCTTACCTGTTACCCTCTGTCCCCAATTCATCCCTGAGAACAATTGGTCACTTCTCTTTGTTTCACTTTTTTTTTCTTTTTATGGCAACACCCGTGGCATATGGAATTTCTCAGGACCAAATCAGAGCCGCAGCTGCCAGCCTACCCCACAGCCAAGCAACACTAGATCTGAGCTGCATCTGAGACCTATACCACAGCTTGCCACAATGCTGGATCCTTACCACCAAGTGAAGCCAGGGATCAAACCCACATCCTCACAGAGACAACGTCAGGTCCTTAACCCACTGTGCCACAGTAGGAACTCCATCTTTGGGTCACTTTGGACAGCTTCTATCGCGATACCTACATTTCTCATTACAATGACGGTCTTGTGCTGTCTCCCTGCTGAATGGCTAGATCCTGGCCATCGCACTGAGAACAGTGCCTGGCACATAATAGGCATCCAATACATGCAGCCACACTGCAGTGAGCAGTAGACCTATGATATAAATGTTTTTCTTGCAAACCACCGAGAGTGGCAGCGGTGGCGGGAGGGGACGCTTTGTTAAACAGCATTATGACATCAAGAGCTGACTGAGACATATGTGCCCAGGGAGCCTAGAGCGGTAATGGGAACGAGCCTGCAGCCTTGGCAGAAAGCCATTCCAGAGGCGGGGCGAGTGACGGAGTGCTGGTGTCAAGTGTGAGGTGAGATTGCTTTAATGTGAGGATGAAGAGTCAGACCTCCCAGGTTCAAGTCCTAGTTTGGCCCCTTGCTGAAACGTCTGTGTCTCTGGGCAAGTGACTCATTTTCCTCACCTATAAAATAGGAACGATAAATCAAAGGCTGTCTCACAGGGCTCTTGTGCGGAGCAAGTGAGATGATGCTAAGCCTGGGGCCTGGCAGGTGGCGGGGGCTCCGCAGGCGTTTGAGGGTGACAATGATGACGAATGCCAAATGGTCCTCATCTGCCCTCATCCCCGGTCCAGCTCGCCGGCTCTCAGCCTGGCTCTACGCAGCCCGCGCGGCATCCGTCAAGGGGAACTCCGCGGGAGGGAGGCCGCTTTCCTCGGTCGCTTTCCGTGGCTTCTCTTGAACTTTGATGTTCCCCGAGGGGCCGGCCGCAGCCTGTGTCCTGCCTTCCCTCAGAAGAGCCGAGCGTGGCTCCGGCTCCTGTCCCGGATCTCTCCCTGCGGGGAAAAAGGAAGCCACAGCTCGGAAAAGCAGGGCTTGACGAAAGCAAGGGATGGAGGGGACACTGGCGGGGATGACTTGGTCCTCCCAGCACTGGTGAGTCATGGAGGCCCACTCCCTGGACCCCAGGCTTCTAGATATGGACAGGAGGTGTGAAGTCCCTGAGTTCCCATTGTGGCGCAGTGGAAACAAATCCATTAACCACGCGTAACCATGAGGTTGCGTGTTTGATCCCTAGGCTCGCTCTGTGGGTTAAGGATTTGGTGTTGCTGTGGCTGTGGTGTAGGTCGGCAGCTGCAGCCCCGATTCGACCCCTAGCCTGGGAACCTCCATATGCCGCAAGTACGGCCATTAAAAAAAAAAAAAAAAAGTTGTGACGTCCCCAGTTCATCTGCTTGTTGGTCACATCAGCAGGCAGTCATTGTACCATATCCTCAGGAAGCAGGGACTGTAGGGGTTCAGAGGTGGGGGTGGCACAGGCCCTGCAGAAGCTTCCAGTCTGCTGGGGTGGCCAGAGGGACACTGGAAATAGCTGAGCAAGGCACTGTGTGGTGTACCAACAGGACCTTAAAAATCAGCCACCCAGCAGCTGATCCCACAAATAGAGGCTGCCAAACTCTTCCAGGAACACCCTAGAGGGGCCAGAAGGATGACAAGTTTGGACAACTGGAGAGAGGGTGGGCTGAGGCAACCCAGGCCCCCGTCTGCAAATGGCCTACTCAGTGTGGACCATGGCCACTGCGTCATGGCCACCGCGCAGCTGTTCCCTCACTGACTCTTCCACCAGCAGCCTCCTTCCAGGCTGGAACTGGTCCCCAGACGAGAGTCTCCCTCCTGGCTTGCCATTTCTCAGGGCTCCCAGCACCCTGAAGCCAGAAATAGGGCACGGGGGCGGAATCGAGTCCTGCAGACATCTGGCAGCTCCAGGCTCGGGCCGGCGTGAACAGAGGACTCAGAGCTCCCGGGAATCCTGCCCCCACAGTGGCCGCAGCAGGAGATGAGGTCCTGGCGGAAAGAAGGCTGTCGGGGGAAGGTGGAGGCCTGAGCTGCCCCACCTGGCTGACCTGGAGCAAGCCACCTCCCCATCCCGGCACCACCGCTTCCCCACCTGGACCACAGGGAGCCCATCATCTTCCTTTGCCCCACAGGGGCAGAGCAATTCAAGAGAAAGACTTAGATGAGATATGCAATGAGGCTGAGGGCGTGAGAAGGGGGTTGTTTGCAGCAAATATTAAGGCAGGCTACCTTTCTCCTCTGCTAGAAAGAATTCCAGGCACATGGACCCCTCCAGGGGGAAGCAAGAACCTCCAGCGCCATCTGTATCATCTACCACTGGCAGCACAGAGACCGGCATAGTAATAACAATGCATCGTCATAATAAGATAGCAAACTCATAGCATCCACTGTGTGCGAGCGCTGCTCCAAATGCTTCACAGGAATTTGCTCTTACGCGCTATGAGGTAGGTTCCACCACACCCCATTTTGCAGACGAAAAGGCTGAAGCACAGAGAGGCTGAGTAATGTGCCCAAGATCACACAGCTGGTGAGACCTGAGGTTGGATTTGGACCCGGCCATGTTTGTAAACCCCTCCTCCCTCTTTTTCTTTCTTTTTCTTTTTCAGCTGCACCTGCAGCACATGGAAATTCCCGGGCCAGGGATTGATTCTGAGCCACAGCGGCAACCTACACCACAGCTGCACCATAGCAGGAACCCCTGTACCCCCGCTCTTATGCTGCCTCTACTCCTCAAAGGTCCTCGGTGAATCCTCTGAACAACTCTTTAGCCCAGAATTGGGAACATGGAGTTGGGGCAAGGCCCCAAGGTGCACCACAAAACACTCCTGCCTGTTGTGCTCGGTAGAGTCCCCTGGAGCGGCTTGGGGGTGGGGGACGGGGAGCAGAGACAGGAGGGACCCCTGGAGGCCAACTAAATGCACAAGGAGCTGAGAGCAAGTGAGAGGCGGGAGACAGGGCCGGAAGCTGATCTTTTACAGATTATGTGGGAGGAAAGGAAAGAGAAGGGCCTGCAGGACGGATCAATAGGGAACAGCACACAGGCTCCACACAGGGCGCAGCGCCCCTCAGCGGCTCTCCTCTCACCGCAGGACCACTCACCTTGAGGGGAGGAACACGGCCTGGGGGACTCGTGGGGCCATGCAGAGCCGCTTCTTGACCAGAACAGCTGAGGCTCCAGGTGAGGGCTGCTAAATGCTGCAGGGGGTGGGAGCGTTGGCTGCCACTCAGGAAGGGACATTGCCAAGGACATGAGCGCTCCTCTCCCTCCTGCAGCTGGGCTGGCAGGGAGGAGGCCAGGGCAGTGGGAGGCAGGGCCGCACCAGGGACGGACCTTTGTGCAGCCAGTGTGTCCTGCCTCCCTAGACCAGGACGATGGGGGCCGCAGGGCTCTGAGACTCACTCGCTCCCATGACTGGCAGTGGAGGCTGGCAGAGGCTAGGATCTCCAACGACACCCACACGTGGCCTTTCTCTGTGGCCTTTCTGCTCGTGAGTCAGTTTGGGCTTTTTCACAGCACGGCAGCCCCAGGGCAGGCAGATTGCTTATGTGGCAGCTGAAGACTTCCAGAGTGAGAACTCATTCCAGCCAGTGAAGCAGAAGCTTTGTCACTCTTTCTGACCCAGACTTGGAAGCCACATAATTACACGTGCCCCGCCCAACACTACCTTGCCGCTTCGCTGGCTGCAAAGGTGCCCTGGGGGCCAAGGGCAGGGGGCATCGATTCCCCTGGGAGAATAGGAGACAGGGTTGCAGCCATGCTGGGAAGGGCCGCCTGCCACCCACGAAACAAGTAGCCCTTCATTCAATCCCAGATGCTCCTACCCAAGTCCCCAAAAGTCCTCCCACTCAGGTATCAGGGAGTATCCCAAAGGCACTCCGTGTCACATTGTCATGCGGGGAATTAGCTCTGTGCATGGCCAGGCTAGCTGTCCCCAAGCTCACAGGACAGAAAGGTTCACAGACTGGATAAAGATTCTCAAATTACATGGCTTATTAAATCAATTAAAAACGCACAGTGAGAAGTGAGGGGAAGTCAGTACACTTAGGCTGGGTGCCTGCGGGTGCCAGGAGCGTGCCCTTGAATCCGGGTGCCGAGGTTCACGTGTCCTGCCTCTCCCTGCTGCATCAGCCTTGTCACCGATGGAGAGAGGAGGACGGGTCAGGGGAGTGGAGGGGCTCAGGAGTCCACCGTGCCTGGAGCCAGCCAGCACTTGCTCGATGAGAGACGTGCAGAGGCGGGGCTGGCTCACCAATTAGCCTGTGGAGCAGCTATTCATTATTTAAAGGTTTGCACTCATTTGGTGCTTTATTTAGATTATTAAAGGTATTTTTCACAGCAGGAGATAATAGACGTTAGCATCTGGGCTGTTTGATGTTACTAATTTTCTGGGGCATAGGACACACGGAGCCCAAGTGAGTGGCTGGTTTAAGACCTTGTGGATACTGAACATGTCGGGAGCATCATATATTTAATGTGTCATGGATATTTGATGCCTGTTTTTGAAATCTTGTCTATCAGTACGTTTATTTGTTCCATTCTTTGTCTCTCCATTCACTTACGTAGATTCTATATACCTTATGTTTAAAAGGTTTCACTCGCTATTTATTTGCTTTGATAGTTTCTCTTACAGTTTTTTTTTTTTAATCAGAACTGGATATTCTTAGGAGTTTCCATTGTGACTCAGCAGGTGAAGAACACGACATAGTGTCCCCGAGGATGTGGGTTCGATCCCCGGCTTCGATCTGTGGGTTAAGGATCCGAGATTGCCACAAGCTGCTGTGTACGTTGCAGCATAGATGCAGCTCGGATTCAGCATTGCTGTGGCTGTGGTGTAGGCCAGCAGCTACAGCTCTGATTTGACCCTTAGCCTGGGAACTTCCATAGGCCACAGAGTGGCCCTGAAAAGGAAAAAAAGGAAAAGAAAAAAAAAAAAGGAATTGGATAGTCTTTTTTTTTTTTTTTTTTGGCTTTTGCCTTTTTAGGGCCACATCCGCAGCCTATGCAGGTTCCCAAGCTAGGAGTCCAATCGGAGCTGTAGCCACCAGCCTATGCCACAGCCACAGCAACGCCAGATCCGAGCCAAATCTGCCACCTACATCACAGCTCACGGTAAGGCCGGATCCTTAACCCACTGAGTAGGGCCAGGGATCGAACCTGAAACCTCCTGGTTCCTAGTCGGATTCATTTCCGCTGTGCCATGATGGGAACTCCGGAACTGGATATTCTTAAACAGTCCAGCCAACACCCATTACACACATTCACTCTGGAAGAGGCTCCTCTGGGTGTTTGGGCTCAGATTTTATCTTCTGATGTTGTTGCCTCTCCTTGCAGTCATCATTCTTCTGGATTCCAGGCCTCTGCTGGGCCAAGGCCCTCACTCCAGCCTTGGGAAGGGGGTCGCTCCTCTCCTCTGTGGCTCTTCCTCTAAAACCTGGACAGACTTGCCAGCTGCCCTTAGAAGGGGCTGTCCTTGAAGCCCACAGACCCTGACCTGCTCTGGGTGGGCTGGCTCCATGACCAGCACAGTTTGCATCACATGGCAGGGACCAGCTCTCTGCCACTCTAAGAATGTTCCATGCAGAGCTAGGTTCGACTCAACAGAAACCTCCCCACTCTCAGACCTGCCTTGTTTCCTGTGGGACCAGCCATACCTTTTACATGTAACCTGAAAAGACCTTGTCCTGGCAAGACCTTCCTGACAGCCCAGCCATGTCCGTCCAGAGCTCCGTCTATGCAGTTACACTCCTGCCTGGGCAGCTAACCGTCCATCCCAGGTGTGCTGGTGAAGCCCATCCCAGTTCTGGTCCAGGTCTTTCCTCAAGTGGGGGGTGACAGGATCGCTGGGCTTGCTCATCTCCTCTCCCAGCCATATTCCCGTTTCTGCTCATCTCCAGTGAGCAAATGCTTCTGTTTCATTCAGTTGCTTATTTGTCGAGGGTCTTCCGTGTAGTGCCAGTCACTCTTCTAGGCACAGGCGATTTAGCAGTAAATCAAACTAGCAAAGTCTCTGCCTTCCTGGCCCTTCAATTCTAGTGGGAGAGACACACACGTTACCACATGTAATCCACAATACAGGGTGTTAGAGGTGCCAAGTGCCCAGATCGAGGCCTGGGTACTAAAGCAGGGAAAGCGGTGGAGGTTGTGGGAGGAGGAGAGTGGGGCTGCAATTGTCAACAGAGTGGTCAGGGAAGGCCTCGGTAGGAAAGTGACTTTTCTTTTTCTTTTTCTTTTTCTTTTTTTTTTTTTTTTAGTCTTTTTAGGACCACACCCATGGCATGTGGAAGCTCCCAAGCTAGGGGTGGAATCATAGCTACAGATGCCAGCCTATGAAACAGTCACAGCAATGCCAGATCCTTTAACCCACTGAGTGAGGCCAGGGATCGAACCCTCATCCTCATAGACACTAGTCGGATTAATTTCTGCTGTGCCACGATGCAAATTCCAAGAAGGTGACATTTAAATAAAATCTTTTTTTTTTTTTTTTTGTCTTTTCTAGGGCGGCTCCTGCGGCAGATGGAGGTTCCCAGGCTAGGGGTCCAATCGGAGTTGTAGCTGCCGGCCCACGCCAGAGACGCAGCAATGCAGGATCTGAGCCGCGTCTGCAACCTACCCTGCAGCTCACGGCAACGCCGGATCCTTAACCCACTGAGCAAGGCCAGGGATTGAACCCGCAACCTCATGGTTCCTAGTCGGATTTGTTAACCGACTGAGCCACGATGGGAACTCCTAAAATCTTGAAATGCAAGAGAAAACCTACCATGTGAATAGCTGGGGGAGGGAGTTCTGGGCAAAGGGAGCCGCTGGTGCAAAGGCCCTGAGGCTTTGGACAAAAACAAAGATATCTTCTGGGTTCTAGATTTTTAATGCTTCTACCTCTGCAAGGGCAGCTGCTTCCAAAGAGAAGATGTGGGAGGACCAAATAGCATGGACCAAGCCTCCACTCTGCCCTCAGGCTTTAAGTCAGCAGGTGTCTGCCCACCGGAACAGGCCCTTGTCTCACCCACATGACTAACTGTCTTCTTGAAGGACTCCTTTTGGAGCAAAGGGAAGTCTGGTCCCAAAGAAGAAATCAGGCTTCCATCCTCCAAGGCAGAATTTGCTCTTGATCCTAAAAGAACAATCTTCCCAACATTCTCACATTTTAAGTCCAATCTTTGGGATAAATTCTTTATACTTACTTATCTTTTTGAGGTTGGTATTCCTGTGAAATGATTTTTAGGAATGATTTTTTTTGGGGGGGTGGCTACCAGGGATTGAATCAGAGCTACAGCTGGGGCAATGCTATATCCTTTAACCCACTGCGCCAGGCTGGGGATCAAACCTGCCTCTCCCCAGTGACCTGAGACACTGTAGTGGAATTCTTTTTTTTTTTTTTTTTTTGTCTTTTTGTTGTTGTTGTTGCTATTTCTTGGGCCGCTCCCACGGCATATGGAGGTTCCCAGGCTAGGGGTTGAATCAGAGCTGTAGCCACCAGCCTACGCCAGAGTCACAGCAACGCGGGATCCGAGCCGCGTCTGCAACCTACACCACAGCTCACGGCAACGCCGGATCGTTAACCCACTGAGCAAGGGCAGGGACCGAACCCGCAACCTCATGGTTCCTAGTCGGATTCGTTAACCACTGCGCCACGACGGGAACTCCTGTAGTGGAATTCTTAACCCACTGCACCACAGCAGGAACTCCAGGAATGATTGTTACCACCTCGCTTTGCAATTTTGGCACTGAGGTTCAGAGAGGGCAATTCCCATGTCCAGGACACACAGCCACTCCAGACACACAGCCACTCCTTCCTCCCTGTTCTCTTTTATTTTATTTATTTTTTTATTTTTGCTTTTTAGGGCCGCCCCTGCGGCATATGGAGGCTCCCAGGCTGGGGTTGAATCAGAGTTACAGTTGCCAGCCTACGCCACAGCCACAGCAATACAGGATCTGAGCCATGTCTGCGACCTACACCACAGCTCACGGCAACACCTGATCCTCAACCCACCGAGTGAGGCCAGGAATCAAACCCTCAACCTTTCCACTGCACCACAATGGGAACTCCCTCCCTGTCCTCTTTTAGAGGCTGTGTATCTTTGGCCAAACAACTTGGCCTCAAAGCCTCAGGTGGCTCATCTGAGAGGTGGGAACGATCGCCCTTCCCAGCAGGGTGTGGTGAGGAATGAATGAGGCAAGATGCGGAGGTGCATCCCAGGCGCTCAGTGAATTGTTACACTGTTACTGCTTTCTCCCTAGGGTGGAAAGGGGGGCTCTGGGTCCAGCAGAGGTGCCAGTGCCCCACTCTCCCCCTCAGTCTGGCCTGGATGATCTGAGGGCACACACAGGGCACTTTGCGGGGTGCAGGAAGAGAAGGGCTCCCAGGATCGGGGCTGGGCGCCTCTGGCCTCTCTGACTATTTTCCGTCTTCCTTTTCTTCATGAGCTCCAATAATTTAACAACCCTGGGAGTGAAAAAAGATGGCTGGGGAAGCAAATGCAGAATAGCTTAAATTAAAATTAAATTGAAATAAATTAAATTAAATGGGCAACTTTCCGGTGCTCATCTCTCAGGCCATATTATTGTGGAGCGCAGGCTGCAGAGGAGACAGCCTTGGGGCGGATTCTGGTGCTTCTTGGTGGCTCCCCAGAGGCCGCTGGTGCAACCCACCCGCCCTCGCGTGGCTGCCGCCTCTGGCAGCTCCTCCTGGTTGAATGAGGTGCTGGGGGGGAGCACCCGAAGCCAGAAGCTCAAAGCTGGCCAGGCGCACCCATGCCACCTTAATCCGTCTGCTTCCTCCCCAGGGTCCCAGGTCAAGGGGAGGCTTGAATCCAAGAGGGTGATTTCAGCTCCAAGTCCCGTGGCTGGAGGAGGTGCATCTCTGATGAAAACACCTCCTAGTCACCATAATCCGACCCCTTGGGTTTCTAAAGCTGCCTTTAGACTGGGCTGTGGCAGAGCCCAGCTGCCCCTTCCCTCCCAGGGAGGCAGAATACCAACCCCAGTAGTCAGTGTAGGCGCATGGGCTCCGATGCGTTCTGTGATATGGCTGTGGATTAACATTTGCAGCTTCAGGGCTCCAGGGAAGAGCATCCCCACAGGCCTTGTTTTATTAGAGGGCGTGTGCCTTCCCCACACGCCTTGTTTACTCTTGGAAGGGTACCTCCCCCTACATGGACCTTAATCTCCTACCCACTCCTCAGCTGACAGAAGGGGAATGAGAAGAAGGGTGACTCCGTCTAAGGGAAGAGAAGGACAGAGAGACCATAAAACTTAGGGGCCATTTCCACCCCTAAAACCCCTATTGGACAAGGACTGATATAGGGAACCGGGTGAGGCCAACGGGAGAAAACCACATCCTTCTGGACCCCACGTTGGTGCCCCTCCCCATCTTTAAGAGATAAAAATCCTATGGGACCATAGAGAAGGGGGCTCTTCTCCCCTCTCCCAGCAGCCCTGGGAGCTATCTGCTTTCCTGTCACACAGACTTGGCTTGCTGGCTGCCCGTGTGTTCGCGGAGTTCATTCTTCAACTGCGTGCACAAGAATCCGGATTCCGGTATCCTCTCTCCGGCAGCGCCAGGGTGCCACGGGCACTCCAGGTCCAAGGTTGGAAGAGAATTTGCCACAAGCACCAAATTTCTTTCAAGTCTTGGTTTCGAGTGAAAACTTCATGTGCATTTTGCATTCTGTCTCGTGATAGAGTCGTGTTTATGTTAATGCATGATGTTTTCCAATATTTACTAACGAGTAAAACTGACACGCTCAGAGGCTGTGCCCCTTTATCCTGGCTTTTCCACGAGCCCTTGACCCAAGGCCTGGCAGCCCCCCCGGGTGAGAACCAGCTTCCCAGTCCCTCTGCACTTCCTACCCCCACCCACCCCAGGCTGGACTCCTAGAAGGTGGGAAAATGGGTATTTACAACATAAAGGGGCCTCAAAGATGTTCTGCTAAGTGACAAATGCTGAACCATTGCACTTAAGAGGCACTTAGACTGAGATTCATTGAGACAGAAAGTGGTTGCCAGGAGCAGCAAGAGATGGGTTTGGGCAGTTATTGTTTCCCAGGTGAACAGATGCAGATTTGCAAGATAAGAAGGTTCTGGAAAGGGATGGCCCAACAACGTCAGTGTCCTTAAAACCACTAGACTGTACACTTGAAGATGGTTACGATGTTAGCATTTGTGTTGTGTGTGTTTTGCCACAACTTGAAAAGCAAGACTGAAGGCGTCAAGGGCCAGAGAGGTTAACAGGCCAGGGGCTCACTGCAGGGCAGAGCCAGGGGCACGGGGCTCTCCACAAGGTGGCAGCACACATGGCCCCTGGCCACCCGGGTTGTCCCCAATACCGAGGCTAGAAGGAGCCCTGCCAAGCAGTCACTCCAATCTCTGAATTTTACAGATGAGGAAACTGAGGCCCAGGGAGGGGGAGCCACCTCCTTGAGCCACAAAGTTAGGGCTCGACCTTGAGGGGTCAAGCCACTTGAAAGATCCCGGGTGAGTCACCCAAAGCCCTCCCCAGCTCCCCACTTCTAAAAGGGTGCAGATAACCCTTGGCCCCTCCCCAGGCTGCCAGGAGGACAATTAATTAATTAACCTTCCTTAAGGGCTCAGGCACAGGCTGATGGGCAATAGGCATTCTCATTATAATTTTTAATCAAACCTTGCCATTTTACAGCTCCCATCACCCAGGGCTACCGAGTGTCTCTGGAAGTTAATGAAGCCTGCCAGGGAGGGACTCAGAGGAGGAGGCGAGGGCTGGGTTTGGGGGAGAGCCAGGGATCCTGAGTCCCCTCAGGGCTTGGCCCCCGGGTCCACGTTAGGGGGAGACACCAGAGGTGGGGGTGGTGGGTGAAGGCCCACCTCTACTGTGCTCCGTGGTCACATGACCCAGCCCAGGGGGGACCCAGGGATGGGTGGATCGAAGGTGGCCAGAGGGTCCCTGACCCCAGTCTCTGACTCTCACCAAAGGACAGGCCCCCTGCTCTCAGTTTACCCCGCTGAGCCCTGGGGAGATAATTAGGAGCTAGAGACAGAAACAGCTTCTCCTGTTCCCTATGACTTTCATTCTGCCAGGGCCACCCATTTGGGCAGCTCCCCGTCCTTTTAAGACCTTTTTTCTCATTTCATCAGGCAACAGATACCCCTTGGGTAGGCCAGGCCTGTCCTTGTAGCTGGAGACCAATGGGCGGTCTAAGCATGGTCCACCCCGCGTGGAGAGGACAGTGATGCGCGTGTGGCCTGTGCTCCTGGCTGGGATGAGCAGCCGTAAAGGTTCTGGGGATAATGGGGATCCTGGGAGCGGGGGCCTCGCTGTCAGGCAGTGCAACCCCCACGTGGGCCTCCAGGGCCCCCAGGCAGCCCATGAGCCCGAAGCCTGCAGCAGCAGCACCAGAGCAGGCCCAGCACCTGAGGCTGAGATGGTGCAACCCAGCCTGGAGCCCCCTCTAAGGCAGCAGCAGCAGGAAAGAGCTGTCACCGATTTAAGATGCTTGATACAGAACAGACAGCCGGGCAGTGGGTACCCAGGGGGCTGTGGATATTGGTCTGAGCGTTCAGGCCGGGCCGCCAGCTCCCAGCCTTACAAATGGGGGCGGGGGGCCCCCTCATCTTGGCTGCCACACACAGCAGGGAACACTGGAGATCTTTGGCAGAGAGAATCCAGGGGTGTGAGCGGCGGAAATCAGGACTGCTGAGGAAAGCAAGATCCCGCGGGGCACCCAGAGGCTGTATAGCCTCTCACAACAGGCATTGTCACATCACAATGTCCAAAGATTCTGCTTCCTGGCTCTGTCTCCTCCGGGATCCGATGAACCCAGTCCTGGTGCGAAGGGAGAGCTGAAAGAGGCCTTTTGTGAAGTCGGTAATAGAAAATCCCTGGCGTGAAAGCCACCTCGGGTTTTCTATTCACTGAGCACCACTGCAAACCCTTCTGATATACATTTATATTTTTTATCATTTGGAGTTTGAGTGCATTTCCATTACAAATCAATACATGAATCTGTTCACCTTAAAAATGATTAAAATAGGAGTTCCTGCTACAGCTGGGGAATAAAACATAGATGAACAGGAGAAGAACACATATAATCACAGACTCACATACAGGACCCCGCGGAGATATGAGACTCAAAGAAATGAACAGAGCAGGAAGCGTTTACACCTTTTAGACCAAGAGACAATAAATTTGTGAAGCATTGACAAGACAGAGGGGTTTGGGCTTAAGGTAATACATTGGCGACATGGCAAAGTTTGCTTTTGCAGCCTTCTCAGCCCTGGCTTCCCTGTCGCTGGAGATGAGGGCGCCTTCTGCCGTCCTGGGACCAGGAGGGGACGTTTCATGGGGGAGATTTACCTCCCGCTTTTCAGGGAGATAAAGGAGGATCGGAGTGTCCTTCTTACACCAGCTTTTTCTCAAGTTGCTCAATTCAAAATGATCACTATGCCGAAGTGGCACGTTTTGGGGGTGACATTCTGAACCACAATGTCTGCCACTGGCTTTCTCACTCAATGCCGTTTTTCTCACTCAAAGCTGTTTTTGAACATTTAGATCTAGTTCGTTCTTTTCTCTGTTTATTTATTTATTTGGCTGCACCTGCGGCATGCCCAAGTTCCCAGGCCAGGGATGGAACCTGAGCCACAGCAGAGACAATGCCGGATCCCTAACTACTAGGCCATCAAGGTCCTCCAAGATCTAGTTCATTCTTTCTGGCTACAGTGCACTCTTCTACCCTAAGAGGACAGCACAATTTGTTACCCTATGCCACTCTGGAGGGTTCAAAAATACCTCAGTGATCCTGCTGGTGCATGTCTGTGTGCACATGTGTGTGTGTTTCCACATGTGTCTTTCTCCCTAGTACTGACCCAGAAGCATAGTCACTAGGTTATAGAATATGAACATTTTTTTTAATTAATTTTTTTTTTTTTTTTTTTTTTTTTTTTTTTTTTTTTTTGCTCTTTAGGGCTGCACCCACGGCATATGGAAGTTCCCGGGCGAGGGGTTGAATTGGAGCTGCAGCCACCAGCCTACCCACAGCCATAGCTAGGCCAGATCCAAGCAGCATCTGCAACCTACACCACAGCTCACAGCAACGTCAGATCCTTAACCCAAGGATCGAGGCCAGGCATTGAACCCGAGCCAGGGATTGAACCTGCATCCTCAGAGATCCTAGTGGGGGTTCGCTTCTGCTGAGCTACAACAGGAACTCCCAGGATATGAGCATTTTCCATTTTAAATAGATACCATCAAATCACTCCCCAAAGGGGCTGCACCGGTGAGCTCCCCCAGCAGTTATGTGGGCAGACCCATTTCCACGCACCTTCACTAGCACTTGATATTATAAAGGAGATTTTTTTTTTTAGCCAAGCTGGCAATTAAAAATAATGGAATGTTGATTTGCTTTTCCTTGATTACTCCTGGGATGGACATCATTTGGTTATCAGCATTTATATTTTCTCTTTTGTGAATGGTGTACTTACACACTTTTTTTGGTGGCAGTGGGGCAGTGTGTAGCGGCTCGCTGTGGAATCTCAATTCCCCTGGCCGCAGTGATGAAAGCATTGAGATTACTGGGGCACCAGGGGACTCCCTCCATTGGTTTTATTTTATTTTATTTTTTGGGCCCTGCCCATGGCATGTGATGGTCAGTGATCGGACCAGCTCCACAGCAGTGGAGCCCTGCCGTGACAACACCAAATCCTTAACCCATTGCTCCACAAGGGAGCTCCCCCCCTTTATTTTCTATTGGATGGTTTTTCCTTTTTCCTATTGATTCATAGATGTTCTAGAAATGCTAGATTTTAATTCCTTTTCCATATATTTAAAATGTTTGCCCTCAGTGTGCTAATTACCTTTTAAATGTGTCTATGGTATCTTGGACCATGTACGAATTCTTTTTATTTTTTTCAGAGCTGCACCTGCAGCATATGGAGGTTGCCAGGCTAAGGGTTAAATCAGAGCTGTAGCTGCTTGCCTATGCCACAGCCACAGCAACACGGGATCCAAGCCGAATCTGCAACCTACACCACAGCTCGCAGCAACGCCAGATGCTTAACCCACTGAGTGAGACCAGGGATCAAACCTGCATCCTCCTAGATACTAGTCGGATTCATCATCACTGAACCACTATAGGAACTCCCAAACCCTGCACAAGTTCTAAATTTTGGTTTTTAAAATTTCCTGTCTGTAATAATCTCCTTTTTGATTTGGTGTGTAGACTTAGTACCTTGTTTAATAAATCCTCTCTGCTGTAAAGTAAAAAAAAGATGGTTTTCTATAATTTATTCTAATAATTTTTGAACTTTTTACATTTCATTCCTTAACTCCTTTGCAGCCTATTTTTATGGCAATAATGTACCCAGCTAAAACCACATTTCCCCGTCCCCTCTGCAGGCAGGGCCCCCACAGGACCCAGCTCTGGTCTAGAAGAAGCAAGCAGACATCCATGTGGGAACTGGGGGGAAAGTTTTACTTTCTGCTACAGGCACTGCCCTTTCCTCTTTCTCGGCCCAAAAGGCTAGTGTTATCCTTTCACAAGAATTTCAGAGTTCGTTTGTCAAGTTTCACAGAAAGTCTTGTTGGAAGTTTTACTGGGATTTCTATGTCGAACTTTGAGTAACAGAGGTAACAGATACTTAAGGTACCAGAAATTTTAGTTCTGCCTGATAAGTAAATTCACAGGAATGCACACCAAGGCTGGTGCCGAGACCCCATGATGTCGACAAGAAACTGAGCTTCTTTCTTCTCTACTTTTGTTAGTGTGTGTTTTTTCTGCCCTTGGACCCAGGGATGGCATCTTAACAGCAGTGTCCACTCTAAAGTACCTGGGATGGGAATTCCTGTCGTGGCTCAGTGGAAACAAATCTGACAACATTCAAGAGGATGCAGGTTCGATCCCTGGGCTTGATCAGTAAGGGTTAAGATCCAGTGTTGGCGTGAGCTGTGGTATTTGTTGCAGATGTGGCTCGGATCTGGCATTGCTGTGGCTGTGGTGTAAGCTGGCAGCTACAACTCCAATTCAACCCCTAGCCTGGGAACCTCCATATGCTGCGGGTGCAGCCCTAAAAAGACAATAAATAAATAAATAAATAAATACATACATACATACATATAAAGTACCTAGGATGAAACTAATAATTTTTCAAGTCCCATGTGGAGCCCTCCCATCCATGAACGCAGTATGGCTTTTATTGGTTCAACTCTTTTCTTACAAATTCTTCTGGAACAACTCCACTTTGTTGCAGATGATTGTATTTTCAGATCTGTGTTTATAAGGGGGAGGGTCCTATGGTTTTCTGCCGTGCGCTTTCTGCGCCTATGTTTGGAACCCTATCCTCATAAAATGAGATGGAGGTTTTCTTTTTCTGTGCTCTGGAACGTTTATACAGGATGGTATTCTCTAGTCATCTGGAATTTTGGCAGAACTCACCTCAAATAATGTCTGGGTCCGGTACTTTTTGAACTTGGTCCCTGACCACCATTTCAAGTTTTTAAAATATTTATTGGCCTATCCAAGGATTATGCTTGTCCTTGGGCCTATTCTTGTCGCATTTATTAGTAAAAAATTGTGTATTATTTTATATTTTAAAAATCACTTCTTTCTGTAATTATATATCCCTCTTTCATTCTTAATGCTACATGGAGGTATAGATCAGGCGTAGAGCATTTGACTGCCTTCTTTCTTTTTTTTTTTTATGGCCATACCTGTGCATGCGGAAGTTCCCAGCCAAGGGATGGAATCCACACTGTAGCTGTAACCAGAGCCACAGCAGTGACAATGCTAGAGCCTTAACCTATTGAGCCACCAGGGAACTCCTTGACTGCATTCTTAATGCCACTTATTCAGCCCTCTTACTTTTTTCCTTATCACCTCAAGTTTGTCTATATTAATAAAGTTTTTAATGATCCATGTTTTATTTTTGTTGAACAATTTCTCTATGCCTTTTCTCTTTCCTTGACTCTTGCTTTTATCATTAGTATTGCTATTTTCTTTGCATTATCTTCTTTTCTAGCTGCTGCTTCTTTTATTAATGGAAATTCCCAGGCTAGGGATTGAATCTGAGCTACAGCTGTGACCTATGCTACAGAAGCAGCAATGCCAGATCCTTTAATCCACTATGCTGGGCTGGGAATTGAACCCTCACCTCCACAGTGACCTGAGCCACTGCAGTTGGATTCTTAACCCACCGTGCCACAGCGGGAACTCCTTTTTCTACCGTCTGATTTTGAAATCACTGTTCATTTACTTTTAGTTTTTCTTATTATCCAATAAATGTATTAAGACCATAACTTTTCCTGAGTACAACTTGGCTATATATCATGTATAGCTATAATGCTCTCATTTTGTTTAGTTATAAACAGATTGTAACTTTTTTCATTTTGTTTTGCTTAACTTATTTGGAGGATGTAACGGCTTGCCACCCGAAAATATATTTGGCTGATACTATTTTGCTAATTTTGGTTTTCTTTTTAGTAGATGTAAGCAATATCCATCCAATCATATGCTTTTGTAGATAATTTTTCTAGAATTTCTCTATATTCTTGTTTTTCTTTTTCTTTTTGGCTGTGGCAGGCAGAGGCTTGATATGGGATCCCAGTTCCCAGGCCAGGGATCGGACCCAGGCCAGGCATGGCGGTTGGAAGCACTGAGTCCTAATTACTAGGCCACCAGGGAACTCCCTATGCTTGTTTTTCTTAAATTATACAAAGATGTGTTGGGGTTTGAAATTACTTAACATCAGTGGGCTTTTTAATCTGAGACTAATATTTTCCTCAAGTTTTAGGAAACTTTGTCTATCTATACTCCACTAAATATGTTTCCTCTGATCTCTTTTTTTCTTCTCTAAACACCTAGTAAATACATGCTGGATGTCTTGACTTGTTCTCCATTTTTTGCATCTTTTCTTCCATGATCTACATAGCTCAATACCTTTTTACCACATTCTGGAAGGATTCTTTGCCTTCACCTTCCAGCTTACTGTTTTGCTCATCAACTTAGTCTATTGTTATTCCCCCTTACTGAATTTATCTTCATGAGGTATATTTTTAATTTCTATGACTTCTTATTGTACCTTTTTTTTTTGGAAAATAAGCTGCTCTTGTTTTATGGATGCCATATTCCTTCATCCCTCTGAAGGTATTTTCAATATTCACGTAAAAATACTCTCCTGCCTTCTCTATTAACTGTTTCCTCAGGTAGGATTCTTACACTTATTGTTTATGCTATGCCTTTCCCCAAATGTTCAGGAGAAGCTTCTGGATCTGAGTGAACCTCCCGCCCCAAAGAAGAGGCAGGACACAGCTGTTTTCAGTGAGTGTGTAAGGGAGTCATTCACAGCGATGGGGTCCTAGGTCATTTCCCCTCGCTGTGGTTGTTCCCTCTTCATCCCAATCATAGGCCTGGGGTATGGCCCTGCTTTTACAACCTAAGCTCTCACAGTCATCATTTCACTGGAGACAAATACCCACATTATCCCTGCCTGACTCAAAGTGCAGTGTGTGTGTGTGTGTGTGTGTGTGTGTGTGTGTGTGCACGCATGCACCTGCGTGTTCATGTTCCGGCAGCTTCAACCAATTCCCAGTCAGTTATTCCTGGATCCTATCCTCACAGGATTTACCTCCTCTGGTCATGAAACTCCTTCTCATGCTCAGAAGTAGACTAGGATATGTTTCTAGCTTAATTGCTTTGAGTCAATCTATTCTTTCGATATATTCAGATTTACATCTTCTCTTATTTTAGAAAATTTTGTCTTTAATTTTATATATATATGTGTTTCCATACTATATATATGTATATATACACACGCAGTGTGTGAGGGGGTAAATGTATATATATATGTGTGTATATGTATATATGTATATGTATGAAATTCCCAGGCCAAAGGTCGAATCAGAGCTCAGCTGCAGCCACAGCCACACCAGATCCTTAACCCACTGAGCGAGGCCAGGAATGGAACCCCTCTCCTCACAGAGACAACATCCGGTCCTTCGCCTGCTGAGCCGCAACAAGAACTCCTTTAATTACATTTTTAAATATTTTTTTCTGTTCCATTGCTTTGATTTTTCTCCTCTGGGAAGTAGGATTATGTGATGTTGGACTACCTTTGTCTATCATTTTTGCATCTGTTGTTTTCTAATTTTAAAAATCACTTTTTAAATTTCCACTTCATCTTGTTTTCTGTTTGGTTTTGTTTTCTCATTTGTATGGTGTAAACATGCTCTTTGTCTTTCCACCTTCCATTCTGAAAAGGTTTTGTCTGTTCTGTTATGGGAACTGGAAATGTAAATGCGATTTACATTTTCTCAGGATCGGTCTGGCTGCTGTGTGGGGGGTGGAGCATTGGGGAGCAAGAGAAGAGGAAAGATGCTGGACAGAAGACTCTTGCAGAGGTCTAGGGAGATGGGCTGATGGGGAGAGGAGGGAAGAGATGGGAATTATGAGAAGCACTGGTCTTGGAATATATTTTGAAAGTCTCACTGATAGAATATGCACTGGATCCAAGATAAAATTAGAGAAACACTTTTGAGAGCAAAATTAAGAGTTTGGTTTTGGGCGTGTTAACTTTGGGGTTCCTATTAGACATGCGATTGGAACAGGCAATTGGATATTTGGCTCCGGAGTTAGAGGAGAGGCTGGGTCTGGAAATAAAAACATGGAAAACCTCAGCATACAGTATTTAAAGTCATGGGACATCACTTATAAAGTAAGACAGACACGGGGAAAAAAAGTCTAGGCATGATCCCTGGAGCCCTCCAGCATCTCGAGATCATGAAGCTGAGGATCCGGCACCAGAGTCTGCAAAAGAGCAGCCAGTGCAGAAGGCGGGTCAGAGGGTGAAACAGCTGCATCAAAATGTGTTGAGAGAACAAGAGGAGGACTGAGAGACTTGACCATGGAAACTAGTTGGTGACCTTATATTGTTTTCTGATTAGAGTAGATTTAAGAAGAAATGGATCCATCCTCTTCAATCCTTTCTCCCTTCCCTTTTTCCCTCCTTCCTTCCTGAATAATTCAGTCCTAAAGCCATTAGGTAGGGCTGGACCAGGCAGGTATATACAGTGGAGAGTGGAGGGACAGCCTTTGGCGCGATGTTAGAACCTGAGCAGGGTAATGAGAGCATCTTTGGGGGTCAGGGCTGTGATGTCAGCATCAATAGGAAGCTGGTTATATATGAAAGCTGATCAAATAAGCAAATACATCGAGGATAATGGGTTTCAGCCTTCTCACAGGCGGAAAAAAGTTAAATATGCAAAAGGGAAAATTAGAATCTTAGGATGTTGGACTGTAATTAGACATATCAGTATGAACTACTGGCTTTCCTCATAGGTATAGGAAAAAATATATGAAATTTTGTGTAGAGAGAGGGATTTTTCTAACTCTGCCCACTGAGAGGGCCTGGGAGCAGCACAATCCAAAATCCAAGAGCACACCATGTGCCCAAATCTTGGTGTCTAAATACCACTGTCTCCTAAAAGGAACCAGAGTTCCTTGGAGAAAAGGCTGATTCCAAGGCTGAGGCAAGAAAGGTACAAGAGATGCCTGGCACATCTTGTCCCAGAATGTAAGGTCGCCCTCAAAACGTATCAAAGGGACACAGAGGCCAGCCTGAAGGAGCGCTCACTGGCCGAGTCTGGGGCTACTTCAGTATTAAAGTAAAGTAAATGGTTAAAATGGCAGGTTATAACTCAGTGAATAAAGTAAGAATCCATGAGCCTAAACCGATAGAAAGAGAGGGAGAGAAAGGGCTGGGGTAAGGGGGAAGGAGAAAAGAGATGACAAAGCTTTCCTTTATCATAGCATGCCGACGAATAAATGCAGAAGGAACGATGGAATTAGAAAATTTGGCAATCCTCAGAGTAATAACCAACTCAGCCAAGAACCATCAATGCACGCTAACACTAGTGAGTGCAAATTTGAAGAGTAACAGGATATTACAGCGCTTCCAAATACTTATTGATTACCAAGAGGAAAAGAAGGGCTTTCAACGGAGAAACCTGGCAGTCACTACCTGCGTCAACTAACAAGGTTAACATCATCGGTAATGAGACAAATTGAAATCATGTACCACCTGCCAGGACGCAGAAGAATGTAGCATCACTTCTGTGGTACTCCTGCCAGACGCATAAACTGAATCTAATCACGAGGAAATACAAGACAAATCTGAGCTGAGGTGCCTCTGCAACATAACTGGGCTGTACTCCTCAAAACTGTCAAAGAGTTCCTACCATGGCTCGGCGGAAACAAATCTGACTAGTACCCAGGTGGATGCAGGTTCGATCCCTGGCCTCGCTCAGTGGGTTAAGGATCCGGCGTTGCTGTGAGCTGTGGTGTAAGTTGAAGACACAGCTCGGATCCTGCGTTGCTGTGCCTATGGGGTAGGACAGCAGCTACAGCTCCAATTCAACCCTCAGCCTGGGAACCTCCGTGTGCCATGGGTGCAGTCCTAAAAAGAAAAGTAAAGAAAAAAAAAAAAAAAAACCTATCAAAGTCCTAGGTCAAGGAGAGACTAGAGGACTGTTCTAGATTGGAGGACACACGACAACGAAGTGAAATGCATGGGCTTGGATTGCATCCTTTTGATAGAAAAGACACTATTAAGACATCGGTGAAGCTTGAATGCAGTGTGCAAATTAGGTGGCAGTGATGTGTTCACGTCAACTGCCTCATTTTTCTGGTGTGTTGTAGGAGAATGTCTTTGTAGGAGATATACACTAGCAGGTTCCTGGGGGATGGGACATGATATCAGCAACTTCAAATAGTTCAAAAAAAGGAGAAGTTTTTTAGACGGTTCCTGTGCCTTTTCTTTAAGTTTGAAATATTTGAAAACAAAAACACAGGAAAGAATACACAGATGAGTGAGCCTAGGGACAAATCCAGGAAGTGGGCCATTGAATTGGACACCTACTAGGTTTTCTCAATGTCAGTGAGATGAGAAATGAAAGGGCAGGATCAGGAGTTCCTGCTGTGGCGCAATGGGATCAGTAGCACCAGGGCACAGGTTCGGTCCCCGGCCCAGCACAGTGGGTTAAGGATCCAGCATTGCTGCAGCTGCTGCTACAGCATCATTTGCAACTTCAGTTCAGATCTGATCCCTGGCCCAGGAACCCCTTTTGCCTTTGGGTGGCCAAAAAAAGAAAAAGACAAAAGAAAATAAATCAAAGGGCAGGATTCAAAGGGAGGGGTTAATCTAGGCAAAGGGGATTTAGGAGACAAAATAAACCCGTGTGGCTCCTGATTCCAGCAAAATAGCTCTGAAAAGACATTTTAAAGACAATCAGGGAAGTCTGAATAAGGACTAAGAAGTATTAGACGTTACCAAGTAATTCTTTGCTAATATTCTAAGTGTGACAAAGCCATTGTGATTATATAAGAAAATGTGCCTCTTCTCCCCAGACACACATGAAACAAAATAACTTAAAGTCTGGGGTTGGCTTTGAAATATTTCAGCGAAAGGGACTAGACGAATCCAGCAGAGAAAAACCGTCGCTGATGGTTGCATCTGGGTGATAGTTTCGCATTAGACATCGCAGGCTGCCGTAACAAAGAACCCCAGGCCGCAACCACAGACATTTATTTTCTCGCTGTCGTGGAGGCTAGAAGTGCAAGGTCAAGGTATTGGCAGGTCTGGTTTCCTCTCCGTCTGCTCTCCTTGGCTTGTAGACGGCTACCTCCTCACTCACACAGTCGTCCCTTGGTCTGTGTTGTTTGTGTCTTAATCTCTTCTCATAAGGACACTGGTGAGATGGAATGAGGGCAGGACCTCATTTACCTCAAGTACCTCGCAAAGGGTCTGTCTCCACATATGTCACATTCTGAGCTACTGGGAGTTAAGACTTCAACATATGAATCTGAGGGAGTTCCCATAGTGGCCCAGTGGTAACAAACCTGACTACAATCCATGAGGATACAGGTTTGATCCCTGGCCTCGCTCAGTGGGTTAAGGATCTGGCGTTGCTGGAAGCTGCTGTGTAGGTTGCAGATGCGGCTTGGATCCCACATGGCTGTGGCTGTGACGGAGGCCAGCAGCTGCAGCTCCAATTCGACTCCTAGCCTGCAAACCTCCGCATGCTGCAGGTGCGGCCCTAAAAAAAAGAAAAAATGAAGTTGGGAGGAGATAGTTCAATCTATAACAGGTACATAGGAGTTTATTATACCATTCTGTCACTTTTGTGACTATTTAATTTTTCATATCAAAAATTTTTTCATAATAAAAGCAAATGCAGAAGTAAGTGAAGAGAGCCACCATGGCTGTATATTTTGAGGAATTTTGCTACAAAAGACATCAGAGAAATGAGATCACACCTGGGGGTAGGACATGAAGTCAAGGGAATAATTTTAATCCTTTAAAGTGACTCTTTGGGAGTTCCCATTCTGGCACAGAGGAAATGAACCCAACTAGGATCCATGAGGTTTCGGTTTCGACCCCCACCCTGCCCTCGCTCAGTGGGTTAAGGATCTGGCATTGCTGTGAGCTATGGTGTAGGTCGCAGACACTGCTTGGATCTGGCGTTGCTGTGGCTGTGGTGTAGGCCGGCAGCTGTAGCTCTGATTTGACTCCTAGCCTGGGAACTTGCATATGCCACATCTGCAGCCCTAAAAAGCAAAATGTGTGTGTGTGTGTGTAAAACGACTCTTTTATTATGGCATATTTGTATGCTAATAGGAAGGATCCAATTGAGGGAAAAATTTCATGTACAATGGAGGAGAGGGGACAATTGCAGTAGAAAGTCTTAGTGTTGGCAAAGGGGTTGGAATATTCTGATAGGCCTGGAGGTCCTGCCCACTAGAAGAAGGGCAGGCTGTCGGGGGGGTTGGGGGAGGCTGCTGCTGGGGAGCCTGGAAATCCTCTTCCAACTGATTTCCCTTTCCTCAGTGAGGTAAGAAGCAAGGACATCCATGGGTTAGGAGTGAGGAAATGTTGGAGTTCCCTAGTGGCTCAGTGGGTTAAGGATCTGGCATTGTCATTGCTGTGGCTCAGGTCACTGCTGTGACGTAGGTTCGATCCCTGGCCCAGGAACTTCCACACGTAGGAGGGGCAGGTAAGAGCAAGGAAATGTTGGAAATTTGAGGACAGGAGAGGAACGAAGATGTGATCTGTTCAGCTGGAGACGGAGAGTGACGTGCACAGGCAAACCGAGAAGGAATGCCGGGAACTAGGGAGCCCCTTTATGCGGGGCAGATACATGGTTTGCAACGATTTCCCTGCAATCTGTGGCTTATCCTTTTAATAAGGGCTTTTAATTTCAGTAAGGTCCAATTGGTCCGTTGTTCCTTTATGGTTCCTCCTGTGGGGGTCAAGCCTAAGAAGTTTTTTTTTTTTTTGCCAAGCCCTAGATCCTGAAGATTTTCTCCCACCTTTTTCCTAAAAGATTTATAGTTTTTACCTTTTACAATTCAATCTGTGATCTGAGTGAATTTTTGCATGAGATGTGAGACTCAGCTCCAATTTCGTTTTTAGGTCTAGACGAGCCCAATTACCCTAGCGCCATTTGTTGAAAAGGTAATTTTTCCCCCATCGAGTTGCTTTCACACATTTGTAAAAAAAATCAGCCCAGTATCTCTGTGTTGGGTCTATTTTTGGATTCCCTCTTCTGTCGCATTGATCTCTGTGTCTATCCCTTTGGCAATACTGTGCAGTATTGATTACTTTAGTACCTTAATATCAGGTAGGGTGATTCCTCCCAATTTATTATTCTTTTTCAAGATTGTTTTAGCTATTCTAGGGCTTGTGTGCTTCCATAGACACTTTAGAATAAGTTTGTCTATGTCTGCAAAAAAACCCCACTGGGATTAAAATAGAAATTGCATTAAACCTATGGGCCGTTTGGGGAGAACTGACATCTTCACTTTGTTGAGTGTTTCTTTTTTTTTTGTCTTTTTGCCATTTCCAGGGCTGCTCCTACGGCACATGGAGGTTCCAGGCTAGGGGCCTAATCAGAGCTGTAGCTGCCGGCCTATACCAGAGCCACAGCAGCTTGGGATCCGAGCCACATCTGCAGCCTACACCTCAGCTCATGGCAACGCCAGATCCTTAACCCACTGAGGGAGGCCAGGAATCGAACCTGCACCTTCATGGATGCTAGTCAGATTCTTTTCCCGCTGAGCCATGATGGAAACTCCCTAATATGCCTTCTGTCTCTATGGATTTGCCTTTTCTACATATTTCATATAAGCAGAATCATACAACACGAGGCCTTTTGGGTTTGGCTTCTTTCACTCGGCATGTTTCCAGGGCTCATGCATGTCGTAGCAGGTATTAAGTACTGCATTCTTTTTCATGAGTGAAAAGATAGACCATTGTGTAGACAGAACACATCTTGTTTTTCCAGTCATCAATTGAGGGACCTTTTGGTTGCTTCTACTTTGGGATATTATAAATAATAGGAACGGCTGCTATGAACATTCACATACAAGTTTTTGTGTGGACATTAATTTTCTTGAGTTATATATCTGGGAGGAGAATTGCTGAGTCATACACTAATTTTACTTTTAACTATTTGAGGAACTACCAAATTATTTCCACAGTGACTTTAACCATTTTATATTTCCATTAGCAATGTGTAAATGTTTCAATTTCTCCACATCCTCACCAACACCTGTTCTTTTATTTTTTATTTTTATTATTTTAAAACATTTAAAAAATATTTTGCCTTTTTCGGGCCACACCTGTGGCATATGGAAGTTCCCAGGCTAGGGGTCGAACTGGAGCTGCGGCTGCTGGCCTACACCACAGCCACAGCAACGCAGGATCCGAGACACATCTGTGACCTATACCACAGCTCATGGCAATGCCAGATCCTTAACCCACTGATCGAAGCAGAGATTGAATCTGCATCCTCATGGATACTAGCAGGGTTTGTTAACGGCTGAACCATGATGGGAACTCCCTCTTTTCTTTTTTAATCATAGGCATCTTAGTGGGTGTGAAGTGGTATCTCATCGTGTTTTGATTCTATTTCCCCAGTGACTAAGGATGTTGAGCTTCTTTTTATGTGTTTGTTGGCCATTTGTATATCTTCTTTTCAGAAATGTCTGTCTGACTCCTTTACCCATGTTATATTGGGTTGCCTTTTTGTTGTTGAATGGTAGTAAGAGTTTTTAATGCATTTTGTGTATTAGATCTTTTTCAGACTAATGATTTGCAAACATTTGCTTCCATTCTACAAGTCTTTTTCCTTTGATGCACCAAAGTTTTAATTTTGATGAAGGCCATTGTATCTATCTTTGTTGTTAATTGCTTGTATTTTTAGTGTCATAGCTAAGAAATCATTGCCAAACTCAGTCATGAAGATTTACCTTTATGTTTCCTTCCAAGGGTTTTATAGTTTCACCTCTTAACATTTAGTTCTTTGCTCATTATCAGTTAATTTTTGTATCTGGTATGAGATAAAGGTACATTTTTTTTTTTGGCTTGTAGATTTTTAGTTCTCCCAACACCATTTGCTGAAGAGATGGTTCTTGTCTTCCCATTGAATGGCCTTGGCACTCTTGTCAAAATCAATTGACCATTGACGTACGGATTTATTTCTGGACTCCCAATTCTATTCCATTGGTCTATATGTCTATCTTTATGCCAACACCAAGCTGTTTTGATTATTGTAGCTTTGTTCTAAGTTTTGAGACCAAAAGTCTGAATCTTCCAACATTTTTGTTCTTGTTCAAGATTGTTTGGCTTTTGGGGAGTCTCTTAGATGAATTTTAAGATTGACTTTCCCATTTCTTCTGAAAAAGGCCATTGGGATTTTGACAGCAATTTTATTAAATCTGAAGACCACTTGAGGAGTATGGTCATCTTAATAGTTGATATTAAGTCTTCCAACCCATGGATACGGATGTCTTTCCCTTTATTCAGGTCTGTGATTAGTCCATGCCAGACTTCCCTAGCCTTAGCCATTTCACACTCAGTCTTACGGGCAGCTTCTGCTTTCCCTCCACATAGACTGTCAAAGATCTTTTCTTTTTACTGCTTGAATTTTCACTTCACTTTTTCATTCTTTTTGAAATCCTACTAATTTTATTAGGAATTCATTTGCATTAAAAGATTTGGTCTGCTTAGAAAAAAAATTTAACTATACAAGAAGGGTTTGTAGGAGTTCCTGTTGAGGCACAGTGGAAACGAATCTGACTAGGAACTATCAGGTTGCGGGTTCGATCCCTGGCCTTGCTCAGTGGATTAAGGATCCGGTGTGGCTGTGAGCTGTGGTGTAGGTGGAAGACATGGCTCAGATCCTGCATTGCTGGGGCTGTGGTGTAGGCTGGCAGCTACAGCTCTGATTAGATCCCTAGCCTGGGAGCCTCCATATGCCACTGATGCAGCCCTAAAAAGACAAAAAGGCAAAAAAAAAAAAAAAAAAAAAAAAAAAAGAGAGAGAGTAGGGGTTGTCAGTTATTACAGTTTAATGTGAACTTGTTGAACCTTCAAATCAATGTCTCCCGCCTTGAGGAAGAAGAGTTGGATTGATGGAGTGGGAAGGAAATGTGTTGGAGAACAGAGGGTCCCAGGTGGGCATTTGGGGTGAATAAGGATGCTGGCATGGCTGCCTCTCTCTCTTCCCTCTGAATGCTTCTCTCCCCTGGGCCAGAGCTTAAGTTAGTTCTGAAAGTCTATTCCTTTATAAGTCCTACAGACTTTTCAGGGTCATATGTAAAACTGTTCACATGGAGAAAATACACTCTGAATTCCAAAAAAGGACCAACCAACATATAAAGCAGTGGGAAGTCTCTCCTTATTACCACACTCATCACACTCCCGGATGTGGGAGGAAGGCTCCAGGGCTATAACTGCTGACTTTTCAACATCCCTCTACCTACCTCTCCTCCTGGGTGGGAGCTCTTCCCAGCCCAGGAGCAAGGAGGCGAGGCTGCCTCCCTTTGGGCTTCAGTTCATCTTTTTCTTCTCAGATGGAGCCGAATCCTGCAATTTAGGGTTGGTTATCAAGAAAGGTGACATTTTACTGCTTCATCTTTTTTTCCTGTCTTATTTTTCAGTTTCTTTAGGATGGAATCAAAGAAGAGAGGTGCTATTTATCAGACCCTCTCAACATCTTGTGAAGATTGCTGGTTTTCAGGGTCCCAGTCGACCCTGGAGCAGATTTACTAGTAAGGGAGTGGTAAAAAAAAAAAACAAAAAACAAACCCTTTTTTCCTGCTTCTTAAAAGTATGGCTCTTCAAGGACCCAGACATCACTAAAGTGAGTCGAAAATGTGTTCACATAATCATTTATTCATACACCTCATCAGTGGAAGATTGGCTGTTTCCACCTGTTCACACAGGAATTTTTATTATTTGCAAAGATCCCTTCTCTGGGCATTTCTGGACGCACCAAGGAGTGTCCTGAACTGATTACGAAATCAGTCTTCACCATCACTTGTCCTTGCTCTGAATCCAGCCGCAGCCCTCCCCGGCGGCTGCCTTTGCTGCTTCTCTCTCAGCCAGACAAGCGGCCCCATCCCCACTGTCCCTGCTGGTGGCACCAGGGTTCTGTGGCTGCTGGCTTGACCGCTGTGCAGAGCAGCCTCTGGGCTGAGCTGCCGCAGCTGGTGCTAGGGACCCCCTACTCCCACCCTACAGAGACCCAGGGAGGCTCTCTGGGTGAGAGGAGATGGCTCCTTCCGGGGTACATTGAGTCAGGTCAAGGTGGCTTGGGTTTTGAGGAGTTAGAGTCAGTGAACAATTCATCCCAAAGCCCCAGGCCTCTCCAGGGTACAGTCACCCTCCCAGGACGGATAAAGCAAGGTAAATTCTAGGACCTGCTGCCACATGGCTCCCTCCTGGTGCTATCAGCCATGGCTGATCTGGCTGGCTGGGTGAAACCCCCTTCTCTCTTAGAGAGACCTGTGTAAGGGCCCCCTGGTGATCTCTGCTTATGGCATCTCATCCAGCACCCCCTCCACCGAGCCCGTAGATGGTGGCAGTGCTTCGTAGTCCCCGGCCCCCATTGCACACAGGTCAGGGTAATTTGCTTTAGAAGGTGTCTCAGCCCTCAAGTAAATGTGGCAGCAAACAGATGCTGGGGGTGAGGTGGGAAATGCCTACCAAGGGGGTCCTCCTAACCAGAGCTTTGCCAGCTTCCCTGATTATCCTCAGTGTGAGTCTTAAAAGGCAGATGAGAGAGAATATGGATGAGAAAGTGGGTCCCTCAAAGCAGGAGCCTCATTTGGGGCTCGTGTTTGCAAAAGCCCCCATCTTCAGAGGCGACACATGCTTCTTCTGGAACCTCCTCAAGTCAAGAGTGGACAGTGAGATGTCTCTTCTGGCATGAGGGGTCTGGGTGGGCCATGCACCATAGGGCCTCTGTTTCCACCTCCCTGCCTGCAGCGACTGGAGCCCAGGAGGGTGGGCTGGAAGCTGAGTTTGAAGGAGGAAGAGGGTCCATTCATAGCAGCTATGGGGTGTGCCACCGCTTTCCCGGGTGGGCTGAGGCGACAAGGCATTTGGAGCGTAGGGAGGAACCTTGGAGAACCCAAGGGGCCGGCGGATTGGGCCACGCTGTCGCCCCCAGCCCTCCCCTGGCTTAGACGGAGCCTCACTCTGCCCCTAATGAGCTGCCCTAGGTCCCAGGTCTTTGGGGCCCCGGCGGCCCCGCGCAGGGCCCCGAGGATCCACGAGGGGGCGCGCGAGCCCAGTGTCTGTGAGCGGCGGGCGGGGAGGCGGCGAGAGGCCTGCAGAGTCGACCCTATTCCGGTCCGGCCCGGCCCCGTGAGTCCGTGCCAACCACGCGCCTCGGGAGGATGGGCTTTACCTCGGGAGCACAGCAGGCCCTTAACAAGTTTGTGTTGAGTGAATGAGCCATAAACCCAATTACACTGAGAATTGCGAGCTTTAACTTGCTCTATCCTACTTACTCCGTCCCCAGACATTCCCGCCTTAAAAGAAGCCCGCTGCAAGGGGGCAGTGCCAGCCTAGACGGCCTTATGCAGTCAATTTGGGGAAGAAATGACTGAAGAGGTGAAGTGAGATGGGATGGCGGGGTGGGAGTGGGGATGGCGGGGGGTGGGGTGGGGTGGGGGTGGGGCCTGGGAGCAGCTTTCCCACCAGCCCCGTGTTACCTGTTTCTGCTAAAAGGCCAACTAGGAGGGACCCAGACCCTACGGAATATCGGAATGCCCTGGCTTCCTGGCAGTGTTTCAGGTGAAGGACCGCAAGCCAGGGCCAGAGGCAAAGTGAGTTGGCGCCAGGGCGGGGCAGTTTTTCAAGCCTTCCAGGGACTCTCCTTCCCTGGACACACCTTGCGTTACTCAGGGTGGGCCTTTTCTGGCTGCTCATCCCTCTGTGGGGTCTTGGGCATCACTTCTTCGGGAGAGTCCTTTTTTTTTTTTTTTTAAATTTTTTTAAATGATTTTTTTTTCCATTATAGCTGGTTTTGTCAATTTTCTGCTATGCTTCGGGAGAGTCCTTAACCAGCTCTCCCTGATGCCCAGTCTGGGGTAGGGCCCCTCTTCTGCTGCGATGACAGTGCAGGGTGGGGAGTCCTACAGAGCCAGGTTCAAATCCTTGTTAACGGCTGGGTTATTTGGAGCAAGTTGCTACACAGAGAAATGGGACCTGCCGCAAGAGTAGCCGTGAGATGCTCTAGGACCTTCGAGCAGAAACTGGCACATCTCCACCCACGTCAGCTGGGGCTGCTATGGTACCTTTTCTTTGTAGCAGGGTAGGTCACTGTCTTGTCACCAGTGGGTGTAAGCCCTTCAGGGGCAGAGGTCGTTTTACTCATGGGGAGCAGTGCCCTGCACCCAGTGTGCCAGGTTCAGCATATGCTTACTGGGGACCACCTGCATATGTCCTACCTGGGACTAGGCTGACCTGAGCAAGACCTCTCACAGCTCCTGCCCTGTCCCCTCCCCCAGAGGCTCTCCGTGTCCCTGCTGAGGTCCTAGAATGACCCCTTGCTTCTCCCCCTCTCTGCCCCGAGCCAGCTGCACAGCCTACAGTCCAGCAGCTCCTCTGTGTGCCCAGCCTTGCTGGCAGCTCCTGGTCTGCACTTGCACATGATCCCAGGAGGGGACCCACACCCAGGAGGGCTGTTCCCTCGCAACCTGCCTCACCTTACCCAGGCTCCACTGCTGGCCCTTTTCTCCACTTCAGCATGAATCCTTTGGAGGACCTGGTTCTCTGCTCCCTGCACATTCTGAAGTGCTCCTGGCTCTTGGTTGAAGCCTAAACATTGGTATTGCCAGAGGTTTAGCTGCAGTGGGAGAAGGCTGCAGGATGGGGTGGGGTGAGCCCTGAGCCGGGCCCAGAATGGATGCTGCTTTCCAGCGCCCTTGCAGCCTGGCTCGAGCCTGCCTCCTAGGAACGTGATGCTCTCTGCTCAGATGAAACCCCACCTCTGCAATTATTTGCAGAGGAACCCCCCATCCTCCTTATTTTTTTTGTAGCACCTGACGTATTACAGATTTGTTTATTGTCTGTTCTTCGCCGTTGATATTTAAGCCCCACAAAGGCAGGGGGAATGACTTGTCAGAAGATTTAGTTCTGGGCTGGAGGTTCCAGGGGTGTCAGGAAGAGACTATAACAATAAAAAAATGCCAAAGAGAGAAAGGGAGAATAAGCAAACCATGGCAACTTCTCACGAAAATTATAACACATATGAGGAATTCTAAATGCTAAGAAAGACAACAAAATCAAGACAAAGTCACCACAGATGGCATTAATTTGTAGAATAGTTTGAAAAAATAGATTTTTTTTTTTTTTTGCTGTTTTAGGGACGCACCTGCAGCATATGGAAGTTCCCGGGCTAGGGGTTGAATCGGAGCTGCAGCTGCTGGCCTATACCACAGCCACAGCGACGCCAGACCTGAGCTGCATCTACGACCTACACCACAACTCATGGCAATGCTGGATCCTTAACGCACTGAGTGAGGCCAGGGATTGAACCCGCATCCTCATGGATCCTAGTCAGGTTCTTTAACTGCTGAGCCACAAAGGGAACTCCCAGAAAAAATTTTATTTTATTTTATTTTATTTATTTATTTGTTTTGTCTTTTTGCTGTTTTCTTTGGGCCGCTCTCGAGGCATATGGAGGTTCCCAGGCTAGGGGTCGAATCGGAGCTGTAGCTGCCAGCCTACGCCACAGCAACTCGGGATCCGAGCCGCGTCTCCAGCTCACGCAATGCTGGATCCTTAACCCACTGAGCAAGGGCAGGGACCGAACCTGCAACCTCATGGTTCTTAGTCGGATTCGTTAACCACTGCGCCATGACGGGAACTCCCCAGAACAAATTTTAAAATAAATGCATTGAAGGGGCTCAAGGAGATGACTGAAAGAATAACTTGTATTAAATAAAAAAATTTTTTTTAAAGAACAAGACATTATAATGGGGGAAAATGAACCAAGAAATAGACATCTTGGAAATGAGAAAAAAAAATTAGCCATCAAAAAATGCGAAGTTTTTTTGGTTTGTTGTTGCCACACCTGCAGCATGCAGAAATTCCTGGGCCAGAGCCACAGCAGTGACGACACCAAATCCTGAATGGCTAGGCCAGCAGGGAACTCTGAATTCTCTGCTACATGAATTTCCTCAAATAAATTTTTGATATTGCTGGGAAGATTTATAATTAAACATACCTGTTTAAAATGCAGATGTAATTATTTAAAGACAGGAAATGTAATTGTTCTTGTGTTAGTCTGCTCAGGCTGCCGTAACAAATTCCGGAGACTAAGTGTAAGAAAAAACATCAATGTGTTTTCTGACAGTTCTGGAAGCTGGGAGTCCAAGATCAAGGTGCCAGCGTGGTTGGGTTCTGCTGAGACCTCGCTCCTTGGCGTTCAGACAGCCATTTTCTTGCTGCGCCTTCACACCATCTTTCCTCTGTCTTCAAACAGAGGACACAGAAATGGAAACAAAGTGCTGTGGAAGTCAAAAGGTAAGTCCACATTTCCAAGGGGAGGGAATTAAGTCTCCCCTTCTGCAGGGTGAAGTGTTGAAGAATGTGTGGATATTCCGTCTACCACCTCGTGGGTGCATTTTTCTTGTTAATGCACCCTGCTCAGGAAACAGAAAGATGGAAGTCTTTCGCCAGTTTTAGAAAATTCTTAGCCATTATCTCTTCAGTTCTCCTCTATTCTACTTTCTCCTCTTGAACTCTTGTGAGACATATACCAAATTATTTCCTATCTGTTAATTTTCTTCATAGTTTCTCTGTCCTAGTCTGTGGTGAATTATTGGCAATATCTTTGTGTTTCTCTTCTGGGTCACTCATTCTCGCCTCGATTAAGTCTTCAGTTGGGTCACTTTTTGATTTTAAAATCACATTTTTCATCTCTAGAAGTCCTGCCTGTTCATCAGTACCTGTCAGCTCTTCCCAGTCGATTCTGATGGTCTTTCACTGCTGGCCTGTTTTCCTGACTCAGTCTCTAATTTCTTTACGTATTTGCTCCATCATTACTTTACACCTTCAATCTAATATCCGTATCTGATATTCTTAAGGACATAACTCTGTTGCTGGTTTTTCTCCTGTCTGTCACTGATGGGAGATCCTCATTGTGTCTTTGGAGATATTTCACTGTGAGTTCTCATTGATAGATATTAATCAGTGGAAATCTGGGGGCCTTCACTGAAGATGACTTTCTCTAGAGAAGATTTGCATTTGCTTTTTCTGCTTGTCAAGGAATGTACCAACCCAAGGCTGTAGCCACTTTTAGCCATCTTTCAGGGTTCAAGCTTATTGCAAGGGCTTTGGGTCCAGCTTCTCATTGCCACTGGCTGAAAGTTTAGTCTTGCCAGGTTTATCTTGTTGCACTCATATGCGCAGACGTAAGCACTCAAGGCAATACCATCTTTCCTGTTTTCTTATAACTTCACACTTTGATTCCAGCTCGCTTGGTACCCTGGAGGTTTCTCTTCCTGTAATCCCAACTGTGCCACCTTGTCTTTTTGAGCAGGATAGGTGCCCACAAGATTTGTCGCAGTATCTAGGCTGCTACTTCTAGAAGTCCTAGGAATTCTTTACCATGAAAATATCCAGACTAACAATTAGAACTAATAAGGAAACTCAGAAAATTGCCGAAAGAGGTCACCATAGAAAAATCCGTATTATTTCTATGCATAAGTAATAACCAATTAGAAAATATAATTTTGAAAAGTAATTCACAATTGCAATAAACTTGAAGATACTTAGGCATAAGTCTAACAAAAGATATATAAGACCTTAGGAAAAATGACAATGTTTTCAAAGGACATAAAAGAAGATCTGAATAAATGGAGATTTTTAAATGTTCATGGATAAGATTCATGGGTTGGAAGATATGATCATAAATGTGTCATCTCTTCTGAATTTAATCTATAAATCTGATGCCATACAAATGAAAATTCCTGTGAAATTTTTTTTGTGGAACTTGATGAGCTTATTCTTATATTAATTTGGAAGATTAAAAAAAAAAGCAGAAAAGAAGCACTAAGACAATTTTGGAGAGGTGTAACAAAGGTGGAAGGGACTTTCCATAGAAGATATGAAAATTTACTATAAAGTTATAGTAAGATATGAAGTATTAGCACAGAGACACGAGAGAGTCCAGAAAATAAACCCACTCATATTTGAAAACTTGATAAATTGAGAGAGGTTGTTACATTAGTGAGGAAATGAAGGACTGTTTAATAAATGATGCAGGGACAAGTTATTATCTTTATGGAGTAATCAATCTTCATAGATACCATACAAAAATTCAATGTGGACTCTAATGTGAAAAGCACAACTTCATAATTCTTAGAAGATGTATGTACGAGTATAATATAATAGAGTATCTTTGTGATCTGCAGTTAGGAGGGGTAGGATTTCTTAGACAAAAACCCTCCCATTTACAGAAAACGATTGATGAATTTGATCTCATTAAAATTTAGAACTTTTGTATGACAAAAAATTCTAGGAACACAAAGACATGACGCAGAATTTTTTGGGCAGGGCAAATAACCAATGATGCATTATCATCCAGAACGTGTATTTGAAAATCCTACAAGTCAAAATTTTTAAAGACTATTAAAAATGGCAAATGAGGAGTTCCCTTGTGGTGCAGCAGGTTAAGGACCTGGTGGTGTCACTGCTGTGGCTCAGGTGGCTGCTGGGGCGCCAGTTCCATCGCTGGCCGGGAACTTCTGTAGGCTGCAGGTGAAAAAAATGGCAAATGATGCAAACAGGCATTTCATAGAAGTGGAAGCCCAAGTGGTTGCTATGCCAACCTAAAAAAGTGCTTGCTGTCAAAATGAATCAGGAAATTGTATATTAAATGCACATCACAACATTGTCAGATATTAAACATTTAATAGTAATAGATGTTTACACTTTTAGGTGTGTAAACTGGTGTAATCGCTTTCGAGAGCAATTTGGCAAACTCTAGCAGAGCTGATGGATATATCCTCACAGCCGACAATTCTACTCGCAGGCGTGTTCCCGGGAGACACTATTATGCATATGCATAAGGGCACCGTGAGCAGGAATGCTCACCTCAGCCCTGTTTGTAATAATGAAAAACCAGACTCGCAGGTGAATGGATGAATTGTGATGTATCCTTATAACAGTGTACAGCACAGCAGTTAAGAGTAAATGAACAAGAGCTCCATATATCAATGCAGATGCTTCCAAAATCAGTGTCTAAATCAAGCCAGTTGCAGAAGGCTGTGTGCCATCTGATGCCTTTTATGAAAAGTTTCAAAATAGGCAAAACGATTCTCTGTGTTGTTTATGGTTATGGTTACCACGTAAGTTTGTAGGAAAAGCATAAAAACACGGGGGGGGGGAGTAAATACGACAAAAGGTTAAAATTTGATAAAGGGAGTATTTGACGAAGTGGGCACATGAGTGTCTTATTATATTATTCTTGTCTCATTTTTTGAAAGATTTCATTTAAATAAAAAGCACTCTGCAGCTGTGTGGGGGATGGATTCAGTGGCAGCAGGGTCCGTTGATGGCTGACCATTTCAAGAGTCGGTCAAGTGGAAGTTCCTGTTGTGGCTCAGGGGTAATGAACCCGGCTAGTATCCATGAGGACGAGGGTTCAATCCCTGGCCTTGCTCAGTGGGTTAAGGATCCGGTATTGCTGTGCGCTGTGGTGTAAGTCACTCGGTTTCTGAGTGGCTGTGGCTGTGGCGTAGGCTGGTGGCTGCAGCTCCGATTCGACCCCTAGCCTGGGAGCTTCCATATGCTGCAGGTATGGCCCTAAAAAGACAAAAAAAAAAAAGAGTTAGTGAAGTGAGGAAATGACACCCAAGCACAGTGCTGGCCTGGGTGTAAATCTGTTCGGCGGCTTTGTGATGATCCAGGGGTAGCTCTGCTGTGGTCAGACCTATGTGCAGAGGGGTCCATGCAAGGATATTCAGTGTGGCAGCAATCCCAGCATCCCACCAAAGAAGGATCGATAAATAGACTGTGGTAAAGACAACAGCTAGGAATCCTATGATACCTGCCTGAGGCTTTTCTTTCTTTTTTTTTTTTTTTTTTTTTTTTGCCTGTGCCCAGGGCATTTGGAAATTCCTGGGCCAGGGATCAAACCCATGCCACAGCAATGACAACATTGGATCCTGAACCAGTTAGGCCACCAGGGAGCTCCCCTGTCTGAGGTCTCTCCCAGACTGATGCTTGAAATCTTGGGATGTTTTTCAGTTAAAAAGCTTCTGCACAGCAAAGGAAACCATCAACAGAAAAAAAGATAACGTACAGAATGGGAGAAAATATTTGCAATTCATGTATCTGATAAAGGGTTTATATCCAAAATATTAAAGACCTCATACACTCAATAGCCACATACACACAAAAAATCCAATAAAAAAATGGGCAGAGGAACTGAATAGACATTTTCCCAAAGGAGACATATGAACGGCCAACAGGCACATAAAAAGGTGATCAGCATCACCAGTCGCCAGGGAAATTCAAATTAAAACCTCAATGAGATAACACCTCATACCTGTTACAATGGCTGTCATCAAAAAGGCAAGAGACAAGTGTTGGCAGGATATGGACAAAAGGGAACCTTTGCGCACCGTCGATGAAAATGTAAATTGATGCAGCTGCTATGGAAAACAGCTCCAAAAGTTCCTCTAAAAATTAGCAAGAGGGCAGCCAGCAGACCCTCCTCTGGGTATACTGGGTATATACCCAAAGGAAATGAAAACAAGATATCCAAGAGATGTCTGCACTCCCAAGCTCATTGTAGCATTTTTCACAATAGCTAAGATATAGAAACGACCTAAGTGTCAACAGATGAATGGATAAAGATGTGAGATATGTATATATTCTCTGTGATATATAGATCTGATATATAATGCATATAAATATATATTCTTTATGATAAACACATATATATAGATCTGATATATATATAATACATAATATATTGTGTATCTATCTATCTATCTCAGAGTATGATGCAGCCATTTGGGACAACATGGATAGACCTTGAGGGCATTATGCCAAGTGAAATGAGACAGAGAAAGACAAACACTGTGTGTGTTCACTTATACGTGGAATCTGAAAAAAAAAAAGTCAGCATTCCCATTGTGAATGGTTCCATGTATCCATGTGTATTCGGTTTCGCTCCCTGACCCCGGATCAGTGGGTTAGGGATCTGGCATTGCCACGAGCATGCAGCTCAGAACTGGTGTGGCTGTGGCTGTGGTGTAAGCCGGCAGCTGTAGCTCCAATTAGACCCCTCGCCTGGGAACCTCCATATGCCATGGGAGCAGCCCTAAAGAGAACATAAATTAAATAAATAAATAAAATATCCAATTTACAGGAACTGTAAGTAGAAAAGCAGTTGCCAGGGGCTGGCGAGTGGGGATAGTGAGAGGCCAGTCAACGGGTACAGACTTTCAGCCGTAAGAGGAATAACGTCCGAGATGTAACGTGTAACACAGGCTGTAGTTGATGCCACTGTATTGGATAATTGAAATTGGCTAAGAGAGTAGGACTTGAATGGTCTCACCAAAGAAAAAGGATAAATATGAGAGGCGATGGATGTGTTCATTCACTAGACAGTGGCGGGGCGGGGGGACCCTTCCGCAACACGTCAGACCGTCATGATGTAGACTTCAAATATCTTACAATTTTACTTGTCAATTATACTTCAGTAAAGCTGGGGAGAGGAGTTCCTGTCATGGAACAGCGAAAACAAATCCAACTAGGAGCCATTAGGTTGCAGTTTGATCCCTGGCCTTGCTCAGTGGGTTAAGGATCTGGTGTTGCCATGGGCTGTGGTGTAGGTCGGATCTGGCATTGCTGTGGCTGTGGTGTAGGCTGGCAGCCGTAGCTCTGATTGGACCCCTAGCCTGGGAACCTCCATGTGCCTCTAGTGCGGCCCTAAAAGAAAATAAAAGAAAAAAAAAAAGCAGGGGAGAAAAGAGGAAAATGATCTATTTTCCTATGATCTGAAATGCAAATACATGTATATAGTCATTTTTCACCAGACTCTTCTTATGTGGCTTTTGCCTTACAGATGTTTAAAATTTTCTACATAGTTGAATTTACCAATCTTTTCTTTCATGGCATCTAGGTTTTGTTTATACTTTAAAAGACAGTCTTCTCTTTGAGATTATAGAATCTCCTTCCGTGGTTAAAAAGAAAGAAGTTAGATCAGTAGGTGTCAATATGGGACATCCCAAACAATAATATTGAGTGAAAAGAGCAAGATGTCAAATGAAATGTGCAGCAGGACACATCAAGAAAAACTGCCCACCAAAGCCTTATTTTCCAGGGATGCAACTATGTACATAAAATGCATTTTTAACAATTAGAAGGAACTCACCAGATTCATAATTGTGTTTCTCCAGCGGTGGGATGGATTAGGATGGGGGTGTGCTAGAGATGGGGGAGATATTAGCTTTACTCACTGTGCCTAAATTTTTGAGTGAGGGACACTGCGTTCATGTGTCACTTATATGATTTTAAAAAATGGAAACATAAAATACAAGACAGAAAAGCAAAACTACAAAATGTTACACTGGGTTTATTTCTTGGAGGTGAGAATACGGATGATGGCATCTTGATCCTTGTACTTTTTTCATATTATTTTAACTTAAAACTTTAACCCCTTACCCTTCAGGAGGGCATGAAGAGCAAGTCTTGCATATAGACTGTCCTGTGAATTACTGTAATAATAGAGTTGCCGTATACATTTGCCGATTTGGAGGTAGATATGCAGGGACAGCTGCTTTGGAGAAGGCTTGCTATCATATGGTGCAGGCACTGGTTTTTGGCTTTGCAAGGACAGTGGGTGGGCGTGGCTAAGTGGGTGCGTGTGGGTGCTGGCAGCTCAGCAGGGTGGGTTTGGAGTTGGCTGCTGTCAAGAGCCCAAACTTTTGAATAAGACCCAGTTGGGTTCAGTTTCCTACTCTGCCTCCAAGTGGTTCCATACATTTCAAGCATATCTTAGAGGTTGCCTGAGCCTCAGTTTTCTCATCTGTAAAATAGGGGTAATAACGCTGACCTTGTGGGGGCGCTAGTGCTCACTGACCTAGCTTTGCAGGTCTTGAACTTGTTTAGTTCCTTTCCTCCAAATACATACCCCCCCACACACACCTCTACCCCATTCAGAGTGTGGGATCCCATCTCCCTTTTCTGGGGCTTGAGGAGTTTGGAAAGTTGGGGGGTGGGGAGGTGCTGTGTTTCCAGACAAGGAAAGCCAAAAGGGGAGCTGGGCTTTACCTCTGCTGGCGGTCCTCAGGCCAGGCTGAACGCTGGCAGATAGGACGCCTACACCTGAGCTCTTCGACTGTGGCTGCAGGTTGGTGGGTCCTCCAAGCCCGAGGCACCCGACTTCATGTGCTTGGAATTGATGGGTGACTGTTAATCGCATGCGAAGGGGGCCAGACAGGAGTCCCATATTTTAATCATCTGGAGTTCTCCCCACTTGTCTGAGGTCTGGGTTCTCTGCACACTCTCCTCCGAAGCTCTAGCTTTAAAAACAGGGCTCGGTGCTCAATACAGGTGTGGTATTTTAACCATAATACAACTTCTTACCTGGGACTATTTTTTAAGGCATTTTCTGGGACTTTCTGTGTGGCTCACAACGGAACTACAAGGCACTTTCTTATTTCTCGGGTGAGGTAGATTCAGCTGCCTCAGATTTGAAAAAGGATGACTGTGCTTGGCCAGTAAGGGGATATATTTATTAACCTCTATTTAATGAAAAACTTTCGATATAGATAAAAGTAGAGAAAATTGTTTCATGAGCTCCCTGAGGGGATTTTGCTCGAAAGGTTAGCTTCTAACTTGTTGAGTGGGATTATACACCAGGATCTTTTAAATTAAACTTTTAATTTGGAGGTAACCGTAGGCTCATAGGCACTTGTAAGAACTGATACAGAGAGATCCCACATGCCCTTCACCTTTTACTACAAAATCACAACCAGGGATGCAACGTGGATACGGTCTACCAATCTTATGGTGATTTCCCCAGCTACGTGTACTCCTGTGTGTACGTGTGTGTTTATTTCTGTACACCTTCATCTCATATGTGGGTCTGTGTATCCACCACCACAGTCAAGAAATAGAGCGGAGGAGTTCCCGTTGCGGTGCAGTGGAAACCAATCCAACTAGGAGCCATAAGGTTGTGGGTTCGATCCCTGGCCTTCCTCAGTGGATTAAGGATCCAGCGTTGCTGTGGCTGTGGTGTAGGCCGGCGGCCACAGCTCCGATTAGACCCCTAGCCTGGGAACCTCCATAAGCTGTGGGTGTGGCCCTAAAAAGACTATGTATGTATCGGATCCATCACTCCAAGTATCCCCTTGTCCCACAACTCCCGTCAGCGGGGTTTAAGCTTGCCATGTAAGAGGCTAAGAAGAGGGCGAGTTCAGGGGAAAAAAAAAAAGAGAAGGCACAAGACCCTGTGTGACAAAATAAGAAATATATTCTTGATCTCTGCCCTGTTTCCTGGGCTCCTAAGCCCCTTGGAATTTCCTGGGCGATAGGAAAGCTTTCTGTTCTAATGAGACAGTGCTTGATGGGTTCTTGAATGCTGGCCATGGGAAAAATCCAGCCAGCATTAGAAGCTTAGCTCTTTCAGCCCCACCTCCCATCCACCGCCACGCCTCACCCTATGTGCGTCTTCGTCTGGCTGTCCCTCTGTATCCTTTGTAATCAACCGGTAAACCTATGAGGTCTATGAGCCATCATGACTAAGCATTGAACCAAGGAGAGGGGCAGGAGGATCCCTTATTTGGAGGCAAATTAGACAGAAGTGTGAGTAAGCCGGGGACCCATGACGTGCCACTGGCATCTGAGGTGGGGCTGGTCTTGTGGGAGGGAGCTCTTCACCTGTGGGAGCTGCATGAACTCCAGGTACTTAGGGTCAAAACTGAATTGTAGGACACCCGGTTGGCGCCCAGAAGGTTGGAGACTTGGTTCCTGGGGGGAAGCCATACAACTGGCGCTGCAGGTGCTGAGTGTAAAGCAGCCACAGTGTGTCTTCTTCATCCTAGAAGGCTGAGGCCGTTGCAGCGGGAGAGGCCCGTCTTGGAAGGACAGAGAAGTTTGGGGGGTTTCAGAGAGCGCTGATGAGCAGTGAGTGATTTGGCTCCTCACTGCCTCGCAGAAACCCAGACTTGGTCCCTTCAGAGTGGGATTTGGCCGGGGAGGAAGCGCTGAGCACAGAATCCAGCAGGAATCCCTCATCAGGGTCAAGTGTAGTCTCAGCTGACCCTCACCACCATCCAGACAGGGAGGGGCTGGAAATATCACCTCATATTTCAGAGAAGAAGACTGGGGAGTTGCTGTCGTGCCGCAGTGGAAATGGATCCAACTAGGAACCGTGAGGTTGCGGGTTCGATCCCTGGCCTCCCTCAGTGGGTTAGGGACCCGTCGTTGCCGTGAGCTGTGGTGTAGGTGGAAGACGCAGCTCGGATCTGGCATTGTTGTGACTGTGGTGTAGGCCAGCAGTTGTAGCTCTGATTCGACCCCTAGCCTGGGAACCTCTATATGCCGTGTGTGCGGCCCTAAAAAGACAAAAAAGAAGAAGAAGGTTGGACAGAAGTGACTTGCCCAGGGTCACACAGCTTTTTCCACATGGCTCCGGGAAAATAGGTATGGACATGCCCTGCTCCCAGGGCTGCAGGCCACAGCTGGCTGAGCCCATCAATACTCAAACAAACTCAAAGTGGCCCGATTGGAAGGGATCCCCTGCCCTGCAGTGATGGTGTCACCACCCGGTCATCCCTGACTTCCCACTGCCACACTTTGCTCACCAGCGCCCCCTGCACCCCAACCCCCAGAACACCTCTCCGCCCAGAAGCTTCTTACTACCTCCACCACAGCAACCACCCAAGCCAAGGCTTCCTCACCTCCTGATGGATCGTTTTGCAAAAGCCTCCAAAACAGTTTTTCTGCTTCAATAGTCATCCATCCTGAGTGATGTAAACCAAGGGTTGGCCAAGGACGGCCCGCAAGCCAAATTGGGTTCATGAGCTAAAAATGATTTTTACATTATTAAATGGTTGGGAAGACAAACCCAAAGGATAACATTTTGTGACACGTGAAAATATGAAATTCAGGCTTTATTTTCCGCAAGTAAAGTTTTATTGGCAAACGGCCAAGCTCCTTCATTTATGCATTGTCTGCGGCTGCTCTCACAGAGCGAATTTTTGCAACAGGGCTCTTCTAGCCTACACAGCCTAACACCTTAATAGAAAAAGTGTGCAGAGGGAGTTCCCGTGTGGCTCAATGGGTTAAGGATCCAGTGTTATCATTGCAGTGGCTCAGGTCTCTCACTGCTATGACATGGGTTTGATTGTGGCTCAGAGGGTTAAGAACCAACTAGGATCCATGAGGATGCGGGTTTGATTCCTAGCCTCTCTCAGTGAGTTAACGATCTGGTGTCGCTGTGAGCTGTGGTGTGGGTCGCAGATGCAGCTTGGATCTGGCGTTGCTGTAGCTGTGGTGAAGGCTGGAAGCTACAGCTCTGATTCGACCCCTAACCTGGGAACTTCCATATGCCAAGGGTGAGGCCCTAAAAAAGAAAAAAAAAAAAAAAGCAAAAATGTTAGCCTTAAGTCATTCTGCAAGAAAATAAGGAGACAGCTGGTACTTAGCCAGTTTGAGGAAGAAATGTGCCCTCTTCTCAGCAGATGAAGAGGCTCCTTCTTCTACTGTCAAGAGACCCAATTCATAAAAAGAGTCATCTTATAAACATCCATGTTTGGTGATTGGTACGAATATAAGAAGTTCCAACGTACTTCTTTTTCTAAGTAACAAGAAACAACCCCGGCCAATGAACACAACAAATTGCTGGGAGTGTGAATCGATTGATTGATTGATTTTGCTTTAGGTTAGGAGTGTCAATTTATGTGAAAAGTACTGTGACCAGGCTGGATTGGCTAGGTTATGCCACAATTTAAAAACAAGTAAACAAATAACAACAACCAATTCCAAATCTTAGTGTCTGAAAACCACCCAGGTTTGTCTCCTGCTCACTTTACACCTCCATCGTGATTGGCAGGGACCGCGGGACCTGTGGTCACTCAGGAATCCAGGCTGCTGAGGGACTTCACCCAGCAGCCAGGGCTGGCCTCAGGGGCTCAGCCCCCCACCACAAGGGACAGGAAGGGCAGTCTTCTGTGCCTGAGATTGGTGGAAGTACTTGATAAATAGCAGTCAGGACAACCACAGGGCCGAAGAAAACGCATTCTCTTTAGAAGCAAAATAAAAGAGAAAAAGAGGAGAGGGCAAGGCATAAGGGCTCAGAGGCTCCTAAAGGCATGTCAGTGAGACTAACAACTCTGGTCACACTCCCATGTTCACCTGAGCTGTAAATGTCTATGTGTCATCTAGTGTCACGGTGTTTGAAAAGCTGATTATGCACTCTTCAGAGCTCTTCAACCACTCTTTACTCTCCAACGTTTATAGTACCCTTCCAAATGCGTGAGTTACAGCAATTCGTCCTCAGGTAAAATGATTCTCCAAGCTCTTGCTTCCGTGAGCAGAGGCAGCATGTAATCCCCGGGGGACACACAGGCCAAGGCATGAACTTGGCACCAGGCACCGTGGCTCACAGGATCTCACACACCCACCTTGAAGTAAGGACAGAATCCCTAAAAGACGACTCAGCTTTCTCTTTAGGGCTGACTCTAAAATGCGTTTTCCATTTATATCCAACTCTTCCGGTTCAGACGGTACCTGCCTTTGGAGCGGTGTTGTCCAACAGAACTTTCTGCGGGGATGGAGATGCGCCGTCTCTGCGCTGTCCCAGCATGGTCACCGCTGGCCCCTGGCAGCCCCGGAGCACTTGAAATGTGATTAATGTGAACGAACACCCTGAATTTTTAATTTTGTTTGATTATAAAGAATTTACATTTGAATGGCCACATGTGGCTAATGGCTACTCTGTTGGACAGCACAGCTTCCGAGTGAAAAGGAAAACCATAGCTTTGCATTCAGCTCCTATCTTTCTACACCAAGAAAAAGTTAGCAGTGGGCCAGAAAGACCAATATAAATGCTGGTCATGGTGCGTTGGATTCTATTATCTCCTCTGACTCATGCTGTTCTGCGCATGGTTTCCTATCCAGAAAAGATGTCTAAACTGTTCTTTGTATAAGAGTGGCCTCTAATTGGAAGGGAGGTGGACCATTGACCAGAGGGCATATCTTCCGTCACAGGCTGACCAGAGCCCAAGAAGGTGGCCTCTCTGGAGCCTCTGAAGGAGCCGTGGTGACTGACTAAGCCTATCAGGCTGCTCCCTTGGAATTTTAAAAGGTCTGGTCAATCAGTGGGGAGACCTGTGGTGTATGTCGCAGACATGGCTTGGATCTGGTGTTGCAGTGGCTGTGGTGTAGGATGGCAGCTGCAGCTCTGATCTGACCTCTAGCCTGGAAACTTCCATATGCCGAGGGTATGGCCCTAAAAAGCAAACAACAACAACAACAACCCAAAAAACCCACCAAAAAACCCAGCAGTTTATTCCTAGCAGATCACAGCTCTCCCTCCCTCTCTTCTCCAGGCTAAATAAAGATAGCTTTTTTAGTCTTTTTTTCCTAGAGTCTGTTTCACAGATATTGATGGCGACATCTAAAGATGAGACTAAAACCATTTGGTCTAGAGGAACTCTGTTCCCTTAACGCTGTCTATAAATAGGGACCGTGGGCAGACACATCTGTGCAACCCTGGGACAGTGACAGTTCCCTGATGGAGGAAGGGGCACCCCTGAGCTCAGCGCTGGGTCGGGCCCCTTCTCCCCATGAACGATTCGGACCTGCTGAGCCAAGAAACTGCTCATTTACCAAAAAAGAGGAGATGATCCTTCAAGGCCATTGGCATTCGCCTCTCTTCCCATCCCTCTGAACATTCCAACTGTCTCTGGGATCTCGCCACTTGGTGTTCTCATGGCCATCACTAACTCTGTCAAATGAATCTCCTTGTCTTCTTCCTCAAATCCGAGCTTTTGCCTGTTTTCTGTTGTGCCCGTCTAGTTTCTCAAGTCAGAAACCTGAGAGTCATTCTCTGAAATGATGGGCAAGGAAGAGATGTGTAGAAGAGTCTGGAGAGGGAGATAAGGGCTAACTCATGGAGGGGTTTGTGTGCTCTCCTAAGGCTTCTCCAGATTGATGGCTGCTCCCCTTTCTCCTTGGCCATCTCCTCATTCACCCCCGACAGTTTGACTCCCCATGATACCACGCTCAATGCCCCCTTGAAAGCTCCCAATGAAGTTCCTGTTGTGGCACAGCAGAAATGAATCTGACTATTATCCATGAGGATGTGGATTCGATCCCTGGCCTCACTCAGTGGGTTGGTGTGAGCTGTGGTGTAGCTCTACCCCTAGCCTGGGAACTTCCATATGCTGTGGGTGCCTGAAACACCAAAAAAAAAAAAAAAAAAAAAAAAAGCTCCCATCCATGGGAAAGGGTTTATACAGAGCATGTATGCCAGAGAGGTCAGAGCTCTTGGGGCTGTCTTAAAATTTTGCCTACTGAAGCCCACAAGTCTGTACTCTACGTCCCTGGTTTCAAACTAGATGTATTCAAAACCAAATATTTTCCCAAACTGATTCCATTTTTCAACTTCATTTGAAAAAATGGGGCAATGGCAGAAACTGTTAGCTCTCTCCCAGTACCGAATGCCTATTCTGTCATAGAAACAAAACCCACTTCTACCATAGAGGGTATCATAGGAATTTTTTAGCTGGGTACAAGGTCACTTGGAAAATTCCTGTTGTGGCTCAGTGGGTTAGGAACCTCACGGAGTCTCCATGAAGATCCAGGTATGATCCCTGGCCTCACTCAGTGGCTTAAAGGATCTGGCGTTGCCTCGAGCTGCAGTGTAGGCCACAGACGTGGCTCAGATCCAGCATTGCTGTGGCTGTGGTGTAGGCCGGCAGCTGCAGCTCTGATTGGACCCCTAGCCCAGGAACTTCATATGCCACCGGTGCAGCCATAAAAAAAAAAAAAAAAAGAAAAAGAAAGCAGAGACCACACTTCTTAGCTCCCCTTGCTACTGGGTATGGCCATGGACTGTTTTCTGGACAATGGGCTGTAGGGGAGGTGATGAGGGGCAGCTGTAAGAAAAGGCCCTCGGACATCACCTGGCTCCTGCCTTTTGCCAGTTCCTCACTCCTTTCTCCACGTGGATGCTAGAACCCAGCTGCTACCACATGGTACCATGAAGACAAAGCCCGTGGCCCAGGGTGGAGATGAGTGAGCTGTCAGGAGCCTGGTTCTCTAAGGACTTTATGGAACAGAGTTGCCTTCCCAGCTTTGAACTGCACACCACTGGACGTTCAACTAGTAGAGAAATAAACTTTTATTTTGTTTAAGCCACTGTTGATTTGGGTTGTCCAATACTCGGAGTTAAATGTAATCCTAACCAACAGAGGGGTTATTTCCTTAGTCTCACTAGACTTGAAAACTTAGATTTATTTTGCTTCCCTCAATCTCTTTAAACTCTATGTCCACGAAGGCCCTAAATCCTGTTGATTCTTCCTTTGCCCTTCGCCTCACACTCATCCCTTTTTTTCAATGGCTACTGCCTGTTCCGATCCCAGACTATCCCCTAGGCTCCCTCTCCCTCTCTCCAATCAAGGCTGCAGTAAGCCCCAGATTCCTGCGGTATCAGCTTCCTAAATTCCTAAACCTGGGCTCCTGCTGTGCTTATTAGAATGAAGCCCCATCATGTCAGCCTGTCATGAAACCATTCCATCCTAGAGCCCCAATCATTTTGGTTTCTCCTTTCCCTGATATGGACCTTCCCCCACCTCCAGGAGTGCCACCCCCCCCAAACAACCCACTTTGTCCTTGGCTTTATGCTAGAGATCTTCACCCCTGGCTGTACATTAAATCATCTGGGGCCGTTGAGCATAACCAGTGCCCAGAACGTTAGCCCTCAACACATGAAAGCATTATCTCATGTGAACCACAAGGCCGCCCCGTGGGACATAGGTACTGTCCTGGTCACCATTCTATAGATGAGGAAACAAGAAATTTGGGAAGTTCAACCATCATTCCTGGTTGCATGGCCAGTGAGTATGGAGGCAGGACCCCAGCAGAGAAGACTGCCCTTTAAACTACCACTGCGCGGTCCCAGAACTATATTACAGAGTGTCGCAAGTTAAAAATAATTTCTGATAGCATAGCATGTAATTAATAGTCAATAAATCACAAAGTACAAATGGAAAATTTAAAAATACAAATGCCAAACCTTTACCTGAGACCAGTGGAACCTGAGTTTCTTGGGAGTAGGGCCTGAGTATCTTCGTATCATCTTTGGGTTGACCCCAGGTTTATCCCAGGTGAGTCTAAGGTGAGCCAGGGTTGAGACCCTCTGCTTTAGACAGTTGCTTCCACCTTTCTCTCTTCCTCTCATCCCCTCTCTTCCCCCCAGGTTGTACTTATCTTTTGAGGTTCAGTTCAAGTGTCATCTCCCTTTGTGGAGCTGGCCAGCTTTCTGCAGCCTGAGTCCTCTCTTTTCTGAATGTCGGTTGCCAAACTTGTCCACACCAGCTGAGCTGGCACCGATTCTACATCTCGGTTTGAGTCCAGCTCTTGGCTTTATGCCACTGGGTCCTTGGCAGGTTTTCCCAAATTTAATCATTCGCTGCTCGGTTTCTTCCACCTTTGCCCAAAAGAGCAACAAGCATGATTGCCCCTCCATCAGAAGCTAGACCTGAACTTAGGGTCCTGCTAAGTTGTGACCTTGGCTCGGTGCTCCCCTCATAGGGACTGAAAACTAGGAGAATGCAAGAAAAGGCTGTGGTTAAGGGGCAGGAGCAAAAGAGAGGAATGTGGGCAGGGCTTTCCAGGAGTCTCGGATGCAGAGCTGGAGGTTGGTAAGATGATGAAGGGGTGCTGGAGACTCTGGGGAAGAGGTTGGACCCATTGACTGGGAGATGTTGAGAGCAAAGCCTGGGCAGGACTTGGGATAAGATCTGGTGGTCAAGGAACAGGACGGAGAGGGAAACGATTTGAGCAAATTGGCCTCAGACAAATTGAGGCTGTTGAATTTGAGCTTTCTGAATGACTGAATAAATGGCTCTTCACCTGCATTGCTGTGAAGAACCTGGAGGGCTGTGGCATCCTTGCCTGGTGCAGGAGACTGCCAGATAAGTGAGGCTGAGAAGGTATCAGATGAAGGGCCCAGTGGAGAAAAGAGGGCCCATGGCCACCAGAGGCTTAACCAGCCAGAGGCCCAATCTCAAGAGAGCAGCTCACTCTGCCGCCTGCCCACCACAGCTCCCAGGTTCAAGGGGCATAGGGTTCCTGTTGCCTGGGTCAGTTTCCAGTGAAGTCAAGGCTGTGACCACATTTTCACATCTGTGCTGACAACTCTGCTTCATTACCTCATTCTACCCGTTTAGGAAGCAGGCGGTGAAAAGATTCCAGAGAGAAGACATCAATTGTCTTGAGTTACATGGTAACTTAATGGCAGTGCTGGGATTAGAAGCCAGTTCTAATTCCCAGCCCAGGGGTATTTATTTATTTATTTATTTATTTATTTATTTATTGCTGTGGTTTGCAGCAGCTTGGTGTGGGATCTCATTTCCCAGACCAAGTGTTGAGGGACTGAACCTGGGCTGCAAAATGCCAAAACCTAACCATTAGACCACCAGGGAACTCCCCTGTAGGGTCTTTGTTCTTTTTTTTTTCTTTTTTTTGACATTTTCACTTTCCTCTTTTGGAGGCCTGTTTTTTTAAAAGCTTTATTGAGTATAGTTGATTCTCAAGGAGGTGATCATTTCTCTTGTACGACAAAGTGGTTTGGTTGCACGTGTACACCCATCCATTGTCCTTCAGATTCCCTCTCTACACAGATCTTAATTCTTGACTCCGTTGCCATGTTAGTCACTTGACCTTTGGGGGGCTCAGAACGAGGCCCCAGCTGGGAATGGAAGAACTGGATGCCTCTTCTCCTGGCTGATCTGTGTTCCACAGGAGTCCCAGGTCTTCTCTGGTTGAACCTGTTCTTGCAAACTAAGTGGGGGCTGAGTGGGCCACAGAGCAGCCTCTGGGGAGACAGTCTGGCAGGCTCCTCTCTAGATCATTTCTGGTCCCACTGCCATCAGCAGCCCCCAGTGAGGTCAGCCACTGTTCACTTGGGCCCCCTGGGAGGCCTGGCGTGAAGGTCAGCTCAGCAATGAAAACTGTGGTCCGGTGATGAACAACATGCTGATCTTCCCAGCCTAGGGGTGGCGGGAAGGGTCAAGGTCATGATTGTATTGGACCGGCCAGCCAGAGTGCTCAGCGCATCAAAGGAATCTTTCCAAGAGCCTCAGCATTCCTTTAGCCTGGCTGAGGGCAGCCTCCACCCCCACTGGGTCCTGCTCCAGCCCACTGGGGTAGTCTGAACTCAGGGTCCTGTAAGCCAAAGGTTGTAGATCTCTGGACATCCCAGGGGCCTAGAGGTAGCTGGGGCGGAGGCTCTGGTTGACCAAGGAACCCGGGCCACACCTACCTGGGTCGGTGGGATTCTCCCCTTTTAAGTAATTTAAACAAGGGCCGAGCAAAGGCCAGAAGGAAGCAGGGACAAAGGAGCAGCTGAGACCCTTCAAGGTGACCTTCTAACTTGGGCTCTTGCAGCCCCTGCTGCCTCAGGGCCCAAGCAGCCAGCGAGGCCCCTGGATCCCAACGACCCACCAGGCCCCCCTGTGTTCCAGTGGCCACCATGTATGAATATCCCAACTGCCTTCCCCCCACACGTCTCCTCACAACACAGTGGCCACCTGAGGCAGCCCGAGTGAGAATCCTTGTCACCACATGGCCCCTGAGATGGCAGCAGAGACACACTTGAGGAGAGGTGCATCTTGGAGGCAGAGTGGGTGCCACTGCGTGCGGCTCCCTGCAAGGGGAGCTCCTCGTTCCCCATTTGGGGCGCAGGGAGTGTTCCATTAGGGGACCCTGGAAGTGCTGACTGCTGAGAAGCAGCGCTGGGGAAGCCCTGCAGCCCGGATGGGGTTGGGCCACAGGAAGAGCCAGTCACAGGCCTGCACGTGTGTGCAGGGGGCTGGCAGCGGCCACATTTCCACTGACTAAAAGGCAGAGCCCCTTCCTCACTCACGGTATCCAGTTTACTGCTGTTCGCGGAGCCGTAGATGCTGCTGAGGACCGGGATGAGACTGGGATCTCACCTGCAAGACCCTGGCTTTTCTTTCAAACAGCTGATGGGCAGACTTTGATTTTGACTCCAGTGGGTTCCTCCCTTCTCTGACCCCCCTGTCATACTCCCAGGTTGCCAGACAAACCCCGCACTCTCCCCCAGGGTGGAAGAAAAGCAGGAAAGGTGCCTTCTTCTTCAGGGCTGGATGGGGTGAGGCATGTCCAGACCGAGTCGCTGAGCTTTCTCTCAGTCCAGGTTGGCAGAGCTCTCACCATCAGCGTCACTGTCCATCTCAAGCCAGGCCCTCGGCTGAGAAAGGAGCACAGATGCCATCCTTTAGGGGGGCTAGGGCACTTGATGTTACTGTTAACCCACTGTTCCCGGACCAGATTCCCTTAAAAATGTCACCAGAGAGTGTGCATATATCGGGGTGTGTGCCTTCCACCACTGCTGAAAAAAAAACCACCCACAGAGGGGTCAGGACCAGAAATAGAGTATGTCATTTCTCTAGCACATTCTAGATACCATCTTTTGTCATCTTTACCACAGCCTATGGAGTGAGCTTAATGGCCTGGTTTTACAGATGAGGTCACGGCCCTTCCGGGAGGGAAAGGCATGTACAGAGAGAGAGAACAGGGAGCTCAGCAGGCGTGAGGCCAGCCTGGTCCTCTCCCAAGCTTGCTTTTCGGTCTGGTTCCTGTTTGATAGGTACAGCTGGCTTTGTCCAGCGAGAGCAGTGCCTGGTTGCCTGTGTATCACCACCTGTGGTCAACAGAAACAAAGGCCAAGAGGGGATACGGGGTCAGGGGGCGTTATGTGAGAAGCATCCCTCCCCCCACCCCACCTCCGGGCCTTGCTGCAGGAGCAGGTGCTGCGTGAGCCAAGTCACTGCTGTGAGCTCTGCACACACGCACACAGGGACGGAGTCCTTGGGAGACTTGTCTCCAAATCGCAGCACACACCCCCTTCCCGGCAGGAGAGAGCGGAGGCGAGAGAAGCCCCAGGGGAAAAAGCAGAAAGGAAGGACCTCTCTGCGGCCTCTGGGAGGAAGGGGAAATCTGAACAGTCTCAAAAGATCCTCCCTGCCCCTCTCACCTCCCCTTAGTTGCACTTGGGAGCCCGCCGAGCCCTCTCCGTCCAGCGGGTTCAGCCTTCGCGCTCGGCGTTCCGAGGCCTGGCGCGCCGCCTCCCCGCCTCCGCCCAAGGCTAAACGCCTGCTGTTTTGATCAGAAAGAGCGCTCTCTCAATCTCACAGAGGCTGAGTCAAGGGCCCAGTCACAGGAGGATGGAGAGAGCTCGGTAAGGAGCCTCTGAAGCTGGGTGCTCACGTTTTAGCCACGTCTCCTTCCTGCGTGCCGGGCCCGGCCAAGAGAGCTGGAGCGGGGTGACGATCGAGAAGTCGATCGCTCCCCAGCACCAGCGATTCTGGAGACTGTGACAGCGACCCTGATTCCCCAGTTTTTCCTTCCGAAATCAGTTCTCTCCCAATGCGGGAGAGTACGGGGGCGCCAAAGTGTGGCTCGACAGGGACAGGGTTTGCTCTCGAACACGGGGTCCAAGCGCGGCCAGGGTAGAAAGCGCAGGTTGCCGCCTGCCACCCGAGAGGAACACCTCGAGCTCGGGTCTATATAGGCGGGTGTGGGTGGGTGCGTAGAGGGAGGGCGCCCCCAGCCCCGCCGGGCGGTGCGGGGTCGTAGGGTGGTGGGAGGGAGTTCGTCCTTCAAAGCCAGAGGACAGAAGGCCCTGACCGAAGACCTGTTCTTTTGCCCCCGGGGATCTGGCCACACACACCCCAGCAAGTCCCTGAAAGAGCCCGAATGCTGGGAGTGCCTACCCGAGGTAGACAGACCCAGGTGTGTTGTGCAGCGTGTGTGTGTGTGTGTGTGTGTGTGTGTGTGTGTGTGTGCGCGCGCGCGCGGCAAGAGGGTCTCGGCGTCCCCCGCACTCTCTCCGGGGTTCTATATTTTGCCATCCTTTGTTCTCAAAATAGTAGGCGAGCGCGGTTGGCTCTGCCCTTGGAACGGGTGGGGGCCGTTGCGCGCTAGCTCGCGCGCTCAGAGTTAGCTACAGGGTTACAAACAGTCTCTCCCTGCTCCCCCGGCCTGAATTAATGTGTTACTATTTTGGGCGCGCCAGTGTTTCCAGGGGAAACCTAATGACGCAATGACGTCAATGCAGGTCACCAGCAGACTCTCCGGGAGGGAGGGCGGGCGGGCTCCCGGCTTTCAGGCTCCGCGCAGGCTACCGGGCGGCAGGGCGCAGACGAGGTGGCGAAGGCGGCGAGCGCGGGGGCGCGGGAATCCCGGCCAGGCCCAGGGACCAGAGGGCGCTCCCTCCCAGCGCCTGGACCCGGGTAACTTCCCACCTCCCCGGACGGAGTTTCTCTGCTGCCCACGGACATGAGGCGGCTTGGAGGGCAAGCGGGGTGACCCCTACTCCCACCCCACCTTTCTCCAGGTGGAGCCAGAGGAGCCAGCAAGTCCGGACTCGCTGAGGGGGCTCCACGCGGGTCCTCCTTCACACAGGTACGAGCAGGTCCTCAGGGTGTCCCCAGCATGCGGGAGGGAGACACACACTCTCGCCTGTCCACGTTCCTCGTGTGTTCTGGCACCACGACTGCAAGTCTGGGGAAAGGAGAAGGGGTGTCTGAGACCTCGCGGCTCCTCCTGTCTCCCCCACCTTTCTGAGCGTAGGAGTCTCCTCTGTGCTTCTCTCCAGCACCTTATCAGGTGGCAGGCTAGAACTGGGGCTTCCCACTGGCTGGGCCTCCCTTGGAGGCGCCATCTGAGGCCGGGAAGCTGAGTGGGAGGGACAAGCAGGCCAGACTTGGGGATGTGAGACTGAAGTGGAGCCTCAGTAGCCTGGCCCGGGAGCCGGTTCCCCCGGGCGCAGGGCGTGTGTATGGAACTACTTGTGTGTGCTTGGTGTGTGCCTGTTTTGGGAACAAGCCGTTCGTCCATGAGCTGCATATGTATGCGCTCAGGGGAGTCTGCTGTGTGAGTGTATCTGTGTCATACATATAAGAACACCTTACACACCTCTTCATGACCTGTAGCCGGGGTTCCTGCCTGGAGTGTAGGGGGCCAGCAAGGGACTACCCCAGGTCCAGGGTCTTTTCCTTGCTCATCTGCTGCATCTGGCCCAGATTGCACCCTACCCCCAGTCAGGCTGTGGCCTGCTTTCTCGGAACTGGCTGTAGCTTAGGCTGAATGCTTAGAGCTCAACCTGCCTTCTCGCTCCAACTCACTTGTGCTCTTCTCCCCTTGGAGCGTGAGTAAAAGAGGTGAGGAATCCCTTTCCATCCACCCCTTGTCATTTAGGGCAAGGCTCAGGCTTGCTCACTGCTCTCCATTCCCTTGGCCACTTCTCTTCGTTTTCAGCACCAGGGTCTGGACAGCTCCATGCCCTCTGCCCTGTGCTGCCTCTTGAGCTCCCGCTACTCTGGCCTCTCTGGCTTCTAACTCCTGAACCCAACCCTAGATCTTCCCATCCCACTGCCCCCAAATAAATACACGTGTCAGGACCTTGCCTCCCTCTCCTGGACGTCTGTCTGGAAGCCCGAAGGGGTAAAACCAGTCTGCGAAATCTCCGAAGCTGACTGCCAGGCGTCCCTGCATTGTGGCTTGGCTTCCTTCAAGGGGGTAGTGCCCTGAATGAGACTGCTAAGGCCCTGCCACAAGTTCCTCTTTCCCACTTCAGCTTGTTAAAATAAGCCAATAAAGCCAGATTCCCTCCCCGCCAAACGTGACCCAGCCTTCAGAAAGCAAAGGCAGGGTCCAGGATTTTCTGGATTCTCAAAACACAATTGGTGACCCCTATTACTGCTTTCCAGACAGCTCCAGCCCCGCCCATTCCTCCTTTCCTAAACCTAGGCCTCGCTTAGCCGAGAGGGAGTAAGGATGAATCCTGCCCACCTCTCTACCTCCCCCAGCAGTCAGAGATGCTTTAGCTGAATTATCATAGCTCTAGGGCTCTGGAGGGAGTAACGCCTGTGTGAGTCCTCCCCAGGGTGCCCTGCGCTGCCCGTCAAGCCACCAAAGTAATTGTTGTGGTGGCAGCGCTCTGTGTGGACCACACTCACTGGACTCTGGCCGCCCAGAGACCTCTGAGATGGTCCCCACCTCACACCACACTTGAAGTGGAATTCAGGACTCAGCAGGTGCACCTGTGGCTCTCTCACTCCTGGTTTCCTTTGGCTGATGATAGCACATTGCTAGAATATTGTCCCAGACACCTCTACCTTGCTCAGGTGTCCTCTTATTGTCATCCCAACTCCTCCAGCAAGAAAAGAATGCGTCTGCATGATGTCCCACTGATTCAGCGATGAATGAAGGAAACAAAGGAGAAGTCACCTTTCTCTCGCCTGCTCTCCCCCCGCCCCCATTTCGAAGACCTCGGGCAGCCCAGGAGCCATAAGCTTCTTTCTCCACTTGGGAATCAGAACATTCCTCTTCCTTAAAGGTTCTCTTTGCTCAGGTAGCAGAGATTAGGCCAGCCTTGTCATATCTGACCACCGGGGCAGACCCAGATGCTGCCTTTGTCCTACTGAGCCTAGAGCCCAAGAGGAGGTCTGGGCTTAGGAAGGAGGGTGTCTCTTTACAGAAGCTCTGGGACCTGGAGTGAGGGGTGCACATGGTCAGCAGGAAATGGCCTTCTCTTTGAAGAAGCTGTTGTTCTGCTTGCTTCCGAGCTAGCAGAGTGAGGAGAGAAAAAAACTCCCAGGTGAGGAACAGGGGAAAGAGAGAGAGTTACTTACCCCAGTCCACTGGCAGTACCTTCTCATGGGGTAGAAGCCTAAGCCCAGAATCTACAGCATCCTGAGTTTCCATGGGCCTCAAGAGGGGTCAGAAAATGGCCATTCTCCCAAAGGAATGACTTTTCATGACAGAGCTGTGTCACTTGGTCAGGGAGGTAGCAGTGTGGGCAAAACAGGCAAAGAGCAAAAGGATGTGGCTTCCACTAACAGACAGTGCCCCTACCTTATGCCCCGGGATTTTTGCAGCTAACACTTGGTCCTTTTGGAGTAGCAAAATTGCCACCATCTGCCTAGCCCCACTCTTGGCTACTTTCCAAACATCCCTGGCTCTCTGGCTTCCATGTGTGCTCAGTTAAGTAACATCTGGCCGTGGACTCCGGGGGAAGCTGGTCAAGGTCAGGCAGATAGAGGGATCTGCCCCATGGATCTGAGCCTACCTTGTCCTCTTGTGAGCACAGAAGGGACCTGGGGAGGAGAGTCAGGGAAGGTGAGGGGCCCCACCTGGCCAGAAGCTTGTGTGGGACCTTGCACTGGGTGTACAGGAGAGCCCAGGTCTCTGAGATTGTCCTTGCCTGACCACAGGCATCACGGGCCAGAGGAGCTTCCCTTCCACTCCCCCAGGTTAGGTGCTCGGCAGAGAGCTGGACTGACTCAGCACCATTCCCCGCACAAGGGACCAGATTCTCCTTTTGGCCCCATCCTGATTGTTTAAGCAAGTCTTTATGATGAATGAGTCTCATTTTCTCCATCTGTGAATGGGGATTCGCTGAAGCAGAGATGGTCCCCATAACTTGAAAATTGACTTGTTCTGAGGGTGCCTTGTTCTGAGGGTGCATTAACATCTGAAATCAGAGAGAGCCAGGAAAGCTGTCTTTGAAAATATAGGGGTTCCTGAGAGGCTCAGGGTGCCTTGGAGCATAGGAAAGACTGACCCCACATCCAGCGGTACCTTTCCTGCCTTGTGGCCAGCTTCTCAGCCTCTCCTTATGGATGGAAGCCCAGGCCCCATTATAGCAGAGAGAAATCAGGGACTCACGGCTATGAGAGAGGTGCCCACAGGAAGCATGTGTGAGGAACAGCTCCAGGCTGGCCAGAGTCACCCAGCAATAAGCCCCAGCTCAGGACTCCAGCTGGCAGCCCCCCATTCTTCAAAACAAAGGCCAGGAGACCTAAATGAAGACAGTCCTCAAGTTTCCTCTTAGGGCCGAGAAGCTCCAGGTCTTCCCTTCCATAGGAATCACGTGGAGGCCTCCTGATCACCTCACTGCCCATCGGTGGGACCCCCCAGGCCAGCATGGACTGAGACAAGGCCCCTGCATTCTCCTCCTATGCTGAACTTCCTGGGAAACATGGATCCCATGCTCAAGGCCAACCTTTGGATGCCGCAACCCTGGGAAGTGAGAGTGGGAGGGTCACCAGAGGGGAGCAACCCCCATGCGCAGTGCTTCTGCTTCCCCAGAGGCTGCAGGTCCCAGGGTTGGCACTGACAATGGGTTGGGGGGCAGGGGTTAAGCTCCACGTCTCCTGTCTATATGACCTTGGACTAGTCATTCTCTGCACAGCACGAACACTGAGATAAAGCATCCTCCCTAGCCCGTCACAGGGAAGTAGTTAGTCTGATGAGGACAGTGAAGGCAAGTGTGTTGTGGCGGGGTGTATTAACCCTAAAAGGCTGAGAAGACCTCAGAATGCTGTCTCCCCAAGTACTATCTGGCCAAGTCCTGCTGGCAGGGTCTCAGCCCCTCCCTGTGCATGAGCTGAGCACCACCATTCAGGAATACAAAGAAATACACATGTGCTAAGTGTTATGAGATGGTTGGACATACAACACCTGACAACAGACAGATGAGACTGGCAGCAGTTCATGAGTCACACACTCATAGCCTTGGAGGGGAGAAGGGGGGAAGGGGGGAGGACACAGCATGCCATGAGGGACCACACGACAGCCATATGACAGTTACACTCAGGAGCTGCCCTCAGGCGTGGAGCGAGCCAGCAGGGGCCCTGTAGTATAGGCTTTGCAGTGAGAAGAGGGTGGGTGACCCCGGATTCCTGAGAGGTTGTGATTGGCTCATTGGGAGGTTGTGGTTGGCTCATCTGAATAATTTCTTGGGCTGGCAGGGAAGTGAAACCCATTAGGTTGGAGACCAGGTAGGGTGCAGCTGGGGAAACCAGCTGAGTGGGAGCCTTTCCAGATAGGTGGGGGGCTAGGAAGAGCAGGGAACTCAGGCTTTGGGACACAAAGTCATGGCAGCACTTGAAACTGTAGGCCTTTTAAGCCAATGCCGCAGGTCCTGTGCCCCATCTCATGTCATCTTCACAACGCCCTGTGGGAGAGTTACAGTTCACAGATGAGGCGTCCGAGGCTGAGTAATTAGCCAAGACCATCCAGATCAGGCTTTGTGCCTGTCTCCTGGCTCCAGAGCCGATGCTCTCCTTGTGCTGTCCGTCCGTGAGAACACCTACAAACCACAGCTACTTCTCAAAGCAGGCACAGTGAGTGGGGCTGACTCCAGGCTGCCACTCCAGAGGCCCTGGGAAAACCCTTTCCTTTTCAGGGCAGAATTCTGTGCAGCTTTGCTTCTCCTAGGTGGGTTGTAACTAGACAGAACCAAAAGCCCTCTTTGGCTCCTCTTGATCCTAGATTGTGGGGCTGAGGAGTGGATTTGCACATTGAGTCATTGTCATTTCTATTCTGATGGTCAGGGTGGGGACAAGGTGTGGAGTAGAACTGACCACACTGATGGGAGACCTGGCTCTCAGCCCTGTTTGGCTTTAGACAAACTCATCCTTCTCTAGGCTCAGACTTCTCAGCCAGAGTAACCAGAGCGGGTTGGTTGAACTGGAAGGCTCTTTCAGTTTTGTTGTGTTGTGAACCTCAAAGACTCAAACTGTGGATTATAAGGCTCCATCCTCGCAGGCAGAGGCATTTGAGGGCGGGTGGCAGAAGGGTATTTTTTTGTTTTGTTTTTCTAATTCTTTTTTTTAATTATAGTTCATTTACAATGTAGCATCAATTTCTGTTGTACAGCAAAGTGATGCAGTCATACATTCCCTATCTTGTATTATCTTCCATCATGGTCTATCCTAAGAGACTGGATATAGTCCCTGTGCTATGCAATAGGACTTAATTGTTATTCATTCTAAATGTAATAGCTTGCATCCACTACCCCCAAACTCCCGGTCTGTCCTCTCCCTCCCCCTCCCCCTTGGCAACCACAAGTCTGTTCTCTACTTCTTTGAGTCTGTCTCTGTTTTGCAGATATGTTCATTTGTGCCATATTTGAGATTCCACCTATGTGATATCATGCAGTATTTGTCTTTCTCTTTCTGACTTACTTCACTTAGTATGAGAATCTCTGGTTGTACTCATGTTGCCTCAAATGGCATTATTTTGTTCTTTTTAATGGTTGAGTAGTATTCCATTGTATACATGTACCACATCTTCTAAATCGATTCATCTCTTGATGGACACTTAGGTTGTTTCCATGTCTTGGCTATTGTGAATAGTGCTGCAATGAACATAGGGATGCATGTATCTTTTTGAATTATAGTTTTGTCTGGATATATGCCCTGGAGTGGGATTGCTGGATCATATGGTAGTTCTATATTCAGTTTTCTGAGGAATCACCTTACTGTTCTCCATAGTAATTGTGCCAATTTACATTCCCACCAACAGTGTAGGAGGGTTCAGGAGGGCATTTTAGTTCTCTTAGAGCTGGGGGGAGAGTGATGGTGGCTTAGCTCTTTGGGATGAATAGATGCTGGAATGCTGGCGTGTGAGTCAAGACCCTCCCCAACCCTTAGCCCAGCCAGGGTCTCATGTGCCTCAGGGAATTGGCTGGGCTCTTTCCGGAAGAGGCCAATTTCCAGAAGATACTCTAGGGACTGAGGAGTTTGTGTAATTTGGTTTCCAAGAAAACCAAAAAAGAAATCTGTCCAATTTTCAGAGCCCGGAAAGCCCCAGCTCGGCCAGACGGCCTCCGCATCCAGGCCCGTCTCACAGGAGCTCCTTCCTGTTCCTTTTAACCCTTCCTCCCCTTCCTGGAGGGTTGCTGGATTTATCAAATAAATATGCAGGATGCCCAGTTCAATTTTAAGTTCGGATAAATACAGACAGTTTCAAGAGTCCCTGGTACCAAGGACCCAGAACTTATCCCCTGCCCTTCTTCACACCTTGAGGCTCTGGATTTTCTGCTGCATCCAGAGGCAGGAGTGTGCCGGCTTGGTCTGAGGCCTCTGTATATGTACAGATGACAGTGATGAAATACAAAATAATATTTTCTGAGGAAGCCGAGCCCCCGCTCAAGCAGCCAGGGGTGGGGAGTGAGGTCAGCCTTGAACCTCTTTTTTTGGTGCACCTTTCCTGAGGCAGCAGCATAGATTCACAGAGACAGCTCACGAGAGAGGAGTCTGGTGCAAAGCCGCAGGGTCCTTGCAATGGGTCAGGTGGCAGCGCTGCGGTGTGTGCGGAGGACAGCGGGTGGGCCGTGTCCCTGCGCAGGGCCGGCCAGCCCACTGTGCAGCAGCCAGGCTGCAGGCCAGAACGCTTTGCAGGGGTTGTGTTTGATTCCACCTCTCAGTCTGCCCACGAGTGCAAATCCTCATGACTTCCCCTCTGGTGGCCTGAGCGGCTACGGAACCATCTGCTCCCTAGCTGGGCCTGCAGCTGGGAACTCATGCCTGACAGAGACTTCTCCTGGCCGTGGGCCTCCGTGGCCAAGCGAATAGGGTGGGAGCACAAGCAGTGACCGCAAGTGAGAGAAGGGAACAGACTCATGGGCAGGCCATTTTCCCAATTCTATTTCCCATTCCAGTCCAGAAGCTTTATTAAAGATTGGGATGAGGAGGGCATGTATTTTTAATGTCATTTTAGTGAGAAGACTAAACTAACCTCTCCAAGATTATGATAACGGGAGAGCCAAGCCTGGGCTTTGTCTTCACATCTACCCAAAGCCTGGACTCAGGATCCCTCAAACCCACAGCCATTTCTCAGAGCCAGAGCCCAAAAGCAATGGCTTGCAACTCTGGCTTCATCTTAGAATCACCTGGGGCTTTATTTATTTTTTTCTTTTTTTAGGGCTTCACCCACAGCACATGTAGATTCCCAGGCTAGGGGTCAAATCAGAGCTGTAGGTGCTGGCCTACACCAGAGCCACAGCAACACGAGATCCGAACCGTGTCTGCGACCTATATGACGGCTCTGTGGCAACACCAGATCCTTAACCCACTGAGCAAGGCCAGGGATTCAACCCGCATCCTCATGGATATTAGTTGGGTGCTTAACCCACTGAGCCACAGCAGGAAGTCCCACTAGAGGCTTTAAAAACATTCAGGTCCATGGAGATCCCTGGTGCTTTGTGGGTTAAGGATCTGGCATTGTCACTGCTGTGGCTCAGGTCACTCCTGTGGTATGTTTTTGATCCCTGGCCCAGGAACTTCTGCATGCCATGTGTGCAGCTGAAAAAAATAACATTAATTTTAAAAATTAAAATTAAATTAAAAAAACCGTAAAACATTCAGGTCCAAACCCCAGAGAGTCTCATTTAATTGATCTGGGTGGAGCCCAGGCTTCAGCAAGGGAGTAAAGGCTCTCCAGGTGATTCTAATGAGCGCCCGGGGCTGAGAATCATGGCTGGCAAAGTCAGATCAGGTGTCCCCTGACTTTTCTGTACGTTAGAATCACCTGGGAATCTTGACTAATGCCGCCACCTGGCTCCCTCCCGCAGCCGTTCTGCTTTAGTGTGGCATGGTAACACTCTCTAGGTGATTCTACTATTCAACAGGTTTGGGAGTTCCCATTGTGGCTCAACAGTAATGAACCCAACTAGTATCATTGAGGATGCAGGTTTGATCCCTGGCCTCACTCAGTGGGTTAAGGATCCGGTGTTGCCATGACCTGTGGTGTAGGTTGAAGACACAGATAGGATCCTGTGTTGCTGTGGCTATGGTATAGGCTGGCAGCCACAGCTCTGATTCGACCTTCCATCCCTAGCCTGGGAACTTCCATATGCTGTGGCTCTAAAAAAAAAAAAAAAAAAAAAAAAGACAAAAAACAAGCTTGGAAGCCATTGCCCTGGGGTAGGGCCTGGCTCCTCTAAGTGTGGTCTGTGACAGCAGCATCAAGATCGCCTAGGGAGTTCCCGTTGTGGTGCAGTGGTTAACGAATCCGACTAGGAACCATGAGGTTGCGGGTTCGGTCCCTACCCTTGCTCAGTGGGTTAACGATCCGGCATTGCTGTGAGCTGTGGTGTAGGTTGCAGACGCGACTCGGATCCCGCGTTGCTGTGGCTCTGGCGTAGGCTGGTGGCTACAGCTCTGATTCGACCCCTAGCCTGGGAACCTCCATATGCCGTGGGAGCGGCCCAAGAAATAGCTAAAAAGACCAAAAAAAAAAAAAAATCACCTAGGAGCTCATTAGAAATGCAGAAGCTCAGGCCCCACTCTGGGCCTGCTGACTGAGAATCTGCCTTTTAACAAGGTTTCCAGGTAATTTGCATGCACACTCAGACTTGGCCTAGGGAATGATGTGATGAAGAGGCAGATGGGGCATAATTTTTTAATCAACACATCTGCTCGTTCATTTATTCGGTCATTAAACTGACAGTCATGGAGTGCTTACTGTGTGCTAGCACCGTGCTGGACGCTGCTTATTCAAAGATGAATAAGGCTAGGCGTGCGGTGAGAACAGAGCTATCAGAACCTAAGGAAGCAGAAAGGACCTACTGTGTGAAAGAGAACAAGGAAAGGGGCCCTTGGCTCTCTGGAGAGCAAAGGGCTCATCTTACAGGGGGAGTGTGCTCGGGGGTTATGGAGGCTCAGGCTGACTGCCACAGAGGTGGGCCAGCAGGATGGAGAAGGAGGTTCTGTGTCCCTCCAAGGAGCCTCTGCTTTCCCATGGACACTGAGTTGCCCATGGGGGCTGCAGAGAAGACAGAGAAGGGCGGCATGACTCAGACAGGTCTTCTGCAGAGAGCTGTGAAAGACAAAGTGGGAGAACCAGAGTGATGGGAATCTGGTGGCCATGGAGACCAGCAGGGACGCTTAGAAGGGGGACCCAAAGATGAGGGGGTGGCAGAGGGGATGGAGAGGAGGACCAGGTTTGGGAGAGGGTTCTGAGGGAGCATCCACAGGACTTAGGGGTAGATGGACCTGGGTTGAAAGGGAGAGAGCTTGAGCATGACTCAAGTATGGAGTTCAGGCAGCAGAGTGGAGGTAGGGCGACCATCCTGGGAGGCAGAGCACGTTTGGACAGGCTGAGAGGGGCTCTGTGCTTGGGACTGGAGCTCAGGAGAGAAGCTGAGGCTGGCTGGAGACCTGGGAGTGAACAGCATCCAAGGGCTGTGAAGCCACAGCATGGGTGAGATCATTGAAAGATGGAGAGGAAGGGGAGAGGGCTAGACAGAAACCTAACTATCCGAGGGGAAATTGGAGGGAGAAAAGAAGGGGACTGGAAGAAGGGTAGCCAAGTGGGAAGGATCCAGTAAAGGCAAACACAGTATACCACCTATATGTGGACTCTAAAAAAATACAATAAACTAGAGAATATAGCAAAAAAGAAGCAGACTCACGCTATCGAGAACAAACAAGTGGTTACCAGTGGGGCGAGGGAAAGAGGGGAGGAGTCAGATGGACCAGAAAAGAAAAAACACCGAAATAGAGGATGCCTGAAAATGACAAGACATTCCGGCAAAAGAATCTAGTTCATGGAGTAAAACGCTGCCGAGAATTTTGGAGATGAAGACTGATAACTGGATTTCCCCCTGGCAGGAGTGGTTTGTGGGGAGAGGGACCAGACTGCAATGGATCTAGGGTATTGAGAAAGAGGACACAGAAAGTATAGATTCACCTCTGACACTGGTGGGAAGGGGGTGGGGGCAGACAGAGCAATAGTTTAAAAAGAGAGTAGGACGAAGGGGTTTCTGTTTCCTGTCTAGGGTGGAGAAGATGAGCCTGTTTCTGAGCTGGGAGGAAAGAGTTCAAAGTGGTCTTTAAAGAGGGAGTTCCTGTCGTGGTGCAACGGAAACAAACCTGACTAGGATCCATGAGGATTTGGGTTCAATCCCTGGCCTTGCTCAGTGGGTTAAGGATCCAGCATTGCTGTGAGCTGTGGTGTATGTAGGTCATAGATGTAGCTCAGATCTGATGTTGCTGTGGTTGTGGATGTGGCCAGCAGCTACAGCTACAGTTGGACCCCTAGCCTGGGAACCTCCATATGCTGCAGGTGTGGCCCTAAAAAGCAAAAAAAAAAAAGAGGAATTGTACTTCAGAGCATCACTTTGAGTTGGGTCTTCGTTTGGAAACACCTCTCTGAGGGCAAAGCTCCCACAGCCACTGAGCCACTGAAACAACACACTGGTATCCATCAGCACTGGCATCTCATTCATGCTGCTTCTACACAGCGATGTGAGCATCTCACAATTTCATTCTACCAGCGTCATCATGCATGAGCATTTCTATGTTGAAGCACGTATTCCTAGATTATAATTGTGTTCTTTTGATTTTGATATATCAATTAGGGAATTGTATTGTTTTTTTTTTATTTAATGAAAAGTTTTTGGTTTGTTCTGTTTTTGTCTTTTTAGGGCTGCACCCATGGCATATGGAGGTTCCCAGGCTAGGGTCGAATCAGAGCTATAGCCGCTGGCCTACACCACAGCCACCGCAACTCAGGATCTGAGCCCAGTCTGTGACCTACACCACTGCTCACGGCAACACCAGATCCTTAACCCACTGAGAGAGGCCAGGGATCGAACCTGCGTCCTCATGGATGCTAGTCAGAGTCGTTTCTGCTAAGCGATGGGAACTCCTGGAAGATTCTTTAAATTCCATAATGCTTAATTTTCAAAAATTTCACACACGATTTCATGTAATCCCATCTGACTCCTCCCCTCTTTCCCTCGCCCCACTGGTAACCACTTGTTTGTTCTCGATAGCGTGAGTCTGCTTCTTTTTTGCTATATTCTCTAGTTTATTGTATTTTTTTAGAGTCCACATATAGGTGATATACTGTATTTGTCTTTCTCTGCCTGACTTATTTCACTTAGCATCATGCCCTCCAAGTCCATCCATGTTGCTGCAAATGGCAAAATTTCATTCTTTTCTATGGCTGAGTAGTATTCCAGTGTATATACCACATCTTCTTTATCTAGTCATCTGTTGATGGACATGTAGTTTGCTTCCATACTTTGGTAATTATAAATAATGCTGCTAGGAACATTGGGGTGCATGTATCTTTTCAAATTAGTGTTTTTGTTTTTGTTTTTTTTTTTTCAGATATATTCCCAAGAGTAGAATTGCTGGATCATACAGTAGCTCTATTTTTAGTTTTCTGAAAAACCTCCATACTGTTTTCCTCAGCGGCTGCACCAATTACATTGTATTGATTTTTTTTTTAAATTTTAAGTAGGTTTTACTCTCTATTATTTTATTTCAGCATGATAAAGAGGATATTCCCAACTATTGGCTATAAAAGAGAGTGCTTTAACTCTAGTCGAGTTAGAAAAGAGTCTAGGCTAATCTCTCAGCCAGTGAGTTGAATTCTCTCTACAACTACTCTCAGGGCTGCTTGTCCAGATCTGCCTAAACATCTCTGGGACAAGGAATTCGTCCCCTGTCTGGAGAGTCTGTTCCATAATCAGGCAGTTATCTGAGCTGAGAAATGAAGGGGCGGCTTGCATGTAAGGAGTTGAACCTGGCATTGAACAACTCCCCCGCATCACTCCTCCTGCTTATGTCCTCCAAGGCCACATCAAAAGTGTCAATCCTTCTGCGTAAGATCCCTCTGATGTTTGTATGTGGCCAGAAACCCCACCATATCCCCTTATGTCCCCCTCACTCTCTTCTCTTCTCCAGACAGAACGTCTGCCAGCCCCTCACCATCCTGTACATGACAAAATATTTGTGCCCCTTGGTTATTCTGGCCAAGCCTTTACCATATTAAGCATGCGGGCTTCAGAAGACCAGTCAATTCCATTCTGCTGAGTGGATACTTTACAGACTGCTGCCCTAGGCCGCTCACTGTGCTCGGCTCCGGGGACACAAAGATGATTGAGAAACAGCTGTTGTCCCTGGGAGCTCAGCCAGTGATGAAGCAGTCACATGAAATGGTACATTGGCATCTTCCTATCTCCCTTCTCTCCCAAGACCCCTCTAGACCTATAGGCAGGGGGATATTCTTTTTTTTTTTTTTAATGCAATGATGAAGAGAGGCCATCAGCAGATGAGAGGTTTCCACAAAATTCTAGAAGACTAAGAGCAGGTGCAACAGTCCTGTAGAAGAGTGGTGAAAGCATCTGCTTAAAGAGCTCAAAGAGAAGGGGCTTATTTACTCCTGTGAACCCCTGAAAACTGGTCCCACAGGACCGGGCCTGGCAGAAGGTAAGAATGAGATCAGGTACCGGAGTAGGGAGATTATTTGAAAGTCTGCTTCTGTAACTACTCACTTGTATCACCAAACAGATATTTACAACCAGGACTCTATCCCTCAGCCAGGTGATTAGAGGTGTCTTCTCATGAAAATTGAATGGCTCCAGAAAACAGCCATGTAAAGGTCCCCACATGACAGTCGGCTCCTAGTGAGAACCCAAAAGCCCAAACTCAGCTCCCGAGGAACCCCCCCCCACCCACACACACACAGAGCTCCCAAATGACATTTCGGTGTCTTATTTTTCAATGTGTGAATAGTACAGCCCAGGATAATCCACCCCCAAGGAGACTCGCCAATATAACGAGGCTGAGGGAAACACAGAGAAGGAAGACCCCGAGGAGATAGAAATGACATGAGAAACAGAAAAGAACTCACACAAAACAAACACAGCCTCCAACTGATGTCCATAGAGACAGTGCCCAAAGGGAACACTCAGAGGACCAGAAAGTGCTCTTGGAAATTAACGCATTTTAAGAACGGCTGCCAAAGTACAATGTTCAGCTGAATTAAAGATAAGATGAAGGAAACTTCCTGGAAAGCAGAAGATAAAAATTCGGTAGACTTGGAAGGCGAAGTTGAGGAAATAACCCAGAAAGCAGAATAACAAGATGGAAAAGATAATAGAAATGAAAAGAGAATCAATCTGGTTGGTTCACATGGGACTAATAGGAGTTCCAGAAAGAGAAAACAACGAATACTGAGGGCAGGAAACTATTGCATCAATCATATAGGGAAAATGATCAACCCTGACGTTTAGAGGACTTTTCAGAGTTCCCAAGTCCATGCAGGACAAAGAATAATCAGCAGTGTATGTCAACCTCAAATTTCGGTATGTCTAGAACAAAGCGAATAACCCAAAAATATCCAGAGAGGAAATAGAAAATCCCCGTGAACATTACAGTAGCATGAGAATCCTCAGTGGCGACACTAGACCCTAAAATGTAGACCAGACGTTCAAAATTCAAAGGGAAAATAATTTCAACCCGGGATTCAATTTGCGACACATCATCACCAAACATTGGTAGAGAATGACATCTTTCAGATTATGTAAGAACTCAACACACCATTTAAGGAAGTTATTAATAATGTAGTCCACAGCATGAAGAAGGAAACCACGGCTCAGCAGGTTACCAACCCGACCCGTATCCACGAGGATGCAGGTTTGATCCCTGGCCTCGCTCAGGGGGTTAAGGATCCAGCGTTGCCATGAGCTCTGGTGTAGATCACAGACACAGCTCGGATTCCACGTTGCTATGGCTGTGGTGTAGGCCGGCAGCTACAGCTCCAATTAGACCCCTAGCCTGGGAACCTTCATAGGCTGCGGGTGCGGCCCTAAAAAACAAAAACAAAACAAACAAAAGAAGGAAACCAAGAAAGGTGGACAGAAAACTCTGGAAACAGTGTCTGAGTAGCTGGGAGATATCCCAGGCTGACAACTGAGCCCAGGGAACTGCGGTCCAGTTGGGAGCCTGAGGCTCTGGAGGGGGCTTATGGAAGGGGGTCTCCCCAAAGTAGGGACATTTCATAAAGTACCTCATATGCCAGAGCTTCTGAAGAAAGCACAGGGAATTGTTTCAAGGAGATCATGACAAAAATAAGATGAAGATAATTAGAAATTTCTGGAAAAGCAAAAACCTCCACACCCCAAATTTAAACCTTGTCCCCGGAGTTCCCGTCGTGGCGCAGTGGTTAACGAATCCGACTAGGGACCATGAGGTTGCGGGTTCGATCCCTGGCCTTGCTCAGTGGGTTAACGATCCGGCGTTGCCGTGAGCTGTGGTGTAGGTTGCAGACGCAGCTCGGATCCCGCGTTGCTGTAGCTCTGGCATAGGCTGGCAGCTACAGCTCCGATTAGACCCCTAGCCTGGGAAACTCCATATGCCGCAGGAGCGGCCCAAGAAATGGCAAAAAGACAAAAAACAAACAAACAAAAAAAAAAAAACCTTGTCCCCTAATTGATTCTGCAGTGGTCAAGTTTACATGGTCACAATAATGTAAACGCTATTTAACCAAAGATGAGGATAAAATAGGAGAGGCAGGTGTGGGCAGTGTAACATAAGCAAACCCTCATCTGTAATATAAGAAGTAAAAATGATGTACAAATTTGACAAAGAAATATATATATGCTTATATATATAAGCATATGCAAACATGTGAAAGCAAATACCAGGTGAAATGGTTGAAAAAGCTAAAAGCGGTTGCCCCTAGGAAGTGGGACTGGGAAGGGAGAGGAGGTCCTGGGTTGGTTTTTATTCATGATCAGCCTTTTTATACACTTTGTGATTTTTTTTTGTTTTGGTTTGGTTTTTAGGGCCACACCTGCAGCATATGGAAGTTCCCAGATTAGGGTTTCCAATCAGAGCTGCGGCTGCCGGCCTCTGCCACAGCCACAGCAATGCCAGATCAGAGCCTTGTGTGCAACCTATGCCGCAGCTCGCAGCAATGTGGGGTCCTTAACCTACTGAGCGAGGGCAGGGATGCTAGTCGGGTGGGTTCTTAACCCACTGAGCCACAATGGGAACTCCACAGTTTATATCAGTTTGATAAGCATACAAACATACACATACACACGTTTTTGTTTATTTTGAAGCCTGAAATCAAAATGTGTAAGTGGTGAGCAGCGTACTTTGAGTGCAGGTGCCTGACAGGTGGAGGAGTTTGGGGGGTGGTTGGGATGACCAGCACAGGCTGGTCACGAGAGCAGAGTCCGAGATGGGCTGCGGGGAGGTTGGGGAAGGCTGGGTGGAGCCAGGCCCCTGTCGCCCTGTCAACCCTGGCAGGAGCTTGGGCTTCAGCCTGGTGTCTGTGGGGAGCCATTCATTTTAAGAAGGAAAATGACACGGTCGAATTCGTGTTATGAAAATACACCTGGACTGCAATAAGTCTGGAAACTGGGTCTAAAAAGAGGCATGAAGAAGATGGAGTTCCCGTCGTGGCGCAGTGGTTAACGAATCCGACTAGGAACCATGAGGTTGCGGGTTCGGTCCCTGCCCTTGCTCAGTGGGTTAAGGGTCTGGCGTTGCCGTGAGCTGTGGTGTAGGTCGCAGATGCAGCTCCGATCCTGAGTTGCTTGTGGCTGTGGCGTAGGCCGGCAGCGGTAGCTCTGATCCAGCCCCTAGCCTGGGAACCTCCATATGCCACGGGTTTGGCCCTAAAAGACCAAAAAAAAAAAAAAAAAAAAAAAAAAAAAAAAGTTAAATAAGAGAAAAATAAAACACTACATTAGAAAACAGGAAGTAAAATTGTATCATTGTTGTAATATGATTGCATACCTTGAAGACCCAAGAGAATCAATGGAAAGAAAGGTGCAAGTAGTAAAAATTCGGTAAGATTGCCGATACAAAATTATTATGGCAAATTAACAGCGTTATTATATAAAACAACCAGAAGTTTCAAAATACAATGGAAAGGTAAACCCCTTGTAACAGCAATAAAGGGCAAGGTCCATCCTCAAGTGTTTTAAACATTGTTGAGGAACCCAATAGAAGAAATCGCGAAATGGGGAAAACCTCCTTCTTGGGTTGCAAAATGTTGATCCCAAGTATTACAATGATGTTAGTTCATCCTAAATTAGCTTTTACGCTTAAATATCTAGATAATCCCTAGATAATGTTTTTCCTTAGAACCAGGCAAGCTCTTTCTTTCTTTCTTTTTTTCCTTCCTTCCTTCCTTCCTTCCTTCCTTCCTTCCTTCCTTCTTTCTTTCTTGCTTTCTTGCTTTCTTGCTTTTTAGGGCCGCACCCATGGCATATGGAGGTTCCCAGGCTAGGGGTCAAATCAGAGCTGTAGCCCATGGCCTACACCACAGCCACAGCAACGCTGGATTGCTGACCCACTGAGCGAGGCCTAGGATCTAATCTGCGTCCTCATGGATACTCATCAGATTCATTTCCTCTGAGCCATGACGGAACTCCCAGACAAGCTTACATATAATATGCATGTGTGTGTGTATATATATATATATATATATATAGTATATATACAACAAAACAAAAAAGACTGGTTGGAGTTCCCGCTGTGGCACAGTGGGTTAAGCATCTGACTGCCTCAGCTCAGGTGGCTGTGGAGATGTAGATTCGATCTACCACTGACGCAGCTGTGTGGACTCAGATTTGATTCCTGGCCTGGGAATGCCCATATGCCATGGATGCGGCCATTAAAAACAACAACAACAACAAAAGACTAGTTAAATCAACTATTTAAACATATACCAGAGTTCCCCTTGTGGCTCAGTGGAAACGAATCCAACTAGGAACCATGAGGTTGTGGGTTTGATCCCTGGCCTCGCTCCGAGGGTTAAGGATCCAGCATTGCCATGAGCTGTGGTGTAGGTTGCAGACTCGGCTCAGATCTGATGTGGCTGTGGCTGTAGCATAGGCCAGCAGCTGTAGCTCCGACTGGACCCCTAGCCTGGGAACCTCCATATGCCGCGAGTGCGGCTCTGAAAAGTGCAGAAAAACCCCAAATCAAAACACAAAACAAAATAAACATATATCTCTGCACTGGAAAAAAGCACATATAAGCAAGAACAAAAAACAAATGATAAATTACTAAAAGATATTTGCAAACATAGGAGTTCTTGTCGTGGCTCAGCGGTTAGCGAACTGGCATCCATGGAGACGCAAGTTTAATCCCTGGCCTCGCCCAGTGGGTTAAGGATCTGACGTTGCTGTGAGCTGTGGTGTAGGTCGCAGACATAGCTCGGATCCCGAGTTGCTGTGGCTCTGGCGTAGGCCGGCAACTACAGCTCTGACTGGACCCCTGGCCTGGGACCCTCCATATGCATTTTTAGGTGTGGCCCTAAAAAGACAGAAAGACCACACACACACACACAAAGATATTTGCAAATGTACATGGCAGACAAGTGCTGGCTTTTTTCTATAGAAAGAACCACTACCAAAGTAAAAGATGAAAAATCCAGTTGAAAAATGATCAAAGGATTTGAATAAAGTTCATAAAGAAAAATCCATGGTTCCTGTACAGATAAAAAGATGTTCAACCTCATGTATGATGAGGGACCTGAAAATGAAGAGCACAATGAGATGTCATTTTTCATCCATCAAAACTCAACGAAGATAAAAAAGAGCATAGTGTACTGGCAAGGATGGGGGCCATTCATGCGTTGTTGGTAGAAGAGATTGGTGTAACCAAGATTCACGGTCAAGTGGAAAAGGAAAGGAAAGAGCAACGTGTCTACACCTACCATCTGCGTTTTAGAAAGTAAACACCTATATTTGGTATAGGTTTAGTGTAGCTTTGGAAGAATACAAAAGATACAGGTCTCCTCTCTTTCTTCCTCCCTCCTATCCTCCTTCCCTCCCTTTTTTCTGTCCCTTCCTTCCTTCCACCATTTTTTTTTTTTTTTTTTAATGGCTGCATCCATGGCATGTGGAAGTTCCTGGGCCAGGGATCAAATCTGAGCCATAACTGTGGTAAGGCCCGATTCTTCATTTTATTTTGTTTTTTTCAAGTACTTTAATTCTTAGTTTTATTTTAATTAAAAATTTTTTTATTAAAGTATAGTTGACTTAGCAATGCTGTGCCAGTTTCTGCTGTACAGCAGAGTGACCCAGTTATACATATATATACATTCCCCTTCTTATGTCATCTTCCATCATGATCTTTTACCCACTGTGCCAGCCCAAGGATCAAACCCATGCCTCCATAGGGACCTGAGCCCCCTGCAGTCAGGTTCTTAACCACTGTGCCACAGCGGGAACTCTTCTTCCTTTTTACAAAATAGGAATAATTTAATTTTTTCTAATTATAAAAGTAATATTTGTTCCTCATTTTAAAAAAAAAGAATCTGAAAAATACAGAAAGGTTAAAAAGAGAGTGAACCACTTTCAGTCTTAGCACTCAGAAAAAGCAAGGGTTGGAGTTCCCGTCATGGCACAGTGGTTAACAAATCTGACTAGGAACCATGAGGTTGCAGGTTCGATCCCTGCCCTTGCTCAGTGGGTTAAGGATCTGGCATTGCCACGAGCTGTGGTGTAGGTCGCAGATGCTGCTTGGATCCCAAGTTGCTGTGGCTCTGGCTCCGATTCGACCCCTAGCCTGGGAACCTCCATAGGCTGCGGGAAGTGGCCCTAGAAAAAGCAAAAAGAAAAAAGAAAAAGCAAGGGTTAACACTTTGGTGTATATTCTTTTAGATGGTTTTTCTTGATATGCTTTTTGAAATGGTATCCTACCTTGCACCCTATGTTAAATCTGATTTTCCTCACTCAACTGCATCCCTTTCCTCCTATTGGAGTGGTCAAAATTTGTATCGCTTTCTAAGAGAAGTGTGTGTTAAGGACATTTTTCCTAGTATGGATTTTTAATTTGTATAAAGTCTACAACTTTTTATTTTGGAAATATCACACATATATAAAAGAAGGCAAGATGGTGTCTTCTGTCTATCCATTACCCAGCTTCAGCTGTTACCAAAATATAGCCAATTTTGTTTAATCTATATCCCTCCCAGCTTCTTTCTATTATTTTGAAGCCAATCCCAGATATCATATAATTTTATCTGAAAATATTTTGACAATATAGTGTCTTTGACATATGGAAAATTTCAATGTTTCAGTAAATCAAATCAAATTAGAAGAAAACAGTCTTTATGAAATCCCAGCATGATTTCTTAAACAGCATATTCTTCCCCCACTGACTCGAAATGCCAGTTGGATTTTCTCTTCTGTTCCTTTGATCTGTCTGTTTATTCTGACATCCGTACCTTCCTGCTGCAATTACTATAGGCTTAAAATATATTTGTTCATATTTGATCCAACGAGCATCAGGGGAGGCTCTAATTCAGTCTCCCCCCACCAATTTTCTTGCGCATTTCTTCACATTTATTCATCCAGATTAATGTCAGATTTATTTTATCAGCTTCAACTCAAAAACTCAATTGAGATTTTGATTGCACTTACGAGAAATGTATAGATGAATTTGGGGAAGATTGACGTATTTATAATATCAAGCCTTCTTATCTTAAAGCCAAGTATGGCCCTCTTTTTACGTGAGTTGTTCAGTAAAGTGTGAGAGCTTTTCTTTATGAGGTCCTGCACTCTTCTTGTTAAGATTTTTTCCCCTGATATTTTGTATTTTGGTTGCTATTATGACTGCAACCCTTTTTTTCCCCTCTTGTATTTCCTAGCTGGTTGTTACTATTATATAGAAAATCTGATAAATTTTTCTATATTTCTTTTGTAACTACTTGCCGTAATAAGCTTATTAATGATAATAATTTTCACTTGATCCTTTTATTTTTCTATGAACTTTTTATCAAGTTTTTGACTCTCCCTTTATTTTTTTTTTATTATTATTATTCTAATGGCTGCACCCATGGCATATGGTGTTCTTTGGCCAGGGATTGAATCCCAGCTGCAACTGCAGCCTACTCTCAGCTTGCAGCAATGCCAGATACTTAACCCACTAGTGAGGCCAGGGATTGAACCCGCGTCCTCACAGAGACAACATCTGGTCCTTAAGCTGCTGAGCCACAATTGGAACTCAGTAAGGGGCCTTTTAAAAATATATACCATATTTCATCAAATGCCTTTTTAGCCTCTATCAAATAATCATATTAATTTTCTCCTTTAACCTATTTCTGAGATAAGTTGCATTGATGGATTTGTTAAGGTCGAAAATCTTCCAATTCCTGGAATAAGTTCACTCTGTCATTTATACTATTATATTTGTTACTCTTATGCTGGATTCTATTTGTAATATATATTTTTTTCCCATTAATGTTGGCATAGGAGACTCCAAATCACTCTTTCAAAATGCTTAGCTGAGAAGGGGAGGAAGAGAGAATGAAGCTGTAGAACTCAGAAGGAAGGAAGTATGTGTTCCGAGCCTCTGAATAGGTTTGGGGGGACGTGGCCGGGGGAGAGGGAACTCTTGAGGCTGCAAGAGAAAGAGGAACTAGAACCAGAGCCGACGGAGAGAGCAGACAGTTTGTACCGGCGCGCCAGGGGCCAGGTGGCCCTGAGCAGGAGGAGTGGCAGTCTGTGTTGAGACAGGAGAGCAGGAGCCCAGGGTGGGTGACAGAGGCGGTCCCAGTTGTCATGGGGTCAAGGAAGCATGGTTGTCCTCCAGGGTTGGAGGGTGAGGGCTGGAGGCACAGGGTGGAAGCTGAGCACAGCTCCTGAGAGAAACAGGGCAAAACGAAGGATCGCTCTGGATGCTGGGGGCCCGGCTGAGGTTAGAGAGCTTGACTTTGGAGGGGCTTCAGTTTGCAAGATGATGGAATTATTCTTCCTCGGAGCAGTGTGGGAGTGGAAGGGGACTGCAAGGTCCATACGAGGTTGGGTTCTCTCACCCGCAGCACATGGAGGTTCCCAGGCTAGGGGTCGAATCAGAGATGTAGCCACCAGCCTACGGCCTACGCCAGAGCCACAGCAACGTGGGATCCAAGCCGTGCCTGTGACCCACACCACAGCTCACGGCAAGGCCGGATCCTTAACCCACTGAGCAAGGCCAGGGATCGAACCCACAACCTCATGGTTCCTAGTCAGGTTTGTTAACCACGGAGCCACAGCGGGAATGCCCCGAGGTTGGGAGGTCTGCTGGGTGACTGAGGAAGGCAGCTGGTGGGGCCATGGAGCCGAGCAGCCTCCACAGGTTGGCAGGGGATTGTCAGGCGCTAGGAGGACACACGCGGCGCGGCAGGCCTCTCCACGGGATGGCTAGCCTAGGTTGTCTTTTTTAAAATTTCCACCTTGAGGCAAAATTTTCCATTTTTGCCCTGTCACAAAACACACAGAATGCACCATGGCTTAAGCCAGATAACTTATGTAACTGATTTCATGCTCTGCCACGTTTCTGACAGTTACAGAACGTCGGTGCAGTTGGGACATTGTGTTGGGACCACAGGACATGTGTTGTACTTCCGGGGGCGGGCGGATGCTGAGACTGGGAAGTGGTTCAGGTGGTCTAGAAGAAAGGCCTCGGTGGGGACAGGGCAGCTGGGAGCCGGCCAAGGGTGTGAGTCCCTGAGGTGACAGACCTGGAGAGTGGCCCCGGGCCTTGAGGCCGAGCTGTGGAACGCGCCTCCTACAAGGATCTTGAGGTTCCCCCCCCACATGAGGGAGCAGCTGGCCTGGGTCTCAGTGAGTGTGGGGGGGTGTCCAGGGAGTTGGGGGGTGAACAACACCGAGGAAGAGAGGCGGGTGTGACTGGAAGGCAGACCCTGCAGAGCAAGAGCGGGGGCGTTGGGAACATGGCACCCTGACTCACCCCGGGCCCTGCGGTTGAGCCCGGGAGGCCCTCGGAGGGGAAGGAGGCCGCCCAGAGAGGGGAGCGACCCACGCAAGACCATCCCCCACCCCCACCCACACCCACCCAGCTCGTAAGCCGCAGACCTGGGGTACACAGCAGGGTCTGTGGCTCCCTACGGGTCGGCAGGCAGGTACCGCCCCCCACTCCTGCAAGAACCCATCAGAGCTGAGCCCAGGGCCTCCACCAGCCCCCCGAGGGTGGCCTCTGGGTGGCTCGGTTAAATGTCCAGCCCTGAATGTGCCCGTGCAGATGGGGAGCACAGGGAGAGAGCATCCTTCTAGGACCCAGGCGCTCTGCCTCAGTATGGCCCAGCCGGTCTCCTTTCCTGGCAGGTTCTTTGGGGGCTGCCCCTGCCCCTCCCGGATGGAAGAGGTGCCCTGAGTGTGGGGTTTGGCTCTGGATGGACCGCGTTCACATTTGACTGGAGCTCTTGCCAGCTCCGGAAGCTTGGGCAAGCAGCCACCTTCGTTTCAGACCTACCTGCAGAAAGAAGATGGAAGATTTAATCTAGAATCTGTATTTCCCTCCCCTTGACCCATAAACTTCTAAATAATAAAATAAAATACCTCGGGCTGTTGCCTTCCAGCTTTCCCCCTCCCCTGCCCCTCGTCAGGTGCTGAGGGCTCTGCTGGTTCCTCTGCCTGAAGCTGCTCCGGGACTGAGGGACTGAGGCAGGCCGCCGGGCTGCTAAGAGTGGGGGCTGGTCGTGGGGGTGCTCACCCTCCCGCCCCTCCTGCTCCCCCCGCCCCACATCACACTCTCCTAGCCGGACACCCCCCCATCACCAGCCTTCCTCAGCTCTCTAGCCTGATCCCCTCATCTCAGCCTCAAGTCGGGGCCCTGCTCTTCAATCTGTAGCTTCTTAGATCTGTAGGTGGGTGTTTTTCACCAAACTTGGGGAATTTTTAGCTTTTATTTCTGAAAATATACTTTTCTGCTCATTTCTCTCCCTCCTTTCCTTCTGATTCTTTTTATGTTAAATTATCTGACCTCATCCGCCCATGGGTCAGTGAGTCTCTGTTCCCTTTTTAAAATTGTTTTTCTCTCTGGTCTTCGATGGGATAATTTCATTTGATCTATGTTCAAGTCCAACAGCCCTTTCTTCTATAGACTGCAAGCTGCTGTTTTAAGTTTACCCAGCGGATTTTTAATTTTAGGTCTTGTAGCTTTCAGTCCTAAAATTTCCATTTGGATCTCTGTTTATAGTTTCATTTTCTGCTGAAATTTCTACATCTGTTCACTCATTATAAGTATCTTTTCCTTTTAAATGCCCGAACATATTTGTGACAGTTATTTAAAAGGTCCTATCTAATAATTCTAACATCTCTATTATTCCAAGACCTGCTTGTATGGGGTCTATTTTTTTTTCTTTCGTCTTTATTTTTCTTTTTAGGACCGCATCCAAAGCATATGGAGGTTCCCAGGCTAGGGGTCCAGTCGGAGCTGTAGCCGCCAGCCTACGCCACAGCCACAGCAACGCCAGATCTGAGCTACATCTGTGACCCACACCACAGCTCACGGCAATACAAGATCCTTAACCCACCAAACAAGGCCAGGAATCAAACCTGCGTCCTCATGGATGCTAGTCAGATTCATTTCCGCTGAGCCACGACAGGAGCTCCAGGCCTCTTTTTCTTGATTATGGATCTCATTTTCCTGCTTCTTCTCATGTCTAAAATGTTTTCATATTGTACTGCTGGCCATTATGAATAAGACATTGCAGGGAGTCTAGCTTATGTTGTCTTCCTTCAAAGGGCATGGGTTTGGTTATGGAAGACATTAAATTGCGGGGGACCCTCTGGATCCTGGCAGGCCAATGTATTTTTTTTTTCCCAGACAAACCAAAACTTGAAATTTAATGCCCCTGACATCTTATGTTTGGTGTATTTTACCAGAAATTTTTATTTATTTATTTTTTATTACTCAATGAATTTATTACATTTATCGTTGTACAATGATCATCACAATCCAGTTTTATAGAATTTCCATCCCACACCCCCAGCATATTTTTTTTTCTTTTTTTTTTGAGTCATCTCCTCCAGGTCCATGGCTCTGAGTATCCGGTTCTGAACCTCTAACCACCACCCTGGTATCAGAAGTTCAGCTGGGGAGTTCCCTTCGTGGCACAGTGGTTAACGAATCCGACTAGGGACCATGAGGTTGCAGGTTCGATCCCTGCCCTTAATGATCCGGCGTTGCTGTGAGCTATGGTGTAGGTTGCAGACGCTGCTTGGATCCCTCGTTGTTGTGGCTCTGGCGTAGGCCGGTGGCTACAGCTCCGATTGGACCCCTAGCCTGGGAACCTCCATATGCCGCGGGAGCGGCCCAAGAAATGGCAAAAAGACAAAAAAAAAAAAAAAAAAAGTTCAGCTGGGTGCTAAAGCTCAGGGAAAAACTTTGGTCTAAGTTTCTCTTTTGTTTAAAATGTTTTCCGGCACCAGGCCGTGCCTCCCTCAAGCTGAGTTCTTCACCTCCCAGTTCTCTCAGAATCTCTCACCTTGTTTGATCACCACTTAAAACCTTGTTTTTGTTTTTGTTTTGTTTTTTTATCTTTTGCTAGCTTGGTCTTAGACTTTGGCCCTTACTCTGAGTCGTGATCGTTAGCCCTCAGGTGCTGCCTTTCAGGGATCACTCCTGTCCACTCCAAGTACTTGCTGAGGTCTTGTGACTTTGGGCTGGACTGGAATTTGGTCTCTGAGCCCTGCCTGACCTCTAGGAACGGTACGGCAGCCACTCTCTGCCGGGCTTGCTGGGGGTTCATCCTGTGCCGAGCAGCGCAGCCCTGGGTCAGGCACCCAGGGGAGACACGGTCTCCTTGAGCACAGCTCCCTTCTCATCACCAGGGCTGCCGTAGCACCAAGTGCCACAGACCGAGTGGCTTAGACAGCCATCCCTCACAGTGACGGAGGCTGGAAGTGTGACACCGAGGTGTCCCTCTCTGTCTTCAAATTTCCTCTTCTTCTAAGGACTCCAGTCAGGTTGGGTGAGGACCCGCCCGAAGGGCCTCACTGCAACTTCATCATGTCTTTTAAGGCCCTGTCTCCAAATACCGTCGCATTCTGAGGTCCTGGGGGTTAGAGCTTCAAGGTGTGAACTGGGGGAGGGGGCACAGTTCATCCCATAACAGCTTTCGTGCCCCTCAGATCCTGGCCCCTTCAGCATCCCTGAGCTCTGATCTCCGCCAGGTGGAGAGGGTCTGGATAGAAATCTGAATCCAGTGGGGGCCTCAGCTCATGCCCTTCCCGTCACGATAATCGTGGTCTTGGCGCTGCCTGCAACCTGATGGTTAAAAGCAGTCGCTTCGCGTGTTCTGGTCCTAGCGGCTCTGCTGTGGCCGGAGTCAGAGTCTGACAGCTGCTTTTACCTCCTGTGCCCCAGCTCAGGAGACAGGGTTACTCATGATGCCAAACAGACTTTCCTCTCCCACATCCGGGAGGGTCACAGTCACGCCACAACGCTCAGCAGGTGGGTGGTGTTATGCTGGCACACTCATCCTGAGTGTCCCTCCCAGTGCCGCCCTGGTCTCCACACCCCGTGGACCTTGGATGGGGATCGGGTGCCAAACACCCCCTTACTCTTCTCACTGCCTTTTCCTCTCATGGCTTTATTTGTCATCCCAGGAAGAAGAAAGCCAAATTTCCACAGGAGGTTGTTTGGGGGGGGCAGACAGGCAAGGAAATAGAGAGAGGCAGGGGCAGGAGGAAGACAGAGATCTAGAGAAAGGCTCCGTTGTGGCTCAGCGGTTATGAAGCCGACGAGTATCCATGAGGATGCAGGTTCAATCCCTGGCCTCTCTCAGTGGGTTAGGATCTGGCCAGCATTGCTGTGGCTGTGGCGTAGGCCCTGGCCTGGGAACTGCCGTATGCCACAGGTGCAGCCCTAAAAAGAAAAGAAAAGGAAAGGAAAGGAAGGGAGGGAGGGAGGAGGGAAGGAGAGAAGGAAGGAAGGAGGGAAGGCAAGGTCTCCTCCTGGGAGAGAGCAAGGCAGGGGGCAGGCAGGGCTGGTAGGAGGGCAGCACTGGCTTCTCTTTGGGGCTCCACACGGGCCTGTGCTTTGGGCCCCAGGTTTGAATGACTCTGCAGCCTCATGACTTTTCATTCATTCTCCCAGAGTGGTGCCAGGGCCTAGGGGCTGACTCACAAATAGTGGAGAAAGCCTGAAAGCGGGTTTATCCCTTGACTGTGGGTGGGAAGGTCCAGGGTTGTTTTCCAGGGCCTGACACACCCTGGTCCTGCACTGCCCACATCCTAGAAACCTGTGCCGGTCACCAGAGGATGTCTGGGCAGCCGGGGACTGGAGCGGAGGGCAGGCTGCGACCTCCCTCCTCTCGACGCCCCCTCCCCCTCTCCCCCCACCCCCGCTAGCTCTCTCCCCCACAGTGGAAAATCTGCCCCAAGCCTCTGCTCCCATTTCCCCAACCCCAGACTCCCTTCAGACCAGCTCCCCTGTATTTGCTGAGAACCAGCTCCCAGCTACTTGGATGTGTCCTTGGTCACAGCTCTGAGCCCTGGACGCTCTCCGAGGACTCTTGCACTGCACAGCTCCCTGAACCACTCCCTGGGGTTCAGCATGCTCCCCTGCTGTGCCACTTGTGGTGTTTCTTGCTCCCTCAAAATCCAGAGTGATGCTTCCAGGCCTGGTCTCCACTCTAAATGGAGAGGAGCGTTCCCTCTGCACATGCAAGTATCTGACCTTGGGGAGAAGTTCTTTCTCCCCAAGGTCAGAGTCTGGAAACTCCTAAGGAACCGAGGCAGCTTTCAGATTTTGAGGTCCTCTTTTCAAAAACCAGCCGCCCAGATCCAGGGGTGGGAGGGGGAGGTTCCGTTTCTATTAACATCAGAAAGAAACAAATCAGGAAACGCTAAGATTATTAATAGAATGAAATTCTATAAACTGCAGTACCTTGATTCACCGGCCAGAGTATACAATAGTTATTTTTATCTGAATTATTTCCTGAACAAGAATAAGATTCAGATGTTAAATTAAACAACTGTTACTCCATTTAGTTTCATTTTATGGTTAATGAAACTGTGAGGACAATAGGATCTTACAATAAATCCGGAAAATATTATTACTGAGTGTCTATAAATGAATGGGTAAAACTGGAATAAGGAATGTTTCTATTTTAACACGAAAAAAACCATAGACGTGAAATGGAGACGATGACAAGAGACAACCTGTAACCAAGAAGGTGATGAATCAAAAAATAGGAAACTTGGAGTTCCCACTGTGGCACAGTGGGTTAAGAATCTGGCATTACTGCAGCTCTGGCACACGTAGGTTACAGCTATAGCTTGGATTTGATCCCTGGCCTGGGATTGCCATGTGATGTGGGTGGAGCCAAAAAAGAAAAACGAAAGAAAGAAAGAGAACTATGAAGCTAAAATGAAGAAAGAGGAGTTTGCGTCGTGGCGCGGTGGTTAACGAATCTGACTAGGAACCATGAGGTTGCAGGTTCGATCCCTGGCCTTGCCCAGTGGGTTAAGGATCTGGCATTGCCGTGAGCTGTGGTGTAGGTCAGATGTGGCTCAGATCCCGCATTGCTGTGGCTGTGGCATAGGCCGGTAGCTGCAGCTCCAATTAGACCCCTAGCCTGGGAACCTCCATACACCGTGGAAGCAGCCCTAGAAAACGCAGAAAGACAAAATAAATAAATAAATAGAAAGATACAGAAAACGTGATTCAGCAAGCATTGAAATCACAAAGTAAAAATGCCTGATTTTACCAGGAATTCTATTACACAGGGATAGATTGGAGGCACTGTTGGAGCCCTTTGGGAAGGGAGGGTCAGAGGAGGTAGCAGCGGTTATAACAGGAAAACACGGCCCCGCCCTCCACACCTTCCTCCTCCCCCTCCCTCTCCATCTTCCTTCCTTCATCCCATCAACACCGCAGTTGACAAAGATAGACAAAATTTCTGTCTTCATGGGTTTACAGTCCAGTGGGATAGACAGATATTAAACAAGCAAACCCAAAAAAATCACACCGGTAAATACACACTTGCAAAAGGAGATGAAGTGCTGGCGAGAAGTGTGGGGTGCTATGCAACAGACTGAGTGGATTTCAGCTGGGTGCTCGGGAAGGTCTCTTAGAGTGAAGCCAGCCCCGCAGGCTGAGTGGGAGTCAGCCAAGTGGAGCAGGAGGGATGGCAGAGGGGACAGCAAGGGCAAAGGCCCCAAGGCAAGCTTGGCGTGTTCAAGGAGCTGGAAGGGTGCCCATGTGGCTGGAGCCCCGGAAGACGGGGAAATGGACGCAGGAGTAGCCCGGGGAGCTGGGCTGGGCAGGTGATCATGTGTGAATTTTATGTTAAGTGTGGTAAGAAACCATTTAGGGATTTTTTTTTTTTTTTTTTTTTAAGGTGGGGAAGGACATGAGCAGACTTGCACTTTAAAAAAAATTGCAGGAGTTCCCATCGTGGCTCAGTGGTTAATGAATCTGACTAGGAACCATGAGGTTGTGGGTTCGATCCCTGGCCTCTCTCACTGGGGTAAGGATCCAGCGTTGCCGTGAGCTGTGGTGTAGGTCGCAGACATGGCTCGGATCTGGTGTTGCTGTGGCTCTGGCGTAGGCCGGCAGCTGTAGCTCCGAATAGACCCCTAGCCTGGGAACCTCCATAGGCCGCAGGTGTGGCCCTAGAAAGGGCAAAAAGACAAAAAAAAAGAAAGAAAGAAAGAAAAAGAAAAAAGAAAAAAAAAGAAATTAAAAAAAACTGCAGAGGAGTGAGTGGACATGGAGTGACCAGGCAGGATTTTACTGTGGTCAACGAGGTCACCAGTGCAGGGGGTCTTCCTAGGGCAGGAGCGGTAGAATGGGTGGATCCAAAATACATTCAGGAGTTTGAACTTAAGACATCTTAGAGATAAGGAGTGAAGAAGTGGAAGTGCCTGCCATGGTGGCCTCTACATTTTGGGCAGAACAGCTGCGCGTAGAGGGGGCACCGTCTCCCTTGTGTGTCTGAAACTGTCCTGATTTATAATGAAGGGCTGTGAGCACTGGCCTTGGAGAGGGGCACAGGAGGCCTCCAAGGTCGTGCAGAGCTGGGACTGGAACCCAGGGGCTCTGCTTCTGCCCAGTGAACGGTGCCCTGTGCAGCCCCACCTCCCTCCCCGGCTGGGCATCCATCCCCCCCATCCTCCACCCCGCTGCCTGCCGGGAAGCACTCCTGCAGGAGCATTCTGCTGCTGCTCCTCCTCCCAGCCAGGGCTGCAGGGACAGTGCCAGGGAGGCCTCCACGCTCCAGCCTGGAGCACAGTGGCCGTGTCCACGTGCCCGCCTCCCTTCCTCCTGCTTTGTTTCTCCTCTCTGGGCGGCCTCCAGCTTCTATTTCTGCCTCGCTCTGTCCCTTCCGCCCTTCATATATCATGGTCATTATCAAGCCCTGCCTGCACCTCGAGAGCTGAAAGTGTCCCTCGACGCGGTGGGTCTTCGACTTCTGTTTATTAAATTGGACTGCAGGTCCCCTCCCCCTGAATGTGCCCCTCTGGCTTCACCGCTTTGAACCCCTGCCCCCCGGCCCCTGCCTCCAAACGACCTGGATGCTGTCTGCTCCTGACTGTCGCATCCCCATCAATTTGCTGCAGCCGGCCCGCCTTCCATCTTCTGGGTCAGATCCCCCCATTACCTCCTATCAGAATTGTTGCAAAGCCTCGAGCTGTGCCCCCACCTGCAGCACCTCCCTCCTCTAATCAATTTCATAAGTTTTTCAAAAACCTTCGGAAGCTGCCCATTGCCCGCTGGCAGAAATGCCTGGCACCAAGGCCAAGCTTTGTCCATGGCTCATACCTTTTCTCGCTTCTCCCCATCCTGCCCCAACAAACCACCCCCATCCTCCACCCCCAGCCTGTTTCCACTGGGAGCCTTTGCTTCTCCCGGTATCTCTCTCTGCCTCGAGGTCCCAGGAGTTTGAACCCTCCTACTCTCCCGAGGGCAGCTCCCATAAGGCTCCTTGGTGAAGCCCCCCAGTCTCCGTGTGCTCACCCCCACCCTGCCTGAAGGATTCTCCTCTTCCTGGGCACCCGCAGCACTGGCACCTTCTCGGGCACCCATTGCTGCCTACCTAGCCTGTCCCCGTTCGTGCTGGTGCATTGGCAGAGCGGGTCCCCTGGGAGATGGGCTCCCGCGGGGGCTGAGGAGCTCAGTGGAGGATGAGTTTTGTCGGAGGGGCTCAGGGCATCCAGGAAGCCATGTCTACACCTCTTTTCTAAGTTGAGAGCCCCTGACAGACAAGGACCGTGCCAGGCTCATCTCTCCATCCCCAGCACCCCGCATGGGTATGGCATGGGGCAGGCACTCAGCCAACATCTGCCATATGAACAGCCAGGGGGCAAGGGAGTGGCCCTGAAGCACAGGCAGCAGGAACTGGGGACAGGGATTAGGGAACCCGGGGAAGGGCCAGGAGGGAGGTGGAACTGATGGAGAGTGAGCAGGGAGAAGGAGGAGGAGGGAGGTATCCTGGGGGCGGGGGGCAGCTTCCTCGGGATGGGCTGGGGTTGGGCTTGGACAGGGTGTCTGGATCTGGTGAGGCTGGTCCTGTCTCTAGACAGTGAGGAAACAGAGGGGACTACCTCCCCGCTCCACCCCGCACTGGACCAAGGGTGCTGGACGGGCCCCTCTCCCTTCCATCAGCAGGGGCGTGGCCTGAGGAAAGCACTCTGAGAAGCTGGGCCAGCCTGGGTGGGAAGAGCTGGAGCAGGAGGGCCACCAGAGGCCCTCTTCCCATGCGTCACCCCACGTGTGACACTTTCCAATCCCAAGGGGCACATTGGGAAGGTGAGGATTTCAGCAAAGTACACAGCTTACTGCCAGGGAGTGAGGGGCCAGGATCAGAACAGCCGGGCCAATCCTGGGGCCTTGGGGGACTGGGGTGTGTGCAGGGGATGCACAGAGTCAGCATCAGAGAGGTCTTTGGAGGCAGAACCTGGAAGTGTCTGGAAGGGGGGCGCAGAGGGGAGTCACAGCCAAGATGGAGGAGATCACTGAGGGCTGAGTGTGGATGAGAGGAGGGAGATGCAGGGTCCACACCCCGGGTGAGTCTGGCACAGGGGGGCGAGAGGTGAGGGGCCCGCTCTCAGGATGCTGCCAGCACAGGAGTGGCCAATGGGTTAGGACAGGCCGGGGAGGTGCGGCCCTGGAGCCAAGGGAAGATGTTTCCAGGAGGGCCAGGCAAACAGTTGGGTCCAAGGCTATTGACAGGTCATTTGAGACAAGTGTGGAGGATCAGCCTCTGGCCCCCCAGCATGGCCATGATGGTGACCTTGATGGGAGTGGTCTCAGGGATGCAAGTGACTGCAAGTGGGAGGAGGTCAAGTAAAGTAGCAGATAGCTTTTCTGGCAAGGTGGGCGGTCACAGGGGTGGGGGGCATTTGACCAGGGGAGGGCTTTTATTCGGAGGGGAACTCTGACCAGTCGGGGCAGAGTGGGTGATGTCAGGTGGCCAGAGGGGTGGGCTCCAGGCACAGGGGAGGGGAGGGCCTTGGGTGGGAGCAGGACAGCTCACCATAGGTCAGAAGGGGAAGAGGTCAAGGGGCTCAGGTGCACTCAGGTGAGGAGACCAGGCAGCAGGAGCATGAGGGGTTTCTGTCCCACCCACACACAGGACACTCTGCCCACTTTATTTATTTATTTACTTACTTACTTATTTTTGTCTTTTTAGGGCCACACCCGCTGCATTGGAAGTTCCCAGACTAGGGGTCGAATTGGAGCTATAGCTGCCTGCCTGCACCACAGCCACAGCAACGCAGGATCAGAGCTGCCTCGGCAACCTACACCACAGCTCACAGCAATGCCGGATCCTTAACCCACTGAGCGAGGCCAGGGGTTGAACCCACAACCTCATGGATACCAGTCAGGTTGGTTTCTGCTGCACCACGATGGGAACTCCTCTGCCCACTTTAGAGATGGGGGAGCCGAGGTGTAGAAAGTCTAGGTACCACTATTAGGCAGTGGAACTAGAACTTGACCTGAGATTCAAAGACTGCAGCTGCTCCCCAGACAGGAAGTGGGAGAAGGGAAGGGGCAGGGCAGGGGCTGTCGGTGATGGTCTAGCTCCTGTCGTGTCCTAGGCCAAGGGCAGAGGGTCTTTAGGGCATGGACTTTAGGGTCCCAGCTCGGTTCCAGCTGCGTCTCAGCCACACAGTGGCTGCGGCTGGACAGGCCAGCTTCCTCCCCTGGGAGGGGGTGTTAAGAGTACTCACTCAGGGCGTGGCTATGAGGATCGGGTGAGCGGCTGGCTTGTAGGGAGCCCTCCACAGTGGAGCATTGAGTGCTGACATCAGAGGGAGGAGCCTGGGAGAGGCGGCCTCAGTTGATGCCCTGGAGAGGGCCCGGTGGGGGCAGAGGGGCCATGCAAGCTGGGAGGGCCTGCCTTACTCCCTGGTGGCCCCTGGGAGCCCTGCCTCACCAAGGCTTGGGTGGCTCAGCCCAAACCCTCCAAGTGTGCCTCCCCCACTCTGTCAGTGTCGCCCAGGCTGCACCAGCGGAAGTGGTGCTGGAGGGTCAGGTGGGAACCATGCCCATGGGGTAGAACAGGGTGTGGGGGTCCCTGGGAGCAGCCCAGAGCTCAGAGCTGGCTTTGGGTGAGCCCCCCATCCTGAAGCAGCCACAGGCCCTGGTCCTCACATCGCAGCTGAGTCATCACCAGATGTGGAGTCTCCAGGGGGAGCTGAGCACCGGGGAAGGGGAGGCCTGCTCTCTGGGCAGGGAAGGGCTTCCTCCTCTTCCTCCCGAGAAAGCAGGCTCCGGTCTGGGGCTGCAGTGAGCCAGGCCCAGGCCCACCCACGCAGACACCTGTCCTCACCGGCTCAGGCACCCTGTGCTTTCCACCGTAGCCTGACCAGGGGCCCACTCTCTCTGGCAGGGCCCCCAGGTCTCTTAGACTCATTCAGGAAAAGCACAAGACAAAGCATCGCATCCCGAGCTCTGCCGTGGACCGCAAGGCCGAAGCTGCGTCTCTGCAGACCTGCGGTGTTGACCTGCATGCGACTTCCTCCATTCACCTCAGCACCTGTGGCCTTTGCGGGGGGCGATTCTCCAGGTAAAGCGGGTAAATCCCTGGCCAGGCTAGCTCAGGGGCTTCTGGAAAGCTCTGCGGACTCCCCTCATTAGGGAAGCAGGAGGGCACTGAGATGTGGGGGCTTAGCTGCCACCTTCAGGAAGCAGCTCATTTGACACGAGCAGGGGAGGTTTATCAGGTTAAACCTGCTGGCACTTGACACCTGACTTCACCATAACAATCTCATCTGCTGAAACCGAGCACGCCGGCAGAACAGACCCGAGGCCCACGCCTGCAAATTCAAAGGTGTCTGGCCTCAGAGGTCTCAGCCAACAACATTGTCTTGGGGCTCTTGGTGTTTTGAAGCTTCGGGAGAGTTCCCAGCAGGGCCTGGGTGCGCCGATGCTGCAGTGCCCCCCGCACCCCCCCACACACCAGCCAGACTTTCTAACTGAACCCCAACCACAGCAGGAGACTAAAATCCTCCAAGGTCAAAGAGAATAGAGGGAGGCGTGGTCCATGAAGGGAAGACGTGCAGGTGCAAACAGTCCCCTGCCTGGGGATGCACAACTCCCCTCCCAGCGCTGCCAGCCTCCCCCCCAGATGGAGCAGGTGAGGACTAGATTGTGACCTTGGGTGGGTGGAGTGAAGGATTACTCGGATTCCAGCTGCTGGCTGCTTCCTGGGGCTCTCAGCTCTCTCCTCCCTTCTCCCCTCTTCCCCCCAGGTCCTGGATCAGCCCCCTTAACAGAAGGCCAGCCCAGCCCTGGAGGGGGGCGCGTCCCCTCCCGCCCCAGCAGAGCTGCCGGCCCCTTTGGATCTTTTTGCGGTCTGGGCTTGCTGTTCCTCTCTACAGTAGTCAGGAAGCCCTTACCCCAAAAAGTATCTGCGGGAGGCCTTGTCTACAGAGAGGACACCACCCCATGGGCTCCAGGTAGGTCACACACCAAACCCACAAGACAGCAAGCGGAGCGTTTAACCTGGCCATCCCTTGGAGCTGCTGGGTGACCCTAGGAAAAGTGCGGAGCCTCTCTGTGCCTCAGTGCTCAGCCACGCCTTCTGTCCTTTACCTGTGGGCAGAGTCTATGGGAGATTCCACAAGGTAAGAAAAAACAGGAGCAGCTCAGTTAAGGGTGGTGAAGGTTACGTGGTGGCTCGGCTCTGGCCTCCTGTCCTGTCTGGAGGCCGCCTCCCTCTGGGCTCCTTTTGGGGAGTTATCTCCCCCACCCTGTGGGCACTCCTGGTGGGGCTGTCACTCGAGGCACTCACTTTCCCCTGCCCACACCACAGGCCTGGGGATTGGAATCCCGTGGGGAGGGATTCGAGATTGGGATTCAAAAGGGTCTACACAGATTTGAGTAGCAGCTGTGCTGATGGGAAGAGTGGGAGCCACCTGTGTCCCCCGAAATGCCTGGTACCTGCCCTTCCCTAGCCTGGACCTTCAACTGCCCCCTTCATCTCGCGAACCGCCCCAAATCCTTCCTGGACAATCCTTTATTGCTTTAGTTAAGCGCGCAGTGGCGCCGCTTGCCTCCAGATGCAGGGACCTCTAGAGGCGGGAGGTGGCCTTGCTCGCCCTGGAGAAGAGGAGGGGCGGGGCCTGAGGGAGGCCCACCTGGTGTCAGCCCCGGGGACAGAATGGAGGACAGGGGTCACAGACAAGGAAGGCTTGGGTTAGCGCCTGAGGAAACGTTCCCAAAGGTTGGGGTGAAGGACAGAGGAGGACCTGTGTAATAGGACAAAAGCGAAATAAAGAATCCTCAGTATCTAAATGGAGGAGAGGGTAGGTTATGACCACTGCAGGTGGCTGTGGATCGTTGTCCCTCCTGCCAGCTGCTGGGTGTCTGGAGACCGTTGCTGTGGTTGCAGTGAGCCCACAGCAGGCCGGGGATGGCCACACAGGCCTTTGTCTCACGTCCCACCACTGAGCGGAAGGCCCCCTGCGAGCTGATGCTGTTCCAGGAAAGCCACCCCCCCCACCCCACCCCGTTCCTCCTTATCCGGGATCCTCCCACCCGCCCTGCGTGGCTGCTGTGCGTGGGCAGCCCAAGGTGAGGGGCATGGTGTCAGCCCCTCCCCAAGCCCATTACCCATTTCAGGCCACACCAGAGCCACAGCCTGCAAGAAACAGGTGGCTGGAGGCGTCCTTGCCCATGCAGAAACTGCTGGAGACCAGTCTAAGCCAACACGTGAACTGGTGTGTGGCCCTAAGTTCAAAGGTGCTGAGGGATCCCAAGTGGGGCTGGGGGTCACAGGGTGGGGGCAGGTTCAGGGAGGGGGGCTGGGTGTGTAGGTTTTCCAGGGCAATTGCTGTAGGTGTGTGAGGTCAACTGAGCCCCCACCCAGACCAGTCAGACATCGGTGGGGGGGATGGTAGGATGGTGACAAAGGCTACAGAGCTGACTAGTGTTGTGACTGCCGGAGCCCCTGTCCCTGGTGTCACCCCGACCTCCAGATCCCACCCAGCTGCAAAGCAGGTCATGCCCTGTCACCTGCCCACCGGCCAGCACGTGGGGAATGCATATGCGGCTCAAGGGTGGCACTGTGTGGTCATAATGGGGTAGTGCGCCCCACAGCCTCCAAAGCTCCATCTATTGAGCCACTCCCGTTACTTTGGTTAGTGGTGCTGAGTCCCACACTGCAGCAGGAGGGCAAGGCCTGCAGAGCTTACCCATGTAAGTGGAGTTTCTTTGCTGCACAGTCCTGAGGGCCTCAGAGCCCGAGAGGGGTAGTAGAGAGAAAGCGAGAGATGGAGGACGAGATGGGGAGGGAAAGGTTGCTGGTGTAAATCAATCAATCATCTATCTACCTATCATCTATCTGTCTATCTATCTATCATCTCTCTATTTATTTGCTTTTAAGGCCACACCCTTGGCATATGGAGGTTCCCAGGCTCGGGGACTAATCAGAGCTACAGCCGCTAGCGTACGCCACAGCCATAGTAATGTGGGATCCAAGCCACGTCTGCGACCTACACCACAGCTCACAGCGACGCTGGATCCTTAACACACTGAGCGAGGCCAGGGATTGAACCTGCGTCCTCATGGATCCTAGTCAGATTCATTTTCACTGAGCCACGACGGGAACTCCCATAGGCCTGGAACTTTCAACATGAGTTTCTGGGTCCATGTCCTGGCATTTGTCTGTCCCTGGTCCTTCATCTGAGCCCCCCAGGCTGCAACTCAGATCCCTGCCCCCTAGGGAAGCTGTTCCCAGGAAAGGGATTGACCCCTGCGCCAGTCCCTTTCCTTCTCCAGGGCCTGGGGAGAGGGAGGATTCAGACGGGGCTCTTGTTCCCGATGTTAATGGAAAGAACCTGAATTTCAGAATCAATCAGATCTGGATTCAGCTCTCAGATCCTTCCTGTATGAGCTGTGTGACCTCAGGAAAGCCCTTTATCCTCTCTGTGAACCCCTCAGTGTCCTCACCTGTAACCTGGGGTTATGATGCCCGTCTTGCGGGTGTGGAGAGGAGTCACCGTGGGCACAGTGAGCGATCAGGGCCCTGGAGGAGAAGGCGCCCAGCTCTGAGTCTAGGGGTGTCAGCTCTGGGAACTATCTGCTTGGCTGCCTGGACAGTGCCGTGTGTGTATGTACTCACTTGGCAGTGAGCTGTTTGATGGAAACCAGCCGCGGTGCACACCCCCTACCCTAACAGACAGGAGGTGTGCAGAGCCTGGGTATGGTGGCCCAGATTGTGAGGGGGTTGAAGCTATGGGGAGGAACACAGCTGCTTCCAGAGCCGGCGGGGCAAAAGCTGAGTCTTAGGGAGAGGGAGGAGGGGGAGGGTAGATGGCAAGAAAGGAAGGGAAGGAGTTCCCTGGTGGCCCATCAGGTTAAGGGTCCAGCATTGTCACTGCTGTGGCTCTGGTTACAACTGTGGTGCGAGTTCGATCCCTGGCCGTCTCTCCAGGCAGCCAGTGTTCCCCTCTCTGGCTATTCAAGGTGCCCCAGCAGCACCTGGGCAAGGCGCCCCAGGGTGATGGAGTGTCCCTGCACCAGTCCCCATCCTCCTTCGGACCTCGGCTTCTCCATCCAAAAGAGGAAAGAAAGCAGGATTTCTCCTCTCTGGTCCCCACCCCTCCCCTCCAGGCCCAGCCACACCTGCTGTCCTGAAATGTGGGAGCTGTGAGAGTGCAGGAGGGGCGTGGGGACCAGGCTGAGACAGAACACCGAGCTCTGGAGGGAAAGAGTCAGAGAAATTACCAGCAATGAAACCTATAGGTTGACCCAAAGCACAGTTTGAATAGAAATGTCAAGCGCACCTGAAGTTGTTACACCCTGTAATCCTGATGACATATAATCCTGTATACCGACTTGATAACATCGGGCGAGAGTGTGTGGCAACACCGCTGCGTGTTAATCCTGCCTTTCTCCCCCGGGGATGAGCTTTCTCCTCCCAGCAGAGCCTACAGAGCCTCTCTTGTTCTCCCCAGGGGTGGCCTCATCGAGGCTGGGCCTGGGGGAGTGACAGCCGGAGGACCACGGCGCTCCCAGAGGAGAGCCGTCCTTTCACCCGGAGGGGGTGGACACTCGTCATTTGGGGCTTTCATTTGTGCTTAGACTGGGTGTAGCCCGAGCCCCGGGGAGTTGCTGAGCCCCCACCATCAGCCTCTCTTCTCTCCACCTCCCTCTCTCTGTCCTTTTCTTTTCTTATTCCTCCTTTCCCATTTCCTCCCCTTCTTTCTTTCCCAGCATCTAAGGCTTCTTCTGCTAAGGACACCCCGAGACACCCCCTTCAAGAGCCGCCAGGGACTAGCATGCACCCACCCCGTGGTTCTCTGTTCCTTAGCTGTAGGGCCTGGGGCTGGGGAGGGGCAGCAGGCTGTTGCAGGAGCTGGGAGCCACATGGTTAGCGGTCTCTGGGCAGGGGGCTTTCAGGGTAGGGGGTCAGGACATCCAGGCCATAGCACCTCCTCACACTGCTCCCTGGGCTTGTTTTATCTGCAGTGCAGCCCAAGCAAGTCCCCAGGGCATAAAGCTGCCTTTCGCTGGGAGCAGGAAATCTCATCTGCGGCTCCATGTAAGGAGATGGGATTTTTTTTTTTTTTTTTTTTCTGCACCTGCAGCATATGGAAGTCCTTGGTCCAGGGATCAAATCTGAGCCGCAGCTTCAACCTACGCCACAGCTGTGGCAACTCGGGATCCTTAACCCATGGCACCACAGAGGCAACTCCAGGAGGTGGGATTTTTAAGGTGAAAGTTGCAGAGTCATTCACACCCCCACAGTCCTGTGCTCACCTGTCCAGGTCTGTGGTTCTGGAAGCATGGGCCCTGGGCCAGCAGCTTCAGCATTACCTGGGATCTTTTTTTTTTTTCTTAATTTTTAGGGCCACACCTGCAGCATATGGAAGATCCCAAGCTAGGGGTCGAATCAGCGTTGTAGCTGCTGGCCACAGCCACAGCCACAGCCACAGCAACTAGGGCATCTGAGCTGAGTCTGCGACCTACATCACAGCTCATAGCAATGCCAGATCCTTAACCCACCGAGTGAGGCCAGGGATCGAACCCGCATCCTCATGGATACCAGTCAGGTTTGTTTCCACTGAGCCCCAATCGGAACTCCCTGGGATCTTATCAGAAATGCACGTTTTCGGGTTCCAGCACCAAGGGTGTGCTGAGATGGTTTGCATCCCCTTGGGCAAACCTGAAGTGCACATCTCCCCAACTCCACTTAGTGAAGTCACACGGGGGCCTGAAATCAGCCAAGGTGGGGATATTTACACCGGCAAACACAACAAATCAGTGCCTATTTTCCTTTCAGAGAACAGCTTCCAGCACACCACGGAGCCCCATCCAGACCTACTGAATCAGAAACTCTGGGGATGGGGCCCAGCAGTCTGGGTTTTACTAAGCTTTCCAGGCGATGCTCAGGCACGCTCAGGTTTGAGAAGTATCCAGTGGGTCAGCGCAGGTGGAATCACAAATCTTGGGACTGCGATAGAGAAGGGGTGGCCGAGGAGCAGGGTTTCACTAGGAGACTTCGGGAAAGGTAAAGAAGGAGAGAGAAAGGAAACCAGACTCCAGGCAGAGGGGCAGCAGGCATTTAGCAGGAAGCCCTCCGGGGCGGAGGTGAGACTCCAGCCCCCAGACTGAAGAGGTGCCAAGGAGGTTGAGTGCAATCTGCTTGGAGAGTCGTGGTTTCTCCAGGTCGCTGAATGAGATCAGGAGGCTCAGAATAACTGGCTGGAAAAAGGCCCCTTTTAACGCTACTTCCACAACAACAGCAAATGCACAAGCACTTAGTTAGAGACACAAGGAAGGGACATCCCAAAAAGTTTCTTTTAAAGACCAGATGAAAATGGAAAATCAGGAGTTCCCTTGATTAAGGAACAGTGGGTTAAGGATCTGGTGTTGTCACTGCTGTGGCTCAGGTTTGCTCCCTGGCCCAGGAACTCCCACATGCCATGGGCATGACCAAAAAAAAAAAAAAAAAAAAAAAATGGAAAATCACAGTACCATACCCACCTTAGCTCATGTAAATGGGTGCAAAACGCCACAGGAATTTTCTTTGTCCAATTTTGACATATTTCAAATACACAGAAAAATACAAGGTGTAATATAACAAAAGCCTGCGTCTACTCCAAGGAATAGCAAATGTTAACGTTCTGCCACATTCATATCAGATTCGTGGAATAAACTTTACAAATTCGGCAAAGTCCCCTCTGCACCCCTTTTCCTTCCTCCAGCACTGACACGCCCCTCCTGAAATGGATGGATGTTCTTTTCATACATGTGGTCCTACTTTACTTCATATGAATTACTCATAAATTATACCTCACAAGGCTTTGAGTGCCTCTTAATTCACATAAGTATTGTCACACCGAACCTAGCATTCTGGAAATTGCATTTTTTTTTTTCCACCTAACATTATGTTTCCAGGATCTACTCATGCTGATGGGGGGAGATCTAGTGCCCTCATTTTAACTGATGAATAACCTTAAACTTTGCAGATAGACCACAGTTCATTCACTCACCTACTCTTGGGCATTCAAGTTTGTTTCCAATTTTTCACTGTCACAAATGATTCTGCAGTGAACAGATTTGAACTTATTCCTCCAGGGCACATCCCTAGAAATGGTGCTGCCACCCTTGAGAGCGTGCCTTCCCAGTGGTACTCGTGTTGCTGAATTGCTCAGTAGCTTGGCTGAAGCTACTTCCACAGGTGTGGATGTGATATGCCCTGGAATAGTCACACTTCCACAGGTGTGGATGTGATATGCCCTGGAATAGTCTTTATGCGGATGCTCTGGGAGTGAGTTCTTTTCCAAACATAAGACCAGTTCTAAGGGATTTCCCTAGTTCATTCCTGATCTTTCTTTTCCTAACTCTCGTCTCCATTTAAGACTTTAAGTCTTTTTTTCTAAATTTATTTATTTATTTATTTCCTTTTTATTTATTTATTTATTTTTCCTGCTCTACAGCTTGGGGACCAAGTTACACATACATGTATACATACTTTTTCCTCCCATTGTTGTGTTTCAATGTAAGTATCAAGACATAGTTCCCAAGACTACATGGCAGGATCTCATTGTAAATCCATCTCTTAAAGTCTTAAATTCTCCAGCCATTAAGTCTTCTCCCAATAGGGTGTTCCGGAATCTGAACCTAGTGGCCCAGAAGGAACGCCCAGTATGTGTGTTATAAGGTGGAGTGATGTGTGTGTCTGCAGGTTTGTACCAGAGCCAGCAGTAAGGACTGGAAAGGGCAAGACTTTGCACGACGTCTTTTCAACAATCCAGCGAAACCAGGAGAGGGAGTTCCAGTTGTGGCTCAGTGGTAACGAACCGGACTAGTACCCATGAGGATGCAAGTTTGATCCTTGGCCCCATTCAGTGGGTTAAGGATCTGGTGTTCCCATGAGTGGTGTGGGTCGCAGATGTGGCTGGGATCCCGAGTTGCTGTGGCTCTGGTGTAGGCCAGTGGCTACTGCTCTGATTAGACCCCTAGCCTGGGAACCTCCATATGCCATGAGTGGGGCCCTAAAAAGCAAAAAATGAAACAAAACAAAACAAAAACCAAACCAAAACAAACGAACAGAACAGGAGAGAAGGGGGTACCTGCTGTGACCCAGAATCCCTCTCATGCTGTGGTCCTCTTCCTCCACCTCTTATGTGGTGTGGGTTAAGGGGAGAATTGTCACAGGATATCACCCTACTGTCCCATCTTCCCTGTGCTCCTATCCCCACCCAACTCCAAATACTTCTCTAAGCCACTCAAACCCACAGGAGTAGGAAAGGGGTGCGTTGTTTGGGGGAGGGGCAGTCCCACGTGCCCCATCTGGGGGAAAGGGCTGACTTTTTGGACCTGAGCCTAAGCGCTTTCTGTCCATGCCAAGGGCTGCCTCCTGCATCTGGGCCTGTGGGGTTAGAAGAGCTGCCAAAATCCTGAACTGGGCAATGACAGTGGACAGCCTAGATCTTGGCCACTGACTCTGCCTCAGCCCTAGGGTCATTCGGGACGTCTCTGGAGTTCCTTCCCCCCGCCAGGCCCTGGAACAGCCATCCAGGCTCTGAAGTAGACTTGAGAAAGGCATAAAGAAACCCCACAAGTCCCCTGTTTCAACCTAAAAGCCCTTCCAGGGGCAGGAACCCCAAGTGAGTGAAAAAGTACAATTCACCATTAAGCGGGAGTGTGGAGAATCCGATCCAGGGCTGTTTCTGGATGGGACTTGCCCCCAACACTTGCAGTGCAGCCAACAGGAGTTGTTTGTTTGCAGGTGGTATTTGTCCTTAAAAGACGAAGCCTGAAACCCTTTGCCTCCTTGTTCCAGAGATCCATTCGGCCCTAAACAGCCAGCCTTCCTTCCAGGATTGCCTGTAGCCCTGAGCAACAGGTGGCTTATTTCAGGCTGAAGGACAAGAGGCCTACTACCCCTGTGCCAAGGACGTCCCGCGGGGTCCTCACCTTTGAGCCCCGCCCACCAACCAATGAGGACTCACAGAGGTGACGTCACTACATCCTGTTTCCCAGCCCAGCCGGGAGCATGGGACCCGGTGGGGAAAAGAGCCAATGTAAATGACGGATGCCACGACCATGTTGGTAAAGACGTGGAAGGCAAATGAGTCAGCAGCAAGTTTAAGCAACGAACAATTGCACCACGGGGTGTTTCTCAAATTCTTGTCTACTTTTAGAAAGTATGCAATGCCATCCGGTTGAGCGTCTTGGTTCTGAAATAGCTACAGAAAATGTTAAAAATGCTGTGGGTGAAGATGTGCCCACATGTATCGCTCTTCTAAAACAATAGTTAACAATGGCACAGCGTGTCCTCGGCACATCTTTTCATCTTGCTGTACCTTAGTTTCCTCACCCGGAACATGAGCGGAATGTGTGCACATTGTCTTGGGAGATTCCTTTCGGTCTGACGGTCCATGTTATGGTATCATGCTCACAGTCTTAATACTCAGACTGGGTCTACACAGTGCCAAGACCACTAGCCAGTTCAGTGAGTGTGGACAAAATGTTCTCTCCAATCAATTCCTTGGCACCATGTGGCTAAAACAGCCAGGTAATTGACACGATTTTTCATTTCACAAGGTGTTGGTCTGACATCATCTTGACCAGCAGTTCTTCCACGGTGGCGTCCCGACACGCTGCATGTCTAGAGCAGTTGTGAGGTGTGTCATTGGCATTTACTATTAATGATGAACTATTGAGGTTCTCAAGTGATTGATGCATTTTTTTTTTATTAGAACAGATTCAATGTATCTCTACGATGAGACCTCTGTCACTTACTTGCATTCAGATATGCCTCCCTGTGTGGAAGAAGGGGTGGAGTTACAGCTGCCAGCCAGGGATAGCTTGTAGCCCTGAGCTACATGGTGGCTGCCCATGGAAGGGTGTCGTGTGTCATGCCTTTGAGTGTCGTCTGTCACCTGCAGCATGGCATTTGAGCTTGACTGGTGGAGACTCTTGATACATAGTCAGATATCAAGTCACTAGAGACCCAGGTCCCAGAACAATCTGATCCAGATGCGGATTGCTGCCAGCCTCCTATGATTCAGCTGCCGCCCAATAAAGAAAGTATTGAAGAAAGCCCTAAAGGAAGGGCCTGTTCATCTCGCCAGTCTCTTAATCCAAAAAAGGGCATCATTTCACCATAATCTGTTCGTGGTTGGGGAAGGGGGGGGTGCAAAGTAATGGTTATTGAGCATGCAGGTGCCAAGTCCTGTGCCGGACACTTGCAGCAGGTTTTAATGCGACTTGCTATGTACTTTTCGTTCTCTGCTGTCCAGTGGGTCAGCACATCCTCCCCCTTGTGCTTTGGACTCTTCATGTGATATTCTGGCCAGTAAGTTGTGAATAGAAGGGACACGTGTCACTTCAACGCCGGGCCATTGAATTGCCGGTTTTGGATCCTGCAGAACGCCTCTCCCTCTACCATGGGAACTGGCATCAGTCCCGTGGCTGTTCTGTCTGCAGCCTGGGTCCTTGGGGACGATGAGGCAGAGCCCCTAGCCAACTGTGATGCATGTCAATAAGGCATCACATGCGAGGATAAAGTAAAACTTGGTTGGTAGAAGCCATTAAGATGAGAGTTGCTCATGACTGCAACACAACCTAATTTTGTGCTGGCTGGTGCAGTGTTTTATATAACATGGCACGGCTTTAGAGTCAAAAAGACCCAGGCTGGACTCTTAACACTGACTGACCTTGAGCAAACCCATAACTTTTCTAGCTTCAGTAAAATGGTAGCTGTGATTTCTATCTCATGCTCTTATCCTGAGGTTTGGAAATAGTTTTGTTTTTGTTTTTTGTTTTTTTGTCTTTTTGCCTTTTCTAGGGCCACTCTTGTGGCATATGGAGATTCCCAGGCTAGGGGTCTAATCGGAGCCATAGCCACTGGCCTACACCAGAGCCACAGCAATGCAGGATCCGAGCCGTGTCTGCCACCTACACCACAGCTCACGGCAATGCTGGATCCTTAACCCACTGAGCAAGGCTAGGGATCAAACGCGCAAACCTCATGGTTCCTAGTCAGGTTCGTTAACCACTGTGCCATGACACGACGGGAACTCCTGGAAATAGTATTTATAAAATATCTAACCCAGGATTTGGCATATGTTCAACAGCAATTAATTTCATTTCTTCCCCCAAATAGGCCTATGTGTGACTAGAGATGGTGGGAGTATAAGAAAAAGGACAACTCATTATTGATGTTTCAGATGCCGTCATGTTATGGATGACACTGGCAGGGACCCCAAGGGTAAGTGGACATGTGGCGTCATCTGTCCCTCCCCTCCCCTGAGCTCAGAGAAGCTCTAGAAAGGAGAGGAGGACCCAGGGGTACTGTTTACAATTCAGTCTTTCTATTGCCCCAGGAAAGGTAGGTTCCACTTACAGAAGTGATTGTCCATACAGTCAGCATATAAAAGAAAAATAGGGCAGTAGAGGAGTTTCCACTGTGGCTCGGAGGGTTACAAACCTGACGACTATCCATGAGGATGCAGGTTAGGTCCCTGGTCCCGCTCTGTGGGTTAAGGATCCTGCATTGCCACAAGTTCGGTGTAAGTCACAGATGCGGTTTAGATCCCATGTTACTATGGCTGTGGCGTAGGCCGGCAGCTGCAGCCCTGATTGGTCCCCTAGCCTGAGAACGTCCATATGCCTCGGGTATAGCCCTAAAAAGCAAACAGTCTGGAGAGCAGAGTACAGAGGGAGGGAGAGGAGGAGACCCTGCCTGGGGCAGGGGATGGAGAGGCCCTTTGGCTCTTCCTTCTTCCCTCCCCACCAAGCCTGCCCTGACAGAGCCGCAGAGGCACATCCCTTCCTCCCCAGGCGGGTCGCTCTGGAAGCTGTCAGGTCGCAGGGCCAAAGCTTGCTGCAATTCTCATTATATTTAATTTGGTGGAGTGTGTTACCTCCAAGCCCAGTTGCTCCCAGATCTGTTTTCCTCTGAAATGCCACTTCATGACCATGAACTTGGAATTACAAACATTCAGTGGCTACCACGTGCTGGGGCTGCCCTTACGCCTGCCATCAATCTGGCCCTGAATTGCTCTTGGTGAACTTTTGACTTTTCCCAGGCAGAGCAAGGGCCCATGAGAACTCCCATGGCCAGTGGGGTGACTGATCTCCAGCAAACGGGTGATTCTTCTAAGTTGGGAAGGTTCAGCAGAAGCATGTATTAGATGGATGTGGGTCTGTGCTCAGGGGTTTACAGCATGATGACACTGGAAATGATTGTGGAATTGGGTCCTAGAGGGGCCAGGCAACCTCACCTTGACCAAGAGTTCAGAGGTACTTCTGATTAAAATCTACAAAACAGCAGCTTCTGGGGCCAGGAACAGAGAAAGCTGTGGTGTGCTGGAGCAGACTCACACTGGCTCCTGTTGGCCAAGTGTGAACTACTCAGGAGCTTTGTGAGCTGCTTTTTATTTTTTTAAGTTTTTTTATGAAAACACTTTTTTTTTTTTAGAGCCACACCCATGGCATATGGAAGTTCTCAGGCTAGGGGTCAAAACAGAGTTATACCTGCCAGCTTACCCCACAGCCATGGCAATGCCAGATCCAAGCCTCACCTGCGACCTACACCACAGCTTACAGCAACACTGGATCCTTAAGCCACTGAGCGAAGCCAGGGATCAAGCCTGCATCCTCATGGATACTAGTCAGATTCATTTCTGCTGCACCACAACGGGAACTCCCTGAGCTGCTTTTTAAACCACTGATAGCGTGAAACCTGTTAGGGTGGGAATATTTACACCATGGAAACTGGCACACTCTTCAAATCAGGGCACTTTTTTTTTTTTTTTTAAGGAGCCTGTTTACCAAGATATACATGGCTTCTTGCAAAGCCATTCTTTTTGTTGGAAAAACTCTTCCAGGGATAATGTCAGTTTCATATATGGGAAGAACATAGCCCTCTGGAACCCTAGACAGCCATGAGGACTCAAAAAAAAACCAATGTTGATAGAAACGTTGACCAGGTAAGGGGCTGGGGCTTCAGTCTCCGGAAATGGTAAAGGTAAACCCTTTAGCTGCAGTGAAAACTGTACATAAATGTTGGGTTTTATAGAGCTGCGGGACTCTGTAGCAATATTCTATAAAAAGCCTTTATTGGATTCTCAGTGGGGCAGTGATCTCTCGGGGTTGTAGTTTCCAGGGAGCAGTCTCTGGTCCCCAAGTCATGCAAAGAGGGGCTGACACCTGGCCTTCAGCTGACTGTGTCCCACACTGTGGGAGCTGCTGAAGGAGTGACCAAGAGCTTTGAATAATCTATGTTTAGTCTGGATTGCAGCCTCTCGAAATTCATATGTTAAAGCCCCAACCCCTAATGTGACTGTCTTTGGAGACTGGACCTTTAAGTAGGTTATTCAAGTTAAATAAGGTCATAAGAGCGAGGCCCTGAGCCAACAGAATGGGTGTCCTTATAGGAGGGAGAGACACCAGAATACAGGCACACAGAGAAGAGGCCACCTGAGGACACAGCCAGAAGGCGCCCGTCTGTAGTTCTTGCCAGACATCTACCCTGCCAGCACCTTGCTCTTAGACGTCCAGCCTCCAGAACTGTGAGAATATAAATTTCTGTATTTAACCCACCCAGGCCTTGGTACTTCTGTTTTGGCAACTCTCGCTGACTCATATAATCTACAACGCTTGTCGATTTCTTATTTTCTGCTTTTGTCCGTTTCTTGATCAATTCTGCAGAATGAGACACCGTCCCACAATTCTTCAGACCCTCTTAGCCCTGCCTGAGATTCTCAGTGGTCTCAGGCACCCAACTGTGAAGCCAGAGGGTAACACCGTGTGGAATGAGTCAGAACCATGGCAGGTGGCTGTATTAGGGAGACCGAGATTGAGTGTGGGGAGCACTTGCTTCTGTCAGCCTCTAGCTGTGGGATCCTGGGCAAATCCTCATCCCTTCTGTGCCTCTGGGTCCCCATCTGTAAAATGGGAGCAAAAGTACTAACCTCTGCTCATAGGATTAAGATGCAGAGTAAACGGGGTAGAGTGAGGCTGAACACATAGCACGGTGCTCAGCAAGGATTCCTCCTAAAGCACAGGCAGCCAGGACACAGCCTGGGCGAGACATGCACCTGCTTGCCCTGGCACTGGGGGTGGAGGAGCCCAAGAGGGAAGGGTGAGGACGCTGAGAGAGCGGGTTTTGGCTCCTCAAGAGACCTGCCCTGTCAAGGAGTTAAGTCACCTCACCAGGACAGCAACTCCTTTTTTTTTTTTTTTTTTTTTTGTCTCTCTGTCTTTTAGCCTTTTCTAGGGCTGCTCCTGTGGCATATGGAGGTTCCCAGGCTAGGGGTCTAATTGGAGCTGTATCCTCCGGCCTACTTTAGAGCCACAGCAACGCAGGAGCCGAGCCACGTCTGCAACCTATACCACAGCTCACGGCAACGCCGGATCCTTGACCCACTGAGCAAGGCCAGGGATCGAACCTGCAACCTCATGGTCCCTAGTCAGATTCGTTAACCACTGAGCCACGACAGGAACTCCAGGACAGCAACTCTTGACACCAAGTCCAGTTAAATTCTTCTCTCTCCTGATTATTCCCAAACAGGATGAGACCTATCTCTGCTGGAGAACGTTGGGCATCTTAATAGATAAGATAATGAAGCGAAGCCTTAACAGCAAACACTCATTAAACTTTAACGATTTCTATCTACCCTCGTCCCACAAGCAGCTTCCACACATGCCTCTGCGCAGCTGTGGCCTCAGGACTGAGGCGCAGTGTAGACCGTGTTCATCGGAACGGCGTTGGATGACTTTATTGACCAACTCGGCTCAGCTTTTCTAAGGGGAAAAGCTCTGTTCGTACCAAAGGCTTCTCCAGGCCCTTCCCCAACACCTCTGATTAAACAGGCTGAGCTCCCCAGAGAACAATCCGCACCAGGATGCAGCGAAGCCCAGCAGTGGTCTTTCCTGATGCTCTGGTCCTCCTCGCCCTGCCCGCTGACGGATGACTCCGCTCCGTGACTTTACTGAACTCCAGTTCGCCCACCTCCCCACACTCGTGTCCTCAGCTGTAAGCAGGCGCACTTGTGACCTGGGAGAGAACCCAAACCAACACCGACCCTGACCCCTGACAGGAGTGTTAGACTCGCAGCAGAGTCAGATGGGAGCTGCAGGGCAAGGCTCCCCTTACATGTGGTCTGAACCCAGGGGAGTTCACCTCGCTGAGTTAAACTCGATGCGCTGTGACTGCCGGGCCATGGTGCTTCGTATCTGACTCCCAAGGGACTCTTCCTCAAGTGACTGCAAGCTCCTTGGGCACTTTTCTATTTTGGCATCCCCTGGGATCATGCAGAGCACAGAGGGATGCTCAGGCAGAAAGCACCTTGTGTCTCTGTGTCACCTTTTGGTTAAAAGGACTTTAAAAGTCATGTTCTGGGATGGCCTGCTTTGTACCTACCAGAGAGCAGGGTTTGCAGAGTCAGGCAACTTTAGGGGTCTGCTTACACTCTAACCTGATCAGGGACCTGGTTGCTAAGCGACCTTTCAATGGAGATTAGTGATAACAAACTCAGCAAAGAGCTGAGGCTTGAGAAAGGAATTCAGGTGATGAAAATTCTCCTGCTGATTCAGAAAAAGGCAGTCGCAAGTTTTGAACCTCCTGGAAACCTCATACCGCTGTCTAATTTTCTCTCTCTCTGCAAGGCAGCAGGGATGAGGCAAAGAAACCCAGAAAAAAAGTGAATTCTTCTTTTGAGAAGTTGTAAGGGGTCAGGAGGCGGTCCTTAATTAAATATCAGAGATCAAGCCTGGAGAAAATCAGCTGACCAGGACTCTCGGAAAATCTGACCAGATTTGGCCAACACCTGAGAAGGTTAAAAGATTCAGAGCCAACGAATTGCACTCCTTAAGGAGGACCGAGATTAAGTAAATAAAGGGTGGAGTTCCCGTCGTGGCGCAGTGGTTAGTGAATCCGACTAGGGACCATGAGGTTGCGGGTTCGATCCCTGGCCTTGCTCAGCGGGTTAAGGATCCAGCAGTGCTGTGAGCTGTGGAGTAGGTTGCAGACACGGCTCGGATCCCGAATTGCTGTGGCTGTGGCGTAGGCCAGCGGCTACAGCTCCAATTCGACCCCTAATCTAGGAATCTTGCTGAGGGAAGTGGCCCTAGAAAAGGCAAAAACACAAATAAAATAAATAAATGGTGACAGTACTAGCAATGAAGACACTGGTTTATGCTTAGTATTTGCATTTCTTTGGGTCTAACTCCAACTACAGATCCTTTTTTTTTTTGCTTTTTAGGGCCTCACTCTCAGTTCCCAGGCTAGGGGTTGAATCAGAGCTTACAGCTGCCAGCCTGCGCCACAGCCACAGCAACTCTGGATCCTTCACGCACTGAGCGAGGCCAGGGATCAAACCTGCATCCTCACGGATACTAGTCAGATTCATTTCCGCTGCGCCACAGTGGGAACGCCCCAGATCCTATTTGTAATGAATACGCTTTATTCTTTGTTCTTGGTTATTTTAATAAAAAGCTCTTTTAATTTATGTCAAGTACACCTATGCCACTCGAAAAGCATGCTGCAGTTACTAATGCCTTTGGGCAACTAAGCAATTCAAACCCAGCTGACTCTTTGGTGTAGTGTGTTCTAAGCATGGGGAAGGAATCTCAAAGGGCAGAAATTCTCTCTAGGGCACTCGTGATGTGAATCTATAAAGTTCTTATAATTATCATAATGCTTGATCAGTATTTATTCAACCTCCCCCCACCAAGGGACAAAATTTAACACCCTGCGATAGCCAATAGCCAGTGTCCTAAGGATGCGTGAATAAAAGGAATGGGAATCCCTGCATTTCCCTGGGGTGCTGCTCCCGTGCTTCAGGCAACAGTGGTTGTAAAGGTTCAGGCTGTTTGGCCCAAGGGAGGCCCAGGGCTTCGCCAGACCCTGCCCCTCTGACTCCATGTGTTTAGGTGAAAGCAATGAAAAGAACGTTCCCCCAAAAGCTCACACATACAAAATGCACTGGGAGTCCTGCCATAGCGAAGGCACAAGTATCCGTAAAATATAAAGTCAGAACCCTTGGACATTCCAAGAGCCCGGGGGCGCTCCTTGGGCTTCTGAGATATTTCAGGGCACCTGCTTTGGCTTAGAGGCGTAGAAAAGGAAACATGGGGATCCCAACAAAGAGATGGCAGAGTACCTTGGGGCGGAGACGCTTAGTTTCTCACCACAGGTCCAGCTTCCCCACAGCCCCAGCCCTCTCATCAGTTAGTGATACTGGAAAGGCGTTACCAGAATCCAGGTTCTTGTTCACGGAGCTGAGGAATATATTTGGCGAACACACAGGCGGCAAGCCCGCAAAAGTCTTTATTATGGGAAGGCAGACAGCTCCCAGCACAGACACGGGGAGGGGCAGGAAGAGTCCCCTCCTCTCATCCTCTAAGGTGGTTTTCTCTCTTAAAGACACAGGTACCAACGTGGGATCCTGCTATGGCCTCTTCTCCATGTCGGCCTTGCCCAGCGCCTGTATCAGGCCTTGTCCAAGAGGGGCTTAGAGTTAGCATACGCCCCGTGAGCTTTATGGTCCTTCTGCTCTTCTTTCCCTTAGACTTAAAGTCGCCATTCTTTACATTCCTTTTCTTTTCTTTTTTTTCTTTTTTTGGTCTTTTCGTGTTTTTGTCTTTTGAGGGCCGCACCCACAGCATACGGAAGTTCCCAGGCTAGGGGTCCAATTGGAACTGCAGCCGCCCGCCTACCCAGAGCCACAGAAATGCAGGATCCGAGCCGTGTCTGCGACCCACACCACAGCTCACGGCAAGGCCGGATCCTTAACCCACTGAGCGAGGCCAGGGATTGAACCCACATCCTCATGGATCCTAGTCAGGCTCGTTGACCACTGAGCCATGAAGGGAACTCCTACAGATGTACTTTTAATAGTTAATCTGCCAACAGGCAAGGCCTCTTTATCTTGATTTGTTTTTACAAATTTTAAACCATGGCCATTAATCAGGGAATATATCAAAGCCCATGTTCCTACACTAACTACCTGAATTATTATTCTGCCTCATTAGAGGCCATGTGGCTGACAGCAGAAGTGACAGGTGTGGCTTCTGGGATGACGTATGGAAGAGCTGGCTTCCAGAGCGCCAAATCTCCTTTGTCAGGGGCCATGGAGGCTGCAGTTGAGATGTCAGGGCGGGCCGTGGAGGAGACTCCCTCCCCTAAACCAAGCTGGCCGCATCGCGTGAGCTCAGGTAGCCTTGGAGGCGCGAGCCCTGAGGTTCCAAGTCGATTTGCTCCTCTGTTCAGCCTTTCTGGCTTCAGCATGTTCCTTTGTCAGCCGGGCAATCAGACTAGGAGCCCACAGACTCTCTGCCGACAACTCAGGCGTGACCTTGAGGAAGTGGCTTTTCTTCTCCAGGCATCGTTTTCCTCCGGCGACTGGATAATGTTGTGGTTTCTGCACGTGGTTGGAAAAAGAATTCTCTGGGTTTAAACCAAGGTGTAGAAAAGACAAGTTGAATGAGGCAACAGACACTGTTAACACAGTGGACCCGACTTCCCGATAACCAGGGAGAGCTGACTCTGGGCACACAGTCCGGTCTGTTTGCAGAGCCCAAGACAAAGGAGGGCTGCGGGGAGTGGTCTTGTCATACACCTGCTGACCTGCTGCTTGGCTGGGGAAGAATGGGGTCTTCTGATATGCTTACTGGTTGGTTGCGGCAGGGTGGGGTTTTCGGGTTGGGGTTTTCAGATATACTTGCTGGTTGGTTGGGGGCATGTGTTGCCCCTATAGGGGAGGGGCAAGGAGTGGGCTACATACCTTTTCTAGTGGGGGGCAGGAAGAAGTAGCCCAAGTTGCTGGGGGGGAAGGTCCTTGGGAACATGGTAACAGTTACTGTAAGACAGGTGGGTTGATAAGGGTTTGGCAAGTCGTCCCTCAGCTGGAGGCTTTTTGAGTCTTATCTCCTTGGAGAAGCCTTGAAGTCCCACCGATCCATTGACCTTTCGGCTCTGTTATTCTCTAGTTTCGTATTTGGGAAGACTTCAGAATACATCAGCTCAAAAGTTACTTGTTATCAATGCTGGCGACTATCTATCCCTATGTACTTCTCCACCTTTCTGCCTCTCTGTCTACTTGTCAATGCATCCTTCCTCCCATGTCACGCATATGTCATTGTAAAGGGAGTCAGGACAGTTGACATAGTGTTTGGGACTCAGCAGGCAGCCTCTCCTTCCCCCCATCCTGAAGGGAAACGAGGGATTCTAACAGGGTGTGGAGAGTGCCCTGTAAGGGACACATCCAGGGAGAGACTGGAGCCCAAGAGGGGGACTCCCTCCTCATCCCAGAGGGGTGGGGATGGCGTCCTGCAGGAGGTGACATCCCTGGAGAATGAGCAGGAAGTAGGCGAAGAAAGAGGGGGACGGTGTTCCAGGCAAAGGTTTGGAGGCGTGAGAGTTTCCACATTTGGAGCGAGGGTCTGCAGCCACCTGTCGGGCCAGGAGAATGTGGAGCAGAGGAGCAGGTGCAGCCCAGAGCAGGTGGGGAGGCAGGTGGAGCCTGGGCCCTGGTTCCATGAGGTCCAGGCTCTGTCCACTCACATCTTCCCATCATCAGCGCCCCTCCCTCTCTGCCGACACTGCCTAGAACCAAGAAACTGCCTGACTTGTCCCCGGCCACAGCTGGAAAGTCGGGATCCCGTGGAAATGTCTCCCCCTCTGCACCAAGAGCGAGAACATGTACACACATGCGACAGAGAGAGATGCACAGCAAAACTTGCTCAGAGACACAAGAAATCTAAGATCCTGCCCTGAATTTTCTAGCATAAATATAAGAGGCCGCAAACTCACAAAAACATCCTAAAGATGCAAAGTCCTGCTCAGAATGTGCCAACACCAAACAAGCCCTGTCATAGCATCTGCACCTCAGAACGATCTCTCCCCTCACCTGTACCCCAACCTGCCCAGGGCCACCCAATACCCCCTCAGCCCGTCAGCTCTCCCTGCATCGGCCCCCACAGCTTCCCCACCCCCACCTCCCACTCCGGGATGTTTCTGGGATTATTTGCAATATGAACACTCAGAGCTTGGGAAGCCTGAGCAGCAACTGTATTGTGCTTTGCAACCTACCCCCGACTCCTCACGTCTCTTTTTCTGGAGAACACTTAGCAGTAAAGGCTACTTTATGAAGTCCCTAAAGATCTGAACTTTCCGCAGAATTGGCTGCAGCTTCTAGTAGGTTAGAGTCCAATTGGACTGAAGAAGAAGCCAGGAGCTGTGCTGGGGAGGAGGAGGGAGGGATGGAGCCACAGCCGGGGATCCATGCCAGGCTGGGGTCCCCTCACCGCCTTCCTGCCTGGCAGGGAGCAGAGAGAAAGCAGAATGTGGTGGGGGTTGGGAAGCAGACACAGCACGCCCCGGACAGGTCAGGGGACCTGAAGTCCCTGTGACACCTATTATCACTAACATCCTAGCCGGATCTGAAACGCCCCAAGAGCTGGAGGCCCCAGCTTCCCTTGCTCCCAGATGGTGAGACCCAATCAACTTCAGTCTACACCGCCCCTCAGATTGTGTCAGGCCGATGGATACTGCCCCAGGGTGGGGGTGGGGGGCAAACATTCACTTCCCTCCGCCGCAGACCCTACGGGAGGGGCAAAGCCGAGTTCTGTAAGGGAGTGGGGGGTTAGTAGATGCAAACTCTTACGTTGGGAATGGACGGACTGCAAGGTCCTGCCCTGCCGCACAGGGAACCGTATCCAATCACCTGCATCAGGACATGATGGAAGATCACATGAGAAAAAGAAGGTGTGTTGCAACAGAAGAAAGGGTGGGGGAAAAATGTAATTGTAATGTATACATGTAAGGATAACCTGACCCCCTCGCTGTACAGTGGGAAAATAAAAAAAATTATTAAAAAAAAAAAAAAGGTGTATCTGAAAGGATGAAAATGCAGCCTAACCCTCCAAGACCCCAAGAAGGTAGTAAAGAGCCCTAACTCCAGCTTCCTAAAAAGCCCTAGATGCCCCGAATTCCAGACCCTGCTCGCTGCCAGTAAATAGGTAGAAGGTCACACTTCTTGCTGTTCCAGGGCCTGCTATCCTGGCCTAAGTAAGATAACAGGAAATGAGTTGACTAATCGCTTATCTGGATTCTGTAAAACTGACTAGCGCAATAGAAGAATTGATTACACATTGAAAGCCCTAGTGACCTATCTCAACTGCAATCTGTCACTCTGCCCAGGAGCCCGCGCAAATGCGGACCTCCGGAACTGTAGGAAAAATGATTGGTCCACGGAGCGCGGGCTCTCGATGTTTTAAAACGATTGGTCCACGGAGCGCGGGCTCTCGATGTTTTAAAACGATTGGTCCACGGAGCGCGGGCTCTCGATGTTTTAAAACGATTGGTCCACGGAGCGCGGGCTCTCGATGTTTTAAAACGATTGGTCCACGGAGCGCGGGCTCTCGATGTTTTAAAACGATTGGTCCACGGAGCGCGGGCTCTCGATGTTTTAAAACGATTGGTCCACGGAGCGCGGGCTCTCGATGTTTTAAAATGATTGGTCCACGGAGCGCGGGCTCTCGATGTTTTAAAATGATTGGTTTGCTACGCGCAGGCTTTGTTGTGAACCCCATAAAAGCTGTCCCCATTCCGCACTCGCGGCCGCAGTCCTCTACCCCTTCATGGCGTACGACTGTGGGCCCCAGTGCGCTTGGAATAAAAATCCTCTTGCTGTTTGCATTAAGACCAATTCTCGTGAGTGATTTGGGGTGTCGCCTCTTCCGAGTCCGGACGAGGGGGATTTTCCTTCTACTGGTGTTTTTATATCTACACATGACTGGGTCACTTTGCTGTACAGCAGAAATTGACAGAACCCTGTAAATCAACCATACTTTAATTAAAAAAAAAAAAAAAAAAAAAGATGAGAAGCTTAACTCTCCCAGGTGAAAAAAAAAAAAAACAGAAGAGGCTCGCCCAGTCCACCTCAATCCCCTCTCTGAGAGCATTTTCTTCAGAAAACTTGTAATTGGAAGCAATTTCTCTGTCTCCTTGAAATGTATGTAAATCTTTTCAAAAGCCAAATAAGCCTCCTGCCAGCTTTATGACCCTGGCATCTTTTTCAAGGACTCGAAAACCATTTCTATGAAATGTCATCATCAGAGAAGACAGCACCCCATCTCCAGCTTTTGTTGGGAGAGTAGGATCCCAACTCCTGGTTGCAGTTACAAAACTGGCCCTGGTCAGAGTTCCCGTCACGGCTCAGCAGTTAAGGAACCCGACTAGGAACCATGAGGTTGTGGGTTCAATCCCTGGCCTGGCTCAGTGGATTAAGGAGCTGGCATTGCCGTGAGCTCTGGTGTAGGTCACAGGTGCTGCTTGGATCCTGCGTTGCAGTGGCTGTGGTGTAGGCCAGTAGCTACAGCTCCGATTCCATCCCTAGCCTGGGAACCTCCATACGAACTAGCCCCGGTCTTAAAGAGATGAGTTTATTTTTCTTTTGGCTAAAGACCGTTAGCTAACACAGATGGCCATGCCAATCACCAGGCGAATCTTGGAAGAACTGTTTGTGGCCAAGAGTGCTCTCAACTTCTCCTGCCTCCTGGGCAATAGTGGCTTGTCTCTAGAAAGAGGGGTGCTCTCTTTCCAACTTTGCCCTCTCTGAGCAGATTGCCTGTGACCCTCAGGCAATTGTGGTTTAATGCCTATTCGCTAATAAAATGGTTTTCTTTCCTCTGTGGAGAGATTTGCTGGGCTGGGAGGAGAGTTTGTTTTAAATTCTATTTCCCCGGCAATTCCCACACTAAAGGGAGTTCACGGCAGTGTTCCGCCCAGGCCATGAGGTGGGGGTCGGGTGGACACGGCAGGAAGCCTGTGGGCCCCGTCAAGGTCATATCCTGCCTGCGGGAATAACGGAGCCTGGATGTCATCTGTAAGGGGGGCGGGAGGAGCTCAAGCCCAGCTGCTAGCCTTGGTTTCCCAGCCCCCACCCAGCACTCACCACCCCCAGGGCTCTTGGCCCTGGGTTCACCTTGCTCTTTCAAGCATTGATCGTTCAACTTCTTTTGTTTTCCTCTTTGGCACAGTAATCCTATTTAGCAGTTCTTTTCTGCTTTGCATACAAAGCCGGTGTATAATAGATGCACAGCGGGCGGCTCACAGATTCAGTTTCTGTCTGCTGGGTCCCCTTTGTTCCCCCAGTCAACCTCATTCATCTGGACCCCATTCATGACAATTTTTTTTTTTTTTTATCACTTTTCTGGGCAAAGACCAAAGCGCACTTTGCTTCCTCTGTGGAAAAAAAGATTATGTCAAGTAAATTTGTCAACACATTTGCTGGGAAGCATTTAATTGACTTGAGAGCAGCAATTCTTTTGGAGCCTTTCCGGGCATCTTTGCATGCTGCACTGCTGCAGCTGATTCTTCTCTTCCTCCTCCCTCCCCACAGCTAGCTGGGAAGCCCACAGAGGACAGGCCCCTGGTCACCTGGTCTCTGCCCTGGTCAGGCTGGAGCTGGTCGGCTCTGGCCTGGAGAGGCCTTTTTGTTCGAGCTTTTAGGATCCAATTCTCAGCACTGCCTGCACTTTTATCGCCTGGGGAGCTTTAAAAATATAGATGCTGATATGCACATCCCACCACAGCGTTTCTGCCTTCATTGATCTGTGGTGGCACCAGGGCAGTATCCGTCAGGGCTCCCAGGTGATTCTAAGGTGAATGGAATGGGATCTCTGTCCCTTAGGTCAGGTCCCTCCCTCCCAGTGAGTTACGTAAGTAAATAAGTGAGTTAAGACGTAGCTCAGCCCGGGTCCCCACTTCCCTACTCTGGCTGCTCATTAAAGCACCTGAGGAGATTTCCAGACGCCTGGCACCAAGCCTAGCGATGCTGACTTTATTGGGCTGGATGGAGCCCAGGGAACCAAGAGCGTCTGGTGTGCACCCAGGTGTGAGAACCACCCAGACAGGGGAAAGAGCCCTGGCTTCTTGTCAGACTGACCAGAACTAGAATCGGGGCTCTGCTGGGCAGCTTGGAGCAGGTTGATTAACCTCTCTGAGCCTTAACTTTCTCACTCCCAACATGGGAAGGGTCACTCTCCTTGCAGCGTGGACAAAAGCCTGCACACATAGGGGTTTCCTCCACCCTCCCAATACAACATGAGTTAAATGTCTCAATAACTCTGTCTCATGCAAATTTACTCTCGGTAACTAATCATGCTACCAATAAAATTTCCGTTTTTATTAATAAAGCCGTGCTGCTTTGGGGGTGAGGAAAAGAGGAGGCCCATTCTTCCAGTCCTTGGTGTCATGACAGCCACTCCTTATCTCATTAAACTCCATTCAGGGTGCTGGCACTTTTCTATCATATTTTATGTCCTGCCCCCTCTCTGGAACCCCCTGGGGGAAATCTTTGCCTGTATTTAAAGCCCTGCATGCTAGATGTGACTGCAAAGAAATAAATGCTTTTCTGTTACAAATGATCACATTTGTATCGCAATATGAATACGATGTGCTCTGACTTAGGAAATGAGCTTCGAACTTGAAAGGAGATCAGATGAATTCTAGACCATCCGTGTGCCTTTGGCCAACGCCCCGCCTCTCTCCTGACCTTCATGTGCTCAACTGAATTTTAGAATGAGATGCTGAAAAATGGGGTTGAAAAGAGCGCTCCGACTACAAAGGGTATACGATTCTGTAGTTCGTCCCTGAGGCCAACATCAGCAGGCAGAAGACGGGGTCTCACAGCACTGCGGGCAGTGACTGTGAGGCTTTAAAAGGATCTCCTTTCCTGACGCGCATCCTTCCATCAAACTTTCCGAACCTGCTCTTGGTACCACACTCTGCCAGGGGTAGAGAAGGGTGAAGATTAAATAGCTGTGGATTCTGCCTGCCAGCCCTCAAATAGATGGCTGTTTGGAAGTTCAGATAAATCATGCATGCAACTAACTCTAATGCACCGTAGAAAAGATGTCCAGCTGGGGGTGAGGGAGAGCTTGCCAGAGCGGGTAGTATTTTAACTGCACCTTGAGGAGGAGAAGAGTTTAGGCAATAGGGCAGGAAATACCTTCCTTCTAATGGCAAGGATACTGAGGAGCCTAGGTTGTGAATAAAGAGTGGTGTGAGGGGAAAGGGCATAAAGAGAATCAATGGGAAATAGAGGGGAAAGACAGACAGGCAGTTCCCAGGGCACTTGGATTACTTTAGGGTGTTCCTAGAGGTGAAATCCCTGGTTAAAACGAGTGCATATTTTGAGGACTTTGGTACACATTGCTCAAGTAGCCTCCTGAAAGGATGCCCTGATGTCCACTTCAAAGGCAGTGAGATACCAAGAGCTTTGATCTAAAATTGTGGGACATGGAGTTCCCTTGTGGCTCAGTGGGTTAAGGATCCAGCCTTGTCACTGCAGTGGTTTGGATTGCTGCTGTGGCATGGGTTCGATCCCTGGCCTGGGAACTTCCGCATGCTGTGGGTGCAGAAGAAAGAAAGAAAGAAGGAAAGAAAGAAAGAAAGAAAGAAAGAAAGAAAGAAAGAAAGAAAGAAAGAAAGAAAGAAAGAAAAAAAGAAAGAAAGAGGGAGGGAGGAAGGGAGAAATGATCCTAAGGAAGTAAGCACGAATATTTGAAAGATTTATCTACACGATTAGGCATGAGAACACTGTTTATGAGAAGAAAAAAAATCATCAAAAACAATCTAAAGTTTCAACCAAAAGAGATTGGTTAAATAATTTATGGCAGAGTCGTACAATGCCAGCATTATAAATTACATTGTGGACGAATATTTAATACCATGAAAAAAAGTTGAAGACAACTGAAAATACCACATTGCAAAAAAATGGTATCCCTCTATGATCCTATTTATGACAGAAGAAAGAATATATATACACATCTATAGAGACACAAGGGAGAGAGAAGAGCTATGCATAAAAAACATAAAACAGTGATTTCAGGACCGTCAATTATAAGAAATTGAAAGCAGCTTCTCTGGACATTGTCTACGAGAGTGTTCATTACTTATATAATCAGAATAAAAGATACTCTGTTTCTTAAAGTGCCATCTCCCCAGGCACAGGGCGATATCGCCCATCTGAGCTATGCCCAGGCAGGAGCTGGGTGCTGCGTGCTGGGCAGCCACACTGCTTGGGGGCAGGCCTAGCCCCAGGAGGGTCCTCCAGAGCTCCTGGTGCCCCAGAGCTCAGCCATGCAGGGTGCCATGCAGCAACCACTTTTGCAACAAGCTGCAGGAAAAATGCCCTTGGCAGCCCGGCCTCAGCCCTGGGCAAACAGATCTTCCCACTCCTTGGCCCCATTACAGGATCTGATGGGACAAACCAGGACTCGGGCCTGATGGTTGCATAAAAGCGGGATGGATGGATTCTCTGGTCATTGCGTTCCACTCCAGTGAGCAGGCACATTTGCACTCCTTCCCCTCCCTGCTTGCTCAGCCCACAAGGCCAGGTGCCTTCTTCAGGGAGGTAACCCCAGCTGGCAGCGTGCTCTGAATGCCCCTGCTCTAATTACTAATCAACATTTGTAGGCTTTCCTGTTGTGGCTCCGAAATAACAAACCTGACTAGGACCCATGAGGTTGCAGGTTCAATCCATGGCCTCGCTCAGCCGGTTAAGGATCCGGCGTTGCCATGAGCTGTGGTGCAGGTCACAGGCACAGCTCGGATCTGGCATGGCTGTGGCTGTGGTGTAGGCTGTAGGCCGGTAGCTATGGCTCTGATTCGACCCCTAGACTGGGAACTTCCATGTGCCTTGGGCGCCACTCTTAAAAAACAGCAACAGCAATAATAATAATCAGTATTTGTACAGTGGCCACCAAGTGCTTTCCTTGTAACAGCCTGAATTACCATCACAAGAACCCTGGGAGGCGGCACCTTAATGCTGTCACTACAAAGGAGGAAAGAGAGGGAGAGAACGATTCGAAAGTCACAAGCTCATTAATGGCAGCACTGGGGTTTTAACTCAGACAGTGTGGCCCCAGGGCCAGACCTCAGACACGCCATGTCATACAGCCTCTCTGACAGACTATCGGTGTCGCGGTCATGTTTCCATGGAGATTTAGAGTTGTTCCCAGATGTTCCTGGAAGACGGAATTCCTCGAGCATCCCTGAGAAGGTGCTATATGCACTCGGTTGTGGGAGAAGTGCAGGTAGCCTAGCAGGACTAGCTTCCAGCTGCTAGGGCGTGTCCACAGAGGGTTACGCAAGGAGTCCAGTAAAAGGGACAGAACTAGCCTGGTGACTCGGGAAGCCTCGGGATGCATAAGTCTCAACCTGCTGTAGGATTGAAGGCTTCTTCCTCCTTCTCCACAGCATCTTCCCAAATGCCTCTTCAGCCCTGGGTACCTGGGGAGGGTCTACCTCTACCCAGGATCAGGGTCTGAGTTCTTCCACTTCTGTGGGGAAGAGATTTTAGGGTGGAGAAAGAGCACGCAGCCCAGAGGGTGAGCCTATTGGAGTCAACCTCCTGGCTCTTAGCTCTTTCTTCAGGGTTTCCAGGCTGGGTTCCAACCCAGGATGTAAGAAGCCGTTTCCAAGTCTGGGCCAATCAGCACAACCATATGAGCAGGTTATCTCCGCGCTGTGGGATTAAGGATGATTTTTTCTTCATGGCTTCAGTTCTTTGCATTTTCTAATTTTCTGCAATGAACGTGATTATTTGGGCAATTAAATAAATAACTAAACGGAGGGGAAGTCACTGTTCCTGCTCTGCTCTTTGCACGGCTCTGTTCCCAACATTTTGTAGACAACAAAGCTTGAGGTGGCCTCTAGTTCCTGTGGGGTCCTCAGAGCTCCTTCCGTCCTTTACACCAGCAAATCTCCATCTCCACCCTTCCTTTTCACACCCTCCACCACACACTAATCTACTCAAAACCTTGCAGATTACACAGAATTTCCCAGGCCTGAGCCTGCTGGCCTCCCAAGCCCCCGACTTCATGAGAAGCCATCTTTCCTGTCTGTGAAGATGATGCTGGGATCCATCCTTAGCCCCTCACTGGGACTTCAGACCCCATTCACTGCTGGACACCTGCAGCCAGATGTTCAAAACAACCGCATTCACAGCAAGCATCGTAGTCCCACCCTTCTCACTACCCTCCACATCCAGCCACCTCCCCATCTCCTTTGTCTCTGCCAGAGGCACCATCATTTGAGCTCTTGTCAGGAAAGTTTATGGAACTACGGTCTTTTTTTTTTGCTTTTCTCTAGGGCTGCTCCTGCAGCATATTGAGATTCCCAGGCTAGGAGTCTAATCGGAACTGTACCTGCCGGCCTACACCAGAGCCACAGCACCGCAGGATCTGAGCCGAGTCTGCAACCTACACCACAGCTCACGGCAACACCAGATCCTTAACCCACTGAGTGAGGCCAGGGATCGAACCCAACACCTCATGGTTCCTAATCAGATTCATGAACCACTGAGCCACGAAGGGAACTCCCAAGAAAGTTTATGGAACTATGATTGCTTAGTTTCCTCCCAGAAAAAATTCAGTTCAGGGGGCTATTGTTCTTTTATTCCAAATGTCTCTTGGATGTTTCCTTCCTCCATGTCTCACTCATGCTCCTGGACCATGGCTGAGGCCCAGGGCTAAATCTTACACTTTTATATCTCCAGGATCTAGCACAGTGCTCAGCCTGCGGTATGAATTCAATGTATACTTTCCTGGTTGAATGAGTGAATGAACAAATGGCTGCAAACATAATCTTCTATACTTTGTCTCTTTGATTTTAGTTTTCTTCCCTGCAATTCTTACATTTCTCTGCTGGTTGAATCTCCCCAAATGGTGACTTGAACAGATGAATTTCCTCTCGTGCTTTCAATGGCTCCCCCTCTCTGCCAAGTCCCTTCGAAATCCAGCCCCTCTTTGCCTTTATAATGGATTTGTTCTCTCGCTCCCTGAGGCCCTCTTCCAGCTCTGATCCCACGGAAGCCAGCAGACCTCATGATGGGCTGTCCATCCGTCTGGGGAATTGCTGGGCGGCCTGGCTCCCTGGCCCTGCTCTACTTTGTCAAGCTGTAATCTTCAGCCCAGCCATCAGAGACGTGTGATCATGAAGTCAACGTTATATATGGTCAGGGTTTATTCCACGGACGTTTATTGAGGGCCCATTATGTACCAGACACTGCTTAAAAAAAGTTTGCTCAATGGAGTTCCTGTCATGGCTCAGCAAAAAACGAATCTGACTAGTATCTATGAGGATGCAGGTTTGATCCCTGGCCTTGCTCACTGGGTTAGGATCCAGCATTGCTGTGAGCTGTGGTGCAGGTCGCAGATGCGGCTCAGATCTGGAGTTGCTGTGGCTGTAGGCCCGTGGCTACTGCTCCAATTGGACCTCTAGCCTGGGAACCTCCATATGCTGCAGGTGTAGCCCTAAAAAGACCAAAAAAAAAAAAATTGCTCAAAGCTTCATTGAACAGTTTCTAGAGAACTTACTATGTATCAGGACTGGGGCTAGGACTGGGCACACCCAGCCTTGACTCTCATGGAACTTACACTCTCATGATGGAGACAAACATATTGATAAATCAGTAATTCACAGATTGAGTGATTGTCGGTTTTTGACTGGTGCTATGTGGAAAGAAATACGGTGTTCTGACAGATGATAATAGGCAGGACATCAGTCATTCGCAGAAAGAACTCAGAACTTTCATGAATCTGGTGGGCATCTATGGGCACTGACCGCATCAGGCGCTGTGCCAGGGGCAGGGAACAGGAAGGTGAGTAAGACATGGTCTTTGCCCTTGCGGAGCTCACCCCTGAGAGGCCACGTACGTACCGGAAGAATAAATCCCAGTCCCCCACCCACCCTCCTACACACAAATGTTTGACTCAATTATCCTGTTGCTTTTCAGTCCAGTCTGCAGGCCCATGTAGATGCTCTTCAGTGTGGGTTGAAAAGGTGTTGGGATTGTCTAAAATCAGAACAAAGACCTAACTTCTGTCTGCCTTTCCTCTCCCTCATCAGGGCACCATCAGTGACTCCACAAAGCAGGGGGCTCTGTAAGGCCACCTCCTAACCCTAGTGCACCCGCGTGAGCCTGCAGCTCGTGGCTGCCCTCTGTGCAGAACCGCAGGAGCCACATCAGCTGAGAACTGGAACCTCTGCCGATGCCATGCGTTGGGAACTCCCTTGACGGCTCTGAATCTCAGGCCCTCATCCACAACAGGGAAATAAGCTCCACTCTGTCTCTTTCTTTTATCTCTTTCTGTGAGTTTCCATCAATCAAAAGAGATCATGAAAGTGCTTTGAAAAAGAAAAAGGACTATTCATATTTAAAATGCTAGAATTGGAGTTTCCATTGTGGCTCAGCCGGTTGAGGACCCAATGTTGATGCTGTGAGGATGCGGGTTCGATCCCTGGCCTCATTCCATGGCATAAGGAGCCAGCATTGCCCAAAGCTTCGGGGTGTAGGTAGCAGAGGCAGCTTAGATCTGGTATTTCCCTTGCTGTGGTGCAGGTCTCAGCTGCAGCTCGTTTGACCCCTAGCCTGGGAACTTCCATAGGCCACGGGTGCTGCCCTAAAAAAAAAAGAAAAAAGAAAAAACAAATCGATAAAGTGCTAGAATTACCTTTTTTGGGGGGTGGCGGGCATGGTGTACCCATGGCATGTGCAAGTTCCCAGGCCAGAGATCAAACCCCTGCCGCAGTTGAAACCTTCACCACAGCTGCAGCAATACTACATCCTTAACCCACTGCATCCAGAGGGAACTTCCTAGAATTACCTTTTTTTTAATTGTGAAGGTTTTCAAGGTTTGAACCAAAAAGATTTTAAAGGTTTTCTATTTAATATTAAAATCAAGTCTCTCAGAAGTTTGAGAAGGCACCATATTTGAGCGTAGTAAGCACTGTTCACTTGGTACCCAAGACCCATTTCTGCTCTCCGTCTTCCAAGTTCACAGAACCCCAGTTCTTTCAGGTAAGAACAGAGCTTCCCAAGCTCCGGTGGGGGGGACTTCTGATTGGTCTAAGTCAGTCACAGGGCGTTCCTGTTGTGGCTCATTGGGTTAAGAATTTGACCAGTATCCTTGAGGATGCAGGTTCGATCCCTGACCTCGTTAGTGGCTTAAGCACTTAATTCATAAGAATCCGACATTGCCATGAGCTGCTGTGTAGGTCACAGATGTGGTTGGGATCTGGCATGGCTGTGACTGTGGTGTAGGCCAGTAGCTGAGGCTCTGATTCATCCCTTAGCCTGGGAACTTCTATATGCTGAGGGTACCGCCCTAAAAAGACCAAAAAATAATAAATAAATAAATCAGTCACGGGAATCACATTCCATTTTGCCAGTGATTGGCCTATATCCCAGTTCTAATCAATGAGAAATAAGGGAAAATGTGACTTCTCTTCCCCAACTTGAAATAGAATTTCAAGAGGCGAAAATATTTTGCCTCTGCCCTGCCCTTCCTACTGAACACTCGTGTGAGGACGTGACGCCTGAAGGAGCAGCATCTGTCTTGCAACAGTGAAGCAATAAGCGTAAGGACATGATGGAAGAACAGAAGTCAGAAGCAGCAGGATTCTTGATGGTGCCAAGGGACTTCTGCACCTGCCCTCCTCCAGCCTTCTGTTTTTTTGCTTTTTTTTTTCTTCTGTCTTTTCAGAGCCACACTTGCGGCATATGGAGGTTCCCAAGCTAGGGGCTGAATTGGAGCTGTAGCCACTGGCCCACACCACAGCCACAGCAACACCAGATCCGAGTGGTGTCTGTGACCTAGACCACTGCTCACAGCAACACTGGATCCTTAACCCACTGAGCGAGGCCAGGTATCGAGCCTGCGTCCTCATGGATGCTAGTCAGATTCGTTTCCACTGAGCCACAACGGGAACTCCCCAGCCTTCTGGTTTTAAGAGACAATGAAATGCCGTTAATGCTTGAGTCACTATTACTTGTAGCCAATTGCAGATGTAAGTCAGTCTCTAAGGAATGTGACTTGACAATGTATTTCTATTTTGAATGCGCATGCCCTTTGATTCAACAGTTCTATTTTCAGAATTTCTCCCACAGATGTACTCACACAGTGCTTAAATAAGTGCATTTGAATTATTAATTATAACATTATGTAGGTAACAATGGTTGATGGATTTGGTTCACCTGTAAAATGAAAAACATGCTGACTTTCAAAAGATTGGCACAGCTCCATGTGTTAGTAAGAAATCGTATTCTAGATATATTAAGTGAAATAAGTGAGATTAATAATGGTTGATGCTGGATGGTTGTACATGGAGATTTGTAATGCCCTTTTTCCTTGGAAATGTATCATGGAGATTTGAAATTTTCCCAAATAAAAAAAATTAAAAGCAAGGGGCAAGGAACAGTAGCTTGAATACTGTGGCATATTCTCTCTTTTTTTTTTTTTTTTGGCTGCACCCATGGCATGTGGGAGTTCCACAGGCCAGGGATCAAACCTGAGTCACAGCAATGACAACACCAGGTCCTAAACCACTAGGCAACCAGGGAACTCCATATTTTTGCATGTGTGCCTTTTTAGGGTAGTAGATGGATAAAGGATAGAAAAAGAATATCCATAGAAGGACACACCATGAACTGGGAACAATAGTTACTTCTAGGGGGAAAAGGAAAACTGGGGGGATCCTAAGTTTTCATCTCTGTCTCTTCTGAATTTTTCTAAAAAAACACAATATTTTATAATATAATATTTTATTTTAAAATAAAATAATTTATTAATCAACCAAAAAAAAAATAGGTAGGTGATGGATAGATAGGTAAATAGAGGCAGTCCATACCCTCGCATCGTGATCTCAAGTGCTGCTTGATATTCAGGCAATAACTCTGGTCCCCTTCTGACCTGTGACCCTAAAAAAGGCACTGCAGAGACAAGTAAGCCAAAGCTGCCAAGGTCCTTGTCTATAAGCTAAGTCTCTACTTAAAACCAAGTTACGAAGATGTTGGGGACAAGGAAAATTTGACTGTAGTGGGTGCCACAGCCTATGTATGAAAAACAACATAAAACATCATTTCCATGGGAGGTAAAAGATTTTCTTTAAAAAGTAATCCCATCATAGACAGTCTTTGTTGTTGTTTGTTTGTTTGTTTGTTTGTTTTGGCCACACCTGTGACCTGCAGAAGTTCCTGGCCAGGAACTGGTACCACAACAGTGATCTGAGCCACAGCAGTGACAACACCCAGTCCTTAACTTCTAGACTACCAGGGAACTCCCGTAGGCACCTTTTTAAAAGCAGAAAATCACAGAGATTAAAGATCATTCCTGATCTCGCTCCCAGTAGTGACAGTGTATATTTTGGTGTGAATTTGTGTGTGTGGGCACATGTGTGATCAGACAATACATACTATTTTTGTAATCTGATTCTTTTCAACTCACCAAATGTAATTAGTCTTCCTACATCATGAAATATTATTTTACAACGTAATTTTTAATGTGTGCGTATTGCTCTTGTGTGGCTTTTCAATAATATTATCAATTTCCTGTCTTGGATGTTTAGCTGGTTTCCCACTTTTGGTAGCAGGATAATTATAAATCATGACCAATGCTAACCATTTCTGAGATACACAAATATACGGCTCAATTTCCTTCCTTTCTTCCTTCAATAAAGAGTTACTCAGAGCAAAACAACCAGGCTCAAACAAAACAATTATAAAAGATATTTTTTTAGATCTTTGGAAATATGCGAAGGCAGACTAGCTCATGATGTACCAGATTTGCTGTGGTGTGGCAATGGTCTTGTGACAATGGCCTTGTGGTAAAGGTAGAAACACTCCCTTATTTTTCAGAAAAACCTAGTAAAGTATTTAAAGATAAAATGTCATGCTGTTTGTAATGGCTTTAAAATATTTTAGTTCCCCCCCCCCCAATTAACTAAGCAAATAGGGGGAAATGACATTTGCTAAACCTAAATTTGCAATTTTCTTTCTTTCTTTTTTGCGATTTTCATTTAAAAATGTATCTTAGGAGTTCCCCCTTGTGGCTCAACGGAAAACGAACCCAACTAATATCCAGGAGGACGTGGGGTCGATCCCTGCCTCGCCCTGTGGGTTAAGAATCCGGCGTTGCTGTGAGCTGTGGTGTAGGTCGCAGGTGCTGCTAGGATCCTGCGTTGCTGTGACTGTGGCGTAGGCGGCAGCTACAGCTCCGATTCGACCCCTAGCCTGGGAACCTCCATATGCCGCGGGTGCGGCCCCCAAAAGATAAATAGATAAGTAAGTAAATAAAATATATCTTGAAAACGAAATACTTTGTGCAGGGCCCTGGACCCTGGGGGTACAGCTGTGAACAAAGCAGACCCTTGCCGTGTGGCGGATCTCACCGACTTGGGGGAGCGCGTTTCTGTGAGGCAGTCCCCAATGCAATGTGACCGGTGCCTCCAGGACTGTGTGAGCCTGGCTTTCCTCATCCGCTCCGCACCATCACCCCTGCAGGTGTATGTTCCCAGGCCAGCCTCACGGCGTGTCGCTGTGCTTCCCCGGCGCCCAGGGCCGTCGGATCCTACCGGCCAGAGGAATTGGCTGCGCCGGCCTCGCCATCCGCGCACCACCGGCCAGCGAGGGCGCCGTCTGAGCCCCCAGCAGGCTCTGAGGAACCCCCGGCTGCCACCCTGTCCCCGGCGGCCGTTCCCCGAGGCGCGAGAGGCCGATCCGGGCGTCACCTCGAGGATTTCTCATCCCTGCCAGCCGCCCGCAGCATTTCTGGCGGTTACCCGAGGGTGCGCGCGGAGCTCCTGGCGCAGCGGAGTCCCTCCCTCGAGGCCCCGACCAGCTCTGCCCGGGCCCAACGCTGCCCCGCCAGGCGGGGCGGGAGCTGGCGCTCGGGGTGGGCCAGGGCCTGCCGGGCAGTTGCGCAAGTTGCGCTCGCGCGTCTATAAGAGGGGAGGGCAGGCATGGAGCCCCGGAGGAATCGAGGAATCGCGGTGCCAGCAGCGGCGAGGTAAGGGCTGGGCACTCTTTTCTCCTTCTCCGAGGGTCTTTCTTGGCAGGCCACCCCACCTCACCCCATCCCGGTCCCCGGGGGAAACTGAGGCGAGGGAAGGGACCTGCAGAAGGCTTGGTTCTGGATTGCGGTAGCTTTGCCCCAGAAAACGGCTGGGGAGCGGGAGAGCTTTGAATTTGGGGCTGGACTGTGCCTGTGCCCTCGGGGCTGGAATCTGCGCTCCAGGAGCCAGCCAGGGCCCCAGGAGACTTCCAGAGCCGCCAGCCCTGTGGCTAAGATGCTTTGGAAATGGCCCTGAGCACACCCGCAAAGATCAGGGTACCCCGCCCCCATGTGCAGGGGCCGTGCATTGAGTTTCTGAGGAGGCGCCTTGCTCTGTGGAGGAGAATTCGGGCCCCATTTAGCAGTGGGGTTCCTGAGTTTTGAATGGGAGGGGCTGTGTAAAGCGAAGGCCTAGGGCAGGAAGGTGGACAGAAAGTGTCTGAAGAACCTGAGCTTCCGGGGGTTGGACGCCAGATCTCATTGCCTCTGGCCTCAAAGTTCTGCAAAGTCCCTTCTACACTAGAGATGAAATGGAGTTTCTCTGAGGCGACAGAAGAGCAGGTTATGGGAAAGGCCTGTTCCTGACACATTTCTCAGTTACCTGTTACCCTCTCTCCAGCCCAAACTGAAAATACACACTATTGACAGGTGGGCCCCAGGTGAGACCTACCAGGCCCCACCTCGAGCCTGCCTTCTTTCCTGGCTCAGTTTACATTTCATTGTGGGTGTGTCTGCCTTTCCACTCCAGTTTCTATAGCTTTAAGACGTGACGCTTTGCAGGGAGTTCCCGTTGTGGCGCCGCAGCCGAAACGAATCTGATTAGGAACCATGAGGTTGCAGGTTCAATCCCTGGCCTCGCTCAGTGTGTTAAGGATCCAGCGCTGCCATGAGCTGTGGTGTAGGTCGCAGAGGTGGCTCAGATCTGGTGTTGCTGTGGCTCTGGCATAGGCCGGCGGCTACAGCTCTGATTAGACCCCTACCCTGGGAACCTCCCTATGCCGCGGGTGCGGCCCTAAAAAAAGACCAAAAAAAAAGATGTGCTGCTTTAGAAAATGGATCCTTAAATACAGTTCGATCCGAGTGACACAGTTGGCCTGGTTGTCCTGTGAGAACAGCAGCTTTGGAGAGGACAGGAAGGTAGTCCGCAGGGGAGGTGGGGCAGAGGGTGGGGACTTGAAGGCGCCACCCAGGAGCACAAGCTGGAGGACTCCCGGGCTGGCCTCTGTCCGCTCACCGGCGTTTGCTCTGCAGAGTCCTGAGGTGGGCAGGGGTCCGCTGGGACTAGGGGCGCGCAGGGTGTCCACTCCCTTTCTCACCAGGAAGGTGCACAGAACCCTAGCGGCTCCCACTCTTGTCAGCCTGGGGAACAGGAAGGCCTTGCTGAACCTGGCTCCCATTTAGGCGCAGGGGCGGGGAGAGGCCAGAGCCAAACAGGGGGTGTGATTCAGTCCTTTCCTTCTCAAGCGGTTGAGGACATCGGGCTGAGGGGAATGTTTCCATGTTGGCCAAAGGAGCGTCCTCCTAATATTTTGTACATCTTATGCCCAAAATAACTCTTCCTGGTATTTGGGGGAAATATTTTCCTCCCCCTCCATTCCAGGAAATGGCTCCAAGCGCCAAGGACAGAGCCAGGGAGATTGCAATGAATTCTTGCCCGTCAGCCCCAGGCGGATGCCTCTCGTGTCTGAGTGGCCCATACAGGGTGTGGAGCTGGCCACTTGGGAGAGCTCTCTTCGCAGAACCCGGCTCATCGTCCCCGCTCTAGCCCAGATGCCACCCGCCTAGGGGTCCGCGGGGGTCTGCGGGGGGTCAGGGAGAGAGAAGGGCTCCCAGGACATGAAGTCCTGGTGGTGTGTGCATCCTTGAACCACATGCACTTCATTTAAGGGAAAACGGAGCCAAACGCTCTTGCAATCTGTCCATTACTAGGCCCGATCCCCACCAGCAGCGGGATTCCAGTGGTGGCAGCTCCCTGGTGCCCTGCCAGGGAACGCCTTGAAATTCTTCTTTGTCCACACAAGTGCCTCAGAGAAGTAGAAAGAGAGGTTGTTTCTACTGAAAAACACCACACCTGATGCCTGGGCCCATGGAATCCTTGGCACTTACTTCCCGTGTGACAACAGATGTGCCTTGCTTCTCAGCACACTGCGTTTTACGGTCGTTCCTGCTCAACTTGCCAGCTCTCTGGAACTGAATTAATGATCAAGGCCAACATCTCACCCATCCTAGAGAAGATTTCATCTCCATCTGTGCACATGTTGTTTGTACTGTGGGGTGCTCCAGGCTGGGGTATGCCAAGGAAGAGGGGGGGAAAGCCACAGGGAAAACAGAAGGGGGTGAGCCTCTGCGAAGGGCAGGGGCTCAGAGCACAGCAGGAGGAGCCAAGCTGATGAATGGGACCAAGAGGGTAGTTAAGATGGAGCAGAACTCAGGAAGCTGACGGGAATGGGGCCCACGTGATGCCAGAGGGCACCTCTAGGGTGCACAAAGCCAACCACGGTCCCTGAAGCATTTGCTATCTTCCTTAAGAAAATTTCTTAGGGGAGTTCCCAGCGTGGCGCAGCAGAAACAAATCTCACTAGGAACCATGAGGTTGTGGGTTCAATCCTTGGCTTCGCTCAGTGGGTTAAGGATCTGGTGTTGCCGTGAGCTGTGGTGTAGGATGCCAACGCGGCTCGGATATGGTATGGCTGTGGCTGTGGTGTAGGCGACCCTTAAAAAAAAAAAAAAGAAAAGAAAAGAAAAAGAAAGAAAGTTTCTTAGGAATTCGTGCTGGGCAAAAGTGAATTCTAGAATGTGACTTTAAAACGGGAGCATGTAGGTTAGCCTGAGGTAGACAGTGAAGATCAGGGATGGGAAATATTTCATTTATTCATTCAACAAATATGTAATGAGCCCCTGCTCTGTGCCAGGCCCTTGGGAGATGCTGGAACAAGTGGCATATCCACCCCTCTTGCACCTGGCAGACATCACTAATTGATCGCGGCACCCTCTCCCTCTGAGGCTGGTTGGAGTTTCAGATTCCTCTCCACACAGCACTCCAAGGAGCTGCTAAAAATTGATGAGAGCTGACCCAGGACTTGAAACCTATTTGTTATCCCTGATGAGATCAGATCTAAGGGGAGTTTCTGATGAACGGGAAGAATACAAGCCCCCGTACCCACATTCAGGCTACCAGTTAAGTTTGTTAACATGATTTCTCAAACAGCCTCCTGATTGCAAATAAGAGAAAGCCACTCATGCCAGCTCAGTGTTTTTCAAAAGTATGTTGCAGCCAACATTTAAAAAACAGAATGGAGGAGTTTCTGTTGTGGCTCAGTAGGTTAAGAACCCGACTAGTGGAGTTTCATTGTGGCTCAGCAGTTACAAACCCAACTAGTATCCATGAGGCAGATTAGCTCCCTGGCCTGGCTCAGTGGCTTAAGGATCCGGCTGTGGTGTACGTCGCAGACATGGCTCGGACCTGGCGTTGCTGTGGCTGTTGTGTAGGCCGGCAGCTGAGGCCTTAAATCTCAGGTCCTAGCCTGAGATCTTCCATATGCTGCAGGTGCAGGTGCAGGTGTAAAAAGAAAACAAACAAAACAGAGTGGAGACAAGCGTGCATCACCCATAATAAGGGTGAATTTCATTTCTTGACACTTGTTTCTCTTACATGTGCCTATCGATGTGTCTGCTGCATGAAAAGATACTTTCAGAAAGTTGAAAACTACTCACATGAGTAGTATATGTGGAAGAGTATCTCACTCTGGAGGCTAAGGACAGGGAGAGCCCAGAACCAGCAAGATCAGGAATTTCAGAAAGAAGGTCAAGAAAGAGTACAGGCATTGACCCGAATCCACGCTCAGTGGCTGGATGCCCCCTGGTCTCTCTTAGCCACTCCATGCCTAGGATGCCAACCATGGCTACCCTTGAGCTTCCGAGTCCTCAACTTGGAGCCCTACTTGAAATTCCTGGGAGAGATGCTAATTGACCCGGTCAGGAGCTGGAGGAGGAAGAGACAAGGAAAGGAAGGCCGAAAGAGTATTCCGGTTCTCTTGCCCACTGTTGCTCATGCAAATATGGCTTCTAGGGTTCGTGCATGTGTGTGCGTGCGTGCGTGCGTGCGTGCGTGTGTGTGTGTGTGTCCCGAGTAGATGAGATCCCCCAAAAGTCCTAACTACACACGGAGTCAAGCCTGGGGTAGTCTAGCTCTCCAGCATCACATGCTCTACCCTCTAAACCTGCTGAATTCTCCCAAACCCACCATGGTTTTCCCCAACTCCACACTATCCCCTTGGCCCTGCTTGCTCTCTTCCCCCTGGGGAACTCCTTTCCTTTGGGTCTCAGTGCAAAACTGTCCTCACCTCCCCAGAGTCACCCCCGTTCCCTATGCCCATGAGTCCTGTGCTCCCCCCTGATTCTATGTTCTTTTCCTTATAACCTTCACCAGGTTTGTTAAGATGAGTAGTTTAAGCTTCTGTCTGTTCCACTGGATTCCGAGTAACTTGAAGGACAAGGATCCAGCTTCTCTATTCGTCCTTTGAACTTTCCCCATCCCCAAGTCCCTTCCAACTTGGAGAAAGAGAGAAAGGAGGGAAGGAAGGCTGAGAGGGAAGAATGACAGGAGCCCCCAGGAAGAATTTCTACAGGGAGAAAGAGGGCATAGACTATCCAAGCTTTTGCCTTAAAATTAACAGTAATAAATGTAATGTGCATGAGCATACCAAATATTACTGGAGAGAGGGGTAGTAGTATTTCCTGATGGCTGGGGAAGAGAAGGAGGAAGGGAGAAGGATGTTCTGGGCCCCTTGCTATACCTTCTGGTACTTTCCACCAGGAGAAGACATACGAGCATGCGTAGCTCAAAGCTAGTGGCCTCCACTAGCAAATGCCTCTGTGACCCAGAGCTCTCCCCACCATCCCCCCACTGCTGGGATCAGAAGGCCATGGGCAGGCCTGACCTGGGCCCAGCAATCCCTCTAGCCTGAATCTAGAGAAGTGCCCCGCCCCCCGCAACCGTGACACAGAGGCCCCCACTTGGTCTGCTCTCTCCCCCAGGACAAGAGGGAAGGTGAGGGAGCTCGTACCTGGAGACCACCAGCTTCTTGGGGAAGCAGGAGGCAAGCTTATCTGTGAATAAGGGGCGGCGGGGGGGGGGGGCTGCATAGAGCTGCTGACTGGGGCCAAAGGAGTGTGGGCAGCTAAGGATGAGCGGAGGTGGGGCCGGGTCCAGGCCCCAGGTGAAATCAGAGTGGGGCGCTGTGGAGGGCTGATGGCGAAGTTATATGAGCCTCTTGGATTAGCCTCCAGCCTGCTTTCTGTGGTCACTTTTCATTACCTCGTACTGCCCTGGGGGTGGGGGGGGCGCTGGGGGCTCCATTTTCAGGTTTTTCTCTCTTCTTCCCCGCTGCAGCTGTGGCAGCAGATGGCGGTGGAGGTGATGGAGCGCGGCAGGGGAGCTGAGGCACAAGTTAGTGAGCAGGTGGCCCAGAGGATGCAGGGGGGGGGTGGTTAGCAGAGAGGCGGAGGGCACCTCAGGGTGGAGGGCAGCGCCAATGGCGAGGGGCATACCATCCAGCGGCCCCCTCCTCCCCAGCAGCGCCCCTCTCCCTCTCCAGGCTCTGCTTGAACGGCAGTCAGAGGAAAATGAGAGACAGGATATTGTACTGACATTCAGGCAGTTATTCTTTTAACTCTGAGAAAATGACAGCTCCTAAATATTCAAAACCACTTTGGAACCTTCTAGAGAGAAAAGACTTTACCACACAGGCAGATGGCTGACAGTTGCCTCTTTCTCTCCTGACTCCTCCCACCACCACCCTCTCCACTAGCTCACCAGTGGCTCCCCTCAGCACTCCTGGGTCCACATCTGCAGCCCTTTTTTTTTCCCCCTGAACTGAGACTCCCAACTCGAGCTGTTAGCTGGACGGGTCCATCTGAGGTCCCACCAGTACTAGCAAATCAGCACCTTCCAAACCCTCGTTATGGAGTTCCTGCTGTGGCTCAGCAGGTTACGAACCCGACTAGGATCCATGAGTACACGGGTTTGATCCCTGTCCCGGCTCAGTGGGTTAAGGATCCGGCGTTACCGTGAGCTGTGGTGTAGGTCGCAGACAAGTCTCAGATCTGGTGTGGCTGTGGCTGTGGTGAAGGCTGGCAGCTGCAGCTCCAATTCGACCCCTAGCCTGGGAACTTCCGTATGTCTCAGGCATGGCCCTAAAAAGCCAAAACAAGCCAAAAAACCCCAAAAACCAATAAGCAAAAAACTCTCGTTCTTAAATCTCTGCTCAGGCCTTTCCCAACTTCCATCTCCATCCTTGCCCCCTGGGGGGAAAGCATTAGCCTGGGAAGAAGCCCAGCCTCCCTGCCTGGCACTCACAGCCCGACCCCTCCCCGCCTATCATAACTCCCGTGCCAACTGAGGGACCGTTTTCTGAGCCGTCAGCTGGGGCTGCCTCTCTGCCCTACCTTCACACACCCAGCCCCCCTCCCCGCTTCGCAGGACCCTTATCAAATGCCACCTCCTCCAGGGTGCCTTCTCCATCTCTTAGCTGGAAAGAACAGCGACCACAGCAAATGAGTATTGGGGTTGGCCGTGCGCCAGGCACAGAGCTAGCACGTTCCGTACGTCATGTCATTTCAGCCACAGGGGGGAATGATGTCTTGTTTCATCCCCACTTGACAGCTAAGAAAACGGAGTCTCCAAGGGCCTATGCTCCAAACGGAAACAGCTCTGCTGCACTTTAGAGCTCCCCACTCCACACACGACTCCCTCCCCTGGGTTATCGCAGGCGTTTTCTTTATACCAGTTCTTATTTGCACTGGCATTAATTGGGTAAATTCTTAAACCGGTGTCTAAGGGTACAGTTTTGTTCTTTACTTTTATTTTTAGCATATAATACATGTAAGTCATTGTCAATGTCAGATACTGCGGGGTACTCCCTGGACTTCTCGGGAAAACCACTAGTCTTCACCCACCTCTGCCGTGTTTGCATGTCTCATCTCTGTCCCTGGCCTAGTAGGTGATAAATACGTGCTAGCTGTCAACCATCAAATAAATATTGGGTAACTATTAGGTGGCAAGTTCTGTGCTCAATGAAGTCGTTGCTGTCTCTCGAATTATCCCTCCCTCCCCAGTCCCTAAATCCTGCTCTTACCAGCTGGTGCCCCCATCCCCAAATCCCGGGCCACGACCAGGCCCCACCCAGGTACTGACACTCAGGTGAACCAAGAAAGACTCGATCTCATCCGATGGCTGAGGCCCACATCCAGGGGTATAAATTCATCGGCACTAAGTTTGGCTGCATTTAGCCGAGGCCCAAAATAACAGTGCCTTAACCAAGACAGAGGTTATGCCTCTTGCACACTCCGCACCAATCCAGAGAGAGGGGATCAGCGGCAGTGTGTCGTCTCGGCTCCAGGGAGTCCTCCGGACCGGGCCTCTTCCAGCTCCCTCCTCCGCCGTTCACACAGTCAGGTCCTCATCCTCCTGATCCAAGGGCACCTGAACGCCCGGTAACCACGTCCCGATTCAGGCAGCAGGATGGAGGGAGCATGGGAAAGGGAGGGGCGGAGGCACCCAGCAAGGGACCTGCCACAGGGCACTTGTGCTGATACTCAGTTGGCCAGGATTTTGTCACATGGCCGCAGCGGCTGGGAAGTATCGTGTCTCTTCTGGATGGTCACGGCCCTGTCTCAACTTGCATGTTCTGTTCCTGGGGAAGATGGGAGTCGATACTGGAGACAAGCACTAGCTTCTACGAAAAGGGCTAGATGTGTTGATGAGTGTGTGTGGTGTATGACGTGTGTGAGCGTGCCTTTTGTGTTGTGTGTGTCGGTGGGCCAGGGTCTCCCCGTCCGTTTTTTTCTTTCGGCCACACCCGAGGCAGGTGGAAGTTCCCAGGCCAGGGATCCAATCCGAGTCAGAACTGCAACCTACGCCACGGCTGCAGCAACACTGGATCCTTAACCCACTGCGCTGGGCCTGAGATTGAACCGGCGCCTCCACAGAGACAAGTCTGCTCATTAACCCACTGCGGCACAGCGGGAACTCCCTCCCCATCGCTTTGATCTCCCTCCAATGGACCTGTTCTCTCTGCAGCCCTCCAGGGAGCTCCCCTCACCCTGGCCTCTCCTCGTAGCCAGACCAGCTCAGCAGCATGTCCTCAGTTCAAGGAACTTTGATTTTTTCTTTCCGAGCCCACTGAAGCCTATTGTTGGTGGTGATAGATGGGGCTAGGAAAATTGCTTTTCCACCCCGTATTACGGGGTGGCCATTATGTGAGCGCGACTACAACCAGAGTTAATCTGGTGATAAATTCTCCTGGGAAGGAGGATGTCATTTTCGCATGAATCCTAGAAAAGGTTACCACTCCGTCTTGGACCGCAGGAGGAGAGCCCAGAAATACCAGGCACCCTATTGAGAGGGCCCAGGGGAGGCACCAGGCCAAATGCTAGCTTCATTTGGCTACAAGTAGTGTCACCGAGCTTTTCAAGCCCTGGTGAGTAATTATGCCATTGCAAAAGCACTGATATGTACTCCCCCACCGCCACCAACACACACACACACACACACACACACACACACACACACACACACCCGAGCAGGGGCTTTATAGGTTCATCTCAATTACCCTTTGAGCCAGGTGATGTTATTTGTTCCATTTTACTGATGGGAACTGATGCTTTAGGGAATTAAATGTCTAGCCCAGGTGTTCCCACTGTGGCTCAGCAGAAACGAATCTGACTAGGAACCATGAGTTTGTAGGTTCAATCCCTGGCCTTGCTCCGTGGGTTAAGGATCCGGCGATGCTGTGAGATGTGGTGTAGGTAGCAGACGGGGCTTGGATCTGGCGTTGCTGTGGCTCTGGTGACCCCTAGCCTAGCTCCAATTCGACCCCTAGCCTGGGAACCTCCATATGCTTTGGGTGCGGCCTTAAAAAAAGACCAAAAAAAAAGAAAATCTAGTCCAGAGACACACAGCTAATAAGGTCAGACCCCAGTGATGAAGCCTTGGGACTTCAACGCTGTGCTTCCACCTTTGCTAGGGGTTTGTGGAATCACTCCGGGGATTAGCACTGTTTAACTCCGTTCTTCAGACCTTTGGTGGAAATGTTTACTCAGGTAATAAGTCATTAATAGAGGCATAAATAACTTTTTAGGAGAGAAAACAAGCAGAAAAACATTTGAAGTGCCCTCTTCTGAATTACTTGGTGTTTTTCATGCATGAAGTTGGCATGGGGATACAATCTCATAGCTTCATCCTAGAGCCAGGTATTTGCTCCCATGTGCCATGGTCCCAGCTGCCCTTGGTTGGGCACTGGGGTGGCTTGTAATTTGGGCTTCCCCTTAAAGGCTGGAGAAACTAGTGGGGAAGAAAGTGGCCCAGGCTTTCCAGATGAGGCAGCTGTGGCTGTGAATCCCGGCTTTGCCTCTTACCTATTCAGTCTGGACAAGTTAACTACCTTCTTGAGCCTTATTTTCCCCTTCGATAAAATTCAGATTAAAAACTGTACCTTTGGAGTTCCCTGGTGGCTCAGTAGGTTAAAGACCTGGTGGTGTTGCTGCTGCGGCTCAGGTCACTGCTGTGCTGCAGGTTCCATCCTTGCCTGGGAACCTTTGCATGCTGTGGGCATGGCCAAAAACAAATTAAAAAAACAAAAAACAAAAAACACCCGTACCTGTGATCAAGCACCATGGACAATATAGAAACTGATTGCTTAGTTGTACTATATTGCCAGAATCTAATACTAATATTGCCACCTATGGACCAAAAATGCATTACCTGTTTTTATCAAGACCTAGTTGAATCAGAACACAAAAGCACAGGTGGAAGTTTGGCCATCTCCAGAAGCTTTGTGCTAATATTTACTTTTGATCATTTTTTCCGGCTCATCCATGCATACTTAGCACGGGTCGTTGACTACGGACCCACGTACATTGAACTGTATGACCTTTTGTCTCATGTATTTCATTAAAACTTTGCTGATTGATCGACATCTGGCTATTACTAGTGTTAGAATTCATAGTTCCATGACTCTGAATGTTTCAGACATTCTGGGTTATAACGTGGTATAAACTCTGTCCTTCTTTCATGCCTTTGCACCAAAAGCTTTCTTGGCCCCTAACAGCAACCACATTATACTCTTACTGGCTATTCCTTGGCCTTCAATACCCAGCCCAGGGGACCCCTCTTCCAGGGAGCCCCGCTTGTACTCCTGAGATGTCATGTCCTTCTTGCAGAGCTCTTCCTCACGGCATCGGGACGGCGGTTCACCCTTTTGCCTCTCCGGATAAACTGTAAGCTACTTGAGAGCAGAGAACATCCATTGTTCGCTGTGGCATCCGTGGTACCTAGCACGGCATCTGACATATTATCAGATCTTCCACAAAGGCCAGTTTACGGTTGAATGCCCGTTGAATTCAGGCTCCCAGTGGGAGAGCGAGGAAGTAATAAAGCCGGTGATAAATGCCGCCGTGGAGACACCAGCGGGCTGCCGTGAGACTAATGGAGAGGACAGTAACGTTATCTCTAATGCGAGGGTGGTTATAGAGTACATTTCATAACACCTTTAAAGCTCTTTCACACGCATTATCCAATTTGATCCTCATAAAAGCCTGGAGATGTGTATATTGTGGTGGATGGAGGGGGAGTCTTTAGCAGTTATGGGATATGCCTGAAGTCGTGCAGCTAGTAAATGGCTGGATTCAAACCAGACCTCAAAAGCCTGCCTGTTTGCTCATGCCCCCTGCCCCGACTGCCCACTCTGTGGCCCACAGCACAACTCACCGTCGCTTTCTTGATCCGTTTTCTTGATCCGGCTGTGCCTCTCCCCAAGGGAATGCTTTTCATTAACATATGTCTAGGTAATGAATTATCTTTGACTCTGAGGAGGCCATAGCCACAGCCGAACGCGAAGCTCCCTTTGATCTGCATCTGAGGCTGTGGCTGGTAACGGGCGTGGGGAGGGGGCGTTCGCTGAGACCCCAGGGACACGCCATGTGTGGTTCCCTCTGTTTCCAGGCCCCAGAAGCACATCCCGGAAAGGAAAATGCGCTGTGGACCCCTGTGCCGATTCCTGTGGCTTTGGCCCTATCTGTCCTACGTTGAAGCCGTGCCCATCTGGAGAGTCCAGGATGACACCAAAACCCTCATCAAGACGATTGTCACCAGGATCAGTGACATTTCACACATGGTAGGGAAGGCCTGGGAGACAAGGTCGAACTGTGGCCAGCCCCGGGGGGAGGAGGGGTACCGGACCTCAGAGGTTGGCGGAGGCTGGGAAGGGGCCGCGGTGGCCTTGACGCCTCCCCACCCCCCCCAACAGCTGCCTTTGCTCCTCCGCTTCCCTCACCGCACCCCCCCACGTCCTTATCCTCCTTCTTCCCAGACTGGAATCCTGATGCCCAGGACTAGAGGAAGCCCTAAAGGTCCCTGTGTGCCTTTGCCAGGTGGCCAGACCCCCCAGCATCATCCCCTCTGGGCCTCCATCACGTCTCCGGAATGTTCTAATCTGTAGGAATTCTTCCTGGTGACAGCTGAACTCTGACCCTGCGGAGCCCCTTACTGCTAGTCCTGCCCATTGAGCCTTTTTTCCTATACAACCCTCTACATGTTTGCAAACTTCTCTCAATGTCCCCAGGGTGTTTTCTCTGGGGTCCGCAGGCCGAGACCTTCAGCCTCTTCTCAGCTGAGGTCCGTCTTTAGAATTCAGAAGACGAGGTGTGACTCCTCACCCTGCTGTTCCCTCTCTGTAAAATCTCAAGCACGTTAAGTCCCTCCGTGTCTGAAACCTTAGTTTCCTCATCCAGATAATGGGACTGTTACTGGGAAGATGTTACCGGAATCCAGGGTCTTGCTCATGGAGCTCAAGAATGAACTTGGCGAACGCACAGGGAGCGAGCAAGCAGAAGTCTTTATTACAGGAAGGCAGACAGCTCCCAGCACAGACACGGGGAGGGAAGAGTCCCCCCGCCCATTGTTCTACGGAGGTTTTTATCACTTAAAGACGGGAGTACCAATGTGGGGTCCAGATATCCGTTCTTCTTCCCATTGCCCAGTTTACCTATATGGCGCCTTGTCCAGGAGGGACTCTGTAGAGTTAGGGGTGCTCCGTAAGTTTTATGGTGCGTCTGCTCTTCTCTGCCCTAGACTTAGAGTCGCCACTCTTTCCATTCTTCTGCTCACAGTCAAATGCATAGGTCAGGGGTTAATTCCCACCTTCACAGAAATCAAATGTCCTTTCAATAGTTAATCTTCCAATAAGCAAGGCCTGCTTGTCTTGATTAGTTTTTACAAATCTTAAACCATGGCCATTAATCAGGGAAGAGATCGAAGCCCATGTTCCCACACTAACTGCCTGAATTATTAGTCTGCCTCAGGACTATCTTAATAGTCTTCGCAAGGTTGTTTTGAGATTAAATTAGATAGGAGTTCCTGTCGAGGCGCGACGGAAACAGATCCGACTCAGAACCATGAGACAGGTTCGATCCCTGGCTTTGTCAGTGGGTTAGGATCTGGTGCTGCTGTGAGCTGTGGTGTAGGTCGCAGAGGTGGCTCGGATCCCGCGTTGCTGTGGCTGTGGTGTAGGCCGGTGGCAACAGCTCCGATTAGACCCCTAGCCTGGGAACCTCCATGTGCCGCGGGTACCGCCCTAAAAAAAGACAAAAGATGGAAAAAAAAAAGGTTACATTAGATAAAGCAAGTGACTCCTCCACCACCACACATATCCCTGCAGAACCAGGACAGAGCATGCCTTCTTGAAAAGTTTTCGGTTGTGGCTTTGATAGCACCCAGCCTTAAAAGCCAGCTTTTCAATCTGCCCAGAGCAGTCTGGAGACTTCCGCATCTCCTGGCCACTCTGAGTTTCTAACAGTGGCCTTGGGCAGCCTGGGAGCAGTCCGGTGGCCAGAAGCAGGGACAGCTGAGAACCAGATAGAGTCTTGGGCACTTTCAAGAGAAAAACCCTAAGTCTCCTTGCTTTCCAGCCATGCAACAAGCTGCGCATGACAGATCCAGCGTGTCCCAGCCTGTGTGGTGCAGGGAGTGAGCGCTGCGGGCAGGGGGCGGGGGAGCTGAGGAGCGAGGCGGGGCATCGCGGGGGCTGCAGCCTCCATCCCTAAGTGGGGAGACTTCATGAAGAGCCTGACCAGGAGGGAGGGGCATGTGTGGAGGACCTCAGGGCCTGGGGAAGGGACCCAACTATGTGAGAAACAGACAGTCGTGGCTGGTTCTACAGAAGAGGCATCTGGAGGCCATTCGGAATGGCCCGCAAAGGCTGGTCTGGGGGTGGAGGGCAGGGGCTTTGGCAAGGGCAGGAAGACAGAAGGCCGTGAGACCAGCTTGGAGGCTTGGCAGCCACGCCAGCCCAAGGAGTTCGGGCCTAGATAGGATTGTGTGGAAGGGGAAGAGGCAGCCGGAGGTGGGGGGTGGGGGTGGACCCGTCTCCACGCCTGCAGGAAGGGCCAGGGGCTTGGCAGAGCCAACATCTCTCTCGCTGAGCTCTCGCTCTCCCCTTCCTCCTGCACAGCAGTCTGTCTCCTCCAAACAGAGGGTCACCGGTTTGGACTTCATCCCTGGGCTCCATCCTGTCCTGAGTTTGTCCAAGATGGACCAGACCCTGGCGATCTACCAACAGATCCTCACCAGTCTGCCTTCCAGAAATGTGATCCAAATATCGAATGACCTGGAGAACCTCCGGGACCTTCTCCACCTGCTGGCCTCCTCCAAGAGCTGCCCCTTGCCCCAGGCCAGGGCCCTGGAGACCTTGGAGAGCCTGGGCGGCGTCCTGGAAGCCTCCCTCTACTCCACGGAGGTGGTGGCCCTGAGCAGGCTGCAGGGGGCTCTGCAGGACATGCTGCGGCAGCTGGACCTCAGCCCTGGCTGCTGAAGCCTTGAAGGCCTCTCTCCCCACAGTCGGGGGAAGAAACCTGAGCTTCCAGGAGTCTGCTGGAGAAGAGAGCCTGTGCGGACCTCCTCTCTGCAGGTCTGCGGGCCATTTCTCTCTCGCTCCGCTAAGCTGCTCTTCCAAAGGCAGAAAACTCCAAGGCACGACACCAAAGACAGAAAGGCCTGGTTCCGCGCCCACCGGGAAAGGGGGGCCCGTCCAGCCAACGGTGGACTAGATTTCGGATTTTCCACCAACGTCTTCCTTCCTGTTCCATCTCCAGCTCACCGCGTGCTTCAGCGTGACCGGGGGGATTTCAGAGCCTTTCGACCATCAAGCAGGGTTCCATCTGAGAATTCCGGGGAGCACGGTGAAGGCTACAGGCACACACAGCTGGATGCTCCCACGCAACACAAGTTGGAAGCATTTCTTTATTTATTATGCGGTGTATTCTGGTTGGATTTGAAGCAAAACACCAGCCTTTCCAGGCTCTCTGGGGTCAGCCGGGGCTAGGGGGAGGCTCCCGAGGTGCTGTTTCCAGTACCATCCATGGGCCTGGCTGAGGCCAACCCATTTTGAGTGACTTGAGGGCTCTCAAGGTCGTTCTCTAGAGACTGGCTTTGTTTCTACTGTGACTGACTTTAAAACTGCAGCGTGTGCACTGGCATCGCCCTGCGCGGATCTCGAAGGGCCAGGTTCTCTTAGAAAGAAGAAGATGAACTTTGTCAGGGGTGTGTACGCGGAGACAGGAAGTGTGTTGGTGGGCGGGGCATGGATCCAGAATGTGTATTTCTTGTGTGATGGACATTTGTGTGAGGGGCTCTCTGGACAGGGTGAGGTCATTGTCTCATCTTCGTGGTTTTCATGAGAGAAGGAGATGATTCCTTCACGGGGGTCGTGGGGTTTTGCCAGCCGCCCGTGCAGGGAGTGGGGAAGGGGCTGAAGCCGAAGACCGTTGGGGGCCGTGGTGAGCTCTGCCTTCTCCAGCTGCTAGAGGCTGGTCTTTCTCATCAGGGAGTGAGGGTCTCGCGTTGGAGACAGTGATCCCCAGGGCGGGGATCCTTGCCGTGGCCCTCTGAATGGTCTGGGTTGATCCCACACTGATGTCATAACAGGGAAGTGCCCTGGTTTGGGATTTGTATGCTCACCCAAAGCAAGGGCCTGCTTCCCATCCATTTGGGAAGGATTTTTTCCTCCAGGGGGAGGGTGAAAGCTCTGGGAGGTCTGTGGGCTTTAGCAGATGGTCCCAAGTCCTGGGTCAGTGAGTCCCGGGACTCCGTGACCGGCCTCGAGGAGCCCCCTTCTCCCTACAGGTCATGTTCAATAGGTCAAACAAGGAGGCATGGGTTTCCCACCATCCTGCCGCTGTGATGCAGCCATCGCACTACAGGAGGTAGATCTGTCCAAGGAAATTTGAATCTAAGCAATCACTTTCAAGACTGAGCATCTATTGTGCTCAGCCCCAACTGGTGCTATGGGCTCAGAGAAGCTCATCAAATAAATATTAAAATCCAGTCCTGCCTTCAGGGACCTTGCATTCCAGATGATAACACCTCCCCCACACCCCGTCTGCAGAGGCTGTCATTTCACCATGGCAACCGAGCAGCTGAAACACAGTGCGGTCCTCAGCAGGTGGAAAGGCTGAGCTGAGGAGGGCAGTGCCCGGGGGCCCACAGGCTAACCCTGCTTGCACTTGGTAGCATTTTTACTGTTCGGGGCGCATCAGCATCTATTACTGAGAAGCCGCATCCCTTTGAAGCAGGATAGCTGAGACTATAAAAATAAGAAAATACCAGAGTTCCCTTGTGGCACAGAGGGCTAAGGATCCAGTGTTGTTGCTGCAGCAGCTTGGGTCACGGCTGTGGCAAGGGTTCGATCCCTGGCCTGGGAACTTTCACATGTTGCAGGCAAGGCCAAAAAAAATAAATAAATAAAAATAAACAAAAAAAACAAGACCATAACAGCAGACTGGTGGCAAACCAGGACTAGAACCTGGGTCCTCTGACCCCTAGAGTCAGTGTCCCCTGAGCCAGCTAGTGTTCTCTGGGGACGGGAACAGGGTTGGGCAGGGAGTTCAGGAAGTGTTTGCTGGAAGAGCGGAGTTTCCAGGCTGATTTTGCAGGAGGTGAGGGAAGTGGATTGCCTGGAGGGAGGAGGCTGTTTTGTTTGAAGCTTCGGTGCTGAGACACCAAGGGGACAGGATGAGCAGCCAGGTGCAGAGAAAGGCAGAGGAAGGAAGGAAGAAGGAAAGAGTCACGTCGAAGAGGCCACCAGAGGTAAAGACATTTGCTGTTGAAAGAGTTAAGAGTCAAGTTCTAGAGCAAGACTCGTGTGGCAGACAGTCAGACCCGCTCTGGAAAATGTCCTGATAATCACGGCCAGCCAGTCAGGCTGGGGTGTTTGAAGCCTTTTGCTCACAAAACCTGGCACTATGGCTCATTCCCAGAATGTGACATTTCCAAAATGTAAACGATTGTCTTTTTCCATAATTCAGAGCCATTTTTTTTTGTTCCCTCAAATCCAAATAAATTACCTTTGCCCCCTGGCCTTTGTTTCTCATAGCCCGTGGTGGAGGGGCTTCAGCAGGGCTGCTTGTGTGTGACAGGGCACGGCCTGGCTGGCCTCCGTCCATCCCTGGGGTCAGCTCTGCCCGGGCTTGGCCACAGCCGGCCACCAGTTATTCAGGCTAAAGGATGCCCCCGGAGCTCAGAGTACACTCTGCACAGAGTCCATGTGCGCCGGCAAAGCAGCCTCGAGTAGCACCAAGCACCCAACGACTTAAAAACAAAAATTTTAAAAGAACAGCACACACACAGAAACATGCAGCCCGATAACAGACCAGGTGAGGGGCACAGACTCAAAAAGCAGCAAGAAGGAGGGCTTTTCTTGTCACGCGGCCACGGAGGAGGCACAGACACTCACCCCTGCAGTGTCATTAAGACCCGAGAGTTTCAGCCCAAGCCCTGGGGAGGCCTTGAGGGGAGTGGGGCTGGCCCATCAAAGGAAGTCACTTCCGTGGGTGATTTCAAGGGCCCCCTCCCTCCCCAAAGTTGCTGCTGGCTCTTTAATGAGCTAATGACCTAGCACTGGGTCTGGCCTCCCTACCGTAGATTTAAGTGACTCGTCTCTTCACAATTAGCAGCAGGCTTTACATGTCAGTGATGCAGGGCCAGGCAGCCCACGGGTGCAATCTCATCTCGGGGAGAGATGACAGCGGCTCATCCTTTCCTGTGGACTGGCTCCGGCGGGGGAGGGGAGAAGGGAGGGGAGGGAGGAGCAAAGTCCTGAGAAGGGGAGACCAAAGAAGAGGGGGGCAGGATGTGCCTGGAGCAGCCTAAGTGGGTCACTTGGCAGCTGGGAGATGGGTCTGGCCTCTGTCCCCATCAGGACTCCTTTAGCTGCGAGTGACAGAAAACCAAGGCAAACGGACTTAAATAAAAACAAATTTTTTGGGCCCATGTTGCTGAGACGTTCAGGCCACGGTCCATCTCTTACAACACTTTGCTCTCAGTCGTTCCCCAGGGACCTGAAAGGTGCTGGTGCCATGATCCACCCCAGTTCCCGCCCACCTAAGGTGGGTACAGGGCCTTGGGGACAATGTGTTTGACTTCAGTGGCTGTCTGGAGCTGTCTGAATCAGTTCATTTCTGAGCAGACACAGCCTGAGAAGCCCCTCACCCACCTCTGCCCAGCGGCTGGGGCAGCCTATCCATAGCAGCGGAGGGGTCTCAGGGCAGAGGCCTGGAAATGACACCCCCTTCTCTGGGGGGTGACTCCTCGGGTCCGAGTGGAAGGGTCTGTCCTCAAGCTGCCCTTCCCGACCCTTCCTGTCACACTCCCCTGAGGCAGCGGCTCACATCTGCCCAACAGCTGGCAGAGTCTGGGGGCAGAGACTGGCCACGTTTCAACCTCCCAAGGCAAGACTTTGGCCGAGTCTAGAAAGAAAAACCGCAAATCAACCCCGGGGAACCTTTCTGAAGACCCTGCCCCAGAAGCCTTCTACACAACAGCAAAAAAGTTACACCCTGTTTTTCCAAAAGGAATTTAGAGCAATTTATTCCAGGCTCTTAACAGCAGGACCTGAGTCTCTCGATGTCTGACCACACCTCCACCTGGGTTAAGCTCACAGGGTGGGTGCTTTACCCTCAGGCAATTTACTTAACCTCACTTAGCCTCAGCTGATTATCTGTACAATGGGAGTATAAGAGCACATCCTCTTAGCTCTTTAGAAGATTAGATGATAAAATACTTGGGAAGCTATTAGCCCAATGACGGATAGCCAAAAAGCAGCGAATTATGTTGCTGTTATTAGTATTAATGAGTCAGGGAAGCAAAAGGAATGAGGGTTGTGGTAGCAGGTGTTCGATGTCCTGGGCCCACCTCCCAGTTTAGTGCAGCTGTGCCCTGCACAGCCCTTCCCCGCGTTGTTCCGCTTTGAAGCCTTAGGGAGCCGTCTCGACTCACACGGGTCAGCCAAAAAGAGGGGGACAGTGAAGGCCCCAGAGAAGCAAGTCCCAACCAGGGGGGTGCAGCCCAGCCTCCTTGCTGCCTAGGGCCAATTGCGAGGTGCCTCGAGCCCTGGGCGGCCGCACCAGTCCCCACATCCGCAAGACGCTCTCGCTGGCTTTTCCTCCTTCCCCATCTCGCCCTCCAGCTCCTCATTCTCATCTCCTCTAGTCACCTCCCCAGGACACCTCCTGCACCAGAAGTCGGGCTCAGGCGCCGCCCTAGGAGGAACCCAAGGTAAGGCCGTGGCAGAGCCAATGGAGATGGACTTGGGTGCTGGGAGACTGTGAAGCAAGGTTTCAGAGGGATGCGGGAACTGCCCTCTGAACTCGGAGAACCTTGGGCCTTCCCAGGAACGAGGCTAAGAGACCGGTCCTCAGGAAGAAGGGAATCCTCTTCGGGAAAGCTGGACTTGGGAAAGAGAGCAAAGGCAGGAAGGCGCGTCGACTAAGATGGAAGAATGGCAAGGTGAGGCAGGAAGGAGGGAGAGAGAAGGAGAGGAATGAGAGGAGGAGAAATGTACATAAAGTTAACACCACTTGGCCTAGTGCATCCAGGATGCTATAACTGAATACCACGGTCTGGGCGGCTTAGAAATTACAGAAGCTTATTTCTCACGGTTCTGGAGGCTGGAAGTCCAAGATCAAGATCCACAATCTTTTGGGGTGTGCTCATGCGGCGGAAGGGGCTGGGGGGCTCTCTGGGCTCTCTTTTGTAAGGGCACTAATCCCATTGATGAGGGCTCCACCCTCGTGACCTTATCGCCTCCTGAGAGCCCCCGTTTTAATACCATCACACTGGATGTTAGGGTTTAACATATGGATTTGGGGGCAACACAAACATCCAATCTGTGGCATCACCTTAGGATAACTGACTGGAGGAAAGATCAGGCCAAATCAAAGGAGTCTCCATTACTGAATATTTTCTGCATAAAATATCTTTTTACAAACTGGGACCTGATGTTGGTGTTTTTTCCCTTCCGCTGAGCTCCCGCAGCCCCTGTTCACCCCGTGCATGAGTTCACAGGGAATCCTTTCTGTGCGGGTTTCACTGTCACATCCCTTCCACTCTGGACTGTGAGCCTCTACAGTCAGGGCCACCTCACCCAAGGCCTGGCGACAGGGTCTGGCACAAGGCAGGCCCTCCGTTCTTACTTGGTGACCAAAGGAATCAAGACTCGCATGATGAGGCCACTATTTACACGTAAGCCAATTCTGCAAACAGCCTGAGAGCAGTCCTGCACGTTACTTATCAGAATTGTGTTCAACTTATCAGAATTCTGTTCACATTTAATCTGCTCAGCAAACTTCTTTTTTGAGTTCAAAGGTATAGATCCAAACCAACTATAAAAGACAGCTTTGGGGCAATGACAGAAACTCTGTTTTAGATTATGAAAAGGGGAGTTCCTATCCTGGCTCAGCAGTTAAGGAACCTGACTAGTATCCACCAAGAGGTGGGTCCGATCCCTGGCCTTGCTCAGTGGGTTAAGGATCTGGCGTTGCTGTGGCTGTGGCTCAGGCTGGAGGCTGTAGCTCCGACTCGACCCCTAGCCTGGGAACCTCCATGTGCTGTGGGTGTGGCCCTAAAAAGACCAAAAAAAAAAAAAAAAGGACATGAAAAGTAGATTATGACAAGGAATTATTGTTAATTTTCTTAGCTGTGTCATGGTGATTATTTGTAAATTCATTAGAGGTTTACACTGAAGTAGTTTAGGATTTAAATTGTAGTAATTTAATAATATCTGGAATTTATTTTAAAATATATCAAGAAGAAATATATTTATATAATATAAATATATACTATATGTACATAATATATTATTATATACACATAATATATTACAGATGAGGCCAGCAAAATGTTCATCATTGTTAAAGCTGGGTGATAAATACACACGCGTTCATTATACCAGGTCCTCTACTTTGGGGCGACTTTTCCAGAATAAATATTTTGGGGGAGAGTCACTCGGCCCAGCCCCTCCTCTGCATTCTCGGAAGGAAGGAGGTGACGGAGGCAGGAGGGCGAGCGAGGATGCGACGAGGAGCCGAGGTGCATTCAACTTCACATTTGATGTCACCGTCTGGCAGCTGTCCCAGGGCCTCGGGGCTGGGGGCGGGGTGGGAAGGCGGACTGCAGAGCCCGTATGAAACACCGAACTTAAAACAGACATTCACCAAAGCGAACCAGGAGAAAGTGGTAAGAGCCAGCTGAAGATGCTGGGAAGACAAGTCCTGTCAAGAAAAAGTCAGAAAAGCAGAAATCAGAGCCCAGGGCCGTGCCCCATCCCTGCTGGGACCTTCCCTTCCCCTCCCCAAGGAAATCGGGGTGCTCCCTCTGCGCAGTTACCCTCCAAATTAAACATACCTTCTAGGGAGAGAAGCCCTCAGGCTGTTTGTGAAGGAAAATGGGATTCTTGTCTCTTTTTTTCCCCCTGAAGTTATCATGAAAGGGGGGGGCACTTCACCCCCATCTTCAAAACCTGGTCCCAGGGGCTGTGGACCTGGCCACAGCGGGGGACAGGCTCACTTCCTCTCCTTCAGAGCCCTCCCAGTGCAGGGCACTGTCCACTCTGCACACCTTCTATAAGCTCCTGGAGATTCAGAGAGTGCAGAACAGGGCAGCCCAGAGGCCTGTTTGGAAGGTACATCGGGCTTCCCCGCTGGGCCTAAGCCAGGCCCCTGGGCACTGGGCGCCACTGCACCTCGGACAGGGTCTTCCTGCCGCACACCAGAGCTTCATCTCAGGCAGAAGTCCCGAGAAATATCAGAAATCAAAAAACCAACCCTGGGAGGTTCCTGGTCGCCTAACCATTAAGAAATCAGCATTGTTACTGCTGTGACATGGGTTCGATCCCTGGCCTGGGAACTTCCACATGCCATGGGCGTGGCAAAGAAAAAAAAAAAGATAATTAACCCCGAAGTTGCCTTCACTATCCCACCTTTTGTTTTTGTTTTGGTCTTTTTTGTCGTACACTTTATTTTTTATTTTTTTATTTTATTTTTTGCCTTTTCTAGGGCCGCTCCCACAGCATATGGAGGTTCCCAGGCTAGAGGTCTAATTGGATCTGTAGCCACCAGCCTATGCCAGAGCCACAGCAACATGGGATCTGAGCTGCGTCTGTGACCTACACCACAGCTCACGGCAACGCCGGATCCTTAACCCACTGAGCAAGGCCAGGGACCGAACCCGCAACCTCATGATTCCTGGTCGGATTCGTTAACCACTGAGCCACGATGGGAATTCCAGGCATGTTTTTAATTTTCTGCATTATCTGATAATCAGTTTTGGCATCTTAGGGCCTCATTGACCCTGGAGATACTGCCCGCCCAAGGTTAGGCAATTCCTAGAGACAGCAAACAGCGCAAAAGGGAGCATGTCTTCCAAAGGCAGACCAGCCACCCACCTCCTTTATTGGGCTCTCACACTCAGGACCACTATTATCCTGCCTTAATCACACCCCCCACCCTCAACACACACAATTCCTGTGGCCCAGAGCTGAAATTCTTCAAATGAGCCAGTCCTGAATCTGCTTACTCTGCCCTGGCTTTCCTGTGCGATTGAACCCGTACTCAAACCACGTCAACGGGAACCATTCCGTCTCTCAACTATGTCTCCTTCAACATTGGCATCATTCTTAGATGGTAGCAAAGGCGACCACAAAAAACTTCTTCAGGGAGTTCCCATCTTGGCTTAGCAGAAATGAATCTGATTAGTATCCATGAGGACGCAGGTTCGATCCCTGGTCTCCCTCAGTGGGTTAAGGATCCGGTGTTTCTGCGAGCTGTGGTGTAGGTCGCAGATGTGGCGTGGATCTGGCGGTGCCATGGCTGTGGTGTAGGCTGGCAGCCTCTGATTCGACGCCTAGCCATATGTTTCAGGTGCAGCCCTAAAACAAAACAAAACAAACTTCTTAAGGCTTCTCGCTTCCCGCCTAGCAACTCCCCAGGAAAGACAGCATCTCTTTCATAGCTGCTCTAACGGAAGTCCCAGGGCTGACTCTCACGGGCCTGGCTTGTAAAACATGTCTCTTGCTGAATCCATCACCGTGGCCAGGAGGATGCAGTGCTGATTGGTCAGAGTTGAGTCATCCCAGAAACTGGGGAAGGGGTCAGTCTCACTTGGAATGAGGATGGGGAAGAGAGAGTTTCCCAAAGGAAAAGAGGGTTCTATACCCAAAAGAGAGAGGAAGGACTCTGGGAAACAACAGACGATCCCCTCCAGGAGTGCTCTGAGCGTCTCTGTCCTGGCTTCTCTGATTCCTGACAGCCTTTCAGTTCAGATTTCTTTCTGAGAGAGGGAAGAGAGGAGACCCACTTTGACCCCTTATTCTTTTGCACAAAGATCTAAAACCAACCCCGGCTGGCTCTTACCTTCAACCACACAGCATCAAATAAATAGTAGCCTTTGACCTTGCGCTTCGAAGAGGGTGGAGCCTTTGTCCTTGGCGCTGAGAACTTCTCGGTTCGAATAAGGAACATTTTGTCATTGGTTATACTGGATTGAGCCTTGCTATGAAGTCATCCAAACTGTCATTGCTCTTGTTGGGGTTATTTTATTGGTCTCTCTCCTTTGTCTGGGGTCACGCTTTTCCACTGGGAAAATTGGTTCCCTTTTTTCTCCCTTATAATGGGACTCCTGCTGCTGACACTTTATATTGTAAGGCATGGCTGTTCTGGTCACATCGCAGTAAGTATAATCGTCTTCATGATCCTTACAGGGGACTAGCTCGTTGATATCTAGAAAAGACTTTCACACCCATAATTATATTTGAGCCGCACAATAACCAGGATGAAAGAGTTCAGTATTAGACCCTCTTTAGATACAGAAATAGACTCAGAGAGGTTAAGTGACTGGCTAAAGGTCACAGAGCTATATTGCCTTGGGTGGGAGGAAAATATTGGCAAGGAATAAGCAGACACTATTCAAGGCTTCATGTACTTAACAAGATTAGACGTTGCAGGCTGCACTCTACTTCCCGGGAGAGTTAGCTTGCGGGCGGGGGTGGGGGGTGTGTGTGCAAACTACAGCAGCTCAGAAGGACCAAAGCACAAACACAGGGCCACAGGGCCACAGGGCCCCCGGCAGCCTTGATGAGAGCCCAGCCCAGCACGTCAGCACTTGGGGGTCCCCCACGAGCAGGCCCGGCCCTGCTGTGGGAATCCTCGGCTCCTACCCAGCTCCTTCTCTCCTCAAAGGGTGGGCTGGCTGGACCAGGGATGGGACTGGGGCTTTGGTCCCAGTGAGGGAGGGGACAAGTCTAGCAGGGCCTGGAGAGTCGGGGGAGTCGCAAGGTGAGTTGAAACCCCAGCTGGATGTGCTGGGATCTTCCCGCCCAAGCCCTCTCTTCTCCCCCTTTCTCTTCCCCAGCGCTCGTCCCCCTCGCTGACAAGTCCCATCAGCTGGCAGCCCCCCTTGGCCTTCTCCCAACTTGCAGATTCTTCTTGATACCAAAGAAAGGAAGTGGGTGTTCCTGTTGTGGATCTACCACAACGAACCTGGCTAGTATCCATGAGGATGCAGGTTCGATCCCTGGCCATGCTGAGTAGGTCGAAGATCCAGGGCTGCTGTGAGCTGTGGTGTAGATTGAAGATGAGGCTCGGATCTGGCGTGGCTGTGGCTGTGGTGCAGGCTGGCAGCTGCAGCTCCAATTCAACCCCTAGCCTGGGAACTTCCATATGCCGCAGGTTGGGCCCTAAAAAAAAAAAGGCAAAGAAAGGAAGGGGTCAGGGCTGCCAGAGGAGACAGTGCCTCTTGTCATGGAAGGAAGAGCCTCTGGGGAACTAGGGACCCCCACCCACCTCATTCCTTGTCCTGCCCCTGGAAACCTCCAAGGATCCTCTCATCCTGACCTTCTGCCTGTGCCCTAAGCAAAGCATGGGTTGATGAGCCAAATGGCACCCCCTGCAAAATGGGCCCCTGACCCCACTCTTCCTGTCCCTGGGACTCACTGTTGAAGACATGGGACAACCGGCAGGAGGGGAAGAGACTCAGCCTCAGAAGCATACAGGAATCCCGCTCTGTGTTGGCCCCAGACTCCACAAAAGTCAGAGAGCTTTCCCAGCATTGTCTGAGGTGAATGGGACAGGGTTTTTTTTTTTTTTTTTTGTCTTTTTAGGGCCACACCCACGACATATGGAAGTTCTTTCCAGGGCCGTGTGTTGAATCGGAGCTGCAGCTGCCAACCTATGCCATGGACACAGCAACGCGGGATTGGAGCCATATACACGACCTACAACTGAGACTTGTGGCAACACCAGATCCTTTAACCCACTGAGCAAGGCCAGAGGTCAAACCTGCATCCTCATGGATCCTAGTCAGGTTCTTAACCTGCTGAGCCTCAACGGGAACTCCCAGGCAGGGCTTCTCAAAGCCCGCATGGGTCAGAAGAGAAAGGACCTCTTCAGCTCACCATACCCTCCCCAGCTTGGATGAAGACTTCTCTGGACCATCAGGCTGCGTGCTGCTGGAAGGCTTCTATTCTAGAAAATTCTACCAAGCAGCAGAGAAAACCAGCAGATGCCAGAAACTCATCCAGATGAAAGGATTTGTTCTTCCCCCATAGGAGACAAACCCAATCACACCTTCTCCCGGTTGGAATATCTGCAATTACCCCCCTTTCCATAAGTGAGAAAAGAATGTCAGGACTAATCAAATGACATCTCTCTGGGAACGCAATGTGTCCCAGCACCAATCTTTTTGAAAAGCCCCATATGGGAAGACAAATTCAATTTGTCTTGTCTAGGGGAAAAATGAGTTTTAAATATGTTGAATCAAAAGTGATGTCTTATGTACCAGACATTAGTGATCCGGAACAAACGCCCTGGGAGAAAAATTACCCTGAAAATTGTAAGGAGTCAGGCTGCCAAAGATCTGGGACTTTATGCTGCAGTCCAAACACGGAGAGTCTGCAGAGGACACCTCATGTCCTGGGCGGGGCCCTGGAGGCACGGGTGCCTCCGACAGAGCCCTGGCTCCCAAGGCAGCGTGGGCGGCTCCCCTGAGGGACGGGCTCCCCGCCCGCCTCCCAGGGACCTGCCGCTGCAACCTCTTCCAGCTGCACCGAGTTGCCGCAGCCTGAAGAACCCGGGCCTGCCCAGAGCAAGATGAGATGGGGGCCGGCTGGGGAGAGAGAAGAGGTCCAGTTTCCACTGTTTTCCCTCGGGGACACTGAGGATATTAAAAAGCCAGTTTACAAACCCTGGCGGCCACTGGTTGTTCTCTGCCAGGACAAGCTGGTTGAATAGAAAGCGCCAGGACCGGACGTCAGGAGACCCGGGTTCGAATCCTAGCTCTGCCAATTGCCGGCTAGGGCAGGTCTCTTCCCCCTTCTAATTAATTGATAAAACAGCGTGATTTAAATGATGTCCAGGATCTCTTTTAACTCCATGGCTAATATATTTTTCATTCTTTTTCTTCTCTTTTGCTTTCAAGAGTGTGGAGCGTGATGAGTAAAGAGCAGTCTTTCAAATCTGTCTGCGTGGTACTGAATGCCAACTCTGCTGCTTTCTAACTGTGTGATCTTTCGCAAGTAACTAAACCTCTCTGTGCTTCCATCTTCTCTTTTGCAAAATGAAGATAACTGTATCTATCTCATAACCTTGTGAACAGATAAGATGAATTTACATGTGCAAAGGGCTTTGTGTAGCTGCTAGTACATAGCTATTATTTATTGAATAGCTACTGTATGTCAGGCTCTGTACTAGGCATGGTAGATACAGAAGTGAGCAGAGACACATGGTCCCTGCCCTCCAGGAAGTCCCTCTCTCATCGTCACCTGTGTGTGTCCCTAGGGTGGCGCGACTCCTGATATTCTGCCTTGGGCATGGGGTTGGACATGGAACAAGCCCCCCTGCTGGTCCCCAAAGCACACACCAGCTACCTGACATCTTGACTTTTTCCTTCTCTGTTTCTTTGTTGCTTTTGCACTCCTGATTCCACTTGAAGTCTAACTGAAAAGATAATAAAGGAGTTCCCGTCATGGCTCAGTGGAAATGAATCTGACTAGCATCCATGAAGATGCAGTTCGATCCCTGGCCTTGCTCAGTGGCTTAAGGATCCAGCATTGCTGTGGCTCTGGCACAGGCCAGCAGTTACAGCTCTGATTTGACTCCTAGCCTGGGAACCTCCATATGCCATGGGTGCGGCCCTAAAAAAAACAAAAAAGTAACAAACAAACAAAGCAAGCAAAAAAGATAATAGAAATAGGAGTTCTCTTGTGGCACCATGGGTTAAGGACCTGGCGTTGTCACTGCAGGGGCTCCGATCGATACTCTGGCTTGGGTTGGATTCCTGGCCTGGGAACTTCCACATACCCTGGGCATGCGCCCCCCCGCCCCACCAAAGATAATAGAAATAAATAAAATCTGTGAAAGAGACTTTCCTCTTCCTCCTCCACTTCTTTCTTCCTCGCCCCCCCTCTAATTTTTACCCCTGTCTCCTCTTGTTCCTGTTGCATCATTCGGTCTCATAGCCTCACTCCACTTGCCCCATTTGGGGAGCTTCATGATCCCTTGGTGCCGTCCAGCCCTCCCAAGAACACACGCTGGCCTCGCTCTTCCTAGAACCCGATATGGCCAATCGCCTTGTTTAGTGAGGACATCGGCTGCAGGAACATCCGGCTTTTCCCCCCAGAGGACGAGGGGGTGGGGGCTGGAGAAAACGCTGTGCTCCTGCACAGTCAGCAGGGAGGGTGATAGGGATGGACCTAAACGCTGCTAAACGCAGATGTGTCCCCAGCCCAGGAAGGAGGACTAGCAGCTGCTGTCTCAGGGCCAGCTGTGGCCTGGGGGTGAGCCCGGAGAGAAGGCGGTGAAGAGAGAAGGCCCAGAACGGGCAGTCCCAAGGGGTTCTGTGCAGCATCCGGGAGGTCTGGAGCTACCCTGCCAGGGGGGCTGCTTGATGGATGCCTTTAATAGCCGTGTTGGGGAGCTGGCAGGCCAAGCGTTTCTGCCCAAATGCATACTGGCTGTTTAAGGAATCCCCAAATCTCTTGCTGGAGGCTAGCTTATGAAAAACATTTCTAGAGGAATCCTGTGGCCTTTCTGGCCCCTATGCTCATGCTTGGGCAAAGGTGGGGTGGGAGGGTTGGAAGAGGAGTGTAAATGGCCGCCCTTTGGCCAATCCTGGTAGGTTCTGGGTCGAGCCGATTATGTCACATGAGGATCTGGGTAAAGAGGTTGTTTGGCAGACATTTCTGGAGTGCCTACTATGTGCCAGGCACAGTGCCAAGCTAGGGAGAAATAAGAGCAAATAATAGCGAGCAGAGGAGTGCACAGTCCAGCCGGGCAGACGCTTGCACAGAGGAGAGAAGGGGCTCTCAGCGCTGTGGGAAACACATAGAGTTGATCTCTGGGGTCCTGGGGTCCCTGCCATACTACCCCTGCCCCCTCAGTTCTGCAGGTGCCAGATCCTCTTACAAGTCATAGTGACCAAGGAAAGAGTCCCTCCAGCAAGATTCCTTTAAAGAGAAAATTCTTGAAACCCTCAAACCCTCCCGCCATAAAAGGGCTTGGAGGCCTCTGACTGCAAAGTTTTAGGAATCTGGACAGATCTGGGGAGGGGGAGGGAGGGGAGGGACGGCCCTCAATAAATCACACGTTGGCCTGAGTCGGGGTGTCTGGGATCAAATTCCTGCCCTGTCACTTCAGCTGGCTGAGATGGGGCAAGTCACAGAGGCTCTCCAGCGGACCTCTCTGGTTTCCTGTGTTCTTTAGATGACATGATGCCTGCCAAAGACAGAGGGAAGCAGAAAACCTGAGGCACCATCAGCAGGTTCCACTTGTGGGAGCCTCCCTGCCCTCCCCCCACAGCAGTCATGCACCCCCTCCTCATATACCTAGGGGGTGCCTGCTGCTGAGTTTTTTGGTTTGGTTTTGTTTGGCTGCACCCATTGCATATGGAAGTCCCTGGGCCAGGGCTCGAATCCCAGCCACAGCTTTGACCTACACTACAGCTGCAGCAACGCTGGATCCTTAACCCACCGCGCTGGCCAGAGATTGAACCAGGGCCTCCACAGAGACAAGCTGCATCATTAACCCACTGCACCAGAGCAGCTTTATATGCTGTGAGTTTTAAGTGGATTATTCATATGCTGCTGAGCTTTATATGGATCACTGTTCACACTTCTTTTTTCATTTGTTTGTTTTTGTTTTGTTTCTTTGGGGCCGCACCTGTAACATATGGAGGTTCCCAGGCGAGGGGTCAAATCGGAGCTACAGCTGCCGGCCTACACCACAGCCACAGCAACGCGGGCTCCTTAACCCAATGAGTGAGGCCAGGGATCCAACCCGGCAACCTCATAGTTCCCAGTCAGATTCGTTTCTGCTGTGGCACGATGGGAACTCCCACATTTCTTAATATGTTCTTAATAGTGGTTAAAATATACACTATTTAATGAGGGTAAACAGCAGAGAAAAGGCCTTTATGCAGAAGTGTGTGTGGAGGGGATGTCTTTGTGACTGCCACAATTTGTAATCCTGAGTCAAGCGTCTGAAAAGGCAGCATCAGAGCCCTTTAGCACTGGCTAGAAGGGACCTGAGTGAGGAGGCTGTGGGACCCAGATGCCTCCTTGTCAATCCTGTAAACTGATTTTTTTTTTTAATTTTATTTTCGAATAATTGATCCTTTAAACTGATTTTTTTTTTTTAAATCTTTTAGGGCTGTGCCCACAGCATATAGAAGTTCCCAGGCTAGGGGTCCAATTGGAGATGCAGCTGCAGGCCTATGCCACAGCTCAGGGCAACGCAGGATCCTTAATCCACTGAGAGAGACCAGGGATCGAACCCAGTCCTCTTGGATACTAGTTGGGTTCCTTATTGATGAGCCATAGCAAAAGATCTCTTTAAACTGATTTAACTCAGGGTTTGTGCCCAGCATGTACCGGCTGCTCAGCCAGCGCTGGCCTACCCTCTTCTCCCAAACAAATCCATGATGTTGTGTCCAGGGAGAGGCCTAAAGCTCTCCCTTAGCTTCCACTGCCAGGCGGCGTTTGGCTGGGGAGGCCCAGCCTGGCCCTCCAAGCCCCGCACACCACCACTGCTGCCTTCCTGTGCCCTGCCCAGACACCGCACTGTCACGGGGCTGAGTCCGTAGGTCCCAGCGCAGCCTCTAGACTCTCCGGCCTGGCTGAAAGGGGCAGGCAGGAGGAAAGACCTGTGCTCCCAGAGAATAGCGCAGCCATCCAGAAGGGTTAACGAGGGCCCTCAACTGGGATGCCAGACCCAGGTTCAAATCTGGGCCTCAGCTTCCTCATCTGAGAAGTCAACCTGCTGGACTCCTCTTTTTAGTCTATTCTAGATTCTACGATCCCATAGGTTAACATGTCAGGTGGGAGGATGCCCAGTCAGATCATCCAGCAGCCAAAAGAACTCAACACACCAATATAATATGTTGGAAAAACAGGTTTTTTTTAAAGTTTCTTCTTATTTTTTTATTATTTTTATTTCTTGTGCCAACATAGGTCTGTGGACAGTGCCCACCAGAAGGCTGGGTTGAGAAGGGATCTGAAGCCTGAGTCCAACAGGGGACAGGATGGTTTAGGGTTAAAAGCTGGGCTCAGAGGCAGATGACTTTACCAGCTGTGTGACTGGGGCAAATTTAATCTCTCCTAGCCTGGGGGATGGTAAGGTGCCTGCTCCTGGGGTTGGCTGTGATGATGGATGAGATAATGCAGGTAAAACTACTCTCAGGGCTGGTGCGTAATAACGCTCTGCTAGGAAGAGCCAGGGCTGCCTGGGGTGGGCGGGGAAGGGCGGGGAGCTGGGGGGAGGATGACTGCAGGAGGGCTTTACCGGCCACCTCATCTTCTCCCTCTCTTCCAGGGGTCATTCCTGGCTGATCAGGGCGCTTTTTCCTTGCAGAGGGACATAGAAATCTCACAGGGTGTAAGAGTGGAGTCGGAGGAGACAGCCCACCCTCAAATCCTCATGAAAATTTTGAGTTGTTCGGTTTCTCTTCCTTTTGTCCAGCACGGGATTTCTTTCCAGAAATACTTTTGCAACCCCAGTCCCCTGATCTTCAGGGAGCCTACCGTATGCCCTTTCTCGGGCCAAACGGCAGGCAGGAGCCGGGTCGCAGTCGCCCCTCCTCTGACCCGGTCCCTGAGGGTCTCAGACGTCTCCCCGGTAAAGGTCTTCCTCCTGGATTCCTGGCCCCCGACTGGGTTTACCGCGCGCCCCGGGCAGGGCCGCAAAATGTGCCGCCGCCGCTGGCCCCGCTGGCGCCCAGCCGCATGTGCAACGCAACTCACTGGGTCTCAGGAGAGAGAATTCCACCCGCTCAGCAAATTCCCTTTTATTGTTGCTTTTATCTGCTGGCTTTTCCCCACTTTCTCTTTTTTCTTCTGCCCTTGAGTCAGCAATGCCGAACCCAACGAGGCAGATGGGGCCAAAAGGAAGAGACGGGCCCCGGGGGCGTCCCCCAAGTCCCTTTGCCACGTCTCCCCCACGCCGGCACCGCGCTGCGACGACCCTCTCTACTGGCGCTTTTTTCCGCCGGGGAACTGAACGTTGGGGCTGGTGCAAGGGCCCTGTGGTCTCTTGGGCACCCCCGCCTGCCTGCCCCCGCTGCGGCTCCTGTTCCTGAAGCTTCTTCCCGGCTCTTTGGACTTGGATGGCTCCGGACCCTTTAACACAGTGCTTTTACGCGCTTTGCTCTCACTAAACCTCTGAGTCGGCGCTATTCTCCCACATTGTGACTGTGGGCAGCCAAGCCAAGCAATAGTAATAAGATAACAATCAGAGCATAGCAAACCAGTCATTTTTCATCTGAGTTATCAAGATTTGAAGGGACATTTGGAAGGCTCCTGCCCACAAAACTATTACCCTACGCTCAGGTCTAAAAGTCTATCAGTACATGGATTTAGTATAAGTATGGCCCATGCAATATTTGGGATATACTTATATTAAAAATTCATTGTTGGAGTTCCCGTTGTGGCGCAGTGGAAACGAATCCAACTGGGAACCATGAGTTGTGGGTTCGATTCCTGGCCTTGCTCAGTAGGTTAAGGATCTGGCGTTGTTGTGAGCAGTGGTGTAGGTCGCAGACGCAGCTTGGATCTGGTGTTGCTGTGGCTCTGGCGTCGGCAGGCAGCTACAGCTCCGATTCGACCCCTAGCCTGGGAACCTCCATATGCCATGGGTGCAGCCCTAAAAGTATAAAAGACAAAATATATATATATATATATATGTATATATATACACACACATATATATATTGTTTATCTCGGATATATTTATGCTAAAAAAGATCCACAGTTTATCAGAAATTCCAATTTAACTGGGCACACTGGGATTTTATTTGCTATATTTGGTATATAATCCTAGCCCTGTGAGCCCTGAACTGGGGCTATTAGAAGGGCCTCGCCTACCAAGAAATGCCCACTCCTGGCATGACCACAGAACCCCCAACCATGGGGCTCCCCTCAGCTGGCCTTTCTGAGTATGCTCACCTGGATCTCTTCTTCCTCCTCCTCCAAAGCTGCAGCCTCTTCCCAGGTTCACAAAACCCCAGCCCACACCTGCCCAGGTGAGCAACTTGCCCCCAGCCAGCTCACGAGGATGCTGCAAGGGGACGGGGGATGCTGAGTAAGCCAGTTCCCCCAGCTGTGACTTATGCAGCTTGGGCTTCTTCCCAAGGCTCTCTTTCTTGCCTCACTGGGAGGCAGGGGGGTCCCCCACTCTCAAAGCAACATTGGGAGGGAGTGCTAAGAGCAGTGAAAAGGACTTGGAGTCTAGGGACTTTGATTCTGTCCCAGCTGAATGCTGCTCCCAGCATTCTCAGACAACTCCAGACTCTGGGAGCCTCCACTTCCTCATCTGCAATAGGGCTAATAACACCCAGCTCACCCCACTGGAGTGAGAGGATGTAGAAGCCTCAAGGATAAATAATGGGCCAAACAGACATACCTTCAATGTTCCTGCTCCATCACCCCCACCCCCAATTCAGGGACTGCTTGGGCAGCATTTAACCTTTTTTTTTTTTTTTTTTTTTAGAAATATCCCCCAGGGATCATTTGACAAAGCCCTAAATAACAATGATCAAAGTCCAGATGGGCTACAAACTGAAACCTCTGGAAACAAGGCCCCCAGCTTTGCTTTCTGACCCATTGCTGACTTGGAGGGCAGATGGCCCAGGCTGTAGGAAAGCTCTTGGGTGGCAGACCTCCTGCAAACATCCCCAGGGTGGCAGCTGCCTTTTGGGCAGAGAGCCCGAGGAGTCCTTACCCAGACTCTAGGAGTCCATCCTTTCCTCCTGGGGCCTCGACACAGCTCTCTCTGAGTACAGTTCCCTTGGGGAGCACAGCCGTGAGCCCCACAATGCCAGTGTGGACAGGAAGGGCAGAAAATGCACAGTATGCCAGGCTCTGAGTAGAGCCTCATCCTGGCTCTGCAGAAACACAGGGGGACTCAAGCTGCTCTGAGCTGCAAATCCCAACGCTGAAGCCTGTCTGTCTCCACTAATTCATTCACCACACGCATATTGGGCACTTCCTTCTCCCCCAGCACTGCAGATGGGGAGGCAAAGACAAACGCAGGAGCTCAGAGCCTGGTCCCTCATGCTTTGTCTTCCCTGAATGTCCCTCCCCAACCCCCCTCTACAACTCTGGGCTGGCAGCTTCCCCCCTCTCTGGCCCAGATTCTCGAGATACAAGGTCTTGTCCAAAGATCTTCCCTGCAACCTCCTCATCCCATCCGGATGCCAGAGAGGAAAAAGATAAGGAAAAAACAGGAGTTCCGGGAGTTCCCTTCATGGCTCAGAGGTTAACGAACCTGACTAGGAACCGTGAGGTGGCAGGTTCCATCCCTGGCCTCGCTCAGTGGGTTAAGGATCCGGGGTTGCCGTGAGCTGTGGTGTGGGTCGCAGACGCGGCTCGGATCCCGCGTTGCTGTGGCTCTGGCATGGGCCAGCGGCTACAGCTCTGGTTGGACCTCTAGCCTGGGAACCTGCATATGCCGCAGGTGCAGCCCTAAGAAGAGAAAGAAAGAAAGGAAGGAAGGGAGGTAGTAACAATCCAATAACAAATTAGGTAATCATAAAAATATAGATCATAACAATCAGATAAATAAGTTCTCAGTGGCTTAAGGATCTGGCATTGTCATTGCTGTGGCTCAGGTCACTGCTGTGACACATGCTCAATCCCTGGCCCAGGAACTTCCATAAGCCAAGGGCATGGCAAAAAAAAAAAAAAAAAAAAAAAAACAATTAGATAAATAATAACAGTGATAAGTGTTATTCTGGGAAACGTGAAACTGCTGTGAAATAAAGCAGGGGTCTCAGCCAAAGACGTCAGAGGCCTGGGTCAGAAGAAGTCCCCCCACCCCCAAAAGCAGAGGCTGAGCGGGAACTCTCCAGGGAAAGGGTCTTGGTGGGTAGCAGAGAGACAGAGTAACAGTGTTTTTGAAGTTTCCAGGGCAAGAGAGAGGCTCTGGAACCTTGAAAATAGTATGCTTGTATGATTTAATTTATATAAAATGTTCAGAATCGGAAAATTCATGGAGAAAGAAGGTATATTAGCATTTGGGCTTGGGGGGTGATTAAGTGTGACTCCTCATAGGTTCCGGTTTCTTTCTGGAGCAATAAAAATGTTGCAGAATTAAGTAGCGAGGATGGTTGTACTCCTTTGTAGATACAGGCTCCCCCTGCTATTGAAAGTAGAGCGTTCCACTGAAAGCTTTTGTTAGGCCATATGGCATAAAGCGAAGAAGCGGTTACCTTAGGACATACTGAGTTAACAGTGAAGAAAATAAATCAAGATGAAGCACAAACGGGAGCTCCCATCATGGCTCAGTATGCCGCAGGTGCGGCCCTAAAAAGACACACATGCACACAAAATGAAGCACAGATGCTCACAGATGTGGTGTGAAGCTACAGCGACTGGATGCTGGGCTGCTGAGTGCAGTTCCCAGGGAAGGAGCTCTGCAGGACCACTCTTGCTGCCCAAGGTGTTCGCTGCCTCTATGATCAGTAGCCACAAAACAAACACCAACCCTATTTTTGTTTTTCAACTCTTTTTGTCCACATAGGATTTCTTTCATTAGTGAGAACAGGTTCTAAGGTAGGTCTTTCATAAAAGTAAAGTGACTTAAAGCAAACTTTCAGAAAGAGGGAGCTACTTGTATACTAAAGACTACTGAGTTTCACACTTTAAAATGGTATATGAATTACATCTCAATTTTTCTAAAGGAGGAGGGGGCACAGCCTGAAGCCCACTGAGCAAGTGAATGAAGCTCAGCTCACATGGGACTAAAGGGAGTATTGAGCCAGACCAGATCCTGCAGGATCTGGACCATATCGGAAACCAGTGGAAGGTTTGAAGCTGGAGAGCGGCACACACGGTCAGGTTGGTACTTAGGAGGGTGACTTGGGCTGCAGTGTGGAAGATGCACTGGGTGGGAGCCAGAAAGACCCACTAGGGGGCTGCTGCTACAGTCCAGAGGAAGGACTGTGGGGACCTGGATTAGGGGCAACAGGGAAGCAGGATTCAAGGGAAAGACTGGAGGATTGCAGGATGTAAAGGGGAAGGTAAGGGAGATCCTGCGGTGGCTTCAAAGTAACAAACCCGACTAGGATCCATGAGGATGCAGGTTCGATCCCTGGCTTCACTCAGTGGGTTAAGGATCCAGCGTTGCCATGAGCTGTGGTGTAGGTTGCAGATGCAGCTCGGATCTGGCGTTGCTGTGGCTGTGGTGTAGGCCGGTGGCTAGAGCTCTGATTTGACCCCTAGCCTGGGAACCTCCATGTGACTCAGGTGCGGCCCTAGAAAGACAAAAAAAAAAAAAAAAAAGAGAGAGAGAGAGAAGCTTTTGCTTTGTGAAAGACATCTCTGAGACAATGAGAAGAGAAGCTATAGATTGGGAGAAAATACTTGCAAACTACATATCTGTCAAAGGACTCGTTCCTAGAATATACTAAGAACTCTCAAAACTCAGCAATGAAAAATAATTCGATTAGAAAATGTGCAAAAGGCGTGAATAGACATTTCACTGACGAGGACACACAGACGCCGACTAGCACATGAAATATGTCCGACATTATTAGCTATTAGGGAAGCGCACAGTAGCACTGCCCCAGGGTATCACTGCCCCCCAGAATGGCTGATAAAAAGTAACGATAGGACTTCCCACTGTGGCTCAGCGGAAACGAATCTGACTAGCATCCATGAAGTTTCGGGTTCGATCCCTGGCCTCACTCGGGTGGGTTAAGGATTTGGCGTTGCCGTGAGCTGTGGTATAGGTCGAAGACACGGCTTGGATCCCGAGTTGCTATGGCTGTGGTGTAGGCCGGCAACTACAATTCCAATTCGACCCCTAGCCTGGGAACTTCCATATGCCTCTGGTGCAACCCTAAAAAAAGACCAGAAAATGAAAACAAAACAAAACAAACCTGGTGAAATCTGAGCAAGACCAATGGATTGTATGAATGTCAGTTTTCTGGTTGTGATCTGGTACCATAAGATGCTATCACTGGTTGAAGAGTATAAGGGATCTATCTGTACTATTTTGTATACTGTATGTGAATGTACAATTATCACAAAATAAAATATTTTTCTATTAAATTATATAAATTACCATCAAACTATATTTTAAAAGATAAACACTAAAGCCTCATCATTTCCTAATTATTTCGCTTCATGTCACTACCACTCTGCTCTTAAGGATATGACATCTATCATATCTAGGTGGTAGCTAACTGGTGTCATGTGGGTAGCTTGAAATGGGCCACAGTGGGAGGACTTACACCATAAACATCAGCAAACACTACGCATCGGGGCTCTCCCCACCCCTTCCAGAGCCTGTTATTAAACATCTGCTAGCACCACTGGGCTTGTGAGAGCCTGAGCCAGTGGGGTGGTCTTTGTGGAGGAAGGAAGGGAGAGCCAACTAGAGACATGGGGCAGTGAGACTGCTGGGCGCCCTCGTGGGCCCAGTTGAAGGTGGAGAGCGGGACTTCACGGGGCCCCAGCCTGCCAGCATCACAAAAAGCCATTGGCTGAGTTTGTTGAGGGTTGGGGCTTTGCCAGGTGCTTTCAAGGGAAGGACAGGGGCTAAAGGTAATTTAGGGTATAGACAATTAGTGCTTGGAGCTAGAGCATGGATCAGAGCTGAGGAGGGAGGCACATGGAGGCGGTAGGGACTGGGCAGTGGGGCCAGTGTGGAGGCATCTTGGGCTGGAGATCCAAAGGACCGGAGGAGCAAGGTGTTATGGGTAACCAAACAGGTGACCTGAAAGGGTAGGGGCTGCAGTCAGGGGGCACAGTGACTGCAGGCATTATCTTAGGGGCATGGGACTGGGGACAACCAGAGTCCATAGCATGGGCTGGAAGGGAGGAGCAGGCTTGGAGGAGGAGGAGCCAAGGGTGTGAGAGGCTAGGAGTTGGATAGCTTGTTTCCGTGGAAGCTGGTGTCTCCTGGGGTTGTGGCAGGACTTGGAGCAGAGGAACCCCCAAGAGAAGGAGAAGGGGAAATGGAAAGGGATGGAGGGAGAAGAGGACCCAAGGGAGAAAAATAAAGTATTCTTCCCGGAGGCCAGAAAGGGAGACTAATGTGTGAAGCTGCAAGGTGTTTGGGGGCAGCCTTTAATGACATTAAATGTCTCTATTTCAAACAAAAAGGCTAAAAGGCAAAAAAAAAAAAAAAAGGCTAAAAGGCTTGATTAAGCATCTATATTACCCCAGGGATGAGGCTATATTCCTGCCTTTGCAATTTTTAAATTATCATTAGAGTCTAAAATTATCAGATGCTCCAGAGTGCATCCCAAGTCACAGGACAAAAGGTAAGCAAGAAAATGAAGAGAAGCCTTGACAGCAGCTGGCCACAGCTCCCAGGCATGAGTGGCTGCTCCCTGGGCTCGTCTGAGGGAGGGGGCTTCAAGAGGGTCTTCAGCCAGAAAGCGGGAGCCAGGACCAGATCTCAACTAGACAAGCCTGATTCCTCCAAGGACAGATGGGGACCCAGGAAAACCCCGGCTCAAGCCCTAGGAGTGAAAGGATAGTGGGACATTCTCTCAAGTTGCCAAAACCATATCTTTCTCACACAAATCTGTGGTGCCTGGTCCATTGTCTTGCATATAGTAGGTCAGCAGGTGCTCAGTGTTTGTAGAATTAACTAAAATTTACTGAGAGAGAGAGAGAGAGAAAGAGAGAGAGAGAGTGTTCCAGCCAATGGGTTAGGAACCTGATGTGTCTCCCTTCCAGCCAGAAGGGAAAGGCAAGGAGACAGGAGCACAATGCATTCTCCACGAGTGGACCTCCAGCTCTCAGCGCAAGTGTTTCTTTTTGGTAGAGAAAAGGTAGGAAGAGCCTTCCCTACGCTTCTTGAATTTCCCCAAGGGGCACGGGTGTTCCAGCAGTCAGTACAGCAAGCCCCCCCCTTTTTATGGTTGATTTACAATGTTCTGTCAATGTCTGCTATACAGCAAAGTGACCCAGTTATACATAGATTCTTTTTCTCTCGTTATCCTCTACCGTGCTCCATCACAAGTCATTAGATATAGTTCCCTGTGCTATACAGCAGGGTCTCATTGCTTATCCACTGCAAATGCCATAGTTTGCATCTTCTAACCCCAAACTCCCAGTCCATCCCACTCCCTCCCCCTACCCCCCTTGGCAACCGAAAATCTGTCCTCCAGGTCCATGAGTTTTTTTCTTTTCCATAGATAGGTTCATGTGTGCTGTATATGAGATTCCACATATAAGTGACATCATAGGGTATTTGTCTTTGTCTTTCTGACTGACTTCACTTAGTATGAGAGTCTCTAGTTCCATCCATGTTGCTGTAAATGGCATTATTTTGTCCTTTTTTATAGCTGAGTAGTATTGCATTGTATATACATACCACATCTTCTTAATCTATTCATCTCTTACCTCCCAGTTAACCCCAAAACTAGGAGGACAGGGCACTGAATGAACACTTTCCAAGGGCCTTAGGAGCTCTGTTCCAGGAACAGGGACAAAGACCAAATATATAATCTTACCATAAATCACACGAGCACTTTCCAAGGAGCTACCTCTGTTTCAGCCTCACCACAGCCCTTGGAGGGAGGATGCTGTTACGTCCAGGATATCGATCAGGACCTTGGGGTTCATAGAGGCCTCTGATGACCCCACTGGCCCAATGGTGGGCCTGGGCCACCAACCCTCCTTCTGCACTCGGAGCCTGAGCCCCGCACCCCACACCTGCCCCTTGGGACTAAAGTCCCAGCAAGTGGCCCTCTTCTCACCGGCTCAGAGCCCCGTGATCCCTTTGGACAAACACGTGCCCCATCCTGTCCCAAGACTTGTGCCAAATCATGTCCTTGTTCTGTAGGTAAAGGCAGGGGATGGAAAAATCCAGATTCCACGGTAAAGGGAACTTCAACCTGGAGACAAGGGAGGGGTGGAAGGAGGAGAGGAGTAGAGGAAACAATTCAAAAAGAGCTGAACTTTGAAAAACGGCAGAAAACTCTCTCGGGTGCTGCAGAGAAGTACATTTTTTAATGAAGCTGTGCCAAGGGACTGAAAAATTGCTTATGAGCAGAGGACATGGGCCCAGGGAGCAGTTGAACTGACAGGGCAGACAGGACTGCGGGGAGGGCGGTTTGTTCCGAGGCAGCCAAGGAAACTCAGAGCACATTCTTCATCACTGAATTCCAGGAGGTCACAAGTTCTACAGCCACTCAATAGCATGGCCCCTAAATATGATGGATACCAAAGATGACAGCCACTAAGTACTGTCGCCACCAAATACTACAGGTACGAATATGGTAGTAACAGAATCCCACATCGCAGACTAGACAATGCTAATAGTATTACTCCAAGAAACTGGGCCTAAAAAGATCAATAATGTTTAAGAGAAGAAGAGCCTTGGGACTCCCGAAGTCACTATCTGGTAGCCAGGGCAGAGTGACAACAGCCCGATGGCTGAGGGAGGGAAAAGGGGGGAGAAGTTCCTTTATTCATCTGTACGTGAGGCCGGAGTCCTCCCTTCCCTTCTCGGGTGGAAGTGTAATTTCCCATTTGCAAAAAAAGAAATAAATAACTAATGGAAATTATTTAAGGAAGGAGTTCCCATTGGGGCTCAGGAGTAATGAACCTGACCAGTATCTATGAGTTTGCAGGTTCGATCCTTGGCCTCGCTCAGTGGGTTAAGGATCCGGCATTGCTGTGAGCTGTGGTGTAGGTCATAGACTCGACTCGGATCCTGCATTGCTCTGGCTGTGGTGTAGGCCAGCGGCTACAGTTCTGATTCAACCCCTAGCCTGGGAACCTCCATATGCTGCAGGGGTAGCCCCAAAAACAAACAAGAAAAAAGAAATTTCCCATTTGGCTGCCCCTTTGGGACACAAAACCATCTCTACTCTTGCTCATGTGAGACTGGGGACCGAGTGACACTAACATTGCCCAGCATCATTTTGTCAAGGTGGATGTTTGTTGCCCAGGCGTGTTTGGTTTTTAACTGTGCTTGGGGGTTTAGAAAGGAGGGGGCATGAGGTTGTATTTTATGTAGATTTTTTTTTTTTTTTTTTTTTTTTTTTTTGTCTTTTTGCCTTTTCTAGGGCCGCTCCTGAGGCACATGGAGGTTCCCAGGCTAGGGGTCGAATCGGAGCTGTAGCCACTGGCCTACGCCAGAGCCACAGCAACGTGGGATCTGAGCTGCGTCTGCAACCTACACCACAGCTCACGGCAACGCCGGATCCTTAACCCACTGAGCAGGGGCAGGGATCGAACCCGCAACGTCATGGTTCCTAGTTGGATTCGTTAACCACTGTGCCACGATGGGAACTCCTTATGTAGATTTTATCTGTAGTTTTCTCCTAGGCAGCCAGGGAGTCCTGTGGAGCTCACCTTGGTTATCCAGAAAGACTCCCGGAGGCAGAGGAAGCGGCCAGAACTCACCATAGGCAAAGACCTCTCTGGCTGCATGGGGTCCCTGAGGTCAGCATCCCCCCTGCACTCCAGCTTCCCTGCCTCTCTGCCCTCCCCCAGCCTGCCCAGCAGGACAGGGCAAAGCTGTGTCCCCAGGCTCTTTCACAGAGGGGACCTGGCAGCTCCTGGCACCCCCTAGGCTGTGCGAAGAGAAGGGCCCAGAGGTGTTGCAGAGGGAGCCTAGTCCTCGGGTGTCTGCCCTTTCTCCAGCCTCTCTTTTTTTTCTGTGTCCAGCGATCCATGGTGGGTCACAGTAGCAGGGTGGGTGGGAGCCTATAGGAGCCCCCAGCACCCTAGTCTGGCCCCACAGCTGCTTGAGTCTCCCATTTGAAGGATCTGTTCTCCATTGGGGAGGGAGTTGAGGTCACTAGCCAGCTAAGAGTCAGCCAGGTGACCCTTGGAGGCTGGAGGCTCCCAGGTGCCCCCTGCACTGGCTTTTCTGGGGGGCAAAGAAATTCCAGTGCTGTTCAAGCCCTCAGACTTTGCTCTCAAGTCTTTTCTTTATTACAATGATACAGGCTCCCTGTATAAAATATGAAAAATACAGAAAAATATAAAGAATCAAAAACAATTACTGAGGATCCATTACCTAGAAGCAACCATGAGTAAAACTTTGCCATATTGTCTTCCAGTCTTCTCTGCGGTTTCATTTCTTGTACATGGTTGAGTTCATACTGTACTGGGTTTTGTTTGGGGGGGGGCACACCTGTAGCATGCAGAAGTTCCCAGGCCAGGGATTGAACCTGTTCCACAGCAGTAACCAGAGCCACAGAAGTGACAACGCCCAATCCTTAACCCACTGAGCCAGCAGGGAACTCCTCATACTGTGTTCCTGGTTTTGTGCCATGCTTGCTTCTCTTAACAGTAAGTGATAAGCCATTCTGTGTGATATTAAACACTTTGGAATGTTTTAGAGACCAGATGTGATGATGAATTTTCACCTATGTGTCAGCTTGAACGGCCGTGGCTGCCCGGGTTAAACAGTATTTGTGGGTGGGTCTGGAAGGTGTTTCTGGATGTGATGAGCCCTGGAATCGGTGAACTCAGTAAAGGAGCGGCTTCCCCGTGTGGGCGGGTTTCATCCATCCACTGAGGGCTTGAATAGAACAAAAGATGGGAGAAAGGGAAATTGACCCTTTTCTGCCTTACTACTCCAGCTAGGCCATCTTATTACATCCTCTCCTACCCTCAGCCTGGGATTTACACCACTGCCCTAGTTCTCAACCTTTGGGCTGAATTCCCACCAGCTTTCATGGGCCTCTACCTTGCAGACTATAGGTTGTGGGATGTCTCCGCCTCCATGATTGCATGAGTCAATTCTCTATAGTAAATCTCAATGATAGATGGGTAGGTCCATCCACCCCTCCCCTGGAGAACCCGGACTAATACGAAAGCTGTCACTGAGCCATCTGATATACAGCAAAGGAGACAGACATCCCACCTCTTAGTGGATAGAGTAGCAAAGAATTTGCAGCCGTCTTGAACCCACCACGGCAGGTCCAGTGCAGCCTCTGGTGCACCACTGGGTTTCCAGAGAGCCAGAACCAAGAGAAGATGCAGTTACAGACATAGATACAAATACAGTTACAGTTGCTATCTCATTTATACTCACTGTAAGGAATGGGCTGGTGCCATTATGGAGGCTGAGAAGTCCACGACCTGAAGCTAGCCAGCTGGAGAGCCCGTGAAGTTCCAGTCCAAAGGCAGGAGAAGACTGATGCTCCAGCTCAAAGACAGCCAGGCAGAGAAAAAAAGCCTTCATCACTCAGCCATTTAGTTTATGCCCACTTTCAACAGACCGCATGAGGCCCACCCACATGGGGGGGGGGACATCTGCTTGCCTCAGTCTGCTTGGACCCAAGTGTTCATCTCATCCAGAAACACCCTCACAGACATACCCTGAGTCATTTTTAACCAGGTGTCTGGATGCCCCATGACTCAGTCAGATTGATGAATAAATTGAAGCCCCGTGCCTCCTTCTAGAGGGAGGCATTTGGTTCCTTGCTGGCTGTGTTGTCTCTCCAGGAACTGTGCCCCCCTCAAAGTCACACACCCCGAAAGTGCAGCCCCTTCCCAATGACTTGTGGGTGTGGGGGTTACCAGAGCCCAGCCACTTAGCTCAACTTGGGACAGCTCCAAAGGGCCATCACAGCTTTAGATCTCCCTGGGGGAGCAGCTGAGTCTTCTGCTGTAACTGAATTGCAGTCCGACCCTCTTCCCAGCCAGTCCTCCCCGCTCACTCCCTGATGGTTCTGTTCTCAGAGTCCTCCCCAATCATCGGAGTGTCTCCCACCCGCCTGACATAGTCAGAAGAGGGAGAGGCTCAGCTCTGACCGGGGCAAGGAGAGGTGTAGACAGACTCAGAAATGTAACTGGAGCCTTCTGCGGGGCAGCAGATTTGGGAGGCTGCAGTTTCAGGGAGAGGTGGAGGCCTGGGATGGAGTGGTTAGAACGAGAGGATCATGAGACAGGCAAAAACAAAATAAGCATTGACATAACCAATCCGATAATGTTAACAACTTGTCTCCAACATTCACTGTTATAAATAACAAACATTGCAATACGTGTCTTGGTTCTTAAATTCTTCCACAGTGGTTCACAGCTCTGACCACTTTTTTTAGAACAGATTTTTGAGTAATGAAATTATGAATTAAAGAGTATCCATTTTTTGGAGGTTACCAGAACTTTCCAAGGGCCCTATTCTAGCATACTTCTTCAGCCAAACTTCTACATTTATAAGAGACCTGATTTAGGGAAAGTCATTGATTTAGCTGGAGAGTTAATTATTCATTTGAACTGGTTTGTGCAAAAGGCTCCAGAGAGCCTACAAGAATAAATTGAAAAGCTATTAGAACTAACAGGCGAATTTAATAAAGTGACTGCATGCAAAATTCAATAGCTTCCTCATCAACCAGCAATAACCAATTAGAAGATACAATGAGGGTGGGTGGATGTGGGGGGCAAAGAGCAGTCACAATAACAATAACAGTAATGAAATACCCAGAATTGACTTTACTAACTAGTGTGGGAAACAGGAAAACTGGGTCTTAAACATTTATAAACTTTTCTAACACACATGAAATAATTAATTAGATGGAAAGGCATGCCATGTTCCTATGTGGGAGAGTGAACGTATCACAGGGTTTAACTATAGATTAAACACAGCCCAAAGAAAAGTCCAAGATTTGTCGTTTTATCGTTAAACATGCCACAGTTATTCCGTGTTGTTTTTTGGCTGTGCCAGAAGCTTACAGAAGTTCCTGGGCCAGGGATCGAACCTGAGCCACAGCAGCGACCCAAGCCACTACAGTGACAAGATCCTTAAGCTGCTGCACCACAAGGGAACTCCAAACACAGTCTAAAGGTTACTTAGATGAAATACATAAGCAAGAGTACCTAAGAAAAAAAATCAGAAGATGAATGAAGAGGAATTTTGCCTCACCAGATATTAAATATACAGTGAAGCTAAAATAATGAAAGTGGTGTAGCCTTGATGCAAGATTTGGCAGACACGTCAGTGGGTCATACTTACAAGCAGAAGTTAGCATACGAGAATCTAGTGGCCACTGAAGGTGGCATCACAATCCTATCCGAAGGGGTGGCATTATTTGATAAATGATAGAGACAATCAGTTAACTATCCAGGAAAAAAAATTATACTTTCTTTTCACATGACATATCTGAATAAACAAATTCCAGGTGATGAAAGAATTAAATGATATGGGTTGAACTGTATCCCTTGCCAGCATATCTATGCATAAACACACACACACACACACGCACACGCACACGCACACGCGTGCACACACAACTTAACTCCCAGCACCTCAAGACATGACCTTGTTTGGAAGACGGGGGGGTCACTCACTGCATATGTAATAACTAAGATAAGGTCATTGACACATATCCTTATAAGAGGACAGCACCGAAGACACAAGCAGAGATGGGAGTCATACAAAGCTACAAGCCAAGGAACATCTGGGGCTACCAGAAGCTGGAAGAGGCAAGGAAGAGATTTCAGAGGGAGCACGGCCCTGCTGTCACCAGACTTCTAGCCTCCAGAAGTGTGAAACAACACATTTCTGTTGTTTTAAACCACCCAGTTTGCGGTACTTGCTTACAGCAGCCCAAGGAAACTAGAACAATGAACAAATTAGAACCACTTAAAAATTCTCAAGAAAATATAGGTGGACAACATATACACCTAAAGAAGCAATAAGGACTTCATAAGCATGAAAGTGATGGAAAAAATCCAAAGGGAAAATCAATAATTTATGTATATTTATTAATATATATAAACAATTAAATATTATAAATAAAATATAAATATTAAATATATTCACATAGTTGTTAAAATATATTAATATATGATATGAAATGTTATATATTACATTTAATATTTGTATATAATATATAAGCTTTTTTTTTTGCTTTTTAGGGCTGCACCTGCAGCATATAGAAGATCCCAGGCTAGGGGTGGAATCAGCTACAGCTGCCAGCCACAGCCACAGCAATGCTGGATCCAAGCTGCATCTGCCTTTTAAATTAATATTTTATACTACTTAATATTGATATTAATATTGATAAGGGTACTGTTCAAAGTCTAAATTTCTACTTTTGGTGGGGCCACATCTGCAGCACGTGGGAGTTCCCAGGTCAGAGATCGAACCCAAGACCCAGCAGTGACCTGAGCCACAGAAGTAGCAATGCCAGATCCTTAACCCACTTAGCCACCAGAATGCATTCTGGTGCCAGGTATGAAGAGATTTTAAAAATCCATACCCTCACACCCTTTGATGAAGTAATTTTTCCAAAAATCTATTGCAAGGAAACAATTAAAACTTAGGCAAATATTTACCTACAAAGATGTTCATCACTGCATAATTTATAATAGTAACAAATTAGACATAGCTACTGAGCGATGCCAGGGATTGAACCTGCATCCTCACGGATACTAGTCTCCCCTTTTGTCCCTCGCTCGCCTGGAGCAGCTCGGATCCTTCACTGCCTCCTTGGTCAAGAACAACACGGGTCCCTTGTTAGGACCCTAGATTGCCAAAATCCCCCTGAGGAGCTCAAAACCCTGAGGTTCTGTGACAGGTCCTTGGGAGCCGTGTGGACCCTCCCCCACCGCAATGCCAGCCCCAGAACATTCATGCTTCCTGGAAAGACTGGGGGCTTGCTGGGGCTTCCTGGAAATCACTCTCAATTCATTCTCTTAAGTGCCTGCTAGCTACCAGGTAGGCCTGGGGGTGCGCAGATGGAAAGAAGGCACCCCTCCCCACCCATCTGCAGCTCACATGCTGGCTGGGAGGACCGGCCCAGTAATAGAGTTTCAGTGGAGCCACCGAGAGATTCAGAGCCTCGCTGGCTGCTCAGTTAATTAGCCCAAAAGTGTGGATGGAGCTGGGTGAAAATGCATGAAGCGCTTGGGGGAGGCGGTGAGCTTCCCATCCCAGAAGGTCTGCAAGCAGAGGGCAAGGGACCTCTAGCCTTCCTACAGAGAGATTCCTGTCCCTTCTGTCCCCTTGCATCTGGCCTCTGGCTGTGGGGATAGAGATGGAATAATCCTGAGCCCAGGCCTGACACAGAGTAAGGGCTTGGCAGTTGTTAGCTGCTGTTATGAACAATTACATTTGAGTTTAGTGAACCCATCCCCTCGCAGAGAGAAAGGGAGCAGAGGCAAGGCATCATTCCCCTTCACCAGCTGCACCCAGGCACAGCTGGCCATGGGCAGGGGAGCCCGCCTGGCAGCTGTCCCCACAGACGGGAGCAAGGGTTTGTGATTTCCTGAGCAGCCACTTCAATCCTAATGTCCCTTTAATAGTCCTCGTCAAATTGCCATGGCTCTCCCCAGAGGTTTTCATGACTATGGAAAATAAATAGCCATTATCTGACCTCCAGGGGAACGGAGATGTCTGCAGAATTCCGGGAAAGGCAGTTATAAAACCTAGTGGAGCCAATTCACCCTTTCGGGGTTAGCCACCCCTATGCAAAGCCAAAGTACAGGAGTTCCCGTTGTGGCTCAGCAGGTTAAGAACCCAACACAGTGCTATGAGGATACAGATTTGATCCCTGGCCTTGCTCAGTGGGTTAAGGACCTGGTGTTGCTACAAGCTGCAGCATAGGTCACAGATGCAGCTCAGATCTGATGGTGTTGCTATGGTTGCAGTGTAGGGCTGCAGTTGCAGCTGCAGCTCCAATTCGAACCCTAGCCCAGGAGGTGTGGCTATAAAAAGAAAAAAAAAAAAAAAAGCCACCTAAGGTATGGAGCCCTGGCTACTGTAAAGAAAATCACAAAGTAAATGTAGTCTCTGCTCAAACTTTTTCTTTTTTTTTTGTCATTTGTCTTTTTAGGGCTGCAACTGCGGCATATGGAGGCTCCCAGGCTAGGGGTTCAATCAGAGCTACAGCTGCCGGCCTACACCACAGCAACTCAGAATCAAAGCCTCGTCTGCAACCTACACCACAGCTCACAGCAACACCGGATCCTCAGCCCACTGAGCGAGGCCAAGGATGGAACCCATGTCCTCATGGGATACTAGTCAGGTTTGCTAACCACTGAGCACCACGGGAACTCCTGCTCAAACTCTTTTGTGATGTACAAAAGGAAGAGAAGAGAAGCAAAGGGAAGAGAAGATGAGGAGAAATAGAGGAAAACAACTATGAAACTAGGTGAAATCTTATGCCCTGGGATAGGTGGAAAGAAGCTGTTCAAGCAAAGGACTTGATTTTGAAGTTAATTTCTCATAAAAACTTGGCATGACTGATTATGGGTTTGAAAATGTTTCCCTGCCATCTGAAGAACCTGTGTGAGCGGGAGACTGGCACTGGCCATCTGCCTCACAAGGACTGAACCCTGAGCTGCTGCAGCTGCTGACCTTCAAAACCCCCTGAAGGAGCTCAGGTGGAGATCAGGAGCGAGGCTCTGTGCTCTGGGGAAACTGGCCCCACAGGTCTTCAGACAGATGTTTTCAGGAGAAAATTTTATGAGCTCAATGCCTGCATCTCCTCAGATCAACAAAAGCACTAAAGTCCCTCGTGGTGACGCCTGCTCCTTTCGACGCAGTAACGTTCACCAGACTGTCTGCAAAATCTATGCTTGATTGCAGGTACCTCCCCCTTCACTACAATCACATGTATACTGATATTCCCCCTACCTCTTTGGAGCGGTTTTTCCAGAGCCATCTGAAATGCTGCCTCCTGGGCTATAGTCCTCATTTTGCCACAAATAAAACTTAACTCTCAGCTTTTTGATTGTGCATATTTTTTCAGCTGACATGTGAGAGAATGAAAACGTCCTTCAGTTTCTTATCATGTGATTTGAAAAAGAGGCACCGTTTTTTACCCTAAAAACATTTGATATAAGAGTTTCCATCATGGTGCAACGGAAGTGAATCCCACTAGGAACCATGAGGTTGCTGGTTCAATTCCTGGCCTCGCTCAGTGGGTTAAGGATCTGGTGTTGCTGTGAGCTGTGGTGTAGGTCGCAGACGCAGCTGGGATCTGGCGTTGCTGTGGCTGTGGCATAGGCTCCGATTCAACCCCTCGCCTGGGAGCCTTCATATGCCACAAGTGTGGCCCTAAAAAGCAAACAAAAACAAAAACAAAAACGGGGAGGGGGTGTATACCTGACAGAAAGTATTTTTAAATAAAAGTCCCTGAAAGAGGCCCTAGAGACAGAGCCCTGGACCAGGTCTCAGCCCCGCTCTGGTCCCAGCTCAGGCAGCCAAGGGCACCTAGGACAGGGCCATGCTGTTTCCAGCAGCTGTGAGAGGTGGGGGCAATTGCCCCTCAGTGACCTAAGCCAGGACTGTTGTGAGATCATCTGGAGCCCTGCCCAGTCAGTCTTCCGAGAAAGGTGTAATGTCCAAATCCAGTGGCCACCAAGAGGGCACCTGCATCACAAATCTGCCAAACAGGATTGAAGGCCAGTCCAGAGCGGACCACCTTAGCACGGCGAGCTTTATCGCTTCTCCAACAACGAGGCTGTCCCCACCCTGCCTGGGAGGGTCAGGGGGGGAAATGAGAAGAGGAGAGATGTTTTCCTTGATGCCGTCTCTCCCATCCTGAGAAAAGCTTCAAGCCCGGAGGGGATGAAGGGGCCCCCCACCCCTGCCCTCACCCATCATCCTGAGTCTTGGCAGCCCTCTCCCATGGGTACCCGGCCCCAGGAAGTCCAGGAGTCCCAGCCTGAAGTTGACTGGCGGCCCCCCAGCCCTGCCTCTGCCCACACTCCGTGGCTATGGCCCCCACCTCTCAACAGCCAAGAGCTCTTCTGAGCCATGTCATCACAGAGTTGGTGACAGGCAGGGCAAGAGAGGCCCAATGCACCTTCAGGAAACTATCTTTTGTGCAAAGTGGGGAGCAGAGGCCCTGAGCAGGGCAGGCCAGGTGGGAGCAGAGATCAGATGAGGACAGAGCACTGGTCTCAGTGTCCAAAGACCTGGGCTTGCTTCTATGCCAGTCTTATCTTGTGTGTCTTCCTTGTCTGGGCCTGAATTTGCCATGTCTCTCTCTCATTTCCCCCCTTTTTTGGCTGCCCCACAGCGTATGGATTTCCTGTGCCAGAGATCAGATCCGAGCCACAGTTGTGACCGACACCTCAGTGGATCCTTTAACCCACCGTGCCGGGCTGGGGATCTCACCTGTGTTCTATTGCTGCAGAGATGCCTCTGATCCAATTGCACCACAGTGGAAACTCTTCCATGTCTCCTAAACGGAGATTGTGGCCTCTGACCTGCCTAACACATGAGGTGGGTTTGGGGTCTGCTTTTCGACTTTGGTGACACCACTGGCTTGGAAGAAGCCAAAGCCACTCTGCCTCTAAATTATTCCTCCTTTCATCCGTGGTGCTACCCACCTTTGAAGTAGTGCAGGCCTGCTTTGCTCCCCAGAACCATGCTGCAGAGCTGGCAGTGGTATCATGAGGGCTGGACAAATTCACATACTGAGAGCCACTGAGCTACTGGAGGAGGGAGGTTTTGTGTTTTGGTTTTTGTCTTTTCTAGGGCTGCTCCCATGGCATATGGAGGTTCCCAGGCTAGGGGTCGAATTGGAACTGCAGGTGCCGGCCTACGCTAGAGCCACAGCAACGTGGGATCCAAGCCTCGTCTGCAACCTACACCACAGCTCATGGCAATGGATCCCCAACCCACCAGACAAGGCCATGGATGGAACTTGCAACCCCATATGGCTCCCAGTCAGATTCGTTAACCACTGCGCCACGACGGAAATTCCTGGAGGAGGGAGATTTGTTGGGTGCTTTTAAAAGAATATTATCTGGAGTTCCCATTTAGGCACAGAGGAATCCAACCAGGAACCATGAGGTTGTAGGTTTGATCCCTGGCCTCCCTCAGTGGGTTAAGGATCTGGCATTGCCGTGAGCTGTGGTGTAGGTTGCAGACGTGGCTTGGATCCCACGTTGCTGTGGCTCTGGTGTAGGCCAGCAGCTGCAGCTTCGATTTGACCCCTAGCCTGGGAACCTCCATATGCGGCAGGTGCAGCCCTAAAAAGCAAAGCAAAACAGAACAAAACAAAAAAACAAACAAACAAAAAAGTAGACAATGGAGAGTGTCAGATCCAGGAGAGGAAAGGGGAACATGGAGAGAGGATGAGAGTGAGAAGGTAACACTTGAGAACCAGTTTCTTAGTAGGTTTTTTGCACATATAGCCTTTAATGTCCAGTCCTGGAGTCCCTCAGACACAGAGGGACAGGAATGGGATGGGCTCCAGCCGCAGCAGATTAGATTAAGCAACATCTGAGAGGATTTGCTCTTGGACTGAGGCCCAGACAGTGGCACAGGGAAGAGGAAAACGAGTGACAGGAACTGACATTTAATGGGCACCTACTATGAGGAATGAAGCAGTTGAACTAGAAAAAGAAAACAGGGGGTTCCCATTGTGGTGCAGCAGTAATGAACCCGACTAATATCCATGAGGATGCGGGTTAAGGATCCCACATTGCCATGAACTCTGCTGTAGGTCACAGATGTGGCACGGATCTGGTATTGTTGTGTCTGTGGCGTAGGCTAGCAGCTGTAGTTCTTTTTTTTTTTTTTTTTGTCTTTTTGCCTTTTCTTGGGCCGCTCCCACAGCATATGGAGGTTCCCAGGCTAGGGGTTGAATCAGAGCTGTAGCTGCTAGCCTATGCTAGAGCCACAGCAACGTGGGATCTGAGCCACGTCTGCGACCTACACCACAGCTCACGGCAACACCGGATCCTTAACCCACTGAGCAAGGGCAGGGATCGAACCCGAAACCTCATGGTTCCTAGTCGGATTCGTTAACCACTGCACCACGACGGGGAACTCTAGCAGCTGTAGTTCTGATTGACTCCTAGCCTGGGAACTTCCATATGTTGCGGGTGTGGCCCTAAAACAAAAGACAAAAAAAACCATAAGGAATTCCTGTTGTGGCACAGCAGAAACAAATCCCACAAGTATCAATGAGGATGTGGGTTCAAGCCCTGGCCTCACTCAGCAGGCGGGGGATCCAGCGTTGCTGTGGCTGTGGTGTAGGTTGGCAGCTGTAGCTCCAATTCGACCCCTAGCCTAGGAACCTCCATATGCTGTGAGTGCGGCCCTAAAAAGCAAAAAAAGAGGAAGGAAGGGAGGGAGGAAGGAAGGGAGAAAGAAAACACATCAACTGATAGGCTGGGGAGAGGTCCCTGCAGCAGATGTCTGTCTGCTATATCCCTCATCTTCATCATCCTTAACAGCCAATCACTAAGGACACCACAGGCCACACCCTCGGCTGGGACTGACATCCCAGGGCTCCATCTACTTGGGGAGCTATGACCTAAAGAAAGGACAAGTAAGCCACAGCCATATATAATGTTAAGCGAGTGGACACCAGCCAGAAAGTGTCAGGGACCAAGGGAGGGACCACAGTGTCCTGGGTTGGGTGAGGTTCCCAGGGAGAAATTCCTGCTGGCACATGGGTGAAAGGGGACAGGTTGGTACAGACAAGACACAGCAAAAAGAACCCAGGTGGTGTGCCCAAGGGATTGTGACCAGCAGTTTGTTATTCTATCACTTGGTATCTGGGGGCCCTTTCACATACATCACCTCAGGAAATGACTCTCTTGTCCTTTGCAAGCCCAGCCAGGCCCTGGAACAGACGGCCTTCTGTTGCTGTGAGTTCAATAGAATTAAACGAACTCCTACTATGTGTAAATCACTGTTAAGTATTGCAGGGTATGTAGGAAAGTGTAAGATATAGTCCTTGCCCTCAAGGACAGAACGGATTTTCCTTCTGTCAAACGGCCAGTGAAGGAGATTCCAGGATGACTCTGCAGCAGTGAAGTGACATCTAATAAAAGGCAGCAGGTTCTGGCAGCGTGGACAAGCCTAAGGAAAACTGGATTTGCCATCCTTCAAGATGCTCCACTTGGGGGTGGTCCAAAAGGTGCCCTGCTGACTCTGTAGCTTCCTTTTCAGAACCGGTGCCCAGACTCAGTCTGCACCTTTACCTTCTTCCCACTGTATTACTTCACAAGCGCAGGACCTTGTCTGCAGCCAAACACCAGGTCAGAATCAAAAGCCAAAGTAATTGCAGAGGTATCTATAACTCATCCACGGCTGGATACTGAATAACACTCCAATCAATGAACAGTCTCAGACTCTGCAATTAATCCTGGAAAGGAAGAGCCATCGGGACAAGAACAAAAGAACCAAAATAAAACAATGCATGCTGGTAAGTTCTAAACTGGTCAACCTTGAGCAAAGGAGGCCTGGAAATTTTTGCTCTGGTGGAGAGAAACAAAGCAACCTCATCCTGGCCCTTTAAGCACCACTTAGGACTGGGAGTGGGAGAAAGCACAGTTGAGCATCATCTGAGACAAACTGAAGCACAAACTTATCTTGGGATCCTCAGTCATGATGTGGCTACTGCCATGATGGAGCAGTTGGAGTTTCAGGAACTTTCCAAGTTGTGAAGGCAGAGTTGCTTCTTACACGACAGAACTGGCAGATGCCTGTCAGTCAATTCTCAAAAAGTAAGTGGCGGGAATAAGAAGCAAAGAACTAGCAATGATTATGTGGGTCAGCCGGAGGGCCTATGACTGAAGATTCTGGGTGTCAGCACTGTTGGCGGCATATCTGACCTTCTGTTTCCTCAGATGACTGAAGGTCAAATACATGGTGAGAAGGGGATCTCTGGAGCCTTGAAGTTCTGCACCCTGAATTTTTAATTGGAAAACCTCTTTTCAAGGCAAAAACATAGCAAAGGACGTTTGGAAGTATTTCGAAGAATTAATTCACATGGCCTAACTTTGTAACAGAGAAAGAAGCTGCAGGTCTCACTTCAAGTCAGCTGATGAAGCACAATCCTTGCCGCAGGCTAAGGCTGGAGGAAGGGACGGTTCACCTTGGATCCAAGCAGTCCTCAAAACTACCAGGTGCAGGCCCCCCACCCCCCCCTCCGCAATCTCTGGGCCAGGCTGCTGTGTAAGCGAGCAGGAAAATCTACTGAAACTTGACAGTGTTGACTGATGGCCTTCAGTCCTGGATGTTAACCAAATGTTTGTTATCATTGCTTTTTAACCAAGCAGTCTGTAACTCCATCTTCATGTTTAATTCAGAGAACTCTATTTCATAAAACATCAGGCTCTGGAGTTCCCCAATGGCTCAGTGGGTTAAGAACCAGGTGTCAATGCAGTGGCACGGGTGCAATCCCTGGCCCTGGGAACTTCCAAATTCCACATACAGCCAAAAAAAAATCAGGCTCCAAAGTGAGGAAGTGAGCACAATTCATGTTGCATTAATATTCCCAGCAAGCCTAAGAAGCTGCCCAGATAACCCGTGGTGAGGTGTCCCAAAGGACACCCTACAAGGAACCTGGTTGTCGAGAAAAGTGGATGATTTGGCTAATTTTTTAGAGAACTGTGCAATAACTTTTTGAGCAGTTAAATGATGTTTTAAACACAGTGGGTTGCTAAAGTTGTCAGAAGAAATATCTGGATCTAAGAAAATCTGGCAAAGCTGTCTGAATAAACACCAATTTTTTATCTATCCCAAATGTTAAGATGATTTTCCAATGTTAATTTATAGATATTTGTGCTCGAGAGGAAAAAGTGTCTGGTGAGCAGACAGCTGGCAAAGGGAAAACACATTCAGCTGCCAGGCAGGCTGTGGATATTCTAAGTGCCCCCTTAATAAAGTGCTGACTCCTCCACAGAGTACAGGCCACCCTAGCATTGATGGGCTGCTAAGCTGCTGCCAGAATGTTTCAAACTCCCTAAGTCACACTGTCTCAAGGCAACTGTAGAGACAGAGCCCCTGACCTTTAGTTCTCTCCAAAAAATTCCAATTATTTTCCTGGTCTCTCTTTTCTCCATCTTTTAACCAACTAAGGGCGTTCTGAGCGTTCACTGGTTTCCTAAGACTCTGCAATGAAATAGCTACATCCGTAGGTCAGCAATGGTTCTGAAGAAAGCATCACTTATTACGGCATCAGAGACTAGGGAATTAAGAACTTTGTGCTGTATTTCCAGCTCTTTTTCTGGCCGCACACTCACTGCTCTCTCCACCACCCACTCCCTGAGTCTGCAGGAGGAGGCGTCGCAAGAGAGGCAACGCAGGTGCTCGCCAGCCAGGCTACTGTCTGGGGGCTGCTGCCAACTGACTGCTGGTTAATGACCCATAATCACCCACTCCTCTGGCAAACAACGCCAGGCGGTGCTCCGGCCAGGCCCCATGCCCTCCATGACCTTCCAAGTCCCACCCTCAGAGATTAGCTGGGAAATCATCTTTCTCTGCTCTTTCTTAATCAATCCCTGCAGTATGTAGGACTACATGACTGAATTAAGAGTTAGGAAGGTCAAACACATTTATAAATAATAAAGGATTCACATGTTAGAAATGAGTCTGTTACTCAAAAAGCCATAAAATATCTCATTTAAATAAGATCCTTAACAAAATATACATCTTAAAAATTCAGCACTAAAGAATGCTTTTTATAACTGTTACCATTTGAGAAACAAAGAATTAAAATGCGTAAGAATTATAGACACACCTTCGCACGAAACATGCAAGAAGCATCATGATGTCTTTCTGATATTCCTCTTCTTGGTTAACTAACCGCACACCAGGGAGAGACGCAAGTTCAGATGCGCACGGCCCAGAGGGGCCCCCAACAAAGTGGCAGGGCACTCAGTGGTTTCTTTCCCGCAATAAACGACATGGGGGGAGGGGGGCTTCACCAAGAAGCACACAATCCAGCTCCTTATCCAGTCCGTTGGCATTATCAACTGTCGAACCATTTGCTCCTCTTTGCAAGAGGAGCTCCTTTAGAAGGTCCCAATAACTTCTGCTTATATTGTTCGACCAGCTGGTTGAAGCGAATTTCTGTCTTATTTCCCTGAGCTTTTTTCCTAGGCACCTACAAATGAAAGGTAAGGAAATATAAGATACTAAACATAAATATAAGTTTCAAGCATTAAAATCACCTTACCCTCAGGCCACCTGAGGGAAAAAATGAATGGGCTCAAAGACCTTGTCCACCAAAAGAGGGTCTTCCAGAGAGTGACCCCAAAAGAATCATCCATTGGTAAGAAATCAGACGAGGTATCCCTAAGAGAAAACGCCCCACTAAAACACTGTTCGGGTGTGTCAGAGGCCTCTCCTAGTCCAGCTCCCAAATGCTCAACGTGAATCTCCTCGCCGCTGAGTCAGGCCAGGGTCTGCATGGTCTCGCCAGCCCGCTCCCTCACCAAGAACACTGCTTACGGGGTTCCAGAGAAAGCTCTCTACGACATAGGATGGGCTCCATAAGATAATATGACGAACGAGAGACTTCTCAGAGACTCAGATTTCTGGAGTAAAAATGAGAAGCTAACACTTAAAAGAAAGGGACTAGGGGAGGAAAAAAGAAAGTTTGACGTTAAATGATCAAGAATACAGAACCACTATTTTCTACTAAAAGAACCAGGACTCCTTGGAAGCTAATACCAGGACTGGCAGAGAAGCAGCTAAGATGGCTGGGATATCTGGCTGTACTGGAAAGCAAGGATGCTACCAAAGACGGGGTCATGTCAGAAGGACTCAGGAGTCAACCTGAATGGGCTTCTGCTGGCCTCAGATGGGACAAGAATAATGACTGCATCTGACTGTATATTAAAACTCAAAAATCACAAGATGAAAAAAAAAATACTACTGGTCACCAGAGAGGTTGGTAGGGCACCAACCCATTACCCTGGAAACTGATTTTAAAAGAGAAAAAAATCAAGCATTTATCCTGCTTATCCTATACAATGGTATTTCATGGTAACCAAACAGCTGACAAAAAGATTCTTTTTTTCTAGAATTCTACTTAAAAAAAAAAAAAAAGCAAAAACGGGAGCTCCCCTTGTGGCTCAGCAGAAACAAATCTGACTAGTACCTATGAGGATGCAGGGCCAATCCCTGGCCTTTCTCAGTGGGTTAAGGATCTGGCGTTGCCATGAGCTGTGGTGTAGGTCACAGATGTGGCTCAGATCCCGAGTTGCTGTGGCTGTGGTATAGGCCAACGACTACAGCTCCTATTCAACCCCTAGCCCAGGAACTTCCATGTGGCACAGGTGTGGCCCCAAAAAGAAGAAAAAAAAAAAAAAAAAAAAGCAAAAGCATTGATGAAATTAGAGGATTACCACTCTGCAGCTGACACTGAGATACGGATCTAGGTAACTATCATCAATGGGACCACAGGTCCCCTAGGACCACAGGTGGGAGGTTGATGGAAGGCTTCACAAATGGAGGGAGAAGGCAGACAATCCCTAAGCCTACTGAGGAGTCAGAGCATCACGAAAAATGGGGCAACCAGACACTTGTGCATCTTATGGTGTGATGCAACTGAAAGTACACAGCACTGCCTATGAAATACTCCTGCCAAGCAAACAACTTGAATCTAATCAAGCCTCTAGATCTAAGGACCAGTTTGTAGGTAATACAGACTATGAGACGAACAAATTAAATGATAGCACAAGGAAGAAAGAAGCTAAATTCAAAATGTAATATATTCTCGGGAGTTCCTGTTGTGGCACAGCGCAAATGAATCCAACTAGGAACCATGAAGTTGCCAGTTTGATCCCTGGCCTCGCTCAGTGAGTTAAGAATCCGGCGTTGCCATGAGCTGTGGTGTAGGTCGCAGACGCGGCTCAGATCTGATGTGGCTGTGGCTGTGGTATAGGCCGGCAGCTGTAGCTCCGATTTGACCCCTAGCCTGGGAACTTCCATATGCCTCGGGTGCGGTCATAAAAAGCAAAAAAAAAAAAAAAAAAAAAAAAAAAAGTAATATATTCTAAAAGACTAAGGGTCTGGCTTCAACAACAAATTAATAGCATAGATAAAAGTAGGTGGTAAGGAAGACTGGATACTATAGGGGAAAAAAACCCAAGACCTAAAAGATTTAAACACCAAATACAGGAGTTCCTAGCAGTTAAGGATTCAGTGTTGTCACTGCCATGGCTTGGGTGTGATTCCTGGCCTGGGAACTTCCACATGTTGTGGGCGTGCCCTTCCTCTCACCAAAAACCCCCCCAATATAATGTCGACTTTGTTTGGAACCTGATTCATACTAACTAAAAAAAAGTATTAAATATATTTTGAGGCAACTGGGGATATTCTAATACAGGTTGCTTATTAGATATTAAGGGCTTCTTCTTAATTTCATTAGCTGTGATGATGACATAATGTATGTTTGTGTGTATGTGTGTTTAAGGCCTGATTGGCTGCAGAGGCACTCTGAGATACTTTTCTGAGCAATATTCCTCATTTCCACATGAGGCACATTTACAAGTGAGGTAGAATCTGCTACAATATACTCAGGAGGGAGAGGGGATTGCTAAGTAAAACAAGATACTTTTGAACTAGAGTAACTAATACATGGGGTTCATCTTAATGCCATTCTCACTTTTAGGACTGTGCATCTCTATATCCTTTAAAAAGATGCAACCCCGTACATAACTGCAATTTAGAAGCCCTTTCCTTTTGCTCAACAGATTAAGGCACAAAAGTGGCTACATCCCTGGTAGAACTGTGCCATACATACCAAACCTCGGGCCCTACAGAACTCACCTGCTTGGAAGATAATTTCTGCTTCTCTTGCTTCCAATGGTTTACCTGGGGCTTTGGCTTCTTGGGAGGGAGAGACTTCATCTTCCCTTTGTCCCGCAACCTGCAACAATACGGTCAAGGGTCACCCTGAGTTCTTCCTCTAAGTGGTACCCCTGAGGTTTTCTCAGCCCAGAAAATAAAATGCCTTTTCTTACACTGGCTTTTTCTAAGCCCATGAAAAGTCATGCTAAAAAGGGATACTGCAACAAAACATCCTAGGACTCAATATCTGTATACCTATTTTTTTCATTCTGGCTTAAAACCTCAAGGGAATCTCAAAAACCTTCATTTACTTGTAACACTTATTTTGTAAAGACCGACTTTTGTGGATAGCCACTAAGCTGTTGTCCCAAAGAGAAACTACAAGGGAACCTCAGGTAAGTGGGCCTCAGCTACCAGAGGCGGCCGGCCATCTGGACGGGAGGAAGCTCTTCAGAAGAGAAGAAAAATGGCACAAAAGCCCACGCTGGAAGGTTCCTCTGAGGCGCCCTCTGCCAGCCCTGTTCTGGCCTCCATTTGGTCCAAGAGTGAGCTCTCTGCTGATGTGGAGATACTTATGCATCAACGCTACACATGGGACTGGCACACACGAAACATCCCTTTCATCCAAACAAAAGCCACAAAGAGGAAAAAAGGCAAAGCAAAAGCAAACCCCTCAGAAGCTGTCCTGCATCTCACCTGATTTTGGGGCCTCGGTGAGAGGGGAGCGCCAGGACCTTTCTTCTCTTCTTTCCATCAGACAGCTCCACGTGCTCCACTTCGGCCTTGGTCTGGAACCCTGTCCACGATACGGAGCCCACCTTCCCCTTCTGCTCCACGGGGGCCTTGCTTTGCTCTTGCGTGTGGTTCTGAGCTGCTTTCTGTTGCTGTTTTTTCCCCATCTCTGGTGGCTCCTGCTGGGGCTCACCAGTTGCAGACTTGGATTTCACTTTTTGCTGCATAAACAAGAGAATGCCATTTTGGTTTCTGGATGAGGTTTATGTGTTGGAAATACTCAGCAGAAGAGGAGTGAGTTTGGTGAAAGAAGGAGAATTCTTCCCCTAAATAGTCAGAGATTTTAGGAAAGAGAATGCAAGTAGTTCACAGGCCCTGAAATAGTAACACAGTTTCTGGGTGGGGACCCAAAAGCACCACTTCCCTTTCTACACGCAGAAATAGAGGGAAAGCCAAAACTCAAAAGCCAGCAGAAAACAAAGGCCAGTAGCACGGGATAATTATAAAGAAAGGTGTAACAAATGTGTAAGGGAAATGAGAAGAAAGAAAAGGAGTTGCCATTGTGGCACAGTGAAAACGAATCTGACTAGTGGTCATGAGATTGCAGGTTCAATCCCTGGCCTTGCTAAGTGGGTTAAGGATCCGGCATTGCTGTGAGCTGTGTTTAGGTCACAGACGCAGCCTGGATCCTGCATTGCAGTGGCTCTGGCATAGGTCGGCAGTTGCAGCTCCAGTTCCACCCCTCACCTGGGAACCTCCACATGCCGTGAGTGAGGCCCTAAAAAGCAAAAAAAAATAAAGAAAGAAAGAAAGAAAAGAAGAAATATTTGAGGTAGTGAGAGCCGAGGATTTACAAACGTAAGGACAGACACTAAACCTCAGATCCAGGAAGCTCGGCCAACTACCAAACAGGATTAATACTAAAAAATCTACACCTTGGCATAATATATCAAACAGCAGAAAACTGAATAGAAAATCTTGAAAGAAGCCAGAGGCAAGGAAAATACCTTACCTACAGAGGAACAAAGTTAAGATTACATTGGATTTCTCTTCAGAAACCAAGTAAGCAAGAAGAGAACAGAGTCAAATATTTAATGTTTGGACGGAAAAAAATCACCAACCTAGAATTCTGTATCCATGAGAGAATTCTGTACCCACCAACCTAGAATTTTGATCTATGAACTCATCAAAACTGAAGGATTAGTAGACTCTCTCAGAGAAGCAAAAATTAAAGAAATTTATCACGGGTAGACCTTAAGAAATAATACATGAATTTACTGAGAGAGGTAACATGACAGATGTTAGAAACTCAAATCTACATAAAGAAGATTAAATGAAATAAGGAGTTCCCATTGTGGCTCAGTGGTAACAGACCTGACTAGCATCCATGAGGATGCAGGTTTGATCCCTGGCCTCGCTGAGTGGGTTAAGGATCTGGCATTGCTGTGAGTTGTGGTGTAGGTCACAGACATGGCTCAGATCTGGCATTGCTGTGGATGAAGCGTAAGCCAGCAGCTGCAGCTCGATTTAACCCCTAACCTGGGAACTTCCATATTCCATGAGTACAACCCTAAAAAGACCAAAAAAAAAAAAAAAAAAACACCAAAAAGTTAAATGAAATAAAGACAAAGAAAAGATGACCTGAGATGGAAAGCAAAAACTACATAACAGATTTAGGTGGCATTGGTGGGAGAAGAAAAATAAGATTCATGTGAAATAAATGTAGTAATTGTGTTATTCTGTCTGTACCCTGATACAACAAAGATTATATGCCTATGATGTGCCAGTCTCTGATTCTAAGCAGTCAGGGCACAGATGGATAGACCGAAGTGTCCATCTTTTAGGACTCACAGCCTAGTGGAGCTAAGACATAAAGTAAAAAACTAAAGACGATTTCAAGGAAGTTCATGAAAGTGCAAGTAAAAAAGTCTTTTGAGAGAGGTGGGAAAATGGTACTTGAGGAAGTGCAGTTGATTGATCTGAATATGGAAACTGAGAAGCAGCATCCCTGAGTCAGGGAAAAGGGACACTTTTACACAGAAAGATCAGCATGTGCCTAAGTGTAGGCAACAAATAACGCTACCTGAATTGCAGTAAATAATTCTATACCTGCAATAACAAAGCTGCCCTGAATAATCACCAGAGCCCAGGTCACCCAGGGCCGTTCTATTAACCACTGCTCCTATAGGTCATGCTCATGGTATATACCTGAAGGACACCAAAACACAGCAAATGTTTGGTATATTTACAAGCTAAGGCATAACATCAATGAGATCTGTAAGAGTTATGGTATCAAGTATAACCTGGCCTTCCATGTCCTGGGGCAAGATGGGTAAGAGAATGAGTACTGACTCTGTATGGACCATGTGGTGTGTGAGACAACTTACACTACTACCCCATTTAATCCCCATCAGCCACGTAACACAGATGATGTCAATCCTGTTTTACAAACTAGAAACCGAAGCTGAGAGGTAATAAGTAATAACTTGCCAAGGAACTCAGAAAGCGGCAGAGCCTGAGTCTGAACGTGAGTATTCCTGGCCCCAAAGTCCCTGTTCTTTCCTCTATACTCTACTAGATTACAAACAGTGCTGAAACTATCAGGCATCACACTTTGGAGCCATCCAAGAAGCAAAAAGAAGTATGGACGAGATAGCTGAACTCTATAGAACAAGTAGCACTTAATTCTGGCTATTACTTTTGACACATACATCATGAAACCCTACAGTACAAGCACTGCTCATTGCTAATAACATCAGGCTGGGTCTCCCCTCTCCTCCCTCCTCCTCCTGTGGAGCTATCACAAGCCAGGCCAGCAGAGGAGAGACAGCCGGCAGAGTTCTAGGAGACTAAGGGTAAAGGGTAACAAGGAACCTAACAAGGCAGAGACCTACACCAAGGGAGCAGAAACACAAACTGAACTGAACAAAACAAAGTCTAAACATGGCATCAAAGAAACTGTTCTAACTACACACTTAAAAAATAATAATAAGGTTTATGGGACATGCATGTTATTTACTACAATTTTAAAAAGCCCCCCACCCCAAAAAATTTCCCTTTTGTACCAGGCTGCGCTGCATCCTCATTTCCTTTATTTTAAGTTTCCTTCGATCTTCCAAAGAGAACTCCACTATCGGTCTCTGGCAGAAGGAGAAAGAAAGCCATTCATTAGATTTCTTAATCCGTGCATGCAATGAGCTGAGATGTCCCCCCCACCGCTCCCCGCCTTCTTGCAAGGCAGAGGTTGTTGCTACTTCACTCCCCTTAGAAGCCAAGGGGCCAGTTCTGCAGGCAGCCGATCCCATTCAGGGTTCCTCCTGATCATCCTACCACCCGAACGGCTGCTCACTCCCTCCCTTGCCACTCTCACCCACCACGCCAATGTGAGAGGGCTTTCTGCAAATGTCTCCCCACAGGAGGAGACTCACCTTCTGAGGCCCAAAGATTTCTGGATTGTTGTTGATGTGGCGCAGGGCGGCCAGGGCATGCTCGTGCTCCTGGAACTCTGCAAAGGCGTAGCCCAAGGACTGACCCTTAACTTTCCCATGAGCTCCTTTGAGGTCTCTCATCACCCGACACTACGAGTAGAGCAGAATAAGAAAAAAATCAGTAATTACAGGATGAAGATGCTTAACAGCTTCAGTAAGAAGTTAGGTTATGGGAAAAAAACAAAAACAAAAAACCAAAGACAAAAAACCAAAAAGTCAGGTTATTGGAACAGTCTCCATTTAGATCGTCACCAACAGAACTGTACTGGTGGGACACTTAGGAATGCCTGTCTTTATTAGAAGACACCTACCGAGAGAAGCAAACAAATGAGGTATTTTCCTGTTTTTTGAGAGTTTATAGACATCAACACACACCCACGAATAAGCATGTAAGCAAAATAAACCTTCCAAGGAAAAATTACAAAAGCTAACTGTTGAGATGACAATACATACTAGGTAAGAGGTACGTGGTACTCGAGATTGTATAAGTTAGCACTGAGGCGGAAGCGCTGTCTACAGATCTCATCACGGAAGAAAGCACTCAGAAAGGAAATTAGTGAAGAAGGAAAGGATGAAGACCTCGTGGTTTTAAATCAGAAAGACAATTCAGGGAGTTCCTGCTATGGAATAGTAGGTTAAGGATCCAGTGTTATCACTGCAGCAGTTCAGATCACTGCTGCAGTGCGGGTTCAGTCCCTGGCCTGGGAACTTCCACATGCCGCAGGTGCAGCAGAAAGGAAGGAAGGAAGGAAGAAAAAGACAGACAGACAGATCAGGCATGGGGACGATGCTGCCCAACATACAGCCTCAGGAAGAAGCTTTAGCTGCCTTTGCTCAAAGCTCAGCTCCTCTCTGATGTGACTTCCCCCGAAATCCTTAAGCTGTGAGAGGCATCCTGGAGCACCCAGGAACAGTAGGATATTTGGGAAAAACAGATCATTTACATGTTTTTATTCCTGGAAGCTAAAGTTGTCAGATAAAGTAGATATTGGAGACGCTTGGATGCTGCATTTGGTCCATGCCCATGTCTTCTCTGTGCCTAGAACTGTGCCATATGCTCTAGGCACATCAAGAAAAGCATAAAATGAGGCCCTTATCCTCAAGAGGCTTACTGTCTTACTGAGATGTTATACTTCCACATTTGAAAGGATGAAAGAGAAAATTCAACATAATGCAAATAATGTAAAACACATGTACATTTCTTTAAAAGATGACACATTTTAAATGGGCAGACCCTAAGTACTGTGGGTGTTGATGAGAGATTACACAACTGACCCCTCTGCCAGTAACATTTTGAACAGTTTTATTGAAAGTGGTATCAGCCGTGTGCTGATATTGTTCAGTCTCTCCTGTAATTCCCTAAACACCAGTACCATACGTTCTAAGAGACTTTCCAGGAGTAGGAAAACAGCTTATGCTGACGAATCAGAGCAAAGCAGATTCATAATACATATATATATATGTGTGTGTGAGACTGGGTCACTTTGCTGTACAGCAGAAAACTGACAGAACATTATAAACCAACTGTAATAGAAAACAATAAAAATCATTATAAAATTAAAAAAGAGAGAGAGAAAACTATGTCTCAATTACTATGCCAGGAACTGAGAACAATGAGCTAACACCTGCTCTCAAAGAGCTCGGTCTGGCTGGGAGCAAAGACTGACAGATAATTATAGGACAGTGTGGCAGTAGATGCTATGACAGAGGTATGCACACAGTGCTATGGGCACAGAGCAGAGGTTTCTGTACTCACTCAGAGCCTAACCAAGTCTTAGTGTAAGGAAGTTCCTATCATGGCTCAATGGTTAATGAACCTGAATAGAATCCATGAGGACGTGGGATCGATCCCTGGCCTCGCTCAGTGGGTTAAGGATCTGGCATAGCTGTGGCGTAGATCGCAGATGCAGCTTGGATCCCAGTTGCTGTGGCTGTGACATAGGCAGGCAGCGACAGTTCTGATTCGACCCCTAGCCTGGGAACCTCCGTATGTGGTGGATGTGGCCCTAAAAAGACAAAAGAACAACAACAACAACAAAGTCTTAGTGTGAAACCAGAGTTTGTCCAACACAACTACTGAAGACCCAGGTGGCTCCCTGTGCTCACCACAGGGCATTGAACCCTCTTACTACTGGGGAAGAGTCTAAATGGTAGAGATATGCTCTTCTAAAGAGCAAAGCACAGGAGTTCCCGTCGTGGCACAGTGGAAATGAATCCGACTAGTGGCCATGAGGTTGTGGGTTCGATCCCTGGCCTTGCTCAGTGGGTTAAGGATCTGGCGTTGCTGTGAGCTGTGGTGTAGGTTGTGTGGCTTTGGAAAGCAAAGAGAGGAAAAAAAAAAAAAAAGCAAAGCACACAGATTATTTTCTCTGCAAGAAAATTAACATTACAGTACCTGGTATGCTAAGAACACAGCAGGTACCCAAAAAATGCTTGCTAAATTAATTCACGACGGCAGAGACTCCCCCACATTCTGCTACAATTTTATCAGCTGTGAAAGGTAGTTCTTAAAATACGGAAATACATTTTTTTTTTAAGTCAAAACACCATGAACAGAGTTTCCTGGTGGCTCGGTGGGTTAAGGATCTAGCATTGTCACTGCTATGGGTCAAATAACTGCTGTGGCATGGGTTTGGTTCCTGGCCAGGGAACTTCTGCATGCCATGGGTGTGGCCAAAAGAAAAATAAAAAAGAAAACTGGCGAACTCAGCTTGTCTGCTGACAATGTGTCCAAAAGAAAATCTGTTGATCTGCTAGCAGCATAGCCTGAACTACACTTGATCTGACCCAGGATGAGAACGGAAGTTCCGAGGCATAGTAATTGAGACATAGTTTTCTCTCTTTTTAAAAAATTTTATAATGATTTTTATAAAATTTATAAAATTTAACAAAATTTTATAATGATTTTTATAAAATTTAACAAAATTTTATAATGATTTTTATAAAATTTAACAAAATTTTATAATGATTTTTATAAAATTTAACAAAATTTTATAATGATTTTTATAAAATTTATAAATTTTATAATGATTTTTAAAAAATTTCTCACCTCCTTGATGCGCACTCCCTTCTCCCCTCTTGTGGAACTCAGCAGCAGCTTTCTGAGCTGCTTGTCATCCACGGCCTTTGGGAGATTATGCAGGCACAGCCTGGTCCGGGAGACAAAGATATTCTGGTCCTTGAGTTTCTGATGCTTCAGCAGCTCAAACTGAAAGAACAATCAATTGTTAAATACATTACAATCCAATCCCTTTACAAATAAAAGCTCATAATTCCAACAGCAAAGAATCATAACCTATCCAATAACATATAGGAGAAAGGAGGGAAATCAACCCCTCTGCTGCTTTCTGATGCCCAGTACAGGGAAAGAAAGGTTCATGGAGCCAAGACGGTGGGCAAGTGATTAGATAGACCATGGGCTCTGGAGTCAGACTGAATTAGAAATTCAACCCTAACTGGAGAAGTCACATGAAACCATTTAAGCCTCAATAACTTCACCCGCAGAGCAGAACTATAGATCAAAATATAGTATCAATCTCTGAGTGAGGCCAAAATGAGGTAATATGCACAAAATCCCAATTTCAAACTTGGCCCAGAGCAAATAACAAAAAATATTGTGGTTAACATCTATGTCAAGCCCTTACCTACCCACCAACTCTTAACTAATTGTTTAGTCCTTCCAAAAGAAAATGGAATTTATTTAAAGAATACTTGAAAGAATGTTGCCTTGTCTCAACTCTGCCACCTTGAGGCAAAAAAAGTCAATGGCCATAGCAACAAATTCTGCTTGTTAGAGGCTCAACTATGTTACACAAAGCACAAATCCCAGGCAATCTGTCTCTAAAGTGAAAGGATGACTTTCTTCTCCTGACTTGTTTGTTAAAATTAGATCAGTAGAGAAAAGTTTTAAATTTTTTCTCTTATCAAGTCTTATTCCTGCTGCTTCATGTTTGGTGAAGGTCCTAAAAAAATCACAAAAATAAACACTCTGGAAACAAGTATTTTACGGGACTTTTTTTTTTTTTTTTTTAAAGGCCGAGCCCACAGCGTACAGAAGTTCCTGGGCCGGGGACTGAATCTGAGCCACAGCTCAACGTACGCCACAGCTGTGGCAATGCCGGATCCTTTAACCCACTGAGCTGGGCCAGGGACTGAACCTATGCCGATGCAACCACTCAAGCTGCTGCGGTCAGATTCTTAACGTGCTTCGCCACGGCAGGAACGCTCTTAAAGGGCTAAATGAAGAGGCTATCACCCCTAAACTCAACAGCGTGACTTTTCTCTCAGGAAAGGCTGTGCCTACTGGGATTTAAAAGGTATACAGTGAGTTTTTTGCTAGAAAAATCCATTTTAAGGGAAAATTAAATGTGTCACCATCACATTGTGGTCAGAAAAGGGGATACAATGCCCCCCAAAATCATATTCCCAGATGCTCACTCCAAAAAAATTCAAGAACACTATCTAGAAACTACCCAGTAAAGACATGCTGCCCTTGCTGTCACTATAGTCTCATCTCTGTCCACCGTCTTCTGCACTTTCAGGTTATATAGCTAATCCTGTCAATGACTATGAATCTTTACCACTCTAGACTGGCTTAGCTTTTTAAATATAAGCTATATAGGCAAAAGTAAAAATTCTTGGAATAGACATTACCAAGCAGCAAAGGATCTCAATAGTATCAGTTATCAGTGGAAATGCCACAATATAGTTTTCCTAAAATGATTTTATAATCTGGAGATACCACACTGCCCCCCCCAAAAAAATCAGGCATCTTCACTCTCTCAAGACCCGTATCTACATAGAATTAGCTCATTTCCTAACTCTAGCCCATTCTGATATTCTTTATATTATTCTGCATTTATATTGATACCTAATTACATACAGCTCAAGTTTCCCATGATCTAGAAGCAGACTATTTAGCAAACATTTACTACTGAGTGTAAGGAAAATAATCACATGTAATGCTGCCATATTATGTACAATGCTAGGCTACTTGCTGTTTTAGCTGGGTGCTTAATCTCTTTTTTCTTTTTTTGTCTTTTTGAGGACTGCACCCGTGGCATATGGAGGTTCCCAGGCTAGGGGTCTAACTGGAGCTGTAGCCGATGGCCTACGCCAGAGCCACAGCAACGCAGGATCTGAGCCACGTCTGTGACCTACACCACAGCTCACGGCAACCGGATCCTTAACCCACTGAGCAAGGGCAGGGATCGAACCCGCAACCTCATGGTTCCTAGTCGGATTCATTCCTGCTGCGCCACGACGGGAACTGCTGGGTGCTTATTTTCTAACAATAGTGTAGGGAGCACCTCTGACCGATACCTGGCTCTTTGATGAGCACTTCCTACATTCAGTTATTCTCATTGATTGATTTATATGAAGTCATGCAGAACCTAAAGGCTAGTGCCTAATCTACTCACTCGTTCTCTTTTGGCCATATCAGCAGCACTCACACCCTCTGCAGCCTTCGTCCCAGCACGAATCACTGCAGAAAGAGGGAAAAAGGCCAAGACATCAGCAAGGGACTTTTCACTGAGCAATAAGAGGAATGTGATTTGAATGATGCAAGCTCTTTGTACAGGGCCCAGAGGACTATGCTGGCCAGGACATAGTGGCATCTGGGTAGGGCCAGAAATAGGCTACAGGGCTAAGTTCTTGTCTGTGAGTTGCTCTCAAGGACTAAAACTCTGAACATTTTGTGATTTTGTTCCTCTTTCCTCTCCTTCCCCTCAAAAAATTTCATGAATATGCCTAGGCGGAAAGGACTAGAGGAAGTTCTGGAAATGAGTGCAGTTCAGGCATTTGGAATGCAAAACATGTTCTACCTATAAGCCATCCTTGGAATTTCACTGCTCATGTATTTGGCAGCCATTCTCAGTGGTGAGATAAGCGAACCTAGAAAACGGCCACATCGCAACACTGGGCCTAGTCTCAAAGGCCAACAGCCTCCCACTTCCTAGTCCAGGCTGTGCAGCTGTGCAGCAGATGGCACTACTGTGTGACCAAGAGGAAGGAATTCTTCTCTTTTCTTAAAGCTAATTTCTGATTATCTTTCTGACATGAAGGGAAAGGTATTCAGTGCATAATTAAAATCCATGAATAATCCAAAAGAGTAATTTTAGTCTTAATTTTCAACTCCCTCACAAAAGCTATCAGAAATGATGACAAGAGGCAAAGGTAATCTGAGTTCTTCTTCCCTCTTTGCCCTGCTAATCCTCTGATGGAAAGGTCCAAAGGCAAGCAGGCAGAAAGAAGAACAGGACTGGGCCATCCCCAAACTGGGTGAAGGCTTCCTAAGAGAAAGCCCCATCTGCTAAAGTGGAATTACAATATATCACTGTTAAAGAGGCCATAGGGTTTTTATTTTTAGCTGGAAACATGCCCCAAGCGTACTGTTGCTGGGGTCACTGTCACAGCAAGGGGCCAGCTACTCAGAAGCCTGGTTCATGTCTCCCTGCCACTACTCACAGCCTTCTCGGGCCAGATAGAGGTTCCGAGTTCCCGTCGGCTTCTTCACCTTCTTTGTCCGGAGCTTTGCAGCCTCATCACGGGTCACTGCCAAGTCAACCTTGAGCTGACGGCCATCCAGTTTGAGCCCACCACCCTGTAAGATTGCAACCTTCCTCTTAAAACCCACAATGAGTAACAAGGAACACCAAGGAAAGGGAAAACAGCAAACCCCAATTACGCTGTGGAACCCAAACCCCAAGATGTTTTAGCCCAGCTGGCTGCAAGGGATCACTGAGCCTAATGGTATAGAGTTCAGCTGTGCGAAGGCCACGTGTTCGTTTATTTTAAAATGAACAAAGTAGGCCTAAATTGAGGGAAATGATCTATAAACAGGCGAATTTTTGGTAGTCTAAAGAAAACTAATGAAATGGTAGTGTTTACTCAGGAGAATTTAAGAGACCATGGCAATACAGGGTAGCTTAAATTATACCTGGTTAAAGAATAGACAGAAAAATTCTCCATCATTTACACACTTTCTCAAACATTTGCTCCACTTCACAGATGGACTTAACCCCTCCTTGTCCCAGTCTTTCATGTCATCAGCCGAGGGTAGAGACTGAGATACACAGAGTGATCCATAAATAATTATTATATCTGCTTCCTACCAAAAACCAGGGACAGTGATTGTACTCAACATACACCCATGGGGCTAATGTGAGGATTAAACAAGGTAATGTGTGTAAACATCAGTGCCTAACACACTAAGGGCTCAAAAAGTGTTAGCTTTATTATTATTACATCATTGACAATAGTAACAAAAGCTTTGTGTAAACCTCAGATGTTCCCCCGGAGCCACAGTTGCCTAAGTTACAGGGTAAAGGAAATGTCTTCCTTACCTCAGTCTCTGGAGAAGCAGCTTCAAGGCACTTCTGAGCTGCTTCTTGAGTCATAAATTGGGCAAATGCACAACCTGCACAGACAGACAAAACTAAGTGAGATCCCAAACTCCCATGGCCCACCAGGAAGCCCAGTGGCACCCTGACACAATGTGGATGGGACAGTAACATCTTTTTGTTAATTACTATGAGATTTAACTAATACACACTGGGTCAGGCAGTGTAAATTCAAAGGCAGGTAAGACAGCACACCTGCTCACAATGAAAGAGTATTATTCCTTCGTTTTTTCCAATGCTCCTTAAAACTTTAGTCTCACCATCTCACTCTTTAATAACAAATATCCACAAGAGGAGTTCCCACTGTGGTGCAATGAGATTGGCAGCATCTCTGCAGCACCAGAACACAGTTTTGACCCCTGCTCTGGCACAGTGGTTTAAAGGATTCAGCATTGCTGCAGCTGTGGCATTGGTCACAACTATGGCTCAGATTTGACCCTTGGCCCAGGAACTCTATATGCCGTGGAGTAGCCCAAAAGGGGGGGTTAAAAAAAGGAATATCCACGTGAAATACTAGAGAAATTCCAGCCTAACATTTAATTCAGCATCATTTACTATATGCCTGTTAGAGGACTAAAAAAGCAAGGCCGCAAGCACTTAACCCTAAAATTAATTACAGATCTCACTGTCATCACAGTCACTGGGGAGGCATCAGATAAGGACAGAGATGCCTCTTGGAGTAAAAGTCTCTGGCCTGTATCTCATGAATACAGTAGTGACCAGAAAGCCATGAGCTCAACTCTTGACTCACGTTGTAGAATTTCCACAAGCACAACTTTCATTGGTTAGAAGCAGGGCCATTCAACCCAGCCTAATTTTCTGCTATTGATTAAAAAAACCAGCTTTTATAAGAGTTCCCTGATGGCCTAGAGGTTAAGGATTTGGCAATCTGCTGTAGCTAGGGTTCAGACCCTGGCCTGGGAACATCTCCATACTGCAGATATGCCCCCAAAAATGACTTAAAAAAAAAAAAAACAAAAAACAGGGTTTTTGGGGTTGGTTTTTGTTTTGTTTTATTTTGTTTTTGCATTTTAGGGCCACACCTGCAGCATACAGAACTTCCCAGGCTAGGGGTTGAGAATTAGAGCTGTAGCTGCCAGCCACAGCCACAGCCACAGCCACAGCAAGGTGGGATTAGAGCTGCATCGGTGACCTACACCACAGCTCAAGGCAATGCTGGATCCTTAACTCACTGAGCAAGGACAGGGATTGAACCAGCTTCTTCATGGAATACTAGTCAGTTTCATAACCCACTGAGCCACAAGGGGAACTCCAAAAAACCCCAACTTTTATAAGCAAAGGGAAAAAAAAAGTTCACACCTTACAGTAAACTCCAAAAAAAGAAATATTAGGTTTCATAATATTTTGTTAGTATTCCTTTAAACTTTAAATATTCCCTCATATATGAAAACAATGCCATATTTCCTAGACCTACTGAGGCACTGATCTTTGAGAACAAATGGCAACAGACTAACTGGAAGGACATGTGTCAGGCCAACCCAAGGTCACCATCTAGTGAGGTTATCCAGGCACAACCAAGTGCCCCATCTGCCAATCCTCCACTCTCATCTCCACTACAGTACTGCTCAGGTGGCAACTTCCCCCAAATACCTGAATGCCTCAGGAATAAGGGCCATGTTTCTTGGCTGTCTATATCCATAGCACCTACCCTAACATTCAGCATTAGTAGATACTCAATAGGAAAAAACAAATAATAAAGAAACAAGGGGGGAAATGTTTCTAAGGGGCAGATTAGTCTATTTGGCCAATATGAGGAAAATAGGTATTTCTCTCTGAACGGTTAGGAATTTTATCATTGGGAATTCCTGCTGTGGCTCAGTGGTAATGAATCCAACTAGTATCCCTGAGGACTCAGGTTTGATCCCTGGCCTTGCACAGTGAGTTAAGGATCCAGAGTTGCCATAAGCTATGGGTACATGGCAGAGGGAGCTCAGACCTGGCGTTGCTGTGGCTGTGATGGAGGCCAGCAGCTGCAGCTCCAATTCGACCCCTAGCCTGGGAACTTCCGTATGCCTCGGGTACAGCCCTAAAAAAAAAAAAAAGACAAATTAAAAAAAGAATTTTATCATTGGAATTTCCAGGGTAACTACTGGGTTCAATCTTAACACTTCCCTTAAGTCTTCAGGTAATACCTAACCTTTCTAGGCAGTCAAATAGCATGCTGACAGGATGAAGTGTAGGTAGAGGCCAAGGTTATGTGGGTAGGCAAAAAAGGCCAAAAAATGTAATATGAGCTAGGGAAAGACAATGCATTATGAAAAAATAATGAAAACTATGCTTATTAAGACTATTAACTCTCAGCTGTAACTCCGATGAGACCCCTTGCCTGGGAACCTCCACATGCCATGGGTGCAGCACTAAAAAGACAAAAATTAATAAATAGATAGATAGATAGACAGATAGACAGATAGATAGATAAAGTCAACTCGGAGTTCTTGTTGTGGCTAAATGAATCTGACCAGTATCCATGAGGACGTGGGTTTGAACCCTGGCCTTGCTCAGTAGGTTAAGGATCTGGCATTGCCACGAGCTACAGCATAAGTCACAGACACAGCTTGGATCTGGCGTTGTTGCGGCTGTGGCATAGGCCAGAAGCTATAGCTGCAATTCGACTCCCAGCCTGGGAACTTCCATATGCCAAGGGTGCAGCCCTTAAAAAAAAAAAAAAAAAAGTCAACTCAATGTTACTGCACCCAGAAAAGGATAAGGGAGATTATCGAAGTCAGGTAATATCCTACAGTATTTGGAACATCCCATGCGATTCTAGTTGCCTGTTTTCAGAAAAGCATGATGGAAATAGAGAAAGTGCAGGAAGCATAACTGAATATCAGAGCTGAAGACACCTTAAGTGATTACTCTAAATGAACCCATTCATTTTACACATAAGAAACTGAGGTCCACACTGGTTTGAATGAGTGCAAAAAAAAAATCACCTAGCTGGACTACGGTTTAGTTGGGATTAGATCCCTAATCCCCAAAAAGCAGTTTTCTTTCCATTATACTGCCTAATTTATATATTTTTTAGCTGAGTAAAAACCAAAAATGATCAGGCTTCATCAATCTAGAAAATAAGGAGGTTTAGAATGGAGGGAATTAACCCATGGATAGACTCCAGAGAGGCCCCAAACACTCGGAAATGGCATTTTTCTGAGGAGAAGGTTCATGGTTTTTGCTAGATCTCAAAGGAACTAAGAACCAGAATGAATTAAGAATTCACTGCTTTTGTAGCATGGCTGCAGTTCACAAAACTAAAGACTATAAATGGGTTGAAAAGATGTTTCCCTAACATTAGTATATCAGAATAAAGAATCCTCAAACTTTAAGCTCAAAAGAAATAGCTTTAGGGACAAACAACCCAGGACAGCACTCCTGCCCCATAGCTTTCCTTCTGACTATTGCCACTACAACAAAGTTTCCGTCAGCTTCCACCTCTAACAAAACCAACTGAAAAATATCCCAGTATTTTGAAGAAATGTGGACTGATTAATACCCATGAGATGCTATCACATTTGAAATTCAAAGAATAACAAATGGAATTCATTACCCCAAAATAAATAAACAAGAGCTTAAAAAACTTAGACAAAATTATGGCTGGCAGCACTATTAGAGATGCTGAGTTTGACACCACAGAACACAAGCTCAGAATGTCCTTGGTGCTTCTATGGACCACAGAAACCTGGATGGATGGTAGACCCCTCTGAATGGCACACATTATGCTCTTGTGTAACCTAGTCAGTGCCCATGGCAGTGGTCTCAAGCCTTTTAGGGCCTGACCAGCTGACAGCAAATACCTTTAGAATGCTCTGTGTCTGGATGCAAGACGATGCGGACATATTTAAGATCTCCAAACTGCTGGAGGAGCTCCCCAAGGTCTTCTTCCTCTGAGTCAAAGGACAGGTTTCTAAGGAAGACAATCAGGTTGGGAAAAAAGTCAACTTACAAAAGTGAGATCCTGGAGTTCCTGCTGTGGTGCAACGGATTAAGACTCCAACTGCAGGAGCTCAGGTCAATAATGGAGGCAAGGGTTTAATCCCTGGCCAGGTGCAGTGGGTTAGGGAGACAGCACTGCCATAACTGTAGGTTGCAGCGGTAGCTTGGATTCAGTCCCTGGCCTGGGAACTTCCATATGCCATGGGTGCGGTCATCAAAAAAAGAAGAAAAAAAAAAGAAAGAAAGAAAAAAGAAAAAGATCCTGTGTCCCAGAATGAAGTGAGTGACTCGGACGTCAGCTGGAGCGGCTCCCTTGCTCACAACCACCCTTCCTCATTCAAGGACAGGACTAACAGGGGTGGTCCCCAGTGGCCAGGCCTTCAATGTATGACTGCCCGTCGGCCATAACTGACTGACCTGCCTCTGTTAACTGGATTCTCTCTCCCAGAAATTTCAAATTTGAACAGACATATACAAAGAGCAGAAATTATAGATGTAGATCCACTTCAAAACAGCAATGTCCTACTTGAGGGAAACTCGGGAAGCTGAAAATGTCCTCTATCTTGATCTGGATGAGGTTACACAATATACATACATCCACATAAAAAGATCTGTGCATATAGATGGTTATACACATGAAAAATGTCACCGAGTTGTACATTTACATTAAGGCGCTTTACCGAACACATTATACCTTAACAAGGAAAAAAAAGAGGAGTGTCTTCAGAGAAAAAGACCCCACAGTCTTCTGCAGGAAGGGGCCCAAAACTGTCCAGAGTTTCATCCCCTCCTTGACGTTTGCTCTTTGACAGCTCTGATTCTGTGAGTTGCGCCAATGTTCAACCAACAAACCCATTTTTTTTTTTTTGCTTAAATTGGTTGAAATTAGTTTCCCTTACTATGACCAAAAGACTCACAGAGGGCTAATGAGAAGTCAAATGCTGGTCTCTCCATGTATACATTAGCCATATTCTCCTCTGTGCTGCTATGAAATCCAGATTTCAGTTAAAATTTTACAGAAGTCAGGAGTTCCCGTCGTGGCGCAGTGGTTAACGAATCCGACTAGGAACCATGAGGTTGCGGGTTCGGTCCCTGCCCTTGCTCAGTGGGTTAAGGATCCGGCGTTGCCGTGAGCTGTGGTGTAGGTTGCAGACGTGGCTCGGATCCTGCGTTGCTGTGCCTCTGGCGTAGGCCGGTGGCTACAGCTCCGATTCAACCCCTAGCCTGGGAACCTCCATATGCCGCGGGAGCGGCCCAAGAAATAGCAACAACAACAACAACAACAACAACAGACAAAAGACAAAAAAAAAAAAAAAAATTTTACATAAGTCAGAAAATCCTTCAAACAATAACTCAAAACCAAACATGGTAAAGTTTACTAGCTAAGAGCAAAAAAAAAAAAAAAAAAAAAAGGAAGAAAGAAAATTACTATTTCTCTCGATGGGATTAAAAAATGTTGGAAGGAGATTTTGTTCTATTAAATTTCAACACAGTGTAAAGATTCCTCATTTCCTAGCTGTGCATAGCCTTCCAGGGGTAAGAAAAACAGTCCCAAATAAATATCTACAATTTTGCTTCTCTTATACTCAGTTAACAACCCTATTAACAATTCTATCTCATGGACTAACCAAGATAAAAGAGATGGTCTGCAATAAGACACATCCTAGCTACACTCGTTCTTCCAATTTGCCTCATTATGCAGATAGCTCTCTCTCTTCCATCCTTTTACTTCCCTAAGTTCTTTTTGAGTTAAAAGATTTATAAGGAATGGTATCCTTGATAATAGGGTCACAGCTTCTAAGTGTGACACTCCTCCTTTCCTGTTACACAGAATCCTCTACAAATACAAAATGGAAATTCCAGATAACACAGTTTAAAAAAAAAAGATTACAGAGAGATACACTGTAAAGGGAGAAAATGGACTACAGCACAGCATGTATAGGTTAAGATCACCTTTGTAAACATTCATAATACAGCCATGAGTATGGGTGCTTCCTGAGTAGTGATTAAGGTTAATTTTTGTGTTTTTTTGCTCATTTATTTCCTAAATTTCCTACAGTAAATGTACATTAACTGCATAATAAAAACAATCTAAAAAGACTGTACAAGAGGATAAAATAGACATCTTCAAAACAAGACCCAAATGGCCCAAGCACAATGGTACTTAAGAAAGGATGAGAAAAATCCCCCCTCCCCCAAAAAAGGATGAGAAGTTATGCCAAAAATATCTCGACCTCCTGCAGTCAGTAGGACTAAAACAGCAATGGCAACACAGAGCAAAATCAATCTCCCTCCTTCAGTTTTCCAGGAAATAGATGGGATGCCTTACTTAACTCTGGGCACTCATTCAGAAGATAAGTTAGGCATAAAGAAGAGAAATCACTTGGGGCAAGTGGTATCACCCCTCCCAGAAGCAAGATGTTTCTAACAGTTGAAGAACTAATTTGTTCCAAATGATGCCAACCCAATAACAAAGAATAAACTCTGAGGACAGATAAGATGTACAGACCCCTGCTATTTATCTTCTGTGTATAGTTCTTATTCTCCTACATTTCTCATTGTGTGGCATGTTCTTAGGGCAGGTGTGCTAATGGTCTTAGATGCATCTAACTTTTGGGCGCAGCGAACAGAATTAATGAAGAAAAAGAAGAAGAAGAAAGGGACTGAGGGAGGAAGAAGAGAAGAGAAACCTATGAAGGCAACACAAACAGCAGTTCTCAACGTAGAGAGTCATACCTGATAAAAACAGTTTTCCCTTCATTCACATCAGAGGGTAATTTCCTCTTCTTCTTCTTCTTCTTCGAGCCTTGTATATCCAAAGTAAAAAAGAAAAACAGCAAACTGAAATAGACCAGTGCAAATTTTTTTCTTTTTTTCTTTTTTTGTCTTTTTGCCATTTCTTGGGCTGCTTCCACGGCATATGGAGGTTCCCAGGCTAGGGGTCGAATCAGAGCTGTAGCTGCCAGCCACAGCCACAGCCACAGCCACGCAGGATCTGAGCCGCGTCTGCAACCTACACCACAGCTCACGGCAACGCCGGATCCTTAACCCACTGAGCAAGGGCAGGGACCGAACCCACCCGCAGCCTCATGGTTCCTAGTCGGATTCGCTAACCACTGCGCCACGATGGGAACTCCAGGCTAGCGCAAATTTTATGACAAAGGGCTAACTTTTAAAATATATAAAATCATGCATAATCTTTAAAATTTCAATTAAAAATGAACAAAGGGGAGTTCCCGACATGACTCAGCAGTAATGAGCCCAACTAGTATCCATGAAGATGCAGGTTCGATCCCTGGCCTCATTCAGTGGGTTAAGGATCCAGTGTTGCCATGAGCTGTGGTGAAGGTCATAGACAAGGCTCGGATCTGGCACTGCTGTGGCTGTAGCATAGGCCATCGGCTACAGCTCCGACTTGACCTCTAGCCTGGGAACTTCCATATGCCACAGGTGCAGGCCTAAAAAGACAAAAAAAAAAAAAAAAAAAAAAAGGATATGCAACTGAATATATGAAAAGATGCTCAAACTCACTCATAATTAAAGAAAAACACAGCACAAGAAATGAAATATTCTTTTTCACCAGCAGATTGGCAAAAAACAAAAAAGACAGCTGAACTCCATTGTGGTAAGAGTGTGGGCAAAGAGATTCCCATACACGATTGTGACTGTGTAAATTTTCTGAAACTACAAAACCTGTAGAACATTTGAGGAAAAAACACATATACATTCGTATGTGATTATATATACATTATATTCTATATAAGTGTATATACATACATGTTTTTGCTTATAAAGGCATTAAATATCTTTGGATACAAAAGAACATTGGTTGTCTCTGGGGAGGGGCCCTAAGTGGCTGAAGATCTGGGCTTGAGGGAAACAAAGTGATTTTAAAAGTAGATATGACACAATGGAATACTACTCAGCCATAAAAAAGGATGACATAATGCCATTTGCAGCAACATGGATGGAACTAGAGAATCTCATACTGAGTGAAATGAGCCAGAAAGACAAAGGCAAATACCATATGATATCACTTATAACTGGAATCTAATATCCAGCACAAATGAACATCTCCTCAGAAAAGAAAATCATGGACTTGGAGAAGAGACTTGTGGTTGCCTGATGGGAGGGGGAGGGAGTGGGAGGGATCAGGAGCTTGGGCTTATCAGACACAACCTAGAATAGATTTACAAGGAGATCCTGCTGGGAGTTCCCGTCGTGGCGCAGTGGTTAACGAATCTGACTAGGAACCATGAGGTTGCGGGTTCGGTCCCTGCCCTTGCTCAGTGGGTTAACGATCCGGCGTTGCCGTGAGCTGTGGTGTAGGTTGCAGACGCGGCTCGGATCCCGCGTTGCTGTGCCTCTGGCGTAGGCCGGTGGCTGCAGCTCCAATTGGACCCCTAGCCTGGGAACCTCCATATGCCGTAGGAGCGGCCCAAGAAATAGCAAAAAAAAAAAAAAAAAAAAAAAAAAAAAAAAAAAAAAAAAAAAAACAAGGAGATCCTGCTGAATAGCATTGAGAACTATGTCTAGATACTCATGTTGCAACAGAAGAAAGGGTGGGGGAAAAAACTGTAGTTGCAATGTATACATGTAAGGATAACCTGACCCCCTTGCTGTACAGTGGGAAAATTAAAAAAAATTAAAAAAAATAAAGTAGATATGTATGCTTATACATACATTGAAAATTTCTGGAAGGATACAAAAGAAAGAACAGAGGTTACTCCAGGGGACTACTGGAGGGCTGGTGAGAAACTTAACTTTCTATGTTGCACCATTCTGTACTATATTTGTAATTTTCTCACATTATTATATATCAATCTGATCAGTTTTTTCAAGTGAAAGAATGGTAGGACAGCTGCTTGTAGAATGCAAGGTCTCACAGTTCCTTCAGTGTAAAAGCTTCTTTGCTTCTAAGATGGAACTTCCATATGCCCTGCTCTCCTCCCAGAAAAAGCTTATTTCCTCGGATTTCTCGTTTGGTCAAATCAACATGTCAGACTTACAGAAAAGGGAGAAGGGAGACTTGACAAGTGAATAAAAACCTCCACCCAGACAAACTAAAGGACCACTCCCTGACCACTGCTCAGGCTGTAATGACCTGCACCCTCAATAAACGAGCTCAGTTTACACTCAATCCTTCTAACAACGGTATCAATGTGGTTTGGCTACAATTTTGCAAAAGGCCCCAGGAGATCCTTTATCCTCATTTCAACTGAAAATTGTCATTTATACTCCACTCCAGCACAGAACAGTAACAATGATAATATCTTAGTACAAGTCTGATATTAGCAGTACAAGTAATTTAATCTTCAACAACCCTTTGCTATTATTAGCCCTGTTTAACAGATGAAGAAACGGAGGTATAAAAAGGGTCAATAACTTGGCCCAAAGTCATACCTCAAGAAAGAAGCAGAGACAGAATTTAAACCCCTATGCCAAAACAGGCTACGCTTGTGATCTCTGGGAAATGTGGGGCTTTACTTTCTCATACGTACTCCTGTTCACCCAGCATCTAGCACTGCGGGCACTCTGAATACCTGCTATCTGACATGAGCATGTAGTAACAGTAAAGGCACCTTTTCTCATGACAGGTTCAAAAATCACTGTCACATGAAGCATGTACTCCAATCTTTCCAAAGAGCAAAAACATGGGCATCTACACACAACATGGGAAGGTTGTGTGCCAGAAAGTGCTCATTCATCAGTTCCAAACTGGTTCATCCACATTAAAGGAAAAAAAAAAAAAAAACCAAAAAACCCTCTGAGAGTTCCCTGGTGGTCTAGTGGTTAGGACTCAGTGCTTTCAGCACTGCAGCCCAGGTTCGATCCCTGGTCTGGGAACTGAGATGCCACTTCAAGCCACTATATACCTTGGCCAAAAAAAAAAAAAAAAAATTCTAAAAAGCGTTTTTGCTTATTTGCTTTCTTGCCAACTCTTTGTGACTGAAAGTTGTGGAGCCAGATCAAAAGCTCCTAGAGAACAAGAATTTTTTCCCCTTCACTTCAGCCCAGAGCTTAACATCAGTAGGTGCTCAAGAAATGCTCCTTTTAAGTGAGTATGAGGAGGGGACTTGTTTCACTGAACTGAACGGAGTCGTTCGGTCAGCAGAACTCAGAGTGCCTCCGCCTCCATCCCTGTGACCACTAAAGGCAGAAGATTTTGCCAGCAGCCATCTTGCATCTAACTTAATGAGACTCACACTTTTTAAAAAGATTGTTGGAGAGGAGGCATGAAAATCAGAACAACAGCAACCAAGGCAACTACTACTGTTCAGTGCTTACTGTTTGCAGGGTACTCTCCTAAATGTCAGGAGAGGAGAAGCTCTAACGTCCAGTCACAGATGAAGTAAGGGGGATTCGAGAGGCAAGTACTTGACCAGAACCAGTTGGCTAGAAATAGAAGAGCCAAGACTTGAACCCAGATGATCTGACTCCTAAGCCCCGTGGAGAAGACTGCTCCAAAGACTGCGCTTTTCTAGATCAGAAATTCTGAGTTCAGTAGTTTGTTGCTATAATAATGGATTATTTTTCTGCTGTTGCCAGTCTCCATCCTGGAAGGTGGCAGCAATTCAAGTACCTCTGACCCTGAGTGGAATATACTAAGCTGATGTTCTGAGGTTTGCTAACATACAGACACACTTAAAATAATACCTCTAATCACTGAGGGGCAAAAACACCATCTTTGGGCTTTCACATCTACTCCATATAATCTGCGTTTACAGTCAACAGCAGTGATGGAAAAACACAGGTGTCTTCTTATCTGTCCCCTCCTGAGTTTGTTACATTTAATACAATGTAATTTGAGTACAGAAACAATTTAATAGAATCCATTTTGTGGTCAGGAGGCAATATCCTATTTATCCAGTTATTCATTCTACTTGGGATAATTCAGAGAGAGAGAGAGAGACAGTACCTCAGCATTAAGATAGGTTTTAAATTCCCTAAGAATTGTAATCCTGAAAACGACACCAAACTCATTTTTTTTTGTCTTTTTGCTATTTCTTGGGCCGCTCCCGCGGCATATGGAGGTTCCCAGGCTAGGGGTCGAATCGGAGCTGTAGCCACCGGCCTACACCAGACCCACATTAACGAGGGATCCGAGCCGCATCTGCGACCTACACCACAGCTCACGGCAACGCCGGACCCTTAACCCACTGAGCAAGGGCAGGGACCGAACCCGCAACCTCATGGTTCCTAGTCGGATTCGTTAACCACTGCGCCACGACGGGAACTCCCAAACTCATTTTAAAAGCAAAACCAAAAAACCTTCAGAAGAAAGGAATATAAGAAAGGAATATATTCCGTATTTGACAGAGCACCTTAGGATCCTATTTAAAAGGAGGCATGAGGAGTTCCCGCCAATGCACAGCGGGTTAAGAATCTGACTGCAGTGGCTTGAGTCATAGCAGAGACTCGTGTTCGATCCCTGGCCTGGTGCAGTTGTTAAAGGATGTAGTGTTGGCGCAGCTGCACCACACGTTGCAGCTGTGGCTCAGGTTCAGTCCCTGGCCTGGGAACTTCCATGTGCCTCATGTGTAGCTATAAAATTAAAAAAAAAAAAAAAAAAAAAAAAAAGAGGCCTGAGCTGAACGTGTGCACATTTCTCAGTAACTTATCTTAAATTTAAAAGTGTCTAAGAAGATGCCAAACCTTCCTCCTCTTGCTCTTCGGTGCTGGTATCACTCTGAGCCAGCTCCTCTCCATCATCAAAACTATCTCCTTCCTCCAGGTCACTGTCATCATCAGAAAGCTCCTCTTCACTGCTTTCGGCAGGCGCTGCCCTCTTGACTGCTCTGCAATGGCACAGAGCAGAACTGAGGACCTGGGCTGAGAGGGGGACCTAGTCGACGTCGCTGTTCAAATCAATTGGGCAGTGATGGGGGCAGGGAAAGATAGCATTTTCCTCTCCGGGAAAACGCTGAATCTTCCTTTGTTGTCTCAGAACATCCTGAGTCACTTACCTCTTCTGAATCTGCACAGGCTTGGTCACCTTTGGTCCCTTGGTCTCCGCCTCTTCATCATCTTCCTCTTCCTCACTGTCGTCATCACTCTCCTCCCCCTCCTTCTCTTCCATATCTCCTTCTTCCCTGCCATTCTCTTGACCTAATTCCTGATTTTCAGATCCTGGCCTCTTCTCCTCACCTACACAGGTGGTAAAGAAAGTGAGAAACTCATTCAGTATTCAAAACAAGGTTATTTAAACAAGAACGACTAAAACCCCCGAGTTCCTAGTTCCTTTGGTTTTATAGAATCTCATCTATTTTTCTTACTGTACATACATAACAGGAGAAAGTATAAGGAAAAAAAAGCAAAAACCAAACAATAAAACGCCCTCATCACTGAGATTCCCTCAAAGGCCATCCACTCATCAGAGGCCATAAGATTAACCTGGCTCAGAAGGAGTGAAGTAGCAACTGAGCCTCTGCAAACAGCCAACCTCATGCACCACCACAACGAGCACCCTAGAGCCCGCCTTGAACTTGATAACCTCTGGAGTTCTGTTCTCTAAGCTCCTGGTGGCTTAAAAGCCATTGTTTTCAAGATAAAACTCAAGTTTTAAGTTTCCCTATTTTTAATGCTCCATCACTCCGTTACGAAAAAACTGGGAAAGAACAGCTAGTAGAAGGGACAATGAGCTGAGGCCCCACTCCTCACATCCACGCCCAGAAGCAAGCTTAGATTCAAAATATCCTGGTTTTGGGGATGAGATCACCAGGTGGTACGAGAAAGACTAACAAAAGGGGAGTTCCTGTCATGGTGCAGCGGAAACGAATCTGATTAGGAACGATGAGGTTTCAGGTTCAATCCCTGGCCTCACTCAGTGGATTAAGGATCCGGTGTTGCCATGAGCTGTGGTGTAGGTCGCAGATGCGACTCAGATCTGGTGTGGCTGTGGCTGTGGTGCAGGCCGGTGGCTACAGCTCTGATTAGACCCCTAGCCTGGGAACCTCGATATGCCTCGGGTGTGGCCCTAAAAAGACAAGAGACAAAAGACACACACACAAAAAAAAAAAAAAAAAAAAAGACAAACAGGTTCTGGGCTCATTTCTGAATTCTAGTAGGAACTCAGAGCTTTTCAGACTCCTCAGACTCATTCTTTTCTTTAATCTTGTGCTCCAGCCCAATATTCTCACTGGCGAGAAGGTTCCCCTACACTTTCATTGTAGGTGGGACTATTTTCACACTCATTCCAGGACATACAACCCGTCTTACCCAAAGCACCATATCTTACCTGGGGCAGAGGCAGGCTGTGTATTTTTATATTTATCCTTTGCCACAGCCCAATCCACAGCCACTGTCCGCCCTGTCAGACAGAAGAGTAGCATCAGAAAGGCTTTCTTCACTTTAGTGTTCCTGTCGCCTATAAGTGACTTCCTATTCATCAAAGACAGTTAAGGAACCAAAGGAGACAAAGAAACTGTCAATTCAGAGAATGCTGATCCTAAAATAAAACTCCTGATAGATGCCTATTCTTTAACCTTTAGCTTTTTTATCAATGAACACAGTTTTGCCTTTCTACACAGCCACTACACCCGGGATAAGACAGAGTTGAAAAATAAATAAAAGAAGAATCTGAACAGTGCTTCCAGTTAGATCAAGTTTCCAGTTATGCTAGTAGCAAAAGGCAAAACAGACAATCTAGAATAATCTGTATGCTACTCATAAGTTAGGCAGTCTCTAAGCCAGACCCTTCTTTACCAGGCACAGTACCTGGTAAGTCAATTCTCAGAGTAATCTCAGTCAGTTAAAAGTCCACAGATGCTGAGCAGTGATCATAACCAAGACAGAGGAACTTGCAAACCCCATATTCCCCAGACAGCAACCTGCATCTATCAGGGATTATTTCAGGGACAATTTTTCATTAGGGATTTAAAAGGTCATTCATTACCAAAAACAGAAAAGAGAGGGATGGCATGGGTCAAGTTTAACCCCGAGATAAAGTACTAAATATACTTCGCCAAAACAGCTTCTATATTAGCAGTAAGACCCTCAACAAGGCAAACACCTTTTGAAAATGTAAAAAATGGGTTGCCACGCTAATTTGCCTAAACACCAGAACCACATGAGTCAATGGTATGTGTAAAGAAAACTTACCTTTTATCTCCTTCATGTTCATGCTTCTGAGAGCCTTTCCTGCTTCTAGGAGGTTTTTGAACTGAACAAAAGCAAAACCACGCATCTTTCCATCTGTGTGCAAATAACAAAGAAGTGAGAGGCGGCAGGTGGGGACCTGACACAGACTAAGAAGGACATTATGGCAACCTGGACTGGCAAAATGGCCCAAATCCTGCCAGCTGACCAGCCCCTTGCTCAGAGCAAAAGCTGATGTCCTGAGGAGGTTACATGACTCAGGCCTGGTGAGAGCAATGCATTTTCTCAAACTGTAACTCATTTTCTTAAAGTAGCTCTCATGTAACTAAAAATGCCATCAGGAAACTAAACACTGTTATTTGAGTTTTTATAACTTGTCAAGCACTGTGCCTGATACTATATATATATATATATATATATATATATATATATAATCTCATCAGGGGCTCACAAAGTATAATGTAAACCGTGTATTTCTATTTCAAATGGTGTTTACTTCAAAGGTAACATGGAAAAAGCCTATTAAGTAAAATAATCTTAGCTAATTAAGGTTTGCTAGTACCTGGCTTCCTAGGGATGTTCACTTCTAGGACAGCTCCAAATGGAGCAAATACTGTCTTCAAGTCATCTTCTGAGCACTAAAGCCAAAAGGGAAGAAAGAAGAAGAGAGATTATCACAGCAAATAAGTGCAAAACATGAACTACTAAATTAATCATTAAGAAGAGCTGGAAGGCTTTCCGTCCTTAGCAAGTTCTTGTTTATTCAGGCCCATTTTCTGAATTTAACAAGGCTCAGGTCTGTTGCAGAAGGACTTAAGCCCAAGTATACCATATGAGGAGTGCAACCAATGAGTATGCCTTGGCTCCAACAGCCTTCAGAACACTCACTGCTAGTTTTCTTTGGCACTCACCTTAAAGCTCAGGTTCCGAATAATCAATCTGGCTTTCTTATCTGCCACTTTGGCTTTCTTAGGCTTAGGCTGCTTCTTTGGGGACTCGGAGTTTTCTAAAAATTAACAAGCAATGGGATAAGTCTGTATGCCTCTAGGCTCGGAACATCACACAGGGAAGAAGCTCCTAGCAACAGGTGGCATTCACGACAGGGTTAAGAATGGCAATGCCTGGGAACATCAGGTTTTCCAGACTTAGAAGTACCTGAAAGGCTTAAACAGTAACAAAATACACTGGATGATTTTGGACATCAAAGAAAACTCAGGAAGTTTTAAGTCTAGAAATTACCCCCAGTGCCATTCCACCTCCACTGCAATCTTGAGGGAAAACTCTTCAGTTGCTAGAAACTCACCGTTTTTCCCCTTTTCCTTTGACTTGTTCCTCAGTTTTTTCTTGGCAACAATCACGTTGATCTTGCGACCTTCGAAGGTGGTAATCTCCTTGAGGGCCTTCTGAACATCTTCCAGCATAGAAAAAGTGACGTAGCCAAAGCCACGACAGGCCTTGCTCCCTGGAACAGTATGGGTACAGGGGAGACAACAGTAAGCCAAAGATCCCTAAACCAGTAAACGCCCACAGCCCTATACTAGCAGATACACAGCCAGGCCAGCCAGTTATCAGTCTGCCAGAATTCTCAAGAGGGAAAGAAACAAGGTTAGCATGAGTGGCCCCTTCCCCACTTCGTTCAGAAATTGCCAGGCTTCCTCTTCTAATGCGGTGTCTTTGCTGTCAGCTCCCTCTCTTCCTCCTCCTCTGAAAATCTTGAGAACATAGAGGACCCATGATATACATGACACCCCAAAGAAGAACTCACTGTCAAACAGAATGCAACATCACCAGAGAATGCAGGAAAGGTAAGGATGGTAGCTTCAAAAATTACAATGAAGTAATTCAGCCGCCCCTCCTCAGAACGAATCAGCAATGAATGCCAGGGGCCCTGACAAAAGAACGTCAAACGGTAAACACTGCTTCAGGAGCTGCAGATACTATGACATTACTACCAAGCTTAGAAATCAACATCAAATTCAACCTTTCCAAAGTGGCTGGAAATCTCTCATCTCATTTTATCAGAACACACCCATCTTGGGAGAAGGGAATATTATCATTCCTTCTTTCCAAATGAATCATTTGAGACAAACAGTTGCAAATACTGACATAGCCCACTTTTGCCCTTTTTGGTATGCTATTTTTTTTTTTTACTTTAATATTTTTGTGTAGTAAAATTTTAAGTAGCTTAATGCATCAAAAAAGAAAAGGTCAGGAGTTCCTGCTCCAGCACAGTGGGTTAAGGATCTGGCATGGTCTCTGCAGTGCCATGGGTTCAATCCCCAGCCCAGCACAGTGGGTTAAGGATCTGGCATTGCTGCAGCTGTGGTGTAGGTCACAACTGCAGCCTGGATTCCACCCCTGGCCAGGGAATTTCCAGATGCCATGGGTACAGCAAAGGAAGGGAAAGGAAGGGAAGGGAAGGGAAAGGAAGAACCAAGGAGTCTGCCTACTACCCAGAGAAGAAACAGAGCCCACACACTCTTTCACAACTACACGCTAACCTACTTCAGGATACAAGCCCTCTAGCATGGAATGCTGATCCACATAAACTGGTTCAAGATGACACTTGTCCCTAGAAGAGCACACTGTGATCTGTTTCTTTTCTCTTGGAACTCCTTCTCACAAAAGCCTGCCCACTCACCTTTCAGAAACAGAACAAGAGGAGCTGTTGCTATAGCGCAACAGGGTTGGAGACGTCTCTGCAGCACCAGGACACAGGTTCAATCCCTGGCCCGGCACAGTGGGTTAAAGGATCTGGCGTTGTCACAACTGCTGTGCAGGTAACAACTGAGGCTCAGATCTGATTCCTGACCCAGGAACTCCATATGCCATGGGGTGGCAAAAAAAGGAAAAAAAAAAAAAAAAGGAGAAAAGAAACAGAACAAGAAAAATCAGGACACTTCCTGATCAGTACAACCAAAATAAAGCAGCTGAAACATGGAGTTCAGTGACAAAACAAAAACATGTGCTCACAAAAACACTATGCACTGTTGATGTCTGCACAAAGCACTCTCAGTTACTTGAATATTAACAATATTCTGTGAAATGAGAGGAGGTTAAGTGGCATGTCCAAGTCACCACTACTGGCAAGAGCTCGTCCCACACCCCTTCCCTCCCATTCCATCAAGTGCAGCCCTTAATACACCTGGCTGTCTGGACAGCAAAGCAGGGTGTTTTTGGTTTTTTTCTTTCTTTTTTTTTTTTTTAATCGGAGCTTCTGTTAAAGTGTAGACTACACACACAAGCTATAGGTAAGGTTACATGAAGCCTATGTTCCAAAGACCCAAAGGAGAATTCCCATTCAGAGGCCTGTTCTTCCCTAGAATAAAACCAACCACTGTTGGGTAGCATTTCTCAAACTGCTTTGATAACCCACAGTAACTGAGAGTGGACCCAGGACATATTTTTACATAAAATCCCCCAAAAGTTTTATGAATACCTATCCTTTATCACATATGAATATACTCCTATTTCACTTAATAACAAAAAACCCCTATAGTCATAACCCACTCAAGACCCACTAACAGACAACATTCTGCTGTTTAAGAAACATTTTTTTCTTTTTCTTTTTTTTTAACAGCCACACCTGTAGCACATGGAAGTTCCGGGCTAGGGGCCAAATTGGAGGTGCTGCTGCAGGCCTACACCACAGCCACAACATGGGCTGTAGGGTGCACCTGCGACCTACACTGCAGCATGCGTCAATGCCAGATCCTTAGTCCACTCAGCAAGGCCAGGGATCGAACCGGAATCCTCACAGACAGTATGTTGGGTTCTTAACCCACTGAGCCACAGAGGGAACTCCAGAAACATTTCTGTATAGCACTCTCATTCTCTCACTCACCCATATCTATACTTAAAATAACAAAGAACCAGGCAGCGGCTGTGGTTTGTAGAGCAATCAGAGCCTTGTTCACAATCCTAACTTTAACGTCTGTTACTAACAAACTAGAGGATAAGGATGGCTTGGTTATTAGCACACTGTTAGTCTGCCTACTCACGTACTCAGGTACCAGGCGGGTGTGGGGAGATGAGTACACACGATATTACTTTCCACCAGTTCTCCTGAAAAGCAAAGTGGCAGCCATCTACAAAGACATCCTGATGACTTGGAAGGAAGCTAAATGTATGTTCTGGGCAACATCGGGTGCCTATTTCAAATGGTCCCCTGACACAGTCTAGATAAGAGGAAGGAATACTTCTACAATTAAAACCCTTACAATTCTCCCTCATTCTAACATGCTAACCCTCCTTCACACTGATGCCATGAGCATCAAAAAGAATGTGAATTATACAGGACCATTCCAAAAGTCAGTACATATCTCTAGCAGCTCAAGCCAAAATGTTTGAAGTTAGACGTGAACTTGACTCCTTGACACTGCTTTTTCTCATACCCCACATTTGATCCATCAGCAAATTCTTTAGCTCTACTTTTTTTCTTTTTTTTTTTTTAGGGCAGCACCCTTGGCATATGGAGGTTCCCAGGCCAGGGGTCGAATCAGAGCTGTAGCCGCTGGCCTATGCCACAGCCACAGCAATGCCAGATTCGAGCCACATCTGCACCACAGGTCATGGCAACGCCAGATCCTTAACCCACTGAGCAAGGCCAGGATTGAAGCTGCATCCTCGTGGATACTAGTCAGATTCGCTTCTGCTGAGCCACGAAAGAGACTCCTCTACTTTCAAAAACATCCATATTCTAATCACTTTTTTACCACCTTCAATGCTACAACATCTGGTCCAACACCATGATCACCACATGAGCCTAACTGGTCTCCCTGCTTCTGTCCAAGTCTCAACACAGCAGCCTGAGAGAATCTTCCAAAATGGGAAGTCAGATGATGTTTACTGCTCCATGCTCAAAACCAGTAGTTTCCTATCTCAGAGCCAAAGCCAAAGTCCAAGATCTCATCTGGTAATTCTCTTCTTTCACTCACTGTACTCCAGTCACCCAGGTCTCCTCGCTGTGCCTCCAATATACTATTCACACTCCTCTTCAGTATCCTTGCGCTAGGCTGCTCCTCTGGCTGAGAAATAAGTGTTCACCCTCTCAAATCCCTAAGGCCTTCCCTGGGGACTCCCCGACCCCTCTCTCTACAGTTTCCCCACCAACACCACACATACATTCAGACACTCACTCCCTAATTTTCTTATTTTAAAATTATTTTTATTTTTCATTATTTTTCTCCTCAACGTTTATCACCATTATCACTATATGTTTTGCTTATTTATTGGCTGTCTTCCCCATCTTGAAGACAAGAGCCAGATTTCTGGATTGGGTCTGTGCACTGCTGTATTCCCAGGCCCTACAATAGTGCCAGTGACAGAGCAAGCATTCAATAAATACTGAGGAAATAAATAGCCGGGTGTATGAATAACATATTGGTTAAGAGCTCTGAGTCTGGTGATCAAATTCTGAATCTGCTACTTGCTAGCTCTACAAACTGAAGCTAACGTTCCTAAATTCTCCGAAGCCCTAGATTCCTCTCCTGTGTAACAGGGTTAAGGTCCCACCCAATTAGATTGATGGAACGCAGCACGGCACCTGGCAATCAATCGATTCTCAATAAGTTTTACTGATGTTTGATTAAAAATTACTTATGTTTACTATGAAACAGAATCTTATATGTGAGCGCACATAATAAAGGAAAGAGGTACACAAACTCAAGGGACTGACTGGAGTTTCAGAAACGGTCTCTATGGATTCATCCAGAGCAGAGTCAGTTTGGAAAAGAAATTTAACCTCCAAGTCCTTTCACTGAGGGGAGAATAAAGTATTATGAAGTTTGGGAGGGTGTTCTCGCCCCCATCCGGCTCCCAGGAACCCCAACCCTGTCCCCGATCGCCCCGCCCCCTACCTTTCTCAGTCACCACGAAGCACTGCTTCACCGGCCCCACCTGACTGAACAGCTCCTCTAGCTGCTCGCTTCGGGCCGAGGGTGGGAGGCGGCCCACAAACAGGGTCAGCCCCGCCATGAGGCAGAGAAACGGAGACGGGCAGGGCCTCAAGCAAACCTAGTTGACGCACGTGAATCCAGGAACTGACTTTGGTGAGCCGACCACGCCAAGTTGCCGGGAAACCCCGGAAGTGCTCGTCGCTCAAAAGCGTCCGGAGGAAAACAGGGTGGAAGGGGAAAAAAACAGCCCGGAAGGAAAAAATCGTACCGCCCAGGGGCGGAGCTCCTCGAGTGGGGCTCCACCCCTGGTCCAAGTACCGCCCCCTGTCTCTGTAGGGAAATTTGGCGTCGCTAGTTTCTACCCTGCTTAAAATCTCACCTTCTGGAGATCTATACCAAACTCAGCCAGGCAGGCAAGAGAAGTTATTTTTGCTCTGGGCTTAACCCAGGATATAACATATAATAGATGTTTAATAAATTTTTTTTGAAGTGCCACCACAGACTCCCAGATTACATGCATAAAACACACAATATAAACACAAGTATGTCACATACTTCATTCTGACACTTCTCACGTTCTCAGAGACTATGAGACATCTGTCACACTATAGCAGATAACTCTAACCATGCCTTTAACAAGTCACAGACAAATTATAGTTACTAAAGTATATACAGGCACAGATCATACACGATCATTCTTTCAAAAAAAGTTACTTAGCTCCTACTATATGCCAAGCACTAGGGATAAAACTGGTGAGCTAAAAAAAGACAGGGCTCTTGGTCTTATGGAGAATACAGTGTAGTAGGGGTAGACAGACATTAATCCCCCCCCAAAAAAATTTTACAAATAAATAATAGCCCGAACCATGCAAGGTCACATGAGAATGCACCCAGAACAAACTAGACATCCAGCTTATACACACAGACCTAGAACACAGATCCTCCCAGAGATAGGAAATCTTTCCTCAGGTGAGCTTATCAGACAGGCCCAAGGCTGAGGAATCTCACTGACCAGGAGGTCTGAGTGCTCTGGATCCTGGCACACACAGTGTGTGCCATCCCACTGGTCCAGGCACTGACCTGTGTGTGCGAAACTGCAGCACTCTGCAGAATATTTGCACAGAACAAAAGTACCCAGTGCATTTTTTTAAACAGTATAACCTGAGCACATCCTAGGTAGAAAATTTTGAATGTACAAAAGATACAGTGGAAAGTGTTTCCCTTTCTCCTCAAATCTAATCGCTTTTTTTTTTTTTTTTTTTTTTTTTTTTTGCCACAGACACAGCATACAGAGTTCCTGGGCCAGGGATCAAACCCATGCCAGAGCACTGACCCAAGCCACAGCACTGACAATACCAGATCCTTAACCACTAAGCCACCAGGGAACTCCCAAACCCCATCTACTTTCAATATATTTTGGATAGATGGATGACTGGTTAATAGTGACAGGGGGAAGGGAGAATGGTAAACATCAGATATATGAAACCCTAGCTCCAAGTATTACATGCTTAAAACATAATACTTGGAAAGCACAGTTATCTTTAAACACATAACTCAGCAGAGGAAGTATTGAAATACAAAATAGATTTTTAAGGCCATGGGTTAAGAAAATGTGTGTCATTTGAATAAGGTTGATTCGTGCTTCCTCTCCCTTCTTTCTCCTCCTCTCCTGCCCCCTTACCATCTTAAAAATCAAAATCAAAATTCCCTACACAGAGTCTAAATTACAAGCTTCAGGGCCTTTAGCTATGGGGAGGCCTTCCCAGCCCTGGCTGTTGAGTTTGGGGGGATGCAGTGGGGAAGAATCCCGAGAAAGCTCTTCCAACATCCCTTTGGGATCTCCGGCCTACAGTGGTTTTGTGGGTTTTAGGTTTTGTTTTAGGGCTGCACCAGCAACATATGGAAGTTGCCAGGCTAGGGGCAGAAATACAGCTGTAGCCACCAAGAATACAGGATCCAAAACTCGACTTCAACCTACACCACAGTTCACGGCAACGCAGGATCCTTAACCCACTGAGTGAGGCCAGGAATCGAACCTGCATCCTCATGGATACTAGGCAGTTTGTACCACTGAGCCACTACGGGAACTTGGACCCTCTACAATGTGAAGTTGGAAAAGAAATACTTTGGCCAGAAAGCGTCTTTAAAAAACAAAAGGAAACTGCCTCACTATGCCCACCAGAGGGCAGCAGCCGCCCGCAGTGCAGAGGTGTTCCGCGCCCCTGTTCCCCCACCTCCTTCCCCAGGGGAGGATAACACTGCAGCTGCCTTTTCTACTCTTCCCAACTTTCCCCAGCTCAGTATCCCAGCCTCAGCCTCTGCCTCATCCCCTCCTATCCTTTCAGATCAGGAAGGTCACGTGGTTCTCTGATCAGGAATATTTGCTCATCTATCTAACCAGGACACATGCAGCGCTCTTTATTAAATAGCAGGGGACGTGGTACCCTGCACCGCACCGGCAACGTGGCTTCCAGGGGAAATAAACTGCTGGCCTCTCCCTCATCCATCACTGTGCAGGAGCCTGGAGAGGAAGTGAAAGAGGCCTGGGTGTGCTCAGTCAGCTGCTCCCCAGCCCTCTGACTCCATACCCGCTTGCAAACCAAACCTGCAAACCTTCTTATACTACCATAGACTTCTTGTGCTTGGCTCTTCTCATAACTGTAATTAATTATTTGTGCTCTTGTGGAGTTCCCGTCATGGCTCAGCAGGTTAAGAACCCGACCAGTATCCATGAGGATATGGGTTCGATCCCTGGCCTCGCTCAGTGGATTAATGATCCAGCATTGCCATGAGCTGTGGCTCAGGCCAGCAGCTGTAGCTCCGATTCGACCCCTAGGTTGGAAACTTCCATATGCTGCTGGTGTGGCCATTGAAGGAAAGAAAGAAAGATTATTTGTGCTCTTGTAATTATTTATATGATTAGCTCTTTAATGTCTGCCTTCCCCAAAAGACCTTCAACTCCATAAGTTCAAGGCTCTTGTCCACCTGGTTCACCTCTCTACCCCAAAACCTAGAACAGTGCACTCATCCAACAAATGTTTTAAAGAGATTGGATGAATGAAAGTGAGTTTGGGTCTTAGTCTCCTGCAGTGCTAAGCACTGGAACTGAGGGTATGTGTATTAGGATCTATGTGGGCTCCTCTGGGAAATTGCTTTGGGTAAAGAAGGGCTGAAGCATGAGACAAAAAGAAGGGTTTGTCTCACCAAAGTCTCAGGATCTTGATAAAGTCAAAGGGCTGAAGCAGTTCTTGCGGAGAAAAATCAAAGTGTTGGAGCTGGTGAGTGTCAAGCTGTATTCCCCAGCCCCACCCCGCCTCACCAGCACCATGCAGATCTTCCAGACAGAAAAGGGGTGTGTGTGTGTGTGTGTGTGTGTGTGTGTGTGTGTGTGTGTGTTTCGGGGCTGCGGGGGCGGGGGGTGGAGAAAGCCAGACGAACATACAGAAAGAATGTCTGTGAGGAGTAGGGGGGCTGGGGCTGCTTTGCTGGGAGGCCTGTGCCTGCACCCAAGGACCCTCGACGGGGAGAGTGAGTGAGTGAGAACAGCTGGCAAAGATTAGGCTGAGGAAGGGATGGCAGAGAGGAGTCGAGTGTGAGCAGAGGCATGTGGAAAGGTAAGCGGGGAGGAGCGGAAACGATTTCTCAGAGAGGCATCTCTCCCTCCATGACACAGAGCAGCGCCAAGGCTGGGGCCGCCACAGCCACTACGATACCAGTGAGAAATGCCTGTAATTAGAAGCCTGGCAGTTCTCTGGGCCTCAGCCCAGAGAGACGATGCAGCTAGAATTTCAGAGCCAAGCTAAGCCAGGTGATGGAGGCCACACCGTCAGGACCACTCCAGGCCCATCCATCAGCGGTGCCCGCCCCACCTTGCTCGTTTTCTTCCCTACCACGACCCTCCCTCGCCCAAATATCACTGGCTTCCCTCCTCCTTCTGAGGGCCCAGGGTCCAGAAGCTCCTCTCGGCCAGGACAGAGCTTTAATTCTTCCACTAGCGCTTCGGCCCCGGCCCCTCCCTGCCTCCCTGCCCGCATCCCTTTTGACTCCCTTCCTCCCTTCTCAAACCCCACGGGCTGGTGGGCAGAGTTGGAAGGAAAACCATTCCCATTCCTGCTTTTCCACTTTAAGCCCAGTATGTGTGGCCCTGTAGGGCCTCCCTGGGACATGCAGGACATCTGCCAAAACACCACCAGAATTTCGTTCTTCAGCCTAATTGACGACCCTGTTTTAAGTGTCACTCTGAACGTACTGCATTTTAGCCAAATGACAAATGCACACTGCAGAGCTCAGAGCCAAAGGCTCTGGACAAGGGAGGGAATTACAGAGCGCCTGGCGGCTGGACGTCCTCATGGATCAGCACTGAGTTCTGCTTTGCTGGGCAGGGTGGGGCTGGGGTTTGGGGATGACAGGCTTTCCTCCAGGGAGGATCCGCACCTGGTGTTCAAAAGGCCACTCTCAAGGGAGTTCCCATTGTGGCTCAGTGGTTAATAAATCTGACTAGCATCCATGAGTATGCAGGTTCGATCCCTGGCCTTGCTCAGTGAGCTAAGGATCTGGCATCACCATGAGCTGTGGTGTAGGCCAGTGGTTACAGTTCCGATTTGACCCCTAGCCTGGGAACCTCCATGTGCCGCAGGTGGGGGCCCTAAAAAGAAAGAAAGAAAGAAAAAGGCTACTCCCAGGACCCTTCTATGGGGAAGGGTCTCATGGAAAACAAGACCCCTTGCAGCAAGAGTGAAGGTCACTGGGGTCTGAGATGGACCCACCCACCCCAGCACGGCTTCTCTTCCTGTTTTGGCAGAAACACTGCTGCTGTTGCTGCATGTAAGCTTCTCCAAGAAGGTCAGACCTTTCTCCTCTGAAAATATTTTATTGATAAATTAACTCTGAAAGCGTTCACCTCCCACCCAACTGCTACAGAGTCTTCTAGATGGGCTGTGGACCCTTCTATGGGGAAGGACCACGTGGAGGACAGTGAGTCTCAGTCTCGCAGGGATGGGATTCCTGGGCACGGCAGAGGCGGGATGGGGACTGAGGCCACTCCCGAGGTCTTCTGAGGACAGCCCCTCTCACTCAGCACCAGAGTGGGAAGTGGTGGTCAGGAGTGGAGCACCTTGGAGCTTTATTGCTGGTGAATGCCAAGGAGAGTGGGACCCCTGCCAGCCCAGAATTGCAGCTGAGGGCATCAGCGCCCAGGGCTCCAGAGAAGGTGGCACTAGTTCCCAATCAACAGAGCCTGGCTGCTGACCTCCCCATCCAGGGGCCCCTGGATGGGAAAGGAAGCGGGGAGAGGTATGTGAGCCAGGCAGGATTGGGGAAGGGTTACAGTGTGCAGGTCTCGGGCAGAACAGGCGCCAGGAGGGGCGTAAGGTCGCGGAGGTGAGGAGGCCACCTCTTCACAGGTCTATGGTGTCGCTGCCCACACTCAGCTCGTCAATCTGCCGGCAGGCGTCCAGGAATTGCTCCTGTAGCAAGGCCTCTTGGGCCCGCAGCTCAGGAGCAGGCTCTGGGGAGTCGCGGGAGGGTGGAGACAGAGCCTGGTAAGATCCTGAGGCTGGGAGGCTAGGGCTGCCCCCTGAGGGCCGCGGGGGACTGAGGACGCAGACCAGCGGACAGCGTGGGGGCCTGTCTGGGCTGGAGCACAGCAGCATGGACGAGCTGTCCCGGGACAGTCCGCAGAGCGAGCCAGATGAGGCGCTGCTGCCTGCGGGCCAGGCGTCGGGAGAGGGGAGCTCTGGGGGCACAGGGGAGCCAAGGGCTTCCTCAGACCTGCCGCTGGGCCCGGCCCTGGTCTGCGCCCCCAGCGAGGCGGTGCGGTAGAGGCCGAGCCCAGGTAGGGCTTCTCCGAAGGCAGGGCCCTGGAAGAAGCCAGGCGCCAACAGGGCCTCGCTGCAGAGGGCCTCCTCGATGCTGCGCCGCAGGTTGATGGGGGAGGGCGGGCGGAAGTCCACGGTGTAATCGCTGCAGGGGGAGGAGGCCGGGGAAGGGGCCGGGTTGGCGGCCGCGCCGTCGAAGCCCCCGCAGCCTCCTCCCTGGAGGAGCAGGTCGGGGCCCGGCCCTGCCAGAGCGCACAGCTGCAGCAGCTCTGCGTCGCCACGCGCGATGGCGCTCCCCAGGGGCTTCTTGTCCGGGGGCCCGGGGACCCAGCCTCCAGGCAGCAGCGGGGCAGCGTGCCCGGGGGACAAGCGGAAGAGCTTGGCCCAGCAGCGCGGCGGCACTCGGGGGCTGCACAGCGCCGGGTAGAGGCCCAGCAGCGCCAGCGGGAGCGCGACACCCACCTCGCCCAGGCGCAGGCCGAGCTGGAAGGCCCACCAGGGCCAGGGCCCCTCGAGGCCAGGTTGGCCGCCGTAGCCCAGGGCGTGCAGCACCTCGTAGCCCTGCAGGGCCCCGCTCAGCAGTCCGAAGGTGCCGGCCACCGGGGCGGTGCGCGCCGCGCGCCGCCAGGACTCGCGCGGGCCGAAGGGGCTGCGCGCCTGCGGGAGAGGAGTGGCGCCCTTGAAGCCGGCCACTCCCAAGGGCGCTCCGGCTCGCCGCCGCCGACCCCCCCAGCAGGAGAGCGCCAGCAGGAGCCCGGAAAGGAGCGCGGCGAGGAAGGCGTGCAGCCCGCGGGAGGCGAGCCGCAGGGCCCGCAGCGGGCGGTGGGCGGCGCTCCCGAGGGCGGCGGCGGCCGCCAACCCCAGGCCCAGGAGCAGCAGCGCGGCCAGGCCGGCGGGACACCGTGGCGGGCGCGGCCGGGCCAGCAGCAGGCAGGCCAGGCCCAGGCCGGCGGCCAGGCAGGGCAGCGGGAGGTCCTGCAGCAGCAGCCAGGCGAGCGCAGGCAGCCGATCGCGGTGCCCGTAGGCGTCGTAGAAGAGCGGGAAGGCCCGCGTGGTCCCGGCCGAGAGCAGGAGCAGGTCCAGCAGCGCCAGACAGGGGGCGCCAGGCGGGCAGCGCCAGGGCAAGAGGGCCAGGGCCAGCAGTGCCAGCAGGGCCACCAGGCCGAAGAGCGCGCCTACCCCGTACACATGGGCCTCCCAGGCCAAACCCCAGCGAGCTTTGGCCTCTTCCCAGTCGGCCTCCAGACTCAGGAAGAAGAGAGGGAGTGGGGCCGCAGGAGGCTGGCCCTCGCGTTCAGGCAGTTCTCTGATGCTGCAGGACCCCGGCCCACACTCTGGCTGCACAGAAAGGTTCCCGAGGCTGGCAGGAGAGGGGTCACCCAGGCCGGAGGTGGGGGTGGTGGAGTCTGTGGGCAAAGAACGTTCGTCTGAGGCATTCGCGCAGCCCTCCCTCTTGCCCACCCCACAGTCAGTAGCACGCATGCCAATCAGAAGAGTCGTCATGGCATCCAGGAATGACTTGTCTTAAGTATGAGACTCCCTGCCCTGGAAGCCCTCACCTTCCCCTGGGCCATCAAGCTCCTCCCTGCTGCAGTTTCAGCTCTCATCCCGCCTCAGCTCCTCCATCCACCCCAGCTCCCTGCTTTATTCGTCACCCTGTGATTCCACTGAAAAGAGGTCTTCTTACGTCACAGAATGTTACAACTAGAAGGAACTGTAGAAGCCCCTTCCTGTTCCTCATAAGAACGAGGACTTTTTTTTTTTTTTTTTTTTTTTTTTTGCTTTGCTCACATGTGAATACCCACGCCTAAAGCGGTGCCTGGCACAGAGTTGGCATTGAGCAGATATTCATTGAATAAATGAATCCTCTTTTTTGTCAGATGAAGACATTGAGGCTATGCGGAGAGGCAAAGTGATTTGCCCAAGGTTGCAGATTGGCCGAGCTGCAACTAGAACCCCAGATCTGAGCACCAGTTTGAGCCCCTTCTCTTGATTTCAGATCCTCTTCGTAATACTAGTTTGATTACCTCTTGTTTTGCACACCTGACTCCCAACTCCCACCTTGGTGTTAGAAGAAGCTTCCCTGACTTTTTTGTGTCTTTTTAGGGCCGTTGCCTTGGCATATGGAGGTTCCCAGGCTAGGGGTTGAATCAGAGCTGTAGCCACTGGCCTACGACACAGCCACAACAACAGCTATGCCAGATCCGAGCTGGTCTGCAACCTACACCACAGCTCATGGCAACGCCGGATCCTTAACCCACTGAGTGAGGCCACGGATCAAACTTACATCCTCATGGATACTAGCCAGATTTGTTTCTGCTGAGCCACGACAGGAACTCAGCCCCTGACGTTTTTCACCTGCTTCCCTCTTCAGGAAAAGCTAACCCTCCCCCCGCCCCACCCACACACCCAGTACCCTGAGAAAAACACAACCTTTCCTATTCACTGGACTTGATCCTTATGGCCCTGGTCGACCATAAAGCCATTAGCCAGAGGCTCTGGAGTTCCTGCTGTGTGGCGGTGGGTTAAGCGTACAACTGCAGGAGTTCCTGTCGTGGTGCAGTGGTTAACAGATCCGACTAGGAACTATGAGGTTTCGGATTCGATCCCTGCCCTTGCTCAGTGGGTTAACAATCTGGCTTTGCCGTGAACTGTGGTGTAGGTCGCAGACGCAGCTCGGATCCCGCATTGCTGTGGCTCTGGCATAGGCCGGTGGCTACAGCTCCAATTTGAGCCCAGCCTGGGAACCTCCATATGCCGCAGGAGCAGCCCAAGAAATGGCAAAAAGACAAAAAAAAAAAGTACAACTGCAGCAGTTCAGGTAGCTGTAGCTGTGGAGGGGCAGGTTTGATCCACAGCCTGGCACAGTGGATTAGAGGATCCCACATGCAATACCTGGCCTGGAAACTTCTATATGCCTTGGGTGCAGCCATTAAAACACACACACACACACTCTCCTTTGGTTTTCACCCTCTTTTACAGAAGGTTACATTGAGATGGACTCCCCTGAGGCTCAAAACAATCCTTGAACTCCCAAGAAAGAACAGCTGGGGCAATCAGAGTGGGATAAAAAAAAATGCCACCTTAGCGAGTGTGCCCCTCAGTTGCTCTGGGGTTGCTAATTCAGGCTCCCGGCCCCATCCTGTGCTCTAACATCCTCCCCACATCCCTTAGGGTAAACAGAAGTTAAGTAAGAGCATGTGGGGACTAGGAACCCTAACTCTGGAGCTCCCGTCATGGCTCATGGGAAATGAATCTGACTAGCATCCATGAGGGTGCAGGTTCGACTCCTGGCCTCGCTCAGTGGGTTGAGGATCCAGCTGCCGTGAGCTATAGTGTAGGTCACAGACATGCTGCGGCTGTGGTGTAGGCCGGCAGCTGCAGCTCCAATTCGAGATCACTAGATCCCTAGATCCCTAATTCTACTCTCCTGGAGCAAGAGAGGGGTGAGAAAGAGTTAGAGCCAAGGATTCTCCTCATGGCCAGGCAGCAAGGGAAAGTGCTTCGGGCTGAAGCTCCCTACCCCACCTAGCAGGCTCAGCAGAACTGCAGCTGCGGGGGAGGATGGGGGGAGAAAGACGGTGGTGAAGGGTCAGGGGAGCCAGCTGGGGACAGGGAGGTGCACAGGAGACAGATGGAGAATGAGGCGGGGGTGGGGGAGATCTCGTGACACCCAGACGCCTGCCCCAACTGCCTCGGCTGGACAAACAGGAAGACCCCAGGAGCACGCCCACCCCAGGCTGTGCTATAGCTTGTGCAAAACACAGCAGTCCTGGGAACAAGGGAAAGGAGAGAAGGGGCCAGAAAGCAGCTCTGGAGAGAGAGGTAGGTTAAATGGGCAACTGGGGAGAGCAGAGAGGGAGCTGCCAAAAAATTACATATATACAGCAGGCTGCCTACGGCAAATGGCAGCATGTTCCCTGGTTCCTGTCCCAGCATATTCCTCAAGCCTGAAATGCGGAAGAGCATCACTGCACAGGGCTGTTATGAGGATAAATGGCCGATGTGTGCAAAGCTCTTTGGAGAGCCTGGTGCATAATAAGCATCTGATGCACCACTGTTGTTGGTTCCATCATCATGGGCTAATGTTTATCACCCATCCATCACTGGTGTGTGTCTGTGTGAGTGTGACCATTTCGGGCCTCAAACTACTGTTTGATTTAACTCACAAAAGGCTGTTGTCCTTCAGCACATCCTAAACTCGCTCAGAGAGTCAATAATTAGTCAAATGAGTGAACCTCAATGCATTGTCTCATTCTGCGAACGCTGTTTAAAGAACACCATTTGGATGGACTGACCATCCCTAAACACCTCCTGGAGATGCAGCCGTGAGTTATTAAATGAGGACTCATTCAGCTGGAAACCGACTGCTTGCTGCTTGCGGAGGGGGGTGGGGGGCAGGGTCAGTCTGACATCAGCAGGATCAAATGCACACTCCACCCGGTGGGTTTTGGTCCCCTCAGAAGCCCTTGCCCCACCCACTTCTGCAAAGTGCATGAGTCTCCTTGGACTTTCCTTGGTCTTGGTGGGCTGTGCAGAGAGGCAGGGAGACCCCTGTACCAGCCTGTGGACCCTCAAGCCTCCTCTGAGCTCACTGCACAAATAAGTGCAGCTCTCAGAGGTCTGCTCACGCTCTTCCAGCACCACTTCTCACTCGACAGCCCCGGAGAACCCCATCTTTCACCTCTGTCCCAAAGCATTAAGGCAACCAGAGCAAATTTCAACATCCCTAAGAAGCCAGAAAAAGAATAAAAACTAGGAGTTTCCATGGTGGTTCAGCAGTAACGAACCCGACGAGTATCCATGAGGATGCAGGTTCCATCCCTGGCCTCGCTCAGTGGGTTGAAGATCCAGCGTTGCCGTGAGCTGTGGTATAGGTTGCAGACAAGGCTCGGATCTGGCATTGCTGAGGCTGTGGCATCGGCCGGCAGCTGTAGCTCCGATTGGACCCCTAGCCAGGGAACTTCCATATGTTGCAGGCGCAGCCCTCAAAAGAAAAAATAAAATAAAACCCAGAAAATAGAGCACAGGCTCAGCTCAAGTGTCAGAGGAAAGAGTTCGGACCTAGGAGCATGGCTCCCAGGGGGTTAGGCCAGGCCAGGTAGGGGTGAGGACAGGTGAAGAAGGGCCCGGTTCTGCCTCTGAAGGATCTGCTTGGTCTCACCCTCTGGGTCCCCATTCAAGGCCTCCTCAGAAGGGGCTCTCAGTTTCCCCCAGAAGAGCCCAGAAGATAGTGGTTTCCTGGGATCCTCTTCTGCGCAGGCTCCCTTGCAAGGTGGTCCCGCTCTGGCCCCGGGACCCCTCTTGACCTCAGGGGCAAGACAGGAGATGGGATGTCAACGTGAGCAACTGGTGAGGCCGCAGCTGGTTGAGGAAGAATCGGGAAGAGGGCCCGGGTCGATTCAGGAAAAGTCCACAAGCTGCCCCGATCAAAGGGCAGGGAATCACTCTCTCCTCTGGATGCAGGAAGCTACAGCCCATCCGGGGGGGCCTGGCCCTGTCCCTCTCCCCACCCCCACCCCCAGGATCACAGAGGATAGATGCTCTCTGCAAGGGTGACATTTGAAATATTTAACTGACGTTTTGGGTGGATCGGAACAGCTGCCAGCCAGGTGGTCAGGGAGTGAGGGGTGCTCAGGGGCTAAGGGTCATGGCTCCTTAACAACTGGTATGGATGTCTTTTGATATGATAATGGCCCGCACAACCATGCCAGCATGTCCTGGCCGAAGGCAAGCCCTGTGCAAGGCAAAAGGGACCTAATGCAAGAGAAATCCTAGGGTCAAAGGTTAACTATAACTAGGTTAGAAAGTTCCTAGCGAGACACAGAGAGACTTTTTTTTCCTTTTTGGGGGGAGTACCACCAAAAAGGAAATGGCATATGGAGTTCCCAGGCCAGGGGTCAGATTCAAGCCCCAGTTGTCACCCAAGCCACACCTGCAGCAATGCTGGATCCTTAACCCACTGTTCCAGGGCTGGGGATTGACCCTGTGTCCCAGGGCTCCCGAGATACTACTGATCCCGTTATGCCACAGCGAGAACTCTCAAAGAGACTCTCTTTATCCCTACCTGCTTGCCGCTATTCCCCACAGAAAGTGCTGGCACGAACAAGGCCCTCTGGCCTTCTCTCCAGGAGGCCTGCAACCCTCCTGGGTTTATCCAAGAGGCTGGCTTCCCGAAGCCATGGTGAGGAGGGGGAAGGAAGGTGGGGCCGCCACTCGGCCGGCTGCCTCTGACACTGTCCAGACTCATTAAACCTGCCTGGCTAGCACTGTCACCAAGGCTGACAGACCGCCAGCCAGCATCCTTCCCCTGAGGCCACAGCGCCTGCGCCCAACTCCACAGCAGAGCCACACACTGGGCTGGAAGGGGGGACGGCAGGCTCCCACCCACGTGCCTGGGAGTGCCGTGACCCTTCAGGAGTAAGCGACAGTCAGCTGCTGTGTTAAGTCTGGAGCTGGAAGAAGCTCAGGGACCCATGGTTTCCACTGCTAAGCCAGATCCTGGTGTGGGGTGACTGCGAGGGGTCCCAGCCACAGTTAACCCTGAGCATGGCTGCCTTGGCCTTGAACCTCTCCCCAAGCAGCGTCCACGCTGCCTTGTGGGTTATGCGTGGCCCCACCACATTTGAGGGCCACGGTTGCGGTGTCTGAGAGGTAGGATCTGGAAGTGTATCTGGGATACACTGGGGAAAGAAGCGAGGTGAACAGATACTATTTAATGAGCGAATATTTTGTGCCCAGCCTCATGCCAGGAGCTTACATTATCTGGAAGCTGTACAATAACAAAACAGGCACTATCACGAGCCCCTAGATATCTGAGCAAATTAGGCTCAGAGAAGTTACGTAGCCTGTCCAAGGTCACCAGCCAGTTAGTATGTGGATTGGGATCCGAAGCCGAGCCTCAAGAGACTGGAGCCCCTGGTCTTTCCTCTGCACCACCGGCTTGTCTACCTGCATGTTCTGAAAGGCTCCCTTGAACAAGGATGGCATCTGTCCACTCAAGGGCTCCTCTTCAGCATCTTCCCCATAAGGGGCCCAGCTCTGCCCAAATCTGACAGCGTGCCAGGTCAGATCAGACGGCAAAGGAGGGCACCCCAAGGTTGGAGTGGGCAGGTGGGGCGCGGGCCAGGCAGCCTGGAGTGGAGGGTGGGGCTCGTGCTGAGGCTGTGGACATCATGAAGGACTTCCGGGGCCCTTTTGCCCCAATGCATTTGTCTCTCTCCTGCCCTGCCTGTGACTGCGAAACTCACCCGGGACCATCGCTCAGCTCTGTGGAACTGTCTTCAGCAACACTTGTTTTCAGACTATTGACATACACCTCTATGACCACGACAATGAAATAAAAGGATCCTAGAATGCCCCTGAGTGGCTTGCATGTAGTAAGTGCTCAATTAAATAATTGTCAGGTTCACAGGAATTGGACACTTACCTAGTGATGCTGTTGCAATCAAGGCAGAGCTTAGGGAGGCAGCTGGGTCCAGTGGCCTTGGACTTGGGAGCTTTCCCTCCAGAGTGGATGAGGGCGGGGACAGAGTGGTGCCAAAGAACCCTACAAAGGAAGCACACAGGGCTCAAGTGCCATCTTACCAGGTGGCCTTGGCCTCTGGGGCTTTGGAGAAAGTCCTGTCCTTTCTCAGAGCTTGACCTAAGGGAGCCACTGTCCCAGACACTGTAGCCACATGTATCCCAGGAGCTAAGCTACAGGGACCAAACCAGAGGCAGTATGGCAAAGAGGGCATTTCCCCATGGGAGCAGTGGCTAGTGTCCCAGGGCCTGGGAGACGCAATGCCAGTTGCCCTTGAATCAAGGAAAAAAGGAGGTGCTGGCCTTTAGAGGTGCTCCATAAATGTCTCTGGCAGTGAAATAAACACTCACCTGGAGAATCCGAAACTCCAGAGGCAGAGCTTGGGGATGTAACTGGGCCTGGGAAGTTTGGGCCTGATAAGTTCCGGAGTGGGGGCAGAGTGGTGCCAAAGAACCCTGCAAAAGGAGCCTGGGCTGAAACTTCCTCCCACCTGCCAGACTGCCCAGCAGGGGCTCTCCTTGGGAGGCGGGGTGGGTACTCACCAAAGGGTCCCAGACGCCCAGCAATTTCTGCCAGGCTGGCCCGCAGGCTAGGCAGCAGGGGCAGCGTCCGATGCCCGAGCGTGGGGGCTGCACCTGCTCTCAGCGCCATGTCAAACTTCAGCTCCAGTTCGCTCTGATGGAGCCTGGGTGCACTGGATGGAGGCGCTGTAGCCGTCAGAGCAGTATCCCAGGTCACAGTGCCCATCCTGGGCTGATAGGGAGCAGTGGGCTGGTCAGTGGGCCCAGAGAGGAGGGATGTGGGTTCCAGAGGCAGGGAGGAAGCCCAGGGAGTAGAACTGCCTTCGGCAGAGCCCCACTCTGAGGGGGAGTTCCCGAGAGAGCCCACCAGCAGTTCCCAAAGGGGGTCAGTCCTCAGCCCACCGGCTACCTCTTCCTCAGGCTCCCGGCTTGGCCCAGGAGACAGTGCCTGGGTCTCCGTGACAGGGCTCCCCCAGGCAGCAGCGGGTCCCCGAAGGTGGAATTTGAAGTTAAGTCCCAGGTTGAGAGACAGCATAGAGGCCTCGCTCTGCGGTGGCGGGGTCAAAGTGGTGAGATGGGCCCCTGGGACAGAGGGAGCAGGCTGGGGGCCCACGGGAACAGCAAGCAGGACCCAGCAGAAGAGCCCCAGCACCAGACAGCTATACCCCGCCATGGCCCCTCCTGGCCTCGGGCAGCCTGGATGGGCAGGGAGTCAACTCTTCAGCGCCTTTTGAGCACGAAGGTCCTGGAGAGAGGAGAGGTGCTATGAGCCTTGACTGCCTGGGATCTGATGCCCCAGAGAGAGAGGCTTCTGAACACAGAGAAGTTGGTCGGGGTAAGAGGGTAGGGGGGTGGGGGGGGGTGGGCAGGACACAAGGCTTCCACCCAAGGAGAGTTTTCAGCTCCTTCCTGTACCTTCAGGCCCCAGCACAAACCCCTCCCCTGCGGTCTCCCTTCTCTTCCAGCCAAGGCTCCTTCTCCCTAAGTTGCTGCCTCCCCCACCTGCTCAACCTGGGCACCGCGGTCTAACCGAATCAGCTGCCCTCATCCTTGACTGATGGCAGAGTGAGTGGACTTGACTTCCAGACTCAGATTCCCTCGCTCTGGCTCATCTCTTTATCCTCCCTTCCACCCTTGGATATCTGTTGGGGCCTACTATGTGCCCAGAACCTTCTGATAATACAACTGTGAACAAGCTGTCCCTCGCAGAGGAGTCTCAACCTGTCCCCACCCCAGCTCCAGCCCCACTCTAAGATGTTTGTCTTCTCACTCGGGCCCTGGGAGCCCCGGGCCCTGGAGGGATAAAGCTCAGGGCTTATCGACCTGGCAGAGGTGGAGAAGGCATCCCTGGTGGGGGAAGCAGGGTGCCCTGGTCTGGCACAAGCTCAGCCCCTTCAGGCTTTCCCCTGTTCCTGGAGGAAAGGACTCCTCAGCCCTAGAAGTCCTGGGGGAGGGGCATCTTGGCCATCTCTGGCTTCCGCGGGGAGGATGGCCAGGCAGGCAAACTGGCCCGGGGCTGCTGCAGTGGACTCCTAACCCCCACCCTTACCCCACGGCGACGAGTCTGGAAAGGAGGGGGAGGGGGAGCCAGGGACACACGTGCACCCAGCACCCTTACATCACAAACACGGCCACACCTAGCACCCAGGACACGCACACCCATGTACACACCCTTCACACACACCCGCACATAGTGCACATGCACACACACACACACACAAACACACTTGGTCTTGCTGAGCCTGCACCCCCATAGGTTCAAACCCAGGCTCTGATCTCGCAGCCTATTCTGTTTCACACGTGTGCATACACACACACACGCCCCAACCTCACAGACACACACAGTATATACGGACACACAGAAGCACACACACCCCAACACACACATTCACACACTTCTTACAGACACACATCACCCACTGACACACCGTCATCCCCCCACATGCACATTCCTACACACCCACCCACCCACCCCTGCAGGCAGACGCGAGAACACGCGCGCGCGCACACGCACACTCACACACACACACCCCCTCCCCCTGCCCCCGGCCCTGACCGCCGACCTGCTCCTCTGGCTCCCTCCCGAAGGCGGATCTCCTCTGCCAAGTCCCCCGAGAAGGGGCGGTCGCGGCGGCCCAGGCGCCCCGCTAGGCAGCGCTTCGCCGAATCCGGCCGGCTCTCGCGCGCCCGACGCCCCTCGGCTCGTCCCGGCCACCGCGGTTCCACCGACGCGCTGCCGCCGGTGCGGTGCGGCCCGGCCCCGCTCCCGCCCGCAGCGCTGGCCCCAGGCGAGCGGCCCGGCCGGGCTTAGGCTCCGCGCTCCCTCCCGCGGCGCCGCCTCCTGGCTGCGAGCCTCGCTCCCCGGCAGAGGCGCCCGCGCCGGGCTCCGCGGCAGTCGCGCTCCGACCGCCCGCCCGCCCGCCGCGCTCCCCGCCTCCTGCGCTCCCGCCCCGCCAGCCCGCCCTCTCCCTCCTCCTACCCGGCCCGCGGCCCGTGGTCCGCCCCCCACCCGGCCAGCAGGCGGGCGCGCACCGCAGCCTCGAGCCGCCGCCGCCTCTGTGCCCGCGTCCCCACGCGCGCTCATTCACCCGGCGCTTTTGCCCAGTCGCGGCGGGCGCCGCATCCTCAGCCTGGCGCGGGCAGCCAGCCGCACGCTCCCGGGGTGGCCCATCATACACGTCCACTCGCACACCCTCCTCGAGAAACACCGCGGGCCAGAGCATCCCGCGCACACTCGTGTGCGCGCACACACGCGCGCGCGCACACACCCCCGGCACCCTACCCAGGATGGCACCCCCCGCCCCCGGCCCCTGGCAAGAACCACTACGTTTATTAAGCCGTGAGTGGAAAGTGTAAGAGGCACGTCTACACTCCTTATTTCATTAGCCCTCACCGCAACCCTGAGGATGTCCCCATTTCACAGATAGGTAGATTAAGGCTCCGAAGGGGGAAAAAAAAAAAAAAAAAAAAAAAAACGAAGGATCACACAGCTTGACAACCTGAACCAGTCTCTCTGCTGCCCTCTCCATCACCTGGTGGCTTTCAACAGTTGGGCGTGTCCCCAGCACTTCACAGGTGAACTGCCAAATGCCGATCCACGTATAACATTTCTTTTTGCTATCACTGATCTCTCAAAAATACTTGAGTTTCAGAAATGTCTGCCAGCCAGAAAGAATGGTGAGCTAAGCTGCCTGTGAGAGGTGGCTTCCAACATGTTTCCAATAATGAGCAAGAGAATAGTGAACTCAGAGAGTGTGCAGCTCAGGAATATAAGAGTGCCCCGGTCAGAGTGGAAGATGACCAAAGAGCAGGGTGGTCACTGTGGATGTGTCACAGTCCCGTTATGCTGTCCTAGTGACTGATTGGAGTAGTACTGGCTTGTTTAGACGTTTTTTGTTTTGTTTTGTTTTGTTTTGTCTTTTTGCCTTTTTCTAGGACCACTCCTTCGGCATATGGAGGTTCCCAGGCTAGGGGTTGAATCAGAGCTGTAGCCGCTGGCCTACGCCAGAGCCACAGCAACTCGGGATCCCAGCCACGTCTGCAACCTACACCACAGCTCACGGCAACGCCGGATCCTTAACCCACTGAGCAAGGCCAGGGATAGAACCCACAGCCTCATGGTTCCTAGTCGGATTCGTTAACCACTGAGCCACGACGGGAACTCCCAAGACGGTCTTGAATCTCTGAATCCCTCCCCAAATGTTAGTTTTTGAAAGTATCAGGAGAACATAAAACATGGCGGTTTCCTGTTCCCTCAAGAGTTCCTGTTGTGGCTCAGCCGGTTAAGAACCAGACGAAGGAAAGAAAGAAAGAAAGAAAGAAAGAAAGAAGGAAGGAAGGAAAGAAAGAAAGAAGGAAGGAAAGAAAGAAGGAAGGAAGGAAGGAAAGAAAGAAAGAAGGAAGGAAGGAAGGAAGGAAGGAAGGAAGGAAGGAAGGAAGGAAAGAAAGAAAGAAAGAAAGAAAGAAAGAAAGAAAGAGAGTTCCTGTTGTGGCTCAGGAGAAACGAACCTGATTAACACCCATGAGGATCCCTGGCCTGCTCAGTGGGTTAAGGAACTAGCATTGCCAAAAGCAGATGCAGCTAGGATCTGGCATTGCTGGGGCTGTGGCGTAGGCCTGTAGCTGCAGCTCCAATGTGGCCTCTCACCTGAGAACTTCCACATGCCCTTAAAATGTTTTTAAATAAAAATAAATAAATAAATAAAGCTGCTCCCCCACCCCAGTCAGATATTCTACTGTGTGCCAAAAACCATGCTGCACGCTTTAGGCATCTTCTCATTAACTCCTCGGAGAGAAAAAAATGAGTGTCCCCAGCTTAGAGCCTGGGATGCTGCCGGGACCCTCCTACCTTGCTGCTCTGCAGGGTTGGGGAGGGGGGCGCCAAAAGAGTCATTTAGGGCAGGGCTGTCTCAGGCACGGCTAGCAGAGGACTTGGGGCATGGCACATGCTTAATGAATGTTAGGTAAGTAACAAACAAATGGATGATTCTGGGGCCCATATGGGCAATGGGTTACATTTCAGAAAGGCATTCAGGACTTGCTTTCTAATCACAGAATTCCCCCAATGGACTGTAAGAATAAAATCGGGCCCCACCTGAGCCTCTCTCCAGGAAACATCAACAATGAAGTCTGGGATTTATTCTGGGTCTCTAAACAAAATATTGCCAAGGGCATTCCCTGGATGCACCCTCAAGGATCATTAGAGGGTCCCTCCTCTAGGAGGGAAAAAAACCCTAGTCATTAAGGGGCTTCCTGGAGACCGCATGCTGGGTCCAGCCTCTGGGTTTCTCTCATATACTTAATAAAAGTTATCCCACTAGAGCCATTTTCCTTGAATCCTCCTTACAGAAAGGCTCATTTCCTGCTAATCATGTTCACTGAAAGACTTCTAAATGGAAAGACAGAAATAAACATACCCCAGTTCATTTAAAATAACAAACCTCCATGACCAGGAGGCTTAGTCCCAGGAATTATATTTTTTAAAAATATATTGAAAAGGGAAGTTAGGGTTCTGGGTTAGGGTGATAATTGAAGGTGTGCCTCTAATTTCACTCCCTCCCCAAACCCCACTAAAACTTCAATAAAGAGATTTTTTAAATCAAGAGATAAACCTACGAGGATGGAGAGCGCAGAGAAAGAGACAACAGCCACAAAATTATTGATGCAGAATGGCAGGCCAACCCTGTGGTTACTTCTTGACTTATCAGCCTCAACGAAAAGATATCTCACCTGGTCGTGGGGGAAATGGAGAGCCAACTTGATATCCATCGCAAGATTCTTAGGAAGGACAGAAAAAATTGGGAATCCAAAGTACCACTGGATCCCTGGAGGTGACGGTGGAAGAAGTTGCTGAGATAAGGACCAGAATGAGGAGTCAGATCCCTTCATCTCCCCCGAGCTCCAAGTCACCGGACAACAGTCCCCTCTCCTGTCCCATCTGGAGTCCTGGGCAGAGGGGTTCCTTTGAAGAAGGTAAGATAGAGGGTATCTGGGTTGGAACACAGTTGTAACTGGAGATACCACACTGAAAAATACTGAAACCAAGGGGGTTAAGTGACCATGCCATGTGGAATGCTGAATGAAGAGCCTTCTGCCACCTTCGGGCTCCCCAGTTTCTGGAAGCAGGACTGAGGCAGGAGACTGGAAAACTCTACTCTAGTGTATTTCACCAGCCCAAGAGGAAAGACCTAAAAATACTGACATAGGAAACAGGCCAGGTAGACCACCCTACAGCAGCAAACCCAACCTCTAAGCTCAAAGTTTCTGACTAGCTTCCCTCCCACTCCCACGACCTTAATCATAGCCAAGTATTGCCAGACATGAAGGAAATTTTCTAATGTAGAACATGTGACAAAACAATCAGAAAAAGTAATTTGGGAGTTTCCACTGTGTAGCAATGGGTTAAGAATCAGACTGCAGGAGTTCCCATTATGGCACAGCAGAAATGAATCCGACGAGTATCCATGAGGATGTGGGTTCCATCCCTGGCCTCGCTCAGTGGGTCAGGGATCCCTCATTGCCGTGAGCTGTGGTGTAAGACGCAGGGGTGACTGAGATCCTACATTGGTCGCTGTGGCTGTGGCTGTGGCTGGCAGCTGTAGCTCCAATTCAGCCCCTAGACTGGGAACCTTCATATGCCATGGGTGAGGCCCTAAGAAAAAAAAAAAAAAGAATGAGGCTGCAGCTCAGGTCACTGCAGAGACTCGAGTTTGATCCCTGGCCCAGTGCAGTGGGTTAAAAGATCCAGCCTTGCTGCAGCTGTGGCATAGGTTACAGCTATGGCTCAGATTCAGTCCCTGGCCTGGGAACTTCATATGCTGTGGATGCAGCTATTAAAGAGGCAGGCGGAGAGAAAGAAAAGAGAAAGAGAGGAAGGAAGGAAGGGGGGGGGAGAAAGAGGGAGGGAGGGGAGTTCCCATTGTGGCTCAGTGGTTAATGAATCCGACTAGGAACTATGAGGTTTCGGGTTCCATCCCTGCCCTTGCTCAGTGGGTTAAGGATCTGGCATTGCCCTGAGCTGTGGTGTAGTTCGCAGAGGCGGCTCGGATCCTGCGTTGCTGTGGCTCTGGCGTAGGCCGGCGGCTACAGCTCTGATTAGACTCCTAGCCTGGGAACCTCCATGTGCTGTGTGACCGGCCCTAGAAATGGCAAAAAAGACAAAAAAAAAAAAAAAAAAAGAAAAAAGAAAAGGAAAAAAGAAAGAAAGAGGGAGGGAGGAAGGAAGGAAGGAAAAGTAACTTAGAGGATAAACAGGTTACAAAGGGAGAAGAAAGTGTCAAAAAGATCCCAGTTAATATCCTTAGAGGGATTAAGAGAAGATACTATGTCCATGAAACAAGAACAAGATGCTAAAAAAGGAACAGCCAAAGGAGTTCCCATTGTGGGGCAGCGAAAACAAATCCGACTAGGAACCTTGAGGTTTCAGGTTGATCCCTGGGTTGAGGATCTGGCATTGCCGTGAGCTGTGGTGTAGGTCACAGATGCGGCTTGGATCTGGCGTGGCTGTGGCTGTGGTGTAGGCTGGCAGTTGTAGCTCCGATTCGACCCCTAGCCTGAGAACCTCCATATGCTGCGAGTGCAGCCCTAAAAAGCAAAATAAATAAATAAATCAGTCAAAGTAAAAAAGGAACATCCAGAGAATAGCAACAGCAACAACCATGTCTTGGAAAATGAAATTGTGACTGCAGAAACAGAAACATCAATAGAAAATAGGCAGTTAAAGTTGATTAAATCTCCCTAGAACATAAAGCAAATATACAAAAAGATAGAAAATATAGAAAAGAATTTCGAAGGATAATTTTGGGAGTTCGATGTCAAAATAATAGAAGTTCCAGGAGTTCCCATGTGGCTCGGTGGGTGAAAGATTTGGCATTGTCACTGGAGTGGCTCAGGTAGCTGCTGTGATACGGGTTCCACCCCTGGCCTGAAAATTTCTGCATGCTGTGGGCGTAGCTAAAAAGGAAGAAAGAAGGAGAAGAAGTGCTAAAAAGAAAAATGGAAGAGAGGAAATCATCAATGAATGAATTTGAGAAAATTTTCCAGAACAGAAGGATATGAGTTACCAGATCATAAGGGTGGGTCAGATGAAAATAAACCTACACCCAGGCAAAGTAAAGAGACAAGTCTAGAAATTAAAAAAGAAGAAGAAGAAGAATACAAGTAATGTACAAAGGATTAGTTATCAGAAAGGCTTATATTTCCCAATAGCAACACAAGAAGCTAAAAGCAATGCTTACAAAATCCTGAAGAATGAGTTCCCATTGTGGCTCAGTGGTAACAAACCAGACTAGTAACCATGAGGACATGGGTTCAATCCCTGGCCCTGCTCAGTGGGTTAAGGATCTCGTGTTGCTGTGAGCTGCAGTGTGAGCTGTGGTGTATGTCGAGGATGCGGCTCAGATCCCACAGCGTTGCTGTGGCCTGGGCTGGCAGCTACAGCACTTATTTGACCCCTAGCCTGGGAACTTCCATATGCCGTGGATGAGGCCCTAAAAAGACAAAAAAAAAAAAAAAAGGGAAAATTTACTTTCAATCTAGAATTTTTATCCATTCAGGCTATCAATCAAGTTAAAAGAATATATAGATTTTCAGACGTACGAGTTTTCCAAAATTTATCTGTTATGCACATTTTCTGAAAAAGCTGCTAGAGAAAGGGTTCCACCAAAACCAGAAAGTAAAGCAAGTAAGCAGGAAATGTGGCAAGTCCATTGGGACATGAATGATGTGGGAGGCAGGACACAGGAGATTGAGCACAGGAAAGAGACAAAGGGAACTCCTTGGACGACAGTGAAGGGGGATTCCAGGATGTCAGCTGTGCACTGTATGCAGAGGGACACGGGTTCGGAATGGAGCAATGCGACTAACTCAGGAGGTGCACAAGTTGATAGCTGTTGTCACCAAGATCCTTGATGCCAGTGTACTGCCTTTGGAACCTCAGCTCACAATGCCTGGGTGACCCCACCCCAACTGCTATCTGTACTTACTTGCTTTGTCTTGGCCAAGGGCAATGAGGCTACTGTTCGCCCTTCCACACTGGCTGGGGAAGTGCCCCACTGTGACGTGCTCCTGAGACAAGATGGGAGTGAGCTCAGAAGCCAAGGGCACAGAGCACCCTGCTGTCCCGATCACACTGCCCCCAGGTGTCTGAAGTCTGCTTGACGCTACGGCTCTCATCGCAGTGAGCTCTGTGTTCCCAGGATCCTCATGACCTCGCCCTCAGTTATTCCCAGAAAAGTTTCTTGTAAACTCTCAGGGAAGCCAGAGCCATGCCAAGATCCCAAGGCTTTATTCAGCATCTCTTCTCCCAGAAGCCTTCACCTGGTGCAAGAGCAACCTTTCCTTTCGCAGTTAGGGTTATGACCTAAGGCTTCCCTTCCCAGCCCTGTTTAGGAAGATACACAGATGCCCTAAAATCCTAAAAGTACGGGAAGGATTAATTTCAACATCAAGAGACTCATTCCCTGGGGAAGGAGAGGCCAGGAGGGAGCAGTTATGACTGGATGAGGGGAACTTGGGGAGCGTCTAAGATGCTGGTCATGTTCCATTTCTTACCCTATATGATGGATACCTGCGGGTCCATTTTAGTATTCTTTTTTTTATTTTTATTTTCTGAATTGACTTTTTTTCTGGCCATACCCACAGCACGCAGAAGTTCCTGGGTGAGGGGTTGAACATGCAGTACAGCAGTGACTCGAGCCACAGCAGTGGCAATGCCAGATCCTGATACTTAACCTGTTGAGCCACCAGGGAACTCCTCTGATTTCTCTCTTGCTCTCACCCTTACATCTAATTGATCAGCAAATCCAGGCAGCTTTATCTCCAAAAGAATTCCCACATCAATACCTCTCACCTCTCTCTGTCGCCATCACTGTCTGACCTAGATTACTGCTTTCTGTCCCCAAACTTTGGTAAAGACTGATTCTTCCACTGTCTCCATAGTTTTGCCCTTTCAAGAATGTCATTTGGTTGAAATCATATACTATGTAACCTTTTCAATTTTTTTTTCTTTTTTTGTCTTTCCAGGGCTACACCCGCGGCACATGGAGGTTCCCAGGCTAGGGGTCGAATCGGAGCTGTAGCTGCCGGCCTACACCAGAGCCACAGCAACATCAAATCCAAGCTGTGTTTGCGACCTACACCACAGCTCACGGCAACGCCAGATCCTTAACCCACTGAAAGAGTTCAGGGATCAAACCTGTGTCCTCATGGATGCTAGTCAGGTTCATCAACCACGGAGCCATGACAGGAACTCCTCTAACTTTTTTTTTTTTTCATTAAGAATTGTGTCTAGGAGTTCCCATCATGGATCAGTGGTTAACGAATCGGACTAGGAACCTTGAGGTTGCAGGTTCGATCCCTGGCCTTGCTCAGTGGGTTAAGGATCCGGTGTTGCTGTGAGCTGTGGTGTGGGTCGCAGACACAGCTTGCATCTGGTGTTGCTGTGGCTGTGGTGTAGGCCAGCGACTACAGCTCCAGTTAGACTCCTAGACTGGGAACCTCCATATGCCGCGGGAGCAGCCTTAGAAAAGGCAAAAAGAAAGAAAAAAAAAAAGAATTGTGTCTAATCTTCCTCCATGTCTTTTCAAGGTTTAGTAGCTCATTTCTTTTTAGTCGTCAATAATATTCCATTTCCTGGGTGAACCACAGTTTACTTACCCATTCATCTACTGAAGAACATCCTGGTTGCTGCCCAAGTTTTGGCGATTATGATAAAGCCAATAAACATGCGCGTGCAGTTTTCATGTGGACATAAGTTTGCAACTCATTTGAGTAAATACCAAGGAACACAATCACTCGATCATATGGTAAGAGTATGTTCAGTTTTGTAAGAAACCACCACACTACCTTTGAAAGTAACTGTACCATTTTGCATTCGGCATTGAATGAGACTTCCTGTTGCTCCCGCATCCTCAGCAGCATTTAATGATGTCAGTGTTTCGATTTTAGCCTTTCTAATACATACATCGGAGTACCTCATTGTTGTTTAACCTGAAATTCCCTGATAGTATATGATATTGAGTATCTTTTCATGTGCCTTTGTACCATCTTCTTTGGTGAAATGTCTTCTATATCTTTGGCTCATTTTAAAATTGAGTTGTTCATTGACTTACTGTCGAGTTTTAAGAGTTCTTTGTATATTTTGGATAATAGGACTTTAACAGATATGTCTTTTGCAAATATTTTCTCAAGGTCTGTGGTTTGTCCAAACATTACTTTTTTTTTTTTTTCTTTTTAGGGCCGCACCTGCAGCATATGGAAATTCCCAGGCCAGGGGTTGAATCAGAGCTGCAGCTGCCGGCCTACACCATGGCCATAGCGACAATGGATCTGAGCCACGTCTGAACTGCCTTCGACCTACATTGCATCTTGTGGCAACACCAGATCCTTAAGCCACTGAGCAAGGCCAGGGATCAAACCTGCATCCTCACAGACACTATGCCAGGTTCTTCACCTGCTGAGCCACAACAGGAACCCCCAAACATTACTTTTTAATCAGAAAAAAAAGACCTTTTCAGATTCAGTAAAACACATATCATCCAGATGCGTGCTTCGACATTGTAAACATCTCCATCTCCCAAGAATTCCATGATTTCCTTGAGTCCCATTCTAAAATTCCCCTCACCTCCTCCCAGTGGCCTGGCTAATATCTTCCCTACAGCTCCGGCTCTGTCTAGCCTTCTTGAGCTCAGCTGCTCTCTCTCGCTCCCTCTCCAACTGTGCTCTGAGGCTTTCTGCCCCTTCTCCCAGGACAGAGGGACAGACAGGGCTACATTCCAGGGATGTTCCTCGCAGCCATCTAAGAGTGGAGTTTGGTCTGGTTTTAGAGGGAGAGGTGGGGGGATGAGAGGGTGAAAGGCACAGCAGGAATCATTGAGAAGAGTCAGCTGTCAGGTCTGGGGTGGGGGCTCCTCAGCCCAGCTGTGCAGAGCTGCCCTCTCCCAGGAGGACAGACTACCTTCCCTGCACCTTGAAGGCCAGTGCCTGCAGACGACTGCCTGCTCCTTCCAAGGGAGAGGAAGAAAAATGGGGTCGAATGAGAAGCAGAAGAGTGAGAGGAGGAGTTCCCGTCATGGCACAACGGAAATGAACCCGACTAGTATCCATGAGGATGCAGGTTCAATCCCTGGCCTCGCTCAGTGGGTTAAGGATCCAGTGTTGCCATGAGCTGTGGTGTAGGTCACAGACGTGGTTCAGATCAGGCATTGCTGTGGCTGTGGTGGAGGCCAGCAGCTGTACCTGGGATTTGACCCCTAGCCTGGGAACTTCCATATGCCATCTGTGGCCCTAAAAATCCATAAAAAAACGGTGAGAGGAAGGAGGCCCAAAGAACCAAGACGGGGAGGATTTCAAGCTGTGGGGCAATGGGTTCTGCAGCACCAGGATGCAGGTTCGATCCCCTGCCCAGCACAGCGAGTTGAAGGATCCAGTGTGGCTGCACCTGCAGTATAGGTTGCAACTGCTGCTGGGATCTGACTCCTGGCCTGGAGGAACAAAGACCCAAGATGGGGACCTTTCTGCCATTGGCCTCTGAGATGGGGGAGCTGGGACAGACTGGAAGGGGGCTCTCTGGTGAGTCCCTGCATTTCATCTCTTTGTGGCTTTAGCTCTTGGGGATTAGGAGCGGCTAGGACAAGGGTCAGGAAGGTCTGCCGCACACATTACTCCATCGATTTTTTAAAAAGAAGAGCAGTGCTTTCACCTTTTGACAAGAGCAGCTGTTCCAAAATATCTGCTTTGTGTCTCTAGCTCCTTATGTCTACAGTCCGTAGACCTAACCTTATTATTTATTTTATTTTTTTCAGTGTATCGGAATCCTCCTTTTCAAAATGGGGATAACAGCAATCTTTCCTCTGCAGAGTTGCTGGGACCGCTAAGCGAGCCCGTGTACACAGAGTGCTTTGAACATGTAGAAATGGCACATCCAAATACTGTGGTGGTAGGAATTCCCGTTGTGGCTCAGCAGTAACAAACCCAACTAGTATCCATGAGGACACCGGTTGGATCCCTGGCCTCGATCAGTGGGCTAAGATTCTGGTGCTGCCGTGAGCTGTGGTGTAGGTCATAGGCTTGGCTTGAATCCAGCATTGTTGTGGCTATGGTGTAGACTGGTGGCTGTACCTCCGATTTGGTCCTCTAGCCCGGGAACTTCTATATGACGCACGTGTGACCTTCAAAAGAAAAAGAAAAGGGGAAAAAAGAAATACCGTGGAAGTGTTTGCTACTCTATTGCTATGGTGTTAAAGTTCCAGGAGCGACAAAAATAAAGCCTCCGGGGGAGTGGAGGAGGTTACGTCTGGGGGCAGTGCACAGAAGAGACGGTGGGGGGGGTGGTTAGAGGTACCAGGAGGGGTGTGGGGACACGCGATGAAAGTGGCTGGGGGAGGGAGGATCCCACCAGGGGATGGGCCAGGTGCACACGGGCCAGCAGGTAGAGGTAGAGGTTGTAGCTGGTAGGAGCTGTGATACCATCTGCAGGGTTGATCTGTTTAAGTTTTATAGGGCAGTGTTGGCCCCAGGGAAAAGTGTCCTGGTTCTCGCATCCCTAGGAAAAAGCACACAGCCTGCTTAGAGCAGAGGTCCTACTCTGCCCCTCCCACCCTATCGCAGACCCACCGACCACCCGGGTGCAGGATTAGAGCCCAAGGGATGGGGCCAAAGGTCAAAGGCTGCACTGGGGAGCTGCTCTGACCCCTCCTCCCACACAAACAGGGCTTGGAGCAAACCTCTCAGCTGGGCTTTGGCTTTTAACAGTCTGAAGTCTTCCCACCAGGGCCCGGAGGACTCAGCTGTTTTCTGTTGCAGGGGAGTGGAGACCCCCTCTTTCCCCCCCACCCCACCCCCGCAACCCCTGCCCGCCCAGTGCTGCCCGCACCCCTCCCCCTCGGGTGATGCCCCAGCCCTCAGGTGCTGGGAGGACAGAGGAGGAGCTGAGGGGCCTGCAGAGTTGGGGAAGGGTGACAACAGAGCCAGTGGGCAGCAGCCAAGTAGGGCCTGGTCAGGGTGGGGGTAGGCACCCCCTCTCCCTCTATGATCAGCTGAGAAATACAGGGCTGGCTCCCCCCTCTCCCCAGCTACCCGTGCAGGCCACCCTCCTCTGTGCCCAGGGCTGGGGAGGAACCTCAGAGCAATGTCCTGGCCACGTCTCAGCTCTCCTCTGTCTCCTGAAACCTGATGCCTTCTGCAAATGGCAAAGCTGATGCTGAGGACACGCACTCACCTCACCTGCCACAGGGCCTGGGCTGGGCAGGGAACGAGGGAGGGGACAGGCTCAGGCCTGGTGCTGCCCTTTCCAATACCCTCAGGCCCCTTCTCGGCCTCGCTTCCCCTCCCCCTCTCCCGGCCTCTCTCCTGGGCAGTTCCTGGGATGTTTGTGTGTGTGGACTGCAGGCTGTGGACACAAGTGGTCTGTGCTGCCTGCCCTCCTCCCACCACAGATGTAGCTCCTGATCCAGTTGCCTGTAGGAGGCGGGCTGGAGGAGGCCCTTGTTAAATCTTTCTAGAAAGAAAGACATGTTGAATTTCCCGTCATGGTTCAGAGGAAACGAATCTGACCAGCATCCATGAGGACACGGGTTAACTCAGTGGGTTAAGGGTCCGGCGTTGCTGTAAGCTGTGGTGTAGGTGGCAGATGCGGCTTGGATCCCATGTTGCTGTGGCTGTGGTGCAGGCCAGCAGCTGTAGCACCGATGAGACCCCCTAGCCTGGGAATCTCCATATGCCTCGGGTGCGGCCCTAAAAAGACAAAAAAGAAAAAAAAAAAAAAAAAAAGCACGAAGAAGAAGAAAGGCACAGGCGAAGGGGGCAAACCAGAAATGCTGTTGCCTCAGGCTGCCGGAGTAAATCGCTGATAACACTGCTTTCTTTGGCACTTGGAGTTCCCAGGCCAGGGATCAGGTCCGAGCCATAGTTGCAACCTAAGCCACAGCCGTAGCAACGCCTCCTCCTGAACCCACTGTGCTGGGCCAGGGGTCAAACCTGTATCTCAGGGCTCCCAAGACGCTGCTGATCCTGTTGCGCCACAGCGGGAACTCCGATAGCACAACTTGTTTTACAAGGTGAAATAAGCACTTCATCAAACTCGATCAATGACAATCACAGTAATAATCACGTCTAATAGTGTGTCTGAAGCTGCCTCACTTGGGAACCTGGAGACCTGTGTTCCAGCCCCGTGCCGGGCAGAGCTGGGAAAATGTCCCCCCTTCTCCTCTCAGGGCTGGGCCTCTGCTGCCAGGAGGGTGATGCCATGGCTGCAGGGCACGGACAGGAAGAGCTTGGCAGGCGGAGGCCACGGGGAGGTTCAGGGCAGGAAGGAGCTTGGGGGGTGATGGGGAAGCCAGAGGCAGACACTAAGCTGAGGGGAGGAGAGCCCTCCTGGTCCTGGCCCCCGAGCAAGCGAGGGGAAGGCTGCTGCCCATGGTGGCAGGGCAGGGGTTTGTGACATGGGAGGAGGGTAGAGAGTGACATTGTGAGAGCTCAAAAGATGAGCTCATTGAATTGAGTCACTGACTGAATTTGGGGAGAAGGGGAGAAGGGGCCGCAGATGGATCCTCGAGATCCATGCTGTTCACAGGGGGCACCATGACTGACCACTGCCAAGCTTCTCTTGGCCTTGGCCTTGGCCCCTGGTGCTGCTGAGTGAATCCTGGCAACAGGCTGGTTCAGAGAACCCAGGAAAGAGGGGTGAGGGCCAGCTCCACAGCAGGATTTTTTTTTTTTTTTTTTTGTCTTTTTAGGGCTGCACTTGTGTCATATGGTGGTTCCCAGGCTAGGGGTCTAATCGGAGCTGTAGTTGCCAGCCTACACCACAGCCACAGCCATGCGGGTACCAAGCCGCATCTGCGACTGACACCATACAGCTCACAGCAACGCCGGATCCTTAACCCACTGAGCGAGGCCAGGGATTGAACCTGCATCCTTGTGGATACTAGTCAGGTTCATTCACCGCTGCGCCACAACAGGAACTCCCACAGCAGGATTTCTTGATCCTTGGAGGTGGAGGCCTTTCTGAGAATCTGGTGGAAATGCTGCTCCCTTTGCCTAGGAAAACAGAAAACTTCTCACACACACAGCAGGGGGTCTCCAGAGCCCATCCGGGAACCCCTGCCCTCAATCCTGTCTCTTCTCCCCTCCTGACATTGTCTGAGTACCTAGGCCTCCCTGCCTCAGGCCAGGACCCTAGGGGCTAAGACACGACCCCTGCCTCGGGGAGCTTGCAGGCCAGACCAAGAGGCGAACCCAAGGAACTCAAAGCCACAGCAGAGGGAGGGGCTCATCTCCCATCTGTGGAGGCAGCCTTGGGGTCACAGTTGGCACACAGGCTCTGGAGTCAGCCAAGCTCTTCATCTAAACAGTGGGGATCGGGGACCACCGCCTAGGGATGGCGGGAGATAGGGTCAAGGGTACTTAGCATGGAGCAAGGCTCGGTGAACGGGCCATAAACACTCCCTCTAGCGTCAGAAGAGGGGAGCATCTGAGCTGGGGCAAGGCGAGTTGAATAACGGCCCCCCCAAAGTGCCCACATCCTAATCACTGCAACCTGCGATGGTATTCGCTTACACGGCAAAAGGGACTTTGCAGAGGAGACTCTATTAAGGGTTGGTTTTTGTCGTAATTGTTTACCACGACATGCAGCACCTTGATGTGGGATTCAGTTCCCAGACCAGGGATTGAACCCAGGCTGCAGCAGTGAAAGCCTTGAGTACTAACCACTAGGCCACTGGCAAACTCCCTATGTTAAGGATTTTGAGGTGGGGCCATTGTTATAGATTATCCAGGGGGATCCGATGATTACAAGAGTCCTCAGGAGAGGGAGGCAGGCGTGTCAGAGTCAGATGTGACAGTGGACGCAGAGGCCAGAAAGGCCAGGAGATCTGAGATGATGCCCTGCTGGCCTGGAAGATGCAGGAAGGGGCCCAGGGCCAAAGAATTCAGATGGTCTCTAGAAGCTGGAAGCATCAAGAGCACAGATTCTCCTCCATGGCTTCCAGAAGGAACACAGCCTGGAGGATCCATTTTCAACTTCTGACTCCCAGAACTGTAAGAGAATTCGTTTGTGTTGTTTTATGCAGCTGTGGTGGTAATTTGTTACAGCAGCGACTGTGAACGAATACATCAGGCCTTGCCAGGAGAGGCCGGAGCCTGCTGGGGTGAAGCTGCGGTGCAGGAGGAAGGTTGGAGAGGGGGGATTGCAGCCTGCAGGGCAAGAAGTGAGACTGGGATGGGAGCGGGGAGGGGCCGGGGCATGGAGTGCTCAGCCCGTGACCTCACCCTTGGCCAGCCAAGCTGCCCTGGCATCCGGACGCCTGTCAGCCCGGGGTTATATGCCTCACTGGGCTAGAAAAGGATCCCTGTGTAGCCAGGCCCCAGGCAAGGGTGGGGGTGCAGCAGAGAAGGCTGGTGCCAAGGGGAGGGAGCCCTATCAGTTCTGGGGCTGCAGGGGCCACACGACCAGAGGGGGAAAGCCGGCAGGGGCTGGCGAGGTGCCTGTCACCCAGGCCCCCCTCCCTGCAGGCTTAGTCCTGTTCTCCCTCTCTCTTGCAGGGCAGGAAGCACCCCCTTCCTCTCTTCTTTTTCCCTCTCCACCCCTGGGCTCCCCTGAGAAGGTGTGAGGGGCGTTCCCATTGTGATGCAGCAGGTTGCAAACCAAACTCGTATCCACAAGGATGCAGGTTCGATCCCTGGCCTCGATCAGTGGTTTAAGGATCTGGTTCTGCTGTGAGCTGTGGTGTAGGTCTCAGACTTGGCTTGGATCTGGCGTTGCTGAGGCTGTGGTGTAGGCTGGCAGCTGTAGCTCCAATTTGACCCCTAGCCTGGGAACCTCTATACACCTCAGGTGCGGCCCTAAAAAGCAAAAGCAAAAAAAAAAAAAAAAAAAAAGGTTAAATGAGAATTTGCTCTCTTTGCCTAAGTCTTTGAGCAGGAACATTGATCTTTGGCTTTGGGACTCGGACTCAGATTGAATGATTCTCCTGGTTCTCAGCCGTAAATATTTTATACACACACACATATCCTATTAGTTGTGTTTCTCTGGAGAATGCAGACTAACACAAGGCAACAGAGGTTGGATGTTGGGAGTTCCCTGGCGGCTCAGCAAGTTAAGGACCTGGTGTTGTCACTGCTGTAGTGCAGGTTTGATCGCTGGCCTGGGAACTTCTGTATGCCATGGGCATGGCCAAAATAAAAAAAGTTGAGTGTTGGTTATTGGTTATGGTCAGCCTGAGACCCTACTTGATATCCTGGTGGCGATGTGGATTAGGAGAGGAGTAGCAGCTAAAACACAAAGGAGGACTTCCCTTATGGCTCAGTGGGTTAAGGATCCACTGCTGTGGCTGGGGTCACTGCTGTGGGGTGGGTTCGATCCCTGGTCCAGGAACGTCTGCATGCCACAGGCAGCCAAAAAAAAAAAAAAAAAAAAAAAGGAGCGAGAGTATATTGGATCATTGAACTGAATCTGAATCCTTCCAATCTCTACCAGCTTCTTCTTCTTTTTTTTTTTTTTTTAAGGGCCACACCTGCAGCATAGGCTAAGGGTCATATTAGAGCTGCAGCTGCCTACACCAGAGCTCATGGCAACGCTGGATCCTTAACCCATGGAGTGGGCCAGGGATCAAACCCATGTCCTCATAGATACTAGTCAGGTTTGATACGGCTGAGCCACAGCAGGAACTCCAAATCTCTGTCTGCTTGCAGCTAGTTTTCTCTGCTGCACAACTGCTGGAATGGAATCCTCTCCTGCTTCTTCTCCCCAGAACTGTCCTGGGCTCCAGCTTTGGCTCCTGCTTGTTGAGCTCTCCCCACCTTGGTTTCTCCAGGGTTCACAAAATCTCCAGGATCCCCACATCCCCTCCCCTCCAACTCTGTGGTCCTCTGACAGAGGGGAGCCCCTTGCAAGGTCAGGGGAGCCCTGAGCAGAGGGGTGCCCCACCCAGGCCTGGCAAAGACAGCTGGGCTGGAAGGGGTAGATTCATCTTCCCCGCTGCCCTCCCAGTCTCCCAACAGGCCTGGCCCCCCAGTCCCCCCTCCCATGCCAGCTTCTCATGGGGGCTTGGACCCTTCACACTCACCAGCAGGTGCGGTGGAATGGAGGGGGACATCCAGGCCTGCTCAGCTTCCTAACTAGGTCTACCTCTTACCAGCTGGGGACACAGGGAAGACCCTTTGTCTCTCTGAGCCTCATTTTTCCCCATCCATATACTAAGGGATGTGTACGACTGCCTTATAGGGGTGCTGAAGGCAATATGCACCTACCCCAGTGACTGGTGCTTATTAATAAATAACAGCAGAGAGCAGGTGTTTCATACTCCTGCCCCCATCCCCAGGCAGCCTCTCTCCTTTCTGAGAGATTAGATTTTTTTACCTTCATGCCCTTCCTGTCCTTCAGAAACCAAATTTTACTAGGGACTTGGGCAACCAGGGAATGGTTGCCAAGGGCAGGGCTTTCAGAAAGTCTGCCTGTCACCTAGGAAACTGCCCCACTCGCGGTTCCCTGGGGTCCCACAGGTCGATGTGTTCTGGCGCCACCTGCTGGATACAGTGCCGCACTGCTCCTAAACCTCCCAGCCCCGGGAGTCCCGCCTTCCTGAGCCGCGAAACGCCCTCTGCCCCGCCCCTCTGCCCTCCCGTCTTCCCCTTTAGCATCTCCGTCAAAGATCGTCCTTCCTCCACTCTGTCCCTAGGCTTTCCAGAGGCCTGGAAAGGAACTGGAAGCACTGTGAACCACAGGGAGGGGCGGGAGCAACGTCCTTCATAGGACGAGGACAGAGGAGCAGGACTCCGGGGAGTATCGGGTCGAAGGAAGTCCCTCCCCTTAATTGATTTCCTGAAGCTCGGACTCCGCGGTGCAGACACACCTTTTGTTTCTCACTAGTCCGCTTTCCACCTAGAGAGAGGAGTGGGGAGGAAGAGGTTAAAATTGGGGGTGGGAGAGTGACGTGTGGGGTCACAGCCAGGTCCTTACGCAACATCCCCTCCTGGCTCCCTCCTCCTTCCCTGCCGCTCAGCCCCTGGTGCCCTCGTCCCGGCTTCCTTTTTCTTCTCTGGGGAGAAATTCCCTGCCTACCTTGACCGCGTGTCAGACAAACTCCTTGGAGCCTCAACTCATCCTGCCTCCAAGGGAAGCCCCTGGGGGGCGGAGGAGGGAGAAGCAGAAAGCCCTCTGCCCTGGGAGACCAAGACGCCGAGTGTGATTCCTGCCTGAAGCAGCCTCTGTGCTTGGCCATCCTGAGTTCAGCCAGCCCGGAAAGGTGAAGGGTGAAGGTGGAGAGGCTGATGTGTGGGGTCAAAAGACAGGAAGCTGTCGGGGTGCTGGGGGACGGGGGGGGGGTGCTCCTCTTCCCCACCCCCACCCCGGTTAGGCTCACAAGCAGAGAAGCGGAGGACACGGAGGAGGAAAGCCTGGTCTCTACCTGTCTCAGGGTAATACCCACATGCCTTCTCGCTGCCGACTTTGCTGGGCTGGGGATGGAGCCGACTTGGGAACCAGACACCCTGGCTCCCAGCCCAGAAGCCGATGTCGCCAATGGGCTTAAGAGGGGGTGGAGCAGGAGGCTGGGACCAAGGTCTCCCGGATTCCCCCCCCCCCCCAACTTCCCTCCTGAGCTGCAGGAAAGGTAAAGAGGAGGCTGATGGAGGTGAGTCCACACCCTGCAGGTGAGGAGCACTGTCCTGAGGACAATAGGTGTGCGGGGTGGGGGGGAGGGCGGGGGGTGTGTGTGTGCTGGGACCTGGGAGAGGTTGCAGGGGGCCGCATGCGTTGACCTTGGCACTACCCTCTGAGCAGATGCCGTGACTCCAAACTCTCTTCAGCTGGAAGCCGTTGGGGATGGGGTGGAAGTGGGTAGAATTGGCCCCTCCATCCCTTAATAGGGGGACCCAGAGAGGCTAGGCTTGGGGACTGGCCCTACAAGCCAGGAGGGATCCAGAAGGAGCAAAAAGTGGTGGGAGGAGCTGCCTTTCCCTCGTCGCTCATGGCTGGTCCCTTTTGGTCCCAGGCGTGAGGAAGGAGGGTGGAGAAAGAGATTGAGGGCAGCTGAGTTGCCTGCAGCTGGGGCCCTGACCCCTCCCCTCTGGGCTCACTGCCCAGTTTCTGATTGGCATTAAAATCACAGAAGCTTCAAGGGCCCTCCGAGGGCTAATCCGGCCCCTCCTGAGCTACCCAGGTGCATGGTCTGAGAGCGGATGTATGGGGAAAGGTGGGGCCAGGGTTGAGGGCTACCGGCCACTTCTCCGTCTGTTCTCCAGGCTGCACCAGCCATGGCCCCGCTGCTATCCTCCAACGTACTAGTGACCTGGCTCTCCCGCTCCATCCACCTGTACTGCAGGCCAGCCCCCCCACCCCCAGAGTCCCTGGGGCCCCGCCCACTGCTCCTGCTGTGGCTGGGGGCACAGCCAGCCAGCGGCCCAGGCCAAGTACCTGCAGCTCTGCCTGGCTTGTGGCTTTGATGTGCTGGCTGTGAAGAGTGCGCTGAGCCACTTTCTGTGCCTGCGCTGGGCCCTGGGACAAGCTGCCCACCTGTTGGCGCTGCTGCGGGGATCTGGGGCACTGGCCGGCCGCCCACTAATGGTGCACGTGCTCTCCCTGGGTGGCTACACCTTTGCACAGATGCTCCTGCTCATGAGCCAGGACCCGGGATGCCACAACAGCATGGCCCAGCGCTTGAGAGGCCATATTTTCAACAGCCTGGTGGTGGGCAGCCTGGACCGCATAGCGCTGGGTGAGTGTGCCAGGGCAAGGGTGGGCACACAAACAGAGCTGGACCCCAGGTAGACACGCAGTTCTTTTTTGTTGTTGTTTTGCTTTGTTTGTTTTTTAGGGCTGCACCCGTGGCATATGGAGGTTCCTGGGCTAGAGGTCAAATCACAGCTATAACCGCCGGCCTGAGCAACCACAGCAGCACAGGAGCCGAGCTACACCACAGCTCACAGCAACGCTGGATCCTTAGCTTGCTGAGCGAGGCCAGGGATGGAACCTGCATCCTCATGGATGCTAGTTGGGTTGGCAACATGCTGAGCCACGACGGGAACCCCAGACACGCAGTTCTGATGACTGAGGGGCCTGTGATCTGCCTCTGTCCCAAATGTGGCTCTGGGTTTCTCCGAAAGTCTACCTGCCATGGCCTTTCTACTGGAGCACTTGTCCTGCTTTCCCACTGGGCCTCCCTCAGGCTGAATTGACAACCCAGATCGAGGTGCTGTCTGGGTCCAGCCTGGTATTCTTTTATCTCTGCCTCTTTTCTTCTGAGCGACGGGAGGACAAAAGCGACGTGCTAAGACTAACTTACTGAGTGTCCATAACTTTCTTACGCAGTCCCCAGAGTGAGGCCATGGGGTGGGTGCTGTGCCTTCTATAATTCTCTTCTTAGGACACATGCTTTGGAAAGAGTCTTAGAAATCATGTACAGTTGACCCTTGAACAACACAGATTTGAACTGCAAGGACCCACTTATATAGGGATTTCTTTCTTTTTTTATGTCTTTTTAGGACCGCACCTGTGGCACATGAAGGTTCCCAGGCTAGGGGTCTAATCAGAGCTGTAGCTGCCGGCTTACACCACTGCTCACCAGATCCGAGCCACATCTGCAACCCATACCACAGCTCACGGCAACGCCGGATCCTTAACCCACTGAGCAAGGCCAGGGATCGAACCCTCAACCTCATGGTTCCTAGTCGGATTCGTTAACCACTGAGCCACGGCGGGAACTCCTAGGGAGTTTTTTCAATAAAGACATATGACGGTACTACACTCTCTGCAGTTGACTGAATCCATGGATGTCCACGAGGCAACAGCAACTGGACGCGCTGACTTCCTCTACAACAGTGATCCTCAGAGTCACCTGATGCTGAGTGACCATTCAGAAGCCCAGCCCCTTTTGTCCTCAGTAAGCCTGGGCCTCTGGCTTTGTTTTTAGCTCTCTAGGAGATTCTGCACACACCAAAAAAAATTTTTTTTTTTAGGGCCGCACCTATGCGGCATATGGTGGTTCCCAGGCTCGGGGTCGAATCAGAGCTACAGCTGCTGGTCTACACCACCGCTCATGGCAACGCTGGATCTTTAACCCTCTAGGCAAAGCCAGGGATCGAACCCACATCCCCATGGGTACTAGTCAGGTTGGCAAACTGCTGAACCACAACAGGAACTCCCACACCAAAATTTGAGTTCCGTGTTCTAACGTTCTCTAGAAGGACCAAACTAATGCTTACATACCTCGAGAAAGAGGAAGGTCATTGCTATAGAGTGACCCATTCTATTGACCCATTCTATTGGTCAGCTGTAATTGACCAATGAGGTCTAGATCAAAAGGAACAATTGATGGAGAGTGACTTGGTATTTCTCTAAAACCTTAGATCTTTTCCATCTCAATTTCTGGTCAAGCTGCTTCCAGTGTGGTTTTCGTAAACCAGTGTGTAAGCCAACCATGAAACACGGCCTCGTTTGGGTACATTCCCTCTCACTTTTTTTTCTCTCTTTTTAGGACTGCACCCCGGCACATGGAGGTTCCCAGGCTAGGGGTCGAATCAGAGCTGTAGCCACCAGCCTCTACCACAGCCACAGCCACACCAGATCCGAGCTGCCTCTGCGACCTGCACCACAGCTCACGGCAATGCCGGATCCTTAACCCACTGAGCAAGGCCGGGATTGAACTCACATCCTTGTGGATGCTACTCAGGTTCGTTAACTGCTGAGCCATGACGGGAACTCCCCCCTCATCTTTTCACGGTCTCCTGATACCCGGGCATCCTTCGCCCACCCAGCTGGGTCACCTGGCACTCCTCAGTGCTTCCAGGGGACAAGGCCTCCAGGGACTCTCAATGACCCAGTCACTTTGCAACAACTCCTGGAGCAGGTGTTAAACCAGTTCCAAATGTACCCCAAAGTCCTGCCGTCCAGCTCTTTCCTTCTCTTCCCTGGACGCCCCAAAGCTGGTAAATGCCACAGTGAGAGGCTGGCTCCAAGACAGTGGCTCTCTGAGGAAGGGCCTGGGAGTGGACAGGTGTCAAGAGCGGGCTGCAGCAGCCCCTCCCTGGTGGTGGTGACGTTTCCAGCTCTTTACTACCCTCCTGGACCCTTTGCTCCTTCCTGCCACCAGAGCAGTCCCAGGCCAACTTCCCTGCTTCTGCCCTGAGTGGTGTCTGTACCTGGGGGGACAGCGGGGTGCCCACTGCCCAATGACAACAGAGGCGGAGAGGGCAGTGTGAACGTCCCAGGAGCCCCAACTCTGGGGATACTCGGCAGCCCCGTGTCAGTGCTGTCCCCACTGGGAGGACTTTGAGACTGGGAAGCAGGTCCTGAGCTACAGGTGTGTCTCAGCTGATGAAACCGCAGGCCCTGGGCCTGGTGGTCAGGGCCACAGCCCTGCTCTACTTCCACCTGTGCCAGCCCTGCACCATTCGGCATTACGAGGCTGCAGTGAGTGCTTTCTGGCAGCTGCCCGTGAGGCCCCCGACGCTGGTCTTCCACAGCCACGACGACCCTCTCTGCGACAGTGCCCGCCTGCACGAGCTGCTGGCCGGCTGGCGGCGGCTGGCCATGCCGGTGTGGGCACAGGCCTGGGAGACGTCGCACCACACGGCCCACCTGGGCCAGCACCCCCAGGAATACCGTGGCACCCTCTCCGCCTTCTTGGGGATGCTTGGCCTCGTGGCCCTCGTCGCCCGGGGTTCTGGGCTCCCGCTCATCACCAGGATGGGGGCCAGCTGTCCAGTGGACAGTGGACAGAGACGGGATCGCAGAGGCCTTGAAACCTCTTGATTTATTCAGATTATTTTACATACAATGACGCAACTGTGACCCCAAAGTGTGCAAAGTTAAAGCCTTCAACTGCAGCTGAGAGGAGAGGGCGGGAACGGTACACCTGGGGAGGGGGTGACTCGGGGATGATGGGCAGCCTCCTCCCCGGGGCCAGGGGCAGGGGAGTGGCCTGAGGAGCAGGGCCCGGATGGCCCGGGGCCAGGGGAAGGGGGCAGAGACCTCCCTCTGGCCTAGGGCAGGAGCCCAGAAGTGCCACATGGCTGGAGGGGCAGCAGCCCGGGAAGGGGCCAGAGGCAGGGCCAGGAGAGCACCATTTCTGGGGTTCGGGGAAAGGGAGGGAGGTGCCCTACAGGAGAAGCCGGGAGGCGCCACCCACCCCAGGGGTGGGAGCCGGGCTGGAGCAGGCTGCAGCGAGAAAAGACCTGAGGCAGGCGCAGGGCCTGGGAGCCCAGGCTGGCTGGGCGTAGGGGACTGAAGGAGGGGGGACCTGGGGGGCTCCCAGGGCAGCCCAGCCTGGGAGCAGTCCTGACTCTGCAGGGGAGGCCCAGGGAGGGGCCGCAGACCCCCAAGGCCTCCCCTCCTCTCCCTGCAAAGGAGCTGGGGGACCAGTAGTGCAAATCTGTGGACCACTCAGTTACGGAGGGAGGCTGTGCCCAAAGGGGGGCCCTGGGGCACACCCCCGCCGCCGCCGCCGCCTCGGCCTCCGCCACCATCCTCAGTACAGCCGCTTCTCGTAACTGCGGAGACAAGGCCAGAGGGAAACGGTCAGTGGGTGTGTGGACCCCGCACCCTTCCCAGATCCCCTTGCCTGGGCGGGCCCTAGGCTGCCAGGGTGGTGGCGGTCCCCAGCTTCAGAAGAGGCAGTTAGCTGCAGAAGCCCCTGCCCCTCAGCCATGGGGGGCGGGAGGGGAGGAGAAGCAGGCCCAGAGCCCCTGTCCTCTTGAGGTCAAGGCTTCTAGAAGAACGGGGTCAGGCCCAGAGACAGCCATGCTCCTGGCCGCAGCCGCAGCTGGTGGACTGTCCCCAGTGCCAGGGTGGAGCGAGGGCTCAGGAAGGCCCGGCGCATCCTCACAGAGCGAGCACAGACCAAGCTGAACGGCTGCTGCCCGTGTCTCCACCCGACCCCTGCAGGCACGGCGGCCTAGGCCCCTTGTGGTCACTGGGTCCAGTCCAAGACAGGACAGCCTCAGGCCTGTAGTCAGGGACCTCTCTCTGCACCCCGGAAGGGCATGGTTCCTCTGGCGAAGGGGCCACTGCCAGCTGCCCCCACCACAACGCTCATCCTAGGGTCCATGTCCCGAGATTACACCCAGCACCGCCCCCAGCCCAACGCCCCCGCCCCCAGCCCCAGTCCCACCCAGACTGCCCCTGCTCTACTCTACGCCTGGCCCGGGCAGCGCGGTTACTTACACGGCAGAAAGGTATAGCTACGGGAGGATGGGGCAGAAAGAGACACAGGTTAGATGCCCGCCTATGCCCGGGTGGACAGGCCCTCTTGACCAGGGCGGGGCCGCATGCCTGCAACTACTGCTGCCAGCTAGCACTGCCCCCGCCCACGGTCGCCCCAGCGCCGGCCCTGGCATCTCTCTGCCCTTCTCCCCGCCAAGGGCTTACGCCCCAGCTTCCACCTGCCTGCCTGGGGCCGCCACCAGCGAGAGCCCAGCACTGCCAGCCCCTGCCACCAGCCACCAAGCTTCTGAGCAGGCAAGGGCTGGGGAGCCCAGGAGGGGCTAGTGGCTACACCTCCCGTGCCCTGCTCGGGGGAGACGCCCGAGGGGAGGGGAGGGCCTGCCTGCATGGGGGCTAAAGGACAGGGTCCAAGGGGGGGCTGGGCCCTGCAGGGGAGGGGAGGGGAGCGGGCTCATCCTGCAGCAGCCTCCTTCCCTGGTGCAGATGGCCCATGAGGTCCCTGAAACCTTGGCCTGGACTCTGAACTGTGGCCCCGCTTGCCCGACCCGGTGCCAGCCAGCTGAGACAAGGAGGCCGCCACACTTACGAGTGCAGGCCGTGGACACCACCCTCGATCTGAGCCGACATGGTCCGCTTCTCAAACTTGAGCTCTCCTGAGTACATCATGGACCTGCAGGCGGGGCGGAGGTGCAGGTCAGGGGCCCCACGGGCAGAGAAAGACGGAAGCAAGCGGGGGGAGCCCCTCACCTGACGCCCCGCTACTCGCCGCGCTCACCGCAGGACAGACAGGCTCCGGGCCCCGATGTCCTGGCAGCCGTGCTGGATCCCCGCGATGAGGTAGGGCACAAACTTCTGGATGGAGCCCTTGTCCTGGATGGAGCCCGAGACGCCCTGGGCAATCTTCACTTTGTCGCCCTCACTGCGTGGAAGGGCAGGAAGCCTGAGCCCAGCCGCCCATGGCTCAGGGGACCCCGCCCCACCGCAAGGGCACCGGCACAGGGGATACCACCCAGAAGGACCCCCAAAGCCGCCACTTCCTGGGCTACAGCCTAGTTAAGCAGGGAGCCCAAGTCAGGGGGGTCGGCGACTGGTGCCTCGTGCCTCGGGTCCCAGGACTGTCGCATGGAGACCGGGTGCCACCGTGGGAAGTCAAAGGCGCTGGGGGACCTGAAGGGATGGGGCTGGTCTGCCTGGCACCAGGGGGTGGGCAGGGCACCTGAAGTAGCGCTTCTGGCTGCTGCTGCTCTTCTCCATGGCGTCCAGCGAGCCCATGCCCCGGTACTTCTTGAGCCTCACGCCATCCGAGAAGAAGTACTCACCGGGGGCCTCCGTGGTGGCGGCGAGCAGGGAGCCCATCATCACTGCGGTGGTCGGGGGTCAGTGCCTCGAGCTCCACAGCCCTCCGACTGCCCCCCCACAGGCCCGCCCGAGCCCCAGCAGACGCCCCCCGCTCACCTGTGGAGGCTCCGAGGGCCAGGGCCTTGACCACGTGCCCCACCGTCTGGATGCCGCCATCAGCTATGACTGGCACCCCGAAGCGCCGGGCGTACTCGGCCACCTTGTACACCGCGGTGCCCTGGGGCCGACCACAGGCCATCACTGGGGGACCGTACACAAGACAGAGGTGTCACGAGCCATGTGGGCCAGGTCCAGGCCCCTGTCTCTTCTACCCTACCTCCACCTGGGAAAAGGGACTGCCCCGGATGTTCGGGTGGCAAAAAAAAATTAGGTGGCAGCAAATAACACCAGGGGGAATGTCACTCCAGGCACGGGGGCCACAGGAGCACGATGGGGGCTCGAGGGCAGCGTTAGCACTGCCCTCAGCCTCTCCTCTCCCCAGGCGCTGGTCCCCCTTCAAGGCCTGTTACTAGGCTTAGGTACCCACAGCCTCAGTGGGGATATTGGTTGGTATATCTTTAAGTGTCCAAGGTCCTCCAGCGTTAGGTTTGGAAGTGAGAAGTCTAAGGAACCAGCACTTATCGAGGGAAGGATGCAAGGCTGGATAAAGTGGAAAGGAAGCCTTCTCTGGAGGCGTCTTGTTTGTTTTGTTCTCACGGTGTCCCCAAAGTTTAGAACAACGCCCGACACACAGTAGGTGTCAATCAACGCTTGTTAGGAGTTCCCCTGTGGGGCAGTGGGTTAAGGATCGGGCACTGTCACTGTAGCAGCTTGGGTGGCTGCTGTGGCACAGGTCTCATCCCTGGCCTGGGATCTTCCACATGCTGAGGATGTGGCCACAAAGCAAACAATGAACTTTTGTTAACCTGTAGAGACGGCCCGTGTCTCCTGCCAGAGTAGTTAATGCGAAGACAGACAGCTAAAAGCAGAGGCTTAGAGACCAAACTCAGATGATTGGGGCAGAGAAGACCAAATGGGTCAGCCGGCATTTGTGAGAAGTGACCCTCACCAGAGGGGCCGGCCACACCAGCTGGGGGCCCGCAGATTGGGCCTCCTTGGCCAGAATCTGAGAAGCAGACTGGCACACCCCCCAAACGCACGGTAACCTCATCTTACACCCGCCACCCCCCAAGTCAGTGGGCCAGACAGACAGTCTGAGCCCAGGTCACCCCTGAACCCACCATCCCCCTACATGCATCTGTGGAAGTGAATGCCCAGGGCCTGTGGAGGGCCCGTGGGGCATTCTAAGTGGCAGCCACTCGCTCTCCTACCGATACCCACCTTCTTGCGTGATGCAGATGGAGCCGCAGCCCATGCCCACACGCAGCCCGTCCACACCAGCATCGATCAGGTTCTTGGCCTGAGCTGCTGTCACCACTGGGGGGAGGGGGAAGGGAGGGGGAGGAACAGTGTGAGGACAGGATGCCCCAGCCCCGCCCAGGGGCTTCCCGGGACCCCAATCTCTACCCTCCCACCTACGGCAACCAAAGCCCATTCATTTAGCCCCCTCCCCCCTTGCCAGGAGCGATGCCATCTCCAAGGGATGCCAAAGGGCAGTGAAAGGTTTCACATGAGGGAGCGAGGGCTGGGGGTGGGAGGGGGCCCCACACTCACCATTCCCCCCAATCACCTGGAGGTGGGGGTACTTCTGCTTGATGTAGTGCACCATGGCGATCTGGTACACAGAGTTCCCTTGGGATGAGTCCTGGGAGGAGGGGGACAGGAAGCTTAGGCTTGAAGGCTGAAACTCCTCACTGAGAAGCGGGTCTCGAGTGGACAAATTTGTTTTGTTTCTTTTTATGGCCACACCTGCAGCATATGGACGTTTCCAGGCTAGGGGTCAAACTGGAGCTGCAGATGCTGGCCTACACCACAGCCACAGCCACACCAGACTGTTAACCTACTGAGTGAGGCCAGGGCTCGAACCAGTGGGGTCATTAACCTGCTGAGCCACAATGGGAACGCCGCGTGAACAAATTTTGAAATCCTATGAAAGACATGAGAATGTATCTGTGCCTTTCTCTGGGAAGATGCTTGACAGTTCTCAGTGGATTCTCAAAGGGGCCCGCCCGCCTTCCCCCAAAAGCTAAGCCCCACTAAAGTTCAGTCTCAGGGCAGACAAAGCACTTTCATACCCGTGGTATGGACCGATTCCCATAGCAAAGTGACGGTGCCTGGGGTCGTAGCCAGTTCCCGCTAGCTCACTGACCAAAAGGAATAATTACGTAACCGCTGGAGCCTCTGTTTCCCCATCTGACACACAGCTGAGGTGACTGTACCTGAGGGGCTGCCGTGAGGATCAGCTACGTTCACCTGCAGGAAGGTCTTAGTGCAGCGCCTGGCAAGTGGGAGGTTCTCACCGAACTTGAGCTAATTATTAGGGTCAAGTTAAGAGTGAGGAGAGCCTTCAAAGGGGCCCACAGCTTGTCCTGAGCTGTCAAGAGTACCAGTCTCCCTCCTAATTCTGACTCCGGGCTTAATTAGAGGTGAATGCGGGTCTTAAGCCTCGACTCTACTGAACCGCCCCTGTTCCAGGGCAAGGCCCTTACCAGCACTATGACATCGGCGCCCGCCTGGGTGAGCAGGTCCAGGCGGTATTTGTCATCCTCACGGGTGCCCACGGCCGCGCCACACAGCAGCTGCTTGTGGGAATCCTTGGAGGCCAGAGGGTAGTCGCGGTTCTTCTTCAGGTCAGTGCGGGCGATGATGGCCACTAACTCATCTCGATCATTGACGATGGGCAGCTTCCCTAACAAGGAACCCAGAGCTGAGATGAAGGAGCAGGCCTCTGGGGGACGCCGTGCGGGGAGTAAGGATGAAAATGGACCAAGCCAGAGAGTCCCCTGAAGTACCCAAACCAGCCGCTAGGTGACAGCACCCACCCAGGAAGTGCTCCCGGGGACCTGGCCCTCTGCCCAAGGAACAGGAAGCAAAGAAACCTCGCAACCAGGCGAGTTCCTGGAGCTCTTCCTGCCCTGTGGCCTGGCCAGGCCCGGTGGGCAGCCCCAGAGCACTGGCAGCCTTTCACCTGCTGGGCCACAGGCCACCGTGGCTGAAAACTTCCAGCCAGGGCACAAAGGTGAGGCTGTCCTGAAGGGAGGAACATGTGTCCTGCCCAATACCATCCCCAGAGAACAATCCAGTATGAGCCCAGGGGCGCCGTTCCCAGGGGCTCCCATAGGGACCTAAAAAACATTATGTCAACAGCCCCTATATCAAATAACTTTAACTGCAGGACTTCTCAGAGCCTTTGATAAACTAACATAAAATTCTTTATGCAAGACGGGGGATACAGGAAGCAGCATTTGCCAGACATCTAAGGCCACAGAGCCCCTTTCCTGTACCGAGCATTTCACAGGACCAGTTGTCTTGGGAAACATTAAGGGAAGACGCCAAATATGGGATAGGTTTTTCTAAGCCAGGAAAAGGGCCTCAGGAATCACGCCCCAGCCAGGGGTTATTCAAACCCTTTCCGAGGTCTATCTAGCCTGGTTGCAGGGACAAGCTGCAAGGCTGTGAGGGAATAGGGTGTCTGGAGTGCAGGGAGCCAGGCCGGGGGCGGGGGGTGAGGCGCGTCTTGGGTTTTCTGCCTCCTCCCTGGTACCTTTCTTGCTGCGCTGCAGGATCTCATTTGCCTCTTTCAATGTCACACCCGCTGGAGCCACCACCAGCTCATTCCGTGGTGTCATCACCTGTGGGGCCAGGAACATTGGCCTGCAGGTTGGCAGGTGAGAGAGAAGGGAGCCAGGCCTCCCTCTGGTCCCTGGTCACGGGCACCAGCCTGAGGCCCCAGGTTGTGGGGTCGTCTCGGTCCCAGCCACGCTGCCCCTGTCCCACAGGTACCTCACTGAGGAGGGTGGTGTGGTCCTTCTCGGCCAGGAAGTCGATGTCTCGGGAGGTGACGATGCCCACCAACTTGCTGCCCATGGTGCCCGTCTCGGTGATGGGGATGCCGGAGAAGCCGTGCCGCATCTTGGCCTCCAGCACGTCGCCCACGGTGTGTGAGGGGCTCAGCACGACAGGGTCTGTGATGAAGCCCTGTTCAAATTTCTGCAGGCAGAGGCAGGGGAAGGAAAAAGCTAGAAGAAAGCTGGCGTCTGGCCACAGGGGGCAGAGGGTATCCCGGCCATGCCACAGAGGAGCCAGGACCTTCCGTGGGCTAAGAGGCCAGCGGGGAAGTGAGCTCGCAGTCATCAGCCAGGGAGCGCACTGGGCCCAGGGCTGGTGCGGGAGGTGGGGACGGTGTGTGAGGCAGGAGCTGCCGGGGGCATCTTCTTTCTGGGGACAGGCCTGGTACTTGCCTTGACCTTCCGCACCTCGTTGGCCTGGAACTCTGGGGTGCAGTTGTGGTGAATGAAGCCGATACCACCCATCAGCTGGGGTAGAAGGAAGTAGGGTCAGAGCCAGGAAGCCAACCCTCCTCCTTCTGTAACCCCACCTGAGTCCAGTTCCTCCTGATGCCCAGCCCACCCCACTCAGTCCTCTTGGCCCTGGGGTCCCCAGCCAGGTACCCCACTCACAGCCATTGCGATGGCCATGTCAGCCTCTGTCACAGTGTCCATGGGAGAGGAGATGAGTGGCGTCTTCAGCGTGATCTTCCGAGTCAGGGCTGAAGTCAGGTCCTGAAGACGGAGACACAGTCTATAGGAGAAGTTTTCTCATTCATTCAACAAACATTTACTGAGCTACATGCACCTGGCATCAGCACAGGTCCTGGACATACAGCAGCGGGGGGGGGAGGTCTCTGCTCCCTCTTCCAGAGCTTACATTCTACTTGGAAAGAAAAAAGACGCACACAACGTGTGACTGTAGTTGGGATAAGGGCTCCAAAGAAAAGCAAAAAGGCCAGACGACCACTGGAGAAAGGATGCGGCAGCGGGGAAAACCTTGTTTTTGGGGGCTGATGAATAGAAAGTAATCGAGTAAAAGTCTGAGGCCGAGGGAGCCGAGTGTGAAACTCTGCTTTTGATTCCAACTCTCCCTGAGGTGTATTTAGGAAAAGAAAAAAGCCAGCAGAGGAGAGGGAGCGGAGAGGCAGGCGGTGGGGGAGGTGGCGGTGGGGGTGGGGGGTGTGCAGCCTCCAAAGCCGCGCAGAGGAGCCTGGATTCAGTTCTGAGATGAGGAGCCACTGGAGGACCTCGGAGGAGAGACACCATCTGGCTTCTGTTTGAGAGGTCACTCAGGCTCCGCTGTGGAGGAGGGATTCTAGGTGACAAGGCCTGAGGCACGGGGACCTGCCAAAAGGTCCGGGCAGAGAGATGCTGGAAGCGCAGGAAGGAGTCATTAGACATCCAGGGGAGAAAGTGACAGAGGAGAGCCTGCAGCTCAAGGGAGCAGCCAGGACTGCAAGGATGTATCTATCTGGGAAGCATCTGCCTCCGAACGGTACGTAGGGCCAGGTCACAGACTCCTCTGAGATTCAGGCCAGCAGCCCCAAACCCTCAGACACAGACTTTGCTGGCTAAGTTTTTGGAGATTCACAGGCCTCTGCAGTCCATCCACAGACACTGACTCAGAACCCTGGCCCCACAGTCTAGAAAACTCCCCCTTCTCCTCTCTCGCATAGCCCAGGAGAAGAGTCACAGCCTCCTGACAGAGGCCACAGGATGGAGAGACCCCTGATGGCCAGGAAGGGTCTCCCATTGCTCTCTGCCTCGTACCCTGCCCAGGATCTGGCACAAAGCCAGGGTGCTCGGTAAACTGTTGAAACTGAACATTCAAATCAAGAAGGCTTCCTGGTTGCTGCCACAAGAGGAATGTCCAGAATAGCCCAAACTCCCCCTAAAAATCTGCCGGGTCAGCACTGACTACACAGGCTGAATATGAGCTTCCCCGACATGTAAGTGATCCAGGCACACTTGGCGCTCTGGCTTTTCACGAGAATCAGACTTAAATAACTGTCAGGGGTGACAGTAACGGGAAAAGCTTTTTTAAAAAATTCGTCATGGACAAATCTAATCTAACTTTTCCGTGAAAACAGTTTACACCCACCAGCATTAGCCCCCTGGCTCCCGAGTTTGTCATACGGTAATTGTGTCAAGGACTTTGGCCATTCACTTGGTTTACTTCTGAGCCCCTCGGGTTAAGCGAGGCACTGTTTCCTCGTATTTGTCCACAATCTAAATTCTTCAAACCCTCCTGCTGGTTCTTCTATATCGTGGATCCATAAACAAGTCTGTCTAATTCTTGCAAAGTCTCCCTAATTTGGCTGGCTTCTATGATCTCTTTGCTTGGCATTTCAGACAAAATCCAGTAGATAATAAGGCAGCCCCCTCGCAGCCAGACCCACGCCCTCCCTGGGCCTCTTTTTCCCTTTTCTTTTTTCTCTTTTGGCCACCCTGCGGCACCCGGGGCTCCTGGGCCAGGGATCAGGTCCAAGCCGTAGTTGTGACCTAAGCTGCAGCTGCAGCGACGCCAGATCCTTAACCCACTGCACCAGGCCGGGGATGGAACCCTGCATCCCAGGGCTTCCAAGGTGCTGCCGATCCCATTGAGCCATAGCAGAAAGGCCCCTGGGCCTCTGTGAACCTCCCAGCAGTTCTGTCAGGGATGGAGAGCCCTCTGGCCCTGTGCCAAGCCCACCTCTCAGGATACCCCTGAATTCCGCAGCTGCTTCTTAAGCCGTTAGGCACAACGCGCTGACTGTGCCAGTTCTTCTGCGGGCAATAACGGCTGCATCTACCACATCCCCAAGAACAGTCTCTCCCCCACCCTGCCCTCGGGCAAGAGGTCAGCTTCTACGCACAGACCCAGCCCCTCCACCCAGTCAGCGATGAAGGGGTACTTACCACCTCATCAGCTGTGAAGTCTATGAATCCTGGGAGAATCAGGAAGTCGCTGTGAAGAGAGAATAGTGAGTGTTTGGGGGGGGTGCAGGGGGGGGTCCCTGAAAGGTGTGGGGCTTCTGAGTCCCGTTGCCCCCTCAGGACTGAGGACTGAACCACCCTCCTGCCCTGCACTAGCATCTCGTCGACTCCAGCCCAGAGAGTGCTGTAAGCTCCACGGACGTGGGGTGCCACCAAGGCAGCTGGCCCCAAATGTCCATTGCCCCCAGGGCTCAGAGTTCTGTCAAGGGACACAGAAGTTCCTATAATGCCAAGCACAGCAGCTGCAAAGATTGAAAACTTCTCCATCTTGATGGAGGGAGACAATAAATATAGAATGAACCTGAGAACAATTTAGTAGCGCAGCATGGCATCAACACCACCCAGCACAGGGCAAGCGGCAGAGCCCAGGACCGGGGCTGCTGAGTCACACGGGGTTCAGCCAGCACGGAGGGACCCCGGGGGGGTGAGCGCGGAACACGTTCTGACAGAGCAGGCCTTGGTAAACGTCTGCCCTGTTGGACTGGGACAACCAACAGACATGGCCTAGGATGGGAAAGGGGAGGAAGGGGCCTTACGGTTAAGACCAGGACACTGGAGAGCCAGCCAAGGCATGGCAGAGGCCAACACTAGGGTGGGCCGTGTTCACAGCAAACCCCAGAAGGGGAGTGCAGGCATGCACGGGCACAGCAAGGTCCAGTGTCACAGCCCAGAAACCCCCGACAGGCTCAATTTGCCTGAAATCCCAGGGCCTCAACAGACACACCCAAAAGCAAATGTTCAGGAACACTCCCAACCCGACTAAGCAAAGCAGCAGGCATCCCAGGCAGGAAGGAAAAGCTACAGGGTGGATGGGAGGGCGGGGGTCTTTAATTTGCCCCAAGGCCTGGAGCAACTCCCGGAGCAAATTTCCCTAGGAAGTTTCCCTGGGAGACTCCACTGAAAAATATATCCCAGATACCCGATCCCCTCCTCATCAAAGACCACCAAAGAAATAAAGAATCTTAATTGCCCCTGCCCCTTGGCAGCCCTTCAGTACCGTGAAGAGGCCTCTGAGGCTCACTGAGAGGATGGGGAAGAAATGCTGGAGTCTGGGTCCCTTGGCATTTTCTAGGTATTACACACACCTCTCACCTGGCTCACGCCCCAGCCTCAGCCAGGCAAGGGGCCACAGTCCTCAGGCGTGACTGGGTATCCTGTTATCTAGGGAAACGCCTGCCCAGCAGGGGTGCTTACAGGCAGGGGCAGGAACTAACACAAGACTGGACAGGGATGCTTCTGGCTCACCAGCATCCCCACTCCACCCCAGTCCCAAGTCCTGATGCTCTTTCTTGGCATGGACACAGGCCTGCAGCCAGAAGGAGAGCGAGTGCCAGGCCTGCAGCCAGCAGGACAACTGGCCCAGGGCCCATGGAAAAGTAAACCAAGCCAGAGGCAAAAGGATAGGTCTTCTCCAAAATTCCATGTGGGGTGGGCTTGGGCGGGGGTAGTCAGAGAACACTCCTGCCCAGGGGGGCACCAGTACTAACATGTGGCCTGGCAGAGGCACAAGTGGAAAAAGGACTGGACTGGACGGTGGAAAAAAGGAGCCATCCCAACCGCCCAGCTGGGCCTCTCCTGGGGGCGAGGGGGGGGGGCAACACTCAAGCAGCCGCCTTATCTGGGTTCCAGGGTCCCCTGTGCCCTCGTGGTGAGGCTCTGAGTGAGAGGGTGTCCTGGACCAAGGTCTCAGAAAAGTCTCCGTAACTACCATATTTCGCCTTCCCACGCGGCCCAAGGCCCCTCCATGCGGCCAAGATGCCTACGAGAGGAGGGAGGGGGCAGGCCGGACACGGATCCAGCCCGAAACGGGGCATGACAGCCAGGGCCGCGATGTCGCGGTGCCACGTCCGTCTGCTCCAGCGCGGACCGCCTTCCTTCCCTCGCCCGGCCCTCCCCGCCCCCCCTTCCCCCCACCGCCCAAGTCGCCCGAATCCGGCCGCGGAACATGGGCGTCACCGAAGAGGGCGCGGTGCACGTGCAGGCGCTGGGCCTGGGGGTCGCGGCGCGTCGGGGCGCGCACCCAGGTGGGGCCGAGCCTCCCCACCTCCCCTGGCGCTTACTTGTAGGTGAGGCCGTCGGCGTTGGCGAACAGCTGCTGCGCGGTGAGCCCATCCTCGGGCACGTACCCGGTGCCGCCGCTGATCAGGTAGTCCGCCATGCTGCCAGGAGACACCGCGACCCGACATAAACACCCGCGCGGGCCGCCCCGCTGCCGCTGCTGCTGCCGCTGCCGCCGCCGCCGCCGCCGCTGCTGCTGCTGACGCCGCGCCACGGCCACGCTGCCGCCGCGGGCTGGGCGGGCCGGGGGCGGGAGCTGCAGCAGCGGCTGGGCGGGCCCGGGGCACCGCCCTCGCCTCGCGCCCCTCCCCCGGGGGCCCGCCCTCCTCAGCCCCGCGACGCACAAAGAGCCCCGCGGAGCGAAGCCGAGCCGCTCCTTCCACGCGCACGCCCGGGGCCGCCCGCAGTGGCCCAGCGGCGCCGCGGGGCCCGGGCCGGGCTTGGGGTGTGGGCCCAGCAGAGGAGGGGGCTGGGCCAGGCCTGGACACGCCCCCTCCGCCGCTCCACGTCCCGCCCCCTAGGCCCCCCGCAGCCCTCCCAGGCCCGCCCACGGCCCGGGCCACTCCGGGCCGCCGGACCCCACCAGCCCGCGTTCCCGCTGGCCCTCCTCCCCAGCCCCGGAGGCAGCTCTCACAGGGTTTACGGTCCCCACGACTAAGGCCCACACCCAATCAGGGCCCGCCCGCTCGAGGAACTGGTTTGGGCTCCCAGGTCCCCAGACACCGGAGTTTGAGGCTGTGCCCTCTGGACAGTGCACTCCCTCCCCGCTCCCCAGAGCCGGGCATCCTTCCTAGCGGGCAGGCATTCTTAACAATGACACTCCCTGACCTTTGGGTGGCCTTGGAGCCCTCTGCCGTTTACAAGGTATTTTTCGCAAATAATCACGTTTACTCTACAAAATCTATTAATTGCCAATTAGTAGTCCCCCTTTATAGATGCAAAACCTACAGTTCAGGAGGGGGGAGGGACAGGTACTGCTTAACTCCTGGGCCAATGCTTCAGTCCGACATCCTGTCCTAAGCTCAGAAAGTGGTGTGAATACCAGGGGTTTTAACCCCAGAGAGTAAAGTTTGCTTTTATTTAGGAGGGTGGTGTGGTGGGAAGGTCAGGGCGGGCCACAGGCCTGGTTTAGGCATGTAAATCTACGTATAAATTAGGACAGAGGCTAGGGTAGTTTTAAGACTTTCCCAAAGCAGAAATTTGGTGGCCCCGGGTGCCCAGCAAGACCCGGATTTCTCCATGAAGGTAGTGAGATTAGGTAGCAAATTGATGCATGGGGGGAGGGGCTGCAGAGAGCAAACCCTTCCCCCTGTGTGACCAGAACTGCTAATTCTACTCCCTGACTGGAAGCTAGAAAGCCAATATTCCCCACACCCCGGAGTTCCCATCATGGCGTAGTGGAAATGAATCCAACTAGGAACTATGAGGTTGCGGGTTCAATCCCTGGCCTTGCTCAGTGGGTTAAGGACCTGATGTTGCCATGAGCTGTGGTGTAGGTCGCCGAGGTGACTCCGATCCTGCGTTGCTATAGCTGTGGTGTAGGCCAGCAGCCGTACCTCTGATTTGACCCCTAGCCTGGGAACCTCCTTATGCCATGGGTGCAGCCCTAAAAAGAAAAAAAAAAGAAAAAAAAAATCCCACACTTCAACACCCACCCTGAGCCCAAAAACCATGGTCTCCCCCTCTGTCCTCCTATGGTCCCTATAGCTCATTTCTTGGCAAGGTGCTGGAAAGACGGGCCAGGGACGCAGTCCTCTCCCTGAAAGGTAGCTGTCTGTGGCACTCCCTCCCTCCCCACCCAGCCCTGGAGGCTTGGTTTGTTTACCTCTCAGCAGTGTGGTGGCAGCCAGGCCCAAGGGAGGCTCCCTGGGATGCCCAGCCTCCCCCAGTGACGCCCCTGGACCCTGCCAGGAAAACACAGACTGTTTCATCTGTGTGCAGAGGCTTCCCACAGAACCAGGGCAATGAGGCCTGAGAGGCTGAGAGTGCTACAGGGGACCCAGAGATGTCCCTATTGCCCTCTGTCCTCTTACTGTGGGGGACCAGAAGTCACAGCCCCCCCCCCACGCCGCCAGCTTCCCTCTCCACTCAGGGAACCCCTAGAAGGCTCCTAATGGGGGCCTCCAGAGGCGCTCTGGTGTGGGAAGGAGGGAGCAGACCTGCTGGGATTCTCTGCCCAGTGGGGGCTGGAACCAGCTTCCCTGGGATGCACTTGACCCCTCAGCATCTGGAGGGCTTAAGCCCTATGGGGGGGCGCTCTCCTGAGGGGACCAGCACTAGGACTTCCCACTGGCCACCTGGAGGCCGAGCAGTGAGACCAGCCAGAGAAAGTACTCAGCCATTCAGAGCTGTCCTGGGCACCTTTCTAGCCAGAGAAGGATGGGGCTAGAATGGCATTGCAGACACAGTGCACAGGCTGCCCCTGTGGTCTCCCTGGGTCTCTAGGGGACCTGTTCTGGGTCACTATCTCCTACAACATGGGTCAGGAATGCCTAGGACAGCAGTTGAGTTCTGCCACTTCAGGTGACCTTAGTATGACATCTGCCCCAGCGTAGAACTCAGAAGGAGGGGAGGAGCCTGCCAGGCTGAGTTGAGGGGAGGTCCCCTTCCGGTGGCAAAAGTCCTCACAGCTCCATTTGGCCTCTCCTGCCGCGCCACATCCCCTCCTGCTTTGACCTGGGTCAGGGCTCCTCGTTACTCTAAGCTGCGGGGCTCAGCCCCGGGTTAGGCTGCCCTTTTCCAGAGGCTGTTAATCCCTCACCCCCACCCTCGGCTCTCCTCCTCCCCTGATCTTCCCCAGCTGCTTCCTCCACGGGGAGGAGACACCAGGCAACCAGTAGGCCTCTGCAGCTTGCAGCTTGAGGAAGGACTGTTGGTCCCCTGAGGCTCCCCACCTGAGGGCTGCAGAGTGGAGAGACAGCCCGAGGCTCTTCAAGCCCCGTCCTGTGGACAGTGGGGGAATAGTGACCAGCTGGGCACCAAGGTCCAGGCAGGGAGCCCAGAGGTCTCTTTCTAGTCTGGGGCTACTTGAAGGGACAAGATTTCAAAACACTTCCAAGGGGAAAAGTTTGGGGGTGGGGGTGGTAATACCATGGACATTGCTGAGCTGGGACAGACGACACAGCTTGCTCAAGTGGAAGCCAGAGAGCAGCAACTCGGGCCTCAAATCCAGACCTCTCATGGAACCCTGTCTTCTCCCCACTGCTCTAAGCTAGTGGCAGCAGATGGAGGTCTGGCCAGCAGGTGTTGAATCTCATTACACCACCTGGCTGGGTCTCAGGTTTATACACAGGCCCTTCGGAGCCCGGTGGGTTATAGGGATAGCCCCTCAGTGCAAAAGTACAATCTGGGATGCTCCTGCATGGCCCTGGTCGGAGCGCTGAAATAACTTTTTCAGTACCTGCTCCAACTAAGACACTGCCTTCCTCAGGCCTCCATATGCCCCAGCACACTCCCTCACCTCCTGTGGCTTTTCTCTATTGCCCTGGACCCTGAGCCCCGGTAGCTGGATTCCCAAGATGGGAAGAAGGATAGAGTCATCTGAACCTGAATCAATTCCTGAGAGCCACCCTGCAGGGGCAGGAGGGGCCAGGCTTCACCCAGAAGCCCCTTAAGCCCTTAAAAGTTCTTACATAAGCAGCCAACCCCTGGGCAGAGCTGCAGGGCTAATTCCCCCAGCTCCCACCCCCTACCCTAACCCAGCTTCCAGGTCACTTCCCCAAGCTGCTGAGCACCAACAGATGGGAGAGAGAAAGAAGTCCAAATCCTCTGGACCGGAAGGACAGTGGGATTGCATTTCAAGCTGCGATACAATCCAGAGATTAGCCACTGGCTCCTTTTCAGCCAGTCCCCCAGGGCCCAGCTCAACACCCCCACGCTCCTCCAGTGACCCTTATAGACCCCAGCAGGGTAAGGGCAGAAGGGAGTTCTGAATCTCAGGCGAGACCCTGGGATGAGTTGCCCTGGCAGCCTCATCAGACCTCAGTGAGTGGTGAGGAGGGGATGCTGTCCTCACCCTGCCCTGAGGAGGCCATCCATCTGGACAACTAGACCTGCCAGGAAGACTCTCCAGGTAGTTCTAGGAGGAAACAGCTAAGGAGGAGTAAGCAAAGTTGGACAAGGACTCCAACAGGCACAATTTGAACCCCAGGAGTGGGAGCCACTTGGACCTGGTGCAACTGGTGTGCGGTCGAGGGCAGATCCAGGGCTAAGACTAGGGATCGTTTTTTTTCCTGATCCGCTCCCTCGTGCAGCGCAGCCCCGAACCCTTTGCAGTGCCCGCCTGCATCCCCCAACCAAAGTCAGGTGCGCGGCGTCTGAGCCCGGTTTCAGGAAGTTAGAGGTTGAAGTAGTAAAGACGGCATGGGTGGTGGGACCGGCCCTTCCCCTCCCCCTCAACGCTGCCGGGTTCCCGGAGCCGCCGCGCCCGCCCCGGATGCGCCCCGCGCGCTCAGCCCTGGGCGTCACCTCTCGGGCTCGTAGCCGGCCTGCAGCAGGCGGGCGCTGTACCGCTGAGCCGCCGTCTCGTGTCCCGGGTGCTGCCGGGCTCCGCACTCCGGAACATCGGCGGCTCCGCCTCCCTGCAGCGGCGGCGGGAGCTGCCCGGACCCCGCTGGCGGAGCGCGCGGCTCCTCCATGCGGAGACCGCGGCTCTGGGCGGGCGGGAGCCTCTCCGCTCAGAGGCTCCCCGGCCGGGGCTAAGGAGTAAGCGCAACCTAGTCGGGTCCAGGGGAGGGGCGGAGTCGACGGGGCGGGGCCTGCGCGCCAGGGGCGGGGCTCCAGTGCCGTAGGCGGGGCAGCTCGAGGGCGGGAGTCCAATGCGCTTTCCGCGCTGGCTTAGGGCTCTCACCCGCCCCTCTACGCTCCTGTCGAATTCAGCCGGTCTCTCCCATGCCTGCTTGAGACTGGATACCGGGAGATGGAAGCGGAACTGCAGAGGATCCCATGAAGTCTCTCCCGGCCCCTTCTAAGGAAAACCAGAAGAGAAAAGAGCACAGAGTGTCATCAGAGGCCGGGGTTTTCTTTGCGTCTCGTGTGGGTTTCTCTGCCACTTAAGAACGAAGGCATGGTCCTTTGAAGTGCCTCCTACTGGTCAGCCGCAGACCTACCTCGCCAGGGCAAGAATTTTTCCCTTTGCCTTCTGCCCCCTTTGCCTGTTCAAGAGACTCCCTTAGGCGGGAGGAAAACAGATCTTCTTCAGCCATTACCTTCCACTACCTGAGGAAGAACACACAAGACTGCAAGCCCTTAAAGAAAAGAGCCTTGTCTTTCTTCGCATGGGGTACCCCATAGCCAGGGGGTGGGGCTGAGCACCCAGGGCTCAAATTTGTTCCTCTACTAACTAGAAAGCATACCTTTTCCTCTTTCATAATTGTTATTATCGTTGGAAACAATGATTGAACACCTAGCAAAGCTGGCAGAGAGTCCTTGCCCTCAGGCAATTTCTTTAAGGAAATGGAATAGGTAGAAAACAAACAGTTGACAATTTTTATTTGTTTAACAAAAATCTGACAATCTGAGGGAGCACATGGTAAACACTGAATGACTGTGGGCTAAGGTGCATTTTAAGGAGGCAGAGTTAAGGGTCAGACTTTTCAGCAACTATTTCACAAAGGAAATTGAATTTACTCAATGGTAAGGTCTTGGATTTTATCCTGCCTGGTACCTGTTCCTATACATTTACACACCCACTCAGATTCAAGATAAACTGTTTCGGAGTTCCCGTCGTGGCTCAGTGGTTAACAAATCCAACTAGGAACCATGAGGTTGCAGGTTCGATCCCTGGCCTTGCTCAGTGGGTCAAGGATCCAGCGTTGCTGTGAGCTGTGGTGCAGGTCGAAGACTCGACTCAGATCTGGAGTTGCTGTGGCTGTGGCAAAGGCCAGCAGCTGTATCTCCAATTGAACCCCTAGCCTGGGAACCTCCATATGCTGCAGGTGCAGCCCTTAAAAAGAAAAAAAAAAAAAAAAAAAAACAGTTTCTCTGATGCTCAGCCACACGTGAAATCTTGTCACCATGAATGCCATTATAGACAATTACTTTTGCTATAGACTGAATGTTTGTGTTTCCTCAAAAGTCATATATTGAAACCTAATCCCCAATGTGATGGTATTTGGAGGTGGAAAGTCCATGAAAGGATACAGCATCTAAGGACCAGGAAGTGAGCTCTTACTAGTCATCAAATCTGCCAGTGCCTTGATCTGGGACTTCTAAGCCTCCAGATTGTGAGAAGTAAATGCCTGCTATTTAAGCCACCCAGTCTATGTATAGTTATTATAGCAGCCTGAACAAACTAAGACATTTTGTATAAGAGGATAACTACCATCTTCATGTAGGTCTCTGAAGAGGCAAGGATGGACTGATCTAAATTGTACACAATGATGAAGTCATTCTTCTGGTCCCTATGTGTGAACCAATCATTCTATATATAGAAAGAGCCAACACACAGGTCCATGACTATAAATAGGAGAGGTTGTATATAGGGAGTTCCCTTCATGGCTCAAGAGGTTAATGAACCCGACTAGCATCCATGAGCACGTGGGTTCAATCCTTGTGTTGCTGCAGCTGTGGTGTAGGCTGGCAGCTGTAAGTCCGATTTGACCCCTAGCCTGGGAACCTCCATATGCAGCCCTTCAGGGCGCAGCCCTGAAAAAAAATGCAAAAAAATAAGAGAGGTTGTATATCAAAAAGGATTAGGACTGGCAGGTAAATGAGCCTTGGTCCAAATTTGAGCCTCTTACCCAAGTCACAATCTCTCTCCGAACCTCTGTTGCCTTTTCCTTCTTCCTTCCTTCTTCCCTCCCTCCTTCTTTCTTTCATTCTTTTGTCTTTTTAGGGCCGCACTTGCAGTATGTGGAAGTTCCCAGGCTAGAGGTCAAATCGGAGCTGTAGCCACCTGCCAACACAACACAGCAACAGCAACGCCAGATCCCAGCCCCATCTGCAGCCTACACTGTAGCTCATGGCAACACCGGATCCTTAACAGACTGAGCAAGGCCGGGGATCGAACCCACGTCCTCATGGATACTTCCTTTACCACAGAGTCAAAACAGGAGCTCCGAGTTTCCTTATCTTTCAAATGGAGTTATAATATCTATGTAATAAGGTGGCTTTGCCATTAGTGAGATAACAGGTAAAGCTCTTGGCTTGCAGTAGGCAAGTATTAAACAGAGTAATGATGATTTCAAGCCACGTAAGCTGTGGCTAAGCTCACTTTTGACCCACAACTAAATGCAACATATTACGACTGCTATTCCATATTCAACAATGTTCATTGGGTCCATGCCACGCACCCACCAGATGCTTGGGAGCACATGGTGAACAAGATGCTCGTTGTCTCTGCTGCCGTCGGCCAACGTCCAGTGGGGCAAAAAGACAAATGGCCAGTGAAAGTCCAATGTGAGAGGGACTCTGCCAGGGGAATGTCATCCCTCCACGCAGCCCAGACTCCTGAGCAACGCAAAGAACACAGCCAACTTTTCTGAGAAAGAAACGACTCAGGGTCCACTTCCAAGGCCCCCGGAAGCAGGCAGAATATGATAAATGAATGGCGCACACGTACCTGGTGAGCGGATCCCAGCAGTGACTGCCCCTGGGCTCACTGCAGGGTAGCTCTGCCTTTTCTCCAGAGCTTGTTGGCTACAAATGGGATTTTCCAGCAAACTGGTCATTCAAATAATCAGGAGAGTTCTGGAGTTCCCGTTGTGGTGCAGTGGTTAACGAATCCGACTAGGAACCATGAGGTTGCGGGTTCGGTCCCTGCCCTTGCTCAGCGGGTTAATGATCTGGCGTAGCTGTGAGCTGTGGTGTAGGTCGCAGATGCGGCTCAGATCCCGCGGTTGCTGTGGCTCTGGTGCAGGCCGGCGGCTACAGCTCCGATTCGACCCCTAGCCTGGGAACCTCCATATGCCGCAGGAGTGGCCCAAGAAATGGCAAAAAGACCAAATAAATAAATAAATAAATAAATAAAAATAAAGGCATTAGTTTAAAAAAAAAATCAGGAGAGTTCTCCTGTGGCTCAGTGGGTTAAGAACCTGGTGTGGTCACTGCAGCAGCTCAGGTGGCTACTGTGTGCGTGTGTTCAATCCTTGGCCCAGAAACCTCCACGTGCTTTGGGCGTGCCCAAAAATTTTTTAAAAATATATCTTCCTGGAAGTTCCTCTCATGGCTCAGCAGAAATGAATCTGGCTAGTATCCATGAGGACGCAGGTTCGATCCCTGGCCTTGCCCAGTGGGTTGAGGATCCAGCGTGGCCTTGAGCTGTGGTGTAGGTTGCAGATGCGGCTCAGATCTTGTGTTGCTATGGCTGCGGTGTAGTCTGGCAGCTATAGCTCTGATTCGACCCCTAGCCTGGGAACCACCATATGCTGCTGGTACCGCCCTAAAAAGAAAAAAAGAAAAGAAAAGTGAAAAGGAGAACAAAGGGCAGGTGTTCGAGGCCAGTTGAAGTGACTTGGGGCCTGGGACTTGGGGAAAGCACCAGAGACAGCAAGGAATCAGTCAGCTTTGTCTTAGACTTTGAGGAAGAGGTGGGTGAGGTCAGGGGAGAAGGAGCACCCTGAAGATTAGAGAGTAGAGGTACTGCAGGAGGTGGAGCCCCAAACCTCAGTCTCACTGCCCGCCCCCCCCAGCTCCCACGTCCAAGGACAGGGTCCATGGGAGGAAGCAGGATCCACATGCCAGTCTCAGGACTCTTCTCCCCTCCCTCACCCTCCTGGTCCCAGCCCTGGCCTCCAGGACTTGGATAGCCTGACAGCTTTGCCACATGTCACTCAGTGATTGATTGCTTTTACATGTCCAGTGAGGATGAGAGTCTGGTCAGGCGGGGCTGGTGCAGGGTGAGCAAGCAGTGGAGTGCTGGCTGGAGGTCATGGGTCCAGGGCACATCGATGGGAACACCACAGCAGCTCCTTGTACCCACACCCACAGCATCCTCTGCACGAGATCCCCACCAAGATGCCCTTCCCCTCACCCCTAGGGGCATAGGTGGCACCAAAAAAGACTGTCTTCAAGGACAGACTCTCCACCCTCCCACACTTTCATTTCCAGCCATTTCCCAGCCTGGCCTCATAAGAAAAATGTAAGCAATGTGCAAACTGCACTTTTCTCTTGCCCGGGAAGCCCTGACATTATCGCAGCCACAACAAACCCCGGCCTTCACCCCAACCCACTCCTGCCTCTTGTCCAGGGCTTAAGCAGAGGGACTCAGGGCACTGGCGGGGCCAGAGTGAGCCCAGGGTGCCAGGGCAGGCTCCCACCCTGATCATTGCATTGCCTGGCCTGGGGAGAGGCCGCTGTGGGTGTTTGTCTGTCCCCAGGATGCCCTGAGGGAATCGAAGGCAGGCAGGGGATGATGGTCCCTCCCGGAGGGGAGGAAGTTTGGAAGGAACCGCATCCTCCCTCCTTGCCTGTCTCACCCCTGCCTCTTGCCTCCTGCCAGGTCACAGTGGACAAGTGGGATGGGGGTGGGGGGGCAGGGGAGAGAGTTATGTTGGGGCGCCCCTCCTCCTTGAGGTGAAAGCCTGGGTGTTGGAGGGGAGGGAGGCTAGGGGGAGGGCCGGTCACACAGGCCCAGGCCCAGCTCACTCCCTCCAGCCGCCCTCCACCCCCAGGCAAGGCCTCCCACTTGCCTAATCCATCCTGTCCCGAGGGCAGGCACCTCTGGCAGTGTCACCTCCCCACTGTAGGCTCCTGTACTCCCTCCGGCCCCACCCGCTCCCATGCCTGTGACCCTCTGAGGGGATGATCTGAGGGGAATTACCAGCTCCCCTCTTTCCAGCCCTCCCCCCAAGCGCTCCGGCTCTGACCCCAGCTCATCCTCCATCCTCCATCCTTCCCGTCTGTCTGTCCTCCGTGCTGGAGACTCGAGTCTCTTGGCAAATCAGTCCCCAGAGCCCCTCGCAGGGCTCAGCCTCACCTGGTTACCTGTGGGCGGGCCTTGTATCCACAGCACTGCCTTCCCCTCCCTTGGGTGCATTTTCGGCTCAGCCCAGAGCCCTGGGGGAGGGACAAGGCACCAAAGCACCAGAAGGGGCAGCTAGTGGGGGAGATGGGGAGGCAGCAGCTCTCCCCTCTCAGAGTGACAGAGTTGGACCTGGGCACCCCCCCCCCAGGCCAGAGCAAGATCTCCTGGGGAGGCCCTGGGCTCCTTCTCCCTACGTGTAAGGAAGAAAGGAAAAAGGACACCCTCTGTGCAGTCCTAAAATGCTGGGAGAGGAGTTCCCACTGTGGCTCAGCAGGTTAAGGACCCAGCATAGTCTCTGTGAGGATACGGATTCAATCCCCAGCCTTGTTCAGTGGGTTAAGGATCTGGCGTTGCCGCAAGCTGAGGCGTGTTAAGTCCCATGAGCAACTCAGATCCTGCATTGCTGGGCTGGGGCTGTGGTGTAGGCTGTGGTGTACACCAGCTGCAGCTCACATTCCACCTCTGGACTGGGAACGTCCATATGCTGCAGGTGCAGCCGTAAAAAGGAAAAAAAAAAAAAAACAAAACAAAGACAAATGTTTAAAGAAAAATAAATAAATAAATGCTGGGAGGTGCTGCCCTGTGTAGCTTCCAGCCAACAAAACCAAAAAGAACTCTCCAGAGACCGAAAGCATATATAGGAAGTGGTTTGAAAATTACATCACCACCGACCTGCAACAGAGTGGGTCTCTGGCACCTGGGAACCTCTGCCAGCTGGGGAAGGGCCTCTGGGGTGGTGTCTATGATGAACCCACTGAGCTCATGGGCAGCTCTGCCATCGCCTGCCTGGGAGCTGGCGTGGGGAGGGAGGCTCTGGCACCTGGTTCCAGCCTTGGGCTCTGTGCCCCTAACATCTGGAGCAGGTGCGAGCTTCTGCAGCCACACTGAACGGGGGCCGTTCTGCACCAGTGTGTCTTCACTCTGTGGCCCATCATCTCTCGGCCTCTGCTTCCTGCTGATTCATCATTTGTTTCTCTGAAGCTTGATTATCATTGTGTTGTGATGGAATAAATTAAACGTTAGGGGAGGTAGTGAATGAAATAAGTTACTTGAAAGTGCTTTGAAAAATGTCCAGAGCTGTACAAACACATTATTATGCTTAGTGTTTCTATCCATCAAGGAGCGTCATAGGTCCTGGCCAGGCTGGGAGGGTTCAGAATATTCATCTGATCCAGCTCTTTCATTTTGCAGATGAAAAACGCGAAGCTTAGTCAAGTGAACTGGGCTCCCCAAGACCACACAGAGGTGCTGAGCCAGATCCAGCATCCTGGGCAGGAGCTGATCGCTCCCCAAGCCTCCAGCCCCAGACCACGCTCTTACACTGAATCATTCCACACAACAATCTGTCAGGTGGACTATTAATTTCATAGATGAGGAAACTGGCCGAGAAAGGGATTTTTTTTTTAATTCACTTTTTAAAATTGAAACATAATTCACACATAAAATTCATCATTTAAATGTTCACAGGGAAGAGTTCCTGCTGTGTCACAATGGGATTGGCCCATGTCTCTAGAGCACTCGGTGGCAGGTTCGATCCCTGGCCTGGCACAGTGGGTTAAGGATCAGGCATTGGCAACTGTGGTTAGGATCTGATCCCTGGCCCAGGAACTCCACATACCCAGGGGCAGCCAAAACAAAAAGCAACATCAAAAACTTAATGGCCTTTGGGAATTCCCGTGGTAGCTCAGCAGGTTAAGAATCTGAGTAGTATCCATTGGCTTTGATCCCTGGCCTTGCTCTGTGGGTTAAGGATCCAGTGTTGCTGGAGTTCCCGTCATGACGCAGCAGAAATGAATCCGACTAGGAACCATGAGGTTGCAGGTTTGATCCCTGGCCTTGTTCAGTGGATTAGGGACCCGGCATTGCCATGAGCTGTGGTGTAGGTCACAGACAGGGCTCGGATCCCGAGTTGCTGTGGCTATGATGTAGCCTGATAGCTGTAACTCTGATTAGACCGCTAGCCTGGGAAGCTCCATACGCCGCCGCGGGTGCAGCCCTAAAAATGCAAAAACAAACAAAAAAACCCCAAATAACAAAACAGAAAAGAGGATCCAGTGTTGCTATGAGCTTCGGTGCAGGTGGAAGACTTGGCTCAGATCCTGAGTTGCTGTGGCTGTGGTGTAGGTCAACCCCTAGTCTGGGAGCTTCCATATATTGCAAGTGTGGTCCTTTAAAAAGAAAAAAAAATTCACAGGGAGCTTCTGGTGGTCTAGTAACTAGGATTTAGTTATTTTACCCCTTCGGCCCAGGTTCAAGCCCCAGTCAGGGAACTGAGATCCCACATCAAGCTGCTGCACACCTTGGCCAAAGGAAAAAAAGGTGTACAGTTCAGTGGGTTTTCGTGTAGTCACACAGTTATACCACCAATACCACTATCTAACTCCAGAACACTTTTATCAACCCCCAAAGAAACCCCACACCCATTAACAGTCACTCCCCATTCTTCCCGCCCACTAGCCCTGGCCCCCACCACGCACCTACTTTTTGTCTCTATAAATGTGCCTATTCTAGACTTTTCATATACATGGAATCAAACAACACGTGGCCTTGTTTTCGCTTTTTTTTTTTTTTTTTTTGCTTTTGGCTGTCCTGAGGCACCTGGAATTCAGGGTTGGGGGGGCGTGATCTGATTACCAAGAGATACGAAATGATATGTTTATATAAAAACGGCAGCTGTAGCAACACTGGATCCTTAACTCACTGTACCAGGCCAGGGATCCAACCTTCATCCCGTCGCTGCAGAGACACCACTGATTCCGTTGTGCCACAGAGGAACCCTACCATGTAATGTAGCCTTTTAGGTCTAGCTTTTAATGGACTTTATTTATTTATTTATTTATTTATTTATTTGTCTTTTTGCCATTTCTTGGGCCGCTCCCATGGCATATGGAAGTTCCCAGGCTAGGGGTCGAATTGGAATTGTAGTCACCGGCCTACGCCAGAGCTATAGCAATGCAGGATCTGAGCCGCGTCTGCGACCTATACCACAGCTCACAGCAACACCGGATCGTTAACCCACTGAGCAAGGGTAGGGATCGAACCCGCAACCTCATGGTTCCTAGTTGGATTCGTTAACCACTGCACCATGACGGGAACTCCCAGTTCCTCTACCTTGACCCAGTGCACAGTGATAGGTAGCTGTTACATACACTCTGCCAGTCAGAGCAGCCTAGGTTATGATGCAGTGAGAATAGCATCAAAACCCAATCTCCAGTGACTTCAAATAACAAAGGTTTCCTTCTCATTTATTCTGCATATCCTTTCTGGGTCAGATGGGACCTCTACTCCATGCTGTCCTCACTCCAGACTTAGAGTGACAGAGCAGCCACCATCTGGAGCATTACCAGCTGGGGCAGAGGGGAAGGAAGCTCGGAAGGGCCCACAAAGGAATTAAATGCTCCAGCCTGGAAGTGATACCATCACTTCCACTTTCACCAGATTGCCTGCACCCAGTCACCAGGGACCAGGGACTAGGCAATGCAATCCTAGCCTGTGGCCAGAAGGCAGAGAGGAGGAATATTTTGATGAACAGCTTTAACATCCACCATATGTATTGTAGATAACTGCTGATCATTTTTTGGTCTTCCGCTCTCTTTTTTAAAAGATTTTTATGTTTTCCTCTTTTTTTTTGCTTTTTTTAAGAGCTGCACCATGGCATAGGGAAGTTCACAGGCTAGGGGTCGAATTGGAGTTGCAGCTGCCGGCCTAGGTCACAGCCACCGCAACGCGGGATCTGAACCGCATCTGAGATCTACACCACAGCTCATGCCAACATCGGATCACTGACCCACTGAGCAAGGCCAGGGATTGAACCTGCATCCTCATGGATACTGGTCAGATTTGTTTCTGCTGCTGCGCCACGACAGGTGCTCACTGTTGATCATTTCGAAGGGTCACTAAATGATCAGAGAAACACTAAATGAAAAGGGGTTCATATAAAGCATCGCATTATTCTAATGGTTAGTCTTATCCTAGGTTTTCAACATGATTTTCACCGTTGTCACAGAAAGCCTGGGCTCAGTGCAGAGGCCCTGAAACTACATAGACCAGCCCTCCTGCTGCCACTTCCCCTGGATTCAGACAGCGCCTACACAGCGTATAAACACAGTTTCCATTAAGGTCCAGCAATAGACTGAAAAGCCAACCTGTCTGTCCCTTACTTCATCCCTCCGATTCATACTGTTATTCCAGCCATGCCCTAGTTCCCCTTGATTTGTGACCCTGGGCGACGCCTTGCATTCTGGGAGGAGGTACCAGGTACCTCTGAGCCTCAGGGTCATAAAGCTAGAGGGCAGCTCAAGTGGGAGCTGTGGTGAAAGATGCCTCTTTACAGAATCCCGCCGGAGCTTGGACTAGACCTCAGAGAGTCTCCTGGGACTAGAACAGCTGAGTAGTGTTGCAAATTATCATGAGCTGGGCAAAGAGACGCTCCGGTCACCCTTGTTCTCCTTGTACCGCTGTGTGACCGTGGGCGGTAATTCTCTGAATTGTTCCCTCACCTGGAAAATGACGGTGGTCGTGACTTCTGCTGTCTGTTAACGTGCTGTCAGGAAGAGTTCGTGAAGCATCTGGCACACAGTAGTCGTTCAATAAATGGTAGCTATTATGATCAGGATACTTGGAGTTAAATAGAAGCCCTGTACATTTTCATACAGACTGCAGAAAGGGAGTTCTGGGGACCTGGGGCTTGATTTCCCTTGAACTTGGTCTATGTTCAGAGTGAAAGGATGAAGTGTTATTGTTACTTGGTTAAAACTGGTGCTTTGTGGGAGTTTCCATTGTGGTCCAGCAGTAACGAACCTTGCTAGTATTCACGAGGATGCGGGTTCGATCCCTGGCCTCCTTCAGAGAGTTGGGGATCTGGTATTGCAGTGAGCTGTGGTGTAGGTTGCAGACATGGCTCTGATCTGACCTTGCTGCGGCTGTGGCATAGGCCAGCAGCTGTAGCTCTGATTCAACCCCTAGCCTGGGAACTTCCCTCTGCCGTGGGTGTGGCCCTAAAAAGCAAAAAAAAAAAAAAAAAAAAAAAACCAAAAAACCCCTAGTGCTTTGTCTCCTAACTACTGAAACAAGTACTGAAATAACTAAAAAATAACTACTGAAAATACTGAAATAACTACTGAAATAACACTGTTAACTGCTTTCATTACATGTGCACACCTAATTTGTGGCTGATGTGTACGCCCAGTATAAACATGGATGTAATCATCAAACATCCAAATGGTGATTAAAAAGAAATCTAGAGAAACATTTACTGCCAAAGAGCCTTAAGCATGTAAAAATGAGCTTTCATGTCCTTTATAGGTTGTACATTGTTGTTCTGGTTTTAATTCTTGTGTCTGTAATTACTTTATGTATTATGGTACAGTGCCTAATAAAAATAAAGTAAATAAAATCTGTAAACATTCACTTCAACTTTTTAAAAACAAATTGGGTTGGGTGATATACTCAGACCTGCCTGGGGCTGGGACAAGGCTGCCCCCTTCTGGGATTTTCCAATACTGCAGCTCTGATTCAACCCCTAGGCCGTGGTCCTTCCACCCCTGCTGGGATGGGGCCCATGTGCTTCCATCATCTCAGCTATGAGTCTAATGGTCTCTCCATGGTGCACAGACCATTAGAGGGCAGTGGCCCTCGAGTGCCCTGGGTTTTTGTTACTCTTTGAGGAAAGAGATCACATCTTCTGCTTCCCGACGATGCCTTACTTTGGTATAGTGCTATGTGAGACAATTCAAAGAGCAGTTTCATGCACATTACTTCACATGTCATGATAACCCTGTGAATAAGGACTGGACAAATTACCATCATTTTACATAGAAGAAGAGTCGTTAAGAGAGGGCAAGTGATTTTGCCCAAGACCGCACAGCCCCTACATCAGAAAAAAGTTCTAGAATTCAGGACTTCCGATACCTAGGTCTGTGTTCTTTCTGCATAACCCTAAAAAAAATATTACTTTTATTCTTTTTTTTGATATGCAAGAAATAGATTAAGATGCTTGTGAGAGAGGCAAGCAGACAGGCAAGGAGACTCCGTCAAAAAAATATTACTTTTATTCTTAAAATAGTGTACTTACTATGTGCTAGTGACTCTCAGCTTTGGCTCAACATTAAAATCTCATGGGATACTTTATTTTATTTATTTATTTATTTTTATCTTTTTGCCATTTCTTGGGCTGCTCCCACGACATATGGAGGTTCCTAGGCCAGGGGTCAAATCGGAGCTGTAGCCGTCAGCCTACACCACAGCCACAGCAACGCGGGATCCTTAACCCACTGAGCAAGGCCAGGGATTGAACCGGCAACCTCATGGTTCCTAGTCGGATTCGTTAACCACTGAGCCACTACAGGAACTCCTCCTGGGATACTTTTTAAAAAAAGTAACTTCCATGCTGGAGCCTCACCCCAACCAAATACATCAGAACCTGTGGGTAGAGCTCCAGGCAGCCGTAGCTTTTAACTCTCCCAGGTGACTCCCGTATAGAGTGTCATGCACTGTCGTGTAGGTGCTTTAGAAACACCTCATTTAAACCTCATGAAAATCTCATCAGCTAGGTATTATTACCCATATGTTACAGGTGGGGAATCCAAGGCACAGAAGAGATAAGTCAATTGCCCAATTGCCCTTGGATAGTCCCTAATGCTACACTCCCAAACTATGTGCCAAAGTGCTCTAGGGTGCCACAGGGAGGTCGCAGGATATTTGAAAAATTTCAGGGATACAACAAAACTCAATGTCTCTCAGACGTCATATGAACTACCAGCTCAGGGCACCTCACTGTTCCTACAGTAGATGGCGCTATAGTCCCACCAATGACGTCATAATTTTTGCAAAGCTGGATTTTTCAACATGAAATCAGTGTGGAACAGGAAATGAGTGTATCGGGGTTCCCTCCGATCCCAAAGTAAGAGAAGCAGTGCAATGCCCAACAATCACATTTATCCCGTTAGTAACTGCGGTAATTCAAGAAAAAATTATTTTCGAAATTCCCGTCATGGCTTAGTGGTTAACGAATCTGACTAGCATCCAGGAGGACACAGGTTTGATCCCTTAACCTCCCTGGGTTAAGGATCCGGCGTTGTGAGCTGTGGTGTAGGTCGCAGACACGGCTCGGATCTCAAGTTGCTGTGGCTGTGGTTGGTGTAGGCCTGCAGCTACAGTTCTGATTTGACCCCTAGCCTGGGAACCTCCATATGCCTCAAGTGTGGCCCTAAAAAGAAAAAAAAATTTTTTTCCTATTTCAACTAATGTGTATTATGTGTATTTTTTTTTTCAGATGGCTATGCTGTTAGAACATAAATATTAAGTTGCTTGGACCTGACTACTTAATAAAGAGAAATTTGTGGAGTTCCCACCACGGTGCAGGGGTTAAGAATCTGACTGCAGTGGCTTGGATCACTGTGGAGGTGTGGCTTCCATCCACAGCCCAGCACAGTGGGTTAAAGGATCTGGTACTTTAAGTTGCAGCTGTGGCTCAGATTCAGTCTCTCACCTGGAGAACTTCCATATGTCACGGTGGGGGGGAACATTAAAATAAGAACAAAAAAAGGAAAATTTGTGACTTTTTTAAAAAAAGGCACTGATGCACCAAGGCCATCCACCATATATGAAGGTCACACAGTGAAGGCACAGAGGTAGGATTTGAATTTGGTCAGTATGAACTGACCCAGAGCCTGAATGTTTAACCTTTCCTCTTAACAGGGCTCAATCAGTGCTTTTTTTTTTACAGCCACACCTGCAGCATATGGAGGTTCCCTGGTTAGGGGTCCAGTTGGAGCTACAGTTGCCGGCCTACACCACAGCCACAGCAACGCAGGGTCCAAGCTGCATCTGCGACCTACACCACACAGCTCACGACAACGCCGGATCCTTAACCCACCGAACAAGGCCAGAGATCAAACCTGCAACCTCATGGTTCCTAGACGGATTTGTTTCCGCTGTGCCACGATGGGAACTCCTCAATCAGTGCTTTACTTCTGTTTCCTGTCCTAGATACCACACCCTAAACGTCAAGTTAGAAGTCAGTCTGGAAACGGTAGAGCAGACATGCACTGAACACAACAATCGGGACCCCAAATTATTCCTATGTCCTTTGGCAAGTTACCTAACCTCCTGAACTTCCGGTTCCTCATCTGTTAAATGGGATCTAAACAAGATAAAGGTCATAAACTGTCTGGTATAGAACAGGTGCTCAATAAACATTCTTACTCTTTCTTCCCTCCTCACTTCCCTGACAGACCTGGAGGCAGAGCGACACACCAGTGTCTGCAGAGGAGTGAAACACACACACACACAATCCTACTATCCACCTGTGCCCAGTCCTCAACCTCGAGCACACTGTATATATGCACAAATATGCCTACCATCACCGCATCTTGGCAGTTAAATCAGCACGAAATAAATGGACAGAACAATGAAGCAAATAAAGTTGTTTTTTTTTTATTGCCTTTTTTTTTAGGGCCACTCCCGTGGCATATGCAGGTTCCCCGGGTAGGGGTCGAATCAGAGCTATAGCTGCTGGCCTACGACACAGCCACAGCCACATCAGATCTGAGCCGTGTCTGCCACCTACACCACAGCTCACGGCAACGCCGGATCCTTAACCCACTGAGCGAGCCCAGATTGAACTTGCAACCTCATGGTTCCTAGTCAGATTCGTTTCCCCTGCACCACAACAGGAACTCCCAAATAAAGTAAGTTCTTGAACCCATTCCCCTTTCTCCACAGATCCAGGGATAGCTACTGCTGTGGAGTGAAGCTCTGCCAGCCCCACAGGATCGTGCACTCAGTAAACCCACACTGCTTCCCTTTCCGGCTGCTCAATAAATCACCACACATAGTACCACTGGGTGAGAGGGATGCCCAGGGCCTAAAAACATCCTCCTTGTGTCTCAACACACACCCACTCCTACCACGGGTTCTTAGCAGTGTCAGCCCCAGGTGTTATTTGCCAGGAGGAAACCCTTACATCAGCCAAGGTGCCTGAGCTTTCACCTTGAGATATTATTTCTTTGGACTTGAAGGCTTTTTATAAAATGGATTTCTCTCTGTAAGAGGTAAGTCTTATGCCTCACCTGGTAGGCAGTTGAACTTCAGGTTAGCTTTGGAAAGGAGGGGGAAGAAATCAGTGTCCTTACTATAGTTGATGCATAAACATCTAGCAAGCATCTTCTACGTGCTAAGCACAGGAGCACGGGCATGGCCAAGGGGCAGTCCCTGCCCTTGAGGACACAGGCTATGCAACAGGCAATTACAAATCCCATGGCATACACACTCATACAGGAAGGAAGTATAGGCATGGAGGGGGGCACATAAGACGGCCACAGAGTCCAGACCCAGAGGGTTGGCAACGACTTCCTGGAAGAAATGAGACGTAGGAGTTTCTGTAGTGGCTCAGTGGTAATGAGCCTGACTAGGATCCATGAGGTTGCGGGTCTGATCCCTGGCCTCGCTCAGGGGGGTTAAGGATCTGGCATTGCTGTGGCTGTGGTGTAGGCCGGTGGCTACAGCTCTGATTGGACCCCTAGCCTGGGAAACTCCATATGCCGCGGGAGCGGCCCTAGAAAAGACAAAAAAAAAGAAAAAAGAAAAAAAAAGAAAGGAAGAAAAGAAATGAGATGTAGAGTGAAATTTAAAGGACGAAAAGGAGTTAGCCAAGTGACAAGTGGAGAGGTGGGAAGAATTCTAGGTAGAGGAAAGAGGAGGGCACAGGTTAAGGCCGGGGGGATGGAAAAGCATCATGTATGGGAATTAGGTGCCTACAATTGTGCAAAGGGCTGGGACAAGAGGCTCTTTTCGAGTCCAAAACCTAGGCTCAAATTTCCATTTAGCAACTATTTGCTGAGCTCATATCACATGCAAAGAGTCTTTGCTGGGAGCTCCCTGGTGGCTCCGTGGGTTAAGGATCCAGCATTGTCACTCTGGCCATTGCCTCGGGCATGGCCAAAGAAACCCACAAACACCCCCCGAAGAAAAGCAAACTTTGCTGACGTGGGGTGTGTATGTGTGAAGGAACAACCCACACATCACAATAGCATGAGCCCCACACGAATCATCACAACAGTATGAGCCCTTCCCTGTCTTGCCACATCTGGACGCAACTTCCTTAGGACTCTCAGGATCCCAGGCTGGCATCCTGCCTTGATGGCAGGTCTGGTTTGAGTCTTGGTTCTCATGTGTCCTAGCTATGGATGTGCTTTGGATTCTAGCAGCATTGATGAGAAAGTTCCAGCCTTTAGCAGAGCTTGTATTTATTCACCCCTCAGTCTCCGGAGGCAGCGGGTCACAAGTGAGGGAACAAGGCAAGGTGGCGCTGCACCCATCCTGAGTTTGAAAGGCCCAGAGACTTCATTGCTCTTATCAGAACTTAAACACAGGGACTTCCTGTGGTGGTTCAGTGGTAACAAACCTGACTAGGATCCATGAGGATGCAGGTTCGATTCCTGACCTTGCCAGTTAAGGATCCGGTGTTGCCATGAGCTGTGGTGTAGGTCACAAATGAAGCTCGGATCTGGCATTGCTGTGGCTGTGGTGTAGGCCAGCGGCTACTAGCTCCGATTCCACCCCTAGCCTGGGAGCCTCCATATGCTGCAGGTGCTGCCCTAAAGAGCAAAAAAAGAAAAGAAACTTAAACACGGAGTTCCCACTGTGGCACAGCGGGTCAAGGATTTGACTTTAACTCTACAGTAGCACAGGTTCAATCCCTGGCCCGGAACCTTCCATATGCTTCATGTGCAGCCAAAACAACAACAACAACAACAAAACTTAAACACAGGGAAAGGTGGCAAAGGCAATTATTTACAAGAGTAGCTGAGAAAAAATAAAATCTATTTTGGGTGCATAAAATCTAAAAAAAAAAAAAAAAAAAAAAAACAAGAGTAGCTGAAAGTTGGACGTCAGTATTCTGACCACGGCTAAGGAAAGGATTTGGCTTATTCTATCTAAACCTTTGGAATTTCCAGTTTGTGCAAGATGGGAGGTTGGGGTGGGTGTTGTTAGAACAGCCAGTCTCAACATGTTTGTTATCTAATGTCCTCGTGGTGGCTTCTGGGCATGAAGTCCCCAGCCAGTCCTGATGTCTACCCCCCACCCTCACCCAGGGACTCTGAGTTACCTAAAAGACACAACTTACTGCCTTTTTTTTTTTTTTTTTTTGCTTTTTTTAGGGCTATACCTGCGGCATATGGAAATCCCCAGGCTAGCTGTAGCTACCACCCTACAGTCCCAGCAGTGCCAGAGCCAAGCCGTGTCTGCAACCTACACCATAACTCAAGGCAATGCCAGATCCTTGACCCACTGAGTGAGGCCAAGGATCGAGCCCGCATCCTCATGGATACTAGTTGGGTTGGTTTCTGCTGTCCCACAACAGGAACTCCCACACCTTACCACTTTTGTCAAACACTAAATTCACCATGTTTAAAAAAAATTATTACTCAAAATCAGTCATGATAAAAATTGTCCCCAAGGAGACAGTGCTTCTGAGAAGCCACTGGCTTCAAGCCTGGTTGCTCCGCCCTTGATTGCCCTGCCTGTGACTGGGGCAAGACCCATGCCCTTCCCAGCTGTTGCAGACTCAGTCACTCTGGCATCCTTGCCTGGCCCAGGACTGCTCACCTCACAGGTGCAGGTGGAGGCTTAGACGACTTTTCACCTCCTTCCTGCCCCCTCATTTCCCTGCTGCAGCCAGGTCGCTACAGAGTGTGGGCAGACACCTGTCACACAAAGACTGATGCCGCTGATGTGTGTTGGAGTGGGGGGTGAGGAGTGAAGTGTTGGACCCGGGACAGGAGTTTGATAGGACTCTGCCACCCTAAGTGGGTTATGGCTCTGGCCCAAGTTTGGGGGGCTCCCTAGGGTGCTGTGGCTAGGGTGGCCATCCTCAGGAAGGTGGAGCAGCTGCCTCCCTGAGTCCTGGGACCCATTGCCTTCTGGAGCCCCCTCCACGTGGAGGAGAGTCTAAGACAGGACTCAAAGGCACCCGCAGACAAACCCTACGCTGAGACCTGAGAAGAGGGTGGCCTTCAAGGTGCCTGGGAGTCCCGCCTATGGGTCTGGGCAGACCTGGTACCCCCCCCCCCAACCACCTCCAAACCTGCCGCCTTGCCCCTTGCTCCTGCGGGCGGTGGGTGGCGGTGAGCCCCTCCCGGCCTTGACATCTCTGTTCCAGGGTAAAGGTAAGGACAGGCCCCTTCTGTTACAAGTGGCCCAGGGCAGTTCCTGGCTGAGTCAGCCTCGTGGGGAGAGCTCAGGGCTCGGCTGGCCAGGAGGGACTTGCCCGCTCACTTCCTCCCGTGCTGGGCAGCCCCGGTGCTGTTCCTGGCGGGTGGACGGGCAGATGGACAGATGGCTGCGGGGGAGCCCGGATCACCAGCCTGCTGGAGGGAAGCCAGGAGCAGGCGGGCAAGCAGAGGGCTGCGAGAGCCCTGCTTGGAGAGCCTTTGGGTCACAAGGGCCCCTTGGATTGCTGGAAACCGGCGCTGTCCAGCCAAAGAAGGCACTCCTTGACCCCAGCAAGTCCAGGGCCTTGCTCAGATTTCCCTTCCCTCCTGAGACATATCTTCCAGGAACTTGCTTTACAGCGTGGTGTTTCCCCCTTTAGGGCTTCTCCACACCCCTTCCCCTCTTAAGAAGCGTGGCATGTGTAGGAGGGGGAGTGCGGGGAATAATGAAGAGCATGGATTCCAGCTTCGGCATCTGGGTTTGAGTCCTGAGTTTGCTCTTTTTTATTTGTTTTTTATTTTTTTGAGCCATACGACCCTAGGTAATTTTCCATTGTTTCTTAGAGGCCAGTTTTTTCCTTTCTTTTCTTTTCTTTTTTTGCTTTTTAGGGCCGTGGCCTGGCCATATGGAGGTTCCCAGGCTAGGGGTCTAATCGGAGCTGTAACCGCCGGCCTACACCAGAGCCACAGCAATGCGGGATCTGAGCCGTGTCTGCGACCTACACCACGCAACGCCGCTCACGGCAACGCCGGATCCTTAACCCAATGAGCAAGGCCAGGGATTGAACCCACAACCTCATGATTCCTAGTCGGCTTCATTAACCACTGAGCCACGACGGGAACTCCCAGATTTTTGTTTTTTTAATCATAGAGTCCAACTTCTTCCCCTCCCTTGTTTGTCCTCTAATCTAGAGTTGGTTCTAGAGGAGCCAAAAAAATCACAGCTGAGTTTGAAAAGATGCGTAAGAGTTCACCAGATAAAGAAAGACTAGGTCAGAGTTCCCTTCGTGGCTCAGTGGTTAACAAACCCGACCAGGATCCATGAGGATGTAGGTTCCATCCCTGGCCTCACTCAGTGGGTTAAGGATCTGACATTGCCATGAGCTGTGGTGTAGGTCACGGACACAGCTCAGATCTGGTGTTGCTGTGGCTGCGGTGTAGGCCGGCAGCTGTAGCTCCTACTCAACCCCTAGCTTGGGAGTTTCCATTGGGTGGGTCCGGCGCTAAAGAAAGAATAGGTCATTTCAAGAATTGAGACAAGTCCAACTAATGTACCTAAAAGCAGCTTTTAATAAAAAGATTTACTGTGAAAAAAAAATTGAGACAAGCACAGGCAAGGCTCAAAGGCTTCTCAGGGCATGTTCTGTGGAATAATATGCAGTATGCAGGTCTGGGTAAGGGAACCCAGGTCCCCACTGAGGCCTGATGGCATAAGAGTTTAGCATGTGAACTCATGGGCTACATACACTGCCTGGGTTGGAATTCCAGCTCTACTGCTTCTTGGCAAGTTACTTAAGTTCTTTGTGCCTCAATTCCTCATCTATAAAATAGAACCATAGTAATACTCAGCTCCTAAGGATATTGTATGACAAAGTAAATTGATATATGGGGAGAACTTAGAACAGAGCTGGTGCATAGCAGGTATTTCATAAATGTGAGATATCACTACTCGAAATTCCCATGTAAGCTTTGGAGAGGTCCACCTTTTTCTTTCACCGTACAACCCAAGTACCTGCTGTCCAAGAAGCCTTCTTCGATTAACCTGAAATGCCTGTCTGTTGTGTACCCCCCAGGGCACCTCATTTCTGGATATCAACATTTTAACAAACTCATTCTCCAGCATTAGCCTGGGGAACTGGCGACATAGAGAGGGAAGTTTACTGCAGAAAATAAATCAAGGAGTTGTCTTGTGACACAGTGACTCAGTAATACATTCAGCATTCTGTCAGCAAGTATTTACTGAGCACTTACTATGTGCCAGCCGTCATGTTTCACACAGCTTTCCCTAGAGCCCCGTGGAGGAGAATTAGGTGAAGGGTGATGCATTTAAAACCAACGTTTGTCTCCAATCTCTCACCTCCCACCCACTTAAAAAATTTAACACTGATTTCGCTTCTTCAAACCCTCCTTCTTCTTCTTTTTTTTTTTTTCTTTGCTTTTTAGGGATGCACCCATGGCATATGGAGGTTCCCAGGCTAAGGGTCCAATCGGAGCTACAGCTGCGGCCTACACCACAGCCACAGCAACGCCAGATCCGATCCACATCTGCGACCTACACCTCAGCTCATGGCAATGCAGGATCCTTAACCCACTGAGCAAGGCCAGGGATCGAACCTGCAGCCTCATGGTTCCTAGTTGGATTCGTTAACTGCGGCACCATGCCCAGAACTCCTTCAAACGCTTCTTAAGGATCAGGCGTTCTAATTGGGTCAAAGTTCTAGGTTACCCAGAGAGATCATACACTCCATATCTAATAGCAGTAGGAATTCCATTATCTGATTAACCCATCTTCTGGAGCAAATGGGCTTATAAAGGGCTTTGGTGGGGCTGTGAACACTGGAAATCACATGTTTTCCTATTTGTGCATTTTTTCCCTAGGAGTTCCATGTCAGGCAACATAAGAACTAGATAACAGGACAATCTTCCCAATAGGAAACACCTAAAACATAGCAAACATTCTTTTACATGCCTAGCAAACCTTGAAGAGAAAAGAAAAAGGGAGATCTACAGGGGTAAAAGATAAACATACAAAGCAAAGAAGGAGTTCCTGTCATGACTCAGTTGTTAACGAATCCAACCAGGAACCGTGAGGTTGCAGGTTTGATCCCTGGCCTTGTTCAGTGGGTTAAGGATCCGGCGTTGCCGTGAGCCATGATGTAGGTCGCAGACGCAGCTCGGATCTGGCATTGCTGTGGCTGTGGTGTAGGCCGGTGGCTACAGCTCCAATTGGACCCCTAGCCTGGGAACCTCCGTATGCGTCGGGTGCGTCCCTAGAAAAGGCAAAAAGACAAAAAAAAAAAAGGAACAATGGGAGTTCCTGTCATGGTGCAGCAGAAACGAATCCTACTAGGAACCATGAGGTTGTGGGATTGACCGCCGGCCTCGCTTAGTGGGCTAAGGATTTGGTGTTGTCATGAGCTTATGGTGCAGGTCGCAGATGAGGCTTGGATCCTGCATTGCTGTGACTCTGGTGGAGTCTGGCAGCTGTGACTCTGATTAAACCCCTAGCCTGGGAACTTCCATATGCCTTGGGTTCGGCCCTAAAAAAAAAAAAAAAAGCAAAAGAAACTTTTTTTCTAATAAAGGAAAGAACAATGAGAAACTTGAAAACCAGTGTTGTAAGCAGCCCCTAAAGCTGTGGCTGACCTGAGGGTACAGACCAATCTTGACAACCAAAGTCTGGCGTAGAGCTGGGCCCTCAAGGCCGTGCTCTCTGGGAAGGGTGCGACCAGAGAAACCGGGCCCTCAGCACAGGGAGGGGTCGGGGATAAGGGTGTGTCTCTACTTGCGTTCTCGACTTGAAAAAAAATTACCAGTGAGAATTTGGGATCCTGTACTTCCTGTGATTTTGAGAGTAATACATGGTCTGGAAAACACAAGAAGAAGATTACAAAAATTAGGAATTAATTGGTGGTTCTTGGTGGTTTTTTTTTTTTTTTTTTTTTTTTTGCCTTTTTCTAGGGCCGCTCCCGGGGCATATGGAGGTTCCCAGGCTAGGGGTCTAATGCGAGCTGTAGCCCCAGGCTTACACCACAGCCACTGTAAGGTAGGATCCAAGTTGCATTTGCAACCTACACCACAGCTCATGGCAATGCCAGATCCTTAACCCACTGAACAAGGCCAGGGATCGAACCTGCAACCTCATAGTTCCTAGTCGGATTCGTTAACCACTGAGCCATGATGGGAAATCCAGTTGATAGTTCTTTGGAGAAGCTTTGCACAAAACTTCTCTGGAGGAGCTCCCCTTTATCCCAGGCTACATGAGATTCCCACACAAAAAGTTTGGACAAGTAAAACTCAAATACAAAAAAAAAAAAAAAATCTAAAATAGCACAGGGAGTTGCCATTATGGCTTGGTGGAAATGAATCCGACTAGTACCCATGAGGGTGCAGGTTCAATTCCTGGCCTCCTTCAGTGGGTTAAGGATCTGGTGTTGCCGTGAGCTGTGGTGTAGGTCGCAGGTATGGCTTGGATCCCTCGTTGCTGTGGCTCTGGCGTAGGCCAGTGGCTGCAGCTCCAATTGGACCCCTAGCCTGGGAACCTCCATATGCCCCGGGAGCGGCCCTAGAAAAGGCAAAAAAAAAATAAAAAATAAATAAAAAAAAAATAAAGTGTACGATTGCTGGGTCATGCAGTTACTCTGTGTTTAACCTCTTGGGAAACTAACAAACCTTTTTTTCCAAAGCAACCAGTGCATGGGTGGTTCAGTGATAGAACTCTCACCTGCCAGAGAAGCAACCAGCAGTTTTTGAAGGTTCCTTCTCTACATCTTTCTCAGTACTTGTTATCCTCTTTTTTGTTTTGTTTTGCTATTACCTCTGGGTCTGAAGGTCTATGAGAAATGGCATTAAACCTTGCTTTTATTTTATTTATAGTACAGGGCTTGTGAGCCCTGTGTCAGGCTCACAGCATTGGAAAAGAAATTTGCTCTCTGTTTACCCTTTACAATTAGGAGATCAGCCTTATCCACACTAAAAAGGTCAAGTTTTGATATTTGAAGAATCCTGATATGACACACACACTCCCTCTCAGTTGGGTTCCTAGGCTACCTGGAATGTCAGGTGATTTAATTTTGACTAGAATTGAGTTTAGGCTGCATAAGCATGGAGAGTGCTGAGTTCCTGTCGCTGCTCAGTTGTTAACGAATCCGACTAGGAACCATGAGGTTGCAGGTTCGATCCCTGGGCTTGCTCAGTGGGTTACGGATCTGGCGTTGCCGGGAGCTGTGGTGTAGGTTGCAGACGTGGCTCAGATTGCACATTGCTGTGGCTGTGGTGGAGGCTGGCAGCTGCAGCTCTGATTCGACCCCTTAGCCTGGGAACATCCATAAGACTCTGACGTGGCCCTAAAAAGGAACAAAAGAAAGAAAGAAAATACAAGTAGTTTAGCAGGGGAGCCGGGTTAGACCTCTTTCAGACAAATGAGAGGGAAGGAGAGGGATTGCTGTGTGGCCTAACAGAGTGATCAGATGTCCCAACTTGGGGAAAGCAGCCAGAAAAATCAGAGGTATTCAGAAGAAGAATGTGGCTCACCGAGGGTGAGCTCACCCTCTGGGGAGGAAATCCAACCCTAGCAGGTAGACGGCGATCCTGGGGCGAGTGCAGGGCCAGCTCTGTCCTGCCCTGACAGGTCACGGGATCCCAGCCTTGGGAGCAGGCTGAGTTGAAGCCCGGGCTCTGATGACAGCAGCAGTGTGTCTGGCACGTGAACATGCCTTTTCCTTGGGGGAAGCCAGGTGAGGTGATGTGACTTGGGGGCTTAACAGCTGCAGGGTTGGTTACTGAGCTTGCTTCCAGGCCCCGTCTTGTCTCCAGATCCTGGAATGACTTTGTTTTTCTTTTTCTTTTTTTTTTTTGTTTTTTGTTTTTTGGTCTTTTTAGGGCCACACCCCCAGCATATGGAGGTTCTCAGGATAAGGGTCTAATCGGAGCTGTAGCCACTAGCCTACACCACAGCCACAGCAACACAGGATCCAAGCTGTGTCTGTGACCTGCCCCAAGCTCATGGCAACACAGGAGCCTTGACCCGCTGAGCGAGGTCAGGGACCAAACCCTCAACCTCATGGTTCCTAGTCAGATTCATTTTCCCTGAGCCATGATGGGAGCTCCTAGACCCTGGAATGACTTTGACTTTATGCCCTTCCCATTAGGGGTCTTCTAATTGAGACATCATCGTCTGGAAGTAAGGGTGGCTTTCACAGCGTACTACCCCTATGGGAGGTAGCTGTTCAGGTGTCTGGCTTCTGGAAGCAGGGGGGCACTCCCCTCCTCTCCTGGCTTGGAAAAAGCAAGTGAGCTGCAGGCAGCCCATGTCCACAATTAGATGGTTCACTAGTCACACTAAGAAACCTGAACTTCCCGAAGTGAGTGAGCCCAGCACAGTTTCAGACACACCACCACATGCCCCTTGACTCAGTGACCCGCACTAGGAGGCTGTGAAAGCCACATGCCCAGGCACTCCAGGCACCAGGAGTCACATTGACAATGAGAACATCCGCAGGCTTGGAGCCGCTGAGAGTGCAAAGGTTCCTGGTGTGCACACTCCTGTTCTGATGAACACACACCTATCCTGATGTACACACTCAGAGCCCCCTGAGAACTACCTCCTGTGGTGGACCAAGCCCTTTCTTACAGGAAGCCTGCGTTCGGAGCAAGTCCCAAGGCTGCTTGGCTCCTTTGCTGTGAAAGAAGATTCTCCGCATCCCTCTCTTCCTTCTTCTTGACGTCTCCCTGTTTAGTAGAGAGAGAAAAGCCAGGGACGGCTATGAATTTATCCTGGAAGCCTGAGGATGGGAGGCTGTCAGGCCCTCATAAAAGCACGGAGTTAGAGAATCTAATCAGTAGGAAGGAACATTACAGAGCTCAATGTATTTGTGCTATTGGGAAAAATGAGAGGCTGGAGAGAGAAAGAGATGGGTCCATTGTTCCAGGCTGGGTGGGGCTGAGCCAGGCTTTGGTGATGTGGGAGGATGGGCAGAGAGGGTGCAGGTTCAGCCTTGCTAACGGGTTTGGTGAGCCCAGAGGTTCAATGACCTTTAGCGCTAGGAGATTGCTCACCAGATAAGCACTGAGCACCTGACTGGTACAAGTCATAGACTAAGGTGATAACAATCTGTAAGTCTTAAAATAAGTCTTGCTCTCAAAGGAATTGCAATCTAACAGTGGAGATAAATGAATAAGTGAACTGTCAGTTAAGTTTTAGGAAGAGTGCAAGAGCTTCTCTACAAAGAACATGCATATCAATGGAGAGACTTAAACATTGAAGGTTCTGCCATCTGGAAGCAATACTTGAATATGCAAAAAACCAGGGGTGGGGCACTGGGGAGGTTTCCAGGGCCAAAGGAGAGACCTAGGAGTCTGAAATACTGAATGGTTTTAGTTGCCTTTCAGGAGGTTTCATGCCTTTTTTTTTTTTTTTTTTTTTGCCTTTTCTAGGGCCGCTCCCGAGGCATATAGAGGTTCCCAGGCTAGAGGTCAAATCAGAGCCAGGGCCACAGCAACATGGGATTCGAGCCACGTCTGTGACCCACACCACAGCTCACAGCAACACCAGATCCTTAACCCACTGAGCAAGGCCAGGGATCAAACCTGCAACCTCATGGTTCCTAGTCGGATGCGTTAACAACTGAGCCACCACAGGAACTCCCTCCCACCTTGCAGGAGGTTTCAGGGGAGGGGTGGGGGCAGACTCAGGAGGGCCCGGGCCACCAACATTGTTGAGAGGAAGTGAGAGGAGGATTCTGGCCGGACAGTCTTTCCCCACCGCAGCTTCTGCCCTTCTTGGCTGGGATGGAGGCAAGCAGGGCAGCCCCCTGCCTTCACTAGCCGACTTGGAGTGAAGCCAAGAAGTTAGTTGGCTGGCAGCAGAAATGGCTGGGCATCTATGTCTGGGGGAAAGGTGCCAGCCAGCCGGGAAGAGGGAGAATGTCCCCATGTGTGCACATATACGCCAATATGGGACATGTGTGTGTAATAACACACAGAAGAGGGGCAAGTAAGTATTATAATTATGAATGAAAACAGCACAGAAACCAGGAGAACCCTACTGCCTTCTGAGCTCTTTCCTCCAACTGCCACCTCCTTGACAAGACAGCAGGACACCTGCCACGTCCTGTAGCTCCTGCAGCCACTTGCCAGGTGGCATGAAGCTCACTCCATGTCTGGCTTGGCCACAGCTGGCCTGGACTCACCTGCTCTCATCGAGCCCACACTGATGGCAGGACAAGAAGACAGACCTCTAGGTCCCCCCCCCCCTTTTTAGGGCCGCACACATGGCCTATGGAAGTTCCCAGGCTAGGGGTCAAATTGGAGCTATAGCTGCCGGCCTACGCCAGAGCCACAGCAATGCAGGATCCGAGCCATGTCTGCAACCTACACTACAGCTCACGGCAACGCTGGATCCTTAACCCATTGAGTAAGGCCAGGGATCAAACTCCTGTCCTGATGGATACTAGTTGAGTTCATTTCTGCTGCGCCACAACGGGAACTCCCCAGACCTCTAGGTCTTAAAAGTCAATAATCGCTTGATTCCATGAAGGAAAGGAAGAGCAGTGTGTCAACACACAGATGAATCCCGAACTCTCAGATGGACCTAATTTGGTAAATAGCACAGAAAGAGAAAACACTCTTAAATACATGCTTGGAGTGAATTTCCCCTTTGAGTCTTATTATCTGCGGAAGAGAGGACTAGACCGTCCCATAGCTTCTAATGAGATGAGGAAACAGGGTTTCTTCATGCAGATCTTTCCTAAGCTTTTTCCTGAACACAATTTTTCAAAACATTCATTGAATTTTTTATTATTACAATATTTGCTTGTAGTGGGAAATTGGTAACTATGGAAAACTGGAAAACAAACCCATCACCCAGCATCTGGCTCTTTAAGAACTTCCCCAGGCCCTCAAGGTGCCTGCCATAGGATGGCCCCAACACAGGAACATACACCCACACCCCACATTGATGATCATTGAGTTGAGGTCAATTAATTGTCTAGTTAATTTATTATTTTTTAATTTAAATTTTTTTTTTTTTTTTTTTTTTTTTTTGGTATTTTTGCCTTTTCTGGGGCTGCATCTGTGGCATATGGAGGTTCCCAGGCTAGGGGTCGAGTCAGAGCGGTAGCCTGTAGCCACCGGCCTGCACCAGAGCCACAGCAATTCGGGATCCAAGCCATGTCTGTGACCTACACCACAGCTCATGGCAACACCAGGTCCCCAACCCACCGATCGAAGCCAGGGATCAAACCAGCAACCTCATGGTTCCTAGATGGATTTGTTAACCACTGAGCCACAATGGGAACTCCTATCTAGTTAATTTAATGTCATATTTTGGAGACTTTCGATTCAAGGTTTATTCATTTTATTTTTTTAATATTTTTCTAACTTTTTAAAAATTACTCAATGAATTTTATTACATTCATAGTTATGTAATGATCATCACAACCTGATTTTATAACATTTCCATAATGTTTATTCATTTTATTATTGCCTTTTTAAAGATTTTGAAGCCAACATGCTGTGTTTTCCATATCTGAAATATTTTGCAAAATCATTGTAAAGTCTAGAGGCTGCACTGAAAGTCATTGAAAGGTCCAGAGGCCGCAGGCACTTGCCTGTTGTGACTAACGGATAAAAGGGCCTGCTTGGTGAAAAATGTTAACATTAATATTTAAGAGTGTAGCCTATCAGTCTCTCTCTATAAATTTTTCATGGTTAACTTAAATGGCCTATACAGGTTTTTTGGTTTCTTTGTTTATTTATTTATTTATTTATCTTTAATGGCTGTACCTGCAGCATACCGAAGTCCCCAGGCTAGAGGTTGAATCAAAGCTACAGCTGCCAGCCTACACCACAGGCACAGCAACATGGGATCCAAGCCATGTCTGTGACCTATACCACAGCTCTTGACAACACCAGATCCTTAACCCAATGAGCGAGGCCAGGCATCAAACCTGCGTCCTCATGGATACTAGTCAGATTTGTTTCCACTCGCCACAACAGGAACTCCCTGAAATCTTCATTAAAATGTTAAGAGTAGCTCTTCCTCTTTCTCCCCTTCCTGAACAATTCAGTCTTCGAGCCATTGGGTAGAACAGAGCAGGTGTCTGCAGCGAAGAAAAGGACCAGTGGTCTGGGGGGGATAACTCTTTTATTCTCTGTTTTATCCTCAGTGTCTAAAACACCATTCAGTGAATATCTGTTGAATGTATGGATGCATGAGTGAATGATTCACTCTCTCCCTTCCTTCTTGACTCTGATCAAATATCCTTTCTCAGGGAGGCCTTCCTAACCACCCTACCTAAAACAACAACTGTCCCACCCTTTCCTTCTCCCTAACTTTGTTTCATTTCTTCTTCATAACACTCAACACGACAAAACCCATTTAATTATTTTGATTTTATGGCCCCATCCACAGTATATGGAAGTTCCCAGGCCAGAGGCTGAATCAGAACCACAGCTGCAACGTACACCCAGCTGTGATGATGCTGGATCCTTTAAGTCACTGCACCAGGCCAGGGATTGAACACACACCCCTTTCTTTCTTACTTTTTTTCTCCCTTCCTTCCTTCCTGGGCCACATCTGTGGCATATAGAAGATTGGAGCTGCAGCTGCCAGCCTGTGCCATAGCCACGACACCAGATCAGAGCAGCATCTGCAACCTGCGCCTCAGCTTGCTGCACGTCGGATCCATTGAGTGAGGCCAGGGATTGAACCCACATCCTTGTGATCAGTTCTTAACTCACTGATCCACAAGAGGAGCCTCCTATCTACTGTCAGTTTTCCTTTCTTTTCTTTCTTTCTTTCTTCTTTCTTTCTCTTTCAGCCATACCCACAGCATATGGACGTTCCCAGACTAAGGGTCAAATTGGAGCTGTAGCTGCCAGCCTACACCACAGGCACTGCAACTGGGGATCCCAGATGCATCTGCGACCTACACCACAGCTCACGGCAACGACAGATCCTTAACCCACCGAGCGAGGCCACGGATTGAACCTGTATCCTCATGGATACTAGTCAGATTCATTTCCGCGGAGCCAAGACGGGAACTCCTACAGTTGGAATTCCCACAAAACCTACTTTATTACTAATTTGTTAATCATCTATCTTCCCTTACTAGAAGATGGCTCCTTGAAGAAAAGGACTATTTTGTCAATTGCTATGCTGCTCTAAACTCAGAGCAGTATCTGGCATATAGTAGGTGCTTGACAAATATTTCTTTAAAAATGAATGATAATTTTTAATATCTGAAATATTTCTTTCTTCCTTTTTTTTTTTTTTTTTTTTTTTTTTTTAAAGAACAGCTGTTCCATGACTGGTTCGGTTCCGTTTATCTGTATTCATTGTGCAACAACATTTTACCAATGATCAGTTCTGGGTGATACAGTTTTGAGCTTCTTTTTTCTTTTTCTCCCCAGATTTTCTCCCAAATGCACCTGTGACTTTTACAATTAGAGGAAAAATTAAAACTTACTAACATTTTGTAAATTAATTGCTTGAGCAACATTGTGACAACACATATGCAATGAAAGGAAACAGCCAAGTGAATTGGATGGGGAAATTGGGTCAAGAGCCTGAGGCAGCTGTGGAGGGAGGGAGGGCTATGGCACTAAAGAGCACCAGAGCAAGGTGCCCATGGAGGGGACAGCCAGCCCTGAAAATGGGCAGAGGTCACCCCAGGCAAACAGTGGCTTCTTCATCCCTACTTGGGCCGGGGGGGGGGGTGTCTAATTTTTTTTTTTCTTTTTTGGCTGCACCTACAGCATACATAAGTTCCCAGGCCAGGGAATGAACCCTCACCGCAGCTATAACCAGAGCCACAGCAGTGACCACACCAGGTCCTTAACCCACTGAGCCACTAGGGAACTCCAGAGGTCTCAATTCTGAGTTTGGTTCTGGCATAACTACCCATAGATCTGGGCCAAGTCACTTCTCCAGGCCTCCATTTCCTCGTCTGTGAAATGCAGGGCCTGAGAGAAATGGCTATTACCATGCCTTTCTACCTCAGAGGTTTTGGTTCTAGAACTTCCTCTAAGCTTCCACCTGGATGATGTGTGTGTGTGTGTGTGTGTGTGTGTGTGTGTGTGTGTGTGTGTGTGTGTCTTTGTGTCTGTGTGTGGATCCCGAGTTGCTGTGGCTGTGGCGTAGGCCAGCGGCTATAGCTCCAATTCGACCCCTAGCCTGGGAACCTCCATGTGCTGTGGGTTCGGCCCTAAAAAGCAATAAACAATAAATGAATAAATAAATAAATAAAGACTTCAAATGTTCTTGGAGTTCCCTGGTGGCCTAGCAGTTAAGGATGCATTGTCACTGCTGTGGTTTGACCCCTGGCCTGGGAACTACTGCATGCTGTGGCTGTGACCAAAAAAAGGAAAAAAGACTTCAAATTAATTAAAATTAGCAGCAGCACCTGCGGCTCCGATTCAACCCCTAGCCTGGGAACTTCCATATGCCGTGGGTGCAACCCTAAAAAGACAAAAATAAATAAATAAACAAACAATGTTTATTTCCATTGACACTTAATCCAAAATACTGGCTATATTCCTCATGCTAGACAGTACATCCTTGCAGCCTATCTTATGCCCAATACTTTGTACTTCTGCCTCCCCAACCCCTGTATTGCCCCCCACCTCTGATGGTAACAACTAGTTTATTCTCTGTATCTGTGGGTCTGTGAATATGTCTTTAATTTGTCCTCCTTTTTAAAGAATAACAGCTGTTATTCAAATATAAATCACATAGCCCAATTCACCCTTCCAAAGTGTGCAATTCAGTGGTTTACAGACTTGTGCAACCATCACCACTGTCTAATTTTAGAACATTTTCATCATCCCCAAAAGCAGTTACTCCCCACTCCCTTCGAGTTTTAGTCCCTGGCAACCACTAACCTAACTTCTATCTCTATGGATTCCTATTCTGGACGTTTCATGTAAATAGAATCATAGAATATGTATCCGTTTATTTTATTTTATTTTTTAGGGCCGCACCCTTGGCACGTGGAGGTTCCCAGGCTACAGATCTAATCGGAGCTACAGCTGCCAGCCTGCACCACAGCCACAGCAATGCCAGATCCGAGCCGCATCTTCAACCTGCACCACAGCTCATGGCAACACTGGATCCTTAATCCACTGACCAAGGCCAGGAATTGAACCCACATCCTCATGGATCCTAGTCAGATTCGTTAACCACTGAGCCATGAAGGGAACTCCCAATATTTCATTTTTATGGCTAGATAGTATTCCATTGCATTACATTTTGCTTACCATTCATTAGCTGATGTACATTTGGGTTGTTTCCAATTTTTAGCTATTATGAATAATGCTCCTATGAACATTTGTGTACAAGTTTTTTTGGTTCATTTGTTTTTCATTTGGCTCCACCCATGGCATATGAAAGTTCCCGGGCCAGGGATTGAATCTGAACCACAGCTGCAGCAACATCGGCTCTTTTAACCCACTGTACTGGGCTGGGGATAGAACCTAAACCTCTGCAAAGACCCCAACTGCTGCAATGGGATTCTCAACCCACTGTGCCACAGCGGGAACCCCAAGACATATTCTTCAAATGGACCTGCGATCATAAGATCAAATTTGTGGAGCTAATATGTTCTTAGTATTATGCCTATATGGTTCCCTTTTTTCTTTTTAGGGCCACACTTGCGGCCTATGGAGTTTCCCAGGCTAGGGGTTGAAATGGAGCTACAGCTGCTGGCCTACACCACAGCCACAGCAACGCCAGAGTCAAGTCTTCAACCTACACTACAGCTCACAGCCTACACTGGATCCTTAACCCATTGAGCAAGGCCAGGGATCAAACCTGCGTCCTCACAGATCCTAGTCAGATTCATTTCTGCTACGCCACGACGGGAACTCCAGGACAAGGATCTTGATATAAGTAGGCCCAGTACCTACCCAGGGAGGACAGTCAATAATATTTGTAGTTGACAGATGGGAAAGCACTGAGCTTTATTCACCCAAACGCTGTTGCCTCCTTATGGAGTGATGTCTAGATAATGGCAGTGAATGTGTGGGACAAGTAATTGTTGGAATTCTCATAGTTCTTCCTTCGAATTATGTGAAAATAAAATTTTAGAGCTTTACAATAAGCAGAGCCCAAAGGATTATTGTGGAATTCCTGTGTCCACTCACTGAACATAGGCTACTATGACCAAAGCCCATCATTGGGAATTTTGCAGTGGATGATACAGATAATGTTAACACTTAACCAAATGTTTTCGGAGCCAGGCACTATTCTCAGTGCTTTATGTGGATTAACTCCTTTAATTTCCAGGTGACGACTGTCATTATCCCATATAACAGCTGAAGAAACTGAAGTACCTAAAGCTTAAAGGATTCGCCCAAGGCCCCCCACTAGCAAGAGGTTGGAGGACGCCTGGCAGTGTGACATCAGAGCTGGAGCCTGTCCCAGGAACCGTGCGAGAGACGAGTCCCTGAGTCCAGCACAAAAACAGATGAAACTCTAGTGTAATAAAAGACCAAAAATTCCTGCAGGCTGAGTAGAAGCGCTCATTTCAAATTGCCTGCCTGCCAGCACGTCTCCGTCTCCAACTTTCTCCCTTCCCCGCCTTCCCGGCAGCTCCTCCTCTGACAGCGGAGTACCCGCAAAGTAGGTGAAAGGTCGCAGCTGGGATTCGCTCCTCCCTTGTCTCCCAATCCCTTGTCCACAAAGCCGGCCGAGCGAAGGGAGCTCCCGGATTCTTGTTCGTTCAGTCCAGGCATGCAGAACCGACAGTCCTAGAGCTCAGGGGACCCTGCTAGAGTCACCAGCCCCCTCGAGCTTTCGTTCTCTCCGCTCCTCCCCAGGAGGAAGGCAGTGAAACCACCGACCGCCTTCCTTCCACTACGCACCCCCCCCCCCCCCGCCCTCGTTCCCCAGGGGCCTCCCAGATCCCAGCACTCTATTTCCGAGATTCGTCCCTGGGCGCTCTCACGACTGAACATTTCTTTGGTTTGCGGGGGTGGGGATGGGTGAGGCTGGTCTGTGACCCTCTAGCTCTTTGGTTCAATTTCTAAGCACCCTTAAAAATCATCGCCACGTTTTATATGAGGACACCGAGACCCAAAGGGACTCGTCGGCAGGCACTGAGGCCCAGGTACCAGGGCCAAATGAGTATTTCACATTTTCCTAGTGTGATACATTCTCTTAGAAAGCAGGAGTTATGATGTAAGAAGCCCTCACCATTTCAGACAGCAATGGCAAATTAACCTCAGGCTTTGGAATGCAGGGTGAGAAGTGGCATCTGGAATCCTGGTACCTCAAGGAAGTGGAACAAAGTCAGCTTTTCAGTCCCGGGAATGAAGAAAACTGGGAGTAGGGGATGGAGTGGGGGGTCTGAGGCCCTCTTACAATGTGTGCTTTGTTGAAATTGCTGGCGAAGAACCCATCCCCCACCACCCTTGGATTGGGGCATCTCCAGTGTGTTTTCCACCGACTTAATTTGGGGCAGGAAATGCGCCTTCCGATTCCTTTAGAAGCTTCCCACAGCAAGAAAAGGCAGAGGAAGTTAACAGACAACGCCTAGGCCCATTGCTGACCCTAATGACTCAGAAGCCGGCGGCGTCTGTTTCTGAACCAGCGATGGCCGCGAGCGCAGCCCACCGCGCGAGATCCCAGACCGCCCCCGCCTAGGGGCGGGGCCGCGGGCTTGCGTCAGGGCTCCAGTGCGCGTGCGCGGGCTCGGCGCGGCCGCGGCTATAAGTGGTCGGCGTGGGCCTAGCTCCACGCTTAGCCGCGGGCTGCCGTTTTGTTTCCGGAGACGCGTACTGTCTCGCGGTGCTCTTGGCGGACCCTCATCCCTTCCTGGAGGTGAGCGGCCCTACGGGTTTCCACGACTCCCCACCCCCCTGCCCCTGGCGCGCCCCGCCCCACCCGGGTCCCCACTCAGCCGCCCAGTCCTGCTTTCTCCAGGGGTGGCCCTAACTAGAATCCACGTGCCCACCCCATGCTCGCCAGCTTGGAGTTAGGCTCCAGGCCCTGCCTTGCCCTCGCAGAGCACGCCTAGCGTCTTCCTGGCATGGCTCTTGGCGTCTTGTTTGTAGTAAGTGCCTATTTTCTTGTCTGTGGCCTTAGACTGTAAGGCACGCGCGGGGCGGGTTCTGCTACAGGACCTCAGGTGGTTCCGGTACCTTTCAGGGTGCCTGACACACTGAGGGGATTTCAGTGTGTACTTGTTATTTAAGTGAACTCGATAGATTTGACTCCCTTCGAATTATGTTGACTTTCAGGAAGTTTATGGGTTTTTTTGGTTTTGTTTTGTTTTGTGCCTTTTCTAAGGCCGCTCCTGTGGGTCAAATTGGAGCTGTTGCTGCTGGCCTGCACCACAGCCACAGCAACGCCAGATCCCAGCCGCATCTGCAACGTACATCACAGCTCACCGCAACGCCGGATTCTTAACCCACTGAGCGAGGCCAGGGATCGAACCCTCGACCTCATGGTTCCTAGTCGGATTTGTTAAGCACTGAGCCACGTCGGGAACTCCCATAAAGTTTATGATTAGCCGGAACCTGCCTGAGATGTGAGGGAGACTAATTTGCTTTCTCAAGGGCATGTTCTTATATCCCGTCCCGTCCCCCACATCCCCCCAACACAGAGACAGAACTTGGTTTTTTTATTTCAGGAAAGTTTTGGGTCCCTGGACTGTGGCACAGGGATGGTGCATACCTGGCAGAAGGAAAAGTATCCCGGTGCTCTTGAATTAGTCCGGAAAGCTAGAACTAGTTTTTCAGCCATGGAGTTTACAGTGTAAATATACTTGGAGATTCTGCTATGGTCCCTGTCTCCCTGGCTGGCTGAGCTCTTCTTAGCTTCATAGGAAGATGGAAGGGTAGAGCTGGAGGCATGCTTGTCTCCAAAGGATGAAGATTAACTTCGCTCTTTTTCCTCAGGACCCAGAGGCCTTCTAGAAGCAGAAGGCAACTCTGCTGCTCTACAAACGAGTGGGATCCTTTCAGCCATGAAGCAGGTGTTGCAACTCTATCTCTTAGGTGTGGTCCTGACCCTGCTCTCAGTTTTCGTTAGACTGATGGAGACCCTGGGGGGCTTACTGGAGAGCCCATCACCTGGGAGCTTCTGGACCACCAGAGGTCAACTAGCCAACACAGAGGCCCCAAGAGCCTTCCAGAACATCCATCCAGAGGAGTGTGATAGGACCTCCCTGCACCGGCTATAACCTTGGAATACCGGCCTGACTACATCCAGCCAGCTGTCCCAGTTCCTGTGCAGGCAGCCTCAGCATCAGTGTTATCAGAGAACTGTTAACTAGGCCTTTGAAGGGCCTCTCCATTTGGATACTCCTTGCTCTGGAATAAGCCTGTTTAATACACAGATGTGAGTGTGTTGCCTGTGACTGTGGAATGGAGCGACTGCACACTTCTCCCCAGAGTCTGCTGTATGCTTTGCTGTCCTTGGCGGCATGGCTCTGCCTCCTCTTAGATGAAGGCTTGTGCTGCAACTTCAGCTTTTGGGAGATGGTATTATTTTCAACCCTGTTTTCTAAGCATCTGCCAAGAGGACCTTTGGACTTGGATGTCTCGTGGTCAGTTTCTTTGATGTTCAGCTTCTCTTCCATGAGAGCTCCTCTATGCAGATAACAGCTGAAGAGGTGTGTAGGTGGGCTGTAGGCCTGGAGGGGTGGGGGGGGTTGGGGAGGTGAGGTATTCAGTGTCTCGTTTTCATTCTGTATTTTTAAGTGTTCTCCTCCAGCATAGCGTGTATTGTGTATTGGTCTGGAGGGGCAGTAGGATGACAGTGCCTGCAGAGGACATGGACATTATGGCCACCATGTGGCTTAAATTTTTTTAATGAAATAAAGTTGAATGTGTTTCACTGTGTCTTGTTGACTTCTGCCCTTGAAATTAGTGGTAGGGGGAATTCCTGTTGTGGCTCAATGGAAGTGAACCCAACTAGGAACCACAAGGTTGCAGGTTCAATTCCTGGCCTTCCTCAGTGGGTTAAGGATCCAGCGTTGCCGTGAGCTGTGGTGTAGGTTGCAGATGCGGCTTGGATCTGGCGTGGCTGTGGTGTAGACTGGCAGCTGTAGCTTTGATTCAGTTCCGAGCCTGGGAACCTCGATAAGCTGACAGTGCGGCCCTAAAAAGCACAAAAGAGAAGAAAAGAAAAGAAATTAGTGGTAGGAAGGATCTTGATTAGAAGATCTGAGGTTTCACATCCTAAAGCTTTAAACATTTTGTTTAAAACGTGAGGTGGAGTTCCCGTATGGTCCCGTGGCTGAGGACTCGGTGTTGTCACTGCTGTGGCTGGGTTCGATCCCTGGCCTAGGAACTTTGCATCAGGCTGGTGTGGCCAAAACCAAGCAAAAAGCCCACACAAGGCAAATACACCTCTGAACTTGGAGGCAGGTGCGCTTGAGTCTGCCCTGTATCAACCAGTTGTCTGAACTTAGGCTGTTTTCAGTCCTCTCTTGACTCTGCCCAGACCTAAAGAAAAAGAAAAATGGTCATTTCTTCTGGCCCCTCGCCTTCAGTCTCCGGAGAAGAGACTCAGTTTAAGTAGGCCATGGGCCTTTTCTCTGCATTATCCGCCACAACGGCTCCTCGATTCTGAGTGTTCTCCAGGTCAGCTGGTGAAAGGGCCGTACCCCACAATGATTGTTTCTGCTCTCCCAGATCTAAGCAGCTTAGCCTTTCCACAGAAATGAAGGGTTTTTTGTTTTTTCTTGAATTCATTTCTCCTCCACCCCACCCCATGTTGAAACAACTGTCACTCCTCTGCCTATGGTAGTTGACACACTCCTCTTGGTATACACGTCATTTTGTTTCCTGAGTGCCACTACCCTAGGAACCAGTGGTGTGGGCATGACTTTGTTTGCTGCACTGTGGTGCTCACTTCTGCTGCTTACAAGCATTTCCAGCTTCCCACCTGGGCACATGATAAAAGTGTACTCCCTGGCCTTTTGTGGTTGGCTGTGCTTATGTGACTTTTCTTGGTAGAGGAGTCCTCTCAAAAATATAGTTGGCTTTTTTTTTTTTTTTTTCTTTTTTAGCCACACCCACAGCATGTGGAAGTTCCTGGGCCAGGTATTGAACCTGAGCCACTGCACTGACAATGCCAGAACCTTAAGTTCTGCACTGCTAGGAAGCTCCTATAGTTGGCTTTTTGTCTTTGATTTCAGGCAGTTTCAGGTGCCAGTAGCTGCACTTTTCTAGACGTATGTTTTAAATTTGATGTCTTGGAGTTCCCGTCGGAGCGAGGCGGAAATGAATCCGACTAGGAACCATGAGGTTGCGGGTTTGACCCCTGGCCTCATTCAGTGGGTTAAGGATCTGTCGTTGCCGAGAGCTGTAGTGTTAGGTCGAAGACGAGGCTCGGATTTGGTGTTGCTCTGGCAGTGACATAGCCTGGAAACCTCCATGTGCCACGGGTGTGGCCGTAAAAAGAAAAAAAAGAAAAGAAAAAAGAAAATTGATGTCTTTTCTCATTCCCATGCCTCTCCAACTTCTTTGGGAGCATTTTGATCTTTCAGTTGCAGAGCTGCACCTGAAGTCTCTTCCCCAGGCAATTTAGTTTAATTGAAATGGTTTACTGGGTGACTTTTTTTTTTTCTTTTTGGGCCTGAACCTGTGGCATATGGAGGTTCCCAGGCTAGGGGTCCAATTTGAGCCGTAGCCGCCCGCCTACACCACAGCCACAGCAACACCACAGCTCATGGCAACTTTGGATCCTTAATCCACTGAATGAGGCCAGGGATCGAACTGTTGTCCTCATGGATCCTAGTCATGTTTGTTACCCCTGAGCCATGACAGGAACTCCAAGGAAAAGCTTCTTAGAGGATCTGAATTTTTAAAAATAAGTTGGTGATCAAATTAGGATAGAGTTTCCTAGCAAACAGTATGAGCAAGGGCGTGGAGATGAGACTAAGCACAACATATTTAGAAAACTGCAAATGTGATAAAATAGCTGTTATTAGTTTGAAGGCTTAACTCTAGTGCCATCTAGTGGAATAAAAGGAAAGGAGGAAATTTTTTTTTTTTTTTTTGCTTTCTAGGGCTGCACTGGTGGCCTAATGAAGTTCCCAGGCTAGGGGTCAAATCAGAGCTGCAGCTGCTGACCTGCTCGGGATCTGAGCCTCATCTGTGATGCTGAAGCTTGCAGTAACATCAGATCCTTAACCCGCTGAGAGAGGCCAGGGATCAACCCACATTCTCATGGGTATTAGTCAGGTTCTTTACCTGCTGAGCCACAGTGGGAACTCCCAGGAAGTACTTTAAATGTATGCTGTGTAATGCTTTCTGGGTTTGAAGGGCTGCATTCCTAAAGCTTAATTAAGATGATATCAGAATATTAAGGGCTGGAAGATATGATTTAGTTCAACACTGTCCAATAAATATATAAAAGCCATCCTTATGATTTAAAATTGTCTAGTGGTCACATTAAAAAGAAAAGACAAGAAAAGATATTTATTTATTTATTTATTTTTTGTCTTTTTGTTGTTGTTGTTGCTATTTCTTGGGCTGCTCCCGCGGCATATGGAGGTTCCCAGGCTAGGGGTTGAATCGGAGCTGTAGCCACCGGCCTACGCCAGAGCCACAGCAACGTGGGATCCGAGCCGCGTCTGCAACCTACACCACAGCTCATGGCAACGCCGGATCCTTAACCCACTGAGCAAGGGCAGGGACCGAACCTGCAACCTCATGGTTCCTAGTCGGATTCGTTAACCACTGCGCCACGATGGGAACTCCAAGAAAAGATATTTTAAACAAATTTTAGTTAACCCAATATATTAAAAATATTTCTGGGAGTTCCTGTTGTGGCACAGCAGAAACAAATCCGACTAGGAACCATGAGGTTTCGGGTTCAGTCCCTGGCTTCGCTCAGTGGGTTAAGGATCTGGCATTGCCATGAGCTGTGGTGTAGGTCACAGATGCAGGGGATCAGGCATTGCTGTGGCTGCGGTATAGGCTGGCAGCTGTAGCTCCGATGAGACCCCTAGCCTGGGAACATCCATATGCCTCGGGTTCGGCCCTAAAAAGAGACAAAAGACAAAAAAAAAATTTCCCAATGTAATCAACATAAGTTATTAATGAGATGTTTTGCATTGTTTTATTTTTGTATTAAATGTGTATTTGTGTATTGGTATTTTACACATCTGCATTTGGATTAGCCGCATTTCAAGTGCTAATGATAACATGTAGCTAGTGGCGCCTATGTTACATTTTATAGCAGAGGAAACAGAAGGAAACTAAATAACTTAGATGATATCATTGAATTAATTGGTGGTTTATTCCAAGTATGCAGCTTTTTTTGTCTACATCATGTTTTTTTGGGGTTTTTTTTTGTTTGTTTTTCTTTTTCAAGGACTCTTCAAATTGCAGCACAGGAAAATATGTCTGTAATGAGCTTTTTCTCCTTAAAGCTAATTCTTATATAGGTACATGTGAAATTTTTTTTCCTAAGAAAAATTTTTTTTTCTTTTTAGGGCCACACCCACAGCATATAGGGGTTCCCAGGCTAGGCGTCTAATCTGAGCTGCAACTGCTGGCCTACACCACAGCCACAGCAACACAGGATCCTTAACCCACTGAGCGAGGCCAGGGATAGAACCCGAAGCCTCATGGATCCTACTCAGGTCATTAACCACTGAGCCACGAAGGGAACTCCTTTCCTAAGAAAATGTAACAAAATTAAAATTCTGCAATGGCTATAACTTATGATATTTATTTTACATGCTCATAGACTATCAATAATGCCAACAAACGTAATTTGCTTTATATGGTAAACATATACCAACTTTATAACTCATTACTCATCACTTAAACATTAACAGTCTTTATTACTGTTTTCTACTAGACCGTGTCCATATACATCAGGCATTTCTTTTTTTTTTTTTTTTTGCTCTTTTGCTTTTTAGGGCTGCACTTACAGCCTATGAAAGTTCCCGGGCTAGGGGTCAAATTGGAGTGTAGCTGCTGGCCTACACCACAGCCACAGCAACACTGGATCCAAGCCATGTCTCCTACCTACATCACAGCTCATGGCAATGCTGGATCACTAACCTGCTGAGCGAAGCCAGGGATTGAACCTGAATCCACATGGATACTGGTCAGATTCGTTTCCACTGGGCCACAAAGGGAACTCCCAGGCATTTCTATATTGTAAAAGTATGAGTGCAATTTGGACTCATTTTTCCCTTTGTTTAACATTATGAAATGCAGAATTAAATAATTGATGAAAGAGGTAGTTTTATGTAATTTGAGGAATTCTAAATTGGAGAACATTTTAGTCATAAAACTTATTAGAATATTTATGTAAGAAGGGGTAGGAAAAATTAAATGTACTGTCTTGGTATAAATATGTATGAACATTCTCTAAAAGGATAAGCAAGAAATGACAACAGTGGCTTCATTTTGGGAGAAAGATGGAAACAGCCAGTGACGGGTGGGAAGGAGACTCTTCACTGTCTCCCTTTTGATACTTTTTGATGTTTGTACCTTGTGAATGTGGTACTTGTTCAAAATTTTATTTTTAAAATGCCTATAATCAAACTTTTTCTTTTACAATTTCTTTTTTTTTAAAGCCTTCTGAAATTTCAGTTGGGGGATTTGATCCAATCTTCAAATTGGTTTGGGGTGAATTGTCATCCTAATGTTGAATCTTCCAGTCCATGAGCATATCTCTCCTTTTGTTGTTATTGATAAGGAATTTTGTGTCTGTGTTCACAAGTAATGCTTATCTAAGGCCTTTTTTGTTCTTCTTGTCTTGACCTGGTTTGGGTAATGCCCTTTCCTGAGTTTGTGTTAAGATGGACATTATTTATTCCTTAAATGTTTGATAGACTCCTCCAGTGAAGCCATTTGGGACTAGAGTTTTATTTGTCGTGAGAGAACAAATTCAGTATCTTTGATGAATGTATGTATTTGATTTTTCCTGAATCAGCTTTAAAAAATTTTTTTATTATTTATTTATTTATTTAGGTCTTTTTGCCTTTTCTAGGGCAGCTCCCGTGGCATATGGAGGTTCCCAGGCTAGGGGTCGAATCAGACCCTATGCCAGAGCCACAGCAACGCGGGATCCGAGCTGTGTCCTCGGCCTACACCACAGCTCATGGCAATGCCGGATCCTTAACCCACTGAACAAGGCCAGGGATTGAACCTGCAACCTCATGGGTCCTAGTCAGATTCGTTAACTACTGTGCCACGATGGGAACTCCACAGCTCTTTTTTTTTTTTTTTAAATCAAAGTTTTTTCTAAGTTGGTTTTAGTAATTTTTATGTGAGACCATTTATGTAGCACATCTAAACTGCCAAGTTTATTGGTATTACATTGTTAAACTATTTCCTTATACTTTTAAAATCCACAAGCTCTGTAGAGAAGTCCTCTCTTTTCCAGATTGGCAAATTTTGTTTTCTCTCTTTTTTTTTCTAGATCCCTCTGGCTACAGGTTTCTCAATTTTTATACATTTTGATTGCTTTTTAACAATTTTTAAACTTTTGGTTTTATTGATTTTTCTCTGTCCATTTTCTTTTCCTTTCTTTTTTTAGGGGGGAGGGGTGGTGTACCCGAGGCAAGTGGAAGTTTCTAGGCCAGGGATCAAACCAATGCTACAGCAGCGACTCAGACTGCTGCAGTGATGCCAGATTTTACTTAACTCACTGTGTCACAAAGGAACTCCATCTCTGTCCATTGTCTATTTTGTCAATGGACAAAATTGCCAAAATTTAATTGTTCCTCTTTATCATTTACTTCATTCTATTTACTGTTTAATTTGTTCTTTGTTCTAGCTTTCTTAGATGAAACTTAAATAATTGATTTTTGGACTTCTCCAGTAGTCATGTAAAACTATAATTTTCCCTCTAAGCACTGCTTTCAGTGCATCTCAAAAATTTTGATATGTTGTGTTATCATGTTGTTAAAAATATTTTATAATTTCCCTGGTGATTTCTTCTTTGGTGATAGTTATTTAGAAGTATATTATTTAATTTCCAAATAACTTGACATTTTCCAAATGTTTTCTTTTATTCATTTCTAATTTCCATTGTGATAAGAGAACATATCCTCTATAATTTTATCTATTTGAAATTTATTGAGACTTGTTTTATGGCTCAGCATGTGGTTTATCTTGGTGAATATTTAATGCACCTGAAAAGAATGTGAGGTCTTCTTTAAGTATCAACTACATAAAGCTGATTAATAGTTATCCAGGTCTTCTCTATCCTTTTTTATTAGATAAACTTGAGACTTTATTAAGATTTTTTTGTCAATAATTACTTTTTTAACATTTATTATTTTTTTTATTACTCAGTGAAATTATTGCATTTAAGGTCTTCTCTATCCTTATTGATTTTTTTATCTACTTGTTCTGAATTTCTGAGAGGAATGATGAGATATTTGACTCTAATTATAGACTTGTCTGTTTCTCCTATCAATTTTTGTTTCATGCCTTGTGAAACTGTTATTGGAGATACATATATATATATATATTTAGGTACATATGTATATATTTAGGTTTGTTAGTTCCTAGTAAATTTATCTCTTTGTCCTCTTATTTATTTTTTTATGGCCACACCCATGGCATATGGAAGTTTCCCAGGCCAGGGTCAAACCCACACCATAGCAGCTACCTGAGCTGCTGCAGTGACAATACGGGATCCTTAACCCACTGCACCACCCAGAAACTCCAGTGTATGTATTTAAAAATTTTACCTACAGCGTTCCTATTGTGGCATAGCTGTAACGAACCCAGTTAGTATCCATAAGGATGTGGGTTTGATCCCTGGCCTTGCTCAGTGGGTTGGAGATCCTGTGTTGCTGTGGCTGTGGCTTAGGCTGGCAGCTGCAGCTCCGATTAGATGCCTAGGCTGGGAACCTCCGTATCCTGCTGGTTCAGCCCTAAAAAGGAAAAAAAAATTACTTAACATATTTACAATTTTTAGTAATCTTATTTTTGTATAGATGTAGGTTTATAGCTTTTATTATATTTGGAAAGTGGCCCACCCTTTTTTCTTCAAATATGTATCTTTACCTTAGGAAGTAAAGAGATATGTCTAAGACAGCCCTGATCACATGTCCACAACTCTGATTAGACTACTTTTAGAGCTGGTAATGAGTCTTCCAATATGTGGTATATTTTGTATATAATTGCTTCTCAGCGAATATTTGTAGAGCCATACATAGATATTTCTTTAACACTCTTTATTTTAAAGTTTATTTACTTAAGGGGTTCCCATCGTGGCTCAGTGGTTAGCGAAGCCGACTAGCATCCATGAGGACGTGGGTTCGATTCCTGGCCTTGCTCAGTGGGTTAAGGATCTGGTATTGCCATGAGCTGTGGTGTAGGTTGCAGATGCAGCTCAGATCCTGTGTTGCTGTGGTTCTGGCGTAGGCTGGCGGCTACAGTTCTGTTTGGACCCTTAACCTGGAAACTTCCATATGCCGCAGATGCGGCCCTAAAAGGCAAAAAGACAAATAAGTAAATAAATGAAAATAAAAGTTATTTATTTAAAAAGGAAATACATGCTCATGGTAAATAATTCAAACTAACTAAAACGTATATACTGTGAAAAATAAGTCCTTTATTTTTTTCAACAGAGTTACCAATGCCCTACTCCTCCTAAGGAAACCACATTTTTATCCTCCCAGAAATTTCTGGGCATGTTCAAGCATGTTCAACGAATATATGGATACATATTCTTTTAAAATTCCTTTACCCAAGTGATAGCATATTATATATACTGTTTGGCATCTTGTTTTAACTTCACAGGTCTTGGTAACCGTTCCATAATCAGCATATATAAAACTACTTTATTCTTTCATTGTCTGCAGAATGTTACAGCATATGGGTTATGGTTATGGTTAAGGCTAGGGTTTATATCATAATTTAACTGGTGCCCTGTTGATGGACATTAAGTTGCCTCCAGTCTTTTGTTACTGCAAACAGTGTTGCAGTGAATATTCTACTTATTTAACGCTATAACTTAGGACATAAGTCAGGTTCGCTAGCACACGGGGCCATGCTGATGTTCTCTGTGTCATTTAAATTTTTGCTTTATGCTGTGAACATTGTATGAGAAATTTCCTACTTTTTTTTTAATAAGAAAGGGATAAAAAATGTCAGTAACAGAGAGCACTGTGATAAGAAAGCAAAAGTAATAACCTTGAAGAGTGTTTGAATGTTTAAAATCTGGCCTTGGAGTTCCCATTGTGACTCAGGGGAAACGAACCTGACTAGTATCCATGAGGATGCGGGTTCCATCCCTGGCAGGTTCCATCCCTGGCACCGATGTTGCTATGGCATAGGCTTGAAGCTACAGCTTGGATCCGACCCCTAGCCTGGGAATTTCCATATACTGCAGATTTGGCCTCAAAAAAAAAAAAAAAAAAAAAATCCTGGCCTTATGGCTTAGCAGGTTGAGAACCCAGCATAGTGTCTGTGAGGATGCAGGTTGGATCCCTGGCCTCACTCAGTGGGTAAAGGATCTGGCGTTGCCTCAAGCTGCGGTGTAGGTCGCAGATGCAGCTCAGATCCAGATGTTGCCATGGCTGTGGCATAGGCCAGCAACTGCAGCTCCCGTGCAACACCTAGCCCCGGAACTTCCATATGCTGCAGGCCATTAAAAAAAAAAAAAATCTTGGCGTTATAGACTCTGTATTAATGAAAAAGAAAAGTTTTCTAATAAGCAGGTCTTAAGAAGAAATGAGCTAATGAGATAAAAGCTCCTGAGGCTCTGATGTAATAGCTTTGGGGGAACAACGAGAAGCAGGTTTCCCTCTGGATGATAAGAGAAACACCAGGAGATTTAACCCCAGTCATGGGTGGACTGCAGCAGTGTGTGTTCATTTTTGCTTGTTTGTTTGTTTGTTTTTGCTTTTTAGGGCTACACCCATGGCACATGGAGGTTCCCAGGCTAGGGGTCTAATCTGAGCTACAGCTGCCAGCCTATACCACAGCCACAGCAACACAGGATCCTTAACTCACTGAGCGAGACCAGGGATCGAACCTGCAACCTCATAGTTCCTAGTTGGATTTGCTTCTACTATGCCAATATGGGAATTCCGAGTTCTTTTTTTATTTTTTTTTTAATTTTACTGGAGTATGGTTGACTTGCAATGTTGTATTAATTTCAGGTGGACAGCAAAGCGATTCAGTTATACATATAAATATATCCATTCTTTTTTCCCATAGAGGTTGTTATAAACCACTGAGTAGATTTTCCTGTGCTATACAGTAGGTTCTTGTAAATCAGCTATTTTATACAGTGGTCTATATATAATATTCCCACCCTCCCAATTCCTCCCTCCCCTGACTTGAGAGTTTAAAGGACGAGAAAACTGACTAACCATTTTGGCTTATTCCTTGACCAGGCACTAAAGTGAGAGAGCCTGGTAGCTGTCCAGCCAGAGTCTGAGAGGGAGAACTAATGGCTCATCCCTCCTCAACTTCATGCAGCCTGAGGAAGGCTTTAAGTGGAAGTTTTTATCCTGGAATCAGGAATAGGAGATTGTGGTGGGAGAACAGGTGCCACTGCAGTGGGGTGCTAGTCAATGTTTATGTTTAATAACCAGCTCTCCTCGGGGGGGAATATATATACATATATGTGTGTGTGTGTGTGTGTTTGTGTGTGTATACACACTTAATATATTCTATATATATACATATACTTAATACATATAAGTAAACATGTTCCTTTCTTAATTTTACTTTATGAAATTTTTACTTAAAATGTACTTTATGTATACCACACAGTTTACAACCAACAACAGAATATACAATACTCTTTATTGTCATTTTCAGATAGTCACTTGATTCTCACAGAAAGCTTCCATGGATTTTTGTCCAACTTTTGTCTTTTTTTTTTTCTTTTTAGGGCTGCACCCTCAGTGTATGGGAGTTCCCAGGCTAGAGGTCAAATCAGAGCTGCAGCTGCTGGCCTACGCCACAGTGACAGCAATGCCAGATCCAAGTCAAGCCTGCAGTCTGCACTGCAGCTCCTGGCAACACCAGATCCTTAACCCACTGAGCGAGGCCAGGGATGGAGTCCAAGTCCTCATGGATACTAGCTGTGTTTGTTTACCGCTGAGCCACAACAGGAGCTCCAAACTTTTGAATGCTTAACCAACCTGTGAAACTGGCAAACCGGTGTGGTTCCAACATGGATGTTGGCTAGTTTTTCCACCTTCATTAAATGAATAAGGTGAATGTGAAGTAACAAATTTGCATGTTGGAACTTTATCTGTTCATTAATGGCAGGCAGTTTCTTTGCTGATTTAGATGATACCTTTAAAGGAGTTCCCATCTTGGCTCAGCGGAAACGAATGTGGCATGAGGACACAGGTTCCATCCCTGGCCCTGCTCAGTGAGTTAAGTATCTGGCCTTGGCTCAAGCTATTGGTGCAGGTTGCAGACATGTCTTGGGTCCCGCGTTACTGTGGCTGTCGTGTAGGCAGGCAGCTGCAGCACCAATTCCACCCTTAACCTGGAAACTTCCATATACCTTGGGTATGGCCCTTAAAAAAAAAAAAAAAAAAAAAGTAATAAATGCCAAAACTCATCATTACTTTTTTTTTTCTTTTTTTGTCTTTTGTCTTTTGAGGGCCAAACCTGCGGCACATGGAGGTTCCCAGGCTAGGGGTTTAATAGGAGCTGTAGCCACCAGCCTATGCCACAGCAACACCGGATCTGAGCTGTGTCTGCGACCCACACCACAGCTCAGGGCAGCGCCGGATCCTTAACCCACTGAGCAAGGCCAGGGATCGAACCTGCAACCTCATGGTTCCTAGTCGGATTCGTTAACCACTGCGCCACGACGGAACTCCTATTACCTTTTTTATTTACTTATTTTAAAATATTTTTTGTCTTTTTGCCTTTTCTAGGGCCGCTCCCACGGCGTATGGAGGTTCCTAGGCTAGGGGTTGAATCAGAGCTGTAGCCGCCGGCCTACACCACAGCCACAGCAACGCCAGATCCCAGCCATATCTGCGACCTACACCACAGCTCACGGCAACACCGGATCCTTAACCCACTGAGCAAGGCCAGGGATCGAACCTGCAACCTCATTGTTCCTAGTTGGATTCGTTAACCACTGAGCCACGACGGGAACTCCCCTATTACCTTTTTAAAATTCCAACTTATTTAGTTGTAATTTTGTATAATCAATTTTTTTTTTTGGCTGCACCAGCAGCATATGAAAGTTCCAGGGCCAGGGATTGAACTTGTGCCACAGCAGTGACAATGCTGGATCCTTAACCTGCTGAGCTGCCAGGGAACTCCTATAATTAATTTTTCAATAATAGCTGTGTTTAACAACTGGCTCATACAATTCCTGAAAATTTAACAGTTGGCTCTCTTGATCTTTCCTGCAATGCTCTAGCATACCACTATATCACACTTCCTCATTTGCTCACAGTTTCCAAATAAATAAGCCTCTTTGCTTAATAGCCTATTTTTAATTCTTATTTTATCCCATGAGAGGGGAGAGGGAAGACTGGGCTGAACTGCTGTCCCCCATCCTGAGCTCCCCTGACCCAGCGAGGGCCTGACATTATGCCAAGGTCACACAGAGAAAGTTTTTGTGAGAGGCTTTGCCATGAGTGAGGAGGATTGAAGGCTCCCTTGCTGCTCTGGCCCCCTTTCGGACTTGCTGTAACCTTGGGAGAGTCCTTTTCCTTATATGTGAGGGGAGCCTGAGGGAAAAATGGAGCAGGCTGTTACTGCTGGTTTGCAGGGAGTAGGAAAGGGGAGAAAAATGCCCTGCTCATCCCCAACTTTCCTTGCCTCTTTTTTTTTTTTTTTCCTTTCCTGTTGTTACTCATCACATTCCTTGATGTCATTCCTGCCATTATGAGCCGACAGGTGCTCCCTGGCCTTGGGGGACAGCCTGCAAGTCGGGAGGGGAGGTGGAGCTGTGGAGGTAGGGGGAGTGTGGTCACACCAACACCTTGGAGTTGGGCTGGGTCTGCGTGGAGCCCCAGAGATGTTCCCCAGCCCTTTCCTCCCAAGAACCAATGAGTAAAATCAGGGGCCTCCCACCTGAGGTCAGGGAACCAGGCCCTGGAGTGGAACTTGGGGTAGAAGATGGCCTTCTTTGTCAACTCATCCATTCTCCAGAATTCAACTTGTTCTCCAACTCAGCGGTGTTTGAAAGCAACTTTATCCAGGTACCCTTGCACAACTCAAGGCCAGCTCTCCTTCCCTTTCCAGAGCCTGTTCTGAGGGGTTGGTCCAAAATGCCATGGCCTTTGAAAGCCCTGGGGGGGAGGAAGAAGCCAGTAGAGCCAGAGAAAACGAGAGGGTCTGGATCCCACGTTCACCTCAGTTTGTGCCTGCAGCACCACAGGGCTCCACGCAGATCAGATGCTGTGGGGAAATAGAGTTATACCTGCAGAAGGAGACAGCAGAGCCCACTCTTCAGGCAGGGTCCATAGGCCCCCTCCTGGGGCTGCTAGTCCACACTGGCTGGTTCGAGGGCACGAAGGCAGCTGTCTGGATCCCTGCTCTGAAACCCAACCTCCTTGTTTCTGGGGTGGTTTAGAGATAGCCTTGCATGAGAGCAAGGTCCCTTGCACAGATTCTCTCATTCCCCAGACGACTAGTCATATGATCTGTGGAAGTCTTTGCCGCCTGGGAATCGTGGAGCCACTGGGAGTGTGGGACGGTCGTTCCAATCCATTTGACATCTCACCAACGGGCTGCCCCCTTCCCTCCAGTGGTGTAGCTGGTGAACGCCTGTGCTCTGTTGCAGATACCGCTTAACTGGTCAGTCTGCAGGCTGTGTCAGGGGCGGGAGATGCAAAGATCAGATAGTGTCCCTGGCTGAGAAGCTCATGATTTTGTAGGTGTAAAGGACATATTATCAAATGGTGACTGTTAGGAAAGCTTCTCATCGGAAGGTTTGGACCAACTGATCCCCAAAGCATGAGCGGAACACTTCCTTGACACAGGCAGCTGTGGAAGGCTTCCCAGAGCACAGGGTCTTAAGGCTTCCTTTGAGGTGTTGCTGAGACTGGAAAATGGAAGAGCAGGGGGAGGCCCCTCCAGGCAGAGGGAGAAAATACAGGGAGGCTCTGCAGTCAGGAGTCCACTTGGTGGAGTTGAAAAGTGGTTGAGGAATCACAGGGGAGAGAGTGGAACAATTGAAGGTGGCGTTGCACTTAATTTGGAGACCCCTCCACAGCAGCGAGCTCCTCTCTGATGAAGTCCCCCAGATTCAGCGAGCTGGTTCATGGCTCCAGATCCTCCCTGGTCCCTGCGGTGCCCCCAAGGGGCTGCTTAGTTGGACAATCAGCTGGCAGCTTGGAGGTACGCTCATTCCTAGCACACAGCTCAGAGGAGAAAGAGCAAGAACTTGGGAAATCCAGACTCGGGATGCCAAATTCCAGGCATGTCTGTTTGGGTGTAAGGTTACAGCAGCAAATTTATTCTCCTAATATGTTCTCTTTGGGCTGATATTCAAACTGTTTAGAGCCTCTGGATAGACACTAAGTGACTCAGCCAGCAGGAGACAGACCGTGCCAGGGACAGGGAAAGCCTGCTTGCTGAGGCTGGCCCACAGCAGAGTTAAAAGCTGACTTAGGAGTCCCATCGTGGCGCAGCAGAAACAATCTGACTAACATCCATGAGGCTGCAGGTTCCATCCCTGACCTCTCTCAGTGGGTTAAGGATCCGGCATTGCCATGAGCTGTGGTATAGGTCGCAGACATGGCTCAGATCTGGCATTGCTGTGGTATAGGCTGGCAGCTGTAGCTCTGATTGGACCCCTACCCTGGGAACCTTCATATGCTGCAGGCGCAGCCCTAAAAAGCAAAAAAAAAAAAAAAAAAAAAAAAAAAAAAGCTGACTTAGATAATACAACCCTCATAGTTATGCTGCTCCCTCTCCCCTCTCAGCATCACCGTCACTGTCGTCACCACCAAGGAACACTGCCCACACCACTTATCTCTTACTCAGGCCGAGCGGCCCTCTGTGTTTTGTAGCACATATAAATTTCATTCTTCAACATGGGCTTCAAGAAATGTTACTTTTTTTTTTTTTTTTTCCCACAATCAGAATTCACTTTTCTCGAAGCACCATCTACTCAGGTTTGTGGGAACTTCCATTTCAGTCATTCCTGGGGCTTTCCCTTTGTTCCTGGTTCCACCACCGGCTATGAATGGTCCCGATGACCTTACAAAGCCTACGACATTAGGAGAAGGCCCTCTGGTCTTGGGAACATAGGGGTCACCCCTCAGATGTTTCTTACCCTGGTCTCTGTGGTTCCTTAAAGGCCACCGTTCTAGTGCTTCTCTACCTGCCCTGGACAGTGAGGCGGGGGTGTCTTAGCTGAGACATTGTGCCCCAGCGCCAGACATCTATCCCAGTCCTGCCACAGCCCTAGTGCTGCAAGAGAGCAGGTCCGCATTACACTCACGACCCAGCCACAAGACCCTCATCCTGGCGTATGCTCCTCAAACCTCCCTCAAGTCAGACGGCCTGAGTCTTCCCCATTCAATGGCTCTTTCCTCACTCTCTTCCCCTTCTGGAACTTTCCTTGCACAACCTCCCTCCTAGAAACCTGTGCTGCCTTCTACCCAAGGACAGAGGGATAACATTTCAGTGCCGCTCAGCTTTTTTTTGTTTATAGGTGCGTGCTTTGATTTTTTATTTATTTTTTAATGTTTTATTTTCTCTTTTTATTTAGCATTCCCCTCCATAATCGCTGTTGGTTTCTGCCAAAAGTCATACAAGTATATAACGTATGATCTAAGTAAAAATACCAGGGCATACTTTGAAAGCAAAGTTTCAGAACAAGAACATTAGCTTTCCTCCAGAGTGATAAGCCTGGAGCAGACGAGGCAAAGACTCATTTATTTCCATGGTTTGAAAAAGGAAAAACATGTTTTAAAAAGATGTTAGTTGCATAAGAATTATTAAGGCCACAGTAGCCCCTTGAACAATGCGGGGGGAATAGGAATGCTGACCGCCTCATAAACTGAAAATCCTCAAACTGTGATCTCTGCCTCAAAAACAAAGGACTCACTTATAGGTGCATGCTTTTAACATTAGTAATGCAAAGGACACAAGAGGGGCAGCCCAGCATTCCTGTTGCCAATGAACTTAAGTCTCTCTGGGGACACCCACAGGGCAGATGGATACAGGTCACAGCCACAGCCAAGCCCATGTGCCGCACACCTGCAAGAAGTAAGGTGCTCCAAGCCTGTCGCCATATGCACATGCCATTCTCTAGCACCTGTATCTTTCCACCCTTGTCTTCTGCTTCTCTGTAACCCATATTACTTGGGGCTGATTTCTAGGTCACTAAGCCAGGGAACTGGATGGATGTCTGTGAAAGGTCTACCACTGTGATCCTTGGGGTGACTTCCTCAGTGCCCTCCTTGCCACTCCCCAACATCCTCCTGATGGCCAACGTCACCTGGCCCCAGGGTCAGTTTTCCACCTGGAGCGTACCTGGCTGTGCCCCAGTCGTCACCCTCAGCAGGTAAAGAAAGGCTCGAGGGAGGCACCAAAAGGGCTGGGATGAATGAATGCGTTGTTTTGCAGCTCTAGACTTTAGAGGGAAAAAAACCCACAGTGTTCTTTAGTGTATAAACGATGTAGAATTCATTCATTCATTTAACATATTTATTTAGTATCTGTACATACCAAGCACTGCGCTTAGTGCTTTAGGCGGGTACCAGTCCCTGTCATGGCTTAGTTTTTGAGACACTTGGCTTCCTTTTGCTTATTTTTATTTTGTCAATATAGACTTGGAAGTTTTCCAAAGAACTGTAAGCAATATGCAAGTCCAAAGGATTATGAGGTGTTGGGATTTTTAAAAACCCAAAAACTGGATGTATAGGAGAGCTCCATCCTTTTCCTTACTCTTTCAGCACAAGTTAATCAGCACAGTTCATCCAGGGAGACCTGGAAATAGACTCAGAAAACCTTAGTTCCAGTTCCTACTTCAGAAGATCTAAACGGGCAAATTGCTTAGCTTCTCTGAGCCACAGTTTCAAAATCTGTAAATTGGAATTAATCCTACTATCTTTCCTCAGTCAAAGGGTTGTTGTGAGTATTAAATGAGATATTATACACTGACTATCAGACATTGTTATTGGTGTGGGCAGATTCCTTAATAACTAAGACTCCCAAAGTCAAGAAAAGTCAGTCTTGGCAATCATTCCAACTCTCAGACTGCACGCTTTCTCCCTGGAGCATCCCCCAAGCAGAGCTGGGAGCCTAGTGAGGTTGCCCAAGTGTCTAGGGAGGCACCAGCCTGGTTGATTAAAATCTCTGGCACATTGCAGTTCCCTTCGTGGCTCAGGGGAAACGAATCTGATTAGTATCCATGAGGATGCGGGTTTGATCCCTGGCTTTGCTCAGTGGGTTAAGGATCCAGTGTTGCCGTGAGCTGTGGTGTAGCGGCTTGGATCTGGCATTGCTGTGGCTGTGGTGTAGGCCAGCAGCTACAGCTCCAATTAGACCCGTAGCCTGGGAACTTCTATATGCCTCAGCTGCAGCCCTAAAAAAGACCAAAAGACCAAAAAAATAAAAATAAAAGCACCTCTACCATGGGAATTTCCTTGTGTCCAGAATTCTCCCCCTGAAGTACGTAGAGCTACGCATCTGTGACCGGCTCCAGCGCATCCTGAGGGTTAGGACAGTAACTGAAAAGATCTACTACCTGAGGCTCCACGAAAAACACCCAGAGGCCGTGTTCCAGTTCTGGATCCGCTTGGTGAAAATTCTGCAGAGAGGTCTGTCCATCACCACCAAAGACCGGAGAATCCAATTCTCTCACTGCTTGGTGCCCAAGTTGCCAAGCTCCACCGAAACAGTAAGTTTCAGCAAGATCCCGAGATCCAAGGAAAGTAGTGGGGAGCCAGAGGCATATGCCTCCGAAGCACTGACGATATTAGAGTCCAGCGTTGTGAGGGGGACGAGCAGACTTCTTTTTCAAGGGTCAACGATTTGCACAGAGCAAATTGAGGTCTACAAACATAAAAAGGAAATGAATTTTGTTTTCCTAAAAAAGAGCGATCAAGAACTTAACTCACTTAAAATTTGTTTTCTGGTTTTTGCTGTTTTATTCTTGGTGTTTTTTTTTTCCCCCAGTATTATAAAGGTATAAATCAGAAAATTGCACTAAAGAAAATCAGAAAATTATAGTAAAATAACTCTTACTTCTCTTCAGCCCCAAGCAATCACTTGGAACATTTTGGCATATTTCCTTCTAGTCTTTCATCTTATTTTTTTTTTTCTTTTTAGGGCCACACCTGCGACGTATGGAAGTTTCCAGGCTAGGGGTGCAGCTGCCAGCCTGCGCAACCACAACAACACCATATCTGAGCCACATTTGTGACCTACACCACAGCTCATGGCAACACTGGACCCTTAACCCACTGAGTGAGGCCAGGGATGGAACCTGTGTCCTCATGGATACTAGTCAGATTTGTTTCTGCTGAACCACGATGGGAACTCCTCATCTTAATTTTTAATTTATTTATTTGAGGACATTAAATATACATAAATTTCTGAATGTTGCTTTTTTAAAATTTAGATTATATCATAAGCATTTTCCATTTCTTTTAAAAGCTCTTTATACACATAATTTTGATAATTTCATGCTATTCACTTGTTTGTATGAATTAAAATTTACTTCTCAATTCCCCTAGTATCAGACATTCAGAGTTGTTTCTAACTTTTCATTATTATAAACGATGCTAAAACAGCATTTATGCTTTCTCCACATTTCTGATTATTTTCTCAGAATAGATTTTTAGAAACAGAACTCAAAGGGTATGAATATTTTTAAGGCTCTTGACACATATTGCCAGGTTATTTCCAGGAAGTTCATACCAAATTATACTCTCTCCAATAAACATGAGTGTCTTTGTCACTGTATCCTTATCATAACTGAGAAATAGAAATTTTAATTTTCTAATGTGATAGGTAAAAAATGGCATATCTTTGATTTCCATTGAGTTTGAACATTGTTGTTGTTATTATTATTATTGTTTTGTATTGTCTGTTTCGTTCTTTGGCTGTTTTTCAATTTGCAGCTTCGAGTTTTTCTAAATACTTTTCTAGATTTGTAAAACAGTGCTTTTTATATATACATTAGGAATTTTAAGCCTTTAATCCAAGTTCTTGCAAATATTTCCCCCGGGATTTGCTTTTCCCTTTTAGTTTATATAAGGATTTTTTTTTTTTTTCTGACACACAGGTTGCTTTCCCAGTATCTGCTTAGGTAGAGGCAGAGGAAGGGAAAGCTTGATAAATCAGATTGCTTAAACCTTCAGCTTTCAGAATCGAAACACTTTCCCTGTCTCATTTAAGCGGTATCCTTTAGGTCTTCTGCCACAGACTTCGAAAGTCAGCTCTCACAGCTCTGCCGCTCTGGTTCCTAAGGTTCAGACCTTGTGCTCTGGGCAGAGTAGCCACAGAGCCCATCAGGGAGAGGAGGTGATCCTGCTCCGGCCCCGGTTTTGGTCTGATGATTCTAGGGCTTAATGTATAAGGAACAGGTTCCCAGAACTGGGCTGGGAGATGCAAGTGGGTTCCTTCAAGGTTCTGGCCCTAGGAGTCCGAGAAGTATCAGAGCACAGACCTGGTCATCTGACTGTCAATTTCTCCATCTAGTCTGCAGGCAGCCTCCCGTCATCCCGCCAGCCCAGCGAAAGCACCATGCTCTTGGCGGCCGAGCAAACCAGTGACCCTTTCTCAAATCTCTCAGGAAAGTCCCAGCTCACAGCAGACAGGTGAGTCCTCCATGCAGGCAGCTCTGCTTCCCTTCCCGCAGTATGGAGGCCTGGGAGGAGCAGTGACACCCTCTGCCTATGCCTCTCAGTTCTTTCTTTTCACTTTAGGCTTGAGCATGTGACTTTCCCACTTAATTCTATTGTGAGCTTCTTCTTGGCAACAGGTCTCTGGCTAATTGATCCAAACACTCCTTACGCAAACTCCAGTGTTTTCATATGGAAGGTGTTCAGTAGAAGGAGTGAGGGATGAATACATTTATTCAAAGAAGTGTAATAGGAGTTCCCGTGGTGGCACAGTGGTTAACGAATCTGACTAGGAACCATGAGGTTGCAGGTTCGATCCCTGGCCTTGCTCAGTGGGTTAAGGATCTGGTGTTGGCCATGAGCTGTGGTGTAGGTTGCAGACACGGCTCGGATCCCGAGTTGCTGTGGCTCTGGCATAGGCTTGGCAGCTACAGCTCTGATTAGACCCCTAGCCTGGGAACCTCCCTATACCGTGGGAGTGGCCCTAGAAAAGGCAAAAAGACCAAAAAAAAAAAAAAAAAAAAGAACCACAAAGAAGTGTAATAAAGCAGGCCCATGGAGTTAGCTATTGACTATCTCCAATACCAGCCTCACAAAGGTCCCTGGTGTAACACAATTCTGAGGCCTCTTTGCTGGCTCCAAAGTTTTACTAATTTTTTTTGTCTTTTTTTTTGTCTTTTGCCATTTCTTGGGCCGCTCCCGTGGCATATGGAGTTTCCCAGGCTAGGGGTCAAATCTGAGCTGTAGCTGCCGGCCTACACCAGAGCCACAGCAACGCCAGATCCTTAACCCACTGAGCAAGGGCAGGGATCGAACCTGCAACCTCATGGTTCCTAGTCGGATTCGTTAACCACTGCGCCACGACGGGAACTCCAGTTTTACTAATTTTCTAAGTCATTGTCTCAGAGTCTTTCTTCGACAAATGATAGAAAACTAAAGCAAGGTCATATAACCCATACATTGCACAAATACAACTTGTAGGGTATCATCAAAATACAAATTTTTTTTCTTCCCTTTATAATTTTTTCAGTGAGGGAAGACTACCTCTTGCCCCTGGATAAAAGCTGGTCTCTGGGTCGGCCGCATAAGAATATGGGCTCTCTCTTAGAATATAAAAGGTCCTTTGGTCCCTTTCAACTGCAAAAGCAGCATCAGTTTTGAAATTAAAGTGTCCAGGGCCTGAAAATTGTCAAAACTCTGAACTGATCACATCATCGCCCACAAGTCAGCCTGACCTTATATTAAGATGGACGTGGTTATCACATCACTCCTTCTGTTTATTTTATTTTGTTTTGTTTTGGCTGCACCTGTGTGGAAGTTCCCTGGCCAGGGATTGAACCGGAGGCATAGCAGTGGCAATGCCAGATCTTTAACCACTAGGCCACACGGCAACTCCCTGTTTCTTAATTTTAAAGCTGACTTTTTTCTTAGGTGCCTTTCAGGGGTCCTTTAAGTTCCCTACCTCACTCCAGTGCAAGGTCCCCCCCACTTAGGCCTTGGCTCTGCAGGCATCCATGCCACCCAGACACTATCTGTGAGAGTCCCCTCACCTCTCAGGGAGTCCTCGCAGGTAGGGTTTATAGTGGTTGCAGGCGCTCTCTCCAGTACAGTTCACTTCTGGTCCTCGTAAGTGTCCTCTTAGACTTTGACCGGCCACTGGAGGGAGGACAGTGCATCCTGGATACTCTTCACTCCATCATCAAAGAAACCCACACTCCCATTTCTCCCATCCTGCGTGTTTCCTGGGCAGGGGTTGTGCCCCTGCCCACTGCGTCTCCCAGACCCCAGGGGCCACTGCTCAGGGTCTCTGTGTGGTCCCAGGAAGCCTCTCTTCTTCAGTGGGAAAAGCTCTATGGCAAGGACAGGACACATCCTCTGTCTCAGGGCTTTCGTAGCCTTGCTCTGGGGCGCTGGTGATGGTCATGCTGGATCACTTCTCCCAGGTCTTGGGGCACCTTCACATGTACTTTCAAATCTTTTTTTTAAAATTTGTTTTTCAACTTCAAGATGGTTTTCTTGAATTATAATGTGCAATTTTCCTCTTTGGGTACTCTTGCTCTTTGTATGTTGTATCCTCTTTGCTATCTAATTACCTGCTACTTTCTCTTTGTTTCTATTCTTTCTTTTTAGGTCCACACTCACGGCATATGAAGGTTCTCAGGCTAGGGGTCGAATCAGAGCTGCAGCCCCCGGCCTACCCCACAGCCACAGCAACTTGGGATCCAAGCCGTCTGTGATCTACAGCACAACTCACGGCAACGCCGGATCCTTAACCCACTGAGCAAGGCCAGATATCGAACCCATGTCCTCAAGGGTACTAGTCAGGTTCATTACCACTGAGCCACAATGAGAGTTCCTCTTTGTTTTTTATTCTTGAAACTCTCCCCCTTTTATCCTTTTATTTCTCTTAAGTCATTTTTTTTACCTTGTTTGCTCTTGTGTTCTTGCTGGTTTTAAGCTTCACTTTGGAAGTAATTGTTGTTTCTTTAGAAATGTCTTATTATTGGAGTTCCCTTGTGGTGCAGTGGGCTAAGGATCCAGCCTTGTCACTCCAACAGTTCTGGTCACTGCCATGGTGTGGGTTTTGATCCCTGGGCTGGGAACTTCCACCTGTTGCAGTCGTGGTCAAAAAAAAGGGAACTGTCTAATTCATTTCTCAGTTTTATCACTGTGTTTATAAGTCTTTTAAATTCTGACTTGTGTTGTTCTTTCATGTATTCTGTCGGTGCCTTAATTTCTTTCTTTCTTTTTTTTTTTTTTTTTTGTTGTTGTTGCTATTTCTTGGGCCGCTCCCGCGGCATATGGAGGTTCCCAGGCTAGGAGTCCAATCGGAGCTATAGCCACCGGCCTACGCCAGAGCCACAGCAACTCGGGATCCGAGCCGCGTCTGCAACCTACACCACAGCTCACGGCAACGCCGGATCGTTAACCCACTGAGCAAGTGCAGGGACTGAACCCGCAACCTCATGGTTCCTAGTCGGATTCGTTAACCACTGCGCCACGACGGGAACTCCGGTGCCTTAACTTCTTTCAGCTCATTCTGAAATGCTAGGTTGCACTTTTCATTTGTTTTGCAGGCACATCTTTTTTAGTGTGAATTCATTATCTATACATTTTTACCATCTGAATAGCCTCTTTCTTTCTTATATAATTTTGTGTGGGGTCCTTTCTGATGCTTGTTTTTATGTGAAACGGTTTTCCTAAACCTTTGGGTGTGAGGGGCCTGTCAAGGGAGCTTTCTGGTTTGAGCTCTAGCGCTCCCTCTTGTGTCAGTTTTTGTGAAGTGTTTAAAGCCTTGGTTTTAGGTTCCCCAGCTGCGCTCCTCTTTCCACTCTTTAGCTGACCTTTCTCTTTCCTTTGCTTTTATGGTTCCCATCCTGCTCAATTTGGATTCCATTTCCAGTGGGGTTTTTTTCCTTGTGTGAGGCTGTGTCCTGCAAGGGAGAATGTTCTGGTGGTCTTGAGAGCTCTGAAGGCACGTACTTCCCCAGCCTCTGCAGTCTGCCATGGACCCCTTGTCCTTCCAGGTTCCTTCTCGAATTAGCCGGCAGCACTTTCCATGAGAACCTGCGGGAGATGTGGGAGCTCTCCTGTTTGCAGTTGCATCAGATGTCCTGTTGCTTCTCTCTGCTTCCTCTCACACAGAGACTGATACCCTGTGGGCCTCGGAGCTGTCTGTAGCTGTGATATTTTATCTGAGTTTATCTCAAGCAGGCCTTTACCTGGGGGACTCATGTTGGCCTAAATCAGAGGGGCGGGGATTGACCCCAAAGAGCCATTGTAAGTTTGCTTCTGTCAGGTGCCTCAGAGATGTTACTAGTTCAGGAGAACTCTTTGTACTAGTTTCTCAGCTTGGAAGTTCTTGGATCATGTATCATTCCAGACCTCAAACCAATATTGGGACAGTCCCAAAGATAAGAATTTTCAGTAGAGACTTTTGCTTTGACCCAGAATCCAGGTGGATATAGATGCCCATGGCACTGAATGGATTTCCTTCATGTCTCCTGTTGCCACGAAGGTGGCTTTCAAAGTCCTGGATTTATGCAGATGCCTCAGTCAACTCCCCACCTAGCGCAGGCCCAAAGTTCTCTCTCGTGTCACAGGGCCATGAAAAACCTAAGGCGTGGGTTGCCAAGACTGGCCCATTCTTCAGGCAGTCCAGCTTTAGCTCACACTTCACTGATCTTTAATTTTTGGTCCCTGGGATTCTTTACTTTTTGTAAATTTATTGGAGCATTTAAAATTATGTTGATTAGGAGTTCCCATTGTGGCTCAGCAGAAACGAATCTGACTAGCATCCATGAGGATGCAAGTTCGATCCCTGGCCTTGCTCAGTGGCTTGAGGATCCATCGTTGCCGTGAGTTGTGCTGTAGGTCACAGACGTGGCTTGGATCCCACGTTGCTGTGGCTGTGGTATAGGCTGGCAGCTGTAGCTCCAATTCAACCCCTAGCCTGGGAATCTCCTTATGCTGCTGGTGCGGCCCTAAAAAGACCAAAAAAAAAAAAAAAAAAAAAATCATGTTGATTACATTTTGTTTCCCATTCCTAGGTGTTTTTTGGCAAAGATGTTTTTAGATTATTAGGCCATATTGCTAGTCCCTGGCTCAATAACTGTAAAATTACTTTCACTGAAAAAAAAACTCACTGAACTTATCTCTGAATAGTTAATATGAGTGATTTTTATTTTCTTTTTGATGATTTTTTATAGTTTTTTTTTCATTTAAAATAAACACATATGGGAGTCCCTGTTGTGGTGCAGCAGAAAGGAGTCCGACTAGTATCCATGAGGATGTGGATTCGATCCCTGGCCTCGCTTAGTGGGTCAGGGAGCCGGCGTTGCTGTGACCTATGGTGTAAGTTGAAGACTCGGCTTGGATCCTGTGTTGCTGTTGCTGTGGCATAGGCCAGCAGCTGTAGCTCCAGTTGGACCCCTAGCCCAGGAACTTCCATATGCCACGAGTGCGGCCCTAAAAAGCAAAAAACAAATAAATAAAAATAAAATAAACACATAGGAATTCCCTGGTGGCTGGGCAGGTTAAGGATCTGGCATTGTCACTGCTGTGGCTCAGGTTGCTGCTGTGGCACTGGTTTGATCCCTGGCCTTGGAATTTTTGCATGCCATGGACATGGCCAAAAAATTTAAAAATTAAAAAAAATAGGAGTTCCTGTTGTGGCTCAGTGGGTTATGAACCCGACTGGTATCTATAAGGATGCAAGTTGGATCCCTGGCCTTGCTCAGTGGGTTAAGGATCATGTGTTGCTGTGAGCTGTGAAGTAGGTCACAGAAGCAGCTCGGGTTGTGTGTTGCTGTGGCTGTGGCATAATTTGGCAGCTGCAGCTATGATTAAACCCCCAGCCTAAGAAGTATATGCTTCAGGGGCAGTCCTGAAAAGCAAAAATAAGTAAATACAGACAGACATACATAAATACGTAAATAAAATACACATGTATTTCACTTGAAATCAAAAATGTAAAAAACTTAGTCACACTGTTTTTCTAGACATGTAAGTGGTTGTGATTTTTTTTTTTTTAAGTCGTTATTGTTCTGGAGACCTGTCTTGGGGTTTTCTTTGCAATTATGCTTATACCTGGCAGGTTATAGGGAGCCTCAGGCAGATCCCAGTGGGTTCCGGTCTTCCCTTTCGGACATAACGTGTTAAGTTCTCAACCCATAAAAGCAATGCTTAAGGCTTGGAGGAGTTTCAGTGCCCCTTCAGCAGAGAGGCCTGAGCTCCAGCCTCCCTGGTGCTTGGCTTCCTCTGCTCTCGTCGCTCTTAGACACACATCAGGCCATGCGTCTGTGCTCTCAGGGCCCATCATTTCCACATTCCCATCGGAGTTCAAGGCACTCATGCTGGAAAAGACATAATTTTTAAAAAGTTTTTATATTAGATTTCTAACAGTACTTTCTTTTTCTTTTTTCTTCTATTGCTTTCAATGACCCCGATATTCCCGGGCTACTCCAGAAACACCAACACTGCCATTGAAATAGACAATTCCAACAGCTTCGACAAGACGCCCTCGCCAGTGGCATCGCCAGTTATTTCGAATATACCCATGAGAGCCACCTTGAGCCACAGCCTCTGGGAACAAGAGAATCCAGATGAGCACTTCCTGCAGGCTCCTGTAGCCAGCTCCCTAGGAGAGAACTTTCTGGGACCCTGACACCTGGCCAAAACAGGGCGACTTTCCCTGACCTTGCTCGGTGCACTTGCTCCGGCTTTTTGTAATGCTCTTTTCCTATTGTGGCCCAAATAACCATGGGAGAGGTAAGATGGTGTTTATAACAAGGCGCTTCTGTATTTCCACCAATAAACCTCCAAGTGAGTCCCTAATTGCTGTAGGTTGTACTGTTGCGGGGTGTGGGGGCGGTCTAGGCGAGAGAAAGACGAATTAGGAGCAATAGCTCACTCCTTGGGGAAATAAGTGGGAAAAAATGTTCTGTCTGCTTGGTTGACGCCCCAAAGCAGCCGAGCAAAGCCAGGAGAGCCAATTCAGGGGAAAGGGCCTGTGGAGAAAGCCAACTTCCTTTTTCCAAGAGCTGGGGGCAGAGTTCCCTGGTGGCCTTGCAATTAAGGGATCCGGCATAATTACTGCTGTGGCTTGGGTCACTGCTGCAGCATAGTTTTGATCCCTGGCCTGGGAACTTCCACATGCTATGTGGAATAATAATAATAATAATAATAATAATAATAATAATAATAATAATGAAAGGATATGACAAAACAGAGGCAGTACACGAAGTAAAAGAAATTCTGAGAATGATGGCAACCAACTGGGAGATATTTTTGTGTTGCCCCACTTGCCTCAAGCAAGAACATATGTCTTCCTGCCCCTGTGTTAATGTAAAGAGGTGAAGGCTCCTCCTGGCTTTGGTTGCTAATGAAGGTGGGGCTTACACCCATCACTGGAAGCCCTAACTGATTTGCCTCTTCCTACCCAGGACCTAATGGAAGCCAGCTGGAGGACACAGTGTCTGTGTGAATCAGGGCTTGGGCAGGAGCATTGGCCAGTCTCTGGACAGACAGGGAATGTGGACTCGAGAAATACTACCCCAGCATTCAGTAGGCACTGATCAAGCTCCCGCAGGTGCCAGACACTGTACTATTTTATTTTATTTTATTTCATTTTATTTGTCTTTTTGCCATTTCTAGGGCCTCTCCTCCGGCATATGGAGGTTCCCAGGCTAGGGGTCGAATCAGAGCTGTAGCCGCTGGCCTACACCACAGCCACAGCAGCTTGGGATCCGAGCCACGTCTGCAACCTACACCACAGCTCACGGCAACGCCGGATCGTTAACCCGCTGAATGAGGCCAGGGATCGAACCCGCAACCTCATGGTTCCTAGTCGGATTCGTTATAACCACTGCGCCATGACGGGAACTCGCCAGACACTGTACTAGATGCTTGGTGTATTAGAACAAGACAGATGGACATGTCACCTGCTTTTAGGAAGCAGGTGGGAGAGAGACTGAGCCCTGTTTTGGAGACGCAGGGAAGCCATTTAGGTTGGCGTGACATTTGAGCCACCCCGCCTGCAAATCAAGGCTGGAGGACGTGCTTTCCTGTGGCTGACGCTGTGGGTAATCTGGCCATGGAGGGAGGGAGAAGGAACCTGACTGCCCTCCTCTTGTGCCCGCTCAGTGGGGCTGAGCCGTAAACCCTGGCTAGACTGGGTCAGAAAAGGCATCTGAGCTGAGCGGATGCCTAATGTTTATTGGTTTCTTCCTGCCTCCAACAAAAAGAAAACAAATTTCCTTTCAGGATGTTACAGTCCGATAGGCTGAGTATTGTTGGTGCTGGTGGAGGACCAGCAGAAGGACCACCTCTTCTAGATGCAGAACTTAGAAGAGACCCATGTGAAGGATGGCCACACTTCCCAACTGATGCCTGTTGCCCTCGTATCATTAGTAGTGTGTACCCATTCCTCTCTCAAAAGTACCCCGGAAGGAATGGCAAATCACTCTACTAATACGGTGCATTTACAAACACTTAGGGGAGCCCCAGGCTCACTGTTTTGGCCTTGGTTTAAGCCTTCATAAACCCTCACCTAGATTATTGGGATAACCCCAGTTGGTCTCCCCGATTCTGTCATTATAACGATGATAGCTAATTTCATTAGAAACTTATGCCAAACATATAATAGTGTTACTATATTGCTATAGTAACTAGTATATAGTATAGTATATTTTATATGCTAAACCCTATGCTAAGACTTCACAAAGATCACTTAAACCATACAAGTCATTGAGACGTAGCTACTCTAATGATCACATTTTACAGCTGATGCAGCTGAGCCACAGGAAGGTTCAAGAACTTGCTTAAGGTCATTTAGGAAGCAAGTTGCAGAGCCAGGGCCTGAACCCAGTCTGTCTAACTCTGAAGGCCATATATATATATATATATATATATATATATATATATATATATTTGTCTTTCTGTCTTTTCTAGGGCCGCACCTGCAGCATGTGGAGGTTCCCAGGCCAGGGGTCGAATCAGAGCTGTAGCTACTGGCCTACACCACAGCCACAGCAACGTGGGATCCGAGCCAAATTTGCAACCTATACCACAGCTCACGGCAATGCCGGATCCTTAACCCACTGAGTGAGGCCAGGGATCGAACCCGAAACTTCATGGTTCGTAGTTGGATTTGTTAACCACCGAGCCATGACGGGAACTCCTGAAATCCATATTTTCGATGATTCTTTGATTTGATTTCTTTCCAATGCATTTCCTTTCTATACATCTAAAAAGCCATCTTTCTAAAGCATAAATCTGACTACAACTTCACCCTTGATAAAACCAAACTCTTTGATATGAAATGACCAGGCCTATCTCTCCAGCCTCTTCACTGACCACTACTCCCCTTGAACCTCATGGGCCCACCATGCCAAGTTTCTTGTGGTTTCCAGAGCATACTATGTGTTCAGATGCTGCAAGGGTGTTTCACGGCCTTCACTCTATTCAAATAACTTTTCTTGCATTTTCTACTTATTGCTCGCGTGCTATTCATCCTTCTTTGGAGTTCTATGCTACCACTGTGCCCTGTGTGTGCCTCTGTTACATCATTTCTCACACCACTGCGGTTGCTTACATGTCTGTTTCCTTGGTGCAACTGTGACCCCTTGGAGAAGAAATACCATTTTTAAAAAATTTTTGGCCACATCCATGGATTGCAGAAGTTTCTGGGCCAGGCTTTGAACCCATACCACAAACAGCGACCTGGGCCACAACAGTGATGACTCCAGATCCTTAAGCTGCTGAGCCACAGAGAATTCCAAGAGGTACCATTTTTTTAAATTAAAGTTCTTTGATTGCCAGTGAGAAGCTGACTCTAATTTAAACCAAAAGGAATTTATTGGAAGACTATGGGTTGGCTCACAGAATCAGAGGGACAGTCGAAGAGCCAGCCTTGGAGTGTACCGACACCAGAACAGCTCCAGGGATTCAGGTAAGGATGGATAATTGAACATCTCATCAACTGCTGCAGTAGGCTGGTTTCCACAAAGGAAATTGAGGGCTGGTACAAAAGAACCATTAGGAGAATGGATGTCTGGTGGCTGACAATAACAAATGTCTGCCAGAGTCTGACCCTTTGCCCTCTGTTGGGAGAGACACTCTGCCGTGGGCCTCAAGCATCTCTGTATATGCTTGTTAAGGAAGCCAGATTTCAAGACCTAACTGTCCTCTGACCTTCAGCCATTTCTGTAACTCCTCACTTAGTAATTAAATAGGTCAAGGTGACTAACGCATGGCTACCTTAAGATGACTTGCTCTTGGGGGAGGCACTGGTTTGGTTACTGTCTGGTTACTGTTTGCTGAGTCCTTAGCCCTGGGTTCCCTGCTGCAGTGCAGTCCATTGCGGGCATAGCCTTCACTTGGGCCCATCACGTTGCCCTTTGGGGCTTGGGGCCTGGGCAACTGGTACTTTCATGCTGATGCTCCTGCCGTTTGCTGTGCCGTTAGTAACTGACTGTCTGGCTTTGATCCATTGACTCTGGTTGTCTACTTTGGGCTCCTTTGGGATTGAGGTAAGTCAATCTGCTTGCTTACTCATTTTCTTTGGAGGCAATTCTTTGTTTCTCCTTGCCATCCTCTGTGAGACCTGATTCTTTGTTTCTCCTTGCCATCCTCTGTGAGACCTGGGTTCTTTACTGACACTGCCCAAACTCCCACATACATTCTTATTCTATAATTTTTTTCGCTATAAAAAATAATCTCCGGAGTTCCCATCGTGGCTCAGTGGTTAACAAATACAACTAGGAACCATGAGGTTGCAGGTTTGATCCCTGGCCCCACTCAGTGGGTTAAGGATCCGGTTAAGTTGCTCTAAGCTGTGGGGTAGGTCACAGACGCAGCTCGGATCTGGCATTGCTGTGGTTCTGGCGTAGGCCGGCAGCTACAGCTCCGATCAGACCCCTTGCCCGAGAACCTCCATATACCGTGGGTACAGCCCTAGAAAAGACTAAAAAAAAAAAAAAAAAAAAAAATCTCCAACTAAACATAATACCCGGGTTTGGGTTGGGGGTGGGGGATCTTTCTTTACAGAGAAAACACAAAGCCTCCTCAGTTACTGCATCTGTTTCCAAATCTGGGTCCTTTCTTCCCCTGGTTTGTTTCTATCTTGCTTTTATATTCCAAAACTTCTATACCAAATGGTAAGTTGAAATGCCGCAAATATACTTTATGTACAATAATGAAGTAATAAATAATAAATACATTTGACGGCAAAGAAAGAAATATAGGTGGGACTTCTTTTTTAATTGAATTTTTATTTTATATTGGAGTATAATTGATTTACAATATTGTGTTAGCTTCAGGTGTACAGCAAAATTATTCAGTTTTACATATCCATACATGCATTCTTTCTTTCAGCTTCTTTTTCCTTCATAGAGGTTATTACAGATATTGAGTTCTCTGTGCTATAAACAGTGTGTCTTTTTTTTTGTCTTTTTAGGGCCGCACCTGTGGCATATGGAAGTTCCCAGGCTGGGGGTCTAATTGGAGCTGCAGCTACCAGCCATAGCCACAGCCACAGCCACAGCAACATGGGATCCGAGCCGGGTCTGAGACCTACACCACAGCTCACAGCAACACTGGATCCTTAACTGTCTGAGCGAGGCCAGGGATTGAACCTGTGTCCTCATGGATACTAGTTAGATTCATTTCCGCTGAGCCATGATGGGAACTCGAAGTATGTCCTTGCTGATTATCTATTTTATATATAGTAGTGTGTTTATGTTAATCCCAAACTCTCAATTTACTCCTCCCCGCTACCTTTCCCCTTTGGTAATCATAAGTTTGTTTTTGAAGGCTGCGAGTCTGTTACCGTTTTGCAAAGTTGTTCATTTGTGCCATTTTTATAAGATTTCATATATAAGTGAAAGCAGTATGATACGTATCTCTGTGGAAGTTCTTGTTTCTAGATCTTGGTGACAAGGCAGTAGCTGGTATTTATGGCTTTCCTTCTTCACTACCCGTTCCATATACCTCTTGCTTTGAAGAGCACCTCAGCTCCTTGGGTTCTTCTCTTGGTAGGGAGACCACAAAACTTCATTCTTGAAAAACCTAAGCCCTTGCCGGTCTTGCATATGTAGGGTCATGTGCTCTTCTGTTAACTGAGCAGGTGCTGCAGAGGCATCTCAGGGATCATCCATGTTCCATTCCTACTCCTCCCTGCCCTCATCTTGTAGAAGGGACACTTTTTACCTTGGAAGAGTCAATGCACTCAAACTCCGGGGACGCCTTTTGTATGTAATTACTGTAGTCCCCTGATGGCAAGAGGAGACCAAAATGGCAGCATCAGGCTCCGTTTTCAATCAGTGGAATGGTTTTTGTGCCTGTGGTAGAATCATTTCCATCCTTAGGCAGGAAAAACTCCAAACTTTGGACATGCAAGTTATGAAATTTTCCCATACCACTCTTTCTTCAGGAACTCATGGAGCATGCCCTCCACCAAAGTTCCTCAGAGGGAAGAAAACCTGGACCCAGGAAAGGGATGGGTTCAATGCAGAGAGAAGGGAAGGGAACCTAGGATGCTGATGAAGGGAGAGCCTGGAATAACAGCGGAGCAGTCAGTTCTTATTGAACAAGAGAGAGGACTCTGCTAAATTTGTCTCCACAGAGATCACATTGGTGGAATGTGCACGAATGCACTGCAAAGGGATTTACACATACTGCAGGGTTCAGGGGTATGTTAGGAATAGTATGTAAAACCAAGCAAACAAAACAATGATATAGTTATTGGCTTCAAGAGGAAGAAATTGTTGGTTTTGTTTTTTTGTTTTTTTGCCTTTTTAGGGCCACACTCGCAGCATATGGAAGTTCCCAGGCTAGTGGTTGAATCAGAGCTACAGCTGCCAACCTACACCACAGCCACAGCAACACCGGATCCTTAACTCACTGAACGAGGCCAGGGATTGAACCCACATCCTCATGGATACGAGTTAGGTTTACCACTGAGCCCCAATGAGAACTCCCATAAAGTGTGCTAAAAAGAAATATAATTCAAGTATATGCTCTGTGGTTATTCATAGTACTGTGTACGTTTAGACAGAATATAGATTTAGTCAAAGATAACTAGAATTGGAGTTTCCATCATGGCTCAGTGGTTAACGAATCCAACTAGGAACCATGAGGTTGCGGGTTCGATCCCTGCCTTTGCTCAGTGGGTTAACGATCCATCGTTGCTGTGGTGTAGGTTGCAGACGTTCTTGGATCCTGCGTTGCTGTGGCTCTGGCGTAGGCTTGGCAGCTACAGCTCTGATCAAACCCCTAGCCTAGGAACCTCCATATGCTGTGGGTGCGGCCCTAGAAAAGGCAAAAAAAAAAAAAAAAAAACTAGAATTGTATTTGCAGGATGGGTGAAGGGCTGTTGTATGGATGGTCGAGGTGGCAGGTGTGAGAGAAGAGGCAGATGTGAAGATTAAATCTTCATCTTTTATAGTGGGAAATCTATAGTTAATACCCCAAACTGAAAAACAAAGCAGTAGCAATATAAGTATGTTTTTGAGAGATTTGAAGATAACTGTTCAAAGATACATCTAAGAGTAGTTCTTTCTTTCTTTCTTTTTTTTTTTTTTTTGGTCTTTTTGCCATTTCTTGGGCTGCTCCTGCGGCATATGGAGGTTCCCAGGCTAGGGGTCTAATTGGAGCTGTAGCTGCCGGCCTACGCCACAGCCACAGAAACGCAGGATCCGAGCCGCGTCTGCAGCCTACACCACAGCTCACGGCAACGCCTGATCCTTAACCCATTGAGCAAGGCCAGGGATCAAACCCGCAACCTCATGGTTCCTAGTCGGGTTCGTTAACCACTTCGCCACGACGGGGACTCCAAGAGTAGTTATTTCTGAGCAGTGAACAAGGTGATGAAGGGAATATGCATAAGCGATTGCTGCTTTTTTTTTTTTTTTTTTTTTTTAATGGCTGCACCTGCGGAGCCATGTGGAAATTCCGAGGCCAGGAATTGAATCTGAGCCACAGCTGTGATAATGCCAGATCCTTTAACTCATTGTGCCGGGCTGGGGATTGAACCCACACCTGAGCTGCTGCAGCTGGATTCTTAACCTACTGTGCCACAGCAGGAAATCCCAATTTGTAGGTTTTTTTACACACATGCATGTTTGGGATAGGGATGAAGTGTTTAGACAAATGATGTTATATTTTGTGTGTTCCTCTGAAACAGTTTTTTTAACTCAAGACTCCATCTGAGGGATTCCATTCTGACAGGCAGACTATACAGTAGCATTTGGGTGCCCAGACTGGTGTTAACTCAGAGTCAGTAATAGCTCATGGTCCCTGAAAGGTCGCGTAGTTCCCTTTTATGAGGGCATGTTATCCTTGTAAATGGCATAAAGTCTCTTTGGGGATGCCCAAGAGAAAGGCTTAGAGTAGGTGCTCTATAGCGTTTATAATTCGGTCCTTGGTTAAGGGTCCTGGCTCTTCCTTTATTCGAAGAGCTCTGGGTTTGAGAATTGACTGAGAATTGAAAAGTGGTTAGCAGCAGATTCCCACTGTGGCTCCCTGACATAGTCTCTGTGAGGATGTGGGTTCGATCCCTGGCCTTGCTCAGTGGGTTAAGAATCCAGCATTGCCATAAGCTGAGGCATAGGCTGCAGCTGCAGCTCCGATTCGACCCCTATCTGGGAACTTCCGTATGTCACAGGTGCATCCCTAAAAAGGAAAAAAAAAAAAAAAAAAAGTGGTGAGCAGCCATAATTCTCTGTCTTCCCTAGAGCTGGCTCTTGTCATTCTCTGGATGAACAATGACTTAGTTATTGCCTATCAATTTTATCCTTAGAAACCCTAAATTGGTCCTCAGTTTCTAGTCATCAACAACCAACTCTCACTAGTTCAGGCATTTTCATATTTTAAAAGATATCCTGGGAATTCCCTTCGTAGGTCAGTGGTTAACAAACCCGACTAGAATCCATGAGGATGTGGGTTTGATCCCTGGCCTTGCTCAGTGGGTTAAGGATCCAGCGTTGCTGTGAGCTGTGGTGTAGGTCACAGAGGCTGCCTGGATCCGTGTTCCTGTGGCTGTGGCATAGGCCAGGAGCTGTAGCTCCTATCTGACCCCTAGCCTGGGAACTTATATATACTGCAGGTGCGACCCAAAAAAAAAAAAAAAAAAAAAAAAAAAAGATATCCAGTGGTTGCCACATTCTTCAGAAAGGCAAGAGAAATGGCTTAGAGGCTGACATAGCCAGGACAGGGAATGACAGCCCATCCACAGCAGGACGCGCCAACAAAGACCCCACTCCCTCTACCGCACATACACCACAGCTCCCACCAGTGACCCTGGGCCAGGAATCTGCATCACTGTCCTCTAAAATCAGACATTTCTGGTGCCATCTGGCCCGGAAAACAAGACTCCAGCAGGGCTGGCTTCCTTATGTTGCTCACTCCCAAGCAGATGAGTCTGCTTGGCAGGTTATAGGATGTACCTGAGCTAAAGCAGAGGCTGGCCAAGTAAGGGCTGGCTTCCTCCTGGAGGAAGTGAAACTTACAGTGTGTAAATCCCCAAATAGAAGTACCCGCAGCCAGAAGGCTTGAAAAATGTCTCCAGAGCACCCTCAATTAACTACAGACATGGATCTCAAAAGGTCAAACCGTTCTCGGTTCGGATTACCAAGCCTGACTTTGCTTCTGCTTCTTGAGTGCTTCCCAGAATCCTCTCTTCTCCACTGAGATCTCCACTGGAGCCCATTTACTGGCTTCAGAGAGCTTATTAAACATTCCAGTGCTTTCTCAAGGCCTTGGAGATGTGCAAGTATGCAGGACAGAGGTGGGCGACGGCAGCAGGAGGTACATGATAGATGAGGCGGCATCTTGTCCCCCAAAGTCTTTGAATTCCTTTTTCTATGTCACATCAAGGAATTTCTGGCCTCTCATTGTTCTTTAATGCAAACCAGGTTGAATCCAAGCTCACATCAGCTAACACAGCAAACTATTAGAAACATACAGAGCTGTGAGAAATAGCAAACCGTTACTTAATCTCTGGCAAGAGCATCCATATCAATAAAATCAGCCCTATTTAAAATACGTTCTCAGAGTTCCCGCTGTGGCTCAATGGGATTGATGGTGTCTTTGCAGCAGCAGGGATGTGGGTTCGATCCCTGGTGGGTCAAGGATCTGGCGTTGCCACAGATGTGTCATAGGTTGCACTCCAGCTCAGATTCTATCCCTGGCCTGGGACCTCCACATGCTGTGGGGTGGCCAATAACTAACAAACGAATGAACTAAAGTTCTCCTTGTAGCATATGGAAGTTCCCAGGCTAGGGGTCAAATCAGAGCTGTGATTGATGGCCTATACCACAGCCATAGCCACCTCAGCTTGGAATCCAAGCTGTGTCTGTGACCTACACCACAGCTCATGGCAACGCTAGATCCTTAACCCAGTGAGTGAGGCCAGGGATTGAACCTGCATCCTCATGGATACTAGTCAGGTTTGTTACCACAGCCACGATGGGAACTCCCTGGAGTGCCTTAAGTTTTATTCTAATAGATATTCCCAGGCTTTAAAAATACAAATAATCAAACTCCTACAAGATGTTTTCTTGGGTAAATACTTTCTTTTTCCTACATTGATTCCTATGCTTATCCACCCACACCCAGCAGGCATCATGGAATTGAATTCTGGTTACCAGCCTCTCAGCGTTGAGGGGCATTTTTAGCACCCTTCCTACAAGAAGAGGAAGGCTTCCTCTCACAAGGGGTAGGCAGGGGGAAACTTCCAGGACTTGAGGGTTTGGGTCTGCCAAGTCTTGTCAGCCAGCCCCAATCCAGTTAATAAGAGTTTCACTCTTTTTCACTGTGTGTCTCTTTCACGTAATACTGAATTGAAGCTGTGACTTCAGCAGTCTTCAAAAGTCAAGACCTCCAGGAACCAGATTCTGAGTTCTTTTTCTTTTAACTCTTTTGAGTTATTCGGTGTCATCAGAAGCATCTATTGTACCCTAGTGTCCTGGAATTCTTCATACCTTTTGTATTGTCCTAAGACGGCAGCCACCTAGCCCCCCAGATGCCCTCAGCTGACAAGTGTTTCTCATTATCAACAACTGATAATTTAATTAGCTATGGGCCATTGACAGTAAGTTCCCATCTCAGAATATTGCTGAAATCTTGCTGCATTCCATTCCATCTTGTAAGGATAATAAACTCCCTAGGCTCCTGTAACCTGCAATCCACTCTCTAGTGCTAATTTCATTCTTTCTTTTTCTCATACCAATTAGATAGGAGTTCTTCAGCTGCCAGCAATTGGAACTACACTATCTTTGGCAGAAAAAGCTTAGGTTTTGTGCCCCCTTGTGCCATTTGGGGATGGCTCACAAAACCAAAAGACAAATGGAGAAACAGGCCTGGAAAGGGCAGACCCAGAGCAGCACCAAGGATGTATGACTTGGACTTAATCTTCACTCTGTTCGGGACACTGTTACTGGCTTGATTGTTCTCCACCATGTTCTCTGTCCTTGTGGTTTTCCATTTAACATTTAACATCCCAGGTGACTAGTTTGGGCCTTGTGCCTACCTGTGCCAGTTACCTTCCCTTTTTTTTCCAAACTCACTCTCTCCCTTCTCTCCCTGTGTACCCCAGAGCGCCTTTGGATCCTGCCTGTTCTCCAAGCTGATCTGTGTGTGTTACATCAAAGGGCCCATTGCCTCTGGTCTCCAGGTGGGTTTGGCCAGTGGGAAGTCCAGGGAGGAGATCGGGGGAGAGAAGATACTGGGGTCAAGGCAATTATGCCCTCCCCTTTAGTAGCATCAGACTGGCTGTGTGTTCCTTGACAGAAGGAGACTGGTCCTCTCGTGGCAGCTTCTTCCAGTCAACTCTCTCTTTCCTAGTTCCAGTAACCATTCCCTCCCCTCACCCTCTAGGTCCAACTGGATGCTCCCTCCTGAATGTTGTATCTTTTTAAAATTTTTTAATTTTTATTTTTTTCTCAATGTTGTATCTTGAGCAGGAATGTCACTCATCCCACAAAATGAAGGTGTGGCAGTAGGGCAGCATCTTGACCAGCAGTGTTGGCTGTGTGACCATGGCTGGGTATCCATTCCAGCTTATTGAGCCTCTTTTTGAGTCATACCAAGAACTTCTAATCCCTCCAAGTCTGGTTCCCTTAACTTTTGGCTATTGTCAAGACCTCCCAGTAGTCTACCAATAAGTTTTCTTGGGCTCAGGTTGGCCTGTCACTTCCTGTGTCTATAACCATGAGGTCTAGTGGATGTGCTGCCATTCCCTGAAAAGTGAGTGCCATGTAAACATGGCAGCCACAGGTGTCCTGTTCATTTGTGTATCCTCCAGTGCCTGGTTCCGAGTAGACACCGAGTTAAAGGTTGTTAAATAAATCCATTTCTGCCATAGCCCAGCCCCAGCTGGTCCCTGTTGTTCCTCCCCTCAAATAAGGAAAGAAACCAAAGCCTTTGCTGAATGAACTTGGTGAGATGAAACTGACTTCCCAGAGATTATTTCCTAGATGAAAATAACACAACCTAAGGGATTAGTAAAACTTTTAATGGCCAATAAATACATCATTTAAAAGGGGAAAAGAAGCAAAACGTTGTTATTCAGAGTCATTTAGAGCCCACCAGGACATGATATTTGCAAAAACAATCCCCCAAACAATGTAAGAATGCATCTCACATTTTCTGAAATGGAATTCCAGGAAAAGAGGTGTCCTCAAGGAATAATACCAAGATGGACCACTTCAAATGTGTAATGGAAGTGAGATTAAAGCTTCACAAATGCCCTTGTAAGTCTCAAGAAAAATAATCAACAGTGGGTCAATTAAGATTCTAGTGCTGCTGATAAGACAGTAGGTTGAGGAAGCAGCAAACCTGGGGATAGTGAATATGTAGAAATGAGCGGTCTTGACTTGTATCTTGGGGACGCCAAGGGATCCACAAAAGAACTCTCAGAACCACAGGCCATTGACTTAGAAAACAAAACAAAAGTTCTCTTTAGCAAGAATTCCTTTAGGTCAGTTTAGCTAGAATCCTCCTCAGCCCTGATGTTTCCTCTTAGGAATTTCCCAGCCACTGCTCTTCATCCTGCTCCTTGGCCGTAAATTGCCACCTCTCCACACTGCATTCAGACTTGAGCCCAGTCTCTCTCCCCAGCTGCAAAATTCCAGCGTGGTGGTCCCTAGACCTGGCATGTTAGCTCCCCCACCCAATAAGTTTTCCTTATCTTGCTTAAAAAAGAGAAAGCCCACAGGGGTTAATCTTGAGAAATCCAAGAGAAAAACAGCTATGAAGAATGGTAAAGCTTCATAAAATAAGAGTTTTAAATGAAAATTTAGAATTATAAAGGCTCAGGTCCCTTATGGGAGCCATAACTTGAATGGAAACAACCAGAAATTCAACAACAATTTAGAAACACACAGGTTTTCACTCTATCTCTGATTCCTGCCTGACTTGGGATAAATCAATTAATTTCCCCATTGAGGATATGCATTTTTTATTATGCTGCCAAACAAAACATTGTTTTTGAATGTTTATAGTTGCCAATAGTAACCAGAAATACACCATGTGCCCATGACATACAAAGAAATAGTCACAGTTTATTCTAAATTGGTCTTTTTTTTTTTTTTTTTTTTTTTTTTGTCTTTTTAGGGCTGCACCTGCGGCATATGGAGGTTCCCAGGCTAGGGGTTCGAATCAGAGCTGTAGCTGCCGGCCTACACCTTAGCCATAGCAGTGCGGGATCCAAGCCGTGTCTGCGACCTACACCACAGCTTATGGCAATGCCGGGTCCTTAACCCACTGAGCAAGGCCAGGGATCAAACCTGCATCCTCTTGGATGCTAGTCTGATTCGTTTCTGTTGAGCCTCAGCAAGAACTCCATCTAAATTGGTCTTATAACCCCCTAAAGTCTCCAGTCAAGCATGTTGGCTTGCACAAAGGAGGAAAGTAATTTCTGTCACCTCCATCCCTCCCCTTACTGCTATTCAAGGGCCATGTCTAGATGCAAGAAGTATGTGGCAACTAGTGGTATGAGATTGTCACACACGAGTACTCAGGACATTCTATTGGTAAATGCTTTGCATTTTTTAAAGTGTCTCCACATCCACAATCTAATGTAATTTTCATAATTGTATGAGATAACTTATTTTGAACTATACCTTATAGGTGAGAAAAACAAAGCTCACAACAACTTGGCATGAGCTTTGGGCAGCTTGTGATTCTCAAAGTCCAGAGGGCAGTAGGGCCAATGGCCTCTGGGCCCCTTCTCACAAGTGTCAATCCCCCATGTGCCCATTTCTGTTAGCTGTCATCACAGAGACCTTTGGTTGCAGGCTCAGCCCAACCCCGAGATCCGGATTCTTGCCTATGTAAGCATAGAGACTACCACGAGGTGGCGCCACACTGCCCCGTGGGTTGGTTCTGCACCACCCAGCCCTTTGGCTGAGTCAGGCTGACTCCAGACTTTGAACCAAACTCAGAATGATGCCATTCCACCCAGATTGACTATTATTGGGGACCTCACTTGCCAATATATAGTGGAGTTTTACTGTCTTTGAGTAGACAATTCAATAAACCTTCAAGAGTATTTTTTGTAACTAAGGCATTCTGACCGCAAGCCTCTGATTAGATTTCATTATGACTTCTGAGTCACATGCAAAAACTTACATATCGGAATATATATTTTTGTTATAGTTATTCTATTTTACTTTATTTTATTTTATTATTGTTCGTTCGTTTGTTTTTTTAGGGCCACACTCAAGGCATATGGATGTTCCCAGGCTAGGGGTCTAATCGGAGCTGTAGCTGCTGGCCCACGCCACAGTCACAGCAACACCAGATCTGAGCCATGTCTGCGACCTGCACCACAGCTCATGGCAATGCCAGATCCTTAACCCACTGAGCAAGGCCAGGGATCAAACCCGCAACCTCATGGTTCCTAGTTGGATTTGTGTCCACTACGCCATGATAGGAACTCCGTTTTTCTCTCTTACAGTACAGTTGGGCTAGCATATCATTTTAAAAAACTATAAGTATAATATTTATATTTCTATATGGTATAATCACTGAATTTTATTTCAGAACAACAAGAGATGCTATACAATATCTGCCATGAAAAAGGGACTTGGGTCTGACAAGGTTGAGAACTACTGTATGAGAACATTGACCTTCTCCTGGATGTTGCCGGGTTGACTTTGATGACACTTGAACGGACAGCAACTTGCAGCCTGCTTCCCTGTCTCCACTTTCTTCTACTCCCACCTCACACTAGGGCTGCCCTCAGAGGCTCCTTTGCTTTGCTGGTCCCATGCCTTCTCCTTAACTCTCAGGGAAGCAGGTCCCCAACAGCATCACTTGTGTCCTGGTGCAACCCCAGGGGAGCCATTGTCCCTTCTTCAGTCTCTCTCCTTCCCTTTCCAGCCCCTCAGCTACATTCTGCCTGTTCTGCCCTCACTCTAACTCACTTCTCACCTCCAGTCTCTTTTGCACTGTTTGTCCGGTGAGAACCTGGGCTGTGCTTTCTCTCCTGATGGCTTTTTTAAAATTTTTTTTAGGGCTGCACTTGTGGCATATGGAAGTTCCCAGGCCAGGGGTCGAAGGGGAGCTGCAGCTGCCCGCCCGCACCACAGCCACACACGCGGGATCTTGAGCTGTGTCCGCGACTTACAGCTCATAGCAACACCAGATACTTAACCCACTGGGCAAGGCCAGGGATCGAACCCGTGCCCTCATGGATACTAATCAGGTTCACAATCAGCTGAGCCACAAAAGGAACTCCCTTGATGGCTTTTTGAATGTCCTTTTCTCCAGGTGGAGATGCATCCTGTTTTCATTGAATAATCTTTGCCAATCCAACTTGGAGGTCTGAAAAATGGTGAGCCCAGCTGAGCTTTTCTGCCACTGCAGAGACAGTGCTGTGATCGATAAGAGCTTCTACTCCTGAAGATTCTTCTTACTGCTGTTTTCTCCGAGCCTATTGCTCGCTCCCTCAGGCTGCCTCTCTTTTCTTGGGAGTTGTGGGTAATTTGTGAGAACACACACCATTACATTAACTTGCTTTCTTTTTTATCAGACCATACCCCGATTTTCTGTTCTCCCTATCCTTTGGCCACCACTCAAGCACTTAACCTCTTTGCTGGTTACATTGTCACTAGTTAAAAATTTTGCTGTTAAAAATGTATATATTATATATTTATGGTGGATGTCAGAAGGAGTAATTCTGTGACATGGCTTCTTTGCAGAGGTTGCTGATTATCCACCGATATCCTTCATCCTTAAATAATAAATAAAAGAAAGTTCCAGTTCTAAGTGGGCTCATGGCCACCCAGCTAAAAGGTCCATTTCCCAGCTTCCCTTGTACCTGGGTGTGGCCATGTGACTGAATTCCAACCAATGGGATGTGAGCAAAAGTGATTATGCCATTTCCAGGTCATGCCCTTAAAAGGAATGAGTGTACACTTCCCTCCCCTTTTCCCTTTCTCACTGACCAGGATGCAAACATGATGGCAGGAGCTGGAGCCCCCTTGGAACCCAGGGATGGAAGTCACGTGTTGAGAATGGCAGAGATACTCTACCAGCAATGGACTGCTTACCTTTGGACCACAATGTAAGAGAGAATCAAAATTCTGTTCTGTTTAAGTCGCTATAATTTGGGGTCTTTTGACCACCTCGGTTGTACTTTAAGCGATACAGTTTCAAGTCACTACCTTTACCCAGGAGCCTGTACTGCTGCTTGAACTTATTTGTGTTTTCTTATACACAAATTTTATATGTTAAGTCTTCCATTTAAAAAATTAAACTGTTAGCTAGTGGTTTGTCTAATTTTTCTTTTTCAAAGAACCAGCTATGGCTTTATTTCTTCCAGTGTGCTTAGAGTTTTAAGGTTGTTTTTGCCATCTTTCCACTTGAATTAATTTCTAGCCATTAATGGAATTATTGGGTCACATTCTTTCCTCCTCAACATTCTTTCTGCATTGTTCCATTGTCTTACGCCATCTAAAATTTCTATAAAGAAGTCCGTGGTTAGTCTCATCTTGTTCCTCTGGGAAGACTGTCTGCTGCTTCTTCCTCGCTGTCTGTAGTAGGATGTTTTTGTTATTCCCTAAGATTCAAGAGCTTCACACGAGCTATTCTGATCTCAGTGGTTCCTTTACTCAATTTACTCAATACAGGGAATCCTGTCCGTTTGCCAGATTGAGTCTTTGTTTCATAAATGGCCTTTTCTTTTACGCTTTTGACTACGTTTTAAATTCCATTTGTTCCCTTCTCCTCAGGATTCTAGCTGCCTGTCGGATCAATATAACCATCTCACACAGCTATTATTTTCTTTCCAATTATTTCATCTCTTTTCCCTTCCTTATTGTGTTTTGTGTGATATTCTCCAACCTGTTATCCAGGGCACTGACTCAGTTTTATGTGAAATCAACTCTACTTCTTCTGGCTTCTAATGTGACTTTCAGATACTTGGTGGGGTTTCCTTCTATTTATTTCCTTTCCTTTCCAAGTCTTCTTTTCATCTAATTTTGGTATCTCTGAATTTTTGTTTTGTAGGTTCCTGTATTGTATTCAGTTTCCTTGAGACGGCAGAGAAGATTTTTTTCAAGGCATTTAGTATATTTTCTGGAATCGTTTTTCTGCTTATACAAATTCTTTCTATATATTTTTCTACGACATTCTTTGGAAGAGGAGAGTAGTATCTTACACACAGATCCCATGCTAGCCCTTTACTAAGAAATAGTGACTACTACCTGAATCCATCTGTCCTTGAGATATAATTTCTGTTTCATAGGAAATATAGTTGCTAGAGAAGCAAGCTAAACACAAGGAAATAGCCAGACAAATCTAGAAGGTGGGACATTCTGTAAGACCAATGACCCAATTGCTTCCACTAGTAAGTGTTCTAAAAAAGGGTCTGCCTGAGATTAAAACAAACTTAAGTGATTAATGATTTGGATATACCAGCTGTAAGAATAATTGCAGTTTATTGGAGAAATTTTAACATGGCCTGGAAATTAAATGAGATGAGATGAAGGTACCAAAACACAAAGGCAGAGTGTTGACTAAATAAAACAGATTATAAATAGGTTACAAAACAATTTGTACAGTATGATCTCATTTTAGTACACACATGCGTAGCTGTTACAGTGATGCTTTCTGGGAGGTAGGAATATGCTATTTGTTTTTTAACTTGTTCACATTTTATAGTATTCTACAAGCTCATGTACTGCAGCTTTTTAAGAAATAATGACATATATTTAAATGGGATAAGTTTACCATACAGATAATAAAGCTTAAGCTTCAGGATCCCTAATTACATGGGCCCCTCCAAGGCCCTAGGAGGACCTCTGGCAATTTTTTTTTCTTTTTTTTAGGGCTGATCCCACAGCATATGGAGGTTCCCAGGCTAGGGGTCCAATTGGAGCTGGAGCTGCCAGCCTACACCACAGCAATAGCAATGCCAGACCCAAGCAGTGTCCGCGACCTACACCACAGCTCACAGCACCAGATTCTTAACCCACTGAGCGAGGCCAGGATCAAACCTGAGTCCTCATAGTTCCTAGTCGGATTCATTTCTGCTGCTCCATGACGAGCACTCTGGTCCTCTAGTAATTTTCTTTTTTTTTTTCTTTTTTGTCTTTTTAGGGCCTCACCTGAGACATATGGAGGTTCCCAGGCTAGGGGTCTAATTGGAGCTGTTGCTGCTGGCCTACACCACAGTCATAGCAATGCCAGATCTTTAACCCACTGAGCGAGGCTAGGGATTGAACCTGCAACCTCATGGTTGCTAGTCGGATTCGTTTCTGCTGCGCCACAACAGGAACTCCAGGTCCTCTAGTAATTTTGTACCATAATTTTGTAGGATCTTTTAATGCTCCAGAATTTTTTTTATTGTGATAAAATATACATAATGTAAAAGTTTCTATTTTAACGTATTTTTGGATTTACAGTTCAGTGGCATTACATAACATTCACATTATCTTTTTTTTTTTTTTTTTTTTTTTTTTTTTTTAGGGCTGCACCCACCGCATGTGGAAGTTCCCAGGCTAAGGGTCTAATTGGAGCTGCAGCTACCAGCCTACGCCACAGCCACAACAACGCCAGATCCGAGCCGTATCTGCGACCTACACCACAGCTCACGGCAACACTGGATCCTTAACCCACTGAGCGAGGCCAGGGATCAAACCTGGAAACCTCACGGTTCCTAGTTGGATTTGTTTCCACTGCGACATGATGGGAACTCCGCATAATATTCACATTGTTGTGTATACATCACCACCTCTGATTTCCAAGACTTGGTCATCTTTCCAAATTGAAACCCTGTACCCATTAAAGAATAACTCCTGGCATGCCCCTCCCCCCAGTCTTTTATTTGTTAAGAGTCTCTGAAACTGCATAAGCTTTAAGCTCCACAAAGCCTGGGCTCAGCTGCAGCTGACAACCAGATATTGTGGTCATTTCTGAGCAGGTTTTGAAATGATAGCTCACCTTGCCAAAGTGACTTTAGCCTCAAACCAAACGACACTCAACACAATCAAGGAGACGCTCACCAAAGCGCACATCAGTCAATATGCAAAAGTCAACAGTTGGGGCAGCACCAACATCACTGTATACACAGCAAAACAAAATCAGTGAGTTACTCATAGTACTGGAATATATATACAACTTCTTTTTTTTTTTTTTTTCTTCTTAGGGCTGCACCCGAGGCATGTGGAGGTTTCCAGGCTAGGGGTCTGGTTGGAGCTACAGCTGTCGGCCTACACCACAGCCACAGCAATGCAGGATCCAAGCTACATCTGCAACCTACACCACAGCTCAGCTCACGGTATCGCTGGATCCTTAACCCATTTAGCAAGGCCAGGGATGGAACCTGCGTCCTCATGGATGCTAGTCAGATGTGTTAACAGCTGAGCCACAATGGGAACTCCATATATTTATACAACTTTTTCCAGAAGTTATATGTTTGCCATTAAGTTCCTAACTTATTGCAAATTAACACTATTTTCTTCATTGCTTAGAATTACTGGTAAATAGTACCAGGCTTTCCTGTAAAATCAGTCCAGAAGAATAGATGGGAGTTTTTTTAAATTTTATTTTTTTAATTACTCAATGAATTTATCACACCTGTAGCTGTACGATGATCATCACAATCAAATGATAGGCATTTTATATAGATTTATTAACTAGTTTTAAGTCTGGCTCAAAATCACAGAAAAGCCTTTTTTATTTCCCTCATATTTGGAAGAAGTCTGGTGGTACAGAGGTCAGGACTAGTCTGATAACTTCATGATCCTCAAGGAACTGGAACCCTTTCATCTTGCTATGCTACCATCCTTAGCATGCCACTTCATGGCCCAATAGGGCTGCTCAAGCTCCAGCAGTCATCAGTATTCTAGCCAGAAGGAAAAAACAAGGAGTGAAAAAAGAGCCTGTCCTCTTCCCACAGTGATTCATCAGAAATTTTACCCAGCACTTGAGCTTACATCTCTTTTGCCAGAGCATAGATCTGTGGCCGTACCTAGCTGTAAGGAAGGCCAGGACATGTAATCTTTTTCCAGAAACTCATACCAACTAAAAATCAAACATTCTATTACTAAAGGGATGGAGAGAATGGACATTGAGATTGACAACTAAGTATCTGTCAAAAGGTTTTTTAAGATTCAATGTACGAGTTTTTGAGGTTTGATGGAGGCAGGTAAGAAGGAGTAGAACCTTCAAGCACCAGCTCTCACTGCTTAGCATTTTGGTTAGAGCTAAAAGCTTGATTCCTCACGATTAGCTATCTGAATGCTAAAAAACACCCCGCCCTCTACACACCACAGAAATGGGCTCAGCAGGCTTGCGTGGAAAAGAGAAAAAGTCATCTTCCATATTGCAGGGAACTTCTGAGTGTCTCCACGGCCAAACATATCCACACCTTATATCTAAGCCAATAAGCTTTACTGTTGCAGGTACGCGTCAACAATGAAAAGCATCACTTCGGAGTCTTGGTCGCCCTCACTTTTGTACTGTGTGTTGTTTGCAGGGAAATGTCCACCGCAGGATGCAGTCTCCGGCCCCATCCTTAGAGAATATTACCGTAGAGAAAACTTTCCCCACATGATAAACAAAAGGAAATGAGGAGTGTGAGTGCAGAAGTTGCTGTACCCACAAGGGAGCTGATAGAGCAGGGGTGTAATAGAATCGACCAGGAGAGGGGGCTGATAGAATCGGATAAGGAGAGCCTCAAGTTTCGGGCCTTCTCCGTGACTTGATAATGAAATACAAAAGTAAACCTCCATGCTTATCCTTTGCACATGTTGGTTGTCAAATTGCTTTTCTAAATTGATTGTGTTCGACCTTGATGGTTAATAAAGTCTGGAATTTTGTCCAAATTAGAGTAAGATTTCTCCCAGAAAGAAACTTGGATAGTGGTCAGCCTGCTTGGTTTTTTGCCTCTGACCTAACTGCCCTAAGATTCAGGCTCTGGCTTCCTCTGGCTCGGGGATGAGGCGCACTGTCTCTGTCCGAGATGGGGAAGGGCTTGTCCACCCAGCAGAGCTGCTCCTCGGGATTCTTGTCCTCTCAGCTGGCACCTTACCAAGCCAGCCTCTGGGTAAGAAACTGCCTTTTTCTACTGTTCTTTCATTTTGACCTCCTCGGGGAAATCAGGCCTGCAGAAGTTGTCAGCCAGCCATAGCAGAGCACAGAGCAGGCGCCTACAGCCCTGCAACTCCCTCCAGAATCAGCAAAGGCGATTGCAGATAAACCGGGGCAGCATGTGGGGCCCATGTGGTGCAAAGCTCAAGAGGACTGGGCTTTAAATCGACAGCAGCCCTTAAAAAACCCTTTGGGCGTAGGTTGCATTCTGCGGAAGGGAGGGTTGGAAGGCAGGGAGAGTATTTTCCTTTAGCAGCGGAAGGAGCTTCCCAATAGCCATCCTTCTTTGCTTTCTGCCTGGTTCAGTGCTTTCTCAGCAAGTTCTGGGGGAGCTGTGTCCTCAGGTCCTGAGAAGGGCTTGGGGCACGTCAGGACTTTAAACAGGCTGTAAAAGCATTTCCTTCTCTGCATTTCCCTTTCCTGCAGGCCTGCCCTGGTTTTTCATGATGTCATCCATTCATCATTGTGAGCTGATTGGCTGTCCCAGGACTTGGCCAGCTGCCCAAGGCCAGGAGGGAAGAGAGAGATCTCCGGACAAACGTGCTGCGGGCCCCTGAGCATGTGCCGAAATGTCATCAGTTCCACAAAGAAAGACTTGGAACAAATCAAAGAAGACGGTCAAAGTCACAAGATCCTATCCAACCTTCCCTTCCCTGAATGCCTGGGAAGAATTCAGGGGCCTCTTTCCTGTGGACGGGGAACCAAATCCTGGAGTGGGCCTGGGTGTGGAGGAGGGACTGCTCTGCCAGATGGTTCATTCTCCAGAATTCAGCCTGTTTCCTGAATCAGTGATGTTTGAAAGCAACTTTGTCCAGGTACTCTTGGGCGGCTCCGAATGGCACGTCTTGATTCTTCTAAATCCGTTCGCACCGTGTAACCAAACAGTCTGTCCCTGGACCTGGAGTGGAGTGACAACGGAGGCAGAGAGGAACTGAATGCAAGGCTACCCCTACCTGACCCCGAGTGGGCAGAGCCCCCCACAGGTTTTCTCTTGCAGTCACTCTGGGAGGGAGGTCGAAGGTTCGCTGCTCTGAGTGGAGGGTTTGATGTTTGCTTCCTTCCTCAGTTTGCTTCCTCCTCCAGGCTGTCAGCCCATTTCAGATGAACAAAGGCTGCATAATGAGATGCCCTTTGAGGGTTTGGAACAGAAATGCTAATGGGTGAAAGAATAGGCATTGGACACCCAGAGAGATCTGGGCTCAGAGTTGAGTCCACTGCTTTCTTCTCAGGAGGCGTCATTGTGCACGTGGCCTGCACACCCTGAACCCCAGTTTCCCATGAGACATGGGAGGCAAAGGCCTTAGTAAAGCGGCATTCGGTGCCTTTTTGCTTCCTTGCCTGGGCTCTCCTGAGCCAAGGGAACCCAGCATCCACAGAACCCAGGAATTACAGGGACCTGACAGTGCAGAAAATGTGCAGGAGGTAATAGGGCTCCTCAAAGAAGGGCCAGAGGATATGTTTTTCAAAGAAAAGCTGGAAAACAGCCTGGGGAGGATTCACAAAAGTGTGATACACATCAGGGAACTCCAGGGGTGTGGTTCTTGTGAGCAATTGCTAACAGTAAGTAGTGTAAATGCTGTTACAGTTTTTAGGCCATATGGGTTAAAACTGAGCTTCTTAGCAAGTGATGCTATTGCCCCACCCCACCCCCACCCGCCACCACCGACAGGCATTTGGCAATGTCTGTAGACATTTTGGATTGTCACAATTTGGGGGGATGGAGTGGAGATTGCTATTGGCATCTCCTGCGTAGAGGCCATGGGTGCGGCTAAACATCCTACAGGGAACAGGAGGGCCTTCTCCCCTCAAAGAATTTTCCAGCCCCAGCGTGCACAGTGTTGGGTTTGAGAAACACTCACCTAAGACGTACTGCTGCTTCTGCCGAATGCTCACACTGTGCCGGGGGTGCTGCTTCGCAGGTCAAAAAGGGCAGGAGCTGGGTAGACATCTACAAAGCTTCCAATACCATGGCCCTTGGGGTGACCTCCTCCGTGCCCTGCCTGCCTCTTCCCAACATCCTCCTCATGGCCAGCGTCAAATGGCACCAAGGGCAGAGCCAGACATGGAACAGACCATCTGCAGCCCCCAAGATCATCCTGAAGAGGTGAGCACAATGGATGGGCGCGAGGATCAAGGAGGGCGAGGTACGAAACCAAAGCAGAGGCTGCTCGTGACTAAACGCAAGATGGGAGAAAGCAGAGAAGGCATCAGCAGTGACACTGGTTTTGTCTTTAGACAACAGTAACCCAAGACAGTAGGTGCACCAGAAGCATCAAGGCCAAGTGGGGTAATTGGGGGGCATAGCGAGGACAGGAGTGAGGGCCAGTCTACATGCCCACTTTCCTTCTCACTGCATTCACTCCACTGAATTCTTAGGAATTCTCTCCACTTTTGGCCAAGGGGCAAGGAAGCCAGGAGATCTGGCAGATGAAGCACTCATTGGGAGATGCAGATTCTAGTCCTTGGTATGCAACTAACTAGACTCAAATGATTTTTTTTTTTTTTTTTTGTCTTTTTAGGGCCACACCCACAGCATATGTAAATTCCCAGGACAGGGGCTGAATTGGAGCTGTAGCTGCTGGCCACAGCCACAGCCACAGCCACGCAGGATCTGAGCCTTATCTGCGACCTACCCCACAGCTCACGGCAACGCCGCATCCTTAATCCACTGAGTGAGGCCAGGGATCGAACCCCCATCATCATGGATACTAGTTACGTTTGTTACCGTTGAGCCACAGTAGGAACTCCTAGACTTGAATAATTTTTGAGCCACCAGTTACTTGCTGCAGCTCAGTTTTCCTAATGGTAACATGAGTGGGATGAAGTCCTGCTTGGAACTGTAACATCTAGTGACATGCTTGTCCGGGATGAAACAGCCTTTTCAGTTGTTTGAGCCTCTTCAAGGATTCTGGTAGGAAAGCTCAGGAATCTCTAGATATTCCCAGAAGTCCAGGCAAACCCCTCATTGCTCCACTATGTTCTAGGCATACCTGCAGCAAGCACAGTGCAGTCCCAGCTGATTAATATTAGATCCAAAGTCAGCTCCTTGAACCTTAGCTCCTTTGGGAAGAGGAATTGAGGCATTAAGGTCAACGAAGGATCGACCTGGACCTCGGGACCAACTCCGAGGCAGAGGCGGCCAGCTCCCTTTGTGCTACCAAGAAGGAAATTGAGGAGTTCTCTTACAGGGAACTGGCATTGTCACTGCTGTGGCTCAGGTTCAATCCCTGGCCCAGGAACTTCACACGCTGAGGTCACGGCTACCTTACTCCTAGTTTGTCTCTCAGGCAGGATCCAGGGAACATCAGCGTGAGAATCCCAGCAAAATGGGTGGAGGTTAAAATGCAGGCTCCGAGGCCACACCCCAGACCTACTGAATCTGAATCTTTGGGGTTATCTTTGGGTGTCTGCATTTTATTTATGTTTTTCTTTTTTTGGCCACCCCGAGGCATATGGAGTTCCCAGGCCAGGGATCAGATCCGAGCCATAGTTGCGACCTAAGCCGCAGCTGTGGCAACACCAGATCCTTAGCCCGCTGTGTCAGGTCAGGGATCAAACCTCTGTCCCAGTACACCCAAGACACCACCGATCCCAGGTGTCCGCATTTTAAACATGCTCCCCAGGTGAATCTGATCTCCCCAAAGTTTGAGCACCACTATGCTAAGCGGGCTCTCTCTTACCCCCCAAAAGCCTCAGTCCTGAAGGAGACACCCCTCATTTTAATGACGACAGGGTTGGATCAGAAGCACTGGGTTGTCCGTGTGTCTTCCCTTGCATCTTCAGGATTCTCCCACTGAAGTTTGTGGAGCTCCAGGTCTGCGACCGTCTTCAGCGCGTCCTGCGCTTGAGAACCGTCATGGAGAAGATCTACTACCTCAGGCTCCACCCCGACCATCCTGAGACTGTCTTCCACTTCTGGATCCGACTGGTTCAAATTTTGCAGAATGGCCTGTCCATCACCACCAAAGACCCTAGAATTCTTGTCACTCACTGCCTGGTGCCCAAGAACAGCTGCAGTCCCTCAGGAGACGCTAAGGTAAGTGGGCGCCACCGCGACCTCCAGCCAAGGCCAGAGCTGAGCTGTGGAGCGGGTGGGGGAGCACCCTGGGAAGGTGAGCCTTGCCTTAGGCCTTTTAAAATCAGCTTTACTGATTAAATTTCGCTCATCGTCAGTGTGCAGTTCAACACTTTCAGTAACTGTATAGAGCTGCACAACCATCACCACAACTCAGCTTTAGAACAGTTCTGTCAACCTAAAAAGTTCTGTCATGCCCATTTGCAGTCATTCCCTGTTCCTGCATTCTGCCCCAGGCGACCCTTTCATCTGTTTTCAACCTCATATTTCTGAGACAGTTCATGTAAATGGAATCCTGTAGTATATAGTCTTTTATGTCTGGCTTATTTCACTTAGCGTAATGTTTTTCAAGTTCATCTACGTCGTAGCGTTGGGCTAACTGAATGACAGACACAGATTATCAATAATTCATTCCTTTTAATTGCTGAATAGTATTCCACTGTATAGATATACCACATGTTGTTTGGTCACCAGTTGATGGACATTTAGAATGTTTCCAGTTTGGGACTATTAGGAATAAGGCTGTTATAAAAATTGTGTATGAGTTTTTGTATAAATATGTTTTCATTTGTCTTGGATAGATTCCAAGGAATGAAATTACTGGGTCATATGGTAAATTTATTTAAACTGGCAAACTGTTTTCCAAAGTGACTGTACCATTTTGCATTTGTTGTAAAGACTATCATTTCCCCATTTAGCTCTCTTGACATCTTTGCCAAAAATCAATTGACCATAAATGTAAGGACTTATTTTTGGCGTCTCAATTCCGTTCCATTAATCTGTTTGCCTATTCTCATGCCAACACCACAATGTCTTGATTAACGTAGCTTTATAGTAAGTTTTGTAACTGAGTGATACAAGTTTTTCAGTTTTGTTCTTTTTCAAATTGTTTTGGCTATTCCAGATCCTTTGCATTTCCATGTAAATTTTAGGATCAGCTTATTAATTTCTACACCCAAAAAAAGCCCACTGAAATTTTGACAAGGACATGTTTTGTTTGTTTGTTTGTTTTGTCTTGTTTTATTTTTTAGGGCCAAACCTTCAACATACGAAAGTTCCCAGGCTAAGGGTCTAATCAGAGCTGCAGCTGCCAGCGTATGCCACAGCCACAGCAACACAGCATCCAAGCTGCATCTGCAGCCTACATCACAGCTCACAGCAATGCCAGCTCCTTAACCCACTGAGCAAGGCCAGGGATTGAACCTATATCCTCATGGATACTACTCAGATTCATTTCTGCTGAGCCACAACGGGAACCCCCATTCCATTCTTCTTTAATTTCCCTTAGTGATGTTTTGTAGCTTTCATATACAAATTCTGCACTTCTTTCTTTAAATTTATTCCTGAGTATTTGATTTTGTTGTTATTATTATGAGCAGAATTGTATTTTTTTTTTGTCTTTTGTTGTTGTTGTTGTTGTTGTTGTTATTGTTGCTATTTCTTGGGCCGCTCCCACGGCATATGGAGGTTCCCAGGCTAGGGGCTGAATCGGAGCTGTAGCCACCGGCCTACGCCAGAGCCACAGCAACGCAGGATCCGAGCCGCGTCTGCAACCTACACCACAGCTCACGGCAACGCCGGATCGTTAACCCACTGAGCAAGGGCAGGGATCGAACCCGCAACCTCATGGTTCCTAGTCGGATTCGTTAACCACTGCGCCACGACGGGAACTCCAGAATTGTATTTTCTTAATTTAGTTTTTGCATCATTCTTTGGAGGTATAGAAATAGAATTGATTTTTGTGTATTAACCTTATTCATTAGTTGCAGCAGTTTTTGTGGATTCCTTGGGATTTTTCTATAAACATACACACATATATTCATGTCATCTGTAATAAAGTCAGCTTAACTTCATTTCCAATTTGGATCCATATGTTTATTTATTGTCTTATTGTATTAATTAGAACCTTCAGTACTGGAGTTCCTGTCATGGCGCAGTGGTTAATGAATTCCACTAGGAACTATGAGGTTGCAGTTCAATCCCTGGACTTGCTCAGTGGGTTGAGGATCCGGTGTTGCCTGTTAGCTGTGGTGTAGGTCGCAGATGCGGCTTGGATCTGGTGTTGCTGTGGCTGCGGTGTAGGCCAGCAGCTACAGCTCCAATGGGACCCCTAGCCTGGGACCTCTGTATGCCACGGGAGCGGCCTTAGAAAAGGCAAAAAGACCAAAAACAAACAAACAAACAAACAAACAAAAAACCTTCAGTACAATATTTAATAGATGCGGCAAAAGTAGACTCCTTGCCTTCCTTGCCTTGTTCCTAGTTTTAGGGAAAACATTCAGTGTTTCATTAAGCATGCTGCTAACTGTGGCGTTTTTGTAGATGCCCTTTATCAAGTTGAGGAAGTTCCCTCTATTCCCTGTTTGTTGAGAGGTTTTATCATGAATTGGTATTAGATCTTGCTCAATGCTTTTTCTGCATCTACCGAGATGATCATGTAGTTTGTCCTTGATTCTATTAATATAATTTATTATATTAACTGATTTTTAGATGTTGAACCAATCTTCTGTTCCGGCAATAAACCCTACTTGGTCACTGCTGTGTATACTCCTTTCTATATATTAATGGATTTCATTTGCTAGCACTTTGTTAAGGACTTTTGTGTCTATGTTCATTAGAGATACTGGTCTGTACTTTCCTCGTGATAGCCTGGCTTTGGTATAGAGTAATACTAGCCTTGTTGAGTAATTTGGGAAGTGTTCCTTCCTCCTCTATTTCTCAGTTTGTAAAGAATTGCTATTACTACTACCTTTTGGGGGGGGCCGCACCCATGGCATTTGGAAGTTCCCAGGTTAGGGGTGGCATCGGAGCTACAGCCACTCGCCTACACCATAGCCACAGCAACGTGGGATCCGAGCCTCATCTTCGACCCACACCACAGCTCAGGGCATCGCCGGATCATTAACCTACTGAGCAAAAATCCACATCCTCATGGATCCTAGTCAGGCTCGATAACTGCTGAGCCACGAAGGGAACGCCCTACTACTGCTTTAAATATTTGATAGAATTCAGGGACGCCAGCTGGGCCTTTTTGCCCCAGGACTTGGAGTGTGATGAACACAAGCCTGACTTGAGCTACAGCTTTAAACGCCGTGAAGGCTGAGATTCATCTGTTTTCTTCACTGAGATTCCCCAGTGCTTGGCACATAGTTGATATTCAATAAATATTGAATGAATATGAGCAGCGTGTACAACTGGGGCATCTGTGGGCGACAGGAAAAAAAGCAGTTTTACCCTGGCATAAAAAGGAGCTCAGGATGGGATATTTCTTAGAGAAATGATTTTGAAAACTGTTAAATTCCTAAAATAAATATTTAATCATGCTCCACTTAAATATAAAACCAAGTAACATAATCTTAACTAAAGTTTATATTAGTAGGCTATTCAATAACATATATAGGCATAAGAATAGGTTATCTACTAAATTATGTTTAAAGTATTCAATGATCACATTATCCTTAGACACCAAAGGATCCGTATAACAGTACGGGGGTATAAACAAACAGATGCGGTCTCAGAATGGCCTCTCTCCGAGGAGCTGGCGTGGCCCTGTTCCATGGAACAGCTTGAGTTCTAACACTTCAGGATCTGGGTCATGATATGAGAAAATGCAGAGACGCTAAGGCCTTACCAGTTGGTTTTGCTTTTTTTCTTTCTCCCCTCTAGTTAGTACAGAAGAAACCCCAAGCCTCCCAGCCCAGCGAGAGCCTCATGCAGCTGATGGCCAAGGGCGAGAGTGAGGCCCTCTCTCAGATTTTTGCCGACTTGCACCAGCACAACCAGTTCAGGTACCCGACCCAAAGCCAGCCAGCCCGACCTCCCCCCCTGCAGCCAGACGGTCTGCACTGTGAAATCCAGAAACCCAGTCACTTGGTTAATGGGCATGGGTGGGGCATGGGGGACTGCCCTTGGTACCCAGTCTCTCTCCTTGACTCAGGACAACTTTTTCCTGGTCTCTTGGCCTAATTCTTCTCCACAAGCTTCATGGGCTTGACTCCAGAGGAGGAATTTTCTTTTTTCTTTTCTTTTTTTTTTTTTTTTTTTTTTTTTGTCTTTTTGCCATTTCTTGGGCCGCTCTTGCGGCATATGGAGGTTCCCAGGCTAGGGGTCTAATCGGAGCTGTAGCCACCGGCCTATGCCAGAGCCACAGTAGCGCAGGATCCGAGCCGCGTCTGCAACCTACACCACAGCTCACGGCAACGCCGGATCGTTAACCCACTGAGCAAGGGCAGGGACCGAACCCGCAACCTTATGGTTCCTAGTCGGATTCGTTACCCACTGTGCCATGACGGGAACTCCAAGAGGAGGAATTTTCTAAAAAATGAAAAGTAACTTCTTCGGTGGTAAGAATAAATTAGCAACACGAGTCAGGAAGTAAAACCTAATTTCTAACCGAGCTCCTAGTCCTGCAGAGAAATAACCCAAACATTATTTAAAACCTCATCTACCATTGGGTTCTTTACCTACTTACCTCGCCCCTGCTTGGACTTTATGGATGTTCTGTGGTGATTTTTATAAAAAAAGTTTTCTGGAGTTCCCATCGTGGTGCAGTGGAAATGAATCCAACTAGGAACCATGAGGTTGTGGGTTCGATCCCTGGCCTTGCTCAGTGGGTTAAAGATCCAGCGTTGCCGCGAGCAATGGTGTAGATCACAGACACGGTTCAGGTCTGGTGTTGCTGTGGCTGTGGTGTAGGCCGGCAGCTACAGTTCCAATTGGACCCCTAGCCTGGGGACTTCCATATGCCGCTGGTATGGCCCTAAAAAAAAAAAAAGACAAAAATAAAATAAGTTTTCTGATAAGCTCCATTGTGCAGGCCTGTCTTCTTCATGCCTGAAGGTGTCCCTGTAGGTGCAGGTGACTCAGGGTTGAGTGTTGAACTGGTTGGTATGAGAGAGACAGAAGTCCAGAGCCCTTAGACCGCAGGGAACCACGGCTGGAGAGCAAAGGTGAGGTGGGAACCAGGGTCCTGGTGAGCTTGATTTGCAGTGTTGAAGAAAAGGGAGAACAGAGGCAAATGAGTAAATGCCACCAGGAGAGAAAAAAAAGGTGTCACATAAAAGGAATTTTTTTGTCATAATAGAGACCAGTAGCTCAGTGACAGAACCAAAAAAAGAAATATCTCTCTGTGAGTGCCGGTCATAAGCTGAAAACCGGGAGAACAAAGGAGGCAATCTCTCATCAGAGTCACTGCTCTGCCTGTGAGCTCTTGGGCACATTGCCTCACTCTGCCAGGCCTCAGTTTTCAGACCTGTAAAATGGAGATTACAGTAGTGCCAGCCTCTCCCAGGTACTGTTAGGATTAAATGAGCTCATATGCCTCAAGTGCTTAACTCGGCTTCAGCAGATTTGGAGGCAGATCTAAATAAACTCTCCAAGAAGTTGTCAAATTAACAAATGAACAAAGAAGTGTCAATGAACATTAACTTGTATTATTAATTCTAAACTGGGACGGGAGGAGAAAAGTATTAACAGAAGAAAAAGGCTTCTTAATGGCTTGCTGTTAAAGAATATATACTGAGCTCCTCATTCTGTATGTCATACAGAGATCTGCAATGAAGAAATTTCAGGGTAAGAGGTCCCCTTGCTGAGCTGGAGAGCTTGGACTCTAACAAGAGCAAGATGCAAGATTTAAAAAAAATTTTTGCTTTTTAGGGTTGTGCCTGTGGCACATGGAAGTTCCCAGGCTAGGGGTCAAATCAGAGCTGTAGCCCTTGGCCTGTGCCACAGCTACAGCAATGCCAGATCTGAGCATCGCCTGCAACCCACACCACAGCTCATGGCAATGCCAGATTCTTAACCCACTGAGCAAGGCCAGGGATCAAACCCAAGTCCTCATGGATGGTAGTATAGTTCATGACTGCTGAGCCACAATGGAAACTCCAGGGCAGGATATTCTGAAGCAACTTTTTGACTATTTCAAAACGTTAAATCACAGATTTTCTTTATTACTCTGGGAAGGACGGCTTCCGTTTATGTCTCACTGGCCACAAGTCAGTCACATGGCCACAGCCAGCTGCAAAGGAAGCTGGGAAATGCATCCTTCCTCCCACATGGCCTTGGGCCCAACACAAAATTGGATGCTCTGCCCAAGGGAGAAGGGAAAGGGGATGCTGGAGGCCTCCTGGCACTCTCTGGCACAGACAGCTTTTAATATCTCCAGAAGGTCAGAAGATTCCAAGACCTGAAGGAGAAACACACAGAAGCCTGATAAAGGGTGGAGGGACCGGTGTGGGGTAAGGAAAAGAACGGGTGTAAGACTAAGGCTTCGACCAGAGGAGGAAGCTTGGCGAGTGCAGAGAGAGGGAAGAAAGGCCAGTGGGTTAGTAGGGGCGGTGGTAGGAGGACATCCATAGATGTGGCCAGCACCAAGCCCCGCAGGGCCTGGGAAACCATGCAAACGCATTTAGACTTTAAGTGTAACAGGAGACTTAGCAGCATTTTAAACAGGGAAGTGACGTGATCCAATTTACATTTTTAAAAGGTCATGCTGGCTCTTGCAGTGACAGTGATTTGAAGAGAGGGCGGGTAGGTGTGGCGAGACCAGCCAGGAAGCTATGGCAACCAAGTCTGGGCTGTCATACACAAAATGGATCAGAGCGATTTGAGAAACGGGGAACATTTAATTTTTGCTTCCCTGGCTCAATAATTGCTTTGTACAGACATGTCGTTTCATCTCTTTAACGTCCCAGAATGAAGCCCTGCGTGATGATTTTCCTGCTTATTTAGGCAGGTTCTGGTCTGTGTGCAGTTATAGCAGTTCTTGGCATATTGGCAACAGTATGCAACTTACAGCAAATAAAATCAAACGGCTGAGATGCAAGACCAAACAGATGGAGTCACACCCCCTCCACCTCAGCAAAGTCAGCAGCGTGGGCTGTGTTCCTCAAACCCCACCCCAGCCCACCTCCCCTTCCCTGTTTTTTCATCTGGGACTTTAATGTGCATCACGCATACCCCATATAGCCACAGCTGGCCTTTTTCATATTTATATCTGCCTGTAAAGCTTTGGTTGCATCAGGAAAAATACAGCTTGACATAAAATCTGAAATGAGAGTTTCATGCTCTATTCTTTTTTTGTTTGTTTGTTTTGTTTTTTGACCTTCATTTCCTTGATCCTGAAATGGCTGGAGTTCCAGGAGCAGCAAAAAGACAGAGAACAAAAAGCACAGCTCAGGTAATGGAGGGCCCAGGGCACCCTTGTCTCAGAGAACGTTCTGCCTTTCGGATCCAGGAATAAGTCCCTCCCACTCCCTGCCCCAGCTTTCCTGATGCTGACCGAGTCGCCATCATTCTCCGCACCTTGGGTTGAGCTCCTGTGGGACCTTTGGCCACCAGCGTCCATTTGACACCACATCCTACCAGTATCTTTCTTCGAAATGTTTCTTATATCCTTGACCTCACTTCTGCTCCCACAGATCCTTCCCTAGTCCACGTTATCATCTCTTGCCTGGACCACTGCAGCAGTCTGCCGCTAGTTCATTCATTCATTCATGTATTCCTTCAAAAACATGCACTGAGCACTTGGTAAGTGCCAAACCCTCTGGAAGTCTCTGGACTCACAGTGAAGAGAGACCTGGTACTCCTTTCAAGGGGTTTATAAGCTGGTGGAGTCAGATGGGTACATCCCCAAATGACAAAACCTCTCCTCAGGCAACTTTCAAAGCTCAGGCCCAGGGTGCCACTGGAGCACAAAGACAGGGCTGCCTCACTCCTTCCCAGAAGCTGTCTGGGAAGGCCTGGGATCTGAGCTGAGTCAGAGAGGATGAGTGCATGTGGGCTGGCCGAAGCGGATGAGGTAGGGATTGTAGGAAGAGACAGAGTCTGTGAGACAGCATGACACATTCCAGAAACAGCAACCAGTTCCCTATGTACGTCCAGGTTCTAGTTTTAGCCACATCCACTCATTTGGGCATGGATGACCCTGCAGGAACTTTCCACCTCTTACCCATCTCACCCGATCACCTTCTCTTCCTCAGACGGGAGCCCTCTGCCTCCTCCTCTTCTCCGACCCAAATCTTCTGCTCTGGTCACACCTCAGGTATCCTTCCCCAGGCCTTATTCATCTCTCTCTGTTCCCTTCCCCTGATGCCACTCTCAATCCTACCTAATCTTCTAGGTACACTCACCTTCCTGTCCAGGCAAGACTTGCTCATAACCTGTCTTATGTAACATAAGATCCCTCATCGTTTCATAGGTATAATAAGCCTTGTTTCTTCAACTAATACTAATTTTTTTTTCATGGCACGCACAGGGCTAGAAACACAGTAGAAACTCAATAAATATTCATGCAGCATACCGCTAATAAATTATTCCTCCAAATTGGCTCAGGAGTCAGCCAAAATATCATGTTATATTTAGAGATTTAGAGGAAAGTGTACATCTCAGGGGAGCTGTGCCAACTTTTATCCAAAGCAGTTACCTCAACTCAAATGTCTGCAGGAGGTATAATTGAGAGAAGAGTCAAGGTGTCATACATATAAGAAATGGTTGATTTTTTTGTCTTTTTTAGGGCAGCACCCTCGGGATATGGAGGTTCCCAGGCTAAGGGTTGAATCAGAGCTGTAGCCACCGGCCTACGCCACAGCCACAGCAATGCGGGATCGAGCCGCATCTGCGACCTACACCACAGCTCACAGCAACACCAGATCCTTAACCCACCGAGCAAGGCCAGGGATCGAACCCGCAACCTCATGGTTCCTAGTCGGATTCGTTTTCGGTGTGCCACGACGGGAACTCAGAAATGGTTGATTTTTCTCTCGGCTCTATTATTGGTAAAACAACAGCCGGACTGACACTTGGTTTCAGCATTAAGGAGACAGTAGGGAGTGGTGGGGACACTGGCAATGAAAAAAATGAACATTTCTTTCTTTCTCTCTCTCTCTCCCTCTCTCTCTCTCTCTCTCTTTTTTTGGGGGGGGGGTCTATTTAGGGCCATACTTGTGGCATATGGAGATTCCCAGGCTAGGGGTTGAATTGGAGCTACAGTTGCCGGCCTATGCCACAGCCACAGCAATGCCAGATCTGAGCCAAGTCTGCAGCCTACACCACAGCTCAAGGCAATGCTGGATCCTTAACTCACTGAGTGAGGCCAGGGATCAAACCTGCGTCCTCATGGATGCTAGTCAGATTCCTTTCCACCAAGCCATGACAGGAACTCCAAAAGCGAACATTTCCATTAAAGAGTCAGTGAATTATTGCCATCCTAGAACACAGGCCTGGTGTTGCCAGATACTCTGATCTTTCAAGAAAAACCAAAAACCTGGATTTTTATGTGACACATATCCCCACTTCATAAAAAACTACAGTATATGCCTATACTTACTGGGCAAACAAAGTGTATCTACAGATTAAAGTGAGCCTGGAGGCTGCCAGTTCACAACCCATTCTAAATGGTGACTAGAGGAGTTCCCGTCATGGCTCAGCAGTTAATGAACCTGACTAGTAGCTATGAGGACACGGGTTTGATCCCTGGCCTCTCTCTGTGGGTTGAGGATCCAGCGTTGCCATGAGCTGGGGTGTAGGTTGAGGATCCAGTGTTGCTGTGGCTATGGTGTAGGCTGGCGGCTACAATTCTGATTTGACCCCTAGGCTGGGAACCTCCATATGCTATGGGTGTAGCCACCCCCAAAAGACAATAAAATAAAATAAATGGTGAATCAAGCTGATTGCTGGCCCACATTTTCTCCAAGTCTACAAATACCTTCTCCTATTATATGAGAAACTGCTAATATAACGTTGATTCATTAATGTTTTTACACATACATTCAAACACACACATGCTCACGCACACACACACACACTCAAAACATACCCCATGAGGTTAGAGTTGAAGAAGATAGAAATAGAGAATATTGCAAACTTATTTCTAGGACTTGAGAAAACAGCTAGAATTTCAGAGTCATGGGACGCCTGTGTCATGGGGACTGTCACTTCCGAGATGGCCCTAGGCTGATTTCAGCGAATCACCCTGGGATGGCCTAAGAGCCCTGCTCTTTCTTTGGAGCTGAAGGAACCCCTCTTTTTCTCTTTGTCCAGGTAGTGTACCCTTTTGGTTTGGAAGGACAGTCACTTCCCAGCCTCTTGGAAATTTTAGATGACGAGAGAGTGAACTACATTTGGAAAAGCCGGCATCCCCCAGCTCACCTGTGTGGTTGAACCTTTTAACTCCCCATCAGCTGGAGCTGTGACCTATTGCCTTCCCCAACTTTAATGTATAAATGATCCCCTGGGGATCTTGTTAATATGCAGATGTTGAGTCAGTGTGGGTCTGGGTGGACCTGAGACACATGCTCTCAGCGATGCCAGAGCTGCTGGGCTGTGAGCCACCCTTTGGGTAGCTGAAGCCAAGAACAGGCTCTGGCTTCAGGCCGTCTGGGTTCAGGGCCATTGCCAGTTCAGCTAGCTGAAGCTCCTGGGGACATTCACTTGGTTAACCTCTCCAAGCCGCGTGGGTTCCCTCCTTTTACTGGTACTGCCTTGTTGACATGATGTGGTAAAAAGCTCAGGCTCTGTAGCCGGGCTCTCTGGCTTTGAGTTCTGGCCCTGCCTCCTCATTATGTGGCCATGGGTAAGTGACTTAACCTTGCTGGGCCTCAGATTCCTCAGGCCTCAAATGGGGACTATGGCAGCGTTGACCTCTCAGGGCTATTGTGAGGGTTAAAAGAGCATTAATGCGTGTAATTGTTTGGACTCGTGCCTGGCCCATAATAAGCACCTCACAAATGTTGGCTGGAATCTGAGAGGCTCTGTGAATTAAAGTACAAGCAAATGCATTCTTTTCTTGTCCTAGAAAAAAACAGTCCCAGCGAAGATTCCATCCCTTGCACCCGCGACCTCAGTTGGAGGGATTCGTTCACCTATGGAGAGTGGGAAAGAGAGAATCCCTCTGGGCCGCAGCCCCTCTCTCTCCTCAGCACTCTGGCAGCCTCCACGGGGCCACAGCTGTCCCCGCTCATAGGTACGGTGATGGGGCTAGTCCAGCTGCCTTCCTGGGACAGGCCTGGAATTCCACCTCAGGCCCAGGTTCAGGTCCTAGGGTCCTGGGGGTGATTCCAGGAGGCTATGGGGTGGGAGTAAGGGTCGAGCCACAGCCACCACAACCCTCTTTGTTTTTTTTGCTTGTTTGTTTGTTTGTTTCTAGGGCCGCACCCGTGGCATATGGAGGTTCCCAGGCTAGGGGTCTGATCGGAGCTCAGCCACCGGCCTCCACCACAGCCACAGCAACTCGGGATCTGAGCTGCATCTGCAACCTACACCACAGCTCACTGCAACGCCAGATCTTTAACCCACTGATCGAGGCCAGGGATCGAACCGCAACCTTTTGGTTCCTGGTCAGATTTGTTAACCACTGAGCCATGATGGGAACTCCTGTTCTTTTTCATGATTATTTTTGTCTTTTTAGGGCTGTACCCACAGTATATGCAAGTCACCAGGCTAGGGGTCTAATCGGAGTCATAGCTACCGGCCTATGCTACAGCCACAGGAACACCAGATCCAGTCAGCATCTGTGACCTACACTGCATCTCTTGGCAATGCTGAATCCTTAACCCACTGAGAAAGGCCAGGGATCGAACCCGCATCCTCACGAATACTAGTCAGGTTCTAAACCCACTGAGCCACAACGGGAACTCCCAGCCCTCTTTTTTCTTGCCCTGTTCTTCTTTCTCTCTGATTGGGCTGAGTGAAACCCTAAGTATGGAGCCTCCAGAGCCACCAGAGGCTCCTAGGAGTTCCTGCGAATGGCTGTGAAGGGATAGAGACTAGCAGGACACTGTTGCCACTAGAGCTGCCTTCTCCCCACTGTTTGGCAGGCATGAGAGGCTGCCTATGCGGAAGGGGCAGCTCCTTTTCCTTTCTAGAGCTTTTAGAGATCCTCGGCCTTCTGCTGTGGAGAGTGAGAAGGAGGGACGGGGTGGGGGACACACTTCTCTGGGGTCCAGCCCTTGCCTTTCCCTGCTCCAAGCCTCACACATCCATCCATGCATTCACTTAACAGTCATTCATTACGTACTTCCTGTATGCCTCTATCTGATCAGAGATAATCTTTAAAGAAAGTAGAAGTGGTTTATGTTTTCTAAAGTCTGATATTAATAAACCACTAAGTCTTACAAGTTACCTGTTATTAATAGTTGACAATTTAAAAATTAACAGAAGTGAAATTCCCATTGTGGCTCACTGGGTTAAGGACCTGACACTGTCTCTGTGAGGATGCAGGTTCCATCCCTGGCCTTGCTCCGTGGGTTAAGGATCCGACTAGGAATCAATCCAACTAGGCAAGCCACGGGGTAGGTCACAGATACTGCTCAGATCCTACGTTGCTGTGGCTGTGGCACAGGCTGGCAGTTGCAGATCCTGTTTGACCCCTAGCCCGAGAACTTCCATATGCGACAGGTGCGGCCATAAAAAGAAAATAAATACATAAACATATAAATAAAAATTAACAGAAGTATCTAGTTGCCCACAGAAGAGCTTTTTTTTTTTTGTCTTTTGTCTTTTTAGGGCCACATCCGTGGTGTATGGAGGTTCCCAGGCTAGAAGTCTAATCAGAGATACAGCTGCCAGCCTACGCCACAGCCACAGCCACATCAGATCCGAGCCGCATCTGTGACCTACACCACAGCTCATGGCAACGCCGGATCCTTAACCCACTGAGTGAGGCCAGGGATGGAACACGCAACCTCACGGTTCCTAGTCGGATTCATTTCCATTGCGCCAAGACGGGAACTCCCAGAAGAACTTTTAAGGCAAGTTACATCCTATTGAATCTTTTCCTCTCCTACACTAACAGGAAGTTCTATCTGAGCCTTGCACCCTGGGGAGAATCTACACAGCCCTCGCCAACGCCACTCTGCAGCATTCAGCTTTCTGAGGGACTCTATCTGGTGGAGAGGAGAAAGCCACAACTAAGGAAGAACTAGAATGATCTCCTGATGACAGCACAGCCTCTCCTGAGAGAACCACTTGAGAGCATGGCTCCTGGATGAGAAGCATTGTTCCAGCACGTGACTTGGCGTCCTGTCTACTGCACCTCGCCTCCATTCCACCCCCAGAGTGGGCACGAGAAGACGTGCTTGCAGAAGGGCCGGGACCGAGAGACGGAGAGAAGGAGGAGAGAGAAACAGGACCGGAGGAGAGGTGGAAGAGACCCAGACAGCGGCCCCAAAGTGGAAGGTGGAGGGAGGAAATCAGAGAAGAGGGGAGAGGCAGGAAAGTGGTGACAGAAGGAAACATAAGAGAAGACAAGCGAAGCACGCCGCTGAGAGATGCCTCGCCACACTTTTATTTCTCTAATTCAAACTTGAAAGTAAGGTCATATTCCAAAAAAGATAAGTGCTTTCTTCTCTGCTCAAACTATTCTGGACAAGGATGAGGGGCCAGAAATGAATTCCAGCCAAAGGCCTCTCCTTAAATGTGCCTTTTTTGCCAATGTTTCTTGTTACTCCCTCTTTTCTGATTCAAGTTTTAGACCTTCGTCCATCGTGCATTCATTCCCTAACTTGGACTTGCTAGTCCAGTCCTGCCATTCCAAACAGAGGTGTGGGTTTGCAGCTGCAGAAAGGTTCCTGCAGGAGGTAGGAAGGCAGGGCGTGTGAGGTAGGGGGAGTTTGTTTTGTGTTCAAACTTCTAAGTTTGCTCAATTTCTTTTGCATGTGACAACCCCTTGAAATATTGGCCTGCCTTGCTAGAGCTTATTAGAGATTCCAAAGAGAGGAGGCACAGCCTCAAAGTACAGGTAAATCAGAGGTTCCAGGCCCAAAGTACAGGTAAAACCAGAGGTTGATAAACTCTAGATCAAGGGAGCCACTAAGGAGGGTCTGCCAGATGGCCCGTGGACCGGCCTCTGTTTAAAATGCACAGTAAAATGCACAGTATTTCACATGCAATAAAAACCAGATTCTTGAGTATTTCAGAAAAGCTGCCCAACTCTCCAATTTGAAAGCCATTTTGGATGTCTTGCTTTGATTTAGATTATCCGAGGAGGGGTGTTCCCATCATGGCTCAGTGATAACGAGCCCAACTAGTATCCATGAGGACACGGATTCAATTCCTGGCCTCGGTCAGTGGCTTAAGGATCTGGTGTTGCTGTGGCTGTGGTATAGGCTGGCAGCTACAGCTCTAATTAGATCCGTAGCCTGGGAATTCTCATATGCCTTAAGCGAGGCCCTAAAAAATAAAAAAAGACCGAAAAAAAGATTATCCAGGGAGGGTCTGTTTTTTCACTTAAGTGGTTTTCAGATTGAAATGGTTAGTGGGCTAAAAATCCAGTTCCTGGAGTTCCCGTCGTGGTGCAGTGGTTAACGAATCCAACTAGGAACCATGAAGTTGCAGGTTCGATCCCTGTCCTTGCTCAGTGGGTTAAGGATCCGGTGTTGCCGTGAGCTGTGTTGTAGGTTGCAGACGTGGCTCGGATCCCGAGTTGCTGTGGCTCTGGTGTAGGCTGGCAGCTACAGCTCCGATTAGACCCTAGCCTGGGAACCTCCATATGCCGCGGAAGTGGCCCAAGAAATGGCAAAAAGATAAAAGAAAAAAAAAATCGAGTTCCTGCATCACCATCACTCTTACCAAGGATGACTTGTGTCCTAATTCTTGGTGATTTTAATATTCACATATATGATCCTTCCCACACTCTGGCCACAGTTCCTGTCCTCCACCACTGACGCCAATTCAACCCCTAGCCCGGGAACTTCCATATGCCATAGATGCAGCCATAAACAAACAAAACCCTGCTCAATCTAATGTGACTCTTTTAAAATCTTAGGTCATGTCAGTTCTCTGCTCAAAACCTTGCCATGTCTTCCCGGAGTTCCTGTTGTGGCACAGTGGTTAACGAATCCGACTAGGAACCATGAGGCTGTGGGTTCAATCCCTGGCCTCGCTCAGTGGGTTAAGGATCCAGCGTTGCTGTGAGCTGTGGTGTAGGTTGTAGACAAGGCTTGGATCCCGAGTTGCTGTGGCTGTGGTGTAGGCCGGTGGCTACAGCTCTGATTAGACCCCTAGCCTGGGAACCTCCAAATGCCGAGGAAGCGGCCCTAGAAAAGGCAAAAAGACAAAATAAACAAACAAAAAAACCTTCCCATGTCTTCCCATCTGTATTAAGGTAATGCCGCCTCTCTGAGATAAACCCCCATATATCAATAGCATAAAATAAACAATAGAAGTTCATTTCTCACTCACAGAAAAGTTCAAAAAGGGCGTTCTTGTTCAGTGAATGGCTCTTTAACAGGACCCTGGGCTCCTTCCACCTTGGGACTTGCCATCCGTGCTACACAGCTTCCAGGCGTTGCTATAGGAAGAGACAGAGCTTGGAGAACGGCACAGAGCAGATTTACATGACCAATACAGGAAGTGGTGGCCATCATTTCTGCCTCTCTTCCCTTGGCCAGAGCTCAGTCCATGGCCATGATGCAAGGGATGCTGAGAAATGTAGTCCAGCTGTGTCCCAGGATGAAGAGGAAACAGTCTGGTAGTTAGCCAGCCTCTTCTGCACCATTTCACTCATAGGAGAAGCCGAAGCCTTTGCAATGGCCTAAAGGTCCTCTGCTGAGTCCGTCTCCTCTTCACCCCCATTCCCGCTACTGCCTCCCTGACCTCATGTCCTCTGCTCTCCTCAGCTACTGTACCCAGCCACGCTGACCTCCTGTTGCTCTCAAACACTCCAAGCAGGCTTCAGCTCAGGGCCTTTGCCCTTGCTGTTCCCTTTTCTTTTTTTTAAGTCATCGTCTTTTTTTTTTTTTTTTTTTTTTTTATCTTTTTAAGGCCACACCCACAGCATATGGAGCTTCCCAGGCTAGGGGTTGAATCCGAGCTGTCGCCGCTGACCTACGCCAGAGCCACAGCAACACAGGATCCGAGCCACGGCTGCGACCCACACCGAAGCTCACGGCAACACCAGATCCTTAACCCACTAAGCGAGGCCAGGGATTGAATCTGCATCCTCATGGATGCTGGTCAGATTCGTTTCTGCTGAGCCACGATGGGAACTCCGCTGTTCCCTTTTGCTGGGATGTTCTTTACCACCTTCAGATGTTCACTCTCTTCATGAGCCTTTCCTGGCCACTAATATTGCAAGACCACTCCTGATAGTCCTAATACCCCCCTTTCTCCTTTCCTGCCCTATTTTATTTCATGGCACCTATCACCATCTCTCATTCTGTATATTTTGCTTTCTTGTTTATTGGCCACATGCCAGAATATAAGCCCCATAAGAGAGTTTGATCCATTTTTTTCACAGCTGTGTCTTGCATACCGTGAACAATACAGTCATTTGTGGAGTGAATGTTTAATAGCATCACATGAGCAGAGTTGGGATGTTTGAAGAATATCATGAGCCTTTTGAGGTTGCCTTCCGTATACATGCCATAAACAATCCTTCCGTGCTTCTCTCAGAGACAGAAGCCACAATAAGATGGGACTTTGGTGCAGCTATGGTAACATTTCTTATGTGTATCACCCCCTGTGTCCTTTTCTTCCTCTGCCTACCTTCTAACTCTGAGGTTGCCACGAGGTCTAAGGACTCTTCTAAGTATCTCCTCCAGCCTATTAGTTCTTTCTTTTTAGATATTCTGCCATTACCTTAGATTTACCATGTCTTGAATTCAACTCAGTTTGTCTTCCCATCATCTAGCTCACTCTCCCATTTTCTACACTTAAAACTTTAATTTTTGAGTGCTCCTTCTTCATGTCTTTCTTCCAAGCCATCACTAAGTCCAGGAAATTGTTATTCCCACTTTCAAAAATTCCCCTGTAGAGTTCCCTTGTGGTACAGCAGGTTAAGGATCTGGTGTTGTCACTACAGCAGCTCGGGTTTCTGCTGTGGTTCGGGTTTGATCCTTGTCCCAGGAACTTCCATATGCAGCAGGCATCCCCCTTCTCCCCCCCAAAAAATTACGTTGTATAGAAAGGTTCATTTCTCTGTCTCTTGCTCTGCCTAGGCCAAGCCCTCATTCATAGGGAATCTCTGGATTGGTGGGCCCCATCTCTGGCAGGGTCCTACTACCTTATCCAGCCTCTTCTAGGACACTTCCAAGATGGGTAGCTTTCCTGCTAGGCTGCTGTTCCTCAAGGGCAAAGGCCGTATATTATTCATTATGAGTTCGCCAGCACCTAGCACAATGCTTGATTTCATAGGCATTCGTTTTTAAGAAGTTCCCTGGTGTCTAGCAGGTTAAGGATCAGATGTTATCACTGCCATGGATTGAATCAGTGCTGTGGCACGGGTTCAATTCCTGGCTGGAAACTTCTGCATGCAGAAGGTGCAGACCAAAAATATATATATATTTAAAAATGCCTTGTGATGCAGGCTGTTTTATATAGTTAATCCCTATTAGGAGATGCACATCCCTGAAAGAACCACTTTCAATCTCATTCCATCTCTATCATGTAGGGACAAGCTTAGAAACCTTCAGAAGACCCACAATTCCCACTGCCTTTACCTCAGGCTCTTCAGAACTCAGGCTCCCCCTCCACCCCTACCTTTTTTTATTTCCCTTGTCCCCTCTCTGGCTTAAGAATTATACTTCCTACTCTGACTCCTATTTGCCCTTGTTGCTATTATTCCTTTTGCTGAATAGTGCATTCAGGAATTTCTTAGTCCAGCCTGAGTCACACCTTCTTAGGAAGACCTCTGGCTACCACAAAGGATTACAGTCACTCCTTTGTCTGAATTCCCAAAGAATTTGTTGTCAACTTCTCATCTTGATAGTTAAACTAAGTTGCTTTGTATTTAGCTCTCTCTCAAGCATACCACTTGTCTCAACTGGATTTGAAAATATAGAGGCTTTAGGTGCTAAGAACATAGTAGGCTGCAAACATTGTAGCCCTCATTTAATTTTAATTTCATGACTTGAAAAATGAATACGTTAATAATTTCTTGTGTTCCTCTTAAATCAGGGACATGCAATGGTTTCCACCCACTCAGGTCACTTAACATTATTGCTATTATTATTTTTTTGGCAACATTTCTTGGGCCGCTCCCGTGGTATATGAAGGTTCCCAGGCTAGGGGTCCAATCGGAGCTGTAGCCACCAGCTCCAGGGCCGCAGCAACTCGGGATCGGAGCGCGTCTGCAACCTACACCACAGGTCACGGCAACGCCTGATCCTTAACCCACTGAGCAAGGCCAGGGATGGAACCCACAAGCTCATGGTTCCTAGTCGGATTCCTTAACCACTGCACCACGACGGGAACTCCAGTTCACTTAACATTATTAAGCATTTACTTTGAACTAGGCAGTAAGCCTCAGACCTGTAGACGAAGATGAATACAGGCAGATCTCTACCCTGGAGCTTAGTCTGGGAAGGACAAATGTTATAAGCAGCGGTTGACAGCAAAATCTGTCCAAGCATACTGAAGATGCAAAGTGCTAATGAGGGTAAATAAGAGAGGAATTACTTTGTCTAGTGGAGTCGGGAAAGGCTTCTAGAGCTAACATCTGAACCCGGATTTCTGTGTACTGGGACTTCCACTGTCCATTCACAAGGCAGAAAATCTGGAAAACGCCCTCACTCCTGTAAATTGTATTTGTGTGGGAAGGTCTGTTGACTAGCGATGTTAGGAAACACCGAGATGATGATGGTGGCCAGAGCGCAAGAAATGTGAGAGGGAGTGGTGGGAGACCCAAGTGGAGTCGACCCTGAAGAGCCTCCAGTAGGGTACCCCATCTGGGCAATAACGCTGAAGGGAAAGGAGAGGTTGGGATTGTTTAATATAGTTGGCAACTGATAGAGTCGGATTAATTCGGCCACAGGTTCTCGTGGTCACGAAGATAATTAGTAGGGTAATCTAAGAAGGCCTATGGAGGCCGAGTCACGCGCTGCGAATCGGGACGTGGCGGCCAGACAGCCGCGCCCACACGCCACCGGTAGTAACTGGGCAAGATCCCGCCAACCCCGCAGGGCTGGGAAAAGAGTTGGGCGGGAATCCTGTCCACGCAACTCGGCGCGCTCGCGAGGACGTGGCGCTTTGCAGCCAATCCCGACTACGTGACCGTGGGACCAATGGCTGTCCGGGGGAGCTGTGCGTCAGTGGCGAGTTTGTCGGTGATTGGTCCGGAGGCTGCCGGCGAGGAGGCTAGGGGCGGGGCGAGGAGCCGCTTCCGGTTGGGCGGTGCTTGCGCGGTAGAGCTGAGCCGGTGGGTGAGCGGTGGCTGCGGCATCCCGGGCTGTGGGCGCTAGGACTAGAGGTAAGTACCGCAGTGCACTGCCCCTCGGCCGCTGACTCCTCTTTTTTCGCTTTCTTTTTGTGCTCTGGATCTCGCTCCCGGCGCGGCAGGGCCTCTTTGGCTCAGGGCCCCTGTTTCTGCCAGCTCAGGATTTCGGGGCCTAAGCCTGCTGGCCACTGCCCGGCCCTCGGCGCGCAGTCTATGTCGGAGGCCGCCGCTCGCCTTACCGCTTCCTCTGGGAAGGGGCCTGGGTCTTTGATGAACGACGGCTCCTGGCTTTGCGTCCTGTGGGGCACAGTTTTGTGCTTTACTTGCCCCGTCCGCTGGCCCTGCGCCCCGCTTGTCACTGAGTTCCTCGTCCTAAAGGGTCATTTTTGTTTGCCTCCTGAAGGTCGGAGAGCAGTCACATAGCGTTTTTGTTACACCTCCCTGCCGCTTCCCACGCACTGGTCTGCTTGTGTCCGCCAGCCCCGCCCCAAGGCCACATCCCGAGAGGACCGTGCATCTGCCAAGAATGTTCGCGGACTTTGAGGGTGTAGAAACAGGGGGGAAAGAAAGCATGAAGACACTTCTTGATTTTTTTTTTTTCTTAAACCTCTACAGTTTTAAAGAAAAGATGAATATTTCAAGCTTTCAGGTTTGGCTACATGCTTCAGTCAGCGACAGAAATATTTAAAAGTTTCATTAAGGAATTGTATTTTTACTTTGTTTTGTTGCTTCTAACCCCAGACCCTAGATCTGGTTTTTGGCATGCTGTGTTTATAAATAAACTTAAATTCCCTACAGCTGCCCTGATTAGGAGTTGTGTGATTTGCAGCTCCAAACACTGCTTTTCCATCAAGGCGAAAAGCTCCCTGGCTCTCCTGCTAAAACTTTAGGGCCTTTAGTCTGAAGTCCTAAGTGTATAAAGAAAGTCCCAGAATAGTGTCTTTGGGAATTCAATTGCATTTATTTTCTGGCCTGAACCATAAAGTCAACGTTAATGAATCAGGAATAAGGTTGCTTCTTTTTGTGTAGCTAAGAGGTAGGGAATGGTGGGATTTTTTGATAAATTACTTTTTGCTGTAGAATGGAACTTGATACAAGACAAATGCATGTTTGACCTCATTGAGTAAATTTAGTTAACCAAGTACCAAACGATGGTCGTCAGTGAAGAATTTATATGATATAGTACAAATGAGGGTCCAGAGGAAACCTGTAAATTTTATTTGTGTGGGGAGAGGATGAGTTTGCCTAGGCCTAATCTTGAGATTTACAGTGATTCAAAGATCTCCAATAGGATTCTTTTGAGAATCACAACTAGAAGAAACATGAGCAAAGAAGAATTGAGTATGCTTGAGTGGATAGTACTCAGATACAGCTTTGAAATCAACTCCTAATCATCACTGTTAATATAATCATTTGCTTTTTATTCATCCAGTGTCAAAAGATACTTATGGCATTTTATATACATCGCACCAGTCCTGGGGATCAGTTGATTTTAACACACATTTTCTGTGTGCATGGCACACACGTTTGTGCCAGGGGTATTGGAAGCACAGAGGTGTACCCAGGGATAGCCCATTGGAGATGCTCACTAGGCTATAAGGTCCTAGATCCTCTCTCTCATAGATAGTTAAAGAGGATCTCTTAAAGAAGGATATTGTCGATGTTGTAACTTATGTATTAGAGTTAAAACAGCTGAAGTAACATTTTTCTTATTGCTGACTGATGGCTAGATCCGGTAAGAGGAATTGGGGGTTGGGGAGCAGTGGCGGCTGGCAGGAACTCTGTTGCCGCCAAGTACCGCCCAACTAATCCAGTAAAATGTATTAGTATATAAATAGTGCAAGACACTTTGTTAGGGGCTATAGAGATGTATTAATTTATATGAGCTGAGATCTCTGCCTTCCAAAAATGTACATCTGTAGGGAAGGAAGCTAAGGAGACAGCTTAAGGTAGCCTATGATCATTATTGTGGAGTGGTACAAATTTTACAAAAGTTTAGAGGAATGTGTACAGATCACTTCCAGCTGGAGAGATCATAGGAGATAGGTCTCTTCATCTAGGATTTTCTTTTTCTTCTTCCTTTTTTTGTAAGTCTTTTTAGGGCTGCACCCAGGGCATATGGAGGTTCCCAGGCTAGGGGTCAAATTGGAGCTGCAGCTGCTGGCCTGCACCAAGGCCACAGCAATGCCAGATATGAGCTGCATCTGCTCTGTGGTGCAGCTTGCAGCAGTGCCAGATCCTTAACCCAAAAGCAAGGCCGGGGATTGAACCCACATCCTCATGGATACTAGTCGGGTTCTTAAACCCACTGAGCCACAGTGAGAACTCCCTCATCTAGGAGTTTTAAATTATTTACTTACATTTGGCACTAAAGGAAGGTTGAGCTAAAATAACTACCAAATTCCCAAGAATTTGAATGTGTGTCACATGCACAGCAAAATTACAACTAGAAACCAAAACTTTTGTCACTACATTTTATGTAGCATTCCTATGGCAGTGAATTAGGTATTGAAGTTTCATCAGCCAAAAGGAAATTTTCATTCTCCTAGAATTTCTAGAACTTTTTTCTTAAGGAAATTGTTTTACTCTGTAGCGAGAAAAGTTTTAAGTTTGTACTGGGTTGATTTGATTGTAGAGCTGATGAAACCTGAGTAATAGTTTGTCATTTTAGAGCTTTTCTTCCACAGCCAAACTTTGCACTTAGGTACTCAGCAGCCACAGCTTTATAAATGTATGTTTTCACTTAACACAACTAATTTGATTAGATTTGGGTTGGGGGGGGAGTTCCTGTTGTGGCTCAGGGGAAACGAATCTGACTAGTATCCATGAGGACGCAGGTTTGATCCCTGGCCTCGCTCAGTGGGTTAAGGATCCAGTGTTGCTGTGAGCTGTGGTGTAGGTTGCAGATGCAGCTCAGATCTGCTGTGGCTGTGGGTGTTTGGAGGCACCTATAGCTCCATTTCAACCCCTAGCCTGGGAACCTCCATATGTCGGGGGTGAGGCCCTGAAAAAGAGGAATTTTTTTTTTTTTTTTTTTTTTTAACTAATAACTAGAATTTTAGAATTGGCTTTTTTTTTTTTTTTTTTTTTGGCCACGCCTATGTCATGTGGAAGTTCCTAGGGCAAGGAATCAAACTCATACCTCGATTGCAGCCTGCGTCACAGCTGCAGCAATGCCAGATCCTTAACCCAATGCACCACAAGGGCACTTCCTAATTAGAATGATTATATTAATAAACTAATGTAAATTTGTTCCATCACCAGAGAAACATTGAATAAATGGTGTGTCAGTATCATGTCTTATCAAATCATGAAGGGTGACATTACTTTAATGTGATAATCCATTCATGGTATTTGTACTGAGGTCTGTAAGTGAGGAATGTCAGATCAGTAACCAGATAGCTTTAATTCCTAGATTTTATAACCTGAGTCTTAGTATAGTGAAATTGCTGTCAGGCTTTTGTCTTCAGTCCCCAGCTGAAATAGAGGAATGCCTTTTTTTTTTCCCCCGTGAATTTCCAACTCAGAGAACTGGAATTTTACTACCACACCCATTTCTCCCACTGTTAACATTGAGCAATGGGTCTTTGGTCAACCAGAATAACTATGGGGTCACTCAGTGTTAATGTTCTTCAGGAGTTGAATTTAATCCAAACATCCAAATTTTCCTGAAACAACTTACTTTTAAGTGTTTGTGACCAGTGGATTTTAGAAGAAAAAAAAAAAAAAAAAAAACAGGAAGGAAGGGAAAAATGGCAAGAATTTAGAGCTTTCGAGAAAAAAATTTTTTAAGTAAACTGATTAGTGTTTATGCAACTAATAGAAAGTAGTTGTTTTTTTTTTTTTTTTTCACTTTGGCCAGCCCACAGGCCAGGGATCAGATCCAAGCCACAGCTGCAACCTATGTCACAGCTGTGACAATGTTGGATCCTTTAACCCACTGTGTGGGGCTGGGGATTGAACCTGCGTCCTGGCGCTGCAGAGACACTACCAGTCCTCTTGCGCCAAAGCGGAACTCCACAAAGCTTTTAAAAAATTATTGTAATTATTTTTTATTTTTTGGCCACACTCATGGCATACCAAAGTTCCCAGGCCAGGAATGGAACTCACACCTCAGCAGGGACAATGCTGGATCCTTAACCTGCTGGGCCACCAGGGAATTCGAAGGAAATTTTTGAGTGGATAAAATAAACTGGGGAGTTCCTATCATGGCTCGGTAATAATAAGCCCGACTAGGATCCATGAGGATGTGGGTTCGAGCCCTGGTCTTGGTGGGTTAAAGGTCTGGCATTGCCAGGAGCTATGGTGTAGGTTGCAGATGCGGCTCGGATTTGGAGTTGCTGTGGCCATATGCCTGCAGCTCTGATTTGACCCCTAGCCTGGGAACTTCCATATGCCACATGTGCAGCCCTAAAAAGCAAAAATAAATAAATAAATAAATAAATAAACTGATTCATAAAGCTTATCATTGTTATTGAAAGGAATTCAAGTTTATGCTATGAACTTTTTCTCAGATCTTCTGGAACAGTTCATTTTTTTTTTAAGATTTTTGTTTTTCTATTATCGTTGATTTACCGTGTTCTCTCAATTTCTACTGTACAACAAAGTGACCCAGTAATGTGTATGTATATATTTTTTTGGAATAATTCATAAGAATAGTTTTGCAGACCATTATTGGTGATAGGCTGCAAAAGTATGATACCTTTTCTGTTCTAGCCCTTTAGTTTGTGCCTCTAACATGGTGTAATCTGATAGAAATATAATACAATCCATATATGTGATTTTAAATTTACAGGTGAATATTTAAAACATGTGAAATTAATTTTAATAATTTGTTTAATCCAATACGTACAAAATACCCTTCTTTTGATATAAGGTATAACACATCACATCTTGATTCATGCTAGCCTTGTTTCAAGTGCTTTGTAGCCATGTGTGGCTAGTAGCTACTGTCCTGCACAGTGTGGGTCCAGTTTTCTGCTTGTTTTTAAAGAAAAAAATATTAAATGTTAACCTTTATGAGGACAGGACAGAGTTTCAGATAAACTTATAGGTCACTTGAAAAATAGGAGTTGGAGAAATGGATTTTTTTTTACAACCATTGATTTACCTTTAGATAACATGGTAAGTCCATGGTGCTATGGGCCTTCCTCAAAAAAAATAGAAAAAAGAAATCTTGAACAACCTAACCTATTACCTATAAGAATTAGAAAAAGAAGAACAAGACCTACAGTCAGCAGGAAGAAGGAAATAATGAAGTTCAAAAAGGAAATAAATAAAATAGAGATTTAAAAAAACGGAGGAGTTCCTGTTGTGGTTCATCTGATTAAGAAACCAACATAGTGTCTGTGAGGCTGTGGGCTCAATCCCTGGCCTCAATCTGTGGGTTAAGGAAAGTTAAGGATCTGCTTAGTGGGTTAAGGATCCATCGTTGCCGCAAGCTGTGGTGTAAGTTGCAGATGCTCATCAGATCCAGTGTGGCCAGCGGCTGTAGCTCCTCTTCGACCCATAGCCTGGGAATTTCCATTTGCCACAGGTGCAGCCCTAAAAAGAAAAGAAATAAATATGTGAATTTAAAAAAAAAAAAAAAAAAAAAAAAAAAAAAAAAAAACAGGAAAAAATCAGTAAAACCAAGACCTGATTCTTTTCTTTGTTCTTTTTCTTTTTTTGCCTTTTCTAGTGCCGCACCCGTGGCATATGGAGGTTCCCAGGCTAGGGGTCTAATCAGAGCTGTAGATGCCAAGCCTGCGCCAGGGCCACCGCAACTCGGGATCCAAGCTGCATCTGCAACCTACACCACAGCTCATGGCAACACCGGATCCTTAACCCACTGAGCAAGACCAGGGATTGAACTCGAAACCTCATGGTTCCTAGTCGGATTCGTTAACCACTGAGCCACGACAAGATCTCCTTCTTTTTTCTTTCTTTCTTTTTTTTTTTTTTTTTTTTTTGCTTTTTTAGGGCTGCACCTGTGGCATATAGAGATTCCCGGGCTAGGAGTCACATCAGAGCTACAGCTGCTGGCCTACACCACAGCCACAGCAACGCAGGACTGGACCACGTCTGCAACCTGCACCACAGCTCATGGCAACACTGGATCCTTAACCTACTGAGGGAGGCCAGGGATCGAACCCGAAACCTCATGGTTCCTAGTCAGATTCATGTCCGCTTTGCCGCAAAGGAACTCCAAGAGCTGATTCTTGAAAGGGAAAATAAAACCGACAGAACATCTGGCCAGGCTCACCTAGATCATGTGCCAAAAACTCATACAACCAAGTCTTTCATTTAAATACTATATCATGTTTTCCTAATGTTCTTTTGTCCATTGATGTGTGGCTCTCATGATGGAGAAAGAGAAGGGTCATTTCCCTTTCTATCGTTTGGTTTCAGTTTACTTGAAAACAGAAAGATGCTTCAGAAATAACTGTACTAATGTAATGTAGTTCTTCAGATGCCTTGTGTAAGAAGTTGTTTTATACTTTTCACATTTCCCCACACTGTATATTCTCTTTCTTGGGAGATATCCTTTGTTTCTACTTGGACATTTTTGTCTGTATGTGAATTTAGATAAACTTGGTAGTCTCTTCTTTTAGTATCTGTGTTCATAAAACAAGAGGCCTTTTGTTAAAGCTTCTAATAGGAGTTGATGTATGTGGGCATAAAGTGCAGATTTGTTCTTTCCCCAGTGCAGAGAGATGAAGGCAGGACCATTGCTTTGTCCAGCAGGTGGTCCTTAATGAGCCTTTTAGGCAGTTTCATCGGTGGTAGGTAGAAACCTAGATTTCAGGGTGACAGTAGGTGGTGAGGAAGCAGAGACAGCCGTTCCTAGAGACGGTGGGTGAGGGAAAGGGAAGAGCACGCTTGAAGGAATGGTAGTCTGAGAAACATTGATTTTGGACTGTGAAGACCAGAGAAGTATTGATTGACAGAATGGAGGAAGCTGTAGAGGGACAGGATTGAAGATTTAATTGGGAAGGGGAAAGAAAGAGATGGATAAATGATAGAAGTGGATCACTTGGCTTTTGCTCTGAAATTCTTCTATCATTGTGTCCACATGTTAAGCTTCAAACTTAAATATAGTTTTCCCTCTAAATGGCAGTGAATCAATTTGCTACATTTCTGTATGTTACATAGTATCAAAACTTTATATAGTATCCTTCCCAGGCCCTAATAGTGTTAGTGGGCATTTATTCATATTATAATATATGAGGTTCGCAAAAGTTGTTGGGGAGTTATGCAAGAGTTGTTAGTGTATTATTCTGGGGATATAATTAGTCCTTTATAAAATTTTCCTAAAGTCCCATTGTTAGTAGGCATCAGGAAGATTATCTGTTGCGGTGACTCATGTTTTTTTGATTCTGTAAGCCTTGAACAGGTATTATTTAGATATAACACAAAATGACAACATAAAACTCATTCCTTATCTCTAAAGAATTTTATTTGTCTTTGTAGTTTGAAATGGAATTTTCAGGAGTCATTGTGGCTCAGCGGAAAATGAATCTGACTAGTATCCATGAGGATGCAGGTTCAGTCCCTGGCTTTGCTCAGTGGGTTAAGGGTCTGGCATTGATTGCTATGAGCTGTGTCGGTTGCAGACAAGGCTCAGATCCCATGTGGCTGTGGCTGTAGTGTAGGCTGGCGGCTGTAGCTTCGAATCAACCCCTAGCCTGGGAACCTCCATATGCTGCGGTTGCAGCCCTAAAAAAAGGAATTTTCATTTTGCCCTAAGTTAAAATCACCCTCACTCTGATGTTTAAGAGAGCCATTAAGTCTTTCTCTTTGCTCTTCCACTGACCTGATTGATTGGTTCAGTTATTGAAGGGTAGGCTGGATGTTATTGTTTTACTTTAAAAATAGGATTTGTGGGAGTTCCCATTGTGGTATAGTGGAAACGAATCGGACTAGTAACCATGAGGTTGCAGGTTTGAGCCCTGCCTTGCTCAGTGGGTTAAAGATCCAGCGTTGCCATGAGCTGTGGTGTAGGTCAAATACTCAGCTCAGATCTGGCATGGCTGTGGCTGTGGTGTAGGCCGGCAGCTGTATCTATTAGATTCCTAGACTGGGAATATGCCATGGGTGCAGCCCTAAAAAGAAAAAAAAAAAGGATTTGTGTCTTAAGAATAAATATGTTTTTCCTTTGGTCTCTTTTTTTCAATCTGGGAAATGACTTAAAAATGTTTGCTTTGCTACCTAGTATTGAAAATAATTTTTGTAGTATTGTTTAAAAAGTAATACAGACAAAAAGATACACATGAGTGTGTGCTCATTTACAGAAAGGAGCACAGCAGTAAACAGTATTAAAGTTCACTCCACACCAGCCTCACCACCCAACTCCCATCTCTTTTCCCTTCAGCCTAGATGTTATTACTGTTTATAAATAGGTGTTTATCCTTCTATATCATTTTTGTGCATATATATTTTATAAAAATATAAACAACCCAGGGGGGTTGTTTGATTTTGCTTTTTATGTAAATAAGATCTTGACATTGTTTTACGGCTTTGTTGTTTTTGTTCACTTAATATATCTTGGTACCGTCTCAGTTTCAGTGCGAATAGATCCACTTCATTCTTTGCAGACTCTGTGTAGTATTCCACAATATGGATTTAATAGGTATTTACCACTTCTTTGGTTTAGTTCATTCCCCATTTTTTTAATCATTATAAACTGTCATCATTGACCATCTGTATCAAAGCATCTTTGTTTACAAATTTGGGTATTTTGATGTGAGATCATGAAACAGAACACTGATAAACTTTCAGAAGCATAGCCAAGTTTGAACATTGATGAGCAGCTTAAGAAAAGTACCACCTGGAGTTCTCATGTGGCACAGTGGGTTAAGAATTTGGTGTTGTCACTGCAGTGGCTTGGGTTGGTGCTGTGGCATGAGTTTGAACCCAGGCCCAGGAACTTCTTCGTGCTGCGGGCATGGCCCAAAAAAAGAAAAGTACCACCTTCTTCCCCCTTTCTCTTTGGTTTTTTGGACTTTAGTTTTGTCTTTTTAGGGCTGCACTCATGGCATGTGGAAGTTCCCAGGCTAGGAGTTGAATCATAGCTGCAGCTGCTGGCCTACACCAGAGCCACAGCAACACCGGATCTGAGCTGTGTCTTCAACCTACACAACAGCTCTGGGCAATGCCTGGCCCCTAACCCACTGAGCAAGGCCAGGGGTCAAACCCTCATCCTCATGGATCCTACTAATAGGGTTTATTACAGCTGAGCCACACAGCAACACTTTTTTTTTTTGCCTTTTCTAGGGCCGCTCCTGCGGCATATGGAGGTTCCCAGGCTAGGGGTCGAATTGGAACCGTAGCCACCGGCCTACACCAGAGCCACAGCAATGCAGGATCCGAGCCGCATCTGCGACCTACACCACAGCTCACGGCAACGCTGGATCCTTTAACCCACTGAGCAAGGCCAGGGATCGAACCTGAAACCTCATGGTTCTTAGTCGGGATTCGTTAACCACTGCACCACGACAGGAACTCCCTTTTTTTTTTTTTTTTTTTTTTTTTTTGCTGCACCCACAGCATGAAATTCCCAGACCTGGGATTAAACCCACTCCACAGCTAGAACCCAAGCCACTTCAGTAACAATGCTGAACCTTAACCCATTGCACCACAGGAGAACTTTCTATAGGTGTTACTGGATTGCTGTCATGTTGTTTCCTCTGGTGGGTTTTCTTTAGTCTTAACAATTGTCCAGCAAAATTACCTTTTTTTTTTTTTTCCTTTTTTGGCTGCCCTGAGGGCATGTGGAGTTTCTGGGTCAGGGAATCAGATCTGAGCCACTGTTGCCACCTAAGCCACAGCTGTGGCCACGTGGGATCCTTGACCCACTGTGCCAGCCGGAGATGGAATCTGTGTCTCAGCACTCCCAAGATTCCACCAATCCCATTGTGCCACAGCGGGAACTCCAGCAAAATTACCATTTTTTGTTGTTGTTTTGAGGCATGTGGGGAGTGACTGCCTCCCACTATCTCCTTTGCTAACATTTCTGTTTGTCTAATTGGCACAGTCCTATTTACTATAGAATATTTTCTTACTCTCTATTGATGTATCCTACGCTGCCGTTTCAGGACCTCACCACTTAGCTGTTTTCTCGTCAGTCACATATAGTGCCCTTTTATGCCCTTTTATAGCCTAAAAGTTGTTCATGAAGGCCTCGGGTTGTGCCTTTGTATCATCAGCTAAGTTCTGTTAAGATTCAACATGATCCACTACTTGCTTTCCTTCCACTTAGAAGAAATCTATATAACATGCTCACCATTAGCTGTGCTAGAGCATTTTTTCGTTTATTAAATGCAAGCAAATACAGTGTAACTTTTTAGTTACATTTGGGGGTTACAAGATGATGGATACTTTGAAATATGGTTAATTTATTGGCATATTTGATTTCTTCATCACTTGACACAATCACTCTCTTTGTTCTAATTCCCAAAACTTTGAGGCAGGATCGGATACATGCAGTTTCTTTATATTACATATACTTTCAGGGCACATTTCTTAAGATACTACTACAGCTATTTGAGGGTTTGCTTAGAATAGTGATTCTCAACCTGGCTGCCTTTTGAATCTTATTTGTGGTTAGGGATGGGGTTCAGTGGTCATTTATTAAAAACTCCCAGGATGCATCTAGGCAATCTGGATTGAGAATCACTGACTTAGAAGCTATGCTGAAGAATTTTTATAATTTAAAAAAATGGTATGTAAAATAAGAGCCTTAGACTAGATAGTTCCACTGATGACATCCTGGGGAAGGTGTGAAGCCTGTGGCTGTTTTAATCTACAGGTTAGGCGAGAGTGATGCATTTAATTTTCATGTGATGCATTTCCCCTCTGTGCTGTAGCCTTGTATTAGTTTCCTAGTAACAGATAACCTAGCTCCTGTAACAGATAACCATAAACAGATGGCTTGAAAGGACAGAGATCTATTCTTTCACAGTTCTAGAGGCTAGCAGTCAGAATTCAAATGTCAGTAGTCCCTGTTCTTTCTGAAGGCTCTAGGGAAGTATCCTTCCTTGCCTCTTCCTAGCTTCTGGTGCTTGCCAGCAATCATCGACATTCTTTGGCTTATAGATGATCTCTGCAGTCTTTGCCTCTTTCATCATGTGGCATTCTCTACTCTGTGTGTCTGTGTCCAAATTTCCTTGCTTTTATAAGGAAATCAGTTCATTGAATTAGAGCCCATGCTACTTGATGACATCTGCAAAGATTTTATTTACAAATAAGATCACATTTATAGATACCAGGGATTAGGACTTTAGCATATCTTTTAGGGGGATGCAGCTCAACCTACAGCAAGCCTCATGCCCAGTAAACCACCTCCCCATCCAGTAAGGGAGCCAGTGGTCATAAAAGGAAATGAGTAAATGATAATGTAAAATTATTAAAGCTTATTCTCACCACAAGGAGAGCATTCAGAATCTATGTTCTACTGATAAAGGATTAGTTAAAATGTGAAAACCTGGGAAAGTCTTTCCCCCTTGATTTTTAATTTTACAGTTTTTCTCTAAAACCTTAACCTCTCTGTACAGTCCTGTGGGTTATCTGTCAGAAGTGCTAAAGAGAGAGTTGCAGCTGTGGCGCACTGGGTTAAGGATCAAGTGTTGTCTCTGGGGCTGTGCAGGGGTTAAGGATCTGGTGTGGTTGCAGCTGTAGCATGGGTCTCAGCTGCACCTTGGATTTGATCCCTGGCCTGGGAACTTCTATATGCCGTGGGTGCGCCCAAAAAAGAAAAGTGCTAAATGGCTATCCTTCAGCTTCTCTGCAATTTTTGGTCACTGTTTTCAAGAAAGTGTTCCAGTTTTGTGCTTGTTCTTTGGAATCGCCTGTGCGTGCAGGGTTTCTGAAGGTATGGAGTAGGGCCGGGGAATTTATACTTTGAACAGTACTCCAGGTGCTTCTTATACCTGGGTGTTTGGGAAATGCAAGCATACAGAATAAGGCAATTGTTATCCATCTCAGTGGTTCGATTTTTTGTTTTGTTTGGTTTGTTTGTTTGTTTGTTTTTGTCTTTTTGCCTTACCTAGGGCCGCACTTGTGGCACATGGAGGTTCCCAGGCTAGGGGTCAAATCGGAGCTGTAGCCGCCGGCCTACGCCAGAGACGCAGCAACGCAGGATCCGAGCCACGTCTTTGACCTACAACCACAGCTCACGGCAACGCCGGATTCTTAACCCACTGAGCAAGGCCAGGGATCGAATGCGAAACCTCATGGTTCCTAGTCGGATTCGTTAACCAGTGAGCCACAACGGGAACTCCAGTGGTTCGATCTTTGAAGGTGACTTGAGGTTCTGCCTGGACATAGGAGATGACTTGGTGCCATAGGTAGGGAAACGGCCCAAGTATTTCATTGGTTCCCAATCTGATGATCATCAAAATCACCTGGGAACCATTTAAAACTACAAATGCTTGGATTCAACCTCAGAAATTCTAATTCATTAGGGGACACTTGTTTTATAAAGCTTCCTAGGTGATTCCAATGACCAGCCAGGTTTGAAGACCAGACCACTGGTACAGTACAAAAAGTAAAATATTTGGAGTCAGTTGGTCTGGATTTAATTATTGATCTTTCACTTTTAAATCTTATGAACCTGAGCGAAAGGACTCACATTCTACTTTGTAGTATTTTTAAAGGGAGACGAGGTTGATGTTTTAACTATAATTCCTTGTCAGCCTACAATCAGATTAAGGGAAACGGTCAAGATTTCTCAGAGTAAAACTGGAATGCCTGGTATTCTACCATACTTATTTTGTGGATTAAGTAATAATATTTGGGATAATATCAAGGTAATAATTTGGATGCGAGCTTTTAATTTCTTATTTAATAAGCATATTGCCTGTTGAATAAACTACCTTTCTTTTTTTCAGATCTGATTATCATGGACCTGCGACATTTTCTTATGTGCCTGTCCCTGTGCACAGCCTTTGCCTTGAGCAAGCCCACGGAAAAGAAGGACCGCGTACACCATGAGCCTCAGCTCAGTGACAAGGTTCACAATGATGCTCAGAGTTTTGATTATGACCATGATGCCTTCTTGGGTGCTGAAGAAGCAAAAACCTTTGACCAGCTGACACCAGAAGAGAGCAAGGAAAGACTTGGGTGAGCTACCAGCTCTCAGGGGTCTAGTTAGGGCAGTGACATTTTTTTAATAAATCAGTTCATTCTTTTTTTTCTCTTCTGTTTCAGTCACTCAGTAAAGCTATGTTGAACTACCTCTGTTGAAAGCTAACCACAGAATTGCTACCACTAAAATTTAATTAAGCGCTCATTTTCCTGCACTTCTCCATTGAGTAGTAGTTTTTACCTCATTCTACAAAGCAAAGTCATTTATCCGTAAAAGTGCCAGATACTGTAGGACTCAGTTTAAACTGCATCATCTTGCTCACAAAAGAACATTACATGAGGGTCGTCTTAACATTGTTGCTTTTCATTTTTAAAAACCATCTGTGACCTATTCATTACTGCTCATGCCAAATCTTTGAGTAGATAATAGCTGCACATTAGATCCCTGGACTAATTTCTGTAGAGTTTATGATTTCTGAGAATGTCCTTCACCCTCTTTGGTTTCATTCTCAGATATTTAATTAAAAACCAAACCAAACCAACCAACCTTGCCTTTTAGAAGGTTGTAGCAAGTAACTGTGTTAATGTCACAGTATGCATTGCTCTTGCAGTGGCAGCTGGGCCCTAGTCAGATTCTGTGTCTCTTAGTGGGCATCTTTTTGCCTAAAGAATTGATTTGGAAGAATTCTAGTTAGTTCTTGCTTTCTTCCTTTCCTTCCTTCCTTCTTTTTTTGTTAATGGCAGTCTTTTTTTTTTTTTTTTTTTCTCCCCTGGCTGCACCTGCAGCATATGGAAGTTCCTGGGCCAGCAGTCAAATCTGAGCCACAACTGCTGCCTGCACCACAGCTGCTACCTATGCCGTGGATCCTTAACCCACTTCGCCAGGCCTGGGATTGAACCCATGCCTCTGCAGTGACCCAAGCTGCTGTAGTTGGATGAATCCTTAACCCATTGTACCACAGCAGAAACTCCTTCAGTTGATTATTTCTAACTGAGGATCTGAGAATGTCTTTTTTTTTTAAGCTCTTTCACAGCCTTGATTGTTAAGGAGATACAGATTAATTTAGATACAGATTAATTTAGTGAACATTTTCTCCACAGAGAGCACCATTGGTGTAACTTTCTGAACTCCATTCAATAGATTTGTCTGAAAAGTTGTACTACATAGGAATTTCCAAAAATATTTTATCCATGGATAGTGCTATGATTAGAAGACATTACAAGGTTTGCTTTGGGTGGTACTTCAGAATATATTTCTTCAATGGATTATCTGGTAACTTCAGGATGTTTTATTCTTAAACACTGACAAATAATCAGAAGATTTTGCTATGTAGAATGAGAAACTACCAAATTTGAAAACAGAAATAGATCAAAAGAGTTAGGCTTCTGTTAGGTTGTTTTTCTAACTTTGAGGGACCATGCTCCCTTTTTAAAATTTTAATCTTATTACTCTGCTAACATTCCAGCCTGAGGGTAGGGATGCATGAGGGTGTTCTCAGTCTTCACGTCTTGCCTAATAATCATGCGCATGTCCAGCCTGTATTTTGGTCCGCACTTGTCTCTTTGCAGAATTACTTTTAAATGATGAAGGGCCCTGAGGTTTGGAATCAGTCAAGGTGTTCTTGCTGTGTGCAGGTATAGCAAGAGCTCTGCTAGCAGTCTTTAGTAAAGAGAAAATGTTCCTTTTTGTCATCAGTAAGTATCAGAAGTTCAACACATGAGCATATTTGATTAGAAGAAGATGGTTAAAATCTTGGTTTTCATGGGATGTATGAGTGAATAAAGTACTATTTGCTTCTCCCAAATTTTGGAGATACTGGCAAATAGCCCCAGTTGATAAGATGATGTACTGTTGAAAGCAAGAATTCCAGGTGAACTTTCTTTTAACTTAGTCATGGTGACATTTCTAAACATTGTTTGGTATGTGGCTCTACACCAGAGGTTGGGAACAGCAGATTCCTCCTCTTCTCCATCTACCTAGGAGGCCAATAATTAGGAGTTAAGATTTGTTTATACCCCTAGCTGCAAAAATTCACTACTATTTTAAATTCCTTAGTAATAATATCTAGAAGACTACAGGAAGCACTTAAAAACAATTTTGGGTTTTTCTTTTTTCTTTTTATTCTTCCTGGCTTTGCTTTTTAGGGCTACACCTGAGACAAGTGGAGGTTCCTAGGCTAGGGGTCCAATCGGAGCTACAGCTGCCGGCCTATACCACAGCCACAGCAACGCCAGATCCTAGCTGCATCTGCGGCCCACACCACAGCTCGTGGCAACTCTGGTTCCTTAACTCACTGAGTGAGGCCAGGATCGAAACCTCGTCCTCATGGATCCTAGTTGGGTTTGTAAATGGCTGAGCCACGAAAAGAACTCCTTGTTGTTTTTAAATGGCCATACCTGCAGCATATGGAAGTTCCTGGGCCAGGGATCTAACGCACACCTCCATAGCCAGTGCATTTGGATTCTTAACCCACTGTGCCCCAGCAGGACCTCCTAGAATGTTTTTTCTTGTGAGTGTATTCTCAACCCCATCCCACCCCCAAAAAGCATAAATATGTTTAATTTTCATTTATGTGTCTCCCAGTGATGATTTATTTTTTTTTAATGATGGTTTATTTATTTTGAGGTGGTGGTCTGTAATATAATGAAATTTCCACCTTTGATATATCTGCCATAGAAATGACCCAGAGCAGTTCATCATCCCTTTTTGGGTCATAGGCCCTTTGGCCATCTAACTAAGGGAAAATGCACACATATGTATATATATATATATAAAATTTCACATGCTGAACATTTCTGGAATATTTTGAACCTTTGTGGAGCCCCTTTATTGGCCCAAGTTCTTAAAAAGCCAAAGGATTTGCTTTACGCACCTTTTGAAATGGAGAGGCACATGTTACCTCTTAAAAATTAACATCAGGTCCACTAAGTGCCTTGTGTCTATCTTGGAGTAAATTGCTTACTTAGTGGCATCATGACTGCATCTGTAGGGTTCTCCAGTGTCATGGAACTACAACACCATTAGCTTCATAAACTTACACAGGTTTTTAAAGACTGGTGTTCAGAGCTTCATGCCTAAAATAGGACGTGCCCACGTCCAGTGTGCTTTGACAGTTGCCTGCTGCTGGATAGCCAGCAAGATAAGGATGGCTTTTTTATTTTTAAATGGTTGTGTGTGTGTGTGGGGGGGTGTTGTTGTTCTTAAAATATGTGGCCCACAAAGTCAAAAATGTTGCTTATCTGTCCTTTTTCAGAAAAGGTTTGTTAACCTCTGAATTAAGCCCTTAGGGATATTTCTTTTGGAATAAATAGAATGGCATTCAGCCAACCTAATTAGGAAAAGCCCATCTTGAGCAGTCATATGCCTTTTTTATCTGAGTGATCCTTCTCTTTAAGCTATTTATAATAATTTAAAATTTTCTTTGGGTAATAGGAGGGGTTCTGATACCTTGCCCTTTTTTTTTTTAATGGTATAGGGGCACTTTTGGTAGCCACTACCTTTGAACACAAACTGAATTCCAGTATAGATAATGCAGATGTTTTGGGCACTACTAAAACTCAATTTATTAATAATTGTTAAAATTCTACAGGGTTAAAGTTGCAAAACAGTTTTTGTCCTGTGTCCATGTAGATAGAGGAAAATATTTTTCTTTCTTTTTTTTTTAGGACCACACCTGCAGCATGTGGAAGTTACTAGGATAGGGGTTGAATTGGAGCTGCAGCTGCTGGCCTACACCGCAGCCACAGCAACACCAGATTCCAGGTCCGAGCCGAATCTGTGATCTACACCGAAGCTTGCAGGAATGCCAGATCCTTAACCCACTGAGTGAGGCCAGGGATCAAACCCTCATCCTCATGAATACTAGTCGGGTTCTTAACCTGCTGAGCCACAACAGGAACTCCCAAGGAAAATATTTAAGAGGTGACTTCTTTTAGAGCAAAAGCTCTAAGATTATACCTTCTTTGAAAGAAAATGCTTGCTAATTATAGGATTTAAGTAATCGACAATCATGGCTAACACTATATCAATATCAAGATGAGTTTGTGTCACTTGTATTCTGATTCTAATCACTTTCCAATGTTGTATTTGTGAGGTAAACAAACTGGGAAGAGACATTATTTGCTATCAAATGACAGTCTTTTTCAGTCCTGTAAATAATAGAGCATAGGAGTATGCTAAGATTTCACTTCCATTGGAAGTTTTGATTTAAAGTTCTTATGACTTCACATAGGCTGTCTTAGCTTCTATAAGTAGGTGATTACATCTTTAAACAGGAGTTTTCATATCATGCACATATTTTGAAATTCTTAAACAAATCCTTAAACGTCATCAAGATGACAAATCTAGAAGAAAGAAGCTCATAAAGGGTGAAATACAGTGATTCTTTGGCTTTGTAGTTCTGCTTTATCATCTGCATCCTAACTCTCAGCTTATTAACATTCTCATAATCAGGGATGTACATTCTCATCACAGTACTTCTTCACAGCTCTCTGTTCTTGTGGTTATATGTAAAAATCCAGTTCAACATAGTGTATAATAAACTGCTAGCTATTTTTTAGAATAAGCATGCTTATGTCTTGGTGTACCTGTTTTGGGGTTTTAAAAAAGTAAACTTGACTTTATGTATAAGTGATCCTGGAACTGGTTTTTGGTTTTTTTTTGGGGGGGGGTTGTCTTTTGTCTTTTTTAGGATCACACGTGTGGCACATGGAGTTTCCCAGGCTAGGGGTTGAAGTGGAGCTATAGCTCCTGGCCTATGCCACAGCCACAGCAGCTCAGGATCCGAGCTGCATCTGCAACCGATACCACAGCTCACGGCAATGCCGGATCCTCAACCCACTGAGTGAGGCCAAGGATCAAACCCGCACCTCATAGTTCCTAGTTGGATTCGTTTCTGCTGTGCTACAACGGGAACCCCAGGAACTGTTTTTGATATGTTTATATTTTTAAGAAAGGTGTTTTGGTTTTTTTAAAAAAACACAGCTGAATATTTTAAAGTCTCGTTTAAGTTTTTGAATTTCTAGAAAACCAAGTCAGTGGTTATGATTATTTACCCAGAAATTGAGATTCTCCTAAAAGCAATAAAGAAAAATATAAAGATTTGCATGTTGTGATACTAAGGGTAGAGAACTCATATAGGAATGGATATTCGCTCCTGAATTCTGACCATCAGCTGAAACCTGCCTCTAAAGGGATAGTCCGGATTTGCTTTTGGATCCAAGTACACCAGCCATGGACTGTGCTTGCCTTATCCAGGTGGCTCATTACAGACCCAAAACAGACACTTAAGAGAAAAGTTTTCAGTTGCCTGTCTGGCAGTTTTGTTTTGGAGATATTTTTTATTTCCACGCTTTAGCCTTGGGCAACACCGGTGGCCACAGCATACACCTGGCTAAGTCCAGAGCCTTGTGTCCTTTTAACCTCTTGCTGGATTTCTCTGCATTTTCTACAGAAAGATTGTAAGTAAAATAGATGGCGACAAAGACGGGTTTGTCACTGTGGATGAGCTCAAAGACTGGATTAAATTTGCACAAAAGCGCTGGATTTACGAGGATGTAGAGCGACAGTGGAAGGGGCATGACCTCAATGAGGACGGCCTCGTTTCCTGGGAGGAGTATAAAAATGCCACCTACGGCTACGTTTTAGGTAGGTCCCTACTATCTGGGGGAAAAAGCCTTGTGGAGCTGGCACCTTGAAACGTAACTGTTTTGTCTTGTAGAATGATTGTAGATAAAATAGACGCGGATAAAGATGGGTTTGTGACGGAGGGGGAGCTGAAATCCTGGATTAAGCACGCCCAGAAGAAATACATATATGACAATGTTGAAAACCAGTGGCAGGAGTTTGATATGAATCAAGACGGCTTAATCTCCTGGGATGAGTACAGAAACGTGACTTATGGCACTTACCTGGGTAAGGGGCAAGATGTCAGCCTGGCAGAGACCATGGTCTTGAGTCAAGGAAACAAATGGGTCACGCAGTGAAGGAAAGGAAGAAATTATGCTTATTTTAGAGAGCTTGATGCTGAGCTGACTCTCCTTCACTTCACTGATTTAAATTGGTATATTACGTATTTTTAAAAATCTCTTTAATTTTGGTTTTCTAGGGTCTGACATCTCTTATTTCTTTAGCATTTCAGGTATACTTTCCCATTTCTTCATTCTGTCATCACTCAGAGACCATTTTTGGAGGAGATCTCATTTAAAAGGCTGCATTGTTCCAACAGTGCAAAGCAGGAGGCTTTGAGATGTCTCTTGATATGGTCACATTAAAGTGTTGGACCTGAAATTCAAACCAAATTAGATTTCTTTGTAGCTCATGAGAATAGGAGGATAATTACTGTCTTTCCTTAATAAAATAAAGATCAAGTATAATAGCTTTCCTTGATGGAATTTAACTGTTTCATTATGTCTGCTTACTGAAGTTTAGAAATGAATATTTCCCATTTGTTTTCTCTGGCACATGAGTGTATCAGCCTGCTTTGCAAATGCTTCAAGGCAAATAAATGTGACTGATTGCTTTCTGTTGATTCAGTAGCTTTATTCTTGGACCACCTGTTAGTATTTCTCTTATTACCCTTGCCTGCTGTTGAATGATCCGTGGCTGTTCTACTGAGTTGATGACTTAGGATGTTTTTATTAGTGAGATTCCTCTATTGTATATGATTACCTTTTGAGACAAGAATATGTAAATGTTACTCCTTGCATTTTTTTTTCCTGGAAATTAGGTGAATTTCTGGGTTAAAGCAGGCATTCTCCATCACTGACTTAGGGGCAGTGAATATGTGATCTGTTTCCTCCACTGGATGGCCAGCTGTCCATGTTAATTACAGGACTGCACGCATTTCTGGTGAACAGACTTTTATTTCTGTATCAGGCTTGTTCTCATTCCTAAGACTGAAGTGGCAGTCTCTCTCCATGCTTGACACTTAGCCAAGAACCAAACATATCCTTCACCCGATTAAGAACATGTGTATTGAAAAGTCAGTGCAGATGGAGAGGCATCTATGCTTCCTCTCTCTGGCTGAGATCCAGCACCTTTCTGGTCTATTTGGAATTAATTATAAATATAAAGCAGTGGGTAGGCTATTGGTGATCTCAATAGAATGGTGTGTTAATAAATCTCAGGTCAGACCTAGGCACTCACTTGCTGTCCAGAATGAATCTTAAACTCTTTATGATTATGTGCACAAAAATCTGTTGAGAGCTTTGTTACCTCATGGGGCAAATGATTCAATGTAATGGGTATTTCTACTGACTGAGGCTCTGCATAAGCCAAAGCACTGGCTGGAGAAACAATGTCTTTATAAGGCATCTTTCCCTGGAGGCCTGTGGGTGGACAGTGCTCAGGGTAATGACGTACCTTGCAAAAGTGCTGAGGAGTTTTTTGTGAGAGTGTGTTCTTGATTGAGTTTTGGGTTCAGTTACAAATCATCATAGCTTTTTATTTTTTCACTCTTTTGTTTTTTAGGGCTGCACCTGCAGCATATGGAGGTTAGGCTAGGGGTTGAATCAGAGCTATAGCTGCTGGCCTACACCACTGCCACAGCAACATAGGATCCAAGCCGCATCTGTGACCTACACCACAGCTCATGGCAACGCCAGATCCTTAACCCTCTAAGCAAGGCCAGGGATTGAACCTTCGTCCTCATGGATGCTAGTCAGATTCGTTAACCGCTGAGCCACAATGGGAACTCCTAAATCATCCTAGCTTTAAATAATATCTGTCATGAATCTGCTTTCCACAAAAGGAACATCAACCCTGTCTCTGCCACAAGTAAAATGAGATTCTAATATCCACCCTGCCTATACCAAAACAAGATCACGAGCTTACCCATAGCTATGTGCCAGCCAGCTGGCCCAGTAAACTGGCACTTAGGATGGATAATGGCACTCTGAGCAGTGATGATAGCCACGTGAGTTCAGTCATTAAAAATAAAGATTTAGGAATTGCTGTTGTGGCTCAGCTGGTTAAGAACCTGACAGTATAGTGTCCATGAGGATTCAGGTTGGATCGCTGGCCTGGTTCAATGGGTTAAGGATCTGGCTTTGCCCCAAGCAGCTGTGGCGTAGGTCACAGATGCGGCTCAGATCCAGTGTTGATCTGACTGCTACAGCTCCAATTTGACCCCCAGCCCAGGAACTTCCATATCCCATAGGTGTGGCTATAAAAAGAAACAAAAAGAAAATAAAAATAATAAAGTTTTATATCTTTTTTCATCCTTATCTATGTGCATGTTATTGGGCTACTTGATTCCAGTTGCTGTGTTTTACCAAAGGAGGAGAGAAGGGCTCTTAGTTGAAAAACTAGTCTAAATATATAAATTGTCTTCTGTTATCTCTTATTTATATTGAGTATACACATATAGGGCCCCCAAAGCCTCATGATTTAGTAAACTGTCTTACTGAATTTTGACACTCAACAAAGAATGAAGCTTCAAGTTGCTCAACTCTTAAAATAGAGCAGTAGTTTATTGTTGTTTGGAAAGATTAAAGTATGGAAAGATTGAACTATGGTATCAAAAGTCAACAGTGTAGGAGTTTCCATCATGGCTCAGTGGTTAACGAATCCGACTAGGAACCATGAGGTTTCGGTTTCGATCCCTGGCCTTGCTCAGGGGGTTAAGGATCCAGCGTTGCGGTGAGCTGTGGTGTAGGTCGCAGATGCAGCTCGGATCCCACATGGCTGTGGCTGTGGCGTAGGCCGGTGGCTACAGCTCCGATTGGGCCCCTAGTCTGAGAACCGCCACATGCCCCGGGAAGCGGCCCTAGAAAAAAAAAAGAAGGCAAAAAAAAGAATCAACAGTGTAATGTTACTGTTAAGGGGTTCTGAATTTTTTTATAAAACTAGTGCACTAGTGCTATATCTTTTCTTACATGATCGGTATGTTGCAGAAACCTTTCTTTTTTTTGGTAGTGTTTTTGTCTTTTTTTTTTTTCCTCTCGGGCCACACCCATGGCATGTGGAAGTTCCCAGCATAGGGTTCGAATCGAAACTGTAGCTGCCAGCCAGTGCCACAGCCACAGCAATGCTGGATCCGAGCCACATCTGACCTACACCATGATTCACAGCAATGCCGGACCCTTAACCCACTGAGTGAGGCCAAGGATCGAACCTGTGTCCTCATGGATACTAATCGTGCCTGTTACCACTGAGCCACGACGGGAACTCCTCTTTTGTTTTTGTCATGCCCCCAGCATGCAAAAATTCCGGGGCCAGGGATCAAACCCACACCAAAGCAGTGAACCGAGCCAGTGCAGTGACAAAACTGGATCCTTAACCTGCAGAGCCACCAGGGAACTCCAGGCATCTTTTACTTTTCAAAATATGTTCACATGTTATCTTATTTGGTCCACACAGCAATTGAGATTGTAAAGTGTTGTTTTGTTGTTTTTTTTTTTTTTTTTCCTTTTCTGTCATTAACTCCTTCATATTTTTTTTCCCAACTTAAAGAAACTAAGTTTGTTTTTCTAGATTCTAAACTACTGCTTGTGCAGTTCAACATCCTCACAGATAGGTCCAAAATTCAATGTGGTTATAATCTAACATTTATTTTTTATAATAGCTTTATTGAAGTATAACCAACATACAATGTACTGAATATACTTATTATTTATTTATTCATTTTTAATTACTCAATAAATTTTCATTGAATATACTTAAAATCACAATTTATGGGTTTTGATATGTGTATACATCTGCTAATTCATTGCTATAATCAAAATAAATCAACATTTCCTTCGCCCCAAAAGTTTCCTTGTGTCCCTTTATAATCCCCACTTTTCCCATGCTCTGTCCCTGGGCAACCACTGGAGTATTTTCTATAGCTCTAGATTTGTTTTCATTTTCTAGGATTTTACAAAAATCGGAGAGGGGAAGTAGTGAACAGGACTTGTATCTCATGGTATATTTCTGAGTTGGCTGAAAAAAACTGTAAAGTATGACCTTTCAAAGTGGTGATGTTCTGGTACTTGACTCCACATAGCCTGTGATGGGATAGAAGGCTTTTGATATCTGACTTCTTAATCAGAGCCTAATGTTTAATAAACATAGCTTACATTTATTAAAAGCCAACTCTGTGCCAGGCACACTTCTTACTTATTCAAACCTCAAAACAATCCTGTGAGGTCAGCACTGTTGTTAGCTCCATTTTACAGATGAGGAAATTGAAGCACAGTTCAGTTACTTGCCCAAGGTCACATGGCTAAGTGGTGTAACAGTATGACTTTAGAACCACCACTGCTTCTTGGATATGACTAGAAAACGCAAACCCTCTAGTAGCTTTTGCACCAATACCAGTGAAGCATTAAACAATAGGTCATATAGCCCCGAAGCCAGGGTTCCATGTTGAATGGCAAGCATTTCATTCAACTCGGATCTGACTTCGAGATCTTTGATTACGAAAACTGAATGTCTTTATACTGCTGCGTAATCAAGAGTTAACCCTTTACTGCTTGGTTTATATTTCTTGGAAATTGATTCCCGTACATTTTTGTGTTTTCTGGAAGTCTTTTAAGATTTGACCTCTATTTTTGTTTTCTAGATGATCCAGATCCTGATGATGGATTTAACTATAAACAGATGATGGTTAGAGATGAGCGGAGGTTTAAAATGGCGGACAAGGATGGAGACCTCATTGCCACAAAGGAGGAATTCACAGCTTTCCTGCACCCTGAGGAGTATGATTACATGAAAGATATAGTAGTGCAGGTGGGTGAGAGCAAGGGTTCCCAGTGGAAATTTTCACTTTTTGTTGCTTACACTCTTCCTTTTTAGCCTTTCTTCTGTATTTAGAAGAATGACTTGCTGTACAAGTACTGGCCAAATTGAGTCCAAGCTCTGTTATAAATTGTTTTTCTGTGATCTTGATGGTGCCTTAGACTTTCTGTTTAGTGTGACAGTATTTTACCATCAGATAATGGTATTTGCCATTTCATTTGTGGCTAGGTATTGAAAGCATGAGGGGAAATTCTATTTTTTAAAAGAACATTAGACACTGAGTAATAATTGTGATAGTAAAGAATTCTCACAGAAGGCAGTTACTCATAAGACATAGACTATAGACATACTTACTGTAGACATACTTACTGGTCACTTCTCCTGTTGGTGTGACTGGGGCTACCACATCCCCATGGACTTGGTGGGGTAGTTCATTATTAAGCAGTGCCAGTGTTCCTTTAAGAAGACTATTCGTTATTTTAAGTTGAAGCATGAAAGAATTGATAATATTTCGCCGTTCTTTCAGCTAGAAAAACAGTAACTTACTGTGGTTCAACTATACCCACATACATATACATACATATGTGTGTGTATTTTAATGAATGATAAATAATTGCCTAAACTAATTCATTCAGATACTAACTTTAATTATTCTCTTCTGTCCAGGAAACAATGGAGGATATAGATAAGAATGCTGATGGTTTCATTGATCTAGAAGAGTATATTGGTAAGTCTGTTTTTAGTATTTTTCTTAGAAGAGACTGAGAAACTCTGAAAGATGCGATCACCAATGGAAACAGCTTACCCAGTGTGAATGATGTCCACTCTTAGCACGTCATTAATTAGGTCAGACCAGCATGAGGAATAGTGGATCATGATAAAGTATGTGTAGCGGCACTGGCCAGTCAAAGTGTAAATATGAGCCACATACAAAATTTTAACTTTTCTAATAGCCACATCAAAATAATAAAAAAGAAACAGATGACATTTCTTTCGATTGTGTATTTTATTTGACCTACTATCCTAAAATACTATAATTTCAACATGCTATCAATATAAATTATTGAGGGTAGGTTTTTTTTTCCATACAAGTCTTCAAAAGTGTGTTTTATACTATAGCACGTCTCAGTTTGGACCTGCTACATCTCAGGTCCTCAGTAGCCACATGTGGCCAGTGGCTACTATAAGGGACAGCAATGCTGTAGTGCCTCCCAGCTACACTATGGAATTGACAAGAATTGCCAGCAGCCTAGACTGGCCTTAGGAAACTAGGGAACAGAACAACAGAGATAGTTGGGTGAAGAAGTAACCAGTAAGTAACCTGTTGCTGATTCCTCTTACAGTCTTGCCTTTCCACTGTGTTGTGTGGTTTTTGTCTAGGTTCCCTAACCTTTTTCCTTTTGTCTTTCTTTTAAAGTTGCTCCTTTCTGCTATTTTTCCTTTTAGTTGTCTATTTTATTTATTTTTTTGGCCACGCCCTCAGCATGTTGAAGTTCCTGGGCCAGGGATTGAACCTGCACCACTTGGGCAGCAGCTTGGGCTGCTGCAGTGACATCACCAGATCTTTAACTTACTACGCCACGAGAGAACTCCTAGTTGTCTGTTTATTTTATTTTATTTTATTTATTTATTTATTTTTTTGTCTTTTTGCTATTTCTTGGGCCGCTCCCGCGGCATATGGAGGTTCCCAGGCCAGGGGTCCAATTGGAGCTGTAGCCACTGGCCTACGCCAAAGCCACAGCAACATGGGATCCGAGCCGCGTCTGCAACCTACACCACAGCTCACAGCAACGCCAGATCCTTAACCAACTGAGCAAGGGCAGGAACCAAGCCGGCAACCTCATGGTTCCTAGTCGGATTCCTTAACCACTGCGCCACAATGGGAACTCCTGTCTGTTTATTTTAGATGCTACACCTTCAAGGCTAATTTCTCCCAAGTAAAGTTACTTTTATTATCCTGAAAATAATTTTAAGATTTTCCCATTGCATTAAAAAAAAAGGAGTGGCTTCTCTTACCAATAGTTGAGCAAATTATTTCACAATTACTGTGATGGAAGTTAACATAAGGAGAAGAGAAGGAAGATGTAACAGATGTCTTTGTTATAAATGTCATTCTGTTTTGAGAGATACTAGGTAATTTTATATTTTACATTCTTATTTTTACTCATAGTAATTTAATTCTTGTGCACCACTGGTTTTGTATTTCATGAGACAGTTTGTTTTTAAACCTCTGATATTTACCTGAATTCAAGCCCTACCTCATCCCCATATGTCATGTCAGTGCATTGAGCAAGTCTCTCCTTTATTCAGATTTATCTAGTTATACCTGCTGTTTATTTTCTAGAGTCATTCCAGTTGAATTATTCCTTGAATACTCTTTTTTTTTTTTTTTGTCTTTTGTCCTAATTTTAGGGCCACTCCTGCGGCATATAGAGGTTCCCAGGCTAGGGGTCGAATCGGCGCTGTAGCCACCGGCCTATGCCACAGCCACAGCAACATGGGATCTGAGCCGCGTCTGCAACCTACACCACAGCTCACAGCAGTGCTGCAATCTTTAACCCACTGAACAAGGCCAGGGATCGAACCCGAAACCTCATGGTTCTTAGTCGGATTCGTTAACCACTGAGCCACGACGGGAACTCCAATACTCTTTTCTTCTAAGACTTGATGTACTTTGAGTAGTGAGCAGTGAGAAGATAGTTTTCCAAAATGATTTTTTTTTTTTTTTTTTGTCTTTTTAGGGCCACACCCTCAGCATATGGAGGTTCTCAGGCTAGAGGTCAAATCGGGGCTACAGCTGCCAGCCTATGCCACAGCCACAGCAACGTCAGATCCAAGCTGTGTCTGCAATCTACACCACAGCTCGGGACATCACCGGATCTTTAACCCACTGAGCAGGGCCAGGGATCAAGCCTGCGTCCTCATGGATGCTAATCAGATTTGTTTCCACTGGGCCATGATGGGCACTCCCCCAGATGATTTTTTTAAGTGGAGCTCATCAGCACAGTGGAAATAAATATGCCTGGGTGCATTTACTGAGCCCATTTCAAAAGTGGACTATTTCTATTTTTAAATATTTTATTTTTTAATTCTTGGCTTTTGCCAGCTTAGCAGCATTGCTAAAACTGAGGAACTCCTTTTGAACCTCCCGAGGAGAGGAATTACGTTTTGTAACTGTGAAGTACCATCATTTATTACACCTTGGAGCCAAATGAAGAGATAGTTCTGTCTTTCTCTCCATCATATAAAACTCTCAACTGTGTGTGTTGCATTCTTTTGCAAATCATCAACTAATGCAAACACTTCAACATCAGAGGTACTGGCTTTGTAAAGCTAAGTCTCCTAAGCAGTATCTGCCAGTTTCCTGGGAGGTGCTAGTTTCTGCCTGTTGAGGAGAGAAATCAGAAAGAAGCAAATGGTCTTTGCTTCTTACATTTAGCATTAATAAGTCCCCAGAGGTATACGGTGTTGAACCCTTTAAATGTATTATAGAGCACTGCAAGCATACACAAAATGAAATAGAATTATAATGAATTCCCTTGCACTAATGCCCAGCCTCAACAGTCCTCAACTTGAGGCCAATCCTTTCAAATCCACGTCCACTTTTTATCTGCTTTACTTTTTTGAAGTGAATCCCTATCAACATCTCATTTTATCTGTAAACATTTGGTTATATGTATCTCTCTCTCTCTTTTTTTTCTTTTTTTGCTATTAAGGGCCACACCCATGGCATAGGGAAGTTCCCAGTCTAGGAGTCCAATCCGAGCTACAGCTGCTAGCCTACACCAGAGCCACTCAGGATCCGAGCCATGTCTGTGACTTATACCACAGCTCATGGCAATGCCAGATCCCTGACCCACTGAGTGAGGCCAGGGATCAAACCCACATCCTCGTAGATACTAGTCGGATTCATTTCCACTGCGCCACAACAGGAACTCTGTTATGTATCTCTTAAGATACATATATATCTAAAAATTTTTAATAAATATCCACAAATTAATAATTCCTTAATATCATTATATAGATTGGAGTTTTAATAGAGAATTAAAGAGTATTGTTCTGTTCTTCACTCTTCTAGCTTTAAGGTACACTCACGTTATGTTGTATATTCCAGCTTTTATTAAAACTATGTCTTTTAGGAGTTCCTGCTGTGGTGCAGTGGGTTAAAGATCTGGCATTGCCCCAGCTGTGGCATAGGTCATAGCTGTGACTCGGATTTGATCCCTGGCCTGGGAAATTCCATATGCTGCAGGTGTGGCCAAAAAAAAAGAGTATGTCTTTTAAAAACACTTATTCCCTCTCCAATTCAGAACTTTCCATGAAAGGTCTCCCTGACCCTCAGGACAGCTAGAGCAGGGTGCTGGCCATTGGGTCCTACAAATACTCTGTTTTCTGAATGTCCTGTAGAATGGGAAGGAAAAAAAAAGACAAGTCCTAATCTGAGACCTCCTAATTTGTGTTTAAGATATAAGGTTAACTTTAACTCTCAAGTTCTGGAAAATGCCAGTATCAACTATCAACTAAATGACAGGGCTAATGGTATTTAGTAACTAGTTCGATGTCCTTTATTCAAGTGGAAATAGTCCACGGATTGAGGGAGTAAAGTAACTCACGAGCAGTGGAGCATTCTTTGCAAGGGATTTTTGGCAAGAGCAGGTTTTTATAGAATGTTAGAGGAGGCAACACAGATGTGGTTGGCCAGGAGGTCAGGGATTTCCTTTAAAAGACAGCAGGTCTTTTCTAGGATAAGGTAAGCTACCTAAAGCTAAGCTGGAAGTTTGGGATTGGTTTACTTGGCAGTGCAGGCTGACTTAGGTTTAGATTTGTGACATGGCCTGGGGCAGCTTCCATTTTTCTGGGTCCCAACATACGAGTTATTTTTATCACAAGTATATAACAATCTTTAGAGATTATTTAGACTTACATTAGTTTGTTCCTATACCTTACATGAAATGCATGTACACTTCAATATAGTGTAATTTAGGAGTCTTCAGACTTTCACTCACGTAATTCCTAAAAGAATGTTGACAAACAGTATGACCTTACACATTTTAAAGTTGGCATCTAAAATATTTAAATAGGGAATTCCCACCACAGTGCAGCAGGTTAAGAATCCAGTCTTATCTCTGCTGTGGCTCAGGTTCAATCCCTGACCCAGTACAGTGGGTTAAGAATCAGGCGTTGCTGGGAGTTCCCATTGTGGCTCAGTGCAGACTAATACAATTAGGAACCATGAGGTTTTGGGTTCGATCCCTGGCCTCATTCAGTGGGTTAAGGATCCAAGCGTTGCCGTGAGCTGTGGTATCACAGATGCAGCTCGGATCTAGCATTGCTGTGGTTGTGGCTTAGGCTGGCAGCTGTAGCTCCAGTTCAACCCCTAGCTTAGGAACCTCCATATGCCTTGAGGTATGGCGCTAAAAAGCAAAAAAAAAATCGGGCATTGCCACAGCTGCAGCTTGGATTCCATCCCTGGCCCAGGAGCTTCCATATGCTATAGGTATAGCCAAAAAAATAAATAAAAATAAAAACTATTTAGGTAGAAGTGTTAACAGTTGTAAATAGTAATCTGTGTTAGTTGTAACTATTGACTTTAAAATAAATCTAGTAAAATTTAAATACCGTATATCAACTTCACCTGCCATTTATTCATATAAACAGACAGATAAAAGATAGTTGGGGGAGTTCCTGTCATGGCTCAGTGGTTAACAAATCCGACTAGGAACCATGAGGTTGCAGGTTTGATCCCTGGCCTGGCTCAGTGTGTTAAGGATCCGGCGTTGCCGTGAGCTGTGGTGTAGGTCACAGACGCAGCTCAGATCTGGCATTGCTGTGGCTCCGGCATAGACTGGCAGCAACAGCTCCGATTAGACCCCTAGCCTGGGAACCTCCATATGCTGCGGGTGTGGCCCTAAAACTAGGACAAAAGACAAAAAAAAACCAAAAAACCTCTCTTTGTTCTCATATCACTCAAGACCAGCAGCTGGAAATACTCCTGTTGCAAGTTCAGTAATTAAGCATCAGGAAAACGCCTTGCTTCTTGAGGTCTCTCTGACCTTATAACTGCTGTTAGGTTCCAAACAGATGAATGAAGAAGTATTAGGTCAGATTTGCGTGGGGCAGGGCGTCTTTGGGGGAAGACAAACCTGACTTTTGTTTGTCCGTCCACACAGGTGACATGTACAGCCACGATGGGAATGCTGATGAACCAGAATGGGTAAAGACCGAGAGAGAACAATTTGTTGAGTTTCGAGATAAGAACCGTGATGGGAAGATGGATAAGGAAGAGACCAAAGACTGGATTCTCCCCTCGGATTATGATCATGCAGAGGCAGAAGCCAGGCACCTTGTCTACGAATCAGACCAAAATAAGGTAAGTCTGGCCAGGCTCAAACACCTGGCAGTTATCAGTCTTTTTCTAACGGATTGCCACAAGAATTCCTATTGAGGTGCATAGAGAATTGAAAGTCTTAATTAGGCTTACGTCTGCTATGGATCTAGAGTTGGCGATTAAAAACCTGCAGGGCAGCACTAGCTCTCTGATGTCATTTTAGAAATCCCTTTGCCCCGTGTTCTAGCACTGGAGGAATTTCGGCCTCACTAAAGAGCCTCTGGATATAGCCTGTGCCCAGCATGCATTACCTGCTATCTTTGGAAACTCAAGAAATTTTCTTTGCTTTTCTCTTGTTATTTCCTTTGTTCTTTTCTCTCTTACAGGCTGATTTTGCCTACTCAAAGCTGGTTATTTCCTCCTTAAATCAAATATGGTTTTTAAAATTAAGTTCTTTGTTGTAGGTTATAAGTCAGCCTTCCTCTGAAGCCTTTTAAAACTACCTTTGATCAGTTCTCTGCGAGGGTCTTCAGTTCATTAAGAGTGATGTTACCCCTGAACCCTGCCACCTGTTTCAGATTTGAATGCTCTCCTTAGAGCAAGCTGAAAATCAGGCTAACGATGGGGTATGCCGGTATTCTGAATGTTCTTTTATTTAGGTTAAACTTCAGTTTTAATGCAGTTTCTTATTGTTGAGTCTTTTTAAGGGTCCATCTGTTTTGAATTCTTGCTTAGTCATTCAGTAGCCCAGTGCTATGTCCTGAGATCGGTGAGAAAAGGAAACTCATGTAGTCATCCCCTTGGGAATCTAGCCTAGATAATTCTTGGGATGAGTGTCTTCATTTGGGGTTCTGTCTGGAATCTGGTGGCTAGGGCATAGCGGAGCTAAGAACTGTGCTTGATATTAGCAGATTTCATTGTTCCTGTTAGACAGTGACTTGATTCACTGTGAAATGTTTTACCTGACTGTCTCTTATTCATATCCAGGAGATGCCCCACATTTTGCTCAGAAGACCTGTTTTTCTCTTCAAAAAAAAAAACAAACAAACAAATCCATGTCCTTAGCATTGAGTTACTTACTTATATTATTTCCATCCTTCCACTCTTAACTTTCTCAACAAGAAAAATCTATTACTTGCTATTTTCACGCACACGTGTATTTGTGTGTTTGTGTGTGTTCAGGGGGTGGGGCAGGGGTCACGAGGATTGAATTCACATTTAATTTAGTGGGAATTATAATCTTTTTTTTTTTTTTTTTTTTTTTAATCTTTTTAGGGCCACACCTGCGGCGTATGGATGTTCTCAGGCTAGGGGTCAAATCACCACTGTAGCTGCTGGGCTACACCACAGCCATGGCAGCATGGGATCTGAGCCACGTCTGCGACCTGCACCACAGCTCACAGCAACACTGGATCCCCAACCTACTGAGTGAAGCCAGGGATCAAACCTGAGTCCTCGTGGTTACTAGTCGGGTTCGTTACGGCTGAGCCACAACAGGAACTCTGGGAATTATCATCTTAAATCTTGACTAGGCCTGTTGTACTTATGCAGTGTTTCTCCATTTGAAACGGAAAATATATTTTGCCTCAATTCACGCTTCTCTCTGATTTCAGGACGGCAAGCTTACCAAGGAGGAGATCGTTGACAAGTATGATTTATTTGTGGGCAGCCAGGCCACAGATTTTGGTGAGGCCTTAGTACGACATGATGAGTTCTGAGCTGCAGACAGAGGAACCCACGTTTCTTCAAAAGTAATTTATTTTTACAGCTTCTGGTTTCACAAGAAATTGTTTGCGCTACTGAGACTGTTATTACAAACTTTTTAAGACATGGAAAGCTGTACCGAAAATGATCCCGTCCCCATTCCTCCTCCTCTCTGAGGGACTGGAGGGAAACCGTGCTTCTGAGGAACAACTCTAATTAGTACACTTGCGTTTGTAGATTTACACTTTGTATTATGTATAACATGTGTGTTTATTTTTGTATTTGGTTTCTGGTTGGGAGTATATGAAGGATCAAGATCCTCGGCTCACTTTGTAGGCAAATGTAAGCCCTTCACTCTGTCTCAACCCTTAACATGTAATTTTTATAATTCTGAATTAATTAATTTGAAGCCTGAGATCAATAAAAAATGTTCAGGAGAGAGAGAAGGGAAGAAATAGTCCCCACAATTTACAGTTGGAAAGATAACACTTAAGCTCGCCTGTTGAAAAGTCTATTTCAAAGGTAATAGGGGCCGCATATTCTATTTAGTTGCTCCGGGTCCAGGTCCGGGCACTGTCTGGGCAAGGACAGATCCCTGTGCTGTGAGAAAGCTTGGCTCAATTTAATGTCGTTCATTCTTCTTCTTCTTCCCTTTAGGACTAGCTGTTTGCTAATTTTGTCGGGCACAGCTGTGGTGGGAAGAGTTGAGGCCAGTGTCTTGAAAATCAATCAAGTAGTGAGTGTGATCTCTTCACAGAGTTATACATAGAAACAGCTAGAAAACTGAAGGAAAAGTACAAGCGTTTTCAGGGCACATGCTTTTTTCTGGGTGTGCATCTGCTGAAGTGCTCAAGACTGTCTTGCCTGTTGAATCACTGTAAGTGCCCTGGTCAGCTCCTGTTTGCCTGGGTGTCCCGAGGACTGCGTCTTGCTCTCACTACAGTTAAAATGTACTCCTTTCCAATCATGTCATTGAAAGTGCCTTTAAGGAGAGAAATGATCATGGAATGAGGATTCTTTTAAGAAACCCCAAGATAAAATAAAGAGATTATTTGGACCACCTTAAGTGAAAGCTTAGACCCTCCTAGTGTCGTGGGGATTTTTTTCTTCCCTTTTTCTTTTGGATGGTGGTTAAATAGCAGTATTAATTAGGGGCTTGGTTGCAGTGTTCTTATCTTGTGGGCTGGTTTCCAAAAACCACATGCTGCTGAATTTACCAGGGATCCTCATACCTCAGAATGCTAACCACTTACTACTAGGCCTGTTTCTGTGTCAGCTGGAGAACTTGAGCTAAGACGCGAAGATGAGAGGGTTCTTGGGTTTGAGGACCATCGCTCACCCTTCCTGCCTTTGACCCCTCCCTCCCTATGTCCCCATCTCCTCTTCTCCTTGCTGCCAAAAAAAAGAAAGTTTATCATGGATCAGCATAGCCAATGCTTATCAAAGAGGAACATTGTAGAAAGAGCTGAAGACATCACCCTCTGTTCCCACCTCACTTTACCTGTACTTTACGTAACAGGACACTCTTTTTGGTCCCTTTCATACCGATGGACTTCTTTTGAGAAGAATGATTATACTCTAAGTTTTTAGCCCTCAGGTTACTAAGATGAATATATATGTATATCTAACCTTTATTACTGCATATATCTTTCTGGATAATACATTCAGGTGGTGCTGGGCGATTATTATAATCTGAACCTAGGCGTATCCTCTGGTCTTCCTCCATCGTGTTGAGGTGGGTTACTTGGCCTGGTAAAAAGCCGGATATCATGTAACCTCATCCTGGCCTTTGCATTGAACTCTGGAGAGTGGATTCACTCCTTTAACCCCAATGTGAGGGAACGGAAATTCTCTGCATTCCAGATTCCCCGTTTTTATTGTTCAGAAGACCAGGGGTAATTAATAGTGCCACCAACCCTGGCTTGGAGAGGGCACGTTACGAATTGTGTGGCAGGAGAGCCTCGCAGGTCACCAGGTGCAGAGAACCCAGGCCTTGATTGCTAAAGTCACGCACTTAGAGAGCAAGCCTTCGTCCGCCAAGGCAGCAACTTCTGGATGCTGGGCGCTCGTCAGGAAGCATTGTACTCTAATCTCTAATGATCCCCCTGGGGTTTTTTTGTTTTTTGGTTTTTTTTGTTTGTTCATTTGTTTAAATCAAGCCTGAAGCTGGTGAACAGTAGCTGCACACCTAGATTGTGTGTTCTGTGAATGCTAGCTCTCTTGAATTTGGATACTGGTTATTTTTTATAGAGTGTAAACCCAGTTTTATATTCTATAATGCAAACAGGTACCTATCTGTTTCTAAATAAAACTGTTTACATTCATCGTGGGGTATGTATGTCCTTTATTTTCTTAAGAAATGAAACTCTTGTTTAGAATGATGGGTGCTGTAATAATAGGGGAGAAAAGGAGCTCCCCAGAAGGCTGACCTTGCCAACCCCAACAGAGAAGTTAACGATCATCTCCCAAATCGGTTACTCCTTTCTTCCTATCCCTAAAGTCTTCTAGCATCCTTCTCACTGCAGCTATAGCCCTTCTCTGCTGCCTTTGGGCCATGTGACTGGAGAGGAGCCCAGCTGCTCATTACATAATTGTCTGATGCCAAAAACAAGCCATTTCTGAATGTACATACATTTATCTTGATTTTTATTTCAAAAAGGCTCTTCTTCTGGAGGGTGGGAAGGAGGAGTATAAGGTAAAACAGTTTTTTGAACATTCTTTTTGTATAGTTTATAAGTGGTATTAAGATGTGCGAATTTGGGAGTTCCTGTTGTGGTGCAGTGGTTAATGAATTCAACTAAGAACCATGAGGTTGCGGGTTCGATCCCTGCCCTTGCTCAGTGGGTTAAGGATCCGGCGTTGCTGTGAGCTGTGGTGTGGGTTGCAGACGTGGCTCGGATCCTGCGTTGCTGTGGCTCTGGCGTAGGCCAGTGGCTACAGCTCCGATTCGACCCCTAGCCTGGAAACTTCCATATGCCGTGGGAGTGACCCAAGAAATGGCAAAAAGACAAAAAAAAAGAAAAAGATGTGCGAATTCGTTTTGAGATCATGAAGGGAATTAAACTATTAACTTCAATAAATGCACAGCTTAAGTAGTTCCCTGGTGGCTCAGTGGGTTAAGGATCTGGCATTATCACTGCTGTGGTGTGGATTCATTCTCTTGCTGGAAACTTCTGTGTGCCTTGGGTTTGGCCAAAAAAAACAAACAAACAAACAAAAAAAAAACAAAAAAAGGCATTCCTGCTGTGGCACAGTGGGTTAAGAAACTGATTGCAATGGCTCTGGTTGCTCTGGAGGTGCAGGTTTGATCCTTGGACCGGCACAGTGGGTTAAAGGATCTGGCATTGCCCTAGCTGCAGCATAGGTTGCAGCTGTTGCTCAGAGTCAATCTCTGGCCCAGGAACTTCCATATGCTATTAGTGCCGCCATTTAAAGACAAAAACACAAATAAAAAACAGGGTACGACAGATATGTAGGTTTAGCCAAATAGAAGGTGGGGAAGGAAGCACCTGGAGTAATTCATGCTGGCGGGGTTTATGGACATGGCTGTCCTTGCCAAAGCTATAGCAATGACTGGCAGTGACAGTATAAGAAGTTCTTTCAAACTCATATTTGGGACCTACTAAAGGGTTTTTTAAATTTTACTTTTTTTTTGGTCTTTTTCTAGGGCTGCACCCACAGCATATGGAGGTTCCCAGGCTAGGGGTTGAATTGGAGCTGTGGCTGCAAGCCTACACCAGAGCCACAGCAACACGGGATCCAAGCCGCATCTGTGACCTATACCACAGTTCACGGCAATGCCAGATCCTTAATCCACTGAGCAAGGCCAGGGATCAAACCCGTAACCTCATGGTTCCTAGTTGGATTCATTAATCACTGAGCCATGACTGGAACTCCTAAATTTTACTTTTAAAGTGTCTCCCATTTCTAAGGTATTTTCCTAAGTTTGTTCTAATTCAAAATCTATCGTCTCTGAATAGATCCCCAATAGGAAAAAAAAAAGTTACTAAAATGGAAAATAATTATGTCTATACACTGAAAAATTAACCATACTCCTTTCCAGTTGCTTTGTATATTAATTCTGTTCTCCAAGTGTTTTAAATTGTGCCACTTAAGAGTAGAAACTGGGAGTTCCTGTTGTGGCTCAGCAGTAATGAACCCGACTGGTATCTGTGAGGATGCAGGTTTGATTCCTGGCTTCACTCAGTGGGTTTAAGGATCTAGAGTTGCTGTAAGCTGTGGTGTAGGTTGCAGACATGGGTTGGATCCTGCATGCCTGTGCCTGTGGTGTAGGCAAGCAGCTGCAACTCTGATTGGACCCCTAGCCTGGGAACTTCCCTATGCCATGGGTGTGGCCCTAAAAGCAAAAAAAAAAGGAGTGGAAACTGATGACTGTTGAGATGGCCTTTGGGTTGATCTGAAGTAGACCCAGCTGGAACAGTAGCTTTGTGTCAGTAGGGAGGAACTGGTAGGAAAATTGACTCCCCAAATTGCTGTCACTCCCCTTCCTGTTTTCTGTGCTGTTAGTGGTTGGGATTTTAATAGAGAAAGTAGAAATTTCCTTAAATGTGAAATCCTCGCTGCAGATATGCCAGTGTGGCTCCTTAGTTGGGGCCAACTTGGCTAGAAGAGACAGTAGAAACTTCGGTTTTCTGGGAGCTAGACATGTCAGACTCATCTGTCATGGGCTTTCCGCACACCATCTCCATGATGCAAGCTCGGAACTGGAGGGAAAGAGCAGAACTGGAGGCAGTCCCTTTGGCAGACCAGTACAGAGGAGACCACCTCAGGAAGCGTGAGGGGGCGGGGAGGAAGGTCTCATTCTTGGTATCCCCAGAGCCTCACCCCGTGCCTCTGGCAGTTTTGAAGGCATCTCTGTTCTGAGAGCCAGCTGTGCTCCAGCCTGAGACCACTCACTGCTCCTGGGTCTACAGTCATAATCCCTGCACATTCTGGCTGACTCAGGCTCCACTGTCAGGAAACCTCACAAACCAGCCTGCCCCATAACAGCACTGTCAGAAGCGGTCCCCAAACCTGTCCACCCACCAGACCATTTCTAGAAGGTGCTTTCAACTGGGAAAGGACTGCCAATTCTGTTTCTATCCAGGAGGTTTCACATTAGTTTCAGATCCATCTCTGGAATGAAGGAAACAAAATAATTTCAAAGCTGAGAGTCTGCCCTACAAGACAGGAACCCTCCTAGATTTGTCTGAGTTCAGGTTTTTAGCTCAGATTCAGAATTGGGATAGGAGGCCACCCAGTACCTGCCGATGATAAGCTTTGGTAGAACTTTATACATGTGATGTTTGTGATTCATATAAACGCTTCTGTAGGCTAGAGGTTGGAAAGGGTTAAAAACTCATGAAACGGAAGGGCTCAGTTTTCCAGTGAAACAGAAAACTTTCCACTTCTCATTCTACTCTTGGGAGCACCTTGATTTTTATGGCTGCGTTTTGTGACCTTGTCTTGAGGACCACACCTTCATCCCTGTGCTTACTTAGCTGTGTGCTTTCCAGCCTCCTAAATTTTCCACAGCTTCCCATGGTCACCCCTAGAAAGCCTTAGAGCAGAATCCAGGGTGCTCTGAGTTAAAAGTCATTGTTGAGAAGAACCAGGTTTTACGGACTAGGGTCTCACAGGACTAAATAGAGAGCTTTACCTGCTTATTCATGAAGCAGTAGATGATCGGATTGTAGATGCAAGCACTCTTGGAGAAGAAGGCAGGAATGGTGACAAGCCGTAGGTCCACCCCGTGGTTCCGGTTGTTGACTATATACATGGCCAGGGCAGCGTAGGGCGTGTAACAGACACAAAAGGACCCCACCATCACCACCACCATGTGGCTCACCTCCCGCTCAGCCTTCTGGGTTGAAGCTGACTCCTGCTGCTGAGCTGCAACCTGGGAAGCACACAGAAAACATCAAGCCCTCGTCTCCCTGGCCCCGACCTCCCAGGTCTCTGGACCCTTTTCTCCCAGGGGTCTCTCTTGTGTTCCAGCTTCTGGCCTAGTCCCTCTGGGTCCCCTTCCTTGAGGAAGGCGAGGTGGAGGCAGCTCTCTGGTCTGTGACATTGGAAGGGATCCCATGCATCTCTTGATGTGCCTGAGCAGGATGGCCCCGCCTTATGCTTCCTTCCATCCCCCTGTCCCCACGTCCTTCACGGCTTTTAGAGACCCCTCTGCCTGGCTGTTTTCTGTTCTAAAGCACTTACTGACTCTTCTCTCTCCCCTAGAGCCCCCTGATCCCTCCTGACCCTCAAAAGCCACTCACAGCTCTGAGGGCCCCCAGCAGCTGAGAGTAGGAGAAGCAGATGAGGGCGAGAGGCACGATGTAGCAGAAGATGAAGAGGAACCAGGTATAATACTCGCTGTAGTACTTGGTGCCCACGGTGTACCAGTCGGGGCCACAGGAACACTGCAGGCCCTCAGGCAGGAACCTGCAAGGGACCAAGCACTGGCTCACTGCACGAAGTGGTGGAGGGGGAGCTGAGGCTTCTGGATTGTGTTCTCCTCTTAGAACCCAGAGTGACTGCAAGCAGGGGCTCTTTTCTATCCTCACCAGCGAGCCTGTAGCAACTCCAGCTGCAGAGTAAACTTTAGCACTTGTCTCCCACAGCCCTTTCCCTTCTCTATTCCACCAGCTCTTAAAGAATTAGAGGCCAAAGACTACCCAGTGCTCTACCCACCCCTGCAACCTGAGTTTCTAGCTAAGTCAGCACGACTGCCCCACACTCTCACCGGCTCCAGCCAAAGAAGGGTGGGATGGAGACGCCGATCCCAATTGCCCAGGTGGCCAGGACCGCTATCAGTGCATGCTTGGAGCTGAAGCGGAAGTTGCCGAAGGGCTTACAGATGATGATGTAGCGCTCAAAGGCCAAGAAGGCCAGTGACCAGCCTGTCACCAGACCTGCGATGAAATGTGAGGGCAATGGGGTCAGCAGCCCCACCCATCCTGCAGGCAGCATGGAATACAGATGGGGTGGAGGAAGCGCAGGAGTGCCGGGGTCTGGTCAAGATTGGAAGAGAGAGCCAAGTCGAGTTGGGGACTCAGTCAGAAGACTTCTCATCGGGGTGGTTTGGTACCTTGATACTCAGAAGAGCCCCAAACGTCTTCCCCCAGATTCCTCTTTAGGGGCCCCCTCTAAGCCAACAGCCTAGTGCCTGGTTCCAATCCTAGAGCAGTGGCCTTCACCCCCCAGCCCCTTTCTCCTGAGGTACCTGCTGCAGAGCCTAGGAAGGCCTCCATAGCACAAACACGGCGGCCAAAGACGAAGTACCCATGACAGCTGGCAATGAAGACGCTGAAGACAGAGAAGATGCAGTAGATGAAGCCCCCCAGGGACACGTTGACCAGAATATAGTTGAGGGGCTGCCGCAACTTTCTGTAGCGCAGGGTGGCCACCAGAACCGTGGCATTGAGTGGTGTCCCTACAAGGAAGACAAAGCCCATGAAGGCTGCCTGGAGGTGGAAGACCCAGACAGGGGCGAGGTGGTACTGAGGCCCATCCCACGGCCCCACCAAGGAGATGTTCTTGAACAGAAGAAACTCCTCCTCCTCCTCCTCTGGCATCTTGCTCATGGGATGTCCCCCACCCCCTCTGATTCCTCTTATAGATCATCCTCCCACCGCCACTTCCCCCCACCCTGCCAAAGAACCTCTCCTCCAAAGCCACTTTCGGGCTCCCTGAAGGATCAGTACTGATCCTAAGCCTCCTAAGCACAAAGTTTGGGATTAGAGACCTCAAGCCCCCACCTAAACCTCCTTTTGTGGCCCCAGAGCCGATTGTGTGTTCTTCAGAGGATAAAAGATGGGGCTCAAAGGATCTAGGGCCTGGGAGGGAGATACTGACCCATATTTAATAAAGATCCTTCCACCACTTTTTTCCCCTTTGAGTAGAACTATCAAGGGCACCCCTCTTCATTTGGCTTCAGGCACCACTAAATCCCTATAGGTGTCTGTACCCCATCTGTCCCTTTGTGGAAGGTACCCCCTAAGCCTCCCTCTCCAGGGATCTTGGGCTCACAGCCAGCCTGGGAACCAGCCTCGGGCTGCAGGAAGAGACAGGGAATGGAGAGTGCCCTGGAGCACCTTAGCAAGAGCCTTCATGGAAGAGTTCAAGGGTGATTCGCCAATGCCTAGAGATCTAAGGCATCCCAGGCTGCCAGTTTCTTCATGGTGTGTCTCCCCAGAGAGGGTATCTTTCCTATTCAGATGTCCCCCAGCCAGGTTGAGGTTGGTTTGTTCTCTGTCCATCTCATGCCATGTTCACACCTGCCCCTGCCCTTAGCTCAGCAGTGCCCAAGCTGCCAGGCTTCCTCCTGTCTGCTCATCCAAGACCTGCTCAGCTCTCAGCCTGACTCGCAAAGACCTCTGATGAGAAGCCCACCCCAGAGACCCCAGCCTGGCTCTAAGTTCTGCTCATGCTTATATTCAACGTTACACTTTGGGCCTTACGAGTGTATCTTCTCTCCCACCTCAGTTGCCTAAAGATACATAGATAACAGTGCCACCCTTTAGATACAGGTAAGTTAAAGATGAAAGGATGGCTTGGTAATGGCAGAGCAGTTTGTATCAGGAGTTCCTGTTGTGGCTCAGTGGTTAACGAATCCGACTAGGAACCATGAGGTTGCAGGTTCGATCCCTGACCTTACTCAGTGGATTAAGGATCCAGCGTTGACGTGAGCTGTGGTGTAGGTCACAGACATGGCTCGGATCCCGCGTGGCTGTGGCTGTAGGGTAGGCTGGTGGCTACAGCTCCAATTCGACCTCTAGCCTGGGAACCTCCGTATGCCATGGGTGCAGCCTACGACCAAAAAAAAAAAAAAAAAAAAAAAAAGAGTAGTTTGTATCAGAGGAATCCCCTCAAAGGTAAAACTTAGAAACTCTAGTCCAGACAAAATATGAAAGGGACCCAACTCTTGAATAAAAGGAACCACCTACCATCTACATTCAAATGAATTTTTTCCTAAGGAGTCAGCTAGAACTCAAGCAAGAATCCCAGCCCTTTATTGCCTTGAAGAATCAGAAGACAGAGTCTGGGACTCCGGAGCAATGGAAAATTGAAGGTGGGTTTCCTGGAATGAAAGAAGCCGCAGAAGGAGGGAAGCCTTCAAATCTGCATACAAACTCCATTCAAATGCTAGGCTGACTGCTGAGCTGTGCGCGGAGGCATCTCCCAGGAGCCCAGCAAAAGGCAAGCGCTGGCATCTAAAAGCAGAGCAGAGATTCTGGCTGCTACTCACTGCAGCCGAGAAACTTTAGGTTTGATTCCTCCCCAGTTAGACGAGCTGGGTACACACTTCAGGCTTTCCATTTAAAACTCCCCAAAGGCCACACTTTAGGACTAAAATCTATGTCCCTTGAATCTGGAGCTAGAAAGTGAAGATGGAGACAGGTCAGCCATTTCTGAAAGACTGACATCTCTGGGCACAAGATGTGCTCTTGTGCACACACACACACACACACTCGCACACTCACACAGACACTCACCCACGGGTAAGATTCCTGGTAAGATCCTGCTAAAGGTCCAGTCATTGTGAGGCCGCTTGGTCTCCACTGGTTTGTCTGAATTAGCACATCTCTTGCCCTAGGCAGGCCCTTAGCACCAGGGCCAGAGACCACCCAAAAGGCAGTGTTTTAAGTGCCTGTCCCTGGGCAGGGCGTGTGGCTGCGTGTCAGCCTGGGCTGAGTGGGGCGAGTCAGCCCCAGCTGTCAGCAGGGCTCTGCTGAGGTGCCCACCCCTGCAGCTGGTTCTGACAGGAGACTGCAAGGGCAGCCCCTGGGCTTGGGCTGGCAGCCCAGCCGATATGGGTAAAAGACACCCAGGCCCTCCTACTGCCCTTCCTCAGGCCAGGTGGCTGCATCTTTGGCCTCTCCCAGTACTGTCCCGACAGGTTCCCGAACAGTCTCTCCCCACCCTATTCCACGGCACATCAGAAGGAGGGGCCACGGGCCCACTCTAAGAGCCACCCCAGCCACCTCTAGAATGGGGCAGTTGCCCTCTGTTGGGGTTCAGGCCAAAAAAGAGCCTTACCCAAGCATGGAGTTTCACGGGTACCTAAGCAAGGGACAAAAGATGTCCAGAGTCACTGAAGCCGTGGGGTAGGAGGAAGGGAGGTTTTGGGGTGAGGGCATGTGGTAAAGGAGAAGAAGAACGATATAAAAACCGGAGATGTTTTAGGCTGTGGATCTCCATAGCTGAGGGTTCAGCATCCACAGATTGAACCAAGATATTAAAAAAAATTTAAATTCCAGAAAGTTACAAAAAGCACAGTTTACATTTGCCCTATGCAGGTAATTATTGACACAGCATTTGCATTGTGCTTACAACTATTTACACTGTATCAGGTAGGATAAATAACCTAGAGATGATTTAAAGTATCCAGGAAGCCGTATATTGATTATATGCAAATTCTCCACCATTTTATATAAGGGATTTCAGCATCAGAGGATTTTGGTATCTGCAGGGGCCCTGGAAGCAATCCCCCACGAATACTGAGAGACGACTGTACATTTAGGGTGTAATATTGTGCCCTTTCCAGATTTAAAGTTACTTTTGTCAATTTAGGAACATGGTAATGCACTAAAGCTTCACAGAATATCATGTTAGGTACATTTAGACTAGGGTTTCTCAACGTTAGCGCTATTGACATTCTGGATCAAATAATTCTTTGTTGGGAGGTGTTGTTTTGTGCCATGTAGGATGTTTAACAGGATCCCTGGCCTCCAGGTACCAAGAGCAGCACCACCACCACAGTCATAATAACCAAAAATGTCCCCACCAACATGGACCTACTGTGTAGCACAGAGACCTATCCTTAATACATTGTAATAACATGTAAGAGGAAAGAATCAGAAAAATAATAGATATATGCATAACTGAATCACATTGCTGTACCCCTGAAACTAACACAACATTGCAAATCAACTATATTTCAATAAAAAGTTAAAAACAAAACAAAGCAAAAAAACCACAAAACTATCTCCAGACGCAAATGGCCCCCGAGAAGCAAAATTGCCCCAGGCTCCTGTCCCCTCCAGCTGAGATTCATCCATTTAGAAGTAAACTTCTAAATATCCAGAACCAAATGGAAAACTTGGGGAGAATTTGGTTTTGGTTTTGGTTTTTGTCTTTTTGGCCTCACCCACAGCATGTGGAAGTTCCCAGGCCAGGGATGGAGCCAGGACCACAACAGTGACCCGAACTGCTGCCATGACAAATGCCAGTGAACCCGCTGTGCCACAAGAGGACTCCAGACATTTTGTTTTTCTAGTCCTTCTACTTCTCTAGAAAAAAAGGAAAGTCCTAGAAAAAGAGGATATTTTATGAATTGTTTCAGGGTTGTTTTTTTCCCCTATTCTCTTTAGTGGTATGTTCATTCACATTCTCCCACCTTTTCCAGAAATCGTTTAAGGGAAGTTTGCAGGACTATATAGGACACGAGGAGAAATTCTTCGTCAAATATAAGAGCAAAAGAAGAGAAACAACAGAGGGGAGATCAGGAGTCAGGAATGCAACTGAAATACCACTCTGGGGGCTCACTACCTGCGGACCACACACTCGTGCTTCCCAGCAGCTACTCATTGACATGACTCTGCCCAGAAAGTAAACAGAGACCAACCATTGCTGAGACTGTGACAGACAAGAATGGGCTTTCACACAGGAGACGTGGGAGTGCTATAATAAACAATGTCCTGGACAACACCTTTATTTTTTGCTTTTTTAGGGCTGCACCCACAGCATATGGAGGTTCCCAGGCTAGGGGTCAAATCAGAGCTGTAGTTACTGGCCTACACCACAGCTCACGGCAACGCTGGATCCTTAACCCACTGAGTGAGGCCAGGGATCAAACCTGCATCCTCATGGATCCTGGTCAGACTTGTTTCTTCGGAGCCACGATGGGAACACCCTGGACATCATTTCTGAGTAGCACAACAAGCTGTTTCACAGCACTGGGTCCACTGCTGCTCAGGGCCCTCAGCAGGGGCTCCACACAAAGCACGATGCAGGACTGGACATAAACCAGAACCATTCGGCTGGCAGCCAAATACAGCTCTGCCAGCTGCTCTGATCCAGAGGACATTTCAACCCTCTGGAGGGCTGCGAGCCATCGCTCCCTGTCCGCTCTAAGCGTTGCTTCTCTCTGCTTCGTGTTTCATCATGAATTTCTGTTGCCAGAGGATTCTATACACCCAGGGCTCAAAATTCAAAAAGTACAATAGAAAATAGGGTGAAAAATACCTTTCCCTCCCAGGCTCCCAACTTCCCTCTCCAGAAGCAGCCGGTGTTCATTTTCTGCCGGGTTTCTCACCGGTATGAGGTGGCAATGAACTTGAAATGATGTGTCTTGACCATGTTGTCTGTTAAAATACTGACCGGTCAGGCTCTCCAGAGAAGGGAAGGGTTCACACGCTCTTGTGAAAGTGGAGGTGCCAAGGATTTGCCTAAACAAATGCCACCCTCATGCCGCCGAAGGAAAGGGCAGACAGCCCCAGAGGTAGAGCCACGACTCTCCCTAGAGAATTCCATCTGTGGCTTTGAGACGCAGTGGCAACTAGGACACTGAGAGCCTGGAGTCCTACCCTCTAGAGCAAGACCACGGTGAGTTCAGCCTGGAAAACAAGGCATGGTAGGTGCCAATGGATCTCCACCAGGGGAGCACTCCTCTCCCCCCAGCCCTGGAGGCATTTGGAAGGGGGCGGGGTGGGGAGGGGTGTTTTATGAATATCAGCAGAGAAGGGGTTACTGATACTGCGTGGGCAGAACACGGCTTTAGATGGGCCGTACCGAGGAGAAGAACGATCCGGCCTCAAATTCCAACAGCACCCCCAGAGAAAAGCACTGGCTGGGATGCAAGCCTGGTCTCAGCCTGGAAACATTCTCGGCATTGTCCCCCCCCACCGCCCCCCGGAGCCCTTGCTTGGAGCCACCCCACTCCCTCGCACACCCAGCGAGACGAACAACGAGGGAATGTGTGCTGAGCTCATGGGATGACGCATTGAGTGGCTTTTCTTTACAAGCCAGTTTAAAGCTGAGGCACAGACATCACTTATATCTGGAATTTAGTGTACGGCACAAATGAACCTTTCCATAGAAAAGAAACTCATGGACTTGGAGAGCAGACTTGTGGTTGCCCAGGGGGAGGGGGAGGGATGGACTGGGAGTCTGGGGTTCATAGATGCAAACTATTGCCTTTGGGATGGATAAGCAATGAGATCCTGCTGTGGGAACTATAGCACTGGGAACTATAGTTATTTATGATGGAGCATGAAAATGTGAGAAAAAAGAACGTATATATGTATGTGTGACTGGGTCACCTGGCTGTGCAGTAGAGAATTGGCAGAGTACCGTAAAGCAGCTATGATGGAAAAAATAAAAATCATTAAAAAAAAAAAAAAAAAGCTGGGGAAACAGCTACCCAAAAAAGTCCCTTTGGTTTTAGACTTGATGAGCTGTTGCTTTTCTCTCTGGCCATGATCCGCTAACAGAGCCAGTCATCCAGACCAGACACTCCCGGATGGAGATAATAAAATTTTATTCCCTGGGTACAAAGGAATCTTGCCCAATCCATTCTCTAAAGTGAGGGTCATGCTTCCCGCATCCAAGTGAGGGTGGGTCCGGGAGGAACCTGCGTTTGGGTGGAGGGTGGGAGGCTTACCTCAGGTTTATGATTTTTTTACCTCGAGCCTAGCGCTAAGGATCCACTTGCATATCTGTTGGCACTGGGTTTTTGGTGCATAGTCCTGACTTTCTTTCCCTCAGATAGGCATTCATTTTTTTCTAGAGGCATCTACAACATCGGTTGGGCCGTGAGGATGAAATGAGATTAATCTGGTTAAGTGCTTACATGAGGCTGGGCACACAGAAAAGCTTGGGAGCTGTTTGGTGTCATCAACAGGATTGCCAAGTGCCAACCACAGGGGTGGATCCAAAGACCAATAGGACAGATCCCTGGTGTCTGCCCCTCCTCTCCCCAAGCGCTCCCGCCTCATAGAGGGCGGTCCCCCTAGAAGCCAGCAAGGATCCTGGGGTGTGGCGGGTGTGGTCCTGTGACAGCCTACAAGAGAGAGCCTGGGAGCTCCTGTTGTGGCTCAGTGGTAACAAATCTAACTAGTATCCATGCAGATGCGTGTTCGATCCCTGACCTCGCTCAGTGGGTTAAGTTACCGGCATTTCTGGGGACTGTGGCATAGGTGGCATATGGGGCTCAGATCCTGTGTTGCTGTGGCAGATCTGGCAGCTTCAGCTCTGATTTGACCCCTAGCCTGGGAACTTCCATATGCCGCAGGTGTGGCCCTAAAAAAAAGAGAGAGAGATAGAGAGCGAGCCTGGCGGAGCCTCCTGAGGTCTCCTACAAGTTGCCAGTTTCTGAGGTGTGGCCTCCCCACTCACCCTCATTTGGGGAACCCCAGCCTGAAGACCCCAGGCCACCCTGAGCCAGTTGGTAGGCTCTTCCCTGAAGCCTCCCTGGAAAGGATGAGCAGGGCAGGTTGGGGCGAAGGAGGGACTGTGGGGATTTATAGGATGTATTCCCATCTCTGGTTTTCTAGAAAGTCAGGATGACAGTATGTACCGCGTTTAAAACAGTATTGCATTTAAAGCACATTTGGATTCAGACAGATGCGCTTCTTTAGAAGGTGATTTTAGGCAGGTTTCTTGATCTTGCCGTGGGCTGACAGCTGTCTCACGAGGCTGTTCCGAGGTTAAGATCTGCAGAGCACGGGTCACACTGCTCAGCGCACAGAAAGCATCAAGCAGTGCTTTCCTACCGTGTATTTTCTCCCTGCCTTCCTGTTGCCATCATAACAAGCCCTTTTCTCTGCACAGCACTTTACAGTTTGCAGAGAGCTTTCACATACATTTTCTCACCTGAGAGAAACTCCCAAATCTCCCTGTAAGGCAGACATGGCAGGTGTTCCTCCCCAACCGACAGATGAAGGAACTGAGTAATTTAGCAAATAGCACTAATCAAGGGCGATCTGGGGCAGCCGTCTCGGTCTTTACCCAGGAGGCTGATGAGCTGGGAGGATTTATTCTGGTGGTCTGATAGTGAAGAAGGAAGCCTGGTTCTTCACAGGTGCAGGAGATGCCAGACAGGGCCCCTCAGCCTGGGGATCCCCGAAGGGGAGGTGGCTGGAGCCTGGCTCCTTCTCCGCTCTTCCCCGGCAGCACCCCCATGGACTCACTCGGCAGCCCTGGCGGGGACTGGCTGGTCATGGGGAAGATGAGGCCTTGCCCAGATCACCGTGTGGCTCTGCAGTGGGCCGGGGAGGAGCCGGTGAGAGCTGAGGGGGAGGCCGGCTGGAGTGCAGCCTGCCTGGGCTGGGAGCCAGCCTTGAAGGAGAAGACCGGCCGCTTCTAGGAACCACAGACTGCAGCCACTGCTGATGTGGCAGGGAAGGCACATCTGGCAAAGGAAGACTACCAGTGGCTCGTTGGTCTAGGGGTATGATTCTCGCTTAGGGTGCGAGAGGTCCCGGGTTCAAATCCCGGACGAGCCCTCCTTTTCCATGATTTTTCCTTTTTCTGTCTCTCTTTCCCTGAGAGACATATATACTGCCTGCCTGCCTTCCTTTCTTCCTCTTCTTTTTTCTTTTTCTTTTTTTTTCTTTCTTTCTTTTTTTTTTTTTTTTTTTTGCTATTTTAGGGCCACACCCACAGCATATGGAGGTTCCCAGGCTAGGGGTCAAATTGGAGCTACTGCTACCAGTCTACACCACAGCCACAGCAACTCAGGATCTGAGCCACGTCTGCGACCTACACCACAGCTCATGGCAACACTGGATCCTTAACCCACTGAGTGAGACCAGGATCGAAGCTGCAACCTCATGGATCCTAGTCAGGTTTGTTAACCACTGAGTCACGAAAGGAACTCCAGTGTGTGTGTGTGTGTGTGTGTGTATGTGCGCACGCGCGTGCGCATATATATTTCAAGTATTTCCTAAAAGAGAGAGAATGAGGGAAATGTAATATTCCAATAGATAATTATTGAGAATCTTCCAAAATCTTCAAGAAAGACATGGTCCTTAGGTTGAGAACTGAGCTTACAAACACATTGTGGTGAAACTGCAGAATACTGAAGAGAACAAGAAAAATCTTAAAAGCAAGCAGGAAAAGAAAAGCCTATTTAGAGTTCCCGCTGTAGCACAGTGGGTTAAGGACCTAGTGTTGCCAAAGCTGTGGCATATGTCACAGCTGGAGCTCAGATTGGATCCCTGGCCTAGGAACTTCCATATGCCACAGGTATAGCCAAAAAAGGGGGAGAGGGGGAAGCCCGTTTGTCTATAGAGACAATTATATTGAAAACTGACTTCTTAGCTACGAAGTTTATAGAAAAAAATAGAATATTTCGGAGTTCCCGTTGTGGCGCAGTGGTTAACGAATCCGACTAGGAACCATGAGGTTGCGGGTTCGGTCCCTGCCCTTGCTCAGTGGGTTAACGATCCGGCGTTGCCGTGAGCTGTGGTGTAGGTTGCAGACGCGGCTCGGATCCCGCATTGCTGTGGCTCTGGCGTAGGCCAGTGGCTACAGCCCCGATTCAACCCCTAGCCTGGGAACCTCCATATGCCGCGGGAGCGGCCCGAGAAATAGCAACAATAACAACAACAACAACAACAAAAAGACAAAAGACAAAAAAAAAAAAAAATAGAATATTTTCAAAAGGCTAAAACTATTCAACCTAAAATTCTATGCCCACTAAATGTCCATTTAAGTGGTGTGAAATTAAGACATTTTAAGACAAAGACTGGAGAACGTTTACCACTCACAGATTTTCACCAAAATGTCACCAAAGGATATACTTCAAAGAAGGAAACAAATAAGAAGGAAGGCATGAAATGCAAGAAGGAATGGTGAGGAAAGAAATTTTTAAATATGTTAGTGAATTTAATCAAGCATTGAAAGCCACTGTTAGTGGAGTGTGAACTGGTCCATATGCTTTACAGAAAAATTTAGTCATATCTAGTAAAGTTTAAGCTGTACAGATTCTATGAAATTCTACTTCTAGGTATCTATCTGCCTTGGAGAGGTGCTTACGTATATGCCAAGGAGGCCTGCCCAGCCCTGTCCATCACAGCACTGTGTATAATATAGAAAAATTGGAAACACCCTAAATGCCCATTAGCAGAAGAATGGATAAATAAATCATGGTATATTCAATGAAAGAGTATTCAGCAGTTAAAATTCACAAACTGTAGTTATATGAAACAGCATGGGTAAGTGAAAAAAAAGTTAGGAGAAAAAGAAAGTTTGCAAAAGAATGTGTACAGTATAACTCCATTTAAATACATATATATATATATATTTTTTTTTTTTGTCTTTTTTCCAGGGCTGCACCCATGGCATATGGAGGGTCCCAGGCTAGGGGTCTAATCGGAGCTGTAGCCGCTGACCTACGCCACAGCCACAGCAACGCCAGATCCTTAACCCATTGAGTGAAGCCAAGGATTGAACCCGCAATCTCATTGTTCCTAGTAAGATTCGTTAACCACTGAGCTACAACGGGAACTCCAATTTAAATATATTTTTAAAACATACAAATCAGTACTTTGTTTGTGGATATATATATTTATGTAAAACTGTAAGACCATAAATAGAAGGGCTGTCTCTGAATCAAATGTGGCAAGAAATGAACAATTGTTGGATTTCAGCGGTGAGCACATGGATATTAATTTTAATGTTATTTTCTGTACTGTACTCTTTGCATCTTTAAAAGATTCCCTTTTTTTTCTTTTTAATGAGAGGATCTAGGCCTTTAGAAATAAGGGTCAAGGGGGATAAATGGCTGCATCATCCTCAGAGAAGACGATCTGCTGGGATGGGATTAGGACGGAGGCTGAGTCCTGGGTCCGGGGATTACAAGGATTAATTCAGATCATCCCCCTAAGCTGATCACCTGGCTGGGGTCCCCAGCATTCCTAGCCCTTCAAAGATACATCCTTGGACCACAGTCCACTTCCCCCCCTTTTACCTGCTAAGCCCTTTCCCTCGGCTTCCTATCTTTACTCTCACCCTCAACCCTGTACCGGTCTGGCCTAGTTTAACCACATTTGGGTCCCGAAAAAAGACTGGTTCTGGTCTCTCCTGAACACTCCCCAGATGAAGGGTGAATGGTGACCTGCACCTCTGGAGCCAGGGAGAGATTAGTCCTAATACTCCGGATCAGAGCTCCCCGAGGAAAGCTTGGACCCCCGGATGTTACAGTTGACAACTTCCTCCCTTCCATCAGCCAAGAGGTCAGCGCCCAAGGTCTACTGCTAACTGACCTTGGTAGTTCGGCCAGAACCAGGAGCTGCGCTGGGGCAGACCAGTCACTCTCCTTCTAGGATTAGACTTCATCATTCCCCAGAGCCCTACACAACACCAGCTCCTTTCCATCATCCCTGACAAACTGCCCTGCTCCCCAAGTCTGGACAGGCCTGATGTCTGCAGCAGATGTTCTGGGTGGGCTTGCTCGACAGCCTTTCTCCAGACTGGATCGCCTTGATCCCAGGCTCTGGAGGGGAGCTCAGTCCTCTGAGGAGCCAATGAAACATCTTGATCTGTGCTCACCATCTCTCGGAGCACATACCAGGCTGGAGGTATGAGAGGGAGGAAGGAGGGGAGGAGAGAGAGAGATTTATAGGCAACATTATTGGTTTTTTTTTTTTTTTTTTTTTTTTTTTTTTTTTTGCGTGTGTGTCTTTTGTCTTTTTAGGGCTGCACCTATGGCATATGGAGGTTCCCAGGGTAGGGGTCGAATCGGAATTGTTGCCACCAGCCTACGCCACAGCCACAGCAACGCCAGATCCCAGCTGCATCTTCGACCTACACCACAGCTCACGGCAATGCCGGATCCTTAACCCACTGAGCGAGCCCAGAGATTGAACCCACAACCTTATGGGTCCTAGCCGGATTCCTTTCCACTGCGCCACGACGGGAACTCCAATACTATTGTTAATAGGCAACACTGAACACCTTAAGTGTGGGATCATACGTTAAATGATAAGCAGAGCATTAATTAGGAGATTTAACTTCACTCATTTATTCTGTGTCAATGATTTAGATACTGGAGATACAAAAACGACTAAGGCAATTTCCTGGTCTTCCAAACACTGGGCTGACAGGAAAGTCAGAACATGACCTTGACAACCTAGAGTGACTGGTGCTGCTTAGAGGGAAGGGGGAGGGGTCGGAGCACAGCAGGAGCATCTAATGGCTTGGCTGGGTGGTGAGTCGGGAATGGCTGCCAAGAGATGACTCCCAGCTGAGTGTTTAAGGGTACGTAGGGGATGTCGAGGCAAAGAAGGGCTTCTCTCCTGAGGAATATGGAGGGCTTGTGAACTTGGGAGCCGGTGGGCGTGATCCAGACAGTATATGCCCATGACCTTGTAAGTGGATGCGCAAGAGAAGGGACTGTCCCTGGTTTAGGAATCTCCCAGTGATTTTCCAGATGTGCTGGAACCTCCGGGTTCCCAAGTGTACCCATTTCTTTCCTGGCTGAGACCTGCAGAGGCGTGAGCCCAATTGGTTCGCCAAAATCTGGCACTTGGAAGAAGTTCCTTGAAGGAGCGGTTGAGTGAAATAAGCTATCTGGGCTTTCACATCTCCCTTCTATGAGAGTGAAAATCGGCAGTGCCCACTCTAAACAGCTGCAGAGGCTAGGTGAGTAGGGGTTGTGGTTTGCAGACCACCGGGCCTGGGGCCCGGTGGGAAGGCAGGCAATGGAGAAAGGTCTTCGACACTAAGGGCTGCGTGGGGTCCCGGAGCGGCCCCTTCTAAGAAGGTCCCTGCTTGTGGCTTGGCGGAGGGCGCAAGGCCAACAGAGAGATCAAGGCCCGCAGTTGAAGTATCCTGGCTTCGGTTTCCCTCCTCCAGCCCTGGAGCAGCCCTGAGGCTGAGGCTGGCGGCCGGAGGGTCTGCGCTGACTGCCCAGGTGGAGGGTGCCGCTCAGCCGTGGGGAGCAAGGGGCGTGTGAGCATCCGCGCGTTTGGAGGAAACAGGCCAGGAGGATTTGGCTCTCCTGGTGCTTGCTTTTCCTTCCCCACCGCCGAGCAGGACCGGGCCCTGGCACTTGGCGCAGAGGGGTGCCCCCACGCAGCCGCCTCCCGGCAGGACCCACCGCCAGACCAGGGGAGCCGGTCGCTCCCTCGGCGCGGGCCTCGGGGCGTGTCTGGCGACGCGCTTGCACCGGGTCCGGGAGCTGGGGTGCAGGGCCGGCTTCCGGGCGGCGGCGGCGGCGGCGTCAGGTGGCCTGGCCAGGCCCCGCCCCCTCGGCCGGCCCGGCCTCCCTTCCCCTGCGCACCCGGCTCCGGTCCCCGGCCTGGCGGCGGCGGCGGCGGCGGCTGCTCCGGGCGGCGGCGGCGGCGCGAGCGGCCATGGAGGCGGGCGCCGGGGCCGGCGCGGGCGCCGCGGGCTGGAGCTGCCCGGGTCCAGGTCAGAGCGCCCCTCCCTCACTTCGCCACCGCCGCTCCTTCCTCTTCTCCATCTCTCCTCCCTCCAGACCCCCAGGTCCTCTCCCCCTCCGCTGCTCCCCACCTCTCCGTCCTAAGTCTTCCTCCTCCATCCTGCCCCCAGCCCGGGCTCCGGCTCCATCTTTCCGGGCTGGCTCTTCCCCACACCGGCCGCATCATCCCTGGCAGTCCCTCCCCTGAGCCCACTCCATCTGGTCTCTCCAGCCTGACGGTGCTTTTTGCCTTGGGGGCTCCAGACCCCGCACCTGCTCGGACCCTGAAGGCTTCGGAGCGCGGGGCGGAGTGGGGAGGACGAAGTCCAGTGAGAGCTGGAATGGACGGCAGCGGCCCCAGTCCAGACCCCCTTCCCGCACGCGTCCCCTCACCCCTTCCCCTTCCACCTCACCCTTTGAGCCTCTTCTCTTTGCTGGCTCCCGCCCTCTTCCATCCTTGCCTGTCCCCTCTGGGCTAAAGAGACACACACACGCCCTTTCTGTCTGTGCAAGGGAGAGGAGCACGGACTGGGGGGCAGAGAAGCTGGGCAGTGCAGGGCGGTGTCCCCGCAGGCCCGCTTGAGGGGCCACCTGGGGCGGAGAGTCGCAGCCCTGGGCAGACTGAGCCAAGTACTTCCACTGGGATGAAAAACCCCAGGGCTCCAAAGGGCTAGGAGGCATGTCCCCTCCCCTCCCCGCTGCACCCCAGCCCCCAGCCGCCCCTAGCATCCCACAGTGCCCCCTCTCTCCCTGCTTACAGGACCCACAGTGACCACTTTAGGCTCCTACGAGGTGTCTGACGGTTGTGAGAGGAAGAAAGGCCAACGCTGGGGGTCCCTGGAAAGGCGTGGAATGCAAGCCATGGAGGGTGAGTTTTCCCCAAAAGCTTTCTTTCCCTCCACCTCGTCCAGCTTCCCTCTCCTCCTTCCTCCCTCTGACCCCCAGAACTCTGAGCCAGGACACAGCCCTTCCCCAAGTTCAGCTCAGCCCCCTCCAACCCTCCTCAGGGCTCGGGCTTTGGGGAAAGTTCAGGGTACATCCCTTTGGGGTCCTAACCACCAGCTAACCAAGTTGTGTGTCCCCAGGGAGCTGCCAGAGAGAGAAAGAGGCCTCCTTGGACAGAGATTTGAAGCAGCTGTGCAGCAGGGGGTTTGTTCTCGCTGCCTCCCGACCCAGATCCCAAGCTGTCTCTTATTTTGAAAAGCCAGAGGAGTGAGCATGTGAATTGTCTTTCTGGTGTCACCACTAACTTCAAATGGAAGCCTTGTGACTTCGGTTCTCTAGGTTATCTTACTGCCTGAAAGAGGGAGCCTGGGAGAGGGGCCGGCGAGAAGGCCAAGCTCCCAACGCGCATCTCACCCTCGACACCCACACAGCTTGGCACTTGCTGCCTAAATGAGGCCCCTAGAAGGATGCTGGTCCTATTTCCAGGACTTTCTGTGTAGGGTCCCCAGGTCCCTATACACACGTCCACGCTCCAAGAGGGACGGATGAGACAAGGGGTCCCAGATAAACCTTAGGCTGTGATTATTAGACAAAGATGGACCAGAGATTGAGAATTTTAAAACAAAGCAAGCTCTTACCATCCAGGCAAGATTTTGCTATTGAGAGGAACTGCATTGCAGCAAAGGAGAGGGGTTGCTCACCAGCCAGAGGCTGGGGACCAGCACACCCCCATTTCTTAATGCATTAAAATGGCAGGCTTTCTTTTATTCACGAGGAGAACCCTTGACTTCCCCCCCAAAACTGCCTTATGGTCAGCAGGGGAAGGGGCCTCAGAACACTCAGGGAGAGGAGGGGAGACCTCCTGACACAGCAGAAAAGAAAGGTGGACCTGGCAGAAAATTTCCAAAGGGCTATTCGATAGAATGTATTTGAAAGGGGCCCCGTCTTTGTCCAGAAAAGCATTTAGAATCATTTCAGATGATTCTCTTTGGCTGTTCTCTTTCTCTACTGACTGACAGGCAACGCTTTCTTATTATGGAAGGGCTAATTTCTCACAAGCCACCTGGATCCTTGGTAAACTTAGTACAAACCCCCAAACTGTAATTCTTGTCCTGTTGGGCTTAAAGACACACCCGGTGTCTGACTCTTTCTTGACTACCCAGAGACGAGGCTGGAGGAAGCAGCTATCCTTGTGCGAGCCTCATGGGGCTCAGCCGGGCCCTTGGCTGCTCAGTGTGCCCAAAGGCAGTACTAGGAGGCCACCAGGTGCAGCACTGGTCCAGGAAGGGCCCGGGAGGGGGATGGGCTACCTCCAACCCCGACCCTCACACCTGAGGACTCGTCCCGTGTGCAGGTCCTGCCCAGAGGCTCCTTGGGGGACACCAGGTGGCACTATGATACCATCTCTGCCCTGGGACAGCATGCTAGAGGGCCCTGGAAGGACCAAGGACAGGAAGCTGGCTCTTACTCGCTGGGGGTGGGGGGTCTTTCCTAGGGGAAGTGTTACTCCCAGCCCTCTACGAGGAGGAAGAGGAGGAGGAAGAGGAAGAAGAGGGGGAAGAAGAGGATGATCAGGTGCAAAAGGGAGGAAGCGGGGGCTCCTTGTCCCTCAGTAAGCACCGGGGCCTGAGCCTCACGGAGACCGAACTGGAGGAGCTGAGGGCTCAGGTGCTGCAGCTGGTGGCAGAGCTGGAGGAGACCCGGGAACTGGCAGGGCAGCATGAGGATGACTCGCTGGAGCTGCAGGGTGAGTGCCTGTGACGGACCCCGAGGGCCGGGGCCCAAAGGCTCTGTGCTCCCTGGATCCCAGGCCTGACGCCAGCTCCCCCTTCACTGCAGGGCTCCTGGAGGATGAGCGGCTGGCCAGCGCCCAGCAGGCAGAGGTGTTCACCAAGCAGATCCAGCAGCTCCAAGGTAAATCCTGCACTCAGACTGGAGGGCCCGCCAAGTACTTTTGTCTTGAGGGCTTGGCGGAGGCACGCAGACCAATAGGACCGAAATCAGTACGTTCCCCTCATTTTCTTCTACTGTGCTTGCCCTGCTCCTATCTCTCCAGCCTCCTCTTTATTTATTAATTTTTATTTTATTTTATTTTTTGCTTTTTTAGGGCCATACCCGTGGCATATGGAGGGTCCCAGGCTAGGGGTCGAATCGGAGCTGTAGCTGCCAGCCTATGCCAGAGTCACAGCAACGTGGGATCCAACCCGCATCTGCGACCTACACCACAGCCCACAGCAACGCCGGATCCTTCAGTCTCCTGTTTAGCTCATTTCCTTTCTTCGTGCCTCTCCAACTGGCTCTTCTGTGCCCCCCCTTCTTGCCCTCCCATTTCACACCCCTTCCCTGCAGCTCTTTTTTCTCTCCTCAATCGCTCTTCTTCACACCTGCAGCCCTTTTTCTTTGTTTTTCTGGTCAGTGCCAGGTGTCGGTGGTCAGGGTTTAATTTCAGACCAGATTGCCTTGGCCTGGTCCTCCAAGGGCACCCTGGGAAGGCAGAGCAGCGAGCCAATGAGATGTGACTGGAGGGGCCGCTGTGCCTCTTTTAAAGGAAGCGGATGAGCTCGCGCCCCTCGCCCCTTGCCACCTAGGACTGAGCTGGTGGCCCCAGGAGCCCTTTCTTCTAACGCCCACATCCCTTTGTCTCTGGGAACCAGCAAGGCAGGCGTCCCACATTCCACTGCACCGCCAAATAAAGAGGCAGGTTTTGTTACATCTGTGGGCTTTTGGAAGGTTTCGGGGAGCTGCCCTAGAAAACGGCAGGGAGAACTGAGATCAAGCCAAAAGAGAAGTATAAATGGAGAAGAAAGGAAGGCGGCAAGCAGGTCTGGAGAGGAGCAAGCTGGGGTGGGGGTGTGGGGGTGGGGGAGACAAGTAGGGAAAGAAGATGTAAGCCAAGGGAGATGCCGAAAAAGGAGGCCTTAAAGGGGCGGGGGGGGGGGGGGAGGGAAAGAAACTGCAGGAGCTGTGTCACCCTGGGGGAAAAGTGTGAGCTTTGGTCTCAGGTCACCTAGATGCTTGAGCCTGGCTCTGCCACCTAACAAGCTTTGTGATCTTGGGCAAGTCACGTTTACCTTTCTGAGATTTGGTTCCTTAACTGTAAAATATGGCTAATTCATATGCCTTTCCAACCACTTATTGAGGGCCTGTATACTCGGTGGACCAGCTAGGAGCCGGACAGACCAGATCCCTGTCTTAATGAAGCATAGAATGGGGCGAGGCAGAAAAAAGACATACCCCACCTGTTCAGGTGGCAGTAAATGCTGTGAAGAAAATGTGGCGATATGACAGAGATGGGGTAAGATGGAAACTTTTGTTAAGGTAGTTAGAAAAGTCCTCTTTGAGAAGAAGGCATTTGAGCTAAGACCTGAATAATGAGGCAGAGGAGGGAGGTGCATGCTGGGAAGCTGGAGTAGCCACTGCAGAAGCTCATGGGTAAGAGTGAGTTTCATGTGTTTGAGGGACAAAGTCAAGGCCCTTGTGGCTGGAGCAAAGGGCATGTGGAGGATTCTGGCAAGAAAGTGTCCTGAGAACCAAGCAGAGTTCAGATTAGAGGGCCTTATAGCTGAGCGGTTTGACTTTTATTCTTCGTGGGAAAAGATGGGAGGTTATTAGCCAGAGCTGGAGGGATACAATCTGCTTTAGATTTTTAAAAGAGCATTCAGCTGCGGTGTGGATATTGGGTGAAGGGAAAGGAGTCAAAACAGATGAATCTGGTCAGCAAATTCCTGCAATAGTCCAGTCAAGAGATGGTGGTTGCTTGGATTAGAGCAGTAGCAATGGAGAGGATTCTGGATATAATTTGAAGTTGGAGCTCTCAGGACTTGCTGCATTGGATTGGTGGGTAAGATAGACATGAAAGATGACTTTGCCTTGAGAAACTAGATGGATGGTGGTGTCATTTATTGAAATGGGGATGATGGGACAAGGAACAAGCTTGGGGGCTAGGGAACAGTTCTAGATGTGTTTCTTACATGTTGAGTTTGAAATGGCTGTTGACATCTAAGTGAATATATTAAGGAGGCAGTTGTGTATACGAATCTAGAACCGGGGAGAAATCAGAGCTGGAGGGATACATTTGGGAGTCAGGAGCAAACAGATGGCATTGGAGTCTATGGGAGAGCACCACGAAATCACATGGAGAGATACAGGAAGGGGTGAGAAAAGGATCTCGTCCCAGGGATACTCTGGAATTTAAAGGTCCAGGAGGCAAGGAGAAATGAAAAAAAGAGACTGAAGTCGGAGGAGCACCAGCAGCATCTGGTGACCTGGAAGCCCTGGGCGGAACGTGCTTCCATGAGATAGTGATCAGCGGTGTCAAACGGTTGCTGAGTCGGGTAAGATGGTCATTAGATGTGGCCAGACGGGGGGCTCTGAGACATTTCAGTGAAGACAGTCGCCTGCTTGTATTGCGACTGAAGAGGAAAGGGGAGGTGAAAGGTGAATACCCATTATCCCCGTGGTCATGTTTGAAAGAGAAGCAGAGACATAAGGGAAGCGAAGTCAAGGGGGAGCTTTTGATGTCTTGGTTCTCGGAGGATGGAACACACTAGATCCTGTTTGTCTCATGAAGGAAAGGATCCACTGCAGCGTTAGGTCTCCTCTAAGCGCGGGGGGTGGGGTGGGACCGCGGATCTGGTGGAGGCACCCAAACCCCGCCCTGCAGCAGGAGAGTCCTTGCGCGCGCGCCTTGCCCGTTTCCGCCAAGAGGGGGCGCGCGCGGCCGCGGAGGTAGCAGGTGTCGAGAGGCCATTCCGGCCGCCACAGCCCCTCGGGGGCCGGGACCGGCCGGCGGCGGGAGGCCCCCCAAAGAGACCGCTTGAGGGGGGGCCGGCGGGATGGAGGCCATAACCAGTGAGTGGGAACTGACTTCTCTGAACCCACACCCCGGTTCCAGGCCCCTCGGCCTCGCCCGAAGGGTTCCAGCCCACTGTCAGTCGCACCGGCTCTTCGGAACCGGTCAGGCCCTGCCGACTGCCAGCCGACCCGGAGGGTCCAGAAGGTCCGGCCCACTCAGCTTCCCATCCCTCGAGCCTACTCGCCTCCCCTGTCCACTCCTTTGTGTTTCTAATGAAAAGCTTCTCGAGGCCAAGGGCACCTTCTTCCATTCCCCAGTGGATCTGAAAATGCCAGTTTTTAGGGCTAGACCCCAGGGGAGAAGGCAGGGGAGATTTGAACCCTAACATCAAAGGCCTAGTGAGGAGGTGGAAGGAGCAGAAAACCCTCCCAGGCCTTTGCCCTGATAGCAGGTGGTCTTGGTGTCTCACTACTAGACCGTAGGTTCCAAGAGGCAGACCTTCAGTAGTGGGAACAGCAAGGACTTTATTTCAAAGAGGAAGGAAGTCAAAATCTAAATGGCCCAGAAGTGATCAATTAAACTTTTTGAACAGACCAAGGAGTGGAGACAGGATGATTGTGGAGAAGGAAAGGCTGGCAAAAAGATGTAGCACAGGTGACCTTGGCAGAGGAAGGCGGGAGACCTTCCTCTTTGCACCGGAGACACTCTGTCCACTCAGCATTTGTATGTGCAGTATGTCCAAATTTTTCTTCTCAAACACCTGTGTTCTCTTCTAGTTTGAAAAACAAACAAAAAAACCTGGGAGTTCCCATTGTGGCACATGGGAAACAAATCCGACTAGTAACCATGAGGTTGCGGGTTCAATCCCTGGCCTTGCTCAGTGGGTTAAGGATCTGGCGTTGCTGTGAGCTGTGGTATAGGTTGCAGACATGGCTCAGATCCCAAGTTGCTGTGGCTGAGTAAGCTGGTGGCTGCAGCTCCAATTTGACTCCTAGCCTGGGAATCTCCGTATGCCACAGGTGTGGCCCTAAGAAAAAGCAAAACAACAACAACAAAAAACGCCAAATGTGTAATTCTGTACCCATGATCCTCAGTAAAAGTTTGTGTACCAGGTGAAACCCTGCCTCATTTATGCATGAATACAGCAGGTAGTTATTGAGTGCAGTGTGCAGTGTTCCCTGGCAGATCTTGGAATGGTGAGCAAAGCACACACTTCTGGTCTTCGTGAAGCTTACAACAAAGTAAGGGGGAGACCAACGTTTTACACACACACACACACACACACACACTGCAGAGCACAAGGGGCTGTGAGACTATTTCATGGAGGACTTTGCTTAGTTTTTTAAGGAGGTAGGGGGAGAGGCTAGGGAACGCTGAAATCTGGTGAGTAGAATGAGCAGGTGTTGGGGGCGAGAGCTGGAGACAGTGTGCCTTGCAAAGAATTTGTGGGAATCCTGACCCTCCCCACCCAGTCCTCCCTAATCGCCCGATCCTGATGCCCAGATTTTGAATTTGCTATTGGTGGCAGTGCCTTTTACTCTCAATCTCCTTTTAGGTTCTCCTGATCCCAGATGGGTACCTGTATCTAGAAACCTTGAGATGCGCCACAGATACTGAGAGCTCTGACACACTTATTTTGTACATTAAATCCTATTATAAAATATAGGCTTGTTGTGAAAAGTCAGCACTGATATATATGATGTGGCAAGTAAAAGCCCCTGTCACATGCTGTCTTATTCCTCAGAAGCAACTATGCTTTATGATAGGACATAGATCTTTCCAGACCTTTTTTTATGTCTTCCTGTATTTGTGTTATATATTATTTATATACATAGTTTTTGCAAAAATAGATAATACCATGTATTTTACAGTTCATTTTTCTTTCTATTCATTCTCTCTTTCTCTCTCTCTCTCTTTTTTTTTTTTTTTCTGGGCCATGTCCATGGCATACAGAAGTTCCTAGGCCAGCCAGGGATTGACACTGTGCCACAGCAGTGACCCAAACCACTGCAGTGACAATACGGATCTTTACCCACTGCTCTACAAGAGAACTCCCTCATTTTTCTTTCTAGTTAGTATATTATGGAAACATTTTCATGTCTTCTTTATAGATCTGCCAGTTTCTTTTAAATGCTGCCAGTATGCTATTGAACCTTCAACTTTTTTTTTTTTTTTTTTTTTTTTTTGGCTCCACCTGCAGCATGTGGAAGTTCCTGGGCCAGGGATCACATCTGTGCTACAGCAGCAACCTGAGCCTCTGCAGTGACAGTGCAGGATCCTTAACCCAATGCACCGCAAGGGAGGTGCTAACCTTCTTGAGTTTAAACAGTCCCTCAATGTACCGCAGCATCTAGGTTATTTTCTCATGTTTGGTTATCATGTGATGAACCTATATTTGAATTTCAGCTGTGAGCTCTAAATACACAATTGTTTTGGGACTAGTACGTGCACAGGCTGCTCATGGGAGAGCTGAGGCGCTGTAATTTCTGAGCTTACAGACTGAATAGATGAGAATAGTCTGTGTAAATTTTTTTATGGCCACACCCATGGCATATGGAAGTTCCTGGGCGAGGGATTGAATCCCAGTCATAACTGCAGTCTATGCAGCAGCTGCAGTAATGCCAGATCCTTTAACCTACTGCATCTGCCGAGGATCGAACCCACACTTCCACAGTGACCCAATCTGCCGCAGATAGGTTCTTAATCCACTGAGCCTCAGCAGGAACTCCAATGTGTAAATTTTTTTAGTAGGGACTTTTAAGACTCAGGGCATCAGTAAGATGCTATAGATTAGGTTTGGTCTCTAACTGTCAGGCAGTTTCTTAGAAGCACTTAGTACTTTTTGTTTGGAGGAACCTAAGTTGTTTTTGATGCCAAGCCTCAAGGTCTACTTTTTTGTTGGTTTGGTTGGTTTTTTCAGGGCCACATCCAAGATTTATGGAGGTTCCCAGGCTAGGGGTTGAATCAGAGCTGCAGCTGCCAGCCTACGCCACAGCCACAGCAACGCGGGATCCAAGCCACGTCTGCGACCTACACCACAGCTCATGGCAACTCCAGATCCTTAACCCACTGAACGAGGCCGGGGATCGAACCCACATCCTCATGGATACTAGTCAGGTTCGTTACTGCTGAGCCACCACGGGAACTCCCACGGCCTGCTTTTCTACTGCACCGTCCCACAGATTCAGTCTGTTCCCTTAGGTGTGCCCTTTATTCCATCCCAGGTGAGGCCATACTTCTCTGATGGGGTAAAGACCAGGAGTTTCCAGATGAGAAATCAGTCTGCCTTTAACTCTGTGCCTCTAGAATAGGGTAGATTTGCTGACTTAGCCTCTCGCTCACCTCACCCTTTGGGCTTTGCAGGCGAGCTGCGCTCTCTGCGGGAGGAGATTTCCCTTTTGGAGCGTGACAAAGAATATGAACTTAAGGAGATAGAACAGGAGCTGCACTTGGCCCGGGCTGAGATCCAGAATCTGCGGCAAGCAGCGGAAGATTCTGCGACCGATCACGAGAGTGACATCGCCTCCCTGCAGGAGGATATCTGCCGGATGCGGAATGAACTCGAGGACATGGAGCGCATCCGGGGAGAGTATGAGATGGAGATCACCACGCTCCGCGCAGAAATGGAAATGAAGACCTCTGACCCTTCCAACAGCTTAAGTCTCTCCGACTTCTCTGAGATGCAAGGTATGAGAAAGCAAGCCGTCCTCCTGATCTGTCGGTCAGATCCAGCAGAAGGAGTTCGTGTACAAGAGGATGGTGGAAGGCAGGCTTAGGTCGTGAATTGAGAGCCCCTGGAGAAAACCTCCGGGTTGGACCCAAGACGGTAAAAGAGAAAAACTGGATGTCACGTAACCAGGTCCATAGTGGCGTTGTGATAGCACCGTGGAGCTGCACCCTGAGAATTCTTGCTCTGAGAGCCATTGGCATTTGTTGATTTGCCCGTGCTAAAGCCCTTCCTGGGGAAGTTTCCAGTTCTGGGGTGGGCATTATAGGGGCCGGTCACCTTGGAAAACTCCTCCTCCTGCTCTGGCATCATGGTGCTTTGCCTGGGTCACATTCGGGGGTGGGTGGAGGCTCCAGTCCTCCTCCAGCGTCCCTGGCTGATAATTTTTACTGTTCTTTAGCCCTCCCAAGTAGAAGTTTTAGGAGGCAGCAAAGCAGAGCGTGAGACAGCTGGAGAGGAAGAGAGGTTATTTCCAGTAAAACATGAGGTACTCAAAAGCGAGAGCTCTGCTCTCAGCGAGCCTCCCAGCTCGTTGCTAGGCTTCCTGACATCAGAGAGTTTGCCTTTATTCTGAGGCTCGATTTATGATCTGGGTATAATGGGAGGCCCTGTGCTGGCCCGGGTCAAGCAGAGGCAACCAAAGAACTGCAAGTTTTCCCAGCCCTAACAGGCCTCTCGGAAGAGCCTTTGGGCTGGTGGTACCAGGCGAGGGAGGCCAGCGCAGGGGAAAGGCTGGGGCTGGAGTTAAGCAGACCTGAGTTCAGAATCTCAGCTCTCCCAGTTAGCAGGGTTGAACTAAGCCTGGTTATTGTCTCTCTGAACCTCTGTTTCTTTTTTTGGTCTTTTTGCCTTTTCTAGGGCCGCTCCCATGGCATATGGAGGTTCCCAGGCTAAAGGCTGAGTTGGAGCTGTAGCTGCCGGCCTATGCCACAGCCACCTGGGATCCGAGCTGTGCCATGAGCTCATTGCCATGAGCTGTGGTGTGACCTACACCACAGCTCATGGCAATGCCAGATCCTTAACCCATTGAGTGAGGTCAGGGATCGAACCCGCAACCTCATGGTTCCTAGTCGGATTCGTTAATCACTGAGCCACGACGGGAACTCCTGAATCTCAGTTTCCACAGCTGTGAGCGTTGATTAAGAAAACTTTCCAGCTGGATGGGATCCTGGAACAGGAAAAGGACCTTAGGGGAAATGGGGAAAGATCTGTATACAGTGTAGAGCTTAGTTAACAGTAAAGTACCAGTGTTCAGTCCTTAGTCGTGACAGATGTTCCCGTGGGAAGATGTTAACAGCAGGGACGCTGGGTGAAGACACTCCCAGGGAATTCTGCGCTATCTTTGCAACTTTTCTGTAAATCGAAAACTATTCGAATGCTAAAAGTTAATTTTAAAAGAAAAAAAAAACCTTGTAGGGCTATTTTGGGGATTAAATGACACACTTGGCGTGTTGAAAGCACTCACACACAACTGAATCCGAGGCTGGAGTCATCGAGGCTAATGCTTAGCACATGGTCGGTTTTCATTAAAGATTCGTTTCTTTCTTGCCTTCTATGGTAATTGGTCGTATGTGGAGGACTTTTGATTGGAATAGAGAGGGAACGTTAGAAATGAATTTCAGGGTATTGAATCTTACCTGTAGGTAAGATAGGCTTCGTGTCCTAATTAGAGCAAGTTACTGTTCTTTAGATATCAGCAGGAGCTCCTATTGTGGTACAGCGGAAACAAATCTGACTAGGAACCATGAGGTTTTGGGTTCGATCCCTGGCCTCGCTCAGTGGGTTAAGGATCCGGCGTTGCTGCGAACTGTGGTTTAGGTCGCAGTCGCAGCTCGGATCCCGCATCGCTGTAGCTTTGATTTGACCCCTAGCCTGGGAACCACCAAGCATAAAACAAAACAAAACAAAGAAATCAGCAGAATTAGTATTCTGAGAGAAATAATTCTTTACCATGGAGAGGTACAATAGATATGGGTGTTCCTATTATCACAGCATTAAAAAGTATTGGTTTCTGGAATTTAGGGGCATTTCAAGAGAGATCTCTGCTGATGCCTGCGGATGATTTCTGCGTGTGGTTGGCGTGGGCTTTTTCGTTAGCACATAGAAGATCATTAGAATTCTTGACCGAGTACAGGCCAATATATTCAGTGTGGTGATAAAGGCAGTAAGAGGATGTCAGAAAGTAAAAGGGTGCCCGGGTTGTGTTGAAAGCCCAGGCCTGACAGTGTGACATCTGACTGTTCACGCTCTCAGCTTTTTGTGCTAAAAGTGTAAGAGGAAACCAACCATAAACAGTTGAATGGAAACTTTAAATACAATAAACCAAGAACTTTAAGAAAATGCTCACAAGCTCCTAAAATCCCAAGACTCTGTCTTGGTTGGGGTTTGGAAGATGGGCAGACAGGGGAAATCTAGGAAGATGAAAAGAAGGGCGGTTATCTGAAAGAGGACAGAGGTCCACTGCAGCATGGAACTTTCCGGGCCTCCGCATGTGGTATCTCTTCTGTCTTTAGAAAAAGAGAAACTATTCAGCTTTCTGCAGTCAGATTTCTAGGCAGGGGAGTTGGGGGCTGGTCGTCAGTGCTGCCTCCATGGGATCTCACCTCTCTGCCTGTCCTCTGCAGAAGAGTTGCAGCAGCTGCGGGACCGCTACCGCTTCCTGAATGAGGAGTACCAGGCCCTGCAGGAGAGCAACAGCAGCCTCACAGGGCAGCTTGCAGAGCTGGAGAGTGAGAGGTACAGCCCGGAGGCGGGGGCCCTTTCCCCGAGTTAGAACCAGTGAAGGCAGGTGCCAGGCTCACAAGCTTCACTCGGCCTCTGGAGGGCTGGTCCTTACCATGGTATCCAAAGGGTATGGATATTGCCAGGAAGCAGACCTGGGGATCCAACCCAGGTATCCCAGGACTAGAGTTGAGTGAGTTCTAAAATTTACTTCTCTTCTGGAGTTCTCATCGTGGTGCAGTGGAAACGAATCCGATCAGGAACCATGAGGTTGAGGATTTAATCCCTGGCCTTGCTCAGTGGGTTAAGGATCCGGCATTGCCGTGAGCAGTGGTGTAGGCTGGCGGCTGTAGCTCTGATTAGACCCCTAGCCTGGGAACCTCCATGTGCTGCAGGTGCGGCCCTAAAAAGCAAAACAAACAAACAAAAATAAATAAAATTTGGTTCTCTCGGAGTTCCCATTGTGGCTCAGTGGTTAAGGAATCTGACTAGGAACCATGAGGTTGCCGGTTCGATCCCTGGCCTTGCTCAGTGTGTTAAGGATCCAGCATTGTCGTGAGCTGTGGTGTAGGTCGCAGACACGGCTTGGATCACGCATTGCTGTGGCTCTAGTGTAGGCCGGCGGCTACGGCTCTGATTAGACCCCTAGCCCGGGAACCACCACATGCCTTGGGTGCGGCCCTAGAAAAGACAAAAAAATAAAATAAAATAAAATTTGGTTCTCTTCCATTCTCAGCATTAGTTCTGGTGTGCTCTGCCCTAGCATAGATGAGTAGCAATCCTTGGTTGTCCTCACAGACTTTATTCAGTCTAATGGCATATTGCCTCCAGATTGGAGCTGGCTTGACTCCAGGCCCAACCTCGAGCCCAGCTGGACTAGCACTCCCAGAGCCAAACAAGCCTTTGCAGATGGAGGTGCTAGGGGCTTTTCCGTTATCTCCTGAGCGTGTTTGAGAGGTGAATCACAATGTAGAAGGCTCCTGACTATCCTTTGCCTAAAACAAGGCATCAGGACCAAGCACACCTGGCGGGTGATGCCAGGCAGAGCTCTCTCCCAGTCATGGCTCTGGGGTTCTGGGTTACAGGACACGAAGAGCAACAGAAAGGTGGCTGGAGTCCCAAACACTGCGGAGTATGATGTCAGCAGAGTCTCAGACTTCAGAAGCCGACTTCCTGGAGCCTGATCCTGAAATGCATTTGTTGCGACAGCAGCTGCTGGGAGCTGAGGAGCAGATGCATGACATGCAGAGCAAGGTAGGGAGAGGCAGGCGCCCTTCACTGGCTGCTTCTCACCTTCTCCTGGCCTGTGGCAGCAACACCTCCTTTGACACGAGGCTGACGAAGGAGGCACGTGCTGTGGCAGGAGATGGTACTCCACGGGCTGGCTTGCTCGCCTGCTGGAAATATCCCAGTAAAAAGAACGCCATGCTCTGCCCAAGCCCGTTCCTGGAGTGCACGTGCCCATCGTAGTAAGTCAGCCTTCCTGATCCGTTTCCCACACAGTGTAAGAAATTGTGTTGTGAGTTGCAAGAGCTGCAGCATCATCACCGGACCAGCGAGGAGGAGCAAAGGCGGCTGCAGAGGGAGCTCAAGTGCGCACAGAACGAGGTGCTTCGGTTTCAGACTTCCCATGACGTCACCCAGGTAAACACTGACAGGGGAAGGGCATCGGGGAGGGCAGAGGGCCCACATGGAGTCGCCCCCTCAGGGGAGGCCCGACCCAGAGGAAGGCTGCATTCTGCTGACCCTTGCCCTGCAACCAGGGGTACATTCCACCAGAGAGCAGTTGGCAAAGTCACATAGCATGGCATTCTAGAAACGGTGGTCATTATCCAGCGTCTGTCCCAGAGAAGACACTAAACCATGGGCCCGTGGGAGCTCCTCAAGATGTCTGCCTCTGGAAACGAGCCACTCTGGTCTGGAGAGGGGTCTGCTGATTCATGAGCGTAACCGTTCTGTCCACACCCTCCCCACCGCAGAACGAGGAGCTGCGGACCAGACTCTGTGCCCTACAGCAAAAGTATGATGCTAGCCAGGATGAGCAGAATGAGCTCTTGAAGGTGCAGCTACAACTTCAGGCTGAGCTCCGGCAGCTCAAAATCACGAAATCCCAAGTCGTAGAAAGCCAGAGTGAGAAGGTAACACCCACCAGAGGTGAGGGGCCGCTTAGGTGCCAAGAGGCTCGGGGGGAAGGGGATAAGAGCAGAGCACTGAGATCGCGCCAGCGACCCCCTGTGCGGTGCCACAGGTGAGGAAGTCCAGGAGTCCTCCGCCAGCTGAGAGGACCCCCCCAAGTGCAGGGCAGGGGGAAGCGGGTTCTCAGACTGTCCGAGTCTGAGAGCGACTCAAGCAGAAGAGCGGCTGCGGATCCCAGAGGTACTGCCCCGGGCCCCTCCACCGCAGGAGTTACTGTGCCGGCTCCAGAAGCTGCAGCTGCAGTACCAGAACATCACGTGTGAAAAGGACAAGCTGCTGGACGTGCAGCAGCAGCTGCGGGACAACCTGCAGTGCCACGAGGCGGAGGTGCAGCACCTCAAGGGCGTCGTGGCCTCCTTCCAAGACAGCAGAGAGAAGGTAAAGGAAGCTGCAGGTGACAGAGAAGGTAGCGGCAGGCTCTCCCGTGAGTGGACCCAGGAGGAGAGGGATGGTAGGAGTTCTGTGGAGGAGCTCTTGGCGGCAAGGAGAGAAGAAGGTGCTTAGTGGAAAAGTGATCTCCGAGGGTCATGATGGGCCCAGCTTCCTTTAATTTTGAATCAGAAAATCAGCCTGTAGGGGTTCCTGTTGTGGCATAGTGGAAACCAACCCAACTAGTATCCATGAGGATGTGGGTTCAATCCCTGGCCTCGCTCAATGGATTAAGGATCTGGCGTTGCCGTGAGCCGTGGTGTGGATCACGGACGCGGCTCAGAGACCGTGTGGCTGTGGCTGTGGTGTAGGCGGGCAGCTGCAGCTCTGATTAGATCCCTAGTCTGGGAACTTCCGTATGCCACAACTACAGCCCTAAAAAGCAAAAAGCAAAAGAAAAGGAACCTGTCAAAAGGAAGCCCCTTTCCTTCGCCACCAAAAGAGGGCGTCCCAGGGTAGAGCCTGTTAGGGACTGGCCCATCGCAGGTCGTTCCCGTTGGGATGAAACCAGGACTGGAGAGGACAGGGTAGGCTCCCCTGAGTCCCTGCCTGACAGGAGGGGGTGCAGCCACAGGGGCTGCTGGGGTGACGGCAGGGTCTGCCTCCCCCGCCCCAGTACACGGAGATGCGCGCCCAGCTGCAGGAGGTGAAGCGGCTCCACCAGACCAGCCGGGATGCGCTGGAGCAGCAGAAGCACATGTACGATCAGCTTGAGCAGGACTTCCTGCTCTGCCAGGAGGAGCTGCAACAGCTCAAGACCACCCAGGCCATCCAAGAGGACAAGGGGCAATGTGCGAATAAGGTAATTGTTATTAAGAGAGGTGAGAGCTCCCGAGCCCTGGAAAGAGGAGGTATGGGGACAAAAGATGAAGTCATCCAACCGAGGGGCTTGATGGACTTCCTGTCCAGTCGCAGCTCACTGTGGAAAGGCAGGAAGCAGAGGCAGCGCCCCATGCAGTTAACTTTAAAACTTTGCCTTGGAGTTCCCGTCGTGGTGCAGCGGAAGCGAATGCGACTAGTAACCATGATCCCTCGCCTCACTTGGTGGGTTAAGGATCTGGCATTGTCATGAGCTGTGGTGTAGGTCGCAGATGCAGCTCAGATCTGGTGTGGCTGTGGCTGTGGCATGGACCGGCAGCTGTAGCTCCGATTAGACCCTTAGCCTGGGAACCTCCATATGCTGTGGGTGCACCCCTAAAAAAAAAAAGCATCAACTTTACCTTGACTTTGAGTCCAAGCCACAGTACCTCTGGATCTAGTCTGAAGATTTTATACATGATTCCATGTGTGTAGACATGTATACCTTGTTATTAGAACTGTAGTGCTACCTTGTCATTCGTGGAGAGGAACACACACATCGGCCCATGTGCATAACTCTTTTTGTCAGAGCTAGAAAGAGAAGGTGCCGTTTTCTGAGATGCTCTTGTCGAAAGGCATGGTCTGTGCCCAGAGTGCTGACTGGGTATGAGAAGGCCCTGGGCTCTTCCAGGATTTATTCTGTGCCTTCAGAGTAGTTAAATTCCAAGCGTGAATTAAGCTTTGAATTTATCTTTAAATGGAACAGAATGCTACTCTTATCTCACTTTCTTTTAGGAGAAAATCCTGGTAATGATAAGGCCTACCTTCTTCATTTTCCCCTTTTTTTTTCTATAGTGTGCCAAATGCACATCCTTAGCAGTCAGGCTTGTTGAGCACTTTCAGCTCCCGGTCACCGCTAGGAAATGGAAAGATGTTGACACATGATGGAGAAAAGGGGCAAGATTCTCAAAAGATGGTGGAGCCAGTCGCCTCCTGCCACGGCCGACAGCGGGCTGTGTCCCCAGGGAAAGGCTTTCGGAGGACACAGCGGGGGAGGTGATTTCCAGCTGCCTGTCTATACCCAGGCTCACTTTCCTCCTCCCCCCACTCCCACTTCACTGAGAGGTCTGGGGGTCCGCAGCGTGCTCATCGCCCCCTCTCCTAGCGGAAGAGACCACGAAAGGGAGAAGCTGCTGGCCTACAGAACCGGCCTCTCCTTTAGTCCTAAAACAGCAGCGAGATTAGTTGGATGTTAAAAGATTTCGGAAGATTTGGGTTTTTGGAATCATGGGATGATTTAGTCTTTTCAACCAAAATTCAGAAATTCATAATCTTCTAAAGATTCTTAAAGCTGATCATGACAACAAAACTGGGGGGAAACTAGGGTGAAGGGTGAAAGGTGAAAGGACGTGTCCTCAGCGGTAAGGAGCATAATTGGTTATAGAAAGATCTGGGGATAAGGAGAGTAACAGGAACGGGAATTCCCTACAGGGGAAAAGGGTACAGATCTGCTGAGAAGGGAGGGACTTTGATAACTCGCTCCCTTGCCAGCCGTCCTCAGAGAGGAGTACAGCCCAGCCCAGCGGGCGGTCCAGAGCAGCCTGTGGGCTGCCCTGTCAGCATCGAGGCCTGCAGGGGTGCAGCGGGGCTTGGGGTGATCTGTCTAAGGTGACTGTGGAGCAGGGGGGAGACCCTGATGAATCACGAGAGGTAAGAGTGCAAAGGCACTCTCGTGCCCAATTGGAGAGGCAGAGACAGGGGAGCCTGCCCCCCAGGGTAACGGCCCCTCCTCCGTACCGCACCCGCCCCGCCCGCAGTGTGACACCCTGCTCTTCAGACTGACAGAATTGCAGGAGAGGTACAAGGCCAGCCAGAAGGAGATGGGCCAGCTGCAGATGCAGCAGTGCGAGCTCCTGGAGGAGCAGAGGAGGATGCAGGAGGAGCAGGGCCAGCTGCAAGAAGAGCTGCACAGGCTCACGTTCCCGCTGCCCAAATCTGGTCTCTTCCACAAGGTAACCACAGCCAGACACGGCTGCTAGCTAGGAGAAGCCGCTCGGAGGAGCTTCCTGGGTGTGACTGCACTTGGGAGAGGTAAAAGGGTGGGGCTCCAACTTCTTTTCCTAGCCAGCCACTCCCTACTTGCTCACCAGTCCCCTCAAACAGAACAGTTGAGGATAACTGATTAGGGTCTTAAGTCTTAAAATGCATCCTGTACTCTGGGATCTGTCCAGCATTTCATAGTTAGATATTTAGTCTGTGCGCAGAAAATGTTCTTGAAAGAACTTTGTCAACTGCAAAATGCATCCCAACGTATAAGGTCACTACCACTCAACGAATAGGTCTCCATAGAAAGACTACAATGCCCCTGGCCGGTGGGCTGTACACTGCCAGCTCCCTTAAGGCAAGGGTCCCCGGCGGGAAGGAGGCAGAGGTCTCCCCGTGGAACCACCACAGCTCCTGCCTCCTTTGTACCTCACAGAGTCAGGAGCTACTTACAAAGTTACAAAACCTGTGTGAACTCCAGTTGCTCTACCAAGGCATGCAGGAGGAGCAGAAAAAACTGATACAGAATCAAGAATGTGTAATAAAGGAGCAGTTAGAACTGCACAGCGCACTGCAGCATTTCAAGGAGTCTGGTTTCCGGGAAGTGTTGGAGGGTCCTGAGAATTCCAGATCACCCAAGTCCTCAAAATGTGGTAACAGTAGCAAGGTAACCATAGCCGGACGTCGCCCAAGGCAGGGAGCCGGTCCCGGGGGCAGAGGCGTGGCAGGCAACGGGGGCTCCACAGAGGGGTCAGAGTTGGGAAGGCCTCTTTCGCCAGGAGCAAGGAGGAAGCGAACGCCCTGCCCTCGGAGCCAGGACCAGGGACCACTGGGCTCATTAAGATTGGCTTTAGATATGACCTGAGCTCGTTCCCCAGATGCATACCCAGGTGAAGCTCTGCAAACCCTTAGGACCTGGCAGTCTGAGATCTCCTGATAATTTGACTCAATCCCTTCGACCTCGCGTCTTCCAGTTGTACTTAGAAGGAGATCAACCTAGTGTTTACTTGGATTCCTTAGGACCGACTCTCAATGTGTCCTCCTTTCCTCGCGAGCCAGGTGGTAATGGAAGCGTGTGCTTTCCAGTGTTCAAAATCGGTGACCTCGTGGGGGCCTCCATGAGGCCCCTCTGAGGCCATTCATTTCCAAGGGAAGACTCTCCCGCATAGGGGCTTTGTGGCGCTGACCACCCTACCTTCTTTGGGGCTTTGTGGCAGTCACAGCCAGGCCAGAGGGCTTAGACTAGAGAATCGCTGAGTCTCAGGCACCAGCAAGTGGTCATGCCCCCGAGGTCACCCCGGTAGAGATTTCCAGACAAGTCCATTCAGGCTTGGGAGATGATTTGGTCTGAGGCCTCAGTGGGAGGCAAGGAAGAGCAGACAGACCATTTCAATTTAGGTGGAATCTCCTCACTCAGGTATCAGCCTAGACAGGCAGAGGCAAGGAATAGTGGAAGGCCAATCTGTGAGATTTGGTCACATTCCAGGGGCCTCAGATTTCAGCCTGGACAACAGAGACCAGGAACCAGGTATAAAATATGTCCTTATCCGATCAAGTCTCATCCTGGGCATCAGCAGCCAAGAAGCCAGGCCCAGAGGGCCTGGGAAGTGTGCCCAGAGGCCAGATTCAGAATTGGGGCAAGAGGTGCAAGGACTCATAGTGAAAGCTTGATTCCAAGTCTGCATCCTCTGAGGAAGGAGTTCCTTACACGCTCCCATCCAAGGCCAGGGCTGATTTTAGAACTGAGGGCGGAGGAGGGCCCTGGGCCCCAGAGGTCGGGATCCTGGGTGCACCTGACTGAGAAGAGGGGAGCGGAAGGAGCCCGAGTGGTCTCGAGAGCCACTCGGCACTGCTCCAGGGAGAGAGGGCATTACCAGAGCATACAAACCAGCAGCAGCGGCAGCCGGGGATTCATGGAGGGCCTGCCCCGGCGGTGTTCCCTGATGAGCCAGAAACCAACACAGGCCAGTCCCCTGGGGGTGTGCTGTGAGGATGCAGACCTAGGACTGTGCTGAGGAGGTTGGGGTGCGGTTCTCAGACATGTGCTCCCGGACATCCGCCCCAGGCCGGCGAAGCTGGAGGGACCGCGGGGTCTCGAGTAACGCTGTTTCCCCCGCTCCCGCCAGTCCAAGGTGATCGTCGCCCAGATAGAGGTTCTGCAGGAGCTGTACGAGGCCAGTCAGACCGAGCAGGAGCGGCTGCACAAGGAGCAGGAGCGGCTGCTGGAGGAGCGGAAGAGGCTGCAGGCCGACTTGCAGCTCTGCCTGGAAGAAATGCAGCTGCTCCAAGCCCAGTCCCCTTCTCTAAAAATGAGCCTTGAGTCCTACAAGAAGAGTTACGGGAGCACGACCGCCAGCAGAGAGGACAAGAGCTGTGACATTGATGACAACGAGAGCTATCACAAGAGCTACAGCAGCAGCAGCCAGGCCAGCGAAGAGAGCTTTCTCAAGAGCTATGACAGCAGCAGCAGCAACACCAGGGAGTCCTGGGGGAGGAGTTACCGCAGCAGCAGCAGCAGCACTGCCTGTAAGAGGAGTTACGGCAGCAGCAGCAGCTCTGACGTCTTTCACAAGAGTTATGTCAGCAGCAGCGCTGACAACGAACTTGCCGAGCCTGAGGATGTGGAGGTAAAGGTAGCCAGACGTCAGGTCAGACCTGTTAGCAAGACAGGTTGTGGGAGAAGTGCCCAGATGTGAGCTGGGCCCAGAGCTGAGCTGGGGAACTTCAAGGCGAAGCGGGAGGTAGGCTGCCCGTCTCTTGCGAGGCACCCCATCTGGGTGGAGGTCCCGGGTTCACGACTTCTGGTCTGTGCAGTCGTGATGTTCTTCATGGGAAGAAATACTGTACCCCACCCCCCACCCCGCCCCGGGCCTCTGCAGAGCCTGTGGCCATTGTTTTATACCCAAGAAAGGGCCTAGCCGAGAGTGGGCGGGGGGCCAGGGCCTCTCCGCAGGCTGTCACCACTCCCCGCCCCCCACAGTGCTTAGAGGTCACGGTTGCCAAGGTGTTGGTCAAGCTGCAGGGAGTGCAGGGCCTGTACCAGCTCAGCCAGGAGGAGCACAGCCTGCTGCAGGAGCGGATGAAGAAGCTGCTGGACAAACAGAAAGAGCTGAAGGAAGAGCTGGATGCCTGTGAGAAGGAATTCAAGGAGTGCATGGAATGCTTCGAGAAGCCCGCTGAGAAGCCCGCTACCTCCCAGAACGACAAGAACGAGGTAATGCTTGGAGGGAGGCAGGAGTCCCTAGAACCAGAGGAGGTCAGAGCCCTTTCAGAGAGGCCTAGGAGAGCGAGAAAGCTCGCCGCCAGCTCCGTACAGTTGCCCTCCTCTTGGTCAGAGGGACAGAGCAGGACCTGAGCCCCAGGAGCCTGGGCGCTGGTGGATGTTTCTCAGGCTCCCACTGTGCTGGGAGTGAATGATCATCAAGACTCCTTGAATGACTTTTTTTTCCCCTTGGCCGCTTCTACTCTCTCGTTTGTCCTTGAGCACTCCTGGAGAGTTGTATTTTTTCACCTGCCAATTTTCCTTAGTTATTTTGTGTGTATCTGTCTTGTTTCTTCAGCTAGACTGCAGGCAGGTCCAGGCCAGGGCAGTGTCTCCTTTTGGCTCTCTCATAATGCCCAGAAGAGGCTCTGCACCCACTGGGCGTGGGACAGAAGTCGCGGTCTCTGCCCGAGAGGGAGTAGGCCACGGTCCAGTGGGGGCCACCGTGTGTCAGGGAGCGGTTCAGAGAGCAAGGAGCACGTGGGCCCAGGTCGCTTAGTATCTGTACCTGCTCAGGAGACCGTGACGTGCTGCCAGAAGCCAGGAGTGATGTGACGAAACTAGGGAGCAGGGCTGGCACTTGCTTCTGTTTGCAGGGAGAGGTGCGGGAGCCCAGGTCCAGTCTCAGGAGTGAGCCATAGTTCCTTAGGCGATTGTACCTCCTAGAGAAATACCTCGGGCGAAGCAGGCCATTCCATCAAAAATGACAAAATAAAGCCCTGGGGTTCAGAAGGAGGAGACCTGTAGTTATACCCCAGAGAGGTCACAGTACAAACATAATTTAAGCTATCTTTTTTTGGCCACGTTGGATGTCAGTCATCAGGTGCCTCCAGTTAGGGAGCGCTCTCTGCAACGCTGCTCCGAAGGCTCACTGGCCACAGTTGAATGCTCTGAGTTATCTACCTCCCTCTAGGCTTTAGCAGGGACATGTCTGAGGCAGAGACACCCAGGCAGGGGCCAGGCGGATCACGCAGGCTCGGCTGCCGGTAACTGGCCCTCCACTGCCAACAGATCAGAGACCTGCAGGCCAAACTGCGGGAGCTGCAGCTGCAGTACCAGGCTAGCATGGACGAGCAGGGGCGGCTCCTGGCCGTGCAGGAGCAGCTGGAGGGGCAGCTGCAGTGCTGCCAGGAAGAGCTTCGCCAACTCAAAGAGAAGAGGTCCTCTGCTGCCAAAGAAACCAAGGGAAAGAATGGCAATAAGAACACGAACAAGAACGCCAATGGGGTTACACATAAAAAGGTGGCCAAGCCAAACCTGGAGAATTCTGAGGGCTGCTTTGAGGCTGGAAAGGTGAGTAGGAACCGTAGTAGCCAGACAAGCAGGAGGTTAAAGGAGATCCTGGGAGGAAGAATCATCCCTGCTTCCATTCCGACCAGGGGAAGTATGTGTCAAGAAGCTTCTGGGATCTCTAATGTGTCCAGAATAGTCCATCCTAGTGGCGATTTGGTACCCCCTCTTCCTGGGAAGGCGGGGGAGAGCGGGATGCAGCCCACCCAGACCTGGCACGACAGCTTCTCGGCTGGCCGACTCTTTCGATCCGTCCAGTGCGGTTTTCTGCACCCCCTGTTCTTCCTGGGGTCACATGCCCAAGAGAAGGACTAAATGGATGAAAAGAGAGGAATTTGTTCAAAGCAGTGGTGTACACATAGGTGGAAGAGGATTGGATAAAATGGGAGTCGCCAGGCTGAGGTTGGAAGTGGCAGTTGAGGAGGAGACTCCCTAGCTCTGCTTGGAAATGGCCAGAGAGATGAGGTTCGGGTCCAGAGAGGCCGGGGGTGACTGCCCTCCGCCCTGTGTGCTCTCCGTGCACCCTGACAAGCTGGGAAGCAGCGCGTTCTTGAGAGGGCTCAGCATCGTCGTGCGGGTGGGGACCAGCAGGTCACAGCATCCCCATCCTGCCCCGCCCCTGCCCCGCAGAGTCTGGAGGTGGTGCTCTACTACAAGGCCAGCCAGATGGCCTTGGATGATCTAACAAAAGAGGGAAAGAAGGAGGAAATGAAAGCGGAAAAGGAGGAGGAGAAGAAGGAGGCATCCTGGGCTGACCTAGTTTCTGAGCCATCAGACCCTAAAGAGGTCGAACCCCAAGAAGATCAGGCGGAGGGGTTCGAGGAGGCCCGCAGCCAGGAGGGCAAGGAGGAAGCCGACCAAGAGGAGGACGAGGATGAAGCTGCGGAGGAAAACAACCCCCTCAAACTTTCTGAGAGCAAAAAGGTAACAGAAGCCAAAGGCTGGATCACATGGGAAATGGGCTCTTGGGCGCAGGTGCCCAGCGTTTGGGGGCAACCCGGCCCTCGGATGGACCTTGGCAGAGTCGGGGCCAGCGAGCTCTGCGGCACAGCCCCGGGGGAAGGGGGACGCAGAGGTGGGCTTGGGGAGAGCAGCGTCTGCGGGAAGCGGCGGCCTTAGGCAGCCGGCTGCGGAGCTGCCTCACCAAGACCACCTGCTCTGGGAACCAGGGTGGGCCGGTTGGAGTCCCGCCTCGGTTCCTTCACGTGGTAGCGCCTGGTACTTACTTCAGGAGGGTGCTGACGGGCATTTCTGTCAGCCTGGGCCAGTCACTCCGTCCTGCTTTGCCTGAGGTGCCCTGCTACGGTTGATGTCTGGCTGTGAGGGGCGGGGAGTGGCTGGTGTCGCCCACTGGGCTCTGTGTAGGACGTGGCACGAGGCTGGGGCCAGGCTGATCAGATGTAATAGAATATTTCCGACTATACAGTAGGGGCGTTGGCCAGACTAGGGAGACCAGCCAGAGTCCTAACCCGTTAGTACCGGATCTTGAAAGGTCGGGCTGGGACCAGCCTGGTCCGTGTACCAACTGTACAAAAGTATTTCTCTGCGTTGACAACTGCACATCTATCCAAGTACACGCCCACTGAATCCCTGCCCTGGGTGACATTCACGGAGGGCTCTGACTTCTGAAGGGTTTGAGTAGTGACTGACTCAATCTTTACAAGTTCTTTCTGAACAGGGGAAGAAAATAAGCCACTTGTGATGGGATGACCCAGTCAGCTTGAAGGTTATCTGGAATCTTCCAGCAGTTCAGTCTGCTGCACTGGCTAAGCACCCAGTTACAGTTCTCTTAACCTGGTGGCAGAGGACGGGGAGTTCGCCTTGTGGCTGAGCGGTAACGAACCCAACTAGTATCCATGAAGAGGCGGGTTCGGTTCCTGGCCCTGCTCAGTAGGTTAAGGACCCAGCATTGCTGTGAGCTGTGGTATGGGTTGCAGACACGGCTCGGATCTGGCGTTGCTGTGGCTGTGGTGTACACCGGCAGCTGTAGCTCCAATTTGAACCCTAACGTCCTTATGCCACAAGTACAGCCCTAAAAAACAGAGAAAGAAAGAAAAAAAAAAAAAAAAACCAGCTTTGTGGCAGAGGACTGTTACTTAGGATGTGAAAAGTGGGATAACCACAGCCCTTTCTCCACTGTTCTGTTTCTTTGAATTCTTCATATCCCGCCACATGCTGGTTCAGAGGCACATAGATTTCCATGCTTTCCAGGTGCCACATTTCTAAACACCTAACCAGATTTTTCTCCTTCAAAGTCAAGTACATTCCCTGTGTCTACACATAGAAGGGGCCCTTTGCCTCAGTGGGTCCTGCATCTTGTACAGGCAGCTCTACTGGCACACACGTGACCACTGGCACATCCAGTTTCTCTCTGAAAGATGGGTGCCGTCAAGAGCTAGCCCTTTGCTGGTGTGTGTTTGTTTTAGGGCATTTTGTCTCACAACTACAGCATTGGACTCCAAGGGGATGGTAGGGACCAGAGCCCAGAATACTGAGACTTGGTGGAGAGCAGCCAGAACACACGGCTAACAAAGGGACAGGTGGCCTGGCAAGAGGCTGTTCTTCCTAGAGTTACCCAGGCGAAGTTAAGACATCCTACTCGTCTGGAGAGCCCAGCTCTGCTCCCTGGCGCTCCGCTTTCCCAGTTACTGACCTACAGGAAAGGGCTAGAGACAGAACCCTTGCTTGGCAAGATTTGAGGCGGCTATGACAAGCCAGAAACGTGGACCCACCACCCACATTGGACCTAAGCCGCTGCTTAACTCGTTCGGTTTTGCGTCTTCCACAGGCCACTAGTGGGAAGTACCAGGCCCAAGCAGCGGAGAAGAAACACCACCGCTCTCGCTTACCTGTTGTTTATTTAACCTCTTGATCTCTTTCTCTTTTCCCTTTGTTTTATCATGTTCATTATCTGTTGGATTCATGTGTTGATGTCTTTTCACCCCATCTCTCATCTCCTGGTCGCTCCTCGTGCCTCTTTCTCATGTGATGTGTTGCAGCCATCCCCTGCCCCCGATCCCCCCATCTTCTCCTTGCCTCTTGTAGGCCTGGTGGTCATATCGGCTTTGCTCTGGTGCTGGTGGGCTGAGACGTCGTCCTAACGCAGGTACTGGTATTGCGTCCTCTCCTTCCGAGGGATAGAGGGAGGGTGCAGCTTGCCCTGGCCTCTCCTCTTTCCCTTTTCTCTCTGCTGCTTGCTTCTTGCTTTGCTGTTTTACGACAGGTGATATTCAGGTCTGAGTTTTAGTCCTGGCTTTTCCTTGGGCTGCCACAAAGCCCATCACATCTCGGAGCCTGTCTTTGCAACACATAGGGAGTTGGAATGCTCACTGTTGACATGGTGTGAGTTCCTGTCCCCTGGCTGGGAAAATGTGAATGATCCCAGCGTTGTGGCTACTTTCAAGCTCCCTTGACGACTGCTGATGAGCTGATGTCTGTCTGCAAGGCTGGCCTGGCTGCCTTTCGTCTTTGTTTAGCCCCAGAGCCAAGCTCTCACCTGTCACTACCCAGAATGGCAAAATAAGGCATCACTGCCTTTGCCATTGGGTGAGAGAGGAGATCTGGGGAGCTGTGACCCCCACCCCCTCAGGGTCCTTTGTATGAGGGCAGCCTCAATTTGCCCTTCAGCTTTGGCATCAAACCCCTACCATGTGACATACTTTCTACTGAGAAGTTCTCTGGTTTGGGGCTTCTGGTCTCAAAAACATCAGGATGAGAATGCCACATCCCTTTGAGGGGCCAGATTCTAGTGTGACTGGCTTCCCAAGCTAGGCTTTCTGGAGGAACTGTGGTATTGGTGAAAAGTTTCCATTAACCAGAGATGCCATGTTCTCAGGGAACCAGACTGATGTATTCTGGGCACCAGTCCATGTAATCGGATCTGTCAACAGGACACCGAATCCAGGAGGGGGAATGTGGTCTTATGGCCCAAAGTAGAACCATTCCAGGACCCATAAGTGCTTCCCCCTTGGCCTGTGTTGGCTCCTTTCTCATGCTCCCCACCCCCCGCCACTCCCACTCCCCCACCCTCTGCTCCCATCGCTGGAAATGGCGTGTAATTGGCTCAGCGCGCATGTTCAGAGTGGCCGCTGAAGCATTCGTTGGTGGCATTTATCACCATTTCCTTTCCTCCTCTTCCTTTTGTTCCTCTTCAGCCCTTCTCCTCTCTTCTTTGAGACATTCCAGTTGGTGAGAGGGGTCTCTCCCCGTACCTGTTCCTCCCTGCACACCCCCCGGTTACTGAGTCCCTGTGGGTTGAGACCCAAAGCATTCAGCCATCACCTTTCACCTACTCATACCCACCCAGGCCTGGCCAGAGTGAGAGGAAGCAGCTCCTGGGTAAGGGTCCTCCTGGGGAGCCTGGTACGTGTGCCCAGCGCCTGGCGACACTGCCGTACGCAGCTCCCCATCCAGGGACTGAGGCAGCAGAGGGGAGTGGCCGACAGTGGGCAGAGTACCTGGGTGTCTGTCTCTGCTTGTGACAGCTAAGTCTCTGGGGGCAAAATGCATAATCTGAACATTAACTTCTTCAAATGTAGGCCCCAAATGATAAATCCTCTGGTCTCCTTACATGAGGATCAGATGCATTCATGTATATGGAAGTGCTTTGTGAATAACACACCACATAAATAATGCAAAGAGTGTACGCTTACCTAATGCGTACTGTGTGCCAGCACCGTTCTAATCACCTGATATGTATGGACTCGTTTAATTTTCCCAGAAATCCAGTGAGGGGGAGCTACCATTTTGTATGTGATCTGGCTAAGGTGTAGAAAGGTTAAGTGATACAGCCAGTAAATTGCAGGTCAGATTCTAAGGTCTTAACCTTGGCAACAGATAAAATACCAATCCTGTTTCCCCTTCCATCTCTCCTCGTTTTGAGCAATTTTCCTTGGTTGCTTTCAAGTAATTAGGAAGACACCGCACAGCACCTTCTTCATGCAGCCTCTGATCCCATTAGCGCTCTTGATACCGAGGATTACATGGCCAGTTTGTTTCATGTATTTTTTTTTAAATTAACGTATAGTTGGTTTATAATGTTTTTTCAGTTTCTGTGGTATGACAAAGTGACCCAGTCACACACAGTTCCCTGTGCTGTACGGTAGGGCCCCATTGCCCATCCGTTCCAAATAAAACAGTTTGCTTCCAAAACCCCCCAACTGCCCCTCCATCCCACTCCCTCCCCCCTTTCACGTATTGTTTATAAAGCCCCTTTGCACAGTGCATATGCTAAGCATCCTCCCTCCATCCCCATCCTTGGCCTGCAGCTGAGTTTCTGGATCCAAGAATTTCAAATCCAGCATTTCCCATTTATGGAGTTCCCGTCGTGGTGCAGTGGTGTGGGTCGGCAGACATGGCTCGGATCCCGCGTTGCCGTGGCTCTGGTGTAGGCTGGTAGCTACAGCTCCAATTAGACCCCTAGCCTGGGACCCTCCATATGCTGCAGGAAGCAGCCCTAGAAAAGACAAAAAAAAAAATTTCCCATTCATTCATCTCTATTAGGCATGGCCCATTGTCCATTGTTCTCACCTATGAAGTTTTTCGTTTGTTTTTAATCTTCACCCTGTGGTTCCCAAATATTGACTTTCACTGCCAGCTTCACCTTATCCTCCAGGGTGACCAGCCACCTTCTTATCTTCGCCCACATCACAGGAGTGTTCCTCTCCCCGCTCTCAGCCAGCCCACTGGCCACTTTCAGATGCTCTCACAGCAGACGCTGTCATCCGGCTCTTGTTTCCTCAGCCTCTCCAAGGAGATTGTGGGAAATCTTGTCAAATGCCGAGAAAGTCCCCAAACACGGTTTCCTTGATCTGTCAGTTCAGTAACCGGGTCTGAAAGGAGAGCTCTGAAATTGGGAGTCACGCCTACAGGACACCCAATCCCGCCCTCTCCTCAGCCAGTCTGGAGTCTCACCTCTGCCCCGTGTAAAGGGCAGCAGTTCACATCTAAGGCGTCCAGCCCTTTCCTCCTCTAAGAACATCAGACTGACATCTTCACAGTGCGTGTTCGGACGTGAGCATCTGAGTAGGTGTTTTTTTCTAGCTCCCTCTTTCATTAGCTTCTCTCGTGGGTTACTCTGTACGTGCACCTCCAACGTGGCTTTGCTTTCCGTATCTTCTATGCCTCTGAGTAACTCTTCCCACAAATGCAAGGGATTGTCTTTGCTCTTGATTTTTGGCTTAAGAATCCTCTTTTTAGGAGTTCCCATTGTGGCTCAGCAGTACCGAACCTGACTAGCATCTATGAAGAAACAGGTTCGATCCCTGGCCTTGCTTGGTGGGTGAAGTATCTGGTGTTGCTGAGAGCTGTGGTGTGGGTCACAGATGCGGCTTGGATCCTGCCTTGCTGTGGCTGTAGCGTAGGCTGCAAAAAAAAAAAAAAGAATGAAAATCTTTTTAGATCCACTTATTCTCCAAACAAATGCATTCTCGGCATTAATGGTTCATTCTTCATCCTGACTTAAAACCATCTTCCTGATATGTTACAGCATAGCTTATGCCTCAAAACCCAAATTGTTTTTCAAGTAATGGTGTTTTAAAAAGGAATACAAATAGGAATGACTTCCCCAGGTATATATGTTTTCTTGTCCAAGATTTCATGTTGCCGAAATGATGCTTTTTTGTTGTCCCACGAATCAGCAGGATCTGCTGCGGTCTGCAGAGTCTGAAAGCCTCAGCACACTCTAGCACGTGCTCAGGAGGCCACTCCGACACGCCGGGTGACCGGGGCTGTTTTAATGACCTGGCATGTGCCTCCCAGAGCCCCTGACTGGCTTCCTTGAATTTCCTTCAAGGACCTCATTTGCCACAAAAGGGCTGGGCTGCCTGAGAACCTCACGTTTGCCTGGGCTCCGTGGTGCCCTTGCCTCCCCCCACCCGCCGCCAGTCTTAGTGTCCTCTTGACTCTGAGGTCACTTCTCCATCAAGCGGTTGATGCCGCTGCTTTTCCCACGGGCCCAAATTTACCCTCGTTTTCTTGCCATGGCATCCGATCCTTTCTCCTGCAATCTCTTGGCCACCCTGAAGTCTGCTCCCGAGCTTGCTCCTTCGCACAGGAGCTGGCCTTCTGCTGACTCCGTGAGGCATGAACACAGGCACTCGCCCCAGGCGGTGCTCGTAGTGTTGTTCCCGACCCCTAGTGGGGCCGGGACTAAGGCCACAGTGTCTCCAGCGGTTACCCAGGAGGTAAGAGAGACCGGGCCGTGATGCTTCTCACTTCGCTCTCCAGCACCAGCAGGCAGGGATCTCTGGCTCAGGGAGGGGTTCAGAAGGCTGGACACTCACCGTTTGTCTTTGGTCCCCACAGAACATGTTTGGGATGTGGAAGCCTATGGTGTTCTTGGCTCTTGCAGCTGTGGCTCTGTATGTGTTACCCAACATGCGACCGCAGGAGACAGAGTTCTGCCTCATGGAGTGATGGCGGGCCTGGGCCAGCCGAGAGGGCAGATCCCCAGTGGCCACTACCCTCAGCTTTGGGCAGGACACACCGTGCCAGAGCCCCCGCCCCACCCATATGTTCCACGTGTCCCCATCTCCTTAGCCTCAGCCACTCGGGCTGGAAAGGCTTATGGGGAACTACTGGCTCCCATCTCCTGCCTCGTCTAAGGACCTAGGTTCCTTGTAATTAAATGTCAGCTGAATGAAATGAGACTTTGTGGCTTTTTATTTGTTGACTACCTCACAACACAGAACGACTGGGTTAAAGGCAGCTACTCACTTAAGGTTTCTAAGTACGACTCCTCACCCTACCGACGACCTCAGAACTGAAGCTGGCTCTTTGTGCTGCCAGCCGAATCACAGATGGATTGTTCCGCACCTCCTAACCCTCCCAAGGAGCCCAGCTGTGTGCAGAGAAGTGGAACAATCTGGGTGCTTTGGGTGAGGGGGGCCAAATGACCTGCCCTTGGGTTCTGTGCTCAAATCTACTGTGAGAAGATGTGTGTGTGAGCCTTCACGGGTCAGTTCTTACCATTTCTCAAGGGGTGTGCTCTCAGCGATGAATTAATAATCACTCAGGGGCCTGCAGTAAACACATTCAGTGAAGGGACTGCGTACAGAAGGCAGAGTCCGGAGAACCAACAAGCAGTAATGAAGTCCCCAGGCACCCGAGCAGAGCCGTGGAAAGTGGCTACCCTCCCAGGCCTGCGGGGGAAAGGGGAGGGAGCAAGAGCTGGAGGCCTGGAAGGGGTGGGGGGTGTGGCCCGTGTCAGGTGTCAGAGCCGCAGTGAAGGGGGGCAGTTGATGTGCTCCTCCACCCACTCTTCCCATTTGCCAGTTTCCCATGGGTGCCTGTCATTGGCTGATCCCAACTGGGAGCCAGAGAGCAGAAGTACCCAGGTGACGGTTTTTCAAGGCCAGCCTCCTGGATTTCAGGAGCTAGGCACAGGACTGAAAAGTGATCCAATTGGGGATGAGCAGAATGACGATAATTTATGTCTTCCTGGTGACTTCGTTCCTATGGAACCCTTCATGATGGGTGGTCTCATCATGGACGTTTCCATACAGAAGCCCCCAAGTGTATTCCTGAGCCAGAGTGGGCTGCTTGGTCCCCTGTCTGCTGGGTTCCTGGGACCCTCTCTCTGCCTCCTTCCCACTTGATACCCCAGGAGTTTCATTCACCCAAATATCCAAAGCAACACATACGTACAGAGTATGTACCGTGGTGGGCACTGCTAAGCTAAATGAATTCATTTCTTCCTGGGTCTTTTCCTAGGGGGAATAAGTAGCAAGGACATTTCAAATTAGGAGATTTAAAAATTGTGTGCAGGAGTTCCCGTCGCGGCGCAGTGGTTAACGAATCCGACTGGGAACCACGAGGTGGTTGCGGGTTCAACCCCCGGCCTTGCTCAATGGGTTAAGGATCCGGCGTTGCCATGAGCTGTGGTGTAGGTCGCAGACGTGGCTTGGATCCCGCGTTGCTGTGGCTGTGGCGTAGGCCAGTGGCTACAGCTCCAATTCGACCCCTAGCCTGGGAACCTCCATATGCTGTGGGAGTGGCCCAAGAAATAGCAAAAAAAGACAAAAAAAAAAAAAAAAATTGTGCGCAGCCCAGAGGAGTGACAAGGCTGACTGACCAGGAGTCTTTCCAGCAGGCCTGGGGCCAGTGCTGAAATCATGACCAGCCCCTACACACAGGGCTGCACCTGGGCAGATTGAAGGCCATTCCTCGGGCCCCTTCTGCCTCCCTCTAAAGAGCTTCTCTTCGAAAATAGGGCTGATTTAGGGTGACCTAGCCCCTTGCTACTCAAAGCATGGCCCACACACAGTATCTACATTTTAACAGGATCCCCAGTTGACTAGTAGGCACAATAAAATTTGAGAAGCACAGCACTTAATTATATTGGATTGTGGATTCTCAGTTGTAACCTAATTGAAATTCCTTTCCAATCCACCTGCTACCACTGCCTCTTTGCTATTAAGTGTAGTGAAGCACTGCTTTTTTTAGGGCCCCACCTGCAGCACATGAAAGTTCCTGGGCTAGGGGTCAAATGAGAGCTGCAACTGCCGGCCTACACCACAGCCAAGGCAACACCTGACCTGAGCCGCATCTGCAGCCGGGGCTGTAGCAAGCGAGGTCCTTAACCGACCGAGCGAGGCCAGGGATCAAACCCACATCGTCACAGAGACAACGTCGGCTTCTTAACCTGCTGAGCCACACACCAGAACTCCGAAACTCTGCTTTTTATCCACTTTAGTCCAGCCACCAGCTAGCTGGAGAACATGTGTGGGAAAGGACTGGAAGATTACCCACTGCTGAGCAGCACTGCTTTAACTTCGGATTTGGAGCCAAGACGGAGGTCGTGGTCTGGTAGGCAGTCAGCTCCCAGTCAGGACATTACCTGGCTCTTGCCAGGCCCCAAACCCAGAGCCCGCACAGACAGGAAAGAGGTCCCTTGCCTCAGCCTCCTTGCTTAGAATACAGAGCACTTCCCTTGAGGATACCTGGCCTCTGTTGGCTCATTTTCGAATACCCTGCTCTTCTTTGGTGTGGGTTCTGTGCTTCCCGGTTCTGCTAATGCACTGGTAGCAGAGTAGATTAAAGAGGTCTGCCTGTGTTTAATGTGAAATGGTCCCCTGAGCTTAGCCTGAAGTCTACAGGGGTGTCTCCTAGAAGCCGCAAGGAGGCATGCAGTCAGGTCCAGACCCAGATAGAACCAAGGACCCAAAACACCTCCAGGGGGCTCCATCTCCCCTCTCTAGGGCCCTCTGCACAACTGCTTCCTTTCTGCTCTCTCCCTGCCCTGCCATCTCCTCTGTTCTCCCTCCCAGGCTACGTGGCAGAGCACACCACCTGCCACCCCTGTCAAGGACCAGCTGCTGGTGGGGGGCACAGTAGGTGGGCCTGAAGATCACAAGGGCTCTAACTATGATTCTGGTAGCTGGAGTGTTAGGATGCAGTGAAGGGAAGAGGGGAGCAATGGGAGATACTGGCAGTGGACTCGACAGGGGATGGACACGGCTGTGAGGATGGCCTAGCTCACTAGGACCCTCTTGGTCCCCAGGGTACCAGCAGAGGAAGCAAACTCTTTTTTTTTTTTTCTGATCCTCTATCAGCTGCCAGGCACCACGCTAATCACTTTACATGTTATCTCCTTTCATCTTTACACATGAAAAAAAGTCCCTATGAGGAGTTCCCTCATGGCTCAGTGGGTTAAGGATCCAGTGTTTTCACTGCTGTGGCTCTGGTGATAGCTGTGGCTCGGGTTCGAATGCTGACCTGGGAACTTCCGCATGCTGTGAGCATGGCCAAAAAAAAAAAAAAAAAAAAAAAAAAATCCCTATGGGAGTATGATTAACTCTATTTTGTGGATGAGAAAATCGAGGCCCCAAAGAGTGACATTATTTGCCCAAGGTTTCAGAAGCAGAAGAGAGGAGGCTGGCATTCAGCCTATGGATCTTTCCACCCTACCACACCTGGGTCACGGCCACAGTCAGTAATCCCAGACTGATCTAAGTGTCTGCTATGAGCCTGGCCAGCCTGGTGCCATCCCGGTGACATCCCAGGCACCTAAGGAAATGGCCCTAGTTCCAGAAAAAGATTTTCAAACATGGCCCAATGGACCTGCTCCCTCAGATTCTGCTCAGCCCAAGTTAAATATGGCCAATGTCAGTGGCTGACAAGCTGTGCCCCTTGATGGGAGAGGCAGGGCCAGGTGAAAAGCCAGGCAACCTGGTCTCCTGAGACAGGTCAGCGGGTGGTGAGTCAGGGGGCTATAAACAGCCTGTTGGCCACAGGCAACACTGCCCCAAATACTCAGCTGATGAAACCCCCTGTAAGCCCCTCTCTGTGTCCCTGCCTGGCTCACGGAGGAACACATCAGCCTCTCTCAGGGAGGGGGTCCCGCTTGGCAGGCCCTAGGACCAGCCTTGGGCACGATGTGTTCCAGCCCTCATGGCTGGGCCTGGGGCCTGGGCTCATGGGCTATATTGAGGGCTGAGTCACCAGTCCGCGCCTGGATCAGGCTGATTGTGACTGGCTGGCTGCAGCCTGAGTCAGGCCCTGATTTATCCTGGAGAGCGACAGGCTCGGGTTTCTGGGGAGAAGGGGGGTGAGAAGGGTGCCGGGAACCATCCCTGGCACTGGGCACCCCTCTGCGGACCATCCACTCACTCCTCTGGGGCTGCCCGCAGACCTCCACTGGAGAGAAGGCCCGAGAAGGGGGAGGGAGGGTTCTCGCTCCACTTGCTGTCTTCCCTCTGAACACCCCCCACCTTCGGGGAGGCCCTCAGCTTACTAAGGGACCTCAGGTCATGCCCACGAAACAGGACCATGAGCCATTAGGGTCTGTAAAGGGCTGTCAGCTCCAGATAAACGTTACCCCTTCCTCTTCTGCCCGGAGGCTCAGGGAGAGGCACCCATCCTTAATCAGATCTACACCTCAGGGCTTCAAAGACAACATCACTGAATCCTGAGCTGGCACCTCAGGTTGGGTGACAGAAGTCTGCCTTCACGCAGACACACACACACACACACACATACACACACACAACTTCCCTTGTGAGACCCAGCTACGTGTCATGTGTCCCCAGGAGCTGGGCATCTCTCCACAGGATCTCTCCATCAGCACTCATGCCTAATGGTTGGTTTTGGCCATGGGATAAGGTGGCATGGGGGGAAGGAGAGTTCTGGAGATAGGGAAGGAGGGGTGCCAACAGGAGAGTGGAATTCCTGAGCACCTCGTCACAGGCAGCCGACAGAACATGAGCCGCTGGGGCCCAAGCTATTTATATCCTGCCTGTCACTATCAGGGCCCCCAGAGCTCCCCCCCGCAACAAGCCACGCACAGCAGGTCCTTTTTCTGTTTCTGGTCCCTTCTCTACCCCTCCCCCCCCCCCAACTAATGAGGAGGGAAAGAAATCATTCAGGAACCTCTTTTGCCAGAAACACTGCCCCCTACAAAGCTCCCGAATTGCTTCCCGAGAGCTCCAGAACAGGGATTGCCCTCGTCCTGCCCTCAGAGATGCCTACTTCTCTTTTCCTTGTCACCAGGCCTGGTGGGAGAAGAGGAATAAGGTGGAAGGATTCACCAGACACCTCCCAAATTTCCGTTATCACACAACTTGAGTCGGGGCCCAAACTTATGGGACCAGAAGGATGGGAAAGAGGAGAAAGTCTGACCTAAAGGGGACACCAGGAGGTGTGGGACACACACATCCTACAGAATTGCAGGATACGTATTCTCTTTACACAAGTATGTCCTTCTGCTTTTCCAGCTCACCCCAGGCCAGCTGCTCTCTTTAAGTGTCTCCGTTGCCCTGCTGTCACCACTCCCTAGGCCTCCAGCTGCCTTGGTTTACCCCGAGCCCAGTCCTGCCCAGGCCTCCTGGCAGGCTCCCTGGGGCTCTCCCTGCCCACCAGCCCCAAAGTGTCTCCCCTTGGCTGCTCTAGGCCGGGCTCTCCTGTCTCTGTCTGGCTAACCTGCCCTTTGACTTGAAGGATCTGCCCTGTGGCCCAAATGGGCACACTGCCCAGGGGGCTTCCGGGTACTACTGTACCGAGGCCCTCCCTCCCCTCTCATCACCTTGGTTGAGTCAGAACTGGGGGTGGGGGGGCACCGTGTGACTCACTGGGTACCCTTCTCCTGAGCTCAGCTTCATTCTGAGAGGATGAGGACAAACAGGCTGGTGACAGGGACACTGAGTCAGGGGTAGCCGCCGTCTTTCCCCTGGGACCCTGGGTTTGGGCTTCAGGTGAGACTTTTTACCCATCAAGGGGAGCACCCCTACTCTAAGGCTTCTCGGGTTGGGCAGCGTCTGTCTATCTGCACACAAGCACACACACTTCCCTTCCCTGTCCGCAGGTGGACAATACCCTGGGCTAGACGCCAGGACTCCCAGGCCCTGTCAACAGCCCTGCCACCAACCAATCCAGAAAGTTCTGTCAACACCCGATCAGCGTGTTTTGCCCTAACCACTGGACTTAGTTTCCCCAGGAGCCTCTCATCTCGCCGGTGGCGGGGTATATGCCCGACCGGCGATGTTCAGCTTTGGGGTGTTGGCGGCCCTCACCCCTCACTTTCCAGCTCTGCTCTCCACCTTTCCCGCGCGGCGGCGGCGGCGGCGCCCGGCCCCGAGCCTCCCCGGGGCCGCGCCCCGGGCCGGGGGCGGTAGACCCCCTCCCGCGGGCGGCCGGGTGGGGGAGGGGGAGGGAGGCGGGGCCGGCGGGCTCGGCGCGGCCCCCACCCGCGGGCCGGGCGGCATTCCTGGGAGGCCGGCGCTCTGACGTGGACCCGGGGGCCGCGGGCGCGGCGGGGGGGACGCGGCCCGGGGGCTTCTTAAACCCCCCGCCCCAGCCCAGCCCGCACTTCCCGAGCACCGCTCCGCCCCCGGAGGGAGAGAGACCGAGAGAGCGCCCGCGGCCGAGGAGCCGAGGAGGCCCGCCGAGTCCCGCCAGCCAGAGGCGCGAGAGAAGTTGAGAGCAGCGCACCGCGCAGCGCAGAGCCGCGAGTCCCGCGATCGCGCCCCGACAGCGCCTCCAGCCCGAGCCCAGCCCGCCGCCCCCAGCCAGACCCCAGCCGGCAGCGCAGCCCCCGCCCCAGCCGGCGCCGGAATGATGAACAACAGCGGTTACTCCGAGGCCGCGGGCCTCGGCCTGGGCGACGAGGTGGACGACATGCCCTCTACAGAGAAGGACCTGGCCGAGGACGCGCCGTGGAAGAAGATCCAGCAGAACACGTTCACTCGCTGGTGCAATGAGCACCTCAAGTGCGTGGGCAAGCGCCTGACCGACCTGCAGCGAGACCTCAGCGACGGGCTGCGCCTCATCGCGCTGCTCGAGGTGCTCAGCCAGAAGCGCATGTACCGCAAGTTTCACCCGCGCCCCAACTTCCGCCAGATGAAGCTGGAGAACGTGTCCGTGGCCCTCGAGTTCCTCGAGCGCGAGCATATCAAGCTCGTGTCCATCGGTCAGTGCGGGCAGGGAGGGGGACATACCCCGAGGAGGGGCTGGCCGGTGGGGCCAGGGGACGCAGGTGCCGGGTGGGCGCGCGGAGAGCCGAGACAGGGCGGGGAGCGCCCCGGCTCCGGGAGGGGACCCTGGCTCGGCTCTCCCGCCCGCCGACACAGGCGCGCCGGGCCCGGCCCTCACATCCCTCTCTGGACGGCTGGCATCCCGAGGGGGCCCAGGGGAGTCCAGACCCGACTGTTCTGAGTCCTCCAGCTTCAGCCTCCCTCGCACGCTCCCAGCGACCCGCCTCCACTCATCGTCCCCTTTCCTGCCCTCCGCAACCCAGGCCAGGCTTGAGAGGACAGGGCCAGGGACCAACACGGATTCCCGGGGGCACCTCCCCCCAAACAAAGCAAATGGCTTCTCAGTCTCCTAGCACCTCCACCGCGGAGGAGCGGCTGAAGACAGGTCCCGAGCGCTGCCCGATCTCAGCGCTCAGAGGGAGAGCTGGGGGCCGGGCGGGCGCGGGGCCCGGGCCCCCCGCAGGCATGTGCTCGGCAGCTGGGTTCGGGCGCAGGGGCCTGGGCGGGCAGGGCCCAGCCTCGGAAACCTAAAAAGGCTCTGAGCGACCGCGGGGATCCTTAACCCCTGCCTGTCCTCCACCGGCTCCAACCAGCCGGGGAAGGGGCTCCCTCCCGTCCACGCCCGGCCCCAACCCACCCCCTAGCCCCTGATTGGCTGCGGCTAATAGTCTGGGCTGAGGGGTGGGAGGGAAGGCCTGGAGAAGGGAGGAAGTCTTTGAGTGTAACCAGATTTGGAAGGTGTGTCACTGCTGGGTGGGGGTGGGGAGGCACTCCAGCGTTGGGAGTGGGGAGCCAAGGGTGGGCTCTGAGAAGAGAGGGGCAGGCCCTGCAGTCATCCTCGCAAGCTGGGGGCCTAGCGAACCCCCTCCTCCTGTGGTGAGCTCTCCAGAGCCTTGCCTTGATTTGCAGGAAAGGGCCCCTTGGCGGGGTGCACCCCCAGGCACCAGGAAGGGAGATTCACAGGGGGTCTGATACCCCCCAGGCTACCCCAGAGACTTATTTAGATAATTGAAGGTCTGTCCACACCCCAGCCCCCTCAGGGCATCTCTGGGCCGCCTGAATTAGCAGCTGAGGTCAGTCTGGGGCCCTTTGCCCTGTCCGGCCCCCTCTCTAGGCCTTACCCCCTCCTGCCCCAATTCTGCCCCCCCCACCCCACCCTCACTGGCCTGGAAATAGCCCTGCCTCCGTGACACAGCAGATGTCTCTGAGCTTTCCAGAAGGACAAGCCTGAGGACAGGGGGTGGGGGAGGGGGTCCTGGTATATGTATTAGAGCTGAGGGCTGCTTGAGAGCTTCTGTGGTGGGGGGGGCAGGGGTCAGAGAGGAGTCAGGCCAGGGGGCGGCCATCCCCCAGCAGCTGGAATTTGACCGACTGGACTGATTGTCCCAGGTGGGGTCTCAGGGGGACAGCCTGGGGCCTCACCAGGACTTTATAGGAAATGGCTCAGCCTTGCCCTCCCCTCACCGCTGTGGGGGCGCTCGGCCCCTCTCCAGGCCTCATCCTTCCTGAGCACACCTCGCCCCTCCCCCACGGCGGTGCCTGGCTCCGGCCCCCTTGGCTCAACTGTGTGTGGAGAGGCCGGCTCAGAATAGAGGGGGAAGAAGCAAAAGTTGGTTTGGGGGGCGGGAGGGAACCCTCCATTCCCCTTCCTGCAGAGGGGTAGGGGAACCGGCCCCATTTGGGCCAAGTGGCTCATTCCCTCCGCCACCGATGAGATAAGCTGTCAGCAATTCAGCTGCTAGACCTGAGGCTGAGGCTGGAGGGGAAGGGGCACAGCCGGCAGGGGCTGCCCAACCCCGGGGAGATGTAGCGGGTTCCCCACCAGGCAGGCATCCTGCTTCCTCTAGTTCCTTCTGGCCTGGGGGTGGGAAGGGGTTGGCGTGGGGCCTCCTGGGCATCATGTCAGGACTGAAATTGGCTATCTGGGCACCTGGGAGGAGGTCAAAAAGATCCCCCACTTCCTTTTCTAGGCGCAGGGTGGGAGCGGGTAGCTGAGCAGCGCCCCTGAAGGAGGTAGGGGTACTCAGCCTGGGTTGAAGGAGCCGAGTGCCCTTCTTACCCCCGCCACCCCCTCGGCCCCTCCGAACAAAGAGGCCTGTGAGGCGGCTCTGTCCCGCAGCTGTTCCCCAGTTGCTATTCCTTCTCCGTGAGCCAAGCAAGCGCCAAGGGAGGGGCTGGAGGGGGCAGCAGCTGTCCCGGCACCTCCCTCCCTGGGCCCTCTCTCCTCCCCCTCCACTCAAAGCCTGGGGTGGCCTCAGGGACTGGCTCCTCCCACCCCTTTGGTGGTATCCCCAGTGGGGTCCGAAGGAGGAAGCCTGGCTTGTACAGAGCGCTCCCCCTCCGCCTGGCCTCCGAGGGGGCGGAGAGAGAGGAAGGTCACTGCTCCCAGAGGGGGACGCTAGACCCACCCCTCTCCTGCCGACCTGGACCACTTGCTGTCTGGCCCAGGGCCCGTTGCTGGGGAGAAGCTTCTCCCTGATGCAAATATGAATGAGTCCCCCCACCCCAAACAACACCCCACCACCACCCATTCCCCAACCCCAGCAGCCTCAAGGCCTCCCTTCCAGGGATCTGGCTTCAGTTTGCAAAAAGCACTTCTGGGTGTACAAGCACCAGCTTTGGAGGCTGGGTTGTGAGAGGCTGTGAGGCTCTGGGTGTCAAGACTGTGAAAGTGTCCTAGGCCTCTGTGTGTGTGTGTGTGTGTGTGTGTGTGTGTGTGTGTGTGTGTGTGTTTGAGAGAGAAAGTGCTAAAGCACCAGGAGGCTGGGAGTGAGTGTGTCATGGAATCTGCACGCTGCCAAACCATTGTGCTGCAGTGGAGCCAGGGGGAGAGGGGCGGGCCTGGGGAGCTGCTGGGGAAGGAAAGATGAATCAGTGAAAGGGTGGGGGAGCCAAGGGGACCAGAGCCCCGGGCCAGAGAGGCTGAGATAACGTCCTGGGGGCAGGTGGGGGGGGGCAGTGCTGGGGTTCCCCAGGCCTTCACCCTCCTAAGGTCATCCTCCAAGCTCTAGAGGAGGAGGTCAGGAAAAGATGTGTAAGGGCTACCTCCAGCCCCACCCTTTCCCATCTCCCCGGCAACGCTAGTAAACAAGGCTTGTCTTCTGCCCCCTCCCAACCTCATTAGCTCAGGGAAGCTAATGGCTTTCAGGCCTGTACAGTCCTTGACAAGTAAGCTGGTTCCCAAGCCTCTACACTCCAGGCCACCCTCGGCCCCTGGATGTTTCTCTCTGGCTCTTAAAGGGAACTAGGCCCCCCCAGTCTTGGGGTTCAAATTCTGGTCCATAGTATTCCTTAAAGGAGGGGATGGGTCGAGAATGTCAGCTCCTGAGACTTGAGTCCACATGGGTAACATTCCCCGGGCTCTTGCGAAATCTCACTGTCCCCTATCACTTAAGAACACGGACTTTTTAGCCTTAACGGAATGTGCCCGGCACCCTCTTCCTCCACCCAGACCTTCGTGCCAAAAGCCTTTTTATAGCATTCAGAGTAGAATTTGGCTGGAACCAAGTTGGTGCTGCTCCTCTCCAACTTCAGGTTTTAAAAAATTCATTCATTCAACCAGTATTTAGTGAGATTCTACTGCGTCCTAAGCTCCGGGTATAGAGAGATAAATTACAGTGAAGGAAAGAAGCCAGACCAATTAAAAGAAGACTGTATGATTCTATTCATATGAAACTCTAGAAAATGCAGACTAATCTATAGTGACCAAGAGCAGATCCGCTGATGCCCGGGAAGGGCGGCCGGGGAAGGGCAGGACTGACGGATCACGAAGGAAAGGAAAGTTTGCGGAAGGGTGGCTGTGTTGACTTGTCTTGATCTGTGGTGTTGGCTTTGTCAGTATAAACATACCGTGAAAAGTTATCCAGTAATACTTTCTCCTATATCCAGATCGTTGTACATCAGGCATCCCTCAGTGAAACTGTTTAAAAAAGAAAGGAAACAGTGAAAAGTGTCTGTCCCCGAGTGGCCCACCATCTTGCACAACTGCACCCATGTCTGTAGCCCATAGGGGGCCCCCCAAGCACCGTGGTAGAGGTGAAAGTAGCCGCCACCGCTGCTGCTGCCGCCGCTGCCGTAGGGACACTTTGGGAAGCAGCTTCATTCTTTTTTTTTTCTTTTTAGGGCCGCACTCTCGGCATATGGAGGTTCCCAGGCTGGGGGTCCAAGCGGAGCTATAGCTGCCGGCCTACACCACAGCCACAGCAACGCCGGATCCTTAACCCACTGAGCAAGGCCCGGGTTCGAACCCTCAACCTCATGGTTCTTAGTCGGATTCGTTTCCACTGCACCATGACGGGAACTCCTGGGAAGGAGCCTCATCCTAAAGGGAGAGGAAGAATCATCAACCCGGGCCTCTGGGGCTGAGCCTCGCAGGAGGGAGGGATTTTGGTTGGCAGAGAAGGGGTAAGTTCCAGAAGGAGGAGGCCTGACCCCAGCGCTGGAGCAGCAGCCTCTGGAGCTGGGCAGGGGAGGGAGGGCGCTGTGCCCGAAGAAAGTCTGGGCGGCAGAGGGTGGGGCCCTTCTGAGCCCAGCTTGTCCCCTCGCTCTGCAGACAGCAAGGCCATCGTGGATGGGAACCTGAAGCTGATCCTGGGCCTGATCTGGACCCTGATCCTGCACTACTCCATCTCCATGCCCATGTGGGAGGATGAGGACGACGAGGATGCTCGCAAGCAGACGCCCAAGCAGAGGCTGCTCGGCTGGATCCAGAACAAGGTGCCCCAGCTGCCCATCACCAACTTCAACCGTGACTGGCAGGACGGCAAAGCTCTGGGCGCCCTGGTGGACAACTGCGCCCCTGGTGAGTGGGCCTGCGGCACACGGCGGACCCCTGAGCCCAGAAGGAGGGCTGAGATAAGCTGGTGACGCCCAGGCTTCCATCTGTCAGAATGAAGGTCTCAGGGCTGGGGGATCAGGAGCCCTGCTCCAGCTGAGAAGCACGGCTGGAGTGAGGTCCTTCCGGATGCGTTGCCAGATCCCTCAGTGGCGGGATTAGGTATTACAGACAAGGACACTGAGGGCCAGAGAAGGCCAGTGGCTTGTCCAGGATCACACAGCTTATCTGTGGCAGGACCGAACCAGAGCCCAGGACCTTGACTCCCTGCACCATGAATTTCCCACTTTGCTGCATGGGTGCCACGTCCCCTCAGCCGGGAGAAAGCTAATGTGATGGCACTTACAGAAGGAAGGCCAGGACTTAGACCCAGGACGGAGACCCTGGGACAGTTTTGAGAAAGGGTTGAAGCCCAGGATGATGTGGGCTGAGGCTGGTGTGATACCGCTCTGTGGCAGGCGATCGAGCCCTGCCCTCGCTCCATGGAGGCCCTGGCCTGGTCAGGTGGGGGCAGCTCAGGGCCCAGGCATCACAGGCTAGAGCCGTGTCCCGGGCACAGCTCCCTTTCTGTCCTCTGGAAAGATAGGTGTGGGTGACGCCTCCTGAAAAGATAAGTCTCCTCGTCTAGGCTGGCCTCTGGGGAGCCATGTCCCCTAGGGGTCAGCCGGGGAGCAGGGGGTGGGAGGCGGGGGCACCGGCCGCCTGGGAAGCATTCCCAGCTGCTGAGCCATTGCCCTCAGCTGGTGGGGCTGCCAGCAGTGAGCTCAGCTGTTCTGGCCAGTCATGGATTCCGGCCTGTGAGCTGGCCCCCTCCCCGCCAGCGAGCATCGCCCTCCTCCTGCAGCTCTGGCTTGGACCAGGCACCCCCTCACCCCTTGCACCCCTTCCCAAGGGTGACTTGCGGCTGCCTCAGCATTCCTGGGTAACCAGGGAGAAGAACCTATCCTCTCTCAACAGGCCCTTCATTGCCTCTGTTTCCCCAAGTGGGTAATTAGGCAGGAGAGAGGCTAATGCTCTAAAGCTGCTGGGGGAGGTGCTTGGGGATCTAGGGCTTCAGGGCAGCGGTGAGACTTTCAAGGAGCGGGGTCAGCGGGTGTGTGGGGCAGGGACTGCCCGCCCGAGGCGGGAGAGGCCTGTGAGGGGTGCCCCCACTGGAGTTTGGAGTTCGGCGCTGGGGGTCTGTGCCGGGGCCTGGCCAGGCAGGAGGCCGGCTGGCAGGGCTGGTGCCAGGCCGCGTCAGCCGCGGCAGAAAGGCCTCATTGTTGGTGCTAGGGAGGGCTGCTGGGCCTCTAAGCAGCAATGGGCATCCCAGCTGAGGGGCTGTAACGTCGGGGGTCAGAGGAACCTGGCCGGTCAGCGGCCTAGAGCTGCGTGGGACGGAGGGGGAGCCCACAGCTGGCGAGGGAGTTGGATGAGCAGGTGCTCTGCATCCTGGCTGACTGCTTCCCCCTAATCATCACCTCCCTCCGCCATCCCACCAGGCCTCTGCCCCGACTGGGAGGCCTGGGACCCCAACCAGCCTGTGGAGAACGCCCGGGAGGCCATGCAGCAGGCAGACGACTGGCTCGGGGTGCCCCAGGTACACTGGCAGGCGGACAGGGTGGCGGGAGCGTCCAGGTGCCAGCGGGCCAAGCGTGGAGTTGGGTCTCCGAGGATACCTGGTCAGGATGTGGGCGAGAACCGGGCTTGCAGGGGAAGGTGGGCCCCCTGGAACTCCGTCTGTCTCTGCACAGGTGATCGCGCCCGAGGAGATTGTGGACCCCAATGTGGATGAGCACTCTGTCATGACCTACCTGTCCCAGTTCCCCAAGGCCAAACTCAAACCCGGTGCCCCTGTTCGCTCCAAGCAGCTGAACCCCAAGAAGGCCATCGCCTACGGGCCTGGTATGTGCTGAGCCCTGCCAGCCCTCCCCGGGCAGCGGGCACAGGCCAGGCTGGACCTCCCTAAGCGCTCTGCCTCTGCCCCGCAGGCATCGAGCCCCAGGGCAACACCGTGCTACAGCCGGCGCACTTCACCGTGCAGACCGTGGATGCCGGCGTGGGCGAGGTGCTGGTCTACATCGAGGATCCCGAGGGCCACACCGAGGAGGTTTGGAGAGGCCACTGGGCACAGGAGGGATTCGCAGGGGGTGAGACAGAGGCCATAGGCCCGCAGCTGGAATGGCCTGGAGATGGCTGCCAGAGCCACCCACTGTGCCCGAGACGGGGGAGGCCCCCCGAAGCAGGAGCTGTGGGTCAGGAGAGGCCGCAGCCACTGTTGAGTGCCAGTCCTTTCCCTTCCCAATAGGCCAAGGTGGTTCCCAACAACGACAAGGACCGCACCTACGCTGTCTCCTACGTGCCCAAGGTCGCGGGCTTGCACAAGGTATCTCTCTCCAGGACCCCACCCCCGCTCCGCCCCACCCTCTTGGTTCTGCTCACATCCTTGGCTCTGGTGGAGCAGACCCCTCTCTCAGCTTGCACCGCACCCATCTCCCACCCTCCTTGGCTCTGCCCTGCCCCTCCACCCCCTCTCGCCGCCGCTCTCCTCTAGAAGCTAACCTTTGGCCCTTGACCCCCAGGTGACCGTGCTCTTTGCTGGCCAGAACATCGAACGCAGCCCCTTTGAGGTGAACGTGGGCATGGCGCTGGGGGATGCCAACAAGGTGTCAGCCCGTGGTCCTGGCCTAGAGCCTGTGGGCAACGTGGCCAACAAACCCACCTACTTTGACATCTACACTGCGGGTGAGAACAAGCCCCTGACACCCCCCCGACCTCGCCCCCAACTGTGCCTGGGTGTTCTGCAGAGGGGGCTGGGGCAGGGTCCCCGCTGGAGGCAGTGGTCTTGGGGGGAGGGAGCCCTGAGCAGCTGCGCGTGTCCTGAATGGGGGCTGATGGCGGTTGTCATGACAGGGGCCGGCACTGGTGATGTTGCCGTGGTGATCGTGGACCCGCAGGGCCGGCGGGACACAGTGGAGGTGGCCCTGGAGGACAAGGGCGACAGCACGTTCCGTTGCACATACAGGCCTGTGATGGAGGGGCCCCACACAGTGCATGTGGCCTTCGCTGGCGCCCCCATCACCCGCAGCCCTTTCCCCGTCCACGTGGCAGAAGGTAAAGACCCTTCCCCCATTCCCATGATCCCCCGGGCCAAGGCCAGGACACAGCATTGCCACCAAATTCCAAGGCTGAGGATTTATGTGGGAAATGAGGCACTAAATCCAGGGGTGGGTAGGGAGCCCTCTTAGGGCTTAAAATGCGCAGAAGGAAGAGCCAAGGGCTGGGGCTCTCGAGGTCGGCTCTCCATCCTCTGCCCCCAAGGAGGGTCAGGAGGCTACCGTGAAGGATACCAGACAGTGCCACCGTGGAAGGGCTGGGGGGGAGGTGACAGAGCCTCATGGGGGGGGCTGTGTATAGGAAGCGCCTGTACCCCAGGCCCTCAGGTGGTGACTCTCCACTCGATTCTCTCTCTGCCACTCAGAGCCCTTGCCGCCGCTCGCCCCCTCCGTGCCCATCGTCCACCAGGCCAAGAGAGTGGTGCCACGTTAGTACACTCCAGCGGAGGCGGGGCCGGGCATGGCCATAGCTGACTGGCCTCACCTGTGCTGTGTGGCATGGCCCAAGCGGTGTGGAATCGCCCCCTTCCGTGGCATTCTGTGACAGGCCCCAGGTTCCATGCCTTTGCCTATGTTCTGTGGCACATCTAGTTTATTTGCCACTTGCCTGATGGAGTCTGTGACAAAGATCTCGGTTCTGTGCCATCGCCTGTGTTCCGTGGCAGGCTCCGGGTTCCGTGTCATTGCCTGTTCTGTGGCAGTACCCAGGTTCTGTGCCATCGCCTGTGTTCCATGGCAGTACCCAGGTTCCGTGCCATTGTCTGTGTTCTGTGGCAGGCCTGGATTATATGCTGCTGCCTGTTTGGTGGCACCTTGTGGGCTCTATGCCATTTTATGTGTTCCGTGGCAGCCTGAGATCACTGTTTTTGGCCTGTGTTCAGTAGCAAAGTCTGGGTTCCTTGCCACTGGCAGTGTTCTGTGGCAGGCTGACGTCCATGCATTGCCTGTGATCTGCAGCAGGCTTCTTGTTCTATGAATATCTCTTGTTCCACAGTGTTGCGGCGTGTTTTGTGGCATGATTTAGTTCCTAAAGCTGCTCCGGCGGCTCTGAGAGGGCTCAGATGGCTCTAGGTGGAAGGCCTTGGCGGACAGTGAAGCGCTCTTCCTTGTCTCTTTGCTCCACTCTCCGTCCAGGCTCCGCCCTGCCTTTGTCCCAGACGAGGAGCCCATTGGGAAGGGTTTCTTGTAACCAGCCTGATGAGGGGGGCCGGGGGCGCTGAGGCAGGCTGCCTGCCCAGCCTGGCTCCCGACAGCCCTCGTTGTGTCAGAGACACCAGGGAGCACGGGGAAGGCTTGCATGAGTCCATGGCCTGTGCCTGCGGGGGGTCAGGAGGATTGTGCAATGACACGGGGGATGAGGACGGAGGGGCCGAGGCTCTGTCTAGGGCCCCTCAGCACCCCCAACCTCCCCCCTCTTCTCTCCCTCCCAGCCTGTAACCCCAATGCCTGCCGCGCCTCTGGGCGGGGCTTGCAGCCCAAGGGCGTGCGCGTCAAAGAGGTGGCTGACTTCAAGGTGTTCACCAAGGGTGCTGGCAGCGGAGAGCTCAAGGTCACCGTCAAGGGACCGAGTGAGTGCCAGGGCCTAGGGCTGGTGCTGGGGGGGTAGGGGTGCAGGGAGGAAATATGGCCAGTGGTTCTGACGCTCTGAGGGCAGGGACTGCCCGCACCATGCTCTCCGGCGGGGGCTCCGAAGAGATGCTGGGACTTCAGCCACCTTGTGTTATTTCTGCCTCTTCTCCCCGTCTGCACGCGGGGAACGGTCCTCTCCCGGTGAATGCCACCGGGCTGCTGTGCACAAGGAGGACACAGGGTCCCCGCCTGGAGTTTCCACACTGCCTGACAGCACTGCCCGCGGGCTGGGCCTGGGTCTCAAGCCTCCTCATGGGGATTGAGTTGCTGGCACTCTCAGACCAGTGATCCCTCCACTTTCCGCATCTCCTCAGAGGGCACAGAGGAGCCGGTGAAGGTGCGCGACGCTGGGGATGGTGTGTTCGAGTGTGAGTACTACCCCGTGGTGCCTGGCAAGTACGTGGTGACCATCACGTGGGGCGGCTATGCCATCCCCCGCAGGTAAGCCCCAGGCAACCCCCGTGCCTTCCTATCTGGGCCCTCATAGGGCAGGAGGAGGGGGTGGGCTGCCTGGCACTCGAGGGAAGTGGAGAGGGGTACCTCTGGTGGGGGCACCTTGTGGCATTGACACTAGCTCCCTGTCTGCCCAGCCCCTTTGAGGTACAGGTGAGCCCCGAGGCAGGAATGCAGAAGGTGCGGGCCTGGGGTCCCGGTTTGGAAACCGGGCAGGTGGGCAAGTCGGCCGACTTCGTGGTGGAGGCCATTGGCACGGAGGTGGGGACCCTGGGTAAGTGGCTGGCTGGCAGCAGGTGGGAATGCTGGGGCGTGGTGTGATAGAGGGACCCTGTGGAGTGACTGGGGGACGACAGGAGGCAGGAATGCTGGTGAGCGTTGAGGTGAGCCAGGGAGATGGGACCTGGGGATGACCAGGCTGGCGATGCTGGGACAGTGATGGGGAGCATGCCTGGGGGTTCGAGTTGCCATCCGACCCTCCCCATCTTGCACCTAGGCTTCTCCATTGAGGGGCCTTCCCAGGCCAAGATCGAGTGTGACGACAAGGGCGATGGCTCCTGTGATGTGCGGTACTGGCCCACAGAGCCCGGAGAGTACGCCGTGCACGTCATCTGCGATGACGAGGACATCCGCGACTCGCCCTTCATTGCCCACATCCAGCCAGCGCCACCCGACTGCTTCCCGGACAAGGTGGGGTCCCAGCTCCAGCACACGGGCCTGGGATGGGGTGAATGCAGCCTCCTCCAGCCCCCAACCCAGCGCTCTGCTCTTGCCCCTGCACAGGTGAAGGCCTTTGGGCCCGGCCTGGAGCCCACTGGCTGCATCGTGGACAAGCCTGCCGAGTTCACCATTGATGCCCGTGCAGCTGGCAAGGGAGACCTGAAGCTTTATGCCCAGGTGGGATGTTGCTTGATCTCGCTGCCCCTCACTGCTGGGGCCCTAGGAAGGTGGGGCGGGTTAGGAAAGGGGCCTCCGGGCATCACAGGACTGAGTCTTGTGGACCCTTAAGAACTATGGAAAATTGAAAGTTTGGCTTTCTCTTATGAATGATAATCTTAAAAACATATTTTACCAAAAATAATTTTTTGTATTGGTAATTTGCCATTAAAAGATGATTTCAGTAAGACCTTAGCTTCTCAAGTGAGTTTCTCAAAATAGTGTCCACTGACTCCTAGAGCTTAATGAATATATTCTTGGGTCCAAGAGAATGAGTCTTCTTTACCAGGTTCATGGTTCAATTTGAGGAACATTGATTTAGCTGAGCTTCTCCCCTGACAACATATTTCAGAGACCTAGGCTGGGTGATCAGGCCACACAGGTAGCCTAGAACTTGGTCTCCTGGACACCCGTGTGGCCCTTGGCTCTGGCCTGGCAGGGGCCGGGCCTGTGTGTGTGCCGGGGGCTGGGTGAGCAGGAGGGCCCACAGCCAGCAGAGGGCGCGGGTGGGCAGAGGAGGGGGGAGCACTCTAAAACGTGCTTTGGTTGATGCCCATAGGACGCTGACGGCTGCCCCATCGACATCAAGGTCATCCCCAACGGCGACGGCACCTTCCGCTGCTCCTACGTGCCCACCAAGCCCATTAAGCACACCATCATCATCTCCTGGGGAGGCGTCAATGTGCCTAAGAGCCCCTTCCGGGTGCGTCTTCTGTGCCCTCCCCCGTGCCCACTGCCAAGGGCCCCAGAGGGAGGGCGAAGCCCCACATGGGAGATGTTGGCTGTCCCAGGGCCTGGGCATCACTGCCCACCCCGAGGACCCCGGGAAGAGGCCTAAGACTGGTCCTGTGAGGGCTGGGACCCAGTTGTGCTGGGGAAGGGGGTGGGCTTAGCGGGAGGGGCGCTGGGCTGAGCATGGATTCCCCCCCACAGGTGAACGTGGGAGAGGGCAGTCATCCCGAGCGGGTGAAGGTGTACGGTCCAGGCGTGGAGAAGACGGGCCTCAAGGCTAATGAACCCACCTACTTCACGGTGGACTGCAGCGAGGCGGGGCAAGGTGCACAGGGAGGGGCTGGGCAGGAGGGCTCCCTCCGCCTGCTTCCTGGCTGAGCTGAAGCGGGGGCTGGTCCCTGCAGGAGGCTGTTGAGCCTCCCACTCAGGGCCTCCTGCCTGCCTCTCCCCAGGCGACGTGAGCATTGGTATCAAGTGCGCCCCTGGCGTAGTGGGCCCCGCAGAGGCTGATATCGACTTTGACATCATCAAGAATGACAATGACACCTTCACAGTCAAGTACACACCCCCAGGGGCTGGCCGCTACACCATCATGGTGCTGTTTGCCAACCAGGTACTCTATGCTTGGCTTTGGGTTGTCACGGGCGGCTGCACCTTCGCCAAGTCTCAGCCGGCAGCTTGCAAGGCTGTCGTTTGGGGACAATTCCGCAGCCACTGAGTATCTCCTGTGTGCAGGCGGCATGTCTCAGAGGAAACAAAGGGGACTCTTTCGGAGACTGCCCATGTCCTCCCTGACCAAGGCTTTTCTTCCTCCAGGAGATCCCGGCCAGCCCCTTCCATATCAAGGTGGACCCATCCCATGATGCCAGCAAGGTCAAGGCTGAGGGTCCTGGGCTGAACCGCACAGGTCGGTGTCTGGGCAGGGATGGGGCTGGGTTGGGGGTGGGGCTGGGTGGCCGCCAGTCCCTCACCACCGACTCGGCCTGGGCTCCGCAGGTGTGGAGGTTGGAAAGCCCACTCACTTCACGGTGCTGACCAAGGGAGCCGGCAAGGCCAAGCTGGACGTGCACTTTGCTGGGGCCGCCAAGGGCGAAGCTGTGCGAGACTTTGAGATCATCGACAACCATGACTACTCCTACACCGTCAAGTACACGGCCGTGCAGCAGGTGTGCCCGCCCCTCCCATGTCCCGCCTGCCCTGGCTGCCCAAGGTCCTGGGTCTCCTCCAGTCTCACAGGGCCACTTCCGGATCTTGGCCCCTTTCCCGCATCCCATCCTTTCTTGCCGTGGATCCCTGAGCCTCTGGTCCACGTCGACCATGGGCATGCTGCCAGGCCATGTCTAAGCCACCAGGTCCAACCTCCCGTTGTACCCCACAGGGCAACATGGCAGTGACAGTGACCTATGGTGGAGACCCTGTCCCCAAGAGCCCCTTTGTGGTGAATGTGGCCCCCCCGCTGGACCTCAGCAAAGTCAAAGTTCAAGGGCTCAACAGCAGTAAGTAGGGCGAGAGCTGCCCTGGGATGGAGAGGAGGTGAGGGGGACAGTGGGCTGGAGTCTCTGCTCACGGGGTCCCTTGCCTTCTCCGCAGAGGTGGCCGTGGGGCAAGAACAGGCGTTCTCCGTGAACACACGAGGGGCTGGTGGTCAGGGCCAGCTGGACGTGCGGATGACCTCTCCCTCCCGACGACCCATCCCCTGCAAGCTGGAACCCGGGGGTGGCGCTGACGCGCAGGCTGTGCGCTACATGCCCCCCGAGGAGGGGCCCTACAAGGTGGACATCACCTACGACGGCCACCCGGTACCTGGCAGTCCCTTTGCCGTGGAGGGTGTCCTGCCTCCCGACCCCTCCAAGGTGAGGAAGTGGGGGCTGCTGGGGGCTTGTGGGGAAGACGGGTAAGTCGTAGGTGCAGAGGCCAGAGGGATTTAGGTCGTGGACTGAGCACAGCCGAGGACCTGGGCCAAGGCTGTCCCCAGCCTCAGGACCTGCCTTCCAAACAGCTTAGTGATTAAGAGCCTGTCCTTGGATGGGACCTGGGTTTCAATCCCAGCTCCATCAACTGGGCCAAATTCGTCTCTCTGCCTGCGTTTCCTCACGTGGGGTTGATAGAAGGACTCGGTCTGTGGCAGCTGCTACACTTGCAAGTGCTTAGCTGATTCGGGAGCCATGAAGGCGGGCGTGGGCGTGGCCAGGTGCAGTCACTTCACACACCTGCTCCTTCCTCTAGGTTTGCGCTTACGGCCCTGGCCTTAAGGGCGGGCTGGTAGGCACGCCAGCGCCCTTCTCCATCGACACCAAGGGGGCGGGCACAGGAGGCCTGGGGCTGACTGTGGAGGGCCCCTGCGAGGCCAAGATCGAGTGCCAGGACAACGGTGATGGCTCGTGTGCTGTCAGCTACCTGCCCACGGAGCCGGGCGAGTACACCATCAACATCCTGTTCGCCGAAGCCCATATCCCCGGCTCTCCCTTCAAGGCTACCATCCGGCCTGTGTTCGACCCGAGCAAGGTGCGGGCCAGCGGGCCGGGCCTGGAGCGAGGCAAGGCTGGCGAGGCAGCCACCTTCACTGTGGACTGCTCAGAGGCGGGCGAGGCTGAGCTGACCATCGAGATCCTGTCGGACGCCGGGGTCAAGGCCGAGGTGCTGATCCACAACAATGCCGACGGCACCTACCACATCACCTACAGCCCCGCCTTCCCTGGCACCTACACCATCACCATCAAGTACGGCGGGCACCCCGTACCCAAGTTTCCCACCCGTGTCCATGTGCAGCCTGCTGTCGACACCAGCGGCGTCAAGGTCTCGGGGCCCGGGGTGGAGCCGCATGGTGAGTGAGAGAGAGGAGCCTGGAGCCGTTCTTGTCGCTAATCAGGGAGGGAGGAGAGCAGGCCTGAGGGCTCGGCGGGCCAGCATGGGGGAAGGGAGGGCTTTGGGGCAGCCCTGGCGTCTTTAGGGCCCCGGTACCCCAGAGAAGGCATCAAAGCCAAGGACAGGACATGGAGCTTTGCCTCTGGTCTTGTGGCAAAATTGCATCTGCCCCCGGGCATTTTTCTGGGAAGATCCTCAACATGCATCAACTTAAGGGGTCCCTGATCTGAAAGGCTCAGGAGCTTGCTCTCGGTAGTAGAGAGGGAAAGCTTTGAACTTGAGCTTTCCTCAAAAGGAGACGGTTTAGGGAGTTCCCGTCGTGGCTCAGTGGTTAATGAATCCGATCAGAAACCATGAGGTTGAGGGTTCGATCCCTGGCCTCGCTTAGTGGGTTAAGGATCCAGCATTGCCGTGAGTTGTGGTGTGGATCGCACATGAGGCTCAGATCCTGTGTTGCTGTGGCTCTGGCGTAGGCCGGCGGCTACAGCTCCAATTAGACCCCTAGCCTGGGAACCTCCATATGCCGTGGGAATGGCCCTAGAAAAGAGAAAAAAAAAGAAGAAAAAAAAAAAAGAGAGATGGTTTGCAGAGGTCTGTGAGCACCAGTTACCATCTGCTGGGTGCCAGACCCTGAGCGGGGCATGGGGGTGGGGGTGCAGAGGGAGGTAAGACCCAGGCCTGCCCTCCAGGGGCCCGCAGCCGGCTGAGGAGTCGCTGAATGATGAAGGGCGTGAGGCGGGCAGGGCCTGGAGCTCGCAGGGCTGAGGAGGTGCTGAGGGGTGGTGGGGCGGGGGGGGGGGTGGGAGGAGGAGCGGCCTCGGAGCTGAGGAGGGAGGGCAAGGGCGGGCAGCTGGGTGAAGGCCGCCCCCTGCCCATGCTGAGCGCTCATCTCCTGGGCCCAGGTGTCCTGCGTGAGGTGACCACCGAGTTCACTGTGGACGCAAGATCCCTAACAGCCACGGGTGGCAACCACGTGACGGCGCGCGTGCTCAACCCCTCAGGCGCTAAGACAGACACCTACGTGACTGACAACGGGGACGGCACCTACCGGGTGCAGTACACAGCCTACGAAGAGGGTGAGGGGCTGGGCTGAGTGGGGCTGGCGGGGCTCTGATCCCGGCATTTCCCGGGGTGGTGGGCTGGTGGGGGCCGTGCACACCCTGACTTGCACCGCGGGGCTGCCTTCCAGGCGTGCATTTGGTGGAGGTGCTCTACGATGACGTAGCTGTGCCCAAGAGCCCCTTCCGAGTGGGTGTGACGGAGGGCTGTGACCCCACCCGCGTCCGGGCCTTTGGGCCAGGCCTGGAGGGTGGCTTGGTTAACAAGGCCAACCGCTTCACTGTGGAAACCAGGTAACCCCCCTTTCCTCATCTTGATTGACTCTGATGCTGTCGGCCCCCTTCATCCTTCTGTGTGTGCCTGAGCTCCATCCCGTCCCGTCCAGGGAGCAGACCTCCCCTCGTGTTCCAGCCCCTGTAGCTGGTCCCTTCTCAGCTGGGCCCCCAGCCCCATTCAGCGGCTCCCCCACCCCCAACTTGCTGTGTTCTGGTGTAGCTGCTAAAGGGTGTCATCTTGCAGGGGAGCTGGAACCGGGGGCCTAGGTCTGGCCATTGAGGGCCCCTCAGAAGCCAAGATGTCCTGCAAGGACAACAAGGACGGAAGCTGCACGGTGGAGTACATCCCCTTCACCCCTGGAGACTACGACGTCAACATCACCTTCGGGGGCCGGCCCATCCCAGGTGTGCACGGAGGGGCTGGGGCTGGGGCTGGGGAGGCAGCGGGAGGCCTGCCCAGTGAGACGGAGACTGGAAGGAAGTCGGATGTGAGACTTGTCCCTAGAGCAGGATGGCCACGAGCCCCGCCAGCAGGCAGGGAGCAGAGCTGGCAGGCACGGGTGCTGTGGTCATGGTCAAGGGGCAGGGTGGTGGGTACCGTTTATTCCCAGAGGCCCAGTGTTGGCATCCTGGCCCTTTGAGTTCTATCACTCAGACACAGTCCAAGCCACTGTGGCTGGCTTGGCAAGGACAACCTCTCACACCCTCTCACTCTCAGTGTCAGCAGAACAAGGGCCCCACCCTGCCCTCTTGCAGGGCCAAGCAGCTCGGGCAGGGCGGGAGCCAGGGGGGTCATGCCTAACTAATATTACATAACTCAGGACTGCTGAAATTGAACTCCCCCCCATCTAATTTCATGCTGCCAAAAACGCATTTTCTTTTATAATATATTCCATTTTTAATATTTTATTAATTTAGGAAGGCCTTCTTTCCAGCCTCTGTCCTAAATAAGTGGGTTTGCCAAGGCCTTGGTCCGCAGTCAGTTTATTTCTCCTTGTTTGTGATTTCTTACCAATTTCCTGAGCACTTGAACATTTGGCCTGGCCTCCCTGGGGCATTGCAAACACAGGGAAGGCCTCCTTCTCTTGGCTCCTCGGTGTCAGGGAGACCCTCCCGGGCAGGCAGATAGATGTCCTTCTCCTCGCAGGAAGCCCCTTCCGGGTGCCGGTGAAGGATGTGGTGGACCCTGGGAAGGTGAAGTGCTCGGGCCCAGGGCTGGGAGCTGGTGTCAGAGCCCGGGTACCCCAGACCTTCACAGTGGACTGCAGCCAGGCCGGCCGGGCCCCCCTGCAGGTGGCCGTGCTCAGCCCCACAGGTATGGACTGTCTGGGGCAGGGTGGAGGGAGGCGGGACAGGGTGCCAGGAGGCTCTGCTGACCCTGCTCCCCTTGTCCAGGAGTGGCTGAGCCTGTGGAGGTGCGTGACAATGGAGATGGCACCCACACTGTCCACTACACCCCGGCCACTGATGGGCCCTACACGGTAGCTGTCAAGTATGCCGACCAGGAGGTGCCACGCAGGTGAGGCCCGGCTTTCGGCTCCTGTGTTGTGCTGCGCTCTGGGGGCACCCCTCCCACTTGAATTGACCTCATCCGATCTCTGCTGCCCCCTCCCACTCTTCCTCTGCAGGGGGGGGGCCCTGCCTGTCTTCACCACCCTGGAGGCAGCACGGCCCCAGGGGCTCTCCTCCGCCTGGGCTGTGCCCCCAGGTAGCCATTAAATTAGCAATTTAGGAAGAGGCATCAGAGAGCTACAAAGAGGTGGGAATGGGACTTACACCCTCCCCTTGAAACAAACCATAGCATCTTCCCAGCTAATGGAGGAGGAATGCTCAGGCCTTGTCAGGGGCACACCCGAGTGGCCCTCCCCTGAGACTCTGGCTGTGACCTGGTCCCTCCTCCCTCCTCCGCTCAGGAAGTGGGGAGGACTCCAGGCCCCAAATGAGATGGGACTCCACCCTCCCCCTGACCTTCAACCAACTGTCCGTCTCTTCCGCCCTTCCAGCCCCTTCAAGATCAAGGTACTTCCGGCCCATGATGCCAGCAAGGTGCGGGCCAGTGGCCCCGGCCTCAATGCCTCCGGCATCCCTGCCAGCCTGCCTGTGGAGTTCACCATTGATGCCCGGGACGCTGGCGAGGGCTTGCTCACTGTCCAGATCCTGGTGAGTCCACGCACTGCCCAGGTCCCCCAGGTCAGGGGCGGGGCACAGGCAGGCCTTGACCTCCGCTTCTCCCCCAGGATCCTGAGGGTAAGCCCAAGAAGGCCAACATCCGAGACAACGGGGATGGCACCTACACCGTGTCCTACCTGCCAGACATGAGCGGCCGGTACACCATCACCATCAAGTACGGCGGCGATGAGATCCCCTACTCGCCCTTCCGCATCCACGCCCTGCCCACGGGGGACGCCAGCAAGTGCCTCGTCACAGGTGGGCTCTCCCCCCACCTCCCCCTGCCCTCCCCCAGCACCCTCCCCACCCCCCGCCCGAGAGCAGATGGCCTCACACTCTTCTTTCTTCGCAGTGTCTATTGGTGGCCACGGCCTGGGTGAGTGGCCTTCCTCTTCCCTCTGGGCGGTGGGCTGAGGTGGCGGGGGCAGTGGGTACCTGAGGGGGGCTGGGCACAGACCCGACGGCCTCCTGACCAGGCGCGTCTGTGCTGCGGCAGGTGCCTGCCTGGGCCCCCGCATCCAGATTGGGGAAGAGACGGTGATCACAGTGGACGCCAAGGCAGCCGGCAAGGGGAAGGTGACGTGCACGGTGTCCACACCCGACGGGGCCGAGCTTGACGTGGACGTGGTCGAGAACCACGACGGGACCTTTGACATTTACTACACGGCGCCCGAGCCGGGCAAATACGTCATCACCATCCGCTTCGGAGGCGAGCACATCCCCAACAGCCCCTTCCACGTGCTGGTAAGCTCCGCGGCGGGACGGGGGTGGCGGGAAGGTGGGCCCGGCCCTTTCAGCCACAGGAAGAAACCCCCGAACCTGTGCCCAGGTCTGATGGATTCCGGGCCCAGAGGGCTCGGGAACCGAGCAGCCGCCCAGGCTGGGAGCGAGCACCTCCCTGCCTCCGGCCCCTCTGGTGGTTGGTCAGCTCTCTCTGGGGGAACATGCCATGTCCCTCTCTGACCCTCAGGCTCGCTGTCCCCATACACCTCCCCAAGGTGGCCCTGCAGGATGGTGAAGCCCCCCGCGGGCAAGCAGAGATTCCTGGTCCCTGGGCCATGTGGAGTCAGCTCCCGGTCCCTCGGGCTGGCGTGTGCTGGCCTGCCACATCCCATGCTCTCCCGTGCCTTGCCCCCCAGGCGTGTGACCCCATGCCCCACGTGGAAGAGCCCTCTGAAGTGCTGCAGCTGCACCGGCCCAGCGCCTACCCCACACACTGGGTACTGCCACCTCCCACCTGGGCCAGGCCTCGCTCTCTTCCTCCTCTTCCTTCGTTTCTTCCTTCTGTTCTTTAGTAGCCAGGGCTGGGGCACGGTTTGGGGGCCATCTCGGGGAGCAGGCGGGAGTCAGGCTGGGCAGACAGACCCCCCAGGTTGGGCATGGCACCTCTTCTCTTGCAGCTGACGCGCCTCTCCTGCCCTCTGATGTCACCATTAACCATCTTGTTCATTCCTCACTTTCTCTGATGTCAATCATGGCTCAGGCCAAGCTCCACAGCCAAGGACTGTTCTCTCTCCCCTGCTGCAGGCCACAGAGGAGCCAGTGGTACCTGTGGAGTCGATGGAGTCCATGCTGAGACCCTTCAACCTGGTCATTCCCTTCACTGTGCAGAAAGGGGAGCTCACAGGTACCGTCCTGGGGCCCTGAGGCTTGAGGGCTCAGAGGGAGCCCACCTGAGTCCAGGCTTAGCTCCCCTAGAGAGGGGCCAGAGAGGGGAAGTGAGCTACGCAAGGTCACGCAGCACGTTGAGCAGAGCTGGAATTCAGCCCTTTGCGTCCCAGCTCAGGGTTCATCCTGATGCTCCAGGTTGTCTCCTGGTGCCTGGCCTCTGAGGTGGAGGCAGAACCACATAGGAGGGGGGGCCCAGGACAGTGAGGGGATTGAGGTAGGAGTAATGAGTCTCCCACGTAACTGTGTCTGCCTGGCAGGGGAGGTACGGATGCCCTCTGGGAAGACCGCCCGGCCTAACATCACTGACAACAAAGACGGCACGATCACGGTGAGGTACGCGCCCACCGAGAAAGGCCTGCACCAGATGGGGATCAAGTATGACGGCAACCACATCCCTGGTGAGTCAGGGGCCCGGCTGGCCTGGGTTGGGCTGGGAGGAGCCCACTGTGGCTTCCTCTTTGCCTGCCTTCTTTCAACAACTATTTATTGAGCACCTGCTCTATACAGATACCATCTGAGGTCCTGGGAAGGCTGGAATCCTGCTGGGAGGCCCCTCTGGCCATGGGAAGGTGCAGGGGGTGCCGAGATAAGCTCAGGCAGCCGCTGTCCCAAGCTCACTGCTGACCCAACCCCTTCCCCCCCCCCCCCCCACACAGGGAGCCCCCTGCAGTTCTACGTGGATGCCATCAACAGCCGCCATGTCAGTGCCTACGGGCCAGGCCTGAGCCATGGCATGGTCAACAAGCCAGCCACCTTCACCATCGTCACCAAGGATGCTGGGGAAGGTGAGGGGAGCTACAGGCAAGGGCTGGGAAGGTGGTCAGCCAGTGCAGGGGTGGGGGCAGGACCTCTGATCTCAGCCCCATCTCCACCCCCAGGGGGGCTGTCCCTGGCCGTGGAAGGCCCATCCAAGGCGGAGATCACCTGCAAGGACAACAAGGATGGCACCTGCACTGTGTCCTACCTCCCCACCGCACCTGGTGACTACAGCATCATTGTGCGCTTTGACGACAAGCACATCCCAGGGAGCCCCTTCACGGCCAAGATCACAGGTGGGTGGACGTGTGGGCACACACAGCCAGCAACAGCCTCCCCAGCACACAACAGATGGGCAAGCCTGGCATGGTCAAGTCACCAGAGCCTTAGGGTAGGGCCCCCTAGAGGTGGAAGAGGTCATTTTTGGATAAATGACCTCTTCTCTACAGCACGTGAGAAACATCCAGCCATGTGCGCCTCCTTGCTTTGAAATACATCATCTTGTTCAGTTTCTTAAATCAGGATATTGATAATCCCTTTTGATAGATAAGGAAACCAATAGGCGAGAGGGGCTAAGCTGCTTGATCAGAGCCACACAGTGAATAAGGGGTCAGGGTCTAGTTTGCTGGTTCCTCAGAATCATGCAAGTCAGGATTAAAGCTTGTGTGAACCAGGAGTTTAACCCGTTCAGGCCTGGGGCATCTAGCGGATGCCAGGAGTCACACTGCCTGACACTTCAATTCTCCCAGGTGATGACTCAATGAGGACATCACAGCTGAATGTGGGCACGTCCACGGATGTGTCGCTGAAGATCACTGAGAGTGACCTGAGCCAGCTGACCGCCAGCATCCGTGCCCCCTCGGGCAACGAGGAGCCCTGCCTGCTGAAGCGCCTGCCCAACCGGCACATTGGTGAGTGTGGGGCCACGGGAGGGGCCTGGGGAGAGGAGGGGGGCTGGAAAGGGTCGCTGCCAGCCCCAGGGCTCCATTCATGTCTGATCCCCCTGCCTCCCCCCCAGGTATCTCCTTCACCCCCAAGGAGGTTGGGGAGCACGTGGTGAGCGTGCGCAAGAGCGGCAAGCACGTCACCAACAGCCCCTTCAAGATCCTGGTGGGGCCGTCTGAGATTGGGGACGCTAGCAAGGTCCGGGTCTGGGGCAAGGGTCTGTCCGAGGGACAGACGTTCCAGGTGGCGGAGTTCATCGTGGACACTCGGAACGCAGGTGCGTTTAAGAGACAGCTCAGCTGTCCCCGAGTTTCTGTCTCCCCCTTGCTCCCTGGACCCAAGAGGCCTGCCTCAGGGACTCTTCCAGACTCGCTACCCCTGACCCTCTGGGTCATGCCTGGCTCACCCTCTCCTCCTGCTGAGCCATTTGTGTCAGTGGTTATGACACAGTTTGGGTGCCTGTGGTGGAGGGAGCCTGCAGTTTGAGGAGAGGAAAGCCGAACAGCCGTGGGGCTGAAGGCGCTGTGTCCCCATTTCCCGCTAGGCTACGGGGGCCTGGGGCTGAGCATTGAAGGCCCAAGCAAGGTGGACATCAACTGTGAGGATATGGAGGATGGCACCTGCAAAGTCACCTACTGCCCCACCGAACCCGGCACCTACATCATCAACATCAAGTTTGCCGACAAGCACGTACCTGGTAAGGCTCTGGGCCGTGGCTGGGATGGGCCGGAGGCCGGAGACGAGCCATCTGAGATGCCTGGCCCTCTCCCCCCCCACAGGAAGCCCCTTCACGGTGAAGGTGACGGGGGAGGGCCGCATGAAGGAGAGCATCACGCGGCGCAGGCAGGCGCCTTCCATCGCCACCATCGGCAGCACCTGCGACCTCAACCTCAAGATCCCAGGTGGGCGCCCACAAGGGCCTGGAGGTGGCGGGGAGCCTGCCCCTCGGTGTCTGTCCTGCAGGCTCCTTTCTCACTTCCTTTCCCTCCTCCCACTCCCTGTGCCCCGCAGGGAACTGGTTCCAGATGGTGTCTGCCCAGGAGCGCCTGACACGTACCTTCACCCGCAGCAGCCACACGTACACCCGTACGGAGCGCACGGAGATCAGCAAGACGCGGGGTGGGGAGACCAAGCGCGAGGTGCGGGTGGAGGAGTCCACTCAGGTTGGCGGAGACCCCTTCCCCGCCGTCTTCGGGGACTTCCTGGGCCGGGAACGTCTGGGCTCTTTCGGCAGCATCACTCGGCAGCAAGAGGGTGAGCAGGGCCCGGCCGGGGTCCTCACAGGGAGGTCGGGTGTTCTGTCCCTTGGGACGGGGAGGGGGAGGCTGTTGGTCTGAGGGGAAGAGGGGTTTATGCGGAGGGAGGGGAGGGAAGGGCCAGGTCAGGAGCAGCCCCCGTCATCCCCCGTCACTCCCCACCTCCTGCAGGTGAGGCCAGCTCTCAGGACATGACCGCACAGGTGACCAGCCCCTCAGGCAAGACGGAGGCCGCGGAGATCGTGGAGGGGGAGGACAGCGCGTACAGCGTGCGCTTCGTGCCCCAGGAGATGGGGCCCCACACGGTCACCGTCAAGTACCGCGGCCAGCACGTGCCAGGCAGCCCCTTTCAGTTCACCGTGGGGCCACTGGGTGAAGGTGGTGCCCACAAGGTGCGGGCTGGAGGCACAGGGCTAGAGCGAGGGGTGGCCGGTGTGCCAGGTAAGGGCCAGGACAGGGGATGCGGGCAAGGTAGCCGGCAGGCTGGGCGAGGGTGCTGAAGAGCCGCCCCTGTCCCGCTTCCCTTTCTCCAGCCGAGTTCAGCATCTGGACCCGAGAAGCTGGTGCCGGGGGCCTGTCTATTGCTGTGGAGGGCCCCAGCAAGGCAGAGATTGCATTTGAGGACCGCAAAGATGGCTCCTGCGGGGTCTCCTATGTCGTCCAGGAACCAGGTGGGTGTCCACACTGGGTCTGGGCCTGCCTCGCCTTCCAGACTGGGTTTCTGTTCACCCAGGCAGGAGGCGGGGCTACCGCATTAATTCGTCACCTGGGTCCCTGCTTTCTCTGCTCTGTCTCCCTTCACCCCACCCCTCTGGGAACGTGCCTCTCTCTCCAGAGCTGAGCACTGACCCAGGGGCCTCTGCTGGGAGGAGGCGGTTCTGCCCTGCCATCTCATCCTGGGGGCTTGCTGACGGGCCTTCCCTCCCCAGGTGACTATGAGGTCTCCATCAAGTTCAATGATGAGCACATCCCGGACAGCCCCTTTGTGGTGCCCGTGGCCTCCCTCTCGGATGATGCTCGCCGTCTTACTGTCACCAGCCTCCAGGTGAGTGCCTGGGGATGGGGCCCCTCTGCCACCCTGAGAGATGGGCAGGAGAGGGGGGTGGACCCGTGTGGCCAGGGACTTAGCAGTGACCTTGCAAGGTCCAGACAGACAGATGTCCTCTCTCCCAGTGTTCGTGCAGCAGGGGCTCCATGCCCCCTTCCAGCTGCCCCTCAGGGTAATCTTAGCTTCAGGAGCCCCAGTGCCATTCCTCCTCCACTGCTACTGCTGCTCTAGAACTGGGCTCTGTGCCCCCCACCCCCGGCTTGTCCTCACCCCCCAGGAGCCTCCCTCCCCATCGGTCCACCTCCCCCATCGAGCGCTTCCAGGCCAGTCCAGGCCACGCTCCCCTTTCCTCACCGGAGCTGGGTGCTCGCAGGCCACACAGCACTGTCCTAGCACTGGCTTCTCTGCCATCGGGCTGGCTTTACGTATGGTGTCTGGGTCTCACCTCTTCAGCCAGGACAGGGCACATCATCTCATCTCCACCATGTCCAGCGCAGCCAGGTGGCCTCATCTCTTAGCGGTCTTGTTGAGGACCTTCCTGAGCTGGGCCTGGCAGCAGCAGGGACCAGGCTGGGGTGGGAGGAGGGAGCCTCTGGGCTGGACGTGCAGTGAGAGCAGTGCGGGGCTGCAGGGAGGAGCCCTCGAGACCCTCCCAGGAGTCTGAGCACCCTCTATGGCCTCTGCAGGAGACAGGGCTCAAGGTGAACCAGCCGGCGTCCTTTGCGGTGCAGCTGAACGGTGCTCGGGGTGTGATCGATGCCCGGGTGCACACGCCCTCGGGTGCCGTGGAGGAGTGCTACGTGTCCGAGCTGGACAGTGGTGAGGTGGCCCTGTCCCTGCCACGCTAGGACCTTCTGGGAAGGGGAGGGGGAAGGACAGAGGCTCACCCGCAACCTCTGCCCCCAGACAAGCACACCATCCGCTTCATCCCTCATGAGAACGGCGTCCACTCCATCGATGTCAAGTTCAACGGTGCCCACATCCCCGGCAGTCCCTTCAAGATCCGCGTCGGGGAGCAGAGCCAGGCTGGGGACCCAGGCTTGGTGTCAGCGTATGGTCCTGGGCTCGAGGGAGGCACTACAGGTGAGGGCCTGGGGCCGGAGAGGAGAGACGAGGCCTGGGCCCAGGCCCATCCCAGCTGAGCACCCCAAGCCCTGCCCGCCCACACTTTTGCTACCTTTGGTCCCCAGGAGTGTCATCCGAGTTCATCGTCAACACCTTGAATGCGGGCTCAGGGGCCTTATCTGTCACCATCGACGGCCCCTCCAAGGTGCAGCTAGACTGTCGGGAGTGTCCTGAGGGGCACGTGGTTACCTATACTCCCATGGCTCCTGGCAACTACCTCATTGCCATCAAGTATGGTGGCCCCCAGCACATTGTGGGCAGCCCCTTCAAGGCCAAAGTCACAGGTGAGTGTCCTGGGTGGGAGGCGGTCCCTCCAGCCCAGCCCATCCTGGCTGGCTCCAGTGGCCATTCCCATCCGGGTCCCAGTCTGCCCCAAACAGCAGACTCGGGGTACCGAGAACGAAGCAGGCCTGACTTTACACAGGGCGCTGTTCTCTACACTCTGCATAAGGACTCATGGAGCTCACTTAAAAAAAAAAATCAAATCCTGGAGTTTTCCTTGGGGCTCCGTGGGTCACGAACCTGACTAGTATCCATGAGGACGCGGGTCTGATCCCAGGCACCGCTTGGTGGGTTAAGGGTCCAGCGTTGCTGTGAGCTGTGGTGTGGGTCGCAGACATGGCTCGGATCCCACGTTGCTGTGGCTCCAATTCGACCCCTAGTGTGGGAACTTTCGTATGCCGCAGTTGTGGCCCTAAAAAGCATACCCCCAAGAAAAAAAAAAAATCAAATCTTTCCTCTTTGTCACTGTCCATCACTAGGGTGACTCTCCCCTATGGCGGCTGCCCAAGATTTTTCTTAACGGCCCTCCTTCCCACACTTCTGGGTTCCAGAAAGACAGATAATCAGTAAACATTTAACCAGTTCTCCTTTGGAAGCTGCATTAAGGACTAGTTGGATGTGTTTCTTTTTAAGAGAAGACTCTACCCTGGGACCTGGGTTCCCAGACAAAGCCTGAGGGTGGGGGGCGGAGGCATCAGAGGCCCCAGACCTGGGGATCAGCTGGCCCTGGAGCCCGCAGGCCGGGCTCGGCTGGAACGGGCTGCTGTAGCCGAGGCGGCAACCGTGAGGCTGTCGGTGCCGGCACAGGGCCCACCGTCCAGGGAAGGGCGGGCTTCTGACCCGGCTCGTGGCCACGCCACCCTGCCCTCAGGTCCCCGGCTGTCAGGAGGCCACAGCCTTCACGAGACCTCCACGGTTCTGGTGGAGACTGTGACCAAGTCGTCCTCAAGCCGGGGCTCCAGCTACAGCTCCATCCCCAAGTTCTCCTCGGATGCCAGCAAGGTGGTGACGCGGGGCCCCGGGCTGTCCCAGGCCTTTGTGGGCCAGAAGAACTCCTTCACCGTGGACTGCAGCAAAGCAGGTAGGCTGCGGGGAGAGGGGGCGGTCTCCCCCGGGGGGCGAGGGCGCGGGAACAAGGGGCCGGTGGCCGCGCGCAGCGTGAGCCCGACCCTTGCCACCTCCCTTCCAGGCACCAACATGATGATGGTGGGCGTGCACGGGCCCAAGACCCCCTGTGAGGAGGTGTACGTGAAGCACGTGGGGAACCGGGTCTACAACGTCACCTACACCGTCAAGGAGAAAGGGGACTACATCCTCATTGTCAAGTGGGGCGACGAAAGTGTCCCCGGAAGCCCCTTCAAAGTCAACGTGCCCTGAATCCCAGACGTGCCTCCCCCAGCCTCGGCCCCCACCTCCAGCCAAACACACTCACTCACCCACACACACACACACACAAATGGGCCACACCCAGATGCACACGCGCAGAATCAGACACCACAACCACCTGCCCTGGGGCGAGGAAGGTGTGGCCCTGTCCCCCTTCCTGCCAGGTCCCTGGCTTGACGGGCCTCGTCTGTCTCAGGGCAGTGTCCCTTGCCTCAAAGGTGACATGAGGATGGACTGGGGGTTGGGGGGCCAGGGAAGCCCTGAGTTTTCTGGTGGGGCTGAGGCCAGTGGGGGAGCACATGTTTGGGGGTATCTGCGTGTGTGACACCCTCAAACTGCACTGCCGGCCCGGCCTCCTTGCCACTGAGGACTGCGCCCAGTCCCTCTGGTGGCACAAGCCCAGAGTGGTAAGGACTTGGAAAAGAAAGCACAGTCGGAGGGGAAAATGGACCCGGGGGTGGCGGCAGCAGCAGCCTTGGCACCGGGCCTGGCCCTAGGTGACTGCGATCCCAGCCAGGCTTCCTGGGGGACTGATCTCTCTCTCTCCTTTTTTTTTTTTTTTATGATTGCACAGCTCTGCCCCACGGGGGGGCCTTTTTTACACACTGCGAGGCCCAGCTTTCTGGGGGGACTTTTGCACATGTCATGCGGCTCAGCTGGGAGCCGCTTAGGTGGAAAGCTCCAAATAAAGTGCGGCCTGTCGCAGAGGCTTGGCTGTGTCTTGTGTGTGTGCTCCCTATGGCTGGCCACCTCTGGCCACTGACACTGCACCTGGCCCTGGGAGGCAGAGGCCAGCTGCCTGTCCCCTGGAGGACTGACTCAGGCCAAAGGGAAGGCCACCCCTCTGGGACATCTATTTGAGAAGGTCTAGATAGAATCTTGGCAGGGCTTGCTCCTCAGATTCCTGGAAAGCTGATGGGTGGGAGAGAGGGGTGGACGCGAGGTTCTAGAAGACGGCCCTAGGACCACCGGGACGCCAATTTCTGTTCAGCCTCATCTCAAGGATGTTCTCAAAATTAGGACCTTAAAACGGCACTGACTCAAGCAGGCAGGGCCTCACCCCGCAGGCAGGCGGAACCACATGCACACCCAGGACCCTTTCGCTCCAGCCAGGGCCTGGGTCAGAACTGGGCCGGCTCCCTCTCCACCTCCAGCCCTGACCTCACTTAAGGCCTCCTTCCTGCCCTGCACCTTCCTGACCCACCAGCCAGCTTCCTCTGACCTGCCCTCCGCACTGCAGTGGGGGGTCACATTAAAGGGACCATGGCTCCCTTCTGCTCCTGGCTGGTCTACGCATCTTAACAAGGTCTCTAGGTTCAGCCCCCCTACCCACTCATTCCAGAAGCCTCCGAGTCGGGCAGTGTGTCCATTCCCCACCGCACCCTCCACCTCGGACCCTCTTCATAACCTAGTTTCCCAGGCACCTGTGCTGCGGTTTGGGCCCCTGCCCAGGAACACCCTTGCCTCTCCACCCCATCCTCCTGGCCAACAGGAAGCTTTCCCGAAGCCCTCCCTGTCCTCCCAGGTCAGCCCCGCAGCTCTCATCCTGCCCTGGGGCACGCCTGGCTGCATATCCCACCCTCAGCTGGGACCAAGTGTCTGAGGCTCGGCCGCCCCGCCAGAACCCTGGGAGGTCTAACACCGATAGGCATGAGGAATGAATAAATGACGCGCCAGTAGCCTGAGCAGGGCAAGGCAGCATTTCACGCATCCCCCAACTCTAGACTCACGGCCGATGTTTCAGCACGTGGTGCTGCGTCGCCGGAGAAAACCCGCACCCATGGCCTGGCTCCGATTCTCAGCCCTACCCCCACCCACCTCTTCACTCAGTAGCCGTCTGCCTCCTGGCTCCTCTAAGTTTCCTTCCCTTCCCCCTCCTGAATCCTGCCCTCAAGACCCCTCCAGGGCCTCTCTTTCTGTATGTCTACCCCCTCCCCTGTGATATTTTTCACTCTCCCCCTCAATCCCAAGGGAGCTCCTTGAGGACAGAAGTCATATTTTATCAGTCTGTGTCCTAAACCTCTTCTTGGCCCCCTCTGATAAATGCTGGTTGAATGAAATCACGAGTGATATATGTGGCACTGTCCCAGCTCCCTACCTGACCTGAAAGACCCTTTGAAGGCAGGACCCATTGTCAAGTATTCAACTACTTATGGTCATTAAGGGCCAGCTCTGTCCAGGCTTCTACACCCACCCTCCCTCCCTCCCTCCCTGCCTTCCCACCCACTTTTCCCCCAGATGTGAGCGTTTTCCTGCAAGGTTAGCTGGCTCCTGCCTCAGCTTCAGCTGCCCTCCCCGGACTGCAGGATGGCCTCAGGTGCCGAGCATTTAGGGACTTCATCTCACTTAATTCTAACCGCCCTATGAGGCAGTTATCAGTTAACCGCCCTATGAGGCGGTTATCTGAAAAGACCAAGGTCCCGAACATTTCAGGGATGAGTCCCAAATCACAGCTCTGAGCAGCAGGGCTGAGATTCAAACCAGGTGTGCCCAAATCCCCAGCCTACCACACAGTGAACCCCTATCTGCATGTCTCAAGTGCTCTAAACTTGCAAATCACATGCCAGACGCCAGGATGCCTGCTCTTTAAAAGGGCGGGGGAGCAAGCGGACCTTTCTTCAACATGTTCACCGCATAGCGTTCAGGAATGTTACTCCTGACCACCCCAGCCGCATAGGCCAGAAACCTGGAAGCACCCTATCACTCCCCAAACTAGTTCCGTCCATGCTGTCTCTAAACCCCTCTTGACTCCACCTGCTTCTCCACATTCGCCATCACCACCACTACATGGGTTCTGGCCACCACTCTCTCTCCACAATGGTTTCTCCTCTTTTAGTCTGGCCTCGGCACACGGCATGGTCTCCATGCTATCTCTAAAACTTGAACCTGGCCGTTTCATTCTCTTCAACTAAATCCTTCAGGGGTTTCAGCGTAACTTCAGTCGTCCTCAGGGTAACTTCCAGATTCTTTAGCTTTTCTTGAAGGCACTGATGCTCTCTAGCCCTAAGTCTTTGCACGTGCTGTTCCTCTTCCCCAGAACACCCTCTTGCCCTCATTTTTTTTTTCTTTCCTTACAGCTGCACCTGTGGCTTATGGAAGTTCCCAAGCTAGGGGTCAAATCAGAGCCGCAGCTGCCAGCCTACATCACAGCTACACCGGATCCGACCTGCACCTGCGACCTACGCCGCAGTTTGCGGCAACGCCTGATCCTTAACCCTGAGTGAGGTCAGGGATGGAACCCCTATCCTCCCAGAGATTAGTCAGGTTCTTACCCGCTAAGCCACGATGGGTACTCCTTCGTCCTCATTTCTATCCCCTTCATCCTGCTAGCGACCTTCTCTGTGCGCTCCCTCTCCCACAGATTAGTTACACCTGATGTGGGCTTCCACATACTTCTCACGTTTCAGCAAATAACACACTGCTTTGTGAATCCTCTATCGCACTAGAGAGTATCATCAACTTATCCATCCTCTTATTAACTGAATATGTACTAGTTGTTAACCGTCTGCCATAGTTACATAAACAGTCGGTACAAGACTCGGACCTTACCCTCGAGAACGGGAACTGTCTTGTCGGCGTCTCGGCATCTTAACACAGCAAAAGGCTCGACACGTTTGTAGAAGAAGGATCGAACTTGCCTGCGCAACCCGGGGAGGCCGCTCGGACTTCTGGGAACCGTAGGCCCCGGGAACGGCCCTCCCTTTATAGCGCAGGCGTATGCAGATTCGGGCGCCTTTGCTGTTGTTGCGCATGTCCCAGGAGGCGGAGTGGTGGAACTGCGCATGTCTAAAGAGCCGGGGGTGGGGCCGAAGAGGCGGGGCACTGCGAACCCGGAGCTCGGTGACACCCGGCGGTCGCGGCTGGCTGTCTGACTCTGAGGATGGCGGGGAGGGGGAAGCTAATTGCGGTGATCGGAGACGAAGACACGGTGACTGGCTTCCTGCTGGGCGGCATAGGGGAGCTTAACAAAAACCGCCACCCTAATTTCCTGGTGGTGGAGAAGGATACAACCATCAATGAGATCGAAGACACTTTCCGGTACGGTTGCCCGCAAGGCCTGAACGCGACCTTCTGGGGTCTGGTGGGAGTGCGGGGAGAAGGCGGGGGTGTCGCTGGGCGTCCAGACGTTGGCCGAAGTGTCAGATCCCGTCCTCGACGGTCTGGAAAGTCGGTCCACCCACCTATCCGGAGCGAAGGCCTACGCGCCCCAAGTTCCCTTTAGGGGCTTGGTGGGGCCGAGGCTATGTCGGGTCCACAAACTCCCTTCTCACATGACCGTGTGTCAGGAAAGAAGGGGAACAGAGCTCGTGACGGGCGGGCACCACCCTTTGGCCCAACCTGGCCCGCGAGAGCTGGGCGTCCAGTGCACCCAAGCCCCACAAAGGGTCAGTCTCAGATCCTCTGCAGGGGTTCCCCCAGTTCACCCGTAGAGCAGGCTCCGGTCACTGCAAGCAGTCGACTCTTTTGCGAGTTGGCTTCTAAAGGAACCACACATTCAGTGAGTGGACTCGAGCTTTTCTTTGTGTTTTCATCTCCCTTAGAGGCTCTCACAATCGTGATGTAAGGCCATGGTTATTCCCACGTATAAGCGAGAAGACTGAAGCTCAGAGAGGTCAAGGCACATTCTAAAGTCATACGATTCACAAGAGACCTAGTGGGGATTTGAACCCTGTCCCTCCCTTTCTGCCTTTCTTAAGCCAGGTCTACTCTCTGCTTGTGCAGCTCTCCTTGGTCTGCTTTGGAATTTCCCATTGTCCTGAGCCCAGCGGACAGAATATCAGGACTTCTGCTAAGACCTTACACTTCAAATCTTCGTTTCCTGGCCTGGCTTAAGAGCAGTAGCTTTAAAATGTGGGTGCAGGCATGTCCCTTAATCCAGGAGGCGTCCTGGTGACTAGAGTGGAGGATGCTTGCCCCCTGTTCTTTCCCACACCCTTTCTTCTAGGGCCCCGGTGCCAAGTCTCTCAGGAACAAACCACTCTTGCCTGTTTCCCCCTAAACAGCCCAGCCCTGAGCCGCTGGCTGAGACTGGTTCCTGTTGCCTGGGGTATGTTAGGCCCTGCGCAGAGAAGCTCATCTCTGCTGATCAGTCCAGTAAAGTGATCCAAGTTGTCATGAGAGAAGGGCAAATTTTACTTCAAGAACTTTCCAACCAAAGGGACTTCAGAAAATCATCAGGTCTATGGAGTTCCTGTCATGGCTCAGCAGAAACGAATCTGATTACATCCATGAGGATGCAGGTTCGATCCCTGGCCTTGCTCAGTGGCTTGAGGATCTGGTGTTGCGTGACCTGTGGTGTGGCTCGCAGACGTGGCTTGGATCTGGCGTGGCTGTGGCTGTGGCTTAGGCCAGTGCTGCAGCTCCAGATTAACACATAAGTAAATTAATGAATGAGTAGATGATCACAAGAAAGAGCCCAGTGCCTGGTTCTCTCTGTGAGGAAAGTGCGATTCCTTCGTTTACTGATTTTTCCTCTCCCTGTTGTGTTCTTGGCTCAGGCCAGACCTCCCCTCTGAACCACCTCCTGCCCTCATCAGGGTAGACCTTGAGTTGTCTCAACAATGCCTCCCCCTTTAAAAACGTATCCTATCAGTGTCGCCATGAGCTGTGGTGCAGACGCGGCTCGGATCCCACGTTGCTGTGGCTCTGGCGTAGGCCAGCAGCTACAGCTCGGATTCCACCCCTAGCCTGGGAACCTCCATATGCCCCGGAAGTGGCCCTAGAAAAGGCAAAAGAAAAGAAAACAAAAAAAAGTATCCTATTTCCTTTTGAAATGTTAATGTGTTCATAGGGTTTACAAATTAATGTTTAAGGGGTATACACACTGAGAAGTCACCCCTGACCTCTTTGCTGTATTACCACCTTCCTGAATTCCCTAGATAACCACATCGGTTCTTCCTTATCTTTCCGCCCTTTAAAATTCGGATACAAAGGGACAGATCTCTTTAATCTTATCCTCTCGCTTTCTTTCCCAAAGGCAGCCTATAGAATACACCAGCACGCACCCTTATCTTCATTAGCAGTTGAGTTAGGAGCCCTCCTAGCAGGGGAAGTAGAAGCCGCGGCCCTTAGCTTTGGAATGAAATTGATGCTGAATAGAATGGAGAATTTAGCTAGAGCGACCTTTTCCTTTGTCCATCGCGCTCTGCGCACCCAGCCCGCTCCCCTCTGCAGCCCAGCCCACCACCTCAGCGTGGGTCACCCTGGCCTCCCGGCTCATCTCTCCCTACAGGCAGTTCCTCAACCGGGAGGACATCGGCATCATCCTCATCAACCAGTACATCGCAGAGATGGTGCGGCACGCGCTCGACGCCCACCAGCGCTCCATCCCAGCCGTCCTGGAGATCCCGTCCAAGGAGCACCCCTATGATGCTGCCAAGGACTCCATCCTGCGCAGGGCCAAGGGCATGTTCACGGCTGAAGACCTACGCTAGGGGGACTCCCCGCAGCCCTGCAGCCTCTCCCCAGGCTTGCGACCAGCCCTTCTCTGAGATTTGAGCCTCCGAGTTCCAATTCCCCTGCCCCTTCCCACTCCACTGAGAGGCTAGGTGAGGTGTTTCCAGGTTGCTGGGGCTCTGCCATTAAATCAAGGCCGGTTAGGGAACAGGAAGCCTGAGTCTTCACTCCACTACCTCTTCCCTGTGCTGTTACAGTGTCATTGTCGATGTTAAATTAAAATAATGTTCTTGGAGTTCCTGTCGTGGCTCAGTGGTTAACAAATCTGACTAGGAACCATGAGGTTGCCGGTTCGAACCCTAGCCTTGCTCAGTGGGTTAAGGGTCCGGCGTTGCTGTGAGCTGTGGTGTAGGTCTCAGACGTGGCTCAGATCCCACATTGCTGTGGCTCTGGCATAGGCTGGCAGCTACAGCTCTGATTAGACCCCTAGCCTGGAAACCTCCATATGCCGCGGGAGAAGCCCAAGAAATGGCAAAAAGACCAAAAAAAAATAATAATAATAATAATAATTAAAACAATGTTCTTGCTTCTCTCTGATCCAAAGCCAGGTGCTAGGAAGGACTCGATGAGGCTACGGGGGGGATTAGGCTGGCAGGCCTGGAAAGGGTTCTGCCAGAGACCCCGGCACAGAAGCGTTCGACCAGGAAGATGTGCCGGGAGGCCATAACTCAAGGACCAGCCCTCTGAATGAAAGATGACCAGCTCTGGCAGGGAGGGATGGAAAGAGGCTTGTGTCCAGACCCCCGAGGCCCCCACTCGAGTCTCTATTAGCTGGGAGGGGACCTGACCTCAAGGAATGGAAGCAGAAATCACAGAAAACCTGGAAGCCGGTGGTACCAGCCTGGGTCCTACAGAAGGTTTGGGAATCAAGGCTCTTACCTCGTGGACCCTGGCCTGAGGCCACCTCAGCAAGCAAGGCACGTGAGGTGTGCCAAGGGCATGGCCCTGTGTGATGTGGGGCTTGGTTGCCGAGTGACTGTCCCTGGGCAGCCACCTGCTGTCAGAGGACTCTGCTTGCTCTGCTCACCCCTCAGCTGCAGTCACCCTGGTCCCGCTTCTTCCGTTGCCACCATGTCACGGCACCTCAACATGGACACGGTGCTGCAGAACTTCTGGAAGGAGGAATATCTGAGGGAGAAGATGTTGGGCTGCGAATGGCACCGCAAGTACGGGTCGATGGTGAAGGCCAAGCAGAAGGCTAAGGCTGCAGCCCACCTACCCCTCAAGCTGCCCACACTGCCCCACAAAGCCCCGCCGTCCCCCCCACCTGCCCTCAAAGCCCTTCCTTCCAGAGCCCCCAGCCCTGCCCCGGAAGCTCCTATCCAGTCAGACATGCGCCCAGCACCGCCTGCCACCCGGGCCCTGCTGTATGAAGGCATCTCCCACGACTTCCAGGGCCGCTACCGCTACCTCAACACCCGCAAACTGGACATGCCAGAGACGCGCTACCACTTCCCCATCACCAGCAACTTCACGTATGGCTGGCAGCTGGGTGAGCCCCAACCTCCCGGAACTTACCTCACAAACACAGGGCACCTGCCGCAAGCCAGGCAGTGATCTTGCCACTAGGCATACGTGGACGCTATTCTGGGGCGGGGGGCATTCCAGTGGGGGATCTGAGCCGTGAACATAAGAGCAAAAGAGCCAAGTCCCATGATGAAAGTAGGCGCGATGGGGTGGGGCGTGTGCTGCTTTAGGCGGCATCGTCAGGAAAGGCCTCTCTGGGGACCTAAAGGCAGAGTGAGCTCAATGAGGAGTTGGGGTTTTATTCTAAGTGAGAGGGGAAGCCACAGAGAGTCTTAAACAGGTGAATGATACTGATTTACTTTAAAAAACAAAAAATCACCCGGAGTTCCTGTCGTGGTACAGCGAAAACAAATCCAACTAAGAGGCATGAGGTCTCGGGTTCAATCCCTGCCTTCGTTCAGTGGATTAAGGATCCGGCATTGCCTTGAGCTGTGGTGTGGGTCACAGATGCAGCTTGGATTTTGCATTGCTGTGGCTGTGGCGTAAGCTGGCAGCTGTAGCTCTGATTCAACCACTAGGCTGGGAACCTCTATATGCCGTGGGTGCAGCCCTAAAAAGCAAAAAAAAAAAAATCACCCTGACTACTCTGTAGTTAATGGCCTTTTCAGGGACAGGTGTTACCCTAGCAAGAGATGATGACGGCTTGGGCTAGGGTGATGAGCAGTAGACCTGAAATAGCTTCCAGCTATGTTTTGGAGAAAGAATCAATGAAATTTATTGATATGGGAAAAGGAATGAGAGTGCAGTGGCTTTGCCCATGGGTTTGGCTTGGTCTCCCAGGGGTGACTGGGAAGGGAGCAGGACTGGGGGCGGGGTAGTGTGAAGTCAGGTCAGGGCTGGCCGAGTCCGATGTGCATGGGGGTTGCCCTCTGTAGTGAGGTCTGAGCTGAAGATGTACATTTGGGGGTCGTCCGGATACAAGCGCTCTTTAAAACCCTGAGACTGGGTGAGCTCACCCAGGGAGCCCTGGAGGCTGGATTAACTAGGAGAAGGCAGGGCACACAGTGAGGAGTAGGGAGGTGGCATTGGCGCGAAGGCTGTCAGCTGGACCAGTGACATTGATCAGCTGGGAGGGAGAGGCGTGGAGGCAATGGTGGTGTTTGAAGAGAAAGTCAAGGTGTGGGAAAAAAGAATATTCCAGGGAGTGCCAGTGAGATTGCTGGGTGATGCAGAGTGTGCCTTTGCTGTCTGTGGTCAGGAATCTCAGGTGAGACTACTCAGTCCTGCATTTTCTCCAGCTCCTGGAGGGCCTGTGCGGAAGACGGTTGGGGATGGTTGGGGATAAACGCAGTTGAAGTTTTGCCTAAAAAAGGGTCCCCACTTTCCCCAGGGCCCTAAAGGGGGAGGAAAGGGAACAATTTCAGAACAAAAGCAGGAAGGGAGCCCCAAAAGGGGAGCAGGAAGTAGAAGGAAGCCCTATCTGCCCCGGAGAAGTCTAGCTCTGCCCGTCCCTGTGACAAGCTGGCACACAGCTGACTGGCATTTGGCCATCACTGCTGATCCCAACAGCCAACCAGCTCCCTGTTTTCGCACAGCCCCCACTCTTCAGAAGCACTTCTTTTTATTTCTTCACACAAAGTGGATACAAGATAAGCAGGTTCCTAGGGTAACGCAGGCAGGGCCGTGGTGCGCTCTGGGTTCCTTTCTCAGAAACCCATTCCTGGCTTCTGACATCTTTTTCCAGGCCCCCCAGTGAAGCAAGAACAGGTCTCCTGCAAGATGTGCCGCATGGAATCTTTCTTCCGCAAGAATGGGGCCTTCGCACTGCTTGACCCCCGGGACCTGGCCCTCTGACCCTGGGCCAGGCAGTGGGCCTAGGGGAGGGCAGAAGAAATCGCACACCTCCAAGTGGGGTGAAGCTGCGGTGTACGTCTGTTTGGCTCTCCCAAGCCGTGACGCTGCGTTCTGGGCCTTTTTGAAACTACCTCTGAACTGCATGCAGGCTGCCGTCTTTATCCTTCAAGAACCCTCATCTCTTTAACCATCCCTGTGAGGATTGGAAGGGGCTGGGAAGGGCGAGCGATGCTGTCCAGACGCAGGCTCCTCAGCGCCAGGGGGCCACAGTAACTGCTGGAAGTTCTGGGTGTTCCTGGGGAGAGTGGCCTGTCATCTCAGGTGCCAGGGTAAAGGGTACCGCTACCACCCCACGAGCCACCCCCCGCCCCACCGCGCCCGCCCCCTCACCTGGCTCCGAGGGCTCGCAGCCACCCGGTTCTCTCCCGGTGCATTTGCTCCAGCTGCTCCCGCAGGGCCCGCCGCCGCCCCGCCGCGTCCTCCTGGCGGGGGAGGGGGGCGCCAAGCGCTGAGCCCCCCGCCTCCCAGCCCCCGGGCTCGCTGCGGCCAGCAGGGGGCAGCACCCGGCAGAGCCGCCTCCCGCTCTCCGCAGGTGTCATCCCAAGCGCGCGGGGCACGCACTTCAGAGGCACCCGGGTTGCGCCCAGCTCCGCCGCCCACCGCCTTCTCCTGGGCCTCTTGCCTGTGGCGGGAGCTGGGCTGGACTCGGTGGGGGTCCCAGGGGGTGCACCCGGCAGTGGCGGTTCCTGGCGAGGCGGAGGCGTTCCAGGACCTGAAGGAGGCCTCTGTCAGCGGCCAACCCGCGGCCGCTCCGTGCCCTGCCCGCTCGCAGGCCCGCCCGGCCCCGCCGCGCACCCGGAGCCGCTGCTGCTCGCGATCCTGCTGCCGCCGGCGCCGGGCCTCCCGGTGCAACTCCAGCAGCTGCTGCAGAGCCGTCTCCTGCTGCGCAGCGCTCACGCCCGCCGACGCCCTGTGCCTGCCCGGGGCCTCGGGCCACGCGGCCTTCGAGGCCTTGGGGGCCTCAGAGCCGCCCCTCCGCTCTCCGAGGGCGCCTGGGAGCCCTGTGGAGCCGCCCACTTCCTGCTTCGCGGGGCTGGGGCTTCTTCCCGGGCCCTGGAGCGCGTGCGGATCGCGCACCAGGGCCAGGTGCCCCGGGAGAGCTTCTAGGCGCTCCGACTGGCCGGAGCCCCTAGTGCGTGGGGCCGCTAGCATCCCGGCTCCCGCGCCTGCGAGCGGAGACCTGGTCGCGGACGGAAGGCGAGCTCGCGCTCCCTCCCCGGCGGGCCCCTGCTCTCCCGCGGCCGGTGTGGTCTCTGCTTTCTGGTCATCGGTCTTAACCGGCATCAGCTGAGCGGTCTTTCCCCCGGGCCGGGGCATCTGTTCTCCCAGAGACCTGCAGAAGTGCCCCCCAATTCTCAGGGAGCCGCCTTCCTCCCCTTCTCCCCCAGCCACCTCCCAGGCTTGGGGGACACGGCCTCGGCCCTCGAAAGACGGAAGGCCCTTGGGAGAATCCTCCTGGGCCTCCTGCAGGGCGTCCTTTCTCCGGCACTTAGCGCGACTTCCGCTTTGACCTTGAGGCGCCTCTGTCCTTGGACCTTCAGGGACCTCTTCCCTCGGGGCCGGAATGGCCTCCCATCTCTGATCCTGGTGTGTCTTCTCTCTCTTCCTCTGAGGAACTTCGTCCTCCCCCTGGAGGGCCTCCCCTCTCTGACCCTGAGGAATCTCAGTCCTTAGCACTTTCTGAAGTTCTGCTCTCTCCGGACTCAGGCTCCAGCCCTGTGCCTCTGGGGAATCCTGGGGTTCCAGCAGGCCCTGGGAGGGGAGGGCTGAAGGCCCTGGGGCTCCCTGAGCAAGCTGTTCCTCCTGTGGGCTTCTGGGTGATGGTGGATGGGGCCTCTGGGGCATGGGCTCTGCCTGCCCCCTCTCTTCCCTCTGGGCCAGGTCCTGGGAAGGAAGAGCACTGTGTACCAGGTTTGCGAGGGAACCCTGTGCCGGGGCCACTTCTCCCAGGGGAGCCCAGAGACCCCAGTGGCTGCCCCAGGGGACGTTACTTCCATTAGGCCCTTGCCTGATTCCTCAATTTGTAAAACCCCTGTTATGTAGTTAAAAGGTGCTTCAGTGAGGGACCCTTCTTCCACCCGGCTGTGGGCTGCTCATCCCAGCAGCTTCCTCCCATGCAGACCCCACCCCTGCTATCTCCTATCTGAGAGGGGTCGTGCCCGGGACCCTTCAGCCTTTCACCTTGAACTCTGCATTTCCTGGTTCCCCAAAGCAACTGCTGGTGGTGAGGTTCAGCTCTTGTAAGCAACCTGAGGAAGAAAGACAGATGTTGCGAGCCTTCCGCTCATGTGTGACCCTCGCACACACATTCCACTGAGCCAGAACCAAGACGCCTAGGGAGTCCCCAGTGCAGCAGGGGCGAGGGGGACCCCCGAGGGCTGGGGCTGGAACTTCAAGGCCATCACAGTTCATCATTCCACCTTTGTTTCCTCAGCCTGCTCTGTGCCTGCCTGTCTGGTTTGCTTGCCAACAGCCAAGCCCATCTTCATCCTCCCGGCCAAGCACCACCTCAGAGGAACCTGCACACCCTCTGCCTCAAAACTGCCAGGGGTGGCCCAGGAGCAGGAAGGGACTGTTTGCCAGGCTCCTCAGTTCCTCATAAGGATTTTCTCACTTTGCTCTTGTGTTCCCATCCAGCTCCATCATAGGCACATAACTTCCCTATTTTTGTTTGTCTTTTTGTCTTTTTAGGGCCGCACCCGTGGCATATGGAGGTTCCCAGGCTAGGGGTCTAATCGGAGCTGTAGCTGCCTGCCTACACCACAGCCACAGCCATACCAGATCCAAGCCGCATCTGCAACCTACACCACAGCTCACGGCAATGCCAGAGCCTCAACCCACTGAGTGAAGCCAGGGATGGAACCCGCAACCTCAAGGTTCCTAGTTGGATTCGTTTCTGCTGAGCCACGACAGGAACTCCTTAACTTTCCTATTATTAAGGATAAAACCTTCTTTAGCTCATTCTTGGTTTCTGACCGCAAAATCAAATGAAACTCAAGAAGTGGAATTTTAGGCCAGAATAGCCTAAAAACTGCAAGTCTTTATAATTAACAAAAGGGATCTAAAAAAGGAGATGAAATGTTGCTGCTCCTTTGCAGCTGTGGAGGATGGAGCATCATTTTACATCCATAAAACTACGTAAAAGAACCTGATTTTCTAAGGTCTTAAATTGAGAGCTCTCACAAGAAATGCTATCTTTATGCAATACGGATGTGTGAATATTCATAACACTTACCAAGTGGGAATGCACTCGGTGAAAACAAATCTGTCTTTTGAAGCGTTTTGAACAAAGGAGTCTGATAAGACCCAAGCCTTTACAAATTACTGCCATGAACTGTTAAAATAACCTCCAACCCCTGTCCCCCTGCAATTCTGATCTGTTGCCTTACCAAATCATTTATTTCACTGGTTATAAAGTTGTAATTGATGTCTTCCATTCGTGCATTCCCAAGAGAGAATATACTTGTAAAAATTTCTCTGTCAATTAGAAAATACTCATTGCCCCTGTCCTCTTCTCTCCTGTGCATGGTGGCACAGACAAAAGCTTATGACTTTTCTAGGCTGATTATTTAACAAATCATTTGAAAGCTCATTTCATTTAGGGCTCACAGCCTCCATCCCATTGAATTCTAGGGCCGTACCCGCAGCATATGGAGCTTCCCAGGGTAGGGGTGGAATCAGACCTACAGCTGCTGGCCTACGCCGCAGCCACAGCAACACCAGATCTGAGCCGTGTCTGTGACCTATGCCACAGCTCATGGCAACGACAGATCCTTAACCCACTGAGCGGGGCCAGGGATGGAACCTGCAACCTCATTGTTACTAAGTGGATTCATTTCCCCTGCGCCACAATGGGAACTCCATCCCACTGAATTGTAGTCACCTATTCACTGTCATACTCTTCACTAGGCTGTGATGTCCTCGGAGATGAGGATAAGTGATGGGCCCAGTCTTTCTTGTGCTTGGTATCTTCCCAGCACCTGGCATGAGGGTGGCAACTAGGCAGCTTGGAGCTGCCACGCCACTCCCTCCTCCCTGGGCAACCACAGACAGTCATTCCCAGAACCCTCTCCTCTGAGCCCCGCCTTAGCTTCAGAATCTTCCTGGACCACGGTACCTGAGCCCTCTGGCTCCAATCAGGTGGAACCGCCATATAAAGGAAAACCTGCTGGCTGTCCCCTGCATCCCCAAAGAAGGTATGAGATGAAGAGTAGGTGAGGATGGACTGGAATCCTGGGACTTGGGGTGAGGGGTCCCCCACTCCTCCCAGTCTCTGCTGGCCCCTCCAGCCCAGGGTCTCCTGTTCTGCCAACCCCGCTGGTCAACGTACCTGGTGTGGGCTCTTCTGCAGGCATGCTGGGGCTCTCAGGCCTTGCATCCGTATCACTCCTGGCTTCACCCAGATCCAGGGCTGATGATGGGGCCACTACTTTCCCCCTGCAGGGGTACAAAGACCGCCTCAGATGCACCCCTTGCATCTGGGCTGGGGATGCGGATGGGGGCACAGCTGGTGTGCCAGCCTCTCTGCCCCCAGCAGGCTGCTCAGCGTTCCCACTCTGTCACCCAACCCAACTCAGTACAGGGCAGCCTTCCCCACCCCTGTACCCACCACTGGCTCCCAGGAGCTGGAACACACAGTTACCCTTTCCAGGGGCTCCAGGGGAACACATGGGTACAACTGAGAGGCCCAGGAGGAGCTGGGGGCACTAGGAGGGGTCACTGGGCAGGGCTGTGGAGGGAGACAGGGCCAAGGGTCCAGTGTTGGGTGGCTTTCAGTGGCAACAGGGAGTGGATAAAATTCCCTGGGATACTTACCCCCCCAGGAGCTGATGGCTCTGGCTCAGGGAGTCCTCAGCCTGGGATGATGGGCACTGCCTGGAATTCTGGAAGGGTTGGGGGGTTGCCCAGGTCCATAGGGCACTATCCCCAAGATGAGAGGCAGCTTCTAAGAGCCCCCAGTGACTCCTCCTCCCATCATCTGTGCCCTGTGCGACCACCTCCTCCTCTCCCCCAAGTGAAGGAGCCTACACATGGATCCCTCCTGTCACTCGAGCCTTCAGATGAGACTGCGTCCCCTGCCAAAAGTGCTGGCTGGGCACCTCCTTAGCGATCATCACTAACACTCCTCCCTCTACAGCCGCTAACCTGCCCAAAGGGCCTCAGGCAGTGGGTGGCTGAGCCAGGACTGGGAGACACATCCCAGCGGCCACGGCATCCTCCTTCCTAAAGGGGTGGGCCCAGCCACCAGCCCTGGGCGCCAGAGCCTCTGCCCTCTGGGCCCCGCCAGGCCTGCTTTCCCTCCTTGCTGCAGCCATATCTGACTCTACGTGTCGCTGTGCGGTTGATTTGACCACGAGTTCATTATGGGATGGTAACGGGCCTGAACTGTCCTGCGTGCCAGGTGCCGTGCTAAACCCTTTACGCACAGATGAGTTCAAATCCACCCTGCAGCCCTCTGAGAAAGAGCCATTATCTTCCCCGTTTTGTAGCTGAGGAAACAGGCTTGCAGTCCACAGGGGGTATCGGAGCAGAGATTCGAACTCAGATCCACCTGTCTCCAAAGCCCATACTCCTACTTCTGGACTCCGTGTGTCACTGGGCCCCCGCCCTCAGCCACGCTCCAGCTCACCTCTCTCATCAGCCGCTCAGCGCTTTCCATCCTCCCGCAGAGCTTGCTGCGCTGGCTCCCTGCACCCTGGGCCTGGCCTCTCAGACCGCAGAACTGGGCCCAGGGGGGCCAGAAGAGGCCCAGCCCCGCCCCAGTCAGCAGCTCCAAGTCCCACAGGAGCTGTAGGAAGATAGGGTGCCAGGGTGTCAAGGGTCACCCACGCTACCCTTGCCACCACCACCCCGGCCCCTACCTGCTCCTGGGCCCGCCGCCTCCGCTCCATCTGCAGCAGGGCAGTGGGTAGTTCCAAGCCTGAGCAGCAGGCCTGGCCCTCTTGTACCTGGGGAGGCAAAGTAGAGTCAGACCCCACGGAGACCCTGCCCCTCAGAGACGGAGCCCTGCTGCTCTCACCTGCTGCAGGGCAACCTGGAGCTGGCCCAGGTCTGCGGGGCACCTGAAGAGGTGCTGGTACAGCACCAAGGCCTGCTGGGGGCTGCAAGGGAGCCCTAGGCCCCCGGGTGTAGCTGCCTGCTCCATGGGGTAGGGGGCCAGGGCTGACGTTTCCCCTCCTCTCCTGCTGCTCCTGGAGAGAAAAGGAGGGCCAGGAGCTGGGAACAGAGCAAGGAGGAGCCAGAGGCTCCTGAGATCAATAATGTAGGGCGTCCATAATGCAATAATGACATCTGAGCCAGGGCCTGGGCTTCAGCCAAGTGTCACAGAGACGCTGGCCGACTCTGATGCAGGTGTCTTGGCCACATGGGCGGCAGTGTCAGGTGAAGGCCCTGACAGGGAGAGAGGGGTGTGCCTGTGCTCGCTGGCAGTTCCCAGTGAGCCTTGGCAGTTTTGTTTGTCTTTTTGAGGCTGCACCCGAAGCACATGGAAGTTCCCAGGCTAGGGGTCGAATTGGAGCTCCAGCTGGCAGCCTACACCACAGCCACAGCGATGTGGGATCCAACCATAGCTCAGGCAACACCAGATCCTTAACCCACTTAGCAAAGCCAGGGATCGAATCTGTGTCCTTATGGATACTAGTCAGGCTCTTAATCCAATGAGCCACAATGGGAACTCCCAAGCATATGTTTTATATACACAGGTGAACCTTAAAAAATTCGGGGGTTGGGGGCCCCACCCCAATCAAAAATCCACATGTAGGAGTGGTGCGGCAGAAACGAATCCGACTAGGAACCATGAGGTTGAGGGTTCAATCCCAGGCCTCACTCAGTGGGTTAAGGATCTGGCGTTGCCATGAGCTGTGGTGTAGGTCAAAGACACAGCTCAGATCTGGCGTTGCTGTGGCTGTGGCTGTGGTGTAGAGCAGCAGCTGTAGCTCCGATTCGACCCCTACCCTGGGAACCTCCATATGCCATGGGTGCGGCCCTAAAAAGCAAAAAAAAAAAAAAAAAAAAAAAAAAAATCCGCATACAGCTTATAGTTGGTCCTCCATATCTGAGATTCACCCTACCTCAGATGGTGTTGTACTGCAGTGCTTACTATGAGAAAAGTCCGGGTATAAGCAGACCCGTGCAGTTCAAACCCGTGTTGCTCAAATGTCGACTGTTCCTAAGACGCCCGCTGCTGCGTTGTATCGATGTGCACTACGCCCGATGCAGACAGCAGCTCCCAACAGCTCACGCCCTGCCAGGTCACGAAAGGCTGCATACACCTAATCCTTCCTTGAAGCAACTCTATGAAGTAGGCGGTATCATTTTTGTCCCCATGTTATAGATAAGAAAACTGGGCCCCAAAGACTGCGTTGCCCTAAATAACACGCGCCACCGTCACTCTCACCCAGAGACAGAGAGCCGCGAGCTCCCCCAGCACCGGCTCCAAGCTGTCCATCAGTCACTGCGTGTATTCCCTGCAACACGTGAGACACAACAGAAGAGGGCGCAGTTGGAACGTGTTACGACAAGGGGACGGGCTGGGTATGTGAAGTGTCTGTGATCTTCACATTCCCTGCTGTCATGAGCAGCCTGGCCCGCCTGCCACTTTGTAACCGCTCCATGAAAGGGGCCCCAGCCGAAGCAGGCTGAGCATGCAGGCAGGGGTCTCGGTTCAGCCCACTGCCCTCTCTTCATTCCCTGTTGGAATACCAGGGTCCCCTCCAAAAGACTCAAGTCCCCTGAACCCTCATCTTTTAGTTAAGCTCCCTGAAATACCAAGGTCACATAGCCTTGAAAAGAGATTTTTCTTGGCAAAGAAATAGATGGTTTTTCTATTTCAAAACCCACGTGCTTCCCACTCTAAGGATATCTTCGAGGAAGTTCCCACTGTGGTGCAGTGGGTTACAAACCCGACTAGTATCCATGAGGTTGAGGTTCCATCCCTGGCCTCGCTCAGTGGGTTAAGGATCCAGCATTGCCGTGAGCTGTGTGTGGTGTAGGTCACAGACGCGGCTCGGTTCCCGCATTGCTGTGGCTGTGGCGTAGGCCAGCAGCTATAGCTCCGATTCCACCCCTAGCCTGGGAACCTCCATGTGCCACGGGTGCAGCCCTAAAAAAGACCAAAAAAGAGAGTTCCTGTTGTGGCGCAGGGAAACGAATCCAACTAGTGTCCATGAGGATGGGGGTTCAATCCCTGGCCTTGCTCAGTGGGTTAAGGATCTGGCATTGCTGTGACCTGTGGTGTAGGTCACAGATGTGGCTCGGATCCCATGTTGCTGTGGCTGTGGCTGTGGCTGGCAGCCATAGCTCCAATTCAACCCCTAGCCTGGGAACCTCCATATGCCACAGGTGCAGCCCTAAAAAAGGAAAAGAAAAAAGAAAAAAAAGAGCATGTCTTTGAAAGCTGCATGTGTGTCCCCTGCCCACATGTCCACCAAGGGAGCTGCAAAACACAACCGGCACATGCATGTGTTTATCTGGGTTTATGAACGTGTGTGTGTGTGTGTGTGTGTGTGTGTGTTTCATCACATGTGTCTATATTTCACCATAGACACACTGTCTCTCCCGTTTCCCATCCCAGGTGTGGGGTCTCTGTGTCTCCAGCTCTTAAAGTGGCCCAGGAGGTGCCGGAGCACCCAGCAGCCCCCAGACCAAGAGGAAAGGGGAGGGTATGTGGGGACAGAGCCCCTTCCCCACACAGCTCAGCCCTTGCATGGTTCCCCCTGGATCCACAGAGGGCCCCACAACCCTCTACGTATAAACGCAGGGCTGGGACCAGGACACTGGGTCCTCCTGCTGCTCACTGCAGGACTTCCCAGGCAGCCCTGGGATACAGGTGCGGAAAGTGAGTGAGGTCCAGTCTGAGCCACCACCCTGCCACCATCCTGCCTCTGGGGACACTCACCTCTGGACCCCATGTTCCAAGCAGCCCCCACCCCCACCCAAACCCCCACACCGGGAGGAAACACACAAACACACAAGGAAATCTCAGGGCAGGCCCTCATTTACTGCTTCTGACTCAACATGGCCAGGGTCTCTGTGGGACCCCTCCCCAGTGCCCAGGCAGGGTGACAGCTGCTCTTGGAGGTAAGACTTCTGGCCTGATGCGTCCTGGTCAGTGTTGTCTTGGCTCAGGGTGGCCCCTGGGGCTCCCGGCTGGGGCTGGGTAGAGTGCTGGGTAGCTGGTCCCCAGTGAGGAGGACTTGGGGGCAGGCCTCCGGTGGGATGCAGTGGGCCTCGTGCTCCACCAGGCCCGCAGGGCACTGGCAGCCAGGCACGCAGGGCCTCACGCAGTGTGCCGCCAGCTCCCCCAGGGGCACGTGCTGGTTGAAGCAGGTGCGGGGACAAGGCGGGCCACACTCATCGAACATGAAGCCACGGTCCAGGGGGCAGCCCACCACTGCAGGCGGAGGGCAAGGCATGGTCACTGTTCCAGTCCCCAGGCTCACCCCATGTGACCCTCCCTGTACCTACCCTGGGCCATCCCTTCCCCAACTTGCACTGGGCATATCCCCTCACCACAGAGCGTGGGGCCCCGCCAGGCAGGCGTCACCCCTGCTTGGCGACAGTGGCTGGCATACGCTTCCAGGACATCACAGAGGCAGGTGTCAGCCGCGGAGCCAAGGCCACAGGCACAGAGGTCATACACGCAGGCGGCGAAGAAGGGCTCCGGTGGCACCACAGCGTGGCAGCGACTGAACGTGGAGGACTTGAGCACCCCACACCGGGCATTGGCCTCCCGCCTGGCACGGTACCCTGCTGCCCGGCACGGATCCACTTCTCGGCCCTTGGAACAGGGCCGACCAGGTCCGGGCCCCTCTGGGACCTAAGTGGAGAGAGCAACCCTGACATAACAGCACCCGCTGGCAGCTGACCTTTGTGTGCTGTGCCTTCAAAGCAGTTTTCACAAAATGCATTTGTTTTAGCCTCAAAAACCTCTCACAAGAATGACAAAGGAAGCATCAGCACCTTTTCCTTTGTGCCCATTTTACAGATGGACAATGTAAGGCCCAGAGCAGCAAAGTGACTTGTCCAAGATCAGACAGCCAGTGAGTGGCAAAGCAGGGTTGGGGATTCAGATGATGAGATCCCTTTCAACAGGCCATCCTGCCTCCTCCAGCACCATGACAGGTGAGAAGCCCCCAAACCTCCCTGAAAGGCCCCAAGCCCATCTTGTGTCCAACCCTTCTTTCCATAGCAGAGAGAGGGCAGTTCTGAGACTCATACTCAACTGAGCCTCCCCAGCCCCCCAACTCCTGTGCCACTCACCTGCCAGCTATTCCCGAAGGCAGCCTCAGTGGACAGGAGCATCCCCTCAGGGCCGCGCAGATCATCCTGGGCAAAGCCATTGAAGTTGCCACAGAGCCCACAAACCTGGCCCCGGTAGGAGCCGGGCACTCTCACCTCCACCTGGGACTGCCCATCCCACAGCACCTGCACAGAGAGGCTGGGAGTGGCGAGTGGGGAAATGCAGGGCCCGCTCGAAGCCCAGGGCCACGATGAGATCCTGCTGTACTGCGCTGGGGACTAGGTCTAGTCACTTGTGATGGGACATGATGGAGAAGGATGTGAGAAAATGTGTGTATATGTGTATATATATCTATATGACTGGGTCACTTTGCTGTACAGCAGAAATTGACAGAACATTGTAAATCAACTATAATAGAAAAAATAAAAATCTAAAAAAAAAAAACCAAAACAAAAGCCCAGGGCCTATCCTGCCTGGCTGTAGGCACTGAGTCAGCGCGCCCCCTGCTGTAGGGGAGGAGAATGGACAGATGGAGGCACTTTCTGGAAGGGAGGCTGTGCAGGCCAAGGTCAGGCAAGGCACCTGCTGTGTCAGTCCTGGGCAAACATAGAAGATGCCAAGAGCTACCCACAGCTCTCTCAGGAGGGGACCTTCTCCCGTCACCATTCCTGAACTGTGCCCCCAAAGCCTAATTAGTCTGTATCATAAGTTTTGTATCATAAGTTTTTGTGTACGTGTGTGCATGTTTAGGGCCGCATCTACACAATATGGAAGTTCCCAGGCTAGGCGTCAAATCGGAGCTGCAAATGCCAGCCTAAGCCATAGCCACAGCAATGCAGGATCCAAGCCAAGTCTGCAACCTACACCACAGCTCACAGCAATGCTGGATCCTTAACCCACTAAGGCCAGGGATTGAACCCAAATTCTCATGGATACTAGTCATATTCACTTCCACTGAGCCACAAGGGGACCTCCTGGAGTCTGTGTCATAAGTTTAGACAAGTCTTATTTTATAAATTTACAAATGTGCTTGTTGCTGGAGGCAGGGGAGTGAATTACTCTTCGACATGCGAACTGGAAGGAATCCCTGAAACCACCTAAGAGACCTTAGTTGACACCTTCCCTCAACTAACCCTTTCCCCATTTGACAGACAGGAAAGCTGAGGCCCAGAGAGGACTGGCCTAAGGTAATGGCTTAAGAACCCTGGTGTGGAATTCCCATCGCGGCTCAGTGGTTAACGAATCTGACTAGCATCCATGAGAATGCAGGTTCAAACCCGGCCTCGCTCTGTGGGGTACAGGATCTGGCATTGCCGTGAGCTGCCACAGATGAGGCTCAGATCCTGCATTGCTATGGCTATGGCTATGGTGTAGGCCAGCAGCTACAGCTCCAATTTGACCCCTATCCTGGGAACTTATATATGCCACTGGTGTGCCCCCCCCCCAAAAAAAAAGAGAAAGAGAGAGAGAGTACCCTGGTGTTTTGTGACTGAGTCAAGATTAGAAACCAGGCTCAGAACTCCTTTCATTGCACCTGGAGGTGTCTAACCCTGATTGCTCCCCTCCCCTCCGAATCCAGCAGAACGAAATCACCTCCTTGGCCTCATACGGCCTGGAAGGTAGCTGGTATCCCCACTCCCTCTACAGATGACAGACGCTTGAACAGGCCTGAGGCTCCCCTGCCCTCCGCTCGACCGGGTGGCACCTGGAGCCCTGACTGGGCATGCAGGATCACCGTGCGTCCCCGCAGCTCCGCGTACAGAAGAGGCTCCCGCAGGGAGGGCAAGGCCACTGGGCGTCCATCCACCTGGAGGAGAAGCAACGTCAGCAGGCACGAGTCAACAGCCCGACCGACCTTCCCTGGGTCCTCAGCTCTGCTCACCGTGACCACCCTGCCCTGCAGTAGCTGCACGGTCACGTCACCCAGCAACACCGCCACCTCCTGGGTCCAGGACACGCCACTCCGGCCCCTGTCATCGTTGGTCACGTGCACGCTGCGGTGTGGAAGGCCCGGGCGCAGTGGTCAGCCGGGACAGGAGTAGCGGGATCAGGGAGAAGGCAGAGGGAGTTGCGCACCTGAAGTTCCCTCCACGGCAGTCCTTGGCCAGCACATAGCTGCAGCTGCCCTGGAAGTGCAGCAGGCGGCCGTCGAAGGTGCGGTAATGAGGATCTCCGAAGGCCATGCAGGAAGCGGGCCGGGGCAGACAGTGCGGGCAGCAGCTGCCGGGATTCAGGGCCGGGGCCTCGTCCTGGCCTCCGCCCCAGTCACTGTCAGACAAACAAGCCGCCTTCCCGGCGGCCCCCAAAGCAGAGCCTCCCGGAGGGGAGAGGATCGCCCAGGAATCACCAGGGCTCCCGGGCTCCCTGCTGGCGGGGTCAGGACGCCACCTCGTGGCCACATCGGGAACTGCAGGACCTGGACAAGCCCAGCCTCCTCTCTTGCAGCTGACCGAGAGGGCGATGCCTCCCTGCTTCCTCCCCTCAGATCCTACCAGGTCCAGACCTCGGCACTCACCGGATTGCAGAAGAGCAGAGGGCAGCGCTGGCTGTGGCAGCGCACGGTGCCCGCCACGCAGGAACAGCTGGTGCAGGCATCCACGGCCCAGTGCTCCCCAGAGGCCACCTGCTGGCCCTGGTGCAAGCAGGACTGGGCGGGGGCTGAGGGGACAGGAAGGGGTGGCCGTCTTCTTCTCGTCCCTCACCATGGGTCTTGCCTCCACTTCCCCCCATCTCCCTGGCCCGCACCTTGGCATCTCTCACAGCACCTGCCAGCCTCCCGTACCTTCGCCCAGCCATGGGGGCAGGAGAGGGCCTGGCACTCCTCGAGGTGGCAATCCACGTGGCCCCGCTGAAGACAGATGTCATTGCTCTAGGGATTTTCAGCAGGGTCTGGAGTCTCTGGCCTCACACTTCTGGGGATCTTCTGGATCAGGGGCTAGGGCAGCAGCCCCTTCTCTTTCTGCCCCTGCCCCAGGAGAGCACCCACTTCAAGTTCAAGTGGGGATGCCTCTGCCCCCTTGCCCAGAGGGGGCGCCTTTTTCTAATTACTTTGGAGACCCCATATTATCTTGTCCTGAGACTCCTCCCTTTATCCACCTCTCTGTCTTCCACCTCCCACCCTCCCACCCGCAGCTCACACGGCAGGTGCAAGTGATACAGGCGTTGCTGGGGTCCTGCCAGCTTTCTCCATCCGCCACTCTCCGGCCATCAACGTCCACCACACATTCTGAGGAGGAAGAAATGGGGGTAGGGGAGCACCGTTATTCCAGCTGCGTGAGCTCACCCTCAATGCCCGGGGCGGGGCCCACCCCATCCAGTTAGCACCCCGAGGCTGTGGATTTCTTCAACCAGCACCATGGGGCCTCCTGGATGGCAGACCCTGCACCAGTGCTCAGGATGCCCAGGGTGTCCCGTAAGCCAGGAGAGCCAGAGGCTGGAACCTTCTCTGGGCTGGCTGCCAGCTCAGCAGTATAATGTCTTAGAGTGGACCTGGGGCCTCTGAGCCCCCTGACAAGGCGCAGGCCAGGCCTTGAGCATCCAGGCTTCATTCCCTGCCTCCCTCGACCTCACAGGTCCCTCCTCCACCCCCATTGCCTAGCGCTCCATTTCTGCAGAGGAGGGAACCTGCGCCTGGAGCCTGCACTGCATGTGGCCCACTAGGCCCAAGGACACCACCCTTCCCATCTCCCCTGAGCTCCAGCTCTGAGCGTGTAGCACAAAATTGGGCACAAACCTTGGCACACAGGGCAGCAGCTCCCAGAGGGGGTGTGACGCTCCAACAGGGGACAGCTGAGCTCAGGACAAGCCCGCTGAATGCAGAGCCAAGTCAGGTCCTGTGGAAGGACACAGGAATGCCACAGGTAGGGAACAGGAGGGAGGGATCAGGACCTAAGTAGGGCCATTCTGGACAAGTGGGCAAACGTTGTCCAGGGCAAGTGGGAAGCCCGGAGCTGCTGCGGGAGAGGAGTCGCAACCACAGCCCACAGAGGAGGAAGGAGAAGGGGCTTGGGGAGTCCCCAAGGCAGGAGCCTCACCTGGCACTGGCAGGTGTAGCAGGGGCCTGGTAGGGCCAGCTCAGACCCCAGCAGACCCTCTGTGCAGTGACTCAGCGCCTCTGTGAAGATAAGAAGGCAATGTGGGAGATGCGGGGGTGGGGGTGCAGGGAAAAAAGCCCAGTTGACCCCCCCTCCCACTGTGTCCCCAGAATCCTCGGCCCAGGGCATACCCATGCCCCTAACACCTTGACTCCAGGAAAAATACATCTTTTTTCTTTTCTTTCAGCAAAGAAAGTTCAGATGTTTGAAAGGGAACTTTGCTAGGCTGCTAGGATGGGGAGCCTGGAAGCACACCAAATGTGGCTTCCTTAGCCCCAGGTCACTAAGGACCATCAGGCCGCCCAGCTTACTCCCCTTCCCACGTGCTTTCATATTGTCTGGAAGGAGGCACAATGAGCCAGGTACCTGGCTCCAGCACTCCCACGCCTGTGCCATTTTAGGCAAATTAGTCAACCTCTCTGAACCTCAATTTCTTCAACTGTAAAGAGGGAATAATACGTACTCCACTGGGTACTGTAGGAATTAAATGAGATCCTGTTTATTAAAGGTGTCAGCTACAGTGCATGGCATGTAGCAGGTGCTTAGTAAATACTATTCTTTTTCTCTTTCCCTGTAGCACATCCTAACAAGTGTTAAGAATAGTTCTCCTGGGAGTTCCCATCATGGCTCGCTGGAAAACAATCTGACTAGTATCCATGAGGATGCAGGTTCAATCCCTGGTCTCGCTCAGTGGGTTAAGGATCTGGCATTGCCGTGAACTGTGGTGTAGGTTGCAGACGCAGCTCAGATCTGGCATTGCTGTGGCTGTGGCGAAGGCCAGCAGCTACAGCTCCAATTTGACCTCTGGTGTGGAAATCTCCATGTGCCTCGGATGCGGCCCTAAAACAACTGGGGAAAAAAAAAAAAGAAGAAGAAGAAGGAGAAGAATAGCTTTCCCCACATCTGCATCTGGGCCACTCACTGCCCCTCTGGTCTTAACATCACTGCCCTCAAGAAGCCAGCAGCCAGGGAACCCCCCTCCACTGTTGGTAGGAAAGTAAATTGGCACAACTACTATGGCAAACATTGTGGAGGGTTCTCAGAAAACCAAATATAAAACTACCCTATGATCCAGCAATCCCACTCCTGGGCATATAGCCAGACAAAACGACGATTCCCAAAGATACATGCACCCTATGTTCGCTGCAGCACTATTCCCACAATAGCCAAGTCATCAGCAGATGAAGGGATTAAGAAGATGTGTATGTATCTGCAATGGAATACTACTCAGCCATAAAAAGAATGAAATAATGCCTCTGTAGCAATATGGATGCAGCTAGAGATTATCATACTAAGTTGAGGAAGTCAGAAAGAGATAGGCGAATATCATATATCACATATATGTGGAATCTAAAATATGGTACAAATGAACCCATCTACAGAATAGAAACAGACTCACAGACATAGAGAACAGATTTGTGGTTGCCAAGAGGGAGAGGGGAGGGATTAGGATGGACTGGGAGTTTAGGGTTAGTATGTACAAACAATTACGCTTAGAGTGGATAAGCAATGAGGCGCTACTCTATGGCACAGGGAACTATATCCAGTCTCCTGGGAGAGATCATGATGGAAAATAATATTAAAAAAAAAAAAAAGAATTTAGGAGTTCCCGTATTGGCTCAGCGTTTAATGAACCCGACTAGCATTCATGAGGACGTGGGTTTGATCCCTGGCCTCGCTCAGTGGGTTAAGGATCCAGTGTTGCTGTGAGCTGTGGTGTAGGTCGCAGACGCGGCTCGGATCCCGCGTTGCTGTGGCTGTGGTGTAGGCCGGTGGCTACAGCTCTGATTGGACCCCTAGCCTGGGAACCTCCATATGCCATGGTGTGGCCCTAAAAAGGTAAATAAATAAATAATTTTTACATATGTATGGCTGAGTCACTTTGCTTTACAGCAGAAATTAGCACAGCATTGTAAATTAACTATACTAAAAAAAAAAAAAAAAAAAAAAAGCCAGCAGCCAGCCCTATTGCCATTCTAGTAGCGCCACCTGCTGGACAGGATGTATCAGACGTCAGAGTCAAGAGATGCTGCTAGCTTCCCATCTCATCCTCCGGGGTATGGACTCCCAGAACAATCTATGGGACACAGGAAAGGGTTGGGACTGTGGAGGAGAGCTAACTAGCTCTTCCAGTGTCACTCTGGGGGTGGAAGCCCTGCCCTCTTTAACTACCCCCCAGTCTGGAGACTCACGGGCACAGGTGGGGCAGCAGTGCTGGGGCCCAGGGGGCAGGAGCTGGCTGGCGGGGCAGCCCACCAGGCTGGGACATTGCCGCCGGTGACAGCGAACGCTGGGAGGCCCTTCAGGCTGCAGCTGAATGAGTGAGCAGAGGGTGGGTCCCAGGCAATGGAAGCCAAGAGCCACCCTTCCAACCCCAGACCCCGCGCTCCTCCATCTGCCTTGGGCAGGCCAGACTCTAGTGGGCAGAGACTCAGTGTCTTCCTTAGACTTGCTCCTCACCCCATGTCCCAACCCCCAGCGATGACAGTGCCTGCTCACTTGGGCCTCAATCTTCATGTGACTTTTTACCCTTCTTTACTCTCATGCCACCCTCCTCCCTAATCCCACTAATCTCCTGATCTGGGATTTCATTTGCCTGCTGAAAACCCTTCCTCTGGCTCTTACCTTCTTTTTTTCCTTTCCTTTTTGCTTTTTAGGGCCGCACTCAAGGCATATGGAAGATCCCAGGCTAGGGGTCTAATCAGAGCTGTAGCTGCCGGTCTACACCACAGCCACAGCAACATGGGATCCAAGCTGCGTCTGAAGCCTACACCACATCTCCCGGCAACACCTGATCCTTAACCCACCGAGCGATGTCAGGGACTGAACCCACATCCTCATGGATGCTAGTCAGATTCATTAACCACTGAACCACGACAGGAACTCCTGGCTGTTACTTTTCAAATATAATTTCCCCAATTGGGCCCCCAAGCACTTCCCAGGCATCTCCTCCCAAACTTCTACCTACACTCCAGCCAGGAAGGCCTGCCCACTGCCTGCCCCACACTCGGCCCCTGTGGCCCGGGTCCAGCTCCAGACTTCCTGGCCCTGCTGGCTCTTCGCCCAAGCCCCTGCCTCACCCCCTGGCCACAGAGACACACCCTCCCGCAATGTCCAGGCTGCCCCTCCTCAGTGGCCCGCCCCCAGCCTGGCCCTCACCTACCTCACAGATGCACACTTCACAGGGGTCGGCCCCAGGCTGGAAGCTCTCCCCAGGCTCATACTTCCGACCCTTGTGTTCACAGTCTTGGGGGGCGGGGTAAGAGCAGAACAGACCGGGGAGCTTTCAGGCCAGGTTAATGCCAGGGGTGGGGTTCTCTGCCCCTCAGGTCCCTAGCCTCAGAGACTGGGATATGTACAGTGGGGGCCACTTCTCCTGAAACAGCCACCTCTGCCACCCAGCCCAGGACAGTGGCAGGGAGAGGCTGACCAGCCGCTGCCTCCCTGCAGCTCCCTCTCCCCTCCCCCAGGCTCCCAGTACCAGAGCATCGAGGGCAGCAGTCACTGGGCCCCTGGCGGGGCTGGGCACAGGAGGTGACGCACTGGATGCGGGCGCAGGTGATGACTCCCTCGTGACACATGCAGGAGGAGCAGGGGCTGTCGGGGGGCTCCCAGCTACTGCCTTCAGGGTGCTCCTCCCCGCGAACCAAGCAGCCTGCGGCCCAGGTGGAGGGATGAGCTCTGAGTGGGTTCTGCGCATCTGCCCCAACCCCCACCCCGGGAGGTCAGCAGGACACGTGGGTGCCAGAGCGGGTTCTGCAGGCGGAGAGGTGGCCTGGGGCAGAACTCCTGTCTGTGGTGGAGGGGAAAGACACTGGGTTGAGGGGTCTAATCTCGTCCTTTGTCTGCTTGCTTGCTGGACCCAGTGCCTGTGCCAGACCCTGGCATGCAGTGGCCGTGTAATGGATGCCCGTGGGATGAATGAAAGGCTCCCTCATGAACCATGTGCCCAAGGAAACTCAGTCTCTCTGAGCCTCAGTCTTCCTCTTCTGTTAAATAGGGATTTTACACCTGTCCTGCCTACCTCCCAGGGCAAGGAGAGGCTGAAGGTTCTTATACCATGCTGGGCAGTGTATGCAGCAAGGGCCCACAGAGGTTAAGAAAGTTCCCTATTCTAGGATTTCCCAGCGTGGCTCGGCGGTTAGTGAACCCAACTAGTACCCATGAGGATGCAGGTTCGATCCCTGGCTTTGCTCAGTGGGCTAAGGATCTGGCGTTGCCATGAGTTGTGGTGTAGGTTGCAGACCCCGCTTAGGTCCCATGTTGCTGTGGCTGTGGCGTGGGCTGGCAGATGTAGCTCTGATTGGAACCCTAGCCTGGGAACCTCCATATGCCACGGGTGAGGCCCTAAAAAGACAAAAAAAAAAAAAAAAAAAAAAAGAGAGAGAGATAGAGAGAAGAAAGACCTCTATTCTGAAAGCAAATGGCCTAGATGCAAATCTTGACTCCGCCACCTGCTGGCTAAGTGATTATAGGTAAGTTATGTTATCTCTCTGTACCTTGTTCTCTTATCTGTAAAATGGGAATAAGAACAGTGCCAATCTGATGAGATCACTGTGTGGATTAAATGACATATGATGTCACTTATATGTGGCACAAATGGAGTTCCCACTGTGGCTCAACAGTTAGCGAACCCTGACTGGCATCTATGAAGACACAGGTTCGATCCCTGGCCTTGCTCAGTGGGTTCCAGATCCAGCCATGAACTGTGGTAGAGCTCACAGAAGCAGCTCAGATCCTGTGTTGCTGTGGCTGTGGTGTAGGATGGTGGCTACAGCTCCGATTGGACCCCTAGCCTGGAAACCTCCATATGCCATGGGTGCAGCCCTAAAAAGACGAAAAAGATAAAATACGGCACATACGAACCTATCTATAGAACAGAAACAAATTCATAGACATGGAGAACAGACTTGTGGTGGCCAAGGGGGAGCGGGAGGGAGTGGGACGGACTGGGAGTTGGGGCTTAGTAGAGGCAAACTATTGCATTTGGAGTGGATAAGCCGTGAGATCCTGCTGTTACACACAGGGAGCTCTGTCTATCACTTGTGATGGAACTCGATGGACGATCTTAGGAGAAGAAGAATGTACGTGTATGTGTAACTGGGTCACTTTGCTATACAGCAGAAATTGTCAGAACATTGTAAAGCAACTATAGTAAAAATGACGTATGTGTAAGGTGCCTAGCGGGGTCTGGCACAGACGCTACATGCTCAATAAAAGTTAGTTATCGGCATTACCGTTATGAATGGGGTTTGGTTAGGAACAGGGCAGCTTTGAGGCGATTCCAAGAAGCATCTAGAAGGGGAGATGGTGTGGGCAGGTGGGGGGCAGGGACAGGTAGGAAGAGCTGAAGGTGGGCAGAGGCGGGAGCCCGAGGGCGAGGGGTGGGAGGGCCCGAGGGGTGGACAGGGAGGTGGGAAGGCTGGAAGAGGGCTGAGGGGGGGGAGGTGGCGCAGATGCAGGGATGTGGGGCCCGGCACCCCACAGGCCAGGGGCCAGGCGTACCTCTGCAGCGGGGACAGCAGCTCCCTTGCTCTGTCACCTGGAGCGGGCAGGGCAGGGGCGGGCATGGCAGCCGTGCACAGCTGACCTGGCCGGCCTGCAGGGGACTCGGGGTCAGCCACTTGCTCCCTAGGCCGGGAGTCCCCGCCCTCGCTCCGCCCCTGGGCCGCCTCCCTCCCGCACCTGACAGCGACACCGCTCACAGCTGCCTGGGGGCCCCTCAAACGTCTCCCCGTCCTGGTGCTCCCGGCCGTGAGAGAGGCAGCCTGTGGACACAAGTGTCCTGGGTGGGGGGCTGTGCCACCTTGCCCAGTCCAACCTCAGGCCTGGCAGAAAGGGAGGGCGGAGGGGCGGGAAAGCGCATGGGGGCCGGGCGGGCGGGCTCACTGTGGCAAACGGGGCAGAAGCAGGGGCCTGGAGAGGGATGCGGGCAGAGAGCTGGGGGACACGGCTTCTTCCGGCAGCTCATGGAACCTTCCTGGGGGAGAGAAGAGGCCATGCTGCCACTTCCCAGCCCCCATGTCATCACACCCTTAAGCCAGGTTAGACTCGGCCCCATCATGAGGTGTCCCTGCCGAGCCTGCTGCTGGGGGCAGGGGGCAAACCCCCTCCCTTAGCCCAGAAGAGCCGAACCCAAGCCTGTCCTCACGGATGGCCCAGGCAGCACGTGCCCACGAGAACCGCCTGGAGGCAACAACCTCTTTCTGGCCAGAGAGGAAGATCAAACGCTGAAGGGTTCCCAAGCTCCCACAGGGCCGCCTCACCTGGCAGGTGCAGAGGGAGCAGGTGGGGTCAAGTGGGTCAGGAAGGGTCTCTCCGGGGGCAGCAGTGACCCCATGATAGAGGCATCCTGGCGGAGCAGGGAGTGCAATGGCAGAGCTGCCGTCAGTGGGGCCTCCCCTGCCCCCCTACACACACACACACACACACACACACACACACACACACACACACACAGCCGAGCCTGGGGTCCTTTACTGAGGCTTACCTAAGGAGTCAGAAAGGGAGCGTGAGTGGCTGGGAAGGTGAGGGACGGGCCGAAAGACTTCAGCCAGATGGGGGGTGATGAGATTTGTGTGCATGAAGCGGGGGAGGGTGGGGGAGGGATCACAGACGGAGGACGATGAGAGGGATGGGCACGCTGGGCACGAGGGTGAGACAGGGCTGGGCTGGGGAGGGTGGGCTCAGGAAGCCTCTCCTCGTGGGGGCGGACTCAAGGGCAGTGGAAGCCACTGAACAGTGCTGAGTCTGCTGATGTGACATTCGAGGAAGGCAGGGAGGCAGCTGAAAAGCAGGAAGGTCTGGCAGCACAGGGGCGGCCACTGGGCGAGAACAGCACGAGGGGACAGCAGGGACAGAGAGGAGGGCATGGGTAGGGGGCGGGGGATGAGGACGCCGAGGGAAACACAGGGTGGGGGTGGCTGTCTCAGGGGAAAGGTGATGGTGGCCAGGCCACATGGCTCTGGGTGCAGGGGAGACTGGGGAGTTGGGAGGTGCCGTGGGAGGGCAGGTCTACCCTGGCAGGTTGGGCAACAGTGCCCAGGCAGGGTGAGTGGATGGCTGCAGCCCAGAGGCTCACAGGGCCGGCGGCCACAGGTCACGAAGCCCCCAAGGCAGGTGCACCGACTGCAGGACTCTCGGGGATCTGGGAACTCCTGGCTGCTCAGGTAGGACTCTCCCAGGTACTCACAGCCTTTGAGAGAGACAGGGCGGGCAGGGCAGACAGGAGAGGGGAGAGATCAGTCCTTGTCCCCGAGCTTGTGCCTGGCCTGAGTGCGAGACTTCAAAACCCTGGAAGAGGGGAGAGCTCCACCCGGGGGGCTGGTGGGCAAAGGAGTCTGGGGGAGGGGAGGTTGGATTGGCTGAAGGACAAACATTCTCCCCTTGGGCCTGCAAAGAAGCTCCCTGCCCAGTCTACAGGGAAAACCCGCGCGGCGTCTGTCCCTAGAGTTAAACACGCAGCAGGCCACTGTCCTGCCAGGAGGCCCCAATGCTCCCAACCCGAGAAAAGCTGGGAATCACTCTAGATGACACTGGTGGCGAGGACCCAAGGTACCCCCCTTTCCAAAGCTCTTTCAAGGCCTCTGATCAATCAAGGAGGGAGAGGTCCCAGGAGGGAGGCAGCCTGCCCCTGGTAGCTCTCTGACACTAGCTGACCTTCATTTTTTTTTTTTTAATGATGATAATGACGTATCAATGTAGGTTCATCACTTGAAACCAAAGCACCCCTCTGATGCGGGCGTTGATAATGGAAGGCTCTGTATGTGCGGAGGCAGTGGGTCTATGAGAAATCTCTGTATCCGCCTCTCAATTTTGCTGTGAAACTAAAACTGCTCTTTAAAAAGTCTTTTTTTTTTTTTTTTCCCTTGGCCGCTCCCACAGCATATGGAGGCTCCCAGGCTAGGGGTCTAATCGGAGGTGTGGCTAATGGGAACTCCTAAAAATATATATTTATATTATATACTTTTTTAATTGAAAAAACATTCAGCCCAGAGAGGTTTTAGAACTTGTCCAATGTCACACAGGCAAATAGCATCAGAGGCAGGAGAAAACCCAGGCTTTGGTCCATGGCTTTTTCTTACAGTAATAAATATGCTGGACCTACGCCAGGGCAGCGAAGGTGACACTAACCAGCCTCCCCCCCCGCCCCCCCAACATCCCTGCCCCTCACCATCACAGGTAGGACAGCAGTCACCCCTAGCAGGGAAGGGGCACTGTGCAGGGGCACAGACCCTGGGCTCGCAGCGGACACTACCCTCCCAGCAGAGACAGACGTGGCACCTGGCAGTGGGCGAAGGGAAGCGCTCCCCGCTGGTGAACTCCTTCCCCTGGTACTGGCAGCCTAAAGGGCAGGGGAGAGGCTGGGGGGCCCTGGAGGCTGTGCACCAGGCACACAACCTCCCAGGCCCTGCAGACTGGGTGGGCACCCCCACTTTCTTAGTGAGAACCCCAACATGGGAGGGGCAGGCCAGGAGGAAGGGGGTGGCACTCCACCTGGGGCTAGAGAAAGGCGGACTCAGAGTAAGAGGCAGACCCAGAAGGTGAGGCTCTGGGGCGGAGGTGGAGGTAGTGGTGGCGGAGATGGAGAAGGTACAGCCAAGACAGGGAAGGGCGTTACCATCGCAGGAGGGGCAGCAGGGCCCTTGGCGTGGGTGGGTGCAGGGCACAGGTGGGCAGGGCAGCCGCTGGCAGGACACAGAGCCATCCAGGCAGAGGCAGAGGTGGCAGGGGTCGTCGGGTGGGGAGAAGTGCTCCTGGTGGTGGGCAGGGACCTTGCTCCCGGGCCGAGGGCAGCTGGAAGGGGTGGCTGAAGCCAGAGAGCATTCATCAGGGTCAGCGGGGTGGGGGAGAGGCTGCAGAGGGGTCCCCTGGAGGAGTGATGGGGGGTGCAGCTCCTACCCGGGCACTGTGGGCAGCACTTTCCTGGCAGCATGGCTGGCTCTGGACACAGCAAGGGCGGGCAGCGGCGGGCCAGGCACTGCACATTGCCACTCTGCAGACAGACCGATGGACCAGGCCAGGCCACCCCTTCCCACCCATGCCTCGGTGGACCTCTCCCGGTCTCCCAAAGTCCCACCCCTCCGCCCCTGGACTCTTCCTCCCATCCAGGTGGCAGACTCACCAGACAGCGACACAGGCGGCAGGGGTCAGAGGGGTGGGGGAAGTCTGCTCCATTGGGGTACTCCTTCCCACCAAAGGCACAGCCTGGGGGAGGGGGCAGCTATCGGCTGGGGAGAGGCCCTCCCCTGCCCCCTTCCCCAGGGCATGCCACCCTCCCAGCCCTAGTGCCTAGGGATAGGGCCAAGCCATCCCGAGGATCCCCCACCCTCCCATTCACCTCACCATTGCAGTTGTGCTGGCAACAGGGACCAGGCAGAGGGTGGGCACAGGAGGCCGTGGGGCAGACCCGAGGTTGACAGTGGGCCTGGCCTTCCTGACACTGGCATTCCTGGCAGGGGTCTCGGGGGTGGGAGAAGCGCTCCCCATCCACAAACACTTGTTTCTCCAGGACACAGTCTGGGCAGTGGGGGTGGGTGGTTGGGGCAAAGACCAAGAGTGCAAGGAGCAGGCTGACAGCCCCTTTGCCCTTGAGTCCAGAGCCACTGCAGAAGTGCCACTTGGAAGCTGTCTCCATGGAGGGAGACGAGCATATGTATCTCTCTGAGCATACCCGTGTGTGTGTGTGCGTGCACGCGTGAGCATTTGGTCCCTTTACCCTCAGGCAGATGTGTGTGCCCCTGCGGTTGAAGAGCTAAAGGGCTCATGCATGTGTGTGCCCGTGTTTGTGCGACTTGCCCTGCCCACTCTCGGTGCAGGGCCCCCAGCATCCCGGCTCCCCGTCTCTCCAGTAGAAAACCTGAACATTGGTTGCGAGCACCAGTGGCACACAGGTAGGTAGAGGCGGTGGAGGCGGTGGGAGAGGAAGTGTCGGAGGCGGGGAGGGTGTTGCAGCAACAGGAAGGGACACACTGACCTCTACCCTCTCCCACCCACACCCTGCCAGTTCCGGAGAGTGCCAAGCTGGGTCACATTGAAAGCAACTCAGAAGGCCGTTGCTTTCTAAGGTATGCACTGGGCCCATGGGGCCATGGAATGGCAGGATCTAGCCACCACCCCCCACTCCCGCCACCAGACAGGTGCAGCAAGCACATACCTGGGCACCTGGGGCAGCACTGGCCGGGTCCTCTCTGGGGCCTGGCACAGGTTGTGGGAGGGCAGTTGACCAAGGAGCACGTGACGGTCCCATCCTGGGAGCGGGTAAAAGGGCAATGGGGGTGGGTCCCGGGAGGAGGGGCTCAGCAGGGCAGCGGCAAGCCCCGGGGTGGTACCTCGCAGCGGCACGCGTGGCAAGGACTATCTGCATCTGTGAAGTTCTGCCCATTGGCATATACTTGGCCATGGTAGGTGCAGCTCTCACAGCTGGGGCAGCAGGCGCCTGGGTGGGGCAAGTGGATCAGAGCCCAGCCAGTCAGGGTGGGCTGGGCAGAGCAGGGGAAGAAAGCTAGATCAGGACGGGGTACTCACCAAGGGGCCGGGTAGGGTGCTGGCAGGGGGCTGGGGAGCAGAGCAAAGCCCTGCACATGGGCACCCCAGCCTGACAGGAGCAGGCCATGCAGGGCTGACCATCAGGCTCCCACTGGACCCCCTCGGCAAACTCCTCGCCATCAAGCACGCAGGCTACGCAAGGAGAGGCTGTCACCATGGCAACCCAGACACGTCCACCCATCCCTGTCCTTCGCACACCACAGCACCCTTCCCAGGCCCCTCCCTGGCTTTGCCACCCCCATGGCAGCCTCTGAACACACTCGGGAATGGCCGGTGGACTCCCCAGCAGCCCCCTGCCCCCGCTGTGAAGGAGAACTCCTCCATCTCTAGCCCCCGGACACAGCACCCTTTCCTGATGGCCCCCCCTCCAACACACACACCTGGGCAGAGCTGAGGGCCAGAGTCAGGCAGGGCACAGGGGGCCACTGGGCACTCCCGCTCCTCACAGGAGACCTCGCCGGCCTAGGAGGGAGGCTGGGTGAGAGGCCCTCCAGGGACGAGACAGGTCTGGGCCATGAGACGGTGAGTCTGCCTACCTGACAGGTGCAGTGGACACATCGGCCACTCTCTTGGAGTCTGAAGGTCTCCTGGCTCTGATACTGGTGTCCCTGGTACTCACAGCCTGGACAGGATGACAGAGGGACTGGGGGACAGGGCTGGAGGCCGACGGGGAAGCCTCATGGCACCCGAGGCATCCACCCCCAACCCCGACAAAGGACAGTCACCGTGTGTGTCTTCCACTCGGCCGGCCTCCCCGACCCCCCGGAGCAAGGGCTGGCCACAGTGCCCTGTGTGCCATGAGGCAAGGTGAGGACCCATCCCTCACCCTCACCTGGGGTGACCGTGCGGAGGTTTAGAAATAGTTTCCCCGGTACTTTAGTTCAAGGGGGCTTCCTGGAGGAACAGTGGAAGCAACTCCCTCCCCGCAGACCTGGAACCTCTCTTGGGCCAGTGTCTGCCCCTCCTCCCTGGTGATGCGAGCCCCTGACTCACCATCACAGACTGGGCAGCACTTCCCAGGGATCCTGCCTGGGTATCTGCAGGGCGTGGCTGGGCAGGGCAGAGGCTCACACTGGACACTCCCGTTCTGCCAACAGGACCTGGTCAGCACAGGAGAGGCAGGCCCAGAAGCCGGGCCCTCCCTGCCAGGCAGGCAGCCACACTCACGGCACAACGGCAGTGCGAGCAGGGGTCCCCAGAGCCCACGGGCTCCCCGCTGCGGTACTCCTGCCCGTTTAGGAAGCAGCCTGTTGGGAAGAGGGTGCTTTAACCCCTCTTCAGGGCCCCCTACCACCCCATGTGCTGGCCTTCGTGGGAGGCTTTCCGAGCCCCTCCAGGCCCCACCCCCTGACTCACCATCACACACGGGGCAGCAGGTGCCCGGGAGGGGCCGGGCAGGGTACGGGCATAGGCTGGCACATTCGTGCTGGCGGCACCGGATGTGGCCTTCCTGGTAGGGGGCAGAGTGGGTGGGGGGAGGGATGGCCGTCAGAGCTCAGCAAGTGGCAGAAACAGCATTTGAGTCCCATCGAATAAGTCCCATACACTTATTAGATGTGATGGGTTGTGTCCCCGTTCAAATCCTTATGCTGAAGTGCTGACCCGCAGTACCTCAGGGCGTGACCTTTAAATAGGCTCATAGCAGATGAGGTCAGGCTTAATGCAATGACTGGTGTCCTTGTGAAAAGAGGAAATTTGGACATGGACACACACACTCACAAAGGGAGAGCAACAGGCGAAGATGTTGGCAGAGGCCAAAGGATGCCAAGGATGGCCAGGCACCCACCAGAGCTCCTGGAACAGATGCTCCCTGACAGCCCTCAGGAGGGACCAGCCCTGCTGACCTCTCACTCTTGGACTTCTTCCTCCAGAACTATGAGATAATTCATTTCTGTTGTTTAAGCCACTCTGTTTGGGGTAATTTTTTTTTTTTTTACAGCAGCCCTAGAAACTAATAAACATGTATAACTTAGCATGTCACTTAATGTCCCTAGGCCTCAATTTACTCATTAAAAAAAGAGAGAGAGAGAGAGAGACAGGAGTTCCCACTGTGGCTCAGTGGCTTAAGAACCCGACTAGTATCCATGAGGATGCGGGTTCAATTCCTGGCCTCGCTCAGTGGGTTAAGGATCTGGTGTTGCCGTGAGCGGTGGTATAGGTTACAGATGAGGCTCAGATCTGGCGTTACTGTGGCTGTGGCATAGACCAGCAACTGTAGCTCTGATTCAACCCCTAGCCTGGGAACTTCCACATGCTGCAGGTGTGGCCCTAAAATATTTTTTAATTAAAAAAAAAAAAGAGAGAGCAAGGAGATCCTGCTGAATAGCATTGAGAACTTTGTCTAGATACTCATGTTGCAATAGAAGAAAGGGTGGGGGAAAAAAATGTAACTGTAATGTATACACGTAAGGATAACCTGACCCAATTGCTGTACAGTGGGAAAATTTAAAAAAAAATAAAAATAAAAAAATAAAAAAGAGAGAGAGACAATAATAGTCCTGTCCTCATAGCCTTGTTATGGGGATAAGTACATGCTTGGCCGCCACCTCTGAAAGCTAGCAGCTGACGAATGGTAGCTGCTGCTCCTTCCCATGGTCCTTCCCAGACAGACCCATCCCTGGAGTTCATACCTACACCTGAGCTCAATACCTCCAGCCCCTAAGTGTCTGGGCAGCCAGTGACTCTGCTCACAGGTGGGGGGTGCGGGGGTGTCAAGATGAATGGGGGAGGGGAAGCACATGGCTGCCAAGGCACTGGCTGCCCCATGGCCTTCACCATGGAGTCCTTAGTCCTTGGCAAGGCGTCAGGAAGCTCTGTGGCTCTGGCTTCAGCTCCCGTGAACCACTGCCCTCCTGGACATGCACCCTGCCTGGACCCTGGGCCTCCATGTCCCTACCTTTCTCCTCCAGGCTTTGCCTTGACTCCTCCCTACACCTGGGGTCTCAGCCCATTCAGGCTACTGCAATAACATCCCATAGACCGGGTGGCTTATAAACAACAAAAATTTAGTTCTCACAGTTCTGAAGGCTGGGAAGTCCAAGATCACGGTGCAAGGTGTCTCACGGTCTGGTGAAAGTCCCAATCCTGGTTCATTAATGGCTTGTGTCCCCACATGGTGGAAGGGGGCAAGAGAGCTCTCTGGGGCCTCCTTTATCAGGGCACTAATCCCACTCAGGAGGGCTCCACCCTCATGACCTAATCACCCCAAAGGCCCCCACTTCCTAATACCTTCACTTTGGGGGTTAGGATTTCAACATTTGCATTTGGGGGACACACAGACACTCAGTCTATAGTATCTACAGTGTCCTTCTCCATCTCTCCCTCCTCAATCCTACTTGCCCCTTAAGACCTAAGTACACACCACCTCCACCCCATGAAGATTTTCTAGATCTGTGCTGCCTGTGAGAAACATAGCACGAGCCACATCTGTCATTTTAACTTCTCTAGTAGTCAAATTCCAAAACCTAAAAAACAGATGGAACTAAATTTTAATATTATGTTCCACTCAAACCAATATACCCAAAATGTTATTTCAACATGTAGTCAACATGAAGTGTTAATGAGATAGTTTGCATTCCTTTCTTTCCTGCTAAGTCTGAAATCTAGTGTATGTTCTACACTTAGACCCCATCTCAAACAAGCCACAAACAAGCCACATTTCTTTTTTTTTTACAGTTGATTTACATTGTTCTGTCAATTTCTACGATACAGCAAAGTGACCCAGTTATACATAAACATACATTCTTTTCTCACATTATCCTCCATCATGTTCCATCACAAGTGATTAGATACAGTTCTCCGTGCTATACAGCAGGATCTCATTGCTTATCCACTCCGAATGATAGAATTTGCAACTACCAACCCCAGATGGCCACATTGCAAGGGCTCAGTGTCCCCATGTAGTGGCTCCTGATCAGACAGCATGGTTCTAAGATGTCTCAAGTCCACTGTTTCTCCCTCTCTGGAGCAGGTGCCCCCTGTCACATCCTGTCCGGCCTCACTCCTCCTACGGCCTGAAGCTGCTTGAGTTTGGTTCACAAACCCCTGTTGCCCACCTACAGGGCTCAGAATGGACACACAGAGGGTAGAAGCCCTTGCCTGGCCTCACGGCGTCCAGGATTAAGTGTCCTCCATCTCTGCCCCACACAGCGCCTTTGGGACGTGTTCAGTGGAATGAAGGAGCAGATATGATGGGTGCGGGGTCGGGGAGGGGTGGGGGCAGCCCGGGAGCAGCATCGGGGCTCACCAGGCACTGGCAGATCCGGCAGGGGTCCCCAGGTGTGGTCCACTCTTGGCCATGCTCCTGGTGAGAACCACCTTCCGTGCAGCCTTGGGCAGGGGGGAGATGGGCGGAGAGGAGGCCTGGAGGGAGCCGATCTGACCCCCTCCTCCTCATGGCTCTCCTCTGACCCTAAACCAGACCAGATCCTGCCTCTGCCTAGGCCCCTCGCCCCTGCCTCCCGGCACCCAAGACAGGATAAGGCCCAAGCACCTTAGCCGGCCCTTCTGGGCTCTGCTGGACTCAGCGTGGCCACGCCCACCCACTCTGGCCCCTCCCACCTCCCACTGAGGGGCAGTCTGCGCTGCCCTCCGTCCCTGGGATCCCTCTGCCGGCTCCGCCCTTCACCTAACTAACTGCTCTTAACCTTGAGGTTCGCTGCAGACGCGCCACCTCCAAGACGCTTTCCCTTCTGTGCCCAGGCTGGCTTGGCTCTCCTTCCACTGAGTTTCCGAGGTACCTGGTGCGTAATCTAATCCTGCCTCTGCAGGATTTGAGTGCTGGGGTGTGACTCGGGGTCACCCTCTAGTGCTCTGCCTCGAGGGCTCACCTTATATCTTCTCCGCACAAAGCAAATAGTCAATATTTACTAAGGTATAGAATACCATCATCCACGTCTTACAAACGGGGAACTGAGGGACGGAGTAACTCCCTCCGAGGCTCACAGCCACGAAGTTAGACAAGGGCAGAATCCCAGCTCAGACTTTCTGGAGCAGGTGTGGCCAGGCATGGCTCCCCCACTGCCAGAGCCAGGTCAGAGGCCAGCAGCGGGGGCTCCAGAAATCACGTCGTGGCCCCGCTTGGAGTGCCACCAGGAAAGGGGCAGGGCTCTCACCTTGGCAGGTGGGACAGCAGTGCCCAGGCCTCAGGACTGGTTCCGGGCAGGGGACGGGCGGGCACTTCATGGGCACACAGCGAACCAGGCTCGTCTGTAACACACCAACAGCTGTACTGCCTTCGGGTCCTGCTCCCAGAGAGTAGGGAAGGGCACAGGGTGGGAGTGTGGCTGAAGGAGTGGCAGGGCTATCGCAGGAGGAGCAGGGCCTAGGCAGAGGTGGGGGTGGGCTCACCAGGCAGGAGCACTGGAGACAAGGGTTGGAGCTGGACGGGAAGTTGGCCCCCTCCTCATACAGCTGCCCCTCATACTCACAGCCTGGGGAGGGTGGCCAGGATGACAGGCTGATCAGCAGAGAGCCGGGTGGGGGGACATCACCCAAGGGAAGGCACGACCCCAAGTAGGTACGGACCCCTCTGGGGCTGAGGAGACGGAGGGCAGGGCAGGGGAGGAGGTCACCTGGCCGGCAGACGGGGCAGCACTCCCCAGGTGGGGTGTAGCTCTCCAGGCAGTTGAGCTCTGAGCATGAGGGCCCCTGGCACCGCACGGTCCCTGCCTGCGGGGCAGACACTGAGCCCGCCCTCCTCCTCCACTGCCCAGGCCGAGCTTCTCTGCTGGCCTAGCAGGCCTAGCAGGCTCCAGGCCTCAGTGCCGGAGGGGCAGCCACAGCCCTGCCCAGCCCCCCAGATTAGACTTGGCACTGACAAGCCTGGGGTATGCCAAGCAGTAGGGACATGGGTAGTGGCTCGGGCAGGCTCCGATTCCCTTACCTGGCAGCTGCAGATGACACAAGGCTCTGGTTGCCAAGTTTCCCCAGCCCTGTGGCCTCCAGGGCAGCCTGCAAAATCAGGGCCAGGCCACCAAGTAAGATACCCAGAAAATGGGCAAAAACACCAGCAAGGGTGAGACATGAAGCCACTATGGGAAAGTAGCATGGAGGTTCCTCAAAAAACTAAAACTAGTTGCTATGTGGTCCAGCAATCCCACTCCTGGGCATATATCCACTCTAAACTATAATTTGAAAGACACATCACCCTATGTTCATAGCAGCACAATTTACAAGAGCTAAGACAAGGAAAAAACCTACATGTCTATGGATAATAATAACGGATAAAGAAGATGTGGTGTGTGTGTGTGTGTGTGTGTGTGTGTGTGTAAAATGAAATACTATTTAGTCGTTGAAAAGAATGAAATAATGCCATCTGTAGCAACATGGATGGATCTAGAGATTATCATACAGAGTAAAGTCAGAAACAGAAAGACAAATACCATATAATATCACTTATACATGGAATCTAAAATCAACATATCTAAGAAACAAAAACAGACTCCACAGAATAGAGAACAGGCTTGTGGCTGCCAATGGTGGAGGGGGGGGCAGGCAGGGAGAGAAGAATTAGGAATTTGGGATTAGCAAAGGCAAACTATTATACATAGGATGGATAAACAACAGGTCCTACTGTATAGCACAGGGCAATACAGTCAACATCCTGTGATAAACCATAATGGAAAAGAATATGAAAAGGAATATATATGCATAACTGAGTCACCTTGCTCTACAGCAGAAATTAACACAATATTGTAAATCAACTTAAATAAAAAAAATTTTTTTCTGGAGTTCCCATTGTGGCTCAGTGATTAACGAATCCGTCTAGGAGCCATAAGGTTGCAGGTTCGATCCCTGTTCTTGCTCAGTGGGTTAAGGATCCAGTGTTGCGGTGAGCTGTGGTGTAGTTCACAGACATGGCTTGGATCCTATGTTGCTGTGGCTGTGGTGTAGGCTGGCGGCTACAGCTCCAATTAGACCCCTAGCCTGGGAACCTCCATATGCTGTTGGGTGTGGCCCTAAAAAAAGACAAAAAGTAAATAAACAAAAATTAAATTAAATTAAAACAAAAATTTTTTAAAGGGTACCATTCAGGCGATGATCAGAGATTTGTATATTTACTACAACCTTCCAACAGGTGGCAGTATAGTGTCTGACTCTAACAATCAGTAGATTTTCATCATTTTACAACATGTGTGAGTGTTCAGGAAAGGGTGCTCTTGTTTGTTTGTTTTTGCTTTTTAGGGCCACACCCACCGCATATGGAAGTTCCTAGACTAGAGGTCGAATCGGAGCTGTAGCTGCTGGCCTACGCCAGAGCCACAGAAACGCCAGACCCAAGCCACATCTGCGACCTGCACCGAAGCTCACGGCAACATCAGATCCTTAACCCCCTAAGCGAGGCCAGGGATCGAACCCACATACTCATGGATACTAGTTGGGTTTGTAACCCACTGAGCCACAACAGGAACTCCTCCGGGTACTTTTTAAAAATTAAAAAAAATTCAGAGTTCCCACTGTGGCGCAACAGGATCCATGGTGTCTTGGGAGCACTGGCACGTAGGTTTGATCCGTGGCCTGGCGCAGTGGGCTGGGGATCCAATGTTGCCATAGCTGCGGCTTAGGTCATGACTGTGGCTTAGATTTGATCCCTGGCCTGGGAACTCCATGTGCCATGTGGTGGCCAAGAATAAATTAAATTAAAAATTCACCAAAGATGTCACATGGGCTAGCAGTGGCCCTGAGGTCCCAGGTGTCCTACAAGCTGTGTGTGTGTGTGTCCCTTTTCTTTGCGCTCCATCAACTCCCAAGATGTCATTCCTCATCTGTGGACAAGACTCTCAAGCTGTACTTCCAGACCTTGAACCCCTGTCTCACCTTTCAAAAGACCAGCTGCCATTGAACCCCTGTCCCACCTTTCAAAAGACCAGCTGCCATTCTTCCTGGGGTAGGGTTGCCAGGTAAAATATCGGATGCCCAGTGAAATGTGAATTTCAGATGAACAATGCATAGTTTTTTAGCATAAGTATGTCCTAAATATTGCATGGGACGTACTTATACTGAAGCATATGTGTTATTTATCTAAAATTCACATTTAACAGAGCAGCCTTTATTTTTATTTGTTAAACCTGGCCACCTTATCTTCCTAACTATGAGCTAGTAACACCCCCGCCCCCCAGCAGAGCCACTGCTTTCACTTCCTCTCAGCTCTGTCCATGTCACTGTACCATGACCTTCCTAAGTTCCCACGCTTGGAGCCCACTGTTCTGTGGGATCCAATCACACTCTCTAGAAACACCCTTCCTTCTGCCTCCCACTCCCCTCCCTGGCTCCATGCCTAGGCAACTGCTATAATAGCCCCCTAACCAGTCCCTCTGCATCTGGCCCATACCAGATGAATATTCCAAAACACCTCTTTGAACCTACCATAGGCTAGCTCTTCAGCCCTCAATGGCTGCCCATTGTCCACCGAAGAACAAACAGCACGGCTTTCAGCAGTCTGTTCCCACTAGTCTTCCCAGACTGATTTCCTGCAACACGCTTCCCCCCACTCTGTTTGCAAGCCCAGAGGGCCCTCGAGGACCCCCTCTCCTCCTGGTGAAACCCCACTCTTCCTTGAGGATCCAGCTTGAGGACCCGTTGTCTGTAGAGCCCTCCTGATGGCCTGTCGGCAGCGGTGGGGGTTCTCTTGCCCTCCTGGCCTCCCCTCTGATCATCGGCCACTCACTCCCTTTTTTACACCTCCTCTTAGTCCGTCCATTGGCTCTTTTGTTTGTTTGTTTGTTTTGTTTTTTTAGGGCCGCACCCGTGCCATATGGAGGTTCCCAGGCTAGGGGTCCAATTGGAGCTGCAGCTGCCAGCCTACACCACAGCTCATGGCAACGCCAGATCCTTAACCCACTGGGCGAGGCCAGGGACGGAACCTGCGTCCTCATGGATACTAGTTGGGTTTGTAACCCACTCAGCCACAATGGGAACTCCCATTGTCTCTCTCTCTCTCTCTCTTTTTTTTTTTTTTTTTTTGTCTTTTTGCCTTTTCTAGGGCCGCTCCCGTGGCATATGGAGGTTCCCAGGCTAAGGGTCGAATCGGAGCTGTAACTGCCAGCCTACACCAGAGCCACAGCAACGCCAGATCCAAGCCATGTCTGTAACCTACACACAGCTCACGGCAATGCCACTGGATCCTTAGGCCACGGAGCAAGGCCAGGGATCAAACCCACAACCTCATGGTTCCTAGTTGGATTTGTTCACCACTGAGTCATGATGGGAACTCCTCCCATTGTCTCTTAAACCTTGTATTCTATTAGCTACATAAATTTATCTTCTCACTAGATTAGAAGGAGAGGAAAACATATAGAGCCTATGACTCAGTCCCAGGCCAGAGGCAGCATTTGCTGACTTGGGCTCCATTTCTGAACTGGCCTAGCCCCTGCCAGAGCCATTGGGTGGGCACTTCTGGGCACATGGCAGGTGGCAGGCCAGGCTCTGGGGGCCCCAGCACACGCACGCAGGAGATGGGGCTGGGGCTGGCAGGAGGCTGACCTGGCTCACAGTGCGGGCAGCATGCTCCTGGCTCCAGGCAGGGTCCCCTTGGGCATGGCTTCTGGGAGCAGGTTACAGCTCCTTCCTGCAGGAAAGTTGCCATCGGAACCCTGCAAGGGAGGGTCTCCAGAGCCAAGACCTCACCCAGGCTGGGACCCGCCAGAGGAGCAAGAGGCTGAGTTGCTCAGAGTCCATGGGCTGCCCTTGGCCCAAGGGCAGAGAAGAGACACCCCCCCACCCCCATTTTCTCCTGCCAATCTGGCCCCTCAGAAGCCATCTCTCCCAGGTGCCAGCAAATTCCTTAGAGTGGAGAGGTCCTAGGAAGGAAACCAAGGGTCCCTCAGTGGAGGGCGAGGAAGGGAAGGCGGAGAAGGTGGATACAGAGCCAGATGGGGGAGAAGAGGCAGGAAGACGACAGGGACAGATGGATGAGCAGGGACATGGACGGTCCACAGGGGAGGGGCAGGTACAGGGGGACAAGAATTATTGTAGAAAGTAGAACGATTCAGCATCAGCTGAAGGCCACCAGTGGCAGGGCCTGAGGGGATGGGCAGGCAGACGCCTCTGCTTAACTCTCAGCACACCAGGCTGCAGCGACAGGTACCTGAGGTGAGGGGGCTGAGTGTGGGGTATCCAGGGGGTCACGGGAACTCACCAGGCAGCGGCAGGTGGTACAGGCATCTGTGGAGAAGGTCTCCCCATTGCCGTAGGTCTGACCATTGTGGCTGCAGCCTGAGGAGGAGACAGTGCTGCCACTCCAGGCCCTCAGAGCCACCTCCAGGCCCTGAGGTGGTGCCGGTGGGCAGGCTGGGGGCACTCACCATGGCAGCGGGGCAGGCCGGGCTTGGGGTCGCAGCGTGCAGCCCCATCCTGGCAGACACAGGCTGTGCAGGCGTCAGGCTCCCAGCGCGCCCCCTCGGGCCAGGCCCGGCCCAGCCCCCAGCACTGGGGAGAAGCCGGGTGGCATTCACAGGACTCCAGCTGCCTCACCCTCCCCTGCAGGACTTGGTTCTGGGGGAAGAGGCGGGGGTGGAGGGGCTGGTTTGGCTTCCCCCACCACCTCTTGCGTATTCAGGGCAGTGAAAGCCGAGGCAAGATGGGAAGGAAATGACATTTCCAGAGCAGAAGGGGTCCGTCTCCAGGCAGCATCCAGCTCCACCAGTCCAGCTGCAACAGCCTCATGGCCTAGGGTCTGGACAGGCCCCCAGGGGAGCATGGGGCCCTCGGCCCTCTCCTCTGGACAAAAATGGGACCCAGGCCCCATGATCCAACCATTAAAGACCTTTATCTATCCAAAATTTTTCTTTTTTTTTTCTTTTCTTTTTTGGGCCACACCTGTGGCATGTGGAGGTTCCCAGGCTAGGGGTCTAATTTTAGCTGCAGCTGCCGGCCTACACCACAACCTCAGCAACATGGGATCTGAGCCACCCCTGCAACCTATACTGCAGTTGAGACACATCAGCAACTCCCCCAGAATCTTTCTTGATGATTTCTTTCTTTTTTTTTTTTTTTTTTGTCTTTTTATCTTTTTGCCTTTCCTAAGGCTGTTCCCATGGCATATGGAGGTTTCCAGGCTAGGGCTCGAATTGGAGCTGTAGCCAATGGCCTAAGCCACAGCCACAGCAACGCGGGATCTGAGCTGCGTCTACGACCCACACCGCAGCTCACGGCAACGCCAGATCCTCAACCCACTGAGCAAGGCCAGGGATTGAACCTGAAACCTCTTGGTTCCTAGTCGGATTCGTTTCCGCTGCACCACGATGGGAACTCCTCTTGATGATTTCTTATATATAGTAGATGCTCCGTAATATGTGCCCAATGCATGAAAAGATATGAAAATCCGAGTGACAAAACAAATCCCCTGAGGTTCTTCATTTGTATGAAAGAACCGATGTTCAGAACTGTTCAGATAAGAACTTTTCCATGTGCATTTAAAACAAAACTCTATTTCAGGGTCCCTGCCCCAGGCCCACCCACTGCCTCCATGGTACCTGTTCTCTGAGCTGGGTCACCTCAGCCTCCAGCCTTCCCAGCCGCTCCTCCAGGGGGCGCCACAGCTCCTGGGGGGCCCTGGCTGGGGCTGAGGAGTAGGCCAGTGCCTGTGGCTGGTAGTCACGGCTGTCAGCAAGACCTGGGGTCTCCCTGGGGACAACGCTCCCTGAAGGCACAAGAATCCAGGCAAGGCCTATGGGTGAGGGGCTCGGAGGGTTTCCTGGGCTTGTCTTCCCACGGGGCGGGGTGGGGGGCATCCGGTGCCCCACCCTTGTTCACCTGCTACCCACCATCCAGGGAAGGAGAGACGGTCTGTGAGGGGCTGGAGTGAAAGCCAGGGAGGAGGAGGAGGGAGCCTGGGTGGACCAAAGAGACCCCAACCAGCTCTCCCAAGTAGAAAGAACCTCAGGCAGGTACAATCCCCAGAGACCCTGCCTCCCTGGGGGCCCTGGTGTGGAGGGGAGCAGAGGGCCTCCCTGCAGCCTGCCCTGACTCTGTAGGTGTCCCCAGCCATGGGGGATGTGTCAAGGTCATCCACCCTCACTCGGGTCAGAGACTTGGCCAGGGGCAACCTGGGGAGCTGACACCTCACACTGGAAGGACCCACAAGTCATCCCAGGTGGAAATGCAGGAGAGGGAGATAAACAGGTGGAAGCAGGGCTTCTTTCAGGTGCCCGGGGTCTGGTGGGAGCAGACCCTGCCCTCTGTCTGCCCGCCTTCCCCTGTCAGAGGGGCACGGCTTCTGTGTGCAGGGAGGGCAACTCTTCCCTCTGTTCCCACTCCCAAGCCTTGCCGCTGTTCCCAGGCCGGTGGCAGAAGGGCCTGGGGACCCCGCAGTGGACAGGGTGGGCTCCAGGAAGTGGGTCGTGACTGCATGTCTTGAGGGGTTTGGGGAAGGTGCTGGCAGGGCCTCCTCCAGCTTTCCAGGCACCAGCAGAATGAAGTCGGCCTGTCCTGGGTTCTAGCTGACACTGGGTCCTAGGAGGGGTCGGCTTTGAGTTCAAGCCTGGGGCTGGGGATGGCCACGGTCACCTCACTCTGGCCCCTCTGCTGCAGTCAGGACATAGCAGCTGTGGGGGGATAGTCTGACGCTGGGCTTGGTTCCCCCCAGCCGCCATCCCTCCTCCGGGTAGAGGAGGGCAGCAGGGGCTCTGGAGCAGGAGGCGAGAGGAGGGAGGAAGGGGAGGACGGGGAGGGGAGGGTCTTTGCACAGACACAGCTCATTAGCTCATGAGCCAGGCCGGCCTGGGCGGCTAGCAGGGGTTCTTGGGCTCACTAGTCCTCTGAAGCAGGGGAACAATGTCCCTCCCTCCCCCAGCCCCCCACTGCCACCACCAAGGTGGGAGGGAGATTCTAGTCCAAAGCCTAAATTGCCCTCTTTTGTCCAGACCAGCTTTGTCCTGAGTTTGAGTTCCTTGGCTTGGTTAATGTCATCCCCACCTGGCAGAAATCTGGGGCTGGGATGCCCCTTGTGTACCTCTCCCTCCCAAACCCCATCAGTCCCTGGTCTCAGCCTGTCAGCCCCCAACCCATCCCCACCCCCCACCTCTCGCCTCCCCTCTGTCCCCACTCAGGAGGCCAAAGACTCCCCGGCTTTACGTTTTCCTGGCACAGCCTTTTTTTTGCTTTTTTAGGGCCACACCCGGGGCATGTGGAGGTTCCCAGGCTAAGGGTCATATTGGAGCTACAGCACGGCAATACCAGATCCTTAACCCACTGAGCAAGGCCAGGGATCAAACCCGCAACCTCATGGTTCCTAGTCGGATTTATTTCTGCTGTACCACGACAGGAACTGGTACTCCTGGCACAATCTTTCTAATTTTCTTTCTTTCTTTTTTTTTTTTTTTTTTTGCCTTTTTTAAGGCCGCTCCTGCAGCATATGGAGGTTCCCAGACTAGGGGTCGAATAGGAGCTGTAGCCGCCAGCCTACGCCAGAGCCACAGCAACGCGGGATCTGAGCCGAGTCTGCAACCTACACCACAGCTCACGGCAACACCAGATCCTTAACCCATGGAGCAAGGCCAGGGATTGAACCTGCAACCTCATGGTTCCTAGTCAGATTCGTTAACCACTGTGCCACGACGGGGACTCCCTGGCACAATCTTTCTAAGTCACACTTATGAAGATTCCCAGTAGCAAGTCCAAGTGCCACTCTGCTAGCCCCTGCATCTGGGGTTCTAAGACCCCAACCCTCATACCTCTTCCGCATGTTCCAACCCCATCCCTCGGGCAGGGTGTTGTCACTTGGAATGGCTCTTGATCTTGGCCTGGCTCCTGCACTAGCTTCCTCCCCAGCCCATGAAGGGCGGCCAAGGAGGGGGTCCCAGCATCTTAAGCTCTCCACTCCAGCTCAACAACACCCCCGCCCAATAATTCCTCCTTTCAGGCCACTCTCTCCAGGCCTGCTTAAGCGGGCACCCCAAGGGGGTCAGGGAGAAGCTGGGGGTCCTCTGGGACCCTCAGGGAAGACAGAGCTGCTCCCTTGTCTGGAGAGCCCTGCAGAAAGAGCTCCAGACTGTTGCACGAAGGCTGATTGCTCCCCGAGGAGCTGTCCTCAGCTCCCCTCCCCCGCCCTTGCCCTCACCCCTCTATTCCTGCCTGTCCTTCTGGATGAAAGCCAGACACAGAGACTCAAAGTCAGCTCCCATGGCCAGCCTTCTTTTTTTCCCCCTTTCTCAAGACAAATAATTAACTTCAGACTCCCAGATTCCAGGGCAGCCTCTCCCCCACTGCTGCCTGCAGGAATTCCTCCCAGGGCCAGAGCCGGAAGCCCCGTGCCGATCTCGGACCCCAAACCCCTGCCCTAGGCTCCCGGCTGCCCCACCACGCTGGCTCCTCCACCAACAGAGAGGACTCAGGCGGCTCTGAGGGGCGCACACACCCAAAGGCAGCCTCGGGGAGGCAACCCCCAGCCCCAGCTGCGCTTGCAGACCTGGCTGAGCCAGAGGTAGGTCCCACCCTGCTGACCCCAAGCCCGAGGCGCCCTGACTTACCTCTGCCCATCCCCGGGGCCAGCGCCAGGCCCATGAGCTGCAGGACGAGGGGCAGCAGAGCGGCCGTGGCCCCGGCCATGCTCTCCCCGCCTCTCTGTCTGTGGTCTCGGTTCAGCAGGCGCTGGGAGAGGCGGGGTGGGGACGCTCCAGGCCGCCTCCCACCCGCTCTTTGTTCAGGGAGGGCTTCTGGTGTCTGTCATCCTGCCCCTTGGCGCCTGCTTCCCTGATGGGCACCTCATCGACCCCAGGGCCTCGGCCCCATCTTGACCCCAGCTCTGGCTCAGAGGGGCAGGAGAGCGCCCCGGGAGAGCAGGAAGCCGGGAGCCCATGGGGGCGACGTCTCTCCTCATGATCCTGAAAGGAGACCCTGAAAAAAACACAAGTTCACCACGCTGGGGCTCTGGGACAGCTGGTCTCCCTGCCCCTTGGGTTCCTCCATCACCGTGAGGATCCCAGTTCAGCTTTTTCCCTTCCTCACCTGTTCACAGGAGAAGCAAACCGAGCTGGGTTCAAATCCCTGCTCAGCCAGTTGCATGTGCCCTTAGGCCTCTAAACATCCCTGTGTCTCAGTTTCCCTGTTTTAAGCCGGGGATCATGAGAGCTGTTTTATGGATTTGCAGTGAGGATTACACGAGACCACGTAGCTAAAGAATTTAGGGTAGGGTAGGGTAGGGGTGGGCACGGGCTAAGCACTCGGTCAAGACCAAGAGCTGCGGCTCCGGGGCTCCTCCTCCTTTCTCCAGAGACGCCTCTACATTTCTTCCCTGGACTCTGCTCACCTCGCCATCCACCCCCAGCACGCCCAGGCTTGGCCCCACATGCCATGCCTCCCTTGGCTGACTGGTCCTAACCCATGTCTCCGATCCTGGGCTCAGAACTGGCCTGGGGGGTGAGTCTGGGCAGGGGGCAGGGCCCTGGGCTCAGCAGGCAGAGGGGCCCCGAAGGGAGGAAGTGAGAGGGGCTGGTCACGTGGGCCGCTGGGCTGGGAAAGTGCTCCGAGTGGCCGGGGAGGTGGGGATGGGCCCCCGAGCTCCCAGGCCAAGGAACATGGAGCTGGAGCCGTGAAGGCCGGCAAATCGGAGCGCCCCCACCCTGCCCAGCCCAGGATGGGACTAAAGGTCCCTCCAGCCCACTTTCCAAGCCCTTGAAGAGAAAGCAGAGTCTCTCCCCAGGCGTGTGGGCCCCTAATAGGCCCTGAAGAGTTGGGGGCGGGGAGGCCGTGAGCCGGTGCTGGGAACTGGCCTCAGCTGGCCTGGAGCATGGCCCGAGGGAGCAGAGGAAAGCCAGGGCCAGCCGGCCTGCAAAGGAACAAGGAAGGGGGAGCTCCATGCCCATCGGGCTTGAGGAAGATGGTGCCTGTTAGGAGGCAGGCCCCCCGGGAGGCTGGGCAGAGGAAAGACCGAGGCAGACTCTGCGGAGTGCTGCCAGGTCCAATCCGGAGCCTGATGCTTTCCTGCTGACTTTCTTCAGGCCAGTCATTTAACTTTCAGGGGCCAGTTTTTCTTAGCTGTGACCTGCGGCTCTAACAGCTCCCCCCCCACACCCGCCAAGGGTTTGTGAGGATTATAAGTACATTAAGGGCTGGAAAGTGCCCCTGGCACAGAGCCTGGCCCGTAGGCGTTAGCTCTCCTTGCTTCTCTTATGGGATGACTAACCACTACCCCAACCCTCAGCTGAGGGTGCCTTAATCCCCATCTTACAGATGAGGCATCTGAGAAGTCAGGTGAGCTGCTCAAAGTTACACTGGGTGTAAACCACAGAGCCTGGATCCAAGGAGAGGTCCTTGGGGTCCCAGGGCCACACTCCTTATCATCACCAGGAGCCCAGCCCCCCAGCCATCCCTAGTCACCTCCCCAGCTGCTGGCTGCTCTGCCCAACCCCCTCGCCCTTGCCCCACCCCCACCCCCACCCCCGCAGCACCGGCTCCAGCCCCTCCGTGCTCCTGAGTGTCACTGAAAAGCAGTCTATCACCTGGCTTACTGGATTCGGATTCGCTTCACATCCATCCACAAACCTCAGCGGACACAGAACACTGTCAGAAATTCTACTAAATTCCCTGGGAAATGCAGTCTCCCAGTCCTTGAAAGGAACACTTCATACCCTCTTCTTGCTTCCTAAAGGTTTCGGTGCCTCTGCCCCTCCCCCCGGTATGACGTCAGCAAGTTATTGAGCCTTTCTAAGCCTCAATATGAAGTGGGAATAATAATAGTGCCTCCATCGTGATTGTTATAAGGACTGTCTTAGCCTGGATTCTCTGAAAGCAGAGCCTGAGACCAAAGGCTTACGTGCAAGTTTATTTTGCAATATGATCCCAGGGAACAGGAATGCGGAGGGGGGAGGGCAAAATAGGGAAGGATGCAAAGCTGACATGACTGCTTTATTGGCAGTTCCCACTGTGGCTCAGTGGTTAATGAATTTCACCAGCATCCATGAGGACGTGGTTTTGATCCCTGGCCTCGCTCAGTGGGTTAAGGATTCCGCATTGCTGTTAGTTGTGGTGTAGGTCGCAGACCCAGCTTGGATCCCGAGTCGCTGTGGCTGTGGCATAAGCCAGTGGCTACAGCTCCGATTTGAACCCTAGCCTGGGAACTTCCATATGCCACAGGTGTGGCCCAAAAGACAAATAAATAAATAAATAAATAAATTAAATAAAACAACATTAAAAGAAAAAAAAAAAAAAAGAAGAAGAAGAAAGTGGCTAGGCCAGAAAGTGGAAGCACTTATTTATGGACGTGGGTGCCCCACAGGGCATTAGCTGCTCCCAGTTAGGCATGAATGAGTGTTCAAGTGAGCTCCCGAGGGTATCCAGAGCTGTACAACAGGGAGACTCCAAAGCACGACGGGCGAGGTTTCTAGCCAAGCCTAAGGCTGGACGCTGCTGGGATGCACCTATGCAGAGCTGCTTGCAGCCAGCGTAGAACTGGAATGAGGTGCAGCTGAGAGAGTCTGATTCTGGGGTGTTCGACAAGTGAGAGCGTGCCTATAAAAAACGTTTACAGTGCCCAGCACATTTTCAGCACCCCGAATATATTATTTTTCTTAACAGAATCATCAACTCCTGTTGAGGCCCAACTCAAAAAGCCAATATTAACATTCTTTATCTGCAACAGAAGGTACAGAAGCTTCTGGAAAACTCACTCTATGAACTAAAAACCCAGGTCCCTGAGGAAAAGGTCTTCTTTGGAGAAGCCTTTGCGTTTCCACCATGACTGACCACTGGGAGCTTCCTTGGTGCCAGGCATCGGGCCAGACACAGGAATATAGCGATGAACCGATCCGGAGCAATGATGGCCAGAAGGCCCCCGGCCAGGCCAAGGGAAGGGGTCTGTGGCTCCTGGCAGGGGGCAGAGCATGAGTGTGGGATCGTAGGTGCCCTCAAATAGGTCAGGCCTGGAATTAAGGGCTCACATTTCTCTGCCGGGCTGGGGACACCAGGTGCCACCGTCCTCACCAAAAGCCAGTACCTTCACTTTTTTTTTGTCTTTTTGCCATTTCTTGGGCAACTTCCACAGCACATGGAGGTTCCCAGGCTAGGGGTCCAATCAGAGCTGCAGCTGCCGGTCTACACCACAGCACAGCAACACCAGATCCGAGCCACGTCTGCAACCTACACCACAGCTCATGGCAACGCCGGATCCTTAACTCACTGAGCAAGGCCAGGGATTGAATCCACAACCTCATTGTTCCTAGTCAGATTCGTTAACCACTGCACCACTACAAGAACTCCAGCCAATACCCTCTTTGGAAGAGGAACATCTGGCTAGAGAAGGATGAATAACTCAGGCCCAAGCTTGGGTCTTTACTTGAGAGGATGTTCCCATGTGTGGAGGGGTGTGTGGGACCCAGCAGGGTGTGTGTTACCATGTTGGGCAGCAGAAAGGCTCCAGGGTTTACAGTCAGTGAGTCCTGAGTTCGAATCTTGCTCCACCACTTACGGTCTGTACGGGTTGATCTCCTTTTCTCCCTCTTGCATTCATTCTCCCTCTCTGCTATGGCATAGGTTCAGTCCCTGGCCTGGGAGCTTCCATGTGCCACGGCCATGGCAAGAAAAAAAAGTGAAAAGACAACCTGCAGAATGGGAGAAAATACTTGCAACTCATACTGAATAAGAGACTTGTGTCTAGGACATACAGAGAACTCAGTAATAAAGAGAACAACCCAGGAGTTCCCGCTGTGGCACAACAGGATTGGTGGTGTCTCTACAGCACCAGGACACAGGTTTGCTCCCTGGCCCAGCACAGTGGGTTAAAGGATCTAGCATTGCCGCAACTGCGGCATAGGTTGCAACTGTGGCTGGGATCTGATCCCTGGCCCAGGAGCTCCAGATGCCACAGGGCAGCCAAAGGAGGAAAAAGAAAAAAGAAAAAAAAAAGGATTTTAGAGCATTTTATCATCCCAGAAGAAAACCCTATACCCGTCAGCCTTCACCCCGTGTTTCCTACCATCATCCGTCCTCCAGCCCTAGGCAGACTCCCTCAGTCTACCTTTCCTGCCTTCTGGCTTCCTTTTGGGTCAGCCAATGAGAAGCACAGGAGGGCCCTGAAGGCAGGAGAAGAGAGTGGCTGGGATATTTCTTCCTGGCCTCAGCCTGCTCACCAGGCTTCCGTGGTAACACGATTCCGTCCCCTAATCGGCTCAGCCCAGTGGTTCCCTGCTACTCTTAGTCCCCAGTCATCAGCATCCTTATTGATTCTCTTAACTGTATCTGCAGATTGTAAAGGGCCTCTTTTAGTTCTCTTCGGCTACACCCTTTCGAGGGGAATCCTCTTTTCTCCTGGGCCCTTGGCCGAGATGCTAACCTTATTACATATTTCCCTAAATTACTCTACCTCCCTAGGCCAAAAATCTTCCATCCATAAAGGAAGCAGTAACTGCGACCGTAGGCTGGGAGAACCCAATGAGGCAAGGAGCCCAGGATGTGTGCCTGACACGTGCGTGGCACCTGGTGCACAGGGGACCCCAGCATAGGTTACTTTTCCTCACTCACTTCCTTCAAGTTGCACGGTTCATGGCAGCAGGTTGGTTTTCTCTCTGGAGCTGGTGGCTGGAAGCAAAGGCTGCTGGGAGCGGGGAGGGAGAGAAGGGCTTAGTCCATGATCACATTTTTCACTTCATTTAATAGCTTTCAAGTCACGCCAGTTGTAACAAATGAATAAGCGACGGGAAGGTATCATGGCGAAGCCATCACTCCACCTGCTCCAGCCCTTACCTTGCCCATCACTCCCTCTCGCTGTGATGGGTGGGAACAAGGTCGGCTCATCCAAACCCTTCACCTGGCCCACATAACCGCATGCAAGCATGTGTGTACCGCGTGACTTCAACTGGACGTGGTATTTGGGAACAGGCTATGCAGGATCCCAGCCCCTTCTCCACCTGCCCCGGCTAGTCACCAACTTGCCCCCGAGGCACCTCTCGCGGAGGCTCCCATCTCCACCTCCTTATTCCCCCAGGACCCTTTCTTCCCACTCACAACATTGTTCACCCCAGGCAAAGGCTGCCCCGGCTGAGCAGCTGATCAGAGGGACGTCTTGTTTATCACAGATCTGAGATTCTAATTCCACAGCTGTATTCCACAGCTGGCTGTCCCCCCCCCAATTCAGAGTTACGAAGCCCCCAGCTCCCTTCCAGGAAGGACCTTCTTTACCCCTTAAAATGCCAGCAGGGTCTGCCTCACTGTGTTCCAGGGACTGTGCCAAGCTGCAGCCTGCCCACTTAAGTCCACACACTTGACCGTCACTGCTTACGAGTGAATGTCACAGTTGGAACTCAATATTTTTGGTTGGATGGAACCTGCTGGGATTTTAAGATGTGCATGTACATTTTGTTTGTTTAGTTTTGTTTTGTTTTTGGCAAAGAGACACCAATGCAATCAGACTGCATGTCTGAACCTCGAAGCAGAGCCAGGGCCTGGAGGGAGATGTTGGCAAAATTTTCCAGGTACCACACAGGGACCTCCAAGCCACAAGGTTCTCCAGCCTGGCGGGGAGCTTGCCACTCTGCCCTGGGCCCATTGGAGAACCTGGGGCTTCCCCAATCTCTTTGCTTTCTTTTTTTTTTTTTTTCTTTTTGGTCTTTTTAGGGCCACACCGCGGCATATGGAGACTCCTGAGGCTAGGGGTCGAATCGGAACTGTAGCCTCTGGCCTACACCTCAACCTCAGCCACGTGGGATCTCAGCCACGTCTGAGACCTACACCACAGCTCACGGCAATGCCAGATCCTTAACCCTCTGAGCGAGGCCATGGAACGAATCTGCATCCTCATGGATGCTAGTCGGGTTCGTTACCTCTGAGCCACAGTGGGAACTCCCTCCTCAATCTCTTTTCTGACTTTCTTTTCCCCAGAGACTGACTCCTAGGAATCCCCTTAGGGCTTGGAGAAGCTAAGAGAGTGGGGCCAAAGGAGAGGCGATATGTGTGGCTTCCTGCCTGCAATTTCCTCTTTTTTCCCACCCATTTCTTCTTCCCATTCCTCACAACCTGCTCTCAAGCCTCCACAAAGCCTCCTCTGGTGGTTCTGGGCAGCACCACCCCTTAGAGCAGCACCGTCTAAGAACTTTCTGCGATGATGGGCATGATCTAGATCTGCCCCGTCCAATACCACAGTCCCACGAGGCCAGCGAGTCCCTGTAATATGGTTCGTGCAACTGAGGATCTGAATTTTTAATTATCTTTAATTCTCATTCATTTTAATAGAAATGACCCTATGTAGCGAGAGGCTACAGTACCCTGCGATGCACAGCCAGACTATAAGGCAATTTTGTGCAAATGAGTGAAAAGCGCAGCTTCTCCAGACAGCATACGTCCTTCCATTGGCTGGGAAAGTTCTGTAGTAGATCCACAAAGGCTATGATGTGAATGAGGCCCCCTAGAGCTGTCCAGCACACAGCCCTAGGTGGCAGCCTCGGCTCCAGGCCCCGCCCCCAAACGGCAGTGACAATCGCTGTGCTGGGAGTACTCCGTGGGAGCCAGCCACAGGCCAGGGGTCACGTGGATTATCAGAATTCATGCTGACAACAGCTCCAGGAGGGAGGTGCTCCGATGGTCCCATCTGCTGAGTAAGGAAATGGGCTCAGGGAGTTTAAGTAGCTCAGCCAACGTCACTCAGCTGGAGAACAGAGGAACTGGCGCTTCACCCCAGCTCTGACTCCTAACCCTGTTCCTTCCCACCGCCCATGGCTTTTTTGCACACTGGGAACTTCTGCTTCTCTGGCCCTTCCCCCCGCAGCGCTGGGTCTTCACTTAGCTGCAAGACGCAGGCGCGCTCTCCCTTTCTCACTGGGCTGGGAACACCCCACGGGCAGGTCAGTTTTGCCAGCTCTGCCCCTCCCCTCCTCTAATCCCATGGTATGGCCATGAGGGTTGCTTGGCAGGTATCACACATGGGCACACTCAGGGGACTCCCCTCCCACCACCTCAATCCCATTGCAAAATCCAAGGATTGGATGGGGGACTGGGTCTCAGAGGAGCCTTTGGCCCCTACCCTTCTGTTGCTGGTTTGGGGCCCAGGGATTCCTACCCTAATAAAGGCAAGGCCTGGCCCAACTCTGTCTGTGGTTCTGAGGGGCTGGATGAGCAGGGGGGCATTGCCTTCCCTTGCCCAGAGCCCCTGCCTTGGGTTAGCCCAGCACCCTTCCGCCATTCTCTTGGCTCCCTTTGCAGTCAGGCTCTGAGCTCATGCATGCCTTTCCAGGAAGGCTGGCCAGAGGGATAATCTGGCAGGAGTCTGGGCCAAGACTTGCCATGGCCACGGCCACTCTGGCCAGGGGCCTCATCTCACCCAGCCCCACAGCCCCACCCCGAAGTTTTGAGATAAACGAGGTCTTAGGGGCTGAGGGAGGAAGAGCAGCAGTTCCTTCCAGGTAATATGAAGAGAGGGGCTCAGATGACAAGGGGTTGGAGGCCAGGGGGCCAAAACCACAACTGGGACTATCTTGAGAGACCAGATGTCCTCTGGTCCCACCCAGCAGGGACCTCAAATTCCTGTTTGTTTGGTGGCGGGGTGGGCAGCAGCTTTATTGAGATATAATTCACGCACCATAAATTCACCAGTTTAAGGTGTGCGACTCAATAGTTTGGTATATTCATAGAGTTGGGCAATCATCACTGCAATCAATTTGGGAACATTTTAAGAGTTTCTGCTGTGGCACAATGGGATCAGAGGCATCTCTGGAGTGCTGGGTCACATGTTTGATCCCCATGGGGCACAGTAGATTAAGGATCTGGCAGGGTTGCAGCTATGGCACAGGTCACAACTGCGGCTCAGATCTTTCCTTGGCCCGGAAACTTCCATGTGCCACAGAGCAACCAAATAATAATAAAAATAATAATTTTAGAACAATTTATCACTCCAAAAGAAACCCTATACCCTTCGGCTTTCACCCTTATTTCCTACCATCATCCATCCTCCAGCCCTAGGCAACATCTCATCTACACTTTTTCCTCTATGAATTTGCCTCTTCTGGACCTCTCCTCTAGGTAGTCCTTTGTGTCTGGCCTTTCGCTTAGCATGTTTTCAAGCTTTATCCATGTTGGACCATGTATCTGTACTTCATTCCTTTCCATTGCCGAGTAATATTCCATTGTATACATGGACCATACTTGTCCGTGATCAGTTGATAGACATTTGGGTTGCTTCCACTTTGTGGCTACTGAGAATAATGCCGCTATGCATATTCGTGTGCAAGTTTTTGTGAGGGCATGTGCTTTAATTTCTCTTGGGTATATAACTGTGAGTGGAATTACTGTATCCCATGGTACCTCTTTTTTTTTTTTTAGCCTTCTGGGGAGCTGCCAAGTTGTCTTCCAAAGTGGCTATACCATTTCACATTCCCACAAGCAATATATGAGGGCTCCAATTTCTCTGCATCTTGGATAACACTACTATTATCTGACTTTCTTTTTCTGGCCACACCCACAACATGTGGAAGTTCCTAGGCTAGGGATCAAACTCGTGCCACAGCAGTGACACAAGCTACAGCAGTGACAACCCCTGATCCTTAACCGCTAGGTTACCAGGGAACTCTGAGTTGGATCCTGTTTTGAAAACTGGGATCTGATGATCTCTGCCTTTGGTTGGATGGTTTAATCCATTCACTTTACTAATATAGTTGTATTTGTTTTGTCATTTTACTTGTTTTCCAAATATATGGGGGAATTCCCATTGTAATCCAGTGGTAATGAACCCAACTAATATCCATGAGGACTCGGGTTCGATCCCTGGCCTTGCCCTGTGGGTTAAGGATCCTGCATTGCTGTGGCTGTGGCATAGGCTGGTGGCTGCAGCTCCGATTGGACCCCTAGCCTGGGAAGCTCCATACGCCGAGGGTGTGGCCGTAAAAAGCAAATTGTGTGTGTGTGTGTGTATGTGTATATATATATATATATATATATATATATATATATATATATATATAAATTGTTTTTGTTTCTCTATTTCTCCTAGACTGCTTTCTTTTGCATTAGTGAGTATTTTTTTTCCTAGTATAACATTTTAAGTGTTCCTTTAATGATTTTTTTTTTACACTATATTTTTGCTTATTTTCTTAGTGGTTACTCTAGGGCTTACCTGTGGACAGTTTACTGTTTTCCTGTCCCATCCAGGTAAGCTGTCCCCAGGAAAAGTCCTGGGCAGAGTGTGTGGGCAGGAAAGCTGTCTGAAGAAGGTGGTCTTGGACGATAGGTGGGGCCACAGGAGGGCAGAATGAGGCATTGAAATGGCCACAGGGTGGCCCCAGTGAGTGACCCAGAGGCTGCACATTTTTGTTTGTTTTGGTCTTTTTTGCTTTTTAGGGCTGAACCCATGGGCATATGGAGGTTCCCAGGCTAGGGGGCAAATGGGAGCTGCAACTGCCTGTCTACACCACAGCCACAGCAACAAGGAATCCGAGCCTTGCCTGCGACCTACACGGAAGCTCACAGCAACGCAGGGTCCTTCACCCCCTGAGTATGGCAAAGCATCAAACCCACATCCTCATGGATACCAGCCAGGTTGGTGACCTGCTGAGCCACAACGGGAACTCCCAAGGCTGCACCTCTGATGGTTGCACTACCCTCGGATCACCTCGGATTTTATGAGTGGGGACAAATGTACAGATTCAGGAAAATACATGTTCTAAGGTCCAGGCTTACTTATGGAGAGCCCTGTGGTCAGGCTCCCCTGGTCACTGCCCCTGCTGATCGTCCTGCACCTTGAACACTTCCCAGTGTAGACCCCTGAGTGGGTCCACGATTCCCCTCATTCCCCAAGGATCAACAGGCTGAGGGGGCAGGGATCAGTGGCTGTCCTCCTTTTTCCCATCAGCTGCCACCAGCCCTTCCTCCCCAGGCACTCTGAGAGTGTGAACAGGTCCAAGGCCAGGCTCTGCTCCTCCCACCAGGAGGCCCGCTCTGGGGAGCTTGGCTGCTGCTCTGCAGATGTGCACATGATATTCATCATGGTGACAGGTCCCTCGGACTCCACCCTGCTGTGCCTCCCCTCCCCTGCAGCACCACCGCCTGACTGAGCCCTGTGAGGCCGGCCTATGACCCTGAGTGGCCCAGGTGGGAAAGGCTGGACCTGGGGAGCAGGGTGGCGCTTGGGGAAGGGAGGCAGCCCCTGAGGAGGTCTCCAGGAAAAGGGGGGAGGAGCAAGGGCTTTCATCCTGCAGATTCCACAGGAGCTGATGGCCAACTCTGCTCCCATCCTGCCGGGCCCAGGGCCTCTGCTTCTCTTGCCAAGGCTCCCATGTAGGACCCCAAAGTGAGGACTTAGGACGTAGTCCTTAAACCTTGGAAAGGTAGGAATTCTGGGAAAAATGATCCACCTTGTTCTTTGTGCCCTAGGGAGGGGCCCATACCCATTCATTCTATTGCTCATCCCGTTTTGAATTTATCATTCATTCATTCATTTAGAAACTCCTACCTGGAACAGCTGGGATGCTTGCTGTTCCTGGCTGAAGCCTATGGTAACCATGGGCCCAAGATGTGCCCTTAATCCACTGAGCGAGGCCAGGGATCAAACCCGCATGGATACTGATTGGGTTCATAACCTGCTGAGCCACAACAGGAACTCCCTGGAATTTTTTTTTTTTTTTTTTTTGGCTCAGGCCCAAGAAGCTCCAGCCACAGTGACAATGCCAGATCCTTATCCCCCTGAGCCACCAGGGAACTCCTAGAATTTGGATCTTCTGAATTGCTTTTAAAATTTTTCTTTATTTTTAACTCACATACATTAAAATTCATTCTTTTTAGTTCACAGTTCTGAGTTTTGGCAAATGCAGAGAGTTGTGTAACTCTCACCACAATCAGAGCAGTTTAGAGAACACTTCCCATCACTTCATGCTGCCTCTTTGTGGTCACCCCCTCCCCACGTTGCTCCATCCACCAACCCAGCTCTGCTTTCTTTTTTTTTTTTTTTTTTTTTGTCTTTTTGCTATTTCTTTGGGCCGCTCCTGCGGCATATGGAGGTTCCCAGGCTAGGGGTCCAATCGGAGCTGTAGCCACCGGCCTACACCAGAGCCACAGCAACTCGGGATCCGAGCCGCGTCTGCAACCTAAACCACAGCTCATGGCTACGCCGGATCGTTAACCCACTGAGCAAGGGCGGGGACCGAACCCGCAACCTCATGGTTCCTAGTCGGATTCGTTAACCACTGCGCCACGACGGGAACTCCCAGCTCTGCTTTCTGATGCTGATTTCTCCTGGGCCTGTGTCTGAGGCTGAGTGAGCAGCCTTTCTCAGGGGCCACCATCATTTGCTGGCACATATACAGGCTGTACTTTCGTTTCTTTTTCTTTTTTGTCTTTTGTCTTTTTAGGGCCACACCCATGGCATATGGAGGTTCCCAGGCTAGGGGTCGAATCGGAGCTGTAGCCGCCGGCTTACGCCACAGCCATAGCAACACCGGATCTGAGCCGTGTCTTCAATCTACACCACAGTTCCCGGCAATGCCAGATCCTTAACCCACTGAGCGTGGCCAGGAATTGAACTCCCAATCTCATGGTTCCTAGTCAGATTCGTTAACCACTAAGCCACGACAGGAAACCCAAGGCCATATTTTCTATACAGACAACACCCCACGGCCCTGCGCTTGACAAAGAAGGTTCCCTACCAGCCAGCTCCATCTCCCCGCCCAGTGCAGGGGAAGAGTGGAGGGCATGACAGCTGGGCAGCCTGAGGTGGGGAGCTAGACCCAGGGAACTCTGGACAGGCAGAGCGTGGGATCTACATGTCTTCCTGGCTCTTTCTGCCCCCGGGACTCAGCGAGGACAGCTGGCCATAGTGAGGCAGCCACCCAGAAACACCAGAACACAGGATGTGCCCTGAGGAGTGGCTACTGCTATATTTAAAGTGTTTTCACTGCTATTGCATGCCAGGCACTGGCCTAGATTGCACTCCGACTGCTGAACAGCAGTTCTTCGCTGCTGACAGTACAGTATCAACCCCTTCTACAAACAAGGACACTGAAACTCAGAGAGGCTGAACGCCTTGCCCAGCATCACACAGCTAGGACTTGAACCCAGGTCTACCTGACCCTAAAGTGATCAAGTATCACTCATGGTCAGATTCAAATTCCAAGTGTTTTCATTTTACTAGTTACTGTGGGGGTTTTTTTGTTTGTTTTTTGTTTTTAGGGCTGCACCCGCGGCATATGGAGGCTCCTAGGCTAGGGGTCCAATTGGAGCTACAGCTGCCAGCTTACACCACAGCCACAGCAACGCCAGATTTGAGCTGCGTCTGCGACCTACACCACAGCTCACAGCAATGCTGGATCCTCAACCCACTGAGCGAGGCCAGGGATCCAACCCGCAACCTCATGGTTCTCAGTCAGATTTGTTTCCACTGCACCACGAGGGGAACTCCCTACCAGTTGCTGTTAAATTGCCTAATCTTTCTGAAATTCAGTGTCTTCACCTATAAAATGAAGATAGGAGCTTCCACTGTGGTGCACTGGTTAAGGATCCAGCATTGCCCCAGCTGGATTGCAGCATAGGTTACAGCGACAGCTTGGATTCAATCCCTGGCCCGGGAATTTCCATATACCGTAGGTGTGGCAGAAAAAGAAAAAAATAATAAATAAAATGAAGATAATACATATCCCTGCCTTGAACACTTGTTGTGAGAACCAAATGAGACCCCAGTGTTTGGTGGAGAGTAGGTTAAATTTTAAATACTCTTACAGCTTGAATTCGTCCCTCTGAAACTCATGTGTTAAATTACTAGCCCCCAGAACCTCTGCATGTGGCCTTATTTCAGAAATAGGGTCTCTGCAGATGTAATTAGTTAAAATGAGGTCATGGGGGTGGGCCCTAATCTAATACGACTGATGTCCTTATTAAAAAAGGGAACTTGTGGAGTTCCCGTCATGGCTCAGTGGTTAACAAATCCTACTAGGAACCATGAGGTTGTGGGTTCGATCCCTGGCCTCGCTCAGTGGGTTAAGAATCTGGGGAGTTCCCGTCGTGGCGCAGTGGTTAACGAATCCGACTAGGAACCATGAGGTTGCGGGTTCGGTCCCTGCCCTTGCTCAGTGGGTTAACGATCCAGCATTGCTGTGAGCTGTGGTGTAGGTCGCAGACGCGGCTCGGATCCCGCGTTGTTGTGGCTCTGGTGTAGGCCGGTGGCTACAGCTCCGATTGGACCCCTAGCTTGGGAACCTCCATATGCCACGGGAGCGGCCCAAGAAATAGCAAAAAGACAAAAAAAAAAAAAAAAAAGAATCTGGCATTGCCGGGAACTGTGGTGTAGGTCGCAGAGAGAGGCTCAGATCCCGCGTTGCTGTGGCTGTGGCGTAGGCCCGCAGCTGCAGCTCTGATTCAACCCCTAGCCTGGGAACCTCCATATGCCGCGGGTGCAGCCCTAGAAAAGACAAAAAAAGACAATAAAAAAGGGAACTTGAACCCAGAGACATGCACACAAGGAAGAACAGCGTGTGAAGATGGAGATCCGGGTGATGCTTCTTCAAGCCAAGGAGCACCAAAGATAATGCTAAGAATACAAATGAGTAAGCTGAGAAACTTGTTCGGGTTCGCAGGGTTACTCAGCTCACGTCTTTGTAAATGTGATACAGACTAATGATACCCACGTCACAGGGGCTGGTTGCGACAGTTAAATGCAGTAATGTATGCAAAGTGTTTAGCAGCGTCCTGCCTGTTTTAGGGACCCATTAGTTGTGCTTGCTCCTCCGGCCAACCCAGCAAGTGGCCTGTCCCCTCCAGAACACCACGACCCTTTCCAATAGGGCCTTAACCAGTCTGGCAATGCAACTCCTGGCTCTTCTCCACAGCTTGGGATGGGCTGTCCCTCTGCCAAGGCCGGCTGCCTATGCTCTTCCCTGACCCCATGGCCCCCAGCTGCAGTGAGAATGCAGGATTGAGCACACTTGCTCTCTAGATGGCTGAGTTCTAGGTGGACCCAGCATCCCTGGGTCACTGCTCTCCTGCCCAGTCCTTTTGGGCACTCGTGTGACCTGCTACTGCAAAGCAAAGCCTTCAGAATGAGTCGAGTGGCGATGAGGAAGCCCCCATAAGCTCTTTCCTACCTGAACAGGTGCCTCCTTCTTCTGCCTCTGCCCCCAGTGAGGGCCTGTGAACCAGCTGTCGGGGCATGTCAGCCTCCCCGCAGCTTTGGAAGCACTGTTCCAGGAGAGAGGGAGGCGGAAAGCTGGAGAACTAGGGGTGACGTGGTCCTCAGACTGGCACAGATCAGTGGAGAAGCCTGGATTCTGCATGCCCACCAGTGTGCTTATGGCCCCAGTCTGCCCGGCACAGGGGACCTGGGTTGGCCTCAGAGCTCCAGCTGGCCCCTGGCTTGGAGAAGTGTGAAACACTGAGATTCTAGGATGCTGGTCTTGTAAGAACGCCCCCAGACTCCCCTCCAGCAGGGCCTGACATCCCCTCTTCCCTAGAGGGCCCAAGAGAGCAGAGTGGTCCTGCTCTAGGAGCCCCCTAACCCGTCGTCCTTCAGCCCTCAGAGACCCCTCTGCTCTCTTGAATTTCTGCCCCAGCATCAGAGGCTACAGAAGCAGCAGCGCAGCCTGGGGCTGCCCCATCGAGGGCTGCCAGGCCTGACCCCTGCAGGGTAGTAGCACTGGCTCGGGGTACCTGGCTGGCAGAAGACTAACACTCATCCCCATAGCTCTATTGGCTACCAGCCCCCGACCTCCTTCCCCTACCTAATACCACACAAATGTGTGAGTGGCACGTGCGCGCGCGCGCACACACACACACACACACACACACACAAAATGCTCAGGCCGCAACCCCCACCCTGCCTGCCTCTAAGGAGGCCAGAGAGGAGCAGCTGGGACACACACCCCCACAAGGTGAAGGGTTGAGAGGCCACGTGGGGTGCATATCATGCCCCCTGCCCCCCTCCACCCCATCCTCATAACTTTACACCTCAGCTACTCCAGGCCAGACAGTGCCTCCTCTGGACTCCCAGACCTGTCCCGAGTCCCCTCCCATCCCAGGTGGCTGTCATCTCTCCACCATCCTGAGGTCCAGATGTGAGCTGAGGAGAGCCCCCCCCCCCCAGCATGTGCCCTTGGGCTGACCCTGACATCCTGGACACAGCTAAGTCCCCTTTCCTTTCCCCCCTTAGAGGATCCTGCCCCAGGGAGTATCTCAAGCCCTGGTTCTAAGCTGCAGGGACTTGAGATGGATCTGGCTGGGAAGCCACAGGGCCCCCTGCATCCCACAGCAATGATGGGTGGGCCTCATGTGTCTGGATGGGACCCCTCTCCCCAGGGGGAACACCCTTGGACTCGGGGCTTCAACCAGGTCCGTCTGTTTGGGACAAGAGAAGATGTTGAAATCCACAGATGGTTCATGTGGGACCAGGGAGGCCTCTATCTTCACAAAACAGGAGCCCCGCCATTCCCACTGCAGGAGCCCCAGACGCCTGTGGTTCCAGGTGGCACTTCCTCCCCTTTCTTTTCCTCCTTGTTAGGTGCCGTGTGCTCTATATAGTGAGTCCTTCAGACAGGCAGGAAGGATGCAGGCCCTGGCCCCTTCCTTGACATGGCCCAGTAGTGGGGAGGGAAGTGGTTTGAGCGAAGCCCTGAGCTAAGCAGATTTTAGGAGCGTCTGAAACGGACCAAGTGCAGCTGCACTTGGGTGTGGGGATGAGGGTCTGGGTGAGGCATCCTGGCATCGAGGTGAAAGGTACAAGTGGGAGAAGACTCAGCAGAGGGACCAATGATGTCAGCACTGAGAGGCAGGGCAGGGGCGAGGCAGTGCAGGGTAGAGGAGGATGCTAAGACGCTGAGCTGAGCTAGGAGCGGAATCTCAGGGCATTTATTTACAGGGGATGGTGAGAAACCCAGGCCATAGGGAAGCCCCAGGATCTGAGAGTTCAAGTGAGAAAGAGACGCAGAGACTGGGGTTTCTGAGGCATGGCCAAGGTTTTAGGGATGCTGAAGGTGTGGGTCCAAGGTCCAGAGCAGAATCCACGGGAAAGGGGTGGGAGCCAGACTGCAGAAGATCAGGGCGAGGAGAGGGGCTGACCACGAAGGGAAAGGGACGTAGAGTCTGTTCTTATCAAGGCCAAGGGGGCAGAGAGCCAGGGCCTGGGAGGGACCAGGGGGACCGCCTAGCTTCCTGGGCCTTGGGTCATTTGTGGAGATCGAAAGAGTGCAGATTAGGGTCGGGGGCGGAATGTGAGCTCTAGAGGTGTCTGGGTGGCAGTGCTGGCCAAGCGAGGGACTTCCAGCTTACAGCCCAGAACGCTCTGAGGAGGCAGCATCTAGTGAGAAAGGGGAAGGAAGAAGCCTCGGCTGTGGCGTCCTGGGCATCGGTAATAAAGCTGCCACTTTCACATGTCAGATGCAGTCTTATACACTTTACAGATAGGAGCCAGAGTGGCTGTATTAAACCCTAAGTTAGATCCTGAGGGGCCTCTGCTCAGCCTGTTGGACGACCCATGAGTTGTACCCCCCCATTTGCTACTGAAGCGTGTACTTTCTACCTCATCCCATAGAATGGAAGCTCCAGGAGGGCAGCTGTGTTCAGAGAAAGTTGACTTTTCTTCCCCTTTTTTATGGCCGCACCCACAGAGTGTGGAAGTTCCCAGGCCAGGGATTGAAACGGAGCCACAGCTAAGACAATGCTAGATCTTTTTTTGGTTTGTTTTGTTTTTTTTGGTCTTTTTGCCTTTTTCTAAGGTCGCTCTCACGGCAAATGGAGGTTCCCAGGCTAGGGGTCCAATCGGAGCTGCAGCCGCTGGCCTACACCACAGCCACAGCAACTCGGGATCTGAGTCGCGTCTGTAACCTACACCACAGCTCAGGGCAACGCCGGATCCTTAACCCACTAAGGGAGGCCAGGGATCGAACCCGCAACCTCATGTTCGTAATCGGATTCATTAACCACAGAGCCATGATGGGAATTCCACTGCGCCGCATGGGGGACGGAACCCACACCTCCGCAGCAACCTGAGCTGCTCCATGGAGGAAACTCCTAGACAAAGCTGACTTTTATTCGACACTTTTTCCTGGCACGTACGGGATGTTCCCTGAGCAGTTGTTGAATTTAGGTCTCTGAGCCCATCTGTGACAGTGATGTCATCACTCTTGTATTACAGGTGGGAAATGGGGGTTCCAAGGGAGTGTGAGGTTTGCTCAAGGTCACGCAATTTCCAAGTGGTACAGCCAGGGTGTGACTCAGCCCTGCTGGATTCCAGAGCCCAGTGTCTCGCCAACATGTCCCCAGAAATCCAGGCATTCGAGGCACAGGCCAGCCTAGGGAACCTCGACAGCCCGGACCGAGGGGATGGGGCTCCTGGAAAGGAGGGTTGGGGACAGAGGCAGCTGTGACCGGCCCAGGCCTGCTTTGAAGGGGCAGAGCCAGAGCTGGGAGGGAGTCTGGTGCAGCTGCTGGATCTCCGTTGTCTCTCCCCGCCACTCACATGGGGCTTCTTTCGGTTCCCTTTGGTGACGTGGCTCCCCCACCCACATGCACACACATACACACGCACCCTGGCTTCTACCGGAATCAGGCCTCTCACCACACCCTCAATCTGATGCCCCAGCCAGGGGAAGTGGGCACCGGTGCTGTCTCACTGTTGGGAACAAGAGGGCTGGCCGCACATCTCAGCTGAGGCTCCTGGGGCCATGGAGATCAAGTCTCCCTGCTCCTTGTGGGCCTCTGCCCCACTGTGGGGAACTGGGAGTGATCACGTGGGGGGCGGATGGAGCCTCATGTCCCCTTTGCTAGGGCTTCGCCCTAAGACAGCATCCAGAAGCAAGGCAATCCTTGAAATCTGGAAAAGCCTGAGTGATGCTCTCTGCCCCCTGCCCCCTCCTCTGTAGGTCATGTCTCTGGCCCAGAGCGATTCTTGGCTCAGGTACCCCTAGTCCAGGGAAGGCAGGACCCAAGCTGAGCCCCTGCACAGCCCCTCTCCCTGGAGCCTCACACCAATGCCCCAATGCTGCAAGCTCAGTGAAGTCGCCCTCCTTTTACCGCAGGGAACAAGATTCACAGGACCTGCCTAAGGTTGCGGAGCTTGAATGCAGCAAAGGTAGATGCAAGTTCAAGGACAGTGCCTCTTCTACACCCCCCCCCCGCCCCCAGCGTGGTTCTTGCCAAAATTCAGAGATGTTAGGGGTAGAAGCCCTCAGCTGAGCGCAGGGGGCAGGGGGCAGAATCCTAGTCTAGAGCTTCCCCACACTGGGTGTGTGTGGGGGGAGGCATTTAACAATAAAAGAAGGCTCTTCTCGACTATTGCTCCAGGTATATTCTCTAGTCCAACACAGAATACTTTCTATTAACCACAACTGACGTCCCGTAAAAGAGATTCATATTTTGAGAGGAACCACTTTCAATGAAATAGCAGTTTCATTTTTAAAGAAAGAAATACAAATCAATCTCCCTATCTTTTCTGCAGTCACACTTGACAACTGAAAAAGATAAAATAGTGAACTATTCAGTAGATACCGATAATAGAATACTTATATGTAATTATATTTCCCTCTTATATTAGGGCTGCAAGAAGAGTGGGGGAGCGGGAGAGAGACGCAAGAGAAGAAAAAAGACAACAGGTGAGTGATGATACGGATCACGGGAAAGACCAGCCTAGGTACTTCTGCGAGGATGGAGAGGGGAGGGGAAGGTCAATGTTCTGATTCATCAACTAACTAACAGGCTGTACTGGTTAAAAATACAGCCTTTAAACTTTAAAGGGCAAATAAGACTCTCTAGAACTTACATGTTTTAGTTTCTACCTACAATTTAATCAATTGACCTGTAAATCTCCTTCATTTAAAAATATTTTTATGGAGTTCCCTTTGTGGCTCAGCGGTCAACGAACCTGACTAAGGTCCATGAGGTTGCAGGTTCGATCCCTGGCCTTGCTCAGTGGATTAAGGATCCGGCGTTGCCATGAGCTGTGGTGTAGGTTGAAGATGCAGCTTGGATCCTGCATTGCTGTGGCTGTGGTATAGGCTGGAAGCTACAGCTCCTATTGGACCCCTAGCCTAGGAACCTCCACATGCCATGGAAGAGGCCTCCCCCCCCCCAAAAAAAGCAAAAATATTTCATTTAAAAATTTACCATGGGGAGTTCCTGTTGTGGCGCAGTGGTTAACGAATCCGACTAGGAACCACGAGGTTGAGGGTTAGATCCCTGCCCTTGCTAAGTGGGTTAAGGATCCGGTGTTGCCCTGAGCTGTGGTGTAGGTTGCAGACGAGGCTCAGATCCCGCATTGCTGTGGCTCTGGCGTAGGCCGGCAGCTACAGCTCTGATTAGACCCCTAGCCTGGGAATCTCCATATGCCGCAGGAACAGCCCAAGAAATAGCAAAAAGACAAAAAGAAAAAAAAAAAATTTCCGTGGAAAACAGAAAATGAAAAGACAGGAATGGCCCATGTGTGACCTGATTCTAGGGGGAATCAGACATTAAAATCCTAAGTGAAAACCAGCAAGGATGGGCTGCAGAGCCCGGAAACCAGACCTAAGAAAGGCAGTCAAGGTGAGCTTTCCGGAGGTGAAGCCGAAACAAAATGTGAAGACAAGTAGGAGTTCCCAAGCAGAGACTGCTTGGGGACAGGGAACAGGATGTGTGAAGGTTGAGGCCAGTGAGCGAGGCCCACTTAGGGAACCGAAAAAAACCTTCAGAACGGCAGATGGATGGTCAAGACAGCCGTAAGTGAAGAGGTGGGACAAGCGACCAAGGCGCTGATCCCGAGAGGCCCCAGAGGCGACCAGAGAGGGGAACTGGGTCAGGCAGGTGCAAAGATTGAGGATTCTAAAGGGACAGGATGCCGGCCTGCAGGCATGTCTAGGAGAGGGTGGTCTGAATGCCAGTGGCTGAGCGCTGGGCCACCCTCCGAAGAGGCGTGGAAGGGAGCGGAGGTAGGGGGAAGCCAGGGCTGAGGACGGTCTGCCAGTTCGCCCACCGAGATCGTACATGACTCGGTTGACGGCCAGTATCTGTCCGGATCTTGAGCTACCAGAGTGACTGACTGGGATGCTCCTGGGCCCCGCAGAGCACTTGTGGCAGGGTCGGGTAAGGAGCTGGGATTGTCGAATGACTATTTTATGGTTCAAGATTGTTGAAGGACCCCAGTGGACGCTCCAGGCCACCGCGCTGCCGGGCGTCTCCCCGGAGGCCCTTGGCTGCAGGGGGGCCAGCTCAGCCCGGTTCCTCGGTCTCTGGGTCTACGCAGGGACCCCAGGGCGGCTCCGCGGGGCAGGGCGGGGCGCTGCCCGCGCGCACGGAGACTCCGCGGCCGCGGCCCAGGGGCGGGGGCGGGTGATGCGGAAGTGCCGGGCGGGTGGTTGGACAAGCGCAGCTCCAGGAGGGCGAAGCTCGGCCCCAGCGCCTGGCCCGTGCTCCCGGGCGCAACCACGCGGGCGTACCGCAGACAGGTATGTCCTGGCCGCCGCACTCTCCTCTCCCCGCCCGCGGGGCACCTGCTGGCGGCAGGTGGGGGACTGGAACCAGGCGGGCTTGCGGGAGGGGTCAGCGTCCAGCTCCACCTGGCGCCCAAGCTCGCGGGGACGCCTAGGGCAGAGCGTGCCCCGTCGTTCTGGCGGCCTCCAAGTTTATCCCTAAATCCTGATCAGTGTGGGGTGCCCCGCACCAGTAGCCTTCGTCCGGGGAGTCGGAGGCACGGGCGGCGGAGTCGGCACCACTGCCAGAGGCGCCAGCTCTGCTGCTTCCCTCCCTTCATCTCGCCATCGCCAAGAATGGGTAGCACCGTGGCGCCCGGCTTCGGCCATGGAGGAACGAGCCCCGATTCCCCCTTTCTGCGCGCTCGGATCCCTCTTCCCCGGGCACCCCTCATCCTTTCGGGTAAGAGAATGAGGTTTAAAAAGGGTTCACCCTCCTAGGATCTTAAGGCCCATGGCAGGAATTCGGGCAGAGAGTGTGTAGGAAGATGGTGTCAGGCAGAGGCAGCGGCCGTCTTTTGACTTGTGACCGAGAAAAGGAGGCGCTGACCCTCCTAGCTGAGAAGAAGAACCACCGGCGCATTACTTCTTAGTTTCTTTACGTCTTTCACTCAAATTTAGAAACGAAAAAATTAAGAGTCTAAAAGTGGAGGGAAAGTGAGACTAGAGTGGCGATGATGTGAGAGAGCTGATGCCGAACACCGCGCCCGCCCCCGGTGCGGTTGTCTCTGGGACCCCAGAGGGGCGGGATCCGGTACCCAGGAGCTGGAGCTGGGGCTGGGGCTGGGGGACTTTCCTGGCCTCGCTGCCACCCTGTGCGTAGCAGAGAGGAGACGAGGGCGGGGGCGCCACCAGCCGGAGGAGCGGTCCAAGAGGCAGACCCTCTGCCAGCGCCCCAGGCGGGTTACGTGGGCTGGCTCTGGAGGCACCCGCAAGCCGCCAGGGGCGGCACCTGCGGGGGCGGTCCGGAGGGCAGGGCCTGGCGTGGGCTCCCGGCTCACCCAGAGCGAGGACGAGTGACCAGCACAAGTGAGGCCGCAGGCGGGGCAGATGTCGAGAGCTAGAGGCCCTCGCGAGGAGCGGCCAGAGCAGAGGGCGCGGGGGCTTCCAGCAGGGCAAGGAAAGCACCCTTTTTACCCAAAGGCCCTATTTTGGGGTTTTCCCCCTTGCACCTTGGTCTTACCTCGCCGTGCCGCCGAGAGGAAGCCGAGAGAAGCGTCTTCCTGCTGCTACCGCCGCCCCAGAGCCTCAGCTAGTTCTCAGGGTGTGGTCAATTCACCTGGCGGGGCGGGGCTTAGGGTCCGGCCCGGCGCAGGGAAGCCCCTGCCTTCTCAGGAGCTTGGTGTGGCGTTTGCAGGGAGATGGCTCAGAGGTGCAAGGGCTTGCTGCTTCGTCCGTGATTGGGGGCTGCAGAGCTTCCTCCCCTAGGGATCCCTGGTGCCCACAGTGCACCAGGCTCCCGGGCTACCCCTTCACTCATGGGCGCTTCTTCAGGTCCTCAGCAGGCCACACTTCCTCGGATGTTTCAGTGGAGTGGAAACTTGTACTGCCGGCTTTCCAAGGCTCAAATCCACAGGGCTAGGTCGGTAGCCAAGACCTGCTCCGTGGTCAAGGAGTCTGGGTAGACCCCCTGACCAGCCTGCCCTCTGATGGAAAATCAGATCCTCCTCCCAGAGGCCGTCAGAGGGTGTAAGATGGACTTTCTGAGGGCTGTGCCTTGGCTTCTGGGATCCCCTGGGAATCTGGGCAACTGCTTCTATCTCAAGAGAAAGGAGTGATGGAGCACAAAGGCACTGAAACTCGGAACTCCTGGCACTGAAAGTCTGAATCAGACCATCTCAGCCCATCCCCAGGCGGGAGGAAGCCTCCTTGGGGCATTGATGCTGAGCCTGGATCTGGGGCATCTGGATGCAGGCAAACGCCCTGCAGCTGAAGACTCTTCTGTGGTGTGCTGGACAGACCCTCTCTTGGCCCTTGCCGGGCTTGCCGTGGGAGGGCCTCTCCAGAGCCTGTCCCTGTGCTGCTTGAAGGGGCTGCACCTGCTGTCAAGAACTCAGAGTTATAATTTCAAAACCTTTGTGTTGAGGAGCAGTGCTGGACCGGGCCAGGCAGTGGACCCACCCAGACTTCCTCCTTGCCCGGGGCGGAGGAGCCAATCTCTCTGGCCTCCCAGCTGTACCACATTTGGCACAGCTGCGGGCCTGACCACGTATTGAGGGGTCACCAGGGAAGCTTGCCTTTCCCTCTGTGTCGCAAGAGCCTTCCTCTGTGTATCTTCTCTTAGGATGACCTGCTACTGGTGACGGTCACCCCTCTATTCTAGGCACCCAGGCCTTTGGGAGGGGAAGGGGGCTACACATACAAACATGGTGGTTGAGGCTCTCCAGGGCTGTGAACCCCACCAGTGGGCTTGGGGTTGGGGGATGGGCTACCGGGTGAGAGATGGCGCATTTGGTCTGGGGACCCAAATGTGATCCCCTCCCTCCCCCAGCTCACAGTGAGTCAGGTTTCTGAGTTGTCCGGTCTGGCCACTTTCATTTCCCCTGGGGCTGGGTGGAGGCTAGTGCAGAAAGGGGAACCGAGCCACCCATCTTCTGAGGCCTGGGGGGCAGGGCTGGGCGCTCCCCCCACAGCCCCCCGCTGCCCCGTCCTGGTCCAGCGCTGGGCACTGGTCTGAGGAGAGGCCTGCTGATGAGACTGCTTCATGGCATGGAGGTGGCACTTAGTCACCGCAACCCAAAAAGGTACTGTGCAGGGAATTTCAGGGGAAACTGAGCCTTGGTGCTCCAGGCCAAAGCAGGCCTGGAAGGAGGAGGCGGGAGGGGGATGTTTATGTGTGTGTTTGTCCAGGCCAGGAAGCCCACCAGGGCTTGTGTACTCCCAGAAGCCGTAGCGCCCAGCAGCAGTCCTGGCTGTGGTTGGGTGGCTTTAACTGTTAGAAAGTTCTTCACCCTGGGTCTAGTCTGTCTCAGCAGTCTGTTTGTCACATGGTGGTACCTCTCACCCCCACCCCACTGAGTGTTAACTTCACCGACACAGATCCCCCATTTCCTTCAGGCATTCCTTCCCTGAAAGGTCTGCCGTCTTGGACCCTCACCTGCGTTACAGCCCCAGCAGCCTTCCTCTTGGGTCTGGTCTCATCCTCTTTGAGTCAGAGGAGGATCCCGGGGAGAGCAGGGCTGGATGGAGGAGGGGAAGGCAGGCAGGGATAAACAGCTGGAGGACAGATGCTTCCAACATCTACCTGGTATTTCTTTCTTTCTTTTTTTTTTTTCTTTTTTTCTTTCTGTCTTTTTAGGGCTGCACCTGAGGCATGTGGAAGTTCCCAGGCTAGGGGTCCAATCAGAGCTACAAGCTGCCGGCCTACACCACAGCCACAGCAACGTCAGATCTGAGCCACATCCGCGACCTACACCACGGCTCATGGCAACGCCAGATCCTTAACCCACTGAGCGGGGCCAGGGATGGAACCCACAACCTCATGGTTCCTAGTCGGATTTGTTTCTGCTGTGCCATGATGGGAGCTCCCCTAGCTGGTATTTCTTAAGTCCTACTTTGGTCCAGCAAATGGCAGGGTGCCCGGGAGGGGACTGAGAAAGAAGGAAGAGCAGGAGGCGTTCCTGCCCTTAAAGAGGTTGCCTGCCCACCTGGAAGGTAAATAAGATGGGAACAGGTGCTACGAGGCAGAGTAAGAGCCCCAAACCATGCATCTCCATGGGAAGAGTTCAGGGCAGCCCATGGTCATACGGAAAGGGGAGTGTGAGGGCTGGGGGGTCCACCTGAGGGCACGTGTTGGTGCCCTTGTTCCAGGAAGCATGGCCTCTGGGAAAGACCCTGGCCCACCCCATCCCTACGCCACCCTCCTGGCCACAACTCCCTCTCTTCATTTGGTAGAGTATCTTCTGCTGGGGACAGAGGTACCAAGGAAGTGGGAGAGAAGCATGGTCCCGGGGCAGTGTGTGTGCTCTTACACAGATGCTTGCATGCCCACCTGCTCACAGGTACTCAGAAACTAGAGCCCCGGGTGAGAGGAAGCCTGATTTCTCATTGTGACTCAGCCCTTTGTTCCTTCCTTGCCAAGACAGAGTCCTCTCTGAGTCTCAGGTTGGGGTATATGACGGCTTGGTCATATCTCTGACCCCACGCCCACAGGTTAAGGCCAAGGGCAGGGGGAGACCACCCAGGAGTAGAGCAGGAAGGAGGAGGCTCAGGACAGTGAGGAGAAATTTCAGTCCTGGGGCCAGAGAGGGGCTGGCAGGTGAAGGGAAGGAGGAGGGGTTCCATGTGGCCCATCGGCCTCAGGGGGATGGCACCGGCTCGGGTGAGGACCCTGCCTCTGCTAAAGATAAGGTGCTTACTAAGTGCGAAATGAATGCAGGGTTTGTGGGAGGACCCAGAGCGTAGGAAATCAATGGCTTTAAAAGGGTGTGTTCTGAGTTTGGTGGCCACTGTCCTTGCCATCGATGTAAGAGGTGGACACAGCTGAGTGATGGGATTTCTCTCAAGATGCCCAGGTCCCGAAAGCTTCATCCCTGAGGGAAGCAAAGGAAGAAGGGAAGTTCTGGGAGCTGGGTGTGGAAACCCTCCCTGACTCATGGGTTCTGCCTTGGTCTTAGCCCGGTTTCCTAGAAGGCCGCCTGCAGAGGGGGTTCTGGGAGGAGCGGTGGGGGGAGCAGCAGGGGCAGGAAGCAAGCTAAGCCAGGATGTGGAATTGGCTGGAGATCAGCTTCAGCCTGAACCCACGAGGAGCCTGGAGCACGCTTTTACTCCACCGCAGGCAAGGGGACTGGCCTTTTGTTCCTGTGTGCCAGTCACCCACTGGTTCAGGGCTGTCCCTCTAGAGTGGGGGGATGGGCCTGGCCCCAGAGGGAGGCAGCTGAGGGCGGTTCTTTGGGTATGGGCAGCTCTGTGCTGTGCAGGGCGTCTGGGTGGGGCTCAGAGCATCCATCACAACTGTACGCCCTCCTTCTTCTCCCCAAACACAAAGCCCAGACAAAGAGCCGCTGCGACAGCAAAGCTGATGGTTGAAGGGGACTGACTTGAGCACCTGGATGGATGAGAGAGGCTTCAGCCACCAGGGCTGGGAGGAAGGGAAAGTCCTGACAGCCCAAGGCTCGGTCCCCTGATTGTCCCCACAGCCCCTGCCACAGGGCGCAGCCAGCTGCATGTCTGCTGATAACCCCCCTCTGCTCTCTCCCACAGCCCCCTTGGCCATGAACCAGCCCGCCCCCGCCGCCCTCCCTCCGCCCCGCCGCGTGCGGCTCAAGCCCTGGCTGGTGGCCCAGGTGAACAGCTGCCAGTACCCAGGGCTTCAGTGGGTCAATGGGGAGAGGAAATTCTTCTACATCCCCTGGCGCCACGCCACGCGACACGGCCCCAGCCAGGACGGAGATAACACCATCTTCAAGGTAAGCCCTGGACAGGGTACCACTGGGATCTGGGAGGCCCACCCTCCCTATGAGAGGGCTCCCTCTATCTCTCAGACTGGCCGCTCTCTAGCTGCCTTGCTGCAGGCCGGGGCTAAGGAGCTGCAGGCATCACCATAGAACACAGACCTTTCTAACCTCCCAGAGCAAGGTGAGGACGGAAGAGCCCCCAGGAGAACTTCCTGTAACTTCTCCTCCTGCTTGTCCTTGTGTCATTCTCATCAGGCAGCACATTTGGTGTACACATGCTAAAAGACCACAGGGGAGTTCCCGCTGTGGCTCAGCAGTAATGAAGCCAACAGGTAACCATGAGGATGCAGGTTCAATCCCTGGCCTCACTCAGTGGGTTATGGATCTGGCGTTGTCATGAGCTGTGGTATAGGTCTCAGACGTGGACTGGATCTGGCATTGCTGTGGCTGTGGTGTAGGCTGGCAGCTGCAGCTCCGATTGGACCCCTGGCCTGGGAACTTCCATATGCCACAGGTGGGGCCCTAAAAAGCTAAAAAAAAGAAGACCGCAGAATTCCCCCATAATCTTAATACTATGAGGTAACTACTATGAATATTTTTTGCTTATATTTTCAGTTTTCTGCATCTGTATGTATATGAAGTGCAAACATGGACTCAAACCAAATATTCCATTGTATAACCTGCATGTCCCACCCAGCCTCAGGACCAGGTTTCCTCTCCAGTAAATGCCACAGCACATTTAGTGACCAGAGTGTTCCGTTGGAGGGGCCAGCATAGTTTAGTCACCCAGTTCCAGGGTTTGGACACCTCGAGTTGCTTTGAGCACATTGGTGTTGAAGACCACATTGCCGTGGACGCCTTCCAAATCCTTACCCTTTGCACGTCTTAAATGATTTCCTTTGGAGTTAGTTCTTACTGTTAAACATTTCTGGGTCAAAGAGAACACTCATTTTTAAAGCTCTGGCTACATGTTTCTTCGTCTTTGGACTTGATATGTACATTTCAAATCTATTTCCTATGCTTGAATGGGTAATGTGGTCACACAATTCAACATGTGTTGAAGGGTGCCCCTTCCCTAAAAAGACAAAAACAAAACAAAACCTGCCCCTTCCCTAAAAAGACAAACAAACAAAAAACCCCAACCCCTTCCCTAAAAAGACAAAAAAACAACAAAAAAATTTTTAAAAGGCTAAAATGCTAAAGAGCAAAAAGCCTTCCTGGTGGGAGACTGTGTCTCCCAGCCACCCGCCCCCATTCTTAGGCAATTAGTATTTTCAGCTTCTTGTTTATCTTTGCATTTCTTGTATTTCTGCACATATACAAGCAAATATGTACCTATTTTCCCTCCACTTTTGATGAAAATGGTAGTTGGTTACATACTCTTCTGCACCTCATATTTCTTGAGGATCATGACATGGCCGTATATCAAAAGATTCCTTTTTTTCCCTTCCTACCCAGTATTCCATTCTTTTGATTGACCATAATTTAACCAGCCCCCATGGATGGCCATTTAGATTATTTGGGTCTTTTTCTTTAATAAACAGTATAAATTTGTATGTGCAAAATTTTGTGTGGGTGTTTCTGTATCTGTAGGATAAATCCCCAGAAGTCCAGTCACTAGGTTAAAGGGTAGAAACGCTTGTAATCCTACTATCAACAAAATTGCCTTCCAAAGTAACAGTACCAACAGCTGAAGTGTGCAGCGCTCATCCTAAGGGCAGACCCAGTTCTGAGAGCTTAGGGGGCATCAGCCCTGAGTCTTCACCACCACACTGTGAGGTAGGCACTGATGGGGAGACCAAACAAAGGGATGCAAAGAGACACGCTCCTGGGGAACTCAGCTGGTGGTGGCAGATTCTGGATTCAAACCCAGTTCTGCTCCAGATTCCATGCTTTTACCTGCCATGTTACCCCATCTCCTTAGAGATTGTACCTCATTTACTGCCTCAGGACCAGTGGATGTGATGCCTTTCTTTCTTTTGCTTTTTTTTTTTTTTTTTGCTTTTTAGGACCACACCCGTGGCATATAGAGGTTCCCAGGTTTAGGGTCTAATCAGAGCTACAGCTGCTGGCCCACCACAGCCAAAGCAATGCCAGATCCAGGCCGTGTCCTCGACCTACACCACAGCTCATGGCAACATCAGATCCTTAACCCACTGAGTGAGGCCAGGGATCCAGCCTGAAACCTCATGGTTCCTAGTCGGAATCATCTCCGTTGCACCATGACGGGAACTCCTCTTTTCTTTCTTTCTTTTTTTTGCCTTGTCTAGGGCGGCTCCCGCGGCATATGGAGGTTCCCAGGCCAGAGGTCGAATCAACATCAGATCCAAGCCGCGTCTGCGACCTACACCACAGCTCACGGCAACACCAGATCCTTAACCCACTGAGCAAGGCCAGGGATCGAACCTGCAACCTCATGGTTCCTAGTCAGATTCGTTAACTACCGCGCCAAGACGGGAACTCCTTCTTTTCTTTCTTTGCTTTTAAGGGCTGCACCTGCAGCATATGGAAGTTCCCAGGTTAGGGGTCCAATCAGAGCTACAGCCACCGGCCTACACAGCAACGCCAGATCCAAGCCATGTCTGCAACCTACACCACAGCTCATGGCAACACCAGGTCCTTTAACCCACTGAGTGGGGCCAGGGATCAAACCCAAGTCCTCATGGATGCTAGTTGGGTTTGTTTCTGCTGAGCCACAACAGGAACACCATGGGAGGCCTTTCAAAACCCCTAGATTTGCTTTAACTTGCTGGAGCCCCAAGGGACTGGCCTCCCACCTCTCACCTTGCAGACACTGAAGGTCTCACTGCGTGGCAGCGACTCACCGGCCAGGAGGGGCTGGGGCCTGGATGAGGGGCAAGGTTCTCTGTGGTCGCCTGTCTTGTCTTCCTGCCCTAGGCCTGGGCCAAGGAGACAGGGAAGTACACTGAGGGGGTGGACGAGGCCGATCCGGCCAAGTGGAAGGCCAATCTGCGCTGTGCCCTCAACAAGAGCCGGGACTTTCGCCTCATCTATGACGGGCCCCGGGACATGCCGCCTCAGCCCTACAAGATCTACGAGGTCTGCTCCAATGGCCCCGCTCCCGCAGGTATCCTGCCTGGCCCTGTGTGGGCCACCTAGGAGGCTGCGCAGTGGTCAGGGTCATGCCTCTCGGTCATAACGCCCAGAGCTCCCAGGACTGGGTCATTGGTGAGGCCGGGAATGGACTTGTCTTTCTCAGCCCATCCCGGTTCTTGGCTCTTGGCTTAGTGAGTGCAGGCCGGGTGGCCCAGGGAGCTGAGTGGTGTGGGGTCACAGGGTCGGGGGAGGGGGGAGACCCTAGTGATTCCTGATGGCTGTCTCCTTTTACTCTGTGTTTGGGCAGCTCTGGGCAGGGGAGAAGCCATAGCAGGAGCTGCCACATGGAGCCCTGACTGCCTTGCTGTCTTTCCTTCCTCTCCCTCGCCCCGCAGAGTCGCAGCCCAGTGAGGATTACTGTCTCGGGCCAGGGGAGGAGGAGGAGGAGGAGGAAGAAGAGGTGAGCCGGCACGGATGCGGTGGGCCTTGCTAGGGTGTTCCCTGCGGCTCTGCTCTGCTGTAGGACCCGGTAGCCTGTTCTTTGGGAGCCCTGCTGCTGATTCAAGAGAGCTGTCTCCCCTTGGGATGCTGAGGCTGGGAACAAAGGCACCACCTTGAATCCCCCTGGCACTTTGTTAGTATAAAACATGCTCACACGTGGTCTGACCCTCACAGCAGTTGAGGCTCAGCAGGTATTACCACCTGCAGAAAGTGGAAACCGGGGCACTGAGAGCTTACCGATGTGCTTGGGATGGCAGAGCTGGGTCTGGAGGCAGGGGCTGGCCTCAGCCAAGCTGAGGACCAGGGAATTATTGCCTTGTAAGTTTCATGTGTTAATTCTTTGGCATCAGGTCAATTTAATAACCTGTCCTCCCTTCTCTCCCTGCCCGCCTCCTCCTTTGCTTTGTCTTCTCTTCAGCTCCAGAGGATGTTACCAAGCCTGAGCCTCACAGGTGGGGCTGGGAGGTGGTGTGGCTGGGGGTCTATTATAAGGAGGAGCTTCGGGTACCAGAGGTACCTGGGAGGAGGCTGAAGGGAGGCCCAGGGCGGGGAGTAGGTGGGGCTGGGAAGCAGCTCCTAGAAGTGGCATTAAAGCTTTGTTGGTTCCCACCTTCTGCAGAAGCAGTGCAGCCCGGCCCCCACATGGCACCCTATTCTTTACCCAAAGAGGATGTCAAGTGGCCACCTACTCTCCAGCCTCCTGTGGTGCTGGGGCCCCCTGCTCCAGACCCCAGCCTCCTGGGCCCTGCCCCTGGCAACCCTCCTGACTTTGGGGAGCTGCTCTCTGAGGTCCTGCCAAACCCGCAGCCTGGGCCCCTGGCTGCCAGTCTGCCCCCTGCAAGCGAGCAACTCCTGCCCGACCTGCTGATCAGCCCCCACATGCTGCCTTGTAAGGACCCACCAGTGGGATGGGCAGGGGGAAGCAGTTTTGGGCAGGTGGAGGATGGTGAGGGGAAGAACAAAAACACCCACGTCGGTCTCTGGATCGGGGAAGGAAGGGGCGGGTGCTGACCACAGCCTGGTCGCTGGCAGATTGGACAGAGAAAGTCGGTGGGCTGCCGAAGGGGGAGACGTGGGGCTCATGGGTGGGGTGGGCCTGCCCCTCTGCCCCACAGTGACCGACCTGGAGATCAAGTTCCAGTACCGTGGGCGGCCACCCCGGGCCCTCACCATCAGCAACCCCCATGGCTGCCGGCTCTTCTACAGCCAGCTGGAGGCCACCCAGGAGCAGGTGGAGCTCTTCGGCCCCGTGAGCCTGGAGCAAGTGCGCTTCCCTAGCCCTGAGGACATCCCCAGCGACAAGCAGCGCTTTTACACCAACCAGTTGCTGGATGTCTTGGACCGTGGGCTCATCCTCCAGCTACAAGGCCAGGATCTGTATGCTATCCGCTTGTGCCAGTGCAAGGTGTTCTGGAGCGGGCCCTGCGCCTCAGCCCATGGCTCGCACCCCAATCCCATCCAGCGGGAGGTCAAGACCAAGCTCTTCAGCCTGGAGCATTTTCTCAACGGTGAGGGCCCCACATCATGTTCCTCTTGGCCTCCTTTCCAAAGGGGCAAGGTGCCAGCCTCTGACTAAAGGTCTTGATCTCCATGCAGAGCTCATCCTGTTCCAGAAGGGCCAGACCAACACCCCACCACCGTTTGAGATCTTCTTCTGCTTTGGGGAGGAGTGGCCTGACTGCAAACCCCGAGAGAAGAAGCTCATCACTGTACAGGTATACCCCATCTCCCACCCCTCAACTCTGCTTTGGTTTGACTCTTGGGCGGAGTGGAGCAGGGCTCTGTGGGTAGAGTGGATGCAGCCCACCTGCCCCCTGGTGGATACCCTCGTGCACAACTGGATTCAACAGTCCTGCCAGGGCTCTCCCTGTCCCGTCTCCTCTGCCCCCCAGGTGGTGCCCGTTGCAGCTCGACTGCTTCTGGAGATGTTCTCAGGGGAGCTTTCTTGGTCAGCTGATAGTATCCGGCTACAGATCTCAAACCCAGACCTCAAAGACCGCATGGTCGAACAGTTCAAGGAGCTCCATCACATCTGGCAGTCCCAGCAGCAGATGCAACCCATGGCCCAAGCCCCTCCTGTGCCAGGCCTCAGCGCTGGCCAGGGGCCCTGGCCCATGCATCCAGTCAGCATGCAGTAATGAGGCTGTAGACTGGCCCAGGCTTCCCGGGTGGCTGTGCAGACTGAGGAGGAGGTGCGACAGCCCCCATGGGCACCTGATGAGCAGCAGGGTCCAATCTCTGGGTCTCCTGAAAGTGGATTTGGGCCATGAAGAGGGAAAGAGGCCCGAGTTCGTTTCTCCTCAGAAGCTGGGAGAAGCGTTTTGCTTTGAGGGCTCTGTCTTCCTGGCTGTGCTGGGCTGGCTGTGGCAGAACTCAGCCATTAGCACCAGTGAGGAGGGAAGAAACTCACCCAGGAACCCTGGGGGGCCTAGCCACACAGAGGGAGCTGCCCCAGAGTGGCCCATTCTTGTGGCTGCCCCCATTTCTTCTGGCAAAAAGAACCAAGTGCTCTGGATCAGGTCTCCCTGGCAGGTCCTTTGCAGGGCACAGGCCTGACTTTGGGGTTCCCTAGTTTAAGCCTCGCTTCATCTTTCTCCCTCCAGAGATAGATATGAGCACTTAGGTATTATACCAGGTACTTAAGGCTAGCAGCTACCTCCTTGAGAGTCCAAGAACCTGGGGCAGAAAGTGGAATTTTATGTATTTTTTGGATTAATAAATGTTAAAAACAGACTCAGCTTTCTTTTCCAATCCCAGTTGCTCCCATGCGGTTCTACCAGACTTATGCCTCATGTCAGCTGGCCCTCTTTCTCCCATCACCTGCCCTCCATCCCTGGAGCCCTTGACACAGGGAGGGCCTGCCTTCCAGGCGGATGAGTCATGGGGCCTTTATAAGCACTCAGCTGTCCGGCTTTGCTTTCCAGGAGGAAGCTAGCTGAAGCAAGGGTGTGGATTTTTAAATGTGTGCAGAGTCTAAAACCCTGCCCAAATCAATTTTCCCATAAGAAATGGTAATAATAATAAAAAAAGGAATGGCTGGATTTCAACTAAGGACCATTATCACCTGTTATCCTTATGTATAGTCATATGCTATTAAATATCCTGGGACAATGCATATAAACTGCTAGCTCACTGTTTGAATCTGGCTTATAGATATAACTTTCTGACCTGAAGAATTCTGCTGTTATCTTATTATGGAAGATATATATTTCAGCATATAGCTCTAAAAGACAAAGATAGCTCCAAAAACTCAAAACTACAATATCCTTACATCTCATTAATTTTTATCAAATATCTGGAGTTTAAAAACTGAAGACATTTAGAGAAGTTTTACCTCCTTACCATTTAATTGTGAAAGAAATTGCATTATTTGTTCTGCACTTCGTTCTTCCCTACATGCTGATGACTACATCTCTGTTAACATGTTTTGGCTCCTGTGTTTCCTGCAAATTAGTACTTTGATCTAGACTGGATTCTAGAGGCTTAATTTGATATAGGTTTTTATTTTGACTATCTTTTAATGGGTATTGGAATTATTTTCATCTTTAGTTATTATCCACTATGCTGTAATGGATAGGCTTGTGGGCACTTTTGTCTGTTCGTATTTTTGCCAGCCTATCTTTACGATGGATCCACAGAAATGGGATTTCTGGGCCAAAGGATAAATGTGTCTAATTTTGCTAGATACTGGCAAAATTCTGACAGATCTGAGGGTGGCTGTTTCCCCTGATCTCAACAGATTATACTGCCAACGTTTTAGATTTTTGCCAATTTGATAGGCGGGAAATAGCTCTACCACTTCTCATTATGATCAAGGCTGAGCATCTTTATATGGTTAAGTGGCTCTTGCAGATTTAAGTGTGTGTGTGTTTCTTTTCAGGGCTGCACACACAGCATATGGAAGTTCCCAGGCTAGAGGTCAGAGCTGCAGCTGCCTATGTCACAGCCACAGCAATGCAGGATCAGAACCACATCTGTGCCCTATGCTGCAGCTTGCAGCAACACTGGATCCTTAACCCACTGAGCGAGGCCAGGGATCAAACTGCATCCTCATGGATATTAGTTGGGTTCATTACTGTTGAGCCATAGTGGGAACTCCCTTCCATTACTATGGCACATTTGTCACAATGCATGAAAAGCTGGAGTTCCTCTTGTGGTGCAGCAGAAACAAATTTGACTAGTATCCATGAGGGATGTGGGGTTGATCCCTGGCCTCGCTCAGTGGATTAAAGATCTGGTATTGCCGTGAGCTGTGGCGTAGGTCGCAGACGTGGCTCGGATCTGATGTTGCTGTGGCTGTGGTGCAGGCTGGAAGCTGTAGCTCCGATTCGACCCATAGCCTGGGAACTTCCACGTGCCACAGGTGTGGCCCTAAAAAACAAACAGACTGTGTTATTAACTACATTCCATTCTTTATTCAGATTTCATTAGTTTTTAATCTCTTTTTCTGTTCTAGAATCCCATCCAAATTATCACATTAGTCATCGTTGTCTCCTTAGCCTCCACTGGTCTGGCAGTTGCTCAGACTTTGTTTTTGATGACTTGGAGGGAACATTTTAGTGTCCCTCACTTGGGGTTTATCTGAGGTGCTTCTCCAGGTTTTGTAAGGAAAACTGAGGTAAAGTGTCACTCTCACCACGTCGTATCGGGGTACCTACTATCACCATGATTTACACTGGATGTTGACCTTGATCACCTAGTTGTCGTGTCTGTCAGATTTCTCCACTATAAAGTGACTCCTCCTCCCACCCTTTCCATACTGTACATATGTACAAAGGTTAGAGAAAAACTGGCCCAAACCCCTTCTAGAAACTTTGTGAATTAGACTGCTTACATACAGTTCCTTTCGTCTTCGGCTTAGTTTTCAGTCATTTACAAAGGTCAGCCCTCCCCACTGGCTTGTGCAGTTCAGATTCCTCTTTAGACTGAAATTAGGTGTCAACCTTTTAAGATTAGGAGATGTCACATATCTGATTTCTAGCTTCTCTCAAAAAAATTGGCAAATATGGAAATACTGTCTCACATTCCCCAAAGACAATAATCGGCGGGGACTTTAGATGGGAAGGTCCTCCAGTCCTCACCCAGCCTGCTTCACTCCCTTCACTGCCTCGTCCCTGCAGGCACCCGCGTTTACAACCTTTGGTGAATGTGGAGCAAGAGGCCCCAGCGCAGATGACTGACAAAGCTTGGCAGGAGCACCTGCACTAGGCGACCATTCCTGGACTGACTTCTCCAATAGGGCAGGCAGCTCAGTGGCTGCTGAAAATCTTCCTTGGGCTTCTACTTACCTTTTTGTTTTTTGGCCTGCACCCGTGGCACATGGACATTCCCAGGCCAGGGATCAAACATGAGCCACAACAGTGACCCAAGCTGTAGCAATGACAATGTTGGATCCTTAACTACTGAGCCACAATAACAACTGCACTACTTACTTTTTGATTTCTTAAAAATAAAACAAAACCAGAAACAGCATATTTGGCAGTTATTCCCTACAGACACACTACCCCAAAAAGGTGAGACATGGAGTTCCCTTCGTGGCGCAGTGGTTAATGAATCCGACCAGGAACCATGAGGTTTCGGGTTTGATCCCTGGCCTTGCTCAGTGGGTTAAGGATCCAGTGTTGCCGTCAGCTGCAGCTGCAGTGTGGGTCGCAGACGTGGCTTGGATCCCATGTTGCTATGGCTCTGGCGTAGGCTGGTGGCTACAGATCCAACTGGACCCCTAGCCTGGGAACTTCCATATGCCGTGGGTGCGACCCTCAAAAGACAAAAGACAAAAAAAAAAAAAAAAAAAAAAAGATAAAAAGTGAGACACACAAATTCCAGAGGTTAAAACGCATTGCCACTCACTGCTTCCTAGCTCTGCTCAAGTTCCACTCGGCAGTGGCCTTTGCCCTGGTGGCCTCTGCTAGTGTTTAAGATGGAATCCACAGAATACTGATGCTCATGGCCCCGGGGATGAATGCAGCCCTCTAGCACCCAGTAGCTTCCCTCACTTCCTTCCTCCAGGCCCTCTTCCCCAGCAAGTTCACCCCTGTATCCAACGAAATATTCCCTTTTAGCTGAAGACTCCTTTCCCTTACTCAGCTTTTCACTTACCTAAAGAAATTTTTAGTCCTTGTAGAGTAGAAGACAGAAAACTTTTGCCCATTTTTGTCAGAAAATGTTCTCACAAGGCAACTTTCTCATTTGCTGGTTATACATTTCAGCAAACCAGGCATAGCTTGTTGCAAAATCTTGGATTTTTAGGCTTTCATCCCTATAAAACAATTTACCATGGCTACACAAGGTAGACTCACTTTGCATTCATGAGGTGTTGATACCATTCAAAAGTGCAAGTTCCTGTCTTATTTATGTTATTGATTATTGATTTTTATAGAACAGCTACATAAAAATTTTAAGCTACTTTTTTTTAGTACAGTCTTGCTGGGAATAGCCCCAATGAGTGATTTGTGTCTAACATAATCATGACTAAAATTTCTTGGCTAAGTGAGTCATGGACATGAGGGAACAGACAATTCTGTGAGGACTTCATGATTTAGGTAAGTTTAGGGTTAAGACTCTCATTCTACTGCCACTAGACAATGTCATATCATGCAGGAACACACTATCTTCATTAGGGTACCTGATTCCAGATGGTTCCATGCACCTGAGGCATGTGGAAGTTCCCAGGCTAAGAGTCCAATCAGAGTTGTAGCCGCCAGCCTTTACCACAACCAAAGCAATACGGGATCCGAGCCGTGTCTGTGACCTACACCACAGCTCGTGGCAATGCCAGATACTTAACACACTGAGTGAGGCCAGGGATCGAACCTGCATCCTCACAGTTACTATTCAGATTCATTTCCACTGAGCCACGACAGGAACTTTTTAAGTTGTGACTTAGATGATTATCTTTGGTATGCCAAAAAATAATATCAGTAAGAACTAGTCTGAAACAATCTGTTACACTTAAGAGTAAGCAGTGAGGCCCTGACACCATGAATCAGAAAAGAGTTCTGGTTTTCAAAGTTACAGTTGTGAAAGGGGTGTTCTTCATCACTAGGATATGCATTCCACAGGCTACTTTTCAGTGGCAGGGGAGAGTTCCATTAAGCCTTTCGTATTTTTTTCAGCCCCAGATACAACTTCCTGCAATAAAAGCCAAATTCCTCAAACAGAGCCAACTGGTTGTTGCAAGGACCTAGGCTTCAAGATTTTATTTTTAACCAGAAAATGAGCAGGATGGCTAGGGTAACGCACTGGCCCCCAGAATCTGATCATTTTATCCAAACACTGTTCCCTATTCAAGTTGGTTTTTTTTCTCTTCTTCTAATATTGTCCGTCTAGAGAATAAAACTGAGTACCACTGATATTATGCAGGAAGGTTGTGTTTCATTGATTCCAAGTACTAGATCCAACTCTGCAGTCAAAGCCCAGTTACTATAATATACTACATGATCTGACTTATAAATAAAACCCAAGAGGAGTTCCCGTTGTGGCTCAGTGGTTAATGAATCTGACCAGTACCCATGAGGATGGAGGTTTGACCCCTGGCCTCACTCAGTGGGTTAAAGACTCGGCGTTGCCTTGACCTGTGGTGTAGGTGGCAGACATGGCTTGGATCTGGCATTGCCGTGGTGTAGGCCAGCAGCCACAGCTCCGATTGGACCCCTAGCCTGGGAACCTCCATATACCGCAGGTGCAGCCCTAAAAAGATAAACAAACAAATAAATCCCAAGAAAATGCAAACTAATCCAGTGACAGAAAGTAGATCAGTGGCTACTTGGGCATAGGGAGAATGGGAAGAGGCGTGAGGAAACTTTTGGGAGTAAAGGGTATGTTCACTATCTCTTGTGTTGACCGTTTCATGGAGTGTACCCCATGTCAAAGCTTATCAACTGATACTTTAAACACATGCAGCTTACTGTATATCCATGATACTTCATTACAGATTTTCCTTTAGGTTAGGAAACAATCCACTTGGGTGGCCACTGTAAAAAGAATATACTGTATTTTAACATGCCAAGTGACCCATTCTCCTTCCCACTGAGGCCATATGAAAGGACAGACTGTAGCAGGAGGATAAGCTAGAATAAAAGATGTAGAAAGAACCACTCGCCTGAAATAGGAAGGGTCTGTGGCAGCAAGGGCAGGGGCTTGCCTTTTAAACTCCACACCCAGAAATCTATTCGAGAACAACAGGACTATTCACTTAGGTGGTCTATCTGTACCACTTCAGATCTACAGGGCAATGAAAGTACAAACAAACACTGATTAAATTTTAAAAATTTATTATTATTTTTCTTGTTGCTGTTGATTTGTTCTTGAGATGGCTACAACACCAGACAGAACAGTGCCCTCGTATCTAATCTGAAACTCCTTTAAAACATTAGGACTCGCTTTGGGCTTCCCTCTCCTGCCTGACCCCCCATGAAGTCAAATAATTTCCACATTTTTTAATAAAATACCATTAGCCCTGTAAACACTTTTACCCCCCATACTCTCACCTTCATTTTACCTCTCTCATGTAAATGGGTGAAAAATTAACTAAAACAAAACAAAAAAAACTTAAAAAACTTAATATATTTATATCCCACTCACCCCAATTTTGCCTCTTCTCTCCAAAGACGACAACACCAAATATGACTCAGAAGTGGACTTAAGAAATTGAACAATATCAGGGTTGAGAGATACATGTATAATTTTAGCCCTGGCAGGTCCTGGTATCATTGGTGTGACCATGATATAAAACACAACAGACTCCTTGCTTACTTCTCCTTGTCTAAACAGCTCTAAAGGTGAGAAGAAACAATTGGGAGAATAGGAGGAATTTCTACTCACTTTCATTGAAAGAGGAGGGGGAAGGGGAAGGAGAGGGCAGGAGAGAAGGAAAGGACAAAACAACAGAAAACCTCTAGAGCTGATCTTGACCCTTTCCTTCCAACTGCAGCTATTCCATTCATTTCAATTTCCATTGTCCCTAAGTTAAATGCTCTCGTTTCATAAAAATTTTGTACTTTTATTTTTCTGTGTGCACACATGCTTGTTAGCATGTGTGTGGGTACGTGTATGTATGCGTGCGTGTCATCTGCTACCAGGAGAATGTTTCAGTTCTGGTTTCCTTTTTTATTTCCTTAAAATTATTTTTCCTTTTAGAAACAAGTTCACCAGGAAACCAGCTCCCCTCCCACCACGCCGGATAGGCTACAGCCATCTTTTTTAACCGCACTGATTTTCCTTCACACCTCCAAACAGGAACTCCTCAGGATGGCCTCAGAGGGCTGGAGTCTCTCCCTGTCTGGCGGGATGCCCTGGTGGCGGTGAAGGCCCCTCTGCCACAATGGAGGTTTCTGATTGTGGGACACAGTCTGGTTTTTGTTTTCTTCCTGTCTTCTAATTAAAAAAGACATTCCTAACAAAAAAGAGAAGAGAGTCAATAACTGTGGTCCAGGAGATAGCAAGTACTTTAGAAAGTCAACCTCAAGCCAGATGTTTTCATACTTACTCAGGTACCTCATTCTGGTCTCTGCCATAAGAATTCAGTTAAAAAAAAAAAAAAAAAAAAGAGAGGTTGGATTTTTTTTTTTTAAAGTTGCGATTTCTTTCTTTATTTTTGTTTTTGGTCACACCTGTGGTACGTGGAAGTTCCCAGGTCAGGATGGAACCTGCGCCACAGGAGAACTTTAGCTGCAGCAGTGACAACACTGGATCCTTTATTGGCTGAGTCACAAGTTAACTCCTTCCTCGTGATATTAAAGAGCTACTGCTTTAATGAAACCACTGCTACTGTCTGCAGTGGTTTTCCAATTTTGAGTGTGCTCTGAAAACTAGGGATAATATGTGAGGGTAAAGAGTAAACCAGCAGGTCCAGGCTGCCCACCCCAAATCAACCAGAAAAACCTCCATTTGAGTCTGTTTAAATAGTGTGTGTGTGTGTGTGTGGGGGGGGTGTTTTGTTTTTTTGCTTTTCAGGGCCTACATGTAGCATATGTAAGTTCCCAGGCTAGGGGTCCAATCAGGACTACAGCTGCTGGCCTGAAGACAGCCACAGCAACACCAGACTGGAGCCACGTTTGAGACCTACACCAGAGCTCACAGCCATACCGGATCCTGAACCCACTGAGTGAGGCCAGGGATCACACCTGAATCCTTGTGGATACTAGGTCAGGTTTGTTACTGCTGAGCCACAAAGGGAACTCCTGGGATTTCATGCAAGATTTTGTTTTTTAAAAAGGCTCTGCCTACTAAAAGAAAGTTTAAAAACCACTGATTTATTAGATTCTATGGAAAGGGTACTATGTGCGAGTATCAAGCAGAGTGGTTGAAAGTGAGGGCTCTTGCACCAGAAAAGTGAATTGTGGCACTATCAATTACTGACTGTGACACCAAGCAAATTGTTTAACATTCTGGAACCATGATTTCGTTATTTATAAAATGGAAACATTAATTACTAGTAACAAATCCAGAGGACTGTGTGAGGACTATCTTACAGTTAACAAATAACATGCTTTGTAGATGGTACAAAGCACTTAGAACAGTACCTGACACAAAGTAAGGGCTCCATAAATGGTAGTTTTGAACATGCACAGCTGTACACAAATAATCCTATGTGATTCAATGTTAGCTATTACAGACACTGAAAAACCCCGAGGATCCCAAATGATATCACTCTTCATTAAGGATCCAAAGTTTAGAAATAATTTCTGGTGTGGTGAGGCACTGCTGAAAAGCATCTTCAAAATGCATACAATCACAGAAACCACCAGTGAGAGGGCTGTACGTTCATGGAGAACTGCTTCCAGGGAGAATGAATTCTGCTTAAGACATCAAAGGAGAGTTGCTTTTCTTCTCTCAGTCAAGAAACTGGCCCCCAAATCCCACCATCCAGTTCTTTCCTTCCTCAGCTAAGCTCGCTTTGCTTCAGAATAAAGAAGCACATAGAGCAAACGGAAGATCAGGGACTAGACAAAGAGGCCAGCTCCTTTCCTATATCTCCTGCCTTGGTCAAAACCCTGGCATTTCAGTGTTCCAACTATAAAAATGATAAGAACAAGCATCTTTACTCATCAGATCTGAAAGATCAGTTTTAGGAGGGCAGTGCCATATCATGGTTCACTTTAGGTCAACAATGTTTTCACCCAAGTAGTCCATTAGTCCATCCTAGAAATACCTGTAAGGAGAAGAGGGAAGGATTTTTTTTTTTTTTTTTTTGAGATATTCTACAATGAGAATTTCTTATGGGGGTAAAAATGGTATCCAAAAGAAGCTGACAATTATTTGGCTGCTTTGGCCCAAGAAAATCAGGGCTGTGCATTTCCCAGCTGCTCAGCAGTATTAAACTGTTAAGTCCTTCCCTGACTTTAGCTATACTACTAGTCCCATGAGGGGCATTAAAACCTATGACCACCAAGTACTCCCAACAGCCAGGGAAAAGCTGGGAACTATATACCACTCACCTGGGTGACAGGCACAGTGCAGGAGTGTGAGCTATCGAAACAATCTGGTGAAGTCTCTCAAGGCCCAGCAAACTTGTTTACATTCCTCGGCACTAGAAAAGACAAGGTAGGTTGGTCCCTGACTAATGAGAAAGATATAATATGCTGAAAAACAACCACAACGTTGAGGTACACTAACTGTTCCAGCTCTGCTAGGAGCTCTTTCCATCATTTCTTGACCCTATTTCAGATCTTTCTGTAACTCAAGGGTTAATATTAACTATTGTATATGAGAAGAATTATAAGCTGTGTGGACCTAACTGAGCAGGCTTTGGAGAAAAACTCCTTGGGTTTGAATCTAGATTTCACTGTGTCCTTGAGCAAGTTACCAATCTGTCTCAGTTTCCTCATCCATTATCCTCATGATGTTCTGAGGATTAAATAAATCAGTTCCTATACATAAAGGGCTTAGGATAACAGAGCAGCGAACAAAATAGTACACGACATACGTAAGTTGCTACAACAATACAACTTGAAGTCCTTGACATAAATATAAGCCAGCACCCTCAAAGTAAAACAGCAAGCATATTCACCTAAGGTGGATCATTTTAACTCTATGAGCTGAGCTAACTTAGGCACTCTGGTTTCCTCATTCTTTTCCAAAAGCACATTTTCTTTATAAAGCTCAGTCTAGCAACTAAATCTTGATCAGTCATCGATTTTCTAGTTGAACAGGCTTCTCAAGGTTTCCTCCTGTGGGAGGAGGAGAGAGGAAAGGGTTAAGGCATGAGGAAAGGGAGGAGGAGGAAGCAGGTCTTGGTCCTCAGGCAAGCACTGAGATGCCTCCGTAGTATGAATAGTCCAATATTCATCTGACTCCATTTTTTCAAAAGGCGCCCTTTGTCTAAAATTGTCACTAAGAAACCAGTTGATGCCAGCTTCATTCCTTTGAATCAGTCTTCATAATAGTTTTTGGTAACTGAACATGAGGCTAAGCTAAAAACAGCGGAAAAGGAAGCACTTCCTAATATACTCACCCTTTTGTGGAGCTCTCTTTGGCTCAGAGAAACTCAAGGACCACAGCCTACGCCTAGGACTCAGTGCCGGAAGAAAGCTCTCTCCTGCTTGTAGTGGAGGGAGGGAACCACTAACAGTGAGCCAACATAAAAGAGGGGGAAATGAGAGCTGTCCCCTTAAGTGCCTACATTTGGATTTCCCCAACTATCATAGGGTCTAAAACACCACTAAGAACCTTAATTCGGACTCCAGGATTTTATGCAATAGAAACTTTCTTCTATTCCCCTTCCATCCTAAAAAATGAAAGGAAGATAATGAAGGTCTTCTAGGTTTTACTGGAATTTGCTCTGTGAATCTGTTTATGCCTCAACAAAAGCATTACATTTCTCAATTTATTTTCAAATCAATACTATTAAGGAGGCACTCTTGGTGAGCAAGCCTGTCATTCATGCCTCCCAATGTCATGAAGGAGGAAGATATATAGCCCCAGAGAAGTCGCCTTGTGATATATTATTACAGGGGACTATCATAACAGGAAAGAGAAACTTAGGATAACACTGGAGACTCAAGATTCTTTTGCTATCCTGATGCCTTGCATGTTTTTCAGTTCTACCCTTCTTAAATCAGAGATCATGGTTTAATCTGGAAGACTCCATTCTTCGCCTCTTCTGTGACACATGAGAAAAAGTACTGAAACCAAAATGCAAGTACAAGGAGAATCTGTGGTGAGACAGGATGAAATGAGAGATGGGCCAGTCTCTGGAATCAGCTCAGCTTCCACTCCCAATCCTGTCAACAAACTGTTCTGGTGTCAAGAGCTTCAACCAAATGTTTAATTTAAATGTTCTTGGTGATTAGGCCCAAAGAAATGGATTCAAAACAAAACCAGGAGTTCCCGTCGTGGCGCAGTGGTTAACGAATCCGACTAGGAACCATGAGGTTGCGGGTTCGGTCCCTGCCCTTGCTCAGTGGGTTAACGATCCGGCGTTGCCGTGAGCTGTGGTGTAGGTTGCAGACGCGGCTCGGATCCTGCGTTGCTGTGGCTCTGGCGTAGGCCGGTGGCTACAGCTCTGATTCGACCCCTAGCCTGGGAACCTCCATATGCCGCGGGAGCGGCCCAAGAAACAGCAACAACAACAACAGCAACAACAACAAAAGACAAAAAAAAAGGCAAAAAAAAAAAAAAAAAAAAAAAAAACCAACAACAAAAAAAAACAAAACCAAAAAAACTCCTTAAAAATTACAACTATCTTCTGTTTTTTGCCTCAGTCCTCACAGCATTTAATATTTCTGGTTTGTTTTTATATTTATTCATATTCATTTATATTTATTTACATATTCATTCACTCATTCATTCAAAACTGCCACTATTTTTGTAGGTTCTGATTTTTTGGCTTCCAGTCCCATCATCTCCATTATGGTTTATTATAGGATACTGCATATAGTTCCCTGTGCTATACAGTAGGATCTTTTTGCTTATTTATTTTTTATAGAGTAGTTTGTATCTACTAATACCAAACTCCTAATTTATCCCTCCCCTACACCCTTTCCCCTTTGGTAACTCTAAGTTTGTTTTCTATGACTGTGAATCTGTTTCTATTTCATAAACAAGTTCATTTCTGTCATATTTCGGAGTCCACATATAAAAGTGACATCACATGGTAAGTGTCCTTCTCTTTCTGACTTTCCTTGGTATGATAATCTCTAGGTCCATCTAAGTTGCTGCAAATGGCATTTATTTCATCCTTTATGGCTGGGTAATATTTCATGGTATATATATACACCATATCTTTACCCACTAGTCTGTCAATGGACACTGAGGTTGCTTCCATGTTGTGGATATTATAAGTGCTGCTGCACTGAACACTGGGGTGCATCTACCTTTTCAAATTATAGTTTTCTCTGGACATGTGCCCACAAGCCTTCCACTATGTTTTTGAATAATTTTATGGTCATGATTCCTTGAGCCCATTAATCCTAGTGGTGTGCTGAAAAATTCAGTCCTTTTCATAATGAAGAGTAACCCAGCTCTAACTAATGGCTTCAGCAAGAAGACACCCCCATACTGGCCTATTCTAGCGTCAATGCTTCCTATTCATGACTTTTGACCTTGAGATCTTCATGCAGGTGACAGTCACAGAATAAACACCAAGATAGAGAAATGGGAAATGACAACATGATGGAAAGTAATAATGATATTTTAAAATGAAAAATTCCAGCTTTCTTCAAGTTGGCCAACTAAAAATGCCAGGGAATTAATTAATTACCAGCACCATTTGAAAAACAGGCTTGGACTTGCTGAAATGAAACTGAACCAGTCCTCCCTCCCTGCTAGGATGGCAAACAAAGCAGCATGTTGAGGCAGGAGTAACAGGACCTTAAAACCAAAAGGGAGACTGAGTCATGCATGGAACAGAAGGTTCAAGGGCAACATACATACTAGAGTAAGAGAATTACTAAGAGGAGGTGAGTACTTTCAAATGCTTTCTCCAGCACCTCAACATTACCTCTTACTCCTGTTCATTTCCCACCATTATGCCACAGCCTACTATAGGAGGAGCTGCAAAACTTGTTTAGTAGCAGTAAGAGATCAAGTGCCAGGCTGGTAAAAAAAATCTAATTCTCCCATATCACAGGACAAAGATCGCAGATATTTTTGTTCATAGCAAATGCATTATTTGGGTTCCTTTTCCTTGCCTCAAGATTTTTCATACATTGTAGAATTTCCATGACTTTTATTTCAGACTAACTCTATGTTTCTAATGTCACATATTAGCCTAGATGAGGAAATATGGGCTTGGTAGAGACTTATTCCAGAATGTGTAGGTGGCTGCCTTAGAGCTAAAAGAGACATGCTCCAGCTGGTTCTGCAAGTACGTAATGACATTCTGGCAGGTTCTTTTCCAAGGAGAAAGTTAACATTCACTCATCACCTACTATGTGCCAGATCATCTTTAAATTTCCATTTGGTATATTACAATAACTCTGTTAGATAGGTATTACTACCCCTACTTTACAGATAAATAAGCTGCAAAGTAACAATCAGTAAGTGGCAAGATTCAAAACAACACTCCCAACGCTAAGTTCAGTCCTTCAAGGGTTCCCCCCAAGGCTCTCATTTGCTCTAATCTAGATCAGAGTCAATATGATCCTGCCCTCCTAATGAACAACACTAGATGGAACAGAACAAGAGAAGCAGGGAGAAACAACCGTTATACTTCTTTCCTCTATGACAGCTTATAGGTAGAATACTACTTCTACTGCAAGGATTCACAGAAAAAAAAAAAAAAAAAAAGATAAAATAGTTTTTTAAAAAGTTATTCCAGTCAATATATACCTACCTAGTAGAGGGGAAATCCCCTCTTTTGGCAAAAGGTGTCATGTAGACAGTCAGTCACATGCTATTTTTTTTGGTCTTTTTAGGGCCACACCTGCAGCATATGGGAATTCCCAGACTAGGGGTTGAATAGGAGCTACAGCTGATGGCCTATGCCACAGCCACAACAATGCCAGATCCAAGCCTCATATGTGACCTACACCATAGCTTATGGCAAAGCCAGATCCTTAACCCACTGAGCGAGCCCTGGGATTGAACCCGCATCCTTATGGATACTAGTCAGGGTTATTACCACTGAGCCACAAAGGGAACTCCAGTCACATGCTTTTTTTTTTGCATTTCACACACTATTTTTTTTAGCATGTCACACATGTCACTTGATCTATGGCCAAAAATTAGTTATTTCTGGGACATGAAGTTAAGCCACTTAGTAAGCTATGAAAAAAAAAATAGCATTCAAAGATTTGGAATTTTAACATTAGTAGAATTACTAGAAATTCTAGGGAATGAGAGAGTAAACCATTTTGGACAGCAACAAAAAAATCACTTCTCAGGAAAAAAAGATTAGCATTTAATTTTCTTTCCCTTTTAAAACTAGGTCTGGTTTTAATTCTAAAAGTATACCATGCTCATGAAAAAATGCAAATAGTACAAAAGGTTATGAAATTAAAAGTCCTAGTTTTGCATCTTTTCAGAAATTTACTATGCATAACAAAGTAGCCTACATATATATAAATATGTATAGAATAGCTTAAAAGTGCAAGTTGGTTCATTTACTACAGCACCAAAAAGAATAAAGCACTGCTGAAAGAAATTAAAGATACCAATACATGGAAAGACATCTTGTGTTACAGATTGGAAAACTTCATTTCGTTAAGATGTTAACAACTATACAAAGTGATCAACAGATTCAGTGTAATCCCAATCAAAAATTTCAATGACATTTTCTGTGGAAATAGAAAAATCTACCCTAAAATTCATATGAAATCTCACGGGACTCCAAAGAGCCAAAATATTCTTGAAAAAGAACAAATGGAGGTCTCAATTTCCCAGTTTCAAAACTTATTACAAAGTCATAATAATCAAAACAGTATCATATGGACATAAAGACAAGATACACAAACCACTGGGATAGAACAGAGAGCCCAGAAATAAATCCTTTACATATATAGTCAAATGATTTTCAATAAGGGTATAAAGACTGTTCAGTGAAAAAAGGACAGTGCAGGGAGAACTGCAAAAGAATGAAGTGGGACCCTTAACATACATCATATACAAAAATTATCTGAAAATGGATCAAAGACCTAAACGTTAAAACCAAAAACTTTAAAACTCTCAGAAGAAAACATAGGGAAAAAGCTAATTTCTTGGATATACACCAAAAACCACAGGCAACAAAAGCAAAAAATAAATATGGAGAAATTAGAACTTTATGCACATTGGTGAGAATGCAAAATGGTATATAGCTGCTATGGAAAACGGTATGGCGGTTTTGCAAAAATCAAAAAAATCAAAAAATAAACACAGAACTGCCACGTAATACAGCAATTTCACTTCTGGGTATATATCCAAAAGAACTGCAAGTAGGGTCTTGAAGAGATACTTGTAATGTTCATAGTGGCATTGTTCACAATAGTCAAAAGTGGAATCAATCTAAATGTCCATCAACAGATGAATGGATAAATAAAATATGGCACACATAAATGAATGTTATTCAGCCCCCCCCCTTTTTTTGTCTTTTCTGGGGCTGCACTCACGGCATATGGAGGTTCTCAGGCTAGGGGTCCAATCGGAGCTACAGCTGCCGGCCTATCCCACAACCACAGCAACACCAGATCCTTAACACACCGAGCAAGGCCAGGATTGAACCCGAAACCTCATGGTTCCTAGTCAGATTCGTTAACCACTGAGCCATGATGGGAACTCCTTATTCGGCCTTTCAAAGGAAGGAAATTCTGATACAACATGGATGAACCTTGAGGACATTATGCTAAGTCAGTCACAAAAGGACAAATACTTGCATGATTTCACTTATATGGGGTATCTAGAGTAGTCAAATGTAAAAAGTAGAATGATGGTTGCCAGGGGGCATGGGGGAGTGAGGGGGAAATGAATAGTCGTTTAATGAGTATACGTTCATTTTGCAAGATGAAAAAGTTCTGGAGACTATACACTTAAAAATGGTTAGGATGATAAATTTTGCATGTATTTGCATCAAAATTAAAAAATAAAAAAATTTTAAGTGCAAGCTGGATTATATGATACTATTATTTTTTCCCTTTATAATAGAGCTTATATATTTTTCTGTATAATCACATGCATTTTGTTCATTCTGTTTTTCATTATTATCAACCCTACTACAACAACTCATTCAAAAAGAAATATCAGAGTAAGGTATCACAGTTACAAAATCCAATTTACGCGACTGCTGTTAATGCTATCAAAGATCCTAAAAGTCCTGTAACTTGATTCAGTGATTACATTTTTAAGGAAAATAGTCGAAAGAAGGAAAGGGCTTGAGTTTCAATATTATCCTTAATACTAAAAAATGAAACTTAATAGAGGCACTATAAAGAAATCAAGGAAAACCTTATAGCTATAAAACTGAAATTAGGAGGATTATATAGCTATATTTAAAATGCCTATTACATTTAGAAAGGACTTCAAAAAGACACAGGTAGATTTTCTGAAGAGCAGTGGGCTGCTCAATGCATTTTTCTTTTGGAAGAAATAATGCTTCCACTTTCCCATTATGATCTTACACCAGTTAATACACATGTACAATACAACCGAGGCACAATATACAACATGGTGATAGCTTTGCCAAGATTGGTTTCCAAAGCCAATTTGTGCAATTCAAGGCTAAACAGACACAAAACTGAATTTACAAAGGCACATAAGAAACATAATCCTGGGTATACAGTAACTAAGGTGCTATTAGAAAAAAAGATATTTTTTCTACATATCCAAGCTGCTGTTCATCACTCACCTAGTGACTTGTTTGTGGAAATCTGTAAGTTGTTTGTGTGTCACTGTGACAGCTCCCACGGTTGTCTCCTTTGGCAAACCTTTCAAGGAATTCTCTAACCATCGACAAAAAGTCTGTACAGAGAAGAGGGATGAGAGTTTGAAAATGAGGCAGGGCTTACTCAAGTGAGATCCTACAGATAATAACAAAACCCCACAGGCTTTCCTTAGCAGCATTAGCTCCCGAGACTTGGAAGCAAGTAAGGGAGTTAACAAAAGTACTATCTTTAGGCCTTCCAAACCACTGTGAGTTGGAATCCTCTACAAAGGCATGCCTAGACTTCCTTTCAAGGGGGCTGCAGGCATCATTTCAGACAGAGCCCTTCTACCTTGGAAATGAAGTCTCTTCTGGATGAAGCTATTGTTCGTTCCTGTCTTTAAAACTTATGTAATATTTTAAAAATTAACCAGCGGCCAGAAAACGCTTGAGCTTAGAGATCAAAGGCAATCCAAAGCAAGGGTTCATGTATCAGAAAGAGCAAGGACAAAAGTATAGTAAGTAAACATTTCAAAAAGTGTGTGTGTTTATAACATAAATCCAACATCTTAAGGATTTTCAGGTCCCCTCTTCTCAGTAGTCATAACCAGTCTACCTGCCTGGTTCTTGGGTTAGAAAATCCTTTTGTTGATCAGTATTTTTTTTTTTTTTTTTTTGGTGGGGGGGGGGGTCTTTTTTGCCTTTTCTAGAGCTGATCCCACAGCATATGGAGATTCCCAGGCTAGGGGGCTAATCGGAGCTGTAGCCGCTGGCCTATGCCAGAGCCACAGCAACACGGGATCCGAGCCGCGTCTGCGACCTACACCACAGCTCACGGCCGGATCCTTAACCCACTGAGCAAGGGCAGGGATAGAACCCGCAACCTCATGGTTCCTAGTTGGATTTGTCAACTATTGCACCACGATGGGAACTCCGTCTTCCTGCTCATAAAAACAATTTATTGGCGTTCCTGTTGTGGCGCAGTGGTTAATGAATCTGACTAGGAACCATGAGGTTGCGGGTTCGATCCCTGGCCTTGCTCAGTGGGTTAAGGATCCCGCATTGCCGTGAACTGTGGTGTAGGTTGTAGACGCGGCTCGGATCCCATGTTGCTGTGGCTCTGGCATAGGCTGGCAGCTACAGCTCCAATTAGACCCCTAGCCTGGGAACCTCCATATGCTGTGGGAGCGGCCCAAGAAATGGCAAAAAGACAAAAAAAAAAAAAAAAAAAAAAAATTATTTACATCTGAACATAGTCTGTTTCCCCCATTATCCTTCCTTTTTAAACTTAAAAATCAAAATTCTAGAATTTCCCTGGGTTCTTATTTTCATTTGAATTATTCTTTGAGAAAGCTCCATTTTTTTCTTTATGCTTTTAAGTAGCATGTATACTCTGACCATAATTTTCAGCTATAAAATAACTTTCTTAATTTTTTTTTTTTTTTTTTTTTGTCTTTTTAGGGCCACATCCACAGAAGATGGAAGTTCCCAGGGCTAGGGGTTCAATCAGAGCTGTAACTGCCAGCCTACACCACAGCTACACGGGATCCGAGCAGGGTCTGCAACCTACACTACAGCTCTCGGCAACATTGGATCCTTAATCCATTGAACGAGGCCAGGGATCAAACCCACATCCTCATAGATACTAGTTGGGCTCATTACCACTGAGCCACAATGGGAACTCCATAACTTTTTTTTTGCCACTTCTAGGGCCGCTCCCTCGGCATATGGAGGTTCCCAGGCTAGGGGTCCAATCGGAGCTGTAGCCACCGGCCTACACTAGGGCCACAGCAACGCAGGATCCGAGCCGCGTCTGCAACCTACACCACAGCTCACGGCAATGCGGGATCCTTAACCCACTGAGCAAGGCCAGGGATCAAACCTGCAATCTCATGGTTCCTAGTCAGATTCGTTAACCACTGCACCACAACGGGAACTCCAAGAGTAGTTATTTCTGAGCAATGAACAAGGTGATGAAGGGAATATGCATAAGTGATTGCTGCAACAATGGGAACTCCGACTCCATAACTTTCTTAAACCTAAATTTTTTACATTATATATCTTCCTATTATGTTAATTTATGATCACAATAGACTGGGGCAAAAATAAATATTCCACTCTAAAAAGTACTGAATAATTCTCCAAGTGTTACCCCCAAGTAAATCAATACTCTAGTCAGACAAAAATAAGCAGAGGCAAACAAGAAGAACCTTTAATTGACAAGTCCTGGCATACAAAAATGACCCATGAATGAATGAGTATAATGGACTTAATGACTTCCGCATATTAGAGTGCAGTGTGTGTTCTGCCCTGAACAAGTGCTCTTTATTGTGAGGATGGACGATATAATGCATTTAAAATGCGGAAGTTGTGGAGTGTTTTGAAATATAGATAAGATTAAGACTAATATGGCTCTTTTTAAATGTTAGTTTTGCAGGAAATAATAGAGACTACCAGTGTTATATTAAAATTCTGAAAATGCAAAAACAAAAAACCCCCAAAACAACCCTTAAGTTAACTATAGTATTCCCCAAAACAAGAACAATAATAAAGTAAACTATATACTGTCAACTAATATTTGATAAAGGAGCTAAGAGTACTCAATGTAGAAAGACAACTTAAGGAATGGGAAAAAATATTTGCAAACCAATATATCTGATAAGAGGTTAACATCCAAAATCTATAAAGAACCCATGAATCCAGCTCTTAGAAACAAATAAGCCCCCCCCCCAAAATGGGCAATAGACCTGAATAAATATTTCTTCAAAGATTTATAAAAGCAACAAGTATTTGAAAAAATGCTCAACGCCACTAATCATTAGGGAAATACACATGAAAACTATAAGAGGAGTTCCCGCTGTAGGGCAGTGGGTTAAGAATCTGACTGGGAGTTCCCATCTTGGCTCAGCGGTAATGAACCCGACTAGTATCCACGAGGATACGGATAAAATCCCTGGCCTCGCTCAGTGGGTTAAGGATCCAGCATTGCCATGAGCTGTGGTATGTACAGGGTTGCAGACATGGCTCGGATCTGGTGTTGCTGTGGCTGTGGCTGGCAATTACAGCTTTGATTTGACCCCTAGACTGGGAACTTCCACATGCTGTGGGTATGGCCCTAAAAAAACAACAAAAACAAAAGAATCCAACTACAGTGGCAGGTTTGGTTGCCGTGGAAGCATGAGTTTGATCCCAGCCCAGTGGAGTGGGCTAAAGAATCTAGTATTGTTTCAGTGGCAGCTGCGGTTCGGATTCAATCTCTGGCAGGAGAACTTCTATATGCTGCAGGTGTGGCCGTAAACAAACAGACAAACCCAAAAAACCACAATGAGATATCTTAACTCCTGCTGGAATGGCCATGATCAAAAAAATAACAGATAACAAATGGTGGCATGGATGAGGAGAAAAGAGAACACCTATGTACTATTGATGTGATTATAAATTGGTACAGACACTATGGAAAGCAGTTTGGAGGATCCTAAAAAAATTACATACAGCTACCAAATGATCCAGCAATTCTATTTCTGGGGATATATCCGAGGGAAATGAAAACGCTAACTCAGACAGACTTCTGCATACCCATGTTTCAGAGCAGCACTGCTTATAAATAGCCAGGGCACAGAAATAACCTAAGTGTCCGTGGAGGGATGAATGGATAAAGCAGTTGTGTGTGTGTCCACGTGTGCACACATACATACATATACAATTGGATATTATTATCCATTTATAAAAAATGAGGAAATTCTATCACATTTCTGACAACGTGGATGACCTTAAAGGCACTATGCTAGATGAAATATGTCAGACAGAGAAAGACAACTTCTGTATGATCTCACTCATATGTGGAATCTAAAAAACAAAATTCAGGAATTCCCATTGTGGCTCAATGGTTAGTGAATCTGACTAGGAACCATGAGGCTGCAGGTTCGATCCCTGGCCTTGCTCAGTGGGTTAAGGATCTGGCGTTGCCGTGAGCTGTGGTGTAGGTCACAGACGAGGCTCAGATCTGGTGTTGCTGTGGCTGTGGCGTAGGCCGGCGGCTATAGCTCTGATTTGACCCCTAGCCTGGAACCTCCATATGCCGCAGAAGTGGCCCTAGAAATGTCAAAGAGCTAAAAAAAAATAAAAATAAATAAAAAACAAAACTCATAGAAAAAGAAATCATACATGTGGTTACCAGAAGCAAAAAGTTGGTGGAGGGGAAACTGAAGAAGGTGGCCAAAAGGTCAAACTTCCGGTTAGAAGATAAGTAAGTACTAGGGAAGTAATGTATGACCTGACGATTAGAGCTAACACTGCTGAACGATACACAGGGGAATTGTTAAGAAAGTATATCCCATGAGCTCTCATCAAAAGGATTTTCCTTTTTCCTTTCCAATGTATTCATGTAAGACGGATATTAGGTGAACCTACTATAACCATTTCACAAATATGTAAATCAAACCATAATGCCGTATGACTTAAACTTATACAGTGACGTATGTCAATTATTTCTCAAAAAAAGAAACTAACCTAAAAAGCATAGCTAGTATATGATGGGTTTTAACTTCCAGTAAAGGAAATTTGAGAAAAATGATTGAAAATACTGAATAAATTTGCTACAGATGGGTATCAAGTAAAGAAAGGGGAAGTGGGGAGAGGGAGGGAGGGAGGAAAGAATTTTAATAGTTGATATTTAAGTTGAGACAAAGCTAGTATGCCGTCTACTATTGAAGAATGTGTTGAACTTTGAAAACGGTATGATTAAGAATGTGCTCAATTTCCTTTGAACTTACATTCTTAATTACAATTTCAATCAGTTTACAAATTCATGTAACAATTCCTTTACAAAAACCCAGTTGTTAAGTTGGTATTTACAGAAAAAAATCACTTGTAAATTTTTAACAATTCAGTAGGTATATAGTAAACTTAAGAGCACATGGATACTTGGTTTCTGTTCATGCCAAACTTGCCGCTCTTTTTTTTCAGCTTTTACCTACGTATTTATGAATCCAAAATTTACGTAAAGTTGAAACTGCATAAGTCTTTTGTTTCCTGGGAATCAAGAATATTTATAAAAAAGTAAAAGCAAAGAAATTTTATTTTTCATATTAATGATGTTTGAGTACTTTCTTTAGAAAAACAAAATACTATTGTATTAGATTGAAATGGAACAGGTGCGGTGAACAAAAAGTAATGGGAACTATAGGTACTATTCATTCCTAAAGCACTTGAGCTTATGGAAGGATTGCAGAGCTATTTGATGAAACGAGTCACAAAGGAGTCTCACAAAGAGTGATGCGTAAGAATTAAAAGTTCTTGTGGCTATTTCTACAGTATAAATCTAAATAAAATGTTAGAAATCCATTACACATCTACCCCACACGTGACAGTTTTTCTTTTTTGTCTTTTCAGGACCGAAACCTCAGCATATGGAGGTTCCCAGCCTGGGGGTCTAATCAGGGCTACAGCTGCTGGCCTACGCCACAGCAACATAGGATCCAAGCCACATCTGTGACCTACACCACAGCTCATGGCAGCGCCGGATCCTTAACCCACTGAGCAAGGCCAGGGATCGAACCTGCAACCTCATGGTTCCTAGTCATATTCGTTTCCTCTGTGCCATGACAGGAACGCCTAGTTTTTCATTTGACTGAATTAATGATAAATAAAGCATATGCCCACTAAGACAATATACACTAATCACTGAATTTTGGAGATGAACACAAAAATTCAAGACTAGGTAGAACTTTGACTCAGTAACATTACCTTTTTTGGGAAACTGTTGAAATTTGAGGCTAAGAACTGCAATCACTGATGTAAAGTAGGAGACAACACTAAGATGTACATGGACTTAAAAGTTGTAAGATACTTATGTATTTGAATTTTTCTGTGGTTCAAGTCAACTTGGTCCACAACTGGTCCAACTGTGTACTTTTCTGAACTGATTTTTAAAAAATTATAAACCTTGAGTTCCCGTTGTGGCGCAGTGGTTAACAAACCCGACTAGGAACCATGAGGTTGCGGGTTCGATCCCTGCCCTTGCGTTGCGGTGAGCTGTGGTGTAGGTTGCAGACGAGGCTCAGATCCAGTGTTGCTGTGGCTGTGGCGTAGGTCAGGGGCTACAGCTCCGATTTGACCCCTAGCCTGGGATCTTCCCTATGCCGCGAGAGCGGTCCAAGAAAATGGCAAAAAGACAAAAAAAAAATTATAAACCTTATTTAAAATAATGTACAGGAGTTCCTGTCGTGGCACAGTGGTTAACGAATCCGATTAGGAACCATGAGGTTGCGGGTTCGGTCCTTGCCCTTGCTCAGTGGGTTAAGGATCCGGCATTGCCGTGAGCTGTGGTATAGGTTGCAGATGCGGCTCGGATCCCGTGTTGCTGTGGCTCTGGCGTAGGCTGGTGGCTACAGCTCCGATTGGACCCCTAGCCTGGGAACCTCCATATGCCGCGGGAGAGGCCCAAGAAATAGCAAAAAGACAAAAAATAAAAAAATAAAATAAAAAATAAAATAATGTACAGGTTGGAGTTCCCATTGTGGCTCAGGGGTTAATGAACCCAACTAGTTAGTAATATCCATAAGGACGTGGGTTCGATCTCTGGCCTCACTCTGTGGGTTAAGGATCGGGCGTTGCCATGAGCTGTGGTATAGGTCGCAGACTCGGCTCATATCTGGCATTGCTGTGGCTCTGGCGTAGGCCAATAGCAACAGCTCTGAGTGGACCCCTAGACTGGGAACCTCCATATACCCCAGATGCGGCCCTAAAAAGCAAAAACAAACAAACAAAAAAAGCAGTAATGTACAGGCTATACTATATGCTACCATTATAGTATGCAGTACACATAATCTGATTTATGATGAATCATGATTACTGATTTATGATGAACCTGACCATTATGAATTATGACTCATGTGGCCCAGTACTAAAATTACCTGGACGTTACTGCAGAGCCTAAAAAACCTTCCATGCTCAGGTGATAAAAAACCTGGTTCAAAAACTGAAATAGGATATAAATAAACCCAAGGGGGAAACAAATCCAAGTGTATATTGTGGGCTACTTTTATATGCATATGCCTCCAAATGCTCTGGCTAGATTTATTACCAAGGAACATATAGTGCTAACTAAGGAATTTGAAGTGAATTAACACTTCCTGAATAACCTTCAACACTATATAACTGATACATGGGCATCTCTCACAAGTGAACAAATCTCCCACTGGCTGGCCACACAGCCGAACTCAATGCTTAGTATTCACTTCTGGTAATATATAAACCTTTTGACAGTGACACACATAAACATGTTTTCAAGAACCCAATAATGAATTACCGGCCTTCAATAGGCCCCCTTCAACTAACGGTTAAACTTGGCAATAAACCTATATCAGGTTCCATTAACATACAACAGGGCCGGTTTCAAAGTTGTAGTTGGACTCAAGGGCTGAAAATGGGTTCCTTATGAAAACCATCTTACCGGTCTATCAACCTGCATGATCTCCCAGAGCACTTCGGCCACATCTGGTAGGGTATAGGGGGGGAGACAAAAGCAGCATGTGTGAAGCAGCTGGCTTACAAGTTGTTGTCCAAGCTGGTTCATCACCTGTCCAATCAGTTCTTTCCGTAATTCAAAGTCTTCTTCATGCTGTAAGAAAACAGGAACAACAGAAAAATTCTAATTTCAACCTTCCAAAGACCAAGTACTCTTTACCCGTTAGTCTAGCAAGTTCTCTTTTTTGAGGAAGAAAGTATATATATATAACAGCTGGATTCACAAAGTACACTAAATATTTTGTTACTAGGAATTAAGAGTTTCTAAATAATTACTAAATTATTAAGAGTTTTAATTTCAAGGAAATAGGCATGGGCTTCAGCTGAGATTAACCTTAACACTTAGATTTTCCATGAATAGAACACTGTACAAAAAAATAATGGTTAAAGATTAAGGGTAGCAATTTTCTTAACTTTTTTTTTTCCTGTGAAAAATAACTTAAGGTATCTCTGTTTCCTTTTTAAAAAATCAACTGAAAAAAGATTTCTATCAGATATCTAATCTTTCCTTTGGAAAAAAATCTTATTTTCTTCCTGCTGATTCTCTGAATAAACGTATTTTTACTATGTTAAAAAAAAAAAACTTAAAATGCCTTTCATTTTTATTTTCTTCTTTTCCCTCTCTTTTAGCTGCCAAAAATTCTTCAATAATTAGCCTATTCACATACTTGCTTATTTCTTTATTGTTCTCCCTTACCTTCAATTTCTCATCTAGTCAAACCTACCTTTGAAAATTTTGTGAACCACTTTACTACTCTAGCCAAACAGGTCTCCTAAATGTCTATTAACACACTTAATATTATCCTGACTTTTTCTGATCATGATTTATAACCCAGTTAGATTTATTCCCCTTTCCAATCCATCCAAATGGGCCCACTGAGGTCCCTCCCCTTCCAGGAAGCTAACTCAATTTACTTCTTTCCAAAGAGCTTTCCTTCCTCTGATTTTATAGCAATCATGATTTATATCACTCATCTGACAATCAAATACTGTCTACCAGCTGTTTAATTTTAATTCTTTCTTCTTTTTTGGGCCGCTCTTTTTTTGGCATGTGGAGTTCCAGGGCCATGGATCAGATCTGAGCCACAGGGGTGACCTACATCAGATCCTTTAACCCACTGGGCTGGGCTGGGGATTGAACCTCTGTCCTGGCGCTGCAGAGATGTAGCCAATCCCATTGCACTACAGCAGGAACTCCTATTAATTCTTTTTTTTTTTTTTTTTTTTTTTGTCTTTTTGCCTTTTCTAGGGCTGGACCCGAGGCATACGGAGGTTCCCAGACTAGTCGTCCAATCAGAGCTGTAGCTGCCGGCCTATGCCAGAGCCACAGCAACACGGGATCCGAGCCGTGTCTGCAACCTACACCACAGCTCACGGCAACGCCAGATCCTTAACCGACTGAGGCCAGGGATTGAACCTGCAAACTCATGGTTGCTAGTCGGGTTCGTTTCCACTGAGCCACGATGGGAACTCCTGTTAATTCTTTTTTTTTTTTTTTGCCATTTCTTGGGCCGCTCCCGCGGCATATGGGATGTTCCCAAGCTAGGGGTCTAATCGGAGCTGTAGCCACCAGCCTACGCCAGAGCAACGCGGGATCCGAGCCGTGTCTGCGACCTACACCACAGCTCACGGCAACGCCGGATGGTTAACCCACTGAGCAAGGGCAGGGACCGAACCCGTAACCTCATGGTTCCTAATCGGATTCGTTAACCACTGCGCCACGACAGGAACTCCCCTGTTAATTCTTTATACCTATTTATCTCTTCAATTAGACACCAAATGGCTTGAGAGCAGAGATAATTTTAGACTAGTTTATACAGCTTCAACACTTGGTACAGGATATCTTAAATCCATTGGTTGATATTTTGGTTAATGAATGATCCACTATGGGATATGCACACCAATATAGATCAAATAAAAGAGATGCTAGTTTCCCCCTAAGTTATGAGAAAATGAGCTACAAAGTAGAAAAACTACAATGTTTATACTTACATCATTGGCTACCCCTGTATGGATAAGGTCTCGTAGGAACCTCATGACACTGCAATTGGCATCCCGGTGATCCAGGGTAGTTGAGGCAATGGCCCACTGTAAGATAGGGATGACAACTTGGCTCCTCAGCAAGGTAACAGGGCTACGCTGAATAAACCTGGTATGGAAAGACAGGCTAGATGTAAATGACAGGATTAGGCCATAAAAGTAGCAAGGGTAAAAGGCAAAACCATGGAGACAGTGAAAAGATCAGTGGCTACCAGCAGTTGAGGAAGCAGAGGGTGGGATGAATAGGTAAAGCACAGAGGATTTTTAGGATAATGAAACTATTCTGTATGATACTAACAGTGGGTATATGTTATTATGTCATTACACATTTGTCCAAACCCATATAGAAAGTACCCACCAAGACAGAACCCTAATGTAAACTACAGACTCTATAATTGTAATGAATGGACCACTCTGGTGAGGAATGTTGATATTGAGGGAGACTGTGGGGCAAGGGGAGAGGAAGCTAGGAATATATGGGAACTCTCTATAAGTCCCACTCAATTTTCTCAGATCCTCCAATGTACCTAAAGAATCTCCAAGGAAAAGATAAAATATTGTTTCCAATTTATTTTAATAGGCAACGATTTGTGTAAAGAGCATCTCCAGAGATTAATTTTTTAAGGAACACACTGTGAAAACAGACTGATAGCCCATCCAACAATTCTCTCACACCAACTCAAAATAAGGTTTTTCTAACTTGTCTAAAAACTAACCAAAAAAGGTGCTCATTACTCAATCCTAAGATGAAATAGTCAATAACACTTTACATTTGTAAATGATAAAAATACATAACTACATATATAATACATATATTTAATAATGGCTTATTATTTTATAATGTTTTTATGTTTACCAAGGGATAGGGGTCAAATTCCTGAGCTAGGGACTCAGAACAAATACAAATGTCAGTGTTACATGTAAAAGAAATTTGAACAAGTGGGGGGTAGCAGGCTAGGGGTAGAATTGGGAAGTACAGTACCAGGTAACTTCTAAGGCATCTTACAAGCCTAAGAATTTTTGGCGTTCCCGCTGTGGTGCAGTAGGTTAAGAATTTGACTGCAGTAGCTCAGCTTGCTGCTGAGACATGGGTTTAATCCCAGGCCTAGGAACTTTAATATGCCTCAGGTATAGCCATTAAAAAAAAAAAAAAAAAAAAAAAAAAAAGCCTATGATTGTATCTAAAGGATGATAAGCTTCTCAAAGAAAGAGCTAAGTTAAGCATGATATCATAGTAGCATAAAATATTAAAACTATACAGGATTCTAGAGACTGGCTAGTCAAATGTTCTTAGACAGCTCATTTTTATTGTCCTGGGTGTGTACCCACCTTCATGAAAGGAACTCATGCTTTCTCCTGCTCCCATCCAACTCTTCTTCACTTATGGAGATATTCTGTTTCACGATTTAACTTTTGGGTTATGAATCATTAACCTACCCACTCTTCTTACCTCATTTTACAGAGAAGGGAAGTTACGTGTTAGGTAACAAGATTAAGCAGTGATGGGGAAGAGCAGCAGAAGAAAGGGACTGCCCTTCAGAAGCACTGACCTGGTGGCTAGCCTGAATAAGTCATCCACGGTGTCAGGGTGATTCTGAAGACCATTCTGCTGTTCTAAGAGCTGAAAGGTGGGGATACACAGTGCCTAAAACAGAAGTTATTTAAAAATAAATGCCTGTAAATAAATGCCACAGGATTGAGACTTGCTAAATAGCATAACATACAAAGAGAAGGGAAGCACAGATAAGAAAAGAAAAAGACTTCAATGAGAATCAGGAGTTCCCGTCGTGGTACAATGGTTAACGAATCCGACTAGGAACCATGAGGTTGCGGGTTCGATCCCTGGCCTTGCTCAGTGGGTTAAGGATCTAGCGTTGCCGTGAGCTGTGGTGTGGGTCGCAGACGCGGCTTGGATCCCGAGTTGCTGAGGCTCTGGCGTAGGCCAGCAATTACAGCTCCGATTCGACTCCCAGCCTGGGAACCTCCATATGCCGCAAGAGTGGCCCAAGAAATAGCAAAAAGACCAAAAAAAAAAAAAAAAAAAAAAAAACTTCAATGAGAATCAGATCAAGAAAGGGAAGACAGGGGTTCCTTTGTGGTGCAACGGGTTAAAGTTCCAGTGTTGTCACTAGCGGCTCAGGTCTGATCCCTGGCTCAGCAACTTCCAGATGCCATGGGCGCAGCCAAAAAAAAAAAAAGAAAGAAAAGAAAGGAAGGAAGGATGTAAGCCTTTCTTAGTTGGCACAGTCTTCACATAGAACATTTCAGAAAGGGTTGAGGTATAGATTTTAGCTGATGAAACTGGATAGATATCACCTCAAAGTTTTAGAAGTTATTAAAAGTGAAGACAATGCTTATGCATTAGATATGGTCTGGTCCACTAAGGGAGAAGATGAAGTTTTAATAACAATAATGAAATGTCAGTTTTAAAAGGAAAGACATCTTGGGAAAAGCAGCATATGATTTAATCCCCTAACGTATTTTCTCCACTATGACTAGGAGGGAGGGAAAAGAAGCAGATCAGGAGCCTTTCCTACTTCCTGCTACTTATCTTAAGACCATATCCCTGCTATGTAAACCAGTTAATTGGGGGTTCCAGGCAAGAAATTAAAAACAGAATCATACTTGAGCTTTCAAATCCTTTAATTTAAATCCACTTGCCGGGAGTTCCCGTTATGGCTAAGTGGTAATGAACCTGACTAGTATTTATGAAGATGTGGGTTTGATCCCTGGCCTTGCTCAGTGGGTTAAGGATCTGGTAATGCTATGGCTGTGGTGTACGCTGACAGCTGCACCTCTGATTTGACCCCTAGCCTGGGAACTTCATATCCTGCAGCTACGGCCCTAAAAAGGAAAAAAAAAAAAAAAAAAAAAAAATCCATTTGCCTACCTTCCCAAAAAACCCTATTTCTGGAAGGCATAAATTAGGCTGTAATAACTGCAAGGAATAGCACATTTCTGTGGTCAATCTCTCTCTCATTTTACCAAGCAAGCCTGTCTACTGTCCAGAGAACCACTAGGTAGTTCTACTTTCATGTTATTAGGAAATCATCATGACTGGGAGAGAAACATAAAGAAGCAACAGAATTAACAACATAATGTACACACCGAAAGTGGCACAACATTGTAAATTAACTATACTTTAATCAAAGAAAAGAATTTTTTTAAAAAGACATGGTGAAGAACACAATGCCTGGCCTTTAGACCCTCCAAGCCCAACACATCTATATTCCCCACAGAAAACACACCTGGAGCATGTCTAGTAGTCCCTGCCGACAGCCCTCTTCCATGCCATATTCATCCACAAGGATACTACCAAGGTACAGGAAACAGGAATGCTGATGTACATGGTAAACATTCACCATCTGCCAAGGGAAAAACCAGTTAGTTCAATTTTTCAGCCCTCAAAAAGAATCAGCTTAGCTAGCTGTCTAGAGGAAGATATTCTGAGATAGATAGGCAACATTTTTTAAAAACATAGGCTTCAATTCCTCAATAATTTCAAGTACTCTATTTAGAGTTCTTTTAAGCCTTTGACCTATTATCTTTCCAAAACAATGCAGTAAGAATTGTATAATACTTCAAGCTAGAACCATTAAAGTGTTCATATCCAAAGCTTGTATAATATTTGTTAAAACCCTAACATAGAACATCTAAATTTTCTAGCCTACAGGTTGCTCTTATTTGCATTAAAGATTATTCTTTTTTTTTCTTTTTGTCTTTCTAGGGCCACACCCTTGGCACATGGAGGTTCCCAGGCCAGGGGTCGAATCAGAGCTGTAGCCGCCAGCCTAAGCCACAGCCGCAGCCACGTGGGACCCGAGCCGCGTCTGCGACCTACACCACAGCCCACGGCAACACCGGATCCTTAACCCACTGAGCAAGGCCAGGGATTGAACCCGTAACCTCATGGTTCCCAGTGAGATTTGTTAACCACTGAGCCACAATGGGAACTACTAAAGATAATTCTTACTGCTTTTGGCTGAACCTGTGGCATCCAGAAGTCCCAGGGTCAGGGATCGAAACTGCACCATGGCAGTGACCCGAGCCACAACAGTCACAATGTAGATCCTTAACCTCCAGGGCACCAGGGAATTCCAGATAATTCTTTTCTTTAAAGAACCAAAGCAGGGACAAATGATCAAATATCATCTTAGAGGAGACTGTGAAAGCTTTATTAAATTTTGAGTTGTTTCTAAACCCCTCTATTTAATCTTTTGAGTAAAATCAATGTTTCTTTTTTTTAAATTCTTATTATTCAATGAATTTTATTATAAAATCAATGTTTCTTACCAAGATATCTGGATCTCAGCAGAATAAAAATTTTAATACAGTATAAATATTTAAATTAAATGATTTGTTTAGAACTTTTATTCTACTGTTCTCTAAAAAATTAAGAGACCACTGTCCATCCATTTAAAATACCCTCAGAGTCATCCCCATTGTGGCTCAGTGGTAACAAACCCAAACAAGGTAATAAACCCTCAGGAGTAACAAACTCATGAGGACGAGGGTTTGATCCCTGGCCCCGCTCAGTTGGTTAAAGATCTGGCGTTGCAGTGTAGGTTGCAGATGCAGCTTGGATCCAGTGTTGCTGTGGCTATGGCACAGTCCAGCAGCTGCAGCTCCAATTAGACCCCTAGCCTAGGAACTCCCATATGTTGCATGCACAACCCCAAAAAGCAAAAAAACAAAAAACCCATAAAAAACCTATTGCAACACGTGTGTTGATCTTATTATATAAACACAATATATACAGGGGCTAAAAAACAAAACAAAACAAAACAAAACAATATATATGGGAGCTAAAGGGTAGTCTAACTGGCCCATGAGAACATGAAATGGGAGCCAAGAATCTGTTCAGTGTTGTATACTCAAAACTATATGGTGTACTTAATGAATCATTTAAATAAATAAATAAATAATTCTTTAAATTCATTAAATAATTCTGCAGCATGGAGAAGTTCTGGGGCCAGGGATCATAACCTGCACCACAACTGCAATCTGAGCCACAGCAGTGACAATGCTGGATCCTTAACCTGCTGTGCCAGCAAGGGGACTCCAGCAAACTTCTTAAAGGGCCAAAAAGTGTAAGTTTTAGTCTGGCTGGCTTTACAACCTCCTGACTACTTTGCCACTGTAGCACAAAAATGGCCAATAAACAATACTTACAGCATGGAATCTTTTGGTGCTGCCATGACTGTGGCACAGGCCTGTGGCTATGGCTTCAATTTGACCCTTAGCCTGGGAACCTCCATATGCCATGGGTGTGACCCTAAAAAGACAAAAAAAAAAAAAAAAAGAGCAAGGCATCTGAGGTGCAGAACTAGGGGACACTCACTGTCAGGGTCAGTCCACTACGTGCCTTGCCCAGGTTGGTGGGTGGGATCTAGCCTGCAGCTCTGCAGTAGCTTTCCTCGAAGCAGAGTGCAAAATTTGAGAAGGTACTTGCTAAGTGCCCTGAAAATGCAGGATTGGCACGTTGCCTTGCCTCCATCAATTTATTTGCCTAAATCTCACCCTGGCTCTGCTATAAGGTTAACACCAACAAATTACTTCCTGTATTAAGTCAGTAGTCATAGGCATCTCATAGAGCATAGTTCCAGCTGCGAAAATGATCTCAGAGAACCATATACATTGAGTCACACCATCATAATTACATACCAATCTTGGTGACTACAAGAGTCAAATGTATTTCTTGACAAATAAGAGGCTTATACGAACAACAAACTATGGTGAAGAAAAGAAAAATCTCTTTGGGCCAGAAATAGCAAAGTTTGACTTAGCATAGTTTTTAAAAGGAAATTAATATAAAATGCACAAGCACTGATATATAAGAGCTGAGTATTAAAGATATTCTCTTTTCCTAATTTCATATTGAAATGTGTTGCTATTTAGACTATCACTATATAGAACAGATTGCAGGATATCTGCCTTATACAAATAAACCTACCATAGGCACTACCTACCTTTTTTCAAATATTTTTTTACTTTGTATTTAGTAAATACGAATGTTTCATTTCATCAGCAGAGTTTCTGCTCTAAGTACTCTGATTTCAAATTCTGTATGCTTTACATTTTCCTTCTTGGACAGAACTTACCTGTGTGACCAGTGGCTGAAGTAGAGCTGCAGATCCTTTGCCTACACAGCGAACAGCAAAACGGAGGCACCTGCAACAACGCTCTACAATCCGATTATCAGCCCGATGCTTATTTAGAGTTTCAGATAAAACTGGCCATATCTGAGTCAAAAGTGAAAAGAGCATAAGAAAGAAAATAATGAACAACTAAGAGCTGAAAAAGAAAAAAAAGCTCCCAAGTTTACCAAATGATTTGGCTTTTAAACAATCTGGAAAAAGCTTTCTTTATAGGAACACACATGGCCTGATTCTGGTCAGTGGGTGTGTGTATACACGCAGAGGTTCAATACACCATCTATCACTAAAACACAGCCACTTCTTAAGCGAAGCACAGCAAGTCTTTAGAACAGAAGAGGAGCATCTCTAACTTTACCACAAGACAAAGATATACATTTTCTTTATGATTTAGGATGGGGAAGAATCAGAATGAGTTATATAAAAGAGGAAATGTATAATGACAGTTCCAAAAAGTTGGAAGACCTCGAACAAAAGGACCAGAGTTAAGGAAATGGCAATATTTGATACCATTTAACATTTAAGATATTTGATGTTTCCCCTCTGAAGTCTGAAAAGCACTTCTCAAAACATGCCAACCAATCCTCAGCTTTAAAGTTATAAAAGAAGCACATTATCAAAGAGAAACTAAAGCTATAGCAGTTAATGGGCTTTGTCAAAAATATTTTGCCAGTATCAATCAGGCCTCTCAGTAATTCTAAGATTAACACAGTTAATCTCTCCCTACTTCTCTGGACTTTCAGTGCATTTCTGCACCGCCTGTTTTCTTACCAAATCTAAAATCAAAAGTGTTTATCTAGAAGTTCCCAAGTGGCACAGTGGGTTAAAGACCCAGCATTGCCACAGCTGTGGCGCAGGCTGCAACTGCAGGACAGGTTCATTCCCTGGCTGTGAACTTCCACATGCCATGAGGAGAAGCCAAAAAAAAAAAAAAAAAAAAAACAGAAAAAAAAGAAAGAAAGAAAATCAACCTAGATGGTTCTGTTCCTCTTGTCACTGATATTTAAACCACATCAACAAACTGATATTGTTCTCCGATGAACCTAGAGGAGACAGTGTCTTCTCACTTTAGTTACCCACAGCCTTGTAAGGAAAAAAGGAAGAAAGCCTTGTTCCACAGGCATCCATTAACACTTACTTCCTGTATGACTTTTTGGCAAGGATGAGTCTGCCCATTTTCCACAATGGGATTGGTATGTCTGGGGAAAGATAAAAGTCCAAGTTAATGAAAGAGTAATTTTAATTTCATCAAAGACCCAGAGCCCCCGATCCCTGCTAGCTTACTCAGTATCATTCTCACCAATTAAGAAAAAAAGAAAAAAAATAAGGTCAAGGTTTTTTCAAAACTCAATAATCTTTTCTTCCTACTTCATTCAAACAGAAACAGTTTTAAATCATCCTCTCAATTTTTTCCTTTAAGCCACTGCCACTATAACATGTAAATTCAATCCAACTCGGTACATGGGCTGTGGGCAAGGGACACTACAACTATCCTTTTCATTTTTTTCCCTTAATAAAACTGAATATGTGGTTTCTTCCAAATTAATAAAAAATATATTGAGGTTGTGTCAGTGCACTATGAGAAATCTAAGACTGCTTCATTCCCAGCATTAGAAGGCAAAAGCTTTAAGAACTCTAGTCTACCAAAAATCTTCCTCATGGTTCTAGCCTGAAGGCAATGACACACAATACGGGCCCACCCATGATTTGCCAAATCAAACTATCTATCTAGTTCCAGAATCCACAAATTTGAAGGAAGGCAGGGAAGAAAAAAACAAAAATTCTTTTTTTTGGGGGGGGCGTTTTAGGGCTGTACCTACAGCCTATGGAGATTCCCAGGCTAGGGGTCTAATTGAAGCTGTAGCTGCCAGCCAACACCATAGCCACAGCAATGCCAGATCAGAGCTGTGTCTGCGACGTACACCACAGCTCATGGCAACGCCGGATCCTTAACCCACTGAGCAAGGGCAGGGATGGAACCCACAACCTCATGGTTCCTAGTCGGATTCGTTAACCACTGCGCCACGACGGGAATTCCCTCTAATGCTTTTTTAAGTAATAAATCCTCCTGACCTGACAGCAAAGAAAGTTTAATTTCACCTGGTCACTTAAGAGGCTTATTTTTTTTGCATGTATATATTACATAGCAATGATTCTGAAAGTGTGCTCCTTGGAATAATAAGTAACAGCATCTGGGAACTTATTAGAAATGTAAATTCTTGGGTCCTGTCCAAGATCCAATCCATTAGACACTCTGTGGATAGGACCTAGCAATCTGTGCTTTGGTAAGTACTATAGGCAATGCTGATGCAGGTTAAAGTTTGAGAATCACTGATCCAGAGACCAAAAGAAGTAATTATATTTTAAAGGGTCTTTTGACAAAGGTCTACCAAAAATAAATTCTTAGATTTTGCCTTTAAAATTGTAATGAGCCTATATTAATCTAACAGAAGGAGCTTACAGTGGGTACTATGAAGTTGGGGGGAAAAAAAAACACTATCTTACTTTAATACATAATGGTCTCATTTGAGCTTTTAACCCAGGATAGGAATTTGGCATCTCCCTTCTTACCTAAATATTACTGCAAGGCGATCTAAGAACACGGTGGGATCTGAGGATATGCCATTGCTGGGCTCCTGAGACAACAGCTAAAGAGATAAGAGAGATTTTGTTTGTGTCATGTGTGTTGAAATTATACAGTTTTTTTCAGTTTTTTTTACAGTTTTTTTTTTCTTTTTTTAAATTATAGTTGATTTACAATGTTCTGTCAATTTCTGCTGTACAGCAAAGTGACCCAGTTATACAGTAAGAGAGATATTAACATCCAGTCAATTAAACACACCAGCCTACAGCAAACATTGCAACATCACCCTTGTGTCAATCTCTGATTATTTCCTTTTAATGGATTCCTCAAAGTTACTCAAAATGGTAAAAACTTTTAAATTTATATTATCAAATTATTTTTTTCTCCACCTTACTACATCCTGGCCAAGACTGCCTATTACTTTTTACTACATGATGACTGTGGAGTGGAAAACAGTATCATTTAATTTTTCCCCATTTACTTTTATAATAATTAGGATAATATAGACATTGTACATTATAATATAGACTATATGATTATATATTGTATAATATAGATTATATTTACATTATACTTTTATAATATAAAGCTTCAAAATTATATAGTTTTATAATATACTTTTAGAGATAAGACAAGTTGACTCTATTCTTCTTTCCTAAAATTTCTTAGATCCTTCTACCAGCATATCATTAGAGATAAACTTGAGAATCATTTCAGGTTCTCCTAAAAATCCCATTGGTATATTCATTGCTCCTATACCATAAATGTAATTTGAGAAGAGTTGACATCTTTACAACACTCTTCAAGGTAACATACTAGGCTATGGTTTTGGTTGTTAACTTAAATGGTGTTTCCTCATTCTGTCTTTTAAATAGTACCAGTGAAAATCTATTGATCTTGGAATACTTATTCCATATATACAGCTACTTGAATAAACTTATTATTATAACTTCTTAGTTCATTCTCTTGGTTTTTCTAGATAGACTGAAGACTACCTGCAAATAAATAATTTTGTCTTTTCCTTTCTAACATGTAAACATGTTATATTTGCTTCACCCGTTACCTAACTGGACTCACCTTTTTCAATGCCATAACCTGAACAGAACATAGTTCACTAAGACATTCAGTAATCTTATCCAAGGGTAATCTGGCTAGGACAAGCGCTGTTCCTGAAAGACAAAGGAAGATACAAACAAAGAAAATAAAAACTGAATTGAGGAATTTACTGGTCTACATCATACGGCTAACAGAAAAGCCAGACTGGTTCTATTCTTTTAAAAGATCAGCACTATTATTTTTTAAATTTTTTGTTTTGTCATCAATGATTGCTGTATGGTTTTTCTTTACTTGGCTTAGAAGACCATACTGATTTTCACATTGTCATGTCAAAGCTATTTTAATATAGCATAGTACAATGGCTCTCAAACTTCTCAGAGATTCAGTGGGTCAAGGACCGTCTTCATTTTTGATAAGCAACAGAGACAATTCCTAACACCAGAGAAGTGTGAGAAACAGGGACATAATTTTTTTTTTTTTTTTGAAGAATGGAGTAAAATTAAAGATTTAACTCTAGTTCACCACAACAGACTCCATGAACTAGGTAAGGCACACTCTCAGGGCATCCAGTTTCCTTATCTGTAAATTGAGTATTCTGAACAGAAAAATAACAGTTAAGTTTGTCTTTCTTTTAAAAATTAAAGAGTTGCAAAAATCTCTCCTCTCCCTTTTTCTCCCAAATGAAACCTTAAATAGGAATGCCAATAAGTAGGTTTAAAAAAAAAGGGGGATAGTTAGGTTAAAGTGGGGGTAGAAGGCCCAGACCCCCCCCCCTTTCTACTCAGCCTCCCATCTCCTGAAATTTTATTCAACAGAATAAATCCACAATCAATCTACAAACCTTCAAATTTGAATAAAAAACTGAACAATTTTTCTTTACAGTCTATAAACCATGGGTGAGTTAGACTTTCATTTAAAACTAGGGGGATAAAATCTAACAAATAATATTTTTTTCCTGTTAATTCATCCCTACAGAAAAGAATGTTACTAAAGTTTTCTATATGTAGAAGATACCACTGTATAACTGTGATGTCACATTCTATTAGAGGTTAGATGTTACTTTGCCATCAAGGTTAAATTTCACTAAAAAATGACAAGATGACAGTAATACCTACTAGCGATAGTTAAGAATATCTGACACTGGGAGTTCCAGTTGTGGCTCGCAGGTTAAGAAACCAACATAGTGTCCATGAGGATTCGGGTTCAATCCCTGGCCTCACTCAGTGGGTTAAGGATCCAGCATTGCTTCGAAGATGCAGCGTAGACCACAGATGGGGCTCTGATCCAGTGTTGCCGTGGTTGTGACATAGGCCTGCAGCTGCAGCTCCAATTCATCCCCTAGCCTCGGAACTTCCATAGGCTTCAGGTGCAGCCATTTAAAAAAAAAAAAAAGAAAGAAAGAAAGAAAAGAAAATGATTTAATGGCTCGTAATCTATGCTTACAAAGAAAAGGAGCAAAAACCCATGCTTCAAAAAGAAAATCTATCTTGGGAAGTTTCCTGGTGGCCTAATGGTTAAGGATCAGGCATTTTCACCACCATGGCTCCAGCAGCTGTTGTGGCATGAACTTCTGCCTGAGTCAGGCATGGCCAAAAGCAAAAAAGGAAAAATAAAATATGTCTTGAAAATGCATAGTTAGGAGTTTCTGCTGTGGCCCAATGCAATTGGCAGTGTCTTGGGAGCACTGGGACACAGATTCGATCCCTGGCCCAGTGGGTTAAGGATCCAGCATTGCCTGCCGCAGCTGTGGCTTAGGTTGCAACTGTGACTCAGATCTGATCCCTGGCTTGGGAACTCCATATGCCATGGGAGAGCCAAAAAAGAAGAAAACGAAAATGCATAGTTTTATCAGCTGATAGGGAACCTGACTGATCACAGAAGTGAGAAAGAACAGAGTTAGTTCACATGTAATAGTCATTCAATCTGGCCAAGGCTGTGTGCCACTCACGGAGGCTTAAAAGACACTGCACAGTTGTACTACCCAATCTCTTACTTGATATACCCCAATCCCTTCTAAATGACCAGTTGAAAGGATTTTACTATCTCACAGGACACCCTGATTTGTTTTCAGAAAGTATGGGTTAGAAAGTGTTTTCTTTCTAGGAGCCAGCAAACTGTCAACAATCAGATTACTCAGACCACTAAGCAACCAGGACTCTTCACTTCTAGTTATAGGACTAATCCACGCACATTACTTTTAGATTTCCACTTACCTCTTCGGTACAAGAATGCTTATTTGGTCTCCATGTTTATTCTTTCCCCCAACTCAAAAAGGAACTATGTTTGGTTGCAATGTTTCACCCAAAATCTAGGTTTGTGCTATAAACACTGTAAGAACTTTGAAGTTATAGAGCCTTAAAATATTCTAAGAACGCATGCATATGTAATTAACACCATCCCCTCTGAGTGACCTTCCCTATCACTGAGTAAACTGCAATGAAAACACTGGGATATAATTGATATGAGAACTCCCAGAAGTGGTTTAGAGACTGTTCCTCCTTAACATCTTAAGTAAATTACCTTTTAGTAAGCCCACAGCAGCTTCTGGAGACAACATGAAGGAATCAAGGGAACGGGCGATCTCCAGGAGTCCATTAAAGTGCTGAGCCATGTGATCTCGGCAGACAGAGCAAATGTTATGAATGGCTTTGGCTGCAGCAGAAGCCAGAGGCTTTTCACACAGGCCTTTCATCAAATAGCCCAACACAGGGTCTAAGGAGAAAAGCCATACATAAAGATTACATACTTGAAACTCAAGAGAAACATTTAGTTTGTTAGAACAAAGGTTTACATTCCCTTTTTAAGCAGAAGAACCATTAAAAAAAAAAAAAAATGAAATGCGTTTAAACCTCATAGTATAAAAAAATATTAAATGGAGCTGATCTCACTGACAAATAGTGACAAGGAGCGCTGAGCCCCACTGTTTATCTTCCATTTCTTTCCTCATGGAAATCAACTGCTGCTTGTTGGTAGAGCTTCACACACAGAACACTGTCTGAAAATCACTGACTCAGTTTGAAACCAGGTGGACATGATCATCCAAGTATTAAGAACAGGGAAATGTAAAAAAAGAAGGTAAAGCTCAGAGAGTAACATTACACTCAGGGATTAATCACTTTGTATTAAAAAAAAAAAAAAGCCTACATTAATGAGTTATCTAAAGCTAACACTTTCATTCTTGCTTCTTTATAAAAGGTCCTAAAACCACAGATAGATCTTTAGCACTTCTAGAAGAATTAATTGTATTTTATTTTTTAACAAATGTAAGTGTTCCAAGAAAACTGATTATATATAGGTGAGTTTGGACAAAGCAAATACATCCTAGTTATTCTTTACCTTGCATCATAAAAATCAGAATGTTTTTCTACGGAAATCATACATGGTTAAAGAGCACTCGGTACTTTAAAGTAAGCCCATATCAAACCATAAAAGAAATACTCTCTGAAAGCCCTTAGTTATCTCCATATCTAGTTTAATGATGAAAACAATGCATCAATCCAGCATGAACCCCTGCTTAATTTAAATAAAAAAAGCCTGTCGGATTTCCCTAGTGATCCAGTGGGTTAAGGATCTGGTGGTCTCACTGCTGTAGCACAGTTTCAATTCCTGGACCAGGAACTTCTGCATGCCATGGGTATGGCCAAAAAAAAAGCTTGTTTAGCATGGGAATCAGAAGAACAAGAATCTAAAACTTCACCCAAGCAACTCTAATGTTATATGCTTCAATGATTCTCAAACTAAGTATCTGTGGTTTTGACTATTCTAGACTAAGTATGAACATGCAGCAATTTGTCTTCTAACTCAGGCATAAATTTGACTGAGATACTGAAAGGAGGTACTGAAAGATAAGTCTTAACAAATAAATCCACTTTGTTTCTCTGTGGAAAAATCGTTCAGAAGAGAAAGCCAAATGTTGAGGCAGATAATGGAAGTGAAGAAATTTAAGAATTAGAAAATAAGTATTTTGCAAAAAAAATTTTTTTTTAAATTTTTTGCTTTTTAGGGCTGTACTTGCAGCATATGGAAGTTCCCAGGTTAGGGGCTGAATCGGAGCTGTAGCCGCTGGCCTACGCCACAGCAACGCTAGATCCGAGCCATATCTGTGATCTAAACTGCAGCACATGGCGATCCTTAACCGACTGAGCAAAGGATGGAACCTGCATCCTCATGGATACTAGTCGAGTTCATAACTTGCTGAGCCAGAATGGGAACTCCTTGAAAAAATTTTTAAATGGTATGTTGAATGTGCAAGTGGTTCAGCTATGATGTAAGCATATCCATCATGTCTGTATACACAAGAAAATAGAAACACACAGCACTTTTTAAATAAGAGTTTCAGTCAGTAAAAAAAGATCATGTGTAAAAGTTAAAAGGTGGTAATAAAGATAAGCACAGCATAGCAAACAATGATATTCACAAATTTGAAGATTCTTAAAATTTTCAGAATAGTCTTGAATGTTGGGGGTCTTAATATATATATCTGGAAAAATTAAATTATTTAGTCTTTCTGGATTTCAGTTTCCTTATTTACTTCCAATTATTTTATATGATCTCCAGTTATTCTTTCAAGTCAGTAAGGGCAGCTGGAAGTTAAATAACTCAACAATCATTGTTTTAATACGTTTCTATTTAGTTTCAGTAACAATTATCAGTTTTTAAGTGAGGTGTGTATTTAACACTGAAATACCCTCCCCTTTGCTTCAGCCTTTTAGCAGCTTCTAGGGTAGAAATACAGGACAGTCTGATTAGCTCAAGTATATACCAAAGTCTAACAAAGAGAAATATTTATGCTGAAGCAGAGTACTGGCAGCAAACTGCTTCTCTATCTAGAGATCTAATCTTTCAAAAATCCTTTCTCCAGTCCGATCAGATTATAAAATGTTCTAGCAACTAAGCAACAACTCATAATGTTTAGTTTCAGTGTCTAGAAGCATGCTACCTAACAATAAAAGAGAAAGTAGGAAAACGAGGGCAAAAGTAAGAGAGAGGAAGGAGGAGGACATCAGAAAAATCAGAAGCAGCAGCTGCAGAGAGGAGTGTTCACACATACCAAGGAACTGAGGATTTCGATCGACCACTTCACTCATCTCTCCAACCAGTTCAATGCTGGTGTATCGCACAGCTGTGTGTACAGTCTCTGGGAGACGGACAACTCCTTCTAGGACCTCCACGAGTGTTGGATTGTTCTCCCTAAGTTTAGAAGGCAAGTACTCACAGTTACTGACTTCAGAGGTTAGGTTCTGGCCAAATAATAGGCTGCAATGACACAAATCATTGCTCAAGTGTTTCTTTCTAAATAAATAACCATTTGGATAAAAGTGCTTTAACGCTTGGTACAAAAGTTTTTTAAATCCTCAAAAAGGGGGGAAAGACAGAAATGGAAGATATCATTGTTTCAGGTGAGAAGCATACTGCTCCTAATCTTCTGAATATCAGTGAAGTGTCTAAAGACAAATCCTGCTATCACAAATAAGGCTCTTCAAATTGGAGAGGCAGGGATTTACTGTGGATGAATGTCTTCTTTTAATAAATCCATTTTATTTATTCCTGTATCTGCAGCACCTAGAACAGTGCCTGGCACATAGTGGGCACTCAATAAATAAATATTGCTGAATGGCTAATTATCATCAACCACTTGCTACTAGTTGTAATTCTCCAAAAAGATTCTTACAGCTGGACAGTGGAAACTTAAGAACAGGTAAGCAGGGGTAGGCCAGCTCACTAACTAAACAAGAACACAAGCTGCAGGAATAGGCAAACATGCCCTGACTTAGAACATGAGAAAAATTAAAGTTATCCAAATGCTTTCCACAGCTCCATGAATTTACTTTTCCCCTTTCCTTTTGTTTTTTTCCATTCCCCAAGAATACCGGCTGAGGTTCTTTTAAGCAGAGTGGAGGATGCCCCCAAAGTGGTAGAACATAATCCAGAAATGAAAAATGTTTAAAACATAAATAAATCCTGGATTAGCACAAGCGCAATCCTTAGTTTGTTGACAAACTAAGTCGATTAAGTCCTTTATACACTAAAAAAAACTATAATCATGCAGTTGGCTTGAAATGTGGTAAACAAAAAACAAAATAAAATCTTCTCTCATTTATGCCTTATGTTTCTTGAGGGCACTAAGCTTATCATTGAGACTCTACCCATCCTTTCTCATGCCAACATATATTAGTTAAACTATTGGTAATTTTAATAATCTTCAGACTGTTACTGAACATTCCAAAAGACATCGAAATGGGTTTAAGAGCGAAGAATAGGATATGTGATTCAGGACCAAAACTTCTTAATAGAGAAAAACAGACCTACTCTATCTCTTTAAATATTTGCTGGATTTGAAACAATACAAAAGATTTCATTGACTAGACCCTGAAAGTCAGCTAAGAAGCACTGTACATTTTATAAATACATGCCTTAACCATCTCTCCAACCAAGGCCCTGGATAGAGAGCTCAACTGCAGGCATCTGATTACAATACAGGAAAACTTGACAGATATTAGCATCTATTTATAAACTCACAGCACAAAGTAAATTCCATTTTTAGGGATTCATAGAATTTCTACGCTAAGCAATTACAAAGTCAAATTCTAATAATTAAAAATTGCCCATGGCAATAACAAAAATAGTAACTGTCCTTTAGATTTTGCTATTCTTGCAAGTGAAATGGTGCCTATGACTTGCCTCTCTGAAACTCACAAATGATTCTCCAAGATAGAAAAAAAAGAGAAAAACATAATTAAATATTTGTAAGGATAACTTACCCAAGGTCACAAAAACAGAGCACGATTAGGGCCTATTCAATTGCTTTTAAGTAAGTGCCAACAATTTAACAATCTAACAAATGTTCGATTATACCAACTTTCACAAGGGCGCCTCGGTTGGAAAAATAAATCAGCATTCTTTTCCTAGCATCGAGAACAAAATAATTTTAACTCTAGGATATGTGGTTAAAACATGGATATCAGCAATGCATGCTACTCTGGACTAGACTCCAGAAGTAAACTAGACAATATTATAGAAATTCTAAGAGTTTCCAAACATATACCATATGGAAAAAATGGCATAATTTTCCTTCCTCTGATATTAAGAGTTCCCAGCAAAAGACTTATTAGACACTCACGGATCAACACTCTTTGCTATAGCAGCCATGATAAAGAGAACCGCTTCTGTCACCTCCCAGGGTGGGTTGCCTTCTTTCAGAGTAGAATATAACTAGAGAAGAAGAGGTGGATTATGGATCCATTAAAAGGAAAACAGAATAGAATTCCAAAACAAAACAAAACAAAAAATCCTGTTAGTTAAAATAAATCTAGCCCCTTGTTTCTAAATGTAATGATCTCTCAGAGCCAGGGGAGAGTATTTTCATTTTTCAAATCTTCACTAACTCTAAGTAATACTAGTTTAATATCTGAAACAAACCCATTTAGGTCCTCTACAGTATATCAAGATTATCACCTACCTCCACAAAATGAGTATCATGGGAAAAACAAGACATACTACATGAGTGTCTTTTCCTGGTCCTGATACTAACTAATAAACACACTTAAATTTGAGATATAACGTAAAACCTCTGTATACGCACTGGCTTTACATTTCTATTTTTTTAACTACTTGTCTGCATCAACACTAACAGTATAAATTCCTGAAAAGTAGCTGTTTTGAAATACCCATTACAATACCATGTCTGTGAGGGGGAGGAGGAGTGGCAAGCAGAATACTCAGAGATGTCCAGAAATATCCCAGGGGCAACCCTCAGTGGAATGTGACTGGGTGTTAGTCTAAATAAGATTTCTGTAGTCAAATAACACACTGCTAGGTAAGATAAACAATTCTCTTATAATGGGACTTCACAGAGCTTTTAATAATACTATTTCTTTTTTCAATTTTAATTGACATAACTACTTTTTCTAGTAAAGAACATCTCATGAGATTGGTGTCTTATCTTGGACAAGACAGATAATTTATGTATATTTGTGGGCTGACGTCTGGAGAAGAACAACCAACTTGTTTAAAGCCACTGAGCCAGTGAGACAAGACTTGAAATCTGATCACAGGTCATCTGCCTGTGATCTGGGGATCTCACCAAATCTGCTTTCTAAGAATCCCCAATTCTCTGTAGTTAGGTCAACAAACATACTCTGCTTAATATAAAGAAAAAGTTATAATCCTAGTAACACTTTCTAGATCAGACGATGTCCCCAAATACACAAAATATCTGGGTTACCACCCCCCCAAATTAGGTTAGTTCAGTATTGCTGACAAAGCATCAAAACTAGTATTTCAGGGTTCAGAGCATGATCCAGCAATATGAAAACCACCCAAAATTAAGCTCATGTTAAGTGATGTGGAATGGTGATGACTGCAGTCTTCGGAGGTAAAACGTTACTGTCAGGAAAATCACAGCACCATGACTCTTCTACTCTAGCATAGTCACCTCTGAGATGAAACGGCAAAGCAATCTAACCGTTCAGTATGAGCAAAGGAAATAAATGCCAAATAACTAAGAGTTGCCAGGAGTTGATACATTAAAGCAGAGAAACTTGCCTATTTTTCCTGGCTAGGTCCAAATTCCCTATAAGTATCTTGGGGGCTTTTAGGTTTATCTGTGATCTTCCATTCCAACTGAACAAGTAGAACAGCTCTCACTAGCAAGAGTAATAGAGTAAACCATAACTGAACCATTCACTGCAATTGGCTTGCAAAATACTAAGTAAATACAGCTACTATATGCCAGGCAGTGTGCTAGGCACTTGCATATCTACTATCCCATTTCGCCATTGAGATTGAAGAAAAAGATGGAACACTTAGAGAAGACACAGAAGTGAACAAAATTAAAATGATCAGTAAAACTGGAAAGAATCTCCAAACGGGCTCACCTGAGCAAAACACTCCATAGACCCAATCAAGAAAATCAAGTCTTTCACCAGGTCTGACACTCTCATCCGAAACTCCCCAAAGTCATCAGTCTCCTCAGGAACCCCCTCCTAAAAATTCAAATCAGGTTAACATTTGTTTTAAACTCACTACAGCTTCCACTGACTTCTATATAATCAAGAATAAAAAAGCCATTAAGCAGTCCAGTCCCAATGAACAAAAGATAAATAGTCTAAATTACAATACAACCTATTCTCTACCTTTCCTATGAGAAACTCTTCTTTTTTTTAAGCATGTCCAAGCTACATCTTGCCCTGTTGTTGGAAAAATTTGGAGTGATAAGGATGGGAAGTGACCTAGAAAAAGTGATAATTTAAGAGTTTATAAGGCTACCTAGATAAGGTCTAGCTTTTTATTACTGAGTTAGCCTCTAAAGTTTTATGGTTCCAGAGCTACCAAAATCAACCTTTATCACAGTAACTAGACACAGAATAGAATTTAAGACTTTAAAAATAATTTTATATAGGTGAATAGATACGTAAGACAGGAATAATATTAATGGTAGAATTTAGGTAGTACGTATATAGATATTCACTATAAAATTAATGCACCTTTGTTGTATATTTGAAATTTTCATGAAAAAACACAGAGATCGGAGTTCCTATTGTGGCTCAGCAGTTAACAAACCCAACTAGGATCCACGAGGACTTGGGTTCGATCCCTGGCCTCTCTCAGTGGGTTAAGGATCTGACGTTGCCATGAGCTGTGGTATAGGTTGCAGATGCAGCTGGGATCATGTGTTGCTGTGGCTCTGGCATAGGCCAGTGGCTACAGTTCCCTAGTCTGGGAACCTCCATATGCCTCAGGTACAGCCCTAAAGAGACAAAAAGACAAAAAGACACACACACACACAAAAAGAGAGATCTTTTATATTTTATGCTTCTTAAGTTTTTCTTATTCCAACACACTCCTGTGAGTAAACTGAGGCTTATGAACTGTGAGGTGGTTAAGGGCATGTATAAGAATCTTGGATCACAAGTATGGGGAAAGCCCTTACAGTTCTCATACAGTTCAACCGCTTTGCTTTAAGATGAAAAAACTAAGGTCAAGGAAGGAAACAATGGCTGTTTCAGACAAGATAATGAGTTACAAAGCACTATCAGTAACAAGTGGAAGGAATTACCTGCAAGGGAAATAGTGCCACAAACCTACCTAGCAAAGGGAAGAACAGGATCAAGCAAGCTCAGCCATTTAAACCAGAGAGGCCCTGCTTATTTACATATCAGGGTTTCAAGTTAAGATGTATTTCAAGATAAGACTCCTCAGTTTGTTTTAAAAAAGTACTGATGGAGTTCCCGTCGTGGCGCAGTGGTTAACGAACCCGACTAGGAACCATGAGGTTGCGGGTTCGATCCCTGCCCTTGCTCAGTGGGTTAACGATCCGGCGTTGCCGTGAGCTGTGGTATAGGTTGCAGACGCGGCTCGGATTCAGCGTTGCTGTGGCTCTGGTGTAGGCTGGTGGCTATAGCTCCGATTCGACCCCTAGTCTGGGAACCTCCATATGCCGCGGGAGCGGCCCAAGAAATAGCAAAAAAAGACAAAAAAAATAAATAAATAAAACATAAAATAAAAAAGTACTGAAAACCACTAAACCAAATCATCATGAAGGTTCTGTGGAAATACAAAATACTATAATGCAAATGACAGTGTTAACATTAAAATGAACAGAATACAGTTTTCATGTCAGATTTAATTGTATGCAATAAGGAAAAAAAACCCACTAGGTTGAAGTACAGGGATATTCAACCAACCAACCAAAAGGATAAAATAAATGCTTTAAAATGTGAAGAGACTAAGCAAAGAATGAGGTTGAAGAGTCTTCCAATGGACTATTTTATATGATCTCTAGTATATTTTCTTTTAAGCAAATATTTATTTTCTTTTAAAATTATAAAGTTAATATAAATAATATAAAGAAAAATGGGCACATATGTGGAGGGGGAATCATATATTATTCTCTACATCCTCACACAAATATTCCACTTTTATGTTAGTTTTAATTCAACCACATATTTTATGCTATTAAAAATATAAAGTTTCACATTCTTTTTTCATCTAGCATACCAACCACTGCTATTTCAAATCATTATTTTTAACTGCTGCATTAGGGTCCATCAAGTTGCTACATCATGATTTATGTAACTCTTCTAACACTCTTGCACATGGGTTTACCATTTTTACTTTTATAGACAATGCTTTGTACATTAAAAAGCAATTTTTTCCTCCTGCAAAACTATTTAAGGTGAATTCCCAGAAGAATTACTGGCTCAGCAGGATTAATTTTTTTCTACACAAGCCTAGCACTTTTCATTATACTGGTGTTGACTTCTTCAGTGTAAGCTATAGAGTGACAGAAAACCTGTAGATTCCATTAGCTTTATTCTCTATCTTTTCAGTTCCTTTTCAAGTTTACACCAAAAAGAGGAGGAAATCAAGATTTAAGCAGAGAAGAAAACTTACATGATCTGGTTCCAGCTGGCAGTGGCGAGCCAAGGCATGAAGCAGTCTTTGAATGTAAGCTTTGAAGATGCCATGAATAACTTCGTCATTAGTTTTGTACAAATGCTCCCCTAGTCGGTACCAAAAGTTAAAGGAAATTTCTACTACCTATTAAATTAAAAGAAAGAGAAAAGATGGTTTATTTGAATTAGAAAAGAAGATAGTTTTATTATTATAATGGCCATATAGGAAAGAAACGATTTTAAATACTATGAATGGAACCAGTTAAGAAGCCACCTATCTAGCAGATTTATTATTATCCTCCCAAATTATCTTCCCATGTTAGGTCTAAAACTCCACTTAAGAAGATTGGCCCTACATTCTCCATTTAGCACTAAAAGAACTTCTCCAGCAGTATATTAGATTTTAAATTTAGAGAAACAGATACAGAAATGGAAGTTTCTTTAAAAGTATGTTTTCCTAGGAGTTCTCCAGTGACTCAGTGGGTTAAAGATCCGGCATGGTCACCACGGTGGCTCAGGCTATAGCTTGGACTTGGGTTCAGTCCCTGCCTGGCCCAGGAACTTCTGCATGCCACAGGCATGACCAAAAAAAGTATTCTTTCTTAAATTCTGAAATCATTTTATTTTCTTTTGGGGAGTAAAATACGTCTTAACAAATAAACCATCTATAAATACCTGAACATACCACAACTTATCTGACATATGGCACTGTTTAAAGGAATGATATTAGATAGTACTGCACTTATACCCAAAAATGTTTTGAGTTTCAATGAAATCAAGACAGACCCATGAGATTTCATCAAAAAGACACACATCTTTTATGTGATCAGAGAAAATGACTGAGAAACACAGGAGTACTGTGGCCTTCCCTGAGAGGGGCCCTACCACCCTTTTCCCATAAAGGATCCAAAAGGGAAATATTTAAATAGACCTAACCCAGCCTGGGAGTTCTTTCTCACTTCTTACACTATTAAGAGGAAATAAATCTTCTTTAATAAGTGGAGAGTTGTGTTTTGTTTTTTTAAACTGAAGTACAGCTGATTTACAAGGTTGTGTTAGTTTCTGGTGTACAGCAAAGTAATTCAGTTATATACATACACATGTATTTTTAGATTCTTTTTCCTTACAGGTTATTATGAAATACTTAGTTCCCTGTGCTATACAGTAGGCTTTGTTGTTATCTATTTTACACATGGCAGTGGGTATATATTAATCTTACCAAGCTCTTAATTTATCCCTCCCTCTCCCTCTTTCCCCTTTGGTAACCAAATTTGTCTCCTGTGCCTGTAGAAACAAAGGCAGAAGTTCCTTTGTATATTTTGTAAATAAGTTCATGTGCATATTTTTTTGTTTTTAAATTATTTATTTTAATTTTTGGTGGCACCTTTGGCATGCAGAAGTTTCCAGGCTAGGGATCTAACCATGCCATAGCTGAGACCCAAGCCATGGCAGTGACAACACCGGATCCTTAACAAACTGTGGCACCAGGGAACTCCACTTGTATCTTTTTTTTAGATTCCACATATAAGTGATATACGGTATTTGTCTTTCCCTGTCTGGCTTATGCTACACTTAGTATGATAATCACTAGGTCTACCCATGTTGCTGCAAATGGCCTTACTTCATTCTTTTCTATGGCTGAGCAATATTTCATTGCATATATACACATTATCCTCTTTATTCATTCATCTGTCAATGGACATTCAGATTGCTACCATATCTTGGCTACTGTAAATATAGTGCCACAGTGAACATTAGGGTGCATATATCTTTTCAAATCATAGTTTTCTCTGGATATATGCCCAGGTTTGGGATCCTTGGATCAGATGGTAACCCTATTTTTAGGTGCCTTTTTTTGGGTCTTCTTAGGGCTGCACCTGTGGCATGTGGAGGTTCCCAAGCTAGGGGTCAAATTGGAGATGTAACCACTGGACTACACCACAGCCACAGCAATAGCAGATCCAAGCCTCGGCTGCGACCTACACCACAGCTCATGGGATCGTCGGATCCTTAACCCACTGAGTGAGGAAATCAAACCTGTATTCCCATGGATGCCAGTCAGATTTGCTTCCGCTGAGCTACAATGGGAACTCCTATTTTCAGTTTTTTAAGGAACCCCATAGTATTTTCCATGGTGGCTGTAACCAATTTACATTCCCACCAATAGTGTAGGAAGGTTCCTTTTTCTTCACATCCTCTCCAGCATTTATTATTTGTAGACTTTTTGATGACTGTCATTCTGACTGGAGTGAGGTGATATCTCATCATAATTCTGATTTGCATTTCTCTAATAATTAAGGATGTGGAACATCTTTTCATGTGCTACTGGCCACCAATGGAATTTTTTTAATCTAGCAAACTTAAAAGAGGCAGCGTGGCTTAGAGATTTTGGAATGAAGAATTTTTAAGTCCTTTCAATCTCATTCCCATCCCCATCCATAATGTGGAGAAAATTTTTGGATGTTAATACTTGTGAAAGTATAGTAAATATTTTTTTTTAAACTACAAAGCTCTAAAAAATAACTGAAGCTAGAGAGGGGGCTCAGTAGAGAAGTAATAGGCTTTCTTTCTAACAGGTTCCTTCAGGTTCCTGTAACAGGCAGTTCAGCTAAGCAGGTGAGAAAACAAAAATAATTCAATGTAGAAGCCCACATATAAATTTTTTAAAAAAAATCCAATTCAGAGGAAATTACTATATCACATTATTAGAAATACAACTATGATTTCTCAAAAAAAACCTGGACAGGAGTCAATGGAATGTAGATAATATGCAACATATAACTTGGAAAACAATGGCTTTAGCACAGTACAAACACTACCTCATATTGAGGATGTCCTGCACAGATAAGAAGCAATTCCAGAGTTCGTAGGTCCCCAAGGCCTTGGCCTGGAGTACAAACAATTTTTTCAAGAAAAGTTTCACATAGTTCAGTGAAAATACGGCAGTAATTCAGAACTCTGTAAATGAAATAGGAATGAGAACACTGAGTCAGAAATCTGGATGTTATGTGTACATAATCACAGAAACACTTAACAAGTAAGATGATCCTTAGCTTAAAGGACATGTAGCGATTACCTGCTATGCTATATTACAATTTCCATAAAAAACACTTTCCTTAAATCAAATACATTTATACATATAAACACGTCATAAATCACTTCAAATTCTCAATTACTGAAACATCTGAATAAAATTCCCATCAAATCACACTTGATACTTCAAAGCTCATACTCTAATTCTTTGTTAAGGGGAAAAAATTACTACTCTTCATGATCACAATGTCTCCCTTTGCATTTAATTTGCCACTCCTAGTTCAGAAGAGAATAGACGAGCATCTTGAGGATGCAGTGTATATATTTAGAGAGTCACAAAGGATCACAAAGGATAGATGAATAATAATAGGGGACACAGGAGTTCCCTTCTGGTGCAGCAGGTACTGCTGTGGCATGGGTTTGATCCCTGACCTGGGAACTTCCACAAGACTTAATACCAGACCCTACATGAACCCAGAACTACTGCCTTTAATAATTACTCACTTGTCTAAATCTTCACGTGCCACAGCCATATGATAGGCAGTCTCTAATGTCAGGACTCCTTGAAAAAGTTGCATGGCTAATGGCAAGTTGGTTTCCACATTCTCAATGGCATAGAGAGCTGAGCACACACAGTCTGAAGCAGCTTCATGTAGGTTGGATGAGGTCTTATCCTGTTGCTAGGAGATAGCAGGAATAAGGACGTAAGAAGTACAATCATTAAGCTGTAATCCAAGTAATAGGAAAGCAATTATAGCCTATTTCTGAACACGTAGTTTAAATGCATAACTAATGGTCATGACCTTTAATGAGATAACATTCATCCATCTTCCTTTTTAAGACTGTTTCTCTATATGCCAAGCACATCAGATTTTCAAACCTCAATCACAGTCACATCACATCTAAAATCCATGTTTTGGAGTTCCCGTCGTGGCGCAGTGGTTAACGAATCTGACTAGGAACCATGAGGTTGCAGGTTTGGTCCCTGCCCTTGCTCAGTGGGTTAAGGATCCGGCGCTGCTGTGAGCTGTGGTGTAGGTCGCAGACGTGGCTCGGATCCCAAGTTGCTGTGGCTCTGGTGTAGGCCGGCAGCTACAGCTCCAATTCAACCCCTAGCCTGGGAACCTCCATATGCCGTGGGAGCGGCCCTAGAAAAGGCAAAAAGACCAAAAAAAAAAAAAAAAAAAAAAAAATCCATGTTTTCTTCCATACCTGTCCCTACAAAGAGAATGCCATGTGTTCCCTGCACTGTTTTAGTCTATGGAAACCGTTTCCATCTTTTCGCTGATATTCAAGTACTATCTAAATAAAATAAAATGGTCCAACAAGCATCAAGGACTCATTCCTAATACATCATCACATTTCAGAATAACAAGATTAAACTTGTTTAAGAACTTCTGGGCAGGAAAGAAGGTAAATTAGAAAGGAGCAAAAACCAGTTTTCCATCTTTTCATTAGCAATGACACCTGCTAGCATTAAGAAGCAAGGCCTTGGAAATTCTGAAGAAAAAGAATATTGAACCTACAATTCTATAACTAGGTAAACCATCAATCAAGAAGGAAATAAAAATATTTCTCAAGAATATATGCAAGGAGTTCCCATTGTGGCTCAGTGGAAATGAATCTGACTAATATCCATGAGGACACAGATCATCCCTGGCCTCGCTCAGTGGGTTAAGGATCCAGCACTGCTGTGAGCTGTTGTGTAGGTTGCAGACACAGCACAGATCATATGGTTGTGACATAGGCCAGCAGCTACAGCTCCAATTCAACCCCTAACCTAGGAACCTCCATATGCTGTGGGTGAGGCTCTAAAAAGACCAAAAAAAAAAAAAAAAAAAAAAAAAAAAGTATACAAAAGCTCAGTATTTATTTCCTACATATCCTTATGAGGAAGGTATTTGAGGTGGTTCAAAAAAACAGTTAATCCACGTGGTGCAGTGGGTTAAGAATCCAACTGCAACGGTTTGGGTTGCTGTGGTGGCAAAGGTTCAATCCTTGACCTTGAGCAGTGAATTAAAAGGTCTGGCATTGCCACAGCTGCAGCACAGATTGCAGCTTAGGTTCCCTGGCCCGGGAACATCCATATGCAATATGTGCAGCCATAAAGCAAAACAAAACAGAACAAGTTAATCCAATCCAGAAGCAGAGTAAAGAGAAGTCAGGATGACAACGGGCACGGATCAAAAGAGCAACCAATACAAATTAGAGTAGATTAGAAGGTTCAAGGAAAGAAGCCTTTTGGGTTTCCATTTAGGAGAATACAGTTGAGAGACTGTATAAATTTAGTAAAGATATATCAATCTTTTGTGAACAATAAACCAAGGACATTTAGAATCTCCAGGGGGAAAAGGCTATAAGAGCAGGGTTGGGAGAACACAAAGACACAAAAAACTCTTCAGGTTATTCTTAGATTGAGTGGTGGTTCAGTAGTTAAGGAGCCAGTGTTGACACTGCTGTGGTTCGGGTCTGGCCCGGGAAGTTCTACATGTGGCCAACAAGCAGAACAACCCACTGAGCAAGGCCAGGAATCTAATCCGTATCCTCATGGAGACTATGTCAGGCTCTTAACCCAATGAGCCATTATGAAAACTCCTCAAATTATTCTTTTGCATATATCAGGTACTATTTAAAAAATATTTTTAGGAGTTCCCTTCGTGGCACAGTAGAAACGAATCCAACTAGGAACCATGAGGTTGTGGTTTTGATCCCTGGCCCCACTAAGTGGGTTAAAGGATCCAGCATTGCCATGAGCTGTGGTGTAGGTCACAGGTATAGCTTGGATCTGGTGTTGCTGTGGCTGTGGTATAGGCCAGGAGCTATAGCTCCAATTGGACCCCTAGCCTGGGGTCCATATGCCTCCATATGCCTCAGGTGTGGCCCTAAAAAGCAAAAAATAAAAACAAAAAGCAAAAATTAAAAAAAGGAAAAAAAAGCTATATAATAAGGTGATGGTCCAAGCATAAAGCAAATTAAAATATGGCATGATTTTGAACCACCGAATGAATGTCAAGTAAGAATATATGTGACCCAGACTCACTCTTACGTGGCAGAGGACTGGTCCTGACACTGGATTAATAGAGAAGATAATATAATCCTGGTACACTATCAATCAACTACACTTTAATAATAATTTTGAAAAAGTTTAAAAAAAAAAAAACTATATATAGGGAGGTCCTGTTGTGGCTCAGTGGGTTAAGAATCAGACGTTGTCTCTGTGAGGATTCAGGTTCAATCCCTGGCACAGTGCAGTGGGTTAAAGGATCGGGGTTGCCATAGCTGTGGTGTATGTAGGTCACGGATGTGGCTTGGAGTCAACTATAGCCCAAGAACTCCTATATGCCACAGGTGTAGCTGTAAAAAGAAAAAGAAGGAAAAAAATATATATATATAAAAAATTCTGGCACACTAACCTTAATCTCAGTCCACAGGAGTTGCCACTGTTTTAAGTTTGAGGTTCATCCTAGATTGTCCTCTGTGCATATGTAATTATATTATAAACTTTTTAAACAAAAGTGGGACTTGAATTTTTAACACTGATGGCTTTACACACAACTTGGTGAGATGAGAATCAAGATTACCATTATTGAGGTACAGCATCAATAGACATGGAGACAAAGAAAATGACTAGCAAAAAAAGCATTATTAGCATTCTAACTTTTCTGAATTTTAACTTTTTTTTTTTTTTTTTTAGCCTTTTTAGGGCCATACCCTCAGCATATGGAAGTTCCCAAGCTAGGGGCTGAATCGGAGCTGTAGCTGTTGGCCTACACCACAACCACAGCAACACATGATCTGAGCTGCATCTGCAACCTAGCACCACCGAGCACCACAGCTCACGGCAATGCTGGATCCTTAACCCACTGAGTGAGGCCAAGGATCGAACCTGCGTCCTCATGGATACTGGTCAGATTCGTTTCCACCAAGCTACAATGGGCACTTTGAATTTTAGCTTCTGATGCGAGAACAACAGCAGAAATACACTAACAACAGTAGACTGCCAAAAATGTCTCCTTGAAGAATGTGTTTTCCTTTTTTTTTTGGCCACACCTGCACCTGCACCATGTGCAAGTTCCTGTCGCAGTTCAAGTCCTGAGGATCAAATCCACACCACAGAAGCAACACAATCCACTGCAGTGACAATACTGGATCCTTAACCTGCTGCTCCACAAGAGAACTCCTTCTTTCTTTAATTCACAATGATATCAATCTAGTATCATGCTGTTATCTTCTAAATAATAGTGCACCAGTATACAACCAGTACATAGTTTCCATACTAAGTGTCCAAGGCAGGAAAACCATTAGGGAGAAAGAGACAAAGTCACTCCCACCTCCAAAGACCAGTTTAATACTGTGCTTGAAATATTGCTGCTTCTTGTTATAAAAAATAGCCTACTCTAAGCACTCGATCTTACCTACCCAAAGAAATGTATTACTAGGCACTATTACTTTTAAAGTTTAAGAAAGAAATGTACAAATACATAAAAAAATTAATTCTTATTCTATTAATCTGAGAAAATCCAAAATCCATCCTATATATAATCTGATGTTTAAGTAAACTATAACAACTACAAAGATAATATCCCAATCTGTAATTGTCTCAAAGACCCAATGGCCATTATTGAAAACACACAACTTAACACTTTTAAAATAAGGAAGGAATGCTCCAGTTGAAAGACACAGTGACAGACTGAATAAAATAACAAGAGCCTACCATATGCTGTCTACAAGAGACTTACTTTAGGACAAAGGACATAATGAAAATGAGGGGACAAAGATATTTCATGCAAATGGAAATGAAAGAAAAGGAGTTGCAGTAGTCATATCAAACAAAATAGACTTTAAAACAAAGGCCATACATAAAGACAAAGAAGGACACTACTTAATGATAAAAGGATCAATTCAAGACGAGGATATTACACTCGGCAATATAAATGCCCCAACACAGAAGCACCCAAATACATAAAATAAACACTAACAGATATAGAAGGATAAATAAATGGGAATACAATAATAGTAGATTTTAACACCCCACTCACATCAATGCACAGATCCTCTAGATAGAAAATTAGTAAGACAACAAAGATCATAAATGACACAATAGAACAGTTAGAATTAATTGATATTTTCAGGATTATATAAAAAAATATACATTCTTTTCAAGTGCACATGGAACATTCTCAAGGACTGACTACATACTGGGGCACAAAACTAACCTCAACAAATTTAAGAGTACAGAAATTATTTCAAGCATCTTCTATGACCACAATGAAATGAAACTAGTAATAAACAACAGGAAAAGAAATGAGAAAAAAACTGATTATGTGGAGATTAAACAACATGATACTAAAAAACCAATGTGTCAGTGAGTAAATCAAAAGGGAAACAAAAATACCTCAAGACAAAGGACAATGAAAACACAACCATTCAAAATCTATGAGATATCACAAAAGCAATTCTTAGAGGGAAGTTCATAGAGATACAGGCCTTTCTCAAAAAAGAAGAAAAATCTCAAGTCAACAGCTTAGCCCACCACCTAAAAGAACTGGAGAAAGAAGAACAAACAAAACCTAAATTCAGTATAAGGAAGAAAATCATAAAGATCAGAGAGGAAATCAGGGAGTTCCCATCGTGGCGCAGATGGAAACGAATCCGACTAGGAACCACGAGGTTGCAGGTTCAATCCCTGACCTTGCCCAGTGGGTTAAGGATCCAGCGTTGCTGTGAGCTGTGGTGTAGGCTGGCAGCTGTAGCTCCAATTAGACCCCTAGCCTGGGAACCCCCATATGCCCTGGGTGCAGCCCTAGAAAAGACAAAATAAAAAGTTGAAGAAAAAACACTCCCAAAGACATTCTATGAAGCCACCATCACCCTAATACCATAACCAGACAAAGACACTCCCAAAAAAGAAAATTACAGGCTGATATCTTTGATGAATATGGACATAAAAATTCTCAACAGTATTTTAGCCAACTGAATCCACAAACACATAAAAAAGATCATACACCACAACCAAGTGGTATGCACCAAGTTCACAAGGATGGTTTAACATATGCAAATCAATCAATGTCATATACCACATAACAAAAGTCAAAAAAAGTCTATTATCTCGATAGACAAAAAGCATTTGACAAAATCCAACATCCATTCGTGACAAAAACTCTTACCAAAGTGGGTACAGAGGGAACATAACATAATCAAAGCCATTTATGACAAAATCACAGTCAATATAATACTCAAGAGAGAAAAGCTGAAAGCTTTCCCGCTAAAATCTGGAAGAAGGATGCCCACTCTCACCACTTTTATTTAACATAGTATTGGAAGTCCTGCCACAGCAATAAGACAAACAAAAGAAATAAAAGGTATCCAAATTGGAAGAGAAGAGGTATAACTGTCACTCTATGTGGATGACATGATACTATATTTAGAAAACCCTAAGGACTCCACATAAAAACTACTGGAACTAATCAATGAATTCAGCAAAGTAGCAGGATACAATATTAACATTCAGAAATTGGTCGCATTTGTATACCAACAAGGAAATACTAGAAAAGAAATATAAAAATATAATACCCTTTAAAATCGCACCCTCAAAAATTAAATACCTAGGAATAAACCTAATCAAGGAGGTGAGAGACTTATATGCTGAGAACTATAAATGAAGCATTATTCAAGGAAATTAAAGAGGACTCAAAGAAATGGAAAGATATTCCATGCTCCTGGATTGGAAGAATTAATGTCATTAAAATGGCCATACTACCCAAAAGAAATCTACAGATTCAATGTAAGTCCTATCAAATTACCAATAACATTTTCACAGAACTAGAACAATGAATGCAAAAATTTATATGGAACCATAAAACACCAAGAATTACCTAAACAATCCTGAGGGGGGAAAAAAAAACACCATGAGGCATAACTCTCCCAGACTTCAAAACCAATATTACAAAACTACCGTAATCAAGACGGTGTTATTACTTGTACAAAAACAGACATACAGACGAATGGAACGGAACAGAGAGCCCAGATATAAACCCAGACACCTACGGTCAAATAATCTTCAACAAATGAGGCAAGAATAAAAAGTGGGAAAAGACTGTCTTTTCAGCAAGTGGTATTGGGAAAACTGGACAGCTGCATGTATATCAATGAAATCAGAACACTCTCGCATCATGCACAAAAATAAACTCAAAATGGCTTATAAACAAAATACCATAAAACTCCTAGAAGAGAATATAGGCAAAACATTCTCTGACCTCAACTGTACAAATGTTTTCTTAGGTCAGTCTCTCCAGGCAACAGATATAAAAACAAAATCAAACTTAGAAGCTCTTGCACAGTAACAGAAACCATAAAAAAACAGACAACTTAAGGAATGAGAGAAAATACTTGTAAATGATGCAAACGACAAGGGCTTAATCTCCAAAATATACAAACAACTCACAGCAAAAAAACACAAAACAACTCAACTGAAAAACAGGCAGAAGACCTAAAAAGACATTTCTCTAAAGAAATATGGAAGGCCAACAGGCACACGAAAAAAAGCTCAACATCACTAATTATTAGAGAAATGCAAACCAAAACTACAATGAGGTAACTAACCTTACATGGGTCAGAATGGCTATCATTAATAAGACTACAAATAACAAATGCTGGAGAGGGTGTGGAGAAAAGGGAACTCTCCTGCATTGTTGGTGGGACTGTAAATTGGTACAACCACTATGCAAAACAGTACAGAGGTACCTCAGAAAACTAAATATAGAACTGCCATATGATCCAGCAATCCCACTCCTGGGCATATGTCCATACAAACCTTTCATTCAGAAAGCTACATGTACCCCTATGTTCATTTCAGCATTATTCACAATAGCGAAGACATGGAAACAACTTAAATGACCATCAACAGATGAATGGATTAAGATGTGGTACATATACACAATGGAATACTACCCAGCCATAAAAAAGAAAATGCCATTTGCAGCAACATGGATGGAACTAGAGACTCTCATGCTAAGTGAAGTCAGAAACAGAAAGACAAATACTACATAATATCACTTATATGTGGAACCTAAAATATGGCACAGATAAACCAAACAGACATGTAGGGCAGACTTGTGGTTGCCAAGGGGGAGAGGAGAGGGAATGGGATGAGAGTTTATTAGGGTTAACAGATGGACACCATTACATTTAGAATGGATAAGCAATGAGGTCCTGCTATACAGCACAGGGAACTATATCCAATCACTTGTGATAGAACATGATGGAAGATAATGTAAGAAGAGTGTGCATATATACATATATATACGTGTATATATATATGTGTGTGTGTGAATGACTGGGTCACTCTACTGTACAGCAGAAATTGATGGAACATTGTAAATCAACTGAAATAAAAAATTTCTTTTTAAAAAGGGAAGGAGTTCCTGTTGTGGTGCAATGGGTTAAGGATCCACTGTTGCCTCTGCAGTGGCACAAGTTTGATACCTGCCCCAGCACAATATGTTAAGGATCCTGTGTTGCTGCAGCTGTGGTGTAGGTCACAGCTGCAGCTCAGATTCAATCTCTGGTCCAGGTCAGCCACAGGCATGACCAAATAAATAAATAAAATAAGGGAAAAAAAAGTGACTTTTTAAAAATATATACAGATTATAAACTTAATGTTACTTGATTCTGGTTTTGGTTTTTTCTTCTTTTTTAAATTGAAGTATGGTTGATTTACAATGTTGTGTTAGTTTCAGGTATACAGCACAGTGACTGATACATATATATTCTTTTTCAGATTCTTTTCCCTTACAGGTTATTGCAAAACACTGAGTATAGTTCCTTGTGCTATACAGTAGGCCTTGCTGGTTACCTATTTTATATAGTAGTAGTAGTAGGTATATGTTAATCCCAACCTCTTGGGAGTTCCTGTCCTGGCTCAGCGGAAACAAATCTGACTAGTGTTCATGAGGACAGAGGTGCATCCCTGGCCTTGCTCAGTGGGTTAAAGATCTGGCATTGCCATGAGTTGTGGTGTAGGTAGCAGATAAGGCTCGGATCTGTTGTTGCTGTGGTGTAGGTAGCAGATGAGGCTCAGATCTGGTGTTGCTGTGGTGTAGGCCAGCGGCTACACCTCCGATTCGACCCCTAGCCTGGCAACCTCCATATGCTGTGGGTTCAGCCCTAAAAAGACCAAAAAAAAAAAAAATCCCAACCTCTTAACTTATCCCTACCCCAGCACCTTTCCCCTTGGGTAACCATAAATTTGCTTTCTGTCTGGGGGTCTATTTCTGCTTTGTAAATAAGTTCATTTGTATTTTTCTTTAAGATTCCACATTTAAGCAATATATGATATTTGTCTTTCTCTGCCTGGCTTATACTACACTTAGTATGATAATCTCTAGGTCTACACATGTTGCTGCAAATGGCATTACTTCATATTTTTCTATGGTCAAGTAATTTTTCATTTTATATATATGTATGTGTGTGTGTGTATATATATGTATATATATATATTTATATTCATTCATCTGTTATTGGACATTTAAGATTGCTACTATGTCTCAGCTTTTGTAAATATAGTGTTACAATGAACACTGTGGTGCATGTCATCTTTTTGAATTATATTTTCTCTGGATATATGTCCAGGTGTGGGATCCTTGGATTATGTGGTAACTCTATTTTTAGTTTAAGGAAACTCCATACTGTTCACCGTGCTGGCTGTACCAATTTCCATTCCTACTAATAGTGTAGGAGGGTTCCCCTTTTCCTCTCCAGCATTTATTATTTGTAGGCTTTTTTTTTTTTTTTTTTTTTTTTTTGTCTTTTGTCTTTTTTTTGTTGTTGTTGTTGTTGCTATTTCTTGAGCCGCTCCCGCAGCATATGGAGGTTCCCAGGCCAGGGGTTGAATCGGAGCTGTAGCCACCGGCCTACGCCAGAGCCACAGCAACGCGGGATCCGAGCTGCGTCTGCAACCTACACCACAGCTCACAGCAATGCCGGATCGTTAACCCACTGAGCAAGGGCAGGGACCGAACCCGCAACCTCATGGTTCCTAGTCGGATTCGTTAACCACTGCGCCAGGACGGGAACTCCTTTTTTTTTTTTTTTTAAGGGCCACACCTGCAGGAAACAGAAGTTCCCAGACTAGGGGTCAAATCAGAGCTACAGCTGATGGCCTATACCACAGCCACAGCAATGCCAGATCCAAGCCCCATCTGAGACCTATGCTGCAGCCTGAGGCAATGCTGGATCCAATGAGCAAAGCCAGGGATCAAACCCACATCCTCATGGATACTAGCCTGGTTGCTAATCTGATGAGCCAAACAGGAACTCCTATTTATAGGTTTTTTGATGACCTTCATTCTGACTGGAGGGAGATGATAGCTCATCACAGTTTTTGATTTGCATTTCTCTAATAATTAGCAATGTGGAGCACCTTTTCATGTGTCTATTGGCCATCTATATTTCTTCTTTGGAGAAATGTCTATTTAGATCTTCTGCATATTTTCTTTTATTGGGTTGTTCGCTTTTTTGATATTAAGCTTATGCGTTGTTTCTATATTCTGAAGATTAATCCCTTGTTGGTGGCATTGTTTGCAAATATCTTCTCCCATTCTATAGTTTGTTTTGTTTATGGTTTCCTTTGCTGTGCAAAAGCTTTTGACTTTAATTAGGTTCCATTTGTTTATTTCTGTTTTTATTTCCATTACTCTAGGAGCAAGATCCAAAAAGATACTGCTGTAACTTCTGTCATAGTGTTTTTACCTATGTTTTCCTCTAGGAATTTTTTTTTTTAGGGCCATACCTGCAGCATATGGAGGTTCCCAGGCTAGGGGTCTAACCGGAGCTGTAACTGCTGGCTTATGCCACAGCCACACCAGATCCAAGCCGCCTCTGCAACCTATATACCACAGCTTATGGCAACTGTGGATCCTTAATCTACTGAGTGAGGCCAGGGATCAAACCTGCATCCTCATGGATACTAGTCAGGTTTGTTAACTGCTCAGCCATGAAGGGAACTCCTCTAGGAATTTTATAGTATCCAGTCTTATGTTTAGCTCTTTAATCCATTTTGAGTTCATTTTGTGTATGGTGTTAAGAGAATGTTCTAATTAATTTAATTCGTTTACAGGTAGCTTTTCAGTTTTCCCAGCACCACTTATTGAAGAGACTGTCTTTTCTCCACTGTATATTCTTGCCTCCTTTGTTGTACTTTAATTGATCATAGTTGTATGGATTTATTTCTGGGCTTTTTTTTCCTTTTCCATTGATCTATATCTCTGTTTCTCTGCCAGTACCATACTGTTTTGATGACTGCAGCCTTGTAGTGTAGTCTAAAGTCAGGGAGCCTGATTCTTCCAGCTCCATTTTTCTTTCTCAAGATTGCTTTGGCTATTCGAGTTCTTTCCTGTTTCCTCACAAATTGTAGTTTTTTCTTCCAGTTCTGAGAGAAATGCTGTTGGTAATTTGATAGAAATTGCACTAAATCTATAGACTGCCTTGAGTAGTATATTTTAACAATATTGTTTCTTCCAATTCAAGAACATGTTGTATCTTGCCATCTGTTTATGTCATCTTCAATTTATTTCATTAATGTTTTATAGTTTTCAGAGTATAGATCTTTCGCCTGCTTGGTAGGTTTATTCCTAGGTATTTTGTTATTTTGATGCAATGGTAAATGGGACTGTTTCCTTAGTTTCTCTTTCTGATCTTTTGCTGTTAATGCATAGAAATGCAACAGCCCTCTGTGTACTAATTTTGTAACATGGAACTTTACTGAACTCACTGATAAATGAATATATTTAAGTTTCCTGGTAGCATCTTTATGATTTTCTTTGTATAGTATCATGTCATCTGCAAAAAGTGTCAGTTTTACTTCTTCTTTTTCAATTTGGATTCCCTCAATTTCTTTTACTTCTCTGACTGCTATGGCTAGGATTTTGAAAACTATGTTTAAAGAATTTTTTTATTACTTGAATTTTTAATATGTAAATTACTGATCTACACGTAAGACTCCTTTCCTCTTAAACCTAACTACAGTCTATTATTGTGAGTATTAAAACTAATACCTTAATGTGGTACTTGGTAATAAGAAAGGGAAAACACTTCTTTTTTTTTTTTTGGTCTTTTTAGGGCTGTACCAAGGCATATGGAAGTTCCCAGGCTAGGGGTTGAATCGGAGCTATAGCTTCCAGCCTACACTACAACCAGAGCAACTTGGGATCCTCACCCCACTGAGCGAGATCAGGGATCAAATGCACATCCTTGCAGATACTAGTCAGGTTCATTACCACCGAGCCATTATGTGAAATCCAGAAAACACTCATATCCTGGAAGGGTAATTACTATAAGTAACTATAAATAACTACATAGCAGAAAAAAACAAAACCATTACTTACCAAAACCTCAAAAAGGAGTGCCAGTAACTTATTGTTAGCCATGAAGTTACTGTCCAAAACTCCCAAGTTAAACCAACTTCCCAAACAGCGAAAGACCTTCATAAGCATTTTCTCATCTGTTCCTGCTTTTTCTACACAAGTCATCTGAAAAGAAGAAAAAAGGTTACAACAAAGTGTCAATCTTTATATTTAAACCATTATTACAATCACCTTATAGGCATAATAACAAGAAGGATAACAAAACAGCTAATAGCTAAAAGTGCTTTTTAAGTGCCAGACAGTTTCATCATCACTCTTAATTTATTTATTCTCCTCTAAAACTGTATAGGTAAGGGAGTTCCCGTTGTGGTGCAGCAGAAACGAATCCAACAGTCTCCATGAGGATATTTAAAAATGACTTTTGCAATCGCGTTAGAAATATCATAATTGCTGGAGCTCCCTTCATGGCTCCGTGGTTAACGAACCCGACTAGGATCCATGAGGATGCGGGTTCAGTCCAAGCCCTCAATCAGTGGGTTAAGCATCCACAGTTGCCGTAAGCTGTGGTATAGGTCGAAGACACGGCTTGGACCCCACATTGCTGTGGCTGTGGCATAGGCCAGTGGCTACAGCTCCAATTCGACCCTAGCCTGGGAAACTCCATGTGCTGCGAGTGCGGCCATAAAATAGCAAAAAAGAAAGAAAGAAACATCATAATTGCCATGGTGTTTAGAAGGCACGGGAGTGTGGTATATAATCCCGTAATGATCTAAATGCTGACAACTGTACTTCCAAGTAGCCATGTTCCCCCTATGTTTGCAGTATCAGGCAATAATAATTACACTTATTAATTAACTGAATTAAGCTGAAATGAAGGAAGAGAAAAAGAAATTATTCAAGTTAAGTTCACAGCAACCACACACCCACACCCACACCCACACATACCTGAATCTTTAACACTCTTCTGATGTAAACTCATCTCTCAACTGCTTGGCCTTTATGCTTCCTAATGACATTTCAATTTTAATAAGGCATGATGTTTACAAATGGAAGGATTTCATTATACATTCTAACTACTGACTCAAACTTAATGACAGAATTTTGCGAAAATTCTACATCTAAAACTCATTGCTCTGAAGAGAAGAAATCCTGTTAATTAAATAAAAAACTCACCATAAAGCTTCTCTTTGAGAACTATATTATTAAAAACAGTCTCTTAAAGTTAAGACCTCAAAACCTAAGATAAACGCCAGAAGAACTCGCCAGTAAAAATACACCAGAGATAAATAATAATTGATCTTGAATTAACAAAATGGAGAATAAATGAAGGGAGAACTAGCCAGGCTCAGTTCGAGAGTAAGAAGAACAATATTAAGAAAATTTTAGGAGTTCCCATCGTGACACAGCAGAAACGAATCTGACTAGGAACCATAAGGTGTGAGTTCAATCCCTGACCTCACTTAGTGGGTTAAGGATCCAGCGTTGCTGTGAGCTATGGTGTAGGTGGAAGATGCAACTCAGACTTGGAGTTGCTACGTCTCTGGCATAGGCCAGCAGCTATGGCTCCAATTAGACCCCTAGCCTGGGAACCTCCATATGCCACAGGTAAGGCCCTAAAAAGGACAAATAAATAAATAAATAAATAAATAAATAATTTAAGGATCCATGATGTGGCAGGTTCGATCCCTGGCCTTGCTCAGTGGGTTAAGGATATGGCGTTGTCGTAAGCTGTGGTATAGGCCACAGCTGCAGCTCTGATTAGATCCCTAACCTGGGAACTTCCATATGCCATATGTCATAGATGCAGCCCTAAAAAGAAAAAAAAAAAAAAAATTTAAAACAGTATAATATTTAGGAATGAGTCCATTTGAATAGTCCACAGAAGTGTAATACTGATAAGAAAATAAGATAAAATAGAACCTTTAGGAGAACATGAGGGACCTGAATGCAAAAGGTTCTAAGAAGCCTTTAGTATCTGCTATTACAGCCAAATACTTATTTTTCTTGGCAATTGTGGACTAGTTTCATTCTCAAGGATACATGACAAGTTACATTCCAGAATTATAGGCCTTTTTAAGTACCACAAGGATAGATTTTTCAGATTTCATGATGATAAATCAAGCTATTACCTGTTGTCAATTATGATGAAGCACTAAGTCAAGTCCAAGTGGCTACTACTGCACTTGATCACTGTGGCAGTAATAATAACTATAAGGACTGTAGTGGCTGCTGGATTCTTTTGAGTTCATTTGAGTGCTTACAAAAAGAAAATGACAAGCTCAGGTTTATTAACTCAGCTCAAGTCACAGTCTGAGAACTTTAGTTTCCATGACAGCTCTAAATGAAGCTCTTATTTTTTTTTCAGCTGCAGGGCTATTGTGCTGAAACTCATATACAAAATTTAATTGTGTGGCTTGCTAAATTACAAACAACAGCTGAATTTACAGTCTCACCAAGTTTCTCATGTGAAAGTTCGGAAATTGAGTAAAGAATTGACCTCTGGATGCAACTAGAGATTCTTATACTAAGTGAAATAAGCCAGAAACAGAAAGACAAATATCATACAATATCACTTACATGTGGAATCTAAAAAAATGAACCTATCTACAAAACAGAGTCAGACTCACAAAGAGAACAGACTTGTGGTTGTCAAGGGGGAGGAGAGGGGGAGTGGGATGGATTGGGAGTCTGGGGTGAGTAGATGCAACTCTATTATAATTTACATTTAGAATGGATAAGCAATGAGGTCTTACTGAACAGCACAGGGAAGTATATCTAGTCTCTTGGGATAGACCATTATAGAAGATAATGTAAGAAAGGCAATGTGTATATATGTACGACTGGGTCACTTTGCTGTACAACAGAATTGGTACAACAATGTAAATCAACTACACACTAAAAAACAAAAACAAACAAACAAAAAAAAGAATGGACTTCTGAAGCCTGGAATAGAGACATCTGGTTGGACCCTAATGAAACTGAAAATCCTGAAACCCTAAGTCACTCTGAGTCTCCCTTACCAGTAGTAGTAGCCCGGTTTCCAGTATCTCACTCTAGCCTTCCTCAGCTTGAAAGCCCTGAGACAGATGCCTTGAAAGAGGATGACCATTCTCTTCAATACCTAGTACAACCATCCCCTCTACCAGCCATAACTATGATCAAATCTCAGCATGTTCTAGAGAGACAGGTACACACAAGAGAAAATAAGTTATATACCAAGAAAACTGTTAAACTCTGCTAATATATACCTGAAGAAACCTGGGAAACACACTAGAGTGTATTCTAAAGGTGTTAGATCAAAGAAGGCTGGAATATAACACTAGACTGACCAAACTCACTGATACATGTGTACTTCCTTGAGATTCTGGGTTTAATGAATATATGGAGCCTCTGGGAAGTACCAATCGGAATATCACAGTGCAAATATCTAAAATTTTAGAACAAACTTATATCCTCTTCTACAGGTAACTATTTTCCTTTTGAGAAGCAACTTCTGGCTTGCTATTGGGCCTTGGTTGGCCTAAACATAGATATTAGATGATCGTGTGACCTGAGATTCTCATTATGAACTGCGTATTGTCTGAACTACCTAGCCATAAGGTTGGACATGTAGAGAAGCAACATGTCATCAAACGGAAATGATGCATAAGAAGACTGAGGCGTTCCCATTGTGGTGCAGTGGAAACGAATCCGACTAAGAACCATGAGGTTGCAGGTTCGATCCCTGGCCTTGCTCAGTGGGTTAAGAATCCAGCGTTGCCATGAGCTGTGGTGTGGGTTGCAGATGCGGCTAGAATCTGGTGTTGCTATGGCTCTGGCGTAGGCTGGCAGCAACAGCTCCAATTAGACCTCTAGCCTGGGAACCTCCATATGCCGCAGGTGTGGCCCTAAAAAAGGACAAAAGACACAAAAGACAAAAAAAAAAAAAAAAAAAAAAAGACGACGACTAAGGTACAAGAAATGCATAAGAAGACTGAAGTACATCAAATGGAAATGATGCATAAGAAGACTGAGGTACAAGAAGGTCTGGAGGTACAAGAAATTTGTACAGGTAGGTGGCTAGATACCTTTGACACTACCTCTTCTTGCACTGATTCCATGCCTATAGCCTCCTGGGGTGTTCCTTACCACCAGATAACTAAAGAACAAACTCAGTTTTGGATTACAGATGGATCTGCACAATACTCTGGTATCACCTCAAGGTGGACAGCTGCAGCATAACAAGCCCACTTAGGGGCTATAACGAAGGCCAGTGAAGGAAAATCCTGCTAGTAGGCATAACTTCAAGCAGTATATATGGGTCTCCACCCTGTCTGGAGTGAATGATGACCAGAAATATGGACCTCCACTTATTCATGAACTTTGCTAATCATTTGGATGGATGATCAGGGATTTGGAAGAAACAGGATTGAAAGATTGGTGACAAAGAAGTCTGAGGAAGAGGTACATGGATGATATATAAATGGGCACAGATTGTGAAGATGTTTCTGTCCTGTGTGAATACTCACCAAAAGGCATCCGCTATAAAGGAATCTCCCAGTAAGAGATGGACAAAATGAAAAACTCTATGATGTCACCCTCTTTCCTAGGCACCAAGTGCTTGCTCAATGGGCTCATAAACAATGTGGTCACAGTAGCAGGGACAGAGGCTAAACATGGGATCAACATGGATTTCTACTTATCAACTGGTAAACACTACTACTGAGTGTCTACTTTGTCAACAGCAGAGACCAACACAGAGTCCCCAGTGGCACCATTCCCCATGGGGAGCAGGTTCGTTGATTACATTGGACTTCTATCATGGAGGAAGCAGAGATTGGTCCTCACAGGAATAGACTCATTCTGGATATAGATTTGTCTTCCCTGCTTGTAATACTTCTGTGAACATTATCATTCATGGATTCACAGAATACCATATCCAACCATCATGGTATCATATCTAATCAATGAACTCCTATCAGGGGATTCCTCATTGTGGCTCAGCGGGTTACAAACCCAACTAGTATCCATGGGAAGTGGGTTTGCTACCTGGCCACACTCAGTGGGTTAAGGATCTGGCGTTGCCATGATCTGTGATGTAGATAGCAGACTCGGTTCAGATCCTGCATTGCTGTGGCTGTGGTGCAGCTGGCAGCTGCAGCTACAATTCAACCCCTAGCTGTGGCCCTAAAAAGCCAAAAAGTGGGGGAAGGCTCATATCAGAATAAAGAAGTACAGTAATGGTCAACTTTGAGCTCTGCTGATTTGAGATCTTGGTCCCAAAGAAGGAATGCTTCCACCAGGAAACAAAAATGATTCCAGTCAATTGGAAGACAAAAGACTACCACCTGGATAATCTGGGCTTCTTATGTCACTGAACCAAGAGGAAATGGGGGTTATTTTACAGGCTTAAATGACTGATCCTAATTATCAATGAAAATTTGTATTGCTTCTATACAGTCAAATCAAGAAACTCTTGATCTGGAACCCAGAGGACATTCTAGGAAACTTCTTAGTATCTCCATATACAACAGTAAAGGTTAATGCAAAACTACAGAAGCAACAACCCAAAAAGGCAGCATGATCGAGGGCTCAGACTCTTTGGGAATGAAGGCTTGGGTCACTTCACAGAGTAAAGAACCCCAAGCACCTGAGTTTCTGGCTAAGGCATGCGTCTTAGTCCATTCAGGCTGCTATAACAGAGTAATAGAATAGGTGGCTTATAAACAATAGAAATCCATCTCTCACAATTCTGGAGACTGGAAATCCAAGAGCAAGGTACCCACAGATCCAGTGTCTGGTGAGCACCTGCTTCTTGATTCACAAACAACTGTCCTTTTGCTGCGCCTTCACATGGCATAAAAGGGAAGGGAGCTCTCTGGCGTCTCTTTTTGCTGCCTTGTAACCAATATAAAAATGAGGGCGGCAAGAACTTTGCATATTTCCTGTTTGCTTGTTACACCACTGTACTGGAGTTTAAATGTGTGTCAGACAGTACATATAACGGAAAATGAGTTAGTTAAATGGGAAGACTATGGCCAGTTATAGATTTACTGGCTCTCAGCTCCAAATTCACCCTTTTAGACTACTCTGTAAAAATGGACTGGGCCCTTTAAATATTTCTTCCTGTGCCAGCTAGCACTAACTTTTTGTCACAAGGACATTAGAGAAACTGCACAAGGAAAGGGGTTTTGTTTCCTGATTCCAGTGTGCTCACTTAATAGCCTTCTGAAGAATGTGCAGCTTCTTCAACCCCAGACTCCCAGCTTCTCTGGTGTCCACCTCTTATAGCAAGAACACTAGCCAGCAATTTCTCCAGCATCCCCCCACCTCTACCAACAGTTTTCAGAGCAAAGTGCTTCTGGCTACTAAGGAATGCACAAGTTCTTATCCAACACCAGATTCAGTGTACTCACCTCCTCCAGTGCCTACCGTGCACATGGCCAGCAGCTTCCCCTGGCATTCCCACACCCAGGTGATTTCGTGGCAGAGTGCCTCTAGGGAGACACTTTCCCTAACAACTTTCTTGGGCTTCCTAGAAAGCAGACCTGTAGCAGCATGCAGTACCACAATGATTTCTTTACCATGGCTACGCCATCACCAAGAGAGCCTAGATCTCAGTCCTGGGAGGAGGGGTGAACTCTTCCTTCCTCGCAAACTCTATCTCAGCTTTGGCCTTAATGACTGTTCTTTGTATCTGTTTTATTTCTATATTTTTTATAACTCTCTGGCACATCTTACTAGACAATCCCTTATTACTCTAAATGCATGTTAAACATTCTTTATATTAAATAGTCAAGACAAATTATCAGATGGTTTCTTTCTCCCAACCAGACCCAGACTAATACTAAAAGGAACCAGGGATTCCAAATCTGGTACAAGGAAGTAACCAGATGAATACTAATCATCCTTTTGTTTTAGGAAGCAAAGAAGTGCTCCAGTGCCCATTTTAAGCATAAAAATAACTGAAGGAGTTCCCTGGTGGCCTAGAGGTTAAAGGATCCAGCATTGTCACTGCTGTGGCATGGGTTTGATCCCTGGCCTGGGAACTTCTGCATGCCACAGGTGCAACCAAAAAAAAGAGGAAGAATTTAAGTGGAGACCCTGAATCAACAAAAGTCCATAAGTCCATAATATGTATACCATAAAGGCAAATCAGGAAAAAAAGTAACATTTAAAACATCTTTGAAACAAATCCTTATACTGAAAACAAGAATTTTTTTTTTTTTTTCTCTTTAGAGCTGCACCTGCAGCATATGGAAGTTCCTGAGCTAAAGATCAAATCAGAGTTGCTCCTACCACCCCTAGGCCACAGCCACAGCAATACAGGATCTGAGCTGCAGCTGTGACCTATGCTGCAGCCTGCAGAAACGGCAGATCCTTAACCCACTGAGTGAGGCCAGGGATAGAACCCACATCCTCATAAAAACTAGTCGGGTTCTTAACCCACTGAGCCACAATGGGAACTCCAAAAAAAAGGACATTTTAAAATTAAGATTTAACCTGCCTTTCTAATAGGAACTCAGAAGAATGCTAATACATATGTAAAAGGAAAGATAGAATTATCAACACATTATTTTGCAAGCTATAATGGAATTAAGGCAAGGATTTAAAACCATCCTATCAACTAGGATTTAAAATCATCAGGCAAAAGATTCACATGGAATTGGACATCCTTAAAATAAACTACCATCATACAAATCATATTACATTACAAGAGGGAAAACAAACTATAAATGGAAGAATCAGATTGCCATAATCCTAATCTAGTCAATCTTAGCATTACTAATGGAAGGTCAACTAAAAAAGTATATTTTCTGGAGTTCCCATCGTGGCTCAGTGGTTAACGAATCCAACTAGGAACCATGAGGTTGCAGATTCAATCCCTGGCCCTGCTCCGTGGGTTAAGGATCTGGCGTTGCCGTGAGCTGTGGTACTGGCTGCAGACGCGGTTCGGATCCCAAGTTGCTGTGGCTCTGGCGTAGGCCGGTGGCTACAGCTCCAATTCAACCCCTAGCCTGGAAACTTCCATATGCCCCAGAAGCGGCCCAGGAAATGGCAAAAAGACCAAAAAAAAAAAAAAAAAAAAAAGTGTATTTTCTGATAAAATGCAGCATAAAGACGTTTTCTAGTCAAAAATATTTAACAGTTTAAAACTAATTCATTAAGCCTTTCTTACCAGGGTTCTGAGAAAGAATTAAGTCCTAAAGAAAATGATTTGAGAGCCTATTTTTTCAATTATCCTATGGATGGTATGTATATAGGGGAAAACTCAGTAGAAACAATGGATGCCCTAGGGGATTTAAAGCTGAATTCTCATGAGGAATCCCAAGAGAGTAGGGTTGCCTCTGACTTGAAGGAATTATGACTAGAGAAATTACAGAGAACTAAAGGAACTATTTGTTTTAAAGAAGTAGCATAGTAGAAAAACCAGGAAATACAGCTAAGCAAATTACATTCAGGAGTTCCTATCGTGGCTCAGCGGAGAACTAAAGGAACTAAATGAAAAAGGCAAGGCCACAGAAAATCCAGAAGAAGCTTTATAAAACCAATCTCTTCAACAAATCAGCACCATTTTGAAAAAGGAAAAAAAAAAGGACTGTGATTAAGTCATAATAACCCAATACAAGGCACGGTTCTGGGCTGCATATTGATTTAGGGAAATGCTGTAAAGAATATTTAGGACCAACTCAGGGAATGTGAATATGGTCTAGGGATTTATTAGTTGATATAAAAATTTACTGAAAAGGTAAAGATGAAGCTGGATGACTGGAGAAGCAGGCTGTAGAAGGAAGGTAGAGCACATTCTCATTTGGATTTTAAAAATATGTACCTATGTTCATAGAGGATATATACGAAAAATTACAGTGTAATCCCAGATAGTTTGAATGTAATTTTTTTTCTTTTTTTTTTTTTACTTTTTAGGGCTGCATCTGTGGCATGTGGAGGTTCCCCGGCTAGGAGTCTAATCAGAGCTGGCCTATACCACAGCCATGACAATGCCAGATCCAAGCCACGTCTGTGACTCCGGATCCTTAACCCACTGAGCAAGGCCAGGAATCAAACCTGCATCCTCTTGGATGCTAGTCAGATTCATTTCCACTGAGCCACGATAGGAACTCCTGAATGTAATTTGCTTAGCTGTATTTCCTGGTTTTTCTACTATGCTACTTCTTTAAAACAAACAGTTAACTGAAAAATACATTTAACTTAAAAAGAGTAATTTGCCAGTGAAATTTGCCAGTGAATTTCTAACACCAAACAGAACATAATTTTAAACAAAGTTCCGTTTTTTCAAATAAAAATTTCTATGATGTTGAAGTACCAAAACAAATTTCTGAAAAATAATCTACTATAACCACATTGTTAAGAAAATTGAGATGGACAATAAAGACCTAAAAATGAGATGTGAGTTAGATAATCAATTTAATGCCGTCTACTAGTTCCAGAATCAGCAAAATTTTTCCATAAAGTACCAGCAGTAAATATTTCAGTTTTTGCGGATCATATGGCCTTTGTGAAAAACTACTCGATTCTGTCAGTTTAGCCCAAAATTATGGGCAAAGACAACATGTAACTGAATGGGCCTGTTTCCAATAAAACTTTATTTACAAAAATAAGTGAACAGCCCATAGACCATAAATTTACCCACCCCAGTCTAGAACATTAAAATTTCCAAGCTATCACTTTTGGGCCTTTGGCTAAGATAAAGTGTAAAATTTCCATGCAATCAAAAAGGATATAATCACATCTGACTCTTTTTACTTACTTTAATAAATTTTACAAAAAATTATTATTTTTTTGGCCGGGCTTGTGGCATGTGGAAGTTCCGAGGCCAGGGATCAACCCCACGCCATAGCAGTGACAATGCTGGATCTTAATCCATGAGCCACCAGGGAATTCCACATTTAACTCTTTTAAAAAAGATGATGTAGGAGTTCCCTGGTGGTGCACTGGGTTAAGGATCTGACGTTGTCCCTGCTGTGGCTTGGGTTCGACTCCTGGCCCAGTAAAGAAAGGATCCCCTCTCTAAGTAAATTTATATTCACTTCCATTAGAACAGTCCTTGCTCAAGAGCCTACAGTTAGTAGCAAGAAATAGAAGAGCAGGGAGTATGTCATCAGAAGGCCTAAGTTCAAATTTTGAATTTGAATAAGCCTGTTTCTTATTCATAAGATGGAGATAACACCACCTCACAGCACTGTTCAGAAGTTCAAAAAGCATAGATTCTGAAAGTACTTTTTAACTATAATAAGTAACATAAACGTCATAGTATTATCACTGCAAAATTTTGCTAAGAAAGCTATTTCACAATGATGCAACTGAATGACAAAATAACCACCAAGGCTTTTTGACCCTAGGCAGCAACTCAGTATTTCAAACACACTCACCAACAGAGATACCACTGTACTAGAATAAAAGGCCAAATCTTCTATAATTTCTGTACGCCGGTTAGCTCCAATTCGTAAGGAACGACTGTGTACTTCTTCAGGTAACACTGTAAGGATCTCCAGCAGAAAAGGCAGAGAAGTTACATCATTGCTATATCTAGGAAAAAAAAGAGAGATACAGGTTATTTAAAGTCCAAAAAGACAGAATCACATTAAGACAATAAGCGCCATCAGATTAACGTATGACAACATGAGTAGAATTCTCACTACCATGAAAGGGGAGAAAAACAGATATACTTTTGGGGAAATGTATCTAGAAATCAAATTTTCAACTTGCATTACAATCTTTGACCCAGCAATTCCACTTCCAAATTCACCTCTCAGAAAAAAATCTCACATATACATGCAAATGCATATGCACTGCAAGTAGTTTTTTATAATAGCAGAAATATTGGGAAAATATAAATGTCCTCCATAATTAGGATTAAAAAAGTTCTCATGTGGAGCAGCAGGTTAAGGATCTGGCAATGTCACTGCAGAGGCTTGGGTTCCTGGCCCAGGAATTTCCCTATGCCACAGGCATAGCCACAAAATATAGAAACAAAAATAAGGAGTTTTAAAAAAGTTATTGATACCATACAATGGAACACACAGAGCCATTGTAACGAATGAGATATCCATGTCATTAACATGAGAAGATGTCCACAATATAGTAAGCGAAAAGTACACAAAACATAGTTGCACATAACTGAAAAAATACATAGGTATACGCATATTAACATATATGCACTTATTTATTTTAAAATGCCTAAAGGGACGTCTAGAGAGCTATATAACCAATCATCAATAAAGACTTTAACACACTATATTTGGTGGTAAAAAGGACATCCACTTTGTTCAAAAATAATTTCTCAGCCAAATGTCAAAATGCAAGCAAATTATCATAATTATCTTGGCCAAGACCATGAGGAAATGCTTTATTCAAAGTAGCAAGCTCCATGTGTAAAAATACTATCCTTTTTATAGACATGAAAAAAAACCCATGAGAGCATACACTCATAAAAACTCTCAATTTAATATAATCCTAACATTCAGACATATTTTTATAAAATCACTGATATCACAGTGGGAGTGATCCACAAGGCAATGAAAGAATCTGTTGCAGTTAATTCAAGAAGTATGTGTGTAAATTATGACCGTCTTTTTAAGTCCCACGTGACATATTTCTATAGTATTTAAATTTGAAATGATTTTAACCAAAGTCAATTATTATAATTCTATGTTAGGAGTCTGGGAAAGTAGTCCAAACTGTTAGCTATTGCTGGCAAATTTCTCTGTATAGGTTAATGGTAATTCCAAATGTTAGCATAGAGTCAACACAAGTTGCTTACTTTTCCACCAATGTTTGTACACATCCCTTCCAGGAAGGCATCTGTAGAGCAAGGTCGGCTATTGCTAAAGCCAGCTGAGTAAAAAGAGAGATTAAATAAATGAACCGACAAGGGATCAGATATAGGGTTGCTATCAATATTAACTGGAAAGCAAAGAAACCAAATTTCTTCCAAACAATATGAAAACTAAGAATGTGACACCACCTTTTTCCCTTACCCCCACATCTATATATCATGTCAATGCTTCTGGGCTAACTACAAATTGCTGGAATTTAAAAGTTAACCTTTAAAAATGAAAAACCAAATCAAACCAAAAAAACTAACAAAAAGTCAGAAAGAACAGATTATACATTTTCTTCAGATTATATCAATACTTAATTTTATTTGGCAATACCACAGAGCTTCATGGACAGATAAATTATTCTTGGCCAAAAAGCCAAAGCTACTGGCAAAGTCAGCCCTTTGACTTACTCCTCAAATAATGATTGCCATTTCCTTTCTCTTTTCATTTCTCATCTTGAAGTCTTATGCAAATCCTCTTCAAGGGCACTTCTACATCAGGCAGAGATCACATGTTGAGTATGTACTCCAGTTTTCCTTTCTAATGTATTTCCCTATTTAATGTGGAAAAGCCAGACGCTCCAGTTCATTGCTTCATTCATGAGACTTTTACTGGCCAATCTGCCCAGAAAGGACTTTTTTAGGGCTGCACCCACGACATATGGAAGTTCCCAGGCTAGGGGTCGAAACAGAGCTGAAGCTGCTGGCCTACGCCACAGCCACAGCAACAACAGATCCAAGCCAGATCTGCGACCTACACCACAGGTCACGGCAATGCCCGATCCTTAACGCATTGATGGAAGCCAGGGATCAAACCACATCCTCTTGGAAACTAGTCAGGTTTGTTACCCCTGAGCCACATTAGGAACTCCCAAAGGACTTTTTAAAAACCAAGTATATGGACCTCTCTGACCCAGAACAGTACTTTATCATCTACAATTTTAGCAGTTTGTGTGTATGTGCATACACATGCCTGCCTGTAAAAACCTACACTCACCACCCCCTTTGGTATTTTAGTCTGAAATCAAATAATTCCAAGATTAATAACAAAAGCTTTAAATTTTCACTTTCTAGTCACTTACAAGATTATAACAATGAGTCTATAAAAAAGTTAATATTACTTCTTCACATGGCCTATGAATGCCAATGGAAATTAACCTGATAAAAGTCAAAATGGCCTTATAATTTTTCTAATGAAAAGCATAGGATTTGGAGTTCCTGTCGTGGCTCAGTGACAAATCCGACTAGTAGCCATGAGGTCTCGGGTTCAATCCCTGGCCCCGCTCAGTGGGTTAAGGATCCGGCATTGCCAGAGAGCTGTGGTGTAGGTTGCAGACACGGCTCAGATCCGGCGTTGCTGTGGCTGTGGTGTAGGCCGGCAGCTGTAGCTCCGATCTGACCTCCAGCCTGGGAACCTCCATATGCCGCAGGTGCGGCCCTAAAAAGACAAAAAAAAAAAAATTTTTTAAATAAAACCAGAGAATTATCATTAAAAAAAAAAGCATAGGATTTACCTGAGTTACAATGACAGGTGACAAGTCTTTCAAGTTCTGGATATGGGTTAGTAATGAGTCCCGTAAAGAGGCATGAGAATCTGTGGGAAGCTCATAAAATGAGGTCTGAATCTTCATTTTCATGGTCTGTGCAGCAAAATAGCATGATTCCACATCCTGTCGGATCTGTAACAATTGATCTGAAATCTCCCATGCATGAACCTGAAAGCAAATCAGACAAAAATGTCTTAAAATCTACTTTTCTGAACAATGTTAATGCCATACAACCTCAATACATACACAAACTTATTTAGACCCAAGTATAATTAAAAGAAAAATCTGACAAGCTAAGTTACCCACTATTCAGCCAAAACTTCAAACTACAGTATATATTTATAGACCATGCTCAACCAAAGTATTCCCTAGAGTCTTCTGATTGTAGGAAGGCATGAGAGCTATCAACTGAACAAAGAGATCTAATCTTGCTAATTAGAATTATTAACTGTGTAGGGGGAAAATATAAAGAAAAATGTCCCAAAAGTTTCTACTAAAACTAAAATTCACTGCATAGTTTCCAACCCTAATCCACAGGTTGGATGTTTCTTCTCTTTTCCACTTAAAATAAGTAAGCCTTTGCTCATTCTGAGAATTGAGTCTGGAAGCTATTTTAATATATCTAAAAATATGAGAATATACTTCATATTGGTCTCAATAGGGCTAAATTTCAGTCTTTAGTTCCTGACTTACACAGTAGAAAAACTCTCTCTCATACTTCAATTATTTTCTAATGTTTTTATATTGGGCGAAGTGCTATATATGCTATTTAAATCATTTTCACAGAAGCATCTGTGGAAATGATAAATAGAATTTGGTCTCTAACAGCTAGTCAAATTTACAAAAGAAGCCTTATTTTGAAAGATAAATCTGGGAATAAATTTGTACAGTATACAGTAGGCAACTAATTAACAACTGGTAAATTCTAATCCAGTTTTACACCAAACTGCCTGGGGGCAGGCTAAAATTTGGCTTGTAATAATTGACTGAAATTTTTTTCAATGCCAATTCAGGAACAGAGCCAACTGTGATGAGTGATCACATAGATTTACCTACTCAATTCCTTATAAAGATAAAGCACTTCACAAGTACAAGTAATATACAATGATTCCTCAAGATCTTTCCAAAGATAAACAGGAAGCTAAGGAAATGGCCTAAACAGCCTCCTGAAGTTAACTGAAAAGAGACACTAAAACCCACTATGAATAGGTTTATTGACATAAAACTCAGCTTTCAATCAAGTAATAAGCTGGTGAAAAACAAGCATGAAACATTAACTGCCTTCTAGATAAACTGTATTTTTATTAATTCTTGTACTTTTTACCTCTAGCATAATGTCACAAAAAAATCTTCCAAGCTACAAAGATTCTAGCCATTCATTATCTAACCAGTAATCCGAGCACATCTATAATTTAATATGCCCTTGAAATAGTTTTGCTCAAACTGATTATTTTAAAAATAATAGTAAACAAAAGGTTTTAATCAATCCAAAAACAAATGAGTAAAGAGGCCTATGTAAAGCCTAATGAGAAGGAACTGTCTAACCACTATAAATTCTTAAAACTGAAAAGCCAGGGCAGGGCCTCAAATTGAGGAGAAACTGCTATAAAAACAGTATTATACAGCATAAGTACAATAGAGACAAAGGGAAAAAAGGAGAAGGTAACAAAGCTAGGAAAACTTAGAAATCAAACCACCCTATTTGCAACTACTACCCAAGAAAAGGAAGCTCTATGAAGTTGGAAAAATATCCTCAACTACACCTCCTTCCAAAAAGTTAAAAAAAAAAACTAATTTCACAAAAAATAAGTCATTGAGGTAAAATGCCACATACATACCTATAGAGGGGGGAAAAGAGAAAAATGAGCATAATAGCAGGAAAGTAGGCCAGAAAGACATTTAAAGTCTAAAGGACATAGGAGCCATCTGAAAAACGTCCCAATGGCCTAAGCAAGAAAACCTGGAGTAACAAATTATGATTGTACTGGATTATAATTCAAAAATAAAACTATATCCATGAGTTCACAATGATGTGAATAAATAACTGGGGAGAGGTTATTTGTAGGATATGACATCTTTTTTTTTTTTTTTAACAGAAGAATGCTAGTTAATAAATGTGGAAGGAATGAGGGAAACAAAATCACTACTGCAATACCACAGAAATTACTGCTATAAGGAAGATTCATGGATGAATGACAAAATACATCAAACTATCTCCCCAAAATATTCATTGGTTACTGTGGTGGTTTTATTATATGTTCACAAATTCTTTAACACCTACCATCAAGAATTCAGCCAACTCAGAGAGACAAGGAGACTCTACTGAAAAGAATATATAGAGACCTAAGACTATGGAAAGCATGTGGAGTCCAGCTAGGTCCAGCCTTCCAGCCATTCCTACCAGAATGTCAAGCATGTAAGTAAACCTGATCAGGCCAGTCAGTCTAACAAATGGATGCCTCATGAAGCAGAACCATTCACAGAGCCCTGCTCAAATTTCCTCAAATTCATGACCTACAAAGTAATGAAAAAAAAGGAAATGGTTTTTGTTTTTAAGTCCCTAAGTTTTCGAGTTTTGGGATAATTTGTTTCACAGTAGTAGATCATAAGGATAGACAACCAGACATTACATGCATCCTGCTGAAAGACTGGATTACCACAATGACAGGAGAATCAACTCTGTGTCTCATTAAGCTTCTAGATCCAGCTGGCAATTTGAAGGCTATAAAGTGGAACTGCATCCTAACTATGTAATCAATAAAATTAAGATTGTAGGGAAACTCAACAGGTCAAATGGCTCAGATTGCTCAACAGATAAATATACAGGGAGAGAAGAAACCTGCAGATTAAGACACTCAAAAGATGTATCTTAACTGACTGAGTAATTCATTTATTTTGTATGTTTTTTCTGTATCTCTGTTTTAAAAACAAAACAGAATAAAACAAACAAAACCAATATTGCCTATTAAACTAGTATGAAGTTTTTCTCCCTAGTGAAATCTAATCATTAACCCACTGGGTTAGAACCCTTATGAAAAAGTTCATTGTGCAGTGTCATGTTGTGCTCTAATCTGAATGGCAGAAAGTAGCAAAAATTACCAGTCATATTTTTAAAGAGTAAATATTTCTATCTCTTTAAAAATAGAGACTTCAAAAATGAAGGGCAGGAGTTCCCGTCGTGGCTCAGTGGTTAACAAATCCAACTAGGAACCATGAGGACGCGGGTTCGATCCCTGCCCTTGCTCCGGTGTTGCCATGAGCTTTGGTGTAGGTTGCAGACGTGGCTCGGATCCTGTGTTGCTGTGGCTCTCGTGTAGGCCAGTGGCTACAGCTCCAATTCCACCCCTAGCCTGGGAATCTCCATATGCCGCGGGAACGGCCCTAGAAAATGGCAAAAAGACAAAAAAAAGAAGGGCAGAACCAAAAGTCAAAACAGCAGGAGTTCCCTTCGTGGTGCAGCGGAAACAAATCTGACTAGAACCCAGAGGATGTAGGTTCAATCCCTGCCTTGCTCAGTGGGTCAAGGATCCAGTGTTGCCATGCGCCGTGGTATAGCTTACAGACATGGCTTGGGTCCCACAGTTGCTGTGGCAGTGGCATAGGCCAGCAGCTGCAGCTCTGATTCCTAGCTTGGGAACTTCCATATGCTACAGGTGAGGCCCTAAAAGAGGAAAAAACAAAAAAACAAAAAAAAATTCTTTCTCAGGAACTATTAACTTGGGAGGTAGGGATGCAAAGATTTATTTTTCAAGCACCTTTAATGATGTCTGAATGTTTTCTAACAGATCCTTTAGAACTGTCTTTAAAAATAAATATGGATTTGCGTTCCAAACATGGAAGGAGCTCCAAGATATACATTTAAAAAGCAAAGATGCAGATCTTATTGTACAATCTTTTTTTGTAAAATTTTAAATTACACTTTTTTTTTTTACGAAAGCATAGTGAAGCTTTTTAACATACAGGAGTTAGTTTCATGCCCTACATGCTCCCTAAACAACCTGAAGTTACAGAGTTCATAACATTTATCAAGTGTTTCAACTTTGGTTTTACCACACTAGCTGGCATTACACAAATTTTCCAAGCAAAAATAAGTGAAAAAATGAATTAAATATCAAGAATTTGTTTGAAGACATCAAAACTACCAAGACATCTAGAACATGAGACCAGATTCCAGAGACAAAGAACAGAAGAACAGATAGTTCAGCCTAATATTTGGCTCCACTTTTCCCCTCAAGGCATTTGCCTATTTGAAAGTGGAAGACAAGAGGCTTAAGAACTTCAGACAGTCCTGGGAGATGAAAAGTGGAATAGAGAGCTCTCCAAGGAAGAGGGGGCGCTGGTATATAGTCCAGATTTTCAGCTGGGACCCTAGGTAGGAAACAGGAAATGTACTTCAAAAAGGCTGAAACTTCTTCAGGATAGACCAGATGTTAGGCCACAAAACAAGTTGTTAAAAAAATGTAAAAAGATTGAAATAGAAAGTATCTTTTCCAATCAAAATGAAATAAAACCAGAACTTAATGAAAGGAAAACTGGACAATTCATAAATATGTAAAAATTAAATAACACATTCTTAAACAACCAATGGATCAAACATTGGAAATTAGAAAATATCTTAAGGCAAATGAAAATGGAAACACAACATACCAAACATTGTAAGATGCAGTGAAAACAGTGCTGGGAGAGAAATGCGTAGCTATATCTATACACTTAAATTTAAAAAAAGAAAAAATATTTCAAATCAGCATCCTAATTTTCCATCTTAAAGAACTAGGGGGAAAAAAAGCTAAATCCAAAGCTAGCGTAAGGAAGGAAATAATAAAGATTAGAGCAAAGATAAATAAAACAGAACAGAAAAATCATGAATTTGATTTACTCAAAGATATTAAAAAATTGACAAAACTTTAGCTAGATTTTAACAAAGAAAAAAAGAAATGAATTGAAAGTGGGGTCATTACTACTAATCTTACAGAAATAAAAAAAGACTATAAAATATATATTGTGAACAACCAACTATACACCAATAAATTACGTAATCCAGATGAAATGGCAAATTCCTAGAAACATACAATGTACCAAGACTGAACCAACAAAAACAGAAATCTGTAGTTCCAATCGTGGCGCAGTGGTTAACGAATCCGACTAGGAACCATGAGGTTGCGGGTTCGATCCCTGCCCTTGCTCAGTGGGTTAAGGATCCAGCGTTGCCGTAAGCTGTGGTGTAGGTTGCAGACGCGGCTAGGAACCCGAGTTGCTGAGGCTCTGGCGTAGGCCAGCAATTACAGCTCCGATTCGACTCCTAGCCTGGGAACCTCCATATGCCGCAGGAGCGGCCCAAGAAATGGCAAAGAGACAAAAAAAAAAAAAAAAAAAAAAAAAAAAAAGAAAGAAATCTGAATAGGCTACATTACTATAATTCATAAGCAGACTGACTCAGTAATCAAGAACTTCCCAAAAAAGAAAAGTCCAGGACCAGATGGCTTTATTGGTGAATTCTATCAAACACAAAGAAGAATTAGGAGTTCTAGTTGTGGTTCCTCACTAACAAACCCAACTAGGACCCCTGAGGATGCACATTTGCTCCCTGGCTTCACCACTGGGTTAAGGACCTGGTGTTGCCATGAGCTGTGGTATAGGTCTCAGACGCAGCTCGGATCCTGCACTGCTGTGGCTATGGCTGTGGCCAGCAAAAAATATAAAAAAGCAAAAAAAATAAAAAATAAATAAATAAGGAAGAGGAATTAACACTAATCCTTCTCCAACTAGCCCCCCAAATTGAAAAGGTGTAGGAAACATTTCCTAATTCATTCTATGAAGTTAGCATTACACTGATACCAAAGCCAAAAATACTACAAGAAGGGGAGGAAAAAAAGCCTACAGACAAATATCCCATAGGAATACTGATGCAAAAAACCCTTCCTCCCCAAAATAATAGCCAACTGAATTCAACAGTATATTAAAAGATTATGCACAATGACCAAGTGGGATTTATTCATGGAATGCAAGGGTGGTTCAACATACAACAATTAAACAATGTAATACATCATATTAACAGGATGAAGGGAGGGAAAAAAAACACATAAATATCTCAACTGATGCAGAAAAAGCATTTGACAAAATTTAACACCTTTTCATGATAAAGACACTCAACAAACTAGGTTAAGAAGGAAACTGTCTGAACATTTCTGACTGCATATGAAAAACCCACAATGGACATGATATTAAATGTTCAAAGATCGAAAGCTTTTCAAAACTCTAAGATCAGGAAAAAGAAAAAGATGCCCACTTTTGCCGCTTCTATTCAGCACATTACTAGAAGTTCTAGCCAGAGCAACCAGGCAAGAAAGAAAAATAAAAAGTATCCCAAATGGTCAGGAAGAGGTAAAATGATGACTGCTCACATGACATGATTTTATACATAGAAAACCCTAAAGATTTCCCCTCAAGCCTACTAGAACAAATAAATGAATTCAGTGAAGTTGCAAAATACAAAGTCAACACACCAAAATCAGTGTTTTTATATACTAACAACAAACAATTTGAAAAGGAAATTAACAACTGTATATATGACAGCTTCAAATAAAGCAAGGAGGCAAAAAGACTTATACACTGAAAACTATAAAACACTGTTGAAAGAAATGAAAAGATACTAATAAATGAAAAGATATTCTGGATTCAAGGATTAGAAAACTTACTGCTGTTGTTAGTACTCTCTCCAAAGTGCTCTACAGATTCAATGCAATCCCTATCAAAATCCTAAAGACTTTTTTTTTCCCCCAGAAACAGAAAAATCAATCAAAAAAATCCAAATGGAATCTCAAGGGACCCCAAATAGACAAAATAATCTTGGAAAAGAACAAAACTGGAGGTCTCATATTCGCTGATTTCAAAATTTATTACAAAACCAGAGCAATCAAAATAGTACGGTATTGGCATAAAGACAGATATACAGAGCAATAGAACAATAGAGTACCTAGAAATAAACCCTCACAAATATAGTCAAATGATCTTCAGCAAGGATGAGAAAAATACAAGATGGGGAAGGGAGTCTCTTCAACAAATACTGTTGGGAAAAAGGATATCCATACGCAAAAGAAAGACATGGACTCTTATTCTACACCATATACAAAAATTAACTCACAATGGACTAAAGACTTACAAATGTTAAGACCTGAAACTGCAACTCTAAGAAGAAAACATAGGGATGAAAAACTTCATGATATTGGATTTGATGATTAGTTCATGGATATGACATTAAAACTACAAGAAACAAAAGCAAATATAAGACAAATAGGATTACATCAAAATTTAAAACTTCTGGTAGTTTTTGTTGTGGCACAGCAGAAACAAACCCGACTAGTATCCATGAGGAACCTAGTTGGATCCCTGGCCTTGCTCAGTGTCGGGGACCTGGCATTGCCATGAACTGTGGTGTAGGCTGGTGGCAACAGCTCCAATTCGACCCCCAGCCTGGGAACTTCCATAAGCCACAAATGCAGCCATTTGTTAGCCAAAAAAAAAATAAAGTAAAAAAATTTTTTGGTCTTTTTCTAGGGCCACACCCATGGCGTATGGAAGTTCCCAGGCTAGGGGGTGGATCAAAGCTGTGGCTGCAGGCCTACACCACAGCTCACAGCAACGCCAGATCCTTAACCCACCGAGCGAGGTCAGGGAATCAAACCCGAAACCTCATGTTTTCCTAGTCAGGTTCGTTAACCACTTGAGCCACGACGGGAACTCCCAAAAAATTTTTTTTTAATTTAAAATTCTGCACAACAAAGGAAACAAGCCAAAAGAATGAGAAAGCAATCTAAGGAATGGGAGAAAATATTTGCAAATCATGCATCCCACGAGGAGTTAAAATCCAACTCAACAACAAAATTTCTGTAACTCAACATAAAAAAAAAACAAATAATCAAATTTGAAACTGGGCGAATGGCTTGAAGAAAGACACTTCTCTAAAGGCAGTATAAAAATGTCCAACAAGCATGAAAAAGTGTTCAACATGACTTAGTTATCAGGGAAATGTAAATCAAAACCGCCATTAGGTATCACTTCACACCTGTTAAGACAACCACTATCAAAAAAACCCAGAAATGGAGTTTCCGGAGTTCCCATCGTGGCGCAGCGGTTAACAAATCCGACTAGGAACCATGAGGTTGCGGGTTCGATCCCTGCCCCTGCTCAGTGGGTTAACGATCCGGCGTTGCCGTGAGCTGTGGTGTAGGTTGCAGACGCGGCTCGGATCCCGCGTTGCTGTGGCTCTGGCGTAGGCCAGCGGCTACAGCTCCTAATGGACCCCTAGCCTGGAAATCTCCATATGCCGCAGAAGTGGCCCAAAGAAACAGCAAAAAGACAAAAAAAAAAAAAAAAAAAAAAAAGAAAGAAAGAAATGGAGTTTCCATTGTGGTGCAAGAGGAATGAACCCGACTAGTATCCCTGAATATGGGTTCCATCCGGGCCTCGCTCAGTGGGTCGGGGATCGGGCGTTGCTGTGAGCTGTGGTGTTTGTTGGTCACAGACATGGCTTGGATCCAGGGTTGCTGTGGTGTAGGCTGGCAGCTGTAGCTCTGATTTGACCCCTAGCAGGGAAATTCCATATGCCTAGGATATGGCCCTACAAAGCAAAAAAAAAAAAAAAAAAAAAAAAACCCAGAAAATAAAAAATTGTAATTAGAAAAAGATACATACAGAAGAAATTGTTAACAGCATTGTAAAACAACTATGCCTTATTATTATTTTTTTTTAAAGGAAGGCAGGAGATGTTTCTTTTTTTTTTTGCTTTTTTTGTCTTTTGTCTTTTTAGGGCCTCGCCCATGGCATATGGAGGTTCCCAGGCTAGGGGTCTAATCAGAGCTATAGCTGCTGGCCTACACCACAACTCACAGCAACAGCAGATCCTTAACCCACTGAGTAAGGCCAAGAATCAAACCCGAAACCTCATGGCTCCTAGTCAGACTATTTCCGCTGCACCACGACAGGAACTTCCAAATTTAAAAATTTTTAAGAAAACCAGAAATAAGTGTTGGTGGGGAATGTGGAGATACTGGAACCCTTGTGCATTGCTGATGATAAAATAAAATAGTGCAGATATGATGGATAACAGTATGGAAAATAGTAATTTATAAAATTAAGAATAGGAGTTCCCTGGTGACGCAGTGGGTTAAGGATTCAGTGTTGTCACTGCTTTGCAGGGTTGGATCCCTAGCCCAGGTATTTCAGCATGCCATGGGCATGGCCAAAATAAATTAAAAACAGAATTACCATATGATCCAACAACTCCACTTATGGATATACATCCAAAAGAATTAACAACAGGATCTTGAAAAGATATTTGCACACCTATGTTCCCTGCAGCATTATGAGCCAAGAGATAGAAGCAAATTAAATGCCTATCAATAAATGAATGGATAAAGAAAATGTGGTATATGCCATGTACTGAGTACCTACCATATTCTAAGCACAGTTCTAAGTGCAAGTGATGCAACAATGAATAAATAAAACTGAGATTCCCCTCCCCACCCCAAAGAAAGGTTCAGTATTGGTATAAACATAGACACAAGACCACTGGAACCACTCAGATCCCAAAAATGAATCCATGCATTTCTGGTCAAATTATTTTCAATAAGAACAGAACACTTATCTTACACAAAAATTAACTCAAAATGAATCAAAACCTAAATCTTAGGCCTAAACTATAAAACTCTTAGAAAAAAACATAAGACAAAAGCTTCATGGACATTAAATTTGGCAATGATTTCTTGGATCAAAAGCACAAGCAACAAAAATAAAACAGATAAACTGAACTATATCAAAATTTTAAACTGCTATCATCATTAAAAGATACAATCAGTATGAGAAGGCAGCCCGTAGAATGGGAAAAAAATATTTGTGAATGGCATATCTGATAAGGAGTTAATATTCAGAATATATAAAGAACTCCTACAATGCAACAAACCCAAATTACCTAATTTAACAACAGGCAAAAGGGAGTTCCCTTGTGGCTCAGCAGGTTAAGGACCCGACATTGTCTCTGTGAGGATGCAGGTTTGATCCCTGGCCTTGCTCAGCGATTTAAGGATTCAGCATTGCTGCAAGCTGAGGTGTAGCTCTCAGATGCAGCTCAGATCCGGTGTTGACATGGCTGTGGCACAGGCCTCAGCTGCAACCCTGATTCAACCCCTAGCCTGAGAACTTCCATATGCCACGCCAAAATGAATAAATAGGGAAAAAAAACTTGGACATTTGTCAAAGTATACAAATGATCAAGAAGAACATGCAAAGATAGTCAACATCACTAAACATTCAGGAAATGTAAAACTATAATCAGACCACCTCACATTCATCAGGAGAGCTACTATCAAGAAAACAGAAAATAAAAAGTGTTGGTGAGGATGTAGAGAAATTCTAATGTGTGTTGCTGGTGGGAATGTAAAACAATGCAGCCAATGTGGAAAACAGTATGGCAGTTCCTCAAAAAATGAAAAATAAAATTACCATCTTATCCAGCAATTCCACTTTTTGGCAATTCCACTTTGACTGCTCCACCGAAACAATCGAAGGCAAGGACTCAAACAATTATTTATACACAAATGTTCATAGCAGCACATTTCACAATAGCCAAAAGTTGAAAACAACTCAAATGTTCACTGACAGAAGAATAGATAAATAAAATGTGGTATATACATACAGTGGACTATTATTTAGCCTCAAAAAGTAAGGAAACACAACTATATGCCACAACATGGATGAACCCTAAGGACAAGATGCTTAGTAAAACAAAATAAGCCTGACACAAAAGGACAAATGTTGTACGACTCCACTTACACGAGATACGTGCAGTAGTTAAATTCATAGACAAAGAATTTTGGTAGCCAGGAGTTGATAGGGAGCTTTACCATTTAATGGATACAGAGTTTTACTTGTAAAAGACAAAAAAAAATTCTGGAGATGGACTGTGAAGCAATGTGAATGTGTTTCATGTAACTGAATTGTATATTTTAAAATGGTTAGAATGGTAAATTTGAGGTCACATATATTTTACCACACACACAAAAAATACATACATGCAAGGGATCTGGTCCTATCATAAAGACCTGCCAGAAACAAAAGAAATTACCTCAGGAGAAAAACATCATTTATTATCTCTTCAACTTCTCATAAACAATATTCCAGTATTTATCAAATGAAAGCAAAAACAAGGGAGACAGACAATAGAAAATAACCTATCTAGGAGTTCCTGTTGTGGTGCAGCGGAATGAATCCGACTAGGAACCATGAGGTTGCAGGTTCAATCCCTGGCCTCACTCAGCGGGTTAAGGATCCAAGTGTTGCTGTGAGCTGTGGTGTAGGTCACAGACACTCTCAGATCCCATGTTGCTGTGGCTGTGGTGTAGGCTGGCACCTGTAGCTCCGATTTGACCCCTAACCTCCATATGCTACAGGTGCAGCCTTAAAAAGTGAAAGAAAAGGAGGAGAGAGGAGGAGAGGGGAAGGAAGGGGAGGAGGGGGAGAGGAGGAAAGAAAGAAAGGAAGGAAGGAAGAAAGAAGCAGAGAGAGGAAATAACCTAGCCAGATAACAGAATTATCCGATGAGGACTAAAAATAACTGTGATGTCTCAACCAAAACAATAAAATTTAACATCACCAATAATAGACAGATTTTACGTGACTCTTGATGTGATTCACTGGAAACAATTTTTCATCCATGTATTGTTCTTCCAAGAACTACTCAAGTTGAACACAATCAGTAAGTGGGTCATATTAAAAACAAAGACAAAATGGGCCTGGATTTGTTTTTCAACGTCTCTATCATAAAAGAAAAAAAAAAATACTCCAGGAGATTTAAGAGACATAACTAATATTATCCTTGACTGGTTTTTTTGCGGTTTTTTTTTTGCTTTTTAGGGCCACACCTGTGGCATGTGGAGGTTCCCAGGCTAGGGATCTAATCAGAGCTACAGATGCTGGTCTACGCCACAGCCATAGCAACACCCGATCTGAGCTGCCATCTACCACCTACACCACAGCTCACAGCAACGCTGGATCCCTAACCCACTGAGTGAGGACAGGGATCGAACCCACAACCTCATATTCCTAGTCAGATTCATTTCTGACGCACCACAACAGGAACTCCTTGACTAGACCTTGAATTAGAGAAAATAAAATTTTTAAAAAGCTAGAAATCTAGTAGTTCCCTGGTGGCCTAGTGGTTAAGGATTCAGCATTGTCACTGCTGTGACTTGGGTTCAATCACTGCCCTGGGAATTTCCACATGCCATTAAAAAAAAGCTAGAAATCTATAACTGAAGCAAATGGGAGATGTGAATATGGACTGTGTATTAAATAATATTGTATATTAATATTAACTTTCTTTAATGTGACGATGGTTTTAGTTTAGTAGAATGTCTTTGGTCTTACAAAACTATATACATCAAAATGTTTAGGAGTACAACATTCTAAGTTGGCAATTTACTTCCAAAAGGTTCTCAGAAAACAGTGAGGACAAAGAGACAGAAAGACGGCAAATGGGGACAGTCAAATTGAGGAGAAAGGCCTATCATGAGAGTTCACTATACAATTCTTTAAAGTTCTGAATTTTTCAAAATAAACAGTTTGGAAAATTAAACAGCTGATTAACATTCAAGGAATTAGAAGACAGATTGGAATTTTTATTAAGAAACGGAATCTGAAAAAAGAACGAAAAAGAAATTCTAGAACTGAAAATACACTAACTGAAATAAGACCCAAGTGGAAGGGATAAATAGCAAAACAGAAAACTGAAGAAAAGATTACTATGCTAAAAAATAGGTCAATAGAGGAGTTCCCGTCATGGCGCAGCAGAAACAAATCCAACTAGGAACCATGAGGTTGCGGGTTCGATCCCCGGCTCTGCTATGAGCTGGATCCGGCATTGCCATGAGCTGTGGTGTAGGTCACAGATGCAGCTCGGATCTAGCATTGGTGTGGCTCTGGAATAGGCCAGCAGCAACAGCTCCAATTAGACCCCTAGCCTAGGAACCTCTATATGCTGCGGGTGCAGCCCTAAAAAGGACAAAAAGAGAAGAAGAAGAAGAAGAAAAAAAAAAAAAAAAAAACAGGTCAATAGAAAAATTAGAACTCCGGCACAAAGTCAGAAAGAACAGAAGGTAAAGAATTGGAAGAATTCAAGTGACATGCGGGATACAGTGAAAAAGTCTAACAAACATTACTGAAAGGAAAAAAAATGGGGTACTATTTAAAGATAATGGCTGAGAAATTTCCAAACTGGTTCAAGATACCAAGCCACAGTTTAAGAAGCTCTGTAAACCCTAAAGACAGAAAAATCAGACCCAGGCACATCATAATAACCCTGTTAAAGGCCTATTAAAAACAAAAAAGAAAACCTTAAAGGACAGAGGAAAAAAGATGTATTACCTTTAAAGGAACATCAGACTGATAACCGACTTGTTAAAATAAAAAATGGGAATCGATTAATGGGAATCGATTATCTTCAAAGTACTGAAAGAAAATAACTTCCGATTGCTTACTTTATACCCAGCAAAAAAAAATCCTTCCAGTTCCTGTTTTGGTGTAGCACAAACAAATCCAACTAGCATCCCTGAGGATGTAGGTTCGACCCCTGGACTCCCTCAGTGGGTCAGGGATCTGGCATTGCTATGAGCTGTGGCGTAGGTCGCAGACTCGGATCCCCAGTTGCTGTAGCTGTGCCATAGGCTGGCAGCTGTGGCTCTGATTCGATCCCTAGCCTGAGAACTTCCGTAAGCCACAGGTGCAACTCTAAAAAGAAAAAAAGAAAAAAAAAGAAAAACTTCCAACATGCAACAAAATTAGGACATTTTGAGACCAAGAGGAAAAAAAAAATGAGTTCATTACCAACAGAGCAAATTAGAAAATACCAGAGTGTTCTTTAAGCAGAAGGAAAATAGTTCTGGATGGAAACATGGAAATCAGGAAGGAATGGAAGAGTAATGGAAAGGTCAAGTATGTGAGTAAATCTCTGAACACTGACTATATAAAGCATTATCTTGTGGGGTTTAAAAATAAATGAATCTTGGGGAGTTCTCGCCGTGGCGCAGCAGAAACGAATCCGACTAGGAACCATGAAGTTGTGGGTTCAATCCCTGGCCTTGCTCAGTGGGTTAAGGATCTGGCGTTGCTGTGAGCTGTGGTGTAGGTTGCAGACGCAGCTCAGATCCCGTGTTACTGTGGCTGTGGTGCAGGCTGGCAGCTACAGCTCCGATTGGACCCCTGCCTGGGAACCTCCATGTGCCTCGGATGCAGCCCTAGAAAAGACAAAAAGACAAAAAAAATAAAATAAATTTAAAAAAATGAATCTATATACCTAAGAGAAGTACCACATCTACCTAAGATGTAGAGAGTTCTAAAGAACTTTCGAGTTGATAAACAAAAGTAAAAAACTACAAACTTTTCTTAATTGCATCAGAAAGCTACGGTCCCAGGATAACCAAGTAAACTGAAATCTACTTTACACAGACCTCTCCAAGGAGACAGAAGGCAAGCATTGGCTCATCTCTGGCAGAATAGAGAGAGATGTGGGGCACCAGACAACCAGGTAATAAAAATTCAATTAAAATTCTTAAATTGATAAAGGCTGAAGGTAGGCTAGTATGAACATATAAAACCCTTAGGATTCATGGACACAAGAGAAATTCACAACTACCTACAGGCTCTTATCCACAGACCTCCACCAAATACTCAGAACAAGGGAGAGAAGGAGACCAGAGAAAACCTCTTTAGTGATTCAGTCCCAGAGGACAGGAGTAGCCACAATTGCAGAAAGGACACAAAACCTCTGACTGGACCCTTCTCCCCAACTGAACAAAAGCCTTAACTGGTGGGGGAGGGGCAGCAAATCATATCACACCCAAAGTGCAGATTAAGACCCACTGCTATTGCAGTAAAAGAGAAAAACCTCTACCCCCACAGGATAGTGCATAAAACCATCTTGGGCCCATGATACTATAGCAATACCACCATAGAGGTCTCCTACCACTAAAGGAAGCACAGATCAAAGGCAACAGAGAACATTCCTGTCCTACATCCCACAAACAAACAAACAAACAAACAGCTGAACATTATCAAATTCCTGAAAGCCAGCAGAGACAAAGAGAAAATACTGGAGAAAGAATCCTTTCACCCCACTAGTACCCTTGACTGTTAACAGTTCAAGTGTTGAATTTTATATTGTAATTACTTGGGCTTTTGTTCATCTTTTCTAATAGATTCAAAAGTTAAAAAAAAAAAAAAAAACCTTAATTATCTCTGTATCTCTCAAAATCCCCTGGCCATAGAGGCATCTAAACAAAGACATTAAATTATTAAATATGAAGCGAAATGACAAGATATCAACATCTCATAAGTCTATAATACCTGCCTATTTTCCCAAACATGAAGCCCATTCTTTTTTTTGTTTGTTTTTTTTAGGTTTTTTTTGCTATTTCTTGGGCCTCTCCCGTGGCATATGGAGGTCCTAGGCTAGGAGTCTAATCGGAGCTGCAGCCGCCGGCCTACACCAGAGCCACAACAACACGGGATCCGAGCCATGTCTGCAACCTACACCACAGCTCACGGCAAAGCCGGATCCTTAACCCACTGAGCAAGGGCAGGGATCGAACCCGCAACCTCATGGTTCCTAGTCGGATTCGTTAACCACTGTGCCATGACGGGAACTCCTGAAGCCCATTCTTTTACTATGTAACTGAGATACTTACTGCATTGGGAATCAGCTATAAGAACAGAATCCACAATGTTTAGAGAGAAAGGGCAACAGAAAACCAACAAATCAGTTATGTACAGATAAAGAAAACAATGGCCCTGAATGATGAGATAGTCTTCAGAGCCTGATTTATAAAACTTTGTTTGCCGGAGTTCCCGTCGTGGCGCAGTGGTTAACGAATCCGACTAGGAACCATGAGGTTGCGGGTTCGGTCCCTGCCCTTGCTCAGTGGGTTAACGATCCGGCGTTGCCGTGAGCTGCGGTGTAGGTTGCAGACGCGGCTCGGATCCCGCGTTGCTGTGGCTCTGGCGTAGGCCGGTGGCTCCAGCTCCGATTCGACCCCTAGCCTGGGAACCTCCATATGCCGCGGGAGCGGCCCAAGAAATAGCAACAACAACAACAAAAGACAAAAAGACAAAAAAAAAAAAAAACTTTGTTTGCCTTACCCCATGGAGGCTTGGTTTTATTTTAAGTATGTATTTTGTTTTAGGGGTGAGAAGAAGCTCAATATTTTCCTAGCCAAAATCTGAAGCTTTAAGAATCTCAGAAAAATTTCAGTGAAGGGACCCTTAAAATCTGCTCAAAATGTGAGTCTTTTCTGGAATGAGCTTACTTTAAAATATTACCATTATTTCTGAAATAGAAAAAACAGAACAACAGTTAATCCCAGGCAACTAAATGAAATATAAAATTTGCATCTTCTAATGATTATTACAATTTTTTAATCTTTTAACTAAACTAAAATATAGACGACAGCTATATATATTTCCTAGGACAATTCTATAAGGAATCGGTCTTTTAAAAAATTCCCACATTGCTCCTTGTGTAAATGCGTCAAGTAGAATCACAGTGAAAGAGCTGCCCTCTCATTTCAAGCGTCCTTACTTATCTCGGATGCTGCCTCACCCACTGGTCAAATATCTGTCTTCTGGAATAAGAACAAAATACAAGAATGCCTCTAAAGAAACCTGGCAAACTTGAGTATCACAAGCCACTAAGTAAACTCTCAGGAATTCCCATTGTGGCTCAGCAGTAACAAACCCAACTAGTATCTGTGAGGACTCAGGTTCAATCCCTGGCCCTGCTCATTGGGTTAAGGATCCAGCATTGCTATGAGCTGCGGTGTAGGTCGCAGACACAGCTCGGATCCCTCTTGGCTGTGGCTGTGGCTGTGGCTGTAGGCTGGCAGCTGCAGCTCCAATTCAACCCCCACGACTGGGAACTTCCATATGGCACAGGTTCAGCCCTAAAAAGCAAAAAACAAACAAAACAAACAAAAAAACTGTCGGTGGAGTTCCCGTCATGGCGCAATGGAAACAAATCCGACTAGGAACCTTGAGGTTTGAGGTTCAATCCATAGCCTCACTCAGTGGGTTAAGGATCTGGTGTTGCCATGAGCTGTGGTGTAGGCCTAAGACTCGGATCTAGCATTGCTGTGGCTGTGGCGTAGGCCAGCGGCTACTGCTCTGATGGGAACCCTAGCCTGGAAACCTCCATATGCCACGGGCATGGCCCTAAAAAAAGACAAACAAACAAACAAAAAAACTGTCAGTAAACAATTAACCAGAATAATATTGCCAGTGCTATATACTAAGGGGTCATAGTTTGTCTCTTTATCGAACTCCAGGAGGGTTTAAGAGTTGTTGGTATCTAAAAAATAAGTAATCCTGTTTTGATCACTAAGAAAATGCAACCAAATCCTGATACCCAAGATAGTACAGTACATTGCTCACTGTTCTTCCCTTCTGCTAAGCTCCAGAAAGAAGAAAGGAAAAGGGATTCTTTACAAGGAGAGAATAAAGCACTTACACTTCATAGGACTTTCTAGCCAGAGATGCCAGGTGCTACCCACTGAAATCCAGGCTTGGACTAAGCTCCACATTTCTGAAAGGACCATCTCAACCGAAGCCTGGGGCTCAGAGTCAGCAGGAGGAAGCTGCAGCTCCCACTAGCAGCACATTTCAAAGAGGCTGCAACAAGAGAACATTTTTCCATTTAAGCAACTAATTCCAATCTTCCATTTCACAAAGCAGTTGCAGAACAGGCCTTTATATCACTCTTTTCGAAAGATATTCCCATGCCTATGTGATGAATATGAAGCAGGCTATGGTCAAGCAATCCTTTCATTAACATGCTCTAAGTCTTTCATTATACTTCACAGCAGATCCTAAAACTCCCTGCCCTTTTCTTCTTTAATGGTGCACTACCGCTTCAAGATTCACTTCTACACTAATGGTTCTAAAACTGCTGAAACCAACTGAAATCACTAAGAAGGCCCTTAACAATGCAAGTACAAATTCAGATACTGGCCTAAGGATTCAGTTAATCCTAGATAAAAATTCCTCAAATTAGGCAGAATCACTTAAAATACTTAACTGAAAACAAAAGAGCTCTGGCAAACAGCAAATGAGGTTCTGAAAATATAAATATCTCAATGAGATTTGAAAAGTAGAATATATCTGTCAGGGAGTTCCTGCCGTGGCTCAGTGGTTAACGAATCCGACTAGGAACCATGAGGTTGCGGGTTCAATCCCTGGCCTTGCTCAGTGAGTTAAGGATCTGGCATTGCTGTGAGCTGTGGTGTAGGTTGCAGATGCGGCTCAGATCCTGCGTTGCTGTGGCTGTGGCGTAGGCTGGCAGCTACAGCTCCGATTAGACCCCTGGCCTGGGAACCCCCATATGCCGTGGGAGCGGCCCTAGAAAAGACAAAAAAAAAAAAAAGAATATATCTGTCAGGTTGGTGTACTTTCTAAAAGCATTTCAATTAGTGAATAATACATTTATTAAATAAAGATTTATAATATATTTACTAGAAGAAAGGGGAGACTAAGGGCACAGAGTAAAAAAAAAAAAAAACACCTGTCAATCAGATAATGCAACATTTTAGACACATGCCCTCTAACAATGTGGTATGGAGCTAGAAAATCAGAATTTCCCAAGTCAAGAACAAATCATTTTCATGAGACAGGTAAAGAGCAAACAAGTCTTATTAGCCTGAAACAGAAAGTAATTTTTTTTTTTTTTTTGGTCTTTTTGCTATTTCTTGGCCCGCTCCCGCGGCATATGGAGGTTCCCAGGCTAGGGGTCGAACTGGAGCTGTAGCCTCCCGCCTACGCCAGAGCCACAGCAACTCGGGATCCGAGCCGCGTCTGCAACCTACACCACAGCTCACGGCAACGCCGGATCGTTAGCCCACTGAGCAAGGGCAGGGATCGAACCCGCAACCTCATGGTTCCTAGTCGGATTCATTAACCACTGCGCCACGACGGGAACTCCAGAAAGTAATTTTTTAAGTCAATCCGTTATCTTAAGTTTTTGTATCTAATCCTTTATGAAAATTTTACAGATTTAAGACAAATTGCTAGATTTGTCACAAGTTACATTCTGATGGTTTTCTAAGACAGCAGGGAGAGAAAATGGCTTGAAGGGATATTAGGAAAAACATAAGCTATAGATCTCAAAAGATGACCATCACTACCTAAAAATGTTATTTTTCAAAATAACTTGTTTTGCAAGATGGCCTGAAATACAGCAACTATGATGAAATGAAACTTAGCTAATACCTTCACCACAACAAGGATGAGTAAACAACTTCCACCTCCAAATGCAGAGTATAACAGAGTATAAGTCAAAAATAATCATAAAGCCCCTAGCAGGCTCCTAAAACCACAGAATACCTATGTATGCATAAATAACTTTTCTAGAAGCAAAAAAGCTCACTTATAGAGATAAGGTCAGCCAACTTACATTTTCACAGCCATTCCCATAGTAATTGAAAAGACAAATAATTAAAAGGGAAACATTATTTCCCGTATGGGAGGGAAGAGATTCCTAGCTAAAAATAATTCTTTAAAACATCCTGAGCTATTCAAAAACACTCAAAACACTCTTCAAAACAATTTTTGAAGACTGTAATGCCCATATACATTACTCTACCTTGATCTCAATGAAAAAATCAGTAGGACCAAATGACAAGAGCACTGTACCCTGTGGTCTCCTCAGTTTCTGATGAAATCCCAGTGTTTCTGGGGCAAGTGTTTTTCAAACAATCCTGTGCCACACTGACCTCTCTGTCAAATAAACTTTGGCTCTAATCTGTGGCTATTGGTGTATTATGTAGTACACAAAATATGTGCATAATGAGAAATTTTGCCAAAGTTGTTTCACAAGTGTAAAGAATCCCTATCCAAATTTAAAACCCTCAGTCACCTATGTATGTGAACATTAACATCAAGAATGGCCCTGAAAAAAGATAAATAAATGTGGATCCATAAAATCAACCTGGGAAGAGTGACTAAAGCATGCATTCCTTGATAATCAGCTCATTGTGGGCCTTACTAATTATACTAGGCAGCCCTGCTTTAAAGTAGAAAACGCCAAGCCATTTCATATGAAACAAATGTGAGGTAGTCCATGTGACAGCTTCCTGAAAACAAAAAAATATAGAAAATGGATTTCCTTTAATCACTGGTCTCTATTCTTGCCTAGCTGAGCAAGTTTTATAACAGCTCATATAAACCTGAAGAATGAGAATATTATTAGATACATTAAACATACATTAACATCATGCTGAAAATTTAAGTTTTTCGATCATAGAAATATGAGCTGTCTAGCTTATGTTGTAAAAAGTGCAATACAGTGTTAGAAAACTCTGAATACTTATGTAAAAACACGAAATTCTGTTAACAGAAAATTTCTTACCAAAAAAAAAAAAAATACAAGTTTCATAATATTTTCATTTTGGAAATTCTAACCAGGAGGAAAACTAAATCAGTACTTTCAAGGGGCTCTGCATGCAAACACTACAAAATTATCCCTACTAGCCCTATTGCGAACTTCCAATAAAGAGAGGGAGTTCCCTGGTGGCCCAGTGGTTAAGGATCCAGCACTGTCACTGCTATGGTGAGAATTCGACCCCTGGCCTAAGAAAGTCCACATGCCACAGACACGGTCAAATAAAAAAACAGAGAGGAGTTCCTATCATGGCTCAGCAGAAAGGAGTCTGGCTAGTATTCCTGAGGATGCAGGTTCAATCTCTGGCCTCTCTCAGTGGGTTGAGGATCTGGTGTTGCCAGGAGCTGTGCTGTAGATCGCAGACACAGCTCAGATCTGGTGTTGCTGTGGCTGTGGTATAGGCCAGTGGCTATAGCTCTGATTGGACCTCTAGCCTGGGGACCTCCATATGCCGTGAGTGCAGACCTAAAGAGACAGGGAAAAAAAGAGAGAGAAATAAAGCTTCTCTCTGGAACTTCACCTCCATGTCAGTAAAACACTCTCTGGTAATATTTTAGTACCAGGGTATAAGCGAGGGAAATACAGTTGAGCAAACTCAACTTCCTAAGAACTAAATTGTTTTTAAGTTCAACAGAGCTTAAAATTTTATAAAATCTAGGGAGTTCCTGTCGTGGCGCAGCGGTTAACGAATCCAACTAGGAACCATGAGGTTGCGGGTTCGGTCCCTGCCCTTGCTCAGTGGGTTAACGATCCGGCGTTGCCGTGAGCTGTGGTGTAGGTTGCAGACGCGGCTCGGATCCTGCGTTGCTGTGGCTCTGGCGTAGGCCGGTGGCTACAGCTCCGATTCAACCCCTAGCCTGGGAACCTCCATATGCTGCGGGAGCGGCCCAAGAAATAGCAACAACAACAACAAAAACAATAACAACAACAACAAAAAAAAAAGACCAAAAAAAAAAAATTTTATAAAATCTAGGAAATGGTATGCCATTTCCTCAAAAAAAAGAGAAAAAAACCCCACTGAATTACCATATGATTCAGAAATTCCCCTTCTAGATATACACTCAAAAGAACTAAAAACAGATTATTTGTACACATGCGTTCATTATTCAGTCTTAGAAAGGGAGGAAACTGAAACATGCTACAACATGGATGAATCTTGAGGACATTATGCTAAGTGAAACAACCCAGTCACAAAAAGGCAAATATTGTAGGAGTTCCCACTGTGGTGGGATCCAGTGAGGCTTTAGCTGTGGTATAGATCACAGATGTCACTCAGATTCAATCCTTAGCCCGGGAACTTACATATGCCACAGATGCAGCCAAAAAAAAAAAAAAAAACAAAACCAAATATCGTATGATTCTACTTAGATGAGGTACCTAGAGTAGTTAAGTTCTTGAAGACAAAAAAGCAGAATGGTGGTTGCCAGGGGAGAGAAATGAGGAGTTAACTGTGTTTAATGGGTAGATTGTTTCAGTTTTACAAGATGAAAAAAATTCTGAAGATGGATGGTGGCGATGGTTGCACAATAATGTGAACATACTTAAAGCCACTGAACTGTACACCTATAAAATGGTTAAAATGTTATGTTAGAAAATGTAGCAGTGCCCTGATGACTTAAACCATTATCTCTGGTCCAAGGCCTGGGAAGACAAGAAATAAATGAACCCAAATATAGATGAACGCCACCAGATAATCAATTATATCATGTCAACATAAATACCATCACAATTTTTTTTTAGGGCCTCACCCACGGCATATGGAAGTTCCCTGGCTAGGGGTCAAATCAGAGCTACAGCTGCCGGCCTACACCATAGCAACGCAGGATCTGAGCCATGTCTGCAACATACATCATAGCTCACGGCAACGCCAGATCCTTAACCACTGAGTGAGGCCAGGGACTGAACCCACATCCTTTTGGATACTAGTTGGGTTCATTAACCACTGAGCCACAACAGGAACTCCACCATCACAAATTCTAATTCATAGGCTCCAATACAAGGACACAAAACGTCTACACACACACACACAGTCCAAGACTTGGAATGTGGCAATGCAAATGAGTTGATTTTAACTTTTATTTAATTTTAATTGATTTAAATAACCACAACAGCCACCTGGCTAATAGCAATGTAGTCAGAGTGTAAAACTATTCTGTAGAAAGGTCTTTGGTTTCTATCATTTACTCATAAACTCCCAGTATCTAGCAATGCAAAGCATACATTATTCCCATGTTCACCGAACTGATTCATATAAGTTGTATAGGAACATTTTCTATTTTCTGGAAGGCTTGCCTTTCAAAAACATGTTATGTTTTAAGGGTCACTTCACTGGAAGATGAGAGCAGAAATATTGAAAAGACGTCCAGATTTTCAGGTAAATTATATCAATGAATGCACTTGCTAGAGGAAAACCAAAGACTCTAGGTTTTAGAGCTAGAGAGTCAAGAAACGCCAAAGAGGAAAATTACTAGGAAAGAAGTTTCTAGCTGATGCTCCATGACTCATGACCTTCCTGATATATTTAGAAGAAGAAAATTCTCAAGGATATAAGTCAAACATCACAATGCCAACTTAGTCCATGATTTGATTCCAGCTGATTTATGCTTTTTATTCTTTTCTCCATTCCTTTTCAGCTTACAGATTGAACTATACAATTTTTGAGGTAACCTCTAACCCACGGATTGTCTCTGTAAAAAGTAGCTTCCATCTTATAATCTAGATTACAAACTTAGAACAAATGAGTAGCATAATTTATTATCCTTATAAAGAGATGGTCTTTCCATCCATTGCTTTCTACACGGTCCACTAATTTCAATTATTAGAGGAGGACAAAGGAAACTATTAAGTATTCAGAATAGTCCTTTTTAGTGCAAAATAGGCTTCTTTTAAGATCTCAAAATAATTTTCTTTCTTTTTAAAAAACTTTGAGGATATCAGTGATATCTGCTTAGCACATAAAACAAAACCATGACTATAGGTTGTTTCTAAGAATTTTGGTGGAAAGAAGTTTAGAGTAATGAATATAGATCCCTCAGAAAATGGGTATTTTTCTATAAATATCAGAGAAAGAAAAGATGCTAACTCATGGGCTGAACCACATCCAAATTACACCTTTATACCAAACAGGATCATAATAACTCTACAAAATGACTCTAAGGTTAGTAAACTGCAGGTTGAGGGAAGTAAGTATCATAGTTTTTCGAAACATATTCTTCAAAGTGGTTTTGAAACAGGCAAATTCTGTTTCTTACGAATTTCAAATTGAAAATTAAATCACTATGCTACTATACTAGCATATTTTGTTAATACACTAAAAAAGACTTGGTTAAAAATGTCACTTAGTGATCACCTGAAGAAAGCCTTATTGAGTCAAAGTTCCTCTCCTTTTCTGTACTCAAGTCATTTAAAGTATAAGATGAAAGCAATATAAACATAATTTCTTTTTCTTTCTTTTCTTTTTTTTTGCTTTTTTAGGGCTGCATGTGCAGCATATGGGAGTTCCCAGGCTAGGGGTCGAATTAGAGCTACAGCTGCTGGCCTATGCCACAGCTGCAGCAACACCAGATCCAAGCTACGTCTGCGACCTACACAAGATAGATGCGGCCGGAGCTGCTGCGGAGCCTCGGGCCGTTCGCTCCCACTCCTGGCTCACCGCTGTTCGCTCTCCGGCAAGACTCCCGTGGAGCCGGAGGTTGCGATTCACCGGATTCGGATCACCCTCACCAGCCGCAACGTGAAGTCTTTGGAGAAGGTGTGTGCTGACCTGATCAGAGGCGCGAAGGAGAAGAATCTCAAAGTGAAGGGACCGGAGCGGATGCCCACCAAGACTCTGAGAATAACTACGAGAAAAACCCCTTGTGGTGAAGGTTCCAAGACTTGGGATCATTTTCAGATGAGGAGCCACAAGCGACTCATAGACCTGCACAGCCCTTCTGAGATTGTTAAGCAGATCACATCCATCAGCATTGAACCAGGAGTCGAGGTTGAAGTCACCATTGCAGATGTTTAAGTCCAACTTTTAAATAAATTGATACTCAGTTGTTAAAAAAAAAAAAAAAGCTCACAGCAAAACAGGATCCTTAACCCACTAAGTGAGGCCGGGATCAAACCCACATCCTAATGGATACTAGCCAGGTTCGTTACCACCAAGCCACAACAGGAACTCCCATAAAGATTGTTTTTTAAAAAAAGAGTAAAAAAACTTATAAGTCTGAATAGTATTGCTTATTTTCAGTCACCCATGGATATGTTAGAGAGAAGCAGCAAAAATAAAGGAAATTCACAGATAAAGACAAATCTGAGTCATCCAACTGCCCCTTTGGAGGTGTTTACATGCAGCTATCCATTCAGTACTTTTAAGAACCTGTGTGTCTGGCACCTTGATCATTTCTTAATAATTATGGTTCATTCCTTGAACTCTGGGTATCAGATTATATAAACTAAAAGGATCCTATAGTCTAGTGGAGAAGACAAATTTTCAAAAAAGTAAAAAAGTGATAAATGCAATTAAAGTGCTCTAGGTGCTGAGGGTGAGGCAGAAATGACTCAGCAGAAGAGAATCTGTTAAGGGAGTTTCCATTGTGGATCAGTGGAAAACGAACCTGACTAGTATCCATGAGGATGCAGGTTTGATACTTGGCCTCACTCGGTGGGTTAAGAATCCAGCGTTGCTGTGAGCTGTGGTGTAGGTTGCAGACACAGCTCGGATCTGGTGTTGTTGTGGCTGTGGTGTAGCTGTAGGTGACAGCTACAGCTCCAATTCAACCCCTGGCCTGGGCACTTCCATATGCCTCGGGTGCTGCCCTAGAAAGACAAAAAAGGGAGTTCCCATCATGGCGCAGTGGTTAACGAATCCAACTAGGAACCATGAGGTTGTGGGTTCGACCCCTGCCCTTGCTCAGTGGGTTAACGATCCGGCGTTGCCGTGAGCTGTGGTGTAGGTTGCAGACGCGGCTCGGATCCTGCGTTGCTGTGGCTCTGGCGTAGGCCGGTGGCTACAGCTCCGATTCAACCCCTAGCCTGGGAACCTCCATATGCCGCGGGAGCGGCCCAAGAAATAGCAAAAAGACAAAAAAAAAAAAAAAAAAGAAAGACAAAAAAGACAAAAAAAATTTAAGCTAGACTTTTAAGATGGGTTAGTTTCTTCATTTGAAGATTGGGAAAAAGTAAAAGTAAAAGCACAGAAGTAAGACAAAATTTTTTAAAAAAATTATAAAACCAGAAAAAGGTAACATTCCCTCCCCACAAAAAACCATTTGCTTACTATGGGAGATATTACACTGAGTGAACACTGATGGGAAGGACCCAGTAAAGATGGTGTTTGAAGATACAAGTGAGACACAGGATAACCAAAAGATCAAGGTTCCTGAGAATTCAGAAAATAACATGCAGAGCACCAGAGATCTAACAGGAGAAGCAGTTGGACACAACAAGCTCAGGTTCTACCAAATCAGATGTGAAGGGTTGGTGGTATATTGAAGAAAGTGAATAATAAACCCTGGAAAAAGACAAGAACTATCAAAGAAGAAAGGCCAGTCAACAGAATAAGAGTTTGATGAAATTCAAGAACTAAGACTACTATTTAACATGCTTATTAAACTGACTGAAACATGTTTGTCCTTAGTCCCTTTCAAAATCAGAGTAAAAAGATTTTTTTCAAGGGTGGGGGAACCCACAAGGACAAAGAGAATGGAAACATGACTTCTGTCAAAAAAAACAGGAAAACTAGAGAGCTAAGGGTGTCAACCGTCTTAGTAGGGTTAGGAGGGCTGAAATTTGCCTAGGGGCAGGGAGGGAGGGATAAGAATGGGGGAAGCCAAGGGGCAAACTAATTCCTTTGAAAATACCAGTAAGGCTCAAGAATTAGAAGTTCCAGAGTTCTCCTGTGGTGCAGCAGTGCTAAGGTGTGGGTTCAATCCTAGCCCTGGAACTTCCATGTGCGGTGGGCATCGCACCCCACGCCCCCTAAAAAAGACATACAGAGATACAGAGATACAGAGTTAGACAGTGCTGGCCTAGCAGTTAGAATTTGGTTGTCACTTGGCTTGGGTTTAATCCCTGGCCTGGGAACTTCATATGCTGTGGGCATGGCCGGGGGTAAAAAAAAAATGTACTGATGTATACCTGAAGACAGATGCACAGATAGGACAGAAAACAAAGGAATGGGTTCAAAAATCTGTATAAGCAGTTAAGATTCCTAGATTCTCTTCCAGACTCTGAGTGGCCAGGCTACCTCCACCATCACAGAAGACTCAATGTTTACTGAAGTAGAGACTCTGGACTCTCAAGACAACAGACTAAGGAAGGGAGTATCATACTGAAAATAGAGTAAATAAAGTCTACACAGTGAAAAAGAATCTGACTAGCATCCATGAGGACGCAGGTTTGACCCCTGGCCTCGCTCAGTGGTTTAAGGATCCAGTGTTGACGTGAGCTGTGGTAGAAGTGGTCCAAGAAAAAAGACCAAGGGAAAGACAATGAGAGAGAAGGAATGAAATGTGCCCTCTTAATTATCTGTCAAATGAGGGAGTGATCCAAGAAAAGATCATGGGCTCCAGGATTCAGTGCATCCAATACAAGAAAGGGAATCCCCTAGGATAGTGAGATCCCAAGACAATAATTATTCAACAGAACTAGAGAACAATCAGGCCAGAATGGAGCAGGCAGAAGGCTCTTGGGAGAGGTTTCCTTCTACTGAAAAAGGGAAACATTACCAGTGTGGACATACTTATGGATATTTACACCTACTGACAGAGTTTAGGATGAATTATTGTAGATACACAGAAAATGAAGCAAATGTGAAAAAAGAAAAAGGTAATGATTACCACCATAAAAAAAGCTGCACAAAAAAATTACCATATTAAATATGCCATATGGTTTACAATGTGCAATAATTTAACCAAAAATGTGGTATATCTACGTTAGAGTGATGGCATGTAAGGAAATAGAGGGAGCCTAAATTCTCATCCTTCATAGGAGAAAGTCTACATATAACTGCTCTTCTTTCATCCTAGACCTTATAAAACTTTCCATTTTATAACTTTTTAAAAAAGTTTTAAAAGTTTGGTTTAAATCTTAAAAATTTTAACAATATTAACTTTTATTATTAACATTAATAAATAATAAACTTTTTTTGCTTTTTCGGCAACACATGTGGCACATGGAAGTTCCCAGGCCAGGGGTCGAATCCAAGCAGCATCTGTGACCTATGCCACAGCCGAGGTAATGGCAGATCCCCAACCCACTGTGCCAGACCAGGGATAGAACCTGGTGCCTCCAAGAGACAAGCTGGGGAGTTATCGTCATGGCTCAGCGGTTAAAGAACCAGACTAGCATCCAGGAGGACATAGATTCCATCCCTGGCCTCCCTTAGTGGGTTAAGGATCCGGCGTTGCCGTGAGCTGTGGTGTAGGTTGCAGACGCGGGCTCGGATCCCGCGTTGCTGTGGCTCTGGCGTAGGCCGGTGGCTACAGCTCCGATTTGACCCCTAGCCTGGGAACCTCCATATGCTGCGGGAGCGGCCCAAGAAATAGCAACAACAACAACAACAACAACAACAACAAAAAGACAAAAGACAAAAAAAAAAAAATTTAAAGTCCAAGATGTGGCTATGTGACCAAGTGGCTGAGAAAAAGAAATAAAGGGATTAAAGGCCAAAGTGTTAGCTGAATTGTCAACCCCTCTGTTGAAGCTGCATAAAAATGATGATGTGTGACTGTGCTAGATATATTTCAGGCCCACTTTTTCACTCTTCTCTACCATTTTTTTCTGCCCCAGTGTGCTGATCTCTATGGAACAAATCAACAAATTCCTGAGTCCTTTAGCTTTTGGTTGGGTTTGCTCAATGGGGAATCCCAGGAGGAAGTTAGGAGAATGAAGTATAGATATCTATTCCTCCAGCTTCCTTGCACAAGCACCTCATGGTGGCTATGTCCCTTCAACTGAAAACCACTACTCCTCTCAAGGCTGCCTACTCCATACTTCCCTTGAGAGTCCAAGCAACCATTCCCTCTCTTACCCCTTCTGGCTGAGGGGTATTAACAGTCTGGCCACAGGTTACTACATTCTCTTTTGTGGTACCACATTATACCTGCATCTTTATAAGCAGTACCTTCATAAAATAAACCCTCCTCAAATGATCCTATTTCAAGTGTGCCATCTGTTCCTATTGGGACTGGACTGTAAATAGTGATGATAATGACGCTGATGTAAGGCGGTAAGGATATGAGACTAGTGGAAAGTGACTAATATTTAAATAATAATTACTAGCATATTTTGAGTTCTAGGTTCCAGGAACTTTGTTAAACTCTTTGTAGTTATGAACTTATTTAATCGTCACAAATATTCTATGCGGCAAGCAGAGTTTTTTTGTCCTAGTTCATTTACATATTTCAATACCTAGCAGTTGCTGGTACAGGGTAAGCACTCAAATACTGATTTAAAATGCACACAATAAGGAAGTTTAGTAGGGAAGAGGTGACTTTTAGTGTAGCATTTCTCCTACTTTTACTTTGAAAACTATAATATCAAGGACTTGTAGTTCCCCACATCATAATAACTACCTAAACACTAAATAAGACCAGATATGTTTTTCTTATGTAGCCTATGGTCAGTTTTATCCCTTTCTCTTCCCATGAGGTTATCCATGACTTTGGTTCCTGATTTTTTTTTTTAAGTTTAATCTTCAAAGTCAAAGTTGCAAATTTTTAAATTTTTAGTATGCAATTGCAGCTTAGGAGCTGATTTAAAAGGACAGAGCATCTTTAAGTTATGAGTTGAAGAAATGGAAGGGGGGAAATTTAAAATATGCTTGGGCGCATAAAATGCAAAAATAAGAAGGGTACAGTCAGCAAGATCACCAGGCATACATACTCACTCAGAAATAAGGCATAGCAAGAGTAAGAAAATTAAAGGCGGAAGCATGATACACGTGATTCAAAGAATGCAGAAATACAACAGGTATAAAAGGTTGCAATTAACTCCCTAGCTGGATGCTTACACAATTATTTGTAATAATCAAGGCGACAACGATACCCCTATCTTATAAAGAACCTAAAAATCAGGGTAAAGATAAGGTTGGAAAACCAATATACAGCAAAAGTAGAAATGCAAAGATTTTCTGAAACCAGAATTAACGTTTTCTTTTTCCTTAACATTATGTTGCACTTCAAAACGCGGGGAAAACTCACGTGTACAAGGATCTGGAAACCTGAGAAGTTTCGAGAATATTGTACTCAAACTAGAGTGAAAAGCAGCAAGGATCAATGAGGTGTAAGGCTACGCCTGGGAAGGAATTGCCGGACGTAACAAATGGGAGAGACAGATAAAGCATCCTTTAAGAGAAAGACGGAGAAAGATGGGATTGGATTTGATTTAAGACAAACAAACGGAAAAGCAAGGCTTAAGAAGCAAGTAGTAGCAAGGGTAAAACTTAAGAGGACTAGATCAAAGCCACGAGAAAGAAGCATAGGACCTACAAATCAGATTCTACGGGGTGGGGAAAGGGCCACTTCGCGACCGACCAGCTGCGACTAGTTTCCGAAAAGCGGCGTAGATGAAGCTTCGCCGCCCCACCCCGTGGCAGCAGCTCCTCCCCGAGGAGGACCTCACGAGGCCAACCGCCAGGCTCCGGCTCGGGCTCGGGCTCCGGCTCCGGCCTCGGTCCCACCCCGCCCTTGCCCCGCGGCGCAGAACGGCCTCTCTCGGCCCCTCACCGAACGCTGCAGCTCCCCAAGCCAAAAGGAGGCGCGCTCCTTTCCGCTGGGATCTGGGTCGTGGTAGAGCGCCTGCACTGCCTGGTACACGAGCTGCAGTGTCGGTTTTGTCCCTTCCATGGTGGTAGCGGTGGTAGCGGCGGCGAGGGCTCTGGCGCTTCTCCCGAGGCTTCTCCGGTTACTCCGCCTTCGCGCTTCCTCACAGTGTCGGCCACTGCCGCTCCCTGACTGGCGCCATCTCCTCTTTGGCCGTTACCAGGGCAGAGGGGTTCCCCGTGGAAGTTGCCCCCTCGGAAACAGAGGTTAGATCGTATTCAAGTTCCTAGTCTTTTTTCCGCTCCTCCCACTAGACTCAAAATTTTTAAGCCTAGACGCCGGTGTACGCCTCTCGACCCGCAGACTTGCCCTCGGAAAGCTGTCCCCGCACGACACTGACCACGCAGCGTGCCTCACCCGCCTTAACCCGGACCGGAAGTTGCAGCCCGGATACCTTTGGCACACTTCCGCCTGGTGTAGCTCAAACGGCCTCTTTCCCGGCACGCCTCCTCTTGTCTCCCCGCCCCCTCCCGGAAGTGGCTACATTGGGGCCGAGAAGGAGCGGTTCGAGGTGGTTTTCTGCGATTCTGGACTCCGACTGTAGCTTTGGGACTGTTGTGGTTCCCATACGTATGCAGCTCTCCTCTCCTTGGCAGTGGATCCAGGTCCTTCCTTCACCTTCCGACTTCATCTCTCTCCAGAGAATTTTTTCTGACCCTCACGTCAATTCAGCCATCTGTGGCGTGGCCACTGTAATGGAAATCAGAAGACGATTTAAGACAGGATTTGTATGCTGACTCTAATGGAGGAGACAGACACGTAATCAAATAATTTGTACAAACCTGAAATGACTACCACGTTGAAATAAATCCAAAATACCCGGAATCCCTGGAGTTCCCATTGTGGCGCAACGGAAATGAATCCGACTACCAACCTTGAGGTTGTGGGTTCCATCCCTGAACTCGCTCAGTGGGTTAAGGATCCATCGTTGACGTAAGCTATGGTGAAGGTTGCAGACGCTGCTCGGATCCAGCGTGGCTGTGGCTGTGGCTGACGCCAACAGCCATAGCTCCATTTGGACCCCTAGCCTGGGAATCTCCAGATGCCTGATGTGTGGCCCTAAAAGACAAATTTTAAAAAGCTTAGAATCCCTTTTCCGCTAAACTTTTACACCCAAAAGGGTGTTTCATTCTATTGCCCAGGACACTCTGAACTCCAGAGTATTTGCAGAAACACAATGAATTGTTTTTGTTTATGCCTTTCTGCATCAAACATTAATGGTCTAACAAGTCTCAGTTTACAAAAGAAAATAGAAATCTTGGAATCTGTTCTATGGAGAAAGTTTCCCAACATTGCTATTTCTCCTTTGCGGTAATAAATACCTGCTACCATTTGATGAATGCGTACAATGTGCAAAGCTCTTTAGTTATAAGGTCTCATTTAATCCTTTTAACAATTTTCCAACCAAATCCCCATTTTAAGAAATAGGCAATTAATTTGCCCACGGTTACACATTTCTTAAATGGAAATTAAGATTTGAATCCAAATCAGTTTTACTCCAAAGCCAATTAAATTGTACAATTCCTATCATCCTGTGTAATTAGTTTGTGCTCAGTTGTTATTGTCAAGGTATTTTAACTACCAACATCACAATGAAAACAGTGTTGTTGATACAATTTCTGACAAAAGGAAAGATACTTGATATTTTGGTTACCTACTTCATTCCTTAAAAAAAAAGATTTAGTTAAGACCACTTTGATCTATGCCCTCATGGAGTTTACATTCTAATTACAAAGAAGGTAATAAACTCTCTACAGTTTAAAAGGTCTGTGAAGGGAGTTCCCTGATGATCTAGTGGTTAGGACTCAGCACTTTCACTGCTGCGGCCCAGATTCCTGGTCTGGGAACTGAAACCCCACATCAAGCTGATACACACCAGTCAAAAAAATAAATAAAAATTTAGGAGTTCCCTTTGTGGCTCAGCAGTAATGAACCCGACTAGTATCCATGAGGATGTGGGTTTGAGCCTTGGCCTCACTCAGTGGGTTAAGGATCCAGTGTTGCCAAGAACTGTGGTGTAGGTTTCAGACGCAGCTCAGATCCTGAGTTGCTGTGGCTGTGGTGTAGGCAGGCAACTGCAGCTCCCACTCAACTCCTGTATGCTGAAAGTGCAGCCCTTAAGAAAAAAAAAAAGTCAGATAATAACGAGTGTTGGCACTACATAAAGAAATCAACTTGGAGTTCCCTGGTGGCGCAGCAAGTTAGGGATCCAGTGTCATCACTGCAGTGGCTTGGATCACTGCTGTGATGCATGTTCAATCTCTGGCCTGGGAACTAACACATGCTACAGGCAGGGCCAAAAAAAAAAAAGAAAGAAAGAAAGAAATCATAACATATTCACTAATGATAGGAATGTAAAATGGTATAATCACTTTGGAAGACAGTCTGGCAGTTCCGCAAAAAGAAAAAAAGCTACCACTTGACCCAACAATTTCACTCCTACATTAATACCCAAAAGAAATGAAAACATATATGTACACACAGCTTGTACACAAATGTTTTTTGTTTTTTAAGGCCACCCTTGTGGCGTATAGAAGTTCCCAGGCTAGGGGGTCTAATCGGAGCCATAGCTGCTGGCCTACATCACAGCTCACTGCAATGCCAGATCCTTAACCCACTGAGTGAGGCCAGGAATCCAACCAGTGACGTCATGGATTCTAGGTGCGTTTGTCACCACTGAGCCACAAAGGAACTCCTGTTGTCACTGTTGTTGGGGTTTTTTTTGGGGGGGGGGAGATGTTGGGGTTTTTTTTGTCTTTTTGCCTTTTCTGGGGCCGCTCCCACGGCATATGGAGATTCCCAGGCTAGGGGTCTAATCAGAGCTGTAGCACTGGCCTACACCAAGCCACAGCAACTCGGGATCCGAGCGGAGTCTTCGACCTACACCACAGCTCATGGCAACACCGAATCCTTAACCGACTGAGCAAGGCCAGGGATAGAACCCTCAACCTCATGGTTCCTAGTCGGATTCCTTAACCACTGAGCTACGACGGGAACTTCTGTCATTGGGTTTTTTGTTTTTGTTTTTGTTATTTTATGGCCCAACCTGCAGCATATAAAAGTTCCCAGGGCAGGGATTTAATCCACATTGCAGCCCTATGCTGCAGCTGTGGCAGCACCGGATCCTTTAACCCACTGTGCCAAGCCACCAATCAAACCTGTGCCTCTGCGCAACCTGAGCTGCTGCAGTCAGATTCTTAACCCACTGTACCATAGCAGGAACTCCTATACTGCAGTTTTTAAATCCCCTGTTGATGGACATTTGGGTTGTTTACAGTTTAGGGCTATTAAAAACAAAACTGCTTTGAACATTCATATACACGTCTCTGTGTGGTCCTATCCTTTCTTTTCTCTTAGGTTAATACTCAGGAGTGGACTGTCTAGATCAAATGGTAGGTGTGTTTAACTTTTAAAGAAACTACGAAATTGTTTCTAAAGTGTATGTGCCATTATACACTCCCACCAATGATTTATGAGTTCTAGTTCCTCTACATCCTCTTCAACTCTTGGTATGATCAGTCTTTTTAATCAGTCACTCTAATAGGTATGTAGCAATATTTCTTTGTAATATTTTAATATTTTAATATGCATTTAATTAATGGCTAATTATGTTTAGCATCTTTTTTGTGTGTGTGCTTATTTGCCAATCATGTATCTTCTTGGAAATATTTGTTCAAATTTTTTGCCCGCTTAAAAAAAATTGAGTGGTCTGTTCTTACTGTTTTCAAAGCTCTTTATATATTCTATCTGTATTTGTGTTTTGCAGATATTTCTCCCAGTCTGTGGCTTGTCTTTTCATTCTTCTCACAGTGTCTTTTGAAGAGCAGAAGTTTTAAATTTTGATGAAATCCAATTAATCTAAGCTTTTTTATTGATTTGCTGCTTTTAGTGTCATATCTAAATCTTTTTCTGATAGAAAGATCACAAAGATTTAATCCTATGTTTTCTTCTAGTAGTTTTGTAATGTTAGATTTTACGTTTAGGTCTATGATCTATTTTGACTCAATTTTTGTGTATGGTATGAAGTATACATTGAAGTGTATTGTCCAGCCTCATTCATTGAAATAATCATCCTTTCTTCACTGAATTGTCTTGCTTTAGATCGTTTTCAAAGATCAATTATACACACACATATATTTTTTCAAAGATCAATTATATGCACACACATATATATACACACACTGGAAAAAATATATATGTGTATATATACATATACACACACTATATATGTATTGTTTTATAAGAAGGTTTTGGGGGTTTTTTTTGGCTACACCAGCAGCCAGACCAGGGAAGTTCCCAGGCCAGCGATCGAATCTGAGCCATGGCTGCAGCAATACCAGGTTCTTAACTCACTGTGCCCACCTAGAGATTGAACCCACACCTGAGCAGTGACCCAAGCCACTGCAGAGAAAATGCCAGATCCTTAACTGCTGTACCACAGCAGGAACTTAGAGAAGTCTTAAAATTTGGTAACGTGGAGTTCCCATCATGGGACAGCAGAAACGAATCCGACTAGGAACCATGAGGTTTTGGGTTCGATCCTGGCCTCACTCAGTGGGTTAAGGATCCAGCATTGCCCTGAGCTGTGGTGTAGGTCACAGATGGGGCTCGGATCCTGCGTTGCTGTGGCTGTGGCGTAGACTGGCAGCTGTAGCTCTGATTAGACTCCTAGCCTGGGAACCTCCATATGCCGCTAGGTGCGGCCCTGAAAAGCAAAAAAAAAAAAAAAGAAAAAGAAAAAGAAAAAAAGGGTAATGTTAGTTTTCTTTGTTATTCTCTTTCAAAGTTTTGACTATTCTTAAGTCTCTTGCATTTTCATGTGTTTCAGAAATTTATCAATTTCTACAATTTTTTTCTGTAGAGGCAGAAATATGGCATATTACTGAAAAACTCAGGGCTCTGTGGTCAGTCTGCCTGGGTTCAAGAGCCAGATTTACCTCTTCTTAGCTGCTTGACTTTGGGCAAGTTACTTCTCTGCAACTCCATTTCTCATTCATAAAGCTGAGATAATAATATGAACAGTCTCATGGGGATGTGACAGGGCTTAAGGGAAACAATGTATATAAAGTGCTGGAGTTCCCGTCGTGGCACAGTGGTTAACGAATCTGACTAGGAACCATGAGGTTGTGGGTTCGATCCCTGGCCTCGCTCAGTGGGTTAAGGATCCAGCGTTGCCATGAGCTGTGGTGTAGGCCACAGACGTGGCTCAGATCCTGTGTTGCTGTAGCTCTGGTGTAGACTGGCAGCTACAGCTCCAATTAGACCCCTAGCCTGGGAACCTCCATATGCCACGGGAGCAGCCCAAGAAATGGCAAAAAGACTAAAATAAAATAAAATGCTGAGAGCCTAGAAGTTCCTGTTGTGGCTCAGTGGTAATGAACCCAACTAGTATCCATGAGGACTTGGGTTTGATCCCTGGCTTTTCTCAGTGGATTAAGGATCTGGCGTTGCCATGGCTGTGGCATAGGCCAGTAGCTGCAGCTCTGATTCGACCCCCAGCCTGGGAAATTTCTGTATTCCGTGGGCACAGCCCTAAGAAGACTAAAGAAATAAATAAAATAAAATGCTGAGAGCCTACAAATACAGACAGACGATGGCCAGACCATATATAACCCACAGCAACCAGTCCAGGAAGCCAAACCACAGCCTCTGGACTTAACCAAATCAATGAATGCCAACTTCTCTAAATTTTGCTTTGGCTTCGAACTCAGGACCAAGTAGAGAAAGCCAAATACGCTCCCCAAACCAATCACATAGGACCGTTTCTAGTCACCTTCCCAGGGCAACAACCTTTCAGCAGGACTTACCGGAAGCCTTCCCCTTTCTCACTATAGAGCTTTGCCACTCCCCCGCCTGCCTTTGAATCTCTGCCAAACGCAACTGATGATGTTTGACTCCCCAGCTAGCCAGCAAATCTCTCAGTAAATAGCTTCTGCTGCGTCTCATTTGGGTGATCTTCATTTACTTCCAGAGTGCTTAACACTGTGTTTGCGGAGTTTCATGAGTGCCCAATAAATTTCACGTAGAGCAGCAGAATCGTTTTGTCACATGAAATTTTACACCGAATCCCAATGTATAAAACAGACAAAAGTGGCATTAAATCGTTTATTTTATGTAAGCCAGGCAGTACTACCGGTGAGACTTTTGTGTTGATCTCAATAATATGAAATGTGGATAAAGGATGACAATTGCTGACACAGTATTTTATTTTATTTATTTATTTATTTTGTCTTTTTGCCATTTCTTAGGCTGCTCCCGCGGCATATGGAGGGTCCCAGGCTAGGGGTCGAATCGGAGCTGTAGCCGCCGGCCTACGCCAGAGCCACAGCAACAAGGGATCCAAGCAGCGTCTGCAACCTACACCACAGCTCACAGCAACGCCGGATCCCCAACCCACTGAGCAAGGTCAGGGATCGAACCCACAACCTCATGGTTCCTAGTCGGGATTCGTTAACCACTGAGCCACGACGGGAACTCCTGACACAGTATTTTAAACAAGCCTCATAAACACTAAAGGAAGTCACGAATGGGAGTTCCCTTGTGGCACAGCAGGTTAAGGATCTGGCATTGTCATTGCAGCAGCTCAGCCGCTGTGGTGTGGGTTCAATCCCTGGCCTGGGTACTCCCACATGCCCTGCAAACGATAACAGGTTTTTTTTTTTCTTTTAAGCAGATCACCTTACAATCAAATATCTGTGGAATCCCCGTAGCACCTCTTTAAACTCCTAGGGCTCTCAGAAACGTAGAGTAAAAGCTACTAGTGGAAGGTCGGTCTTCATTTACGTTGTAAGGATGATGCAGAGCAGCTGGATAACCTTGGGCAAATCACTTGACCTTTGCCTGAGTTTCGTTTCTTCCTCTGCAAATTGGGGAGGCTAACCAAACAAGAATGTCTCAAAATGTAGTGTGCAACCTCTCCTGCATGTAGTGGAGGGGGCAGTGGTGTAGGCACCTGTTAAAACATGCAGGTTTGTGGCCCACCCAGTGGTTCTAACTCAGCAAATCTGGGATAGGGCTCCATCTACAGTTTTAACAAGCACTCAGCTGATTTTGATGCTGCTGCTGATCCTTGTGCATAATTTGAGAAACACAGGAGTAAATGACCATTTAGGCTCCTTCTGAGTCTGGTGTGTGTTATTAAGGTGGAGTTGGAGAGTCACAGAAATGGAGCATGGGAGAGAAAAAGTGGAGGGGGAACTCTCTTAACAAAGGAAACATTGATGGGGAGTCTTTCATTTTTTTTATTTTAATGATTTTTATTTTTTTCATCGTAGCTGGTTTACAATGTTCTGTCAAGTTTCTACTGTACAGCAAGGTGACCCAGTCACACATACACATATACATTCCTTTTTCTCACATTATCATGCTCCATCATAAGTGATTAGATGTAGGTCCCATTGCTATACAGCAGGATCTCATTGCTTATCCATCCCAAAGGCAATAGTTTGTATCAACCCCAAATTTCCGGTCCATCTCACTCCATCCCCCTCCCCCTTGGCAAACACAAGCCTATTCTCCAAGTTCATGATTTTCGTTTCTGTGGAAAGGTTCATTTGTGCCCTATATTAGATTCCAGATATAAGTGATATCATATGGTATTTGTCTTTCTCTTTCTGACTTACTTCACTTAGTATGAAAGTCTCTAGTTCCATCCATGTTGCTGCAAATTGATGGGGAGTCTTTCAAAAAGCTATTGTGGAGTTCCCCTCTTGGCTCAGTGGTTAACAAACTTGACAGGATCCATGAGGACACGGGTTCAATCCCTGGCCTTGCTCAGTGGTTTAAGGATCTGGCGTTGCCATGAGCTTTGGTATAGGTCACAGATGCAGTTTGGATTCCATGTGCTGTGGCTGTGGTGTAGGCTGGCAGCTATAGCTTCAATTTGACCCCTAGCCTGGGAATCATATGCCATAGGTTTGGCCCTAAAAAGACAAAAAATAAATAAAAGCCTATTGTATCAAAATTCCCCATTTGAAAGCTGCCACCATCCTGGTCCAGAGAGACTTAGATTTTGCAAGGAGTTCTTCTTGCAAAGGCTATTCTATTCTCCACTAGCCCACTGAAGAAAAGCACTCCTGAACTTCCCAGCACCATGCCTCATATTTGAATATACTAGAGATGAAATGCAAAGTGCAGAACACTTCCCTGCCCTCCAGCTCCACAGTTTCTCCATGGCTCGCTTGGGATAGAAGGGGACAAAGGATTTGCCCAGTTTCGAGTCTGGTCCTCAACCAGACTAAACCCAGGCCATTCCTCTAGTGCTCAGGGCAAAAGCCTCTCAATTCTGCGGATGAGACCCCAGCTCAGTGTGGCAATACCGCCCTCTTGCGGCGGAGATCGGGACTCCGCCTGGCTAGGAAAATAAACGCCATGGACGGATACCACCAGAAAAGACCCAAAGTTCTCCAGGATCCAAGGGAGGAAAATAAAGATACCACCAGAGGGACACTCCTCATTTTCTCCTTCTATTTTACTATTCCTTTCTGCCTCCCAAAGCCAGTCTTCCCACTTATCCTTGCCCTCTATTAATAACCTTTTTTGTAATGCTTTGCAGTGTGCAAGGTGTTTTCACAAACTGTCATCTCATACGATGCATTCTCACTTCCTTTTCACATCACCCCCCTTCCTCTTCCAGAATGAGAAGGAAAAACTGAAAACTAACAACCCATGTAAATATCTTTCTTGTATTTTGCATAAGGGTGGACCTGACCTCCCCTTCTTGGATTGCAGGACCTTGAAGCTGACTTTGACCCCTGGATGATCGAATTAACCTTGTTCTGCTCTGTGGTCACAAATGGAGCCTTAAACATGCCAGAGCTTGGGCACAAGAATAACAAGCAAAGCATATGACCAAACCAGCACAAGCCTAGGTACACAACTATTTTTTGGTTTCATCATCTCTCTAAAAATAATCAAATTAAACATAGGAAAATGCACACATCATAAATATACAGTTCAATCAATTTTCACAAGATGAGCACATCCATATAACTAGCATCCAGATAAAAAAATAGAACATTTTTAGCATTTCCCTAATGCCCCCTCATGCTTCCCTCCAGTCACAACTCACCTCCAAGGGACCTGCTATTTTGACTTTTAACATCATAGATTAATTTTGTCTGTTTTTGAATTTTGCATAAAAGGAGTCAAACAATGTATAATCGTGTATATGACTTCTGCTGAACATTGTGAAATTGATGTATCTTGTTTCACGTGGTTCATTCTCACTGTGTAGTATACGATTGATTGTAGAAATAAGCCACAATTTATCTACATTATTGATGGTAGACATTTGGGGTATTTCCAGTTTGGGGTTATTATAAAAATGTTTCTGGAGTTCCCATCGTGGTGCAGCAGAAATGAATCCGACTAGGAACCATGAGGTTCCGGGTTCAATCCCTGGCCTCACTCAATGGGTTAAAGATCTGGTGTTGCCATGAGCTCTAGTGTAGGCTGGCAGCTATAGCTCTGGTTAGACCCCTAGCCTGGAAACCTCCATATGCCACAGGTGTGGCCCTAAAAGGACAAAAGACAAAAAGAAAAAAAAAATGTTTCTAACAAAGTCCTATCATATAGCACAGGGAACTAGATTCAATACCCTGTAATAGGGAGTTCCCGTCATAGCACAGTGGAAATGAATCCAACTAGTATCCATGAGGATGCAGGTTCGCTCCCTGGTCTCGCTCAGTGGGTTAAGGATACAGCATTGCCATGAGCCATGGTGTAGCTCACAGTCGAGACTTGGATCCTTGTAGGCCGGCAGCTGCAGCTCCGGTTCGACCCCTAGCCTGGGAATTTCCGTAGGCCGAGGGTGTGGCCCTATTAAAAAAAAAAAAAGAAAAGAAAAAAATACCCTGTAATAACCTATAATGGAAAAGAATCCGGAAAAGAATATATTGATGTATAACTGAGTCACTTTGCTGTACACCAGAAACTAACTCAACATTGTAAATTAACTACACATCAATAAAAAAAAATAAAACTTCTATGAACATTCTTCTGCATAGCTTTTGGTAAATATAAGTACACATTTCCGTTGGCTTTATAACTAAGAGGGGAATTGCCAGGTCATAGGCTTGTTTAACTGATTCTGCCAAACAGATTTCCAAAGTGTTGTATGTACTAATTTGCATTCCCATCAGCAATGTGTGAGAGCTTCCGTTGCTTCATGTTCTTGGCAACATGGCATATGGTTGTTCATTTTAGTCATCCTGGTGGGTGGGTAATGGTATTGCCTTGTAGTTACAATTTACAGCTCCCTGATGACTAATGAAGTCAAGTTCCTTTTCATGAGCTTATCAGCCGTTTGGTTGGGCTCTCTTCTTTTGTCAAGTGCCTATTCAACACTTTTAGGCAAACAATTTAAAGCCTAAATTTACCTACCTGAGTGATAAAAGCATTGTCCAGTATTCAATTTCATCCCCCAAAAGCATGTTCTATTCATGGCTATGTTGAGAGATGGCCCTTACGTACTTGTGTGGTTTTTACATGATGTCATTTAGTTAATATAAGCACCCTGAAAAAGCAGAAGGCTGAGGTTATGCTTGTTTTACAGAAGAGGAAGCACTCTCTGAGAGATTGGGACAGGCTCAAAATTAGAGGCAGAACCAAGAGCCCCCATCAAGGTTTTGCTCTTTCCTGGCCAGGTGCTCATTCCATTACAGTGGTTTAATCTCCCCACCTGTTTATTTTTTATTTTATTTCATTTTTTGTCTTTTGTCTTTTTAGGGCGGCACCCACACCACATGGAAGTTCCCAGGCTAGGGATCCAATCAGAGCTACAGCTGCCAGCCTACACCACAGCCACAGTCATGCCAGAGCCGAGCCGAGTCTGTGACCTACACCACAGTTCAGGGCAACACTGGATCCTTAACCCACAGAGCGAGGCCAGGGATCGAACCCGCAGCCTCATGGTTCCTAGTCGGATTCGTTTCTGCTGAGTCATGATGGGAACTCCTCCCTACCTGTTAGAGCAAGTATTTGGTATCACCCTCTCCTTTTACTACAATGAAATTATGTCTATAGATAATTTTAAAAGATAATCATTATGTTTCCCCTATGGTATAAAGGAGAAACAAAAGAATAATGGTTGGTTAATTACAACAAAACTAATCTACTAAGAGTATAATTGCAAATGAAATAATAACAAATGCTTGAGCACAACTACACTAACATGCAATGAAATAATAGTTACTTAAAGCAGACTCACTGTAAATTCAAACAGCTGCAAATAAAGACAAAGGCAAACGGTTGCATGGACCACTCTAATCCCACACATTGCTGCCCCTGACATTATTTCCCAAATGGGTGAACAACTTTAGGTAAAATTTTGAACAAAACAGAGTACAATCATCCCTTAACTAACATCCCTTCACTTGCATTCCTGAGAAAGCCACTGTATTTTTAAACGGCGTAAAACGTATTTTGTGCTTATATACAAAAGAGCAGGTTTTAGACATAATTATAGACAGTTTTTCAGCTACTTGAATATCAGAGGAGTCGTTCAAAAGTTGGACAGGATGCAGGACAATTTTTCATTGTGCTGCATTGTCACGCTCACTGCAGGCAGGGTAACTTAGCAAGCTTGGCCCATTCCCTCTAAAGTAATGAGGTCCTACTGTGCGACACTGGGAACTCTATCCAATCTCTTGGGGTAGAACATGATAGAACACAGTATGAGAAAAAGAATGTGTGTGTGTGTGTGTGTGTGTGTGTGTGTGTGTGTATGACCAGGTCACTTTGCTGTACAGCAGAAATTGGCATAACATTGTAAATCAACCATACTTTAATTTTTTAAAGTAAAAAGTAAATAAATAACAGATGGCGGCAGTGTCACCTAATTGTTGTGACAATCCAGAACTCCTTGAAGCAGGACTGCTCCTCCTGAGAGCTATACTGCGTGCTCTGGACAGCACAGCCCACGCCTGAAATAAGGAATGTGACCAAGGAGCTGGGCTTTGGACTGGGAAAGGTCCAAGTTCTGCCATCAGCCATTCACCCTCTGTAAGACTTGAGCAAAGTCACTTCATATCTCTGAGCCCCGGGTCTCCAGCTACGAGGCTGGCCTCGGCCTCCTGCAGCAGCAGCAGCGTCTCTGTCTCCCTGAACCTGTGTCAGGCTGGATGGAGAGCGATCCCTCAGTCCACTCCCACCCACCCTGCCCAGGGAGGCAGCACTTTGCAAGGTTGACCAGTTACTCCTGCACATAGTGCTTTGGCTCTTTCCCAGTCCCTGTTGATAAATATGTTCAGCAGCACATTGGTATGGAAGATGTTAGCACAAATTCTCAGAAAAGAAGCATCAAAATACATCTACTGCCTCCATAGAAAATACTCCTTAAGGGCTTTGCTATTGAAAAGATACACTATTCGACACTTTCCCACGTCTCCAAGAATTACCTCGTGGTGGCCAAATCTTGCTACATATAACACCTTCCCCTTGAGATAGCAACTACAGGCCTTGCTAGCACTGCTTTTTGGAAATTGGTGATAACTGGACTGCTTGAAAAATAGAAATCAAATTAGTGAGTGGTATGACAGTAGATTCAAAAGTATTATTAGAGCTTAAATGCAAAGGCACAGAGGGCAGAATACAAAGAGTATCTGAATATATATGGACTATGCTAGAGAATAGGTTTTTTAATTATTTTTATTTTTATTTTATTTTTTTGTCTTTTTGCCATTTCTCGGGCCACTCCCGAGGCACATGGAGGTTCCCAGGCTAGGGGTCAAATCGGAGCTGTAGCTGCCAGCCTATGCCAGAGCCACAACAACGCGGGATCCGAGCCGTGTCTGCAACCTACACCACAGCTCACGGCAACACCAGATCCTTAACCCACTGAGCAAGGCCAGGGATCGAACCCACAACCTCATGGTTCCTAGTCGGATTTGTTAACCACTGCACCACGACAGGAACTCCAGAGAATAGGTTTTCTAAAATAAATAACATGCGGTATAAAATTAACCTGTGTCAAAGATTTTATTCAACTCATTAGTTGATTCAAAAAACCAACAAAATGTTAAAAGCAATTCAAATGAGATTTTAGCACACTAGACTACCAATTTTTACAGTTCTGTGAACAGAAATCATTTGCATAACTATGGACCAGAAGCGTTTGTATTCCTCTCAATTTTCTATAGCTCAACTCTACAGGTCATTTTACAAAAACCAAACAACTACCTTAGTATTAGTTTTCTAGCGTTTGTATTCCTCTCAATTTTCTATAGCTCAACTCTACAGGTCATTTTACAAAAACCAAACAACTACCTTAGTATTAGTTTTCTATCTCTGCTATAGCAAATTACCAAAAAACTTGCTGGCTTAAAATAACAAACAGATTTCTCTTACAGTTTCATTTAACTTACAGTTGGAGGGCAAAAGTCCAGAATGGGTTTCACTTGGCTGAAATCAAGATGTCAGCAATGCTATGCTTTTTTCTAGAGCCCCTAGGGGGGAACTCGTTTCTTTGTTTTCTCTGCCTTCTGGAGGTCACCCCCATTCTTTGGCTCCTGAGCTCCTTCTCTCATCTTCAAGGCAGCAGGGACAGGTTGAGTCTTTTTCACTCTGCGGCACCCTGGGTTCTCTGATTACATTGTCAGATATTTTTCTTTGACTCTGACTCTCCTGTCTCCCTCCTTCAATTTTGAGGACCGTGTGGATCGTACAAGGCCCACCTCGATAATCCAGGAGAGTCTTCCCACCCCAAGATCCATCAACTGTGCAAACTCCTCTAAGAATCAGATAATCCCTGAAAAGCCCACGGAAGACCACAGCCTGCAGTCCACTGAAAGGACCCAGTCCACTAAAAGGATGCCCAATAAGCTCTCCTGCCCTTTTCCCAGTCTTGAAAAAAGTTTCCTGATGATGCCAAGTCTCCTAACAAGGATGACTATGCAACACACAAAATCAGGCAGCCCCTGAGTGAGGAACAGCTGGCCCTTTCATCATGACAGGGTCACTATCCCTACCTCGCTGATTTGGCCCCTGCTAGCTTGTGAGTTTTCTGATCCTGGTTACTGAGGGATCAAATTTTGTTTTCTCCATCCCGGAAGGATGGGAAGTCCATAAACTGGGAAAAAGAAAGCAAAAAAGAGAGGAAAGAGGTGGGGCACAAACAAAGCCAAACCTTAACTGTTTCTTTTCTTTTTATGGCTGCACCCATGGTGATTGGAGGTTCCCCCACCAGGGGTCAAATTGGAGCTGAAGCTGCTGTCTACACCACAGCCAGGGCAACACTGGTTCTGAGCTGCATCTTCCACCTAAGCCGAAGATTGCTGGACCTTTCATCCACTCAGTGAGGCCAGGGATAGAACCCACATCCTCTCAGACGAAGTCAGGACCTTAACCTGCTTAGCTATAATGGGAACTCCAAAATCTCTCTGTTTCTCTCTCTCTTTTTTTTTTTGGCCATACAGGGCATGTGGAAGTTCCTGGGCCAGGAATCAAACCTGCGCCATAGCAGCCACCCAGGCTGTTTCAGCGACAAGGTCAGATCCTTAACCTACTGCAGCACAGGAGAAGTCCTTAAATACTTTATGATTTTTGTGTCGACCTGTCATTATGCCACGGCTAGGGCAGGGGGAAGGGGCAAAGGAAGCGGAGTAGCAATGTCTCTTCACCCCACCCTCTTCCTCCCACCCATTTGGCTCTCACAGAGTGAAGGCGAGCCAAGAGTTCCCCATCACATGTCCAAGACAGCTTCATGCTATTAATTCAATGGCCACAGTGAAACGGGAATTAGATGCCCACTCTTTTTTTCTTTAATTTTTATTTTTTGGTCTTTTTAGGGCCATGCCTGCAGCACATGGAGGTTCCCAGGCTAGGGGTCAATCGGAGCTGCAGTTACCGGCCTATGCTGCAGCCACAGCAACACCAGATCTGAGCTGCATCTGCCACCTACGCCACAGCTCATGGCAACACTGGATCCTTAATCCATTGAGCGAGGCCAGAGATCGAACTTGTGTCCTCATGGATGCTAGTCAGATTCGTTTCCATTGAGCCATGATGGGAACACCCTTTTTTTTGTTTTTTTTTTTTTAAGGTGGCCACTCTTGATCAAGCCAACAATTTATTTTCAAACTACTCCTGCTCAAACTCCCATTGAATACCGAATTTTCACATTGCTCAGTTAGTTACTCATCTCATCTCTCCTAAGCAAATCCTCTTAAATAAATGGCAATCAACCAAGACATAATGAGAAGCTTCCTGACAGAGGCCAGAAGGTCACTTGACTCAAAGGCAAAGGAACTTATTCTTTCCCTGAACAAAAGCCAATTGACTGAGCCTCTGTTGAGTGCAAGGCCCCCGGTCAGGCTCTGCTGGGAGTACAAATAAGTCTTGCCTTCAAGGAGCTTCCAGTCCTCCCGTTGTGGCCTCCCGTAGTGGCTCAGCATGAAATCTACTAGTATCCATGAGGATGCAGGCTCCATCCCTGGTCTCGCTCAGTAGGTTAAGGACCCAGCGTTGCCATGAGCTGTGGTTTAGGTCGCAGACACAGCTCAGATCTGGCTTTGCTGTGGCTGTGGCATAGGTTAGCAGCTGCAGCTCTGATCCAGCCCCTAGCCTGGGAACTTCTATATGCCATGGGCGTGGCCCTTAAAAAAGGGGGGGGGTGGGAACTTCCAGTCCAGGGGGTGGATAAGTAAGGGTGAAGTCACATGTCCAGGTCCAGAAACAAAAAGAGGGAAGAAAAGGATTCCAGAGTGAGGGGACCATGGCAGAGAAAGCACAAGGATATGGCTGCAGAGGACAAGTTCTTGGCTGGGAACCTCAGATAGAAAGAGATGGGTCTATTGGCCCAAGCTCGGGATGAGAGGAACAATGCCATGGAGATGAGGCCAAAGAGGAGGAGGAGGATCAGATTCAGGCATGTGTGCCTTCCGTCTTGGCTCATTTGCTGGCTATTTATTTAGTGCTTTCTACGCACCCAATACCAAACCAAGCACTTCTAATGGCCCTACCTTCAAGTAGCCACAGTCTAGGGAGGAGAACAGCTTAAATAAATACTCTCAGTAGAGAGATACATGTGCTTTAAGTGCTGAGCAAAAGACCCAAAACTTTACACGGGTCAGAATGGCCATCATTTAAAAGTTGACAGATAAAAATTGCTGGAGAGGGTATGGAGAAAAGGGAACCCTCCTAGAGTTGGTGGGAATGTAAAAGGGCGCAGCCACTGTGGAAAAGAGTATGGAATTTCCTTAAAAAACTAAAAGTTGTCATATGACCTTGCAATCCCACTCTTAGGCATGTATCCAGAAAAAAAGGAAATCTAATTTAAAAAGACAGTGCACCCACCATAATATTCATTGCAGTACTATTTACAATAGCCAAGACATGGAAGCAACCTAAATGTCCATCAATGAATGAATAGAAAAGAGAAGATGTGGGAGTGCCCTGGTGGCCTAGCAGTTAAAAGATCTGGCATTGTCACTCCTGTGGCTCAGGCTGGATCCCTGGCCTGGGAACTTCCACATGCCAAGGGCGCAGCCAAAAAAGAAAAACAGAAGATGTGGTATATATACACAATGGAATATTACTCGGCCATAAAAAAGAATGATATACTGCCATCGGCTGCAACATAGAGGGAGGTAGAATTTATCATACTAAGTGAAATAAGTCAGAGAAAGACAAATACTGTATGTTATCACTTACATGTGGAATCTTAAAAAAGGTACAAATGATCTTATTTACAAAAAGAAATAGACCCACAAACATAGAAAACAAACTAATGGTTACCAAAGAGGATAGCAGGGTGGGGGTGGGGAGAGATAAATTAGGAGTTTGGAATTAACATATACACACTGCTATATAAAACAGATAAACAACAAAGACTACTGTATAGCACAGTGAACTATACTCAGTATTTTATAATAACCTATAATGGAAAAAAATCTGAAAACATGCATATACATATATGTATGACTGAATTCACTTTGCTATATACTTGAAACTAACACAGCATTGTAAATTAACTATACTTCAATTTTTCTTTTTCTTTTACAGCTGCACCTGTGGCATACAGAGGTTCCCAGGCTATGGGCTGAACCAGAGCTGCAGCGGCCAGCCTATTGTACAGCCACAGCAATGCCCAATCTGAGCTGCATCTTCGGCTAACAGCACAGCTTGTGGCAATGCCAGATCCTTAACCCACTGAGGGAGGCCAGGGATAGAACCTGCATCTTCATGGACACTATGTCAGGTTCTTAACCATCTGAGCCACAGCAGGACTCCTATACTTCAACTAAGAAAAAGGAGAGAGACCCACAAACTCTGCCCACGGGAATGGGGAGAAGAAGAAAGGCCACTCAGAAGATTTTGCCAAGGCTATATAATTAATAACATACTTCCTAGGGAACAAGTAGACGAGGAATTATGGAATGACAACTCATAGTCTGCTCCAAGGCTCCATGTGTCTAGTTACTCTAAAGGCATAGAACCCATCACTCCATCACTCCAGTCTGATTGGGTCCTTTTTTTTTTTTTTTTTTTTTTTGTCTTTTCTAGGGCTGCCTCCCGTAGCATATGGAGGTTCCCAAGTTAGGGGTCTAATCGGAGCTGTAATCGATGGCCTACACCAGAGCCACAGCAACGTGGGATGCGAGCCGCGTCTGCAACCTACACCACAGCTCACGGCGACGCCGGATCCTTAACCCACTGAGCAAGGCCAGGGATTGAACCCACAACCTCATGGTTCCTACTTGGATTCATTAACCACTGCGCCACGACGGGAACTCCCTGATTGGGAGTTGATGGCTCCATTCCCACTGCATCGAGACAGTCCAAGGCCAGATTTAAAATCTACACAAATTCACATCTCTCCTGCTCCATTCACTTGCCTCCTGCATCACATACCTTCAACTGGTTTCTCTCTGCCCTGCAGCTCTGCAATTAGCCCAGGATTTGGTTTCTCCCAGTTTTTGACCTTGGACTCACTGTCTGGCAGCAGCTCTTTAAACTGCTGATTTTATGAAAGGCTTTAGGGTCACATCAACCGCCTCTACCAGTTACTCAGTAACTAACTTGCAAACCTTGAGATTCCCAGTCAGGCGAGAAGGAAAAGCTTACATGCACTCTGCATCCACTCCCCTTGGCTAACTCGGCATTGTAAAGGAAGTTTCTCCTTCTAGAGCTAAATTCCAGCTTTTCATGTGAGCCAGTGCAGCCTGCAGTTCTGAGCCCATAAGCACCATGGCCACCATCCCCAGTGCTGGTTAAGTCCAGAGTGTTTTCTCCTCACTTTCCAACCACACCAAAGACCTGCTGTTTCTTGGCATTTATTTTATTTTATTTTATTTTTGGCTCTATCTGTGACATATGGAAATTCCTGGGCCAGGAATCAAACCTGAGCCACAGCAGCAACCCAATCTGCTGCAGTGACAATGCCAGATCCTTGTTCTCTGTGTCACAATAGAACGCCTGGCTGCCTAATTTTTTGATCCTCCAGGCCCCCTGTTTTTTTGAGCAAGGAAAATCAGAATGATTCTGTTTTCCTGCTGTATTGGGAAACTCTGGGCCTGTGCCCCTTATACAGCCAGAAAGACCCTGTACAGATTCCACTTTGCTGGATTCCTCATGGGACCATTTGGAATAAAAAAGACCCTACCAGGCACGGGCCCATGGCTACTGCAGCTAAGGAAAGGGTTAGTGAGGCTGTCTTTCATGGAATTTTGCTTCCTGGCTCTGGATTTGACGGGTGTGCATATTTCTAGGAGAGACGGAACGTGACGATGCTATAAACCAGCTTGGATGCTAAAGGAGGTGACCTTCCAGAAAGGGTGGCCTTACGGGTCTCTCAGAAAGGTAAGCTGGCTAACTATCCCCACCTGCTCACCAGTCTGGCCAAGCCTGGAATCTGGCTGGGGCCTGACCACAGTACAGCGGTCCAGGGGATGACGCTGCCAGTGTGGGAAGGATCCCTGGACAGGTGTCACTGATACTGTGGGTGGGACTTGCTGCACACCCCTCTCCAAATAAGCTGCCACTTCCAATCCTACTTATATCCTCCCCTTTTTGTGTTTGTCTGTTTTGGCTACACCTGCGGCATGAAGCAGTTCCTGGGCCACGGATTGAACCCATGCCACAACAGTGACCTGAGCCACAGCAGGGACACCGAATCCTTAACCCACTGAGCCACCAGGGAACTCCTATACCCTCCCCCTTTCCTTCATGCCTCACCATTTATCTGCAGGAAATTATCCATTGTTCAAGACACACAAGGTTCCAGGTACTGAGTCACCTTAGCAAACAGGACCAGTCCTTTGGATCCAGATGCCAAAACACCCAGATCTCCGATCGTGGTGAATGTCAAGTCTGGATGTGACCTACTAGGGTTGAGAAGGGACAAAGGGGTTTGTCCCACAGGAGATCCCCTGACAGCTAACCATGGAACTTGGGAAGCCATTGACAATTTTTTTTTTTTCTTTTTGGGCCACCCTGTGGTATATGAGGTTCCCAGACCAGGGATCAGATCCGAGCCACAGTTGTGACTTAGGCTGGAGTTGGGGCAATGCCAGATCCTTGAGCTGCTGTGCCAGGCCAAGGTTCAGACCTGTGTCCAAGCGCTCCAAAGACACTGCTAACCCTGTTGCACCACAGTGGGAACTCCGCCAGCAAGAAATATCACCCGCTTGTCATAACGATACTGGCACTTACCCATTTTAAGACGCTGGGATTGTTCCCTGAGACCTCTCCTTAGCTACCTGCTGCTCGTCAGCACTGCTTACAGGCCTCGTAGTCAGGTGCACGCTTGCCCTCCCAGTCCCCCCTCACTTCCTGACCTCTGCTCTCATTTGACCATCCCAGACCACTGACCAAACATATAAGAAGTAAATAACTATGTCGTCACCCTTATACCCATATTTACGTACATATTTATATTTATATAAACATGCTGCCTATTTACGTAAATATTTGTACTTATATAAATAGGCTGCTCGTGTTTATATAAACTGTCCAGCACAAAAGAAATCACTGCATAGGTTCTTTATAAACATTGTCTATTTTCATTATTGTTATGCCATGTGATGATCCCTAAATAGACAGTTTTTCTTTTCTGTTTTTTTTTTTTTTTTTAGGGCCACACCTTTGGCATATGAAGATTCCCAGGCTAGGGGTTGGATCGGAGCTGCAGCTGTTGGCCTACATCACAACCATAGCAACACAGGATCAGAGCCTTGTCTGCGACCTACACCACCGCTCGCCGCAGCACTGGATCCTAGACAGTTTTTCAATTCCGGGACCATCTTTCTTCTGTTAGTCAAACATTCCTAATGTCTTGCCCAGACTTCAAATTCAGCACAGTTAACACATTCCCTCCAAATCAGGTGTTTCCTTCCAACTTCCCTATTTCTGTTACTGTCCTTTCAGTCTTCAAGATTAAAAACCTGAGCTCCCCCTCCCAATCCTCCCTGACAATCCCATCTCATATTTTATCCATTTCCTGATCCTTCACACTCTCTTTGAATGCTTCTCTGACTCGGCAGCTCTCAACGCTGGTTGTACATTATTAGAAGAACAATCTCGAAAAATTGAATAGAATTATTAGAGGAACAATCTTGAAATTATGGATGTGGGTCATGCCTGGGGCCCCCTCTGTCATACAGTCTTGCAGATCCTTCTGTACACAAGGACCAGAGGGTGGCTGAGCCAGTTCATGCTCTGCTTGCTAAGCCACTGGCCCTGGCATGGAGCTACCTGCAGTGAGAGAAAGGGGAGCCTTTGAATTCACACAAAGGCACAGTACAAACCAAGAAAGCCCTGGCCAATCTCTGAAATTCTGGTTCAGCAGACCTAGGCATTTGTATTATAAATAGTTCCAGTGAAATGTAGAGATTTTACTTCTAAATAACTCTATCTCCTCTCTCTTTTGTGTGCTATTATTGTTATACATATTGCATCTATGTATATTAAAAACCTTATAGGACATTGTTATAATTAGGACTTTTAAAGAGGCTTGGAGGAGGAGGGCAAGTATGTATTACAGAGTTCCATCTACTAACCTTCCGATTTGCCTTTACTGTTTCTCTTTATTTCTTCCTGTGCATTTGAGCTTCCCTCTGGTGTCATTTCCTCACTCCAATACAGTTTTGCCCACCTGCCTCCTTTGTGCTGTTATTGTCAAATATATTACAGTTCTACATGCTAAAGCCCCAACAATACAATGCTATTCATATTATTTTATGCCACTGCATTTTTTTTTGGCCGTGCCAGAGGCTTGCAGAAGTTCCCTGGCTAGGACTCAGACCCACGCCACAGAAGTGACAATGCCAAATCCTTAACCTCTAGGCCACCAGGGAACTCCAAGCCACTGCTTTTTTTTTTTAACAATATGTAACTCAGTACTGTAAGATCACCCTTTGATGACTACTGATAACTAGTGCTTGTTGGCCATTTTTATATCTTCTGTGGAGAAATGTCTATTCATATTCTTTGTCCATTTTTTAATTGGGTTATTTCTCTTTTCATTGTTGTGTGTAGGAGTTTTAAAATATACTAGATATAAGTCCTCTGTCAAATACATGATTTACAATTATTTTCTCCCATTTCATAGAATCTCTTCACTTTCTTGACTGTTTCTTTTAAAGCATGAAATTTTTCTTAAAAACTTTTAAAATTTTGATGATTCCAGAGTTCTCGTGGCTCAGCAGAAACAAATCCAACTAGTATCCATGAGGACACAGGTTTGATCCCTGGCCTCGCTCAGTGGGTTAAGGATCCGGCGTTGCCGTGAGCTGTGGTGTAGGTCACAGATGCGGCTCAGATCTGGCATTTCTGTGGCTGTGGCATACCCTGGCAGCTCAGCTCTGATTCAACCCCTAGCCTGGGAACCTCCATATGCCGTCAGTGTGGCCCTAAAAAGACCAAAAAAAAATTTTTTTTGATGATTCCAATTTACTTACTTTTTTTCTCTCATTGCTTATGCTTTTTCTGCTAAGAAATCATTGCCTAATTCAAGGTCATGAAGCTTTGCCCCTGTTTTCATTTTCTTTCTTTCTTTTTTTGCTTTTTTAGGGCTGCACCCATGGCATATGAAGGTTCCCAGGCTAGGGGTCAAATTGGAGCTGCAGCTGTCAGTGTATACCACAGCCACAGCAATGCAGGAGCTGAGTCACATCTGCAGCCTACACCACTGCTCATGGCAATGCCAGATCCTTAACCCACTGACCGAGCTCAGGAATCGAACCTTCGTCTCCATGGATGCTGGTCAGATTTGTTAACAGCTAAACCATGATGGGAACTCCTACCACTGTTTTCTTTTAAGAGTTTTCTAGTTTTAGTGCTTTGATCTGTCTTAATTTCTATATGTGATGTATGTTGGGGTTCCACTTCATTCTTTTACATGTGTATATACAGTCGTGTCATTACAATTTGTTATAAAGATTATTCTTTCCTCAGTAAATGCTCTTGGCACTTACATTCTCGGCCCTGGGGCTGCTAGAACAAATTACCACCAACTGAGTGGCTTAAAACAACAGGATATTCTTCCTCTCGCAGTTTAGGAGGACACAGTCCAAAAGCAAGGTAGCAGCAGGGTGGCTTTCTTGCAGAGGCTCAGAGAGAGGAACCACCCTGAGCTTTTGCCCCAGCTTCTGGCGGCTGCTGGCAGAGCTTGGTGTTCCTTGGCTTGTAGAGGCATCCTTCCAATCTCTGCCTCCACTGTCACACTCCAGTGTCCCTGTGTATTTGGGTCTGTTCTAGGGACACTAGACATTGTATTTAGGACCCATTCTAATCCAGTATGATTTCATCTTAACTTAACTGCAGTTGATCTTTGAACAATTCAGCGCTTAGGGATGCTGACTCCCTGCTTAGTAACTTATATTCGGCCTTCCATATTCGTGGTTTCTCCATGTCCGTGCTTCCCCCATGTCCGTGCTTCCACATCCTTGGATTCAACCAACCGCAAATTGTGTAGTCCTGTAGTCTTTACTATTGAAAAAAATGCACTTATAAGTGGACCTGCATAGTTCAAACCCGTGTGGTTCAAGGATCAACTGCAATTACATCTTCAAAGACCCTATTTTCAAATAAGGCCACATTCTGAGGTTCTGAGTGAGCATGAATTTGGTGGGGAGGACACTATTCAACCCCGTAGAGTTCACCCTCTGGTTCCCCCAATTTGCATCCATCTCATGTGGATGTATTTCATGTGCAGAAATACATTCATCTCATCCCAGAGCTCCCCACAGTTTAAATCCATTCAAGCATCAACTCTAAGTTCCAAATCTCATTTAGATATCATTTCAAAGAGTCTCAAATCATGTCATCTAAATTATCTAAACAGGGGTTCCCGTCGTGTTGCAGTGGAAACGAATCTGACTAGGAACCATGAGGTTTCGAGTTCCATCCCTGGCCTTGCTCAGTGGGTTAAGGATCCAGCATTGCTGTGAGCTGTGGTGTAGACGCGGCTTGGATCCTGTGTTGCTGTGGCTGTGGTGTAGGCTGACGGCTACAGCTCTGATTAGACCCCTATCCTGGGAACCTCCATGTGCCGTGGAAGCGGCCCTAGAAAAGGCAAAAAAAAAAAAAAAAAGAAAGATTTCAAAATCTGAATGATCCTTTGTGGTTCTACGCTCTGTCCTTTGGCTCCTCCAGGGAGACCTCACCCTCTCTAGCCTCTTTGTCTCCACAGCTCTGCCCTCAGAGCTGTTCTTCCACAATTCCATCCTGTGTCTGTCCCTTTTGTCCCAGGCTGGCAGTATTTCTATTGGTATGAAATTCTCAAAAACCTTGTTGGTCCTCTGTGATGTCAAGGAGGTCCTGGCCACCAGATGCAAGGATTCTTCATCGGATCCTTCCTGGAAAACCCCTATTCCTGGCCTGGATCCTACTCCTGGCTTCTGCTTAGATGGTTAATTGGATTCATAAGTCACATGCAGAATCTTCTGAGCAAATGTTTGTCTATGGACACCCTTGGTGTTCTCACTAGAGCACTTTTTCCATCTTTTATGATACTGATAGGTTGAAAGTTTTCCAAATCATCAAGGTTCCTCTTTGCTTGATTGTTCCTTTTTCAATTTCTCTTTTTCCTCTTGCACTTTGCTATCGGCTACAAGGAGATACCAGGCCATGCATTGTATGTGTCAGTCAGTGTTTTTTTTTATCAAGTTGGGGAAAATTTCAACCATTATTTCTTTGAATGTTATTTTTCTATGTCTTTCTCTCTCCTCTCCTTCTGGTACAACCATTATGCATATACACTTAACAGTGTCCTACACTTCTGCTCTTTTTTTTTTTTTCTTGTCTTTTTAGGGCTGCACCCAGCATATAGAGGTTCTCAGGCTAGGGGATGAATCAGAGCTATAGTCGCCGGCCTACACCACAGTCATAGCAACACGGGATCCCAGCTGTGTCTGCGACCTGCACCACAGCTCATGGCAATGCCAGATCCCCCACCCACTGAGCAAGGCTGGGGACTGAACCTTCGTCCTCATGGATACTAGTCAGATTCGTTTCTGACTCCAGAATTCCCACTTGGTTCCTGTACTGTCTCTTTATTGATATTCTCTTTGATGAGATATTGTTATCATAAATCCTTTGAATCTTTAGATATGGTTTCCTTTTGTTCTTTGAACATATTTATAATAAATGCTTTGGAGTCTTTGTCTGCTAAGTGCACCATCTGGGCCCCTCTAGGCAGTTTCTATTGCTTGCTCTTTTTATCCCCCTGTGTATGGAACACACTTCCCGGCTTCTTTGCATGTCTCATAATTTTTTTATTAAAAGGTGGACATTTTTGAAGTTCTCTTATGGCACAATGGGTTAAGGATCTGGCACTGTCACTACAGCAGCTTGGGTCGCTGCTGTGGCATGAGTTCAATCTCTGGCCCAGGAACTTTCACATGCCACAGGTGTGGCAAAAAAAAAAAAAAGGACATTTTTAGTAATAAATTATAAATAAACTTGTAAATAAATTATAGCAACTATGGATCCTGGTTTCCCATCAAGAAGGTTGTAGCTGTTGTTTGTTTCATTATTTGTTTATTTCTTTACTGGTTTGGCTGAACTACTTTTGCAAAGTCTATTTCCCCTGTGGCATGCAGCCTCTGATGCCCCTGCTCAGACATTTTCCCCCTTTTTGTTATTATTGCTGTTGTTTGGGTTTTTTTGGGTTTTGTGTGTTTTTTGGCTTTTCCGGGCTGTACTCAAGGAATATGGAGTTTCCCGGGCTAGGGGTCCAATCGGAGCTGTAGCCACCAGCCTACACCACAGCCAAAGCAATGCCAGATCTGAGCCACGTCTGCGACCTACACCACAGCTCAGGGCAATGCGGGATCCTTAACCCATTGAGCGAGACCAGGGATCGAACCCACAACCTCATGGTTCCTAGTCAGATTCGTTTCCGCTGAGCCATGACGGGAACTCCCTGTTTTGATTTTTTTTGGCCGCACTTAAGTCATGTTGAAGTTCCCAGGCCAAGGATCAAACCCACCTCACAGCAGCTTCAGTGAGCCACAGCACAGACAATGCTGGTCTTTTACCTGCTGAACCACGAGGGAATTTTAGCCTTGCCACCTGGGTTCACCCTGGGTTGGCCTCAGCTATTTATCAATCACAGGTTATACTTAAGGCCCTTTAGCCGGTTATATGCTTACACTTTATCATAAGACGTGTGTTGGGCTTGGAGACTGCTCTCATAGTTCAAGGAGTTTATTTTTTCTCCCCATGTTTGTCCAGAGCTTGGCTGTTCCTCTCTGATCACTCCTGATAGGATTCGGCCTCAGGCCTGCCCACAGTTGTCCCAGTTGCCAGGGATGAGTGTGATGTTACTTTGACGTCTGATTTCCTAGGATCTGCCCCTGGTCAGAGCAGCTTTTTCTTCAGTCAGTGTTTGGTCGGAGGTTGTATGTAAGCCCCTTGCGCCTGATGGGCCCTGTGTCAACACACCAGCCAGTGACTTGGGGATGTTTTCAATTCTGCTCCACGCCCTGCACTGATTGCTCTCGAGCCACCCGGCTCATGTGCTCATCCCTCCCAATCCCCAGAGTTGAATGGGCTTTCGGGAGGGCTCCTTTCGGCTTCTTCTTTCCCTGATTCTCTATTAAATTTCCAGCCACTCTGCCGTCTTATTTTGTACCATGGAGCTACCAGCTCCTCTTAATTGCTTGATGTCAAGATCTCTGTTTTCCGCGACACCGTTAAGCATAGTTCTCCAGGTTCTGTTCCAACAAAGTCTCAGGCGGATGTCTAACACTTTTTGCCTTAATGGGTTGCCTTTCCTCCTGGGCAGAACCCGTGTGCCACTGCTTCAGAGCTGGGGGGTGGGGCCCCATTTTCCCTGTTCTATGAGTGGGTAGGGGTGGGGGGTGCTACAGATCTCTGCCTGTTGCTTCTGGAGTAGAACTCCTACTCTACCCACTGGCTTGTGGGAGGGGGATGGAGTGATGGGACCCCAGTATTCTCAGCCTGCCATGCCTATAATAGAGCTTTGGCAACAGAGAACGAGGAGGATGAGAAGCGCCTCCTGGTAGTTGCAGCTGCTGGTAGTTGCAGCTCTGATTAGACCCCTAGCCTGGGAGCTTCCATATGCTGCAGGTGGGGCCTAAAAAGCAAAAAATTAAAAAAAAAAATAGAGCCCTTGGGAGGTCCCTTGTGGAACAGTGGGTTAAAGATCTGGCATTTTCACTGCAGTGGCTTGGGTCCCCTCGGTAGCGAGGACTAGAACTTTCACCTGCCGCAGGTGCAGTCAAAAAAATACAATAAAAATAAAATAAAAAAGAATAGAGCTCTCTGGGAGTTCTCTGGTGCCTCAATGAGTTAAGGGTCTAGCGTTGTCACTGTGTGGCTCTGGTTACAGCTATGGAACAGGTTCAATCCCTGGCCTAGGGAACTTCCCCAAAAAAGAGTAGAGATCCCCAGCAGAGTTTCCAGAAAAGGGACTGGGAGAGGAGGGCTAAGGGAATAAGGAGCCTGGTTCAAGTGCCGTGGACTGTCATTATCCTTCCTAAAATGCAGGTTTTCTCGTATAATATTTTTCTTTTTTTTCTTCTTGCATTTTAAAAACATTAAAGTGTAGTGATTTACTAATAAAGTTTTTTTTTTGTTTGGTTGGTTTTTTTATGGCCCCACCTGTGGCATACGGAAGTTCCTGGGCCAGGGATTGAATCCAAGCCGCTGCAGCAGCGATGCCAGATCCTTTAACTCACTCCATGATAGGAACTTGTATAATATTTTTCTGTTTGCTCCATGCCCTTGGAACAACTTCAAATTATTTTATTTTATTTTATTTTTTGTCTTTTTTTTTTTTTTTTTTTTTTTTTTAGGGCTGCACCTGCAGCATATGGAAGTTCCCAGGCAAGGGATCGAATTGGAGCTGCCAGCCAGTGCTGTGCCACGACAGCCACAGCAATGCCAGATCTGAGCTGAGTCTGTGACCTACACCACGGCTCACTGCAACTCCAGATTCTTAACCCACTGAGCAGGGCCAGGGATCGAACCTGAATCCTCATGGCTACTAGTCAGTTCTTTACTGCTGAGCCACAATGGGAACTCCTCAAATGATTTTAAATGACAGTGTGTGTTTTGTCTTACAGTTTTTACCAGTTAAGTTGTTTTGCTGAGAGAGGGTCCACATAACTCCTTACCATGCCGGTCTGGAAGTTCCCCTCTCTGTGTATTTTATTTAGAACAGTGCCCATCAGCGTAAGTGCTCAACAATGATAATTGTGTTAGATTTTGTTTCTCCCCATTTGTCCTTCAAGAGTCAGTGTTTTCCATCCTCAGTAAAGCCATCCTTAGTCTGTGACAGCAAGCCTGCCTCTGAATCCAATAGCATTTATTACGTGCTGCTTTGCCCAGTTAAATTAACCTTCTATGTATGGGTGCTGTCTCCTTGGCTGGGGCAAGAGATGCTCTTCCGCTTTTTTATCTTCCCAACACATATGATGCCCAGCAAATATTTGTGGAATGCTATGAACCCATAGTAATATAAATAATAGAGAAACAGTTTGTACCTGATAGCTCTGTAAATAATCCCAATGACACATCTACTCAGTAGCCTATTTTTTAAAGGACTGTTTCATCATAATTCACATGCCGTATAATTCACCCACTTAGAGTCCAAGTCAATAGTTGTTAGTATATTCACAAAGTTTCACAACCACCTACACAGTTTCACAACATTTTCATCACCCCCATTAGCAGTCATTCCCTATTTTTCCCTTCAAGCTCTCATCCGTAGGCAAATCCATTTTCTATCTCCATGGATTTGCCTATTCCAGACGTTTCATACAGATGGAATCAGATAATATGTGATCTTTTGGGTCTGGCTTCTTTCACTTAGCAAAATGTATTCAAAGTTCATTTAATTTGTAGTGTATTTCAGTAATATGTTTCTTTTTATTGCAGAATAATATTTTACTGTGTGGATAAAATATCCATTTTGTTTATCCACTCACCAGTTGATGGACATTGGAGTTGTTTCTACTTTTTAGCTATTATGAATTGTGCTACTAAACATTCGTGGGCAAGCATTTGTGTGGACATGTTCTCATTTCTCTTGGGTATATGCCAAGGAGTGGGATTGCTGGGTCGTATTGTATCTCTATGTTCAAACTTTTGAGGAACTGCCAAAGCAACTGCACCGTTTACACTGCCATGAACGGAATGTGAGGTTTCCGATTTCTCTGTATGCTCACTAACACTTGTTTCTATATGTCTTTTCGATACAGCCATCCTGGTGAGTATGAAGTAGTATCCTGTTAATAGTTTTAATTTGCATTTCCCCGATGGCAAGTGATGCTGAATATCTTTTCATGTGCATATTGGCCATCTGTATGTCTCTCTCCCTCTTTTTTTTTTTTTTTTTTTTTTTGCTTTTTAGGGCCACCCTTGGAGGTTCCCAGGCTAGGAGTCTAATAGGAGCTACAGCTGCTGTCCTACACCACAGCCACAGCAACGCCAGATCCCAGGTGAGTCTGCAGCCTACACCACAACTCATGGCAATGCCAGATCCTTAACCTACTGAGCAAAGCCAGGGATCGAACCTGCAACCTCATGTTTTATTTTATTTTTTGTCTTTTTGCCTTTTCTAGGGCCACTTCCCGTGGCATATGGAGGTTCCCAGGCTAGGGGTCAAATCGGAGCTATGGCCACTGACCTACACCATGGGATCCGAGCCGAGTCTGTGACATACACCACATCTCATGGCAACACTGGATCCCTAATCCACTGAACCAGGCCAGGGATCGGACCCGCAACCTCATGGTTCCTAGTCGGATTCGTTTCCTCTGTGCCACGACGGGAACTCCTCTTTTGTTTATTTTTTATTTTTGTTGTTGTTGTTTATTTTATTGAATAGTTTATCTGCAATGTTGTGTTAATTTCTGCTGGGCAGAGTGATTCAGTTATACATATATAAACATTCTGTATGCCTCCTTTGAAGAAATGTCTGTTCAATCCTTTGACCATATTTAATTTTTGTCTTTTTATTATTTGTGAGATTTTTATATATTCTACATACAAGTCCCTTATCACATATATGATTTACAAAAAATTTCTCTCCAATTTTGTTGGTTATCTTTTCACTTTCTTGAAGTGAAGCACTAAACGTTTTAATTTTGGTAATATCCAATTTATCTATTTTTCCTTTTTGTTGCTTGTTGCTATCGTTTATCCTTAAAAATCATGTATATGAACTTAAAAATATTTTTGGGTATGTCACCTCAGGCAAGAGAAACAAAAAGCAAAAATAAGTAAATGGAGGCGTTCCCCTTGTGGTGCAGCAGAAACAAATCCAACTAGTATCCATCAGGATGCAGGTTCAATCCCTGGCCTCGCTCATTGTCGTGAGCTGTGGTGTAGGTCGCAGACTCAGCTCGGATCCCTATGGTTGTGGCATAGGCTGGCAGCTGTAGCTCCGATTTGACCCCTAGCCTAGGAACCTCCATATGCTGGGGATGAGGCCCTTAATAGCGAAAATAAATAAATAGAATACATCAAACTAAAAAGCTTTTGCACAGTGAAAGAAACTATCAAAAAAATGAAAAGGCCACCCAATGGACAGAGGAAAAATTTGCAAATGACACATCTAATAAGAGGTTAACATCCAAAATATACAAACAACTCTTAGAACTCTACATCAAACAAAAAACCCCCAAATAATCTGATTTAAAAATGGGCAAAGAATCGGATGGGCATTTTTCCAAAGAAGACATACAAATGGCCAATAGGCAGGTGAAAAGATGCTCAACATCGCTAATCAGGGAAATGCAAATCAAAATCACAGGGAGATATCACCTTATATTTGTCAGAATGGCTATTATCAAAAAGACAGCAAATAGCGCGTTCTCTGGTGGCCTAGTGGTTAAGGATCCAGCATTGTCAGTGCTGTGGCTTGGGTCACTGCTGTGATGCTGGTTTGATCCCTGGCCTGGGAACTTCCACGTGCCTCAGGCATGGCAAAAAATAATAATAATAATAACTGGGCAAAATGTGGAGAAAAGGTAACGCTTGTGCACTGTTGGTAGAAATGTAATTTGGTGTAACCGCTATAGAAAACAGCATGGGAGTTCCCGTCGTGGCGCAGTGGTTAACGAATCCGACTAGGAACCATGAGGTTGCGGGTTCGGTCCCTGCCCTTGCTCAGTGGGTTAACGATCCGGCGTTGCCGTGAGCTGTGGTGTAGGTTGCAGACGCGGCTCGGATCCCGCGTTGCTGTGGCTCTGGCGTAGGCTGGTGGCTACAGCTCCGATTGGACCCCTAGCCTGGGAACCTCCATATGCCGCGGGAGCGGCCCAAGAAATAGCAACAACAACAACAACAACAAAAAAAAAGACAAAAAGACAAAAGACAAAAAAAAAAAAAAAAAAAGAAAACAGCATGGATATTCCTCAAAAAAGCAAAAATAGAACTACGGTCCCAACCAGAAATTCCACTTCTGGGTATTTATCCAAAGAAAATGAAAACACCAGTTTATTTATTTATTTATTTATTGTCTTTTTTTGCTATTTCTTGGGCTGCTTCCACGGCATATGGAGATTCCCACGCTAGGGGTCTAATCGGAGCCGTAGCCACCAGCCTACGCCAGAGCCACAGCAACGCGGGGTCCAAGCCACGTCTGCAACCCACGCCACAGCTTACGGAAACGCCAGATCGTTAACCCACTGAGCAAGGGCAGGGATCGAACCCGTAACCTCATGGTTCCTAGTCGGATTCGTTAACTACTGCACCACGACGGGAACTCCGAAAACACCAGTTTAAAAAGATATTTGCACCCCTGTGTTCAGTGCAGCATTGTTAATTTTTTCTTTTTTGGCCGCCCCATAGCATATGGAGTTCCCAGGCCAGGGATCAGATCTGTGCCACAGTTGCAACCCAAGCTGTAAGTGGCAATGCTGGATTCCTAACCCACTCTAATCCCTTAACTCTGGCCAGGGATTGAAGCTGGGTCCCAGAAATCCCAAGACACTGCCAAACCTGTTGCACCACAGTGGGAACTCCGGTGCAGCGTTATTTATAATAGCCAAGATATGGGAGCAATCTAAGTATCTATAGCTAGATGAATGAATAAAGAAGTTATGTGTATATATGTGTGTGTGTGTGTGTGTATACACACATAGGAATATTACTCAGTCATAAAAAAGAATGCAATGCCATTTGCATCAACATGATCAGACCTAGAGGGTATTATATTAAATGAAATGTCAGGCAAATATTGTATGATTTCACTTATACATGGAATCTAAAAACAAAAGAAATGAACAAACATAACAAAAGAAACTGAATTATAGATACAGAGAACAAACATGTGGTTGCCAGAAGGGAGGGAGGGAATAAATAGGTGAGGGAGATTAAAAGATGTTAATTTCTAGCTGCAAAATAAATGAGTTGTAGTTATGAAATATACAGTGTGGGGAATATAATTATGTAATATTTTTGTATGGTGACATATTGTAACGACTTATCGTGGGGATCTTTCGGAAATGTATAGAAATACTGAATCACTATGTTTTGTAACAGGACCTAAAATAGCATTGTGGGTCTGTTATGTTTCAAAGACAATAAACAAAATCATAGAAAAAGAGATCCGATATATAGTTACCAGAGGTGGGTGGTGGACGGGAAGGTGGAATCAAATGAAAGCAGTCAAAATGTAAAAACTTCCAGTTATAAAATAAATAAGTACAATGGATGTGATGTACAATATGATCAATGTAATCAACACTGCTATTAATGTTCACTATAAGGTTACGTACAAAAGTTAAGAGAGGAGTTCCCGTCGTGGCGCAGTGGTTAGCGAATCCGACTAGGAACCACGAAGTTGCAGGTTTGATCCCAGGCCTTGCTCTGTGGGTTAAGGATCTGGTGTTGCCGTGAGCTGTGGTGTAGGTTGCAGACGCGGCTCGGATCTGGCGTTGCTGTGGCTGTGGTGTAGGCCGGCGGCTACAGCTCCTAATGGACCCCTAGCCTGGGAACCTCCATATGCCGCAGGAGTGGCCCAAGAAATGGCAAAAAGACAAAAGAAAAGAAAAGAAAAGAAAAGAAAAGAAAAACACTTGTGAACAATATGCTCATTTGTTGACACACGCCATCTACCCAAATGAAAGACATTTTAGCAGAAAGGAAATGTATTGGCCATAAATTTTGAGAAAGGTCAAACGACAAAATCATGGGAAGGCCAAGGTCATGGATCAACCTCTTTCTGAATTTCTTCTAGCACTGAGGTAGGAGGTAGATGGGCCCCTGGGCTGAGAACAGCTGGGACTTGTTAGGCCATGTCAGCTAGGCCTTGTTTCTCTTTGACACTCCAAGGAAAAAGCTAGTTGAGGGAGCTGAGCTCAGTTGGAGTAGAGAGAGCCTTAGAACTGCGGGAAGAAGGAGGCGGAGGCTGGAGCGGTGAGATTGCAAGCGGAGTTGGTTGACCAACAGAGTGGTCGGGAGCTCCGAGCAAGCGAGACTCAGGCTCCCCCCGCCACAGGGGAGTGCTTGGTTTTTTTATAGACCAGGATTGTTTTGTTGAGCCATGTAGTCTGTGGCCTTGGGGGTATCTTTGTCTTTGGGAACTCATCTGTTACTTGGGCCTGTTTGATAAGGAGTCTGTGGCCTCTTAGGCCTTGTTTCACTTTCCACTTAAGAAAGATGACCATTCAATCACTCCTGGGGTCAAACAGATCTCCCCAATTACACATGCAGGGTAAGACTCCAGGGGGTCAGGAAGGGAGGGGACGCCAGGCCATAATAAGTCCTGATACCATCCCAGCATCCTTTGCTTTGGAATCCATCTTCGTCAAAAGATGTGCACACATATTGGGGAGGGTCCTGCACCCACACTCCTCTTTTAATTTGTTTTATTTTTATTTTTTGTCTTTTGTCTTTTTAGGGCCACACCCATGGCATATGGAGGTTCCCAGGCTAAGGGTCGAATTGGGAGCTGCGACTGTGACCTACACCAATGCCAGATCCTTAACTCACTGAGTGAGGCCAGGAATTGAGCCCGAGTCCTCATGGTTACTAGTTGGGTTCCTTAACCACTGAGCCATGTCGGGAACTCCCGCACTCCTCTGTAGGGTGTGTGTTACTTCTTTGCTTCAGACTTAAATAAATTGCTTCTCTGTGTGCTCTCCCACATGCTGTACTGTGACTCTAACAATAAACTTTATACCTGTTTTTACAGTCTTTGCCTCCTTGAAACATTCTTTTTTTCAACATGGGGCGAGAATCAGGGCAATTCTTCTTCTAGCCTCTAGTAAGTCTAGTGGTTAGGATTCCTGGTTTTCAACCAGGCTGCCCAGGTTCAATCTCGGAGCAGAAAATTAAGATCTCAATCCAAGCCATCACTCACTGCTGCCTCTCTGAGATCAGCACCAAGGTGACCTTTTCAGGTCTTTTGTCACTTGTTTTAGCTGCATATCCAGAAACACTATCTCTGGCAGGTTCCAAGTTTTACAAGTTACAATTCTGATACTACAGAGGTGCTGCTCACATGGTCCATGAGTCCATATACCAAATAGGAGCAAATCTGCTGCTTGCCCCCAGACCCTCATAGCACAAGCCACCCAGCCATGCACCCCATATAAAAAGCTAATTTAGGAGTTCCCATGTTGCTCACTGGGTTAAGGATCTGGCCTTGTCACTTCAGTAGCATGGATCACTGCTGTGGTGCTGGTTTGATCCCTGGCCTGGGAAATTCTGCTTGCCATGGGCGTGGCCAAAGGAAAAAAGCTATTTTCTGGAAAGATATATAAGAGTTAATTGGTCACAAGGCATAAAGGAGAGAGACTGTTCCTTTTTATTTATCAAGTACCTTTTTTAAATCATGTACCTGAATTAGGTTAAAAAGAAAAAAAAGATTCTTTAATGTCTAGAAGGGGAAAAACATGTATAGGAGAAAAGATGGGGCAGAAAAATCTCTAAATGCCAGCATGTGATAGATGCACTAAGAGGATGGAGTCATATAGGATTGTTTCCTTTTTTCAGTTTTTTCCAAGTTTTTTGTGAAGTGATTATATAACCCTATACCAAATATAATCTTTTTAAAAAACAGAACAAGGGAGTTCCCATCATGGCTCAGTGGTTAACAAATCTGACTAGGAACCATGAGGTTGCAGGTTTGACCCTTGGTCTCCCTCAGTGGGTTAAAGATCTGGCGTTGCTGTGGCTGTGATGTAGGTCAGGGGCTACAGCTCTGATTAGACCCCTAACCTTGGAACCTCCACATGCCACAGGTTCGGCCCTAGAAAAAGACAAAAAAAAAAAAAAAAAAAAAAAAAAAAAAGAACCATAGAAAAGCTGAAGAAACCCTTTTACAAAGGAAGAAATAAACATGGAGTTCCTGTTGTGGCTCAGTGTGTGACGAACCTGACTAGAATCCATGAGAATGCAGGTTCAATCCTTGGCCTCGCCCAGTGGGTTAAGGATCCGGCGTTGCTGCAAGGTGCGGCATAGGTTGAGGATGCGGCTCACATCCCAGATGCTGTGGCTGTGGCTTAGGCCAGTGGCTAAGACTCCCATCCACCCCCTAGCCTGGGAACATCCATATGCTACAGGGGAGGTCCTAAAAAAGACCCCAAAAAAAGAATAAATAAATAACAAATACATAATCACCTTCCAAATTAATCATTTGAGAGAAAAAAATCTGGATTTCTGTATTTTAGTTTTGCATAAAAGAAAGCTGACCCAGAATCACTCTGCCCTTTTGGTGCTGGCGGTCATGACTTGCTGGCAAGTTGTGAGTCAGAGAACTGAGCAAGGCAGCTTTTCCACAGGCCGTGTTAGCCCAAAACTGGTTCTGCTAATAAGCTGGGGAAGAGTGGTGAGGTTCAAAAGCCTAGAGTTGATGGTAAGCTCCTTTAGTATAAAATAACTGGGGTTAAGAACGAAGTTGGTTTGGCTACTCTAGCTTTACTGCTGGGCAGGAATCTACTCAGCCACAGATACAGCTGAGGGATGACCTTGGACTGTACTTCACCAGCTGGCAGATTTCCTTCAGGCTTAGCCTTAGCCTTCCCTCTTTCTCCTTCTTTCTTTTCTGGAAAATCTCCTTTTATATGGATTCCCCATAAGCTTCTTGATCATTAATCATTAATGTAGCTAGTCACTAATCCCTACATCGTGACCTAACAAAGATCCATGGGGCTTCTTCTCTCCAGAAGGTTCACCGTGGCTTTTACTCTATCATCCGCCAAATCAACATCTAGAAGCAGAAAGGGCAAGATAACCGAACAGAAGACGACTGAAGTGACCACATTTCTTTTTTTTTTTTTTTTTTGCTTTTTATGGCTATACCTGCGATATATGGAAGTTCCCAGGCCAGGGATTGAATTGGAGTTGCAGCTGCCGGTTTATACCACAGCCACAGCAACAGTGGATCCGAGCTGCATCTGCAATTTATGCTGCAGCTTGCGGCAACGCCTGATCCTTAACCCACGAAGTGAGGCCAGGAATAGAACCTGCATCCTCAGAGAGGCAGCATCGGGTTCTTAACCTGCTGAGCCCCAGTGGGAACTCCTGAAGTGACCATAGACCATGCAGATCCAGGCAGGATGGATCAAGGGCTGGAAGAGAGCTGGCTCTTTTCCTTCTCCTCCAAGACTCATCCCCACCCCCAGGCTGTGGACATGGGGGAGCACAGTGGATGTGATGGCATTGGTTTTCCCATGGGACTCAGTGTTATTTTATTTATTTATTTTTGGCTGCCCCCATGGTATGCAGAAGTTCCTGGGCCAGAGATCGAATCCACACCATAGCAGTGATAACTTAACCCACTGAGCCACCAGGGAGATCCACTCTGTTATTTTAGAATTCCAAACTTAAGAGACATTTTAACCTTCTTTATATTTGTTTATTTGCCTTATTACTTTATCGCCACCGTATTTTACGCATCCGAGCAAACTCCTACATGGGTTGCCTATGTTTGCATATTAACACCAATACAAAACCTCAGAGCATCTGATCACTTAAGGATGTCCCAGAACTGTGTCTGACCCTTTTAACCCTCCCCCTCAAAGAATCAAGTTGATTTTCAAAGGAACTGGCCAGTTTCTGTTCACAGGGACATTCTTAACCTTCCGATGGGTGAGGTGGGACAAGGTGAGTGGCAGAGAATACTGGCCTGGAACCAAAACTCAGAATGGGCAAACAGCTGGAATAGAAAGTGACCCCTTTTTATTGATTGATTGCTTTTTAGGGCCACACCAGCAGCATATGGAGGTTCCCAGGCTAGGGGTGGACTCGGAGCTGCAGCTGCTGGCCTGCACCACAGCCACAGCAACGTGGGATCCAAGCTGCATCTGCGACCTACAACACAGCTCAGGGCAGCACCGGATCCCCAACCCACTGAGTGAGGCCAGGGATCAAACCCACATCCTCATAGGCACTATTGGGGTTCATAACCCGCTGAGCTACAATGGGAACTCCAGCAGTCACCCGTTTTTGACACAAATCTGGAAGCTCTGGAGACTCAGCCTGTCTCCTGGAGTTAATTCAAATTTGATTTTACTTACTGGAATATGGTTCCTTTCTCTGGTCCTGTTTTAAGCTCAGGTCATGATGTCCTGGGATTAGGGGAGCCGGAAAGGCTATAAGGGGCATAGGCCCAGCATGTGGAGGGGCTCAGGGCAGACAAATCTGAGGAGTTCTCAGAGGATGCCAAGATTCCACATCCTTGTCAGGCAGGACAGCTTGTACAGAGCCAGGGGCATCTGAGCCTCAGCCAAGATTTAAGGAGGAAGAGAAAGGATCCCAGAAACAACAAAATAACATTGTGAAATGTAAGGAAGCTGGCAAATGCAATGTGGCAGAATTTGTTCGGGGTATTAAAATTGCAGGTCTGACTATGACTAGGATGACACTGCCAGCTCAGGGCGAGGCCTGATTGGCCAGGCCGCCCTCCAATAGCTCTGACCTCATATTACACAGGCTCCTTCGGTAATTGCAGGGACCAAAAAGGCTCTTCCTTAAAGACAGAAATCTCTCCCATCCTAGGTCTGATGCTGGACCCTGAAACAAGCTTGTTCCTTTAAGGGGAGTGTTTCTGCCACATTGAATCCATTGTCCCTCTTGAAATGCAAATACATATTTGGAGCTGTGACAGGGAATGGGTAAGAAATAAGCCTTAGCAGCTATCAGCACTTGAGCATGAATTTGTTTAGGAACAAAGAAACATTTCCTGAGGACCAGATACAAAAGGGGACCAGGAAGTTTCGGGAGTTTGCTGCTGTTTGTGGTGGTGGTCGTTGGTTGTTTGTTTTGTTTGCTGGGGAGGAGGGAACAGGTTGAAGGATGGCCCAGAACAAAAGCAGAGCTGTGTACTGTAGGAGGCACTCCAAGGTATTAGAGTCCTTGCCCTCAAAGAATATACAATTCAGGCTCTAGTGAGATAAACCACTGACATCCACAAAAGCAGTCATTGCAAAAGGAAGGATGAACTGGGATATACTGAAGCGCAGAGTCACGCAGAAGGAGTCCGTGGCAGGGAAAGGCTCTCTTGGCCTCCCCACGGAGCATAGTGTTTGCTGGAGAAAAGGATTGTAAAGAGAAGGGTGAATTTAGCAAGAGACATTCTTGGGCTGGTCTCTGTTTGCTAAGAAGAGCCGACCACCCTGGCCTGCCGAGCCCTATGCAAGCCACATCACCATGAAAATGCCAGGGTTCCACTGCCCTTTGCTTCCAAGAACCCTACTGACCTCTGTGGTTCCACAGGCCACAGGGTTTTCTGATCAATCAATAGGCCAGAACTTTATGAGTGAGTCAGGTGCTCCACCTGCCTTTAACCAACGAACCAGCACCAACCAACCACCGCCATCAGAGGCGGGCAAGAGGGAGGCCTTGGCATCTCTGGGGAGTCGGCCCTGCTCAGTTCTATATTGTCCTGGGCTAGGGGTCCTGGCACCCTGGATAGGGGTTCTCCTCTGCACACCCCAAAACAGCAGCTGGGCTTATTAAAATGTGCCAACTGGCTTATAAGTCAGTCCCTTTAGGCTCTTTTGGTCCCCAAGCCATACAGCCTCAGAGATTTAAAGGCCTTCAGGAAGTATCAAGGCAACTTCCCCAGGAAGCCTCACCGCTACCATTTTACAAAGAAAGAAACTGAAGCACAGAGAGATTAAGGGGCTTGTTTGAGTCACACAGCTACTTAGCTGCAGATTTGGAACTAGAACCTAGGTTTCAACACCCACTCAATGTTCTTTGTTCTAGACTCTAGCCTCTGCCCTCTAGTTATTTTTGGTGTAAGAGAAAAGGGTTATATTTGCGGCTCTAGGAATGCTTCCCCTCTTGGATTGAATTCTGATTTCCTCCTCTCAAGGCTCATTGAAAGCCACATAGAAAATTTCTCCACTGGATTTGAGTGTTTAAAAAAAATGAATCGAAAGGAAAAAATAGCAAATCTGGTATCCTAATGAGATAATGAATGCGCAAGCACTTTGAAAGAGGTACAGCACTTCAATGCTTTTCAAATATAAGGGATTCTTATGCTCTTGAGAGAAATGCATAGGGCTTACCGGGTGGGGGTAGGGGCCTGGCAGAGATGGTGAATCACAGACTGTGGGAAGGAGGGTTTTCTCCAGAAAGCTGACTCATTTCGTGGTTATCCCAGACTTAGAGAGCCAAACTTTCTGGGGTTATTTCCCACCTCAGTAAGGAAAGGGTAGTGGGTTCTTTCTGGGGTCCAGCATCGCAGGAAAAGCTGCCCACACTATAGGGGCGGATCACCTGCCTCTGGACTGCCCAGGCCAACCCTGGTTACCACCGTTAACGGTGGTTCATCTGGCCTTTAAGATCCAGCTTTGAAAGAGCCCCACAGTGCTTCTTTCTTCTGGAGCTGCTAAAAAGAGGTCATCAGGCAATTGCCAGAATTAAAAGAATCAGTGGCTAAGCTATAAAAACAGGCCTCCTAGATCTGGCTACGTCATGGCGATCTTGCGTGCGGAATGAATTCCTAAGGAAAAGTGAGGGTTGTTGATACCCACAGCACGCTTCGGGGTGGAATGTGGGGCACTCAGTACTTGTCTGAGTCCATTTGGCTGCTCTAATAAAATACCGCAGACTAGGTAGCTTATAAACAACAGAAATGTCTCTCTCACAGGGAAAATCAAGATCAAGTCTCCCCACAGATCTGGTGTCTGATGAGAATCTGCTTCCTGGTTCCTAGAGGGTCGTCTTCTTGCCGTGTCTTTCCAGGGCTGGAGCAAGGAGCTAGCTCCTCTCTCATGACTTGTCATCTCCCAAAGTGCCCCCACCCCAACACCACCACATTGGGCATTAGGTTTCAACATATAAATTTGGGAGGGGGGAGCTCCCATTGTGGTGCAGTGAAAATAAATCCAACTAATAACCATGAGGTTTGAGGGTTCGATCCCTGGCCTCGATCAGTGGGTTAAGGATCTGGAGTTGCCATGAGCTGTGGTTTAGGTCGCAGATGCGGCTCGGATTCCGTGTTGCTGTGGCTGTGGTGTAGGCTGGCGGCTACAGCTCCGATTGGACCCCTAGCCTGGCAACTTCCACATCTGCAGCTGAGGTCCTAAAATAATAATAATAAATACATAAATAAATAAATTTGGGAGGGGACAAAATATTCAGTCTATAGCAACTCTTTTTCCGTTGCAAGCTGATTGGCAATCCCTTTCAATCTGACTTGGGCAAAATAAATTAATTTTATTGACTCACCTAACTGAAAAGTCTAAGGATAGGGCTAATTTCAGGCACCATTGGATCTTGGGGCTCAAACAATGTTCACCCCATCTCTCAGCTCTGCCCCCTCTCAGGATCACCTTCAAATCTGTGTAGCCCTCCATGACAGCAGTTCACCTATAATGCTAGGGGTCCCAGCAAAAGAGAGGGGGAATCTCTTTCAGTAATGCTCCCCTCCTCCATCGAATTCATTCTGATTGGACCAACTCAAATCACATCAATTCCTATGTTCAGGGTGACCAGAACAGGGTCCTACACCCTAAATCCAGGGCCCAAGGGTGTCCCCCTTAAACACTTAGCTTGAGAGGGAATGTAGAGTGATTTCCCAAAGGAAATCTAGAATGCTAGTACCAACATGGGGAATGGATGCTGGGCTTGGAAAAATAATGGACAAGGATTTAATTCTACTCACATAAGCATTTGAAACATTTTCTCCCCCGCAAATCAGAATGGCCCGATTTCAAACTCTTTAGATTTGTCTGAGCTCTATCATCCTTTGATTTCTGGATGGTTGAATGGAGAGCATACAGAATAAATGTTTTCAAAATGTATAATATTTATAGTATGAATTGTAGATATAGGGCTGGAAGACCCTCTCAGGAATATTTGCATTTAATAAGTGATTCTACATCTTAATTTTTTTGTTGTCGTTGCTTTTTTGGGCCACACCTGCAGCAAATGGAAGCTCCCAGGCTAGGGGTTGAATTGGAGCTACAGCTGCCGGCCTATGCCACAGCCACAGCCACAGCAACACAGGATCTGAGCTGCCTTGGTGACCTACACCACAGCTCATAGCAATGTTGGATCCTTAGTCCACTGAGCCAGGCCAGGGATTGGACATGCGTCCTCATGGATACTAGTCGGGTTCATTACTGCTGAGCCACAATGGGAACTCCTTAATTTTTTATTTTTTTGGCTGCATCCAGGCCAGGGATCAAACCTGAGTCACGGAATCCAAGCCACATCTGTGACCTATGCCATAACTGCAGCAATGGCGGATCCTTAATCCATGGTGCTGGGCTAGGGATCAAACTGGCAATGCCACAGGGATGAGCCGGATCATTAACCCACTGTGCCACAGGAAACTCCTCAACATCTTAAAATAAGATTAGATTATGATTGGATTAGCAAGTGTGGGATGGTGATAAAAGAGGGAGAAGTAGGGGAAGGGAAGCCTTATGGACTGCCTCAAATGACACAAATGGGATACCACTACATGGGATATTCATTTTTCAAATAATAAATATTTTCTTTCTTCAACTCTTGGACAATCCCAATTAAAACAATGGGTCCAATTTTAATCTAAAAATGGCACAATAAATAGTGTCTAAAAATTCTAAAAATATAGGGAAAAGTATTTGCAGAGTATATATATATATATGTCTACATATACTTATGCATATAAAATGAACTTTTTTTCACATTATCCATTGTTTCAAATTTAGAGATATTTTGCCAAAAAGATGTCTTGGGGACTTAAAAAAAAATTGAACATATTATTTGAAAAGCTAATTTTATTTTTTCCTTTTGTCTGTACCCACAGCATGCAGAAGTTCCTGGGCCAGGGATGGAACCAGAGCCAGAGCATTGACCTGAGCCTGTCACAACAGTGACAACACCAGGTCCTTAACCCAATATGCCACCAGGGAACTCCAACACAATTTAAAAGTCAATTTACCCTACGTTTCCTAACTTTTCAGGCACCTAGCACTTAGAACAGTGATTGGCACATAGTAAGTTACAAATGTCACTTTCCTCTGACTGCTTAAGAGCTATGACCTTTGCAGGGAGGGTCCCCTCCTCAAGCTGAACGATTCTGGTCCTACAGTCCCATTTTGGAAACTCTTTTTTTTTTTTTGTCTTTTTGCCATTTCTTGGGCTGCTGCTATGGCATATGGAGATTCCCAGGCTAGGGGTCGAATTGGAGCTGTGGCCACTGGTCTACACCAGAGCCACAGCAATGTGGGATCCGAGCTGCGTCTGCGACCTACACCACAACTCACAGCCATCCTTAACCCACTGAGCAAGGCCAGGGATCAAACGCAAAACCTCGTGGTTCCTAGTCGGATTCGTTAACCACTGAGTCACGACGGGAACTCCCATTTTGGAAACTCTTAAAGTATCATGTCTCCAAAGAACTTTGTCTGCCTACACTAGAACTTGCTGTTTCTGGAGGGTGAAGTGATATGTATAGAAAGAATGCTACAGATACAGCCAAGAAGAGTAAGTGAGCAAGTGATACTAGAAACCACTGATTTTATAAATAACCAGAAAGCTTTTCTTAGGGCTGCACCTGCGGCATATGGAAGTTCCTGGGCTAGGGTCAAATTGGAGCTGCAGCTACTGGCCTACACCACAGCCATGGCAACACAGGACCCAAGCCGCATCTGTGATCTATGCAGCAGCTTGCAGCAATACTCAGTGAGGCCAGGGATCAAACCTGAATCCTTATAGAGATTGTCAGGTTCTTAACCCACTGAGCCACAATGGGAACTCCAAGAAAGCTTAATTTGGAGCAGACACTGACCACTTTTTTTCAACAATACACTTCATTTATTTTATACGTAGGAAATATAGTCACATGGTTCACCGTCAAAAGATGTGCAAACTGTTCTATCCCTGCCCTCCAGCCTGTTTTCTTCCTTGTGTGTCTGGGTAGAGGGAAGTGGTTTTGATTCATTGCTTCTGCCTCCTTCTAGAGCTACTCCATACACTCCCAGATCCACAGTCCTTCATCACAAATCCTTAGGGACAGATAGGTTTCAGAATCCAGAACATTTCAGATTTTAGGCTGTAGGAGTTCCCTTGCGGCTCAGTGAGTTAAGGATCCAGCGGTCCACATCCACAGTTGTTGCTGCAGTGGCATGGGTTCAGTGCTGGCCTGGGAACTTCCACTTGCCTCGGTCACAGCCAAAAAGAAAAACAAAAGATTTACGCTGTAATAAGGTGTGTACAACACGGATTCCAAAGGCTAGGCTCTGACTAGGAGGACCAGTCATCCTGGTTTGTCCTGGACTGTTTCAGATTGAGCACAAAGTCCCACATCCTGGGCATCCCCTCAGCCCCAGGCAATCAAGGCCAATCTGACCACTTTTTAATTTTTAACCAAGTTTTTAATGAATGGCTCCTTTGCCTTTGCTGCTTCCTGACATGAATTCAAGATGGTTTTAAGGTCACTTTCCTTTTCCCTTGGTTTTCAGATTCCACCTCTCTTTCAAACCACTAGGCAAAACCCTCTGACAAACATCAAATTCCACATCAAAGTGAACACTTACAAACACTTTTTGCACTCACTAAGAATTAACCTCCAAATAACTACGTACGAAAAATTAGCAGTATTACCGGGACAAGCAATTACAGAATTCTTTCCCTTGTTGTTTAAGAATTCCAGATACGCTCCAAGATGCTGTCTAGGTCTCTGGAAAATATTAAAAATCAAACTTATTTTTGTGAAAAATATCCATGTATGTGCATGCAGGTGCCTAGAAAAAACTCTGGAAGACAGCGAGCTTACAGATGATTTTAATTTTTTTCTTTTTTATTGTTTGTATTTTTTTGTAATGAATGTGTCCTAATTGTATAGCAGCTTAACGTATTTTTCTTTTTGAAAGAGGGGCTGGTATGTTGTTTCCAGAATTATCTTGATTCTTTTCAAATTTAGTTCCTGTAATCATTAGTAAAGCAGAGCCCAAATTGTGTTTCAAATCAGAACAATTTAGCTGAGCTTGTAGCTAGATTGTGTGCTCTTTAGATTTTGCCGAAGGCTGTATTTTTTTCAAATGTGTACCCCAGTACTCAGCACAATGCTCGATGTATAATGCGTGCCCACAGCATGTGTGCTACACCGTGTTTGAACACATTTTTTGGGGGCGGGGGGGCTTACACTTGCAGCATGTGGAAGTTCTAGGGGCGGGGGGGGGGGCGCTTACACTTGCAGCATATGGAAGTTCTCAGGCTAGGGGTCGAATCAGAGCTGCAGTTGCTGGCCTATACCACAGCCACAGCAATGCCAGATCCAAGCCGAGTCTGCGACCTACACCACAGCTCATGGCAACGCCAGATTCTTAACCCACTGAGCGAGGCCAGGGATCAAACCCATATCTTCATGGATACTAGTTTGATTCTTAACCTACACCACAGTGGGAACTCCTTGTTTCAATACTTCTATAAGCATAACTTCATTCTGGATACAAGGATGCAAATTATTTTCACAGGTTAAATAGCTTAACTCTATTATCACAGGTTTTCCTCCGTGGTTAATGTCCACAAAAAGTACCACAGAGAATACTATCCTGTTGCAAATATGTCACCCTGAAAAAGTGAATCACAACTCTCCTTTAATAAAGGTGACATGAAATTTAAGACTAGTGAAACTAGTGAAAACTGCTAGTGGTGCAAGTTTTCTAGTGGTCAGTGAGTTAAGGATCTGGTGTTGTCACTGCTGCGGTGAGGGTTTGATCCTTGGCCTGGGAATTTCTGCATGCTAAAGGTAAGGTCAAAAAAAAAGAAAGAAAGAAAGAAAACCTTAGAAGAGTAATCTCTACCCTAGCAATTACTGTGACAAGTATATGGATTTCATAAACAGAATGAATGCATTCAATGAAATCCTATTTATTTATTGCCTTTTTGGTCTTTTCTATAGGGCTGCACCTGCGGCATATGGAGGTTCCCAGGCTAGGGATCTAATAGGAGCTGTAGCCACCAGCCTACGCCAGAGCCACAGCAACACCAGATCCAAGACGCGTCTGTGTCCTACACCACAGCCCATGGCAACACCGGATCCTTAACCCACTGAGCGAGGCAAGGGATCGAACCTGCAACCTCATGGTTACTAGTTGGGTTCGTTAACCACTGAACCACGATGGGAACTCCTGAAACCCAACTTATCTTTCAAAAAGAGACAAGTTGCATCTGTTTTAATGTAATGAAATCACATTCAGAAAGAACTGATAACACTTGAAATGCAAAGTTCAATTATAACTTCAATATTTTATTTTTTCCATATCATTCCATTAAGAATTTGTGATAGGAGTTCCCGTCGTGGCTCAGTGGTTAGCGACTCTGACTAGGAACCACGAGGTTGCAGGTTCGATCCCTGGCCTCGCTCAGTGGGTTAAGGATCCGGCGTTGCCAAGAGCTGTGGTGTAGGTTGTAGATGTGGCTCGGATCCCGTCTTGCTGTGGCTGTGGTGTAGGCCAGCAGCTACAGCTCTGATTCGACCCCTAGCCTGGGAACCTCCATGTGCCACAGGTGTGGCCCTAAAAGAAAAAGACAGAAGGAACAAAAAAGAATCTGTGACCGACTCTGTTTGCTTGAAGAACTCATAAGGCCTTCCCCTTGCAAGGGACTGCAGGTCCTCCTAAGAACCCGTCGCTATTACTTCTCATTGCCCGTAGGCCTGTAAGGTTTAACTTACAGCACGTCTCATGCATGAGGTACAGAGAAGAACCTGTTAAGAAATGAGATACAGCCTGAACTGCATTCTTTTCCAATTTATATCCATCAATTCCCAGACTGGAGAAAGTTCACAGACCCAGAGCTTATGGGTGAACTTACCAATTTATATGAACCAAGGAAATATGTGTAGGAGTGAACCCCAAGAGCATGGGATCGAGGTGAAAGAAGTATAAAGTTGGACCAAGGCAATGTATTGATATAGGCTCCTGAAGAAGAGATGCCGATTTAATATGTTAGCTCAAGATGCTGAAAATGGTTCTTGCCATTAGTTTGGTTACATAACAGAAATATGGACCCAAAGATGGCCTAGACTGAATCAATTTTCCTTAGCAAGATACTATACTATACTATATAGAGCAAGTATACACACACACATACTATAGCGAGTAGAGTATAGCACGTAGCAAGTTTTCTCAACCTTGGCAGTATTAACATTTTGGGCTGGGTAGTTCTATTGTGCGGAGGGCTGCCCTGTGCACTGTAGGTTGCGTAGTAGCAAAGCCAAGACCAGGGTGAAGTGAGGAAGGCAACTAGTTCTGTGTTCTGAGAGCATCATTCACCTCATCCTAGTCCTGGCCCTGTTTAGCTGTATCCCTGACCTCTCTCCACTAGATTCCAGTAGCACCCTTCTAGTTGTGACGACCAAAATTTTCTCCAGACATTGACAAAAGCCTCTTGGGGGCAATACTGCCCCCAGTTGAGAACCACTGCTCTAGAGGAAAATTTCTAAAAGCTTAGGCAAAGTTAGAAGGTTAAAGTAGCTTTATCATGGAAGGCTTGCTCACCCACCCTTGACTATGACCCCCAGGACAATGAGAAAGTATGTTTGTAGGGAGAGGTCCAGCTTCTTTAAGGAATTCTGAGATGGCTCTTCTCTGTAGGCCAGGAATGCCAGTAAGAACTGCAATCACTAGACTGGGTTCCCTGAATTCAGTGGGGATGATGAGGTCCCCAGGGTGACAAGGGCCAAGTGGTAGCACTTAATTGTCAAAGATAATTTGGTCACTGTAATTGACAAGAGAACCAGAGTAATACAACAGTCTGACTCACAGAGATTTTTTTTTTTGTCTATTTTTTTAGGGCTGCACCCAAGGTATATGGAGGTTTCCAGGCTAGAGGTCCAATCAGAGCTGTAGCTGCCAGCCTATGTCACAGCCACAGCCACAGCCACTCAGGATCCGAGATGTGTCTGCAATCTACACCACAGCTCATAGCAATGCTGGATCCTTAACTCACTGATCAAGGCCAGGGATTGAACCCGCATCCTCATGGGTACTAGCCAGGTTTGTTAACTGCTGAACCATGGCAGGAACTCCTCACAGAAATCCTTGGCATTGGCCAGTTGATCACGGTGTTCCTAAAACTGAAATTGATGGGCAGCCTATTAGTCTACTTTATTTGTGCAAATAGGAAAGGCTTGGGTCTGGGGAACAGAATTCTGACATGAATTACTGCAGTAGAGAATCCTAGCCCTTCAACCAATTCCCAGACTGGAACAAGCTCATAGATGCGGAGCTCCTTGCACCCGGGAAATCCAGTCCCTTGAAGAAGGAACCTGTTATACAGTCAAAATTTTATAAAGATTTGTGAAACCTTCCCAGCCTTCTCTAATAGGAACTGCAACCATGTCCCTGGATGACTGCATTGGGAAAGGGGAAATAAATATCTTAGGGAAAGCTGGACACTGGTTGTAAACTGATACTAACTTCTGAAGATCCCAAATGTCACTGTGGTCCAACAATCAGAAGAGAGGTTTATGGTTTTCGAGTGATCAACAGATGCCTGCCTCAGGTTTATCTCTCAGTGGGCCCAATGTGTTCTTACAACTACCCTCTGGTTCTTTTCCCAGTTCTCTAATGTAAAATTGGCATAAGTATACTCAGCAACTGGCAGATTGGTTTTTTAATTCATGGCATGTGGGCTAATTTGTGGTGGGAAAGGCCAAGAGAAAGCCTTTGTTTATTTCTGCTGTAGAGCAAAGCGATTTAGTTATACATATATTCTTTCCCATATTCTTTTCCATTCTGGTTTATCACAGGGTACTGAATACAGCTCCGTGTGCTACACAGTAGGACCTTATTGTTTATCCATCTTACATGTCATAGTTTGTGTGCGCTAATCCCACACTCCCAGTCCTTCCCTCCCCCTTGACAATCACATATCTGTTCTCTACATTTGTGAGTCTGTTTCAGTTTCATAGATAAGCTCATTTGTGTCATATTTTAGATTCCACATATACGTGATAACATGGTATCTTTATTTTTCTGACTTACTTTGCTTAATATAACAACTTTAGGTCTATCCATATTGCTGCAAATGGCATTATTTCATTTTTTTAATGGCTGAGTAATACTCCTGTGTGTGTGTGTGTGTGTTCGCACGCGCGCGCACATCTTCTTTATCCATGCATCTGTCATTGGACATTTAGGTTGTTTCCATGACTATGCTATTGTAAACAGTGCTGCTATGAACATAGGGGTGCATGTATCTTTTCAAATTACAGTTTTGTCTGGGTATATGCCTAGAATTTGGATTTACTAGATCATACGGTAACTCTCATTTTTAGTTTTTTGAGGAACTTCCATATTATTTTCCACAGTGTCTGCAACAATTACATTCCCACCGCCAGGGTAGGAGGGTTCCTTTTTCTCCATACCCTTTCCAGCATTTATTATTTGTGGGCTTTTTAGTGATGGCCATTCTGACTGGTGCGAGGTAGTACCTCTGTAGTTTTGATTTGCAGTTCTCTAATAATTAGCAATGATAAGCATCCTTTCCTGTGCCTATTGGCCATCTGTATGTTTTCTTTGGAGAAATATCTATTTCAATATTCTGCCCATTTTTAAATTTTTTTTTTGAGTTGTATGAGCAAGTGGAAGCCTTTAGAACCCATGGGTAGCTTCTACCCACCAATATAGAAAACAAAAGCAACATCACTTCCCTGAGTTTCTGCCACTATCAAAGACTTGAGCAATTCAATGCCATTAAGCATGTATGTGAACCGGTTCATCCCAATTCAACTTGCTTATTTGGCCAATGAAGACAAGTGAATCTTGGAGAATGGAAGCAGTTTCATGTACACTTAATCATGTGGTGACTTTAATTGTGGCAGCTGTTCTAGCTGTGATAATTTTGCCAGAGCAAATCAACACATCCCCTGGCACCTGGTAGGCAGCTACTGATCAAGTGAATGCTTTTTCCTCTATACCTGTTGGTAAAGGCCATCAGAAGCAGTGTGCTGCAGCCAACAGGACCAGTACACACCATCACAGTCCTACTTCAGGGCTGTATTGGCTGTCCAGCGCTGCGTCATGATCTAGTCTGCAGGGACCTTGATCATCTTTTTGTTCCACAGAACATCATGCAGGTCCATTACATTAACAATATCCTATGAATTGGACCCAATGGGCAGGAAATAGCAACTAGGTACCCATACTAGCACATTGTTGGAAATAAATCCCACAAAAATTCAGAAGCCCTCCAAAGTAAAATTTCTAGGGGTCCAGTGGCTTAGAGCATTTGAGAAAACCCTTTTCAAGATAATGAACACAGGCCCACCCGGTCCCTCCTATCTCTAGAATGACACGATGCCTGGTGGACCGCTTTAGATTTTGGAGGCTACATATACCTCATGTGGGAGTGCCACTCTGACCCATTTATTGAGTGACCTGAAAAGCTGCTCGTTTGAGTAGGACTCAGAACGAGAGAAGGCTCTGCAGTAGGTCCAGACTTCCAGGCAAGCTTCTCTGCTACTTGTCATAAGACCTGGCAACCACGATGGTGTTCAAAGTGTCTATGACAGCTAGAAGTGCTGCATGAAGTCTTGGGCCAACTCCTACAGGCGAATCACAGCATAAACCTTTGGGATTTGGGAGCAAAGGTGTGCTATCCTCTGCAGGTTATACTATCCTTTTAAGAAGTAGCTCTGACTTGCTACCAGGCCTTTGTAAAGATGGAGTGCTTGGTTGTGATCCCCCTGACCTGTCCCGAGCTGTGAATCACTGCCTCCTATGGTTTCCTGGTGTATCGATAAGCATTACTTGGTTGAAAGAAAGGGTAACTTAAACTAGTGTAACAGAAACTCAATTTAAAAAATAACAGAGTTCCCACTGTGGCTCAGTGGGAACCCAACTAGTATCCATGAGGATGTGGGTTCGATCCCTGGTCTCACTTAGTAGGTTAAGGATCTCACATTGGTAACAGGGCCGATGGTCCGAAGGTTCCATTAGACTTATTTGCATGCCTGATGCCTTAGCGAGATGGTCAGCTCCTCAAGGGCAATAATAGTGGCTCATTCATCTTCACTTGCTTTTTCCAAGAAACGAATATTTCAGGTATTTATTGAATGAATTTATAACCAATTCTGTTGACCCTAACTCACACATGAGGCTCACACAAACACCCAAATCAACATATACAGACATATTCTGATAGATACTCTAACATAGAATAAACACTTGTGACAAATGTTTCTCTAGCCTTCGCCTCAGAACCTCTCCCCCTTCTTTCTTAAAAATAGAGCTTTATTCTTCCCCCCTCGAGAAGTAGTACATTAGTTAATACCACTATTTTCCCAAACCCTTTATTTTTAATACTTATTTATTTATTTTTGTCTATTTAGGCCTGTAGCCGTGGCACATGGAAGCTCCCAGGCTAGGGATCTAATTGGAGCTGCAGCTGCTGGCCCACGCTACAGCCATATCAACGTGGGATCCAAGCTGCATCTGTGACCTACACCACAGCTCATAGCAACACCACATCCTTAACACGCTGAGTGAGGCCAGGGGTGGAACCTGCATCCTCATGGATACCAGTCAGGTTTGTTACTGCTGAGCCACGATGGGAACTCCTATTTTCCCAAACACTTTGCAGTTAAGGCGGCAGTGTGACCCAATTTTGACCAAAAGATACTAGTAGAAGTTGCTTGTAGGACATCTGTGAACACTTTGTGCAGGGGACAGATGCATCTGGGTTGTGCCTTAACTTGAATATGTAGTCAAGGAGGGGCCAACCTCCTGAAAGGGCGAAAAACTGCCAAGCTTCAATAAGAGTACACAATTTCCTATGTGGTTTTCAGCAAATGTTCTGCTTTCCTCATTAAGTTTAACTAAATTTGCTAACACTGCCAATCATATCCCCATTTCATATATGCAGTTGTGCTCAGTATCATATTTCAATTGTCTAACAAATTTGAGAGGAACACAATCCATATAAATCCATTTTAATATTCCCTTCATTTAGGCATTCATGAGTTATTAATTCTTCTTAGACTCAATAATCTTATCCAATTTTGTTCTTCTTCTTATGCTAAAAGTTCTTCTAATCTGAGAAAACATAGGTAGATACAATTTTTAAAACCCCAGATCTTGAGTTCAAGTATGAGAGAGGTCATTTACTCTATAACAATAGATACCTGACCAATTTTAGACCTCCTAAACCATTCCTGACCCTATCTTTAGAAATCTCATTTCTTTCTTTTTCTTTTTTTTTTTTTTTTTTTTTTTTTTTTTTTTTTTTTTTTACTTTTTAGGGCCACACCCTTGGCACATGGAGGTTCCCAGGCTAGGAGTCTAATAGGAACTGCAGCTGCCAGCCTACACCACAGCCACAGCAATGCCAAATCCTAGCCAAGTCTGCAACCTACACCACAGCTCACGACAACACTGGATCCTTAACCAGCTGAGTAAGGCCAGGGATTGAACATGCAACCTCATGGTTCCTAGTCAGATTCATTTCTGCTGTGCCACAACGGGAACTCCAGGAATCTCATTTCTTAAAGCACCCCAAAGTGCACTCTCCTGAAGTTCCAGCTGTGTCACAGTGGGTTAAAGGATCCAGCATTACACAGCCACAAATTATGTTGCAACGGCAGCTTGGATTCAATCCCTGGCCCAGGAACTTCCATATGTTGCAAGTGCAGCCTTAAAAAAAAAAAAAAAAAATACACTCTCCTTCTAGTCATTATGCTATCCTCAACTCATTCCTGACTTCTCATCTTTGCTTATGCTGTTTCTCCCTCTAATTTAGCCACACCCTAGCTCTTTTATGAAGCTGTCTTCAATTCCTCCAACTCATTCAGCTAGCTCTCTTCTTTAAATTCTTTCTATTCACCACCATTTCCAACCATTACTAAATCTTTCCAAAAGAACACTTAGCATTCTAGTATCGAACCAAAAATCCTTCCATAGAGCCATATTTTCAACAATGAATATATCCTGAGCATCCCACAAGGTATGCTCTGCTATGTGCCAGGGATATACAGGTGACCGAAGCACAGACACCATCCTATAGGCATGATGGACTGCTGGGTTATTCATTCCTGGGGGCTCACTAGTATTCTCAAACCGTCTACGGAGTAAACTGGAAAAAACCTCAAGCCCCTCATGATCTGCCTCCAGTTTATCTTGCTAACTTTATCCTCCATTATTCCTTTTCTTTTGATTAAAATAAACTGGGCTACTTGCCACTCCCCAAACACATCTGCTACCTTCTGTCTCTCTTACATTTTCTCACTTTGATCTCTGTTCCTGAAATGACTGCCTCACTTCTCTACCCGTGTCAATTCTGACATACCCTTAAGGACTCAGATTTCAAATGCCACCTTCTTCACGAAACATTGTAGTTGCCCGTGAGGTTCCAATTAAATCAAGTTTCTTCAAAAACAAAAACAAAAAACCCGCACAACACCAAATACAATGACTCGTTCTTGATTAAATCCTGATTTGAACAAACTAGCTCTAAGAGCTATTTTGAGGTTAAAATAGGCAATTTAGAGTATGATCTGGGTACAAAATGATATTAGGGAATTATGGTTACATTTATCAGAGATTATGATTTAGTTATGTAAAAAAAAGTCATTGTTTTTAGATAGGAAAACTAAATTAAAGGGTAGAATGTTATGATGGGTATAGCTTAAAAGTAGATAAAAGTTCCTTGGTGATGCAGTGGGTTAAGTATCTGGCATTGTCACTGCAGTGGCTCAGGTTGCTGCTGTGGTGTGGGTTTGCTTTCTGGCCCCAGAACTTCCAGCCAGAAAAACAAAACAAAACCAAAAAATGGAGAAAGCAAACATGGCAAACATTTGGTAATAAAACTATAGATGTTTTTGGATTATTCTTTCTACTTTACTATGTATTTTAAAATGTTTTTTTTTTTCTCTCTATTTTTGCTGTGCCCACGGCATATGGAAGTTCCTGGGCCAGGGATCAAACCCTGCTGCCACAGTGACAATGTTGGATCCCTAATTAGCTGCACCACAAGAGAACTCCCTTAAAATGTATCTAATCAAAAGTAAAAACAAGAACTCCAAATAGTTTTTGCCTATAAAAGTAAAACATGTTCAGTAAAGGAGTTCCCCACTGGTCTAGTGGACACAGCCAAAAAAATAATGTTCCCAAAAGAAAATTTAGAGAAAAAGAAAAGTAACAGGAATAAAAAGCAACCACTATTCTACCATATAGAGATAATCATTATTTATATCATGATGTATTTCCTTCTATAAGACCTAGAGATATAATTATTTTTATTTTACGAAACTGGGATTCCTCTGGATGTATAGTTTTGTATTGATCTCAGATTTTAGAAGAATATATAGAAAAAATAGAAGAGCACCTGAACAAAAAAGAATGACACATTTTGTAGGTGTGTTGTATATCAATAAAAATTAAAATACACAAAAAAAAACCCACTAAACAAAGGCTTGCAGACAAAGTTTTACATTCTCCTAGACTCGAATGCCTGCACTTAATTCTTTACTATCCTAGAAATTCTTGTCATGTCACCGTGGAAACAAATCCGACTAGGAACCATGAGGTTGTGGGTTCCATCCCTGGCTTTGCTCAGTGGGTTAAGAATCCAGCATTGCCATGAGCTGTAGTGTTGGTCACAGATGCAGCTTGGATCTGGCATTGCTGTGGCCAGCAGCTGTAGTTCCAATTAGACCCCAGCCTGGGAACCTCCATATGCAACAAGTGCGTCCCTAAAAAGCAAAAAAAAAAAAAAAAAAAAAAAAAAAATTATAATTCTTTACCATCTTAGAATCCACAGATGGGCTTTTCAGTGGCACATTTCAAACCATCCCAGAATTACCTCTTTGCAGTTTCCAGCCTTTATAGTTTTCAGAGTGGGCTCTCCGGGCTCTCACAGTGGGCTCTCCAGGCTACCATGGCTGATTTTGAGGACCTTACTAGCCTGGCTAACTGATATCACCACACTTCTCACCCAACCCAGCTGGGCTATCACTGCTGCTAAACCATCTTGTGTCTGGTTTCCTGCCCTGCTCTACCTCAAACTCCTCCTTCTTAAAGCTCCCACTGCACACTTCCACCTCCTTTGTCATTGTTCCTTTTCTCCTTCTTAAAGCTCCCACTGCACACTTCCACCTCCTTTGTCATTGTTCCTTTCTTTTTTTTTTCTTTTTTTTTTTTTGGTTTTAGGGCCACGGCATATGGAGGTTCCCAGGCTAGGGGTCGAATTGGGTCCAGCTGCCAGCCACAGCCACAGCCACTGCAACACAGGACCCGAGCCACATCTGTGATATACACCCCAGCTCATGGCAACACCAGATCGTTAACCTACTGAGCAAGGCCAGGGATTGAACATGAAACCTCATAGTTCCTACTCAGATTCCTTTCTGCTTCGCCAGGACAAGAAATCCTTCACATACCTTGTTGGCTCCAAACACATGACTCCTTTTTTTTTTCTTTATGGAAATATCGTTCAAATATTTTAATTTTTTTCACAATCGCATATGATAATATTAAAATTATTTAATTAATTTATTTATTTATTGTTCATCTTTTGTCTTTTTAGGACAACACCAGAGGCATATGGAGGGTCCCAGGCTAGGGATCTAATTGGAACTACAGCTGCCAGCCCACACCACAGCCACAGCAATGCCAGATCCGAGCCACGTCTGCGACCTACACCACAGCTCACGGTGACACCCGGATCCTTAACCCACTGAGTGAAGTCAGGGATCGAACTCACAAACTCATGGTTGCTAGTCGGATTCATTTCCATTGCACCACGACGGGAACTCCTAAAATTATTTTAAAGTTAGAAATTGCTACACATCCCATTATGTCAGTGCAACTGATTTTACTTTCACATTTTCTTTGGTTCATCCTCTGTTGCTACTGACATATATTTCATGCAATGAATATGCTATTTAGGACTTTTTCACTCATATTGTTAAAGTTTTACATATTACTATGTAATCTTTGTGATTTCTATTTTAAATAACCGTGTTGTATATTTCAAAGGATTAAAATGCCTTCCAAGGACTTGAAATAAATTGAAACTATTTTTTGGTCATCAAATACTTTATATACTTCATTCAACAATCTGCCTTCTGCACGTCCTGTATCATGGACTTTTTCTCAAGTCAGTATCTGTATTTCCTACATCATTTTATTTTATTTTATTTTATTTTTTGTCTTTTTTTTTGCTATTTCTTTGGGCCGCTCCCGCGGCATATGGAGGTTCCCAGGCCAGGGGTCGAATCGGAGCTGTAGCTGCCGGCCTACGCCAGAGCCACAGCAACATGGGATCCTAGCCGAGTCTGCAACCTACACCACAGCTCACCGGCAACGCCGGATCCTTTAACCCACTGAGCAAGGGCAGGGACCGAACCCTCAACCTCATGGTTCCTAGTCGGATTCATCAACCACTGCGCCACAACAGGAACTCCTCCTACATCATTTTAAATGGCTTCATAGCATTCTATAATAAGGATGTGGTTTTTTTTTCAGCGCAATACTTTGAATCGTTAATATGCTCCATGCATAAAAAATCGGAACAAATAAAATGGCGCATAGCAAAAAGTCTCTCCTCTTCACTTCTTAGTTCTCATCCCTCACCTCAAGTATGTAACCTCCCTTCTTAACAGGTTTTGTATCTTTCCACAGTTTATTTAGGTAGGTGTGAGCAAATACAAATGTTATTTCTTATTTTTGTCTCTCTCTTTTTAAAACAGTTATTTTTTTTTAAATGCACTACTCTTCAATCGCTTTTTTGTCTTAATAATTTATCTTGGAGATGTTCCACCTGGGAACCTGGAGAGCTTCCTCATTCCTTCTTCTATAGCTGCTTGGCTTTCTGCTGGATGGGTGCCATCCTTGACTTCCCCATGATGGGCATCGTGGTCCTCCCATTGGCTCCTGGTCCCATTCTACCCATTAACTCCCAAACCACCTTGTCCCAGCCATTAACCATCTCAACCCCTTTTTACTAGCTTGTTTTGCCTACAAACATATCAGGTCTCTTGTATGCTAAAGAGAATTTTCCCTTCATTCTAAGGTCCCTTAAGGCTCCCATAACCTTCTGACTTCTAGTTAAAGGGTCCGCAGTCCTCACCCTCAGTTTCCATTCCACCCTCCATCCCGTCCTTGATCCCTTGTGCCCTGCCTTCCTCTTCCTGTCTGCACTAAAACTGGTCTCTGGATGATCATCTGATGGAAACATTCAGCAGCTTGTCTTTTTCTCAGTCCTCACCCTCATCCCGCTAACATCTGAAAATGGGTGCCCACCCTTTGCTTACCCATTCACTCCTTAACCTCTTATAAAACGGCTTCTCCCCACCCCACCCACTTCATACTCAATTTCCAAGTGGTCACCTTAAGCTGTTAATGGCCAAACTCCCAGTAACCCGGCCTTGGCTCACTTCTTAGACTCCCCCAAACCCTGGCGCTGCTATCCCCCTTACCTCCCAGCATAGCCAAGCCTTAGAGTTTCTATCTTCCCAGATTCTATCTTCACTTCTATCTCTTCCCATCAGATCTGTCCATTTCTCCTAAATATCTTAATGTCTGATTATCTAGGCTATTAATAATGATCTTCTCTCTTCTTCTTCTTCTTCTTTTTTCTGGCTGCGCCCGTAGCATGCAAAATTTCCCAGCCAGGGATCGAACCCGCACAACGGCAGTGACAAACCAGGGAACTCCTGAACAGTGATCTTCCAACAAATCTTCCTCTCAGTCTCTTTCTCACTCTTACTGAAAAAAAAGCAGGTCTGACATTATTCCTTTCTTCCAAATTTAATTGGTTTCCAAATCAATTAGATGCTAACTCCCCAATCTGATATTCAAGTCCCTCCATGATTTTAAGTCAATTCAGCATAGACTGGCGTCAATCAGCATTACCTTCCACTGCCATACTGAGCATCACCTATGCTCAAGGCAAACCGGTCTGCTTATTTTTCAGTAAACACACAGTGTGCTTTTGCAGCTCCAGGCTCTGGTTCACCTTTGGTTCACCTGGATTACTTTTCTCCTTCGTCTCTGCTATTCTAAATATTATCCTCCTCCAATTTCACTGGCCATGCTATCTTCACCAACTCTCCACTAAATATGTTATAGTTATTTGTGCAATTACCATATTTCCTGACAGGATTCTAAATTCTGTTCAAACAAAATATTGCATTTGGTGAGCCCTTCTATATGCCAAACTATGCTAAGTGATTTGTGTGCATTATCTCATTTAATCCTCACGTCAATGTTATTAGGCCAGCACCTTCCCTAGGTAACATGAAAGAAAATAAGACTCAGGGAGATTAAGAAGTTGGCCCAAGTCATACAACTGATGAGGCTGAAATAATTGTTTTACTCTGTTCAGACTGTTATAAAGAAACTGCTATGAACTGAGTGGCTTATAAACAACAGAAATATATTTCTCACAGTTCTGGAGGCTAGAAAGTCCAAGATCTAGACACCCACAGATTCAATTTCTGGTGAGAGCCTACTTCCTGATTCCTAGGCAGCTGTCTTCTCGCTGTGTCCTAACCTGGCAGAGAGGGTTAGGGAGCGCTCTAGGGTCTCTTTTACAAAGGCACTAATCCCATTCATGAAAGCTCCATTTCTTGTGACCTAAGCAAAACCACCCCCCCACCCCCACCCCAGGCCCCATCTTTAATACCATAACCTTGGGAGGCAAGATTTCAACATCTGAGTTTGGGTTGGGGGTGGTGATACAAACAGTCTTCAGCATTCGTGTTTGTGTTACTTATGGTAGCCAGGCAGGGTCCACCACCTACATTTCACTCAACCTGTGCGTGCCAGATCACCGTGTTTAAAACCGGTGTAGACCAAGACACCAAGACTTAAATAGGGAGGTGAGGATTGAAACGGTGATGAATTAGGATGGTAGCATTGTTGGTGATGTTTCCAAATTTCCACCATTGGGTTATAGAGTTTTTGAAATAAGCATTTAAAATATGCAGTTACTGGAGTTCCCTTGTGGTGCAGCAGGTTAAGGATGCAGTGTTATCACTGCAGTGGCTCTGGTAGCTGCTGTGGTACGGGTTCAACTCCTGGCCTGGGAACTTCCACATGCCAGCTGGTGCGGCAAAACAAAACAAAACAAAACAAAAAAACCCCACATATACATAAATATATATACATAAATACGTATATATCTAGTTACTAAACAGGACTGCAGCTACTCTTAAATATTCTCAATTGCTATATGTAGGTTCGTTTTGTCTCTGATTTTATTGTCATCCCCCTCAACCCCGGATTCTTGTGTCCCACAGTTTTCAGCGCATTGCTCAACATATGGTCTACGTACTTGTTGATTTTAGTGTATGTGTGTTTGCATATGGTGCACAGCAACTGCGTAGAGGAGTGGGTGTGTGATGCAGCGTGCATTCCTTCTGATCCTTTTTCCCTTGAATAGCTGCAGCCTGGATGTTTTCTTCTTGAGGGTGGAGGCAGAATCACTGACCCTTTAACAAGTTGTCCCTCGCAGAACAGGTGTCTCCCCCGCCTTTCAGAAAAGAGGGATGGTTGGACACTAAGTGACACCAGAGGCTGGCCAATGAGAAGTCGGGTTTTGGCAGACCAACCAATGGGCGGCCTGGGGCGGGCCCGGTTTCCTGGGAGCCCGGCGGGCCGGGCTGGTCCTCTGGCCGCAGCGGAGTCTCAGCCGCTCACGCTGCCCGCGGTGGCTCCCGCGACTCCCGGCGGCTCCAGTGGCGGCGCCGTTCCTCAGCCCGCGCTTCTTCCGGACGCACGGCGCGGGCACCTCCCGCCGCGCCGCAGCTTCGCCGCCGCTCGGGCTCCAGCGGTGGCGCGGCTCATGCCTCCCGGCGCGGAGCGCTCAGGTGGGCCGGCCGCCGCGGGGAGATAGGCCCCCGGGGGCGGCGGCGGCTGGACCATGGCCCGGAGACCCCGGGCGCCGGCTGCCTACGGGGAGGACTTCTCCTTCGTCAGCCCGCTGGTGAAATACCTGCTCTTCTTCTTCAACATGCTCTTCTGGGTGAGTCTTGGGGGCTCGTGGGGGCATCTGGGCGGCAGGGCACCCCCTGGAGGGCTGAGTGGGCTGCCCGCGGCTGAGGAGGGTTGTCCCCGGATGCCGGGTTCGAGGCGAGCGTGGTGAGCCGCACTGCCTAGTTTTCCGGGAAGACCGCACTTTGGGGTAATTTATCCTAGGCAGGGACACCACAGTGACGCCTTGTGTGTAGGGGGTGTTGGGGTGGGGGGGGTCTGCAAGGGATTCAGTAAAGACTTATGGGTATTCCATGGGCAGCGGAGGAGGGTCTGTTTTAGGCCAAAAAAAAAAAAAAAAAAAAAAAAGGTGGGTTTGAGCGGGAGGAGTGGGTTTTCTTGTTGGTCGAAGGCAGACCCACTGATACGTGTTAGCAGTCTTAGTAGTTAAAAATCCCATCGTTGGGGGATTTTTTGGCCTGGGAGGCCCTGATAGCAAAGAAAAGAGGAAGAGGGGGAAACCCAAACCTTCCTTCTCCCTTACCTCAGAGAGAAGGGGTTAAGGGGCTCTCATCTCTTCCTTTTGCAGGCCTCTACCCTCCCTTCCCCCCCGCAAAAGGCGGAAAAAGGACAGGAATGGCCTCCGGGTGTAGATGCCTTTCCCAGCACTGTCTCAAACTTTGCCTCACCTTGCTCGGGACCAGACTCTAGCCCCTGGAGTTTGACAGTCTTCAGATTCTTTAAATAGGACCCTGTGTTTGACTGGAAGGTCAGGGGTCCTTTCAGAATCTTCTGCTTAGGGCTGGAAAAGTGGAAAAAAATGTTGGACTGGGGCTGCCTGGATTTTCATCCCCACTCTGCCATTAATTGTTAACTTGACTAACCTGGGCCATACGCTCACCTCTGTAGGCCTTGGTCTCTCCTCCGTAAAATCAAACGCCACATGATCAAGGATGTCGGAAATACTCTGCTGGAGCTGTGAATGCAGCTGGACCAGATCTTGAAATGCTAGCTCAATCCTGTTTCATGTCTAGAGAATCCCTGAGGCCCTCCGGGTTTGAGAACATAGTGGGACCCACCATACACACCCCGACCCCCACCCCGACCTCCAGATTCCCTGATTTTCTTCCGGCACCAACTACATCAGAGCTGCGGCTCTCGGAGCCCATTACACTTGCCCACCTCTGCCTGAGACCTAAAGTTCAGACTTGCAGGAGGAAGGAGTCTAAAATATATTTCCTAGGAGAGGGTGCAGACTAGGCATCTAAGCAAGTTGCTGGAAAGGTTTCACGGGGGCCATGGTGTGAACACACACCAAGTACCTAAGTGCTAGCCTGTTGGGAAAAATGAGAGAAATCTCAAAGGGTGGTGATGACAGCTCATTCTCAGCCATTGTACTGGGAAGAATGAAGTTTGAACTCCTAACAAATTCTCAGTTTTAGAACTGGAAAAAACATTTTGGGAAGATGTCTTGTCCAGGACCCACATTTTATAAATGAGAAAGCCAAAGCGCAGAGATGTTGTTTCACGCTAGGTCCAACAGATGGTTAGTGGCTTGATCTGGTGGTTTTTCTACTGAGCCACAGTGCCTCTAGGGGGAAGTTCTTGGCCCAGACAGCTGCTACAATAGCTGGTGTTAGCAGTATTAGTAGTTAACTAGTCAACTAGTCCACGGTGTAGGCTCTATTTCAGCTGGAGGTCAGGGAAGAACTGAAGAAAATCTTGCCACCACTCTGCCAGGCTGGGGAATGTCCTAAGGGGAACCCCCACTTAGGGGCAGGTCCTGGAGAACCCTCCTACTTGCTCACTGTCTGTTCCAGGCCAATGACGTGCCATCCTCAGAGCCAGCACTAGCATCCCAGAGATCTCAGCTCTTCATGCTGACTCTCTCTGTCAGCTAAAACTTTGCATCTCCTTTGGAGGCTTTGGCGCTTCACCTTAATCTGTGGTCCCTGGTGATAACAGCTGGATGCATCTGTTACACTTGCATTCACGGTCATTTTCTTGGACTTCCCCACTCCATCCCACCAGCCTTTCACCGGATAAATGACTTTGGGACATCATAGCCAGGGAGAAAGTTTGGCTCCATAGACCCATTTATCTTGGTACGAATGCTTCCTTCAAGGTCAGAGGACCTGGCCAACCAAGCTGGCACCACCTCAAATTAGAGAAGAGCCCCTTCTTGGTCCTACTTTAGACTTATAAAAAGTCAGAGGCTCTAGAAATAGCACACCGAAGGACAAGAGGCCCAGTTTCTTTCTGGCACCAACTTAACTGTGTGACCCTAAGCCAATATATCTGTCTCTCTGTCCTTAATCTTTCTCCTCTAAAGGAGAATTTTTTCTGCCTCTGTGAACTATTTAAAGATGAATGCATCACTTTGGGGACAGTTTTCTTTCTTCAAGACCTGGGGCTGGATCTAAAGATGCATTTCTCTTGTGTCCCAGTATCCTTGGGACATTGACCTTCCCAGGGGACAGTACTTTTTCAGCATTACTGAATGTCACTTCTCTCCCAGGTCCAGAGCCACAGAGTCCATTCCACATAAGTCCAGCCAGAGATGAAGAGCTGTTTCCCCAAATCAGGGGTCATCTTTCTTCCCATCCCCTCTTTAGGGACTGGTTACTGTGGTTTCTTTTTTGCAGGCTTCCACCATCCTAATCAAACTCCCCCTTTCCAGAAGGCACCCGTGGTTGGGACTGTAGGCCCACTTCTTTTCTGAGCAGAGTGCATCTTCTGGCCAGCTGCCGGGGGACTGTGTATGGATGGTGTTTGTGTCTGGGCCTGGGTCACATCAGGAAGGTGGCCAACATCGTCTGGGCTCATACGCTATGGTGGCAGGGGGACAGTGGTGGCAGGGATGTCAGTGGCTATCCCTCTTCCTACTCTAGGGGCCCTGATCCTTGGGGCATCCGGAGTCTGACACAGAAAGCTTCTGGTTCCTTTGGGACAAGGACCAATTCTTCCTGTTCGTGTTTCAATTTTCACTTCCCTTTTTGCCCAGAAGTTCTGATTTTCTCCCCAGAATTATGCTACCGGGTTACTAGATCCCATGGCTTAGAGATTTGCCCCAAGATCACAAAAGTTGTATTTTAGTCTTTCAGTTAAGAAGTAGCTGACTTTCCTTATCTCTCTGTATTCTGTTCCCTGTGCAGAAGGAAGGCAGTGGACTGGTACATGCTTTATCAGTCTTGGGCATGCCAACCCCCCAGCACACACTCCCCCCCATCTAAATGTGCTAGGAGGCAGCGCCCATTTCTGCCCCTGTTTTTCCCCTCCTTTCCCCATAGACGAGATGGCTGCAATAAATGAATTATCACATTATTTTTATAAAAACCCCACCACCACCACCAAGAATGAAAACAAGAACCACACTCTTTGCTGTCAAGTCACATGTATGCCTTTTTAACTCCTCAGATAGCTCTGCATCTGTACCGAGTAGAAAAACATAAACTTCAAGCAGACTTTGAAAAGAATAAGGGAGAGTTCCTGTCGTGGCTCAGTGGTTAACAAATCTGAGGTTGCAGGTTCGATCCCTGGCCTCGCTCAGGGGGTTAAGGATCTGGCGTTGCTGTGAACTGTGGTATAGGTTACAGACGCGGCTCGGATCCTGTGTGGCTGTGGCTGTGGCAGACAGGCAGCCGTAACTCTGATTCGACCCCTATCCTGGAAACCTTCATATGCCGCGAGTACCGCCCTAAAAAGCAAAAAAAAAAAAAGAATAAGGAAAACATGTAGGTAGCATCTCTCCGAGTCTTGATAGCAGACTCTCTGTCAGGCTAGTAATCCCAGGGCCATGAATTTGAGTGTTTATACTACCATGAGCCCTTGTGTACTTCCCTTCCTCATTTATAATCTTGAAAAACCAAAACCAGCCACAGTCTAAGGAAGGAGCTAAAGGCTTGGCCCAGACATTGGAGGGAAAAGAGCCCTGCGGACTCCACTCCAGCAGGACAGTTCCATCCAATCCAGAGGGAGAAAACTAAGAGCCGGTTTCGCACAGAGTTGCTGCCTCAAAAACCCGGGAACAGTGGTGCCAGGATGACCACAGAAGGACCAGTGTGTGCAGATCCTGGGCAATGAGAGAGGGGGCCCTGCTTTGGGGCCAGTAGGCTGTGATTTCTTTGACTTTACCCAGATCTAAGGATAGAAAGGATCGAGAAACTGGACGTACAGACCCCTTCCTCCCAATGTCCTCTGGGTAGGGACAGTGTTTTGATTTCTGAGCAGAGAATCACTCTACTCTCAGCTGTCCCCGGCCACTCCCTGCAGAAGAAGAGGCAAGCACTCTGACGGATTCCCGTGGTTCTCATAGACTGGACTTCAGAATGTGGAAGACAGACAAGGCGGACTTTCTCTCCAGGGCTGGTGGGCCCTGTGTCGTGATGCTTATCTGTCCCCTCCAGGCTTGGTTCCAGGGACTTCCCTCTGGGCCCTGCTGGGCCCTCCTGCTGCTGTCTTACTTCTCCCTGCCTGAGCCCCACCCAGTTTGGAGATTACCAGCTGCTAGCCCAAGACAACTGCAGGCAGCTCCTTTCCGCATGTCCTCGGATTGCTGTGAGGCAGAGAGGAAAGCAGCCCAGTGGCCGAGGTCATAAGGCTCTGGAGACATGTGGGCCTATGTTCCAGTCCCACTTCAGCCGCTCGCTAACTCAGTGAATTCTCCCAACATCAGTTTTGTCAAATGGAGATCCTAACGCCCTTTGGGGGCTGTGGTCATAGTATGTATACAGTGGTTAGCCCGGTGCCCAGCCCTTACCACTCAACAAAAGGCAGCTGTTACTATCACCGTTCGAACTGGCTCCTAGAGTCACCTGTTGGGGATGGACCTGGAGAGGGGGAGGATGAGTGGCAAATCGATGGGGGTGGAGTCTAGGTAAGGGCCCCCCTTGAGCCTGACTTCCCTCAGTCTTGATGCCCTTTGCTCACGTTGCTACTGTTAGCCAGAGGGAGAGTATCATCAATGGTGGCTTTATATTTTACAGTTTACAAAAAAATTTCGTATGTATATCACAGGAACAGAGATCCCACTGTTGTCTTGAGGGCCTTTCCTAGGTCCACTCCTCAGAACTTGTCACACCACCGCGGTCTTTAGGTGCAACCCAGTGGAACGGACGCCAAGGGCTAATTTGCCTGGAATCGTCAGTGTTTGGGCGTTAGAGCCAGGAAAGGAACTCTTGTTTAGGACAACTTGGGGCCTATAACCATTTCTCTCTTAGTGCCGATGCCCTAAAGTCATGTCCTAGGAGCCTAAATTAAGTTTTCCTCACACGTGTCACATCATGACTGTCTCATCCCAATTTACAGACAAAAAAGTCAAAATAACGGAGAGGCTTGTCCAGATTTTCTGTTTTCTCCCATGACCACCTTCTCTCCAAGACCATAGCGCGAGCAAGTGCAAGCAGAAGGCAAAGGGAGAGAGCAAGGAAGAGGAACCATGATGGAAAACTAGGAAAGGATTCCGAGTTTCGCCATATTATTGTTTTATGAGATACGAGGCAGAGACATACTTCTAACAGCCTTATCATCTGTTAGTAAAATTGTTCCTTATTCCTATGATAGAAATTAGCATGTCATGCCTCTTTGCATGGTACATTGAGAACGATATGTTATCTGTGTAATATTCCTGTCAAAAATGTGTCATCTGAGTCTGTGAGGAAACAATAAGACACCCAAATTGAGGGACATTAAGCCAAACAGCCAGCCTGGACTTATAAAAAATGTCAGTGTCAAAAGAAGAAAATCAGGATGTGTTGGCAAGGATATGGAGAAATTGGAACCCTGTACCTTGCTGGCGGGAATGTGAAATGGTCCAGTGGATGTGGAAACACAGTTTGGCAGCTCCTCAAAAAATTAAAAATAGAATTTAATAAACGTACATATGGAAACCTACCATATGACCTGGCACTTCCACTCCTGGGTCTGTACCCAAGAGAACTGAAAACAGATATTCAAACACAACCCTGCACATGGATAGTCACGGCAACACTATTCACAGTTGCCAAAATGTGGAAATTACCCAAATGTCCATCAGTGGGTAAATGGATAAACAAATTGGGTTCTCTCCATACAATGGGATATTATTAGGCCATAAAAAGGAAAGAAGTACTGATACTTGCTCCTACATGGATGAACCTGGAAAACGGTACTAAGTGAAAGAAATTCAACACAAACAGCCATATGTTGTGTGATACCATTTATAGAAAATGGGCAGAATAGGCAAAACCATAGAGACAGGAAGCAGATTTGTGGTTGCCAGGGGTTGGAGGACTGGAGGGAATGGGAAATGACGGTAGTTGGTACGAGGTTTCTATTTGGTGTGACGAAAATGTCCTGGAACCTGATGGTGGTGGTGATGGCACAGCCATATGAATGTACTTAAGGCCACTGAACTGTACCCTTTAAATTGGTTAATTTTGTGGTATATGTATTTTACCACAATTTTTAAAAAGTCAGTGTCTTAAAAAAACAAAAACAAAGGAAAAAACTGAAACTGTTCCAGTCTAAAGAAGACTTGATCACTAAATGCCTGATCCTTGACTGGATTCCAAATCAGACAAAAGGAAAAAACAGTTATAAAGGACATTATTGGGATAACTGGGGAAAGTCAAATGACTGTAAATGAGTTGGCAGTAATAGCATATTACAGCTTCAAAAAGAACCCAATATGTCAAGATTGTAGAGCCTACACTGTCGGAGCACGGTGGCTTCCTAGTGTCCTGTCACCTGAACAGTTTTAAGATCTGACGCTATATGTTTTGGCATAAGGAGAAATCACCCCGATTAAAGGTTGTAAAATTGCATGTAGGTGAATCTCCGTTTAAGAAAATAGGATATTAAAAAGTGTGGATTTATAAAACTAACATATTGGGGGTGGCTATTTTTTTTTTTTTTTTTTTTGTCTTTTTGTCTTTTTTGTTGTTGTTGTTGTTGCTATTTCTTGGGCCGCTCCCACGGCATATGGAGGTTCCCAGGCTAGGGGTTGAATTGGAGCTGTAGCCACCGGCCTACGCCAGAGCCACAGCAACGCGGGATCCGAGCCGCGTCTGCAACCTACACCACAGCTCACGGCAACGCCGGATCATTAACCCACTGAGCAAGGGCAGGGACCGAACCTGCAACCTCATGGTTCTTAGTCGGATTCGTTAACCACTGCACCACGACGGGAACTCCGGCTATTTTTTAATAGAGTTCATTTTTTATTTTTTTTATTACTCAAATGAATTTATCACATCTGTAGTTATATAATGATCATAACAATCTGATTTCACAGGATAGAGTTCATTTTTTAGAACAGTTTTCGTTTGACAGAAAATTTAAGATGATAATACAGTTTCCATACACCCCACATCCAATGTCTCTTATTATTATTATTATTATTTGTCTTTCGTCTTTTTTTAGGGCCACATCTGCAGTATATGGAGGTTCCCCGGTCGAATCGGAGCTGTGGCCGCCGGCCTACACCATAGCCACAGCAAGGCGGGATCCGAGTCATGTCTGCGACCACACCACAGCTCACGGCAACGCCAGATCCTTAACCCACTGAGCAAGGCCAAGGATCGAACCTACGTCCTCATGGACACTAATTGGATTCATTAACCACTGAGCCATGCTGGGAATTCCCCCAGTGTCTCTTATTAATAACATCTTACAAGTTCTCATTAAGTTCTGTACTGTATTCAGATTTCCTTAGTTTTTTACGTAATGCCTTTTGTGTTCCGGGATCCCATCCAGGATACCAAATTTCATTTATTTATTATGTCTCCTTAGGTTTTCGTTGGCTATGGCAGTTTCTCAGAATTTCCTTGTTTGTCATGGCTTTGACAGTTTTGCGGGGTACTGGTCAGATAGTCTGTAAAATGTGCCTCTGTTGGAACTTGCCCGATGTTTTCTCGTGGTTACACTGGGTTATGGGTTTGGGGAAGGAAGCCCACAACAGGGAAGTGCCTCTTTTGGGAGGGGGGCCGTCCCTGCAGCATTTGAAAGTTCCCAGGCCAGGGATTGAACCCTTGTCACAGCAGTGACCAAGCCACTGTAGCGACAATGCCAGATCCTTAACTGCTGAGCCATCAGGGGAACTTGGAAGTGCCATTTTCATCGCTTCACCTCATATACCAACGACTTAGCTCTGTCGATGTTGACCTTCATCGCTGGCTGCGGTAGTGTTTGCCAGGCTTCTCCACTGGAAAGCTAGCCTTTCCCCCTCCTTTTCCAGACTGTTTTCTTTGGAAGGAAGTTACTCTGTGCAGCCCACACGTAGGAGTGGGGAGTTATGCTCCACCTTCTTGGCAGTGCAGTCACCTAAATTATTTAGAATTCTTCTGCATGGGAGATTTTTTCCTCACCCATTTATGTATTTATTAAGTCATTTATATCAGTATGGACTCATGGATATTTTATTTATTTATTTATTTATTTATTTATTTATGTCTTTTTAGGGCCACCCCTGCAGCATATGGAGGGTCCCAGGCTAGGGGTCTAATTGGAGCTGCAGCCACAGCAACACCAGATCCGAGCTGTGCCTGCAACCTACACCACAGTTCACAGCAACGCTGGATCCTTAACCCACTGAGCAAGGCCAGGGATTGATCCTACATCCTCACGGATGCTAGTCAGATTCTTTTCCCCTGAGCCATGATGGGAACTCTGGCTATTTATTTTATATTTGGGGTAATAGTTCCATGCTCTTTTATTTCGATGTCGCTTTGGCATATCCACATTGGTATGGGGTTTGGGTTTTGTTTTTGAGCATTTCCTTACCTTCTGGCATGACAAGGTGCTCCAGGATTATCTTGTCTATTTCTTGCCCTAGTCCTACAATCAGCCATTTCTCCAAAGAGCCCAGGGGATGGCCACTTCATTATAAGGTGATAACCCACCTTACATAAGGATAAAGATACAGGTGCATGCAAATTATTTTATATAATTTGATCAACAGCTCTTTAGGAGCACGCCTTTTGCTGGACTCAGCTATTTTAAAAACTGTGTCTGGCTTTTGAAAGTTTCCAGCGAGGCTTCATTCTAGCCAGAATATGAAAAGCTATTCTGAGAAGAGAAGTGTCTTTATCTCCATCCTCATCATGAAAGGAGGTCATTGGTGATATTATGGGGTGTCATAGGATTTTGTAGCAAAGACTGATACAGTGTAGAGAGCATCCGACTGAGATTGGAAATGGGGTTTAGTCCAGATGTTGCCACTGCACCCATGTGCGCTTGGTCAAATATTACTTTGCTCTTTTGGCCTCATCTATTTTTTTAAAAAAGGTGACTGGTTGAGCTCATTTCTAAGCTTCTGTTCAGCTTTAAAATACTATGCTGTGAAGAGCAGCAGCACTAACTTTGGAAGAATTCAGGGTGGGAGATGTGGGCAGGAATAGAAGTGTGAAAGGGCAAGCTCTGACCCCAGGATCAAGAGGCAGATCCATGACAGAAATGCAGGATTTTAGAGTTAGCTAGTAAGTTCCAGGGAAGCAGTATCATTAACAATCATATTGAATATTAATAATAACATTAACATCTTAATCTGGTTTTTCACGTAGCCAGCAGCTGCTACTTTACGTCCAGAGCTGAGTGTGCTTTAGGCTTGGGGTCCTTGAACTTGGCTGCATGTTAGAATCACCTAGAGTGCATTCAGAAACACTGTTGCCTGGCTTCCAGTGCCAGAGAGTTTGATATACTTGGTTTGGGGGCAGCCTAGGCATCAGGAGTTTTTAAGTTCTCCTCCCCACTCCCATTCTAATGGCAGCCAAGGTTAAGAAGCATTGCGTTAGGCTAGAGATGCTGTTGCCCCGCCATATAACATAGAGGTCTCCTTGAGGGCAGGGACCCGTCATGCTCATCTTTGCGGTCCTCAGAGTACCTCCTACCTAGCTGCTGAGGAATTGAATTTGGATAGTATATTAGTTTCCTAGTGCTGCTGTAACAAATTATCACAAATTTAATGGCTTAATACAACACAAGTTAATTTTCTTATAGTTCTGGAGGTCAGAAGTCCAAAACGGGTCTCAGTGGGCTCAAATCAAGGGATAGTGGGAGTTCCCATCTTGGCGCAGCGGAAATGAATCTGACTAGGAACCATGAGGTTGCGGATTCGATCCCTGACCTCGCTCAGGGGGTTAAGGATCCGGCGTTGCCATGAGCTATGGTGTAGGTCACAGATGCAGCTCCGATCTGATGTTGCTGTGGCTGTGGCATAGGCCGGGAGCTGTAGCTCCTCCTCGACCCCTAGCCTGGGAAACTCCATATGCCGCAGGTGCAGCCCTAAAAAACAAACAACCAAAAAAATCAAGGGATGGTTCCTTCCGGAGGATCTAGGGAAGAATCTGTTCCCTTGCCTTCTCCAACTCTTAGAGGCTATTCCCCACATCACTCCAACCTCTGCTTCCACCGTCATACATGCCTCCTCTGACTTGGTCCCCCCCGCCCCGCCCCCCTTATTAGGTCCCTCGAGACTATCTTGGGCCGACTGGGATAATCTCCCCATCTCAGGATCCTTAACTCCATCACAGTTGCAAAGCCCCTCTGGCCATGTCAGGTAACAGATTCACAGGTTCTGGGAATTGGGACAGGACATCTTTGGGAGGACACTGTTTTACCTTCCACAGATAGAGACAGAGCAACAGCTATCATTACAGGCCCACACATGGAATGAGGTTACCCTGGGACATGTGGCATCTCTTTCCCTTTCTTGTTTTAGTTGTATTAGGATTTGATGGGAGACCATCTTTGTGGAATGTTATACACCCTAGTGAAAATTTAACATGTGAAAAAACACTGAGGAGCCTGGAAGCAACAGAAATAAAGAGCAGATGCATATTTTTAAATGATTCAGTAAAGTGATATTCAGAACCTAATTGGCTGTGGCGAGTGTTAAAGGGCAGACAGAGATGCCTAATCACTCTGCTCAGGGCTGTGCCTCCAGGCTGGCAGGATGACTGGGATCTCTGTCGGTGGTTTCCTTGCCTTCCACCTACTCCCACTTGCTCCCTGGGCCTGGTTGTGCTGTGGGACAAGAAGCCCCTCCGGCCCCACACTCGGCTCTGCAAGCAGCTCCCTCTCCCTTAGACAAAGAGTGGGAGCGCCAGCACGTAACACATCTGGCCCTGAGTCAGAGGCGGTGTCAAATGATTGGGGGCCAAGGAGAGCGGGCCATGTGTATAAGCCGAGAAGGGTCCTGAAAGACATGGTTTTAGGTAAGAGTTTACCATTTCCTGCCAAATGCACCAGATAGTGGAATTCCCTGAGGGAAAATGTCTCTGCTGAGAGACTAGTCTGACCCTGTCACCTGCTATAGGGGCCCAACTCCCTTCTCCCATCAAAGCCCCAAGATGGCTCTTCCCAACTGGTCTCTATCTTGCAGGACAGTGGCGTCCAGCCAGCCCTCTCTTTCCGCCTTGAATTGGTCAAGTTCTCCCTGATGCTGAGAACCCCCTGTAGCCAGAGCATGGGCCCAGCTATTGCCATGGTGACAGCCCACTGCTGCTTAGCACCATTCTGGGGACTGGGCACAAAGAAAGGGGGGCAAAAGATGTTTACACTGGGCCACCCTGCACTCCTGGAGGCCTGGGGGTGGGGGACAGAGAATGCTCCTTTAAGGGAGCCCTGGTTGTCTCTGATGAGTTTGTTCTCTCAGGGAGAAGCCAGGAAGTTTGAAAGGTCTAAACTCCTCTCTTCCTCCACACTGAAATCAGGGTTTGTAGAGATAAAGTTTCCTTTGCAAGGCAGCCCTGCTGTTTGTCATTCATGCATTCATACGCAAGCATTCTTTCACGCTGGTTTGCACTTTCATTCTTGCATCTGACACCATGTTGACCTCCAAGGGACCTGGGAGTGTCCATCTAGGCAGGCCTGCTTCAGCTTGAAGACCTGCTCTTTGATGTAGCCAGATCCAACTCAGAACTTCACAGAATTTCTATGTGACCCTGGGAAGTTAACTATTAGTAATGATAGATTATTTATTATCAAGCATTGTGTTAAATGCTGTCCATGCGTTATTTTATTTAATTTTCACAGGAATCTTATTAGATGTAGTTGTTTTTAATTCCCATCTTGAGGTTCAAAAATTGAAGCTCAGAGAATTGTCCAGCATGGACGCAGATTTGACTCAGCTCCAAAGCCTGTTATCTTAACCGCTGTTCTGTATTGACCGTGCCTTGCCTTAATTTCTTCATCTGTAAAATGGCGATAATAGGTGCCTCGAAAGATAACCGTGTTGTGAGGGTTAAATGAGATCATCTTTTAAGGAGGTAATGCACTGACAGATAGCATCAACACTGTCACTGGGGAGGAAGAAGATGCTTATCTTTGAGTCCAGGAAAAGCCTGTCCTCCTCCTCCTCTCCTTTAAGGCTACTCACAGCAGTTAGGGCTCCCTGGTTTCCAAAACCTGAGGGTGGCTCCTTTCCCGTCTCCCCAGGTGATTTCCATGGTGATGGTGGCCGTGGGAATCTACGCTCGGCTAATGAAGCATGCAGGTGAGTATGGGCCCCCAGCCAGCTCCCCACGACTCTTGCATGCCCCTCTCTCCTCTGCCTCCTTCAGGCCTCCGTCCCACATAAGCTGTGAAGCTATAAGGGGCAGCCACCCGCTAGCCAGATCTTAGCGGCCGACTCCAAGGCAGCAGGCCACCCCAGCTAGTCCACCTGGATTTCCCTGAGCTCCCACGAATCTTCTGAGATCTGCCTGCATGTTAGGCTTAGGGCCTGTTAGGGAAAGAAGGTAGGCCCCTGGATGCAGAGAGTAATCTGAGGCTGTAGCCTGTCCCTCGCTGTTGCAGAGTAACTCAACCTCCATTCCTATCCCTCTGCACAAAGTCTCCAGGAAACGGCATCTGCAAAGCCAGCAAGCCTAATGCCATTCTAATTCTTTTCTGGAGCGGAAGTGGTCCCTCCTCTGTTAAGCCTGGGAATAATGGCTCTTATTTTGTTAGTTCCTCAAATTAAATGCCACAAACCCTTCTGGGCCCTTTGTGTTCTCCACGTGGGAAGGCAGTACTGCCCCCCCTCCACCGTGATCTTCACCCAGACACGCTGGAGATTCCTCCACCAGAGTAGAACAGTTTGGGGGGCACCCCCACCCCACCCCTGGTACCTGCCTCAGTCCTCAGTCGGCACCCGGCTCAGTCAGGCTGAGAGACAGCCCCCTCCCCCAGAAGCTGCGCTGGCATGCCTGGCAGTGGACCCTGCCATCCTGCTGATCGTGGTGGGCGTCCTCATGTTCCTGCTCACCTTCTGCGGCTGCATCGGATCTCTCCGAGAGAACATCTGCCTCCTGCAGACAGTAAGTGGTCGGGGCACCCCCAGAAAGGCCCTGGGCCCTCCTCTCCACGCCTCTCATGCCTGCCTTTCAGTTTCCTCTGTCCCTCTGCGCCCCTAAGGCTTATGCTGTCCACTCCTCCCTGGAGAGCTCAGCTCAGGTGACCAGCACAGGGTCACCACCCCCAGGACAGCATCCCAGAGGCAGCTGCTTTTACTGCGTAAGAGGCATCTGGGAGAAGTGCCCCATGGCCCCTGGCACCTCCCCATGGCCTGGAAGGAGCCCCAGCCCAGCATGGTAACAGACTGTCTCCTTTTCCCACCCGCGTCCCATAGTTCTCGCTCTGTCTCACCATCGTGTTCCTGCTACAGCTGGCAGCCGGCGTCCTGGGCTTTGTGTTCTCAGACAAGGTAACATTGGGAACCAAGGGGCCTCCTCAGATGTGAACCAGAGGGAGGAAGGGAAGGTTCCCACCCATGCTTAGCCTGACTGATCAACCACAGTGGTCCTTCCCCTGAGAAGCATCAGCCTTTGAAGATTATCCTTAAGGATGAACGAATGGCCTTTAAAGTTGCTATATTTAAAGAGGATTTCAAGATTGTCAGGTGTTTACCTCTGACAGTCTGAGAGGTCAACAGTGAAGTAAATTCCATGAACGCAAAGTTAAAGTAGTCTGCAAGCTTTAATGGCAAATGGCTGAGTAACATTTTAATTATCAAGTGGACCACAGACAACATGAAGAGCCTTTTATTTCTTATAAAAATTATTTATTGGGATAAACAAAAGTAAGGATGGGGGAGAAGCAAACAAGACTTTGAACAGTCCTTACCATATTTGGAGGTGGTCTGCCATTCAGTGACAGCCCCCCCTTTTCTTTTGGCATCTTTTTAGGGCCGCACTTGCAGCATATGGAAGTTCCCAGTCTAGGGGTTGAATCGGAGCTGCAGCTGCCAGCTACAGCATCGGATCCTTAACCCACTGAGTGAGGCCAGGGATCAAACCCACATCCTCATCAATATTGGTCCGGTTTCTTACCACTGAGCCAAGACAGAACTTCCCCAGTGACAGCCCTTTTAATTAAGAACCAGAATTTCTTTCCTGAAGCACAAATGATTGCCAGGGGCAGACTATAGGACTATGAATAGGAAATGCCGAGAAAAACTAAAGGAGCAGGAAGGAAGAGAGCATGGTAGAACTATGAAATTAGAGCCAGAGTTCCTACTGTGGCTCAGTGATTAATGAATCTAACTAGCATCCATGAGGATGCTGGCCTTGCTCGGTGGGTTAAGGATCCGGTGTTGCCATGAGCTGTGGTGTAGGTCACAGACATGGTTCAGATCCTGCATTGCTGTGGCTGTGGCGTAGGCTGGCAGATACAGCTCCAATTTGACCCCGAGCCTGGGAACCTCCAAATGCCTCGGGTGCGGCGCTAAAAAGCAAAAAAAAAAAAAAAAAAGAAAGAAAGGGAAGGAAGAAAGAAAAGAAATTGAGAGCCACTGAGTTAATTCAGAATGTCCTAGTCCTTCTGGCTTAGTAAAATCCTAAAATGACACAGATCTGTCTAAAGAGATGCAATTCTTTTATGTCCACTAGAGGTCAGTGCCTCAGCTCAGTAAGTCCTTTTCTACCAAAAAAAAAAAAATCATCCCCTCCTCTCAAACTAGTTCTGCTGCTTAGCATCAGTCAGCAAATATTTGTGTAATTGTATTCAGAGATAGATAAATATTGGATTATCTTGAAATGTGGCTCTGCCAAGTGGCAACAACAGGTCCAGCATTTTTCTTGCTGGTACCTGAGGACTCAGGGATAAACGGGTTTCAGCACTGGCCATCTTCCATCACTAGCATTTGGGTCTGATTTCAGGGCTGACTTACATAAAGAAGGGTGACCACTGACTATTGCTATTTCTGCAAAGAAGAGCTGGTTAGGGGGTAGTCCTGTGTTCTGATTCTCTCCTCATGTTTCTGGCAGGCTCGGGGGAAAGTGAATGAGATCATCAATAATGCCATCGTGCACTACCGAGATGACTTGGATCTGCAGAATCTCATTGATTTTGGCCAGAAGAAGGTATGGGCTAAGAGTAGGGGGAGTCGTCTAGTGGTCTGGGAAGCTGTGGGCAAAAGTCAGTGTCATCCCAAGAGACACCTCATCCTCCAGGCTGAAGGGCTTCTTCATTACCTGCCAGGTAATGAATTCTGGGAAGGAGATTGGCAAAAAAACAAACCAAAACAAAACAAACCACATACCTTCAAAAGTACTTTTAGAGAATTCCCATTGTGGCACAGGAAACAAATCCAACTAGTATCCATGAGAATGAGGGTTCAATCCCTGGCCTCACGCAGTGGGTTAAGGGTCCGGCATTGCTGTGAGCTGTGGTGTAGGTCGCAGATGCAGCTTGGATCTGGTGTTGCTGTGGCTGTGGCTGCAGCTGCAGATGCAGCATATGGAAGTTCCCTAGCCTGGGAACTTCCATATGCTGAGGGTATGGCCCTAAAAAAGAAAAAAAAAAAAAAAAAGTACTTTTAAGGGCACGGAACAAATGGAATAATCTACCATTTGTGTAAAAAATGGGAGGAAAGAATATGTGTTCATATTTGCAAAAGGAATCTGGAAAGATATAAAAGAAGCTATTATAAGTGGTTACTTATGGGGGAAGGGGAACTGGGCATATTTTTCAAAAGTTAGATGATTTTTTTTTCTTTTGGATGCACCTGCAGCATACAGAAGTTCCTGGGCCAGGGATTGAACCCAGACCACAGCAGTGACAACACCAGATCTTTAATCTGCTGCACCACAAGAGACCTCTAAAAGTTAGATATATATATATATTTTTTTTTTATTTTTTTGTCTTTTTGTCTTTTTAGGGCCACACCGGCAGCATATGGAGGTTCCCAGGCTAGGGGTCTAATCGGAGCTGTTGCCGCCGGTCTACCACAGCCACAGCAGCACCAGATCCAAGCCAAGTTTTCGACCCACAACAGATCACAGCAACTCGGGATCCTCAACCCACTGAGCGAGGCCAGGGATCGAACCCACAATCTCATGGTTCCTAGTCGGATTCGTTTCCTCTGCACCATGATGGGAACTCCCAAAAAGTTATATATTTTTTTTAATTGTGGTAAAGTAGGAATTCCTTGCTGTGGCTCGGGTCACTGCTAGGTCCCTGATTACTGCTGTGGTGCAGGATCAATCCCTGGCCTGGGAACTTCCGAATGCCACCAGCATGGCACCCCCCAAAAAAATTGTGGTAAAATATACATACATCAAATTTACCATTTTTAAGTGTACAGGTCTTTAGCACTAAGTGCATTCACATTGTTGAACAACCATCATCACCATCCATCTCCAAAACTTTTTCATCTTTGTAAACTGAAACTCCTTACTCATTAAACACTAACTCTGCATTTTCCCCTCCCCATAGCTCCTGGCACGACCATTCTATTTCCTTCTCTATGAATTTCAGTCTCTCTGAACACTGTATTTGTACTTTTCTGATTGGCTTGTTCCACTTAGCATGTCTTCATGATTCATCCATTTTGTGGGATATATCAAAATTTCCTTCCTTTTTAAGGGTGAGTAATATTCCATTATATGTATTACCACATCTTGTTAATCCAGTCATCTTTTGATGCACATTTTGATCACTTCCACTTTTTTTTTTTTTTCATTTTAGGTCCGCAGCCATAGCACATGGAAGTTCCCAGGCTAGGGATCAAATCAGAGCTGCAGCTGCTGGTCTATACCACAGCCACAGCAATGCAGGACCCAAACCACATCTGTGACCCACACCACAGCTCATGGCAACACCAGATCCTTAACCCACTGAGTGAGACCAGGGATCAAACCTGTGTCCTCACGGATGCCAGTCAGATTCCTTAACAGCTGAGCCACCACGGGAACTCCTTGATCACTCCCACCTTTTAGCTGTTGTGAACAATGAGTCAAAAGTTAAATTTTAAAACAAAAGTGTTTTGTTTTTTGTTTTTGTTTTTTTTTTTTTTTTTTTTTTTGCTTTTAGGGCTGCACTCAAGGCATATGGTGGTTCCAAGGCCAGGGGTCAAATTGGAGCTACAGTTGCCGGCCTACACCACAGCCACAGCAACGCCAGATCCAAGCCAAGTCTGAGACCTACACCACAGCTTATGGCAATGCCAGATCCTTAACCCACTGAGTGATGCCAGAGATTGAACCCTCGTCCTCATGGATTCTAGTCCAGTTCATTAACCGCTGAGCCACAACGGGAATTCCACAAAAGTACTTTTGAGACCAGGGCTGAGTTCCCCTTTGCTTGGTGCAATACTCTTGACTTGGATCCTGTTTGCTTTCATGGTTTTAATTATGGGCCCGCAATATTGAAGACTCTTCTCATGTGTTTTCTCTATATTACGGCAAATGTTGGTAGCACTCATCCTTTAATTATTTCAACCAGTATTTCTGGAACATCTCCTTTTGCCAGTCTCTATGCTGTGCAAGACTGCAAAACCAGACACTGCCCTCAAGGAGCTCAAAAGTTGAATGTGTAAAACAAAATTACATACAAATTATAACAAGATATATGAAGTAATAGAAATTAAGAAAACTTCTTCAGGTGGAGGCCCCTGGGAAGCGTGAGCTTCTCAAGTTTAAACACAACCTGAACTTACAAGTAGAAGCTTTTGAGAGTTCTCCTTATCCCCTCACTGTGAGGGGTGGGTGATTCTTAACCCCTGTGGTGGGCTTTGTTGCAGTTCGGCTGCTGTGGAGGGATTTCCTACAAGGACTGGTCCCTGAACATGTACTTCAATTGTTCGGAAGACAACCCCAGCCGTGAGCGCTGCTCTGTGCCTTACTCCTGCTGCTTGCCTGTCCCCAACCAGGTGAGCACACATCCTGCCTCATTTCCTCCTGCACGGTGATCTGAGTTCCTTTCTGTTTAGGGCAGCTGTTATTGGGCTCTGCCACTGGTTTAGCCAATCTGTTTTATAGGCAGCTGTCTTTTTGTTTTTGCTTTGGTCATGCCTGTGGCATGTGGAAGCTCCCAGGCCAGGAATCCAACCTATGCCACAGGAGTTCCCTCTGTGGCAGTGGGTTAATGATCCAACTTGCTGCCGAGTCCCGGGTTAAAATCCCAGCCTAGGTGCAGTGGGTTAAGGATCCAGTGTTGCCGCAGCTGTAGCATAGGTCACAGCTATGGCTGAGATTCTGTCCCTGACCCAGTAACTTCCACATGCCATGGGTGTGCCCCCCCCCAAAAAAAATCTGTTTGGCAAACCTGTGCCCCATCAGCAACCCAAGCCCCGCAGTGACAACACTGGATCCTTAACCCACTGTGCCACAAGAGAACTCCAGTTAGAAGTTCTTCTTCACCCCAATCTGATGGCTCTGCTAATTTTTTACTCCTGTAGCTCACAGGGGGTTCAGAAGACACACATCTCTAAAGCAAGGACATCTGGACTCGGACCTCTCAGAAAAAGGGAAGTCTGCATTTAGCGACTTCCAATCAAGCACCCTCCACATATATTCGCTAACAGTGTTGTTTAGGAAGGCTGGGAAGCCCATCAGCTAGGGCCTCAAAGAAAAAGTTAATTGCGGGAGTTCCATCATAGCTCCCCCAGTTAAGGTTCCAGCATTGTCACTGCTATGGCTCTGCACAATTACTCTCTAGCCCTGGAATTTCTGCATGCTGCTGGCACTGCGAAGGAAGGAAGAGGAAAGAAAGAAAAAGAAAAAGTTATTGGAATGAGAGTCCCACTTGGCTTTTCAACTCTCTCCCCAGGCAGTGATCAACACCATGTGTGGCCAAGGTATGCAGGCCCTTGACTACCTAGAAGCTAGTAAAATCATCTACACCAATGGCTGTATTGACAGATTGGTCAACTGGATACACAGCAACCTCTTCGTACTCGGTGGTGTGGCACTGGGCCTAGCCATCCCCCAGGTACCTTACCCTGTAAAACTGTGGGTCTCACAATTCTGTAAAGACTCCTTTGTTTGGGGGAGGGCACCTGAGGATCAGTGAGGGTGTCAGGCACTAACAGTCCTGAGGAGCAGGGGATGTGATGGGCTGACCTGCATTAGGAAGGCGGGGTCAGGGAAAACAAGGGCTACACTCATTGCCGAGGACCAATTCTGTCTCACCTTTCCCAGCTGGTGGGAATCCTGCTGTCTATGATCCTCATGAGTCAGATCAAAGATCAGATCAAGCTACAGCTCTACAACCAGCAGCACCGGGCTGACCCATGGTACTGAGAATCCATCCTGCACCTCTTCAGTAGGGCAGCAGGCAAGCCTCATCAACCAACAGCCGTGGTTACATCTCTCAGCACCAAATGGAGATTTGGATTCCAGCCCCCCAGAGCGAGAGCCCAGGGGGAAGAAGCAACTCCAGATTGCAGAAGGCAGGGTGCACAGGTGGCTCAAGGCTGGGAAGGATGTGGCCCCTCTCCCCCTCCTAGCTCTCAGCATTGTTGTTTTGTTCTGTTTCTAACCTTAAGCATTTGGGTTTATGTTTGGTTTGGTTTGTTTTGTTTTGTCTGAGCAGAGTTGCTTGAGCAACAGCAGGGGCACAGAGTTGTTCGGGCATTAGGCTTCTCACAGAGGCGCTAAAACTGACAACTCTGCTAGGGCTGCTCCTGAGCTTGAACATTCTCAGATTCTGGCTGTTGCCAGCGAGACCTTCCTGGGGAGTGGACACCAGGAACCCCGCCTGGAGTCCAGTTGACATGATACCAGCTCCAGAAGGGAAGAGAGTGGAGCAGGCAATGAGCATGGGGGTCGGATGGGGACAGTTGTATGTGCTGGGTAGGAGTGGAAGGCGATGTGTTTACTAACTGCCTGGCAGGCCATCCTCCCAGGTAGTCTGAGTGAGCTACATCCTGCCCCTCCCTCATTTCCATGGAAACGGGGCAGCAAGGGCAAGGGGTCCAATAGCAGCCAAACTCATCTCTTCTCCCCTCCTTTAAAAAAATGTTTGGAACCATGCTCTCTATATTCTGAAGCCAGCAGAGGTGGGACTGAGCCATAGGTGCCCTTGAATTCCTCCCCTGTCTGGCCCTTCCTCCCCAGCAAGTGGGGTATTTCTTAACCTTGGCAGTGTGCAAAGAAAGAGAGGTAATACCCCCCATTCCTCTGCATCAGAGCTTAGTGTTTCTACAATGTAAGCAGGGATCTTGCTGGGGCTGGGGGAGCCAGAAATGGCAATAAAAGTTTGTTGACCTGGGCTAAGCTAGACTCCATGAATTTTCCATTCCGGCAACTGGAAGGGGAGGGGTATAAGAGCCAAGCCTGGGGTGGGGGAAGGGAGTGGGGGGGGCCTGCCTCCAGGAGGTACCTCCCCACCCCCCACCCCCACCCCCTTAACCAAATGCCCTACTCCCCTCCCGCAACCGCGACCTCTCTGGTCTAAACTAGATCGAGGGGTTCCTAATTCGCATCTGGGAACCGCGTAATTTTATCCCCAAACCTGACGTTCATTTTTCCCCCCGAACTAAAGTGAATTACATTAATGTGCTGACCCAAATTCAGGATGCGTTAGGGAAGGATCTGTCCGGAAATCACAGTCTAGCCCTCTCCGCAGGGAAGGGAGGAGGGATAAAGAGAAGTCATCTCTTCAGGCCCAGTCTAGACCTCCAGTCCTCTCCTCCACCTTCATCTGAGGGCGTTGGGTACCGGGGCCCATCCCGTTTTAGTGACGACTCGGAAAACCGTCCGGCTCTGCGCCGGGCTCGCCAGCGCCGAGCAGCGCGCGAGAGGGCGGCGACCCGGGAGGCCCGGCTGGCGCGTCGCGGGGCGGGGCCGGGGCGGAGCCGCGCGGCGCCGTGGGTGGTCCCCGCCCCCGCGGCGGCTGGCCCGGCGCCTCCGCGCCCCCGCGCCCATCCCCCGTCCTGGGGGCGGCGCGGCCCCGCCGCTGAGCGGACGTACCCCAACTCCCCCCGCCGCGCCCCGCCGTCGCGGGGCTCACGCTAGGGGTTTGGCCTGGCTGAGGAAAGCGTGGGGAGAAGCCCTCCCGCGCAGGGAAGACAGAGTCGCGAATTCTCTCCCCGCCCCGCTTTCCCTTAAGCCAGCCTTCTGCTCTTGGAAGGGCGCCTTTCCAGCAGCCGCCCGGGGCCCCAGCCAGTTTAGCTCCAGATAGTAACAGAATGGAAAAATAAAATAAAATCATCCCAAATAAATTAAAAATAAGGGCTTTTTATTCCGGGAGAGAAGAGTAAAAAAGCGCGCTTTCTTAGAGCCAGAGTTGCACTTTTTACTACTTCACTTGGTGATGCAGACCCAGAAGTCCATGCTAGGAGCTGGGGTGATGCACGTTCCAGGTTCACCGAATTTGAGAAGCTTACCTGGCAGGGGGCTCATTTAGGGCCTCTTGGAGGAAAAGACCAGGAACGCTGGTCTGCAGACCAAAGATTCAAATCCAAATTTCTTAAACTCCAAACTACACTTAAGTCTCTACCGTCTCTCAGCATTTAGCCGTCTGGGCTTAGACAAAAGGGGTTGGGAATTTCTGACCAAGTCCCAAGCCTTAAACTGCCCTATGCAAATGTTCAGGAACTTAGAGTGTGGTTCAGTGTTTTCCAGCTAGATTCTCTTCTCATTGTCTCTGGCTCTCGGCATTTATCTAGCTTTCTTACTCTTTGGCCTGATGCCAGGAGGGAATATGCCTCAATTTTGGAAAGATTTCTTAATGTAATTTCACGTTTCGATTTAATTTACTCCCTGAATTTGTTTCTAATAACCCTAGTCTCAAGCATGTGGGGTTAACACCAGGATCTTACAACAGCTACCAAATCTGAGCCTCAAAGGTGGGTGAATGGAAGTTTCATGGAGCTGTAGAAATCAGGCTGGATGGGCAGAAGTAGAGAGAAAAGTCCTAAAGGATGATGAAAATTTGGGATGACATGGCAAGAAAGGTACCCCTAGGGCCTCAAGCACTACAGTAAACAAGGACTTGAGGACAAATTTTACAGAATGTTCAGTGAAGTTCTAATTCCTTCTCTATGTTCTATTGCTGCAGTAACAAATCATCATAAATTGGGTGGCTTAATTCAACACAAATTTGTTATCTTAGGTTTTAGAAGTCAGAAGTCTAAAATGGGTCTCACTGAGCTAAAAAATCAAGGTGAGCACAGAGCTAAGTTCCTTCTGAGGGCCCTAGAGAATCCATTTTCCAGCTTTTAGAACATGCGTTCCTTGGTGCCTGGCCTCTTTTCCATCTTTAAAACGCATCACTCCAGGAGTTCTCCTTTGTGGCTCAGCAGTAATGAGCCCTGCTACTAGTATCCATGAGGATGCAAGTTCCATCCCTGGCCTCGCTCAGTGGGTTAAGGATCTGACGTTGCTGTGAGCTGTTGCTTAGGTTGAGACTCTGCTCAGATCCCATGTGGCTGTGGCGAAGGCCAGCAGCTGCACCTCCCAATTTGACCCCTACCCTGGGAACTTCCCATATGCTCTCAGTGCAGCCCTAAAGAGCAAAATAATAATAATAACAATAATAACAAATAAAACACATCACTCCAGCCTCTACTTCTGTGGTCACTTTTTTTTTTTTTCTTTTTAGGGCTGTACCTGCAGCATATGGAAGATGGAAGTTCCTAGGCTAGGGGTTGAACTGGAGCTGTAGCTGCCAGCCAGCCTACGCCAGAGCCACAGCAATGCGGGATCTGAGCTGCATCTGTGACCTATGCCACAGCTCACAGCAACACCGGATCCTTAACCCACTGAGCAAGGCCAGGGATTGAACATGTATCCTCATGGATGCTAGTTGGATTCATTACCACCGAGCCACAATGGGAATTCCTGGTCACGTCTTTTTTTGTGTGTGTGTGTGACTCTGACTCTAATATATCTCTCCTGTAGGATCCTTGTGATTAATTCGCGCCTACCCAAATTATCTCTTTGGTTCTTTTTTGTTTGTTTGTTTGTCTTTTGTCTTTTTAGGCCCGCACCTGCGGCACATGGAGGTTCCTAGGCTAGGGGTTCAATCGGAGCTACAGCTGCCAGCCTACACCACAGCAACACAGGATCCAAGCCTCATCTGCAACCTACACCATAGCTCACAGCAATGCCGGATCCTTAACCCACTGATCACAGCCAGGGTTTCCTAGTCAGATTCATTTCCACTGTGCTATGGCGGGAACTCCATCTCTTTGATTCTTAATTTAACCCACGTCTATAAAGTCCCTTTACCATGTAAAGTAATATAATTACAGGTTCTGGGGATTAGGACATGGGACATTTTGGGGTGGCCATTATTCAGCCTGTCACATCCCCTTCCCACTGTCATGCATGACTTGACGTGGAGGGAGATGTGGGAATGAAGGCTTGTTAGATGTTGGCAAGTTTGACTGGGTGTTGTCTGGCCTTCATGCTAATGATTACCTAACATTTATTGTGTGCCTGCTGTGTACCAGGTACGTATTCATTACGAAGTGTGATATGTGAGTCCTTTGCTATTTTCTAACTCGTCTTCATCCCAAAGACCAGATTTGTTAATGGGGCCAGGGACCAGTTTCAGAAAAGGAGAACAGCACAGCTTCTTTCCCCAGAAGAGTTCTTCTGTTCTATTAGTCTAAAAAGGTTAGGAACATTTTGTAAACCCACTCTCCCTCCCCCCAAAAAAAGGTAAGTAACTAGATATTCCAAACTGCCATGGATAAAATAGTCATAGGAGAGAATAAAGCAAGGAGTAACCAAACTCTAGAACTGAGATTGGAAATTAAGCTCTAGAGTCTCCTCACTACCATGCCAGGAGCCTGGTCAATCTTTCAGATGAATGACATAGCATAGAGATTATAGAAATGGTTTTAATCATCAGTGCCTACTAATATACGAGAGGCAACACGGTGAGGAGAGGAGGGGGTTAGGACAAGTGGATAACATTACGGAAGAGAAGTAACTTGGATACATATCTCACTTCATACACTGCAACGCATTCCAGAGGGGTAAAAGAATATTTTAAAGTAAAACAAACAATAAAAATGAAAATCAGAATATCCTATTTGTCCTAGCTGTCAAGAACCAGAGTGAATAGCTTTTCAGTGCATTTGCCCAGCTCACAGTGATTCTACCTTCTTTGGAAACTGGCCTCCTATTCCAAAGTCTAAAGATGGGTCTTGAGAAGCCGTGTTTGCACTATAAGACCTGGTCTCCTGGACAGAACTGACCAGATCTGGCTTAGGCTCTGTATTAGTGTCCTAGTGCTGCTGTAACAAAGTATAGTTGTCCCTTGAGCCATGCAAGGGGTTGGGGCACCAACACCCCATGCAGTCAGAAATCCCTAGAGAACTTCACAGTCGGCCTTCTGTATCTGCACTTCTGCATCTGCAGAGTCAACCAGCCCTGACGATGTAGTATTGCAGTATGTATTTATTGAAAAACTCCAAATATAAGGAGACCAGTGCTATTCAAACCTGTGTTGTCAAAAGTCAACTGGACTACAAACTGGATGGCTCAAAACAACAGAATTTATTGTCTCACAGTTCGGCAAGCCAGAAGTTTGAAATCAAGGTGTTGGCAGGGCCATGCTTCCTCTGGCCTCTAAGAAAGGATTTCTCCCTGCCTCTTCCAGCTTCTGGTGGCCCCAGGCATTCCTTGCCTTGTGGCAATATAACTACACCTCTGCCTTCATCTTCATGTGGTGATCCTCCCTCTGTCTGTGTCCTTTTTCTTTTTCTTTTTCTTTTTTTGTCGTTTTGCCATTTCTAGGGTTGCTCCCACAGCATATGGAGGTTCCCAGGCTAGGGGTCTAATTGGAGCTGTTGCCGCTTGCCTACGCCACAGCCACAGCAACACTGGATCCGAGCCGCGTCTGCAGCCTACACCACAGCTCACAGCAACGCTGGATCCTTCACCCACTGAGCAAGGCCAGGGATCAAACCCAAAACTAATGGTTCCTGGTCGGATTCATTAACCACTGAGCCACGACGGGAACTCCTGTGGCCTTCTCATAAAGACACCAGTTATATTGGAAAAAGACCTTGCCCTACTCCAGTATAACCTCACCTTAACTAACTACATCTGCAGTGACCCTATTGCCAAATAAGGCCACATTCTGAAGAACTGGAAAGTTAGGGATTTAACATATCTGTTCAACCCAAAACAGGTATCTAAGCCAAACTGTGCCAGAGTTCCCTTCCTGGGACCTTGGAATCAAGGATGAGATTTTAGTTGCAGCCTGGGCTGACTGGTCTGGTGGAGAAGGAGATGGCAAAAGGAATCTGAGGCTCAGCTTCTTAGACCTTATAGGCTGAGTAGCAGAGAAAGTCTATTTACAGAAAGAGCAGAATGAAACAGATTGGGGGTAGGGCAGGGAGGCAGAGAGAAGGGGGCAGAGGAAGAATACTCCTGCTAGCAGCTTTCACTGCAGTCTTACAACGTTTCTGCCGCTCCACAGCTGTCCTGTTTGCTTTCCCTGAGACTCTGTGTACTTACAGAAAAGCCTGCTTTGTTGAATAAGGGAAGTGCAACCGGGTTTCTGTTGCTTACAAGCAAAGCTATTAGAAAAGCTGTAATCACAGTAAGTTGCTATGTTAGTTTTCTTTCTTTCTTTTCTTTTTTTTTTTTTTTTTTTTTTTTTTTTTTTGTCTTTCTGCGTTTTCTAGAGCCGCTTCCCACGGCATATGGAGGTTCCCAGGCTAGGGGTCCAATCGGAGCTGTAGCCGCTGGCCTACACCAGAGCCACAACAACGCCGGATCCGAGCCGCATCTTCAACCTATGCCACAGCTCACAGCAACGCCAGATCATTAACCCACTGAGCAAGGCCAGGGATGGAAGCCGCAACCTCACGGTTCCTAGTCAGATTCGTTAACCACCGTGCCACGACGGGAACTCTGCTATGTTAGTTTTCTAATGCTGCTGTAACAACTCACCACAAACTTAGTACGTAAAATGATACACATTTATCATCATATAGTCCGGTAAGTCAGAATCTGATACAGGTCTCACTGGGCTAAAGTCAAGGTGTTGGAAGAGCTGTATTTCTTCCGGAGTTTCCAAGAGAGAATCTCTTTCCTTGCCTTTTCCAGCTTCTTGAAGTCTCCATCTTCGAAGCCAGCAACAGCAGATCAAGTCCTCCCTACCACTCCATCTCTCTTGTTTTCTGCATGCAGGAAAAGTTCTCCACTTTTAAGCACCCATACGAGTAGATGGGGCCCACTTGCATAATCCAGGCTAATCTTTCCATCTCAGCATCCTTAACCTGAATCACATCCATCTGCAAGGTCCCTTTTACCACGTGAGGCATCATAGTCACAGGTTCTGAGGATTAGGATGTGGCATCTTTAAGACCCATTATTTTGCCTATCACAGACGGCACAGTAAACTTTCCCATGACCATATGTAACAAGATAGATGGTCGAGAGATTAATGATCTTTCTTTGGTTCCTTTTCTTATAAAATTTCTTCATTTTGCATATTTGAACAAATCCGTCTGAAGCCTTGACCTCTTGAAGCTCTTTATAAGGAACACAGGGTCAACTCTGTCCAGATTCAAGGTCCTTTATTTAGCTGTCTTCTCATAGCTGCAGGTTTAGCTGTCACAGAAAGACTCTAAATGAGAACATATTCCCAAAGGCTTGGTTGGAGCAGGAAAGGAATGAGTAGAATGGGATCAGATGCTTATTCCCCACTAGAGGATTGCATGTAGTAAAGTGTTATTACTGAAAAAAGGCAATTGAAATTCCTCTGAATGGAGCGTCTGGGTGGATACCTTGATGAAGGTGCTTTCTGGCCGGAGACTGTAGGGGCCAATTTATGTATAGACACAATAAACAAAATGTAAATCTACAGGAAGGCAGGCAAACTCATCATTCATTCAACAAAGATAATGTGCCAGGTGCCATTTTACTTTATTTTACCTTATTTGTCTTTTTAGGGCCACACCTGCAGCATATGGAGGTTTCTAGGCTAGGGGTCTAATCAGAGCTGTGGCCGCTGGCCTACGCCACAGCAACTGGGGATCCAAGCCTTGTCTGCGACCTACAGCATAGTTCACGGCAACGCCGGATCCTTAACCCACTGAGCAAGGTCAGGGATTGAACCCGAAACCTCATGGTTCCTAATTGGATTCATTAACCACTGAGCTACGATGGGAACTTCCAGATTTCACCAGTTATAATGCAGTCATTGGATATGTGGGCATAGTTCCGTGTAATTTTATCATATGTGTAGCCTTGAGTAATCATCATTGCAATCAAAGTACTGAACTGCATATATGAATTATATCTCAATAAAGCTGTTACAAAAAAAGCCCCGAAACCCTCAGTTTTGCCATCATCACAAGACACTGTGTCGGTGTTACCTCTTTATGGCCTTGTCCATCCCTCTCCACCATCACTAACCCCTGGCAACGCTAATCCATTCTCCATCTCTATAATTATGTTATTTCATGAATATTACATATACAGAATCATGCAGTAGGTATCTTTTTGAGATTGGCTTTTTTCATTCAGCATAATTCCCTTGAGATCTAAATTGTTTTGTGTATTAGTAGTGCATTCCTTTTTATTTTTGAGTAGTATTCCATGGTATGGATGTACCACAGTTAAACCATTCACCATTAAAAGACATTTGCTTAGTTTCTGGAGTTCCCTCATGGATCAGCAGAAACGAAACTGACTAGCATCCATGAGGACGCAGGTTCGATCCCTGACCTCTCTCAGTGGGTTAAGGATCTGGCATTGCTGTGAGCTGTGGTGTAGGTCACAGTCGTGGCTTGGATCTGGTGTTGCTAAGGCTGTGGCGTAGGCCAGCAGCTACAGCTCCAATTGGACCTCTAGCCTGGGAATCTCCATATATCGCAGGTGCGGCCCTAAAAGACAAAACAAAACAAAACAACAGATATGTAGATAGTTTCCAATTTTGAGCTATTACAATAAAACTGCTATTAACATTGATGTACAAGTTCCTGCTTAGAAATGTCTTAATTTCTTTTAGCTGAATGTCCAGAAGTGTGATTATTTGGGTTGTATGATAAGTATATTATGCTTTTTTCAGAAACTGACAAACTTCCAGAGGGGCTGTATCATTTTGCATTCCCCAGCAATGTATGAGTAATCCAGTTTCTCTCCAATCTTGCCAACATTTGGTGTTAATCACTGTTTTTTATTTTAGCCATTTTGATAACTATGTTGTTATTATCTCATTGTGCTTTAGTTTTCATTTCTCTAATGACTAGTAATAATGAATATCCTTTCATGTACTATTTGCCACTATATATTCTCTTTGGTGAGATTTTTTTGTTTTGTTTTGTTTTGTTTTTTTTTGTCTTTTTGCCATTTCTTGGGTCGCTCCTGCGGCATATGGAGGTTCCCAGGCTAGGGGTCCAATCGGAGCTGCAGCCGCCAGCCTACACCAGAGCCACAGCAACTCGGGATCCAAGCCGCGACTGCTATCTACACCACAGCTCACGGCAACGCCGGATCCTTAACCCACTGAGCAAGGCCAGGGATTGAAGCTGCAGCCTCATGGTTCCTAGTCGGATTCGTTAACCACTGAGCCACAACGGGAACTCCCACACTATCTGGATTACTGTAACTTTATAGCAAGCTTTAATATCTAGAAAATATTATTCCTCCCACTTTATTCTTCTTTTCCAGAAACTGTTTTGACTACACTAGATCCTTTCACTTTCCATGTAAATTTTAGAATAAACTTGTGTCTGTCTACAGAGCAACTTGCTGAGATTTAGATAGGAATTATGTTAAACTTAGACATTTAGGAAATCAATTTAGGGAAAATTGACATCTTTATTATATTGAATCTTCCAATTCATGAACACAACGTGTCTCCCTGAGGATTTAGTTTGTCTTTCATTCTTTCATCAGCAATGAATAATTTTCACCATACAGATCTTGTACATATTTTTGGTAGATTTATACTTAAGTATTTCATTTTCCCTGGAGCCATTGTAAGGAATGTGTTCTTGAGGAGGGCTATCTGAACAGAGACCCGAGTGAAGTGAGATGTGAGCTTGCTATAAAACTACAAGAGTATAAAGGTCCTGAGACAGGCATTTGCTTGGTGTGTGTTAAGGACCAGCAAAAAGAACACGTCTGAGATGAAGTGAGCTAGAAAAAGAATAGCACCAAATGAGATCCAGGAGGTTGCCAGGGGTCGACAGGGCCTCGGTGATGTCACCATGAGATCTTGGAATTTATCCCCGAGTGTGATGAGATTTCATTAAAGGGCTCTGAGCACAGGAATGATAGGATCTGACTTTTATTTTAGAAGGATCACCCTGGCACCTGGCTGGAGGATGGGCTGTAGGGGGACACAGGGAAACAGAGGACTCAGGTAGGAAGCTCTTGGAGTGGCCCCGGGAGACAGATGATGGGAGCTCCAACCACGCTGGCAGCTGCGGAGGTGATGAGGAGTCGTTGGAATCTAGACATATTTTGAAGGTGTAGCTGACAGGATATGCTGATGGATTGGGTGTGGGATGTTAGAAAAAGAGAGGAGTCAGGATGACTCAAAGGTTCTTGGCCTGGTGCAGCTGGGTAAATGGTGGTGCTGTTTATTAAGAAAAGAAAAACTATGCCCTTTAGTATAAAAAAAGAGAATTGTCACCACCAGTGACAGTGTCACCCATTATTATTTTTTGGCTGTGCCCAAAGCATATGGAAGTTCCCCAGCCAGGGACTGAACCCACACCACAGCAGTGACCTGAGCTGCTGTGGTGACAGCTGGGTAAATGGTGGTGCTATTTATTGAGAAAAGAAAAACAATATCCTTAGACTTAATTTTTGTTTTTTGTATAAGTTAAGGGTACAATTCCTTCTTTTACATATAAATATCCAGTTTTCCCAACACTTCTTGTTGAAAAGACAGTCATTTCCCCATTGAATGGTGTTGGCACCTTTCTAGAAAATCAGTTGGCATATAGGGAGGGTTTATGTTTGAGCGTTGTATTCTATTCTATTGGCCTATATGTCTATCTTTATGTCCATATCACAGTACTTTAATCACTGCAGTTTATAGTAAGTTTTGAAATCGTGATGTGTAAGTCCTCTACTTTTATTCATCTTTATCAAGATTGCTTTGGCTATTCAGAGCCCAGTATTTGAGGACAAACTTTTCCATTTATGTGAAAAATGCTGTTGTCATATTGATAGGGATTGTGTTATATAGCTTTGGGGAGTATTGCTATCTTAACCTTCTTAAGTCTTCTTATCCGTGAACACAGAATATCTTTCCATTTATTTAGGTCTTCTTTAATTTCTTGCAGCAACATTTTGTAGTTTTCAGTGTACATGTCTTTTACCTCCTAGGTTAGATTTATTCTTAAGTATTTAATTCTTTAGATGCTTTGTAAATGGAATTGCTATCTTAATTTCCTTTTCAGAATGTTCACTTTTGGTGTGTTGAAGCACAACTGATAATATCTCATTTTTATAAAGAAAGAAATAGAGACTTAGACAAAGGTGTTCAAAGGTTCTTGGCTAGTAAGTCCCAACTCAGGTCTCTAACTCCAATCTATTGTCCTGCCTCGGAGGAGGTACCTTATTTAGCTCCTTTCCCTCTGACTTGATGTTCTTAATTGTAAAATAAGAAATACTGGAAGAAAGAACGAACAGGATCACTGCCACAATCATGCTCCAAATTCTGGCCAGTGTGACAACTGAAGTCCATAAGGAGACAAACAAGATCTCAAGGATACCCATGGATGGCTCAGAGATACTTTCAGGTTCATTACTCCCTCCCTGCCCCCCACCCCCACCCCCGATCCAGCTATGGTGTGCAGCAGCTTTCTGTGGGATCTTAATTCCCAGACCAGGGAATGACCCCGGGCAGCAGGTGTGGAATCCTAACCACTAGACCACCAGGGAACTCCCTCGTGTTCATTCTTTTCAAGTGGAAGGCCAAGAGGCAAAAAAACAAAAAGTCACCATTGAATTGTGACTTCAAAATGCCAAAATATTTGGTGAGAATGACTCAGAAATCAAGAAGTTACTTGTAGCCAATCGAGCACTGTAACACATTGTCACATAGGATAGCTTCTCTTGGATCTGACAAAAGGACTGTGTTATGACATGTGAATGGAGTTAAGACTCTGGAGGAACTGGGTGGGGGGTGGCTCAGGAGAGGAGCACTTCACGCCCTGCTACCATGAAGTTGGAGCTCAGGAGCGCATCAGATCACTGTGAGGAGTCTCTAAAAGACACTGGCCGTCTTGGTGAGCCTGAAGAAGGGGATGGGTGAGCCCAAAGAAGGGGATGGGGGAGCCTTCTCCCAGACCCTGAATGCCATTCAGGAACCACCAGGAAATTGTGTCTTCCCCAGTGCTCACTGAACACCTTCCTTCCTCTCCCGGACTTCCTGTTTGTCACAATTCCCGAATCTCTACTTCTTAGACGGTGAGTCTGAGAGTTGAGAAATTAACCCATTTCCCTCCTCCTGAAAGGAAGAACATTCTGGATGGAAGACAGCCCTGTAGGATCATCTCAGTTTACCCTCTCCTATATCTAGGATTAAGGTACTATATTACAGTGATGTGATTCGTTTGCTTGCTTCCCAAGAAATCTTGGACAAGGAATGCTAGCGCCTTCGTACCTGAAGAATTGCTAACATTTGTAGGCAGAGAGGTAAGGGGCTGCCTGAGCACATGCATAGGTTTCCGCCTAATGCATGGAATGCTGAGAACTCCCCATAGCCCTTCAAATCTGGCTCCTTCACAACTAGATAGAAAATTGGAGTTTTCTTGTGGCCCAACAGGTTAAGGGTCCAGCACGGTCCCTGCTGCGGCATGGGTTCAACCCCTGGCCCTGGAACATCTGCATCCCACAGGCAGAGCAAAACAACAAAAACAAAAACCAAAACCAAACAAACAAAAACCACCAAAACCCAAAAAGCAAAGGATCACTGTGATATCAGGCGACCATCTCTGTGTCTCAGACTTTAGACGTAAGAGCCATTTCATTTACAGCACAGAAAAAATTACTGAGGCAGGTCATAATATTTTAAATTATTTTTCCATTGGGAATATTATACCCTGATGACATAGATTATCCAACTTCTTCCTTTAATCACCGGTGCCTTCCCCCAATTCCCTTGCCTCCAGCTTCTTGCCCTTCACAGCATCCTCACATTGACTGATTAATGTTCTCTTTAAAAATTTTTTTTTGTTGTTGTTGTTGTTGTTGTTGTTGTTGTTGCTATTTCTTGGGCCGCTCCCGCGGCACTCTTTTAAAATTAAAGGATAGTTGATTTACAATATTGTGCCAATTTCTGTTGTACAGCAAAGTGACTCAGTCATACATATACATATATATGTATGTTTCTTTTTTCTTTTTTTTTTTGTCTTTTTAGGGCCACACCCGCAGCATTTGGAGGTTCCCAGGCTAGGAGTCTAATCAGAGCTGTTGCTGCCAGCCTACACCACAGCCACAGCAACGCCAGATCCTTAACCCACTGAGTGAGGCCAGGGATCAAACCCCCAACCTCATGGTTCCTAGTCGAATTCATTTCCACTGCACCACGACGGGAATTCAGAAAATAACATTTAAAAAAAAAGAAATGGGAGTTCCCATTGTGGTGCAGTGGAAATGAATCCAAAAGATTAATGCATGGATTCATTGTGGGTTAAGGATCTGGCATTGCCATGAGCTGTGTGGTGTAGATCACAGACGAGGCTTGGATCTGATGTGGCTGTGGCTGTGGCATAGGCCGGCAGCTGTAGCTCCGACTGGACCCCTAGCCTGGGAGTTTCCATATGCTGTGGAGCAAAAGAAAAAAAAAATTATTTTCCATCATGGTTTAGTCTAGGAGATTGGATATAGTTCCCTGTGCTATACATTAGGACCTTGTTTATTGATTAATGTTCTTAAACATATCAGTCTTCTGATCAGAAATCTGCACTGTTCCCTGTTGCCAAGAGAATGAAACCTTATTTCCTCTGTTTGTCATTTGAGGCTTCTTACCCATTAGTTTCTCTACTCATCTCCTACTAGGTCCTGGTTGCCAGGCCAGTCACGCTCTGAGCTATAGTCAGTTTCCTCCACTTGTAATGTCAGCTGTGTTCCTCTCTACTTTTCTAACGTCTCCTACTCACACTTTGGGGCTAGATTCGCATTCTACCTCCTCCATTTCTACCCACACTGACCTTTCCCCACTATAAATTCCTATCGTACATTCACTGTACACCTCATTTGGGCAGTTAATTTATCAAGTGATGAATATGCATGTCTGACAGCACTGGATGCTGTGTGGATCCAGAGAATAGAATAAGGTCCTTGCCCTGGAGGAAGGAGATTTTGCTACTTTGTCATAATACATTCCTGTTTCTTGAGGGCAAGAATCTTACTGCCACAGTAAAAATCCAAATTCTCACATTCTTCAGGGATGCTATGCCTATCACAGTGCTACACACATCCCAGAATTTCAGAAAGACTTGCTAAATAGAATTAAATCCTCTCTCTCTGTGCTTTATGTACTGCTTGAGGATGGTAGCTGAAGGGCAACAGCTCATTTGCTCTAAAATGGCCAAGGAGTTCCTGCTGTGGCACAGTGGGATAAGAATCTGGCTGCAAGAGCTTGGGTAGCTGGGGAGGCCTGGGTTCCATCCAGCAGTGAATTAAAGGATCCAGAGTCGCCACAGCTGCAGGGCGGGCAGCTTGGATCAGTCCCTGGCCCAGGAACTTCCATAGGCTGCAGGTGCAGCCATAAAATTAAAATATTAATAAAATAAAATGGCCAAACCGAACAGAACTAGTCACTTGGGCTAGGCTGAAGGGATAGAGGAAAACCACCCTTGTGTGCTGCCCCATCAGCAACATGGAAAATTTGCTCAATGCAAGCTCACTCTCCTGGCTGGACCCCTGCTAATTAAAAGGTGTAAACTCCTACAAAGTGAAATCAGACTCGGTGACTGAAAGCAAAGGAGTGAGAAAAAGTAAAATAAGCAGGGTAGGGAAGGAAAGCAGCATAAATTTCCTCCGCCAGGCCAGCATATGAGCGTCATCAGAGAGGGACTGCCTTCTTTTGGACATAACCAAAGACACTCCAGGGCCAGCTGTGGGCAACCACAGTTCAGAGCATCACACACTTGTAGCAATAAAGACTTGATGCCCCACTTTTGGTTTCCTGACACCTGCTCTCACAGCAGCAGGGGCAGCTGTCCTGAGGGAATCTGAGGTCATCTCTCACACAGGTCCCGAGCTGGAAGGACTTGGACAAGCGGGAACCGCAAACCCTTGGTCTTCTCCATGGGGCCCAGGACAAGTTGAAAGGTCTAACCAAAAGCAGAAAAGATTGGCGGACTGGGGAGCAGGGCGGGACGTAGTAGAGGCTTCAGCTGACTTCAGACACCCCTCTGTCTCCACCACCGTAAACCAGAAGAGTCCACTCCCTGCAGACGACCAAGCTGAACCATCCTCAGGCCAGTCAAGGGGGCTGCTGAGCCTTTGACAGCTACTGGCCGTGATTTCCACCCATCTCTTGCCCCGGGGCGGCGGCGGGGTCACCAGAGCCCCCTGGCCCGGGCCTCTCGGGGCGCCCGGGACGCTGAAGCTCGAGCTCCTCCTCTCTCGCATCCCTCCCCTCCTCTTCCCTCCCTCGGCCAGTCCCTCCCCCAGCCGTGGCGGAGGGGGGGCCGGGCTTGGCTCGGCGAGGGCCGTGCATTCCAGAGAGCCGAGCGAGCTAGAGCAACAAAGGAGCCGGGTAGTTGGCGGGGAGAAGTCGGGGGGCTGCGGCGCGCTCTGGTGAAGGGGGCAGCTGGGCCGCGGGCTGGCGCGGGGGCGCAGCCGAGGACCGAGTCCCGCCTCTCCGGCCCGCGCCTGGCCTCCTTCGCGACGCCAGGAGGTGATTTTAACGGTGGGAGAAGGAATGGGGCTGGAGATTGGGGGCCCGGGGGGCTCCCGGGGCTGAAGATAACTGGGATTACCAGAGGAAGGGGTAGGAAGTTGCGCATCCCGGGCCGGGCCTCCGCCGCCCAACATGGGCCCCGGGTTCCAAAGTTTGCGAAGTTGGGCGCCGAGGGCCCGCAGCGCGCGGCGCGTCGAGGGGGGCCCGGCACCAGACTCGCGGGGCGCCCGGGTCGCCTGAGCTGGCCCCGCGGTCCCACGGGTTGCGCGTGTGGCCGGGGGGCTGCGGGGAGCGGGCGGGGGCGCCGGGGCTTCTGCTGAGTTGGCGGGTTTGGCCATGGCCGCTGCCCGCCTCGCACGGGGGCCGGAGCTCCTGCTCCTGGGGCTGCTGCTGCTGCTGGTGCTGCTGGGGGACCCGGGCTGGGGGGCGGCCTTGAGCGGGAACGCGACCTGGCCTGGGCCGCGGAGCGCGGGCGGGAGCGCGAGACGGAGCGCGGCGGTGACCGGCCCTCCGCCGCCGCTGAGCCACTGCGGCCGGGCCGCCCCCTGCGAGCCGCTGCGCTACAACGTGTGCCTGGGCTCGGCGCTGCCCTACGGGGCCACCTCCACGCTGCTGGCCGGGGACTCGGACTCCCAGGAGGAAGCGCACGGCAAGCTGGTGCTCTGGTCGGGTAAGTGCGCGGGAGCCGGAGCCCGAGGCTGAGGTGGTGGGATGCGGGGGTTCTTGGAAAGAATAGGCTCAGGCCTGAACTTTTGAGAGGGCGGGAGCCGCTCCCTGGAGAGGTGGAGGAACAGAGTCTGAAACTCTGGGAAGAGGCTGTGTACAGACTGGGACCCTCGGTGACGAGGAGGGAGGGCGAGGAAGTTGAGGAAGCGGGTCACAAAGGGCCTGGGCAGGGCGGGTTAGCAAAGGATGCGGGGGAATGAGGGGCCCGCGAGCGGGGAGCTCTGAGACACAGGAAAGGACGTTTTTTAAAAGAGCAGATGCTCCACCTAAGAGCCACTTGGGAAGCAGGGCCCTTGGGATTTCAAGGAGGTGTTTAGCCGTTGAAGAGACCGCTGGGAAATCGAAGTGGAGAGGGAAGAGCGAAAGATGGGGGTAGAAGATTTAGGCTTTGAGGGAGAGGGTGGGGAGAAGAATTGAGTGAAATTTGCGAAGGAGAAGAAACCTCTGGTGATGAGTAATTAAAAGATAACTGGAAAGTGTCAGAAATTTTATTTTGGGAGACAGGAAGTCCAGAGAACTGTCACCTTAACCTTGCTGTCACCAGAGAGTTCACAGTTTCCCCATCTGGAAAATGGGATCTTGGTTCCTTGTCTGAGTTGTGAGGGAATGAGACTCTCCGAACGATTATTCGTGGATTTTTTTGAAATTTGGATCTTCAGACTGGTCAGGGCTGCGGAAGGATACTTAGCTCTGGGATGTGGGAAGCGTGTGGATACTTCCATGGTGATCTGAAGTCCCAGAACCCTCACCTGGCCGGGCCTGAAAAACCAGACTGAACCCAAGCAGATCCTTCCTAGCAGTGTGGAGTGGGTTAGCCCCCCACCTGTCACTCTTCTGGGCTGGGGACCTGAGTAAGGCTTGGGAAGGGAACTGGCCTTGCCATCTCTTGCTCGTAGTGAGTATGATTGCAAAATTGTCCTTGAAGAAGGAAATAAAAGCAAAAGCCATGGCGTCCGGAAGACTCACTCCCTGGTGCCGAAGTGGGGGGCCCAAGTCCTTCTGATCGAGGCCCCCAAAAAAAAGAAAAAAAAAAAAAAAGCAAAATCTGGTGAGAGACCTGACAACTTCCTTTTTTCGATAGGCCCTGGATGCCCCATATCTCAGTTCTGCTCCAAGGGCTAGTAAGGATCCTGATGGGGGAGGCTGCCTGTCATTGTCAGCTTGGCCACTAGAGTTCCCAGAGCCTTTGCCCGATATCGGACAAAGTTATGCCATTCTTGGCTTGTACAGATGCCAGAGGAAGAACTTAGGAGATGGCACTCATGGTGGAGCCACATCCGATGTTGGCATGAATTTCTAAAGTCAGCCTGTAGGGGAGTTCCCGTTGTGGCTCAGCGGAAACAAATCTGACTAGTATCCATGAGAGTGTAGGTTTGATCCCTGGCCTCACTCAGTGGGTTAAGGATCCGGCATTGCCGTGAGCTGTGGTGTAGGTTGCAGACGAGGCTTGGATTTGAACGTTGCTGTGGTGTAGGCCAGTGGCTACAGCTCCAGTTTGACCCCTAGCCTGGGAACCTCCATGTGCCGCCAGTGTGTCCCTAAAAAGACACACACACACACACACACACACACACACAAAGGCTGTAGGCAGAAACCATGTGTAATCAACAGTAGCTGTGAAAAAATCCACATATGACCACAACATAAGATCTATGTGATTTTTGCATACATTTACTCTTTTATGGTAATATATATAAATATGCAACATCTAGTAATATACAGTATATAAGAAGGGGCATACAGAAAATATCATTTTAGACTTTAAAGTTACATAAGTGCAGAAGAGCAGAAGAGTGAATAACAATAATAATAATATAAGATCCTTGCTTCAGCAGAACATATACTAAAATTGGAACGATACAGAAAAGATTAGCATGGCCCCTGCACAAGCATGACATGCAAATTCATGAAGTATTCCACATTTTTAGGACATGATGGAAGATAATACGAGAAAAAGAATGGTGTATGTATGCATGACCGGGTCACTTTGCTGTATGGAAGAAATTGACAGAATATTGTAAATCAATTATACTTTAATTTTAAAAATTAAAAAATAAATAAAAGAACACAGGCATTCCCATGTGGCTAATTGGGTTAAGCATCCAGTGTTGTTACTACGCTGACTCAGGTTGCTGCTATGGCACAGGTTCGATCCCTGGCCTTAGGACTTCTGCATGCTGGGGATGTGGCCAAAAAAGAAAAGAAAAGAGCAGAAAGAAAGGTATCAACAAGGTGCCTTTGAGTTTAGGAGCCAGCTATATGGAAAAATCTAAATGTCTCAGCACGAGGAGTTCCTGTTGTGGTGCATCGGAAATGAATCTGACTGGTAACTGTGAGGTTGCGGGTTCGATCCCTGGCCTCGCTCAGTGGATTAAGGAGCGTTGCTGTAAGCTGTGGTGTAGGTTGCAGACATGGCTCAGATTCTTCATTGCTGTGGCTGTGGTGTGGGCTGGCAGCTGTAGCTCTAATTTGACCCTTAGCCTGGCTACCTCCACGTGCCGAGGGTGTGGCCCTAAATAAAAAAAAAAAAAAAAAAAGAAAGAAAGAAAGGAAGAAAGAAAAAAAGAAAAAAGTCTCAGCACTAGAATCTCACCTAGTTCTCAGTTGCTCACACTATGAGAGGCTATTCTTTCTCTCTCTGTCTCTCTCATTTATTTTCCAGTAGCCCACAGTTAAGTCCTTTCAAGTTAAATGTGTGTGTGATGCTGCCCTTCTGTAGTTACTGTCAAGTCAGGGAGGAGGAAGGGTATGAACCTCTTTCTAGCCCTGAGAGCAGCTGCTGAGCAGGCAGGAGTGGTTTTGGCAGGAAAGTTTAGGAGTTAGAACCATCCTCTAGGTGTGTAGGTTTGAACCTCACTAGCTGTGGCTCTGGTGGGGCAGGGGCCTGCAGGGGTGCCAGCACTGAGCCCCGGTCCTTAGTTCACTCTGAGCTCTCCTCAGCTGTCACCCTTCACCCCTCAGCCCATTCCCATTTGTGCTTGTGTTCTGGCTGTTCTCTTTCTGCATCTGGCCCTTGTGTTGGACTGTATATGAAGTAGGGCCAGAAGCAAGTGTTGATTTGAGCTGGATCATTGGGTAGAGTGAAGCCAAGCCAAGTCTGAGAACCTCAGATAAACCTTCAGCTGGGAGTTCTGGCTGGCGATTCACCCTGTCCTGAGCTGGTGGTCTTGCTTTGGCATCGACATGGTCAGTAGCATCGGGCTGTTGGGGGTGTTTTTGTGGGTGAAGGATGGAGATGTTTCAGGTTGTCTTCATCTGTAAGCTTGTGAAGGTAGAGGCCTGTTTTTTTTTTTTTTTTTCACTTTTTTAAAAGTTTCAGTTCTGGGCATTCCCAATGTGGCTCAGCGGTTAATGAACCCAACTAGCATCCATGAGGACTCGGGTTCAATCCCTGGCCTCGCTCAGTGGGTTAAGGATCCGGTGTTGCTGTGAGCTGTGGTATAGGTCGCAGACACGGCTTGGATCTGGTGCTGCTGTGGCTCTGACATAGGCTGGCGGCTGCAGCTCCAATTCGATCCCTGGCCTGGGAACTTACATATGCCACGTTTGTGGTCCTAAAAAGAAAAAAAAAATCTCAGTTCTGAGGTCACTCATTCATTCAGTTAGGTATTGGGTGCTTGTTACATGTCATCCTGGATCAGGTTCTGGGCAGATAAAGATGAAGTTTTCAGGCAGGATCCCTGCTGTCAAGGGGAAGGCAGACAAGTAAATAGGCTTTAGTGATATCTATGAGAGGTATTGTGATCAGGTATGATGCTGAAGGAACACAAATGACTTTGGGAAGCAACGGAAGACCCCTCCAGAAGAACTGACATTTAACCCACCACTTGAGAAATAAGTAGGAATTACTGGGACCAAGGAAAGTTCGTCGGCGGGGAGGGATAAGAGGATTTAGGATACACAAAAGTGTAAAAGTGGGAGGACTTGGTACTTATTAGGAAATACAAGAATTTCAGGAGTTCCCTGGCGGCTCAGCAGGTTAAGGGTCCAGTGTTACCACTGCTGTGGCTTGGATTCGATCCCTGACCCTGGAATGCTGTGGGCATGCTGTGGGCACTGCCAAAAAAAAAAAAAAAAAAAAAATTAGTAGAGCTGGATCAAAGCATGTGAAGGTTAGAATTATAAGAGATTAGACCCAGAGAATTAGAAAATAAAGGCATTCAGGAGTTCCCGCCGTGGCGCAGTGGTTAACGAATCCGACTGGGAACCATGAGGTTGCGGGTTCGGTCCCTGCCCTTGCTCAGTGGGTTGATGATCCGGCGTTGCCATGAGCTGTGGTGTAGGTTACAGACGCGGCTCGGATCCCGCGTTGCTGTGGCTCTGGCGTAGGCTGGTGGCTACAGCTCCAATTCGACCCCTAGCCTGGGAACCTCCATATGCCGCGGGAGCAGCCCAAGAAATGGCAAAAAGACAAAAAAAAAAAAAAAGAAAGAAAATAAAGGCATTCATACCCCAGGGTAGGAAGTTTGGTTGTTATCCAGAAGGTAAGGAGCCACTGCAGGCTTTTAAGTAAGAGAGAGATGACATCATATTTGCATTTTAGAAGGGTCTCTGAGTTCTGTGTGAAGAAGCGACAGAAGGAGGGAAACCTGGAGGCTTGCTTGTTTGTTTATTTATTTATTTATTTATTTATTTATTTTTTTGTCTTTTGTTGTTGTTGCAATTTCTTGGGCCGCTCCCGCGGCATATGGAGGTTCCCAGGCTAGGGGTTGAATCAGAGCTGTAGCCACCGGCCTACGCCAGAGCCACAGCAACGCGGGATCCGAGCCACGTCTGCAACCTACACCACAGCTCACGGCAACGCCGGATCCTTAACCCACTGAGCAAGGGCAGGGACCGAACCCGCAACCTCATGGTTCCTAGTCGGATTCGTTAACCACTGCGCCACGACGGGAACTCCCGAGGCTTGTTTGTTTAAAGGATGACTGCAGTAAGTGGTCCAAGTGAGAGGTGATGGTGGTCAGGACCCGGGTAACAATCTGGAGGAAGTGGACAGATTCTCAGGTTTCAGAAGTAGAACCAGTGGGACTTGCTGATGAGCGAGGAGGAGGAGGATCCAGGTTTCAGGCTTGGATGGAAGATACCATTCCCTTTCACTAAGCTGGAGATTGCAAGAGGAAGAGGTTTAGGAAGAAAGTATGGGTGAGGAGTTCCCTGGTGACCTGGTGGTTAAGGATCTGGTGTTGTCACTGTTGTGGCTCTAGTCACTGCTGTGGTATGGGTTCGATACCTGGCCTGGGAACTTCTGCATGCTGCAGGTGCAGCCAAAAAAAGAGAGACAAGTATGGGTTTGTTCTGGCCATGTGAATTAGAGGCGCTCATTGCACATCTATGTGGAGGTTCCCGGCAGATCTGGAATAGGAGTTGCTGAAGAAAGGTGGCCAGGAGTTCCTGTTGTGGCTCAGTGGTTAATGAACCCGACTAGTATCCATGAGGACATGGGTTTGATCCCTGGCGTTGCCGTGAGCTGTGGCTGTGGCATAGGCCAGCAGCTACAGCTCCAATTCGACCCCTAGCATGGGAACTTCCATATGCCACGAGTGGTGCAGCCTTAAAAAAAAAGAAAAAGAAAAGAAAGGTGGGAGTTCCCTTCGTGGCTCAGTAGTTAACGAATCCGACTAGGAACCATGAGGTTGAGGCTTCGATCCCTGGGCTTGCTCAGTGGATTAAGGATCCGGCGTTGCTGTGAGCTGTGGTGTAGGCTGGCAGCTGTAGCTCCGATTAGACCCCTAGCCTGGGAACCTCCATATGCCGTGGGTGCAGCCCTAGAAAAGACAAAAGACAAAAAAAAAAAAAAAGAAAGAAAAGAAAGGTGGCCAGTATGTGCTTCCTCAGCTTAGATAGCTGAGCCTTTGGAAGCATGGCCATCAAGTGAGGAAGTCGATAGCTCAGTTTCTAGGTTGATGTAGAACTCAGGTCGGTCCCTCCTCTATCTTTTTTTTGTCTTTTTTTGTCTTTTCAGGGCCTCACCCACAGCATATGGAGGTTCCCAGGCAAGGGGTTGAATTGGAGCTGTAGCCGCCGGCCTACACCACAGCCACAGCAATGCCAGATCCAAGCCACATCTGCAATCTACACCACAGCTCATGGCAACACCGGATCCTTAACCCACTGAGCAAGGTCAGGGATCGAACCCGTGTCCTCTTGGATACTAGTTGGGTTCATTAACCACCGAGCCACAGTGGGAACTCCTGACTTGGAACTCTCTGGACTTGGGCTTCTTCAGGCATTCAGCATCTTTCTTCAGGATAGCTGGAAATGTCTCCTCTCAGGCATTCCAAGCTTACCAGACAAACATACTATCTGGGCCATGGTCCACCTTTGGCCAGATCTGGTTGGTTTGGTAAATGAGGTAAGAAAGCAGAGAGACCTGTGGCTGGCGAGGGAAATATGTCCCTGAGAGCCAGCACGTAGCTTCTTTGACCACTGCTGTGCTCTGTGTGCACACAGGGCTGTGTGGCTGGTCCTCCAGCCAGGGATAGCCCATGGGAAAGAGCAGGAGAAGCGGGAAGGAATTTCTCATGTGCCTTGAGCTCAGACATGCAGTTGAGAGATTAAGAGGGGGGTCTCTTGTTGGTGAACATGGGTTATTTGCAAGGGCAGATCTGGAAGCATTTCCTTAGAGCTGTTCCCAGACCTGGCTGATGATTAGAATCAGTTTAAAAAATATATTTTGGAAAGTATAAAAATACAGAAAAACACCCATGGGCCTAAGTTTTCATTTTTGCTTCAAATTTTTTACTTTTTAAACTTTTTAATTGTGAAAGGTAGCATGTATAAATAAAGTGCGCAAGACCCAGAGGTGCTAAATAAACAACTATAAAGTGACCCCTGAGTTAAGAACAAGCTGATGGTGCCTCCCACCCCCCAGGAGCTCCATTTTTTTCTTTTCCAATCACATCCCCCTTCTTCCTCTTCTAGAATTAACTATTACCCTGATGTTTTTATAATCACTTCCTCTTTCCTCTATGGTTTTCTGTCTAGTTTTAGAATCCCTAAACAGTATATTTCAGTTTTGCATGTTTTTGAACTTGATACAAATGGAGTCATGCTGTGTCTATTCTGTTATGGCTGGTTTCTTTGGCTCTACATATTTTGTAAGATTCATTCATGTCGTTGCAGTTCTTTTTCATTGCTGAATAGTATTCCACTGTAGAATATATCACAATTTATTTATCCATTTTGTTGTTAAACATTTCAGTTGTCTCCAGTTTTTTGCTACTGTGAATAACATTGCTGTGAGCATTCTTTTCTGTACATCCTGGTGCACCCAGGACCGGTTTCTCTAGGTACCTACTGAGAGGAATGGAATTGCTAGGGGATAGGGTATACATACCCAGCTTTGCTAAATAATGCCAGACAGTATTTCAAAGTAGTTGTACCAGCTTCTACCCCTCACTGTTCCTGTAGAAGAGTTACCATTGCTCCATGTGATTCCCAACACTTGGTATTGTCAGCCTTTTACATTTTTAGCGGTCTAGTAAATATATTGCAATGTGTATTTGTGGTTTTAATTTGCATTCCCCTGATTACTAGTGAGGTTAAGCCCCATTTCAAGTGTTTACTGTCCTTTGGGATTTCTTCTTTTGGGAAGCGTCTGGTCAGATCTTTGGTCCATTTTTCTATAGGGCTACTGTCATTTTTGTAAGATTTGTAGTTCTTTATATCTGCTAGATATGAGTCCCTTATTGGTTGATACATATTAAAATGTTTTCTATTCTCTTGCTTGCCTTTTCATTTCTCTTAGCATCTTCTGTTGAAGAGAAGTTCTGAACTTTATGGTAGTAATTTATCAATCTTTTTATGTTTAGTGCTTATTGTGTCTTATTTTGAAAAGTCCTTTCATACATAATTTTTTTTTTTTTTTTTGTCTTTTTGCTATTTCTTTGGGCCGCTCCCGTGGCATATGGAGGTTCCCAGGCTAGGGGTCGAATCGGAGCTGTAGCCACTGGCCTATGCCAGAGCCACAGCAACGCCAGATCCAAGCCGCGTCTGCAACCTACACCACAGCTCATGGCAACGCCTGATCGTTAACCCACTGAGCAAGGTCAGGGACTGAACCCGCAACCTCATGGTTCCTAGTCAGATTCGTTAACCATTGCGCCACGACGGGAACTCCCTTACACAAATTTATGAATTTATTCTCTTGTGTTATATTCCCCCAAATGTAGACTCTTCTTTCACATTAGGTATATAATTCACCTGGACTTTATTTTTTAAAACTCCAGTTTCATATATATTGTCTCAATATCATTTGTTAAAAAGAATATCGTTTCTCCACTGCTCCACCGTAAGTCAAGTGTGCAAATATATTTTTGTTGCTGGGATCTTTATTCTGTAGTATAGGTCTATTTGTCTATGTCTTGCCAAGATTATACCGTCTTAATTATCATATCTTTGTAGTGTGATTCTTTACCTTCTTTGAGTTATGAACCTTTTTGGCAGTCTGGTAAAACCTATGGGCCCCTTCTCTGTATAACAGTTTTTTTTTGGGGGGTGGGGGGGCCACACCTATGGCATATGGAAGTTCCTGGGCCAGAGACCAAACCTGAGCTACAGCAATGAACTGAGCTGCTGCAGTGACCGTGCTAGATCCTTCACCAGCTGAGCCACCCAGGAACTTCCCAGTTTAATATTTTTTAATTGATTAAGTAAAACACATAAGATTGAAAGGAAGCATATAAGATTACAAAGGAAATGAATTATATTGAAATGTGGCTATCAAATATTAAAAAATCAAGTTTTGATCTAATATATATGTGCTTCTTTATCAGTACACTAAATAAGATATAGTCTGGTTTTAATAGCCGCAATAATATCGAGGCTGTAATAATATTTTGGGATATCTAACAAAAATATCTGATTGCCGTCAAAGCCGCAGGCAATGCTAACATTACTGTGGTTTGTTACATTCATAATTGAAGAAAGACTAAATTTCAGTCAGATATTTTTTTCCCATCTGAGTTCATAGACCCCTAAATTCTCTCCAAGAATCCTTTGTGAACTTTAGGCTAACCTCTACCTTATATTATGGCAATATCTAATAGACATTCTGGGCTATTCTTGACCCTTTGTCTTTTTTTTTTTTTTTTTTTTGTCTTTTTGTCTTTGTTGTTGTTGTTGTTGTTGTTGCTATTTCTTGGGCCGCTCCCGCGGCATATGGAGGTTCCCAGGCTAGGGGTTGAATCGGAGCTGTAGCCACCGGCCTACGCCAGAGCCACAGCAACACAGGATCCGAGCCGCATCTGCAACCTACACCACAGCTCACGGCAACGCCAGATCGTTAACCCACTGAGCAAGGGCAGGGACCGAACCCTCAACCTCATGGTTCCTAGTCGGATTCGTTAACCACTGCGCCACGACGGGAACTCCCCTGTCTTTTAATATGAAAATATTTATTGGTGGTTTCAATTGGAATTACATTGAGTATACAGATTGATTTGAAAAAAGACATCTTTACAATATTGAGTCTTCTAATGATTTTATTATTTATTTCTGTCTATTTAGATCTTCAATTTACTCAATATTACAGTTTTCTGCTAACAGTTCTTAAATATTATTTGGTAGATTTATTCCGATACTTGATGTATTTTATGCTGTTATAAAATGGCGCCTTTGCATTTCATTTTCTGTTTGTCGATGGTGTATAGAAATATGATTGGTTCTGAGTCCAGTAAACTAGCTAAATTTATACTGCAGACCTAGTCATCTCATTTGGTAATAAGGATTTTCGTTTCTCCCTTTTCAAGCCATGTATCTTCATCTTTATTGCCTTACTGCCCTGCTTAAGGCCTCCAGTACATTGTTAAATGGAAGTGATAATAGTGGCAGCATCCTTCATCCTTGACTTTTTTTCGCATCCTAAAGAGAAAGCTTTTCACTTGTTGCATAGCACAGGGAACTCTCCCTCATATTATGTGATAATCTGTATGGGAAGAGAATCTGAAAAAGGGTAGGGGTGTGTGTGTGTGTGTGTGTGTGTGTGTGTGTGTATAACTGGACCACTTTGTTGTACAACAGAAATTATCACGACATCCTTTTTTTTTAATTAAAAAAAATTTTTTTTGTCGTTTAGGGCCACACCCATGGCATATGGAGGTTCCCAGGCTAAGGGTTCAATCAGAGCTGTAGCCGCTGGCCTGTGCCAGAGCCACAGCAACACCAGATCCGAGCCACATCTGCGACCTACACCACAGCTCACGGCAATGCTGGATCCTTAACCCACTGAGCGAGGCCAGGGATCAAACCCACGTCCTCATGGATGCTAGTCAGGTTCGCTAACCACTTAGCCATGGTGGGAACTCCTATCACAGCATTCTACATCAAATATACTTCAATAAAATTTTAACAAATGAAAAAAATAGAGAAAGCTTTTCTTGCTTTCGCCATTTAATATGATGTTTAGTGTAGATTTCTTGTAGTTATGTTTTATCAGATTAAGGAAGTTTTCTTCTATTCCTAATTTTCCAATAATTATTATTTTTCCAATTGTTATTATTCTTGGAGGTCCCGTTGTGGCTCAGCAGTAACGAAACCAACTAGCATCCATGAGGACTGGGTTCCATCCTGGGCTCGCTCAGTGGGTTAAGGATCCGGCCTTGCCAGGAGCTGTAGTGTAGGTTGCAGATTTGGCTCAGATCTGGTGCTGCTGTGGCTGTGGTGTAGGCCAGCAACTGCAGTTCCAATTCTACCCCTAGCCTGGGAACCTCCATATGCAGAGGGTCTGGCCCTAAAAAGACACACAAAAATCCCCCCAAACCCAAGTTATTATTATTTCTTTTTAGGGTCACACCTAAAAAGAATTTTAACATATGGAATTTCCCGGGCTAGGGGTTGAATTGGAGCTGCAGCTGCCGGCTTCGCCACAGCCATGGCAACATTGGATCTGAGCCCCATTTGCGACTTTACGATGCAGCTTATGGCAACATCAGAACCTTAACCCACTGAGCAAGGCCAGGGATGGAACCTGCGACACTGAGCCACAATGAGAACTCCCCAGTTATTATTTTTATCATGGATGGATGTTGAAATTTTTCTTGGTGGTGTCCACATTATGTGGAAGTTCAGGCTCAGGGATCAAACCGTACCACAGCAGCCGCTGCAATGACAACGCTAGATACTTAACTTACTGCACCACAGTGGGAACCTCTCCCCAAGTCCTTCTCCCCCACCCCCACCTTTTAAAAAGTTTTATTGGGAGTTCCTGTCTTGGCTCAGTGGAAACAAATCTGACTAGTATCCACGAGGACGCAGGTTCCATCCCTGGCCTCTCTCGGTGGGTTAAGGATCTGGCACTGCTGTGAGCTGTGGTGTAGATCAAAGATACTGCTCAGATCTGGCATTGCTGTGGTGTGGGCCGGCAGCTGCAGTTCCAACTCGACCCTTAACTTGGGAACCTCCATATACTGGCAGGTGCAGCCCTGAAAAGACAAAAAAAATAAAAATAAAAATAAATAAAATAAAAAGTTTTATTGACGTATAGTTGATTTATGTGTTGTGAAATTCCTTTTTAAGTTTAAAATGTCGTGAATTTTTTTTTGTCCTTTGTCTTTTTAGGGCCACACCTGAGGCACACGGAGGTCTCCAGGCTAGAGGTCTAATCAGAGCTACAGCTGCCAACCTATGCCCCAGCCACAGCAACGCCAGATCCTAGCTGCATCTGAGACCTACACCACAGCTTAGGGCAATGCCGGATCTTTAATCCACTGAGCAAGGCCAGTGATCAAACCTACATCCTTATGGATGCTCCTTGGGTTCATAACCTTCCAAGCCACAGCGGAAACTCCCAATGTGTGGTAGTTTATTAAGTAGGTCTCTTATTGATGGGGTATACATTAAGGATGTTTCTACGCTTTCTATTGCAACAATGCTGCAATGAATAATCTTACATACAATCTTTGTGAATGATTAGGTGGAATTGCTAGTATAATATTTGACAGCTAAAGTCAAATGATCTCCAGGAGTGTTTACTGATTTTTATTTCTACTGAAAACATTCAAAAATACAAGTTTCCCCCACACTTGCCGGTATAGTATTCTCAAATGTTTTGGTCTTTATCCCTCTAAAGGTTAAAACATATATGTCGTTATAGTTTTTTTTTTTTTTTTCGGTCTTTTTTTTTTAGGGTGCACCTGCAGCAGCATATGGAGGTTCCCAAGTTAGGGGTTGAATCAGCACTGTAGCTGCTGGCGTACACCACAGCCACAGCATTGTGGGATCCAAATCGAGTCTGTGACCTACACCATAGCTCATGGCAATTCTGAATCCTTAACCCACTGAGCCAGGCCAGGGATTGAACCTGTGTCCTCATGGATGCTAGTCAGATTCGTTTCTCTGAGCCATGATGGGAACTCCTGTCATTGTAGTTTTATTTCACTTTTTTTTTTTTTTTTTTGTCTTTTGTTTTTTTAGAGCCACACCCACGCATGCAGAGGTTCCCAGGCTAAAGGTTGAATCGGAGCTGCCTATACCAGAGCCACAGCAATGCCAGACCTGAGCCGTGTCCGCTACCCACACCACAGCTCAAATAAATCGAATAAATCCTTATTTCGCATTTATTAAGAGTGGGACTGAGTATCTCTTCATGGTTTTACTTTTTTTGGCTGTACCTGTGGCTTGTGGAAGTTCCCGGACCAGGGATTGAACCTATGCCACAGCAGCAACCCAAACCGCTGCAGTGACAATGCTGTATCCTTAACCTACCATACCTCAAGAGAACTCCTCTTTATGTTTTTTTTTTTTTTTTGCCCCCCGCCCTTTATGTTTTTAAAGGTCATTTGTATTTTCTGTGTGTACTCTGTTGTTTGTCATTGCCTAATTTTCTATAGGACTATGGATTTCTTATTGATTTGGGAGAACTTTATGTGTATAAAGAAATTAATTCTTTACCTGTGATATGTATTGGAAATAAATTTTCTCAGGGTAGTGTTTTTCTTACAATCCTGTTTGTTTTTTACCCTACTAAATTTGTCTATTTTTTCTGAAGTCTTTTCTGTAAATCTTCTACTTCATAACTTCTAGGTTTTGTGCCATACTTCAGAAAGCTTTCTCCATTCTAAGGGTTTGTTTTTTTTTTTTTTTTTAATTTTTTAAGAAACATTTTCCACTTTTTCTTCTAGCACTCTAGTTTTAAAAAATAATGTAGGAGTTCCCGTCGTGGCGCAGTGGTTAACGAATCCGACTAGGAACCATGAGGTTGCGGGTTCGGTCCCTGCCCTTGCTCAGTGGGTTAACGATCCGGCGTTGCCGTGAGCTGTGGTGTAGGTTGCAGACGCGGCTCGGATCCCGTGTTGCTGTGGCTCTGGCGTAGGCCGGTGGCTACAGCTCCGATTCAACCCCTAGCCTGGGAACCTCCATATGCCGCGGGAGCGGCCCAAGAAATAGCAACAACAACAACAACAACAACAACAACAAAAATAATGTAGTTATTGTTTGGAGTTCCCTCGTGATGCAGTGGGTTAAGGATCCAGTGTTGTCACTGCAGCAGCTCAGGTCACTGATATGGTGTAGATTCGGTCCCTGGCCCAGGAACTTCCATATGCCATGGATGTGGCCAAAAAAAATAATAATGTAGTTATTTTTGATTCTTCTGGAATTTATTTTTATGTAAGCTATGGGGTAAGGAGCCAACTTAGTTTTTCCTAGATGCCTCCTCAATTGTCTTTTATGATTCATTTATTTATTTATGATTTTTATTTTTTTCCGTTATAGCTGGTTTACAGTGTTCTGTCCATTTTCTACTATACAGCAAGGTGACCCAGTCACATATACACCTATGCATTCCTTTTTCTCACATTTTCGTGCTCTGTCATAAGGGACTAGATATAGTTCCCAGTGCTGTAGACCAGGATCTCATTGCTTATCCATCCCAAAGGCAGTAGTTTGCAGGATTTCTTCAAGAGTCTATCTTTTCCCTGAGGAATTTTTATTTTTATTTTTTTATTGTTATTATTATTTTTTTGTCTTTTCCAGGGCCACACCCATGGCATATGGAGGTTCCCAGGCTAGGGGTCTAATTGGAGCCTACGCCACAGCCACAGCCACACAGCGTGGGATCTGAGTCGCATCTGCAACCTACGCTACAGCTCACAGCAACGCCGGATCCTTAACCCACTGGGTGAGGCCAAGGATCGAACCCGCAACCTCATGGTTCCTAGTCGGATTCGTTAACTACTGAGCCATGAAGGGAACTCCCTTGAGGAGTTTTTAAAGTACAAAACAATATTTAAAATGAGAAAAAAAGAAAAACAATTTACACATTTTAAAAAGCTGGTCATTGCCACAAACATCACAAAATCCAGAAAAATAACACAATATCGTGTGTGTGTTCTAGTTATTATTGTTATATTGCAAACCACTCTGAAATTTGGTGGCTTAAAACAAGAACCATTCTTTTGTTCATGAATCTGCAGTCTGGGTAGCGCTTGGCAGAGATGGCTTGTTTCTGTTCCCTGATATCTGTGGCTTTCACTGGGATAACTGGAAAAACCCAGCATCTCTTTCTCTTTCTTCTTCTGGTCCCAGAGCCTCCCTAGCAGGACAGCCTCTGGATAGTTGGTTTTATTACATGGCCACTGGTGTTCGAAGAACGAGTTTTCCAAGAGACCAGGCAAAAGCCAAACGGCTTCTTCTACTCTCCAGGCTCGAGGGTCTGGGAACATCATTTGTACCACGTGTTAGTGATGGAGCAAGTCTCGAAGGCCAGCCCGTATTCCACGACATCGACCACCTGCCTATTGCCCTTCTAAAATACATTTTACTCTGGGGCGCTCCTTCCCATTTAAAATGTATTTACATCTGGTAAAATCCACCTTTTCGTTGCTGTCACAGTTCTGAGTTCAGACAAACGCATGGAGTTGTGGATCCAGCAAACCGTATGCAAGGTAGCGAGCAGTCCCATCACCCCGAATGTTCCCTTGTGCTGGCCCTTGGTAGGCAAACTCCTCTCCTGCCCCACCCCTGGCAGCCACGGCTGTGTTCTCCGTTCACACCCTGTCAGACTTTTGGGGTTCTCCATCCAGAGTGATAAGGGTCCCCCAGGTGATTCTGATGTGAGTCAGGTCTGGGACTCCTCCCCCGAGGACATTGCTTCTTCAAGTGACAGGAACTTGGTCTGCACTCCGGGATGGGCTTCGTCTGGTGAGAGCTGGCAGTGGCCAGAGGCCTCAGTGAAGCAGAGCAGCAAGGACTATTTCTTCCTCCCCCCTCCTCCCTGCCCCATTCGTTGTTTGTTCGTTCTTTCCTTCTTTCTCTGTCTTTTTAGGGCCGCACCCACAGCATATGGAAGTTCCCCGGCTGGCGTTCAAATCTACCTCTAGCCACCAGCCTACACCACAGCCACCGCAACGTAGGATCCGAGCTGTGTCTGCAACCCACACCACAGCTCATGGCAACACTGGATCCCCAACCCACTGAGTGAGGCCAGGGATCGAACCCGAGTCCTCATGGATAACTAGTTGAGTTCGTTACCACTGAGCCATAATGGGAACTCCAACAACGACTATTTCTTGAGCCCTTACTGTATGACATATGCTGTGCTAAGCACACTTGACCTGTTATCTCACTCTGCACCACAGTTCCACGGGGGTAAATCTGTTATCCTCATTTCACAGATGAGAAAACTGAGGCTAGAGAGAGATAAAGTAATTTTTTTTTTTAGGACCACACCCATGGCACATGGAAGCTTCCAGGCTAGGGGTCAAATCGGAGGTACAGCTGCAGGCCTTCACCACAGCCACAGCAACATGGGATCGGAGCTATGTCTGCGACCTATACCACCGGATCCCCGACCCACTGACTGAGGCCAGGGATCTGACCCGCACCCTCATGGATACTAGTCAGATGCGTCTACGCTTCGCCACAACAGGAGCTCCCCAAAGTAATTTGCCCAAGATCACACAGCCAGGAAAGGGCAGAGCCAAGATCTGGACTCAGGCAGGCTAATGGCAGTGTCCCTGCTCCTAATCCCTCTGCTATATTGCCTCCCTCCCCTAAAGGGCAGGTACCTGCCCGCACCACTCCCAGCCTGGACGGTCACCCATGCTGGCCTCACACGCCCTCAGAAGCTTCTCCTAATACAACTTCTTGTTTGGGAACTAGGTGTTCCGGAAGCAGGGATTCAGGCAGGGCAAAGGGGGCAGAGTGCTGAGTGAGCCCAGCCAGGGGAAGCAGAGTAGAGGCTGGGGGTGGGGGCAGGCAGGGTGCTGGGAGACCTCCATCTGTTTTCATCTTGCTGACAACGCCTTTCCTCCCCCTGCGCTGGACACAGCCTCCTCTGTTTCTCTCCATCTGATTTCCTGCTTCCTCCTCTGGCTTTGGAGGACCTGGCTCCCCCGACTACCTCTTCTTAAGCTCCTACCTGTTCTCTATCTCACCTCGGCTTGGTAAGAGGAACAGGGTCCTGGGGTCTGGGCAGAGGGAGACACCTCCTGGTTCTGATGTGTGGGTCCTGTGGGGGTGGAGCCCCCAGCCCTCCTTCCCGTGGACTGTAAAGATTTTAAGACTCCCCCCAAAAAGCTAAAAGGTCCATCCACCTGGGGTCCTCAGCCACGGGGGCTAACATTCTCTAGCAGGGCATTTGGAAAGGGCAGTTTTTAGAAAACCCTAATGGAACTGTAATAGACATCCAAAAAGTGTATATTTTCACAAGGTAAATACACCCACGTGACCAGTATCAGATCAAGAAATAGATTGTCACTAGCACCCCAGCCGCTCCTCTTCAAGTCTCTTCTAATCCCCACCCCGGAGTCGGAGGGGTAGGGGAGCATTTTTGGGTTGTCACCAGGACTTAGGAGTTCTGTTGGCATTTAATGGGCAGGGACTAGGGATGCTAAATGTCCTGCAGTACATGGGACAGTCCTGCAGCATAAAGAATCTTTTGCTGAAAGTTCTCTTATGGCTCAGCTGGTTAAGGATCTGGTGGCTCTGGTTTACAGCTGTGGCATGGGTTCCATCCCTGGCCTGGAAACCTCTGCATGCTGCAGGCACTGCCAAAAAAAAAAAAAAAAAAATGTCCTGCCCAAATGCCCTGCTGAGAAATTCTGTGCCTCGCAGTTCTGAGCAGTCATGGCCTGCAGCGTGGCAAAAAGAGGCGCCTTAGGCCTGGGGAATAGCTGTGTCTGTGGCCCGGCGTGAGGAAGGGACTTGGCTGTAACGTGTCCCCACTGTTGCTACCCCCAGGCCTCCGGAACGCCCCCCGCTGCTGGGCAGTGATCCAGCCTCTGCTGTGTGCCGTGTACATGCCCAAGTGCGAGAACGACCGGGTGGAGCTGCCCAGCCGCACCCTCTGCCAGGCCACCCGAGGCCCCTGTGCCATCGTGGAGAGGGAGCGGGGCTGGCCCGACTTCCTGCGCTGCACCCCCGACCACTTCCCTGAGGGCTGCCCGGTGAGTGCTCTGTGGGGCAGGACCAGGTACAGGAGAGGGCCCAGCAGGAGGCAGGGCTGGGGCAGGGAGCCCAGAGTCTACAGGGAGATCCTGAGTCTACAGCCACAGCGTCAGCAGGTCACGGACCCCAACTGAAGCTCGCTGACGGCGCCAGTCCATCAGGGATTATTTATCTATTTATAAAAGATTTTCGAGCACCCGCTCTGCTAGATGTTGGGGGGTTCCAGGCGTCATGGATCACAGGACCCCATCCACAGGAAGTTCATCGTGTATTTCGGGAGTCAAGGGGTTCGCTGTAAAACAGCTGGAGAACCCAAGACAGAGATGTGATCTAGTTCTGGGTGGTGAAAGAGAGAGCATTAATGATAACAGCAATGATGCCATAACCCTAATTATTATTATCTGCTACCTTCCAAATGCCATTATAGGCATCTTACACCTTATATTTATTTAACCCTTAGACCACACCATGAGGTAGGTATTGCTAGCTCATACAGCAGGAAACTGAGCTAACAGAGAGGTCAGATAATTTGCCCGGGGCTGCAGAGTCATTGGGAAGACGGAGATTCAGATCCTGGCAGGTCGTCTGCAGCGCCTGTGTTCTCAGCCTCTCAGCCACGCGCCCCCCGCCCCCCATGCCTCTTATTAAACCAAAGGTGGCCCCGAGCCTACTGCCTCCCTTGGCACGCTCCTCTCCCCCTCTCCTTGCCAGAATGAGGTGCAGAACATCAAGTTCAACAGTTCAGGTCAATGCGAGGCCCCCTTGGTTCGGACCGACAACCCCAAGAGCTGGTACGAGGACGTGGAGGGCTGCGGGATCCAGTGCCAGAACCCGCTCTTCACCGAGGCCGAGCACCAGGACATGCACAGCTACATCGCGGCCTTCGGGGCCGTCACGGGCCTCTGCACGCTCTTCACCCTGGTCAGCCGAGGGCAGGCCCGGGGGCGGCAGGGTCGGGGTAGTGGCGGGGCCCAGGACCCTCAGCCAGCCTGTCAAGTAGGAAGGGGGGCGATGGTCAGTGAGCGAGGCTGGGCTCTGGGAGTGGGGCGAGGAGGCCTTGGCAGGGTCTCCGGGGAAGGGTGGGGATAAGATGGGTTGGGGTTCAGATAAGAGCAGCAGAATAACCCTAACCTCACAGAACGGGCCCCACTTCTGTCTTCCAGGCCACCTTTGTGGCTGACTGGCGGAATTCCAATCGCTACCCTGCTGTCATTCTCTTCTACGTCAATGCCTGTTTCTTCGTGGGCAGCATTGGCTGGCTGGCCCAGTTCATGGACGGTGCCCGCCGGGAGATCGTCTGCCGCGCTGATGGCACCATGAGGCTTGGGGAGCCCACGTAGGTGCCTTGGGGACCCCGAGGGGTGAGCGAAGGGAGGAGGCTGACATGTCTTTTCCATAAAAGGGGCAGGTTGGATTTGAAATGGAGATTTCAATGTAGGATTCAGCGCTGCCTCGTTGCACCCAAGGTCTCCAGCGTTAGCTCCTGGATTGTGACCGTTCAAAGGGGCATCTTCCACCTCCTCTTCACTCCTGGCCCGAGTCCAGTCTGCAAGCCCTGACTCCTAGGGGAACTCCAGACCTTAGAAGTCAAGGACGGGGGTGGGAGCTCCCGTCATGGCTCAGAAGTTAACAAACCCGACTAGGATCCATAAGGATGTGGGTTTGATCCCTGGCCTTGCTCAGTGGGTTAAGGATCCAGCGTTGCCGTGAGCTGTGGTATAGGTCGAAGATGTGGCTCGGATCCCGTGTTGCTGTGGCTGTGGTGTAGGCCGATGGCTACAGCTCCGATTTGATCCCTAGCCTGGGAACCTTCATAAGCTGCAAGTGCAGCCCTAAAATAGCAAAAAAGAAAAAAAAAAAAAGAAGTCAAGGGCTGGTGTCAGGCTGGCACAATGACCACCCCAAGTGACACCTCACATGTCTGCGCAGCTCTAACGAGACACTGTCCTGCGTCATCATCTTTGTCATCGTGTACTACGCCCTGATGGCTGGTGTCGTCTGGTTTGTGGTCCTCACTTATGCTTGGCACACCTCCTTCAAAGCCCTGGGGACCACCTACCAGCCTCTCTCGGGCAAGACCTCCTACTTCCACCTGCTCACGTGGTCGCTCCCCTTTGTCCTCACTGTGGCCATCCTTGCTGTGGCCCAGGTATAGTGACTGGTGGAGGGGGACTGAGTGGGGTGGGCTTGGGAGAGGGGAGCAGTGACAGATTCTACCCCCCACCCCCACCCCTTCCTGTCACAGGTGGATGGGGACTCCGTGAGTGGCATCTGTTTTGTGGGCTATAAGAACTACCGATACCGTGCCGGCTTTGTGCTGGCCCCAATCGGCCTGGTGCTGGTTGTGGGCGGTTACTTCCTCATCCGAGGTGAGTCAGGACCAGGACTGGTGGGGCAGCAGGATGTGCTGAGCACCTGCTCTGTGTAAGTAGGAGCCAGGACCTGCCGGCCCTGCTGCCCTTGCCCAGGGCTTTGGGGCAAAGTGGAAGGTAGGCAGACACAGCATCATAGCCCTTGGTGTGGGGCAGCACCTTTGTGTGGGCCAGAAAAATACTCTCCTGACTCTGGACCTTGTGCCAGGGCTCACGGCTTGAGCAGAGCTTGTGCTGGGTTCCAGCCCCTGCCCAGCACTGGCCAGATGCCCTTGTGTGATGAACACTCCGAGGAACCTACCCTGTCCACGTGGGCCAACTGGGGGGCCTTTGCTCACATGTGCACCCCAAATCTATATACCCGCTCAGTCTTTGGAGCTTGGCTTCTCGTCCTTTCTGCCCACAGTGTACGCGTGCAAACACACACACACACACACACACACACACACACACACACAGTTTACACAACATGCACAGATTCTGTTCCCTCATTTCCCTGTCTCAATCTGCCACCTCCACAATAAGCCTCTGTATCTCAGCTCATTTTTGTTGAGTTTTCTTTGTAAACTTCCTCAGCACTGTCAGCCATCTGTTCAGCCCACCTCTTCTCCCTCTTTTTGGCAGTGGCCAAGCCTCTGATTTATGTTTTCTATCCGTGCTGTCCTGTATGGTAGCCACTGGCCTCGTGTGTTGAAACTAGTCCAGACTGAGATGTGTCATGAGTATAAAATACACACCACACTTCAAAGACTCAGCGCTCACAAAAGTAAACTATCTCATTAACAACTTGTACAGATTGCATGTTGAAATGATAGTGTCATAAACAATGATATATATTGTTTAGACATTCCTGCTGTGGCCCAGTGGGATCAGCTGTGTCTCTGCAGTGCTGGGACACAGGTTCGACCCCCAGCACCATGGATTAAGGATCCTGCGCTACCACAGCTTCGGCATGCATAGGTTGCAACTATGGCTCAGCTTGGATCTGATCCCTGGCCTGGGAACTCCATAGGCTGCCAGTGGCCATAAAAAACATACACAGGAGTTCCGGTTGTGGCTCAGCAGAAACAAACCCAACTAGGATTCATGAGGATATGGTTCGATCCCTGGCCTCACTCAGTGGGTTAAGGATCCAGTGTTGCCATGAGCTGCGGCATAGGTGGCAGACATAGCTTGGATCTGGCGTTGCCGTGGCTGTGGCATAGGCCAGCAGCTGTAGCTCCGATTAGATCTCTAGCCTGGGAACTTCCATATGCTGTGAGTGCGGCCCTAAAAAGCAAAAAATAAATAAATAAAATAAAACGCACACACAAAACCAATGATATATTGTTTATAAAATACATTAGTTTCATTTGCGTCTTTTTAAGGTGGCTTCTAGAAAATTTGAGGTTATGCACATGGCTCATATTGTATTTCTCTTGGCCAGCGCTGTCCTGGAGTTTCTTATGCCTCTTCCATCATAAGAGCTTTCACCTGGCTGCCTTACTTGGTCGGGGGGGGAGGGTGTCGCACTAGGACTGAGGCATCTTTTGTCTCAACTGTCCATCTGTGCTGTGCCCCAGGCTTTCCATGGCACGTCTGCCATCGGCTGTGTTCCAGTGTCTCCGGTTCCTAAGCTTTAAATTAGCACAGGAGTCACCAGTCCCGGGATGCCAGGGCCATGGCACCCTCCCCTGCCACACACCCATCCCTCCCAGGAGAGGGGCCTGGCCCTCGCTAATGTCTGCCATCTCCCTCTGTTCAGGGGTCATGACCCTGTTCTCCATCAAGAGCAACCACCCTGGGCTGCTGAGCGAGAAGGCAGCCAGCAAGATCAACGAGACCATGCTGCGCCTGGGTGAGAGGGCCGGCCCCGCACCGCACCCCCGAGGGAGGGTCTTGGGGGCCGCAGTACACTGTGCGGCAAGTTAGCAGCGAGGAAGGCAAGACAGGGCTGTGTGTGTGTGTGTGTGTGTGTGTGTGTGTGTGTGTGTGTGTGTGTGTGTGTGGTGGTGGTGGTGGTAACAACAGCTCAAAAGAGAAGGTAGCATCCTTCTCAAGTGGAAGAATTCAAGTTCATGTCAACAAGGCTTCCTCATACCCGCTTCCCTCCCACTGCCCCCGCCCCGAGTGGCCTCAAGTGCCCCCAAATCTTGCCTTATTTTGGAGAATACAGCTCTTGAACTGAGCCCAGCTTGAGTTCACCCCAGACTCAGCCGTCTTTCAGGCCCTGGGGGGGGTGAGTACCACCCTCTCCACTGCTGCTTCCACACCTGGGATTGGTGACACCCCATCTCCTCCCGCCCGTCCCTCCACAGGCATTTTTGGCTTCCTGGCCTTTGGCTTTGTGCTCATCACTTTCAGCTGCCACTTCTATGACTTCTTCAACCAGGCTGAGTGGGAGCGCAGCTTCCGGGACTACGTGCTGTGAGTGGGGGCCTGGGGGCTTGGGGCCCACAGTGGTGGGAGCTGGAGACGACCCTCCTCTGCTGTCCAGCAGGGGTCTGCCAGGTCCCTGCCTCAGCGGCAGGAGGCACAGCCCAACTGCAGGTTGCTCTGGGTGCTTAAGCTGTTAGTTGCTCTGTAATTTGCAAACAGCCCTCAGTCGCTCCTTAACTCCGCCCTTCCCTCTGCTCCCCAAAGCTGTCTGACTGGCGCATTTGTAACTGTTAGGCCATCATGTTTTGGCTTCTCTGACCGACCCTGTGTTGGCCACAGAAGTTGCTCTCTGCTTCTCATGTAGTCTTTTTTTTTTTTTTAGGGCCGCACCAGAGGCATATGGAGATTCCCAGGCTAGGAGTCCAATTGGAGCTACAGCTGCCAGCCTACGCCACAGCCACAGCCACGCGGGATCTGAACCACATCTGCGACCTACACCACAGCTCACAGCAACAGCAACGCCAGATCCTTAACCCACTGAGTGATACCAGGGATTGAACCCGCAACCTCATGGTTCCTAGTCAGATTCATTTCTGCTGTGCCATGACGGGAACTCCATCATGTACTCTTTTTTAAAAAAAATTTTTTTATTATAGTTGATTTATAGTGTTCTGTCAATTTCTGCTGTACAGCAAAGTGACCCAGTTATACATTTATATACATTCTTTTTTTCACATTATCTTCCATCATGTTCCATTACAAGTGATTGGATATAGTTCCCGGTGCTATGCAGCAGAATCTCATTGCTTATGGACTCCAGATGCAGGAGTTTGCTGCATGTTTACTCATGTACTCTTAGAGAGCTTATTGCAAATCTCTGCACAGAAGTAGTTACCCCTTGGAGTTTCTGCCATGGCTCAGTGGTTAAAGAATCCCACTAGTATCCATGAGCACGCAGGTTTGATCCCTGGCCTTGCTCAGTGGGTCAAGGATCCATCATTGCCCTGAGCTGTGGTGTGGGTCGAAGACGCAGTTTGGATCCCGAGTTGCTGTGGCTGTGGCGTAGGCCAGGAGCTATAGCTCCGATTGGACCCCTAGACTGGGAACCTCCATATGTTGCAAGTGTGGCCCTTAAAAAAAAAAAAAAAAAAAAAAAGGAAGACGTAGTTACCCCTCTGCAATAGGTCAACAACCCACTAATGCTTTCTAGTTTTGCCTGTGCTCTTTTTCTGTCAGAATGAGGATGAATCTGAGAGGGTAAGGTATCTCAGCTGCTTAAAGAAGTGTAGCATCTACCCATACCAGGAATAGTAGTTAAAATGCTCATTAAAATCCTGACTGCTTGGAGTTCCTGTCGTGGCACAGTGGTTAACGAATCCAACTAGGAACCATGCGGTTGCGAGTTCGATCCCTGGCCTTGCTCAGTGGGTTAAGGATCCGGCTTTGCTGTGAGCTGTGGTGTAGGTTGCAGATGCGGCTTGGATCCCGAGTTACTGTGGCTCTGGTGTAGGCCGGTGGCTACAGCTCCAATTCGACCCCTAGTCTGGGAATCTCCATATGCTGCAGGAGCGGCCCTAGAAAAGGCAAAAAGACAAAAAAAAAAAAAAAAAAAAGTCCTGACTGCTTCAGATTCTTTCTTTTTTTTTTTTTCTTTGTTTTTTAGGGCCTCACCCGTGGCATATGGAAGTTCCCAGGCTAGGGGGTGAATCAGAACTACAGCTGCTGGCCTACACCACAGCTCACAGCAGTGCAGGATCCTTAACCCACTGAGCGAGGCCAGGGATCGAACCCTCATCCACATGGATCCTAGTTGTGTTTATTAACTGCTGAGCCATGCAGGGAACTCACCAGATTCTTTCTTTTTTTTTTTTTTTTGTCATTTCTTGGGCCGCTCCTGCGGCATATGGAGGTTCCCAGGTTAGGGGTCGAATCAGAGCTGTAGCTGCCAGCCTACACCAGGGCCACAGCAATGAGGGATCCAAGCCGTGTCTGCGACCTACACCACAGTTCAAGGCAATGCTGGATTCTTAACCCACTGAGCAAGGCCAGGGATCAAACCCGAAGCCTCATGGTTCCTAGTCGGATTCCTTAACCACTGAGCCACAATGGGAACTCCCAGATTCTTTCTTAAAGCCTCCAGCTTTTCTTGCGAGAAGCTTTAAACCACACTGATGCCTGGGTTCCTCCCCCAGAGATTTGACGTACCCGTCTCGGGTGCGGCCCAGACAGGAGTCATTAAAGGCACCCAGGTGACTCTAATGATCACCCAGGATTGCAAGTCTGTGCAGTGGGCTTCGCTCTTTCTAAAGCCTTTGGATTTTCTGTCTGGCACCCACCCAGGAGACCCAAGAAAGCCTCACCTGTCTACTACCCTTCGCCTCAGGTGCCAGGCCAATGTGACCATCGGGCTGCCCACCAAGAAGCCCATCCCTGACTGTGAGATCAAGAATCGCCCTAGCCTCCTGGTGGAGAAGATCAACCTATTTGCCATGTTTGGAACCGGCATTGCCATGAGCACCTGGGTCTGGACCAAGGCCACACTGCTCATCTGGAGACGCACCTGGTGCAGGTGGGGTCAGCATGAACCCATCCTGACCCTGCTTCCTTGCTCTGTCAGCCTAGGCATCCTTTAGGCTGTGTCTGGACTCACCTGTCCAGCACAGCCTTGGCCTGCCCTGAGCCCAGGAAAGCACCTTTTTCTGCGGCTCACCACTGCCCCCTGGTGGCACCTCCTGTCTTTGGGCGGATGGGCCCAGGGCTGAGCCAGTGAGTGGAGTGATTGGAGAATTCGGCTCTGGAGTCTGGCAATCTAGCCCCCGCCCCCGCCCTTTTTTTTTTTTTTTTTTTTTTTTGCAGCGAGGCCTTCTACCCTTCAGGGTCCTTGGGGCCTTGAGGCCCTCTGCAGGCTGCTTCCCTGGATGCAGCGGATTCGCTGGTCTTTTGCAAGATTTGAGGGGAAGCAGCGGCTCCCCCACGCCTCCACCCTTTCTGTCCTCAGGTTGACCGGGCAGAGTGATGACGAGCCCAAACGGATAAAGAAGAGCAAGATGATTGCCAAGGCCTTCTCCAAGCGGCGCGAGCTGCTGCAGAACCCAGGCCAGGAGCTCTCCTTCAGCATGCACACCGTCTCCCACGACGGGCCTGTGGGTGAGCTTCCGGCCTCGCCTTCTCTGGAGCCTCTTCCCTCCCTGGGCTGTTTCGAGGGCTGTGAGGCTTGGCGCTCCCTCCTCTCGCTCATGTCGTCGGTTCTCCTCTCGTGCCCCCTCGTCCCGGCCACTCTCCCCTCTCTGTTCCCGCCCTCCGGTCCGCTTGCTGGTGCTTTGGTTTCAAAGAACTCATCTCCCTCGTCAGCATCCTTCTTCTCCAGCTGTTCTCCTTGGGCTGGAGGAATTCCAGGCTGGATTTCTGGCTTCTGGGAGCCCCTCTCTTTAGGGTGGGGACGGGGAGAGATTGCTGTGATCGGCGGGGCGGTTTTTCTGTGCCAAGTCCAGTGGGAGCCGTGGGCGGGGGGAGGCGAACGGTACAGGACGCGGGAGGAGCGGCCCCAAGAGGCACTAAGCCGTCAGGGTACCTGATCCTTTCCTTCCAACCCCACAGCGGGTTTGGCCTTTGACCTCAACGAGCCCTCGGCCGATGTGTCTTCTGCCTGGGCCCAGCATGTCACCAAGATGGTGGCCCGGAGAGGAGCCATCCTGCCCCAGGATGTGTCTGTCACCCCCGTGGCAACTCCAGGTATGGAGTTCCTGCGCCGGTAGGAAGATGGGGGACACGGAGCCTAGAGGTTTCTGGCACTGGAGCACGAGGGGGTGCCAGCGGGGGAGGGGGAGGCCCTGGAGGACCTAAAGTCTGGGTTCCGGAGCTCAAAGAGTAGGGATCCCAGGAGAAAAGGGGTGCTGTAGACAGAGTGAGGGTCCCAGGCTCATGCTCTCTCTCTCACTGCCAGTGCCCCCGGAGGAAAAAGCCAACCTCTGGCTGGTTGAGGCAGAGATCTCCCCGGAGCTGGAGAAGCGCCTGGGCCGGAGGAAGAAGCGGAGGAAGAGGAAGAAGGAGGTGTGCCCGCTGGTGCCGCCTCCCGAGCCCCACCACCCGGCCCCGGGCCCCGCGCCCACCTCCAGCGCTGTCCCTCGACTGCCGCAGCTGCCCCGGCAGAAGTGCCTGGTGGCCGCAGCGGCCTGGGGAGCTGGGGAATCCTGCCGACAGGGAACCTGGACCCTGGTCTCCCACCCCTTCTGCCCAGAGCCCAGCGCCCCAGCTCCCATGGCCTGGGTGCAGGGCCGCCGGCCGGGGCTGGGGCCCATTCACTCCCGCACCAACCTGATGGAGGCAGAACTCATGGACGCAGACTCGGACTTCTGAGCCTGGAGAGCAGGACCTGGGACAAGAAGGAGGAACAAATACGTTCCGAGGCTCATCTTCCTCCCTGAGGGTGCTTCCCCAGGGTCTGCTCTTCCAGAGAACCCGAGGGCCCAGCGGCGCCCCCAGGAGAGTTCCTCGTGTCTGGCTCTCGCAGCAGGACTGTGGGAAAGAGCCCTGCCGTTGCCACCCATAGGCCTCACCCCTGGCCAGGCCCTGGAGCTCAGGGTCCTTGTTTCTGCCCCAGCAGCTGGAGCCTGGCTGGCAGCATCTATCTCCAACAGGAGTCATGGGGTATGTAGAGCTTCTGGTGGGCCAGAAAAGGTGGAAGCAGTGGTGGCGGTACAGGGATTTGGCGGTGGTGGCCAGGGAGGCAGCCAAGCCCATGTCTGGCAGGTAAGGGCTGGCTGCCCTTTTCTGTGCCGGGGGTGCCCTTCCCTGGCACTCGCAGACCCAAAGTGTTGATTGTGCCATTAGCCCTTTGTCCAAGTGAGGATGGAGCTCCCTCCTCCCTTTCCGGGGTGCTTGTGGGGTGGGTATGCCCATGCCCACGGGGCTGTAACCTCTCAGTGTCCAGCCGGATCCACCCCAGGCCAGTAACCCACCCTGTGTTTTCCTGCACCCCCTTTCCCCATTTCAGTTCAACCAGGCCACCCTCTCCTGTTTCCTGTTTGTTGATGATGACCCAGAATTACAGCATTTTCTGTCTCCCACCCCGCCCCTTTACTGCTGGCCTCCCCTCTCCAGGCGGGAGACAGGTTCAGCTAAAGCTATAGCACCGGGTGTGGTATAGAAGCCGTGAGTCCCGGGGAGCCTCTGGGCCACCAAGAGATACGTGCTCGCTCTTCCTCTTTCTCTGTCCAGTGGGGGGTGGCTCCTCTGACTTGAGGGGCTACCCTGGGAAGCTGCTAACGCTTCAGCCAAGCAGGAGAGCTTCCTTCAACTTCCACAACCAGTGGGTGAAGGGATTCCCACCTCCCATAACCCCCACCCAAGTTCCCAAGGCCCCAGTTTCAAGCACCAGACAGCAAGAAGCCTTAGCAGCTGGCCGGGTTCCAGATCAGTGGGTAGGGATAGGGAGACGAAGCATACACAGTAAATAAAAGGTTTTTGTATAAACTCTGAGTCTGCTGCTTTCCATAGGCCCCCATCTTGACTTCACTATCTGCTTGGTCCTGATCTCATTTTTCTCCCACATCCTCCTCGGGCTGTTCTGGAAGGCCACAAGCTTGGTGCTGATGAGGTCACCACTGACAGATGTTAAGCTGATGTCAGCTTGATGTGCTGGCCGTCCTTCCTGGCCAGTTGGCTCTATTTATGGACAGAAGCTCCGGCCACAGCTGCCTCATTGCACATTGATCATGAATGGGCAAGAACACACAGCTTGTTCCTGAGGTGATGACTGGAAGCGAGTGTCCCCTGCCGGGGAGTGTAGATGGGCAATCCTGGGCCCCTCTCTGGGACCTCTTGCCTCTACAAGAGATGTCTGTGAAACCAGGTGCATTCTTTTTTTTTTTTTTTTTTTTTTTGCTTTTTAGGGCTGCACCCATGGCATATGGAGGTTCCCAGGCTAGGGGTCTAATCAGAGCTACAGCAGCAGCCGTGGCATCCGAGCTGTGTCGTCGACCTACACCACAGCTCACGGCAACGCCGGATCCTTAACCCCCTGAGTGAGGCCAGGGATCGAACCCGCACGTTCATGATTCCTAGTTGGATTCATTTCCGCTGCACCACAACGGGAACTCCGGACCAGGTGCATTCTGATCCTTGGCTTCCTCCCCTGGGCAGTCAAAGGAATTCCGGCTTCACGGAGGGAAGCTTGTCAGCCCCACTTCCTCCAAAAAGATGTCCGTAGAAGACTGGGAACTAGGCTCAGGATGCTGCGGAACAGATCTGTGGAGGGAAGGGGGCAGTTCCTCCAGACAACTCGGAGGGTATCGTGGGGTATTAGCAGTGTTCAGGAGGGGAGCTCAAGTGATCGGGGCACAAGCGATTTGCCCAGAGCCAAGTTCCAGGGAAAGAGGAAGAGGAACTGACTGATCATATTCTAAGTACTTTACATGTGTATAATAATAAATACAATAGCAGCTAATTCTTATTAAATGCTCGCTAGCTCTCTTCTAAGCATTTTATATGTACAAACCTGTTGAATCTCATAACAGACCTATGAGGCATCCTTACCACCCCCAAGACGCTGAGGCACAGAAAGGCTCGACAGTTTGCCTGAAGCCACGGAGTAAGTGACAACACTGGGATTGCCTCAGGGCCCTCTGGCTCCAGAGTCACCTGGCTCTCGGCCACTGCACTCTACTGCCTCTTGTTTCAGTCAGAAGGATCGGAGGAGCTAGTTTGCAAAATGACTTGCCCACAACCTGGTCGCTAGTGACAGCCACTGGGCGCAGGGTCTTCCTGACTATGCCACCCAGACTCCTTCCACTGTCATTTCTGACCTTTGGATTGTCCTCCTCTCCAGGCTTCCCTGGTGCTGTGTTCCCTCTGGCCACCCCCTTTGCCTTGTGCTTGCCTGCCTTGCTTATTCTTGCCATCACCGCCCCACTCAACAGTAGCAGAGCTATTTTTTTAAGTTCAAATATAGTGTTTACAATATTGTGTTAGTTTCAGGTGTACAGCAAAGTGGTTCAGATAGATAGATAATTTTTCAGATTCTTTTCCATTTATAGGTTATTATAAGATGTTGAATATAGTTCCCTGTGCTCTACAAGCAGGTCTTTGTTATTTATCTTTTTTATCTTTTTAATCTATTTTATATACAGTAGTGTGTACCTGTTAGTCCCAGACTCCTAATTTATCCCTCCCTCCCTCCCCCCTTTCCCCTTTGGTAACTCTAAGTTTGTTTTCTTTGTTTGTGGGTCTATTTCAGTTTTGTAAATAAGTTAATTTGTATCATTTTTAAAGATTCTACATATAAGTAATATCATATATTTGTCTTTCTTTGTCTGACTTACCTCACTTAGTATGATAGTCTCTCTGTCCATCCATGTTGCTGCAAATGCCGTTATTTCACTCTTTTTTATGGCTGAGTAATATTTCATTGTATATGTATACCACAACTTTATCCATTCATCTGTTGATGGACATTTAGTTTGCTGCCATGTCTTGGCTATTGTCAATAGTGTTGCTGTGAACTCTGGGGTGCATTTATATTTTTGAGTTAGAATTGTCATCTTTTACAGATATATGCTCAGGAGTAGAATTGCAGGGTCATACGGTAACTCTATTTTTAGTTTTTAAGGAACATCCATACTGTTCTCTGTGGCTGCACCAATTTACACTCCCACCCACAGTGTAGGAGGGTTCCCCTTTCTCCATACCCTCTCTAGCATTTATTTTTTGCAGACTTTTTTTTTTTTTTTTTTTTTTTTTTTTTTTACTGCACCAGAGGCATGTGGAAGTAAGTTCCTGGGAAAGAACCTGTGCCATAGTAGCAACCCGTGTGACTGCAGTGACAACACTGGATCCTTAACCCACTGAGCCGCATGGGAACTCCTATAGATTTTTTTATAATGGCCATTCTGACTGCTGTGAGGTGATACCTCACTGTAGGTTTGATTTTGTATTTCTCTAATTATTAGTCATGTTGAACATATTTCCTTGCGCATATTGGCCATTGTCTATCTTCAGTAGTGGAGCTGTTTTAAAGTCTTTATCAATAGCAATCCAAAACAATAAACAGGATCAGTGTTGGAGCTCCCACTGGGCTGCAGTGGGTTAGGAATCTGATTGCAGCAGATCCAGTTGCAGCAGAGGCAAGGGTTCCATCTCCAGCCCAGTGGATTGGGGATCCAGCATTGCCACAGCTGTGGTGTAGGTCGTAGCTTCAAGTCCTGGCCCTAGGAACTTCAAGTGCTGCTGGTGTGGCCAGAAAAAAAAAAAAAAAAAAAGGTCAGTGCTGTCTAAAGATCTTTTCTGAAATAAGGCGAAATGTTAACGATTTTCTTTCTTATTTGTTTCTTCATGGACATTTCCTCCATCTCTTCTTTCTTTAGTAGTGTTACTTACATAAAGGATGGGGAATGGGGTTGTTTATTTTGGGCTTGAAAAGCTGAGAAAGCCTGTCTGGCTGTGGAGGCTGAGAGGCTCTGTGACCACTAGAGGGCACTGTGAGGCCACCTTTCGTGAATGCAGACAGGCAGCTGTTGGAAACTGGAAACCCTGGAGTTCCCCAAACCAACTGTGGATTGCAGTATTTTTATAGGCGCGCCAGATCTCTGGACTGAGCCACAGTGGCCACTTTCCTACAAGACTCCTGAATTAGATGCCTGAAAGAAACATGTCAGGGTCCAAAAGGAGTTTCGTTTGGGGGACACCTTGTGGCTGTGCAGTTGCGCTGAGGTCTCCGTGCTCTCACCCCTCCAGCTGGCTCTTTTAAGTAGTAAGTTCACTGCCCCTATACTTCCTCTGCCAGCATGAGTCTTTTTTTTCAATCTAAGAAATTTAAAAGACATAGAAAAGCACAAAGAAGAGTTCCCATCTTGGCGCAGCGGAAACAAATCCGTCTAGGAACCATGAGGTTGCGGGTTTGATCCCTGGCCTTGCTCAGTGGGTTAAGGATCCAGTGTTGCCCTGAGCTGTGGTGTAGGTTGCAGATGCAGCTCGGATCCCGCATTACTGTGGCTCCGGCGTAGGCCGGTGGTTACAGCTCTGATTAGACCCCTAGCCTGGGAACCTCCATATGCCACGGGTGCGGCCCTAGAAAGACAAAAGACAAAAAAGAAAAGCACAAAGAACAACTTAATAAACACACCTATTTCCCACTACTCAGAAATAACTTTTTTTTTTGTCTTTTCCAGGGCCGCACCTGAGGTACATGGAGGTTCCCAGGCTAGGGGTCAAATAGGATCTGTAGCCGCTGGCCTACACCAGAGCCACAGCAACGCGGGATCCGAGCTGCGTCTGCGACCTACACCACAGCTCACGGCAACGCCAGATCCTTAACCCACTGAGAGAGGCCAGGGATTGAACCTGAACCTCATGGTTCCTAGGTGGATTCGTTTCCACTGCGCCATGACGGAAAGGCCTCATCCTACTTTTTAAAAAGAAATAATGTGTGACAGATTTAGCTAAAGTTCCTTTTGACCAGCACTGCTGTCCCACTTTTCCTCCCACTTTCCCCTTCCTCAACAGAAAAATAGCTGTCTGAATACAGTGGGTTTCCTTCTAACCCATTTTTATATTTTTGTATGTGCACATGAAAGAGGGTATGAAAGCTATGCATACATAAGGTATTTATATCTTGCTTTTGCCTGCTTTAATTTTTTCTTTATATACATATTTTTTTGCTTTTTAGGGCTGCATCGTGGCATATGGAGGTTCCCAGGCTAGGAGTAGAAGTGGAGCTACAGCTGCTGGCCACAGCCACAGCAATGCAGGATCCAAGCTGTGTCTGCAACCTACACCATAGCTCACTGCAACACCAGATCTTCAACCCACTGAGTGAGCCAGGGATCAAACCCGAAACCTCATGGTTACTAGTTGGATTCATTTCTGCTGTGCCACAATGGGAACTCCTATATGTGTATTTTGTTAATGGCTGTACCTGTGGCATATGTAAGTTCCCGGGCCAGGGACTGAATCTGAGTTGCAGCTGTGACCCACACCATAGCTGCAGCAACATCGGATCCTTAACCTGTTGTGCTGGGCTGCAGATGGAATCCTTGCCTCTGTAGCTACCTGAGCTTCTGTGGTCAAATTTTTTTTTTTTTTTTAATCTTTTCTAGGGCTGCACCCGCGGCATATGGAGGTTCTCAGGCTAGGGGTCTAATCGGAGCTGTAGCTGCTGGCCTACGCCACAGCCACAGCAACGTGGGATCCGAGCCCCGTCTGCCACCTACACCACAGCTCACGGCAATGCCGGATTGTTAACCCACTGAGCAAGGGCGGGGACCGAACCCACAACTTCATGGTTCCTCGTCGGATTCGTTAACCACTGCGCCACGACGGGAACTCCCTTTTTTTGAATTCTTTCCTTGATGAATTTCCCCCTCTTCATTTTCTTTGTTATCTCTCTCCGGCACTCGTGTTATTCAGATGTTGATCTGTCTGGACTGACCCGCTGATTATTTCCTTTTCTATTTTTTTTCAATTAGAGAAAAAAATGTATTGAAGGTCTGAAAAACAATTCCTAAGAAATTGATATTCCAGAAAACTGTAGCTACACAATGCATTGCACCTATCAAGTTAAAAATCTGCATTAGACACAAATATAAAAACCATGACTGACACAACATTGTAAATCAACTTAAAAAAATTAAAATAAAACCCACGAAAGAAGTCACCATTCTTCAACAATTGGTGCAAAGATAAATTATATTTTTCCTATTTTTAATTTCTTACTTCTTAATTTATTGAGTTTAAAAAATTCTGCCAGTATGCTTTCATTTTTAAAGTATCATGTTTTTGGAATGTTCACTTTTTTTTTTTTTTTTTTTTTTTGTCTTTTTAGGGCCACACCTGCAGCATATGGAGGTTCCCAGGCTAGGGGTCTAATCAGAGCTGTAGTCACTGGCCTATACCACAGCCACAGCAATGTGGGATCCAAGCCACGTCTGCGACCTACACCACAGCTCATGACAACGCCAGATCCTTAACCCACTGAGCAAGGCCAGGGATGGAACTTGTGTCCTCAGGGATACTAGTCAGATCCTTTTCTGCTGAGACACGATAGGAACTCCTTGATTTCTTCTTGATGTACAGCCTCTGCTTCCTCCCAGTTGTTCTCTTCTGTTTGCTCATGTTGGTCCCCATCTCCCACATCACAACTTTTCTCATGTAACTGGGGACTTTGTGTCTATCTGCTCATACTTAAGAGTGTGGCGCTAAGTAGCTCTCTGGAAGCTCTGTGAACATGGGTACGATCTTCACCAAAGGCGATCCGGCTGGCCCATTTCCTTGGGGAAACCTCGATGACAGAACTGCAAATTTTTTGCTCTTGGACGGGTCAGATACTTAGAGAAGTTCTTCCAATCTCCTGGAAGATACATTTCTGCCTGCCAGAGTCTGGAAGCTGAATGAGCCAGGAGAAGGAAGAAGCCTTGCAATCTAAATATTTCATAAACTGGAGTTCCCGTCGTGGCGCAGTGGTTAACGAATCCGACTAGGAACCATGAGGTTGCGGGTTCGGTCCCTGCCCTTGCTCAGTGGGTTGGCGATCCGGCGTTGCTGTGAGCTGTGGTGTAGGTTGCAGACGAGGCTCGGATCCCGCATTGCTGTGGCTCTGGCGTAGGCCGGTGGCTACAGCTCCAATTCAACCCCTAGCCTGGGAACCTCCATATGCCACAGGAGTGGCCCAAGAAATAGCAAAAAGACATAAATATTTCATAAACTACGTAATTCACAAACTTGGGCTTAATCATCCTGTTTCTTTTTCTTTTTGTCTTTCTTAGTGCCACAGCTGTGGCATATGGAGGTTCCCAGGCTAGGGGTCAAATTGGAGCTGTAGCCTCTGGCCTACGCCACAGCCACAGCAACGCCAGATCCAAGCCTCATCTGTGACCTACACCACAGCCCACGGCTACGCTGGATCCTTAACCCACTGAGTAAGGACAGGGATCGAACCTGCTTCCTCATAGATGCTAGTCAGATTCGTTTCTGCTGAGCCACGATGGGAACTACATCATCCTGTTTCCATTACAGTGTTTTCATTTTTGGCCGTGCCTGCTGTTCCTCAGTAACAAAGATGGCAGAAGCAGCAGGTGTGTAGGATGGACCTGACAATGGGCAAGAATGTGCCCTGATGTTTGGCCTCAACCAGAGGATGGTGCCTGGATAAATAAAGGATGAATATCAGTTACTTTCCAGCACTTCAACTCCTTATGTTTTGTAACCACATCCCATTGAAGAATGAGTTCACCCCGTTGGTAATCAAGTCTAGCGGCCGTCCAGGTAGGCAGCTGCTGCCTATGAGCTTCGACACATGCCAGGTGGCTGTACCGCAGCTCCCTTGTGCATTAGGGGGAAGAATGAAATCAGTTATAGAGCTGCTAATCTCTTCTCCGACAGCTGGAGGATGAAGCTCTGAGCTGGTTCTTTGTAACAGGAAGGAAATTCTGAAAGCCAGACTGTGAAGAGAAAGCTTAAGAAGTTCTTGCGTCTGGTGGACTTGAGGGCTTTGTGGAAATGGCAGTGTTCAGATGCCTTCCAACTCATAGTGTGAGGCACAAATTTCGAAGGCAAGATAGAAAAGACTCCATTCAGGATAGTATACTCCACGAATGAACAAATTTCCTTTTTCTTTTCTTTCTTTTTTTTTTCTTTTTAGGGCTGCATCCACAGCATGTAGAGGTTCCCAGGCTAGGGGTCACATTGGAGCTACAGCTGCCGGCCTACACCACAGCCACAGCAACACAGGATCCAAGCCACGTCTGCGACCCCCACCACAGCTCATGGTAACACCAGATCTTTAACCCACTGAGCAAGGCCAGTGATCGAACTTGCAACCTCATGGTTCCTAGTCGGATTCGTTTCTGCTGAGCCATGAAGGGAACTCCGAACAAATTTCCAAGACAGCAGTAGCTCAGGGAAGGAGACCAAGGCAGGTGGTTTCTCCCTTTCCTTCTTACCAGGGAAAAAATATTCCAAAGACTAGATGTTCAGTGGCCTTCTGGGCTTGTCAGGGCCATCACTTACTTTATGAACAACCAGAAACTCTAAGGTCCTCTTTGCCTCAGTTTCTCTGAGAATAAAGAAGAAATGACCTAGCCCATAATCTGTCACCCAGAGGCAATTGCATTTTAATGTACTGTTTTTATTCAAGTATTATTTACATAGCTAAAATCTAATAGGAGTTCCCATGGTGGCTCAGTGGGTTACGACCCCGACTAGTATCCATGAAGACAAAGGTTCAATCCCTGGCCCTACTCAGTGGGTTAAGTTGATTGCTGTGAGCTGTGGTATACAGGTCACAGATGTGGCTCAGATCTGGTGTGGCTGTGGCTGTGGTGTAGGCCGGGAGCTGTAGTTCCAATGTGACTCTTACCCTGGGAATTTTCAGATGCTTCAGGCATGCCCTAAAAAAGAAAGAAAACAAAATCAAATAAAATATGCTAATTTATTTAGCTCACTATTTTATCATAAGTATTTATTTCCCTTCATCACTGAAAAAAAGTTCTTAGCAAACTTAATTTTAAAGGCTATATAATCATTCCTCTGTTGTTGGACATTAGTTTCAGATACCTTTTCATTATTCAAAATAAATCTGCCATACAAGTCTTTGGGTTTACATCTTCAAAAAGAAATTAAAATAAATAAGTTTTAAGTTTTAAAATAATACAGAAAAGTACAAGGTAAAAAAAAAACACTTCACATCCCATCGCTTAAAACAATTGCTATTTATATTTTAGTTAATATTCTTCTCTGTTGATATATTTAATCCGAATTTCAATTATCTCCCTGGAACCCAGCAAGACTCTGCAAGGCCCTCCCTGTCTGCTGTTTGTATATATATATAAAAAAAAAAAAAAGGCTTTAGGAGTTCCCTTGTGGCACAATGTTAAGTACCTGATGGTGTCACTGCAGTGGCCAGGGTCACTGCTCTGGCCCACTTTGAACTCTGGCCCAGGAACTAACCACCACATGCCTCAGGCATGGCAAAAAAAAAAAAAAAAAAAAAAAAAAAAACCAAAACAAACTAACAAAAAACCCAAAGGGCTTTAGTTTCCCAGGCCTTCCCCAAGTTCCAAAGAGCAAGCTGAAGATGTCAGCAGGACAATAGCATCACAGGACTCCTTGTTCCTCCTGAAGGGATATAGATAACAATCTGATGTGTGTCTGAGTTCTACTAAAACTAAGACCCCTACCCAGGAGGAAAATGGTGACCACATGTTGACCACAAGCAATAGGCCGGTTGGAACCAGAAGGCTGAGATCCCAGAGATATATCACCTGGTTATGGCACCACCAACCCATTAGAATAAGATCACACACCCTGGAGCCCTCAACCCCAATTCTGCCTTAAAAACTTTTCCCTGAAAACTATGGGGGAGTTAGGGTTTTTTGAACTCCAGCTGCTGTTCTTCCTGGCACGCTGCAATAAACTTTCCTCTGCTCCAAACTCTGATGTTTCGATTTGTTTGGCCTCACCGTGCCACAGGCATACAAACTTGGGTTCTACAATATCCCTAGTAGAATTAATAGGGCAAAAGAATTGGCTTTGTTTAAGGCAATGGTTTTCATTCCTTAGTCTTGAAATTTTGACCTAGTGATACCTAACTTCTTTTTTAGACTGATACTAAACTCCAAGCCCAGAATGTGCCAGAAATTGCCACAACAGGCAATTAAAAACAGGACCATGTTATTCCTTCTAAAAACAAAGCCAGTAAAGGTGTGAGGTCCTAATTTCACGGACGCAGAAAAATTAAGTCACTTGATTAAGCCTGAGGCCAGCTCTCTCCCCACCGCTTTTCCTTTAAATGCCTGCTCACGTGATAGCAGAGGTGCACCCTAGGAAGAAATTTACACTGTCGGGGTAGAGTCAATCTTCCTCCACCTTCCCAAACTTAGGGTTTCTAGAGCTAGCTCCTCGGAAGCCGCAACTCCTCTGGAGACCTTCTCTTCCTCATGTTCTTCTTCATGTCACCTATCCTCACTTCTTTCTTTTAGTCGCCGGCGCTAAAGCTCCATCTCTGCTACAGAATCCCGCTTGCCGGAGGAAGGGCGACCGGGACTACAACCCCCAGGGGGCTTCGCGGGCCCCGCCCCCGGCGGCGCGCAGGGGTGGTCGGGGGCTGAGGTCCCACCGTCTCTTCGCCGCCTTCGGCCCAGAGCAAGCGCACTACAGGTTCCGTGGCACCACACGCGCGGGCAAGCCGGACGGAGCGGTCTGGGGCGGGGCGGGGCGGGGCGGGGCGAGGCGGGGCGGGGCGGGGCAGAGAGGGGAGGGAGAGGCCGGGGCCGGCGGGCGGGTGGGCAGGCGGAGGAAGTGGGTGGGAGCGGAGGCGATGGAGGGGAGGAGTGGGGGAATGGGGGAGGGAAGGGGAAGGGAGGCGGGAGGCGGGGCCGAGCTGGAGCTGGAGTCTGAGCCGGCGGTTGCAGTGGAGGCGGTGATGTCGGTGCAGGTCGTGTCGGCAGCGGCTGCCTCGAAGGTGCCTGAGGTGGAGCTGAAGGACCTGAGCCCTTCCGAGGCGGAGGCGCAGCTGGGACTGAGCACGGCGGCTGTGAGCGCCATGGCCCCTCCAGCAGGCGGTGGGGACCCTGAGGCTCCAGCTCCCGCGGCGGAGCGGCCCCCGGCCCCTGGCCCGGGATCGGGGCCCGCCGCGGCTCTCAGCCCCGCCGCTGGGAAAGTGCCTCAGGCGTCGGCCATGAAGCGGAGCGACCCTCATCACCAGCATCAGAGACACCGCGACGGCGGCGAGGCCCTGGTCAGCCCCGACGGCACCGTCACCGAGGCGCCGCGTACAGTCAAGAAGGTATTGGGGCCGGGCTGCCTCTGTCGGAGAGGGAGGGTAGGAGGGGGAACCGCAGATCCTCGCGGCGCGGCGCCACCCTCCACGCCCTCTCTTGTCATCGTAGAAGCCGAGAGATCCCTTTCGCCCTTAAATCCGCTCTCTCGGAGATGCCCCCTTCCTGGCCCCATGCTGAGGAGTGAAGACTCCAGGGGGTACGGCCGTACTTCGCTGGGAATAACATGGAGGTAGCGCTCTCGCCTACTACTTGGAATAGTAGGCTGGGAGAGGAGAGCCACCTAATCTTAGCCCTCGCTGAACTCCCCGACATGCTCCGTGTGTATGTTCCAGACTGTCGGGGAGAAGACCCCGATGGTGTAGAAAAACCTCACTGCTTATGAGAGTTCACTCAGCAGTAAGGGTTCTCTCTTGGAAGAACGAGTAAGGAGTAGTTACCTCGCTCTGAGATCCTCAGTTGTGTGGTTTCTGTGCAGATGATGACTTTCTGCCGTTCTTGTCCAACCACTTCCATCGAGCAGTACTGATGCTGTGCCCTTCATTCCAGATTCTGCGATCTCCTTACATCCTCTCTGAATGTAGAAGGGTAATGGACTCTCTTCACTCTTTTCTCTTCAGAGGTTTGTTCTCTCTGCCCAGTAGTTGGTCGCCACCAAGATTATTGTACTGTGTATGAAGAGGTGATTGTTTTATTAGGTCTTTCATTATGATCTGAAAGTGTTAGGAAGTGTTAGGAATGCTTCTCTTTTTGGGAAAAGCGATCACAGTGGGGTTTTCTGTCTCAGCTGTCAGTTTCTTCCAGACAGAGTTTTGAAGAAGAGCACCAAGGAGTAGGTGTGCCTAGATGTGTGATTTTAATACCCATCCCAGTATTATTTTTAGGATGGCTCTATCTATGGTGTGTTTCTCCTCTCATAAAGCTAAGTCAGTACAGGAAAAAAAAAGGGGGAAATATTGCAAAAACAGCAATGTGGATCACATCAAAAGGGATGATTGCTCTAATTTCTGAGGCATGATGTGAACATGGTGATTTATGGTTTTTTTGTTTTGTGAATGATTTTTAATTGCTTTATCAGAACATTGAGAAAATGATAACAGTCTGCATTGGTTTCACTGTGTGGGACTCAGCTGAAGTGGAACCTTGGATCCAGCCTAACTTTTCTTATAACTGCCTCATTATTAAGGTATAGAGCAGAGAACCCTTTCATTCGAATTACCCAAATATAGATGATCAGACAGTGTCAGAGGCAAGAGTGAAAGCTGTGTTTAATGATGCTTTAGGACATTGTCTTCACATTTGCATTATGAATCTCCCATGGGAGGAGCTATAGGAGGAAAGAGGGGCAGCACAGGCACCAGTGCTGGTAGTACCTAGATTCGAGTCTGGAAATCTGAAACACGTTTGTAAACCAGTCAAGCTGCTTTATAACTTTGGCCAGATCCTGTGATTAAGGGTCTTTTTGTGTAAACTCTGTATTTTGGTAAGAGTGTTTGACAAATTGCCTTTAGAACATGGGATTTACAGTCAGGCAGACCTGAGTTCGAATCCTAGTACCCCCACTAACTAGGTTTTGGGTAATTTCCAAATTCTCTAAATCTTAGTTTTCTCTTTTATAAAATGAAGTTACTAGTACGAGTGAAGATTAGAAGTATTTGTAGAGGGCTTTGGCATTGAACTTGGCACATACTGTGAGGGCTTCAGAAATAATAGCTATTATGGAGAATTGATTTTGTTTTTTCCCTCCTCTCATCATGTTAAATGCATGCCATCATGGCTTCCTTTGAAAGGTACACACAATTCAATAGATTCTACATAAAGAAGTGAAAAAAATCACAGGCCAGCGTGTCAGTCTGTTTTTCCTAATTCAGGTTGTGTTTCTTAACCATTTTCCTTGTTGCTGAACCACCTTCCTGTTTTTCCAGCATCAAAATGTAGGTTCCATGATTCTAGATTTACTCAGCAGCCCCAAGGCTGTGGAAGACAGGGCTGAGCTTGCCTTACAATGTTAATTGCAACCAAAAAACAGTTTCTCTATTGGAAGTTAAGCAGGCTAAGCTCTGGGGAAGGATGCAGCTGTGTGACACAACTAATAAAAGGCATTACTGAGCTGCTTTTAGGGGGCAGAATCTTTAACTTTCTTGGTATTGAATAAGTTATATTAAAACAAGTGCATGAGACTGACCTTTCTCCAAGTTGAAAGTCACCTCCCCAAGGGACTGCAGTGTGACATTTCGATTTGTTGAAACTTTCCTGGCTTTTAGTTTATTTAAATAATCATTCTGACCTTGACTTCCTTCTCCTTTTATTTTAGTGTAGGGAAGGACTGTAGGTACTTAGACTTGAAATAGCTGCCTTTGGCTATGTAATTGGTGACTGTTGCTTTTATTTTTAACTGTCACATACAAGCTTATTTATCTTAAGTTTATTTCCATTGATGGTGTCTGTAACTCCATTTGTGTATCTGTGATCAGTTTTCTTCGCACTGTTACTCTGCTCAGTCACACAAGGGAAATAAACTTTTTACAAGAGCCAGAATTCCCAAGTGCAACGGTTAATAAGAGTGAACATATGGTATGCAGGTTACTCAGTCCCATCTTATCTTTGGCATCTACCTCCGCCCTGTAACTTGTGGTGCTCTGGGCACCAGATCTTGTCATTGTGACTGTCATATATTTGTATATATATTATTTCTTCATAAGTGAACTCAGCAAACCAAAATCTCTGAGAAGTGATTTGTGAACTAGGAAGGTAAGTTCGACAGTGAATGTAATAGCAATAGTTTGAGGATTTCTTCCTTGTTTTTGAAAATCGGGTACTAGGATTGTCATAGCATAGCAGGGAAAACAAGGCAGGAGAGGGTTTATTTCAGAAAAGTTAAAACTTTCTGATAATAAGGCTTGGAGCCCAGGAACCACAAGGAGTTTGTGCTTACGTCAATATCAGTAATGACCATGTTCAAGCAGATTTTTTTTTTTTTTGGCAGACAAATCCACATTTCGCTGGCTTTGTTATCGTCAGCAGAGAATGAGTTGAGCCAGGCTAGCACTTTCTTGCCCTGAATTCTTTAAGCTCTTGATTTGTTTAATTATGGATTACTAAAATGGAACCTTTTGGATTTGGTCATGGGAATGTGGGAGCAGAGTTACTCCTTTTGCCAGTTAGGAAAGTACAGCCTTGCAAAATATTCAGTAAGGCAGTTGGCAGATTGACCCTAATAACAGTTACCATTAATTGGCCTTTTACATGCCAGGAATTGTTATAGGCATCCTTCTTCCTTTCCTCCTTCCTCCCTCCTTCCCTCCCTCCCTTCCTCTCTTTCTCTCTCTTCCTCTCTCTCTCTTTTTTTTTCCTTCCTTCCTCCCTATACCCATGACATAGGGAAGTTCCTGGGCCAGGGATCAAACCCAAGCCCTAGCAGTGACAATGCCAAGTCTTTAACCACTAGGTCACCAAGGAGCTCTAATGGCCCAGGCCTGGGATCAAACCCGAGCCTCCACAGGGACCTGAGCCACTACAGTCAGATTTTTAACCCACTGCATCACAGTGGGAACTTCAGTAGGCACTTTTCTAATCCTGACAGCTACAAAATGAGATATAGGTGGCGTTATCTCCATTTCACTGATAAGGAAATGAGGTCCAGAGAGGTAAAGTGCTTTGACCAAAGTTTTAGATCTAGAAAGTGGCAGAGGTAGGACTTAAAACTGATTTTTTTAAAAAAGTCTTTTTAGGACCACACCTGTGGTATATGGAAGTTCCCAGGCTAGGGGTCAAATCAGACCTGCAGCTTCTGGCCTACACCATAGCCACAGCAACGCCGCATCTGAGCCGAGTCTGCAACCTACACCACAGCTCAAGGCAGTGCCGGATCCTTAACCTACTGAGCAAGGCCAGGGATCAAACCCGTGTCCTCATGGATACTAATCGGGTTCGTTATGGCTGAGGCACGATGTGAATTCGTGATTTTTTTTTTTAACCTCTGTTTTAAACCTTAGTCTGTTTCCAAAGCCCATGTCCTTTTCATTATGCTGCACTGATTCTGACTTCTTAGTTGCTGGGTTCTGGTTTTCTCCTGGAAGGCTTTCAACATACTCAGTGAACTCTAAGGTGTGTCTGTCTGGTTTAAGACTTAGGTCATCCAAGAAGTTCCTGTTGTGGTGCAGCAGAAATGAATCCAACTAGAAACCATGACGTTTCAGGTTCGATCCCTGGCCTCTCTCAGTGGGTTAAGGATCTCGTGTTGCCATGAGTTGTGGTGTAGGTCGTAGACTCGGCTCGGATCTGATGTTGCTGTGGCTGTTTCTGTGGCCAGCAGCTGTAGCTCGGATTGGACCTCTAGCCTGGGAACCTCCATGTGCCATGGGTGCGGCCCTAAAAAGCAAAAAAAAAAAAAAAAAAACTTAGGTCATCCAAAACCAAACTAAGAAGAGTCTGAGTCAAGACTTTAGGAAGAGGATAGGAAAAAATTGTACAAATGTAGAATCTCAACAAATTGTAAAATTATGAGAGAGGGAGAAGAGGATCTTATGTGTATATAAAAAAGCATTTCAAGATCAATGGTGCGTTTTTACCTTAGTAATTTAGCGATAATCTGAGAAGTGTGTTCTTATATTTTTAAAATTACAAATAAATCTGCAATATCTGAAGACTATGTGCCTCCTTCCTGTCCAGTTAAGAGTTGTCCTTGTTTTTTAAGTCTTGCCTCTAAGAATCAATCTCTAATTAAACATTTTGGAAATAAGAAGGGGAGCATACTGTTAGCCTTTCCGCTGTGTCCCAGGCATTGTATTAAAGCTTTAAATATATTATTTTACTTAAGCTCTCAGAAATAGGTGGTGTTATCCTTGTTTTATTGAGGAAACTGGAGGGTGGAGAGATTAAGGAATTTATCTCAAGGTTACATGGTTAGTAACCGTGATCTGTATGACTCTCATGCCCAAACTCTGTTGCTTTTCCTTTGAGGTATTTCTCTGCTCAAAGCTTAGATTGAACCTTTAATTTATATTGTTTGTGGATGTTTGTTACTTCACTAATATGCAGTTTCTTTTTATTTATTGAGCTTGTTTGATGGCCTTACTGTATTTATGTGAACATTTATGAATTTTCTGAGAAGGCAGCCCTTATTTTGTATTAGTATAATTTCTGAATTCTTTTCTCCTTCCTGGGGAAGATTGACCATTAAGAACTGTTTTAGGAGCTTGCTCAGAGCTGAAGTTGCAGTTGTGTATTTAATGTCTTAGGTACTTAGTGTCTAGTTAATAAGAGAAATGGATAGTTCCTGAAAAGGGAAAGTGAATTTCTTTATAGATCATTCCTTTCAAGTGTTCCCCTCCCCCCTAGTAAAAGGGGTGAAGAGGAAGAGATTTGTTGGAATCTTCATTCAGACTTCATTCTTTCTTGGTAGTTCTTTTTTTTTTTTTTTTTCCTTTTTTGTCTTTTTGCCATTTCTTGGGCTGCTCCCGCAGCACATGGAGGTTCCCAGGCCAGGGGTCTAATCGGAGCTGTAGCCACCGGCCTACGCCAGAGCCACAGCTACTCGGGATCCAAGCCGAGTCTGCGATCTACACCACAGCTCACGGCAACACCGGATCCTTAACCCACTGAGCAAGGACAGGGATGGAACCCGCAACTTCATGGTTCCTGGTCGGATTCATTAACCACTGCGCCACGACAGGAACTCCAGGTAGTTCTTATTTAAATGATTCAGAGGGGTACAGATGAGGTAGGTGGGAGAAGAATGGTAAATCTTGGCAGCTGCTCTGATCCATCCCCCTGCCATCATGTTCAGGTGAAATTCCACTCCCCCGATAAAAGTTTTATTACTTAGATTGATCAGGTTTCTCTGGAATTTGTAGGAGCTTTTTTCCAGTCTGAATGCCCTATAGCCGGTAATTTGGTGAGAGCTGAGAGAGGAGAAAGCAACAGAGTGAACTTTCTTCTGTGATAGTTCTTAAGTGAAACTGCTTTGATTAAATTCAATGATTTAAACCATATGATTTCAGTCCCCTCTTCCCCAGCTGTATTCTGCCACAGTTCTCTTAGCCATTCTCCCTCTTGGACGTTGCCTCGATAGCTGATGGTTTCCCACAAGAGTCCATCAATAGAAATGTATTCGTTTGGGACATTTGGTTGTTCTTAGCTCAGAACTTGTATTAAGGAAGGGTATAGAGGTTCTAGAGCTGCTAGATGAGTTTCCGTGAGTATAAATCAGGCTTTTCCTTAGAGCCTTACTGAATACTGCAGAGCTGTCATTGCTTAAGCAAGCTGAGGAGTTCCCATTGTGGTTCATCGGTAATGAACCCGACTAGTATCCGTGAAGACACGGGTTTGATCCCTGGCCTTGCTCAGTAGGTTAAGGATCTGGTGTCACCGTGAGCTGTGGTGTAGGTCGCAGTTGAGGCTCAGATCCAGAGTTGCTGGGGCTGTGGTATAGGCCAGCAGCTGCAGTTCCCATTTGACCCCTAGCCTGGGAACCTCCATATACAGCAGGTGTGGCCACCAACCCCCCCCCCAAAAAAAAAAAGTTAAGGAAGCTGATAGAGACCCGGACTGGCTTCATCTTCCCTACAGATTTTATCTCCTGCAATGTTCTGATATGAACCCTTCTTCTTCTTCTTCTTTTTTTTTTTTTGTCTTTTGTCTTTTTAGGGCCACTCCCGCTACATATGGAGGTTCCCAGGCTAGGGGTCTAATCGGAGCTGTTGCCGCCAGCCTACACCACAGCCACAGCAATGCCAGATCCCAGCCGTGTCTGAGACCTACACCACAGCTCACAGCAATGCCGGATCCTTAACCTACTGAGTGAGGCCAGGGATCGAACCCGCAACCTCATGATTTCTAGTCAGATTCGTTAACCACTGAGCCACGACGGGAACTCCAAAAACAACTTTTAAAAAAAGGGAAAAATACGTAAATAACCATTTTACTGATATGAACAAAACAAGAAGAACGTATTTTGAGGATTAGAGAAAAGATAAATTCTGTTTGGGACACTAGTTCAACTGCAAGTAGGTGTTGTATATACACACAAGACTGGCATTCAGAAGAGGGGTCTTAGTTAAAGAAATAATTTGGGGAGTTGTTGGCATGCAGATGATATTCAAAGGTACAGGAATGCTGTGGATGACCTCGGGGAAAAAACAATGGAAAGAGCAGAGCACCTAGGATCAAGGAGAAAGAGCCCATAAAGAAGACAGAGAAAGAGCAGCCAGAGAAATAAGAAAACTAGTAAAGAGCAGTGTCATAGAAGCCAAGAGAGGAGGTGTTTTGGTAAGAAGTTGGTGTCAAATGCTGCCAAGGGGTCTGATACGATGAGGGACGAAAAAACAGCCGTATTTTCCAATCTGATCGACATCAGCAACTTTAGCAAGAGCGTCGTGTGGTTAAGGATTTTAGTAGTAGAAGTGCATTAAAGAGTCTGTGGGAAGAAAAAAAGTGTAGATAGCATGCATTGAAAACTTCAAGAAACTTAGCTGTGAGAGGGAATAAAAAAGATAGGATGGTAGCAGAAAGGAGATAATGGGGGTCAGAGGAAATCTGTAGGAAAGGCTCTAACAGAAAGAGGAAATAAGCAAGGGAAGAAGTTGAGAAGGCAGAAGAGCACCCGTGGAGAGGCTGACTTTGACGGAATGAAGGACATGTCTTCCCTTTTGGTGGTTTTCGTTTTTATAACAAGTATAAGGCATTTAATATCACTGGTTTAAAAAGAAGAATGCGTGTGAGATTAGAAGTAAACAGAAACAGTATGAAATAATCATCTGCAGTCAGGGGAAAGTGAACTTACTAGAGAAATTGCTAGGCAACCATGATCACGCATATGAGGTTGACAACTATGAATTTATAGTGACATCAACCTGCCAGGTTTTCTGATTTTCTCTAGCAACTCTCAGCTCCATGGATTCAGGCAACTAAAAAGGAAAATGGTTAGGTTCAAACAGTGCATCACTCAGAGTTCCATAAACAGCAGAAGTCAACTCTGGCTGAATTGGACATATTATAAAAAGGACATGAGGTAGCTTTCAGAGCAGAGAACTTGCTTCATGGCTACACAGCTAAAAAGCAACACCCAAAATCATGCATGTGTGTGCACAGACACACACACAATCATACACAGAATGAGTTTGGGAAAGATGCCACGTTTGCCAGTGCCAGGTAGGAGAGATGCTGCAGCTTGGGTTGCACTATTGTAGTTCCGGATACCAGGTGCCAGGTGCTACTGCTGCCCCTGTAACTTGATCTTCCTGCTGGAGGCTGATGCCACAGGAGAATTTGCTCCTAATGGAGGAGCAGATTGGAGAGAACACAGTGGAAAGGTCTGGGATGACTGGACTGGCTGAGAGGATGAAAAGAGTGGGAAGGGAATGAATGAAAGGAACACAAAGCCTCCCCTTGAAAAAGGATAGATCCTGGGATCCAGAAGGTTGCAGAGTGGACTCAGCAGCCTAGGTTCAATAGCTTAAGCAGATTTCACATGGGAGTTTAGTCAGAAAAGTAAGGGGCTGGCAGTGTGGCAAAGCCTACTCTTACTGCTGTGGGCAGTGTTTCATCTTACTAATCTCCAAAACATCAAAGATTGGCCAAGCCTTGAGCAACTTAATTACTCTCTTTGGGCCCATATTTTCTAATCTGTAAAATAAAGATACTAATACTCATCTGATAAAATTGTTATGAGGATTACATGAGATAAGATAGAAAGATAGATAAATGCCAGAACAGAATAAGTGTTCAGTAAATGGTAGCCATCAGTGAAGAAAAGTTTCCAAGAAAAGGTAGCCAGCAATACCATATCTTTTAGAGTGATCCGAAGGGTTTCAGGGAGTTGCCGTTCTGGCGCAGTGGAAACGAATCCGACTGGGTTGGACCCCTAGCCTGGGAACAAAAAAAAAAAAAAAAAAAAAAAAGTTGTTTTTAATTACATGAGGAATGCTTGAATATATTCTTATACTTCAGTCTAATGAAGCAGACATCTTCCTTGGCCCTCAGCCAGTCTTATTCTCCTCTCCAGAGGTGACTTTTCCTATCAACCTATCTTTTTCAACTTTACACTCATATCGTACACAGAGAAATTGGTAGTTTTATAATCACTTGTACATAAATAAAAGCACATTATATATATATTGTTTTGCAGGTTGTTTTTTCCACCTAATGGCATGTCTTGGAGCTTTTTACGTATCAGTACATTTATATATCTCATTCTTTTTAACTGCTGAATTAATTTCCAAAGTCTATACCACTATTGATTATTATATTAAACCATTCTTTTGTTGATGCACATTTAGGTTAATTTTTATATGCTGTAGTAACTATCTGTTTGCATTTTCTTTGGCTATGTTTAAGTGTTTCTCTAGAATAGATACTTAAAAGTAGAATTTCTAATTTGAAAGATAGTCACTTTTTTTTTTTTGCCACACCTAAGGCATGTGGAAATTTCTGGACCAGAAATCGAACCTGTGCCACAGCAGTGACCCAAACTGCTGTTGTGACAATGCCAGATACTTAAACCTCTTGGGCTGTAGGAGAACTCTGATAGCCATAATTTAAACTTAATACATCTTGTCATGTTGCCTTAAAAAATATAGTACTACTTTACATATCAATTAATTATATACATGACAACGCTTTTACTACACCTTCACCAATACTGGATATTTTTTACACCTTTTATGAGAAAAGTAATTTACTATTTTTTCATTAGTATTTTTTCCTGCTAATGGTGAGGCTGAGAATATTTTCCTGCATATATTGGCAGTTTATATTCTTTTTTTGTAGTTGGCTATTGATATTTATTCATTAACAAATATTTACTGAGGGACTACTAGTATGTGCCAGGTGCTGGGGATGTGGTAAAATAGCGCTCTGCCCTCCTATTGACTTGTCTTTTTCGTCTTGGCTTATAGGAATTCTTTATATTTTCTGGATATTCTTTGTGTATATATTGCAATTTTTTTTCAAAGTTTTTATATAGTCAGATAGGCCAGTTTTTTCTTTTATGACTTAAACGTTTTGTCTCAAAACGGCCTTTCCTACCCGAGGTTTATAAGCCAGTTATTTTATACTTTCTTTAGCGTTTCATGGTCGTATTTATTATCTTTTGGTTTTCAATCCATCTGGAATTTATTTTTGTTTGTAATGTAAGATGGGGACTATTTGGAATATAAGATAGCTCTATTTGTCCCCAAATGAATTTTAATATTTTACTTGCTCGAGTTTGTTCTTTTTTTTGGGGGGGGTGTCTTTTTGCCATTTCTTGGGCTGCTCCTGCGGCATGTGGAGGTTCCCAGGCTAGGGGTCTAATCGGAGCCGAGCTGCCAGCCTACTCCAGAGCCACAGCAACGCGGGATCCGAGCCACGTCTGCAACCCACACCACAGCTCACGGCAACGCCGGATCGTTAACCCACTGAGCAAGGGCAGGGATCGAACCCGCAACCCCATGGTTCCTAGTCGAATTTGTTAACCACTGTGCCACGACGGGAACTCTGAGTTTGTTCTTTTTTCCCCCTCTTTATCTTGTCCTTATTAACAGTTTTTTTCTCTTAACATGTAGCTGGACATGAAGAAGTAATTTTTGAGTGAACACTCTATTTAACTTAAGAATGATTCTAGGAGTTCCCTAGTGGCTCCATGGGTTGAGGACCTGGCATTGTCACTGCTGTGGCTCAGGTCACTGCTGTGGCACAGGTTTGACTCCTGCCACCCCCTTCCCCCCAAAAAAGATTCTAAAAAGGCCATCCTGGTAATACCAACTTTTCCAAAATAACGCCTGATTTTCTTTTTAAGGCATTGCCAAGAATTACATGAGATGTGACTGTAGGAAGAACATTTTTTTACCCCAGGTAGATAGTTGTGTGCATTTGCCTTTCAAGTTGACATTACCTGCTCCAGGTTAAAGAAGGACTTCTTTTCCTGACAGGTAAAGTGTCTTCTTCAACAAAGCTTTTGTTGGGTAAAGCTTGACTGGGTCTAGTTCTTGGGTCACTCTGCTTTGGGAGGCAGAAGTAGAATAGGAATTTTTACTACATTTACTACCTGTCTGTTTCTATAACAGAGAAAAGATGATTGGCCTAATGCTAGTTCCTTTTTAGGGCCTATGCTAGACTGTACTGTAGAAGCAGAGAAGCAGTTTTACTGCTGGTGGATACTTGTACATTCTGAGCTTCTTTTGTGCAAAAACCACTTAAACGATGCTAAGTGGTAGATTTATTAAATCAAAATACTGTTTTTGCACTCAAGGAGAGAGTAGGGAATGTAGATAGGAAAATAAATAAATACAGTCTAGTTAGTATGAGCAATTATTAGAAACAAGGAATTGGTGCAGTTTGAGGAAGTCAGCACTGAAACCAAGTTGCATCACCTTAGGAAAACTAGTTGGTTGTCCACTAGGGTGGCTTCACAGTAGAGCAGAAACTTTATGAGGTTTCCATGTTCCAGTTTTACAAATCCAGAAATTCATGTTTTTAGTACACTTAGGGATTATTTACCTCTTAGGACTGGTCCATTCAAACCAAACTCACAAGAGATTATATTTAAAACAAAGTGATAACTTCTAATTTATACTCAGAAGATAACATTCAAGCTGTTCTGAAATATGTGTCAGTTAGAGGGGCCACTAGAAAGTCTACATGGGAAGTTTAATTATAGTTAAAGACATTTATTTTTTTAAATTTATTTTTATTTTATTTTATTTTTTGTGTTTTTAGGGCCCACCTGCTAACTGGTTAGCTAGTTAAATTATAACTGCTTAAAAATAGTTCCAAAATCTTTTTGTTAACTTGAAACCTTAAAGCTATACTAAGTTAAATGATTAATAATCACTAAATGGTTAGGTCCAGCACCAATGAAGATAAGATGCTGAAATACTGACTGCTAAATACAAGTTTATCTACTTCTGGTTTAATTTTTATGGAAAGATTAAACCCTAATTTGACCCCTATCCTGGGAACCTCCATATGGAAGTTCTCAGGTTATAGTTAAAGGTGGTTTATTTTTTTAAATTTATTTTTATTTTATTTTTTTATTTTTGTCTTTTTAGGGCCCCATCCTCAGTATACAGAAGTTCCCAGGCTAGAGGTTCAATCAGAGCTGTAGCTGCTGGCCTACACAGTGGCTGATGGCAACGCCAGATCCTTAACCCACTGAGTGAGGCCAGGGATTGAACCTGCAACGTCATGGTTCCTAGTCAGATTCGTTTCCACTGCACCACAATGGGAACGCCCTAAATTTTATTTTTTTCTCATTAGAGTACAGTCGATTTACAGCGTTGTGTCAATTTCTGCAGTACAGCATAGTGACCCAGTCATAATATCTATATACATTCTTTTTCTCATATTATCTTCCTAAAGGCAGTTTATTAAGTTTGGAATCTCTTGGGTCTTTGCTACTCAAACTGGTCTATGACCAGAAGCATGGGCATCACCTGAGAGCTTGTTACAAGTGCACAATCTGTCTAAGAAGACCCCCCCCCCAAATTATTTATTTTTTGTCTTTTTTTTAGGGCTGCACCTATGGCATATAGAGGTTCCCAGGCCAGGGGTCGAATCAGGGTTTAATCTTTCTGTAAAGATTATGCCATAAGTAGATAAACTTGTATTTAGCAATTAATTTCAGTATCTTGGAGTTCCCGTCGTGGCTCAGTGGTTAACGAATCCGACTAGGAACCATGAGGTTGCGGGTTTGATCCCTGGCCTTGCTCAGTGGGTTAAGGATCCGGCTTTGCCGTGAGCTGTGGTGTAGGTTGCAGATGTGGCTCGGATCCCGCGTTGCTGTGGCTCTGGCGTAGGCCGGCGGGTACAGCTTTGATTCGACCCCTAGTCTGGGAACTTCCATATGTGGCGGGAGCGGCCCAAGAAATGGCAAAAAAAAAAGACAAAAAAAAAAAAAAATTTCAGTATCTTATCTTAATTGATGCCTGACCTAAATATTCAATGATCATAAATCATTTAACTTAGTATAGTTTTAAGGTTTCAAGTTACCAAAAAAGATTTTGGAACTATTTTTAAGTAGTTATAAATTGACTAGCTAACTAGTTATAACTATTACTAAACATATTTAGGAGTTCCCATCATGGCTTAGCGGGTTAAGACTACAGCTAGTATCCATAGGACTTGGGTTCAATCCCTGGCCTTGCTCAGTAGGTTAAGGATCTGGTGTTGCCGTGAGCTGTGGTGTAGGTCAAAGATGCGGCTCGGATCTGGCATTGCTGTGGCTGTGGCTGTGGTGTAGGCCAGTATCTACAGCTTCGATTTGACCCCCAGCCTGGGAACTGCCATATGCTTCGGGTGGGGCCCTAAAAGACAAACAAAAAAAAAAGTAAACTTTCATTCCTCTTACATCTAATTAATTTACTTGTTTTTAACAATTATGCTTACTTATTTTATTTTTCTTACTATTGAATTATCTTCTATTATTTTGTTCTGTATACTTATTTTAAAAATAATTTTTAAGTTATGAGTTTTTAAAACAAAATTTCATGAGATGTTAAAGCTAGTCATCATTATAAGTTATTTTTTTCTTTTTGACAAATCAGGCAAATATAGGAAATCTCTTGTGGTACAGCAGGTTAAGGATCTGGCATTGCTGCTGTGGTGCAGGTTTGATCCCTGGCCTGGGGACTTCCATATGCCGTAAGTGCGGACAAAAAAGAAAGAAAGCAATTAGGCAAATATTTTTTAAAAACCATAGAAGCAAGGAATCTAAACAGTAAAATGTAGGAGTTCTCTTGTGGTGCAGTGGGTTAAGGATCCCAAGTTTTCACTGCAGCAGCTTGGATCACTGCTTTTGGCACTCACACTGCTGCTGTGACAACTCAGGATCCCTGGCCTAGCAACTTCCATGTGCTGTAGGCATGGCCAAAAACAAAAAAAAAAAAAACAGCAAAATTTTTTTAGTTCTGCTGTGCTTGACATTTATCAAGAAATTCATTTTTATTGTACATTTTGTTCTTAGGTTGGATTTACAGTTCTATAATCCTAAACATCTAGTAGGGATAAAATAAGATTGTTGACTAGTAAATCTAGGTAGAAAAAATTGTACATCTATCTGTGTTTTACTATTGACAACTCTGAAGTTTTACTTTGTTTTTACTAAACCTCAATTTATTTTTAAAAATTTTTTGGCCATGCGCATGGCATGTGGAGGTTCCTGGGCCAAGGATCAAATCCACACCACAGTTCAGAGCCACAGCAGTGACAATGCCAGATCCTTAATCCACTGGGCCACCAGGGAACTCCCAACCCCCGATTTTAAATTAGCCTTTTTTTTTTTTTAAACAAAAAGCATCCCAGATCACATGAATTTGAAAAGAACATTTGGATTAGTTTCTATTTTTTGAGAGTTTTGGAATACTTAACTTATAGAAGCACTCATTTATCTCTAGGCAAATTGGAATAGAACAACTTTAGATTTTATAAATTGATTTGGTAATATCATCTGGAGGCAGAAAAATATGTATGTGTAACACACATGTAAATATACAAAAACAAAGGCAAATGTAAACAAATCTTATAGCTTTTTTTTTTTTTTGGTCTTTTGTCTCTTTTTTTAGGGCTGCACCTGCAGTATATGGAGGTTCCCAGGCTAGGGTTTAAACCAGAGCTGTAGCTGCCGGCCTACGCCACACAGCATCTGAGTGGTATTCTGAGCTGCATCTTCAACCTATACCACAGCTCATGGCAATGCCAGATCCTTAACCCACTGACCAGGGCCAGGGACTGAACCCCAGTCCTTATGGATACCAGTCGGGTTCGTTAACCACCGAGCCGTGACAGGAACTCCATAGCTTTCATTCTGAAGCTTAGCCATGTGTTAAGTATAAATACATAAACACACAATCCACTAATTTAAGAGTTAATTCTCATCTTTACCTTATTATTTTTTCTAATCCAAGTATGTTTTTTCTTTCTTTATTTTTTGCCTGTGGCGTAAAGCAGCTTAATGAGGGTTCTCAGTTCCCAGACAGGGATTGAACCCAGGTCACAGCTGTGAAAGTGCTGAATCTTAACCACTAGATCACCAGGAAACTCCCTAAAGCTTTTTTTTTTTTTTTTTTTTTTAAGAAAATCAGTATTTGTGGAGTAGACTTTTAGGATTTTCCTTTTTCCTCAAAAAGTAATCTTGGAGACTGTGGACCAAATTTTGGGCAAGGGACCCTGTGGAACAAGTCAGGTAGCAGTTTGTTTCCATAAAGGCTTAATTTTTTTTTTTTCCTTTGGGTTGGGAGGTTAAAAATTATTTCCTTGGAAGTTTGCATTTTAAAGAGATGGCTTTCAGGTCCCAGAGAAGATAAAGTAAAAAATTTATATATATATATATATTTTTTTTTTTTTCCTAGGGACACACACCTGTGGCATATGGAAGTTCCCAGGCTAGGGCAGAAACAGCTGCAGCTGCTGGTCTATACCATAGCCACAGCAATCCTAGATCTGAGCCTCGTCTCATAGGTCGTCTGTGACCTATGCTGCATCTTGCAGCAGTGCCAGATCCTTAACCTACTGAGTGAGACCAGGGATCAAACCTGCATCCTCATGGATACTGGTTGGATTCTTAACCTGCTGAGCCAAATGGGAACTCCTGAAAATTTACATCTTGAAGGCACAGAGAAAAGGATATAAATTTCCTCTAATAAGGATTTCGGGGGCATATTTGCATGTTGTCAAAATTCTTGGGTAATTACTACTTGTTTCTTTCTCTTTTAAAAAAGTCCAGGGAGTCCCCATCGTGGCTTAGTGGAAACGAACCCGACTAGTATCCATGAGGGCTAGGGTTCCATCCCTGGCCCCACTCAGTGTTTTAAGAATCTGGCGTTGCTGTGAGCTGCAGTGTAGGTCGCAGACATGGCTTGAATCCTGCTTTGCTGTGGCTGTGGCATAGCTGGGAGCTGCAGCTCCGAATAAACCCCTAGCCTGGGAACTTCTATATGCTACAGGTGTGGCCCTAAAAAGAAAAAAAAGAGAAGAAAAAAAAAGTCGAATGAATTCTTTGCAGTAGGAGTCCAAAATATATTTGTAAGGGGCTTAGCATGGCAAGGCCTGTACATTTTTGGGGCCTTTGCCAAAACTGTTTCCTGGCTATCAGTGTTAACATAAATCTCAAGCCTGGTCTAAGCCTGATCTTGCTGCCTAATCTTAAGGGAATTTTTTCACCTCCAGACAAGCCAAGGCATTCTCTTGTGTGTTTTTTCTTTTTCCCAATCTAATCTTCCCATAGATACTAATAGGACATTTGTTTAAGGTGAATGCTCTCTAAAAGTCCTTTTAGATATAAAAGTCCAAATTGTTATTGGTATAGCTATTTTGTTGTGACTCTAAGCCAAATAAGCCTTTTTATGACTTAAAAGTGGATGCAAGAGCCATCCCCAAAGAAGGTGCTGCAGATGCAGAACGCTTCCTCCCCATCCCCTCCAAAATCCAGAGTTTCTCCCAAAGATAGTCTAAGAAAGGAAAGACCTGTATTTGTAGGTGGTATAAAGAACCTCCTTATAGGGAGTTCTCTTGTGGTCTAGTAGTCAGGACTTGGCACTTTCACCACTGCTGCCTGGGGTCAATCCCTGGTCGGAGGACTGAGATCCTGCGTCAAGCCACTGTACTCCATGGCATAAGAACCTCCTTATGACAAAGGACGCAAAAGACAGAGATACAGGAAAACAGTGACTCTTTCTGGTATCAATAACCAATGTGCAGAACCAAATTCCTAGGAGTCACAATCCATAAAACTAATTCTTAGAAATGTTTTTCTCCTGCTAATCTGACAAAGAGAAATTTACCTTCACTGGACCAGACACTGCAGACCTGGGAGGCTGACTTTGGTAAGGAGTCTTTCCTTTCACTGGCTTGTCAGTTGTCCCTGGATTTTTAGCTATATTTTGCGTGGCGAGTGGGGTGTTCTGGCTGTCTCTTCATGATTGTCAGAGCATGAATTCTGGTTTCTACTACCCTCATTGGCTCTTTGGCTGGGACTTTGTAAAGTGCACTGAAAACAGATTAACAAGAGAAAGGCATACAAAGTTATTTAATGTTTTACGTGAGACAGAGCCTTCATCAGAAATGAAAACCCAGGAGTTCCTGTCATGGCACAGCAGAAACGAATCCAACCAGGAACCATGAGGTTGCGGGTTCAGTTCCTGGCCTCACTTAGTGGGTTAAGGATTCCGTGTCACTGTGAGCTGTGGTATAGGTCGCAGACGCGGCTCAGATCTGGTGTGGCTCTGGCGTAGGCTGGCGACTGCAGCTCCGATTTGACCCCTAGCCTGGGAACCTCCATATTCCATGGGTGTGGCCCTAAAAAGACAAAAGACAACAACAACAACAAAAAAGAAATGAAAACCCAGGAGTTCCCATTGTGGCTCAGCGGTAACCAACCCGACTAGTATTCATGAGGATGTGAGTTCGATCCCTGGCCTCGCTCAGTGGGTTAAGGATCTGGCATTGCCGTGAGTTGTGGTGTAGGTCGCAGTCAGTTCACATCCCATGTTGCTGTGACTGTGGCTTTCGCTGGCAGCTGCAACTCTGATTTGACCCCCTAGCCCGGGAACTTCCATATGCCCTGGTGCGGCCCTAAAAAGAAAAGGGAAAAAAAAAAAAAAGAAAAGAAAGGTTTGAGCTAAGGATAGTAAACTACGGGGAAGTTAGCAAGGCTTCAGATATTCAATATGCCAAGGTGCCATATTTGGGGGTAGCATGTTCTGAACCCCACTAATGATGATATCCAAAAATAATTATTTCCAGTTTGAATATACCCATTAATTTGCTTGGCTAGTCCTAAATTCTTTTTCTGCCACTGTCTTCTGAGTTATCTTAGTGGCTTATAAATTTTTATGGTGTTTAGGATCTTTTGAGTATCCCAGAAATCACTGAGATTTTTTCCCTTTACCTTGGGGAAGTAGTGTCTTTTAATCTCTTCTGTTTGGTTAGCTGATCCACTTTTTGTTCATTGGTATTTGGCTTGCTGTTGGTGGATTTTTCACAATTTAATGCTAACATATAATAGCTGCTTAATAAATGTTTGTGATTTTAGGGCTGAGCCCCGATTGTGAACCGTTGATTTATAACATACTTCTCTCCCCTTACCAGTTCACTACTTGTGTCCCTTGAATGAATTTAATCCCTGATGCAGTCACACACATGAAAACTTAAGTATTAAAACTTAAGTATTAACTTTTCAGCTCTTGTATGGAACCTTCTTGGTTAGATGCTCTCTCAGATGGCACTAATAATTAAGCCTTTGGGAAGAGCCCAAGGGTTTTCAGGCTCTCTGACTAGACAGTAACAACAAGAACAGTGTGTAGTACATATTGGCATGATGAAACTTGATGGCTCTAAAGCACCTCTGGTTTTATTCAAGAGCATCACATTAAACCAGTTGACTTGGAGTTACCACTGTGGCCCAGTGGATTAATGATCCACCTTACCTCTGTGAAGCGGCAAGTTTGGTCCTTGGCCCAGTACAGTGGCTTAAAGATCCAGCATTGATGCAGCTGTGGTGTAGGTTGAAGCTCGGATTCGATCCCAGGCCAAAGAACTTCCATATGCCAAGGGTGTGGCCAGAAAAGAAACAAAAAGCAAAGAACAACAAAAAAAGCAGTTGACTCCTTTGGGTTAAAGCCTACTTTGTAGATCTTACAGTTTTATCTACTCTTTTTCTCCAAAACTGTTCCTTGACTATGTAGCAGAGATCATGGTAGATTTATATTCCACTTGAAGACTGAGAGGCTCGGCAGGAGGGCTGTTGGCTTAAAGGGAGCAAAGGCAATAGGTATTTTGGGACTTAGAGTTGGACTCCTGAAGCCTTTGTCCCAGTCTTGGGAAGAAAAGGAAGGGCACCCTAGGAAGGTTGGGACCCTGCCAAGATGTAGCAGAGTATCAAATAATACTCTCTTTGGAGCACTTATAAATATGAATTAGTTGCTACAATAGCACTGTGGTAAGCAATTACAGCTTACTAATAGGGATGCTGAATAAAATAAAATTAATGTTTGTTAAATGCTATTAAGCACTCTACTTAGTGTTTATCCAAGGCTTCAGAGCAGACAACTGTAAATGCAAAAAACAAATGCTACGTTTTGCCAAGGAAGCAGCTCAGTTTCCATATCTGTAAATATAAATAATTTAAGAGTTACAAGATAGTAAATATTCTTGAGCAGATATTAGAGTGTGTTTCAAAACATTTGTTTAGATTTTTGTTTCATGAATTTTCAGAGGGGTAAAAAGGGGTAAAAACAAACAAACATAGTTGTGTCTTTTGTGCTTAAATATTATGATGTTAGTCAAATACAATGTAAAAAACTGAACTTGAGTTCTTACTATATTCAACCAAATGCTTATTTGGCTAAATCATAATATGAGTACTTAGTTAAGGTACTATAGAATAAGAACTCAAGTTCAGCTTATTACCTTGTGTTTGAAATATTAGTGTAACATCTAAAGGAAAATGTCTTGAACTGGATTCAGAGTGGAAATGGGAGGGAGGGAGTCAAGAAATAGCTTTAAAAGTTATCATACCAGGTCCTTATCATGATAGTAACTATATTTAGAAGGATTATAGGGAGGACAGAGATGGCTAATGGGAGAACCTTGGGTACAGAGCACTATTAAATTGACAGGAAGAAGAATAAATATTGACAAAATTACATTATCCTACAGTAACAATTTTACCATTTATAGCTCTTTATACTTTTTAAATCAGTTAAATCCTTTGCTTTTTTTTTTTTTTTTTTTTTTTTCTGTCTTTTTAGGGCCACACTCACAGCATATGGTTGTTCCCAGGCTAGGGGTTGAATCAGAGCTCTAGATGCTGACCACAGCCACAGCAACACCAGATCTGAGCTGCATCTGGGACTTACACCACACCTCATGGCAACACTGTGTCCTTTAACCTACTGAGTGAGGCCAAGGATCAAACCTGCATCCTCATGGATACTAGTCTGGTTCATTACTGCTGAGCCACAAAGGGAACTTCCATCATGTTTTTTATTTTTTTGATGGAGTTTCAAATAAAGTAAGTCACTCCTTAATATAACATGTTAATTTCAGGGAAGCTATTTTTTTTTCCTAAAAATTAGGATTGAAAAACTAAATTTTTTAGGGAGTTTCCTGGTTGTCTAGTGGTTAAAGTCTCAGCACTGTCACTGCTGTGGCTCAGGTTCAAGCCCTGGCCTGAGAATTTGTATATGCCACAGCGCAGCCGAAAAAAAAAAAAAAAATTTTTATTGAAACTAGAGTCCAGAGTCCAGGTGTCTTAATTTTCCATCTGGGGCTCTTTGTTGCACCACACTATTGTAAAACCATCAGTGTTCCTTAAGCCCTGGATCACTTTTTATTTAACCTGGCCAAAACAATGTTATCTGCAAGCTTTATTTCAAAGAAAATACAATTTTGTAAATAGACCTAAAGGCAGCATTATAGTTTACCCTTCTATTTTCTCTGAGGCTGAAAGGGGAAAAGGAAAAAGTGTTTAGAAATTTAACTAAAATGGTAAAATTTTGAAATAGTTTTTTGTGACATGTGAACAAGTGAATTAATCAGAAATGTACCAGGGTCTCTGAGTTAATCAGAAAGTATAGTAGAAGTAATTTTTAATTATAGGTTACATTTAATCCTGTAAATTTAGAATGTTACAATTTCAACATGTAATCCATATAAAAGTTGAGATAGTTTACCTTTTTTTGTACTAAGTCTGAAATCTGGTGTATATTATATATTGACAGCACGTTTCAATTTGGGCTAGCCACATTTCAAGTGTTCACTAGCCACATGTGGCTAGTGGTTATATATTGAACAGCACAGTTCAAAAGTAATTTTGAGGAGTTCTGTTGTGGCTCACCAGGTTAAGAACATGACATAGTGTCCATAAGGATGTGGGTTCGATCCCTGGCCTCACCCCAGTAGGTTAAGGGTCCGGCATTGCTATGGCTGTGGTATAGGCCACAGCTGCAACTCCAATTCAACCTCTAGCCTGGGAACTTCCATATGCTGCACTTGTAGCCATAAAAAGAGAAAAAAAAAAAGGAATTTTAAGCTTCATGACACTGCCATCTGTTATTTACATGGATATATTATTTCTTTCTAGCTGTTCTTAGGGACAAGGTAATTCATTTGATAGATCTGGCTTGATGAACTCAAGGGAAGTTGATACGAATAAAAAATAAGGTGAGATCCAGGGAGTTTCCTCATAGCACAGTGGGTTAAGAATCCAGTGTTGTCACTGCTATGGCTCTGGCCCAAGAATTTTCAAATGCTGTGTGTGTGGCCAAAAAAAAAAAAAAAAATAGATCCAGTTAGAAGGAAATTCATTCTAAAGGAGGAGGCAGTGCCAGGATTAAATTTAGTACTATCCTGTATAGACACATTCACCTTGCCAAACGAAAGCTGGCTTCTTGTTATCTTTCAACTGCTTTCTTTTTCCGATTATTTGAAAAAAAATACTATTTGATTGGAAGTCAGTATGTTAAAATCAGAATGTGAGGGCTAGAAGTAACTTTAGAAGAGAATACAGGTTATTAGAATGATATATTAAAAACATTATATAGCAAAAAAATGTGAAGTTCCTGTTGTGGCTCAGCAGGTTAAGAACCCGACAGTGTCCCTGAGGATATGGGTTCCGTCCCTGGCCTTGCTCAGTGGGTTAAGGACCTGGCGTTGCCTCAAAGGTCACAGATGCAGCTGGGATCTGGCATTGCTGGGGCCATGATGTAGGCTGGCAGCTGCAGCTCTGATTCGACCTCTAGCCTGGGAACTTCCAGATGCCACAGTTGTGGCCCTAAAAAGGAAAAAAAAAAAAAGAGTATATAGCAAAAATCCTCTTGTCATCTAGCCACTTGATTGCTCTCCTTAGAGGCAACCAGAATGTTTTTTTATATGTCCTTCAGGAATTGTTTTCAATATATTTTGCCTTTATAAACAAAGCTATAATGAATATATTTCTATATATGTGTTGAACATCTGTAGAATAAATTCTTACAAGTGAAATTTTTGGTTCAATGGGTATGTATTTTTTTTAATTTTATGAGTATTGCCTACACAATAGAGGTAATACCAATTAATACTCCCAACTAGTTATGAGTGAATAAACCTTTTCTTTTCCTTCTTTTTTGGCCATGCCCGCAGCATGTGGAAGTTCCCAGGCCAGGGGTCACACCTGTGCTACAGCTTATAGGCAGAGCCATAATAGTGACAGTGCTGTATTCTTAACCCACTAGGCCATCAAGGAACTTCTGAATAAACCTTTATTACTGAACCAGTTCTCCAGACTGAATCTTAGAAGGAAACAAAATTTATAGATTAAGAAAATTTTATTGTGCTGTTCTAATTGAAGAGGCATAAGTAACCCCCTTTTGTCTTGACACGATCCCTTTGAGTCCTCAGATTTTCAGAGTATAGATGGAAACACTGATTGTAATCCAGCTCCTGGATTGAAGAGTTCCAAAGAAACAGAGATATTCCTCCAAGGCCTCCCAAAAAGGACTAAGAAGATGGACTATAGAATCCTCAGAGAAAAATAGGAGTGTCTCTGAAATGTATATATACAAAAGGAATTTCTTAGTCTTCTGTGTAACAAGTAAACTTCAGTTAATGACTTTTTCAGAATTAAACCTTTTTAAAATAACATTTACTGGAGTTTCCGTCGTGGCGCAGTGGTTAACGAATCCGACTAGGAACCATGAGGTTGCCGGTTCGGTCCCTGCCCTTGCTCAGTGGGTTAACGATCCGGCGTTGCCGTGAGCTGTGGTGTAGGTTGCAGACGCGGCTCGGATCCCGTGTTGCTGTGGCTCTGGCGTAGGCCGGTGGCTACAGCTCTGATTGGACCCCTAGCCTGGGAACCTCCATATGCCGCAGGGAGCGGCCCAAGAAATAGCAACAACAACAACAACAACAACAACAACAAGACAAAAGACAAAGAAATAAAATAAAATAACATTTACTTTTTTTTTTTTTCCTCATAAGTTTCGTGGTTAGTGGAGGCCTTGGGAACCTGAAGCATCGTTGAATTAGAATAGGGAACTTAATGATCAGGGGAAAAGCAAGGGTGGAAATCCTTGCCTTCTTAGTTCTGATGTGGTAACACTGATATGAAAAGCAAAAAGGGCAGAGACTAGCAGAAGAGGATGAGATATTATAGGAGAAAAAGGATTTGGAGGGCCAAATCCAGTGCCTGTAAGTAGTGGCTCAGTTACTCTGGCCCCTTGTTGGTGGAGGTGTAGACTGGTCTAGCCATTTTGGAGGGTAGTACTTAATCAGAATATGCATTACCTATTCCCTATGACCCAGCACTTCTTTTCCTAGGTATATATCCGAAAGTTTCTCCCACAGGTCCACAAGTGGTCATTCATTACATTGTTATTTGTGCCTTGGAAAACAATCTTGTTTTCCATACTTTTTTCCCAATGTTGAGTAAACAGTGATAGTACTGTCTGGCAGTTTGAAGCAGTGAACTACATGTGCACATGGCAGCATGAGGGATCTGAAAAACGTAGTGCTGAATGAAAACAAATAAACTGAGATATGTAACACAATAGCATATATATAAATTTTAAAAATATAAGTAAAACACATCACACAGTTTATAAGAAAACATCTAAACACATTAAATACGTTACAATGATTGCCTCAGTTGAAGGGTGATGAGAGTGGGGTTAAAAGAGAATAAACAATAAAAATATGTAAATGTGAAACTTCCGTTCTCCTCTGGGTGAAACTTTGAAGCTTCTGATGGCTAATTAGGATATCTGCAGATACTACCCCTGAGTCTTTCACTGTTACTATCTTTGGGAGTCATATTTCTCATAACAAATTATCATTGAAACATTTTTTGTTAATCTAACTGTACTTAAAGATAATGTTTGGAGTTGTGTTTATGAAAATTTGCTGGTTTTTTTTTGGTTTTTTTTTTTTGGTCTTTACTTCCCCTTTCACTTTTTCTCTTACTATATGTTCTGTTTGGCTGTTGCTTTAATACAAAATATACTGGCTTCATTGTTTATGTCTAGTTTAGGTACTACTTATATAGCCAGGACCATATGTTGTCATTCTTAGAAGATAATAGTGGTGAGCCATATGAGAGACTTTTCACTGTCTTTTCAGATAATGGCCTTGTTTTGATTAAAGAAAAGGGAAAAATACTGGCATTAAAGCAATCACTGCTTTGATCTGTTACTCTTTTTTTGCTATTTCTTTGGGCCGCTCCCACGGCATATGGAGGTTCCCAGGCTAGGGGAGGGGTCTAATCGGAGCTGTAGCCCCTGGCCTACGCCAGAGCCACAGCAACTCGGGATCCCAGCCTCGTCTGCAACCTACACCACAGCTCACGGCAACGCCGGATCCTTAATCCACTGAGCAAGGGCAGGGATCGAACCCGTAACCTCATGGTTCCTAGTCGGATTCGTTAACCACTGCCCATGACGGGAACTCCCGATCTGTTACTCTTTATAAAATTTATGTTATTTGTCTGGATTTTCCTACCAGAATCTTTGGTTAGGGCAGGTGAAAATACTGACTTCTAGAGAGTTCCCTGAGGTAGCAGTAAGAATCATGGGTTGACTAGGCATAGGCGTTTTTGGTTGCTGGAATTCTCCTTTTGTGGGTCATGAACTTTTGAGTAGCCTGAGTTTTGAGTTAGCCTCAATTGTTAATGCGTACCACCCAGGCCAGAGCTCCAGATTAGCCACTGGAGAAAGGAGCTGTGGCGGAATTAAAGTAACCTTGGCAACCATTATGATGTAAATGAGCCTTCTTGGGGAGGAAGCTGAGAGTGTGGGCACTTGTTAGGGCATTCCTTTAGAGATTTTACTACTAGAGCTGACTAGCATTTTGTTGTTTAAAAATCCTGGTGTAACTCCTCCTTGGACACCATCCAGTTCTGTGCCCCTCCAGCCTTCTTTCACGTTTCTGAGTTTCATGTTTTTAATATGTATATAAAACAAAATGAATCTCAGATGTGCTTATCTTCATACACATGACCTCTTTTTCCTCTACTAAAGTTTTTCTCACTGCCTTCTGGCACTAACACTGCTGCAGCTCTGCACCAGATCTCTGGTGTACAAAGGAAGCCACTTAGGTTTCCGGAGAAACTGTGGTGTGTGCCTGGCATACCCTGTTGGCCAAGATTTGCTTATGATAGAACCGATGGTGCCATAGCTATGCCTTAAGCAGCCAAATCTTTGGTTTCAAATCTCAGTTTTTTGTTTTAGCATTTAAGCTTTAAGAAATAAAAATTTCTATATGTTTTACAGTTTTAATCCAGGCTTACTCTGGATTTAGAGATTGGATGACTGCGGGAGTGATAAAAGTGAAACCAAAGTATTACCAAATTGGGGTTGAGTTACTAAATTAAGTACTATACTTGTTTACTGCATCCCTACTGAGTCCAGTGGTTTTAATCAAAGAGGTTATGCGTAAAAAGCTTAAGAGTTCTGATTCAGGGTTAACCACTGTCACACAGCTTGGTGCCAAATAGCTTCTGTTAGCTTCAGTTTGCTCTTTGTAAAGGAAGAGTGAAAAAAAAATGATTAGTGTAGGGAAATATTTACAAAAAGAACTGAGATATAACTGTTGGTATGGTCAAGAATATCATCTAAAACAAGAGAGAAATTCTAACTTTCAGAGTAATGTGCCTCAGATATCCTGTGTAGCTTGCTTGCTTCAGTTAGGGTCTTTACGTGTTTTTGCTTTAGTTTCTAAGTTTCCTTCCTTTAGCCTTATCCCTTTGTTAAGTTGTAGTTCACATCAGATACTTCTGTATTAACAACTGTCTTCGTTGGCTTGGCCATCAACAGGTGAGTTGATTTTGAACTTCAAATATTTGAGCATTTGTTGGAGTTCTTATTGTGGCACCGTGGGTTAAGAACTCAAAACCCGACTAATATCCATGAGGATGCTGGTTGGATCCCTGGCCTCTCTCAGTGGGTTAAGGATCTGGCATTGCTGCAAGCTGCTGTGTAGGTCATGGATGTGGCTCAGATCTGTCCTTGCTGTGGTGTAGGATGGCAGTTGTAGTTCCAATTCGACCCCTAGCCTGGGAACTTCCATATGCCATGGGTGCAGCCCTAAAGAGAAAGAAAAAAATTTTTTTGAGCATTTGTTATATGCAAAGTTTGGAACTGTGTGCATAGGGAATAAGCACAAAATGTATAAAGCATAATTCCTGCCATTCAATCTAACAGCCATCAAAAAATTTGGAAACAGCTCTGATACTACTTTTTCTACCTCAGATCTTCTCTTCTCTGTGGAAATCATTCCTGATTCTCTTAGTTCTTCTTCATGTAATATAATTTGCCAGTCCCATTACCACCTCCTGGTTATCCTCTTTTGAATCTATTATATGTGGTTAGTATCACTTGTAAAAGGTCATATTTTAAATTATAATTCTCAGGAAGTTGCCTGACCTGTAGTGATTTTCTTCTCAGTTCAGGTCACTGTACTGTTATTTTATTCACTGAATTTGTGTAAGCTGTTTTTTTCAAGCTGACACTTCATACTGAAGGTTCATTTTAAGCTTAGAGTCAACTAAACTCTCAATCATCAATTAATATTAAAATTGATTTCTTACTAGTAGCATACTTTTTTTCCCCTTGCTTTTTAGGGCTGCACCTGCAGCACATGGAAGTTCCCAAGCTAGGGGTCGAATTGGTGCTACAGCTGCCAGCCTACATCACAGCCAAAGCCACAGCAACACAAGATCTGAGCCGAGTCTGCCACCTACACTGTAGCTCACGGCAACACCAGATCCTTAACCCATTGAGCCAGGCAGGGATGGAACCTGCATCTTCATGGATCCTAGTTGGGTTCGTTAAACGCTGAACCATGAAGAAACTCCCTTACACTTTTCTTTAGATAAGTGCATTTACCTCCTTGCTAAATTTCATTTTGCATTTTTGGCCCATTTTTTCTATCTGTTTAGATGTTTTTGACTTTCGATTATGTCTTTCGTGGTATTATCTTCCCAGGTTTATATCACTAGGAAAATTTATAAGCTACCACTTAATCTTCAGGGTATTAATAAACATTGACTAAAGTAAGCCCAAATATAGAACCCAGTGACAGCATGAGAGCCCACCGTCCAGACTGATATCAAGTCACTGGCTAATAATCTCAGGAAGGTGCAGCCGGTTCCCAGTCACCTAACGTAATCATTTTTTGTTTCAATGAGATGTATTTGACCTGTTCTTTGTTATTTCTCTGGTCTGGCAGTCTAGTAGTTTTAAAATTAGGTTAGAATGATTTTTTTCTTATTAAACCCATTCTGGCTTCTGGTGCTCTCTTTACCTTCTATGTTCTATGTCAACTGACAGGATATTGCTGGGAATCCTTCTCAAACTCTTCCCCCCGCTCTAGTTTTATTGAGCTATAACTGACATATAGCATTGTTCAAGTTTTAGGTGTAGAGCATAATGATTTGACTTACGTATATCATGAAATGATTTCCACAATAAGTTGAGTGAACATCTATTATCTCATATAGATGCAAAATTAAAGATATAGAAAAAAACCTTTTGCTTGTGATGAGAACTCTTAGGATTTATTCTTTTGACAACTTTTCATACATAACGTTCAGCAGCGTTAATTATATTTACCATGCTGTACTTTGCATCCCTAGTACTTATTTATCTTATAACTGGAAGTTTGTAGCTTTTGACTCCATTTATCCAATTGCCCTGCTCCACTCCCTGCCTCTGGTAAGTACAAACTCAATCTCTTCTTCCATGAATTTGCTTGTTTGCTCATTTTTCTGTTTTTGAAATGTAATTAATCCATTGATTTTTGGTACACAACAAATTTGTTATTTGAAATTTGTATTTGATATTTTTATGTATTTCAAAATGATCGCCATGCTAAGTCCAGTTAATGTCTGTCACTTTACAAAGACTTTACATAATTATTGACTTTATTCCCCACACTGTACATTTCATACCTGTGGCTCATTTATTTTGTTACTGAAAGTTTGTATCTCTTAATCTCCCCCACCTATTTCTCTCCTTCCCCCAACTCTAGCCCCTCTGGCCACCATCTCTCTGTTCTCTGTATCTATGACCATTTCTGTTTAGTTATGTTTGTTTGTTTTGTTTTTTATATTCCATATATAAGTGAAATTATATGGTATTTGTCTTTCTCTGTCTTATTTAACTTAGTGCAATAGCCTCTAGGTGCATCTATGTTGTCACAAATGGCAAGATTTCATCCTTTTTTATGGATGAGAAATATTCTACTGTGTGTGTATGTGTGTGTCTATATATCTATATATCCCACATCTTTTTTATCCTTTCATCTATTGATGGACATTTAGGTTGCTCCCATATTTTGGCTGTTGTAAGAAAAGTTGCACTGAACATAGGAGTATATATATCTTTTCAAAATAATGTTTTGTTTTCTTCGGATAAATACCCAGGAATGGAATTGCTGAATGGTATAGTAGTTTTATTTTTTAATTTTTTTATGTTATTTTATTTTTTGTCTTTTCTAGGGCCATACCCACTGCATATGGAGGTTCCCGGGCTAGGAGTCCAATCAGAGCTGTAGCTGCCGGCCTATGCTAGAGTCACAGCAACGCGGGATCCGAGCTGCGTCTGCAACCTATACCACAGCTCACAGCAAGGTTGGATCCTTAATCCACTGAGCAAGGCCAGGGATTGAACCCGAAACCTCATGGTTCCTAGTCGGATTCATTAACCACTGAGCCATGACAGGAACTCTGAGTAGTGTTATTTTTAGTTTTTATTTTTTGTCTTTTTAGGGCCACACCTGCAGCACATGGAGGTTCCCAGGCTAGGGGTCGAATTGGAGTTGTAGCCGCTGGCCTACGCCAGAGCCACAGCAACACCAGGTCCAAGTCGTGTCTGCGACCTGCACCACAGCTCGGGGCAATGCCGGATCCTTAACCCACTGAGCAAGGCCAGGGATTGAACCTGTGTCCTCATGGATGCTAGTCAGATTCGTTTCCGCTGAGTCATGACAGGAACTCCTGTTTTTAATTTTTTGAGGAATATCCATACTGTTTTCCATAGTGGTTGCACCAATTTACATTCCCACCAACTATACATGAGAGTTCCCTTTTCTCTACCTCCTCACTAACACTTATTATTTCTTGTCTTTTTGATGAGAGCCATTCTGACAGGTGTGAGATGGTATCTCACTGTGGTTTTGATTTGCATTTCCCTGATGATTAGTGATGCTGAACATCTTTTCATGTGCCTGTTAGCTATCTTTATGTCTTTGTAAAAATGTCATTGAGATCCTCTGCCCATTTTTAAATTGGGTTGTTTTGATTTTTTTTTAATTAACTTATATGAGTTCTTTATGTATTTTGGATATTAGCCCCTTATCAAATATATCATTTGCGAATATCTTCTTGTATTCAGTATGTGGTCTTTTTGTTTTGTTGACAGTTTCCTTTGCTCTGCAAAATCTTTTTAGTTTGATGTAGTTCTATTTGTTTATTTTTGCTCGTTTCCCTTGCCTGAGGGGTCATACCAAAAAATACTGCTAAAACCAGTGTCAGAGTGTACTGCCTATGTATTCTAGAAGTTGTATGGTTTCAGGTCTTATATTTAAATCTTTAGTCCATTTTGAGGTTATATTTATATATAGTATAAGAAACCTTGTTAAACTCTTATAGTTTCTAAGATCTAGTCTTTTGTTTATCATTTGAAATTGAGAGAATTGAAATAGAATTTTCTTGTTTCTAGTTTTCTAGCTTCTCTTTTTGTTTTTCATGAGGTATCATGGAGATCTCAATGTCTTAGGCTATAACTTATCTGGTCCTAGAGATTTGAACACTAAAAAAGCTACTATATGCTCTTTTATTATCTTTTCTTCTATCCCAGGCTTTGGTTTCCTCTTAAACAAGTGTGTTCTGCTCTTTCCAATCTGGAAGATTATTCTTTTTTTTGGCCTTGTCCATAGTGTAGTTGGAAAGATAAATATAAATTTTTATAGACTAGCAGGATGAAGGCTGCCAGAGGATATTCAAAATCCTGTGGTGGAACTGAGGAAAGAGCAACCAATTGTGCTTAATTGAGGTAGGTTTATATGAGCCTCTACAGAGGAAGTTCTGTTTAAGTGGATTCTTTTTTTTTTTTTTTTTTTGTCTTTTTGCTATTTCTTGGGCTGCTCCCGCGGCATATGGAGGTTCCCAGGCTAGGGGTCGAATCGGAGCTATAGCCGCCAGCCTACGCCAAAGCCACAGCAACGTGGGATCCCAGCCGCGTCTGCAACCTACACCACAGCTCACGGCAACACCGGATCCTTAATCCACTGAGTGAGGCCAGGGATTGAACCGCAGCCTCATGGTTCCTAGTCAGATTCGTTAACCACTTCGCCATGACGGGAACTCCTTAAGTGGATTCTTAAAGGAATTACAGGCATTTGGGGTTGATTGGGCTGGGATAGGAGGAATAACATTCCTTTAATAAAGAGCAGAATGTACCAAAAAATGGAAGTTAAAAACCACATTATCTGTTGAAAGCTCTCTAAACAGGGCAGTATTGTTAGAATATGAAATATAAATGGGAGTCCCAGGAAATGAGGATGGGAGAGGTAAGCAGGACCAAATCAGAAGGTCTTTATAACTCTGCTGGAATTTGGACTCCTGTAGTAAGCACGTTAAGGTCCTTGAAGGGTTTTAAGCAGAGCATGTCATCAAAACCAGGCCAGATGCCTTCCTTATGATATACTATAGAAATCAGCTTAGGCTAGGTTATGTTGTGGTAACAAACAGTTCCCCAATTTTAGTGGGTTATAGTAACAAGAGTTGGCGTTGTTGTTGTTTTTGCTTTTTAGGGCTGTCCCTGCAGCGTATGGAAGGCTAGGGGTCAAATCAGAGCTATAGCTGCTGGCCTAAGCCACAACAAAGTGGGATCTGAGCTGCATCTGCGACCTACACCACAGCTCACAGCATCACCAGATCCATAACCCACTGAGCGAGGCCACGGATCAAACCCGCATCCTCATGGATGCTAGTCAGATTCATTGCTGCTGAGCCACGATGGAAACTCCCAAGAGTTTATTTTTTGCTCATATGGTGTATCTGTCATGGGCTGTGTTCCAGGGCCCGGGCTAGAGATGCTGCTCTTACCTGAGATATTGCCCTTGTGGTGGAGGGAAATGATGAGACTTGGTAGAACCATACCATTTCTGTGAAAGTTTCTGTTTAAAAGTGGGATGTGTCATTTCTTCACATTTAGTTGACTAAAGCAAGTCACATGCCCAAGCCTGATGTCAGCTGGGCAGGAATGTCTAATCCTCCACCAGGGAGAGGCAGTGAATATGTTGAATAAAAATGGAATATATTTACATATATCAAATTTTATTTTTTTACTTTCTGGGATTACCCTGGAGCCATTGGTGGCCATGTTCCCAGTGACTTAAAGTAACCTGAGGGAGTGAAGTTTAATAGTGTGCAGAGAAATAAGAGACCAGGAAATGTCCTGGCAACTTTAGTCTCTGCACTACCTTGTGCTGCCCTGTTTCCTGAAACTTTCCTTTGTATCTCTAAGCTAGTAGGAGAGTGCCATGATTGAATTTGCATTTTAGATTACTTTGGATGCAGTACAGAGAATGGGGAGAATGCATCAGGGTAGAAGCAGGAAGAACAGTTAGTACCTTATGCAAAAAGAATGGTTAGTAATCTGTTTCAGATATGGAAGCACAAACTAGAAGTCTAGAATTGGGTGTGGAAAGATGAATTTTTTTTTAGAGTTATGCCAGATGTAGAATCAGGTCCTGATTATTGTGGGGAGGAGTAAAAGACGGGGAAGAGCGGTATGGCTAGTTAGGACATTTGGGTGGATGGTGATGCCATTCACAACACGGGAGGTAAAACAGGTGGTAAGAGAAGATATCTTAGTTTTAGACATGTTGGATTTGAAGTCTCTGTGGAACATCTAAATGGAGATGACTAGTAGACAAATTGGCTTTGTGGGTATGGAGCCCAGAAGATGTAAAGAGTGTTATTAAAATGATGATTCATGGAATATAAGGATAAGGAACCATGGTTAAGAAGGAAAGGGAATAAAGGAGATGGCCAAAAGATTGAAAATAGAAGGATCAGTGAGCTAAAGTCAATGTGAGGTCATAATAGGAGAATTAAACAAGTAAGCTAAAAGGAGAGCAGAATATACAAATTAGCTATTTTGGAGATGTAATAATTTCTGGTGTTGATAAGATTTGGAGTGTGACCTTGCTACCGGTTGACTGAGGTAAAAAGAAGGAAAATATCATTAGAGATAAGGTAAGGGAACTTCAAGGCCAAGGTCTTTTTTTTTATCTTTTTGCCTTTTTCTAGGGCCGCTCCCATGGCATACGGAGGTGCCCAGGCTAGGGGTCTAATTGGAGCTGTAGCCACCGGCCTACGCCAGAGCCACAGCAACACGGGATCCGAGCCACGTCTGCAACCTACACCACAGCTCACGGCAAAGCCGGATCCTTAACCCACTGAGCAAGGGCAGGGATCGAACCCACAACCTCATGGTTCCTAGTAGGATTCGTTAACCACTGAGCCATGACGGGAACTCCAAGGCCAAGGTCTTAATGGGCCATCTGTGCAGTATTAAAATCACCCAGTGTTGAAGAACTTCTAAGGTGTCTATCTCAGTGTTCAGTTTCTACTTCCTTTATTAACAGAATCCTGGGTAATGTGCACCAGAAAAATCTGTACTACTTAGATTTAACCTCATGTGACACTAACTGCCAATAACAATGTCTTATATGCACATGGGTTTATTTTCTCATAAAATATGCTAGATTTGGTCATATAAAATCATCGTTTCACATCTTTTACAGCATTTATTATATTCTGAGTAAATTATATAAATGATTTATTCATTCTACTCAGCTGTAACCCTCAGAATGTATGTACTGTATTTAATTTATAAAGAACTACAGAAATAAGGATTACAAGATTGGTGTCGTAGCTTCCCAAAGATTAGGGACCCCAAACTTCTGTCATTGTGTTCCATCATTCTTAGTATGTTGTTTCCAACCCTAGGGTCAATTTTTTTTTTTTTTTTTTTTAGTGGCTGCAGCTGCAGCATAGGAAGTTCTGGGCCAGGGGTAGAATCTGAGGCCCAGCATCGACCTACGCTGGAGCTGTGGCAACACTGAATCCTTTAAACCAATGCGCCAGGCTGGGGATTGAACCTGCATCTCCACAGTGAGCAGAGCTGCTGCAGTCCGATTTGTAACTCACTGTGCCATAGCAGGAACTCCTTCTCAGGGACTCTCCTATGGTTTAAGATGACTGCTGGAGCTCAAAGCATTATTTCTAAATTATAGCCAGCAAGAAGGAGGAAGAGAGCAAGGCAAAAGACAAAAAAAAAAAAAAAAAAAAAAAAGACTTTTTCAGAAGCCACATCCAACAACTTCCACTTATACCTATTATTTATCTAGTAAACCTATGTTAATGGTGGAATTTAGTGTGATTAGAGTAAGAGAGGCAGTAACCAGGAGGGGAAGAGATGGTATAGTTGAATGACATGACCTTAAAGGAGTTGCTTTTTATAAGAGAATGAAGGAGTAATATTCTGGCAGAGTATGGCAAGTGCAGAGCTCCTGACGAGCGGTATACCAGGAGATTTTAAGAAATAGCAAGGAGGCCCGTGTGTCTGGAGTAGAGAAAGGGGGGGCGGGGGGCAGTTGTAGAGATGAAACCAGCAGGTAAGGGAGATAGATCATATGGTCTCAATATGTCATATTAAGGATTTTAGGCTTTGGCGTTGCTCTAAGTGAGGTAGGAAACCTTTGGAAGATTTTGAGCAGAGGGGCATGATCTGACCTAAGTTTTAACAAGATCATTCCGGCTGCAAAGTGGAGAATAGACTGAAGGAGGTCAGGGTGATAGCAAGGGGACCAGTTGGGAGGTCATTGCAGTAACCAGATGAGAGATGATGATAGTTTGGACCAGGTGATACTCCTGAAGATGGGAGAAGAGGTTAAGTTCTGCATATATATTGAAGGTAGAGCAAACAGGAAATATGAATGAATTCAATGAGTGGCTAAAAGAAAGAGAGGCATTAAGGATGACTTCAAAGCCGGTGGCAAGAACAACTGTAAGGATGGGAGCAATCGGGAAAAGTTGTCCAAAATGAGGCTAACTGTTTTGGGTTGGAGACTTACTGTAGGTGTAGTTAGTATGTTCCCGTTTCAGTACATTCCTATATCCTTTTCTTCCTTCTCAGTGCACATTTAATTGGCTTTCATAACATTCATTCACTGTTTTGCTCAACAAACAAATGTCTGTTGAGTGATTACAAAGTGTTCTAGCCTTTAATCAGGTTTCTTTGGTTGCAAAAAAAGAAAGGGGTGGGTGGGGGGAGGTGGATATTATAAGGATAATAGGGGTAACTCACAGAATACAAGGAAATGCAAAGGAACCATACCTTGGAAGAGGGCTGAACTAAAAAGTCATCTCAGAGGGATCTAGATAATAGCATAGCTGACAATAGTTTTAGCAGGGTCACCTTATCTGGAAAATCACCCATATCATTGAGTATTTAATAATGGTACTAAATTAGATGCTGTGGTAGGAAGGGTGGGGGAGGAGGCAACCAAAGCTGAATAAAATATATACATTTAGAGGGTGAAAATAGAGTAGAATTAATAAATCATGTAATACTCAAATTAGAATGTAATAAATACCATTAATGCTATAAAAGATATGAAACTCAGATGATTTTATTTTACATTAACAAAAATAGCTTGGAGTTCCCATAGTGGCTTAGCAGTAACGAACCCGACTAGTATCCATGAGGACATGGGTTTGATCCCTGACCCTGCTTGGTGGGTTAAGGATCTGTCATTGCTGTGAGCTGTGGTGTAGGCCAGCAGCTGCAACTCCAATTCAGCCCCTAGCCTGGAAACTTCCATATGCTGCAGGTGTGGCCCTGAAAAGCAAAAAATGTATATATATCTATATATATATATATACACACATATATAGCTTAATTTTAATTTTAGATATAAATAGATTTTAAAGGAAAGGTAAGCAAGAGACAATGTTGAAGAGAAACTTTTTTGTTTACTATGCAGCATGAATATATTAAGTTGTGAAGACATAGAAAAATATGGTACACCCATACATGTAATAATATTCAGCCATCAGAAATTATGTTGCACGAGTATATTTAATGAGAAAGGGAAACGATCATTATTATTATTATTTTTTTTGGTCTTTTTGCCATTTCTTGGGCCACTCCCTCGGTATATGGAGGTTCCCAGGCTAGGGGTAGAATCAGAGCTGTAGCCACTGGCCTATGCCAGAGCCACAGCAACGCGGGATCCAAGCCGCGTCTGCGACCTACACCACAGCTCATGGCAACACTGGATCCTTAACCCACTGAGCAAGGGCAGGGTTCGAACCCACAACCTCATGGTTCCTAGTTCGTTAACCACTGAGCCACGGGAACTCCAAGAAATGATCATTATGTTTTGAGTGAAAATAAAAAAAAGTAACATGAACAGAAGATATCAGTTTAATTTAAAGTATCAGTTTAGTTTGAAGGGAGGGAAGGAAGGAGGGGGCGTGGGAGAGAGATGCGTGTGTGTGCATGCAGGAAGCAAGCCGTCCGGTTTATTGAGATCATGGTAGCCTTATTAGATTTGAACTATAGTGTGGATAATACATTGGCGATGGGGGTGAAGCTAGTATTGAAGGCAAAGAGAATAATCAGGCTGTTTTGGTGACCTAAGTAAGAGAGGGTGGGGCCTGACCTAAGAAAATAGAGAAGAGGAGCTATAGTAAGAGAAATATTAAGATAGAATTCATGGAATTTGGTGACATTTGTGTGTTTAGGTAGATGCTCTGTGTTATGAGAGGAAGATGAGTTTTTTGTCATTTATGATTGGATGAATGGTAGTACCACCTAGTTATTTCACAGTCCTTATAACGTGGGAAAAAAAGCACTGAAGGCATCACATTATCTATTTTAAGAAAAAATTGATGGGGAACATCTAGAGAGAGTGAAAGTGAGAAATAATTTCTTTTGAAGACTTTTAGACAGACTTGCTATTTCATTCTACTCTCCTTTTACTCTAAGTTCTAATTTAAATTAGTAATTTCCAAGTCCGAATTTTGGCAGTTGTGAGGTGATTTTTAAATCCTTATGCTGTCTTGAGGATAGTGTTTTTATCGGCTAGACCCTAAAGAAATTCACCTTGGTAGAGTATCGTGGTATGACCAGGTGGAAATGATCTATATGTATTAAAAAGCTGTAACTTTCAAAGGAGGCATTAGAGAGTTGGGGCAGGGTTTATGCTTCTTTGGAGACAGCATTAATGATGGACTTCACTGTTTTATTTGTTTAAACAAACAAATAAATAAGATCTTGAACATTGCTTGGTAAGCTAAATTTCTCTTTTGGTAGAATGTTCTAACTTTTTGAAAATACAAAGACCTTTTTTTGGAGTTCCCTTGTGGCTAAGCGGGTTAAGTCACTGCTGTGGCTCTGGTTATAGCTATGGCACAGGTTCGCTCCCTGGCCTAGGAACTTTTGTGTGCTGTGGGCACCGCCAAAAAACAAAATAAAACAAAACCTCTATGAAAATAAATAGACTGGTTTTTTTTTTTTCTTTTTTTGTCTTTTGTCTTTTTGGGGCTGCATCCATAGCATATGGAGGTTCCCAGGCTAGGGGTCTAATTGGAGTTGTTGCTGCTGGCCTACGCCAGATCCAAGCCACGAATGTGACCTACACCACAGCTCATGGCAATGCCAGATCCTTAACCCACTGAGCAAGGCCAGGGATCGAACCTGAGTCCTCATGGATGCTAGTCAGATTTGTTTCCACTGAGCCACAATGGGAACTCCAGACCTCTTTTTTAAAATAGCTTTATTGAGGTAAAATTCCATACTGTAAAGTTCCCTCATTTAAGGTGTATAATTCAGTGGTTTTTGTATGTTTACAGAGTTGTATAGCCATCACCATAATCTAGTTTTAAAACATTTTCTGTTTCCTCCAAAGGAACTTTGCAGTAGTCATTCCCTGCTTATCCCACTCCACCCCCACCCCCATGCCATCTCCAGGCAACCACTTATCTATTTTCTGTCTCTATATATTTACTAGTTCTGGACATTCTTTTTTTTTTTTTTTTTTTGTCTTTTTGCTATTTCTTGGGCTGCTCCCGCTGCATATGGAGGTTCCTAGGCTAGGGGTCGAATCAGAGCCATAGCCACCGGCCTACGCCCGAGCCACAGCAACGCGGGATCTGAGCCGTGTCTGCAACCTACACCACGGCTCATGGCAACGCCGGATCCTTAACCCACTGAGCAAGGCCAGGGATTGAACCCACAACCTCATGGTTACTAGTTGGGTTCGTTAACCACTGAGCCACGAAGGGAACTCCCTAGAGGTAACTTTAAAGTTTACAATGTTTATAGCTCTCTCTTATGTGATGAATTTGCTTGATTCTTAATTTATATTTGTACCCTATCATTAAATACAATGCTTTGTACATAGCATATGTCAAACAAGTAATTTGTGGTATTACATGGATTTTTAGACATTAAAAGATATTCTTTATTGATGTTGTCCTAGTGTCTGGATTTCATTTACTGTTTCTTATTTCCATTTTCTCCCCTAACTACTCACTTACTAGCTGAATAGTGTTTTCACTTACACTACTGATGAAAGTTTTTTACTCAGGCTGTCTTTATTCCTGCGGATGTAATTATATAGTACTTGGTAGGGGAGAAGTCAAAGTTTATTGAAAAGAAGATGAAGCCCATTAGGAGACTTTTAGGTATATCTTAATACTTTATTTTTCAGTTCCCTAAGACCCTTCCTCATTGTATCCAAGTCACCCTGATTGAAGGATTCTGCCTTCTAGATGTGCTGTCAGTTGTGCTTAGGACTCCTTTGGTATAGTGTCCTCTTCCATTAACCACTGGAGCACAAAGAGATGCAGATACGATAGCAAAGTATATGCATTCCTTTAATTAGGCTCTTCTTAGTGCAGGTAACCTTGGATCTGTGAGTGCTCTGTCCTGTCTGTGATAAAAGGCAGAAGTTTTTTCTTTTTTTCCTCTTTTTGAGTTTTGCTTCCTATGGTCTTTGTTTGTTTTCCTGTCATATGCTTTACATTTAACGAGAGGCAAAAGGGCACTAAAAATTCCTAGTCAAATGACAGATAAACTATAATAAATGTTATTTTAAGTCCAATAGCTGAGCTCGTGGGAAAAAAAAAGGAAGGAAAATTCTCAGGTGCAGAAAATGAAGAGGGTATTTAAAACCGAAGTGGTAGGTATGTGAGCTAAAGCTATGGCTGCCCTAGATAACCAAGAGGTTTCCATTTTAACAGCCATACAGTAACAAGAGACTTTCCTGCCTCCCTCCATAAAGCTAGTTCCTCAAAAGTTTGCCATAGCACTGAAAATTTGATGTGGAAAAACATCTCTTTGGTGATGTAGATATCAAGGAAGTTTGTCCATACTGTGAACTTTAGGTAAAAAAGTTTTTTCTTGAGTTTGCGTCATGGCACAGCAGAAATGAATCTGACTAGGAACCATGAGGTTGCGGGTTCGATCCCTGGCCTTGCTCAGTGGGTTAGGGATCTGGCATTGTTCTGGCTGTGGTGTAGGCCGGCGGCTATGGTTCCCATTAAACCCCTGGCCTGGGAGCCTCCATATACCACAAGTGTGGCCCTAAAAAGCCAAAACAAAACAAAACAGAACAAAAAAACCCAGTTCTGAGAATTTGTTTCCATGGACTTGTCCTGCTGTAACTTTGGTTTCTCTGCAGCTCAGGGAAAGCTGAGAAATTAACATATAAATAGTCCTGAATTAGTGATAGCCCCATGGCATCTGGATGAAGCAAATGCAAAACTTCCCTATAGGAATATCCTCATGGGATTCTCACAGCTAAAGGTGTTCTAAAGATTTTTTTATTTGGACAACGGATGTGTGGTGGCCTTGGAAAGTGCTTTCTCGAATAATATCTCGTCACCATTGATATATTGTTAGAGTTTTTGAAGACTGGAACTTTTAAGAACATAGTCATTGAACTTTAAAATTCAAAGGACAATATCAATGGTAGAATGGATAAATTGTGGTGTATTCATGCAATGGAATACTCTAAAGCCATGGAAATGAATAAATTGCTGGTATACCCAAGATCAGGGTCGAGTGATGATAATGCTGGATGAAGGAAGCCAGCAAAAGAGTACATACTACATGGTTTCATACACATGAAGCTTAAAAACTCTAACATATGGTGTTAAAAGTCATGATAGTAATCTTTGAGGAAAAGAGAAGGGATCGTGATTAGGGAGGGGGGATGGGGGACGTTTCCAGGGTGCTGGTAACATTGCATTTCCTGACCTTGGTGGTAGTTACATGGTTGTTGTCACTAAGTGATAATTTATTGAGTTTATGATTTGTATACTTGTTCAATCTCATAGAAAACAGGAATCAAAAATGTGGTAAATATCATAAAAAAGATGGGATAAATAAAAAACAGTAAAAGATGGTAGAAATAAATCCACACGCATCAATAACCATGGTAAAGTAAATGAATTACACTCACCAGTTAAAAGACAGAGTCACTGTTACAGCATGCTTCCAAGATGGCTGACATGTATGCCATCCTCCTACCTACCGGTGGAGTTTATTTTCTCCTTTCATCTTGAATCTGGCCTGGCTTTAGTGACTTGTTTGACATAGAATGTACCCAGAATTAACATTCTAGAACTTTCAGGGCTAGGTCATGAGAAGTTTTGCAGCTTCTGGAATCTCTTGTGGTACAGCAGGTTAGGGATCTGGCATTGGTCACTGCTGTGGAATTGGTTCAACCCCTGGCCCTAGAATTTCTGCATGCTGTGGGCGTGGCCAAGAAAAACAAATAAAGTAAGAATTATTGTTTAAAAGAAGAAGAAGTTTTGCAACTTCCATCTAGCCTTTTTGTACATTCTTTTTTGGAATGTTCTCTCATGGAACACTCAATCTGGGGACCTAGCTGTCATGCTGTAAGAAGCTCATGCCAGATGGAGAGGCCCAGCTGAGCTCCCAGCCAACAGCCAGCATCAACTGCCAGTCATATAAGTGAGTGAAGCAATCATCTTGGACATGCCAGTCACAGTAGACATCACATGGAGAAAAAGCCAGGCATATGGACCCAGTTTAGTCATCTTCAGCCATTAGAGCCACACTACCCAAGGCCCCAGGTGTCATGGAACAGAACCAAACCATTCCTATTATACCCTGTGTGAATTCCTGACCCTCAGGATTATGAACATAATAAAATGGTTGTCATTTTATGCCAGTAAGCTTTGGAGTAGTTTGTAGTAATAGATAATCTGAACAGAATTTGTTTCCTGGAAATGAGGTACTGCTGTAACCCAAAATATGCATTGGCTTTGGGAGTTGGTAGTGGGTAGAAGCTGGAGGGACCCTGGGGAGACTTGTTAGTAAAGGCTTGAAACACAGAAAAGTATTACTGGAGGCTGGATAAAAGGCAGCCTTTATTACCTGGTCATAGTGGTTCAAGGTTTATTAATAACATTGTCATGTGTGGTAACACAGAAGATAGAGTTTTCTGGGCAGGATGTTGAAAAGTATTATCTAGCTTCTTCTAATTGCCTAAGGTGCAAATACAAACATGAATGAGCTAAAAAATGAGCTATTCAGTTTTAAAGCAGAACTTAGAGGGGAAATATTTTTAACCCACGATTTGTTATGTTGGGAAATAAAACTTTTTATCATCCCCAGTTGCTCCAGATAGCCAGTGACTTCTAAAGAAATGGCTTCAGGACAAAGATTAAATTCAACATGCTAGAGTTCCCTTTGTGACTCAGCAGGTTAAGAACCTGACATAATCTCCCTGAGGATGGGGGTTTGATCCCTGGCCTAGCTTAGTGGGTTAAGGATCCAGTGTTGCCGTGGTTGTGGCGAAGGCCTCAGCTGCAGATCCAATTAGATCCTTAGCCTAGGAACTTGCATATGCCGCAGGTGCAGCCTTATCCAAAAAAAAAAAAAAAAAAAAAAAAAAAAAAGTCAACATGCTGCCAATAAAAACATGGCCTCAATGTAAATATCTCAAGGATGCAACTATAAATCCACTGTTAAGACTTTGGAAAGATTGAATGTAGTGCCTCATAGAACCTTTAGCTAGATAACAAGATATCTAAAGATCTTGAGGGAACATCTCCTAGATCTTCTTAGTTAAACAAGAAGGCTTCTAAGGATTTTAAGGGTGTTTTCTTACAGTAGCCTTGCACAGGAATTAAAATAGAGAAGGTGGGTATGGCTCTGTCTACTGGAGTGAACCCCCTGTAAGATTCATAGGAAATCTGCAGGATTTTGAATAAACTATACCAATTCAGCATGGATTCAAAGGAACAGAGACAATAAAGCATAAAAATAGGCTTTTGGGGGTTCTCATGTGTGGCTCAGTGGGTTATGAACCGGACTAGTATCCATAAGGATACAGGTTCAATCCCTGGCCTCACTTAGTGGGTTAAGGATCTGGAATTGCCACAAGCTGCGGCATAAATTGCAGATGTGGCTTGGATCCCATGTTGCTGTGGCTGTGGTACAGGCCAGCAGCTGCAGCTCCAATTTAACCCCTTGCCCAGGAACTTCATATACTACAGGTACCGCCCTAAAAAGGAAAAAAAAGAATAAAAAAATAGGCTTCTGGACTTCTCAACCATCTACAGGTAGGAAGCAGGCTGAGAAGGCTACTTCATTGCAAATATCAACCATTTTTTATGTAAAAGGAAGGGTGACTCAGGGTGGATCCAAGAGTTTGGAAGAATCACTTTCAGAGAGTAGAACTGAGCTGTGACCAAGAAACTGCTGATATGTGTCTGATTAAATCTCAGTATTGCTGTGGAAAAATAACTGCTATGTATCTCCTCTTCCTTGCCCCTTTTCTTTGTATTTTAAATGGAGTGTCTATTGTGGTTATCCTGAGTCAGTCTCACTATTGTACGTTTTTATATTGGGTGTGTGGGAGCAGATAATTTATCTCTTTATTCAGATCAAGAGGAATTATACTCCAGTAGCTGTACCTGAGGAACTGCATCTGAGGAACCTCAATCACACCTGGACCTGAATTAGATATCAAGATTCTGGACATCAAGCTGATGCCATAATGAGATGAGACTTTTGAAGGTCTTAGGAGAGGGTGAGTGTATTTTGCATGTGAAGGGACTTTTTGGGGCCAGAGGGTGGTTTGTGGTAGCTTTGTCTCCAAAGTGGCCATTGTCAATGTCTTCCCTTCTTGCCATTCAGAGATGGAGTCTATTCTTCTCCTCCGCTTGAATCTGTGCTGGCTTTAGTGGCTTGCTTGACCAGTTGAATGAGACTTCTGAGGCTAGGTCGTAAGAAGCCTTGTAGCTTCTGCTTATGTCTCTTGGAATCCTTGCTCTCAGAATCCAGGCATCATACTGTGAGAAACCCAGTCCAAATGGAGAGGACACGTGTAGACGTTGGTTGATAGCCTCAGTGAGCTACTAGCAGAAATCTAGCGTCAACTGTCAGCCATTTGAGTGTGTGAAGGAGCCATGTTGGACAGTCCAGCCTTAGTAAATATTACTGGAGAGAAGAACTGAGGTCTTAAACAGATAGCTCCTCTTGAGACATCTCAGCCACCTTCATCCATGTGTCATCCATCCCATCTGAGGTCCCAGACATTGTGAATCAGAGACATGCTGTCTCTGCTGTGCCCTACTAGAATTTCTAGCCCACAGAATCATGAGAATAATAAATGGTCATTGTTTACCACTGTTTGGGGGTAGTTTTTTATGCAGTAATAGATAACTGAAACATTGTCAGATTGAATAGAAAATAATCCAGCTCTATGCAGTTTGTAAGAGACAAACCTAATGAAACATAAGGAATCAGGGATTGAAAGTAAAGGTATGAAAGATATTCTAAGAGAAAGCTGGCCTACAGGTAATAGTAGGCAAAACTAACTTGAAGGGAAACATTATTATTAGAGTTTAAAATCATCACAAAAAGTTGTAAAAGGAAGCTATAATAATGCCAAATCCTTATGCATTCAATAGTAGGGCCTCAAAATATATAGACAGAATACAGGAAGAAAATACATAAATACAGTTATAAGAAAAAGATAAATCTGTTTGTTTTTGTTTTTATGGTGGCCAAACAGATAAAAAATTTGAGAAGAGTTGAAGAAACAGCCAACAAGCTTGATTTGGTGGGCTTGTACAGAGTCCTGCACTTAATATATGAGAATATACTCTCTTTTTAAGTAGTTTTTAAAAAAATTGAATGCATACCAAATTCATAAAGTAGATCTCAACAAAACTAGTGAATGGTACTATGCAGACTATGTCCTCTTACTTCAGTTAAGATTGAAATTTAACTAAAAAATGATCAAAATTATTTATTTGGAAATTAAAAAGCATGCTCTCAGTAAATCAAAGGTCAAAGAAGAAGTAATAATAGAAATTAGAGAAATGTTAAAATACACCCATCATGGCACAGTGGAAACTAATCCGATTAGGAACCATGAGGTTGCAGGTTCAATCCCTGGCCTCGCTCAGTGGGTTAAGGACCCAGTGTTGCCATGAGCTGTGGTGTAGGTTCCAGATGTGGCTCGGATCTGGCCTTGCTGTGGCTGTGGTGTAGGCTGGCAGCTGTAGCTCCAATTGGACCCCTAGCCTGGGAACCTCCATATGCCACAAGTGTGGCCCTAAAAAGCAAAAAAAAAAAAGAAGGAAAAAAGAAAAAAAGAAAAGAAATTAGAAATAAAAGTAACTTAGCAAAACTGACTCAAGAAGAGCTGGAAACCTGAGTAGACCTTTGATCATTAAAGTTATTGAATTATAAATAAAAATCTACCCCATAGAAAAGAGGCACAGAAGTTCCCCTGGTGGTGCAGCAAGTTAAGGATTCAGCATTGTTATTGCTGGGGCTTGGTTTGCTGCTCTGGTGCAGGTTTGATCCCTGGTCCAGGAACTTCCACATACTGCAGGCAAGGCAAAAAGTTTGACACAGGCATTCAACTGTGAAACTGTCATCACAATTAAGATAAGGAATATATCTATCACCTCTGAAGTCTTTTGTCCCTTCCCCCCACCTAACCTCACCCCTAGGCAATCACTGATCTACTTTATATAACAATAGATGAGTTTGCATTTTCTAGAATTTTATGTAAGTATAATCATTCAGTATGTACTCTTTTTTTAAGAGGGAAGGGATATTATGTTTCACTCACTTAGCGTCATCATTTTGAGATTCATTCAAATTGTTATCAGTCAACAACTCATTCCTTTTCATTGCTTAGTAGTATTCCATTGTATGGCTAGTCCGCATTTTGTTTTTCATCTGTTGACAGACATTTGGGTTAGTTCCAGCTTGGGGCTATTATAAATATTGCTGTTCTTAACATTTGTGTGGAAGTGTTTGTAGACATATGCTTTCATTCCTCTTCTTTAAAAATCTAGGAATATAATAGTTTCATCATCTAAGTTTATGTTTAAGAAACTACCAAACTGTTTTCCCAAGTGGTTTGCCATTTTACATTCTCACCAGTGATATAGGAAATTTTGAGTACCTCTACATCTTTATCAATTTTTGGTATCAGAAGTCTTTATTTTTAGCCATTCTAACAATTGTATTTGGCATGTAATTGAGGAGTTCCCATCATGGCGCAGCAGAAATGAATCTGTCTAGGAACCATGAGATTGTGGGTTCAATCTCTGGCTTTGCTTAGTGAGTTAAGGGTCCGGCGTTTCTGTGAGCTGTGGTGTAGGTCTCAGACATGGCTCGGATCTAGCATTTCTCTGGCTGTGGTATAGGCTGGTGGCTACAGCTCCGATGAGACCCCTAGCCTGGGAACCTCCATATGCTGAGGGTATGGCCCTAAAAAGCAAAAAAAAAACAAAACCAAAAAACATATAGTTGAGATTTGCTTTATTAATGCATTTGATAATCTCTTTTTTACTCAATTTGTTTGAACCTCTTATATTTAAAGTGATTTTTGTTATGGTTAAGGTTTAACTCTACCATCTTGCTGTTTGTTTTCTATTTGTCTCATCTGTTCTAGTTCCATTTTTTTCTTTCTGTCTTATTTAGGTTTAATTGGTTAATTTTTATCATTTTATTCTTTTGTTGGCAGCTTTTGGTTTAGTTTTGTTTTTATGATTGCTTTAAATCTGGTTTGTAGTATACATCTTCAGCATATCACAGTTTGCCTTTAAACAGTGTTATACCACTTCACCTACAGCATAAAAAGTTTACAGTAAGCTTAAAAAAAGTTTACTATAGTATTAGACAATAGAAGAATTACTCTTTCTTCCCTCTCAGCCTTTATGCTATTTTTGTCATTTATTTTCTCCTTTTATTACTAACCCGGCCATCTTGTTTTTACTTTTGTATCAACAATAAACTATCTTAGAAAAAGATTTAAATAATAAGAAAAAAATCTTATAAGTACCCATATAGTTACTCTTTCTGATACTCTTCATTTCTTTGTGCAGATTCAGATTTTCATCTGGTACAATCCTACTTAAAGGTGTATTTTAACATTTCTTCTGATGTTGGCATAATGGTAATGAATTCTTTTGCGTAACAGAAAATGTTTTTATTTCACCTTTTTTTTTGTTTTTTGTTTTTTGTGTGTGGTTTTTTTCTTTTTTTTTTTGCCGTTTCTAGGGCTGCTCCCCTGGCATATGGAGGTTCCCAGGCTAGGGGTCTAATCGGAGCTGTAGCCGCCGGCCTACACCACAGCCACAGCAACATGGGATCCGAGCTGTGTCTGCGACCTACACCACAGCTCACGGCAACGCCGGACCCTCCACCCACTGAGCAAGGCCAGGGATCGAACCTGCAGCCTCATGGTTCCTAGTCGGATTCATTAACCACTGAGCCACAACAGGAACTCCTCACCTTTATTTTTGAAAGAAATTTTTTGCTGTGTATAGAATTCTAGGTTGACAGGTTTTTTTTTTTTTTTTTTTTTAATTCCTTTAAAGCTGTTGCTTCACTGTTGGTTTTTATTATTTCTGATGAGAATCTGCTCCTATCCTTATATTTGTTCCTCTCTATATAATCTACATATAATGTCTTTTTTTTTCTGCCTGCTTTTTTTAAAAAAATATAATGATTTTTATTTTTTTTCATTGTAGCTGGTTTACAGTGTTCTGTCAGTTTTCTACTCTACCACATGGTGACCCAGTTACACATACTGGCTGCTTAAGACTGGCTTTTTACCAGTGATTTATATGATTTGATTATTATGTTATTGATGTAGTTTTCCCAGTGTTCTTGTTCTTGAGGTTTATTGAGCATCTTGGACCTATGAGTATATTGTTTTTATCAAATTTGGAAAAATTGGTGATTATTTTTCAAATATTTTTTTTTGTCCTTCTTCCCTCTCCTTCAAGAAATTAAAATTACATATATATTAGGCTGCTTAAAGGACTCCCACACTCACTGATGGTATTTTTTCCCCTTTTTTCTTCTCTAGTACATTTTGGAGAGTTTCTTTTGTTGTATCTTTAGTTCATTAATTTCTTATTATTTTTTTTAATCTGCTGTTAATCCTATCCATTGAGTTTTTCATCTCAGAGACTGTATATATTATCTACAGAAGTTCGACTTAGCCCTTTTAAAAAAAAAAATATATATATATATATATATATATATATATATATCTCCCCCATATTTATACATAGTTTTTTGAATATAGAATGCAGGTATAATAACTGTTTTAATGCTTCTGTTTGCTGATTCTAACATTTGTGTCAATTCTCTCTTGGTTTCAGCTGATCATTTTTTTCTCCTTTTATGGCTCGTATCTTCCTGATTCTTTACATGCTGGTAAACTTGCTTGGATTCCAGATGTTGTGAATTTTACCTTGTTGGGTACTGAATCTTGTTGTTTGTTACATGTCAGTTAATTTATTGATGTAGTTGGACTCTTTCTGGTCTTGCTCTTAAGATTTGTTAGGTGGAGCCAGAGCAGTTTTCCGTCTTTGGTAATTATTCTTCAACACTCTTCTGAATACTCTACCCAGGGCCCTTAAATTATGAGGTTTTCCATTATGATTGGTAGGAACAGGCATTATTCCTTTTGTGTTTAAGAGCCAGTTAGTGTTCTCTCTAATCCTTTGAATGGTTCCTTACATGTGGTCACTTACTGATCAGTACTCTGTGAAGTACTTGAAGGTATACTGAACATGTATCTCTCCAGAGTGTTGTCACTGTACAGCCCTCTTTTCTCCAGCACTCTGTGTTGCTGCAGTTTCAGCTTCATCTCAATTAAGTGAGTCTGGATTCTTCTTCCCTGACCTATGCCCTGGAAATAGTCTCAAGGTAGTAAGCCGAGGGATTCATAGAACTCACTTTGCTTCTTCCTCGAGGATCACTGTCCTTCATTCATTGTCTCAGCAACAGTATCTTCAAACCTGTTGTGTCATATATTTTGTCTGTTCTTTTGTTTGTTTGAGGCAGGTAGGTAAATCCTTTACCTGTTTCCATATTGACTGGAAATAGAAGGCCTCTATTTTCTGTACTTTTTAATGTACTTAAAGTGTTTTGTGATAAATATATAAATCAAACAAGTTTATTTGTCATAGGTAAAGTAGTGATTAGAATTTTCCAGACGAGTTAAACTTCACCTTCTTTTCAAAAGTTTTAAGATCCTAAAGTTTTATATTTAAGATGTTTTTAGATAATTCCTTTAGCTTTGATTCTAGTAGAGTTCAGTGCTTATCTTTAAAACAAAGAGATTTATTGTGTTCTATGATCGAGTGAATAGAGCAATACTTCTTGTAATACAGGCCCTGAGACCTGAACTCATATCACTGTCTTGTTCCATATTAGCTTCCAAATAGCATCAGGTGGTCATTTTTTACTTTAAAATCAATCTTCTAATCTGGTCTAGTTTGGTCCTCAGGGAAGAAGCCTCCCAAGAATAGACACATCCTGAGGCTTTAACAAACAAGCAGAGATCCAAGTATTAAAATCATTTAAATATTTTTAAACCCTTTTACAATGGAGCCATTTTTAAAAAGGGTTGGGGGGGGGTAGAATTCCCTGGTGGCTCAGCAGGTTAAGGACCCAGCATTGTCACTGCTGTGGCTTGGGTTGCTGATGTGGCACAAGTTTGATCCCTAGCCCAGGAACTTCTGCATGCTGTCGGTGTGGCCAAACAAAAAATAAAAATTAATTTTTTTATTAGCACTGTCCTCTAGCCTAGTTAGTATATTATTCGATTTGAATACTTTTATTTATTTATTTTGCCTTTTTGTCTTTTTTAGGGCTGCACCCACGGCATATGGAGGTTCCCAGGCTAGGGGTCTAATCGGAGCTGTTGCTGCTGGCCTACGCCAGAGCCACAGCAATGCCAGATCTGAGCTGTGTCTGCGACCTACACCACAGCTCACGGCAACACCAGATCCTTAACCCACTGAGCAAGGCGAGGGACCAAACCCACAACCTTATGGTTCCCGGTCGGATTAGTTTCTGCTGTGCCATGACAGCAACTCCAGTTTGAATACTTTTACTATAAATAATTTATTTTCAAGATTTCTCTGGGTTAGGAAGACTGTATTCTAGCTAAATAGTTTAAGGGAATTAATAAGGACATGAATTCTCTTGGTTAGGAGTTTGGGATCAGCAGATACAAACTACTGTATATAGTATAGATTAAAAAAAAAAAAAAGACCAGCTATGATGGAAAAAATAAAAATCATTTTAAAAAATGAAAAAAACAAACAAACAAGGTCCTACTAATAGCACAGGGAACTATGTTCAATATCCTATAATAAACCATAATGGAAATGAATATTTAAAAAGCACATATATATAACTGAATATATGTTGTACACCAGAAACTAACACAACATTGTAAATCAACTATACTTTTATTTTAAAAAATGCCTTGGAGAAGTTCTCTTGTGGCTGAACAGGTTAAGGATCTGGTGGTGTCATTGCAGCTGCTCGGTTCACTGCTGTGGCATGGGTTCGATCCCTGGGCTGGGAACTTCTGCATGCCAGTGTGGCCAAAAAAAAAAGAAAGCCTTAGAGTGTAAAAGATTAGAAGAATGACTTAGAAGGGTGCACTGCTGTTCAAGGGTTAGTGAGGATGGAACAGCCGACTCTAAGTGTTTTCATTTATATGTATATTTGTAAGTGTGTATTTATAGCCAGCATCAGCTTTTTAGGACTACATTCTTTTCTCTCTCTCCTATCTGTGGTTTCCTTGAGTCATTTCTTCAAGAGCTCATGCAAGTTTGGTGAACTGAATTAAACTTTTAAGTTTTTGTTGGAAGATTTGGGCAGAGGTCAGTGCATAGATTCCTAATGGAGAATCCATAAGGCAAGGAAATGAACAGCTCTCTGTGTCCTCAGATGACTAGCTTTCCTACTCTGACCAGGAAGGATTGTTTTGTCATATCTTCCCATGGTATCAGGGAACTGGCATTGAAGACTCTAGCTTTGGCAAGTCTTAATGAAAAGGAAAAAATATTATAAAATAAAGAACTTGGGTTCTTGGACTAAGTGCCAGTCTCCCTCCAAAGGGAAATGTTCTTCTTGACCTTGTAGAATCTGTGGGATTAAATTCTTCATATCTTTTTATAATGATGAGGAGTAATCCTCTGTCTCTTTAAACCAGTGTCCTTTGTAGGTGCAAATGAAAGAATTGCAGCAATACAGCAGAAAATGTAAATGAAAGATAATAAAGTAACAGACATAATCAGAGTTGTGTGTGTTCAGTAGTTCTCAAACGTTTTGGTCTCAGGACCCCTTCACACTCTTAAAATTTGAAAATCCCAAAAAGCTTTTGTGTGAGAGGGTTATATCCACCAATATTTATTGATTAGGAATTAAAGCTGACAATTTTGGTTTGTTTAAGACAAAAATAGTAAATATGTTACTACTTATTTAGAACTGAGAAATTTTAAAAAATATTTACATAGTTTATTTGAAAAATAATCAGCCCACTACATATTAACATGAGGAACATTTTCATGAAGAATAAGTATATTTTCCAAAACAAGAAAACATTTAATTGGAAAAAAGGCATTGTTTTATATTTTCACAAATTTCTTTGATATCTGGCTTCATTAAAAACAGCTTGAATTTCATATCTGCTTTTGCATTCGATCTGTTGCATTTCTACAGATCATTTATCCTCTGGGAAACTTTACTGGATAGTTATGATGAGAATAAAGAAAGGAAAATATCATATTAGTATTATTACAAAAATACTTTTGATCTCAGGGCCTTCCTGAAAGTGTCTTTCTATATCCAGGACCTTCTGGACCACTGTTCTCAAACTGTCTATGTGTAGGAAAAAGAAGCACAAGAGTTAACACCAGTGAATAAAGCAAAATTTTCCATGTGTTTAGTCAGTACTGGCTGTTTAACCTAGTAATTAAGCAATATAACATCCAGACTCCAGAATTGAAGTGGGTGGTATAGCTAAAACCTCCAAGCATTGAACTGGGAGTCAATCCCAGTTCATGTGCTTTTTAAAAGTAGTTGTTGTTCAGTGTTTTTGTGTGCTATTATTAACCAGTGGGAGAAGAAAATTGAGCCAGATCCCTGTGGAAGAACCAAAGAGTTTTAGAGATTAAAATGACCTTTTTAAAGATAATCTGGGAGTTCCCGTTGTGGCGCATTGGTTAACGAATCCGACTAGGAACCATGAGGTTGCGGGTTCAATCCCTGGCCTTGCTCAGTGAGTTAAGGATCTGGCATTGCCGTGAGCTGTGGTGTAGGTTGCAGACGCGGCTCAGATCTCGAGTTGCTGTGGCTCTGGTGTAGGCCAGTGGCTACAGCTCCGATTCAACCCCTAGCCTGGGAATCTCCATATGCCGCGGAAGCGGCCCAAGACCAAGAAATAGCAAAAAGACCAAAAAAAAAATAATAATAATAATAAATAAAATAAAATAAAATAAATAAATAAAGATAATCTGGTCATAGAGTTTTAGACTTTCAGAGTTGAAAAGTACCTGAGAAGTCATCTAATACAATCATTAAACTTTATAAGTACTTGTGATGTACAGACTAAGTGCTTTATGCATAGTTTCTCTCATTATTTCGACCTTTACTGTTTCTTCTTAATGTTTTGGTTTTTTTTATGCTAGACAATGTCAAACATGTACTCCATCACCCACCTTGTGCTCCCCCTACCCACTCCCCCCCAGATTATTGGGTGCAAATTCTAAACATTCAAAATTTCACCTATAAATGTATTCATATACACCTCTAAAAGATAAGGGCTTGAATAAATCTGTAATTCCATTATCATGCTTTAAAAATTAATAATAATTCTTTAATAGCAGCAAAACCCAGTGAGTGTTTGCATTTCCCTGATTGTGTCATACATACATTTTTTTTTTCAGTATGTTTGAAATTTTTAGAGTACAGTTGGTTGATTTGTCTTTTGACTTTCCATCTCTTTCTCTTTTTCTTTTTCTCGTGTGATTTTTTTCTTGAAGAAATTGAGTCATTTATCTTGTAGAGTTTCCTTGAGTCTGAATTTTGCTGATTGCTTCTCTGTGGTGCCTTTTAGCTTGTTCCTTTCTCTTCTGCATTTCCTGTAAATTGGTACTTAAATTTGCAAGTTTGCTTAGACTTCTTCATGAGTGGTAAATACTTCCATTAGGAGGTACTGTTTGTCTCTTTGTGATATCAGTAGCTATTGATGATCTTTGCTTAGATCCATTAAATCATTAAGAGCTGCAAAATGGTGACATTCTAATCTATTATTCTTTATTTATTAGCTGGGGAACTTCTGTGAAGAGAAACTTACCCTTTTCTAGTATTTGATTACCCAGTATAATAGTTCATATCAGAAAGTCAGGGTGAATGCTTGATTCTTTCCTTTTATTTATCAATTTTCAAAATAATGAATTGGTTTACTAGCATTCTCCAGTGGTGATTGATTAGGATTTTTTGTTTTGTTTTGTTTTTGAATTAATTATGAATGCTTAGATTTAAACTTTTATTTATAACTATGTTTTAGTCCATTGCTATTATTATACGTTATTCCTTTTCTAGTAATTTTATACATTTGTTTCTTCTAATAGACTAAGTTTGAAGATGATGACATATCTTAGTCATCTTTGTGCCATTGGTGCCTAGCTTTCAGTAAATGTTTGTTGAATGAATGAATGAATGTTCTGAGTAGCATTTTCAAATATGAGTTCATTTTAGAGACGTGACAGAGGAACAGTGTCAAATATGGCTTTCTGGCTTGATCTGAAAAAAAAGGTAATACAACAGTGAAAAATATTCTGGGCAAATGTGAAAGAAAAGGTGTTTTTAAAAAAGTAATGTTTTTTGGAGTTCCCCTTCGTGGTGCAGCAGAAGCGAATCCGACTAGGAACCATGAGGTTTCGGGTTCGATCCCTAGCCTTGCTCGGTGGGTTAAGGATCCAGCATTGCCGTGAGCTGTGGTGTAGGTCACAGACACGGCTCGGATCCTGTGTTGCTGTGGCTGTGGTATAGGCCAGTGTCTGCAGCTCTGATTCGACCCCTAGCCTGGGAACCTCCATATGCCGCAGGTGCGGTCCTAAAATGGACAAAAGACCAAAAAAAAAAGTAATGTTATTTAATTGCTGTTTTTTAGGAGACATGGAATTGTTTACTCCATTATTTCCTCATAATGAGTCTTTTCATTGTATTTTTGTTCGAGGGAATAAATCAGAATCTTTGTTTTTACTTCACTTGCTATAAGATAAATAATGTTTAAAAGCACCCCCCATACTCCCTGCACATTCTTTTAATAAAATCCTTAATATTAATGTCAAAGAACATTTGCATTGTCATCAAGCACATTCCTCATGAATTTATCCATTTGTTTTACAAAACCCTATAAAAATTTGCAGGAAAGTAATGCAAAACTAACTTTTTTCTGAGTTTCTGCTGTGGTGCAGTGGGTTAGTTAATGATCCGGCATTGCCGCCCGCAGCTGTAGCTTGAATTCGATCCCTGGTTGGGGAAGTCCCACATGCTATGGGTGTGACTGGAAACAAAACAAAACAAAACAAAACAAAACAACACAACAAAAAAACTAACTTTAGGTACCTACCATATGCTAGGCACTGTTTTGAGCACTTTTCTATGGAACATACATAATTATTCTTACCACAACCTTATTAAGTAGGTAGGATTATTATCTTCCTCCTATTTTATAGATGAAGTAATTGAAGCACAGAGATTAGGTAACTTGCTGAAGGTTTACACAGCTAGTGAAAGTCAGAGCTGGGATTCAAATCATATATTCTTTCTCTAGAACCTGTGTTATTAAATTACTTTTAGTAAGTTAACCACAGACTCTTGCAGGATGGGATGGTGTTCACAAAAGAATTTTATGATAATATGATAAAATTAATCATTTAGTGTCACAAAATCTGTCATTTTATAATGATAAATAATTATGGCTAAGCCAGTTTTTTTTTGAATGAAACTTTATTCCTAGAAAAGCAAATCTTTTTTTTTCTCTTAAATATGTATTTCTAAGTCCCTTTGGTTTATTTATTTATTTTTTATTACTCAATGAATTTATTACATTTGTAGTTGTACAGTGATCATCACAATCCAGTTTTAAGGATTTCCATCCCACAACCCCTAATTTTTTTCTCTAGGTCTTCATTTCTTAGGTGGTATTAAAGCAAATCGGGTATGAACAGTAGCAAGTTCTTATTCTCTACCTTTTTTTTCTTTTTCTCTTGTTCAGGCTGCACCCATTACATATGGAGGTTCCTAGGCTAGAGGTCGAATTAAAACTACAGCTGCTGGCCTGCACTACAGCCACAGCAATGTAGGATCCGAGCCTTGTCTGAGACCTACACCACAGCTCACAGCAACGCCAGATCCTTAACCCACTGAGCAAGGCCAGGGATCGAACTTGGGTCCTCATGGATGCCAGTCAGATTCGTTAACTGCTGAGCCACAACGGGAACTCTACTTTTAACATATTATTGAATTTAGTTTGCTAATATTTTGTTGAAAATTTTTGCAACTATATTTGTCAGTGATATTGGCCTGTAATTTTCTTTTTTGTGTCCTGTCTTTGGTTTTAATATCAGGGTGATGCTGGTCTCATAGAATTGAGTTCAGAAGTGTTCCTTCCTCTACAGTTTTGGGGAATAATTTGAGAATAGTGTTAACTCTTCTCTAAATGTTTGGTAGAATTTACTTGTGAAGCTATCTGGTCCTGGATTCTTATTTGTCAGGAGTTTTTTTTAATCATTGATACATATGGTTTTTGGTAATTAGTCTGTTCATATTTTCTGTTTCTTCCTTGTCTTAGTCTTGGGAGATTGTATATTTTTAGAAATTTGTCCATTTCTTCTAGGTTGTCCAAAAATAGATGTTTTTTGGCATATAATTGTAGTAATCTCTTATGATCTTTTTGTTTCTGTGGTGTTGGTTGTAACCTCTCCTTTTTCATTTCTGATTTTAATTTATTTGGGCCCACTCTTTTTTTTTCATTGATGAGTTTGACTAAAGGTTTCTCATTTTATCTTTTCAAGGAACCAGCACTTAGCTTCACTGATCTTTTCTATTTTTTTTTAGTCTCTATTTCATTTATTTCTGTTCTGATCTTTTTGATTTCTTTCCTTCTATTAACTTTGGGTTTTGTTATTTTTCTTCTTCTAATTCTTTTAGACAGAAGGTTAGATTGTGTATTTGAGATTGTTCTTGTTTCCTGACATAGGCTTCTATCACTATAGGATTCCCTCTTAAAACTTATTTTACTTTGTCATACAGATTTTGGATCATTTTCTTTTCTTTTTTTCATTTGTTCTTTTTAAAGCCAAACCTGCAGCTTATGGAAGTTCCTGGGATAGAGGTTGAATTGGAGCTGTAGTCGCAGGCCCAGGGCCATAGCAACACCAGATCTAAGGTGCATCTGCAGACTGCACTGCAGCTTGTAGCAACACCAGGTCCTTAACCCACTGAACGAGGCCAGGGATTCATCTGTCTCCAGGGTTTTTTTTTTTTTTTTTAATTTCTGATTTGATTTCTTTGATGACTCATTGGTTGTTTAGTAGCTTTTTCTTTCTTTCTTTTTTTTTTTTTTCTTTTTAGGGCTGAAGCCTCGGCATATGGAAGTTCCCAGGCTAGGGGTCAAATTGGAGCTATAGCTGCCAGCCTACGCCACAGCAACACGGCATCCGAGCTGCATCTGTGACCTACACCACAGCTCCTGGCAAGGCCATTTACTTAACCCTCTGATCGAGGCCAGGGATCAAACCTGCATCCTCATGGATCCTAATCGGGTTCATTAATTGCTGAGCCACTAAGGGAACTCCATTTAGTAGCTTATTGTTTAGTCTTCACATATCTGTATTTTTTGCAGTTCTTTTTTTCCCTCTAGTTAATTTCTAGTCTCAGAGCGTTGTCAGAAAAGATGTTTGATATGATTTCAGTCTTCTTAAATGTACTCAGACTTGCTTTGTGGCTTAGTATGTGATCTGTCCTGGAGAATATTCCATGTGCACTTGAAAAGAATGTGTATTCTGCTACTTTTGGATGGAACGTTCTATGTATATCTGCTAAGTCTATCTGATCTAATATGTTGGAGAATCATTACTCTTAAAAGCATGTTGCTTAACCACCTCTCTTCAAATTGATATAGCAAAGACATCTAGTAGCATTCCCTTCTTTCTATCTTTGAAACTTTAGTTTTGGGAAGCTCTGTTTTAATGGTTGAGGAAAAAAGTTTTAGAAAAGGAAACCAAGAAATAACAAAGCTAAATTAATTTTAATGAGAAATATGTTTGTTGCTGATTTTCCATGACTGAGAGATAAAAAAATACTCTTGTACTACATAACAGTTATGTGCAAATATATGTATGCCCCTTCAACTAGTATCAGTATCTAAATATGGCCTTGAAAATGTCCTAAGAGAAGCCACAAATCGATTATGGCCACAGAATAAAATTTATCTGAGGGAACCCAACACACATCCAACTTTTTTCAAATAAAAACAGTAACAACAAATTCTTATAGGTCAGGGTTAACATGTTGAAGTCATTGAATTATTTATAGCAGTTATCTTTTAATGAAATACAATAAATCCCAGGAAAGAGATGGCTTAGTATGACTTTATAAATGATATTGAGAATAAGACTCAGGCGTGATTTGTTTTAAACTCAAGAAATTCATTTGAAGAGACTGTTAATTCACTCTTAGGAACTTATTTCATAGTCAGTGTGATCCTTTATTGGTTGTGGAAAGTGCTTTATCCCATTTGGCTTATTCAGTAGTAGTGGAGAAGGATTATTAAAATTAATGTTCGTATTATTCTTTTTGTGTGGCTCTAACTAGTTATTTTGCAGGAAAAGTAACATTGATTCATTTCTACCTCACTGAGAGGCTGAATGGTGTATTCTAGCTGCTGTTCAAGTATATGTTTAGTTTGTAGAACAATTACTTTGTGTACCCATGATAAATGTTATTTATTTGGACACATTTGCCTTTTCCTATTTTTTTCTTAATTGGTTTGACTGCATCTCTAAAAGCTGCTCATTAGAGTGACAGCCAAAAAAACCCCACATGTCTGAGGGAAGTGCCAGGAAAACATTAATGTTAATGTTCCAGTTTCCCTAATCCTCATCCCATAATTTTTAGGGGTTGCTGAAATCAGATGAGTTAGCCTCTTTCAAGGGCTTGTGATCTGTTTAGGACTGTTCCAAGGGAGGGCATTAACATTTGAGTGCCTTTTATGTATCAGGCACTTAACATGTGTTAAATCATTTAATTCTATGAGTTCTGTGAGGTAGATGGTATACTGATTTTACAGATAAAGAAATTAGAGCTAGTTATCAATTTACCCTACGTCATACACCCTAAGTGGCAAGACTTTGAACCCATCTCACTCTCCAAATGGCACTCTTCCTACTATACTGCCGGAATCTATATCTTCTACACTAACCTGATGGAACACGCTGTTCTCTGTTAGTAAAGTTTCAATACGTTGGAGCTGATAACAGGATTAGTAGACATATTAAAGAGACTGTAAAGATATGTAATGTGTAGGAAATTGCAGGACAATAGGAGAACAGCATATTAGACCCAATATTTAGATCCACTACCTAATACTGGACAAGTGATATATTGCCTTTGTTGCAGGTTCACAGTGTTTAAAATGAGGATAATGTCTTCTCTGCCTTCCCAGTGCCTTTTCCTATTTTTTTCTTAATTGTTTTGACTGCATCTCTAAAACCAATGGGGTGTTGAGAGACAGAGAGAGAAAGCTTTAAATAGTATAAAACTTTACAGATGTGAAGTATTATGTATTATGATTATGGAGAGTCATGTAGCTTGGTGGATTGGTATCATTCTTTTAACTATGGAACAATTAGTTGATCTGGCAGTAGGCCACTGGAACTCAAAGAAATAGTGCCTGTCAATCACAGTCATTTCTTGGATGGAAGAATTGAAAAATAGCACAGCAGTTGTTCTCCTTGACCTCTTTCTCTGAAAGGGAATTTGATTAGGCAAGCTGGTTTCATAATAGAGTAGAGCCTCTCCCTTCTCTCCAGGGAATTGAAGCTGAGCAGCCAGCCTTGTTCTGTGAAGCTAGAGCAATCTGGCTTTAAAGGATTTAACTAAATTTATTGTGATTAAGGTTTTATGAGGGATGTCCACTGCAGAGCAGCAGCTTTAAAAATGTTACATGTGAGTCAGTCTGTGTCCCTAGGTTGAGAACAGTAAACTGCAACTAGGTTAAGCTCAGGGAATAGGACTCAATAGCATCTTGAAAAGAAGCCTAGATTCTGACAGCAGAAAAAGAGGCAGCAGGGGGACCAATTGTATGGATTGTAGAATTGAGCCCCCATCTAGGCATGTGGTATTTCTCCAGACCTTTGTTAGTGAGCTGACTCATGGACTTTCCCATTATATAGGGAAGAAAATTTAAACACAACACTCAACACGGATAGGCACATAATAAGTAAGTATATGAATGTTCCATAAAAACAATTACAGAATTATGCCTAATTATTGTTTTAAGGTGCAAGCACTGAATGGCCAGAGAAAAGGATTAACCACAGGCATCCCTGGAAGGTTACTGCATGCCCTGGTGGACTCACATTGTCTCTAACTAGGAAGATCTTGCTCAATCCTTATATTCTCTCAGCAGTTGCTGGCATTGCTGGGGGTTTGTACGAATATATGTGGAGATAAAGCCATTGGTTTAAGTAATTTGGCCAAAGTCAGGATAAAAATAGATTATTAGTCAGTTTTTCTTAAAGGTTCTCTACATGCATACTGTTGCCTTTTATTTGCTAAATATATTTTGGATAAATAATATAGCTAATTTTAGACCCTGGAATCTTGTACCTTATGCCAGCCTCTTGGCTCTGCTGTTTCCATATTTACCTCTAGTTACTTATAGAAACTCATTGGAGATTTAAAAATGGTTACAAGGTTCTTATTTGGGGGAAATCACTTAGGGTTACTCAAAATGGGTATTTGTTGAAAGTAATCAAGAAACTAATAGGAGTAGAGGAGAGGCTACATAGAGGAGCCAGTGAAGAACCACTGATCCCCATAATACACTGTCAACCACAGACTTTCCTTCCAGTTAGCTAGTTGATCAAAAAATCAGAAACATCCAGGGAAGAAAGATAAAGTATTTTCTGGTGTCATGTTGGCTTTTATTGGATTTAAATATTTTGGCTTTTATCCGTGAAATTGATAGAGAGAGTATATGCCCGGGATTTATTAAAATGGAAAGGTTAAAGTGCTAAAGACTGTATTTCACATGACCTGAAAGGTGAAATAAAAATGTCTGAACCTTCTGATACTGAGTGGTTTAGAGCAGTACTCAAAGTAAATGACTTCTGAAAGGAGCCTTTTAAGAGATGAATGTGGGAGTCCCCGTCGTGGCGCAGCGGTTATCGAGTCCGACTAGGAACCATGAGGTTGCAGGTTCGGTCCCTGGCCTTGCTCAGTGGGTTAAGGATCCGGCTTTGCTGTGAGCTATGGTGTAGGTCGCAGACACGACTCGGATCCTGCATTGCTGTGGCTGTGGCGTAGGCCAGCGGCTACGGCTCCAATTCGACCCCTAGCCTGGGAATCTCCATATGCCGCGCGCGGAAGCGGCCCAAGAAATGGCAAAAAGACAAAAAAAAAAAAAAAAAAAGAGAGCGAGAGAGAGAGAGAGAGAGATGAATGTGTTTCTTCATTTTAAATTAAACTTGCTAAGTTATAGTCTGTGTAACCTTGTTTGGTGAATTAGAGTTTTTAGAGGCTTTCATTTATGTTCTTTTTTTCTAAGATTTAGTATAAGATGTCAACCTTTCTTGAAGTAGGAAGCCAACTTGTTAAGGCTCTGTGTTTGTGTGTGTGTGTGATTATATATTGTGCAATGTGTAACTATAAGAGAGGTGGTTGGGGGCGTGACAGGAAAAGATTATAGAGAGGTGGCTTCTCCAAAGAGAGGGAGCTTCTGTTACTTATTCCAATTAGAAATTATTGTACTGCATATGTCCCCTGGGTCGTGATGATGGCAGGGGTTGCCTATGAGTCCTTTGCACTTAGCATGCTTTACTCGGAAATAAGCTTCTCTTAAAACCTGCCTGAGTTGTGCATACTGAAATTAGAGGGAGAGAAGCTCCTGTTGGGAGCTTTGGGGAAGGTAGTGAATGGCTCCAAGGTACTGAGTACTTGGATGCTTTTGCCTGAGGCCTAATAAAATCAGCTTCCTTCCTCCTACCTACTGCTAGAGAAATTGCCTTATAGCTCTGGACTAGTGGCCCAGTAATTAGAACCATGATTCTGTTCCTATCATTTGCAGTATATAAAAGAAAATTTTTTTCTTGTTTATAAAATGAGAACAAATCTTTGAGAAGGATTTTTTTGTTAATGAAGGTAAATAATGTTTGAAGCTCTTATCAAAATTATTACTTGCTGAATAGCTGAATAGTATTCCCAGTTTATGTAAACAAGTAGTTTGAGAGTATACAAAAGAAAGCCTGAGGTTTGAGTTGAGAGGAAAGATACTTACCTCACTGAGAGTAAATGATTAGAAAATATGTTTTTATTGGCGAGAGAAGAAAACCTTTAATCTAGCCGATAAAGTAGGTTCGTATTCTGTTGGGAATGAAGTGATCAGCATCAGCCTTTCTATTTTGATCCCTTAGTTAAATCCAACTTAAGAAACGTAAGGTAGCCTGGTTTTACTGCTGAAGTAGGGGAAACAAATCACGTCGTCCTATCTAGTTAACTAAATATTTCAAGGTAAGGATCTAAAAAGATAGTTTAATTTTCCACTACAACTTGAACTCAAATTTTGCTACTCTAGTTTGGTTAGAAACTGTCTCCACCTGCTGGCCACAATTCAGTTGACATTTCATGAGGATACTTGCTGTTTTGTTTTATTTTATTTTCCTGAAACATATGGAAATATATCAGCTGTGGAAGGTGCCTAGGTAGGGTTGCAGTGACAAAATACTATATACCTTTATGTAGCTTTCCCTAAAATTCCTAGAGGAGACTTGGAGAGTTCTTACAAAAGGTTACTTGGGGAATAAATGGAAGAAAAGCAGGGTAAGGGCTTATAAGAACTAAACGAAATAGAGGAACTCTTTGGAGTTCCCGTCGTGGCGCAGCGGAAACAATTCCAACTAGGAACCATGAGGTTGTGGGTTCGATCCCTGGCCTCACTCAGTGGGTTAAGGATCCAGCAGTGCCATGAGCTGTGGTGAGACACAGCTCGGATCTGGCATTGCTGTGGCTCTGGCATAAGCTGGCAGCTACAGCTCCAATTAGACCCCTTGCCTGGGAACCTCCATATGCTGTGGGTGCAGCCCTAAAAAGACAAAAGACCAAAAAAAAAAAAAAAGATGAACTCTTGTTAAGTGGCACATTTGCAAGAGTATGTTTGATACTTGTCATTCTACCAGTTGAATTAAGACTAATTTACTTATTAAACTAAGCTTTGTTAATTCTAATTGACTAAGGTCATCATTTTCCAAATTGTTGGTTCAAGCTCTTGTGCTCATTTGGAAATAATTGTCACTGTCACCATCGAATTATACAATAAAATAAAACTTTTTTTTTTTTTTTTTTTTTTTTTTTTTTTGGTTAGTGGTTAGATAACTTTTTTTGGAATTTGTCGGATAGTAAGGATTTTAGGCTTCCCAGGCCACGTGTCCTTGTTGCAACAACTCGGCTCTACTGTTGTAGCACAAAGTAACAACCATAGACAACATGTAAATCAAAATGAGTGTGGCTGTGGTTCCAATAAAACTTTATTTAAGAAAACTGAAGTTTGAATGTCATGTAATTTCCGTGTACCATGATATATTGTTGTAAAGTTTTAAAATATCATTTTAACATACAGAAACCATCCTTAGTTCATGAGCTATTACAAAAATAGGCAGTGTGCCAAAATGGTCTTTGGGCCATAGCTTGCTGACCCCTGCTTTATATTCAGACATATTTAAAATAATTCACTGAGTTCTTATATCCCATGGAAGTGATAGTTTAGATGAGAATGTCTCAACCTTCAGGAGTATTTTCGTGCTCTTATGACTTGTCAGGAGGGTGTTGTACCTGTTCACTGTTATCACCAGGCATACAGTGTAGAAGTACACACCTTTGTTTATATAGAAGATGACTCTGTATCCACACACATGGGATCTGATCTGTTCTGATTTATTGTATTTCTAGTTTAGATAATTTAAATCCAAAACACCAAAATGTTTTTTTCTAAGAGTGTCTTAGCACATAATTATATGTATTGAAGATTCTTTATGTGAATTTAAAAGCCAGAAACATTCAGATAATGGAATTAGTCTAAAGAGATCTCAAAAAATAAACATTTTTATAATGAAGAATAATTTGCTGGAGTTCCCGTTGAGGCGCAGTGGAAACGAATCTGACTAGTAACCATGAGGACGCAGGTTCGATCCCTGGCCTCACTCAGTAGATTAAGGATCTGACGTTGCCATGAGCTGCTGTGTAGGTCACAAATGGGGCTTGGATCTGGCATTGCTGTAGCTGTGGCATAGACCAGAGGCTACAGCTCTGATTCAGCCCCTAGCCGGGAACCTCCATATGCTGCAGGTGGGGGCCTAAAACAAAAACAAACAAACAAACAAAAAAAAAAGAAAGAAAGAAAAGAAAAAAAAAAGACTAATTTGCTGTGGTAAAGGGCATGTGATTTTGGTGCTGAGACATATGAGCGACATGATATAGACAGGCTAGTGTGGATCATTACAGACAGCTTCACTGATGGTTCATGGTCATGTGGTAGTTTTAAGTCTGTTATATTTTGAGATATAAGTATTTTAAAGCATTGACTTATAAATACTGATAGTCACAAATGATTGGTCATTTCAGTTACCTGTAAGTGCCTTCAGCCCCTTTGGTTCTTATCCTCCACTAGTCCCCAGGTTCCTGGATTATTCCTATAGCCTGCCTCCTCTGCTTCTGTCTGTGCCTATGCAGCTGGTGCTGTAAATTATAGAATTGCTGCCTAAATTCATGTCTCTAAATTTCAGTCTCATTTTTTGCTATCAAGCAAGAGCTAACAGATTGGGATAGCATAAAAGGGTCAAGTTACCAGAGCTTAGTTGAGGTGGAAGAGGTAAAGTGGAATATAGAGTGAGAGACTGATAAAAGTATTAGCAGCTGCTATCAGAGTTAAGATACCATAGTTGAATTTAGGAGGGTTTTTTTTTTTCTTTGTTATCTCTGAAGTTGAGATATCAGTTTAATTGGTAGCACTTTTTCTTTTCTTTTCTTTTCTTTTCTTTTTTTTTTTTTTTTTGTCTTTTTGCTATTTCTTGGGCCGCTTCCGCGGCATATGGAGGTTCCCAGGCTAGGGGTCAAATCGGAGCTGCAGCCACCAGCCCACGCCAGAGCCACAGCAACGCAGGATCCGAGCCGCGTCTGCAACCTACACCACAGCTCACGGCAACGCCAGATCCTTAACCCACTGAGCAAGGGCGGGGACCGAACCTGCAACCTCATGGTTCCTAGTCGGACTCATCAACCACTGCGCCGCGACGGGAACTCCCACTTTTTTTTTATTGGTATGTGAAATAATGGTGAGTCTTCCAATGGATGACATCTTAGATCTGATGAAATACAGTATTTAAATTTTAGATTCTGTGAGCTGGAGATTGGCACTTGCCGTCTGCCTCTGCAAGGGTTGAATCATGAGCCATTGCAGCTGCTGACCCTTAGCACCCCCTGAAAGGAGCTCAGGGTGGAGATCAGGAGTGAGATGCTCTGTGCTCTGGGAAAGCTGGAAGAACAGGTCCTCAGACAGTTAAATATTTTCAGGAGAAGATTTTATAACCCCAATTCTTACATCTCCTCAGATCTATAAAAGCACTAAAATTCCTCATGGTGATGCCTGCTTCTCATGACTAGCGCTCACATTCAGCAGACCAGCAGCAACCTTCTGCAAGATGTATGCTTGATTGCAGGTACCTTCCCCCTTCACTAAAATCACATGTATACTGATATTCCCCCTACCTCTTTGGAGCATTTTCCCAGAGCCATCTGTAATGCTGCCTCCTGGGCTATAATCCTCATTTTGCCCCAAGCAATACTTAACTCTCAACTTTTAGATTGTACATTTTTTTGTAAGTCAATAGTTTGAAGAGTGTAGAATTTGTAGGTACTGACAAGTTTACTGGTGTAAACTTGGAAAGGTAAAAAGGAATTGTGGTCAAGCCTCTGTACCACGAACATTGAAGATACGTTATACCATGAATTTTGAACACTCAGAGCCATGAGCTAGTTGTAAGAGTTTTCAGCAATGAGATGAAGTGACTAGAAGTAACAGCCCAGAGAGGCAGAGAAGCACATTTTCACCATCAGCTCATCCTTCCCAGTCACTCTTCCGTCTCACGTGTTACTTTCCCAAGAGCCTTCCCTGATTTCTCCTCCTCTCGAGCCTAAATGAAGTTCTCCTCTTCTCTTGTCTCATAATACCCAACACATTTTCTTTTATGATTCTTTATTAGCTTCTAATTATATTTTATTGTGTGATTTTATGTCTTTCTTCCACCAGATTGTAAACTCACTGACAGTAGTATTATGTAATGCTAGCACATTCTAATTACTAGTTTGTATTTGCTGACTAAATGAATTAAAGTAGAGAAAATGAGGCTGTCTGTGACTAGACTAAGGGTGCACTCTACTCTGAAGTCACAGTAACTATACAGATGACATCTTACTGAAACTGACTCTTTTTGGTGGTTCGTTGGTTGTATTTTTGAGTTTTATTTGTTTTTTCTGAGTCTCAGGTTCCTCTATATTAGGTTAAGATGCTGGTAACTATCTGACAGGGCTAGAGTAACCATTAAATGGGAAAATATATGGAAAGCATATAATACAGCACCTTTCACATAGTTGATACTCAGTAAGCACTAGGCTGCAAATAGCATTCTGACTGTTTTTCTCCTGAAAAAATTAAAATTTAAAGCCCTTACATCTCACCTGGACTATTGTGGCTGACACGGGACTAATTTTCTTGACCTCTTCCCCCGCCTTCCATTTTCTTCTCTATACTTGAGTTGAGTGATTATTCTAAAACACTGGTCATTTAGCTTCCTTTTTTTTTTTTTGCCATTTCTTGGGCCACTTCCCGTGGCATATGGAGGTTCCCAGGCTAGGAGTCTAATTGGAGCTATAGCCACCAGCCTACGCCAGAGCCACAGCAACTCGGGATCCGAGCCGAGTCTGTGACCTATACCACAGCTCACGGCAACGCCGGATCCTTAACCCCTGAGCAAGGCCAGGGATCAAACCTGCAACCTCATGGTTCCTAGTCAGATTCGTTAACCACTGCGCCACCACGGGAATTCCGTAGCTTCCTTTGTTATATTTCTTTAACCTCTGCTCATTGCTCACATGGTTAAGTCTAAACTCCTTGCCTTGAGCTTCAAGGCACTTCAGGGTCTACTACTTTGGTTTCTTTTCTTTTTTTTCTTTTTCTTTTTTTTTTGCTTTTTAGGGCCACACTCAGGGCACATAGAGGTTCCCAGGCTAGGGATCGAATCGGAGCTGTAGCTGATGGCCACAGCTATAGCAATGAAGGATCCTTAACCCACTAAGCAAGGCCATGGATGCTAGTCAGATTTGTTAACCACTGAGCCATGGTGGGAACTCTATGGTTCTCTTCTCATTCCCTCCTCCCATTTTCCCCTTGCCTGCCCTTTACACTGTAGTAAACCACGCTACTTGTTTTCCAAACATCCCACACTTTTCAACATTCTTTGCCTTTGTTTTGGAATTTCTCTCAGACTGGAATGTCCTCTCCTTGTTCTGGGTCTAATGGGTTCCTATTCATTCTTAAAGTTACCACCTTTCCTGACCTTTGTAGTTTATGTAATCTTCCACTATTGTGTTATTACACTGTCATGTATACTGTAAATATGACATATATTTACATGTCTTTCTTTCAAACAAGATTATGAACTGTTTGAAGGCAAAATGATATATTCATCATTATTCACAACACTTGCATCTAGTGGGTGCTTAGTAATAATTTGTTGAATTAAATGAACTATGGAACATATAAACCTATTTTGTTTTAACTTAAAATAGTTACTAGAAGATATAGGTTTTTTTTTTTTTTTTTTTTTTTTTTTTTTTTTTTGGTTGTTGTTGTTGTTGCTATTTCTTGGGCCGCTCCCACGGCATATGGAGGTTCCCAGGCTAGGGGCTGAATCAGAGCTGTAGCCACCGGCCTACGCCAGAGCCACAGCAATGCGGGATCCGAGCCGCGTCTGCAACCTACACCACAGCTCACGGCAACGCCGGATCGTCAACCCACTGAGCAAGGGCAGGGACCGAACCCGCAACCTCATGGTTCCTAGTCGGATTCGTTAACCACTGCGCCACGACGGGAACTCCGAGAAGATATAGGTTTGAGTGAAGATTTAACGAAAAATCTGAAGTAGGGCTCCAACAGAGGGGGAATAACTTAGTTATGAAAATTATCAGTAAGCAATTTCTGGTACTAATCCAGCTGGTATATGAACAATATTCATTTGTCTGGGAAATTAGCATTAGGGCACAAGTCTACTCTTGTTTCAGAGGCTGAAGAGGAGATACAAGAGATCTGACAGGGGATTGAAAAAAAAAAGAAAGAATGAAAGAAACCCCATAGGGCAAGAGAGACTTGACAGTAATGGCAGTAACTTGGTTTGGGCTTGAAATGTGATCTGGCAGTCAAAGGAAAGCTAGTGCTATTCTAAGCAGCGAACAAAGAAGAATTGTGCCACAGCAGAGGGAGTTGGCAAGAGCCCACTGGGAGTATTACATTTAGCACAGTGTCAGCATGATAGAAACAGAAGGTGGTGAGTTCTGAGAACAACTGTAGTGCTGAAAGGGATAAATAGATGAATTTATGAAGATCATTTAAAGATGTTAAGCGTGCAAGGTTGACTGAAATCTGCCAACTATGAGATCCAGGAGAGAGAGACACTCCCAAATATCTGAAGGTTTATTAACATTGGAGCAAGAGAGGAATTATTTAGCCTGGACTAGGAGACTTGGTAAGAAGGTGAAACTGAGGGCAGGCAAATTTATAGTTCTCTAAAAGGAATGTCCTGATGTAGTTTTTGGGTAATGGTGTTACCTTCATCCCTCAGAACTTTTTATAGTATGAAGCTGTAAGGCCAAAAGGTAAGACTTGAGAAGCTCTTTCCCTTGAAAAACTGCTGTGGAATATTTTGGTCTTATGAATAAAGAGAATTGTTGTCCTAGAGGGCAGGTTATGGAGAATTGGTTTAGCTTGTGTTAGCCACACCCAGCAGGTTGCACACTATGCACAACAAGGCAGCTTGATTCTTGAGGTTCTAAAATAAAACCACTGATCATTATAGGCTTCATGCTTCTTAATCTGTTTCAGTCATTTAGAAACTTTGGCAGATTTCCTAAGACCATCCCTTTGGAAGAGAACGATGGAGCAGTAAGCCAAATGTAAACTTAAAAAAACAAAAACAAACAAACAAAAAAACAACACAGAGGGAATCCTATTGAAATGAATGTTGTCTGTTACAAGATGGCATAACATCCATCCTCGGGTTGAGATTTGAGATTGTCCTTGGGGATGGGGATGAAGAAGCCTTGGGCTGGTACTCACTTGTTGTTCGGGACATTTTAAATGCCAGAGAATGGTGCCGTTGCCTTCAGTGCTGCCCAGATCTCTACGTTATTTCTCAGTTCAGATAGGACAAGGAAAAACATGGTGATTCACTTAGAGAGATTTTGTTTCCTGAGGCAAACGTATTTGAGCGTTCAAGTGAAATAACTAAAAGAGCTCACAGTGTACTAAGATTTTAAAAACTTGTGTCTCTTTCCTCATGTCTGGCGCCATGACTTCTAACTGCTTATCAATAAAAGCCAACCACATAGGAGGAGTTCCCGTCGTGGCTCAGCAGTTAACAAACCTGACTGGTATCCATGAGGACTCGGGTTCAATCCCTGGTCTTGCTCAGTGAGTTAAGAATCCAGCATTGTCATGAGCTGTGGTGTAGAGCAGCTCGGATCCTGCTTTGCTGTGGCTCTGGTATAGGCCGGCAGCTGCACCTCCAATTCCACTCGTCGGTGGGGAACCTCCATGTGCCACGGATGCGGCCCTAAAAAGACAAAAAACAAACAAACAAACAAAAACACAGAGAAGCCAACCATATTGCAGCTTGAAACAATGTTGGCTGTGAAGAATGTGGAGTCAGGACCAATTTAAACAGCTGATTCTTTCCTCAGTTAAATTATGTTCCGTGTGTCAGTGTGGATCTTCCAAGAGGCAGATGTCAAGTCAGGCTTGACACAAGAGGCATAAGATTTATTGGAGGAAGGAAGGAAGCACCTGTAAACTATAGAGGAAAGGGAGCCAGGAATAGGCAGGAGAGCTTTCAGAATGTGATAGAGGACTAACAGCTGGGAAGGAAGCCTGGGAAGGAAGACAGGTCAAGTGGGGAGAACTTCAGACCACAGTACAAGATCTCAGCCAGGTGGATGTGGAGGCCCTAAGCACAAGTTGCCATGGCGTCCCCTGGTGGTACAGTAGGTTTAGGACCCAGCACTGTCACTGCTGTGGCATGGGTCACTGCTGTGGCGTGGATTCAGTCCATAGCCCTGGAACTTCTGAATGCTGTGGGTGTGGCCAAAAAAAAAATGTCACCTGTTTGGGTAATTCTGTACGGGGCAGAATTACACTCCAGCTATTATACTCTCAGAAAACCACCCAAGAAAAATGGAAGTATATGTATGTATAAAGACTTGTATGTAATGCTTTTCTGCACCTGTGGAGATGATCATATAGTTTTAACCTTTTTGTTTATTAATATGGTAAATTACATCAATTGATTTTCAAATGCCAAAGCAACCTCCCATTGTAGGATAGCTCCACTTGATTGTGACATATTATTCTTTTTATATATTGCTAGAATTGATTTTCTAAAAATATGCTAAGAGTATTTGACTCTCTATTAGTGAGAAACATTAGTCTCTAGTTATCTTTTCTTACTATGTCTTTGTAGAGTTTGTGTAAAATTTGTATTATTTCTTCTTTAAATATTCAGTGAAATTTACCAGTTAAGCCATCCGAGCCCATTTTTTGTGTATATGAGGAAGAAGGTTTTTAACCACAAATTCACTTTCTCTAATAGGGCTGTTCAGATTTATTTGTTTCTTCCCGGAGTTCTCATTGTGGCTCAGCAGAAGCAATCTGACTAGGAACCATGAGGTTTCGGGGTTCCATCCCTGGCCTCGCTCAGTGGGTTAAGGATCTGGCGTTGCCATGAGCTGTGGTGTATATCGCAGACTCATCTCCGATCCTGCGTTGCTGTGGCTGTGGCATAGGCCAGCAGTTGTAGCTCAGATTTGACCCCTACCTTGGGAACCTCCATATGCTGTGGGTATGGCCCTAAAAAGCAAAAAAAAAAAAGAAAAAAAGAAAGATTTGTTTCTTCTTGAATGAGTTTTGTGTCTTTCAAGGAATTTGTTGAATTCATTAGAAAAAGTTACTCATAATATTTTCTAATTTTCCTTTTTATATCTGTAGAATTATAACGATGTTACCTCTCTCATTCCTGATATTTTTTTTTTTGTTTTTTTGTTTGTTTTGGTTTTTAGGGCCACACTCTTGGTATATGGAGGTTCCCAGGCTAGGAGTCAAATCTGGAGCTACAGCTGCCGGCCTACAGTACAGCCACAGCAATGCAGGATCCTTAACCCAATGAGCAAGGAGGCCAGGGATCAAACCCACAACCCCTGGTTCCTAGTTGGATTCATTTTCACTGTGCCACGATGGGAACTCCTCATTCCTGATACTGTTAATTTGGATCTTCTTTCTCTTTTTTTCCCTCATCAATTTGACTAATGTTTTATCTGTTTCATTCATCTCAAAGTACTAACTTTTGGTTTCAATGATCTCTATTATTTAGTTTCTAGTTTGTATTTTATTAGTTTCTATTCTGATTTTATTATTCCTTTTTTATGTTTACATTGTGGTTTTTTTTGCCTAATTGAATTTTTTTAATTACTCAATGAATTTATTACATTTGTAGTTGTGCAATGATCATCATAATCCAGTTTTATAGGATTTCCATCCCACAACTCCAGCGTATCCCCTGAACTGTCTCATTTGGAAACCATAAGTTTTTCATAGTCTGTGAGTCAGTGTCTATTCTACAAAGAAGTTCATTCTGTTCTTCTTTCAGATTCCACATGTCAGTGAAAGCATTTGATGTTGGTGTCTCATTGTATGACTGACTTCACTTAGCATGATAATTTCTAAGTCCATCCATGTTGCTAAAAATGCCGGTATTTCGTTCCTTTTAATGGCTGAGTAATATTCCATTGTGTATATGTTACCACATCTTCTTGATCCACTCCTCTGTAGATGGACATTGAGGTTGCTTCCATGTCTTGGCTATTGAAAATAGTGCTGCAACGTTGGGTTTTATTAGCTCTTCTTTTTCTAGTTTCTTAAGGCAGATCTGAGGTTTTTGACTTGACTTTTTTTTGTAATAAAAGTGTTTAGCGTAATACATTTCTAAGTGCTGCTTAGCTATATCCTACAAATTTTGATATACTATGTTTTCTTTCTTTTGCAGGGGGTGGGGGTCAGGGAGCATGTCCATGGCATGTGGAAGTTCTGGGCCAGGGATCAAATCCAAACCACAGCAGCGACCTGAGCTGCTACAGTGACAACATGGATCCTTAACCCGCTGTGCCACTGGAGAGCTCCATGATAGACTATGTTTTCAGTTAGCTTAAAATAAGTTCTAATTTCCTTTTTTTCTTTTAATTTCCAGATGTTTAGTGGACTTTCAAGGTATCTTTCTGTTACTGTTTTCAATTTCATTGTCAGCAGAGAATGTACATTGTTTGAATTGAATTCTCTTAAATTCATTTAGACTTGTTTTATGGCCCAGAATACATTTTATCCTGTTAAATGTTCTACAGGCACTTGAAAGAATGTATTTTTTGCTGCTCTCAGGTCGAGTGTTTGATAAACATCATCGAGGGCAAGTGGGTTGACAGTGTTGTTTAAGTCTTCTATAATCCTTTCTGGTCGTCCATTCCATCAGTTAAGAGAGGGCTATTGAAATCTCTGTCTGGAACTGTGGATTTGTCTATTCCTCTTGGCAGTTTTGTTTCATATGTTTTGGAGCTTGGTTAGATATAGAACCACTTTGGATTATGTTCTTAATGAACTGACCCCTTATGATTAAGAAATGACATCTTTTATTCCTGGTAATAGTCTTTGCTCTGAAATATACTTTACTTGATATTAGTAAAGCCATATCAGGTTTTAAAAAAGAAATCATATTGTAATTTTTAAAAAGCTACAAATGGAGAGTATTTTGAAACAATTATTTGGTTAAATTCACTGAGGGAGGGGTGTTAAAGTTTCTGTATTTTCTTTTTCTCAAGAATAATTGCCTGAAGGGTGGGGACATAGTGCATGGATGCCTTTATTACTTAATTTTGCTATTTTTAGGAATTATGCACCACTAGTGTGTGAGGCTGAGAAGCATCCAGTTATATATTAGATTTAAATGTTAGTAAATCGTAAACAAAAGACAATTTATGTAGAGGAAAACGCATTCAAAATTTTCCCCTCAGTAAAGTATACAGAAAATCTGCTTGAATGAGACATATAATTTTTAATGACTCAAGCCTTTAATCCTCAGAAAGAAGTAGGTATGATTAATAAGCTGAAGCTAGTGTATATTGAGTGCCTCATCATCATATAATTAGATTCAGATCACCTGAAAATGTATATAAAATGTAGTCACTTCAGCTTTCTTTTGATTAGTATTAGCATAGTATATTTTTTCCATTCTTTTTCTTTTCTTTTTTTTTTTTTTTTGGCTACACCTGTGGCATGTGGAAGTTCCTGGGCCAGGGATTGCACCTGTACCACAGCAACGACCCAAGCAACTGCAGTGACAGCTCCAGATCCTTAACCCACTGTACCACAAGGGAACTCTCATTCTTTTTCTTTTAGTGTGTTTGTATCTGTCTATTTCTTTTAGGCAGCACATAGGTGGATCTTGCTTTTATCCAATCTGATAACCTCTGCTTTTAAGTGGGGTTGTTTAGACCATTGATATTTGATGTGATTGTTAATATGGTTGAGTGTATATCTGCCATCTTACTGTATGTTTCTCTTTTCCCCAGTCTATCCTTTGTTCCCCCTTTCCTGTTTCTTTCATATTAATTAAGTGTATTTTAATTATTTGCTTTTATCTTCCAACTACTTACTGTTATAACTCTTTCTTTTCTCTTTTTTAATAGTTGTTTTAGAGTTTATGGTACACATCTTTATCAGAGACTACATTCATATAATATTATAGCACTTCAGAAATAGTATGTTAATCTTATAATAGTATACTTCCACTTCTCCCCACTCATCCTTTGTATTATTGCTATGATACATTTTATTTCTGCATATAACTCAACAAATCTTTTAATTTAATTTATTTATTTGCTATAAACATTTATTTTAGAAATATCTTAATTACATATATTTGTGCTTTAATGAAATGTATTTGATATATAACATTATTTAAGTTTAAGGTGTATGGCATGTTGATTTGATATTTATATGTTGCAGTATGATTGCCATTCTAATGTTAGCTAGGACCTCTGTCACATCACATATATATTTTTTGTGGTGGAAATAATTAAGATATAGTCTCAGCCCGTGTGATGTTATCACTGTGCTGTATAGTAGATCTCCAGGTCTTATGTATCTACTATTACAAGCTTATACCCTTAAACAACCTCTCTCATATTCTCCCCACTCCCTAACCCCTTAGTAATCACCATTTACTGTCTGATTTTATGAGTCTGGCTCTTTTAGATTTCACATATTAAGTTAAATGATACAGTATTTGTCTTTGTCTCGTTTATCTCAGCATAATGTCTCAAGTTCTATTCATGTTGTTGCAAACGGCAGAATTTCCTTCTTTCTCATGGTTGAACAATATTTTATTGTATATACATATATACCTTATTGTAATTATCTATTTATTTATTGATGGGCACTTAGGTTGTTTCTGTATCTTAGCTATTGTGAATAATGCTACAATAAACATGGGATTGCATGAATCTCTTTGATATCCCATTTTCATTACCTTTGAGTATATATTCAGAATTAGAATAACCAGATCATTGCTCTATTTTTTTTTTTTTTTTTTGTCTTTTTTAGGGCCACACCTGTGGCACATGGAAGTTCCCAGGCTAGATGTCAAATCAGAGCTGTAGCTGCCCGTCTATACCATAGCCATGGCAACGTGAGATCTGAGCCATGACTGGGACCTACACCACAGCTCGTGGAACGCCAGATCCTTAACCCACTGAGTGAGGCCAGGGATCGAGCCCACATCCTCATGGATACTAGTCAAGTTCATTACACTGAGCCACAATGGGAACTTGTCATAGCTCTATTTTTAATTTTTTGAGGAAACTCTCTCTTGTTTTCCATAGTGGCTAGACCAATTTACGTTCCCACCAAGAGTGTACAAGACTTTGTTGGAAGAAATTGAGGAGGACTCAAACAAATGGAAAGACATCCCATATTTATGGGTCAGAAAGTATTAATATTGTTAAAATGTCCATACTACTTTAAGCCATTTATAGATTCAACACAATCTCTAAGAAAATTCCAATGGCGTTTTTCACAGAAATTTAAAAAATGATCCTAGTATTTATGTAGACCCACAAAATACCCTTCATAGCCAAAGCAGTCATAAGAAAGAACAGAGTCAGAGGCATCATGCTTCCTGATTTCAAACTATAGTACAAAGCTACTATAATCAAAACTATATGATATTGCCATAAAAATAGGCACATAGACCAATTGGCTAGATAGATAGCCCCAAGTTAAACCCCTTCATATGTGGTCAGTATATTTGGCTGCATAAAAATTGACCTCCAAATAGGAAAAAAACTTGGAGCAAGGGAAACTTTCATTTCCAGTTCTGAAATGATGGAATTTTCTATCAGAATCTTGTATTTTATAAATCTCTATGTATATAAAGGAGTGAGATGAACATTTTTATATCTGCAGATAGGATTATAAAATGGTACACCTCTTCTCAAAGTTCCCGTCATGGCTCAGTGGTTAACAAATCCGACTAGGAATCATGAGGTTGCGGGTTCGATCCCTGGCCTTGCTCAGTGGGTTAAGGGTCTGGCGTTGCCGTGAGCTGTGGTGTAGGTCACAGACTCGGCTCGGATCCCGCATTGCTGTGGCTCTGGCGTAGGCTGGCAGCTACAGCTCTGATTGGACCCCTAGCCTGGAACCTCCATATGCTGCAGGAGAGGCCCCAGAAATGGCAAAAAGACAAAAAAAAAAAAGGTTCACCTCTTCTGGAGAGAACATGTTATTCTGGCAGTAGAGAACATGTTATTCCTTTTGACTTAATAATTTTTTTTCCTTTTTTGGCTGCCTCATGGCATATGGGTTTCCCAGGCCAGGGATCAGATCCAAGCTGCAGTTGCGACTTACACCACAGCTGCAGCAATGCAGGATCCTTTAACTAACTGTGTAGGGCCTGGGATCCAGTGTCCTGGTGTCCTGGCACTGCAGAGACACCACCAATCCCATTGCACCACAGTGGGAATTCCTGACTTACAATTCTACTTCTAGAAATTTAAAGGAAAAAAAAAATCACAGACATGGAAAGATTTAGATTTAGTGTTTGTTGGATTGTTATTTATAATACTATGAATTCAGAAACAACTTTATTTGGACAATAAGGGATTTTAAATAAACTAGGATATATTATTCAGTGGAATACTAGCCACTTTATAAAACATTGTAGAGATACACAATTTATGCAGCATATGTTGTTGAGTGTTTACTATAAATAACCTATCTAAAATTGCACAGTAACAGAGTTCTGGTTGTGGCACAGCAGAAACGAATCCAACTAGGAACCATGAGGTTGCAGGTTTGATCCCTGGCCTCGCTTAGTGGGTTAAGGATCTGGCGTTGCTGTGAGCTGTAGTGTAGGTTGCTGGACCCCGTATTGCTGTGGCTCTGGCGTAGGCCGGCAGCAACAGCTCCAATTAGACTCCTAGCCTGGGAACCTCCATATGCCGCAGGTGTGGCCCTTAAAGGACAAAAGACTAATAAATAAATAAATAAATAAGTAAGTAAAATAAAATTGCACAGTAAGGAGTTCCCATTGTGGCTCAGTGGTAATGAATCCAGTTAGGATGCGGTTTCCATCCCTGGCCTCACTCAGTGGGTTAAGGATCCCGTGTTGCCATGAGCAATGGTGTAGGTTGCAGACACCTACAGATCTGTTGTTGCTGTGCCTGTGGCGTAGCCCAGCAGCTACTGCTCTGACTTCTGTATGCCCTGAGTGCAGCCCTAAAAAAATAAATAAATAAATAAAATGAAATTGCACAGTAAGTAGGAGATCTGGGACCCAGTTATGTTTGTCTGACTTCAAAATCCATTCTCTCAATTACAGTACTTAATGACTTTATAGACATGAAATATGTAATGATATATTTATTTACATGGAAAAAAGTTATGACATCATCTCATTTTTTTTGCCCATAAAAATTTATCAGAAGGACATATTCTAAAAGGTCAGCAATGATAATAGTTGAGTGTTGGGACTGTGATTGATTTTTGTCTCTTGTTTGTTTTCCACAGTGAACATGGATGAGTTTTATAATTGAAGTTTTTAAAAAGTATTCATTTCCAGGGTTTTCGTTGAGGCACAGTGGAAATGAATCCGATCCCTGGCCTTGCTTGGTGGCTTAAAGATCTAGTGTGGCCATGAGATGTGGTGTAGGTCGTAGATGCGGCTCGGATCCTGCATTGCTGTGGCTGTGGCGTAGGCTGGCAGCTCCAGCTCTGATTTGACACCTAGCATGGGTACCTCCATGGGTGCGGCTGTTAAAAAAAAGCAAAAAAAAAAAAAAAAAAGACATTCATTTCATTTCATAGCACAGGGGTGGGGTAGATTAAAAAAATAATCATTCCCTTTTCCCTTCTGTTTCTGAAAAGAGATATATTGCTGAGTTTGGGTGTATCCACTCTTGATGTTGCCTGTAATTTCCTCTTGGCTCTAGTTTATAAAAACTGGAAAGTTGAAACTGCAGTGTTATTCCAGGATCCAAAGATGTGAATGGTTGAAAGCTTTTTAAATAATAACGTTGTAGCCATTATTCAGTTTGTTCCCTAGATCTGGAACCATGGCCACTAGTAACAGGATTCAGAAATCAGAAGCCCAGTATCTAGAAATTTATGTAGTTAGCAGGTTCCCAGGCCCATTTCCTTTAGCTTTTCACTAGAAAATCCTCCTTCGCTTCTCCTTTCTCTCAATTCTTTTTTGTTAGTTTAAGGGTCTTTTTACCTGGATGAAAAGAATTTGATCCAGTCATAAACAAATAGTTCTCTTTGGGGCCTGACTTCTTGTGCATTTCTGTTGCCCTGTAAATCAAACAAAGCTCGCTGTGAGTAAACCAGCTGCTGCTTGGGCCTCCCTCCCTAGAAGAAGGGAAGAGGCGGTAAAGGAACTGGGAAGGACTACAAGAAAGGGTAGAAGCTGAGAGGGGAGAGTATTGTGTTTACATTCTCTGTCTTTTAAAGTACAAGATTAGAATCTGTTACCTATAGCTATTTGTGTTGGTTCTTAGTCATTTTTCCCAGCGGCTGAGAAGTATAGCTAACTAATAACTTTTTCTCTTTTTGCATGTTGGAAACTCTCACTCTTTGAGTTAATAGATTCTAAGCTTTCAGGACTGGAAAACCAAGGAAAATAAAAGGTTTATGGCATGATGTAAGGCTTAGGATTTGGGGATTGACATAAAAAAATAATTCCACGGTGTATAGTTAAATGTGCCCTGGAGGCACTGTGCAAAGGTACCCGTTGCTAGCTGATCAGTAACTTGCAAACATCTACAGTTAAAACCTGGGGGGAACGATAACAGCTGAAGCCAAAAACACATGGCGCAGAAACTAGGTGAGTACTTAGAATCAGATAGTAAGGTATTAATTTAAATTATAAATATCGATTAGGGGTTACTGGAGGTAAAACATCGGGTGATACATTAATGGAGGAGGAGAAAGAATGTGTGGCAATTACTCATCTAATCCAGATAGGGAGAAAAAGTCATGTCTTATCTGAATCTGAGAAGACTTTAGAAATCAGTCAGCATCAGGGAGTTCCCTTCGTGGCTCAGTGGTTAACGAACCTGACTAGGAACATGAGGATATGGGTTCCATCCCTGGCCTGGGTCATTGGATTGAGGATCCAGTGTTGCCGTGAACTGTGGTGTAGGCCTCAGATGCAGCTCAGATCTGGCTTTGCTGTGGCTGTGGCGTAGGCCTGCAACTGTAGCTCCGATATGACTCCTAGCCTGGGAATTTCCACATGCCATGGGTGAGGCCCTTAAAAAAAAAAAGAAAGAAAAAAGAAATCAGTCAGCATCAGACCCTATTGTGCCAACCAGTGCTAAATTAAACATTCTTTTTCAGATGGTCCAGTTCATCCTTAAGCTTCAGGAAAGAGCAAAAGTTGTCATTCTAACAATCCTAAGTCTCTCCCTAGGCAGTGCCATTGGTAATGAACTTGCATGTAAATAGCCAAAAACTTTTTTCATGGCCTAGTCATCATTTCTGTTTCTTTATGCAAGTATAAGTAATTCACATATTTATTCTTATCCTTCCTTTCTTACACCAAAAGGTCATATATATGAACCTTCTATATGAGTACAAAAAGCTTCATCTTTTTAGGAGTTCCAACTGTGGCTCAGCAGGCTAGGAATCCGACTAGAATCCCTGAGTATATGGGTTCTATCCCTGACCTCAGTGGTTTAAAGCATCTGGCATTGCTGTGAGCTGCAGTGTAGATCAGAGACACAGGTCCAATCTGGTGTTGCTGTGGCTGAGGCATAGGCTGGCAGCTGCAGCTCCGATTGGACCCCTAGCCTCGGAACTTCCATATGCTGAAGGTGTGGCCCTAAAAAAAAAAAAGCTTCATCTTTTGATATATAATACTCCATTGTTTGAAGGCATCTCGGTTTGTAGAATTAAAACCTTGTTGATGGACATTTGACTAATATCAAGTTTTAAGTTGGAACTTTAATAACTTTAAGCCCCTTTTATTGGCACTCTTACTTTGGGGACAGGCTACAGAAGTTAATATATAGAAACTGGTTGAATATAAATGAAAAACTGCAAATCCAGCTATAGTTCTAATCTGGGCTATGGAAGATGTTGTATAACTTCACAGTCGTGCTACCTCCATGCCCCTTCCCTCTGTTTCACTTTCTTTATTACCATGTGTTTTTCTGGTGCTGTTTGGTTTATTTTTGATTTTCAAATTTTCTTCACTTGGTTCCTTCTGACCCTAATACACCAGCCTCCCTAACTGCTAGTTAGACCTTCATTAGGAAATTGTTAGATTCTGCAGGTGACATTTAAATTTTACAGTTGCCAAAGGATGATAGGTTTCAATCCAGGTGAGAATGGGTTTCTTGCTGGAAGTTCTATAAATTTTCTTGTTACCAAAGTATACCTAGCAGCAAATTTGCATTCTCTTGGTGATAATTCATACCACTTATTGGCTGGCCCAGGAGGCCCACACCACACATTGCTAGAGGTTCAGCAGGAACAGAGACAGCAGGACTGGGAAATGCTTTTTAAATCCTTGAATTGGAATTAGGTCTGGGCTCTTTGGAGGGAAGTATAAAAAGGTGGTTGTTTGATATTATTTTGGCTGCCTTTCTGCCACAAGAAAAGGCAGTGAATAAAGAAAGGAAGGAGAAAATACAAAGAAGGTTTGGTTACAGACAAAAAACACTACATTGAGAATCAAGAAGCATGGATTTTGATCTGTATTCTACTACTAATTTGGTCTGTAATTTGTCCTATGATTTCACTTCTCTGGGCATAAGTTTCCACACCTATGAAATAAGTAGTTTGGAATTATAACAGAAATATCTCTGAAATTCTAAGCCAAGAAAAAAAGAGTAGGAAAAAAAAAAGTGAAATAGAATGTCTTCAAGATTTCATATTGGGAGTTCCCGTCGTGGCTCAGTAGTTAACGAATCCGACTAAGAACCATGAGGTTGCAGGTTCGATCCCTGGCCTTGCTCAGTGGGTTAAGGATCCGGCATCTGCCATCAGCTTGGATCCCGCATTGCTGTGGCTCTGTCGTAGGCCGGTGGCTATGGCTCCAATTTGACCCCTAGCCTGGGAACCTCCATATGCCGAGACAGCGGCCCAAGAAATGGCAAAAAGCCAAAAAAAAAACAAAAAAAAATTCCATATTGACTTCAAATAGTATAAAGTGAAGAGCTTGTCTACTACTGTGTAACACCTATTATAGTTAGTACTGTTGCATAACAAATTACTGCCAGAATTTAGAGGTTTAAAATAAACATTTTACTTTGATCACAATTTTGTGGGTTGCAGATGCAGCTCAGATCCCATGTTGCTGTAGTGTAGGCCAGCAGCTGCAGCTCCGATTAGACCCCTAGCCTGGGAACTTCCACATGCTTCAGGTGTGGCCCTTAAAAAGACAAAAAAAAAAAAAAAAAAAAAAGGTGGAAGGAGGAGAAGGTAAGTGAATATACCAAGAAATTTCAGTTGATTAGAAGGCTCAGGCTAAGTGAGGCTGGGACTCCTCAGAGGTGGAGGTATATGTAGAATTAGCAAAAGGCTTTGAAGCTCAGGTTGAAATTCTTCAGGACCTACTGGAAAACTTGTGAAATGCCATTTGGAAAAATGACATTAGAGTTAATACACTGCAAGAACCTGTTCAAGGATGAGTTAGGCAGAGAGCAGGCATTTTGGATTTCCACCTTCAGATTCTGGAGGCTTTGTGTGGAAATGGAAATATTTAAAGGAATAAATTATTGAGCAGAATTGATATAGAAAAATATATTAAAAACAACCCAGTCAAAAAATTGGCAGGGAGTTCCCTTGTGGTACAGCAGGTTAAGGATCTGGTGTTGCTGCAGCTGTGTTTCAGGCTGTAACTGCAGTGTGGGTTCGTTCCCTGGCCCAGGAAATTCCATGCCGCAGGCACAACCAAAAAACTAAACAAAAATTGGGCAGAAGACCTAAACAGACATTTTTCCAAAGAGGACATACAGATGGCCAACAAGCATATGAAAAGATGCTCAACATGTCTAATTATTAGAGAAATGCAAATCAAAATTACAATGAGGTATCACCTCACAGCAGTCAGAGTGGCCATCATCAAAACATTTACAAATAGGAGTTCCCATTGTGGCTCAGTGGAAATGAATCTGACTAGCATCCATGAGGATGCAGGTTTGATCCCTGGCTCAGTGGGTTAAGGATCCAGGTTTACCATGAGCTGTGGTGTAGGTCTCAGATGAGGCTCAGATCTGGCATTGCTGTGGCTGTGGCATAGGCTGGCAGCTACAGTTTCAATTCAACCCCTAGCCTGGGAACCTCCACATGCCTCAAGTATGGCCCTAAAAAGACAGAAAAAAAAATTACAAACTATAAATGCAGGAGAGGGCGTGGAGAAAGGCAACCCTTCTACACTGTGGGTGGAAATATAAATTGGTACAGCCACTATGGAAAACAGTGTGGATGTTCCTTAAAAAATGAAAAATAGAGTTACTGTGTGATCAGCAATTTCATTCCTGGGCATGTGTCCAGAAAACATGAAAGCTCTAATTCAAAAAGATACATGCACTCCAGTGTTCATAGCAGCACTGTTTACAATAACCAAGACATGGAAGCAACCTAGGTATCTATCCCCAGATGAATGGATAAAGAAGGTGTTGTAAATAAATACAGTGGAAAATAAAAAAGAAATGAAACAATACCATTTGAAACAACATGAATGAACCTAGAGATTATCATGGTAAGTGAAGTCAGAAAGAGAAAAACAAATACCATATGATATCACTTATATGTGGAATATAAAATATGGCACAAATGAACTTATCTGTGAAACAGAAACAGATTCACAGGCATAGAAGACACACTTGTGTTTGTGGGGTGGGCACTTAGATTGGGAGTTTGGAACTAGCAGGTGCAAACTGTATATAGGATGGATAAGCAACAGAATTCTATTGTATAGCACAGGGAAATATATTCAATACTCTATATAATGGAAAAATTTTTAAAAGAATTTTTGGTTTGTTTTTTAGGGCTGCACTTATGACATATGGAAGTTCTCAGGCTAGGGGTCTAATCAGAGCCGCAGCTGCCAGCCTACACCACAGCCAGGGCAACATGGGATCCGAGCCACATCTGCGACCTACACCACAGCTTACGGCAATGCCAGATCCTTAACCCAATGACCAAGGCCAGAGATTGAACCCGCATCCTCATGGCTACTAATCAGATTCGTAACCCTCTGAGCCACAATGGGAACTCTTAGAAAGCACTTTTGATGTATTGTTTCTCTCCTTCTGCATATTTGAGAATGTTGAAAGTTAATCTAACTCTGTAATTAACAAGAGTTAGTTAATTATAACCACCAGTTGAAACTATTCTCAACAAAGTCTTATTCTCTTGCCACCTATTTTGGGAGTTCATGTGTTAGTATGTAAAATTCCATTTCACTGTTTCAAAGTGATTGACCTATATTTTAAGAGTGCTTATTATACATATTTAAAATATATAGGAGTTCCCATTGTGGTTCAGTGGTTAATGAACCTGACTAGTATCCATGAGGACGTGGGTTCAATCCCTGGCCTTGCTCAGTGGGTTAAGAATCCGGCGTTGCTGTGAGCTGTGGTGTAGGTCACAGACACTGCTCGGATCCTGCATTGCTGTGGCTGTGGTGTAGGTTGGTAGCTGTAGCTACAATTTGACCCCTAGCCTGGGAACCTCCATATGCTGTGGGTGTAGCCCTAAAAAGTCTAAATAAATAAATAAGATATATAGATGTATAAATCCCCCTTTTCTCTCTGCTCCCCTCTGGTTTCCACAGGTAATTATTGTTTTTGACAATATTTTGTGCTTCATTCCAGGGCACATATTGTGTACGTGTCTAATACTATCCATTATTATGTATTGCCTTTTATACAAATGTATGCTAACATGTATCTTGAATGTGTATTTAAACTATGTATTTTGAAACCATTTCTACATCCTTGCTCAGTTATGTAAAATCCTTTCTCTTTTCTTTTGCTCTCTGGTCTCCATTTCCTTTGTATAGTAAATATACTGTGGAAATGCAAATTTAAAACTCCTGTTTTTTTTTTTTAAACCAGTTTTCTTTTTTTTTTTTTTTTGGTCTTTTTTGCATTTTTAGGGCCGCACCTGCGGCATATGGAGGTTTCCAAGCTAGGGGTGCAATCAGAGCTACAGCTGTCAGCCTACACCAGAGCCACAGCAACACCAGATCCAAGCCGCATCTGGACCTACACCACAGTTCACGGCAACGACGGATCCTTAACCCACTGAGTGAGGCCAGGGATCGAATCTGCAACCTTATGGTTCCTAGTTGGATTCATTTCCGCTCTGCTATATGGTAACTCCCAAAACATATTCCTTTTTACTTAAAAAAACTTGTTTTGTAAAATAGTGAGGAGGAGTTCCCTGGTGACGCAGAGGGTTAAGGATCTAGCGTTGTCACTGTTATTCCTGGTGTCACTGCCATGGCTGGGGTTCGATCCCTGACCCAGAACTTTTGCAGCCACAAAAAAAGAAAAGAAAAGAAAACATGAGAAGAAATGAAAATATTAGTCACATTTGTCAGTATTCAGTATTCTTCTGCATAGTGTTTTTTTAGCCCTTTTCTCTGTGTGTGGCTTATCCCTGCAGCTTCTGGCCACTAGAGGGCACTAGGATATTATTTGTTTTTTGTGGACTGTTTATAGTGAATTTAGAATTTAAACTTTCATATTTTTCCTTATTTGTCCTACATTTAATATGAATAAAATCTTCATCCTGAGATCAATCTATGTTTGGCGTGTATGAACAATTATAGTATCTTCTGTGCTAGCAATTTTGACTTTGAAGACTATTTTGTGGAGTTTCCATCGTGGCTCAGTGGGTCACAAACCTGACTAGTATCCATAAGGACACAGGTTTGATCCCTGGCCTCACTCAGTGTGTTAAGAACTTGGCGTTGCGGAGTTCTCATCGTGGCTCAGTGGTTAATGAATTTAATGAACCCAACTAGTATCCATGAGGACGCAGGTTCAATCCCTGTCCTTGCTCAGTGAGTTAAAGATCCAGCTTTGCTGTGAGCTGTGGTGTAGGCCAGCAGCAGTACCACCGATTCGACCCCTAGCCTGGGAACCTCCATATGCCGTGGGTACAGCCCTAAATAGACAAAAGACAAGAAAGGAAGAAAGAAAGAAAGGAAGGAAGGAAGGAAGGAAGGAAGGAAGGGGGGAAGGCAGGGGGGAAGGAAGGAAAGACGGAAGAAAGAAATTGGCGTTGCTATGAGCTGTGGTGTAGGTCACAGACGTGGCTTGGATCCCGCATTGCTGTGGTTGTGGTGTAGAGTGGCAGCTGCAGCTCCAATTTGACACCTAGCCTGGGGTCATTTGCGGCCCTAAAAAAATAAATAAATAAAATTAAAATAGAGTAAAAAAGGCAAACCACAGAATGGGAAAAACTATTCCAATATATATAGCAGGAAAAGGACTGGCAACTAGAATGTATAAATAACTTACAACTCAATAAGATACATAATCCAATTTTTTATTTTGTTTTATTATTTTTTTTTTTTTTTGTCTTTTTGCCATTTCTGGGGCCGCTCCCACGGCATATGGAGGTTCCCAGGCTAGGGGTCAAATCGGAGGTGTAGCCGCCAGCCTACACCAGAGCCACAGCAACGCAGGATCCAAGCCTCATCTGCAACCTACACCACAGCTCACGGCAATGCTGGATCCTTAACCCACTGAGCAAGGCCAGTGGGTTAAGGAAGCAGGAACTTCCTTAACACTGATCTGCTTCCTGAACAGGAAGCAGATCAGTGGTTGCCTAGGGCCATTGTGCTGGTGATGGTGAGTCAACTGCATGGGAGCAATAGACAAACAACTGAGTTAATAAAAAATTGCAAATTATGAAGGAAAGAAGGCAGCATGTGCAAAGGCCCTAAATTGGAGAAGAAGGTTGGTTTTTAGTGAAGTATTTTTAGGCAGAATGCAAATGGTGAGAGATAAACTTTTTTGGAGAGATAAGTGCCAGATCATGTGGAGAGAGGCAAGACCTCAAGAACTTGAGAGGGAATAGACTGTAGAGCACAAAGTGAGACCCTTATTTCAGTAAAAGGGGGAACGAAGGCCAAGCTGGGGCAAATGAGGTAGGCCTGGTGATGAGAAGGTAAATTTTTTTTTTGTCTTTCTAGGCCGCACTGCAGCATATAGAGGTTCCCGGGCTAGGGGTCCAATCAGAGCTACGGCTGCCAGCCTACACCACAGCCACAGCAACAGCAACTCGGGATCTGAGCTGCATCCGCAATCTACACTACAGCTCACAGCAACGCTGGATCCTTAACCCACTGAGTGAGGCCAGGGATCGAACCTGCATCCTCATGGATACTAGTCGGGTTCCTTAACCGCTGAGCCACAACAGGAACTCCTGAGAATGTAAATTTATATCAAGTATTTTCTTTTTCTGTTTCTTCTCTTTTATCTATGTAAAGTAAGAATGTCACTTGAAAGTGAGGATAGAAATTTGAGGGGACAGGGGGAGTATGTACCTCTAAAGAAACTTCATAAGATGACTGAGGTGCTATTGATACTCATTTGGGTTTTGGGAAGTGAAATTAAAGTGAAATCAGTCAGCTTGGTCACATGGTATTTTTCTTGCAAAATTTAGCCCTTTAGGCCCAAACATGATATAAATAGATGGGTAGGGGCATCAAGATTGAGGTTTTGCCTGACATAAGTAATGTAGAGAGAGAGGGTATGGAGCTATTTATGAGTCATTTTCAGGGAGTCCTCTTTGGGCATATCAGGTTAAAAATTTGTTGTTGTCACTGCAGTGGCTTGGATCACTGCTATGGTACAGCTTCAGTCCTTGGCCCAGGAACTTGCACATGCTGCAGGTATGGCCCCCAAAAAAGAGAGAGAGAGTCATTTGTAAGATGGACCAGGAAATCTAGACTAGATAAGGAGAGAAGTAAAATTAGAAAGGGATTGGTGAATTGTGTGAAAGTGATGTTGTTGGACAGGAGACAGAATTTTATGAATTGGGGCTACTTCTGGAAATGAAACGGCAGATTAGGAGAAAGTGGTGCTAGGGCGACTTTGAGGTTTCTGAAATGGAGGTCCATTTATTGAGATAGAGAGTTTGGGAGGAAGAGCAACAGGTCCAATGAAATCATGAGTTGAGTTTTGGAAAGGCTGTGTTTGAGGAACCCATGGTATATATGTAAGTGAAGATGTCCAAAAGGCACTTGGACATGTATATCAGAAAGACTGGGCTTTAAGTAGAAATTTAGGAGTTATTAGCACATGCATGGTAACTGAAATGTGGTGATGGAAGAGATGATCCGAGGGAATTTATGAGATAAGAGAAGGAGAGGGTGTGTGGTTTCCTTTTTCCTTTTTTTCTTTTGCCTTTTAGGGTCGAACCTGCGCCATATGGAAGTTCCCAGGCTAAGGGTCAAATTGGCGCTACAGCTGCAGGCCTAAGCCACAGCCATAGCAACACCAGATCCGAGCCGTGTCTGTGACCTACATTGCAGCTCATGGAAATGCCAGATCCTTAACCCACTGAGTGAGACCAGGGATCAAACCTGCCTCCTCATGGTTACTAGTCGGGTTCTTAACCCACTGAGCCACAATGGGAAATCCCTGGTTTTCTTTTTTCAGAACCAGAATGGTTGTAGTGGTTGCTAGTGCTTTGTTTTGCTTTGCTTTTTCCTTCAGGATTCTACTTTTCCAAGTCCTAGCAAATCTAACATGGAATGATAGTAAGAGCAGAGTTTAGGTCCTGGTTTTGCCATTTCCTACTGTGTGCCTTGAGTAGGTAAGTTTTTGAACCTCAATTTTCTGGTCGTTTAAAAATGGCTGCATCAAGAGAATGAGAAGGCAGCCACAGACTGGAGAAAATATTTGCAAAAGACCTGTCTAGTAAAGGACTGTTAATCACAATACACAAAGAACTCTTAAAACTCAACAATAAGAAAACAACCAAGTTAAAAAAATAGACAAAAGACCTTAACAAAATCTCACGAAAGAATATATACAGATGGCAAATAAGTATATAAACAGATGTTCCACATCATATATTAGCAAGGAAATGTAAGTTAAGACAGTGAGTTGCCACTACACACCTATTAGAATGGCCAGCTCAAGAACACAAAGCACAGAAGATGCTGGTAAGGACGCAGAGCAGCAGAAACTCTTATTCATTGCTGGTGGGGATGCAGGATGGGCCAGCCAATTTGGAAGACAGTTTGGCAATTTATTACAAAGCTAAATATGCTTTTACCGTACAATTCAGCACTCGTGCTTCTTGGTATTCATCCAAATAAGTTGAAAACTTATGTCCATGCACTGATGTTTATAGCAACTTTACTCATAATTGCCAAAACTTGGAAGCAACCAGGATGTCCTTCAGTAAGTGAATGGACAAATTATGATACATCTAAATAATGGAATATCATTCAGCACTAAGAAAAAATGAGCCATCAAGCCATGAAAAGACACAGAAGAACCTTGAGTTCATATTACCAAGTGAAAGAAGCCAGGCTGAAAAGGCTACATACTGTGCAATTCCAGCTGTATGATGTTCTGTAAAAGGCAGCACTATGGAGACAATAAAAAGGTCGGTGGCTGCCAGGAGTGGAGGGTGGAAGAGATGAGTAGGCAGAGATAGAAGATTTTAGGGCAGTGAAACTATTCTGTATGATAGTGTAATGGTGGTGGATATGTGTCATTATACATTTGTTAAATCCATAGAATACACAACCACAAGAATGGGCCCTAATGTAAAGTTTGGACTTTGGGTGTTAGTGATGCGTCAGCATAGGTTCATCCATTGTAAGAGACATACCACTCTGGGGCTGTTTGTTGATGGGGGGAAGCTGTGTGTGATGGAGGGGAGAGAATACCTGAGAACTATCTGTACATTCAGTTTTGCTATGAACCTGAAATTGCTTTAAAAAGTAAAGTCTATTTTTTAAAAAACTAGCCGTAATAAGAAACTGCCTGAAGGCAGGTTAAATAACTCAGAACTACTGGTCTAAACTTGAAATCACTTAGTAAGTATCGTAAGATTCATTGATCTTTATTTTTAGTTGTTTGCTGCTGCTTAATGGGAAGGTTTTGCTTCCCTTCCTCAACTCTGCCACCTCCATCAAGTTTTTTTATACTGATAGTGAACAATTACATTCCTTGGAAAGATATAATTATAGCCTAATGAATGGATGGATGTAAGTGTCTGGATTTTTATATTGCCGGGGAAGAAATGATGGAAGACACCCAATACCAATAATTAAAATAAATTCATTTCACTAAGTAGCGATATTTAAATCTTCTTTCAGGTATATTTTTTACCCTGTTTACTTTTATTTTATTTTATTTTTTGCTTTTTAAGGCCATACCCATGGCATACGGAAATTCCCAGGCTAGGGGTCGAATCGGAGCTACGGCTGCTGACCTACACCACAGCCACAGCAAAAGGGGATCCGAGCCGCATCTGCAACCTATACCACAGCTCATGGCAATGCTGGATCTTTAACGTATTATGTGAGGCCAGGGATTGAACCTGCACCCTCATGGATCCTAGTCAGGTTTGTTAGCCACTCAGCCGTGAAGGGAACTCCTGTTTACTTTTATATCCAAGTACTTTTTCATACTTGAAAGCTTTTACCTTTTTTTTTTTTTCTTTTTTGGCCACCTTGCAGCATATGGAGTTCCCAGGCCTAGGATCAGATCCAAGCCACAGTTGCAACCTATGCCACAGCTGCAGTAAGGCCAGCTCCTTTAACCACCTGTGTCAGGTGGGGGATCGAACTTATGTCCTGGTACAGAGATACTACCAATCCCGTTGCGCCACGAAGGGAACTCCTAGATATTACACATTAATCTACTTTGAGTACCAGGGCCTCTCTCCCCTGTGGGTTCCAAAGCAATTTCTGAAAAGATGAAAAAGGGATATTGGGTTATATCTATGTATACAAATAAGCCTGTAAAACTAAGGTGAAGTAATTGGTAGATACACTGACTGGTGGACACATTCCTCTCATTTCTTATTGTATCCAAATTTAGGGGGTAGAGGGAATGGCAAAAGTCACTTAAAAAAAAGAATAATAACTAATACTTCCAGACATTTATCCTATAGATATTCTCACACATGTATGAAATATCATATATAGAAGAATATTCATTATGTACTATCATGGTGGTATGCAAGTAAATAGCAAAAGATAGGAAATGATCTAAATGTCTATTGGTGAGGAACTAGTTAAATAAATATTGTACATCTATAGACTAGAATAATGTGCAAGAGGTAAAGTGAGGCAGCTCTAAATGCTGATATGAAATGATCTCCAAGGTAATGTGTGTCTCTTGAACTTTGTGCCACGACCTTTGTTACCTAGCTAAAAACAAATGAACAAATAAAAAAATAAAATCCAGATCTTAAAAACCTATCTTTAGCATTGTCCTGAGGATTAAATGAGTCATGTATATAACCTCATGCAGTGCTGCCTGGCATGTGGTGAATATACAATAAATGACAACCTTTGTTCTTGTTTTTTTCCCCTCCGATTCCTTGATTATTATTTGGAGGGTTCCCAGGATGTATCTTCTTCCTTTGGGCCTAAGTAAATCTAGATTGTCAATCTGAATGGATCTGTGAACTCCTTGAAATTGTATAACAAGTTTTGTGTAAGCAAGACCAAATGCTTAGATTCTAGAGAGAGGGTCTGGCTCTGAAAAAAGTTAAGACACATTGATCTAAGCCATTTTGCTGTTTTATGTTTCCTTCCACCAGAAAATACTCTGCTGTCAGTTTTCCCTTTATAACTAGTCTCATATTCCTTATCGTTGCTATTAAAAACATGAAGTTGTAGGAAGTTCCCATCATGTTCCCCATACAAACCCGACTAGTATCCACGAGGATGTAGGTTCAATCCCTGGCCTCACTCAGTGGGTTAAGAATTTGGCGTTGCCATGAGCTGCGGTGTAGGTCTCAGACATGGCTCAGGTCTGGCGTTGCTGCAGTGTAGGTTGGCAGCTGCAGCTCTGGTTTGACCTCTAGCCTGGGAACCTCCATATGCCACAAATGTGGCCCTAAGAAGCAAAACAAAAACAAAAACATGAAGTTGTAAAGCACCATGACATTTTGGAAACTTACAGAGTTAGATGTAACTTATTATTTCTTCAAGACCCATATCTGATTTTTCCCTGGTGAAGCCTTCCCAGATCTCACAGGTGTTGAGCTGTGTCCCTGGAGCTCTTTGGTTGTTGTTATAATCTCTCTTGCTATTGTAGGCCTTGCAAGGGAGAGGCTGTGTGTTTTCAATACATATATACTGAGTGTCTGTATGTGTCAGACATTATGCTAGGTAAATAGTACAGATAAGATCCCTGCTCTCTTGAAGCTTAAATTCCAGAATGGGAAAACAAAAAAATAAGTAATTTCAGATTGTGGTAATTGAAGAAAATAAGATAATTGAAGAAAATAAGTGATGGGGGCCTGGCCAAATAGGGTGATTGGGGAAGGCCTCGAAGAGGTGACATTTGTTCTTTTTTTTTTTTAGGGCCACACTTGTGGCATATGGAAGTTTCCAGGCTAGAGGTTGAATCAGAGCTGCAGCTACTGGCCTACACCACAGCCACAGCAACACCAGATCCGAGCCATGTCTGCGATGTACACCACAGCTCACGGCAACACTGGATCCTTAACTTGCTGGGCGAGGCCAGGGATCAAACCTGTGTCCTCATAGATACTGATCACATTTATTTCCGCTGAGCCACAACAGGAACTCCCGAAGAGGTGACATTTGAGCTGAGGCCTGAAGGATGAACTCCCTGGGTTGTATGTAAAACGTTTTATACAATTCCAGCCTCTTACAATCTTGATTGTGTTCTTGGTCATTTTCTTCAGGTTACCTTAGAATGGTGATTGTTGAATTTAATTTGCATATATATTCTGTATATATTTGTGTTCAGCAGTAGCTCTTCTGCTTTCCTTCACTTTCTCAAGAGTGAGCTCTTGAAATGACTTTTTTGAATCTAGTGAGACCTTTATTCTTTCTTTGTTCTTTTGATTCTCAGGATTTTATAAACAGTGTTATCATCCCTACATATTCCTCTTGGGTGTGTGTGCTGTGTATTTCTTCATTACATTCTCTTAGTAGTAATTTTGAAGCAAGCCTCATTGTAAGTACTAGAAATATATTACTCACCATAATAGATGATCTGGGAGTTCTTAAGCAGTAGTCAATTCAGAGATTTCCCAACTATTTTTACAAAAGTAAAAACTTTTACCATAGAGAATCTAGTCCTCCCAAAGTTGGGTTGCACCTGGAAAATGTCATGCTCTCTTTCTGCCATGTGCTCAGTGGCACAAGGATGAGCTTCAAATCACTCTTCTTTTGAGAGCTAATATAGTCTTGTTAGCCCACATTCAGAATATCCTTGATAGTTTTGATGACCACTTGAAGGAAATGGCCTTTGTTGCACTGGTTAGAGAGGTAGGATTCAGTTTCTTGAATTAAAGGGCCTCACTGGAAGGGTGGGTCAGAGTACGTTTTTCTATGAAGATACTAGGTTCCCTGGATTCCACATTATCAGAATTAAGCACCTCTCCTAATATTACTTTGTTACTCAAATCCCTTAGCAGTGATCTCTTTCTGAATGCCCTAGCCTCTATTGTTTTCTTGACAGTAAAGACAAAAAAACAGAGCAGCTCAGAATCAGGTCTCAATCATTGGATCTCTTGGCTTTCAGATTGCAGTGGCTGCACCGTTTCCTCATAGGGTCTGGATTTCCACATAGACACAAGGAAATCTCTGGGATTTGAAAATAACAATGTATTGAATGATAATGAAATGACAGAGATTGTAATTGTAGCAGGTATAACTGAAGATAGACAGTAGGAACATAGAAGTAATGAGCTGAACATGTTTTTATCTGTACCTGAAATCAGACTTGATAAATTAAGAAAACACAAAAATACAGAAGCACACATTTTATTAGCACAGTGATGACATCATCACACGTCTTATAGCCTCTGGAAAACTCTACTCTATACCACTGAGAAAATGAAAAGTGAAAAAGACCAAATACCATTTAGCAGTATTATCAAAATACTTTTGGGAGTTCCCACTGTGGCTCAGCAGGTTATGAATGTGATTAGTGTCCATGAGGATACAGGTTCAATCCCTGGCCTCTCTCAATGAGTTAAGGATCCAGCATTGCCGTAAGTTGCGGTGTAGGTCAAAGACATGGTTCAGATCCCATGTTGCTGTGGCTGTGGTGTAGGTCAGCAGCTGTGAAAGAAAGAAAGAAAGAGAGAAAGAGAGAAAGAAAGAGAGAAAGAGAGAAAGAGAAAGGAAGGAAGGAAGGAAAGAAGGAAAGAAGGAAAAGAAAATGCTTTTGACTTTGAAGGGCCCTTGAATAAAAGGGGACTGTAGAAAAGAAGAAAATTCCCACCATTAATGGTAGAGGTTATAGAATTTGTAAGAATGAAAACTTTTCTGAGACACTGATTTGCAGGTGAAAAAATTCATGTCTCCTTGCACAAAGCCTTTGTTAATCCCCAGTGGTCTCCTCTTATGTAGTGGTTCTCAAAGTGTGGTCTGTGGATTTCTGGGAGTCCGTGATACCCTTTTATGGGGTCCATGAGATCAAAACTATTTTTTATTAATATTAGCATGCTATTTGCCTTTTCCATTGCATTGACATTTGTACTAACGGTGCATTAGCGATGGTGGATAAAACTACTAGCACCTTTTCATGAATTACGGCAGTAGCATCAAACTATTGATTGTCATTGTACTCTTCATTGCCAGGCACTTGTGACTAAAAATTTTTTCCAGTTTTACTTAAGAATTTTCTTGATGAAGCAACTGAAGTTTTTTTTTTTTTATTAAATATCAACATTAGAGTATAGTTTTCTCTCATTTTTTTTAGTGAAGTGGAAAGTATACATAAAGCAGTTCTGCTGCATGTTGAGTTATGATGGTTGTCTTAGGGGAAAGCAGGTTTTTGAGTTGCTTTGAAACTGAACTAGCCTCTTTTTCTTTTTCTTTTTTTTAAATAGCACAACACTTTTATTTGAAAAAACAACTGACAGGTAAATCTTAATTATTCAGATTTAGGCATTGGCAGACATTTTTTGGAAAATGAACAAAGTGAACCTGTTACTTCGAGGAAAATAGACAGCGTTTGTTGTCAATGATAAAATTCAAGCTTTCAAAGGAAAATTAGAATTTTGGAAAACTCAAATCTGTCCCCATGAGCTTGACAGCTTCCAGTGTAGCTACCTCTAGTGTCTCTTACTTGAGCTCCAGACACTCAGATATACTGACCTGCTTTCTGTGTCCATGTAAGTGTTTCACGGATGTTCCACATTTAACATGTTCAAAGTGAACATTGGTTTCTTCCATAAAACTTTATCTCTTTCACCCCACCCAAGTTTCTCTCACCCTCATAAATCACCCTCAACCAGTTTTCAAACCAGAACTGGAAATTATTCTCTATTTCTTTTTTCCACCTCCTGCTTATAATTCATTAACAAGTCTTACAAGTTCTGCTTTCAAAATTACCTCAAGTCTATTCTTTTTTTTAATGATTTATATTTTTTCCATCATAGTTGGTTTATCAAATCTATTCTGTCTGCTTTTCTTCATTTGTATCACTGTCACCTACTGTAGGTTACCATCGTTTCTCACTTCATCGTTTACATCAGCTTTCTGATGCAGGGGGGCTACATTTTTATAATCCAAGAAAAGTGGGCAGGGGGAAAAGACCGCCTTCTCCCTCCTCCTTTGAGGCTTACATCATTAGCTACTCCTTAGTACTGAGTAAAAGTGTATTTGACCCTATGAGGTCAAACTAGGACTGTTTTGGTGCTTATTCACATCAGCAGAAGGGTGGTAACATGTGCTAAAATATGTTGAATCACCTCAGATTTCTGTATAATGAGGGTGTCCTACTTTGGAATGTCATCTTTCCCTTAAATTCCTGTCCTTGGTCCTAAGGATCATTATCTTGCTGAATTGAATGCAGGCCTCATTTTATCTTTCACGTAATGACCTGAGACATATCTCAGGTTTTTATTTATGATTTTATAGTTAAGCAAGCCTGCTTCATTCCAAGATGTTCTAATGGCTTTCTTGAGCCATTATTAACTTACAGTGGTTTCCCTGTCCATTCATGGCCTGATACTAGGACTTCTTCAACTACTCGTATAACTATCCTACTCTATCCCTATCAGATGTGGACTCCTCTTAACACTATGATGGCAGCATTGCTTAAAGAAATTTGAATTCTCTTCCACTTTCTGTCACTGTCAGACTTGGAAGATTTTGGCTTTAAAACATCTTTATCTTGTAGAGAACTGTACTTAGAAGCAAAATCAAGGTTTTTATGGACCTCAGGAGGTATTTACAACATCTGAGACAATAATTAACTGTAAGCTTTAAAATCAAAGCAAATTTGCCTTGAGATCATTCTGAGCAAGTGAATACAACAGCACGGTCAATCCCCATTATTCCAGGATTCTGTGTTTGCAAATTTGGCTACTTGCTAAATTTATTTGTAACCCCCAAATCACTACTCATGGTCCATTCAGGGGTCATTTGAGGACATGCACAGAGCAGCAAAAAATTTGAGTCATTTGACACACATGTCCCCAGTGGAGGTCAAACAAGGCAGTGCTCTTGCCTTCTTATAAGCTCTCGGAGTTCCTGTTGTGGCTCAGTGGGTTAAGAACCTGACTAGTAGCTATGAGGATGTGGGTTGATCCCTGGCTTTGATCAGTGGGTTAAGGATCCAGTGCTGCTGAAAGCTGTGGCATATGTCTGGCAGATGCATCTTGGGTCTGGCATTGCTGTGGCTATAGTGTAGGCTGGCAGCTACAGCTCTGATTCAACCCCTAGTCTGGAACTTCCATATGCCACAGGTGTGGCCACAAAAATAAAATAAATAAAATAAAAAATAAACTCTCATAGGAATTCCCTGGTTGCTCAGTGGGTGAAGGATCCAGCATCGTTGCTGCTGTGGCTTGGGTTTGGGTTTGATCCCTGGCCTGGGAACTTCTACATGCTGCAGGCATGACCCCCCCCCAAAAAAAATTTGTGTTAGATGAGTTTCATTCAACAACATTGGCTGTGAGTTCAATGTTAATGAATCAACAGTATATGTTAAATAAAATAAGGTGGGGGTTTTTTGGTTTGTTTGTTTTCTTGGCATGCGGTAGGCATGTGGAAGTTCCTTGGCCAGGGATTGAACCCGAGCCACAGCAGTGACAATGCTGGATCCTTGATCGCTAGGCCACTGGGCAACTCCAAGTAAGGTGCTTTTAAATAGAAACATACAACATACATAAAACAAGTTATCCATTGCTAATTTGACAAAAATGTGATCAGAGGAGTTTGTGCTATGGTGCAGTAGGTTAAGGATCTGGTATTGTCTCTGAGGCAGCACAGGTTGGATCCCTGGCCTAGCAACTTTCATACGCCAACGGTGCGACCAAAAGCAAAAGAACAACAACAAAAATGAAATCAGAGACTCCTAGGAGCCTAACCTTTTATTTCAGAGGAGTAAACCTCTGCACCCTTTATTTCAGTGTTTGTCAAACTTTATTAGAATATAACTATGTAAACTATAATATAAAATAAAAATTAAATAAAAAATATAACAGTGAATAGTGAGAATCTACTGTATTTTATATATTCTTTCCTTCAAAGACTTTATCTTACAGACATTAGTCATCAACTCAACTTCTAAAAATTGGCTGCTAGGCAGTGCTTTATTTGTTATGTGGAGGATGGTGGCAGGCAGTCTCCTTAGTAAGTTTTCTTTAATGTTCAGATTCTAGGCAAATATTTGCTTCTTAACTATATTATATCCTAGTCTTGGATGTAAAAAGATCTGCTTCCTAATCACAGTTATGCCTGATTGATTTGCTTTGAAACTCATCAGAATATTCTCTATTTGACTTTCATGGGGAAGGGTAAAAGAAAAAGAATTTTGGAAAGTGATTAGCACTTTTGGGGGAAAAAAAGGGGGGAGTTCCCTGGTGGCCTAATGGTTAAGGATTTGGTGTTGCAACTGCTGTAACAATGCTGCCGTGACCACGCAGGTGTGGAAAAAAAAAAAAAAAAAAACTTTCCTGGCAGAAAATCGAGTCAGGTAAGGGAAAATAATCATAGTAGTTATTTCCACAAACGTAAAAGCAGCAATGATGTAAGTTGCTGAATGCATGGAATTTGAATGTACTATGTTGAAAATGGCTTCTCATATATATATTATAGGAACATTTCTTTCCTTCAACTCTGCATCCAGATCTTTATCTAGATCTTGCTAGTTCTTCCTTTATGTAATTTCTCAAATTTGTTTCTTTTTCATTCATATAGTAGTAATATGGAAATCCAGACTTTAAGCATCTTTAAGGTTGACCTTAAAGTTGCTCTCATTTTTCAGCCCCATTGTCATTTGAATGCATCTTCCTTTATATTTTTATCATAGCATTCTGCAGAGATATTACTACCCTACTTAGAAACTTTCAGTTGCTGCTAGTTGTGTGTTTTTAAATTACTCTAAACCAGTTGTCTCTTAATGCGTCTCAGTTTTCCTACATCCCTTCCTCCCCACCTACTTTAATTGATATTATGTCATAACTCGTTGGTGAGGGAGGAGGGAACCTCTTGGATGTGGGTTCCCTCATCTTATTACCATCATCCGTAAACTGCTGTATCTGTTCCTTCTTTTTTCTTTCTATAACAAAGAAAAAAGTATTCCTAATCCTAACCAACAATAGCTTCTCCACTTGTGCCCTGGATCCCATTCTTTCTTCTCAGGAGACTTTTCTTCTTGATTTACCCCTAAAGTTGTTAAACTTGACAGAAACAGTAATACAATGTACAGTTAAATTTGAAATTCGGATAACAACACATAGTCCCATGCAACATTTGGGACACACTTAGGCTGAAAAAGTATCTGTTGTTTATCTGAAATTCAAATATAACCAAATGTCTTAAATTTTATCTAGCAGCCCTACTTACCTCTCTTATTTACACTTCTAAATGCACTCACATTTACACACACACAACTTCCTTTGACTTGTAATCCCTCTTTAGTTATTTCCATATTTCTCTGCTCTGCTTCACAGCCCAGGTTTTCAAAAGATATGTCTATTCAAACTGTCTCTCCTGCTTAACCTCCCTGTCATTCTTTAGTTTTCCTGAATCCTGCTTTCACTCCCATTACTCTCTCAAGTCACCAAAACCTCCATGCTGCCAAGTCCTGTGAACTATTTTCAGCTGTCATCTTACTAAACTTCTCAGCAGTGTTCGAAATAGCCGACCACTCTTTCCTTCTTGAAATAATCTCCTTTCCTGATATCACCATTCTCTTTGGATTTTCCTCTTACTTTTCTGGTGGCAGCTTCTTAAACTTCAGTTGCTGGCCTTTTTTTTTTTTTTTTTTTTTTGCATTTTAGGGCCACACCAGCAGCATATGGAGGTTCCCAGACTAGAGGTCCAATCAGAGCTGTAGCTGCTGGCCTACACCACAGCTCACAGCAACGCAGGATCCTTAACCCACTGAGTAAGGCCAGGGATTGAACCGCAACCTCATGGTTCCTAGTTGGATTCATTAACCACTGAGCCACAACGGGAACTCCCAGGAGCTGGAAATATAGACATTTAGTTCATGTTAAGAAGAGAGGGCCTCTGAACACTTAAGGTACTTAACCCCCTAAATTTATTAAAAGTCATAAACAAAAGAAAGTATCACGTTCCAAATAAAATCGGTGAGGAAAAGGAGTACTGTAAGACTTTGGGTTAGTAATGTCTCTAAGGGAGTTCCTGTTGTGGCTCAGAGGTAACAAACCTGACTAGTATCCATGAGGATGTGGGTTCCATCACTGACCTTGTTCAGTGGGTTAAGGATCTGATGTTGCTGTGAGTTGTGGTGTAGGTGGCAGATGTGGCTCAGACCTGGCGTTGCTATGGCTGTGTCGTAGGCCGGTGGCTACAGCTCCAGTTTGACCCCCTAGTCTGGGAGCTTCCATATGCTGCAAGTGCAGCCCTAAAAAAAAAAAAAAAAAAAGATGAACAGATAATATAAAGGTGTTTTGTTTTGGTTTTGATTTAAATCTGATCAGTACTTAGCTTTATTTCAGGATTCAGTCAACTACCATGAAAGACTGAGGAACTATAACAGATTGGATGAGACTAAGGAGACGTGACAACTAAATGCAGTGTGGGGTCCTGGATTGGGTCTCAGACCAAAAAAAAGGGCATTAGTGGAGAAATGTTTGAAATCCAAATAAAGTCTGTAATTTAGTTCATAGTATTATACCAGTGTTAATTTATTAATTTTGATAATTGGCTTTATAGGATGTTAACATTAGAGGGACTTGGGTAAAGTGTATATGGGAATGCTACACTATTTTACACATTTTTTTTCTGTCTATAATTATTTAAAGATTAAAAGTTTTAAAAATGACAACACTGAGTGTAAAAACAAGCCATAGAGTGGAAGATGTTTGCAGAGTACTCATAACCAGAATATATAAAGAACTTATACAGACTAATAAGAGAAAGACTAACAACCCAATGGAAAAATAGGCAAAATACTTGAAAGGCCACTTCACATAAGAGGATATCCAAATGGCCAATAAGCATAAAAATGTGCTTGGCCGTGTACAAAGGTTCCAGTTTCTCCAAGTGGAACTCTTGTGCCTTACTGATGGGTATGTAAAATGGTGCAGCTTCTGTAGAAACAGTAGGTAGTTACTCAGAAAATTAAACAGAAATTACCATATGATCCAGCAATTCCACTTCTGGGTATATACTCAGAAGAATTGAAAGTAGAGCCTTGAACAGATATTTGTACACCCATGTTCATAGCAGCACTATTCCCAATAGCCAAAAGGTAGAAATAACCCAAATGTCCATCAATGGATGAATAATATGTAAACAAAATGTGTTTATACATACTGTGGAATATTATTGAGCCCTGAAAAGGGAATGGAATTCTGATACATGCTACAATATTAGTGGACTTTAAAAACATCACACTGAATGAAATAAGTCAGACACAAAAGGGCAAATATTATATGATTCCACTTATATGAGGTACCTAGTCAAATTTAAAGAAACAGAAAGTAGAATAGTGGTTACCAGGGGCTGGGGGAGAAGGGGAACAAGGAATTATTGTTTAATGGGTATAGAGTTTCTGTTTGGGATAATGAAAAAGTCCTAGGGATGAATAGTGGTGGTGGTTGCATAACAATGCGGTTGTACTTATTGCCACTAAACTGTACACTTTAAAATGGTTAAAATGGCAAGCCTTATGTATATTTTAGTACACAAAACAATGTTATAGGCCTGTAATCCTGATCAACATAGATGCAAAAATCCTGAACAAAATATTACCAAACCAAATTTGACAGTACATTAGAAGAATCATACATCATGATCAAGTGGGATTTATTCCAGAGATGCAAGAATGGTTCAGTATTTTCAAATCAATCTATTAGATACACCACATTAACAAAATGAAGGATAAATATCATGCAATCATCTCCATAGATGCAGAAAAGGCATTTGGCAAGATTCACCATCCATTCATGTTAAAAACGCTCAGTGAAGTGGGTATAGAGTAAATGTACATCAATAAAATATAGGCCATTAAAAATGTGCTCAGTTGCAATGGCAGTGGTAGTGGTGGTAGTGAGATGCAGATTGAAATCATATGACAGAGTTCCCATGTGATGTATTGGGTTAAGAAGCCACTGTTGTCACTGTAGTGGCTTGGGTCACTGCTGTGGGCATGGGTTCAGTCCCTGACCCAGGAACTTCTACTTACCACAGCTGTGGCCAAAAACAAACAAAACAAACAAAAATCACAATGTGACGCTATTACCTAGAATACCTAAAATGTAAAAAGACCCATAATACTAAGCATTAGCAAGAATACGAAGCAGCTGAAACACTGATATCCTGCTGGTAGGAGTGTAAAGTTGTACAAGTATTTTGGAAAATTGCTTGACATTTTCCAGCTGAACACATGCATATCCTATAATCCAACAATTCCACTCCTACATACATATCAAATATGTCATAAACAAGAACATTCACAACGACATTATTTTGTTGTGTGGGTTTTTTTTTGTTTGTTTGGTTTTTTTTTTTTTTTTTTGTCTTTTTAGGGCTGTACCCTTGCCATGTGCAGGTTCTCAGGCTAGGAGTTGAATTGGAGCTGAAGCCACTGGCCTACACCACAGCCACAGCAACGCCAGATCCAAGCCACATCTGTGACCTACACCACAGCTCACAGGAACACTGCATCCTCAACCCACTGAGTGAGGCCAGGATCAAACCTGCGTCCTCATGGATGCTAGTCAAATTTGTTTCTGCTGAGCCACTACAGGAACTCCATGCAACATTATATTTTAAGACCCCCAGGAGTTCCCATCATGGCTCAGTGGTTAACAAACCCAACTAGCACCCACGAGGATGCAGGTTCGATCCCTGCCCTCGCTCAGTGGGTTAAATATCCGGCGTTGCCTTGAGCTGTGATATAGGTCACAGACTTGGCTTGGATCCTGCATTGCTGTGGTTGTGGTATAGGCCGGCGGCGGCTACAGTTCCAATTAGACCCTTAGCCTGGAAACCTCCATATGCAGCAGGTGCAGCTCGAAAAAGACAAAAAGAAAAGACCCCCCCCCCAATTTTTTTTTTATTATAGTTGATTTACATTGTTGTGTCAATTTCGGTTGTACAGCAAAGTGCCCCCGTCAGACATATATATATATACATTCTTTTTTTAATATTATGTTCCATCACAAATGATTGGACATATAGTTCCTTGTGTTATAAAGCAAGACTCCATTGCCGATCCATTTTTATTTTTATTTTTATTTTTTGCTTCTTAGGGCTGCACCTGCAGCACATGGACGTTCCCAAGCTAGGGGTCAAATCAGAGCTGCAACTGCCAGCCACAGCAACACAGGATCCTTAACACACTGAGTGAGGCCAGAATCAAACCCACATCCTCATGGATACTAGTCGGGTTTGTTACTGCTGAGCCACAAGGGGAATTCCACCTATCCATTCTTAATGTAACAGTTTGCATCTGTTATCCCCAAACTCACAGTCCATCCTTCTTCTCCCGTTTCCCCCTTGGCACCCACAAGCCTGCTGTCCATGTCTGCGAGTCTGTTTCTGATCTGTAGATAGATTCATCTGTGCCATATTTTAGATTCCACATATTAGTGTTATCATACGGTATTTGTCTTTCTGACTTACTTCACTTAGTATGAGAATCTCTAGTTCCATCTATGTTGCTGCAAATGGCATTATTTTGTTCTTTTTATGGTGGAGTAGTATTCCATTGTGTATATGTACCACATCTTCTTAATCCATTCATTCATTGATGGACATTTAGGTTGTTTTCATGACTTGCAATTGTGAATAGTGCTGCAATGAACATAGAGGTGGATGTATCTTTTTCAATGCAAGTTTTGTCCAGATAGATGCCCAGGAGTGGGATTGCTGGATCATATGGTAGTTCTATATATCGTTTTCTCAGGAACCTCCATACTGTTTTCCATGGTGGTTATACCAATTTACATTCTCACCAACAGTGTAGGAGGGTTCCCTTTTCTCCACATCCTCTCCATTATTTCTTATTGGTAGTCTTATTATTGATGGACATTCTGACCAGTGTGAAGTGGTACCTCATTGTAGTTTTGATCTGCATTTCTCTAATAATTAGTGATGTTGAGCCATCTTTTCATGTGCCTGTTGAAGGCCCCCAAACTTTAAGCAGGAGAATGGATTCAATAATTTATGAATATGCATACATAAAGAATATGAATATGCAGTCAGATACTTTCAGGCAATAAATAATGAACTCCTCAATGCGACATACTAGGATAACTCCTAGAAGCATATTGAGCAGAAAAAATCAGCCTCTTAAGAATAGATCTTTTATGGTATTTATATCAGGTTCAAAATTTGATAAGTAGTGATAGGAATCAGAGATTCCCTTTAGGGAAGAGTGAAGGTAATAACTGGGGGGGGAGGGGCAGGGGCAAGACTCTAGAGTGCTGGTAGTGTTCTGTTTCCTTATCTGGATAGTGGTTCCATAGGTGTGCTGACTTTTGAAATTTTATCGAAATGTAACTCTTTGACTTGTATACTTTTTCCATAGGTAAGTCATATGTCAATTTAATTTTAAAGAAAAGAAATGTGAAAAATCCACATTCCGCATTTACTTAATGGCATTATGTTTCATTATCTTATCCTACACCCTTCTCCCACTTCCTACTATGTGATAAAAATGAGGGCCCTGAATATAGATCCCTCCCCACTCTTATTCTGGTTGTTTTCAAGTCTAAGGAGAAGTTTTCAAGTCTAAATGTGACCTCTTTTTGAGAACAGTTTTAGCTAGAGGTGCTAACTATGCAGCAAACTGAACTCTGACCTAAGTGGAACTCTATTAGCTGTGTCAGGAGATTGAGGATTTAAGTCCACACTCCACTCCCAGATTCCAGAGGACTTAGCAGGGAGTGGGGAAAGGTGGCTTGGTGCCTGCTTTAGTGTTCTCTCGTCTGTATTCCTTAATTGTAAAAGTGGCTGGATCAGTCAGTGGCAAGGAGGTACATTTAGCTGTACTAGGCATAGTTTTTGTTAGGATGTTTCTTTTTATGATTTTGTCAGTTCTTACTCATACCTGTGTCCCTTTTCCTTCCCTGTTTTCTTTCATATTTTAAAAATTGAAGTATAGTTGATTTACAGTGTGCCAATTTCTGCTGTACAACAAAGTGACCCAGTCGTGTGTATATACATATATATACGTGTGTGTATATGTGTGTGTGTATATATATTCTTTTTATCATATTATCTTGCATCATGTTCTATCCCAGGAGATTGGGTACAGTTCCCTGTGCTATACATTAAGACCTCATTGCTTATCCATTCTAAATGTAACCTTTTCCTTCCTTTTACCCTTCAGGTGGGGTTTAACTGAGTTAGCTGTTCCTAGATTAAGTCTTTTTTTTTTCTTTTCATTCACACATTCATTGGTTGTTTGCTATGTGCTTGGAATACAGGAATGAGACATATCATATCTGCCCTCGAATTTATTGCAGTCCTAGTGTGGAAACAAATGTTCAGTTATAGTATTAGTACTGATATGTGCTGTAATAGAGATCAGTCTGGGCGATTACTCAGTAACTTAGAGAGTTGATTCTTAACCTAGACCAGGAGCTGGAAATATGTACTGAAGGAAGTTAGAGCTAAGCTACATTTCGGAAGATGTATGTGTGTAAGGTATGTGTGTGTGTGTGTGTGTGTGTGTGTGTGTGTGTGTGTGTGTTTAAGTGGGAATGTGGGGGAATTCAGAGAGCTGAGGGCTGAGGCTCAGAAAGTATGCAGAGGTTAAGTCATAAAGGGTCTTGTGTGTCGTGCTAAGGAGTATGAATTTGAAGACAGTGGAGAGCTTTTGAGGCATTATGAACCAGGAGTGATGTAATCATATTTTTAAATAACTGTGCTGATGATAACCACTTATAAATATGTTAATTTAATGAATCGATACAGACTATCACAGGGATGGAGTTATCTAGGCCCCGTTAAAGTGTAGTCTCAGCAGTATTGGCATCATCTGAGAGCTGTTAAAGATAAAGAATCTTCAGAAGTTCCCTTGTGCCTCAGTGGGTTAAGGATCTGGCATTGTCACTGCAGTGGCATGGGTTACTGCTGTGGTGTGGGGTTGATCCCTGGCCGGGGAGTTTTGCATGCTTGCGGCGTGGCCAAGAAAAAAAAAAAGGTAGACTCTTGGGATGTATTCCAGACTTGCTAAATTAGAATCAGCATTTTAACAAGATCTCCAGATAATTTGTAGGCATATTCAAGTTTAAGAAGCACTGATGGCTAGGATGACGGTCAAGCTTTAAGCAGTAGGTATGAAGATGCTAGGACAGATTGCAAGAGATGATGTGGAGAACATGTTCTTTCTATCTGGAGCACTCTTCTCATTCCCCTCCCCACCCAATGCACACCAGGTACCCCCGGCTCATCCGTTACCTTTCTTGGATGTGACACTCCCAGTACACATGATTGGTACTCTTGCCATGTACTCCCGTAGCAGCTTGTGTTTACCTTATCATTTTGCACACTTTTTGGGTAATTACTTATCTAATTGCCTCTCTCTCTCTCCTGCACCACCAGGGCAGGGACTGTCTTTCTTTGCTGCCTGGCACATGATAGGCACTCAATAAATATTTGTGGTTCGGGAGTTCCCATTGTGGTGCAGCGGAAACGAATTTGACTAGTATTGATGAGAATGCAGGTTCGATCCCTGGCCTCACTCAGAGAGTTGGGGATCTGATGTTGCCATGAGCTGTGGTGTAGGTCACAGCCACAGCTTGGATATTGCATTGCTGTGGCTGTGGTGTAGGCCGGCAGCTGTAACTCCAATTCGACCCCTAGCCTGGGAACTTCCATATGCCATGGGTGTGGTCCTAAAAAGCCAAAAAAAAAAGGAAAAGAATTGTGGTTCCATTGAATGTATTCACCATATCTAAGAAGAGAAGATGAATTTAAATGTGTTGTGATTAATAAGAATAGTAAATTATAAATATCATTATAAATATCATGACAAATTCCAGGCACCATTCTAAGTACTTTATATATGTTAATTTATTTGATCCTCTCAGCAATTCTATAAGGTAGATATTCTTTTTTTTTTTTTTTTGTCTTTTTGTCTTTTCTAGGGCTGCTCCCGCGGCATACAGAGGTTCCCAGGCTAGGGGTCTAATCAGAGCTGTAGCTTCCAGCCTGCACCAGAGCCACAGCAATGCCAGATCCGAGGCGCATCTGCGACCTACACCACAGCTCACGGCAATGCCAGATCCTTAACCTGCTGAGCGAGACCAGGGATCGAACCCGCAACCTCATGGTTTCTAGTCGGATTCGTTAACCACTGAGCCGTGACGGGAACTCCATATAAGGTAGATATTCTTAATGTGCCATTTTCCAGATAAGAAAACTAAGGAGGATAAGTAATTTGCCTGAAGTTACACAGTTGGTAAGTGATGACTGAAGATTCAAATCCATCTGGTACTACTCTTCTATGTCTAGTGTTGAACAAAATAGTTGGCACAATGCTAAGTGCTCTTATGTATTTCTATGTATTCTTTACTCTTTATAACTTCAGTATGAGGAGGGTTTTATTCTCTTTTACGGATGAGAAAGCAAAGGCTCAAAAAGTTATATAGCTTACCTAAAGATACACAGCTAGTAAGTAATGGAGCCAGTCTTTAAACCTAGGAGTTCCTGTTGTGCGTGGCTCAGCAGAAACAAATCCGACTAGGAACCATGAGGTTTCAGGTTTGATCCCTGGCCTTGCTCAGTGGGTTAAGGATCCGGCATTGCCGTGAGCTGTGATGTAGGTGGCAGACTTAGCTCGGATTTGGCGTTGCTGTGGCTCTGGCATAGGCAGGCAGCTATAGCTCGATTAGATCCCTAGCCTGGGAACCTCCATATGCCACAGGTGCGGCCCTAAAAGGACAAACAAACAAACAAACAAAAATACCCAAGCTTATATAACTCTAAAGCCTGTGGTCTTTCCCAGTACTGATATGTCTCCATGTGGAGCCTAAAATACCTGTGGGATATGAGTCTTAAGATTACTGAGGAACCAAGAAGTAGGAAGCCTAATATTTAAGTTGTGGGGTCAGAGGATTGAACAACTCCAGTTGCTCTGGTAATGTGGGCATTTCAAGTTTGAAGGGGCGAGGGAGATTTAAAGCCTAGCAGATTTCAGCCAGCCTTATAATTGACCAGCTGGAACTTTGAACTCGGTGGTAAGAACCTTAGCCTCTGCAATAAGCTAAGTCACTTAGATGACTAAGGAGTAGTTACTGCTTTTTCTTATGGCCTCAGAGAAACCGGGTGGATGAGAAATACTGAAATATCAGAACTGGAAGGAACCAGCTCTAACCTTCCACAGTGCCCTCTTACCCACTTCCCACTTATTTTGTAATAAGGAAACTGAAGAGGAGAGTAATTAGGTGACTTGCCAAAATCTAATAAAACCATTAGTGACAAGTCAGGAATAGAGGACCAGTCACAATCTTGTCTTCCTTGCCCTGTGCCTTATGACTTGCTAGGCTCCAGACTTATCACCTCCTATTTAAAACTCTTCTGCCATTGTAGTTACTTCTTTACCACTGCCTGGTTCGTTCTTTCTTTCTTTCTTTCTTTCTTTCTTTCTTTCTTTCTTTCTTTCTTTCTTTCTTTCTTTCTTTCTTTCTTTTTTTCCTCCGTTATTTGCCTGGTTCTTTTTAACTTTGGCCCTGGAGATATTAACTTCCTGTCCTTTACCCTCCAGCCCCAAGCAGGTGGTCACTCTGGCTTGCCCTCACTTACTTAATGATGGTGCTTGTATCAAATCATTACTGGTAGGGGGGAGTTTCCTGGTGGTCTAGTGGTTAGGATTCAGTGCTTTCACCACTGCAGCCTAGGTTCAATCCCTGGTCTGGGAACTGAGATCCCACAGTAAGCTGCTGCATGTCAAGCCCCGCCCTACCCCCCAAAAAAGTCACCATTGGAAGGAACACTATTGGCACATAGAGCTTCAAGTTGATGTTCTTGCAATGAAATGAGATTCTTTGGAGCTGTTCACACACTGGGTCAATTTTTGTAAAGCTTGAAGGCTGCAGGAGCAGGTGCAGTTTCTGTAACCTTTTCAAATTGCAAGATCCTAAATGCTAAGTGTAGTTATTATAGATAATGGTGCGCAGGGGCCTCACTCTTGCCCTTGCTATAGGTATATCTTCTAAGGCACAGTAGGGTAAAATTAAATCAGATTGAAAACAACTTTATAACTAGTATTTACACCAATACCCTGTGCCTTATGCAGTCCCACTCAGTTAATAGACCTTCAGTTCTTGAATGTAATAGCTACTGTTTTATTTTTGTTTCAGAGTCATTACAGATATAGTTTTCAAAGGAAGTCTATTTTAGTTAAAACATACACTGACAACAAAAACAAAAAAAGTTACAGCTAAAATGACATTTAATTTAGCCTGCTAAAGTTATATCTTTTACTTATGCTTATTCTTTTATTCCCAACCAAAAGTCTATGTTTTAGCACTACCATGAGGCCAGTCATCTTCCATTTATTTATTTTTTATTGAAAAAGTATAGTTGATTTACAGTGTTGTGTTAATTTCTGATGTACAGCAGAAAACGTCTTTTGGCCTTGATTTGTTCTGAAAAGCTTCCTTATGATACAGATCATAATGGATTATAATTGATGCAGATCAAGCAGTGGAAAGCAGATTGTATATTCTTGCAGTGATAATATTATAATTAAAGACTAAAAACCTATTAAGGACTCACCACAAATAAGTCGTTGCTTTGGTCGGTAGTATAACGAAGCCTTGGTAGATATCATAATGTTCCAAATCCTATAAAATGGACATAAATATGTAGAACACATTGGCTCTGCAAGTTGCCCCAGAGTATTATAAGGTATATGTACAGCATACAAGATTGGACAGTGTCTTAAGCCCACACCGAATGCCAGACACTCGAGGCAAATCAAAGCTAAGCCCTGAAGAGCCTGGGATCTAATGAGGGATAACACACACACACACACACACACACACACACACACACACACACAACTGAAATATGAGGAAAGGTGAAAATAGTGTTGTGACAAAGTAACAGTATTAGAGAAAAGAGATAACTTTTTTTTAGGTTAGATTCTGTGGCAGAATGAATGCGTTTCAGTTTGAGAAAATGCATGAGCAAAGGCATCAAGGTGGCAAAGGAGACAGCATAACAATGACATGAGTAAGAGCGACCATTTATTAAGTATCTACACTTTATTGCTATTATTTTTATTGCCACACACATGGTGTATGGAACTTCCTGCACCTTGGATTGAATCCAAGCCACAGCTGCAACCTACACCACAGCTATAGCAATGCCAGATCCTGTAACACACTGCACGGAGCTGGGGATCAAAGCTATGCCTCCGCAGCGACCTGAGCACCTGCAGTTAGATTCTTAACCCACTGCATCACAGCAGGAACTCCCATGTGCACTTCAAAAAATCCTTGCATCAATCCTGTGAGAGGACTATTATTATTTCCATTGTATGGATTAGAAAACTGGAGTTTGGGGAGTTCCCTGGTGGCATGCTGTCACGTGGGTCTGATCTCTGGCCAGGGAACTTCTACATGCCATGGGTGCAGCCGAAAAGAAAAGAAAACTGGAGGTTTAGAAAGGTTAGTTACATGTCAGCCAGCATTTGAACCGAGGTCTGTTTAACTCCAAGACCAGTGCTCTTAGCTTCTCTCTTGTACAGTCTACCTTTAGGAGATGGCAGGTAATACAGCTTACCTGGGGATACAGGGTATATAGGGATAATAAGCAGTGGGAGATCCTCCTGGAAGTGATTTACAGAGGGTTTTTAGGAGGCAATAAAAATGGACAGGGAGGAAGAGATGAGAGGCTTGGTAGGAGGGCTCAAAAACCATTAGTAACCAATTGTTCTGGGCACTGGGGAAAAGGGAGAAATCGAACATGACTGAGGTTTTATATCTGGGTGACTGAAGGAACAGTGAACAGTGATAGAAGAGTGAGAAGAAACTTGTTTGAAGGGTGGGCGGAAAGGAAAGATGGGGCAATCATTTTTAAATATGTTGCATTTAAAACCCAGGTGAGGCGTTCCCATCGTGGTGCAGTGGTTAACGAGTCCGACTAGGAAACATGAGGTTGCAAGTTCGATCCCTGCCCTTGCTCAGTGGGTTAAGGATCCAACATTGCCATGAGCTGTGGTGTAGGTCGCAGACAAGGCTCAGATCCCTTGGCCCTAGAAAAGGCAAAAAGACAATAAATAAATCAATAATAAATAAATAAATAAAATAAAAGGGAGAGCAGACAGAGGACAGTAAACGGAGGTTGCTTTGTCCAAATTAACCTGCTCTCAGAGGGCCTTATCAAAATTGACACCCTGACCTCAAATCGCTCCTGCATTTCATCGACCTTCTATATCTTGCCATCACTCAAATTGCTTTATTCCATAGCTCTTCTATGACTACAGCTTCCTATACTTCCTCCGCTGCTGTTCTCTCTTGGTATTCTGTCTCCACCTGCCCTGTGATCTCTGATCCTTTGACACCTCTGCATTCACCTGGCCCAGCAAGTCCCCATCTGTTTTCAGTTGTCTTTCTCTCTAAGCATGGACCCCCAGGTCAGTCATCTGAATTCTGCCCTTTCCAGCATCTTAGAGTAATACCTCTTCCCCTAGAAGTTACCTTCCTGTCTTCTGTTCCATATCCAAAGAACCATTCTTTTAACCAGTGAAAGCCCTCAAGGGCCATGAACCTATAATCCTAATTGTAATATTATGACTCTCAGCTCCAGAGAAATCATCCTCTGCAATGGGAATTAACACTGTAAAGAGTCCCTGGTCCTTGAAGGAGACCAAAGCAGGCATATCTTGTTGGGCTTCCTTTGTGCCTGAAATCTGTGGTACTCTTATTGGATAATATGGTACTCTAGTTTTGTCTTATTTCCAAACTTCCAAAGTGTGTACAGAGTGGGAGCAGGTATGGGGACATAAGGAGGAAGCAGCCCTGAGGTCCCTTAAGGTGGTAGTGTATGTGACGGCTCTGTTGACATGCTGTTTCTCTCTGAAACCAATCCTGTGAGTAAAAGCTAGCATTAGATAGGGACTTTGAGGCAGCCCTAGTCTTTAAAAAATTTTTTTTCTTTTCATGGCTGCACCTGTGGCATACAGAAATTCCTGGGCCGAGGTCAAATCAGAGCTGTAGCTGTGGCCTATACCACAGCCACACCAGATCCTTAACCCACTGAGAGAGGCCGGGAATCAAATCCACACCCTCACAGAGACAATGTTGGGTCCTTAACCTGCTGAGCCACAGTGGGTACTCCCTTTTTTTAAAATTGAAGTATAGTTGTTTGGGAAATTATGTTAGTCTCAGGTATACAGCAATATTTTTATAGATTATACTCCATTTAAAGTTATTTAGAAGGGGATTCCCATTGTGGCTCAGCAGGTTGGGAACCCACATAGTGTTCGTGAGAATGTGGGTTTGATCCCTGAAAGCTGTGGCGTAGCTCGCAGATGCAGCTTGGATCCCATGTTGCTGTGGTTGTGGTGTAGGCCGGCAGCTGCAGTTCCAATTCAGCGCCTAGCCTGGGAACTTCCATTTGCTGCAGCTGTGGCTCTAAAAAAAAAAACAAAAAAAAAACTTATGTTGGCTATATTCCCTGTGCTGTACCTTCTATCCTTGTAGACTACAAAAGTAGAGAAAACACGAGTGGTTACCAGAGGGGAGGGGGAACGTGGGGAGGGGCAAAATAGGGGTAGGACACTAAGAGGCACAAACGGGTATGTGTAAAATAAAGGGGCAGCACTGGTCTTGACTCGAAACCCTGGCTCCCCCTAAACCTGCCCACACCGTGGTAGCTCTTGACTAGCCTCAGGGAAGCAGCTCATCCACCCAGGGCATCTGTCTTCTGGCAGCACAGGGAGCCAGCAGAGGGAGTTGTGGTCCCAGAACTTTCTTCAGAGCTAAGTTCTGGTTTTGCTAGAGATCATCCCTGGCGCCATCTGAATCTCCTGTGCAATAAGAATTTAACTTGAGTTATGCCTGAGTGTGGTGCCAGATCCCCGGTGTGAGTAGATGGGGAGCTTCTGCATAACTGTTTAAACTTGAAAGCCATAAGGAACTCTTGATTTCAAGGAAACGCCTGTTTACTCTACAGATCCAAATCGAGCAACTCTGGAGACATGGGTGTGCCTTCTTGACCTCGATCCTTATTGATCTTGGTATCAGCACCTCCGATGACGTGTTCCAAGGGGCGGGAGAAAATTAACAAATGCCTTACACACTGGCAAGGAAAGGGCGCCTGACTATTGTTGCTGCAGAAAATCCCCTTGGGGGAGGTGGGGAGAGAGTGTTCGGGTAGCCGTAAACAGTGAGTGCCCAGTAGGAAGTTGAGTGCCCAGATGCAGAACCTTGCATCGGCTCTGGTTTGAATCAAAAGCAGAAGATTTGAAGTAAGGGCCAGTGAGGGACTTGTCAGGCAGTTGACTAATGATCTTGACTTTAATAGGAAGCCTCTGTGAAAGGAGAGGCCGCTTCTGCTAGATATTGTGAACTTCTGAATCACTAGGTTTGGTTCTGCTTTGGGGCACTCAGAAAACCCTGGCCTTTCCAAACCAGCTTTCCCTTTTGCTTCAGGACATATATTACCCAAGGCTGCACTATGGAGAATTGGGACGGTAAAGAGGGCACCTCAGCTTTTCACGTGCCTGAGTGGATGGTGAGTTTTTTGGTCACTTTGCTTTTCCTTGCGTTTCTTGATAATGAGGCAGCCATTTCTGACAGGTGACAGGGATCACTTGTGAGAAGTCCCTACCAAAACCTGAGCTTGGGAAAACAGTTATTACTCTAATTTTTGATCGGTTCCTATTTCCTGGGTCACCTTTGCTGCTTTCTCTTCTTTTTTTTTCAACCCCTGTTTTTTAATTATGAGCGCGCTGGGAAGGTCTGAGAGCTGCCTGGTCCGTCAGCATATTGCCCGGTTGTCTGCTCTGGGCTGGAGCTTCCCCTCTGCTGCTGGTGCTGTGCATGGATTGTGTTATCCTGTGATTGCTTTGCATTCTGTTTGGAAGCTGATGCTTAGTTTATTCCTCGTGGGGTAAAGAAAAATAATAGTGGGGGGGGGGAACAAAAACAAAAATAGAACTTATAAACATGATGCTCTAACTTTGAAAAGACTTAAGACATTTCTCTCCTATCCGCCCATTTTTCTCCTGCCAGTCAAAACATTTCCCCAAATTTCCTTTGTACGTGTCTTTCTAAAATGCAGGAACTATGTAGCTTTCTTGGTAATATTCTTCAAAATACTTTATTTGCCTGGTAAATATTTTGCTTGTTTGTTTTGGGATTTTTTTGTTTGCTTTGGTTTTGGGGTTTTTTTAAAATATAATTATAATAAGGACTTATTTGTTGATAAGAACTAGCACATAAAACTTTATATTTTATTTTTTTATTTTTTGTCTTTTGTCTTTTTGTCTTTTGTTGTTGTTGTTGTTGTTGTTGTTGCTATTTCTTGGGCCGCTCCCGCGGCATATGGAGGTTCCCAGGCTAGGGGTTGAATTGGAGCTGCAGCCACCGGCCTACACCAGAGCCACAGCAACGCAGGATCCGAGCCGCGTCTGCAACCTACACCACAGCTCACGGCAACGCCGGATCGTTAACCCACTGAGCAAGGGCAGGGACCGAACCCGCAACCTCATGGTTCCTAGTCGGATTCGTTAACCACTGCGCCACGACGGGAACTCCTTTTTTTATTTTATTATTATTTTTTTTTGTCTTTTGTCTTTTTGTCTTTTGTTGTTGTTGTTGTTGTAAAACCTTATATTTTAGATCTAACTTTAAATTTTTATTTGAAAACAGCAACTGTCCTCGTGTTCTTAACTGTCTGCTTTCTTCCAGGTTTAGACTGATTTCTCTTGTTTTGTTGAAATTTTTATTTATTATTATTCAATGAATTTTATTACATTTATGGTGGTACAGCGATCATCACAACCAAATTTTATAGCATTTCCATCCCAAACCCTCAGTGTATCCCCCACCCCCCAACCTGTCTCATTTGGAAACCATAAGTGTTTCAAAGTCTGTGAGTCTAGACTGATTTCTTACATTCTGTATACCAGTTTGTGTGATATATATATATATTTCCTTATTGAAAATTGGTTAGACTAATAACATATTGCAAGTTCTTTTCAGTGTTTATGGAATTATGGACTTAGAGAAATAACCATCGATAATAAGACTGAATATACAGTAGACCTAACAGAAGCCCAACTGATGAGACCACGTTTCAACTCCTGTAACAACTATTGTTTATTATTTTTGTTGGGTTTATTACTTTTGTTCTTGTCCTTAATGTTATTCCAGAACCTTGTGCTCAGTTTTAAAACATTGGATCAAAAGAAATCCTCCCCACCCACAAGTTTATTTTAAATAATGTAATGTTTTAGAATTAATGGAAAGGTTTCAAGTAATAATTCTAGTCGGGTTTTAAGTTTGTTTTTGAATCTCCAGCCACTCACTAATAATAAAGGGGAGTAGGAATTCTGGTTTTCTTAGGTGAGGGTCCACATTAAGATATTAACCTTTGGCAATTCTATAAAGGAATGTTACAGAAGAATTCCACAGAACACTAGTGTGCCAGTTTAGAATGAACGCAGGTTTTATGGTGACCCTTATTCTCATAAAGAATACACGGAAGCACATCCTCTCAAGAGGAGCTTCTACTGGACTTTTACCTACTTACCTTACTTACCTTCCTTTTACTTTCGTGAACAAGGTAACTGTCCTAAAGGACTTAGTGTGACTGTTACTCAAAAGATATTACCTAAGGCTTCCCAGTTTTTAGAAATCGTTCTTTAATAAAGCACAACTCTGCTTTTTTTTTTTTTTTTTTTTTTTTTCAGTGTAGCACCTTTCTTATTTAGTGACTTCCTGGCCCCCCTCACTCAAAAACCAGGAAAATATCTTTCTTTTTTTTTAAGGGCCACACCTGCAGCATATGGAGGCTCTCAGGCTAGGGGTCTGATCGGTCTATACCACAGCTCACAGCAACGCCAGATCCTTAACCCACTGAGTGAGGCCAGGGATTGAACCCAAGTCCTCATGGATACTAGTTGGGTTTGTTACCACTGAGCCACAGCAGGAACTCCAGGAAGATATCTTTAATCAGTAAATTTTTTAAAACAGCAATGAGAAAAAGTAGAGAGGAGCTTGTCTTCAGTAACTCGGTTTCTCATCTGCTCTCCTTCCCCTGCCAAAGATTGAGGCTTTCTTTCAGATACTATGTTAAGTTGTTCATTTCTGACCTGGCCTGGAAGTGCTTCATTAGGCTGCCACCCATATCCACTAAGCCACCAAAGTGAGCCTCGGAGCACCCTCTGGTGTATTTGCCTCTAGATTGCCAGACCTTACCTGTGAGGTCCTTTTCTTCCCCCAAGAGAAAACGCTGGAGCCAGTTACCACATTAGGTGAAATTTTCAATTTAAGAAAGCTTTAACAAACGTCTGACACAGGTTCCAGTTTACATATTAATGTAATGAAATTCCCACTGAGACTATCCCTGCCCCAAAGGAAATATGACGAGGCTCTCAAACCTTCTTTCAGGGGGCAGATTTAGCAGAGAAAGTACATTATAATACCTTCCTCTTTTGGTGAAAAGGAACTCGCATACCCCTCAGAGAATAGTGCTCAAAACCACAGACAGCAGCTGACAGTACTCACATATCTGATTCCCAGCAGAGAAATAAGCCAGAACGACGTTTGAAGAACCCCAGTCTTGAGAATTGACAAGGCAGGGCTTCGAGTTAACATTCCATCAGTCACTGGAAAACTGCTAGAACCTCTGCTCCTCAGCTATTTTCATGTGCTGGGTTTTCTTAGCCCTGTTCATGCAGTTTTACTTCCACAAGGTTGGGAAGCTCATCCATTTAAAGATTGTCCTTATTAATGTTTTTCTTCCCCTGAGAAATCTTTAGTCCCTAGTGGTAGGTGAGAAATACCTCCTCTTATGTGCATGGAGATCAGCAGTAACCTTTTTTTTGGTTTCTACATCTTATTATTTCCTCCTCCCACTCAGCCTTTCTTGGTACTTTTCCGTAGGAAATCTGATTGACTTTCTTGAGTATCCAGCCAGCTGGTTACCCGATTTTCTTTTGGCTAGAAGTAATCCCTTTTATAGGTGAAGAATTTGTTCCAGCAGCTCATTTGGCTTGGAAGGGAGAAATGTCTCTAAGAATGCTTGAGCCATACCTACTTGGAAATGAGACATAAACCTCTAATAGTAGTAGAGGTAGCTTGACTATAACTCTGGGTCAGGATTGACACTTAAAGCTGAGAACCATTTGAGAAACTGATGAAAACTGCGGACCCTCTCTCCAGGAAAACATACCCATGCACAAAAATTTACATTCTATTTTACAGTGTCTAGAAATCCATGGGCTCTCGATGAAGAACTTCTGACCTAAAAAAAAAAAAAAAGTTAATATTTTATACTTGTGTATCATTATGTCATCTCCAAAACCCTCTCACATAATTCTTTTCTTTTTTTGCTTTTTAGGGCTGCACCCGAGGCATATGAAGGTTCCCAGGCTAGGGGTCAAATCTGAGTTACAGCTGCTGGCCTATACAGCAATGCAGGATCTGAGTCATGTCTGCGACCTACACCACAGCTCACGGCAACATCAGATCCCCAACTCACTGATTGAGGGCAGGGATGGAACCCACATCCTCGTGGATACTAGTCCAATTCGTTTCTTCTGAGCCACAATGGGAACTCCTCATTATTTTGTTTTCTTAGCACACATTTGAGATAGACACAGTAGGTATTATTGTTCCTATTTTGCAAATGAGGATTACAGATGTTAAGTACTGGAAATGTTAAGAAATGGAGATACAGAGAGAGAACTCTGATCACCACCCTTTATAATACTGCTTTATGTACTTGAAAAGGAATGAATTTGTTTCTCCCAGCATGCTCCTCTATAGGGCAAACAGATCGTCTATTCTCTCGCTGAGTCCTATTTCTCTTTATGTGTTGACCAGCTGTTCTTAACAGCCTTAAAGTTTGGAAATCACAATTAGACCCAGTTCCCTTCTCCCCTATGTTGGGTATAAAGAAAGGATCACCCCATTCCATTCTCTGATCTTTGAAATAACCTTTTCTTTTCTGCCTGTGAATGTGCCTCCATGGTTGTAACCACAGATAGGATAACATGGTTGGTTAAGGAGAGAGTCTAGAGAGGGCGGTTTTCTTCATACTTGGAGAAGTGTTAGCGCAGTGGTTCTCAAAGTTGTCCTCAGACCTGGAGCATTAGCATCAACGGGAAGCATGTTAGAAATACAAAATCGGAGTTCCTGTCATGGCTCAGCGGAAACCAATCCGACTGGGAACCGGATGAGTTTTTAGGTTCGGTCCCTGGCCTCGCTCAGTGGGTTAAGGATCCGAGGTTGCTGTGAGCTGTGGTGTAGGTCGCAGATACAGCATGGATCTGGCATTGCTGTGGCTGTGGTGTAGACCAGCAGCTGTAGCTCCAATTAGACCCCTTGCCTGGGAACCTCCATATGCTGTGGGTGCAGCCCTAAAAAGCAAAAAAAAAAAAAAAAAAAAAAAAAAAAGGCAAAATCTGGGGCCCCACCCAGTTTACTAAATCAGAAACCCTGGATAGGGGTCCAGCAGTTCATTTTACTGAGCCTACGGGGTGATTTTGATGCAGCTAAAATTTGAGAACTGCCTTGTTAGGTAAACTTGTTAAGTGGGAAGGCTTTTCCAAGAGTATCCTAAAATGTCTTCTGATTGTGTTTTGTATAGATCTGTAGCCCCTCTGCTCAAGCCTAGTGACTTAAGCCATTAGACCAAGGAGTTCCTTTACACCTGAGTGAGGAAAATGAGGAACCAGCTGAAAATGTACTAGGGTAAAGAGACTTGGTTAGGAAGAGCAGAAATTTAGAGACTCATCAAGCAAGCAGAAAAATAATTTTGTGAAATTGTGAATAAGAAATCAAGATTGTCATGGGTGATAGTGAACATCAATATTTGAGTTCAGTTAATTTTCATTTCAATTTTTGATAGTGATATTGAGCAACATTGCCAATTAAAGGGCTGTTAGATTTCAAATTCTTAGATGATTTAGCCATTTTTTAGAATTGTGGGTTTCGGGGGGGGGGGTTGTTTGTTTTTGTCTTTTGAGGGCCGCACTTGAGGCATATGGAAGTTCCCAGACTAGGGGTCTAATTGGAGTTACAGCTGCCAGTCTACACCACAGCCACAGCAATGCAGGATCCGAGCCTCCTCTATGACCTACACCACAGCTCACAACAACACCGGATCCTTAACCCACTGAGTGAGGCCAGGGATTGAACCCATGTCCTCATGAATGCTTGTCAGGTTCATTAACCACTGAGCCACGAAGGGAACTCCTGGAATTGTGGTTTGGTCAGAGCCCCAGGATCATCTGGGATGATGTGATTTCTGAAACCCATTCTGATAATAAAGTAAATTTAAGGAGTAATTTTAAATTAAATAGATTCAAGATAAACTAAGAGCAGTGAGGTAGGCTAGCAGAACCTGGGTTAGGACCAGGGGAGTTTCTGGTCTTCTGTTCCAGAAGGTGTGGTATAGTGGAGAGAGCTTCACCTCTGACCTTTGGCCCACATTCCAGTCCCACTTCCTTGCTGGGAGCCCTCGGGCAAATCATTTGTTCTCTCACAGCTGCACTTTCCTCATTTATCAAATGGGGATAATGATGCCTATTTTTAAAAATTCTTGCACTGATTAACAGAAGTAACATATCCATAGGGCTCTTCATAATAGGCACTTAATAAAGATTAGTTCTCTTCCTCTTATTCTGTTCTTCTAGGGAACTTTTCTCTCAAAATAAAGATTATCCTTAAAAAAGAATCTAGCATTTTATGTTCTTTCTTGTGCTCAATTCAATTTTTGCTACTGTTTTTTTGTTTTTTGGCCACACCTGCCACATGCAGAAGTTCCTGGGCCAGGGATGGAACTCAAGCCACAGTGGTGACAATGCCAGATCTCTAACCATTAGGCCACCAGGGAACTCTTAAGCACTCATTTTTTAAGGAGGAATTCAAATCCCATTTCCACCTCTATTTCTGTAACATACAGTTGAATATAACTTTCCTTTTCACTGGGTCCCATTCAGAAATCAACAAATAAATAATGTGATTCCTTCCCCTTTTTTCTTTCTTTCTTTCTTTTTTTTGCTTTTTTAAGGCCGAATCCATAGCATATGGAAGTTCCCAGGGTAGGGGTTGAACTGGAGCTGCAGCTGCCAGCCTACACCACAGCAATAGCAATGTGGGATCCAAGCCGTGTCTTCTACCTACACCACAGCTCATGGCAATGCCAGATCCTTAACCCAAGGAGCAATGCCAGGGATCAAACTGCATCTTCATGGATGCTGGTCAGGCTCATTTCTGCTGAGCCACAGTGGGAACAACTCCTGCCCTTTCATTTGACTATTTGATATGTAACAAGGTCTTCGTGATTCTAGAGGTTCTGAAAGAATATGAAATTTAAAACCATAGTCACATCTTCCATGAAAAAGATTTTCAAAAAAAGTTTTTTTAAAAAAAGCAAGCAGATCACTCAGCACTAATCTGCAGCAGTCTTAAAATGGGACTAGAAACCAAATGTCAAAACCTATACATAAGATGCACAATTAAGAGTAAAGCAATTACTTTACTGAGAGAATTGATTTCCTTTGTGACAGAGCTGAAACCAGTGTCCCCAGTCTGACTAACCCAAGGACATAGTGTAGGGTAGGAGCTGACTGAGCACTTGGCACCAATTTTTTTTCTTACCATCTTAATAAATTCCCTCATTGTTTTAGTGCCTCTATAGTTAATTTTTTTCTAATGAGACTAGGTTAACTAAAGTCATCTGACATGGAAAAGGCGGAGGTAAGGTTAAAAAGGAACCTAATTAGCAAGTTAATTATAGCAGGCAAAAAAGTGCACCAGTTATATAAATAAGCTATTGTTATGCGCATGCAAGTTGGGCCTTGTCAAGGGACTTGTTAAGGTTTAGAGGTCAAAGGATCCGTGTAATTAGGTGTTTAGAAAAAAAATAATAAAAGCAAAACAGCCACTAGAATTTGGAAAGGCCAAAGAGCCACTAACAGAAGTGCCTTATTAAACTGGGCTCTGCTGCTGGAGGGGTTGTTGGAGCTGCTTCAGGGTTTCCCCCCTCCATCACCACCACCAAAAAAAAAAAAAAAAAAAAGAGAGAGAGAGAGAGAAAGGAAAGCTAGCTCGAACCAGAGCCAACAGAATTGCTGATGAGGAAAGTTTAAAGGCCTAGGCACAAGGGTCCCTGGACTGGAGAGGTGGCAGTAGGGCTGGTAATGTCACTATGCTGAGCAACAAGAAGAAATACATTGTCAGTGGCAACTCTGGGATTAAAGCCCAGGTGAGGCTAAGCTCTTACTTACCAGTCTTGCTCCTGCTATAGCCATTACTGTAAAAGGCCAGCTGCTTTTTCCCTCCTTTCCTGCTTTTGTCCCTTCTTCTGGCGTAAGGTGAGCTGCCGTTCTCCTGAGAGTGTCTTCCCTTCTTTGCCTTGATGCCTGTTGGAATTAGGCAGATCCCTTTGAAACGGATAAGGAAGGTTACCTTAAAGGACTGATTTTCAGATAGGGAGGAAAGTTAGGCCTCGAATCAGTACGACAAGTGGGGTGGGAAGATTACTGTGTTACAAGTAAGAGTGAAGAATGTAACGGCACTTAGCTATTGGAGGGAGGTGGGCATCAGGGATGGGTTGTCAGTAAAAGATAAATATTTATTCCTTGGGAAAATTGTATAACTTATTGTATGTAAGTGGTCAGTCTCTTTCTAATATTCTTCCATCTTGAAAAAAAAAAATTGAGCTCAGTGCCTACCAAGTAAACAAGATTTACCTGGTAAATCCCACAGTAGAAAAAGCCTACATAGCCTAGTCTTTAGTGCCAAAAGATAGCCTAAACTTGACCTGGGCAGGAGGGATTGCTATAAATGGAGACTTTATAGAGAGGAAAGCTCAGTTTAAGAAAACTGGTTTGAGATGATGTTGCAGCTAGATGGCTACAAGGTTTAGTCTTGTTGGGGTAAATGGATGTGTGCCCACCCACCCCAACCCTACAAATCTAGAGAAGTAGAGTGACTGGCCCCCTCTAGTGGTGTGTCGGGGGTGGGGGCGTAGTACCTACCCAAGGTAGTGTTTATCTGTTGTTCTTTAAAAGTAGGCACTGTTACAATTAGTGACTCATTGTGCTCTTTGGAAAGTCAATAACTACTCCTTTTCACAGATAAGCCGATAAAAAAGAATAAAGACGTATCATTGTCTTGAACAAGCCTGTTGGAATGGAAGCCAGAGTTTTGAGCTTGATGGCTGTTCCCCTCCCCATCATCTTGCCCACCTTCTACCCCTTGCCAACTTTTTTTTTTGGCCCTTAAAAATTCTTTTAACTTTAAACTTGGCTTATGGCTACCATATTTACTTAATATTTAATCAAGTACAGAAGGCGAAGCCAGAGTTAAGATTCATTGTTTCAGTGCATGGTTGTATCAGGCGTTTGTGCCAGCAGATATAAGGGTGAATACATAGCTCCTGCCTAGTTTGTACAGGCTGCTGGTAGGTTTGTACAGGATTCAGTGTGATAAGTGCTATGATAGAAGTCCATAGGAGTTCTTGTACATCCCATGTGAGTGCATAGAAAGAACACTTTATCTTTTTGTCTTTTTTTTTTTTTTGCTATTTCTTGGGCCGCTCCCGCGGCATATGGAGGTTCCCAGGCTAGGGGTCCAATCGGAGCTGTAGTCTCTGGCCTACGCCAGAGCCACAGCAACGCGGGATCCGAGCCGCGTCTGCGACCTACACCACAGCTCACAGCAACGCTGGATCCTTAACCCACTGAGCAAGGCCAGGGATCGAACCCGCAACCTCATGGTTCCTAGTCGGATTCGTTAACCACTGCGCCACGACGGGAACTCCCACTTTATCTTTTTGGAATAGATCGCTACTTTAGCAAAATAATTTTGCCATCTTTCACTTTGGGAAAAGCTTCTGATCCAATGATTCTTCCTATTGCTGACAACAAACCCTAAAGTACTACATGGGCTTTATTGTTATAGCTGTGAAATGCTGTGAATTCCCCTCAAAGGCATGCAGAACTAATGTGATTTGGCCCTTGGTTGGTCCCCTTGACTGCACATTCAAATGACTCAGCAGTCACCTCTCACTGAAGGAAATGGACCAGCACTTGCTGCTTTCCCTGTGGTCTGCTGTCTCTGTGTTCTGCCCCTCAGGGAACCATTGTTTTATCATGAAAGGCAGAGTCAGTTGTCAGATCTTTGATCCTTCCTGCCTCCGTGCCAGTAGGATCCAGAATAATCTAAGCAATTATGCAAGCATTCAATTAGGGGAAAAGAAAAAAAAAGCTATTTGTTGAATAATGATATGAATTGTAAAGTATTCTAAAGTATCACTGGAACTTCCAACAATAGGAAAAAGATAAAATTCTAAGAAAGTCGTCATCAGGTATTGTCCAAAATGCAACCTCCAGAATATTGACGTTTACACATATCCTGTCCAGTTATCCATTCCTACATCTGCGATAGTTAATAAATGATCAGTCCCATGGCTTTTAGTATTTTGTGAACTGAACATTAAAAATAATAAATTAATCTTTATTGATTAGTACTGACAAGCTAATTAACACATTTTAGAAAGTATTTAAAAAGCTAGAGTGAGTACCTGCAGGAGTTATAAGAACAGTGAACTTGGAGTTCCCGTCATGACTCAGCAGAAACTAATCTGACCAGCATCCATGAGGATGCAGGTTCAATCCCTGGCCTTGCTCAGTGGGTTAAGGATCCGGTGTTGCTGTGAGCTGTGGTGTGGGTCGCAGATGCAGCTCAGATCCCAAGTTGCTGTGGCTGTGGCGTAGGCCGGCAGCTATAGCTCCGATTCGACCCCTAGCCTGGGAACCTCCGTATGCCGCAGATGTGGCTGTGAAAAAAAATAAAATAAAATAAAGAACAGTGAACTTGTAGGAGTGGGAACTAGGAAAGAGGGTATTGAATCTTCTACTGTGTTTCACAGTCTACACACATCGTTTCATGCAACCCTCTCTAAAACTTTTGAAGTATTTTTATCTTTGTTGTATTTTTGAGAAATGAGAATCAAAAAGCATCTTGATGAATGTCACATAGCTAATGCGTGGCACAGCCAGAATTTGAATGCAGCTCCAGGAAGCTCTGTACGAAGAGAAAGCCTTTTTTCTTTTTTCTTTTTTTCTCCATTACACCATACCATTTACTGAGCATCTTAAAACACCTGAAGGCAGGTCACTTTACCTTACAGTTTCTCATCTTAGACATACGAAGATTGGAATAGATCATCTCAAAGATTCTTTCCAGCTTTAATTTTCAGTGAAACTCTAGAAGGGATTTCGGAATATGACTCAATTTTCTAAACATGTATTTTAACCAGACTATCCCATTCTCTTTTTTATTGCAGAAGATATATAGTTAGAGAGTAGATCAAGGATTTAAATTTGATAGAAACAGAGTAGGTAAAGAATGAAAAATCATTCTCTCCAGAGTCTTAACATTCCCGGTGAGGGTGGGTACAATCAGATCCCCTGTTAGGGAAGGTAAAGCCTTGAACTGCTGTTTCCAAGGGGAGGGTCTCTTCCTTTATGTGACTAGAGTTCTTTTCCTCAGCAGATCCAGTTCGCTGACCAGAAGCAAGAATTCAATAAACGTCCCACCAAAATTGGACGTCGCTCTCTGTCTCGCTCCATTTCTCAGTCATCTACTGACAGCTACAGCTCAGGTGAGTACCAAACTGCTGTGGGCCTCCCTGTGGAGGCCAGTTAGGTGATCACCAGACCCTCCTGTCTATCCAAGGCTGAGTAAGCTCGATCAAGCCTGTGCTTTGGTGTAAACACTTTGATTCTCAGTTGAAATTCAGACCAAAATTCTAGATGGACTTGTTGGATTCCTGTCGGGGATTCAGAGTGGAGCTTAATAGAGCCTCCTCTTCCAATAAAAGCAGAAGGGAGTGATTAAGAAAACTGAGCTCTGATTCTTCAGAGGGTGAGATTATGTTGCTCACTGAGGACCTTCACTGAACAGAATGTGTGAAAACTTGCGTTTTTTTCCATTCTTTGAAAGTAGAAGAGGGGTTCCCCATGCCTCCATCTGATGCCTGGAGAAACAGTGAAACCTTTGTAGCTAGTCAAGTGAGCCCTTAGCCTTCTCTTCTAAGCTAGGACACTCATTGTATTGTTTGTTACCCCCTCCTTTCTTGCAGTGCCATTAATTCCAATATATGAGCCATGGGCCTGCATCATCATTTAATGCCAGATGAATATTGACATGTGGGACCCCTTGTCAGCACTGGCCATTTGTGCAGCAGTGCCCAGCATGTGTCTAATCTAATACGGAGCTATTTTATTTAGCTCTTACATAGGAATATGGTAGGAAGCTGAGTGTTTTTCCTAGTTACCTCTGCACATTATAAAGAGTAATATTCATTAGAAAATTTTTATTGTGACCTGAAATTTTGTTTTTCACACGAATAGGAGAGTAGTGTTAGGTAAATTGAAGAAAACTTACTTGGGAAGCTTTTAGGTGAGGTATATTGTCATTTACACTTTTTATACTTCCCCTGCAATAACTGAATGATATAAAGCAAATAATGTAAAGCCCTGGTGCTTTTCATCTAAAGATACTGAGTTTTGGATCTATCTTATTCTGTGGAAATAACCAGCAGAAAAATAATTTTCAGTAACTGTTGAAAATTCATGAACCAGTTAGTATAACTCTGGAAACTATCATTGTGAAAATATGAATTGTAAAACACTGTGTAACATTTTTGACTCTTGAGTTTGTGCGTGTTATCTAAAGATTGGTACTAAATTCAGGAGTTCCCATCTTGGCTCAGTGGAAATGAATCTGACTGGGAACCATGAGGTTGCGGGTTCGATCCCTGGCCTCGATCAGTGGGTTAAGGATCTGGCTTTGCCATGAGCTGTGGTGTAGCTCACAGATGCGGCTCAGATCTGGCGTTGCTGTGGCTGTGGTGTAGGTTGGCAGCTGTAGCTCCGATTGGACCCCTAGCCTGGGAACCTCCATATGCTATGGGTGTGGCCCTAAAACAAACAAACTAACTAACAAAAAAGAAAAAAAAAAAAGAAAGAAAGAAAAGAAATTGGTACTAAATAATAATAGTACTAAATTTTAACTCCAGCTCGAACTTTTCCCTACGCACTGGATCTATGTTTCCAACTGTGTTCCTGCAGAGAAGACCAATGCCTGCCTTCCCACGAATCCCCATATGCAGGGAGGGTACTTTAAAAATGCCTATTGAACTAGAAGAGTGAGTTAGGTGCCCTTGGTTTCACATAGTACCTGGTATAGCTCATTGATGAGTGATATTGACTGATGTCACCTTGGTAAAGTTGGACCTTTTGGGTTGAACTATGTGTAATTGCCATGTCTATAGTTAAAAAAATATATATATCAACTTTATATATCCATTTAAGGATACCAAGTTCAGGCACATGGAATCAAAACATGCTGGGACATGGAATTGATGAGTTCCAGCCTTACCGCTCTTCAGTCTGTTCTCAGTGCTACAGCTAGCTTCATTCTTTTAAAATAAGTCAGGTCGGGGTTCCCATTGTGGTTTAGCAGTACAAACCCAACTAGTATCCATGAGGATTTGAATTCAATCCCTGGCCTCTCTCAGTGGGTTAAGGATTGATCTGGCATTGCCATGAACTGTGGTGTAGGTTGCAGATGTGGCTCAACAGATGTGGCGTTGCTGTGCCTGTGGTGTAGGCTGGTGGCTACAGCTCCCATTTGACCCCTAGTCTGGGAACCTTCGTATGCTGTGGGTGCAGCCCTTAAAAAAATAATAATAATAAATAAAGTAAGTCAAGTCATATCACTTAGCTCAAAACCCTCCAACGGCTTCCCAGTTTCACTCTAAGGGCTACAGTTCTGACAATGGCCTCCAAGGCCCTAAACCATCCACTCTCACATTCTACTTTGAATCACATTGCTACTTTCCCAAACTTCTCTCCTCCCCAGCTGTTTTTTTCCCTCCAGTGTCCTGTCCTTCTGACTGTTATTTTGAACGTGCCAGGCACTGTCCTGCCTTAAAGCCTGTGCACTTGGTATTTCCTCTGCCTGGAATGCTCAAGGATACCCTCGCTGGCTATCTTACCTCCTTTAGTTCTTAACCGAAGATCACCTCCTCATTGAGGCCATTCCTGGCTACTTTTTTAAAATTGCACAGCAGTCCCCATTGTGGTTCAACAGGTTAAGAACCTGGTGTAGCCTATGTGAAGGTGCAGGTTTGATCCCTGACCTCACTCACTGGGTTAAGGATCTGGCATTGCTACAAGCTGTGTAGGTCACAGATGCTGCAAAGATCCCATGTTGCTGTGGCTGTGGCGTAGGCCAGGAGCTGCAGCTCCACTTCATCCCCTAGCCTAGGAACTTCCATATGCCACAGGTGTGGCCATAAAAAGAAAAAAAAAAAATTGTACAGATATCTTACCCAATTCTCCCTATCAAATATTCCTGCTTTATTTTTCTCTGTAGCACTTATTATCATATAATTTATTGTTTTCTTTCTTCCCTTAATTGAGTATGAGATCCACGAGAGCAAAAATTGTTATCTCTTTTGTGTTGCTCTATTCCCACCACTTGAAACTGGGTTTCACATAAGAGGTGCTCAATAAATAAATATTGGGGAAAGATGTCCAGAGACATTCTTTTTTTTTTTTTTGCTTTTTAGGCATCTGGAAGTTTCCAGGTTAGGGGTCAAATCAGAGCTGTAGCCGCCGGCCTACACCACAGCCGTGCTGGATCTGAGCCACATCTTCGACCTACACCATAGCTCACAGCAATGCCAGACCCCAAACCCACTGGGTGAGGCCAGGGATTGAATCTGAATCCTCATCGATCCTAGTCAGGTTTGTTAACTACTGAGCCACGAAGGGAACTCCCCAGAGACATTCTTACTATACTACTTTACATCCCGTGAAGGAGTATACATCTCTGGTACATTCTCTGTATGTGAACAGCTAGACAAAGGTTTATGACACTTCAAAAAAGGATGCCTTCCTGTAGTTCCCGTCATTGCACTGTGGTTAACGAATCTGACTAGGAACCATAAGATTACAGTTTCGATCCCTGGCCTTGCTCAGTGGGTTAAGGATCCAGTATTTCCGTGAGCTGTGGTGTAGGTCCCAGACATGGCTCAGATCTGGCGTTGCTGTGGCTGTGGTAAAGGCCGGCGGCTACAGCTCCGATTCGACCCCTAGCCTGGGAACCTCCATGTGCCGTGGGAGCAGCCCTAGAAAAGGCAAAAAAAGACAAAAAAAATAAAAATAAAAAAAAAAAAAAGAAAGATACCTTCCTGTCCAAAGTGTTTGTTTTGCTGAAGATACTTAGAGTCTTACTTAGACTGTGGCCAACACTCCCTACTCCTCATACTGAGTTTTGCTAGGCATTTGTTTAGGAACCTCTTGCAGCCTTTTCAGCTGGGTTCCTCGTGTGAATCACAGAACACAGAAAAGGATGGTTCTTCAAAGGACGGCTCATAACTAATACCTTTTAGATTCATAGGAGATGAGTTAATTCACATATTCAATAGAAACTGAAAGGCATTAGGGCTACATTAATCCTTGAAATTATTTTATAAAAAAGTTCTTAAAACTCTTTCTGTAAGCACAAAACCTCATAAAAACAAATGAACAAAGGAGATTTTTCTACAAAGTCAGATCATTCTCAGTGATATATTTCTGAAAAAGCTGTCTTTGCAGTGTGTTCATTGATTAAGGATAAAGAATTAAGGCTAAAGTCCTTTAGTCCATAATTGATTCTTCTAAAACTTGAAGTATTTTCAGATTTTTCCAAGTACCAAAGTTTTGTTTGTTTGTATTTCGGTTGCTCACATAGCTTTTAACATACTTCTAGAGTGTTCCTCATCAATGAAACCTCCTGTACATTGACACACACACAGGTCATTTCTGTTGTTCTGTTTCCAAATGAAAAGATTGGGCCCAAGAGGAATTGCCTGACTTAAAATAGTCTAATAGGACTAATTCAGGCAGGAGTCATCTACTGGCAAGAACCCAGAGTATCACAGCTGCTGGGAGGGAAGGCTTTATCAGGCTTGAGCCATAGAACATACGTACGCATGTTCCATGGGGTAGATTGTAGATTAGTGATTCACCAAGTTATGTTTTGGTTCTGAGATACCTTGAAACAGGGGAACATCCCATAGTAAAGTTATTTTGTACTTTGTATTACTTTTCTACCTAGAATTTGAACCCTTTTTTGTGATTATCTCATTTGTTCATATGATTTTTCTGGTGGGAGTTAGGGGAAAGGGAGAGCATGGGAAAGAGAGGATCTATTATACTCCCTATTTTACAGTTGGATAAATTGAAACTTGGTCACTTAATCAATTACGGGTGAAGCTACAGCTAAGGTCTCAGACCTGTGCTTTAGTAGGTTATTGTCTTGATTATCAGTTATTCAGTTTTAATTAAATTATGAGTTTGGGCTTCAGAGTATGCTGACAATAGCAAACAATTAAGAAACTGTTCAAGCATGTGTATACATGTGTTGAATTTCTCTAGGGAGAATTTTTAATGCTATCTCAACTATGTTCATTAATAAGCTACTTTAAATATATTGGCAGGAATGAGTTGTGAGTTCAAAAAAATAAATGTCAGACTAGTTCAGGAATAATCTTTCCACTGTGTTTGCAAAAATAACATTCTTGGTCTAGGTCTGTTGGCCATTTTGCACATATTAGTACAGGCTAAACAACTGATACTTTTGGTTCTCACCTGATAACAAGTCTGTATAAAGGGCTCTTTGTTAACAAATCTATTTTGGCTCAAAGAAAAACATTGGTTGAACTAACCTTAACCAGTTGAATGAATACTGTTAAGAAAATACTGTTCTTTCCTTTAAGAACAGGGTAGTGGTATAAATGATTTTTTTTTCTTTGAGTTAGAAGAACATGACTCAAGTCAAAAATTTGAGTACCTCTCTTAAGGGGAATTTAGGGGGTTTTTGTTGTTGTTGTGTGGTTGGCTTTTTTCCTGACTCATCCTTAGCAGCTGAAAAGGCGTAGGAAAGGAGAGCTGTTCTGGGAAGGGTTAGGACTCCATTCTCAACCTTTTAAATCATTGCCAGCCATCCACCTGCTGCGCGGGTAGATTAGTGGATGAAGGGGGTAGAAAAAAAACCCTGAAATAATATTGTATGTATGTATGTCATTCCTTTCCCATTTGGAATCCTAAAGCTAAGTGAGGACCATTAAAGTTGTTATATTTGGAGTTGAATTAAAAATACGTACAGGAGTTTCAGGTTAAGGATCCAGCACTGTCACTGCTATGGTGAGAGTTTGATCCCTGGGCTGGGAACTTCTACATGCCATGGGTACAACCAGAAAAAAAAAGTGTGCAAAAGCCAGTAATAATATAAGGTATTATTTATCAAGTACTTAGTTACTTTATGCCAAGCATTGCACTAAGCACTGTACTTATACATTATCTTAATCTTCTCAACAACTTGATTCTGACAAGTCATGTCTGCCTATTATATCAGTCTGCATCATAGCACATATTACAACCATATGGAAAGAAAAACTATAAATAATTTTATAGTTATTTGCCACGAAAGCAAAGAGAATCCACATCTGCCCTGTATCCCCAATACTTAGACTGTGCCTGGTACATAGCAAATATGCAATAAAAAATTGACTGAATGAACAACTGAATTGTGAATGCCTGAATGCATAAATGAATTAACAATCCTATATGAAACAGGTTCTGGTATCACCTCTGCTTTACACACCCAGAAGCAAAGACTGAGACTTCAACCAAAGTCTGATTCCAGAACACATAACCACTATATATAAACAGCCATTGGGAAGCATCAAAATCATCATAGCTCTGGCATAGTGTTTGAAATTTCAGGATATTCTGAATATGAACACTTTCTTCAAAAGCAATTTTCCTGTAAATTTGGGTCAGGATAAGGGAGGACTGTTATCTTTCCTCTCTCAGCTGGTAGAAGCATGGTTCCCCTGAGCCTCCGACTCATAATCTTTTTCTGAGTATTGATTAGTGAAACAGATGACTGCCCAGGAAACTGTTTCTGAGCTCTGTTGCCAAAGGTACTTTGAGCTCTCACTCACCCTGGGAGGGAGAACCGTAGACTTTTTGTACAGATTAGCTCCTTTTTGTACAGAACAAAAGTCCATCTGGGATTTATTAATTCCCTCACCTCCTCTGGTGCCCATGTTCATTCTTGTTGCCTCGTGGTAGGACTTTGCACCAGGGCAGTTTTCCAGCTCTAAGAGAGACACTTGGGCCCCTGCTGCCCAAATGCTTTGTAGTGCCATGCCTGATTAACCGGGCAAGGTCAGACTTGCCTTTTACAGCCCTCCCAGAGATAGACCCTTCACGGAGAAATCCCAGAAATGCCTTAATTCTCTGGATATAAGTAGATCAGGTGACTCTAGAAGCTCTGAGCTTTTTCAGCTTTCTCCCCTTAAAAAAATGGTGGAAGTACTTCTTATCTCATTGAGAAAAACATATAATGCTTTATAGACAGTGCTTTATGTCCCCCAAACTTCCTTTCCCCCCGCTGCCGTGCCGCAAACCTTGAGAACTATTTGGGAAGAAACTATCCTCAGAAACTTAAACATAAAGAAAGAAATTACTTCAAATCATCCAGCAAATGGTTAGCAACTCCAGAATTATACGAAGACTAAAAAGACCTCAGTCAAACATGGGAATAGCAGCAGCAGCAGCAGCTGCTGCCTGTTAGCCACGGTCAAAAGTCTTAAGACTGTCCACCCTCTAGTGTATATTGCCAAAAGGACTAGTCATCAGAGCATTTAATTATACCAAAAGAGGATTTATCTGCTTCTTTGGGAGTCAAAAATGCTTAATGCAGAACTCACCGAGGCCAGCAAGAAGGGAGAGCACACTGAATACTTCATTGTCAATGTCTAATTGGGTCTGCGGGCATAGCTCAGCCTCATCAGAGCCAGTCTAAAAAAAGAAAGCTCTGTTTTGTGAGACAAACACTTTTTGTGTGGTTCTTAATTAGTTTCCCATGGGTTCCTTATTTTCTAGGTCTTATCTGTTCAGTTATTGTCCTAAAACACAAATTACATCAGGTGCTTAAGCAGCAAACTGAAGGGTAGCTGAGATCCCAGAAACTCATAGGTTCATGACCATGATCTTGCTTTAAGAACTTGAACCTACTGGTGTAACCTCTCTTTTTTTTTTTTCATTTTCAAGGACCTCTGCATGTTCTGAAGGTAAAGTTAGCCCTAGTTTCCAGGGGGAATGTCTTTGGAAACCTCTCTCAGTGTCTCCTTTGTGGCCTGTGGATGGCACTTTCCGTAGGTGGTGATTGAGGCAGCTCTTCAGCGCCAATTAGATGCTTGCCAAATGTATACATTTACATGGTGCTGGATTACTAGCAAGGCCTCTGTTCACTCCATGGTTTGGAGTTTTAGAGGAACCTATTTTTTCTTCTGAAGGTTTTCTATTCTGTCATTCCAGCGGCTTCATATACAGATAGCTCGGATGATGAGACCTCCCCCAGGGACAAGCAGCAAAAGAATTCCAAGGGAAGCAGTGACTTCTGTGTCAAGAACATCAAACAGGCGGAGTTTGGACGAAGAGAAATTGAAATTGCTGAACAAGGTAAAGAAAACAAATGCATTTTCTTTCTCAAGCTGCCAGTGTCTTTTCATCCATATTCATCCCTTTTTATATTCTGGGGTCTAGTAGTTTGTGAAATTTCACTGTGATTTTGAAGAATAGTTGTAACAAAAGAAATATGAGCTCAGGAAACAGTGTGGGGAGGGATTACCCTCTAGCAGGTCATGGAAGAGGGGGGAGAGAGACCAGATACAGAAGACTGGGATACAGAAATCAAACACGGGAGCGTTTGCCTCTGAAAGTCCCTCAGGTTTAAATGTCTTGATCCCTTGAGAAACCTAATCTGAGAACCTGATCAGGGAAGGATCTTAGTACATTAGTACTATTTATTCTGTACCTCTCATACCCTCCTCTCTAATACTGCTGTGTATGTATTGGGCCTTTGCAGAAATGCCGGCGCTGATGGCTTTGAGGAAGAGAGCTCAAGGAGAAAAACCCTTGGCCGGAGCCAAAATTGTGGGTTGTACACACATCACTGCTCAGACTGCTGTGAGTCCTTTTCTTCCCTCCACATAACAGTAGTTAATAATAGCCATCAGCTATTGAGGGCTTGCACCATGCCAAGAACTAGGTTAAGAGCTTAATAAGTGTTAGTTCATTAACCCTCGTAATGGCCACATAAAGCACATATTCCTGTTTCCATTTTATAAACGAGGAAGCTGAGGCTCAGGGAGTTTAAGTAATTTGCCCAAGGGTGTACAGCTAGTAAATCATGAAATCTAGAATTAAACTTCAGTCTATCTGATTCCCAAGCTTTTGCTTTCTCCACTGTTCTACGCTACTTCCCTTATCTTTGCTTCCAGTGTCACTGCTACAGGGCAGCTCTGTGTTAGGTAGCTTTCAGCTGCAAATAAGAGAAAACCTGATTCAACCCAGACCACACAGAAAAGAATTTATTGTATTACATGGCTACAAGTCCAAGGGTAAGGCGGACTTCAGCTGAAGGATCTCAGGTCTCCTCCATAGAATCATCTGTCTTTGATTCTCTGGGAGCTGCCTCCCCACTGGGCTTACTTCATCCTCAGGCTCAGCAGGATGGCTGCAGCTCTTCCTGCCATCACAAACTGACATGAAAAGGAAGAAGAACCATTTCTTCGTCTCTCCCTAGAGCAAGGAAACCTTTCCCAGAATTCCTCCAGGATACTCTGTCATGTCATTGAGCAGAACTAGATCACATGCCCATGCCCCACTGTCCTGGCAAAAGCACTGGGGTTACCATGATTGGTTTATTTTTTATTTTTTTTAATTTTTTGTCTTTTTAAGGCCACACCCAAGGCATATGGAGGTTCCCAGGCTAGGGGTCAAATCAGAGCTGTAGCTGCCAGCCTGCACCACAGCAACAGCAATGTGGGATCCAAGCCGTGTCTGTGACCTACACCAGAGCTCACGGAAACGCCGGATCTTTAACCCACTGACTGAGGCTAGGGATCGTACCCTAGCCTCATGGATTCTAGCTGGGTTTGTTAACCACTGAGCCACGATGGAACTCCCCATGATTGGTTTAGACCAGTAATTTTCACCCTTATCAGATTCAGTGATCCCTTTTTATTAAAAAATATTCTGCAATGCTCCTATATTTTCTTGAAATTCAAATATAACATAGCTAGGGTACATATAATGTTGTAAAAATAAATCTTATTGAAATATGAAGGAAGAACAAAAGGAAAGCAATTTATAATAATAAAATAATGTATATTTCAATATGTAAGTGCTTGAGTACAAGTTTAGTAGAATAGTCAGATATTTCTACTTGCCTATATGCGTTGTTTGAATGAGAGTGCTACAAATGTATATATATAGAAATGTATTACTGGTTCCAGAGCATCAGCAGTATTGCCAAATTATATAATTTTCTGAAATTATAAGCTTCTTGTAAATTTATGAATAACAACGAAAAAGTTTTAATTTACATACTTGTTGCAGTCTTAATTATTTTTGTGTTAAAACTAAAACAGTACTTTTGTTGCTCTGTAAAGTGGAATAAAGTTCTAAACTCAGATAATTATAGATTTCTCACTCATGTGAGCTTTTCATTGGAACTTTTAAAATTGTGCCAGATATGGTATGATTTTTTGTTGTAGGAGACTGTCCTGCACTTTTTTTTTTTTTTTTTTTTTTGCTTTTTAGGGCTGCATCCACTGCATATGGAAGGTTCCCAGGTTAGGGGTCCAGTGGAAGCTACAGCTGCCAGCCTACACCAGAGCCACAGCAATGTGGAATCCGAGCCGCATCTTCGACCTACACCACAGCTCACGACAATGCCAGATCCTTCACCCACTGAGCGAGCCCAGGGATCAAACCCGCGACCTCGTGGTTTCTAGTCAGATTCGTTAACCACTGAGCCACGACAGGAACTCCAATAATAAATATCTTTAGCATATGGAAAAAAAAAAAAAAAGATTGTCTGCTGGTGCACAACACATATGTGGCCATATCCTTTATTAAGAACAGCAGAGATTCCTCGAGACACAGATAGCTACTGTAGCATCTTCCCTGTGACACTTTTCTGGGTTACGTATTTCTGAGGAAAAGAGTACTTTTGCGGCCCAAAATTAGTGTAATAAATTGAAAGGCTGTCTCTTTTTGAAGCTATAGACTAATGAATCAAGGCAGAAACACTCGTGGAAACTTTTTTGGGCTTCCCTGGTCAGGGACATGAGACTTGAGTGTGGTGGCTTAAAATAGTAAGAGCCTCTGTACTGTCTCATGTTGCTAAATTACATCTAGTTTCTTTTTTACCCCCTGGCTCACTGAACATTACCACTCTTCAAGGTTACTTTCTTTTTACTGTTCCCATCCCACATTTTTTTCTTTTTCCTTTAAAAAAAAAAGTTGTTACAAAGACATTTTGCTTTGTTTTATTTTGTTTATTTATTTATTTATTGGCCATACCCACGGGATACAGAAGTTCCCAGGGCCCAAGATCAAACTCATGCCACAGCAGCAACCCAAGCCACCGCAGTAACACCATACCCTTAACCCGTTAAGCCAGAAGAGAACTCCTGCTTTGTTTTATTCTAAATCTTTATTTTATTCTTCTAATTACAAAAGTAGTTCATGTACATTTTATAATATTTAAGCATTACCACTATCTATAATATAGAAAGACAAAGTCTCCATGCTCCAGAGATAACAGAGGTAACAGTTTCCTGTCTGTGTTTCTACTAGACTTGAATCTATTTATGTTTTTCAGGTGTGTTTCCATAGCTCCTTCTAACCAGATTCCTGAGCTACTCTTTCTAAACAGCAATGATTTAAAGTCTAGTTAAACCAGCTTCCAAGCTCTGCCCTTCTCCCACTCATACCTGCCTTCTCTCCTGCTTGAGGCCAGCAGTCTTGACTCATAGCTCTTTAAATAGACCTTATATTCTTGGTCCCAGCCACTCTTCTAGTTGATAGATATTGCTTTGTAGGTAAGTCTCAAAGCATTCTTTTGTTGGACAAATTCAGGAATCTTAGTTGTAAGAGAGAAATTCTTTAAGGTGAAAAAATGAGAGGGAAAAAATGGGATCAGATATTGAAAGGTAAAGAAATTAAGCCGTTAAGAGTAGTTCTGCTGTTAACTTACTATATGGCCTTGGGCAAATTATATGAAGAGGTTAGCCTAAATTAGTGGAGTTGTTTACAAATCCTTTTTTTATTAGACTTGTTACTTAGGTGTTCCCCTCGTAGCTCAGCAGGTTAAGGACCCGACATTGTCTCTGTGAGGATGCGGGTTTGATCCCTGACCTCACTCAGTAGGTAAGGATCTGGCATTGCCTTAAGCTGCAGTGCAGGTCGCAGATGCGGCTCGGATCTGGTGTTCCTGTGGCTTCAGCATAGGCCTCAGCTGCAGCTCCAATTAAACTCGTAGCCTGGGAACTTCCATGTGCCACAGGTGTGGCTATAAAAAATAAAAAATAAAAATAAAAAAGAATTTTTATTTAGTATACAAATATTAGAACATACAGATTCTTTAAAATAAAAATTATCAGTACACAAAGTTAACCACTGTCAGGAAATTTTAAAACAAACTTTTTTACCAACGCTTTATCCTTATTAAAATGGCTCTTAATCATAGCAGTAGGATGGTACACAGCCTTCTTAAAAAGAAGGCTCAGCAGTAGTGAACCTGACACAATAGGACATAATTCCACCCCTGTCCTTGCTCAGAGAGTTAAGGATCCGGCGTTGCCATCAGCTGTGGTTTAGGTCAAAGACACGGCTCTGATTTGACCCCTAGCCTGGGAACTTCCATATGCCTCAAGTGCGGCCCTAAATAAAAAGCCTATCTCCATCTTACATATTGAAGTAAAAAGAAATCAGGACCAAGTCAGTGAATTAAATTTATCTTAATAATTTTTTAAAATGTGAAATAAACACAGATGTTTAGAAAATTTGCAAATATAGTACAGATAACTTTTTCTGAACATTTGAGAGTAAGTTGCCAACCCGATGATGCTCCTACAAATACTTCAGTGTGTGTTTTCCACAAACAAGGATATTGCCCTGTGCAGCTAGTACAGCCATTCAAAATTAGGAAACTAACATTGATTCATTATCGCCATCTAAGCCTCAGATCCCATTTGAGCTTCACTAATTGCCCCAATATTTTTTTATAACCAAACGATTCAGTCCATAGTTATATGTCCCATTTAGTTGTCATCTGTCTTTAGTCTCCTTCAGTCCTGGACAGTTCACCAGTCTTTCTTTGACTTTCATGAACTTGGAACTTTGAAAGTTATAGACAAATTATTCTGTAGAATGTCCTTAATTCAGACTTTTAAGATCCTTCCTTATTATTAGATTCAGATATGTACCTTTGGTAGGAAATGATGCTGATTGTTGGTGGTTTTTTTTTTTTTTTTTTTTTTTTTTTTTCACTTAATCCTATCAGATGGCCCTTGATCTCAATTTGTCCTATAACTGATGTTCATTTTGAGGTGGTATCTGACAAACTTTTCTATTGTAAAAGTTATTTTTCTCCCTTTCTTGTTAATAAGTAATACAAAACTGTTAAATATCCCATTCTTCATCAAACTTCTATTTATTCACTCATTTATCTTTATGTGTATAGAGTCTTTGTTTCCTATTTTATTTAATAGGCTATAGTTGGTTACTGTTATTTATTATGATAAGAATTGTTCTAATTTTGGCAGGAGGAACCCCTTTAGGCTGGCTTCTGTGCTTTGTCTTTTGACATATCCTTTTCAGCCTTTGAGCACTTCCTTGGTTCTGTTACAAGATGATCTTGTACATTCTCTGTTCTCTCCCTGGAATCAGCCATTTCTCCAAGGAGCCTTGGTTCCTTTTTCTTTTCATGGATCTGTACTGTAGTGTTAACTTTGCTCTTGGGATCGCATTCTTCCTTGATTCTCTTTCATTAATTTTGGAAGATAATTGTCCATTAGCTCTTCACCTTCTGTACTGTTCTCTTCTTCTCCCTCTACGACTCCAATTACATGTAAATTAGACCATTCATAGTATACCATAGATCTTAGATGCTCTCTTCTGATTCCCCCCTCTACTCTTGTTTCTTTCTGTATTTCAGTTTGCTAATTTCTTTTGATCTGTCTTCAAGTTCACTGATTCTATCCTCAGATATACCCAGTCTGATGATAAACCTAATGAAAGAATTCTTTTTTTTTTAGAGTCACACCTGTGGCATATGGAAGTTCCCAAGCTATGTGTCCAATTTGAGCTGTAGCTGCTGGTCAACACCACAGCTGTAGCAGTGAGGGATCCACCTCACATCTTCGACCTACACCACAGCTCATAGCAACACCAGATCCTTAACCCACTGAGTGAGGCCAGGGATTGAACCCACATCCTCATGGATACTAGTCAGGTTCATTTCCTCTGAGCCACAACGGGAACTCTGTAATGAAAGAATTCTTAACCTCTGATCCCTTTTCAAAAAAATTTATAATGTTTCTGTTTGACTTAGTTTTATACTTATCTCTCTCCTGAGAGTTCCTATCTTTTCATGAATGTTGTCCATCTTTTTACTAGATCCCTTAATATAAATGTATTAATCATAGTTAAAGTCCCTGTCTGATCAAACATCTAGTTCATCTCAGAGTCTGGTTCTCTTGAGTACTTTCTTTCTTGACCATGTGTTAATTTTTTTGTTTGTTTTGTTTTTTTTACTTTATTGTGTGCCTTGAAATTTTATATTGAATGGTAGTATGTTAGTTTCTATTATTGCCATGAATTGGGCTGGATTTCAATTCTGTTGTTCTATACAAAAGAATTCAAATTCCTCCAAGCCAGAAGGCTCTCCTCAGTGTTTCAGCCTCGCGCTCAGGCTTTCAGCCACTTCTTCACTTGCCTGCCACAGGGGGGTGCTCTCTCCCAGTACATGTCCCACTTGCTCCTTGTTTGCTGGAGCTAGGCCTGGGTCTGGTCTAGCCTCAGCCTCAGGCAGGCCTCTGTGAAGGTAGGACTTTTTCAGTGTTCCCACCTCTCTTCTCTATAATAGCCAAACTTTGCCTTCTATCTGTGCTAGGTCTTGAGCAGAGATAATTTCCTCCTGCAGAGATAGGAGATCTTTACTTAGTATCAATGTAGGATGCTGGGCCCAAGAGAGTTTCCACTATTCTCCCAGGAGCAGAGTTTTTGCTTCTACCCTTCCCCAGAAGCAGTGGATCTTTACCTGGTCCCTGGTGGCAGGTATAATTTTCCTGTTTCTCTTGCTGCAGTTTAAAAGTTGCATCTTGTGAGAGAAGATTGAGGGCAAGTCCCCAGGTTGCATGCTTATCGTTTTGTCTTGTTTTGTTTGTTTTTTTGTCTTTTTGCCATTTCTTGGGCCGCTCCCACGGCATATGGAGGTTCCCAGGCTAGGGGTCTCATCAGAGATGTAGCCACCAGCCTATGCCAGAGCCACAGCAACTCAGGATCTGAGCTGTGTCTGCGACCTGCACCACAGCTCACGCCAACGCCGGACCCTCAACGCACTGAGCAAGGCCAGGGATCGAACCCGCAACCTCGTGGTTCCTAGTTGGATTCGTTAACCACTGTGCCACAATGGGAACTCCTATGCTTATCTTTGAGGACAGCCAATCAGCTTCTTGCCCCGAATCTTTCATGTCAGCCCTTGAGTAGAAGTCCCTGGAAAAGAGCTTCATGTGAATATGAAACCTCATGCCTGCGGCTACCAGAATTTTCATACTGACACTTTCCCACACTCAGCCTTTACTAATAATTCATTAAAACTTTAGCTATTTTTTTCTTACCCTAATGTATGGCAGCTACTCCCTTCCAACAGTGAAGCACTGTTCCCTCTCTCCTTAAAGGAATTTGTTGCTCTTTGGACTTCAGTTCCTCAGTTGCATTATGATGTCAGCTCTTCAATGGGCTCAAGAAAAATTGTGGTTTTGTAGATTATCCAGCTTTTTATTGTTGTTAGGGTGGAACTTTTCTTGCAGCTTTCTATATTCTAAGAAGAAACAGAACTATAAATTGGTCATTTTTAAAAAAGATGTTTTGACTCTAAAATCCTTGGTTTAATTAAAACTTACAGAGAGGCCCAATATGTTAAATGAGTAAAAGCATGGAGCTCAACTGGACTTTCCCCATACCTACCCCCAACCCTGGCCCTCTCCTCAAAAAATATTGGAAGTTTCTGTAAAGCACAGTTTGAAAATCATTGGCCTCAGTTATTCCTAATATGCTTTCTCAAATTGTCAAAAATGTAAACCTAAACTTACTCTCCTTGACCAGTTGTTTTGGCCCATGCTTGCTCATCTTCTTCTTTTTCTTCTTTTTTTGTCTTTTCTAGGGCCGTACCTGTGGCATATGGGGGTTCCCATGCTAGGAGTCTAATCAGAGTCACAGCTGCCGGCCTACACCAGAGCCACAGCAATGTCAGATTCGAGCCGTGTCTGTGACCTACACCATAGTTCATGGCAACACCAGATCCTTAACCCACTGAGCGTGGCCAGGGATCGAACCTGTAACCTCATGGTTCCTAGTTGGATTTGTTAACCACTGAGCCACGATGGGAACTCCCTCATCTTCTGCTTTCTCTTTAATATAGGTGCTTATGGAAACTCTGGGTGCCCTGGGGGCACAGTGTCGATGGGCTGCCTGCAACATCTATTCCACTCTCAATGAAGTGGCTGCTGCTCTAGCAGAAAGTGGTAAGATCTTTTGTATGTTCTTTTCATCTTTGGGTAAAGTAAGTTGCAGTAAAGTTTCATCATTTCATTATATATCTATAAGGAAAGTTGACATTTAAAAGTTGTCTTGGAAGAAATATTCTTTTTTTTTTTTTTGTCTTTTGTCTTTTGTCTTTTTGTTGTTGTTGTTGTTGTTGTTATTGTTGCTATTTCTTGGGCCGCTGCCGCGGCATATGGAGGTTCCCAGGCTAGGGGTCCAATCGGAGCTGTAGCCACCGGCCTACGCCAGAGCCACAGCAACGCGGGATCCGAGCCGCGTCTGCAACCTACACCACAGCTCACGGCAACGCCGGATTGTTAACCCACTGAGCAAGGGCAGGGACCGAACCCGCAACCTCATGGTTCTTAGTCGGATTCGTTAACCACTGCGCCACGACGGGAACTCCTATTCTTTTTTTTTTTAATTGGAGTATAGTTGATTTACAATATTGTGTTAATTCCAGGTGTGCAATGATTCAGCTATATGTGATGTAGGCCAGCAGCTGCAGCTCTGATTCGACCCATACCCTGGGAACCTCCATATGCCATGGGTGCGGCACTAAAAAAAAAAAAAAATTCAGCTATATGTGTATTCTTTTTTTCAATCCATTGTAGGTTATTATAAAATGTTGAATGTAGTTCCCTATACTACTCAGTAAATCCTTGTTGTTTATTTCATATACGGTATTGTGTATCTGTTAATCCTGTACTCCTAATTTATCCCTCCCCACCTCCTCCTTTGGTAACCATAAGTTTGTTTTCTACATCTGTGAGTCTATTTATGTTTTAGAAATAAGTTCATTTGTACTATTTTAGATTCCACATATAAGTAATATGATATTTTTCTTTCTCTGACTTCCTTCACTTAGTATGATAATCTCTAAATCTATCCATGGCATTATTTCATTCTTTGTCATGGCTGAGTAATAATCCATTGTGTATATATGTGTGTATATATTTACATGTGTATATATATTTATATGTGTGTGTGTGTATGCGTGTGTGTGTATGTATACACACACATATATCACATCTTTACCTAGTCATCTGTTGATGGACACTTAGGCTGCTTCCATGTCTTGGTGGATCCCTATTCTTGATGAGTTTGCTCTCTTTCTGGGCTTCTCTTGTTAAATAAGATTGGGGTAACTGTGCTGCTTTATAGTCACGAGTATCTTCTTATGTCTAATATTCCATTATTAGTTAATGCTTTGCCTTGACTTGCTAATATTAGAGCACCAGTGAACACTATTCACTGTGTGAGATCATATGGATTAGAAAAGAAAACGCTTCAGGCATGGATGTGTGGTCCCATTGGTTCTTCAGCAGTATGCTCTGATTTAATGCTTCTGCTTCTGCTTGAGCAGTAAACAGGTGCTTCTGCTTGACCTGGTAGATTAATATTTGATCACAACAGTCACTGACACTTGAAGGACAAAAGAAATAAGAGAAATTTGGACTCTGCCAATTTCTTGCCTTTACTCTTTGGCAGCACAACCCAGATCAGGATACCAAACACATGGCTTTAGAGCTCTTAAGAAATCCTGGGAGTGCTCGCTTCAGCGGCACATATTCTAAAATTGGAACGATACAGAGAAGATTAGCACGGGCCGCTGTGCAAGGATGACATGCAAATTCGTGAAGCTTTACATATTTTTATCTGGAATCTAATATACGGCACAAATGAACCTTTCCACAGAAAAGAAAATCATGGATTTGGAGAATAGCCTTTGTTGTTACCAAGGGGGAGGGGAAGAGAGTGGGATGGATTGGGAGCTTGGGGTTAATAGATGCAGACTATTGCCTTTGGAATGGATAAGCAATGAGATCCAGCTGTGTAGCCCTGGGAACTATGTCTAGTCGCTTATGATGGAGCATAATAATATAAGAAAAAAAAATCTATACATGTATGTGTAACTGGGTTACCATGCCATATAGTAGAAAATTGACAACACTGTAAACCAGCTATAATGAAAAAATTAAAATCATTACATTAAAAAAAAAGAAATCCTGGGGAATCTCTTTAGTGCATGACTATCTCTCTTCATAAGTACTTTGAGCATTTTATTTGTTCTTTCATTTGCATTCATTCATTCGTAAAGTCTTTATTAATGTATTATGTGTATGAAGTACTTATATATAAATATATAGGCCAATTAGTTGTACATATGTATTCATTTCTCTTTTTCCTCAACAAATGCTTATTGACCTACTCTAGGAGATATTAGGACAAATGAGATGATGTCTTTGCATTCAGTTATACTGTGGTTAGGGGGAGAAGACATATAAATAATGATAATACAAGGACATATGATAATACCACAGGAGATCACAACCCACAAAGTATACTAGCAAAGAGCTTATAAAAGTTCAGATTCCCTGAGAGCTCACTTCCAGCTGAGTTAATAAAGCTTCATTAGGAACATGACACATAACTGGGCAATGAATTGTAACAACATTTTAACAGAGAGAGGAGAGGGTAAGAGTTTTCCTGATGAAGGGGATGGGATGACTATATGAAGCAAGAAGGATCAAAAAGGAGTTACTACTGTGGTGCAGTGGGTTAAAATCCAACTGCCGCTGCTCAGGTCACTGCAGAGTCGCAGGTTTGATCCCCAGCCTGGTGCAGTGGGTTAAAGGAACTGGCATAGGTGTAGTCACAGCGGCAGCTCAGATTCAATCTCTGGCCCAGGAGGTTCCATATTGCCACAGGTGTGGCAGGAAGGAAAGAAGGAAAGAAAGATGTATATATTTCTGGTTTCTTCATTTTGCCATTAGTCATATTTTTAGCATCTAATATACTCCTGGCCCTTTTGTTTGTCCTTTTTGGTCTGAGAAGAATAAAATGACCACCAAAGACAAAGGAGTAGGTGAAAGGGCTGTGAAGGCAATACTGATCAATGAAGAAAGTCAAGGCAAAAAGTACAGCAGAACGAGAGAGTTTGGAATTAGGAAAAACCAGCATCTTCTTGCCAAAGGGTCAGTCCTTTTTTCATCCCTTAATGGTCTCTTTTTGTTCCTTTTTTCTTAGGATTTCCTGTGTTTGCCTGGAAAGGAGAGTCAGAAGATGACTTTTGGTGGTGCATTGATAGATGTGTGAATGTGGAGGGCTGGCAGCCAAACATGGTGGGTTAGGTTTCTTTCTTTCTTTTTGTTTTTAATCATTTGTCTTTTTAGGACTGCACCTGCGGCACATGGAGGTTCCCAGGCTAGGGGTGGAATCAGAGCTGTAGCTGCTGGCTTATGCCACAGCCACAGCAACGCAGGATCCAAGCCAAGTCTGCAACCTATACCACAGGTCACGGCAACGTCAGGTCTTTAACCTACTGATCGAGCCACTGAGTAAGGCCAGAAGTAGAACCCATGTCCTTATGGATATTAGTCAGGTTCGTGAACCACCATGGGAATTCCCAGTGGGTTAGAGTTCTGCTAACACAATTCTGTTGGGACCTGGGGTATAGAGAGGAGGGAGGGGATGGTGTGGGGGAGGTTTCCCAACAGGAAGGAAGGAAAATGCTTCCTTTACTGACTAATGTACCTGGGCTTCCAGCAGAACCAGATGTTTATACTTACGGCATCCCAAGAATATCAAATCTCTTTATAGCCTCAAAGTGCTTATAGTTGTCAGTGCTGGTCTACAAAGCACTCATACTCATCAGCAACATTAAAATGCTGCTCAGGGTTCACCATGACTGGTTAATGTAAGATTAATGAGTCACCGTCCCCTACCACTGCTCGCCACCATTCACCACCAGCACCCCAACAACAACAGTGATTGAAACACACATGCACACACATAGCTCCTGTGGTAATTAGCATTCTCTGTAGAATCACATGCTAAATTTGTAGTAAACCTGACAGGATTCCAAGTTCAAATTTCTTCTCTTTATTAATTTCTCACCTTAAGTAAGATGAATGGCAGTTTGAGGGGGATGGTGGTTTTGCTTAGTTTTTATTTTTGTTTCTTTTATTTCTTTTAACGGCCGCACCTGCAGCATTTGGGGATTCCCAGGCTAGGGGTCAAATTGGAGTTGCGGCTGCCTGCCTACGCCACAGCCACGACAAGGCGGGATCCAAGCTGCATCTGCAACCTACACTGCAGCCAGGCCAGGGGTTGAACCTGCATCCTCATGGAGACTCCATTGAGTCTTTAACCTGCTGAGCCACAGTGGGAGCTCCTGTTTCATTTTTTAAAAGATCAAGTTCTTGGAATTCCCACTGTGGTGCAGCGGGTTAAAGATCTGGCATAGTCTCTGCAGCAACTTGGGTCACTACTTAGGCATGAGTTCAGTCCTCAGCCTGGTGCAGTGGGTTAAGGATCCTGTATTGCAGCAGCTGTAGTGTAGGTCACAGCTGTGGCTCACGTTTGATCCCTGGCCTATGAACGTCCATATGCCACAGGTACAGCTAAAAAGAAAAATCAAGTTTTGTGGTTTTTTGTTTTTTGTTTGCCCTAGCCTGTAACTCCTGCAAGCAGAAGTTCTTGGACCAGGGATCAAACCCTCACCATAGCAGTTACCCCAGCTGCCACAGTGACAACACCTGATCTTTAACCTGCTGCACCACAAGGGAACTCCTAAAAGACCAAGTTCTTTTTTTATTTATTAAAGGATAGTTGATTTTTGGATTCACAGTTCAACAGATCTTGGAAGACAATGAAAATAAACTTAGCATTTTTGGGTCGTTGGAAAAAAAACAAAGGATAGTTGATTTATAATATTGTGCCAATTTCTGCTGTATAGCAAAGTGACCCAATCATGCATATATATACACACATTCCTTTTCTTATATTATCTTCCATCATGGTCTGTCCCAAGAGATTGGGTATAGTTCCCTGTGCTCTACAGTACGACCTCATTGCTTATCCATTCTAAATGTAAGTTTGCATCTACTAACCCCAAACTCCCGGTCCATCCCTCTCTCCCTTTGGCAACCATACATTGGTTTCCTATGTCTGTGAGTCCATTTCTGTTTTGTAAATAGGTTCATCTGTGCTATATTGTAGATTCCATGTATAAGTGATATCATATGATAATTTGTCTTTCTCTGACTTACTTCACTTAGTATGATAATCTCTAGTTCCATCCATGTTGCTGCAGATGGCGTTATTTCATTTTAAAAGATCAAGTTCTTAAAGGCTGATAGAATATTAGATTTACAAGGGGAAGCAAAAAGTTGCACCAAGTATGATGCATTCCTACTTTACAAACCATTCTGCATATGAGTGAGAAAAGAAATTGGGGAACCTTCTGAAACAAGAATCCTTGAAGCTGTAGCCCAACTGTTGCTTGCTGCTAAAAACTACAGAGTAGGCTTCGCCTGGTACACAACAGTGAGAAACAACCTATCTTTCTGGATTCTGTGATCCAGGTCACACTGCACTAAATGTTGGTTTGAGGAAGCTGGATTTAAAGCCTTGGTATCCTGAAAGGGAAAGAGGAGTTGGCTGTAAGATGAGTCAACTCATTCCAGCAGAGTTTAACAGTGACAGCAGGAAGTGTGACTGACAGACACTAAAGGAGATATGCCATTGGGTTTTACTAGAAATGAAACATTAATTTTATAGTCATGAACATAGAGAAAACAAGGGATTGTACACAGTAAGTTTTTATACACTGTAGAGCCAACACAAACTGCTGGAAATGTTGGCAGAGAGTAAGACAAAGAATAAAAGCAACTGGACCCCAGAAAACAGGACCCATACCTTTTTGGATCCTGTCAAGAGCTAGTACTTTTACTTGCTTTCCAACCTCAGGAAGATTCCCAGGTGCCAAGAATTTTCTGCACTAGAATGACAGGGTGAGAATTATGGGCTACAATCATTAAATTAATAGTAGCGATAGCAATTCCCTGAGTGTATTCGATACCTTTATTAAAAGGGAAAAGTGGACAAGGATAGTGAGACTCAAGACAGTCTTTCTTTGTCTCTGATCTTTTGTGTGATTAGGGACCAGAGGCTGCAAGGGAAAACTCCATGAGGGATTTCACACATGTAAACAGAGAGAAACTCAGAGGAGCCTTTTCATTTCTTAGGGCATCTGTTCTGAGGGTTTCTACTGGGAGAAGATGGAGCACTGACTTGCAGTATGGAGCAGTGTAAGAGTTTTATTAAGAGTCCCACCTTGGATCTCTGCTCTTAAAATAAGGTTTAGTAGCATCAGAGAAAATAGATCCATCGTAAGAGCAGAAGCAAAAAAGAAATCAGGTGGTAGATGTGAGGTTGGAAATTTCGTGTACCCAGCCATCCAGGGTGGCAACTTTGGCACTTGTAGTAGAGTTGACAACTGATGGCACTGCCAAATGGGTGCACGTCAGCAGAGGGCAGCTCAGTCCTATGGGTCTTTCCTGGAGAGTAGGTGTATCAGTTTGGCAAGTCCTGCCAAGCATTTCTAACAGCTAGAGGAAGGGCTGAAATGCCACAGCCTACTGCCTAATAGTATTCTAAGCTGGTCTTTCATTAGCTTATTTATTATTCAGAAACTTTCCTCTGCTGATGAAGCTCCAGTGGGCACAGCATCCGAACCTGAAATAGTGATGAGCTGTTCAGAGGCATGTTTGCACACCTACATGCTGTGCAGTTCCCTGGTTATTTTTAATTTGGTTTATAGAGAGTGTGAGGTTGTGCTAGGCAAAACCCTACAGTGCTGCCTGATCATTTTGGGTAGGGGAATGCCTGTACTTAGAGAAAAAAGTAAAGGATTAACAAATACAGTTTTGTAAGCCATTGTTCTGGGAGGGAGACTAATTATTTAAGCTTTAATTATATTTTAAATCCCAAATTTAACCCATATAAATGTGCTAATATCAAATTTAGGCTTTCTGACTGTCTGCAGTACCATCAAGAGCTAGAGATCTAGATAATCAGTCAAGCTATTGGACCATAAGAAAACCCTCACTGCATTGCTGTATATTTTGATCTAGCAGGTGTGTCCTGTGGGAACGTCACTTGGCTGTGAGAATTACAACTGGCCTTTCACCCTCATCGTCTTTTTCTTCAGTGTAGTGACTGTTTGGTCATTATACTGGCTTTAAGTTATTGTGCATGACCGTTTGGCAAATATGAAATATGACATTATCAAGCTTATTATTGCAGATCTTGGATGATGGAGGAGATCTTACTCACTGGATTTATAAGAAGTATCCCAACATGTTCAAGAAAATCAAGGGCATAGTAGAGGAGAGTGTTACTGGAGTCCATAGGTAAGATTTGACGCGGACACACAGGATTTATGCAGCCTGGATATGTATTCTTGTAATCACGAATATAGAGAATACGTGATGTTAAAAATTGGAACCTGCCTAAAATGATGAGACCTGAGTCTGCACACTTGTTTTTTTAATTAGCAACACAAATAACAAACTTAAAATGGTAATGGGGGAATGGGTGGGAAACAATTGCCATCCTCGTATTTTCTAGTCATTGCAATGCAATGACTGCTTATCTTTTTTGGATGAATTCATTTACTGAACAAGTACTTTTTAAATTTTTCTCATTAAAGTATAGTTAATTTATAATGCTGTGCCAATTTCTGCTCATCAAAGTGACTCAGTTATACACACACACACACACACACACACACATATATATATGTATATATATATACACACACATTCTTTTAATGGGTATTTATTGAACTTCTATAGTGAACCAGGAACTACTTTAGAGACCATGCTCGGGATCTAGCAGTGGGGGAAACAGACCAAAACCTGGGCCCTTATAGGCTTATATTCTCACATGAAGAACCAGGATTTAGGGTTCTGTTTCTCAAATGAGCATAATGCCGTGAGTAAGATTGTTATCACTTCTGTTTCCTGTTATTCACCCAGAAAAGAACCTACAGTTCTAGGGAAGTAAATTCTGAATAAGCCACCATCAGTGTTTCAATATATTGTAATATTATCTTAAAATTGTGATCTTTTTGAATGTATAAAACTATGGGTTATACCATGTTTTCAAACCCTTAGAGAGGGATGAATTTTGTTTGTTTGTTTTTTGCTTTTTAGGGCCGCACCCATGGCACATGGAGGTTCCCAGGCTAGGGATCACATCGGAGCTCTGGCTGCTGGCCTGCATCACAGCAACGCAGGAAGGGATGAATTTTGAATAAAACACCTGGTTCTAATTTTTAGTTGACTTAAATAAAACCCTATATAGAGATATACATATTTATATATATACTGAAATGATAAAATTGAGACTTTTTTTTTTGCTTTTATTGCTTTTTTTTGCTTCCACACCTGTGGCATATGGAAGTTCCCAGGGTAGGGGTCCAATCAGAGCTACACCACAGCCACAGCCAAAGCCACTTGGGATCTGAGCTATGCCTGCGACTTAAACCGCAGCTCACAGCAGTGCCATATCCTTAACTCACTGAGAGAAACCAGGGATCAAACCCGCATCCTCATGGATACTAGTCGGGTTCATAACCTGCTAAGCCACAACAGGAACTCCTAAAATTGAGACTATTTGAAAGTTAAAATTGTTGCATTAGAGTAGTGGAATTAAAATAGTACTTAAGGAGTTCCCATTGTGGCTCAGCGATAATGAACCCAACTAGAATCCATGAGGATGCAGGTTCAATCCCTAGCCCACTCAGTGGGTTAAGGGTCTGGCATTGCAGTGAGCTGCAGTGTAGGTCGAGGATGTGGTTCAGATCTGGTGTTGCTGTGGCTGTGGTGTGGGCTGGCAGCTTCAGCTCCAATTTGACCCCTGGCCTGAGAACTTCCATATACTGCAGGTATGGCACTAAAAAGGGGGAGAAAAAGTACTTTTAAAAGGAATTCTCTGGTAACACCAGTGGATTAATGATCTGGTGTTGAAGCTGCTGTAGCTTTGGTCACTGCTGTGGCTCAGTTTTGATCCCTGGCCCAGGAACTTCTGCATGCCATGGGCGTGGCCAAAAAAAGAAGAAGAAAATAGTACTTTAAGTTACTCTTTTTTATAATTAAAAAGAAATAAAATTAGTAAGCAATCCAAAATTTTACTTTTTTTTTTTTTTTTGTCTTTAGTTTCTTTTTCTAGGGCTGCACCTGCAGCATGTGGAGGTTCCCAGGCTAGGGGTCCAATCGCAGCTGTAGCCGCCGGCCTACACCACAGCCACAGCAACGCCAGATCTGAGCCGAGTCTGTGACCTACACCACAGCTCACAGCAACGCCAGATCCTTAACCCAGTGAGCGAGGAACCTTATGGTTCCTAGTCAAGATTCATTAACCACTGAGTCATGACGAGAACTCCTAAAATTTTACATTTTAATCCTTAAACTTTAAAGGTAGATCAAAGATTTTCCTCTGCCTTTTGACTAAGGTCTTTACTTCTAAGCTGTATACAAGGCTCTAGAAAGATATTCTTTATTTCTCCATATACACCTAACAGGATGAAACTAGTTATGTCTCAGGCTCTCATGCCTACTCAGTTAACATATTTGTGAAATTTGATATGAAACTGATGGTGGATTGCAGTATCTCATTGTTTTATGTTCTTGATTTCTTTCATCCTCAGGCTGTACCAGCTATCCAAAGCTGGGAAGCTGTGTGTCCCAGCCATGAATGTCAATGACTCAGTTACCAAACAGAAATTTGACAACCTCTACTGTTGCCGTGAATCAATTCTTGATGGGTAATGTATCATTATCTTTGGGATGAACTTGAGTTGCTGAATTGAGGTTCTAAATTTTTTTTATTTTAGTTTTTTCTGGAAATGATTGTGTTGCACCTCTGAATCTGTCATCACATCATACTCAATATTTTATAACCCAGAGCTACCATTGCTATCACTATTACAAGCAAATCTATTTTTTTTAAGAAGTCAGACCAGCCCCTATCTATTGGTGGCAGAGTTTTTGCTTTGGACCCTGAAAGTCAGTAACGAAGGTCATTATAAACAAATAAGTATCTTTGATGATTTAGGAAAAGGTTCCTATGTTTCTCTTCTAGGTCAGGTTGTCAGTTCTTAAGCTCCAACTATCATGTAATTCTCTGGCTATCTGGGAAGTTGTGGTGAGCAAAGGGTCATTTCCCAGACGCATTTCTAGTTTTTCAAATCTGTAAAAACTGCAATTCTGGGAGTTCCCATCGTGGCGCAGTGGTTAACGAATCTGACTAGCATCCCTAAGGATGCAGGTTCGATCCCAGGCCTTGCTCAGCGGGTTAAGGATCCAGTGTTGCTATGAGCTGTGATGTAGGTCGAAGAAACAGCTTGGATCCTGTGTTGCTGTGGCTGTGGTGTAGGCCAGCAGCTACAGCTCCGATTCGACCCCTAGCCTGGGAAGCTCCATATGCCATGAGTGCAGCCCTAAAAAGCAAAAAAAAAAAAAAAAAAAAAAAAAAAAAAAAAAAAAGAACTGCAAGTCTGACAGAAATCTACCTAAATATACAATATCAAACACCATGCTTCTGCAGTGCCCACATTCTGTTTCCACCTTTGTGTCCTGACATTCCTTCATTCTTGCTAGGAAGACTCAGTAATTGCCTATGTGAAACTAGTCAGTTTAGAATATTGCCAAGCCAAATGGTTTCCATCCTGTATAGGTTACGGGAGAAGCAAAGAAAGGGCCTTTAGGCCTACTAGCCTGGACCCCTGGCAGTTTGTGACACCACAGGCACTGGAGCACGAAGGACCTTGATTTGACAACTGACTCATTTATTACCTATGAGGCCTCAGACTAGTTATTTAACCTCTATGTCTATTTCCTCATCTGTAAAATGGTGGCAGTTAAGACCTACCTCACTGAATTGTTGTGAGGATTAAATGAGATAAGGTGTGAATCCTGGTGTTCAGTGTTAGTTCTGTTGCTGCTTCATTCTGGAACCGTACAATAACGTCTAGAATTGAGTTAGATCTTAAGGGAAGACTTTTGCTTTGAAATCTTTTTATTTTTGTATAGTAGGGAGTGATATCAAATGCAAATTCAAACTATTGTTAATTATTACTCTTTATTTTTTTGTCTTTTTTTTTTTTTTTTTTTCTTTTTCTTTAGGGCTATACCTGTAGCATATGTAGGTTCCCAGGCTAGGGGTCTAATCAGAGCTGTAGCCGCTGGCTTACGCCACAGCCATAGCAACGCCAGATCTGAGCCGCATCTGCGACCTGTACCACAGCTCATGGCAATGCTAGATCCTTAACCCACTGAGCAAGGGCAGGGATCAAACCCACAACCTCACGTTTCCTAGTCGGATTCGTTTCCGCTGTGCCATGATGGGAATTCTCTAATTATTACTTCTTGGAGTCAACAGTATTAGCATATAGATTGGACATCTGAGTAAATTCTCAACCTGTCAGTCTGTTAATAGACTGTCCCTAGTTCTGTCCACATATGTATGTTATACAGTGTTGGCTTTGTACCCAATAAAATCAATAATGATCTGGATATATACTCATAAAAATATTTACTCATACACAACAAAGTTTCCTTTAATTTTTAAAAATTTGTTTGGCCACACCCACAGCATGTGGAAGTTACCAGGCCAGGGATCAAACTTGCTGTGGCATCACTAGATCCTTAACCTGCTGTGCCACATGGGAACTTCCCTAAGTTTCTTTTATATTTTTCAAGTCCCAAGTCTTGCCTATAAGTTTAATAAAAGATGCATAAAGATACCTCTACTGGGTCATGGACAGAGTCCCTCCTAAGCAGTGTCTTACAGATAAGAAAGATACTTTAATGTCAGAAATGAATGAAAGTGAGAGTAAGATGGAAGCAGTGGAGCAGGAATTAAAGTTAATTAACAAATAGGGGAGTTCCCGCTGTGACCAAGTGGGTTAATGATCCAGCTTGTCTCTGCAGAGATGCTGGTTCAATCCCCAGCCTGGCGCAGTAGGTTAAGGATCCAGCGTTGCTGCAGCTGTGGTATAGATCGCAGGTACAGCTCAGATTTGATCCCTGGCCCGGGAACTTCCATATGCTGTGGGTGCATGCGAAAAAGAAAAACAAAGAAAGGAGGAAAACTTCATCCATGTTCTAGAAACCTGCAGAGTAGTAAGAGCTCATGGGCACCTTCAGATAGTGATAAACTTTCCAACTGGGGAGTTCCTGTTGTGGCTCAGTGGTTAACAAATCTGACTAGGAACCATGAGGTTGTGGGTTCAATCCCTGGCCTTGCTCAGTGCGTTGAGGATCTGGCGTTGTGGTGAGCTGTGGTGTAGGTTGCAGACGCGGCTCAGATCTAGTGTTGCTGTGGCTGTGGCATAGGCCGGCGGGTACAGCCCCCAACTCCTTGCCCAGGAGCCTCCATATGCCACGGGTACGGCCCTAAAAAAGACAAGGAAAAAAAACAGTTACCTTGTGGTCTATAGCTTCTTTCCTTCTGCACCACTCCCAAGACAAGGGGGGAAAAGGAAAAAAAAAAAAAAGGCCTCACATGTAGATGGAATTGATTGGATAGCATGGAGTAAGAAAAAATGTATTTTATTGAACCTTTCTTTCTGGTCATTAAATAGCTTCTCTAAGAAAGAAACCAGGCTTGCTTTCAACATGAAAAAACAACCCAAACCAAAAAAAAAAAAAAGAAAAACATGACAATAAAAAGGCTCAAATCTAATGTCAAGGGAGAAATGAGATTTTTCTGATTTAATGGGGTTTTTTGGGTTTTTTGTTTTTTCTATAGACTTAAAAGGACAACAGACATGATGTTCGGTGGAAAGCAGGTGGTGGTCTGTGGCTACGGAGAGGTAAGATATAACTTTTCAGTTATTAGATGTTTAAAATATATTTTGCTGAAATACACTAGACTTTTTCACTTGTATGGACATAAAAGTACACTCATGTACCACTTTAGATGGGAAAAAAGTAACTTCAAGGGCTCTCTGGTTAAAGTACAATCTTTCTTTTTCCCTTTGCATTTTTGCTATTTTTTAAGTTGATTTTCTGACTGTTCCAGCACTCGTGTTTATGATGTTCTTTTAGCTTGTGTTTTGATTATAAATCGTGAGTGTGGGTGTTCTTATGCACATGCATGTGCTAAGCAGGGTTTAGGAGTTTGTTTATGAACTGCATTCACTTATTTGTGTTTCTTGTTCTTCCCCAAGCATGAATCTATTCAGTGAAATTCCTTTTGGGGGCGGGAAAGGAGGGTACACTTCACCGGAAGCTTTGAGAAACTGTTTTCTTCGTGACTTGCCTTATGATGCATATTTTCTCCCCTCTTCAGGTGGGGAAGGGGTGCTGCGCTGCCTTAAAAGCTATGGGGTCCATTGTGTATGTTACTGAGATTGACCCCATCTGTGCTCTTCAAGCCTGGTAAGCATGCAAAGGGAGACTGGCTCTTTCCTCTGCACCACCGTCTAACGTGTGATCTTACAGCTGCCTCCAAAGACTGACCTGGTTAATGCCACATTTTATCTTAGAAGGGCCCAGATCCGGAGAGGCTCCTATTAACTGTAAGCACCCATCTTCCAAAGATCAAGGAACTCTACTCTGAGAGCTCAGAGACTATCAGAGAAGCTACAGTTTAGAACTCCTGTGGAAATAGTAACAGGCGATGCCTTGAGCCAAGAGAACAAGTTGCCCCTTACCGTCTCCACAGGCAATCCTTCTCTCTTTGAAAACAATGGACGGAAAAGGCATAGGCTGGAATCAGGTCCTTTCTGAAGTGATGCACTGAAAAGAGCACCTGCGTCACTTTCCTCCCCAAAATGCATTCCTAATGTATGCAGGAAGAAACATCAGACAAATCCAAATTAGGGGTGCAGTCTTATAACTCTTACAGAAGGGTAGTCTTATAATTATAATTGAAGGGTACTCTCCATATAATTCTTAAGTATGAAATGATTCCAAAATTAAAAGTTAAAAAAAATAGTTCCTTTCTCATGTAAAATGTGGGTAATCTTATCTACCTCAAATGTGAAAGTTCATAATATAATTATATAATCATTACATATGATTATACATTATATAATAAGTATATAATTATATCAAGTGTAGAGGTGCTGCCACGTAATATTCACTAAGTGGTAGCTAGTATTGAAATTGTCTCTTGCCACGCTCAGCAGGATGGAACTACCGCTGTCCCTGAAAACTACTGCAAAGTCCCTGGGGTCTGTAGCCTGAATAACCACCCAGTCTTTACCATTAACCCTCAAGAGGAAGGTACCCAGGATAGAGGGGGCAGGACATAAAGATGTTACCATAAGCATTTTCCCCTCTCCTTCTACTCTTCACACACCCTAGCCATCAACACACAGATTTCTCCATTGGAGCTGTGAGCTTTATCTGAGTCGGAGCTCTAGCACACAAAGGAACCATCACCATTCTAGCACTTTCAGGGTTCATTAGAGAAATGGGAACATGCTTTAATACTGATGGAGATACTGATTCAAACTATCTTATAGACGTGAACTGATTGCTTATTCTATGTCAGGTCCTGTGCTCTGTGCCAAGGAAGAATAAGATGAATAGATGAATGAGACAAGGTCCCTGCTTTGAGAAGCATACAGACAAACCGCTGTGCAGTGTACCAAGTGCTGTGCTGTGGAGAAGCACGTGCTTCTGTAGGAGCACAAAGGAGAAACATCTAAAGAGCAAGGGGGCAGAAAGAGCTGTCATTGGAGCCGAGTCTTGAAACTTGTATAAGTGACTTGTTAGTTTGGAAATAAGTTCTAGGTGCAGGGACCATGTGTAAGGTCACCTAGGACGGAGACACGTGGCATGTTTATGTTTAAGAAGCTGGAAGTGTTTTGATGAAGCTGGCCGATAGGATAAGTTTGGGGGAATGGTAATACCGGAGGTAGGAATCATATGTCAGTATAATCTTATATCATATATCAACAGAAGTATTTGGGTCTTATCCTGAGAACAGGCGACTGAAGTATTTTAAGCAAGGCAGTGATATGATCCAAATTACATGAAGGGAAATCACCCTGCAAAATGAATTAGAGACATAAACCCAGAGGTGATGAGACTGGGCCAGGGGCTGCTGTAGCAATCTAGGCAAGAATTAGTAAGACCTGAACATAATGCCAGTTTGTATGGAGAAGGGATAGATTAGAGATTTTAAGGAATTAAGGAAAAAGGATCAACCAGATTTGGTGACAGTTTTAATTAGGGAGAAGCAATAGGCTAGGACATTCTAGTTTATTTGGCTCGTACAGTTGAATGAACAGCAATGCTATTAAGATAGAAAATATGGAAGAAGAGATAGATAGGGTTGGTGGCATGGAGAAGACAATGAGTCTCTTCATGCACAGTAAGTTAGAGGTCCTTGTGGGGCCTGTGGAGGGGCTGTCTAGTGGAGAATTTCATCCATGGCTCTGAAGCTTTGCAGAGATCTAAGCTAAAGATATCAATGTGCAGATCAGCCGTCTGTGAGGCATCTTTTATAGCCAAGGAAAGGGATTGGATAAATGCTGAAAGAATAAAGAGTGCCCTACAGAATACCAACATTTAAAGATTGCCTGAAATTGAGAAGGAACAATCAGAAAAGTAAGAAAGGAGTTTCCGTTGTGGTGCTCTGGAAACAAATCCAACTGGTAACCATGAGGTCTCGGGTTCGATCCCTGGCCTTGCTCAGTGGGTTAAGGATCCAGCATTGCCGTGAGCGGTGGTGTAGATCGAAGATGCAGCTTGGATCCTGCGTTGCTGTGGCTGTGGTGTAGGCCGGCAGCTATAGCTCTGATTAGACCCCTAGCCTGGGAACCTCAGTATGCCGCAGGTGAGGCCCTAAAAAGACAAAAAAAAAAAAAAAAGTAAGAAAACCAAGAGAAACAGTATCACGAACTCTGAAGAGTATAGAGTTTTAAGGAAGGGAAATAGTTTAATGTAGCGGAGGAAATCAAGCAATCTTGGGGTCTGAGAAAAAAACTTTTTGGCCTTCAGGAGCTCATTGATAATCTCGGGGAGGAGAGCAGTTTCCGTGAGGTAGTAGGTTCAGGTAAAATTGCACTTTCTAGGAGTCCCCATTGGGGTGCAGTGGAAACAAACCTGACTGGTATCCATGAGGAGGCAGGTTCAATCCCTGGCCTCACTCAGTGGGTTAAAGGATCTGATGTTACCACAAGCTGTGGTGTAGGTCACAGATGCGGGATCCTGCGTTGCTCTGGCTGTGGTGTAGGCCAGCAGCCGTAGCCCTAGCCTGGGAACCTCCGTATGCTGCACCTGCAGCCCTAAAAGGAAAAAAAATTGCACTTTCTAGAAATTTGATTGGGGAATCTCATGGTTAACCCTGCCTCCCTATTATCAGGAAGAATTAGGTCCCAGTGATACAAAAGAACCTTTTATTTCTGTCCTATATGAACTAAGGAAAAGATTTGAATTTTTCACTGCTAAGAATAGTCCAACTATATTGAGAAGTGACGTAGGTACCAAAGAAGCTTAGATAATAGCTTTTGAGATTGTGGCAAAAGGCTCCCCAGCTGTCTGTTCAGGTTAATTGATCATGCTTTATTTTTACAGCATGGATGGATTTCGACTGGTGAAATTAAATGAGGTCATCCGACAAGTGGACATTGTTATTACCTGTACAGGTATGATTAGGACATAAAATGTGGTGGCCCTTGAGAATGCTTTCATGGAACAAGTGAAACATAACTGGAGATGTTCTGAACAAAACCAGACTCTAAAAAACAAAGATTCTAGTTCACAAAAGCAGTCCGTCTTTCACATTCTTTCTCCCTCTTTAGAGCTCCAACCAAAAGTATGTCATTAAGTCATCCCTAGAAGAAAGTTTCTCACCAGCCCTTTAAACTCTTCTGTTATCTCCATCCATCCTTAGTTATGCAGGCAATGGCTACCGATGAGTTTTATTTGGGAAGCTAGATCTTAAATTTGTACATTGGATGTTTTATTTTACCTCCAAAAGTGTGTGTATTTCTCTCTAGTCCTTGTAATTAAAGCAAGGCTAGAGCAAAAAATCCTCATAGTTAGAGAAAGTGAGAATGGTAGTTCTGTTAATTCCCAGAGAGGTAGATTTTGAGTCGTAGAGGGGAATATGCAGATATGGCTACTTTCCTTGGACTGAGATACTATTTTGTCTTTGTTAGAACCATAAACCATGGGAATATATTGTGTTTCTTTTATAATTGTATCTTAAAGGAGGAGAATCAAAATATTTAAGAATAAAAATATTATTTGTAGCGTCAAGGAAAGCTGGGGGCAAAAAGAGACCACAAGCAACTGTTATTGCTTCACATCAATCACTCGATCTCTTTTTTAAAAAATAGCTTTATCAAGGAGTTCTTCTGTGGCTCAGTAGTTAAGGATCTGCCGTTGTCACTGCAGCACTTGGGTTGCTGCTGTGGCACAGGTTCAATCCCCAAATAGGAAATTTCTACATGCCATAGGCATGGCCAAAAAAAATAAGAAGAAGAAAATAGCTTTATTGAGATGTAATTCACTTACCATACATTTCACCCATTTTAAGAGTACAGTTCAGTATTCTCTAGCAAATTCACAGGGTCATACAACCATCACCACAGTCTAATTTTTTTTTATTGAGATATAATTTACTTACCATAAAAGTCAGCTTTCTAAAATATGAATTCAGTAATTTTTAGCAACATTGTGCAACACCCCACTATCTAATTCCAGAACATTTTCTTCATCCCCCAAAGAAATTCCATACAATTAGCAATGGCTCCTCATTTTATCTTCCACCTCTCCCCAGCCCTAAGCTACCATTAAATTCTATCTCTCTAGATTTGCCTATGTAAACAGCATCATACAATATGCGGTCTTTTGTGACTGGCTTATTTTTTTACCTAACATAATATTTTCAGGGTTTATGCACGTTGCAGCATCTATCAGTATTTCACTCTTTTTTATTGCTGAATAATATTCCATTTTAAATTTATGTCACATTTCAATGATGTCCATTCATCAGTTGATGGACACTGGACTGTTCTACTTTTTGGCTATTGTGAATAATGCTGCTGTGAACATTGTGCGCAAGTCTTTCTGTGAACATGTCTTCATTTCTCTTGGGTATATACCTACAAGTAGAAATGCTGAATCATATGGTAACTCTGCTTTTAGCATTTTGAGGAAATGCCAAACTTTTTCAAAGTCAATTGCATCAGTTTATTATGGCTGAGAGTTAAAATTTCTTCACGCTTTGCAAACACATCTTATTTTCGGGTTTTTGTTTTGTTTTGTCTTTAATTACAGCATTCCTAGTATATGTGAAATAGTGTCACCTTGTGGTTTTGATTTGTATTTCCCTAATGACTAGTGAAGTTGATCGTCTTTTGTGTGGTCCGCACCTGCAGCATATCGAAGTTCCCGGGCCAGGGACTGAATCTGAGCCACAGCTGAGACCTTTACTACAGCTGCAGCAATGTGGGATCCTTTAGCCTATTGCTCCAGGCCAGGAATCAAACCTGCATCTCTGCAGCAACCCAAGCAGCTGCTGCAGTTGAATTCTTAACCCACTGCACTGCAGTGGGAACCCATAATGATGCTGATCATGTTTTGTACATCTTCTTTTAAGACTGTCTATTCAGATATCCTGTACTCGTTTTTAAAATGAGTTATCTTTTTATCATTGAGTTGTAAGAGTTCTTATCAGACGTATGATTTGCAGATATTTTTGTCCTATTCTGTAGGTTGTCTTTTCACTTTCTTAGCATATTGTTTGTAGCACAAGAGTTTTTAATTTCAATGTAATCCAGTTCTATTTTTTTTCCCTTTGGTTGTCTGTGCTTTAAGTGATGTATCTAAGAAACCATTGGCTAATCCAGATCACAAAGATTTATTCCTATGTTTGCTAAGAGTGCTATAGTTTTAGCCCTTACATTTGGGGCTCTGATCCGTTTTAAGTTAAATTTACATATGGCATGATGCAGGGGTCCAATTTCATTCCTTTTCACGTGGACATCTCTTCTGTTTTTAAGGTAACAAGAATGTGGTAACCAGAGAGCATTTGGACCGTATGAAAAATAGCTGCATCGTTTGCAACATGGGACATTCGAACACGGAGATTGACGTGGTAAGATCAAGTGACTCATCACTGGGGCCTTTTTTCCTTCTGCTTCCCAAGAAACATAAACTAGAAGAAGAAAGAGCAGGGTCACAAGCCCTTCTCAAATGACTGTCCTGGCAGAGCTGCTTACAGTCTGTTCACTTACTAGGCTTATGGCCTATGCATATGGATTCTACAAAGCTTCTTCATCTCAATCATTTCAAATGATTTATTTATTTTTTTCTACTAAGCTTGATACCTACTTATAGTCTAAGCCATTTTATCTTTGTGTTTAGGACTAAGCTAGGTAAAGTCAAAAATACAAAAAAGAGGAGTTCCCGTCATGGCTCAGTGGTTAACGAATCCGACTAGGAACCATGAGGTTGCAGGTTCAATCCCTGGCCCTGCTCAGTGGGTTAAGGATCTGGCGTTGCTGTGAGCTGTGGTGTTGGTTGAGGACGCGGCTCGGATCCCACGTTGCTGTGGTTGTGGCGTAGGCCCATGGCTACAGCTCCGATTAAACCCCTAGCCTGGGAACCTCCATATGCCAAGGGTGCAGCCCTAGAAAATACAAAAAAAAAAAAAAAAAAAAAAAAAAGATGTAGTAAATATGAGTCAGTATGCTGGTCAGTATTTTGGGGATACTTGATTGCTACCCCTAAGGTGAGATAAATAGGTTGGTTCAAGGAAACAAGTCAAGGCAGGGAAATCTATGGGCTGGGATGAGAACACTGCTTAAGACTGACTGTGTCCGTCAGACGTGGTGGTTTTCCTTTTCTCTCCCTCTTTCGTGGGGCTAGGTCTCCCCTTAACATATTTTCCAAACTATAGTAATTGGATGTGTAATTGTCACAATCAATTCAGCAGCATGTGTTCCTCAAACCTGGAAAAATCTACCATTTTGGTTCTCTAATTTTATTATATTCACCCTAAAATTTTCCAATCCACCATAACAGTTGGCCCTACTTGATTGCCCAAGTAATAGTTAATAGAAGTGTTATTTATTTCTTTACAGACTTACCAAAGTATCTCTCAGTGTGACTTTCACTCTGGTTTTAAATTTTTGTGGCATTTTTCTGGCACAACTGTATTTCTCTCTGGGTAAATGGCTCAAGCAAAGCATGCTTTCATCTCCACTGAGGGCTGCTCTGATTGAGCTTCAGCATTGCCAGGTAAGGATCAGTTAATATACTGAGAGCCTGTTGGATATCTATTTTAAATGGTTTCTCTTTTCAACTCTGTTCTCTATTCTTCTGTTATTAAAAATAGCTGGACAACCAACCTACCAAAGCCTATTTCTACCCTTGAGGGTTTTGAGTGGCATGGCTCCATTACTCTGTCTTACCATGATATATCTAATCACTTGTGAGGGACCATGATGGAGGATAATGTCAGAAAAAGAATGCATATATATATATGTATGTATAACTGGGTCACTTTGCTGTACAGCAGAAATTGACAGAACATTGTAAATCAGCTATAACTAAAAAAAAATATTTTTTTAAAAAATAGCTGAACAACCAGCCTGCTAAAGCCTATTTCTACCCTTGAAGGTTTTGAGTGGCATGGCTCCATTTCTCTGTCTTACCGTGATATTTTGCTTATAATGAATAATTTATTTAGTTTTTGGTTGAGTTTTACTTATGTGCCATACTGCCCTTTTACTGAAGGGACAAAGATAGTAGTATTTCTAAAACTGTCTAGCCCATGATTGTCCTTTTCTGGATTAATCTGCTTATAGAGCTCCCAAAAGGAAAAAGCTTAGAGAGAAGTAGTCATGCTCTGAAGCCTAGAGAGAAATCTTCTGAGTTAGGGAAGCAGGAAAGAATTTTCCTTTTAAACCCTCAAGAAGTCTAAGATAAAAATAATTCCAAATGCGATCATATGATTTTTATATTTTTGCTTTATCTCATTTCATCCTCTTGACCACCCTACAAGGCATTATCCTTATTCCTGATTTTCACTTGGGAAACGAAAAGCTGAAGTGCATTGTTCAGTCATAGCCATCGATTCGAAAACGAAATCGGAGCACAAAGTCCAGGGTTTTTGACTTTCAATCCAATTTTTTTTTGTTTTTCTGTACTTTATACTAGTATCTCCTCATGCTTTTCAGATTAACTTCAAATTGTGACAGTAATCTCTCTTCCAGCGGCAACCCAGATGTAAGTAATCTCTCAGGATAAAGGCCAGGAGACTCTTTACTTTCAATCACAAATATTTATTGTGTGATTGTTATATGCAAGGTGCTGTTGTAGATGCCTGGGATCAGTGCACAAAACAGGCAAAGATTCCTGCCCTCATGGAGCTTATATTTCAGTGAGAAGAAGGACCATAAACATAAGTAAAATTTAGAGGATGTTAGAAGGTGAAAGCACCATGGGAAAAAAAAGTAGAGCATGGTAAGGAGAATCAGGAGTGCTATTTGTAATTTTAAATGTAGGGATCAAGGAATGAGCCTCATTAAGAAGGTAAAGATTGAGCACATCTGAAGGAATTAGCCATGCTGACTTTTAGTTGACAGTTTCAAGCCAAGGGAACAGCCAAAGCAAATGCCCTGAGGCACGACTGGGCCTAATCTGAGGATTAAAAATGAGGCCAGTGTGGCTGGTGCAGAAGAGCATGGAGCAGGGAAAAGGAGCTAAGTTCAGAGAGGTAATGCGCCAGATCTCATAGGGCCTCAGAGGCCATCGTAAGAACTCCTGATTGTGTTCTGAGAGGACTAGGGAGCCATTGTGTGATTTATGACTTTTGATTTAAAAGGATGATTTTTTTTTTTTAAAGGATCACCCTGGCTGCTGCCTTGAGACCAGACCCACTTTTGCAGGTGTTGCTAGGTAGCCCCAGTTTCTGCCAGTGACGCTAGCCTAGCCAAGAGCCGTCTTTCAACTCTCTTTGTGCTCTTCTTAGCAGAAGGTATAGGACTAAACTAAATGGCCCAGAAAAGAAGATGTTTAGGATGGCTTTGGAAAAATTAAATTACTCAACCTTAAATGGTAGTGAAATTTAAGAAAATAGCAAACTCTTGGAGTTTCCATCGTGGCTCAGTGGTTATCGAATCCAACTAAGAACCATGAGGTTGCAGGTTAGATCCCTGGCCTTGCTCAGTGGGTTAAGTATCTGGCATTGCCATGAGCTGTGGTGTAGGTCACAGATGCGGCTTGGATCCCGCATTGCTGTGGCTGTGGTATAGACCAGCAGCTACAGCTCCAATTCAACCCCTAGCCTGGGAACCTCCATATGCTTCGGGAGCAGCCCAAGAAATGGCAGAAAGACAAAAAAAAAAAAAAAAAGAAAAAAGAAAGAAAGAAAGAAAGAAAGAAAATAGCAAACTCAACTAGTCATTGATTCCAGAATGTTCATTCACTACATAGCAAATTTGTATTGAATATTTGCTGTGCTCTGTGCTAAGTAACTATTTGGCAGAAAAAGTGGCAGTGAACAATATGCCTGCTCTCCTGGAGCTTGTGTTTATTCTAGGGTGGGAAACAGACCCTGTTTAAAAACAATAAATAGTAAGTAGACAGTTATTGTCAGTTAGTGCCTAATATTGAAGTAAAACAGAAAGGTGAGGATGTTGAGGATGCTTTGTTAGTTAGGGGGTCAGAGGAGGTATCTTTGAGGAGATAGAATTTGATCCAAAACCCGAATGAGCATTCTGTTCAGAGAGAATGCTGAGTAAAGATCATGAGATAGAAACGTGCTTGATGTATTTGAGAAACAGAAAAGATGTCACTGGCAGGAACAGAATGGGCAAGAGGAGGAGAATAAGAGGCAGCAAGGAGGTGGCGAGTTATGTAGAGCTTTGTAGGCCTTTAGAATTTACTCTGTAGATTGTATTCTGGATACAAGTGGAGCCATTGGAAGGTTTTGAGTGGCTAAGTTTGCTCAGCAAAACCGTGAATGAGAATGATTTGGGTATGTTTTTGCCTAGATTTTTAGTAATCAAAAATTTGAGGGTCTTTTTTTGTGTAGGAATTTATAGTTGACCTCTCCCTGAGATGCTGACTACTGCATTTTTAGGAGGGAATAGCTCATGGTCATTTAGGCATTCCCTGGTGGCTCAGTGGGTTAAGGATCCAGCATTGTCACTGCTGTGGCTCTGGTTACTGCTGTGGCTCAGATTCCATCCCTGGCCCAGGAATTTCCACATGCTGCAGACGTGACTGAAAAAAGAAGATGAAGAAGAGTTGGTTATTTAGAAGGCTGTATTTTTTTCTGAAAAAAAGAATACCGTGAGTACTTTGGGAATCTGTGATAGGGACTGTGCTCTTAGCTGCCTTTTGGCCAAGTCTTTCTTTCACCTACTTCCTTTCTCTTGAAAAAAGACCTACTTATCTTTATGTATCACACAGACAGCCTATATATTGTAAGCTTCATAGTTCAAGTAGTTAAAATCATTATGTGCACGTGCTTTAACAGTTTTTGCCAGGAGTTCCCATCCTGGTGAAGTGGAAATGAATCTGACTAGGAACCAGGAGGTTACAGGTTCGATCCCTGGCCTCACTCAGTGGGTTAAGGATCCGGCATTGCCATGAGCTGTGGTGTAGGTCGCAGACGCGGCTCGTATCTGGCATTGCTATGGCTGTGGTGTAGGCCAGCAGCTGTGGCTTTGATTAGACCCCTAGCCTGGGAACCTCCATATGCCATGGGTGCAGCCCTAAAAAGCGGGGGAAAAAAAAGAAAAAAAGAAAAAGTTTTTGCCAGCCAAAGAATTATAACCTGAGACTTGCTACTGCCTCCATGTGTTGCAGGACTATAACCACTGACTGTTGTTCTTGGCTTTAGAGTGGGATGTACACCTAGTCTGGGAAGTGGGTAGGTATAGGGAACTTTTTTCCTGGTAGATTGCTTAGTGATTGTAAATCACAGAAAAGACAATTGGATGTCTTTAAGAGAAATCCTTGTAAAACTGTGCTAGCCCTGGGAAACCCTGCCCTCAAGGAGTATAACTGCCAAATAGACTTTAATAGGTTTTTGGAGCTGCCTGGGCAATGCTAGAGATAACCAAGTTTTTCTTCAAACCCCATTTTAAACCCTCATATCTTTTGTTTGCATCATAGCCATCCCATTGCTCTAGTAAACCACCTCTCCCAAGGATTGATCATTTTATGATGGTCATAAGAAGTGCTCTTTTTTTTTTAAATTTTATTTTTATGATTTTAAGGGCTGCACCTGCAGCACGTTGGACCCCAGGCTAGGGGTCCAATTGGAGCTGCAGCTGCCAGTCTATGCCAGAGCCACAGCAACGCCAGATCTGAGCCGCTTCCGAGACCTACACCACAGCTCATGACAATGCCAGATCCTTAACCCACTGAGCGAGGCCAGGGATCGAACCCACATCCTCATGGATTCTAGTCAGGTTCATTTCTGCTGAGCCATGATGGGAACTCCAAAGTGCTCTTTCTTTGATTCCACCGTTATGTTTTTTCCCAGGGAATACTTCCTAAGACAGGAGACTCGTTAATTGTGTCAGCTCTTTACTCCCAGTCACCAAGATTGCTTGTCCAATGGAAGATTAAGAGTATGAAACACTAAGAACTTGAAATACTTTAAAGTCTCATCATCTCAATAAAAAATTCCCAGTGTCACCAAGGAGTATCTCTTGGCTCTACGTGGTTATCGTATTGGTGATATTTCTAAGGATTGAGGGATTTACTTTGTATGTCCTTAACTTACCAAAATGGTCTATTTGCTTAAATTCTTTTTAACTCTGTTTATAGCGTGTTTATTTATGAAATTTCTTTTTAAAATTCTAATTTTAAAGTCATACTTAATTTAAAATGCAAGCAATATAAGTGTGTTTAGGAAGTAAAAATTGGAGTTCTTATCATAGCACAGCGGAAACAACTCCGACTAGGAACCATGAGGTTGTGGGTTCAATCCCTGGCCTCACTCAGTGAGTTAAGGATCCTGTGTTGCCATGAGCTGTGGGGTAGGTCGCAGATGCGGCTCGGATCTGGCGTTGCTATGGCTGTGGTGTAGGCTGACAGCTACAGCTCCGATTGGACCCCTAGCCTGTGAACCTCCATATGCCATGGGTGGGGCCCTAATAAGACAAAAGACCAAAAAAAAAAAGAAGTAAAAAATTTACAAAATTGGGTTTATAGTGTATTATTTCTGCAATTTGATTTTTCTCACTTAACATTAATATATGGCATTCATGATAACAGATATGGACCTAATTTCTTTTTTAAGGATTGCATAATGTTCCATTGTATGAAATTATCCTGATTTACTTAGCCATTCCTTTGTTGATTTACATTTTTTGCTATTACAACTAACACTGGGGTAAACATCCTTGGGCACTTTTATTTCTGAACTCGAACAAGTATTTCTATAGGCTAGAGCCCTAAAAGTGAATTTTCTTAGTCAAAGATTAGGTACACGTAAAGTTTTGTTTGCCCTTTAGTTGGGTTGAACTAATTTATGAAACTTGACATCTCAAGAGAGATTATGTTTCCCATCTACCTAATAAAGAAATTATCCAGACCATTAATAAAGTCCTGAATATACCGAAATGTTCTTACATGTCTCTCTTTCCCACTAGATTAGTAAAGAAAAGAAGATACAGTTCCTGTCAGTAAATAGCTCACAGTCTAGTCTAGGAGTTCATGGTCTTTTCTAAAATAGTGATCTTTGCTATAGTGCCTAGAATATAGTATGTACTCAATAAATGGTTATTGAATAACTAAAGTTTTTCTCTTTATTTGTCTGAAAACTACTATTTGGCAGAGCTTCTCAATTTTACCAGTTTGAGCCAATGGGTACTCTTAGAGTACAGAGTCCTTTTCTATTTTAGGTATTGCCTCTTGGAAGAAGGAAGTTGTTGTCTTAAGTTTAAACCTTGTGACTGTTATTTGATTGCTGCTGTTAATAAACTTAACACTTCTTCTCTTGTTCTCGGAATATACAATATACAGAAATGGAAGGAGGGTGAGCCATTGGGAGCTTTACCATTTAAGCATTTCTCTAAAGGCTACGTCACACTTGCACTTAGGACACAAAGCTTCTGTAACTTTAGGGTGAACCACCATCATTGAGAAGGTGGAACCTGGGACATTGGGACACGAGGGCAGAACCTGGGACCCCAGCATGCTACCTACGTATAGGACATTCAGCCTCCTCTAATCTCACTCAGCTCTGACCCTCCTTTTTTCTGTATCTCTTCAGCACTCATGTATTCAGTTTGCACTGTATTAGTTTGCACTTGTTTGCATGTTGCTTTGTAAGTATTGAAGGCTTTTATCCCCTCACATATGTATTGTTTTGTGTCCCCAACTAAGGTATGAGCTTTTTGAAGGCAGAAACCATGTTTTTGGTTTCTTTTGTATTTCCCATAGCACCTAGCACCTTTTACTGTGCTCAGCAGAGAGTGGGCGTACAGTGTATGTGGTGGAATGACATCCTGAGTGATCCCTCCCTGGCTGGGCCTAAGATTAAATTCCCTGAAATGGACCAGTCCTAACCAACCCGGGACAGGTATTCTCCATCTGGCATGTTGGTTGCTCCTTTCAACTTGCTATTTGAAACGGCTCCCTTCAACATCTTTCCATCCAGATAGCAGGGCTTGGCATGGCTGATGACGTGCTTGCCGTATGTGTTCCAGGCGAGTCTGCGGACACCAGAACTGACCTGGGAGCGAGTGAGATCCCAAGTTGACCATGTAATATGGCCCGATGGCAAGAGGATAGTATTGCTGGCAGAGGTAAGACCCGAGGCTGGTGGGGAGACTCATCCCTGATAGGAGAGCCTGCCTAAGCCAGGTCCCCTCCTCCTCATGTTCTCTTAGACTTTCAACTCCTCTTAAGCAGAAGCTTAACTACTTTACCAGTGGATTTTACATCTGATTGTGAAAGGTCTTTTCATTCAGCAATTAAGAAACTATTTTGGTTCCCCACTTTTCACCAATTATCCTGTCTCTCTATGTCACTCTGCAGGTTGAGTCAGATGATGACTATTACTGTGGAAGGAATTAACGGATAGAACCATTGGCACTTTGAGTGATGCTTATAAAAAGATAATGTCATTTGTGGGCTGGTTTAATCAGTAAGCACAAAGTAGATATTCCTGGCTGTAGCTAAAACAATCTTAAGCAAACTCTGGGAAGGTCATGTCTTTGCTAATAGATTCCCTGTTTCTGAGTGTCTATTCCCCTAAATTGAGCCAGATGTTTAGTAGATACCCAGCTACACATTGGCTGTATGATTGATATTTTCCTCTCCTGGCTTCTTCTAGCTCAGCCTTACTCTTGACTTTCATTCCACTTCGTCTTCCATGTCACTGTTTGGCCACTTTTCCTTTCTTGGCAGCCTCTCTTCTCTATCCTAGATTTCTGACGGCTGTAACAAGGCCCCCTGTTTTACCTTGACACTTTCTCTTCTTCAGGGAAAGATACCAGGATTACAAGGAGGATAGTAATACTTTCCTTGAGTTTTGATTTTCAGTCTTTTCTTTTTAATTAAAGAAACTGAGTATGGAAGTGTTAAAATATATATTGTCTTCCTCTAGGGGCCTTTAAATTTATGCTTACATATTCTTCCTGTTCTTTTCATCTTTTTTCACCTATCTCATCTTCTCAAATGCTTTCAGGGCATCTATAAAGGAGAGTGTACAGGGAGGGGAGGGGCAGGTTGTTAAATACACATTAATTGCTTTAATGTCAGCTCCATTGTCTGGTAACTTATTTCTAGTCACCCAAAGAGGTCCATCTAGTAGTTTTGGTGACAAAAGCAAATACCACAGTTGTTTTTGGCTGTTATGGCTCAACCAAAAAAAGCTGGTAAAGCTTCCTGGGAAATAAAGTAGGGAAGAATGGCATTGGGAGAAGTCTCTAGTCCTTATAACTCTATGAATTACCCACTAGAAATAATGGCTGCCCTCAAATTCAGGAGAACCAAATTAAGGATGAAGCAGGAGTTCCCATCATGGCACAGCAGAAACGAATCCGACTAGGAACCATGAGGTTGGGGGTTCAATCCCTGGCCTTGCTCAGTGGGTTAAAGATCCAGCATTGCCTTGAGCTCTGGTACAGGTCTCAGATGTGGCTTGGATCTGGCGTTGCTATGGTTCTGGCGTAGGATGGTAGCAACAGCTCCAATTGGATCCCCAGCCTGGGACCCTCCATATGCTGCGGGCATGGCCCTAAAAAGACCAAAAAAAAAAAAAAAAAAAAAAAAAAAGGAAAAGCACAGAAAACATCACATCCAAAAAACCAAACTAAAAAATATGTCCTATCACAACCTGGAGAGATTGCCCTTGGATTTGACCAGATCATTGTTTAAGACAGTTTTTCAAAGGAATTATATATGCCTCAGAAGGAAGATATTCTGTTGTAATAAGTAGAAAATTCAAGGGACCCTTGAATACCTTAGCATAAGCCTCAGTATCATATGACCATCTCTATTCCTTTTTACATAATCTCAGAGATGCTTTTAATCTTATTACTACAGTTCATCAGATTTTCCAGAATTTTTTAACATTTCACTTAAATGTCAATCAATTCATTTCCATTGATGTAACACCTGCTTTTTTGTCCAGATGTTAGTTGGGAAGTGTTTGGAAAATGGCAGTCCTATTCTTCCCTCACTCTTCAAAGCTAGAGAGTTCTTCTAACCAACGCATTTATGTGTTAACCCTTGCTCTCTAGGGCCGTCTGCTGAACCTAAGCTGCTCCACAGTGCCTACATTTGTGCTCTCCATCACCGCTACTACTCAGGTAAGGCCTCCGGAGGGGGGAGCAGCAGGCTGGAGAGGTCATGACCCCATCAGCATTTCACGTGATTTGGAGTAGATGGCTGTGAATGGCATGTCAGCATCCATCTCTCTGCTTTTCTAGGCTCTTGCCTTGATAGAGCTCTACAATGCTCCTGAGGGTCGCTATAAGCAGGATGTCTACCTGCTGCCCAAGAAAATGGGTAAGCATAAGCTCTTCTATCCTCATCCTTACCAAGGAGTTCACAGTCAGAGGCTAAGCGAAGCTTGGGGGCAGTATATTCCTTAGGGCTGGAAAAAAAGATATCTTCATCTTAGAAAGTAGGAGCTAGGATTCCTAAATTGCATCCCCAGTTGATTTATGACATTTTCCAAATAGGTTGCCTTAACGAAGTCCTGACACTTTGCTGTGATTTAGTTTACCTGCCTGTGAATTTTAAGGGATTTTCCCAAAGTATCTATTATGCCAGAAAAGAATCTCGGCCATTGTGGCCCAGTGGAAACGAATCCAACTAGTAGCCGTGAGGACATGTGTTCAATCCCTGGCCTCGCTCAGTGGGTTAAGGATCCGGTGCTGCCATGAGCTATGGGGTAGATCACAGACGTGGCTCAGATCCCAGGTTGCTGTGGCTGTGGTGTAGGCCAGCAGCTGTAGCTCCAATTCGACCCCTAACCTGGGCACCTCCATATGTTGCAGGTGCGGCCCTAAAAAGGCAAAAGATCAAAAAAAAAAAAAAACAACTTTCTCCTAAGACAGAGAATCATCTCCTACCTTGTGACATCAGACTTATTCCACTTCTAGGCTGCTAAGGAACCCCTACCAAACTTTTCCCAGACCGAGAAGACTTTCTTACTGTAGCTTCTAACTCTGACCCCATTGTTTCAGGCCAAAGGAAGGACTCTGAATAGCCTCTGATAAGAGGTTAGTTATGTGGCTGTTCTGTACAAGGGAAACATTAAACTGTCTTAAATTTTTAAAGAACCTGCCTCAAGCACCTGGACTGATACAGTGTGTTTATAAACTCCCGAGTCAAAGATCAGGGAATAAATCTGGTCTGGTTTTATTTTGCTTTAGCATTAGATGCACAGCACCTGTTAGAAGTTGCAATATTCTTCCTTCAGTAGACATTTTGGAAGGACATAAAAAAAGTAGAACAATCTATGTTACAGAGACCTAACAAATACATAGGAAATGATATAAAACTCTAAATAACTAATATGAGAATGTAAATAAAAACCTGGAATATCTAAGACTACTGAAAGCAAAGCAAACAGTGTGAGGTCCTCCTTTAGTCACTCCTTTCTGATTTCCTCAGGTGTTAGTTTTTCTGCATGACCCAAAGTATAGCGTTCAACAAAAGCTGGTGGAGAGTTCCCATCACGGCTCAGCAGTTAACGAACCCGACTAGCATCCATGAGGATGCCAGTTCAATCCCTGGCCTTGCTCAGTGGGTTAAGGATCCTGCATTGCCGTGTGCTGTGGTATAGGTCGAAGACTCGGCTTGGATCCTGCATTGGTGTGGCTATGGTGTAGGCTGGCAGCTACAGCTCCGATTTGACCCCTAGTCTGGGAACCTCCATATACCAAGCATGTGGCCCTTAAAAAAAAAAAAAAAAAAAAAAAAAAAAGTTAGTGGAAGCAAACTTCCACTTGGAATGGATGGGCAGTGGGGTCCTCCTGTATAGCACAGGGAACTGTGTGTGACTATGTCACTTGGCTGTGCAGAAGAAATTGAAGAAACATTGTGAATCAACTATACCTTAATTTAAAACAATAATAATAATTTTAAAAAGTTGAGAGCTTCCCATTTTTTTAGTCCCCCCATTATCCCATCCTTTCTTTTAGATGCTAGAGCCTATTCTTTCATTTTCCCTCACTTTTCTGGGGAGAAGGCAAAGTTCAAGACTGAAACATCTTGTGAAGAGGAAATATTATTCCTTTGAAAAGCAGTAGGTTTAAGTTAAAGCAACCGTTCCTTAGAATTGAGGTCCAGTAAGCAAAAGTTGAGCATTTTTCATTCAGCTTCAAGAATTAGAAGGTAGGAGTTCCCGTTGTGGCACAACAGAAATGAATCCAACTAGGAACCATGATGTGGCAGGTTCGATCCCTGGCGTCTCTCAGTGGGTTAAGGATGTGGCGTTGCTGTGAGCTGTGGTGTGGGTCACAGACGTGGCTTAGATCCAGCATTGCTGTGGCTGTGGTGTAGGCCGGCAGCTGCAGCTCCGATTCGACCCCTAGCCTGAGAACTTCCATAGGCTGAGGGCGCAGCCCTAAAAAAATTACAAAGAAAAAAAAATTTTTACAGCTAGAGAGAGCCCCAGACAAGCAGCATGAATGCTTATACCAGGTCTGTTGTGATCTGTTTCAGATGAGTACGTGGCCAGCCTACACCTGCCCACCTTTGATGCTCACCTGACCGAGCTGACAGATGAGCAGGCCAAATATCTGGGACTCAACAAGAATGGGCCCTTCAAGCCCAATTACTACAGGTACCTTGGACTCCCCAGAAAAACAGCAAAGCCTGGGTAGCGAAGAGCTTCCTGCACTGAATTTGGTCTTTGCATCCATCGCCATATTTATATGAGCTCAAAAAATAAACCCACTCCTCCTCACTGCCACACCCAGAGGACCCTTTGAGGCCTTCTCCAGACAGTAAATAGTACTCCCTTTCCTGAATTCGCCACGTCATCTTCCTGATAGTGATGTGCACCCCTGTGGGGAGGAAAAGTGGCCTTTTCATTGATGTGAAAAAGCACCATATTTATCTCCCCTCACCACACACTCCAGAGAAGTCCCTGCCTGCTCATTTCCCCTTTGTGTACAGGCTCTTCATGTCCCAGCATCCCCACAAGCTGATAACATCAGAGTCTCATCTTTCTTTTTCCCTTCAGGTATTAAGTTCCTGTAACTCAAGCCAGAAGAAATTTTAAGGAATAAAACTCCTAGTCTTTTCTCCACTCCTATATGGGAAAGAACCCAGCAAGCTGCTTCTCCAATCAGCTGCCCGCCGTGCTCACCCTATATGTTAGGTTATTTATTTATTAAAATCTAGACTCCTGTGCCTGTCGCCTTGGCCCAGAGTGTGGTTGCTGCCCCGTGGGCTGGGAGAGCTGCAGAGGACCGGCTGAGGAGGAGAAGACATGGGGTTCCCAGTGCATCTTTCGCCTCATTCCCCATTGGCTGGATCCTCGGCACTGGTCATTGTTCTCTTATCCAGGCTCAGGAGTTAGCCCAGGGATTCCAGACTCCTTGGTCTTTGGGTTTTCTGGAATCAGTTTTTAGCAGCTGCCTTTCTCAGCTTTGGCCCTTCCCCAGGTGAGGCCTCTTGGAAGCCGCTGAATTAACAGGGCCTGGGTTCCCGGCCTCGACCATCACTGTCACTGCCTTTTTTATGAAATGGCTGGGCAGGAGGGAGTGCTGTGGCCTTGGCGAGCTGTGCCAAGGACCCAGCTGTGCCTGTGCTTCCCAGGAGTCTCCTTCCTTGCCCAGGACTCCTTTCTTCTCCTTAAAGATTTATGTCCATTTTTACACTTTCATGTTCCAAGAGGAGTGTGCCTCTGTTACTTTCCTCAGCTGCTCTGATGTTTGTCAGACATTTGTTTTGCCATCTTTCTAACCCAACTAGCCTCTGCTCAGGAAGTCAGGGCCGGCCCCGTGGGGCCCATACTTTGACTTCCTTGTCATTTAAGCAGATAGTTTGCCAGGAAGCTCCCTCCAGATCAGCACTGTCTCAGAAAAGGGAGGCTTATTGTGAAATGCAGCTTCCTCCTGTTACCTAAAATGCCTTCTGAAACTGAGCAGGAAAAGGCTTGCTTTCCAAGGGATGCGGGAGACCAGGGCTTCGGAAATGCAGCAGGCCTTTCAGGCCCACAGCTCAGCACCCTAAGGAAGCAAAATATATCTGTCTCCTGGGAAGGGGTTTGCAGCTTAACTGGCTAAGCTATGCAGGGATGACACTGTAAACTGAATCCAGATGATCAGAGCTAGTTTGAACCCCATCAGACATTCTTCCCTTTGGCCATTGCCACTGATGAAACTGAGATCTAATGTCTCTGCAATTTGGTCTGTGGTCTTTCTTCTTTGCTAGGATGTCTTTTTATGTTCTGGCCTTGTCCATCTTAGGATTCTGTACTGCAGAGGTGGTTTCTTGAGTGATTCCAATATTATAAAACATTTGCAATATGAGCAGCCTGAAATTTTGTGTCCCACATAAGAGTTGGGTTCCTTTTGGAGACTGCCCTATTTGGTCTTAAGGGTTCCACTGGGACCAGATTGGTTTTAAGAAAGTCTGGAATGGCCCTAGGAATCTTGAATGCAATGAGTCCATTCTGCCCCCTGCTAAACTTATTTAACACTCTCGCTCTTGTCTATTTGTTTTTCCCTTTTTTCTCTTAAAGTCTTAAGACCAAGGTGACTCAAGGAAACACAAGACCACCCAGGGTCATTACAACCTAATTCTGCTCCCTATTTTCTACCTTCTCCAACTTCCCCTGGTCTTCACATATGCCCTAAGAGCTAATCTGGAAGTGACTTTCCTTTTGGAGAAAGGGAGGTGAACCTTAGGGTAAATAGCTATTTGCCTCATTTAAATAGTATGCGAGCTCAGGCCATAGAGGCTGCTTCCTCAGAGACCATATATCTCAGCACATATGTGGCTATATTCTTTTATGAAGATCCATAAATGCTGAAAATTCCACTAGTTCTTCCTTTTGCCTACCCAGTTCTGATTTTTTATTATTATTAATTAATTGGATCCCTTTAGCAGAAGATTCAGCAGATGAGATCTGTGTCTCATCTTATATCCAGAGCATATTCCATTAGACAAGTATCTGGACTCTAGCCTATTATATTCTTAAGCCAGAAGTCATAACCTGTTTCTCAGCAAAGACTGGCTGCCTGTGGAGCTTACTATGTGCTGGTCCTGATTGCATACTCCGTCTGCCTTGTGACTGCAAAGAGACCCACTCCAAATGAAAAAGGAGCCCCACTGGGCTTCGAGGTTAGGTTGCCAGTGTTGCTCCCCATGGTGAGGTATTTGTCTCTTAAGTTTCAGTTGACCACTCTTCCTTCCTTTCTGGGACCCTGTGCCATGACCATTAAGGAAAAGGAGGACTAGGCCTCCTGAGTATTCGGGTTCTGCCTTGGTGTTGGAATATGGTCAGTATTCTTTCTGCCTTGTAATCAGAACAAATGTATCTTCTTCCCTCAAGCCCTCACCTTAGATGCATCCTAGGAATCTCCAAGCATGAGAAAGAAGACTAATTATCTCTTTATATGTGGCCCTGGCTTGTGGGGATACTTACCATTTTCTTTGCAATGAATTTGTGTTAGTTTTCACGGTCTTTTTTGCCTTCTGATGAAATGTTCAGTTTTCTTTTTCTCGTTTAAGGAAAAAAAAAAATGGTATCTGGTCAACCTTCCCTCGGCCCTCCTACCTCCTCATCCTCCCCTCCCGAATGAGCACGGCTCCCTATGGCCACATACTCCTGCAAAGCTTTTCTGCTGCTTGGCTTTTCTCTGAACAGATCTGAAATTGCTGCTCCTGTGGTTTTCTCAAAATTAACTTTGTCATGGTTTTAAAAGAGAAATCAAAATGCATTGTCGCATTAAGCTTTTTAATAAAGGAAAAGTACCGAAAGAAAATAGGCAACACCAGCAAATTATATGTGGACAAGTTCTAAACTATATATACATACGTAATACATATATATATAAATAATCATCTAGTTCTCATTGTCATCTTACTGAAAGGAAATAAAACCTCCAAGGACCACCATTTCTGAGAGGCTCTTGGAAATCTTTATGTCTAAGTGATTGTATTAGATCAGCAATAATGAATATGTAATCTCAAAAGATAAATAAAATATTCTTAAAATGGATTCCTGTCCTGAGCGTATTCCTTGCTTCAGTGAACTAGGAATTCAGAGATGAGGGAGGTTTATGGGCAAAAGGCCAGAGAGCCTGTTATAGGGCAAGGATGTAAAAAACTGAAGCATTTACCAATAGGCATATCTGAGTGGCCTCGGCCTTGAAGCCCTTATTCCATGGTGGGTTACTCCACTCATAAACATCCCCCATCGCCCATTCAGTTATGTGTATAAAGAACCTGCGCTTTCGGAGCCATCACCCTTAGCGGTTGAGAAGTATAGGCTTAAGGCAGAGAAATTAAAGCCTGGTTTTTGGTCCCCCAAACCCTCTGTGTGCCCCCCTTAGCTGGAGAGCACAGAAAGCTGGCATATTAAGTTTGGGGCCAAAAGACATTGACACCCAGGACCTGCCTACATCCAATCAAAGAGAAGAAAGAAATGGATCTAGCAGAGAATTGTCTCTTAAGTCAGGTTTTGTCTGACCAGATCATAGTCGGAGGATGGGTCCAACCCCCTGTTCTTTCTCAGCTACCAGTAGAGTAGCTCTTTTTTGAGAAATAGCAGTTAAAGGCAGCCACTTTCTTTCATTGACAATCTAATCAGTTCTGCATCCTCTATGCATGATGTTTTCTTCCCTATCAGAATCTCATGACGTTTTGACTTCTGTTTATCTAAACTAAGGGCCCCAGGACTAGAAGAGCTTGGGCAATTGATAATGGCTCAAAGCTGGCCCACTCTAGTTGAGGAGGAGAATGCAGCCATTAGCAGGGGGAGCCTTTGAGCCAGCTGACAGGATTTGCTCCCCTATAGCAAGGTTCGACTCCTCTTTTGTGAAAGATGGAAACTTGGGTGCCTGGGTCTTAGTTTCAAGTTCACAGGATAAGCCCAGGCTATCCACTGCTGTGCAATTTCTCCGTCTTGTGATATTGTGGAAAAAGCTTAGAGTCAGGCTGACCTGACCAGCTCTACCATTTACAACTTGAGCCAAATTTTATAACCACTTAGAGCCTCCGTTTTCTTACCTGTGAAATGGATAATGCTTATCTCCTAGAGAAAGGATTTAATGACCTGATTGCTTGATTGATTGATTTTGGCTACACCGGTGGCATGCAAAGTTCACAGGCTAGGGATCAATCCCATACCAGAGCAGTGACTCAAGCCACTGCACTGAAAATACCAAATCCTTAATGCACTGAGCCACCAGGGAACTCCGACCTGATTTAATTTTTAAAATATTGCTTAAAGATCCAGAAAACACTAGGTACTGCATAAATATCAATTCCGTGTCTCAGTCTAGAACCCTACAACTTGCATTGCCTCATTACATCCACATGTGCTGATGATGGAGCAAAAAAAGAATATTCTATCCTTTTTCTGCTATTTTATCCTGGTTGCCCGATATCCTCAAAAACTAGATATTTTAAGACTTCCTGCAATCTTACTTTTAAGGTTTTTCAATGCTAGGTGTTAGCTATTTAATCACATATCTGACCTCTGTGGATTAAAGTGGAATGCTTATATGGGGAAAGGGGTATGTTTGGTTATTGTAACTATACCTATTTATACCTCCAGCCCTGTGCCAGCAGCCTCAGAATACCTGAGCTGGAAGACAAGGGAAAGTGGTAGTGAGTGGGGTTTAAAAATAACTCAGCACTGGAGCCATCTCTACAAGAAGGAGACCAGCCCCTAATTGGCTCCAAGGTATATTTATGGGTACCTCTGTGGTCAGTAGTATTTATGCTGTCACTTCTTTGTTGACAAATAAGATAGAAGAAATTGAGTGTGTGCCAACTCCATTGCCTACAGTTTCAAAGTCTTCCATTAATTCTTCCAGTAGTTGTTTCTAGATATCTTCCTCCTTAGGATAAGCTCTAAAAGTCTGGGCCTATCATGATCAGACAGCTGTCAGATCTTTACTGTCTCCCATTTCACTGCAGTGTGGAAAAGATAGTGGGTTGAGGTGGCTCATGTTAATTCTTTCCAATGTCCATAGCACCATTTTTAAAAAAACCCCTTCTCCAAAGGGAAGCCAGATGGAGCTCTAGGCTTAGAAGATGGCTTTGCACGGAGGCCAGAGGGGGCCTGAGAGCTATCCTCAAACCTAGGATAGGTCAGAAAAGGAACAAAGCTTCAAAGGTGGCCATTCCTGTCTGCCACCACTGTTGGGGATTCTGCTGATTGACTAGGTTCACAAAAGAGAGTATGGAGTTCTGGGCTTGTCAATCCTAGAGCTCTGACTGCTTAAGGAGCAGAAGTAAGGAGCTTAAGGAAGAGGGAAGATAAAAAAATTAATTCTTTTATTAAGAAGTCCCAATGGGCTGTGCTGTGACAGGTTTACCACACTGAAGCAGTGATGAGCTAGGCGTGGGTTGTGAATTTTAAAGCAGAGTATGAATCTTTAAGAGTTTAACAAAATTATACCCTGAAAAAAATTCCAAAATCAAATGGTTTAGGCCTTGAGCCAGGGACTTTCTTGGAAATTCATATCAATTCAATTCTGTTTAAGCCAGTGGGTCTCCACCACAGAAGATTTTTTTCCCCCAGGGGACATTTTTGCAATATCTGGAGACATTTTTGGTATCACATTTAGGGGGAGGGTACTGCTGGCATCTAGTGAAGGAAGACCAGGGATGCTGATAAACATCCTACAGTGTACAGGACAACCCCCTACAACAAGACATTTTTCAGTCAGTAATATAGAAGAAATCCTGTGTTAAACACACATAAATGAGGAATACACAAATGAATAAAAGCTACTCTCAAAGAGTTTATATCCAGGTAGGTGGGTGGTTGGAATGAGAGAGGAATGGGAAAATGTGGGTGGGTAAAATAAGATGTTAGAGACCAGGCAGAGAAGGAAACTCAGAAACCTCTAAGGAGTGCTCCCCTCTGCATTGATCTGTCACCTCTAAATTAGAGAGGAAAGTGTGAGGGAGAGATATAATACAAGAAGGGCTTTGGGGGCCCTTTACTTTCAGGATGTAGCAGAAAATATAAAGATTGTGGATCCAGGCAGACTTGGCTGACACCAGCACAGCCTGAGTGGGTTGAGGTGGGACAAAAGAAAAGCTTTCTGGGGAGTTTCCGATGTGGTCCAGTAGAAATGAACACAGCTAGTATACATGAGGATGCAGTTTTGATCCCTGGCCTTGTTCAGTTCAGTGGGTTAAGGATCAGGCATTCTGTGCCTGTGGCGTAGGCTGGCAGCTGCAGTTCCAATTCGACACCTAGCCTGGTGCCGCCTTAAAAAGAAAAAAGAAAGAAAGAAAGTCTTTCTGGAGGAGGAGATGATGACTAAATGGACTAAATAGAATCTTTAGGGAAGAATAGAAGTTAACTCAGAGCAGAGTTTCCTCCACTAAAAAATACACTGACACCAGATAGTATCCTTGGGAACTGCGAGGAGTAATTAATCTCTGAGAGTCCTGGTTTCCTTATCAGTAATATTGGATCAGTGAAGACAACCTATCAGATATGATATATCTGGAAAGTGTCCAGTGCACAGTGTGGCAGTTCAACAGTCTCCCCAATTCCACCCATTCCCATCTGGCTGCTTGTTTGGAGCTTTTATTACGATCACAGACTGCCTACATATTTACCATGTTTACTATAAGTTGCTTTTTTTTTTTTTTTTTGGCTGTGCCAGCGGCATGTGGAAGTTCCCCCGCCAGGGATCGGACCTGGCCACAAGAGTGTCAATGTTGGATCTTTAACCGCTAGGCCACCAGGGAATTCCTGTAAACTGCTTTTCATGTAAATATCAGAGTTGGCAAACCACACAGCCTCATTTGCCACAGGAAATACTGAGCCCCTAGCAGGGATCTTAGAATGAAGGAAAGGACTGAGGAGAAAGGGGCGGGGGGGCTTGCTCTCCAATCAACATTTACTCCCTAGCTCACTCCATGAGAAAGGTATCCTCGTTCAGAGCAGAGAAAGCAGTTTGGCCAGGAGTAGCCCAGATGGGAACCAGCAATTTCAGTGAAATAAAAACGTCCCACTGCATCCCTCAACTCCAAGTCTTCCAGCCATGCCCTCTCTTCTAACTGGAGAGTGGGATGAGTTCTCCTCAGATATCTCAGCTTCCTAAGAGGGAGAGTCCCTAGTTTCTTGCAGTGTTTGGCCACCCGGAGGTGCCATCCCTTCCCTTCGATTGAAGCGGGATTTGGGACGTATTCCGGAGCCGGGATTTCGGGGCAGAGGTCTGCGGCTGGGGAAACCGAGACTGCAGTGAAGCTGGAGGCGGAGACTAGAGCTCCTCGAAAAGGTCGCTATTTAGGAGCGGGTGAGTGCTGAGGAACACCGAGTGAGAACGGAGTTAACCAGCTAAGGCTCAAGGCCCGGAAGGTGGAGGTGGAGCCGAGAGCCGACCCAGGAGTGTCAAACTCCCACACCAGCAATGCTGCAGGACTGGGCAAAAAGGGGGGGAACAAATCCCTTGAATGAGCCCCCACCTCCTCCAAGTCGCGCACGGAGCGGTGTAACAGCCAATCAAACTGAGGGGCGGGGCTGCGAAGAGGGGCCTCAACCAATAGCTGTGGAGGGGGCGGGACCTGGCTCCCGGCGCGCGGCGGCTGCGGGGTCGCCCCGGGCAGAGAGCGGCCAGCGGCTGAGGGGAGCCGCTGACAAGAGCTGCATGGAGGACCCTGCGGCGCCCGGGGCCGGGAGCCCGCCGGCCAACGGCAACGGCGTTGGCAACGGCAGCGGCAAAGGGAAGCCGGTGGCGCCTAAGGGCCGGGAGGCGTTCAGAAGCCAGCGGCGGGAGTCAGAGGTGAGAGCCCGGAGAGCTTCGGTTGGGGCCGGGAGACTGCCGGTGCGGGAAGCGGCGGCTGAGGTGCTTCGGCCCCGGCCTCCTCCCCTGCGCGCCCCCCCGCTGCCCCTCCCAGGGGGCCCCTGCCGGGTCCTCCGCCGCCTGGACTCCGGTCTCTGCAGTCCTGACCCCTCTCCGCCCGCCTCCTACGCGGGTCTGGGGCTTTCTAGCCCTCTGGCCTCCCCTCTGGGGGCCCGAAGACATAGCGCGATCTCCAGCGTCCCAGATACTTTCAAATATTTACCTACTTAATCGCTGCAGCCCCCTGAAGCGGCAATTCGTATCGCGATTTTCGGAGGAGGGAACGGGCGCGGAAAGGTGAAGTGACTGGCCGGAGCGGTGCGAGGCCCGAGCTCTCCGCAGCAGTGAAGAGGGACCAGCGTGCGGGCAGCCGCCCTCCCACCCCTAGGTTCCCCGAGCTGATCCTTCCCCTTCCCTCCACCCCCCACCTTGGACTGGCTTTTCACCAACTTCAGGACCCCTCCCCATAGGGGTTCAGGATACACGAGTCAGGTGGGGAGTGCTGGAGCGAGTGGAGGACCAGCCAGGATACAAACCCACAGATAAGAATGTGAATAGTCCCTCTTCTTAAAAGAAATCCTAATTAGGAGGATTTAGCATCACTCCCTCCACCCCCTCATCCAGCCAGTTTCCATCAACTAGGCAAGAGTAGAATTAGATCTGAGCATGGGATCAGGAGAATAGACCACAAAAAGATCTGTAGACATCATCTGGGTTAGCCCTTTCTTTTCCAGAAGTGAGAGACAGAAGTAACTTGTCGAAGATCATACATCTGGCATAGTGGCCAGGATTATCAGGCTTTGGGTTCAGTCAGACCAGGTTTTGAGGTTTTGAATCCCAGCCCTGTCATTTATTGTCTGTGTGACTTTTGGCCAAGTTACAAACCTCTCTGTGCTCCAGTTTCTTCATCTCTGCAATGAGGTTAACGTTATCTACCTCAGAAAGTTATGATAAACTCAAAAAGAGATAATTAAATGTGAAATATTTTAGTCAGTGCGGGCACAGTGTATGTAGTTGGTTAGTACATAGTAGCTCTTGGTTCTGTAGTTTCATCATCAAGGGACAGAGCTGGGACTAGAAGCCAGGTCTTAGGCATCCCAGTCTGTGGTTTACCATTTGAAAGGTATTTCAGTTCCAAAGGGATTTCATGTATGCTCTCCATTTTGATACAGACAAGTAGAAATCATCCCATTAAAAAAAAAAAAAAAAAAAAAAAAGAGAGAGAGAGAGAGAAATGAAGGATGCGAAAAGACTGGCCCAAAGTCATACCACCTTTCAGAGGTAGAGCTCAGCCCTCTTGTCATGCTAGATCACATCACCTCCCCATGCTTTACTTCCAATCTGGCTTTTTAGGATACCCTGTGCCTCCTTCCCCATAGAGACATTGATCTTGCTCAAATTATTTCTTTTTTGAGGGGGGAGTGAGTCTTTTATTAATTCAACAATTATCGAGTCCTTTCTATAGGCCCAGCACTGTTTTAGGTGCTAGGGATACAGCAGTAAACCAGAAAAGGTCTTTGCCCCATGGCACTAACATCTAGTGGGGTTGGAGAGACAATGTGGGAGTGAATGAAATAATTTTGGAATGATATGTTCTATTGGGGGAGAGGGATTCGAACTCCTCTTGAACCAAGGGGCCTTTTTCCTACCTATCAAGTCTTCCTTTGGGAAAGGCTCTGAGAGTACTTTACTCTTGCCATCGAGTTCAGTAGCCAGGACTCAGAGCTTTCCACCTGCACCGCAGTTTACTTCCTGGCTGTCTGCAGCTGCACTTTGCATGCTTGGAAAGGGACAACTGCAGTGCTCTCCATCTGAGCTCATTGCCTGCCCAAAGGCTGGCTGGAAACACTAGCTTTCCACCTTCCACTGCAGCAGAAGAGCTGCTCTTAGCTGTCAGTACATCCCCTATCTCCACAACACCCAGGTGCCAGACTCTTGGCTCGACCCTCTCAGATAGAGGACGATTCGCTTTTCCTTCCCTCCTCCCTTTTGCATTCCTATGGAAGACAATCCTGAGGGAGATGATTTTCTTTCCCCTCTGGGGCGTCTAAAGAATTACTGCAAGAGAATTACTGTTGGCAATTACAAGTCAAGAGAGCCTCCTTGTACATCACCGTGTTTATAGGAACACTGTTGACCTACTCTCTCCCAGCAACCTACTGTATGGACATCTTTACTTTAGAGGAAGCTAGAGAATAATTGTTTGCTTAATTAAAAGATTCTTAACCTAATCAAAGGGTTTCACCTCAGGTCTCTTGGTTCCCAAAGTCCTCGACAAAACTGATTTGTGGCAAAATGAGGAAAATTCAGGGCATTAAGGCAAGTTTTTTCATAAAATGTAGTTCTATACATTAAATTTAAAGGGTGTATATAATTTAAAATGAGGTTTTTCAAACTGTAGAGGATAACCAGTGAATTGAGACCAACATTTTAAATTTTTTATTTTTTACTTTTTTTAGGGCCGCACTTGGACCATATGGAAGTTCTCAGGCTAGAGGTCAAATCAGAGCTGCAGCTGCCAGTTTACACCACAGGCACAGCAACGCCAGATCTGAACTGTGTCTGCGACCTACACCACAGCTCTTGGCCACACGGGATCCTTAACCCTCTGAGAAAGGCTAAGGATCAAACCTGCATCCTCATGGATCCTAGTTGGGTTTGTTTCCACTGAGCCACAATGGGAACTCTGAGACCAACATTTTTTAGAATAATAAATACTAGTGTGTCACATACAGTAATGGTAAATATTATTTTGTTAAACTTTTGTTCCAGTTTTTTTGTTTTGTTTTGTTTTGTTGAGTTGTTGCTGTTTCTTTTTTTTGGCCATGGCAGCAGCTTGATGCAGGATCTCAGATCCCAGACCAGGGATTGAACCTGAGCTGTGGTGGTGAAAGCACTGAGTTCTAACCACATCTCACCAGAGAACTCCCATTGTTGCAGTTTTCTGTGTGTGTTGGGACATGATGTAACATTGACTTATATTTTGACTTATGGTTCAAAAGTTCTGAAAAACACTGATTTTAATTTTATCTTTTATTCTAATATTATATCCTTTCCATTTGGAGGATATTAAACTTTTTTCTAATATAATACATTTTGTTTTTGTTTTCTTTTTTGGCTGCCCTGCTCAGCATATGGAGTTCCCAGGGCAGGGACTGAATCTGAGCTGGAGTTGTTATCTATGCCATAACTGCAGCACCACCTTAACCCTTAACCCACTATGCTGGGCCAAGGATCATATTCATGTCGCTGCGACTGCGGAGACACCATCGAACCCATTTTGCCACAGCGAGAACTCTCATATTTTTAAAAAGGTTTTTAAAGTCTCTATTTAGCAGAATAAAATGTCAACAACCTCATGTCATTCCCAATGCTACTCCTTTTTTTTCTTGCTGGTCTCTGTAATCCAGAAGTTTGGAACTCTTTGCTATAGTGGATTTAAACATGATTCACTTTGCTGGCACTGTGGGTTTGGGGAACAATTTGTCATGTACAAAGAGCCATACAAATAGTCATAAGGTGTGATGCATTAATTCCCTTCATAAGAATCTGTTCTTAAGAAAGATCCTAATTGTGAAAAAAAAAAAAAAACCTTGTAAGTGTATTACTGCTTCATGTATATAGTAAAAAAAAATTAAAAATAAATATCCAACAATAGAGAATTGGTTAAGTAAACCAACAGGTATCCAGCTGTCCACTTAGCTATTTAAAGTGAGTCATAGTAATATGAGAAATGCTTTCGTAATATAATATTAAAATTATAAGTAAGTAAAATTCTGAATAACCACCTACAATGGTGCTTTTCCTTTGTTTTTTCTGGGGCTTTTTGGGTTTTTTGGGGGCATACCCACAGTACGCAGAAGTTCCTGGGCCAAGGATCAAATCTGTGCTGTAGCAGTGACAGTGAGGATCCTTAACCCGCTGTGCCACATGGGAACTCCTAAGTGCTTTTCCTATATTAATTCGTTTAGTCCTTACAATGACCCTATTAATTGTCCTCATTTTACAGATGAGAAACATAAGTATGTCATTTTCCAACAACTCCCTGATACCAGTTCAGTTCTGACACTACCTGTAGTTAGCATAGACCCCACAAGCGAAGGGCTCAGTCCTATAAGACTGCCCCCACTTTAGATGCCAGCCATCTGGGGTCCCCAGGCTACCTGCCTGGCCAACTACAGATTCAAGGGTTACCATGACTATCCCCCTCAGGTTCAATAAGTTGCTAGAGCAACTCAACTCAAAAAAGTGCTATGCTTATTATGATTTTATTTGTAGAGGATACAACTCAGGAACTGCCAATGAAGAGAGGCATAAGACAAGGAATTGCAGTGGGGTGGTGCAGAATTTCCATGCCCTCTCTGGGGCATTACCCTTCTAGTACATTGATGTGCCCAAATGCTTTAGGATTTTTATTTGTAGTTTCATGACCTGGTGGGCATGGTTGGTTAAACCATTGGCCACTTGATTGAACTCAGTATCTAGCCTCCTCCCTTCCCTGGAAGCCCTCCTTTGAAACTCTCACTGTGAGTAACCTCGTTAGCATAAACTCAGATTTGTTTGACAGGAGCTCCTTGTGAACAACAGACGTTCCTATGGCTCAGGAAATTCCAAAAGTTTTAGGAGCTCTATGCCAGAAAGGGAGGTAAGGAGGCAAGGACCAAATATAATTTTTATAATACACTGAGGTGCAAAGAGGTTAAGTAATTTGTTCAAGATATGTGTCAGAACATGTGACAAAAGTTGAGATTCAAAAAAAAATTTTTTTTTTTTTTTTTTTTTTTGCTTTTTAGGGCCACACTCACGGCATATGGAGGTTCCCAGGTTAGGGGTCAAATTGGAGCTACAGCTGCCAACCTACGCCACAGCCACAGCAATGCAGGATCTGAGCCACAACTTCGAGCTACACCACAGTTCATAGCAACACTGGATCCTTAACCCATGAGCGAGGCCAGGGATTGAACCCACACCCTCATGATTCCTAGTGGATTCGTTTCCACTGCGCCACAACAGAAACTCCGAGATTCAAAAATTTTTTAATTCATATGTATTATTACATACTGGTAGGAAATACCCCACAATATTTACAGAGGTTGGTGGTAGGATTATATTAAAAATACTTTTAAGGACTTCTCTGATGGCCTAGTGTTTTTAAGGTCCTTGTGTTTTTACTGCTGTGGCTCTGGTCACTGCTGTGGTGCAGGGTCAATTCCTGGCCTGGAACTTCTACATGCTGAGGATGTGGTAAAAAAGAAAAAGAGAGAATATCTATTTCAGATATTTAAGAAAAAAACCTTTTGGAGTTCCCATCGTGGCGCAGTGGTTAACGAATCAGACTAGGAACCATGAGGTTGCAGGTTCAATCCCTGGCCTTGCTCAGTGAGTCGATGATCCGGTGTTGCCGTAAGCTGCAGTGTGGGTTGCAGACGCGGCTCGGATCCTGTGTTGCTATGGCTGTGGCGTAGGCCGGCGGCTACAGCTTCGATTAGACCCCTAGCCTGGGAACCTCCATATGCGAGGGAGTGGCCCTAGAAAAGGCAAAAAGACAAACAAACAAACAAACAAAAAAACCTTTTAAAATGGATTATAGGAGTTCCCGTTGTGGCGCAGTGAAAATGAACACGACTAGGAACCAAGAGGTTGCAGGTTCAATCCCTGGCCTCTCTCAGTGGATTGAGGATCCAGCATTACCACGATCTGTGGTATCGGTCTCAGATGCAGCTCGGATCTAGTGTTGCTGTGGCTGTGGCTTAGGCTGGCAGCTGTAGCTCCAATTAGACCCCTAGCCTGAGAACCTCCATGTGCCATGGGTTCGGCCCTGAAAAGCAAAACAAATAAAAAAATAATAAATAAATAAATAAAAATTAAATGGATTATAAATTTATACATACAACATTATAGGAATCTAGCATTTAATACAACTTGAAGTTGAAATGCTACTTTATTTGACAGTCCTAAAGTTGTGGAATATTGGAGCTGAAGGACCTCTTTTTATATATGGGAACTATGATCCACAGAATGAGATCATACAAAATCATATAATGGGTTCGTGACAGAGCTCAAGGCAGAATCCAGTTTGTCATCTTGTTTTTCTGGAGGTCAGATAAATGTTCTTCTGGTATGGGTTTATGTAGATCAGCTATGGGCACAGATTGTAGCTTTCATATCTGTTCATGATTCTGACCCTTTACCCAGAGTTTCTGATTCTGTGTAGGACTCTTCAGGCCAGCTCTACACTGAGCCTCTAATTTTGGCTTGGAGGAGAGTACTTCTTGGATGAAAGGCCCAGGTGGGACTCTCCTAGTTGTCTCCTTGATCTAACTTTGGCCTTCAAGAGAGGAAGACGATGAAATGAGGGTATAGTCTCCTTTTGTCAACCCTTTTCCCAAGTTACCACAATGATTTCTTCATTACAGGGCTCTGTGGACTGCCCCACCCTGGAATTTGAATATGGAGATGCAGATGGGCATGCAGCAGAGTTGTCAGGTATGAGAGAGATGGGTCTGTGGAGTGGAAGGATGGCCAGGAGGAGAGGGAAGGTGCCTGTCATCTCCCCTGGCAGCTCGTCTGTTCTCAGTAAATGGCTGTAGAACAGAGACCCTTCTGCACATTCCCTCTTCTCTCCACCTTCCACTGGTAAATCTCTCTCTGTGCTTTCACATTTCTCTCCGTGGCTATTGTTCCCTTGGCTATGATATTCTCCATTCTTTCATTCTCTTATTCTTTTCTACTCACCCATCTTCTCTTTCGATGTACTCTCAAATCCGCTCTCTCTCCACCTTCTCCTTTCTTTCTCTTCCCATATTTACCCATATCTTTGTGTGCCCCCTTCTTTCTGCCACCCTCTCCATCTCTTTGCCAGTCCATCTCTTCTCCCTTTCTCTTCTTCCATCTTGCCCTCTTCTCCCAATACCTGTCCCTATTGAAATGTCAGCAATGTCAGGAGAAAAACTCCATAGACAACGGGCCAGCTGAACAAGGCTGGACATGTCATCTATATCTATCACAGTGGAGCTCTGCTTGGATGTTTCTGAGCTGGGGCTAAGTGATTCCACTCTTCTTTCAGTGCTGGGCTGCAACTCTCTGTCTGGATTTGTAGCTTAGACTAAATGGCATCTCCTCACATTAAGGGCCTCCATGTTACACGTGCCATGAATGCCAGGTATTAATAAATGAGCTTTGGGTGGAAGTCGTGTGAAGGGTAAATACCATGTTCCATGGAATTGACACTTCAGACATGCTTTTTCAGAGAAAAGAGACAAACACTTTAAAAGACGTTCTTGTGGATAAGCATAGGGAATAAATTCTGTGATGAATGACAGAAATAGAGAACTAAGTTTAATAACCAACAAAGGATTAGAATCCAGAATATGAATACACAGAGAAATGAACAACCCAATAGCTACAATAGAGAAATGGTCAAAGAATATGAATAGGAATTCACAGAATAGCAAACCATATAGTCAATAAATATATGAAAAGATGTTCAATTACATTAGTAAATGGGGAAGAGCAAATTAAAATGATGAAATATTGGATTTCTCTGGTGGCTCAGCAGGTTAAGGATCCAGCATTGTCACTGCTGTGATACAGGTTCGACCCCTAGCCCAGGAACTTTGGCATCCCTCAGGTGTAGCCAAAAAAAAAAGATGAGATATTATTCAACAATCATCAGACGCAAAATTTATAAGCCTGGGATTGGTGAGGGCACAAATAAATGAGTATTTTTTATACAGTGCTTGGCATGAGGGAACAAAGTGTAAAATTAGAAAGTAGTTTGATCATATCTAGCACAGTTGAATTCACACTATTATGAGCCGACAACTCTAGATGTATACTTTAAAGAAATGCTTGGGCCCAAGAAAACACAAAGATGTGAACAATTGAAATAGATTACTGGGGGGAATGGGTAAACTGTGTATATCAACATATTAAGCTACTATATAGTCATTAAAGTAACTGATCTATATCAATAGCTTCAATATCAATATTAAAAACGTAATGTTGGGGGGAAAGAAACAGTGACAAAATAATTTATACATGCATCAAAAAACTGCATAGGAGTTCCCATCATGGCTCAGCGGAAACAAATCTGACTAGCATCCATGAGGACGAAGGTTCGATCCCTGGCCTTGCTCAGTTGGTTAAGGATCCACCGTTGCCTTGAGCTGTGGTATAGGTTGCAGACATGGCTTGGATCTGGTGTTGCTGTGGCTGTGGTGTGGCCAGTGCGTATAGCTCCGATTTGACCCCTAGCCTGGAAACCTCCATATGCCGCAGGTGCAGCCAAAAAAAAAAAAAAAAAAAAAAACACCTGCATAAACACACAAATCTAAAAGATGTTTTTAGGAGTCCTCTTATGGGGCAGCAGGTTAAGGACCTGGTGTTGTCTCTGCAGTGGCATCGGTTTGAACCCCAGCCTGGTGGTGTGAGTTAAGGATCCGTGTTGCTGCAGCTATGGTATAGATCACAGCTAAGGTTCAGATTCCATCCCTACTTGAGAACTGCCATATGCCACCAATGCAGCCAAAAAATAAATAAATGAATCAATAAAAATAAAAGCTATTTAGTGTCAGTTAAGTGAGTGGATGTGTTTATCACACTGTTTTTCATGTAAAACTGGAAAAAAAACAATGTTTGAACTTACCTGGTGGCTCAGAGGGTTAAGGATCTGGCATTGTCACTGCTGTGGCTCAGGTCGCTGCTGTGGCACAAGTTTGATCCCTGGCCCCAAAATTTCCAGATGCTGTAGACATGTCCAAAAAAGAAAAAAGAAACTTTTTTTTTTGGTCTTTTATGGCCGCATCTGTGGCATTTGGAGGTTCCCAGGCTAGGGGTTGGAGCTGTAGCCGCTGGCCTACACACAGTCACAGCAACGCCAGATCTGAGCCACGTCTGCAACCTACACCACAGCCTCGGCAACGCTGGATCCTTAACCCACTGAGCGAGGCCTGGGATTGCACTCACGTCCTCATGGATCCTAGTCGGGTTTGTTAACTGCTGAGCCACGACAGGAACTCCCCAGAAAAAGAAACTATTGAAAGACATAATAAAAATTCTTCTAAGAAAAAATAATTTATACAATATGGTACTGCTTGGATAAACACTTTTAAAACAGAACAGGAGTTCCTGTCGTGGCGCAGTGGTTAACGAATCTGACTAGGAACCATGAGGTTGCGGGTTCGGTCCCTGCCCTTGCTCAGTGGGTTAACGATCCGGCGTTGCCGTGAGCTGTGGTGTAGGTCGCAGACGCGGCTCGGATCCCGCGTTGCTGTGGCTCTGGCGTAGGCCGGTGGCTACAGCTCCGATTAGACCCCTAGCCAGGGAACCTCCATATGCCGCGGGAGCGGCCCAAAGAAATAGCAAAAAGCCAAAAAGCCAAAAAAAAAAAAAAAAAAAAAAAAGTCCTGGGCTCTCAGACAAGCTGTTTCTTAACTGTTAGGCACCTGGCTGGAATGTAAGTGAATTTCTGTTGCTTTTTAAATTATCTGTGACCGTTAAATTTCCAGCAAGAGTCTTAGCTGAGGAACAGAGTTTTGAGGAAGTCTTTCTCTCACCTATTGACTTGATGACTTCACTTTTCCATCTCCTTAAGATGACAGTACTGGTATAATGCTGCGGAGTGTGTGTGCGTAAGAAAGGGCATTTTTATTTCTCATAAGCTCTCTACATTTTGTGTTGAGAGTGCTGTCAGTGAGGGTAGATTTTCCTGGGCACAGGCAGCCTGTCAGCAGTCAAAGCTGCTTCTGCACGGTTTGATGCTGCCCCTGCCTGTGTGGCCGTGAGCAGGAACCTAAACTTCTATAACCTTCAAGGAAACTTATCAGGGAGAAAATGAACTGGCTCCAGCCCCAAAGAGCCATCTAATACATGCTCTCCAGCCCTCACCCTGGCTCCTTGAATGGCGCAAGGAGCTTGTCTCTAAATTTCACGAGTTGTGTTGCCCTCCTTTTTCCCTAGAGACAGGATAGTGCCAGTCTGAGCTGACAAGCAGAAAGGGCTGCAGCCCTCAGAAACAGGAGTGATGACATTAAGCCCTCTCTATTCCAACCCTCCTCCTGGCCCTCACCAAATATCGAAGCCTGCCTTCTCTGCCAGAGCGGCCAGCTGGCAGGAGGAGGACAGGTTTGATGGTTTAATCACCCAGGGACACAAAGGCCTATTTTTAACTGCTCCAAAAAGGAGGAAGCTGGCTCTGGATTGAATTGGACACAGGAATGTGTTGGAAGCTTTAGTTCTTTCATGCCTCTTTCTCTCCCCCAGGCCCCTTCTATAAGGATCTGCTAAATGTTTGTGACTCTGTCCTATCTCTCCTGCCGCAGAACTGTATAGCTACACTGAAAACCCGGAATTCACCACTAACAGGAGGTGCTTTGAAGAAGATTTCAAGACCCAAGGTGATTGCAGATCTGTATTCATAGAGCTCTGCTCTTCCCCTCCATGATATCCCAGCTTAATCCAGAAAAAGCTTAAAATAAAGTGTGATCCTTCTTCATCCTCTCATTAACCATATAACTTTATCCCTTCTTGCATGCGGAACACAAAATTCCCTGTATCTCAAGTGGAGAGGTCACAGCATGGAAGCAAGAGAAGCCTGAGCTGGGTCCCTTTCCCTGACATCAAGGATCTAAGAGAGCAGAGGGATGGGGGGCTGGGGGCTGGACTGGTGCCCTGCTGCCTATCACCCTGTGCCCAGCCTAGTCCTTGAACCTCAGTGTTCAACCCCTCTCTTCAACTCTGCCCCATTCCAAATAGCATCTAGTAATAATTTCATATGCCCTCACTGCGATCCACTCAGGCTTCCATTTCCTTACTCAGCGGCAATTCAATTTTCAACTCAAAAAATGCATGGTGAGTACCTCTTTTGTGCCAGAGATGCAGGAGGCAAGGATGAAGATGAATTTACAGAGATCATAGTCAGATAGTTTAGGGGAGATGTGTAGGTCACAAAACTAGCTGAGGCCAGGGGGCAAATGGGAAGTGTTGTTAGAGGGAAAAAAGTACAAAATATCTTGGGAGACAGAGCTTCTGGCTAGAGCATTAGTAGGAAAGAGGTAATTTTGTCTTGAAACTGTAATGATGAATAGGAATTGGATAAATAGGGAAACAGAGGGAACTCCTTGAGGAAAGGCAGAGAGATAGAACAGCATAGGCTGGGCTGGAGATTAGGGAGATGGAGGGGTTGTGGAGGAAGATGAAGCTATAGAGTGGGTTCGGGCCAGAACATTTGGGTTTTTTCCTTTTTTACCCCTTATTTGTTCTCAGCTAAATAAGGAAGGATTTTAAGAAAAGAATTTGTTGGGAGCTAAGGTCAAAGGTGGATGTGCTATCAGGAGCCTTTCCAGGAAGGGAGGCAACAGCTGATACTAGATCTGTATGGCCTTCTGTCCCCAGTGCAGGGTAAAGAGTGGCTGGAGTTGGAGGAAGATGCCCAGAAGGCCTATGTGATGGGGCTCCTGGACCGCCTGGAGGTGGTCAGTAGGGAGCGGCGACTAAAGGTGGCCCGGGCTGTTCTCTACCTGGCCCAAGGTGAGTAGCCACCTTTGCCAAGTTGAGAAGGGTGGAGACTAGGGAGAGAAATGGTGTTATCAGGACTAGGATGAGGCAAGCCATGCTGGGAAAACAAGGTCCCTGCCTTTCAAAGACAGATCTTGTCATGTGCTAGGAGTTAGCTTGTGCTTGTGTGGAAGATGAGGAGATGGTGGTAGGCACTGTTCTGCATCCTTTCAGATTGGCATTTATCTTTCCAGGCATGCCAGGATTTATTATAGTGTTCATTTTCTGCCTTGACCTGGGCTATAATCGTGTGTGGAAACTAGCAAGAGGGTCAGTGTAGCCAGAGCTGACAGTTTGCTACCAGCTGAGCGTGGAGGCTTCTTTCATCAGCTGTGGCCTGGCTCTGACACTGAGGGGAGGCAGGGTGGGCGTCACAAATTTACACATGGACTCTCTGCATTGTTTTTCATTGGCATTTAGAAGATTCAAGCCAGCATAGCAGCAGGAATGGATGCTGTAATTTGGAGATGCTCAGAACTCAGTGAGATTAACTGAGGAAAGTTTCCCAGAAGAGACCTGTTAGCCAGATGTTGGAAGAGAAACGAGGTAGCCTAGCTGGAGTAGTAAGCCCTGAGATCATAAATAAGAGGACTATTGGCAGAACCAGCTAGCTGGGAGCTAAAAGACTAAAAGAGGAGTTCCCGAAGTGGCTCAGCAGTTGAAAAACCCGACCAGCATCCATGAAGACGAGGGTTTGATTCCTGGCCTCTCTCAGTGGGTTAAGGATCTGGAATTGTGAGCTGTGGTGTAGGTCACAGATGTGGCTAGGATCCCATGTTGCTATGGCTGTGGTGTAGGCGGGCAACCATAGCTCCGATTGGACCCCTAGCCTGGGAACCTCCATATGCTGTGGGTGCAGCCCTTAAAAAAGAAAAAAAATGTAAAAGAAACTCATAAATGGAGAGGAAGGAAGGTGAACATCTGGTAAAGGGAAGACTGTAGCAAACAAGGAAGTGCCCAACCAGGTTTCCAGGTCTGGTGCTCTGGCCAACTTCTAGCTGCCAGCACCTGTAGCTTTTTGCCTGAGGGCTTTCTGTGCCCCCCAATCCAGCAGCACTCATCAATGGCTGCCAGCAGTTCATGGAGGAATAGCCCAACTACCTCACCCCTCTTTGTGGGATGATTCTGAGTCATGTGTTTTACACTGTTTTCCAGAGCTTTCCCCCACTTGGGATGGAGCTCCTGGCTGCCTTCTCTTCCCTAGCTCATTTCCCCACTTCTCTGCTGATGGCTCCTGGGATCAGCTCCCAAATAAACTACTTGCACTTGAATCCTTATCTCTGGATCTGCTTCTCAGGGAACCTGAACTTAAGACAGGCTTGTGATGACCACATTGGACCTAACCCTGGAGACTGCTGCTCCTCTCCCCTGCCTCATTCCAGGAAGTTCTGGGGGCCCTTGTCCTCCCTTTGGCAGCCTAGTATTAAGATCATGGGGCAGGGGGGAAAGAACTGGGATAACCCCTCCTCCTCAACCCCTGTGGCACTGTCTGGTCCTTTAGGCACTTTTGGGGAATGTGATTCAGAGGTCGATGTGCTACACTGGTCCAGGTACAACTGCTTCCTGCTCTATCAGATGGGGACCTTCTCGACCTTCCTGGAGCTGCTCCACATGGAAATAGAGTGAGAGCCTGAGGGGAGGGCTGGCAGCCCCCTTCCCTGAAGGGTGCCTCATCTCCCATACTGGTTCCCTCCCTATAGAGACCTCTGTGGAAGCTCACTGACAGTTCCCCTCCATCCAGCCATGCTCAAAGGATATTCTGTCCTCTTCCCTGAGCTTCAGCCCTGCTTACAGCTTCAATTCTGGGCTTCACGGGCCTATCCTGGATTGCATTTTTATCCAAACGTCTTCTCACCTCAGCCTAACTCTGGAATCCAGGAAGGCATCATCCATATAAGAACATGACCCAAGAGGGACAGGAGCAACTCCTGTTACCGCGCCCAATTCTTTCCCTCGTGGGCTGTAGCTGTGGAGGTGGCCTTATCTGCTGCTGCCACCATAGTGACCCTTCATTTTGCGCATGTCTATTACCTAGGAGTTTGAGGTGGGTGAAATCTGTTTATTTTTCACCAAGTGTTGCTTAGCATCTATTTTGCATCCAGCACTACTAGACAGGGCAGGGATTGTGAGAGGACTGAATATCAGAGACCCTGCCCTCGCTGGTCTTCACCACATGGAAGGGTTCACTGAGGTAGCAGAAGTATTCCATGGACTCCTTTACTTTAGACCACTTTCTTTATAGCTGCATAGCCAGGGAATGACAGGTACTCATGTTTGTGTATACGATAAATGTGGAACACAGGGAGTAAAGAGGCCTTGTGGGTTCCCGTTTTCTCCCTCGTCCCTGTGGCAGCAACAGCCAGGCCTGCAGCAGTGCTCTTCGGAAACCAGCCATCTCCATTGCCGACAGCACAGAGCTCCGGTGAGTGGGGCCGGCCGTGGGCCTGGAACAGGGAGGGCATGGTTAGCAAGGGTTACCTTTGCCCAAATTTCACACCCACTCAGACCACTAGAAGTTGCTAATTCCACTGGGTTGGGCCCCCACAGAGACCACCCCGAGGCAGGTTGGGAACTGCCTTGGGAACCTGTTGTGACTCTTCTGTAACCCTAGGGTGCTGCTGAGTGTCATGTACCTAATGGTGGAAAATATCCGCCTGGAGCGCGAGACAGACTCCTGCGGGTGGAGGACCGCCCGGGAGACCTTCCGCACGGAATTGAGTAAGAAGTGGCACGTGAGGTGCTTGTGGTGGAGAGGAAGCATAGCATCTGCCTAGGAGAGACACAGCTTTTTTTCTTCTTCTTCTTCTTCTTCCTTTTTTTTTTTTTTTTTTTTTTAAAGAATTTAAATCCCAAAATTCCCGCTGTGGTGCAATGGGTTAAGGATCTGGCTTTGCCACAGCTGTGGCATAGGTTGCAGCTCTGATTTAGATTTAGTCCCTGGCCCAGGAACTCCCAAAAAAAAAGAATAAAAAAAGAGAATTAACATCCCTTCTTTTAGGACAGGGATACTTTGTGGCTAGCATGAGGGCCTGACTTGATTGCCCTGTGTCTATGAGCTAGGACCAGTCATATGTCTTCCCTGTGCCTTGGTTTTCTGGGTTATAAATGGGAATAGTCATCCCTCTCCCATTCCATCATCAGTCCCACATGAAAAAAATGAGTTGATGGAGTTCCCTGGTGGCTCAGCTGGTTAAGGAAGTAGCATTTTCACTGCTGTGGCACGGATTTGATCCCTGGCCTGAGAATTTCCACATGCCATAGGCATGGCCAAAAAAAAAAAAAAAAGAGTTGACTTACCTTGAAAATATAAGTTGGTGTTATCATCAGACAGGGATAAGATATGAAGACCTGCAGGATTTTTAAAAATAAATTCATCGATGTGGGAAACTGAGTTGTGATCTACAAAATGCACTGAGCCCTTCAGCCAGAAAGCAGCAACTTTATTATTGATACTTCTAGTTTGACATGCACCCTCAAGCTTTGGGAACTATGCCATTTTAGCGCCATGGCCTCCCCTAGCCTGCCCGTTAGGGGACTCTTTCTGGGGGCTCTCTAAGCCTCCTTCTAAGGATCAGGTACTCATATTCTTTGGGGGAGGTGAGTGCCTTCCTCCGTGTGTCCAGAAACAGTATTACAGGGACGGGGTTTCAGCTGCCTCATCCTCACTTTCTCTCTTGCCTCTCTCCACACCCCCACCCCAGGCTTCTCCATGCATAATGAGGAGCCTTTTGCCCTTCTGCTTTTCTCCATGGTTACCAAGTTCTGCAGTGGCCTGGCTCCCCACTTCCCCATAAAGAAGGTCCTGCTTCTGCTCTGGAAAGTAGTTATGGTGAGTGGATGACTCTCCCTCTCGCCTCTCATCAGATCAGCAGTGCCCTCTGTCACCTCAGTTTCTTCTCTGATTCCAGGAGGCTGGAGCTAGGCAGAACAGGGCAGCTGTTAGCTAGTGGAGGGGCAATAATGCTGTCCTAGAGAAATCAGGTGTTACCTGTTTCTGCTGGACTTATGGGAGGTGCCACTTTTTTTTTAATTTAATGATTTTTTTCCATTATAGCTGATTTACAGTGTTCTGTCAATTTTTTACTGTACAACGAGGCGACCCAGTCACACATATGTATATACATTCTTTTTTCTCACAGTATCATGCTCCATCATAAGTGACTAGATATATTCCCAGCAGGATCTCATTGCTTAACCATTCCAAAGGCAATAGTTTGCATCTATTAACCCCAAGCTCCCAGTCCATCCCACTCCCTCCCCCTCCCCCTTGGCAACCACAAGTCTGATCTCCATGTCCATGATTTTCTTTTCTGTAGAAAGGTTCATTTGTGCCATGTATTGGGTTCCAGATATAAGTGATATTATATAGTATTTGTCTTTCTCTTTATGACTTACTTCACTTAGTATGAAAGTATCTAGTTCTATCCATGTTGCTGCAAATGGCATTATTTTGTTCTTTTTTATGGCTGAGTTGTATTCCATTGTGTATATATACAACAGTCTTCTTAATCCATTCATCTGTCGATGGACATCTAGGTTGTTTCCGTGTCTTGGCTATTGCAAATAGTGCTGCAGTGAACACATGGGTGCATGTGTCTTTTTCAAGGAAAGTTTTGTCCAGGTATATGCCCAAGAGTAGGATTGCTGGGTCATATGGTAGTTCTATATATAGTGTTTCTAAGGTACCTCCATAGTGGTTGTACCAGTTTACATTCCCACCAACAGTGCAAGAGGGTTCCCTTTTCTCCACACCCCCTCCAGCATTTGTTATCTGTGGACTTATTAATGATGGCCATTCTGACTGGTGTGAGCTGGTATCTCATAGTAGTTTTGATTTGCATTGCTCTAATGATCAGTGATGTTGAGCATTTTTTCATGTGCTTGGTGGTCATTTGTATATCTTCTTTGGAGAAATGTCTATTCAGGTCTTTTGCCCATTTTTCCATTGGATTGTTGGCTTTTTTTTTTTTTTTTTTTTTTTTTTTTTTGCTATTGAGTTGTATAAGTTGTTTGTATATTTTAGAGATTAAGCCCTTGTCAGTTGTATCATTTGAAAGTATTTTCCCCCATTCTGTAGGTTGTCTTTTTGTTTTCTTTTTGGTTTCCTTTGCTGTGCAAAAGCTTGTCAGTTTGATTAGGTCCCATTGGTTTATTTCTGCTTTTATTTCTGTTGCCTTTGGAGACTGACCTGAGAAAACATTTGTAAGATTGATGTCAGAGAATGTTTTGCCTATGTTCTCTTTTAGGAGTTTGATAGTGTCTTGTCTTACATTGAGTCTTTAAGCCAGAGTTCCCGTCATGGCTCAGCAGTTAATGAACTCGACTAGCATGCATGAGGACACGGGTTCCATCCCTGGCCTCGCTCAGTGGGTTAAGGATCTGGTGAGCTATGGTGAAGGTCGCATACACAGCTCTGATCCTGTGTTGCTGTGGCTCTGGTATAGGCTGGTGGCTATAGCTCTGATTGGACCCTTAGGCTGGGAACTTCCATATGCCATGGGTGTGGCCCTAAAAAGACAAGAAAAGACAACAACAAAAAGCCTTTAAGCCATTTTGAGTTTATTTTTGTGCATGGTATAAGGATGTGTTCCAGTTTCATTGAGTTACATGTGGCTGTACAGTTTTCCCAGCACCGCTTGCTGAAAAGACTGTCTTTTTCCCATTTTATATTCTTGCCTCCTTTATCAAAGATTGACTGTAGGTGTCTGGGTTTATTTCTGGGTTCTGTATTCTATTCCTTTGGTCTGTATGTCTGTCTTGATTACTATGGCTTTGTAATATTGCCTGAAGTCTGGGAGAGGTATGCCTCCTGCTTGGTATTTGTTCCTCAGGATTGCTTTGGCAATTCTGGGTCTTTTGTGGTTCCATATAAATTTTTGTATTGTTTGTTCTAGTTCTGTGAAAAATGTCATGGGTAATTTGATAGGGATTGCATTGAATCTGTAGATTGCTTTGGGTAGTATGGACATTTTTACAATAATTTTTCCAACCCAGGAGCATGGAATATCTTTCCATTTCACTGAATCCTCTTTATTTCTTGGATTACTGTTTTATAGTTCTCAGCATGTGTCTTTCACCTCCTTGGTCAGGTTTATCCCCAGGTATTTGATTTTTTTGGGTGCAATTTTAATAGGTATTGTATTTTTGTATTCCTTTTCTACTATTTCATTGTTAGTATACAGAAATGCAATTGATTTCTGAATGTTAATCTTATATCCTGCTACTTTGTTGAGTTTGTTGATCAGTTCTAGTAGTTTTGGGGTTGAGTCCACAGGATTTTCCATATATAGTGTCATGTCATCTGCATACAGTGACAATTTCACCTCTTTCAATTTGGATACCTTTTATTTCTTTTGTTTGTCTGATTGCTGTGGCTAGTTCTTCCAGTACTATGTTGAATAAAAGTGGTGAGAATGGGCATCCTTGTCTTGTTCCAGATTTTAGCAGGAAGGCTTTCAGGAAGTGCCACTTTTTAAGTTGAGGTGTCACTGCACTTTCCCCTGATAGAGCTGATGTGTCGCAGAAAGAAAACTGGACAAGAGTTGGGAGGTCTGGCCTCCCACTGATACTGAGGAACCTCGGGCAACTCTCTGTGCCTCAGTTTCTCTAGCTATAAAATGTAGGATTTAGGGAGTTCCCACTGTGGCTCGGCAGTAATGCACCCTCTGAGGATGTGGGTTCAATCCCTGGCCTCACTCAGTGGGTTAAGGATCCGGCATTGCCATGAGCTGTGGTGTAGGTTGCAGATGAGATTTGGATCTGAAGTTGCTGTGGCTGTGGCGTAGGATTGCAGCTGCAGCTCTGATTGACCCTTAGCCTGGGAACCTCCATATGCCACAGGCGTGGCCTAAAAAGCAAACAAAAAGTAGGATTTAGTGCCTGCCCTCCCTCCAGTTAAATAGAGAATTTGCTTTAAAAAGTCCTCATTAGTGTGTGGTGGCAGTTTTGTTACTAATTATTCAACCCGATCCTTCATCTCTGGCCTCCACCCCACAGGACTGGCTTAACAACACATAGAGGCACTGCCTGTTAACTATATGACTACAGAGGAAATTGAGTGACTCTGGGGGTTATATATGTGTCTGCATGTGCTCCTTAAAAAGGGTTGCAGTTTCCTGGAGTCCCCCAGTCGTCCCGCTCCTAGTTTCTGGTTATGTTTCCAGTGTAGGTCAGTAAATAATGCTTTATTCTGACCTCTGAGCTCTGAGGGATAGTAACCACCTCTGAGACAGGATAATACCCATTTTTTGCCTCTTCCTATCTTATCTCTTCCTAATTAAGGAGAAGGAGTGAGGGGACTGAAGGTTGTGGCTCCTCTTCTCCATCCATGCTTCCTTGACCTTGCTTTCTCTGACTTCCCTTCCTTCTCTTCTCTGCCCCTTTCCTGTTTACCCCTTAGTTTACTCTTGGTGGATTTGAGCATCTGCAAGCTCTCAAAGTACAGAAGCGGGCAGAACTGGGCCTGCCTCCACTGGCTGAGGACAGTATCCAGGTGGTGAAGAGCATGCGTGCTGCATCCCCGCCCTCTTACACTCTCGACCTGGGGGAGTCTCAGCTGGCACCACCACCCTCCAAACTGCGAGGTCGCCGTGGTTCTCGAAGGGTATGAATTAAAGTAGACAGTAGGGTTGTGACACTGGCTGGCCAAAAATCAAGATTCTAAGCAAGCAGTGCTGGATGTAGTAGAAAAGAACAGTAAATGACACATAACCTGCCCCTATTTGCTCTGAGACCAACCTGAAACCTTACTCTGGTCTCTATCCCCCAGCCCTGACAGGTTCCTGGGCTATCAAGATGTAATACTGTGATAGCACACCATAGATTCACGTCTTGCTACAGGGTCATTGGCCTGGACCTCAGGGCCTGGAGTTCCCTAGCATCCTGAACAGCAGTTAGGGTATAATCCTGGGCATAGGTACCTGAGTGTGGGTGAGGCGCTTTATCATTTTCTCAGTAGCAAGAAGATTTACTCTGAGCCAGACATGCTCTTTACTGGCCTTGAAACCAGAGGCTTACATTTTCAAGATGACTGATTAGGGTTCTAGATATAATGTGCATCTCTGGAAAAGTCACAATGACAAGTTGCTCTGAGACCTGATTGTGCTCTGATGAATTCACTTGCCTGATCTACCTGAGTTCAGCAGCTACCAGTGACAGGCCCAGACAGTCAGACTCAGTAATCTAGTCTATATTATCTGCAATGTGATTTTTTTTAACCTTTATTTTTTGTTTTATAAAGTAGAGCTTACTCATTGTAAAAAATTTAGAACAAATATAAAAATGTGAAGAAGGGAGAAAAAAAAAGTCACCCACAATCTTAACAACCAGAGGCAGTCACTGTTCACTTTTTGGCCTATTTCTGTCCAATCTTTTTTTTCTCTGTGACAAGATTTAAAATTCCAAACTCGCTTCCCTCTGCCTAGCAGCAAGCTTCTGTCCTCCTCTTCCTCAGTCAGCCAGCTGGTGTGTGCTTACAGAAGGCAAACTAATTGAATGTTCACCTAAGTAGAGCATAATTAGGACGGAAAGTACTGGCAAAAAAAAAAAAAAAGATATCAGTGCTTTCTGAAAGCTAAGTAACTGTGACTTTGAGATTATCCATGCTCTGTTTCCCAGCCATTGGTGTGGTTGCCTGAGAGCTGCTTGTCCTGGAATTGGGCCTGGTGGGGACAGTAGGGTTGCAATGAGAAGGGAATGTTGTCACTAGAGGTGGGTTCTTACTCCATGTTCCCTGAAGTCTAGCAGCCTGCGGAGGGGGTGGTCTCAGACAAGGATGTCCAGGTGAGATCTCTGTACACCTTCCCTCTCTCCTTCTGCCCTTCCTTGCCCTCCTGCCCCACCCCAGCAACTCCTTACTAAGCAGGACAGCTTGGACATCTACAACGAAAGAGATCTCTTTAAGACTGAGGAACCAGCCGCAGAAGAGGAAGAGGAGTCCGCCGGTGATGGAGAACGAACCTTGGATGGAGAGTTAGACTTGCTAGAGCAGGACCCTCTAGTACCACCTCCACCTTCACAGGCACCCCTCTCTGCTGAGCGAGTGACCTTTCCCAAGGGTCTACCCTGGGCCCCAAAGGTCAGGTAAGTTTGATATCACCAGGGACCCTGAGCTTTGGGGTGTCAGTAACTGAAGGCCCAGGGTGGAGTCAAGGCTCAATAACCTGGCTGGGGAGTTCCCGTTGTGGCTCAGTGGTTAATGAATCCGACTAGGAACCATGAGGTTGCAGGATCGATCCCTGGCCTCGCTCAGTGGGTTAAGGATCTGGCGTTGCCGTGAGCTGTGGTATAGATTGCAGACGTGGCTCGGTTCCCACATTGCTGTGGCTCTGGCGAAGGCCAGCGGCTACAGCTCTGATTAGACCCTAGCCTGGGAACTTCCATGTGCCACAGGAGCGGCCCTAGAAAAGGCAAAAAGGCAAAAAAAAAAAAAAAAAAAAAAAAAGCTGGCTGGGAATCAGAACTCCTGGGTTTCAAGTTCCCTCTGTTGGTTGCTGCCTTCCCCTACTGTTCCAGTTCTCCAACTGGAAGGGTGGAAGCCCAGTAAGATTATCTCAAGGTTTGCTTTTCTTCCCTTCTCTGGGATTTGGCTCTCCACTGTCCTCTCAGACAGAAAGACATTGAGCACTTCTTGGAGATGAGCAGGAACAAGTTCATCGGATTCACTCTGGGGCAGTAAGTGACTGGATAGTCAGAACTGGCTTGCAGTGTGGTTCTTAGGGGACCAGAGGAGTGGGTGGCTTGGAATGAGAGATGTTGCCTGGCTGTGGTGATTACGACCCAGAGCCATGGGCCACTTCCAGTGACTGCTTTGAGTTTTTGCCATGGAATTTTTTCCTTCCAGTTTCCTAGAACTTTTATGTTCTGAGCTAGATGTAGAACCTTGAACAATAAGTCATTTCCCTCTTATGCCTCAGTTCCCTCATCAGAATGTTGTTAGGTGGTCCCCATAAGCCCTTCTTGATGGGCCAGAGTTCTGTGAAGCAGTGATGGTCAGAACAGATTCAGTGTCTCCCCATTTCCCCAGCCTCACGAGTCCTTTCACTGGCTGCTACAAAACTGAGAAGCCGCCATTACTGCTGTTTCACTGTCCAAAGTGTTGTTGGGCAACATGCCCTTTTAAATAGGATCCTGCTCCTAGAGGTGGGTCCCCAAAAGACTACACAAAAATCCTAATTTTCAGGGACACATCTCTGTACCATTGTTCTTTTTTGTGTCCTCAAGCAGTGATGGGTGACCAGGAAGCTTGCAGAGAAAGCTCCAGAGTACCAGATGTTGAAAGTGATGTAGTCCATGTGACTCCAGGGGGTATCGGGAGTTCTCTGTACTTTTGACCCTTATGGTCTGGCATGTCTTACATTTCACAGGGACACAGATACCTTGGTTGGATTACCCAGGCCCATCCATGAGAGTGTGAAGACCCTCAAACAGGTGACCAGGGTGGGCTCTCAGTCTTCAGAGATAGGGAGCGACCAAGGCAAGTGGGATGACTCGGCTCCTGGGCCCTGGGTGGGGCTCCTCCACCAGACATGTTCTGAACCTATTCTTCTGTATTTCCTCTGTAGGCATTTTGGCTGAAGAGGTTAAAATCAAGTGTCTCCCTACTTATGCAGTGTCCTGCATTCAAATAGATGAAAAAGTTCTCCTTTCTTCCTCTTTCCTTTGCCCTCCTCCCACTCCTCATTTCCTCTCCTCTCACTTTGTTCCTTAGAGACTCACTAACTTCCACAGGCCCAAGACTGAGTAGCAGTTTACTCCAAAGTGTGTGAAAGCACAAGTAAGAGTAAACATTCCTTCCACAGACCTTGAGCCCTACCCCCTCCCATTATCACTCTGTGCACACATGCACTCATACACCTGCACACACATACACGCACATGCAGCAAAACTCTCAGGGCAGTGGTCCAGTGGTAAGGGCCTTCATGTCCGCTTGCACTTTGGTTGAAGTTAAAATGCTAAGGTATGGATTTCCCGTTGTGGTGCAGCAGAAACGAATCCGACTAGGAACCATGAGGTTGCCGGTTTGATCCCTGGCCTCGCTCAGTGGGTTAAGGATCTGGCGTTGCTGTGAGCTGTGGTGTAGGTCGCAGACGCGGCTCAGATCTGGCGTTGCTGTGGCTGTGGTGTAGGCCGGTGGCTACAGCTCCGATTAGATCCCTAGCCTGGGAACCTCTACATGCCATGGGTGCGGCCCTAAAAGGACAAAAGACAAAAGTCAAGAGACAAAAAAAAAAAAAAAATGCTAAGGTATTTGCTGCTCTTCAACCAATGTGGAAACGTGGAATAAACAAATACTGAATACAAAGCACTTTACTGGTGTTCATGCTGCAAAGGTGAGTAAGACTCCTGCCTTCAAAGAGTCCATGGTCTATGGGGGGTGACAGACCCATAAACAGGACATTTCCTATTTGAGGTGACAGACCCATAAGCAGGACATTTCCTTGTCATTGAGGAAGTTAAGCGAGAGGCTGGTACACATGTGATCGAGGCCCTTATTGATGTCTTCTCTTCCGCAGCACAAGTATATCTCCATCGCAGATGTTCAGATCAAGAATGAGGAGGAGCTGGAGAAGTGCCCCATGTCTTTGGTGAGTCAGGGGGCGCTGCACAGGAGGAAATCTGTCTGCGGTGCTGTCATGGACTAAGTGTATGCTGTTGGACTCTTAACTCAGGCTGGGCAAAGCAAAGTCTCTACTTTCACAATATGTTAAACTTGGGAAAAGGGGTAATAAATAATTAAGGAGACAGGAAGACTTTCAGAGAAGGATAGATATGGCAAAGAAAATTTAAGTAAGATGACATATAACGTAGTAGACTACTTTAGATTGGCGGTGGGGGTGTGTAGACTTCTGAGAGGGTGACGGCTAACCAAGATCCGAGTTATAGGAGGAGCTAGCCGTGAGAACATGAGAGGAAAGAACACTCCAGGCAGAAGGGACAGCCTCAGTAACAAGGTGACAGCAAGCTCAGAGTCTTAGATGGTGAATGAAGGCTGGTGTGGCTGAAGTGCAGGGAGAAGGAGGAGGGTTTGGGGCCTGGGATTCAGAGAGATGGCCTGGGGCCACTTTACACAGGATGTGTAAGAAAAGATAGAGAGCTCAAGGTCAAGTACAAAGGTGAGCCTTTGGAGATTTTAAACAGGGAGTGACATGATCTGATTTATTTTTAAAAATATGATTGGGAGTTCCCATCATGGTGCAGCGGAAACATATCTGACTAGGAACCATGAGGTTTCGGGTTCCATCCCTGGCCTTGCTCAGTGGGTTGAGGATCCGGCATTGTCGTGAGCTATGGTGTAGGTCACAAACGCAGCTCAGATCTGGCATTGCTGTGGCTGCGGCGTAGGCCAGCAGCTGTAGCTCTGATTTGACTCAGCCTGGAAACCTCCATATGCCATGCGTGCAGCCCTAAAAAGACAAAAAGACCAAAAAAAAAAAAAAAGAAAAAGAAAAAGAAAAGAAAAGAAAAAAAGATTGGCTGTTTGTAAAAGCTGGGCTAGGAAACAGTGGAAGCAAGGAAGTTAGGAAGCTCTTACAATAGTCAAGGTGAGAGATGACAGTGTTTTAGACCACGTAGTAATTGTGGGGGCAGGGGAAAGTGGATGAATTTGGGTTATATTTTGGAGGTATAGCTGACAAGAGCTGCAGTTCAACTGGATGTGGATAGAGAGACAAAAGGGCAATCAGGAATAAGTACCATTTGTCAAAATGAGTTCTGTTCTATCAATGGTTCTGTTTTGGTTGTAGTAACTTTTAGATACCCATTAGATACCCATGCCAAGCAATTAGATGTAAGGATCTAGAGTTCTAGAGAGGACTGGCTTAGAGAAATAAATTTGGGAACTGGTGACTCATAGACAATGTTAAAAGCCGTAAAGGTGGCTGAGGAGGGAATAGAGATAGAGAAGAGAATGGACCCCAGGACAAAGCCCTGGGGCACACCACTATGTTGAGGGTGGGAGGAGTCAGGAAAGGAGCCAGAAAAGAAAAAGAAAAATAAGGAAATTCAGGAGACTGTGATACCATAAAAATAAGAAAGTCTTTCAGAAGAGTGTGATCAGCTGTGTCAAATGGTGCTGATAAATGGAGCAGGATAAGACCTGAGGTGCCCACTGACTTGGCGACCTGGCGATAACCTTGATAAGAACCACCTCAAGTGGAAGTTCTCTTGCAGCTCAGCAAGTTAAGATCTGGCATTGTCACTGCTGTGGCTCAGGTCACTGCTTTGGTGCGGGTTCGATCCCTGGCTGGGGAACTTGGCACATGCTATGGGCACAGCCAAAAAAAAAAAAAAAAAGAACCTCAAGTGAAGTGGTGGAGCTAGAAGCCTCGTTGGAGTATGGCGAGAATGGAATGTAAAAACAGGAGGGAGACGTGGTCCCCATAGACAAACCACATAGAAGTCTTGTTATGAAAGGGAAGATAGAAATGGGATGGACCTGTAGGAGTGTGGGGTCAAGGGAACATTTTATAGCTAGGCGATACTGGAATATGTTTATGTCCTAAAAAAGGATGATCCAGAAGAAAGGAGATAATTGTAGAACTGAAAAAGCAAGGGTGTGAGATCCAGTGGAGCGTTGGCCTTTGATAGGAGCACAGGCAGTTGATTCTTCATGTCAAGAAGGAAGGTAGAGGAGTTCCCGCTCTGACATAGCGGGTTAAGGATCTGGAGTTGCTTCAACTGTAGCATAGCTTGACGCTGCAGCTTGGACTCAGCCCTTGACCCGGGAACCTCTATATGCTGTGGGCGTGGCCAAAAAAAAGGAAGGTAGATTTGATGTTGAAAAGATGAGGCTGAGCCTGTCTGATTGCTTCTGTTTTGTCCATATAGTGAGAGGCAGGGTCAGTAACTGTTGAGGGGCTGTGGGATGAAGGGATTGTTTGAAGAGAGGGCAGAAGGTATGAAATGGGTCTTTTAGAGAGCAGGATTGCTGGCGTTATTAAGATTTATGTCCATTTAAGCAGGAGTTGAGTTGTGTGGGATAGAAGGGTCTGGTTACTGCTCCCTGCTTCAGCGTCTCATGGCAGTGATCCTTGCTGAGTAATAGCAGGATCTGGGGGGAGGAAAGACTGCCTTGGCCAAAGATGACAGTGGCCTGGGTAGCTTCTGGAGCACCAGAGGCCCTGTCTCCCCTCTGATAAGGGTGAGATGGGGTCATTAAAGGACAGAGTTGCATATGAGGGGGCTGGTCAGAAAGGAGGAAGGGATGTTGTAGGGGGTAATGGAGAAGGAAAGAAAAATCGTTTCCAGCTAAAATCTTCCCTGCTAATACGCCTTCCTCCCTCACCACGCCGTGGGTTACCCAATGCCCCTCTGACCCTCTCTATTGAGTCACATACTTCTCCTTCCTGGCTTCGGAGCATCCCAGAGCTCTCAGAGGGCCTCACATTGACACTGTAGAAGGTGCCTCTGTGTGGTGTTGGTTCCAGTGTGGCCTGAGTCGAGCCCCTCTATGTCTAGCAAAGCAGTGGTCCGAGCCGACTCCTCAGTGGATGTTCTGACTCCTGATCTAGCAAGTGACATAGAAAGAATTCTGGATTGGTTCCATATAGTGGAAAAACCAAAATCATAAATTCTCAGGGCTGGAAGAGCCCTCGGAGGTCATCTAGGCCAGCCCACTGATCCTCTGAAGAGGAAATTAAGTCTTAGAGAGGGAAAGCAGCATACCCAAGGTCAATGAATCATTAACACAGCTAGGATGGGAACCCAGATCTGACTCCCAGCTCCCAGAAACATTAAGTTTTGGTCAAGTGGGAAATGGCCTGCACAAACTGTGTGTTTCTTACCATAGGGGGAAGAGGTGGTACCAGAGACGCCGTGTGAAATCCTCTACCAGGGCATGCTGTATAGCCTCCCCCAGTACATGGTAAGGAGATGACCAGGCCAGAGCTGCCTTAACTGCCCTAACAGAGAGCCATTTCAAGCTGAGCCATCTGTCATTGGAGCTTGTTTCCTGAACCTTCACCCTTTAGGCAAGGCATTCTCTAACACATTAGAATTTTGAGCTTTCCTCAGGGCTTCTCTCAGAGGTAGGAGGACTCGGCTATACTCCCAAGTCCTTTCGGAGGGGTGGAGGATGAGGTGGGATCAGTGCTGGATGCATCGGGGGGGGGGGGGGCTTCTCCTAAATAAGTGCCCTTAGTCCTCTCAGGGCGACTGTGGTCTCTCATGTGCTAGGTGGCTTCAGACTGTGATGGTAAGGATGCCGGTGGTCTGAAGCAGAAGAAGGAAAAGGGAGGAGGAGTGAGATCTTGCTGATACTTCCCACCTCTTTTCTAGGCACTGCCCCTCTTGCTCTGCTCCTTCTATCCTCTTTGGGTTTTGGGTGGAGTGGGGGGTTCCTTGTTAGGGCCGCACCCACAGCCTATGGAAGTTCCCAGGCTCGGGGTTGAATCAGAGCTGCAGCTGAGGCCTACACCACAGCCACAGCAACACAGGATCCGAGCCACATCTGCAATTCGTACCACAGCTTGTGGAAACGCCAGATCCTTAACCAACTGAGCGAGGCCAGGGATTGAACCCACATCCTCACAGACAACATCAGGTCCTTAACCTACTGAGCCACAATGGGAACTCCTCTTTCCATCCTCTTTGGAAAGAAAAGACTCGAAGCAGAACAATCCACAAGCTCTCTTCTGGCTCCTCAGCCTCACAAGCAGGCCTATCAGGACTGGGTACCTATTTGTCCTCTGGAGGCTGGGGTCATTGAGGGAAGAACTTAGAAGAAGGCCTCTCCCCTAGGAGAGTTGCAAAAGAATAGCTTTGTTAAATGGGATGCACAGGGATGGATTTCCTCATTTTCTTCTTCCCAGATTGCTCTACTTAAGATTCTGCTGGCGGCAGCCCCCACCTCCAAGGCTAAGACTGACTCTATCAATATCCTGGCAGATGTCCTGCCTGAGGAGATGCCGTGAGTGCTTCAACCGGGGCAGCTGCTAAATCCTAGCTGTCTTGTCTGCAGGGTCTCACCTTGTTTACACTTACAGGGATTATCTCCAAAAAGACCTCTTCTCTGCCACTAGTAGCCTCTTTCCACTGCAGCGCTCTCTGCTGTGCTCTTTTTAACTCACAATTTAGAGTCTGGAGGGTAACATCAGTGCCATTGACTGACTACACAGGTATGTGGGTGGACATTGCCAAGCAATGAGCTTGCCAAAGAATGGAGAGAAACAGAGAGATCAGAGCACCTTTTCCAGACAGACTCCTAAGTGGGAACTCCGGAGGTTTCCCCAGCACAGTTCAGGTTTCTCAGCTTCTGGCTCCCTTGCGTATATTGTATCTGACCCAAATACCTGGGTCCTCGTAGGCCTCTCTGTGAGGCCACCCTCTGCACTGACCCTTCCTCCCTCCATTGTAGCATCACTGTTCTCCAGAGCATGAAGTTGGGCATTGATGTGAACAGGCACAAGGAGATCATCGTAAAGAGTATCTCTGCCCTGCTCCTGCTCCTCCTCAAACACTTCAAACTGAACCATATCTACCAGGTGAGCAGCTAGGAGCGCTTCTCCTCTGGTCTCAGGTGTCCTCAGGTCCTGCCTCCCAAAGGAAGAACAAGAGGGCCTTTGTAGTCCAGCTGAGCATCTTTAAGACTTTTCTTTGTCTCAGGGAATCCAGATACTTGTTGCACAGGCTTGAAGTGGGATGTGGGGAATTGTCCTAGAAAGGTGTAAATCTCTGTGTCCTTGGAACATTATCTAAGGGTTGTAAGTAGGAATCCCTAGCCTCTTGGGAATATACCCAGCCAGCTTTGATGCCATGGAAGAGTCAAGCATGCACCAAAGGCGGGGGTGGGGGGTATGTCGAGTATATTTTCCCGTTAGTGAAGCACTTTTGTAACTCTGAGATGTAATTCTGTAAAATGCACAGTTCTGGCTCTTAAGGGTTTTGAAGTTTTGTGAAGGATATGGATATATAAATAGCCAGTTATGGAGTGATAAGTGCAGTGATTCAGGTAATCATTGGCTGCTATGGAAACACCTAATCCAGCCTGAGATGGAGAAGAGGTGACTTCTAACCCAAGCCCTAAAGAAACAGACATTAGCCAGGATACCAAAGTCACCAGGGAAGGAGGACAGCAAGCATTTCAAGCAGAAAAGCTAATTTGTGAAAGTCCAGAAGGGAGAGAGTAAACTCCCTTTAGAAACTGATTAAATGTTGCTGGAGTTCTGCCTGGGCTGGAGAGAGATAGGGAGGTCTGGTGATTCCCGAAGCTGGAGAAGACAGCAGGGAGCAGAGCATAATACATGTGCTAGGGAGCTCCTGTCATGGCTTGGCGGTTGTTGAACCTGACTGGCATCCATGAGGACATGGGTTAGATCCCTGGCCTCTCTCTGTGGGTTAAGGATCCTGTGTTGCTGTGAGCTGTGGTGTAGGTCGCAGATGCAGCTCGGATCCCACATTGCTGTGGCTGTGGTGTAGGATGGCAGCTGTAGCTCTGATTAGACCCCTAGCCTGGGAACCTCCATATGCCACAAGTGTGGCCCTGAAAGACAAAAACAAAAACAAACAAAAAAAAAACAACAAAAAAGAACATGTGCTAGCACATAATTATTGCACACTTACAATGTGCTCAGCCCTCTGTTAAGTTCATGAGGATCTCAAGTAATTCTCCACTCCCTATGAGGTGGGTCTTATTTGATCCACTAAGGCTAAAAAAGTTAAGAACCTGCTTCCCCATGAAGGCATTGTTTGCCATGCTGAGTTTGGACTTGGTGCTATGGGTGTTGCCAAGATATGGGAGAACATGGGGGCAGTGAATGGATGTTCTCTGTGGTGAGACGTGGAGAGGAGAAGGAGGCTTCTCATTCCTGCACAGAGGCTTTGCCCCATTTTCCTCCCAAGAAGTCAGGACCAGGCTTGTTGGTAGAAGAGCAGGTCCTCAGAGTGCAGGGAAGGCCCTGCAGGGTCTGCGTCCATGGAGGGTTTGACTGTACGACCAGGGCATTTCTCCACTTCAGTATGTTCAGAGACATCTTTGGGTGCGTTAGGGAACCCTGAATACTCACAATTCTCCTGCCAGTGTTCGCTGAGCAGCATCAGGGCTGGAAAGAATAGGGATGGAGGAGATAGATTTCCTAGTAGAAAGAACAGGGAACTGTGGATATGGATTTCTGTCTGCTTCTCTTGGTGGGCAGTGTGTGGATGACCAGATGGACAGATGGATGGCTTGATGGGCCTTGCCAGTATGTGTCAGTGACTCCTGACAAGGCTACAGACATGTCTCAAACTGAAAAATGTTTCCCATCACTTGTTAGTAGGTATGTATTGGCTCCTCCATCTGAGGCTTTGGAAAATACCCTGGACCACTTGCCAGGGAAAATATTTGAGCAGAAGAGAGAAATGGGCAAGATAAAATGACTCCCCACCTCTAACCACACATCTAGGCAGGGGGCAGTTTAGCTTGCTACCATGCCTATTTCTTAATGATCAGGAAGAGCTAAGGGATTTAAATTTACACCACTGTAACTTTCTGCTTTTTCAATCCAGTTTCTGTACTGTCCCAGGAGTCTAGGTTCTGGATCTGAAGACAAACTGTTACCTGATGCTCCTCAGTGTATCATGGGTAAATCATGGTGACACAACTCCCTGACACTGCCCCAGCAGGTCTTCCTGGGTGCAAACCTGATCCAGATTCAAGAGAGCAAAATGGAGCCCTATGTTCTGCTGTTTAGCCCATCAAAGAGATCTTGGCCTTATTCTCAGTGCAGTATCTGTTGACTGAAGGACTCTTGTTGATTGATTCATTCAAATACTGATAGTCTTAAGTATGGAGCTAATACAGTGAACTAGACTTTTGCTGGAACCTGCATACCAGTGGTTCATTTGGTTACTGTGTGATGTATCCATCCTGAGTGAGTGATGCTAGCAGTTGCCAGGACTAGGTTGCCAGGACTAGGCTGCACCTGTTCCTTCTTTATCAATCACTGTTGAAACACTATGAGCCAGAGCTTTGGTATGGAAGACAACTCCCTCGGGGAGCCTTCCTTTCCTGTAGAGCTTAGGAACAAATCTCACAGTAATTCTTCTTATTTATCTGGAGTGGGATTTTCTTTCTGGCTTGTTTATGTTTTATGCTTTAGGTCAGGCCCTTGCAATGTACACACTGTAGGATGTACACACGTCCCTTTCTGTGTAGGATGAGCTGGCTGAAGACGGTTCTCCCCATTTCCCAGACAGGAAGGCTGATAACACAAGATGACAGTGAATATTCTCAGGAATGGATAATAGAATTGTACTTGCATCTTTTTTTTTTTTTCATACAGACCCTCTATTCTCCCCCAAATAAGCATCCTTTCTGCTTTGATCTTTTAATTCAGTTTGAATATGTATCACAACATTTGGTATTTGCTAACTGCATTCCATTGATCCTGAAATTCTTCAATCAAAATATCTTGTCCTACATCACTGCCAAAAACAGGTAAGGACTCTGGACAGGTTTATTTCAAAAGGCTATTTGGGATGGTTGAGAAATTACATTGCATCTGAGCCACCTTTCAGTTCTCCTGGTGTCCCGGGAGAACTTAAAGCTGTCACTGTCAAATTTAACTTCCTTGAAGTATTAGCTGGTGGGGTGTATGGTTTGGCCTCTTCACAAAGACATTTGTATTTTAATAGTTCTGAAATCCTAAAATGCCACAACTCAAAGAAATGAAACTGCAGCAATGAATTTCAGCCCTGTGGCAGAAGGATCCAGAAAACTGTTTTTTATGAAGGAGGCTACCTGTCCGGCCAACCGTGATTTCTAGTATAAATCATAAGTTGGGTCAATTATACTTCTTTTTAAAGTGTTATACAGAATTTGTAACCAAAGGTAGATAATAGACTATAGATAGATCAATTTCTAGTTTAAAAAAATACAGTATTTTCACATCCATTATTTCATTTAATCTCCTCAGTGCTAAGAGGTATCAAAAGTTTTATTCCCATTTCACTAATTAGGAAAATTCAGGGAGGTTAATTGACTGACTTTAGGATAACATGCTGGTGAGATCCCTAAAGTAAGCAGCAGAGTTCTGGGTCAAAACACAAATTGTTTTTTTGTTTTTGTTTTTTGTGTTTTTTTTGGCTATTTCAGGGCCACACCTGTGGCAAATGGAGGTTCCCAGCCTACAGAGGTCAAACTGGAGCTGTACCCACCAGCCTGCACCACAGCCACAGCAACTTGGGATCTGAGCTCTGTCTGTGATCTACACCACAGCACGGCAACACCAGATCCTTAACCCACAGAGCAAGGCCACGACTCGAACCTGCATCCCCATGGATGCTAGTCAGGTTCGGTAACTGCTGAGCCACGAAGGGCACTCCAAAAATTGCTTTCTGATCACAATTGCTGTGGATTGCTCCAGCCAAGTGGGGACTTGGGAGGTTAAGAGTAGATGCTTCGTCCTCGGTTTGCTACTTCCTTAAGAACTAGAAGCATGTTAATCAGTAGAGTTGACCAGAAGTGCTTTATCGGAGGCAAAGTTCCTAAAATAGAAGAAGGCTGACCTGATACTGGAGGTGACTGCAGAGGGGCTAGGAGATGTTGCCACACCAGTCTGTCAGCACTGCCTGAAACCCCATCCTGGAGAGGCAGCCTACTTGTATGTAGTTTAAAACACACAGAATCTGAAGTCACAAGTCCTAGATCTGCTACTTGCTAGATGTGTAATCTCGAGTGTAAGACACTTTGCTTCTCTGAGCCACAGTATTTTTGTCTTTAAAATGAGAATTTAAAAAATTTTTTAAATAAAATAATATTCTGGCTATATCATAGACTTTTATAAGCATTAGTTAAGATAAACATATTTGAGAGTGCTTTACTTTTTCTGTTTAGGGGAAGCATTGGAGAATGGGTATTTTTCTAACTACAGAGGCTTGTACACTCACTTAAAAATGGCACTTGATAAGTGCTCATGGGGTTACCCGGGAAAATGAAAGTGGAGGTCCGGCTGGGTAAGGGCTGCAGCTTCATGAAGGCACCTGTGTGTATCAGTCAACCCTCTTAAGTAGCCAAAACCAACTGGATGTGGCTCACACGGATTGGGAATTTGTCAAGAGAAAATGGGCAGTACGTTATCCTGAGGAACCTAGGACAAAGATGCTGCTCTGGGCCTCAGGGTTGGTCTGTAGCATAGGGAGCCCAGGAAGCCCTCCACCTCCATCCAGGGCCACTAAGCCTCTGTACCTGCACTCCAGTTTTTCCTTTCTCACTGATAAACAGTTTTATCTGCCTCTCAGGCCACTTGGCAAAACATGCCCACATGAGCTAAACATATTCCTGTGCCACTTCAGAACTTGAATTTGCTCTCAATCCCCCTTCCACATTCCCAGGGATAGAGGTCCATCTTTGGATCCGTCAGCTGTGGCTGGGGAGTGGGGTTCAGGAGCTAAATGCCTCCCTGCACCATGGGCCTCGAAGCAGGGGTCAGACAATCCAGTAGGCATCCATCAGGTTCAGGTTGGAGTTGAAAGAGCAGTAGTGCCAGACTACACCATTTGCCAAGATTGATCTGGATGCAGTGGTCCTCTGTGTATCATCTGCAAGCTTTACTGTTGCATGATCCCAAGAAACTTGAGCACCCACAGGTCGTTGTTGCACAGTTTCCTCATGGCTCCTAAAATCTAGATATGCCAGAAACTTGTAACTTTATGCCCCCTAAGGCTAGAATTCAGTACACTGAGATTGGAACAATTCATTTTTTTTTTTTTTTTTTTTTTGTCTTTTGTTGTTGTTGTTGTTGCTATTTCTTGGGCCGCTCCCTCGGCATTATTGTTGTTGTTGTTGCTATTTCTTGGGCCGCTCCCGCGGCATATGGAGGTTCCCAGGCTAGGGGTCGAATCGGAGCTGTAGCCACCGGCCTACGCCAAAGCCACAGCAACGCGGGATCCGAGCCGCGTCTGCAACCTACACCACAGCTCACGGCAACGCCGGATCGTCAACCCGCTGAGCAAGGGCAGGGACCGAACCCGCAACCTCATGGTTCCTAGTCGGATTCGTTAACCACTGCGCCACGACGGGAACTCCCGAAACAATTCATTTTTGATTTCCCACCCTCATTTCCTGATCACCAGTACCTACTTTGCCATGGGGCTTTGTCAGTGGGAGGTGGGTGGATGAGTAAATAAGCCAGCCAAGAATGTTTGTCCTAATGGAGCAGAACTGAACTGGCAACCTTGGGAGAATCCAACAGAGTGAAATAAGATGATGAGCAACATTATAGGTAGATCCACTGCCCTCTCCTCTCCTGCCTTTGTGGGTTTCTTGGCTTATTTCTAGCCAAATAAATTGTTGCCTTCTGCTTGGATAGAAGTTTTGACTTTCAAAATGTAGAGACAGGTTCATATTCCTCTTTATAAAAATCTCCACTTTGCTAACATCATTTATCCATTTCCAACTACTCTAGTTCAGATGGATTGCTGTTTAAAACTTCATGGAATGTCGGAACCAGAAGGCTCACTAGAGATTAGCTAGTCTAAATTCTGCATTGTGCCAGTGAGTAAGGGAGAAGAGGAAAGAGAGAGAGAGAGCTGTCATTTTGAGTGACTGTGTCCCTGTCATCATGCAGTACTTATTTCCCCTTCTGACTCATGCCTGCACCCCTGGGTTTACCACAGAGTCTCCAGCCCTCTTTTAGTCCCTCACTGCCTATTTTGGGGGGCAGATGCTATTACCATTCTTGAGCTACTAGACTGGCCTTGCTGCAGGAAGCTGCCTCTGTCTCAAGTTTCCTCTAGGAGTGGCTTCGCCGAACATTTCCCAGACCTGCTGGCTTTCAGAAACATCTGGTAAGAGCCACAGGAGAGGTCTTTGTTTCATCCTCATAGCCATAGGTTATTTGTTGTGAAGTGGGATAAGTTTGGGCAGCATCTCTGGGAAAGCAGTTATATTCACACATACACATAAGCATACTCTTAAATACAGAAACACAAATGCACACAAGCTTATGTATTTCATTGAAGAAGGGAGGAGAAAGGTGGCCATACAGAGGTCTTTCGGCTTTCTCTTGCCTCTGCCATATGGGGGCCAGCCTGAAAGAACTCTGTTGGTTTCTCTCATGGCCATGAGGAGGAGATTGGATCTGGCGTTGCTGGCATCAGAACCCTCAGTTTGAGCTAAAGTCACTAAGCAATCTGGGAAATAGATGGGGCCTGCCGAGGAGAAATAACTCCTGCCCTTTCTCATATAGCCATTTCCTGCCATTGCCATTTACCTAAAAGCTGTCCTTATCTCTGCATCTTGCAGCATCTCGGTCCTGGATTACCCTTGCTGTACCATCCAGGATTTGCCAGAGCTTACTACAGAGAGTCTGGTAAGCAGATGGGGATTTGGTAGCCTTTGAAATTGCCAGGTGGCAGAGGTTGGCATTTGTTCTTCCTTTTCTTCTCTAGCCCCCTAATGCCCTGGTTTGGGAGTCTCAGATCAATAAAGGCACCTTGGCAAGAGCACAGAGGTAGGAGGGGTTTAGAGCTGCCGACCCAGTTGAGAAAGATTTGGAAAAGCTGAGCACAGCGTTTTGTAGGGAAAAGCGTCAGTGCAAAACACTGAGGAGAGAGAATTTAGAAAGATAATGGGAGTGAAGTTGAATGTGAACATCCGTGCTGAATGGCCGGAGACTCTTTTCTGTTCTAGCCTAAAACAATTATCTGTCTTCTTTTTGCTGTGCTTCAGCCTATTCTCATTTCCATATAGGTTATACAACCCAGGAGTGTGTACTTCAGAAAATATTTGTCTTTGTCTCTCTGAGGCAAAAGTCGATTTGGCCCCAGAAGGATGACCCAGAAAGCTCCTCATGCTGGAAAGAGCTTTAGGCAAATCAGAAAAGTCCCTCAGAGTTATTCTGAATCCTGTGAAACTGGCTGATCAACAGCATGTTGAAGATCAACTTAGCTATTACCTCAGCCCATAGCCTCACCCCATTGCACTGTGATTGTCTATCTGTATTTGTTTCCCCATTTGACAGAAAACTCCTTGAAGGAAGAGACAGTACCATCTTCATCTTTATATCCCCAGAGTCTAGCACCATGTTCAGTACATGGAAGGAGTTCAATAAATGATCGGATGGCAGTGCCTGTGTGTTCCCCAACCCCTTGTCCCCCAGTTTAATACCTGCAAAGTGTCACATCAGAAAAGTATATTGCGCAAAAGTAGAATGGTGGTAACTTCTGGGGCACAAGTTTTACAGAACTGTAGGATTCTTGGCTGGAGGGGACCTGAGTGCCATTTGGCCTACCCCCCTATTTCAAAGATGAGAAACCTAGGGGCCCAGTGGATGAAGTGACTTGTCAGATCCACTCCTCATAGATATCAACCCTGAATTAGAGAAAAACCTGAGTCCTGAGACACCAAGTCTAGCACTTCTTTTAGCACCTGGGCAGAGACTTCCTGTCTGAATTAGATGTGGTCTCAGTAGTCAAGGAAGTTGAGAGCTTCTTAACACTGCAGAGAGAGGTAATAAGTTGTCTAACCTTATTTATGATAGTCAATTTTTAAAGCAACTGTATGAGGTTGGTATTAATGTTTTGTAGATGGAGAAGTTAGGTAGCTGCCAGAACCTTACAGTTGAAAGCAACAGAGCCAAAGTGGAGACCCTCTGCCAATGCGTCCCTGCCATTCAGAGTTGGAATGAGGAATGCACTTTCTCACAGAAACAGTAGTACACAGATAGCATTAAAACTTTTCAGGAATTCCCGTCGTGGCACGGCGGTTAACAAATCCAACTAGGAACCATGAGGTTGTGGGTTCAATCCCTGGCCTCACTCAGTGGATTAAGGATCCCGCATTGCCATGAGCTGTGGTGTAGGTCGTAGATGCAGCTCAGATCTGGCGTGGCTGTGGCTGGCAGCTGTAGCTCCTATTCGACCCCTAGCCTGGGAACCTCCATTTGCTATGGGTCCAGCCCTAAAAAAGCAAAAAAAAAAAGAAGAAGAAACAAAGAAACCCACCCTTTTCAATTAGTAGGGTATTTCAAAACATAAAGTCAGCTTTTATGACCTGAATCTATTTCTTGATACAATGTGTTCTCTTTTCTCAGTCACATAAGTAGAAATTAGCATAAAAAACACTCATGCTAGGTATTCTTGTCCTTTCTGTGAAGCAACAGTGGCACCTGCTGGTTTCATTTGGTAATCAGTTTTTTGTTTTTTTACTTGAACTTTAAAAGAATTCCCTGAGCCCAGTAATGGACTTAACTAGCAAGTTCGCTCCACACAGGCCTTCAACACAGTGGTTTGTTTATCTAATCTGATGGCTTCTGCACTCAGAAAGGACTAGTGTTGGAGTTCCCTGGTGGCTCAGCAGGTTAATAATCCAGTGTTGTCACTGCTGTGTCACAGGTTCCATTCCTGGCCCAGGAACTTCCATGTGCCATGGGCATGAGAAAAAAGAAAAAAATATATTTTGCTGCAGTTAACCATGTATATATTGGTTCATTCAATATATTCATTTGTATATATCATTCATATATATATGTATATATATATACATACACATATACATATTATTTAAAAAAATAAGAACTTTACATGTTTCAATTTACATGGTAAAATTTAAATGTTCACAATATCATTTTATTAAACATTCCTGAGAACATAATTTTTAATAGCTACACATAATATTCCACTACTTTTTTTTTGCCACACCCAAGGCATGTAGACATTCCCAGGCCAGGGATCACCCCTGAACCACAACAGCAATCCAGGTCATTGCAGTGACAATGCCAGATCCTTAACCTGATGTGCCACAAGGAAACCCCCCCCCACTACTTAATTTCTTTTTAAAGATTGTTTTCTACTATTATTGGGCATTTATTTCAGTGTTCTTCGTATCCAAAATGAATATACTCGTACCTCATTTCTGATTATTTCCTTAAGATAAATTCCTTGAAGTGGAATTATTTGGCTAAGGTAATCTCGATTCATATTTTTTCAGTTTTCTGAATTTGAACTGAGTTCAACTTCATTTGGCACTCCAACTACACATATAATGGACATGAAATAAAGGCAGAGTTAATGGCATGTTAATTTCTAAAGTGTTCTCATTTTGTCAAAATATTTCTCTCTCCAGTAGGCCATCTTTACTCATGTGCTGAATAGTTTCCTCACCTACCTGACATAGGAAGTCTCACAATTTTCCAAAAGTCTATATTCCAAATTCAACCCACTAAAAAGACATTAAATTTAAATTCCAAACATAAGAGAAGGATGATGAGTATATGATTGTATGGAAGTTAGGTATGGCCTTTGGAAGGAGGTTGCTAAAGAGGCAGTGGGTGTGGCCTTAGCAAGTACTGTAGGAAGCTCAGCCTCCTCTGGGTGGTTGTTTAGAGCAGTGGTATGAGAAGTAGGATGTGCAACACGATGCTTTAGGGGTGGAATATATTAGATCTTCTATGTGTATTAATATCCTTTTTTCTATATTTCTGTGCACTTTATAATATACATCATGTTGCTACAACAATCCGTTTATAATTTATAAATAAACACACATTGTATTTAGGAGTCACTGAGTATCAGAGCTAGAAGTTTCTTAGTGTCTTGCCCAATCTCATCCTCTAGTGGTAAGGCAATAGATGGAGTGGTGAAGTGTTGTCCAAAGCATTGGGTCAGAATTTGCATGACCCAGCCATTTGCAAAGAAATGTTTGGAATATCCTCTTATATCTAGGCAAGTGAAATTATTAAGTTAGTTTTTAAAAGGCAGTTCATTATAAAATTTCTTAAATTTGGATTTGATTTATATCTAGAAAGACCTATAAAAATATGTTCATATCACTTAAATTTATATAACTGATCCTTTCATCTCTTATTAAATTTAATTTTTATAACTTCCTAAATCAGGTAATACAGATAATCCCAGAAGTTTTTTGGGTTTTTTTTTTTTGCCTTTTAGGGCTGCACCTGTGGCATATGGAAGTTCCCAGGCTAGGGGTGGAATTGGAACTGTAGCCACTGACCTACACCACAGCCACCTCGACGCCAGATCCAAGCAGTGTCTGCAACCTACACCACAGCTCATGGCAACTCTGGATCCTTAACCCACTGAGTGAGGCCAGAGATTGAACCCACAACCTCATGGATCCTAGTTGGGTTCGTTAACCCCTGAGCCACGATAGGAATTCCAATCCCAGAAGATTTTTGTTATTTATTTATTTATTTATTTATTTGCTCTTTTTGCCTCTTCTAGTGCCGCACCTGAGGCATATGGAGGTTTCCAGGCTGGGGTCCAATCGGAGCTGTAGCTGCTGGCCTACGCCAGAGCCAAGGCAACGCCAGATCCGAGCTGTTTATGTGACCTACACCACAGCTCATGGCAATGCTGGATCCTTAACCCACTGAGCAAGGCCAGGGATCGAACCTACAACCTCATGGTTCCTAGTTGGATTCGTGAACCGCTGAGTCATGACGGGAACTCCGATTTTTGTTATGTTTTGATTTTGCTTTTCTTTTTTTCTTTTTCTTTCTTTCTTTCTTTTTTTTTTTTTTTTTTTTTTTTTTTTGTTTAAGGCTGCACCTGCAGCATGTGGAAGTTCACAGGCTAGGGGTCAAACTGGAGCTGCAGCTGCCAGCCTATACCACAGGCAGAGCAACATGGGATCTGAACCGCATCTGCGACCTATACCACAGCTCACAGCAACGCCACATCCTTAACCCACTGAGCCAGGCCAGGGATGGAACCCGCATCTTCATGAATACTCGTCGGGTTTGTAACCCACTAAGTCACAACAGGAACTCCTGTTCATTCCATAATTGATGTGTGTTTGTCTTGGTTACTTCAAATTAACTTGGGAGAGGAGGGAGTAATCTTCCATTTACTAGATAGCAGCTCACTTCTGCACGTCTCCCACACCTTCATTCTCCATTCACATGGTAGACACGAGGAATTTTCAAGAAGTTAGTTTGACCACCATGTGCGCTCATTGATTTGTATAGCTTCTGACACCAGTGTATAGTTACAGTCCCCAAAACCCATAAAGACTCTTATTTTCGTTCCTGAAAGATGTTCCTATGAGCAGATACCTGTTTCTGATCTGACATCCATCTGTTATCACTGGTTGGGAGCTCACAAACTATCAAGAAACATTCAAGAGAACCACCTGGTTTGAATTAACCATGTGCCATTTTTCCTTCCATGCCAGAGAATTAAGCTAAATTGCTTAATGTGCAATTGCTTAAACTGCAACGTGGTTTGATAAAGGAGGGTGGAGACTGATTTTAAAAAAATAAACTGTAATGAATATCAGATCCATCCAATATAGTTTGAAATCTACCAGAATAACTCCTAGCAGTTACAGACATAAGCTTTCCTAAAGCAAAAAGCTATACAAGAAAGCTTGCTTAAATGAAGTTCCTGTGTTCATATATCATCTTTCTCTAGTACTTACTCTAGGTACAGAGTCTTCCAGAATTGGCAGCTGTGTGTTTTCAGATGAAGGATATTACATGCTTTGAAGCCTCGGTGTGTGAGAAACAGGATGGAAAGGAGGTAGCATTTCATATGGAAGGTCTCACCTAAACTGACCAACAGTGACCTCCAGATTTCTGTGGGAATGAAAGCCTTGTAGGTGTTGAGATAATGATGAACATGCCTTATTACAGGAAGCTGGAGACAACAACCAGTTCTGCTGGAGGAATCTCTTTTCCTGCATCAACCTTCTGAGGCTGCTCAATAAACTGACCAAATGGAAGCATTCCAGAACCATGGTGAGTGGAACTTCAGATCACGGTGTCCACCTGACTGAATTTTCTTTATCTTTAGTAAATATGGACTTCCTGCTTTGTCTATAGATAGACACTGAATGCTCTGTAAGATTTAGCACCTCCTAATTCTGGGCACTTATTCTACATGAGATAATTATTAAATGGTCCATTTCTTTTCAGGGAACTTAATATGATCTCTCCTTCAGAGCAGCTCTGGTGGGGAAGTTGGGATTATCTTTTAGATTATAGTACATATCCCAAATGATACAAGCCTAAGATTATTCATTACAGCATTATTTATAATCATGAAAGATTGGAAACAACCTAAATGTTCATTAATATGTGACCAACTGGTTAAATATGGTACATCCTTGTAATGGAATATTAATACAACCATTAAAAAGAATGAAGCAGTTCTATACTGCTATGGAATAGTTTTCAAGAAATATTGTTAAATAAAAATCAAGATACGGAACAATGTGGAAGGATATGTAGTTGCTATCATTTTTGTTAATAAAATAATATATGCGTACACAAAATTATCTCCAGAAGATACGTAGGAAACTGGTAACAATGGAAATGGGATGTGTGGCTGACTAACTTCTTCGGCACTTTGAATATTAGAAATTTTGAATTATGGAATATAAATAGAGTGGATCCTCTCTGTTCTTATGACCAAGCGTAAGTGGAGCTTGGACCACAGATTTCCCAAAACTTACCAGGGTAGTCTGAGGTTAACAAGGTTTGGCTTAATTTGTCTGTGAGGTGGAAATTCCAAGAAACTTTAGACACTTATCTATCTTTCTTCACTCCCACCCTCTTTAAATGGGCAGATGCTGGTAGTGTTTAAATCTGCTCCAATCTTAAAGCGGGCTCTCAAGGTCAAACAGGCCATGCTGCAACTTTATGTCCTGAAGCTGCTCAAAATACAGACCAAGTACCTGGGGCGCCAGTGGAGGAAAAGCAACATGAAAACCATGTCAGCCATTTACCAGAAAGTACGCCACCGCATGAATGATGACTGGGCTTATGGGAATGGTGAGTTTTCTCAGGGCTTTTGCCCAGGGTTTAAACAGAACTAAATAAACATTTGCTACTCTTTTGGTATGAATTGTTACATGTTTTAGATGAGAAAATATGTGATTATATTCAGGTACTGATAAAAAAAAAAACCTTAAAGCACTGCCCCAGATTCTAGCACTTACCTTGTCCTATGTATACTATGAAAATCCACTTTATGGAGTTCCTGCTGTGGCTCAGCCGGTTAAGACGACATAGCATCTGTGAGGATGTAGGTTCTATCCCTGGCCTTGCTCAGGGGGTTAGGATTCTGGCATGTCCACAAGCTGTAGCGTAGGTTGCAGATGCGTCTTGGTTCTGGTATTGCTGTGGCTGTGGTATAGACCACAGCTGCAACTCCAGTTTGACGCCTAGCCTGGGAACTTTCATATGCCACAGTTACAGCCTTAAAAAGAAAAAAATTCATTTTATAAAACAAGTAAATTGAGGGATAATTATCCTTTTCCAAAACATTCCTCTAAGTGACAGGTCTCTTCAAGAGATTTTTAAAACTAAAATAATCTTTTATTATTACAAAGCAATTAGAAAATACAAGTAAGCAAACATTTTAAAATACTATTACATTTATGCCATATTTGTACCACCTAAAGATTGCCACTAAAATCTTATATGTTCTTCCAGATCTTTTCTCTATGTATATGCATACGTTTTATTTAAATGAAAGCAAATTGTGTATGCTATTTTATTTTCTTCTCTTTTTAGTTAACATTATCTTCACCTTTCTACATTAGTACACTTTCATTTTATCTAATAATCAAATCCATGTTCAGAATTCCCTAGCTGCCCCAAAAGTGTTCTTTAAAGCTATTTTTCCCAAGTTATAATCCAACCCAAGACCATAAATTCTATCTGGTTGTTATAGTCTTTGATTTGAATCTCACAGAGTTGTTTTGTTTTGTTTTGTTTCCATAACACTGACATAATTGAAGAACTAGGCCAGTTGTCCTGCATATCATCCACCTTCTAGACCTTCCTGCTTGCTTCTTTGCGGTTTCATTTACCTAATTTCTTTATCTTTGGTATTACTTGTAAGCTGAAAGGTAGATCTGAGGGTTTGATGAATTCAAGGTAAACCTTTTTGGCTATAGTACATTCTAGGTAATGTACTATAATGAACTGCATATTGCTTCACATCAAGAGGCGTTATTGGAGTTCCCGTAGTGGCACAGTGGTTAACGAATCCGACTAGGAACCATGAGGTTGCGGGTTCGGTCCCTGCCCTTGCTCAGTGGGTTAATGATCCGGCGTTGCCGTGAGCTGTGGTGTAGGTTACAGACGTGGCTCGGATCCCGCATTGCTGTGGCTCTGGCGTAGGCCAGTGGCTACAGCTCCGATTAGACCCCTAGCCTGGGAACCTCCATATGCCGCGGGAGCGGCCCAAGAAATAGCAACAATAACAACAACAACAACAACAACAAAAAGACAAAAGACAAAAAAAAAAAAAAAAAAAAAGAGGCGTTATTTACCTGGCTGGCCTACCAAGATATTATAGGCTGGCGAGAGTTGAAAAAATTTATTTTGGAGAGCTTTTTCATTGTATTGACATTTGCTATGATGGGATTTGACCATTATTTGCATATTTGGGTTTAAGAGTTATTGGTTCGGTGAATAATGGATTGTCTTTGCTGGGATCTGTCATGTGCCTGAACTTAGAGGATGCTGCAGTAAAGAGTTTGGAGAGGGGCACAGTCTTTAAGGCATTAGCCTACTGTGGCCCCCCTTTGCCTGGCAAAGCAATAAAGCTATCTTTTTCTTCTTCACCAAAAAAAAAAAAAAAAAAAAAAAGAGTTTGGAGAACTGAGGAAGTATATGATTGATGACTAGTAAGCCAGTATGCATCTTCAACTATAAGACATATAAGTGCAATTAATTTAAATTCTTATAGATTCTTAAAAATATAGAAATGTTTTATCCTGCAAATGGCATGTCTGTTGCTTCTGCCATCACGAGCACAAACCCAAACTGCGTTTGTAGAGTGGGGGACACAAGGAAGATAAATAGAAGCAAAGCAGATTGTTTTCTGTTTTTACTTCCATGGTAGCCTTCACCTCATAGTCTTAGTATCAGCTGACATATAGATTTACCATGTGCTGGGGGAGGTTCCAGGGAATCAGGAAAGTGTTCAGACCTTGGTCCATTTTGATTCTCCTCGTTGTGCCTCTTCCTGCCTCTTACCATTCCTTAAAAACTGATGGTTTTTTTTTCAAATAGGAAATTCCCATCCCCAAGGAACGTTCAATAACAGGAACTGAGTTACCATTTTGGAAAATAATACGTATTCCTAACTAGTAAGAAAGTGAAATAATGAAAAGGAAATACCATAAAAACAACTCTACCTCCCTCAGGGCCCTCATTTCCTTCTCAGTGGTCATCACTGTTAACCAGTTTCTAGACTCTTCCAAAGACAGTCTCTGCATATATAAGCATATGTATATGGGCATATGCACATTTTTTAAACCTGAGCAACAGCATATTCTATACTTTGTACATTGCTCTTTACAGAAGAGGAAATTCTGTGCAGTTCCAATATTGGTATCCCATAGACCATGCTCTGTGCTAAGAGAGCAGTGTCCTGAGTTGTATACATCTTTTCTTCCTATCTTCCCAACACAGACATTGATGCCAGACCGTGGGACTTCCAAGCAGAAGAATGCACCTTGAGGGCCAACATTGAGGCTTTTAACAGCCGCCGGTATGACAGACCCCAGGACTCTGAGTTTTCACCTGTGGATAACTGCTTGCAGAGTGTGCTGGGGCAGCGGTTGGATCTTCCTGAGGATTTCCACTATTCATATGAGCTCTGGCTGGAGAGAGAGGTGTTTTCACAGCCCATCTGTTGGGAGGAGCTGCTCCAGAACCACTGACTGAGCTCTTGTCAACAAGTATCTGATAGGGAGTGGTTGGCTCCAATAAATGGTGCTCTGCCTACCCTGCCCATTTAGCCTTTGTTTCAAGCTCTAGGAGCGCTTGTCCAGGGTGGAGCTGGCCCAGCCCAGGACATCTAGTGTAGTTCAGGACTATTCTGGGGGCTTTTAGGCCTGGAGATAGTATAAGGCTGGGATCCTGAGTCATAAAAATTGATCTACTTGCCCTGGAGTCAGTTGGGTGCCCAGTTGCCCATAAAATCTCTTTGCTGGAAAGTCCTGTACAGTTTTTTTTGTGAGACTTCTCCCTGCTTTAGTCTTGCCTAGAACCAGGCTAGGCTTTGCTGGCCCCAGGAGTGTGAATAAGTTTATTATGGCACTTGACCCATGGCCTTCCTTATAGGTAATGGGAAGTGTGGCTCATAAAATTTCTTCTTGCTCACCTGGACTACCAGATGTTTGGCAAACCCAACTTTGAAATTAAGTCTGTATTTAAAATTTTAAATTTTGACACTCACCTCTTTCTGAAATTTTTAGCTCGAAGATGATTTTTAGAGCACCTGCACCTTCTTTGTGAAGGATGATGATTTACTATTACCTAAATACTGCATGTTATAGAAAGGTATATTGTGTAAAGTCTTTTTTCTTTATTCCTTAAGAGATCTGTGTTCGGTGTGAAAATTATTTCCTTGTGTACTCTGTATAGGGCATGGAGTGCTCTGCCACCATCAATATAAAACAGTCAGGCCTCTTCTAAGAACATTTCATGTTTTTCTGAAACTGCTTCAGTCTTAAAATGACTGAGTACATTGCAGAAAATTATCCTTTTCATCCAGCTCATTTTTAAATGACAAGTTAACTACAGGAAGTTTTATTTATTGAGATGGTGTATCCATTTGTGTTCATGATCAATTTATTTTTTAATTGAATAGAACAGCAAGAGCATCACAGCTTATCATTTTTCTTTTTCTTCTATGTTGATTAATGATTTTTTCCCCTTTTTACTGCTAGCAGTTTCAAAGTGTCATGTGGAGATTTAGCAATACTGTTTCTACCTGCAAGTATTACACGTTTCTTTGAAAATATAAGGGTTGATGTACTGACCTCTTTAAACACCTCTCTTTTACAGCGGAATCACATATTTCCTCACTGAAACAAGGTTTTTAGAAAAGTTTCTGATTTGTCAGGATCATTTTGTTTCTCAGCTGTCCTCACAGTTATGCCATCTATATTTTCAAGTGTTTTTACTTTAAATGCCCCTGCCCTGCAACATAGACACTACTGAATCCTTTTTATGATAACACCAGGCCACTGTAATTGGGCCAGGAGGTCTAGTCAAAATCAGCATATTTACTTCATCCGTGGTCAACCAGTGTTTCTTTTGGAAGTCATGATAGAGTTGCTAATGATTTCCGAAGGAACTTTGCCAAAACTCTGATTATAGCTTGGATTTCACCTTTTTGTGCTTTAGGGTAGTAGGATTTCTGCTTTTTTTTTTTTTTTTTGAGAGGTCAGAAAGAATGTAAGTATGTAATGGATAAAACTGAAAATCTGTAAATTTTGCTTGAATAGGACAGCAGTCCTCATTGCAATTAAAATAATTTACTGAGTATATCATTACTGAACCCTATTAATTTGTGATTTTAATGTGATTTAAGTGAAAAGACAACCTTTACCTAAAGGAAAGAATAATTATCAATCTATTTATTTTGAGTTAAGTAGTATGGAGTATCTGTGTCCAGAACAGATGTTAAAAATATGCACATGAATGCTTTCTGAATCAGAGATGTATGCTAAGCTTTAACATTTCTTACTTTTTTAATAAATATTTTCTAAGGGAAGATTAATTCTCAGTGTACATGGAAAAACTGATGCACCAAGGATAAGTGTTTAGTTTCAAATTATATCATTTTACCACTGATTTGCTGGGACTAGCATTCAGGTACTGATAGCCAGCCCCATAGATTTCAGTAACTGGCTTGATGTTCCCAATTTGAGAATGTATGTGTGTGGTTAGGAGTAAATTTAGCCTCCAATAGTGATTACTGTTACAACATAGAAGAACATTATTTGAGTGATTTATAATGAAGATTTTTATTTGTGAATATTTCAGTAAAGTTTGTGTTGATTGTTGATAATACTGTTTATCTACTGAAGCACTTTAATAAAAAGAGAATTGAACTGAAGTTAGAAGTTTGGTATTTAACTTCTTCAACATAGGAGAATCTTAAAGACATTAGATCTAGAAAGGAAGGATATAATTAAAGGGATGACTATATAAAATCTTATATTAGTATTCCCAGGGGGTAGACTGATATAACAACTGCAAGATCTCAGTGACTTACAACAAATCTTTTTTTCTTGTTCTTGGTTCTGGGGATCAGCTACAGCTCTGCATGACTCAGGTTGACTTGCTAGATTAGCTCTGCTCCATATGTTGTCTTATTCTGGTACTAGGCTGATGGAATAACCCCTACCTGGGACAGACCATTCTCATAATGAAGGAGAAGATCAAAAGGCCAAAACACCCACATGCATTTATGTAGCTTTAGCTCCTACCTGGATGTGGCACTAGTCAAATTGTTCATATTCCACTGGCAAAAAAGCAGTTCACATGGGTGAGCCTGACACTGGACCAGGGAAGCATACATCCTATAGGGAGGCAGTTGCAACCAGATGTATGGGTAGACAGTGAGTCGCAACAGCTTCCCAGTGTGCTCTTCAGATTGGTGGTGGGACTTTTCGAGAGATTCTAGAGAAAACAGCTTTCCAGTGAACATTTGAAACCACCCATTTCAGTGCTTTCTGCTGATATTTCCAGTGTGGTTTTCTTAACCTTCTTGTCTGTAGATCCCCAGCTCTTCCATTTAACAATTGTTAATCATTGTTATATAAAGACAAGTGTTTTGATGGTTTCTATTTCTCCCCAATTAGTGGTGATGAGTTGGAATTCTTCCCTCTAGTCCTCTTGAGATGACCCATATTTACAGTAAAGCTAGCTGAGATTAAGAATGCACCTGTGAGGAGTCCCCTGGTGAGTTAAGAATCTGGTGTTGTCACTGCTGTGGCTCTGGTTACAGCTGTGGTAAGGGCTCAACCCCTGGCCCAGGAACTCTTGCATGCAGTGAGCATGGCCAAAAAGAAAAAGAAAAAAAAGAATGCACCTGTGATTTTGGACCAAAATGGCCCTGGTTCATACAACAATCAGACTCACAGCTTTGATCTCATTGGATGCCATAATTGATGAGCTAAGTAATCTTAATTACATCTTTTGCTATCTTCACAGGTTCTAAGGATGAGGACGTGGATGTACCTTTTGGAGGGCCACAATTCAACCCCTAAAACTCATCAGGCACTAGCAAATAGCAATATTGATTCATTTACTCTCAGTATTAGAGGTGTAAGGCAAGGCTCAGGGGAAGTTATTTTTAATTTCAAACACTTGCAGCATTTGATGTCATCAAAGGTGATTCAAGTAAAGAAAGAATTTTAGGCTTGAGTAGAGGATATGACATGAGGGACCATGTGTAAAACTGAAGAATACGTTTATGTAGTGGTATTTTTGTTAAGAAGACACATATAAAAAAAACAAATAATTTTCTAAGTACACAATGATAAATGTAATCTCCCAACCCAGATCCCCATCTTGTTCCCCAAAAGTAATGACTATCAATATTTTTTCTATTTTTTTAATTATTTCAGAAAATTCCCATGATAACACCCATCTCCTCCTTACCAACATTTTTTTTAATACAAATGGTAGCACAATGTACTGTTCTATTCTTGCTCTTATCATTTATCCTGAACATCTCTTTTTCCATATCCTCTTATATGTGTATAAATTTAGTATATCAAATAATTAAATCAAATCATTCTTCCCTAACACTGCTTTCAAACATTTTCCAGTGAAGAAGAAATTTTAGAAGACAGGGTACGGATGGGAAGAAGAATGGTGTGTGTGTGTGTGAGAGAGAGAGAGAGAGAGAGAGAGTGCAAGCGAGCATGTGTGTCTGCTGCGGTGGGAATGAGGTTGAGGGAGAATCACTATAGGCCAAAGCAATATGATAGATACCCTCCCAGCAGTTCCGGCCAATCAGACTCCCAGATCCCTTACATGGAATGAGACTGTACCTGAGTGGGCTATGAGGAGAGGTTCAGCTTGTTTGCTCCTTTAGTAATTAGATAGATTTAAATTTCAAAAAGTGAAGATTTAAAATTTTTCCTTTTATTTTATAGAAAAGAAAATAACCAAAGTCTTTCTAAGGAACTGCAAGAGTACAAAAGTCGTCCCACCTCTGCTCAAACACCTTTGGTGACAGTGACTTTCTCACTAAATAAGATAATGCCGTCTGTCCCTTTGCCTCCAAATGGAAGCATTACTTTGAACATTCTGTAACTTTTTGTCCAAATGCTTAACGGAGCTGGCGGGACAAAGATCCTCCATGTGGACGCCCATGAAAATATGGCTTTGCCGCAAGACGTGAGATATTTTACCCAGAAAGGCCATACAGCATAAGGGCTCAGGCTGAGGGTGCTGGACCCAACTTGGTGAGTTATTATATCCAGACTCTGCCTCTGTTAGCTGTGTCATTAGTGACACAGCTAATTTCTATGCCTCAGATTCCCCACCTGTAAATGGGAATGATGATACTACCTAATTTCTGGAGCTGTAAGAGTAAATGTGTCAATATATTATTACTTAGAGTAATGTTTGCTAAACATGAGTGTTCAATAATTGCTGGTTATTCCCACTTCATTTCCCTCCCTATTAAAGAAACCCTCAGCAAGAATAAATAAATAGCATTTAAATTCTCTAGCTCAGGGATCAGCAAACTATACATAGCCCATGGGCCAAATCTGGCCCACCTATAGTTTTATACAACCTATGAGCTAAGAATGTTTTTTATGCTCTTAAATGGCTGGGGGGAATCCACAGAAGAAAAATATTTTATGACACATTAAAATTCAATGAAATTCAAATTTTAGTTTTCCGTGATAGTTTTATTGGAATATAGCCACGTACATTCATTTATGTGTTATCTATAAAAGTTTTCATTCTACATCAGCAGAATGGAGTAGTTGCAAAAAGAGGACATGAGGCCTGAAAAGCCTAATATTTACTATCTGAGTTTGCCAACCCCTGCTCTAGATAATTTCCTCTCCTAAGTCTGCCCCACACGGTCTTACTCCACCTCATGGCTCTCACTGCTGGGACCCTGGTAGCTGACCAGAGATTATATGCAAAGACCATTTTATTTCCTCTATAATCTCTTCTTCAATATTTGAGCTACCGTGGGTGAAGTAAATGCATTGCTATATGGTTGAACTTAATAGATAAAAAGAGAAGGAAAGAAGGAAGAGAAGGAGGAAGGCAGAGAGAGACCACCAGAGTAGAAAGGAAGAAATAGGAATTTTTAACTATAACTTCTATAGAAAGATAGTGATAGAATATTCTAAGTTTGGATAGTCTAAGAATCCATGCTTCAATTCTAGTAATGGTATTTATTTTTAAAGAACAACAGTTAGCGTTACTATTTATAAAGAAGACATAATGTGTGTACTCTTAGATAAAATTAACTAGTGCTTTTCCAATGTGAGTTTGAATAGTTACCTAATTTAACATCATCTTCCAAATTATACAGAAAGACTTTCTATTCTTATAGAATAAATGGATCTTAAGTCCTAAGCATTAAGTGATTCTTAAGTGGACTACTATTTAAGAAAAATGCTCAGGAGTTCCTTGGTGGCTCAGTGAATTAAGCATTGTCATCGCCATATCTCGGGTCACTGTTGTGGCTCGTGTTCAGTCCCTGGCCTGGGAACTTCCACATGCTGCCAGCGAGGCAAAAAAGAAAAGACTGGCTTATGTTGTCAATGACATTTTCCTTTGATTCTAGCAGTAACCTGTGGGACTTCCCATTGCGGCTCAGTGGGTTAGGAACCCAACTAGTATTCATGAGGATTTGGGTTCGATCTCTGGCCTCGCTCAATGGGTTAAGGGTCTGGCATTGCCATGAGCTGTGGTGTAGGTAGCAGATGTGGCTCAGATCCCCCCTTGCTGTGGCTGTGGTGGTATAGGCTGGCAGCTGCAGCTTCGATTAGACTCCTAGGCTGGGAACTTCCATATGTCACAGATGTGGCCCTTAATAAAAATAAAAAATAAAAAAAAAGCAAAAAACCAAAAACAAAACAGTAACCTGTGTTCTTTGTTATAAGGAAGTTGCCTTTTAGCCCCACTCCTCAGCTCCCTGCAGGTCAGTGCTAAGGCTTTCTCCAGTGCAAAGGCTGATGACCCATTTGGTCAATGTGAAACAGTGCTGCCATTGAAGTTGTACCAATTGTTGTTAGACCATGCATTTTATGCCCACCTACCCACTGACAAATCAGGCTCTCTTATGCTTTATATCTTTTTTCTGCTTGATTGCAGTATAACTGACAAAACTATAATATATTTAAAGTGTACAGCATGATGATTGATAAATGTATACATCATGAAAGAATCCCCACAATCGAATTAACACATCCATCACTTCACATAGTTACCTGTGTGTGTGAGAGAGAGAGAACACGAGTTCTACTCGCTCAGCAAATTTCAATTATATAATATAGTGTTATCAAGTATAGTCACCATCATCTACATGAGATCCTCAGACCATAACTGAACCTGTGTACCCTTTTATCCACCTTTCCCCCTTCCACTTTCCCCCCCCCCCACACCTCTATATCTTTTAAAGTCAGGTTTACTGGAAACACTTTGATTATAAAGCACCTGCACATACATTCTGTCACATCACCTTCACCGCAGCCTGGGAAGAAAGTGAAGCTCAGAGAATTGCCCCAGTTGCCTACTAATAAATATCAAGGCCAAGGCTTGCACCCACATCTGGCCTCAAGTCCAGGGTACCTTCCTGAAAATTTCAGTGTTTACCATCATAAACTGGACAGACAGAGCTGCTTGAGTGAACTGGGGCAAGGTATTCTCTCTAACCACACTTGCTTGACAGCGCTCCATCAACGTTAACTATTATTTGCAGCACGAAATTATGAAGATCTAGTCTGAAGTGATGAGAGCGTCCAGGGAAGGAGCAACACAAGAGAATTTCCAAAGGCTGCTCAGGCCTCGGTGATGGGCTCATCAGTCAAGAGATAAATCAGAGATGACAAAGGGTGGGAAACTGGGAGAGCGGGGTTGCTACGGACCGTGGAAATAGAGAGACTGATGTGGGGGTGAGATGCCCTAAGTCCAGGAAATAATGGGGCCTGAGGAGTGGAGCTCAGATGGAGGCCATTCTCTCACAATTTTGTGTCATCCCAAGAGAGTCACTGGCATTAGATGAGACATCATGTGAGAGGAGACATCATCAGAGTCTGAGGACTGGACTTGGAGATCAGCCACGGCTTGGAGTACAGCAGGAGCAGACAGGCATGAGATGGCTGATGGAGGTGAACACGCAGCATAATGAGCATCTCAGAAAAAATTAGGAGACTTCACAGAAAGGAGGGGAGCGGAGCAACATTCACTTAGGCTCACCGTTCAAGGAGAATGAAGAAGTAGCCGGGCTTGGCAGAATGAAAGGAATAATACTTCCCACAGATTCATACAAAGCATTCCATTGACATCTCCCACTACTGCTGTGCCATACGAAGACGAGCCTCCAAGAAGCTGCCCACCGGTGGAGACAAGTAGACACATTGCTACGGTTTAAGTAAGTGCAGTGCCAGAGGCCTTAGCCCACTTTAACAGGCACGAGGTGCATTGGTAGTGACTCATGAGCTCACGGAGATGCTCTATTTTGTGCTGGGCTTGAAGGTGGAATAAGCTTTCGGCAGGTAAGCGGGAGCAGGCATTCCAGGTTAGGGGGACTGTGTGAGCGAAGGCTGGGAGGTGTGAGTGCAACAAACCCCGGAGACAGAGGGATGTGCCAAAAATAAGGTATAGAGAGAATAAATAAAGCTAGAAAAGAAGACTGAGGCAAGATTTTGAAAGGCCATACATACCAAACTGAGGAGTTCCTTTTTTTTTTTTTTTTTTTTGGCCACCTTAGATCCACAGCTGCAGTAACCCAAGATCCTTTAACCCCACTGCACCTCTGCAGAGACCCAAGCTGCTGCAGTTGGATTCTTAACCCACTGTGCCACGGCAGGAACTCCAAGGATTTCTTGACTTTGTAGGAAATAATCATTGAAAGTTTTTGGAAATGAGTGAGAGATGATTAAATCTATGCTTTAAAAAGAATATCAGAATAGGAGTTCCCATCATGGCACAGTGGAAATGAATCCGACTAGGAACCATGAGGTTGTGGGTTTGATCCCTGGCCTTGCTCATTGGGTTGCTGTGAGCTGTGGTGTAGGTCGCAGATGCAGCTCAGATCCCGCATTGCTGTGGCTGTGGTGTAGGCCAGCAGCTACAGCTCTCATTAGACCCCTAACCTGGAAACCTCCATATGCCACAAGTGCAGCCCTAAAAAAAAAAGTGGAAGTTTGAGCCTGGGTGACTGGGCACAGCTAGCACTACCCACAGACATAAAGTCAGGAGGCAGCTAAAGTAGGTGTATGTGAGAGTTCTGGATATGAGGAGGGAGATAGCAAAGACAACTAGCTTATACTTGGGTGCCTAGGCAGCTGCTGATGCCATTATCCAAAATAAAAAGAAATGCACACATAGTATGCAATGGTTTGAATTTAGATAAGGTAAGGTTGAGGTTCCTAAAAGCTGAAGTTTTAAAACCAACTTTATTGAGATATAATTTATTTATAATAAATGGTATTCATTTGAAGTATGTAATAAATTTTGACAAATGTGTGTATATATATATGCAGGGCCAGCCTTTTGAGCATGTGACCAGTGGTCACAAAGGGTACTACTCAGAAGGGCTCTGAGATTCAATGCTCGGAGTTCAGTCTTGAAATTCTGTGTGTGTGTGTGTCGGTCTGTCTGTCTGTCTGTCTGTCTGTCTTTTTAGCGCCACATCTGCAATACTGGAAGTTCCCAGGCTAGGGGTCAAATCGGAGCCACAGCTGCCAGCCTACACCATAGCCACAGCAATGCCAGATCCAAGTCACATCTGCTCGCAGCAACACTGGATCCTTAACCTACCCGAGTGAGGCCAGGGATCAAACCCGAATCCTCGTGGATACTAGTCAGGTTCTTAACCCACTGAGCCACAATGAGAACTCCTTGAAATTCTTAACTTATTTTAGAATTTATGTTTTGTAGATGAAGCCTGATCAAACAATGGATCTTGTGGGACAGAAGGGCTTGGAGTCTCAAGTCTGATGAATCTCATTTCCTGTCACCCTCACACCACCCAACTCTCACTCTCACCCATTCCGCCCCCACCTCAGAGTCAGACTGGCACCCAGATGTCTCAGGGCACACCTCAGCACATTCAGAGAGAGTGAGCATCTCACCTATCAGGATCCAGGTTACCAAGCACATCCCAGCAAAGGGGCTATATTTCCTTCGAGGTCACCCATGTGAGGTGGCACCTTTGGGAAGGGAAGATACCTGGGAAGTGGAGTGTCCCTATTCCCTGGGGAAACACAATATTCAAAAGCAAACTAAAACAGCAATCACAGAAAAAAAAGGGAAAAGTTTCATAATTTAATACCTTTGGTGGCATTTTCCCCTGTTTCCCCATGTTTTCATTTTGCACTGAGCCATGCAAATTATGTAGCCAGTCCTGCACTGGTGTTACCACCACCACAGCAGGATGCAGAGAACATTTTTATCACTCCCAAATTATTCTCTTAAGCCTTTGCGGAGTCAATCTCATACATACACACACTCCATGTCACCCCCAGGCACAGATCTACTTTTAAGACAGCTAAATTAGGGCCAGGGATCAAAACCACACCACAGCAGCAGCCCAAGCCACAGCAGTGACAATGCTGGATCCTTAACCTGATGAGTCATCAGGGAACTCCAGGACAGCTCAATTTTAAAACACAGCAGTAAGGTTCTGAACCTCCAATTTGAAACTCAGGAAAAGCAGGGCTGGAACAGGTTTGGGAGTGAGCCTAATAGGGGTTAACCTGAGAGAATTGTGAAGATCCAAAGAGGTGTATACAGGGAGTGTGAGCCACCCCCACCCAGGGATTAAGAGAGGGGCCAACAGAGGAGAGAGCACAGGAAGAGGGCAGGGGACTTTGCCGCAAGTGTGGTTCTAATAAATAAAAAAATAAGCCAGCAGCCCTCACATCAATTTAATACATCCAATGTATTACATCCTGTTAACATCTATCATTTTAAATGTACACCATGTCCCCCATTCTACAACCCTCTCCCCCCAAAAAAGAACTTTGCTGAATTTCCAGGGCCTAGAACTAACAGACACAAGATAGATGCCTAATAACTTGAATAAAAAGGGAAGAGCCAGGAGTTCCCGTCGTGGCCCAGTGGTTAACGAATCTGAATAGGAACCATGAGGTTGCAGGTTCAATCCCTGGCCTTGCTCAGTGGGTTAAGGATCTGGCATTGCCATGAGCTGTGGTGTAGGTCACAGACGCGGCTCGGATCTGGCATTGCTGTGGCTCTGGCATAGTCCAGCGGCTACAGCTCCGATTGGACCCCTAGCCTGGGAACCTCTATATGCCGCAGGAGCGACCCTAGAAAAGGCAAAAAGACAAAAAAAAAAAAAAAGTCGTAAAAACGAATGAGAGTCCTTGCTCCCAAACTGTATTCTTCTTCATTCTTGAGTCAGGATGAACTCAGGGTTGGAAGCAGAATTGCATCTACCATGTCCTTTCTTGCCTAATCTCACTCTAGGTTTTGTTTTTCAGGCCCTTTTTACGAATGTTTGTATCATTACAGGCTCATTTATTTATTTATTTGTCTTTTTGCTATTTCTTGGGCCGCTCCTGCGGCATATGGAGATTCCCAGGCTAGGGGTCTATTCAGAGCCGTAGCCACCAGCCTACACCAGAGCCACAGCAACGCGGGATCCGAGCCGCGTCTGCAACCTGCACCACAGCTCACGGCAACGCCGAATCGTTAACCCACTGAGCAAGGGCAGGGACCGAACCCGCAACCTCATGGTTCCTAGTCGGATTCGTTAACCACTGCGCCACGATGGGAACTCCTTTTATTTTTATTTTTATTTATTTATTTATTTTTTTTTTTTACAGGCTCTTTTACAAACATTTCCCCATGTTATTTTCACTTCGACTCTCAGAGGTTTTATCTCCTTTTCCAAAAAGGTCATGGAGTCTTCCGTAACTTTTCCAAGGCCAGCCAGTGAGGGGCCGAGCTCATACTCTGAGCCGAATCCTCCTATTCTAAGGCCAGCCTCATTCACCCGGGGCACCATCCGGACCTCGCCTTCGCCCACTTGTTCGCCCAAAGCCAGCGGGGTTCTGGGCACTAGCAGCCTGGGTCGCCGTCGCGCGAGGTGAAATGACCCAGCCAGCGCGGCGCGACCAGAAGGGAACTGAGCCCGCTCTCAGGAAGGCGGGCGCAGGCTCGCGGGGCAGGCTGGGAGCCAGGCCCCGGTGTCCTGGCAACACGTAAACACCGCGCGGCCCCGCCCCCGCGGCGCGCACCGCCCAGAGCTTGTGAGCCCGCCCTCCCGCGACCGCCCGCCGGGAGCCCCAGGCCCCGAGGCGACGAAGCACTGAGTCGCGCAGCCCGCTGCCTCTCTGTGGCGGGGGTCCCAGCCCCGCGTGGCGGCCGCTGGGTGGCTGGCTGCCCCCTCACCGCGTTGGGCTCCCGCGAGCGCCTAGACCTCCTCGGGCGGAAGGGTGAGAGCGGACTCGAGAAACGTGGCGAAGCCCCGGGCCCACGGCGGTTCGCTGGAGAGCGCGGTGGTGGCAGCCCGGTGAGCGGCAGGAATGGGCGCGGGGGTACAGCCCCCAGGCCTTGCGGAGAACTGGGGTCTCTCTCTCTATTTCAGGATTGGGAACCCATGCCACACTCACCTGCTCAACTGAGAAAGCATTACCATGGTAATTAATACACGTCTTATTTAAGCATCAGAGGTTCTGAGGCTCTTGTTAAATTAGTTTAATACCGTCTGTCTGGTAGAGGCACGCTTTACTAAGACTTGTTGCCCGTGCCACGAGATCAGCGCCTTCATCTCCTTGTGTTGAGTGGTGCCCAACCCGTGAAATGAACACTTTGGATAAAAATGAGGGGGAGAGGGTTTTCCTGGGTGGTCTGCGCCCGCCGCGGAAGAGCTCAGCAACCGCTGAATCAGGCTGAAAGGTTTTTTTGTGAGTTGGTTGGTTGAAGTCCCTCGGTTCTCTTGAGCAACTTTCACACCCAGAAAATGCCGGAACACCAGTTAACGCCAACAGCAGCTGGCCAGGAACTTAGCTTCTGCTGCCGCCAGCCTTCTGTCACTTGTGGGATTCTTCTCTGTGGATTAAGGAAATAGACAATGAGCCCTGGTGCTGCGGGGAGTGCCCGCTCTAGACAATGATTATCCTTTCCAACCCCAGTTTGAGGAAGGGCTTTGGAGGAGAGCTTTTGTGCAGGGAGTTCTTGCACTTTATGTCCAGGAAAGCCTGCAACATTCTTACTTCTGTCTAAGCTCTAAGTCGTTGGCTCACAGACCCCCATCTTAAACCAAACCACACTGAAACGCCAAACCTCCGTTTCCAAATTCCCTCTGGATCTTTTTACCAGAGAGCCTTTTCAAACTGTGTTCAAATCCAGCTCATTCATTCTGCTGGCGGCAAATGCGAAAGCATTCCTGTGCCCCAGTCCTTGCGACCTGCCTCTCTCACTGCCACTGTTGGTCATGGCCTCCTTACTACCACTTGCCTGGATTCTGGCAGTAGCCTGCTATCGCTAGCCAAGGCCTGTCCATCTCTTTCGTCCTCCTTCTCTGCCAATTCTGTTATCCCAGAATGGCTGTGACCTTGTAGCGCGCCCACCTTAGGGCCTTGTGGAACTAGACCCTGCTCTGCTTGAGCATAGTTCTGGGAGCCTCTGGTAAAAGGGCCTCAACCTCTTGGAGCTTTATCTGCCATATTATCATCTCTGTTTAAAAAACAAACAAACGCAACCAAAACCAAAACTACATCCCACATTCTTCTGGAAGCCTTCTGCCCCTGTCTCATCTCGAGGTATCCATCTGCTTAAAGACTGACCCATCTTTGATGCAACTTCTGTTCCCCTGTTGCTCCCTAAGTGCCCATAGCCCTCTGCACCTCACTTATGGTGCTTTGCCTGTTTGGCCATGGAAAGCCTTACTCGTCACCTCCTTAGACCATAATATAGAAATGTAAGCCCATGTTCCTTCCAGTTAATCACCATGTAAGAGCACTAAATATCTCTCGATTAAATTGAGAGTTATTCTCAGTCCCTTCACATGGTTGACACTACCGTTACCTTTCAGAGACCAGAAAACTGAAGCAGAATGATTTAATAAGTAAAGCCAGGAGTTCCCATTGTGGCTCAGTGGTTAACAAATCTGACTAGGAACCATGAGGTTGCAGGTTTGATCCCTGGCCTTGCTCAGTGGGTTAAGGATCCAGTGTTGCCTTGAGCTGTGGTGTAGGTCGCAGAGGCGGCTCGGATCCTGCATTGCTGTGGCTCTGGTATAGGCCAGTGGCTACAGCTCTGATTCGACCCCTAGCCTGGGAACCTTCATATGCTGTGGGAGCGGCCCTAGAAAAGGCAAAAAGACAAATAAATAAATAAATAAGTAAAGCCATTTGAGCCGATGTGTTCTCATGGCTCCTTGGATAAAGGTCATCCACCTTAGATTACTAGGCCTGCAGGCCAGAGCTGCATCCTGCCTACCTTTCCAGCCTCAACTCCTCTCAATGGGCAGCCACGTTGATTTTGTTGTTAACTTGACTGGCTATTTACTTCGCCTATGGAGTTCCTGTTGCGGCTCAGCAGAAACGAATCTGACTAGCATCCGTGAGGACACAGTTTCGATCCCTGGCCTTGCTCATTGGGTTAAGGATCTGGCGTTGCTATGAGCTCTGGTGTAGGTCGGAGGCGTGGCTCGGATCCCTCATTTCTGTGGCTGTGGTGTAGGCCAGCAGCTACAGCTCCAATTGACCCCTAGCCTGGGAACTTCCACACGCCACAGATGCAGCCCTAAAAAGACAAAAAATAAAAATAATTTAAAAATACTCTGTCTAGGAATTCCCTACCCCTCAGCCCACAGGCCATTCTTAAGGAACCCTTCTTCCATTATGTCTCAGACTCGGTCACTCCCCACCCATCCCATGTCATCATAATGCCACCTACCCTGGGCTCTCCTTCACAGCATAGTTGGTGAGTCAGGGTATTTGTGGCTTTCCCCCTCACTGGACTGTAAGTCACTTGAGGACAAGACCCCAGACCTGCTTTGCTCTCCATCTAATGGGGCATCATGCACAGGAAATATTTGTTAAATATTTGTTGAATGAATGAAGGAGGCATCTTAAAATCCAGAAAAGGAGAAATCTACATTTGTTTTCCAAATCCTGTGTCTGCATTGCATCTGAGTCGCATTTTATTCACTCAGCATATTTTATTCATCCCTACAATGTGTCAGACATAGTTCTAGGTCATAGGAATTCAGGGAACACGGAGACGAAACTGATTTGTTTTCTGGTTAGGGAAACATACAAAAAATACTTAAATAACAACCAAAAAAATACTGTTAAATAGTGAAGAATGTTTGGGTGAGGACACAGAAAGTGACACTGCGGGGGAGGGTTGTCGGGAAACCATCTGCGCCTCCTCCCCCTTTCCTGGGACCGTCCCAGTTAATGTCTGTTGAAGTGTCTTGGTTTGGCCATAAATTACATGCTCACCCTAGTTATAGACCATACGCACGGTGTCTGGGAGGTTTTTCTGAAATGGTGTTTGAGCAGAGGCCAGCACAAAGATAAGAACAGATTACGCCCCCCTTGAAGGTCTGTAGGAAGAGAGGGGAGCAGGCTTGGCAAGTTTGGGAGCTAGATGAAGGCCAGTGCGGCTGGAGCCAAATTCGTTTTCATTAAAGAGTTTGGAGAGTTTTTTTGTTTTTTGTTTTCTTTTTCAGCAGCACCCTTGGCATATGGAAGTTCCCAGGCCAGGGCTTGAGTCTAAGCCACAGCTCTGACCTTCACCACCACTACAACAATGCTGGATTCTCAACTCACTGCACTGGGCCTGGCCCAGAATCTAACCGGTGCTGCCACAGAGAGAAACAGGATCATTATTAACCCACTGCACCATGGCAGGAACTCCAGGAGTTTGGAGGGTTTTAAGTCAGGAATTCTGTGTTCTAAGATCAGGAACAAGAGTTCCCATTGTGGCTCAGTGGAAACAAATCCGACTAGGAACCATGAGGTTGCAGGTTTGATCCCTGGCCTCGCTCAGTAGGTTAGGGATTTGGCATTGCCGTGAGCTGTGGTGTACGTTGCAGGTGTGGCTTGGATGCCCAGTTGTTGTGGCTGTGGTCTAGGCTGGCGGCTACAGCTCTAATTAGACCCCTAGCCTGGGAACCTCCGTATGCAGTTAGTGCGGCCCTAAAAAGCAAAAAAAAAAAAAAAAAAAAAAAAGACCAGGAACAGTCAAGAGCTATGGGGCTGTGTTCAAATGACCCAACCAGCTCAGAAACTGAAATTTTTCATTCCCTTGTAATAATTTCTTAACAGATTTATTGAGGTATAATTGATATAACATAGTACATATTTAAAATGTACAGTTTGATAAGTTTGACATATGTATACTCCCATTAAACCATCACATTTAAGACATATGATTTGCAAATATTTTCTCCCAATCTGTGGCTTTACTTTTCATTCTCCTAACAATATCTTTTGAAGAGCAAAAGTTTTGTTTGTTTGAAATCATAATTTTAAAAAGTATATTTAGGCCTTTTTTTTTTCTTTTTTCTTTTTTTTTGCTGTGCCTACAGTATGTGGAAGTTCCTAGGCCAGGGATTGAACTATGCCGCAGCAGTGACAACACTAGATCCTTGATCTGTGTCACAGAGAATTCCCCATAATTTTTTTTTTTTTTTTTTTTGCCTTTTCTTGAGCCACTCTCACGGCATATAGAGGTTCCCAGGCTAGTGGTCTAATCGGAGCTGTAGCCACCGACCTACGCCAGAGCCAAAGCAACACGGGATCCGAGCCACATCTGCGGCCTACACCACAGCTCACGGCAATGCCGGATCCTTAACCCACTGAGCAAGGGCAGGAACCGAACCCGCAACCTCATGGTTCCTAGTCAGATTCATTAACCACTGCGCCATGATGGGAACTCCCCCCATAATTTTTTAAATTGAAGTATAGTTGATTTACAATATCGTTGTACAGCAAAGTGATTCAGTTATACATACACATGTATATACATACACACACTCTCTTTAAAAATATTCTTTTCCATTATGGTTTATCATAGGACATTGAATATGGTTCTCTGTGCTCTACAGTAGGACTTTGTTTATCCATTCTATATATAATAGCTTACATATGCCAACCGCAACCTCCCACTCCGTCCCTCCTCCAAACCTCTCCCTCTTGGCAACCACAAGTCTGTTCTCCTTGCCTGGAAGTCTGTTTCTGTTTTGTGGATAGGTTCATATGTGTCATATTTTAGATTTCACATGTTAGTGATATCATATGGTATTTGTCTTTCTTTCGTTTTTGTTTTTTGTTTTGTCTTTTTGTCTTTTTAGGGCTGCACCTGTGGCATATGGAGGTTCCCAGGCTAGGGGTCCAATCAGAGCTATAGCCACTGGCCTACGCCACAGCCACAGCAACGCCAGATCCGAGCGGCATCTGTGACCTACACCACAGCTCACGGTAATGCTGGATCCTCAATCCACTGAGAGAGGCCAGGGATTGAACCTGCAGCCTCATGGTTCCTAGTCAAATTACTTTCTGCTGCACCACAATGGGAACTCCCGGTATTTGTCTTTCTGAAGAGACCAAGTTTTAATTTTAATGATGAATTTATCAATTTTTTCTTTTATAGACATCAGTTTAGATGTCATATCCAAGTCATCTTTGTCTAACCCAAGGTCACAATGATTTTCTCCTATATTTTCTTCTATAAATTTTATAGTTTGGAGTTTTATATTTAGGCCTGTGAGCCATTTTGAGTTAATTTTTGCATACGGTGCAAGTACAGATTGAAGTTCATATTTTTGCAAATGGATAGTCATTGTTCCAGCACCATTTATTGAAGATTGTCATTGCTTTGGCACTTTTGTTGAAAATCAGTTGAGGAGTTCCTGTTGTGGCTCAGCAGAAACAAACCTGACTATAGTATCCATGAGGATGCAGGTTTGATCCCTGGCTTCGCTCAGTGGGTTAAGGATCCCATGTTGCTGTGAGCTATGGTGTAGATCACAGATTCAGCTTGGAACCTGCATTGCTGTAGCTGTGGTGTAGTCCAGCAGCTGCAGCTCCTATTTGACCTCCAGCCTGAGAACTTTCATATGCTGTGGATGCGGCCATAAAAAGACCAAAAAAAAGAGAAAATCAGTTGAATCAGTTGTTTGTATATGTGTGGATCTATTTCTAGACTCTTCTGTTAATCTGTTTGTCTATCTTAACACCAAAGCTGTACTATCTGGATCCTGTAGCTTTGTAATAGTTCTTGAAATAGGTAGGTTAGTCTTTCAGCCTTTGTTCATCTTTTTTCAAAGTCCTTTGCATTTCCACATAAATTTTAGAAACTTCTATGAGAAGATGAGAACTTTGAAAAAAAGTCAAACTTCTATCTTATATCCTTTGAATTTCCATATGAATTTTAGAACCAGTTTGCCAATTTCTACAAAAAGATGAGAACTTTGAATAAAAATGTCCAAATTTTGTGTGAATCTTAGTTCTCAAACCATTTTGGAGATTAAAACATGTACTTTTAGACTTCCCTTGCGGTGCAGCAGGCTAAGGATCTGGCGTTGTCACTGCAGAGGCTTGGATTGCTACTGTGGCTTGGGTTCAATCCTCAGCCCAGGAACTTCCACATGCCATGGGCATGGCTAAAAAAAATAATTTAAAAAATACAAATAAACACATAACTTTTTTTTTTTGCAATTCTTTCAGGTAAGTCAAGTGTGTTTGACATGCAAAAAAAGTATGAAATCAGAAAGGAAGCCAAGACTCAAAATTATTAAAGAGTTTATGGAAGTATACATCCCACACCCCAAGGGGATGCTTTATCAGGAGATGCAGTTATCATACGGGGCTCCATGTTGTTTCTCTTCATTTGGATTTCCTCACGGAAACCAGGCCACTATGTTGCAAGATACATCTCATCTTCATTCCTGGGTTTTATATCTAGGAACAAGTCCTCCACTTCACTCAAAAATGTATTATAGCATTTTTGTTTTGTTTGCTTTTCTAGGGCTGCAGGTGTGGCATATGGAAGTTCCTAAGCTAGGGGTCAAATTGGAGCTACAAGTGCCATCCTCTGCCACAGCCAGAGCAACACCAGATCCACTGTGTCTGCAACCTACCCCACAGGTCATGGCAACACCAGATCCTTAACCCACCGAGTAAGGCCAGGGATCGAACCCGCATCCTCATGGATGCTAGTTGGGTTCATTACCACTGAGCCACAATGGGAACTCCTTTTTTAGTGTTTTTAACGCATCAACTGTTTCTCTTTGTTTATCTTGGGACATTTTTAAAGTGAGGTGCTATGACAGGACATCTATTTTACACAAACATTTAGCCCTCACAGGCGTCCTTGCTAACTTAACACATTCTTCCTTTCCCTTGCCTAGAGGAGACACTTTCTAAATAATACATTTCCATCTGTTACTTTCTGTATATGTGAGTCATAAGGCACAGAGAATTCCACTCAGCTTTGTGTAGCTTTAGTAAAACTTTAGAGATAGTTTATTCGCAGGTTCGGATAGTATCCATTACTTTGCCCACAGGGGGTTAACCTGGCAGTGTGGTTGTGGCAAGAGCACAGGTGCTGAGCCTGGTGGATGCTGGTTTGCTATGTGACTCAGCCTCTGCTTCTCTTTTTTTTTTTTTTTTTTTTTTTTTTTTTAAGGGCCGCACCTGCGGCATATGGAGGTTCCCAGGCTAGGGGTCAAATTGGAGCCACAGCTGCTGGCCACAGCCAAAGCCATGCGGGATCCTAGCTGTGTTTGCCACCTTACCACAGCTCACGGCAACGCTGGATCCTTAACCCATTGAGGGAGGCCAGGGATGGAACGCGCATCCTCATGGATCCAGGAATCCAACCTGCATCCTCGTGGGTCCTCGTCAGATTCATTAACCACTGAGCTACGAAGGGAACTCCCTGCTTCTCCATTTTTAAGACAAGAATAATACCTCCCTCCCTCGAAACACAGCTCTGAGAATTAGCTGTAATAAAGGTGATGGCAACATCCTTTAATGAATGCTTACTTCATGTCAGACATTGGCTAACTGCCTTATATCCATGTCTCACTTAATCCTGGTGACTGCTTAATGATGTAGAGACAATCACATAACACGTGTCAGAATATATATCTGGGAGTTCCCGTCGTGGCTCAGTGGTTAACAAATCCGACTAGGAACCATGAGGTTGTGGGTTCGATCCCTGGCCTTGCTCAGTGGGTTAGGGATCCGGTGTTGCCCTGAGCTGTGGTGTAGTTTGCAGACACAGCTGGGATCCCACGTTGCTGTGGCTGTGGTATAGGCCGGCGGCTACAGCTCCGATTGGACCCCATCCTGGGAATCTCCATATGCCTCGGGAACGGCCCAAGAAATGGCAAAAAGACAAGGAAAAAAAAAAAGAATATATATCTGATCCTGATTATATAATGTTTTATTCTTATTAGGAAAATTTCCAAACATGCACAAAAATAGAATCATAAGATGAATCCTCATGTAGCCATATCTCAGATTCAGAAATTATTAGCATTTTGCTACCTTTTCTTCATCTAGCCTTTATTTTGGGGGTGGGTTGGGAAGAGGAGTGCAGGGTTTTTTTGTTTTTGTTTTTGTTTTTTGTTTTTTCTTTTGTCTTTTTGCCATTTCTTGGGCCGCTCCCGCAGCATATGGAGGTTCCCAGGCTAGGGGTTGAATCGGAGCTGTAGCTGCCGGCCTATGCCAGAGCCACAGCAACACAGGATCCGAGCCGCGTCTGCGACCTACACCACAGCTCATGGCAACGCCAGATCCTTAACCCACTGAGCAAGGCCAGGGATCGAACCCGCAACCCCATGGTTCCTAGTTGGATTCGTTAACCACTGAGCCATGACGGGAACTCCGGAGTGCAGTATTTTAAAGCAAATCTCAGGCCTTCTTTCATTTCATTCCTACAGATTTTAGTGTGCATCTCAGAAACCTGTGAAAATTTTCTGCCATGACCCAGTACCATTGATTTTCAGACCTAATAGAATTAATAATTCCTTGATATTGTCAAATCTCCTCAATTACCTAAAAAACGCCTTTTTAGGGCCTGTTTGTCTAATCAATGCAAGCAAGATCCACACAGGTGCATTCGGTTGGGTCTCTTAATCTGGGGGGCTTGATAGGCATTAGATTGCATGACCTCCATTCCCACTCCACATAGAAGTTTTTGTTTCCTTTTAGGAATTTTTTTCCCTAAAATTCAGTAGGAAATGTTGAAAATTATATATGTCAAGGTTATAACAACTAATTTTTGTCCCTTACATGTTCTTGTCTTAAAAGCCAGGTAAAGGGAAGAGAAAGGGCCAGGGCCGGTCCCACCGGAAGAAGCCGAAGAAACCGGAAGTGGACATCCTGAGCCCGGCGGCCATGCTGAACCTCCAGTACATCGCGCACAACGCCGCCCACTGCCTGTACCTGCGCGGCTTCCGCTGGCCGGGCGCCACCAAGTCCAAGAAGGGGAAGAACAAGACTTAGGAGAGAACTTGGGGACGAGAGATCAGGGTAGTAACTACGTTGCAAGCAAAAATAGACTTTACTCAAGACAAGTTGAGACGCAAGCTAAGTGTGCTTTTCTGTGGTCACTAATGATAAACACGTTTCACTCCTCAGCTAAACGCGGGTACGGTGAGCCGCTTTGGTTTTTCAGAAGTTAAGAGGGGGAAAAAAGTGAGTAATCCCCACACAGTGTGGTGGAATTGATAGGACTTTAAAAAATTATTAGAATTCTAAAAAATTATTAGAATTCTGGGTCAGAATTAAACTGCACTCTCCAAAGGCAGTTCTAGCTTGCCTGAGTTTTTTTTTTTGGGGGGGGGTTCCCTGCCAAAAAGGGTACATATTTAGAGAATATATGGAAAAGCACAGGATTGGCTTATGAACATCCCTTTTGGGGGCACAGTTCCATTTCCTTGTCTTTTTCAGGAAAAATTAAATTTTTTTTTCTTTAACTTTCTTATCAGTGATCTGACTCTTGTCTAATTTGAATGAGCCACAGACACCAGGGAGACCAGGCTTGTCAATCCTGCTCTGACCTTCTTGCCTGGGCTCAGATGAGCTGATGGAGTCAGTGGTTGGGGAGAAGAGGGCAGGTCAGCCTGCGTTCCTTTTTCCTTCACCCGTCTTTTTCTCTACACTTACGTTTTCTTCCCACCTTCTGCAGCCTTTCTTTTGAACTTGGCTGACTCCAAGTTACAGAGTTGGTGCTAAAAATTTGCCTTGGGACTTTGGCTGATATTCCTGGATCTCCCCAGCCTGCGTGGAGACACTTAAGAGAGAAAACTGCCCACAAGCCCCAAATGAGAAACTTGGAAGGAGGTGCATTTTTTAAGTGTAAGCACCACCTCTGAATAACTTGGCCTTCCATCCCTGCCTCCTGCCACCTTCTTGGCACGTTTGCCACTTCCCCCGGTGCTGACACCTGCACTGTTGTCTCCATTCACAGTTCTCAGCTCAAAGCTGATTCCTCAAGGCAGCACCGGTCCAGAGATGATCCAGTTTGTTTGAATTGCTTATCATGATGTCACCGGCTGCCTTTTGAGGACCTCAGTGGTTCACAAAGCTTGCTAAGGAAGGCTGCAACCCAGGGCTCAGGATTTCATAAATATCAGAGAAAAAGGGCAACCCCATGAATTTCTGTATCAGAGAAGCAAGGTGCTGGGAACGTACTTGAGTTTGCCGGCAATGACACACGTCTGGCTGTACCGTCTGTGTGGATTCAGTGTAGCCATTACCTAGTCACCAGAGGAGCTGTTGCTCAGCTAGCTCAGGTGAAGATGGGTGCTCCTCTTAACCTGAAAGGGGCCATTTTTGTTCTGTCTACAGGCCTGGGAAACAGGGCCACCTTTCCACTCAGCTATGTCTGCTGGGCTGGACCTGAGCAGTTTCTGTTTGTGGACGCACCAACTCTATTCCAGTCTTTCTCCAAACTGCATGCACCACGGTCACCCAAGGACTTGTCAGAGCACAGATTGCTGGGCTCTACCTGGAAGGATGGGTGGAGTTTGAGAATTTGCGTTTCCGCTAAACTCCTAGGTTGTTCTGCTGCTGGACCAGACCTGTGGAAAAGCTCTAGTTCATGCTGCCTCATCAGATGCTAAAAGGCTTGACAAACCTCTGAACTCGTAGGATGTCTAAAGCCCTCTTCTGCCTGGCTTGGGTTCAGGAGCCCATGTCTGAGCAGGTATGTTTATTGGAACGCTGGGGAGATGGCACCTGCAGAGCTGGCTGCTGATCTTGTCCACGGCACAGATAACACCACTGAGGGGACGGCAGGCCTTCTGGTCGTCAGACTTTTACAAGCTTAGGAGATCATCTGGAGGTGGAAATGCCTTCTTTAGAGATGGGTAAGTGATGAGTGGAAAGGGTTGTAAGCATCAGAATAGAGGAAGCACTGATCTGATTGGATGGGGCACTGTGTGCTTGGGTTTCCACCCAGTTTTTAGCAGAATGGCCGAGGGCTGTTTCAGTATTGTTGTCATTGGAAGGCTGGGGCTCTGAGAAGCCATTAGGAATTTTGAATTAAAGAGCTGTGGGGGTGTTATAGTATATGACCTGATCTATCACACACAAGTCATATAAAAGTTGTGACATTTTACTTTGAGAGGAATTCAGTTTTTTGGTGAAACATTCCATTTAAAACTTTCTTCAGGAAGTGTGGTATAGTAAGTTAAGGATCTGGTGCTACTGCAGCTGTGGCACAGGCTGCAGCTGCAGAGCAGGTTCAGTTCCTGGCCAGGGAACTTCCACATGCCATGAGTGGGGCCAAAAAAAAAAACCAAAAAACAAAAAACAAACCCTAAAGGAAAGGAAAAAGCCCACAACTTTCTTCAACAAAAGTATCTCATTTTAACAATGTATTGAGCATCTCCTATGCTGAGCACTGGGAAGATAAGACAGGGTTCCTACCCTTTAAGCGCTTCCAGCCTCATGAAAGAGGCTGATGCCTGGGTTCCATCACAAGGGAGGGAAGATGTGTTTATTATATTGTGTTATACTATATTATATTATATTACTCTTCCACAGCAGTAACCAGATCCACAGCAGTGATAAATCTGAATCCTTAACCCACTGAACAACCAGGGAACTCTCTATTTCAATGTTTTTTTTTTTTTTTCTTTTTATGGCTGCACGTGTAGCATATAGAAGTTCCCAGGCTGGGGGTAGAATCAGAGCTGCAGCTGCCGGCCTACACCACAGCAACGTCTGCTACCTACATTTGCAGCAACGCCAAATCCTTAACCCACTCGGAGTTAAGGATTGAGGCCAGGAATCAAACGTGCATCCTCACAGACTCTATGTCAGGTTTTAAACCTGCTGAGCACAATGGGAACTCCTCTATTTTAGTGGAGATAGCACACATTCATTGTACAGTTTATGAAGGTGACTAAGAGGAAGGTGGGACTGCCTCTGTAGGGTACCAGGGGGGCCTCTGATGATCACATAGATCCTTGATTTCTGCTGGTTTTATTTCCCTAAACCCAAATTGGCCAGGATCCTGATCCTTCCTGTGGGTGAGGATTCAAAGGGGGGTATGTGAAGGGAGTCACAGTGGCCAAGTCCACACGCTGGCCACACGCTGGCCACACGCGGTCCCTGGGAGGCGAGTCTCCTCACTGTGAGAAAGTTCTGTTCAAGGGTGAGGGAGGAGGCAGAGTGCCATGAACAGCGACCACAGGAACAGGCGACGTGTCCATGGCGGGGGAGGAAGATTTGACAGTGCGTGTGGGTAGAGGACATTTTTTAGAATGGAAGTGCCCCTTGCAAAGTTGCTGACATAATTAAAAAGGAAGCCAATAACACATGTTGTCAAAGATGTAGAGAAAATTCAACCCTTGTCTGTTGCTGGCAGAAATGTAAAATGGTGCAGCTGCTATAGAAAGCAGTTTGGCAGTTCCTTAAAATGTTATAAGTAGAGTTTTTTGAGGTTTTTTTGTTTTTTGGGTTTTTTGTTTGTTTGTTTTTGCTTTTTAGGGCCCCAGTTGCGGCGTATGGAGGTACCCAGGCTAGGGGTCCAATTGGAGCTACAGCTGCCGGCCTACACCACAGCCACAGCAGCGCGGGATCTGAGCTGCGTCTGTGACCTACACCATAGCTCACGGCAATGCCAGATCCTTAACCCACTGAACAAGGCCAGGGATCGAACCCGCAACCTCATGGTTCCTAGTTGGATTTGTTTCTGCTGTACCACGACAGGAACTCCAAGGTTTTTGTTTTTTAAAATTGTATTGGTGTGTAGTTGATTTGCAAGTTTGTGATCATTTCTGCTGTACAACAAAGTGATGCAGTCACACACATCTGTTCTCCTTCAGATTATTCTCCCACATGCATCATCACAGGATATTGGGTAGAGGTCTCTGTGCTATATAGCTGGTCTCAATTGTTCCATCCGCCTCAGTGTGTACAAGCTGAGTTACCATAAACCATATATTCTGCAATTCCACTCCTACATATAAGCCCAAGAGAATTGAAAATACATTCACACAAAAACTTGTGTATGAACAGTCATAGCAGCATTATTTATCATAGACCCAAAGTGAAAACAACCCAAATGTCCATGAACAATGGCTAGACAAAATGTGATCCTTCCACACAGTGGAATATTACTTGACCATTAAAGGGAATGATGTTCTGAAACCTGCCTTAACATGGATACACTTTGAAATCATTGTGCTACGTGAGATACACCAGACATAGAAGGCCACATCTTATGTAATGACATCTGTATGAACTGTCTTGAATAGGCAAATCCCTAGAGACAGAGAATGGATAAGTCGTTCTCGGGGGTGAAGGAAATAGGAGGTGACTGCTAATGGGTCACAGTTCCTCTTTGAGGCGAGAAGAGTGTTTTAGAATTGACAGTGGTGATGGTTGCACAACCTTGTGAATATATTAAAAACTGCTGAATTAGTTGAAAATGGTGAATTCTGTGGTATGTGAGTTATATCTCATTTTAACAAGCTGATGACAGCTAGCTAGCAAAGGTCCAGAAAGCCTGGGAGATAAGGGAGGTGAGGGTGACCAGATGTCAGAGCAGGTGCCTTTCCTCCAACCTCTTTTTATTCTTTGTTCCATGCTTCATCAGCGTATTTCCAGCAGCCTCATCTGGCAGGCACTGAGCTTGGGGCTAGAAGAGGCACCCCGGTTCTAGTCTCAGCCTCGTCCCCTTTCACCGGGAATTGGAGGCTCTCAAGACTGAATAGTTCTCTTCCACCTTCTGCATCCGTCCACCCTCACTTGGTCTTTGGGGAAGACTGCACGTTTGGAATTACCTCCTCTTGGCTTCTGTATTCCTTCTCTTCCATTTTTAGGTGTAGAGCTTACTTAATTGATTATCTCTTTTATTAATAACATACACAGGGAACCTCTGCAAAAACAAATGTCACAAAGAAGGTAATTAGATTCACCCCTATTAACCCTTCTGGCGATAAGCTCTGCCAACATGTTGGCATGTTTGGTGTAGTCTTGGGCTTTTTCCTATGTGGTAATATGAATATATTTCCATATGTGGGAGAGTGTATATTTTTATTTTAGGGCAAGTCTTTCTCCTGTACTTTCAAGCTTTCCCTCTCTGCCAGCTCCTTTCCCTCCATCTCAAAAAGGAAGGACTTCCCCCCACCCAATCTTAAGAAGCAAGGGTGGGGACTCCCTGAAGTCTGGGGCAGGGTTTGAAGGAGATACTTGAAGCAGTAAGACAGGCACAGTCATTCAGTCATTTGATGAATGTTTAAAGAGGACCTTTTGGGAGTTCCCGTTGTGGCTCAGTGGAAATGAATCCGACTGGGAACCATGAGGTTTGGGGTTCCATCCCTGGCCTCGATCAGTGGGTTAAGGATCCGGTGTTGCCATGAGCTGTGGTGTAGGTCACAGACATGGCTCGAATCTAGTGTTGCTGTGGCTGTGTTGTAGGCCGGCGGCTACAGATCTGATTAGACCCCTAGGCTGGGAACCTCCCTATGCCGCAGGTGTGGCCCTCAAAAGACAAAAAGACAATAAAATAAAATAAAGAGGACCTTTTGTGTGCCAGGCATGGGGGTGAGGGGTGACTCCGATTGGTCCATCTGACGTGCAGTCTGTGACGGCCCTCAGCCTTGAGCTGGACAAAGTGAGTGATCGCTAGTTGGGGCTCTGACAACGGCACCAGCACTGTCCCACAGAATTTCCTGCAGTGATGGGAATCTTCTGTATTCATGATGTTCAGTACCATCCCCACATCCACATATGCGTGTGGCTCTTGAGTGTGGGAAATGTGGCCAGTGGGTTTTCATTTGATTTATCTGTAATTCATTTAAATTTAAATGGCCTCGTGTAACCAGTGGCCATTGGGTCGGATGGCAGAGAATTACCTATGGAGGGATTTGACCTAGTGGAGCAGGGAGAGAAGGACAAGTAGATGTTACCAAGGAAGTGATGCTGGAGTTGAGATTGGAAAAGGAGGAAGTGTCAGGAAGGGCTGGTGAAGTCCTAGCAATTGTGTCTTCTGGTTGTTGCATTTTTTCGTAAGGCCCTACAAAACCTGGATCTGCCCCAGGAAGGTGTTAACTAGGACTGAATTAGTTAGGGGGGAGCATGGCAGGTCACAGGAGCTGAACAAGGGCACAGAGATGGGGAGGCACAAGGTGAGAACCTACGGGTTGGGCAGGACCCTTGGGGGACCCCAGGGCTCAGGATGGAGCCAGAGAGCTCAGAGGCCGGCGGCAGTCCTTACTCTTGCGCCTCTGTTGTGCCTTCACCAGCTGATGACGCTTGTCCCCGCTGCTCCGCTCAGCTTTTCACTGTGTCCTAAGTTCTGCTTAGACCTGGTATCTGCTTTTCTGCAACCTCAGCTTGTCATGGTCCCCATGACTCCAGCTCTTTCTATGCTTCCTCCTCAGTCAGCTTCCCAAATGCCTCGTTCTCAAGTCGACAGGAGAGAGAATTGAGAGACCCACCTCATCCTGCCACTGACCAGGAACTCCAGCTGGTCTGGCCTCGGTGCCTGAGGATGCTGGTCAGGTGCCATAAGCAGGGACACGCAGGATGACTCTTCATAGCAGGGCTGGCGGTGCAGTGCAGTGGGCAGCACTGCCTTCTTTCTTTCCCTCCAGCTGTAATCCATCCCTTTATAGACAAGATCCTGGAAGGAATCGGCTTACACTTTTTCCTTCTCTTCCTTACCTTTCTGTCATATATTTTTCCTCTCTCACTCTTTTTTTTATATCAACTTTGTATTTTTTTAAATGTCAATCTTACCAAAAGGTTGAAAGTAAGTGCAGTGACACCTAGGCCTTTACCTAGACCAGAGCTCTCAGCCTTGGCACCATTCACATTTTGGCCTGCTGGATGATTTTTGGTTTTGGAAGCCTGTCCTGTGCATTGTGTGGGATTTTAGCAGCATCCGTGGTCTCTACCTACCAGATACTGGTAGCACCCTTTCAAATGAGACAACCAAAAATGTCTCCAGACATCACCAAATCTGGGAGGCAAAGTCATCCCTAGTTGAGAAAAATTGACCTAGATTCAGGAACTAACATTTGCACACAGTATGTGTATATGTGAATGTATGTATAGACATACATGTGCATGTGTAATAAATTGTATATATTACATAATGAATAATACAAATACATGTAAACATACATATATGTATATGTGCATATGTATTTCTTATATACAGATAATCAGAGTGACTAACCAAATGTGGGAAAGTGTTAAGTTGTGGATCTCAGGGTTCCTGTTGTGGCTCAGTGAGTTGCAAACTCAACTAGTATCCATGAGGATGTGGGTTCGATCCCTGGCCTTGTTCAGTGGGTTATGGATCCCACATTGCTGTGGCTGTGGTGTAGGCTGGCAGCTGCAGCTCTGATTTGACCCCTAGCCTGGGAACTACCATATGCCCTGGGTGTGGCCCTAAAAAGACCAAAAAAAAAAAAAGTTGTGGATCTCTATATAATACATATGCATATTATACATATAATGTGTATTTATCTATGTGTTTTACATACATAGAAAGCAAATGTGACAAAATGTTAAAATATGTATGTATACATACAGTAAGTGTGTATATATACACACTTTATATATACATATACATGTGTATATATATGTATATGTATATACTTTATATACATATATATATATATGCACTTTTCTTTCCTGAACCTTTTTTTTGTTTTTTGGGGTTTTTTTTAGGGCCAAACTTGTGGCATATGGAAGTTCCCAGACTAGGGGTTGAATCAGAGCTGCAGCTGCTGGCCTACAACATAGCCTCCAAGCCTTGTGTTTGACCTACACCACAGCTTACCATAATGCTTGATCCTTAACCCATTGAGCGAGGCCAGGGATTGAACCTGAATCCTCATGGATAGTAGTTGGGTTTGTAACCCACTGAGCCACAATAGGGATTCCCTCCTGAAACATCTTAAAGCAAGTCACATATATTATTATTCTTCACTCGTAAATACTTTAGCTGCTGAGAATAAGGACATTCTCATTTATAACCACAATAGGATTATCATGGTCAAGAAATTGACTTCAATTCAGTATAATTTTATAGTTGTTACTCATTTTCTCCTAATGAATTTTTTCCCAGTGAGCTAGATTATTTTTTGACCAGTGATTTAATCAAGGATCACACATTGTGTTTAGCCACTGTGTTTTTGTGGTCTCCATTAATCTGAAACAGTTTCCTCCTGTGCAGGGCAGGGGAATTTTTTTGCATTTTTAGGGCCACATGTGTGGCATATGGAAGTTCCTAGGCTAGGGGTCAAATTGGAGGTGCAGCTGTAGGCCTACTCCACAGCTCATGGAAACACAGGATACTTAACCCACTGAGTGAGGCCAGGGATCAAACCCATGTCCTCATGGATCCTAGTCAGGTTTGTTACCACTGAGCCGCAATGGAAACTCCCATGTTGACATTTTTTTAAGTCTAGCAGCAGTTGTTTTGTTGAATGTCTTCTTTTAATCCATCACATTCAACTTCTGCCTCCACTGCTCCAGTGAAATTGCTTGATAACTGTCATTGTTGCATTAATTCTACAATTCTACAGATTGCAAACTAGGAGTTCCCATTGTGGCTCAGTGGTTAACGAATCTGACCAGGAACCATGAGGTTGCAGGTTCGATCCCTGGCCTTGCTCAGTGGGTTAAGGATCCGGTGTTGCTGTGAGCTATGGTGTAGGTTGCAGACGCGGCTCGGATCCCACATCGCTGTGGCTCTGGCATAGGCGGGTGGCTACAGCTCTGATTAGACCCCTAGCCTGGGAACTCCATATGCCGTGGGTGCGGCCCTAGAGAAGGCAAAAAAGACAAAAAAATAAAAAAGGTTGCAAACCATAACATTATTTTATGTACCACTAAGAATGAGGTGGGAGGGGCTCACCTCAAATTAACAATGAAGTACCATTGGTTATATGATACATTGTGTTCAAATGTGAAAAAAAATATGTCTCTGAATGAATGGAATTTGGTAATTGCCAAAGCCAGTGTCCTGTTTGCCATCCACTCCCTTCTTCTCAAGTCTCTTTTCTCTGGGCTTTCTTGACACCATCCCTCTTGGCTCTCCTAGCTCAGCCTGTGCTTCCACATCTGGTTTTCGTTTTTGTTTTTTGTGTTTTTTTTGTTTGTTTTTCTAGGGCTGCACCCCCAGCATGTGGAGCTTCCCAGGCTAGGGGTCCAATCGGAGGTGTAGCTGCTGGTCTACACCACAGCCACAAACAACGTGGGATCTGAGCCACGTCTGTGACCTACACCACAGCTCATGACAACGCCGGATCCTTAACCCACTGAGCAAGGCCAGGGATTGAACCTGCGTCCTCATGATACTAGTCAGATTCGTTTCCCTTGAGCCACTTCGGGAACTCCCCATATCTGTTTTATTTCTCCTCTTCCTGTGGTCTCTATTTATACGCTGGTTCTCCCCTTGTGCCCCACTTTGGCTATGCTCTCTACCACTTCCGCTTCCTTCCCACCCCTACTCTCCCACCCTCCCTGACTGCACCAAGGTTGGGCACCTGGCTGTAAAACATGAGCGAAGTGAATCACACCTTCTCTCTGGGGGACGTCAGGCGGCCATGGAAAATTCAGGGAGATGCCCTGCAGGCATTCGGGAGTCAGGAGTCAGGGACCAGGGCTCCCTATAGAGCTATTGGTCGGGGTTGTAGGTTTAGAGGTACTCCAACGCAAGCTCATGGTTGGGGCCGAGAGCTCGTCAGGGTAGTGCAAAGAAAGGAGCACCGAGTTAGGAAGCTTGCGAACAGCCTCCTTTGATTTAGGGGTAGAAGGAAGAAAAAGAACTGTCACAGGTGGAGGAGGAGAGCAAGAGCCTGGAAGAAAGGGAGTCTGGGGGGAGCTGCACGCAGCAGCTGTCCGGGAGAATGAGGAAGGGAAGAGGGACCACGATCTGCTGGACAGGGGGCCCTCTTGGTCTCAGGCTCCTTGATAAACAGGAGTTGAGAGTAAACGTAGAAAGGAGGAACAGAGGCCTCCGCGGAGCGCACACCGTAACCGTAACCACGTGCTGTCACAATCCGAGTCTGCGCCCCGCCGCGCTGCGCACCTCCTCTTCGCCCCCTGGTGGTGGGAGGATGCAGCCTGCGTCCCTGAGCTGCGACAGCCGCGGCGATGCCACCTGCTTTGAAGCCTGCAGTGGCCAGAGGCTCCTGGAGGCAGGCTCCACATGCAGGCAAAGCCTCCGCTGCTGGGTTTGGGGGCTGTGTTGTGTTTTGTCTTGCGGATCAGGGCCAACTAAGGATTGATTTTTCTCCATACCTGACATTTCTTATCACACAAAAAAATCTGAGTTGGCTGCTGCTCTTTAAAAATACAGTTAAGGAAGTTCCTGGTGGTCTGGTGGTTAGGACTCAGCGCTTTCACTGCTGCAGCTAGGGTTCAATCCCTGGTCTGGGAACTGATCCTGCGTCAGGCTGCTGCACGTCTCTGCCAAAAAAAAAAGAGAGAGAGAGAGAGAAAAAGAAAAAAAAAATGCAGTTAGGATCACCTTACTCTTTTCCTCCGAACATTCCTCTGGTTTTGGGTTAAGGCCAAACTTCCCACTGTGGCCCAAAGCCAGGCCCCTGCCTGCCTCCCGGCCTCCTGGCATCCCAGCACTTCTCCATTCTGTTCTCAGCATCCCTGCTGCTCAAGTTCCCTTCTGCCTCAGGGATTTTGCTCCTGCTGTTCCCTCTGCCTGGAACACTGTTCTCCCTTTCAGCCGGCTAACTCCTCATCAGCCTTTAGGTGCAAGCTTTATGTCTCCCAGGAGAAGTCTCTCTGCCCTGGGGCCAAATTAGGTCTTTTGTTGTACAGTCTTCAGGGCCCTGTGCTTCTCCATGCTTTGACGATTGAACAGCTAATTGTACAGTTCGTTGTTTAATGGTTGTCTTCCTTGCTAGAAAGTAGCTCTCTGATAGCAGGGCTTGGTGGCTTATTGACCGCTTTCTTGTTCCCAGCTATACCGACAGCACCTAGGCACATAAACATTTGTTGAAGGATTTTTGTAACAAGCTAATTATGCTACAGTAGCAAATAAATTCCTGATCACAGTGGCTTAAAACAAGGTTTCTTATTAAGGCTGCAGTTCATGAAGGGCTGTCCCAAAGGTTTTTCTTTCTCCTTCAGGCTCTGTATCCATTGAGGGTAGCCTGGGGGTCTGCCCATGTCATCCTCATTCAGGGACCCAGACTTATGCAGCAGCCACCAAGTAAAATGTCACAGGTTGCTGGGCAGCAGGAAGGAAAGAAGGAAGTGGAAATTGCACACGGACCCTTAAAGTTTTCCCTGGAAATGATACAAGTCACTTCTCTCACTTTATTGGCCAAAGAAAGTCACATGGCCACACCTACCTTTGAGGGAGTGGGGAAACACAATGCCCAATGCACCCCAGAGGAAGACCAGAAATATTTGCTGGACAGCACTAGTAACTATTGTATTAGTATGTTACTTTGGTAATAAGTCAAAAGGACCCACAAACAGTTAAAAAGGAGACAAGGCTGAGAAACAAGTGGTATAGGAGTTTCCAGCTAAAGAAGAAATGTATCCTCAAATGCTGCATCCGTGCGCTCAGGTTTTGTTTACTGAGCCACCTGTAGAGGTATCCAAAGCCGTGAGGATACCTGAGTAAGCAAAATTCAGTTCAAAACTCTTCCTGTCTCTGATCTCATTTTCTTCTGCACCTCCAGCTTCTAGGGAAATGATTAAAATAAGATGACTTCTTAAATAATTTATTTTGATTAATGTTTAAATTTATCAAAGTGAAATTCATAATCCACAAATTACATTTGCATTGAGACTGTGTGCTTCTTGATTTCCTATGTAAAAAGGAAAGTGAGGTTTTTTCCATTGCAAAAAATCCTCCAACCTTTTTTGTTTTTTATTTTGGCCATGGCATGTTTGATGTGGCATCTCAGTTCCCAGTCTGGGGTCTGAACCCAGGCCGCAATGGTGAAAGTGCTGAGTCCTAACCATCAGGCCACCTGTAGTAGTTTTTTTGTAGTTGTTGTTCAAAGGAAGAACAACAAGAGAAGAAGCCCAGGAAGTGTGAGCTCTGTGCTGTCTTCTTCCCTGGCTTCCCAGGGTCCTGGAGCCGTAGCGATGACCCATCCTAGGAACCCCCTCTGCCACCTGTGGCTACCACCAGGGCAGGTTCTGGCCCTCAAAAGCAGTGTTACCAAAGTTGGTCTCCTGGTAGGTTTTTTCCAGCTTCCCTTCTCCTTCCATGGCTACAGTAACGTCTGTCCACTCTGCCACGTGACAGCCTTTCACACCCTCGGAGACAGCTCCTTGTGAAGAGGAACACCTGGCCAAACACCCAATCCCTCTGACCATTTTAACTTGACCTGTCTTGGTCACCCTCTCCTGGAGGCTCCTCCATTGCCCTGTCATTAAGAGAGGGCATCCACATTTCACAGCCCAGTGGAACTGGGCCCTCCTAAAATCTGGACATAGGCCGTCCTTCCAGGCCAAGCTGACATGAGGCTTTTGGAATAGATTCGTTTTCCATTTAAATAGCTCAAGGCATGGTGCTGTCACTGTGGAAAACAGTTTGGCAGTTTCTCAAAAAGTTAAACATAGAATTACCATATGATCCAGCAATTCTACGTCTAGGTATGTGCCCAAAAGAATTGAAAGCAGAAAGCCAGTCAGATCTTTGACTCCCATGTTCATAGCAGCATTATTCACAGTGACCAAAAGATGGAAACAACCCGGTGTCCGTCAACAGATGAATGGATGGACAACTTGTGGTCCACACATACAATGGACTATTGGCCTGAAAAAGGAATGAAATTCTAACATTTGCAACAATGTGGATGAACCTCGAAGACCTTATGCTAAATGAAATAAGTCAGACGCAAGAGGACAAATACTGCATGTTCACTTACACGAGTTCTCTAGAATAGGTAAATTCTATATAGAATAGAGAGAGAATCAAATATAAAATATAAATATATGTAAATATATAAAATAGAGAATGTGGAATAGTGGTAACCAGGGGCTGAGAGGAACAGGAAGCTACTGTTTAGGAATTTCTCTTTGGGATGATGAAAAAATTCTCAATGGATAGCAGTGGTGGTTGTACAATATTGTGAATGTATTTAATGCCTCTCTTTTTTTTAATGCCTCTAAACCATACACTTAGAAGTGATTAAAATGATAAGTGTTACACGTATTTTACCACAAAAAAAATCATGGAGTTCCCATTGTGGCTCAGCGGTAACAAACCCAACTAGCATCCATGAGGACACGTGTTCGATCCCTGGCCTTGCTCAGTAGGTTATGGATCCAGTGTTGCCGTGAGCTGTGGCATAGGCCAACAGCCCCTCCTGTTCGACCCCTAGCCTGGGAACCTCCATATGCCTCAGGAGCAGCCCTAGAAAAGACAAAAAAAAAAAAAAAAAACTTATTAAGGAAGAAAAATTAAGAAACTGGATTCTCCCATACTGATGTAGCAAGCATTTTTTTCCATGCTTTATAATTCATCCAAAAATATTGATTGACCATTTCATATGTATTAGGCATTGGCTAGGTATTGAGGATACCAAGATGAGTCAGGATCGACCATTATTCTTTTGGCCTTTTTTTTTCTTTTTTTTTGTCTCTTTAGGGCTGAACCTGCAGCATAGGGAAGTTCCTAGGCTAGAGCTTGAATCAGAGCTGTAGTCACTGGCCTATGCCACAGCCGCAGAAACACGGGATCTGAGCCGCATCTTTGGCCTACACCACAGCTCATGGCAACACCATATCCTTAACCCACTGAGTGAGACCAGGGATCGATCGAACCCTCGTCCTCATGGATACTAGTCGAGTTTGTTAACCACTGAACCACAATGGGAACTCCTGCATATTTTTTCCTGTCTTTTCAGGCCCTTTGCAAACAGAGTCAATTCATTTTTTACACATTTATTATTGTAATAGCACAAACATATTTTATATTCTACTTTTCACTTACCATGAACATTTTTTAAAGCATTGCCGTAGTCTTAGATGAAGGGTAATTTTCAGAAGCTGAACTGAATATGTTCGTAGAATTATAAACATTTTAACTGGTCGTTTAATCATCTTCATTGCTGTCTGTTAATGGCTATGTGGTGTTCCATTTAGTTGATGTACTATGATTTACCCAAAAATTCATTATAGTGGGACATTTATATTGCTTCCAGTTTTTGCTAGGGTATCTAATGCTGAATGAAAGCCTTTTTGTATACAGATTTGTTTTGAATAGTTTTCTTAGAATAAATTCCCATGAGTGAGAGTACTGGGTCAAAAATCAAAATCTTTTTATGGAGCCTTTTGGCTTTTTAGAAGCCACCTTGTTTCCCAGAGGATGAGGAATTGATTCACAGAGCACTGATTCTCATAGCTGAGCCTCATTTTCTTCTGCTGGGGCAGGGGTAGCAAGGTGGCAAGGCAGAAAGATGGAACTCAGAGAATGATGCCCACTTACTGCTGCCTCTGCTGCTGAGTTTGCCCAGATGTACAACTGGCCTTGGACCAAGGATGTCTCTATAGAGAGTAGGTTTATACTTGGCTTGGTGATCAAATGCATGGGTTGTGGAGCAAGATGCTTGTAATTCACTGGGTAGGTAGTATGTGACTTGGGTCAAGTTGTCTAATGTCTGTGGCTCTGTTTTCTCATGCATAAAAGATTGAAAACAGAACCTACCTCGTAGGGTATCAGGAAGATTAAATGAGATAATACCTGTCATGTGTTGAGCCATGTGCCTAGCACATGGTAAGCACATGATACATGTTATTTACATCCATAGGACTAATTAAAGAACGTGTTAGGAGTTCCCTTGTGGTGCAGCAGGTTAAAGACCTGGCATTGCCACTGCAGCAGCTCAGGTCTCTGCTGTGGCGTGGGTTCAATCCCTTGCCTGGAACGCCGACATGCCGCAGGCACAGCCAAGGAAAAAAAAAGAATGTGTCATTGACACAGCCTGCTATTCAGACTGTGGGATTGATTTCTTCCTACCTTCAGGTTTTTTTCCCACTCAAAAATCCTCTGAAATTACGGAAAATTCTCAGCTGAAATTTAATTCTGTATATCAGAATGGAAAGCTTAAATCACTTAACAAATAGGACTAGGCAAAGAATTCTGAACATTCCTGGTTTTGTCCTTGATTGAATTCAAAGGGCTTACATTTTCCAAACATTCAGCTATGAAAGGAAGAATAAATGCATAGACCTTGGGTCTGAAATAGCAGGGAGCATCTGGTCAGTTGGCACTGCCTGGTCACTAGTGGGTTGCCAGGTCAGGCTGGGGGAGTAGAGAAAAGCATGGCTGAAAGAATGATTACAGTTGTGTGACAGGAGTGACAAATTTGTCTTCAAGGCTGAGGGTAGGAATATGCATTTAAAACTAATCTGCTCACTTGAGTTACGATTAATAGAGCGTTTGAATCTTTTTTAAAAAAAGTACATGGAGTTCCCGTCGTGGCGCAGTGGTTAACGAATCCGACTAGGAACCATGAGGTTGCGGGTTCAGTCCCTGCCCTTGCTCAGTGGGTTGAGGATCTGGCGTTGCCGTGAGCTGTGGTGTAGGTCGCAGACGCGGCTCAGATCCTGCATTGCTGTGGCTCTGGCATAGGCCAGTGGCTATAGCTCCAATTAGACCCCTGGCCTGGGAACCTCCATATGCCACGGGGAGAGGCCCTAGAAAAGGCAAAAAGACCAAAAAAAAATTTTTTTAAAGTACCCCTCCCAGATACAATTCAGAGAACAAATAAAGTGAACCTCTAGTGGTTTCCAGCTTTTACTAACTGAGACCTGCATCCTTTCATCAGTAAACTACCTGAGCTCTGCTGAGGCTGTCCCTGTGGACGTGGGTTTTGTTTTTCACAAGACAAAGACAAGCACTACAAGATTCGTTGTTTTTTGAAACCACTCCTGTTCTCATGGTAACTGATGGTCCATCAGCATCGAAATATATAAAAGGCACCAGGGCAGCGGGAAGATGTTACTACGACAACTGGAATTCAGAGTATACATTTTTAAAGGAGTGTGGGAGGGTATAATTTCACTTCACTTTCTTCAAGAAAGCCTGGATGAGTCAGGCATTTCAGAAAACAGGGCTGCCCTGGGGTTCAAAGTCTGAGCTCACTCTGTCACAGCTGGGAGACAAGGGACAAAAATTCTGTGAAATCACCTCAGTGAAATGTTTTTTCCTCATCAGAAATTATACAGAGATATCTTCGTGTTGGGACTGGGCAGGATTAAGGAGTGTTAGAGGCGGTGAGCTCTAGATTTTCAGCCTTCATGGAATTTTTTTTTTTTTGTCTTTTTGCTGTTTCTTGGGCCACTCCCGTGGCATATGGAGGTTCCCATGCTAGGGGTCCAATCGGAGCCGTAGCCACTGGCCTACACCAGAGCCACAGCAACGTGGGATCCGAGCCGCGTCTGCAACCTACACCACAGCTCATGGCAATGCCGGATGGTCAACCCACTGAGCAAGGGCAGGGACCGAACCCGCAACCTCATGGTTCCTAGTCGGATTCGTTAACCACTGAGCCACAACGGGAACTCCCTTCATGGAATTTATAGAGAAAAGATGACCAGGAAAAATCAGCTGGCTTTAAAAATATGTCCATTCATAGAATTCCTGTCCTGGCTCAAGGGTAACGAACCAGACAAGTATCCATGAGTTCTCGGGTTCGATCCCTGACCCAACTCAGTGGGGTAAGGATCTGGCACTGCCATGAGCTGTGGTGTGAGTCACAGGTGTGGCTCAGATCCCAAGTTGATGTGGCAACCCCTAGCCTGGGAACTTCCATATGCCTTAAGTGCGGCCCTAAAAAGACAAAGCAAAAAAAAGTCCATTCTTTTTTTGCTTTTTAGGACCCCACCCACAGCATATGGAGGTTCCCAGGCTAGGGCTCAAATTGGAGCTACAGCTGCTGGCCTATGCCACAGCCACAGCAACCCAGAATCTGAGCCACGTCTGCAACCTGCACCACGTCTGCAACCTGCACCACAGCTCACGACAACGCCAGATCCTTAACCCACTGAGCGAGGCCAGGGATCCAACCCGCAACCTCATGGTTCTTAGTCGGGTTTGTTTCCACTGTGCCACAATGGGAACTCCTGCTTATCCATTCTAAATGGATAATAGTTTGCATCTGCTAACCCCAAACTCCCAGTCCATCCCACCCCCTCCTCCATCCCCCTTGGCAACCACAAGTCTGTTCTCTATGTCTGTGAGTCTGTTTCTGTTTTGTAGTTAGGTTCATTTGTGCCATATCTTAACTTTTTTTTTTGTCTTTTTTTTTTTTTTAGGGCCACACCTGTAGCATATGGAAGTTCCTTGGCTAGGGGTCTAATCAGAGCTGTAGCTGCTAGCCTACACCACAGCCCCAGCAATGGGGGAATCCAAGCTGTGTCTTTGGCCTACACCGCAGTTCACGGCAATGCCAGACCCTTAACCCACTGAGGAAGGCTGGGGATCAAACCTGCATCCTCATGGATACTAGTCAGATTAGTTTCCACTGAGCCATGATGGGAACTCCTATGTCATATATTAGATTGCAGATATAAGTGATATCATATGGTATTTGTTTTTCTCTTTCTGATTTACTTCACTTAGTATGAATATCTCTAGTTCCATCCATGTTGCTGCAGATGGCATTATTTTGTTCTTTTTTATGACTGAGTAGTATTCCATTGCGTATATATACCACATCTTCTTAATCCATCCCTCTGTCAATGGACATTTAGGTTGTTTCCATGTCTTGGCTATTGTGAATAGTACTGCAGTGAACATAGGGGTGCCTGTATCTTTTTGAATTATAGTTTTGTCCGGATATATGCCCAGGAGTGGGATTGCTGGATCATATGGTAGTTTTTAGCTTTCTGAGGAAGCTCCATACTGCTTTCCATAGTGGAGGTACCAATTTTTTTTAAATGTCCATTCTTAGATAAATAAATAAATAAACAGATGGTCCATTCTTCATGGTTTGGAATGTGCCAGGGCTACCAGGAACCTGAAAAGGATATTACATTTCCATTTCCCTCTGAAAATGTGGATTTATTTCTCATCCTGGGCCTAACAGAGCTTCAAAGGTGTCTTTTTCCTGTGCTGACTGAAACCTGTGATGTTAGTACTGGGGCTCCAGCAGATCTGTAGGCCCAGGTAGGGTGTACTGGTCCCCTGTGTGTGTCACCAGAGAGCGTCTCAGGTTCCGGGGTTGCCATCTGTGTTCCTTGGAGCCCACTTTTAGCTGGTATTTGATGAGGCCCACCCAACCTGGCCAGGTCCCTGTCTGCCTGAAGGGAGCTCGCATTGCCCCAGCATCTCCCCTCTGCTACCTGAAATGTCTCCTTGACACAGTCACTTTGGGTCTGGCTTTCTCTCCACCATGTCCCAAGTGTTGCCCAGGCACTGGCCACAAGAAGGTCTGAGTGGAGCCAGAAAATCTGTGTTTTGTTGCCAGAGGGGTCTCTGAGACAAGAGTTTTCAAACACACGGAGCAAGAAGTAGAGAATCTTCTGTAAGCAGATTTTCTCTGGCTCAGAGGGGTGAAGTAACTTCCCTGCATTCACACAGCAGTGACTAGGTGAAATTCAAGCCTGGGCTGTCTGATGCCAAAGCTCTAGTCCACCCCTGCTGCATCCTCTAGAAAAGGGGAAGAGGGCACGTTTCCCCAGCTGCAGGCTGATGGAACCTGGGCAATCCTACTTTCATGTCCCTATCTTGGCTCTCATGCCCTACCCCACTGGGTGGGGGACACAGAGAGGTTACAGCCCTTGCAAAGACTCTGTACAATTAATTTATGCCACTTGAATTGCCAGCTGAGTTTTCGGCATTTTATGGTCTTATTTTTCTTATTTATAGTTTGGAATGTTAAGAGTAACAATATCATGACACAGGGTGATGGTGAAGCAGGAGATAGATGGGTCCCGGCTGAGCAACTGTAATCGGTTCCCTGTGGACAGATAACTTCAAGATAAAAGCTGCATCCTGCTTGAATAAAAGACGGAGACCTCCTATTTCTCATTCTTGAGGTTGAGGAGACCTTGGGAGCTCTACACTCGCAGAAGGGTTCCTCAGGAGGAACCCTTTCTCTCTCTTTAGAGAAAGGAGGGGCAGCAGACCATAGTACAACCTGTCAACTTCCAGAGACCCTGGTGCTGGAATCCATCCTGGCTAAAAGACGCTCAAGCACACAGGGGAGGGCCCAGAGTCAGGCCAAAGCCAAACAAAGCAAGGTGATTGGCCAGAGGAAGCTCAGAAGGACTGCCCCCTACGAGTGATTTAAAGGCCCTCCGAGGCTCGTTGCCTTCTTCCTCTCTTGGTTTCTCTCTGTCGTCTACCTCTACTCTCACCCCCCACTCCCACCCTGCCTGTGCTTTTTTGGTACCTATCCTCTCTCTTATCCCCTAATAAACCTTGCCTGTGTTATCTCACACCTATCTCCTCTCTTTAAATAAACACTTGTTTGCCTCACTACCCTCAGTCTCTTTGCTGAATTCTTTTATTGAAGGGACAAAATTCTGGGGGCCTACATCAAGTGCTTAGGGTTCAGCATTCTCACCCAACAGCCACCCGAGAACAGTGGTGACCAAATTGACAGAGCATGTGACTGGGCTGGTTTTTCAGTGGCAGAGTCACCAGGCAGGTGATTTGACTGGAGCAGGAGAGACCAAGGTGGGGAGGGCGAGGTTGGCTGGAAGAGAAGACCAAAGGGCTATGCGCCTCAGAGAGCCTGGCTGAAGGGCTCCCCCTGCATCCCGGCAGGATCCTTCACTACCCTGAAGATGAAATTCAGAGGTAAAATACCCTAGCTAGACACATAATTTTTAAAAATATGCAGGTATAGATATATATTCCTAACTGTATAATAAAGAGGAAATATATTTTATTAAAAATAAATATATTTTCGGAGTTCCCGTTGTCTCTCAGTGGTAACGAACCTGACTAGTATCCATGAGGATGTGGGTTCGATCCCTGGCCTTGCTCAGTGGGTTAAGGATCTGGCGTTGCCGTGAGCTGTGGTGTTGGTTGTAGGCATATCTTGGGATCCCATGTGGCTAAGGCATCGGCTGGCAGCTACAACTCTGATTTGACCCCTAGCCTGAGACTCTCCATATGCTGTGGTTGTGGCCCTAAAAAGACAAAAGACAAAAAAAAAAAGAGAAAAAATGGAGGAAAAAACCATCTTTACTTCTCATCTGTCCCCTTGTGATGAAGCAGTGTTGCTCAGGCGCCTGGGCATCCTGGATCGTCATGCCACACAGTGTGGGTGCAGCTGCTTGTTTTACAAGCTGTGTGCACCTTTGGCACACAGGTTGTAAAATTTTTCTAATTATAAAAATAATAAGACACATTTAGAAAGTATAGAAAAGTAACAGCAAAAAAAGGGGGAAAAAAAACACTCACCTCTAATCCTGCCACCCAGAGGCAGTCCCTATTAACATTTTGATATATTTCCTCCCTGGATTTTAAATGCATTTTTCTGTAGCTGAGATCATACAGTATACATAATTTCATGCTCTGTTTTTTTTTACTTGTTGCATTATTTTCCCATATCATTAAAAATTGGTTGAGAACATTAAATTTTTTTCCATATTAGTTTATTTAATTACAAAGGTAATAACACTGACGTAAAGAATTAATTCAGAAATATAAAAAGTAATTCAGTAAAAGTAAAATCTTCCCTTCAGTCCCCTTTTCCCCCCATTCCTCGGAGGTAAACCATTTTTAACATTAATAAGGTGAGTTTTTTGGCGGAAGTTCCTGGGCCAGGGATTGAACCCAAACCACAGTAGTAACCAGAGCCACAGCAGTGATAGCATTGGATCTTTAACCACAGAGCCACGAGGGAACTCTTAACAGTTTAGCTTTTATCCTTGCAGATTTCCTCTATTCTTATGCAAAACATCTTTTTAAAAATGGTCCTGGAGTTCCCGTCGTGGTTTAGTGGAAATATGGAATATTTCCATAGTTCCTGTCGTGGCATATGGAAGTTCCTGGGGCAGGGATCAGAGTCATGTTATAGTTAATGATGGAGTTGGGCTGAAACTTGCTAGACTTAGTATTGGGGTCAGGAATTGAAGTAGAGGGAATTCCTGTCGTGGCTCAGTGGAAACAAATCTGACTGGCATCCATGAGGACGCAGGTTCGATTCCTGTACTTGCTCAGTGGGTTAAGGATCCGACATTGCCGTGAGCTGTGGTGTGGGTCTCAGACTCGGCTCAAAAATGGTATTGCTGTGACTGTGATGTAGGCCAGTGGCTACAGCTCCGATTCAACCCCTGGCCTGGGAACCTCAGGTTTTTAAAGCCTCAGGGGCAGCCTTAAAAACCAAAAAAAGGGGTCCTACAACTAGCTTTTTCATGGCCCAGTGCTCATGGGAGACATTTCCTTATCAGTACATAGGGATCCACTGCATTTTAAGAAAGCTGCCATCCATAGATGTGCCAAACTTTATTCTGCCATTCCCCTTTAATGAATATTTACACTTACACAACTGTCATTTTGTACGTGCAGTTTCTCTTGGATGGGAGTGGAATTGTGTGACAAATGGTATATGCATCTTAACATTGGGATAGAGGTGGAAAAGTTACCTTCCTTTTAGAAGATTTGAAGGATTATAGCTCCATCAATAGTGTGTATTGCTGTGAAAACTTACCATTGGTGGTTGGGTACCTTAGTGGTTGACAGCTGGTCATAGGACCTAATAGTCCTAGTTTCGACTCCCACCTCTGCCATTAGCTAGATATGTGGTTTTGATGAGTGGCTTAATGTTTCTCTGCCCCAATTTTCTCATCCAGAAAATGAAGAGTCATGACAACGGTCCTCTTCTGTTGGGTTATTTTGACCACTTTAAAAAAAATGAAATAACGCATATGAAACACTTAGACTAGTACTTAATACAGAGTAAAGTGTACAGTGAGTGGTAACTCATTATTACTGTGATTAACGTGGCTATCCCCCTATTATTGGACATTTAAATGGCTGAAATTCTTCTTTTTTTTTTTTATGGATATGGGAGTTCCCAGGCCAGGGATTGAATGTGATCCACAGCTGTGACCACACTGCAGCTGAGGCAACACTGGATCCTTTAATCCACTGGGCCAGGCTGCGGATTGAACCAGAACCTCTAAAGAGACCTGAGCCGCTGTAGCTGGATTCTTAACCCACAGTGGGAACTCATGGCTGAAATTCTTTTAACAGGCTTTCTTCAAAAGATTGTATTAGCAATTCCCATTGTGGAGCAGTGGAAACGAATCCAACTAGGAACCATGAGCTTTCGGGTTCGATCCCTGGCCTTGCTCAGTGGGTTAAGGATCTGACGTTGCTGTGAGCTGTGGTGCAGGTCGTAGACGCAGCTAAGATCCTGCGTGGCTGTGGCTGTGGCTGGCTGCTGTAGCTCCGATTGGACCCCTAGCCTGGGAACTTCCATAGCTGTGAGTGCAGCCCTAAAAAGCAAAAAAAAAAAAAAAAAAAAAAAAGGCTTTATCAATTTTTCCTTTTAACTAGGCAGGTTTTTTTTTAAGTTAAAATGTTTATTTAAAATTTAGCTTGGAGTTCCCGTCGTGGCGCAGTGGTTGGCGAATCCGACTAGGAACCATGAGGTTGCGGGTTCGGTCCCTGCCCTTGCTCAGTGGGTTGGTGATCCGGCGTTGCCGTGAGCTGTGGTGTGGGTTGCAGACACGGCTCGGATCCCGCGTTGCTGTGGCTCTGGCGTAGGCCAGTAGCTACAGCTCCGATTAGACCCCTAGCCTGGGAACCTCCATATGCCGCGGGAGCGGCCCAAGAAATAGCAAAAAAGACAAAAAAAAATAAAATAAAAAATAAAATAAAATTTAGCTTAGTAAATTACACTCATGACATGACCGCTATCATCTTAATACACTTTTTTAAAATTGAAATATGGTTGGTACAGTCTTGTCAATTTCTGCTGTATAGCAAAATGAATCAGTTAAATTCTTTTCCATTATGGTTTATCATAAAATACTGAATATAGTTCTCTGCACTTTAGAAAAGGACCTTGAATACAACACTTCTTATAACTAAGTACCCCCTCCTCCATGTACATCCACACGTGTGTACAGTTTTATGGTAACGTGTACCATCTACGCTTGTATAGCAACTGTTTTAGGCACGAGTATGTAGGTATTTTGGAGCAAAGATGGAGAAGGTGTGACAGTTATATCACAGAGCAACCCTGAGGCCACCCAGAATTTGACAAAGCAATATTTATCTGAGCAGATGCCACGTTGCTTCTCTGCTTTTCTGAGAAGTGTCCCTAAAGTCTGGGATCTAACACTGGTCTCCATCACCTTCAGAGCTCCCTGATGATTCGTGAAATGCACTGTCTCCTGGGCTTCACCTCGGAGGAGCTGAGAAAATGCCAGCATCTAGACTTATACAAGTGAGGGTACACAGGGGGCGTCCTGCACTTTGGAGGCCATTTATAGAGAGTGCAGGATTCTGCCCCAGGGGCCGAGGCTGGAAACAGAAAGTCAGCCCTGGCACTTGGCTGGCCCATAATGAGGACTAAATGGTTTGCTAAAGCCACACATGCAGAAATTAACCAAGTTTACAATCATCCGGGTAGCGGGCCTCTGACTTCTGGGCATGCCTTGCCTCAGGCATGTGGATTATAGGAAACCCGCACACAGATGCTTGGCAGCCGAGCCAGGGCTTCTGGAGTTTACAGGAGGAAAGAGAGAAAGCCTCATGTCCTGGAAACATGCAATATGGAGCCAGGCTAGAGGCTCTACTTAAACATAAAGCTTGAAAATCAAAGGGCCTCGTCTCTTCTTGTCACTCTGTTCAGACTGAGGCCTCCTTGCCCACTGCTATTTGGCTGGTCCAAGCCTTACTAAGATGCCCACGAATTCTGTGGCCAACAGAGGAGGTTACTGGGAGCTCCTTGTCAGGTGTCCTTTCCTTATTAGGACAAAAAAGAGTTCCTTTGAATAATTATCCCTGTGTACACTATACAATACACCTTATGTACAGCCCTGTATAAACCCAGAATCCAGGCATGGCAAGGTGCTCCAGGCATGGCAAGGTGCTCAAAAATGCCTTTCTAGAAGTTCCCATCCTGGTTCAGCTGAAACGATCCTGACTAGCATGCATTTAGGATGCAGGTCCAATCCCTAGCCTCACTCAGTGGGTAAAGATCTGGCGTTGCTGTGAGCTTCGGTGTAGGTCACAGACTCGGATCTGGCATTGTTGTAGCTATGGTGTAGATCAGCGGCTACGGCTCCAACTCGACCCCTAGTCTGGTATCCTCCATGTGCCTCGGGTGTGGCTCTAAAAAGACCAAAAAAAAAAAAAAAGAAAAAGAAAAAAGTTCAAAAATGCCTTTCCAAACCTTAAAGATGCTCAAAAATACCTTCTTGGAAATTTTCACATTCATAGGAAGCATCCACATTTTTGCGGCACATTCAAGTAAACTAGATGCGAATTGGGAACATCTGTATGGGACTTGATGGAAAAAATAATTATGTTTTCTTTATATTAAAGAATTATAAAAATAAAATATAAAACAATTAGAGAACATATTAAATTCTGAATTTGTATAAAATTTTCCAAATAAAATATTTTCAAATTTTAATGAGAAACCTGAGCTTGCGTCCATGAACATAACTTTTAAAAAAAACTATATGGAGTTCCCATCGTGGCGCAGTGGTTAACGAATCCGACTAGGAACCATGAGGTTGCGGGTTCGGTCCCTGCCCTTGCTCAGTGGGTTAACAATCCGGCGTTGCCGTGAGCTGTGGTGTAGGTTGCAGACGCGGCTCGGATCCTGTGTTGCTGTGGCTCTGGCGTAGGCTGGCAGCTACAGCTCCGATTAGACCCCTGGCCTGGGAACCTCCATATGCCGAGGGAGCAGCCCAAAGAAATAGCAAAAAGACAAAATAAATAAATAAAATAAATAAAAAAATAAAAAAACCTATATAACATAGTTTAGCTTAATATATCCACAATACTATGATTTCAACATGTCATCAATATAAAAATTATTAATGAGGCATTTTACATTCTTGTTTTCTTTTTTTTTTTTTTTTTTTTTTTTTTGTCTTTTTGCTATTTCTTTGGGCCGCTTCCGCGGCATATGGAGGTTCCCAGGCTAGGGGTCCAATCGGAGCTGTAGCCACCGGCCTACGCCAGAGCCACAGCAACACAGGATCTGAGCCGCGTCTGCAACCTACACCACAGCTCACGGCAACGCCAGATCGTTAACCCACTGAGCAAGGGCAGGGACCGAACCCGCTACCTCATGGTTCCTAGTCGGATTCGTTAACCACTGTGCCACGACGGGAACTCCCATTCTTGTTTTCTTACTAGGTCTTTGAAATCTGGTGTGTTTTGTCAGTCATAACACATCTCCATTTGGACCGGCCACAGTTCAAGTGCTCAGTGGCCCCGTGTGGCCAGTGGCTGCCTGGGCCATGCTGCTCTGCAGAGGAGATGAGATGGTAAATAGAGCACAAACATAACTCTTTCAAATTATTTTTTTGGGGGGTGGCCACGCCTGAGAAACTTGGAAGTTCTCTGGCCCGGGATCAAACCCAGACCACAGTAGTGACCCAAGCTTCTACAGTGACAAAGCCAGGTCCTTAACCCCCTGCACTACCAGGAACTCCTTTTTTATATGCTTGCAATGGTGATAAATAATTGCCAATGAAGATTTTTGAATAATGATTTATTCAAGTTCCAAGTAATCACTATCAGTGAGAAATTTTGCCTGAGTAAGAAATAAAAAATTTAAAAGTGTTTTTACCACCCTTCAAAGTTTTACAGCAGTTAAAATTATCTTTAAAGTGTTTAACAGCTCTTATGGAAATTTCTTGTGATAAGGCAAAGGATTTCAAAGCCATTAAACTTTCTCATACTATTTCAAGATAATGCTGCCCGTTGTCTGGTTAGCAGCACAAGCACGTGTCCTTAGCACAAGTCCCACACAGCTGGTTCGGAAACAGAGAGGAAAGACATATTCCAGCGCGGGTGGAGACAGCGATTTGAGACCCAGCCTGGGACTGCCCCTCCCACAGAGACCTCCTCCCCGCGCCCCCTACCTCTCTAACACCCTAGCTGGATGCCCAGCTCCCAGGACCCTTGGAACAGAACCCTAGCAGCAACTCTGGCCCCTTCTCCACCTGGTGCGTGGCTGATTTACAGCAGCTACTGATACAGCCATCCACACAGTGGAGCATTTTTGGCAGGGGCTTCCCATGAGAGATGTCACTGGTCTTTCTCACTCCCTCTCCTACCACCCCCTCTCCACCTCCACACTGCTAGGGTCACTCTCTGAAGAACCCAGCAGCTACTGCTCACAGCTGGAATGACTGCCCAGAGGGCTTGCCCACCCTGGAGCCCATGGTCCCCACAGACTCAGGCTGTGTCTGCAGGCTGTCGGGAGGTCTGGTATAGCAGATACTACAAGCATCCATCACCTGCTTCCTTCTTGCTGACAACATCCTGTCACTTTGCAGCTCTGTGATCTTGGGCAAGTTATCCCCCCTATATGGACTTTAGTTCTCTCCCTCTTTTAAAACAGCTTTGAGAAAGTCTTCATGTGCCATAAATGTACAGTTCAGTGGCTTTAGTGTATTAGCAAAGTAGTGCAGACCTCTGTTTCGTATCTGTAAACAGAAAAATTGTGTATAACTTTACAAGCTTTTTGTGAGAAGGGGATGAGATGATGAATGTAAAATGCTTGGTACATCGCCTGCACACAGTAGACTCAATAAGTGGTCATTGTTCTTTTGATGATAATGATGACAAGGCCAGGATTCCTGCCTCAAGGGACACTGAGCAGCAGGGACAGCCAGAGAGTTTGTTGCCTGGCAACAAAACTGTGGAATTTGGGCAACCCCAGCTCTTCCTGTTCCTCCCACACTGGACAGCAAGCCAACAGCCTTCCCATTAGGTGCTCACAGCCACCTCTGTGTTGGAACAGGACGTGACAGCTGCTCAACAGCTGCTTAAGCTGCAGCACAATTTAAGGCAGGAAGTGCAGAGAAATACCATTTCTCACACAAAACTGATGGTGAGAGAAATTCAAGTGGGCAGCAAGAAAAGTCACTTCCTTGGCTTAAATTTGATCAACAGCTACCTGGTTTCATTTGGCTAGGACTTTTTTTTTTTTTTCCTTAAAGGTTTTAGGCTCAACTTATTGTTATAATAAAAATAATGCTTATTGTTTATTTTTTAGTATAATTGCTTCTCCATAGGCAGTCTGTATTAAAAGTTTGGCCTAGATATTTTTAGAATATATATATATTTAAATATATGTTTATTGGAGTTCCCGTCGTGGCTCAGTGGTTAATGAATCCGACTAGGAATCATGAGGTTGCAGGTTCAGTCCCTGGCCTTGCTCAGTGGGTTAAGGATCCGGCATTGCAGTGAGCTGTGGTGTAGGTCAAAGACACGGCTCAGATCCCACATTGCTGTGGCTCTGGTGTAGGCTGGTGGCTACAGCTCCAATTAGACCCCTAGCCTGGGAACCTCCATGTGCCGTGGGTGCAGCCCTAGAAATGGCAAAAAAAAAAAAAAAAAGATTTTTATTAAATGTAAAAATGGAATAATGAGATAATACCATTTTTCAGGTTGTTTTTTTCACCTAAGAATATATCTTGACTACCACACCATGTCAGTAAATAGACTGAGCTTTTAACAACTGCGTAGTATTCATTGGCATGGATGTACCATTACTGATTTATCAGATCCCCTGTAGATAGGCATTTAGGTTGTTTTATACTTTTTTTTCTTTTTAGGGCCGCACCTGCAGCACATGGAAGCTCCCAGGCTAAGGGTCCAATCAGAGGTGCAGCTGCCGGCCTGAGCCACAGCCACGGCAATGCCAGATCTTTAACCCCCCGAGTGGGGCCAGGAATGGAACCCACATCCTCATGGATGCTAGTTGGGCTCATTACTGCTGAGCCACAATGGGAACTCCCAATTATTTTATACTTAAAAAAAATTATTATTAATGCAGTGTTTGCCATCTATGTGCCTCCCCGCCCCGGGAGCCAGGTGCTCCTTCCCACAGCTGCTGGGAGTTTGCCTGCCCTGTCCCCATTTAAACCAGTCCTCTGCTGCCGAAGTCATGCAGTGACTGACCTCTAATATGCATGTGGAGAGGGGAGCACAAAGGCCTGGCCCCCTTGCCTCAATGGCGTAATTCCAAAGGGCCATCCCAGTTCCAGAATTTTCTGCAGGATTAGATAAAGACTTCAACTGCAGCAGAGCTTAACTTCCCCCTCTCGTCAGTCTTGCTGCCCTCATTTCTTTCAGGGTTGTTACCAGGAGCATGTCCCAGTAAACCTGCACACAAATCCCTGTCTTACCCAGTCTGTTTTCTGGGTCTGCTGACCACAGATGATCACAAATGCAGAGGTTTTGTTTTTAACAAGTCTTTTTTGCTAAACAATTGTTATTAGAACTTCTCTTAGGAAAAGAGGTATCTTTTGAGGAAAAGAACCTTGCTGAGTCTCCTGGAGATTTGAGGGGAAGCAGTTCTGCAAGAGGCAAGGGGAGGAATTACTGGCTTTGCCCCTGAGCTGGGAGGAGACTAGGAAAGAGGAGAGAAGAGTGAGAGGAGCAAACAGAAGACACACAGAAGAGCAGAGAGGTGGTGAGAAGCCAGAACTGGCGAGAAAGGCAAAAGACTTTTAAGAAAGGTGAGGATATCATGCGGCTTTGATGTGAACCTCCAGTCTGCCCTCTGAAATCATCGGTAAACACAGCGACACCAACAGAAGCTCTGGGGGCCTGGTCTGTCTTCTGCAAGTCAAGGAAGGAGCCAAGTGTCACCCCCGAGTCACCCTGGGCCACTGATGGCACGTGTGAGGACACAGGTGCCCGTGGCGAGGCGTGTGAATGAAGTCTTGGGCTCCCAGAAGCCTTGGGACTCCACTGGCCTGTGGGCCCCAGAGACACCTGGGCCACAGTCTTCTGCTCCAAGCGGGTGTGACTTCAGCCAAGAGCTGTCAGGACAGGTCTACAGGTCCCAGGGAAACTGGGAAAGGAAAACAACTCTTTTCTGCCACCTCTCTCCCTTTGGAACCCAGGACATGAAGGTCCGGATGTTCAAAGTGGCACAGAGCATGACGACAGCGAAGGGGGTCTGTCCCCTGAAAGCAGGGAAGAGACGGGGCTTCCTTTAACAACTGTATTTAAAGAGAACACCTTCCATTCATTTCACTCAGATCACCCTCTTACTGAATTCACACACTGTAGTTACGGCTGGCGTTTTCCCACGGCCTCGGGTTTTATGGATCGTGATCCTGTGAGTAGCAGTTTTGTGTAATACTTTTTACCTTCCAGGCTTCAAAGCCAGGATACATCATAGATAAGAGCTTAGGTCCTGAAGTAAGAAGGGGCTGGGTTTCAAATCTACTCTAGCTAACGATCTAAGGCTTCTGAGCCTCAGTCTCCATACCTGTAAAATGGGGCCCTATGAGGATCTCCCTGAAAGGGTTGTTTAAAGGTCAAAGGAGGTAATAATGTATGTAAAGCGCAGGTGGTGGTGACAAGCACTGCATAGAAATGGTTATTATTATTATTACTTACCTACCTGCATCTGCTTCAATGCCATGGCTTTAATAGTCCCTGATGTTGGACCTCCAGGTGGTTTCAAGTTTTTGTCTGTTATAAGAAACACTCTTCCACTTTGTTTTGGTGGAAATTGAATATAGGATAAGCCAATGCTTTATAAACTGTGTACTCTTTCGCTAACTATAACACCTGATAACCCCGTAACATGGTTATGAAAATTAAATGAATTAATACATGTGAAGTGCTTGGAACAGTGCTTTATAAAATGGTCGGTGGTGTTATTATTGTAATTATTCATCACACCTTCACCTGTCCTCCTAAGCCTTCCCTCCCCCACCCCCACTCTCCTCACTGGGTTTTAATGCTATGCTGATGGTCTCTTTGCCCTCTGTCAAGTACTTGTCATTTCCTCCAACTCCTCCAGGGAAAGAATTGGATTTGCATCATCTAAAAATTCAGCTAATTCAGAACCCAAAATCAAGTGAAAGGAGCCTCCTGCGGAGTCTCCAAGAAGTCACAGAGCTGCGTGTCCCCCTGCTGCAGACAGCGGAGCCCCCCGTGGACATGGCCTTCATGGGTGAGAAACAGACTGATGGACCCCCTCTCCCAGAGCTGCTGAGCGCGGGGGGATGGTAATTAACGAGCCTCACCTCGGCATTTGCTCACTGCTCACTGCCAAGCTGGCAGCCGGCAAAACTGTGAGACTCTAAAGAAAGACCATGATCCCCCCTCCTAGAGCTGATTCCTTCCGTTTCATTTGGCATCTACCTCCTCCCTGGAGACCTCCCAGCAGGGCTGAAAGCCATTGGCTTTGAAGCCAGGCACACCTGGCTCAGACAGCTACTAGCTGGGTAGTTTGAAGTTGCTTAATTTCTTTTTTCTTTCTTTTTTTTTTTTTTTTTTTTTTTTTTTGGCCATGCCTGCAGCATGTGAACATTTGCAGGCCAGGGATTGAACCCACAGCAGTGACCTGAGCCACAACAGTGACAATGCCAGGTCCTTAACCCACTGCACTACCAGGAACACCTCTTTTCTTAAAAAAATAATTTTTATTGAAGTCTAAAAAGTGCTTAATTTCTGGAGTTCCCGTCGTGGTACAGCGGAAACGAATCCGACTAGGAACCATGAGATTTCGGGTTCGATCCCTGGCCATGTTCAGTGGGTTAAGGATCCAGTGATGCTATGAGCTGTGGTGTAGGTCACAAACAAGGCTCAGATGCTGAGTTGCTGTGGCTGTGGCGTAGGCCGGCAGGAACGTCTCTGATTAGACCCCTAGCCTGGGAACCTCCATATGCCGTGGGTACAGCCCTAAAAAAAAAAAAAGGTGCTTAATTTCTTAAGTCTCTGTTTCCTCTTCTGAGAAATGGGGACAATACCTTCCACATAAGGTTTTTTTTTTTTTAATTGTGATAAAATACACATAAAGTGTACTATCTTAACTATTTTTAAATTTAAATTGTAGTCTTAAAAATTCAAATATTGTTCATACAATTTTAAAAGGTTACTTTTCATTCACAGTTATTATGAAATATTGGCTATATTCCCCATATTGTACAACACATCCATCTTAACCATTTTAGAGTGTACGAGTCAATGATATTAACCACACAGGTTTTTTTTGTTTTTTGTCTTTTTGCCATTTCTAGGGCCGCTTCCTGCGGCATATGGAGGTTCCCAGGCTAGGGGTCGAATTGGAGCTGCAGCCACCGGCCTACGCCAGAGTCACAGCAACGCAGGATCCGAGCCGCATCTGTGACCTACACCACAGCTCACGGCAACGCCAGACCCTTAACCCACTGAGCAAGGGCAGGGATAGAACCACAGCCTCATGGCTCCTAGTCGGATTCCTTAACCACTGAGCCACAACGGGAACTCCCACACAGGGTTGTTTTTGAGGATTGAATGAAATAATGTATATAAAGCCTGTAGCACTAAACCAGAGCATAGTGAACACAGCGAGTGTGAGTTCTCCCTCGTGACCTCTCCCACTAAGCATGGCCCAGAGCATGATGAAGGCTTGGTCCGTTGTGTTTTAAGTTCAAACCCTGTCCCATCCCTTATCTCAGCCCCCAGCCTGCCCATCTGTGCTGCTGCTTATCACGAGTTGAGTTGGTTCTGTGAGGAAACTGTCTGGTGAGAAGAGTCCAGGCCGACGGGCAGCTTCAGAGCGTCTCCTGAGAGATCTGCTTCACACACCTGATTCCCCTCGTGGGGGTGCGGAAGAGCAGCCTTCTTGGGGTCTTTCCAAATAGCTGAATTAGGCCAGTGGGTGACAATTACAGGGAACAGGTTTCAGCATCATAGAAGGAGGTCACCCCTGTCATTGCCTGTGGAACTAGAACATGGGAGGTCATTCGGCTTTTTGGTGGTTTTTGTTTCCTGTGTTGGTTTTTTTTGGCTTTGTCAGAGCAGTATGGCATATGATTTAAAAAACTGCGTTATACTGGGAGTTCCCATTGTGGCTCAGCATTAACGAACCTGACTAGTATCCATGAGGACGCAGATTTGACCCCTGGCCTCGTTTAGTGGGCTAAAGATCCTGAGTTGCCGTGAGCTGTGGTGTAGGTCGCAGATGCGGCTCGGATCCAGCATAGCTGTGGCTGTGGTGTAGGCTGGCAGCTGTAGCTCCAAATCGACCCCTAGCCTGGGAACCTCCATATGCCATGGGTGCGGTCCTAAAAAGACCAAAAAAAAAAAAAAAAGTCTTCAAGTCTTGCCACATCCTGCAACGCCCTGTAGTATCTGGCTCTGGCACCCTTGTCCCCCTGCTGTTTCCATCGCTCCTCCCCAGCATCAGTGGCCTTACTTGTTCCGCAAACACGCAACCATGCTGAGCACATCCTTACCTCAGGGCCTTTGCACTTGCCCTTGCCGCTACCAGAAGACATTCCTCCCTGATGTTTGTCTGACCTACTTCCTTATTTCAGCCATGAATCTGCTCACATATCACCTGATTAGAGAAGTCTTTCCAGACCCTCCTGTTTAGAATAATGCCCTCCCCCTTCATCTCTTTTCCCATTTTCCTTTCCTTCACAAACCTACCACACATACATCCTAGTATTATGTTATGTACTTATTGACTTAAATTCTGACTCTATTTATTGAGGGAAGGCACTTTGTTCACCACTCTGTCCCCAGAGCCTGGGAACATGCCTGGCCTGATGAGGGCTATCAATAAACGTCTGGGATGAAAGAATGCTGAGCCTGCCGATTTACTGTGCTTTAGTTTCATTGTTTGTACAGCTCCCCTGCCCTCCCCACACATCCCCTAAGTTAATATTTACCATGGTTTTTAATTTAATTTGTTTTCTATGGAGCATACCCTCCTACAGCATTTCAGTTGAATTTTTCATACAAACGTATCAGATAATCTGCTGTGTTTAGAATTTCCCTCTGGTCCGTTTAGGCGGCTGTAACAGAATACCATAGACTGAGTGGTTTATAAGCAACAGAAATTTATTTCTTACAGTTCTGGAGGCTGAGAAGGTCAAGATCAAGGTGCCAGCAGGTTTGGTGACTGGTGAGAGCTTACTTCTTCATTCATAGAGGGCCATCATTTTGCTGTGTCTTCACATGGTGGAAGGGGTAAGTGGGTGCTCTGGAATCTGTTTTATAAGGGCTCTAATTATATTCACAAGGATGCCCCCTATTATTATTGTTATGGCCGTATCACCTTCCAAAGGCCTTGTCTCCTAATACCATCATGTTGAGGGGTAATTTTCAACATATGAATTTGGGGGGATACACGTACATGCAGTCTATTGCACACTGAGCATAGAAGCAATGCAGAAATAGAGATAAAATATCAACATTATTAGATAAAAGGAATTGGGGAACAGACTTAGATTGGTAGCCACATACTTCCTGGTGGGTCCCTCCCCCATGGTAGATTTACCATGTAGAACTGCCCTCTGCAGGGCCAGAGCTACTCTGGAGTGGATCACGGGGAGGCCAGGATCATATCATCCAGAGGATAATCTCTCTAAAAGGTCCTTCTCCAGCATCGCTGATCAATGAGTGTCGCCTCCTTCCCAGGGGAGATGGAAGGAGTGGTTCATGGATGGGAATTTCTTAGGCAGTTTGGATTGTTGGAATACCATGGACTAGGTGCCTTAAACAACACTTCATTTCTCAGGTTCTGGAGGGTGGAAATCTGAGCCCAGGTGTCAGCATGGTGAGATCCTTGGTGAGGGCCCCCTTCCAGGTTAGGGCCGCACATTATATATATATATATATATATATATATATATTTTTTTTTTTGTCTTTTTGCTATTTCTTGGGCTGCTCCTGCGGCATATGGAGGTTCCCAGGCTAGGGGTCCAATCGGAGCTGTAGCCACTGTCCTACGCCAGAGCCACAGCAATGCGGGATCCGAGCCGTGTCTGCAACCTACACCACAGCTCACGGCAACGCCGGATCGTTAACCCACTGAGCAAGGGCAGGGATCGAACCTGCAACCTCATGGTTCCTAGTCGGATTCGTTAACCTCTGTGCCACGACAGGAACTCCTGTATTTCTTGATAGAAGAGAGATCTCCTATCTCCCTCTCTCTTGATAAAGAAGTTAATACCATCCTGAGGACCCACCCTCATGATCTCACCCAACCCTAATTACCTACACCACAGTAACTCCACATCCTTAACCCACTGAGCAACGCCAGGGATCAAGCCCATATCCTCATGGAGTTCTCTTGTGTCAAAGTGGGTTGAGGATCTGGCATTGTCACTGTAGTGGCTCCAGTCACTGCTGTGGTGTGAGTTCAGTCCCTGGCCCAGGAACTTCCATATGCCACAGGTATGGCCAACAAGCAAACAAACAAATAAGTAAATAAAATAAAGATTTAAAAAGACATATAACCCATCACAATATACAGACCTTATTCATTTCCAGATTTAAATAAACAATGAGAAAAAAATTTTTTTTTGTTTCTTTGTTTTTTTAGGGCCGCACCCACAGCATATGGAGGTTCCCAGGCTAGGGGTCAAGTTGGAGCTGTAGCTGCCAGCCTACACCACAGCCACAGCAACATGGGACCGAGCCACATCTTTGACCTATACCACAGCTCACAGCAATGCCGATCCTTAACCTGTTGAGCAAGGCCAGGGATCAAACCCATGTCCTCATGGGTGCTAGTTGGGTTTATTAACCACTGAGCCACGACGGGAACTCCAAAACAATTTTTTGAAACGTCAGGGAAAAATGAACATTGATGAGATATTTAATGAAACTAAGAAATTATTGCTACTTTTTTAGGATAGGTTAATTCTAGTGTGGTTCTGGCCATATATATATGTATACATATATATATGTATATGTATATTGACAGCTTGGGTCCATGCTATGGTGCAGGTTTGGTCCCTGGCCTGGGAACTTTTGAATGCCATGAGTGCAGCCAAAACAGAAAAACAAAAGAATATGCTATCATTGTAAAAAAAAAAAAGTGAAAAGTATATTTTCATGGTAGCTTATATTAAAATATTTGGAAGAAAAATAAGAAACCAACAGCAGTAGCTACTTCCTGGGGTGCATAAAAACTAGATAGATGGACAAACAACCCCATCAAAAAATGTGCAGAAGATCTAAACAAACAATTCTCCAAAGAAGACATCCAGATGGCAAAAAAACGCATGAAAAGATGTTTAGCATCACTAATTATTAGAGAAATGCAAATCAAAACTACTATGAGGTACCACCTTGCACCAGCTAGAATGGCCATCATCAAAAAGTCTACAAATAATAAATGCTGGAGAGGGTGTGGAGAAAAGGCAGCCCTATTACACTGTTAGTGGGAATATAAATTGGTGCAACCGCTATGGAAAGCAGTATGGAGGTTCCTCAAAAAACTAAAAATAGAATTATCATTTGATCCAGCAATCCCACTCCTGGACATCTATCCATTGAAAACCATGACTCAAAAAGTACATGTACGCCAGTGTTCATTGCAGCACTATATACAATAGCGGTGGACAAAGGAGTGGATAAAGCAGATGTGGTACATAAACACAGTTAAATATTACTCAGTCATAAAAAGGTAAGAAATAATGGCATTTGCAACAACATGGATGGACCTAGAAATTATCATGCTGAGTGCAGTTGTGCAGTGAGATACCACCGTCATATGGTATCACTTATATGTGGAATCTAAAAAAAGGATACGATGAACTTCTTTGCAGAACAGATACTGACTCACAGACTATGAAAAACTCATGGTTTCCAAAGGAGACCGGTTGGGGGATGGGGGCATGAGCTGGGGGCTTGGGATGGAAATGCTATAAAATTGGGTTGTGATGATCATTGTACAACTATAAATGTAATAAAATTCATTAAGTTAAAAAAAACTAGATAGATGGTACAATTGAGGTGGAAAGAGACTTTTTTTTTTTTTTTTTTTTTTTTGTCTTTTGTTGTTGTTGTTGTTGCTATTTCTTGGGCCGCTCCCGCGGCACATGGAGGTTCCCAGGCTAGGGGTTGAATCGGAGCTGTAGCCACCCGCCTACGCCACAGCCACAGCAACGCGGGATCCGAGCCGCGTCTGCAACCTACACCACAGCTCACGGCAACGCCGGATCGTTAACCCACTGAGCAAGGCCAGGGACCGAACCCGCAACCTCATGGTTCCTAGTCGGATTCGTTAACCACTGCGCCACGACGGGTACTCCGGAAAGAGACTTTTGACTGTATGCGTTTATAAATATTTTAATGTTTGAACCACAAGTAATATATTCAGAAGCTTAAATAAATACTTTTTTTTTTTTTTTTTTTTTTTTTTTGCTTTTTAGCGCCATACTCACGGCATATGGAAGTTCCCAGGCTAGGGAGGGTTCGAATCAGAGCTGCGGCTGCCGGCCTGCACCACAGCCACAGCAATGTGGGATCCAAGCTGCATCTGTGACTTACACCACTTAACCCACTGAGCAAGACCAGGGATCAAACACGTATCCTCATGGATACTAGTCGGATTTGTTTCCACTGTGCCACGACAGGAACTCCAGTGCTGGATCCTTAACCCACTGCACCACAAGAGAACTCCATAAAATGCTTTCTAGATAAATAAATCTCTAATAAAGCATGTAATCTTGGAATAATTTTGAAAGATTATACTCAAAGCTCAGTGCCTCAGAGCACAAAGTGCTCCAGTGGAGAATCATTTTGAGGTTTGCTCCATTTGACCTCTTTACCCCTTCATCTATAATAGTCTATAGAACAAAAAAGAAAAAAGTAAGCGGTTGACAGATTATGTTGCAGTTTTTTTGTTTGTTTGTTTTTTGTCTTTTTGCCATTTCTAGGGCCGCTCCCGCGGCATATGGAGATTCCCAAGCTAGGGGTCAAATCAGAGCTGTAGCCACCGGCCTACGCCAGAGCCACAGCAACGCGGGATCCGAACCGACCGCGTCTGCAACCTACACCACAGCTCACAGCAACGCCAGATCGTTAACCCACTGAGCAAGGCCAGGGACCGAACCCACAACCTCATGGTTCCTAGTCGCATTCGTTAACCACGCGCCATGACGGGAACTCCATGTTGCAGTTTTGAATGTCTGTTTTTAAAAAGTAGATAACTTTGAAATTAAAGCAAATAAAATAATAATAATGATTTAACTATTCATATATGTTTATAATGAATGCCCTTAGCCTTTCCCTTTTTCCTTCCTAAAATTTTTGTGAATTAAAAAAATCTGTGAAGGAACTCCCATCGTGGCACAGTGAAAATCAATGCGACTAGGAACCATGAGGTTGCGGGTTCAATACCTGGCCTTGTTCAGTGGGTTAAGGATCCGGTGTTGCTGCGAGCTGTGGTGTAGGTCACCGACACGCTTGGATCTGATATTGCTCAGACGTAGGCCAGCAGCTACAGCTCTGATTCAACTCCCAGCCTGGGAACTTCCGTATGCCATGGGTGCAGCTGTGAAAAGAAAAAAAAACAAAAACGCAAGCGTTATTAATAGTATTATCAAACTGGAAACTCAAATGTCCACAACAGTAGAACAGATGAATTGTGGCAGTAGAATAGAAAAATTGTGGCATATTTGTAAACTGCAGGAAGGACCTCTAGCTATGTATGATATGGTGAATCTCACAATCTTGAACAAAAGAAGCAGGATGCGAGAGAATGCATACTGTAAATTTCCAGGTATGTAAACTTCAAAACCAGGCAAAACTAATCTACGGTATCAAAGTCAGGCTGATGGTCCCCTTTGAGGGAGAAGGGGGTGGTAATGACTGGAAGGAGACATGAGGGAGAAGTCCGAGGTTCTGGGGATGTTCTAATTCTCCATCAGGGTGCTGGTTCCACAGGTAACACAGGTGAGGTGATGCTGCAGTTTCATGGAATTCCACTCCTCCGATTTGTCCACTTTTATGTGTTATATATCTTTCTTTTAAAATTTTATTAAAACTGTATTTTAAGATGTTGGAGCTCCTGTTATGGCTCAGAGGGCTAAGGACCTGATTTGTCTCTGTGAAGATGTGGGTTCGATCCCTGGCCTTGCTCAGTGGGTTAAGGATCCAGCATTGCCTCTGTAGGTCACAAATGTGGCTTGGATTCAGTGTTGCCATGGTTGTGGCTTAGGCCCCAGTTGCAGCCTGGATTTGACCCCTGGTCCAGGAACTTCCATGTGCCTCAGGTGGAGCCATAAAAAGAAACAACAACAAAACTAAATTTTAAAAGGTCAGTGAGGAGAACCTGTTTAATTACCCAGTGGTTGCCAAAATTATGCATTGTACTTCCCTGAAGTTCTTTTCCTACCATAGAAGTTTCAAATGTAAAAAGAGGCAAGCCTAATATTACAGTAAGCTTTCCTTTAATTAGATCTGGTATTATTTATTTCTACAAATCTTTCATCTGGAAGATTGCATTCAGTATGAAAATAATGTAATCATAAAAATAAAATTTTGAGAAAGAGAAATAAGCAAAACCCCTTAGTATCCCATCAATTTAAACACAACTTATTTTTTATTTTAACACATGGTTTTTTAATCTTTCTTCCTCTACAGACATTCAGATGGTCTTAAATTTAGTGAGATAACTGTATTTCTTTTCGCATTCAGAGTTTTAGTTGCTTTCTCTACAATTTTTTTTCTTTTTTTCTTTTTTGGCTGCACCCACAACATGTGGAAATTCCTTGACCAGGGATCCAACCTGAGACACAGCAGTGACTTGAGCCATTGCACTGATGCCAGATCCTTAACCTGATGCACCACAAGAGAACTCCAGTCTCTGTGTTTCTTAGCCAAACATCCTAAATTCCTAAACTTGGCACAGCGTGGGTCAGATGATTATGCCTGCATCACTCAGCAAAAAGGGGGGAGGGGGAGGAGGTGTTTCAGAAGTATAGGCATGACTTCTGGGGGACCATTTTTGTGAATGGGGGCAGTTTCCAGAGAAGGCGGAACCTATTGAGCTAGTCTCATCCAGAGTCCCACTCATAGGTCACTGTTACAAGGTATTTGTTGAATAAGTAAATGAAATGAGAGAATAATCTCATTAAAAAAAGCAGCTGTCCAAAGCTCCTACATAAGTCTTAGGGAGTTATTGGATAACTCACTCACTTGTCACTCTCAAAATCTAATCAATCTCCAAGCCCTGATTAAGCTTTCTTCCCTGTGTCTTATCAAATCCTTCCCCCCCTTCCATTGCAGCATCTCCACTCACCATTCACTCTGACTGCTCTGCCTCAACCTTCCCTCCTCCATTCCAGGCTGTTGACTGTGCCCAGAATAATCTTCCCACAACACATGACTTCCCTTTTGCCACTGTCACTCAATCTGTCTGAAAGCAAACATCCTCTTTCCATTGAAATAGGCTGTCCCTGGAGTTCCCATCGTGGCTTAGTTGTTAATGAACCCCACTAGTAACCATAAGGTTGCGGGTTTGATCCCTGCCCTTGCTCAGTGGGTTAAGGATCCAGCATTGCTGTGGCTGTGGTGTAGGCCAGCGGCTACAGCTCCAATTGGACCCCTAGCCTGGGAACCTCCATATGCCCCATTGCAGCCCTAAAAAGGCAAATAAGTAAATAAGTAAATAGGCTGTCCCTTTAGATAACTGTCAACAACACCACCACCCTCTTTCCATCACTTAATTCTTAAAACCTTGGAATTACCTCTGACCTTTGCCCTCCTCGTCACTCAGTATCTCATCAGTTACCAAGCAGTACTGAATTTTCCTTGATTTCCCCTAGGGGTCTTTTTCTTTTCTTTTGGCCATCTCCAGCTTAATTTAAGTCTGTGCAGCATGTCTTTCAAGGAGTGACATTAACATAATAAGGAGATGATATTTGGCTGGGGATCTGGGAATGCCTAAACCCTGCCTTGGCCAGCCATCTCCCCTTCCCATGAGGTCCCCGGGGGACATATATGAACAGGCAGCAATGACACAACTAGACAAAAGAGAACTTTATATTAGCTGGCTATTTGACCTCAAACCACAATGCAGAGGTCAGGAAAAACAGTTTGGACTCTAGATGTCTCTGTCCATGTTCCCCCATGGATGCCCAAATGTGAGTCTTAGAATCTTTTTTTTTTTTTTTTTTTTAGTTTATCTTACATTGTCCTCATAGAATCATTTCACGCTTTTTCAAAATTTTTCTGGCTGTTCCCAAGGCATGTGGAAGTTCCTGGGCCAGGGATGGAACCTGTGCCACAGCAACTACCCAAGCTACTGCAGTGACAATGCCAAATCCTTAACCGGCTGAGCCACAAAAGAATTCCACATCTTAGAATCTTACTGCCTAATGAACAAAAGGCCACTCTCAACAGAGAAAATCAAGAGAAAGATGAATCCACAGTCTCTTTGCCCAAAGGCTGGGGCTGTCCCAAGCTTTCCTCAGTGTACGGGGGTAGGGGGAGAGGCTGCTTGCTGGGGTGGCTCCAAGTAGGGCAAGGGCAGCCCTTGTAACCCCTTAGGGTAAGTTGAAGACAGAAGACTGAATCCACTCAGGCTGAACCTTTTACCCTTTAAAGGCTCTACCCTGAGGAAATGTAACTTAATCCATATTCTCCAATCTTAGTAAGCTTTTCTTCCTTCATGGGGTGGGGGCGGGGTGGGGTGAAATTTCTTGCTCATCCTGACTTCACACAGGGTGAAGAAGGGGAAAGTCTTGAGTGCCCCCTAGGGACCAGTGGCTCAACTCATATTTGGATTCCTGGTGAATCTACATTATTCCCATTTTGTTAGTACCTTGCACAAAATTGTCAAAAGCTATCTGTTGCATACTGAGTTATGAAACAGTTCCTAAGGAGGCCACTGGGACCTTCTACAGTCTGGCTCAGCTACCTTTTTTTTTTTTTTTGTCATTAGAATGAACTGGGGGTTATGGCAAACAGGGCAAGAATAGGAAAAGGATACAGTCATCCAATAAAGAGGTCACTTGGACCTAATCAAGGGGGGAGGGAGCCTGGGTGGTTACCAGATTTCTTCAGACCTCATAACCTGATCAGTAGTAGGTAAGGCATCATGGGAATCTAATCTACAGTGTAGGGTCTAGGAGAACCCTGTTGACAAAGCATCACATAGAAGGGACTGGCTGTTCACAAGAAGGCACAAGAATCTCTCTGACACATTCTGGCCAAAAATCAACCTCAGACTGCTGACACAGGAATCCCGATTCTCTTGCAAAGGTAAACCCAATAGGCTTGAGGCAGTAACCTCAATTTGCTTGGTACCGTGAATGTCATTTAACCCTAAGAAGGTTCAGAATTAAGTATGAGAATGATGAAATAAACCAGTTCCATAGTATTCACATTTTTGTGTTCACCTTAATTCTGAATAATTTGGCATTTTCAACGTTTGCAAGATTTAGGTAATGTTTTATATTAGAAAATCTGGGAGTTCCCGTCCTGGCTCAGTGGTTAACGAAACTGACTAGCATCCATGAAGATGAGGGTTCGATTCCTGGCCTCTCTCAGTGGGTTAAGGACCCAGCTTTGCCGTGAGCTGCGGTGTAGGTCGCAGACTCGGCTCGGATCCCGAGTTGCTGTTGCTGTGACGTAAGCAAGCAGCTACAGCTCTGATTTGACTCCTAGCCTGGAACCTCCATATGCCGAAGATGCAGCCCTAAAAAGACCGCAAAAAAAAGAAAAAGAAAAAGAAAATCTGACAAATCAGCCTCGTGATTCCCATCTAAAATAAATAATTGAATAATTGATTTTAGACTTGTATTAGAGATTTTTACAAGTGTGCAAATAATAGAATCTGACATTCACTATAAGTTTAATATATTATATTTATAAGAGTTATTTGATTAATGGCTACTTGCTAGATGTCTGACTGAGAGCAAGTAACTTGAACTTTTTGCCTTGGTTTTCTTACCTGTAAAATCAGTAAGATAATAATGGATAGGGTTTCATAAAAATTAATGAATTCATACAAGAGCTTGCAATAGTGCTTGACTTTTAGTGAATACTCAATAAGTTGGTTATTGTTGTTATGTATACAAGAAGGTTTTGTTTGTTAGATCAGATATTTATTTATTTATTTATTTATTGGCTGCACCTACTGCATATGGAAGACAACTCTAGATCAGGCAATTTAAATGCAATATTTAAAAGGCAAAGTGAATATATTCCATATATAAATGCTGTTTAAAATGTTTAGGGAAGGCGTTCCCGTCATGGTGTAGCCAAAACGAATCCGACTGGAACCATGAGGTTGCAAGTTCGATCCCTGGCCTTGATCAGTGGGTTAAGGACCTGATGAAGTGTGGTGTAGGCCAGCAGCTGTAGCTCCGATTGTACCTGGGAACCTCCATGTGTCATGGGTGCAGCCCTAAACAGCAAAAAAAAAAAAAAAAAAAAAATCGTTTAGGGAAAAAGCATTGAGGGAAATTTATTAATGTTATAAGCGAAATAGTTATTTAAGAGAGTTTAGTGTGGAGTTCCTGTTGGCTCAGCAGGTTAAGGATCTGGGCTGTCACTGCAGTGGTTCAGGTTGCTGCTGTGGCACAGGTTCCATATCTGGCCTGAGTGTGGCCAAAAAAAAAAAAAGAATTTAGTGTATTTCAGTTGAACTGAAAGAGCATTAATCAGCCCATGTTTGATTGATTAATCAGTCTAGAAGGACAAAGCCCATGTTTCCCACTGTAACCCCAGCACCAAGGAAGGCTTTGGTACACTGTAGATACTCAATAAATATGTGTTGAATTGAACTGTGAAGAAATGTAAAAAAAGATTTAAGACATTATAACCCACAGACACTGATTTGAGACAGGGATCACAGGAGGAGGAGCTTTGAGGAAGGTCAGGCTTTAACCTGTTGAACTTGCAGCATCCATATGAAATGAGACCCTGATCACAGTTTCAAGTCTCATGTACAGGGCAGACCCTTGAGAAACAGTTTGGAGGAGATCTATATTACAGGGGATCATCAGCAGAGCTTGGGTTCAGGGAAAGAAGGGCCCTGTGAAAATGGAATTCCTGTTGTGGCTCAGTGGGTTAAGAGCCCAGCATAGTGTCCATGAGGATGAGGGTTTGATCCCAGGCCTCATTTGGTGGATTAAGGATCCAGCATTGCTGCAAGCTATGGCTGTAGGTCAAAGATGTGGCTTGGATCTGGCGTTGCTTTGGCTGCGATGTAGGCCGGCATCTGCAGCTCCAACTGGAGCCCTAGCCTGGGAACTTGCATATACCACAGGTATGGCCCTAAAAAGGGGAAAAGAAAAAACAAAAAAACAGATAAAAAAATAATAAAAGTTGTTACATGGGAGTTCCTGCTGTGGTACAGTGGGTTAAGAATCTGACTGCAGCAGTGTGGATGCTCGGGTTTGATCCCTGGCCAGTGCAGTGGGTTAAGGATTCAGTGTAGTTACAGTGGATTCATTCCCTGGCCCGGGAACTTCCACATGCCCGGGGGTGCAGCCAAAAAAGAAAAAATAAAAAAATAAATTTAAAAAGTTATGTTAACACATCAAATATCTTTTTTAGAAAAGTAACAGTAGTTTCCCTTTCCCTCTTCTCCAAATCACCCTCAGGAATTAAAAAAAAAAAACCCTCACCCCAACATTTCTAACCTTATTACACACTGCTTTCTTACACAAATCCCTTGTTTTGGCATCCCTTGAATATGCTCCCCAGCTTTTTGGGGAAGTCCCCAGAGATATTTACAAGTGCTCAGGAACATTCACTCATCACGTCTCCAGCACAGCAGCCATCATTGCTCACACCTGCATCTTGTTTTGTTTGTTTTTGCTTTTTAGGGCCACATCCTAAAAAGGAGGGTCCCAGGCAAGGGGTCCAATTACAGCTACCGTTGCCAGCCTGAGCCACAGCCACAGCAACGTGGGATCCGAGCTGCACCTGTGACCTACACCACAGCTCACGGCAACACCAGATCCTTAACCCACTGAACGAGGCCAGGGATTGAACCTGCAACCTCTTGGTTCCTAGTCAGATTCGTTTCCGCTGCGACACGATGGGAACTCCACACACCTGTATTTTGTACCAAGCAGTTTACATGATGAATGGTAATGGGGAAGAGCTAATAATACCCAGCACTTACCACGTGCTTCCTGGGTGCCAGGCACCGTTCCAAGTCCTTTAGGAGTATTCCCTCTTGACCTCCATGTCACAGGTAAAGAAGACAAAGCTTATGTGAAGCCACTGCTGAAGTTTCCTGGTAGGAAGTGGTACAGCCAGGCTTTGAACTGGGAATTGGACTCCAGCACCCATGTTTTGATGTCTCATGCCTCCCCAGTAGAGGCCGGTGGCCTCTGAAAGTATGGGCAGTGGCCACTGGGGCCAGTGCTCTCTGGAAATGAAGACCCTGCCTAGGCCAGCCCTTGATGTCCCCAGCATCAACCCTCCCCCGAAGTTGCTCACAGGGCCAGCTTCCCATTCATCCCTATGGGGTGGGGGCTGCACACATTCTTAAGTAGAGATGGGGAGGCTGCTTCTCTTGGGACTCCCCGCAGTTTATCAGTGAGTCCTGAAGAGTCCCCTGTGAGAACAGCTGCCTCAGCTCATCTCTCTGTTTCTCTCTCCCCCTAGGAGTTCCCATGTAACTTCAGTTCTGACTCTCAGAGTGCTTACTATCTGTATCACCCCTCATTTGGTACTTACCACGTGCTGTAATTTTTTTATAGTCAATCAAATGACCATGGCTCACAGAAAGCAAAGCCAAGTTGGGAATCTCCTGCACTGCCCAGGCTGCTGGGCTCCAAGACATTTCTCAAGGGTCTAAGCTTCCTTTTTAACTTGCTCTGGGCCCCAAGGTTATGGCATTTCGAGACATTTTTTTCTTAATGCATTTACTACCTACCCGTATGGAGTTTTCTCCCCATATTATACTGTTTACAGTTTCTGTCTCCCTTGTGCAAAACATAATCACTGTAACTTTGTTGCAATATAGTTTTTCTTTAATTTGTTATGGTAGATTTTTCTGCCTTTTTTCTGAGATTGATTCTAGAATCTCAGGTTATTTTTAGCCTTTTGGACAGATCAACTAAGGTTCCCAGGCTCCCTTGTCTTAGGTAAGTGCAGTGGCCCTCTGAATCCACAGGTTCTACATCTGTGGATTCAACCAATAGTAGATCGAAAACATTTGAAAAAAATTTCAGAAATTTCCAAAAAGCAAAACTTGAATATGCCATGCACAGGGCACCTATTCACACTGCATTTACATTGTACTAACAACTATTTGCAGTGCATTTACGTTGTATTAGGTATTATAAGTAATCCAGAGGTGATTTAAAGTTCACAGGAGAATGGGAGGATGTGGGTGGGTTATATGCAAACCCTACATATGCCATTTTATATAAGGGGCTTGAGCATCTTCAGATTTTGGTTATCCGTGGGGGTCCTGGAACCATTGGGTACTGAGGTCTGAAGGCTGTCTGTAATTCGTATTTCCGAGGAGGGTAGAAACAGAGGTCTCCCGCTATTTAAGGTCTACTGTGAAACTGGCCTTGCATGAGATGCTGGCCAAAATCCCTGCCCTCACAGGATTGTGGAGGATACATGACTGGAGAAGTACTGTGCAGAAAGAGTAATGCAGTGCTTTCAGTCTTTTTGCAACTGTAATCCCAAAATAAAGGCATTTTATAGCATGATCTAGCATAAACATACACATCTACATACATATATTTATATATCTGAAATAAGAATTTCATAGAACAAGAGTGTTACTAAGTTTGATGTTCTCTGATATTTTCTATTTCTTTTATGAAATGTTGGTCATGACTCACTAAGTTAATTCTGTGCTTCATCAGTGGGTTTCAACCTACAGTCTGAAAAAAGCTGGTAATGGTTAAGAGCACAATTCTGAGGTCAGGCTGATGGCTTTCAGGTCTGGCTCCACCTTTTACTATCTGAGTTTGAGCAAGCAATTTCTGCATACCCAGGTTTCTCCATCAGCAAAATGAGAAAATAATAATAGCAGTACCCATTTCATCAACTCCACTTGAGAATTAAATAAAAGAGATAATGTGTGTAAAGGACTTAAAATAGGGCCTGACACATTGTGAGGGCTCAATAAACATAGGTGGTAAGTAGTGGGTGTGATGATGGAAGGGGGAAATGAGGGAATGTTTCCTCGAAGGGACCTTAAGGAGTAGTTAGGATTTATTCATGTGCAGGTTTAAGCAGATGAATGGAAGGAGTAGAGAGAGAAGTTCTGTGCAGAGAGCAGCCCTTACACGAGTTATTAGCTGGGAGAACTTCCTGTCTTATGTGACCCGCCAGCTTCCCAGTTCAACTGTAGCCTGAGGGAGAAGTCTATGACAGTTGAGGGTAGAGATGGCAGCAGGGGGTGAGATTAGGAAGGGCCCTGAAGGCACCTCAAAGTATTTTAGACTAACTTATGCATAACCAAATGTTATTAAGGCTGTTAAGGAGAGAAATGACATGGTTTACTTTTTTTGAAAGATCATTCAAGCTGGAGGGTGAATGGATTGCAGAGGGCAAATCCTGTGACAGGGAGACCATGAAGGGTCTATTGCAGCTTCCTGATGAGAGATGACAGTTACCTGGACCACAGTAAAAATGACAGGGAACACCTATTTTAAAAGATCTAACCAGGAGTTCCTGTCATGGCTCAGTGGTCAACGAATCCGACTAGGAACCATGAGGTTGCCGGTTTGGTCCCTGGCCTTGCTCAGTGGGTTAAGGATCCAGCATTGCTGTGAGCTGTGGTGTAGGTTGCAGACGTGGCTCGGATCCCACATTGCTGTGGCTGTGGTGTAGGCCAGTGGCCACAGCTCCAATTAGACCCCTAGCCTGGGAACCTCCATATGCTGCGGGAGCAGCCCTAGAAAAGGCAAAAAGACAAAAAGACAAAAAAAAAAAAAAAAAAAAAAAAAAAATCTAACCAGATAAGGCACTTGAGAGAGGAAGGAGTGATGGATCATTTGTAGGTTGCTGGCTTGAGCACTTAGGTGGTAAGTGGGGATACTCAGTCACTTTCTTAGAAACACTGCATAAAAAGACGTGTTTTTAGTTATGTTGACTTTTGAGGTAAATGGAATATTGTTGAAAACTAAGGTGTCCTGGTCTTGTTAAACTGTTTTTTGACATCCTTTGAGATATTTCGTAATTCCCTAAAGCACCGGTTCTTAAATTATGGTATGCATGGCAATCACCGGGAGAATACTGTGTATTTGGGGATGGGGTGGGGTGAGAGGGGGAGTGTTAAAAATGTGGGTTCCTGGGCTAAGAAACCAGGATTTTGGAGACACCCTTTGGAGCCCAATATTTAAATCAGCCTGAGTGACTCTGATGCAGGTGATCTCCGCACAATTTAAAAAACAATGTTGTGATGATCATTGTACAACTATAAATGTAATAAAATTCATTGAGTAATTAAAAAAAAAAAACTAACAAAAACTACCTCTCCCGAGTCTCTAACATTAGTTTTTCTACTACTCTACACCCCTCCCTACTTCTCAGGCATGGGGGTTCCTATTGCCTCTGGCTTCCTCCACTTATCATATAAGCTCTGAGTTCGTCTTCCTAAGAGGCGTACCTCCAGCGCGCCCAGAACAATATGCGGCACAGAAAGGGCCCTCTGGAAATATTCACCGGCCGAATGAATGAGCGAAAACAATGTATTGCTTTGCACAAAAACTTTTGCTTTTAAATACCTAGGCAGGGTTTGAAAGAGGGAGGCAAAGGTCATTCCAAAGAGAGGGTGAGGATGCGAATGGCAAGGCAGCGCCGACAAAAAGGCGGGGAAGCCCCCTCTCCGGTTGTCTAGGAACCCTCTGGAGGTCCTAATTCCCGGGGGTGGGGGGGCGAGAAATGTGACTATTTCCAGATTAGCAACCATCTTGGGCCGCCCGCGTTATTTCTCCGGGGCGTCCACAGAAGAATAACGCAGCCCCTTCCGTGATTCCAACCCCATCCAAGCCTCGGAAGGGCAAAGTGAACAGGCGGAGGCCACAGGGGGCGACGGGGGCCGGAGCCCGAACCCCTCCGGGAAGCCCCGCCAAGGCAGCGCCGACCTCCCCATCATGGCGGCTGCCGGGCGGGGAAGCCTAGCCCGTGCGTCGCGTGCGTGCCTCCTCTCCCTCCCCTCCCCCTCCTCGGCGGCGGCGGCGGCTTAGGCGGCAGCGCTCGCCATTGCCGCTGGTGGCAGGAGGCTGCGAGGAGCCGGCGCGGTCGCAGTCTCCACGGCGCAGGCCCACGGTAGCGCAGCCGCTCTGAGGTGAGTGCCCTACCGCGCAATCTCCAGCTATTTCAGCCCCGGCGCAGCCGCAACACGCCGCCCGCCCGCCGGCCGGCCGGCCCGCCCCGCAGCCGGCACCCTGCCGCCCCCGGCTCCAGGCCTGGGCCCCCGCCGGATTCGGCCCGCCTCGGGCGGGGGGCCCCGGCCCGGCCCAGTCAAACCGCCACCCCGAGGATGCGCAGGCCGCACTAGGCCCCAGGCGTCCTGGCGGGCTCGGGAGGGAGGCGCTGCCCTCCCGAGAGCCCCAGGGTTCCGGCCTCCCCCGCCGCCTGAGGCTCTCGGGGCCGCGGCCTCCTGTCCGCCGTGGAACCTGGGGCCCGGGCTCGGCCTTCCCGCGGGTTCGGGAGCGAGAGGCCCGGGAGCGCGCCGGCCTGGGAGCGGGAGGTGGGCGGGCTGCGCGGGACCGGAGCCGCAGCTCCCAGCTCGCCTCTTCTGCCCTTCTCGGGTCTGGTCCGCGGGCGGCGCGGCGGGTTGGGCCGGGGCGCGGGAGTCGCTGTCTCCTGCGGGAGAGGAGGTTGGCTCTTTGGGCGACCTCCGAAGCTTCTCCCTCCGGGGTGGCGTGGGCTCGTTACCCAGGTAGACTGGGGGACGCTGGAATATGGCGCGTTGCCCACCTTCTTGCAAGTTAGGAGGCGGCAGCGGCGGCTGTTCCAGAAGGAGGGCGCAAAATCCTTTTGTACGCAGAAATAAGGAGCGACATTGTGTTTTCTTCTCCAGCTGAGATGCTGCCGGTGGAGGGGCCTCTGTTCTTTTTAGGCTTAGGGTGGTGGTCCCCTGGGTGAGGGACAAGGGGGAGTGGCGCGACCCCGGAAAGGTACCGGACCTTTGCCACTGGAAAGGCAGGGGCTCTAGAAGTCCTTGTGCATGGGTATTATCCCACATCCCCAGTCTTTCAGGGGAACTCAAGGGTTTGCCCTTGCATGTTACCCGCTTAACTGGGCAATGATGTCCACCGCCTCTCTCACCTGTTGTGTCGTTGCTTCTGGTCACAAAGTTTCCACAGTGCATCTGACTGTGCCCATCAAAACTTGAGGTTGTTTAAAAATCTTAATTTTTTTTAGGGCTTCAAATGATATCTGGCCAAGCCATTTGGAGGAGCTGTTGCCTGGTCTCCTTTCTTAAGCATTAGATTAGAATATATTAATTGCTTACTTGAGAGCTGGTGTTGGTCGTGTTTAATTCTTTCAGAGCAAAATTCGCATTTTCCCAAGTGTGTAGAAACAATGTATTGGGAAATTCTTAAGATAAAAGGTGAGCGAGCCTGTCAACTCGGACAGTGCTGCAGGAGAGTGGGCATGCTCATCTTGTACCTTTTGTCCCAGGGAGGGCATCATAGGAGGGGTCACAGCTCACAGTGATCTTTTCCCCATTTTGTCTCCATCCAGCTTTTAAAAAATTCCTTTTCCTTTGGCCTTAAACAGTAAGTTATTGGGTTGTTCCTCACTCCAGGAGGGGGGGTGGGAAGGGAGGCGGCTTAGAAATGCTGGGTTCTTTTTCTTTTTTTTTCTTCCCTTAATTGGGTAGTAGTAGCCTGACTCCCTAAGATTGTATTTGAAAGTTCTTGATGTGTCATCCCATAGGTGGTGAAAATATGGCTAGTTCTGTCTGTGCGTCTGAGTGTAATTTCCTTATTCTATGAGTGCAAAAACAAACATAACAATTACCATATGTAATGTAGAATACTTATTTTTAACTTGGGTCTAAAATTGTGCAGAAATTTTTGCTTAGGAGTCAGTGCTCATATTTTCATTTGAGGGATGGCGGGAAGGGTTTCTTATTCCCAAGCCAGGAGTTTTCATGGAAATAGTTTTCTTGCCAGGTTTTAAGGAAATTAAGTTCTGAATTTAAGGAAGTAACTATAGGAGTAGGATATAATGAGGACCCTTGTCTAGATACAGAGGAAATTAAAAAGAGAAAGGATTTCGGGTTTCCATCCCAATTCATGTATATTCCAACGGAACCCAAAATTGTAGGGTTTTTTGGTTTTATTAAATCACAGTTATATATCTATCTCTGATTTTTTAGGGAGCTAACGACCAACTTCCCATGATTTATTTACATTGCCTGTACATGATAGGTTCAAGCAGTATTCAGGAAGTATTTTATGTGAAATAATAAAAATGGGTGACTTTTAAGGGAAATTCAAGGTCCTTGTGGTCTGGGGTTATTTTTTTTTTTTTTTTTTTTTTTTTTTTTGTCTTTTGTTGTTGTTGTTGCTATTTCTTGGGCCGCTCCTGCGGCATATGGAGGTTCCCAGGCTAGGGGTCGAATCGGAGCTGTAGCCACCGGCCTACACCAGAGCCACAGCAACGCAGGATCCGAGCCGTGTCTGCAACCTACACCACAGCTCACGGCAACGCCGGATCGTTAACCCACTGAGCAAGGGCAGGGACCGAACCCGCAACCTCATGGTTCCTAGTCGGATTCGTTAACCACTGCGCCACGACGGGAACTCCCTGGGGTTAATTTTTAATACCTCTTATATGTAATAAAGCATTCAGTAAATGTTTGTTAAAGGGTAATAATGATAAACAGTAATTATTGAAATTTAAAAAAAATTTTTTACAAGTATTTGAAAAGACATGCTGATTTTTTGGTTTCTAGAAGGGACTATAAACTGTCAGCTTTTGGAAGGACACCCTACAGTCTCTGAAGAACAGGAAGTTATTGCATAGGTTCAACTTTTGTCATATATCTTTAGGCAAGCCCAGTCCTTTATGCTGCAGTGGGATTGTTCATCTACTGTAGTGCCACTCTGAAAAGTTGGAGGATAAGGGGAGAGGCCTCTGTGGGTTGTTGAGTCTCAGAAGTGTCTAACTCAAGAGTTTTGGTGTACTCTCTGGGTCTGTAATTCAGGAAATTTGATATTTAAATTTAGTTTATGTGTGACTGTGATGCTTATTAATACATATTTTAAAAGATTTGTAAAATCAATCTTACAGATAAGTACCAGTCTTTGATTTTGTAAAAAAAAAAATTCAAAAAATGTTTTGTATTGAAGGACATTTTCTGTTCTTTCATGTTTTCCTTGAGAGCTAAAGCTAGTGTTTTCAGCCTGAACTTACCCAGATAGAATTTTCCATCAATGCTTAGTAAAACAGCAATGAAAAAGAAACCCACTTGTTAAATTTATTTTAGAAACATTTTATTTAGATCAAGTCCAGTTATTATTTTTTTAAGGCTCTGATATATGTTAATTTTTGAGCATTATGTATCATATAGTTCCTTATTAACTAAGGTGTGGATTATCCATTTTTTTGGCTTTTCAAGTTAGTGCGTTTATCCATCAGTATATTTACTAAGGAGAACAGGCTGGAAGAGGAATAGTAAAGGAGGTGAAACAAATCAATTTCAGGTGTTTCCAGAAGATTATAACCACATTGAGCTTTTGGAAACTTTTAATCCTGGAGCAACAAGAATGCTTTGCCTGAAGTTATTTTGATGTAATATGGACAAAACTTAGAAAATGAAAAGGCTTTTGGACTGCTTAAGGAAAATAAGTAGATTATATATGCCTTGGAATGTATGTATTTTTCTTTTCTTTTTTTTGAAATAGATGTATTTTTCTGAAGTACGGTTTATAATTAGGCTAATATGTTTTCAGCCCCACTCGGTGCAATTTAGTTACTGAAGTGTCAAAAAGATTTCATCATGTGATCTTTACTTGTAAAATGTGATCATTTATATAACTGAAAAATCAGAAATACAACTTCATATTATATTTTTTACAAACAAACAAAAAACCCCAAAAAACAAAACTAGGCGGCCTTCAAGGCATGCTTGCCACATTTGTGATCTCTTGAGATCGGTCTGTGATGTATCATCAACAACAGTCACTTAGAAAATAAACTGACCATAAGGAATCTTCTCCAGAATTCCAGGTCTGGTAGCCTGCCTTATGAAACTGCTACCAAGCTATCAGATAATTTCTTGAGTAAGCCATGTCTAGTAAGGGAGAGGGGGGTGTGTGTGTGTGTTGGGGGAGAGTTGGTGGAGAGGGGGAAAGAGTACAAGAAAGAATACAGGTAAAAGAATATAGTTTTATAGATGAGGATGATCACTGGAATTTTGGGGGTGTAGTATTTTTAAAAGAAGCTAAAAGCTAACTTTTATGTGGGTCATCAGTTTGGTATGTACACTTTCTACTGTTTATAGTGTATTTAGTATATAAACATAATATTTAGGTTTGTTCATGTATGCCAATTTCTGTGGTTACAAATGTGAAAAGTTTAGCTGATAATTTGGATGTTTTCTTAACTCTTAATTGGTGCCTGTTAGATAAACTATTCCAGGCTTTTTTCAGAATCATGAAGAATGAACTTTGAGTAAATGTTAGATCATTTAAAAAAAAAAAAAAAAAAGAGCTTGTATTTTGCTGTTGGTAATTGTAAAGTCTATGCTTTTTAGAAGTTGGAGGATCTGTTTTACTGCTGCCACTGAATTGTAATGTGGTTAGACTGGCAGCTAAACCTACAAAGAACAAGAGGAAGTGAGGCAATGCCCCATGAGCTGTTGCTTAAAACTGAGCAGTGGACTAGAAATGGGGAGCTAGGGACTAGGGGATTTAATTCTTGTCTTGTGTTCAAAAGAGGATGAGATACACCCTTCACTGAGAAATAATCTGAAATATGTCCTGACTTTGGAGTTTTGTCATTCATTTACCAGACATTGATTAAAGACATACTATATTCCAGGTGTGTGCTAGGTGCAAGAGTAACAAACCATGGACTTGTCTATAGGAAAGAAAGATAAGGGTGCAACTAACTATAATAGAACTTGTTAAGAACTAAAACAGTGTAACGAAAGAAAAAGTCCTGGTGTGTCCTGGACTATAGAAGGAGGGAGGAAATTCTTCTGGGGAAAGGATGAGTGATAGAATACATGAGGTTAGAAAAGACTTTTCATGTAGTGGGTGTTTAAGTAGGACTTTGAAGGGTGAGTAGCTGTTTTATTGATGGGAAAGAAAAGGCTAGAGGAAGGGCAGTGATAGTCTGATTTGAGAAATAGCAAGTAGATTTCGCTGTACTTGGGCAGTAGTGGGAAATGAAGCTGCTGAGATTGTAGTCTGATTGGGAAGAATGTAGAAGAGTTAAAGATTATAGCTGGTTAATGGATGATGACGATGCCTCTAATAAGGTGGGGAATGTAAAGGGAGAACAGAATTGGAGGAGAAAATTAATAGGGTATGATTGTAGGTGTGGGAATCAAGATATGTCGAATAGTTTAGGTACCTGAAGCTTTGTACTGGAGCTCAAGGGGAAGTGGGGACCTTTTAGTAGATTTATGTTTGTTAATATAACATGTAGAAACTTTGGAAAGAGTATAGTATCAATAGGAAACAACTAAAGACAACCTTGGGTAGGTAGAATCTACCTACCTCTGAGGGTCAAGTGGAAGAAGAAAGGCCCGTGAAGGAAGTTGAAAAAGCATAGCTGAAGAGATAAATGGTATAGGGTTGAAGAAGCTGAGGATAGCGATTAAGGGAATTTTAACAGGGAATTTGGCAACTGGATTTGACAATTAAGAAATGAAATAAAATTTCTGCATGCGTTTGTGTGCACTTATGTATTGTTTTGCCATGAGTCATTCATGATAATTAAACATAATAGATTTCTAGAATATTGTTGAATATAAGGGTAGGGCCAATACAACCCAATTTAATAGATGACCCATGCTTAGAAATAGTCCTGTTACTCTCCTATCAAGGGAATTACAGCATTAAAAATTTTGGGAGGTTACTTAAATTTTAGCAATTAGAGTATTTGTATTTGAGCATATATAGTGTAGTTGAGTTTATAGTCTCTTAAAATGTAAGTTCCTTTTGAAGGATTTTGAGGTTTTGTGATCTTTATATGTTAAGTGCAAGATTTTTTAACTTGGGTTTTGTAGTTCTGGGATTCATAGATATATTTTGGCTGTGTGAACCTGACTGTCTGGAAATTGTTTGAAAAATTTTGTGTGTGCCTGTGTGATTTTTCTGGAGAGAGTGACTGTGACTTTTATGAGATTCTCAGTTTTTGACACAGAAAAGTTAAGAGCCTTTTTGGTAGTGTTAATGAGTAAGTGAGATGTTGGTTGTGTTAATTACCTGAAATCAGTTATCCTGACTGGGATGGGTCAAGCAAGGGAAAGAAATTTTGAGTAGGTGTCTTGGGTAAGGGACTTCGAGAAGATATAAGGTACCTTTAGGGAACAGGAGTAGGACCAACTAGGAGGATGGGAGGAATGCCAAAGCAAAGCTTAACCAGTTTCAGAATTTTGCCAAGTCATCTAGATTCCTTGCTTTTTTATACTCTAGGATTCACACTTGTACTATATATGGTTATCTATTCATGCACTATATACAACAAGCTTTGTGGCAGGATCAAATTATTAGTGTATTAAAGAGGAAGTGAGTTTTCTTTTTTTAAAGTTTTATTGAAGTTTAGTTGGTTTACAAGGTTGTGATAATTTCTGCTGTACAACCAAGTAATTCAGTTATACATGTACACACATTCATTCTCTTTCAGAACTTTGCCTAGAGCTCTCTGTGCCACGAGTCCTGTCGGCCAACCATTCCATTTCCCTCATTGTGCATATGCCAATCCCAAACCCCCAGTTCATCCCTCCCCCCAGAAAGTGAGTTCATAGACTGCACGCAAATTCATTTTTAAGTTGGCAGTTGCTTATATACACTTTGGAAAACTTCTAAAATGCACATGTTTCAAACTAGTGATCTGGGGCAAGACATTTATTCTCTCCTTGCTAAATTTTTCTGACCATGAAATGAAAACACCATTGGCTTATCTTATGGGGTCTGTTTGAAATCTGACAGTTTTGAATGTTTTGAGATTTAAGGTGGTATAATGGTAACAAATTGCTAGTGTTCACATTTCTTAAGCCATTGATAAAATCTGGAATTTTTTTTTTTTTTTTTTTTTTTTTTTATCTTTTGTCTTTTTGTCTTTTGTTGTTGTTGTTGTTGTTGCTATTTCTTGGGCCACTCCCGCGGCATATGGAGGTTCCCAGGCTAGGGGTTGAATCGGAGCTGCAGCCACCGGCCTACGCCAGAGCCACAGCAATGCGGGATCCGAGCCGTGTCTGCAACCTACACCACAGCTCACGGCAACGCCGGATCATTAACCCACTGAGCAAGGGCAGGGACCGAACCCGCAACCTCATGGTTCCTAGTCGGATTCGTTAACCACTGCGCCACGACGGGAACTCCAAATCTGGAAATTTAAGCAAATTATTTAATAATATTTCATATGGAACTTACTTAATTCCCAAAATATTTCATTCTGAAGTTTTAGATAATTAGTCATTTTTACTTTTTTCTTCTAATCTTTGGATCTTTTAAATTAGATTAGGAGAGGAAGTTCTGTTGTGGCATAGCTGGCGCACAGGTCACAGATCCTTGCCCTGGGAACTTCCACATGCCATGGTTGTGGCATGTATGCATGCTTAAATAAATAGAGAAAGGGAATGAAAGAGACAGTTTTGTCAGCTATCCTTGGATCTTGGGCAGTGATCTCCAGCTTTTGTTGTTACCCTTAGTAGTAAAATTTTGAGCACACATTCTTTTTTGGGGGCTGGGGTGGGGGTGCTTGCAGCATGTGGAAGTTCCCAGGCCAGGGACTGAACCCATACCACAGCAGTGACAATACCAGATCCTTAACCCATTGAGCCACCAGGGTACTCCTGAGCACACATTCTGAATCACGTTTATTTAAAATGATGTTCCTGTTATTGTACTGGTACATTTATGTGCTTTATAAAATATGTAGAAGATAGAAATTTTGAAGGGATGAGATAAAATGGGTATTTTTAAGTGTCTTGCTAACTGTATTAATGATGGTTCTGTAATTTATGTTTTATTAGCTTGTTTTTATAAATATATTTGCTCTTAACTCATGATTTTTTTCCCCTGTAATTAATGCCAGTTGGTAGTGTTTTATAGGATACCCTGTAAAGGTATTGGTAAATAAAAGAATTATAAGAATAAACATTGGGTAATCTTAGAATATTGTGTTTTGTAACTTGCAATTTGGCTTGTGTTTGTGGATTATCTTTACATTCATTAAGTCTAAAAAGAAGATACCCAGGTAGAAGTGGAGTATTTTCTTTGTTCATCGTTTTTTGGTCTTTTGTCTTTCATTAAACAATTGTGAAATAAAAATTTTAGGAGTAGATCTTTCATATAAAAATAATCACATTAAAGAACCAACCAGGGTTTGCTACATAAGGACACTATCATAGAATTAGTTTGCTGACCCAAAACTGGCCTTAGGAACTGAGTCTAGAGAAGAAATAATTCTGATATCACCAGTTAAGTGAGTGTTAATTTTTTTGTCTTTCTTCTTTACTCTTTGTATTTTTAAAAGTTTTTCTACATTGAAAATGTATTATTTTTGTTGTGAAAATTTTTAGAAAGAAAACAAAAAACCCCCAAATCAATGGTTATCTTTGGTTTATAAGCATAGGTGATTTTCGTTTTCTTGATGGCTTTTCCTGGAGTTCCTGTTGTAGCTGAGCGGGCTAAGAATCCACCTAGTGTCTCTGAGGATGCAGGTTTGATCCCTAGCCTCACTCAGTGGGTTAAAGAATCCAGTGCTGCCATACGCTGCAGTGTAGGTCACAGATGTGGCTCGGATCTGGCATTGCAGTGGCTATGGCATAGGCCAGCAGTTGCAGGTCCAATTCAACCCCTAGCCTGGGAATCTTTGTGTGCTGCAGGTGTGGCCCTGAAGAGACCAAAAAAAAAAAAAACAAAAAAAAAAACCCCACTGTGTGTGTATATATATATATATTTTTTTTGAACGAAAACGCATTGATTTCTGTAATCAGAAAAATAGACATAAATGTGAATATTAGATTTATAGCCCTATGGAGTCACTATCATATATTGGACATGTAACTTATCCTCACTGGGCCTTTTTCTTCATTTGAAAAATGAAGAGGACAAAATTGGTAAAGTTTCTTCTAAATAAAAACGACTTCTGAAATTCTGGGTCTCTGTTAGAACATGTTAAACAAATATATTTTATTAAGGTAAAAAGGCATGTATATGTGTTCATTATAGAAAAGCAAAGAGAAGAGAATTAAAAATAATTGTAAATCTACCATAATAGATAACTTCACAATATTTTAATTATATAGTTTTAGATACTTTCCTAAGTATATGTGTAGGTACTGGCGTGTGCATACACACTGCATATATGTGTACTGTATGTGATAATGTAGAGTAATACTCTGCATGCTGTCTTGAACCAGAAATATCTAAAAATGTTTGATTTGTCTTTCTGCTCTGAAGCATTCCTAATGAGGCAGTTATAAATAAATTTTTTTTTTTTTTTTTTTTTTTTTTTTTTGCGTTTTAGGGCCACACCCACAGCATATGGAAGTTCCCAGGCTAGGGGTCGAATTAGAGCTGTAGCTGCTGGCCTACAGCACAGCTCATGGCAACGCCAGATCCTTAACCCACTGAGCAAGGCCAGGGATCGAACCTGCATCCTCTTGGATGCTAGTCAGGTTCGTTTCCACTGAGCCACAACAGGAACTCCAATAAATCCATTTTAATGAAATATAAAAGGTATTTAAAGTTTCTGTCTAAATACAAATTTGTCTGGGGAAGGCTTACTGTCTGCTTCATGTGCTGTGTGGTTTTGCTGAGTTAAGGGTAACTTGGAGTAAGGGCGGAAGGGCTTGCCTGTGAAAGCTTACTTAGTGAAGAGTGAAAGCTAAATCCTGGGTTAACCTTAATTTCATTCACATATTAACTTGTTTTTTCTCCACTCTGCCCTAACGCTTCCTAAGTCAAGATTTTTATTTGTAGGTGGTTTCTGAAGTGAAGGAGCTTGTCTCAATATGTTACTGATTTTTTTATTTTACCCTGGAATCTTCTGAATTGTTACATTCCCATTGACAGCAAAGTGATATTAGAAGTAGCAGTCATATAATACAAAAGTGTTAAAAGTACTTTTCCCCCTTTGGCTTCCCTGAGGCATATGGAGTTCCTGGGCCAGGGGTCAGCCGCAGTTGTGAACTACACCACAGCTGCAGCAACACTAGATTTTAAACCCTCTGTGCTGGGCTAGGAATCAAACCCTCGTCTTAGTGCTCCAGAAATGCTTTCAATCTTACTGTGCCATGGGGGGAACTCATGCCTTTTTTTTTTTTTTTTTTAAAGCATATATTTCTGTGGGAAGTTCAAAAGATTTTATGTACATAAAATGTAAATATGTTTATAAATACAAATGCTGTGTAGTCTGATTCATGCTCTGTTTCAAGTATGTCATATGTATAATTCTAGTTTTATGTAAAGAATACTAGATCTTTCTCAAAATTAGCAAAGATTTTGTGCAGTGGATTCTCTTTCGAGTTAGTAATGTAAGGCAATTTTCCTACCTACTCATTAGTTCTGTCTTTAATCTTTCTGATAGCTGATTTGTTTTTTGTTTTTTTTTTTTAATATACAAAATGGAAAGCAAATCTTGAGTAAATTCCTTAGTTATCACAATTAACATCTAAACTAGTCTAGTCATTTTTCCTCTAAGTAGAATATCAAGCCTATGGAGGTTTGTGTTGGAAGAAAAGAAGTCTGATTTGTGTATACTCTTCCCTTCTACTTTGAAAATTAGGATCTTTTGCAGGAGCAAAACTTTATTATTTATGTTTGACAATAAGATGTTTTCAAGTCAGGAGTTCCCATTATAGCTCAGCGGGTTAAGAATCTGACTAGTATCCATGAGGATGAGGGTTCCATCCCTGGCCTCACTCAGTGGGTTAAGGATTCCAAGTTGCTGCAAGTTGTGGTAGGTTACAGATATGGTTTGGATTTGGTGTTGCTATGACAGTGGTGTAGGCTGGCAGCTACAGATCCAAATTGACCCCAGCCTGAAACTTCCATATGCCGCAAGTGTGGCCCTAAAAAGAAAAGAAAAAAAGATGCTTCAGTCAGGAGTTCCCCGGTGGCTCAGTAAGTTAAGTATCCAGCATTGTCACCGCTGTGGAGCGGATTCATTTCCTGGTCCTTCTGCATGCCGTGGGTGCAGCAAAAAAATAAAAGAACTGAAGTCTGTATCTTTCAGACATAGGGGGAGGTAGACGTTCTGGGGAATAAAAGGTACAAACTTTTTGCCTCAAACTTTTTTTTCCAGTTTTTGTGTCTGAAGGTTGTGAAAATAGTAGCTAATTCTAACTTGAGAATCCACCATGATGGATACTTCTCATTCTAAAGAAATCATTTTATAACTAAATGATATACAGCTAATGTCCTTTAAATAGGTAATCTTTGATTAGTATTAATAACCAAAGTAAGGTAGTGATTTTATTTAGCGTGATTTTGAAATTATCTTTATTAATTTATTTTTTGCTTTTTTTAAGGCCGCTCCTGTGGCATATAGAAGTTTCCAGGCTAGGAGTCAAATCAGAGCTACAAACCATGAATCCTTAACCCGATGAGCAGGGCCAGGGATCAAACCCACATCCTCATGGATACTAGTCGGGTTCATTATTGCTGAGCCACAGTGGGAACTCCTGAGATTATCTTTTTTAAGAATAATGACTTTATAATAAGAACTGTTTTACCTTAAAGATAAAAGAATATACAGCTGTTTCATGTAAATATGCATACTCAGATTTGGCCTACCAACAGAGGTTAAGAACTTTATATCCAGTAGCCTGACTGATATTTCTTGGATGCCTCAGATGTATTTCATCCCCAAATGAGATTTCCTTTTCAAACTTGACCCTTTTGCATGCTTTACCTCAGTGAAGGGTAAAAAAACCACTGTTTCACCAATTTTCTCAGATCAGAAACCTTGGTTTTTCCATATCATCACATTTTGTCTAGCTTTCTGTTTATTTTCATTTTATTTTTTATGGCCACACCTGCGGCATATGGAAGTACCCAGGTTAGGTGTCCAATTGGAGCTACAGCTGCTGGCCCTTGCCACATTCACAGCAACACTGGGTGCAAGCCCTATCTGCCACCTACACTGCATCCTGTGGCAATGCCAGATCCTTAACCTACTGAGTGAGACCAGGGATCAAACCTGCATCCTCAGAGTTCCTGTCATGGCGCAGCGGAAATGAATCTGAACGTGAGGTTGCGGGTTCGATCCCTGGCCTCACTCAGTGGGTTAAGGATCTGGCTTTGCCGTGAGCTGTGGTGTAGGTCACAGACTCGGTTTCGATCTCACATTGCCGTAGCTCTGACTCAACCCCTAGTCTGGTAACCTCCATATGCCATGGGTATGGCCCTAAAAAGCAACACAAACCAAAACCCCTGCATCCTTACGGAGACTGTCGGTTTCTTAACCCACTGAGTCACGACAGGAACTCACTGTTTAATCTAAATAAGCTCAAATTGTCCTCTTCATTTCCATTATTACCATTTTTTTTTTTTTTTTTGAGTTGCTGTTGTTTCCTGTTCTGTTGCAGTAACCTATAACTGGTCCACCTGTATCCACTGTGACTGAGCACCGGTCCATTCTCCTCATTGCAGGCAGGATTAGTTGATCTTTTCTAAATACGCAATTTGATCATGTCTGCCCATTCAGAATGAAGGCAAAACTTAATGTGGCTACACTTACTTTTTGGACTCTTTCGTATCAAACATGCTTCCCTAACCATTATTAGACCTTTGTTATTGCTGGTCCTTCTGCCTGGAAAGCTTTTTCCTCTCTATCTGGTAAAATCTTATACATTTTATTGAAATCTCTACCCAAGCATCATTTCCTCAGGGAAGTTTTACCAGATCTTCCCACCTACGTTTTCTTTCTCTTTTTTCTTTTTTTGGCTGCACCCATGGCATATGGGAGTTTCCGAGCCACGGACTGAATCTGAGACACAGCTATACCCTGTGCCACAATTGTGGCAATGCCAGATCCTTAACCCATTGCATAGGGCCGGGGATCAACCTGAGCCACAGCACTCTGATCCTTAACCTACTGTGCTACAGTGGGAACTCCAGGTGTACCTTGTTTTTGTACTTTTCTGTCACCATGTATGTCTATACACATCTCTCTCTTTTTTTAATCTTTTTTGGGCCACACTCGTGGCATATGGAAGTTCCCAGGCTAGGAGTCGAATCAGAGCCACAGCCATAGCAACATGGGATCTGAGCCACATCTATGACCTACACCACGGCTCACAGCAACGCTGGATGCTTAACCCAGTGAGTGGGGTCAGGGATGCAGCCTACATCCTCATGGATACTAGTTGGGTTTGTTAACCACTGAGCCACGGTGGGAACTCCTGTCCATGTCATTTTACATTAGTTGGTATGTTACTTGATGTATGTCTCTCTCTCCCACCAGATTATAAGCTTTATGAAAGTAGACATTAGTGTCCATCACCAAGCACAGTACCTGACACATAGCTGGTAGTATTTATTTGAATAAATGATTGTAGAAACCTTGTAAAATTCACTTGTAATACTTTACCTTATTACTAGGCTTTTGTGGTATCGTCTAATACTTTATAATTTTTAGAAACTTGGGATAGAGATTCTGAGTCAGCTTAGCTCTCCAAAGTTACATGGTCTCAGTCTCTTCTTGAACACATCCAGTGATAGGAGATCATTTTGGTTGATACTACCTACTAAAAGTCTGTTTAGTCTTTAGTACTTTAGATGGTTAGAAAGTTTAATTTCAACTGAAATTTCTCTGTAATTTTTACTTGTCTCTCTTCTGCTCTCTAGGACTTCTAAAAATACATAGAGTTCTTTTCTTTTCCTTTTCTTTGTCTTTTTAGGGCCGTACCTATGCGGCATATGGAGGTTCCCAGGCTAGGGGTCTGATCGGAGATAAAGCTGCTGGCCTACACCACAGCCACAGCAATTCAGGATCTGAGCCGCGTCCTCGACCTACACCACAGCTCACGGCAACACCGGATCCTTAACCCACTGAGCGAGGCCAGGGATCGAACCTGCAGCCTCATGATTCCTAGTCGGATTCGTTTCTACTGTGCCATGACAGGAACTCCCTAGAGTTCTTTTCTTTTTTTCTTTTTTTTCTTTCTTTTTTTTGCCTTTTCTAGGGCCGCTCCCACAGCATATGAAGGTTCCCAGGCTAGGGGTCTAATTGGAGCTGTGGCCACTGGCCTATGCCAGAGCCACAGCAATGTGGTATCTGAGCCCCGTCTGCAGCCTACAGCACAGCTCATGGCAACGCCAGATCCTTAACCCACTGAGCAAGGCCAGGGATCGAACCTGCAACCTCATGGTTCCTATTCCGATTCGTTAACCACTGAGCCACTACGGGAACTCCTAGAGTTCTTTTCTTTTAAAAAATAAAAAGATAAAGTCCTTTGAATTGTCTCTATTTTAGTTTAAGTATCCTTAGTTCCTTAAACCTTCTTGGAAAGGTAATGAGGTTTGCTGGAAAGATAATTAGTGTCCTAGGGCTACTATAACAAATTACCATAAACTTGGTGCCTTAAAACAACCGAAATTTATTCTCTCATAATTCTGAGGTCAAAAGTCAGGAATCAGGCTTTGTGGGATTACAGTCCCTCTGGAAACACTAAGGAAGAATCTGTTCTTTGCTTCTTCCAGCTGTGACTCCATGGGAACATTGTCTCCTACTCTTCTGTCTGGAATCTGTGTTGGCCTTACTCTTATAAGGATACTTGGCTTTAGTACCAAACTAGGTAATCCAGGATGACATCCTCTTGTCAAAATCCTTAACTTAGTTACATCTGAAAGAACCTATTTTTCCAAATAAGATAACTTTCATAGTTTCCAGGAGTTGGAATGTGGACATATTTTTGGGGGCCAGCATACAACCCCACTGCAGGGGCTCTGGGTTTAAATCTTGATAGTGCTACCTACTAACTTTTTGCATCCTTGAGCATTTTCCTTAAACTTTCTGAGTTTGAATCCCCTTAATTTTAAGACAAAGATAATACTACTTAATCATTGATATGAGAAGATTTAAGGAAAATTCGGGTGAAGTATTTGATACATGGCAGCTAACTCATTACATGTTGCCTTCCACATAACCAAACTCCTCTGACTCTAATGTACTTTGTCAGGGCCCCTATATAGCATGTGTGGCCTAGAAGCCAGCATAAGCAGAACTGGGCTGGTAAGCACAAACTGCAGTAGCTTCAACTCGTTCCGCTTTCTGGGTAGTGTATAGCCACTGATTAATGTAGCATAAATTTTTTTTTTTTTTTTTGGATTTTTAGAACCGCACCTGCGGCATATAGAGATTCCCAGGCTAGGGGTCTTATCGGAGCTGCAGCTGCTGGCCTAAGCCACAGCCACAGGAACACCAGATCTGAGCTGCATCTGCTACCTACACCACAGATCACGGCAACGCCAGATCCTTTACCCACTGAGCAAGGCCAGGGATTTAACCTGCAACCTCATGGTTCCTAATCGGATTTGTTTACACTGCGCCATAATGGAAATATGGTGCTGAGGATCAGGATACAAAACGACATTCAAAAACACACACAAAAAACACACTTTTTAGAGGACCTTATGCACATAAGCAATCATTTGTGGTTTTTTAAAGGGACATACACACATATTTTTGCTTAGCCTATCTTTAAGGATACATAAAAGTATTTTTTTTTCTCTATTTTTGATAGGCAAGGAACCAAATTCTGTAGCTTTCCATTACTGATTTGATTATGTGGGGTGCATTTCCAAGAGAATTGTATATTTTATAGTCCTTCATGAAAAAATTCTCTTTATAGGTTAATTTTATACCAGCAAAGTAAATAAGACCAGTTTTAGTTCAGGCCACTTATTTAGAAAATGAGTAAAGAAAAACTCATCAGTTCACATTGGTTTAACACATTATCTTGGTATTGCTTGAGGCCTTTTCATGCTTGCTAAATGAATTACTCATTTTGATTGTATTGACAGCAGTGCTAAATAAATTATTTCAAGAACTAGGTAGTATAAGTTTCCTTTAAATAAAGCTAGAATATTCAAGAATAGAAGGGTAGGCATAATATTCTACCTTGGGTTATTATTTGTAGAGTTTTTTCTTTTTTCTTTTTTTCTTCTTTCTTTTGTTACAGTGTAAGCCAGTGGTTCTTAATCTTTGGTCCTAAGGACCCTTTTCTTTTATACTCTTAACAGTTATCAACTTGAGCTTTTGTTTATGTGGGTTATGACTTTTGATACTTACTGTATTAGAAATTAAAACAATTTTTAAAAAATGTTTATTAATTTTAAAATAATAATCTACCCACTACATGTTAAACTAAGTAAAATATTTTAGTAAAAAGTAGCTGTATTTTCCAAAACAAAGAACAATTGAGTGAGAAGAGTGATTCAACAGTTTTTGCAAATCTCTTTAATGTCTGGCTCAACTGGATACTCCTATCTGCTTTTGCACTCAGTCTCCTGCAATATGTTGCTTTGGGTAAGGTAAAAGAAGATGTGGCCTCGCATCAAATATATAGTTGGAAAAGGGAAGAGTATTTTAAGAACCTTGTTAGATTATTGTGGATATTCTTTGATATTACACTAAAATTTAGCAGTGTTAATTTCTTAAAGGTGAATTGCAGTGTGGAGTCTGAAACCATATCTGTGCTTTGTTATGTTGAAATATATTGGTTTATCATGAGCTTTGAATGGCTCTTTTAACCTGTGCATGATTTTATAACCCATTTATCGGTCATTTAGAAAATATTAGTTTACTGAGTTAGCACATTCTCCAAATGTTGACACAAAAATCATATTCATTAACACTACCACTGGCCTCATCAGAAAAGACTTTTAAGTAGTGGAAAGCTGTCAAGCTCATGTGGCAGTTGCAAGTTTTCCAAATTCTAATTATCACCTGAAATACCAAATTTTATTGTCAACCAAATGCTCTCATTTGTTTTCCTTGAAGTGGTAGGCTCACTTTGTAATTTTTTTTTTTTTTTTTTTTTTTTGGTCTTTTTAGGGCTGCACAGTGGCATATGGAGGTTCCCAAGCTGGGGATCGAATTGGAGCTGTAGCTGCTGGCTTGAACCACAGCAATGTGGGATCTGAGCCATGAGCTGCTGGCTGCGACCTACACAGCAACGCTGGATCCTTAACCCACTGAGCAAGGCCAGGGATTCAAACCTGCGTCCTCATGGATGCTAGTCAGATTTGCTTCCAGTGAGCTACGACGGGAACTCCTCACTTTATAATTTTTGAGAACACATCTGTCAGTTACCCAGGTCTGAATAACCATATAGTTTGTCAGCCACTTGTTCAAGTAAAAATGGATTCCTTGAGAAAAAGTGGATAATTCAGTTTGCAGCTCAAAGTATGGTTTATGTGCTTTTCAAAACAGTTGCCACACTTCCAAATGTAGAAATGCCCTATACATACTTTCCAGTGGGTTATGCAGAGTAATAAAAAGACAATTTAAGGCAAAGATTTAATAAAATTAATAATTTTTACGCTTGCATTAACACATTCTTAAGTAAAATTGACTTTTTTTTTTTTTTTACTGTGAGTACATGAAGGTGAAGAATATAATGACTACTAGTACATTTTGGTGCCACTGCTTTATGTTTTGTTTTGTTTTAATGGCCATGTCCATGGCATATAGAAGTTCCCCGGTCCAGGAATTGAATCCAGGTCACAGCTGTAACCTACCAGATCCTTTACCCACTGTGCTTCACAGCAGCCCAAGCCACTGCAGTTGGATTCTCAACCCATTGCACCACAATGGGAACTCTGGTGTCATTGCTTTAAATTGTGCATCATGCCAGTAGTCTTACCCTACCATTTCTTTTGTATCATAAGTACAAATATAAGCACAGTGAGAAAAGGCAAAGAATGTCTTAGTTATTACGGAAGTAGTTTTGACCTCATTGATCTCTTGGAGAAGTCACAGGAATACCTAGGGTAAGTTCACTTGAGAACTGCTGCTATAAGCTATTTGAGGATTAAACTAATCACCTACAGGTCTCCCTTCAGTTTCTGGTCCTGGATTTTACACAGAAAAGTGCTCAAAAGGTACTTGTTTAACGAATGTGATACGATGACATTTAAACAGGATAGAACTCAGTGAATAAAATTGTGTAACTGCCTCCATCCATTATTGTGCATCATCCAGGCATTCTTGATCAGGCAGCTTTTCCACAGACATTGGTGAGAATAGGTGAACAAATGGAATATGGATGATAATGTACTTGGTAAATGCAAATGATGAAATAAAGAATTAAATATAAGTGATGTTGAAATTAGAATTAACTGACTTTAGGAGTACACAGGAAAAGCATACAGATATACAGGTTCCTACAGAGCCAACAATTTCAGCCTTGTTAAGTTTCCATTAATGAGTCCTCTACTTTTGGGTCCTTAACTTTGTAGTGGTTTAAGAGGATTTGAAGTAAGTTGAGTCTCATCTGAAAAGCAAACATCTCATTTACATTTCAATAGGTCACAGCCTATGCTTGATCTAGTAAAGTTTTTTTCAAAAAGGGTTATAGAAGATGAATGTTAAATCACTTTTTATGAAGAATAGTGAATAAAAGTATTGGGTTTATATAAACTGCAGACCAAAGTAGATAGTTTTATCTTTTTTCTCCTTTTTTAATTGAAGTATAGTTAATTTACAGTGTGTGTTAGGTTTTTTTTTTTTTTTTTTTTTTTTTTTGTCTTGTCTTTTTAGGGCCATACCCGTGGCATGTGGAGGTTCCCAGGCTAGGTAGGGGTTTAATCGGAGCTGTTGCTGCCAGCCTACACCAGAGCCACAGCAACGCCAGATCTGAGCCACATCTGTGACCTACATCACCGCTCACGGCAATGTCGGATCCTTTACCCACTGAGCAAGGCCAGGGATCAAACCCGCAACCTCGTTCCTAGTTGGATTCGTTTCCGCTGCGCCACGACAGGAACTCCCAGTGTGGAAGCCTAATCCGTTAGTTTCAAGTGTACACCACATTGATTCAGAAGCACATGTGTAGACACATATGTGTTTTTTCTTTTTCAGGTTCTTTTCCATTATAGGTTATTACAAAATATTGAGTATAGTTCCCTGTGCTATAAAGTAGATGCTTGTTGTTTATATTTTTGAAATATGTAGTAGTGTGTGATGTTAATCCTGAACTCCTAATTTATCTCCCCCTTCTCCCCCCCAAGGTAGTAGTAATTGAGTAATTTTCCTTTTTAAGGAAACCTTTCGTATGAATACCCTAGCATGTATTTTTGGGGGAAGGAATTGGACTGTAAGATGGTGTGATATATACCCTCTTCTTTTAGTGTGGAAGCCTAATCCGTCTTGCTATGTTTTGATAACCTCAGAGTTTGTTAAATAGTACTTCTCCTTTTGTTTTCAAATGATTTATTACAATCTATTTCTAGTTTACATCTAGGATGTAGGAATGGGCAATAAAGTTGGGGCAGAAATGGAAAGGAACGGTATTAGTTTTAAACCATCCCAGGTCTTTCTCCACCCCTCACTCCTAATCCCTATTTTTAAAAAACTTATTCCTGCTATTTCAAGTAAAGATTGTAAGAGATAATCAGGTATTTCTAACAATGAAAACTATGCTTTTTTGATTCATGTTAAAAGTTACTGAGTCTACTTTAAGAAGTTTCTTCAAACAGCTTATGAATTTACCTTATGTCCTTAAAAATCATTAATTCACATTGGCAATGGATACTACCAAAAAGTTGGATAGGATAGACATTACCTAAACTTTGGTGCTTATCAGACCTGTGTAACAACATGAGAGGGTTCAGCTAGTATAGGGTTGTGTTACTCCATTTGCGATTCTTGTCATGGATGCCATGTCCTGGTTAGAAACCATTTTATTTATTTTATTTTATTATTATTATTTTTATTTTTTGGTCTTTTTTTGCCATTTCTTGGGTCGCTCCCTCGGCACATGGAGGTTCCCAGGCCAGGGGTCCAATCGGAGCTGTAGCTGCCGGCCTACGCCAGAGCCACAGCTACGCGGGATCCAAGCCGAGTCTGCGACCTACACCACAGCTCACGGCAACACCGTATCTGTTAACCCACTAAAGCGAGGGCAGGGATCGAACCCGCAACCTCATGGTTCCTAGTTGGATTCGTTAACCACTGCGCCCCAATGGGAACTCCTAGAAACCATTTTAAATCATCAACTGGAAAATATAAGTCTGAAATTAATCTTATTTTTATTATGACATCCTTAAAAGACTAAATACTGTTTTAAAACTGACCAGTAAAAAAATCTGCTTTAAAACAGAGTTGTAAGTAGAAATGTAGAGTAAGGCGAAATTAAAAATAATTTATATATTACAATTCCTGAACAGATTTAATTTTGAGTTCTGTGTGTAAGGCACAGATTGGAATGGTTGCTGCAGATACTTTATGGGATACAGGTTTCAGATTGTTATTTGCTTGTAAATACACACATGAAAACTCACTTTGAGAATAACTGAGTTTTCCAAAGAATTTTCTCATTTATAAGGAGATACGTTTGTATCTATTATTCCTCTACTTATCCCAGTTAAGTAGTTTGAGGAGATTGGAGTTAAGTACTACTACTTTGGTATGACTCCAGTGGCTGTTGCCTTTAAGAATTTTTTAGGGATTCCTGTTGAGGCTCAGTGGAAGTCAGTCTGACTGGTATCCATGAGAGTGCTGGTTTGATCCCAGGCCCCGCTCAGTGGGTTAAGATCTGGTGTTGCTTCGAGCTGTGGTCTAGACTGTAGATGTGGCTCAGATCTGGCATTGCTTTGGCTGTGGTGTAGGCCAGCAGCTGTAGCTCCGACCCCTAGCCAGGGAACTTCTGTATGCCACACCTGTGGCCCTGGGGAAAAAAAAATTTTTTTTAATAATTCAGGCGTAAATAAGGATATAGAACAATATAATGACCATATAATACCATCTGTCTGCTACCCAACTTAAGAAATAAAATATCACAGATGGAGTTCCTGCTGTGGGACACTGAGTTAAGAATCTGACTGCAGTGGCTTAGGTTACTGTGCGTGCAGATTTGATCCCTGGAACAGGATAGTGGGTTAAAGAATACGGTGTTGCTGCAGCTGCGTTGTTGGTTGCAACTGTGACTCAGATTCAGTCCCTGGCCTGAGAACTTCCATATACTACTGGTGCAGCCATAAAATGAAAAAAAAAAAAACCACAGATAATACTAAAGCCTCCTGGGCATTCCTTCCTCATCTTGTCCCTTCCCAACTGTGACCATTATTCTGAATTCTGAATTTGATGTTTAATATTTCCCTGCATTTAGCAACCTTCCCTTTATGTGTTATATTCATGGGAAAGATACAATGACCCATGTGGTTATAGTTTACTCATTTTATGTGCTGTATAATATTTGATTTAATGGAGTGTGAAGGTAATGTATAATCTTTGTAGAGAATTTTGAAAATAAAAAATGAAGATAAATTTGTAGCCTTACCATCCAAAGATACCAGAGTTAATTTTTTCCCTTTTATTCCCCCCTTTGCACTTAAATTTATGTGTTTTGGGGTACTATTTAATATGAATGGGATATAGTTATGAATTACATAAAATTGCCAGATGTATAAGGGCTATAATCTCATTTTCATTGATTCTTAGTTGGCAAATGAAAAAAAAAAAAAAAAAGCTTTCCAAATCAGGTATTCTACATATATCTGGAAAATTTACTATCTGTTGATTGGCAGATATCGATGGCATATTTCTTAGTATGGAAACACCATATAAGTGGTATCTGGGAAGAGCTAGGTGGTATTATTTAACATGTTCTTAAAATTATCTGAGAGTAAACAAAATTATCAGATGCGATGCTTATCTCTTTAATATTAAGTAGTTTTTTGATTTTAACTATGAAAATGTGAAATGTTTAGGTATGCATCTAATATATACAAGATCTCTATGAAGAAACTACAAACCTGATGAAAGAAATCAAAGAGAACTGAAAGAGGTATTTCATATTCATGGATAGAAAGACTCAATATTGTCAAGATGTCAGTTCTTCCCAATTTCATCTACAGATTCAATGCAATCCCAATCAAGATCCCAGCAAGTTATTTTATGGATATTGACAAACTGATTCTCAAGTTTGTAAGGAGAGGCAAAAGAGCCAGAGTAGCTAATACAATATTGAAGGAGAAAAATAAAGTTAGAAGACTGACACTACTTGACTTCAAGATTCACTACAAAGCTACAGTAATCTGGGCAGTGTGGTATTCATGAAAGACTAGACAAACAGATCAGTGAAACACAATAGAGAGCCTAGAAATAGATACCCGTAAATATAGTCAACTGATCTTTGACAATGGAGCAAAGATAATCTCTTTCGCAAATGGTGCAGAAACACGTGGATATCTATCTACCTGCCAAAAAATGAATCTAGGCACAAACTTCATACCCCTTATAAAAATTATCTCAAAATGGATCATAGACCTAAGTGTGAAATGCAAAACTACGAAACACCTAGAAGATAACATAGGAGAAAACCTAGATGATCTTGAGTTTGGTGATGACTTTTTGGATGCAACACCAAAGGCATGATCCATGCGATAAAGAATTGATAACTGGTAAATCCATATAGTGGATTAAGCACTAAAAAGAAATGAGCTATCAAGCTATGAAAAGACATGGAGGAACCTTAAATAAATGTTACTGGGGGAAAGAAGCCAACCTGAAAGGCTACTTATTGTATGAGTCTAGCCGTATGAAGTTCCAGGAGAGGCAAAGTTACAGAAATAGTGAAAGGATCCAGTGGTTGCCACAGTTCGGGAGGAGAGAGGGAGAGAATGTGGGGGCTTGAGGGCAGTGAAACCCTTCTGTATGGTACTGTAATGGAGGGTATGTCATCATACCCCTGTCAAAAACCCCCGACTACAGCATAAAGAGTGAACTCTCATGAAACTATGGCCTTTAGTTAATACTGGTTCTTCAGTTGTTAACAAATTAACCACACCAAAGCAAGGTATTGGAAGTTCCCTTATGGCGCAGCAGGTTAAGGATTTGTTGTTGCCGCAGCTGTGGCACAAGTTACAACTGTGGCACAGATTTGATCCCTGGCCTGGGAACTTCCACATGCCGGTTGTGGCAAAAAAAAAAAAAAAAAAAGGCAAGATGTTAATAGAAGAGGGAGATGGTGGAGGGGGTGTACGGGATCTCACTGTACTTTCTGTTTCATTTTTCTATTAACCTAAAATAATTTAAAAAATACATATGTCAAACACTGGTGTTCCTCTAAGCAATCATAATAAAGATGGGGGACAGAGATTTTTAGGCATAGTCAGAAACTCCTCTAGATCATAGCCTGTAGTTAGATTATGCTGAATAGTATAGTTATTTAATGTTACAGTTTACATATAGTAATTATATAAATATTTGGCAGAGCTACAGCCATGGCATGTGGAAGTTCTGGGCTAGAGGTCAGACTCATGTCATAGCAGTGACAACACCAGATCTTTAACCTACTGAGCCACCAGGGAACTCCTAATATATATATATATATATTTTATAATTTACAGATAAATATAGTAATAGTTTTATAAAATTAAATACACTTGAATATATAGGATGCATGGTGGTGGGGAAGGACTGAAGAAACCAGGGGAGTGGGTCACTTTCACTGCGTGAAGAGAGTGTGTTGGTGGTGGAGCTTTTCTAACACTCACTGGTGAGAGAAATACCTATGACTTTTCCTTCTTTAAATAATAATTTGGGAGTTCCTGTTGTGGCTCAGTGGTAACGAACCTGACTTGTATCCATGAGGATGTAGGTTCAATCCCTGCCCTGCTCAGTGGGTTAAGGATCTGGTGTTGCTGTGAGCTGTGGTGTAGGCTGGCAGCTGCAGATCTGATTCAACCCCTAGCCTGGGGGCTTCCGTATGCTGTGAGTGCAGCTCTAAATAAATAAATAAACAATAATAGTTTGATGGAGCTCATGTTTGCCAGCAATAACCTATGGTGGCACTTGTCTCAAATTTTATAACATATTCTTTCTGCTCCCTTCCTTCAGTGACATGATTTGCTAATAAAGGTCTAACTAAAAAGTATACAGGATGGAGGTTCCCTTGTGGCACAGGGGGTTAATGTCACTGCGGGGCTTGAGTCACTGCTCTGGTACAGGTTCAGTCCGTGGCCCAGGAACTTCCACATGCCAAGGGTGCAGCCAAAAGAAAAAAGTGCACAAGAGTTAAAGGCACTTAGGTCAAAAGAAATATCAGTTCTGTTCAGTAACCATGACGTTTATTTGCCAAGAAAAGATAAAATCATAAATAGTACATAGTTTAAATGGCACGTAAATACTCATTGTAGGCTTCATCTTTTTAAAAAAGATTTTACGAGCAATTTTTATTGAGGACAGTTTTAGATTTACAGCAAAATTGACAGGGAGGTACAGAGATTTCCTCTATATCCCCCCCCCCACATAGTCTCAGCCATTATCGACATCATTGACCAAAATGGTACTTTTTTTTTTTTTGCCAAGGGTAAACCTACATTGACACATCATAATCACCCAAAGCCCATAGATTACTTTAGGGTTTACTCTTGATATTGTCTGTTTCTGTGGATTTGGACAAATGGCACATATCCATCATTATAATATCATGAAGAATATTTGCACTGCCCTAAAAGTCCTCCACTTTATTTCCCCCACCTCCACCCCCAGTCCTGCAACCACTGATTTTTTTCTTGTCTCTGGAAAAGTTTTGCCTTTTCCAGAGAGTCTTATAGTTGGGATCAGATCAGAAGATGTACCCTTTTCTGATTGGCTTCTCAATAATATGCATTTAAGGTTTCTCTCTGTCTCTTCAGACCCCCCCCCCCCCCCAAAAAAAAGGAGTTCCCTTTGTGGCTCAGCGGAAACGAATCCGATTAGGGACCATGAGGTTGTGGGTTCCATCCCTGGCCTTGCTCAGTGGATAAAGGATCTGCCATTGCTGTGGCTCTGGCATAGGCCTGCGGATTAGACCCCTAGCCTGGGAACCTCCGTATGCTGTGGGAGAGGCCCTAAAAATAATAATAATAAAAAAAATAGAAATAAGGACACTGTTTAAAATGTTTTAAGACTGTGATAGCAGAAGAGTGTTTTCCCCTGCATTTCTCTAAGAAAGTCTTTCGGTTTCTTTTGTTACAGTTCTCAAGACCAAACCAAACCTTTCTTTTATACTGTCTGTGTAATTCCGTTTGTGTGTATGTTTGTATATCCCCTAAACTGCAGCAGACTTATGTATCAGTAGGTTTTTTTCTCTCAGTGGATGAAGGGCAAGGGGATGTATTCAGGTCATCTGGGACAGTCTTCCTGATACACACCTGAGAAGTCCATGGTTCAGAATCTCCTCGTATAGGATCTTAGAGTCTTTTTCTTCTCTTTTCTTTTGTTCTGTTACTTTGTGGTTTTTTTTAAATGATTTTTATTTTTTCCATTCTAATTGATTTAGTGTTCTGTCAGTTTTCTACTGTACAGCAAGGTGACCCAGTCACATATCTATATACATTCTTTCTCTCACATTTGCCTCCATCATGCTCCATCATAAGTGACTAGATATAGTTCCCAGTGCTCTACAGCAGAATCTCATTGCTTATGCGTTCCGAAGGCTATAGTTTGCATCTTGCTCCATTTCTTTGTGCGTGCTAGATTGTTAGGATATGTGCAAGGCCCCTTTCTCCAGTGCCCTCTAGTGGTTGTCTTTACTTTGCATGAAGATACCTGTTGAAAGCATTCTTCACTGCTGCTGCTGCTGCTGTTTTTTTTCTCATTTTTTGGCCACCCTGAGGCACATGGATTTCCTAGGCTAGGGGTCAGATCTGAGCCACAGTTGTGACCTAGCTATGGCAACACCGGATCCTTTAACCCACTGGTGCCAGGCTGGGGATTGAACATGCAGTTTGTCTGTTTTGCCACAGGGGAACTCCTGCTTACTGCTTCTTGACAACCTGCTCTGTCCTCACACTCCTGTTAGACGAATAATCTATTAGCTAGAAATCTGCCCTATCTAGACTAACGTCTCGCCTATCTGTTCTTATTAGGGCCATATAATATTTCTAATTCCTCATAATAATTCTTTAATATATTAAAGCCCTTTTCTTTAGGTTTAGACATCTCTATTTTTTTCAGCTCTCCTTAAATAATTGGCCTTTTCACAGTCCCAATGAAATATAGTGGGGTTTTTATACATCTTTAAAAAGTAAATGCCCAGCACTAAATACACTTGTGGTCAGGCATGCAGAAAGCAACTTTTCTTCTATTTTTTTGTCTTTTTGCCTTTTCTAGGGCTGCTCCTGCGGTATATGGAGATTCCCAGGCTAGGGGTCTAGTTGGAGCTGTAGCTGCCAGCCTACACCACAGCCACAGCAACACGGGATCTGAGCCATGTCTGCGACCTACACCACAGCTCATGGCAACGCTGGATCCTTAACCCACTGAGCGAGGCCAGGGATCAAACCCACAACCTCATGGTTCCTAGTTGGATTCGTTAACCACTGAGCCACGACGGGAACTTCAGAAAGCAGCTTTTCATTATCCACTTTTTATATCTAATGCCTGACATGATGCTTATTTCCATACAAAATTTAGTGTGAACCAGCATCTCTTGAGTCTTATTTTTTTCTGTGATGATGGCACATGTCTTCTTCATTCTGTATTTTTCTACCCTGGTTTTTTTTTTTTTTTTTTTTTGGTCTTTTTGCTATTTCTTTGGGCCACTCCCATGGCATATGGAGGTTCCCAGGCTAGGGGTTGAATCGGAGCTGTAGCCGCCAGCCTACACCAGAGCCACAGCAACGCGGGATCCGAGCCGCGTCTGCGACCTACACCACAGCTCACGGCAACGCCGGATCGTTAACCCACTGAGCAAGGGCAGGGACCGAACCCGCAACCTCATGGTTCCTAGTCGGATTCGCTAACCACTGCGCCACGACGGGAACTCCTGGGTTTTTTTTTTTTTTATGCAGAATTTATGCAGAATAAAATAAACAGAATATTATGCATGAACAGAATATTATGGGGTTTTTTGGTTGTTGTTTTTTTGTCTTTTTGCCATTTCTTGGGCCACTCTCGTGGCATATGGAGGTTCTCAGGCTAGGGGTCTAATCGGAACTGTAGCCGCCGGCCTACACCAGAGCCACAGCAGTGCGGGATCCAAGCTGCGTCTGCAACCTACACCACAGCTCATGGCAATGCCAGATCCTTAACCCACTGAGCAAGGCCAGGGATCAAACCCACAACCTCGTGGTTCCTAGTCGGATTCGTTAACCACTGAGCCACGATGGGAACTCCCAGAATATTATGTTGATGCTTACTCAAATTTATTCTATGAGATCCTGCTTATTATTTTAGGCTGTTTGAGTCATTTTTGGTATTTGATTTTACTCTCCAAGGGCGGACTTTAGCATCCCTTCATCTCTATAGTTATCCACCTATTGGATTAACATACCTTTTGTCTCTTTTCAGTTTCCAAAACAATTGTCCTTCCTTTGCTGCCTTTTTTCCACTTGTTTTCCTCAGTGGCAGATGCCAGCTCGAGTTACCCTTGATGGATATGTATAGCTAAACACGAACTTCAGACAATAGAAAAACATACATTTGCAAAGCCACTAGGGAGTTGTAACGTGCTCGAATCATGTTGAACATCAAGAAGCTTTATATCTCTTTTTCTTCTTTTTTTTGACATTTATTAATTTTGATTGTTCATACTTTTGGCCTTTTGGAGTCAGTTCTTTTGTTTTTTTAGTTTTCTCTAAACTTTTCTGTATGTGTTTGAAAAGCTTGCAGGCTCCAAGAACTGTGTCTGTAGTGCTTATGTATAAAATGACCCTGGGACCAGTCTGTAAGGCAGAGATCTTAACAAGAGGCTAATTCTTGGACCTCAGTTTCCCAATTGCACAAAGGAAGACTTGCATTAATCTGGGAGTTTCCACTTGTCCTCTGTGGAGTCCTAAGGAGCCCTCAGAGGGTATTGCAGGTGGTGAGGGGGATGAATGCCTCCTTCATTCCTCAGCTCCTTCACTGAGTTTAGTCTTATATTTTGAGGTTCTACATAGGATTCTGTTTAAAAGAGTTCGCAGAGGATATTGGGCATCTTTAATGACCATATATATCTCTGATTCCATGAGGTTAGTCCTCAGATTTTTCATTTGGTGAAGGGGGAAGGGGCTTGTCATGCTATTTGTCTTTTCTTTCCCAGACCTGAGATTAACCCTCCATCCCCCTATTATAAAAATAGCTACATATTTGTTATTTTAAAGGCAGAAAAAAATCTATAAAACAGAACTCTTCACAATTCCATTCTGCACAAAAGAAAAGCATTCTTAACAGTTTCAGTGTATCTTTCTATATTCTTTTGTTTGCCTATAATGGTGTCTTTACCTTTTTAAAAAAAAATTTAAAAAATGAAACCACAGCCATTCTAGCAGATTTTATAACCTGTGTTGTTTTGTTTTGTTTTGTTTTGTTTTTCAATTTACAGTATATTGTGGACATTTTTCTGTGTCAGTACACATCAGTCTGTTTCATCCTTTAATACTTCTGTAATATTTCTCTAATACTCCATTAACTGTACTAAGTCAGTGAATATTCCCTCTTGCACAACATATGGAATCTGTTCTAAATTATAATCCTACTTTTATTTACATATTGCTACTGGCATACACTTTTTTTTTTTCAGTAGGGTACTCTTTATTCACTCTTTTTGGGGTTTTGATAGTTGTTGATTTTTCTACTTCTCTTTCCTCTGGCTTGATTACGCATCAAGACCTCAGAAGTATTATCCTAATCAAGCTACAGATGCAGATAGCCCTTTTCTTGTAGGCAATAGCTCTTATTTAATGTCCCCTTTAATAGTTACAAGTCTGTTCTTAAGAACAAAATCTTGGCAGCCGGAATTATACTTGACACTTTTATACCAGTATATTACCACTGCTGAGAAAGGCCGTTGACTTGTTTTGACCCAAGTGAGCTTAGTTCTAAACTCCTAGGAAGGTGGGTGACAAGCAGCTTTTGGTGGTTTGACAGCCAGCTGTAGGATGTCTATTGTGGCCAGGACCAAGTGGTTGCCGATAAATGTATGTGGTAAATTACATTCGATGGTCCCTTTTCCTCTTCTGTTTTTTAGAATGTTATCAAAGATCATGTTGAGAAATTGGTAGTGAGAAAAATATTTTTTATTTTATAGGGTGATTATTATCATCCCTCTGTACAGGGCTCTATGATTTTCCAAATAACATCTGAATGGTTGCAACATCTTCATAGTCATGGAAAATTTTTGGTGATTTTTTTAAAACAGGAAATATAGTGGAAATGTTCAGGCAGCTTTCATGTCTTTAGAAACTTAGGTTGGCATTTCTTCCCCCACCCGCCACTGCCCTTTAAGTTTAGGGATAGCTTGTACAGGTTAAGCAAATTCTAAACTGGAAATTTTTCATAGTTTTAAGTGAAGTCATTTTAATTTTATATTTAACTACTTTGTAAATTTTATTCTTAAAACATGTGCTTTTTTACATTTCTCTAACTTCCTAGGATTCTAAGATGATTTTTCCTTCTTACTACTATGTCTGAAACTTTGATTATATGCTATTCTAATTTTAATTTTGTAAGTAATTCAAGATATAATTTATTTTAATGGATCATTCATAAAGTAAATACAGGGACTTTAATTTTTGAATAGGTACTATTTAGATGTTTGAAACTTTTTGACGTGTTTGTGGTAGGGACCATTGTGCTATTTAGAAAGGTTTAATTGTTATTGTTTATATTACAAAATCTTTGAGTACTCTTTATCTTTGTCTTAAAATGCATTTCATATGTCTTGTCCAATTTAGGAAATTCTATTTCTCATTCAGTAAACAAATTTGAGTGATTATTGTGACCATTGAACAGTTCTAGGTGCTGGGAATAAAGCATTGAATAAAGGAGAAAAATCTTTGCCCCTTTGAGCTTACTTTCTAATGAGTTGAGAAAAATGATAAATATTACATCAGGTGGTAATGAGTAGCATGGGGAAAATGATGTCAGTTTGAGATTGTCTCCAAATTTTTCAGAAATACCAAGGGTGCAGGGAATTCCTGTTGTGGCTCAGTGGTAACAAACCCAGACACAGGTTTGATCCCTGGCCTCGCTCAGTGAGTGGGTTGGGGATCCAGCGTTGCTGTGAGCTGTGGTGTAGGCCGCAAACGTGGCTTGGATCTCATGTTGCTGTGGCTGTGATATAGGCTGGAAGCTGCAGCTCTGATTTGAACTCTAACCGGTGAACTTCTGTATGCCGAGGGTGCAGCCCGAAAAAGGAAAGGAAAAAAGAAAAAGGAAAAAATACCGAGGGTGCAAATGGTAATCTGGGCTGGATATATAACAGACTTTTGACTGACTTTTGGTCGTTGACTGATGTGAAATCTGAATGGATTCTCATACTTACTCTCTGTTCCCTGTCATACTCTTCTCATTGGGACAGTTGTGTGAATTCTTAGAGTCTATTTATTGTTGTTCAAAATAATACCTTCCATAGAGTTTTACTGTTAACATTTTCACATTTCACAGTTCCCGTTGTGGCTCAGTGGTTAACGAATCCGACTAGGAATCGTGAGGTTGCGGGTTCGATTCCTGGCTCAGTGGGTTAAGGATCTGGCGTTGCTGTGAGCTGTGGTGTAGGTCGCAGATGGGGCTCAGATCTGACATTGCTGCGGCTGTGGCGTAGGCCGGCGGCTACGCTCCGATTAGACCCCTAGCCTGGGAACCTCCATATGCTGTGGGTACGGCCCTAGAAAAAGACAAAAATACAAAATAATAATAATAATAATACCTTCCATAGAGCTTTCCAGTTAACATTTTCACATTTCATTTTTTTAAGTGGCTATAGCATAATAGTTTGGGTTGAACTATATGAAATTGCTGGTTTTGGTTTTGGACCTGCAAAAAGCAATTTCCCATTGTTCATTCTAATACTGTGCTGAACCTCCCTTTAAAAACAAAATATGAACACGTTTTATAAACTATAGAGCACCATTATGCCCACTGACAAGATTTAGATTTTGTTTCTGTCACTCATTTCCTGTTTGCTTTAAAACAGTTACTTAACCTCATTGTGCCTCATTTCATCATGACAGTGAGGATAATAATACCTCATGGAGTTGTGAGGATTACATCATACACTGTAATGAGATCATATATGTAAAAGTGCTTAGAAAAGCAGCTAGCACATAGTAAAGGCTCAATAAATGATAGCTGTTATTATTGTTACTACCCTATGAGGCAGGCGTCATCCTTATCAATTTTGCACATGACCAAACAGAAGCACGTAGAAATTTTATGATTTTATTGCAAAGTTATGCAGTTAGAAATCAAAACTAGATATTCCTGACTGCAAGTTTTGGCTTCTTTGTCCTTGTATTCATATAATACAGAGGATGTCCTTGAATCTCTCCAACATAGTTTAACTTGCTTATGTAGTTATCTTGTTTTCATAGACTCTTTTGACATTCGTAAAGAAAAATGTTTGACAGAAATCTGAGATATGATAGGTAATTGTGACCTAGTGTTGTTACCTTAGAAAGGGTAATAGTGGCATTTTAATAGTTGATTTATCCAGAAATGAATGAACCTAAATAGTAAATGTTTACCTCAATATTTGTATGAATATAACTGCAAATCTTAATTATATTGTTCCAAAAAGGAGCAAAAATAAGTGATAAAAAGCATTTAAAACATGTAAAAGCAGTTTAAAAAAATAGCACACTTAAGCCTCCAGTTCACGATATTCTATTCAACATTTCCACATGGCTCTATAATAGGCATCTCAGTTGTTCCTCTGACATTTTGTTCCCATCCCAGTAAATGGCCATTATGTTCTTCCAATTGCTCAAACCAAAAAGCCTTGGAGTCATTTTTAGACTCCTCTCTTTCACTCTACCCTGCATCCCAACTGTCAGGAGATCCTGATAGCTCTATCCTCAAAACATGCAAAATGTAACTACTTTTCATCACCTCTGTTGCTGCTATCCTGGTCCAAGCTATGCTCACATGCTTATCTTTCAGTAGCCTTGTAATTGGTCTTCCTGCTTCCACTTTTCTCTCCCTTCTGTCTACTCTCACATAGCAGCCCAAGTGATCTTTTGAACAATGTACAGAAAATCAGTTTACATTTATAACCCCTGCTCAAAACCTTCCGAAGACTTCCCATCTTATTCAGAGTAAAATCCAAAGCTCTTATTTATGTCGCCCTCAAGGTCCCACAAAGCTGACTCTGCTAACCTCTCCAACCTCATCTGCTTCTCCTCCCCTGATTTAGGGTGCTTCAGGTACATGGGCCATTTTGCTGTTCCTTGATCACACCAGGCATGCCCCTGTCTCAGCATCTTTGTGTTTGCTGTTCTTGCTGTTTTGGATACTCTTCCCCCAAGCATTTCATGCTGCCTCCCTCACTTCCTGCAGATCTGAGCTCAGAGCTCTTGTCAGAAAGGCATTTCTTGACCAATACCCTCCCCTGCCCTCATATTCCCCTCCCTAAAATATTATGTGTATATTTGTTTAGTTGACCTTCTTCCAGTAGGATGTAAAGCCTAACAAGGCGAGGACTTGTTTTTGTTCACAGCTCTCTCCTCTGTGCCTTCATCAATGCTTGATACACATGGATAATTTTTATGTATATGTTGCATGAATGAAGAAATTGAATCTCTTGGCCAGTCATTATCTCAGCCTTTCTTCCACTGCATTTGATATTGTTAACTTCTCTTCCTGTGCCTTCTATGACACTACTGTCTCCTGATTCTCATTTTTCCTTCTAACTTCTCATTTGTCTTCACACGTTATTTTTTTTCCCTTCCTTTATATGCCCCTTTGAATATTCCCAAGATTCCTTGCTTCTTTTATCATCCCACTTTACATATAATTCCTGGTCAATTTTATTCATGCTCTGTACTTTCACTACCACCTCCTTGTTCATGAGTCCCAACTTACACCTGCATCACACTTGTCCCTGTATCACAGTTCCAGATCTGAGTATCTATTTGTATAAATATTGTAATGTACTGTCTTCCTCTGCAGACCCGCTTTTTTTTTTTGTTGTTCCTTGTCTTGTTAATGAGCCAGTTCTCAACCCAGGCCTAGAACGTTGTCATCATCCTCAACTTCACTGTTCCCATCCCGTTGTTCACTAAATCCTTTCCATTTTCATCCCCTAGATATTTCACACTTTCTTTCCATCCTCATTGTCTTTAAAAAAAGTTTTCTTATTAAAGTATAGTTTATTTACAGTGTTCTGTCCATTTCTGCTGTACAGCAAAGTGACCCAGCTATCCCCATTGTCTTAATTCAGGCCCCCATTAGTGTTTCCTTATGGACCATTGAATTTGTTCCATCAGTGATTTGACTGCCTCTAGCCTAGTCCTTCCCAAATGATTCTTCACACAGCGGGGAGGAATGTTTGCAGGATGCTGCTTATCCTCTTTAGCAGTGCTGCATCCTGTAGCCTAGAGCTTTAAGAATGGCCTTTAAGGAGTTACTGTAGTGGGCCTTTGTGACCTGCAGTTATTTGTAGACCGTATAGATGATACTATCTCTTTAAAGTATTGCTTACATTTGAGTTTTCAAATAAACTAATCTATAGTATACTCTTTTCATTATCTGTTTTTTCTAAATAAATAAAATTATCATGTAGTAGAGATTCCACCCCCTGCTCTCTCTTCCCTCCCTCCCTCCTCCCTTCCTTCCCTTGTTATAAAGGGATCTTCATAATATTGAGTACCACTGAACTATAAGATGCTGTACAGATTACTTTGCACAACACATAAGGCCCCCATCATGTGGCTCCAGGTAGCTGAACCTCTGGTGTACTGGCATGCTTGGTCATGCTCCATATGCCACATTGTTTCCTCTGCTCCCAGTACTTCTACCCCACTCCCCTTCCTAGCCCCCAGCAACACCTCTCAAATAGCTAGCTACTCCATAAAATCTTTCCTGATCAGAATACAGTCTAGGCGTCTTTCCAGGGAATTCCCATCGTGGCTTGAAACGGATCTGACTAGCATCCATGAGGATGCAGGTTTGATCCCTAGCCTCACTCAGTGGGTTCAGGATCCATCATTGCCATGAGCTGTGGTGTAGGTCGAAGACACAGCTCAGATATGGTGTTGCTGTGGCTGTGGTATAGGCCAGTGGCTACAGCTCCCATTCAGCCCCTAGCCTGGGAACCTTCATGTGCTGTGGGTGCTGCCCTAAAAAGACAGAAAATAAAAATTAAAAACAAACTCCTTTCCAAGGTCTACAAAGGCCTTTCGTGGTTTTTTTTCCATCCTGTCTCCCTCTACCCTTTCCCTTTTCACCAGGCTCTTCCTGTGGCTGCCTTTTTCTCACCCATTCAGGTTGCATATCCAATGTGCCCCATCAGAGACCACTGTTCCCCGCCCCACCGCCATTTTCTTATCATATTGCCTTATTTTATCCCCTGCATAGCACATGCCACTTCTTGAAATTCTTGCCTATTCTTTTTTTTTTTTTGGCTTTTTCAGGGCCGCACCCGCGGCATATGGAGATTCCCAGGCTAGGGGTCCAAATGGAGCTATAGCTGCTGGCCTACACCACAGCCACAGCAATGCCGGATCCTTCACCCACTGAGCGAGGCCAGGGATCAAACCCGCCACCTTATGGTTCCTAGTCAGATTCGTTTCCTCCTTTCTGTCTTTATTGTTATGGCTCCCTTTTCCAGAATGTATGTTCCTTGAGGTTAGGGACTCTGCCTTCTTATCCCTGAGTCTCTTGCCTAGGATCTGGTCCTCAGACAATATTTGATTGATTGGATTAACTACTCTCTCCTTTGAGCCCCGTTCTTCCTTTGATTTTCTTCCTTAGCAGTTATACATTGCATTGCAGTCTTTGTTGCTATTGAGTTTTCAGTCTCTGGTGCGAGACTAAACAGGCATTGGAAATGATCAAGGGAGCCCAGGAATGGGCATCTTGAAGAGAACTTTGATAAGAGCATGTCCTGCTCCCTCTAGCCAGTCACTTGTTGCCAGTCTGAAGTAACAGCATTTATTTGGGGAGGGACACTCTGCTGAGTCCTTTACTTAATTATATCATTTCATTTAATCTTCATATCAACACTACCAGGAAGGTATTAATACATTATTACCAGTTTTATCAGTTTATAAATAAGGAAACATGTGGAGAGCTTTAGAGTCACCAGACTAGTAAATGACAAAACTGACTCACCAGCCCAAGTTTTTAATGCGGTACTGCTTACTGGTGTTACTTCCCTATTTTAAAATGTTGGCGAGTCATTCACATTTAAAAGCCAAACAAAAACCAAGCATACCCAAACAAAATAGGTATGAGGGGCTGCTCTGGTTTATATGGTTTTCCTCTGAGGAGATTTGGATCTGCTTATGGTCCTACCCATGATCCTGGAACTCATATGCCGGATAAGCGCTTGCATGGACGATACAGTAATTATTTCCTCTTCTGCTTTGCTTTCTTGCTTCACCATAAAATAAAATATTGCCATATGTTTCTGTATCATGTTGCAGTTATAAAAGTGCTTTCATATATGATTGACTTTTAAAAAAGCCTCAGTTAACACTGCCACCACCCAACACACATGTATGTGTTCCTTGGCCTTCATTTCACAGTGGATCAGAGGGAGTAAAATGCAGGAAGTAAAGCACAAAGCAATGAGTGCTAAGCTTACTGCTCAACCTGTTTTTCAATATTCATCAGTGTTGCTCTTGCCTCACTTATCTCCTTAGGCACAGCTCCATGTATGAGAAAGCATGCTTTTAAATGTTCAGTATTATATATTTTAAATTTAGTGAGACAATACACAGTCCATAAATTATGCATAGTTTTTGGAAAATATAGTCAGTACTAGGGTTTTGGTTATTAGGTCTTGATTCTTCTGCATATACGTGATTTCCAGTGATTGATCTGGCCCCCATTTTTACATGTTTTTTTAATCATTTCTAAATTTATGTAAGTAATCTATACAAATAATAATTTATATACATAATAGGGACTCTCAATTAAGATATTTTAAACAATTACATAAAATGTGTGCACAGTTCTCCATTTTCCTCAAAGAGTTAGTCCCTTGTCCTCTACTTTTCTTTGGCATATGGAAGTTCCCAGGCTAGGGGTGGAATTGGATCTACCGCTGCTGGCCTATGCCACAGCTACAGCCACACAGGATCCAAGCCACACCTGTGACGTACGCTGCAACTGTGACAACACCGGATCCTTAAGCCACTGAGCGAGGCCAGTGGGCTGCTATAAGACAGTGATGGCAGAGCTTGAAGGGTGGAGGGAATAGAAGGCATGTTAGAGGGACTGGGACAGGTGACTGCGAGCGCATTTTGAAAAAGATCACTTCATTTCAAAATGACGATTTTATAGTACAAATTCACTGAACCCTCAGTAAAACCCAAATCTTGGGTTGAAGATGTACACATGATAGTGTGCGATAAAAGTTAACACGCCCAAGCCGATAATGGTTAGAGACTGTGCTCTGGGACTGATGGAGTGGATGGAGCATTGGATTGGAGATGTGGGGTCGACTTTTGATTTTGCCACCAACTAGAGCTGTGACTTTGGGTAACTCAGCCTTTCTGGGTCTCAACTTAATCTGTAAAATGAGAAAATTAGACTAGTTAGTCCCCAAGGTCTGGGGCATTTTAAGTTTGCCTCTGGTTAAAGAAAAGCTCTGTCAGCAGCTGGGTCTGACTGGTTATCACAATAAGAAGGTATAGTTAGGGGATCCAAAGGGAATAGTTACAGGTTTTTTTAGCCAATTTCATCAGGATATTCTCTGTGTTTCCTAACAAAAACAAAGAGTTTACAATGGAAAAAAAAAATTAGTCTCCAGCCCTACTGTCCAGAGATAGCCTTTAAAAACTATTTCACTATTTCTGTTTTTAGCTTCTCTAGGAATTACTTCCATGAGGCTTAATATGTGCAAACCTCTGTTTCTTGAATTATCAACTTTAGACAATATCTGGACTTTTTTAATATGAAAAAATAAGCATTTAAGTCACTTTTCCTATCCTCTCCATTCTCTCATTTGATATTTATATTATTTTTGAAAGTCTTTTATTAATCATCTTTATAATTTTAAATGATAAACATTTATTTTTTGATCCACCAACTTTCTTTTCTTTCTTTTTTTAATGGCCACACCCACAGCATATGGAAGTTCCCGGGCCAAGGATTGAATCTGAGCTGCAGCTGCGAGTTATGCCACAGCTGCAGGCAGCGCCAGATCCTTTAACCAACCCGCTGGGCTGGGCTGGGCTGGGCTGGGCTGGGACTCCAACCCAGTCCTCTACAGTGACCCAGGCCACGGCGGTTGGATTCTTAGCCCTCTGAGCCACAGTGAGAACTTGCACCAACTTTTTTTTTTTTTTTTTGTCTTTTTGCCATTTTCTTGGGCCGCTCTCGCAGCATATGGAGGTTCCCAGGCTAGGGGTCTAATCGGAGCTGTAGCTGCCAGCCTACGCCAGAGCCACAGCAACGCGGGATCCGAGCCGTGTCTGCAACCTACACCACAGCTCACGGCAACGCCAGATCGTTAACCCCCTGAGCAAGGCCAGGTATCGAACCTGCAACCTCATGGTTCCTAGTCGGATTCGTTAACCACTGCGCCACGACGGGAACTCCTGCACCAACTTTTAATAGAGTCTCAACTTGTCATTTATAGAATGGCTGTAAGTTCTTTGCACTACATACCCTCTTTCTGTATTTTAGCTTTTGGGAGCCGTACTTTACTTTTACACTATTAAGGATGATATTTTAATTTTGTCCACCATTTTCTACAAAGTATTATGTGCTTATCTTTATGTTTAGATTGCTGTTTTTACCATATTACCTTTCTTTTCTTTTTTTTTTCTTTTTTTGGCTTTTTAGGGCTGCACCCGAGGCATATGGAGGTTCCCAGGCTAGGGGAGAAATCGGAGCTGTAGCTGCCAGCCTACGCCAGAGCCACAGCAACGCGGGATCTGAGCTGCGTCCTCGACCTACACCACAGCTCATGGCAATGCCAGGTTCTTAACCCACTGAGCGAGGCCAGGGATCGAACCCGCAACCTCATGGTTCTAGTCGTATTGGTTTCTGCTGAGCCATGTCGGGAACTCCAACCGTACCACCTTTCTATGCCTGCTATAATAGCAGGTCCAGAATCATAACTGAATGATTACTCCAAGTTTTATGTCTCTTAAAAGCTAAGGAAATAATTGGGCGTGTACTTAAAAGACTTAGTTTAGCAAACCAATCATTTATTCATTGATTCAACATTATTTATTGAATATCAGAATTGTTATTGCAGTGCTGTTTATAGTAGTGAATATTGGAATCAACCGACTCAAGAAGGGAGTTCCCGTTGTGGCTCAGTGGGTTAAGAATTTGATGTAGTTTCCATGAGGATGTAGGTTTGATCCCTGGCCTCGCTCAGTGAGTTAAGGATCTGGTGTTGCTGCAAGCTGCGGTGTAGGTTACAGATGTGGCTTGGATCCAGTGTGGCTGTGGCTGTGGCATAGGCCTCAGCTGCAGCTCCAATTCAGCCCCTAGCCTGGGAACTTCCATGTGCTGCAAGTGTGGTCATAAAAATAAATAAAATAAAATAAAATAAAATATTTGGGAAAATGCTAGAAGCATGTACACCAAATTGTTAATTTGGTAATGTGGCTGTCTCAGCTGGTGATGGTTTCTGTTTTGTTTTTTTCCTGACTTGGATTTTCTCAATTACCCTAAAAGAACATATGTCATTTTTATGATAATAAATTTTTTAAAGATAAACAATTAGAATTGCCAGTCATAGTTTTTCTTGGAATACTAATGTTAAAATAATCTAGGAGTACCTGATAAGAATTCACTAAATGTTTGCGGAATTGAATGAATGATTGAACAGCAGAGATTCCTAGATCCATAGTACTAACACTTATACATTCATAGTTTTATCCAGAAACAAGTCGTAGTTCAGTTATCTCAAAAAGGAAAAGAAAAAAGTTATCTCAGAAGAAAAATTGTGCATTGGAGTATCCAACGGAATCTAAGAAACAGTTTTAACTGAATATAGTGGCAGATCCAGCAGTATTGAGGCCCACCGCAGAAGCACCAGGCAACAATGCTATATTTCACAGCAAGCAGGATCTGAATAAAAGTGTCCTTTGTGCTGGTGAGATAGAGGGGTGGGACTTGGGGCAATTTGTTATTTCTCCTTAATGGAAATTGAGGCAGCCCCTAATCCTGCTTTCACATGACAACTACTTATTTGATTTTTGGGAGCAGCTGTGGACAAATGATTTTTCTGCATAAAGAGCCAGCTGCGTTCTGACCTGTTTGCAAATGCCTGGGCCTGCTAAATCCTACCCACCATGTTTCTCATCCAGGGATAGCTAAAGCAACTCACCTGCTTTTTATTGATATTTATAGCTGTTAATAAGCATCTGAATATATATATTTGAGAATGCATTTTCTAATCCTTTTTATCATTGTCATCAACATTCATTAGGTACCTTCTCACTCAGGGCACTGTGACAGACACAGGGTTGTAAGCTGTAATGTGGAGACGACTTTCCTCTTTGACAGGTGGGTCAGCATTCGTGTCCTTAAATCACTTTATTTTTAGTAGATTAAATTACAGTGTAAAGAAGGAATCTGGTGTGAGGGTAGCCAAGGAGCTGTGTGTTCCTTTGGTCCCCAGACTCCTCCTGAGTCTGCTATCTGGATGTTTATTGATGTCCTCTTACTGTGCCACATGCTTTCACAAGCTGTTGTCTGAGCCTCCAGGCCCGTTCTTTCCTTCTGGCACCTGACAAACTCCTGGCTGAAGACTGTCTTCCCCTTCATGAGACTTACTGCATGTCCTTGTGCTCTCTCTTCTCACTGCTCCCTTAGTCCTTGCTGATGATTACCACTAGAATATTATATTTTTTTCTCTTTTCATGGCCGCACCTCTGACATTTGGAAGTTCCTGTGCTAGGGGTTGAATTGGAGCTGCATCTGCAACCTACACCGCAGCCACAGTGACGCCAGAACTTTAACCCACTAAGCGAGGCCAGGGATTGAACTCTGTTGGGTTCTTAACCCATGAGCCGCAATGGGAACCCATTCTCTTTTTTATTTTTATTTTTTTGTTTTTTTGTGTTTTTGCTTTTTTGCTTTTTGGGGCTGCACTCACAGCATGTGGAAATTCCCAGGCTAGGGGTCCAATCGGAGCTACAACTGCCGACCTACACCACAGCCAGAGCAACACCAGATCCGAGCCACATTTGCGACCTACACCACAGCGCATGGCAGTGCCGGATCCTTAACCTACTGAGGGAGGCCAGGGATCAAACCTACAACCTCATGGCTCCTAGTCAGATTGGTTTCCATTGTGTCATGACGGGAACTCCCTCCTTCTCTTTTTTAAAGAAAAGTCCTTTTTAAAGGCAGAAGCCTTCTAACTTTATCAATTTGTACTTATTTTTTTAAGCTCTTTTAACCTAGGGTCTTAATCAGGTAATTGAGCAGGCAGGTTTCTATAATGAGTAAAATAAAGCTTTACTTTTCTCTTTCTTTCTTTCCTTCCTTCCTTCCTTCCTTCCTTCCTTCCTTCCTTCCTTCCTTCTTTCCTTCCACACCCACAACACATAGAAGTTCTGGGCCAGGGATCTAACCCGAGCCGCAGAAGTGATAATGCCAAATCCTCAACCACCAGGCCACCAGGGGACTCTGAAAGCTTTACTTTTGATTGTGAATACCTGTAGAGTGAGAGAGAGAGACATTTTTTTTTAAATAGTGTTGAATTATCACAAAGGACACATTGCTTGAATTGTTGTTTGCACCCACTCTATTAGAAATTTCTTTAACAACAATCAGAAGCAGTTTGTTTTAAAACTTAAAAAAAAAAAGAATGTAGAAGAACTGCACTGTTCAGTGTTGTAGTCATAGCCACATGTGGCTATTTATATTAAAATTATTTAAAACTAAATAAAAATTAAAAATTTAATTCCTTAGTTGCAATTGTTAGATTTCATGTGGTTAGTAGCTACACGTGTTAGTGGCTGCTACTTTGGACATGTGCAAATTTAGGACATTTTCATCATTGCAGAAATTTCTGTAGGACAGTGCTGATCTAGAGCCTGCAGAAGAGTTGATGTATTTTGAAGTAGATTCACTTGTTTTCTGGACAAGGATGGTTTCCAGTCGAATTTTAAGTAGCCTGAAATTCCCTGTGCTTTCTTTACGGTTTTCTTTGGTTGTGGCACCCTCTAGTGTTTACAGGTTTGGTAGAGCTATAGCATCTTGAAATAACCTATTTGTGATTTGACTCCAAAAACACTGAAATATTTTGGAAAATTTTGTGTGTGTGTGTGTATGCAGTTTTTTAGGGAGGAAGCCTGTCGTTTTCACACATCCTCAAAAGGGCCTCTAGTTCAAAAAAGAAGTATGTTCAAGGAGTTCCCACTGTGGCACAGTGGGTTAAGGATCCCAAGCCGCCTCTGTGGGGGCTTGGGTTGCTGATAAGGTGCAGGTTCTACCCCTAGCCCAGCATAATAAGTTAAGGATCCAGCATTGCTACAGCTATGGCATAGGCTACAGCTGTGGCTCAGATGCAATTCCTGGCCTGAGAACTTCCATATCCTGTGGGTATGACACCCCCCCCAAAAAAAAAACAAAAGAAAAAAAACTATGCTCTGACAGAGGCCCTTGTATGGTTTATACTCCTAGTTTGTGATTTATAAGCATTTTTTCCTCCAGTGTAAAAGGTAAATCATGTAACTTTCCCTTTGGCGTTTCTGTGCTTTATCTCTGGCTTTATGTAGAATTGTAATACTAATACTAATAGGTTACACTTACATAGCATGCATTATATACCATGTCCCATTTTATAGAAATTAATTTCTTTGGTGCTTATAATAATTCTATGAAGTAGGTTCTATTAATATCCCAGTTGAGGGACGATAAAACTAAAAATGTAGAAGTCGAGTGAAACTTGTCTAAGGCGGTAGTGCGGGGCAGAGCAAGGATTTAAATCCAATACTTTGGCTCCAGGATCTCCATTCTTAACCACCCTGTTGTTGAAGTGAGGATAAACCTTTAAGCAGGTATGAGGTGGAATGGAGAAGAGACTTTGCATACCTGGCTTGCTCTAGTGCTAGATTCTTTGGGCCTAGTAGTGTAATAAGAAAAAACAAAACAAAAATTAAATCTCTGAAAGTCACACTGGAGATAATAGTACCAACTATTGATTTTCAGTAGGTGTGTGTAGATCTCCATAGTCTGCCAAGAACTTAGAATGGTAGGTAAAGGTCAGAGTTGCCATTATTATCACATCTTCTTTTGTTTGTCCAAATACCTAACTCAGTATATTCGTTGAATAGTATGACGAATCTCCCTTGTGATTGTCACTATTATTTTCATAAAAAGGCTTTTATTACTCTGACGTTGATTTTGGGGTTTGCTGTAATGTTAGACTTATTAAGTATCTTATTTAAAGAGCAGATAGACTCAAACAGCTAAAAGTTTGTGTTTAGCAGTGTTCTGTCTCTGCCCTCTTCTTCTGTGTCAGTTTCTCTCTTCCTGAGGCATTTTATACTCTAATTCAGCCTTTCTTAAAATGATTAAGCAGACTCATGATTTTTGTATTCAGCTTCCATCAGTGTATAGAAACAAACCCTAGTGGTGGCATTATAAAAATGTTCTTAGAATCACTTTATTGATAGTATAAAAGTCAATACATTTTATTGTATTGACTTATACAAATCGATGTAAAGTTTTGCTGCTTACCAGCACTCTATGAGTGATTTCAGCAAAGGTACATAGTTTCTTCAGTTAGGGCCTAATAAATTATGTGAAGTATTTCAGAGAACTTAATTATGGGAATTGGTTACACAGGTGTCGGAAGACTAAAAGAGCAAAAGTAGACACTAAGGTAATCCAGATATTAATAACTATAGGAAACAGCTACCACCCCTTGGGCTGGGGGAACAGAAGAACCTAGGAGTTCAGAGGGGCCCCTGAAGAGCTGGTAGTCTCACCTCTTAGTGGGATGCCATGCAGCTGTGATCAACCAACAGGGGTGAAGGGGCACAGCTGGAGTTGGGAAGTGAGGCTGTGTTCTATTGCTGGAGCAACTTTAATAGGAACGCAAACAGGAGGAAATCTCTTGTCCCTGCCTCTTCCCATTCTTAGCCTGATGCCTCCCCTTGGTAAAACCTAAAAGCTGGCCGACTTAGCCCAGAGCTGGCTAGAGAGCAGCTCAGAACAAGTATAGAAGAGAGGGTTTGGAAGTTGAGAGACGAGATGAATAGCCAGCACAACTTTATAGGAAAATTATAGAAACTAAATTTGCCTGCGGAGTTACTGTCGTGGCTCAGTGGAAACAAATCTGATTAGGTTCAATCCCTGGCCGTGCTCAGTTGGTTAAGGATCCAGCATTGCCATGAACTGTGGTGTAGGTCGCAGACAGGGCTCAGATCTGGCATTGCTGTGGCTGTGGCACAGGCCAGCAGCTACAGCTTCCATTCACCCCCTAGCCTGGGAACCTCCATGTGCTGCGGGTGCAGCCCTAAAAAGACAAAAAGAAAAAAAAAGAAAAATCGTAATTGCCTGGGTTGAGTTTTAGTAATTACAATGTGCAACCAGTTACCCCCAAGCACTTATTTCAGTTATTGTATTTTGCATCTCTGCTTCCTTCAGTTTTAAATCTTGTATTTCTTTGCTCAGTGTTTGCTGTAAATTATCCATCTTTGCCTCCAGTTTATTTCCAGTGTCTTGCATCATCTTCAGCATCATCAGTCTAAAGTCTTTTTCCTGGAGGCTGATAATCTCCAGATCACTTAGCTGTTTTTCTGGTTTTTTTTTTTTTTTTCTTGCTCCCTTATCTGAGTTATGATTCTCTCCCTTTTTTTTTCCTTTGGTCTTTTTGCCTTTTCTAGGGCATATGGATGTTCCCAGGCTAGGGGTCTAATCGGAGCTGTAGCCACTGGCCTACGCCAGAGCCACAGCAGCCACAGCAATGCTGGATCCGAGCTGCGTCTGCGACCTACACCACAGCTCAAGGCAACACCGGATCCTTAACCCACTGAGCAAGGGCAGGGACCGAACCGGCAACCTCATGGTTCCTAGTTGGATTCGTTAACCACTGAGCCATGATGGGAACTCCTTCCTTTTCGCTTTTATAGGCTTTTGGTGTGGTGTCCTTTTCGCAGACAATAGAGTTGCAGCCTCTCTTACTTCTGGTGTTTGCCCCTCTTGGCGCTGAAGTTGGTAGGGGCTTGCTGTAGGCGTCCTGATGGGAGGGACTGATTGCTATCCCTCTGGTGGGTGGGGCTTTGTCTCTGGGTGGGATTAGAGGCAGCTGTGGGGGGGGGGGGGTGTGTGTCTTTAGGCAGCCTGTTTACTGAGGGACGGGGCTGAGATCCCACCCAACTGTTGTTTGCCCTGGGGCTGCTCAGCGCTGACGGTGGGGTCAGAGTTTCCCAAAATGGCCACCTCCCCAGGAATACACAGCTGAGGAATATTTCCAAGACCTTCGCCTCCAACGTCCTTCCCCCACTACGAGCCACAGTCACCCCCTGTTTCCCCAGGAGATCCTCCAAGAACTGCAGTCAGGTCTGACCCACATTCCTGTGGAGCCTCTGCCTTGTCCTGGGACCCAGTGCACGTGAGAGCCTGTGTGTGCCTTTCAAGAATGGGGCCTCCGTTTTCCCCAGTTCTGTGGAGCTCCTGCATCCAAGCCCCCCTGGCCTTCAATGCCAGATCCCTGGGTGTGGGGGCCTGACGTGGGGCTCAGAACTCTCGCTCCTGTAGGTGAGTCTGTGATACAGTTACTTTCTAGTCTGTGGGCTGCCCACCTGGCGGTTATGGGGTTGCTTATATGGCATAGTCACCCCTCCTACCGTCTTGATGTGGCCTCCTCTTTGTCTTCTGGAGTAGGATACTTTTTGTAAGTTTCCAGTCTTTTTGGTTGAAGGATTTGGTTGTAATTTTGTTGTTTTTATGAGAGAAGTTGGCTCTAGTCGTTCTATTCCGCCATCTTAATTCCGTCCCCTCACCACCCCCCAGCATTAATTAAGGAACAAATTCTGATAGCTACTTAATGATTCATGGGACTGAACCCAGACCCTGCCTTCAGTGAATTTATATTTTCATGAAACCATCCAGTCACTCTTAGGTCATTATGTAGTTGTATGTTGTTTTTCTCACATACCATGTGAAAGCATCATTATTAACTGGATTCTTGGGTTGTTATTAATATTAATTAATACTTAAATTTTTTTCTACTTTTTTTTGGCCACACCCTCAGCATGCAGAAGGCCCCAGGCCAGGGGTCAAACCCATCCCACAGCTGGTAGTTAAACCAGAGCAGTGACAATAGGGATCCTTAATTCCATGAGCTACGAGGAAACGCCAATATTTAGAAATTTTATCAACATTGGAATGAAAAAATATGTGAATACAGTTATAAATTAGTTTCAGAAGCTCTAATTTAGGAATTTAGGCTTACTCAAGGTGAGGACTATTTCTAAACTTGAACTATATTCTCTTGGTTCTTAGCACGAGGAAGGCACCTGATTTTTCTAGTGACAGTTTGCTCTTGCATGTCTTTTTTTTTTTTTTTTTTTAAATGGCTGTACCCATGACATATGGAAGTTCCAAAGCCAGGGACTGAATCGGAGCCACAGCTGGGACCTATGCTGCTGCTGCAGCAACACTGGATCCTTTAACCCGCTGTGTTATAGTGGGAACTCCTCTATTATGTCATTTAAAGTTTCGGAAGGATCAGTTTGGAAGCCTGTATTATAGTTAATTGTTTTTAAAGTTTGTTTTATGTAAAGTCAGAGTAAAAACTTTCATATGAAAAAGTTCAAATAAAGGGATTTATAGTAAAAAAATCAATGGCCTCTTGCCACACTGTTCCCCTACACCTTGTTTTCACTTTGCAGAGACAGTTCCTTTTATGTTTGTAGTGTTATCAAACAGCATTACCTCCATAACTTTAAACGATATGTCTATACTACTTTTCTTTGATTTATAAAACTGGTCATATATAAGCATTACCTCCCAGTACTCCCTTCCTTTCCCTCTACTTTTGACAGATTGTAATTAATATCTGCTCTTGGTCTGATTCCCTCGCTTGTGAGAATAGGTGAGAATAGGGCCTTAGTGTTGTGTTCCTAGCCCTTCCTCCACCGGCACTCTCCTAACCTCCTCCTCTCTGAGCCTTATCTTTGCCTTTATGTTGCCATGGTTTATAAATTTACATTTGGCTTTGTATTGTATTTAATTTTCTGTATTTTTATTTATAGTTGGAGTCTGAAAATGGAGAACAATAAACTGCATCTAAGGCTTCCTCATTTTTTCTTTTATAGAGCCTAGTGATGTGGGTTTTTTTTGTTTTGTTTTGTTTTAATATCATCCTTGAGCTATTCAAAAGAGAATATTCCTAGGAAGGTCAGATGGATTCCTTTTGTCCTAAGCTACCTTTATTACTCAGAATTAAACCACATTTTACTTTGCTTTTTTTTTCACTTTGACTTTATTGAACAGTTGTTTTTAAATTTTTCCTGCTGTGGTAAAATTTTGATCTGTTACCCTTTGTCCCCCCAAAATCAAATATTGTCATTGGCTTTAGGCTTTTTTGAGAAAAGCTGTTCTGTTGAGTAAAACTTTTATTCTACTTATGAAATTTATAATTCTGGGCATGTCTAGGAATTAAGTTGAGCCTCTCTCTTTTCTTGTCCCTAGTTTGGCTGTGGATTCAGTTCTGCTCTGGCCTCAGGCGATCTTTCAGCTTTTCTTTTGATATGATAATGCTATTGATGAGACTAATGCTTTCTTTTAGTTTAGTTATACCTTGATTGGATTTCCTGGCCTGCTCTTCCAACTTTGATTTTTAAAATGCTCTACACTTAATCTCATTATTTGTGGATTAGAGTAACTTTAACCCCCCCTTGGACATTTCATCCAAATTCCAGTAGCTCCTTAGATATTGGTTTTTATTTTTATTTTTTTATTTTTTTGTCTTTTGTCTTTTTTGTTGTTGTTGTTGTTGTTGTTGTTGCTATTTCTTGGGCCGCTCCCGCGGCATATGGAGGTTCCCAGACTAGGGGTTGAATCGGAGCTGTAGCCACCGGCCTACGCCAGAGCCACAGCAACGCGGGATCCGAGCCGCGTCTGCAACCTACACCACAGCTCACGGCAACGCCGGATCGTTAACCCACTGAGCAAGGGCAGGGACCGAACCCGCAACCTCATGGTTCCTAGTCGGATTCGTTAACCACTGCGCCACGACGGGAACTCCAGATATTGTTGACTACAACTACCAGGGTGCTCTAGACCAGAAAATGTGTTTTCTTGTGTTTTCTTCCATTATCTTTAGTCCCACACCTACTCCTCTAATACAAAACTGCTCCTCCTCTAATCCCTTATAGATTATATATTAAGGAAGAACCTTTAGATGAAAGTACATGTTGCACCCCAAGTGATGATTCAGGCTGAGAACCAGGTTTTAGTAAAATTGCTACCGTGGTATGTTACTGTTTGGGAGAATGATTTTTTTTTTTTAAATGGAGTGTTGACTAATGTGCCAAATATCAGTGCTGTTCCAGGTAATAGACAGATAGGTTTTTGTATTTGGATGTGATGTTTAGAATCACAGGTCATTACATGTAGCCTGTGCTTTCATCCTGCTTCTCTCTCTCTCTCTCTCTCTCTCTCTCTCTCTTTTTTTTTTTTTTTTTTGCCTCACTCAGGGCATGTGGAAGTTCCCAGGCCAGGGATTGAACCTGTGCCATAGCAGTGACCTGAGGTGCTGCAATGACAGCTTGAGTACACCTCAGGAGAACTCTTCATTCTGCTTTTCCTATCTGTTCAGAGGAATCACTGTCAGGTCCATCTGCTCATTCTCCATTTTGTGTACTCTCATGAAATTATGTTAGGAGCATTGGTTTCCTATATATGGTTGCCTTATTTTAATGTCTTGGACAACAGAGGTTGAGTCATTGGAGTTAATAAAGAAGGGCTTTTTAGATGCCTGACTCAGAATCTTTTTCACACAGTTAAGAAAACCATATCTTCACAGAGATGAGTGTCTACCTAATTTAAATATGAGAAAATTGAGGCCCAGCCCTTGAGAGACTAGTCAGTAATGAGTCAAGAAGAATAGAATGATGAAGTCATGAATTCTGTCATCATTATCATAATTAATGTTGAGCATTTATGTGTTCCACACATTATTTCTATATAATCTCATTTAATCTCCATATACTTTTGAAGAGAGTTTTGGTTTTTGTTTTTTCTTTTTCATTAAGGAAAAAAATGTTGAAATTGAGGCTTAGAGGTTAAATAACTTGTCCAGGAGTTCTGGGTATCTGGTAATAGTCTGTGCAGTTTTTCTTTTTGTTTCAATTCATACTATATAGTATGTTTTCATCTGTTAGCAGTTCCTATCACTTTTGCTGTCCAGAGAATCTGACTTCTTGGAGATAAAAACTAGAATGCCTCTCTAACAATGACTTGGATGGGGTATGATGATCTTCATCAGTATGCATGATTTATTTTATGAAAATATTGAAAGCATCATTTATAAGTAGCCCACTCTGGTTCAGAGAAGTCTGAAATGGTTTTGTTTTTATAGAGTATGAGCACACTGGTTAGTGAGGCTGAAGGAGAGGATGAGGAGAGAGTTAGAAAGAGATGAGGCACTGAGCAGAAGTGACAAGCCTGTGAAGCAGACAGTCTATCGATTTAGGCTGTGAACTGCATTCTGGAGAAAAGAACTGAAATCCATTATGCCAAGTGCAGCATACAAATCCCTTTGAAAAGCAGTTAGATGTCATCTAATCCCAAATCATTTAAAAACAATTTTGGAATAACCTAAAATGCCCTAAGCAATTTGTCTCTTAAGACGGAACAGTGTAATGAATGGACAAATAGTATTTTAATGGTGCCTTCCTCTCATACATTGTGTTTAATGGTGTGAAATAATGTGTTAAATTGTACCTTTGATATTTGCACATCAGGGATATATTCCCTTAAATATTTTAAAACACACCAAACATAGGATATAGAAGAAACCTTATCAGGTACCTCTCTTTAAAAGAATTTTTTTTTTAATTTTGATGTAATTTCAGACTTCTAGAAGAGATGCAAAAATAGTATCTCTATTAAGTATGTATTACTTTGCCAGGTACCTTTTCTTAAGCTCCACTTGAAGAAATAAAGGTCTGAGTTTGTTGATGAAGGTACTGTGTCACACAGAGATACAGGGCGGGGATATGACTTCCAGCAGAAAAGATAGCGTGGAAAAGGAGTTCCGATGATAGCTGAGTGATTCTTAATCTTTTTTGGATTTGTGGCTTCCTGTAGTTGTTTTATTTTGTAATTAAATTTTATTTTGAAATACAGGATACTCCTTGAGATAATTTAGTAGTCCCGAAGTTAAGAACCACTGTGTTACAAGGATGAGTTGTTATATGTATAATGGCATGAGAGTGAAAAGAGATAATTAAAAGCCAAAGAAAAAAAATTTTGAAAGAGCTCAAGAATATAAAACAGAAGCCAGAGCCTCAGAAAAGTAAAAATTCAGTCATCTGCATGGGAACAGTTGACCTGAAGAAGAACAACATATCAGAGTGGGACTTAAGAAAGCACTTAATTGAGAGGAGCAAAGAATTTTAGATGTTCTCAGAGAAGGAGAGTTTTAAGATAGAGTAGAAGAAAAATGAGAAGTTCTGCAGGAATAGATAATTATGTTCTCTTGTAGCCAGAAGAGTCCTATTTCTATATCTCTATGACTACCCTTTTAATTTTATTTTTTGGTAAACTCTAGATAGGCATTGTTGTATACCATTATATAATGGTCAAATTTCAGATGTCTGTGCAAGTAGAGTTTATGTTAGTGTATAAATTAAACATTCAAGTTTTCAGTATGTGTAAAAATTAAAAATACAAATATCCTTGACTCAGAAAATTTACCTTTAAGAATCTATTCTTTAAAAAATCAAATAATATGCAAAGTTTTATAAAAGGTAATAAGGGCGCGTTTTATTATTCTGCTCTAAGATTAGTCATTTATTCTTTGCACAGAAGTTGCTGGTATTTGAGGGAAATGTTTTTAATCATGGTAAAATTCACATAACATAAAATTCACTGTTTTTAACTGAACAGGTCGGTAGTGTTAAGTACACTAACATTTTTGTGTGATCTCCAGAATTCTTTTGATCTTGCCAAAACTGAAACTCTGTCCTTGTGAAACAACTCTTCGGTTTCCCTTCCCCCAGCCCCTTGCAGCCAGCCTTCTACTTTCTATCTCTCTGACTAACCACCCTAGGTACTAGCCTACCCTGGTACCCTAGGTACTGTCTGATCCCATAAGTGGAATCATACAGTATTTGTCTTCTTGTGACTGGCTTTATTTTACTTAGAAAGCCCTCAAGGTTCATCGATATTGTAGCATGCGTCAGAATTTCTTTTATTTTAACTGGATTTTTTTTCACTTTTATTAGGTATAATTGACAAATAAAATGGAGGAAAAGGTCGTTTTACCATGTACCCCTTTACCCTGCACCCTGGCACAGCCTCCCCCACTATCAGCATCCCACATCACCACTGCATTTGTTACAACGTCTACATTAACACATCATTACCACTCCAAGTCCATAATTTACATTATGGTTTCCTCTTTGTACAGTCTATGGATTGAGACAAATGTATAAAGACATTTATCTACCATTATGGTATCATATATGGTAGTTTCACTGCCCCACAAAATTCTCTGTGCTCTACCTGTTCATCCCTCCCTCCACCTGAGCCCCTTGCAACCACTGATCTTTTTATTCTCACCATAGTTTTGCCTTTTCTAGAACTTCATATAGTTGGAATTAAACATTCTATAGCCTCTTCAGGTTGACTTCTTACACTTAGTAATATACACAATTGAGGTTCCTCCATGTCTTTTCATGGCTTGATAACTTCTCTCTCTGTAGTGCCGAAAACATTCCATTGTGTGGCTGTTCCATAGTTTATTCATTCACCTACTGAAGGACATTCTAGTGGCTTCCAACTTTTAGCAACTATGAATAAAGCTGCCGTAAACATCTGTGTGCAGGTTTTTTTGTAGACATTTTTTTAAAGCTCTTTCAGGTAAGTACCAAGGAGCACAATTATTGAATTGTATGGTAAGAGTTTATTTGTTTTGTAATAATCACCGTAGTGTCTTCCAAAGTGGCTGTACCATTTTGCATTCCCAACAGCAATGAATGAGGATTCCTGTTGCTGCACATCTTGACTAGCATTTGCTGGTGCTGGTGTTTTGGATTTTAGTCATTCTTTTTTTTTTTTTTTTTTAATTAAGGTATAGTTGATTTACAATGTTGTGCTAGTTTCTGCTGTACAGCAAAGTGACCCAGTCATACATATATATTATATATATATATACATGTACACACACACACAGACACATTCCTTTTCTTATATTCCATCATGGTCAATTTTAGTCATTTTTAATGGATGTGTAGTGTTGTCTGTTTGATTTTGCAATTTTCTAATGACATATGATACTGAAAATCTTTTTACGTAATTATTTGTCATAGGTATATCTTCTTTGATGAGGTGTTTATTCAGGTGTTTTGCCATTTTTAAATTGGGTTGTTCATTTTCATACTGTTCTGTTTTAAGAGCTGTGTATTTTGGAACACAGCCCTTTATAAGATTTTTTTTAATAAGTGTCTTTTTTTTTTTTCTTTAATTTTATGGTCACACCCAAAGCATATGGAAGTTCCTGGGCCAGGGATTGAATCCAAGCCTGGGACTTACGCTGCAGCTGTGACAACACTGGATCCTTTAGCTCATTGCGCTGGGCTGGGGATTGAACCAGTGCCTTCACAGTGACCCACACTGCTGTAGTTGGATTCCTAACCCACAGCGCCATGGTGGGAACTCCTTTTATGTGTCTTTTGCAAATATTTTCTCCCAGTCTGTGGCTTGTCTTCTCATTCTCTTTACCATGTCTTTTGTAGAGCAGAAGTTTTTTATTTTAATGAAGTCTAGCTTTTCAGTTCTTCTTTTTCATGAATGATTCCTTTGGTATTATATCTAAAAAGTCATCGCCATACCCAAGTCATTTAGGTTTTTACCATATGTTATCTTCTGGGAGTTTTATAGTTTTGCATTTTACTCTTAAGTCTTTGATCCATTTTGAGTTAATTTTTGTGAAGGGTGTAAAAGCTGTGTTTAGATTCATTTTTTTGGCAGGTGGATATCCAGCCAGTATTCTAGCACTGTTTGTTGAAGAGATTATCTTTGCTCCATTGTCAGAGATCCAGTTGACTATATTTATGGGAATCTATTTTCTTCTGTTTCATTGATCTGTTTGTCTAGTCTTTCACCAGTACCACACTAGCTAGATAGTGAATCTTGAGGTCTAGTAGTGTCAGTCTTCCAGCTTTATTCTCCTTCAATATTGTGTTAGCTATCCTGAGTCTTTTGCCTCTCCTTTTAAATTTAGAATCAGTTTGTCAGTATCTGTAAGATAGCTTGCTGGGATTTTGATTGGGATTGCATTATATCTGTAGATTCAGTTAGGAAGAAGTGCCATCTTGACATTATTGCGTCTTCCTATTCATGAAGTGGAATATCTCCATTTTGGTTCTCATTTGATTCCTTTTTTGAGGACCGGGGGTGGGGTGGCACAGGCTTAAGTTCCAAGGCCAGGGATTGAACCTGTTCCACAGCTGTAACCAGAGCCACAGCAGTGACAGCACGGGATACTTAACCTGCTGAGCCATGAAGGAACTCCTCTTCTTTGATTTCTTGCATCAGTATTTTATAATTTTCCTTATGATCTTGTACATGTTATGTTAGATATTTACCTATGTATTTCATTCTTTTGGATTGCTAATGTAAATGATAATGTGTTTTTAATTTTAGCCTATTGTTCATTGCTGGTATATAGGAAGGCATTTGATTTTTGTATGTAAACTCTGTATCCTGCAACAGTGCTATATAATTACTTAATAGTTCCAGGAGGTTTTTTAACTGTTGTTGATTCTTTTGGAGTTCCTATATAAATAATTATGTCATCTGTGAACAAAGACAGTTTTACTTCCTTTTTTTTTTTTTTTTTGGCTGTGCCCATGGCATTTTTATGGTAATAAAAATTTCCAGGCTAGGAATTGAACCCACACCATAGCAGTGACCTGAGCCCCTTTAGTGACAGTTAGGTCCTTAACCCGCTGTGCTACAAGGGAATTCCATCTTTTTCTTATCTTACTACATTAGCTAGGATTTGTAGTACAGTGTTGAAAGGGACTGGTGAGAGGGGACATCCTTGTCTTGTTTCTGATCATCATGAGAAAGCTTCTAGTTTCTCACCATTAAGTATGATATTAACTAGATCTTTTTGTAGATTTTTTAAAAAATCAAATTGAGGAAGTTCCCCTCTAAGTTTGTGTTTCTTCCTTTTTAAGGCTGAGTAACATCCGATTGTATGTGTGTCCACATTTTGTTTATTCTTTCATCTGTTCATGGATTTTTGGGTTGCTTCCACCTCTTGGTTATTGTGAATAATGTTGCTATGACCATTGGTGTACAAATAGCCCTTTGAGACCGTATTTTCAATCTTCTCAGGATGATACCCAAAAGTGGAATTGCTGGATCATATGGTAATTCTTCTTAAAGTTTTATGAGGAACCAATATGCAAAATTTTATATGAAAGGATATTAATAATAGCAAAACTCTAGAAGCTGCCTTGCTATATGCCAGTAGCTGACTGGTTGTATAATTACAGCATAGCAATACAATGAAGTGTTCTTGAGCTATTTAGAAGTCTGGTAGATCTGTTTTTTTTTGTTTTTTTTTTTTTTGTCTTTTTTTGCCTTTTTCTAGGGCCACTCCGGCATATGGAGGTTCCCAGGCTAGGGGTCCAATCGGAGCTATAGCTGCCAGCCTACACCACAGCTACAGCAACATGAGATTTGAGCCATGTCTGCAACCTACACCACAGCTCACGGCAACACCAGATCCTTAACCCACTGAGTAAGGTCAGGGATCGAACCCACAACCTCATGGTTCCTAGTTGGATTCGATAACCACTGAGCCATGACGGGAACTCCCTAGATCTGTATATTTCAACATGTCAAAATGTCCAGATATATTGTCATATGAAAAAGAAATTATAGAATAATACATGTTTTGTGAACCTATTTTTTAAAATCATGTGTGTGTGTATATGTATGTATGCTTCAAAAATTTTTAAAGGGTAATATACTTTTGTAGGTTGGGGCAGAGGCAAGAGGGGACAGATTATAAGTGCAGTAGGAGAGCACACCTTTATCTTATTACTTTATACATTACTGCATTATTTCAGGGTTTACAAGAAATGAAGTTTTATAAACAGAAAGACCATTTTGGGGAAAAAATTGTTTAACTCTCATTTGTGTTTGAAATGGAAAGAAAATGTTAAGTATTTTACTTACTCCTTTTAGGTCCACAGTGTCAAATACTATATTTTTTTATCCTATGTAATATCAAGGATATGTATTGTTTCGTCACCTGAGGTATAAAATTAGCACAGTGAATTTCCATCAGAATAGTTTAATACAAGCAAAATATTCTACCATTTTTTTTTTACTTCTAAATTTCTTTTATTAGCTGTGTTTTTTCTTTTTGTAGTTGCACCTACAGCATATGGACGTTCCTAGGTTAGAGCTCGAATTGGAGCTGCAGCTGCAGGCCTATGCCACAGCCGCAGCAATGTTCTCTTTTACCATTTTTATGTCATGTTGGAATGGTGCTTCCCATTTCCTGTGTCTTGGTGTGGTGAGGTGTATAGTAAAAATCAAAGGCTTATCAAAGTTCCTCTGCTCTTGAGGGAAATACCTTAGTTTAAGTATTGCATTATATCATACACTGAGTCCTGTTCTTTGCCTTTTTTCTGACAGTAGCTCTTCATGGAGGAACACGGAGTGAGCCAGACTGAACACATGGCTACCATAGAAGCGCATGCAGTGGCCCAGCAAGTACAGCAGGTCCATGTGGCCACCTACACTGAACACAGTATGTTGAGTGCTGATGAAGACTCTCCTTCATCTCCTGAAGACACCTCTTATGATGATTCAGACATACTCAACTCTACAGCAGCTGATGAGGTAACAGCCCATCTGGCTGCCGCAGGTAATGTCCAAGCTCTTCATTTTTGGCCTCACTCTGGTACTGTGCTTCTCCGAAAGAGCCTAGGATGCAGGCACTCCCATTTATCTTCGCATCACATCTTCATGATTTGTTTTTAAGCCTCCATTTACAACTGGTACCTGTATTACACTGAGACTTTAGTTCCAGAATTATATAATACTAGTGATATGATTTGTTTTTTCATCCATTCCAACAATTTTTACTTTTAAGTGAGAGAATTAGTCCATTTACATTAAATGTAGTCACTGATATATTCAGCTTTATTTTTATTTTTATTTAAAAAAAATTAAAATTTTCAGGGCCACACCTGTGGCATATGGAAGTCCCAGGCTAGGAGTCAAATTGGGGCTGCAGCTGTTGGCCTAAGCCACAGCAACCGACACCACAGCTTACGGCAATGCCTGATCCTTAACCCAAACCCATTAAGCAAGGCCACGGATTGAATCCGCATCCTCATGGATACTAGTTGGGTTTGTAACCTGCTGAGCCGCAACCAGAACTCCTATTTAGGTTTAAATTGATCATGTTTACTGTATGCTTTCTCTCTGTCCCACTTGTTCTCTTTCCTTTTCCTTCAGTTTTCTTTGGAGTGATTGAAAAGTCTTTCTTTTTTTCTTTTCCTTTTTTTCTTGTTAGTTTGGAAGTTATATATATACTTTTACTATTAGTGGTACACCTAGAAATACATATCTTTCACTTATTTCATAGTCTTATGTAATTGATACTTTTGTCTTCTTTGGGATAATGCAAGTTTCTTAGAACACTTGAATATGATCCCCCTGTTCTTGACCTGTATGCTGTTGTTGTTCTTTGTTTAATTGTATATTTTGAGCCCTGCAAGATCGTAGTGGTGTTTTATACATAGTTGTTTTATACATCCCCCTTACATCCAACTTCTGTTTAGGGTTCTTTTACATCTTGATTATGTGGATCGATGTCTTTCATCAATTCTGGAAAATATTAGCTACTACATTTTGCTTCAGTTTTGCTTCCCCTCCGTTCACGTCTTTTCCTTCTATGACTCCAGTTGAGCATGTTAGTCTTCCTCACTGAGTCCTTCATGTCTCTTTCTTTCTGTTCTGTTTCTGTCTCTGTATTACCACCCTTTTGTCTCTTTGTGCTTCATTCATGTAGTTTCTTTAGACTGTCTTCCAGTTTATTAATTTTTCTCTTCATCTGTGTCTCAGGTGCTTAAAGTCTTTCATTTGAGTTTTTAATTTTGGTAATAGTTTTGTTTTCTAATTTTAGCATTTCTAGTTTTTGTTTTTTTTTTTTTTTTTCCCTCCCTACCTCATTTGCAGTATTAGGTGTTTTCAGTTCTTATGGAAAAAATTTTTTTTCCATTAATATCCATGAATAAAGGAAGCATTATGATTTTTCAGGCCTTTTAGTAATTTTGCTCTCTGAAGTGCCTATGGGACTGTTTCTGTTATGTGTTAATGCTGTTGCTTATTCATGTTGGTTTTTCTCTTCATGTATTGGTTATTTTTCAATGCATGCTGGATATGTGTATCTTTGGAAAACTATTAATATTGTCCTCTAGAGAGGATTTTTTTTTTTTTTTTTTTTTTTCCTTTTACCAGATGCCCAAGGGCACTGGCAATCCTGGATCATCTTAATCCAATTTAAGGTTTGGGGATTTTCTGGACCTCTAAATGACTTAAAGCAGGGTTATATTTTCTGTCATTCTCTTTGTTGTTTACATTGTATGTTTAGCACTATGTGGAAGACTCTAAGTAAATCATGCCTAGATGGGTCTAAATTGTATAAGGAACACTGATCTGAGAAGATATTTAGGAAAAGTGGATAGGAAATCAATGGTTAGGAATAGCCAGTTTTTAAATATAAATAAATACACACGCGCACATACTGTATTTAAGAGGAAAAAGACAGCTGCAATGAAAATAAACTTATTGCTGTCAGTTACTATCCACTGTGTATTTCTGGAATTTAAAAATGAGACTTAGTGAAGTCCCATTGTGACTCAATGGAAACGAATCTGACCAGTGTCTGTGAGACGCAGGTTGGATCCCTGGCCTCCCTCAGTGGGTTAGGGATGTGGCGTTGCTATGAGCTGTGGTTTGAGTCACAGACTCAGTTCGGATCTGGCATTGCTGTGTCTGTCTTGTGGGCCAGTGGCTACATTTCTGTTTTGACCCCTCGCCTGGGAACCTCCATATGCCGTGAGTGTGGCCCTAAAAAAGACAAAAAATAAAAAATAAATAAAAATAAGACGTGGCGACAAAATGCATATAAAATGGTTGTAAAATATATTTTTGAAATTTTTATGCTTCCCAGAAGAGGGCATCCTAATATAATGAATCCAGATCAACTTCTTTCTTCTTCTTTTTTTTTTTGTCTTTTTGCCTTTTCTTGAGGGGTCGAATCGGAGCTGTAGCCGCCAGCCTACACCAGAGCCACAGCAACGCCAGATCCGAGCTGCGTCCGCGACCCACACCACAGCTCACAGCAACGCTGGATTCTTAACCCACTGAGCGAGGCCAGGGATTGAACCTACAACCCCATGGTTCCTAGTCAGATTTATTAACCATTGAGCCATGACGGGAACTCCCAGGTCAACTTCTTTCTTAGAAAGAAAGAGGCTTTTGAAATATAGTTTTGCTCAGTTACTGTACTGCATTGTCATAGTGTTAAGATTAGCAAAGGAGTTTGATCTAACCTTTTCATGTGGCAGATGTGGAAATTGAGGCACAACTGGTAGGAATGATTTGTCATTTAATCATTCAGCATTCATTGAGGAGTTACCATATACTCTATAAAATTTATATAGATGCTGTGAACAAGACAGGCAAGAGCTTGCTCCTAAAGGAGCTTACAGACCAGTGGTAGGAAGAAGGGTACACATAATAAAGTAAAAGAATTTCGGAAAGCACTGAATACTCTGAAGAAAATAATGAAGAGAGGTATAAGGTAAATGGAGAGAGAAGGGTAGCTGGTTATTCCTTTCTATTTTTACTTTTATTTATTATTATTATTTGTCCTTTTAGGGCTGTACCCTATGGAAGTTCCCAGGCTAGGGGTCAAATTGGAGCTGTAGTTGCTGGCCTACACCGCAGCCACAGGAATGCCAGATCCAAGCTGAGTTTGTGACCTGCACCACAGCTCACAGCAACACTGGATCCTTAAGCCACTGAGCAAGGCCAGGGATCAAACCTGTGTCCTGATGGATGCTTGTCAGATTTGTTTCCACTGAGTCACGACGGGAACTCCATGGTTACTCCTTTTTTAAATCTTGTTTCCTCTTCTCCCTTCACTGAAGTAATTACTATTATGAATTTGGTCTTTATCATTCTCTTGCATTTCTTTCATGTTTTTAATATGTGTTTATGTATCAATAAATAATATTTAGCATTGTTTTGTATATTTTAAACTTTATATTAATCGTATCACTCTGATACTGTTTTTCTGTTTATTTCATTCAGTATTATTTTTCTGAGATTCATTTATGTTGAAAATGTAATATATTTTCATTTTGACTATTTGTTTCATATATTGACAGAACACTTAGGTTGTTTATAATTTTTTGCTATTACAATTGCTGCAAATGAAAATTATTTTCTTATGCACATTGTGAGATCTTGGTTTTGGCTTTCAAACCTTTTTTTTTTTTTTTTTTTGTCTTTTTGCCATTTCTTTGGGCCACTCCCGCGGCATATGGAAGTTCCCAGGCTAGGGGTCCAATCGGAGCTGTAGCCACCGGCCTACGCCAGAGCCACAGCAACGCGGGATCCGAGCTGCGTCTGCAACCTACACCACAGCTCACAGCAACACCGGATCGTTAACCCACTGAGCAAGGCCAGGACCAAACCCGCAACCTCATGGTTCCTAGTCGGATTCATTAACCACTGCGCCACGACGGGAACTCCTCAAACTTTTTTTTTAACAATGTGTCACAGTAATACATTCTACGGTACATCTAGAATAAACAGATGCATGTACAACTGAAATAACAATTTCTCATGGAGTCATACTTACCCCTACTGCAAGTGATAAACTCTCTGATATATTGTAATCTTTCTCACTTTATTCCACTTTCTTTAAAAAACAAAAAAACTACTCACGAGCCACCAATGGGTAAAAATCTGTAGTTTGAAAGACATTGTTTGAGGGTATAACCCAGGTGGGGAATTTGACGGCAGAGACAGGGACATTTTCAACGTTACTAGATACCCCAAATGTCTTTCCAAATAGTTTTATTAATTTGCATTCCCGTAAGCAGTGTACTAGAGTGCCTGTTGCTTCTCATCTTCACCACATTTAGTATTGTCAGTTATTTTTCATTTTTGCCAGTCTAGTGTGTATGAAATAGTATTTCAGTGTTGATTTAATTTCCTTGTATGAGCAAGAGGTCCAATCAGTGCAGGAAGACAAGACAGAGCACTACTGATGTTTCTTCTTTTTCATATTTCCTTTGTCCATTTTCCAAATGGGTTGTTTGTTTTTGTAAGAGTTACTGATTTTTTTTTTTTTTTTTGTGCCCTGCCCATGGGAAGGGATCAAACCCTGCCACAGTAGCCAACCCAAGCTGCTGCAGTGACAACACCAGATCCTTAATCTGTTGCACAAGAGAACTCCAGAACTCCAATATTTTTAAAACTAGGAGTTCCCATTGTGGCTTAGCAGAAACAAATCTGACTAGTGTTCATGAAGACACGGGTTCAATCCCTGGCCTCACTCAGTGGGTTTAGGATCTCACGTTGCCATCAGCTGTGGTGCAGGTCGCAGACACGCCTTGGGTCTGGCATTGCTGTGGCTGTGACGTAGGCCGGCATCTACAGCTCCGATTTGACTCCTAGCCTGGGAACTTTCATCTACTGCATATGCGGCCCTAAAAGCAAAAAAACCCAAAAAAACAAAAAACCAAAAACCAAAAAAAACCTAGCCTTTTCTTGGTAACATATATTGCAATGACTGTCTCCTAGTTGTTGCCCACTTCTTCCCTAATTTTTTGTTATTTCTTTTTGTCCATAAGGTTTTGATTTATACTATTGTGACATTATTAGTGTTTTACCTTAAAGTTTATCCTTTTGGATTCTTGTTTAAGCTTTTTTTTTTTTTTCCCTTCCTGCCTGCACCCATGGCATGTGGAAGTTCTGGGCCAGGGATCAAACCCACACCACAGCATCAGCCTGAGCTACTGCAGTGACAATGCTGGATCCTTAACCCGTGCAGCAGAACCTGATCCTTTAACCCACCCTGCCACCAGGTTGGGGGTAGAACCTGCATCCTGACACTGCAAAGACACTGCTGATCCCTTTGCACCGCAGCAGCAACTCCCCCACCAATTTTTATTAACATTTTTTCCCTTAGAGTATGCCAGTTTTTGTCTCTTTCCTGCTAGATGCTTTCATCAATTTGACCTTGTGCTCAGCAACTCCATTTTGAGTATAATTCTCAGATATTCAAGAAAAAATTTTCCAGTTAAGATGATATTCTTTCCAGATATTCCTCTTATATATGATGGTGATGTTGTTTGAGTTTCAAGTATTAGTGATTATTTCTGACTTCTTTAACTTGGCAGTGTCTTAGGGTAATGGAAAAAAGGGCACAGGGATGGAAATGAAATTTGAAATCTATAACTTTTTTAATTTTAGATTCTTCACAATGCTGCAGTTTCATCTAGCACCTCTGAGAGTATTGTCTTAACAGTATGGGCATGCTGGCCAAACAAAACTGTAAAACATTATATAAAATTCAAGCTGGTATGTGGTGGGGAGGTGTAAGTCATTTACTTTTTTGAAAGGTTCATTCTAAGTTTTAATGGTAAAATATGACCCATGTTGACAGTCATGAAATATATTTATGGTATCAGGAATTTTCTATATTTATTGATAACACATTAGGAAGTAAATGCTACTTTTTGTACCTGTAATTGTTTTTTGCCTTGTACAGTTAACTGACTCTGCCTGATCTCAGTGCATATGTTATTATTTCAGGACCTGTGGGAATGGCTGCTGCTGCTGCTGTGGCAACAGGAAAGAAACGGAAACGGCCTCATGTGTTTGAGTCTAATCCATCAATCCGGAAGAGACAGCAAACACGTTTGCTTAGGTGAGGGCTTCCTTTTCCATATTGTTGCTGTTCCTCAAATACTTAGAGTGTGGATGAGAGAGTCAGCTTGTTCATCAAGGGATACCAAGTTAAATTCCTTGATGACAGAATTAGACTTGAAGGTACTTTTACAAAAGTAAATAAATGAAACTGGAAATATGATTAACAGATGTATAATATCATATTCATTAAGAGAAAATTTATATACCTGCTATGTACCAGGCATTGTTCTAGGCCTTGGGAATATAGCAGCTAATGAAATAAATTCCCTTAAAAACGTATATTCTAGTGGAGGGAAAAAGAAAATAAACAAATATGAAATAATATCAGATTATTAAAAAATGCTATGAAAAAAACAAAACCGAGGAAGGAAATAGAAAGTTAAGAGGATTGGGGGATATATTAGTTTCTTTTTTCTTATAGGGATGGTGTGTGAAGTCTTTTTTGATAAAGCAACCTTTGAACAGAGACCTGAAGTAGGTGAAAGGGCAACCTTGTTGATGTCTAAGAGACGAGTGTTTTGGCAGAGGGAATATAAGAGCAAAGGTTCCGAAGTGGGAAGAAATGTGTTCGTCATGTTTGAGGAACAGCTCGGGGCAGAATGAGAGATGCAGTCAGAGTAGGAGTAGATAGCCTCCTCATGGGGTATTTTGGTCCAATATAAGGGCTTTCACTCTTAACTCTGAGTAACGTAGGAAGTCAATGAAGACATTTGATCAAGGCAATGATATGATCTGACTTATGTTTTAAAAGTATCACTCAGGCTGCTGTGTTGAGAACAGACTCTGGGGATATAGGAATGGAAGCAAGAAGACCAATTAGGAGGTCATAATTCAGGCCAGAAATGACAGTGTCTTGAAATCAAGTGATAGTAGCAAAGGTGGTAAGATGTGGTCAGTGTCTGGATATATTTCAGAAGTAATTCCAGCATGATTCCTTGACAGATTGTATGTGATGTATGAGAGAAAAAAGGGAGTGAAGGGTGACCTCTGGGTTTCTGGTCTGATTACTGGAAGGACTGAGATGATAATTACTGGAAGAGGAACAAGTATGAGAGTGAGGATAGAGCAGAACCAGGAATTTGGTTTGGATACACTGAGTTTGTGATACTTCTTAACCATTAAGTGGAGATACAGAATAAACAGTTGGGTATATGAATCTGTAATTCAAAGGCAGTGTCTTGTCTAAATGTATAAGCACATGGATAGTATTTGAAACTATGAGACTGAAAAAGTCACCAAGGGAATGAGTATGGACTAAAGCACTTTACTCCTTAGGGGTTAGAGAAATGAAAGGAATTAGCAAAGGAGTCTAAGAAGCGACCAATGAGTCAGGAAGAAAACCAAGAGAGTGGTATCCTGGAGACCAAGTGTAAAAATTGTTTCTTGCAGGAGAGCATGTGATCAGCACTGTCAGATACTGCTGGCAGGTTGAATAAGATGCAAATTGACCATTAGATTTAGCAATGTGGAGGTCATGATTAAACTGGGCAAGAGTGTTTGCAAAGGAGTGGTAAGGATGCAATGATTGGAGTATTTTCAAGAGAATGAGAAGAGAGGAATTGGAATATACACGTGAGTGTATATTCTATCTTATCCTCATTCCTTCAAGGAATGCTATCAGATTTCTTGTTTGATATGTGGTCCTTTGCTCATTTTCATTTCTTCGGAAGAGTCTCTGGATTGCACAGAAAGATTATTACACAGGTGTGGTACCTGGAAGACTTAATATTTTGACAGATTGCACAACATGCGCTCATATGATAAGAAATTTAATCTCTATAAAAGTTCCAGAAGTTTCTTGTATGTTTTAAATGCTATATACAAATTTTTTAAATGCTTATTGTAGTAGTGGCTCCAAATGAAGTGTCAGCTCATGTAAATGATATGTGACAAACTAGAAAATAAGAGTCTATATTAAGAACATAAGAAAATTATAAGAAACTGAAACGAAAATTCAGAAAAATACTTTTTTTTTTTTTTTTGTCTTTTGAAGCCCTGCACCCATGGCATATGGAGGTTCCCAGGCTACGGTCCAACCAGAGCTATAGCTGCCGGCCTGTGCCACAGCCACAGCAATGCCAGATCTGAGCCTCCTCTGTAACCTACACCACAGCTCACAGCAATGCCGGATCCTTAACCCACTGAGCGAGGCCAGGGATTGAACCTGCTGTCCTCATGGTTACCAGTCAGACTCATTTCCTCTGAGCCATGACAGGAACTCCAATGTTACTTTATTTATTTATTTAATTTGGGGGCTGCACCTGCGGCATATGGAGATTCCCAGGCTAAGAGTCGAGTCAGAGCTACAGCTGCTGGCCTGTGCCACCACCACAGCAACTTGGGATCTGAGCCGCGTCTGCAACCTGCACCGCAGCTCACAGCAATGCCGGATCCCTGCCCCACCGAGCAAGGCCAGGGATCGAACCCACAACCTCATGGTTACTAGTTGGATTCATTTCCACTGCGCCACAACGGAAATTACAAAATTCAGAAAATATGTAATAGTAGCTTTTCAGCAAAGAGGTTATATACCACGAGATGGGCCAAAACAATTTTCTTCCCTTTAATGATATCTTGTTTCTGTCTATAATAGTACAGACAGGAGGAATTAGAACATATGATTTATAGAAACATCTTTGATATAGGGGCATAGGCACAACAGTACATACTTTTGGAGAAAGATGGAAAACTTTATTGTGATATGTTGGCTTTGCTTCATTTGAATTGGCATGACTCACCAGTTACTTGAAAGTGTAGACCAGAAGAATTATAGGATGTGGAACGTTAAAATAATCTCCAATGATTTCAGAGGGAAGGAACAGAGTTTCTTTCATCTAGTGTTGACATATTTGAAAAAGCTCTTTTACTCCATCCTCATTTGTAAAATACTTCAAGACTAAGAATTATTGTTATCAGAGTTCCCTGGTGGCCTAGCAGTTAAAGATCCAGCATTGTCACTGCTATGTTGGGTCACTGCTGTGGTGTGAGTTTGGTCCCTGGCCCAGGAACTTCTGCATGCTATGGGCACAGCTGGAGTGGGGGAAGATTATTATTTATATCACAATGAAAATCTGGAAATGCTTTTTTTTTTTTTTCCTTTTTGCCATTTCTTTGGGCCGCTCCCACGGCATATGGAGGTTCCCAGGCTAGGGGTCGAATCGGAGCTGTTGCCGCCGGCCTACACCACAGCCGCAGCAACTCCAGATCCAAGCTATGTCTGCGAGCTACACCTCAGCTCACGGCAACACCGGATCCCCAATCCCCTGAGCAAGGCCAGGGATGGAACCCCCAACCTCATGGTTCCTAGTTGGATTCGTTAACCACTGCACCATGACAGGAACTCCAGGAAATGCACTTTTGATGTAGTATTTTTCAATAAAATTATGTAAGACATAAACAATGATACTATCAGTCAAAGAAATTAGAAGCAGGTCATAGAAGGCCCCATCATTAAACATGGAGATAATATAATAAAGTGTGTAAGAGGACGTCTCAGAATTAATCTTATTATTATAGTGTATTATAAACAGCAGTAAGAGAAAACCCCTTTGATATTGCTAAGATCAAAAGTATGTTATGGGGAGTTCCCGTTGTGGCTCAGCAGAAATGAATCCGACTAATATCCATGAGGACGAAGGTAGATCTCTGGCCTTGCTCCGTGGGTCAGGTGTCCAGTGTTGCCATGAGCTATGGTGTAGGTCACAGGTGCTGCTCAGATCCTGCATTGCTGTGGCTATGGTGTAGGCGGGCAGCTGTAGCTCCAATTTGACCCCTATCCTAGGAACTTACATATGCCGTGGGTACAGCCATAAAAGCAAAAAAAAAAAAAAAAAAAAAAAAAAAATGCATGTTATGCGCTGTATTCAACATTGTGTCTTGGCTGTGTCCAGTGGTAAACCTGAGGTCGATCCTTCTATCACTGGGCCAGTCATGGGTCTTTAGGACAAAGGTATATACAGATTTTTTCTGAACAGGATATTAAGCTTCACACTCTGTTTTCACAATTCAGGTAAAGGAACACATATCTAATTAGAATAAATTGTCTCAAGCAAAGTAAATCTTGTGTCTATGTCACTGTGATTTCTATCTTTGACTGTTTTTTGTTTTCATTCTCTGATTCAGGAAACTTCGAGCCACGTTAGATGAATATACTACTCGAGTGGGACAACAAGCTATTGTCCTTTGTATCTCACCCTCCAAACCCAACCCTGTCTTTAAGGTGTTTGGTGCAGCACCTTTGGAGAATGTGGTAAGAAAACTGAATTGGCTCTCTGCAGGTTTTTGTTCACATTCTTTTGATCCTTTGCTTCGCACAGTAGTTGTTCTCTCTTTCCTTCATCCAGAGGTGGGAATTGGATCTGGTTTTCAAACTCCTTTATGCACATCAAAAAAAAAGGATCATTTCTGTTTCTGCTTTCCATAACAAGGTATTTTACCTCATCAGATGCGATGGAAAAAAAAAAAAATGATGTTGTGTTTGTTAAGAAACCAATGCAAATGGAGTTCCCGCTGTGGCGCAACAGGATCAGCAGCATCTTGGGAGCGCTGGGACGCAGGTTTAATCCCTGCCCCACCACAGTGGGTTAAGGATCCAGCATTACCACAGCTTCGACTTAGGTCGTAACTGTGGCTCGAATTTGATCCCTGGCCCAGAAACTCCATATGGCATGGGGCAGCCAAAAAAATATATATATATAAAGAAACCAATGCAAGATTTTGTAAGACAATCATTAATTTATGTCTGAAACACAATGACAAATAACTCAAAATGTGAACTTCATAAGGCAAACTTGGGAACATGTTATTAATCACTGATATTTGAGTTGCATGCTTTAAATCTCTTGTTATTTCTTGAAAGAATTGGTTTAACACTGCTCCAGTGTTGAAATATAGTTTAATATTTTGATTATATATCTATCCATTGCTAGCATTATAAAAATAGTTTTAGGAGTTCTCTTTGTGGCTCAGTGGTTAATAAACCCGACTAGAATCCATGAGGATGCAGGTTCGATCCCTGGCCTCGCTCAGTGGGTTAAGGATCTGGCGTTGCTGAGAGCTGTGGTGTAGGTCGCAGATGCGGCTCAGATCCTGGCTTGCTGTGGCTGTGCTGTAGGCTGGCGGCTGTAGCTCCAGTTAGACCCCTAGCCTGGGAACTTCCACATGCCGCGATTGTGGCCCTAAAAAGAAAAAAGTTTTACCCTTGCATACTTAAATGTGAACTATTCTTTCTCTGGATGAAGTAACTTTGAATCATTAGTAGAATAATAATCTATCCAGATTTAAATCACATTTTGTTTTTATCAGAATAAAATGTATTAGCTCCAAATGACATTTATTGGGTTCCTCCCTTGTTGAACATAACCACTTCAGTAGTTCAGAGTTAGCAATCAGTTGAGATTTTATTTTTTTTTCCCACACACACAAATGTTGTGGTTCTTTCTTTTTCTTTTTTCTTTTTTTTTTTTTGGTCTTTTTGCCATTTCTTGGGCCGCTCCCGCGGCATATGGAGGTTCCCAGGCTAGGGGTCGAATCGGAGCTGTAGCCGCCGGCCTATGCCAGAGCCACAGCAACGCAGGATCCGAGCCGCGTCTGCGACCTACACGGTAACGCCGGATCGTTAACCCACTGAGCAAGGGCAGGGATCGAACCCGCAACCGCATGGTTCTTAGTCGGATTCGTTAACCACTGCGCCACGATGGGAACTCCCATTGTGGTTCTTTCTTAACATTTTTTAATTTTGTTTTGAGTTTTCCCTCTGATTCCTAAGGCCCTAGAATAGGGTGCATATTAGGACTTTTTCTTAGAGAAATATGGTAGAAGCCTTCTAGCTCAAAATGGTGCCTGTAGGAGTTCCCGTTGTGGCACAGCAGAAACAAATCCTACTAGGAACCATGAGGTTGCAGGTTCGATCCCTGGCCTCGCTCAGTGGGTTGAGAATCTGGCGTTGCCGTGAGCTGTGGTGTAGGCCGGCAGCTGTAGCTCAGATTCAGCCCCTAGCCTGGGAACCTCCATATGCCATGGCTGTGGCCCTAAAAAGCAAAAAAAAAAAAAACCAAAAAACAAAATGGTGTCTGACAAGCAGCCCTGAGTGTCATGCTGTTGACAAACATCAAATCTGGGCATGTCTTCCTCAGTATTAAAAGTTTTAAATTGTTTTACTGCTAATAAAAATAATGTGATCTGTGAAAAAGCTTCAACTGGAACTCAGAAGAATACCTCTGAAAATTATTTACTGAAAAATTTGAAAGTATTAAAAATTGTTGGAATCCTCTACAGAAAACAAAAGATATTTCCTGAGACAGGAAAAAATGTCATACAATAACCTAGACTGAGAGAAAAAGTAGAAAATAGTTTTCTGTTGACTGATATTTGATAAATACAGGATAAAGAATCAATATCAGTAGAATTAGAAGCAAAATATGTCTTCCAGAGTATAAATATACGGAAAGGTAGAACAGTAAAATAAATGCCTCTACATCTACCACTTAGATTCAGTAATTGTGCATTTTGGCGTAATTACTTTATCTGCCATCTACACACACACATTTTTAGGGCTAACCACTTAAAATACAGACTTTGCAATTCTTCTTAATATTCTGCATGCATCTTAGAAAAATAAGGGCATTCTCATAATTGTAATACAGTTATCTCCATTGAATATTTTGATCTTTTTGAGTGTGATTCTTAGTGAATGAAGGTGTGGCTCCCATAGTAAAACGTAGAGCTATCAGTGTTTTAAGGTTGTTGCACCCTCGAGTTCCCTGGTGGCTCAATAGGTTAAGACCCTGGTGTTGTTACTGTTTGGGTGGCTTGGGTCACTGCTGTGGCACAGGTTCAGTCCCTGGCCTGGGAATTTCCACATGCTGCAGGCACTGCCAAAAAAGAATTTTGGAAAAAGAAACAGAGTAGTTGCGTCCTAAGGGCATTCTCTTGGTGGCTGCCTGCCATGATACATACTTTTAGGTTTGTAGGAATAGGCGTAAAAATATTTTATTGACAGAGAGAATTCCCATTTTTCTTCAGAAGAACCGTGGAGGTTTCTGAGGGTGGAGCTCTTTCTCCAGAGTCAATAATCCATAGCACTTAGATGTGGATACACTGGGTATGACTAATCAGTTCTATGGATGCGGAAATTAGTCATAGTCGTAGAAGCCAGAAATAGCTCTGGGGTTATCACCAGCTTCTTTGAAATCATCCCCCTACCCTTGTTTAATTCCACCTTCCCCGTAGATTAGTGGACTCTGGACTTGGTCATGATTTCTTATTCTAAGTCATTCACTTATTTAGATAAGCTTTTTAAAAATGGCTTCAAGTTACATGAAATGTGGAGGCATATTTTAAAATCAGTGTAGTAAAATCCCTATTATTTATTAACTTATTTAACAAATAACTAGCATTGTTAGCTATAAAGTCCAAGACAAGGATTCCATCCATGTAAGTCCTTTGAGGTTTCAGGATTCAAAACTAGGGATCCAGCCTTTGGAATGGATAAGCAGTGAGATCCTGCTGTACAGCACTGGGAACTATATCTAGTCACTTATGATGGAGCATGATAATGTGAGAAAAAGAATGTATATATGTATGTGTGACTGGGTCACCTTGCTGTATAGTAGGAAATTGACAGAACACTGTAAACCAGGAGTTCCTGTTGTGGCTCAGTGGTTAATGAATCCAACTAGGAACCATGTGGTTTCGGGTTCAATCCCTGGCCTGGCTCAGTGGTTAATGAATCCAACTAGGAACCATGAGGTTTCGGGTTCAATCCCTGGCCTCGCTCAGTGGGTTAAAGATCCGGCGTTGCCGTGACCTATGGTGTAGGTTGCAGACGTGGCTCGGATCCCGAGTTGCTGTGGCTGTGGCGTAGGCTGGCAGCTACAGCTCCGATTAGACCCCTAGCCTGGGAATCTCCATATGCCACGGGAGTGGCTCAAGAAATGGCAAAAAGACAAAAAAAAAAACCAAAAAAAAAACAAACAAACACTGTAAACAAGCTATAATGAAAAAAATTAAAATCATTAAATTTAAAAAACAAAACAAAAACTAGAGATCCAGGGAGCAAGGGGAAAACTAGAGATCTGGACTGAGGCAGTAGAGGAAAGAGGCTGACATTGGGACTGAAGACAGAACAGGATGGAACCAATAGATTTCATGGGCCACAGCTTGTGGCCTGGCTCTGGATCACAGGTCTGAAGGCAGCACTGCTTTTAGGCATCTCGGCTGCATACCTCAGATGACAGTATATTGTTAATCTCACAGGGGCTCATAGGTAAAAAATAATTTTAAAAGTCTTTTATGAGGAGTTCCTGTCGTGACGCAGTGGTTAATGAATCCGACTAGGAACCATGAGGTTGCGGGTTCGGTCCCTCCCCTTGCTCAGTGGGTTAACAATCTGGCGTTGCCGTGAGCTGTGGTGTGGGTTGCAGATGCCGCTCGGATCCTGCGTTGCTGTGGCTGTGGTGTAGGCCGGTGGCTACAGCTCCAATTGGACCCCTGGCCTGGGAATCTCCATATGCCACAGGAGCGGCCCAAGAAATGGCAAAAAGACAAAAAAAAAAAAAAAAAAAAGTCTTTTATGAGACCTTCCTAAGGATTCCTCTTTTATCCAGAAAACCTTTGAGTATACATAAGAATTACGGTATCTTGTCTGGGACCATTGTTGCAAGCTCACTAAAGGCCTGTTGACCTTAATGATTGTAGCAGCCAATTCCTGAATCCCCAACAAGCACATTCTGTGCCCAGAACTCCAGTGGTTCATGTAAACATTCTAAATACTCTTCATATCTGGTAATTATGAGAGTGTTTATTAATGTATTATCTGTACATGTCTGAATATGTAGACTGTTTCATAGTATAAGTGACACATGACTATTGGAGTGTAGGAAATTAAAGGAGTAAGAGAATTGTGGCAAGAACACTTGGGAACTTTTCTCAGAGGAAGTGGAAATTGAATTGGGGCTTGAAAAATGGATAAATGTGGATAAGAAGCAGAATTAAAGACCCAGAGAAAGAAAAGAACTTGCTAGATGCAAAATTTAGTGAGGAGGCCAGCCAGCTAAAGAAGGAGAATGGTGGAGTTCCCTGGTGATACAGTGAGTTAAGGATCCAGCATTGTCATACTATGGTGTAGATTCAACCCCTGCCCCAAGAACTTCTGCACGCCAACTCCCCCACCCAACCCCCACCCCCTAGAAAAGAGGCAGAGTGGTGAGCAAAGTTGCCCAGTAGGACCCTGGGCTATGTGCTGGGAACTCAAGAGGGTGCTGTTCACATGGTCTACAGAGCTAGGCATGCACAGCTGTACCTGGTGGCCCTGGTACAGAGTACTGGGAAAGTAGGGAATGATCAGAATGGTTGAAATGCAAGACTGAGAAGCTTGGGCTTCATCCCATAAGTGGTGGGGAACTGTAGGAATTTTTTTTTTCTCTTTTTTTTTTCCTCTGTAAGTATTTTTAAGAAAAAAGATAAATAATAGTGAAGTGGCTGAACGTAAAGGATTTGGAGCTACTTAAAAATTAGTTGGATTTTCTGCTGTATCCCTTTCTGCTAGCTATATGATTTGGTTGAGTTACTTAAGCCTGAATTTTCTTATCTGCAAAATAAGTATCATGGTAGTTTCTTTATAGAATTATGTGAGAATTAATTGAATAATGTATGTAGTGCTTAACACATAGCAAGTGTTCAATAATTGGTATTTGATTATTATATCAGTGTTTCAGAAATTTTGAATGTCACCAGTATACAAGATGAATTGGAAGAAGAGCGATTGATTGGCAGATCAGCTACCAAAAAAAAAAAAAAAGCAAATCACTTTTGTTTTGAAATTCTTTTTAACTTTAATTGTGAAACCAGTTAGTTGACAGTGACATATTGGTATGAAATGACAGAAGCTTTAGCTGTGGTTTTTGAAATAGAAGGTGGAAGTTGGGAAAAAACCCTGCATTTCATCATATCTATGATACATTAGTTATAAGATGCACCATTATTTATGTGCTACAAAAAAGAGAAAAAACATTGACAAACTCTGTCACAGTGCTTATCAGTTAGAAATTTTATTTTATACTGAATTGAAAGTTTTTTCAGGCTTACTTAGATGTAGATTTTAATCCTACTGCTTTTGTAAATACATAAAGGAAAATGTGAGGCAGATTACCTATTTCTAAAATTTTTTTAGCTGTTCCTAAAACTTTTTCACATTCAGAGTCCAGTTCTTCTGAATTACTTTCTGTTTCAGAGTCGTTTTTGTCTGTGTGGTTTTCATGTAATATTGTTTTGTCTGCCAAGAGAGCATGAGTAGTGCTGCATTTCTTTAAAAAGAGCTCTGCTCTTGTCTCTCAGACTTTTTCCAAGGTGCAGCAAATTTGATGCTAGTGCTTTTTGGTTTTACCAGAAAGATCACTGGGGAAGTTATCAGACAACCAAGACTCACATTCCTTTCTTTCTTTCTTTTTTAACATTCCTTCCTGAAATGGTGCTAAATGGTTTGTTGATTGAAAAATCGAGAGGTTGTAGTCATGCCTCGAGGGATAACAGCCATGCTTACACAATGACTGCAGTGCCCCATAATACCTGGTCTACAGTAATTTTAGGATTCATCCCAATTTCAAATGAATGATAAATGGGGGGGGGGGAATTCATCTCAAAATTGATAGATCTAGTAGAATTGAAGCACTGGCTTTTAATTCTGAGAAAGTTAGTTAATTTTACTAAGCAAATTTAGAAACATGGTCACACTTGAATTTGTTTCATTGTAAATTACTCTGAGGGATGCTGGACCAGCATTTAAAAAAAAAAACAAAAACACAGGATATATTTAAGGAATTGTATAGCACTGATAAGTTTAGTAAAATGCTTAAATATGAATTCCTGGAATTTTACTGAAATTGTTTGAAGATACCTAATAGTGTAATAATAGTAATAACCTAATGTTTTTTGTCTTTGTCAAGTGTTTCTGCACAGTGAATTTATTTTTATACTATAATCATTCACTCTTACTGTGGGCATACATAATAATATAATGATCTAACCTGATACATTGAAGTTCAAAGACCACAACTTAGGTTTACTCAGTTTTTCTGTGGGTCGGTGGTGTAAAAAACTCTACGCAAGATACGGAAGTATAGAAATCAGAAAATATGAATCATTAAAGATACCATAGCAACACAGCTGTTTAATTGCAATAAATACATTGGCAGCAATTTTTGAAACTTTCTTTTTTATTAGAAACAATAAAACTGAGTGTCTAGAGTAATAATGATTCTACATCTTTTGCACTATTTTTCTTTCATCACCTTTATCGTTGCTTTTTTGGAAAATTCTTTAAAAGTTGTACATTATAGGCAACAATTTTTTCCTGTTCCGTATGCTTGAGGTGGAGCATGGGAATCTTTCTCTTTTAACCTTCATAATGAGGTATTTATGAGGAAGTATATCATGATTGATAGCTTAGTCCACTTAGCAGACAAACGTCATATCTTCTAGGCAAACTTGTTTTCTCTTACACTTTTTTTTTTTTTTTTTTAAGATGATGACCTGAGCCCTGAAAGCAAGTTAATTTTCTATCCCATCTTGTCACACTTGTATAATTCCATGGCTTCATTATCCCCAGATATGTCCTCATCCCCCTTGTGTATGCCTGTGAGTGAACCCATTGTTGGTGGTTGTAAGATCCAGTTTATCTACCGTTTCTGCTCATGGTGGAAGAATGTGTACATGTACAATGTGCTGCTAAGTTCTGTTCTCTGAGAGATCTTTCACTGCGCAGTGGAAGGAATGGAGTCAGAGCAACAGTATCTAGCTCCAGAGGCATCACAAGTTTGAAGTTCACCTCTGTCACCAGTGAGTAGCAGAAAGGAGGAGGACTTGACCTGTGGTGCTCTCTCTGACCCTGGGCCTTACTGATAGTGGCACCTGTGACACCCAGCTACAGTGTATACCTCTTGGTTTTTCTTTCTAATGCCTTTCAGTCCAGCCTCTTATACACTTGAATATCCTGTTTGATGATTAGCTTTGCAGGAAAGTAGTGGCGTAGGAAAATTTCCAATAGGTTGCTTAGAATTTTAGAGACATAAGTCCTCAGTGATCTCCGAAATGATTTTGGTAATTAACTGCCACAGCTAGGTTTTTTCTAATGTCCTGGGAAATGCAGAATAATGAATGCCATTCCTGTTAGATCTGTAACAGGTAATGGGGCACCATTCTCTGAGAAAACATGATTTTAACCGAGGAGCAGTATTCTTGTAAAGTTTTTCTACCATTGTTACTCGTAATTTCATCATCTTTTTTATTTAATTCTGTACCATATGATGTCTTTGGGGTCAGCAGGTATTTTTATCTGCTAGTTGTAGAAGTGTTTGTTCTTAGGACTTTGCAGTGGCTAAGGGAGGCCAGCCCCACCCACTCTGGTTGCTTGGCACCAACCCTCCCTGGTTGTTGGGCATCTTGTTTACTTCTGCCCTTAATTCCCTGCAGGTGCGTAAGTACAAGAGCATGATCCTGGAAGACCTGGAGTCGGCCCTGGCAGAACACGCCCCTGCGCCACAGGAGGTTAACTCAGAGCTGCCGCCTCTCACCATAGATGGAATTCCAGTCTCTGTGGACAAAATGACCCAGGTAAGGGGCGGGAAATGAGGAGGAGACACAAAGACAGGCGCCCAGGTGTGGGCGGGCCCCAGATCACTTTTCTTAGTTTTGTCCTCAGTGATATACCACTGGAGTGAGATGTAGCTTGGAGTCTGATGGTGAAACATTAACAGCCTTGGAGAGGAAAATGTAGGGCCAAAAAAATGCTCCCAACCATGGGTGCAGATATGCTCTTCTCCTTCTGTTAGCAGTTTTTTCCTTTCGCTTGGGCCCTTGGGTTAGATGGAGAAACCTTTAGCTGGAGTTGGTTTGGACAGGAGACTGTTAGGACTTTGATGAATCACAACCAGGTGGGGCAAGTAAGCCTTCATGCTTCTTGGGCTGAGCTGTTCCTCTTTCTGTATCAATTCTGAATACCACCATACTATTGCCAAGGCAGGATCCCCTCTCCAGAGAATATGACTGGAAAACTGAGGACACCCTCCTGAATTATTGCTTTTCTCCTCTCCCTTTGAGAGGGGAAGTCAAAATGTACTTAGTCTGATTAATCAGCATACCTCAGTGATTTTGCTGAGACTGTCCCTTTTAAGTTTTTTTTTGTTGTTGTTTTAAAAGTGATACCTTGATTGAGATCAAATGCCTTTATTATAACATATCCTTCTACCATATTTCTTTATTAACACTTCCTAGCTTTAAATACAGTTGTGTGTTTTCTTTCCTTATCTCACTCAGACTCCAGCAGTGTTTAACATCGTTGATTACTCTTTCCTTCTTCAACACTGTCTTTTCTTGGTTTCTGTATGCGACACTCTCCTCCAGGTGATCTCTTCCTGTTCTTGGGCTTTATATCCCATCTATATGCTATCTATACCCCAGCTTATACCACTGTTAGAGCTCCTGTACCTAACATGCCCCAAACAGAACCTTTGATTGCCCCCACTTTCTACTCCAAATCTGTTCCTCCCCTGGTATTCCTCACTTCAGCTAACGGTGCCGCAGTCTGTCTGGTTGCTCAAGTCCCAGTGTAGGTGTAAGCCTTGGTTTTCCTGTTTTGCCCCTACTCTACCACCATTTTTTCCTTTTGTATCTTTTTTTTTTTTTTTTTTTTTTTTTTTGGTCTTTTGTCGTTGTTGTTGTTGTTGCTATTTCTTGGGCCGCTCCTGTGGCATATGGAGGTTCCCAGGCCAGGGGTCCAATCGGAGCTGTAGCACCGGCCTAGGCCAGAGCAACAGCAACGTGGGATCCGAGCCGCATCTGCAACCTACACCACAGCTCACGGCAACGCCGGATTGTTAACCCACTGAGCAAGGGGAGGGACCGAACCCGCAACCTCATGGTTCCTAGTCGGATTCGTTAACCACTGTGCCACGATGGGAACTCCATGTATCATTTTTTATTAGATTCCACATACAAGTAATATCATAGGACATTTGTCTTTCTGTCTGGCTTAATATGATAATCTCTAGGTTATCCACATTGCTGCAAATGGCATTATTTTATTCTTCTTTAATATTCCATTGTATGTATGTACCACGTCTTCTTTATCCAGTCTTCCGTTGATGTCAACGGACGTTTAGGTTATTTCTGTGTCTTGGCTATTGTAAGTAGTACTGCAGTGAACACCGGGGTGTGTGTACATTTTTGAATTATGATTTTCTCCAGATATATCCCCAATAGTGGGATTGCTGGATCATATGGTATTCTATATTTATTTTTTAAGGAACCTCCATACCGTTCTCCATTGTGTTTGTACCAATTTATATTCCCACCAGCAGTGTAGGTGGGTTCCCTTTCCTTCTCACCCTCTCCAGCATTTATTTTGATAACTTTTTAAAGATTGCCATTGTGACTGGTGTGAGGTGATATCTCATTATAGTTTTGATTGAATTTCTCTAATAATTAGTGATATTGAGCATCTTTTCATGTGCTTTTTGGTCATCTCTCTGTCTTTGGAGAAATGTCTATTTGCCAGTTTTTTGATTGAGCCGTTTGTTTTTGTGATGTAAAGCTATGTGAGATGTTTTTATACTTTAGAGATCAGTCCCTTGTCAGTCACTTGGTTTGCAAAGGTTTTCTCCAGTCTGTGAGGTGTCTTTTCATTGTTTTTAATGGTTTCCTTTGCTGTGCAAAAGCTTTTAAATTTAATTAGGTACCATTTTTATTTTTATTTTTTTATTTTCACTACTCTAGGAGGTGGATCAAAAAAGATATTGCTGCGATTTATGTCAGAGTGGTCGGTCTATGTTTTCTTCCAGGAGTTTTATGGTATCCGACCTTATGTTTAAGTCTTTAATCCATTTTGAGTTTATTTTTGTGTATGGTGTTAGAAAATGTTCAGATTTCATTTTTTAATATGTAGCTGCTCAGTTTTCCCAGCAGCACTTACTGAAGAGACTGACTTTTTTCCATTGTATATTCTTGCCTCCTTTGTCATAGATTAGTTGACCATAGGTGCGTGGGTTTCTCTCTGGGCTTTCTATCCTGTTCCAGCGAGCTGTGCCAAAACCATCCTGTTTTGATAATTACAGCTTTGTTGTATAGTCTGAAGTCTGGGAGCCTGATTCCTCCAGATCCATTTTTCCTTTTCAAGATTGCTTTGGCTATTTAAGGTCTTTTGTGTTCCTGTAAAAATTTTTTTATTTTATTTTATTTTTGCTTTTTAGGGCCACACCTGTGGCATATGGAAGTTCCCAGGCTAGGGGTTGAATTGGAGCTGCAGCTGCCAGCCTATGCCACAGCCACTGCAATGCCAGATCCTTAACCCACTGAGCATGACCAGAGATTGAACCCACATCCTCATGGATACTAGCTGGGTTCATTACTGCTGAGCTACAAAGGGAAATCCCAAGCCTCTCTTGAATTGCCCATCTCACTGGCTTTGTCCTTACCACCAAGTCACAGTTTAATGCATTCCCTGTTGTCTTTCTAACACTTATAAGTACCTGAAATTATCTTATTTTTAACATTTATACTTGTGTGTGATCTGTCTCCTCCGCTAGAATTGAGAGCAAGGGCTTGGTTTCCATTCTTCATTGCTGTCCAGTACAGTTGCCCAGCACCAGATAATATCTATATTCTAAATACAGTCGGCCCTTTGTATCCATGAGTTGTATATTTATGCAGATTTTAATTTAATATTTAATATAATAATAATATAAACCAGATAATCCAAAGTTTTTATTGTATTAAATCATCACAGCTGCTCATAATTAGGAAAATTTACTAATGGTCATAGAAGTCAGAGCAAACAGTTTAATTAATATGTTGGAGGTAAAACATTTGAAATGATTATTTTCTGGGAATTCCCATTGTGACTCAGCAGGTTAAGAATCTGAGTAGCCTCCAAGAGGATGCGTGTCCTATCCCTGGCCTCACTCAGTGGGTTAAAGGATCTGTTGCTGCCGTCAGCTGTGGTGTAGGTGGAAGACACAACTCGGGTCTGGCATGGCTGTGGCGCAGGCTGGCAGCTGCAGTTCTGATTGGACCCCTAGCCTGGGAACTTCCACATGCCACACTGGCGACTATAAAAAAGCAAAACAAAGCAACTGTTATTTTCCGTTTTTGTTAACCGTGCACTCAGTAGAAGTTGGTGTAGGGCTGCATCCCCGGGAAGCTAAATGTCATGGGTCGGTCTCGCAGGTACCTTATCAGAAGCGTCCATCTTTTTTATCATCGTCCATTTCCTCCTTACCCTTCTCAGCTCAGATGAGGACTAAAAAATAGCAAACAACAAGTAAAACAAGCAAGTGACAAGGAGGAGCGAGTAGAATAATGAAGAACCCAGCTTCTAGCTGAATGAGAATTTCTGAATATTCGATCCTGGTTTTTTTTGTTTTTTGTTATTTTATTGTATTTTATTTTGTTTTCCTCAGACACTTTTTTTTGAATGTAAGCCAAATACCTTTTCTTTTAAAAACTTATCAAATCTAAAGATTTTCACTATTAGTAAGTAGTAAAAGCAGGGTTTTATTTCAAACCAAACCTAGATATGCAAGGTTTGGGGAATATAAGCACCATCAATAGAATGTACATTTTCCAGGGGGCAGGTTGGCAAAATTTTAAATGTGTGCATCATGCCCTCCAAGTAAGCAAAGATGTTATGTTCATGGCATTGTTTACAATAGGAAAATCTGAGGAAAGTGTGATTCAATAAATTATAGTAGTGGTGTTTAGAATTTACATGGAAAGAAGAGCAGCTTAGCCCAAAAAAGACTAGAAGTGAATATGCAGTGACAAATTAGACACTAAAAATGATTTACTCGCTGTTGCAGTAGCGTAATACTGTGGTATATTAAGTCAAAAACGGATAGTAGCATTTCTTATGTACTCTGATTTGAGGGGTTTAGAACTTTTTTGTTTGTTTCTGTTGAGGGGGCTAGATTCCTCCCCACCCCCTACCCAAAGAACATGAAATTGAGTTAATTGATCTCATTTGTTTAAAATATGCACACAAAACTTGCCTGCACATGTGTGAGTATGTGTGAAGTTTTAGAGGGATGTTCAGTGATACATTAACGTGATTATGTATAGTGACCTTATAGGTTATTTTCATTTTATTTGTCTAATAAGCATGAATTACTTTTATAACCGTGGTAGAAACCCAAAAAGGTATTTTCATATTTTATGTTAAATTTGAATTTTTTAAAGTGCAAGTTTGATGGTGTTTCTGCTTTGCTTTATCCAAATATGATTTTTTTTTTAATGGGTTCCATTGAAGGTGTCGGCAACTCCTTTTTTTTTTTTTTTTTAAACCTAATTTTCTCTTCTGTGGCTCCTGTGCATTGGAAGGCTCAATAGTTCTTTACAGAGGTATTTTATTTAACCTTTGCTCTCCAGAAAGGGAGAGAAAGGGTGTGTGTATGCTTTCTATTTTATAGTCAAAGAAGAAGAGCTCAGATATCGTCTGTAGCGTAAAAGACAAAGTAAGTTTAAGTGGACACCAGTTCTGGAGTTGAGACTATATGGGTAATTCATAACTTCCTTGAAGCGATTAAAATTCCAGAATTCTAAAAGTGCTCTGGAATAGAGATGGACTTGGATTAACAAGACAGCTCTATTAATTATCTGCACTGAAAGCTGTGGAGATAACTAATGTTTATTTTGATGACCCTAATTTACAAATATAATTTCATATACAATCCTAAATGAGTTCTGAATCATCCAAAGAGAGTAAATTATATTCAATATTATTCTAATGTTATATGTTCCATTATTTTAATTTTTTACTAACTAGAAAGTTAGTATAGTTTGTGAGAGAGTTAGAAGATTTAATCTTTAAGACCCAAGTCAACTATGTAGTAGCTTTGGTTCTCAGTTTCATTTCTGAAAGTGCCCTCCTACCTTATGGAGCTGGAGGAAGAAAAAATGAGATATTATATTGGAAAGTACTTTGAAAACTAAGGAATCACACAAAGGTATTATTTCTAATTATTTATACTAATTATATATGCTACCTATATTACCTTTTAAATAACCTAATCATACAATTTCTCACCCATTTTTCACTTAGAGGAAGTTAATAAACCAACAGTTTTTATTTTGCTTAGCATTGAAGTGGAACAGTATAGGTGACAGTGTATTTAAAAATTGAGACAAAAAGAGAAGAAGCCAGGAGTTCCTGCTGTGGCGCAGTGGGATTGGCAGTGTCTCTGGAGCACTGGGACGCAGGTTCGATCCCTGGCCTGTGTGGTTGAGGATCCGGCATTGCCACAGCTGCAGCGTAGGTCACAACTGCGGCTTGAATCAGATCCCTGGAAGCTTCTTAAGTAAGCTAGTGTCAGGAGTTCCTCTCGTGGCTCAGTGGTTGACGAATCTGACTAGGAACCATGGGGTTGTGGGTTCGATCCCTGGCCTTGCTCCGTGGGCTGGGGATCTGGTGTTGCCGTGAGCTGTGGTGTAGGTTGCACACGAGGCTCGGATCCCACATTGCTGTGGCTCTGGCGTAGGCTGGTGGCTGCAGCTCCGATTGGACCCCTAGCCTGGGAAGCTCCATATGCCGAGAGAAGCGGCCCTAGAAATGTCAAAAAGACAAAAAAAAAAAAAAAAAAAAGAAGAAGAAGAAGAAGCAAGCTAGTGACAAACAAATAGGGTTTAGTGAAGTCCCTGTTGCCAGTGCTTTCTCCTCTCTCCCTCTCCCTCTTTTTTTCTGTAGAACTATTATTGTTCTCATCATTCAGATTGAGTATTTCAGGTAATCTACACTGAACAGTCACTGCTTTAAAAGAATTTCTTGACTTGCTCTAACAATCATAAAATTGTCTTCAACAGATTGAAATTACGTATGACAGAGTATCTTAAATCCTCTATGAACTGAATGCCCTGGTTCTTTTAGGAAGCAGCTTTGTAGTTTTGGGTTTTTGTATGTTTTGCTTGTTTGTTTTTGTTTTTGGTAAAAGTATAATTCTCTATGAGTAAATAGAATGTTTACCTGAGAAGCTTCTGTTTTTACTGTTATAACTTGATTCTGATAAAGTCTTTTTTTTTTTTTTTTTGCTATTTCTTGGGCCGCTCCTGCGGCGTATGGAGATTCCCAGGCCAGGGGTCCAATCAGAGCTGTAGCCACCGGCCTACACCACAGCCACAGCAACGCAGGATCCGAGCTGCATCTGTGACCTACACCACAGCTCACGGCAACGCCGGATCCTTAACCCACTGAGCAAGGGCAGGGACCGAACCCGCAACCTCATGGTTCCTAGTCGGATTCGTCAACCACTGCGCCACGACGGGAACTCCTGATAAAGTCTTTTTTATGTGTATACTAGAAACACATAGCTCTGTAGTCTTTTTAATGAAAAAAATGAAAAATTGAATTTCTGGTCATCTTTAGGAATAGTGGCTAGGGAGTTCCCATTGTAGCTTAGCAGGTTAAGGACCCAACTTTGTGAGGATACAGGTTTGACCCCTGGCCTCACTCAGTGGGTTACGGATCTGGTGTTGCCACAAGCTGTGGCATAGGTCGCAGATGCGGCTCAGATCCAATGTGTTATTTACCACTGCTGTGGTGTAGTCTGAAGCTGCAGCTGCGATTCAACCCCTGGCCTGGGAACTTCATATGCCACAAATGCAGCGCGAAAAAGAAAAGAAAAAGAAGAAAAAAATGAATAGTGGCTAGAACTTATCCCATTTATGTCTGTCTCTTTGCATAAGTACTGAAGAAGGTTGAGAAAAGGTTTAGAAGAAGAAACCATTAATTTGATATAGATTCTGCAACCCCCTTTATAATGAAATAATGAAGACATGTTTTTTCAGAGATTCTGAAAGCTGGGCTAGCAAAATTTTCTAGGATACTTCAGACCAAAGACGAGAGGATGGGCTAGATTGTGCTTCTCAAACTTCATTGTGCTTTGGAATCACCTGAGAGTCCACTTTGTTTAAATGCACATTGTGAGTCAGTAGGTCTGGAGTAGGACCTGAGGATCTGCCTTCTAATTTCTAGGTGACGCCAGTGCCGCTGACTCCCACATGACACTTTGAGTTTAAGGAATTACATCTTTTCTTGAAGTCTTTAAGCATTAACTATGATTTTTTTTTTTAAGTAGATAATCAGTATGTTCTTTACTACACTTGAGTCCTATGAAATCTTTTGTTCTTGGGAGTTGTTAATCTTCTTGGAATTTGTGTTAGAAGAGATTCAGACAAAACTTAATAATTAATAATTATAATTATAGAAGAAATATCTCTGGAAAAGACCAGTCTGGTATTATTGGTTAAAATTCATTGCTTTGGAGTTCCCGTCATGGCTCAGCAGTTGTTAACAAACCGACTAGGATCCATGAGGATGCGGGTTTGGTCCCTGGGCTCGCTCAGTGGGTTAAGGATCTGGCATTGCTGTGAGCTGTGGTGTAGGTCGCAGATGTGGCTCAGTTCCCTCATTGCTGTGGCTGTGGCATAGGCTGGGGACTACAGCTCCAATTGGATCTCTAGCCTGGGAACCTCCATATGCCGCCAGCGTGTCCCTAAAAAGACCAAAAAAAAAAGTCCATTCCCTTTCCCCTTCTCCCTTTCCTCCTCTCTTGAACTTATTGTCCTTTTACTCTCACTGGGGAATCTTTTGTTGCTTTAATATTCCCTTGAAATGATGATGCAACAGGATAGCAATTCTTCACCAGTTTTCAGGGAAACCTTAAGAAACATTCAGCACAGTGATAGCTTCTTTGAAAGAAGTTATTCACCGGGATTAACATGTTTTACTTAGAAAACATTCATCAGTTGTCAGTTGAGGTTTTTTGAGTGTTATTTTGTTTTGTTTTTAAAAAGCATAGATCTGGTTTCTTCTAGAAACATTATGCTAAGTGAAATATGCCAAATATAAAGGACAAATATAGTGATTCCACTTGTATGAGCTATCTAGAATGGTCAAATTCATAAAGACAGGAAGGAGAGTGGACGTTATCAGGGACTGGGGAAAATAGAAAAGGAATTTTTGCTTAATGGGTACAGAATTTCTGTTTGACGAAAAAGTTCTGTAAATAGTGGTGATGGTTGTACAGCATTGTGAATATACTTAATGCCACTGAATTGTACATTTTAAAATGGTAAATTTCATGTTACATACATTTTACTACAATTAAAATTTTTAAAGAAGAAGGGGTGGATAAAAGTATTTTAATGAGTTCAGTGGTCCTCAAACTTGGCTGCACAATAGAACCATCTGGGGAACTTGAAATTCTAGTGCCCAGGCCACACTCCAGACCAATTAAATCAAAGTCTTTGGGGATGAGATCTAGGTCACTGCAGTGTTTAAACTCCCCAGGCAATTCCATTGTGCAGCCAACTTTGAGAACCACTGTTATGGGCAAGAGTTCCTAATACTTCTCCTACTGTATGTGGTATCAGAATCTATATGCACAGTAGGCTTTGCTTACTGTGTCTAAAGTGATCAAAGTGTGTTTATGTATAAAGTTGTCTAAAGTGATCAAAGCATGTTTGTGTATATGATACCATTCCACATTTTGTAAGTACTAGATAGGCAAGGTGAGATTAAGAGAGTGTAAAGGGAACAAAAACATTGGCTGTGTTCATGAATATGATACAGCATATTTTGAATAAGAATAAAATAATTTTAAGGGTATATTCAGGAATACTAAGAAGGGAACATGTGTATAAATTCCACATTTAGAACAGAACTAACTAGACTGGGGAGAATAGTTGCATATTATATGACAAAGAATGTCTAAGACATTACCATTTTTTCAAATTAATAAAAAGATAATGAGAAAAGTAAACAAAGTACTACTTACAGTTCGTACAAAGAAAAAATAAGTAAACATATAAAAAGATTCTCAGTTTCACTAGTAGTGAAAATTAAATCATTTCCCCCACATTAGGTGAGCCAAAATAAGAAAGCAGGGCAGGGAGTTCCTGTCATGGTTCAGCGGAAACAAATCCGGCTAGGAACCGTGAGGTTGCAGGTTCAATCCCTGGCCTTGCTCAGTGGGCTCAGGATCTGGCCTTGCCATGAGCTGTGATGTAGGTCACAGACGCGGCTTGGGTCTGGCGTGGCTGTGGCTGTGGCATAGGCCAATGGCTACAACTTTGATTAGACCCCTAGCCTGGGAACCTCCATATGCCGTGGGTATAGCCCTAAAAGGACAAAAGAGAGAGAGAGAGAAAAAAAGCAGGGCAATTAAAAAACGTAAAGGGAGCTTTTGAAATAAAGGATATTGTTCTACACTGTTGGGGGGAATAGTATTGACAAAGTTTTTTAGGAGGGCAGGTAGGTAGTATCTATTAAAATGTTAAATGAATGTGCCCTTTAACCAGCAGTTCCACTTTTCTGCTAGAGAAAAACTCACACATGTGCTCAGAGAAACATGTACAAGCAGGGTAAACTACCTAAATCCTTATCAATAGGAGAATGGTTAAATAAAAAGGAAAAATGTGTATCGTGGATACTAGGCAACTGTTTTTTAAAAAATAAGATTCTTCTAGTTGCACTACCATGAGAAGATCTCTGTGACAGAATGTTGAGCGGAAAAAAAGTTGTACTAAAACATGCACAATATGTTTTCTTCCATCACATAAAACTGTGCCTTTACAACATATATTTATGTAAACACATAGAATTTGGCCTCTAAGAAAGGATGTTCATCAAATTAATGACTCTGGACAGGTGATTAGATTGGGGAGGGTGAGTCAAAAAGAGGACTTTGTTATTTATTTTTATTTTTTATATTTATTTTATTAAAGTATAGTTCATTTTACAATGTTATGCCAACTTCTGATGTACAGCAAAGTGACCCAGACATACATATATATACATTCCTTATATTATCTTTCATCATCGTCTATCCCAAGAGACTGGATATAGTTCCCTGTGCTTATCCATTCTAAATGTAATAATAAATGTCAATTGTGTTATTTTAATTTTTATACAAAAGAGTACAAGTAGGATAAGCTAGCAGAAATTGACCAACCTGAGACTCCTTCAAAGAGAAGGTAGAATTTTAAGAGCACTTTGATTAATGAGAGGGAGACAATTTAATACATTGATGGGATGTGGAGAGAGAGAAGCAGAAGTGTTGGCTTGAGAGAGGAATGTCTTCATTGACTGTCCCTCGAATTCTCTAAACTTACTTTTCCTTCTGAACTGTTCTTCCCATGTTTCTATGGGAGTATGTTTTATGGAAAAATGAGATTAAATGAAGCCAGTGTTTCTGCTGGCCCTACTAGGGAATGTGGGAATATAGGATTGGTACTTCTAGCAAGAAAAGCCGCTTTTCGGAGTTCCTGTTGTGGCACAGACGAAATGAATCCGACTAGGAACCATTAGGTTGCAAGTTCGATCCCTGGCCTCGCTCATCGGGTTAAGGATCTGGCGTTGCCGTGAGCTGTGGTGTAGGTCGCAGACACGGCTCAGATCTGGCGTGGCTGTGGCATAGGCCGGCAGCTGTACTGATTAGACTCCAAGCCTGGGAACCTCCATAGCCCTCAGGTGCGGCCCTAAAAAGCAAAAAAAAAAAAAAAAAAAAAAAGAAAGAAAAAAAAGAAAAGCTACTTAAGTTATCTCTATGAACGGAGGTCAGTGGTGCAGATAATCCCCAATAGTGAGCAAAACATCATTTTGCTTTTGTTTTCTAATGCCCTTTAAATGTCCACTTGAGTATGATTGGGACCGTCAACATGGAAATTCTTAATTTTAAATTAAAATAATGAAATCACAGTCTGAAGATTCTTCAGTTTTCCTTCCCTGCTACATTCCTGTAGAGTATAGAAAACATCACCTTTCAGTGTGATTTGATTTCAACTGCCTTTTCTTTAAATTTGTTATGTATTCTCTGACCTCTTCAGAGGTGGACTTGGCCAACGTTTTGGTTTGAAACGCCTTTTCTTGGTAACTGAACCTAAATGGACATCAGGAGCTTCAAAATCCTTCATCTTGAGTACTTGCAGAGCAGAGAGGGAAAGAATAAGAGGAGAAGGGTATTTAAGAATATAGGATTATGCCTTGTTTGGACAGCAAAGAAGTAACTAAGTTTACAAGTGGGAAGTTTCTAGCATAGGAAGAAATATTGTTTCATTGTGGCTGGATTAAAATTTTTAGAGTTTTAGAAAAAGTCTTTTTAAAAAAAAAAACAAAACCGTCTGTGGTTTCCACATAATCTTTACTTTTGATTGCCACTGGCATAAATTTGATATCTTTTTTTCTTGCTGAATGTGCCCTGGAAAGAGTGGTATCTCCTACTCTCTACTAGGTTGAGGTGGCCTTGCTGACCACGCTGGGCACTGGAAGCCCATCTAGAGCCCTAACTCTGAATGGGAAGCTGGGAAAGCTTGTTGTGGCCCAATTAGAGGCCAGCCGGAGAGGATGGGCTTTACCTTTGCTGATCCTGTTGATTGTCTCCCCTGCGGATTAAAGACAAACCTCCCTTAACAAGCACATTGAGTAGCTTGGGTTTCCAAAACTCTCCGGGACCAGTAATTAGTCCAACTGGTAATGAGAGCACAGTGCTGAATTCTGGAAAGGAATGATTTAACTCTTTCTGTTCTGGACAGCTCGTTCACCTTATTCATCTCCCTTTTGCCGTGGCACTGTTTATTCGGGACAGTATGAAAATAGTCTGGTGGAAAATTGCCTTTCAGTGAAGTCATATTATCACTATGCATTTAAAAGCAAAGATTGTCCTTCATCCCCAATCTGTACAGACTTGAAAAGTTTACTTTTATAATAGAAAGTGCTTTTTGCCTCTTATTTTGATATAGGAGCAAATTTTATTTTTATTTTTTAAATTAATTAATTTTTTTGACTGCACCCATGGCATGCACAAGTTCCCGGGCCAGGACTGAACCAGAACCACAGCAGTGACAACACCAAATCCTTAACCACTAGGCCCCCAGGGAACTCTAAATGGGGCAAATTTTATACAGCTGACAGTTAGTACTTTAAAAAGCTAAGATCTGACTCTGAATTGGAACTTAATTTCTCACTGGGTCTGTTTTTTAGCTGAATGGGGTTTTTGCCTGTGGAAGTAACCTTTTCTTTGTGCTGCTTCTCTTTTTCCTGCTTCTCATGTTAGCCTGTACTGTCTTTTTCCTAGGGTTTTGAAACATTTCCCATCCAGAAATTTCTAGCACATAAAACATCTTTTAGGACTTTAAAAAATTTTAGCTTTTTGTTAATTTAGAGATATTTGGCCTTCTTATTTCATGATCTCCCCACTTTGTTAGGTGTGGATACAAAGACCGTTAATGGGATTGAGAGAAAGGGGAGACTTATAAAAGTCTGTGGTATTGAGTCTATTTTGTTTATCCATCTGAGAAAGCCATTGTTTTTTTTAATATAGGAAAAATGTAAATATTGTGTGCGAGGATTACATAAGCCTTTTCCTTCTCTGTTTATCTGAGGCTAGAAAAAGACGCTCGCAGGAAGCCAGGATAAAGGGGAAAATGACTTTGAGATGCACTTTCTTAAAATAACTGAAGAAGTGACCTCATGAACCAGCTGATAGCCTGGGTTTGCAAATGGATACATTTCTATTAGCCTGCTGCCTGATGCCGCAGAGCCAAATATATAATGGAGTGAGTGCATTATATCATATCCTGCAGGCAGGAGACTGTCTGGGAGATGGGGAACTTAGAAAGAGGTGAAATGGCAGGCTCGGCACAGGAATTAACGATGTAAATACTGTTAACTGAACTTTCTTTATTAGCTGAACAGTACTGTTTTGGGTTAATGATTCTCTATTATGTACTAATTGGCATTATCCTCTGGTAAAATAATATTTAAATGAGAATATTTGATATTTAAATAGTCTCTTCAATACAATGTTGCTGTATTCATTCTCTCATTAATACTTAAGTATTCTCATTTCTCTCTTTTTCTTTCTCTAATTTACAGCTATAGGCCCATGTCCTTGGGTCTGACTCCTGCTAAAATTGTCCTCTCCTTATGGTCCTAGGCTCTAGATGCAATATGAGTGTGTCCTTAGATGGAGGATGCTGCTTATCTCTGAGGAGCTATAGACCACCAGGTTCAAAGTAAAGAAGTAGGTCTAGGGAGGAAGATTGGTAGTTGTCTCTGTGGTTTAGCATCTGTTTGGTCTGGATTTGATTTGTAAAATACATTTGAATGAAGCCAGAGTTGTTTTTAATTCCTCAAAGACTTGGGTTGCAACCCCAAGGACACAGTAAGCTGACCCACCCATCTAACCTACTCTATCTCCAGTCTGTTTCTTTATGTCAGGGAGAAAATCTTCAGCTAGGATAGAAATCAAGAGATTCCTCTGTTAGGAGGGATGGATTAGGAGTTTAGGGGTTATTAGATGCAAACTGGTTGTATATGGGATGGACAAACCACAAGGTCCCATTATATAACACAAGGAACTATATTCAGTATCCTGTGATGAAGCACATGAAAAAGAACCCGTGAAAGAATGTGCGTGTGTGTATAACTGAATCACTTTGCTAAACAGCAGAAATTAATACAATATTGTAAAACCAACTGTGCTTCAATAAAATTTTTATATTAAAAAAATTTGAAGTCCATAATGTGTTTAAAATCAATACATACTTCATTATGTATATCTGTATGTCAGACATTGGACTAGAAACTTTTTAAGATGAGTTTTAGGGTTATTTTCCCTTTTTATTCAGTAAAGTCCATTTATTTCCATATATTTTATAACCACATCATTACTAAATTCTCTTATTGTTTATAGTAGTTTCTCATTTGATTCTCTGGAGATTTCCAGATCCACAGTCATATCACCTACAAATTTTATCTGTTCTCATCTCTTATTTCTCTCATCTAATGATTCGGATTACTTCCTCCAGCACAGTGTTGAAAACATGTCGACTTTGTTTGACACCTTGAATGTATGGACATACTAAAAGGGAAATAAGCAGAGTTTCCATCAGAGTGCAATGGGATCAGTGGTGTCTCTACAGCGTCAGGACGCATATTTGATCCCCAGTCCAACACAGTGGGTTAAAGGACTTGGCGTTGCTGCAGCCACGGCGTAGGTTGCAGCTATAGCTGGGATCTGATCCCTGGCCCGTAAACTCGATTTGCCATGGGGCAGCCAAAAAATAAAAAATAAGATAAAAGAGAAATAAGCATCTTAGGGGGCAGAAGTCAAACATGGAGGCAGATGTTCTTGATCTTACTGGAACAGGTGTATGAAACACAGCTTAAGGTGCACTTTACAAACATTTGTATAATTCTCCATCATTCATGGAGCTACAATAACCTATGGGAAACATTTGGTTCTCAGTGTTGCATTTTGGAACTCTCCAATAGCCTCCAGGGACACTCTCTATTTTATAACCTTAGAATTTGTTGGGAGACACAAATATATCCCAGATGTCTTTCGTGACTACTGATGACCATGCTCTTGTTTTTTAGGCCCAGCTTCGGGCATTTATTCCAGAGATGCTGAAATACTCCACAGGTCGAGGAAAACCAGGCTGGGGTAAAGAAAGCTGCAAGCCCATCTGGTGGCCTGAAGATATCCCATGGGCAAATGTTCGGAGCGATGTCCGCACAGAAGAGCAAAAGCAAAGGGTGAGGCTTCCTCTGGCCTGAGTTGCCTGTTGCTTTTCTGTTCTGAATCAGCCACCTAGTTTTTGTTATCCTATTTCTTGTGCTATAAAAAGTCTAAAAATATTTGTGTCAAATATTGTGTTGAATGTGTCCCCCAAAAGAAGTTTGATATTCTCTAATTTATAGACTTTCCCATTCATTACTCCATCACTATAAAGACTTAGGATGGGTCTGTGAGCTTACACTTATCTCTGCATTGTTGCCCTTTGGGGCAGTTTTAATTTTATAAGGTGCTTGGAAAAACTGAATAAACTTGAAGTAAAGGTATTAATCACTTTGTAGACTTAGAAATGTCGTTATTTCTGGTTAGCAAGAATCACTACGAAAATATGAAAAGAGAGAGCTGTTAAGTTGGTCAAGTCCACTGATGACGAAACTTGTTTTTAGAAAGAAGAAAGACTAGGAGTTCCCGTCATGGCTCAGGGGAAATGAATCTGAGTAGTATCCATGAGGACGCAGGTTCCATCCCTGGCCTCGCTCAGTGGGTTAAGGAGCCAATGTTGCTGTGAGCTGTGGCATAGGTCTCGAATCCTTCGTTGCTGTGGCTGTGATATAGGCTGGCAACTATAGCTCCAGTACGACCCCTAGCCTGGGAACCTCCATAATGCCACCAGTGCATCCCTAAAAAGACAAAAAAAAAAAAAAAGAAGAAGAAAAAGAAAGACTAGGAGTTCCCTGGTGGTTCAGTAAGTTAAGGATACAGTGTTACTCCTGTGGCCTGGGTTCGATCCCTGGCCTGGGAACTTGCACATACTGTGGGCACAGCCAAAAGGAAGAAGGATTACACCAGGTGTCCTCCCTTACTTGTTCTGCATATTTGTTTTCAGTTAGCTCTAAAAATTTACTAAGAATCTTAAGTATAAAATTATTGACAAAAGAGTCACCTTCTTTTGTGAGACGTTTAAAAGTTGGCCTCAGGTTAGAACAGAGTCTAAAACCCAAAAGCGAAACCACATTTTGATCAGAAAGGAAACTGGTGTGAAAGCTTTGGTGCTTAGTCCTGAATTTCCTTGTGTCTGAATCAGTCTATGGGAAATAATCCTGAGAGAGTTACTCCATACAGGTTTGGTTTGCTTTGATAAATAAGCACCTGCTTATTCCATAGTGGGATTGAATAACCAGCATTCTTTGTACTTAATTTGCCTTTTTTCTGGTGACAGGTTTCATGGACCCAGGCACTACGGACCATAGTTAAAAACTGTTATAAACAGCATGGGCGGGAGGACCTTTTGTATGCTTTTGAAGATCAGCAAACACAAACACAAGCCACAACCACACATAGTATAGCCCATCTTGTACCATCACAGACTGTAGTCCAGACCTTTAGTAACCCCGATGGCACTGTCTCTCTTATCCAGGTAAGTAAAGTTAAGAGTTACCAAATTGTGGTTTCTAAGGTGGATTTATGGGCACTTCATCTCAGACTGGAAAAAGTTTTCTTTCTACAAATTCTTGTATGAAGCTCCCCAGGATCTTTCTACCTGAACTTGATTTTTCGAATGGTGTTTTAAGTTGTTTGCATTTTGCTAAACAGAGCTATAGATAGCTTTTCTGAATATTTCCAAATCAAAGCACTGTAAAAATGTTTTTTGTTTTTTTTTTTTTTTTACCATTTCACTCTGTCAGTGGCCAGGAGATATTTCTTTGATATTACGTCTTATGAGATAAAACGCAATTTGTTGATAGATAGGAAGCCTCTAAAGTTAAGATAGAGGAGTTCCCATCATGGCTCAGGGAAATGAATCTGACTAGTATCCAAGAGGACACAGTTTCAATCCCTGGCCTCGCTCAGTGGTTTAAGGATCTGACGTTGCCATGAGCTGTGGTGTAGGTTACAGACACGGCTCGGATCTGGAGTGGCTGTGGCATAGGCTGGCGGCTACAGCTCCGATTCAACCCCTAGCCTGGGAACCTCCATATGCTGAGTGTGCAGCCTTAAAAAGACAAAAAATTTTAAAAAATTAAATTCAGGTTGGGGTGAGAATAGAAAGTTGGTTGACTGACATGGGGCACCAGTGACAGCTTCTAATACTTATTTGAAAAATATTTGATTGAATAATATTGACTTATTTGATTGAAGTAAAACTCTGAAGCTCATGTTAGTATCTAAGATATGATTTCGGTAATTCATTTCACATTACAAGGTGTATTAATTGTTATCCAAGTTGAATATGGCTTTAAATGAGTCTTCTGAGTAAAGGAGAAGCAGAAGGACCAGTCTACTGACATTTATCCCTTTCCTTATGTGTCTTTAGGTTGGTACAGGGGCAACAGTAGCCACATTGGCCGATGCTTCAGAATTGCCAACTACAGTCACTGTTGCCCAGGTGAATTATTCTGCTGTGGCTGATGGAGAGGTAAGAAGGAGGATTCTGTCTGTATCCACTTGAATACTTGAACGTGTAGGTGAGGGAGAAGGGAGGGTCTGGAAGATGAAGAGACTCTAAGCAGCCTACACATCTGTACCATTATTTTACTTAAACCTTTCAAAACATCAGACCATGACAGTTTTACAAAGTAGCTTACTCTGTGTATGTTAATTATACCAGTTGAAATGTATGGATCTTTATGATTTAGACCTGTGAGGAACTTACAGTTTTACATTTGCAACATAGCATTTTGTATAGTACAGAAAAAAATGGATTATCCATTCCGTACTTTTATGCTGTGAATCCTAAAGAATTTAAACTTTGGGCTTTATGGAAAAAATTAGATCATTAAAACTGGAGCGGACTATAACATTCTTTGAAGGGATATGTTTGTATATCAGTAGACATAATTTATTGCATTTTATTCATGCCTTTGAAAAGGCTTCACAAGAAAATCCTTCCCTATCAAAATCGAGGTAATTATGAGATGTTAACTTAAAGGTAGCTAACTTTTATTGAGCACTCACTAAAGGAAGTACTCAGCGCTAGGAAGTATAGGTTCTGTTATCATCTTCACTTTATACATGATAAAACAAAGGTTAGGTGACTGGCCCAAAGGCACAGAGTGAGTGTTGAAGCTAGGTAGTGCATTTAGAAAAATGTTGTCTAGGCTTTGAACCTTCAGTGAAGTTCAGGAAATGGTTTGTTAAGTCACTGTGGACTTTTCCCCTAAAGGTTGTACTCCTGAAGTTTGAAACATAGCCAACAGATGTCAAAGAGCAATATAAAAAATAAAGCTTAAAGTATTGTCTCAGCCTTGTTCAAAACCCTGGAATATTTTCGCTCAGAACATGAGAGAGCCCCTTTCATTTGTGCATCCCAGGAAAGGGAAAGAACTGGCGCGGGTCACGGCCAGTGAGATGAAGAGAAACGCAGCAGGCTCCTGCCAGCCAGCATGTGTTGAGCCCCTGCCGGGTAGCAGTTGAGATGTTAGATGTGTCGGGTTGATTTGCACAGGAACCCTGCACTCAGGGAGAGAGAATTGTCTACACAAGTGAACTTTGGTCCCTGCTGTAGAGATGCTGCAGCATGGTCTGTGCCTTCAGGAAAGAATGTTTCCAGCTGGGGAAACTGGGAGGGTTTGGGGCAGGAGCTGACCTTTGGCTTTCCAGTATAGAAAACTAGAAGTCAGGAGTTCCCGTCGTGGCTCAGTGGTTAGCGAATCCAACTAGGAACCATGAAGTTGCAGTTCGATCCCTGGCCTTGCTCAGTGGGTTAAGGATCCGGTGTTGCCGTGAGCCGTGGTGTAGGTGGCAGACTCAGCTTGGATCCCTCGTTGCCGTGGCTCTGGCGTAGGCTGGTGGCCACAGCTCCGATTCGACCCCTAGCCTGGGACCCTCCATGTGCTGCGGGAGTGGCCCAAGAAATGGCAAAAAAAAAAAAAAAAAAAAGAAAAAGAAAACTAGAAGTCAACAGGATACTTACTTTTAAAAGTAGGAGTTCCCATTGTGACTCAGCAGGTTAAGGATCCGACGTTGTCTCTGTGAGGATGCAGGTTTGATCCCTGGCCTCACTCAGTGGGTAAAGTATCTGGCATTGCCAGAGCTATGGCATAGGCTGCAGATGCAGCTCAGATCCAGTGTTGCTGTGGCTATGGTGTAGGCAGCAGCTGCAGCTCTGAATTAACCCTTAGTCCGGGAATGTCCATATGCCACAGGGGTGGCTGTAAAAAGAAAAAAATAATAATAATATATACACATCATGAAAGAGAATGGATTAGCTGAGTGAAAAATCGGTCAGTCCGAAAACACTCAAACTAAAGGACAGACACCCCTTGAGATGTAAAAGAGGCAGCAAAGACAGGGGTGGGTACATTTATGGGATTTGTTACTTTTTGACTTATTCAAAGTTATTAACCATGTTTCCCAACTGAATGTTGCCTGGACACTATTTAATAAAGTAATTTTGAGTTTCTTAAACACTTCTCTAAAAACAAAGTCCTTGAAACTCATTTTACAAAATAACTCCACATATACAAAGGTAATTCAGTGTATTCAGAAGTTCATGGAAAATATGAAAGATAAAAATATCTCGGTCACATATCTGTTGCTTTTTCAGCACACTAACATTATTTTTTAGTCATCTATGTGTGAGTGGGTAGATGGCATATACAAATAATCTGTTGGCAAATACCCAAATTCAGTGAGATTAAAAAAATTCTGGAGTTTCTTGGTGACCTAGTGGTTGAGAGCTCAGCATTGTCACTGCTGTGGCTCAGGCTGCTGCTGTGGCATGGGTTCAATACACAACAACATTTTTTTAACTCTTCCTACACTTCCAATGAAACAAAAATGATATGAAGAGAAGAAGCATAGGTTCTCTCAGAAAGTGGCAAAAGTATTTTCGATTTTATAGTTTGCTTCTCTTTGCCTTCAGATTTCTCTTAGATATTGACTTGATTGTTAGCATCTTAGCTTTGAGCTATACTTAATCAAAATATCAAAAAAAAATTAAAAAATTAAAAAAAAAAACAAAAAACAAAATATCTCACTGACTTGGGCCATAAGGCATATCTCACTTCAAGCCATAAGGCATTGCATTAGATGACTCAGTAGAAACATCCTGCTGCCTGTATTTAGCCTCATTTCTCCCAAGGAACAGAAAGTGCTTTTACAAAAATAAACAATACATATACTTTGAGAAGTTGTGAGGTCATTTTGTTATCTTAGCCTTGCCAGTGAGAACTCTTACCTTAGACCTTACTACATTCAGCATCCAGTTAGTTGTATTTGGTTACATTTATAAGAAGGACCATTTGTGGGCCTGTCTCTTCTGGTTATAAATAGTCTCCAAAACCTGTTTTAGTATTCTGAGAATATCCAATAATCTAAGTTGTTACAAAGAAACAAACAAAATCGCTAACCTTGGGCAGCTTAAAACTAATTAGGGATACGGAACACATTACATAATTATTTAGAAATGAATAAGAAAAGAGTTTTGGAGTTCCCGTCGTGGCGCAGTGGTTAACGAATCTGACTAGGAACCATGAGGTTGCGGGTTCGGTCCCTGCCCTTGCTCAGTGGGTTAACGATCCGGCGTTGCCGTGAGCTGTGGTATAGGTTGCAGGCGCGGCTCAGATCCCGAGTTACTGTGGCTGTGGCATAGGCCGGTGGCTACAGCTCCGATTAGACCCCTAGCCTGGGAATCTCCATATGCCGTGGGAGCGGCCCAAGAAATGGCAAAAAGGCAAAAAAAAAAAAAAAAGAATTTTAAAATAATATGAAATAAACTATGCTGATTTCAAAATATTTATATATCTTTCTTTCTTTTTTGGGGAGGCGGGGGGTTCTTTTTAGGGCCACACCTGCGTCATATGGAAGTTCCCTGGCCAGCGGCTGAATCAGAGCTGCAGTTGTCGACCTACACCATAGCCACAGAACACCAAATCCTTAACCCACTGAGTGAGGCCAGGGATCAAATCCACGTCCCTCATGGATGCTAGTCGGGTTTGTTACTGCTAAGCCATGACGGAAACTCCTACAATTTCAACTTTGATGGCATATTTACAAATGCAAATGGATTTGAGAATTTATTCTGTTGTGTGATAAGACCATTAATTGGTATTGATGGTATTAATTGCATTATGTGTCATAAGAAATAAAATTTGAAGTAGAATGATATAATAGTGATATGTGTGAGTCTATAAAAAGCAGAAGAAACCAGAACACAAACTTTACAGACTTGAATTTTAAACTGAATCATTGGAGTTCCCATTGTGGCTTATTGGGTTAAGGATCTGGTGTTGCTGTGAGCTGTAGGGTAGGTCACAGATGTGGCTCAGATCCGGTGTTGCTGTGTCTGTACTGTAGACCGAGCTACAGCTCTGATTCTACCCTTGGCCCAGGAACTTCCATGTGCCATGGGTCTGGCCATAAAAAGAAAAAAATGAATCATCAACATATGTAACAGTTTTGAAGTAGCATAATTTATTTTAAATGGATTCTTTTATGAATATTAATTTATTTGAAATAAGAGGTGGCTGAAAAACAAGTAGGAAAATATGAACAAAGGAGTATGGTCTTCACCTATCCTTTCAATAAATGCTGTCTGAGCCCTGTGCCAGGTACCATATATACTACAGGTACAGGAAAATAAAGACTATTCTCTTAAAGAGCACACAGGTAGATGGTAGAGAAAACACGTCCGAGAGAGTGGCAGTGAGGGAAGGATCTAGTAGAAGCAAGCCCAGGGTGCTGTAGAACACGGAGGAGAGGTCCTGAGCCTTGGACTGCAGGGAGTTGTCTTTAAGTGGACCTATCTCAGCTCCAGTCTCACCTGAGCCTCCCGCTGGAGGGGTGAAGAGAAAGCCAAGGCTGAAGGATGGCAGTTGTATTCCTGCCAAGGGAGCAGCACCTGCAGGGCATCACAGTGTGTGAAAGTGTGGAAGAGACTCAGGTGCTTCATGATAGCTGGAGGGACGAGGGTAGCCAGGGTTTGAAGGGCCTCATTGTAGTAGGTCTCTCTCAGAAAAGCACCGAAGCTAACTATACATCCTCTGAATATCTTTCCCTTCTAGAATTTGTGGCCCTTTCTCTGGGACATGGTGACATCCAGGCATATATTACCACACAATGGCTCCCAAAAGATGGAAAGGGAGAGCAACAAGAGCTCAAGCAAACACAGCTAAAGCACTGAGACTCAAGAATAGTAAATTCCAAAGAAACGTTCACACCTAAGCTGATTTATTTATTGCCTGTCATTACTCTGAATAGAAATCTCTTCATCTGCTTCTTCCCATTTTTCCACCCCTTACTACCATCTTAATCTTTTGTGCCTTACCCTGTAATTTAACTTCCTCAAAGTATACTGTATATGGCAACATTCTATATAATTTAATGCTATATGGCCAGTATTACCAATCATGAATGAACGAAGCAGTTTGATACATTCCAAAACAGAATCATTTCAGAGCTGCATGGTTTGTGAAAAAAGCAAGGTGCAAAAAGGTATGTAGGAGTTCCCATGGCTTAGCAGTTAAGGATCCAGCATTGTCCCTGCTGTGGTGCAGTTCAGCCCCTGGCCCAGGAACTTCTGCAGGCCGTGGCTGCAGCACCCTCACAAAAAAAGAAGCTATGTAGAATATGCTGCCATTTTTCTTTTTTAAAAGAAAGGATTAGAAAGTAAGTAGGGGTGTTTGTGTGTGTGTGAAGTGTGAGCGTAAATATGCTTGCTTATTTAGAGAATATTCCTGCAAAGATACGTGAGAAATAGGTAACAGCAGCGGCCTTTGGGCAGAGGGTCTGAAGTACTGGCATTATATTCCCTTTGCTACAGTTTGAACTTTTTTAGAACTGTACTTAGGATCTATTCAAAAACTTTAATTTTAGAATAGGTATTGTATTGATATGACTCAGACATTTAAAAAGTTATTTGAAAGTGTACAGTGGAAAATCCTGCTTTCTGTCTTCTATCCAGCCTGTTCCACAACTGCTCCCCCTGCACACACTGGAGAAAATATTTTCAATGGTTTCTTTCGTGTCCTTGCGGAATTTCTTTATGCAGATATAAGTAAATTCAAATATATATTCTGATACTCCCTTTTTGCACAAAAGATATCATGCTGAAATATGTTGTAAGTCATATTAATTTATAAGTGTGTACATATTTGGCAGAGCACATAGAAATTTTTTAGAAAAAATAACTTTTAAAAAAATCATAATCCTTTTGTGACTTTGATGTTTTAACTATCATGTCCTTCTGCCTTAGGTGGAGCAAAACTGGGCCACATTACAGGGAGGTGAGATGACCATCCAGACAACGCAAGCGTCAGAGGCCACCCAGGCGGTGGCATCATTGGCAGAGGCCGCAGTGGCAGCTTCTCAGGAGATGCAACAGGGAGCTACAGTCACCATGGCACTCAACAGGTGGAGGCAGGGGTGGGCGATAAAAGAGGAGGGCGAATCTCTCCCTACATACAGATTTAAAGAGAAACGCTGTGCCTCAGTTTGTCACAATTGGCATTTGGAACTTAATACTCTTGGCCCATAGAATATTGTAAATTGTCAGCCCTCACCCACCTTGTTCCCATCCCATTCCACCCTCAGCAACCAATCCAGGCTTTCTGACTTCCGGCTCAAGCCTGCTGCTCAAGGGACATGGGTCCCTTTTGCTTTATCCCATTTTGTGCTCATTAACACACCAAAAGCAGCAAGATGTGAGTACTTTGTGTTTTCAAAGGGACCAGAGGATATAATAAAAAATGAAGAAACTTCAGGATTGATTTTCCTTTTACCCTGCAAAAGACACTGCTTTTTGTTATGAATATTCATGTTTTAGCTGGTCAAGAGCTATTTTACTGACTTTTGAGGAAATTTGTTTCCCTTGTTTATCAGTGACTTCAAAATAAAATAAGTTTTGGATTATTGGGAACAATTGAAATTTTTTTTTCTTTAGGTATATTTAGGAAGGATACTGCAGAATGAAATACTCCAGTAATAAGTAGTTTCCAAAATTAAATTGTATTGATGGTGTTCCCATTGTGGTTCAGTGGGTTAAGAGCCTGACTAGTATCCAGGAGGATGTGGGTTCTATCCCTGGCCTTAATTCAATGGGTTAAGGATCTGCCATTGCTGTGAGCTGTGGTGTAGGTCTCGGATGCGGCTCGGCTCTGGCATTGCTGTGGCTGTGGTGTAGGCTGGCAGCTGTAGCTCCCATTCGACCCTGAGCCTGAGAACCTCCATGTGCTGCAGGTGCAGCCCAAACCCCACCCCCCAAAAAAGTATTGTTCCTTATCTGGTGGTTCCTTCTATTGGTTGTTAACAGAAAAAATCATCCCCATGTTCTTCTTACTGTTCATTGCTGACAATTTTATTTTCAGTAGGCCCAGGCATTTTAACTGATCATTAAAAGAGTGTCTGCCTTGAAGTCAGACTATTTAGGTTTGAATCCCAGCTCTGTCAACTTGCTAGCTCTTTGATCTTGGGTGGTTTACTTGAACTCAATGCCCAGGCTTTCCTCTGTGAGGGTAAAAGTTGTGCCTGCCTTGAAGGGGTATTGAGAGAATTGGAAAAGTCGGTGGATGCGAAATCCTTAGATCAGTGCCCAGCATACAGTAAGGCTGCTATTATAATGCACAGCCGCTCTTAGTCTCAGATAGTCATTGAACTCTTGCACTCTGCTAGGTAAGGTTGTAAATCAAGAGTGCTCTAAGAGAGAATAAATATCTGCCTTAAAAGAAACCATACTGTCATTGGGGAGATTTAAGTAAAACACTTAGCAAACAGAGTGTGATTCATTGTTGAATTGTATAGCATATACTATGAACATAGGAATTCAGAGGGAGGGGATCAGTTCCTCCAAAATATGAAGTTCAGCTAAGGTTTAGATTGGCTGTGATAGACCCTAGAAAGCCTTGACTGGCATAAGCACAAAAGATTTTCATGAGGTTGTATAGTATGGTGGCTAAAAAGAGGGTTCTGAGGTCATGTGGATTCAGGAATGCATCCTACTTCAGCTACTTGGTAGCCCTTTGATCTTGAGAAATGTATCCCCGGAGCCTTGGTCTCATCATCATTATAATAAGATAATTTTCATCATGAAGAATCATAAAAATTGAATGAAATAATGTATATAAAACTCAGAGTTCTCATTGTGCGTCATCAGGTTAAGAACCTGACTAGTATCCATGAGGATTCAGGTTCAATCCTTGCCTCCTTCAGTGGATTAGGATCTGGCATTGCTGTGAGAGGCGTTGTAGGTCAAAGATGTGGCTTCGATCTGGCATCGCTGTGGCTGTGGCATAGGCCAGCAGCTGCAGCTCTGATATGACCCCTAGCCTGGGAACTTCCATATGCTGCAGATATGGCCCTAAAAAGCAAAAAAAAAAAATTTTTAATAAAAATTAAGAAAAAATAAAACTCGCATGAGTGTGTGGCCTATAGTTAGTACTTCAGGAATTATACTTATTATCATTTAACTTATATTTTAACATTTGTCTATTTAGAATTGCTTATAGTGAGAAGAGATTAGAAATAGAAGGCCAGTCAGGAAGAGGCAGTACAGGTGTGACTTGTCAAAGGCTTGGAAACTAGTATTAAGAGTGGAGATAAAGTGACTGATTTAGGGAGTTCTCTGGTGCCCTAGTGGTTAAGGATGCGGCATTGTCATGCGGCTGTCACCTGCTGTGCCTCAGGTTACAGCTGTGGCTTTCAATCCCTGACCCAGGCACTTTTATATGCTGTGGGTGTGGTAAAGCAAAAAAAAAAAAAAGAAAAAAAAAAAGTGATTTTTCAAGGAAGTATGTCCAGGAACGGGAGGTTGATTAGGTATAAAAAAACTGAAATGTATACACACTTGCCCAGTTACCAGTGAGTGCCTGAGTGACCTGGGATAGAAACTTCTTTCTCAGCCTATTGAACTATGTCATTTTTCAGTAACATGAATGTCTTATTTGATTCCTTACACTTGGATGCAATTCCGGTCCTGCCTTTGAGAGAGGGCACGCAAACTTCCTGAACACTCTGGCCAGAGTGAGAACTCCTTCCTTTTGGTCCATAACCCCTCACTGTAGCTTGGGGCCTAATAGGCCATCATTAAAGACCAGAAGAACTTAATTTCATTGAGCCAGCACCTTGGATATTCCAGTGAAGCGTGAGTGTCCTGGGACCCGGTACATAGTGGAAAATATGAAGCACATTCTGGCTCCCTTTAGTGTAAGGACCGGGCTTATTTCTAAAGGCAAGGAGGGTAATGGTTTCCCCTGAGGGCTTGTTAACAAACTCAGATGCAGCTGAGGTGGCTACAGTGTTTACTCCAAAGGAAGGAGAATATGGTTCACCGTGGCATGTAGGAGGAGAAAAGAGATGTTGAAATCTGTTTGCAATCAGATAATTCATCGCCCCAATGAATGTTGGGGGATGGTGTGTTACAACCTCTGCTGGGGATGAGGAAGCCAAGCCTGGCATCGAAGACTAGACTATAGTAGGCTATTAGGAGAACATTGTGGGCTTCTAATTCCAATAGAGGTAATCCACTGTCTAATGTCATGAGGATTGGACCCAAGACACAAGCCCTTGGTGTTTGCTTCTCTGTGGGATGAGACCTAGTCCAGTCTCTGCATGGAATTTGTTACTGGAAGTCATCTTGGTGAAAAAAACACTGAGAATCTGGTCTTGGTTCCTATAATAACAAAGCAGTTCCTCAGAGCTGCTTCTTCCAGCCTGTCTTGTTTCAGGTGCAGCTGGAACAAGCATGGTTCTCTAATAGTCACCTGCACCTCTGCTACACTGTAAACAGCAGATGTGGTGCAAGTGAAGAGAGAGAGGCAGGCTACATGGAATGGCAGGTGGGGAACAAGAAGGCAGAGGGGCTCCTTCAACTGTTGAGAGGAAAGACAGGTGCAGGACAGATGGACAGATCTGTCTTTCACCCATGCAGTTTAAAGAGTTTTGGGTAGCAAGTTACAATGAGGGCCTGGGCTCAGACAACCTGGACCTCACCCTGGCATTACAATAACCCAAAGGGGGTATGGAGAAATTGTCATTTAAAAATCTGAAAAGTAGTTAATTATTTTCAAGATACACAATAAATCCATCCTTTTAGGAAAGAGATGGGGAGAGAAAGTGAACAAATGAAAAGCAGAAATCACAGCTCAAAAAATTAATTAAAAAAAAAAAAAAGAGCTATTCACCCTGAACAACCAGATAGGAGAGGAAGTGAAAACATTTGCTTGCCACAATACAGTGATTAATTTGAAGTTTCAGTTTGTTGGTTAAGCTGCCCTAGGCTTATATTCCCTCTTAAACAAGTCCTGCAAAGTCAGTCAGTAGAGTCCTTGCATAGAAATACATGATCAGTATTGGGAGACTGAATCTGCATTTGCCCTGGTAGAAATTTACATCATGTAGTTGCCAGTGAGACCGTTTTTACTGAGTGTCTACTGTGCATAGTGCTACGACTGACTCAGTGCTGTGGGGAAATAAATGCTTAAATTGATTCTCTTCCCAAGAAAGAGTGGCTGTTCTTGTGCTGTGAAAAGACTTTGCTTAAAAAAAGACATGAATAATATTTTTAAGGAAAAATTTACTGTTTTTTAAAGATGAAAATATTGACTTAAAATTGGAGATACTGTTAAAAGATAGTTTTAATCTATAGACTTATATTTATTTGTTCAGTAACATGGAATGGACAGCCTAGATCAGAAATCCTCTCTGGAAATGGAGGGCAGGGACTGTGCAACTGCCTCTTTTTCCTTGTAGATAAAGAGTGGACACTTGCAGATAAAAAGTTGATGGAAACTACTGATTTGTAACTCTGGTTTGAAAATGGCTTTTGTCAAAAAGTTGTGAAGTGGTATCTTCGAGACATTTTGATCCCTATTCACCTCTGAAGTAAAGGTAACCTTCTAGCAGTACAGTTTGATCATTTCCCATGAAATCTAGTGTAAGTGGTTAGAATAGATTTGGAAATGATGGTCTGCTGACCACAGGTATCACCGTGGTCTTTATGCGTCACATGAAAGATCCATGCGTCACTGTGTTGCCCTGGCCCCTGATTGGACATGCAATATCTAACCGTATCAACCTGTGGATGACTTCAAATATTTAGAACTTCAGAGATCATAAATATGATATCATAAAATGGCTTTGACTAGATACAGGTACACTTCGGGGTCAGGGCTCAGGTAGCTGCTCTCCCCCTTACAGCTTATGAAATTGCACACTGCAAGCATATATCTAAGAGTGCCAGGGCATCACCTTTGATGGTCATAGGTAAATCATAGGAGTTCCCATCTTGGCTCAGTGGTTACAAACCCGACTAGTGTCCATGAGATTGTGGGTTTGACCCCTGGCCTCACTCAGTGGGTTAAGGATCTGGCGTTGCTGTGAGCTGTGGTGTAGGTCCCAGATGTAGCTTGGATCCCATGTTGCTGTGATAGTGGTGTAGGCCGGCAGCTGCACCTCTGATTCGACCCCTAGCCTGAGAACTTCTATATGCCACAGGTGCAGCCCTAAAAAGACCAAAACAAAAAAAAATTATTATTGTAAATTGTGATTAAAAACTATGGGAGTTCCCATTGTGTCTCAGCAGGATGAAAACCCAACTAGTGTCCATGAGGATGTGGGTTCAATCCCTGGCCTCGCTCAGTGGATGAAGGATCCGGCATTGCTGCAAGCTGCAGCTTAGGTCACACATGTGGCTCAGATCTGGCATTGCTGTGGCTGTGGTGTAAGCCAACAGCTACAGCTCTGATTCGACCCCTAGCCTTGGAACTTGCATGTGCCGCAGCTACTGCCCTAAAAACAAAAACTGTGGGGAATGAACAGTTGCCGAGGTAATCTGTGAGCAGAGCTCCTATTTCCATATAAACAATTCCCATATACCAGTTTTCTTCTTTAAAAGGAGTTCCCTTGGTGGCCTAGTGGGTTAAGAATCTGGCATTGTCACTGCTGTGGTTTAGGTCACTGCTGTGGCATAGGTTTGATCCATAATAATGATAAATAAAAAAATAAAATACTACATAGCTGAAGCATTTTCCAATTAATGTGCTTTTTGGCTTTCTATGAAGTCTCAGGTCACAGTGTTAAATATTTTTATCATTAATCAGTGGTAGCTGAACATTGTAGAATTGGCTAGTAGTATTATTTGACACAAGTTTCTCCGAAAAAATACTGAAAGTTAAAGGTCTAGGCACTAAATCATTCATTTTACTATCCTTAATAAATACTTAGAAAGCACTCTGAAATGAAAATCTACCGTGCAAAATGTAAAGTAGTAGTTCTGGGTCAAGGGTCCGCTTTGGCTTGACCCTCCATGTTACATATACTACGCAGCAACTGGCGGGGTTGTCAGATCTAAAGTATCTTTTAGCATAGAAAAGGATCTTAGCTTTTAAATGGGCTGGTTGGCAACTCTAATTCTGATCAGCTTTTTATTCAACCTCAATTCCATCCTAAACTTTTTTATGAAGAAAGTAATAAATTTGAAATATGTAATCATGATCTTGAACTAAGTCAAAGGAAGTCTGGAAATTAAAAGCTAAACAACTAAACCACAGCTAAACAACTAGAAAAGGAGGAGACAGCCAACTTTTTTTTTTTTCTTTTTGGGGCTGCACCTGCGACACATAGAAGTTCCCAGGTTAGGGGTTGAATTGGAGCTGCAGCTGCCAGCCTATGCCACAGCCACAGCAACATGGGATCCAAGCTGCATTTGTGACCTACACCACAGCTCATGGCAACACCAGATCCTTAACCCACTGAGTGAGGCCAGGGGTCAAACCCGAATCTTCATGGATACTAGCTGGGTTCTTAACCTGCTGAGCCACAACGGGAACTCCCAAGACAGCAACAATTTTGTGCTTTAACTTATTTTGAATAAATGTCCAAGAATATTTACGTGAAGAAATACAAAGTCGGATAGGAAAAGCAGGGTATAAAACTATGTATGATATAATCCTGATTATTGGTTTATAGTTGTGTTTAAGATTAAATGGAAAGAGAGTTCCCGTTGTGGCTCAGCAGGTTAAGGACCCAACATTGTCTCTATGAGGATGAGGTTTCAATCTCTGGGCTCACTCAGTGGGTTAAGGATCCAGCATTGCCATAAATTGCTGGGTAGGTCGCAGATGCACCTCGGCAGTGGCTGCGGTATAGACTGTAGCTGCAGCTCTGATTCAACCCCTAGCCCAGAAGCTTCCATATGCTGAAGGTGTGGCCCTAAAAAAAAAAAAAAAGATTAGAAGGAAAATCCCTTTTAAATCTGCATGATATTTAAAATTTATTTTATACTTAATAAAATTTATACAAGTTTCTACATAAATTTTGTTAGTATCAGAGGAAAAAAATAGCTTTTTAAACACACACATAACAATTTTAAAAGCAAGGCAAGTTAGCCAAAAGGGGAGAATTTTCTATTTTCTGTCCATTGGGTGTCTTAAACTGCTTCCTGACATCCTGTTGGTGACCAAGAAGTCTTCCCCAGAGGAATGACCATGTTAGTTGCTTTACTTGTCTGCTGACTTTCTTAGATGAAAGTGACCCTGTTAAGTTGAGTACACATTGCTTTGCCCACCGTCGCTACGTGTTTACCCTAACCAGTCCATAGCCCCTTGCCCATCTTAACCTGTAGCCTGTGATTGCAAGATGACCGCCAGAGTTGTAACGAAGTCTGCAGCTTTAGAACAGAGCTGAATCAACTGGCTTTTTGGTGTCAAACCCAGAACTTGGTCCACCTCTGATAATAAATTAAATGACACCACCCTTTCCTCCCTGCCCGCTTTTGCTATGCCCTCAGTAACTGTAAAATGGCACCTGATACTTTCCCCAAAGAGGTGATGAATTTATCTGTTTTTTCTTTCACATTTTAAATTACAATTGTCAGGAACTTTTTCTTTTTTATGGGCACATAAGACAGTAATACATTTTATAGTTTGTATCATCATAGAATCAATAAAAATGGGTATATTAGGAGTTCCTGCTGTGGCACAACAGGTTAAAGATCTGGCATTGTCTCTGCAGTGGCTTGGGTTGCTGCTGAGGTGTAGATTTGACCCCTGGCTTGACACATTGGGTTAAGGATCCAGCTTTACCGCAGCTGCGGCTCAGATTCGATCCTTGGCCTGGGAACTTCCGTATACTGCGGGTGTGACCCAAAAAGGCGGGGGGTGTTATTTAAGTATATAGTAAGGAAAAGAAAAATGGGAGACAAACTGCTAGAATGATGTTCACTATAAACAGGTAGTTAACAACTCTCTATTCTGCAGGGAATTTGCAGTGAAGGGAGATTTATTATTTCATTCTGTTTTTAGAGGAGCTTGGACTTAAAGTGATAATTTAAACTTTTAAGTCTTAATTTAGCACTGCCTACATGCACAGTAAGGCAAAGGGAAGGGGTGAACTTTGCAGGATATTAGTCAACCATTACTTCGTATTTGGAACCAAATAGTTATTACTCAGTATTAATTGAATAGCAAGTCCAGGTAGCTGACTCCTCATATAATCATCCATCTTTGGTTATAAAAGAGCAGTTTCAGGTCATCTGCCTTGTGTTACCGTAAAGAGAAAGGAAGAAAAAAAAAAAAAAAAAAAAACTCTTGTGATTGACAGCCAAAATGGCTTTTGCATTGTGAATATGGATCAGATCTTCCACTGTGGCTTGCAAGCACTTGATTGATTGATATTGATAAAGAACTTAGGTCTGAGTGCCTCTGTCCTCAAACATTCATCTCCTAGGTTTAAAGAAAATCTCACGTTATTCATTCATATAAATATGAAAGACTTGGGATTTCTCTAGCTGTAATTATTATCATTTAAAAATTGCTCTGGTTCTATCAGTAGCACTGGAATCCCTTGTTTGCTGGTAGGCTCACAAATGCAGTCAGTAGAGAGATCCTAGGTAGGCAGGGTTGAAAGGTTGGTTTGTCTCATTGCAGTGCTGTACCTTTGTTCAGCTCACATCCCCTTCTTCTGCTCCTGTACCCACAGCGAAGCTGCCGCCCATGCTGTTGCCACCCTGGCTGAGGCCACCTTGCAAGGCGGGGGACAGATCGTCCTGTCTGGGGAAACCGCAGCAGCCGTCGGAGCACTTACTGGAGTCCAAGATGCTAATGGTAAGAAAGCATAAATATTTTATTGAATTTGTTCCTCGTTTCCACTTAAACCTTCACAGCATGACTGACAGCAAACCCTTCAGCATGAGGTTGAACTTCGATGTGAGTTTTTTTTTTACCTTGGTAGGCAGCTGGTACCTAGGAAAATTCTAGGAGCCTCTGAGTCCTTTCACTAATAGGAAACTTAGGGTCTCCTGAGGGGGTGGGGGGAAGCCATAATAATGGCTGTCTAACTGAATTGCTTATTTGAAAAGTGACTATTTGCTGAAAGGGATTTAAAATTTTTCTGTGGGTTGTGTTTGGTCCTTTTTCTCCCATGGGATAGATCAGTGTTCTTTACTATAGCAGATACTGTCTTGTGGGCAAGTGCCTTGTGGTGGGAGGAATGTTCTGACTGTCCCAAAAAAGGCACCACCATCCCACCACAAGGTCAGCCAGCATACTGTGATGAAGGTACTTTTGGAGTTGATGCTGTGGGTTCTGCTTCCGGTTAAATGTGGCCTCACCAAGAACCTCTGGATTTAGCCAATAACATGCCACCACCCTGCCCTTCTTTCCCAGCTCTTTGACTTCCTAGATATTGGTGATACCCTAAATAAACAAAAGGGATAAAGTTCATAGAAATGTGGTGATAAGAGTTTACAACTGCAGCTCAGCTCTTTGGATCCACTTTGGCAGGCTCTGGGAGGAGGTTACCAAGACTCGGGCTGCGGGGGGAAGTGCCTCTGAAGTCTGGGTCACAGGGAAGGACCAGCCCTGTTCTGTGAGACTCTGTGATTGTTTCGTAAGCTTTTAAAATATACATATAATTAGGTTAAGTAAGACAAATCAAGTACTCTATGGTTTCTGGAGATTTGTAGATTAAAGTCCTGGAAAGAGGATAAGGTAGATAATAACATACTTTTATTTAGGCAGACAGTTCCTTAATCACATTAGTGGCTGAAAGAGAAGTCCCTGCACTTTTTTTTAGGGTAGATCCCTAGGAACTGGATAACATGTCAGATGGAAAAATCTTTGAAGAAAGACACAATGCTGCATCCTCCTTCAAAAGTGGGGAGAAGATAGCACTTCTACCCCAAGAGAAGAATAGCATAGGAAGTGTAAAGAGCCATGTGGCTGCTGAGAATCATTTCCTTCAAACCAACAAAACACCCAAAGCAGCTACAGCCTGCTTTTTCTATAGGGCTACGGGCTTCCGTGAACTAACCCAAAGAGAGATAGAGTTGATCTTAGAACAACACTGCAAGTCAAAGGGCACCTTCTAGCCATGAATGTTCAGGATGAAATGGACCAGAGGTAGAATTAAGGAAAACCTCCCTTTTTAGCTAGAATTCTACTCCTATTTCCTTACCTTTCTCTATTCCTCATCTGAGTCCTAATCTACCTTGAAGGGGAGGTAGGATATCCGACTATGTCATGCTCTTCTGAACTCTTCTGAAGTGCTGTTGCTGTCATTCACTATGGAACTGCTAAAAGTACTTCACTGTGTGGGTTTGATAGGAGAATTCGTTATCCCTTCTAATGGTCTTGACCTGTCTGAGTGGGGAGAACAGACTGCTCTGTAGTTCCAGCTCCTCCGCAGCCTCACCTTTTCAGATAGATGAGTTTATAGGTAAGTGTAAGGACTTTCTGGGTCTCCCGCCCGAGTAGACCTGAATACAGGCATGAAATAAAAGTGGGTCACACTTAGTACTGATCCCCAGAATCTGCTTCTTTTCAGTAGCTGGGGTTGGGTAAATCTGTTGAATTGACATTTCATGTTGTTGGCTGCATTTGTACTAAGAGAAAGCTATGATCTGCATCCTAAAGCCAGTGCTTCCCCATAGCAGACCATTTCCCTGTTTGCGACCTGCCAACACGTGTGAACTCAGACTGGAGAGTTGGATTTAACACTTTCTTGTGCTGTATCAAATCAGACCGTTGAGCTATGCCTTATCTCAGTAATTTTAGGCAAAAGCCAGTCATGTCATCTGTCCCTTGGGAATCCAGAGGATGAATCTAATAATGGATATGATCCAAATAATTCTGATGCTCCTTCTGTCTTCTAACATTTTTACCCAGAGCGCTGTAGGATTTACTCTGGCACTCGGAACCACATCTTTCCCATTTAACCAACTGATTTGTTATCTCTGTGGACTTTTAAGAATTCTTTTTTCATACTTTTAGATTGTGTCCTATTGGCAGTGTAGCAGAGGTTTCTTCTAAAAGCAATGTGGATATTGGCTTGTTCAGGCCTGAAGCAGGGGTTTCAGTGTCTTCCGGGATAGAACTAGAGGTCCTCCTTCTGGGAGGACCATTGTGAGTGAAGCTTGATAGAGTACAGGAACCAGTGAGGGACGCCGGGGCAGTGTAGGACGGTGGTTTTCAAGTTAAGGATAATGTCACCTGCATGGCAGAAGTTTAAATTCCAACTCACCAAGGCAGATCTGACAGATGTTATACCCTAAAGACTTCTTTTTTCTGGACCCTGTCTCACCCCAACAGTAAAGGGACTACTCCCTTTGCTAATGGACTCCGGGACTCAGCCGGGTTGAGGAGCTCCTTGAGGGACATTCACTTCTCCCCCAACCTTGCCACCCACTGTGAGCAGTCTTCAGAGAACCAGATCTACACATCTTTCATCTTCCTCCCTATTTCAGCAAAAATAATGAAGAAAGTTAGGTGGAGGAGGAAACAAAACAAACCTTTGGAGTCCATAGTTCATCAGTAAAGGGAATGGGAATCATCTGCTTCAGCTTGTCCACCAAGCTTCGTATCAGAACCACTAAGAAAGGATCAACACTTTCTAAAACAGCAGATACTTTTTCTAATGAAGCCACAAGAAAAGGGGGCGCATCACATTTGCTGGGGGAGGGGTATTTTTCATTTGGGTTTTTTGGTCCTGATTATAAAAATCTATGATTCTGGAGTTTCCATCTTGACTCAGTGGTTTACGAGCCTGACTGGTATCCATGAGGACACAGGTTCGATCCCTGGCCTCTCTCAGTTAAGGTTAAGGATCCAGCATTGCCATGAGCTGTGGTGTAGGTGGCAGACACGGCTCGGATCTGGCGTGGCTGTGACTGTGGCTGTGGGGTAGGCTGGCAGCCGTAGTTCCAATTAGACCCCTAGCCTGGGAACCTCCATATGCCTCGGGTGCAGCCCTTAAAAAAAAAGAAAAAAAAAAAAAAAGCTCCCTATGCATAAATTTTTTTAACCTAATTAGGATCATGTCTCTACTATTTTATAACTTGTCTTGAAATATCCTAACCATTCTCATGAGGTTAAGTATTTCTTGGAAAGATCGCTTTAATACTTGCTGATGTTTCGTCATATTATCCATCATAATAACCAATCCCCTATTGTTGATAATTTATTAATAGTTATTTATGGAGTTCCCATTGTGGCACAGCAGAAACGAATCCAACTAGTAACCATGAGGTTGAGGGTTCCATCCCTGGCCTTGCTCAGTGGGTTAAGGCACTGGCGTTATCGTGAGCTGTGGTGTGGGTCGCAGACTCAGCTCTAATCCTGCATTCCTGTGGCTCTGGCAGCTGTAGCTCCGATTTGACTCCTAGCCTGGGAACCTCCATATGCCACAGATGTGGTCCTAAAGAGCAAAAAAAAAAAATTAACAACAAAAATAACTGTTCATCTTGGTACAAAATCTCACCCACATCTTTGATTCTTTTCCTCTCCACATAGCTCACGCTTGCTAATACTTGCAACAGTACTGTTTAGAACCTGCTTCACTAACCCCTTGCCAACACTGGATTATATTTCACTTCAGTTAACTTTCTCTTTCCTTAATTGTTTCTCTTTTGCCTTTATGTTTACATAGGCCCCAAATCAAATAAATCTCTAATAACTATATGCCAGTTCTTCTATGAATTCAATTTTTATTTTTAAATACTAAAAAATATCAGGAATATACTTTGGTATATGGCATTAGGTAGGAATTTGAATTGATTTTTTTTTCCCCTGCATAATTACTCCAATACCATTTATTCTATAAAAAGGTTGAAATCCATCCTTTCTAAACATAAAGATGGAAATGTCATCTTTATTAGGCAGAATTCTAAATAGACTGTAGGGTCTTGTGTAGGGCATTTCTGTTTCTATTCATCCATTTATTCTGTTCTTTATACTGTTATATTTTATTATTGTAATATTATTTTTAGTAGTTTAGTGAAAAGCCTGTCTCTAAATTTAAAAAAATTCAATCAAAGATCCAAAGGGTTTCTGGGGGGAGTCAGCTTTATAATAATTTTAAAATTCATCTGGAAAAATTAAGCTTTATTTTAGCCTTTAAAAAATCCTACCAAGTCTTTTAGCAGAACTGCTAAGAAGTTTTAAAACTAATGAATTTAGGAGTTCCTGTGGTGGCGCAGTGGTTAACGAATCCGACTAGGAACCATGAGGTTGCGGGTTCGATCCCTGCCCTTGCTCAGTGGGTTAAGGATCCGGCGTTGCCGTGAGCTGTGGTGTAGGTTGCAAACGCGGCTCGAATCCCGCGTTGCTGTGGCTCTGGCGTAGGCCGGCAGCTACAGCTCCGATTAGACCCCTAGCCTGGGAACCTCCATATGCCGTGGGAGCAGCCCAAGAAATAGCAAAAAGACAAAAAACAAAAAATAAAACAAAACAAACAAACAAAAAAACTAATGAATTTAAGTTTTCCCCTCACCAGGGCAAGGGGACAGGGGAGTATTCATCATTACAGAGATGGACCAGGAGTGAGAAGCAAGTGCACTGAATACTGCTCCAGTGAACTGAGTAATGGGACACTTAATTGTTGCTGGAGGAGACAGTTGTCCCTGCTGCAGTGGTGCTCATTTTCTTAAGGCCAAACCAAATGTCTCTGTCTAGGCTAAGAAATTGTGGCCATGGAGTTCCCCTCGTGGCTCAGCGGTTAACGAATCTGACTAGGAACCACGAGGTTGCGGGTTCGATCCCTGCCCTTGCTCAGTGGGTTAAGGATCCAGTGTTGCTGTGAGCTGTGGTGTAGGTGGCAGACTCAGCTTGGATCCCGCATTGCTATGGCTCTGGCGTAGGCCGGCAGCTACAGCTCTGATTCGACCCCTAGCCTGGAAATCTCCATGTGCCGCGGGAGCGGCCCTAGAAAAAGACCAAAAAGAAAAAAAAAAGAAACTGTGGCCATCCATTCTGTTTATGCAGAAGTCTGTGGATGTGCAGTTCTTGCACTTTGAAATTTTAATTTCTCTTTTTTTTCCACCAACTTTGGTTTCATTTTTTATACTAAATATAATGGTCAGGAGACTCCCCACTTACAGTATACTCCAAGATAGACATTCTTTTCCACATTGATCTTACATTCTGTCTCTCAGTCTCATTGTCCCATTAATGTTATTTAAATGCTTGCTTATGCAAGCATGCTGCTAAGTGTTTTATATGCATTAACTTATTTAAGACTCAGGAGTTCCCATTGTGACTCAGCAGGTTAAGAACCCAACTAGCCTGGAGTTCCCATCATGGCTCAGTGGTTAACTAATCCGACTAGGAACCATGAGGTTGTGGGTTTGATCCCTGGCCTCGCTCAGTGGGTTAAGGATCCAGCGTTGCTGTGAGCTGCAGTGAGGGTCGCAGATTTGGCTTGAATCTGGCATTGCTGTAGCTGTGATGCAGGCCTGCAGCTGCAGCTTTGATTTGACCCCTAGCCTGGGAATCCATATGCTGCAAATGTGGCCCTAAGAAGAAAAAGTAAAATTAAATTAAAAAAAGAAAAACTGAGAATAAACCTATGCAGTAAACACTGTTGTCCCCATTTAACACATGGAGAAACTGAGACACAGAAAGTTTCAGTAATTTGGCCAGGTTCACACAGAGAGTGGCAGAAGTGGGATTTGAATCCAGGCGGTTTGTTTCCAAACTACTCTGCTGTGCTGCCTCCCTTTTCTGTGAGCCGATTTCTGCCTGGACTCCACAAATATAGTGATGATCGTCTCCTAATGTTAAGAAAGAAGTTTGGGAATGTCAGGCCTTTCTCCCCATCTCTTTTGAAGGCCACTTGCCTTGGTCTCGTTTAGCCGTAGTGCCCATCTACCCCAGCTGATGGCTGTAGGGATGCTCTGGTGGCTTCTGATGCCAGGTGCTCCCCTGTCCAGCAGCCCTCCCTGTACGCCCGTGCACGCACACACACATGCAGACATGCATGCAGGGAGGACTGCCAGCCTGGAGAAGCCCATAGGTCTCTGTGTCTCTCTGGTTGCATAATTCACAGAACCAGTCAGCAGCCGGCTGTCAGACCTAAGTATTTTCAGTGAGCTGATCACCTTACAGTCAGTGGACATGAGGGGGATAGGTGGCTGCTGTTTGGAGAGAAGTAGATGATGGTCAGAAGGAAGTAAACACATCTAAAGAGTTGTTTCCTCACCTTCCAGAAGCCTCTGCCCAAGCCCTCCTGCAGCCCTTCAGTTTATACCCAAGCTCTTTCAGGCTCCCCAGCTGACTCGAGGAAAAGAGCGTCCGAGGTGGTGGGGTTGGGGAGTGTGGGGAAGGGCTCAGGGGGTGTACGTTTCTGCCTGGAGCAAGTCGGCTGCCGATGTGCCTCCCCTGCTGCTCACTGCAGCCTTCCCCTTGGCTCTGCCTCCAGCCCCTGATGTCGTTTCCCCAGAGTGTTCTTCACTGTTGTCCACCCAGAGACCACCCGCTGTGTGTGCTATCCTGGTTGACTCCAGGGACCAGCTACCTTCCTCGTGCCCTAAACGGAAAGAAGCGGACTGGAGGGCTGGGTCTGTTTAAAAATTAAAGCCGGTGATAAGGCATTAACATTATACTTAGAGAAAGAGCAGCTCTTCTCATTTCTCTGCAGTGCCATACGTCCCTCTTTGTTCTGGCCTGGCCCTGGCAACAGTCCTGCTGCTGAGGTTCCCCTTAAGATTCATCAACATAAAATTTTCCTGCAGCCCAGAGACCGCACTCAGTCTCTGCACTAGAAAGCACAGGTACATTTTCTTACCCATTCCAACTAACTGCAAAATCAAACTAAATCTGTCTTCTAATTCTTTTAGAAAAAACAGTCTTCTTTTCATGTCACTGAACATGGCATCATCTTTTCCCCTCCCTGTTTTTCTTTGACATTTTTAAAAACTTAAAAAATATGTGTATGTTTCCCCAGTTGAATTTAATCTCAACTATGCCCATGGGAATACCTTTTAAAAAAATTAACCTTTTTAGCAAGGGGGATAAAAGGGTAGATGGGTGAGAACAGAACCATGAAGTTCATAAAAGGGAGCAGGACTTTTGGGTGGGGTCCTTGCATGAGAGATTGGAACACACATTCCTATCCTTGCAAGGTTTCCCAAGTGAGACAGGATGGCCGAAAGCCTGTCCCTGTACTGATAATAAAGAAGTAAGCCCAGCTGGACCCAAGTGGGCACCACATATGTGTTTTAATCTTCTGTGGAAACCTACTTTTTGTGTATTAGACAAACATTAGGGCATCCTTAACCTGAGTCTCTGGACCCTGAGAAATTCTGTACAAAAGTTTTGTATTTTTCTGGGATTCATAGCTTTGATCAGATGTGCAGAGAGATCTCCCATTCCCCCACCCCCCTCACCAAAACATTAAGAACCTCTGCCGTAGAAAGTGTGGCTGGGGTCATTTAACTTCGTGGGTGTCTGGTATGGCACTTAGAGTAGAAGGAGGGGTGAGGGAGGTGGGAGGGCCTGCAGGCCTAGATGGATGCTCTAAAAGCTGCACCACTCCCAAGGTCTGTGATCTTGGGCAAGCACATAAGCTCTCTAAGCTTCGGCTGTAAGAATTAGTGTAGCAGTACTTCCATGCTCAGAAGGTAGTTGTGAGCATGACATAAAGTGATTCCTGGAAAGTGCTTAGCACAGTGCTTGACACATAGAGACATCATAAACATGAAATTATTATTAGCTGTCAGCATCAATGTCTCCTCCAGCATTCCCCCAAATAGGCTGTTAGAGCACACAGTACTGTCACAGACCCTGCTTTCCAGTCTTTAGGATGCATCCAACTGCTTACCTTATGCAGGTAAAGGACTTATGCTCCAGAGATGAGTACTGTAAAATCAAGAATAGATCAGAGCTTTTTCTGTAACCTTGAGTAAAGGAAATCGAAGGAACCTTGATTGAAGGTGACATTGTTTAATGGCTCCTGCATTTGGTTATATCACTCCCCATGGCCAGGGCTGCTGTTCTTCCAGTGCAGTGTTTGCCGTAGTTAGTGTGGCCTTAGTTACTTCTGATGGCATAATGTTTCTTCGCATCTGAGCAACTGCCTTGTATTTCAACTTCCATCATGAAAGACGACTTTTTCACTTTTTCCTCCTTACCACCACCGCCATCATCCATCATTACTTACAACATGGACTGTTCCAGCTCTTCTTTAAAATGCCACGTCTTCATTTTGATAAGCTATAAAAGCCATCTCTCATTCTTCCTTTTTCTGTGCTCCTCATTCTCTGGACACATTAGTATGTGGACCTGTTCCCAAAAGAGTCAGTGGGGATGTAAATATTAAATTAATTTAGGAAATACGTCAGTGTCGCTCCTTCCAAAAGACACTGATATGCTATTCTAGTGTGCCCTAAATCACTGTTTGCTTCAGTATTGTAATTAAATTTTAAGTAAATAAATGTATTAAGTAAAGTTTTATTTAAAGGTTCATATTCATTCACTGTAAAACGTGATAATAGCTTTAAAAAGAACTGTTGTGTTCTTTGATTCTTTGATAGTATTTGTACCTTTAAATGCGAAGATGGTGCGTTCAGTTCCTCTGGGACTGGAAGCAGGCAGCCCCTGAGCACCAGCGTTGTATGTGAGCTGAGAGTCCTGGGCTGCAAGCCCCCCCATCCTGACAGTCCCTGGAGAGCAGCGCCTATGGAACTGTGGGTTTTCAGGCCACCCTCCTGTAAAGTAAATGGCCCTCCTTTCCACAAAGAGGGAGACCTGAAGGGAAGCTAAGATACTAGGATGGTATCAGGCAAACCAAACTGAGGCATTGCCCGTTCTGTAAGATCGATCGGTCCTACAGCTGCTTCCCCTTCAGAACCATAAGTCTTTTTTAAATGGGGGCGGAATAGGACATACTTAGAGACCTGGAAAGGTTATATCTTGGAACAGATAAGATAAGGAGAGATCTGAGCTATGGTTCAGAAAGAAGCAGGGTAAGAGCTGAGTACATGAATGGGGCCTGCAACTGGGGTGACTGGGGAGCTTCGGCAGCGGCACAGAGCAGGCTCGAACAGGATGCTGCTCAGGGAAACTCTGTGTTTGCAGACAGGGTTTTCCCTATTTAAGTCAGCTAACTTTTAAGATGAATAGTTTTCATTCTGGGAAACGTGTTCATAGATGTCATACGGAAAATAACTGTTTCTGTTTTGCTCTATATCTGCCGTTTGTATGCCTTGAGCATAATTATTTAGCGCTTTCATCTTTTTCCTTTCTTTCGTCATTCTTTCCTTTTCATTTTTTTACCACTAGTCTTACTACTACTACCACCGCCAGCGTGACCCCCTTGCCACTGACTAAGTGAGCACTCTGTGTTCTTCCGCCTTCCCCCAGTAAGGTGGGTAGAGCAGCGCTTAGAGCCCTGTTTTGCAGAGGCAGCTAAAGCTAGGACTTGCCCGGGATCGCTCAGCTACTAAATGATGAAACTGGAAACCAAACCCAGACCTCCAAGACTCTTTCTCCTGCCTATATGGGCTTGCTTTTGCCCCCTTCACTCCATCTTGCCACTCCACCCAACCAAGAAGGTATAAAACCAGCGAAAATCATCACTTTCCTGTTTTTGTGGTTAAACTGTTATTTGGTGAGGCTCACTATTTTGCAGGCTTATTTTAAGGAATGATCATAGCTGTATTTTGCTCACTTTAGAAGACAGCATCATGATGAATCTTAACAGAAGCAAATAAGTAAATGGCATCAAAACTCAAGATCTAAAGGTGTGTCCAATTCAGTAGCTACTAGCTATGTGTGGCTCTTTGAATTTAAATGCAACTTAATTAAAATTAAACAAAAATTCAGTTATTCACACTTAGCCACAGTTCGAGTGCTCAGTAGTCATTTGTGGCCTGAGGTACTGAATTTTTTACGTAGTTTTAATTTATTCACATTTAAGTTGAAATAGCCACGTGTAGCTAGTGGCTTCTAATGGACCAAACCCATCCAGAACATCTCCATCCTTGCAGAGCGCTCTGTTGGATAGCACTGACCTAGAGGCCGTAGCAAACATACTGTGGTCTTCTGGCAAGTTGTGCCCCTTCTGCCCAGGGGAGGGCAACAGAAATACTTCATGAGCCTTCCTTCCCAGTGACCTTCTCAGCTCGTAGACAGCATGGCTTTGCTAAAAAAAAAACTACCACATGACTACAGTAATCCGCAGCCAGCAAACAGCTGGGCAGGAGGGTTACAAGAAGAACTGGCCTATTTTTGTGCACTGCAGAGTCCTGAGCAGGAAAACCTGAGACAGGAGGCAGTGGTGACACCTAGACCCACTTCCTAGTCCCTTTATTCATGACCTAGGCCACTTGCCCATTTCCACTTGGTGGCCTCACAAGTGCAAATTTCTCTTAGCTGTAGTGATCTTGAGGTCAGGTGCTATAAGAGATTTATGGTGACCCCCCCCCAAAGGATTAAATATCCAGAGCTTTGTAGGTTACAGGCTGAAAGAAGCTATTACCATTGGATGAATTTGAGATTTCATGTGGCTGCTTCTGAGAGATGGGAACCTGGAGATGTGTAACGGGGCTCTCGATGCAGGAACCCCAAGGGGGTTACAGTTCTCCTCCCCGTGTATGTTGCTCACTCAGCCCTTTCATAGCATAGAAGCTTGTCCACTTTTCCTGCTCCCTTCATTATGACCTCCTCAAGTCTAAAAATGCCTTCCAGAATAGCTCTCAGAGGGAAGTGGCAGTTTTTCTGACTCCCCAGTCTCCCCCACCCAGGGGGATATATTGAGAGCATGAATTTTAGGGGCAGCGGAGAATACTTAGTCCGCTTCTCTGTAGTGCCTGCAGCATCATGAGCACATAATAGCTATTAACTCCTACTACTGCTGCCTCGACTACCAGTGTTTATCAAACACTCACACTGAGAATCGTTCAGAAAGCCTCTGTAACGATAGACACATATTGTGTCCCTCAGGCATGCTGGGGCAGACAAAACTGAGATTCAGTTCTCCAAAGTTAGCAGGCCTTTTCTGTCACTCACCAGACGTTGCTCCCATAGCTGGAGGAGTTTCTAGTTATTGGGGTTCTTTGGTGCCTTTGTCTCCTGCACAGATACTGACCTGTGGATACCTTCAGAAGGAGCAGGACTGCCTCTCAAAAGTGGCATTGTAATGTTTAGATTCATGTTTGTCCTTGCGGAGTCTCAGGCATTCCTCATTGTTTACCAGGACTTGTTAATCTAGGCCCTGTGGAGAAAAAGAGGTCCTTTACAATGAAAATGACCACTATGCATTGGTCTCTATTCTTAGCATTCATCTGAGCCATGGCCATGGCCTTCAGATGCTTTTAAGATGCTTCCCATGTTGAAAGCTGAATGCCTGCAGAGTTGACTCCTCAGGGCCCCAGAGGAAGTTAGCACGCAAGCAAACCCAGGTTGGTCTGACTGTCGGGGTCTCAGCTTGGGTAAACTTGATGAGCCAGGGATGTTCTGGGCATTAGGACTCAGGTCAGGGCTTCAGGTCAGAGATTTATAAGAAGGTGCCTGCCATCAGGCAGATAGACACCACTGACCATGGTCTGTCCATCCCCAGTGTCCTCAAGGCCAAGTTACATGTTTCGTTATCTCATTCTCCTTCCCTTTAGGTCCCCAGATCTTTCTGAGTCTTTGTATTCGAAAGACAGATTCTGGTCTTAGATGATTCCAGCTCCCTGTAACCAAGACAGAATCTTGGTGCCTGTCATTGCAGGTAATATTCTGTAAAGGGATTTTTTTTTTTTTTTTTTGCATACTAAATCCAGAATCATAATTGGACAAGTTTAATTGGAGTCATTTCTTTTCAATATGTGGATGAAAAAGTAGTTTTAATTGAACATGTAAAAAAGGGATTAATCACTGTTCACGCAAGAACCAGAATATCATAACTGGAAAAATTCTTACAGAATAAAGTTTTTAAGGTTCTTGGGTAAGGGGGACTTTGCTTTTTTTATTTATGCTTCCATTAGGATTTTGAAGGAATGTCAGCACGCTGTTATTAACTCTAATAGCTTGCACATCGCCGCCAGTATAGTTTGGGGCCCTCTGGCTCTCAGATTACCTGTGTAAATACAGGGATTCACTTCCCAGCTCTACCATTTGCTTAATAAAGAGCAAATGTGCAGAACCCAGCAGCAGCAGCAGCCCAGCAGAGCAGTAATCTGAACAGGATAAACATGCTTCCTTTTTGTGTGATGCTCTTTCCCCATCCTCCTGCCAAGAGCAGGATATCAAATGAAAGGGAGGTTGTGGTTGGAGGCAGTAAAGTGAATGTTGAAGGGGCACCTGCTTCATTCAACAGATCTGCTTTCCTGGGGCCTCCCACTGCACATCTGCTCCTGACAAAGCCTCTTTTCTCCTCCCGTTGGTCAGACTGAGAGCAAAGGCCCAGCAAGGAGACATATTGGTTTTGCTTTGTCAGCACAATTGCCTGTGACATTATAATTATACCAAATCTTCATTATTAGAAAGGCCCCAATTTAGAGATTTTCAGAGCCTAAATGGGGTTTTCGAAAGTAGAATTGATTAGAAAAAAAAAAATCTTTTCCGTTGTAAAGCCAGCAAATGGATCTGAGAATTGTTGAAGGGGTCTAAATGTGGAAACTGAGACACTGCTCTGAGCTAGACTACAAAGACCCTGCTATCAGATTGGCTCACTACAGAGGCGTCCAGCAGTTTTCTGACTCTGCCCAGACCAGCCTCTCCCTACTGCTTGTAGCACTCTAATGTATAGCTATACTCTAGTGTTCCCAAACGGTGATAAAGCTTCTCACCTAGGGGCCTAGGAGGTAAGGCTTGTTAAAATAAGTTGATGGTGTAGGGCAGCAAAGGAGAAACCTGTGACATAAGTAAGGAAAGTGCCAGGAAAATATATTTTAGGTGAATGCAGAGCATCCAATTTCAGATTGAATTTCCATCTAAACAAAGGCAACTCTTATCATGGTCTCCAGTGTGTGTGTGGCTGAAACATGCTTATGATGTGGAGTCGGCTCACTGGAAGCTCTGGGAAGGTTTCAGAGCTGTGCTCTGGCTGTTTAAACTGAAATTAATTAAAATCAAATAAAATTTGAGACTCGGGTACACTAGCCACATTTTCCAAATACTCTCTAGCCACCTTACAGCGTGTGCATCTCTGCAGTGTGTTCTCATGGACAGGACTATTTTAGAAACGGGTCTGAAACTCCTGAAATGTCTTGCCTATTGAAGTGAGCCCTGGACTTTGAATTTTACCCTGGTTGGAGGAGGGGGGAAAGGAAATTTGCCTGAATGATTTTGGAACAGCTTTTTCCAGCCATGTTACTTGACTGTGATTTGTCTTTTCACCTTTAAAATTCTTCTTCCTCCAAGAATTTCATGTCCTTTGCCCACCCCTCACGAAACAGTAGTAATAATGATGATAATGATGCTGCTGATGCTGGTGATGAGTTGTAACCCTGAGCAAGGTTAATTTGGGGAGTGTTTCCTTACAGCTGACCTGCTCTCCGGCCTTCCCTGCCTAAAGCTTTCACAGCCCTACTGTTGGGACGAGGGAATTGCTTTCTCAGGGAACAGAGCTTCTCATTGACAAGAGGGCATGTGAACACACGGGGGCCAAGAGCACATGTACAACATTCGTGCACAACATGGGGTGTGGACAACACTCCTGGGGCTGGAGCTCTGAGCCAGCATCTTCCATTTTCAGCGACTCTGGGGGGAGCAGGGGCAGGGTCTGTAAGCTTGCTTCCTCCATTTGTCTAGCTCTGGTAGCTGCCACATGGTTGCTTGACTCCTGGGAGAAAACCTCGATGCGAGGCCAGTGCTACCTCCAATTTAGACAGTCTGTCTTTTCTCAAGAACTTGAATCATGTGGTGTTCCTTATCCTCATAGTAACCCTATAAGACAGAAATGGCCCATTGGTTTTATAAATGTAAATATAGTCAACTCTTAGCTGCTGCACACAGATTATCTGCCATGCAGATTACTCATGACACGATTTAAATCCTTGGCCAGTTTCTCTAAGCAAGCCAGGGTAAGCCTGGGCCACCTCCTCCACCCCCCATCCGGCTTCTGGGTACTTAAAGAATACAAATTAGTTTTCATATTAGCTTACAGAAGACATAATTAGAAAATAAGTCTGCTTCAAGTAAAGCACATCATAAATTCCCGTTTGGAGGGGCAGAGTGGGGCAAGGCCCTGTCCTCCCTTTAGCTCAGCTGAGAACTGACTAAGATCGGCTTTCACCCGCGGCCGCACCGTTAGCACTCAGTGTGCTGGCGCACTTACCAAAGGTTTTGTAACTCCCAGGCAGATGTCAGAGGTGGTCTTCCTGCAGCTGCCCACCCACCCACACACACTTTCTGGTGGCCCTTCTTTCCCAGTGCCTCAGGCCCATTGTGAGTGGCTGCTGACAGAATGCCACAGGGGGTTCATCTTTGCAGAAAGATGATGACAGCGGGAGGTTACCCTTCTGGGAACTGCATCCTGCACGGGTAGTGGGATTCCTCTATTCTGCAGTCCTCATTACCTGGTCACCTAACAGTTTTAGTAACCATTGATGAATTTATGGAGATCCATTATTTCACTAAGAGTTTCAAAATAGTGATTTTTCTAGTATTATCATTCCTTCGGCCTTTATTAGCTGGAATTCTTTTGTAAGGAATTTGTCCCGTTAACAATTTGGTTATACAAATATAGTCTGCATAGGACAGGCAGGATAAATAGTTGATCAAAATGAAGTTTATTAAGATAGATTTCTTTCTTTGTGACCATCAAACCCCATAATTATTTATTTCTACTTTCCAATCTGCTGTCTTCAGGTGTCTCACTACCTAAAACAAGTGAAATTCTGCCCTTTATGTATTCTTAGAAAGTTTTAGTGTTTGTTTTCTAAGTGGTGCTCTGCAGATTGGGTCCAATAAGGGGTTGAAAAATCATGAGAACATCTTTGAAAGCTTTTTTGCCTCAGTCTATCACTGTTCAGATAGAAGAAGCAAGGGCTGATTGTGGACATATGCAGGTGGGGGAAGGGGGGGGTCCTTAGACTAGTCTCTCCTTTTGTGTCTATTTGAAATTTTCCATAGCAAAAAAATTGAAAATAATAACAGAAAAGTAAATAAATCACCCTTCCTAACTTTGGGTAACTCCTGACTAGCCTTCATTGCAAACTCCTAAGCAGCTCCATAATTTTCTTCTGAGGTTTCTATCATGTCAGATCTAGTTGCTACACTATTGCTCATACCTTGTCCACTCCATAGGCTTTGGAGACTTTGGGAGTTCTCCCCACCCTCCTTCCCAGTGATCTCTGGAAATTTACTAGACACCTCCTCCCCTTCTCCATACATCTCTGATCGGGTGTTCTCCTGGGCATGTACATGCCCATTTACTAAAGTAAAAATGAATTCACTTTTAGCGTTTGGCTTATGGGATGCAGGCAAGAAGATTTTCTTAGTGGTCTCCAAAATCAAGGCTAGGGACACAGTGACACTGTCCTCCCTAGTCAGAGTCACGGCTATGAAAGTTATTCCAGTAAGCGATTTTCCCAAGAGAGGCTCGAGATTGTCCAGCAAGAGGGGAGAAAACCTTGGCTGCTGAGACGTGTCTGTTACACCAAGGTACTTGTGAGACAGCTATTGGCTTCATGAGAATATTCAGTACTTGCCAGATGTAATACATATTTTAATCCATAAATCCCTCAAATGCACCCAAAAGCCACAGACTTAAAAAACACGGAAAAGGAAGATTAAATGTCCCAGAAGCAGCTAATATAACAGAAACAGAACCACTGGGAGAGAAAGGCTTTTTCTGTTTCTCCCATGACTTACTGTGATGGCGGTTACCTGGATCTCCTTTTGATTTGATAGTGACATTCTTTCCATGACCTTCCTTTTCTTGTCCCTGTCTGTCCTCGTTCCCTCTGCCTTGTTTGTTATTCTCAGCCTCTTTATCTTCTGCCTACCTAGATGCCCTCGCTTCTTTACGTGATCTGCTCTCATGCTCTCCCATTTCTATACCAGAACACAGTGTGCCTGTTTTCCTTCCTATAGTTGTAGCTTTGCTTAGACAGCAGTCACTGATGTAAACTTCTTTCCAGGCCTGAAGATAAGATTTTTTAAAGGATTTCCTCCTCCCTGTCATCCCTAAAAACACCTGTCTATGCCCTTGATGGCTCTTTAAAAACTGCGGAAGTGGCGTTCCCTGGTGGCCTAGTGGTTAAGCATCCAACGTTGTCATTTGCCATGGCATGGGTTTGATCCCTGGCCCGTGAACTTCCACATGCTGTGGACATGGCCAAAAAAAACCTGAAGTGACTTGGGTAATAAGAAGTGAAGAGTCCCGTCATGCTCAGCGGTTAGAGAACCCGACTAGCATCCATGAGGACTCGGGTTCGATTCCTGGTCTCACTCAGTGGGTTAAGGATCCGGCATTGCCACGAGCTGTGGTGTAGATTGCAGATGCGGCTCGGATCCCGTGTTGCTATGTCTGTGGTGTAGGCCGGCGGCTGCAGCTTCAGTTCAACCCCTAGCCTGGGAACCTCCATATGCCATGTGTGTGTCCCTAAAAGGCAAAAAGATAAAGACAAAAAAAACAAGAAGTGACTTGGGTGATAACAATACATAGTTTCATTTCTTATTTATTCCTATCCTTTCTGGTCACAGTCTTCTGGTCCCCTCTTTAAGCCAGCATTTGCCTAACAGTTAGCTTTCATGTCCATAAAACACAGGTGGCATTATATTGTGAATTTTTCCTTTAGGTTTTAAGAATTACTGCTCTTCTCCCAACTGTTGTCTTTATTTGATAATTTATTCGTTTAGCTATTTTTCTCTCACAACCATCAATATTTTTCTCCCAGCTAAAGATATTTTCATGACCAACTTGAAAGACCTTTGGGCTGAAAGATTCGGTTACAGCAAACAACAATTCCCAAAGGTTTCCCAGATTGTGAGGGCAAATGAAAGGCCCATTCTTTCTCAGGCTGTCTGTCCTGCTCTATCTTGTCATGGGGTGGGGTGGCGGAGGGCAGTCTGTGGTCTGGGTGACCCTGACCAGGCCCGCAGTGCTGTACTTTACTGGGTTCTAGCCTGTGTTACTAGTTTTGGGGTTTAGAAGCTTATCAGTGTGCTGACATCATATCATACTACCCCTGATCATCTGTTTAACATTCTTCGTATTGATTAGTGGCTTAGCCTAGGTTATTTATTTACTGATACAGTGAATCGGCAGCTATTTCATACATGTCATGATACAGTTCCAGTGCCAGTTCTGACCATTTCAGAAAAGCTACCTGCCACTCCATCTGCCCTGATTTCATGGCTTTTATCTCTAATCTTTACATCTTTGAAGGCCTTTGGCAAAACGATGTGCTTCCTGGCAGGAGCAAATCACTGCTGAAAGGAGATGTGTGCTGTCTCTGCTTTCCTTTCTGCTTCCGGCGAGCTTTTGTCTAACATCTGTGACCCAGCCGGACTTCACCCAGACCTCTTATTCGAAGTCATCTTTGAAAGCAGCTGACATTTACTGTACACCTACTGTGTGCCGGGTTTTGTGCCAGATTTTATCTGCATTAGCACATCTAGTTCCCAACGGCCTTGTGAAATTAGTAGTTCCCATTTTACATATGAGGAAAGTGAGGCTCACAGGCTAGTAAGTAGCAGAGCCAGGATACACACGTAGGTCTTTCTGACTGAAAAGCCTTTAATGGAAATAAACAGCCTATTTTACCCTCACATAAAATGCACCTGAACTGCCGTACCGCATTCAGCTGTCCTGCCTTAAGAATGTTGTGGTGAAAATCCCACTCATTCAGGAACAGAGTACAAGGTTTTAAGGCTCTTCTGGCTGCAGAAGCACAGGCTAATGGGACATGTGATCAGGTTCCTGAAAATCATGAAGAACATGATCATCAATTGTCACATTCAATTGTTAAGCATCTACTGTGTTCAAGTTGCTCGGTATTCAAAGACACAGTGCTGCCAACAATCTACGCAAGCAGGTTTTTGTAGAGAAAAACAATAACCACTTGGAAACAAGTTAGCACAGATCTGGTGCCAAATGAATGGGGAGGCAAAATCCCATGAAGAAGAGGGCCCAGTGAGCTGTTAGGTCTGGGGTAACTCTACAAAAAACATGGAAATTGTTGAAAGAAAAGGATTTAGCTGGAGTTTCCTTTGTGGCTCAGTGGATTAAGAACCCAACACAGTGTCCGTGAGGGAGTGATCCCTGGCCTCGCTCAGTAGGTTAGGGATCCGGAATTGCTGTGAGCTGTGGTGTAGGTCACAGATGCACCCCAGATCCTGTGTGGCTGTGGCTGTGATGTAGGCTGGCAGCTGGAACTCCAATTTTCCCCCTAGCCTGGGAACTTCCATATACCACAAGTGTGGCCATAAAAAGAAGAAGGAAAGATAAATAAATAAAATTAAATTTTAAAAATTTTTTAAAAAGGAAAGCATAGGACTTAGGTCGACCTGGCTAATTCTAAGCAGAGGGATCTGCCTGAGTAAGCATGCGTGGTAGCTGGGAGTACTGCGGGGACAGATACGGTTGCGGTGAAGGGAAGGTGTAGAGTATTTGTGGGAAAGGCTGGTGTAATCCTTCATCTGTTGGCTATTGATTTCATTTTTCCCTTAGTAGAGAGCCACCGAAAGTGTGGGAGAATGATGGGGGGTGGGGGATGTGGAAAGATTTAGCTAATTGGGATGTATAGATTTTTTTTATCAGATCTCAGAATACTAAAAGCTGTTGGTCTTGGGATAAATAAATGATTTCTCCTAAGTAAATAAATTCCATTTACACACACGTGTGTGTGTATGTGTGAGAGAGAGAGGAAGAGAGAGATCCGTTACACAGTAGGTAAGTGATGAAAATCATTACCTCAGGAGAGGTCAGGAATAGAGCAGATCGGCTCGTGAGTGATAAATCCAGAGTGTGCAAGGCTGTGACCCTAAGCTTTAAAGTTACTCTCATTGGCGCCCCTGGTCGGCCACAGAGCCTCCCCTGGTGACAGCATCAGAGACAGACCACTGCAGAACCGCGCGACCTGTTTTGCAGAAAACAAGACTAAGTGAATGTCTGAATTTTCAAAACACGTCCCCACGTCTGTCACATCGTGTGAAAGTCTTAGACGGTCCCTCTGGCTTCTGTGTGGGAGAGAAGAGAGTGCAGTGGAGCCGAGGGTTGAGGCAGGGTGACCATGAGGGAAGCTAAAATCTCACTGAGGCAAGAGAGGATACGAGTTTTGTCAGGTTGGCAGCAGTCGACGTGGTGGAAGGGAGAGCTGACAGGATTTGCTAATGAATTGCGCCGGGAGTCAGAAAGGGCTTGATTTGAACGTTTTGGCCTGAGCAACTGAGAGGGTGTAATTGTTGAGGCAGGAAAAGAGTGGAGGAGTGCGTTTGACCCTTTGGGCTCAAGAATGATACCCAACTGATAAAAATAGGTCAGGGTCAGGTCTCATTGTCTTTTATAGGAAATGTGGTCCTGAAGCCAGCAGTTCCTCCAGGGTTTTGGTCTGACTGCTGCTTAAGAAGGAGTCCTTATGCTGGGACCTGAAGTTCCTGAGTCCCTTTTGGCCTCTTTTTCCATTGCGGCCAGTTCTGTGAACCTTACCAGGAAGCTGAGCAGAAAGGCAGCAGCGAGCCCACAGTGACCCTTCTAGGTCCCTGCTGGCCGCGATGTGGGAGGCAGGGCATTCGGGGGTGTGAGAGACTCCCAGGTCAAGGGCCCAGATGCCCAGTCATCTCGAGGGAAAAGAAGTCACTCAGTCTCTCTCAGTCCACGTTTTGTTTTGTTTAAATAAACCTTTTATCTGTTTGCTTTTGAATGTAAAAGGGGGATTGGATTTGCTAAACTGAAATAACTGTAAGGTTTCTTATAGCTTTGAAAGATGGGGGTACTAGAAATTGGAGTACTAAAATCTTGAGGATTTTATAAGTATGTGCCTTTATGATAAGTCCGTGGTCTGCCAAAGGAACTTGCCTGTCATTTATGACAGGGAAGAATAGCTGCCCTGCCTCCTGTTCCTGAGCCTCAGCAGAAATCTGTGAGAGGAAGGGCTTTGAAAAGAAATTCTTATTAGGGTTGTGCACGTTCTCTCTGAAAGACAAAAAGGAGAACTTCAAGTCCTCAAAGTAGAAGGGGCAGGGCTTCCTGTTGCCTAATCAATTGAAATGACCCAGAATACAAGCTTAGATTAACATACGCCTTCTAGATTAGGGCTAATCAGGGGCCGGCTGAGCAGATGCAGGGACAATCCTGGCCTGATTACTGGACCTCAGCATTTAATCATCTCTCCTCCAAGGGCAGCCAGCCCGACTTAGCGCGCACTGGGTTTCCAAGCCTCTGGCCCCCTCCCCCTTTCCCTGACCATGGACATAAAGGCTGCTGGGTCAGAGACACTGAGACGATTTAATCTAATCCCATGTCAAAATAGCTGTGAGAGAGAGAGAGAGATTCTAAAATCCCCACAACAGGACGGTAATGCGTTCACTTGAGGTAGAGGTAGACTGAAACTGCATGTAGAAAAGAACAGACTCGGGATTTCAAGGCATTTAAGGTTATAAAAATGACCCTGTATATGGAATTCCTTCCTCCCAGAAGCTTTTTAGGTATGTCGTTGCTGTCACCAACCACTCACTCTCAAGACAACTTTGGGAGTCATTTCGTCACCTAGTTGTAGGGGCCAGATTTGCTCCTTCCCTGACTGAGGTGAAGCACAGAAGATGAAGTCTTTTAAAATGGTTTTATTTGGCGGAGTTCTGGAGGTAGTCGTTTCTATATTGCTGTTTTCTGGACTGAGCTCCCGTTCTGAAACAGCCTAATCACCCCAAGGCTCACCCACTTCAACCATTCAGTCCCTAGGAGGACACGTGTGAACTCTCAGAAGGCAGGTGTCATTCACGAGCGTAGAAACATTTATTGATCACGTGCTGACTGCTAGGGGACTCAAATCTGAGACTGCATCTCTCCCTTAAGGAATTAGGGATTAAGGAACGTCTCCTTGGAGATAAGACATGCAAACAGCAATAATGAATACGACCATTGCCTGCATGAAGGCCAGTGCCAAGTACTGTGGGCCCCTGGGAGAAGAGGAGCTAAGACAGAGGAGAGCCTGGAGCTGACTATAGAAGGATGAGTAGGAGCCCATTCAAGGAACAAGCCACGCAGTCATTCCGGGCAGAAGTAACACTGTGGGCGCACCATGGAGGGTGTGTGTAGAGAACCTCAATCAAATAGCTCACCTGGCGGAGTGTGTAGCGGGGAGATTCAGGGATCACCAGGCTGAACTGAACAGCAGAGGCTGACATGAAGGGTTTAAATACCTGCAAAGAGATTTGGACTTCGTATTCCCATGGGCCATTGGAAACCACTGAAGAGCTGTAAAAGAGGGCAGCAAATGTTACTTTGGGGCAAATCTCCCATGGTACTCAAGTGTTTGAATAACATTGTTGGGTGTGGAGCCACATCATGGGAAACCCAGAGACATCCTAAACTGGGGTAAAAGAGATTTAACTCTGACAAGTCTTTGAGTTTCACTGCATCCCAGTCCTAACCCAGGGTGGCTGCTCGCAGTCAGCAGGAATCTCCCCACTCCGAGTAGTCACTGTATATGTAAAGCGTGTAACTTGTTCCCCAACCTTGGAGCTTTTGGTACTGAGTCAAGCCCCGAAGCAAGAAGAGTGAAATAAGACTGATCTTTGCTTCTGGTTTTGGTTGCTGTTTGCTAATATGTGTGTTCTTTGGAGGTGTCCTGGTTTGGCCACAGGGCAGTTTGGGTGACTTCATTAACTTCACCTGTTTTGACCAGAAGAGAGAGTTTGGAGATATTTTGGGGTGATGGAAGGGGCCGCATGATATTCACATACACTCAGGCCGGTGCCTGGAGTCTAGAAGCTAGGGAGTAGAACCCAGCTGCACACTCTCGAGGCCAGCAATAGAGTCCTTGGCCTGCTGCCCTTGAGGTTACGTTGATGCCAATGTATAGCGCACCTAATCCCCCATACTGTGGGGAATAGAGCATGAACCAGAGCCAGGCCTGGCCTTGAAGGAGCCCTCAGTCTAGTGGGAAGGCCTGTTTACTGCAGTCACTGAGCCAAACCAGATTATACTCTACTGTCCAGCATTTACTGAGAATCCCAGGGAGGCTATTGTCATTATTGACTAGGGCTGGGATAGGCTTCCAAAAGAAGGGTTTTAAAGGGGAAGGAGTGGGCAGTAAGGGAATTCCAGGTGGTGAACAACTTGAGCAAAGGCCCAGAGAAAGGAATGTGACCACTGTGTTGGGCAAACTGAGAGTAGTCTAGGGCGATGCCCAGAACACAAGGAGTGAGAGAAATGAGACTGAACAAATCATGAGAGGTCCCGAATGCCAAGCCCAACATTTGAACTTCATCATCAGCTTTGGGAACCTTTTTAACGTCAGGAGATTTGAAAAGTTGAGGTTGGGGAATGACGTGTTGCAGAAGGGTAATTTAGGTGTGAGGAAGGAGTGGACAGAAAGAGGAATTGATTAGAGACATGTAAGAGCCATTTACAAAGATCTAGATGAAAGAAATTGAACCCAACAGCCTTCTGAAGCCAGTGCGTGGCCCCTCAACCTGCTTCCTCCCGGCATTGTGTGTGAGTATGGACTGGCCTCCCCCTTCCTCCTTTTAGGCCCCAGCATCTCAAGTGTGAGGGATGCCAACATTCCCACTAACACACACCAGGGTGAATCTGGTTTCCCCCAAATGTCAACAAAATAGAACATCAAATCGCATTTCATGTTGCATCATCAAATACTTATTCCTAAACTGGCAACACTTACCACCAGAAAACAATTAGATACGATTTAACACTGTAAAATAAGATTTTATCTTTGATTTTTCTTGCATTAGGAAATATTTGGTAAAGTAAAGTATCCCTTTTTATTGTTTGTTTGTCTGTTTTGTCTTTTTAGGGCTGCACCCAGGGCATGTGTAGGTTCCCAGGCTAGGGGTCGAATCGGAGCTGTAGCTGCTGGCCTACACCACAGCCACAGCAATGCCAGATCCAAGCTGCATCTGCAACCTACACCACAGCTCATGGCAACACCAGATACTTTAACCCACTGAGCAAGGCCAGGGATCGAACCTGCATCCTCATGGATCCTAATCAGATTCATTTCCTCTGAGCCATGACGGGAACTCCACATCCCTTTTTAAAATTAATCTTTATTTTCCTCAAACTGATACATGGTTTTAAGTGACAAAAAGACTATGAGGCCTTTTTAAAGAAATAATTTGTACCACAGGGGCAATACTTCATGCTCTTTTTTGTGATGTGTATCTTCATTTATTTGAAGTCTTATATCCTTATTTCTTGAGACATAACAGCTTTTGACAACTCAGTTTCTATGTTTATATTATTATAAACAAAATTTTATAAGCTTAAAAGTTGTTCACTGCGTGGGCATGGCTAATCCTTGCTTTTTTCTTCTCCTTTTTAAGGAGTAATCATGGTTCTGCCCACTTCTGGAAGGCCCTCTGGTACTCTTCCCCATGAGCTCATGCTCTCTTCCCCTCCGTCCTCCCAGACTTGCTGCCCCACCGCCGGCCTGGGCCCCTCCTCCTGCCCCAAAGCTCCCTAGAGTGGGTTCTCCTGGATCCCCCAGCCACTTCTTTCTTAAGCTTTCCCTCTCATTTCTGTGGGGCACATCCTTCAGAGCTTCCAAAAAAAGTCGGCATGGGGCCAATTTTTTAAGCCCGTACAAGTCTGAATATGTGTTTATTCTGCCTCCACTTAACTGGCCTGGGTGTTACTTCACGAGCTGGATAGAGAGTTCTAGACCGAAAGCATTTTTTGCTCAGACATTTGAAGGCATTGCCCCATCCAGCTCCCAGCTTGCTTTTGAGACGTCTCACGTGATTATGACTTCCAGTTCTTTGTATATGACTTTTTTTTCCTTTCTCAAATCCTTTGGGATCTTTGCTTTGTCCCTGGTGTTGTGAAATTTTGCAAAGCTGTATCTTCAGATCTGAATCTTTTTTCATCTGTTCTACTGGGCCTTTCAATCTGAAACTCAATTCTTTCAGTTCTAGAAATTTACTTACAGTGTGTCTGATCATTTCCCACCTTCTGTGTTTTCTAATCTCTGGAATTCTCTTTCATCAACTATCGGACCTCTTGAAATCTCCTACTTTCCGTCTTTTAATCTTTTCTGTCCTCTGGAAGATTTCCTTGACTTTACCTTCTGATCTTTCTCTGGAATGTATTTCATCTCTTTGATTTAAAAATTTTTTTTCTCATACCCCTTTTTAATAAAAGCACCCATTTTTATGATACAAATCTTTTCTCTCTCTAAAGGTATTAGAGTTTGGGGGCATTTGGGGGTTTTTTTTGTTGTTTTTTTGTTTTTTTTTTCTTCTGCTGCTCCCCATGTTGTCTCTGCTCCCTCTGTGTTCCTTCCTGAAGAGTGAGACACTGAAACACGTTGTCGGGTGTTCAGGGCAGAGCTGGGTGATGTGGGGGTCTCGGGATGGTGAGTATTAGAACCACAGGCCAGATTTTGTATTGTCTCTGCATCCCCCTCACCTCCCCGGCCACCAGATATCACTGTAGGTCTTTTTGGGGGGCCTCTCCAGGTTACTTTCTCAATACAGTGGGTGAACTTCAGATGTCCTATCCACGAAGCTCTTTGTGTTGGTATCAGATGTCCTATCCACGAAGCTCTTTGTGTTGGTATTGGTACTTTCTCAATACAGTGGGTGAACTTCAGATGTCCTATCCACGAAGCTCTTTGTGTTGGTATTGGTGGGACCTCCTGGTCCAGTCAGTTGAGTATAAGCTTTCAGCTCACTCCTATTTTTGGCCTCTTCCCCTTGCTCTGCGATAGCCGAGCCTCCATGTCCTGAGCCCTCCATGGACACAGGAGTTGCAGCTTCCCCTTTTCTGATAAGTCAGAACCTCTGTACATTTGCGTCTTCCCTCATTTATATCTTTTTTCTCCTTCTCTGTAATTTTAATTTTAGGAGGAAAAGGAGGTCTGTATGTGCATTTATTCTGTCTTATTTAATTGGAAACCTTTTTTTAAGCTTTCCCTTAAGTCAAATAAAATTATTAAGTTTTTCTCAGGAAGGACTGCCCTTCTCTGAAATCCCTTGCTTGTGTAAAATAAGCAGACTCTGAGGAGAGGGACAGTGACCAGAAGACAGGATAGGATTGAGGGAGAAGTTTCTTCAGCTGAGAGAAACTTAAGCATAGGCAGGGGAGGGCTGAAGAAGTCAGTGTAGCAGAATATCAAAGAAAATTACTGGTGGCCTTTCCTAGAGAAGGCAGTCAGAGGGCTGGCTTATGGGAGCTTTCATACCCAATGAGCCTTTGCTTCCTAAAGCTGGAGGCAGGCAGGCAGGCAGGCAGTTTGGGGAGGCCCTGTTTTCAGGCATGTTTCCACAATTTCTCCAAGATTTTCTTTCCTGATAGGCTCTTTTTAAAGAATTAAAATGGGGTGAGAGGAGTTCCCGTTGTGGCTCAGTGGGTTATGAACCTGACTATATCCATGAGGATGCAGGTTCGATCCCTGGCCTCGCTCATTGGGTTAAGGATCTGACGTTGCCATGAGCTGTGGTGTAGGTCAAAGACGCAGCTCGGATCTGGTGTTGCTGTGGCTGTGGTGTAGGCTACCGCTCCCTATCCTGGGAGCCTCCATGTGCCATGGATGTGGCCCTAAAAAAAGCATAAAAAGGTTGCGGGGGGGAGATGAGAAAAGGGCTGTATTTGTATCTGGACAATGGGGATGCACCCATTTTTATGATACAAATCTGAGTTAGCTGAGGCCGCAGGCAGTGACACCCTGAAAGGCTGGAGCTGAATGGCCTGTCCAGCCAGAGTCTGGAAGGTGCACCCAATCCCCACCAACCATCTCCCCTTGTCTCCCCAGGACTGGTCCAGATCCCTGTGAGCATGTACCAGACTGTGGTAACCAGCCTCGCCCAGGGCAATGGGCCAGTGCAGGTGGCCATGGCCCCTGTGACCACCAGGATATCGGACAGCGCAGTCACCATGGACGGCCAGGCTGTGGAGGTGGTGACGTTGGAACAGTGACATGCAGCCATATCATGGCATCGTTTTCTAGTCTACTTCAAAATTTTTTACAATTTTGCAGAGGTGCAATCAAATGGAATTAAGTCTCTCGACTTTGGAAGAAAAGTTTTGTTAACCTTTTTTTTAAAAAGGAAGAAAGGCAGCAGATTTTGGAATTGCATTTTTTAAAGCACCACTCTTGATTTTCTGGGATTGGTGGAGTAAGATACTACGTTATCGATTTCACTGTCCCGAAAAAGCCAAATTGTGGCAGGACTTCTTTCTGCGGAAACATGTGTGTATACTTATGTGTGTGTACGTGTGAGTGTGAATATATGTATATGTGTACATATGGATATACACATTTACATATATATATAAAGTATATATATATATGTGTGTAAATATATATATATATATATATGAAACCCGCATGGAATTATCTGTATGAAATCAAGGTGAGCTGTGGAAAAATAATTCACCCAGTTTAGTGGGTGTAGGGTACGTGGCCAGACACAGCCACCCGGTTCTTGTTCATACCAGGGTCATGCGTTGAGCTACTGACAAACTCAGGCGGAGGTGACTATGCCCTTCACCAAAGCTGCCTCCCAGTGGCCACCCAGAGCTCTCCTGCTGGACTCCCCTGAGGAAGGAGGTTCCAGAACGGGGTGAGGTCCAGAAATTGTGCTTGCAAGGTCCAGGGGCCCCGCGGTCTGGCAGCTGAGACGCTCCTCGGGCTGGCCCAGGTGCTGACCTTGCCCCAGCAAGTGAATGTCCTTAAAGCTCCCGGGCAGGGACGAGAGGGTTTTCCTCAGCCTCCCAGCCCTTCCCCTTCCCAGGAAACCTTCTTGATCTCATGGCTGTTCACACATGGCTTTGGTTTTAAGGTCAGTCCTGAATGGGTCACGTATATGAGCTGAAGGTAACAGAAGTATTAAGGGTTTGAGGAGTGCGTGTGCGTTCGATGTGCTTGTGGGTGTGCGCGTGGTGGGGAGAGAGTGGGAGGGGGCGCGGGAGGGGTTGGAAGGGGAAAGGAAGGAGGGAGAGAAAAGTCTTCAAAGACCAGGGTACACCCATGGGAGCAGTTTCCTCCTTTCCTGTAACTTTCTGTTGTAGCGTAACAGAGGAGACCGGGAGTGGGGGCGTTGGAAGAGAAGAGGGCTGAGGGTGCCTTCTGTGCTCCTGGGTTACGCCCTGTTCCACAAGGGACCCTGCAGTTTTCCCGGGTGCATCCGGCTGGGCCCAGCCCCACGCAGCTTCCTTCTCACAGGTATTGATTGGTCTGGGTGTTCTTGTAACTAAATTCTGTGACTTCGTAGCTGCAAGCCCTGGGTCTCCAGTGGCTAAATTCACCTGACTTTTTGACAGGCCAAATCTCTGCTCCTTGAGTACAGGGACAACTCTTCCTCCCTCCTCCCGGGCCCCCCAGGTGTGATAGTGTATTTAATGTGTTTTTTTTTTTTAATGCGACATTAAAAGATTCTTCATGTCTTGCTCAGCCTTTGAGAAAAGTTTCAGATTCTTGTATTTGCTTGTTTTATATAAAACTATCCAATGTTCTTTGTATGGTTTTTTTTTTTTTTCTGTACGTAATGGGGGGGCGGGAAGGGAAATTTACATAAAACAGTCCTAGTTCTACAATTTGTTATTTTTTTAATTATTTTTTTTATCGTCATTGTGAAGCTGTCCAGGGGCTTTAAAGTCCACGTTGCTTTGTGTTGAAATAACCTCCTAATAGTTTGAGAAATTGCCAAGAAGAAGAAGAAAAGCAAAACCCCAGTAGCAGAGCATGGATTCTGTGTCGTTCTCCATTCTGTCTTTACTGCCTCATTCAATAAATAGTTAACAATGTGGCAACAGGAAGTGGCACTGTTCATCTCTCTAGGAGCACTTGGCCTCTCAGAAACTCTCTTGGGGGTGGTTTGTTCTGCTTATAAAAGGAAAAGGTGCTTGGACTCAAGCTCAGTGCTCTTTGAACGGCTCCTTGGGGCTGTGGAGCCCTGTAAGGGGCGTGCTGCGGTGAGGTCTCCTGCCTGTCCCGCATCACCAGAGCAGCTCCATTGAACCGGTTTTATAAAATGCTATGGTTATGGTGGGGGCTAGTTTAGAAAACCCCAAAGATGTTTTGAAAACCACTACTCTGGGCTTCTTTCTTTAGGGGTTAATTGCATTCCACATTAAAAATCGGGGTGAGTGGTGGTCCACCTGCGTCCTTCCCACATGAGCGCTGTTCACTATTGCACTGGATTATCTTTCTTGAAGCGGAGGCCCCAAGCCATTCATTTTTTCCTTAAGCCCTCACTCCGTGGGTTCTCACAGCTCAGTGCTTTAATGTGGCAGCTGCCAGCTCTCCATGCGTACCTCCTGCCATATCCCCAGCCTCAAGCCCCTGTGGTCTTGCACCTCTGTGCCTGTGCCTATGGCGTGCCGCAGCCGGGAGCCATGCGCTCCTTGCCACCTCCACCACCTGGTTCTTTCTTTTTGCTGTTTGATGGTTGGGTCAGTTTCCTGGTGGTAATGATGAGAATAACTGAATGTGGAAGGCCAGGGGTGTTTTCCTTGGTGACTGACAGGGGCTCATAAAGCCGGTGCCAGCTCTCCTCCCTTCTTCTGGCACAAACAACACATAGTTGCTGATTGTCGCCAGAGATGGTGGAGCAGAGAAAGGATTGATGGCAGCCAGATCAACCAAACATCATTGCCATTGGCCATGGAACGGCTGGGTTATCTAGAGTGCTTCTGTGGGGATGGACTCTCTCCAGAGGCACAGTACATTCTGTTTGCCTGGCTAGACCCAGATGCTGCCTTTTCAGCAACTATGGATTGAAACTTTCTCTGGTGGGGCTGATGGAGATCTCTGCTTCCATTACCGCCCAAATCACCAACAGGGGCTGCTAACTCAGCTGCCTGGAGGGCCCAGTAGGTAGAGTCAATGAGTGAAGTGGCAGCCATTCAGTTGTGAGAGGGGAGGGAGTGATGGAGATGGCAGAGCGGAGCACATCTGTCTAAAGGGAGCAGCCTCTCCTGAGTGCTAACAGATTGTCACCAAGCAGGAGGAACATGAGTCCTGGAGCCCCATCTTCAGAATTTTCCAGAGAAACTGGGGAGTCCAGATCTGTGCATGAATCTCCTGCTTTCAACAGATCGAAAATCCTTTACATACTCTGCAAGCAAAATAAAAACCACCTGTTGACCAGCTCTGGCCCAGGGGTCCGTTTTGCTGAGCTTTGTGAACACCTACCACGTGCCAGGTGAAAAAAGCGCGGCAGTTGCCCGAGAAACAGGAGGAGATGAGGAGACGCTGGTAACGAACCGATCGAGACAGCCCAGCGTGATGAGTTGCCATCTGGACGGAGCACCGCAGCAGAATGGTTCTATCATCTCATTTTATCTCCTTGCGGGTTCTCTGCCTTAAGTCGTTTATCATCCAGGCTGCAGACCAGGATCTGGTTGGTGCTTACCGAAACCGAGACACTGAGCTGGGAATTCTTGGCTTTAAGTCCTACCTCCGAGAAGATCTGTTGGCGGTGCTGGGGACAACGGGCGTCATCCAGACTCAGATGAGTAACCGAGGAGAACCCAGAGGGACAAGAAAACGAAGGGATTGTCCACCCCGTAAGAGCTCAGGCGGCCACTGCGCCCTGGGCCTCGCTCAGACTCAAGCAGGGCTCATTTCCAGCCACCTCCCATGGAAGAGGGCCTGCTCCTGCCTTCCTCTTCCTCGCTCCCTGCCTCCATTCCGCTTCCCTCCTCTGTCATGCTCCCGGAAGCCTTGGCTGTGGACGGAGTCGTACTGGGCCCGTACTGATCCCAAAACCCATCCGGGGGAATCATGGAAGCTTACTGGGAACAGAAGCTACACGGGGTGAGGAAGAAAAGCCTATGCTTCCCCTCTCACCTCCATCTCTGGGGGGCCATGGCCTGGGCACAGATGCCAGAATCAAGAGCACCCCTCAGGGCATTCCCACTTGGCCTCTGCTCTTTGCTCCAGGTTGGCAATCCTGAAAAGATCTGCCCAGGACAGTGGAGGTAGCACAGAGGAAGAAGGTGCCCAGGGCAGGGAGGTGCCGTGTAAGGACGGGACTCTGAAATGCTGGAGAATATAGGTTTCTCCACTTGCCACTCACTCCCGATGCTGCTGGGCCCCTCAAGGGGTCCCCACCCGCTCTGAATTTGAGTTCCTCCCTTGTGAAAACCACTGCCCGGGATGCCAGCAAATATTTGTTGAGTCCTAGAATGTGTTTCCCAAGAGTTAGGGGGCAAGGGCGAAGGAGCAGGGATCACGTTCATTGGCAGAGGGGGGACCTGGGATCCCCTGCGAACCTGGGTCTTACCCAGAGCCACCTTGTAAGGCAGGGACAGGCTGTGCCCCCAGCCCTCTTCAGAGGCATTCCTAGTGCTTGTTTATAGGAACTGTGGCTCATCTGCAGTCAAGAGTGTCGGTATGGTAGCAATAATGTTAACTTTTCTTTAGTGATTTTTATTTTTTCCATTATAGCTGGTTTACAGTGTTCTGTTGGTTTTCTACTGTACAGCAAGGTGACCCAGTCACACACATACATACATTCCTTTTTCTCATGTTATCATGCTCCATCGTTAAGTGACTAGATACAGTTCCCAGTGCTATACAGAAGGATCACATTGCTTATCCATTCCAAAGGCAACAGTTTGCATCTGTTAACCCCACATTCTCCCCCTCCCCCTTGGCAACCACAAGTCTATTCTCCATGTCCGTGATTTTCTTTTCTGTGGAAAGGTTCATTAGATTCCAGTTATAAGTGATATTATATGGTATTTGTCTTTCTCTGACTTACTTCGTATGAGAGCCTCTAGTTCCAACCATGTTGCTGCAAATGGCATTATTTTGTTCTTTTTATGGGTGAGTAGTATTCCACTGTGTATATATACCACACCTTCTTAATCCAGTCATCTGTCGATGGACATTTCAGTTGTTTCCATGTCTTGGCTGTTGTGAATAGCGCTACAATGAACATGTGGGCGCATGTGTCTTTTTCAAGGAAAGTTTTGTCCAGATATATGCCCAAGAGTGGGATTGCTGGGTCATGTAGTAGTTCTATATATAGTTTTCTAAGGTACCTCCATACTGTTTTCCATAGTGGTTGTACCAGTTTACATTCCCACCAACAGTGCAGGAGGGTTCCCTTTTCTCCACACCCTCTCCAGCATTTGTTATCTGTGGACTTATTAATGAAGGCAATTCTGACGGGTGTGAGGTGGTACCTCATAGTAGTTTTGATTTGCATTTCTCTAATAATCAGGATATTGAGCATTTTTTAATGTGCTTGTTGGCCATCTGTATATTTTTTTGGAGAAATGTCTATTCAGGTCTTTTGCCCATTTTTCCATTGGCTTTCTTTTGCTGTTGAATTATATAAAGTGGTGTATATAGTTTAGAGATTAAGCCCTTGTCAGTTGCATTGTTTGAAATTATTTTCTCCCATTCCGTAAGTTGTCTTTTTGGTTTTTTTTATGCTTTCCTTTGCTATGCAAAAGCTTGTCTGTTTGATTAGGTCCCATTGGTTTATTTACAGTTAACTTTTCTATAGCCCTTACAACATGCCTTGTTCTGTTCTAAGAGCTTTACCTATGTATTAATTTACTTATTAGTCTTTACAAAGTACTGTTATTATCCCCACTTTGCACATAAGCAAACTGAGCCAACAAAGTGATTAAGAAGTAGCTTATTTAATATATTTGAGGGGTAGAAAGCTAGAAACTGTCCAAACTTAGTGCACTTATAAATAAAATTGTTGGTGTAACTTAACTGGGTCTCAACTCAAATGGCTTCTGAATTTACCCTTTAAGAAACAGTTACAATTACCAGTTACTAAATGGCTGTTCTACACAACACATGATGCGAAATGCTGTACACGTTTATTCCTAAACCTCTCCATAACCTCAGAGGTTAGATTCCATTCCCAAGAACTAGTAAATGGAAGGCTGGAGTGTGACTCTTTGTCTGTGTCTAGAAGCTCTGCTCTTTGTGCCAACCACTCAAGGGGCAGGTGAAAGAAAATGGGCTGCACATCTAGATTTTTTTGTGTTCTTTTTATTTAATGTTGTATTATTAGTTTGAGGTGTACAGCAAAGCTAATCATTCATATATACCTTTCTTTTTCCCATATAGGTTATTACAAACTAGTGAGTAGATTTTCCTGTGCTATACGGTAGGTTCTCATTAATCATGTTTTATATAGTAGCATGTATATATATGTTATTTCCACCCTCCCAGTTCTTCCCTCTCCCCAGTAGTTCACATGCAGTTACCACAAGATTGGTTTGGAAATCTGTGAGTTTCTGTTTTTTAAATAAGTTCTTTTGTACCATTTTTATTAGATTCTACATATAAGTAACTTGTATTTGTCTTTCTCTGACTTAACTTCACCTAGTATGATAATCTCTAGGTTCAGCCATCTTGCTACAAATGGCATTATTTCATGTATTCTCATTTTTATTTTTTAGGGCCGCACTCGCAGCGTATGCAAGTTCCCAGCCTAGGGTTTGAATCCGGAACTACAGCTGCTGGCCTACATCACAGCCACACAGTGAAGGATCCAAGCTGAGTCCACAGCTCATGGCAACGCCAGTTCCTTAACCCACTTATCGAGGCCAGGGATCAAACCCACATCCTTATGGATACTCCTCAGGTTTGTTCCCGCTGAACCACAATGGGAACTCCCTGGATTCTCATTTTTTTTGTTATTTAATGATTTTTATTTTTTTTCCATTATAGCTGGTTTACAGTGTTCTGTCAGTTTTCTACTGCACAGCACGGTGACCCAGTCACACACACATATGTACATTCTTTTTTCTCACATTACCACGCTCCATCATAAGTGACTAGACATAGTTCCTAGTGCTATGCAGCGGGATCTCACTGCTTATCCCTTCCAAAGGCAATAGTTTGCATCTGTTAACCCCAAATTCCAGTCCATCCCACTCCCTCCCCCTCAGCCACCACAAGTCTGTTCTCTATGTCCATGGTTTTCTTTTCTGTGGAAAGGTTCGTTTGTGCCATATACTAAGTGATATCATGTGGTATTTGTCTTTCTCTGACTTCACTTAGTATAAAAACCTCTAGTTTGTATATTTTAGAGATTAAACCCTTGTCAGTTGCATCGTTTGAAACTACTTTCTCCCATTCCGTAGGTTGTCTTTTTTTTTTTTAATGGTTTCCTTTGCTGTGCAAAAGCCTGTTAGTTTGACTAGGTTCCATTGGTTTATTTTTGCTTTTATTTCTTTTGTTTTGGGAGACTGGCCTGGGAAAAACATTTGTAAGGTTGATGTCAGAGAATGTTTTGCTTATGTTCTCTTCTAGGAGTTTGATGGTGTCTTATATTTAAGTCTTTAATCCATTTTGAGTTTATTTTTGTGCATGGTGTTAAGGGTGTGTTCCAGTTTCATTGACTGAGATGCAGCTGTCCAGTTTTCCCAGCACTTGCTGAAAAGACTGTCTTTTTCCCATTTTATATTCTTGCCTCCTCCTTTATCAAAGATTAATTGACCATAGGTATCTGGGTTTATTTCTGGGTTCTCTATTCTGTTTCATTGATTGGTATGTCTGTTTTGATACCAGTACCACATTGTCGTGATTACTGTGGCTTTGTAACATTGCCTGAAGTCTGAGAGAGTTATGCGTCCTACTTGGTACTTGTTCCTCAGGATTGCTTTTGCAATTCTGGGTCTTTTGTGGTTCCATATAAATTTTTGGATTGTTTGTTCTAATTCTTTGAAAAATGTCATGGGTAATTTGATAGGGATTACATTGAATCTGTAGATTGCTTTGGGTAGAATGGCCATTTTTACAATATTAATTTTTCTAACCTAGGAGCATGGAATATCTTTCCATTTCTTTGAATCCTCTTTAATTTCTTGGATTAATGTTTTCTAGTTCTCAGCATAGGTCTTTCACCTCCTTGGTGAGGTTTATCCCCAAGTATTTGATTTTGAGGGTGTAATTTTAAAAGGTATTATATATTTTTGTATTCATTTTCTAACATTGCATTGTTAGTATACAGAAACATGACTGATTTCTGAATGTTAATCTTATATCCTGCTACTTTGTTGAATTTGTTGATCAGTTTCAGTAGTTCTGGGGTTGAGTCCTTAGGGTTTTCTATAGATAGTATCATGCATCTGCGCACAGTGACAGTTTTGCCTGTTCTCTTCCAATTTGGATACCTTTTATTTCTTTTGTCTGATTGCTGTGGCTACGACTTCAGTACTATGTTGGATAAAAGTGGTGAGAGTGGGCATCCTTGTCTTGTTCCAGATTTTAGGGGGAAGGCTTGGATTCTCAATTTAAAAATAACCTCCAGCTGAGTCCTGTGGTCAGTGTTTTCTGAGAAGGTCGTAAGAATAATGCCATGGTCCTTGCCCAGGGTTTGCCATTCCTGGAGCAGCTGGCAGGGCCTTTTCATCACACACACACACACCACACACACACACACCACACGAAGGCGCCAGGGCCTTTTCATCACACACACACACCACACACACACACACACACCCCACACGAAGATGCCCAGGCGCCCAGTACATGAGAGACCTTTTCATCACACACACACACACACACACACACACACACACACACACACACCCACCCACCCCACATGAAGGCGCCCAGGCGCCCAGTACATCTGAGAGACCTTAGTTTTCCAGGTTCCTTAATCATAAAATCCAGGGAATCTGAAACATCCATTCCCACACATTCTCATTACTCAAAATATTTCTGCAGAAATCCAGTATTAACACTATTAAATAGTTTGATGTGGAAAAAATATTGATTTCACTCCCAAGAAAAACTGGCTCTGGGAGATTGTACCAGGGGCGAAGGTACAGTCTTGGGTATGAGCAGTCACATTATGCTTTCTTTAAAAGCCCCAGGGCCGAAGTTCCCATTGTGGCTCAGCGGAAAGAAGCCAACTAGGATCCATGAGGACACAGGTTAGATCCCTGGCCTCACTCAGAGGGTTAAAGAGCCAGCATTACCATGAGCTGTGGTGTAGGTCGCTGAGGCAGCTCGGATCCCGTGTTGCTTCAGCTGTGGTGTAGGCCGGCAGCTGTGGCTCTGATTCGACCCCTAGCCTGGGACCTTCCATGTGCTGCATGTGTGGCCCTAAAAAGTAAAATAAATAAATAGTCCCAGGGCCCAAATGCAGAGGGAGATCAAGTGATATTAAAACCCAAGAAGCTCTGGGCCAGGGAGGCCAGGTCAAATCTTGGCAAAGTAGTTGGATTGTGACATGTTCCCTTGAGCCTTTGGGCTCTCTGGTGACCTTGGGTGCAAGAGAATTTTAAAACTGGGAGGGACTTAGCTACCACTTATCATTTAGGCTCTGAAGGTTAAAGCTGAGAGGCAGAGAGAGGCCCCGACTGGTGGCATTGCACCCAAACTTCTGACTCTTGGCAGAGGTCATCTGCCCCACCCACTGTACTCTGCTCTCTCAGCACCTCCTGCTCTGGCTTTATTATTCAGAGTCTCAAAACCTGACATTTCTTAGGAATTCCTGTCATGGCTCAGCAGTAAGGAGCCCAACTAGTATCCATGAAAAGGTAGGTTTGATCCCAGGCCTTGCTTAGGGGGTTAAGGATCCACTGTTGCTCTGAGCTGTGTTGTAGTTTGAAGATATGGCTCAGATCTGGTGGTGTTGTGGCTGTGGCACAGGGTGGCAGCCACAGATCCGACTGGACCCCTAGCCTGGGAACTTCTCTATGCCGAGGGTGCAGCCCTAAAAAACAAAAAACAAAAAACCCTAACATTTCCCATTTGTGCCTTATGTATTTTCCTTACTAGAATTTTTCTGCTCTTTTTCAGCTGCACCTGTTTGGCATATGGACGTTCCAGGGCCAGGGATCGAATTCGAGCCACAGCTGTGACCTATGCTACAGCTGTGGCAAGGCCAGGATCCTTTTAACCCACAGGCCAAGGGATCAAACGGTGTCTGCACAGAGATAAGCTGGATCATTAACCCACTCACCACAGCAGGAACTCCCCAGAACTATTTTTATAGGGAGCAATTTTTTTTTTAATGCACAAGAGAAAAGGGAGACTAATCACATAATAGGATTCTTATCCTGGCCCACGGTTCTCATCTGTACAAAACATTGGTTAAATTCCGTGGACAGTGAATATTCCTGGGGAGCCTATCACCAGCAAAGTGCCAAGGAGTTCCCTTTGTGGCTCAGCAGGTTACGAACCTGACTAGTATCTATGAGGATGTGGGTTCAATCCCTGGCTCAGCTCAGTGGGTTAAGGATCTGGCATTACCTTGAGCTGCAGCACAGGCTGTTAGCTGTAACTCCGATTTGACCCCTAGCCTGGGAATATCCATATGCCACAGGTATGGCCCTAAAAAAAAAATAAAGTGCCGAGCCCCTTGCTTCTCCCAGTGAAGTAGCTGAGTCAAGTGTCATTCTTGTTCCAAAGATGAGCCCCGTGAACTAGGTTGGTCCAGGCTGATTTTCCTGGCTGCGAGTCCTGGCCTTAGTGTCCTCCTGTCCATGCCCGCCTGCCCAGACTGACTGTGAGATGATGGCCAGTAAGCTCCCGGTGCCACTTAGGCATTGAAACGTTTCTGGTTGAGAACAGCAGAAACCCTGAGGTGCCTGAGCAAAGATGGGCAGGGTGCAAAGCCAAGGTCTTGTGTCCAAGTTCACATCCCCTACTGGGAGCTGTGGTCTCTGAAGCACACAGCTCATTGGCCAGTTGAGGTCACATGTCTGCCTTCTGGGCTAATCAGCAATGGAGAGGAACCAAACCCGGCTGGTGGGGGAGGGGCTATCCCACCAGTACATAAGTCCTCACAGGAGATGGGATATAGGTCTAGCAAATGGTAGTTGCCATCATTTTCACCTAAGCTGGCATCGTAACAGCTTCCCCACTGCTCTTCACTGCCTCTACCAAAGATCCCCTCATGACTCTGTGAATGTCTCAGATAATTAGGAGTCACTAGGTAACCAGTAGTGTGTTCCATCTACCCACTCCCACCATCCCCAGTAACCTCAAGGTTTTTGAAAACAGGCTTAGTGACCTATAATTTATATACTATTAAGTTCATCTGCTTTAAAGAACCCAAGTCTGGAGTTCCCGTTGTGGCCCAGTGGTTAAGGAATCTGATCAGGTTGCATGCAGGTCGATCCCTGGCCTCACTCAGTGGATTAAGGATCCGGCATTGCCGTGAGCTGTGGTGTAGGTCACAGACATGGCTCAGATCCCCCATTGCTGTGGCTCTGGTGTAGGCCGGCAGCTACAGCTCCCATTAGACCCCTAGCTTGGGAGCCTCCATATGCCACAGGTGTGGCACTAAAAAAAAAAAAAAAAAAGGGAAGTAGAGATTAAGATGGTGGAATAGAAGGACTAGAGCTCAACTTCTCTCATAAAAACAACAAAAATTACAACCAAATGCTTGAATCAAATAGACTGGAAACTTTCAAAAAGATACCTACTCCAGAAGAAAAAGAGGAGGCTACATTAAGATGGTAGGAGAGGTAATTACACAATATAAGCAACCCCATACCCACCAGGTGGGAAGCCCCACAGACTGGAAAGTAACTGTATCACAGAGACTCACCTATGGAGTGAGAGTTCTGAACCCCACTTTAGGTCCCCACTCCTGGCATTGGCTCTGGCATTGGGAGAAGGAGCCCCCAGAGCATCTGGCATTGAAGGCCAGTGGAGCTTATAAACAGGACCTCCACGGGACCAGGGGAAATGGAGACCCCATTCTTGAAAGGCACACATAGGCTTTCACGTGCACTGGGTCCCAGGGCAAAGCAGAGCCTCCACAAGAATCTGGGTCGGACCTGACTGCAGTTCTTGGAGGATCTCCTGGGAAAACACGGTTACTATGACTCGGGGAAGGGCACTGGAGGCAAAGGTCTCAGGGATATTCATCAGCATGTGTTCCTCTAAAGGTGGCTATTTTGGGAATATCTGGCCCCACCCATCAGAAAACAGGCTGCCTAAAGACCCCCTAGGGACACAGCTGCCTCTAATGTCACCCAGAGACAAAGCCCCCCTCACCAGAGGAATAGGAATCAGGCCCAGTCCCTCCCATCAGAAAGCCTACAGCAAGCCCTCATACCAACAAGAGGGGTAAACATCAGAAGAGGCTACAACGCTACTGTCTACAAAAAGGACACCACACCAAAAACCTATAAAAATGAAAAAGCATAATTATTAACTCAGATAAAGGAGTAAGGAAAAACCCCAGAAAAACAACTAAGTGATCTGGAGAATATCAGCCTCCAGAAAAAACACTTTAGACTGATGGTGCTGAAGATGATGCAAGACATTGGAGATAAACTAGAAGATTGATAATTTACAGCAAACATTAAGCAAAGAAATACAAGATTCAAAACTTAAGCAAGCAGAGATGCAAAATACAATAGCAAATTCTTTAGAAAAAACAAACACCAGAATACAGGAGGCAGAAGAACAAATAAGCCAGGTGGAGGACAGACTAGTGGAAATCACTGATGTGGAACAGAAAAAAAGATTGAAAAGAAATGAAGACAGTGGGGGAAAAAATGTAATTGTAATGTATACATGTAAAGATAACCTGACCCCCTTGCTGTACAGTGGGAAAATAAAATTATTAAAAAAAAAAAAAAAGAAAAGAAATGAAGACAGCCTCAGAGAACTCTGGGACAACATTAAATATACCAACATCCATATTATAGGGGTGCCAGAAGGAGAAGAGAGAGAAAGGGACAGAGATAATAGCCAAAAACTTCCCTAACATGGGAAAGGAACCACTCACTCAAATCCAGGAAGCATGAGTGCCATAAATAATAAACCCAAGGAGGAACACACTGAGACACATATTAAATCAAACTGACCAAAATTAAAGACAAAGAGAAAATACTGAAAGTAGCTAGGGAAAAGAAACAAATGCCATACAAGAGAACCCTGATAAGGTTATGGGCAGATTTTTCAGTGGAAACTGCAGGCCAGAAGGGAGTGGCACAATATACCTAAAGTGATGAAAGGAAAAAAACTCCAACCAAGATTACTTTACCCAGAAAGGCTTTCATTCAGATTTGAAGGAGAAATCAAAAGCTGTACAGACAAACAAAAGCTAAGAGAATTCAGCAACACTAAACCAATTTTACAACAAATACTAAAGGAACTTCTCCAGGTGGAAAAGAAAAGGCTACAACTAGATACAAAAATACTACAAATGACAAGGATCACCAGTAAAGGCATATATTCAGTAAAGATAGGAAATCATCTGCACACAAATATGCTACCAAAATCAAGAAATTGTGAGATGAGGAGAGTACAAATTCAGGACACTAGAGATGCACTTGCAATTAAGAGACCAACCACTTAAAACTATACACACACACATATATATACACACACTCCAGTGTCAAAACTTCAGGGTAACTATAAACCAAAAATCTACAATAGATACACACACAAATAAGAAAAATCAACCCAGGAGTTCTCGTGGCACAGTAGTTAACGAATCTGACCAGGAACCATGAAGTTGCAGGTTCGATCCCTGGCCTTGGTCAGTGGGTTAAGGGTCTGGCGTTGCCATGAGCTGTGGTGTAGGTCACAGATGTGGCTCGGACCCTGAGTTGCTCTGGCATAGGCCAGGGCTACAGCTCCAATTAGACCCTTAGCCTGGGAACCTCCATATGCCACGGGAGCGGCCCTAGAAAAGGCAAAAAGACAAAAGAAAAAAGGAAAATCGACTCAAATACAACACTAAGATAGTTGTTAAACCACAAGAGGAGAGAATAAGAGCAGAAGGGGAGAAAGCAACAAAAACAAATCCAAAACAGTTAATAAAATGGCAATAAGCACATATATATCAATAATTACCTTAAATGTAAATGGACTAAATACCCCAACCAAAAGACACAGACTGGCTGAATGGATACAAAAACAAGACCCATATATATACTGTCTTCAAGAGACCCACTTCACTTCTAGGGACACATTCAAACAGGAATCAAAAGAATGCTGGAGTAGCAATACTCATATAAGACAATATAGACTTTAAAATAAATATTATAAGAGACAAAGAAGGACATTACATAACGATCAAAAGATCAAGAAGATATAACAATCGTAAATATATATGCATCCAACACAGGATCACGTCAACATATAAGGCTTCTGCTAACAATCTTAAAAGGAGAAATTGGCAGTAACACAATAACGGGAAATTTATCACCCCACTTAAAGCAATGGAGAGATCATCCAGACAAAAATCAACAAGGAAATACAAGCCCTGAATGAAGCATTAGACCAGGTGGACTTAATAGATACTTATAGGACATTCCATCCAAAAGCAACAGAATACACATTCCTCTCAAGTGCACATGGAACATTCTCTAGGATTGATCATATTCTGGGCCACAAATCAAGCCTTGGTAACTTTAAGAAAATTGAAATCATCAAGCATCTTTTCTGACCACAATGCTATATGACTGGAAATAAGCAACAAGGAAAAAAACTGCAAAAAATGCAAACACATGGAGACTAACATGCTACTAAACAACCAATGGATCACTGAAGAAATCAAAGAGGAAATTAAAAAATACCTAGAAGCAAATGACAACAAAGAGACAACACTCCAAAACCTATGGGATGCAGCAAAAGTAGTTCTAAGAAGGAAGTTTATAGCAATACAAGCCCACCTCAGGAAACAAGAAAAAGCTCAAATAAACAACCTAAGTTTACATCTAAAGCAGCTAGAGAGAGGAATGACAAGACCTAAAGTTAGCAGAAGGAAAGAAATCATAAAGATCAGAGCAGAAATAAATGAAATAGCAATGAAGAAAACCATAGAAAAGATCAATGAATCTAAAAGCTGGTTCTTTGAAAAGATCAACAAAATTGATAAACCCTTAAAAAAAGGGGGGGGGGGACTCAAGTCAATGAAATTAGAAATGAAAAAGGAGAAGTTACAACGGACATCACCAAAATACAAAGAATTGTAAGAGACTACTACATGCAACTATATGCCAATGAAACAGAAAACCTAGAAGAAATGGACAAATTCCTAGAAAAGTACAATCTTCCAAGACTAAACCAAGACAAAATAGAAAGATGAACTGACCAATCACAAGTACTGAAATTGAAACTGTGATTTTAAAATTTCCAACAAACAAAAGTCCAGGACCAGTTGGCTTCACAGGTGAATTCTGTCAAACATTTAGAGAAGAGCCAACACCTATCCTGAAACTATTCCAAAAAATTGCAGAGGAAGAAACACTCCCAAGCTTATTCTATGCGGCCACTATCACCCTGATACCAAAACCGGACAAAGATACCACAAAAAGAGAAAATTACAGGCCAATTTCACTGATGAACATAGATGCAAAAAATCCTCAACAAAACACTAGCAGACAGAATCCAACAATACATTAAAAGGATTATACATCATGATCAAGTGGGATTTATCCCACTGATGCAAGAATTCTTCAACATCCACAAATCAATGTGATACACCACATTAACAAACCGAAGAATAATAACCATATGATCTCAATAGATGCAGAAAAAGCCTTTGACAAAATCCAACACCCATTTCTGATAAAAATCCTTCAGAAAGCAGGCATAGAGTGAACCTATCTCAACATAATTAAGGCTATATATGACAAACCCAGAGCTAACATCATTCTCAACAGTGAAAAGCTGAGAGAATTCCCACAGAGGTCAGGAACAAGACAAGGATGTCCATTCTTCCCACTACTATTCAACATAGTTTTGGAAGCTCTAGCCATGGCAATCAGAAGAAAAAGAAATAAAAAGAATCCAAATTGGAAAGGAAGGAGTAAAACTATCACTGTTTGCAGATGACATGATACTATACCTAGCAAGTCCCTGACTTCAGACTCTACTACAAAACTAGTCATCAAAACCGTATGGTACTGGCACAAAGACAGAAACATAGATCAGTGGAACAGGATAGAAAGCCCAGAATTAACCCACACAGTCAACTAATCAATGACAAAGGAGGCAAGAATATACAATGGAGAAAAGACAGCCCCTTCATTAACAGGTGCTGGGAAAACTGGACAGCTGCTTGTAAAAGAATGAAATTAGAACACTTCCTAATACCATACACAAAAATAAACTCAAAATGGATTAAAGACCTAAATATAAGTCCAGATACTGTAAAACTCTTAGAGGAAAACATAGGCCAAACACTCTCCAACATAAACCACAGCAGTATCTTCTCAGGTCCACCTCCTAGAGTAATGAATAAAAACAAAAATAAACACAGCAAAGGAAACCCTAAACAAAATGAAAAGACAGCCCACAGAATGGGAGAAAATATTTGCAAATGAACCAACTGACAAGGGATTAATCTCCAAAATTTATCTACACCTTCTGTAGCTCAATACCAAACAAACAACCCTATCAAAAAATGGGCACAAGATCTAAACAGACAATTCTCCAAAGAAGACATACAGATGGCCAAGAAACACATGAAAAGATGTTCAACATCACTCATTATTAGAGAAATGCAAATCAAAACCACCATGAGGTACCACCTTACACCAGCCAGAATGGCCATCATCAAAAAATCTATAAATAATAAATGCTAGACAGGGTGTGGAGAAAAGAGAACCCTATTAACACTGTTGGTGGGACTGTAAATTGGTGCAACCACTGTGGAAAACAGTATGGAGATTCCTCAGAAAACTAAAAACAGAATTACCATTTGGTCCAGCAATCCCACTCCTGGACATCTATCCAGAGGAAAAAACCACAACTCAAAAGATACATGTACTCCAGTGTTTATTGCAGCACTATATACAATAACGAAGACATGGGAACCACCTAAATGTCCATCGACAGAGGAGTGGATCAAGAAGATGTGGTACATATACACAATGGAATATTACTCAGCCATTAAAAGGAAAAAAGTAACAGCATTTGCAGCAACATGGATGGACCTAGAAATTATCATGCCAAGGGAAGTTAGCCAGACAGTGAGACACCAACATCATATGCTATCACATACATGTGGAATCTAAAAAAAGATCACAATGAACTTCTTTGTAGAACAGATACTGACTCACAGACTTTGAAAAACTTATGGTTTCCAAGGGAGACAGGGAGGGAGGTGGGGGGATGTGCTGGGGGTTCGAGATGGAAATGCTATAAAATTTGGTTGTGATGATTGTTGTACAACTATAAATGCAATAAATTGAGTAAAAAAAAGAAGTTACTCAAAAGAAAACAAGCACTCAGAGTTCCTGTCATGGCTCAGTGGAAATCAATCTGACTAGCCTCCAGGAGGACACAGGTTCAGAAATCCCTGGCTTCACTGTGGGTTAAGGAGCCAGCATTGTTTTAAGCTGTGGTGCAGGTTGCAGACACAGCTCAGATCCTGCGTGGCTGTGGCTCTGGTGTAGGCTGACGACTACAGCTCCGATTCGCCCCCTAGTCTGGGAACCTTCACATGCCATGGGTGCAGCCCTAAAAAAAAAAAAAAAAAAAGGCAGGAAAAAAGACGAAAGAACGCACTACCTTTTTTATTTTTTGTCCTTTTTTTCCTAGGGCCGCATCCACGGCATATGGAGCGTCCCAGGCTAGGGGTCCAAAAGGAGCTGTAGCTGCCAGCCTACACCAGAGCCTCAGCAACGTGGGATCCAAGCCAAGTCTGCAACCTACACCACAGCTCACAGCAACACTGGATCCTTAACCCACTGAGCAAGGCCAGGGATCGAACCCACAACCTCATGGTTCCTAATCGGACTCATTAGCCACTGAGCCACAACGGGAACTCCAGCACTACTTTTTTTAAAGTTTAAGATAACTACATTTAACATCTTCCATTCTTATAGCCAAAGCAATGGGCATTTAAAGCCTTGATTACATAATGGCATTCCCATCGTGGCACAGTGGAAACGATTCCCACCAGTAATCATGAGGTTTGGGCTTCGATCCCTGGGCTCGCTTAGTGGATTAAGAATCCGGCATTGCCATGAGCTGTGGTGTAGGTCGCAGACTTGGCTTGGATCCTGTGTTGCTGTGGCATAGGCTGGCGGCTGTAGCTCCAATTGGACCTCTGGCCTGGGAACCTCCATATGCTGCAGGATGGCCCTAAAAAGACAAAAGCCAAGAAAAAAATAAAGCCTTGATTACTTAAAACACTTCAATTTTGAAAGTGTTCTGGGAGGGGCTAAACTATCATGGCCTGTAGGTATTTATTCGCAGATCACTAAGGAAAGGGCGAGACAAGCCTGGTGAGCCATCTGAAATGACTGCAGGAGGAGGCTGTAGACGGGGCTCGTTCTCTGGAATTGGCGGTCAGGAAACGCAGCTGAGGGCATTCAAACCTCTGTGTTCTCTAGAGAACTGCCAATCATAGAAACCTAGGATGCCAAACCAGCCCTGTGCCTCCAGCCAGCACCCCAGCTGCCCCCACCCCACCCCCCAGTCTGCATAAGACCTGCAGGGAACTGGCGAGGAGCTGTTAGAGGCCCTGGGTCTTAGGGACAGTGCTTATAGGCAACAGGATTTCTGCCTTCCCTTCCCCACCCTCCAATCCTGAAGGATCTGTTCCACACTCCCACCCAAACACTGCGGCTCTGCCTTCCCTCTCAGCATGGAAGGTTAAGCTGAACTCAGGTGTTGAGACTGAAGCTTCAAACGATCCGGACTTAATGATGGCCCATGTCTGTCTACAAGGTTGTGGAATTCACTCAAGACCTCATTAAAGAACTAGATCCACAGGACATGGTAAAGGCAGCGACTGCAGTAGATAAAACCATTTTACGTGCAAACCCGCCAGGGCAAGATGCCTTTGGTTTCATAAAGAGAAGACATCTCATGGAATCCTGCTCATGGCTCAGCAGCTTAAGGATCTGGCCTTGTCACTGCTATGGTGAGGGTTCATTCTCTGGCCCGGAACTTCTGCCTGCCGAGGGGGCAGCCAAAAAAATCAAACAAAACCATATAGGGAAGACACCTCGGACTTGTGGGTTTGTCAGTGGCAATAAAGTTTCTATTTCCACACAAGGGGCACCTGTGCCTGCATCTTACCTCCCCTGATAACCCTGCTCTCCTGGTCCTAAGGCTTGCAGCCCCCACCCTGCCCCCGTGCTTCCTTCCCAGGAGAGCTGAGGCAGAAGGCAGAGACCCCCAGGTCAGAGCAGGGAAGCATACACCTAAGACCCTCCAGAAGCCTCTCTGTTGATGGAGCCCGGCAGGGGGCCCAGGCTGAGAAGAGGGAGCCCACATTGCCGCTTGCACCCCACTCCCCCAAAGGCAGCTGCCTCCTTTTCCTGCCAGCCTCTCACCATGAGAAACCCCACTGGAGCCCAGGCAGGGGAGACCACCTTTCCTGGAAGCTTGAGTCAGGCTTCGGCCAACATTTCTGGCAGAGCTTTGAGAACCCTTCTAGGGGACTGATCCCCCAATTAAACCCCACAGCCCACCAGCCCTACCACTGTAGCAACTGGCTTTCCAGGACTTGGTGTTTGAGAAAAGGCACATTCACCATGAATGCAAAAACCCTTCAATTAATTTGCAGTTTGTTCATCACAGCAGCACTTACATTTAAAACACAGCAACAGCTTTGTCCTCGCGGAGTCCTCTGGCACCGACTTTCACCATGTGAGCCTCTCCTCTAAGGCCCAATTTAGGTGCTACCTTTCCTCAAATCTCACAGGACCAGCCTTTCCTCTGGGCCTAGTGCCTCTACTGTCTCCACCGCCTGGACCTGCCCTCCATCCACACCGCTGTTACTGTACCTGTCTTGCTGCCCCAGTTGAACTGCATGTGCCAGGACAGGCACGGTCCACACTGGCCGCCACACCTCCCGCAGCGAGCCTAGCCCTTTGCTATTAGCAGCCAACAGAAAGACTGGTCAGCTCAAGGGAGCACCTCCCTTTGACCTAAGGGGGCCAGTGGGCTTCCTGTACCATGAGTCCCTTCCAGTCCTGGGGAACTGGGACTCTCGCGGGGACCAGGATCCTGGAGCTGCCCAAGGTCATGCGGAGTGTGGAAGCTGGAACTCAACACCCTGCCTGATTCCAGGACCTCCCTATTACATACCTTGCCGGCCTGGGCAAGAAAGTATAAGACCCAGCTGGGCCCCTAAACAGCTTTCAGCTGATGGGGAAGCCGGCCTTCTGGCAGGTGCTTTCAGTGAGGCAGCCCGGACTGGGAGAGTTGTACCCCAGGCCATTTGAGTTGCTGCCCCACTGCAGATTCAAGGGTACAAAGGTGAGGGGCAAGCCCCCCAGGTGAACTTGCTCCTAGCAGAGCATGGAGGGAAGCCAGTAGCAGTGGCAAGGGGGCAGCCTGTGTGGCAGGCCAGGTCACACGGGGCCTCGTAAACCAGGTAAGGCGCTTGGGTTTATCTGGGGGGGCGGGGGGGGGCAGGGGGGGCAGGGTGGGGGGATGGTCAGATTAGCCCTGAGGTGGTTCTGCGCAGGCAGGGAGGCGGCAGTGGTGAAGGTGCCCAGGCCCTCCCATCAGCCCTGGGTCTGGTTCCACCAGCCCAGCAATCAGAGCCCCCAGGGGAGGGCAGGGCCCCTGCAGCGGGTAAAGGGGCCCCAGCCCCAGACCAGCTCCTTCCTGGTATGCAAACCAGTGCTCGCAGCCTAGGGAGGCAGATGGCCTGGGCTCCGCTTTCCTGCTCCTCACCAAGGTCAAGGTGCTTCGTCATCCATCCTGATCCCTGCTGGCCCTGGGTGTGAGGATTAATTGAAATCACAAAAATACACATCAGTTGCTCAAAGATCCGTAGCTGTCACCATGACTAAACCTGTCCAAAACTCCCCACCCCCACCCCCAATTTCCTCAACTCCCCTTCTGGGCCACAGAATAATCTCATTCCTGTCTGCACCTCCAAGCCCCTAAATGGCCATCCTAGGACTTCCCTTGAGGTTGCGGGTTCAATTCCCTGGCCCGGCTCAGTGGGTTACAGATCTGGTGCTGCCGAAAGCTGCGGCGTAGGTCACAGATGCAGCTTGAATCTGGCGTTGCCGTGGCTGTGGCGTAGGCCAGCAGCTGCAGCTCTGATTTGACCCTTAGCCTGGGAACGTCCATATGCTGCAGGTGCAGCCCTAAAAAGAAGAAAAAAATGGCCTTCCTGGAACAGGGAAGAGGCCTAGCGCACTGGAGGGGGGCAACCTCTGACCTCCTGCTCTGCTCACCTCCCAGGCTTCAACTGTAATTTCTTCTCATCACACCCGTTACTCCAGTGCTTACTGGAAGCACCACATGGGGCCCACGCCTTGAGGACCACGGGCTGCCCTCTGATGGTGCCTGCAGAGCCTCTTCTCACTGCTCATAGGCTGAGAACAGAGCCCTTTAAGGCAGGAGACCCGCGTTCCCTCACTCACCTTCCCAAGGAGTATTTCCAGTTACTTTCCTGGGCCAGCCAGCCAGCCCCACAGCCTCCATCCATCCAGACCACCGTCTCCCGCTCAAAGCAACACTCAGGGGAGTTCCCACTGTGGCTCAGCAGGTTACAAACCTGACTAGTATCCATGAGGATGAGGGTTCAATTCCTGGCCTCAGTAGGTTAAGGATCCAGCGCTGCTGTGAGTTATGGTGTAGGTTACAGACAAGGCTCAGATTCTGCAGCTGCAGCTGCAGCTCCAGTTCAACCCCTATCCTGGGAACTTCACGTGTTGCAGGCGTGACCCTTTAAAAAAAAAAAAAGACAACACTAGCCCAACACCCTCACCAGGCTTTCTTCCTCCACGAGTGGTCTTGCCACATCACACACCCGATCACATCCACTTTCCACCTACCAGGGCTTCCACTGTCCTCAGCTTCAAGGACGAATAGCCTGCAATGGCCTGCCTTCCAGCCTAGCGTGGCCCCAAGGAAATCTGCACTTTTTCCAACAGGTTCCTGTCCTCCTCTTCTTTCTCATCCAAGTCTTATGTCACTCATCCTCCAGGGCTCCTCCCATGTCCCAGCAGGTGCCCCTTGCACTCTTCACGCTGCCGGTTCTGACTACACAGTGCAGTATGTAGCGAGTGCTTAATAAATATTTGGCACGAGGAACAACGCCCCACCTCCTCAGGCCTGGCCATATGCATCAGGGTTTAAAACAACTACTACAGCCTGTGGGGGGCAGGCACTCTTTGTTACAGGTGCCCTCTTCTAGGGGACACTCCTTCACCAGCCTACTCCCCCCACTCCCACCCCCACCCCACTTGCTCACTCGGCCCATCTCTCCTGAAAGGCTGCGGCTGCCAGGACGTAGCCAAGCCTGGAGTCGGCTGCCCAGCCCTGCCCACCATCAGCCCCAGTGTCTGGAAGCACTGACCACCTTCTGAGGGCAGAGGAGCAGGGAAAAGGGCTTTGCATTTATATTTGTACTGTTCACTCCGGGTCAGGACAGGCGCGCGTGCACACACACAGCTCTAGTCCTGTTGCCCCCAAGCCTTCCGTAGGCACAGAAAGTTCCCCAACTGGAGTTCCCATTGTGGCTAAGCAGGTTACAGACTGACCGTGAGGATGAGGATTCGATCCCTGGCCTTTTTCAGTGGGTTAAGGATCAGGCGTTGCCGTGAGCTGTGATGTAGGTCGCAGATGCAGCTGGGATCTTGTGTTGCTGTGGCTGTGGCGTAGGACGGTGGCTACAGCTCCGATTCGACCCCTAGCCTGGGAACCTCCATATGCCACAGGTGCAGCCCTAAAAAACAAAAGAAGAAAAAGAAAATTCTCCAACAGGCCTGCCCCCTACTCTCCCCCTTATCCTTGACCCTGTGCTCTGTCTCAGGGAGAACCCTCTGCAACCTTGGGCTCTGGAAAGGTGGGTGCAGACTTTGTCACGGTGCCCTGAGGCATCAGCAGCCCATCTGCACAGCAGAGAACTGTAGCTGGAAGAAAGGGTCCAGCCCACGGGCCACCAACTTCCCAAGGGAGCCAGTCCTGCATTCATGCAAAGTGGCTTAAAAGGCACATCTCTGGGGCCTTTGTCCCATCTGTCCCTCACCGCCTCAGGAAGATGACTGGATGCCTGTGGATGGATGGCCAGCCCTCTCTGCCTCATCCTCCCAGCCAAGAGCCCGAAGGAGAGACCTGCGCTCAGTGTGGAAGGGAAGGAGCCCCAGAGCCCACCCTGAAAAGGGCCTTCCCGCACCCAGGGCTGGACCTCAAGCCTTAGTAGCACCAACGGCCGGAGCCGGAGGACAGTTTTCAAGCCGACGCGGAGACCTGTGACCCCAGGGGGATGCAGGGAAACACTGAGTGTCACTTCCAGCTGCACCCACCCTCTGCCACTGCCCGGGGCCCCTCCTCCCTCCCAGCAGGGCAGCAGGTCCTGGGACAGCACGGACCCTCCCTCGGCGGCTGGCTGCGGAGTTGCTTGCTGAGCCCTCGCACCATAGTTGGCAAGTCTAGAACCACCGGATCCCATTATCTCACCAGTGTGAGTTCTACCATTGCCAAAAACGGTGCGAGGCAAGTGGCGGCAGAGCTGGGACCCCGGGAGCTGGGGAGGCCGAGGCCTGTGCTGAGAGAAGAGGCAGCGACAGTTAGCATGGTCCGGGAAGGGCCGGATGGGAGGCAGTCTCCCCGTGGCTAAGACAAGGTCACTTCCGCGTCCTTCCTGTTGGCTGCCCTGGAGCCCGAGCCCAGCCCCTCCTCGGTCCCTCCCTCCCCGCGGTTCCTGCGCAGTCCCCGTGCCGGATGGAGGGGCCACTCAGGGGAGGGAGGGGCAGCTATCAGGTCCAGCCCAGGCCTGAAGGCCGGGCCCACCCACTCTTGGGGGGACCCTACAGACAGGGCCACTCCATCTCCACTCCAGGCCACCAGCAGGGGGCTCAGGGACTAGGGCACCTTCTAAACCAGGCAGCCCTCTGCCCTGGCTCTAGAAGAGAGACAGCTAAAGTGGCAGTGCAGAGCCATCATGTCACTGTCCCCTTTGATCCAGGAAGACCTCTCCTGTAAGTGCCCAGAGCCTAAGACTCACCAGCCACCTCCCCCCACAGGGAGGAAGGCAAGCGTCTGTCTGTAAGTAATACCCTTCCTTCCCTATCAAGCCCCTAAGAGGCAAACCGCTCCGCCCGCGGGCTTTCTTCCCTGAGGACGGTGGGTGAACACCCAGGCTAGACCCCCACACACACACTGGGCACAGGGAGCCTCTGGGCCCACCGACGTCACTCATCTTGGCCAGTCAATGGCAGGTGTGGGCCAAGCCGGAACCAGCTTATCCTGTCCACACAGCATCCTCTGACCAAGGACCCACCATGTACACCCACACCAGCACCCCACCCCCCCACTCCGAACACCCTTGGAGGGTTGGCTGCAATCTGGTTCCCCAAAGCGGCACCTCTCCCCAGACCTCCAGGTAACTTACCCAAAGGACACCGCACCTCTGGGTCCCACATCCCCCAGATGTGGTCAGGTCCTTTCCTAAGGTGGGGGTCACCTCAAGTCTTCAATCGGCATGGCGGCTCAGCTTCCCAAGGCCTGGGAGGATCTGTTTGCTCCTCCTTCCCCCCTGGGCAGTAAGAGCAAATCAGCAGTGAGCCCATTTCCAAACCAGAAGCCCAGGCTGGAGAAGCAGCTGCCTGGGAGGCTGATCCCATGGCACAGGGCTGTGGAGACAGCGGCCAACGAGCAAGGAGCAAGGAGGACAGGGCCCTGGCCCCCAGTGGGGCTGGGAGACAGTGGCCACGGCCCAGGGCTCCTTGCTCGTTGGGGCAGAGCGAGAGTGCCAGGAAGAGGGATGGAGAAGAACAGAGATGCAGACAGACCCAGGCCATCCTCAGGCTCTGACTCGCCCAGAGCAGATCCCTCAAAGGGGTGGGGAGGCCGCGGGTGGCTCCCAGCAGGGCCTGGGCCAGGAGCAGGGGGAGGCTCCTCGGCTTGGTGGTGAAGCTTACAGAACGGAGTGGGGGCCAGGCTTGTAGGGTGGGCCTCTGGGGACACCAGCACAAACTGGCTCTTGTTCCCAGCGCATTGGGGCAAGGGGAGGGCAGCAACTTGGCCAGGAAGCTCCCCAAGCCCCTTCTCCCCACCCACTGGGGCCGCGCCCCGCACGGCAGCCTGGACCAGCGGGCACTGTTGGGAGGGGGGCCTTGGCGCACCAGCCTGGACCAGCGGGCACTGTTGGGAGGGGGGCCTTGGCGCACCAGCCCGGCCTCAGAGGCAGCACCACAGCCCCCACCGGCAATCAATGGAGTCGGATCGCATTTCGCAGAGGCAGGGCCGGGGCTGGGATAATGGCCAGGATTGAATAAGCAAATGGAGTGTGGGGGAGGGGAGGCTGGAAAACCTACTTCATGCAGCCCCTCCAGGGAGCTGCCATCTCCAGCGGCCCCGAGCCCCCAGCCCCCAGCCCCCCAGATGAGGGGCCCTGCGCTGGGAGACATGCACTGGGAGTGGCTGCTCTTGAAAGACACCGAAACCAGCGATCTTCCCACTCTGACAAGAACATGCTTTTCAGCTGCAGCGGGAGAGACTGAAGTCAGCCTGTGGGGCACAGGGCCTTGGATGGATCAAACACCCCCAAAACTGCGAGGCGCCTGTCGAATGGGTTAAAACCTTTTGCCCATTTCCCTGGCAAACACCCCCAAAACTGCGAGGCGCCTGTCGAATGGGTTAAAACCTTTTGCCCATTTCCCTGGGAAACACGCAAAGGACTCAGGTCCCCTTGCACTGGGTGGTAAGGAACAAAGGCGGGAGGGCGGGGAGGCGAAGGCAGGCCTTTCTCCCCCCACTCCCACTCCAACGCCAGGAAATTGAGAAGAGCCAGCAGCCAGGGTCCCATCCTGGGGTCGTCACTACTGTGGGTGAACTCATCTCTCAAGCCAGGAGCTGGGCCCCCAGAGGCTGCGGGCCATAGACAGAGGCTGGCTAGAGGCACAGACCTGCCCCTCTACACCCCAAGCAGCACCTGGCGTGTGGGGCTCAGCAAAGGCGCCCACCTGGGCAGGTGTGAGGAGCAGAAGCAAAGGTACAGGAAGAAGCGGAGCCCAGCTGCAGGCCACCCAGGCTCTGAAGGGCAGCTGCTCCGTCCTGTCCTCGGGCTGCAGAGGCCAACCTGTAGAAGTTCCAGGGATGCTCTCTCACACCGTGTGGCTTTCCAAACAAACCCCCTGCTGGCCAGGGGTCACTCCCTTCTTCTCTGCCCCTCAGACCTGGAGCCCTGAGGCAGGTCATTTTAGGCCTGGAACAGACAGGCGAGCAGGAGGCCAGCCAGGCCGCCCTGTGCAGGCAGAGCCGAGAGGGCAGATCCTGCTGCAGGGCAGCTGACCAGGGCAGAAGCCCCCTTCCCCTCCTATCCTGAAACAAGCAAACAGCTCCTTTTTCTGCAGGACCTGGAAGAGCTTAGGCGTAGGGACACCATCGCCTCACCCAGGAGAGACTAGAAGGGGGCTCCTGGCTGTCGGAGAGCCAGCAGAGAAATGGCCCATCCAAGGTGTCCCCTAGAGCCCTGGGCTGGAGGGGCTGAGAGCAAGCAGCCCGATGGATCAGCTTAGACCATGCACCCCCACCCTCACCCCACTCCCAGATCAGAAACCAAAAATGGCTCTCACTGATGCAGGCGAAGTCTCTAGCCCTGCCTGAGGCTCGCCCCCCAGGGAGAAGCAGCTCCATGGGGACAGGGCCAGTGACTTCAGGCCTGACGATTTCCAGCGGGTCCGTATCCAAGTCCCCAAGTCGGCGAGCGGGCCTCTTGCGGACTGCTGTCACCAGGGCTCCACACAGGGACAGGCTGGCTGGCCCGTGTCTTCCTGGCAGGGTTCGGGCCTCTCTCAGCCTGAATCTCTGCTGTTGGGGGCAGCCTTGGGAGCCCAGACTTATCGGTTCGGAGCTGAGGTGCCTCCAAGGCCTGGGGACGGAGGTCGGCTTACAGCACAAAACCCATCAGTGAGGCTGACCCCACATTAGTTGTGGCTGGCGGCTGAAGAGACACTGGGGCCCAGCTCTGCCACTCACTGACTGGCCTCTGCAGCCAGGCCGTTCCTTCTCAGAGTCTGTAACAGGATTTTAAAAACTCCACCCGCCACAGGGCTGCGGTGGTGACCAACAGATAGAAGACCTAGATAATGTCGCCTGATACACCAACGGAGAGCAAAGCTTCAATAATCGTAGCCCAAATCCAGGGAGCCAGGAGCCGCATTCCTGTGTGGCGTGTGAAGGGGACCCCTGGCCTCTGTCCCAGAACCTTCCAGGGGCAGAGCCTGAACCATACCCCAACTCCAAGCGCACCGAGTGTCCTGCTCTTCGTGCTACCCAGACGAGCACTCCACGGGAGGCTCTGCCCTCCCAGGGGGACTGTGACAGGCCCCAGCAAACACCCAGCCTGACCTCAAGGACACCCCAGTGCCAGGAGCTGCCTCCCTCAGTTCCTGCAGCAGAAGGCCCGGCTCTGTGCTGCCAGCCGAGGTCTCACCCCAAGGGTGTGCTGGGAGCCAAGCTGGGCCTTTCTGACCCATGGCACCACCCAGGCTGGCCCTACAGATGGTGACACCGCCCCCCCTCCACTGCTGCCGCGGGCCGCCCCATCTGCTGGCCCAGCTCAGATTGCTGGGCTTCCAGCTCTGCTGTGGCCCCAGGCAGTGTAAGGCGATCTGGCTGCCCACGGGCCGCGGCCCTCTGAGCAGCTGAGCCAGATGGGCCAGGAAGACAGTGAGGAGACGCTGGAGCCTGGACACAAGACGCGTGGGCGGGGAACAGGGCTGCAGCATCCTGCTTTCCCATATTGGCACTGCACATAATTGCTCAGAGCGGAGAGACACAAGCAAAAATGTGCTAGTGCCAAAATCGGCCCAGCAGGTGGTCGTGGTGTGCACCCTCTGGGGACAGGCTGGAGGGGCGGGGGTGGGGGGGGGTCTTAAGCGTCCCTGGAAGCAGCCGTTTCCGAAGTCCAGGCCCGCTGTGATGGGGGCGCAGCGCGGGGGCCGAGGTGCTCCTGAGACACTCGCGGATCTGTCTCTGCTCTGTTTATGGCCCTTCGGTAATTCACTGACCGAGACTGTTCACAGTGAATTCTACCAGTGCCATACACAGAACAGGAGTCGCGCTCTCCGGCCTGCTGACCCTGCGGAGAGACTCCCGCTCCCCAGGCCCAGCCTCCCACCCACGGCTTAGTGGCCCCCCTCAGCCCACACCCTTCACAAGCTATACGGGTCTGGTCTCTGTCCAAGATGAACTTGGAGGGAACAGCGACAGTGAGGGGCTAGGGCTGAACTCCTGGCTTTGAAGAGGGCGGAGATGACCCTGTCAGGGTGTTTTCCTGTCTCAACCTGAAGGCCCACCGACATCCCTCCCTGCTCCCCCAGGTCGAGCTTGCTCAAGCTGGGGATGGAGTAAATCCAGCTCAGAGGAGCAAGCAGCTGGCCAGAGCCTTTTCTCTGCCCATCGGGCCAGGCCCCAAAGGGACAGTGACCAGCAGCAGGACATCCAAGGGCACCTCTCCTGGCCTCTGAGCACAGACACCAGCAGTCTTGTTCTAAGAGGCCTTGGTCCCCACCAGCCTCCATCCCCTGGCCTGCCCTGCGGCAGAAACAACCCCAGAAGACAGACCAAACCTGCTTGCTCCCCAGACTCCCATCCCAGACCAGACCAGCCCATGACCTGCCCAGCCTGGGCATCTCTGCTGCTGGCCTGTGGCCAGGACCAAGGCAGGAGAAGACCGGCCCAGAGGGCAGGTGGGCCGGAGGACCCAGGGCCCAGGAGGCAGCACAGAAGGAGCTGGAGGCACCGCTGCCCTCCAGCAAGGGGAGCGGCTTCTGGCTGGCTGGAGGGAAGCAGGGCGGAAAGCGGACACAAGGGAGGGGCCGGGAAAGGTTGCATCAGTGGTTGCCAGAGCAGTTGCCTCGAGAGAAGTCAGTGTCACTGTGGCGGCAGCTCCTGCCTCTGGTGCCAGGCGCCCTGGGGAGGGAGTGGGAGGTTGGGAGAGAGGGCTGGTCCCAGGGGAGCTGGTACCCAGGGCAGAGGGCTGGGGACTCTGCACAACAGCAATCCCAGCCTATTCCAGGCCAGCCGGGAGCCCAGGGGGCTAGAAAAGCCCCCTGGAAGGGTCAGTGTCTTCTCTGGTCCAGAAACCGTGAAAAACCCTCCGCGCTGCTTCTCCCAGTGTCCTCGGGGCTGCTCGCACCCCGATCCTCACCTAGCTCTGCCCTGGTCACCTGTACTCAGGAGGGCCCATGGCTCTGCTCTGTGCTCCACTCTCCCCAACCCCAGGGACACCTCATCCTGCCTTGACACATCCCACCGCTGGGCCCTGGCCTTCCAGAAGCCAGCCCATCGTCGGGGGAGGGTGAAGGTCTTCGGAAGACACTCCCGGGCATTCTGCCTCAGTTCCCCCCACTCTCACTCTGATCTCTGCTAAAGAAAAAGGCAACGAGATAGGGTATCTCCCAGCCTGGGGGGCAGGGAGGTTGTAGAGCCACCTTAGCAAAGACAGAGGGTCTGGAGGAGGTAGTTTTCCAAAGGGCTCAGGGTACAGACTCACCCGAGGGGCTATTGAAATGCAGATTAGCAGGCCCACCCGCAAATCTGCATGTTAATAGGTAGCCAGGCAATTCCGGGGTGGGGGGAACCCCTGAGAAAATGCTCTTCCCCAAGGCCTCCAGTCTAGGCAAAGAGAAACCTTACCCGAGGCACATAAATAGAACCCCAAATTCCTTTTTCTTTCTATTCTTTGGGAGGGGGCAACACTGTGCCCTGGCCTGGCACCAGGCAACCGAGGTGCCAGCAGAGGTCTGAGGGGAGAGGCCTGTAGTCAGGGATTCGGCTCCCCCAGCCCTGGAAATGAAGGGAATTATTATCGAGTCACCAGGATCTTGGGTGCTCTTCTGACTAATTGTGGCACCTCGGTGGAGACCCTCGGTCTCTGCTTCCTCGTCTCCGCACCAGGCTTTGGGACAGAGTGCAGAGAAGAGCTTGCAAAGCCACATCCCCTTCCAGCCTCCATTTCTGAGCCCAGAGCTGGGCGAGGAGGCCCCTCCCCGTCGCCGGCCTCACCCCTGCTAACGCGAATGCGGCAGGACCTGGTGCCGCAGTGGCTGGGTGGCGCCACGACTGCCACCCCAGCTGGGGTCGAGCGGGCCCCGACAGTACGTCTCCAGTTTCAGCAGAGGTGGGCTCGAGCCCGGGACCCACAAAAGCAGGGTCTTCCCCTCCCTCCGACAAGAGGCAAGGGGAGAAATGGTGGTGAGCAAGAAAAATCTCATTTGAAAGGTCAAGAGGGAAAACTGAGGCCCACGGTTCAAGCCAAGTCCTCAGAGCAACCTCCTCTGCCCTACGTGGGGGCGGGGGCGGTGCAGGGGGGGGCGGGGACACACACAGCCATGACTTTGAAATCCAAAGGCACAGAAATCCACCTCTGGGAGGGGAAAGATGGAGATAAGGTCCCCAAGTAGGCTGGTCCCTGTGAGTGAGCTCCTGGCAAAGAGCATCTGGAGCTGGCACAGGTCTGAAGGACACCAGACCAGGCGGGCTGACACCAGAGCCAACAAACGCCCCAAATACTTGAGGGTCTCATGTCTCCTACCCACCCTCTGCTGACAATCCCCTCCAACTCCGGCGGCTTCAGCTCCACCATCCTCCGCTGTGCCAGGATGCCTCACTTCCCCTGGAGGGTTTCCCTCCCTCAGAGCAGGTGTCCTGGAGCACAGAGCAGGTCCCAAGTTCCCTTCTGGTGTTAGGGGCTCCCGAGGGGTTGAGCCATCCCAAAGCCCCGAGGTTTTCCTCTTGTCTTCTACACAATGATTCTGGAATCCTGGATCCCAGCTGTACCTCCCGTGCAGGGCACGGACCGGACAGGGTCTCCATAAAATGTCCCCAAGATCTAAGGGGCTGGAGGTTGGGGCCCTTGGACATGCCCAGGGGCAGTACCTGCTGCTGGGCCTCCCCCATGAGGCCCCAGGAGAGGGCCCCAAACCTGCTTTCCTCCCTGCCCTGGATGCCAGCGCACCCACAAGTAACGAGGTGGCAGGAGCTGTGTGGGCTTAAGTCAGGAGCCGCTGGGGTCCCTTAACCCGCCTCAGAGGGAAAAAGACATAAACGAAATTCTCACAAACGAGATTGGTACCCCGAAATCTCTTCTTCTTTGCGTAAGGTGGTCTCCAGAGCCTTCCCTCTTCCCTCCCAGCAGCAGGGCCAGGGGCTCAAGTGCAGGAAGCTGGTCTTGAGCCGGAAGGAGACAAACAACAGAGTCTGTGGCTTGGTGGCCAGGATTTGAACCTAGAACCTCGCGGCGCCAAGACTGTGCTGGCCGGCCGTGGCTGAGAGCTGGGCTCGGGGCCACGTTCCTTTGGGTGTGCTCGGTTGGTAGTCGGGATGGATGTCTTTCATGGCTCAGAGACTTGCCGACTCCCTGCCCACTGGGCTCACTACGGGCGGGCAAAGGGTGGTGCGCACCCGGTAGAGCCCAGTGACCCAGCTGGAGAACCAGAGGCATAAGGCAGACATCTGCCACCTGGCCCCCAGGAGGAAAATCGGGCTTTTAATCCTCAAGAGCTTTGTGAATCCGGGCGGAATGCAGGAACGATCGGTCCTCACCTAACTGATGGGGGTGACGGCGGGGGTGGGCAGGTTGATTAGGGCACCGCCAGCTCCTGGCGCCTAATCGCTCTGAGCCAGCATTAGCACCCCCAGCCCCTGGCGGGCACGTCTATACACAGTAGAGGGATGCCAGATCTGGGGGGAAGGTTAAGAGAATGGCTCAGCCTGGAGGGATCGGTGGAAAGGGGAGATCCCCGACTCCCGGGCGGCGCCCTCCCAGCCCAATTCCTAAGATGCGCTCAGCGGCGGTGGTCCAACATGCGCCATCCAGCCGCCCACAACAGAGCAGAGCTCAGGGGCCTCAGGTGCTCGCAAGCGCTAACGGGGATTGAAGTAGGCGCAAGGGGGCCCGGTGTCTCAGCCGCGTGCTCAAAGGATCCCAGGACAGGTGGCCATGAAGAAGGGAGCTGGAGGTCCAAGAACTTCTCGCCCCCAGAGACTGGGCGGGGCGGCCCCGGGGCCACAGAAACGGTAACGACTTGCCGTGATGCCCCGAGAAAGGGCTGAAAGAACGAGGTCTGGGAGCAGGAACTCTCTCCCGGCCCCCTGTTACAGCCCTCCTTCCAGCCTGGCGGTTCCACCCAAGCCTATGAAGGCGGCAAAGGCTGACGCGACCCCCGTTCGATTCCCTAGAGAAGTGCTTGGGCCCGCGCCCATACGCACCTCGCGAAACGCAGCGGCTCTCAAGCCCTGCTGCCGCCTCTAGTCCGGGACACGGCCCTCGGGGCACCGCAGGCTCCATCGGGGGACGTGGGACCACGGGGCCGCGTGGGCGACTCCGCCGGAAGGCGCGGGAGAGCCAGGAGGCCGCACTGCAGCGTCATCCCCGAGGGCCGGCCGCGCCGAGCAGCCCCCGCCGGTCCAGCCACCCGCCCGCAACTCTGGTTCTAGCACTGCTCGCCCCGGGGCGCCCGCCTCCACCTTCTCTTCCTCACCCGGCGCTGGCTCCGCCTGGCCCCGCCCCGGACACTCACCTGCGCCGGCTCCGGGCTGGGCGCACCGCCGCCTCCCAGCTCTGCGCCGAGTCCACAGCAGAGAGAGAACGCAAAAAGAATCCTGGTTCGCTGCGGGCCGATGGACGGAACCCAAGGCGCGCCCGGGCCGCACCGAAGGCGGCGCCCCGCACCTCCACAGCTCGACGCGGGAAGAGGCGGCGCCCGAGCGCGAAGCCCGGCGGGGGAACAAAGAGGAGCCGGGATGGGGCCGCGCGCTTCCTGGGTGTCGGGTGACAGGTCTGCGGGGGGAGGCCCCAGCCCGGCCACCTGAGGAGGAGCCGCCTCCGAGCAGCAGTTGGGGTAGGGCAGGAGAGGCTAGGGGACCCCGGAGCCGGAGGAAAAGGGTGCGCAGGGTGCCCTGGACGGCGCGGCCAGAGAGAGGCCCACCGGCTCCAGCGCCGAGGTGCGGAGGCCAGACCGAGCGCAGGGATAATGACTCAGGGAGGGCTTACCGCCCCCTGCGCCCCGCCCGCCCCCTGCGCCGCGCCATTGGCTCAGGTGCCGTGAGGCGGGGGAGGGGCGGGGGGCGGGCCGGGGATGATTCACCTTGAATGTGGCTCGGGTTGGTGCTCAGCGCCGGGCACGCCCGACCCGGACTGCGGAGACGCGGAGAGGCCCCGCCTGCTCGACCAACTCGGCCGGGTCTGGACCCAAGGGGTCTCGCCGCCCGCCCTGGGTCCCTGCCTTCTGCTTTCAGGCCAGGGTGCAGCTGGCTGAGGTCCGCCCCGACGCCCTGCCACCCCACCGCACTCTGAGCCCGGAGCTAGCAGAGGTGTGTGTAGCGTAGTGAGCTTGGAAATCCGATCCTGGGCTGGGGGAGGGGAAGTGCTCTTGGAGCTGGGACGCACTGTGGGGCCACTGGACGAATCTCCGCAGTCTTCCCCGCAGAAAGGTGCGCAAGGCTGAGGTGTCTCAGTGGACCCGCCGGGGGTGCAGGGCTGGAGTGGGTCCTGGGGGCTTCCGCCACGTCCTCACCCACTTATGCTCGCGCTGCTCTGCGGCCCCACAGGTGTCTGGCCACTGCCGCCGCGGTGAACAAAGGCGGCCTGTCCCAGAAGGGGGAGGGGGAGAGGAGCTGCCCCCAGACCCGTTCCCTTCCCCCTTCCTTCCCCCAACTGCGGGACTGACTCTCCCAGGAGGAGGCGGGGTTGGGCAAAGGTGGGTCGCGGACGCAGATTAGATCTTTTCCAGCCACCCTGCGCTCCGATACCACCCGGGGGCTAGGAGACTCCCAGGCTGTCAGAGTTAGGGTGGCCTCTTCCTCCTTCCCCAGCATCCTGAGCCCCAGCGCGTTCCCCCTCCCTGCCGCTTTGGGCGCCCTTCCCTGTCTCAGCCCCGCCTGGCTGCCCCAGACGGCAACCACAGTTCAAAACCAGATTAAAATAAAACGTTAATCCGTCCTCCTCCCTTTTAGCTCCTAGTTCTCCCGATCAACCCCCATAAGTCTGGAGGTTGCGAAGCCCCTAAAAAGGGAGGCGCTTAGCCTATCCCCTCATCAAATCTAAAGGTTTCTTGTATTAAGATTGAAGACCGTTAGTACCGTGCCCGGATCTCGGAGGAAGGGAGTAGGCTGCGGTGGGGGACGGGCGTAGGGTCCATAGTCTCCACCCCCACCCCCTGTCCTACCGAGCCGGAAGGGGCCGAGACCGCCGGTGCGGATACGAACCCTTCAAAAGGTCCAGCTCCTGGGCGGGGCCTGCTCCCTCCCCGGAGGTCTCTGCCACAGGCGCAGGCAGAACCCCACCCCCACCCCAGGCCAGAAGGCCGGGCGAGTCGCGGGGTCTCGGTGTCCCTTTCGGCACGGCCATGGATGGGGCGCTGTGCGCCAGGCCTCGGCCTGGGGAGATCAGGAGCAAGGCACAGGACGCAACAGGCCAAAAGGCGAAAGGGCTTTGGGGTCCACATTAACCCCTCCCCAGCCCGCACGCATTCCCTCACCCACCTAGGTCGCCATAAACTTCCCTACGTGGTTCCCGAGGATTGTAGGATGCTGGGTGGTAGGGGCGCCGTATGCCCCGGACCGCAACACGCGAGCGCAGGCCACACAAGCATCCATGGGCCCCGCGGCCTGCCGCGCCCCCTTTATAGCGCGCGCCCCGCCCCCCCTACCCCCGGTGCCCCGCGCGCCCCGCCCGGGCCCATTCACCTGCTGTTGAGAACCAGACACCGCACAGCGCCAAGCAAACCACCGGGCGATGCGGTCGGGCCGTCGGGGCTGGCGGGGCGGGGGCGCCGCCGAGACAGATCCAGTTTCCACCTTTTCTTAAATGCGCGGCTGAAAGTCGAGACGGCCCTGGCCTCAGGAGCCAGCGTTGCTTTCTCCTCCCGAGACTCCCCTAGCAGCCCGACGCCCCCAGCCCCATTCCGGGAGGGGCAGCGAAACAGCACCCGAAAGGGTTCATACATATTTTAGGGAGAAGGCCCGGCCGGTAACCGGAGCTGGACCCCGACGGCGAGGGGGCGGCCCCCGGGTACCTGATAGCCCGGATCCCCTTCGGCTCGGGGCGCAGGCGTGGGCGGGGGCGGAGGAGGTGGCTCCGGCCGACCTCTGGTCCTCACTTTGCTGCCCTGTCCCGTGCACCCTACGCTCGCCTGCATCCTGCCTTCCTTCCCTCAGCAGGTCCGAGGTTTGGCCCGCGGGGCATCCTTCCCCTGAAGGGACCCTTTTCTCTCCACCACCAAAATCCGACTCCGCTCTAAGCCGTGCGTCCGCGCCGCTTGTCCTCTATGCTCAAGTCAGGCTTAGGAAGGACCCTTTTAGGAGGGGCTGCCCCGCCCAGTCTAACTTGGAGAACTCGGTGCCCTTCGCTCCGACCCTGGACACTACCCTTCTTTCTCTTGGTGTCTCGACTTGCCCCTCTGGCCATCTTAGTTCTTTCCTGGCCCCTGCACCACACTCTGCGTCCCTAATCCGTAACCTCGCCCTCTCCCTCGCAGAACCCATCGTGCTGAAGATGTTGGGCGACCATCTTCGTGCATCGCCCCTCGGTCTCCTGCTCCCTTCCCACTGTACAAGGCGGAGCTGGGGAGAGGGGTCTGGGAGGCAGGCCACCCACTCCCACCTCCAGCCGGAAGCAGCTCTATCACCCGCCTTGCTCCGACCCGTCGGGTACCGGTGCTGACCCTGGCTCTGGGCCCCATGAGATGCATAACTAGCACTACCAGTGAGACCGAGCCCCGGCTTCGGGTCCTCCTGCCTCTAGTTACCAGCTGGGCGTTCTTCAGCGCTTTTACTTCCCTTCTCAGAGCCTCGGTTTCCCCGTTTGCAAAATGGTAGAGTGACTCCCAACTCTCAGAAGGATAAAGACAATGCACATGTGGGCACGTGCCTATTTCGTAACCCACAGATCTCCTCAAACTACAGACCCCGAATTATCACTGTCACGGACCCTGCACCCCGGCCTGCGGGACACTCTCTCCATCAGCATCCTGGTCTCAAGGTGCTCCTCCTTCGGATCTCACCACCACCATCCGGCCTCCCTCCAGGCCACGTGTTGGGGGCTCCGGACCTCTGGGGAAGCCGCAGCGCTGTCTTTCGATCTTGGCCCAGGTCCAGCCATCGGGGCTTTGTTCTATTACCACGGGTGTGATGCGCTTTGGTCGACGCTGGCAGGGATGTTCGAAACCCAACTAATCCCCCAACGTTTTTCCAAAAATGGTGCATTTGTGAATTTATGCGTGTTTTCTTTGAGCAGTGCACGGTCTCTGTACGTTCTCAAAGGCTGGGGAACCCAGAAGTAATAAACAAATGAAAGTCGATCCTGTCATAGGAATCTATCTAGCTTTTAAAAAGAGTGAGGAAAAAAAATAGTCGTTATACTGGAAAATATCATGGATGTTAAGTAAAAAAGGCAAAGGACACTTGGGCTTCTGTTTGTGTAAAAATACAAACGAGGGGGTGTCTAGGTGTCAGTTATTTTATGCGGGCAGAAAGTCTCCGCCTGGAAACGCAAGTCGTAACAAATAGAAGTGGCTTAGGTGTAGAACGAGGGGCCAGGAGGCCGAGGACTTCTGCTCTACTTCTTTCTGGACTGACTGAAGGGTACATGTTTACCACTTGCCTGTATTAAATTTTCAGTTGAAAAAGAAACTGTAGAAATCGGTTTAAAAAAAAAATCCTCTGATTCAGGATGCTGAAGCCTGGAGGAGTCAACTAGAGAGGGAGAGCTGAGCGGGAGAGACTGCGAGCAGGGGCGCAGAGGGCAGGGAGGGGCGGGGAGCGCTTCTCGGTTCTCGGCTTCCTCGCCGATGCAGGTCCAGAGCAAGGGCGACCGTGGGAGGGAAGCTAGCGCCACGGCCGTGCAGCATTGCATCTCCTACCTTCCCACCAGCTGATACCCTGCAGGGTTTGGCCCCGGCAGTAGCCAAAGCTTGAGCACCCAGCCTGGAGGTGCCCTTGACAGGAGTCTGCCGAGGAGTCTGGCGGGGATAGGGGACTGAGCCCTGGGTGGGGGCTCAACGCGTGGAATCGCATACAGCATCGGTTTCCTCTTCTGCGGGATGAGCTGAGAACACCCGCGGCACCTCTTTCTGAAGGATAAGAGGAAGAAGAGGAGCGCACAGCTCCTGGAGAGGAGCCCCGTGGACCAGAGCTTGGCCAGAGCTAGAAACCTAGCTTCCCACTCCCATCCAAGGCTCGGCAATGGTTTCAGGGCCTCGGAGCCCGGTAGGTTCCTCCAGAGATTGTGTCTGCCATTGGTGGGGGAGGGGTCCAGAAGCCTTCAGCAGATTATCCAAAGGTCGGTGACCCAGATACGGTTTTGGCCACCGGCCATGTTTCACTTCCTCGGTCCAAGGCAGAATTTAGCCGAATACTTTAGCCCCCAAACCAGGCAAACGATTTTATTTCTATTTGGGGATGCTTCAGTGAGAGTAAGGATTTCATTGCCTCAAATTAAAATAACCTGCATTTTTAACCACTTAACACATACATTTGTTAGGCACCTTTCCAGGCCTTTCTGAGTCTTAGTTTCTGCATCTGTAAATTGGGAGCTTCCCAAGTCAGAGAATTCTTGGGGGAATCGAATATCCAAATGTTTTTGCCAGTGCTTTGAAAGCTGCAAACTGTTTGTTCAGGGGACAGTTCTTTTTAGTCCTTCCAAATTCTATTTGCAGTCACCACCCAAATTTGAGAGCTGTTGTCCTCTTAGTTGTCCACCTTTCTTGGTTGAGAATCGCAGCTTTTGCAGTGCAAGGAACTGTCTTTTCCCAGCTCCCAGGCAGCTGTGGAGAGGGCGATGCATTCGTTCGAGTCCCTTCCTGCTTCGCTCCCAGCAGGAAGCGGTTTCCAGCGCGCACCCCCCACCCCCACGCCTTGTGCCTGCGGTGAGTGCTATTCTGGTGCGTGCGCTTCCCTCCAGACTTTTCCTGGATGAGCTGCACCCCGCCAGCCACTCCCGCTCAGGTTCCTCTCAGCCTCTGAATCTTCACAAGTGTCCCCTCGCTGGCTGTCTGTGTTGGGGCCCATTTGGTTTGCTGCGCATCCCCTCTGACTATAGAGGTTGTCTGATCTCTTGTTTTGTTTGTTTTCACAGGAGGGGCCAGAGACCCAGCTGGACCTGGAATTGGGGCCAGAGCCAGTTCTCTGGATGCCTGCTTAGGGCTTTTCCCCCTGGGCTGAGTTGGACAGATCCAGCGAGAACTCCCGGAAAAGTGATTAAGAAATACCAGGGACCCACCAGGGTTCCCTGCCCAGGAGCTCCCCCTCCCCCTGGAAACACCCATGTTCCCTAGGTGGGCTTGGGAATCTAGCGGGGTAGGGGGAGCCTGAAAGGACCTACAGAACCGCACAGATTTTCCTGGGGACAAACCTGACCAGTAGGTTCAAAGCAGGTGCTGGGATGCCTGAAAGAGGGTTAGCATCTCAGGGCCCCTGACTGCAAGGGCCCAGGCTGTCAGCCCAGATCCCCTCCTGCCTGAGATGATGTGGGGGGGTGGGGGTGGAGAGTGGGCTGGTCAGTAATTCCTAAATCTCTTCGATTCTCCTAGTGTCTGCTTTTCACAAAGCTCTACCTAGAACCAGAGTCCAGCACTGGTTCCTGCCCTGTGGGCACCAGTTCAGACCAGCCCTCTTGAGACTGAGCACAGCCGAGGGAGGGGCTGGTCTGGGTGGTGGGATGCAGTTTATACAGCGACTGGGAGCCCTGCCCTGAAAGCTGTGGGGTCCTACTCTGTCAAGGATGTGGAGCTGCTATGAGCACCCTCATAGAGCTGGAGCAGGGCTGGGCCCAGCCTCCTTAGGTGGGTTGGACTGGGGGGATTACCTGCCCCTGCCTTTAGCAGGTAACATAAAATGCAAGCTCCAAGAAGGCAACAACCACGTCTGTCTTGTTCACTGCCGTATCCCCGTACCCAACTCTTGGAAGGCGCTCCATAAACATATGTTTGAGTGAATAAATGAGCAATGGTACGGAGGGCAGCCACAACCAGGGTCCCACAGGAATCCCCACAGGAATCCCCCTGCAACACAGTGAGACCCATCTTGCAGAGGAACTCAGCAGCTGAACGGGGCCAGATCCTGACCCAGTCTCTCTCTCCATCACAGCTACCTGCTCCATATCCTCCCTTCTGCAAGCAATGACCAAGGTCATCTCAAGGGAGGCGGAAACTCCTCAGTGTGACTTCTGGGGCCCTTTTTCTGTTCCCATTTTCCCATCTCGTGGGCTTTAGACAAGTCAGTTCCTCCTCTAGGCTTCAGTTTCCTCATCTGTAAAGAAAACCCTAGAACTACGTCTGCTTTTCCAAGGCTGATCTAAATTTGCTATTCCTTTTTGTTTATTTTGTTTTGTCTTTTTAGGGCCAAACCTGTGGCATGGAGAAGTTCCCAGGCTAGGGGTCGAACCAGAGCTGCAGCTGCTGACTTAACACTATCGCTCACGGCCAACGCATTTAACCAAAGAGTGAGGCCAGGGATCAAACCTGCATCCTCATGGTTACTAGTTGGATTTTTTTTTTTTTTTTTGGTCTTTTTGCCTTTTCTAGGGCCACTCCCGCAGCATATGGAGGTTCCCAGGCTAGGGGTCCAATCGGAGCTGTAGCCACCGGCCTACGCCAGAGCCACAGCAATGCGGGATCCAAGCCGCGTCTGCAACCTACACCACAGCTCATGGCAATGCTGGATCCTTAACCCACTGAGCAGGGCCAGGGATCAAACCGGCAACCTCATGGTTCCTAGTTGGATTCGTTACCACTGAGCCACAACAGGAACTCCCGCTAGTTGGATTCTTAACCCACTGAGCCACCATGGGAATGCCTAAAAATTCTATCCTTTTCTCCTTCATCCCTTCATTTTTCTTGTTCAAGACACATGAAGGCAATGTGCTATAACCACAGAAATGGAGGCAGATGAGCTGGGCTGGACTTGGATCAGAAGAGCCCTACTGTGCTAGATATGAAGCTCCCAGTGTGTCTTGTATAGTAAGGGGCAGCAGGAGTCCCAGGCTTCTTCCAAACATCACGTAAACTAACATACGTTACCCCACGATGACTTAGGAGCTGAATCTTCAAGTCCTGGAATTCTTGGTCATAAAACAGATTGGCATTCAAGGAGCTCACATTCTCTTTGAGACAAGAAGATGAATGCTGGGTAATGCTCCAACTTCCACTTCAGAGAAACCAAAATTGGCCTAAAACTCCCCTTCCAGCAGGGACTGGGCGGGATGCGGTGGTTCCAGATCCAAGAGCCTCAGCAAACGCATCCCAACAGTGTTCCTCTTTCTGCCTTACTGACCTGTAGCGCCCCTCTGGGTATGGGCACGAAGCCCCATAGGGGGAGACAGGAGGAGTACACGAGCCAGAGCTGGAGATCTGGGAGCCCCCTCCCACAACACCCCCCGGGAGCGCTGGGAATCTGCCTTCACTTCAGATCTACCCTGGGCCCCAAGCCTTGGGCCCCCTTCCAGCCTCTGTTTTGAAACTGGGAAGCTGCACCCCGCCCCCCTAGTGTCCATTTCATTGGGTCCCCATCACATGCCCAAGCCTCAGCCTTAGGCCACTTGCTAGCTGATGGGGTCTCTTTAAAGAATTGATTTCTACAAGTCCCTGAAGTGTTTCCACGGCAGTAAATCTCTTGCCACCCAGGCTCTCTGCCCATGAATGATTTAGCACCTCGGAGGGGTTAGAGCAGTCTTCCTGTGCGCTCGCTCGGAGGCTTGTAGCTGTGACATCACCATCCCCGCTGGTGATGGATGGTCTTTTCTGCGCTAATGGGGAAGAGAGTGCACAGGGCCGTCTGGGAGGGGGTTGGACCATGGAAGTAAGTACCCATCTGGCTCCACAGATTTCTGGTTTGGGGGTCTTACTGATGGGCCAGCCAGCTAATTGCCCTCCAAGGTACCTAGAGAAAGGGCTTGAGTCCATAGCTACGTCCCCAGCCCAGAGGGACCCAGGCTCGTTTCAGAATGGAGTGTGTCTTCCAATTCCGAAAGTGTTCCAGAGAAAGGGATAATGTGTACCCAGTGCCCTCCTCCCCAGCTCTGGTTTTACAGCACACACATGCACCCACTCTCACACACACATGCACCTACTAAGTGAGCACACGCGTGTCCAGTTTCTCAAGAGCTCTCTCGGGAAGTTCATCACTATGTCCCACCTAACTCTTTCATGCTACCACCAAAGGCCATTTTTCTCTAAATCCATCTGGACCAACAGGGAACAGCTGGTCATTATCTGCCATATGCTAACCCTCCAAGCACACATGGTGACTAATGACACGGTCCTGGTCCCGCCCTGCCCTCACCCCCCTCCCAGCATCTCTCTTCTAAGCTTTAATGACCCCACTTCTCTCAGTTCCACCAGGCTTAGGGGGTGGGGGTAGGGGGACAAGTGTTTCCGGCCAGCTCTGCAGGTTAGTGGCTTCCTCAGGTGGAAGGCAAAAGGTGGGCTGAATGGCCACTGAATGGAAGCGTGGCCTCCGCCCAGTCCTGCCATCCCCGACTCCAGCAGGCCTACCTTGGAGGAGGTGAAACTTGCAGTATATCTGCTACATCGCTTCCCCACTGGCCTATCCAACAGACAGTCAGCAGGTGAGGCATTTGCCCTAAGACTGGTCCTGGGGCGGGCAGCCCTGAACCCACCAGTATGTCAGCAGAAGGAAGGACCTAAAGCAATGGGACATAGAATGGATACGTTGGGGGTTTGGGGTTTTTTGGACAATTTTGTTGAGGTACGATTTTCATACAACAAAATCCATTTTTTAAACCTTTTTTTTTTTCTCTTTTTAGGGCTGCACCTGCAGCATATGGAAGCTCCCAGACTAGGCTTCGAATCGGAGCTTCAGCTGCCTGTGTCACAGCCAGAGTGACCTACACCACAGCTCACGATAACATTAACCCACTGAGTGGGGCCAGGGATTGAACCTGCATCCTCATGGGTACTCATTGAGTTCATTACCACTGAGCCATAATAGGAACTCCATTTTAAATCATTTTTAAGTATACAATTTAGATGAGCTCTGACAAGTACACGCACCCATCGAACCATCACCACAATCAGGATACAGAGTATTTCTCTCATGCCTAAAATTTCCCACATGCTCCTTCCAACCTTCCTCCCCTGCCTCCTCATCCCTGACCCCGTCTCTAGCCCCTAGCACTACTTGGTATCACTGAAGTTTTACCTTTCCTAGAATTTTATAATGCAATTGTATGGTATGTAATCTTTCCAATCAGTTGCTTTCATTTAGCATAATGCCTTTGAGATTCATCTACCTTGTCATGTGTATTCATAGTTCACTCCTTTCTGGGAGTTCCCACTGTGGTGCAATGGGTTAAGAATCTGACTGCAGCAGCTTGGGTTGCTGCAAAGGTGTGGGCTGGGTCCCTGGCCCAGTGCAGTGGGTTAGAGGGTCCTGAATGGCTGCAGTGTTCGGCTCAGATTCAATCCCTGGCCTGAGAACTTCCATATCCTGCCATGGTGTGGCCATGACATTTTTAAAATTTTAAAATTAAAAAAAAATAGTTCACCCTTTTTACTGCTGAGTCAGATTCCATTGTTTGGATAATTCACAGTTTATTCACCCATTTACCAGCAGGTCAACATCTGAGTTATTTCTAATTGGCGGCTATCATGAATCCTATGTTACGATGTTAAACATTCAGGCTCTTTGTGGGCATGTTTCCATCAGAGGTTGTACTGGTGAATGTCTGACAACCAGCGCTCTGGGGTCAGGGGACACCCTGAGCTGTAGCCTTCGCTTGCTTCTGAGGTACCAGTACTGTACTCCCATCGTGGCAACTTAAAGTTATCATTGTGCTAACACCCATTTTCATTTCTCTTGACTAATGAGAGGTGTGAGAGTTCAAGTTGCTCCACATTTTTGCCAACACAAATCAGTCAGTCAGGTTTTGTTTTGTTTTGTTTTAGGGCTGCAATGCAGCATATGGAGGTTCCCAGGCTAGAGGTCGAATCGGAGATGTAGCCATCGACCTACGCCAGAGCCACAGCAATGCGGGACCCAAGCTGCGTCTGCCACCTACACCACAGCTCACAGCAACACCAGATCCTTAACCCACTGAGTGCAACCAGGGATCGAACCTGCAACCTCAGGGTTACTAGCTGGATTCATTTTCCACTGCGCCCCAACAGGAACTCCATCAGTCCTTTTAATTTTAGCATTCTAGAGGGTGTGAGGCTACATCTTGTGGTTTCACTTTGCATTTATTTGATACCTAATGATGCCAAGCATCTTTGCGGGTGCGAGTGGGCCTAGATGGGTAAGTTCTGAGGGTGCTGGGGACGAGAGCTTGGATCTGTGTTCTGAGGAAATGTTCTGAGGGAAGCGCCACAGTGAGGGCACCAGCACCCTGGAGCCATGAAGGCAGCCTGGGGCGCCTGGGCCAGGGACAGGCCAAGGGAGCAAGCAGCCTTGACTGAGAGCTGGTAGAGCAACGCTTACAAAATTCTGCCCCTCAGCTCTCGGGGGCGTGGGAAGATCTGAGGTTTGATAAGCACGGGTATTTTCCACCTTCGCTCTGAGGGCACTCGGCACCTGAGGGCTCAGACCTGGGTTTTCTGACTCCCAGCCCTTACAATGCCACCTGGCTCTTGACAAAGAGCTTTCACACGCTTCATCTCATTGGAGTCTCAGGACAGCCCCGTTCCACCGATGAGGAAACGGAGGCTCCAGGGGACTGAGTGACTTGTTCGAGTCCCACAGCTAGTGAGTGGCAGGGCTCAGACTTGAACCCTAGATTTTTGGCTGTTGAGATCCAAGGAGTCCACAATGCCCTGCTTGAGTCTACTGGGGGCACGGTAGGAGCTTACCCAGGCCACCTGCCCTAGGCCCCAGATGGTTCTAGCTGAGCCACATTTATAGAACTGTTCTCTTAACACGGCGGCTTTGACCTTGCCTCGAAGACACCTGGATACCTTGCTTCAGGTTGCCCTCCACCTAGAGGTTAGAACACCATGAGGGAGTCCCCTAGTGGCACAGCGGGTTAAGGATCTGCTATTGTCACTGCTATGGAGCAGGTTCAGTTCCTGGCCCTGCCAAAGTCGCAGCCAAAAAAGAACAAAGCCAAAAAGCACAAAATTCCTTCCAAAGACTCTTGTCGCATTTGCTGTACTTTCTGTTTTCCTCAGGAAAATGCAGATGCAAGATGCCTCCTTACCACGCAGCCTGTGTGTCTCTGTGTGTGCTTTCTACCTGCAAGCTCAGACCCTCAATTCTGATTGTCTGAGAGCTAAGGTGTTAACAGTACTTGCCTAGCACATAGTAGGTACTTGTTAAATGTCTGTTAAGTAAATAAATGCCATTTGCTAATGACCACGGTTTCTTCTTTTCTGGTAATTTATTTAAAAACTCAGGAGGAAGCAGGAGTTCCCATCGTGGCCCAGCAGAAACAAATCCGACTAGGAACCATGAGGCTGCGGGTTCGATCCCTGGCCTCACTCAGTGGGTTAAGGATCTGGTATTGCCTCGAACTGTGATGTAGGTCACAGACGCAGCTTGGATCCCATGTTGCTGTGGCTGTGGTGTAGGCTGGCAGCTACAGCTCTGATTGGACCCCTAGCCTGGGAACCTCCATATGCTGTGGGTGTGGCCCTAAAAGGACAAAAGACAAAAAAAAAAAAAAAAAAAAAAAAAAAAAAAACCCAGGAGGAGGGAAATTACTTTTATCAGGTGGATGCTGGACACTCCTCCCCACAGCTGTGTGACTTTTACCGTTATTATGTCCACTTTCTAGATGAGAAAACTGTGGCTTAAGAGGTTCAATAATTTGGTCACTCAGCCAAGATGGGGTGGGGCCAGGACACGAACCACATCTGTCTCCTTTGTCCCTGGATGTGAGGAGAGGGAGTAGAGACCCCGGGAGGAGCCCTCTGGCTTCCAGAGGGCAGGGAAGCAGCCCCACACCCTGAGCTGTGAGGCCTTGGCCGCATCTGGCCAACGCTGCCAGTGAAGGTAGATGCTGGTCACAAAACTGCCAACTGCCAACTTCCTTCTAGAGCTGTGTTTCCAAATCCAGCATCAGTCATAACCAAGAAGAAGGTCACTCTGCTCCAGGAGACTTTCTACCCATTTGAAATCAAACAGGCCAGCCCAGCCATTCCAGCCCATGCAGGCCTCAGGCCACACACAGCAGCCATGTAGAGGCTGTGGCTTTGACTGGCCGGGGCCGCCAGAGGCCTGGACATCAGCATCGTGGGAGGGGAGACAGCGGTCTTTGTGGGGATGAGGATGCTGCTCCATTAATGTCCAGCTTCCTGAAAACCACCAAGACACATGACATTTACCCACTGGTTTAGCTGAGGCCTGCTTCCAAAAGGAGCATGAAAGGAGTTCCCATCGTGGCTCAGGGGTTAACGAACTAGGAACTAGGAACCATGAGGTTGCGGATTCCATTCCTGGCCTCGCTCAGTGGGTTAAGGATCTGGCATTGCCGGGAGCTGTGGTGTAGGTCGCAGACAAGGCTCGGATCCCACGTTGCTGTGGCTCTGGCGTAGGCCAGCAGCTAGAGCTCCGATTGGACCCCGAGCCTGGGAACTTCCATATGCCGAAGGAGCAGCCCTAGAAAAAAGGCAAAAAGACTAAATAAATAAATAAATAAATAAATAAGGAGCATGAAAGGCCATCATGCTCGGAATGAGGGGGACAGAAACACCCCGAACCACCAGTTAGTGTAGCAGTGGTGACTGACAGCTTACCCACGTGCCAAGCTCAAGGGTCCCCGTGAATTCTTCCTACTTGCACTGAGGGTTGGACTAAGGTAGGCCTTGCAACGGGGTGGTAGCTTCCCCTGGGGCAGCTCACATTCTGCCTCTACCTGGATGTCCAGGGGACAGGAGCCGACCAGGTCTTGGCCAGAGGCCAGACCTGACCTTGGGCCCCGGAGCACCTCCATGTGCTCTGCAGGAACCCTGGCCCTCTGGTCTGAGCCCACCATCTGGCCATGATGGCTCCCTTTTTTCAGAGCTGCACCCGTGGCATATGGAAGTTCCAGGCTAAGGGTCAAATTTGAGCTACAGCAACGCCAGATCTGAGCTGGATCCTTATCCCACTGAACAGGGCCAGGGATCAAACTCACATCTTCATGGATACTAGTTGGGCTCATTACTGCTGAGCCACAATGAGAATCCCCGTTATGGCCCTTTTTGGGAGACCAGCTCCCAGCCTGGAAGAAAGCAGGCACGCATGGGGGCCTGCCTGGCAGAGGCTTCCAGCCCCGCTGGGGCTTCCTGGGAGCCCTCTGCAAGAAAGAGCCCCGACAGCGATACCTCAGGGTGCCAAGGGAGCCTATCACCTTTCTCTCTTTCCTTCACGGCCCATTCCATGGGGGCTTGAGGGGAGGGGCAGGGAGGCTGGTGAAAGGCCACCTGAGGCTGCTTTTCAACGAAACTATCCATGTTCAGGATAGAATTACTTGTATCAAGTACACAAGACTTTTAATCCACATTGTAATCAAACAGGGCACCATTCTGGGTCACTACAAGCCTGAGATGACAGGGTGACAGATGACCCACTACACTGGCGGGGAAACTGAGGTGCAGGGGAGGATCTGAAGTAATGCATTCAGGCCCAGTAGGCAGTGAGGAATTCAAAGCCCTGAGCTCTAAGGCCAGTTCACACCTTTGCAGAGGGCTGGGTGGGGGCTCAGCTTGTCAGAGAGGGGAAGGTGGCAGGTGGGTGTGGGGGGCTGCTGGAGTCACTACTGTTATCCTTCTCAACTTTAGAGGGTCCTTCTAGCATGAATTGGAATCTACCAAGACCCTGGGGGAATTCGTAGGCCAAGTACACAAAAATATTTCATCATCCAATCATGCCCATGAACTTGAGTTTCTGTCTGCAAAAGCTAGGTAACTTCTCTGGGTCCCTACCCAGACTGGCTAAAGAATTACCAACAAGTTGCCCTGGGGTTCTGCATTTTGCCACCAGCCAAGACCTTTCTGGAAGACACTGGGCTAGTTTGTTGGTTTATTTCTTTTTGCCACACTCATGGCATGTGGAAGTTCCTGGGCCAAGGATCAAACTCAAGCCACAGATGCATCCTGAGCCACAGCTGCAGTAATGCCAGGTCCTTAACTTGCTGCACCACACAGGAACCTCCTGGGCTAGTTTCTTATATATGCCTGTGTCTGCATCTGTAAAAACGAGGCCTATGCTAGTGGCTCCATCTGCATCGGGGGTGGCTGTGCACCTCAGATGAGACAAAGGAGGAGAAAGAATTTTGTTTTGCTAAACAGAAAATGCTAGATCCCCATGAGAGGCAGTAATAGGTCAGGGCCACGGCGGTGCGGTGGCCCTGCACACCTCAGTGGAGAGCCCTGCCCTGGGGGCCAAAGGGCCTGGGCTCTGCCCTCAGAACCACCTTTCTGGGCCTTCGGACGCTTATCCACGAAGCAGAGTTGGAACTCCCTACCTGCCAACGTGTCCTATGCTTTTCCGAGATTGCCTGGCATCGGCTGGGCTGTTCCCCTGGTCTCACTCCCACCCCAGGCCAGGCCCCTGGATACTCTTAGCGGAGGTTGTGCAGCCTCCAGGCATGCCTACCACACCATCTGTCGCCACTCACCCCTCATAGAGCCCACCCCAGCCCACCTGAGCTCCTGGCTGGGGTTCCTGTGGGCACAGGATGGTACATCACTGTTCAGGGTAGAGTGGCTTTTAAGATGAGCTGCCATTTGAGAGAAGGGCTCTGGTTTTTGGTTTTTGTCTTTTGAGGGCCACACCCATGGCATATGGAGGTTCCCAGGCTAGGGGTCCAATCGGAGCTACGGCTGCCGATCTATGCCACAGCCACATGGAATCCTAGCCACATCTATGACCCACACCACAGCTCACAGCAATGCCAGATCCCTAACCCACTAAGCAAGGCCAGGAATCGAACCTGCGTCCTCATGGATACTAGTCGGGTTCATTAACCACTGAGCCACGACAGGAACTCCCAGAAGGGCTCCCCCCATGAGCTAGCTACATTGCTGTGGCTGTGACATAGGCAGCTATAGCTCCAATTCGACCCCTAGCCTGGGAACCTCCACATGCCGTGGGTGAAGCCCCAAAAAGAAAAAGAAAAAAAAAAAGGTACTTTCACCTCTGTGAGCCTCAGTTTCCTCACCAGCAAAATGGGGCAAAAAACATATCTACATCATGGGGACTTTAGACTTAACTTCAATAATCTGTGTAGAGCTTTGCCCACAGGGCACAGAAATGGGAGCTGGTTGTATGTCTCTCTCATTTGTCTCAGCAGGGCCAGGGCCCCTCCAGTGTCTTACTCTAGGCTAACTAACCAAAGGCAGAGGGGACCATCCACCCCTCTCAGAAGGTCCCCCAGACACACTTTAACTCCTGGATGTACTGAGTGTTGGAACAGAGAACCTTCCCCCCAGCCACCTCCTGGGCTTGCTGTACGGCCAGAGGCAGCGTCTCCCTCTTCCGGCCTGAGCCCTGAGCCCAGGAAATGCAGCTTAGCCTTAAAAAGGGGTGCCCGGGGCTGGAGAGCCCCCTCATCAGAAAGGTCAGGATACCTGAGTGACAAAGCCAAGGAAAAACGGGGAGTGAAGGCAGGCTTGGAGGGGCTCTGGCCGTGTCTGTGCCATCCGTACAATCTACTTGGGTGCTTTAGATTTTTGCATTTCCTTTTTCTCCAATTTTCTTTTAAAACTAATATTTGATGCCCCTCCCTCATAGAAGTAACCCCTGGACTGCAGACAGAGAAGACCACGCAGACAAACCCCCCCAAAACTGCCAACTACCACTGATGGACCACTACCTGCTGTCGGCTTGCCTGGTCTTTTTGACATGCATTTTATTTTAATTTTTAAAAATTAGACATCTTGGATATTCTGTTTTGTATTTTGTCTCACCAACCAACCTTTCCCTCTTGGTAAAATTACATTCTATGACAATTAAGTGCTGCAATTATTTCATCCTATGGTTATTCTTTAGTTTATCAAGCTCATCTCAAAGGACATTTGAGCAGCTTCCAATTTCCGATATTACACAAATTTGTATTTCTTTTTGAAAGATATATTTTGATAAGTGGTATCTATAGGTCAAAGTGTGTGCAAATGTAAAACACTGGTTCCGATCAGAGAAGCCACACACAGGCACACGCGCACACCCTGTCCTAAATGGGCCATGCGCAGAGTCGGCCGCGGCGGGTGGGGAGGTGGGGGCGGAGCCAAGAGCGGCTCCCGGGAGGGGCGGGGCCTGCCCGCTAGTCCCCCCCTCCCTCGTGGGCGGTACCCGCCTCGCCCCGCGAGACGAGACGCAGGCGTTCTGGGAGCACACAAACGTGTGGATAATTCAGTACTGATGCCTAAGGACCTGGGGCCGGCCGGCTCCTCTTTGCTTTCCAGGACGGGGACTTAGGGCGTTTGTTCCGCTTCTTCGGAGACCAGACTAGCGAGAGCCCGGGAGGGGCCAGTGCAAAGGCGGGGTCACTTGTTGCGCTGGGGATGGGTGGTCCCTGGGGGCTGGGGTGAAGAGCACTGGATCGCTGTCCAGACAGATACCAAGCCCAGAGGCTGTCAAACAGCCTCTCAAGGCAGACACGAAGGGGAAGCTGATCAGCCTTTAGGCTTCTCACTCCCCCATCAGTTTGCTCCTTTTTTTGGTCTTTTTTAGAGCCACACCCGCACATATGGAGGTTCTAGGGGTGGAACTGGAGTGCAGCCGCCAGCCTGCGCCACAGCCACAGCCACGCCAGATCCCAGCCACATCTGCAACCTACACCATAGCTCATGGCAGCTCCCCATCCTTTACCCACTGAGCGAGGCCAGGGATCCAACCTGCGTCCTCATGGATGCTAGTCAGATTCGTTTTCACTGAGCCCTGACGGGAACCCCACAGCTCCATGTTTATCCACTGTTCTTAAGATTCCCAAGAAAGACGTCCTTTAAGGAAAACTTTCCAGGCTCTAATGCTAAAACATATTTGGGAAAATGACTGCTAGTTTAATTTAGTCCCCCATTTTACAGATGAGAACACTGAGACTAAGTGACAGGAATGATGTGGCCAAGGTAACAGCAGTTAGTAACACTCAGGGATGGAACTAGACACCCGCCCTCAGTCACCCTTCAGGTGTTTGGAAACCTCCATCTGAGGGAAGTGGTCCGTACTGCAGCCCCTTGGTACCCCCCACCTTCCCTCTGCCATCCCAGGGCTTCCAGCCCCTCCTGAGGGTTTTAAGGAGGACACTGCCTGCTCCAGTGCTCTGAGGGCCTGCTCTGACTGACTCCCCTTGGAGCTTTGCCCCCACCAACTCTTCTGCTTCAGTGCTTCTGACCCACCCAGAGCCCACCTCTTCTTCAGGACCCACCTTAAAAGCTGCTCCCTCCAGGAAGCCCTCCCTGACTCCTAGCCCGAAGTGCTTTCTCCTTCCTGCAGCACCTGGACAGGACCTGCTCTCCAGAGGCTGGGGGAGGCCCCTCCTTCCTGGGATCTGGGCCCAGGGCCTAAGCCCTGGTTTGGTGGAAGCCCTGCTTTTCTGATCAGAAGGCCTTGGGAAATCAAGCTGTGGTGGGGTCTGGAGGCTGAGGACTTTCCGTGTGACTCCATCTGTCCTGGGGGCCTTGATGGAAAGAGAGCACTGCCGAGGCGCAGGGTGGAGAGTGGCCTGGGGCGGAGAGAGCAGGAGGAGAGGTGCTGGGCGGCGAAGCTCCCAGAGGATGCTGGGCACGAGCAGAGGGAGAGCCCCAAGGGCGTTACGAGAAGAAGGCACCCAGCACTAAGAGAGGAATCAGAAGTCCCATGTCCACGGGTCCCCAGGCAGACCATACTGGGCTGGGTTCAAACCTGGCTCCTTCAATGCATGGCCCCCATGGTGACCTGGACAAGGGCAGGCTCAGGTCTCAGACAAGCAGGAGTTCAGACTAGCCCATGTCCTGGCTGCTGGCCTCATGCAACAGACCCCATTTCCTGACCTACATGTGGGGGATAATAAGAGCACCCACCTCGGGGGTCTGTGTGGAGCCACATGAGCAAAGCATAGGAGGCGCGGGCACCAGTCAGTGCCTGTGGGGTGATACCCGCTGGGAGTTTCGGTTTCCTGGCCCAGAGTGCGAGGAGGTAGCAGCACCTGCCTTACAGGCCTGCTATTGGGAGAGTGAAGTGAGCCGAGCCTGTGAGGCGATCAGCACGGAGTTCAAGAGCTATCACCTGGTTTTCCTACTTCCGGGGGGCGTGGGCAGTGGGGCCTGCTTTGGGCCCCCCGTGTGGTCAGCCTCGGATGCTGCCAGATGCCCTTGAGGGGCTCTGTGCTGTCAGCCCCTGGGGGGGCCTGCTGAGTAGGGACAGCCTCCCCCCCTCAGAGGCGTGGAGTCTGGGAGAGGGGCGTTGGGGTGCAAAGCAGCCTGAGGCCCCCACCTAGGAAAGTGGGAGTTCAGGTTCTGAAAGCAGAGGAGGGCATGGCACCACCTGTCTTTTCCAGTTCTTCTGGAAAGTGCTCTTGGGCTTGGGGAATCAGAGTCAAACAAGGGGGCCTTCCCCTGGGGTACCCACTAATCTGCACGATGGCCCCCATGACCTGAGTTAGGAGATTCGCTAAGATATTCCTGAGCGCGATCCACAGAAGCCCAGGTACGCTTGGCTCCACAGGAAGAAGGGGCAACCTCCGCCTGGTGGATGGGGGGATGGTGTGGTTAGGCCTGGGTGCCCGAGTGCCTCTACCCCTTCTGCCAGCAGCAATCACAGTACTGCAGGATTTCCTGTTTATGGCGCAACGAGACACTGGAGTAGGCGAGGGGCTGAGAGGGTGGCAGGAGGGATCCCCTCACAGAGCTGCCACGTGGCAGGTTGAGGGTGGCCCTGCCTCATGGAATCACAAGTGGGTCCTGTGATTCCACCGCCTACATCTGGGCAGAGTCAAGGAAGGGCCCTGGGGTCTTTCAAACAAACGAGCCCATCACCTGCTGAACAAGAGTTGCTGTGGGTGGGGAGGACCACGTGGGCAGCCCAGACTTGGTTGTTTAGAGTTCAGATTATCTTTGTTTACGACTGAGAGGACAGAAAGTCGTCCGCAGGTATTAACTGTGCCCACCTGCTTCCAACATTAATTTGCCCATCCAGGGTTCCAGCCAGTGGCGCTGGTAATAGAGGCAATTGCTTTTGAACTTGACAGAGATTGAGAATGGAGCTCTAACACTGGCCCTGTTTCCTCCAAGTGGCTGCTGGGTCACTCCCCACCGGCCTGCCTGCCCCAAAGCCAAGGATGTGTAGTTGTCACCAGGGAACTGGGCAGGGTCCTCCAAATCTGTTGCATGTTTGGGTTGTTCTTCCCCCAAAAGACCCTCTGCCTATGTCTCCCAGCCCAACACAGGGCATCTGCCAGGGCTGCAGCATGATGGCCTTAGGAGAGATACTGAGCAGAACTTCCTGATGAGAGGCATCTGGAACATAAGCAAGGGCATGGCCTCTTTTCCCTAAGTTCTGGAAAGCACTCTTGGGCCTGGGGAATCAGAGGCAAACAAGGGGGCCCTCCCTTCTGGTACCCACTCATCTGCGTGATGCCCCCCATGACCTGAGTCATGAATTCACTAAGATATTCTTCCTTCAAGAGGCTTCTCTGTTTTCAGGACCCAAACTCCCACTTTCCTAGATTGGAGGCACCTCAGAGAGATGGGCTGTCATCTCAATGCCTCCCAGCACCTTCCCCCAAACCCTCAGTCCCATCCCTCCTGTCCCCAGCGGAGGGGCTGGATTTTCCCTGCTGGCCACATCCGCCTCCTGCCACCTCTGAGGCGCTTCTGACACTTATGACCGTTAGTTACAACACGAGTGCCCACTTAGTGTGTGTGTGTTAAAAGCTTCACAGCAACAGACCACTTTACTCCCTCAACAACCGCCCTCGAGATGGGCTCTGTAACCCCGAGTGCTCTAAGACTCTGGGGGTGAGACTCTGTGGAAGGTGGGCCACCCGGCTGTGTCCAGGTTCCCAAGTGTTAGCTCCTTGCCCACCTCCAGCCTCCAGCTAAGAGACCACCTTGGCCAGGCTGGCCCTGGGCACCTTCCCTCCCACAACCCCACCCTGGCCGGCTCACCCTGGCACAGCTGCAGGTTGGCCAGCATCCTGTGTGGCTGAGCCCCGGGAGAGATGGGGGCTGGGGATGGGGCGGGCTGCTCCCAGCCTTCCTGGGGCTCGCAGTCCAGAAGGGCAAGGGGGGAAACCCGGAACGGGCAGGGTCCGGACTCCATCCCTCTTCCCTCCCCTCCCCATCCTACACCACCCCCGCTTCTCTGCCTTCTTATTTCTGTCAGCACCACCAGCATCCAGAGGCTTCCCAGGCTGGAAGCCTGTGTAAACACCACCACTTTCTTATCTTGTCTTTGTCTTTTTAGGGCTATACCCGGGGCACATGGAGGTTCCTAGGCCAGGGGTAGAGTTGGAGCTATAGCTGCCAACCTACACCACAGCCACAGCAACCCGAGATCCGAGCCATATCTGCAACCTACACCACAGCTCATGGTAATGCCAGACCCTTAACCCACGGAGCGAGGCCAGAGATCAAACCCACGTCCTTATGGGTACTAGTCAGGTTCATTACCTCTGAGCCATGATGGGAACTCCCACGACACCACTTTCTTGATGGAAAGCAGCCCTGACTCTCTACAGCTTGGCTCTGAGACGAGGCTTCCAGGAGGGCAAGGCCATCTTCCCTGGGGCACCGACTGTGACCTGGTTCCCTCTCCCCTCGTCTGTCATCCTGCTGACACCACCTTGGTCCAGGGAACCTGAGCCCCCTCTGTCTTTCTGGTCCAAGAACCAGGTTCTTTGCAACACAACCAAGATCAGTGGCTAGACTGGCTAGAACTTTCAAAAGAGAGCTTGTTCAACTCCAGAGGAAACCAACCCAAGAAGCAGAAGTAGCATCAAAGCAAACAAAATGGAAATCTCTCCCACCTTGTCTCGTCCCTGAGGGGTCCCTCTGCAGCCCGGGGCATCCGAGGTCCAGCCCTGCAGGGAGGCTCCTGCTCTCACATTCTCTCCTGTCTCTTCTCCTTAAAGGCTTGTGTGCTGGGTTGCGTCATGGAGCCCCCCAAAGCTATGTCCCCCCACGTCCTAATCCCCAGAACCTGTGAATGTTACCGTATTTGGAAAAAGGGTCTTTGCAGATGTAATCAAGTTAAGGATTTTGAGACAAGGAGATGATCCTGGATTATCCTGGTGGGCCCTAAATCCAGTGACAAGTGTCCTTACAAGAGACACACAGAGGAGACGACGTGGCAGAGGCAGTGGCAGTGGGGTGACAGGGATAGAGATGGAAGTGATGCGTGTACAAGCCCAGGAAAGCCGAGCGCTGCCCGCCACCGTCACAAGCCGGGAGAGAGGGGCCGAGCAGCTTTCCTCCCGGAGTCTCAGGCAGCAGGGCTCTGCCCGCTTGCTTTCCCAGGTCTGGCCCCAGAACCAAAAGAATATATTTCCGGTGTTTTAAGCCAACCAGTTGTGGTCACTTTCTTTCTTTCTTTTTTCGCTTTTTAGGGCCGCACCTGCAGCATATGGAGGTTCCCAGGCTAGGGGTCCAATTGGAGCTATAGCTGCCTGCCTATACCACAGCCACAGCAACGCAGGATCTGAGCCTCATCTGCGACCTACACCACAGCTCACAGCAACGCCAGATCCTTAACCCACTGAGCAAGGCCAAGGATCGAACCCGCATCCTCATGGATCCTAGTCAGATTCGTTTCTGCTAAACGACGACGGGAACTCCCCTTTCGTTCTCTTTTTTCTTTTTCTTTTTTAACAGTAACCTCACAACACAGTTACAGTTGGTATTCTAGAACGCCATCAAGAACATCACCACCACCCACCATAGACTGTTGGCAGCTAAATCTGTCTCTCTGGGCAGATCTCTATTCCCAAGGGTCAGGTCCCTATTCCCAGGGACCTTGTGGACCCCATTCCCCAGCTGATGTCACTGGAACCTCAAAGCCAACGTGTTAGAGACCCCTGACCTGCTCTTTCTCCCAAGCTCCTCCTCCCATGAATGGAACATGAAGGCCTTCCTTGCCCCACATCCAGGCACCCCCAATACCCCCCAGTCCTAGGTCTTTCTGCCTGCGGCTGGCACCCTCGTGCAGGTCCCTGGCAGTTTTCCATGGAAGTAACTGCCTAGCTGACCCCTCCGTTTATACAGCATCACTGCAACGTCGCCCTGCAATACTGAGGTTGGTGAAGATGACACACCCTTCTCAGGCAACTTACTGTGTCTGGTGGTTCAGCAAAAGCTCTCAGGATGCAGCTCCTCCAGACTCCTTCCTTGGCTCTTGGGGGCCGTGTTCCAGTTGGTGGCGACGGCAGTCAGCCTGTCCCAAATGAGGTTCTGCAAGAAACCCCAAGTAGGGACTCCTCAAGCCTCTATCCCCCAATAGGTCACCTCGAAACTCCAGCATAATTATTTATGTTGATCCCCAAACTGCCATAAGTCTCAAAGGTTAGGATTCTTGGCACAATTACCAGCGAGCCACCAATGCTTTATGTCACACGGGTCTGAAGGTTCTGTAACAAAGGCCAGATGTCACATGGGCGTGGTCTGCCGTGACCAGTGACTGTGGCCAGCTGTGGACCTGGCCGTCAGCGGGATGGAGACGGCGGGCGTGGCAGGACCCAGCCAGCCCCTCTTAGCCACCAGCCACACTGGCTTCCGGAAACTGAGCAGCCGCATCGCTCACGTATCGCGTGATTTGGCTCCGCCGACCCCACCCTCTCACCCCTCTGCTCCCTAATGCTTCCCGCCCTTGGGCTTCACTCAACTACTGCAGTGCCCGGAGTGAGGGTGGCTTGCCTCTTCTGGAACACCTGCCTCCACGTCTTTGCCTGGATACTTTCTGCTAATCTTTCCTAACTCAGAGCAGGCCTTGTCTCTGCTGGCAAGCTTTTCCTGATTTCCCTAGTCTTGAGACCCCTTGCCTTAGTCAGCTGGGGCTGCTTTCACAAAATACCGCAGACTGGGTGGCTTACACAACAGGTGTTTATGTCTCCCAGTTCTGGAGGCTGGGAAGTCCCAAGATCAAGGTGCTGGCACATTTGGTGTCTAATGAGGGCTCTCTTCTCTGGGTCCTCACACAGCACGGAGCTGGAGCCCTGGTTTCTCAGGAGGAAACAAATCCCACCCTGTGCTCTCATCTAAACCTAATTACCTCCTAAAGGCCCACCCCCACATTTATCACTTTGGAGATTAGGGCTTCAGCAAATGAATGGGAGACACCACACACCCAGTCCACACCCCTCTGTTTGATTGAACTGGGATCCATTATGTGGTTCATACACAACTGTCCCTTGTTATGTCTCTTATCTCTTTTAGTCAATGTTAGCAAAAATAACCTATTTCAGAGTTCCCACTGAACTGTGGCACAGTAGGTTAAGAATCCAACTGCAGTGGCTTGGGACACTGGTGTGGGTTCGTCCCCAGCCCAGTGCAGTGCGTTAAAGGATCCAGGGTTGCCATAGCTAGGTCATGGTTGTGGCTCAGATTCTATCCCTGGGCCAGGAACTTCCACAGGCCATAGGTGCAGCCATTAAAAAAAAAACAACCATAAGTAAAAAACATTTTATGGGAGTTCCCTGGTGGCTCTGTGGGTTAAGGATCTGGCATTGTCACTGCTGTGGTGCATGTTCGATCCCTGGCCCCAGAACTTCCAAATGCTGCAGGTGCAGCCAAAATAATAATAATAATAATAATAGTACATCTTATGAAAATAACCATTTTCAAAAACAGTACTTCAGAAGAATGGCAGTTGTATATTTTGCAAATCTCTTTAATATCTGGACTCTCCAATTGGCTTCTGCATTCAATTAATCCGTTGTTGTTATGTTGTTTGGTTAAAATACATGAAGAAAATCCTAGGACTTCATGGTCCCCTGAGTCCAGGGTCACACTTATTAGGGGATTCAGAATGGTGATCATCTAATTCTTTTTTTTTGTTTGTCTTTTCTAGGGCCGCACCTGTGGCATATGGAGGTTCCCAGGCTAGGGGTCTAATCAGAGCTGCTGCCACCAGCCTACACCAGAGCCACAGAAACACGGGATCCGAGCCACGTCTGCGACCTACACCACAGCTCACGGCAACACTGGATCCTTAACCCACTGAGCAAGGCCAGGGATCGAACCTACAACCTCATGGTTCCTAGTCGGACTCGTTAACCACTGGGCCACGACGGGAATTCTGCGATTGTCTAATTCTAACCCTCCTTGTTCATTTATTGACAGCACTAATTCCATAAAGAGAGGTCTCCCCACAACTAGTGTTTAATTAACTCGTTGGTACAGTTCACAGAGGAAAGAAAGGCCATACGCTTGATTTTTCTCTTTATTTGCCAGTTTTCCAAAGTGGTTCCTTAATATCCTCCAAAGGGGGTCAGTAAGGGGTTTTTTGGTGGGAAGGGAACGGAATGTCATTGACGGGTTTTAACGCCCTGCAGCTGTTGTCCTCAGTGATGACCACATGGTCTCACCTGTCGTCAGTTGAAGCTTATTCAGGCTGGCTCCTGAGCCCTTTCGCCTCAATCCTATTGCTCCTTGAAAACATCTTTGCTTTTCGATATAAGTTCCAGATTCATCTTGGACATTTTCTGCCCCAGACCTGAAATCCACAATTCCTCCAAAGACACCCATTTCCTTTTAGTGGGAGATAATATTCAGAGTCTGGAATCTGATTGTCAGGGGTGGTTGTTGTTACTGGATTGGTCATTCCTTCTTTTCTTTCCTTTCTTTCTTTCTTTCTTTTTTTTTTTTGTGTGTGTGTCTTTTTAGGGCCACACCCGCAATATAAGCAAGTTCCCAGGCTACAGGTCAAATGAGAGCTACAGCTGCTGGGCCTACACCAGAGCCACAACAATGAGGGATCCTTAACCCATTGAACAAGGCAAGGGATCGAACCTGCAACCTCATGGTTACTAGTCAGATTTGTTTCTACTGTGCCACAATGGGAACTCCCTGGGTTGGTCATTATTTCTAGTCCTTTAAAGTCAGCAGAACTAGGAAATATCATTTGTTTTATGGTCATGCCCTGGGCATGCAAAACTTCCAGGGCCAAATATGAAGCCTGATTCACCACAGTGACAACACTGGATCCTTAACCTGCTGCACCACAAGGGAATTCCAATAAATTTTTTTTTTCCTTTTTAGGGCCTCACTTGTGGCATATGGAGATTCCCAGGCTAAGGGTCAAATCAGAGCTACAGCTGCTGGCCTACACCACAGCCACAGCAACTCAGGATCTGAGCCTCATCTGCCACCTATGCTACAGCTCACGGCAACCCCGGATCCTTAACCCACTGAGCAAGGCCAGGGATCGAACCTCTGTCCTCATGGATACTAGTCAGATTCATTTCCGTTGAGCCATGATGGGAACTCCATTAAAAATGCTAGGATCAGAGTTCCCGTTGTGGCTCAGTGGTTAACGAATCCGACTAGGAACCATGAGTTTTCGGGTTCAATCCCTGGCCTTGATCAGAGGGTTAAGGATCCAGCATTGATGTGAGCTGTGATGTAGGTCCAAGATGTGGCTTGGATCCACATTGCTGTGGCTTTGGCGTAGGCCAGTGGCTACAGCTCTGATTCAACCCCTAGCCTGGGAACCTCCATATGCCACAGGTGTGGCCTTAAAATTAAAGCAAAAAAGAAAAGATATACAATGAAAAAAATCTTTCTGCCCCTTCGTCTTCCCCTTTCCAACAACTTTTATTAGTATCCTGGGTATTGTTTTATAGAGTTAAAATGTAAGCAAATATGAATATAGATTACATTCATTATTATATAACTGTGGTCTACTCTATACATTGCTCAAGCACAGCATCACTCCATAAAATTAACTTAAAGTCATCTTCATTCTTTTTTACAGCTGCTTAGAATTCATTTAATGAAAGTAGCAAAAGTTATTTAACCAATTCCCTACTGATCGACATTTGGTTGTTGCATATGTTTTCCTATTACAAATGGTTTACACTTAATTTTGTTTCATAATTTCATATAGTATTATAGTTCCATACAAAACAAAGTATATCAATTAAATCTAGCATCCATCTGCATTCCCTTCAGCCTGTAAACGCCCTACCCTTATAAGTAATCATTAAAAAAAAAAAAATTGGTATGGGATTTTTCTTCCATTAATAAAAAAGAAGCAGGAGTTCCCATCATGGCTCAGTGGTTAATGAATCCGACTAGGAACCATGAGGTTGCAGGTTTGATCCCTGGCCTCGCTCAGTGGGTTAAGGATCCGGCCTTGCTGTGAGCTGCAGTGTAGGTCACAGACGTGGCTCGGATCCCGAGTTGCTGCAGCTGTGGTGCAGGCCAGCAGTTACAGCTCGGATTAGACCCCTAGCCTGGGAACCTCCATATGCTGTGGGTGCAGCCCTAAAAAGACAAAAAAAACCCAAAAAACTTTTATGTAATATATCTGGGAGATCACTCTATATCTATCTATAGAAGTAGAGACATTCTTCATTCCTTTTATTTTTTGACAGTTGCATTATGTAAATATATCATGCTTTATTCAATTGCTCCCTTGTGGTGGCCATTTGAATTGTTTCCAATATTTTGCTGTTACAAAGAGTTGTCAGGTGTGTTTCCAAAACGCCAGGAACAATCAAGTCTGGTATTTTAGAGGTTCTGTATTCACAGCCCTGCTCTGTATAAGCCACCAGGTGCTCCTTTTAGAACATAGCCCGGATTTCAGAGAAATTCCCCTCATCAGCCTGTCCAGCGCCAAGGATTGATGCTTGAGCAAGTTATTGAAGCACAGACTGGACCTCAGCGAGGCCAAGAGCGCTTGAGGAGGTTTGGACACCAACTGCCCAACTGGGAGTCTCCATGTTGGAAAGGGGACCGGAGATTCGATCAGAGCTTCTGTCTTAGGAAGCATGAGTTCCTTTATAGACGGAGGAAAGTCACAAGTGCTCTGGCTGTACCCACATGGCCCTGGAATTTGCTCCATCAGAGGACTCTCAGGACCCAGGGTTCAGCTGAGGAGACAAACTCCCGTCAGCCTGTTTCCCTGCCACGAAGGCCAAAGCAGCCTGGTAAAACCCTGTGAAATGATTCTTGTAGGCTATTAAATAAGGTTTTTTTCCTCCATCATGCTATTTATGTACTCAACCTTTTTTTTTTTTTTTTGGCATATAAGGTGCAAAGGTACATTTCCTCTTACTCATGTTAAGTGTCAAAATAGGAATTAAAGATGTTTCATGGTAGGTGTCTTGCAAAGCGTGTGTGTGCTTGTGTGTGTGTGCATGTCTCATACTGGTGTGTGAGTCAGCCCCAAACGGATGATTTTATGAATGAGATTCTAACCAGGATGATGCAAGGCAGCTTCAGGAGATGAGATGCCCACCTGAGAAGGAGGGGCCGTTACTGGACTGTCTTCCTTCCAGGAGGAGAAGGAATTGGCCAGGAATTTTGAACACATGGCTCTGTCAGCTCACGGGAGTGGGTAGGGAGCTGCCAGAGGGAGCGCAGAGAGGCTGGTGTTGATGTTCCAGAAAAGTGAGAAAAGGGATGTGGTCGATGACTGCCCAGCCAGCCAGGCACAAATTATTCATGGGGAGGTATAGAGTCTGGTGGAAAGAGCCCTGGGCTGGCAATAAGGAGTTTGGTGTGTGACCTTGGTTGGGTTCTGTTTGGCCTTGAGCAAGTCACTTAAACTCTGTGCCTGAGCACACCGGCCTGCTCATGTCCCACAGGGCAGGAACCTACCCCTGTGTCTCACAGGACCGAGTGGATACCTAGGCACAAGAGGGCAACACCTCCTTTCTGCAACAAGGCAGGATATAGAGACAGATGGGGAGTCCCCACTGTGGCTCAATGGCTTAAGAACCCAACACTGTCTCTGTGAGGATGTAGGTTTGATCCCTGGCCTCGTGCAGTGGCTAAGGATCCGGTGTTGCCATGAGCTGTGGTGTAGGTTACAGATGCAGCTCAGATCTAGCGTTGCTGTGGCTGTGGTGTAGGCCGGCAGCTGTAGCTCAGGTTTGACCCCTCGCCTGGAAACTTCCATACGGTATGGGCGTGGCCCTAAAAAACAACAACAAAAGAAAAAAACAACAAAAAAAGACACAGACAGACCAATAAAAGCAAGGCATCTGGGCAGACAGTGAGGCCCAGCCCAGGAACACCACATGCCTCAGGATCCCAGGAACCACTTGACCGGGCTCTGGACAGGATGGGGGGCCTGGGGGATGCTGAGCAACCTGGGAAGAGCCAGGACTGTCCAGAATGGAGGCCCTGGCAGGAACTCAGGCCATTTTCCTTGCAAAAATGAAATTCACACCCGAGGCAGTATCAGTGCAGCGCAGTCAGCTGAGCACGGCTGCGTCCGGGGAGGCTGGCGACCACGTCACATGGCAACACTAGACAGGGATCCGCCTCCGTCTCGCCGCTCTGAGTTCTCAGAACGTGGGGGCCAGTTGTCTCCGCAGACCGGGCTGGCCTTTCCCCAGGGCTTTTGCCGGGGCCAAGGCAGGGGTGAACACGGGCTCCAGAACCCCCACCCCGATGCACCTGGGCCCAGCCCAGCACATGCATTAGTAATGGCCACCGATCCTGCTGGCCCTGCGCCCTGTTTCCAGAGTGGGGCAGTAACCCGAGCCCAGGTGGCCCCGGCTTTCCAGACTCTACCCGACGGTGGGGCCATCAGATACCTCTTCTTTTCCTGGTTCTTGATCTCCGCCTCAAAATGAAAAGCAAAGATGGAGTTCTCTTGTCCTGCAGGAGGTTAAGGATCTAGCGTTGTCCCTGCAGCAGCTTGGTTGGCTGCTGCAGCATAGGTTCAATCCCTGGCCTGGAAACCTGGGAACGTCCACATGCCAAGGGAGCTGCCAAAAGAAAAGAAAAAGAAATTCTTTTTCCTCTGACGTCATGAGTGTTTGCTGTTCGCATTGTTGGCACCTTGGCTGGGGTGCAAGGCCTTCCTGGGCTGGGCCTGGTTTCCTAACCTGCAGTGTTAATGTCTCTTCTGAGCCTGGAGTTCCGGGGCTCTGGGCCTTGGTCGGGGGGGACAGCGGGCGTGAGGACACAGCCAGAGGCAGGCCACGGCAGGCTAACTATGTGTGCCAAAGAGCAGCTGTGGCCCAGTGTCAGGGGTCCTGAGAGGGTGTCCTGGACCTATGGTAAGATGCAAGGAGAGGGGCAGGAGGCAGCATGATGCAGCAGCCGGGGTGCAGGCGCTGCTCATGCCCCAACCATTCTCGGCCCAGGTGGAGGGAGGAAGGAGGCCCTGGGAGGCTCATCTCACCCTGGCCCTGCAGGAAGCTCCCCTTCCCTTCCTAGAGGCTGAGGATGGGGCCCCACCTCTCCCCCCCAACCTCCCTTCACTCCCACAGCCGCTCAGTCCTGAGGCCTGTGACCTGTCTCTGGCAGCTGTCCTTGGGTGGAAGGTCCTGGCCACCCTAAAATGCCTCCCCTGGAGTTCCCATGGCGGCTCAGCAGTAACAAACCTGACTAGCATCCATGAGGATGCGGGTTCGATCCCTGGCCTTGCTCAGTGGGTTAAGGATCCAGAATTGCTGTGAGCTGTGGTGGAGGTTGCAGATGCAGCTCAGATCCCACATGGCTGTGGCTACAGCTCTGATCGACCCCTAGCCTGGGAACCTCCATATGCCATGGATGTGGCCCTAAAAAGAAAACAAGGCCCAAATGCCTCTCCTAGGAGCCCTGTCACCCTCCCTGTGAGGGCGCTGTTACCTGAACCCACATCACACTGGTGAAAAAACCACCTCCAGGAATACGGCCATCGGTGAGGGGACGAATAGATGGGCCTGGGCAGGAAGGGAGGCTTTGCGGGGAGGGGCCATATCCTAGGTGGAGCAGGTGGGGGCTGGGACAGCGGGACAGCACTGAGAAAGGGCAGACAGGACGGAAGGGGAGAGCGGGGCCAGCCCGGGATCCTTGGGTGACCGTCTGTGTGACCTCAGAGAAACCGAGACCCCAAGGACCGTTAGCCCCCGTGGCCCTGAGTGGCTCTCAAGATTGCTCCAAACAGGGCTACCTTCACCCGTGGAAGTTGATGTCTGGGGCCACAGCGGGTGTGGGCTGGGGACAGAGACACGGGTTTGGGGGAAGATGATCAGAATGGTTTTCTCTGGCTGAAGCTTTCCCAAGAGCCCAGAGCGTCAACTGACAGCCCAACGCCAGGCCCCAGGGGTCAGGACTGTCACCTGGCTGGCCCCGCCCCAGTGCCCACCTTGCCTACGGCTTGAGGCTGCCCAGGACCACCACCCCAGGGAGAACTGGGTGCCAGAGTGACCAGCAGACTGACGGTGGGCACTGAGGCCCTGGACCAAGGTGAGGATACAGTTCACCCTCGGGGCTTGATTCTTGTTGGCCCAACCAGGCCCCTCGGGGCTTGATTCTTGTTGGCCCAACCAGGCCCCTGGGCAGGAAGGAGGGTGTCAGGGAGAGTGTGCACCAGCCCAGCCAGGCTCAGAGACCTGGCAGCAAGCAAGTGGTGGGTTCCCTCCCTGGAGGCTCAGGCCACCCCTGTCCCCAGCTTCCCAGGCAGCCGGCAGAGCAGCCTGCATTTCTAGCACCCACCACGGCCCTGCCAGTGCCGTCACGGCTGAGAGGCAGCCTCTGAATAATTCAGCAGCGCTGGGTATCTTGATTCCCCGTGGGAGGCCAATGAGAGGCCCCTCTGCCCTCCACCTGGGCAGCAAACAGATCCCGGGCCTCCCCAGAGCTTCTCCACACCCTGGAGGGTCTCACTAGCCCCCTCACCAGGTCCAAACCCGCTCCCCCAGCCCTGCCTTCCCTACAGCTGGGACCCTGCCAGAGCCGGCTTCAGTCTCCCTCTCCTCCGACCCACATAGCTCAGAAACCCCTTTATATGAGATCCACCTGCCTGGCCTCTACCCTGTTCCAAGGCAACACTATCCTGGACGGGTCACAGCCCCTGGCTGGGCTCCCTGTCTGCAGAATGGCACCCACGGGCTCTGGCCACGATTTCTCAGAACCCAGGTTTGCCTTTTCCTCCCCAGCTTCAGCCGCATTTGCATTCATCTCAGGATCAGGTCCCGCTTCCTGCCCTGATTCTGCAGCCCCATCTGCACCTGCACCTCCACCCTGGACCCTTCACCTCACACGGCAGGCTGCACCGTGTTCCCCTTAGGCTGTTTCAGGTTCCAGGCTCCCCATAGGCTGTTCCAGCCTCTCTGGGTTTATTGAGGCCTCTTCCTCCTCCTGGGATATTGCCCTCCCCACCCCCACCCTGCCTCACCTCCCCAGCTGCCGCTCAGCTCTGAAGACACAGCTGTGGAACCTTCCCCCAAAGGCTCCACGTCCCCTGGCCTGTGGCCCCATCACAGCCCTTTCCGAAGGGTTTATAACTATCCAGTCCTGTGTCTGTCTTTCCCACCAGAGTATGGCATATATGTGTCGACCAAAAGAAATGCACAACCTAAAATTTGAGAGTTACTTTTTCTTTTTGCTTTTTAGGACCGTACTGGTGGCATATGGAAGTTCCCAGGCTAGGGGTCAAATGGGAGCTATAGCTGCCAGCCACAGCCACAGCCACAGCAGCAGGGGATCCAAGCTGCGACGGCGACCTACACCACAGCTCACAGCAACGCCAGACCCCCAACCCACTGAGCAAGGCCAGGGATCGAACCCGCATCCTCATGGATTCTAGCTGGATTTGCTTCCACTGAGCCACAGTGGGTACTCCAAGGGTTACATTTTATTTGGTGGACAAAACTGAGGACTTAAGCCGGGGAGGCAGCATCTCAAGTAACCCTGAGAAAACGGCTCCAAGGAGGCGAGGGGGGAGCTAGGATTCCATGAGGTTTGCGGCAAAGGGCAGGTGGTAGGAACAAAAGATTACTGCTAGTAACAGAAAACTAGACATTTCCAGTTAAGGAATTTAGCACTTTTCTGTGCATGGACGATGCAAAGGCCTGTGCGCAGCGAAACCATGCCTGTGATATGCAGCCCAGCTGTCTGCGGCCAGGCTCCTGTGTTTTCACCTCCTGAGTTCCCTCTGGGCTCACTGTCAGGAGTGGCTGCAGTCTGATGGCTGTTAGATGGCAGGTGTTCTCTGTGTCCTTCCTGAGCTCCCTCAGGGCTCACCTGCTCACCCTTGGAGGTGGCAGCAACTGCTGATGACTGTGACATCTTTTGTTTACTGACTCGGCAGGCCATATTTTATTTCTCATATATTTACTTGCTTTTCATTATGTGTTTATTAGGTAGTCTACCCTTTTTCTTTACATTTTTATTCTTTTTTTGGTTAAAGTACACATAATATAGATGTACCATTTTAACTATTTTTCAGTGTAAAATTCAGTGGTATTCAGTATGGTCACAATACTGTACAGCCATCGTCACTGTCCATTTCTGGTGGGTTTTTTTTTTTGTTTTTTTTGTTTTTTTTTTTTTGGTCTCTTTAGGGCTGCACCTACAGCATACGGAGGTTCCCAGGTTAGGGGTCCAATTGGAGCTACAGCTGCCAGCCTACACCACAGCCCCAGCAATGCCAGATCCGAGCAGTGTTTGTGACCTACACCACAGTTCACGGCAATGCCGGATCCTTAACCCACTGAGTGAGGCCAGGGATCGAACCTGTGTCCTCCATGAGGACAAATACTAGTCAGATTGTTTCCGCTGAGCCATGACAGAGCTTGATCACTGGATGGTATGGTACGATTGTTTAGTTTTACAAGAAAAAGCCAAGAGATTTACTTCTCACTGTATAATTGTAACTTTGTGAAATGTTGTACTGTGTTACTAATTCAAAAATATTTTTTAAAAACTAAACATTGCTCCCAAATGAAAAGACTAAATGCAGTAAAATGTGCATTTTACTATTGTCCCTAAATGTATTTAAATATCTTTGCAATCCTTATGAAAATCTCAGCACAGTTATATGGATCTTGATAAAATGCATCTATAATTTACTTGGAAATGTGAATAGGTAATAATTTCAGATTTTTATTACTTCAAAAATGTCCAAGGAGTTCTCATCATGGCTCAGTGGTTAAGGAACCCGACTAGTATCCATGACGTTGCAGGTTTGATCCCTGGCCTTGCTCAGTGGGTTAAGGATCCAGCGTTGCAGTGAGCTGTGGTGTAGGTCGCAGATGCAGCTCAGATCCCGAGTTGCTGTGGCTGTAGCTCCAATTCAACCCCTAGCCTGGGAACTTCCATATGCCGCACGTTCGGCCCTAAAAAGACATAAAAAAAAAAAAAATGTGGCCCAGTCCTAAAGGATGTCTTATACCATCAGAATGTATGATAAAGCAACCGTATTTTATTATTTATTCATCTTGGCCGCGCCTGTGGAAGTTCCTGGGCCAAGGATCAAACCTGAGCCACAGCAGCGACAACACCTGATCCTTAACCTGCTGAGCCATCAGGGAACTTTGAAACAACAGTATTTTAAATAATATGGCGCCAAGCAAAAGTAGGAGCGTCAATAAATGAAACAAAATGACAAGTTTGGAAATAGATCTAATGAACATAAATATTTGATGAGATAAAAATTTTAAAAGCAAGCAGTTAGGCGAGGAGAATCTCTCTCTTTCTCCCAAGGTAACCTCATTTAATTCCATGGGCTTTCAATGCTACCTTATCTGCCGGCCAATGACTCCCCAACTGGACTTTTCCACGAGGCCTTGCACCTGGCCACCAGCCTCACTTTTACAACTTCCTACCTGACATTTCCACTTGCTGAGCGATCCCCTTTCACTCCCATGTCCTCTCTCCCCAAGCTCCTCTCCCTCCACCTTCCCCATGGCAGGAGGTGGAATCCTAATTACCCAGTTCCTCAAGGAGAAACCCATGCTCCATCCTTAACTGTCCCCTTCCCAGCACATCCAGTCCACAGCAAGCCTTCCCCCTCCACCGCCCAACCCTGGCCCAGGCCACCACGTTTCTGGCTTGGATTCTGGCACCGACCTCTGCCTTCCACGCGTGGCCAGACTATATATATGCAATATTTCCCACTCGGTGGCCAGACATATATATATGCAATACTTCCCACATCCACTTTCCTCATTTCCCAGTTGGTGGCCAGACCTATATATACACAATATCTCCCACATCCACTTTCCCCACTGCCCGGCTCCCACTGCACACTCCCGTCTATGGGAATTTTAAGGTGTGTTGCCTCTGGATATGAAAAGCTGCAGGGATGCAAAGAGGCTTCTGAGAGCTGAGCTGGGGAAGGACGTTGAGGGTCTGCTCTTCAGCATGTTAACTTTCACTTTAAACCTGTTTTTCAGTAGGGCAATTTCCTCTTGGTTGTGGCTTGTGCCCCGTTGCCTTGCTCTTTCCCTAGCAAAATCCTCCAGTCTGCTCAGCTGGGAGAGGATCAGTGGCCCGGCTGCACAGAATTGGGAGATCTAGGTGTTCAACACAAACTTTCAACCTCTTTTCCTGTTACAGCCCTTCTTTCACCCCCAGGATCAAAGGAACCTGGAGCCACCAACCACTGAGGGGGTTCAAGGAGTGAGGTTACCTGCATGGTCCATTTGTCATCTTAACTGGAGGCCATCATCTTCTATGAAGACTTTGGCTTAAACCTGTTCTTTTATCTGTATTTTCTTTTTTTTTTTTTTTTTTGTCTTTTTGTCTTTTTTGTTGTTGTTGTTGTTGTTGTTGCTATTTCTTGGGCCGCTCCCGCGGCATATGGAGGTTCCCAGGCCAGGGGTCGAATCGGAGCTGTAGCCACCGGCCTACGCCAGAGGCACAGCAACGCAGGATCCGAGCCGCGTCTGCAACCTACACCACAGCTCACGCCAACGCCGGATCGTTAACCCACTGAGCAAGGGCAGGGACCGAACCCGCAACCTCATGGTTCCTAGTCGGATTCATTAACCACTGCGCCACGACGGGAACTCCTGTATTTTCTTAAGTCTTTTTTTTTTCCCCTTGTCTTTTTAGGGCCACACCCTCGGCATATGGAGGTTCCCAGGGAAGGGGTCGAATTGGAGCTGTAGCTCTAGCTGTTGGCTGTTGGTCTACATCACAGCCACAGCAATGTGGATCTGAGCCAAGTCTGAGACCTACACCACAGCTCACAGCAACGCTGGATCCTTAACCCACTGAGCGAGGCCAGGGATCCAACTCGCATCCTCATGGTTCCTAGTCAGATTCATTTCCGCTGAACCAGGACAGGAACTCCTGTAGGTCTGTCTTCTAAGACCCATGGTATGGCTATTTCAGATTCTATGCAAATATGGTAACCTTGGACTTGTAATTGCATCTTCTGCTTTCTTCACTTGGACATTGAAGGTGCCTATTAGGAGTCTTTTTTTTTTTTTTTTTTTTTTTTTGCTATTTCTTGGGCTGCCCCTGCGGCATATGGAGATTCCCAGGCTAGGGGTCGAATCAGAGCCATAGCCACCAGCCTACGCCAGAGCCACAGCAACGCGGGATCCGAGCCGCGTCTGCAACCTACACCACAGCTCACAGCAACGCCGGATCCTTAACCCACTGAGCAAGGGCAGGGACCGAACCCGCAACCTCATGGTTCCTAGTCGGATTCGTTAACCACTGCGCCACGACGGGAACTCCCCTATTAGGATTCTTGATCGCAAACGACAGAAGCCAGAGTAACATGAGTCAACAAAAAAGGTTTTTTACATTCTCATCTAGAGGGACGGGTCAGGGAGGAGTTTTTCAAGCAGGACCTCCCAGCCCTGCTCCAGGCTTCTCTCCTGCCAGTTTAGAAACCCCAGAGGGAAAGGTCTTTTCTTTCTCTGGGATCAGCAGAAGTCCCAGCCAAGGGTTCCTCGCTGAACTCAGAGCAGGGCACCTGATTGGCTGGCAAGGTCAAAGGGGGCCACCTGATTGGCTGGCAGGGTCAACGTGGGTCTCTTAAAAACCTCGTCTAGGAGAATGAGGGAGGAGGGTAGATTCCCCAACAGCCAGCTTAGGGGCACTGATACCAGAAGTAGAAGGAGCAGATGCTGGGCAGGCAAGAGTAACAGGTGTCCACTATGGATGTTCACACCAGCCTCATAGCCTTGCTGTAAATTAAACCCTTAGCTCTGATGCCCGGATCCTTAAAACATTAGTTGTTGTTGCTGCTCTTTTTGCCATAATTAACAGGGAGGCTTTGTGGCTTGCCATTTTATCCCTAAGAACTAATTCCTTAGCCAGAGACATAAACAGGCACAGAGCTGTAGTTGCCCTCCGCTCTGTGAGACACACAGCTGGCATGGAGGCTGAATAAGGTCCCCGGATCTCATGCTCCTCTTGTCAGAGGGGCCTCCTTTTCTAATCAAGCGGAGGCCCAGTTCATCCCTGGCAGCCCTCCTGCACACCTTGGCCTCATCCTTTCTGCTAAAGGGACACACATAGAACACTTTGCTGCTTATTTATCTCCTATCTTGGAGGGACTACGCAGAGTGTGGGAGTCACTGCATTTGCTTTTTGCTCTAATAAATTATAAACTGCTTGTGACCAGGGTCTGGGTCTCTTATCTTCAGCTACACCCCCTTCTTCCCTGACCCACAATGCAAATCTGGGCACACAGAAGGATCCAGTAAGTACCAGGCAAACGAGGTCTCTAGCTGTACCATGGCCTGGAGGGACACCAGATCATAGCACATTTGGGCCTCCTCTGCCAGTTAGGAATTGAGCTAAGCTGCCAGGACAGGCAGAGACTGCTCTGTGTGTCCCTGAGGCTAATCTTCCCTATTCCTTACTGATAGAACTCCACTGCTTTGGAAAACCCCAACTTTTAAAATATAAATCTCAATATTTTTTACATAATAGCAGGACTTTAAAAAAATATCTATCATGGGAGTTCCCGTCGTGGCGCAGTGGTTAACGAATCCGACTAGGAACCATGAGGTTGCGGGTTCGGTCCCTGCCCTTGCTCAGTGGGTTAACGATCCGGCGTTGCCCTGAGCTGTGGTGTAGGTTGCAGACGCAGCTCAGATCCTGCGTTGCTGTGGCTCTGGCGTAGGCCAGTGGCTACAGCTCCGATTGGACCCCTAGCCTGGGAACCTCCATATGCCGCAGGTGTGGCCCAAAGAAATAGCAAAAAGACAAAAAAAAAAAAAAAAAATCTATCATGAAAAATTTATACCCTTCTCAAAAGTAGAGAGAACGGTATAATGAAATCTCATGCAGCCATCGCTCTGCTTCAACAATTGGTTAAGAGGGCCGGTTCTGTTTCATCTATTACCTCCCCTCCCACCACTAGGTTCTGGATTTTTTTGTTGGTTTGTTTTTTGGCTGCATCTGCAGCATGTGGACGTTCCCAGGCCAAGGATGGAATCCGCACTACATCAGTGACACAGGCTGATGCAGTGACAAGGCAGAATCCTTAACCCGTTGCACCACAAGGGAACTCTGACCACTGGGTTATTTTGAAACAAATCCAAATATCATACTATTTCATCCATCAATTCAAAATGTATTTCTAAAAGTTAGTCTTTGAACACACACACACACAACACACACACACACACACACACACACACGCATATATATGTTCACACATACAACATAAACACAATACCTTTCTTGGAGTTCCCATCATGGCCCAGTGGAAAAGAAGCCGACTAGGAACCCTGAGGTTGCAGGTTCAATCCCTGGCCACGCTCAGTGGGTCAAGGACCTGGTGTTGCCATGAGCTGTGGTATAGGTCGCAGACGCGGCTTGGATCTGGCATGGCTGTGGCTGTGGCTGTGGTGTAGGCCTGCAGTGGTAGCTCCGATTTGTTTTTTTTGTTTTTTGTTTTTTGGTCATTTTGCCATTTCTAGGGCTGCTCCCGCAGCACATGGAGGTTCCCAGGCTAAGGGTCCAACCGGAGCTGTAGCCACCGGCCCACGCTACAGCCACAGCAACACAGGATCCAAGCTGCATCTGCGACCCACACCACAGCTCATGGCAACGCTGGATCCTTAACCCACTGAGCAAGGCCAGGGATCAAACCTGCAACCCCATGGTTCCTAGTCAGATTTTCTAACCACTGCACCACGACGGGAACTCCTATAGCTCCAATTTGACCCCTAGCCTGGGAACATCCATATGCCGCGAGTGCGGCCCTAAAAAGGAAAAAACAAAAACAAAAAACAACCAAACAAACAAAAAATCCATAATATCTTTCTCACCTATAAAAAAGTATAGATTTGTTAATATCACATATCCAGTCATTGTTCAAATTTCCCCAATTTGCCTCATAATTTTTATTTATTTATTTTACTTTTTGGGCTGCTCCACACCATACACAGTTCCCAGGCGGGGATCAGTCTGAGCTGCAGTTGTGACCTAAGCTGCAGCTACAGCAACGCCAGATCCTTAACCCACTGTGCCAGGCTGGGGTGAACCTAGGTCCCAGTGCTCCCAAGATGCCACTGATCCCGTTGTGCCACAGGAGGAACTCCTAAAATAAATCTTGAGATAAGCTGTTCAGTGCTAACACATGGTCATAGTTATAGCTGTATAACTAATTACACCCCAAACTTAAAGGTTTACAACTACAAACAGTGCTTCTCTGTTTCAGTTTCTGAGCATCAGGAATCTGGGATTCAGGAGGCCTCGGCTGCAGTTATTCCTTGCTTGACTCCGTCTGGAGGAGCCACTGGTTTAGGGCTTCAATTTTTAGCCGGGTGAGTCCCTCCAAAGGGCAGCTCAGATCATATCAACTGACTTCCTCCAGAGCGAGAGAGCCGAGACAGCAAGGGAGCAAGACAGAGTTTACAGTGAAGGCTGCGGTCTTCCACTCCATCTCAGAAGCTACACCACCTGGGCCTTTCTTATCCTTCCTGCCCCTTTCTCCTGCCCTTGTACCCCAGACCCCCATCAATCCTGCCCTTCTGCCCTGCCCCATCTGCCCCTGCAGCCTGTGCCACTGTCCCTTCTTGCTCAGCCCTCTTGCTTCTGGAGAACACTTTGGGTCCCTGTCCACTCCTGTGTCTCTCCCTTTCCTCTGTGGTTTTGCTTTGTGCCTCTGATGCCTGATGACTTGGTCCAAAGCCACTATTCCACTCTAAACCTCCAGGTCAACCAGAACTTGAGACCCATCCACCTTCATCTTCCCACCAGGTCCACTCCCATCATCCTTGCACACCCCTGGCCAATCCCTTACCTGAGCTGCCCGGGGCCTTTCTCTCTTTATCCAGGTCCTTCCCATCCAGCCAGGCCTTGATCAAGCTCCCTCTTCCAGGAAGCCCCCTTCTTGTGGTTTGTAGTTCTTTCATGACCTTTATTCCCCTCTGCCCAAAAGGTCAGCTGGGGCGGCGGGCACAGCCAGCCCCTCCCAGGACTAGTGGACACCTTGACAGGGAGCGCATCACCTTGGGAGCCTTTGGGGCCTCCATGCTGAACTCCAGGTCTGCTCTGGGAACTCTTCCCCTGCAGGCATCACATGACATCCCTCTTCTCTGGGTCCCCACCCACTAGGACAGGGCCCTGGCTTCTGCTGGGACTGTTTCATCTTTGTTAATGCAGAGGAGAGATAGTTTGGTTCATGGCAGGTGGGGGCAGCCAGCTGGGATGGCTTTGCTCTGGCCGGGTCACTCCGGCTACCAGTGGCTCCTGAGGCCTGGTCTCCAGAGTCCCTCGGCTTCTCTCCTTTTCCAAGTCGCCAGGAATTCTGCGGCGCCTTCTTGACCTTCCAACAAATCTCTGCTTGTGCACTCACATCTGTCACTGGCTGCCAGGAGCCACGGCAGTGGGAAGTCAGGCTGGGAGGCTCTGGCTCCTACTGAGATGGGCAAGGGTGGGGAGGGTGGGGATGGGGGAAAGGGGCTGGAGGCTTATCTTTGGCATCCTCGTCTCTTTTTCTTTCTTTCTTTTTTTTTTTTTTTTTTTTTTTTTTTGTCTTTTTTGCTATTTCTTGGGCTGCTGCCACGGCATATGGAGGTTCCCAGGCCAGGGGTCGAATCGGAGCTGTAGCCACCGGCCTACGCCAGAGCCACAGCAACGCGGGATCCGAGCTGCGTCTGCAACCTACACCACAGCTCACGGCAACGCCGGATCGTTAACCCACTGAGCAAGGGCAGGGATCGAACCTGCAACCTCATGGTTCCTAGTCGGATTCGTTAACCACTGCGCCACGACGGGAACTCCCTCCGCTGTTTTTTCTTTCTGGCAACTGCAGGGTACCGCGGTGGGGATAAGGGGTCCCTGGTGACCGAGACGCCGCGAGGCCTCCGGGTTTCACCTGGGCCAGCTGGGTGAAGGGCGGGTCGGCCCGTGAGCCGGGGCCGCAGCGTGAGGCTCGCGCGCCCTCTGGTGCCCGAGGCGGGACTGGCTAAGGTGGCCGGGTTGGGCCGCGCCCCTCTGGCCGGTCTCCAATCCTGCGCCTCGGGTCCTGAGCCCCCACCCGCACCCAGAAGAGACTCCAGACTCTTCTGTCTGTCATCTCCGCGGCGGGGACCTGCGAGCCCTCGGAGTGACTGCAGCGTGAGGTCGCGGGCTCCAGCCAACGGCGCGCGCACAGGACCCGGGGCGCCCTGGAGTCCTGGAAGCCACGCCTCGGGGCCGCACCGGATGGACCCCGAGGGTCCCCACAACCCCGGCCGCCGCCTCGTTCGCCCACGACTGTGGCGTCCGCGCGCGGTAACAGAAGTGGGTGCAGGCTCTGGACTGTACGCGGGGACCCCGGGACCCCAGTATATTCTCTGTGGAGTGTGAGGTTCTGGGTTCTACTCCAAATCCCCGACAAAGGTCGCTTTTGTGACTTCTTTTCTTCTAAAAATTCTCACTCCACCTAGAGGCGTCCTGGGCTGCACCGTCCAGGAGGTGCCACCAGCCGCTTGAGCCAGTCAATGTGATGACGGAGGAACTGAATTTTTCATCTTATTTAATTGTAATTAATTTAAATTCAAAAACAAGCAGTGTAAAAATTTCTGTAAACATTGATTTTTTTTTTTTTTAAAGAAATGTGGCTTCTAGATGGATAAAAGGTCCTACTCTATAGCACAGGGAACTATATCCAATCCATATATATATAACTGGGTCACTGTGCTGCAGAAATTGGCACAATACTGTAAATCAACTATGCTGTAATAAAAAAGAAATCAATAGCAAATAAAAAATAAAAAAAGAATGGACATTTTTAAAAAGCAAGTTGATTTTTCCTGGCATAGACCATGATAGAAAGAATATTACAGAAGTTCCCATCATGGTTCAGCAGTTAACGAATCCAACTAGATCCATGAGAATGCAGGTTCAATCTCTGGCCTTGCTCAATGGGTTAAGGATCTGGCATTGCCATGAGCTGTGGTGTAGGTTGCAGACAAGGCTCAGATCTGACATTGCCGTGTCTGAGGTGTAGGCTGGCGGCTACAGCTCCTATTCAACCCTTAGCCTGGGAATCTCCATGTGCTGTGGGTACAGTCCTAAAAAGACCAAAAAAAAAAAAAAAAAAAAAAAAGATTAAAAAAAGTATGTATATATAGGAGTTCCTGTTGTGTCTCAGTGGTTAACGAATCCGACTAGGAACCATGAGGCTGTGGTGTAGGCCAGCAGCTGTAGCTCTGATTGGACCCCTAGCCTGGGAACCTCCATATGCCATGGGTGCAGCCCTAGAAAAGACAAAAAAAAAAAAAAGAATGTGTATATATATTATATACAAATGACAGTCACTTTGCTGTACAGCAGAAATTGGCACACTGTAAATCAACTATAGTTTGAACAAAAGAAAGAAATGCAGATACCAGAAAGTTTTAAATTATGTAGATGGCATTCTATTTTTATATATTTCTGCTCTTAGGAGTGGATCGATCGCCAGCCCAATTAGCCCAGTATAGTGGGTTTTATTTTCAGCTCAATCTGAGTTTTATTCTCTGTCTCCACTGCAGGGTCTAGAGGTTGGGGACACCGATACCAAGTGGAAATGGGGATGTGTGTAGGGAAAGGCCCTGACCGTCAGGAATCAAGTCCAGGGGACCTCTGGGCAGGTCAGCCAGGCTTACTGGGTCAACCAGGAGACATCTCATGGGAGCTGCACTTGGCAGAATGAGGCTCCCACGGACACAGGGGCCCACAGCCCCAGTCAAGGCCCAGGGCTTGGCACCACGTGGGCTTGTGGAAGGAATGATCATCTATGGCCTGAAGCGGATTTGTTACCAGCACAGAATTCTTTTGAAATCTGTAGAAGTGTATCTTTTAAAAGCTTTATTCCATGGAGTTCATTGTGGCTCAGCGGTAACAAACCCAACTAGTATCCATGAGGATGCAGGTTCGATCGCTGGCCCGATTAGCCCAGTGTAGTGGGTTAAGGATCTGGTGTTGCCACAAAGGTCACAACTGCACTTGGATCTGACCCCTGGCTGAGGAATTCCATATGCTGCTGGGCAGCCAAAAAACCAAAACAAAAACCTCCCATCATCCTTCATTATAAACACACACACACACACACACACTCCCCCCACATAGTGAGAGGGGGAATACTCCCATGTCTTTTACCTTCTAACTTTAAATCTCTCGTTAGGGTAACTCTTCAGTTCTAAGAAGTTCTGGGTACACAAACCCTACAATGTGAGGCAGTGGAGAGCAGGGTTGGCTCAAGGAAGATAGTCCTAGGCTCACCCGGGGATCTGAGTACCAGAGAAGGTGGTGGGCTCCTCATAAGCAAGGCCGCTCAGTCTGTTAGGTGGTCCCAGGGCCTCTGCAGGTCCAAGGATGTGGGATCCAGTCAAATCCTCTGTGCCCTGGTTCTGGGTGGGGAGAAGGAAACACCAGCATCTAGTGTCACAGAAATGTATTTCGTAGGGTAGAGAGCAGCTTTCAGAGATAACAATAGTTTACAGTGAGTAAAAAGCTCTAGGGCTCTGAGCCCACAACTTTCTGTTTGAGGACAACTTTCTTTGGAAATCCTGGGGCCCCCTTCTCAGGAAAGGGGCAGTGCCTCAGGCAGGCAGCAGTGAGACACCTGCCACTCAGGACTGAGGCTAAGAAAGGTTAAGAGCGATGCTGGGTGAGATTGCTGGTGTGTGGGAGACCCAAACCCCACTGCATGCACCGAGACGTCTCATGGAGTTTGTAAAGCAGTTGCCTTGTGAGAGATCAATTGGATGGACTGTTCCCATGACCCATGGATCTCTTAATTCCCCTTCCAGCTGGAAAATGGGTGCTCTAAACTCCCAAAGCTCTTTGGGTCCAAAAACTCTAAACTCTGGTCTTGAAACCTTGGTGCTTTTCAAGTAACTAAATCCTATCGTATTGTTTCAGAGCCTAGATGGAGTTCTGAGTCCAAGTGTCTATGAGAACCTATCAGTTTAGGGACCTCATGTTACAGAGGAACTCGAGGCCATGCAGAGCCTGAGGCTGCACAGCTGGTTAACAGAGGAGTGGAACAGGGCTCGCAGCGCTGGTTCGGTCCTTTGGTCCATTACCACCCTGGCTGAGGAGTTAGTCAGGACCTGTGGCTGTCTTGTTTCTGAGCACTGGGGGCAGCCAGGGGTGCTGGAAGTGTTCGTTGGCACCAGAGCACAGTTCCTGGGTGGCCGTACCTCCTCTCTGGTAGATACAAAGCCATGCCTACTATGGAAAACATCAGCTGCAGTGAGGAAATGTGGGGGAAAAGAGTAAGGAGAAGAAAACAGTGGCAGAGAGTTGGAGGAATGAGAGCATGTGACCAAAGGCAAACTCTCCCCTTTGTCTTAAGGGTCTCCTAACAAAATCCAGCCCAAGTAGATTCTCCGAGCGACAGAGGCAACATCGCCACCTGGTGGCCGTTGTGAATATATGCTTTAGAAATAAGGCATTGAAACGTTGGGCTGTGATCAGCTTCCCATGCAACACCTGCAGATTCCTGCTTTACTGTGGAGGTGGATCAGCCCCCGCAGGAAGCTGTACTGTCTATGAACTCCAGGCCAAGTGGGTATCTTTGCTCAGCATTAGTTGACAAGGTCTAGAGATCTGGGTTTAACAGCAACATAGGAGCCAACCTGCTGGTCCACATGGGGGTAGGTGTGGTCCTTCAGGTTAGAGCCAGACCTCAGAGCCAGACCCACTTATAGCCAGCAGTCACCTGGCACTTGAGATACACAGGTAGGGCTCGGTGGGGAGGCCTCTCAGTCATTACACTACTTCTACATGTGGCACTCCCTTCCCACAATAACCTGGTCACCTGCCTTGTAAATCTTGTTTAAAAAAAAAGCCAATGTCTGCTACTCAGAGGAGCCAGGTGAGTTTTCCTCTGGCTCAGAGGAAATGAATCTGACTGGGAACCATGAGGTTGCGGGTTCAATCCCTGGCCTCACTCAGTAGGTTAAGGATCCAGCGTTGCCGTGAGCTGTGGTGTAGGTTCCAGACGCGGCTTGGGTCTGACGTTGCTGTGGCTGTGGTGTAGGCTGGCGGCTACAGCTCCCATTAGACCCCTAACCTGGGTGGGAACCTCCAAGTGCCGCCGGTGCGGTCCTAAAAAAGGACAAAAAAAAAAAAAAAAAAAGCGCCAGGTGAACAGGGAGGGTGAAAAATAGGGCTTAGTAATCATGGGGGCTCTTATTGATCAAGGTCCAGACATTTGCCAAGGTATATACACATTTTATTTAAAAAAGTTTACAGTTTTCATTATACACAACTATTAAGAGGTTATAGTCAGAGGAGGCATTTGTCTTGTTGACAGAAGTGCCCACTAGATCATCACAATGCAAGGGAAAAGGTGGAAGGGAGGAGAGAGGGCAAGGAAAAAATAAGTGATAAAAAGCTTAGATTTCAATTAAGGGCTGGTAAATCCCTTTTATCTCTTCAAGTATCACACAATATGTACCAAATACAATCAGTAAATAAAGGCCATTTCTTCCCAAGCCCACAGCCAAGACGGGTATTTGCTGAATTCAGAGTCCTGGCCCTTCCTCAGGTGAGTGGAGAACCTGCACACCCAAGGGCTTCCTCCCCCTTCCCCAAGAGACCTCACCCCATCCAGACCCTAATGGAATCGCCAAGGTGTTCAGTGGCCAGAGGAAATATGCACATGGATTCAGAAGTCCAAAGAAACACAGGTCTTTGAGCCCAGTCAGAAATGATTTGATTTCAGTCAACAAGACTGAGAACCCAGTCAGGAAGTTGGTGAGAGGAATAATACTCTTACTAATTTTCACTTTTCTAATTGAGTCCCTAGAACACAGAAGGGTCACATGCCTTTTAAAATCAAACACTAGTTCTCAGGAACTTGGTGTCAAACAGCTTCACCACGGAGGCTAGCAGAGGATCTGTCTTCCATGATTCTCAGCCATCCTGACAGGAGGCCTAATAAAAAACAAGTGCCAGGCCAAGGCCAACTAGGGCTTCAGGGAGCCTTTTGCGGGAAAAATTCCATTAAGGGGAGACACTCTTCTGGAGCTTAGGTCAGCCAGTTGGCAATTAGAACAGCTTTTGAAGTGGAAGAAAACCGTTAGGTACCGGAGAGATTCGTGGCAACTTCTGCTAACTATCTCACTGGTATAAAACGCTGGTTGAAACTGTACAGTAAGCTTAAGGAGGGAGGTGCCATTGGAGGCAAAGAGCAAAAACGCCAGGGTCTAGGTGGCTATCATAAAACGCAACCCACGAGGCCCCGGTGCTGGGGCAGCGGGCGGGCAGTGGATCACATGCTGCTGTGGTGCAGCAGTCTTGCTTGTTGGTGTTTGGCAAGAGGTGGAGCTCAGTCATTTGAACAGGGGCAGAGAAGGGCTTGTGCTGATGAGCCAAAAGGTAAGGTTTCAACAAGGATGAGAATTAGAAGGGAAGGGGAGGGCCACAGGCGGACGCAGCCCTGACCTACCACCACCCTCAGAGACAACAATGTTCAGCTTTGCTGACGGGCTCTGGATACTTCTCTGAAAGCTATGATGGGACAACCTGGAAAAGCTTTTGATGTTGTGCTACCCTCTGCTTCAGACCCACTCCAGCATCTATTACGGAGGGCCCGAGAGTCCCGAGTCACAGCCAGGCCTTCTTCCAGCTTCCTTTCCTACTCCTACCTTTCTCAGGCACAGGGAAGGGACAAAAAGTTGGTGTAAGAAGGGATTCTGTTTAACGTATCCAAAGTCAGTTTCCCAGTGGAGAGGAAAAAGCTCCACACAGAGCCAAAAACATGCACAGGACCAAGGTGAGTGCCCAGAAAGGCTAGACTTGGACAGAACGAGAGGGTCCAGCGGGATGTGGCCAGCAATTCCCGGAGCATCCAGGGCTCATGGAGAAGTCTAACTGCGCCTTCATCACACAGACCTGCATGGACCCACATATGTGCACACACACTTGCATCCACACTCAGATCTGCTTCTTGGCCCTTAAATCCTCCCCCAAGAAATCTTCATTTGGAAATTCTGCACCACTGGGTTCCTAGTGCTGGAGCTCTCGATCGGCAGGCAAGCTGATGTTTTTTGCTAGAGAAACACGGATTTAGTTAGGGAGCAGAGTGGGGGCACTGCTCACATACCTTCCCTAAACTTGGTTCTCCTAGGTTTTTGGTTTTTTGATAAGATTAAAAGCAATTATTATCTGGACATTATTTTTTTTTGAAAGGTAATTAGAACACTATTGTTTATACGATATTGAAAAAATACAATTTTTTATTGTTTGAACTCAAGTCACCACCCAGCACTTTAAGCCTACCCTACGTCGCACCTACAAGTAACGGCTATAGCACAAGCAAACTGCTAATTCAGCAGGTAAGCAAGTTAGACAGTGCCAGCAGAGACCCTCCCTCCCCCAAAGTAATGAGAAGACAACGTGCTAGATAAGAGTTAAAGTACACCATTACATGTTAAATAGTTAATACTACCCTTCCAACAAGCCACAAATGCTAGATAGATAACTCAGTACGGTGAACTAACCACAGCCCTACATAACTGCACTTTTAATTTTTTTAAAAAAGAAAACCTTTTGCTTCATGCCCGTAATTAACATAAAATAAGTAAATTCTTTGCTTTTTATTTAGGAAAATAATCATGCTAAAAGCAAGTTGTACTTTATATAGATTTTTCAAAGAAAAGATTGATTGTGCTTTTTGAATTAAAAAAAAGATATCGTCCAACCTCATTGACTCAAATCTTGTGGAATACAGCTCTTCTAAACTAAAAACACACATTGGAAAGAGAAATTAAATTATCCTCGTGGGACATTCAAAAATCATCTTTAGAAGATCTTAGGATTGGCTAATTCTGCTGTTGTCCTATTGGTTGTGGCAAAAAACAAACAAAAAAACCCCACACAGCTACTGTCTGAAGTTCTCCAAATTCAGCAGGCCAACACTTTCTGAAAGAAACCCTGCCAGCAACCTGGACATATGGGTAGCTAAGTAAACATTTGATTAGCAGGCATTTAAACTGTCTGATTTCCTCTTAACATATATGAGAGAAAATTTTCTTCTTTCAAAACCTGTTCTACTACGTCCTATTTCTGAATCCCTTCCTCCTATTCAGTCTCACTCTGAAAAAAAAGCTGTGTTTGTTTTTCCCATGTAGAGTCACTTTGGGCACAAGAACCTTTATTTGTTCCAATTATTACTCGTTTTAAATTTAGAATGTGTGCTGGGTCTGAAATACCCATTTCCCACTCCCACAAGCAGACGATGACCAAGCTGCTGCCAAGAGCAGCAGCAGAAGGGAAAACAAAACGAAAACATGAATGAGAGTACCCAGGAGGGACAGCCACCAGAAGGGTCTTCTTCCCGAGTCTAATGGTCCACTGAGCGGCTGTCCGAGGAGGAGGCCATCTCTTGGTAGGTGAAGATTAAATCTGCAACCTGTCTAAGCACAATTCACACACACACACCAAAACAAAAACAAAAACAAAAACAAACCCAAACCCACAACCACCCTCAAACTTAAAGCTCTCAGTCCAGGGCAGCGGTCTCAAAGTGGCCAACAAGAGGGCGAGGATGTGACTCTGCAGGTGTCGGATGAGAGGAAACATCTTCCCAGTCACTTTTCTCCTGTCCTGTATCTCTCAAAAAAGGTCTGGATTACAAGGTCTACCCCCAAGAAAAAGAATCAGATTCAGAAAACATTTCCAAAAGGTCCTCCAAAGCAAACACTTGTGGCTGCAGGGCCTGGTAGCGAGAAGGGCAGGAATCTACATATAAAAATGTACTTAAAATCCAAGTCAAAAAAATTGTTTTAAGTTTCAATACTCCAATTAGCTCCCTGTTTTATACTGTTACTCCACAAAAATGGGGTCACCTACGATGCCCAGGAAGGAGCAGCTCTGATGCTGACGTGGCTCGCTCTAAACGCTCCCACAGCAGGCCTTTTCCTCTCCAATTTTTTCCTTTCCATTTTGAAAAAGCACTATTCTATCTTCACGTCCAAGAGCTGGTTGGTTTGGTTTGTTTCTTTGGAACCATCAATAAAAGCAACTTTTTCCTGTTATTTTTACTCATGTCTATCTATCAGAGCGGCTATTTCTTTTGACAGTTCAGTAGCACGGAGGCTGACTTGGCCAAATGGACTTATGAATGCATGCATTCAGACCGCATATTGCTACCAAAATGGAATGTGGGAATATGCTATGCACCTCAGGTTGAGAAATGACCAAGAAATCAAGATCTAAAGGGTGATATATAATATATATATATCAATGCTATTATTCATAAAAACCTTGTTTAGTAATAAAAAAAATTGCTTTGTTTAAATATGAATATTATAGTCTGCTTCTCATGGTTAGGAAATAATAGTCTTTCTGAAAAGCAGGTGCTTTTTCTACTACAACTCCATATCCTGGGCCTCATCTTCCGAAAAGTCAGACATAGAGCTCTCCGATGAGCTGTCTCCGGTGCCTTCTTCCTGCTCTTTCAGTGCCTCCTCCGTTGCATATTTCTGGATGTACTCTGCACAGGCGATGGGGATAAAGAAAACACGGGGTAGTTAGTAGAGGCAGGCCTGTGCTGCAGCAACCCCAAAGCTACCAAGTCCCAGAGAAGTTCAAGCTTTCCCCGTGCAGGAAGGGCGGGGACAACAGACAAAGGCAAAGAGGACAGTTATGACAGTCATTAGAGCTGAGGGGACGCCTGCGCAGGGAGACGTCTTCAGAGTTTATAAGCTTTGCCCCCTTAGTAAGAGAGGCAAAGCTGAACACGTGATTTGCAGGGGAATAAATACACTGCATCATCATCCCTGACCTCCCGTGGGCCAGCACCTCCCGCCCACGTGGATGCATATGAGACAGCTGACCACTCAGGGCTTTGGCTGTAAGGCTCAGGAAAGCCAGGACGGCGTCTGGGCTTAGTCAGCACCCAGGTCTCCAGCCAGGTCACCCTCTCCCTCTTTCCTTGTTGCCCTCTGATACAGCTGTACTCCTCTAAACTTGACGGACTGGGGAAATGCAAACCTCACACTTTTTTTTTTTTTTTTTTTAACTTTCTATGTTTTTTGTTTGTTTGCTTCTGGTCACACCTGCAGCATGGGGAAGTTCCCAGGCCAGAGACTGAACCTGTGCCACAGCAGCAATCCAGGCTGCTGCAGTGACAATGCCGATTCTTAACCCACTGTGCCACAAGGGAACTTCACTTTCTATGTTAATAAAACCATCCACCCCTTAGATAGGACAGGACTAGTTATGATTCCACAAGTAATTTATAAGGAAATACCCCATCATTTTTAGATTTGCAGTTATATAATTATAGTCAGCCTAAATCTATTATTTTAGGAATAGATTGTAGTCTAAACAGAGCTTGCCTGTCAGGTTTCTGAAGCATCTGGTAAAACGGTCTCTCAATCTGCTCAGGAATGAGCTGCTACCTGGGGACACAGCTAGCCTGAGTGATTTTATCATCTACTAATATATTTTTACCTGAAGATTTACGCTGCTATAGGCTAGGCTGAATCTGCTAGCTGAAAAACAATTTTTAGGAACTGCTGAACAATTAAGTTTGATTCTAAAAGTTCTAGGTGCAGGTGGTTTTCAAGTAAATAGCCTACACACAATATGAAAAAGGACAGAATCCTTTCCAGAAAAACACATTCTCACGTCCTTATGCTTTGTTTTTTCTTCTATGGAGTTGCAGGGACTAAAAGAGAAGGCAAATGGACCAAGTCTGAATGATTCAGTGAAGGGCCAGCTAAGAATATTCTTAACAGTTTCAAAGGATTGTTGGTTTTTTTTTTTTTTTTTTTTTTTTTTTTTTGTCTTTTTGTCTTTCTAGGGCCACACCCGCGGCATATGGAGGTTCCCAGGCTAGGGGTCCAATTGGAGCTGTTGCTGCCAGCCTACGCCAGAGCCACAGTAACGCCAATCCAAGCTGCGTCTGTGACCTATATACCACAGTTCATGGCAATGCCGGATCCTTGACCCACTGAGTGAGGCCAGGGATTGAACCTGCAGCCTCATGGTTCCTACTCAGATTCGTTTCCACTGCACCACAATGGGAACTCCCTTAAAGAGTTGTTTAAAAAATAAAAAAAAAAAAAAAAAAAGGAAGAAAGAAAGAAAAAGAAGAGTATGTGACAGTGGTCATATGTGGCCACATCTGGGCCTTCATAGAAAAGTTTGCAAGCTTCTGACTTACACTCCTATAAATCCATTATAATGAAATTTTATGCTGAGATAAAGAGATTTCAAAGCCCCTGGTTAGTTAGGAATTTACCTTAGTTTATTTTTATTTTTTGCTTTTTAGGGCTGCACATGCGGCATGTGGAAGTTCCCAGGCTAGGGGCCTACACCACAGCCACAGCAACGCAGGATCCTTAACCCACTGAGCGAGGCCAGGGATCAAACCTGCAACCTCATGGTTCCTAGTTGGATTTGTTTCTGCTGTGCCAGGAGGGGAACTCCCAATTTACTTTTTGAGAGAGAAATATCTACTAAAGTCTTAAAAAATTTATTTTTATTCTCCAATGGGTTGGATACTTTGTTTCCTCCTTTGCAGAAAGAAGCTGCTGCACTTTGACGTTGTTCTTGGACACGAATTTGATACTCTCAGCCTTCTTGAGTATATTCAAGGAGAACAACGGGTATTAAATGCTTACTAGGACAAGGCCTTTCAGGAGACAGAAAAATGAAGAGCAAGGTCACTAATGAGCAGGAGACATAGATAAAGATAAACGCAGTCAGGGGCTAAGTGCCATCAGAGGGAAGCAGGAGGAAGGGACTGTGGCCCCTGAGCCAGGAAGGCAGTATCTGCACTGACCCTTGGAGCAGCTGTCAGCTGCAGTGTAGGAGATGCCACTCCAGGGAAAAGGCAGAGCCTTTCTAAAAGCACAGGGGAGAAGGCAGTGGCTAGGATGTTAAAACCCAACATTAAGAGGGAACGACATTGGTTTTCTTTAAGAAAATTTGTAAACGAGCTATCATGGAAAAGATAAGAATCATTTAAGAAAAAAGAAAAAAAAAGACAATTTGAGGCCAATAAGGCAAAACGCAGAGGTTTTGCTATAGTTGGATAGTGGGTACATAATTAAGGTATTTGTCTCTGTTTTTTTTTGTAGGGTTGAAAACTCTCCCTGATGAACTGAGTTGGGTTTCTGAAACTCATCCAATTTGTGTGTCACATACTGATGCATTTAGAGGAATAAAGGCAAAGATGTAGATCACACACAGTAACACAGCTCTGAATGGCAGGATAAGATTCCACTCAGGCGAGGTTTCTGAGCAGGGAAGTGACCGATCTTCAGACAGCTCCAAGGGTGCCCCATCCTAGAGACACATCCAATAACACGGCACTGACGTAACGTGACTGATGGCTGACGTTCACAGTAAGGTTACATACGCTGACCTCACATGCTAGGCGTGGAAGTCACCTACTTGGAGGGGATTATCTAAAGCTATAAGGGGTGAATATCCTCCCTAATGGGTGGGGGAGAAAGAGAGGGGCAGAAGGACTGACATCTTATGAGAATGATTACGTTGGAAAGAGAAAAGTTCACAGAGCTCTAGGAAAATGGCTCCTAAGAAAAGTCCAAACGATTAGGAAGAGAGGAGGTGACAGATTCAGTAGAGGAGGGGACACAAACTGACCTCAGGAGTTTAAGGCAAGGGGAGCGAGAAGTGTGAAAACTGAAGGAAACTGCAAGCCTCCTAAAGGAGCCCAGAGGAGCCGACAGGGACTTCTGACATGGGGACACCTGACAGACTGGGGGTGTGGGGGAGACAGGTGGAGGCGGAAGACCAATAGGGCCAGGAGGAAGGGGAAAATGGAGAACAAGATCACAGACTGACGAGGGAATGGAGTCTGAGAGAGAAGACAGGATCTCCTATTTCCTTTAGGAGGAAACATAGAAAAGATGGGGTGGGACACACACACACACACACACACACACACACACACACACACACGCAGGCAGAGTAGGAAGCTGGGGTGAGCTCAGGTCTGCAGCCACGCTCTCCTCATGTTACTAAGGAAGACTGATAGCCAATACCAATGTTCTAGAAATCCAGAGCCCCCAAGCTAGAGCTGTCATTGGAAGATAAAAACGTAGGTTGGGTTCCCTTTGCAACTGAACCACAGCAGGTATGTACTAAAACAAGAATAGCGTTAAACAGTGAAGCATAATGAATCTAAGAGCTAAAAAATATGTTCTGCACCAAGATATCTGTGGGTTGTAGACACGTCTATGTGATTCTATGTCAAAATTTTCTTAAAGTCTCATAACAGAATTTTATCTGGCTGGAAATGACCACCTTTTTCTTGAAATTCATGTTTCTTTGGTTATGTCAATATTTCACTACATAGATTAGATATTAATTTGCAAAAGCACCTGAGACCCTAAGTAAATTAACTAGAGTAGATTTATTTTTACTCTATCTCAACAAAAGTACCAAAATATATCCTGAGACCAGGGATGAATGAGAAAATGAAGGAAAGGAAAACGACTCTTCAACAAATAACCCCAAATGCTCCCATTTGTCTCATTACCTTCACAGTTAAAAGTGAAGACCCATGTACTCTGGGTTCTCATCCCTCATGTCTACTGTCAGCTCCTGCAAAGGGACTCAGAGGGGCTGTACGCCTTGCAGACACTCACGTTCTGAACTGCTATGCAGAGGAACCAGTCATACTAAAAACTGGGGTAAACACCAATGCCTGCCATTTGTTAAGAAAAGCAGGCTTGTTTTCATGGACTTTGATTTCTTCTCCTTCCTGGTGGAACTTTATGTACCTAGATTTTTCACTATGAAAATTCTCAAATATATACAGAGGTTAAAAAAAAAAAGGTCAACGTGATGAATGGTCGTAACCCCAAGCGTAGCTTTAGAGGTTTCTGACCAACCGACCACATTTTCATCTTAATAAAATCCACGTTCAGTTAGCATGTAAACTAAGAAAGGGAAAATAGAATTCTAAAGCTTGAAGGATAAGCAAACTAATGGTGCTACTACTACTTACATGTGTCTAAATTTTAATAGCAGCTTTTAAGTTTAATAGAAAAATCCATAGCACTAGGGCACTGGGGCCAGGTATCTGTATTAGAAGAGAAATGTGCCTTAGAGGTAAATTTCCTCAACTACTAGCAAATCAGTATGGGACCAAGAAAAGAAGGGTATTTTTTATTTACCAGGTAAAATGATATAATTAAAAAAAAAGTCTAATGATAAATTTGGATAATTATTTGCCAACTCCTAAAGTTAACTGCTGTTTTGAAGAGCCAGGATGATTCTACTTGTAAACAAGGGTGAGATTATGCCTTTTGATTAATACTTTACTCTCAAGTCTGAATTCTAATTTTACAAGACTACGCAAATGAAGGCAGAGGTTCTTTCATACAGAGGATCCCAGGGATTCTGGCTGGGTTATATCTACTACCACCCAACTGGGAAGCCTCCTACTTGCTCATCTCCCCCCCACCCCCCGCGCCCCCTTTTTTTTGCTTTCTCCCTTCTTCCTTGCTGAAACCTCCAGCTTTCTAAAGGTGTCTCTGACCCTAGAACCTAAAGAGGCTAGTGAGCTCTGCTCCAGTCCACAGCTGTCTCTTTTGAGGCCTGAGAAAAATTATGAGTAACTAAGAAGGGGTTTTAAAGAGCAAAACCTAACAGACTTGAGTTCATCTGTCTTCAGGTTAAACTATTTGCCTTACCTTTATTTAAATTTTTTTTTTTTTTTTGGTCTTTTTAAGGCCACACCTGCGGCATATGGAGGTTCCCAGGCTTGGGATCCAATTGGAGCTGTTGCTGCCGTCCTATGCCAGAGACACAGCAACACAGGATCCAAGCCACGTCTGCGACCTACACTACAGCTCACTCTCGGCAACGCCGGATCGTTAACCCACTGAGCAAGGGCAGGGAGCGAACCCACAATCCTCATGGTTCCTAGTCAGATTCGTTAACCACTAAGCCACGACGGGAACTCCCATTTAAATTTTTAAAGTTTTTTGGCCATGCTCACGGGGCAGGGATCAACCCCAAGCCACAGTAGTGACAATGCTGAATCCTTAACTGATAGGCCCCAGGGGACTCCTATTTGCCTTACCTTTAATTTTCTGCTTGTATTCTTCTGGTCGATGGAGGTACATAGCTGCAGCATCACCATTGAGAGGATCTATGGGGTTGGGATAGGCCAACAACTGGGGCAGGAAGGACTCAAATATATTGGTAAGATCTGAAAAACAAACAGAAATATGTCATGTACAGAATAAGCAAGTTCACCTAAAATTCACCTGAATTCATTAGTCAAAACTTCTTACCTTCCTAGATATTTAGGTACATGGATATTTCCCCACTAAGTGTGGTTCATTACATGCGATTTATATTGCATATTCCTTTCAATACCTTTTTTTTTTTTTTTTCCGTTTTTGGCTGCACTCACGGCATATGCAAGTTCCTGGGCCAGGAATCAAATCCAAGCTGTACCTGTGGCCTATGTATGTCACAGCTGTGGCAACACTGGATCCTTAACCCACTGCACTGGGCCAGGGATCAAACCAGCAGTGCTGCAGAGACAAGCCAGATCATTAACACACTGTGCCACAGTGGGAGCTCCTCTCAATACCAATTTTTAAATTTAATTTAATTTGAAGAACCAGATAAAGTCACATTTGATATTCTCTTTGAAAGGCAACTGTCCCAATTCTAATTCACTCTACTGCTTAAACTAAGAATTTAGAAATACTACATACATTGTGTATTAAAAATTGTGCCCCAATACTCTATAGCATTCTATATTTTTACAAAGAGATTAGCTCATTTCTTAACATTGCCATTTTCTATAGCTTTGAAAATCCCCACTCTGAAATGTATTCAATTACTAGATCTTAAAAGAACTGAACACAATTTTATAGGCCTTGATGTTTAATTCAAATATCTAATGGAGGTAAATATAACCAGTTTTTTCAATTATTCTGGGTAACGAGGGTAGGAGCCTATATGGACCACTTAAAACCACAAACAATCATAAGACAGATGAGTACCAATTTACTGCATTTATTAATCATTTTAATAAACATTAACTCCCTTCTTGCCAGATTTGGCATACGGTTCTGGGTATACACAATTGACACCTACACACACAGCAGAAACAAGAAAAACCCTGCAGTTACTTAGTATTATAAAGGAAGCAGGCCCCCAAAAGCTGCAAAATAAACCACACATCCACATAACTTCAGAGCTGCTCTAACTTTCATTCTATTTGCTGCTCAGTTAGCAGACAGTGAACTGTGGAACCTCAGCGCTTCCATCTCTCTGCCCACTCTGGTTACTCATGTTTTATAAAAAACACTTCTGTTTCTGGAGGGAATGCTCAAGTACAGTAGCATAAAAACTACTCCTTAGTTTATTCTGTTCTTTTAACGGGTTTTGTTTTAGAGTGAGCACTCCCACACAGTACTCTAAGTGAAGGCTGTGTTAAGCCACATACCTTAGATTAGTGATTCTCAGCCAGGGGTGATACTGCTCCCCAGCAGCAGCTCAGCGATGTGTGGAAGAATTTTTGGTTATCGAAACAGGGCAGTGGATGGGGTAGGGTGCCACCAGCATCCAGTGGACAAAGGCCAGGGGTGCTGCTAAACATCCTACAATGCAACGCACAGGATAGCCCTTCCCAACAAATAATTATCTGGACCAAAATGTCAATACTGCTGAGGCTGAGAAATCCTGGTCTAGATGAAAGGGGTCAGCAAACTTTTCCATAAAGGGCCAGGGGAAATACTAATTTAGGCTTCATCTGTCACAGTTACTCAACACTCAGCTCTGCCACTGTAACACAAAAGTAGCAACAGATAACAGATAAATAGGTGTGGCTGCATTCCATCTCAATAAAACTTTATATACAAAAATCACGAAGCCAATGTTTGCTGACCTCTGCTCTGGAAAATTCTGTAAGTAAGCAGTTCTTCCTTGTCACTAAAAGGTTAAGAAACTGGCAGTCAGAATAACCAGAGCTGCACTATTCAAAAGAACTTTCTGCAATGATGAAAACATTCTGTATCTGCTACTGATATGGTAGCCACTAGCCACACGTGGCTATTGGGCACGTGAAATATAGCTCTTTTGACAGTGAGGAGCTGAATTTTTCATTGCATTTAATTCTAATTAAATAACTACAAGTGGCTAGCACATCCCACATTGGAGAATGCAGGTCTAGAGTGTGATGCATACAGAGTCCCAAGACAGCACAGTCTTGCTCTCCTGCACCAGACACTGACACAGCAGGTTTATGTTCAACCCCAAGTTAGGGACTTGATATTAACGACGAGCTAACTTTCCAAAGAACCACGTTACAGCAAAACTCCCAAATAGCAGGAAAGAAATACAGAGATTTTATTTTATTATTTTTTTGCTTTTTAGGGCCCCACCTGCAGTATATGGCTAGGGGTTGAATTGGTAGCTGCAGCTGCTGGCCTACGCCACTGCCACTGCCACAACCACATGAGATCCGAGCCTCATCTGCCACCTACACCACAGATCACAGCAACACCAGATCCTTACCCCACTGAGTGAAGCCAGAGGTTAAACCTGCATCCTCACGGATATGAGTCGGGTTCATAATCTGCTGAGCCATAACAGGAACTCCAAAATGCAGAGATTCTTAATCAAAGAAGCAAAACAAAAATGATCTTCCAGGAGTTCCTGCTGTGGCTCAGCAGTTATTGAACCCGACTAGCATCCATGAGGATATGGGTTCAATCCCTGGCCTTGCTCATTGGGTTAAGGATCCAGCGTTGCTGTGACCTGTGAAGGTAGCAGATGCGACTCAGATCCGCTGTTGCTGTGGCTGTGGTGTAGGCTGGCAGCAGCTGTAGCTCCAATTCGACTCCTAGCCTGGGAATCTCCATATGCCACGAGTGCGGCCCTAAAAAGACAAAAAAATAAAATAAAAAATAAAAATCTCCCAGAGTTCCCACTGTGGCACAGTGGTTAAAAAATCCTACTAGGAACCATGAGGTTGCGGGTTTGATCCCTGGCCTCACTCAGTGGGTTAAGGATCTGGCGTTGCCATGAGCTGTGGTGTAGGTCGCAGACGTGGCTCGGATCCCGTGTTGCTGTGGCTGTGGTGTAGGCTGGCAGCTACAGCTCCAATTAGACCCCTAGCCTGGGAACCTCCATATGCCATGGGTATAGCCCTAGAAAAGACAAAAAAATAAAAATAAAATCTCCCAAGATAATCCCAACCATGTGCAGGAATTTCACTGCTGTTATACTTTTTTAAAAAAGGAAATGACGTATTTAACAAACCAATAATTATTCAAAGTATAAAATCACTGAAATCTATTGCAAAGGCAAAGGGACAGAGAAATTGCTTATGCTCTAATGCTGAGTGGAGAAAGTCTGTAAAATATTACATTCTCCAGAATTACAACAATGTACACAGTGTATATGCATAATAAGGACACTGTGGTGTGGGTTTAATCCCTGGCCTGGGAACTTCTGCATGCCACAAGTATGGCCCCCTCCAAAAAAAGTTATGTCAAAGGGAAGGATGGAGTGCGAGTCTGGGATTAGCAGATGCAAACTATGATACATAGACTGGAAAAATAACAAGGTCCTACTGTACAGCACAGGGAACTATATTCAATATCCTATAATAAACCATAATGGAAAATAATATGAAAAAATGCATATGTATAAATGAATCACTTCACTGTACAGCAGAAACTTAAACAGCATTGTAAATCAACTACACTTCAATAACAACAAAAAAATGAACAAAACTACAACGAAGTGTCACCTCACACTGGTCAGAAAAAAAAACAAACAGAAGAAATGACTCAAACAACAAAACAATGGTTATGACCCCAAATCCTTTACACTTTATAGCTCAGTAATATTGCCCTTTAATTCATATCTTGCAGGTTCTATCACTCATTTTAGTAAATGTAAAATCTTGTCTGAATCAAGTGGTTTTTTATTTCTTGTGGTTTTTGTTTTTGTTTTTGTTTTTTGGCTTTTTTAGGGCTAAACCTGTGGCATATGGAAGTTCCCAGGCTAGGGGTCCATTCAGAGCTGTAGCTGCCTGCCTATGCCACAGCCACAGCCACAGCCACAAAGGATCTGAGCCACATCTGCGACCTACACTGCAGCTCAAAGCAATACCAGATCCTCAACCTACTGCATGAGGCCAGGGATCAAAGCCACATCCTCATGGTTACTAGTCGGGTTCATTACCATTGAGCCACGATGGGAACTCCTGAGTTAAGATTAAATTTTAACAGGAAAAAGAAATATGTCAAAGCAACAGGCTTGTAGTTTCTACTTTTTACACTTCAGATGACACTTCATCTTTTTTTTGTGTGTGTGTCTTTTTGCCGTTTTCTTGGGCCACTCTTACAACATATGGAGGTTCCCAGGCTAGGGGGTGAATCGGAGCTGTAGCCACCGGCCTACGCCAGATCCAAGCCATGTCTGCGACCTACACCACAGCTCACAGCAATGCCAGATCCTTAACCCACTGAGCAAGGCCAGGGATCGAACCCGCAACCTCATCGTTCCTAGTCAGATTCGTTAACCACTGTGCCATGATGGGAACTCCACACTTTACACCTTTTTAATTTATAAATAGCACTTGCTATATGTCCTTTCTACTTTTGCATATGTCTGAAACACTTAATAACATGAAAAGTCTGAAAAATTTTTCTTTTCCTCTAATTATCCTTAAGTGGTAGACATCAAGGCAGTAGTAAAAAAAAAAAAAAAAAAAAAAAGCCAAGAAGTAAGCAAATTAAGAAGAAGAAACAAGCAGTGAGAATCCCAAGTTTTACAAATTGAACATGATCCCATGGCAGGGAAGGGCTACAGTGCCATTACCATCTCCATTTTTCATATGGGGAAAATGAGATCCAGAGGTTAGGTAATTTGCCCCAAGGGGCTGGATTTTAAACCTGGGCTTATCTCCCATGCTGCTTCTGTTAATGGATAGAAGACACACACCTCAACCATGACGGCACAAGTTCCCCACACCTCTGCATCAAAACTGTATACCCTGAGAGAAGGCCACTGCCGGGTATTTCAGAGGTAGTGTTCTTTTTTTCTTTTTTCAGCTGCACCCATGGCATAGGGAAGTTCCCGGGCCAGTGTTCAAACTGGCAACACCAGAGACAAGCCAGATCATTAATTCACTCTGCCACAGTGGGAACTCCAAAGGCAGTGTTCTTGTTTTCAATTAGCCCAACCACAGGAAATAGTCCAAGGCCATTCATTCCACGATACCAGCACATAGTGAACTGGGGCCCTCTCCTGCCACATCAGCATTACAGGTGCTGCCCCCAAAAGATCAACAGTTGAATGTCCCTAATAAACAACAGGAAGCTTGAGGGGAGGAAAAAAAAAAAAAGTGAAGCTTTTACTCTAAGTTCAGAAGCGCTTAAGGACTTGACAAAATACTGCAAACAGGTCTCGTTACTAGGTGTTTCATGTGTTCCAGGAAAAAATTTTATATCCTTTCCCACTGTTTTAAGTTTTTCAAGCTACCAGTAAGTAGCTTTGCTCATGTGTTTGTTCCAAACAAATAAAAGAACCCTCAATTACTGGTTTTTCCTTCCTGTGTCTACTGTCTTCCTGCATTAACATACTTTTGATTCATTTTACACAAGTGCTGAGTCATACCTCTAAAACATAAGGGCAGAAAAGGACAAGCATATAGCCCAGTTTTGGGTGAAGATGACAGCTTTTGAAGGCCAGGATGTGGCCATGGCTATGTTAAAGCAGTAAAGCATTCCCAAAAGTGGCTAACAGGGTGACTACCCTCGCGGGGGTCCTCCTCAAAGAAACCTCTCTCAAACATGCAGATGTGCACAAAATATTCTTTCAAGATAAATTATGTGACCAAAGAGACCAGAAATTAAGAATGAAGAAGATATTCATCTAGGGAAAAATTCATCATAATAAACATTCCCCCCCAGAATTGTTAATAATAAAAAACATCTGCTGGGGAGTCATGGTGCAGAGGAAACAAATCTGACTAGGAACCATGGGGTTGCAGGTTTGATCCCTGGCCTTGCTCAGGGGGTTAAGGATCCGGCGATGCTGTGAGCTGCGGTATGGGTCACAGACGTGGCTCGGATCTGGCGTGGCTGTGGCTGTGGCCTTGGCTGGCAGCTGTAGCTCCAATTAGAACTCTAGCCTGGGAACCTCTGGGGAAAAAAAAAAATTTATCAATTCAAAAGTCTTTCCTCCCCCCCACCCATGCCTGTGGCATGCAGAAATTCCCAGGCCAGGGATCAAACCTGCACCATAGCAGTGACCCAAGTCACAGTGGTGACAAGGCCTGATCCTTTAATTGCTATACCACCAGGGAACTCCCAAAAGTCTTTTAAAAAAAATATTAACCTTCCACTTTTTGAGAGAGAGAGAGCTAGACACGGGTCACCCAATCTAGAGAGTACAGTCAGCTGGCTCAATTACTGGCTGCCTTGACTTTTAAAGGAAGTCCCAAGGTCCCTGAGAAGTACAGTTTATGATGAGCAAACAGCTCCTACTTCTGCCTTGAACTAAATCAGCACATACTGAAATGCAATCCATTAGGACTAATTCTTCAGTCTGACCTTATAGTATTAATGTTAACAATACTGCAGAACTCACACTTGTGGCACATAAACTAAAGGATAGTCATATTTAATTTTTTAAAATGCTCAAATCATACTGCTCTCTCATCAAAAGCAGCATTTACCCCACTCTGTCTAGAGTAATGGTTCTTGAGTAAGTCTAGGTCCTGGCTGTTTATCCCTAAGAATTACCCATAGAGTTTTTTCAAAATATGTATGCTGGGGCCTCATTCCTACCCCAGGGATTCTGATTTAGGACTGGCTGGCATCTGTATGTGTGTGATACGTGTGCAAAAATGCACTACCTACCCTGAACACCCCTAACCCAGAGACCAAGTGGGAAGAGCTACTGTGCCTGAAAGTTCTCTAGCTTAAGAAAATGCTCAGGTCTTGGCCGCTAAGCTGAAGAGGCTCTAATTTAGTAGCCCTCCCTGACTCTTTCATCGTTCTTTTTCTGCACACTGCTGTCACCATCACCTCCTCCAGGTGGAGGTATTTCAAACTATAGGTAGGAAAGCAGGTCCTTCCCCTCTGCATCTCAATTTCTTCATCTGCAAAAAGAGAAGTATGATACTGCAGTTCCTTACAAGGAGTACACATTTCTAAAAATGACTATAAAGCGGGCTTCAAGCTGCATTAAAGGACTAGACTAAAATATTAATACAAATATGCCATCTTCTCACAAGAAATTTCAGCTACCTGTATCCCTCAAGGAATACATGTTAATAATTAAAATGAGTCACACAGAAAAATGCACCGATTCTTAAAGTAAAACCACTCTACTCCAGGTGACTCACAAAAAGATGGGTACCTGGCTTAAGGGAGAAGGCACAGGAGGGGATGAATCACATATCTCATGATTTATTCTTGGCTGTTTATGAACCAGTGACCATAAGTTATTTCTTCCTCTATTTCCTTTTAACATTAAAATGGAAACTTTCATAAAGCATGCTGCTATCTCCAGGTTAAAACCCTGCGTCTGTGGATGCCAAAACCTGACGTGGTCAGTCCCACCAGGAACCACAATTACCAAGCAGGCAGTCTTCTCAGAAACTTGACCTTACATAATCTTCATTTGTTTTTCAGATTTAACACCTCAAGTGCTATAACTCAGAAAATACCACGGGGGTACAGTACGGTCAGGGCCAGGCACCACCTACCATGCAAAGTTGCTCCTCCCTTCTCTGATGCCACCTAGCCTGTCCCCCTTCCTCACCCAACTCTGTCCCCCAGATGCCTGATGCCCTGGATTCCTTCTTTTTAAAGCCAAACAAATACCACACAGAAAATCCTGTTTGTAAAGACATCAACCACTTCCACAGTAGTGTAAAACCTATGGTCTCTGCATTAATACTCCAGGAAGCTCATCATCTTATAATTTTAATTCTAAGTCTATACTGATAACTACTGAATCTTTTTTTTTTTCTTTTCTTTTCATAGGGCTGTACCCGCAGCATATGGAAGTTCCCAGGCCAGGGGTTCAATCAGAGCTGCAGCTGCCAGGCTATACCAAAGCCACAGCAACACAGGATCCAAACCACATTTATGACCTACACCACAGCTCAAGGTAACACTGGACGAATCTCTGGAAGGACCTTGGTTAGACCTTCCTCCTCTTACTCTATGTACTCACTCAATTTCCCAGACTCACTGCTGATCCCAATGAAATGCCTCTAGTTCCTCTTCTGTTTCCCCTGGCAGGTAACTACACCAAGCTCAATATATCTTTGCAGATACAATGGATCAAGACAACCATCTCCTCTAGGAGTTTCTGCTGTGATGCAGTGGGTTAACAATCTGACTGCAGCGGCTTGGGTTGCTGCTGTGGCCTGAGTTCAATCCCTGGCCCAGCACAGTGGGTTAAAGGACCCAGTGATGCTGAACCTGTGGCTTGGATTCAATCCCTAGCCCAGGAACTTCAAGATGCTGCTGGTGTAGCCATTTAAAAAAAAAAAAGACAACTATCTCTGGGTGGCCTTCCAGGCTCCAAACTCTTGCCTCCTTTCTTAAGACAATCACTCAGGTAATTTCCCATCAAGAGGAAACTTCTCTCAAAACAAACGAACAAACACTAAATAAATAAAGAAGTTCCCATTGTGGCTCAGCAATTAATGAACCCAACCAGCATCCATGAGGATGTGGGTTCAATCCCTGCCCTTGCACAGTGGGTTAAGGATCGGGCGTTGCCATGAGCTGTGAGTAGGTCACATATGTGACTCAGATTCCACACTGCCGTGGCTGTAGTGTAGGCCGGTGGCTGCAGCTCTGATTCAACCCCTAGCCTGGGAACCCCCATATGCTGGGAGTTCGGCCCTAAAAAGACCAAAAAAAAAAAAAAAAAAAAAGAGAGAGAGAGAGAGCAAGTGCCTCTTGTTTTCTTATAAAACTTCATACTCCTGAAACATGTTATCCAAACAAACTTACATTTTATTGACCCTTTGCATCCCAGGGAAGGACTACTGGCTTCCCAAGCTGAGAATCACTCAGCTGAGTCTCCCTGCAGTACTGATCTGTTTTGTAATTTAATAGGGAACAGGGCTAAAAGGAGAGGGAGAAAGAAAAAGGTCTGCTCACAATCAGATAAAAAGATGGGCAAAACCCACAAGGAGCAGATTCTAATGGACCAACACTGATGACTCTTCAGACTCCTCTTTGCATGGCTTTTGGCCATTATAGTTAAAGCCCATGGCTAAATAAGTTGAGTTCACCTGGGAATTCAAACCCATGTTATCCTTGATTTGCTAGAGAAAATCAGCAGCTGACCTTTCAAAATCCCATTGATTGACTTTGCTCATCTCATAAGGAACTATAATTAATTCACCATACTGCTAAGCAAGTCATGAAGTTACATGTTCAAAATAAAACTAATCAAAATTTCCATTTTATTTACTCAAGGTTTTTTTGGGGGAAAGGGTGGTATCTACCATATGTATAAAAACACATACTAACAAACACGTGGTCAGTCCATAAGGTTGAAACAGGGCAAATCAAATTTCCAGATTTCCTCAGGTTAAGAATTTTGGGTTAAGACATTTACTTTTCTACTATTTTGTCAGCTCCTAAGAAGTTGCACTATTAATGGCGGATGTGAGTTTTCTCCCTTTTTTTTTTGTTTTTACGGCCACATCACATGGAAGTTCCCAGGTTAGGGGACTATAGCTGCCGCCCTACACCACAGCCACAGCAACGCCAGAACCTTAAGCCACTGAGTGGAGCCAGGGATCAAGCCCGTGTCCTCAGGGATCCTAGTCAGGTTTGTTACCTCGGAGCCACAACAGGAACTCCTTGAGTTTCTACTTTAATTTTCTTCTGTGAATACTAAAAACAGTGAAATTCTATACCCCAAAAAGAGGAGACAGAAACCTAGATCTCTCTCCAGCTGGAGGAATAGCATTGTACATAATCACATGCATATGAGAGAGAGTAAGCAGTGGGCCCTAAAGAAAACCTCAATAAAGCCAATCAGAGGATGCCCTCAGACAGGCAGGTAGGCTTGAAGAAAGAAATGGTTTTCTCTGAATAACATGAACCTAGGGAGTTCCGGTCGTGGCGCAGTGGTTAACGAATCCGACTAGGAACCATGAGGTTGCAGGTTCGGTCCCTGCCCTTGCTCAGTGGGTTAATGATCCGGCATTGCCGTGAGCTGTGGTATAGGTTGCAGATGCAGCTTGGATCCTGCGTTGCTGTGGCTCTGGCATAGACCGGCAGTTACAGCTCTGATTCGACCCCTAGCCTAGGAAACTCCATATGCCGCAAGAGCAGCCCAAGAAATGGCAAAAGGACACACACACAAAAAAAAGTATCCAATCACTCAACTGAGAGAACCTTTTTGTTTTTTATGGCCATACCATCAAAGTTTCCAGACCAAGGATTGAAACCAACCTGCAGTTGCAACCTATGCCACAGCTGTGGCAACACCAGATCCCTAACCCACTGTGCCAGGCTAGGGATTGAACCCACGCCACCACAGAGACAACACTTGGCCTTAACCTGCTTGCCACAGCGGGAACTCCTACGGGGATCTTTTAAAGACAGAATAATGTCTCACGAAGAGGGTCATACATGCAAAAATCAAAACTCTTCCCTCTTTACAGTGCTTAAGAGAGAGTGTACATGCACAATTAGTAGGGATCAATTAGAATTAGTTAACATTCAAAGACTTTTTGCAACATTCATGACAGATTCATACTTAATGTCGCTACTGATAGCATTATAGTTATTCCAAGCTAAAAACAGGTATTCTGTTATAACTGGGAAAGAGCAATGTCAAAGACACAGGGTACTAAAACCTGGAGGAATACCAGATATATATTCTGCTAAGTGCCAGGTGACCAGGTCACCAACCAGAGGTGTGTGGTTTTATAACATGCTTTGAAGCATCCCACCATCTTAGAAAACCATCTCCCAACCACTGCCGAATCGAACCTCCCTCCCCTCAATGTATTTAAACTAGAGATCTGCAGAGGAAATGAACGCTACTACACAGATCAGAATGAAGAAAACAGGCTCTTGTTCGTCAAAAACATTCCCCTTGCTGCCATGTCATTTTTATCTCAAAACACTTCCCACCTTCCTTACTCAGGTATTGGTTAGAGGTCATTTATCCTACTTTAAACCTGGCATGACCCTGCTCACCTCAAAAGACTGCAAGCTAAAACATGGTGATAGGATTTGTTATTTCCTTCTAGAAATGAGGGCAGTTAATGTATAATTAGTTAGCTGGGTATTCTTACAGTCATACTAAAACTCATTATTAAAGTTTTAAATTACTAGGCAATAATTTAGTTTGTCTTTAATGTCAGAAAACAAGATAACTTCATGCAATTATAAGTGGCCATGCATAGGGGAAGACTTTACCAATACACAGTGATCACAAGAAAATGAAGAGAAAACAAATCCCTAAAATCACAACTGAGCCCTGAAGCTACAGCTCCCAAGAAAGAAAAACATAGCCTAGCTCATGTCCCCCAACTCACAAAGCCTGGACCACTTCATGGTTCTAAGCTGACCACCACTGAATATGAATGTGGTGGTTTGTTTGTTTTTGCTTTTTAGGGCCGCACACGTGGCATATGGAGGTTCCCAGGTTAGGGGTCCAATCGGAGCTACAGCTGCCAGCCTATGCCACAGCCTCAGCAACATCAGATCTGAGCCTCAACTGCAACCTACACCACAGCTCACAGCAACGCTGCATCCTTAAGCCACTGAGCGAGGCCAGGGATCGAACCCGAAACCTCATGGTTCCTAGTCAGATTCGTTTCTGCTGCGCCAGGACGGGAACTCCTGAAAGTGGTGTTTTTAATGACTTTCTGCTAAGCTGTTCAACCCAAGAAGACCTTGTTTTCCTGTGTACACACACCAACACCAAATCTGGTGTCTACAAGCAGATAAGGAGGTGGATCATGCAGCTAGCACTATTAAAACTATCATATCCAAAACAGCATATTTCTTCACTAGAAAGAAACTGCTCTACCTTGTCTGTCTAGGAGACTCATAATGACATCCAGCTGTTCTAAAAAGCAGGATGATGTTTGTGATTCCAACATGGATGGACCAATCCTATGTTCTCAAGTCTGCTCAAAGAGCAGTTGTTGGCCAATCATCCATACAGACAGATACATGTATCTCTTTATCTGTATCTAAAATGTCTAGAAACACAGCTAGCAAACACTAATGCAACATAAAGCATTATTTCAAGATACAGTTACCCTCAGCCAAATTTGAATGGTTTGGAAAGATTCACCTGACTGAAATGAAGGACGTAGTAACAATGAATTTCCAAAATGGAAATTTTGCAGCTTAAAATCATTAGGCCACAGTGTAATATTATTAAATTTATGATTTAAAATTATTCTAAATGCCTAGAAAAGAAGCATTGTTTCTCCTATCTAATTCTAATCTCAGAGTCCTGGAAGCATTCCTTTTGTTGTGGTCAACTTCATTTGTCTGTTATTGACTCCCCAGATGACTTGAGGGGAAGTAATTTTCCAAATGTTAATTTTTCTCACTAGCAAAATAAGAGGAGTATCCAGGCCACTGGCTAGCAACTCTAAGGCTGAGAATAAAACTATAAACTGCCCAGTTTTATAAAGAAAAGTCTTCCACATTACTTATCCATAACTTAATTCACAAACTAAGTAATTTACCAAGTCAGTCAAGAAATGAGTAAGATGAAAGTTGGAGAGAGAAACACAATTCACAAGGGTCAAGCATGCCTGGCCCAGGAGAGCAGGAGGGAAACTGAAGCTGTGTTGTAGTGAAGGTACCTGGGCTTCCAGGAGTGTGGCTTGAAAACACAACTATGGATATATTTTAGACTAAAAAGGAAAACTGGAAAACAGAAGGAGCTTATAAAGCTACCTATAGCTTAATGAATTTTCCTTGCATCAGTCTTTAAAATTACAGTTGTTTCTGAAACGGAAATCCAGATCCCCTTGGCTGGATTTTAAGTTTTCCAAAGCTTTTATCATTACTGTCTGAAGGAGCAGAAAGGATGTTTAAAAAAAAAAAAAAAAAAAAGAAAGAAAAAAGCTGTCACACAGGAGGCCAAAATCAATTTTGTGATGCATCAGCTACTTTCCTTTTAATGTCACAAAGAGTAACAATAGTAACTTCATGTTCAATAGATAACTTCATACTGATGACAAGCATCTTTATAAAATTAACCATATTACCACTATAATACACTCTCTTGGAAGGTTAAATAATATTAAATTTAAAATTACTGGGTGATTAAACTACAATTATACCAATTTTGAGCTTCTGAATGAACAAACTGCATGTACACTTGGCAAAAGAAAACAGGAGGCCAACAGAGGCAATGAATGAGTCCAATGGGCTGCCAAAAATCAATTTTCTTTTGTGGGGTGGGAGGAGGTGGTGGGAGAGGAATAGAGGACTAAATGTGCCACAAACATAAACACTGTTTGTTATCAGGTTATGATGAGCACAAATCTGAAATTTCAACTGGGCATTGCTGTTACAATGAAAATATGTCTATCTATTGCACAGTACATGTTCTAGGACTAAGTTAATTGCAGGAAATTTCATAAGTAATTCCCTGCTCCTTACCATAATATATAGTTACAGGTGTTGAAACAAGTTTTGGTTACTAAGCTAAGCCTTTTTCTTTTCAGTTGAATATTTGTGCTAAGTTGTCAACTTTCTCCTATTAGTTCTCTCGCATTAAATTAGATTTTTTTGGGGGGGGGTCCTCTGAACTAAAATTCTCTCACAGCAGGACATCAAGTGATTCAAAATTCACCAATTTTGAACTAATCTTCAATGCCAGAGGGTTGAGCAGTTTGTAATAAAAATTCAGTTTAGATCTCAAGATCAGAGAAGTCTAAAAGAAACTTTAAGGTCATCTGAACCAACCTTTCTTTTTCTTTTTTGGCTGTTCCACAGCATATGGAGTTCCAGGCCAGGGATCAGATCCAAGCCGCAGTTGCAACTTATGTCACAGCTACGGCAGTACTGGATCCTTAACCCACTGCACTGGGTCAGGGATCGAAGCTGTGCCCCAGCTCTGGAGAGATGCTGCTGATCCCACTGCGTCACAGGAGGAACTCCTGAACTAACCTATCAGTACTTTCATATAAATCGTACAAAACCTGCTCCAAAACTTTCTATGAAAGAAAACAATTCTCCCATGCTGAGTATAATTTTTTTTAATTTATATTTTTTGAGTATAATTTTGTCTATACTCTAAAAATATTTTCTTCCTGATTTCCTGCACCTACCTGTTAGTGTGTCCATGCTCTTGTATTATGGAACACTTAATGGTAACTCATACACAGAATATGGAAATTAAATTTACTTTGACCAGTGTGGTTTAATTCTTATTACTTAACTAAATGCTTTGCAGGGTAATGCAAGAACATATTCTAACACCTTAGTATTCTAGAACCTTAGTCTAGTTGGCCTTTTGCTTTAAAGTCTATTCTGCACCTCATGTACCTGCTGGTGGGAATGTAACACAGTACCACTTCAGAAAATAGTTCCTCAAATGGATGAACAAAGTTACCATATCACCTAGCAATTCTACCCCTAGGTACACACCCAAGAGAAATGAAAACATACGCCCATATAGAAACTTGTGCACAGATATTTATAGAGGCATTATTCATAATAATAAAAGGTATAAACAAACCAGATGTCTAGCATCTGACAAAAATGATACCCGTACAATGGAATATTATTTGGCCATAAAAAGGAATAAAGTACTGATATATGTTATAACATGGATGTATCCTGAAAACATTACATGAGGTGAAAAAAGCCAGTAACAAAACACCACATATTGTATAATTCCATTTATAAGAAATGTTCAGAAGAGGCAAATGTATGCAAACAACAAATAGGTTAGCTGTTGCCTAGGGCTTGGGGGAGGGCGCTGGGAGATAACCAGCATAATAGCTTCCTTTGGAGATGATGAAAATGTTCTATGACAAAAATGTAGTAATGGTTGTACATAATTAATATACTAAAAACGATCAAATTACAGACTTTAAATGGGTGTATTTTATGTATGTAACTTTTTTTTTTTTAAGGGCCATACCTGCAGCATATGGAGGTTCCCAGGTTAGGGGTCTAATCAGAGCTACAGCTGCCAGCCTACACCACAGCCACAGCAATGCCAGATCTGAGCCATGTATGCGACCTACACCACGGCTCATGGCAATGGCAGATCCTTAACCCACTGAGCAAGGCCAGGGATTGAACCCACAAACTCATGGTTCCTAATCAGATTCGTTTCCCCTGCGCCATGATGGGAACTCCATAACTGTTTATTTTTTAAAAATCTGTTCTTAAATATGAGGTACTTGAGAATCAGCAAACCTCTTTCACAAAGCTTTTCCGGTCAATAGTAAATTAGTTAAACTAAAGTCCAATTTACTTTACTGTAATTGGAACCAGCTTGCAATATTTAGTTATGTACATTTCTAAAATATGAATGCAGTTTAAGAAAATACATCATTACATCAGATATTCCAGGCAGCCTGCCATGAGACATTTTTACCAAAAAAACCATCTTAAAAAAGAATCCATTTAATCAACCTCAGAGTATATGTTCTTTCTTGTTGCTTCATCTCCTTATAAGCTGTCATTTCCCTAAAACTCTCATGTTCAGCAGTACTGGGCATGATTAATTCACTTATTAATTTAGCAAGTATTCGAACCCTGATTGTATACCAGGTACTATGCTGTTTTAGGCACTTACACATATGTGCACACAAATACACAAGACAAAGTCCCTGCTCTTGTGAAGTCTACCACCTATATGACAAAATAAACAATAAAGAAATGTTACGGTTTTTAAAGAGGGTGCTGTGCTAAGGAGGGGCGTTATTTTAGGTAAAGTGGCCAGGAAAGGAGGCTTCTCTAAGGAAGCTTGTTTGAGATGAGAAAAGAAGGTGCCAGCCATACAAAGATCAGGGAGGATAAGTCCAAGCAGAGGAAATAATTCCTGAGAGTCAGGAGGAGGGAAAAAAAGGATTCACTAAATGCTGCTGGTGACCAACCTCTGTGATTCTCATGCACCATCCTAGTACCAGGCGACTTGCAGACTGTAGCTAGAATAATGTCTTTCCAACCTTAAGACTGCGAACACGTGTCCCAACTCTTCAAGAGGAGGCCACCTCTGGTTAACCCCAGGCTGAAGTGACCTTTCCCTCTCCTGAACCTCTCGGCAACTGTGTGTTGTCTGTACCACTCATTCTTACAAACACTTTGGTATGAGGCTCTGAGCCAGGGCTTAAACACAAATCACATGGGTGCCCTGACAGCCCTCAGGGCAGGACATAATCCAGGAGCACAGAAAATGTAGGTGCAAACAGCAAACACAAAGTAGAAAGTAAAAGCAAGCCACAAAAAAAGAGCTATAAAATTCAAGCCTGTCCAGAGATTACTTCCAGCTGGAGCACTGGGAGAAGCTTCATGAGGTGGGGGTGAGAGAGCAGGGAGATTCTGCGAAGCCTGAGCACTTGGACATGTGGGGAGAACAAACAGATCAATGTGTTGTACCCTTAATTAACTTTAAATAGATTTTAAATTATTTTTAGCTCCCCATCCAAGTTACAGACTCAGAGAGAGAAGGTCTCATACTTTTTATCTCATTCTGTGATCTCAAGTTATATGCTGATTCACTGTAACAGATATCAATTTCGGCAATGAAGGTAAGGCTAAATTATTCTTTCTTTCATAACAAAGTTCTGACCTTTGAAACAGACGATCCCCTGAAACTTTTTATATCTAAAAAAAAATTTTTTTAGGGCCACAACTACGGCATATGGAAGTCCCTAGGCTAGGGGTCAAACTGGAGCTGCAGCTGCCGGCTTATGCCACAGCCACAGCAATGTGGGATCCAAGTAGCATTGGGGACCTATACCACAGCTCACGGGAACGCTGCATCCTTAACCCACTGAGCAGGGCCAGGGATGGAAGCTGAATCTTCATGGACACTAGTTGGGTTCATTACTGCTGAGCCATAATGGGAACTCTGCAAAACTCCTAATACATCATCTTATTTCAAAGGGACATTCCTAACAGTCTTTTCGAAACTGAAAGGCATTACTGATAAACATGTATACAATGTGCTTTGGAATACGTGTACATAAAATGTTTGCATATGCATTTGTGTGACTGTCTATGTGTATCAATACACTTTATTTTTTTTTGGTTTTTTTTTTTTTTTTTGTCTTTTTGCTATTTCTTGGGCCGCTGCTGGCATATGGAGGTTCCCAGGCTAGGGGTCCAATCGGAGCTGTAGCCACCGGCCTACACCAGAGCCACAGCAACGCGGGATCCGAGCCACGTCTGCAACCTACACCACAGCTCACGGCAACGCCGGATCGTTAACCCACTGAGCAAGGGCAGGGACCGAACCCGCAACCTCATGGTTCCTAGTCGGATTCGTTAACCACTGCGCCACGACGGGAACTCCTCAATACACTTTAATTTCAGAATCTTACAAGATTATGTTAAACTTCTTCTGCTAAACCAAAGTTTGTACTCACGAATTTTTTTTTTTTTTTTTTAAACTGATCGAACTTTCCCACCAGGACTTCAAAATCCTTTCCCATTCCCAACAAAAACATCTTAAACCAGAGAAGAAAATCCAAACAACATTTTTTTAGGCAGTGTCTCAACATCTCTAAAAGACATTCCATGGCCAAACTCACCATAGAGAGCTGTCCAAGTTTGATTAATTACATCTAGACACACAGTTCCTGACCTGAAACAGATGGAAAGAATGGCATTTTTTTAAAAATTAGAAAGTTAGTTGCATGTAGCTGGCAACTAATTTTATCATTAGGGAAAAAAATACACTTTTTTAAAATAAAATATTGTTAATCGATCATAAAAACCCCTAAATAATCCCAGCTGGGGAAAGTATGAGGAGGACCAGAATATATACGAAGTCTTTAGTGTCACCTCACAGACTGAAAGGGAAAACCAGTCACTAACCATACAATGGAGTAAACCAGACAACACCTTAACCAGGTGATGAGAACTAACACTGGTAATCAGCGCAGACAGACCTGTGTGCCTCCAAATAGGACACCCTGAGGACACAATCCCACATTGGTTTTCCGGCCTTAAGAGCATACTCTAAACCTAATGATAAAGAAAAATCAGACAAACCCAAACTGAAGGACAGTCTATAAAATAACTGGCCTTTATTCTTTGAAAATGTCAATTTTATAAAAAGCTGAGGAACGGTTCCCTACTGAAGTAGTTTAAAGAAACATGTCAACTAAATGCAATACGTGATACTGGACTGAATCCTTAATGAATAGAGAAAAAAGTGCTAAAAAAAAGTACATTTCTGGACTATGGCAGTAGATGAAAAAGTACTGCATTAATATTCAGTTCCTGACTCTGATCGACTCTACGGCAGTTACATAAGAGAACACCCGTGTCAGGATGATGGATACACAGAAATGTTAAAGGACAACAGGGTCTGATGTTTACACACGACCTCTTCTCAGAGCTCAGAATACGCTGTATGTCTGTGCATGTGTGTAACATCAAAATTTAGTGCCATGACAAGGAAAAATTGCAGGACAAACAATATATTCTAAACAGCACTCTGGAAGTACAAAACCAGGAGGCACTGATATCACATTTTAAAATATCACGAGTGAGATATTAGGGAATGGAAGGGATAAGATTTATTAAGTGAAATGAAACTAGTTATGTTTGCTTTACACTCAAGAACTGAGAGATACTTTAAGGGCTGAAAATAATATAATCTGTACACTGAAAACAGACTCCTGGAATGTGTTTATATAAAGAGAATGGAGACATGGGCTATTACAAATGTTAGCTTGATATCAAGGGAAATTAAGGACCCATTCATTACAATGGGAAAAAACAAGCAGTCCAATAGTAGGCTGTGAACTAAGTGGCTTAGAATAGTTCATGCCCCCCCCTGGGATTCCACAATTTCAGCCATCATTCTTACACTCTATCTACTGATAAAATCCAGAAAGATAATTGAGGCTTTTTTATAATGGAGAGGTTAACTCTAATCAAGAGCAGTTGCTGCTTAGATTTAAACATTTTTAAACAGTTACTTACGCTTCATCAATGTTGGGATGGAAAATTTTATTCATGAATCCTGTAAAAAGAGATGTTAATTAGCAGCAAAAAGTATCCAGAGAGTAATTACAGTATTTCAGTACTGGAAACAATTTCAGTATTAGAAAAAGGTGATGATACCCATAACTCATTACTTTCAATCTTAGATCTTTGGTTAACTGATAAGACTACATTCTCCTGACAATGTCAATTACTTAAGATACATCAGAGTTCTATTAATCAAATGGGCAAACTCTGATTGCCATGCAGCCTCTAATACAAAATAATCATTAAAAAATTTTTTCTGAGCTCTAAATGTACTTGCCAAGAAAATTTATAGCACTAAATGATTTCTAACTAGTGCCATGATAAAAGTTAAGAAAGCTCTCTGACTTCCTTCCCAAAAGTTTTACTGTTCATTCTCTAAATGTGGTGGTTCTGCATCTGAACTTCTCCTTCTGAAGCAGTTACTGGTATCATTCTGTTACACTGTGTGCGGAACGTGAATGAAGCTGTTGAAATACTCAAGGAGGACCCTTCCAAACCACAAAAGATTTCATATGAACAGTGACCAAAATATTTCCTTTAACTTTAGTCTATTCATTCCAGGAAACCCAGTTTTGATTAGAATTAGGGCAACCAAGAAATTAGGCAAGTTGTTAAAAAAAAATTCTGTAAGATTGGTTTATCTGTCAGGGATTCAAGGTTTGTTTTTTTTTTTTTTTTCTTATTACTAGAAAAACAAGTATGTATACACTTTTAAACAAAATATTGATATTTAAGTTCCAAGGAGAAATTATTTTGTAACTCAAAACCAGTGATTGAATCAGTTTGTAAATATGCAAATGACAATATTCTAAAGCAGAGATCCCACTGTCAAAGCTGTCATTTTGTCATCCTTATCACCTCACTTCCTTTTAGGCCTTCCTTATTCCCCTCCATACCTTCAACAAATTGAAGCTCCTTACTAAAGTGACCATCACTACAACCCAATCCTACACTCTCTCACCATGCCCCACCTCACATGTTCCCTTTCACTCATACAAAATATATTTGGTCAACATCTGTCAGGCACTATGCTTATTTAGGGTAGAAAACCATACAAAGACAGTACCTCCTTCTCAAGGAGGTCACTGGAGCAATGAGCCAAGAGACAGAAAGAAATAACTGCGATGTGCACAGAGAGGTGACAGTCAGGATGAGCACAGACAGGGAAAGGAAGATGTCAGGAAAGATACACAGACTAGTAGCGTCAAAGGAGGATCCTCCAAGGATGAGGTGTGACAGAGGTCATCTCTGAAAATCTAAGAGACTGCTCTAGACTTAGAAAAGCGGGGATAAAACTACAAAACCCCAGGCATTTCCAATCCTCACTTGCACTAGCCCCTCCAAGTACTAATCATGCTACCAATTGTTATTTTTTAACCTCTTGTGTTGATATAGTTTAATGTTGTATATACTACTATCAAGAAAGCCTGTGCAATGTTTAAATTACTGTGATGCAAAAAGACTTGCGTCCAGTCACTGTTTTACATTAATTTTCATTAAAGATGTTTCAAAGTCTAGATTTACATGGTATGTACTTATGAAGAGACTGGCAATGTTCATGCCTTAATGCTGAGAAGAAAGAGCAGGATAAAATTCTGCATAATCCTAGAAAAACACTAAAACATGTCCAAGAAGACCCACGAGGATCTCTGCTGCAGCACTGTTTATAAAAGCCAAGAAGCAAATTCAAACCATCAACAAGGGACTAGAGGAATTGTGTACATCCATGTTCTGGGAGTCCCATACAGCCAAGGTAGGGAACTAGGGAACATGTATCAATGTGAATAGAGCCAAAGCTGAGGGGGGAAAGCTGCAGAATGATGTATTTAGAGTATGATACCATTTAGGTAAACTAAAACAAAGCAAACACTACACATTCTCTATGATAACACGTATAAAAAACGGTATTGGACCAATATACACCAAATTAACAAGAGCAATTATTTACTGAAGGTGTAGGGCCAAGGACATGGTGGGAATGGGGAAATAATGATTAAAGATGAATTTATCCATAAAACTATATTCCTTTAAAAAAAAGAGATAGTGTTAGCTTCAGCAGCATACATACTAAAAAGAGCATACACACTGTTGTTTAAAAGTGTGTACATAGATAAAAAACTGGAGGAGTTCCTTGGTGGCCTAGTGGTTGTGAACTCAGTCCTGTTGCTGCTGTGGCTCGGGTTCAAATCCTGGCCTGGGAACTTCTGCATACTGTGGGAGTGGCAAAAACAAACAAACAAAAACAAGAAAAAAAACCCTAAGCACTGTTAACATTTTTATTTGCTTCCAGGTTTTTTGGTTTTTTCTCCGTTAGGCTTTTCATTTTTTCTTTTTAGGGCCACACCTGCGGCATATGGAAGTTCCCAGGCGAGGGGTCAAATCAGAGCAGCAGCTGCTGGCCTATGCTATGGCCACAGCAATGCCAGATCCAAGCTGCATCCGTGACCTACACCCACTGAGCGAAGGCAGGGATCAAATCCGCATCCTTCATGGATACCAGCTGGGTTCTTAACCTGCTGAGCCACCATGGGAATTCACCCGTTTTGTTATCCTTTTTAAATCACCCCTACCACTGTACCAGAAGTAGGATGCAGCAATGGAAAAAGGCTGGAAGGCAACAGTGTCAACAACAGTCAATTCTGAGACACTCTGCCATAATTTCTTCTACTACTACTATTTTGACTTTCCAAAATTTCTATAATGTGTAATTTTAATAGTTGGGAAAAAAACTTTTCAAGTAAAAAATTGTCAACAGTAGAATCAAACATTATAAGGTATATCCAATTATATACAAGTTATTTAAGGAAGAGTCACTAAAATCAACTTTTAAGATCTCATATCATAAATGCTGTTTAAATAATACAAATTCATTACAAAAATCAAAAGATCCTCAGGTTATAAAGTATGCAGTCTTCGAGATTAGTTACATATAAGAGTATACTGCTATCAATCACAACCAAGAAACGTTCTGATGAGTAGGAAACATTCATGTTTAGCCACTACATGGTTTAATTCTAGAGACTTGTTTTAGTATACAAAAAATACTTTGCTTGAAGCTACAATTAAGAACTTATAATTCGTTAATACTTTGCTCCCTGCTAAGAATTCTCATAAGTAACACCAACTGAAGCAACCTCTGTGGCAAAAGTTCCCAATGCTGGCTACAGGTAAGAATCACCTGGAGAGCTCTTTAGAAAACAGAGGTGCTATGTTACGAAAGGTGGCAAGTGTTCCAGAGAAAAACAGAGAAGAAGGGGATCTCAAATAGGAATATTGAGCTGGGGTCTACACTTTTAAATAGGATGGTCAGGGAAAGCCTTACTGAGGAGGTGACTCAGTTTGAAGGCGGGGGGACAGGAGTCATTCAGTATCTAGGGGAAGAGCGTCTACTGAGCATGAAGAGCCAAGTGCAATGTGTATCAGGAGTTTGCTTTGATATGTCTAAGACCAGCAAAGAGACGAGTGAAAGTGAAGTGGAGTGAACAAGAAGACCAGAAGAGAAGTCTCAGAGGTGAGAAGCCTTTGAGCCCTACTAAGGATGCTGGCTTTCATTCTGAGTGAGGTGGGATGCTGCTGAGACTAGTGCTAGAACACAGATCCTTTACGTTTTTTGTTTGTTTTTAATAAAAGGCTTATCTCCTAAAAAAGGCTATTTGGGGGATAGTTCAATCAGGTCACAGCACCTGAGTGCTGGGAAAAGAATGATGGGAAATGGCAAATCTTAAGGAAAATAGAATGCACTGTCTCTCCTACAGTAAGAATGAAGCTTCAATAGTTTGATGTCACAGGGAACCTCAAAGGTATAAGTCAAGAAAATAGGTATGGTGGGAAGGGCTTTTCATGTTTGTCAGAACTGTCTCTGAAAGATTAAGGTGTCTGCCTCCTCCATGGTACAAGGCCCAGAGATTACATTTGGAATCATATAGTTTCTACACTGTTTTCTTTAGCAATAAATGGGTTGGAGCCCAGTCCCCAGTGTCCCCGCTAAATTTATAAAACCCCATCTGGGCTCTGAGATAGGAGAATCAGGACTGGAGAGAGCAAAGTTCTAATAGGGACTTGGCTTCTAGTCCCGCCCAGTTTGCTATTAACTGCAGGCCTGGATCAGGTCATTACACTTCTGTGAGCCTGTTTCTTTACCTGCAAAGAGAAATTCGCTGGACTACATGATCTCCAAAACCTCCACTTTTATTCTGTTTGTGAAAGGACCAGTAGCTCTAAAATCCAGGATTTAGTAACAATGGCTAGAGCTCTGAGAACAGAGGACTTAAGGGGAAATGCCCAATGGCTAAGTCCATAAAGGAAATTAATTCTGTGAAGCACATTTTTAGGTACAGAAGTATTCTGGAGACTACAAAACTACCAGCGTGCTAAGATACCACAGAGAGACAGAAACCCTCCGACTCCCTCTGAAGTAGGCAGAAACAGAGTTCACAACGCTGCCATTGAGGGACAAGCACAGCCAGACAATTTTCACACTGAATCATCTCTTCCTATACTAGGCAGTTCCAATTGTTAGAAAAACACCCAAAGCAAATAAATGGAAAGGGGGATATATATCTCCTTATATGAGCTGTTCTTGGGCAAGCTGTGGGCAGCATTTCTGGCAAAGCCATTTACATTCTGGACAATGACGGCAACAATGGAACTTGGGGACAAGGAGGGGAAGAGACCAAGAAAAAACAGGCTAGGAATTTGGAGAAGGAACGTTCTCAGGACTCAGTGTGTTTGCCCTGGCGTGTTTTCCTTCCTTTTGGCAATGCTATCACCACACTAATGAATTTGTCTGCAACAAGAGAATTTTCCCAACACTTGTTTCCATTCAACCAGGAACTATTTTTAAGATATTTTAAGAGAACATATTTTTGAAAACTGCGTTTATGGAAACATGATAAGTGGAAGCAGCAAGTCACTTTTAATCTAAATGATTTAAGATTTTATTCACCACCAGACATGTTTTAATGACATATTCCAGTGATTTGATCAGATAAAATTCAGAACTCTTGTTTAAAACTTCTGAACAATTATTCTCTGGCATGGCTAAAGCACTTGTGAAAAAAAGAGGACAGTAGGTACAAATGTTTAGCTAAAAAGCTTGCCACCTGTCCTCTATCTCTGAGCAGAAAGCAATCAGGAGATTTCTAATTCTGGAGGAGGAATCTAAATCACGCTCAGTTGATGCAAAACTACCTATCTGGAAAAAAATAAAAGCACAGATGATTAAAATAGAAAAATATGCCATGTTTTTTGTTTGTTCCAACCAATACTCAATTGCTCTGGACTAATGAATCTCTTGACCCAGAGGCTAATATGCAGAGGAAGTAAACAATGTCATGCCGAGTCATGCTGAAAACTGGTTTTTATTTCAGCCTATTTCTATGTCCAGACCCAGGAGGTGATCTGTACAAAGTTGTACAGGCTTTTGAACAACTAATATTAGAGTCACTATGTAAATGAAAGAGGCAAAAACCAATTTTATTTTCCATCTTTGCTTCTTTTGTGAGATATTTTTAATGATCACATTTGTGGAGAGAATAAAACACCCGGGGCCAGACACCTATCCAGAAATTTGAGCCAGAATCATCTTGAAGAAATGAGAGGTCACACAAGTGACTCATGAATCAAAGTAAATCCACCCTAAGTTAAATGGGTGAAAGGCAAAAAAAAAAAAAAAAAAGCAAAAACGGAAGCTCTGGAATTTCACTGTGGCGCAACAGAAATGAATCAGACTAGTATCCATGAGGATGCGGGTTTGATCCCTGGCCTTGCTCAGTGGGTTGGGGATCCAGCGATGCCATGAGCTGAGGTGTAGGTTGCAGACATGGCTCGAATCCCACGTTGCTGTGGCTCTGGCGTAGGCTGGCAGCTATAGCTCTGATTCTACCCCTAGCCTGGGAACTTCCATATGCCATGGGTGTAGCCCTAAAAAGCCCAAATAAACCAACCCCCCCACACACACCAAACAACGGGAGCTCTATCCCAGGAATGAAATGAACCTAGACTATAGATGGTTGAAGCAGCAATTTAAAGTTCACGAATTCCTGTGAAAAACAGGAAGTGAATACATTATATTATATCTATCTATCTTCAGGACAAATGCCGACATAAAGTAGACGATTCAGAATGAAACTGATTAATTCTCTATTTTAAAAGTAGATATAATTGTTTAAAATACATTTATTAAAGACTGAATCCTATCTCCCCTAGCAGTAGCTCAAACTATCAATTTTTTAAGGGCAATAGCTTGGATCTCCACTCCTATCATGCAGGATGTGATCAGAGTTAAGCTGTTCCAGCTGAAAAAGAAGTGGGGATGCTGCCAGCTCCACTGGCGACAGTACCCTGTCAGCTTTGTGCATTAGTGCACCCTCGGATAGATTTTCATCTTACCTCAGACAGCCAGGCCCAGCCCGTGGCAGCCTGCACCCGGGCAGAAGTCTCTTCCGAGAGCTGAGCCTTTCCTACTCAGGAGAGATGGACCTGGGCCGGTCTCTTCTTGGGTGAGGAACCAAGCAAGGAGCTCACTCTCATTGCCCTGTGTCATGGGAACTTCTGAACTGATCCTGTGTGTTCAGGAGATCTAAACTCAACAAGGGGTCCTCTTTTCTGTTTCTTCCTTTCTCTCTGATAATATGGAATCTGAGGAATGGGCTGGATGGATAAGAAAAGTTCATTTATAACTAAGAAAAGGTGAAGTGTTATCCTTCAACAGCATAACCCTTCTACCAACCTAGAAGATTACCAAAACCTGCAGCCTTATATCCATTCTCCGGCAGCGTCATTTTTGGAAGACTGTCATCTCTTCCCTGTCTCCACAGTTTCTCTTTCACTCTCCTGGCTGTTCATTTAACCACACTGTCTGCAGCAGGCAGGATTTATTTTCATGGTCAGAGGTAGGAGAGCACAGACAGAACACACTGGGCCTGAAATCTCAAGACCCAATTTCAAGTTTCTGCCGCTCTTATTACACAAAGTTGTAGTTCAAAGATTAGGCTTCGGTCAGACTGCCCAAGATCCACTTAGCCCTACTGAATTGCTCTGCCTTTCTGTTTCCTTTTTCATAAGGCTGGGTTAAATAATGGTATCCACACACCACAGGACTGTTAACAAGACTGAATGAATACATGCACAGCATTTGACTAGTAAATGGTGCACAGTAAGCACTCAATAATACCACTATTAGCTGAAGAGGTCAGGCAAGTAATTTCATCTCACTTTCCTTATCCTAGAAATGAAAATATTTGCCCCTACCTATCTATCTCTTAATCTTTTAGGAATTATCAAGAGCATTAGAAGATATTTTGATTATGGGATATTGATTTCTTTTGTAACCTCATCACACTGGAAATGGAAAATACAGTTACTCTTATTTATTATTAAAAAGAGCATTCAGGAGTTCCCTTGTGGCACAGCAGGTTAAGGATCAGCATTGTCACTGCAGCAGCTTGGGTCACTGCTGTGGCGTGTGTTTGATCCCTGACTCACAAACTTCCACATGCCACAGGCGTGGCAAAAAAAAAAAAAAAAAAAAAAAAAAATCCCTAAATCCGTTCTGATTGCATTTTGTATAGGGAAAAAAACACTAGAATGGAAATCAGAAGGCAGACTCTACGACTAGTTAGTAGTAATGTTATCTTTGCCTTCCTGAGTCTCATTTTTACCATCCTTTAAAATAAGGGAACTGGATGATAGATCTCCAAAGTTCCTCCTAGAAATTTTGTTTTTCTTTTTTGGTTGCCCTGCAGCACATGGAGTTCTTGGGCCCAGGATCAGATCTGAGCAGAAGCTGTGACCTATGCCGCAGCTGCAACAACAGTGGATCTTTAACTCACTACGCTGGGCTGGGGATGGAACCAGCATCCTGGTACACTGCAGAGATGCCAACCATCCTGTTGTACCACAGTGGGAACTCCTAGAAATATGGTTTTTACCAACACCAAGAATATGAACAGATCTTCAACTGTGTCCACAAGCTTTTCCAAGGGCACTAAGATATTACTATTTGTGTTCAAAACAATTTCAGTTTAACTAAAGAAAAATGAAGCTAAGAATGTTTTCATCATGCCACCAATTCTGAAGGGGAAGGAATGAATTTAATGCCAAAAAGATGTCAGAATAGGAGTTCCCGTCATGGTGCAGTGGTCAACGAATCCGACTAGGAACCATGAGGTTATGGGTTCGATCCCTGGCCTTGCTCAGTGGGTTAAGGATCTGGCATTGCCGTGAGCTGTGGTGTAGGTCGAAGACGCCACTCGGATCTGGCGTTGCTGTGGCTGTAGCTTAGGCTGGCAGCTACAGCTCCGATACGACCCCTAGCCTGGGAACCTCCATATGCCGTGGGAAGTGACCCTAGAAAAGACAAAAAGACAAAAAGACAAAAAGAGAGCAGAATAAATAACCAGATCAAAAGCTAAAGGTCACCTACTATAGGCAGGAGGAACTAACCTAATAGTAGCCCTGTCCTTTTTCTTTGTGAAAATGAGCACCATTTAGCAGGATCCCTCATTTTCCTCCACAAAGTCCCCCCTCAGTATGTGCTCATTTCCCCTGCCTCACTAGCTTGCTCAAATGTTTCTGGCATTCTCAAGTACCAGTTCTCTATTGTGTTCTGATCTTGTCGCTTCCTGCAGTCTCAAAGGCACTGCTGCTTTAATCCTCCTTCCGACCTCCAGCATCACATAGTTTTCCCTCTTTTCTAGATAACTCCCTACAAGGAGCACACAAACTTCCTTCAGAATCTCCTAATCAAGAAATAAAAAACAAAGCCTTCTTCTTCTTCTTCTTTTTTTTAATAGCCACACCTGCAGCATATGTAAGTTCCTGGGCAAGGGATCAAACCTGCACCTCCACCACAACCCAAGCCACTGCAGTCAGGTTCCTAACCCACTGTGCCACAGTGGGAACTCCAACAAAACCTTCCTTTTTTCTTCCTCTAGGTACCAGCCCTGTTTTATGCCTTCATGAATAGAGAGAAATTTCTTAAGCATACGAAGCTCCTGCCTCAGAGTCTCTGTTTTCACAATTTCTCCTGCCTGAAATGCTCTCATCCCTAACCTTGGAGGATCAGGGCTGGCTTTTTTCCCATGTCAGTTAAACCTCAGCTTAAATTCACTTTGTCAGAGAGGCCCTCCCTGAAAACCTAACTGAAGGCAGCTATTATGTCAATTCTATCCTATCAATTCTCTGCATAAAGCTATCATACATGAAAATTTTGCTACCCCCCAAAGAATATAAGGGTCAAGAGAGCAATCTGTTCATGTCTGTACCCCCAACCTAGAATAATATCCTGCACACAACTGGTATCTAATGAATCTGTGGCGCTGATTAGAAGAATGATTAAAGATTTATCTCCATTTCCCGAGAAAGTAGGTTCTCAGTTGCCAGACATAATCTTTTCAAAAAACTTATCCTGAAAATTTTCATTTTCAGAACACCAGTAAAAAAAGCGCTTTTAACAATGGACTTATATTCTCATAACATTATCTAAAAAAATTTTTTTTTTACAAAACTTTTCTACTAGAACCTTGTTCCTCTCTACTGGAATTCAAAAGATATAGATGACTGCACAGTAGTAATTATGTAACTGCTTGAAACAGGAATTAAACTCAAACCCAAGGTTATAAAAGTAGATTAGTATACAGATGATCCTAATGGAATTTTGCTTCCTCAGTCTAAGAATTCATTCTATTTGTGGAAATAAAGCAATTCGAGTACGTCTTTGTTAAATGACTAACCCCAAATCTCTTATGAATGACACACTTCTCTCTACTACCAACCCCGGTCCACCCCTGACTAAACACTCCTCACTTTAGTTACTCACACTAGTTCTTGAGAGAGTAGCTGTATGTTTCCATTTGGAAGACACAAACTAAAATGGTAAATATTCTAAGTTCTATAGTTAGTTTAGTCATACCACGTTATAAAACTCCACTCCAAAAATACTGTGAGGTAATTTCTGGCCTCAGCGAATTAAAAAATGTATAATGCCAGAAGAGTCTGCTACTCTGTCAACAAACAGGGTTACAATACTTCCCTTAATTGCTGGCACAAGTAAAAAGAATATGGTGCACTGATTAAAAAGACTATCTTTTAATTTAGAACCGGTGGCAGGTTGGGAAAATTATTTGTTTTCAAATTTTATGGCCGCACCTACAACATCTGGAAGTTCCTGGACCAGAGATTGAATCCCGGCCACAGCTGAGACAACACTGGACCCTCTGACCCACTGCACCAGGCTGGGGATTGAACCAATGCCTCAGCAGCAGGACACGGCAGTAAAGATTCTTAACCCACTGCGCCACAGCGAAACTTGGAAAGGAATGCTCCTAAGGTCCTTATGTGCACCTTCACTTTTCAGAAGCTTTGTCAAGACTCTATTCTCACGTGAAACACAATTCTTGTAAAAGCCTATCTCCTCCCTATACTCTCTTCCTCAACTGAGATGCTGACTCATACATCTAAAAAGCAATGAAATGCTGTCACTAAAGCAAATGAAGTATTTTATAGATGTTGATTTTTTTCTCCTAACTAGTGAAAGCCTTCCTTATATAGCCTTCCTAAGTAGAGTGCCATATATCATCTATTCTGAGTATTTAATACATTGGTCAATATCAAATATGTAGAGTCCTATTTAATCTCATTATCTCAGTTTTTAGATGAGGAAACATTTCAGATAAGTATCATTCAGATAGTCAAGGAGAACCAGGGCCAGAATCACTCTTTTCTGATAACCTGTCTACTGATCACACTCTCCTAACTACTATAGGTGACACACCTAGCAGCACTGCTAGCATTCTAGAAATGTTTCTGAATGAAAAAGGCAAAAGTCGGAACTTTGGAATAAATCAAAACCTAGAGGTTCGGCGTTCCCGTTGTGGTTCAGCAGAAATGAATTTGATTAGCATCTATGAGAACACAAGTTCAATCCCTGGCCTTGTTCAGTAGGTTAAGGATCTGGCATTACCGTGAGCTGTAGTGTAGGTCGCAGACACGGCTCGGATCTGGTGTTGCTTTGGCTGTGGTGTAGGCCAGCAGCTATAGCTCCAAGGAGACCCCTAGCCTGGGAACTGCCATGGGTGGAGCCCTAAAAAGGCAAACAAACAAACAAACAAAAAACAAACAAAAAAATCCCTACATGTTCAAATACGATTTATTTCAAAGCAGCCTCTCTGGAAAACAATACAAATAATATTTCAATGACATTACAAGTGATTAAAGGAGTTTTATAACTTTTCTTGGAAAGAGCCCATAGGGCCAGTTTAAAAGAAAATCATATGTTTAAACTTAAGTTCATAATCATGTATCATTTTATACTCTGATGTTACTTGGTTTTTCAACTCATCTTATTCTCTAGAAATTAAATGACCTTTAGCCATCTCAAAAATTTATATTCAGCTTCAAAGCATCCAGATTTGCAAACACTCATAATATTCAAATCATGTAAAATTCCAAAAGATGCACTTAAGATGTCTGGAATAATGATGGCATTGTAAGAGGAAGCTCATAACTTTCCCAGGAGTCTGTTTTACCATTGTGGGGGGGACCCCAAAAAACTTAAAGATGTTAAATTGTTTTTAGAAGAACATTTTTAGTTATAGCTTATGCAATCATGTACTACTGAAAACTCTCTAGAACTATATTTGGGGCATATCCCAAAGTTAAACATGTCAAATTACATTGAATATATGCTCAAATATGCAGAAAAAAAGTTTTACATTTTTATGAACTTTAGGTAAATAATGATATCCACTGAGGGACAGAAGTGTAAGACATTTTCATTTTACTTTGCTTCTGCTCACCTGGACTTTTTTACATTCCCATTATGTATATGGGGCATTATACAATTTTAAAATATATAAATATTAATATTAAACAAAAAAGTATATATACATACATATTTTAAAACTCCAAGATCTAAACATTAAGATGTTTAAATCTAAATTTGCACATCTTAGTGTTTAAGAGCGCAAAGTCTGGCTCAAGGAAGAAGGGTACACCTGCCTAGATTCTACAGAGGCAGGGTTTACAAAGAACAGAGAGATTGGGTTTATCTTCTTATTCTTCTACAACTATCTACACAATTCAAAAAGGAATCCTTGCCATTCGAAGTGAGCCACTACCTCTCTCAAAATGTTTAAAGCACATTCCAACAGTAATTACATTGTTGACGACCTGAAAATGGGTCACCCCACAGAACTGATTAAAACTCTCTTATGCAATCTCCTTTGAAGGAAACAAGGACAGCCTGTACAAATATTTCAACTAGATCTACTTCCCTAAGAGAAGATAGTACACATTTGTAGGTATTACCAAGTTCTAAAAGCTCACAGAAAGGCAAAGGAAAAATTATGAAGAAGTTAAATTAGCCTAGTCATTTGCCCTAACCAGTTTCACATTACATCATTAATTTAAGAAAGTAAATAGGTTTCTGCAGTGTCAGTGTTACTAAAAACGGTGCCTGAAGTTTAGATATTTTTACTTTGAAAGTTATGATGAAACAATTATCTGAAAATGTATGTTAAGACAAGATTTGAGAAATAACTACATTTCTAAAGAATATGTAATTGCATTTCTATGGTTTACTGTTAGTTTCAACAAGCTATATTGTTTCCTTTCTGATTAGGAATCAAGGGTAACAAAACTAGATTTAGCAAGCCAATTTTTAATCTTTAAGTAAACAGGTATTTATGATATTATTTGAAGGTATTTATATGGTTTGGACATTCTATTTGTAAAGGTTTACCACTCTACATCAAGTTGAAAATGCCTGTAGAGGAAGAAACATCTTAAAAGATAAATGGGGGAGAAGGAACCAAATGTGACACAAAAGCCCTCCCAAACCAAGTGAAACCTACCACAATGGAATGGACTGCCCCACCTGTACACCAAAGGTGAATGTCAGATACACTCGGGGACTGTCTCAAAGACTCAGCACCTCACAGCACCCTTTCTCTATCACCATCTGAGAACTCTAAAACTCAGGAGGCCCTTGTAGCAATGGGGATATTTCCAATTCAATTATCCATTAAAGCATCTTCTCAATTACTGAGTTTAGAAAACTCATCTAAGGGACCAGGGACCTTAAGAGGAAATCACCAGTTTATTCTTTTTTTTTTTTTTTTGGCTTTTCTAGGGCCGCTCCTGAGGCATATGGAAGTTCCCAGGCTAGGGGTCTAATCGGAGCTGTAGCCTCAGGTCTACGCCAGAGCCACAGCAACACGGGATCTGAGCCACGTCTGCAAGCTACACCACAGCTCACGGCAACGCCGGATCCTTAACCCACTGAGCAATGCCAGGGATCAAACCCGCAACCTTATGGTTCCCAGTCAGATTTGTTAACCACTAAGCCACGACGGGAACTCCACACCAGTTTATTCTTAAAATGAGCACTACGAGTTCCCAGCCTAAGAAGGAATTATAGATACTCTGTAGTATTTTTATAGTATAAAACTCTAAAATACATAAAGTAGCTAAATGTTAGGAGGTAGGCTGCTGCATTTGATTGGAAATTAGTCTGTGACTGTTCTAATGCTTCCACATTATTGATCCTAGACAGAAATGTGGGGGCCTAGAAACAAAACATAAAGCTCAGAATGTGTTTGGTTTACCTCTTTTTAAAAACCCTTTTCTGGGGGAAGAAGGGGGAAGTCTAATTCCAAGATGTCTGGCATTAATTCTGATGTCAAGGCTACAGTAGGCGCACGATACTTGAACTCTGACAATTCTGAACATGAGGTTCAGTGTGACAGAAAACATTCTAATATATTCCATTTTCTTCTTAAAATTGGTCAATATTTCATAATATTTTTAAATCATCTACAGAATGAAACATTTATTTTATTTATTTATTTTGCTTTTTTAGGGCTGCTGCACCCATCCATATGGAGGTTCCCAGGCTAGGGGTCTAATTGGAGCTGTAGCCGCCGGCCTACGTCACAGCCACACTAGATCCGAGCCTCGACTGCAACCTACACCACAGCTCACAGCAATGCCGGATCCTTAACCCACTGAGCAAGGCCAGGCATCAAACCCAAAACCTCATGGTTCCTAGTCAGATTCCTTCTGCTGCGCCACAACCAGAACTCCAGAATGAAATTTTTAAAAGCTGTCTTAAGTTAGCTAAGTTACTACCATTCCACAATCTCAAAATATTTAAAGGCACACTACTATGTGTAGAATAGGTAACTGGCAAGGACCTGCTATGTAGCAAAGGGAAATCTACTCAATATTTTGCAATAATCTATATGGGAAAAAAGAATGGAGATATATATTCACTTTGTTGTATACCTGAAACTAACACAACATTGTAAGTCAACTGTATTCCAATAAAATTTAAAAAAAAGTTAAAGGTATCAACCCTCAATCAAGTACACATCTATAGCATCTGATCCTAAAATTAAAAAAAAAGAACTGTCACTAAATGCCTTAACAGGGGTTGCAGGTTAATATCACCAATTAGGGCAGAAGGAAGATGAAGGTAAGGGAAAAAACCACCCTTTATACAACTCCACTGAAGTTTCTACTCTCCTTTCTTTAGCTGTTTAGAGGGTTAAAAAGATTAGCAGTGGAGAGAATGGAAAAGGGTTACCCAGAGTCGGAATGAACAAAAGCAATGTAGGATATAGAGAGGATTTTTAAATGGCAGAATTAGAATAGACACATATAACATTAATTCCAACAACCTGGCATTTAAAGTGAGACTTAAGATGTTTATTATTTTACTGCTAATAGCCTAATGAACAGTGAGTCTAAAAATTATTTGTTTCATCTGGCCCTGAAACACAGAAAAATCTAGTTATAGTCATTACAATCACGCAAAGGATATATTTAAACATCTACTATCACACTTTGTAAGTCCCCCCAAAAGTTACTAATTAACCAAAGCCAAAAAGGAAAAAAATTAGGCTAACTAAACACTTCTGGAATTATCATAAATTGCAGAATTTTTTTTTTTCTATTTCAAAACTCTCTAAATGAGAGAAACTGAGTAGTTACATACCTATAGATGGAGATTTGAAAGGGTATTTATCAGGAAGATCCACTCTAACTTTCCAAACTCCACCTTCATACGGTGCTGAAATGAAAGTAAAAACGTTAAACATTAGAACTGTGTCACCAAATTAGAAAATAAATCTAAGTTAAACACTAAATCCTAATCTCTTTTAAGAACCTTGCAAGAGTCAGAGATCTCATAACTAGTAGTACTCTATGTGCAATTATGACATTTATCTTTTAAAAATCTAGAGTTAAAAAAGGTTCATTTTCTCTCCCAAATTTACCTGATTCTTTAAAGTATTAAAACACTATTCAATTACCTGGTAAGTAACAGCCTAATATTTCCATCTACCCTACTCCCATGCCCCAAAGAAAGAAAATTTTGCCCCAAACCATCTATAACTTTCAAAACCCCAAATTCACAATTCATGTTTAATACTGTCACCCAGAGATAAAAGTACATAAAGTAATTACAATAAGAGCAAGATTTCCTTGCAGGTTCAAGAGTTCAATTAAATTTACTTTTCAAAAACTACACCTATCACCATTACCATCTGCTTTGATATTTTCACTAAGGAGTAAAAGACTGTAATAGAAAAACACATACCAACGCATATACTTACTTCCCTGTGGTCCATAAAACTTCACTACAAATTCATTGAGTCCTCCCAGGATTGTAACCTCATGCTTACTCTCAATGCTAAGGTGGAAGGTAAAGGAAATCACACAGGCTTTGCACTACCTGGAAGAACTAAAGATGGCAACCCCAAGATATGCCATTTAAAGTGTTACCAACATTTTATATGAAACTAATAAAATATAAAATGTGAACAATAATTCTGGTAATTTAAAAGGCAATATAGACGTCTGTGAAAGGAATATGAATGAGCTTTAGATTCAAAGACTGGTGTTCAAATCCCAGAACTGCCATTTACTGGATTTGAGCCTAGACAAGAGAATTTTGGGTTTTGTTTTTTTATTTTGTTTTGTTTTGTTTTTTGCTGTTTTGGGGCCGCACCCACAGCTTACAGAGGTTACCAGGCTAGGGGTCCAACTTGAGCTGTAGCCGCCACCGCTGGCCTACACCACAGCTCACAGCAACACAGAGCAAGGCGAGGGATCGAACCCGCATCCTCATGGATCCTAGTCAGGTTCGTTAACCACTGAGTCACAAAGGGAACTCTTAGACAAGAGAATATAAACTCACTCACTCTCTGAGCCTTTGTTCTCCTTTGCAAATGAGGAAAACACCACTTTACAGCTATGAAGATTAAATGAGTTAAATATGTAAAATGTGTTAAGACCACATTGTACATATAAATAAACAAAAAGCAGGCACTTAATTTTAGTTTTTCTTCCCTCTGTACTCTATCCTCCCCAACCTATCCCTAATGATCCTTTAACAAAAAAACCAGTATTCCCTTTAGTCAAATTCAAGCACTCAGCAAAACACTCATGCCTCTAAACTGGAAATGCCATACTCCTAAAATTACAGATTTACCAAATCCACATAAGTTTCTCCCTGGCTTGAAGAATAATCAGAATAACTAGTGATACAACCTTCTGTGTTCTCCTTCTCAGTAACTTATACAAGTCTTGAGACCCACCTCTTTAAGGTACTAAGACCAATTACAGAAATCAAACTAATCCACATCAGCAGAAAACAGGGCTACTGGTCTAATAATACCTGTTTCATGTCTCTGCTTTGTGTTCTAACCCAATAATGACTCTACCGATAAAAATTTTAGGTGGTAAGATTTTTGGGGAGCTCTCAAATCCCACTGAAATGGTTAAAAAAACCCAACAATCAGATACAATAGGCTGGCCTCATCTTTCTCAGTCAGCAGTGCAAACTACATTTTAACTATGTATACTATTATACAAAAGAAAAAAAAGCCAAAGAATTTTTTATTATTTATTTTTCATCTTTTTGCCTTTTCTAAGGCCACTCCTGCAGCATATGGAGGTTCCCAGGCTAGGGGTCTAAATCAAAGCTGTAGCTGCCGGCCTACACCACAGCCACAGCAACGCAGGATCTGAGCATCGTCTGCGACCTACACCACAGCTCACAGCAACACTGGATCCTTAACCCACTGAGCAAGGCCAGGGGTCAAACCCACAACTTCATGGTTCCTGGTCGGATTTCTTAACCACTGAGCCACGACGGGAACTCAAAGAAATTTTTAAGTGATCTCTTAGAGAAAAGTTGTATTTTTAAGGGCTTGAAATTAAGTATTTGGCTCTCTAATCCTCTGTTGTCCTGTAGGCCAAGAGACAGAGGCCAGGTGTATTTTTGGCAAAGTCCTTGCTCAAGAGTAATGAACAGTACCTACTAAAGATATTAAATAAGATAATTTAGTCTATTTGATCTCATTCTTTTCTAAATGAAAACTAACTACTTCAATAATATGCACAATGAAAGGATTCAAAGAGTATCCACACTGGAAAATTGATTTAATTTCTCATGGTCAAATGACACATGCATGCATGTTTTTTCGTGTACTAAATTCTTCCTGACCAGTCACCCTCTGACATCTTTCTACAAAATATTCCAAAGCTAATGCTAATGTAATTAATTAAAGTACATGTTTAAATTGTTTTAAACAACCAACACAGCTCCCTTCCATTAGTGAAAGATAATGAAATCAAATCTAGCTATAATAAACAAAATTAAATACTAATAATTAAATTCTTAAACCAAACAAATCAAAAAATCTTGAGGATAAAAAGACTTAAGAATGACACCAAGCCAGAAACCACAGAGGGAAAAATCAGTAGGTACAATTGTGCATGTGCGTGCAAACAGAGACACTTAAATTTTATATATTAGAAAAAATATAGCTAGGACAAACTATGAAGAAAAGGCCAAAATATCCAAGTTAAGAAAACTGGGGAGTTCCCATCGTGGCACAGTGGTTAACAAATCCGACTAGGAACCATGAGGTTTCGGGTTTGGTCCCTGGCCTTGCTCCGTGGGTTAAGGATCCGGCGTTGCTGTGAGCTGTGGTGTAGGTTGCAGACATGGCTCGGATCCCGAGTTGCTGCAGCTCTGGCGTAGACCAGCAGCTACAGCTCCGATTCAACCCCTAGCCTGGGAAAGTCCATGTGCCGAGGGAGTGGCCCAAGAAATGGCAAAAAGACAAAAAGAAAAAACTGGAATTAAGCTATAAATAGTCCAACTCACTAAAGTAGTTTAAAAATGAGGTAATTTCCAACATTAATTGATAAAGATGAAAGAGCTAGATAAAACCAAGTGTCCCGTGAAGTATAAATTAGTATTCCTCAGGTCAAATTTAGTACTATATTCTAAAACTTAAAATGAATTTACTCTTTCACTCCATCTTCACTTTTTTGACGTTACTTAAAACAAAATAAAACAGACACTGCTGATGGAAATGTGATATGGTTTCAACCACCCTGGAAAACTGCTGGCTTGGTAAAGCTGCACACATGCAGGCCCTACACCCACCAGCACTACCTCTAGTAGATATGGACAGCGATGTGCACCAACACACACGTTTAAGGATGTTCACAGCACTATTTGTAATATCCAAAAATTAGGTTACGACCCAAAGGTTCATCAATAAAAAGGATAAATTATGGTACAATCACCCAACAGAAAATTACACAGCAATAAAAAAATAAAACCGCCACATGTAAATGGATGAAATCTCACAGATACTATGGTGAAAAAAGCAGATAAAAAGAGCACAAAGGATATGATTCCAATTACACACACTTCCAACAGACTAAATGCATCAAGGTGTCAGAAATTAGGACAACAGTTACCCCAGGGTGGGGACTGTGATCACTGAAGAGACCTCTGGCATGCTGATCATACCTTTATGTACTGTTCCATTTATCAGTGAGCTACAAAAATGGTCTGTGTACTTTTTGTATATATGTTATGATTTAATAATTTAAAAAACTAACAAAATAAGACTATCTGATATGCATATAAATGTTTGTTGTATTTAAAATTTTAGAATGGAAATAATTCAAGTATTTATCAATAGGATACCTGTTAAATGAATTATAAGCTATCAGGCTGCTACTAGCACCTATTAGTGTATATTAATGTCCTATCCCCACACAGAGCGCTCCTCTGATGTGTTTTTGCTCAACCTGGGGTTACTAATACTCAAATGAATACACTGTAGGAATACAGACAAAGATATCTCAAACAAAAATAAATTTGCAAGGATAATAAAACAATGGAGTAAGGTAGAGGATCAAATGAGTTTAACAAAAGAAATAAAACTAATTTTACAATATAAAAATCTTAGAGGGAGTTCCCGACATGGCACAGTGGAAACGAATCTGACTAGTATTCCACAAGGATACAAGTCTGAACCCTGGCCTCACTCAGTGGGTCAGCGATCCGGTGTTGCTCAGAGCTGTGGTGTAGGTCACAGACACAACTCGGATCTGGCATTGCTGTGGCTGTGATGTAGGCCAGCAGCTATAGCTCCGATTGGACCCCTAGCCTGGGAACTTCCATATGCCGAGGGTGTGGCCCTAAAAAGCAAAAAAAAAAAAAAAAAAAAAAAAGAAGCAGCATTCCCTATCAGACCTATTTTGCTATAAATGACAGTGATCCATAGCAATTAACTATGAATTTAATTACAGAATTACAAGTTATCTACAACAATATCTCTTTTAGAAAATTGAAGGTCATCTTTTCTATCATTTACGTGGATGCAATAAATTTAGCTTTCTTCCATTTTGTGATCTGTCTGGCATTTAGTCCATGCTTTTATCTACTTTCCAAAGAAGATCCTCCTTTGGAAACAGTCAAGTTAAAATGAGATTAGAAATTAATGCTCCAAACCTTCTCTTTCCCATGACCTCTGGTACAACCCACATTCCAGATACACTAGGTCTGTCTTTAATTACACATTACACTGTAAATTAAAGAGTTCTTAAAGTCCATTTCATATGAAAAGCTAAAAGTAAACTGAATGAAACCTTTAAAACTTCTACCAAGTTGGTAAAATGAAGAAGCTGTGCTAAATTTATGCCGCTCTGTAATGGTACAGACGCTAAATCAGATGGAAAAAAAGAATTTAAGTTTAGATGAAAGAAAAACACTGCATTAAAAATAAGCCATTCCATCACCCTGAATGAATGACTTGCCTACAAAAAAATATAAAATTACTTGACTGCTGTTATCATGTGTATTTATGGTAGAGGCCACAAGTTTCTTTCTCATTTCTGCTGCAAAGTCAAGGGCAAGGAAGGCAAACGAGAATGCCAGGTTACAATGACAAAAATAATGATCTATTTCTGAGATGTGCTGGTCAGACTAGCAGACTGGCAGGATCTCACTAGAAGGTTCCTTCGTTACCTTCTCACTTTCAAAGCTTGAAAATACATTCTTCAGATACTGTTCTGGTAAAAATGTGTTAAATAAGCCCATTAAAATCACATTTTACTCACCTCTAAGTTATTTGTAAAATACTGATTTTTACTTACTTAGCATTTCACTATTAAGGAATATCAGCATTTTCAGCAGAATAATGTTTAACATTCCCAGGAACCCGTTTCACTTTTAAAATGCCAGCCTCCCACCACCTTATTTTCCCTGAATGGCATTATGATTACACAATCTAATATTTAAAGGTTAATGCCAAACTGCCAAGAGAAACCTGACATTCTTGGCAAAATGTGTCTATCGGGATTTTAGAAATGATTTTTATATAGTTCTGGAATCTTCCAGAAAGGGAGCTAAGGGTTTAGCCTACTTATAGGTCAAGGACATGGGATTCAGACAGCATTGTTTCCTAAATTTGCTGCTAAGTTTATCAGATAAAAGAAGGTGGCCTCCCTGAGCTGTGTCCATAGCAGTAAGGGACTCGGGTAACGAATGGGCTTCTGTGCAGAAGGCAGAGCAATCTGTGTGGCTTTCTATCTACAAGTTCAGACCAGTCTACTTCTAACTCTCCTCAAGATTAACCACATGACAAAATTGGAAGAAACTGGGGTAACCTTCACTTCTTGGTTTTTCTCGATAAAAATATGGTATGTCTATTAATCCATTAATGTGCAAAAATCACAGCTGCTTTAGGATTACATTTATAAAGATCCTTCTCCTTTAAAGATATAAATGGAAATACTAATTAAAATATATGTCTAGGATTGGCTCCAAAATAAGCTGGTGTGGAGAGTTAGGAGAGGGAGGTACAGAAGAAAGGACAGTGGCCCTGAGGCAATGATTACTGACTCTGAGAGAAAGGGACATGGGGGTTCCCAACAGTGTTCTCTCTCGTTTTGAAAAATTCTGAAAAATTCATTTAGTCAGTTATCAGAACTTGAGCATTTAACAAGCATAACAATTCAGAAGAACTTAGCTACTACACAGCTCTTAAGAGCTTACAAATTATCCACTACTTACCTGAAGTTCAAAACTTAGTTTGCAGAAGAAAAAAACAGTTCAGTGACCCAGTATTTAAGAAAACAAAGGATAAACAATAAGGTCCTACTGTATAGCACAGGAAACTATATCTAATCTCCTGGGGCAGACTGTGATGGAAAAGAATATTTTAAAAATGTATTTATACGTATGACAGAGTCATTTTGCTGTAGAGCAGAAACTGGCACAACACTATAAATCAACTATATGTTATTAAAAATAAATAAATAAGGCAAGATTTAGAGCTGAGGAAAAAAAATTCTGAACCTAGGCATATCACTTTCAAATTACAAAAAATCAAAGATTTAGAAAAATTCTGAAAGAAGCCAGAGAAAACAAACACTTCATCTAGAGAATATTGAAGATAATCATCACATCCAACTTCTCAGAAATCATGTAGCAATAAGAGAATGAAATGAAATATTTACAGTGCTGTTGAGAAAAAAAACCCACCAACCTAGAATTCTGTACTCTGCAAAATTATACTTTAGAAGTTATGGAGAAATACTTTCTCAGATAAATAAAAACCGAGGGAATTTCTTGCCTTGCAAGTAAGAAGCTGTTTAAAGAGAAGGAAAATATAGGTCAGAAACTCAGATCTACATAACAAAAAGGGGAGCATCAAAAAAGAAAAAAGTGAAAGTAAAATAAAAACTTATTTTTCTTATTTTTACTTGATCAAAGAGTTTGTTCAAAATAATAAAAGCAACTATGTAGTAAATGATTTTTTTTTTAAATAGAAAACAAAGACTCCAGAGTTCCCTGGTGGCCTAGTGGTTGAGGATCCGTGTCACTGCTGTGGCTCTGGTTGTGGTGAAGGGTTTTGTTTGTTTTTTGCTTTTTAGGGCCACACCCATGGCATACAGAGGTTCCCAGGCTAGGGGTCTAATTGGAGCTACTGTTGCTGACCTACACCTGAGCCACAGCAACTTGGGATCTGAGCCGCATCTGCAACCTACACCACAGCTCACAGCAACACCAGATCCTTAATCCACTGAGCGAGGCCAGAGATCAAACCTGCAACCTCATGGTTCCTAGTCAGATTTGTTTCTGATGCGCCACAACAGGAACTGCTATGGTGCAGGTTTGATCCCTGGCCCAGGAACTTCCACATGCCACAGGAGCAGCCACAAAAGAAAAAAAAAAAAAAAAAAAAAACCCAAAGACTTCATATTGAAAGAGAATACTCTGCCAAGATAGTAAATCAAATTCTCAAAGAATCCAATTTAAGTGGATTCAAAAAGATGTCTAAGAAAAATCTAACCACAGTGAAGGAAGATGAGCATGGCTTTTGCATATTCATGATAAATAACCTCTGGGCAAAAATAATAATTTCAGATGTGCCCTTGTTTAAATTGTAAGAAAAAAGATCAGTCATGTACCATAGCAAAGACTCCTGGCTGAGAGGAAAATTTGTTTTTTTCTTTTTAAGTTTTTAAGTGTTTGTACTCTTTGTATTAGGAAGAAAGATTTTTATTCAGAGATGAAATAATAAAAACAGCGGAAACAAAAACATGGGGAAAAAGATGAAAGGCAGTAAGAGGGAAATACAAATATATAATGGATGAGGGGTATTTTTATTCACTTATCTCAATCCAGGAAGCAATGATACACTGTCAAGAGCAATCAACAAAATAATATACTCATATCTTTATCTCCTAAGTTCAGCAGTTTTATCCTCTGTAACCTCCCCCCGCTCCAATATTTATGCTTTCCACATGACTTAATAGGAATGTGTTAAGCTGAGCTATGGAGGATATAGTGTTATTAGCATGCACTGATCACAGGCTTTATTTCTATTAAAATTAGGTTTACTAAATAGTCTATACACCTCCCACACAAGCACATGAGGCAAATAAAAACTACTCTGAAACCTTAAAGAAGCTTAAAGTTTAGCAAAAGAACATGAGCTCTGTACATTAAGGAGTAAATGCAAAAAAAATCTGCATAAAGTGCTATTAGAGTTTAGAGTAGGAAGAGGTTGCAGGTAGAGAGAGGGTTTGCTATAGGAAAGCAAGGCTTTACGTGGAACCAAAGAATAGCGTGTGACTATACAGAGGTGGGGAGAAGGTAATTAAAGCAAAAACACAAAAACACAGGATAGGTCCAGAGAATAGGAACCACTGCATTTTTCTTTTTATAGCTGCACCTGTGGCATATGAAAATTCCCAGGCTAGGGGTCAAATCGGAGCTACAGCTGGGGCCTACACCACAGCCTCAGCAACATCTTCGATGTGCACCAGGCAGGCCAGGGATCAGATCCACATTCTTACTGAGCAAGGCCAAGGATCAAACCCAAGTCCTCATGGATCCTAGTCGGGTTCATTACCAATGAGCCACGATGGGAAGTCCCAACAGTTGGTACTTCTACACAGAGTGCACATAACTGTCCTTGATAAAGATAACTAAGCTATGGTTTATAGGACTGGCTGAAGATTAAAAAGAGTTAAAGCAGGAGTTCCCGTCGTGGTGCAGAGGTTAACGAATCCGACTAGGAACCATGAAGTTGCGGGTTCAATCCCTGGCCTTGCTCAGTGGGTTAAGGATCTGGCGTTGCCGTGAGCTGTGGTGTGGGTCGCAGACACGGCTCAGATCCTACATTGCTGTGACTCTGGTGTAGGTCAGTGGCTACAGCTCTGATTAGACCCCTAGCCTGGGAACCTCCATATGCTGAGGGAGTGGCTCAAGAAAAGGCAAAAAGACAAAAAGACAAAAAAAAAAAAAAAGAGTTAAAGCAGAAGACAAGGAGAATGTTCATGGCTTCAACTAATAGCCGTGGGAGTAAGGGGGGAGATTAATAAATAGACTCTCACAGACTCTGGAACTAGCTAGACATGGTACAGCCAGTAGAAAGCTCCAACGCTGCCAGAATGTCTCATTTTCATGAGAAACCAAAAAACTAGATTTCTATGTCGATCTCCTAATTTCTAAATGTAAACAAAGCACACGTGCTCCAATGCCTCTCTCAGTGAAGCCTTCTGGGACCACGCTCGTCACAACCACATCCTACCACATTCCCACCAACTCACATACCACGTATTTTACTTGGTTTAGTTTATTACCTGTCTCCTACTACTGCAACGCAAGCTCCGTAAGGGCAGGGATGGTCTATCTTGTTCACTGCAACATTCCTAGAGCCTAGAAGAATGCATGGCACACAGTAGGTGCCCAATCAATTTGTATAAAATGAACACATGAATGAAGCCGCAAGACAGGCATAGCCTGAAGTTGCCAGTCTGAGATCTAAGTATAGATTTAGCCTTGTCAGAGAGGTAAGGTGATACTATTAATGGCAAAGTGAAACAGAGGACAGAAGGAACAGGTTTTTTCTGGAAGATGCTAAGTTCAGGTTTGAACACACTATATCTAATGTCTAAATGAATAAACCAAATGGCAATATACTCTAAGCATCTTGGGAAACTCGTAATTTAAAAGAAGTCACCTTGTAAATCACTTAACTCTGAGTTCATCTCCTAACCTCTTAAAAAAAAAAAAAAAATGGACGGGGGGGCTTTACTTTGGGGAGGGGTTACTACCTCAGGCACAGAAGTTTTGAAGATTAAGTGATCTACAACAAAGGTACCTACCTGGCCCACCAGCAGACAACAGAAATTCGATTTTCAAAATGTAAAATAAATATACAAAACTCTGACTAAATTTCTATAGGACTAAAACTGACTTAAGCAACACTTCTTTTTTTTTTTACAATATCTAAAAAGTTAGGTTTCCTTCTACATTCTTAAGCAGAATACTAAAACAACAACAACAACAACAACAACAAAACCCTTTCTTGATATTAGGTCCTCATTAGGAATAATAGTTGCTAGACAGTACTATAAAATATAATAATGTCCTTAGGAACTACTAGGTACATAGTTATCTTCTGAAATATAAATTTCCCGTACTGTTAGGCTGAAGGGATTGGCAGGTTCTTTTCCTACTTTCTCTACTTTCTTTAGCTAGGTTTGAGAGCTGTCACTGGGGTTACTATTTCTTAAAATCTATCTATGATAGGTTATAAAAATCAGATAACCAATGTTCATGGAATTTAAAAAGTGAAGAATAAATTATTCTAAGCAAGACATTCTTTAATAAATAAAATACATAATTTCTAGCTGTATGTTTGCAGGTTTACACCTAATAAGTCAAACGAATTCAGAGCAATGGAGGGTATCACTTGTTTAAAATCAGCCTTTTCAAAATAAATATACATTGTCCAGAAGCAAAGCAAAAAAATCTGACAACTTACTACGATATATCAAAGACTCATTATCTAAGGGGTAAAAAGTAGCATGCATGTATTTCTTAAATTTTACATAGTCCAAAAATGAACTAGCAAGCATGTTCATTACCACACAACAGATTATAAACCACATTAGCCTTTGGAGTTTCTTTCTTCTCAAGTTTATGCTTTCATTTCAAATGAAAATAAAAACTGACAAGATCTGGAGTTCCTGTCATGGCGCAGCGGAAACGAATCTGACTGGGAGGTTTCAGGTTCGATCCCTGGCCTTGCTCAGTGGGTTAAGGATCTGGCATTGCCGTGGGCTGTGGTGTAGGTTGCAGACACGGCTTAGATCTGGCGTGGCTGTGGCTGTGGTGTAGGCCAGTGGCTACAGCTCCGACTGGACCTATAGCCTGGGAACCTCTATATGCTGCGGGTGCAGCCCTGAAAAAAGACAAAAATTAAACCACAAAAAACTGACAAGATCTAGGTAATTTTTTTCTTTTCTTTTAAAGGCCGCACTTGTGGCACATGGAGGTTCCTGGGCTAGAAGTCCAATTGGAGCTGCAGCTGCTGACCTACACCACAGCCACAGCAACACTGGATCTGAGCTTCATCTGTAACCTACACTGCAGCTTGCAGCAACGCCAGATCCTTAACTCGCTGAGCAAGGCCAGTGATCAAATCTGCATTCGCCCAGAGACTATGTTGGGTTCTTAACCCACTGAGCCACAATGGGAACTCTCTTGGTAAATTTTTTTAATGTTATTTTTTAAATGGGAAAAATCATTGTAATTCAGCTCTTCCCTAGATGCATTATTCTGCTACCAGATTCCTAAATAATTAAAAAAAAAAAAAACCTAAAAAAAAAAAATCAATGATGGAACATGATGGAGGATAATGTGAGAAAAAGGGGGAAAAAATATATATATATGACTGGGTCACTTGGCTGTACAGCAGAAATTAAAAGAACAATGTAAATCAACTATAACAGAAAAAATAAAAACTTAAAATGTTTTAAAAAAGAAAAATTAAGAGTCATAAGTTATGAAAATTTTTTTTTCAAATAGGTTTCAGAAAAAGTGAGTGTATCAGAAAGATATATAAGAAATCTAAAGCCCTACTACAACCTCGACAAAACTTTTAAACAGTAGATTTCAAAGTCAGATTAGTCAGAGGTGACCCAGTTGCAAAAGTGAGAAAGAGAAACGCAAAGGGAGATAGTGGAAAATGATGATGCTATTTTGAGACGAAGAAAATACAGTCAAAACAGAAATAAAATTTACATTTCTAAAAAGTCAAAATTCCACTTAAGCACCTCAAAATATTTAGAAGGTTACTGATAAAACAAACTGCTCTTTAATATACAAACTTTGCTGCTCTGCTATTTTATAGCAACAATGCATTATTTACTTTTACCTAAAAATGCACAAAACCATGAACATAAAAGTATATTACCTAATTAAATAGTACATTACTCTTATATAACTCAAAAAAGCTTAATGATATTTTTCAAAATTTGGTTTGTTACAGCTTGATTCAAAGGTAAAATCCACAGCATGTTACATGTAATCCCACCCTAAAATGTTTATTTTCTGAAGTGTGAAGAGAGCATTATGGTTATTGAAGAAAATGCCCACATTTTTAAGAGAAGCCTACTGATCCTACTCATACATACATGTAGGTATTAAATGACAACAATGTTAGGGATTTACCCAAAAATATCTCAAAAGAAGAAAAAAGTGGATTTGTGAGAAATACTGATAAGTACAAATTTTTAATTAGGTTAATGGGGATTCATTAAACTAATCTTTAATTCAAAGATTTTCTTTCTTTTTTGGCTGTCCCCCAGCATATGGAGTTCCCAGGATCAGATCCATGTTGCAGTTGCAACCTATGGCAACGCAGATCCTTTAACCCTCTGTGCCAGGCTGGGGACTGAACTTGGGTCCTGGAGCCACAGAGACGTCACCAATCCTGTTGTGTGCCACAGCAGGAACTCTGACTCTTGAAAACCTTAATGAAATTATTTTTTATTTAAGTTCTTTTCTTTTTTGTTCTTGGTTTTTTTCTTTTCTTTTCTTAATTTTGACTTTGCTCCCAGCACGTAAAAAGTTCTCAGTCCAGGGATCAAACCTTCACCACAGCAGTAACCAGAGCCACAGCAATGACAATGTCAGATCCTTCACCTGATGAGCCAGCAGGGAACTCTTTTTTATTTAATTTCTAATAACTATCACTTTCTCTTTTTTAAATCAGAAGGCTGTATATGTTTAACTATACTTCTGTGGAAAGGGGACACTCACCGCCAAAGAATGATGAGCTGGTCAAACATCCAGTTTAAATCTGAAAACTTTGAATACAACTCTGAACTGCAGAGAAAAAAGATTTGCAAGATTCTCAAGATACAGGACACCCAGAGACAGCAAATCCACCATGAAAATTAAAATCAATGGTCTAGAAAAACTGTTTAAAAAATTGGCGGGGGTGGGGGGGGGGATTTGAGAAGGTAGGACAGATTAAAAGATGCCAGTACTTAATTACAACTTCCAGTTTTCCTGTCCTCAGTATGGAGGTCAATGAAACCACAGTCCACATGCCAGAGAAGCAAAGAGAAAGAACCCTGTCATTCCAAAGGCAGACTACCTAATCACAGCAGGCTGGAGAAGATACACAAATCACAATCTTACGGATGACAAGAGCACCTGAAAACTTCGACATACTGGCAACATGTAATTTTCCCAGAGACAACAGAGAAACATGAAAATGGTCAGGTGACTGTCTATAAAATCCTAATGGGAACATCTATTTAAAACACATTCTATCTCCCATTCTGGGCTGTATGCTACTTCACTGAACCAACCTCAGTGCAGGGCAAAGAGCATCATGAAGCATTATGAAGCTACATTTAATATGGCTTTATGGAATACCTACACAGTGTACTTGTAGGCATGTTTCCAATGCTCCTCTCTTCTTGGAAAATCCTTGAGAACCTTACTTCCTTGATTCACTTTAAATACAGCAGACCAGTTTTTACCCTAACATCTGACATGTAGACTATAATGCCACTCAATGAAAACAGACTTAAGCTACGTAAGTGTTTAATAATCCCTACCCACAGATATTCCAATCAAGGCATCCATGAATCATTCACAGTAAACAGTGACATTTTAAAGGAAATATTTTCTGTGGCACTCTCCAAGAGACATACAGTATCTTACAACTGCAAAATGACATGTAAAAATTAATAAATACCAAGCAGTGGGACCCATTCAGTAGATGAAGATTATGGAAGAGTGAAAAACAATGGATCAGAGAAATGAGAAGATCTTAGACAGGCTCATACTTTTTTTTTAAACAGAGCAGTCAACACATCTCTAAGTCAGAGCCACTGTACAACTAGGTGCACGACTAGGCCATGGCTCCTCTTCCTTTCCTCCTCTGGTCTAATGAGGAGTTTTTGTCTCTACAGACCAGAGATTCCTTCTTGTAATTTTATGACTTCGATAATTTCAAGGTGAATTTCTTTTTTGTTTTTTGGCTACGGCTACAGCATGTGGAAGTTCCCAGGCTGGGAATCGAACCCGCCCCACACCACAGCAATGACCCAAGCCGCAGCAGTGATGATGCAGGATCCTTTGCCTGCTATCCCACAAGAATACTCAAGGAGAATTTCTTAAAGCAAGAGCTTTAAAATTCAAATACAAATGCCTGTAGACTCAGAAGAAAGGGGGAAAGTTAACAATTAGTTTGCCCTTATAAATCACTACTCTGTAGTTCTGGTCTCAGTGCCTTCTCACTCCCTAGTTCTTTACCAGAACATGACTGACCAATGCCTGCTCTTCCCTTTACTACTCCGCATTCACCAGGCAGAGCCAGTGTCAAATATTAATAACAACCCTGACTTCATAAAAGTTTTAAGGGGGAAGTGAGAAGCAGAGACTCAGGCGATACATATACAAAGGAGTAAGTAACAGGTTTAAGAACACTATCAGGATTTTATTCTGAAAAAAGCAGAGCTCCAGATGAACACACTGGAAAGAACACTAAATTAAAATGCAGCCCACCATGTAGAGGATTCTGTTTCAAAACAAATGAATATGCCCTTATTCAGTTGAGCCCAGTCTCTATTACCCATTCAGAAGACTTATCAGAGGTAGCAGCAGGTATCTTGGAAATTTAACAAAGGCTTAGAAAAAGTGGTTTTTTTTTGTTTTGTTTTGTTTTTTTTAAAGGATTTAAAAAGTAATCTAAAGTGATTTAGAAAATAGCAGTATCTTCACGGAGTTCCTATCCTGGCTCAATGGTCAATGTATCTGACTAGGAACCATGAGGTTGTGGTTTCGATCCCTGGCCTCACTCAGTGGGTTAAGGATCCAGCGTTGCTGTGAGCTGTGGTGTAGATCACAGATGTGGCTCAGATCCTGCGTAGCTGTGGCTCTGGCATAGGCCGGTGGCTGCAGCTCTGATTAGACTCCTAGCCTGGGAACTTCCATATGCCATGGATGTGGCCTTAGAAAATACAAAAAAAAAAAAAAAAAAAAAAAAAAAAAAGACAAAAATAGCAGTATCTTCTTGATTAGATAAACAGTATTTTTTTTAAAAAAAAAAAAAGGATTTAAAAAGTAATCTAGGAGTTCCCGTCGTGGCGCAGTGGTTAACGAATCCAACTAGGAACCATGAGGTTGCGGGTTCGGTCCCTGCCCTTGCTCAGTGGGTTAATGATCCGGCGTTGCTGTGAGCTGTGGTGTAGGTTGCAGACGCGGCTCGGATCTTGCATTGCTGTGGCTCTGGCGTAGACCAGTGGCTACAGCTCCGATTCAACCCCTAGTCTGGGAACCTCCATATGCCTCGGGAGCGGCCCAAGAAATAGCAAAAAGGCAAAATAAATAATAAATAAAAATAATAAAAAATAAAAAGTAATCTAAAGTGATATAGAAAACAGCAGTATCTTCTTGATTGAAATTCTGCTTAAAAACTATAAAAATGGGTAGGTAGTAGGCAAATATCCTATTTGATATGCTCAAGCAGCTATTATAAGCTGTCTTTATTTTTTACCTTAACAAATACTTATGAAGAAAAAAAAACTGGGATAGAAAACTTCAACAGAAACTGGAATGCTGCTTTAAAAAAAAAAAAAAATCCATAGTGAAAATAAACAAAAGAAATGAAAAATTTTTTCTTTTTTTAAAAATGGCCATGCCCACGGCATATGGGAAGTTCCCAGGCCAGGGACTGAATCCGAGCTACAGATGTGATCTGCACCACATTTCCTGCAACACCAGATCCTTTAACCCACTGCAATGGGCCAGGAAATCAAATCCGTACCTCCTGCAGTGACGTGAGTGCACTGCACTCAGATTCTTATTAATCTACTGTGCCACCATGGGAACTCCAGAAATGAAATTTTTAGATAGAAAAAGACTGCTTTTAAAGAAAAACCTTATCACAGTTCTTCTGTGGCACAGTAGGTTAAGGATCTGGTGTTATCACTGCAGCAGCTTAGGTCACTGCTGTGGCACAAGTTCAAAACCTGGCCCTGAAACTTCCATATGCCTTGGGTGCAGCCAAATAAAATTTTAAAAAAGGAAAAACTCAACCATAATAGCCCCAATATGAATGAATAAGCAGAAAACCCTGGAAAGTCAACACATGTGAGGTGAAAAGTGGACTGTAAACTAGGTGTGCAATGTGATACAACAAGGGAGGTTAGAGCTATTTTAAGCATCATACCAGTAACAGGTGATATAGATGAGAAAGGAAGCTTTCTTGCCATTCTAGTAAGGTTGCCAGCTTGAGACCAATAGAAATGATTAACACATAGAAAGAAATGGGTTGTCAGGTACAATTAAGACATGGGAGTGATAAATAAGTGATATGGAAGCTAGTCTAGTAACTTAAAGTAAATCAGTTCAAGATTTAAATATACACAACAGCAAAGAGAATGTATGGCTGTGAGTTATGATTGAGAAATTTAAATCAAGTTTCTCACAAGGAGTACTTCCTGAATAATTAAACAACACGAGGGGGGGGGGTTATTTAGCAAAACAAGAGAAAACAAACCCAGACATACACAACAGTGGGTGTATATATATAGCAAGAAAATTTGGCACTGTAAAGGTGACAAAACTATTAGGTTTCCCTCTCCTGTGTTGGTCTCATGGGGACAAGTAGGATTGATAGGCTCAGGTGCCACTAAGTGAGACAAACAGTTTGCTGGTGCCACAAACACAGGGCAGAGTGCAGTTCTGAGAACGCCTTCCAATAGGACTTAACCTCATCCAGTAAAGCGCTGAGTTTTAGGCTTTTTAAAATTTATCTTTTAAAATGTGAGTGGGAAAGTTCCCGATGTGGCAGCAGGTTAAGAATCTGGTGTTGTCACTGCAGCGGCTTGGGAACTTCCACATGCCACAGGTGCTGCCAAAAAAAAAAAAAGAGAGAGAGAAATGTGAGTGGCAGCTAAAGCAGCCTCCCCATTCCCTGTTACCCTCTAATCCCACTGGCCAGTTATTATCAGCAGTTACACATTTCACACATTAATGTTTATATATACACATTCACAACATCATGTACATCCATACAGGTGCAAAATGTTCTATAAACATCTTTCTTCATGTTATATATGGAGGACATCTTTATTTTTTTTGTCTTTTTGCCATTTCTTGGGCCGCTTCCGCGGCATATGGAGGTTCCCAGGCTAGGGGTCGAATCGGAGCTGTAGCCACCGGCCTACGCTAGAACCACAGCAACGCAGGATCCGAGCCGCATCTGCAACCTATACCACAGCTCACGGCAACGCCGGATTGTTAACCCACTGAGCAAGGGCAGGGATCGAACCCGCAACCTCATGGTTCCTAGTTGGATTCGTTAACCACTGCGCCACGACGGGAACTCCTGGAGGACATCTTTAATAGCACATAGAGATCTAAGCTCCTTTAAAAAAAAATGCCTGTGCAATATCGATGTACCATAATTTAACTAAGCATCCATTAATGAACAGATAAATAGTAAAATGCTAATGACAGCCTGCTTATTTATTTATTTATTTATTTTTAGGGCCACATCCACGACATATGGCGGTTCCCAGGCTAGGGGTCAAATTGGAGCTGTAGCTGCCTGCCTACGCCACAGCCACACAGGATCGGAGCTCCTACACCACAGCTCACGGTAACGTCAGATCCTTAACCCACTGAGCGAGGCCAGGGATAGAACCTGCAACCTCATGGTTCCTAGTCGGTTTCGTTTCCGCTGCGCCACAACGGGAACTCAAGCATTTTACTATTTAAATGCTACACTGAGTATCTCAGTACATTTCTTTTGTTGTACTTTTCCTTTTTTTCCTTTTTATGGCCATACCTGCGGCATATGGAAATTTCCAAGCCAGGAGTCAAATCGGAGCTGCAGTTCCGAATCAACACTGGATGGACAACACTGGATTGGTCACACCGGACCCAAGCTGCATCTGCAACCTATGCTGAAGCTTGCAGCAATGGTAGATCCTTAACCCACTGAGCAAGGCCAGGGACTGAACCCACATCCTCACAGAGACGTCAGGTCCTTAACCACAAGTCACAATGGGAACTCCACCTTTTCAAGTTTCTGTTTGCAATTTCTAGAATTAGAATGTCTGAGTCAAAGGGATCTATATCTTTGATAGCGCCTAAATGTCCTTCAAAAAGGTTGCACAGTCACTTTCTAACCATTGTCATGTGAGCCAACCTGTTTTCCTCATACTCTCACCAATACTGGTATTAAACCTTTTAAAGTGAAACAAAGTTTATTTTTTTTTAATGACACTACCTTCCTCTTTTTATTTTTCATTTATTTTTTTAGGGCCATACCGACATATGGAAGTTTCCAGGCTAGGGGGTGAATCGGAGCTGTAGCCACTGGCCTATACCACAGCCACAGCAACGGTAGATCGGAGTCACATCTGCAACCTACACCACAGCTCACAGTGACACCAGATCCTTAACGCACTGTTCAAGGCCAGAAATCAAACCTGCATCCTCATGGTTACTAGTCAGATTCATTTCCACTGAGCCACAATGGGAACTCCCCGAAATTTATCTTTAAACACTACCCCAACTGTCATCGGTACATCTAATTGCCCAGTGCTCTTTCTCACCAATAAGTGGCCCTGGCCAGGTCACCCAAAGGAAAAGGATCCACTCTACTGACCTCTCTCCTCAGAACACTACCTGAATGTGAAGATGGCTCTCCAAGATGCATGAACAAAAACACACTAGGATATGAAGCATCTCTCATTAACTATCTGAAACACAAGGCAAGCCAATTAAATCTCATTTAATGCAATAGGTCAACTCCAAAACATGGACAGAAGAAGCTGAAAACAAGGAAAATTTAGATACAGCATCACTCAATTAAATGACAGGACACAGGATACCACTACATCTCTCAATACTTAAATTGTTTGTGCTTCTAAATGTACGCCCCAAATAGGATGTGGGGTTAATTTCTTATTTCTTGGGTGGACCTGATATTTTAAATAGCACTCCTTAGACCAAACTATGTTTGCTGTTACAGTAAACATAATAATGAATCCTCACTAAAGAATTACAAATTTGAATCCTCCAACAATATTCAACATTTAAAGAAATACATGTTAGTCTCCAACTTTTTACTAAAAACCAGAGCTTACCCTTGATTATTTAAAACAAATGAGAGATGCTGTAGTAATGACAATGTAAATATTATCCACTGATGAGCCATATAGTACTGTAAGATTACATTTTTTTCTTTTCAGTATTTCTTCCCAAGGAAATAATCATTGCCTTAAAAAAATAAGCAAACAAAAGACCAACATATCTATCACTATTTGTCCCTCAGTTCTGACAGAACTGTAACATGTTTAAACACATCAAAATGAGTATCTGTATTTGAATACTAAATCTATCTTCCCTGCTCTTCAGTTTGATCAGGTGGCATGCACTCCCTGAGCATATGTGTTGGCTGGACGGCCAGGGAAGGTGACTCATGAAGATGCCAGGTGACAGAGGAAGCCAGACAGGGATCAATACGTGATTGCACTCTGCCCAAGAGTAATGAAGAATTTTTCTGTTAAAACCATTAACATCACTTTAAAAGAATAGAGAATACCCAATGTCAGCATTATCCAAAGAGTAAAATTCAGGACCGCAGAGGCACATCCTGGAGAACTGACAGGACCACAGAGGAACCCTACCAACCACCTCTCTGCCACTCAGTTTCACCAGATCACTTGCTTTCAGAGCTTCACTTCCCCAGAGGAAAAAGGGCTCTTTTCCAGGAATAGAGATCTCACAATAAGTCTGAAGTCTAGTGGTTAGAGAGTGGGCTCATTAGTTTGAATCTCAAGATGTCATGTGCGTCTTGGGCAGTTCATTTAACCTCTCTGTGCCCTGGTCTTCCTCAATGCAAAAACGCGGTAATGGTAAATGTATCACAGGATTAAGGAAAGGCTCAGTACTTGCTATTAACATTAATACTCTAAAAACAGTAACCTCAGATTTAACAAAGTACATCTATTAGTCTAATCTACCTTAGTTACTACCTTACAAGGCTGAAATTATAGCTTTTCAATCTTGAGAAGAGTAAAGTACAGAATGACTTTTTACCCTTAACACACTTGGGTCCTTTATACACTGATGTTAGCAACTGCTGATGAGGGGATTCTAGACCTGTAATTTGTTCCAAAGATAACATTCAGTCCAATTTTTATGCCAGTGCAGCCCCTTCCCAATTTTCAAAACTGCCACGCTTCCCCTTGAACCACAAATATTAACAACAGCTAGCCCTTTGGCACTTACAATGCAGCAAGCACCATTCTAAGCCTTTTGTACCAACTTAAAACTCTCACAGCAGCCCAGGGAGACAAGTTATTATTACAAAGACAGGCTAAGTAGCCTGCTCAGGCTCACACAGCCAGTAAACTGCAGAGCAAGGGATGAACCCAGGCAGTCTAGTTCAAGTCTGTGCTCTAAGTCATCCTACATCCTCTGTCTATATACAGACCACAGCTTTTGGAGAGGGGTGGGGTGTAGCATACTCAGACTCGTCCTGATTTAGGAAGATGAACTCCAGCAAGACTGTAGAGCAGTCTGAGAGACAGTGGTGGGAGGAAAGCGAGTGGGGATCTGATGAGCAAGAACAGGTAAGAGCTGACAGGGAGTAGAGGGCCGAAGAGAAAGCCACATTTCAATGAGATTGCTAAGAACTGAGAGAACTTCATGACGGATAAGACGTCAGGAGAAAGAGGACTCAAGAATTATCTGTCATTTCCAACCTGGTAGATGAGGTACAGGACATTGTGCTAACAAAAATAAAAGGGTAGGGTAAGAGTAACATGGGGCATTTAAATGTAAGGTGATGAGACACCAGTAACTGTCCACCAGACAACATGAAGTGATATTCCCTCATTTAAAAAAAAAAAAAAATCTAGTTCTATACTTCTTTACAAAGGGGATACAGCACATTAAATGTTCTAAGTAAATGTTGAAATGAATGAATAAAATAAAACTTCAGATTCTTACTAGTTTAAGAAATTATTAAATAACCAACTTATGGTCCCTCAGTACAAACTTTCCTTCCACGGGTAAGAATCAGGGAGGTTCTTTGGATGGTGGAAGGCTTTGAAGTAAAGCAAACCTGGGTTTCAGGCCCAGCTCCACCACTTCCCAGGGTAAGTAGCCTAGGGCCTAACTACTCAAGATGGTGAACTTATTAGAAACACAGAAACTGAGCCTCATTCCAAACTAACTGAACCAGAACCTGCATTTTATTTTATTTTTGCCTTTTGTCTTTTCTAGGGCTGCACCCGCGGCATATGGAGGTTCCCAGGCTAGGGATCCAATTGGAGCTGTAGCTGCTAGCCTATACCACAGCCACAGCAACTTGGGATCCGAGCCTCATCTGCAACCTACACCACAGCTCTCACGGCAACACCGGATCCTTAACCCACTGAGCGAGGCCAGGGGTCGAACCTGCAACCTTATGGTTCCTAGTCGGATTCGTTTCTGCTATGCCAGGATGGGAACTCCCAGAACCTGCGTTTTAAAAAGATTCCTGGAGTTCCCGTCGTAGCGCAGTGGTTAATGAATCCGACTAGGAACCATGAGGTTGCAGGTTCGATCCCTGCCCTTGCTCAGCGGGTTAATGATCCGGCGTTGCCGTGAGCTGTGGTGTAGGTCGCAGACATGGCTTGGATCCCACGTTGCTGTGGCTCTGGCCTAGGCTGGCAGCTACAGCTCCAATTAGATCCCTAGCCTGGGAGCCTCCATATGCCATGGAGCAGCCCAAGAAAAGGCAAAAAAAAAAAAAAAAAGATCCCCCATCAATTGGCATGCACATAAAAGTTTGAGAAGCACCAGCCTAGAGCAAGTGAATGTGCTCTAAAGCGTGCTTTCCCCCACGGATGAAGGTGGAGATAATCCTATTTACCCCACAGGGTAGCTGAAGATGAACAGGTGCCTTCCAAGTACTAACCAAGCCTCGAGCAAGAGATGTTAGTGTCACATATACGTCACTTCATTCAATCTTCTCAATGACCTTATCCTGCAGGTACCTTTTTCACAATAAAGATGAAGACATGTCCAGTCTGTGACACCTTCCGAAAGTAAGACTGTTGGTAAGTGGTGGAGCTACTACTCATTGTGCATCTGCTCAATATCCTGCTTCTCATTAAGCCCAATAATGCGTAAGCAACTTGGACAGCGAAAGGCACAAAATGGGTTTTTGAGAAGTGAAGAAGTCTTGCACCCACAGAAAATCCAAATAGTTTTTAAATATATAGTTTTTAAAAATGTTTTTAAATAGTATTTTAAAGTTACATTAAATCAGCATACCTCAAAAACTGTACAAGTTTAAACAACTCAGCTGTGCATAGCCTGAATCGCTTTGCAGAGGAGGCTATCATAACACTTTAACAGTATTTAGCTCAACAGTTGTGCTGAAATAGTACATCAACCAGCAGAAAATAATGATGGTCTGCAAGACTAAGTGAAAAATCTCAATGTGATACAGAAGGCTTATCTGGCTGTACTTTAGGTTCCCTAGGGATAAGAAATTCAGGCATAAAAAGGAACTTCCTCTGACTGGTCAACTGTAAGCTATGTTTCACGTAAGACTGAAATTCTTGGTTCTCTTTCAATTATTTTTTGTGAAAATTAACTTTCCAGAAAAGAATATGCAAAAAGAATACTAAGAATCATAAGCTCTAACAAATAACCAAGTACTAGTTTCCAAACAAATCCTAACCATGTGAATCACTGTATCAATAGTTGTCTTATTTCACTCATCTGAGCCCACAACACAATATGACCAACACAGTACATTCATGCCCATTCTTTCTTTCTGGCCATACTGGTCTTTCATTTCCCAAAACACAGTGAGCTCTTGCCCTCCTTACGGCCTCTGCAATGGCTACTTCTGGCTGGCTCCAACTTCCCTGTTCTACAGACAGCTTGCTTCCTCTTATCCTTTATGGTGTGTCTTAAATACCACTTCCTCAGTGAACTTTCTCACCACCTGAAGGACACACCCAGCAGACCCCCGACTATTCTCTATGTTAGCCTATTGTCTGTTCCTTGTAGGTCTTACCACAGTACTATTCTGTTTACATCCTTCTTTACCTACAGAAAATCTAAGTTCCAAGAGGGGAGGGAACCTTCGCTGACTTATTGTCTGGCCTATGTTGGGTGCTCAACAAACACTGGTTAAGTGAATAATGTAAAAGGAGGGCAGGCACTGTGCTAAACAGAGGGATCTAGAAAGAAGAGCGGACCTGCCCTACAACAGTTCTAGTGGGGAAATAAGACAGGCAACCAACTACCAAACAGTGAAATAAAGGAGTGTTATGAGAAGAATTACCCAGAGCTTGCTAAGGAAGCATACAGAGGCTGCTCCAAACCCAGGATGGTGCGGAAGGGACAGGATGTTTCAGGAGGTAATGATGCCTCCTGAACCAAGAGAAGAGTAGCTTTTTGTCTTTTTTTTTTTTTTCAGCCATGCCCCTGGCATTTGGAAGTTCCTGGGCCAAGAATCAAACCCTCGCCACAGCAGCAAACCAAACCACTGCAGTGACAATACCAGATCCTTAACCCACTGCACTGCAAGAGAACTCAGCCTTTTTTTTTTTTTTTTTTTGTCTTTTGTTGTTGTTGTTGTTGTTGTTGCTATTTCTTGGGCCGCTCCCGCGGCATATGGAGGTTCCCAGGCTAGGGGTCGAATCAGAGCTGTAGCCACCGGCCTACGCCAGAGCCACAGCAACGCAGGATCCGAGCCGCGTCTGCAACCTATACCACAGCTCACGGCAACACTGGATCGTTAACCCACTGAGCAAGGGCAGGGACCGAACCCGCAACCTCAGGGTTCCTAGTTGGATTCGTTAACCACTGCGCCACGACGGGAACTCCAGCCTTTTGTTCTTACATGGCAGCTACAATGAAGTTTTCTCCAAACACAGGAAATAAGAAGGCCCTCAAAGTTCAACTTGAGATTAATACATAATGATAAATAAGAGAAGGATGTAAGCCATCTGGAAGAGAAGTCTTGGTTTCCTGCATGCAAGATTCAAGCAGAGCCAGAATGAATGTAGAGAAATAAGGTATTTGACAGCAAGGATCTGCCCTGCAAGCACTAAAGGAGAATTTAAAAAGACAAAGGGTAGCAGGGGCCATGACAGCCACTGGGCAGGAGAGGAGGAGCCTATGCTCACAGATGAGTGTTCTGGTCACAAGTAATCTCCCTGTTATGAGAGGGTGGCATCATCTGATCGTGATAAGTCATTAAACACTTGACTCATCACACTGCTTTTGTTCCGATTCTTTCTCAGATAACCTTCTATTATGGTATAAGCTCTTAGCTATGTCTAGCAGAGAACATGCTGGTACACACTGAAAATTATATACTAGCTTTCCAACTTTACCTTTCAGACTCATGAGCTTGGTTAATCTGAGACGAGAGAAGTGCATCTGTGCTTAGTTCACCAATTCAACACTTCAGGGGCGGTGAGGGAGTCCCCCTCCCAACAAGTATGAGGTTAGCTGTTGTGGAGCTCCTGTTGTGGTTCAATGGTAACAAACCTGACTAATATCCATGAGGACTCAGGTTTGATCCCTGGCCCTGCTCAGTGGGTTAAGAATCCGCCGTTGCCATGAGCTGTAGGTCGCAGACATGGCTCTGATCTGGCGTTGCTGTGGCTATGATGTAGGCCAGAAAGCTGCAGCTCCAATTTGACCCCTGGCGTGGGAACGGCCATATGCCACAGGTGCAGCCCTAAAAAGGAAAAAAAACAAAAAAAAACAGTATCCATGAGGTTAGTCTGACTTCAAACAGAGTGAAGGAAATGGATTCAGGGAGATGTCTGAGGTGCACTGGACTGACAGAGAAGGTGAGAGGAAAGGGACACATCAAGGATGATTCCAAGGTTTTAGGTTCCAGTTACGCGGGGATGGTAATATCATTCAGCAAGAGAACGGCAATAAGAGAAGGTGCAAGACTTGCAGATGCTGTTGTGTTTAGGACATGCTGCATCCGGGGTCTCTGAAGGGCAGGTAAATGGAGGTGTCCAATAGGCATCTGGCTACCCAAGACTGGAACCCACGAGATGCAGAGTTTTCAAAATTCAGAGACACTTGTATTTGGACAATAACAGACGAAATCACCAAAGAAAGGCATGTCAACTACCAAGAGATGAAGACCAACTGTGGAACCTTAGTAAATCCATTATTTAAAGGATGGAAGAAAAGAAACCTGCAAGGTAGGCTGTGAAATGGATAGGCATCCATAATTGTTCCAAACATTTGTTATTTTTCAATGTCAGATTTCAACAAACAAATGGGCAATTTTCTTTTTCTTTTTTTTTTTTAAGAAAAAGTAAACAGAAAGAAAAAGGAAAACAATTTGCTTACAGTAAAGTTACTGAGAAAGACACGAAAGTTCTTTCAGAATACTGTAATATGGCTTCCTGGGACAGGAAGGAAATCAATGAGATACACCCTACTGACTTCTTACTAGGACTTCAAAAAGTGAAATAAAGCTGGCTGAAAGGAACAAAGAATTTTCTTTTTGGACCTACTTTAAATGTTTAAATCCTGCCAAGAGTTCAAAGTCCATGATGCCAACCACCCTTGGATGAATGTTCAAGGCAGAGATAAAAGCTCCGATGTGCATTTTAATGACTAACACTGCTTCTGAGACTCTACTGCCCACTTATAAATTTACACTCTGTGAAAAACCAAACTTTCATCCTCTAAGAGATGTATGATGTAGCACAGACTATTCTCCCCACCAGCATCACTGAGTTTGTGACTGAATTGGAAGAGCCACTAAAAAGTTTATAGTCTTCAAGAATCATTTATTAAGTTTTCTTTTTGGGGGGGGGGGGGGTACGGCAAAGCCAAATGCTAAAAACTAAGCTGTACAATATTTTCTATCCTATCATAGTTTAGAAATTTGTTAGGGAAGACCAAATTACTCTTTAAGAAACCTAGGATTTCAATATAAGTGGCAAAGTTAAGGGCCAAACAGTGGTGCAACAAGTCAGATGAGAGAGTCATCACTAAACACTGGATTGTATTAGAAGAAAATGGGGTGCGAGCCAGACTCTTAAGGAAAGGCAGCCAAGAAACAATAGGAGGTGACAGTTGTGCTGTAAGCAGGGTACAGGTATGAGCAAAGGCAGAGATACAAGAACTGTGCTAGGAACCAGCTGAATAAAGTTTGTTTATTTTTTTAATAAGAGAGTCCCATAGCCAAGATGTAGTAAACCAAGGTCAGAGAAGCTGAAAAGAGCCAAGACAGCTGAGCATCAGGCCATGGAGTTTTATACTTTATCCTATGGACAGTATACGGCTAGTGGTGGTTTTATGTTCAGGTGAGTGGTGAATGCAAAGCAAGATTTTGGAAAAATGAATCTGGCAACTATGTGCAGAAGAGGTAATAAGGTATTAAGATTGTGGTGGGGTACACCTGTCAAAACTCATCAAACTGTATACTTGAAATTGCCAGATTTTATTGTCTGATAAGTTATACATCCATAAAGCTAATTTTTAAAGAAAACAAAGAACAAAGGTAAAGTCAGGAATGAGAATTATTAAAAATAAAGGCTGTAAAATTCTGAACAATTAGTAACTGAGGTGAATCTGGCAGTAAACTAAAAAGCGATTATACGCATCTCTCCCCAACTTCAAGTTCAGTGACCTCACATCTGCAGTCTGAAATCAGTCATGGTAGAGTATTTATGCCTCAAAAACAACTAAATGCTACAAATCAGAGCTTTAGCCCACTGTGGGTGGTTGTTGAGCATTCACCAGCACACCACTGTGTCATTTCCACACAAGGTCTAGTATGAATACGGCACTAAATGAAGACTCCCTCAACATTTTCTTCTAATTCAAAATAATGACATAATTCTGAGGCACCATTTCTTAATCTTACCATCGACAGATGGCTACCAAAAAAAGTATAAGATTTAAGAGCCTAACATTTATTTAGTTTTAAGAACTAAAGCCTGCCTATGAATAAGACAGAAACCTTTGTTTGCATCTCTCAATCAAGGTTTTCTAGCTATTATGTGGTTCCCTGGGACTAACACCAATTGATGATGATAATACACAAAAAAATTCCAGCATTCACCCCATTATAGTAAAGGCTAATTGCCTGGGCCTATTATTGGAATATGCTTTCCTAGTTCAAACTAGCTGCATTTCAATAGAGTAAAGAGGGTTTTCTGGAGAAACCCTACTGTGAAAAGATGAACTTTGTCTTAACAACTTTAGTTTCAAAAACTATTCACTTATAGATGCCTATTTCACATCTCTGAAGCAAAATGGTTCATTTGTTATGCAGATTACTAAGCAGTCACTTAAGAACAAAGAGGTTTTCTTTAGAGGTTCCAGCTAACTATCTGCACAGGCTCAATCTCAAAACCAGCAAACAGTACTCTAAATATGACAAATAAATGTTTGAGCCTTTCTGATTTAAAGTACTAAGAACAGGAATGCAAATGGGCACCTCCTCCCCATTTTCCAACTCATCTTCCAGGCCACCCTGTGGCTCCTCCCACGAAAGGCTGCCTTTACAGAGCTCTTAGGTCACTCATTATCTGCAAAGGTAAGAAATCACGATCCTAAGGCCAGGGGCACAGCAAGGGGTACAAGATGATGCTCACCTCACCAAAGTAAGTCTGATTCTAACAAGTCCCTAGCTAACAGACACAGGTTTTGTTTCAAAAGTTCTTAAGCCAATTACTTAAACTCAGAATGTAATTTCTCACAAATAAAAGCCAGTTTAACTCACTTGTATCTGAAGTACACTATTTTATTCTGGACTATCAATCCTCATCTACACCAACATTCCTATTAGTGCAAACGCATCTGGAGCTGTAAACTGCAATGCTAACATCTTCATCATTAGAAGCTCACTGCATCTAGAGCCCCTCTCTTTGAAGAAGGGAAACTAGACACATGAAGAATATCCTGAAGAACTATGAAATGCAAGGAGAAGGGAGAAAAATATGAGGTGGGAGAAGTGACTGGAAATGTGGAGAAACATAAATGAAGAATCATCTCTATGTATTAGATGCAGAATTAACATCCCCCACTGACAAGTGGATGGGGATAGTGGGCAGTAGGCATTCATCAGACATGTGTACTCCTTGAAGCACCACTGCTCTAGGGAATGAGCTGCCAGGTCATGAAGAACCTACAAGGACATGGTTCTAAGCCCTAGGCCTGTCCGCTGAGCACTCTTTGTACCACAGACCAAGCCCAAGGATCTTTTCCTTTTGCCATTTTCCTCAGGCTTTTAATTTCCCTAGAAGAGTGAAACTAAGAACTTCCCCCTCCCCCCTAAAAAAAGGAAAGAAAAATGTACATGTGGCCCCACTTCTATATTAATGAATATTTACCATTCTTCAAAATGTCCCAGCCCAGATGTACAAGGTATAGTATAGTCCTAGGAGCTTAGGATAAATGTATAAAAGATTCAGGACCTATCCTCCAAGGAGCAGCTTGAGAAAAAGGTGGGAGTTGGAGCCACAAGCACAAGCTGACAATGAAGTGGTAAAAGCTCAGTCGAGGGACTAACAAAGGGTGCTATTAAAGCACACAGAAGGCAGAAAAAGCATCTAAGGCAAATATAGAGAAGGGGCAGGGAGCTCGAGGAAGACCGAGGAAGATGCAAAGCTTGAGGTAAATATTAAATAAGCTAAAATTAGCAAGAAGAGAAAGGAACCATGTAGAACAGTTAGGAACAGTCCTCTGAGAAGGCTGGCATATTGCAGGCTGGGTTCAGCACCACATCTCTGACTGTCACAGCAGAAGGCAATACCCCTCTATTGAAATGACTTCTATACCAAGGTTAGGCTTTAAAACACAGGCACTGAAAAACTAAGGGGTTTTTAAAGCAGGAAGTGGCATGATTGGGTGTACTAAAAACAGGATCACTCTAGAAGCAAAATGAAAGGTAGACTGGAAGAAGACAGAGGCTTAGGGGAGCCTTTAAATTGTGATGATTAGCAACAGTGTAGGTAGGTGATGAGCACCTGAATAAAGCAGTGGTAGTAGGAGAGATGGAGAGGGGGAGGAGAGTAAAGATTTCAAGGAGGCAGAATAAAAAGGATGAGGCAGGAGTTAAGGGGACATCCAAGTTTCCCACTTGGGTAACAGATGAGCGAACAGACATAAAAAGACTACACTCTGATTTTGGAGAATATAGTACTAAAATCAGTATCAGACATGTTTAGGGGCTTGTTGGGATATTCTTGGAGAGAAGCTGGAAGGCAAGCAGCTATACTATCTAGAGTTCGGGAAACAATTCAACTGAAAATGTAGATGAATTTTTTTTTTTTTTTTTTTTGGCTGAGCCTGTGGCATACAGAAATTTCCAGGCCAAGGATCAAATCCCTGCCACAGCAGTGACAAAGCCAGATCTTTAACTGCTAGACCACCAGGGAATTCCCTATATGAATCATTTTATGGTGAAGGAAGTGTTATATGAAAGGACAAGTGAAAACGAAGCCAATGGTAAAAATAATCTTTAATAAATCTACATCAACCGACGGAGAGAGATGTAGGACCAAGGAAGGTTTTATTTATTTATTTATTTATTTGCTTTTTAGGGCTGCACTCAGGGCCATATGGATGTCCCAGGCTAAGAGTCAAATCAGAGCTACAGTAGCTGGCCTACACCACAGCCACAGCCACACGGACATCTGCAACCTATACTACAGCTCATGGCAATGCCAGATCCTTAAGCCACTGATCGAGGCCAGGGATCGAACCCAGAGCCTCCTGGTTACTAGTCGGATTCGTTTCCACTGCACCACAAAGGGAACTCCCAAGATAGGGCTTTACAATGAGATAGAGTGAATGTGTTTTTTTTACTCCACCAGCCCACAAACTATGGCCCATGATTTATTATTACAAACAAAAATGTACTGTACCATGCCAAGCCCATCCACTTAGGTACTGTTGATGGCTGCCTCTGTGCTGCAATAGCAGAGCAGAGTTACAAAAAAGACTGTATGGCCCACAAAGCCCAAAATATTTACTATTTGGCCCTTCACAGAATATTGACTATTTGTCCCACCCTTGCTTTAGTTAATAGCCCTTGGGCAAAAGCTCATCCTTACTTCCTACCTCAGTTTCTCCCTCTGAGAAACAAGAAGTACGTTAGGTTTAAATGCAACAAAAACTTAAAAGGCTCATCAAAGTTGTTAATATCTTCAACCAATGTATTTCCAATTAAAATCCAAGTTTTATAAGTCTATAAAAATTTACAACATATAATTTGAGAATATCATATTTAAATTACAAGGCAATCCACCAATTTACATGGCTACAAAATAAAGGGAATGCCAAACTTTACCTTATATCCAATTCGGAATGTTACACCACACAGTCTACTCAGAAAGCATTCACCTCTACAAAAACCTCTGGCAACAGAAGAGATGGACCACTAAGCAGAATAAATCACCACCATCTCCATCACAGTGCTGTCATTTCCTGAGCACCATCCATGGCCAGATACTATGCTGAGCACCTAACACCTGTTTGTCTCATTCCAGCCCTACAATGAAGGTACCCATCCATTTTACAAATGAGGAAAGTGAGCCTTAGAAAAGTCAAGAGGTCATCTCAAGTCACCTAGTAGAGCAGGTGGGAGAACTAGTATGAGTGCATCCACAATCAGAACCAGGTCTGACGTCAGACGCTCCATACTCATCCTCAACCCCATACTTTACTTCCTACAGAAAGGGGCAAACGGAATCTGGAAACAACTAGCAACACGTATCTTCTCTTACTCCCCTGGAACTCAAGGCAGGTCTTGGACCCAGCTTGATATCACAGGCCTAAGAGGATGAAACACATGGACTGTCCCAAGGGGCTCTGGCCTAGGAATCACAACCAGGTACAACGCCTGTTGCTAGCAGACAATGTATTCTGAGTTCCAGAGCACCACCTCACAAATGAACTTTCTAAACAATCTCCTCTATAAACTGAAGGCAGCCAACACCAGAAATAAAAAGCTCTCCGTCAAGTCAGCTATTATAGTAATGTACGCTAAGAGGTAATAGGTTACACGTGGTGGAAAGAACACAGGTGTTCACTTCAAACTGACCCAGGTTTGAATTCTGATTTCAACACCAGCCTTATGACAGGAAACTACTTATTGTCGCTGAGTCCGCTCCCTTCGGGAAATGCTATGACCTTCCTTTCCACGTGGACTGGGGGAAATACCAGTACCACGGTGTGGTGTTTAGTGGCTTGGAGTCAGACAGCCTAAGTTTATCACCCAGCTCTGCAACTTTTTTTTTTTTTTTAAGCTATTTCTTTTTCTTTCTTTTTTTTTTTTTTTTGTCTTTTTGCCATTTCTTGGGCCGCTCCTGCGGCATATGGAGGTTCCCAGGCTAGGGGTCCAATCGGAGCTGTAGCTGCCAGCCAGCCTACACCAGGGCCACAGCAACTCGGGATCTGAGCCGTGTCTGCGACCTACACCACAGCTCATGGCAACGCCGGATCGTTAACCCGCTGAGCAAGGCCAGGGATCGAACCCGCAACCTCAAGGTTCCTAGTCGGATTCGTTAACCACTGCGCCATGACAGGAACTCCCCAGCTCTGCAACTTACATGACATGAGACTAGGGCCTGAACCTCTGGTTTCTCATCTGTAAAACAGGAAAAATGACAACAGGATCTACTTCTTAGGGTTATTTTGAGGATGAAGCAAGATGTGTAAAGTGCCAAAAGCACACTGCTAACATTCAAAAAAACTTTTGTATCAGTTTAAGTTACAGACCAAATGACAAGTCAACTTCCAGCCCTCCTAGGACAGATCTTTAAGAGAAGCAACACAACTTTCCCGGAGGCTATGAAACTAATTTTTATAGCTACAAAGAAGCAGTAGAAACATATTCCCCCCTCAGCCACCCCCTGAAAAAAACATTTGTTAAATGTTGGGAAGTCTGCTTCATCTCTTGCCTCAAACTTTAAAATAAATATTAAATAATACTACTGGTGCTTTCAGGCAGGCAACGCCCTTAACCTTTAAACAGAATAAGACTATTTTCCCCCACATATGGTTTTTCAGAGCAGCAGGAAAAAACACTGGAAAGGCATCTGTTTAGAAGCAGAACTTTAACTCTTTGTAAAACAGACTGCCTGCACCTGTGGCCAAAGCAGAAGCAAACAGGCTAAGTGGCCCACGATCTCAGTCTGCCTTTTTTTTTTCTTTTTTTTGCTTTTTAGGGCCCCACCTGAAGCATATGGAAGTTCCCAGGCCAGGGGTCGAATTGGAGATACGGCTGCTAGCCTACGCCACAGGCATAGCAATGCGAGATCCAAGCCGCATCTGCAACCTACACCACAGCTGATGACAGTGTGGAGTCCTTAACCCACTGAGCAAAGCCAAGGATCGAACCCGCATCCTCATGGATACTAGTCGGGTTTGTCACTGCTGAGCCACGAAGGGAACTCCTGCCTGCCTTTCAAAAGAACTCCCTCTGCCCCCAACACACAGTCATCTTTGACCCCACCCCATCCCAAAAGCCATAAAAACACTGAGTTCCACAGATTTTTCTTTCAATCATTAATTAGCTCAAGATATAGAGACACATCAAAGGCAATGCAAAAACAATCTATAAAAAAAAAATTCCTGTACTTTTACCAGCCTTGTAAGTCTATCCAGCTAAAATATCTTTTACACTAAGTTCAATTATTAATGACAAAAGAAATCCATAAAACCCTCTGACTTTCAAAAGGCTTTCTCAGATGCACTTTACATTTTCAAATGGCTTATCTTCCTGCACCTGTTCAGTTTTCTTCAAATGACTTCAGCTTTTTTTAATAGGCAGATAATCACTTAATTTAGTCCATGACTCTGATACCCTAAACACAAAGTTTTGAGGGGCACTACGACTGGCCTAACATAGAAATGTCTTCTGCCATTAAACAACATATCCAGTTCCAAGGGGATCTAAGAAAAATAGTAACACAGCCTTCGGACACAGCACTGCTTTATCTACCACAGAAATCAACATACTCAGCTTATACATGTCTTAACAGACTTGGTTTAAATTTCTCAGCCTTTTGCTATGGAACATGCACAGTGATTAATGTTCTGGGCTTTCCTCTTCAAAAAAATTAAATTTATTAGAGTATAGGTAACTTAGAACATTGTGTTAGTTTCAGGTGTATAGCAAAGTGTATCAGTCATACATATTTTTTTTTTGTTCAAGTTCTAACAGAATTTTTAAAAAAGAAATTCTCACCAAAAATCGTACCTAGTATCAAAGTCATTCCCTCTAGCAGTATGCAACAGTTGAGTTCAGATTTACAAGCCCTACTTTTGTTTTGAAAGCTAAGGGGAAGTAGCTTTTCTGTTTTAAGATTTCGGTCCTGGGGAAATGGAAATAGATGCAAGGCTTCAAGGTTATACAGTACACACACAGAACATCCTGTGCACTTGCCCAACACACGCCTAGCAGGCTCACAGCTAATGGCCAAACCACCTGCAAAGTCTCATTTGCTCAGTCTCACAGCTGACCACAAATTCAAGATTATGCTGTTTCATTTTGTTTATTTTAGAACCGTCATCTTGTGTCCAACTGATCCAGTCTACTTCTGCTGCCAAGGTGTTAACATGTATTACATCTGCTAAAGGCAGAGAGGAAACAGGACAGACCAGCCTCTACACTGAGGACAGACCCTCACGTCCCTACTCCTTCCCCACTGGTTAAACTGGTGCGTTTGTGTGTATATGTGTATGTTGGAGGTTGGGTAGGTGATAGGAAATGATGAGACAGAGAATCAGCACTGTGGGGGATTCTGAGAGGAAAGGTCACAGGGCAACACAAACTTGTCTAGTTTCTTTTTTGACTGTGCCCACGGCCTGTAGAACTTCTTGGGCCAGGGATCAAACCGGCACCACAGTAGTGACAATTCAGAGTCCTTTAACCAGTAGGCCACCAGGGAACGCCTTGTCTAGTTCTTGATTCTCTCAATTAGAGGGTGCCTTGATTTAAGTCCTAAACCAATAAAAAGCCTTTTAGAGATATCATGGCGGGAAGTGGGTATTTTTAGGGTATCAAGCAGCTAGGAGAGACAACTGAGACTTTGAACTATAAGGCTTAGAAATGTTATTTTTTAAATCTACCTGCATACGATTTTTCTAAATTAAAAATATCTCGGAGTTCCCCTTGTGGCTCAGTGGTTAATGAACCGGACTAGGATCCAGGAGGCCTTGGATTCGATCCCTGGCCTCACTCAGTGGGTTAAGTGTATAGTGTTACCATGAGCTGTGGTATAGGTCGCAGACTCGGCTGGGATCTGGCGTTGCTGTAGCGTAGGCTGGCAGCTATAGCTCCTATTTGACTCTTAGCCTGGGAACCTCCATATGCCACGAGTGCGGCCCTAAAAAGACAAAAAATAAATAACATCTCGGCAGGACTCAGCGTTGCTCCAACATCCCAATGAACATACCTCTGAACACTCTCCTTAAAACGAACACAAGTATGAGATTTATTACTAGTGTTAACTGCTCTGTGCTAGCTACTTAACACTCCTTCTTTTAAGGCACTGAGGATTTCAAAATACAACTCTCTCCAACCTGGTCTCTAAAAACTGCTTCTATCTAAACGGTGCTAGCAGGCCTCAACTTTCATGCCTTAAAGCAAAACAAACACTCCTATTAAAAAGGACTGCCAGGAGTTTCCTGGTGGCACAGTGGGTTTAGGATCTGGCATTGTCAATGTTGTGGCATCATGGGTTTGATTCCTCATCTGGGAACTTCTACATGCTGCAGGTGTGGCCAAAAAAAAAAAAAAGACTGCCGGTAGCTGAGGAATGCCAAAAGCAGCAAGGACTCCAAAAAGACAAACACACACATACAAGCCCTCAAGCATTCTAAAGAAAGTCCTTTCAACTATATTCACATTTGCTATGATGTAGCAAGAGATCAAAACTGAAAATATCGGAGTTCCCATCATGGCTCAGTGGTTAACGAATCTGACTAGGAACCATGAGGTTGCGGGTTCGACCCCTGGCCTTGCTCATTGGGTTAAGGATCTGGCGTTGCCGTGAGCTGTGGTGTAGGTCACAGACACAGCTCAGATCCCGCGTTGCTGTGGCTGTGGCGTAGACCGGCGGCTACAGCTCCGATTAGACCCCTAGCCTGGGAACCTCCATATGCCGCAGAAGCAGCCCCAGAAATGGCAAAAAGACAAAAACAAACAAACAAACAAAAAACCCTGAAAATGTCCTCACAAAAGACACTGTCCAAAACCACAAATTCTTAAAATTACCAAAACTATACAACCTTATACCTGATTATAAAAAGAAAATGCTGTGAAAACTACCACTGTACCACTTAAAACCAAGGAACATGGATGAAAACAAATGCCTCACATACTAGGCTACAATCGTTTCTATTTTGGAAAGCAGATGACCACCTCCAGTTCAAAGGAAAAACATCAATTTCTATTATGTTTCAAAAGGGCAATAATAAAAGCCAAGCTAATGAGTTTGAAACTGAGAATAAAAACTAGATTAACCTTTAAAATATCAAAATTCATTTCTACACTTAAAAGTCTGTTGATAACCTGCTTAAAACTTTCACCAATGACTGTGGGTATCTGCAGTACTCAACTCCTTCGGCCTACCCACCCGTCTGCACATTCTCCTCTGCCTCTCCCCTGGCCTCCCAATCCTGGGACTCTACACACAGCCATTAACACTCAGTAAGTTCTTTGAATGATGTGGTTTTACATCTCTGTGCCTTTGCCAAGGTCCCTCCTCTCCACCTGGAATATCCTTCAACTCTTATGCGCTGTCTGAAAACACCTACTCATCTTTCAAGACCAAGGGCAAGCTTCATCTCTCACAACAGCAGTTTCCAAGTGGGCTGCACATTGCTCCTTCCTCTGTGTCCCTCTGCCACTCATGGGTTGACAAAGTTCATCTCTCTCTCCTGGAAATACAGAAGCAATGTCTGACTTCTCTTAGTAGCATCTTTATTCCTTTGCAAAGGGTCTAACAGGGAAGCACTCAAAATATCTGATTAGAAAATAGACTGAGAAAACACTAGGATACCACCTCTCATCCATCAGACTGGCCAGCATTAGAAAGTTAGACAAGTGTTGGTGTGGATGTGAATCAACAGGAAGTCTCGGATGCCGCTGAAATGTAAAGTTTGGTACAACCACTTCAAAGAGTAATGTTTTCATCTCTAGCAGAGCTGAAGATGTACACCATTAACATTAGTAATTCTCCTTCAGTTTATATACACTGCGCCATTATTTGTCAAATATAGGTCTTGATTAGCATTTTTCTAAATGAGGGGATAGGAAGACAGATTATCTCAAGGGTATATACGGGCAAACATCTTTTCAGAGTAAATACTTTCATCAAAAGTTTCTACTCTACATACATACGCTGAGTCTCACTGTTATTATGTTCCGTGAACCAAAAGCCTGAAAAACACTGCCCTAGAGAAATACATATGCGCTCAAAAAGACATTCATATAATCCATCAATCCTACCATAATTTGAAAAGATACACACACTCTAATGTTCACTGCAGCACTATTTATAATAGCCAAGACATGGAAGCAGCCTAAATGTCCACCAACAGAGGAATGGATAAAGATATGGAACACATATACAATGAAATATTACTCAGCCAAAGAAAAAAAAAATGAAATAATGTCATTTGCAGCAACATGGGTGGACTTACAGATTATCATACTAACTGAAGTAAATCAAAGACAAATACCATATTACTTATATGTGGAATCTAATTTTAGAAATGATACAAAAGAACTTATTTACAAAACAGAAACAGACTCACTGATTTCAAAATCAAACTTATGGTTACCAAAGAGGAAATGTGGGGGGCAGGAGGAGGGATAAACTAGCAGGTTGGGGAGTTCACGTTGTGGCTCGGGGGTAACAAACCTAACTAGAATCCATGAGCACCCGGGTACAATCTCTGACCTCACTCATTGGGTTAAGGATCCAGCATTACCACGAGCTGTGGTATAGGTCACAAACATGGCACAGATCCCATGTTGCTGTGGCTGTGGCTGGCATTTGCAGTTCCGACACGACCCCTAGCCCTGGAACTTCCATATGTCGCAGGTGTGGCCTTAAAAAGCCAACAAAAAACAAAAAACAAACAAATGTAGCAGGTTGGGATTAACATACACACACTATATATAAAATAGATTATAAGGACCTACTCTACAACAGGGAAATCTACTTAATATTCTGTAATACCCTATATGGGAAAAGAATCTGAAAGAGAATGAATATATGTATAACTGATTCACTATGCTATATACCTGAAACTAACACAACACTGCAAAGAAACAACAATCCAATAATTTTTTTAAAAAAGACATTCACAGTTTTGGGTTTTTCTGGGGTTTTTTTTTTGGGTTTTTGTTTTTATTTTTGTTTTTGGCCTTTTAGGGCATATGGAAGTTCTCAGGCTAGGGGTCAAATTGGAGCTACAGCTGCTGGCCTACACCACAACCACAGCAACGCCGGATCCAAGCTACATCTGTGACCTACACCACAGCTCACGGCAACGCTGCATCCTTAACCCACTGAGCGATGCCAGGGATTGAACCCTCAACCTCGTGGATACTACCAGGTTCATTATCACTGAGCCATGACGGGAACTCCCACAGATTTTCTTTACAGCACTATATATAATGGTGAAAAACTGGAAAATAACCTAAATGTTCATTAACAAAATGCAAAGTAAAATATGGTGTTGTTGATTTGCAGTGTTGTGTTAGTTTCAGGTATACAGCATAGTGAATCAGTTATACATATATTCATTCTCTTTCAGATTCTTTTCCCATATAGGGTATTACAGAATATTAGGCAGATTTCCCTGTGCTATACCCATGTACCTTTTATAAATGACTTTAAAATGAGTTACAAATGAAGTAGATCTATTTCTATCAGTATCAAATCTCAAAAGTAATACTGAACTACACAATGCATGATATCATTTAAGCATGCAAAAACAATGCCACATATTTATGGATATGTATATATAGAAGAAAGTTTTAGAAAATGACTGGATAATTCATGAAAGTTGAAGAGAGGGAAGGAAATAGAATCTGGGAGGATTTAACAGGGGGATTCAATAACAAGTCTTTCTTTTTCCCCCTTTTTGGCCGAGCCCACAGCATGTGGAAGTTCCCAGGCAAGGGATCAAACCCATGCCATAGCAGCAATCCAAGCCACAGCAGTAACAATGCTGGGTTCTTAAGCTACTGAGCCACAGAGAAACTCCCTTTTTTTAAAAATAAAATTTTTGAAGCAAATAAGGCAAAATATTAAGATCTAACAAAACTGGATAATGATCTTTTATATCATTATCTTATTCTTCATATTTGTTATGGTACTCAAAATATTTCATCATTTTAAAAACATTCTTAAATGAGCAAAAAAACTAGAATATATCAAAAGAAAAAAAGCAATTTTGAAAACGTCCTAGTATCTACAGCTCCAAATCAATACCTAGTCCACAATTTTTTTAAAAAGTTAACTTTTGAATGCTTATATATCAGAAACAGTGTTAAGCCCTAGGTACAATGTCTCACTAAATTGGTGCAATGGCCCCTGTGGCAGACACTACTATTTTTCTCTTAGGATGACTACATCACTGCTGCTGGTCTTTAATCTTGAGGATCCAACTGTTCTTAACACTACACATTTTCTGAGGGCAGCAAAATGGATTAATCTACTTTAAAAAGATTTTATAATAGATTGAAATCAAAAGAGTTCCTTCTGCTCAACTCTCAGTCCAAAGAATTTATTCCTAAATTAGACACAGCTGAAATCTTACTAAAATGTATCCTACTGCTGCAGTAAAAAATAAATACACAAACAATGAATGCTAATCTAGGTTCCATTTGGTCATTTTGCTTTAAAAAAATCAATTCAATGAATACACATACACCTCAAGAACATCCTACACAGATTGCTAAATTTTTAAAACATGTGCAGCCATGACAGCTAACTTAAACTCTAATTTAAAAGCTGAGTTTATGGAGTTCCCTGGTGGCTCAGCAGGTTAAGGATCTGGCATTGCCACTGCTGTGGCTCTGATTACTACTATGGCTTGGGTTTAACCCCCGGCCGGGGAACCTCTACATGCCCTGGGTGTGGCAAAAAACTCTAAAATCTGAGTTTATACATTATTAGAATGTGTGGAAAATATCCACCACCCCCCCCAGGAGTTTCTGTCATGGCTCAGTGGTAATGAACCCAACTAGTATCCATGAGGACATGAGTTCGATCCCTGGCCTTGCTCAGTGGGTTAAGGATCTGGCATTGCTGTGAGCTCTGGTGTAGGTTGCAGATGCAGCTCAGATCCCACGTTGCTGTGGTTGTGGTGCAGGCTGGCAGCTGTAGCTCCAATTTGACTCCTAGCCTGGGAACTTCCATATGGCACAGGTGTGGCCCTAAAAAGACCAAAAAACCCCCCCAAAAAAACAAAAACCCACAATTTTCCCCTTGGCTAGCATTGGTTTTATTATTATTTGTCTTTTTAGGCCACACCCACGGCATATGGGAAGTTCTCAGGCTAGGGGTCCAATCAGAGCTGTAGCCACCAGCCTACGTCAAAGCCATAGCAACGCCAGATCCGAACTGTCTGCAACCTAAACCACAGCTCACAGCAACGCTGGATCCTTAACCCATTGAGCGAGGCCAGGGATAGAACCTGCATCCTCATGGATGCCAGTCAGGTTCATTAACTGCTGAGCCACGACGGGAACTCCTAACATTGGTCTTAAAGCAATCTTCTGGCACTTCGTCTTTGTAATACTGTGTTAAATTGTTTTATAGAGTAAGAATATATGCTTTCTTAAGGTTGCAGGTTCGATCTCTGGTCTTGCTCAGTGGGTTAGGGATCCGGCGTTGCCGTGAGCTGTGGTGTAGGTCACAGATGCGGCTCGCATCCTGAGTTGCTGTGGCTCTGGTGTAGGCCGGCCGCTACAGCTCCGACTGGACCCTAGCCTAAGCCTGGGAACCTCCATATGCTGTGGGAAGCAGCCCTAGAAAAGACAAAAAGACAAAAAAAAAAAAAAAAAAAAAAAAAAAAAGAATATATACTTTCTTACTCTGAAAATGGATAGTCTTACTTCAATATTTCCTCTATGGAAATTACATGATATAAATGCAACTATTATTAATATTCTTTTTTTTAGGGCTGCACCTTTAGCATATGGAAGTTCCCAGGCTAGGGGTCAAATCGGAGCTGCAGCTGCTGATGTAAACTATAGCTACTTCAATGCCAGATGCTAGCCATGTCTGCAACCTACGCCGCAGCTTAAGGCAACACCAGATCCTTAACCCAGTGAGTGAGGGCAGGGATCAAACCCATATCCTCATGGGTACTAGTCAGGTTCTTCACCTGCCGTGCCACAACAAAAACTCTGAAATTATTAATATTCTTTGCTATGACAATGGTACTTAGGATTATATAGGCAAAGTCCTAACTCTGAAGATGCATGTTGAAATACTTAGGCTGAAGTGCCATTATCTTTGCAACTTACAAATAGCTCAACTAAAATATACATATAGTAAAGAAAATATGGCAAAATATTTATTATTGGGTCTACATAGTGGAAAGGTATAGAGGTATTCATTTATATTCTTCCCACTCTTATGTATCTGAGATTTTTCACAGTAAACTGTAAAGAAAATTTTCCTGTCACTATCTGTTGTTGCAAAAAAAATACTGCCAACATCATGCAATTCTGTCTGAATTACCCATATCAACTAACTTTCAGAATAAAATGTAGTTCTACCTGCTTTTGTAATTTTACTCATAAAATGTGACAGCTGAAAGAAAAAGATCTACAATGTGGCCAAATTAAAGGCCTACCAGTACATTTTAACCAGTAAATATTACTGCCAACCTAGAATTGGTTCTACAGTATTATTAATCATAATTTAAAGTATCCTGGACAAGCAAAGATCTTTTTCATGTGATTAGAAGTTACACAGTATTTCTGATAACCAATTTTCTCAATCTCATTTCCAACTAATAAGTCAAATTTTGGTAAAAGGATTTATAATTTAATACCTTGTTCATATCTATCAACAAAAATATCCCAATCATCAATTATAAATATCTAAGGTGACTGAAAATACACAGGTTTGGTTCTAAAACATGGAAGCATTCTCAAATGTTGTTCCTAACACCAAAGATTAAGGAACGAAGATGAAAGAGAAATTTACTGGCTTGAAACTACATTAATTGTTTCAAAGAATTCTAACATGGACCTTCTCCCATCTACTCTACCATCCTGCCTCTCAAAAAATACTCTACATGAAAAACTAAACTGAAACATGACATGAAAGAACCACAAGCTCACAAGCTTTCCTATTCTGAAACAGTGAACAGATATGCTCACCACAAAGGGCAAAATCAGAAGGCATTCTTAACTTGGCTGCTCCCCATTACCAGTGAAGGACCATAACATCTTGCCTTGTTAAATGGTAACAACTGGTTCATTCACAGAGTTGGTCAAAGTTTGGCTCCGATTCAACCCCTAGCCTGGGAACCTCCATATGTCACGGGTGCAGCCCTAAAAAGATTTTTTAAAAAGTGATGTTTCCAAGGCTCTCTTGCAGCTAAAGTTGGTGAGCTGGCATTTCTTGCCCAGGATATAAGTATAATTTGTAGGGAGGGTCACTCAGGAAAGCTCTTTATAAGTTAGGAGTAGGAGTTCCCGTCGTGGAGCAGTGGTTAACGAATCCGACTAGGAACCATGAGGTTGCGGGTTCGATCCCTGCCCTTGCTCAGTGGGTTAACGATCCAGCGTTGCTGTGGCTCTGGTGTAGGCTGGTGGCTCCAGCTCCAATTCGACCCCCTAGCCTGGGAACCTCCATATGCCACAGGAGCGGCCCAAAGAAATAGCAAAAAAAAAATATATATATATATATATATATACATATTTTGTCTAAGTTAGGAGTAGGGGTGGTGTCTTAGCCAGTTCTTATCCCTTTGCCTTACTCACTCCATCCTTCGTCCTCTTGCATGAAACATTCATGTGATGGTAGGAGCAATCCCTTTAGGAAGTAAACCACACATTAAAAATGGCTGAATGGAAAAAAACAAGAAATCTGGGTCCTTAACAATATTAGCCTTGCCCTTATCTGCCTACTTACTACATCATGTTACAGCTACATTATTTCATATCTGTTACTAGCAGCCAACTCCAATTCCTGAGTTAGTCACTAAGCAAATACACAGTAAATGCATTCACATATATTATTTCAAATAATCCTTCAAGCAATCGATTAATATGGTATTTTCTTCATTTTCTGCTTGAGGAAACCAAACACAGATGCAAATCCAAATATGTCACTAAAGCCTATGGTCATTCCACTATATTTTTCTTTACAGAGGTAGTACATATCTGAAAAAGTACATGCATTTCAAAATATTATCTTAATCATTCTCATATAACATGACATAAAATCCATGCATTCCCTATTACTAACACCGTTAAAACTCTGCCAACCCATGATCAGATTTCAACAACCTATGTGAATAAATTCTTTAGCAAGAGTCCTCCTTTGGTAGATTAAAGATGAGAGATCATACCTACAACAAATATGAGATGTGGCCCTAGGTGTTTCAGAGTGTTCACTAGATAATAAAAAGCAAAAAGCTAAGCCTATTCACCTTCCAGAACCCACATAATTTTGGTCACACACACTGCACTCTAGTACACATATACTTAACAATGACTAATTACAACCTCTGATCCTTTCATCAACCTAAGCCACCAACCACCTCCCATCCCTACAGTTACCCTTTTGACATTCAGCTTCCTACAGAGGCTTTCTCTAACAGACTCAACTTCTTATTTTTCCAAGCTCCTACCCTTTTTTTTTTTTTTTTGTCTTTCTTGGGCCACTCCCGCGGCATATGGAGGTTCCCAGGCTAGGGGTTGAATCAGAGCTGTAGCCGCCGGCCTACGCCACAGCCACAGCAATGCGGGATCAGAGCCGAGTCTGTTACCTACACCACAGCTCACTGAGCAAGGCCAGGGATCAAACCTGCAACCTCATGGTTCTTAGTCCGATTCGTTAACCACTGAGCCACGATGGGAACTCCAACTCCTACCCTCTTTTTAAACTTATTTTTTAGGGGTGCCCATGTTATTTATTTGTAGAGTATCTTTATATCTTCATATTATGGTCCTATTCATTTTTATATAGAATAAAACAGAGACACAAGGTTAATAATAGAACACCGTAACTTACTTTTAGTAGACCTACTCAAGAGAACAGAGAGAAATGAGCACCTGTTATCTCCCAAGTCCTCATAAAACCTTGTAGAATAAGTATTAACAGTGCTCAGATTCAGAATAACAGATGCCAAAAGTAAACGTGTAAATTCTTCAAGCTTCAGTGAAATATTAATAGATTCTTAAAAAAATTTTGGCAACTTCTGAGGTATGCAAAAGTTCCCAGGCCAGGGATCAAACCTGTGTCACAGATATAACCAGAGCCACAGCAGTGATAATGCCAGATCTTTAATCCACTGAGCCACTAGGGAACTCCCCCAAATTTGTTTAATTAAAACTTTTCTGGAGTACCCGTCGTGGCTCAGTGGTTAACGAACCCGACTAGCATCCATGAGGATGCGGGTTCGATCCCTGGCCTCGCTCAGTGGGTTAAGGATCCGGCATTGTTGTGAGCTGTGGTGTAGGTCACAGACACAGCTCAGATCCTGCATTGCTGTGGCTGTGGTGTAGGCCGTCGGCTACAGCTCTGATTTGACCCCTAGCCTGGAACCTCCACATGCCGCCAGTGTGGCCCTGAAAGACACACACACAAACACAAAAAACTTTTCAAAAATTTTAATTCTGCTACTGTTCATTAATTTTCTAATAGCTACATAGTAAAACCTCTCAAAGCCTGCTTTACAACAGAAATGAGGATAACTCAAGACACACCATTATGTCCCCATCAACAATATAAATAGAAAAACTTGCATGCAAAAAAATAAAATGTATATCATGTTTTATATTTTATTTTAAAAGCCTGAATTCCAGCATTCAAGTCTAGTCTATCAGCCTAAAATAAAGATAACTGCTTTGTGAATGGAATATTCTAACAATGGGCTCATTGTCAACTGCCCAGTCAACTTGGTGCCTAATAAAAACATTTAATGCAGCATATCCTATAGCCCAAGAAGTAAACTGCTATCCAATGTGTTTCCTCGTCTCCACATCTTTTTTTTTTTTTTTTTTTGTCTTTTGTCTTTGTTGTTGTTATTGTTGCTATTTCTTGGGCCGCTCCCGCCGCATATGGAGGTTCCCAGGCTAGGGGTTGAATCGGAGCTGTAGCCACCGGCCTACGCCAGAGCCACAGCAACGCAGGATCCGAGCCGCGTCTGCAACCTACACCACAGCTCACGGCAACGCCAGATCGTTAACCCACTGAGCAAGGGCAGGGACCGAACCCGCAACCTCATGGTTCCTAGTCGGATTCGTTAACCACTGCGCCACGACGGGAACTCCTCCACATCTTTTTTCCATCACATATAGGACACACCAAGAAAGAAAAGTCTGACAATCAAACTGACTCACCACCATTTCTGACATCTCAGTTTCAAAGATGTTAAGTGAAAAACGTCTTAGAATCTATGAAACACGGTGTAAACCAGACATTCTTTACTAACATAGAAACACTTGCCATCTTCAACAACACCAATTTGCCTTCTTAGTGTATGTACAGGCTTTACTGTATAATTCAATTCAATCTGATTCAAATATTTTATTAAAGGATCTACTACTATGCCAACACTATGCTAGGATCAAATAAAGCACATCCTACACGTTATAACAACATTACAACTTCTCTGACACACATTTGTTAGTGGTTCTCAAACTTTTTGGTCTTAGCATTCTTTTCACTTAAAAAATTGATGACCCTACAGAACTTCTTTTATGTGGATAAATATTAATATTTACCATTTTAAAAATTTAGGAGATCCTGCTGTGGTGCAGCAGGTTAAGAATATGACTACAGTGGCTTGAGTCGCTGCAAAGGTGTGGGTTCAGACCTGGCCCGGCGCAGCAGATGAAAGGATCTGGCATTGCTGCAGCTGTGGCATAGGTTTCTTTTTTTTTTTTAATGGCTGAATGTGCAGCATATGGAAGTTCCCAGGCTAGAGGCTAAAGCAGAGCTGTAGCTGCCAGCCTACACAACAGCCACAGCCACTAAGAACCCAAGCTGCATCTGCAACTTACACCACAGCTCACAGCAAACGCCAGATCCTTAACCCACTTAGTGAGGCCAGGGATCAAACCTGCATCCTTATGGATACTAAGCGGGTTCATAACCCACTGAGCCACAACAGGAACTCCTGCAGCTAAGTTTCAATCCCTGTCCTGGGAACTTCCATATGCCGTGGGTGCAACCATAAAAATAAATAAAACATTCATTTAAAAGTACTAATAAGGCAGTGGGAAAATTAAAAAAAAATATTAAAAATAAATAAATAAATAAATAAAAATAAATAAAAGTACTAATAAGGGAGTTCCTGTCGTGGCGCAGTGGTTAACGAATCCAACTAGGAACCATGAGGTTACAGGTTCCTTCAAAAGGCAAAAAAAAAAAAAAAAAAGACAAAATAAAAAAATAAAAGTACTAATAAATCTTATGCATGTTAACATATTTTTATGAAAAATAAATTACAAAAAATTCTTTAGCAACACTCTTTAATTTCTGGCTTTATAGAAGTGAGCTGGATTCTCAAATTTGCTTCTGTGTTCAATCTGTCACAATATATTTCGAATGTAGTTAGAAGAGAATGGTTTAATAAGACTTTTCAGGTAATTCTGGACATTCTTCACTTGACATTCAAAACTTGAGAAGTGGTAGATTCCTAAAGACCAACTGCAATGTGGAATCAAACAGTACCAATGAAATTTTCATATCGTTACATTAAAAACCACTGGTCTACTGGAGTTCCCGTAGTGGCTCAGTGGTTAAGAAACCCAACTAGTAACCATGAGGCTGTGGGTTCGACCCCTGGCCTTGCTCAGTGGGTTAAGGATCTGGCACTGCCATGAGCTGTAGTATAGGTCGCAGACAAGGCTGATCCCACGTTGCTGTGGCTGTGGTATAGGCTAGCAGCTGTAGCTCCGATTGGACCCCTAGCCTGGGAACCTCCGTATGACACGGGTGTGGCCCTAAAAAAAAACAAAAGACAAAAAAAAAGAAAAAAAAAAAAGAAAATGCATCTTTTACCCAAGCGTGATTTTCCCATGCATTGGCCATTTAGAAAATACTGGTTCACTGACTTACACAGATCATCCAAATGTTGACATAATTTATCATACAATATTGAAAAATCATGTTAATAGCACCACCAATCTTACCAGAAATGTCTAAGTACTAGACAACTGTCAAGCATGTGGCGGCAGACACAAGTTTTCCCAAATTCTGATTTTCACTTTAAAGCCTGTATTTTATCACTGGCAACATATATTATCAGTTTTCCTTGAAGTGATGGGCTCACTTTGCTCCTTTCTGGGAAAATGTCTGCCAAAGATCCAACTCTGAATAACCATACTTTGTCAGTCAGTCCTACTCTGAAGTATAAATGGAATTCCATAAAAGACACAGCTAGTGTGGTTGGCAAATCACTTAAGTGCTTCTTCTAAGATGCCACTACCATACTCTTAGCATGCTGGAAAGATGCTCCTCGTTTCAACATACAGAAGAGTAAAAAGACAGGTACTTGAGGGTCAGAATTTATTGTCTTTACTCCTTACCAAGAGCATGTTCAAGGGAGACTGCCTTTTAAAAAAACTCTGGATGTGTGGTGGCAAAGCATATGATCACTACTAATACGGTTTTGGTGTGCTAAGGCATTGAGAGTTTTATCCATTGTCAGTTTTGGTTTTACATCATCAGTACAAATATCAATAACAAAGGGAAAAAAAGGCCCCAAAAAAGTAATTAACATTAACTATGAAACAAGTTTTGACTTACAGCCTCCCTTTAAGTATTCTGGGGATGCCCAGGGGCCTGCAGGGAAGAGTCAGGAACCTCTGTGTTAGAGGGTTCAAATGAAGAACCAATGGACAAACTAAAAAGCAAAAATCTGTTCTCCCCTAAGAGCTTGTGGGTGCACACAGCTTTCTTTCTGTGCACACAGAAAGAAAAAAGTACACTCAGGTATGTATATATACAGTTTAAATCACTAAAACTCAAGTTTTGCATCTATAAAATAATATTTTAAAATATTTGGTTATGACAAAGAAATCAAAGTGACCTAAATGTCCATCAGCAAGTGAATGGATAAAGATGTGGTACATACACACAATGGAATACTACTCAGCCACAAAAAAAGAAAGAATGCCATTTGCAGCAACATGGATGGACCTAGAGATTATCATATTAAGTGAAGTCAGACAAAGAAATCACTAAAGCTCAAGTTTTGCATCTGTAAAACAGATCACCAAAGCTCAAGTTTTGCATCTTTAAAATAATAAATATTTGGTTACTACAAAGACATCAAAGCAACCTAAATGTACACTGGCAGATGAATGGATAAAGAAGACGTGGTACATACACACAATGGAATATTACTCAGCCATAAAAAAGAACAAAATAATGCCATTTGCAGCAACATGGATGGACTTAGAGATTATCATACTAAGTGAAATGTCAGACAAGCCTTATATCACTTATATGTGGGAATCTAAAAAAGAGTATTAACAAACAAATCTGCAAAAGGGAAACAGACTCACATACAAAGAAAACAAATTTATGGTTACCAAAGGGGAAAGGGAGAGGGAGGAGATAAATTAGGGGCTTGGGATTAGCAGGTCTAATGTGTGTGTGTGTACATATATATACATATACAATAGGTAAACAACAAATCTTACTCTATAGAACAGGAAACTATTTCAATATTCTATAATAAATCATAATGGAAAAGAATATATGTATACAAATATATAAAAAACTGAATCACTTTGCTGTACAGCAGAAACTAACACGACATTGAAATCAACTATACTTCAATTTAAAAAAACTTTTTAACAACAGCAACAACAACAAAAAAACTCTTTAATTAAAAAAGTTAGGAAGTTCCTATGTGGCACAGCGGGTTAAGGATCTGATATTACTACAAGTGCAGCATAGGATGCAACTGCGGTGTGGATTCAATTCCTCCCCTAGGAACTTCCACCTGCCAGGTATGGCCAAAAAAATTTTTTAATTCTCCCATTATTCTGAGTAGCTAAAAATAGGCCATAATAATTTTTATAGCAAGTGTGAGCTGTTAAAGCATTTCTTAAATAAAATCTTTCCTTACAAAGTATGAGTAAAAAGTAAAAATAAACACAAAATAAAGGTCCTCCATGAAATCCTCAGCAGACCAACAAGTTCACAGCACCAAATATTAAGCTAATAAATATCACCTTTAGGAAGTTTCCACTGTGGCTCAGTAATGAGCCTGACCAGTATTCAATAAGGACTGGGTTTGATCCCTGGCCTCAATCAGTGGGTTAAGGATCTGGCATTGCAGTGAGCTGTGGTGTAGGTCACAGACACAGTTCAGATTCCGAGTAGCTGTGACTGTGGCATAAGCCGCCAACTACAGCTCCGATTCAATCCCTAGTCTGGGAACTTCCATATGTTACAGGTGCAGCCCTAAAAAGCAAAAAGTAATAATAATAACAATAAATAAATAAATCACTGTTAGTATCACAATTTGCAAGGAGGGAACACGAGACACTTTACAAAGTACAAACTAGAGTACTAATAAGCTACATGATTTGATTAAGTTTTAAGTTATCTGTTTCTTCCCCTGATCTCCATTTTTTTATTGTTGGCTGCACCCACAGCAAATGAAAGTTTCCAAGCCAAGCCAGGGACTGAACCCTGCACCACAGCAGCGAACCAAGCCACTTCAGTGACAATGCTCCACCACAAGGGAACTCCCCAATCTCATATCTTAATAATTTCCTTTTTTCTCTCTCTTTTTTGGCTGCCCTGCAGCATCTGGAGTTCTGGGGCCAGGGATCAGATCCAAGCCGCAGCTCTGGCAATGTTGCAGCTTTAACCCACTGTGCCAGGCCAGGGGTCAAACTGGTGGCCCAGTGATCTAGTGGCATACAGAGATGCCACTGTTCCTGCTGTACCACAGCAGGAACTCAATAATTTCCTTTGATCTTTAAAACTAGCAATCAAACAATCTTAAAAAAGAACTCATCTGAAAATAGCTTTTAATAAACTAAAGTTTGAGAATTTACAGATCATTTCAGAACACAAATACATTTTTATACATGGAAAAATGAACAGTGTACATGAAAAGGCAAATGGCATCTCCACATAAAAGAACTCAAGTCCTCATCATCTAAGTAAGATCTGCCTGTCTCCTGTGTGACTTCCATATTGTTTTGATTCAGAAACAAATTTTAAAACTGATCCAAGGTGGAAACCTGTGGTATTTCTCACAATGTAATAGGTATTTCCTAAGCACCTACTTCACACACAAAGCTAAATACATGCTGTTAAGGGACAAAACCAAAAGAAACTCTCATGGGCTCCAGATCCAAAACTAGAAGGACTTTAACTCTATGATCTCTGTGCTTTTGACCACTCTGTGCAGCTCGAGTTTTTTATTCATATAAAGTGGGTCTTAGCATCTCAAGGCAAGGATTGTATTATAATAAATATGAAATATATCAGAATGTGAAGTAGCACATTATAGAACAAGTATCAGGGATAAGGAAGGTAGAAGTGAGGAGAAAATGGCCCAGTGGTATAAATTCAGCTACTTGCTACTAAGATTTTTTTTCTTTTTTTAAGTACAAAGGCGTATCTGGAAAAATCAGAAACCATTTAAGAAGTTATTAGCTCTAGTCACTAACAACTGCTCATCAAGGTAAGTGGATAAACAAACTGATACATCCAGATCATGAAGTATTATTCAGCTCTAAAAAGAAATGAACTATGGAGCCAAAAAAAGAAATGAAGGAAACTTAAATGTATATCACTAAGTGAAAGAGGCCAATCTGAAAAGGGCACAAACTGTATGATTTTTGAAAAGGTAAAACTATGGAGACAGTAAAAAAAAAAAAAAAATCAGTACTTGCAGGGGCAGGAGGGCAGGAGAGGGGAAGGCAGGGGAGGAATGAACAAGTGGAGCACAGAGAAGTTTCAGGGCAGTGAAAACCCTCTATATGATACCACAATGATGGATACATTATTATTCATATGTCCAAATCCACAAACACTAAAAGTGAACCCTAATGTAAAATGTGGACTGTGGGTAATAATGATGTGCCAGCAGAGGTAGGTTCATCAACTGTAACAAACACCCACTCTGGTGGCGGATAGTAACAATGGGGGAATCTGTTCATGAGTGGGGCAAGGAGATATGAGAAATCTTCATACCTTCCCTTCAATTTTTGCTGTGACTTTTAAAGCTGCTCTTAAAAAAACTTTTTTTTTTTTTTTTTTTTTTGGTCTTTTTAGGGCCACACCTGCAGCATATGGAAGGAAGATCCCAGGCTAGGGGTCAAATCAGAGCTGTTGCTGCCAGCCTATACCACAGCCACAGCATTGTAGGATTTGAGCCATGTATGTGACCTACACCACAGCTCACGACAACACCAGATTCTTAACCCACTGAGCGAGGCCAGGGATAGAACCTGAGTCCTCATCGATACTAGCTGGGTTCACAACCACTAAGCCATGATGGGAACTCCCCAAAAAATAGTCTTGATTTAAGGAAGGAAGGAAAGGAAAGGAAAGGAGAGAAAGATTGAAAGCAAAAAGGCCTTCCAGGGCACTTAAGAAAGTGGGCAAAGGAAACAGAGGTATAAAAGACCAGCTAAACACTTGCCCAGAGTCATCAAGCCAGTGAGCTGGCGCTAAGTGCCATACTACCCGACTCTTAGTACCAACATGACATCCAGGTACTGGCATTACTTAAGGTCAAAGGTCTAAATGCACCACCAGGGTTACCAAATCAATAAACAGCTGGTTATAGCTTCTGACTTACATACCACACAAAAATCCAGGTGTCCCCATGAGTTGATAACAAATTCTGAAGTATCTTGGAGTTCCTATTGTGGCTCAGGTGGTTACAAACCAGACTAGTATGCATAAGGGCTCCATCCCTGGCCTCACTCAGTGGGTTAAAGATCCGGTGCTGCCATGAACTATAGTGTAAGTTGCAGATGTGGCTCTGATCCTGTGCTGCTGTGGCTATGGCGTAGGCCAGCAGCTGCAGCTCTGATTAGACCCCTACCCTAATGAGAACTTCCATCTGCTAGGGCCACAGGTATGGCCCAAAATAGAAAAAAAAATTCTGCACTATGCTGTACAATCTTAAGGAATTTATTATCACTATGTTTATAACTAGCAAGATAATTTACCATTAAAATTCAATTTCTATCTTTCTTCCCTACTATTTTCAAGGAAGCCCCTGTGAGTTAAATACTTTGGTTTAACTTTTTAGCCTAGAAACCAAATGGGTTTGGCCAAATTTCAATTATCACCCTATTATTTTTTTCAGAGGTCACTTACTCAATAACCTCAACTATAAATATCCCTTTTCCAAGAAAACAATGTATTGTATATACTTTAAGACTTTCCACGTATGTTATTCCTAGGGAGAAAGAAAACAGCAGCAACAACAATGCAACCAAATCAGCCAAAATAAAAACATATAGTAATGTGCTCCTACACGGAAGCTTCCAACATTCATGGAAAAACGGATGAAATGTGAATAAAGCCTAGAGCTTAGTTTATAGTAACATACCAATGTCAATATGTTACTATATGATTTCTTAGTTTTGACACACATGCCTCGGTAATATGAAAGAGCAACACAGGGGTAACTAGACCTGGGTGGGGTACTCTGTACGATCTTCACAACTTTTCTATAAATCTAAAACTGAAAGTCTATCTTAAAAAGTTAAAAACTATTAAAACATTAAGTCAAAAACAGCAGAAAACGAGAAGGGCAGCTTATATCCCAAGGCTTCTGTTTTAAAAATCATCCCTACCTTTAAAAAGCTAAGCATCTAAAGCTTTTGTACTTGCTCAGTTATCTTGAGACTAATAATTAAAATTACCATAACACAAGGCAAAACTGATCCACTAGACACTCCATTTAAATAAAAATGTCAGCAATTAAATTTTCTTCAAAAGGTATATTTTAAGGAGTTCCCGTCATGGCACAGTGGTTAACGAATCTGACTAGGAACTATGAGGTTGTGGGTTCAATCCCTGGCCTTGCTCAGTGGGTAAAGGATCCGGTGTTGCTGTGAGCTGTGGTATGGGTCGCAGACACGGCTCGGATCCCACGTTGCTGTGGCACAGGCCGGTGGCTACAGCTCTGATTTGACCCCTAGCCTGGGAATCTCCATATGCCGCCAAAAAAAAAAAAAAAAAAAAAAAAAAAGATATATTTTAAATTATCTGGACAGTATTAAAAGACATAAAGGTATTAGGCACTATTATTTCCACCTAATGATTCTGTAGAATGCAGGATATTTTAGTAATGAATTTGTGGCATTATAACAGAACCATCTCTATGTCAAAATTTAAAATGTGACTTGGGGGAAGAAAAAAAAAAGACAAAGGTAAACTATTTAGATGCTTAGGTACCAAACTGTTTGACTCTGATGGGATCCTATCCCAGCTCCGGGAATATTCTTTTACTCAATTATATTCCCATTCCCTAAGTTTACCTTTTGAAAACCAAAATATAATTTAAGTAATAAAATACATAAAAATTTTAAAGGAATAGCATGCTGCCATTCTAGCCTGATAAAAGCTTCCATAAATCAGGCACTCTTAAAAGGTTTACTTTATTTCAAAATTATTGACAGGGCACATACAATTCAGACATTTCAAGAATGCAAAGTGCAAAGTCATCTACTCTATTGTAAAGAGATGCCAGAACACATATTAAAACCTACTAAGGTTTTTTAGTTTTTCTTTTTTTTTTTGTCTTTTTTTTTTGTTGTTGTCTTTTGTCTTTTTTGTTGTTGTTGTTTTGTTGTTGTTGCTGTTGCTATTTCTTGGGCCGCTCCCGCGGCATATGGAGGTTCCCAGGCTAGGGGTCGAATCGGAGCTGTAGCCACCGGCCTACGCCAGAGCCACAGCAACGCGGGATCCGAGCCGTGTCTGCAACCTACACCACAGCTCACGGCAACGCCAGATCGTTAACCCACTGAGCAAGGGCAGGGACCGAACCCGCAACCTCATGGTTCCTAGTCGGATTCGTTAACCATTGCGCCACGACGGGAACTCCTAGTTTTTCTTTATGACACATTCATAAACAGGATTAACTGAGGCACTAGGCTATACTGCTTTAATTCTATTTTCACACTGCAAATGTGACTAAGTAGCAAAACTGACTTTATGAGTCAGCTGAAAAGCAGATTCCTTATTTCAACTCTGGCTTCTATTTTATTCTATCAATAATAAAAACAAAGTTACCAGAGTTTACTCTCCTAATCTGAAGCAGTACAGCCAAGCATTAGCATTTCTCAAAATGTTACTCAAGGCCACAAGCGATATTGTCTAAGAAGAATACAATTACTAATTTCAATTCAAGGAGCCCTTATATTCAGAAAGCAACCACTGCTTTTTTTTTTTTTTTTTAACACTATACCTGCATTCCAGGTTTTCTCCAAGTAGAAAAAAAGCTAAAATTCTATAAAAGTGCAATATCTACTAAAATTTCACTTCAAATAAAATGTCATCAGAACTTCATCAGAGCTGACAAAACACTACAAGAATGACATTTAAGAAATGAAACTGCCAGAAATGAGGCTAAAATCATTACATTTTATCCGATTCATTCAAATGAGTAATAAGCTCCAATTTAAAAGCATAAATCAATAGCAATTTCTGATTCTATTTTTTAAAAAATCAAATTTCTAATTCTATTTTCCATTAAGCAAACCAAAAGACAAGATATATACCTCTGTCAATTAAGATAATCCAGTTCAAGGGCTTGGGCATATATAGCAGGTCACCCCTCAAAAGGAAAATAAGGAGTTCCTGTAGTGGCATAGTGGTTAATGAATCTGACTAAGAACCATGAGGTTGTCAGTTCAATTCCTGGCCTCATTCAGTGGGTTAAGGATCCGGCGTTGCTGTGAGCTGTGGTGTAGGTCACAGACGCTGCTCGGATCTAGCATTGCTGTGGCTCTGGCGTAGGTTGGCAGCAACAGCTCGGATTAGACCCCTAGCCTGGGAACCTCCATATGCCTCAGGTGTGGCCCTAAAAAGACAAAAAAAAAAAAAAAAAAAAAAAGGAAAATAAACACAAACAGACATAGTATTTTGTCAGTCATTCTTTGTTTCGCATTTTTTTTGGTTGGTTGTTTTGTTTGTTTTGTTTTTTGGCTCTTTAGGGCCACAGGTGTGGCATATGGAAGTTCCCAGGCTAAGGGTGGAATCAGAGCTGCAGCTGCCGGTCTACACCACAGCCACAGCCACACAGGATCCGAGCCACATCTGCAAGCTACACCACAGCTCACATCAACATCCGATCCTTAACCCACTGAGGAAGGCCAGGAATCCAACCCACATCCTCATGGATACTAGTCAGGCTCATTACAGCTGAGCCACAATGGGAACCTCCTCATTAGTCATTGTTTGAATCTCAAGATGCAAAGGGTTGGGTTCAAGCATGATCCCAGAAGTGAGCTCCACGGGGCAAAGAATGACTCCCACGGGAGGACACTGGGCAACACAGACCTCCAGACTTTCGACTTTGAGGACTTATAGAAAATACAGTCAGCAACTTCTGAATCTCTGAAACACTGGCCAGATTATATAAAACTAGCTCAGAAAACCCAAATTCTTCAAAGGAAACGAGAGACCAGCACCTTTAAAGTTTAAGAACACAAGATTTAGGTGCCAAGTTCCATCACGTCTCATTTCACTGAACAGAGTTAAAGCAAATCTAAAGCATAGCCTATTTTTTTACAGAGGATATAAATCAAAATTGTAAACTACTATACATTTTTAGCATAAATAAGTTCAAGTTTGATAACTAATTGCCAAGCAGCACAAAGTGAAACAGGCTAAGAATATTGATTTTCACACAGAACATGACTTCACTACCTTTTTTCTTTTAGGGCCACACCTGCGGCATATGGAGGTTCCCAGGCTAGGGGGTCGAATCAGAGCTGTAGCTGCTGGCCTACACCGCAGCCACAGCAACACAGGATCTGAGCCTCATCTGCAACTTACACCACAGCTCACCGAAACTCAGGATCCTTAACCCACTCAGCAAGGCCAGAGATTGAATCTGTGTTCTCATGGATGCTAGTCAGATTCCTTAACCACTGAGCCACGAGGGAACTCCCACTACTTTTAATTAAGAAAATACCTTCTTGGGAGTTCCTGTCGTGGCACAGCGGAAACGAAACCATCTAGCATCCATTAGGATTCATTCCTGGCCTCACTCAGTGGGTTTTAAGGATCCAGCATTGATGTGAGCTTGTCGTAAGTCGAAGATGTGGCTCAGATCTGGCATTGCTGTGGCTGTGGTGTAGGCAGCTATAGCTCCAATTCAACCCCTAACCTGGGAACTTGTATATGCAATGGGTATGGCCCTAAAAAGCCAAAAAAAAGAAAAGAAAAGAAAAAGGGAAGAACGAAAATACCTTCTCTCCAAAGGTTTATTTGTGTACTTTCCTGCCAATAAATTTAACTCTCTTGTTTGATTTCTAGAAATTAGTCAAAGAACAAGCTAGGCACACTAATAGAAAACAAGACATACAGACTGAAATATATGTAATGAAATGAGTCTTTATGAGCCACCAAAAGTCTTCCTGATATACCATGGTTAACATGTTATAAAACTCTTTCAACAAAATCTTAAACAATGGAAAAGCCATATTAATTATTCTAAGATAGGATCTGGTACCTAACTATTCTAATTCAAGAGCCTGTAGAAAGAAAAGATAAAAGCAAATGAGTGTTTACGAGAAGGTAATGATTCAATATAGGTAGTATATGCAAATATATGTCATTTGATAATCAAAGACAGCATTCAGGAGTGGTCTTTCTTTACTGCCAGGAGAAGTGGGCAGCAATCCAGATAATCAGACTAAAGAACATCCTCAAAGACCTGCTTCCTCTCCTTCTTCCACTCATAATGCAAACCTGACAAAAATATTTTGTGTTTTTTTTTTTATCTTTAAAGATACAAATGAATAGAAAGGCAAAATACAGGGTTTTGCTTTGTTTTTGTTTTTTTTTTCCACTTTATTATCATCAAGATGGTGGACTTGGTGAACTGAATGAATTAACTGGTAAAAATTAACAGATGCCAAGATGTGTTGTCAAGATCAATGATTCTGCTATCACACACATATATTATGATTCTCATTTATACTCACTTAAAATATACTCTAAAGCAACACTGAAATCAGCTACCAAATTAAGACAAAGATTTAAAACTCCTCTTCTCAGAAAACACCACAAGCATTTAAAATTCATTTCCCCAAGGTGGGAAGGACGGACTCGGGGGTTTGGGATTGGCATATGCACACTGAAGTATATGGAATAATTGGCCAACAGGGACCTGCTGTATAGCACAGAGAACTCTACTCAGTATTCTGGGATAATCTATACGGGAAAAGAATCTGAAAGAGAATGGGTATGTGTATATGCATGACTGAGTCACTTTGTTGTACAGCAGAAATTATCACAACCTTGTAAATCAACCAATAAAACTAAATCCAATCCAAAAATAAAAAATAAAATAAAATACATTTCCCTCCTTTATCCATTTCAATGTAAATATAGTTTGTAATAAAGGTCCAAAATGGGAGTTCCTGTCATGGCGCAGTGGTTAACAAATCCAACTAGGAACCATGAGGCTGCGGGTTTGGTCCCTGGCCTTGCTCAGTGGGTTAACGATCCGGCATCGCCTTGAGCTGTGATGTAGGTCACTGACGTGGCTCGGATCCAGCGTTGCTATGGCTCTGGTGTAAGCTGGTGGCTACAGCTCCAATTAGACCCCAAGCCTGGGAAACTCCATATGCAGCGGGAGCGGCCCAAGAAATGGCCAAAAAAAAAAAAAAAAAAAAAAAAAAGGTCCAAAATGCCTAAAATCCACATCATGGAATGACTTCCTTATAGGAGCCTTAGTTTAGTGATGACCAAGTACCAACTCCCAGTTTGTGGGTCCCTCAAGGCTATATAAAAGTGACCATTTGTCAGTGAAAAAAAGCAAACCCAGTTTCTTTCTTTTGGAGTAAAATCAAGTGTGATATAGCTTCAAGCTTTGTCACCAAGAAGAGTTACTAACTTATTTACAGATTTAGGTAACTAGATTAGCAAAAGGGCACTAAACATTCAGTCATCTATAAGACCATAAAAGTATATTACACCTGGTGATCTCTTATGGACACGATTCTAACCGAATCGATCTTTTACAGACAGACACTACAATGGAAACGTCCACCCAAATTTTTTAATTAATTTTTTAAAACTATCTACATAACTTCAACTACACAAAGTCAACTACTTAAAAAGCAATATTCAGGAGTTTGCTGGTTAACAACCCAGCATTCACTGCAACACTATTTACAGTAGCCAAGACACGGAAGCAACCTAAATGTCCAACGAAAGAGGAATGGATAAAGAAAATGTAGTACATGTATACGATAGAATATTACTCTGCCATAAAAAAAAGAATGAAATAATGCCATTTGAAGCAACATGGATAGACCTGGAGCATGTCATACTAAGTGAAGTTAGACAGTGAAAGACAAACATCATATGATATCACTTATATGCGGAATCTAAAAAAAAGGATGCAAATGAATTCATTTGCAGAACAGAAACAGACTCACAGACTTTGAAAAACTTATGGTTACCAAAGGGGAAGGGGGGATGGACTGGAGTTTTGGGACTGGCATGTGCACAATGAGCTATATGGAATGACTGGCCAATATAGGTACATAGATATATAGGTATATGCATATAGGTATATGGAATGACTGGACCTGCTGTACAGCACAGGGAACTCTACCCAATATTCTGTGATAATCTATGTGGGAAAAGAATCTGAAAGAGAAGGGATGTGTGTACAGGTACGGCTATGTCACTTTGCCGTACAACAGAAATTATCACAACATTGTAAATCAACTATACTTCAATAAAACTTAAAAAAAAAAAAAAAAAGAAAGAAAGAAAGAAAGAAAAAGGAGCCAGTGTTGTCACTGCTATGGTTCGGGTCACTTCTGTGGCTCAGGTTCTATCCCTGACTCTGGAAATTCCACATGCCACAGGCACAGCCAAATAAGTAAATAAATAAAGGGAAACATTCAGATAACAAAAGTTACACCAGCACCATTCCAACAAAACAACTTAAGTTCACATTCACTAAGCTGAGTAGTAACCCAACTGCTTCTGTGGTAACATGAACCAGGCACACACTGTATCTAATTTTCTATTTATATTACATCAACTAAGGTTTTATAATCCAAGAAACCTTGAAAAGTGTGCATGATAAACACATAATGCATAGAAAAAGAAACATTTTGCCTAATGCTAAAAAAGAAAACAGCACAATTTACAACATTAATAACAATTTCACATGTAGGGAATCTTTCTTACTTTGATACATAATGCCTCTCTAAAAGTGATTTAAAAGTTAGAAACCAGGAAGTTAAACCAAAGACATAAATACTCTTTTGCTATGAATTAAATAATATTATGAATCCTTAAATATGATTTCTCCAAGTGCTACAGCCCAGGCACCTTCTATTAGCTCAAAGATAGACCCACCAGCCATGCCTGTCTTCCTGACGATGACAAAGTCCAGCCAAGCCTCTCCACTTCACATGAGTTTCCTACTCCTCCCAGACTTCTCCACAGGGCCAGGTCAAAAAACCAGCAGCACCTATTCAAACCACCCTAGACACCTAAAGAGCAGGTGAAGGCAGAAAGGATCCCTTATCTCTCATGCGCATATAACTGCCCCATGAGGCTGTCCGCCACCTGGCTCTTGAGGATTTGTGTTCTGCCAGGGAAAGGTAGGTGTCACCTTGAGCACCAGCCTGCAAACAACTAGCCACCTTTCCCAAGCACCTGATGAGGTACAGAAAAGAAATTACAATAACATTAGTACCCCCCATAAAAATATTGCAGTTCTTCTCATACCCCACCTGAGAATCACTAAGGTAACAGCTGCCTCTCAAAAGTACACACTGACTTTTCTGTTATCAGAAATTTCTAATTGCACTTGAATTACACTTAGGCAATCTAGAAATAATACACTCTAATACACACATGCTCAGAGCACCATCCTCGTTTTTGAGGACTGAACCAACATCTACCCACTGAATAAACTGTCACTGATTCCAACATGAAAGAGGTTGTCTTTTTGCTTGTTAGCCAAGCTAAAAATTCCAGCTGTCAGTAAGACGTTAATGTGTTTTTTTTTTTGTTTTGTTTGGCTGCACCTGCAGCATGTGGAAGTTCCTGGGCCAAGTATCAAATCTACACCACAGCAGTAACCAGAGCTACAGCAGTGACAACACCAGATCCTTAACCTGTTCAGCCATCAAGCAACTCCTAAGATGTTAATTTCTGAGGCAACATGCATGTAAACTCCTATATATAAATCCAAATGTTTGTAATATAGAAGAATGTGGTAGTAACCACTATTACAAAGCAATGTCTAATTTTTTACTATGGCAATGTCTATTAATTATCAAATAACTTACACAAAATGCCAAAAAGTAAAAAAGCAAAACAAAAGCTCCATTTTGCTAAATTTTAAAAAAGACTTCATAACTCTTGAAGTGCCATGTCAAAGGGCCACAAAACAAAAATATTTCACAATGAAATTTAATTCACTAATTTTGAATGAAAGAGAGGAAAGATCAGCCATAGGACTAGCTTTGACAGAGTTGGGTTAGAAATCTGCACTTAGGGAGTTCCCGTCGTGGCACAGTGGTTAACAAATCCGACTAGGAACCATGAGGTTGCGGGTTCGATCCCTGCCCTTGCTCAGTGGGTTAAGGATCCAGCGTTGCCGTGAGCTGTGGTGTAGGTTGCAGACTCGGGCTCGGATCCTGCATTGCTGTGGCTCTGGCGTAGGCCGACAGCTACAGCTCCAATTCTACCCTTAGCCTGGGAACCTCCATATGCCACGGGAGCAACCCAAGAAATGGCAAAAAAAAAAAGAAAAAGAAAGAAATCTGTGCTTAGAATCACACTACTGAATGGGATTTCTTTAAAACATACGGTTGAAACCAGTTCAGTGTCACAACCTAATCGTGTATGAAATACAGACCATCATCAGTAAAAGTGAAATTCAAGATACCTGTTAGAAAGATAAGCCTATACCTACCACATGATTCAGCTATTCTCCTCCCATATATTTATCCAAAAGACAGTATATGTCCATTGTAGCTTTATTTATAATAGTTTCAAACAACCTAAATGTCCACCAACAGGTGAATGCACAGACATTGTGGTAAAGCCATACAATGAAATACTACTCAGCAGTAAAAAATAAAAGAACTATACAGTGATAATATGGGTAAATCTCAAAATATGATCAAAGAACTCACATAAGAGTATACATTGTATGATTTCATTTATACACAATTCTAGAAAATAAAAAAATAACCTACAGTGACAAAAAAAATCAGATCAATGGTAGGGGAGAGGGAGGAGGGAAAGACTACCTAGGGGCCAGAGAAACTTAGGGAAAACTATCTTAATTGTGGTGATAGGCCACATAACCCATACTTATGTCAAAATTTACCAAATTTATCACTTTAGATATGTACAGTTATTTTATGTCAATTATACTTCAATTTTTCAAAAAAAGGGAAAAAACCTCAAGACACCAAAACTAATTCTACAGTTCTTGCCAGTGAGATCTATCTACTCATAAGGTATTATGTTTAACCTACCAATTCACAGCAGGCACTGTGAGAAGTACAAAAGTATCCCTAATTTGGAGTTCCCGTCGTGGCGCAGTGGTTAACAAATCCGACTAGGAACCATGAGGCTGCAGCTTCCATTCCTGGCCTTGCTAAGTGGGTTAAGGATCCAGCGTTGCCATGAGCTGCGGTGTAGGTCGCAGACATGGCTCAGATCCCGCATTGCTGTGGCTCTGGCGTAGGCGGGCAGCTACAGCTCCGATTGGACCCTTAGCCTGGGAACCTCCATATGCCACGGGAGCGGCCCAAGAAATGGCAAAAAGACAAAAAATAATAATAATAATAATAATAAATCCCTTATTTAAGATCACCATTTATCATACATACAAAAAAAATGAAAATTTAAATAAAAGAGATCAGAACTCATCTTACATCACTATTCCAGGCTGCCTGCTTCAGTGTTATAATGACACCAACTAAAACACAACAGAAGTGAGAGCCTACTGAGTGTGGGGCCCCGAGATTTTTAATTAAATATTTTAATTCAAAAGTTTATCTCCTTGGAGTTTCCGCTGTGGCATGGTGGGTTAAGAATCTGAGAGCAGTGCCTCATGCTGCTGCAGAGGCATGGGTTTGATCCCTGGCACAGTGGGTTAAAGGGTCCAGCATTACCACAGCTGCAGCTCAGATTCAATCCCTGGCCCAGGAAATTCCATATGCTGCAGCTCGGCCATTAAAAACAATAATAATAAAAATAAAAACAATGAAAAGTTTACCTTTAGGCATACAGATGGCTATTAGGCACATGAAAAGATGCTCAATGTCACTATTAGAGAAATGCAAATCAAAACTACAATGAGGTACCCCCTCACTCCAGTCAGAATGGCCATTGTTAATAAGTCTACAAATAACAAATGCTGGAGAGGGTGTGGATAAATGGGAACCCTCCTGTACTGTTGGTAGGAATGTAAATTGGTAGAACCACTACAGAAAACAGTATGAAGGTTCCTCAGAAAACTAAATATAGAACTACCACTGATTGGAGTTCCCGTCGTGGCACAGTGGTTAACGAATCCCACTAGGAACCATGAGGTTGCAGGTTCGATCCCTGCCCTTGCTCAGTGGGTTAAGGACCCTGACGTTGCTGTGAGCTGTGGTGTAGGTCGCAGACGCAGCTCGGATCCCACGTTGCTGTGGCTCTGGCGTAGGCCGGCGGCTACAGCTCCGATTTGACCCCTAGCCTGGGAATCTCCATATGCTGCGGGAGGAGCCCTAGAAAAGGCAAAAAGACAAAAAAGAACTACCACTGATCCAGCAATCTCACTCCCCGGGCACATACCCAGAAGAAGCTATTAATTCAAAAAGATACATTCACCCATTTGTTCATTGCAGCCCTATTCAACAATAGCTAAGACATGGAAACAACATGCAGCAACATGGATACAATTCTCATACTATGTGAAATAAGTCAGAAAAAAAAGAGACAAATACCATATGATATCCCTTATATGCAGAAGCTAAAATGTGGCACAAATGAACTTATCTACAATATAGAAACAGACTCACAGGCTTAGAGAACAGACTTCTGGTTGCCACAGGAGGAGGAGGAGGAGTGGGATGGACAGGGAGTTTGGGGTTAGTAGATGAAAACAATTACATTTAGAATGGATAAGCAATGAGGTCCTACTATATAGCACAGGGAACTATATCCAATCCAATCTTCTGGGAAAGACCATGATGGAAGATAATATATAAGAGTGTGTGTGTGTGAGTGTGTGTGTGTGTAACTCTGCTATATGGCAGAAATTAGCACAATATTGTAAATCAATTTCAATAAAAAATAAATGTAAAACAATTTTCTTAAAGTTTACCTTCTTTGATCCAGAATCCCATTTCTAGAAAACATAAATACAAAAATACAAAAGCCTTATGTTTAAGATATTAATTTCAATCTTATTACAAAAAAATGCAAAAAAATTAAATCAATGACACAGGCATGGAACAGCATATTACATGAGCTATCTATTATATGGTATTTTTCAATGGGAAAAATAGTTGCAAAAGTATTAATCAAAATAGGGCACACAGAGTATGATCAACAGGTTGAAAATAATACACTCCTGGAGGAGAAAAAAAAAAGACCAGTAAGAAAAAAAACTGCACTGGGTGTTATTCGGGTCACTGCTGTAGCACAAGTTCCATCCCTGGCCCAGGAAATTCCACATGCCACAGGTGTAGCCAAAAAAAAAAAAAAACCCAAAAAACAAAAAAAAAGAAAAAATTGCATAATGTTAACATTTGAGGACAAGGGTGCTTAATTTGTAGTCCCTGGACCAATAGTATCAGCATCATCTGGGAACTTTTCAGAAATATAAGTTTTCCCACCCACTCTGAATCGGACAATTCCAAGGATGGGACCCAGCAATCCACTCTAACAAACACTCCAGGTAATTAAGATCACACTAAAGTCTGGGAACCACTGTTTAAAGGATAGACATAAGGGTGACTGTTTTGTCTTTTTTATAATGTATATTTTTCCCAATTATCTTACTACTATATAATCTAATCTTTTTCATTAAAGTATTTTCCTAAAACATACACTGTACACTGTAGGCCTACAGTTAAAAAGCTATTACACTATAAAGCACTTCTGAAGGTCTGAATTGCATGCCTAAAAATCCAGTGATTCTTAGAATCATCAAATCTTCTAAGACTGAAACAAGATACTAAATTATATATCTATAATTATATACACATATAATATATAGATATTAGTATGCAGGTCAAGGTGCTGGGAAAACTGCACAGTACTAGAAAACCAACGAAACCAGGTTCTTCTAACACACACACACAAACTGGGTAAGGGATTTTTATGGGTCACATCTGCAAAAGATTGTTTTCCCCTAAAGCTGAATTTTTAGGCTTGTGTGTAATTTACTAGAACTGCACTGCAGCAATCAGATGTTCTGAAGCTGTAAATGCTTACTCATATAGGTTCCTGCTTAACCAAAATAAGTACCGGTATGTTATATTTGTCACCAAAACCTAGGCAGAGAAGACAAATTCAGAACACTGGGAGTTGCCAAAGCTTTAACTTTTAGCTTGAAGACCATAAAACTGTTCCACGTTCCTTCCATCTCATCATCTCACTCAAACAGAGGCCACAGGAAATAAAAGGCAAACCACAGGTTCCCAATTGTCACTGGAGCTAGTTAAAAGATTACAGAACTGTCTACACTTTAAATACAAATTAAAGAGCAACAAAGACTACTAACTTAGGAATAGAATAACTACTGATTAACTACTGATTAGCAAAATACCAAAGCTGAAGTCAAAGACAAATGGCTACACATTTTAACATTTGTTTTTATTTCAGTTTTTTAACATCTATCTTTTAAATAACAGGAATATAGATTCCCATACATCCCATTACATAAAATTCACTTTAAACTTTCTATTCCTTAAAAAGTCAGTTCTGAAAGTACAAGTTATTCAAAAAACAAGGTGATACAGCGCTCACCTGCAATAAATACTTTTTCTTTTAAATTGTTTAACTGGTTACATAAGCTTCATGACCACACACACTGAATTTTTCACTACTAAACCCGCAGCATCTAGCCCCCTGGCACAAAGAGGGTGCACAAATGTGTGAGGCGATGAATTCGTTATTGAAAGCTTCTGAAACCCTAAAGCAGAAATCTAGGTTTCTGTGACTGACTACTGCTGTTAATAAATTCAGTATAAGTTACTGCCCCTTTCTGGACATTACTGTTAAAACTTTTGTAAGGAAAGCTTAACATTTCTACCATACTTTTGCATCCCTGCAGGAATCAGTGAAATACATTTAAAGTGGTGGCTATCCAGTTTTTAAGTTACACACTTTGAAAAAGGGACTCTGAAAACTTTTGGTATTATAAAAATAAGTTCCAAAATCTCACCTCAAGAACAAGATACAGTTGCATGCCGAGCCCCCATTATTATCAGATCCACTTTTCTGATTTAACCTTGAACATTTTCTTGTACTCTAACAAGGCAGGTTTTCCTCTCCTCTTTTTACTTGTTGAAAATACACCTGATCGGTAACACCACTCACAAGGCCTCGCCAGCCCCTACTTCTTTTGTATATATAAACACACTCTGATCACACACTCCATCAGCTGTTTGGTAGCTCCGCCCCTCCTCCTTTTCCGGGTAGTAACAGAGCAGCCAATGAGCTGTGAGGAGCTGTGCCTGCGGCCTTTTGCCTGCATACGCTTTTCCAAAACAAGCAGCTCTAGCCTTCAGCAGGGGCCACTGGTTCACAGATAAAAGGATCACCAGGCTGTGCAACAGGGTGAGACGAGTAACCCCCACCAACAAGGAAACCCGTGTAATCTGAGCTGTTTGTTCCTCCACCCAGGAGAACTTAAACCGATATTCCTTTAGGGCAAATCACGCTTTAAGGTCACCAGAGTCCCAGTTCTCAGACAATCTAAATAATCGGGCAGGTTTGAGATAGAAACCTCAAAGCTTGCCAGGCTGGGAACAGCACAGGATCACCAATCTACCTGACTTTGCAAACAAACAGCAACACTATTCAAAACCACCATTCCACAGGATTTGGGCTCACTGCAAGTTTTTTGACTGGGACACATTCCTACAGGGCCCAAAAGTCATGTACATCAGTTTCTAGGCTCCTGGAGAGGTTTGCACAACCCTCAGCAAAGGATCAGAAGAGAAACAATGAATGAGTCAGAGTTTCAGAACATAATCGCCCAGATTATTAAATGCATTGGTGCAAAACACTCACTCCCTCCATAACTTGGAAGTCAGCTTTCCTCCTACCAACCCGTCACAAAAGAAATATCACCGACTCCAAACAACCAGGGACAGCGTCTCGGAAAGAACCTACGAGGTAGTGGAAGGCAGTGGCCAATTAGTTACACATCCTCTTCTCTCCCTACCCCCACACCGCTACTTTCCTACTATATAGGTTCCCTGCCAGGCTGTAAATCGTGGTGGCATAATTACGCTCAGGAGACATCCAAAAATGGGCTGAAACAAGACTGCAACGAAACCGGCTATCAGCCTCCATACCAACGAAATCACCAAGGGGCACTGGGGGGGTAAAAAGCAAGTACATTCCTTCAGACCTTTCCCACTTCCTCTCCACCATCTTTCATTTTCAACCCTCGGCGCTTTCACACAATTGTGTTCATTTTAGTAGTGCGTTGGGAATTTTTCCTTAAATTTTGTGCTAAATATACCTTGCTCAAAAATCGTAGTCTCCATTTGTGCCTACTAATGTGAATTCAGCACAGAAAGGAGGCCACAAAATCTCTCAGCCCCACAACACACAGGCACACACAAAAGGAAATACAAAAAATTTAACTTAGACCAGAAAATAACAGACTCGAAACAAAGATAACCTCTGGCTTCTAAATCCTGAGACTGTGGTCCTCTTATCTCAGACATCTACGATTTTAAAGCGCCTCTGCTTTCTTTTGTCAGAAAGGAGGAAGGTGGGGAAAGAACAGAAGGCCAATGCATCTTTGCCTTTCTTCATCTTCTACTAAAAATAAGCTATGAAATAAGCCACTTAGGGGAAGAAAAAAAAGAAAGACACCCTGCTGTTCTTTGTCTGTTTTCCTCTCCCTCTCCACCCCCCACACCCCGACTCCTAAATACGGTAATCATTCTAGATGCCACAACTACTAAATGAACAAAAGGCACTGTATGGAAAAGGCATCAGGTCAAGTTAGGCCTCACCCTTTATCCTCAGTTTTCTAAAAAATATAGAAGTATATAATTTGAGAATCTGACATTGATCAAAGACAGCTGGAATTCTCTCTCCCCCACCCATCCCAATTTAACATTAGGTAGAAATTTGCATTAGGTGTGACAGTCTCAATTCAAGATAAAAATAACTCAGGTTCTGCCATCATGTCATTTCCTAGTTTCTAAACAAAAATAAAACCTGAAACTGCTTTGTGTAAAAGGTACACACAGCCATAGTTACAAGTTTTCCTGCCACTGTATTTAAGGCCAACATTACTGGTATCATTCACACATTTACAAAACTCAATCACAGCCCAAGGGTCAATTTCACTTGTGCCTAGACATACATTTGGTACAAAATATATACTTTATTACATGCTCCTCTCTCTAATCCCCACTTCAACCTCTCCAAAATTCTAAACTTCAAACCACAAAACTTGCAAGTTCATCTACTGTTTGTAATTTCTAATCAAGTTTTCCCGAGCGAGGAGAAAAACACCTTGTTCCTGAAAAGATTATGCGGGGGGAAAATCACTTGCCCAGGCAACTTCCCTCCCATCCCCCACTTCCAAATCAAATGCAAAAACTACTTTTTAAAAACTTCAGCGAATTCCTTAACAGAATACTTAACAATAATCATTGATCTCTGCAATGAGGCAAAACGTCCAATCAAAAACAGTAACAATAAAAGGAAGAAAGAAGGAATTCACCTGAAGAATCTAGCCAAACAACTTGAGTTATATAAACAAAACCCTGCAACAGGGGGAAATGGTGGGGGGATGGGGTGAGGGAGAAACAAGAAGCAGGAGAGACAGACTTTTCAACTGCGTTTCTCACACTACCACTCCCCACCCGGATTCCCCTCTCCCCAGGGATTAGCTGTTCACAACACTGGGCTCATTTCCTCTCTCCCCCCACCCTCTAAATTACCCCTCAAAAAAATGTCTCGATTTGTCCCAAGAACCTTCGCGAATTTCTCTAGCTGGTCATGAAATAATCAGTCTGGACTCCAACCAAAACCACTGCCTGAAGGACTCTTATCAGTTAGAGCTGTCCCACTGCTACCTTCAGAGTACACAAAGTTGGGGGGGGGGTCGGAAAATAAAGGGTGTCATTTGGCAAGATCAGGATAATTATTCCCCAAGAACCTTATTCTCAAACAGGGAGTTTGCTTAAATGGCTAGCACAGGGGCTATTTAGTCAGGGAGATCCTCTTTCTCTCTCCCTCCCCACAGCTGTCATAGCCACAATATGGAGGGTGGCTGGCTGGAGGGCCTGGGGGTCCTCACCAAATACAACTATGGGTGGGATAGGCATTGTCGGTGGGGTTCTTCCAGGGACAAGGAAGCTTAACAGGGGTCTCGGATTGAAAACACTCAGAGCTCTTTATTACAAGAGGGGGCACTGAGTAGAATACTCTCTTCCTAATATAGAAAGGAATTAGGGATAAAGGAGGTCACTTGAGTTACCCCAGTTCAAGAAGCATTGTGAGTGGAGGGAATGGAGGCATCTCAAGAACAGGAGAAAGGCTTCACTCTCGGGAATTTCTATATCGAGTCCCTAAATCCAGAGCGAGCAGAGAGGAAAAAGAACGTGGGCTCTGTAGTGGAGAGAGGTGGCTGGTCCTGCAAAAAAAAAAAAAAAAGAAAAGAAAGAAAAAAAAAAAAAAGCCGTTTTGGGAGTCCAAACGTCGTGGAGAAAAGTCACGGGCACTGGGGGTGCAGAAAGAGCGTGGAACAACGCACATTTCGGGGTGCTGCAGATAAAGGGGGAGCCGAGAAGGCTCTCAGCTCCTGGGAGGTGCCAAGGAGCCTCCGTAGGCACTGGGGGGAGGGAGACGAAAGAAGGAGCCTCGGACAGTGGCCTGGAGTGCCCCTGGGCCCCTGTTTAGGTTTCAAGGGGGTGCCGTGGGCATCCCCATACTGCCCCCCACATACAGCCCGAATCCCCCCTCCTCGAAGGATACAGCTTGACCACGTCTGTGTCCATCCGCCTCTTGCCCGGACTAGGGGATGACATGGTGTCGCCGCTGCCTCCCCGTCGCCTGCGCCGCCGCCGCCTCTCTCCTTTCCTCGGCCCGTCTGTCACGGGCCCTGGGCCCCGGCTCTGAGGAGCCCGCGGTCGCGCCGGCTCCTCGGTGGAGGTGGCAACACCCCCGCGGTCTTGTCCGGTCCCGTCAGCCGCCGCCGCCGCCGCCGCCCCCCGCACGGGGGAACACCGGGCACTGTCCGGCCGAGTGGGGGTGGGGACCCCGCGGCGCCCGGCTCAGGCTGCCCCTCTCCGGCTGTGGGTTCCGCCTCGGCCCAGCCCCGGCGCGCCTCTGTGCCGCGCGACTCTCCCTCCTTCCTGCTCTAGCTCGCTCGCCTGCTTGCCTGCTCGCCCGCTCACCCTCTCGCCGGCTCCCTAGCAGCCTCCACGACAAGCGGACGATTCCTGCTCAGTCGGCCTCTCTACCCCAGCCTCGCTCTGGGCGCCGTGACGTCACCTCTGTGACGTCATCGGAGGGGGCGGGTCCGGCTGGCAAAAGGGGTGGGGTGCCGCCGCCGCCGCGGCGTGAACTTTTCTCGAGGGATTCTGGGAGATGTAGTTCCACTTTCTCCTGACCGCCCAGCTCTCCGCCCCCTCCCCCAACTCCCCCACACACTTAATCGCTCAACTGCCAGTGTCGTTATCATCATCATAAACGATAATGGTTAAATAATGGCACTATTATTACATCCATGTATTTTAGGGTAATGACCCTCCTTCCCACGTACACTGTTAAAAATTCTGTTTATTTGATTTGAGGAAGCCAAGGTGGCAATTAACCCAGTCACCAAAATCTGGAAATTCCTACACAAGCATTTCCCTGCACTCTGCTCCCTCCTTGGAGGGAGAGAATTTGTTTGCATGGATTGTAGACTAGAGCAAGGCATCTCTGAGCTTGCAAATCAGAGTTTGCTATGCTCCTGTGTATAGGGTCACCTTTTCAAGGATTAGAGTTGAGGCGGCCAGGCCACAAGGCCAGAAATAATTTAGTACTAACATCCTTATTCTATTCAGTATGAGGTGATTTCACAAAATGAATGACTGATAGAAGCAGAAATACCCCAAACATGCTCTTCTTCAGGCAAATTGTTCTGCCCTCCAAACTCCTATATCAACCCCATATACTTCATCATTCAGTAAGTATTTATTGAGCACCTATTGTAGTCATCACCCTGCTGGACATGAGGATATGGTGAACTAAGAAATACTTTAAATTTACACGGCACTCCCAATACGGTCTAGATTTAGAGTGTCAGCATCACCTGGGAACTTGTTAGAAATGCAGGCTAGGGCTCCACCACAGACCTACTGAATTAGAATTCGCAATTTAACAAGGTCCCCAGGTGATTCCTTTGTGTAGTAAAGTTTGAGATACACCGCTCTACAAAGCTCTCCAAAAGAAGTGACGCGGAACCCAGAAGTCAACCCGCCAAAGGAGGCAGGAAAAAGTGTTCTAGGCAGCTCTTGTATTTATATCCCATTTTCACTGCCACCTGTTTTCAAAATTTTTATCTATTCCCTTGTTCCCATGAATACATTTGAATTTTGTCAAACCATGTGCTGTGAGTTGGGTCCCCTTATGTAACAGCTATACACACACACACACAAACCTGGAGCCAAACTTGGCTCCCCACTCTCCTTCACCTGAGTATCTCCCACTCTTGTGATTCCCAAGCTTTGGTGTACTTCTGAATCACCTGGGGAGCTTGTTAAGCTCACAAATGTCCAGGCCCCACCCTGGGAATTCTGATTCAGAGGGTCGAGGGTGGGGCTTGGATGTCTAAGTCTTTAACAAGCTCCCCAGATGATTCTGATGCAGGCCAAAGTTTGAGAACCACTCCTGATAGATTCCACCATAGGCCTCAGCACTTGCCAAACACCTGCCTGACCCCTCTAGGTGGGTCCTGCACTTCCATAACCTCCTCTGCAAATAAGGAGGTTTCTTCCCCACCTGAGAGCAAGGTGGTAAGCTCAGAGAACCCACAGATATTTTTTCCAGAACAGAAAAAACTGATCAGGGATGGGATACTTGAGTAAAAAGGGCATAGAGGGATCTAGAAATTTTCCCTGCTGCTTTAATTCTCACAGATGTTATGCTGCCGTGATCTAAGCACTAAGCAAAAATTATTAGCGAAGTATTTATTTAGAGAGACTTGTTCTGGACTACCCTGGAGAAGGTAGGGCTGCTCTAGCCAGGAATGCAATGGCAGTTAGCCTCTGAGCAGTTGTCAAAAAGGAATCAGCCTTCCCAGTAAGTATCTTAACTCTGAGTTACTTAGGACAAACCTGCCCCTCCCCAGCTCTTAATTATGCCTCAGTTAATTGCTTACATCCTCCCCAAGCATCAGTTTTCTCATCTGTAAAATGTGGTTCATAATGCCCTACCCACTTGAGTGGGTTGATGGAATAGATGGAAAAGATGAATGCGAAAGCCCCTTGTAAACTAAAAATTGCTTTTCATAAAGGCGATGTGAAGTGTTATTGTAAGGTGTGATAGGATACTAGCAGGGGTATTAATATCAATTCTCCACTTGCCCCACTCGCTATGCACTGTGTGGCCGTTAAGAAGAACATTCACTTTTTTGGAGAGGGGGTTTAAGATGTCTTAGTGTTACTCTTTGTGGTGAAGTTATATTTACATTTTTACACCTTTCTCTCTGGGTATCTTGCCATCTGCTCCTTCATAAATCTACCTCCCCTTATTCTGACTTCCTCCCCAAGCCCTCCTCTTTCCAGAGCCTCAGAGGACTCCTGATCATGCCCTATGACCAGGTAGGTTCAAAAGGTGGCACCAAAGTGGTGCCAAATGACAGCCCTGGTTTGATTTATTTTTGGCTTAACGAACCTGGAGCTCCTCTTGAGCAGAGTAAGTTTGCGCTCACCTTGCCTCCCAGTGTTTCAGCCACTCAGAATGTCAATAATTTACTCTAAAACAACACCAGGGCCTGGGAGTGTCTGTTTATATGTGTGCACACGCGGCTGTACACTGGAATGAGCCATGTTCTTCCTTATCAGGGACAACCAGGGACGCCGTGAGGGCACAGCTGTCCAACCCTGCCTGACTCGCCAGTGTTGCAATCTGGGAAGTGTATTCAGGCCTGTTTATCTCTCCCCACGGCTGGGCCAAGCTTGACCAGTGGAGCCTCTGATCTCAGGAATAGCTCCTCAAAGGCAAGAAAATAAGTTTGCAGAGAACATACTGCTTTGAACAAGGCGCTAGGAGGGAGTGAGATGAAACCCATTGGAAGAGCCCCACTCAGAAGCTGCTCTGTCCCTGAAGGTCCCTATTAACCCAATGGCTCCAAAACTAAAGCCAATTTATCACTGTCCCTGATAAATGTGAAAGTCCCCCAAATAAGGCCGCCTGATTCTGTTGGATCATTTCTATTGAGAAAGAGGTTCACTTCCATCTGGCACTCTTGGTATCTGAGATCACAGGCCCAGACCCCTTGAGAGGGCAATAATATCAGCAGTTTCCTTGCTGCCAGGAAATAAAAGCTTAAAACTCATTTCAAGTCATCTCCATGTGACTCTATTACAATCTGTCCCCACAGAAGCAGACATTGGGGCTCAGGAAGAGCCTGCAGCAGCAAGGACAGGCAGATTGAGAGACTGCTATCATCCCCACGGGGTTCTTTGCTTGATACCCCTGGCAGCAGGCGCCCTGGGCGAACCCCAACCCCAAGACCAGTGTGATTCAATGAGAGCTTGGAACTTGGAGACAGAGGACACCCTCTAGGCCCAGGTCTGCTACCTGTTATTAATTTATTTATTCATTACTTTTCTTGTTTTTTAATTAAAGCAGAGTTGCTTTACAATGTTGTGCCAGCCACCTGTTATTGACAGAACTTAAGCAAGTACCCTAACCTTCATGTTCCAGTTACTCGTCTGTAAAATGCGATGACAGAACATGCATCCATCCAACGCTTGCCCAGACCAAATAGAAGAAATGTTTCAACCTCTAAAGGGCTAGTCGTGGATAAGATATTATCATATCTCCCTTACACACAGACACACTCTCTCTCTCTCTCTCTCTCTCTCTAATGCCAAGGCTCAAGACAAGAGCGAGGCTGGAAATTATTCACCCCTGCATCCAGGGAGCTCTCATCCTGGCCAGATCCTCTGAAACCCTTGTTTTGCCAGTTATGGCTTCCTGCATGTTTACTCTGCTGCTTCCTCATCCCCCTGATCTGGAAACGCTAGAGGTCCCAGATTCAGTCCCCAGGCCTCTGTTCTTCTTTTTCTACATGTAATCCAGTCTCAGAGCTTTAACTGCCATCTATGCTCTGACTCCCTAACATACCGTTCTAATAGGGACCTGACTCCTGAACTCCAGACACACAGCTGCCTATTCAACATCTTCTGGTGTCCCGAATAAACTCCTGAGACCCTCCCCAGCTCTTCCACACATAATTTTCCCCATCTCAGTAAATGGCCAAATGAAGTTGAAATATATGAAATGGACTTTTAAGATTAAGAACAGTCAAATATTGGCAACTTCATTCTCTTCAACCAAATACATCCTTCCAACTGCTCGGGCCAAAGGCCTTGGACTTTACAATCCCTGACCCCTCACTTTAATACGGTACCTTGAATACATTAGGAAATCCTCTTGGCTCTGCTAATCAAATATATCCAGAATCTTTTCCCCACCACTTTTACTAAGCCAGCGTCATTACTGCAATCGCTTCCCAACAGGCCTCCTGTCTTTAACCTCTGAAATCACTCAGAAACCAGCAATCCTTTTTTTTTTTTTTTAGGGCTGCACCCATAGCATATGGAAGTTCTCAGGCTAGGGGTCAAATCGGAGTTGCAGCTGCCAGTCTACACCACAGCTACAGCAACACTGGATCCTTAACCCACTGAGCAACGCCAGGGATTGAACCCACGACCTCCTGGTTACTAGTAGGATTCATTTCCCCTATGCCACAATAAGAACTCCAATAATCAAATTTCTTAATTGTCCCCTCTATGGCTTTTTTTTGGAGCCAGAATTCATTGAAAATTCACATAACATATTTTGACTTTATATCTCTTTAGTCAGAGGACAGCTGGGGAATTACATTTTATATTTATAGTCTTTTGGGTCTCGACCATTCTATATCCCCTCCCTCACCCCTTCACCTATTCCTGTGCTATACACACAATGGGGAGTTAATTAGATTGATAAGGACTAACTGAAAAATCCTACTCCTCCATACAAAAACTTGTACCCAGGAGCTTCCGTCGTGGCTCAGTGGAAACCAATCTGACTAGTATCCATGAGGACACAGGTTTGATCCCTGTCCTCGCTCAGTGGGTTAAGGATCTGGCATTGCTGTGAGTTGCGGTGTAGGTCGCAGACACAGCTCAGATCCAGCATTGCTGTGGCTGTGGTGTATGCTGGCAGCCGCAGCTACAATTCAACCCATAGCCTGGGAACCTCCATATGCCAAGGGTGCAACCATAGAAAGACAAAAAAAAAAGGAAAAAACTTGTACCCAAATGTTTAAGGCACTGTTTATTCTTTTTTTTTTTTTTTTTTTTTTTTTTTTTTTGTCTTTTTAGGGCACAGCCACAGAAATGCTGGATCTGAGCGAGGCCAGGGATCGAACCCACATCTTCATGGATGCTAGTTGAGTTTGTTAACCGCCAAGACACACCAGAAACTCCCAGCACCATTATTCATAATACCAAGAAATGGAAACAATCCAAATGTCCATCAATTGATAAATGGATAAATATGTTTTATTATAAATATATTATAAATAAAGTATCTATACAATGGACTATTATTCAGCAATGAAAAGAAATGAAATATTGATTCACCATGTATGGACTTTGAAAATATTATGCACTCACAAAAGACCACCTTGTTTGATTCCTTTTATATCAAATGTCCAGAACAGGCCTATGTACAGAGACAGAAAGCAGACTGGTAGTTGCCTAGAGCTGGAGAAGTAGGAAGAATTGGGGTGGCGGTGATCACTAAGGAGCACAGGTTTCTCTTTAAGGTGATGAAAATCTTTTAAAATTGTGGCGATGGCTGCACAACTCTGTGACCATATTAAAAAAAAAATTGAATTGTACACGTTGAGTGGATTGTATAGTATGAAAATAAAGGTATTATTAACAAAAATTTTAAAGTCCTGTTCTTCCTTGTTGCTCCAGGTCACAGCAGGGACAATTAATTATTGACCAAACAGCCTCCTCTCCCCTCCTCTGCTCTCTCCTCCCCTTCAAGTGCACCAGCAGTGTTGCTGAGGAGAGAAGGCAGCTTCATCTGCTTAGGGGAAAGGCCTTTATCTTCTAGCTGCCAACTGAGAAGAAGCACAACTTCTCACTAAATGTACTCCTTTGTCCTCTATGGGGCAGGGTTCCATTGTGTCCCCCAAATGTGGGGCTAGCTCTTTCCCCCAAGCTCGTGGCACTGTTGCAGAACCAGGTCCCCTGCAAGGGAAGACACAGCTGCCTACTTGAGACCATCTACTGGCATCAAGGGCAGGCTTGCTAGGTGCCATGTGTACCCAGCACTTCTATTTTGTAGGTGTTGTGTGGTTGCAGTGGCCACTTGTTTCCAGTGCAGCTTCTCTACTGCCCTGTGACCAGGAATTGTCCTGTTCGTCTTTCTATCTTCCATGCCTAAAACAGGCATCTGCACTTAAAAGGCAGAATGTGTGGGGTCAGGGTTTCCAAACCTAGTACTCCGATCTGGCTCTCTAGGAAGCAAGGGGGAGGCTCTGGGCCATGAGGCAGATGGCCTCAAATCCGGGGTTCTGAATTCCAGTCCCAGCTGTCGTTGGGCATCTGGGAAATTCATCTGCTTACTCCTGATAGTCTGTGCAGAAAACTGGCTGATACTAGGACAGATATACTTAGGATAGTTTACTTTGCATCAGGACCTTTCAAAAATGTTGGTTAAGTCTTGGAGTTCCCACTGTGGTGCGGTGGGTTAAGGACCTGGTGTTGTCTCTGCAGCAGCTCGGGTCACTGCTGAGGTGTGGGTTTGATCTCTGGACCAGCACAGTGGGTTAAAGATCCAGCATTGCTGCTGCTGTGGCATAGGCCGCAGCTGTGGCTCGGATTTCATCCTTCACCTGGGAACTTCCATATGCCATGGGTGTGGCAAAAAAAAAATTTTTGGTTAAATCTGAAAAGACAACCAAATTTTTCTTTTTTTCTTTTTTCTTTTCTGCTTTTTAAGGCCATACCTGCAGTATATAGAAGTTCCCAGGCTAGGGGTCAAATTGGAGCTGCAGCTGCCAGCCTATGCCACATCCACAACAATGCAGGATCCCAGCCGTGTCTGTGACCTACACCACAGCTCACAGCAACACTAGATCCTTAACCCACTGAAGGAGGCCAAGCATTAAATCCGTGTCTTCATGGATACTAGTCAGGTTCATTACTGGTGAACCACAGTGGGAACACCCCGAATTTTTCTTATTCCCCTCAATGCCAGCCAGGTCTCTTGTGCTAATTTTGCTGAAGAGACATGGATTTGCATTAAGGGAAAATGAGGTGTATGAATTTGCTTAGTTGATCAAAGAAAAAGAAAGCTAACTAGCTATAATGGAAACAAAAGAAAAAAGAAAAAGAAAGCTAAAATGAGGAAACAGGACTCCTGGTTCCTTTTCTTTTCTAAGTTTCTCTCCTTTGACTTTCTCCCGATGTCTCAAGAGGTAGTTTGGTTTTCCCCAGGGCACTCTGGCTGCCTTGCCTTTACTCCAGTGACCACATGGCAAAGGGTCCAGGAAATGTGCCCTCAGCTGACTGGCCCACAGTGGTCAACAGGGGTGGCAGAGAAGAATGTTACCAAACTTGGAGTTCCCCTTGTGCCACAGCAGAAATGAATCCAACTAGGAACCATGAAGTTACGGGTTCGATCCCTGGCCTTGCTCAGTGGGTTAAAGATCTGGCATTGCCGTGAACTGTGGTGGAGGTCGAAGACAAGGCTTGGATCTGGTGTTGCTGTGGCTGTGGTGTAGGCCAGCATTGATAAAAGCATAAAAGTTAAAGTATTAAAAAGGTATGCTTCAATGTATTTTTTTTAATTGATAGTTTTTTTTCTTTTTAGGGCTGCATCCTCAGCATGTGGAAGTTCCCAGGCTAGGGTTCAAATCAGAGCTGCAACTGCAGCCTACACCTCAGCCACAGCAATGCCAGATCCGAGCAGCATCTTTGACCTACACCACAGTTCATAGCAATGCCGGATCCTTAACCCACTAAGCAGTGTCTGGGATGGAACATGCATCCTCATGGATACAAGTTGGGTTTGTTACCTCTGAGCCACAATGAGAACTCAATGTATTTTTTTTTTAATTTAAAAGTTTTGTTCTTCAAAAGACATGCCAAAAAAGTGGAAAGACAGCCCACAGGGTGGAGAAAGTATTTGCAAACATATATCTGACATATACTCTATCCAGAATATATAAAGAATTCTTACAACTCAACAATATGTAGACAAATAATCCAATTTAAAAATGAGAAAAGGGGGGAGTTCCCATCGTGGCTCAGTGGTTAATGAATCCGACTAAGAACCATGAGGTTGCGGGTTTGATCCCTGGCCTTGCTCAGTGGGTTAAGGATCCAGCATTGCTGTTACCTGTGGTGTAGGTTGCAGACGAGGCTCAGATCCCGTGTTGCTGTGGCCGTGGCGTAGGCCAGCGGCTACAGCTCCAATTAGACCCCTAGCCTGGGAACCTCCATATGCTGTGGGAGCGGCCCTAGAAAAGACAAAAAGACAAAAAAAAAAAAAAGAGAAAAAGGGGTTAATAGATGCAAACTGTTGCTTTTGGAATGGATTAGCTATGAGATCCTGCTGTGTAGCACTGGGAACTATGTCTAGTCACTTATGATGGAGCATGACAATGTGAGAAAATAGAATGTGTACATGTATGTGTATAAAAAAAAATAAGAAAAGGATTTTTAAAATTTTTTTAGGGCCACACTCACGGTATATGGAAGTTCCCAGGCTAGGGGCCGAATCGGAGCTACAGCTGCTGGTCTACACCACAGCCACTGTAATGCCAGATCCTTAACCCACTGAGCAAGGCCAGGGATTGAACCTGCAACCTCATGGTGCCTAGTTGGATTCGTTTCCCCTGCGCCATGACAGGAACTCCCAAGAAAAGGATTTGAATAGAAATTTTTCCATGGCTACTAAGCACATGAAAAGATGCTCAACATCATTTGTTATTAGGAAGATGCAAATCAAAATCACAGTGAGCTATCATTTCTCACTCACTTAAATGGCTTATAATCCAAAAGACAGGCAACACACACACAAAGGCAGTAAGTGCTGGTGAGGATATATAGAAATTAGAAGCCTCATAGATTGCTGGTAGGAAATGGTACAGCCATTTGGAAAACAGGTCCTCAAAAAATTAAACACATAGTTAATGTATGAGCCGGCAATTCCATTTTTAGGTATATACCCAAGAGAAAAGCACAAGAAACTTGTATGTGCACGGTCATAGCAGCATTATACACAACAGCAAAAAGTGTAAACAACCTAATTAAAAAAAAATTTTTTTTTTTTGTCTTTTTGAGGGCCAAACCTGCAGCATATGGAAGTTCCCTGGGCTAGGAGTCAAATTGGAGGTGCAGCTGCTGGCCTACACCACAGCTCACAGCAATGCTGGATCCCTAACCCACTAAGGGAGGCCAAGATCAAACCTGCATCCTCATGGATACTAGTCAGGTTCATTACTGCTGAGCCACGACAGGAACTCAAGTGTAAACAACCAAAATGTCCATTAATTGATGAGCAGGGAAAATAAATGATATATCCATACAATGGATAATCAGCCATAAAATAGGCCTGAAGTTCTGATACACTCCACAACATGGATGAAGGCTGAAAACAGGCTGAATGAAAGAAGCTAGTCACAACAGATCACATGTTGCATGATTCTACTTATATGAAATATCCAGGCAGGAGTTCCCATTGTGGCTCAGTGTTAACGAATCTGACTATTATCCAAGAGGATTCGGGTTCAATTCTTGGCCCCGCTCACTGGGTTAAGGATCTGGTGTTGCCGGGAGTTGCAATGTAGGTTGCAGATGCAGCTCGGATCCTACGTTGTTGCTGTGGCTGTGGTGTAAGCCAGCAGCTGCAGCTCTAATTCAACCCCTAGCCTGGTAGCTTCCATATGCCACACTTGTGACCCTAAAAAGAAACAACAAAGCAACAAAAAAAACCCATATCCATCTTGAACAATAAATACATAAAAATGATGCTGTTCCAATGCCATATTTTGGGCTGCCTGGTCAGCAGTTGGACCAATGGTCCAGGCTTCTGTGTGGTTGCAGGCCCAGCTCAAATTTGCAAGTTCTCTGGGCCCCTGTAGACAGTTGCATCATTTCATAATGGCCCCACTTCCTTTTCTATAAACCAGTGCTTACCAAAGTTGCAGTCAGAAGACATCTGACTGTCCAGGGCCTCAGGGGCCTGAGAAAATTCAGAATCAAGACAGTTTTTTTCCTAAGTTAGTGCTCTGGACCCAGTTCATACCCCTTCCCGGGTTGGCTACGCCCCATCTTTTCTTCAGCCTCATCTTACCTTGTCTTGCCCTGTCTCCTAGCTGGAGAGGCGCCAGCTTCTCTTTGTGGCCCGCAGTCATGGCTGCTGTCCTGTCAAGTGTGACCTCAGCTGCCCCAAGGGAGCCAGGGCACAGCAGCTCCGGCTGATCCAAGTCCAAGCCAGCTGGCCTCCAAGAGCCTCTGACTTCCCAGCCGCTGCTCAGAGGGGCACACAACCCAGACCTGGGGAGTTAATACCCAGGGGGTAAACTTTGACCAAAAAGGAGAGGAGACTGGGAGGAGCTGGCAGTTGCTTTCTCTGCTTCTTTCTCCCCAGTTGACTGTTCCAACCCCTGGAGACATCCCGAGTGAGTGAGCAACTCTATATGTGCCTGTGAGGCCGCAGCCAGCTTGATAATGCACAATCTGTTTTGTTTTTTGTTTTTTTTTTTTTTTTGCTTTGCTTTTTAGGGCTGCACCCACAGCATATAGAGGTTCCCAGGCTAGGGGTCAAATCGGAGCTACAGCTGCTGGCCTATACCACAGCCAGAGCAACGCAGGATCCTTAACCCACTGAGCAAGGCCAGGGATTGAACCCGTGTCCTCCTGTATCCTAGTCAGATTTGTTACCACTGAGCCACGAAGGAAACTCCAATAATGCACAATCTTGTACTGGCTTCCCCTCCCTCGCTGCCTCACCTCCCTTTTCCTCACTCATGCCACCCTGAAACATTAACCCTTAGGCTTTGCCACAGGCTCCATTTTCCAGGAAGCCAAGTCAGACAAACTCTGCATTTACTTGAGGGTAAAGGGTTTATAAACCCTCAAAGGCTCTTTGGGCTATTTTCATCACCCTGCATTCCTACCTTGCCCCATTAAATAGAAACTTCCGCTGGCTTCTCTGGGAGGGAACAGCATTGGAAAAATAACTTGAATTCTGTTGACCTTCTGCGCTCCATGGGGTAAGCAGCAAGTCTTGGCAGGAAGGATGGGGGTGTTTGTCCTGCAGTAATCCAGCTGCTTTGGCAAAAACTTATGTGGTTAAATTTAATTCCAGGAAGAAAAAATAGGAAGCTCATTAGCATGTAGGTACCAGCCACTCCCCCCACCTCCCTCAATCCAGCTTTATCAGTAATAAAGCTATGTTTTCATCTCAATTTTTCTCATTCCTAAGCCTTTATTCTCATTTGGTTCAGAACCTGTGGTGATTGGAAAGGATATTATGAGAGTTATCTAGACCACAGCTAATGGCAACGCTGGGTCCTTAACCCACTGAGCAAGGCCAGAGGCCCAACCCACATCCTCATGGATACTAGTCAGGTTCATTACCGCTGAGCCATGATGGGAACTCTGGGATGATTTTTTTTTTTTTTTTAAGTGGCTAGGTTCCAAGTGTCAGAGTAGGGCTTCCCAATCTTGCGTGTGCCAAGACTGGGTTACAGGTGTTTGGAGGAGATGAGCCCCCTGCAGCCTGGGAGCAGCTGGCGCCTGGTGACAGCTTCCAGCCTTACAGAATCAGTTTATCCTTTGTGTCATATAAATATTACGGTTTACCCTGATGGGTGTTGTGACGTGAAAAAGCCTGGCAGGCACTGAGATAAATCACGCTTTAGTAAGGGCTATTGCGCCTTTCCTGTAGTGGCCTGCTAACTGAAAGTGTTTGGGAATTATTGATTGGTCAGAGGAAGATTTGTTGAAAGAATCGGAGAGTCAAAGACACGAAATGAAGACACCCTATGTCTTCCTGTGGTCCCTTCTGGGGAAATACACGTGATCTAACCGCTAAGAAAGATCAGTTGGAAAAGGATGACAAGGGACAATGGGAGGACATGCTAGAGGACATTCTAGGACAGCAGGATGTCTGGAGTTTCCCCCTCAGGCCCTTGCACTCCAGCCCCAAAGAGATCTTTGCCCCTTTCCTTCATATGTGCATCCTCATGAAGCAGAAGTAACACGGAGGCCCTGGTTCTGCCTCCCTTGAAGTTAGCGGTAGACTCTCCGGTCCCCTGAGGCCAGTTCCCTTTTCCTTCCACCTCTAAAGAGATTATCCTGGTTTCCCCAGGAGGCCCCGGGTCCCCACCTTCCTCCTCCCCTCTGTGCTGCAGTGCCTTTGTTTGCAGCCCTAGCTCCTCCCTGGGCTGCCTGAATTTTGAACTCCTGAAAAGGAAACTTTCTGGTGCTCAGTGGCACTGAATAAGACAGGAAACACTCTTGCACTGTGGCCGGATCCCCGCGTGGGCTACATTGTTTAAACTGCCTCCTTGCCCATGATTTTCCACCAGCGCATAAACAGGGGAAAAACCTCCTCCATCCTTTGCTGGAGCTTCTGAAACACACTCAGGGTCTCAGAACTCCCGACCTGGCCTCTTCCTAGCAAAGAATGGTTCCCGTTATTATCAAATATTACCATTATCAAATAATGGTGACCACGATTTGCCCAGCCCAGACTCAGCCAGGACATATCTATCATCCTTGATGTTTCCCTTGTTCCATTCCTGACGTCTAGGTTACCCCAAGTTTTCAAATATTCCTCTCTGACCTTGATGGGGCGGAAGAGGAGCCCAGTCCGCAGCTGCTGGGAATGCCTGTCTTTATTGTGGGAAAGGTGCCCGGCAAAGCCCCTGAGGCCTCTCTGCGGCTCTCACCCCCCACGCTGCCTCAGCTGCCCTCCCCCACCGCTGTTAGAGATTAGCTTCCTCCCCAGGCCCCAAAGAGAGCCTCCTGCCCAATCCTGTGTTGTGTGGCCTTCACCTGCTTGCCTCCCTAGGAGGGCAGGCAACCCCGGGGGAGAGGCCGCTTTCCAGGGTGCCAGAAGGCCCCCTAAGACTGACTGAACCAAATACTCACCCCCTACCTTGCAGGCCCTTAGTTCCCCAAATGGAAACAAAGAGAAGAGGGCGTCTGACTGGAAAATGGAAGAAAAACTTAAAATTCAAAACTCAGCTACAGCTGCTAATAGGCCTGACATTATTCTTTTTTCATTTGATATAACCCTTTTCTTTTCTTTCTTTTTTTTTCTTTCCATCTTTTTGCCTCCTGCGGCACATGGAGGTTCCCAGGCTAGGAGTCAAATCGGAGCTGTAGCTACCAGCCTACACCACAGCCACAGCAACACCAGATCTGAGCCATGTCTGTGACCTACACCACAGCTCACGGCAACGCTGGATCCTTAACCCACTGAGCAAGGCCAGGGATTGAACCCCCGTCCTCCTGTATCCTAGTCAGGTTCGTTAACCGCTGAGCCACGAAGGAACTGCTGATATAACCCTTTCTGATTTTAAAAGTGATTTCTGGAGTTCCCGTCGTGGCACAGTGGTTAATGAATTTGACTGGGAACCATGAGGTTGCGGGTTCGATCCCTGGCCTTGCTCAGTGTGTTAACGATCCGGCATTGCTGTGAGCTGTGGTGTGGGTTGCAGATGAGGCTCGGATCCCGAGTTGCTGTGGCTCTGGCATAGACCTGCGACTACAGCTCCAATTCGAGCCCTAGCCTGGGAACCTCCATATGCCATGGGAGACGCCCAAGAAATGGCAAAAAGACAAAAAAAAAAAAAAAAAGGGTGTTTCTGTTGTGGAGCAGCAGAAAAGAATATGACTAGGAACCAGGGGTTATGGATTTGATCCCTGGCCTCACTCAGTGGGTTAAGGATCTGATGTAGGAAGAAGACATGGCTTGGATCTGGCGTTGCTGTGGCTCTCGTGCAGGCTGGCAGCTGTAGCTCTGATTAGACCCCAAGCCTGGGAACCTCCACATGCCGCAGGCGTGGCCCTAAAAAGACAAAAAAAAAAAAAGGAGTTTCTTAGGTTAGGAACTCCCTGGTGGCTCAGCAGATTAATGATCTGGCATTGTCATTGCTGTAGCTCAAGTCACTGCTATGGCATGGTTTCCATTCCTAGCTCAGGAACTTCCCCATGCAAAAAGCATGGCCAAAGCAGGGGGGAGAAAAAGAATCTCTTTGGTTATATTTCACACTTGAGCTTAACCAAAAGACTGAGACGTGATCTTAGGTTATATTTCAATTAAAGTGGAACTCTTGGGCAAAACTCTATAAAGATGCAGTCACTGGCAATAACATTTAAATACAAAATTGACGCACCTTTCCACCCCAAATAAGCTTAATTTTTTGGGGGGAGGGGGATACTTTTACAGTCTAAATATGTTCCCAGGTTAGGGGTGCAATCGGAGCTGTAGCCACCAGCCTACGCCAGAGTCACAGCAACTCGGAATCTGAGCTGCATCTGCAACCTACACCACAGCTCACGGCAATGTCAGATCCTTAACCCACTGAGTGAGGCCAGGGATCGGACCCAGGTCCTCATGGATGCTAGCTGGGTTCGCTAATCGCTGAGCCATGATGGGAACTCCCAAATTAATTTTGTTCATTAACAACAGTTTGCCTCTCTGGGACATTGAGAGAAGCAAGAAGATGTCCTCTGAGATCTTCAGAATGTTGTGTTCAAGCTGACTCTGACTCTTCGGCCATAGGTGGAGAACCCTTAGAGGGTGATGGAGGAGGCAAGGCCCTGGCCAGTACCAGGAGTCTAGACTACTTGCGGAATGTTAAAATCATGACAGTCTTCGTGGAATCAGTTGACTGAGGGTCATCCCTCTCACAGTACCAGAAGCTCCATGAGAGTGAAAACCAGTAATATATATTTACAATATATTCCTGGTGCCCAGCAGAGTCACTGGCAGTCAGTCGAGTGCTCAGTAATGACTGGTTAAGCCATGCTAGATGGAGTCCTTTATTTCCTTTCTTATTTCGCCCCTCTCTCGAGTTCTATCTCGGGTGGCCATTGCACAAGTTTATGTGCAGAATTTTTCTCCTGGCCTCCCGTGCCATCTAAGGAAGCCTTGAGGATCCCTATGGTAGAAAGGCATTCAATCCACAGATATTCATTCCCACCCTCTCTCCACATCCCTGTTCTGTTCGGTGCCCTCCCTTTTGGAGCCTGTGTGTGGCAGGTACACAGTGTCCCTGCCAGGCACTGACTTCTCAGGTTGCCCCTGCCAGTGCTCATTCTCCCCCAGACACCCAGGTAGGACAACCTCACCACTAACCGAGCACGGCTGATTTGGCACAGAGAGGGGAATATTTCTTTTCTTCCTTTTTTTTTTTTTTTTTTTTTTTTTTTAAGGGCTGCACCCACGGCATATGGAGGTTCCCAGGCTAGGGGGCAAATTGGAGCTATAACCACCAGCCTACACCACAGCCACAGCAACGTGGGATCCTTAACCCACTGAGCAAGGCCAGGGATCGAACCTGCATCCTCATGGATACTAGTCAGATTCATTTCTGCTGTGCCACAACGGGAACTCCGAGAAGGGAATATTTCTGATCAGAGTCTGAGATTTTGCTTCCCACTGCGTTCCAGCTATCTACCAAATCAGTGGTTAAGTCAGGGAAAAAAGAAAAGAATCTCTAAATGTGTTTGGTATGACTTGTTTTGGAGAAATAAGAGTTTTTTGGTTATTAGATACCTTACTTGCAAACCCTGCCGGCTTTTGCTTGGTATCCCTTGAGCTCCCACACACAGATCACTGGAATTAAATTTCTCTGAGGGATAACAATTTTCTCTTACTGAGATAACTAAGTGCGTTTCTGAGCCCTTCTCTGTTTCTAGGGGAGGGGAAAATCTGGAGTCAGAAGTGCTAAGAAGAGTGTGCCAAGGAGCCCATCTTTGGCTACGTGCCCTTTGGAATGGAATTACCCTACTTGCTGTGGTTACTTGTGCTAATAATGTTCATTTTCAGCACAGGTGGAAACATTTCATCCAAAGGCACCTCGGTTTCTGGGGCCGTGCTGATTCAGCTGTTTATTATTTGGTCAGTTTTATTAACACCCTGAAGCCAAGGGTTTTTTTTTGTTTTGTTTTCTTTTTGGCTTTTTAGGGCTGCTCCCTCGGCAAATGGAGGTTCCCAGGCTGGGGGGTCCAATCAGAGCTGTAGCCACTGGCCTACACCATAGCCACAGCAAAGCCAGCTCCAAGCTGCGTCTGCAACCTACACCGCAGCTCAGATCCTGAACCCACTGAGCGAGGCCAGGGATCGAACCCACAACCTCATGGTTCCTAGTCAGATTCTTTTCCACTGTGCCACAACGGGAACTCCTGAAGCCAAGGTTTTGATGGAGTAATCCCAAAATGAAACAAAGCACAACAAAACCAAAACAACCTCCCCCCGACACACACATGCACGCTTACACAAACAAATGAACAAACAAAAAGTCCTGCCCAAGTACATGAACGGTCTTTCCCTTCTTTGCTCAGGTGAAAATTTTCTCAAGTTTGTAGTTGCTAGATTATTAACTTTGGCTGTTAAGTGCCTGGAATCAGGAAGGTCAAATCTATTGAGTGACCATAGAACTGATGTTCATAAGCTGGCAAAGACGTGACTACATATGACAAAAAATTCCAGCACAAATATTTGGCCTCATACAAACGTGTCCCCAGTCTAGGAGGACAAGCTGCTATCACACTCTAAAAAGCAGGAGAACTCTGCTGGTAAAAGAGAATGCCAGACGGGCCTTGGTATCTAAGTCTTGGAACATGACTGGTAAGTACAATATTGTACCAGCAATTCCACAGGCAATTCGTTTATTTAGCCAACATTTATTGAGCACTCATCTTGGAAATACAAAGATTTGTAATACAGGGTAGCTTTCCTCAAGATAGTTCTAAGACTATTTATTAGGGAGACTGAAACATACATAATTACAGTACAGATGAACCTTCTTTTTCTTTTTTCCTTTCTTTTTTTTTTTTTTTTGGTTAGGATGAGATGTAAATGCATAACACATGGTGACATATGAAGCCTAGTAAGCTATAAAAATCAGTTTTTGCTGCTGTGGATGCCCTAGGAGGGGATGAAAGGCATTCTTCCTCTCCCAGGAGGGTAAGCTGGCCTCTGTTCAGATTCCTGAGAAATCTTTACTTCCAGAAGGTGATAACAGGAGGTGGGTAGGGTCATTTGTGTAATCTCCTATCAGTGAGATTAGATTTTATTATCTTCAAAAGGGGTGGGAGGTTCATGGGGTTGGAAAGGGGCAGGAGCCAGACCCCAGGAGTGTCTCGTGGACTAGGAAAAGGAACTGGGAAGTTCCCATCTTGGCGCAGCAGAAATGAACCTGACTAGGAACCATGAGGTTGCGGGTTCAGTCCCTGGCCTAGCTCAGTGGGTTAAGGATCCAGCGTTGCCGTGACCTGTGGTGTAGGTCACAGACGTGGCTCGGATCTGGTGTTGCTGTGGTGTAGGCTGACAACTACAGCTCCATTCGACCCCTAGCCTGGGAACCTCCATATGCCTCTCGGGTGTGGCCCTAAAAAGATAAAAATAAATAAAGAAAAGAAAAAAGAAAAAAGAAAGAAAGAAAAGGAATGGGGCTCTGGGAGCCTAGAGGAGGGGTGAAGATGCTGGGGAGCCAGGCTGGGGCTTGGGGGCGGGGGATCCTCAAGCTCTGAGCAGGGAGCTAGACCAGAGGCTGCAGGATCCATGGGAGAGCAAGGGCAGAGACAGTCAGGAACTGAGCCTGAAGCAGCAGAGCCAACTGGGACCTCTTCCAGCTGGAGGCCTTGGAGTCTGGGAGACCCCTTCAAAGAACTCGAGGGTTGACTGATGATCTAAGAGCCCATCTCTGGGACAATTGGTATGGGATTTCTCTCCACTCTAGGTGGATAGGCTTGCAATGGTTCTAATTAATGTTAAGAATATATATATATATATATATTTTTTTTTTTTTTTTGGTCTTTCTTTTAGGGCTGTACCTACAGCATATGGAGGTTCCCAGGCTAGGGGTCTAACCATACCTGTAGGTCTGGCCTACACCACAGCCACAGCAACCCCATATCCGAGCCACACTTGTGACCTACACTGCAGCTCACTCCAACACTGGATCCTTAACCCACTGAATGAGGCTAGGGATTGAACCCTCGTCCTAATGGTTACTAGTAGGGTTCTGCTGAGCCATGCAGGAACTCCAAGAACATTTTTTAAAGTAACATAGTTGGTACCCTCATTGTTGAAAAGTTCATACCTGATACACGTGTGGAATGCTCAGTCAGGACATCTACCTCCAAGTGAGGAATTCAGGGAGGGCTTCCTGGAAGAGGCAATCCTTTAGCAGAGACCTAAGAACAGATAAGTGCACCAGGTTAAAGCAAGATTTGGGGCCTGGGATGAAGTATTCAGGGAAAAAGAAGAAGCACAACTAAAGGGCAGGAGGGACCATGGTGTGAAAATCTGGAAAGCACAGCAGGAGTTAGATGAATCCTGGTAGTTCAGTGTGGCTGGAGCGTGAGGAAGGAGGAGTGGGGAGGAGGGTCCATATCCCAGGTTCCACAGAGTCTGAAGGTGGGTCAGGTGACCTCAGGACTGCTCTGACACAAGTATCTCTAAGCTCACTGTGAGCTTTCTCTCTCTGAGAACTCGGACTCCAACCTGCCAGTTATTCTTTGCTGAATGGAGAAGGGTAAGAAAGTCCTCAGATTCCCACCCTGGAAAACCCTGGCCCTGAAGCCAGGTGAGATCTGCCCATTTAGCTCTGCTTTCGTTCCTCATTCTCCCCATCTCTGCCTCGGTCTCTCTTAGACCCCAGCCAAGCTGGCATGGCTGTGGATTACTAGCGAGCTGGGAAAATAGGCAGACAGGCACTCCGGACAGTGTCGGGAGCTAAGTCGCACCGCGTAGCCATATAATCTTATCTATTTAGAACCCCATGTCTATTTGCAGAACTCCTGCCTTTCCAGTGCCCCCGATAATGATCACAGTCTCTCACATTGCATAGGGTCTTACACCCTCTACAGAGGGCTTCTACAAGTGTTTCCATATTTAATTCTCACAGGAATCCTGTGAAAAAGGCAGGACAGGTGTTATTTATTCTAATGTTTTCGAGGAGAGAAAGTGGGTTGCCCACCACATACAGAGAGTGGGAGTGTGGACCTCACTCAAAATCCCTGTGAGGATCTCACCCCCGATGGGATGGTATTTGGAAGTGAGACCTCTGGGTGATCACCAGATTTAGATGAGGTCACGGGGGGAAGGATTAGGGTCCTAAGAAGATAAAGGGACCGGAGCACTCTGTCCCCATCATGTGAGGACACAGCAGAGAGGCGACCAGGAAGAGAGCCCTCACCAGATATCTAATCTGCCTCTGCCTTGATCTTGGACTTTCCAGCCTCCCCAACCATGAAAAATGAATGTTTAAACCCCTCGGTCTATGGCACCTTGTTATAGCAGCCTAAGATACGCAGCCTCCTCAGAATCAGTGGTGTGGGATGGAGTTCTAGGGTTAAAAGAACCTTAGAGAAGGCATGGGAGGAGGGGGGGAAGGCAGGGGTAGGGGGAGGTGGGGGCGTGGAATCTCTGCCATAGGGGGCCACCAAAGCTAGAAGCAATAGGGCGCAGAGACTTACTAGCTAGCTGAGGGGTGGGGTGAGAGCAATGCTCATTTCCATCTCCCACACTTGTCTCGAGAACCTGATATGCATATAATTTTTTTTTTTTTTTTTGAAGCAGAGCTGCAGCTGCCGGCCTACGCCACAACCACAGCAATGCCAGATCTGTGCTGCATCTGCGACCCACACCACAGCTCACAGCAATGCTGGATCCTTAACCCACTGAGCAAGGCCAGGGATTGAACCAGCATCCTCATGGATACTAGTTTCCGCTGCACCACAACAGGAGCTCCTTAGAGAACCTGATTTAAGAGCTGCCCTAACCTCCTTCCAGGTCCCAGGGGTGTGTGTGTGTGTGTGTGTGAATTCCTTAGGGCAGGGGAGGTGATAGAGTAAGGCCTTGTAAGATAGAGCTTCTGCCCTAGGATCAGAGACATCCCCACCGTGGACCTGAGGGAGGCAAGGGAATCCACACAAGGGTTTCAAGACCTGCTAGAGGGAGAGGAAATCAGAGTCCTGGCTACGCCCGCCACTACCCTCCACACCTGCTCCTTCCTTCCCTTCCTCCCAAGGGATAAGAGCTGCAGGACGGTTCCTGAAGAAAAAGATTACGGAAAGGAGAGGTACCCAGCGATTTGGGAGGATAAGAGGAAGGGCTCTGAGCTGATGGAACAGACAAGACTGAAAGGTGGGGATGAATTTTGAAAGAGGCTGCAGAATCACAATCCTGCCTGGGCAGAGACCACAGTTCCAGGTGCAAACATCAGCTTGAGTGAGGGATCTGAGGTGATGTCAAACCCAGCCATGGTTGTAGAGTTCCCTGGTGGCTCAGTGAGCTAAGGATTCAGTGTTGTCACTTCTGTGGCAAGGGTTCCATCCCTGGTCCGGAACTTCCGCATGCTGCCAGCACGTCCCAAAACATCCAAAAAAACCTAGCTGTGGTTACACTGATGGAGCAGGCGAATTTTAACACCTTTGCTGAACACTTAGAATAGACTGAGGCAGGGAGGGGGTGTCAAAGAGAAGACTTCTCTCGAGCTCCAGGTCCATGTTTCCAACTGCCTGTTAGAAATCTCCAGAGAGGAATCTTCATTGTGGTGCAGCAGAAACGAATCGGACCAGTAACCATGAGACTGCAGGTTTGATCCCTGGCCTCGTTCAGTGGGTTAAGGATACGGTTTTGCTGTGAGCAGTGGTGTAGGTCAAAGACGTGGCTTGGATCCTGCATTGCTATAGCTGTGGTGTAGGCTGGCAGCTGTAGCTCCGATTCAACCCCTAACCTCGATATGCTGCAAGTGCAGCCCTAAAAACCAAAAAAAAAAAAAAAAAAAGAAAGAAAGAAAGAAATCTCCAAACACCATGCCCAAACCCTCATCCAATGCTTTCCTCCCAAGTCTAATCCCTCTCCTAATTCCCTGTGTGTGTTCTAGCACCCTTGGCATCCCATTCACCCAGTTTAGATGCCTCTTCCCTCTGCTTGACCCTCGCCCCAGCAGTCACCCAGTACCATAGGTTCCACCTGGAGACCGTCTCTCACTGCCCCCCTCCTGGGTCAGGCTTCTTTACGTCTTGATAGGGTCTCATCCATTAGAGCAGCTGCCGGACCCCTCTGCTTCCACACTCCCCTCTAATCTAACCTTTACACCCCTACCGAGCTTACTGTCTGCCTTAAGATCGGGTGCCCATCCCCGGGGTCAAAAGTCCTGTGCAACTCTCCTCCTGGTACTAGAACCCCATTCACAACTGGAGATATGTATAGATATTTCTGATGGGTTTGGGTAGAGGGGGCCAGAGCCATTCCCCATGGGCTAGAGCCCAGGGCAGTGGCCCTGATACGGTCAAGCACAGCAGGAAGTGGCGATCCCCTGAGCAACGTGAGCCTGGTTCCGGAAAACAATGGCTCATGTTACCCCCCTGCTTAACAAACGTGGGCTGGCTCCCATCGACAATGCGACAATGCGATAAAACCCCAACACTCTCGCCCAGCGTGTGGTGTGCGTACAGTCATTTGCGGTCTGATCCCACCTTCTTCCCGGCCTCCCTCCCACTCCCCACTGCCGCCACCCCAGACTTTCACCCCAGTCTCCTCGCGCTTATCTGCAGGCTCTGAACAGGCCATGACCTCTGACAACAGCTTCCGTTTGCCCACATTCCTCTGCCTGGAATGCCCTCCTCTGCCTACTTCCCTGGCAAACACCTGCTCCTCCTTCAGATGATCTTTTCCTCTGTGAAGCTTTCTCCGACTCCCAGACCTGGATTCACCCAGAACGTGGCTCATTGTTTGGCACCAACTCTGGTTTACTCTAATGTTTGTGTTTACTTGTTTGCCTCTACACTTGGTGTATTTTTATTTATTTGTTTATTTTGTCTTCTGTCTTTTTAGGGCCACACCCGTGAGGCATATGGAGGTTCCCAGGCTAGGGGTTGAATCGGAGCTGCAGCTGCTGGCCTACACCACAGCACAGCAATGCCAGATCCGAGCCGTGTCTGCGATCTACACCACAGCTCACGGCAGCGCTGGATCCTTAACCCACTGAGTGAGGGGCCAGGGATGGAACCCACAACGTCATGGTCCACAGTTAGATTTGTTTCCACTGTGCCATGACGGGAACTCCTACTTGGTTTATTTTAAGGACCCACACTTCCGTGTCCTCTTTTGGCTCTTAGAGGCACTGAAGGAGCCATACTTCATTCTTTTTTTTTTTTTAATTGAAGTATAGTTGATTTACAACGTTGTGTTATTTTCTGGTGTACAGCAAAGTGATTCAGTTTTAGATAGATACATAGGTATACTTTTTCATATTATTTTTCATTACGGTCTATTACAGGATATTGAATATCATTCCCTGTGTCACACAGTCGGACCTTGTTGCTTATCCATTTTATACACAGTAGTTTGTATCTGCTAATCCCAAACTCCTAATTTATCCCTCCCCCCTTTCCCCTTTCATAACCATAAATTTGTTTTCTGTGAGTCTGTTTCTGTTTTGTAAATAAGCTCACTTGAGTCATATTTTAGATAGTATATATATCATATTGCATACATGTATTTTAGATTGCATAGATATCATATTGCATACACATATATGATATATTTGTCCCTCTTCCTGACTTAATTCACTTGGTATAATAAGCTCTAGGTTCGTCCATGTTGCAGCAAATGGCATTATTTCATTCTTTTTTATGGCCGAGTAGTATTCAATTATATGCATAATATTCTATGGACTTCTCGTGTGGCTCACAATATATGTATAATATTCTATGTATTTATGTAGAATATATATGCTATATTAGATATTTATGTAGATATATATTCTATATTAGAATATATATTCTATATACTTATATGGAATATATAAATATGCCATATATAAAACATATAAATTATATATATATATATATATATAGAAAGAGAGAGAATGGGATATTTTATATACCACATCTTCTTTGCCCATTCTTCTGCTGATATGCACTTAGGTTGCTTCCATGTCATGGCTGTTGTAAATAGTGCTGCTGTGAACATTGGGGTGCATGTATCTTTTCAAATTTAGAGTTTTCAAAGGAGCCACACTTTGGACAGGACTCTGCTACTTGTGCCCACAATTAATTGGGCCAGAGCTGGATACTGAACCTTGAATTGCAGGTGAGGTCTGCTCCTGTGTCCCCACATGGTCTTTCCTCTGCACCTGTCTGTGCCCTAATCTCTTCTCAGAGTTCCCATTATGGCTCAGCAGATACGAATCTGACTGCCACCCGTGAGGACACAGGTTTGATCCCTAGCCTCACTCAGTGGGTTAAGGATCCGGCATGCTGTGAGCTGTGGTGTAGGTCACAGACATGGCTCGGATCCAGCATTGCTGTGGCTACAGCTCTGATTTGACCCCTAGCCTGGGAACTGACATATGCTGAAGGAGCAGCCATTAAAAAAAAAAAAGACAACAACAACAAAAATCCCCTCTTCTCACAAGGATACTGGTCACATTGGATCAGGGCCCATCCTAAAGACCTCATTTTATTTATTTTTTTTTACCTTTTTTTTTTTTTTTTTTTGCTATTTCTTTGGGCCGCTCCCGCGGCATATGGAGGTTCCCAGGCTAGGGGTTGAATCGGAGCTGTGGTCACCAGCCTACGCCAGAGCCATAGCAACGCTGGATCCGAGCCGCGTCTGCAACCTACACCACAGCTCACAGCAACGCCGGATCGTTAACCCACTGAGCAAGGGCAGGGATCAAACCCGCAACCTCATGGTTCCTAGTCGGATTCGTTAACCACTGCGCCATGACGGGAACTCCATACTTTATTTTTTTAATTAAAAAAAATTTTTTTTTTTTTTTTTTGTCTTTTCTAGGGCCACACCGTGGCATATGGAGGTTCCCAGGCTAGGGGTCGAATCAGAGCTGTAGCCGCCGGCCAACGCCACAGCCACAGCAACTCAGGATCTGAGCCGCATCTGCGACCTACACCACAGCTCATGGCAACGCTGGATCCTTAACCCACTGAGCAAGGCCAGGGATCGAACTTACGTCCTCATGGATGCTAGTCGGATTCGTTAACCACTGAACCAAGACGGGAACTCCCTAAAGGCCTCATTTTAACTCAATCATCTCTTTAAAGGCCCTACCTCCAAACACACATTCTGACGTACTGGGGGTTAGGCCTTCAACATGTGGATTTGGAGCTGGGGCCAATTCAGTCCATAAGAGTAAGGTAGGAAGTCACCCTTATCATTTCAGCCAGGCCAGTTGGGATCTTCTGGTACTTGTGCTTGAGAACAACCTGATTCAATTACTGTCTGACATTATCTTATTTACTGATTTGCTTATGTATTGACTGTCTCTCCACCAGAATGTCAGCTTCATGAGGGTAGAGACCCATTCTATCCTGTTCACGGCTGGATTCCTAGTGCCTAGATTATGTCTGGCTTAGAAGAGTTGCTCAAGGACTTCCCCTGTGGCTCAGTGGGTAAAGAATCCAGTGCCACCTCTGCTGAGGCTCGGGTTCAATTCCTGGTCCAGGAACTTCCACATGCTGCAGGTATGGACAAAGAATTGTAAAAATAAATTACAATTAAAAAAAAAAAGATATTTAAGAAAAGAGTAGCTATTCAAACAATACTTCCTGTGTAAATGAACTAGACCAGGCTACGTCTCCTGACTCTGTTAGCATATGGAAGTTCCCAAGCTAGGGGTCAAATCGGAGCTGCAGCTGCCGGCCTACACCACAGTCACAGCAACAACAGGATCCGAGGCACGTCTGTGACCCACATCACAGCTCAGAGTAACGCTGGATCCTTAACCCACTGAGTGAGGCCAGGGATCCAGCCTGGATCCTCATGGATACTAGCCAGATTTTTAATCCGCTGAGCCACAATGGGAACTCCCTAATTCTCATATTTTAAAAAGCAGAGTCTGATATTGCAGGAAACGCCACTCCTAGGCAAATAGGAAGTTCTTCATGTTGGAGATCCGGTGTCTGCATAATTTCAACAGAAAACTTTACTTTTTAGAGAGGCAGAAATTATGTGTGGCTCCAGTCTGAGCCTCAGGGGTTTCCAGTTTCAATCAAACAAGGAAGTGAGGATCAAAGAGAACCTGACTGATGAGGGCACTGACTCTGAGTTTGGTGTGAATCAGAATCACCTGGAACCTTGTGGAAATAATTCAGACGCCTGGCTGCACACAGAGACTCTGATTTAATGGGTTTAACATGGGGCCCAGGCATCTGGATTGCAACGAGCCGCCCAGGCGCTTTTAACAAGCCACCTGTGTTTTGAGGCCAGCGTGATGAGGGCCTACTGGAGGAGCTGGGATCAAGCAAGGCTGCTCGGAGGCCTGGGCCTGTGAGGGGCAGAGGCTTGGGGGACTGGGGCCACCTCTCTGTTGGGGTACAGCTGGGCCAGATCAAGCATGACTGGCAGGCGTTCCGCCCAGGACAAGTCCTATGCCCTCCAAGAGGCAGCTGGACATTTAACCCTCCAGCCTTTACTGTCACCTTCATGTTTCTTGCTTTCTGGTCATTTCTGGGGAGGAGACAGACCCAGCCTCAGTGTCTGTATGTCCTGCTGTGACTTCGGAGTATGTGGGGGAACAGGATTCAATCCAACCTACCACAAGGGTCTAAAATTAGAACCAAATGAGTGAGAAGCCAGCCACTTAGAGATCCAGAGGCCCTATGGGTGATGGAGAGGTCTCCAAGGGGTCGCAGCTGTCAGGGAGCCATGGTCTTCTTTCCAGCACTACCCCTGACAGCTCCCACCACGTCAGGTAGCTACCACTTGACCCTCAAACAAAGCCACTCTTCCCGGAGCTGCCAGGCAGGTTGGCGGGCCGCAGGATTCGGCCTCACTGTCACCATGGGTCAGTTGGGCCCCAGTGGGCCTTGAGAGCCTGCCCTGGGCACCAGGAGGCCTCTATTTTAAATCATGATAGGCTGGTCCCCATGGAACAGCTGAAGCAAGTGCTTAAAATAGAGGGCCCTCCGTTTCCCACTCCCACCCCACCCCTGACTCACCCTGCCGTCCGCCTGCCAGAGAGCAGAGAACTGACTGCCTCTGAGTCTTCTTACCACGGGGAACCTAGGCAGAAGGGGAGACATTATTGCAGCGAAAGTACCCAAGATGAAGGGAGCAGAAACGGATGTGTATGACAGCGATAGAGCACTCGGAGGCGTGTGGGTGTGGGTGTGTGCGCATGCACTTTATTCTGGAATAAGGTTTTATTGAGCATGTACCATATTGATGGCTCCATTAGGAACCATGAGACACAAAAGAGGGTGCCCGGCCCCTCCCTGCTCCTGAAGAACTAGCATCTTGCTGGAAACCATTTAACCACTCACTGAGTCTGACTGTGTGCTGGGCACTGTCCTCAATGCCTTGCAATGTCCTAACTCATCTCATGTTCACAACTAGCACATGCAGGGGTTACAAGGTAGTTTTGATTATTATTATTCCTATCCCCATTGTAAAGACTGAGGCAGAGAGAGGCCCAACAATTTGCCTGAGGTCACCACTAGTGAGGGGCGAGCTGGGATGTGATTCCAGCGCCTGCTGGGCCATCACCCTGGCTCCAGATTGTCCTCAAGGAGCTTGGCTCAGACTGGGGCCTGGGAAGATACTGCCTGAGGCCCCTTCCTCCTCCTTTGTAGTTATGGGAGTTCATAACTACAAAGTAATGAGGTTGTTTGTTTGGTTTTTTAAATATACAGAAATAGAATCATAGACTCAAGTTTAAAAGGAACTCAAAGGCTGTGGAGCAAACAGCGCAGCCATTCTCTGGAACTTCACATCCAAATAAGTGTCGCCCTTTTCACCTTTGGAAGGCTGAACACTGATGCCGTTGTGACTCCAAACATTCTTGGCTTTCCAGTTTTGGAGTTGCTTCCAGAAACAGTTTTTGAGCATGACAAGAATTGGTCTCTACAGAGTCACGTTTTAAAAAAATTTTTTTTTCTACCCACAATATAATTACCTGCTTTATCACATAAATTATTTTCCAGACTTAACTCTGAACGCCTTTTAACTATTTCTGAAAGTCAGATCTGCAGCAAACCGTTCAGGGCCTTGCCACCACTGAGGTTATTCAAAATACACCAGAGGTTTTAAAAGGCTATTTCATGGGAAAAGCTAAACAAAACAATACACAACACAAATAACACCTGAGCAGGGGCAGCTTTGTTAGAGGCAGGTGGGAAGGGGTGACTTCCTATTGTGATGGTTGGAGGAGAGTTGCATGTCTAGTCCCACACCTTGGTTAGAAAAGCAGTCTTGCTGCCTTAGGGTCATCTTCTGTCCACTAGGAGGGCACACGTCTGCTCTGGAGGGCACATGTCCACTTTGCCCACCATTGTATTGCCAGTACCCTGCACAATGCCTGACACACAATAGGCACTGAATAAATGCTTGCTAAACGAGTGAATGAAACAGTACACCAAGTGATCAGAGGAGCTATAACCAGTAGAGGAGGACTAAAGGCAGTGTATGCCCAGGGCTATCCTCAGAATTTGGAGATGGTTACCTTCCCAGAGGTAAGCCATCTAGGGAGAGAAAATGAAAATGAATTTTCATTTTCATTTCAGAGAAATGAAAGTGAATCCATGCGCCAAATGCAAAAGTATTTCCCCTTGAAGTAGGTTAAGCATGTTGCTGGGAAGTGGGAAGCCCTCAAGACCATTCGAAGAGTATAGTCCGGTCCAAAGCTAAAAGGTCTTACAAGTAATTAATGGTTTTATACTTCAGCTAAAGACAGCAGGTCCTGTCGGGGTGGGGTGGGGGGAATCTACCTGCAGCTTGGAAAAAGGGAGTTGAAGGTCAAAAACTAGTCCATGTGATCTCTAGTGACAAACCCCGAGAAGCGGGTGGCTTGAGTAGCATGGCAGCAAAGGCCGTCCCCGCAGAGATGGAGGGAAGCCTAAGTGACCCAGTCCTTGATGACACTAGTGGTGAAAAGCCCCTGACCCCTGGCCTCTGATTCCACAGAGGAAGGACGTTTTAGACAACAAACTGATTTTCTAGGAGGCTTTCCCAGAATGTTTGGACATCTAGTTGATCAATTTCCAGGGAATTTGACTCAATGAGTCATTCTCCTGAGCTCAGTCAACTGCAGATGCCCTGACACTATCACACTTTTGGATCTGTGTGGTCCAGCCTTGGACCACACTTGGTCTCCAAACCTCTGCCACCGTCACCCTCTGACATCCGTCAAGCTTTAACAAAGACAGTACTGTGAGAGATGATAATGACAGCCAGCAACTACTGAACGCTTATATATGCCAAGTATTGTTCTAAGCACTTTGGGGAAGGAAGGGGTTAAACTGTGGTAAAATTTCGTACATAACAAAATTTTCTTTCTTTTTTCTTTTTAAGGCCACACTTTCAGCACATGGAAGTTCCCAGGCTAGGGGTCAAATCAGAGCTGCAGCTGCCAGCCTCCCCAGAGCCACAGCAATGAGGGATCTGAGCCACATCTGTGACCTACACCACAGCTCATGGCAACGCTGGATCCTTAACCCACTGAGCAAGGCTAGGGCTCGAACCCGGGTCCTCATAGATACTAGTTGGATCTTAACCCACTGAGCCAAAGTGGAAACCCCATAACACAAAATTTTCTACTTTAACTATTTCTAAGTTTACAATTTAGTGGCATTATGTACATTCACGACATTGTACAACTATCACCACTATTCATTTCCAGAAGTTTTTCATCATCCCAAACAGAATTCTGTGCCCATTAAACAGTAACCTCCCTTTTCTCCTCCCTGGAAATATCTGTTCTACTTTTCTGTCTCTATGAATTTGCCGATTCTAGTTACCTCACATAAGAGGAATCATACAATATTTGTCCTTTTTTGTCTGTCTTCCACTTAGCATAATTTTCAGGGTTCCTACATTTTATAGCATATATCATAATTCCAGTCCTTTTGCAAGGTCCAATAGTGTTCCATTGCATGTAATGCAGTATTTTGTTATCTATCCATATGGTGCTGGACATTTGGGTTGATCCCATCTTTTGATCATTGTGAAAATGCTGCTATGGAATCAATGTGCAAGTGTCTGCTAGAGTCCCTGCTTTTACTTCTTTTGAGTACCCACCTAGAAAAAGAACTGTTGGATCATATGTAATTCTATGTTTATATGTACTTTCTGTGTACTAAGTCATGTAATCGTCTCATCAACCCCTATCGAGTATATCATATTAGTAATTTCATTTTATGGATGGAGGCATGGAGAACTAACTCAAGGTCACACACAGCTAAAAAAAGGCAGTGTCAGGATTTCAACTCAGGGTATCTTGCTCTAGAGCCCATATATTTTTTTCCCCTCCAGATCTCATACTCTTAATCATTATGGTAGAACAAAGATGTTGCAAGATGATAAGTGAGGAAAAAATAGGCATCTTACAGGCAGTGAATACAATAGGGGCTCAGAGCTGGTAAATCAGGTGAACTGAATGAATCATGTGAGCTGGTGTGAAATTGGGATGAGGGCTGAGTCTGGAAAAGCAGACACAGTCTAGATAGGGAGAGAGACACAGGAAAGGGCATTCCACTCCTGGGGAGAAAGGAACGGGCATGGAGGCCTGACTGAGAATGGTTTGTTCAGAAAGTGTGTTTGTAGACCAGCCTCGCTAGAGCAGACTGTGCGCATGGAATTTAAATCGGCCAAGGTTGTTGAAATCAGATTGGGAAAGCCCCAGTCCCATTACCTAATGGGGAGTTGCTGGAGGATTGTGAGAATGCCGGTGGTAAAGGCAGCATTTTGGAGTGATTCATCTGGCAGGAATGTGTGCAAGATGGGTTAGACCTGCTGAAGTCTGGAGGCAGCACCATCCTGGACAGCAATCTAGAAAGATGCCAAGAGGGCCTGGGCCAGGGAGGGCAGCACATGTGGGAAGGAAACACGGGGGCTGGGAAAGATGCAGGAGGGATGAGACCACAGGTCTTGGGGACCGGCTGACAGTGGCAAGATAGGAGATACCGAACATTGAAGATGACTGAGGTCTCCAGCCTGAGTGCCTGGGACAATTACGATGACACTGCTGAACACAAGAAGTGACTTTGGTCATATGGTGTCTGAGGTGACAACAGGACACCCAAATGGAACTATCCCAGATGCCACTGGAAATACAGATGAAGAGTAGGGCAAAAAGTCTGTGCTAGAGAAAGAACAATTGGAAGAAATCTTCCTATAAAGCAAACAAAGAGGAGCCTGTCAGGGGAGGCAGCCTGGAGACCCGCTTGCAGATCCGGTGCTCTCTGGTCCCTATTTGCCAGACACTCTCATGCTGCCAGGCTGAACCCCTCCCTCACCCCACTTAGGCTGCAAACATTTCCTTTCTCTTGTGTTGAAAAGGACCCGGTTGAATTTTCATATGAAACATTTTATTTTATTTTATTTTTAAAATTTTTTTATTATTTTATTATTTTATTTTTTCCCACTGTACAGCATGGGGACCAAGTTCCTCTTACATGTATACATTTTTTCCCCCACCCTTCGTTCTGTTGTAATATAAGTATCAAGACATAGTTCTCAATGCTACTCAGCAGGATCTCCTTGTAAATCCATTCCAAGTTGTATCCAATAATCCCAAACTCCTGATCCCTCCCACTTCCCCCCTCTCCCCCTGGGCAGCCACAAGTCTATTCTCCAAGTCCATGACTTTCTTTTCTGTGGAAAGGTTCATTTGTGTTGTATATTAGATTCCATTTATAAGTGAAATTATATGGTATTTGTCTTTGTCTTTCTGGCTCATTTCACTCAGTATGAGAGTCTCTAGTTCCATCCATGTTGCTGCAAATGGCATTATGTCGTTCTTTTTTATGGCTGAGTAGTATTCCATTGTGTATATATACCACATCTTCCAAATCCAATCCTCTGTTGATGGACATTTGGGTTGTTTCCATGTCTTGGCTATTGTGAATAGTGCTGCAATGAACATGCGGGTGCATGTGTCTCTTTTAAGTAGAGTTTTGTCCGGATAGATGCCCAAGAGTGGGATTGTGGGGTCATATGGAAGTTCTATGTATAGATTTCTAAGGTATCTCCAAACTGTTCTCTATAGTGGCTGTACCAGTTTACATTCCCACCAACAGTGCAGGAGGGTTCCCTTTTCTCCACAGCCCCTCCAACACTTATTATTTGTGGATTTATTAATGATGGCCATTCTGACTGGTGTGAGGTGGTATCTCATGGTAGTTTTGATTTGCATTTCTCTTATAATCAGCGATGTTGAGCATTTTTTCATGTGCTTGTTGGCCATCTGTATATCTTCCTTGGAGAACAGTCTATTCAGGTCTTTTGTCCATTTTTCCATTGATTGATTGGTTTTTTTTGCTGTTGGGTTGTATAAGTTGCTTATATATTCTAGAGATTAAGCTCTTGTCTGTTGTATCATTTGAAACTATTTTCTCCCATGGTATTTGTCTTTGTCTTTCTGACTCATTTCACTCAGTATGAGAGTCTCTAGTTCCATCCATTTTTGTTTTCTTTTTGGTTTCCTTTGCTGTGCAAAAGCTTTTCAGTTTGATTAGATCCCAATGGTTTATTTTTACTGTTATTTCTGTTGCTTTGGGAGACTGACCTGAGAAAATATTCATGATGTTGATGTCAGAGAGTGTTTTGCCTATGTTCTCTTCTAGGAGTTTGATGGTGTCTTGTCTAATATTTAAGTCTTTCAGCCATTTTGAGTTTATTTTTGTGCATGGTGTTAGGGTGTGTTCTAATTTCATTGCTTTGCATGCAGCTGTCCAGGTTTCCCAGCAATGCTTGCTGAATAGACTTTCTTTTTCCCATTTTATGTTCTTGCATTCCTTGTCAAAGATTAATTGACCATAGGTGTCAGGGTTTATTTCTGGGTTCTCTGTTCTATTCCATTGGTCTGTCTGTCTGTTTTGATACCAGTACCACACTGTTTTGATGACTGTGGCTTTGTAATATTGCTTGAAGTCTGGGAGAGTTATGCCCCCTGCTTGGTTTTTGTTTCTCAGGATTACTTTGGCAATTCTGGGTCTTTTGTGGTTCCATGTAAATTTTTGGATTGTTTGTTCTAGTTCTGTGAAAAAAGTCATGGGTAATTTGATAGGGATTGCATTGAATTTGTAGATTGCTTTGGGTAGCATGGCCATTTTTACAATATTGATTTTTCCAATCCATGAACATGGAATATCTTTCCATTTCTTTACATCTTCTTTAATTTCTTTGATTAAAGTTTTATAGTTTTCGGCATATAAGTCCTTTACCTCCTTGGTCAGGTGTATGTCAAGGTATTTGATTTTTTGAGGTGCAATTTTAAAAGGTATTGTATTTTTGTATTCCTTGTCTAACATTTCATTGTTGGTATACAGAAATGCGACTGATTTCTGAATGTTAATCTTATATCCTGCTACTTTGCTGAATTTATTAATCAGTTCAAGCAGTTTTTTGGGTTGAGCCCTTAGGGTTTTCTATGTATAGTATCATGTCATCTGCATACAGTGACAGTTTGATCTCTTCTCTTCCTATTTGGATGACTTTTATTTCTTTTGTTTGTCTAATTGCTGTGGCTAGGACTTCCAAAACTATGTTGAATAGCAGTGGTGAGAGTGGGCATCCCTGCCTTGTTCCAGATTTGAGTGAGAAGGCTTTCAGTTTTTCTCCATTGAGTATTATATTTGCTGTGGGTTTGTCATAAATGGCTTTGATTATGTTCAGGAATGTTCCCTCTATACCCACTTTGGCAAGAGTCATATGAAACATTTTATAAGTTGTGTTGGCTTGAAGATTTTGAGCCACAAGTATCAAAAAAAATCTCAGTAAAAATTGGTTCAAAAAGAATAGTCAGGAATAGTCGTGGCTGTTGAACAGGGGAGGGGGCTTTGATGAGCAACAGGACACTTACGGAGTCTCAAACCAGGTTCCCACCAGTTATGCACTGATTATAAGAGGACAAATAATAACTCTTTGATAGGGGAACCAGACAACATCTTAACCAAGTGATCAAAACTAACGTCATGGGGCAAAAAGATATCACCTGTGGTACCCTGAGTACACCATGTCACATACATAACATCACATATAATTCCAGTCATAAATATGCAATTTGAATCTAATCATGAGGAAACATGGGACAAACCAAATTGAGAGACATTCTACAAAATAACCGGTCTGTTAAAAAGGGCCAGGAGAGAGTTCCCGTCGTGGCACAGTGGTTAACGAATCCGACTAGAAACCATGAGGTTGCAGGTTCAGTCCCTGCCCTTGCTCAGTGGATTAACCATCCGGCGTTGCTGTGAGCTGTGGTGTAGGCTGGTGGCTACAGCTCCATTTCGACCCCTAGCCTGGGAACTTCCATATGCCGTGGGAGCGGCCCAAGAAATAGCAAAAAAGGGGGGGGGGGCTGGAGGAGTTCTCATGGTGGCTCAGTGGTAATGTACCCAACTAGATTCCATGAGGACTCAAGTTTGATCCCTGGCCTCACTCAGTGGGTTAAGGATCTGGCATTGCCGTGATCTGTGGTGCGGGTCACAGATGTGGCTCGGATCCTGAGTTGCTATGGCTGTGGTGTAGACAGGCAGCTACAGCTCTAATTGGAACCCTAGCCTGGGAACCTCCATGTGCCTCGGGTGCAGCTCCCCCACCCCCCAAAAAGGGCCATGAGATCATGAAAATTATTTAAAATGCTGAGAAATAGTTATAGATGAAAGGAGATTAAACAGGTATGACAATTAAATGTAATGTCATCCTGAATTAGATCCTGTGCTAGGAAAAAATAAACTTCAAAGGACATGATTGAAACTCCTGGATAAAATGAGGATATGGACTGTGGGTTAAATAAAAGTACTGTATCAATGAAAACTTGCTTGAATTTGGTAACGGGACCGTGGTTGTATAAGAGAATTATCATTGTTCTTAGCAAATACACGGAAGAAGTGCAAGTCTAAAGTATCAAGGGAGGAGTTCCCATTGCAGCTTAGTGGGTTATGAACCTGACTAGTATCCATGAGGATGTGGGTTCGATCCCTGGCCTTGCTCGGCAGGTTAAGGATCCGGCATTGCCTTGAGCTGTGGCGTAGGATGAAGACGTGGCTCGAATCTGGAGTTGCTGTGGCTGTGGTGTAGGCTGGCAGCTGCAGCTCCAATTCGGCTCCTAGCCTGGGAGCATCCATGTGCCGCAGGTGTGGCCCTAAAAAAAAGTTACAACGACAGCCACCACCTGACTTAGGCTGGCTTAAACAATAAGGTAGTTTATCTTCATCACATAACAACAGGGCTCAGGGTGGAGCAGGCTGCAGGTCAGTGGTCCAGGGACCCCACCACATCAGAGAATTTCTATCATTTTTGTCTCTCCGTTCTACAGTCTTCAGCACGGTCTTCACCCTCAGGCAGCCACGAAGGGCCCCATCAGCTCTGGGGCTCACATGCAGGCATGAGCAGTGTGAAGGGAGGCTGCTTCCACGGCTCTCTTTTGCTTGGATGCTCTTCCCTCCTTTTTACTCAAACCCGTTGCTCCTGCACTTAACTCCCTTTCGTAGCAGCGCATTTCAATGTCAGTTTTTCCGCCCTTACGGGCTCATTCCTGTCAGCATGGAGACATTCAGTAATATCCTTTACCTGGCAGCAAAAGCCTGGCAGAGTCGTCCTCTGGCTATCACTCCGATTCTCTTTACAGCAAAACGCCGTCAGTGGTGTTACCTATGCCTGTCTCCATGTCTCACCTCCCGCTCACTGGTCTTTCCCATCCCTTCCAATCAGGATTTTCCCCCATCGCTCTGCTGAAATCAAAACCTCCAGCTCACGGAGGCTGTGGTCAATCCTCAGTCCTCATCGTATTCAAATGGCCAGGAGCATCTGACACCGTTGATCACTCCCTCCTTAAAACGCCTTCCTCACCATCTTTCAGGATGCACCCTCCTCATGTCTGGGTCCCCCCACCTCTTGTCTTCTTGACTTTTAACTATCAGAGTTCTCATTTCTTGATTCTTGTAGGTGTCTTCCTCCAGGCCTGTGACTTTAATGCCAAGTGTACAGAGATGGCCCCCAATTTACATTATCTTGTAAGAGGTTTCCAGCCTATTCCTTTTTTTTTTTAAACTACTATGGAAAGATGCAAATATACAGAAAAGTAAGGAGAACAGATGGTGAACCCCATTGCCCTACATACTTTGATGCTGTCTTGCCATGGTTTTATTTAATTTTTTTTTTTCATGGTAGCACCCATGGCATATGGAAGCTCCCAGGCCAGGGACTGAATCCTGGCTGAAGCTGCAACTTATGCCAGATCCTTTAACCCACTGCTCCAAGCCAGGGATTAAAGCTGTGCCTCCATAGCGACCTGAGCTGCTGTAATCAGGCTTTTAACCCACTGTGCCTCAGCAGGAACTTCTTGCCACAGATTTCTAATGATCATCTCAGTTATCTCTGATCAAATTACAGCCTTGACTCCCCCTCAAATACACCCCTTCCTCAGTCTTCTCCTCTCTACGAGCTCAGATCCAAACCCTGATTGTCATCTTTGTTGAATGAAAGGTAAGCAAGGCCCAGACCATAAAGATCCTCAGATACCCACCTTGTAAAATTCCAGACCTGAAGCCAGCAAGGGCTGCACACCCAGTTCTGCCCACAGGGTAAGTACACCCTTCAACAGATAAGAGGCCTCAGAGCCCTCACCTTCCCCTGTGGGAGGACAGACAGCACGACCAACCCCTGGATCCAATACAAGCTGAATCCTTTGGGGAAGGAAGGGAAATGAGTGCTGGGTAGGTGATGACTGGCCCACAATCCTAAAAACTAAGGGAAACCTGTACATTCCCCAACAGCGCCCCCGTAAAACAAAACAAGAACAAAAGAAAAAAGTTATAGTTTATAGATTACATATACATACATGTGTATAGATACACACACACACACACACACACACACACACACACACACACATACTGCAAGCAAGTCTTTCCTTATTTGTAAAACAACATTCATATGGTATGGGTTTTTTTTTTCTTTTTGGCCACCCTGTGGAGTTCCCAGGCCAGGGATCAGATCCGAGCTGCGGTTCTGACCTATGCCACACCTGTGGCAACGCCAGATGCTTTAACCACTACACCAGGCCTCAGATCGAACCTGTGTGCTGGTGTTGCAGAGATACTGCTGATCCCATTGAGCCACAGTAGGACTCCTTTATCGTATCTTAAGTCACTTAAATCTCATAATACTGTGATAAAGATAACAGCACAATTAATAATCTAAGTTTTATAGAGGTGGAAACAAGCTCAGAGAGGCAAAATGACATGTTCACTGTTGCAAAGCCAATAGGGGCAGAACTGGAACTATACCCCAGATTTTGCAACTTTACATCGGTTGCTACCTTCCCCCATATCCCAAAGATTCACCAGGTACAGTTGGGCAGGTTGTTCATCATCATACAAACAGTTCATGTCCTGCTAGAAAGACTTCTTATGGACCAGCGGTAGCCCTGACCATATGCTTATCACAACTAAAAAAAAAAAAAAAAGTACACGTAAAGCTTTATGTTTCACAAGGAGTTTTCAAAACAATCTTTTTCTTTAATTCCCTGTTGTAGTGTTGCAATGCAATCAATACAAAGTAAATTACATACAGTAGAGAGAATACAGGGCCTGAGTTAGTTAGAGTGCAGTTAGAGTCTGTATTCCCTTTACAGACTTGGCAATTCTCACTTTTCTCATCTGTAAAAGGAAGGTAAGACTAATGCCTGTTTACCTAATTCTATGGAGTTTTTGTAGATTCAGAAGAGACCATTGTGGGAGTTCCCATCGTGGTGCAGTGGTTAACGAATCCGACTAGGAACCATGAGGTTGCGGGTTCGGTCCCTGCCCTTGCTCAGTGGGTTAAGGATCCGGCGTTGCCGTGAGCTGTGGTGTAGGTTGCAGACGCGGCTCGGATCCCGCGTTGCTGTGGCTCTGGTGTAGGCTGGTGGCTACAGCTCTGATTCGACCCCTAGCCTGGGAACCTCCATATGCCGCCAGAGTGGCCCAAAGAAATAGCAAAAAGACAAAAAAAAAAAAAAAAAAGAAGAGACCATTGTGTTGGGGTTTCGCAAATAAAGTTCAGGATAAGGTTAGCTACCCTTAATTAAAAACAAAAACAAAACCCAGCACTTGCACGTAAGTCCTCTCATCTACCTGAGCCATGCTGAGACTATCCAAAGAGATGAGAGGAGTTACAGAAGTGTGTGTGTTGCAGAGTCTGTGGCACAGCGGGTTAAGGATACTGTATTGTTGCTGCAGCGACTTGAGTCACTGCTGTGGTGCAGGTTCCTGGAATGTCTGCGTGCCACAGGTGTGCCCCCAAAAAAGACATATATGTTGTGTCGAAATTCTCCTAATGTTATCAAAGTCAGGCCACGTGCTTGCTGGGGCACCTGGTCCCTGTCTTCATTTCTCAGCCTAAACATAGCCCCAGATTTCCCCTTTCCAGCCCTCGGGTATTTTCCCCTCTCACTTCCTACACTGCTCGGCCCTCCTCTCGTCAGTAGGAGAGCAAATCATATCTTCCCGATCCCTTTCAAAGCAGCTTCTTTGGGGGACCAGAATGGAACCCCTCAACCCCACAGCAGAGTTGCAGTACAAAGTTCTGCTTCAAACACCTCCACCGACTGTGAACATTCATTTATGCAATAAATACTTCCCAAGTACTTTCTCTGTGCCAAGCAGTGGGGATACAGCGCTGGGGAAAACCCACGCGGTGGAGGGTAGATGAAGCAGCTGAGAAATTCTGAGATCAGTATGATCTTACACATGGTTTCACATCTTTCAACACCCAAAGCGTGCCTTTTCTTGTTTAGTCCTCCTGCTCTGATGTGATATGTGGCCCTGCTGAAACTCAGCCCTAAGATTTTTCAGAGCCCAAGGGATCAATCCAAACCAACTTCTCCCTGGAAAGTTGTTCCAGTGTACATTGAGGGCACCCAGCCATTTGTTTTAGGAAGAAGCATTAAATCAGTCTTGTAGATATAGAAACAGAAAGGAACAGCTTTGGAAATGGAGATGTTGGTGTGTCCTGGCTCCAAGAAGCTACAATGGCCTCGAGATGCTAAAAGAAAAGGTCAGAGGGAGGATCTCTGTCAGGAGAAAGGCGGGCTGGCCAGGCAGGTGTCTCCTCCCACCAGACCCTTGGTGTCAGATTAGGCCCCTCTAGGCGGAGAGCAGTTAGAGCCAGAAGCTAATCAGACGATAACAAAAGGCTCTGAGATTGGACCAGGCACTGGAGGTTTGGGGCGCATGGACAGTGTGAGCACTGAATTGGAAAGGGAGTTATCTTCACGTAGATAACAAACCCAACTTTTTGGGGTACCCGAAGCATGGCAGGTTTAATTTCCTCAAGTGGCTTAGGAGGGTGTGGTCGGCCAGTGGGAGCTGAAGCCAGAGACAAAGCACCTGATGGAAGGTGCCCCATGACAGGCTGGCTGGTGGACATGTGTGAAGCACTTGTTTGGGACTCCCCAAAAGATCTGAGGACCCTGGGTGGCACTACTTTCTGGCTTGTGCAGTCAAGGGGGCAAAAATCAGAACTCTGAAAGCTTATCTTACTTGAGTAGGTTGGGCCCCAAACCTGGGCCTGGTAAGCTGTTCCGCAGAGTTGGTGGCAGTTCTGACATTCCGGCAGCCTCTCAGCCCCTGCTGCTTGTGTCTGGCTGGGAAGGCAGCAGCTCCGAGGCCCACACGGCCTGGGAGACCAGACATCTGGTTCCTCAGTTGGCAGGCCAGGCGCTGCCTGCCAGCATCTCTGAAGCTGCAGGGAAAGAAGCTCTTCTGCCCAGGTCACCCCCTGATTCCCTTCTTTCTTTCAACCCACAGCCTCAGAGCTGCTCAATCTCACTTCTCAGGGCTTTTCCCTGTGTTCTTGACTTTCCACTGCCATCTCTCACCACTGCTCTTTCCTTGTTCTTGACACAGCTGTCTCCCATCCTTCCTGGGGAAGTAATTCCCATCCTCAAATCAACTCCTTCTTTTAGAATTTTCTTTCTTTTTTTTTTTTTTTTTTTTTTTTTTGGCTGCACCTGCAGCTTGCAGAAATTCTTGGGCCAGGGATCAAACATGCGCTACAGTGGTAAGCAGAGCCACAGAAGTGACAATGCTGGGTCCTTAACCCACTGAGCACCAGGGAACTCTAAAAATTTTCATTTTTTAAAACAAATTTGCAACTAGTAGATATAAAAGTTCTGGAGATCTAATGCACAGCATAATGATTACAGTCAACAATGTTGCATTATATACTTCAAAATTGCTAGGAAAGAAACGATTATTACTCTAAGTGATAGAGGTGTTAGCTAACTCTAGGGTGGTAACTGTTTTGCAATATATAAATGTATCAAATCAACACACTGAACTTCTTAAACTTACACAATGTTGTGTGTCAATTACATATAAATTTGAAAAGTAGGAGTACCCTGGTGGCTCAGCAGGTTAAGGATCTAGTGTTGTTACTACTGTGCCTCTGGTTACAGCTATGGCACAGGTTCAATCTCTAGCTCAGAAACTTCTGCATGCCACAAAAAACAAACAAAATGTGCTGACGAAGATTTAGTGGGAAAAAAAGAGAACAAAAAGATTTACAGGAGGAGTTCCCATCATGGCTCAGTGGTTAATGAATCTGACTAGCATCCATGAGGGCACAGGTTCGATCCCTGACCTTGCTCAGTGCGTTAAGGATCTGGCGTTGCCATAAGCTGTAATGTAGGTGGGTTGCAGACTCGGCTCAGATACTGCATTTCTGTGGCTGTGGCATAGGCCAGCAGCTACAGCTTCAATTCAGCTCCTAGCCTGGGAACCTCCATGTGCCATGGGTGTGGCCCTAAAAAGGAAAAAAAAAAAAAAAAAAAGATTTAGTGGAAATACGAAGAAAAGAAAAAATATACAGATCAAAAAATTTTGAGTATTGACATATTTCATAATTCTCTAATTCTTTTTTTTTGGCCATGCCTGCAGCATGTGGAAGTTCCTGGGCCAAGGATCAACCCATGCCACAGCAGCAGCAACCCTCACCACTGCAGTGACAATGCTGGATCCTTAACTCACTGTGCCATAACTCCCATAATTCTCTAATTCTTCAAAATTCATAGTTCTATATATTTAATTCTCAAGAATTCATAATTCTTTTTTTGGGGGGTGGTGGCTGCACCCTTGGGACATGGAGGTTCCCAGGCTAGGGGTCTAATCTGAGTTACAGCTGCAGGTCTATACCACAGGTCACAGCAACGCCGGATCCTTAACCCACTGAACGAGGCCAGGGATCAAACCCACCACCTCATGGTTCCTAATCGGATTTGTTTCCTCTGTGCCACAACGGGAACTCCAAGAATTCATAATTCTTTAGAAGAGTCAACAGAGACTAAAATTTTGGAGAGAATCAGGGATTTGGAAATGTCAGAGAAGAAAGAGAAAAGCTACTTAATGGGAGAGGAGATGAAATCAAGGGTCTATGTGGAGGAAATAGTTTTGAATAGCAAAATACCAATATTTGAGGCCTTCCTGTTGTGGCTCAGTGGTTAACGAACCCGACTAGCATCCATGAGGACATAAGTTCGATCCCTGGCCTTGCTCAGTGGGTAAAGGTTCCGGCGTTGCCATGAGCTGTGGTGTAGGTTGTAGATTTGGCTCAGATCCTGCATTGCTGTGGCTGTGGCGTAGGCCGGCGGCTACAGCTCTGATTCAACCCCCAGCCTGGGAACCTCCATATGCCTCCGGTTTGGCCCTAAAAAGACAAAAAAAAAAAAAAAAAAAAGTACACATATTTGAAGCTGAGTTGGACAAGAGAAGTGGGTTTCAGTGTAGGATACAAGTCTCATTTTGAGGAGTTCCCATTGTGGCTCAGTAGGTTAAGAAACTGACTAGTATCCATGAGGATGTGGGTCCAATCCCTGGCCTTGTTCAGTGGGTTAAGCATCCAGCTTTGTTGCAAGCTGTGCAAAAGGTCACAGATGTGGCTCGGATCCTCATTGCTGTGGCTGTGGGGTAGGCCAGCAGCTGTAGCTCTGATTCAACCCCTAGCCTGGGAATTTCCATATGCCACAGGTGCAGCCTTAGAAAGAAAAACAAAAAACAAAAAAAAAAAGTCTCAGTTTGAAAAAGTGGAGGTTGATATTGGTTTTATATTTATATATATTTATATATTAGGATACAATGACCTGATGCATCTGGGGCCTCACATGTAGTTATAGGGACACTTCTTTTGTTTTATTTTTAGGGCCACACCCACAGCATATGGAAGTTTCCAGGCTGGGGGCTGAATCAGAGCTGTAGCCGCTGGCCTACATCACAGCCACGGCAACTCAGGATCCGAGCCACATCTTCGACCTACACCACAGCTCACGGCAACGGTGGATCCTTAACCCACTGAGCAAGGCCAGGGATTGGACCTTCGTCCTCATGGATGCTAGTCAGATTCGTTTCCACTGAGACATGATGGGAACTCCTAGGGACACTTCTTTTAGCATGCACAAATATGGACGACTTTTTCTCAAGATTAGAACAGGATAATCACAACCAGCATAAAGAGTACTAAATAAATTTATATAAATTGACTGAATCCTACCCATCTCCCAAAGACATGGGACTGTGAAAGAAATGATGAGAAAAGCATATTATGGCTAGAAAAATGTTTGTATACGTTTTTCTGAGCCAGATGTATTACCTTTCCCAAGGTCCTGAGGCCAAAGTCTCTGGGAACAATTTTTATTTTTAGTTGTTGACTCAAATTTGTTTCTGTTGGACATCAGCTGTTACTGGCTCCAATTCCTTTTTTTTTTTTTAAATATATCTTTCATGGTTTTAGGGTTGAACCCGTGGCACATGGAGGTTCCCAGGCTAGGGGTCTAATCGGAGCTGTAGCCACCGGCCTACACCAGAGCCACAGCAATGCCAGATCCGAGCCGCATCTGTGACCTACACCACAGCTCACAGCAATGCCAGATCCTTAACCCACTGAGCAAGGCCAGGGATCGAACCTGCAACCTCATGGTTCCTAGTCGGATTCATTAACCACTGAGCCACAAAGGGAACTCCTCCAATTCCAATTTTGAGTAGACAATCTCAGACCCAGATTCTTAATCATAGATGTCCTGTTTGGAATCTGATCTTTAAAAAGCTTATGAATGAGCCATGAGTTCAATGCTTAATCTATGGTGAGACATGTAGAATAAAAGACTTATCTACTTTTTTACTTTTTTATTTTTATTTTTTATTTTTTGCTTTTGCTTTTTAGGGCAGCACCTGCTGCACATGGAAGTTCCCAGGCTAGGGGTGGAATGGGAGTGGCAGCTGCTGGTCTATACCACAGCCACAGTAACACAGGATCCTGGACCCACTGAGCAAGGCCAGGGATCAAACCTGCATCCTCATGGATACTAGTTGGATTCGATTCTGCTGTGCCACAATGGGAACTCCCTCATCTGCTTTTTATTTTATTTTTTATCTTTCGTCTTTTTAGGGCTGCACCCTTGGCAGATGGAGGTTCCCAGACTAGGGGTCGAATCAGAGCTGTAGCTGCCAGCCTACACCACAGCTACGGCAACTCAGGATGCAACCCACATCTGCGACCTACACCACAGTTCATAGCAACCTGGCATCCTTAACCCACTGAGCAAGGCCAGGGATCAAACCCGAGTCCTCATGGGTTCGTTAATCACTGAGCCACAATGGGAACTCCAAAACCTTATCTGATTTTTAAACAAATTCTATTTGAACTAGAAAAAACAGAGTTTCCTGGTGGCTCAGAGGGTTAAGATCTAGCATTGTCACTGCTGTGGCTCTGGTTACTGCTGTGGTGCAGGTTTGATCCCTGGCCTGGAGAACTTCTGCATGCTGAGGGTGCAGACAAAAAAGAACAGATAATCCCTCCCCCACAAAAACAAAAACAGTTCACCCATTTTCATCCCACTTCTGGCAACCACGAATCTGTTCTATCCATGAGCTTTTTTTTTTTCCACTTCTTATTATGTCCCATATGTAAGAATGATAATATGGTATTTGTCTTTCTCTGATATTTCACTTAGCATAATGCCCTCAAGATCCATTCATGTTGTCACGAATGGACAGATTTCATCCTTTTTATGGCTGAAAATATTCTACTGTATATATATGTTTTTGCTTTCTTTGGATAAATACCCAAAAGTGGAACTGCTGGATCATACAGTAATCCTATTTTAAATTTTTTGAGGAATCTCTATATGATTTCCCATATTTTCCATAGTGACTGCACCAATTTACATTCCTACCAACATACAGGAGGGTTCCTTTTTCTCTACACCCTCTCCAACACTTATTATTTGTAGATTTTTTTTTGTTTTCTTCCCACGGTACATGAAAGTTCCTGGGCTACGGGTAGAATCAGGGCTGTAGCTGCAGGCCTATGCTGAAGCTTGAGGCAAACTGGATCTTTTTTTTTTTTGTCTTTTGTTGTTGTTGTTGTTGTTGTTGTTATTGTTGCTATCTCTTGGTTCTTGGGCCGCTCCCGCGGCATATGGAGGTTCCCAGGCTAGGGGTTGAATCGGAGCTGTAGCCACCGGCCTACGCCAGAGCCACAGCAACGCGGGATCCGAGCCGCGTCTGCAACCTACACCACAGCTCACGGCAACGCCAGATCGTTAACCCACTGAGCAAGGGCAGGGACCAAACCCGCGACCTCATGGTTCCTAGTCGGATTTGTTAACCACTGCGCCACGACGGGAACTCCGCAAACTGGATCTTAACCCACTGAGTAAGGCCAGGGATTGAATCAGGATCCTCAAGGACACTATGTCAGATTCTTAACCCGCTGAGCCACACAGGAACTCCTTTTTTTTTTTTTTTTTTTTTTTTTTTTTGGTTTTTTGAATGAAAGCCATTCTGACAGGGGTAAAATTATAATCTCACCTTGGTTTTGGTTGCATTTCCCTGATATAGAGCATGTTTCCATGTACCTGTTGGCCATCTGCATGTCTTCTTTGGAAAAGCCTATATTTTATTTATTTATTCATTCATTTAGCTTTTTAAGGCCGCACATACAGCATATGGAGGTTCCCAGGCTTGAATCGAAGCTGTAGCTGCCGGCCTACGCCACAACAGCAGGATCCGAGCTGCATGTATGACCTACACTGCAGCTCACAGCAACGCTAGATACTTAAGCCACTGAGCCAGGCGAGGGATCAAACCTGCATCCTCACGGATACTTCCAGCTTCACAGCTCATTACTGCTGAGCCACAAGGGGAACTCCCAGAAGTGCTTATTTTGTTATTGGATGTTGTGTGTGTATGTATGCTGTGAGTTCTTTATACATTTTTGGTATTAGTCTCTGATCAGATTATGATTTACAAACATCTTCTGTCATTCAGTAGGTCGTCTTGGACGAATCTTGACCAAGCGGATGGTATTCAAGCCTGAGTTCTGTCCTCGAGCTCCTTAGAGGCTGTGAGCTCTCGCAGGTGATCCCATCGCGTCACAAGACCGTGCGTGCTCCTTTCCCTTCAGGAAGCTGGCCTCTCCTCCCTCTCATTCCTGGGTTCTAGGATTTGCTTACCGCCGCAACCTTCACTGTCTCCGTCCAGAGCAAACTGACAAGGCAGGTGCAGTGTTTGAAAGCTGAGCTCACATTGTCTGACATTTCTCTCTTTGAAAGGTGGGGATCCTTGTCTTCGGATTGGAGTTGACCTTCATGACTTTCTTGTAACTTGAGGCGAGTTCAGAGAGGCTAGTTCATGCAGCTTCCACTCGGCTTTCCCAGCAAGGCCCCAATAGCCTTTATAAGGCTGTGGCAAAGGTCGGGGCTGGGATTCGCCCTGGGTTGGCAGGTTAACCGGAAAGCCAGTCATCAGGAGGCTGAGGTCATGTTCCAGGCAGCCGGGCCAGAACTAGGTCCTCCCCTCCCTGCCGCCTCGCCCTCCCCTCAGGGAGCCTCACTTCCCGGACTGGAAAGCAGAGGGCCGCGGACCACATGAGACGCTGAGGCTTTACAGGGGCTTGGATTGCACTGCAGGGGTGCCACCCCCAAGGCGCCAGTTGCTGGGGGGCGGTGTGTGAAAGGGGGGCTGCAAGGTGAGGGAGCCCAGCCACAGCACAGCAGTGGGAGCGGGCCTGGCGCCATCCCCATCTCCGTCCCGCAGGCCCGGGGAAGCTGGCCTCTTGGCCGGTACTTCGTTTTAGGGGCCCTTTAGCTCCTTCCTGGAGGAGAGCCGCACTCTGGGCCGTTTCCTGACTCCCCGTCCCACCCGCAGGTGTGCTGACCTGGCCTCCTCCTCAGGACCCCCTTCCCCAGCTGGGCCACGGATGGTCCCTGCCGTGGAAATCACCTCAAGGCTGAAAACGTCTTCCTCCGGGTCGTGCAGAAGGGCCCTCACCCTTTCTCCTCTGGCACGTCCTGCTGGTCGCCCTCACCATGGAGTCGGAGAGAGAACGGTCAGGACCTTCCTTCAACATTTACTGTATTTTTTGAAAAGGTGTTTTCTAATTATATCGCAGTTACCTTTGTGTGTCTGTGAAACAGAGTCCCTTTTTTCTTCCTCATTTTACTCTGGAAAAACCCCAGATGGAGCTAGTGGGAGTTGACCCATATCACTGCTGATCTGCAGGGTTGGCCTGGGGAATGCTGGGCTTGGCAAGACTGCCTGGGGCCCCCTGGGGGCCAGGGGGTGCAGAGGTGGCTCAGTGGTGTGGGGGGTGGCGTGGAGGGGAAGAGGAAGCTGCCGCCCCATTCAGTCTTTCCTCCTTGGCTTCACCTCTGATTCCTGGAAATGTTTTCCAAAGGCTCTGAGGCCTCAGCTCTGGTTCTGCTCATCCCAGAATGGGCCCTGGGGCCTTGGGCCTGTTGTCAAGCCCCCGCCAGGCTTTTCACTCACTTTGGAGCTATGTCTCCGGGGTCAAACTGCTTTGTCTTGCTTTCTGAAGGGAGAAGCAGCAGAAAGTGCTGGCACTCGTGAGTGCAGCAGGCAGAAGATGTTCCAGCCTCCTGGCAGCCTGCTGGTCCAGCTCCAGGCCCAGGTGGCTGCCGGCTGGATGATTCAGGTAAGCTGTGCTGGACAAACAAGCCAGTATTCTCACCCCAGCAGGTGAGGACTGTAATTAACTCTCCTGTCGTCACTGTACCATCACCTTCTGAGAGTGGGCTTGCCAGGCTCAGAGCCAGGACCCGAGAAGATCGGCAGGAATGTGGTTTTCTTGGTCTATGTCTTCTTGCCCCAGATGCTTCCGGATGCTTCTAGAGCTGGGCTTGGAGTTGAGTCACCAGCACCTGCATTGTCTGATGATGTCACAGAGGCTGCTGGGCTAAAAAAGGTCCCTACTCGGAGCAAGGACAGTGTGGTGCAGAGATGGAAGTGCCTCTTCCTCCTGACCCCAACACCTGTCTTGTCCATCCCTGATGCTCTTTTCCTTCAGGGAATAAACACAAGGCAAACTGAAGAAATTGGCCAGAGAGATCACTGAACTGAAGCCAATATGGTAGCTGAGTGGCCAGGTGTGCAGCTTAGGACCGTCATACCTGCCTTATTTCAATAATACTAGGAAGGAGTTCCTGCTCCTTTTAGGAGGCACAAGGGGTTAAGAATCCAACTGCAGCAGCTGGGGTGGCTGTGGAGGTGCAGGTTCTACCCCTGGCCTGGCTCAGTGGGTTAAAGGATCTGGCATTGCAACGCAGATTCAATCCCTGGCCTGGGAACTTGCATATGCCACAGGTGCAGCCATTTACAAAAAGGTACTAAAAACATAGCTAGTATTTACTGAGCACTTACTACCTGTCAGCTGTTCTAAACACTTCACGTATCTCACTTAATCCTCAAACATCCCTAGGACAGAACTACCAGCATTATCACCTTTTCACAGATGGAAGAAACTGAGACATGGAGTTGCTGGCTCAGAAGCACACAGCGAGTAACCTGGAAATCCAGGATTTGAACCCAGGCTGCCGGATCTGGAGCCGCAGTGCTCCTACCCACCACGTCGCTGCCTCTTCTGCTGTCAGTCCGTGGCGCTGTAGTGGAAGAGGCCCAAGCAGGGGACCCCAGCATTTCTGGCCTGGCACAGCCACAACACCCACGGTGTGACCTGGGCTCCCTCTCCCGCCCGCTGGCCTCCAGATGCCTCACAGTGGAAGTGGGGGGTTAAGCCAAGGAGTCTTTGCAACTCGTTGATGCACATAACACTGTGGCGTTCTAGGGCTCTGCTGCCCGTGAAGACGGCACTAAGGTTCCTCTCTCCTCCTCTGGACCGTTCTGTAGGAAGCGCTTGCTCCCGATTAGCAATGGCAGCGTCACAGGCATTTGAGGAGGGTGGTGATAGACTCACAGCCTGGTGCCACTGATGGAGCAAAGCTGCTTCCCCACTCCACACCTCCATTTCCCTGCTCGATTCAGTGGAGACAATGACCCTGCTGTGCTCAGCGCTACAGTGAGTCAGGGTTAATTAGCATTAGTCAGACTTTGGAGTCCTCACGAGGAAGGGTCATCTGCTGTGTTGGGGCTGCTCTGTGGCCTTGGTGGCACACCCACTCTGGCCATGCTTCTATGAACATGTCTTCAAAGCTTCATTAGTGGCTTGCCTAACTTTGACCCTGGGGTGACCCAGCCCAGAGTGCCAGCATTGCGATGGGACACAAGGTTGCCACCTCAGGAGGGCTGCCTCCCATGAGCCAGTGCACCTGCCAATGACTCATCTTCTCCTGGGTCTCCTCTTGCAGTAGGCTTCTTCTCCTTGCTACTTGTTTCCTTAATCCTGGACCCAAGGTCCTAACCCTGACCTTGAACTTTTTTTCCTTCTGTGGCCCCATTCTCTCCCTTTATGTCTCTGCCCCTACCTTTTCAGTGCTTTCAGTCTGTCTCTTTTTCTATCACTGTTATAAGCCTATGTTGAAAAACAAGGCAGCTTCAGCCTTCAAGGAAGTTTGTTAGGAGAAGACCTGTAACAAAATAAAGACAAAGTAGGATTGATGTTGAAAATGAGAATAAGTTGTGATAATCATTGTATGACTATAAATGTAATAAATTCATTGAATAATAAAAAAATTTAAAAAAAAGAGAGAATAAGTCACTTGAAAAAGTTCTAGAGTCCCTCTTGTGGCTCAGCAATACCAAACCTGACTAGTATCCATGAGGATGCAGGTTCGATCCCTGGCCTTGCTCAGTGGGTTAAGGATCTGGCATTGCCCTGAGCTATGGTGTAGGTCACAGACCTGGCTTGGATCTGGTGGTGCTGTGGCTGTGGCATAGGCAGCAGCTGCAGGTCCGATTGGACCTCTGGTCCAAGAACTTCCATATCCACAGATGCAGCCCTAAAAGGAAAAGAAAATAAAGTGCTCTACTCTCTGCAACTGCTGATCTGCTAATGATTAACAATAAAGTGCGGAGGCCGGGTGTCTTGCCTCTGCAGTTCCAGGCAGTGAGGAAGTCAGGTGGAGCATGAGCATCACCTAGTGGCACTACAAGGTACTGCTGCATTACTGCTCAGCATACTTGATCCTGACTCAATTTAGCTAGAAACACCAGCTCTTTTCTCATGTGACGAGATAATTAGGGAGGGGAGATTTCCTAGTCACTTCATATCTGACACATTGTCTCTCACTTGACATAATTTCTTTGGATCTACAGAAGAAAGCTCTCATATCTGCTTTCACATCTATTTTCTTCCCATATTAAAGAAGGCACAACTCAAACTCATGGAAAAACAAGACCATGGCACAGGTGGAAGACCTCATAGCAAAGACCTACCTAGATATGGCAACAGAAGGAAAAAGGATGATGAATGATGAAGCCCAAACCTAGACTGGGAGGATGAAGGGGACAGAGAGCAAGTTGTGGTCCAGCTCTGTACAAAAGGTTGGTGGCACGAAGTGGCCATTTCTTTCCTTGTTAATGTATTAAAAAAAAAAAAAAAACACTTAAAAATTACCACCTGAACCACTTTCATGAGTTTAGGAAGTAGTGTTAATTACATGCACGTTGCACACAGGTCTTTAGAACTTCTTATAAAACTGAAACTCTAGAGAGTTCCCTGGTAGTCTAGTGGTTGGGATTTGGTGCTTTCACTGCTGCAGTCTGGGTTCAATCCCTGGTCTGGAAACTGAGATCCCACATCAAGCTGCTGCATGCCGTGGCCAAAACAAACCAGCAAAAAAACTGAAATTGTCTACCCACTGGACAATGCCTCAGTTCCCCCTCCCTCCCAGCACCCCCAACAAGATTCCACCTTTCTGTTTCTGAGTCTCTTTAGATACCTCTTAGATATAAGTGGAATCATGCAGTATGTGTCTTTGGGCTAGCTTATTTCACTCAGGAGCAAGTCCTTCAGGCTTTTATCCATGCTGAGCAAATGACAGGATTTTTTAAAAATTTTGTTCATGCTAAATATTCCATGTATTGTATATATTATATACACCATGTTTTTCTTTATCCATTTATCCTCGTTAGGCTTCCATCTCTTTGCTATGATGAATAATGCTGCAATTGGAGTTCCCGTCGTGGCTCAGTGGTTAACGAATCCGACTAGGAACCATGAGGTTGCGGGTTCGGTCCCTGCCCTTGCTCAGTGGGTTAACGATCCGGCGTTGCCATGAGCTGTGGTGTAGGTTGCAGACGCGGCTCGGATCCTGCATTGCTGTGGCTCTGGCGTAGGCCGGTGGCTACAGCTCCGACTGGACCCCTAGACTGGGAACCTCCATATGCCGTGGGAGCGGCCCAAGAAATAGCAAAAAAAGACAAAAAAAATAATAATAATAAAAATAAAAAATAAAATAAAATAATGCTGCAATGAACATGAGTGCACAGCCATTTCTTTTTTAACAGCTATGGAGATACTCAGCTCAGAAAGGATTAACTAGATTCTGCCTTGGAGTGAAGGTGGATTGAAGGTGAATGGAAGGAAGGGAGGAAAGGAGGGCAGAGCTTCTCTATTCTCACTATATGATATAGAACAGGTAACTCTCCTCGCCCAGTCTACAAACCATGGAAAATGTTATCTAGCATAAGCTCATAAATTACCAAGAATTTCTTTGTATATTTGCATATAAAACATTTACCAAAACTAGGCAACATATTTGGCAACTCTCAAGCTAAAATTTCGTCATTCTATCTTAACATCATTTAACACCATTAATTACTTTTTAATATTTAATTGCCATACCCATGGCATATGAAAATTCCTGGGCCAGGGATTGACTCCAAGCCACAGCCGCAATCTATGCTACAGCTGCAGCAACGCCCAATCCTTCACCCACTAAGCTAAGCCAGGAATTGAACTCACACCTCCACAATGATCTGAGCTGCTGCAGTTGGATGCTTAACCCACTGCACCACAGCAGGAAATCCTTTTTTCTTACTTTAAGTCATAGTTTATTTACAATGTTGTGTTAGTTTCAGGTGTACTGCAAAGTAATTCAGTATATAATATATATATACATATATATATATAAATATATTCAGATTCTTTCCCTTACAGGTTATTACAAAATAATGAGTACTATAGAATATTGAGTATGGTTCCTTGTGCTATAAGTAGGTCCTTGTGGATTATCTATTTTATACATAGTAGTGGGTATAATCTTAATCCCAAACTCCTAATATTTCCCTCTCCCCCACTTCCCCCTTTGGTAACCATAAATTTGTTTTCTACATCTGTGGGTCTTTCTGTTCTGTATGTAAGTTCATTTGTATCTTTCTGTTTTGTTAGATTCCATATATAAGCAATATTATACACTTGTCTTTGTCTGCCTTCACTTAGTAGGATAATCTCTAGACCTATCCGTGTTGCTGCAAGTGGCATTATTTTATTCTTTATGGCTGAGTAATATTCATATCTTCTTTATCCATTCATCTGTCGATGGACATTTAGGTTGCTTCCATGTTTTGGCTAATGTAAATAGTGCTGCAATGAATGTTGGGGTGCATGTATCTTTTTTTGAATTATGGTTTTCTCCAGATATATGGCCAGGACTCAGACTGCAGGATTATATAGTAGCTCTATTTTTAGTTTTTTAAGCAACGTCCACACTGTTCTCCATTGTGGCAGCACCAATGTACATTCCTATCAACAGTGTAGGAGGCTCCCCTTTTCTCCACACCCTCTCCAGCATTTATTGCTTGTAGACTTTTTGATGATGGCCATTCTGCGTGGTGTGAGGTGATACCTCACTGTAGTTTTGATTTGCATTTCTCTGATAATTAGTGATACTGGCTATCTTTTCATGTGCCTTTTGGCCATCTGTATGTCTTCTTTAGAGAACGTCCATTTAGATCTTCCGCCCATTCCCTTTTTTTTTTTTTTTTTTTTTTTGGCTGCACCCGTGGCATACGGATTAGTTCTAGGGCCAGGAACCTAGAACCCTCTCCATAGCAGCAACTCAAGCCACAGCAGTGACTCAGTGACAATGCTGGATCCTTAACCCACTGAGCCACAGGGAACTCCATGCCCATTTTTTCATTGTTTTTTTGATACTGAGCTGTGTGAACTGTTTGTATATTTTGGAAACTAATCCCATCAGTTGCATCATTTGCAAATACTTTCTCCCATTCTGCACATTAATTACTTTTATTGTTTTTCACCTACCTTACATCAAATGCATACAAAAAGTATAGGAGAAACAATAAAATAGAAAAACTTTTAGATATGGGTTAAGGAGGGAATATAAAGCTTACCAGAAATCTTTGCAAGGCCACAGACTATTGGTTATAGAACTATAAAGATTAAGGAGATGATTTTTTTTAAAAAATTCATTGTACCAACAGTAGTGTGCCAAAAAATTCAAAGAAAATTATATAACCCCATTTAATACTTTGACTTTTTTTTTTTGGTCTTTTTGTCTTACTTTGACTTTTCATTTTCTCAAGTTTTCTTTTAGTCATGGGTATACAAATCACAGTGAAGATATATGCTCTGGCATTGTTTCTCATATATATCTCGCAAACAAATTTCCGTATCAACAGAATCATTACAATGATCATTTCAATAGTTTGAATTACATTCCACTGATTTATACTCTATGTAGCTAAGCACTCTCCAGTTGTTAGATGCTTAGGTTACTTTCAACTTTTAACAGCTTCGTGTCTGTAACGTTCCCTGTTTTGAGCTAGATTCCTGCTCAGGAGGCAGACAGCACAGGCTTGGGAGGCAGTGTTTAGAAAAGTGCTTTTTAAAACACTAAGCAGCACTTAGTACATACTTGCAGTGACAGCTCTTCATCGTAGTAAAAAATCAATTTTCAGAGGTTTTCCTGTTTAGACTGTTCCTCTCTCAGGCCTGAGGAGTGGACCCCAGCTGCAGTATTTGCCTCACTATCACTTCAAAAGCGCTCGAAACCCATTCTGCCACCCAGAGACTGACTCTCGTGGGCATTTCATTCTCCTCCTTAGGTTTGGTCGAGCTGGATGAGACCGGCTAGGAAATGGACATGGAGGCTAAAAAATGATTTTGTCTCTGTGACCGTGGCTTCCTCATGAGAACAGTGAGAGTCTTGGAGGTAAATCCTTCCAGGTCTAAGACTGTATGTTCTTACTTCCACCCTCTGGAGGGCTGTTGGTGACTTGCATGGGAAACAGCCATTTTTTCCCCAAATCTAACCCTAGGATATGGACAGGGAGCTGACAGAAGTGAGGACAGAAAGCTGGAAAGTATATTAAGTTGGTCTGAATCTTTGGATATACCACGGTCCCCCAGGCCCCCCAGAGAAATTTCATCAATGTTCCCATTCCTTCTCTTCCTAATTGGCTTTAGCTACACAACAGTTGATTCAACCAGAGAGGCGCTGTGGACAGAAAGACAGTAATCACCGCCACCACTGCCACTTCAGCCAAGAAGCAATGAGAAAAGAGAGGCTGGGATGAAGATGGAACCATGGTCTCTGATTAAAGGGCTCAGGCACAGCATTCACTTCCAAGGCCATGGGTCACCCGAGCCAGATCACGGCTATGCAAAGCCAAAGGAGACTCAGAATAGGAGTAAAACTAAAAATAGCAAGGAAAACTGAGGAGGAAGAAGTGTTTGTTCTTTTGCTCTGTACATGCAGCTGTTTCTGTTCCTAAGATGGAACAGGGTGGAAGGGATTTAAAAGCTGGCTCCGAAGCAGCCACAACTGGTCTAAGAGTTTGACAAGTAAATGAGGAAAGCCCCCGAAGAGAATGTTCCATCTGCTAAGGCTATTCATGTTGGCTAAAATCTAAAAAAAGCGAGGCAAAGGACTCATTCTGGACACGGGTATTCTTTCTGCCGTGAGAGGCAGATCTCAACTTTGTGCTCAGGAAAAGAAAATCAGAGACTCACCACGCTGAAAGATATTCCCAAGCCCTGTTATAATGGAAGGAACAGAAGGCTGGGGAACGTGGATTTAGGCGTGGCTCTGTCACATTCTAGCTGTATGACAGAGCTTATTATTAGATGTCTCTGAGCTTCAGTCTTTTTTTTTTTTTTTGGTCTATTTAGGGTCACACCCACTGCATATGAAGGTTCCTAGGCTAGGAGTCTAATTGGAGCTGTAGCTGCCAGCCTACACCACAGCCACAGCAACGTGGGATCAGAGCCTCGTCTTCAACCTACACCACAGCTCATGACAATGCTGGATCCTTAACCAACTGAGTGAGGCCAGGGATCAAACCCGCCACCTCATAGTTCCTAGTCGGATTCATTTCCTCTGCACCACGAGAGGAACTCCGAGCTTCAGTCTTAACCTCTGAGAAAACAAAATCTACTTGGACTTGAGAAATGCAACTTTTGTTAAAACAGAACATAGAATTCTAGAGGCCTCAGTGGAGAAAAATAGTAAAAACAAGAATCTGAAGACTGGTAGGAGTGGCCAAACTAGGAAGCTGGAATGGCCTTGAACAGCCAGGGGTCTTCAAGATACAACCACCTGCCTTGACGTCTGAGACCAAGACTGCAAAAGAAGGTTCTGACCTGGGAGGTAGAGAGGAAAGTGTTGGAAATCCTATTTGCTGGCAAGAGAGCCATTAGAGACAACTAACGCAGATGATATGTATCCCCTAAGCCATCTAGCCTCACTATGTCTAAGTGGGAAAATTCCTTAGAAAGATGACTTATAATGCTTTATGGATAGTAAAATAGCAAAATGAAATCTTAGGCAATTTCCTTTTTTAAAAGGGTCTGTCAAAAGAAAAAAAAATTCAAATAAAGAATCAAATCAGGGAGTTCCCGTCGTGGCGCAGTGGTTAACGAATCCGACTAGGAACCACGAGGTTGCGGGTTCGGTCCTTGCCCTTGCTCAGTGGGTTAACGATCCGGCGTTGCCGTGAGCTGTGGTGTAGGTTGCAGACACGGCTCGGATCCTGCGTTGCTGTGGCTGTGGCGTAGGCTAGTGGCTACAGCTCCGATTCGACCCCTAGCCTGGGAACCTCCATATGCCGTGGGAGCGGCCCAAAGAAATAGCAAAAAGACAAAAAAAAAAAAAAAAAAAAAAAGAATTAAATCAGGAAAATTGGGTTACCAGAAAGGTCAAACCAAAAACTTCCAGAGGAACAACCCACAAGAAGAATGAATAACCGCCTGGGCTTGAAGCGATGGCCTAGCATGTGGAAGAAAACAAATGCTTTGGGAAAGTAAGTTCATGAGCTCAATCCCATCTATATTAGTCAGAAATCTCCAGAGAAACAGAACCAATAGGATATGTACAGATATAAAGAAAGAGGTTTGTTATGGGAACTGGCTCAGGCAATTACAGGACCTGGAAGTCCCATTATCTGCCAGATACAAGCTTGGAGGCCCAGAACGCCAGTGCTGTAGCCCCAGTCCAAGTCCAAAGCCCCGAGAAGCAGGAGCTCCAACGTCCAAGGGCAAGAGAAGATGGAGCTTCCAGCTCAAGGAGAGAGCAAAGTTGTCCTTCCTCAGCCTTTTTGTCCTTTTTTTTTTGTCTTTTGTCCTTTTTAGGGCCACACCTGCAGCATATGGAGGTTCCCAGGCTAGGGGTCTAATTGGAGCTACAGCTGCCGGCCTACGCCAGAGCCACAGCCACGCCAGATCCGAGCCACATCTGTGACTACACCACAGCTCACGGCAAACGCTGGATCCTTCATCCACTGAGCGAGGCCAGGGATCGAACCCGCAGCCTCATGGTTCCTAGTCAGATTCGTTTCTACTGTGCCACGACGTGAAGTCCCCCTTTTGGTTAGATTCGGGCTCTCAGTGGACTGGATGGTGCCCACGCATGTTGATGAGCGGCATCTTCTTTACTATGTTTACCGACTCAGTGTCCATCTCTTCTGGAAACCCTTTCACAGACACATCCAGAAAGAAGATTTTGCCAGCTATCTGGGCATCCTTGAACCCAATTAAATTGGCATGTAAAATGAGTCATCACCCCACCTAAGACTGCTGCTTACTATGCGAAAGTCCACTCAGTCCAGTCTAGTGGCATGTTCACTGGAAACTGGACAGGTAGCCTGGAGCCCTCAGGTACACTGTTCAACAGGCTGGCATTAGGGTCCTTGGGAGATGATATGACTGACAGCGTCACTCTCTGTGGCTCTAGGTTCTATAGATTTTGAGCATTTGAAACAATGGCCCTTGACTTTCACACACTGAACCCTTCTCTCCTGACCTCTAGAATGCCATCTCTAGACATATTTTTACATAACTGAACTCAAAACGTTCAAAGTAAAATTGTCTTCCCTCCCCACCTGAGCTATCTTGACAGGACAGGCCACGAACCTCAAGGGCATCCTTGACCACCCCCCACCCCTCACACCCAAACCCATCACGGTGAAGTCACCACTGACATCCTAATCAAAGCAGCCACTTCCCCGACATCATACCTCCCGCAGATTCCTGCCTCCCCTGTGCTCGCTATACAGACTTCAGGATTCTCTTCCTGAGCACAAATATCACATCCCTGCTCACCCTTTCCCCACAGAATCAAAATCAAACTCCTCAGTATAACATACAAGACTCCAAGCTGGCCCCACTTGGATTCTTTTATCCTTTCTCTTCTACTCAATGCAAAGCTCTAGCCACAGCAGCATCCCTGCTCTTTCAGGAACACAGGATATTCTGTTCATCTGCTCAACGTTCTCTCAGCCTCACATCTCCTCTGAAGTGTCTACCATGTGCCAGGCAGGTTTAAGTGTTGAGATGATAAAGAAGACAGACAAGGGCCCTGACCTTCTGGAGCCCACAGCTCCCACTCATCTCCGAGGTCCAGCCCAAACCTATACCTTCCCTGAAATTCTCTCCAATTCCATACATTCCATAGATGAGAATTAACTTCTTTTGCACTGCCAGGGTATTTAGCACTCTTTGTCTTATGCAGTAGGTTATTTTCCAGGCTGGACTATAAACTTCTTGAGGGTAGAAACCAGGTGATTGTTCACCTTTGCATTACATGAGGGCTGACACAGCACCTCACACATGGAAGGGACTTACTATTTCTGGAATTGCATCAAGTCTATCCCAATCTGCTTTGATTTATGATCAGAAACACACAAAAACAAAAAAAGTTTGGAATTTCAACTATTTTAAAGAAAAGTAAAAACTTTTTTTTTTTTTTTTTGGAGGGAGGTATAAATTAAAAATTGTAATGCAAAGACTTAAAAAAAATACCCACATTATTATAAACTGAAGCTTAGCTTGTAGTCCACTTGAATAGCTCATGTTAAGGATTCTACACCAGTCCGTAAATCATGACCTAGAGGCTGTGGGCTTCTAGAAAGCAGACTTCTGGTTCACATGGTCACTAGTCAGCAAGTGGCTTCCCACTCTGGGCCAGAGGTCTCATTCCTGAAACATTAGAGAGCTGCCATTAGTCAACCATGGAGACTGACGATGAACAGTCGAGGCACCCACCAGTGCCAAAGGCAAAAGAACACCCTAGAAAAATAACCTACAAGCAGCCTCTACTGGCCTTATCCACTGATGGAGGCTCGATTTAGGAGAGATATCCACACTATTTTCCCTTTAAAAAAATCAGGATTGAAAAATGAGAAATTTTAGGAGTTCCCATCATGGCCCAGCAGTTAAGAAACCTAATATCCATGAGGACACACGTTCGATCCCTGGCCTTGCTCAGTGGGTTAAGGATCTGGCATTGGCGTGAGCTGTGGTGTAGGTCACAGATGTAGCTTGGATCCCACACTGCTGTGGCTGTGGGGTAGGCTGGCAGCTGTAGATCCATTAGACCCCCTAGCCTTGGAACCTCCATATGCCACAGGTGCGGCCCTAAAAATCAAAAAAGAAAAAAAAAAAAAAAAAAACCAACAAATTTTAAACATGGCATTCATGAAAAAAGGGACTATCCTTTAGACTAAAGGTTTATGAACCCATGATCTTGAACTGGATCCTGTTTTGGACAAATCAAATGGAAGGAAGATTTCTGGAAAAATTAGGAATTTTGAATATGGATTGTGTATTAGATAATATTACAGATTATTAATTTCTGTTGGGTGTAGTATGTAGGAAAAAAGTTCTGTTTTTTAGAGATATAAAGTTTAGCATGGGTAGAATATTATGTGTATTACATTCTTTAAAATACTTTGGTATAAAGAGTTGAATTATAAAAACAAGCAAGCACAGTTATTAAAAATAAAACTATGACATTTTGGAGAATAATTACCTTCTTTCATGGTCACTTTCTCAGTGAGGAGCCTATTTAGATGGGGCAGGTCAGGGTCAACTTCTCCACTACAGAGACCAATGCTCTCCACCAGCAGTAAAAGAGCCTGGGGACCCCCCGCTCAGGGGAGCCATGCATTAGAAGCCTCATGGAAGGAGTGCCTGTTATGGCTCAGCGGGTTAAAAACCTGAAATGGTGCCCGTGAAGATGCAGGTTCAATCCCTGACCTCGCTCAATGGGTTAAGGATTTGGTGTTGCTACAAGCACTTCCACTTGCTGCAGGTACAGCCCTAAAAAGAAAAAAAAAAAAAAAAAAAGGCACACAGAGAAGGGGTCTCCTCCAAAGGGCCTTCCTCCCCTTGCTATAGTCTGTTACTATTATTATCAAAGTAAAGAGAGAGAGTAAAGAGAGAGAGTTATCAGCTTACCATTCACCATAAAACATCAGATCTCCTGGTGACATAATGCATTGTCTTGCCTCTGGTTTAGAAACACAAATAAATGCTGCTAAGCTTTGCAGTCAATCTGAAAAACTAAAATTCTGACTTTATTTACTGCTCCACTGCAGTTTTCTCTGTCTCAGCTTCCTTTATATCAGCCCATTAGGCAAGGAGGAAAACAGCTCTCCGGGTGTAAGAATCTTAACAAATATTTTATTAGCTCATAATGACATATTCTTGGGATAGAAGTCCTCAAAGCAATGCTGTCACTAAAGACACTAAAAATGCTCAGGTCCTGGGTCCTCTGTCGAATTTTATAAGGAGCCCTGGGTCCTCTGTCGTTTCGTAACCACACACTCTTCTAACAGGGTCACTGTAGCTCTCCCTGCCCACGTCCTCGCAGGCACAGGGGTTCCCCTCGGTCAGATGCCGTTGGTGACACTCATGCCTTTGCCAAGCCAGAGGTTCCTTATGATTAAACCAGAATGGAGAAACACTTAACATCAGGTGCTCAAGGGGGAACTCAGGCTTTATTTTTCAAAGCCACTCATTCCACTTCTCCGCAGGAAGGGCTGGAATATCTTCAGGATGAGCATAAAGACTCCCACTGCCGGAATATTCGGAATACCTTCCTGGACTTCTCAGACAGACTCTATAGGTAGAAAAGCTCATTATTAGAAAATAAGTTCTTTTTCAGAGATAAAGGACGGGTAATAGCTTTAAGGTGTGGTCTAAATTTCTCCCCAAATGGTCTAAACATGTTTAGGAGTGAGCAAAGGCTAATTTTATATTGTGCTATACACAATAAACACGTAATGCCAGACGAAGAATCCAGACGCCCGAGTCTACTGTTAGACGACTGCCAACACACTTCGAGCCTCTAAACACGCTTCTGCCCCCTGCAAGCATCTGTACGTGTCCTAATCTTTGTACAGGAGGATGACACTTCTGACCCACCAGCAGGGCAGCACCTATTTCACACTGACTTCTCATCTGTTTTGCTGAATTGGCTCCATTCATTATTTATTGTGAACAAGGACTCACGTTTACACAATGCTGAGCTAATCTAAGGTACAGAATGAAACCAAGTTAAACCACCTTAAAGAGTTGAAACTATGACCTTGGCTTTCTCAGCTTCATGTTTTAGCCAGCAGAGCTAATAATAGGAAGAATCTCACTGCCACTTGATCATGGCTGTGAAGCGATCTGAGATTCTGAGAAACGGTGTTACAGGCAGACAAAACAATTCGCTGAAAGATAAAAGTTCTCTCTGAGTCACGGTGAAGAGCCCAGACATATCTCTCAAGATAAGCCATACGTTCCCTCCACTTTCACCGTTTTCTTAACTTCTTTGTGGCTGAATGTCTCAGTAAAGTTCCCGGAGGGAAAAGGTTGAAGTCTTACTTGGACTGAGAACGATTTAGTTACAACAGTGACAAAACTGAAAGAAATTTAAGCTGAGAAACCATATAAGCTCTATTCTAACCTCAAGATCCTTTACCACAGCACCTTGTCAGGCTTTGTATTCCCCACTCACAGCAGCTGTGGGGACTCTTAAAAGACAGGTTGCCAAAAAGGATCTTTGGAAGTTCCCATCATGGCTCAGTGGCTGACGTAACCCGACTAGTATCCACGAGGACACAGGTTTGATCCCCAGCCTTGCTCAGTGGGTTAAGGATCCGGGGTTGCCGTGAGCTGTGGTGTAGGTTGCAGATGTGGCTTGGATCCGGCATTGCTGTGGCTATGGCATAGGCCAGCGGCTCCAGCTCCGATTCAACCCCTAGCCTTGGAACTTCTATATGCTGTGGGTGGGGCCCCAAAAGACAAAAAAAAGAATCTTTTAAAGTGCTGGCAGATTACGAGGCCAGCTTTCCTCACTACCAAAAAAAAATTTTTTTTAAAGCCCTGTGGGCTTTCTGGCCAGCATAATGGTGACATTAGGAGTCAATTAAAACTGTACAATTTCAGTTAGGAGCTAGCAAGAGAAAAGTCACGGGCAGAGACAGATCTAAACTCTCTAATTTGAAAGGTGGGCCAAACATTTGCCTTCAGATAGCTTTATGTATCTTCAAGTTTTTAAATTGGAAAAATGCATCTTTTGAAGGGGGGGCAAAAAACTTGAAAAACGTTCATCTGCACATTGACTAAAGGTATGACTGTACATTCTTGGGCTCTTAGCATCTATAGCTCCCTCTAGTGGAATCCTGTGACCCTACACAAACATCTCATACCCTTCTCATAAACATCTGCTGGCAAGTATTATTTCACGTTGTCCTTGGAGGGAACAGAGGTCAGAAATGATTATATTTATACCAGGCAGGTTACATGGCAAACTTGGGAATGAGCCAGCAAGGGAAAGAGAATGCAGTTTTCATGAGTCCTTAGTGCCCACCCTCCCCTCACTGCCATTCTTTCCACAGAGCAGACCCTTGGGTCGTTTTCTCAGCTGTCATGGGTACCCAGGTTTTCTCAGGGTACCCAGCAGCAGTCATCACTGTGATGGCTGGTTGAGGGTCCGAGCACAAGCCTAGGGCCACGGAACCCAGCAAAGTAACACCGTGAGGAATGAAATCGTAATGGTGGTAGCCAAGCACGTGCTCCAGACAACGAAGTTCACCGGCCAGGCGTCAAGTGCAAGTGAGAGCAACTCAGATGGAAAGAGCAGCTGTTCTGCCCACGAGGCTGGAGCAGCTGCCTAGTCCTCTTTTTGTGCTCCTGTACCCCTTTTCTGCTTTGAGTCGTTTGAGTTAAGATGACAAAGAATTTATCAGAAATTGGTGGAATGCCATATGGGAAATGGCAGCAAGACTGAACCAGGCCCCTGCCTGTTCTTTTAGGATGAGTCTACCTCGACGAATGAAAGCTGTGGGCAGATAGGGTGCTAATTATAGGACCAGCCTCTGCTCCTCACCCCATAAACAGCCAGTGCTGCACAGGATCAGCAACGGCTTATCTTACCATGGAGTCGGTTTCAGCGGGCTGGTTAGACTGTTTGTGGGCCAAGAGGCTGTTCAGCACTGCCCTCCAGCCCGGCTCTGCAGGGGTGCTGGCATCCACCTCAGCTCCACCACTCTCCTTGCTTTCTTTGCCAAGTGTGATGTTCACCCAAGGGCACCAGTCTCTGTGCTGAGAGGTGGGATCGAAGAAGCCTCGGGGAGACGCGTCCTGAGGGGGGAAGAGAAACTGTGTTGATGACGGGCAGATACGACGTCAACTCAGGGAGGCTCTGCTATTAGCTGTCAAGTCTAGAATCTCAGAACTCCCACATTTCTCATTTTATGTTCTCCGTTAAATCAGCTTTAAATGTTATTTCCCTCTCAGTATTTTCAAATTCTTTCCCTCCCTTCGGGGTAAACCTATACCGTATCAGGTCTGTCCCCCTTCCTCACTGCCGTCCCATGGGCCCGACACATTTATTATACCCTCAGAATTCATCTCAGAGAAACAAATGGCAAAGCCTTTCATTTTTTTCCTCTCTGGTCACTGTCCCCCTTTTTTTTTTTGGCTGTGCCTGCAGCATTTGGAAGTTCCCAGGTCAGGGATCAAACCCGAGCCCCAGGAGTGACAATACCAAATCCTAACCACTAGGCCACCTGGGAACTCCCCCCAACTGTCCCATCCGTAAACTTATTCCCATTGCCTCCTCAGAACCACAGGACTGGCTCATGCCCGCTTCTCCTGGCGTGCGACTGTGCTCAGGGACCTCTACACACGCAGGCGCACACACCGAGCTGCTGGAGGAGCAGAGGCGAGCTCGTTTGGCTCTCCTAAGAGGACTAGATGGCACTTCCAGGCCAGCAGTGTCTCCTGTGCCCATGCTTCGGGTCACTGGGCGGGTTCTGGTGGTGGGGCTAGCGGCCTCAGGCTCAGGACGGTCAATAGGACTGGAAGAGTCCCAGCTCCGAGTTCGGGTGACAATGGGACCTGGGCTCCTTTCAGCCTGAAGAAGGAGAAGGGAGGTGATGGAATTAATGAAATATTTCTAGAAGCATGTGAAAGTTAATTTTTTTTTTTTTTTGGCCGCTCTTGCAGCATATGGAAGTTCCTGGGCCAGGGATGGAACCCGTGCCAGAGCAGCGACCCAAGCTGCTACAGTGACAACACTGGATCCTTAACCTGCTCCACAAGAGAACCCCAAAAGATGATATTTTATAAACTATAAGAATTTACTTTCTGGAGTTCCTGTCGTGGCGCAGTGGTTAACGAATCCGACTGGGAACCATGAGGTTGAGGGTTTGATTCCTGGCCTTGCTCAGTGAGTTAAGGATCCGGCGTGGCTGTGGCTATGGTGTAGGCAGGCAGCTGTAGCTCCGATTAGGCCCCTAGCCTGGGCACCTCCATATGCCATGGGTGTGGCCCTAAAAAGACAAAAAAAAAAAAAGAATACTAGATTTCTACACAAAATAATGAATTTGGCATCTCCACTGCAACTGGTGAATAAAACCACTCTGAAGTATTCTGATCCACGTAATTAGAAGTGAAGATTATCCTAAATTAACTAATCTAAGTTCATTCCCACCAATAACACTCTGGCAAGAGTGCTGTTTGTAAAAAGCCCACCCCGCACAAGCCAGCCACGTCTATACCTGCTCTGAGCCTGGGGAAAACGTGGCATCCTGGCTCCGAGTCATCATCCTCCGGGGAGACTCAGGCACCAGAGGGAAGCGCTCGGGCCGGCCCTCGGAGCCGGGGACAGGGGAGCTGGTCAGCCCGAAGGAGGCATCCAGGTCGGCCAGGGATTCCATCTGCTGGAAGCCCCAGAGCCCCACCTTCCTCATGCACTGTGAACATGTTATCAGGGAGAGCTGCACGGGCTCCAGAGCAGAACTGGGCAGGAACAGAAAAGAAAGGGCGTTTTTGCAGAGGGTCACATTTCCAAGGGCCTAAGCACAATGGTCGGCGAGTGTGCGTAACCTCAGCGAGCAGATCTCTGTAACGGCCGGTGGACGGGGAACCACCTCCGCCAGGGCCCCTGTCCTCTGATCTCAGGACCCAACTTCATCACCTCTCACATATTTCCTCTGGAAAGACCCAGGCCTCTTAGTGTGTGCTCTATGGCCAGACTGTTTTAAAGGTGTGCTTTCGAAATTTCTCCTGTCCCTTTTAAAAGTTTTTTCCTTGTAAATGAAAAATACTCCTTAAGCTACCACAGAAAGCATATTTAGAGTAAATCCAAATCGGTCTGACAGTCTTCTGTCTCAGAAGACTCTGTGCCAAAGTGAGCAGCTGGAATGGAAACACCGGCTTGGGGCCAAGAAGAGTCCAGCTGGTGTTTCCTTGGGTAGTTTTTATCAATTAAACTGGTTTTTCCTTTTTAAAACTAATAAGGAGCTTCACCACTTATAGGAACACAAATTCCCAGCTGGGAAGTGATAGTCCAGGTGTGTTCAAGAATTCCTGAGTTGTGGGAGTTCCTGTCGTGGCTCAGTGGTTAGTGAACCTGACTAGCATCCATGAGGACAAAGGTTCAATCCCTGGCCTTGCTCAGTGGGTTAAAGATCCATCATTGCCATGAGCTGTGGTGTAAGCTGCAGGTGCAGCTTGGATCCTGAGTTGCTGTGGATGTGGTGCAGACAGGTAGCTACAGCTCTGATTCAACCCCCAGCCTGGGAACCTCCATATGCCACGAGTGCAGCCCTTAAAAAAAAAAGGACCAAAAAGACCCAAAAAAAAAAAAAAAAGAATTCCTGAGTTCTAATTCTCATTGTTACTAATTCTTATTGTCCCCCCTCCACCCCCTTAGCTTTTCTTTTTTACTGTTTTTCTCACAGGAAACACCATGTGATCGCCACATACTATGAGTGACTGACATATATGGGGAAAGAATGTCGTCGCAGTTCATGTTCCCAGGCAAGCTCACTAACCTACACGCCCAGCCACACACGGAAAGAATACAGGCAGTGACGTGGACTTGGATGTCAGAGCCTAATTTGATTGCAGTTTTTCTCTCATCAGTTCGATGATCAAGTTCATCTTCAAGCAGGTGCAGGAGAAGAGTGATCTTGTCTTCTGTCAAGCACTACAAAGGAACCAAGATGAAAGACTTAAAGTTTCAACCACCATAAAAAGAGGTGACAGATAACGATGTACCCAGATGGTACAAAGCAAAAATCATGAAAAAAACCGACAAACATGAAGGCAATTCTCTTTATTGGAGAAGACTGACTTCTAGTACAGGCTAAGGTCATCACACACAAGCTTGGTGAACTGCCCTGGGTCGGCTGATTGAGAAATGGAGCAGTTTTCCTAGAACTACCACATCTTCACACTAACTTTAAAACCTGTAAACTTCAAACCCAAATAATGACAACGGACTACTGTTTATTTCTTGGTCTGACAATGAATTTACTTTTTATTTATTTTTTTGTGGTCTTTTTAGGGCCACACCTGCAGCATATGGAGGTTCCCAGGCTAGGGGTTGAATCGGAGCTACAGCTGCCAGCCTACACCACAGCCACAGCCACAGCCACGCCAGATCTGAGCTGCACCTGTGACCTACACCACAGCTCACAGCAAGGCCAGATCCTTAACCCACTGAGTGAGGCCAGGCATAGAACCTGCATCCTCATGGATACTAGTCTGCTACCACTGAGCCACGAGGACGGGAACTCCTGAATTTACTTTTGACACAGCAAAAGAGCTTATTACAGCCTTTATTTCTGTTCTAAGAATAATAAAGAACTATGACAGGGTGAAAAAAATTTGCTTTGGCTCAGGGACAGGGGGACATTTATAACAGGAATCAGACGTTAACAGTTTGGTGCTAAAATCTATAGTAGCCTCTCATCTTAAAAAAGGCACCCTCTTGTCATTAAAATAAATGCATCATGCTGGTGAAAACTGAAGGCTAGTGCATGCTAGACAGGACAACTCACCATAGTTTTTAAGTCCTCTGGCCTCAGGGAAGGAAGCTGGAGGTCCAAGTGACAAAGGCTTTGAAAACGATCTAAGAATTCACTAACAAGAACACCAGGCTCATCCAAAGGCAACATCCCAAATCGATCTGCGCAAAAAGTAAACTGGGAGATTACGTGGGTGCAAATCGTAAAAATTAAAAGCATGTATAGAACAAAAGAAATGCAAAATTGATAAGATGATGACATTGAGAGATTCCTCATTTTTTTGATAGGGCTGTGATGATACTTTTGTGATTACATTTAAAAAGCAGTCTCAGGAACAGTTTCTCAGGAGCAGTCAGGTCTAAGCTGAATTTTTTTTTCTGGTCTTTTTTTTGCCATTTCTTAGGCCGCTCCCATGGCATATGGAGGTTCCCAGGCTAGGGGTCTAATCGGAGCTGTAGCTGCCAGCCTACACCAAAGCCACAGCAACGTGGGATCCAAGCCATGTCTGCAACCTACGCCACAGCTCACAGCAACGCTGGATCCTTAACCCACTGAGCAAGGCCAGGGATCGAACCCGCAATCTCATGGTTCCTAGTCGGATTCGTTAACCACTGAGCCACGATGGGAACTCCTAAGCTGAATCTGAAAAATTAACAACAGTGTGTAAAAGTAAAGCCCTAAATGGAGTTCCCTGGCAGCTGGGGGGGTGGAGGGAGAAATAAATCCCTCTGATGGCACATCTGGGGAATTCTAAATAGTTTCACAGGGTTAGAACACAGTACTCCTGTGGGGAGACTTGGCAAAGATAAGGTTAAAATACAGAGACAGGAGTTCCTATCATGGCGCAGTGGTTAACGAACCCGAGTAGGAACCATGAGGTTTCAGGTTCAATCCCTGGCCTCACTCAGTGGGTTAACGATCTGGCCTTGCCGTGAGCTGTGGTGTAGGTTGCAGACGCGGCTTGGATCTGGCATTGCTGTGGCTGTGATGTAGACCGATGGCTACAGCTCCAATTAGACCCCTGGCCTGGGAACTTCCATATGCCACAGGAGCAGCTCTAATAAAGGCAGAAAGACACACACACACACACACACACAAAAAAAAAAAAAGTTAAAAATAAGGAGTTCCAATACCAGCATTTTTAGCAACATGGCTGAACCTAGAAATTATCATGCTAAGTGAGGTCAGCCATACAATGAGACACCAACATCAAATGCTTTCACTGACATGTGGAACTGAAAAAGGACAGACTGAACTTCTTTGCAGAATAGATGCTGACTCACAGACATTGAAAAACTTATGGTCTCCAGAGGAGACAGTTTGGGGCGTGGGGGAATGTGCTTGAGTTGTGGGATGGAAATCCTGTGAAATTGGACTGTTATGATCATTATACAACTACAGATGTAATAAATTCATTTGAGTAATAAAAAAAAGTGGGAAAAAATAAATAAATAAATCAGGAGTTCCCATCGTGGTGCAGTGGAAACGAATCCAACTAGGAACAATGAGGTTACAGGTTCAATCCCTGGCCTCACTCAATGGGTTAAGGATCTGGCATTGCCATGAGTTGTGGTGTAGGTCGAAGATTCGGCTCAGATCTGGCATTGCTGTGGCTCTGGCATAGGTCAGCGGCTACAGCTCCAATTGGACCCCTAGCCTGGGAACCTCCATGTGCCACAGGTGCTGCCCTAAAAGCATAAAAGACAAAAAAAAAGTTAAAAATAAAAGAGATACTTTCTATATTCAAGGGCTATAAAATACTCTTTAAGAGTTTATCAGGAGTTCCCGTCGTGGCACAGTGGTTAACGAATCTGACTAGGAACCATAAGGTTGCAGGTTCGATCCCTGGCCTTGCTCAGTAGGTTAAAGGATCTGGCGTTGCCATGAGCTGTGGTGTAGGTTGCAGACGCGGCTCGGATCCTACATTGCTGTGGCTCTGGTGTAGGCTGGTGGCTACAGTTCCGATTCGACCCCTAGCCTGGGAACCTCCATATGCTGCGGGAGAGGCCCTAGATAAAGCAAAAACAAAAACAAACAAAAACAAAAAACAAAACAAAACAAACAAACAAAAGAGTTTATCAAATTATTTACAGTTGTTGCAGGTAATCAAATGTGTCAACATACACATCATTGGAAGTTTCCTGGTAGCTCAGTGGCTTAATGATTTGACCTTGTCACTGCTGTGGCGTGGGTTTGATCCCTGGCCTGGGAACTTCTACATGCCAGAGGCATGGCCGAGAAAAACAAACAACAAAAAACACCTGTCATTGATTTTTTTTTAAAAGATTCAATTGTTTTACTAGAAAAGTCAGGTTATAAAAAACTAAAATTAATGAGAAAGTTGTGGACTTTAAGAAATCAAGTTAGGACTGGAGGTCCCATTGTGGCTCAGTGGTTAACGAATCTGACTAGGAACCAAGGTTGTAGGTTTGATCCCTGGCCTTGCTCAGTGGGTTAAGGATCCAATGTTGCCATGAGCTGTGGTGTAGATCGAAGACAGGGCTTGGATCTAGCGTTGCTGTGGTTCTGGCATAGGCTGGCAGCAACAGCTCTGATTAGACCCCTAACCTGGGAACCTGGGTATGCCACAGGAGTGGCCCTAGGAAAAAAAAGACAAAAAGACAAAAAAAAAAAAAAAAAGAAAGAAAGAAAGAAAGAAATCAAGTTAGGATTAACAATAAAAAGAAAACTTGTTCTGATGACCAGTGGCTCTAGTTTAATAAAACTTGGGAGAAGAAACCAAATTCCAACACCTTTCCGATCATCTTCTAATGCAGGGTTTGGTCTGACTGTTACAACCCTAAGAAAGCACCAGAGAATACCTATGACAGTAAAAGAGTGAACAGAGAAGAAATTAAGCCCATCAGGAAAAACATCTTTTTTTTTTCTTTTTTCTTCTTTTTAGGGCTGTACCTATAGTATATGGAAGTTCCCAGGCCAGGCGTCGAATCGGAGCTGCAGCTGATGGCCTACATCACAGCCACAGCTCCATATCCAAGCCCCGTCAGTGACCTACACTATAGCTTGCAGCAATGCTGGATCCTTAACCCACTGAGTGATACCAGGGATCAAACCTGCATCCGCGTGGATACTAGTCAGGTTCTTAACCTGCTGAGTCACAATGGGAACTCCAGGAAAATGTCTTAAGTTTTAATTGTATATTTTACAATTAATGCATATGTATATTTTGCCTACTTTAAAGCATTTGATATGCTCAAAAGAATCAGTCCTGAAAAATTAGCAACTGTAGTTTAAAATGTGTACAGGGATTTAATTTAGTTTGTAATTATTGGTAAATGTTAGAAAAAAATTACCTTCACAATTTCACTAGGTATGTTTAATAAATTCAAGCATTAAGTATTTATACTTGTGGGTGTTCCTTTCTCCACACAAGTCTCTTGAATGTTAAAAAATCAAATCGAGGGATGATATAATTTGGTCATATTTGAAATCTATCTAGGAGGTAGAATGGACAGGACCAGCTGGTGGTGACAAGGAAGGCATCAAAGGTTCTGGCTAAGACAACTGGACGGGGAGGTCAGTACCATGAACCAAGATGGAAACAACATAAGATGTGAACAGGAGTTCCCACTGCAGCACAACTGGATCGCCAGCACCTCTGCAGCCCTGGGACACAGGTTCGATCCCTGGACAGGCACAGTGGGGTTAAGGGTCAGCACTGCCACAGCAGCAGTGTAGATCACAACTGCAGCATAGGTCACAACTGCAGTGTAGGTCAAGTTGCAACTCAGATCTGATCCCTGGCCCAGGAACTTCATGTGCAGCAGAGCAGCCAAAAAAGGAAAAAAGTGAATAAAGTTTAAAGTATTAGATGAAGAAAGTATTAGAAGTAATTAGAAGTACTTAAGTATTAGATTAAATATTTAAGTATTATGAGAAATCAGTTTTGTATAACATAGTTTGAGTTCCAGGCACCTGGAAGATACTAAGTGGAAATGTTTTGAAAGTAGTTGAAAATATAAGTTCAAAAGCGAGGTCTCAAGAGAAGTCAGAAACCTGTAAGTCGGTGCTAGCTGAAATTATGAATGGGATCAAGAAAATATACTGTACAACATGTGAAATATAGCCAATGTTTTACAGTAACTGTAAATGGAAAGTAACCTTTAAAAACTGCATAAAAATTTTAAATGCAAAAAAAAGTAAAATGTATAGTAGCAAGAGTTGGGAACCACCGACAGAGGCCTGGGCAGACAAAGAATCTATCTCCGCCCTCAGTGCACCAGACAGAAATAGTCAAATCCTCTCAGGACTGAGTTATGTTATACTCTACGGCAAGACAGCCAGGCCACCAGCAGGAAAGCCTTGTGATGCAGCCATTTTCACTTTAAAAATAATTTCTTAATAATTCCTTTTCTATCACCTCCTCATTTATCAGTTTATGGCACTCTATGGTCACTTTCAATCTAATCTTTCCTCTCAGTAGTCATTCCTGGAATATTCCTGGGCATCAGTGACCCTGGAATTAGCCTGAGCTGCCCTACTGAAATAAAAAACATACCTGTATGGCACTGATTTCTGGTCAAGCATGAAATACATGGGTTAATAGTGCTGCTTTGTAACCATGAGTCCAGAGAGTTTTGCACATGGTCTTGGTGAGCCCCCAGAGGGCTCTGCTATTGAGGTTGGTTATTCAGCAAAAATACGCCTTTGGGACCAGCAAATTATAAACAAATCCCACTTCAGACTACACGTTGGAATCCCTTGTTCTGAAGTGTCTTGTGAACACATGAGTGGTTCCTGATTCAAGAGTGAGGGTGTGCTGCCACATTCCTTACATAGTAAGGAAAGAAGGGCCTTTCCAGACCCGCTGCCATGCGGCAGTCTTTGGTTGTGATGATACCCTTCCTTCAATATTACTGACAAATATCATGTGGCTTTACTGTAATAAACTGTGGATTTCTAGTCACTCTCGCGTGGGGTCCTATAGGTCTCCTTTATGTTATTTATTTTGTGGCTGCACCTGTGGCACATGGAGGTTCCAGGGCCAGGGATCCAAGCCACTGCAGTGACAATGTGGGATCCTTAACCCACTGCACACAAGAGAACTCCCCTGTGAGTCATTAGTGCCATTACTGTGCCAGGAAGCCTGGGTAGAATGTGGGGTGGTTTACTCTGGTAGGAAAAGCAGAGTATGAAATCAGATACAACCATGGTTATGGCTCCTCACTAGTTGGTTTTAAGAGTCCTTCTTGAAAAGGGCAAGTAGAAAGGAAGGAAAAGAAACTTCAAAGACTAGATTTTCACAAAGAAATGCAGGAGTTCCTGTCATGGCTCAGCAGTAATGACTAGTATACATCAGGACACAGGTTCAACCCCTGATCTTGCTCAGTGGGTTAAGGACCTGGCATTGCCATGGTCACAGACATAGCTGGGATCCTGTGTGGCTGTGGCTATAGTGTAGGCTGGTAGCTGTAGCTTTGATCTGAACCCTAGCCTGGCAACTTCCAGCGCAGCCCTAAAAAAAAAAAAAAAAAAGAGAGAGAAAGAGAGAAATTTGATGACCAAGAAGAAATGGGAAATGGAAATCTTGGAAGTAAGTACCTGGAGAGGGGCTGTCTGGCCAGAAACAGAACTTCTCATGGGCAGTACACAAGGCTTTCTTCAGCTCAGCACATCGTTCCTTATCTGAAAACCATATAAGAAGCAATACCTTAAAAAACACTGGACAGATTCAAAAGTCAAGGGCCAAGAGCCTTTTAGAGTACAGGTAGAACTAAAAATAAAAATAACTAAGAGAGGAGTTCCCGTCGTGGCACAGTGGTTAACGAATCTGACTAGGAACCATGAGGTTGCAGGTTCGATTCCTGGCCCTGCTCAGTGGGTTAAGGATCCGACGTGGCTGTAAGCTGTGGTGTGGGTCACAGACGCGGCTCGGATCGCGCGTTGCATGGCTCTGGCTTAGGCCAGTGGCTACAGCTCCGATTAGACCCCTAGCCTGGGAACCTCCATATGCGGAGGGAGCGGCCCAAGAAATGGCAAAAAGGTGAAAAGACAAAACAAAACAAAAAAACAACAAAAAAATTAATAGAATTTTTAAAGATATGAAATTAGCAACTCTATCATCTTAATATTTTTGACAAAACAAGTTCTAAATCAAGATTCTGAGATCAATTACAAAGGAGATAACATATATCTTATGAGGCAGGGCATTTCCAAGTGTAAGCCTTCATAAAAGTCCTGTCTCTTAACCTAAGCATAAACTTTGGAACCATAAAATAAACATACTGCTGTTAGTTTCCCAGACAACATAAAAGTAGGTTCACTCTAAAGTGGCTGAGCTTTTTAAAAAAGGGCAATGACTGAAGCTAATCATTAAGGTGAAGACAATCACAAATTCAATGTTATAAATAAGAAGTTCACATTCAAACACAAGTCACTGGTCTTTTCGGAAAACTAGTATAGATACCTTTTGAATATGGAGAAAAATGTAATTTGTACTTTATACTTACATCTGTCAAAATCAAAAGCTGGTTGTAAAGTGGCACAGAGAAAAGCTTGACAGCTGGAGCACTTCAGCATATCACATTCAACTGTGACCCAGCCGTATTTCGCACAGACCAGTGGAGAGAGCTCAGGGGGCTTACCTGCCCATTTCAAAGAGTATTCGTGTTAAGAAAAACAACACTGCAAGTACATTAAAATGAACAAGTCCTAAATCAAAACTTTAAGTCACTCTTCATGAATATAGGAATAAGCACATTAAATTAAGAGGGAGAGCAGGGAGTTCCTGTTGTGGCTCAGCGGATTACAAACCCAATTAGTACCCATGAGGATGCAGATTCAATTCCTGGCCCCGCTCATTGGGTTAAGGATCTGGTATTGCTGTGAGCTGTGGTGCAGGTCGAAGACATGGCTTGGATCCTTCGTTGTTGTCGCTGTGGTGTAGGTTGGCAGCTGGAGCTCCGATTTGACCCCAGCCCAGGAACTTCCATATGCCGCAGATGAGGCCCTAAAAAGAAAAAAAAAAACGCAATAAGAAGCCAAGAAGCCCTATGTATTTTATATATTTAAAATTTTGGGGGGGAACCATGAGGTTGTGGGTTCAATCCCTGGCCTTGCTCAGTTGGGTTAAGGATCTGGCATTGCTGTGAGCTGTGGTGTAGGTCGCAGGTGCGGCTCAGACCCCACATTGCTATGGCTCTGGTGTAGGCTGGAGGCTACAGCTCCAATTCGACCCCTAGACTGGGAACCTCCATGTGCCACGGGTACGGCCCTAAAAGGACAAAAAAAAAAAAAAAAAAGTTTGTTTTTTTTGTTTTTTTTTTTGGCTGCGCCTTCAGCATGCAAAAATTCCTGGACCAGGAATTGAACCATGCCACAGCAATGACAATGCCAGATCCTTAACCCGCTAAGCCTCCAGGGAACTCCTAAAATGCCTATTTTTAGGACAGAGTATAGAAGCCATTCACCTCTGCTTGATGTGAAATACTAGGGATCTGAAAACACCAGTAAAAGCACTGGGATAGGCTTGTGCAATAAGAGATGGTGAAGGTTAAACAAGCAGAAATATTTTATCCTTCATCTATGCTCTCCTATCTCCTATTTTACTGACTTTATCCTTCAGAAGGTAAAATTACCTTCTGAAGAATGGTCAGTAAAATTAATAATATCTATTATTCCTCCCTGCCCCACATGGGTTACATACTTTTTGTGTATGTGTGAACACATGTGCATAGATGGTATGTGTTTTATTTTTTAATTTCTACTTTTTTTTTTTAGGGCTGTACCCGCAGCATATGGAAGTTCCCATGCTAGAGGTCGAATCAGAGCTACAGCTGCCAGCCTACGCCAGAGCCTAAGCAACACAGGATCCAAGCCACATCTGAGACCTACACCACAGTTCAAGGCAACGCTGGGTCCCTGACCCACTGAGCGAGGCCAGGGATCAAACCTGCATCCTCATGGATACTAGTCAGATTCACTTCTGCTGAGCCACAATGGGAACACCAGTATATGTGTTTTAAATAGGCTAAGAACATTAAGAGTGGCTATAAGATTATGTGCCTGAGAAAATGTCCTGGAACATTTATTGATCTTTAATATTCAATACTCAGCTTTTTCTATTTTATCTATAGAATTCCTGTTTTATAGAGCACAGGAAAAAGAAAAGATAAACCATGAAAGATGCAGGAAAGTTCTATATTTTTAAACAAGATATGGGAATTTGAAAATATTCCATTAAGAGCAAAGGGAGGACAGAAGACTAAAAACAGAACCTAAGTATAAATGTTAAAGGAGCTGGGATTGTGTAGAGTGAAAGTAACAGAATTAATTAACTAGCTTAAGTTAAATAACTATCACATCCAAAGTGGAGATCAATTTATTTCCAATGGGAACAAAAAAGAACAAAAGGAAATGATTTAAATTTTTTCTTTAAAAAAAAAAAAAATGGGAGTTCCCATTGTGACTCAGTGGTTAACGAATCCGACTAGGAACCATGAGGTTTTAGGTTCGATCCCCGGCCTTGCTCAGTGGGTTAAGGATCCCGCGCTGCTGTGAGCGGTGGTGTGTCTGGTGTAGATTGCAGACGCGGCTTGGATCTGGTGTTGCTGTGGCTCTGGCGTAGGGTGGTGGCTATGGTTCCGATTGGACCTCTAGCCTGGGAACCTCCATATGTCGTGGGAACGGCCCAAGAAATGGCCGTTTTTCTTTTTTAGTCTTTTGTTTTTTTAGGGCCGCACCTGTGCAGCATATGGAGGTTCCCAGGTTAGGAGTTGAAGTGGAGCTGCTGCCGCCGCCCTACCAGAGCCATACAATGCCAGATCTGAGCTGCGCCTGTGACCTACACCACAGTTCACAGCAATGCCAGATCCTTAACCCACTGATCAAGGCCAGGGATGGAACCCACAACCTCATGGTTTCCGCTGCACCATAACGGGAACTCCAATTTTAAATATATCAATATCAGGAATTAATCCAAGGAAAAGCACTAGAAGAAGCTTAAAATACCTTCCCCCTCTGAGTAATTCAGTTCTAAAGCCATTAGGTGGTAAGGCAGAGGCTGAGCCAGGCGGTTGGGGGGTGACAATTCAGCACAGGGTGTCAAAACTCAAGTTGGGGGGAAAAGAAAAGCTCAAGTTGGGTAAAGAGGGAATCCACGTGGGGGGGCCACCTTGGGGTGCTGGAGCCAAGTGGGGTGTAAAGAGCATCTACATGGGGCTCCCACTCACCAAAGTGGGGTGTAAAGAGCATCTACATGGGGCTCCCACTCACCAAATCAGGGACAAGTGAAATCTCAAAATATGTAATGATAATAATGGGTTATAAACCTCTGAATAAAAGGAAACACCATGAGCCCATGTGGCCACAAATAAATAACAAAGTTTGATGAGGAATATGATATACACATAGTTTCAAAGCACATCCCACAAAACAGTTTAATTACAAAGGAGGAAAGAATTACTTTACTGACAGATATTCCCTTAATCAACTAATCAAAATGATCATCCCTGGTAAAGGAATAGATTAAAATCCTATGCCACGTGACAGGATGCAATGAGAACAGAACACTGCTTCTGTGATACCCTGCATAACCCGAGTCTAATCACCAAGAAACACTGGACAAATGCAAACTGAGATATGCTCTACAAAACAAGCAGCCTATAATTTTCAAAAGTATTAAGGTTATGAAATTCAAGGAAAAACGGAGGATTCGAAAATGGATTCTTTTGCGATAAAGAACCTTAATAGGACAACTGATGAAATAATTATGGTCTGAGGGCTAGAAGGCAGTAATTTATTATGGGAATTACCCAATTTTGACGGTTTCACTGTGTTTATGTAAGAGAAAGTCCTTGTTTGTGGGAAATACTTGGGGTAATGGGGTATTACTTCGGCAACTTACTTTTAAGTACTTCAAAGGAAGTTCTTTATAACCTGTGCAACCCTTCTGTAAGTCTGTACTTGCTTTAAATTAAAAAACAACAACACTCTAGGAGTTCCCGTCGTGGCGCAGTGGTTAACGAATCCGACTAGGAACCATGAGGTTGCGGGTATGGTCCCTGCCCTTGCTCAGTGGGTTGACGATCCAGCGTTGCTGTGAGCTGTGGTGCAGGTTGCAGACGCGGCTCGGATCACGCATTGCTGTGGCTCTGGTGTAGGCTGGTGGCTACGGCTCCGATTAGACCCCTAGCCTGGGAATCTCCATATGCCGCGGGAGCGGCCCAAGAAATAGCAAAAAAAGACAAAAAAACAAAAACAAACAAAACACTCTAGCAAATAGAAGATGGCAAAAGTGATGTGACGTCAATCGAGGGTAGGTCACAAAAACAATCTAACTTCTATCTTGCTCTCTCTCACTTGCCCACCCTGACTGAAGCCCACTGCCATGTTGTGAACTGTCCCCGTGGCGTGGCGAGGGCCATGGAACAAGCAACATAAGGAGGTTTCCAGCCAAAAGCCAGTATAGAACTAAAACCCTCAATCTAATTGCCATTAGGAAATTAATCCTGCCAAAAACCACATGAGTGAGCTTTGAAAGTGGATCGTTTCCTAGCCTAGCCCTGAGGTGACTGCAGCCTGACAGAGACCCTGAACCAGAGAACTCAGCCATTCTGTGCCTAGATTCCTCAGCTACAGAAACTGTGAGGTAATAGGTGTTTGGGATTTTAAGCTGCCAAATGTTAGGGTAATTTCTTATGCAACCATGGACCCAGAGGAAAATCTTAATTAAAAGAGGAAGAAAGTGTAGTATTATCTCAGAAAACATTAGGTTTGCATGCCAAGAGCCTCACACTATAATCCTGGCTCTTGCTAGCAAGTTGATCCTGGGTAAGTCACATAACCCACCTGAAACTATTTCCTCTTCTATAAAATGAGAATAATAATATTTATTTTCATACATTTAAGATGAAGCTCGGTTGTGACAATATATGTGAAAACATACTACACATGAATGTCAGTTATTATTCCTTCTCTCAGGTTCTTAGTTTTTTCTTCTGTAAAAAAGAAAAGGTTTGATTTCAAATGTCCCTTTGAGGGATATCATTTTATTTTATTTATTTATTTTTTGGCTTTTTTAGGGCCACACCTGTGGCATATGGAAGTTCCCAGGCTAGGGGTCAAATTGGAGCTACAGCTGCTGGCCTACACCACAGCCACAGCAACACCAGATCCAAGCCACATCTGTGACCTACACCACAGCTCATGGCAGCGTTGGATCCTTAACCCACTGAGTGAAGCCAGGGATCAAACCCGCAACCTCATGGTTCCTAGTCAGATTCTTTAACCACTGTGCCACAACAGGAACTCCAAGGGATGACATTTTAGAACACTACTTTACCTTAAAAATTCCTTACCAAGTTTAATTCTAAGAATGAAAACATAAGAATATGTTATTATGCCTGAAAGAATAATTCCAGGAGCAGGCAGAAAGTGCAACTCACGTGAACCAAAAAAGGATATAGAAAATGTTTCCACTCTGCTAAAGAAGGCTTCTTTGCTTGTAGATTCCAACGGAGGTTCTTCTGCTTGGGGTGATCCATTAACTGGCTGGAATGTGGCAGATGTGTCCTTTCTAAAACAAAGTGGAAGAACTACTGGTAATCCTTTCAAGGCATCACTTTGCCTAACTATTTTGTATCTAGCTTCTCTGCACATCATATCATCAGTCACAGCACATTGGATTTTAGACTTTCTAAATACTATTAATCCTGTAATTTCTCTGCTTAGCATTTTCAATAGTTTCACAATACTTACAGGTAGAATGCAAATTCTTCAGTCTGGCGTTCAAATCTCTTTACAGTTTGGCTGTAACTAAGTTTCAAGCAATTTCTTCACCATGCTCCACTAATCCTATACTGATTAGCAAACTGTTCTACCTCATTCACTGTTCTCCAACAGCATTTTGCATAACTTTCATAAACACAAAATAAGACCCGAGTCTTCTATGCATAATACAATTTGAACCACCTTAGAAATGTAACTTAAGTAACAGCAGAAAACAACAGTTTGGATATTTCTACCTGGATTGATCCTTGATACCCACCCCTCCCCAAAAAGAATTTGAAAATTTAAACCAAAGTAAAGAGTTCTAGGTTATTTCATGAAAAAATTCAAGGAGGAAAAGCCCAGCAAAACAATTCTTTTATTTTCAGTGAAAGGCATTTCAACAGTGCCTGGGAAGGGTAGAGAGAGGAATTGCTAAAGACAAAAATAATTTTGATAAAAGTAGGGTTACACCAACTATTATAACTAGAAAGAAAGTAATTTATTTATTTATTTATTAATTTTTGTTTATTGTCTTTTTGCCATTTCTTGGGCCACTTCCACGGCAGGGGTCCAATCGGAACTGTAGCCGCCAGCCTACACCAGAGCCACAGCAACACAGGATCCGAGCCGTGTCTGCAATCTACACCACAGCTCACAGCAATGCCAGATCCTTAACCCACTGAGCAAGGCCAGGGATCAAAGCCGAAACCTCATGGTTCTTAGTTGGATTCGTTAACCACTGAGCCACGACGGGAACTCTTAGAAAGAAAGTAATTTACACTAAGAATCTTTCTGGGAGTCAGAGAGAGCCCGAGAGATGTGTGGTTCTTGGAAAAAAACTCAGAGGATCCATAAACTTGGATGGAAAAAAAAATGACATTTTAGTAATCTCTAACTGAAATGTAGCATTTCCTTCCATTATGAAGGAAGGTAGTTTTATTTTACTTTATTTTATTATTATTATTATTATTATTATTATTGTCTTTTTGCCATTTCTTGGGCTGCTCCCGAGGCATATGGAGGTTCCCAGGCTAGGGGTCGAATTGGAGCTATAGCCGCCAGCCTACACCAGAGCCACAGCAACACAGGATCAGAGCCGAGTCTGCAACCTACACCACAGCTCACGGCAATGCCGGATCCTTAACCCACTGAGCAAGGGCAGGGACTGAACCCGCAACCTCATTGTTCCTAGTTGGATTCATTAACCACTGAGCCATGACGGGAACTCCTGAATGAAGGTAATTTTAAAAAGCCATAGTAGGAGTTCCCGCTGTGGCACATTGGAAATGAATCTGACTGGTATCCATGAGGATGCCGGTTGGATCTCTGGCCTCACTCAGTGGGTTAAGGATCCAGTGTTGCCATGAGCTGTGGTGTGGGTCACAGACGTGGCTAGGATCTGGTCTTGATGTGGCTGTGGTGTAGGCCTGCAGCTGCAGCTCCAATTGGACCCCAAGCCTGGGAACCTCTATTTGCCGCGGATGTGGCCCTAAAATGACAAAAATAAAGTAAATCAGCAGAACCTGTAAATTTGTCACCAATGGAAATCATAGATATTTTGTCACATTATGTTTGTTGCACATGTTTTGAAATACTGTTTATGCTCATCACTATTTCAAAATTACGGTAGACAAAAGACCTATTACTAGACATTACTTAACTCTTGAATAATGAGGCATTTACTGCATCTTTTTTTCCTCTTTTACTACCTTGATAACTGTATTCCAACGTAATTGGTTTCTTCATAATCCTAAATAATTTACTTTATGCGTTTAAAAATTAAAAATAAAATTCTGAGACGGGGTTCATAAACTATACCAGGCTGCCAAAGGTGTCTGAGGCTTAAAACAGGTTAAGAAGCTAACATCAGTTAGCGGTCCTCTCCCCCCACCCCCCACTTGTCTTAGAGCAAAACCGCGCCCCAGGTGCAGAATCCAGTACTTCCCAAGTAGAAGATTAAAGCTAACTAAGCAAAGCAACCCCAGGGTCTTTAAGATACCAGGGCGAAGCCATCCCCCCCGCCCGAGTTACAGACCTAGGGTATTCCCCTCCCTGCCCAAGGTCCCCCAAACCCTCTCCAATCTGCCGTTGAGAGACCCAGGGTGGACTCGCGGACTCACGCTTCGGCGCTTCCCTCTTCTGGGGCAATCCCCTCATCTATCAGCTGCCGAACTTTTTGGGGAGTCCCTTCTGGGGAGCGAACAATTGCACTCCAATTTTTTTCGACCCCCGCGGCAAACGCTGGCCCCTCACTGGGCGCCGCCATCTTGGTCCGTTGCCGAGTTGTTTCCCGCGGGTGTGAAGGCTCAGGAACTTCCGTTCTGGGTGGTTAAGATCCTCCCTTCCAGGCTGCCGCCCACGCGTTTGCCCAAGGGACTTGCCTTGTCTGATCGCGGGGCGCAGCTTTACTTGGCCATTTTAGACCGGAGATAAACCCTTATTTTAAAATGAGGTTAGCCATCACAAGAGGACTGTGATGAAACACCAAGATTAGTCGTTTCCTTTATGCAGGAGCATATTTGGGTTGATAAGAGTTTTTGGGTTTTTTTAAGTCTTTGTTTTATTTACTTTTTCAGGGCCCCACTTGCGGCAAATGGAGGTGCCCAGTCTGGTGTCCGATTGGAGCTGCAGCTGCTGGCCTACACCCCCAGCCACAGCAACGCCACATCTTAGCCGAATCTTCAACCTATACCACAGTTCACGGCAAAGCTGGGTCATTAACCCACTGAGGGAGGTCAGGGATCAAACCTGTGTCCTGGATAAGGGGTTTTAGAGCACTGTCTCTCCGAGTCCAGCAAGGGTGATGGGCCCAATTTAGTCTTAATTAACTCAAGGCCCTCCTAAGTTTATCTTTTTGTATATGAGGAAATGGCAACTGTAACTTTAGTAAAGAATTTAGAATCCTTCTTAGAAACTGCGTTGTGGATGGGCTCAGAAGTCGCTGGCATTTGATGTTATTGAACACTCTCTCCCCGCTTTGTCCAAAAAATATTTATTGAGGGTGTCCTACTGATGATGCCCTCGGCCCTGGCAATGACAGCAGTGAAAAAAGAAAATGTAGTTCTTAGGGGAGTTGGAAAAAGTTTTCCTAAGTTTTGAGGTTATAAGTGCACTGAATAAGTACCAAGGATATAAAAGAAGGACCTAATTCAGTCTGCAGATTCTCCTGAGCGTATCAGTGCTGAAGTTAAAATAGATGAGATTGTGGGAAAGAGATCTGCCCAGACTCTTCCAACATCCAGACAATATAATCATATAATCAACAGGAAAAGAAGACTGATGTGACTGAGCAATAGGCAAAGATGGAAGTGGGACCACCCCCGACCCTTCCAGCTCACTCTCTGTGTGCTTCCAACTCCAGTAATATTCCCACCCGCAGCGCCTTCAACCTATTCATCTCAGCCTTTCCATTGTTCTCTCATAATTCCACTGTGCTCCATATTTCTTCTGTCCTTAGCCAGCTTCAGTTCATTGCCAATCATCATCATTCCTTTGCAAACTTTGAATATGGACTGAGAATTATTTAGTATTAAAGACATATTAGTTTTGTTATATGTTATTGGCATTGTGATTATGTTTTTGTTTTAATTTTTTGCCCGTGCCTTCAGCACATGAAAGCTCCTGGGCCAGGGGTGGAACCCAGGCCATAGCAGCAACTGAAGCCAGTACAGAATCCTTAACCTGTTGCTGATCCCTAACAAGAGAGCTCTGTGGTTTCAGTTTGGAAAAGTCCTTACTTATATGAGATACATTTTGATGTATAGGTGAACTACTATGATGTCTGGGATTTGCTTTAAAATTCTGAAGAAAAAGAAAATGTGAGGAGGAAATAGATGAAAAAAGATCGCGAAGTGTTTTCAATTATTGGTGTTAAATTATAGACTCGTAGGGGTTTATTACAGTCTTCTTTCTACTATTATGTTTGACAATCTCATAATAAAAAACAAAGTAAATAAGCTAAAAATAACACATTCTCTTAAATGTACCCTCAATTTTTTTTCTTTCTTTCTTGCTTTTTTTTTAGGGCAACACCTAAGGCATATAGAAGTTCCCAGACTAAGGGTTGAATCGGAGCTGCAGTTGCCAGTCTACACCACAGTCACAACAATGCAGGATCTGAGCTTGGTCTGAGACCTACACCACAGCTCATGGCAAGACCGGATCCTTAACCCACTGAGCGAGGCCAGGGATCAAACCCACATCTTCATGGATACTAGTTGGGTTCCTTTCCCAATGAGCCACAAGGGGAACTCCTTTGAACCTTCCTTCCTTTGTAGAACTCACATGGCAAAACCTCAATCGCAATTGAGTTTACTGATCCACCACGATGCTCCTACACCCTGTCAGGTGAATATGGTTAAAGAAAAATGAAGGACGTGTTGATTTGTCTCTCTGTGGTTGGCCTCAGGTGGGTCCTTAATTCTGCCCAGTAATCATATCACATTTCCCTAGGCTACGTTCTCTCCTATGTGCATAGATGATTATTACATATCTCTCTCCTCAAATCTTCCAGGCCTTTTCAAACCCATCCTCTCTGTCGATGCCCTTGTTTCCTATTGCACTTAAAAAATCAAAACAATTAGAAGAAAACTTCCACAAATTTCCACCACCACATCTCCCACCAGCATATAGAGTACTGAGAACTTTTTAAGTTCCCACATTCCCATGGTAATAGCCAGAAATCAGAGCCAGTTTTAAGTCCAATCGATTGATAACTCACCCCAGCAAACAGGCTTTTGCGAGCCCAAAGACAACCCATTGATTCTGGAAATCAGCCAGTCACAGACTCGCTTCAATACACATGCCTCTGAGGGTCAACCAATCAACAATAGTCTCACCCAAGTTACGCTTCTACAGAGAAGGTCAACACACTCAGACCTCTGAAAGTTCAATCCCTAAACTCCCCTCTTTCTCCAAAGCCGATATAAGACGGCTAGTGTGCTCTGCTCTAAACCTGTGCCTGATAAGCATGACTCTCACTGCCTTCAGCAAGCAATAAATTCAGCTTTGTCTTTTCATTTCACGTATTGAGTTTTACCTTCTGATAGTACTTTACCTTTCTTCCTGTTGCTCTAGATCAGTGGTTCTCAAATGGGTGCAGTTTTGCCTCCAAAGGGACATTTGGCGATTTCTGGAAATGTTCTTTCAAGCTACAAATGGGGTGATGGTAGAGGCAGGTGCAGCTGCTAAACCTCTGAGAATGCACAGGACAGCCTCTCACAGCAAAGAATTCTCTCACGTAAAATGTCACAAGTGAGTAGATTGAGAAACCCTGCTGGAGTCTGTGCTCCTATATAAGGCCATCCTTATGCCCTTAACCTAATCCCCGACTCAAGGATGTTTCTGTCCTCTACTGAACGTTCCCGTCAGCATCAAGATATTATTTCTTCCGTCTTAAAACCAAGACAAGGAGTTTCCATGTGACTTGGCAGGATCTGGTATTGTCAGTGCAGTGGGGCTCAGGTTGCTGCTGTGGTGTGAATTTAGTCCCTGGCCCGGGAACTTCTATGTGCTGTAGGCATGGCCAAAAACAACAACAACAAACCCCAAAAAACAAACAAAAACCCCCACCTTCTCTGATTGCAGTTCGTTATCCAGATACAACTCGACCGTTATACTCTTCTTTACAGCAAAAAATTGAAATTCTCCTTGAAAAAATTACCTATCCTGGAGTTCCCGTTGTGGCTCCATGGAAACAAATCTGGACTAGCATTCATGAGAATGCAGGTTCGATCCCTGGCCTCGCTCAGTGGGTTAAGGATCTGGCATTGACGTGAGCTCTGGTGTAGGTCACAGATGTGGCTTGGATCTGGCATTGCTGTGGTTGTGGTGTAGGCCCGCAGCAACAGCTCCGATGAGACCCCTAGCCTGGGAACCTCCATATGCTGCAAGTGTGGCCCTAAAAAAGATTAAAAAAAAAAAAAAAAGGAATAGAAAAGAAAAAAATTACCTATCCTCACTGATTTCAGTACCTTCCATTCTCCCCTCATTCTGTTTGCTTCGGCTTCGATAGCCTCCTTATTAGTCCTGGGACATGACAGATGTAGCCCTGCCTTGAGACATTTGCACTTCCTATTCTCCCTGCCTGGAAGGCTCTTGAGACACCCGAGTGGTTCTCTCCCTCACCTTCTCCAATTCTCTGTGACTTTTTTTTTTCTTTTTTTTCCTTTTCTCATCTTTTCTAGGGCCGCCCCCAACGGCATATGGAGGTTCCCCAGCTAGGGGTCGAATCAGAGCTGTGGCCGCCAGCCTACACCACAGCCACAGCAACACCAGATCCAAGCCCAGTCTGTGACCTACACCACAGCTCATGGCAACGCCAGATCCTTCACCCACTGATCGAGGCCAGGGATCGAACCCACAAACTCATGGGTCCTAGTCGGATTCGTTAACCAGTGCGCCATGATGGGAACTCCTCTCTGTGACTTCTTTTTTTTCTTTTTAGGGCCGCATCCACCTGGAAGTTTCCAAGTTAGGAGTCCAATTGGAGCTACAGCTGCCGGCCTACGCCACAGCCACAGCAACGCCAGATCCAAGCCACATCTGCAACCTACACCACAGCTCATGGCAATACCGGATCCTTAACCCACTGAGTGAGGCCAGGGATCAAACGTGCAATCTCATGGTTCTTAGTTGGATTCGTTTCTGCTGGGCCATGGTGGGAACTCCTCTGTGACTACTTTATTCAAATGTCACCTTCCTCACCCACCTGCATCACTCTATAGAAACTTGCAACTCCTCCCTACCCCACACGGACACCTGGTATTCCTTTTCCACTTACCCTGCCCCCTTCTTCTCTATCGTGTTTATCTTTTCATAGCATGTGTAGTTTTCTTATTATGTTCATTCCTGTCTCTCCCTGTCCCCACTAGAGTATAATCTTTATAATTTTCTCCAGAGTAGGGGTTTTATCTTATTTGTTCATTGCTGTATTCCCAGTGTTTACAACGGTGCCTGGACCAGAGAAGACACTCAATAAATAATTGCTAAATAAATGTATGTAAAACTTCTAAAGGATTTAGACTTTATCCTAAAAGCCAAAAGCAGCCATTGAAAGATTTTAAGGAGTCCGCTTCGTGGCTCAGCGGTTAACAAACCCAACTAAGATCCATAAGGATGCAGGTTTGATCCCTGGCCTGGCTCAGTGAGGTCTTGCCATGAGCTGTGGTGTAGGTCACAGACATGGCTCAGTTCCCACGTTGCTGTGGCTCTGGCGTAGGCCAGTGGCTACAGCTCCGATTGGACCCCTAGTCTGGGAACCTCCATGTGGGAACTTCCATGTGTTGCGGGTGCGGCCCTCGAAAGACAAAACGGCCAAAAAAAAAAAAAAAAAAAAAAGAGAGAGAGAGAGAGAGAGAAAGATTTTAAGTTGCATGAACAGTTGTGCTTTTGGGGAAAAATCACTCTGAAGACTAGGTGATGAGTGGATTGGAGCCAAGAGAGGACATGGAGTGACCATTAGGGGCTTGCAAAAGAAGCACCAGAGGAAGATGGTGATGGGCTCAGATAGCTGGAAGCAGGCAGATTCAAGATACATTTTGGAGCTAGAAACAATGGGCCATAATGATAGGTTATACATAGCAGGTGAGGAAACAGGTTTCAAGGAGGAATCCAAGATTTTGGCCTTTTTGTATACATCTATGTAAATTTACACACGTGTGTTTACACACACACATATAAATGTATATTTGTGTGCATGTTTGTATGTGGCAGACATTTTGTCTTTTTTCTGTTATTTCCCAGTGCCCAGATGTGATAGATACTCTGAAAATGTCAAATTTAATTCCTGAATCAATAAACGCTTTTGAAATTTCCAATTTTCAAAGAGTCACTTGGCAAAGGTGATGCGGAAGAAAGAGTTTTGGAATCCGAGACGGCCCCTCCTCCCACTTCCATGACTAATCTTGTGACCTTGTGACCTTGTGTCGGTGACCTCTGGGTATGAGATTAAGTGGGATAACATCTATGAGAAGTGTTGGCACATAGTAGTAGGTTCTCGGTAAGCGCTAGTTTTCTTCCCAAGCTTTTTGTATAAGTGGTAGAGGCAGTGATGAACCACAAAACCTCCCCCCACTTTCAGGAATTAAGAACCACTTCCGACAGCCACCGGGAGTACCACCAACAGGAAGCCCTTGGCTTTCAGTTCCCTTAGGAGTTATAACTGGAAAGAACCATTTTGCCTGAGGTTATCATTCCCCCTTCCCAAGGGCATCATCTTGCATCCAGAGATTAATCAAGACAGAGGCATAAAAATGTAGGCCCTTCCCCCAACTCTGGATAATGCTGAAGGGCCCCTAGCTTTAGAGTTTCTTACAGAGTCCCCTGGAGGCTCCCTTGAGACTGCATCACAGTCCAGCCTCTCTCCCTGCACAGTTCTGCCCTTTTCCCCTCCTTTCCTTTGTGTTGGTCCCACGTGCCCTCCCCCAAACTTGCATCATGCTAATCACTCTCTCAGGGTCAGCTTGTCCACTTTGTTTGTCCCTGGCAAGCAGACACCTCTGCTGACAGCTCCAGCTATCAGACTGTTGAGCTTTTTTTTTTTTTTTTTAAATGGGAGAATACATTAAGAACTTATGTGGATAAGCTTTTTATGCTAAGTAGGATCTCCCCTCTGAAGAATAAGCCAAACATACTTTTTTGCTAGTACAATTCTTTCATGAAACAGAAAAATGTACCAAACAGCAAAATTTATATTTTTAGTGATAATTTAGGTTCTATACATCATGACAACAGGTTTTTAAGAGGTCAACATTTATCAAACATTTTAATTTCTTATGGGCTACTTTTTTGATATATAGATTACATAACATAAAATTCATCCTTTAATAAAGTGTACACATCATTGGTTTTTAGTTTATTTGCAGAGTTGTGCAACCATCACCACTATCTGATTCCAGAACATTTCATCATTGCAAAAAGAAACTCTGTCCATATCCATCAGCAGTTGCTCTCCATTCCTTCCTTCCCCCAGCTCTTGGCAACACTAGTCTTTTAAGTCCCTGTGGACTTGCCTGTTCTGAACATTTCATATAGGTGGAGTCATGCAACATGAAGCTTCTCGCATGTGGCTTCTTTCACCAAACATGATGTTTTTCAACGTTCGTCTATGTTGTAGCCTGTATTAATACTTCACTCTTCTTTTTTGTTTTGCCCATTCCCACAGCACACAAAAGTTCCCAGGCCAGGGATCAGACGTGTGCCACAGCAGTGGCCATGCTGGTCCTTAATCTGGTGAGCCACCAGGGAGCTCCTTGAGTTGTCTTTATGTTGTTGAGTTTTAAGAGTTTCCTTCTTTCTTTCTTTCTTTCTTTCTTTCTTCCTTCCTTTCTTTCTTTCCTACTTTTTTTGCTTTTCAGGGCCACACCTGCAGCATACGGAAGTTCCTAGGCTAGGGGTTGAACCAGAGCTGTAGCTGCCGGCCTACACCACATCCACAGCAATGCCAGATTTGAGCCATGTCTGTGACCTACACCACAGCTCATTGCAATGCTGGATCCTTAACCGCCTGAGTGAGGCCAGGGATTGAACCTGTGTCCTCATGGATAATAGTCAAGTTTGTTACCACTGAGCCACAACGGGAACTCCTCTTTCTACATTCTTGATATTAAGTCCTTATCAGATGTACGACCTGCAAATGTTTTTTTCCTATTCTGTAGGCTGTCTTTTCACTTTACTGATAATGTTCTTTGATGCATAAATTTTTTTTCCTTCCCATTTATTTATTTATTTTGTCTTTTTGCCATTTCTTGGGCTGCTCCCGCGGCGTATGGAGGTTCCCAGGCTAGGGGTCTAATCGGAGCTGTAGCCACCGGCCTACGCCAGAGCTACAGCAACACAGGATCCGAGCTGCATCTGCGACCTACACCACAACTCACGGCAGCGCTGGATCCTTAACCCACTGAGCAAGGGCAGGTATCGAACCCGCAACCTCATGGTTCCTAGTCGGATTCGTTAACCACTGTGCCACGATGGGAACTCCAAAATTTTTTGATTTTGATGAAATCCCATTTACCTACTTTTTCATTTGTTGCTATGCTTTTGGTTTCATATCTGAGGATCTATTGTCAAATCTAAGATCATGAAGATTCACCTCTATGTTTTCCTCTAATAATTTTATAGTTTTAGCACTCATGTATGTGTAGGTCATTGATCTATTTAGGATTAATTTTTATATATAGTGTGAGTTAGGGTTCTAGCTTGATCCTTTTTTGTTTGTTTTTTGGCTGCACCTGTGGCATGTGGACATTCCCAGGCCAGAGATCAAACTTGCACCACAGCAGCGACCTGAGCCACTGCAGTGACAATACTGGATCCTTAACTCACCAAGCCACCAGGGAACTCCTTTGTCTCTTAATATTTTGATAGCTATATCTTGGTATAATTAGTTTCCTTGGTAATCCTATGCATTTTGTTTTATGTACTGAAAACATTATTCTGAAAAATTATCCATAGGCATCACCACATTGAAAAGTTTCAAAACTCCTGATTTAAGCAGTGAAATGTGCATAGAGAAACCAGAATATTGTTCTGTAAACAAATCTCACAGGGAAATGAAAGTGGGTGGTTTTTTCCAGCCTACTACGTAGTGAGGTCAACAAGGGTGTTCCCAGACCCACTGAGATCTTGACAAATTACATTTCTTATTTAGAGAAATTACGCCTCCCAGCCTCTACTTTTTGTTGTTGTTTTGTTTTGTTCTTAGGGCCGAGCCTGCAGCATATGGCAGTTCCCAGGCTAGGGATGGAATCAGAGTTGCACCTGCTGGCCTACATCACAGACACAGCAATACAGGCTATTAAAAATGAGAATAACAAAATCCTGTTAAAGAAGAATAACAGTGTATCCAATATACCCAAGACATATTGTATAAAAAAACAAAAGCCAGGGGAATGCATTTGGTAAGGTTCCCTTTATGTAACAAACTAAAATAGAAGGGGTCCACTTATATGCAGAGAAAAAAATGATCTGGAAGGAGAGACATCAAACTGTCAACAGTCTTTTGGAGTAGAGAGTAGGATTGGGTGGAGAGTGAAGGGGAGGGTTTCACTTTTCTACATATTCTTTTGTTTGTTTATTTATTTATTTATTCATTCATTCAGGTATGGCTGTTCCTGTGGCATGTGAAAGTTCCTGGATCAGGGATCAAACCCCAGCCACAGCAGTGACAATGCTGGATCCTCAACTCACTGTGCCACAAGGGAACTCCTCTTCCATTTATTGAACATCATACAATGTTTGTATTGATTATTTATTTATTTATTTATTTTTGCTTTTTAGGGCTGCACTCACTGCACATGGAGTTTCCCAGGCTAGGGGTCTGATCAGAGCTGTAGCTGCCGGCCTATGCCACAGCCACAGCAATGCAGGATCTGAGCTGCCTCTGCAACCTACACCACAGCTCATGGCAACGTGGGATCCTTAACCCACTGAGTGAGGCCAGGGATCGAACTCACAACCTCATGGTTCCTTGTCCAATTCATTTCCGCTGCAACACAACAGGAACTCCTGTATTAATTAGTTTTAAATTTTAAGTTTAAGTTAAACGTAGCTATAGTTGGAGTTCCTGTCATGGCTCAGTGGAAACGAATCTGACTAGCATCCATGAGGACACAGTTTCAGTCCCTGGCCTCGCTCAGTGGGTTAAGGATCTGGCATTGTCCTGAGCTATGGAATAAGTCACAGATGCAGCTAGGATCTGGCATTGCTGATCCTGTGGTGTAGGCTGGCAGCCACAGCTCCGACTGAACCCCTAGCCTGAGAACCCCTATATGCTGCTGGTGTGGCCCTGAAAAGACAAAAAAAAAAAAAAAAAAAAAGATAACTATATTCATCCATATAGCTATAGGGCCAATTTTAGGACTATTATGACTTTTAATATTATTTTGTCTCTCTGAGCTGACCAATTAAAAATATTTCCCTCATGGCTCAGCAGATTAAGGATCCAGCATTGTCACTGCTGTGGCTTGGGTTACTGGTGTGGCGTGGGTTTGAGTCAGGCTCAGGAACTGCCACATGCTGTGGGAATGGCCAAAAAAGGCATTTCTTAAGAATCTACTTTGTGTAGTAGACAGCTCACGTTTGTTGTTTATGGTTAGCATCTATTTCTCACAACTAATAGAAGTGGTGTATTAATTAGGATTTTGTTGGCTTCAGGTAACAAACCCAATTTACTCTATCTTGGGAAGGAGAATTTGACAGAATAGTATTTCTTAAAATTGAGTAGTGTTCATTCCATGTTTTAACTGGGTTCATTAATTCTGCTTCAAACAGAAAAAAAAAAAAACCCTCCTCAATGTTGATGAGTTTGTTTAATCAAAATGTTACTTAAATGCATAAATTATTTATAAGCTCCTTATGCTTATAGTTCTTATAAAACATAAAACAGAACACACTTGTAAATTAAATAACCGTAAACTCAAAACAGTTCATATTAATGACATAACTCTGATAAACAATGTTGCTTTGGAGTTCCCGTCGTGGCACAGTGGTTAACAAATCTGACAAGGAACCATGAGGTTGAGGGTTCGATCCCTGCTCGCTCAGTGGGTTAAGGATCTGGCATTGCCGTGAGCTGTGGTGCGATGCTGTGGCTGTGGTGTAGGCCGGTGGCTACAGCTCCAATTAGACCCCTAGCCTGGGAACCTCCATATGCCGCGGGAGTGGCCCAAGAAATAGCAAAAAGACAAAAAAAAAAAAAAAAGTTCCAGTTCAAATTCTCTATTTGGTTGTGTGATTTCGTTTCACTGATGTTAACACATGCAGAGTATGCTTGTTCACATGAGCCTGTCACACCAAAAATATAAAAAGATATTAATAATTTCAAGGCTTTGTTTATTGTTGGAGATCATTCGACTTAAATTTCACAAATCTGTCCCAGACAGCATTCCTCCAACATCAATTTAATGAGATATCAGTTGATATCTTCGGAAAACTGTCTCGTTCTCTTGTTGCTAAGTTAATATTACTTAAATATGCATTAAATGAGTATATAAGCCAATTATTCTGGAATTGGAAACAGGAAATAATATCTGGACTTCAAGTTCAATATTGCAGATGATGCAAGTAAATTGTCTAGTTTTACCCCCAAACTTTCTGTTAGGTTATTGAAGGAAATAAATAAATACTCAAATGACTCACTCAAAGAACTTTAAAAAAGACTGATCATGGGAGTTCCCGTTGTGGCTTGGTGGTTAATGAATCCGACTAGGAACCATGAGGTTGCGGGTTTGATCCCTGGCCTTGCTCAGTGGGCTAAGGATCTAGCATTGCCGTGAGCTGTGCTGTAGGTTGCAGACGCAGCTCGGATCCTGTGTTGCTGTGGCTCTGGTGTAGGCTAGCAGCTACAGCTCCGATTGGAAGCCTAGCCTGGGAACCTCCATACGCCGTGAGAGCAGCCCAAGAAATGGCAAAAAGACAATAGATAAATAAATAAGACTGATCGTTATTCAATTTTCTTTATCAGCTTCTACATTTTATTGGACTTGGACCATTAGGAGCACTGTGAAACTTGCTTTGGGGCCACCTGCTGTGATGTCATGCAGTCTTCATTTGTTGAGAGTGCACATTGTCATGTCATATGGCAGCCCTTGTCCTCTTCTCATCAGCCTGCAACAATGAAAGTAATACATTACTGCACTACATTATTCCATTTTCCTGATATCAAGTAAAAAACTGAAGTTATTGAATAATGGCAAACTAAAGTTTAATTCAGTTCAGTCTTTCAGTTATAGAACACCACTGCAAGAATCTTGTCTTCATCAGTGATGGTTATAAGACCATGTGGCTTAGTGCTAGAATGGTATTGCATTTAAATCATAGCCTAGGACTTCCTGTCGTGGCACAGCGGAAACGAATCCAACTAGGAACCATGAGGTTGCAAGTTCAATCCCTGGCCTCACTCAGTGGGTTAAGGATCTGGCCTTGCCGTGAGCCGTGGTGTATGTCTCAGACACAGCTCAGATCCTGCATTGCTGTGGTTGTGGCTGTGGCTGGCAGCTGCAGCTTGGATTGGACCCCTAGCCTGGGAACCTCCATATGCAGTGGGTGCGGCCCTAAAAAGCAAAACAAAACAACAACAAAAAAACCCTAAGGAGTTCCCGTCGTGGCGCAGTGGTTAACGAATCCGACTAGGAACCATGAGGTTGCGGGTTTGGTCCCTGCCCTTGCTCAGTGGGTTAACGATCCGGCGTTGCCGTGAGCTGTAGTGTAGGTTGCAGACGTGGCTAGGATCCTGCGTTGCTGTGGCTCTGGTGTAGGCTGGTGGCTACAGCTCCGATTCAACCCCTAGCCTGGGAACCTCCATATGCCGGGGGAGCGGCCCAAGAAATAGCAAAAAGACAAAAAGAAAAAAACCAAAAAACTAAAAACAAAACAAAACAAAAAAAACCCTAAACAAGAATTCCAATCTTTAATTACAGTGCTCTCAAACACGCATAATGTGACCTGGTAGTTCTTGAGTGTGGCAGGTAGAAGATACCTGGGAGCAGAGGTCTTTTCCCTGTGGCTGCTGCCTATACGCAGGTGCTCCTGTGGCAGTGGACTACATCCAGCAGAAATCCTCAACCCAGTTCACTGGAGTGATCTTTGAAAACATAAATCTGATCACATCACCTCTGCTTAGAGCCTTCAATGGCTTCTTGCTCCATTAGAATTCACTCTAAACTCCTTGATGAGGCTTACCTTTCCAATGGCATCTCAAGCAGAGTTGCTCAATGCCTTCCCCACTCCAGAATGAAATCTTGGCAAAGGCCAAGGTCATTTTTCCAAACCTCAACAGCAAATCCAGGCCTTTATGTCCAGAGCTACACAAAGAAACATGAGCTTTGAAATTCTTTTTGTTTTGTTGTGTTGCTTTGTTGTAAGTGGAGATAGGACAGGGACAAAGTGTTGCCTTCACAGTTTCCAGATTCATTTCTGAAACAGGACTCAAGATGCCAGGATTCTAAACCTAAAACTTGGCTGAACACATTAGTTGACTGCTCTTATGTTGACCGAATACTTTTCTGAGAATCACGAGGGGGGCGCTGAAGGCTGTAGAGTCCACTCCGTCTTCCTGAGAAGGCCCTTCCAACTTGATACTTCCAGATATCGTGTCTTAAGAGGTTCCTCCTTTTATCAGGCTCATATTTTTATTCTTCTTTTCCCACTCTATTTCATTGAAGAATTACTGGTCATGGGTCATGAGTATGCAATATACAGTGTGGGGAATGTAGTTAATAACTATATAATATCTTTGGTGATATATTGTAACTAGACTAGATATATTGTAACTAGATATATTGTAACTAGATATATTATAACTAGTGGTTAAAAAACATTACTGGTCCTGACCCACTAAGTTAATTTCATGACAATGGTTCAAAAATACTATGTTTCATGACAATGTTTCAAAAGTACTATGATAGGCTACCCACTAAAAAGGTAATATTTGGAGTTCCCATTGTGGCTCAGCAGAAACAAACCCAACTAGTATCCACGAGGATGTGGGTTTGATCCCTGGCCTCACTCAGTGGGTTAAGGATCTGACATTTGTAGTGAGCTGTGGTGTAGGTCGCAGATGCAGCTCAGATGTGGAGCTGTGGCTGTGTTGTAGGCCAGCAGCTGCTGCTCCAATTCAACCTCTGCCCTGGGAACTTCCATATGCCTCATGTGCGGCCCTGAAAAAAAAAAAAAAAGATAATATTCATTAACGTACCTATTTCAGAAAATGGTCAAGAAATGGAAGCCCTCTTCCTTCTCTCCCCTGGGCAGTCAGACTTAACCTCAGCTACAATTTGCCCTTTGTGTTTCTATGACATCTGTACGTGTAATGTGTATGTGTGTAATGCTTTTATGTAAATACTTATAATTTTCATAATTAAGTAAATTAAGATTCATTACTTTGGGCTTCTCAGTATCAATGCTCATTTGATCTGGGTTGATGACAAGCAGTGAGTCACCTCTGACTCTTCACCAACGAATTTATCTGATGCTGCTTTAGAGCTAATCTACAACAAACTAACCAACGATCCAAGCAGTATACATTTTTAAAGGATTGCTGTGCATTGATTGCTATCATGGGAATATGACCTTACATTTACATAAAATATTATACTTTTCCGTGTACCTTCACATACACTATTTCATTGGTCTCTCACAATAACACTCAATGTTGCTGAAACAGAAGGTATTACTCTCATTTTGCACGTGATAAAACTAGGGCTTGTTTTCTCAACCCTAGCTGTAGATTAGAATAATTCATGGATATTAGTCAGGTTCGCTAACCACTGAGCCACGACAGGAATTCCTCTTGGGTTATTTTGAAGCAAATCCTAAACATCATAGCCTTTTACCTGTTCATATTTCATCATATTTCAGTCTGCTTATTCAAAAGATAAGAGTTCTTTAAAAACAAAAACCCCTACAGGAGTTCTATTGTGGCGTAAAATGATCAGCTGTGTCTCTGCAGTGCCAGGACACAGATTCAATCCCTAGCCTGTCACAGTGGGTTAAAGGATCCAGCATTGCTGCTGTGGCATAGATCAAGACTGTGGCTCAGATCTGAACCTGCGCCAGGGGCAGCCAAAAAAGGAAGAAAACAAAACAAAACAAAACAAAACCCTCCTTCCCTAAAATCCTTTTGGGAGTTCGGGTCTTTTGAGCATTAACGGCTTATACTCCCTGTTTATCGGTAATAAATGTACTTTCCTTCACAACAACCCGGTGCCAGTAGATTGGCTTTACTGTGAGCAGAGCCAAGTTTGCTTTGGTAACATTAATAAAGGGTGAATGTTTTTGTGATTCAATGATGTCTTTTAAGTTGCTCTCTTTTTAAAACGACTTTATTGAGATATAATTCACATATTATATAATTTACTGATCTAAAGTGAAACCAATGTTGTTTTATCTATCTCTCCTTCCACTCCTCCTTCTCATATAATTTATTTATCTATATATTTATTTATTTATTTTTAGGCCCCACCTGTGGCATATGGAGGTTCTCAGGCTAAGGGTCAAATCAGAGCTGTAGCCCACGCTGCACCCACAGCAACACCAGATCTGTGCTGCATCTGCGACCCACACCACAGCTCATAGCAATGCTTGATACTTAACCCACTGAGCCAGGCCAGGGATCCAACTTGCGTCCTCACGGATGCTAGTCAGATTTGTTTCTGCTGAGCCACAATGGGAACTCCCTCCTCATATATTTAAAAAAAATTTTTGAGGAGTTCTCTTGTGGCACAGCATGTTAAGGATCTGGCTGACATTGTCACTGCTGTGGCTTGGGTCACTGCAGTGGCACGGGCTCAATCCTTGGCCTGGAAACTTCTGAATGCTGCAGGCACAGCCAAAAAAGTGGGGGTTTTTTTTGAGATACAATTCACATATCATAAAATTCACCCTTTGCAAGTGTACAATTCAGTGGTTTTTAACATATTAACAAAGTTGTGCAATCATTACTAGTCAATGATTTTGGTATATTCAGAGTTAGACAACCATCACAAGTCTCTCTCTCGCTCTCTTTTTTTTTTTTGGTCTTTTTTGTCTTTCGAGGGCTGCATCTGAGGCATACGGAGGTTCCCAGGCTAGGGATCTAATCAGAGCTACAGCTGCCAGCCCACATCACAGCCACAGCAACACCAGACCCGAGCCTTGTCTGCCACCTCCACCACAGCTCACGGCAACGCCAGATCCTTAACTCACTGAGCAAGGCCAGGAATCAAACTCGAAACCTCATGGTTCCAGTTGGATTCATTTCCACTGAGCCACGATGGGAACTCCCACAAGTCTCTTTTTAACCTATAAATTTTTTTCCCTTCAAATCTCTTCTTCTATTTTTTTTGCTGAAGAGATTTGCTTGTTTATTGTGTAGATATCCATAGTCTTCCGGATTCTGCCTTTTGCATCTTTGGTTTTTTTTTTTTTTTTTTTGCTCTTTGCTTTTCAGGGCAGCACCTTCGGCATATGGAAGATGCCAGGCTAGACACCAAATTGGAGCTGCAGCTGCCAGCCTACGCCACAGCTACAGCAGTGTAGGATCCCAGCTGAGTCTTCAACCTACACCATAGCTCACTGGCAATGCCGGATCCTCAACCCACTGGATGAAGCCAGGGATCAAACCTGCATCCTCATAGATACTAGTCAGGTTTGTAACCTGCTGAGCCACAACGGGAACTGTATTTTGAAAAAAATGTTCCTGGGTCCTTGAATTTCCTATAAACTGGTCATTAGAGGTAGACATCTGATGAGATTCAGGTTCAGTTTTTTCTACAAGGCTACTTCTTGGGCATGTTTATTTTCTAGAAGCATATAGGTCTCAGTTTTCATTTTGCGATAACACCAGTGGTTGATGTTCAATGTGTTGATCTCCGAATTCATCAGGGGTTGCAAAATGGTGATAGTTTGTCATTCGTTATTTGTTACTTGGACTATTCTTTTCTTTTTTTTTTTTTTTTTTTTTTTTTAGGGTCACACCCATGGCATATGGAAGTTCCCAGGCCAGAGGTTGAATTGGAGCTGTAGCCACTAGCCTACACCACAGCAACAGCAACGTCAGATCTGAGCCAGCATCTGCGACCTACACCACAGCTCCTGTTACCACCAGATCCTTATCCCACTGAGCGAGGTCAGGGATCAAACCCATGTCCTCATGGATGCTAGTCAGATTCCTTTCCACTGAGCCACTAAAGGAACTCCCGCTTGGAGTGTTGCTATGAAAAGAAAATTTTCTTCATCTACTATTTGATTACTCAGTGGTACAGATTCTTTAAAAATTAAGATTTATTAATTTTGATTTTCCTATCTTAGAACCTTAGAGCTTTTTTTTCATGTCTCATTTTTGTAAGCAGTGCTTTCTAATGCTTCATGGGTGAAATACTTCCACAGGGCCTGGAAGTAGCAAAACAAGGAGGCGGGGCCCTTGGGGGATGTGAAATTTGCACTAAGGGAATAGCATCATCAACTCAGCAGATTTTTTTTCTTTGCTTTTCTCTCCTATAGGAAGCGTCAAGCAAGAAAGAAAGGAAGAAAAACGTCCTCAGATCTAAGAATCTTGAAAAGTTTTCTTTCCCTCGAGGAATGTATATAATTTCCCCTTACCATTCAAACATCAGTAAACACTCTATTTTCCCACTTTGCCCCGCGCCCAGTAAGTTCAAAGCCAAACTCTGTTTAATTTTGGAACAATAGCAATTTCTGATCTGTACATCGACCTTTTCCTTTGATCCTGATTCTCAGTACCTGTTCCTGTCTTGCAGCTGATTCAAATTTTCTAAGAGCAAAAAGGAGTTTGATTGAACAAAAGCATTTACATAGCCATCAATCACCTATGAAAGAACCTTTTTCTTGGCGCTCTGTTCACTGCTGGATGTTATTTTAAAAAATCTTTACTAACTTCATAAGCCTGAAGTGGTTTCTCACTGGGGTCTTTAATTGCATTTTTATGATTACTGGTGAGGTTGAACATCTTCCCACGTTTGTTAACCAGGTTTAAAATTGTTTGCTTGCGACGTGGCTTATATTGAATTGAGGAGGAATTCCGCCAGTCGGCTGAAAGACAAGACAAATGAAACCTCATTCCCTTAGTTAAGCTTAGACTCCGCCCCTGGCTATTTTCCCCTCGAAGAGCGCTCTTTGTGTGTGTCAGAGAAAGGGATCTCAGTCTGTAAAGCGAGACACTGCATTGCCCCCAAATATGTGTAATATGTGCGCGTCCCGTTTCTGATTTAGGTGTTTATGCGGAAGAGTTCCCGAATCCTGAACTCCTCGAGTCAGGGCTGCCGCGGGGACTCTTTCTGCAGGCGTGGTCTCTCTCACTCGGCCTTCGATTGGCCCGCCTGATCCCGCCGGAGTCAACGCGATGCGGGCTGCCTTAACGCGGTGGATGTGAGTGATGAGTGGCTGCTTCTGCCTTTCTCTCCCCCGACTTTTTTTTTTTTTTTTAGCCATAGCTATGGTTACCACGTCTCTCCCCGCCTCTCTCAACCTGCCAAGAAGACGATTGGCCATTGGCTGCCTGTCACCAAGTAAGTCAGTCATTGGTCGCTGGTGAGACCGGGCGCTCCCCCTTCCCCTGTCTCCCGGGTCTCTTGAGGAGCGCAGGAAGGAGGCTCCGCTAGTGCCGCCGGGCCACGGGCTGCCGCGACCGGGCTGCGGCAGTCGTTAGCGGGTCATGTCGGCCGCCCAGGGCTGGGACAGGAACCGCCGGAGGGGAGGAGGCGCCGCAGGAGGTGGCGGCGGCGGCGGAGGTAGCGGGGCCGGCGGGGGCAGTGGGGGCAGCGGGGGTCGGGGGACTGGCCAGCTCAACCGCTTCGTGCAACTCTCCGGGCGGCCGCACCTGCCAGGTGAGTCGTGGGACACGGTCCTGATAGCCCGCGGACGCGGCGGGAAGGCTACTGCTTCCTTTTCTTTTCTCCTTGGCTTTCTTTTCTTTGGGAGGTGGAAAGGCAGGCCCCGGGCGTAGCAGAGCGACCGGGGCTCAGAGCTAAGGAAAGGTGTCTTTGAGGTCAGGGAGGGAACAGGAGTAAAGCGGGAAAACAAAGTATTTTTGCTCTGTTGAAAGCTCTGTGCTGAGAGTTGTGTTTTCTTTTCAAAGGAGAGGTCGCTGTCTCATTGACATTCCCAAATGTTTCCTTACTCGATTCCCGGTCTCGTCCTCTTCCGCAGTTTGATCGTGTAAAAAAAAAGAAAGACATTGGCGCCTAGCTGTGGGAAATCATTTTTAAGGAGAGAAGAGGGAAGAGCATTCCAAAGAGAGATTTTGGAAAACAAAACAAAATACCTCGTGTAAAAGTTAGGCATTCTGAAACAAAAAAGGAGTAAGAAGGGTGGGTGGGAAACAGAACCGTGAGAATTAGGGAAAACTAGTAGAGTTATTAATATTTTGGAATGTCCAGAGACAGAATCGATAGTGTGTTTGAATTTTAACGGGAGGAAATGAAGATGAAAAATGTATAATTTTGAAGTGACAAAATTATGCTGTGTCTACCATATGAAAACAGATGGTTGAGAACTGGAATAATGTACCTCAGTGTGATTATTTCACGTTTTTGCCCACAATTTCCTATTCTTGTGTTGATATGCCTTGAAAATCAGACAAATCAAATCGATGTGTGTGCAGACAATTTTAAAGAGCTACATTTTGCAAGTGAATATTTAGCACAATAAAATGAAGGTGTACTACCTAGAGTGTCAAATATTATATTGGGCAAGCTTATTTTTGCCATAAAGAGAAAATGATGTGTTAATCATTCACCATGTTTTTGTAAACAAGATTGAGGTTGATTTTATCAGTGATATGTTTGTTTAACTGATGAATCTTGAGAATATGATGGTTTTTGAATTGTTTTTTGAATTGTTTTTGAATTGTGTTTACTACCGTGCCTTGTACTTACAAGTAGTCAAAAATTATCTTATTAATTCGAAGATAAAGGGAATTTTGCACTTTCACTGTGTCGATTGCTTATGTTTGTGATAAGGTTATTGATGTGTGCTGGAAATGCATATTAGTGCATTTATATGCGCCATTAAAATGAACAATGAAGCAGTTTTAGTCAAATATGTGATTCACCAGGAGCTGGGTTTGAGATGATAGTGTCAGACTAGATATTGCTAAATATGTGTTCTTTAACATGAAAAAGAAAAAGGGGAAATCTTTTTTCTTACCCCAACTTAATAGCATAACCTTTCATTTTTGTGTACTAGCAGGTTAGAAGATAAATCTCTTACCAAGGACTATCCACTAGTGTGTCCTCTACTACTGCAATCTTTAGGTCTTTGATCTTAGATTAATTATATCATAGTCTGCATATAGGCATTCCCAGGCTTCAAGAAACTGCTTGGTGCACTTCCCACTGCTACCACCTGATGGCAGTCGAAGCCATGATTTCTGATAAAGTGCTAAGGTGTGGAGCTATTTCTGCATTTTCTTAGCACACAAGGCCCAGAACAGCCATTTGGCCATAGGTAAAGATAAATGTGTTTAAACTCTGAAAATTCATGCAATGAATCAGCTCTTCTTTCTGCTTTCTTTTCCCCTTGACTGTCACTTCAGTCTTCCTTTTCCAAGTAGGAAGCCTCTGTCTTTACTTCATTCTCAGAATTGATCTGATGTTTCAGTATTTGCTTTGAAATTCCCAGAATTGATCTGATGTTTCAGTATTTACTTTGAAATTCTTTCACACCAATTCTTTAATTTTCAAAGTATTGCATTTTAAGTCTTCCATCTCTCCTGTATTGCATGGTTTTATTTTGAGATGTTTAAAAAGATTTTAGGTGATGAGGGGTGGAATTATTTAGGCCTGTTTCATGACTGATCCTGGAGGTTAAAAAATAATAAAAATACGTTTTTGCGGCTTTCTCCCACCTCTGAATTTTAATCCTATTTTCTGTTTTTTCATCCCCCCTCCCTCCTTTTAACCAAGATTTCCAGATACTGGGCACTTAGAACCCTTTCTTACTTTTTTGCACATCTACCCTCTGTAAAGCCCCCAAAGAAACAACAAAACAGCCTGGTCCTCTTGGACTGTTCTCTAATTCAGTGATAGCATCTTTATCCATGCAGTTATGTGAACCTGCAACTTGGGCATCCTCCTTAACAGTTTCCTCTCCCTTGCATGTCAGGTGTAATCAATCACCGAGTCATTTTATTTGTGCCATAACTCCGGTCCATGCTACCATCATCCCTCACTTATGTCTCCTGCACTAGCTCTCTAAGCGGTTTTCCTGCTTCTCCTCTTGCCCTCCAGTTTGCACAGCACACCAGTCTTTTGCAAGCACAAGTCTCTTCTCATCTCTGCTTACAACCCTTTACTAGCTTTTCATTGCTCTTAGGATAAAGAAAAAATTCTTAACATGGCCTTAAAGGCACTGCGTGGTCTGGCCCCTGTCTAGCTCTCCAGATAATCCCACATTATGTTCTATTGCTCTTTAATCTTTTTCCACCTCCTTAGATCATGGTCCCTTCTGCTACAGGGTGGTCGTACATGCTATTCCATCATCCAGCAACCCTCTTCCTCCCTCGTCCTATTCTATTTTTTAAACTTATCTTCCATTGAATCTCAGCTTGATCACACTGTGTTTTTCAGGGAAGTTTTCTCTGACCTTCTGTTTGCCCTCTTCTCCCTACACATACTTATAGCCCCATGTGGTTCTCTTTGGGCAAAATTACCATTTGTGTGTGATTCCTTGTTATGCATAATTTGTACTCTTGATATATACACACACACACAAAAATGTATATGTATATACATGTATACATATACATATATACATACATATTCTTAAATTCTAAATTAATACATGGGCATTATGTGTAAGCAATTAAATTCCTATAAATGTGTTGATAAGTGTGGAACAATTCCCTGTAGCCCCACTAAGTCTGGACAAATGGATAAAATCAATTTCTTAAACATAGAAATAGTGGACTAGACTCTGCATCCATGGCAGCAGCACAAATAATATTTTATGAATCCTTGTTTGAGCAGCTTCTTGCTTCTCCTAAAATACAATAGTGATTATTTGTTTGCCCCATAGGGCAAGAAATTCATAGCTTCTTAGTCCTGGATTTCTCCTAATTTATAATCTCTGTATGCCGAGTAAGAATAGGGAACAGTGCTCTCGGTAGAATAGGTTTGCAGAAGTGGAGCTCAGAGGCAAGGAGATCCTGGGGACAATGGAATCCATGATACTACTGTGATTTAATTTAACTCTGTGAATTTGAGTAAATGCTGTGTATTAACTGGGAAACAGTTAAACATTGTTGCTAAGGTAGGAACGAAAAATGACAAAGAGGATGAAAAATATAATTGGTAAAGCTGGGTAAAAATAAAACTGAAAATCTTAAGTTAAAAATTTTCAATGTGATATATATTCATGATATAAAATTCAAATGGTACAAATGGTAAAAGGCAAATTTTCCTTCTTCCTTTGACTCCAGCTAATAGGCTTTCTTCCTTAGAAGTAGCCAGTTTTTTCAGAAAGGTGTGTGTGTGTGTGTGTGTGTGTGTGTGTGTGTGTGTGTGTGTGTGTGTGTGTGTGTGTAGGGGAGAGCAATGCTAGCATTTCTCTGGATGGGCATTTAAAACATTTATAGCCTTGCTAATACAAAGGATGATACAGTTGATATTCTTGTACACGTATCATTTTGCAAGTGAGTCTGTCTTTAGAATAAATTCCTAGAAGTACAATTGCTGTGTCAAAGGATATGTGCTATTTAAGTTTTGATAGATATTGTCAAATTGCCCTCTGTAGGGGTTGTACCAGGTTGTGTTCTACTATTGGATGTTGGAATATTGGCTTTACATACCTTTGGTAGCAGAGTAGATTATTATATTTTTATTAAATTACCAATTTAAGAGGTATATTTTTCTTCATCTTTTTAATAGGTGTAAGAACCATATTTATTTCCATTATTACATCTATTTATATTTCTTATCATCTGGTTATAATTTTTGTTCATTTTCCTATTGGGATGCTTAATATTGTTTATAAGAACACTGTTTTAAGGAAATTAGTTCTTTGTCTCTGATATGTATGTGATATTTTTCACAGTTTCATTTGGCTGTTGACCTTGTTCATGGTATATTTTTTCAGCAGAAATTTAAAATATTTCTTGCAGTCGTAATATTAATCTTTTTTGGGATTTTGGATTTTGTGTCATAAGAAAAGCTTTCCCAGAGTTGCTGTTGTGGCTCAGTGGGTTATGAACGTGTTAGTATCCATAAGGATGTGGGTTCAATCCCTGCCCTTTCTCAGTGGGCTAAGGATCTTGCATTGCTGTGAGCTGTGGTCTAGGTCGAAGACACCACTCGGATATGGCATTGCTGTGGCTGTGGCATAGGCTGGCAGCTATAGCTCTGATTTGACCCTTAGCCTGGTCCATATGCTGCAGATTTGGACCTAAAAAGAAAAAAAAAACCTTCCCTGTTTCAACATTATTTCTAATTAAAATGAAATGAAAATCCTTGGAATTCTTCTGTGGTGCAGTGGGTTAAGGATCTGGTGTTGTCACTGCTGTGGCTTGGGTCACTGCTGTGGCTTGGGTTCCATTCCTGGCCTGGGAATTTCTGCCTGTTGTGGTTGGGGCCAAAGAAAAAAATTCCTTTTTTTTTTTTTTTTTAAATTTAAGTCAAATGTGCTTATTCATAGAAAATTTAAGTTGTGTACAGTATTGAGGTAGGAATCCAACTTGAAAAAAAAATTTTTTTAATAGCTGTGCCCTTGGCATCTGGAAGTTCCTGGGCCGGGGGTTGAATCTGAGCTGCCACTTGTGACCTGTACCACAGCTGCAGCAATGCCAGATCCTTTAACCCAGCTGTGCCAGGCTGGGGATTGAATCCACACCTCTGGAGCGACCCAAGCCACTGCAGTTGATTTTTAACCCACTGCACCACAGGTGGAACTCCTAATCTGGAGTTTTTGCTGGACTTTTGCTCTTTTTCTTTCTTCAGTTTACCTATTTATACCTAATGACCCCATTGTTTGATTATAGTCCTGTTTCATTCTACTTCCAAGTTTTCCTGGATATCCTTGCTGGTTTCATAGAACTTAGAATTATTTTATCAAGCTCCCCCTCCCATCTTGTTGGTATTTTTATTGGTACCGCATTGTATTTATATATTGATATTGACATCTTTTTGAGGTTCTGTCTCCTGTTCAGAACAGGGTGCACATTCATTTCTTGTTTACCCTTCTTTTGTATCCCTCAATAACATTTTTGGGTTTTTTTTTCATGTAGACTTTTTACATTTCTTTTGTGTTTATTCCTTGGTATTTTTATTGCTATTGTCAGTGAGGTTTCTACTGCTGTAATGTCTTTTGTTTAAATATGGTAATGCTATTAACTTCTGAATATTAATTTTGTACTTAGTTACCTTTGGAATTCTAATACTATCTGTGATAGCTTTCCAGTTGTTTTTCTAGGGTTTTGCAGTTAAGTAATCATATCATTACCAAATAATGATAATTTTATCTTTTCCTTTCCAGTTTTTATACTTATTTCTTCCTTTTGCCAAATTGATTTGGCTAGTACTTTCCAAAAATATTAAACAATAAGATAGTAGTGGATTTTTCTCTTATTCCTGACTTCAATGGGAGTATTTCAGTGCTTTCCTATTAAGGTTAGACCTGACTTTAGATTGAAGTGTACATATTATGTTAAAGTAGTCAGCTCTTACCATTTTATTAAGATTTTTTAAAAAATGGAAGTAAATTTTCGGCCTGTATCAGAATTATATAATTTTTCTCCTTTGGTCTGCTGTTGTGGTGAATGGTACTAACAAATTTACTATTGCTGGACCATCCTTGCTTTCCTGAATCAGTTCACTTTGTTATTGTGTACTATTATTATTCTTCTTTTTGCTTTTTAGGGCTGCATCTGTGGCAAATGGAGGTTCCCAGGCTGGGGTCGAATCAGAGCTACAGCTGCCAGCCTATGCCACAGCTCACAGCAACACCGGATCCTTAACCCACTGAGCAAGGCCAGGGATCCAACCTGCAACCTCATGGTTCCTAGTCGGATTCATTTCCGCTGTGCCATACGGGAACTCCTGTGTAGTGTTATTTTAAATGTGCTCCTGGGTTCTATTTGCTAAACTTTATTTAGACATTTTGCATCACTCATAAGCTAAATTGTTTTGTAGCTTTCTATGTGTTATCTTTGTTGGAGTATGCCACTTTCATAAAAGTAATTTCAAAATTTTATTTTTCTGTGGTTTTTTTTTTTTTTTTCTTCTCCAGTTAAATGGCATTGAAGTTAAAGGTTTGATTGAGTTGACTGTGAATTATTTGGAACTTGAGTATTTTGGGGGAGAATAGCTCTTTGACAGTTACCTCTCTACTTCTATGATGTTTTAACTGCTTATAATTTATATCTCTGAGAGGATGCTTTGCTAATTTATATTATCCTAGGAAATAATCCATTTCATCCAGATTTTCAAAATTATTTGTGTGAAGTAAGCAAGACACTCTTTATGATTAAAAAATTTTTTTCCTTTAAGTTCCTGCTGTGGTGCAGTGGGTTAATGATCCAGCTTTTCTCTGTGGAGGTGTGGGTTCGAGCCCTGGCCTGGCACAGGGGATTAAGGGTCTGGCATTGCCACAGCTGTGGTGTAGTACACAGCTCCAGCTTGGATTTGATCCATGACCTGGGATCTTCCAGGTGCCTCAGGGGTGGCTGAAAAAGGGGAAAAAATTTCCTGTGTCTGTGAATGCGTTATCTCTTTACTTTCTATCACTTCTGATCTTGTACATGTGAGGCCTTGCCCTTTTTGTTTTTGTTTATTTGGAAACCAGCTCTTGGATTAAAAAAAAAAAGTTATATTTTTTCTTTTCTTTTTTAAATTATTATTATCATGTTCTGTATTTTTTCTGATCTTTTTTATATACTTTTCACATAGATGAAATCATATATATAGATAAATGTCCTGCATTTTTCATGTGTTATTAAATTACATAAATTCATAAAAGAAAATATTTGGTATACAGGGTTCATAAATATAAATTTTAGTGATTGCATAACCGCCCGTGTTGACATGTATACCCTCATAAACATTGAAATGAAACTAATGAAGAATTATTGTGCTGATATTTCTAGAAAATCCACCCCAGATGGTTTTATTAGACAAGTCTTTCTTTTTTGTTATTCAGTGAATTTTATTATATCTATAGTTGTACAACCATCATGACAATCTAATTTTAGAATATTTTTATCCCAAACCTCCAGTCCATTCCCATAAGTTTTTCAAAGTCTGTAAGCCTGTTTCTTTTCTGCAAATAAGTTCATTGTATCCTTTATTAGATTCCACATATAAGTGATAGCATATGATGTTTGTCTAACTTCATTTAGCATGATAATGTCTAGGTCCATCCATGTTGCTGCAAATGCCATTATTTCATTCCTTTTTATGGCCGAGTAATATTCCATTGTGTGTGTATACCACATCTTCTTAATCCATTCCTCTGTCAGTGGACATTTAGGTTGCTTCCATGTCTTGTCTATTGTATATAGTACTGCAATGAACACTGAGGTACATATGTCTTTTCTGAGTAATGGTTTCCCCTGATAGATGCCCAAGAGTGGGATTGCAGGATCATATGATAATTCTATTTTGGAGTTCTTTGTGGAATCTGTGTACTGTCTTCCATAGTGCTTGTAGCCATTTACATTCCCACCAATGTAAATTTTTTCTCACTGTTTTTAAATCCTTCCTCTAGGATTTCTTAGGTTTATTTTGTTGTTTTCCATCTTCTTATGTTGTATACTTAATGTTATTTTCATCCTTTCTAATTTTTAAAATTTGAGTTTTCTTTTGAACACTACTTGAATTGTGTACTGTAGGTTGTAGGCTTCTTGTAGTTATTTTCTTAGTATCTTGTAATTCAATTTTTAATTTATTTTATTTGGCACAGAGTAGTTAATCCTTTTAAGCTTTGTTTCCATTTATATGGTTTTAGTAGCTTTATTGAGATATAATTCACATGCTATATAATTCATCTTTTAAAACATACAGTTCAATGGTTTTTTAGTGTATTCAGATATGTGAAGTTACTACAACAGTCCATTTTAGAGCATTTTCATCACCTCAAGAAGAAACCTCATGTCCTTTAAGCTGTCACTCCCTTGTCCCTGCTTCCATCCTCCCCTGCTCATTATCCCAGCCCTAAGCAGCCACTAATCTACTTTCTATCTCTAGGATTTCCCTATTATGGATTTTCTTATGTGAATGCAAAGTCTTTTGTGACTGCTTTCTTTCACTTTCCATACTGTTTTCAAAGTTTATTCTTTTGATGGAGGTGTCAGTATTTTATTCCTTTTTATGGCTAGTTAATATTCCATTGTATGGTTGCACCACATTTTGTTCATCCTTTGATGGACATATAGCTTTTTTTCACTTTTTGGCTTTTATAAATAGTGCTGCTGTAAACAGTTGTGTACAGATCTCTGTGACATTTGTGTACAGATCTCTGTGAGGCCATATTTGCATTTCTCTTAGGTATATACCTAGGTATAGAATCATTGTTCATTTAGTAATTCTCTGTTCTGTATTTATTCATTTTAGGAACTGTCAAACTGTTTTCCAAAGTAGCTGGAGTTTTATATTCCCACCAGCAGTGTAAGAGGTTTCCAGTTTCTCCATATCCTTGCCAACACTTATTGTTACCTGACTTTTTGATTCTGATCATCCTAGTGGTATGAAGTGGCATCCATTGTAGTTCTTGCTTTTTATTTCTCTGATGACTAATGATGTCAAACATCTTTCCTTTTTCTTTTTATTATCTTTCCTTTCCTCTTTCTTTATTAGCTTTTTAAGAAAAAAAGCTGTGATTGATATTGAGTATCTTTTCCTGTGCTTGTCGACGAATTATGTCTTCTTTCAAGAAATGTCTCTTAGATCCTTTGATTAATTTTTAGTTGGATTATATATCTTTATTATTGAATTGTAAGAATTCTTTATAAATTCTGGATACAAATTCCCTATCAGATATATGATTTGCAGGGTTTTTTCTTCCTGCTTTGTAGTTGCTTTTCACTGTAATTTTTTTTTTTTTTTTTTTGTCTTTTTGCCTTTTCTAGGGCCACTCCCGTGGCACATGGAGGTTCCCAGGCTAGGGGTCGAATCGGAGCTGTAGCCACTACACTGGCCTACGCCAGAGCCACAGCAATTCGGGATCCGAGCCACGTCTTCAACCTACACCACAGTTCACGGCAACACTGGATCCTTAACCCACTGAGCAAGGCCAGGGATCGAACCTGCAACCTCGTGGTTTCTCGTTGGATTCGTTAACCACTGAGCCACGACAGGAACTCCTCTTTTCACTTTCTTAATTGTATCCTTTGAAGCATAAAAGTTTTAAATTTTGACGAAGTCCAGTTTATCATATTTTTTTCTTCTGTTCTTGCTTTTGGTGTCACATCTAAGAATCTTTTGCCAAATCCAAGGTTATGAAGACATACCTCTGTGTTTTTTTTCTAAGAGTTTTATACTTTGCTCTAACATTCATGTTTTGATTAATTTTCAACTAGTTTTTATGCTTGGTATGTGGTAAGGGTTATCTCAGCTGGCTGTCTTGTTGTGCCATCAACATTGTTGAAAAGACTGGTCTTTCCCCATTGAATAGTCTTGGCATTCTTGTTGGAAATCAGTTCACCTTAAACATATATAGGTTTATTTCCTGACTCTCGATTCTATTCCATTGATCTATATGTCTATCCATGTGCTTCAGTTACCATTGCTTTATAGCAAGTTTTGAAATCAGAATCTGAATTATCCTGCTTTATTCTTTTTCAGGTTTGTTTTGGCTGTTTTGGATCCCTTGCAATTCCATATATGTTTTGAAAGTCAGCTTGCCAATTTGTGTGAAGAGCTCAGCTGGAGTTCTCATAGGGACTGGATTGAATCTGTACATCAATTTGGATATATTACAGTCTTAATAATGTTAAGCCTTCCAGTCCCTGAACATGGGATGTTTTTCCATTTATTTAGATCTTCTTTAATTCTTTCAACAATGTTTTATGGTTTTCAGAGTTCACTTATATCTTTTTTTTCTTTTTATGGCTGCACTCACGGCATATGGAGGTTCCCAGGCTAGGGGTCGAATTAGAGCTATAGCTGCTGGCCTACACCACAGCCAGAGCCATGTGGGATGGGAGTTGTATCTGTGACCTACACCACAGCTCATGGCAAGACCGGATCCTCAACTCACTGAGTGAGGCTAGGGATCAAACCCCCATCCTCATGGATCCTAGTCGGGCTCGTTAACCCTGAGCCACGAAGGGAACTCCAGAGTTCACTTATATCTTGCTTGCTTTTCTCAGTCCTGTTGTTCAGGTCCTTAAATATGTTTTCAGCAATGTTTAATCTGCTTTGTGCTACCTCCAATGAAGATTTCATTTCTGTACTTTTAGTTTTCCTTTCCATTCTGCCTGCTAATACTTCATCTCTTTCTGTTATTTATCTGTTTAAAGTTAGAATCACCTAAATCTTTTCTGTCCTTGAAGCATCATTAATTTTGGTAAAGCTTATTGTCATCCACCTTTTACCATCACCACTTCTAAAAGGAATACAGGAGTTCCCATTGCAGCTTAGTGAGTTGAAACCCAACATAGTGTCTGTGAGGATGTGGGTTCAATCCCTGGCCTCACTCAGTGGATTAAAGATCTGGTGTTGCTACAAGCTGCAGCATAGGTCACAGATGTGGCTCAGATCTGGTGGTGCTGTGGCAGTGGCATTGGCCAGCAGCTGCAGCTGTGATTCAACTCTAGCCTGGGAACTCCCATATGCCACAGGTACAGATGGTTAAAGAAAAAAATACAAGCTTCCATAGCAGCACTATTTACAATAGCCAAGATACGGAACTTCTTTAGTTCTCTAGTCTCTCCCTAGAGGTATCATCTGTTAGAGTTTCTGGTGTACCTTTTCAGAATTAGAATTTGCATATATAGGTATACGTTATCTTTATTTTTGGACAGATTCGAGTATAACATAAAATATTCTGCACCTGTCCTTTTCTTTCTTTCTTCTTTCCTTCTAACAATATATTTGGGGGATTGTTCTATATAAGCACGTTTAGACTGATCTGATTCTTCTTCATGGCTGAAAGTATTGCATTGTATGGATGTGCAGATATTTATCAGCCACACGATAGATATTTAGATTGTTTCTTCAGAAACATTGTGCTATGCATAGTGATAAATATTGCCAACTTGCTCTATAGTATCTGTATTTTTAAAGCTTTTTTTTAAGTTATCGAATTTAAAAACTCATAATAATGTATCTTTCTTTTATTCAGCTTTTCCATCCAGCTAGTCTTTTAAGTCCTTATATTTTTTCCCCATATAATATCATTAACTTAGCACTTTATAGACATTTGCTCATACTTCAGTGAGGTGTGGGTACTTTCAATGTCTTTTCATCGAAAGAAGGTGAGGTCCAGAGGATAAGACCTTCTCCAAGGCCATATAACTAGCAAGGGACAGAGTCAGGATTTGGATACAGCCATGTGGCTCCAAAGTCCACGCTTTTAACCACTGCGCTGTGCTCTTTGTTGCCTGACCGTCTCAATTCTGCTGTAATTCAGGCCTTTACACCTCAAATTGGACTGTATTAATACAGATAGCCCCAGCTTTCTAAGTTTTGCCTTGTGCTTAACTTTACTTTTAAGAAAGACCTACATTAGTGCCTGTTTTCACTAACTGGAAGAAATCTGAAGAGGATTTTTACTTTTCTTTTTTTTAGGGCCGCACTCTCGGCATATGGAGGTTCCTAGACTAGGAGTCTAATTGGAACTACAGCTGCTGGCCCGCGCTACAGCCACAGCAACACAGGATCCGAGCCACATCTGAAACCTACACCACAGCTCACAGCAACACCGGATCCTTAACCCACTGAGCAAGGCCAGGGATCAAACCTGCAACCTCATGGTTCCTAGTAAGATTCATTTCTGCCTCACCACAACGGGAACTCCAGGAGTTTTACTTTTATGAAAAAAGTTGAAACACAAAAATAGGGTTCAGCATTTGTTTTGCAGTGAGCTGTTATAGAGGCAGTGCATACCCTGGGCAGCAAGAGTGGCATTGCCAAGCACCTTCCTTAGGAACTACACTCAGCATGTCAACTTCAAGCCACCATAGCTTTGCACTATTTGTGTGAGCATCTGTGCTTTATCGGGATTTATTTTGTGCATCAGTTAGCACAAAGGTAATTAAGGTAATTGCTTCTTCGCATTACACCATTTTGGCTTAAGAAAGGTTTCATTAGGAACAGTCTACTTTAGGATAGCAAGGGAAACCTGTAATGTTTTTGTCTTTCTCAGCCTTCCTTTCCTATGTCCTTCTGTATACTGACACAAGATGAATTTTCTCAAAGCACAACTATGATTATTACTTCCCAGATCACAATCCTTCAGAGGCTTTCTATTGTATTTAGAATTCAGCTTGATCTTCTCATGCTCTTCCCTCTTTTATATACTATACTGTCAGTGAATTTACTCCAAGCTTTATCTAAGGTGTTACCATTGAGTTGTCTATAAGACTAGATAGAGAAATATGGAATACAATGATATATTAAAATAATTAATTCTCAATTTAAAAAAAAGACTAGATAGAGAAATGGAAGTAATTAGGCAAAAAAAAAAAAAAAGGGTAGGTAATCATTGAATGGAGTTGAGTGGTGCTTTTTAAAATGTTGTTTCCCTTTTTACCCATAGTAGCTCTTGCCATATGGTTTCATCAAGAAACTGTTAACGCAGTTAATTTGAATCAGATGTGACAAATCTAACCACAAACATCTTGGTGTCACATAAAACAAATTCCTTAAAACACACAAAAACAGATAAACTTGATCCAGGAATGCGAAATTTTTAATGTGAACTCCAAACTAGGTACCTTAGAAAGAGGTGATGTATTTAATTTTAAATACACGTGCATATACAAAAGAAAACATTGAGCACACCATTCAGGGAGAGAAATAACTTCTAAAGCTACATCAAATTTTTTTCTATTCAGTTATTAAGTTCAAAACTATTCATTTATAGAAAAAATACTTCAGTGCAGACGTTCTTGTGAAACATTATCTTTTGAAATTTTTGTTTCTGAGTAAAGAATAGCTGGTATTTCTGAGAATAATGTTTCATGCAAATGTCTTACTAGAAATCATGTCTACTTTGGCTATATTCATATCTGACATTTCTTAGTTTTGCATTTGAATTATTAATTGGCTTTCTGCTTGTTACATAATAGGACGATTATCAGTTTTTCACAATAGCTTGTTTCTAAATATTTGGCTTTTTAAAATGTTTTTTAAGAGTACCAGACGGGGAGTTCCCACCGTGGCTCAGCGGTAATCCGACCAGGATCCTTGAGGACGCAGTTTCGATCCCTTGCCTCGCTCAGTGGGTTAAGGATCTGGCTTTGTTGTGAGCTGTGGTATAGGTTGCAGATGAGGCTCAGATCTGACGTTGCTGTGGCTGTGGTATAGACCAGCAGCTGTAGCTCCGATTTGACGCCTAGCCTGGAAACCTCCATATGCTGCGGGATGGCCGTAAAAAGCAAAAAAAAAAAAAAAAAAAAAAAAAAATCCAAAAAACCAGACATTACAAATTTGTTATCTAGGGAAGATTTTGTAGCTTTTTGCCAGATTTAGCCCAACACAAGCTCTGATTGCTTTTGGTCAAGTCTAAATATTTTCTGTGATGACATTGCATTTGCCAACAGAAAATGGTAACCTGAGAGAAAGGAAAGTGAAGTTCATAGAGAAGAGTTGTGTCTTCTCTTTGAAAACTAACACTTTTCTAGTTTTAATTAAGGAACAGAATGGGTAGCAAAAGTAATAAATGATGTTTTTGGATACAATCATTTAACTGTATTTGTAATTTCCAAACAGAATTTGTAGTTTCCTTCTCCTTAGTTCCTCAGTTTCACTTGCAGAAATAGTGAGGACTCTTGTCTCTAAAGAGCTACCCATTTTTGATGCTCCTTAAAGGGAGCTTTTAGAATTGCAGTTCAGCAAGCTTTGTCAAAAATGTATTTTGATTTTGTTTTGTTTTTCATACTTAGTCTCCTACATATACACTCTCCCAGTACATAAGTCTTTTTTCCACATGCCCTCCCCCCCGCCCCCTTTATCTCAGGGCTATTTTAGGGGAGAGAGGTTATTCTCTGGAAACTCAAGTTATAGAGGACAAGAAATCTAGGAGTAAGAAAAGACCAAATAATGAATATAGTCTCGCTTTTGCGTGGGTTATTACTATACGCTTTTATTTCAGTATAATTAGGATTCAGGTACCTATTAGCGAAGAAATTGATTGGGATATTTTCTAGAGTTGTAGAATATATTCTATACTTGTTTTTTATTTGCTTGTTAATGAGATTTTGCTTGAGATAAAAAGGAAGGAGATGATATTAAGAAAAATAGATCCTTTGGCTAGAGTTTACATTTCAAGAAGGCACATTGACACAGCTAACATAGAGCACAAATGCAGACAGTTTGGGGTATTTTAAAAATCTTAAACATGGAAAACAACCTATAAGGAGTAAAAAAAAGTTTTGAAATTGACTTGTTATCTTTTGAAATTGACTTTTTATCTTTTCCTTCCCCCCCTTCTTCTAAAACTCTTTGGTATCACAAAATATTAAAGTTGAAAAAGACCTTGGAAATCATCTTGCTTTATCTTCTGCTGAATGTGGGAATCTTTTCCATAGTGCTACAGTAAATCTTTTTTTTTTAACCTCTTTTAAAGTGGTCTTTTTTTTTTTTTTTTTTTTTTTTTGTCTTTTTACCATTTCTTTGGCTGCTCCCACGGCATATGCAGGTTCCCAGGCTAGGGGTCCAATCGGAGCTGTAGCTGCCAGCCTACGCCAGAGCCACAGCAACGCAGGATCCGCAGGATCCGAGCCGTGTCTGCAACCTACACCACAGCTCACGGCAACGCCGGATCGTTAACCCACTGAGCAAGGGCAGGGATCGAACCCGCAACCTCATGGTTCCTAGTCGGATTCGTTAACCACTGGGCCACGACGGGAACTCCGGTCTACTTATTTTAATCTAAGTTGATGGGCTGCTTATTTGTGGAGAGAGCTGTCAGATTATTTGTTGGCTCTAAGTGTTTCAAAGAGTTGCCTTAAATTCAGCTGCAACTTTATGGGTTTCTCCTAGTTGTGTCTTCTGATAGAATATGGAATAAATCTATTCCTTCCTCCATTTAAATACCCTTTGAAAACAATTATAACATTCTAGGTCTAAATTCTTTTAATTTTTTAACTTGGGGTCCATAACTTCATGAGTCTGTGGATGATCCAGAAGGATTATATAATAATATTTAAAATTAGCCTATATATGTGTTTTTCTGGACTGAGAGCAATAAGTTTTATTAGTTTCAATAGAACCTGATTCTCTACCAAAATTAATATGATAGACCTACTGGGATGGACCTGGTAATCTGCTTTTTGTTTTCATTTTTATTATTTTTAATAAGCTTGCAAATGAGCCAGCTAGTCCAGCATCTCAGGAACCATTGCACTAGGTAAGTTCTAAGATTCTTAGAGCATTTGATACCATTGAAAATTGTAGAATTTTTAGAGCTCTAGAGACCATCTAGTATACATATAGTTCGTAGCATATTTATAGTTAATTTTTCCCATCAAAAGATTAAGCTGGTCCAAAAGGGTGGGGTTTTTTTATTAAAAACTTTATTTCAAGCTCTTAGCAGCCATTCATAAACCTTAGGAATGTGATGATGCTGTTTTAAATCAGGAATATTCCTAGGATTTTTGTTTGTTAGATCCAGAGTTAATATATTAATCCAACACAGGTTTATGAATTACAGTACTTTTTTTTTTTTTTTTGCGTTTTAGGGCCTCACCTATGGCATATGGAAGTTCCCAGGCTAGGGGTCGAATCAGAGCTACAGCTGCCGGCATACACCACAGCCACAGCAACACAGGATCTGAGCCCAGACCGTGTCAGCGACCTACACCACAGCTCACGGCAATGTCGTAACCTTAACCCACTGGGCGAGGCCAAGGATCAAACCTGAATCCTCATGGATCCTAGTCAGATTACTTAACTGCTGAGCCATGAAGGGAACTCCCAATTACAGTACTTTTTCATTACTTTTTACTCTGTAAAAATTTTAGCCTATTTTTTTTATTCTTTGCTTTTTTGTTTTCGTTTTTATTATTATTATTTTTTTGGCCTTTTTAGGGCTGTACCCATGGCATATGGAAGTTCCCAGGCTAGGGATTGAATTGGATCTGCAGCTGCCAGCCTAGGCCACAGCAATACCAGATCTGAGCCATGTCTGCAACCTACACTGCAGCTTACAGCAATAGTGGATCCTTAATCCACTGAGCGAGGCCAGAGATCTAACCTGAGTCCTCGTAGATGCTAGTCCGGTTCATTACTGTTGAGCCACAATGGGAATTCCTGTTTTTGTTAACTTTATGGCTGCACCTGCAGCATATGGAGGTTCCTGGACCAGGGACTGAATCTGAGCCACAGCTGCCATCTACACAGCAGCTGCTGCTGCAATGCCGGATCCTTTTACTTCACAGGGCTGGGAATTGCACCTCTGCTGTGGCGTTAGCCACTGCAATCAGATTCTTAACCCTCTACACCATGGCAGGAACTCCTGTTTTTATTCTCTCTAAAGAAGGATAGTATAGCTTAGAATTCCGTCATTTATAGACACTGGTTTCAATATCACATCTACCTTTTGGAACAGTTTGAGCCTGATATAGCTCCTCCTGTGCTCCTTTCCTCCCCCAAAGATGGAACTCTTCACCTAGCAAGGCTGTTTTTTCAGCAAAGTAGCATTTGAATAACTAGTGATATAAACCAGAACAACAAAGAGAAGCTTAAGATTTGGAGATGTCTTTTAATGTGCTGTGATCACTTCATTTTTATAGAAAGAAAGAAGTCTATGTTAGGCCTACCTTTTGCTACAAATGTTAGAGGAGGAATGTCAGAAGAGACAAGAGTCAAGTGAAGGAAAACAGAAAAAAATGAAGCAGGGCAGGGGAAATAAACATGCTTTAATGACCAACAGAAGTGACAAGCAACAGAACGGCAAGAACCAGCAATTTTCATTCATTTACCATTTATTTATCTCTTAGTGCTAAAATTTGGGTTATTTTGGTTTTCTGAGTTCCTTGTGTTTATGAAGTTTCAGATTAGCTTGCAAAAATGGCAGATGGAGTTTTGATAGTGGTTCCTCAATTCTCTTTTCTATCTGAACTTTTGAAAATGCATCCCACCTCTTTTTCCTTCTATACTTTATTCTTGTGAATTTCTTGCCTCCATCTTTTAGATTGTTAATTTAATTTGTTTTTATATTTTTTCAGTCCTTAATTAGGTTTGTAGTTCAGTGATGAAAATTTAATTTCTAAGAATCCCAGTTTATTTCTTTTTTAATAAATGTATTATCATCTTGCATATCTCAGATTATTAATTGTACTTAATCTAAGGTCTTACTCTCTTTAATTTGTTAACTCCCTTTGTTTGGGAGTTCTGTTTGTCACATTAATACTTCTTTTTCTTGTTTTGAATTTTGGTTTTGTGCTCATTCATCTTTATTTGAGAGTCCTTGTTAGCTTTCCTATGAATGTTACATCTGTTTATTGTAACTGGTATCCACTGATTGTGCATAGAGGTGAAATGTGCTAAGATAAGGGTATATTAAATGCCAGTTTTCTTTACTGTCTGTCTCCTCTTTTGCCTCAGGTTTAATATCTACTCAGGGCTCTGTCCTGTCTTTCTGATCCAAGTATTTATACCTATTGTTTCTACCTGGGGAATGACACTTTTCTTGTTTGATCCATACCTCAGTTCTATAATGCTTGAACCAAAATGGTAAATGGTGAGAGAGGTTGACCCGTCTTGAAATTTCTGTGCTCTCCCCTAACAAGTCATGCTGTAAATTCTATAAATTATTTTACTTCTTTCTGCTGTCTTCTACCTCTGGGCTTAGTTTACTGTGAGGGCTGTTCAGACCACTTGCAGTAACTCTTTACTCTAGGTTTACTCTGTGATTTCCTCCTTTAAGCTGATTCAATCAGCTTTTCGTCTTTCAGTGATTTACTAAGAACATTTCTGGCTTTCTTTTGGTTACAGATTTTCTTTAATTTTTTTTTAATTATTATTTTTGAGGCTTTGAGGGGAGAGGAGCTTGCTTACAGAGCTCTCAGCCTACCGTCTTGATTGTCTATGACTATGTCATATGTATAGTGAAATAAAAGAAGAAAAAAATTTAAGCTAGCAAAAAATATCAATGAAGTGATTGAAGAAATTGTTTTTTGGTTTTGTTTTGAGGAGTAGAAGTGATTACAAATGAAGATTGGCATTCAAATATATAAAAATTAAAGCTTCAATGAATAAGACTTCAGGAATATTTTTACATGAAATTGGAAATGCATATATTTGCAGTATTGCTGGTTTCTCTTTTTTTCTGCTCTTTGACTGAAGGAAGAAAACATGGGTTCTGAAGTTAGTGCCTACTTTGCGTGAATAATCTCCATAGAGTCAACATTAGCTTATGCCTGTGACAGACTTATGTTGTTACTGAGAGAGAAACAGGCCAAAGATGTTTGACAGTGCTCTGAGAAAACATCAAAAAGGATTTTTGATTATAGCTTTGGTTCAGTAATTTCAATATTACTCTCTCACTGTTATTCTAAATTTGTTTTATATTTTTACATTTTAAAATACGTCTTAGAATTTTGGCATTTTATAAAAGGGGTGGTAATCCTCAACCCAAATCATAACCACTGTTAACACTTTGGTATGTTTCTTTACAGTATTTTCTTATTATAGCTTCAAAAATATATATAATATGGTATTGTTTTTCTTCCAGTCCAAAAGTAATGCCTAACTCAAAGTTTGGAATGCTTGGAAAATAAAGACCAGCACTAAGGAGAAAAAAACAAAATCACTCATAATAACTGCCCAGAGATAACCACTATTAAAATTTGATGTATATCCTTCCTGTATTTTTCATGGATATATACAAATACTTTTTTCTTTGTTAATATGATATCATACTCTACTACTGTTTTGTACCTTGCACCTTTCATTTGCAATGTATTGTGAATGTTTTCTTATGTTAGTAAATATCCTTATATGTACTTTTATTGGTGTGTAGAATATGAATATATTTAAGTATGTTTATTTAGCATACTTAACCATCTCCCTATCATTGGCCATCGAAAGTGTTTCTGATTCTTTACCATTATAAATAATATCATAGTGAGTATCTTTGTCCATACATCTTTCCATGCATCTATGATTGTTTCTTTAGGAATAAATTCCTAGAAGTGGAATAGCTGGGTCAAAGGGTATGTACATTTTAATGCTTTTTTGATACATAAAAATGTCAAATTTTAAGCTAATCCCTTGTTATATTCTGTCTTGTATTGCTATATGATTGTTTTATGTGTCTGTCTTGTCTCCCTAATTAGAATATAAGCTTCTTGAGGGCAAGGGAAGTTTCTTATACATCTTATGTATCCTTTGATAATGTGGTTTACAATGTTGGACTTACGAGTCATTGACAAATACTATAATGATTTAATACTGTGGCTCTCCAGTTTTTGGATGTCATAAATCTATAAACAAAAACAACAAATATATATATATATGTATATATAAATTTTTGAGACTATACTATGCTTGCAAATTTTCTATTTTTCCAAGGAAGAATATTAAAAAATAAAATCAACTACCATTTCCTGTTACCTTCGTCTTATAAAATAAAAGAATATTTGATAACAGAAGTTTCTAATTTCCGAAAAAAGGACAGGCTTTTATTTATTTAAAATTAAATTTTTGTTTAAATTTTGGGCCCACCCACAGCATGTGGAAGTTCCTGGGCCAGGGATTGAACCTGCACTGCAATTGTGACCTGTACCACAACAGCAGATCTTTAACCTGCTGTGCCACAAAGGAACTTCTAAGGACAGACTTTTTTTTAATGCCCATACCTGCAGTATATGGGAGTTCCTGAGCCCAGATCACAGCTGTGATATGTACTGCAGCTACAGCAATGCTGGATCTTTTAAACCACTGCACCAGGCTGGGGCTGGTACCCATGCCTCTGCAGTGACCTGAGATGCCACAGTCATATCCTTAACCCACTGTGCCACAGCAGGTACTCCATCCAAGGACAGGCTTTTAATTTTGTTATTTATTTATTTATTTGTTTGTTTGTTTCTATAATTTTTTAGGGCCGCACCCATGGCATATGGAGGTTCCCAGGCTAGGGGTTGGATTGGAGCTGTAGCTGCTGGCCTATACCAGAGCACAGCAATGCCAGATCCAAGCCACATCTCCACCCTACACCACAGCTCATGGCAATGCCGGGTCTTTAACCTGCTGACCGAGGCCAGGGATTAAGCCCATGTCCTTATGGATACTAGTTGGGTTCATTACCGCTGAGCCATGATGGGAACTCCAAGGACAGACTTTTAAACGGAACATTTTAGCTTTTTAAAAAACTCACTGCCTTGTCCATGTTTTCCTTATTTTGTGTTGGACTGGTAAGTCTTCACCTTAGTCTTACAGTGATCTGTAGACCAACATTTGGGAGCTACTGATTTTAAAAGACTTAAAGGATTAACAGATAAACCCTTTTGCAAAGTAAATAATTCTTCCTGTTGCCCACAGTTTGTCTTTTCCATGTTATTAAGTATACATGTGCAGGCAATGCCATTTCACTACACACAATTTGTGTATTTCTTTGTACAAATACTACAGTAAACAAACCAGATCTTGTTGAACATGTAAGTGTATTTCCAGTTGCCAAAACATACGCTTTCTAAGGAATTTGACACAGGTTAAGTGTGGTGTAGTACAAAGAAGGCAGGTGTTAGAATCAGACAGCCCAGGCTTGACTCCTGGTTCTGGCATTAAGTCACTTTAACTTTCCTTTAGCTTCCTTATTTGTAAAACTAAGGTGATAATACCTTCATCAAAGTGTTTTTATAGCCCCTGTTAGAGCAATTGCTTCACTGGAATGTAATTATTTGTTTAAGCATCTGCCTTCCTTACAAGACCATGAGTTTTAGGATGGAGTCCTATCCTTCTTTGGCTACTGAAGCCTAGCCCTTGGGCTCAGGGCATAGCAGGTGCTTGATGAAATGACTGTTGAATCCATAGAGGGTTATTGGAGGATCAAATGAGGTAATATGTATAGAAGCTCTTTGTAAACTTTAAATTCTATACCAATAGTAATTGTTTTAATTGCCTGTATGAACTGTCTTTGGGAGCTATCAAAACTTTGGGAAGAAAGAAAATTATCCCATTTAACAGTTCTATTATGCTTCACATTTTTCTTCTATTGTATAAGGAAATGAGTTTTAATTGGGGTTAATATGCAGTTAATTTACTTCCTGGGGAGGCAGAAGAATTTCTTTTTTTTCCAACCCCAGTGGAAGTGTCAAGGTATTAAATGTTTTTTTTTTGGTTGCTAACATAAAATTTTAATTATAGAAAGATCAGCATATTTCATATTTAAAGAATGGTACCCATTGCTTTATCCTCTTAACTGTATAACTGATAAAAAGAATGCCAAACCTGGAAGAGAACAGGAGCCTATGTTATGCGAAATTAGTTTTAGTCAGAGCTCCCTTTTTTAACATTCACTGACTTTTAAAAATGTCATAGTTTCTAATCTGTTTATAAAGCTCCTGGTGAATTTTTGCCACAAGATGGCATTGGTGATTACTGAATGCATATTCTTTTGAACCAGAATTCCAAAAACTGGTGCACATAATTATTTGTATTCCTTTGAGGATGAGTTGAAAACCTTCATCACTGTTTATATATTAATTTAATTTTGTTTTGACTTACAAAACAGGGTTAAATATACTTTACATCACTTCTTTCTGTATTCAAGTATTGTTTTGTTTCCTGTTTTTCTGTCTTTATAACTACAGTAACTATGTATTATTTGCCATGTGTTGTATGTGTCTGACTTATTGCTGATAATTGTGGTAACAGGTAAGAAGAAAATACGATGGGACCCAGTTAGGAGGCGCTTCATTCAGTCCTGTCCCATCATAAGGATCCCTAACAGGTTTTTGAGAGGTGGGTGATAACTAGCAAGAGATCTGTGCTTAAAATGGGTTAAAGGGAACTTTGAATGAATTTTCTAAACTCAAAACTCTGGTTTTTAAAAATTGTCTTAATCAGCTAAAGTTGGATCAAGGAACGTCTAGGACCTAATTTTAAACCTACGTTTTATATTGACCACTGTTGGAATTGTAATGATACATTTTAGGGAGTCAGAATCACTTAATGTGTATTAGATGGTAGAAATAAATCATCTCACAGATATCAGATTTATTCTACTGTAACCATATTAAAAAGAACTTTGAATAATTTATAAAACATGGGTATGGGAAAGAATTTTCTAAATATAATTTTAAGGAAGAGATAAAAATCAATTTATGTGGCAATAAAATTAAAAACCTCTTATGACAAAAACCATAAATGAAAAGATAAAGAGGGAGTTCCCATTGTGGCTCAGTGGTTAATGAACCTGACTAGTATCCATGAGGACGAGGGTTCAATCCTTGGCCTTGCTCAATGGGTTAAGGATCAGGTGTTGCCGTGAGCTGTGGTGTAGGTCACAGCCTCGCCTTGGATCCTGCATTGCTGTGGCTGTGCTGTATGCTGGCGGCTACAGCTCCTACTTGACTTCTAGCCTGGGAACCTCCATATGCCACAGGTGTGGCCCTAAAATGACAAAAGACAAAACAAACAAACAAAAAAACACGTATAACATATGGTTAATTTCACAAATATATAAAGAGCTCTTATAAATCAGTAGTTTAAAAGCAAATATCCACTAGACAAATAGGTAAAAGAACGTGAATAATCAATTTGTAAAAAGAAAGTTCAGTAAATATGAAAAAATATTTGTTTCCACTATTGTCATAAACAAATTAAAATAATATATCATATTTCCTATTATGTTGGCAAAGACTAAAATAAGAATACTCAGTGCTGGAAAGGGTATTGTAAAGTGTTGCTCATATATTGAAGGAAGTGTAGATTTAACACAGCCTTTCTGGATTTAACTTGGCAGTATGTATCAGAAGCTTTAAAAATGTTTACATCCTTTGACCTAGTAATTCTTACTTTTAGAAATGTTGCATTCTTTCTATTTTTAATTTTTTTTCTAGTAAAAATACTCCTTACTGAAAAAAAATCTCAGAAGAGGGATGAAAACTCTGGTTCACACTATTTTTCTAGATAGAACAAATAGATAAGTACACTTAATTTAGACCTTATTATTTATAAGCCTGTATATCTAATTTTGACTGAAGAAATTATTTACCAAAAAAAAAAAAAAAGAGAGAGAGACTAGGAAAAAAATATACTGCAGTAGCTAGAAATGTTTCTATACCTAGTGCCTAACCTATTTTTAGCAGCTGAGTTCCATAGCGTGACAAAAATAAAATCTAGCCTAAATGGGTCAAAATAAAATACTTAGGGTGCTCTCCTCCCTTTTAGCATAAATAGTTTTGTTGATAGAAACTGAGATAATTTTAGTGCTATGTGACCAAAAAAAAAAAAAAAAAAAAAATCTGCATGTGTGGCCAAGAAGTGGTCTAATTCTATAACATTTTTCTATAACATTTTTTTCTATTTAAAAATTAAAAAGCTAATTTATTGATTTACAGTGAGAAAGCTAACTTTGACTAAATTTAAGTATAATTAAGAAATTGTTTAATTAGGATAGAATTCAATATAATATCAATTTAGTACAAATATAAACATAAAAAACAAAGGAAATAGTGAAATAATTTTATATCTGGGCGGTGGGATTTTATTTTATTTTGTGTGTTCTCTGTTTTTCAATATTTTAAGCATGGAAAAAAGAGACTAGCACAGGTAAGTTTCATACCTCTGGTTGTTTTTGTAAGCCCTCTATTGCCACAAACTGTGGCGGAGGAAGACGGTCTCTGGCAGTGCTGAGAAGAGGGCGATGGGAATAACCTCAGCACTGGCAACATCGAGATCCCCATGGACCGTTTCTAAATCAACTGCCTTCTCTTAGTTCTCATCTTCTTTGACCTGTTTGTAGTGTTTGATCTGTTGACCACCTGCACCTTCTTAAATTTCTCTTCTTTTGGGTTACTTTGCTGTACAATCTGAGATGTTTTCTTCCTGCCTCTTTGATTGTTCATTCTGTTGCCTTCACAAGCTTCTTTCTTCCTACTCACAAAGATGGATATTGCTCCAATGTTCTGTCCTCTCCATTATCTCCTTTGGTTATCTCATCAGATTTCAGACTTAACTAACCTCGTTCGTTCGTTCATTCTTTCAGTATTTCTTGATTGCCTCCTGTGTAACAGGCTTTGTGCTAACTCAGTGATCTAGATAATAGAGGTTCGGAAACAATTATAGAGTAATTTGAGTGTAATTCTTTGTGATAAGTGTCCTGATGAGGAGCGTTCAGAAGAGGTACCTGACTCTGCTTGTGGGGAAGACAGAGGAAGAGCAGGAGCCGTCAGGGTGACTTTTCAGAAGAGATGTACTTTAAGTCCGAGTAGGAGTTAGCAGGGGAGGGTTGGAACATCTCAAACCACAGGGACCAAGTAGCTTGAGTAAAGGCAATTAGACAAAACAGAGCATGGTCTTGCAGAAAACTGTAGGAAGTTTGGCTGAGTGGGAAAGAATGCGGAAAGCAGCAGCTGGAGAAGGCCCAGACCAAGTGGAACACCACCTAAGGGGAGTTTTCGGGATCTGTTTATTTAATTAGTGAAGACCATTTAATCGAAAGACCAGTTACGAGGTTATTACAGTTATCAAGGTGAGAAATCATGGAAGCTGCAAGTAAGGTAGTTACAGTAGGAATAGAGAGTAGGGACTTGATTTAAAATATAAGAAAGTGGAATTAGGTGAGACTTGATGACCAGTTGAAGAGGAGGAGGGAAGAGTCAAGAAAGCATCCAGCTTTCTGTGTGGACCATTTTCTCTTTTCCAGGTGTTATATAGATGGACGGAAGGGGAGACGCAGGGAAAAGATGATGAAGATGACCAATAGAGCATAGCCTTGAACATTCTGTCTAAGAGCTATTTCCAGGGACATCTCCTTGGAAAGCCTGCCTTTTTGTTCTGATGGCACCCTCTGTGTACCTGCCTGTATCGTAGCACCTATCGCACTGAATTATAATCTTTTGTTTACTTGTTTGTGCCTGCCTGCCTGCCTGCCGTAGACTGTAAGCTCTGTAAGGGCAGGGACAGTGGAACAGTACCTTTCATTTCTTTATCTCCAGTTTGTAGCACAGTGCATGTAGTAGGTCTGTCATATGTATTTGAATTGAATTATTTGTAAGGCCACTGTCAGGGAATAGGATGGGACTAAAACGTTAGTACATTCTCAACTTCTCTCTGGTGGTGGTGACAGTAAACTAACGAGCTGCTGTTAGAATATGAAAATGCTGTTTAGTATTTCCTTAGATTAAAACAACAACAACAACAACAACAAAAAACAAAAACCAGTTGGAGTTTTGGAGTTCCCACTGTGGCTCAACAGGCTTGGCAGTGTCTTGGGAGCACTGGGACCCAGGTTCGATCCCCCACCCAGCACAGTGAGTTGAGGGTCCTGCGTTGCCACAGCTGCAACTTGGGTCACAACCAAAGCTCAGCTCTATCTGATCTCTGACTTGGGAACTCTGTATGCCTTGGGGCGGGGGTGCAAGAAAAGAAAAAAAAACCTCATCTATACTTTTGAAATTGCCACTTTCAAGCCTCCTTTCAAGCTCCTTTTGGAACTCCTACATATTACCTCTTTTGATTCTAATTAAACAGTTTCATAAAGCTCATTTTCTGTTGTTAGATTCATTCACTGGATCCTTTCATTAGACCCTACATCTTCTCTAAAAGGTATTTCTACCCATTAAAAGTGTGGTGTGAAAACTGTGTGGATGGACCAGTGATGGACCAATTACACCCACTTACCCGCCTATATTCTCAGATATTATTGAAAATGACAAAACAGACATACAAAAAAGAATGAATCATAATTGTATCAAAAACCATAAAAGGGAGACTTTGAAGCCAGATTTTCTATGTCTGAATCCAGGCTCTGCCATTTAACAACTGTGTGACTTTGGGCAAGTTTCTTATTCTTTTTTTTTTTTTTTTCCACTTCAATTTCCTTATCTGTAAAATTAGAATGATGATAATAGTATCAACCTCCTACCATTGTTGTATCAAGAGAGGTAATATGTGCAAAGCACTCAGAGGAGTTTTTACACTTAGTCAGTGTTGAATTAATGTTAGCTGCTGTCATTCTTGCTATTGTTTTAATACCAGCACATTTGAGGAATTTCAGAGTAATAGAAAGCAGTTGAAATTATAATGATGGAGAACCCAGAATAGAATAAAACGCAACCCCAAATAGGTACTTCTGCTGCATGCTAGAAGTCAGAGAATTTCTTTTTTTGGCAAGTACCTACAGCATGTGTAAGTTCTTGGGCCAGGGATTAAACCCACAACACTCAGTGACCTAAGCCAGAGCAGTGACAGCACTGGATCCTTAATCCATGAGGCCACCAGGGAACTCCCAAGAGTTTCTTAATAGAGCCCCTTTTCTTTTCTTTCTTTCTTTTTTTTTTTTTTCCTTTTTAGGGCCACATCTGTGGCATAAGGACCTTCCCAAGCTAGCGGTCTGATTGGAGTTGTGGCTGCCAACCTCCACCACAGCTGTAGCAACACAAGATCCAAGCCACACCTGCAACCTACACTGAAGCTTGTGGCAATGCTGGATCCTTAATCCACTGGTTAAGGCTAGGTATCAAACCCACATCCTCATGGCTACTAGCGTGTTTCTTAACCTGCTGAGCAGCAGTGGGAACTCGCTAGAAGCCCTTTTCTGAAACTCTAAGGTAGAATTAGTAAGTGTAGGAGTTTTGGAGTTCCCACTGTGGCTCAACAGGATTGGCAGTGTCTAGGGAGCACTGGGACCCAGGTTCGATCCCCCACCCAGCACAGTGAGTTGAGGGTCCTGCGTTGCCACAGCTGCAACTTGGGTCACAACCAAAGCTCAGCTCTATCTGATCTCTGACTTGGGAACTCTGTAGGAGGAAGGAGCATATTGGGGGAAATGGAACATTGGGGCAACTAATTAAGGGACTATCTTCAAAACTGTTGTTTCCCTTACTCCTTCTCTCCCTCCCTGGCAATGAATGGCATTGGTTCCAAGATAAAGCTCTGAGAAAAGCTCTTTAAGCAGAGTAGGGGATCTGTTGGGGGATGGGTTGAGCAGGCAGTGGCAGTGGAGAAAGTGTAGGCCAAAACAGAGCTTTAGGTAATGGAACTCCTCAGTAGATTGGATGAGGAGGGTGGAATGGAGGCAAGAGAAGAAAGTGAGATCCACCAAGGATTGATGTACTTTAAATGATTATACTGCATCAAAATGCAGCCTTCCTTATTTTGGCAAAACTGCTTTTTCTTTCCTTGTAAGGAGAAACCTGTCTGTCAGTGTACCACTTACCTGCAGAGACCTACAACCAAACAGATCTCCTATTTGGAGGTTTGGAAACAAGAGTAATACAACTGTTGAGGAAATCCATATCTGCTAACAATACTAATCAGTGTAGTCCTTCATTTATTAGTATGAATAAGTGATCCAGGCTCAACAGGCATTTGAGGAAAACTAGACTTGAAAGAGGATGACTAAGATGAATAAATGAAACAGCTGACCACGGTGGAAACAAAGATACTGAGGAAGCAGAATGAAAGTTGAGGAAGTTCTGGTCACAGCAGGTTTCCTCAGAGTCAGGAGTGAATTGGGTTAAGATGAAGAATAAAAAGTCAAGTGCCTTGCAGAAAAAAGGAATGATTAAATGATTAGTTCCATATTGAAATTTGATGGCTGAAATAAAGATACAGTTGGAACGTTAAATGATAAACCAATTTTTAGGAAAATAAAATAGAGGAAATTTGTAGACCATAAAACAAGAGGACAAAAGAGAAAGTAGATGAGGAAAGTTCTACTTTGAGGATAGATCTAAATGATCCAATATCCACTTAGTAGAATTACATGAGGAATGAAAATGGGAGGGAAAAAGTAAAGAATATTTCCCCATGCCGAAGAAAGACTGTGAGTTTTCAAGTATAAAGGGTCCACCAAGGAACAAGCTAGAAAAATGTAAGAACAAAAAGCATCTATCTATATATTACATAATTACTTATGAGTCCAGGGATAGAAAAGCAGGCTACATAGAAAAGACTCAGAACTAAGAGTCAGACTGGTGTTGGATTTCTCACCTGCGGCATGGTTTGCTAGAAGATAAGTGTCTTCAGTATTCTGAGGGGAAATTATTTTGAACCCAGAACTCACCCTCACTAATGTTTAAACGGGGGTCAAAGTAAACAAGAACTCTGAAAATTTATGAACACACCCTTTCTGCAAAATTATTTGAAGAGGTATTCCCAGTAAAATGAAAAGTCCAAGAAAGAGGAAAGTTTGGACCCTTCAAGAAGCTATAGTGTGCAAAGATACCAGTAGAACTTAAGAATTGGGTCTGGGAGTTCCTGTTGTGACTCAGTGGTAACAAAGCCAACTAGTATCCATGAGGACGGGGATTCAGTCCCTGGCCTCGCTCAGTGGGTTAAGGATTCGGTGCTGCTGTGAGCTGTGGGGTAGGCCAGCAGCTACAGCTCTGATTAGACCCCTATCCTGGGAACTTCCATATGCCGAGGGTACGGCCCTAAAAAAGAAAAGTGGCCTCTAAGTACATGGACTGTGAAGCCTCATATATTTATTAAGAAAAGATTTCTGGAATTCCCGTCGTGGCGCAGTGGTTAACGAATCCGACTAGGAACCATGAGGTTGCGGGTTCGGTCCCTGCCCTTGCTCAGTGGGTTAACGATCCGGCGTTGCCGTGAGCTGTGGTGTAGGTTGCAGACGCGGCTCGGATCCCGAGTTGCTGTGGCTCTGGCGTAGGCTGGTGGCTACAGCTCCGATTCAACCCCTAGCCTGGGAACCTCCATGTGCCGCGGGAGCGGCCCAAGAAATAGCAACAACAACAACAACAAAAGACAAAAAGACAAAAAAAAAAAAAAAAAGAAAAGATTTCTAAATGTATAGAAGGATAAATATAAACATGGTATATATGTGTGTGTGTATAAAACATTCTGTAACATCTCAGATGACAGATTATGGAGATAGGAAAAAAGTAAAATGTGCTTAAGATCTTACAGTTTTTTGTTGTAGAGTTTATAGTATATGCTTATTAAAAATCAAATAATATTAGGAGTTCTCTTGTGGTTAACGATCCATCATTGTCTCTGTAGTGACTTGGTTTGCTGCTGTGGCACAGGTTCAGTCCCTGGTCCAGGAGCTTCCATGTGCCATGGGCATGGCCATGGCCAAAAAATAATTCAAATAATATAGAATTATATAGTGGAAAATGAATGTCCTTATTTCAAACATATGTAATGAATTTGTACAAATCAATAAAACATCTCAATAGGAGAATGAGCAGGCCCTTCCCCAAAGGAACAGTCCATTTGACCAATAAACGTGAAAAGGTGCTCAGCTTCATTCATAGGTGAGAAATGCATGAAACCACAATGTTGGAGTTGCCATTGTGGCTCAGTAGGTAACAAACCCGACTAGTACCCACGAGGACGCAGGTTCAGTCCCTGGCCTTGCTCAGTGGGTCAAGGATCCGGCATTGCCATGAGCTGTGGTGTAGGTCACAGACATAGTTCAGATCTAGTGTTGCTGTGGCTCTGGCATAGGCTACAGCTCTGATTTGACCCCTAGCCTGGGAACTTCCATATGCCATGGGTGTGGCCCTAAAAAAGACAAGAAAAAAAAAAAAAAAGAAAAGAAAAGAAAAGAAACCACAAGTCTACAAACCCAAAGGAATCACTAAGTTAAAAAGACTTGTATGGAGTTCCCACTGTGGCACAATGGGTTAATGATCCAGCTTGTCTCTGTGGAAGTGCCAGTTCACTCCCCAGCCTGGCACAATGGGTTAAGGATCTGGCATTGCTGCAGCTGTGGTTGTAGGTTGCAGCTGTAGCTTAGATTCAATCCTTGACCCGGGACCTTCCATATGCCACGGGGGCTGCTGAAAAAGAAAAGAAAAAAGACATGATACTAATGCTAAATATTTTGTAAACAGTTTGACCCTATCTAGTAATGATAAAGATTTCCATATATTATGACTCAGAAATTCCATTTCTACTTTTATAGCCAACAAATATGGGCCCCTATGCATCTGAAAACATGGTCAGAAATGCTTATAGCAGCATTAAGAGCCACTAAACAACCCAAATGTCCATCCACACAACATGGACTGGATGAATTTTGTGGTATATATTCGTACAAAGAAAATACTATTTGGCAATGGAATGAACAGACCACCTCTAACCCCAACATTACGGATAAATTTCAGAAACATAATGGTGAATGATCCCAGAAAGAAAACATAATATATCATTCTATACAAATACTCTTCAAAACTAGACCAAAATAAACAATGTTGTTTAGGAATGTGTACTTACTTAGGTATAATAAAGCTATTAAAGGAAGCCAGGTTTTATGATTGCCATAAAAATCAGGAAATAGGTTTCCTCTAGAAGTGAAGGAGGGAGGGGGTTGTGATCAAGAGGGGCAGGTAATGGGGCATAAGTGTGCTGCTAATATTCCACTTTTGATAATTTGTTAAACTATACATTTATAGTTATATATGAGCCTATAAATGTGTTGTATTTCAGGAGTTACTGTTGTGGCACAGTGGTTAACGAATCTGACTAGGATCCATGAGGTTATGGGTTCGATCCCTGGCCTTGCTCAGTGGGTTAAGGATCCAGCATTGCGGTGAGCTGTGGTGTAGGTCAAAGACCCAACTTGGATCCTGAGTTGCTGTGGCTGCAGTGTAGACCGGCAGCTGTAACTCCAATTCAACCCCTGGCCTAGGAACCTCCATATGCCATGGGTGCGGCCCTAAAAAAAAGCAAAGTCCTGTTCGCATTTTCACTCCTCACCTACCTTATTCTCCTTTCCAGAAGTAAACACTGTTAATATAATAGCCAAATTTCTTTCCAGACTGGTTTACTCTTAATATTGTTAGTGAAATAAAAATTTATGGGTTTTAAATTTATGGGCAGCTCCCGTGGCATATGGAGGTTCCCAGACTAGGGGTAATAGTAGATCTTCCTAGAAAAAAAAGAAAGGGAAAAAAAGAAAGTTTGATCATTTCAGTAAAATTAGAAAAGTGTGAGTAGTATAAAGGTCTGCCTACTGGTCCTGGATGGGAACCAGCTGGCCCAGTCTTCCCTGGCTTTCCTGTCCAGGCTTCCTGGTGTACAATAGGAGACCTGTCTTCTCTGGTAGAGGTAATGGTGGGCTTTATATTTGGAAAGAAGTGATCAGTTAAGCGGAAATGTTATGCTACCTTATTTATTTATTTATTTATTTATTTTTGTCTTTTTGTCTTTTTGCCATTTCTTGGGCAGCTCCCATGGCATGTGGAGGTTCCCAGGCTAAGGGTCCAATCGGAGCTGTAGCCACCGGACTACACCAGAGCCACAGCAACGCGGGATCCGAGCTGCGTCTGCAACCTACACCATAGCTCACGGCAACGCTGGATCCTTAACCCACTGAGCAAGGGCAGGGATCGAACCCGCAGCCTCATGGTTCCTAGTTGGATTCGTTAACCATTGAACCATGATGGGAGCTCCTGATTGTGTGCATTCTTAAAGAGCAGTGGATTTTGTATCCAAGGTGATTAGACCTGGATATTGGGATTTTCCTAGTTTTACTCTAAAACAGGTCAATTTAGTATATAATCAAGATTGCATTTCAGCTCAGTGCAGAAGGGATGGTTTTCATAAGTGGTTTAGGGACAATGGCCTGTCTGAGGTGAAGTATTAGAGCCCACCCTCATGCAGTACACAAAAATACATTCTGATTGTATTCATGTTCTGAATATAAAAATCAAAACTATAAAATCACTAGAAATAACTAAGTATGGTAATCTTGTAATGTGCAGAGGTAGACGAGATATAAAGCAAATGAATACTTTTTCGTTGTTACAAAAGAGCCTTAAAAGATTGAGAGATTCAATTACACAAAAACTTGTTAAAAGATACTATAAACAAAATTAAAAGACAGTAGCAGGCTGGAAGAAAGAAATACAATAAATCAATAATTTCTAGGAGTTCCCGTCATGGCACAGCTGAAACAAATCCAACTAGGAACCATGACGTTGAGGGTTCAAACCCTGGCCTCGATCAGTCAGTTAAGGATCCAGTGTTGCTGTGAGCAGTGGTGTAGGTTGCAGACTCGGCTCAGATCTGGCATTGCTGTGGCCATGGTGTTAGGCTGGCAGCTGTAGCTCTGATTAGATCCCTAGCCTGGGAACCTCCATATGCTGTGGGCGTGGCCCTCAAAAAGACAAACAAATAAATAAATAAATAAATACTATAACTCTGTGAGAAGACAACACAGTGGATAGAAAAGTGGGTAAGGGATGTGATCAGGCAGTTCCCCAAAGAAAAAATACAAGTGGTCCAATAAAGAACTAGTAAAAATCAGGAAAATGAAAATTAACCTTATACCCATCAGATTGGCACGAATTGAAAAGGTTGAAGAGGGCATGAAGAAATAGACACTTTCAGGGAGTTCCCTGGTGGTCTAATAGTTAGGACTTTGTGCTTTCACTGTTGCGGCCCAGGTTCAATCCCTGGTCTGGGAACTGATATCCTACATCACAGTGTTGCACATCATGGCCAAAAAAAAGCCCCTCTATACACTATTGTTGAGGGTATACATTTTTGGAGAGCAGTATGGCTCCATAACCATATTGCATTTATGACAGTTTTAAGTGTATATTCCTTTGACTCAAGATATTCTGTTTCTAGAAGTACTTAGACATTTGCATATGAATCTCTGTAAGGGAAGCTTTGCACAGAATTATTTATAATGTTGAAAACACGGTGCAGCCTAATCATTTGTCACCTAATCTCAGACAGCTAGCTTCTTTCTTCGTTTGGGCTAGAAACTAAAGCCTGTGTCTCTGGTTACTGTAAGCTCTGGCGTAGTCCCTGGGGTGTAGAGCAAGTATTTGTAACATGATGAGCATATTGAAGCAGAGATGGCTTCATCACCACAGGTACACACTCCCTCAGCTGATGTTGCCTTCTGAGTATTAAGAGTTCACCTGTGGGAGTTCCCATCGTGGTTCAGTGGAAGCAAATCTGACCAGCATCCATGAGGATGCGGGTTCAGTCCCTAGTCTTACTCAGTGGGTTAAGCATCTGGTGTTGCCATAAGCTGTGGTCTAGGTGGAAGACTTGCTTGAATCCCGCGTTGCTATGGCTGTGGCATAAGCCAGTAGCTAAGGCTCCGATTGGACCCTAGCCTAGGAGCCTCCATATGCCGTGGGTGCAGCCCTAAAAAGACCAAAAAAAAAAAAATTCACCTGTGCATACAGGTTCAGTTTTACATTTGACTAACGCATTTTCCAAGTGGAGTTCCTCTGGGTAATTAAATGACCTAATTCTCTGGGTTATTTTATTAGTAGCAAGTAATTTTTTGGAAAGTGAAGTTTGCACATGGAGAACTGGGGGCAAGATTCAGAGAACTACTGTAAGATCATTTTGGTCAAGGTTGAGGAGCCTCTGCTGTTATATTCGAGATAATAAGAAATAATGTCTTGTCTCCACATGTTACCCCTGATAAATTCTGATGACTTATTAAAATAAAATTTGGCTTTCTAATATGTTAGTCACTCTTGGGCCATAAATATGTACAAAGAAATCTGACTAAAGAGAAAGAAGAGTTACGCAGCTGTAAGACTTCTTGACAAGATGTTTAGTATTTATCAAACATCAACCAGATGCTCTTTACCCAGAAGTTTAATTTGCATAGGTAATTATTTACAGAAGCCAACAATTGAACCAGACCAGTGCTGTTTGATAGAAATATCATGTGAGGAGTTCCCGTTGTGGCACAGTGGTTAACGAATCCGACTAGGAACCATGAGGTTGCGGGTTCGGTCCCTGCCCTTGCTTAGTGGGTTAAGGATTCGGCATTGCCGTGAGCTGTGGTGTAGGTTGCAGACTCGGCTCGGATCCCGCATTGCTGTGGCTCTGGTGTAGGCCGGTGGCTACAGCTCCGATTGGACCCTTAGCCTGGGAACCTCCATATGCCATGGGAGCTGCCCAAGAAATAGCAAAAAGACAAAAAAAAAAAAAAAGAAAGAAAGAAAAAGAAAAGAAATATCATGTGAGCCACAAAATTTAAAATTTTTTTTCTTTTCTTTTTTTTTGTCTTTTGTCTTTTGTCTTTTTAGGGCCACATCCGCAGCATATGGAGGTTCCCAGGCTAGGGGTCTAATTTGAGCTGTTGCTACCCGCCTGCACCAGAGCCACAGCAACACCAGATCCCAGCCGCGCCTGTGACCTACACCACAGCTCACGGCAATGCCGGATCCTTAACCCACTGAGTGAGGCCAGGGATCGAACTTGAAACCTCAGGGTTCCTAGTCACATTTGTGTCTGCTGTGCCATGATGGGAACTCCAAAATTTAAAATTTTCTAGTAGCTCATGGGAAAAGTAAAGGACAGGTGAAATTAATATTTTAATATTTTAGTTTAACCCAGGAGATAAAAAAAAACCAATTTCAATGTATATCAGATATAAAAATTAGTAATTTTACATTCATTTTTGGATACTACCTTTGAAATCCAGGGGATATTTTACATTTAAAGCATATCTTGGTTTGGATCAGCCTCATTTCAGGTGCTTAATAATTGTGTGTGGCTAGTGACTACTGTGTTGGACAGTGACTAGACTATAAGCTCCAGCAGACAGAAACAGTATTGTATCCTTAGCATTGTATCCCCAGCACCTAGCACAGTACCTGGTCTGTAGCAGACATCCAGTAATATTTTTGGCTTAATGAATGACTGAATGAGTGGATAAATAACTGTCTTTTCATTGACGCAACCTTTAATCCATGCGAGTTATATTTATCTCAAAAATAATTGCCAATAAACTTATAATGGAATGCCTTCTCTCCTGTACAGCCATTTAGAGAAAAATTACAGAATATACTGTATGTCTTTTCATATTGCCCAAAAGCAGTTTTAAAAATTGTCTGTTGGCTCCAGGTAATAAAGCAAATGACATTATAGAGATTACTAGTGTTCCTGTCTGTTGACCATAACACCTCTATTTTAATGTTTTTTTCTTTAAATTTGTCTTGCTAATTTTTAGAACCACTTATGATTTGAGAAGACCATTGCGTAATCCAACCCTGTCCCCAAAATTGTATCTCTTAAGCACAATATCAAAGTCCACTGAGAGCTGTACACTGTTTTGATTGTCTCTGTTTGTCACTGTTTACTTTGACCTGAAGTTAAAATCAGTGAAACTTCTAGTATCTGTTATGTATGTCCAACTGTTATAGGTGTTGTGGGTGATACAGGGTAATTGCAATACATCATATTAGTCCTTAAGAAACTTACAATTATTTGGAGAAGAAAAACGTTAATGAAATGAGTAGAGAAAAATTAAACTTGTAAATTTTGTTCAGTGTTTTCTGTGTGCCTTAGGCTTGGTGATAGGTGAATACAGTAGTTCCCATTGGGGCTCAGTGGGTTCAAGACCCAGCGTTGTCTCTGTGAGGATGCAGGCTCAATCCTGCATCCTCATTCAGTGGGTTAAGGATCTAGCATTTCCATGAGTTGTGGCTTAGGTTACAGATTCGATTTGGATATGGTATTGCTGTGGCTGTGGTGTAGGCCTCAGCTGCAGCTCCGATTTGACTCCTACCTAAGCCATGGCACAGGTATAGCCATAAAAGGAAGAAAAAAAAGACAGAAAGGTGAATACAAATATATTCCTTTTCCTTCAGATAGCTTATAGCTTCCTGGGAAGATAAATATATTAACCAATAATCACATTTTAACATAATAGCAAGTATAAATCTGTGAGGCACAGGAATGATATTCCTTCAAACAGATAAGGAAGCTGAGCCTCCGTGAGGGTCAGTGACTTGCTCAAGGTTGCAGTTAGGAAGAACCTGAGGAGTTAACTGGCCTAACGCTTAAGGATCCGGCATTGTCTCTGCTGTGGCCCAGGTTTAATCGTTGGCCTGGGAACTTCCACATGCTGCAGGCACAGCCAAAAAAATAAAAATAAAAAGGAGTTCCTGCTGTAATGCAGCAGGTTATGGATCCAGCATTCTCTGCAGTAGCAAAGGCTTGATCCCCGGCCCAGCACAGTTGCTAGAGCTGTGGCGTAGGTCGCAACTGCGGCTAAGATCCCTGGCCCGGGAACTTCCATATGCCAAGTGTGGCAAAAAAAAAAAAAAAAAAGAACCTGGATTCAAATCTTGATATTTGTAGAAGTTACTGCTCTGTCTTCCATACCACATTTTCTGTGTTTCTAGATTTTTAGGAAGAGAAATTGAGTGCCTCACTTGAGGTAAATCACATCTATTGAGTAAATTTTCTGATTATAGTTTGCCTAATATTTTATTAATTATTTACATAGTTATAGTATAATAGCCTTTTTAATTGAACATCTGTATTTGAGTGGTGGAGTACTGAACTGTAAGGGCTGAAGAATTTTATTGACAAGAAAGAGCTGTGTAGGCCAGACTCAGAGGCATTTCCAACTAGCCACTGAAGGCTAGCTAGGTAGCCCAGGCCAAGGGCTGAGGGAAGGACTCAGCTTTCCTAGCAGAGAGAGAGACTTCAGCAGGCAGGAGTGTGAGAGATCAGAAAAGGCTCTGCCTTGCTGTTTGAGGACTTTGAGCTGGAGCAGTAAGGAGCAGTAAGGAGAATCAGAGACTCTCAGGACTGACAGGTTGGACATGAGTGATTCAACGATTCACAGTTCTTCATGTGATTTTTAGTTTTTCCATATCTGTGCATTCTCTTTTCAGTTCCTAGTACCCTAGGAAGTGGCATTTTGAGTTAAAAAATGAATATGTGAGGGCTCTGTTAGGCTGGTAGTAAATGTTTACATAACAGATGTATATTAGGTATCCAGCATTGTCATAAAGATTGTTATACTAGGATCGATTCCTAATATATGAAAGTAGATAAGTCTTTAGGATAACAGACAATCATAGTGGTTCATTCCATCCAGTGTGCTATTAAGCATCTTCGATTCTAAAGCTGTGTAAGGATTTGTGTAGACTGGTATGAAAATTGTAAGGGTAATAGAAATAATATAAACTTTGGGGTTTTTTACTCTTAATTAATATTGAAGTAATTTTAAGTGAAGTAGTGCACATGATTTAAATTTCAGAAGGCTTTCAAATATAAATTGTAGACATAGCTTTTTTTAGTAAAACTCTGAATAGGATGAAAAATGTTCTTTGAGATAAAATATAGGGATTTCTTTTTTAACTACTATAATGTCTGGAGTGGTATTTAATTTCTAAGCTTTGCTATAACTCTGAAAGCCAGTTTTATTTTTAAGTTTATAATTATATATTGTGGAAAAATCATAGATTTTGTGTGTATGTATTTTTATTTATACATGACTCATCCACATTTGTGATTATATTTATGTAGTTCTCTAATATTTTCAGTTTACTTTAGTTGACCTGTATTTTTTTTCTCCTCTAAGAAAATAGAAATTTTGTCCTCTTAGGTTTTGGATTATTAACCCCTCCTCCTTCTTTTCTTGAAAATTCCAAGTTATCAGCTATTTTCTTGAGTTTATGATTCTATTTTGCCTCCCTTGGGAAAAATCTTTTTATAGTTATCAAAATCTGAAAATAGACATATGAAATAGAAATGGAGACTAGCTCCTTAAAATTCTAAGTAGTGTGTGAATGTATAAAATAATCTAAGTAAATAAAAAGTACATCCACGTTATAAATTTGCCCCGATCCCTTTTAAAGATAAAATGTTTGTTGCCAGATTTTGTTTGTGCTTTTAGTCTGCTGTGCCATCTGTGGAAAACGGTCCTCTTCTCTCCTAGGCCACAGACCTCCACCAGCACGAAGTGGACATCGTTGTGTGGCAGATAATACCAATCTGTATGTGTTTGGAGGTTATAACCCAGATTATGATGAATCAGGAGGGCCAGATAATGAAGACTATCCTCTCTTCAGGGAGCTTTGGAGGTATCATTTTGCTACAGGAGTATGGCATCAGATGGGCACAGACGGCTACATGCCCCGAGAATTGGCATCCATGTCACGTGAGTGCAAGCAGCTCTGAACTTTTGACTTTATGAAATGTCTCAGAAGTCTGGTTCAGTGCCACATGTTCCTTGTTAATAATTTTTAGTAATACTATAATATGATTAAGCCCTATTAATGTAAGACTCTTTACTATGATAAAAGTATAGACTCACTTGTGAGCTGGATAGTCCTGAGTTTGAATTTAGCCATATGCCGTTTACTTGCCAGATGATTTTTAGCTTCTAATTCCTTACCTATAAAATGGGATTAGTGGAGTTCCCGTCGTGGCGCAGTGGTTAACAAATCCGACTAGGAACCATGAGGTTGCGGGTTTGGTCCCAGCCCTTGCTCAGTGGGTTAAGGATCCAGTGTTGCTGTGAGCTGTGGTGTAGGTTGCAGACTTGGCTTGGATCCCACGTTGCTGAGGCTCTGGTGTAGGCTGGCAGCTACAGCTCCGATTGGACCCCTAGCCTGGAAACCTCCATCTGCCACGGAAGCGGCCCAAGAAATAGCAAAAAGACAAAACAAACAAACAAACAAACAAAAAAATGGGATTAGTAATACCTCAGAAAGCTCAACATAAAGTATCATATGTATTGCTAGACAAATATATATGCAAAATATCAGAGATCAACAGATGTGGTTTTAATGATGATAATAGCTGTTGAGGAAAGTGCTTCACACATAATAATCTGTTTACTCTTCACAACATCCCCATAATCTGGTACTGGAATTATTGCCTTGTGCAAATTAGGAAACTGAGACATTAGAGGAGCCCTAAGGGGCAGTGGCTGTGAGTATAGGCTCTGGAGCCAGACTGCCTGCTATTGAATCCTAGCTTACAAGGTTCTTTTGAGGAAACCTTCAACAAGTTATTTAAACCACTCATCATTTGTTTTCTTTTCTTTTTTTTTCTCTTTTCTTTATTACTCAAATGAATTTATCACATCTGTAGTTGTATAATGATCATAACAATCTGATTTCACACCACTCACCATTTCTGTTTCATCTCTATAAAAATGGAGATGATAATAATAGTTCCTACCTCATAGGGTTGCTGGAAAGATTAATTTAGAGGACTAAATAACTTTCCTGAGGTCACATGAGAATTTAAACCCCAGCTCTTAGGAGTTCCTGTCATAGCTGAGCAGGTCAAGAACCTGACTAGTATCCATGAGGAGGCGTGTTCGATCCTTGGCCTCGCTCAGTGGGTTAAGGATCCAGTGTTAGCACAAGCCTCAGCATTGGTCAAAGATGTGTCTTGGATCCCCCCGCGCTGCTGTAGCTGTGGCCCTAAAAAGAAAACAAAAAACAAAAAACTCAGCTCTCACTGGCTCCAGAACTTGTGCTATTGACTCTTATACTATATCTATTGAAGAATTGGTATAAAATGTCATGAAATAATACAGTAGTAGTATTTTCAAAGTATTTGCCAATCAGAGAGAGACGGAAAGGATATGCACATGTGTGTGATGATAGGAATAGAGTTAGCAGCAGGATATTGGTGTATTTTTTATCTGGTAGGGGATTAAGATAAAAGTAACCTGAGTTCCCACTGTGGCACAGTGGATTAAGAACCCAACTACAGCAGTGTGGGTCACTACAGAAGGTATGTGTTCAATCCCCAGCCCAGCATTGGCCTAGGTCACAGCTACAGCTCGAATTCAATCCCTGTCCCAGGGGACTTCATATGCTGTGGATGTGACCATTAAAAAAAAAAAAAAAAAGATGAAAGAAACCGTAATTTAAAATGTAGAGATCATTCCCCCTGCAAAACCAGAATGATCCTTATGATTCTTTTACCCCTTCATCCTGAGTCCCACTGGGTCTTTGCTAAGGCAAAGATGATACTTCATTTTACTCTGCTTTGCCAAGTACTTGAACTGTGTTATGCGGCAGTGGTGAAGTGTAGTTCATATCAGTTGGTATTGTATCTACAGTTTCATGAATTCCACAAATATGCATTGACATGTCACAGTTCAAACAGTGAGATCTATGATAAAGTGTGAATTAGACTTTTTTCCTATAAAACTTTATAGTAGTTATATGTCAGTGGTTTGAGCTATCTTCTGAAAGCACTAAAGCAGACATTTTGAGTTTCTCATATTCTGGGTTAAGGTGGGAACACTTTGCAGGTAGCCAGGCCGTAAATGGAATTTATGCTTCTCCTTCCCCAGTTGTGCTGCATGGAAACAACCTGTTGGTCTTTGGAGGTACGGGCATCCCATTTGGTGAGAGCAACGGCAATGATGTCCATGTCTGTAATGTGAAGTATAAGAGATGGGCTTTGCTCAGCTGTCGGGGGAAGAAACCCAGTCGTATATATGGACAGGTACCAGTCTGCGGCCAGTCATGGTGGATGTGTTTTTTCTAATGAGAATAAATCCGTTATGCTACTATGTGATTTTTCAGTTCTGTAGTTTATAAATCTGGTTGTTTGCCTTCTCCTTTCCTTTCTTTCCTTTCTTCTTTGTTTCTAATTCAACTTAGGATCAATGATCTAGACCTTGGTGAACGTTTCTTTAAATGTCAAGACCCCACCCACTCCCAGTGAGAGATTGGGCTGCATATGGTCCAGGTTCTGTCATCTTTAGAGTGATATGATGCTTTGAAGTGCTTTCTAACCTAAGTAGTAGAATAGATGATCCATGTACTTGTTTAAGAGACTTTTACATGGATCTGAGCTAAAAGCAGTTAGGTTCTGTTGCTTCAAACCTTAGGTTTGAAAAGTTATATCAAAGAGGTAGGAAGCAACTCATCATACATCACAGACCCTTTGACAGTAATGGGCTAAGCTTTAAACAACCAAGCTTTGGCTTCTTTTTCAACGGGCTGGCATTGGTACTCATAAAAGCTTCTGAACTATGTGTAGAGGCAATACTGGATGACTCTATTCCACCACAGGAGGCATTTAAACTCTAAGAAATGACCATAACAGTAGCCAAACTTACATTGAGAAGAGTCTGGTAGAAAATGTCAAGTTTCGGAGTTCCCGTCATGGCGCAGTGGTTAACAAATCCGACTAGGAACCATGAGGTTGCAGGTTCCATCCCTGGCCTTGCTCAGTGGGTTAAGGATCCGGTGTTGCCGTGAGCTGTGGTGTAGGTTGCAGACGCGGCTCGGATCCTGCGTTGCTGTGGCTCTGGCATAGGCCGGTGGCTATAGCTCCGATTGGACCCCTAGCCTGGGAACCTCCATATGCCGAGGGAGTGGCCCAAGAAATAGCAAAAAGACGAAAAAAAAAAAAAAAAAAGAAGAAAATGTCAAGTTTTGAGGACTGCCAACTCTAGACTTCTTGCTGAAGAGGTTCTGGTGTCTCTTTTTCGTATACACTCCTTCTTAATAGCATTTTTCTTCAGACTACTTAAAAACAGAAGCAGGGAGTTCCCTCATAGCTCAGTGGGTTAAGGATCCAGCCATGTCACTACTGTGGCTCTGGTTATAGCTGTGGTGAGGGTTCAATCCCTAGCCTGGGAACTTCTGTATGTCACAGGTGCAGCCAAAAAAAAAAAAAAAAAAAAAAAAAAAAGAGAGAGAGAGAAGCAGGTTTCAGTGGAAGTGAATGTGTCCTTGATCTATAAATTTTTTTATTTTCTCAGATCCCTGAAGATCATCTGATGCCCTTTGTCTATCTAGATCCCTAAGTTCTTTCTTGCTTTCCAGTTGAACAAAGTTTACTTTTCTAAAAATGATCTCTGTGTTCTCTAAAATCTTTTGTCCTTTAATGGTTTGATTTTTAGAGGGTTAAGAAGTACAAGAAAATTTCATAAAACCTGGTTCTGGGGTATCTAAAAAGTTTACATTCTTTGATCGAGTGTTAATGAGGCAGTCTTGTTCACACTTCCTCCTTACCCAGGCCATGGCTATCATCAATGGCTCCCTTTATGTCTTTGGAGGGACAACTGGCTATATTTACAGCACAGACCTGCACAAATTAGATCTCAATACCAGAGAGTGGACACAGCTGAAACCAAACAACCTATCCTGTGATCTACCAGAAGAGAGGTGAGATTCTAGGATTAAAGCATACTTATTCCTTCTTGCTAAAATTTTACTCTTTTAAAAATATTGGAGTATGGTGTAAAGAGGACCCTTTGGCCTGGTTAAAATAGCTAACCGGCTGTTAGATCCCTTAAGTTCAGTATTAAAGAAGGGTCTTCTGGTGAGTGAATGATACTTTCCCTCTGAACTATAGAATTTTTAAAATATTCTTTCTCTTACACTTCAGTGTTCCTGAATTAGGAAAATGGTAACCCTTTAAAAAAGAAACTAATGGTAACAATTGTAACTAAATTTCATGTTATAAGCAAAACAATGACTTTCTGGTTACTTTTTGATTTCTCTTCTTAACTTACATATTAGGATTCTTTGGCTCCTTTGCTTACCACTGTATCCCCAGTACAGGACACAGTGTCTTGTCTATAGTGGTACTCAGTGAATGTTAACTGGATGGATGGATGGATGGATGGATGGATGGATGGATGATAGAGTGGAAGAGAGAGAAAGGTCATTTGTTTTAAGTGCTCTGTTAAACACTCAAACATCACATGATTCCCTTAAGTTGCCTTCTAGTAGCAGTCCTAGATGTTTCACTTTTTGTTCCTAATAGCAATTGCCTCTTCTTAGAATTAAACTCACTGGAAGACTTAAAGAGTTTTTTTTTTTTTTTTCACTCTAATTCAAAAGCAAAGATAGTAAACAATTTCTTATTTACTCTGTTTAGACTAATATCTCTTTGTTGTCTTTAAAAAATGACATATGGGTGCCAAGAAAGTCTTAACCTCTATTGTAGTATGTTAGTGGGCTGATTTTGCCGAACTGCTATGAGAGGACTTGGGAGATGGCTTGTTATGGGGAATAATTTTGATGTAATTTACTTTATCAGCACCAGGGCCTTCAGGGAAAGAAGGAAATAGATTAAGTTTTCAAAGCATTTTTCACATGGTTGCCTTTTTTGAATCATTTTGTAGACATATTATAAATTATTTCAGCTTTTAGCTAGACTGCTTGGATGAAAGCTCTGGTAGGTGTTTCATATTCACAGTTTTATTGTATCATAATTTTTCTGATATCTTTATATCTGTTAAATAAGTGTCGTAATTTGAAAGCCCATAGTCTAAGGTTTCTAATTAAATGTAGGCAGATCACTTTGTAAAACTCCATAATAATTTCCCCTCTTATACAGAGTTATCAGAAAAAAAACGATTAAAAATCTAGAAAATACAATAAGCAAAACGAAGGGAAAAAAAGCAAAATCTAAACTCAGGAATAATCAGGGTTGATTATAATCTGTCTGCTCTTATAGAACTGTTTTTTTTTTTTTTTAGTTAATGACACAAAAAGAAGTTCTCAGTATATTAAACATCCTCTGTGCCTACATCTTATTGGTTGCATTTAATCTGTTTTATATATATTGTATAATTTATTTAACCAACTCACTATTATTAAACTCTTGGGTTATTTCTAATAATTCATTATTATAAATAATGTGCAATAAAAGGTCTTTCAGGAGTTCCCGTCGTGACTCAGTGGAAACCAATCCACCTAGGAACCATGAGGTTTTGGGTTTGATCCCTGGCCTCGCTCAGTGGGTTAAGGACCTGGCATTGCCACGAGCTGTGGTATAGGTTGCAGACTTGGCTCGGATCTGCTGTTGCTATGGCTGTGGTGTAGGCCAGCAGCTGTAGCCCCAATTTGACCCCTAGCCTGTGAACCTCCATATGCCAAGGGTGCAGCCCTAAAAACCAAAAGTAAAGTCTTTCAGCTAAATCTTAAGTAGATCATTTCCCCCTTAATTATTAATGTATTTTATTATATGATTTCAGATACAGACATGAAATTGCACATGATGGACAGAGGATTTACATCTTGGGAGGTGGTACTTCTTGGACAGCTTATTCCTTAAACAAGGTATATTTAAAAACAGAGAAAAGAAGAAGGCTAGAGAGAGGCATATTTTATGCTAAGGAAGATAATTCTGTTATTGTAGATATTTTAATTTTCTTTTTTCTTTTTTTTTGTCTTTTGGGGCCGCACCTGTGGCATATGAAGGTTCCCAGGCTAGGGGTCCATTCAGAGCTATAGCTGCCAGCCTGCACCACAGCCACAGCAACTTGGGATCTGAGCCCTGTCTTCGACCTACACCACAGCTCACTCACGGCAACGCCGGATCCTTAACCTACTGAGTGAGGCCAGGGATTGATCCCGAAACCTCATGCTTCCTAGTCGGATTTGTGTCTGCTGCGCCACGACAGGAACTCCCTAGATGTTTTAATTTTCAATCAGGTTCTTCATCAACACCTATTTTGTGTTAGATGCTCTTTATAATATAAGGTTGAACTCTGTTCCCCTGATAAGTTTTCCTGTTGAAAACTTTAAATTATCATGCACTGAAAATACTTTATGAAAATTATCCCTTTATGCTAGATGAGAAAAGTCAGTTAAAGGAAGATATAGTAGTTTCAGTGGAGCAGCTACTTCAAATTAGAACCAGAATTCTGAGAATGTCACATCCCCCTTATTCTCAGTGCTGTGTGTCCTAAAAGAACAGGCATGATTGGGACTACATATCACTAACTTCAGAAAGCTGACCTCTGGGAGTTCCCATCATGGCCCAGTGGTTGACGAATCCGACTAGGAACAGTGGGGTTGTGGGTTTGGTCCCTGGCCTTGCTCAGTGGGTTAAGGATCCCGCGTTGCCAAGAGCTGTGGTGTAGGTTGCAGACATGGCTCGGATCCCACGTTGCTGTGGCTCTGGCGTAGGCCGGCGGCTACGACTCCAATTTGACCCCTAGCCTGGGAACCTCCATATGCCGCGGGAGCGGCCCTAGAAAAGGCAAAAAGACAAAAAAAAAAAAAAAAAGAAAAGAAAAGAAAAGAAAGAAAGCTGAGCTCTGAAGGGCTTTTATCCGTCTATCTCTGTGGCATTTCTAAATCCACATGTCTCAGGGGAAATCTATAGGGCTCAGAGCTGCTGGTATGCTTTGGAACCTTAATGATCTATGTCAAGTTTTGTCAAAACTGTTTTCCCATGTTTTCTTACCAACACTTGCTCTTTCTTTTTTTTTTTTTTTTCTTTCTTTTTTTTTTTTTTGTCTTTTTGCCTTTTCTAGGGCTACTCCCTTAGCATATGGAGGTTCCCAGGCTAGGGGTCGAATTGGAGCCACAGCCACCGGCCTACACCAGACCCACAGCAATGCAGGATCCGAGCCGTGTCTTTGACCTACACCACAGCTCACAGTAACGCTGGATCCCCAACCCACTGAGCAAGGCCAGGGATCGAACCCGCAATCCCATGGTTCCTAGTCAGATTCGTTAACCACTGCGCCACGACAGGAGCTCCAAACACTTGCTTTTTCTATTATAAAAATGATACATGGGAATTCCTACTGTGGTGCAGTGGGTTAAGGATCTTGCATTGCTGCAGCTGTGGCATAGGTTGCAGCTGCAGCTCGGATTTGGTCCCTGGCCCAGGAACTTCCGCATGCTGTGGGGGTGGCCAAAAGAAAAAAATGAAATAAAGTATTTGCTTAATTTTCAATTGCTTCATTTACTATTTTGCTTTTATTAGAACTAGGAAAGATCAGAGAAAAGCAAAGGAAAAGCAGGCTTTCAACCAAGAATATTTTTGTATATGCTATTCTGAAAAATCTAGTTTTCAGGCTTACTAAAATTATTTGTGTATCTTCTTTTTTTTCTTCTCCAAGATTCATGCATACAACCTTGAAACGAATGCATGGGAGGAAATTGCAACAAAACCCCATGACAAAATAGGTAAATTTAAAATGTTGATTCATTTATCTTTAATAAATGTATTTTGGTTTTACTTGTTCTGAAAGGGAAAAAGTAATTTTATTGTATTATATGACAAGAAAAATATCTTTTGAACTGGTATTAGAAATGACTTGTATTCCTTAGCCCAATTAGCCCAAAAGTCTATGCTTAGCAATTGAGTGGAGACTTTTAATAGAAGATTGCTGAATTCTGTGGAAGAGGGGAAATCTGGGTAGAATAAGAAGTAGGCACTTGAATCAAGATCTACCCATTTCTAGGTGGGTAAAAGGGCTTGGGAAAGCCACTGAGTAACCCCTGCCTCCCTTTACCTCACTTTGTTTTCCTGATACCTTAACACTGTATCATGATGAAACTTGTAATGGCTTTGTCTTAGTGTGAAATGAGGAAGTATTGGAAGGACTAGTCAATGTTTGCTTAATGCCACAAGGGGATTAAGTTACTCATAGTATATCTTCTGCTGTGTCATATCATCATTATTCCCAGGCTTTCTGTGAAAAATGGAATTTCTGTGTTTATGTGTTTGGCAGGTTTTCCTGCAGCCCGAAGATGTCACAGTTGTGTTCAAATAAAAAATGGTAAGGATTTCAAATAACATGCTGGTTCCATTTTTGTAATTGTACATATGAGAATATTTTATTTCTTCATGACAGCTCCTTAAAAGAGACATAACTATGGGGGGGGGTCTTTTTCTTGTAGTTTATACTTAAAGGGAAATCTATAAAGTTATGCCTCTTTCAGCAATTTTCATGAAGTAAACTAATGTGATGTTTGGGTTCCCTCGGTTATCAGAAAACTCAAAAATAAGTGATAAATAGGGTTTTTTGGTCTTTTTTAGGGCCGCACCTGGGGCATATGGAAATTCCCAGGCTAGGGGTCAAGTCAGAGCTATAGCTGCCAGCCTACACCACAGCCACAGCAATGCAGGATCCAAGCTGCGTCTTCGGTCTACACCACAGCTCATGGCAATGCTGGATCCTTAACCCACTAAGCGAGGCCAGGGATTGAATCTGAGTCCTCATGGATACTAGTCGGGTTTGTTAACCACTGAGCCATGATGGGAACTCCTAATAAATAGGTTTTTATTATACCACCTAATCTTGCAGCTCCCCACTTCAACAGATAGCCGTAATAAAGTCTTTTTTTTTTTTTTTTTCGTCTTTTTGGGGCTGCACCCATGGCACATGGAAGTTCTCAGTCTAGGGGTCCAATCGTAGCTGTAGCTGTCAGTCTACACCATAGCCACAGCAACACCAGATCCAAGCTTCATTCATGACCTACACCACAGCTCATGGCAACAGTGGATCCTTAACCCACTGAGCGATGCCAGGGATCAAACCCGCATCCTTCTAGATACTAGTCAGATTTGTTCCTGCTGAGCCACGACAGGAACTCTGTCCTAATAGTCTTGAAATCCAATAGAGACCTCAGGAGATTTTGTATTAAAATTGTGATCACTCCTTCAGGGTGTTATTTCATAAAGTTTATCCTGTTCTCTGTCTGATGCCAACTAGAACTCTTAGCTCATTCTTTGGCTGTCTTACAACACAGGCATTGTATGGCTTCAGAAAGTAGCTGCAGCTACTTTATCTAAGTGTGATAAATGACACCTCTCTGGACAACCTTCTTGTCTTTAATTTACAGCTTATTTTTTAGTGGATATACCACCTTAAATTGGGTGATGGGGCAGAGGAAGGTGTGTAAATGAGTTGGATAGCCTATGTCCTTTCAGCAGCTTCGTTTAGATTTTACTAGGATTATGCTGCCATCTCTAGTACAGAGATGCTTTTTATTATGTTTCTACTCTTTGGACAAGATTTATAGATCGTAGCATTATTTAGCTTTTCCCTCTAACAATGGATCCATGCTTTTCTTGAATCCTAGCCAAAAAAGTTTCCAGTGTATTTTATAGCTTAAGTATTGGCTTAAACTTGATCTAGACTTGAATTAAGACATGTATTCATTTGATTCTTTGAGTTCAGGCATGCACAAACAGAATTCAGCCATAATTCTAGGCATTCAGTTTGAAGGTTCACATAGCCTTTGTTATATGTTGTCTAGTTAGTTATAACTAATTGATTTTATAAAAACAAAAACAAACAAAATAACAGTAATAAAATATCTTTGATTTGGGAAAGGTTTTGTTTCTGACAAATAATTGATATGGGAGTTCCCACCGTGGCACAGCCGAAACAAATCTGACTAGGAGCCATGAAGTTGCGGGTTCGATCCCTGGCCTCGCTCAGTGGGTTAAGGATCCGGCATTGCCATGAGCTGTGGTGTAGGTTGCAGACATGGCTCGGATCTGGCGTTGCTGTGACTTCATTGTAGGCTGGCAGCAATAGCTCCAATTAGCCTGAGAACCTCCATATGCTGCAGGTGTGGCCCTAAAAAGACAAAATAATAATAATAATTGGAATGGATCAAATGGAGTGTCCTACTGTTCTCTTTGGGCTGAAGAAAGCTTGGAAGAACCTCTTGTGTGCCCTCAAATTGAGCATTGCAGTGACTGTTTCCTCTTAGGTTAATTGCCTGTGCAGAGAACATTTGTCTCTATGGGTAGATAAGTGTCCTTTTTGGGATGTTATTCAAAAGAGGAGTTTGCAAATGGGTGGTCTGCAGATGTGTTTTGTTTAGCTCATGTATATATTATAGTTTTGTTTTGGTTTTTTTTTTTTTTTTTTTGGCATGCAGAAGTTCTGGGGCCAGGCATTGAATTCATGCCATAGCTGGGACTCAGGCCACAGCAGTGACAACACCAGATCCTTAACTTGCTGCACCACTAAGGAACTCCTATATTATAGTTTTTTGAAATAGTGGCCAATACTTAAAAATCAAAATTTTCACTTTTCAAAAAATCTGGGTTACCAGCTTCTCTCTTAAAAAACTGGAAGATCTAGGAAGTTCCCTTGTTGTTCAGTGAGTTAAGGATCTGGCATTGCCACAACTGTGGTGCAGGTCAAAACGGTGGTACAAGTTCAGTCCCTGGCCCAGGAACTTCCATGTCCCGCAGATGCGGCCAAAAAGAAAAAAAAAATTTTTTTTTTTTTTTAATTGGAAAACCTGGCAATTGCTGGCAGTTGCGGAACTTAAGTCCTACTTGGTATCGATCAGCTGGAGCTGCAGCACCATCTTCCCCATTAGAGCATATGCACTCTTATTTGTTCCCAGGACCTCCTGTTTATTTTCCCTAAGCTTTCTTGCACATTCACTTTCTATGCATGGCACTATAGGTATTTGAATTTGAGACCCTGGACATTAAGCCTCCTCAGAAGCTTACATCCTTAGTCCTAGCAAAGATCCCGACATAGTGTCCATCTCCAGTGAGGGACAAGACAGCAGCTTGAGCAGCCCATCAGCTGAAGTCCTTTTTGGTATTGGGAGAATCACTGAATTGGTACCATGTCAACTAGCCGTGCTGTTGCAAGACCTGTTGTTGCTGTGGCTCTTTCCCTTTGTATGATCTTGGCTTTCCCTTTTCCTGATAGATGTGTTTATTTGTGGGGGCTATAATGGAGAAGTGATCCTGGGAGATATCTGGAAGTTGAACCTGCAGACTTTTCAATGGGTAAAGCTCCCGGCTACCATGCCAGAACCAGTTTATTTTCACTGTGCAGCTGTTACACCAGTAAGTTTTCATTTTCACATATCTTTTTTATGTAGTTGCAGATGATAAGAAAATATTTTAGGGATGTTAGCAAGAAAAAAAGATTCTGATATTTGCAAAGCTTGGATCAAGAACGTGTTTTTAAAACCTTTCTCCCAAAGCTAGCATGTCCTCTGAGAAAAGGTAAGGAAAACCATCATAAACAAGCTTAAAAGAGCAGCGTAAATGTGAAAGAAATGCTCCTTGTGACTTTCAGGCCCAGACAGTGATATCAGGGTGTTTCCTGGGAGGGCAGAATGGTTTTACCCCCGTGATGCCATGTTATTAAAGATTCTACTAGTTACTTAAATGCAGAGACTTTTATTTTCATCTTTGTATTCCTGGTATTTGTCACAGTGGATACTTAATATAGTCTTAGTTTAATGTTTGTCGAAGTTGTTGAAGTAAAAACAATCTGTAGTTTCTTCCTTAGTAACTCATTCATTATTTAAACCTTTCTCCATCTCTGTGCTATGTTGGGATCAGTGAGAAATGTTTTGTTTCACCTCATTTCAATTCCTCCCACTATGAAATTTTTTTTTTTTTTTTTTTTTTGCTGAATTTTCAACTTAAGTATGTGTTTCTCTCCCATTTGAATTTATCCTGTTTTGCCTGCCATTTGTTCATAGGCTGGTTGCATGTACATTCATGGAGGAGTGGTGAACATCCACGAAAATAAACGGACTGGGTCATTGTTTAAGATCTGGCTGGTGGTACCTAGCCTGCTGGAACTGGCGTGGGAGAAGCTGCTCGCGGCCTTCCCCAACCTAGCCAACCTCTCCCGAACACAGCTTCTGCACCTCGGACTCACGCAGGGACTCATCGAGCGCTTGAAATGAGGATTTCTGGACTGTTCATTGATACTGGAAATGTTAATTTAAAAGAGACTCCTTTATTTATGGGCAGTGTAGAATGTGCTACAGAGAGGATTGGTTACCCTGATCAAGGCCTTATTCAGAAAATACATCAGATGCCTTTCTGTAAATTGTTTTAAGTTTATGGAATTTCACTTTCCCTTGTGCTTTTTTTTTTTTTTTTTTGCTTCTGTCCCTCCTGCCCCAGCACACACATATTCTCTCTTCCTTGATGGAGTTGAAGGAAAGTCTGAAAGTATCTTAATTATCTTATGAATCAAGATAGGATGAAGATGAAGAAAATTTTAAAGGAACTCTAAACATATGACCATGTCAGCCAGTACTCTATAAATTAAAGCAACATCATCAATAAAAACAAAAATTAAAAAATTAAATCCAGCAACAACAATAAGACGTTAGGGGATAGAACAAGAAGGCTGACCTTGAGAATCTTGCAGATTTTAGGTAAAGCTAGATGCTTAACTTCCTGTTTTCAGAGATACATCTGATTTGAGTAGCTGGATCTAATGGCAGCGGTGGTTGGTATTTTGCTCCCTGGATGCCCATATCTATCCTTTGATTTTGGAGGAAAGTTAAACAGCTAAGCAGCTCTTGACTAGTGATTTCTTTTCTCATCCTTATGGTGCCAGCAGTGGTTAGAGTTGACTTATCAAAAGACTTTATTATGTGTCATAGTTGTGCTGTTTGTTGTTGCTCTTAGAAATTTTGGCACCAAGCACATTTCAAATCAAGAAATTCATGGTGGTCAGAGTTCTTTGTTCTGGGCAGCTTTGAGATTCTCCTATGCTTATTAATGGTTTCAAGTGTCTCTGACTTCATCATGGAGAATTGCAGGCCCTGTGTGGCATAAATGCCCTGGGACATAAAATAGGCTCATGAGAGGCCAGAGAAGAGTAGGGCAGGGAGGGCTTCTGCTCTGAGCTGTGAGCTTTGACTTTTATATTGGCCATTTCCTTTCAGAACTGTTTCTTTTCTAATCCTGGGCCATGCACCTGCCATATCTCAGGCAATGAGAATTTTGATCGCCGGAAAGCCAGTTGGGCCTTGATTTTTCTCTTAGCTTTTTGCCTGTCTTCTGTCTGCTTTAATGTGCATGGTGCTGTGAGTAATTGCCTAGTAATTGTTTAAAAGGTCTTGGGGGGAAAAGCCACACGTTATTCTTCCTAAAGAACTAAGTATCATTTTAAAAAACCAGCATGAGGAAGGAATGAAATGAGGATCATTCACTTTGATGGTGTGAAATTTTAGTTCTGGCTTGTTTTGTGTTGTTCTAAAAAATAAATGACCCAAATTTTCACTTGCATTGCCTTCAGGCTGCTATAGTAGTTGAGCAGGTCACTGAGATGGGAGCATTTGGCAGTCCTTAGATGTATGAAAGGTGCTAGAGGCGTGCAAGAGGGCACAGTGCTGGTCAGCCCGTTGCTTACATTACAACAGGAGACTGGGACGGGAGACTAGGGACATGTTTTTCCTTTAAGTGCCTCATTTGCTTAGCTTTTAAATTTGTTCTCCTTTTTCCTTCATCCCAGAAGGGAATCTCTTAGGCTCATGTGTGGGTTTAAAATCGCCTTTGAGTTATGGCTAAAAACTTAGCATCAGTTCTGGGGGAGAGAAAACTGTGGTCTCTAGACTTGGACTCCTAAGTTCCAGGCCTTATTGTAACCACCCATCCATGTGGGATTAGGTTCATGGTGCCTCTGTTCTGCAGGGTCTTGTAATAACCATTCATCTGTGAATCTGGGTCCTTTTGGGGGAGTGAGAGGGTAGGGGGAAGAGGTAGGAAAAAGAACAGCTCCTCCAGAGCCCCCACCCCCATCTTGCCATGACCAATCGGGCCTTTAACCTCTTATCATGCACTGCTAGGCTTCTTCCAACCAGGAGCTCTCTCCAGAGCAGTCTGAGCAGCTCCATTAGTTCAAAACAAAGCTTTGCTGCCTGACTCCAGTCCAGTCTCTGGGTATTAGGGGGAAGAAACTATCCATAATGAAACAAGTCACCCAGGGTGGCAAAAGGATCTTTGTCACAGATTTATAGAGGGACCAAAGACTGAATGCTCAGCCTCTGCGCTTATCCTTCCAGAGTCCTTGGGATATGAGCAGGTCTCTAGTTCTGTAACACCAGAGAGCTGAAAGAGAGGCTGGTTCAATTCATACTTGCTAGCATCCTTTTAAAGCATTCTGAAGGTGGTCTTCTTTGAGGCCTGACATCTAAGACCTCATGTGTGATGTTTTCATAAAAGTACATATCCTTGGTCTAAAGTGTCTTCTTTTAATATATCACTAGTGGAAACGAGGAGGTATGATCAGCTCTGAGTACTATAGAACCGCACATAAGCACATGTTCTGGATGCCAAATGAGACTGTGTGTATGATGACTTCTGTAGATGAGTGGACTTTTATATAGAGGGTCACCAGGCATTTTAGTAAATCCATAACCAGCGCTCTGAATTCCGGACACTGTTACTTGATTTAGGAGAGTTTATGCCTGCTGCTTCTCTGCCTCTTTGAGGTGTTCCCAGCCATCTTACTGCAGTCCTGTAAGTTTAAGTGCAATATATAGAAACACATATGGATATATACAGATTATATATAGGGTGTGACTATAAAGCAGGTAGACTACTTTCTTGTATCTGTCTTGGGGAAGCCAACTCATTACTTTAGAGTCAGATTATACCAAAATTTGAGATGCAATCGGCTGGTTTAGGCCAACTCTTGGCTGGATTTTCAAGTCCAGCATTTCCTTATTCCAGTTCTTAGAGACTTGTTGTTTCTTGGTTTTGTTAGAATTGAAACTTTTCCCCAGTCATCTTTGTACTGTCTCATGGTTGCATATCTTCTTACATTTCTTTGCCTAGGAACAAGGAGGTCTACCTGTAAGGAGTTTCCTAAGAGGAGAATTAAAACCTAATATTTAAAATTCTAAGTTCTCCCATGTATATACTAATTTATCTGTGAACATAAATACTTTATTAAGTGAAGTGAATGATGCTTTCTTCACTTAATGTATTTTCCGTATTCTGGAAAAATCTATAAACCAATATAGAGTAGACTAAAACTTTAACTGTTCTTCAGGGGCCAAACTGAAACTCTTTCCGCTGGCAGAATCTTTTTTTTCAGGGCCCTGGTGACATGATGTAAAAATTTGCTCTAAACTATTCATGTCCATTACATAGTTAGATGTAAAATATTATAATGAACATTTACATTTCTAAGCAAAAGGTATATTAACAATGACCTTTGGTTACCCAGAGTAGCCGGAGAAAAGCACAAGTAATTGAAATCCATAGGTAATCAGCGTTTCAACTTTTCTATCAAACGGTTGATTGATTTATAGTTCCTCCTCTCCCTACCCCTTTCCTACAAGCACCTTCTCAGTGGAGTGGGGCTAATGTGTAGTTAGAAATCGAAAAGCAAGAATCACAGAGCGGCTAGAAACCAGCAAACAAAAGTAGCCCTGTTAGCTGTAGTTGGTCAACCTGATGACAGCTGTTCATACTGAGTTTAGATGTCACTCTTCACTCTTCTGCTTTGGCACAGTCTCCTGCCCTGAGTTCTAGGCTGTCTCTCCTGTCACCACCAAAGAACTCTTAGCACATATTGGAAGAAAAAGCTGTGTAAGATGCAGAGGAAACCCCATCATTTGAACACATTTCTGTGGCTCTTGGCAGATACTTGCTTTTCCACTATTCTTAAAGGAGCCTTAGTTTTCCTTAGGCGATACCTTTTCTAGCCATGTAGCTTGGCGTATAGGAAAGGTTGAGTTACCCTCTAAGACTTCGTCGGTCTTCATCCTGTAAAACCAGTTTGTTTTTATGTGGTCTTATAGATGTGCATAAAGTGGCATAGGTGACTGGTCTACCTGCCAGCACTCTGATGTAGCACAAAAAGCCATTTTCCTTATTCTTCATTGTTCTAGCATTGAGCTCCAGGATGGATGAGGGTTTATGGTCCTATGATCATAAGCTTCCAAGACTGGTCACCATTCGCTTAAATTGCTTCAGTTCCCCAAATACCTTGGGCCTCTACAAGTGTTGGGAGGGCCTGAGGTGCGCTTGGGAGGGCTCTGTAACCTGTGTGTGTGCCGCCTCAAGGTCATGCCCAGCAGTTTCCCTTCTAAGGTCGTTAGATTGAGTGGAAAGTGACCTCTTCCTTCATCTGGTGTTAAGAAGTTTTGAGTTGTGCATCAAAGTGGTACCATCTTATAAATATAATTTTCAAAGTTTTGTTTTCCCTTTCCAGAAGTTTTTTAAAGGCCCTGCTTAGTCACTGTACAGGGTGAGTCAGAGGCAGTTTCACCAAGCTGTAGTAATTGCTGTTTTACTAGTTGCACATTTAGAATACAAAGGAGGCATCAGAAACACAATGACTTTCTCTAAAGCCACTTCCTTGTACACAGAGTCTGAGCAGGAACAGCGCCAGGCATCTCCCTGTAAAGGCACCTGCCAATGAGGATTTTACTGGAAGAACCTAGGCAAGAAAGGGAAACCTCGCTCATATAGTCTCTGAGGGCAAGCCTGGGCTTGGCTCTTGGTACAGGGTAATGCTTAGGCCACACATGATGCTTGCCTTACTTTAAAGCTATTTGCCACAGTCCTGTTAAATAGTGTGGAAGTCCTTTTGCAGTCTGGTGTGCATGCCATATGATAAGGACAGCTTTTCCACCTTACCTGGTTTCCTACAAACAGGAAATATAGTGAATTTACCCTAAAATGTCCAATCTGTATTTATGTACCTTGTCAGTGTTTTGCTGTTGGTTTTCTAAAACAATCTGATCAATAAATCTTATCCAAATCTATTTGATTCAAGGCCACCTTGATTGTCTGATGGTAACTGTGTATGTGAGCTTACCTCTGTGACCTAAGCATCAGTCCTAGCCACCTCCATCACCCACTTTATTGCCCCACCAGGGTCCGATTTTCTTTGTAACATCTGTGTATCATCTACCTTCTACACCCCCCGCCTGTGGGCACCTACTCCCTGCTCTGCCTGGAACTCCTGGACACACAGTAGCCCCCTCAACACAACGCTGCTCCCTCCAGGACATAGCGAGGGAGTAGCTATGGGGCCAGTCATACTCCTTTTTACTGCCCGCTCCCATCTATTCCCCAAACCACCACTAGACAAGTTTGTATGATGTATCAAGCCTGCTGAAAGGCTGGAGGAGCTACAGGGAACTCAGAGGAAAACTATGATCCTTTACATACAAAGTCATGACTATCTGTATGATTCAAGGGACAAGCCCCCCAAGAGGATATGAGCCCTTCCCCAGGGTCCTTTAGGGATAAAACCACAGTTCCTGGTTCTGGTCTTGGTTTTCCACATGCTTCCTTCTCCAAAAACTCCACCTTGTGTTGCTTCACTCTGATGAGATCCCTTCTCCCGGGAGTAGTTTTCCTCATGTCTCTCTTAAGTCTCCAGTAGGTGTGGACACTCCAAGTTTGGTCACTTTTAAGGTCTCCCATCCAGAATTGCACATGTGCCTTTTATTTTTCAGTGTTTCCACTGACAAACCATTGGATAAAATATACCTTCCCAGGAGAGTTATCTTAGATACTATGCTTAAATCCACCAGGAGGAAAAGATACAATGTTTGCCCCTAATGAATTTTATAAGCTTTCCTAGCCTAGCCTACAGTTAACACTTTACATTTATTATGCAAAGAAGCTTTATTTACTTTGGTTTATTTCTCCTGTCTCTCCTGTATACGCCCCTCAGACATACCAGGAATAAGAAACAGACCCTTAGACCAGCCAGAGCTTTGACATGAACTCGTGTTAGTATCTGATTTGGTTCTTAGATAAGGCCCATCTTAGCTTAGCGGGAGGGGCTTCGGTGGATTAGTTGGTTTGGGTGGGTTCATTCTTCCAATCTCATGAATAAAATTCTAGTTTGTCAACATGCTATTACTAAGCTGCTATAACTGACTAGAACAACCACATTCTCTTACCGTTAATCTTCCACAGTAATTGTTTGAGAGGATAAGACATGGATAAAACCATCCAGTTTCTATACTACCTTCAAATGAAAGGCCCAAGTTCCAGAGCAGCCCTAGACTACATAGAATTTTCCACAGTGATGGACGTGTTCTGGGTTTGCATCGTCCACTATGTCATAGCCTCTAGCTGCTGGCTGCTTAGTACTTCAAATGTGGTTATTGTGACTGAGAAACTAAATTTTAAATTTGAATTAATTTGAATTAATTTAAATGTAAATAGCCACATGTGGCCAGTGGCTGCCTAGACTGCAATACTAGAAAGAGATGCCCTGGAGAGTTGGGAGAGCTGGGCCTGGCTCTTGGCTCAGTCCGTAATAGTTCTGAATGCAATTTGCTTTCCTTTAGGCCTTGGTTTACTCATCTGTCAAATGAGGTGTTTGGCTAGATAATTTCCAAAGTCCCTTTCAGATCTAACATTCTGTCATTATGACCAAAGGCCTGGAACAGAATGGTGAGCATCGTAAATGAACAGGGGCTAGAATGGACTAGAACAGGCCAGCTGCCAGCGCCACCTATGACCCACTGGTTTCCAAGCATGAGGCATTCTTGTTAAACATACCAATTCCTGGAATTCCCATCGTGGCCCAGTGGTAATAAACCCGACTAGTATCCACGAGGACGCAAGTTTGATCCCTGACCTCACTCAGTGGGTTAAGGCTCTAGCGTCGCTGTGGGGTAGGCCAGCAGCTGCAACTCTGACTGAACCCCTAGCCTGGAACTTCCCATATGCCACAGATGTGGCCCTAAAAAGGAAAAGAAAGAAAGAAAGGAGCAAAGGGAACCTGGAGGCAGAGGTGTGGGAGGGAAAGACAGAGGGACAGGTCAGGCAGATCATGAAGAGCTGGGCAAATGGTTTGGCTTTTATTTTCAGAGCAATGGGAAGCTTTAAGCCAGAGGGAACACCAAAGGATGCTTCTGGCTGCTGCAGGGAGGGTGTAAGAGGAAGAAGGACTTGGTTAGGAGGACATGGGAGTGGTCCAAGCAGGAAGAGAATGCCTTGGGCCGGGACTGGGGCAGAGCTGGATTTCAGTTCTCATCCCTCCCCACCTCCAGCAGGGCGCCCTTGTGCAGTGAACAACTGCCCAGCTCTGGGCAGAGGCCCAGCAATCTGGGCCAGCACCACAGAGGCCTTGCTAATACCCAGCCCCGGCAGGAAAGCGGGGGGAAGCCCCCGACCCTTTCCACTAACGCCGCCGCCGCCGGAGGGCCCTGAGCCTCCCTGTGCAGCCCACAGGCCCAGCGCAGCCGCTCTCAGGATTGGAGGGGGGCGCGGGGGCCCACTCTGAACCAGAATGATCTGGTTTAGAGCGGCTGGCTTTCCCTCCTCCCTCTCCCCATCCCTCCGCCCTCCCTCTACTTCAGCGACAGGCTGGTTTTTGCCGCAGTCCCTGACCAAGGTAAACAGAGCGGAGGGAGGGCGGAAGAAAGCTCTGTTGCCATGACAACCCAGAGGGCAGTCGATGGGCTCTCGGGTGAGAGTGTGCCTTCAGGGGGAAGAAAAGGCTCGCTAGAAAAGCCACAGGGAGAAAGGCTGCTTCACCACGCAGACGGTGGGGGGTTGTTCTGGAACTGGATGTGGGGCTGGAGGAGGGGAGGGGGAAGTCAGAGAGTCAGGCACCCGCGGTGGCGTGTTGCAGCTGGCAGATGAGCCGAAGGGCTGGGGACACACCAAAATGCTACTGTGACAACGATTGACCTGTCATTCAATCCTCACACCCAGGGGGCAGATAACAGAGATGCCAGAGCTCTTAGGGCTTTCCCAGACTCACACCTGGCTGTCCCTTTCCAGAAAACCCTTCCGTGGGGCCGCTCAGCTGAGGGGCAGATTAGGTACAGAGCCCCAGGCCCAAAGACAGTGTTTATCTGAAACAAGCTACTGCGGGTGACCTAGGGGACATCTCTGTCCCTTCTGTGCTCCCCTCAGAGGCCTTCTGGGTGATTCCTGTCCCTCCTTTAGACCCCTGGAAGGCTGACACCTCAGTGTGGCATCATGACTATGGAAGAGTCATCCTTTCGCTAAAGGGGTGAATGTGACAAACAACAGATTGACTTCTGGGCAGGATTATGAGTGCAGGGTCACAGAGGGGGTCCCCCTCACTCCCCCAGGGGACAAGGACTCTCTTTTTCACGCAGCCCCTCTCCAGCTGCTGACCGGAGGCCTCCCTCACACAGCTGTCTTCGCTTGGGAGCAACTGTGAGGGCATCATTAACCGCCTTTGGTTTCAAATCCTCCTGTTAGATTCATCAGAAACCCATCCCGCCACCAGAGTAGGCCCAGCAGCTCCTGGGAGGGGCCCTTCTGTGTGAGAGGGATGGGAGCAAATCCCAGACAGAGGGACCTTGTACGATAAGGAGCCTGCTCAGGGGTGAGGCAGCCTCAGGGACGCTCCAGGGGAAGCTGAAAGGAGTGGCCCCTCACTGTGGTTTCCCCAGGCTGCCTGGAGAACCCCAGCAGGGGGCTGCGGAGCCTGAGAAATGCTCACCCACACGCTCTCCAGTCCACACTCCTCTCTTAGCCTGGGCCCCAGGCTGTGGTCTGCCTGGGGGATGGTGCCTTCAAGGACAGAGCTGGGGTGGGAGGAATGCCAGGGGAGCACAGGGACAAGGCACAGAGACACTCTCTTCCCTGGCAAAACACCCAGAAGTGTCAAGTGGACTCAGCCCTTTCCATGGCCCATGGAGTTCAAATGTCTCTGACCTGAACACCTGCCACCCTCCCCTGCCGCAGGACCTCCTCCCAGTTCCTGGACCAGGAGGACACACTCCCATGTCAGGGCCTTGGCACTGGCTGGTACCCCCTCTGCCTGGAAGGCTCTTCCTCCAGTATCCACATGGCTAAGTCTCTCAACTCTTGCAGTTCTTTATTCATTGATTATTATTATTTTGCTTTTTAGGGCCGTACTCGCAGCATATGGAGGTTCCCAGGCTAGGGGTCTAATCAAAGCTACAGCTGCTGGCCTACACCACAGTCACAGCAAGGCTGGATCCTTAACCCACTGAGCGAGGCCAGGGATTGAACCAAAACTTCATGGTTCCTAGTTAGATTCATTTCTACTGAGCCACGATAGGAACCTCCTTCAGTTTTTTATTCAAGTGTCATCTTCTCCATAAGGCAGAGCCAGGGCTAGGGTGAAGTGAGTGAGGCAACCCAGCCTTTCTGATCCCCCTATTTAAAATAGTATACTGCCACCCCCCATTCCCAAAGCATGCAGCACCGTCTCATTTAGTATTTGTCTTATTTATTGTCTGAGTTCTCTATCAGAATGGAAGTGCCATGAGGGCAGGAATCATCTCTGTTCCTTTTCGAACCTCCCAGAGCCTAGAACAGAGCCCGGCATGCAGTAGGTTGCTCAGTCTACACTGCTGAATGGATGGGTGGATAGGTGGATACATGGAGGGATAGATGGATGGGCTGATGGATGGATAAATGAAGTTGCAGGTTCAACAGGTTTTGTTTTGTCTTTCACCTGTTCTCAAAACAAGTGGTGTTCTGCATGCAGCCTGAGAAGAAGTTGGCAAAGTGACTTAACACTCTCCTGGTAAGGCACACATAGGGTGTATAGGACTTACTGTTAAAAAGAAAAAGAAGATGAGCTTTAAAAAAAAAAAAAAAAAAAAAAGGAAGATGGACTCTGCTATTTCTACCAGGCCCAGTAGTCTCTGCAGGCTCTAAGCTTCCTTCGATAGGACAGCGTTGAAAGCAGGATTGGAGTCTGGAGACGGGAGTCTAGCAGCTTTACCCCACTGGGTGGGGTAAAGCATGGTGAAGGGCAATAGCCAAGGTGTGCTCCCCCCTCCTACCACATGCCAAGGACTTTGGGGGACTGCTGGGGTGGGCAGCCATGAGGCAGTTCTCTGCGGGCTTTGAGCCATGCTGGTGGTCTCTGCCACCAGGAGACGCAGTCGGTGCTTTGGGAGGAGAGGTGAGAAAGGAAGGGGGAGGGGGAAGGGCCACTCTTAGAACCACACCGGTCCTTCACTCAGACGGGGAGCCCTGATACCTGCACCCTCGGACTCCGAGTGCTCCTCTGCTTCACGAGGTCACCACTGTATCGCTGGCTGACACAGTCCCCTATAGCTAACTGGCAACAGCAGGTTCTAACAATCTGTCAGTCAAACCTCCACTTGTAGTATGAGTCACCTTCAATTTCCTGCCTGCCTGCCTCTTTCCTGATTGACCTGATACATTCAGAACAGCTTTTACTGCTTTTGGCAAAAAAAAAAAAAAAAAAGCCATTAAGATTTACAGAGCCAAAAGCTGGTACAATGTAATCGTCAGAGTAATTTATACAGTGAGGTTCAGAAGATGAGAAGTTAGCATTTCAGAGGTAATTTCATAAAAAAGGATTATCAGATTAATCGCTGTGTCAATTTAATAGCGGTGTCTAAAATAATTAATTAGCTTCCTTGCAGTCAGCAGTGTGAAAAGGGACTCTAAAAGATATAAAAATGACTGTGTCAGACAGTAAGTATGTTTTGGGCAATAGATCTGGAGAAAATTCTCGCTGGTGGAATGTCTGGCCTGGGTTCTGTGGCCTAGAGACAAATAAAGTGAAAAGCTCTGGGAGCGCTCAGGTCTGTCTCCCTGAGACCCTGTGGATGTGCCTTTTGGAGGCTTGTCTGCACCCGCTGAGTGCAGGCTGACCTGCCACGTGTTGAATTGTCCCCTGACACCTGGAAAATGTGTCTAACCACGCTGCGGATCGGCAGGCTGCTCTAATGGGAGAGCCAGGAGTGAGCTGCAGCCTGCTTGTGAAATTGCCTATGAGACTCCAAGATGGAATAAAATCAACTCGGCCAGGCTGGTTATAAACACAGTCTCAAGGATTCCGTAGCAACATAGCACTCAGTCAGCTGCTGTATGTTGGGGCAAAGCTGTGTTCTCAGCAGGCATTATGGGTTGCACTGTGTCCCCACAAAAAAAAGATAAGTTGCACTTCTAATCTCTAGTACCTCAGAATGTGACCTCACTCAGAGATCAGGCCTTTGCAGAGGTACATTAGGATGGGTCCTATCCAATCCGGTATGATGGGTGTGCTTATAAAAAGGAGAAATTTGAGGATTTCCCACTGTGGCGCAACGGGGTTGACTGTCTCTGCAGCAGCAGGGACATGGGTTAGATCCCTGGCCCAGCGCAGTGGATTAAGGATCCTGTGTTACTGCAGTTGTGGCGTAGGTTGCAACTCCAGCTCAGATTTGATCCTAGGCCTGGGAACTCCACATGCCACAGGGTAGCCAAAAAATGAAAAAAGGGAGGGTTGGATTTGGAAATCTGAGTGAACCTGTGCATGTGTGTGCACACACAGAACAGCAGGCGAACCTGAAGATGGGCGATGCATCTGCAAGCTAAGGAGCACTGAGGATTGCCAGCCAACCACCAGAGCTGGGAGAGAGGCATGCAACACTGTCAGCACCTCCATCTCCAACTTCCAGCCTCCCGAGCTGTGTGATGATAAATTTATGTTGTTTAAGTCACCTAGTTTGTTATGACTGACCTACGGAACTACTTCAGTGGGGGCATCATGGAGACGTGTGTCATCAAGACGAGTGTCATTTTTCTTACTGTTCCTGTATTGTTTGTTTTTAAAGATTATCTTTTTTTTTTCTTTTTCTTTTTTTGTCCTTTTGCCTTTTTTAAGGCTGCTCCTGCGGCATATGGAGGTTCCCAGGCTAGGGGTCGAATTGGAGCTGTGAGCACCAGCCTATGCCAGAGCCACAGCAACGAAGGATCCAAGCTGCGTCTGCAACCTATACCACCAATCACGGCAACACCGGATCCTTAACCCACAGAGCAAGGCCAGGGATCAAATCTGCAACCTCATGGTTCCTAGTTGAATTCATTAACCACTGAGCCATGACGGGAACTCCAAGATTATCTTTTTTAAAGCAAGTTACACAGAAAAATTGAGAGAAAGGCTCAGAGATTTTCCATATACTCCCTCCCCAACATGAACCCAGCCTCTCCCACTATCAACGACCCCCCCAGAGGGATACATGTCTTAAAATGGATGGCACATCGTAAGCACGCAGAATCCATCAGGTCCATTAGGGTTCACTTTTGTACATTCTGTGTGTTTGGACAATGTATAATGACGCATATTTCCGGTGTCATAGAGTAATTTCACTGCCTTAAAAAATTCTTTATGCTTTGCCTATTCACCTCTCCTCCCCTCAACCCCCGGCAACCACTGATCTTTTTCTCTCTACATGGTTTTGCCTTTTCCAGAATGTCATAGTTGGGATCATACAGTACGTAGCCTTTTCAGATTGGCTTCTTTCACTTAGTTTCCTCCACAGATTTTCATGGTTTGATAGCTCATTTCTTTTAAGTGATGAATAATATTCCATTGTCTGGATATACTACAGTTTGTCTATTCCTTTTTTCTTCTTAAAAATTTTTGTTTAAATACCATCTCAGGGTAAAATTAAAGAATGACATATCTGAGTAGTAAGTTTATACTTTGTTTTTTTCAAGATTAAGTGCTCTATATACTTTCTCTTAAACAATTAAAAAAAAAAAAAAAAGACTCAGCTTCTTTCAGAGTTCTCACTGTGGCCCAGTGGCTTAAGCATCTGACTGCAGCAGCGTGGGTCACTGCAGAGGTGCAGGTTCAATCCTTTGCCTGGCACCGTGGGTTAAAGGATCCAGCGTTGCCAAAGCTGTGGCTTAGATTCAATCCTTGGCCTAGGAATTTCTATATACCACAGGTGAGGCCATTAAAAAAAAAAAAAAAGACTCAGCTTCTCTTTACTGGCCTTGATGGCTCTGAGCCTGGACCTGAAAGGCTATGTGGCCTCTGCCTGGGAGCGCCTACCCTGAAGTGGGTAAGCCAGTGGGCAAGTGGGTTCTAATGCCTTGTGTGCCCCTGGACCCAGCTGGCCAGGTGGGGTGGGGGGGTGGAGAGGGTAACTTAATTCAAGTTACACCAGCTTTAAATGATACAGGGCTTGGGTCTCAGTGACTCCATTTAGGATGTGATCTTCTGGGCCTCGTTTCCTCCTCTCTAAAATGAGAAGCTGCCCTCAAAAGGTGTAAGGATCAAGCATAAGAAGAAAAACAGTGACTGGAGAGTGCCAGAACGCTGGAGGTGTCTGGTTCCTGGCTGACTGATGCCACACTTTACAGCCCAGGAGAAGCTCTGGTCCCAGCCTTGGGAGCCCGCATCACCCAGACAGGTGACCTGGCTACTCACAGCTCAAGCACTTTTTGATCTCATGAGGGTCTCTCCGAGGTCTGCTTCTCATGCTTCAGGGATTGAGCTCTTCCTCATCACCACTTCTTTCCACCATGGTCTGGCCACCCCAACCTTTGTAGCCCAGGATACTCCCTTGGAAGATGACTGAAGGCTGATTCCTTCAGGAAGGGCACCCATGGCCAAGACCCCAATGACCTCCAGGGCCTGCTGGTGATGCCCAACCAGTCAAAGGGGGCAAAGCTTGCAGGGCTATGGAAAAGGAGTCTGCGGGGCATGGAGGTGAGACAGGGAGCGGGCCAGGAGGCTCAAGGCTGCAAGTGTGTCCTTCAGTGGGGAGATGACTTCCTCTACATTCCTTTCAGGGAAGAAGAGCCCAGCCCTTTCCTCAAGCGGCGCTTCAGAGAGCAGAGCCTGAGCCTCAGCTCCAGTCCCCATCCTGCGATCCTGCCTCCTATCTGAGTTTTCCTGCTCCCGTCGCCCCGCCTTCCCCGGGGTCACATCAGCAGGGTCAGGGCCTAGTCAGCATTGCCAGAGGAGGGAATTTAGGGGCTGCCCTCAGGTCCAGAAACTCAGGCTTCTTCTCCTGGCTCCTCGAAAAAAAGGAAAGTCAACATGAACCATCGGTGCTCTGCTCGCCTCCCTCCTCAACGGGTCACCGCTGGGCAGTTTGCCTTCTCAGACTTTCCTTCACAGACTTAGGTGTAAATTCCCCTCACGAGAACAGGAGGGCCTTGGGCAGAGGACTGGGAAATGCTAGACTTCCACCCCCTTTTTTGTCTTTTCAACCAGAGTCATTTATTTCCTGCTTTTTAAGACTTTTGCACATTTTTCCCCTGCGATCCCTCCATGATGCTGTCCATCTTTCCTTTCCTGAAGATGCCATGTTGGAATCTGGGACCCAGAACAGGGTACAGAGAAGGGCTGGTTTGAGGTGCTGGCAGTGGGATGCAGGAAGCCGATGATATTTTAGATATAGGCTGTTTCGGGGCACAGCTTTTTTTTGATTTGGGTAAACTTGGATCCTACAGTGTTGCAATCACTCACTCTTCCCCAGGAGGGAAGTCAAGCCCAGATGGTGCGCTCCGTTTCCCATGCACTCTGGCAAGGTCACGGGAAGGGCCAGCTGGCAGCTTTCTTGTTATTGTAGAGTTATTTTATTCTTTAGCGTTCTCCTGATTAAAGTCCTTACATCTCAAGAGACCAGATGGAAGCCAAGTAATATAGCCTTTTGGTTTCTTTTTAATGAGATCAGGATTGGAAGAGAACCGGGACTGGACAGAGATGGAGAAGCCACTGCTGGGTGCCCTGGGGCTCTTCACCCAGAGAGCTTGGTGAGCCATGAATTACTTTCATCCTCTTCCCTGCAGGGAGTGTTGTCAATCCTTCTTTTCTAGAAAGCTCTCATAATGGTTTCTATAGAATTTGTGCTTCACAGGCTTCAATTAAAGTTCGACTCAGCTTGGGGAGTGGGAAGCTAAGAGGTCTGTCAAGACATTTGAACCTGAAAGCCTCTAATTCCTCTTGCTCCACCTGGGGGCTGCTTGGCATATAAGCATAGAGGGGGCCATTGAGGATGTGCTCCCTGGGGACTAATGGTGGGGTCCAGCTTCAGGTCCTGCTCCCCACAGAAGAGTCTCAAGCAGCCCACCAGCAGCAGGGCACTCCCAGTCCTGTGTCCACCCAACACAGTTCTCAACTGAATTGATGCCTGACACAGGACAGGCACCTGCTGTGCTGCCTCAGCTGCACCACATCTGCTCTGGGGCTGTCAGGAGTTGCCTCATTCCCTCGTTCATCTAATGAAGAGATGGGGGTGGGGGTGGGGGTGGGGATGGGGGTGGGGCAGGCCAGGTGTGGCTGCTGAGGAGGCTGCGCAGGGAAGAGGACTTTGCAGGGAAGGGTCTGCCAACTCCAGTAACTCCCAGTGGCCTCTAGAGTCTCTAGTTCTAAGCTGTCACCATTTTATATCACAAACGGTTTAGCACCAGCTGTGTAGAGAACCCCACATTAGACCCCGGAGAGGAAAAAGGAAACAAAAGAGACAGCAAAGTGTCTGTGCTCAGGAATATTCTAAAATGGTCAAGAAACAAATCTACCCACCAAAGGAATTGAGAACACAACCAACCCAGGGGCATGGCTTCATTTATGACACTGGGAGGTGTCAAAAAATGAAGTCTAAGAAGCTAGTAAGAGCTTCTTCATTTATGACACCAGGAGGCTTTCGAAAAATGAAGCCCAAGAAGCTAGTAAGAGGTAACATTAAAAGTTGAAGAACAGAAGTTCCCTTTATGGCTCAACGGAAATGAATCCAACTAGGAACCATGAGGTGACAGGTTCATCCCTGGCCTCACTCAGTGGGGTTAAGGATCCCGCGTTGCCTTGAGCTGTGGTGTAGGTCGCAGACAAGGCTCAGATCTTGAGTTGCTGTGGGTGTGGTGTAGCTCCTAGCAGACCCCTGGCCTGGAAGCCTCCATATGCCCCTGGTGCGGCCCTAAAAAGCAAAATGGAAAAGGTTCTGCCGTATCTGCTGTGAACCACGCTTTTTTTCCTCCTCCTTTTAGGCCAGCCCCCAGGCACACGGAGTTCCAGGCCAGGGATCAGATCCAAGCCGCAACTGCCATAACTCCAGATCCTTTAATCCACCCTGCTCCGCCAGGATGGAACCCGCGTCCTGGCTCTGCAGAGACGCCCCGCCGTGGGAACTCCCAAAGCACACTTCGAGAATCACTCTATAAGGAACACAAACCGAGGCCCTTCCCGGTAACAGTCTCTGGGAGGGAACGTTAACTGGGGGGGGTTAGGGTTCTACGGTGTAAGCCTCCTCCCCGGGGGGCACCGTCACCCCACGGCTGCCCCCACACCGCACACAACGCACAGTCACGTAATCCGCACCCAACACAGCCCACCCAACACCCGAGCCATCCACCTCACAAAAAACACACCCCACCCTCCACCCTGCACTCGCTCGCCCAGCCCACAAAGATACGAGGGGCCATTCACCCCTGTCTCAGGCCTATAATCTGTGACGCACGGCAGGGTGAGCTGGCCGCCCGCGCGGTGACGCAGGTGACAGGCTCGCTCTGCTGGCTTTGGCCTTTAGAGACAACGTGCGTCACCGCCTCACGACGAGCCGAGCCGGGGCTGCGCGGGCAGGTGAGGCCCGGCGGCTGCTGTTCCCTCCCCAGCTCGGCCGCTGAAGAGCCTCTTACCTCAGCGCGGCTGTGCTGATCTCATTCGCAGACGCAGAACATGGAGACGGGGGCGGAAAGCGCTGGGAAGGTGGACGCAGCGAGGCCCTGGGTCTCGGAAGTGCCCATAGCTCCGCGGAGGGACGCGGGGGGGCGAGAGGACCCTGAAGGCCCTGTGCAGGGTCAGGCGGGGGACAGAGGCCCGGCACGGGCCTGCCCCTGGCCGGTCCCAGGGCTGAAGAGGGCGCCTGCCCCCGCCCTCCATCCCCCTCCTCAGCTGGGGCAGAGAAATTTCTGGCAGGAGAAAGACAAGCAGGGGGGACCACCACGGAGTATGAAAAGCTCCCTCGTCCTCGGGAGTCGCGGGCACAGCTGTGGAAACGCTAACATCTGGCGTGTGGCCCCCGAGTAACCTCCTGGATCCCGGGAGGAGCTGGTGCTTGATTAACGCCTGGCCGGGAGGGCAGGTTAGAGGCCATGGCTGCCCTTCCTCGCTCCCCCTGCCCGGACCAGGCAGAGCGACAGCCCGCCTAGGGGTAGAATTTGGGCACAGAGGCTCCCCGGGCCGAGCTGGGCCTCCTGCAGCTGCAGAGGAGCGCGGCTGAGTTTCTGACCCCAGCCTGGGGCCTCCCCGCTCCGCCTCCCCTTCCCCCTCCCCCTCCGCTCCGAGGAGCTCCGGGACCACCGGGGCCTGGGGGCAGCAGGGAGGGGCTGTCGGCTCTGAATGGGATCTTCTAGAAATGGGGCCACAGAATGTTAGTCTTCCAGGTCTGTGGGGACCCAGGAGCCTGCGGGATGAGGGGCCCGACGGCTTGGGAAGCCACTGGCAGGTCTCCAGCTTATGGTAGGGGAGGCAAAACAGATGGGTTTCTTTTGCCCACACTCGCCAGGGCACCAGAAAACTCGTGGTCACCAGCCTAGGAGTCGTGGGCAGGCAGGACAGCCCGTGGTGCTGTGGCCGTGACCACCAGAGCCTCAGGGCGCGTCACGCAGGGGTGTCCTTTCCTTCCCGGAAGGGCACAGGCTTGGTCTTCCGCGAGGGCGGGGCTGCGGGGGCTGGAAGTAAGTCTGCTTCCCTCAGGCTCTTCAGAAGCCCCAGGTCCTCAGTGTGCGGTGCGGGAGAGGAAGAGGGACGGGAAAGGCGAGGGACTGAGGGCTGGAGGGTATCGGGCCTGCTCCGAAGGTAGCTGAGGCCAGCGGGGCCAGGGGCAGAGACACCAGCGGATTCTGGACTCCAGCCAGGAGCAGGTGGCCATCAGACCCCAGGCTTCCCGTCCCACCCCTTGAGGCCCCTGCAGGAAGCCTGGCACCTTTCCCGGCGCCAGCTGTGTAGCCTGGCACCAAGTCTGCACCCAGGAGAGCCCGCAGCCGGCGCTCTGCCCAAGGGACTGGATGCCTGACTCACTCCGTGCTTGCTAATCACTCCCCTCTCCGCCGTCTGGCATGGTGTCTCACACGGGCTTCTTTCCCCTGGAGAAAAGCGTGCCCATCTGACACCTCTGCCTGCCTGCTAACCATGACACATTCATCTGTCCTTGCCACTGCCTCTGCTCCGTGCAGCCCCCACGCCGCCCTCTCCTGCCTGCTGCCTCCTGCTCCAACCTCTGCCAGGATGACTGTGGGTGTGTCCATCCCCCACCCGGGCCAGCGTCTGCACCTGGCAGGCAGGCTGTGTCCAGCAGCCCACCTGTAACCTCTCTGCTTACCTCTACCGCAAATGGCACACACCCACTGCCTGGAGGAGTCTGAGAAGGGAGCATCAAAGCTCAGGGGCCAAGCCCTTCTTTCTCAGGCCACCACTCAGCTTTTCCATGACCAGTGGCACTTTTCCTAAAGGGAGCCAAGAACAGGGTGACTTCTGGTTTTGTCTCTGCTTTGCCCAGAGACCAGAGGAAGAGTCCAGCCCGAGTAGGCAGTGGGAGGTCCTGAGACTGTCCAGGATACTGGTGACCTGGCACCACAGAGCCAGCCTGATGGGGAAAATGACCCTGTCCTGTAGTGCTGCTAGGGCTCCCTGGGGACACAGTCCCCAGGCCAGACCTCTAGAGTGGGTTCTGGTACACAGCACCAAGCTGGACTCTGGGTACTCACAGACCCTTTCTGGGCTTCTGTGTCTTCTGTAAAATGAGACAATCCATCTGTTTGATCCCCAAGACACATCCACATTTTCTGAGCCTGACAAGGAAAAAAATCTCACCTAAAAGCTGAAGTAGGTTGAAAAGTCAACATTACTTGCCTGTGGGTTTCACAATATGTAACAGCTTCCTTCTTTTTTATTTTCAGGCTAAATATGGAATCGGCCTCATAGGCCTGTGACCTGGACAATCATACAGAACCCCATGCCTAGAAGGGGCCTGGGCTGGGTTTAATGATCTGCTGTGGCTGTCTTAAAAATCTTGATAGGAGTTCCTGCTGTGGAGCAGTGGATTAAAGTGCCCGGCTTTGCCGAAGCTGTAGCTTGGATTCAATCCCTGGCCTGAGAACTTCCATGTGTTCTGGGTGTGGGGCTATTAAACAAACAAACAAACAAACAAAAACAAAAAACCAACCAACAAACAAAAGTCTTGATAATTTTTTTTTGACCTTGCCTGTGGCATGTGGAAGTTCCTGGGCCAGGGATCAAAGCCCTGCCACAGCAGTGACCGGAGAGGTCTTGATAATTTTTGAACTAGGGACCCACATTTTCATTTTGTACTGCATCCTGCAAATATGAAGCTGGTGCTGGCTAAAAATACCCAGAATGTTGGTCAAGAAGCAGCAGCATGGTTGTGTCTGGCCTTTGCTCTATAGAATTTTGGCATCTAGAATACAGAAATGTTGAACACACCCTCATTTTTGAGTGCCTGGGGAAGGGGAAGAGGGTGAGCCGATTAAGGAAGTACTTGGTGAGAGTTAAATCGTTCAAGGCGACTTGGAGTCCCATATCCACAGTACTGTCCTTGGAGTCAGGCACAAGCCAGGGCTCTGCAATTGGTTCAGACATCTACTGCAGGGGAAGATGACTCCTGTCACCTAATCTCCATCCTCTGCTTCTCCCTGTAGTGCTAGGATTATTAGCTGGTCATGGCCCCCAAGACAACTTTCCCCAGATTCCTTTGCAGTTAGTTGTGTCTGTGTCATCATGTGATGAAGAGCTGGCCAATGGGCTATACCTGCAAGTGTTTGCTACCACTCAGTTGGTGTGTGCCCTTTTTTCTGAGTTGGATTTTTGATCCATAACATAGTAGAAGTTTTACACCTTTAGAATAGGATCTGAAAGAGAAAAATATATGCTTAGTTGTTATCATTTCATAATAGAAATTTAAGAGTGAATTGGCACATAGGTACCCTTTAATGTTTAGTTCTTCAAACAGGAAGCTGCAAATAGCATCCCATCTCCAAAAGGGATACTGTTGGGGGGAGCAGTAAAATGATAGGTAGGTGTAATGAAGAAGCAACTGAGGGATGGGGGTTGGCGAGTGAGTGACAGGGGTGTTGTTTGAAGGGTGGCACGAAAAGCTCCGAGGAGGCAATGTTTGAGCAGAGGGCTTAGTGAAGACAGCAAGGAGCTGTTACGGAGAGCTGGGGGAAGAACATCCAGCGAAGAGGGAGACAGTCAAATTGTTTTGCCAAAAGTGTGGATCTCTTACTCAAGATTCAGACTATGTGTTGTCATCTCCATCTGGATGTCCCAACAGCAGCTCAAACTCAATGTGTTTTAAAAATTTCTTTCTGCTCCAAACCAGTTCCTTTTCCTCTTCTGTTATCAGTGCCACTAGCTTCATATCTTCATAATGGCCAAAATTGAAATATTAGAGTTGTGTGCACCAAGTTACCAGTTGTGACCATTTTTCTTCTACAGAGGCTCTCCAGTCTCCTCTGCCAAGCCCTGGATCACGCAGCAGTCTCCTCATGGGTCTCCCTGGCTGCCCCTGCTCCAGCTTCTGTCCATCTTCAGGGCTGTGGTCAGAGTCATCAAGCTCCGCTTGGATTTTTTCCTGCTCAAAAAGCTTTAGAGTCTCGTTAAATGAAGTCTGCAACCCTCAGCTCAGTAGCTAAGGTCCACCTTTCCTTCTGGTCCCATCTTCCCATGTTCTTCTAAATACATCCCGGTTTGGATTCTTTGCAGTTTTCCAATGACAGCTCTTCCTCTCCTGTCTTCATGCCTTGATTCCTGCTGCTTCCTTCTCTTACTGAAATTCGACTACTCCTTCAGCAGAGTTTTCTCATCCTTTGACCTATAAAATCCTATTTGCATCTTTTTTTTTTTGTTTCTGGAACTTTTCAATCATTAGAGGATTTTAACATTGAAAAAAGTTGAAAATGGAAAAGCAATCATCCATTTTCCTATTTCAACAAATGAGTTCACATTTGGCTATTTTTTTCTAGTCCTTGGCAATCTGCATGCATATTTTTACATAATTGTAATCAGAGTAGACACATACCTTTGATTTGTTTTCATCTCCATCCAACATTTTCCCCATCTTTCCATATAGTCTTTTCAAAATTATAGTTTTAAAAAGAGGTCAAAGTAAGTCTCTAAGTGTCTCATTCAAGGATATAACTCACGGAGTTCATGTACTATAGTTTATCAGACCATCTATCATTGAACATTTGATGAGTTTTGTGATAGTCCAGCTAATAACTAGAAGTTGTTTGAGAGAAAAAAGGATATCCTAAGCCTTCTCTGTATTCCTAGCACCTAGCAAACTACTTCAATCAATCCTTTTGGACGGATGAATAAGTGAACAAACACACACAATGAACATCCTTAGACATAAGTTTTCTGTTGAATATTTTCCTAGCCAGAGAACTACAAAGCATTAATATTTTATATTGGAATATTAATATTTTAATATAAAATCAATATTTTAGGGGCTTTGCACGTTGTGGTGGATTTTTTCAAAAGTGGCCACATCGATATATGTCCCATCGCATGTTGTGATGTGGGACATCCCTCTACTGAGAGATGGGGTCTGTGTTCTCTCCCTTTGAAATTGGTGAGGTCTTCACAGTTGTCTTTTTCAGCGGGGATGGAGTGGGGCTGCTGTGCCTATGGCATGTAAAAGTTCCAGAGCCAGGGATCAAATTCACACCACAGCAGTGATCCAAGCCACAGTCCTTAACCCTCTAGGCCACTGGGGAACTCCTCCTTATAGTTGTCTTGATCAACAGGATGCAGCAGAAGACACATGGAACTTTCAAGCCCAGGTTATAAAAGGTAATATACTCTGTCTCCACCTCCTCCTTTTTCTCAAGATACTGCCCTTGGGATTCAGCCACTTCCTTATGAGGAAACCCGGGCCACATATGGGCCTTCTGCCCACATTCCCAGTTAGGCTCACAGTCAATAGCCAGCATCAGCCACTAGACATGGGAATGAAGAGCCTTAAGGTGATTCAGTCATCCAACTCCATACGTTGTGGGACAGAGGAAGCCATCCTTGTGCCCTATCTGAATTCCTGACCCATGGAGAGAGATACTAAATGATTATTGTTTTGAGACAATTTGTTACGCAGTAGGAGTGACCAAAACAAGCATATAGTCAGTCCCAGGTTGTATTCTGTATGGTTGTACCAATTTGCAGTGCCACCAGCAGTGGAGGGGTGTGGCAGATTCACCACAACTTCATGAGCCCTGGAGTGTGGCCTTTTTGTGGGCACTTATTTACTCCAAACTCTGAAAATCTCATCTCCACTTCTCAACTGTAAGCTCCTTGAGGGGAATACATCACTGCATTCACTTTTTCTTTTTTTTTTTTTTGTCTTTTTAGGGCCATACTCACGGCATATGGAGAGTCCCAAGCTAGGGGTCCAGTCAGAGTTGTAGCCACCGGCCTACGCCACAGCACACGGGAACCGAGCCTCGTCTGTGACCTGCACCACAGCTCACAGCAATGCCAGATCCTTAACCCGCTGAGTGAGGCCAGGGATTGAACTCGCATCCTCATGGATGCTAGTTGGGTTTGTTAACCCCTGATCCATGATGGGAACTCCCATCACTGCAGTTTTGTTTAGCTTTTAGCAGGCACTTGGTAATGCTTGTGCATTTGTACATTTGTTACAAGTATACATAACTAGGGTATGCATGGTCCTGGCCAGGAAGCATGGCCTGACTGGTGCAGACTGAAGCTATCTTGGTTTCTTCATCAGAGAAAGCAGATTAGAGAAGCTGCTCAGAAAACACATCCAATTACACCAACTAGAAAGAAACTCCGCAAGCGGTTCAGGCAGCAGGATAAAGACATCCTGTAACTGGATCAGAGAGTTACCAGCCCTGGTACCTTGCATCCACCCCAAATACAGCTCCAGGCGTTCCTGTCGTGGCTCAGTGGTTAGAGAACCCAACTGGCATCCATGAGGATGTGGGTTTGATCCCTGGCCTCGCTCAACAGGTTAAGGATCTGGCGTTGCTGTGGCTCTGGTGTAGGCCGGCAGCTACAGCTCCAATTGGACCCCTAGCCTGGGAACCTCCATATGCCGTGGGTGTGGCCCTCAAGAGACAAAAAACCCCAAAAAACAAATACAGCTCCAGTTGTGAGGACTTGTAGATGCCACCAATTTTGCATTCTACTGAGACACTACTGGAGGATACTTATCTAGATGGCTTTTCTGCCTCAGCCATGTACATATTCTTTACTATTGAATCAACTGTCATACAGCCCAACAAAGAGGAATGCATGGAAATGCAGAGCAGGTCCTCTGGACTTCCCTTCTGCTCATTTAGATCCACTGCCAGTTGTTAGCCCCCTGCTCGCTTTCTTCTCTGCCATGCTTACACTCACCAGCCAGAGCGCTCCTTGGTCTTCAGCATGGAAAGCACTTTCACTGAAACTTCCAGTCCAAAAAAATGAAAAGGACTGTTTTTTAAGTGAATTCTGTCTACTTAACCCAATTATTAATTCAACAAATATTTACTGAACACCTCACATGCACCTGCCCTCGAGGACTTTAAGGAAGCTGCAGGCTAATAGAAGCGCCATCATTTATAGGAGTTCCTATAGAGACCTGCAGTTTTCTTTGGGTATTTGTTCTAGCATGGTCACACTATTACACCTGCTGGGAGAGGGTCAGGAGGGCAAGTCAGCCTGGAAGTGGTTGATGTAGAGGGGGGTATGTGTGGGAAAGTTGTGGGATGGGAAAAATACCAAGTTCCTGAGAGATGCAGTAGTTTAAAGGAAAGATCATTTCTCTGGCTACACAGAAAAAATATCTAGTGTTTTATTTAAGAGACGCTATATCCGAGGATGTGGATTTTGCCTCCGGGTTCTACCCAGGGCACTTGGTCTAAGTAGAGTCTAACCACCACTTTAAGGTAGTTAACGCCAGGAATTTTCAAGACGGCTTAAAAAAAAAAAATTTAAAGCATGCATGCAGAATATTTAACTGGAAGCAGAGCATTGTACTGAATTTATTTTTAAAGGTGGTTAACTAACTTGAGATGGAGGCCATATAACACCCTTTCAAACCACCCGGTTTTGAGGCTGATGGCTTTAGTTCAGACTTCCTTCTGCCAAGTCTCGCTTTCACGAGTTAGTGGGACTACTCCTCTGCCCCGCAGGCTGTTCAGTGGATGATACCCTCCCCATTTGGAACACAAGGGGCCTTTCTTTGGAGTTGGAGCTCAGTAAGCTAATGCCTGTATTCTGGGCCAAAACCATCACAGAGCTGCCTGACTCCAGTCTACACACCATGTGTTTGAGGAAGAATCATGCCTGGCTGCGGCTCCTGAAAAAACAAGTTTTGCCCCCAACAGAGCAGATCACCACCTTCTGACTTTCCTCCTATGGGACGCAATTCATGAAAGCAGAGTCTGATTCAGGGTTGTTATTTTTTCCTTCCAGTTTAGAAATGAGAGGGCAAAGAGATCGTGTTTTCTTGGTAGACCAGAAGGCCCAGCCTTCAAGATACAAGGGTGGTACTGTCTCTGACTGGGGAATGGCCAGGTCTGGGGTTGGGGAAGGAAAGAGGGAGCAGGAGGCAGATACAGATGGGCTAGGAGGGTTGGGGTGGGTGTGAGTGTGTCAGGCATGAAGATCTGTATGCAGCTCAGCATGATCTAAGAGTGAGAGCTGCTTTACAATGCCAAAAGGGCATTTCCTAGTTTTACATGAATATTATTCTGAAAGACTTTTAGGAGCCATTTTTTCCTTATCCAAAAGCACTGCCATCTATTATTTTCATTCAGCTTCTCAATGATCTCTGAAGGATGAAGACTATCTTTCTTACAGTCAGAAATCACAGTGTAAAAGGTTAATTGCTTTGCTCCAATAGTGACAGCTGTCTTCCCAAGTCTCAGCCCTTTCAGGCCAGTCGCTCTTCTAGCCAGACTGACTGTGGAATATTGTTTGTTTGGGGGCATGAAAGGATTTGGGTATAGGTTTACATTTCATCTACAGCAGTGCCTGGGACTGTCTGCCTGTGATTTTGGCTACGGGATATCTTTGGGATCGCTGCTGTCCTAGGCGGACGGGGTTCACATAAGCACACTTAAGGCTGCTCTCCACACCCATCCTGCTGTATTGGGCTCTCCTCCCTGGCCCCGTCTGAGGTGCCAGAACCTCTGTAGAATCCAGAACCTGTTCCTCAGGTCAACACAGTTCAGTGTGGCTGTGCAATTAGTGATGGCCATCCAGGCATCAAATTAGAGATGTGCCTCAGAGCTAATGCCTAATAATCTTGCAGAAAGCCACTGGCACACAAAGTGAGATGTGCCACTGGGAACTAAGAAGCACAGATACAAATAAACCACTCTCACTCTAGGTGGGCAGAGTCGCCGCCCCCGTGGATTCTTCCCAAAGCCTTCTTGCCAGAGATCCCAGCCCTCTGCTGCTCATCTTCACGTACTTTTGGCCCTGCCTACAATCTGGGGACAGCTGTGACTGAAGCCACCTGGAGGGATGCATGGGCCAGCTAGCCTCTCCCCAGCCCTCACAGGAATCTGGTAGCATCTGGGACAAATGAGCTGCAAAGCACAAAAACCTCATCCCAGGTCACTGAGGGAGACCCCAAGAGTACATGGAATTTAGCTGTGTATTTTCCTAATGCCATACTCTTTAGGCAGCATTCCCTCCCCCTTAGGCCTGGACACAAAAGGAAAGCCAATCTGCCTGGCTGCTCAAAAGGTGTCCTTCGAAGAGAACTCAAGCCTTTTGCAAAAGGTAGGTCAACCATTGTCAAAGTCCTCCTGAATGGCAGCACAGATTTGACTAGTAAAAAAGCCAGGTCTTTTATGAAGATGAGGCAAACTATGAAGACCCACCGTTAGACTAAACGTCACTTCTAAATTCATTCATATAATTCCTCTGATTGTCCTTCAAAAAAAAAAAACAAAAAAAAACACTTCAGTCATATGGCTTGCTGAGGGCCAAAAAAGGGATACAGATCAAATCACCCTGGGGGAGAAATGACTGCCAGCTGCAGCGGTCAGGACCAGCTCCAAAAGACAGCAGGTTTAATTAGAGCCAAGTCTCAAGGCAGGAGTAGACTGCAGAGGGGGAGGGGGCATCCCCAGAGAGTGATGAGGATGGGCATTCAGAGACCCCAGCAAGGAGCTGCTACACTGCCTGAAGCCAAGGACCCAGGTGGATAAGGCTAGCCTGGGGCCAGACTGTGGAGGCTTTACATGTCAGGCCAAGGAATTTATCAGGAGAATGAGATGATCAAACAGGTGTTTCAGGAAGATGAATTTGAAGAGAATGTGCAGGATGAATTGGAAAATCTGGAAGCATGGTAACAATTAGGAAGCTGCGAGATTAATTAGGCTGTTGTAGTAGTCCTGTGTGAGTTGATAAGGGTGTAAATGAGCATAGTGGCAGCAGAAATGGAAAGGGACAGCTGCAAGAGACATTGTTAAGAAAGAATGGATGAGATTGCTGCCTGATTGGACTGGGGACCCAGGGAGCTCAAGGAATCAAGATGACAGCAGAGCTTTGAGCGTGGGTGACCGGTACTACAATGAAGAGAAGAAAGGGATGTTAGAAGAGGGAGCTGTTTCAGCAGATGTGAATTCAGCTCCACACATGGATAGTGCACAGGATATCCAAGCGGAAATGTCTGACAGGTCACAGGAAATTTAACACTAGAGCTCAGGAGAGGCAGTACGCTTGGTATGAACTTGGGAATCAAATGCAGAGAGGTGATAAAAGAAGTCACAGAATGAATGGGATCTCTCAGGAAAAGCATACACAGTGTGACAAAAGACCAAAGCCTGACCTTTGAGGAATGCCTGCATTCAAAGGATTTATGTTACAAAGGTGAGTTTAGAAGTGCCACCTACATGCCGCATGTCTTTGTCCCTAAGATATCAGTTTAAAGTGTAGGTCAGTGTGAGAAAGCCAAGCAGCACAGCATTTTTATGTCTCAGTAGGAACTAAAATACTATTACTATTATTTTTTTGGGGGGGGGCACATCTGTGGCATATGGAAATCCCCAGGCTAGAAGTCGAATGAGAGCTGCAGCTACCGGTCTACACCACAGTCTCAGCAACATAGATCTGAGCTGTCTGTGACCTATACCACAGCTCATGTGATGCCAGATCCTTAACTCAATGAGCAAGGCCAGGGATCGAACCCACGTCCTCATGGATACTAGTCAGGTTCTTAACCCCCTGAGCCACAAAGGGAACCCCAGAATTAAATTATAAACATCTAAACATGCTCTTAAAACAAATTTGGCTAAAGTAAAGACTGATATTTACAGAGAAAAAAAGAGTAGGTGATACAGTGAACACCATCTAGATTAGTGGATGTGACCCCACATGGGTGAGTCCAGCAAAGAAAAGAAAACCTTGTAAGAAACATAGTATAGGAGTTCCCGTCGTGGCGCAGTGGTTAACGAATCCGACTAGGAACCATGAGGTTGCGGGTTTGGTCCCTGCCCTTGCTCAGTGGGTTAACGATCCGGCATTGCCGTGAGCTGTGGTGTAGGTTGCAGATGCGGCTCGGATCCCGCGTTGCTGTGGCTCTGGCGTAGGCCGGTGGCTACAGCTCCGATTGGACCCCTAGCCTGGGAACCTCCATATGCCGCGGGAGCGGCCCAAGAAATAGCAACAACAACAACAACAACAACAACAAAAAAAGACCAAAAAAAAAAAAAAAAAAAAAGAAACATAGTATAAATAACATTTAATTAGAGAAAAGTAGATACTCATTTTAACACAAGGACCAAAAAAACCTACCATATTTGCAGTGCACTGTGTTCCTTAATTCATCAAAATATTTTTAAATAAAAGCTCTATTAGCGTATATGCTGGCTCAAACATTTGTGAAGACAAGTTAATATATGAAAGTTACCCACAGTATCGTCACCCACAACAGCTTTCTTTTTTAATGTGTATCTCTAGTCTTTTTACATGAAATATTCACGGTATATTGCATTTTTTTGGATGCTTATCAACTTTTGAAATAGTACTCTTAGATTTTAACATGTTATTATATTTAACTGGTGTTTCTTCTAAAATACCATAACAAACAAACTCAGCATATATCAACAGCAGTTAGAAGATAGAAGCCTCCTTCTCTTTGGACATCAGACTTTTAAAAAACAGGAATGGGATTTACAAATCATACAAATGAGCTCGTATGTAATACTGATGTGCAGTTATTGAGAAGATACTGGTTTTAGATGTTTCCAGTCTCTAATAACAGTCAATCCGCAAAACATATACAATTACTAGCTAGCCTTAAGAAATACTACATATACATGTAAGAAAATAAAGATGAGTCAAGCAAAACTTACAAACCGGGTAATTTCGTATTCTCCAGATATTCTGAACATATCTAAAAAGTTTAAGGAGGTAAGATGTCATATGATCTTAAAGAAGGGGAACTCAATATTATGGAATAGTAAAATGGAGTAATTAAAACGAGAGTTTTCTTGACATCTTCAGCCTCTTAATTAAGATGCAAATAGTTTTAATTCTATTCACTACATTTAATCCAAGTGTTGACTTTTAAAACACTAATACTGTCAAACTTCTTTAAATAATATTTTAAAAATACACATTAACTAATACATTATTAGAAATTGACCTCATTTCTTTAAACATAGGCCTTGGGCTGATTCGCAGAGCACTGGGAAAATTGAGATTAAAAAAAAAAAAAAAACAAGCAACTTGCTTCTTTTTAAGTATTTATACTATATAACTCAACTGAAAAAAAATTTTGTGGGGAAGGATCAGGTGGATGGTTCTCCTTTGGGGGTTACAATGAAAAACGACGCTAAGGGGGAACTGCACTGTTTTGTGTCAACACAAATCTGAAGAGTTACAGTTTTTTCTGAAATGATAAAAAACTGAAGGTAATGTTTCTTGATGTATAAGACATAGAGTATACTTTCACAAAGAAGTTTCATAATAGCTAATTTTTTGTGAAATCTATAAAGAGTCTGTAACATACACACATGCATCTTATTTCAGAAGGGGCAGTGACTCAGAGATGCTTAGATTCAACTTCAGATTCAGTCAAATAAAGTCCAAATGTTTGGAATTAAATGACCTACTACTCGCCAAAAATCCACAAAATATTCACACCGGATAGACCAAGATTAACTCTCCTAAAAAGAGAAAAAAAAAAATTTTTTTTTTAGTGGAATTGATTTATCAAATAACTAAAACAAGTCTTTTTTTTTTTTTTTTTTTTTTTTTTTTTTTTTTTTGTCTTTTTTTTTTGCTATTTCTTGGGCCGCTCCCGCGGCATATGGAGGTTCCCAGGCTAGGGGTCTAATCGGAGCTGTAGCTACTGGCCTACGCCAGAGCCACAGCAACGTGGGATCCGAGCCGTGTCTGCAACCTACACCACAGCTCACGGCAACGCCGGATCATTAACCCACTGAGCAAGGGCAGGGACCGAACCCGCAACCTCATGGTTCCTAGTCGGATTCGTTAACCACTGCGCCACGACGGGAACTCCTAAAACAAGTCTTTAGAAGGAATTCATGTTTAACTGACATTTAGTGCTTTTCTGTAATTAGTTACGTTACACATGGTTTATTAGGTAAATTCTTGTAACCGCAATTGTTTCCTTAACTGTGTTTAAAACCCAAATTTAGAATAAATGGATTTATGGAGTGTTGAAAATTAATTTTTCAGTGGACCTCAAGAATTATTACAACAAACAGAGATAGTAGGACAATTTTAGCAAGTAAGATTTAAGTAAAAGTGTCAACTAAATAAAAAAAATGGACGACTGAGGAATGCTAGGCCTCTTAGAGACTTTCATCTTTTTTTTTTTTTTTTTCCCTGCTTTTTAGGCTGGCACATGGAAGTTCCCAGTTTAGGGTTCAAATTGGAGCTACAGATGCTTGCCTACCCCACAGCTCATGGCAACACTGGATCCTTAACCCACCTATCGGGGCCAGGGATTGAACCTGTGTCTTCCTGGATACTAGTCAGGTTTGTTTCTGCTGAGCCACAATGGGAACTCCAGGATTTTACTTATTTGATTTGAATTAGGAGTTTTCTAATTATTAGGGATGCTTTAATAAATTTGCTTATGGGTATTATTAACATAGCTTGAAGTAAACTATATTGCATATAATAAAAAGAAAAACCTACTTCTACTCCAGAGAGTAATGCAATTGTATTCAAAGAATAAAGGGAGGAGAAGAGGGCCATAAGAGATAAATGACTCATCTAACAAAATAAGAAATCAGGCTGTAATGTCCAACAGTGAAGAATCAAAGAAGAGCTGGATACTTCTATTATCTGGAATTATGGGAATAATATCAGAAGAGAAAGCCACAAGAGTTTCAAGTGGTTGCTTTTGGAAAATAGGCTTAGGGAATACTGGGAAGGGCTGCTGCTTTTTTTTTTCTTGGCTGTGTCTGCAGCATGTGGAAGTAACTGGACCAGGAATGAACCTGCACATAACAGTGACTGGTGCTGCCACAGTGACAATGCCCAACCCTTAACCTGCTGTGCCACAAGGAGACTCTGGGAACTACTTATTTCTGTCATGAAATTTTAGTACAATATGACTTTTAAAATTATAAGTACGGGGAGTTCCCGTTGTGGCGCAGTGGTTAACGAATCCGACTAAGAACCATGAGGTTGTGGGTTCGGTCCCTGCCCTTGCTCAGTGGGTTAACGATCCGGCGTTGCCGTGAGCTGTGGTGTAGGTTGCAGACGCGGCTCGGATCCTGCGTTGCTGTGGCTCTGGTGTAGGCCAGTGGCTACAGCTCCGATTAGACCCCTAGCCTGGGAACCTCCATATGCTGCAGAAGTGGCCCAAAGAAATAGCAAAAAAAAAAAAAAAAAAAATTATAAGTATGGGGAGTTCTTGTTGTGGCTTAGTGGTTAATGAACCCGAATAGTAACCACAAGGTTGCAGGTTTGATCCCTGGCTTTGCTCAGTGGGTTAAGGATCTGGAGTTGCTGTGGCTCTGGTATAGGCCAGCAGCTACAGCTCTGACTGGACCCCTAGCCTGGGATCCTCCATATGCCTCGAGTGCGGCCCTAAAAAGACAAAAGATAACAACAACAAATTATAAGTATGTATCAACTTTGATAAAAAAATTAAAAATGTTACCAAAAAATGACCTTCAAAAAAGATCATTTCCTTGACTGTGTTTTCCCATTTCTTCATACCCTCACCAATACTCCAAGTGTTAAATATCAAATCTGATAGGAAAAAAAATGTTTTAATTTTGGCTTGCTTGTATATGAGGCCAAGCATATTTTCAAGTTTATTAACCATTTGCAAAATACTTTTCTATGAAAAGTTATTTTTCTTTTCTAATAAACTTATATATGCTCTTTATATATGATGGATATTAACTTGGATTTGCTCTATGTGTTGCAACTAAGAAGCTTTGTCTCAGTTTGCCATTTGGCTTATTTATGTTGTCTTTTGCTAAACAGGACATTTAAATTACTATGCAGTCAATACTGTCTAGATTTTTTTTTCCCTTTTGGAAGTAAAACATTCATCTCATTCCAGTAATTGCACAAATAATGTGGCACTGATAAATGTATTTGGATCAATCTGCTGCATTATGGACACGATTCCAAATGGACTATATTTGAGCCACTTGCTTATTTCCTTTAAGATACAGAAAAAAGTTTTAACCACTTGATAGTTCCAAAATGTATTAAAAGGTTTAACCAGTCTTTTTTTTTTTTTTTTTTTTTTTTTTGTCTTTTTGCCTTTTCTAGGGCCGCTCTCAAGCATATAGAGGTTCCCAGGCTAGGGGTCTAATCGGAGCTGTTGCTGCTGGCCTACGCCAGAGTCATAGCAACACCAGATTCGAGCCACGTCTGCAACCTACACCACAGCTCACTACGCCAGAGTCATAGCAACACCAGATCCGAGCCGAGTCTGCAACCTACACCACAGCTCATGGCAATGCCGGATCCTTAACTCACTGAGCAAGGCCAGGGATCAAACCCGCAACCTCATGGTTTCTAGTCGGATTCATTAACCACTGAGCCATGATGGGAACCCCAAATCAGTCATATTTTAAAAGTTAGTAATTTCAAAGTATTTTCCCTAAAAAATCCCAAATAGGGAGTTCCCTGGTGGTCTCAGTGGGTAGGATTTGGTCCTTTCACTGCTGTGGCCTGGGTACAAAGAATTCATGAGTGAATGAATGAATGAATAAATAGAACACAAATTAGTTTTAGTCTAAAATGTTTCATTTTCCACATATAAGTTGCTCATTCAGAAATAAGGACTTTAAAAATTATATATGTATATCTATGACTGGGTCACTTTGCTGTACAGTAGAAATTGACAGAACACTGTAAATCAATTATAATGGAAAAAATAAAAATCATTTAAAAAAAGCAGGGAAAAAAAAAACAACCAATTTTTTTTTTTTTTTGTCTTTTGAGGGCTGCACCCAAAGCATATGAAGGTTCCCAGGCTAGGGGTCAAATTGGAGCTACAGCTGCCAGCCTACACCACAGTGACAGCAATGTGAGATCCAAGCTGTGTCTGCAACCTACACAACAGCTCACAGCAACACTGGATCCTTAACCCACAAAGCAAGGCCAGGAATTGAACCTGCGTCCTCAAGAGATGCTAGTCAGATTCGTTTCTGCTGAGCCATGATGGGAACTCCAAAAAATCCCCAAATTTATACCAATTGTTTTGGGCCTCTTGAATAAATTACTGCTCCACTAAGTACTTAGAAAGATTTTACATTACACATATAATAAGACTATATGTGGCATTCAACATGAGCTTCATACTATCATGACAAATCACTTACATATCAAGTATCAATTTGGATTTTTAGAGGAAAGGATAAATTTTCAATTAAAACCAAAATTCAGTATTTATTTAAAATATTTCCAAATTCATTCTTCACTACAAAAACAGCCTTCCAGAAACACTGATAAGTGCAGAATTACAAAACAATATATTTAGAGCATTTTCCATCTTTCTAATATGTGTATAACTAAATACTGCTAGAAAATTTAGGGGGAAAAAAACCTGTATTGATTGACATAGAAGAATGGCCAAGATATACCATAAGATTAAAAGACAGGTCACAGAGTAATGCCTGAGGACAATATATTTTTAAACAAAATGAAAAAAACAAAATTAGCTTTCCCCCAAAAGTAGTCTGGAAACATACACCTGAAACTGTTAACACATGGGATACTTCAAGGTAGTGGGACTGAGAAAGAGCTGATCAGAGGGAAATTTTCAACTTCCAGTTTATACACTGCTATGTTGTTTAAATATCTCTATATTGATCATGCATTATTTTTGCAATTAAAGAAATAAAGGGAGTTCCTGTCATGGCTCAGTGGTTAACGAATCCGACTAGGAACCATGAGGTTTTGGGTTCAATCCCTGGCCTTGCTCAGTGGGTTAAGGATCCGGCATTGCTGTGAGCTGTGGTGTAGGTTGCAGATAAGGCTTGGATCCGGCATTGCTGTGGCTGTGGCATAGGCCAGTGGCTACAGCTCTGATTGGACCCCTAGCCTGGGAACCTCCATCTGATATGGGAGTGGCCCTAGAAATGGCAAAAAGACAAAAACAAAAAAAAAAAAAAAAGAAAGAAAGAAAAAACAGCCATGTTAACATAGATGCGTGACAAAAGTTTCCTATTTAATCTTTCTTATATTAAAAAATATGATAAAAGCTGACAAATGTTTATAAATGTTTATTAATTTATGTTAATATCTTAAAGATCTTTGCATCTAATTTGTTTGAGGACAGGAATTTTGCTTTCTCTATAGCACTGCTATCCAACAGAAATATAATGTATATATATTATGTATATATTATATATACATATACACAAAAAGTTAAAAATTTTAAAAAGGTGAAAATAATTTTTAATGTATTTCATTTAACTCAATATATCCAATGTATTAACATGTAAACAATATACAAAATTATTGAGATTTTTTTTTTGGTACTAGGACTTCAAGTTCTAGTCTATGTAATTTTGACACTGCGAACCCATCTCAGTTTGATCTAGTCATGTTTCAGATGCTCAATGCCACATGTGGCTGGTGGCTTCTGTGTTGCACAGTCCAGTTCTAGAACCTGTATAAAACAGGACACCTAAATAAAACTGAGACGAGGCATGCATATCAGAACTGGAACAGATCCCTGATGTTTTCTACTCAGCCCTTCCCTTTACATTTGTTTAGCCTCGGGTTACCTGGTACAGGCAGAACAGGACCCAGAATCCAGATATTCAGACTTCCAGGCCTTGTGTTATCAGATTTCCCAGCACTAGCTGGGGTCCACTTACTTCAAATATTATTTGAAGCACTAACATTTCAAATCACCAAAATTACATGACAGCAATTTTGAGTTTATTGTAACAGTATGTGAGCATCATTACTAAGTATTTAGAATAAACAAAGTAGACAGTTTCAACTGACCATTTTTCCATCCCAATTAACAATATTATGGAACGGTGCTGATTCAGTCTCTCTGGAAGTGTAAACATTGTGCAGAAGGCTTTATGTCTGAATTGGGATGGCTTGAAGAAAAATAGGACTCCAGTTGCTTTTTTTTTTTTTTTTTTAATTTAAGGTGGCAAGAGCCTGATGTATCAGAGTTGTTCCTCTGGGGAACACAACTGTAAAGCTAATGATGTGCTCCGACTGTCTTTTTATCAATAGGGAAATGGAGGTTCTAAGGAATTAATGGACTTGTGCAACATGACAGAGCTGGTCAGTGACAGGGTGAGTTAGTGCTAGAAGCCATCTCTCTCTCTCTCTCTCTTTTTTCTTGCTTTTTAGGGCTGCACCTGCAGCATATGGAAGTTCCCAGGCTAGGGGTTGAATTGGAGCTACAGCTGCTGGCCTACACCACAGCCACAGCCACATGGGGTCCAAGCCGCATCTGTGACCTACACCACAGCTCACAGCAACGCTGGATCCTTAACCCACTGAGCAAGGACAGGGACTGAATCTGCATCCTCATGGTTCCTAGTTGGATTTGTTTCTGCTGAGCCACAACAGGAATTCCATATCTTTTACTGTTCAGTCTACAAATCTTTTCAGTGGATGATGCTGACTTGTGCAGAATGTGAACATAAGAAGAAAAATAGTACATAAATTAAGTACTCATGTTTGTGAAGCATAAACACTTACCCAAGCATTCCTGACTCTTTAGTCTTTATGATGTAGAGGAACATTAACAATGTATGAAACATATTATTTCGGCCCTGGAACAAAGACAAAAAATAAAGCAAGATTTAAACCAAACCAAAGATTCAGCCTGATAGGTAAATGCAGATCCTATCAACTTACATTCTACTAATTTAGGATTCCATGAAATTCAGACTTTCATTCATTTGTTAAATAAAATGCCTACTTTTGTGCTAGGAAGTGGTAAATCGTGGTAAATCAGAGAGAGTGGATCCATGTCATCAAAGAGTTTAAAGTCTTATAGGAAAGGCAGATAGTAAACTCAGGATTACAATAAAGTGTGATGAAGGTTATGAGAGAGGAGGAAGTGTGAGGTGCTGTGGGAACACACACACATTAAACCCAGACTGGTGAGGCAGGCAGAGATTTTTTTAAGTTAAGACCTACAAGATGAGCAGAAATAGACACACTGTGAAGTTCACACACATGGGGAACAACATTTATGAAGATATGGAAGGGAGCTATTCTGAGGCTGGCATCCCTGTATTCTACACACAAAAAATGCTCTATCTACCAAATTAACAGCAAAAACAAGTGTTGGGACTAAAAAACCTTTTATCACACTTCAAAATACATTACAATATATGTTAATATCAGTGTAAATAACATGTTAAATGTAAATTTATTTTATCTATCAAGGGACTGTAAGGTAGCATTTTTTTGTTGTTGTTGTTGTTTTGTTTTTTGGCTTTTTTTTAGGGCCACACCTGGAGCATGTGGAGGTTCCCAGGCTGGGGGTCTAATTGGAGCTGTAGCCACCGGCCTATGCCAGAGCCACACCAACTCGTGATCCAAGCTGCGCCTGTGACCTACACCACAGATCAGAGCAACGCTGGATCCTTAACCCACTGAGTGAGGCCAGGGATCAAACCCACATCCGCATGGATCCTAGCTGGGTTCATTACTGAGCCACAACAGGAACTCCGAGGCAGCATTTTGTTAGCACTAAAGTCAAACTATTATATGTAACTTCTGGTCTGTGCAATAGCTCTTAATTTATATTTTTAACTTACTAACTTATACCTGCTTACTCTGATTTACTGTTTATACTAAAAAAAAAAAAAATCAGGATAAATGATTTTTTAAAAGACAGGGTTTCTTAGGAGTTCCCACTATGGTGCAATGGAATCAGCAATCAGCGGCATCTCTGCAGAGCTGGGACACAGGTTTGACCCCTGGTCTGGGACAGTGGGTTAAGGATCTGGCATTGCCGAAGCTGTGGTGTAGGCTGCCAACTGTGGCTGGATTTGATCCCTGGCCTTGGAACTCCATTATGCCTTAGGGCAGCCAAAAAAAAAAAAAAAAAAAAAAAGACAGTATTTCTTAAAATAAATAAATAAGTGAATAAGGATTTGCAAAGAATTTAAATGGCTCAAAATATTTACAGAGTTAAAATACTAAACTTCAAAAAAAAATGAAATAAATATTCTCTCTGGGGTATTTTTAAAAAAATTATTATTATTATTTTTTGGCCAGTCTTGTATCACTCAGAAGTTCCTTGGCTAGAGATGGAACCCAAGCTACAACAGTGCCGATGCTGGATCCTTTAACTGCTAACCCACCAGGGAACTCCTCTCCTGGATATTTGATGGAGTGAAGAATATTTATTTATTTATTTATTTATTTATTTTTTTTTTTTTTGGTCTTTTGTCTTTTTGGTTGTTGTTGTTGTTATTGTTGCTATTTCTTGGGCCGCTCCCGCAGCATATGGAGGTTCCCAGGCTAGGGGTCGAATCGGAGCTGTAGCCACCGGCCTACGCCAGAGCCACAGCAACGCGGGATCCGAGCCACGTCTGCAACCTACACCACAGCTCACGGCAACGCCGGATCGTTAACCCACTGAGCAAGGGCAGGGACCGAACCCGCAACCTCATGGTTCCTAGTCGGATTCGTTAACCACTGCGCCACGACGGGAACTCCAGAATATTTATTTTTTTTTATGTCCATACCTGCAGCAATGGAAGTTCCTGGCCAGGATCTAGTGATCCTTTAACCTACTGCACCAGGCTGGGGGTTGAACCCATACTTCTGTGGTGACCTGAGCCACTGCAGTGGGATTCTTAACCCACTGCACCACAGTGAGAATTCCAAGAATATAATTTGGAATTTCAGTCAATGTAAAATTTCTCAGTTAAGATGCTAACAACAAAAATAACTGGAAAGGTCATCAACAGAACTGATGTCTGTAAGCAAGAGTAAAATACCTGGATAGAAGTGTAAACTGGTACAAATGACCTTTTTAATAAGGTGATTTGATAATCTATTTTTAATAGCCTTGAAAATATTCCATAACCTAGAAACCTACTTGTGGATGTTGGGCTAAAAAATTATCCAAAATGCTGATAGCTATATGTATAAAGATACATACTCAGCAGTATTTTTGATAATGAAGAATTAGAAACATCCAAAATGTCCAACTGTAGGGAAGTGGTTGACAAATTACAATCTTATGATGAAGTTTTTTTCTTTTTTAGCTGTGCCTGTGGCATGTGAAAGTTCCCCGGCCAGGGATGAAACCCAAGTCACTGCAGTGACAACACTGGATCCTTAACCCATTGAGCCACCTGGGAACTCCCCTCATTAAAAAAAAAAAAAAAAAAAAAAAAGCCATAAAGTGGTTTTGTTGTTGTTGTTGTTCTTTGTTTTTGCTTTTTAGGGCCACACCCTCAGCATATGTAAGTTCCTAGGCTAGGGGTGGAATTGGAGCTGCAGCTGCAGGCCTACACCACAGCCACAGCAACGTGGGATCTAAGCTGCATCTGCAACCTATACCACAGCTCATGGCAATGTCAGATCCTTAACCCATTAAGCAAAGCCAAGGACTAAACCCATGTCCTCATGGATACTAGTCAGAGTCACAACCCACTGAGCCAAAATGAGAACTCCCATAAAATGTTTTTATGGAGACTTTTAAAGGCATGGAAAGTTATGTTATAAAGTTAATTTTTAAAAGGATATAAAACTACATAAATAATATAATTTCGACCCATAAAAGTACACAGAAAGATCAAAATGAAATTTACCAAAACAAAATAAAACAAAACAAAAAAACAAGCCCCTCCAAGCCCCCCACCCTGAACAACCCATTAAAATGTTAACAATAGGAATTCCCTGGTGGTGCCGTGGGTTAAAGATCAGGCTTTGTCACTCCTGTGGCTCGGGTTTGATCCTTGGCCTGGGAACCTTTGCAGGTCACGGGCACAGCCTGAACAGAGGAAAAAATGTTAATAATAGCTTCCTCTAAATAGTGAGTGACTTTTCTTCCTTTTCTTCATACTCTTCCAAATTAAGTACATATTACTTTTATAGTTTTTCAGAAAGGGATATAAAAGTAGCATATTTTCCCTAATTTAAAAAGTTCACCTACTTCATAAACAAGAGAATCTAATTCTAAAAATCTTATCAAAGCAAGTCATCCCTGACATTTGCAATAGCAATGGCTACATTTCAGAAATACCTTTGGAAGATTATAGACATGACGCTGGTAGATGAGCTCATAGTGGGGAGGGTTGATAGCACTCTGATAAACACAAAAAACATTCTCATTTGTCACATCTGTAAAGGAAGTATGATATGTTAAAAAACAAAGCCAGACTGCAATATGGATTTCATGCGAAAAGCTCAACATTCCTTTAGAGGAGAGGTTGATACCTGGTTTATTTGGTGTTTGAACAAAGTGCTGAGAAGTAAATGTTTTTCCATCAGGATATTTGGGATGTGGAGGTAATCTGGAATCAAGGTAGGTGCAAAATACATGCATGATGATCTGAAGATGAGGAAACAATTTTTTAAAGTCAGCATGAAACTCTATAAAGTATGTAGCATTTAAACATCTATTTATAATGACTCCAATTTTTAAATTTTTTCCAAAGAAAGAATTAGCAAAAATGCTTTCAAGGGATTATACTTTTAAGATGAAATCTATAAAATGAAAAGATAAAAGCAAGACATTCCTAGTTTTCTGTTAAGTGTATCATTCACACCCATACAGTTAATTAATAGCAAAATCAAGGTAAAATACACATACATTCAATTCTCAATTTGAGTATCAACCTTTAAAACTTCATTTTCACACATAACAATTATTATTAAAAAGATTTAATTTTGAAAGACTCTTAAAGGCTCAAAAACTTTATACTCTTTGATCTCATAAATCTAATTCTAGGAATCTTTCTTAAAGTCATAATCTCAAATAAGAAAGAAACATGCATCATGTTATTCCTGGCAGTAATTATTTAAGACAGAATAACAGGGAGTTCCCATTGAGGCTCAGTGGGTTACATACCCAACTGGTATCCATGAGGATACAAGTTCCATCCCTGGCCTTGCTCAGTGGGTTAAGGATCTGGCATTGCTGTGAGCTGTGCTGTAGGATGTAGATGCAGCTCAGATCTCATGTTGCTGTGGCTATGGCGTAGGCTGGCAGCTGCAGCTCCAATTAGACCCCTAGCCTGGGAACCTCCATATGCCACAGGTGTGGCCCTAAAAAAAAAAGAAAAGTAATAGAATAACAAAAACCTTCCTCCTACTACGTGGTTCCCAAACTTTTAGGTTCAAATATAGGAGAACAGCTGAATGACAGTGTACAATAATACAAACACTTAAACAATGAAAAGTGAAAAAAAAAAGGTGAAAAATTTTACATATGGGATAATTATACCTAGGATAAGAACATTAAAAAATGCATGATATAAGTATGGAAAGAAAAATCCTAAAATATTAACAGTGATTGCGTTAAGATGCTGATACAATTTTAATTTTTTATTTCTACTTAGTTTTTAAGTTCTTTTTAATATTTATTTTTATAATGGAGAAATAAACCTAATAACAAAAATATTAAACTGAAAAAAACAAAATAAAACTGAGGACTTACAGCAGAATCGGTGGGCAGGTCTGTATCCCACTTGCGGCCTTTGAAGTCTCCACCTCTATTCCATCGGAAGGAGCTCATGCAACCTCCTTGAGAAAGTTCTGTAGCAACAAAGGTGAGATTAAAAAAGCTAAGAATATATAAGAACAAAAACAAAAAAGCAGGCTAGGAGGTCATAATAAGGAAAGCATACCCAAACATGCAAATAAAGAAATACAAGACATAGAAGGTTAATTTAAATAGCACCATGAAGAAAAAAAATTAGATAAATCTGAAGTGTGAGACAAGAACACTTTCTGGATTCTTTAAAAAGTCAATGTTATGTGGGGGAAAAAAAAGACTGTAGAACTTTTCTAGACAAAGAGAACAACAATGACAAAAAAAGATAAAACAACACAATGTAATGTATGAACATAAACCTCTACCCTGGTTAGGAAAAAAATGAGTATATAACATTCTTTGGACAATTGGAAAATTTGAATACGAACTTTAATATCAAATAATAATATAGAAATATTTATCCCAAGGTCTGATAATTATATTTTAGTTATTTAGGAAAATGTTGTTTTTAGGAACTCACGTGCCGAAAAGTAATGCTATCCACAATGGTAGAGCAAAAAATGTTTGTGTGTGTATGTAAAATGCATGTATGTATGTATGTATATATGGAGAAAAGAGTATCAAATATGGCAAAATGATGGTAACTGTTCAATCGAGAAGGCCCATATAGGGGTCACCGTGTTTTTTAAACTTGTTTGCATATTTGATATAAAATACAAAACTTTATATATATATATACAGTTTTATATATGTGCACACACACATACTTTGTTTTGGATGTATAAATATGCTGGTATATATGGGGCACTCTTGCCAAAAACTGCAAACAGGAAATACAAAGAACAGAGGATCATGGAGAAATACACCATGGGGATGCATTCAGCATTCACACCATGGAACCTTTACAAGACAGACAATTCAGTTCCTTCAATAGTAAGTTGCAAAGAGGAGTTCCTGCTGTGGTGCAACGGGATTGGTGGCATCTTTGCAGCACCAGGAGGCAGGCTGGATTCCCCAACCCAGCACAGTGGGTTAAAGGATCTGGCATTGCCACAGCTGAGGGCATCGTAGGTCGCAGCTGCAGGTCCGATCTGATCCCTGGCCCAGGAACTTCCATATGCCACAGTATGGTCAAAAAAGGAAAAAGAAAACAAACAAACAAACAAACAAACAAACAGTAAGTTGCAAAGAAAAAAAATTATGCATGGAAAAAAAGAAACTTAAAATACATTAAGCTTAAAAAAAACTTAAAATATATTAATCAACCACAACACGTGATAATATTTTAATCCCAATTCAAACAAACATTACCAAAAGCAGTAATCAGACATTTTATGAAATGGTTGGCAATAAGTACATAAGCTATATATTTCATGATACAAAAATAGGCGTGATAACTGTTTTGTGGTTATCTTTTAAAAAGGCCTTATCTTCTACAGATACATAGGAAGATATCTGCAGATGAAGTGATAATGATATGCAGGACTGGCTTCAAAGAATACAGGAAGGGAAGAGGTGAACGGGGATATGGATAAAGCAGGGGTTGCCCAGGGACTGATGGTTGTTGGGACTGGGTGCTGTGCACAGAAAGGTTGACCATAATCTTAAGTAGATTTGAATTCTAATCTCAAGTAGATTTGAATTCTTCTTATATGAAAAGTTTCTTAAAAGTCATGATAAATGCTTACTCCAGAAGCCCAGTCCAAACCTAGAAGAGAGGAAGGCCACCATAACATTTTCAAATTAAGATTTACAATAAATCTTAAGAGTGAAATACTATTTCTAAAACTCATTTTAGTGATAAGAACATTCTACAGAGTTTATCCAAATAAATGAATGTACAGAGGCATAGTGTATGTAGGAGTATGAGGGAGGCTACATTTCCTGATTCTCAAGTCAGTCTCCTCAGAAGACCACATTCCCCCAAATAATCAAAATGTAACAGAAATATAAAGAAGCAATATATTACAGATGAGTTATAAAAACTGAAAGAAATAAGGGTCAGCATGCTGAAATTATAAAGAATGTCTTGTGGCATCCATTCTTGGTAGTTTAAGGACAGAAAACGAATGAAATATTCATGTGAGCCCATTTAGCTATTTTTAACTTTTCCTACACAGAATAAAATTATTAATTAATGTATTCAAGGCTAACTATATTATTCTGATAACTCTTTTTAAAAAAATTTTATTGGAATACAGTTGACTTATACAGTTGTGTATAATTCTTAAGCATATAAAAAAACTCTGAAGGTGTTCCAGTGTTAGCCTTAATGAAGCCATAAATTAAACACATATTTATAAAATAAGATCATATTCAGTGATATTTATACTTTTTTCAAAAAAATTTTCCATGTTATCTTTGTAATTTATAAAATCTCAAAGTAGTGAAAAAGCTCTTATTTTTTTCCTTCTTCAAATCAATAATTACCTTTGATCCTTTCAAACAAGTACTCCTGATTTGGCGTGAGGTCTAGATACTGCACGATCGTATTTAGAGTTGGAATGAGTGGAGCTTTGACCAGAGCAGCCTGTTTCAAGCTAGTAATACTAGCCTCTGTTAAAATTAAAACACACAGAACACAGATTATTCCTCATGTGGATCTCTGAAAAAACTTCAAATGCTCTTCCCTCAACAGATGCTGAAGGAATAAATAAAAGCAACAACAGTTTTGTCTTAATCTGCATTATCTACTTTACCTACAATTTATTTTATCATTTCTGGCAAGGTGGCCAGATTGCCACATACAAACACACGCACGCACAGAGTCCAAAAAACAGCCAAATCCATTTTGGCACATCTATAAACAACTAACATGTAGATTTTTTGTGGGGTATATAAAAAAAGATACATGACAGCTTTCAAAATCAGGCTGAAATGAAAGTTATCCATTATGCCAGTGACAAGTGAAAACTTTTTATGACAGTGATTTCTTTCATCATATCGTGAAAAACAACTATCCAAAGAAACTAACAAACCAACAGAAGGTTTCAAAATGTCCAACCTTCCTAGTAATACTCAAAGTTGGGAAAAAGGCAGTCTTACATGTGACACTGTTGCTAGAATAAACTGGTATAAGCTTTCTGAAGGATTATGTACATTAAAAGCTTTAACACATTTATACCTAATGAACTAACAATTTTACCCCTAAGAAATTATCCTAAAGAAATAATTATGAAGGTACACAAATATTTAAATAAAAGGACATTTACTCACAGTATTATTAATAACAGTAAAGGGAAAATCCTCTAAATTTTAAATGATAAAGATTGATTAAATACAATATATCCCATATATAAAAAAGAAATAAAGACCAGCCATAAAATTAGCACTGGAGAATATTTAACAAAATAGAAGAAGTGGAGGGGGAAAAAGCAGTTTATAAAACAGTGTGAGACAAATTTAAATAAAAATATATACACACATATGTATGATTTCCTCAACTCCTAGAAACACACTTTTCATATTTTAATGTTCTAGTTAGTATCATAGTATTTTTCTCCAAAACAAGTAATTGTGATTTAAAACTGATTGACTGCGGTTATCTTTGCAAGCAGAATCATGGGTAATATTCTTTATTTCTGTACTTTCTGAAGTATCTACAATGAACATATGCACATTGCTTCTGTAGTGATAAAACAATGCTATTCTTTTTTAAAAAAAGCATTTTACAGTGGTAAAATGTTGTGAAAGATACATATTTTTATGGCTTATAAACAGGTCAGAAAGACTAAGCACAGTTTCAAATAACATCACTAAGACCTAGAAGATAACCATTCTGACTTTGGAGTCAGAGAGCTTTGGCCTCAAAATCACTCCTCTGTGACACTGGGCAGGTTACTTAACCTCTCTGAGTCTTAACAGCCTGATCCACAGAATGGGACATTAACAGCTAGCTTTCAAGGTTAACGTGAGTGTTGTGTTATATTATATATAAAACATTTGGGTACTCAATAAATAGATACTTTAGTGATGTACAATTCCATCCTTAGTCCAGAGGACAGACTGACCAAAAGATACCTCAAGTAAAGTGGAAAGTGTTAATGTGCAATCTGAAGCACTTACATATTTCAGGAAAAATTTATTCTCTAGAAAGAGCTGGTTGACTAAATATTCTTTGTTTTGAAACCTAGTTACACAACACTCATTAAGTTGCAATATATGTATTTCAGGAAAATTATATTACATAAAACCTTAACAGTTTTATTTTTAGCAGATAAGAAAGTTGAAAACGTGGTTTTAAATTAACACTGTTATACATTTCTCACGCTTTGTACAACTTTGTAATTAATATCTAAAAAGAGACTTGTATCTCTTGAATATATAAAGAACATCTACAACTCAATAATAAAAAGACAAACACCCCAATTTAAACACGTGTAAAGGGGGAAAATTGGGTAAAGGATCTGAAAAGATATACAAATGGCCCAGCACATGAAAAGATACTCAACATAATTAGCCATCAGGGAAATGCAAACTAAAACCACAATGTGATACCACTTCGCATGCATTAGGATAATGATAATAAAAGAAACAAACGATAACAAGTATAGGCAAGGATGTGAGAAACTGGAACCCTCAAACACTGCAGGTGGGAATGTCAAAATGGTGCAGCTGTTTGAGAAAAAGTCTGGCAATTTCTCAAAAGGTGAAACGTGGAGTTATCAAATGGCTTAGCGATCCCACTCCTGAGTAATACCCGAGAGAAATTAAAACATATTCACAGAAACACATGTAGACAACCCTTCACAGCAGCATTATTCATAACAACCAAAAAGGGAAAACAATCCAAATGTCTATCAACGGATGAATGGGTAAACACAATGTGGTAAATCCAAACAATGGGATATTATCTGGCAATAAAAAAACCCAAAGTACTGGGAGTTCCAGTCGTGGCTCAGCGGTTAATGAACCCGACTGGTAGTCATGAGGTTGCGAGTTCGATCCCTGGCCTCACTCAGTGGGTTAAGGATCCAGCGTTGCCATGAGCTGTGGTGTAGGTTGCAGATGCGGCTCAGACCCTGTGTTGCTGTGGCTCAGGTGTAGGCTACAGCTCTGATTGGACGCCTAGCCTGGGAACCTCCATATGCCGCAAAAAGACACACAAAAAAAGGAAGTACTGACAAACATGGATGACTGAAAACATTATGTTAAGTGAGAGAAGCTAGCAACAAAGGACAACATATTGCATGATCCCATTTAGATGAAATATCTAAAACCGACCAGTAGTGGCCTAGGGCTAGGAAATGGGTGGTGGTGGTAAACTGGTACCTGGGGTTTCTTTTTTGGGTGATGAAATCTTCTAAACTTGATTATGGTAATGCCTGCACAACTCAAACCCTTTCAATTGTAGACTTTATTTTTTAATTGATTTGTTTTTTTGGCTGTACCCATGGCATGCAGAAATTCCCAGGCCAGGGATAAAAAGGGATAAAACCAGTGCAACAGCTGTGAGTCATAGCAGTAACAACACCAGGTCCTCAACCCACTGAACCACTAGGGAACTTCTAATTGTAGACTTTAAATAGGTGAACTGCAGTATCTCAATAAAACTGTTAGATTTTTTAAAAAAGCAATATTAGAGACATTTAGTTTTTGCTTTACCTCAAGATAATAAATGATGTTAAATAAGCCCATTACAAGAAATTTTCCACTGGGCAGATTCACTGAATGAAATCAAATGCTGGGCTCTATTTTCACATACCTCCTATCTGCAGCTCTGGACAACCCATTCGCCTCATCTGTGTGCTGACAGACTCAATCTCTTGCACAAGTGGCACTAATATCGTCTCATTGATCCACTACGAAGAAACGAGGCAAAGATTTTAGACACCTAATTCTAAAGTACTTCTCAAAAATTATTTTCAAGGAACTTTTTCTACTGTCTTGTACCTGAATATCATCAGAATATAGTTAAATAGAATGGAAGTAGCAGTTCCCTAAAGTCTAGAGAGAGAGTTATATAAATATGTTATTAGACTATAAAGTTATATTCTTTAATCACATATGCCTGTTTTTTTTCTGAAGAAGATATAAAACTTTCAGTTGTATGTTGCTTTACTAAAATTCTTCTTTCTATGATTATACTGAGCTAAAAGGATCATGTTCAGTTTGCATTTCTAGGATAATTATTTACAGATTTATGCATGAAGCATTTATATCGGTTTGTGGTTAGTAAAATAGTTTTTTTTTTTTTGGTCTTTTGTCTTTTTTGTTGTTGTTGTTGCTATTTCTTGGGCCGCTCCCGCGGCATATGGAGGTTCCCAGGCTAGGGGTCTAATCGGAGCTGTAGCCACCGGCCTACACCAGAGCCACAGCAACTCGGGATCCGAGCCGTGTCTGCAACCTACACCACAGCTCACGGCAACGCCGGATCGTTAACCCACTGAGCAAGGGCAGGGACCGAACCCGCGACCTCATGGTTCCTAGTCGGATTCGTTAACCACTGCGCCACGATGGGAACTCCGTAAAATAGTTTTTAAAACTAACATAACTGATTATCTCTCAGCAGGCTCACTCAATTCACTAACCATGTAGAAAACAGATTTTATTGTATTTCAAACTAGTTTGTGAATATTTCAATATTCACTTCAGGACTAGCAATTTCAAATGCCACCTTGCATGGTTAATATCAAACTAATTCTGGGATGCGAAAAGACTGCCCAAGGAAACACTCCATCTGGTTTGTGTGTTATGTGTTTCGTGTTTGTGTTCACAGCAACTTCAAACACCGCTTCTGTTTCCTTGCTTCTATTTAACCATAAAGTAGAAGGATGAAAAAAAGTTTCAGATCAAATACAAGTCTACACGATTCCTTATAAAATTTTTTGAATTAAAAAACCTCTGAAAATGGAAAGTGTTAATAATTCATTTACCAAGAAAATTTTATATATTGGCAAGACCTGAACTGAATTCCCATGAAGCTATTTATAGACTTTATCCTACTTAGTGTGACTGCTCCTATGCTTTGCTGCAGAAACATTAACGTGATTGATCACGGAGTGCTAACCAGATTCTGCTAGTGTGTTACAAGATATATGGTACGTGCATACCGCTTTTTTAAAAAAATCAAAAACACTCTAAATTTCAGAACACTTCAGCCTAAGGAATTTAGTAACAGATTGTGTTTGTAATTCTTGGAAGCTAATACTCCTGACCAAGACTTTATATTTTATTTTATTTTATTTTTTTAGTGCCGAACCTGCGGCATGTGGAAGTTCTCAGGCTAGGGGTTGAATCAAAGCTGCAGCCACCAGCCTATGCCACAGTCACAGCAATACAGGATCCAAGCTGTGTCTGTTAACTTACACTGAAGCTCACAGCAATGCCGGATCCCTAATCCACCGATTGAGGCCAGGGACTGAACCCATGTCCTCGTGCGTACTAGTCGGGTTCATAACCCACTGCGCCACAATGAGAAACCCTACATTTTAAATATAGCAGCATTTTTAGATAAGCCTCTAAGTGGAAATATAAGAAAGTGAAGTTCTGGGACACCATTTCATTTGTTCTTTCTTCCCACATTTATTAAATTTAACCTACTAGTCAGCCACTCTTAGATAAATGGAATTATCTACGGAGTTCAGGAGAGATCCAAGCCTCATACTAAGAAAGTCTGATGGAGAAGCTCCAGGTCTGGCTCAGGAATTTTTTTTTTTGTGTGTGTATCTTTTTTGTCCTTTCAGGGCCATACCCACGGCATATGGAGGCTCCCAGGCTAGGGGTCTAATTGGAGCTGTAGTCACTGGCCTACACCACAGCCACAGCAACACTGAGTGAGGCTAGGGATCAAACCTACAACCTCATGGTAACTAGTTGGATTTGTTTCTGATGCACCACGATGGGAACTCCATTTTCTTTTCTTTTTTTTTTGTCTTTTTTAAGGAATTTTTACTTAAAAAAGCCAACCAGGGAGTTCCTGCTATGGCTCAGCAGTAATGAACCCAACTAGTATCCATGAGGGTATGGGTTCAATCCCTGGCCCTGCTCAGTGGGTTAAGGATCTGGTGTCGCAGTGAGCTACAGAGGTCACAGACATGGCTTGGAGCTCACGTTGCTGTGGCTGTGGTGTAGGCCAGTGGCCACAGCTCTGATTCAGCCCCTAGCCTGGGAACTTCCATATGATGTGGGTGCAGCCCTAAAAAAAAAAAAAAAAAAAAAAAAAAGGCCAACAGAGAGCCTCTACAGAATCCAAGATGAGCTGTCTGCAGTGGAGGAGGGGCCAATGGGCCCCCTGAACCCAGGACAAATGGGTACTACAGAGAGTGAGAGAAAGAAGCAGGGTTAAAACAAGAGAACTAACTCTATGTGGAAGAGCTGACCTTGCCAACCTTCAGGCCAAAGATTAGAAGGTTCTTCTCTAGAAAAATCGAAGAAACTGATACATTCTGAAGTAGCTTCAAGCATGTGTTACCTTCCCTGAATGAAGTTTTCTGAGGGCAAGGACATTTCTGTTTCCCTCACATTTCTAGACACAACAGGCTCTGACAGGAAAGGTGTTTTTTTTTTTTTTTTTTTTTTGTCTTTTTGCCTTTTCTAGGGCCGCTCCCAAGGCACATGGCGGTTCCCAGGCTAGGGGTCCAATCAGAGCTGTAGCCACTGGCCTACGCTAGAGCCACCGCAACGCAGGATCCAAGCCACATCTGCGACCAACACCACAGCTCACGGCAATGCCGGATCGTTAACCCACTGAGCAAGGCCAGGGACCGAACCCACAACCTCATGGTTCCTAGTTGGATTCGTTAACCACTGCGCCATGACGGGAACTCCCAGGAAAGCTTTTTAAAAAGTAAAATTGAGATGTTGGGAAAGGGAAGATCTTAACAACTAAATACACTGTTCTTTGATCATCTCAAAGTATACTGATTTACTAAATATGACAGAGAAAAAAAAATCCCATGAATACAGACACCATAAGGTAAATGCCATGTTTATCCTTATATATTATGTGCCACACACACTGCACTTTTAATAATTAATCTGACATTCTAATAATTAACATCTCTAATTGATATTCCAATAACATATTTTGTATATTAAGAGGCACTATATTATCCAAAGAACTTACATTTCTGAATTTAGCTGTCCAAGAATCCATATGATCAAGAAGTTGTCTATTCATAGTCACTCTTGCCCAAACCTATTAAAAACATTTTTTAAATGAACAATCAATGAGGAAAAACCTTGCCAGGTATCAGTTATTCCTTCCTCCACCCTCAGATATATTTGGAATATTTTGGAACAAACTTCATAAACATCAATACTGATCTAATTAATATGCAGTAATTTTCTTATTGTCCACTTAGTTGCTATTCATGCACATATATATTTTAAAAAGTCCTTACACTGGTATGTTTAAAGAATATTCTGCTTTTAAGAAAAAATTAAAATCCTTTATTTTCTATTAAGCTGATGAAGTTCGAGAATGTCAAATGCTCTAATCCAAATGTATTTCAAGAGCAAGAATCTTGCATATGTTAGGTACAAACGGATGCATGAGATCTGTATAAATGAGAGCATAAAAATGTCTTGGGCAGGACAGTATCAACCACGTGTCATAAAGGGTAAAACACACAATTCGGTTTTAGGTACACAAAGTCAGACAGAAGTCTTTCTATTGTTCAGTGTGTGCCAGATTTATATTTCTAGCCAGGAAGATTATAGAAAAAATAAGTTCTAGAAGAAGACCTGCTAACTATCTGCAAATCATAAATATCAAGTCGTTTTTATTTTCCATTTACCTCCTCTGCAGCTTGTTTAGAACTGAGATCGGCTTCATCTTTGTTAGCACATGGGGCCTGAGACCTACAGGCAAGCTGATACTGAAACTTCTTTAAAGTTTGTGCATAATCCCCCACAGAACGACTGTAGTTCCAGAAAGTAGGACTGGTGGAAGGCGACGTAGAATCTGGGCTTCCTACAATGATAATTTGCAGAGCGTCAGTGTGTTGTAGTAACTATGATGCCTGACATTGGTACGTGAACTCTGGGTATCTAGGAACCGAGGCAATGGCAAGCAAGGAAGGCAATGCTTTCTCTCCTCTCAACATTATTTCTTCAGAGAAAGAGACTGCTTGTGCTAAAAATTAAAAAGAACATTTTCTGAGTGGTATCAACTTAAGAGCCATAGATCTCTAAGTGGTTGAAAGTGTCTATTTATTTTTGTTGTAAAATTAAGCTTGTTTAGGGAATTCCCTGGTGGCTCAGGAGAATAAGGATCCGGTGTTGTCAGTGCTGTGGCTTGGGTTTGATCCCTGGTCTGGGAACTTATACATGCCGTGGGCGTAGTAAAAAAAAAATTAAGCTTGTTTCATTCTCTAAGACTTTCAAATGATTAAGTGAGAAGCAGAAGACAAATTTCTTTAGGAAATAAAGAGGCTAAGGAGTTCTTGCTTGAATTTTTAGATCTTCCTGAATGGAATAATTACAGCCTATTAAGAAACTAGTCTTTGGCTAGCAGCTAAACTCACACTTCCCTGCACTACACTGTGTTTTATTTACAGTCTGCAGTAATTCTTGTGTTGTATTAAAAGAGACCATCTGCTGATCACACTTCTAAATGTGTAAGTTCACTTTCAGGAAATGTAAACAGTCACATTTAGGGACTTAATACCATAGAGGCCCCTACCAGAGTACTTAGCACACTTTAAGGCTATCGTCTGTATCTTCTCCCAAATAATATTTGAACTCCTTGAGGGCAGGGAGTAGCTTTTTCCCTAGCATCTGGCACAGTACTGGAATGAACAGCGAACTGTTTTTTCTTTTCTTTCTTTTTTTTTTTGCTTTTTAGGACCACACCAGCAGCATATGGAAGTTCAGGCTAGGGGTTGAATCGGAGCTACAGCTGCCAGCCTACACCACAGCCGCAGCAACGAGGGATCTGAGGGATCTGTGACCTATACCGCAGCTCACAGCCACACCAGATCCTTTACCCACTGAGTAGGGCCAGAGATCAGACCTGTGTCCTCAGGGATACTAGCTGGGTTCATGTCCACTGAGCCACAACGGGAGCTCTTTTTTTCTAAATATCTTTCTCCACTAAAAGCACTAATGGATCCCTGGAGAAACAGACTGACTCCGGAGGTAGCTAGTTGGCTAGGGAAAGGACAAGAGGAGCCTGGAATCTCTGGGGATGCGGTGGGATGGTTCAAAGTATGATACTGCTAAGTCGAAAGAACACAGAAGCCAGATGATTGCACTAGCCAAATCTGAGACAATTTAACCATCAAAATCAATGACTTAACTGGAGAGAAGAAAAAGCTCTAGGTTACAGCAGAATGTCAACAAATAAATGTAAAAGGTGGTTGCACAACAGCAAATGTACTTAATACCATTAAATGATACACTTAAAAATGGTTAAAAATGGAGTTCCTGTTGTGGTGTTGTGGTGCAGTGGAAATGAATCTGACTAGTAACTATGATGTTGCGGGTTCGATCCCTGGCCTCACTCAGAGGGTTAAGGATCTGGCATTGCCATGAGCTGTGGTGTAGGTTACAGACCCAGCTCAGATTTGCTATGGCATAGGCTGGCGGCTACAGCTCCAATTTGACCCCTAGCCTGGGAACCTCCATATGCTGCCAGTGTGGCCCTAAAAAAAAGCAAAAACAAACAAACAAAAGGTATAAAAAACATAAAAGGGATAAATAAAGAAGGAAAAATGGAATTAGAAAAGCCACTGTGATAATCAACATAGTAATAATTAACTTTGAAAAGAATCTTAAAGAGGTATTAAAACTCTTAAGTGAAAATTTGATGAGGAATAGGCTATTTATAGACTCAAAGCAGTTCCCCATAAAATGCTATTAATTATGTACAAATTAATTTGTACACAATTCTTAACTACCTAAAATCTATGGGCACAGAAGGGTTAAAAGTATACGATGGACACAGACATACGAGGCAAATATGAACTGAAAGAAAATTAGTATAGCTGTATTAACGGCAGACAAAACAGACTTGAAGGCAAAAAGCCTAAGAAAGAAAGATCAAAGGAATAATTGACTAGACGGATATTCTGAATTTACATGCACTTAACATAATCTCATATACATTCAGCAAATCTGACAGAATTATGAGGAGACATTTAATGGGAAACAATCAGTGGGAGCATTTAACACACTTTCTTAGTAACTAGTAGATCAAGCAGATAATAAATTAAAGAATTTAAGAACGCAGTCAAGAAGCTTGACTCAGTGAACAAATATGGAGCCTAACAGTTAGAGATTATGCATTCTTTTCAGTATACCAAGAACCACTTACAAAATGTGGTCATATACATAATAGGCCTAAATGCAAGCCTCAAAAGATATAAGAAAAATTAATAGTGTACAGAGCAGCATTTCCAGCCACAGTACAATTAACTTAAGGGAAAAAAAAAAGATAACGAAGGCTTTCACTTCATATATCTGGAAATTAAAAGCAACAGCAGTCACCAATAATAATTCCGAACAATATTTCTAAGTAACTCCTATAGATCAAAGAAGAAGAAGTCAGAAAATATCCGGATATGACAAAGATATGTACAGGATACACAGTGTTCTTTGTATCCTACTCTATAATTTTCAGTATTCTTGAACTATGTCAAAATTTAAAAAGAAGAAAAAGCACGTATCACCAAATAACAAGGTAATATTGATTTGTTTAACATGTGTGGCACTTTCAGGCAAAATTAAATTGAAAATCAATAGCGAGATTTCAAGTGACACGAAGAGCCATAGTCCAATAACTGGCTTCCTCACTGGGGCCATGCTTTAGCACCTAATGCGCTTCTGCGAAAGTTCCTGAGGGGGAAAAATCATTACTCGGCTCAATAACTTAATTTGGTTTCAAATAACTGACTTTGTAATAATCAAATCCACCCCAAACAGATTAAGATTTGCTAACACTTTCCCAAGGTAAACTGAAGACAAGTTAAAAAATGTTCTGAAAAACAGCAGCACTTGTGGTGAAAACCATGCTCTCTCCATCCTGCTGTCTCACCTTCCCAAGGACTACCTGAAAGGAGATAACTATTACTTCAATAAGCTCTGCTGTGTATGTACCACTTCAGAAAACATCCTAAAACCGCAACTTTTAAACAGAAATTGTAACTTTCATTTTATGAAAAAGCTGTCAATCATAATGCAGATGAAAGGTTCAAGATTTCTGTTAGCTCAGCTATATTTTACATCTTAAATTGTGGTGAGTTCTTTCTTTCTTCCTTTTTTTTTTTTTTTTTTAAAGGGCTGCACTTACAGCATCTGCAAGAAGTTCCCAGGCTAGGGGTTGAATCGGAGCTGCAGCTGCTGGCCTACACCACAGCCACAGCAATGTCAGATCTGAGCTGAGTCTGCCACCACACCACAGCTCACAAAAATGCCAGATCCTTAACCCACTGAGCGAGCCCAGGGATCGAACCCACATCCTCATGGTTATTAGTCATGTTTGTTTCTGCTGAGCCACAACGGGAACTCCACAGTGAACTTAATTCTAAGCTCATAAAATATAAAAACAAAATATATTTCCCTCCTGAGCAGAGAAAGACTTAAATATTTACATATGGGATTCAAAGTAGTACACAAAATGACACCAAAAATATACATTACATTAGATTTATATTAAAAATACAGATACATTAGATCAAAATAAAATATATATGTACCCAGCTTGACTCTATGTTGTTTCTCTTCTTCGTTTCTAAGAAAAGTATCCAAAGTTCGTAGGTCTGTCATGTAGTCTTCTTTGTCCGTAGGGGAGTTATAGATGGTGGGTGAAGAACGGTAGCGAGATCTCAATCCACTGCTCTCCACTGGGCCAACAGTGGTAGGGTATGAAGAAGAAGGAGAGGGACTATAGCTTGCCAACTGTACAAAACAAAGAACTTTATTTTATTTCTCTTTAATTGAAATTCCTATTTGTTTTGGTTTTTTATTTTCAAAAAGTAACACACCAATGAGAATGGCCCCAATCCAGAACACCACCAATACCAAATGCTGGTGAGGATACAGAGTAACAGGAACTTACTTGATGGGAATGCAAAACAGTACAGACACTGTGGAAGACAGTTTGGCAGTTTCTTACAAAACTAAACCTACTCTTGGAGTTCCCTGGTAGTGCAATGGATTAAGGATCCATGTTGTCACTGCTATGGTGTGGGTTCTATTCTTGGCTCTTAAATAGGCAATCTGGGCAAGTCAATTACCCACTGTTCCTGAGTTTCTACATTGATAGATAAAACAAGGAGTTTTAACTCACTAGGTGTTTTTCAATTCAAACCTCCCAATTCTAAAATAGTAACGTGATTGGCCAGAAAAAAGGGTCATTACCTTGTTATAACCACTGACAGGTGAGAAGGTCACTCCGGGGCTATAAGAACCACTGCCACCTGATGACAGACCTTGCAGCTGAGGGCTATATCCAGTTATACAGCTGGTGGTGAACTTGGGGCTGGTACTGGGTGAGCGAGATGGGCTATAACTTAACACACTCTGACCCTGAATTGAAGGAGGTGGAGAGGAAGGAATTTGTGTTGCTGCCAGATCACGTGGAGGAGTAGTCTGTACAACTAGAAGGAAGAAACAAACAATTGTAAGTATAAATAAAATTTCCGCAAAAGTGGATTTAATGACTGAATCTTTTTCAGGAAAAGGCTTAGAGTGTCTTAGTTGTTAAATTACATAAAGTATTATTACCAAAGGACACAAATGGTCGTTTACCACTTCTATAGAGTTCAAAATAAGAAATGAACTTCCATGCAGCAAAAGTTAGTCATTTAATTTGAACAGTAATCAAACAACAAAACAAACTTCCATAAGCCTGTCGAATGTTAGTTCCATTCAATTTATATAAATGGAATGACGATCATTGGTCTTAAGACAATTTAGTGTTGAACTGTTTAATACAGTTGAACCAGGTGGCCTTAGAAGTCCCTTCCAGCTGAGTCTATGAAAGGGGAAAATTAAATTGAGAAAGATTTATTGCCAACCTTTTCCCCACCTTTGCAAAAGATATAAAACACTTACCAGCTGTTTTCAGCCCTAAAAGTGTTTGCTGTCCAGGGCTGACAACCAGACTTGTTGGTGCCACAGTATATTTGAAATATCTCCAAAAGTCAAATAAAGCGTTTAGGCTGAAGAGAGATGCAAGGGCAAGCTCTGGAAGAGAACAATTTTTTTATAAGGGAGGTGGAACATTTAAAGGGGGGAAATAAAACCATTCATACTTCAGCAAATTAACAATAATAAAATTGAAAACTATCTTATTCCTCGTAACAGTAAAATTAATGTCTAGGAGTTCCCATCGTGGCTCAGTGGTTAACGAATTCAACTAGGAACCAAGAGGTTATGGGTTCAATCCCTAGCCTCGCTCAGTGGGTTAAGGATCCGGCGTTGCTGTGAGCTGTGGTGTGGGTCTCAGACTCAGCTCTGATCTGGCGTTGCTCTGGCCCTGGCGTAGCCCAGCAGCTACAGCTTGGATTAGACCCATAGCCTGGGAACCTCCATATGCCGTGGAAACAGCCCTAGAAAAACAAAAACAAGTAAATTAATTAATTAATTTCTACTATGTGTAGGGCACTTACTAGTGAGTTGTATGTAATCTTTACAATGAATATTTTCACCTTCACTTTAAAGATCAACCAACAGTTGTAGAGAAGTCAAATGACTTTTGCCAATAGCACACAGCTAGCTACTGAAGCCATGAATCTAACACAGGGATGCAGATTCCAAAACTCTTGCTCTCCACTTTCCACATCACTTCCCTAAAGACTTTAGATTAATGTGTGTATTAAACTTTGGAATATTTCTTCCATGAGGGCAGGGACCGTATTCACTTTCTGATGTATTCCCAGTTTTGGGAACATAGCAGATATTTGTTGAATGAAGGAATGAATACTAACTTGAATTAAACATGAACACTGTTTTTCATTGGAAGTAACTCTAAAGTGCAGTGAAAATTAATTACTTACCAATATACCACAGGGGCCAGTATGTCACATTATAATATGAGCTAATCAATTTTCCAGTCCTGAAAAAATTAAAAGCCTTTTCAATACTTAAAAAAACAAAAACAGAAACACACCACAAATCAAAATAAACACAAAACCTGTGGAACCAACCATTGGTCTCTTATTTAAATTTTCACTCCCCTCCTTTTTTTGTTAATTAACTTACATTTCAGTATATATCATTCCAGCCATAGATACATTTAGGAGTCCCCAGGCTAAAACCACTTTCCTAGCTTCTGTTTCTTTTCTCATCTTGATGGTTCTGTCAATAAGGGAAGCACTAGGGTTTGGCTCCCCTTGCATCTGTTCAAAATCAAAAAGCATGAAAATTAATTAAAAGAAACTACTTCTCCATTTAAGAAATCAAACTTGTGTCCACTATAACGGTAACTAAAAATTGCACATAACTTTCAGCTTTCAAAGTTCTAAACTTTTTTTACATTTTAATATTAGTATAAGAAAAGGGAACCCTAAATTACAGCTTCACTGGCACCACACTGTAATCAACAGAGAACTGGCTGGTCGCTTCAGAGAATAATTTAACATTTCCAATAAATGAAAGTATTTTGTAACATAAGGGTTAATGGTTATCTTTGCAATTACACTGTGTTGTGTTTTTGGAATATGTCACAAAGACTAGGCCAAAAGCTGTTAAGAAATTCAAAATACCAAATTACGAGATAAAATATTCCAAGTAAGATATAAGCCATTAACTGCCTACGATTTAAAAAAAAAAAACAAAACTCTGCACACGCCAGAGATCTCCGTTTTTGTGTTGCTGATAAACTATCAGGATTTAAGTTTTGGAAGGGCGAGTACCCAAGATGTTAAGGGGGTAAGGGTGGTGGGGGAGAGTGTACAGTTTTGGTCCACACTGGGATTTACATTTCCTTCACTTTGCTAGGCTTCATCTCCTGCAGACAAGTGTAACACTAGTTCCCGCTACATGGAGCAGCACCCTCCCCTCCTCCCTGTCCCAGAGTCAAAACGCCCCAGTGTGGGGAGCTACCCTCCCTGGCTCTCACAGTAGGAACTTTCGCACCCCCTACAGCTTCTTTCCACTACAGGTAGTGGGAGATCCGGCCACAGTCCCTTTTGGTTCAACCCTCGCCAGGTCCGCAGGCGCGGAACTCCCACGACCCGCGTGGACTCTAAATCCAGGAAGCACAAAGATGACCCTGAAAACGCACCGTGTTCTCCGGCCGGAAGCAGTGGACTCGCGCCACTCCCTACTGCACATGCGCGAAGCCAGTGCTAAGGTGAAGGCTACCAGCTTGTGGAACTGCAGATACCGGAAGAACGGAACTGTTTCTTCTCGCGAGAAGAGAAGAGTTTGGGGGGGAGGAGGGACGGGGCTAACAGCGTTACCAGGGAAACAGCTCCCGGATTTGTGGCTCCCACTCAGGTGCCGGGAGAAAACTGAGCAGCAAAAACTCAGACCAGGTTCTAAACCCGCAGTAAAAAGTAGTAACTATAACAAGCGGAATTTCTATAGATTAATATAGTTTTAGCTTCCTTACAGCATTTGTGGACTCACATTTTAAAGCAGATTTGATTAAGCTGGGTGGCTAATTGTAGGATGCAGAGTATTGGATAATGTGTCCATACACCACCAGCAATGACAAAGCATTTCTCACACCTCTATGCTAAAAAAAAAAAAAAAAAAAAAAAAAAAATTAAGTGTTCTGATCCGATGTAAATTCTTAAATATCCTTGTAATGAGGGTGCAACAAGAAAAGCCAAAATGTGTTTTTGTTAAAAGTTGGTGGTTTTGAGGTTTTTTTTTTAAACCCCCAAACTTTTACTTTTCTTGCATATTATTTAGAAGAACTAATTCTGAGGAAAAGTTTCATCAGGGAGTTCAGTTTGGTTTTATTGAAGAAATACAAACGCCTACTGTGTGCCGCTGAACCACACGCGGGAATGTAAAAGTAAAAGCTTCGGTGGTTACTCACTGAAGAAGCTCAGCCTGGCGGGGAGGACATGTGCACTAAGAAAGGCAGGTGAGGTGGGGCGCGGTGAACCCCAAGGAGACGTGAGGGGCCCAGCCCTGAATCCAAGAGAACTTCCTGAAGGAGACAAAGCGGGCCTAAAGCAGACGGGCAACGTCCGGGAACTTACTCTTGGCGATGCAGAGAAGTATGCTTCTAATAAAAACATCACTCTCTGTCATAATAAGCTAGTAGATTGTTGCATCATATAGGTCCCAACTGCCAAAATTTTTCCTGAAATGCTCCTAAGTAAGCTCCAATAAAAGAAAAAGAAGTTTCCTCCTGGTACAGCATATTAACGAAAATCTGCAGGTATGCTATGCTCTTAAAGATCTTAAAACCGATTTTTAAGTGGATTTCTAAAAATAATTTTTAGAGTATCTTAGCAACAATGATGTTTTGCTCTAGTTGTAAAGATGAGCTAACTTGAAAATTGTTACAGTACCGTGAAAATTAGAATACCAGGTTCCTCCCCAACCCATGTTGGCTCTTCCCTAAGAAGAAATTGTATGTATTTGATGTAATTCGCAACAGACACATCTCTGTTCTATGCATTTATTCAAGGCTTAAAAAGGAACACTGCCTAAATTAGATATATTGTTGACATTCTGTATTAGTTTACTAGGGTTGCCATAGCAAAATACCACAGACTGGATGCCTTAAACAACAGAAATTAATTTTTTCACAGTTGTGAAGTTTGGAAGTCTAAGATCAAGGTGCCAGCAGGATTGGTTTCTCCTGAGCCTTGTCTCTTTGGCTTGCAAATGACCTCCTTCATTCTGTGTCCTCACATGGCACCTCCCTGATGTCTCTTTCTCTTCTCATAAGGACACTAGTCCTATTGGATTAGGGCCCCATCCTTATCAGTTCATTTAACCTTCATTACCTCTTTAAGGCCCCATCTCCAGCTATTGTCAAATGGGTCTTTGTGCTTCAATATATACATTTTGTGGAACACAATTTGGTCTATAACACTTTGGAACTGTCTGTGTTAATTTACACTGATTATATCAAAGAATAAATGAATGGATATCTCAGAGACTTAGATTTTATAGACATTGAAATACTGTATTTAAAGAAAATACAGTATATAAAAGGACAAAAAAAAGACTAAGTCAGAATGTGCCATATTGAGGTATGAGGAAGGTACCTTAAACATTCATAGAAGTAATTTAGATAAATCTTCCCAAAACATAGAAATCTAAGAAATGTTTGTCAGCTCCCGTCTCAGTTACTGAAGTGTATGTCATAATAGGTTGCCAAGGAAGTTGTCATACACATGGAGTGAAGTACTTCTCAGTCATCTTCATCCCTTTGAGCATGTTTTATTTTCAAAGCAACAAGACATCATGGGAGATCTTTTTTCTTTATTTTGGGAGGTGGACCCTCCCCCCATACCTATAAGTTTTACTATTCCAAATCAGGATTATGAATGCCGGAAGGATGACTCTTGTGGGGCAATAGGGAACTTCCTGCTTTGGTATTTTGTCATTATATTGGTCCTGATGTTCTTCTCTCGGGCTTCTCTCTGGGTAGGATATCCTTTTTCATTTAAATAATATGTTTAGGAGTTTCCGTCGTGGCTCAGTGGTTAACGAATCTGACTAGGAACCATGAGGTTGCAGGTTTGATCCTTGGTCTTGCTCAGTGGGTTAAGGATCCGGCGTTGCCGTGAACTGTGGTGTAGGTCGCAGACGCGGCTCGGATCCCACGTTGCTGTGGCTCTGGCATAGGCTGGCAGCTACAGCTCCGATTAGACCCCTAGCCTGGGAACCTCCATATGCTGTGGGAGTGGCCCAAGAAATGGCAAAAAGACACACACACACACACACACACTCTCTCAAGAAGTAAATAATGTGTTTATACTAAGGGATATTCCATGAAATAAATTCACTTTACTTGGAAGAAACTACTTTTGAAAAGTTTGTTTCCTAGTTTTAAAAATAATGCAGTTACAGTCTAAGGAATCCAAGAATGCAGAAAAGGATGAAGAAGAAAATTTAGACTACTGTAATTCTATTTCCTAGAGATAAATGCTGTTAACATTTGGAATATGTTCTTCTGTTTTTTTTTTTTCTTTTTCTGTATTACAGTCTATCTCTCTAGAGATGTCTCTATCTTTGATCTTAGGTGATTGGCATTATATTGTATATATATATTTTTGGATGGTTATTATTTTTTTTTGGTTCCTCTTTTTTTAAAAAAATATTGGGGTGTAGTTGATTTACAGTATTCACTTAAGATTTACAGCAAATATTGTACATATTTTAATGTCTCGCTTTTTTAAGCTTAATATTATATTGTAATATTTCTTCAAATTATATTCACACAACAGCACTCTTAATGATGGTATAGTTTTGTCTTGCGGTTGCAACATAACAAATCTGCAATTTGGAAACCTTTTAGGTTGTTTGCAGTTTGCCCATATGCTGTGTAATGGTGGGGTAAACTTCCTACTGGTTAATGACCTCCAAATTCCTTTTGTAGCCATCAAATTCTAATCAAGATACAGAATTGTTGTATTTATAAGGATACAAGTTGTAGGATTTGGGGTTTTTAGAATGAGGCGATACATTCTCTGCGTAGAATAAGAAACAGAACTAAACAGAGCTAAAGTTACCACTCTAGACCACCTACTGGCAGAAGAAAATGCTATCCTCAAAGGAATGAGATAGCCCACTTAATGAGGGCTGTGATGCTCCAACATATTACAAGTAACCAAGATCTTATAAACTGCTGACATGGAATCCTTGCTGGCTATTAATACCAGGCTGATGATTAATAAAACCACTGCCACTTAGCATTACATCCAGAGCACTGGGCTGGCAACGGTCAGCTAGGCTGAGTGCTGTATCAGCTCTGGATGGAGAGAAGGAGGTGTGTTATGTCTTTGCCAGCTGGATTCCATTATAATAATCAAGACTCTTCCCCTCATCACCTCCTCCCCCTAAGAAGTTTCATCTAAAGTCTAAATATTTAAGGTAGATGTATTGCCAAAAGGCTATTTAGAATAGTGATAGTATACCCGTCTTAGACTCCCTAGCTAAGTACATTGAATTTGTCTAGCCTGGCAAGAAAATCTACTTTAGAAAATTAACAAAAAAATTGAAATTGATTCTTGGCAATTTCATCATGAAGACCACTAAAAAGTCTAAGCTATTTCTCTGCTCCCTTGCTTGCATCAGCTCTTCAGAGTCATAGAACCTTGAGCTTCAAGGACCTTAAAGAGCATATGGACTGGCCTATCTGTAGGCGAGTAAGATAGCAGTATTCCCCCTCTCCATCCCCCCGTTTTTTTGCTGATAAAGCCCAAAGAAATTAAGTGACTTGTCCAATATCACGTGAATGGTTATGACAGAGAGAATAGATCCAGGTTTCCTGACACAATCAATTGTTTGCTTCACAGTGTAGTTGAAATGTTGAATTATATCTATTCAGTGCTGATTAAAACCTTAATTATCTTAGAGGTTTCGCCTTTCACTTTGTACCCTTATGGCAGCTATAATCTACTCAACTGCTTCTTCTGAAAGGTCCCAGATTTGAAATCTGAGAACCACATGAGAGCTAGTCAAAAAGAATGGAATTTTTCCTTTACTTTGAACTTCATTTTCTCTGCTAAACTATGAGCTTCTATTTACAAACCTTGAAGTAATGGTGAAAGTGTGATGGAAATGTGGTGGTAATTATCCTCAAACATGAAGCACACTGATCTCTGGATTTGCCACTTTTTAAGATGCCTTTGCCCTTTTGCTTTCAGAGAAAAATATATTTGCTATATTTAGTTTATGTGTTTGCTTAGTATTTATTCAGACTGCAAGGGCTGGAATTTTTTCAAACAATACCAGTCCAAGCTCCATTTTTTCATATATGGAAACTGAGTTTAGGAGGTGTTAAGTGGCTTGGTAAAATCACGAAGTTGCTTAGTGGCAGAAAGGCAGAGCCATAGCCAAGATCTCTCCTACCCTGCCCTTCAGAGCAGGCAGTACTGCTGTTTTCATTCAACTGAGTCACACACAAAGACAGTTAATAAAATGCTTTTGGGAACCACAGTTCATATGATTCCACTTAACTTGATGTAAAATCTTTCTTTTGATTTGTGATTATATTTTGATTTGACATCAAGTCAAATATGGAAGCTTTCTATGAAAAATAAATAAACCTAATAAGTGTTTTAAGATACTTCTCCCCCTCAATTACAAAAGTACCCCTTATAGAAAATGTGGACATTATAGGAAAGCAGAAAAAATAAAATAAAAACCACTCCAAATTATGTAGGAAAAAAACCTACTATTCACTTTTTAGGTTTATAAACTTCTAATCTTTTAAAAATCATTGCTATACATATTAAATTTAAAATAAGGTGCCCCAAAAGACAGTTTAAAAAAGTTATCTTGGAAGAGGATCCCACTCTTAAAGTTTTCAGAGAACGATTTCAGGAACCTAAAAAGCAAAGAAATCCAGAGTTAAAGAAACTTGCCTATCAGTGTGGAGATCAGTTATTAAGAAAGGAGTGGGCCAGAGATCTTAGATTGCAGTTATGAATACCCATGTATGGTACTTTTCAACCCAAAGGCAGTTAGACTTTCTACATAAATTCATTTGATAATTTGAAGAATTAGAAGGGAAAAAAAATCAGTTTCATCACTCAAAGCCAACTATTGCTGACACTGTGTACATTCCTTAGTCTTTTTTTCTTTTCATATTTTTAGCTAACTTTGATCATATTGCATATACAAATTTCCATCTTGACTGTTAATATTATAGCATTTATTTTCCTCATCTTGTGACATACTTTATAATAATTTTTACAACATATATTTTGTGTTTGTACCATTATTTATTTGACTATTGTCTGCTTTTGAATTTTGTATTTATATTATCTTTATTACACTGGGATGATTATTTCTTTTTCATTTTTAATTTTAATTATTATTTTTATTTTTTGTCTTTTTAGGGCCACACCCACAGCATATGGAAGTTCCCAGGCCAGGGGTCAAATCAGAGCTATAGTTGCTGGCCTATACCACTGCCTCAGCAACGTGGAATCTGAGCCTTGTCTGCAGTCTACACCACAGCTCATGGCAACACCGGATCCTTAACCCATTGAGCGAGGCCAGGGATCGAACCCATGTCCTCATGGATACTAGTTGGATTTGTTACTGCTGAGCCATGACAGGAACTTCCTTAAACTTTTTATTATACTTGATTTACATTGTTCCGTCAATTTCTTCTGTACAGCAAAGTGACCCAGTCATACATATGTATACATTCTTTTTCTCACATTATCCTCCATCATGTTCCATTACAGTGATTAGATATATAATTCCCTGTGCTATACAGCAGAATCCCATTGTCCATCCACTCCAAACGCAACAGTTTTCATCTACTAACCCAGGACTCCCAACCCATTCCACTCCCTCCCTCTCCCTGCTGGCAAACACAAGTCTGTACTCCATGTCCATGATCTTTTCTGTTTTGTAGATAGATCATGTTCCATATTTTAGACTCCACATATAAGTGATATCATATGGTGTCTGTTTTTTTCTTTCTGAGTTACTTCATTCATTATGAGATCTCTGGTTCCATCCATGTTGCTGCAAATGGCATTATTTTGTCCTTTTTAATGGCTTGAGTAGTATTCCATTGTATGTATGCACCGCATAATGCATTCATCCGTGGATGGGCACTTAGGTTGTTTCCATGTCTTGGCTATTATGAATAGTGCTGCGATGAACTTATGAGTGGCATGTATCCTTTTCTAATGAAAGTTTTGTCCAGATAGATGCCCAGGAGTGGGATTGCTGGGTCATATGGTAGTTTTATATTTAGTTTTCTGAGGTATTTCCATACTGTTTTCCATAGTGGTTGTACAAGCTGACATTCCCACCAGCAGTGAAGGAAGGTTCCTTTTCTCCACATCCTCTCCAGCATTTGTGACTTGTTGACTTGTTAATGATGGCCACTCTAACTTGTGTGAGGTGGTGCCTCATGGGATGATTATTTCTATACACAAAACTTTCTCTCTTTTGGAGTTTATTTCCTGGTGATAGATTCCCAGAATTACTATGTGCCAAAAGTGTTATGAGTATTTCTAAAGTATCTGATACATTGTGAAAGAGTTGCTTTGTATTTGTATCTTTTGGCAAAATCATTTTTAGCATCAGAAAGTGGGAGTTCTCTTGTGGTGCAGAGGTTTAAGGATCTGGTTTTGTCACTGCAGCAGGCAGGGTTGCTGCTGTGGCGTGGGTTTGATCTCTGGCCCGGGAACTTTTACATACTATGGGCACAGCCAAAAATAAAATAAAATAAAATAAAATAAAAAAATTAAAAAAGTGATACACTGATCTAAAAAATGGGATAACTATATTTATGGACTGTTGGGCAGAATATTTGAAATTTAAACTATTCAAATAAATCCATTTCTTCTGGCTGCCATATTCACAGGTAACATATTATGGTTGCATTTTGGAGGAATGTTTCTGAAAGATTTAGGACATAGGAAGCCTATGAATTCATATAAAGATCTTAAAGCATTGTCATAACATGACCTGATAAAATGTCCTTTAAAAAGTAATTTTGAATCAATCCTAGCACTATCACATCTGTTTTAAAATGACATTTAAATGATATTTCTCTATAATTTCAGTGAGTACAGGGAAAAATGCTATAACCTATAGCTTCTCATCAATATTTTTTTCTCTCAAGTCTTTGTTCCATTTTGCTTGATTCAGAACATTTTGGTAGATCCTGCTACTCAAGCATGGTCTTCTTAATGGGCATTGGAAGTAGGATCATTATCATAGGAACTCAGTAAGTATTTATTGAACTGAATTGACTGTGCATGTGGCATGTGGAAGTTCCAAGGCCAGGGAACAAACCCATGCCACATCAGTGACAATGCCAGATCCCTAATCCACTGCACCACCAGGGAACTCCTGCACTGATGGTTTAAGAATTAGACCCCTGGGAGTTCCCACTGTGGCACAGGGGGAATGAATCTGCTCCCTCCAGGGCATCAGGGATCTGGCTTTGCCTAGAGCTGTGGTGTAGGTTGCAGATGTGTCTTGGATCCTGAATTGCTGTGGCTGTGGCGTAGGCTGGTCGCTGCAGCTCATGTTAGCCCCCTGGTGTGGGAACTTCCATAGGCTGTGGGTAAGGCCCTGGAAAACACAAATAAATAAATAAATAAATAAATAATGAAACAAAATTAGACCCCCGGTAGCTCAGCAGGTTAAGGGTCCAGCATTGCTACTGCTGTGGCTTGGGTCACTGCTGTGGCATGGGTTAAATCCCTGGCCTGGGAATTTAATGCCACTGGTACGGCCAAAGAAAGAAAAATAGACATTGTCAAAGGGTCTAAGGCAATAGTGTTTCTTTCTTTTTCTTTTCTTCTTCTTCTTTTTTTTTGCTTTTTACCAGCATTTATTGAGCCCCAAGTCTGTGCCAAATGTTTTTACACACATTGGTTTATTGAATCTTCATCATTATCCCTATTTTTAGTTGAGAATTGTTTCTTAACAAGTCAATATGAGTGAAAACAACCAATAAACAATCAATTGAGATCACTCTTACTAATTTGTATTTCTGAAACAGATGTCTGAGAAGAAAAAGGATGAAGACAATGGGACAAGCACTTCACTAGGTAAAGGTGAGAGCCAGTGTGTGTTTGGTATTGGACTACGATGAGAGAAATATGTGCTGTGTGGAGAGCAAACGAGAAGTAAACAGCCAAGAGTGTCATAGAGCCTCCCCAGACCTGCGGTGGCTCATTGGAGGAGCACCTTGCTTTGTGCAGAAGGACAGCTTAGCTACTAGAGGCTGTAAATTACTGATCGGTAGACAGCTCAAGCTCTCTTTTCATTCCTTAGCACTCTCCTGTCAGACAGCTTGCTTTTCACACACACTTATTGTTTTTTTTTTTTTTTTTTTTTTTTTGTCTTTTTGTCTTTTGTTGTTGTTGTTGTTGCTATTTCTTGGGCCGCTCCCGCGGCATATGGAGGTTCCCAGGCCAGGGGTTGAATCGGAGCTGTAGCCACCGGCCTATGCCAGAGGCACAGCAACGCGGGATCCGAGCCGCGTCTGCAACCTACACCACAGCTCACGGCAACGCCGGATCGTTAACCCACTGAGCAAGGGCAGGGATCAAACCCGCAAGCTCATGGTTCCTAGTCGGATTCGTTAACCACTGCGCCACGACGGGAACTCCCTCACACACTTATTGTTAATGTTACCACAGGACTCTGAACTGTTTATGACATCTTTTTCAGTCACCTATAAGCAGTGTTGTGCTGAATCTGAATAATATTTCGCAACTGGCTCTCCAAAAATGTGTGTGTATTCCATTTAAAGTTTTTTTTAACTAATATAAAGGATATATATCACACAATTTACAAATAAATAATAAAGTACAGAAATACACTTTATGGTAAATTCCATATAAACAGTGATTCTCACAAAATACTTTCCTTGATTTTTGCCAGACCCTTTCATCCTCAGCCAACCTATAGTTGGCTATGAACAAGTATAATTCCTTGTTCAACCTATGAACAAGTATAATTCCAATATGAATTTTCCTTTAAGTTAAGGAGTAAGATGAAAGAAACGGGAAGATGGGTGTTGGAACCTAACTTGGTTGTTAATGATGTGAATGATTTCTTTGCTGAGTTGGATAATTGTTTTAGAATACTCTGGAAGAATATTTCCTCATTTTTGGTCGCTATTCACCCAAAAGAATGACTGTTGGCATGACACCTTTAAATGTAATCTATGTCAGTAACATGTTCTCCATTACTTTAAGTCTAAACAGTCAACAAAACTATAAATGAAAATCTGATTCTTGGTGCTTGCTGATTTTTTTTTTTTTTTTGGAGTTTCATGTAAGCTATTTATTGACTTCTTTTACTTATTGCCAAAAAAAAAAAAAAAAAACCCAATAGTTTTTAACCCTTGCAAAACTAATTTCAGGTTACCAACATGATGTCACTGAACATGGAAGTTGGGACAAAACGCACAGTAACACATGATTACATAGTATTTCCAGTATCCAGAGATAGCAGACATAAATAGTAGCTTCAAGAACATACCTCGGAGTTCCCGTCGTGGCGCAGTGGTTAACGAATCCGACTAGGAACCATGAGGTTGCGGGTTCGGTCCCTGCCCTTGCTCAGTGGGTTAACGATCCGGCGTTGCCGTGCGCTGTGGTGTAGGTTGCAGACGCGGCTCGGATCCCGCGTTGCTGTGGCTCTGGCGTAGGCTGGTGGCTACAGCTCCGATTCGACCCCTAGCCTGGGAACCTCCATATGCCGCGGGAGCGGCCCAAGAAATAGCAACAACAACAACAAAAAGACAAAAGACAAAAAAAAAAAAGACAAAAAAAAAAAAAAAAAAAAAAAAAAAAAAAAAAAAAAAAAAGAACATACCTCATAATAAAATGTAGTAAAATAATTTAGGAAGTGAAGAGTTTTGAGTATTTATTACACTTACTTGTAGCATATTGATTTAGTGGTAAGCTGTACAATTTAATTTTTACTAATGGCTGTGTTTAACAGCCACCTTGCAAAATTCCTGAAAGTTTATCTGTTCTTGCAAGCTGACTAGTATAAACCAACTCTAACATACCAGAGTGTATAAACCCAGTGTATAAAGAGAAGATCCTTTTTAGTTTTCTGCTATCCAAAGCACATTCACATGTACACTTGAATCTTTAGGATGTCAAGGCAAAGGTAAAAAAGTCCTTCTCTGGGAAAGTTTGAAGACATTTTCCCTTGAAAAGGGGTCTATCAGGAGTCCACAAAACTTCAAAAGTAATATGTCAGCATCTCTTTGACCCTTTTGGTGTTTGGGAGTTTTGGTATGGTATTGGAAAATGAAGTCAGCCACCAACATTTGCAAATGAGTAGAGGAAAGTGGTGGCTTGGCAAATGGCAGCAAAAAGTGAATCCACACCATAGGCTTCCTTAGGTAAGATGAAGTTACAGTAACCAACAATGTGCCTAACCTGTGGATTTGTTTCATTTTTGTTAGCAAGCAGAGATACTTCCTACAAGCGGCAAAGCAAAGATGGTGCCTGGGATTCTTTGCAAATGATGAAAAAACCAAAGCAGAGCCAACTCACCGCTGTAACTGACTCAGAAGTGGCCTTGGTCAATGCCTATCTTGAACAAAGACGAGCAAGGCGCCATTCTGAATTCGGCCAGGTGAATCAGACCCAGCATGACAGTGATACTACTGAGTGTGACAGTGAAGAATCTAACTCAGGAGCCTCCTCATGGAAAGAGAGTGAAAGTGAACATCACCCATCTCCAGCCAGTATTAAAAAGAGAAAAATAGCTCAGAGGCAAAGGAATATGGGAGGTTACCAAGTCAGAGAAAGGCCCTGCCTTCACTGCAAAGCCATGAGAACCAACGAATGGTTGACCCGCCATTTCCTTCAAAACACTTCAGTAACAATCCCAATGAAGGGAGATATACAAGAGGAAAATTCCGGACCTGATATAAACACAAAGTTCAGTAAATTTTGAATTTTATCAAGTCCTTACCCTACTGGAAGCCAAATGAAAGAGATGAATAAAACATGAAAAATCGCCAGAGTTCTAGGTGAGGAGACTTTTACAATAAAGTCTCTCCACTAACAATGAGGACATACTTGGAATCCAAGAGGTAAAATTTCAGATAATTCTTTGTCCAAAAAAAAGACTGGTGAATTTGTTTATGGCATCATTGGAACATCAAAGATCTGCATCCACTATGATTTTTTATTCAAAAGAGCACAAGTCAAATATTTTATGCCTTGAGCATATGTATTTTGTTTGTCTGTAATACAAATAAGGAAGCTCTTTGAAAATATATTTATGTTTAGAAACCATTTAAATTTAGTCATATGTTTTGATTATCTGATTGACTGAATGAATTAGGGAATGTTGGTTGGAATACAGCTGGCCCATATTCTCCAGATCCATATTTTCAGGTAGCTCCACCTGAGCTGTATTGATGCACATGTGTCTGCTTGGGGCTGGTGAGGAGGAGCTGGAATGAGACCTGACTCCTGGAGTAGACCAGAAGGGCAGCTGGGCCATGGGCTGTCTGTGGTTATTGTCCAAAGAGCATGACAAGTGTTAAACAATTATTCTGATACATGAAAATGGCATGGAAGACTTTATTTAAGGCTATTGTAACAGTCCCATCTAATGCAGTTGAGGAGAGAAAGCAAGCTCAGCTCCAAATACGAACAAGGACAAGTAGTAGGGTAACGGAGGGTAGTGAGCAGTGGCTGGAAAATTACTAAGAAGGCCATTAAGGGTAGGGGAATTTCTGCTAAACTGACTTAGTAGGATTCTTGTTACAGACAGACCAAGAACTTCTACATCAAAGATGGAGGACGAGGAACTTGATCCCATGTCAATGTCAGGGTGGGGGATTCTCACTAAACTTAGCAGGATTGTTGTTAAAACTGGGCTGGGCAGCCAGAGACAGGATGGGCACCAAGACTGAGATCTCTTGGAGAAGAGGGCTCAGAGGAGCCTGACAAAAATTTGTCAGAGAAAGACTCTTTATTGAAAGTTAGCCATAGGGAGTTCCTGTTGTGGCTTAGCAGTAACGACCTGACTAGTATCGATTAGGTTGCGAATTGGATCCCTGGGCCTGCTCAGTGGGTTAAGGATCCGGTGTTGCTGTGAGCTATGGTGTAGGTCACAGACATGGCTTGGATCCCTTGTTCCTGTGGCTGTGGTTGTAGGCTGGCAACTGTAGCTCCAATTCGACCTCTAGCCTGGGAACCTCCATATGCTGCAGGCGTGGCCCTAAAAAGCAAAATAAAGGTTAGTTACAACACAGACTTAGTTGGGCCTGGGTTTTCCAGTTAAGTGGGGACCCCAGCGGTGGGGAATTTAAGCAGGCCTAGGTAGATGGGTGCCCATTCTGAAGGATGGCAAAACCCCAATTGGGATATAAAACAAAGCTCAGATCCCAGAAAAGAGGGCTGGGAAGGACAAGATAAGAGTCAGGGACTCTGGTCACTGGGCCAGAGTTCAAAGACAGGCTTAAGTCCTGGGGAGGACTTGGATACAACTTTGATAAAGACTGCAGCTTAATGCTAAGAACTGAGCCTTTTATGGGGCTTGGGGAGAGATATCACGGAGCTATGACTTTGGGCTCAGGAGTTACTCCTGATAATTTCAAGTTCCTTAATGAATGGCAACAGAGACCTAGGAGACAATGTGGGAGCCCCAGCCCAGGAACTAGGCCGCTAGAATCCAGGACATGGGTGACATTTCCGAACTTATTTGTGGAGACTGTCTTACTCAGATTTCCTTATGATTAGAACAGGTCTGAGGTTCCAAGTGAAAAGCAGGACAACTTCAAGATTCAAATCAAGCATCAACATTTCCTTTCTTTTTTTTTTTTTTGTCTTTTGTCTTTTTGAGGGTTGTACCTGCGGTATATGGAGGTTCCCAGGCTAGGGTTCTAATTGGAGCCTACGCCACAGCCACAGCAACGCCAGATCCGAGCTGTGTCTCTGTGTCTTCGACCTACACCACAGCTCACGGCAACGCCCGGATCGTTAACCCACTGAGCGAGGCCAGGGATCAAACCTACAACCTCATGGTTCCTAGTCGGATTTGTTTCTGCTGCGCCATGACGGGAACTCCAGGCATCAACATTTTCCATGAAGGCTTCTTTTACTTTTTTTCAATAGTAAAATAATTACTAAATTTTTTTAATTAAAATTTTTTTAAAATTGAAGTTTATTTGATTTACAATGTTGTGTTAGTTTCAGATGTACAGCACAGTGATTCAGTTATATATATATATTCCTTTTCAGATTATTTTCCCTTATAGGATGTTATAAAATATTGAATAGAGTTCCCTGTGTTATACTCTAGGTCCTTGTTGGTTATCTATTTTAAGTGCATTTATATTTACATTTATATTCATTTACTTCTTGATACCCTCCTCCACCTTGTCCTCACAGAACTTGCAGTATCCTCCCTTATGCTTTGATATACCTTGAAACATTCTCTATCTCAGCACCCTTAACATTTTAATGCAAGTCTCTCCGCTGTATATATATAAATATATATGTATATTTTATCCACTCAAAGGTAGAGTCCATGACTTATCTTTGTATCTCTATGATTCAGCACAGTGCTAGACAACCTGACAGATAAATAATGCAGTTGAATCAATATGAAAAGGGATTCATGAATGCAAAAGGGAGTTGCTGAGAAAAGCCAAGGTGGAGAAAACAGGGCAGGGACCAATAGCTAAAATTTAGTGAATGATTCTGATATTTCTAATTTGATATGATCGAGATGCTTGTTATCTTGTTTATTTAAATAGCACCAAAACCCAAATACCAAAAAACAACAAGCTCAAAAGTAGTAAGTTGCAGGGGCAGTACTGCAAGTCATCTGACTTCAGAGTTTGGGCTCTTAAACTGTGATCTTAGCCATTAGTCTCTGAAGGTGGAAGATTCTAATTTCAGAGTAAGTCAGTCATCACCTCCCATGCCCCAAGGATATCTGAGCTGATATAACTTCATCAGCAAAGGAGGACAATGACTCTTTTCCAGATAACAGAGCAAAGACCACGCCCCAAATGTTTTGCTTATGGATCTAACATATAACCAATGAATTATTATCTGAAAAGTCATTTATGTCAAAGACTGCTGCTTTTTTTTTTTTTTTTTTTTTTTTTTGGCTGTACCCATAACATGTGGAAGTTCCTGGGCCAGGGATCCAACCTGTGCCTCAGCAGTGACGTGAGCCACATCTTTGATAATGCCAGGTCCTTAACCTGCTGAGCCACAAGGGAACTCTAAGACTGCTACTTTCCATCCATGGCCACATCCATTGGGTTAGAATAGATCAGAGTTGGGGGCAGGGAGATAGCTACCCTTTAGAGGAAGGAATCACAGATAGAGTTAAACCAGGGGCTATAAATATGAGGGGATTGACTACGGTAATTTGTAAATACATTAACTTCAAAACAAAGACCACACACAGCTGGGAGGACAGCCAAAGCCAAGGAGAAAAATACATTAAATCAAAGGAATAAGGGAGTTCCCGTCGTGGCCCAATGGTTAACGAATCCGACTAGGAACCACGAGGTTGCGGGTTCGGTCCCTGCCCTTGCTCAGTGAGTTAACAATCCGGCGTTGCCGTGAGCTGTGGCGTAGGTTGCAGACGTGGCTCAGATCCCGCGTTGCTGTGGCTCTGGCGTAGGCCGAAGGCTACAGCTCTGATTAGACCCCTAGCCTGGGAACCTCCATATGCCTTGGGAGTGGCCCAAGAAATAGCAAAAAAAAGAAAAAAAAAAAAAAAAAAGAGACAAAGGAATAAGGCAAGGACTTGGTAGGATGAGGAGGAAAATCATGGCCAGGTCCATTGGAGGTAGATTAATGAGCAAGGTATAGAATATATGAAGTGGGAGCTAGTTCATGAAACTAGGGCTGCAAACACTAGTTGAGGCCTGGCGTTGATTTTGTGCAGAGCTTGGTATGAGCTGTCAGGGTGAGGTCCCTGGGCTGTGTAACATTGCCTTCTTCAGTCTTCCTTGCTGAATGGGATAAACTTGTGCATCCCTGGTTTTTATGGTAAAAGGTTGTAACTTGTTTGTGTAGCTTGCTTGAGGGGAAGCATGGAATTCTTGGGCTTGCCTCCTATCTGTGGTCCATCCATGCAGCTAAATGTTCAGAACTGACCTTTGCGTCACCAATGTTCACCTCCATCAAGCATCACAGTTCTTGTCAGGAACTGTGAAGGATGAGACAAGGCGATGCAGGAAAGATTTTGAGATAGCTATGTCAAAGAATGAGAGTATACAGGAGTTCAGGTGTGTCTCAGTAGGTTAAGGATTCAGGGTTGTCACTGCGTGGCTCAGATGGCTGCTGTGGTGTGAGTTTGATCCCGGGCCTGGAAACTTCTGTATGTGACAGGTGTGGCCAAAAAAGAAAGAAAAAAGAGAAGTATGAGAGTATATACATAGGAAGTGTTTGAAGAGGGGCTGGGGAGTAGGGGAACTGGAAACCATGGCTACTTGGTAGATAGTCTCAAACTCTAAACCTCTGCCCTCCAAGACTGGGTGGTGTGGTTCGGGTGGAAAGAGAAACCAGTAGAATAAATTTAAACCAATAATAACAGCAATAATAATAATACTGATAATACATGACATTTAGAGCTCGCTATATGCGAGGCACCAAAGTAGGCCTTTTACAAGGATTAATTTACCCTTCACAAGCCTGCATCCAATCTTACGGGTGATGAAACTGAGGCTCAGAGAAATGAAATGATGTAATCAAGGTCATACAGCTGGTGTGTGTCAAGGACCGGATCTTGGGATTTGTCTGATCACTAAGATTTTATTTTTGCCACGATAACACATTATCCATGTTCTTTTTTTTGTTTGCTTTTTGTCTTTTCAGGCCTGCACCTGCGACATATGGAGGTTCCCAGGCTAGGGGTCAAATCAGAGCTACACTGCCAGTGTACACCACAGCCACAGCAACGCCAGATCTGAGCTGCATCTGCGACCTACACTGCAGCTCACAGCAACGCTGGATCCCTAAACCCACTGAGCGAGGCCAGGGATTGAACCCGCAACCTCATGGTTTCTAGTCAGATTTATTTCCGCTGTGCCACGACGGGAACTCCATATTATCCATGTTCTTTTTTTGTTTGTTTTTTTCTAGGGCTGTGCCTGCAGCATATGGAGGTTCCCAGGCTAGGGGTCTAATCGGAGCTGCAGCTGCCAAGCCTACACCAGAGCCTCAGCAACACCGGATCCCAGCTGCGTTTGCAACATACACCACAGCTCATACAACGCCGGATCCTTAACCCACTGAGCAAGGCCAGGGACCAAACCCGCAACCTCATGTTTCCTAGTCGGATTCGTTAACCACTGCGCCACGACAGAAACTCCTATCCGTGTTCTTAATGGAGAACAATTAGATAAGAACTTGAGTTTTCTCATGGTACAACAGGGTGAGGATCGGACATTGTCACTGCTGTGGCTCAGGTTCGATCCATGGCCCCGGAACTTCTGCATGCTGTAGATGTGGCCAAAAATAAGAGAAAATAACTTGAAAGACCAGACACGAAATACCAAACTAAGCCCAGAGACTAGCGAAGGACTGTTAATGGAAAATGGAGCCAAGAGTCAGAAACTGAGCCGAGATGGGAGCAGTTGAGTAAGGCTGGGGAGGGTTCACGCTGTTGAGTGGAGAGGCCTTACAGGATCATCTTGCCTCATCTGCAGTGGTTAAGCCTGGTCAACTATCGGTAGGTCAGGCAGAAACACAGCCTGGGCTTTTGAAGAAAAAAGGGGAAATGGAAACTTAGCTGGTAGGGTTGGAGAAGGCAAGAACGAGCTTTGCACTGAATGTTGAGGAACAGGAGGCAGTCGTGACTAGAGCAGTGAGAGAGATGGCCAAGAATTTGAGAGGAGAATGGGGAGGGCACTGTGGGAAAACAAGATAGATACATCTCTTCCCCACTGTTACTGACCCTCCCGAGTTGGGCCCCAGTTAAGGGTCCTTGTGTCGGGTGTCGTGTCGTCGGCGCCAACAGAATGAGATTGAGTTTGGTTCAGAAGGAGAGCTTTACTCTTTGATCAAGGAACGGAGAAGTGCAAATCGTGCTCTAGAGTCCCCACGACCGTAACAGGCCGTGGGCGGGGCTGCTTTATAGGGATCTCTCCGCAGGGAGGGGGTTGGAGAGCTTGCAGCAGGGCACAGCTGCTCGGCCTAAGGCTCCACATTGCGGTGCCGATGCCGGGCGCAACGTCTCTGTGCACCGCCCAGCGTCTCTGCGCACGGCCCGCCGCCGCCGCCGCCGCCACCGCCCTGTTGACCTGCGGTTCGTGTGCAGCGCTTCTTCACACGGCCCTCCGAGCTGAGGCATCCCTGCTGCCGTTTTGTACTTGGAACTCTGGGCTGAAGTGCTGGGTGCGAGGTCCCTGCAAGCGGCGCCCTTTGAGCATTTGAAACTAGATTAAGCACAGCACAAAGGAAACGAAAGGAAAAAAAAGGTTAGACTTTATTACCCAGATTCTATTTTCATTTCCCGCGAATTTTTAGTGAGCTTTCCTGGTGACACCACCACCAACTCTTTCTCTGACGAAAAATCGCCCAACAGATTCTAGGGTAGTGTTTTCAAAACAGCGACCCGTTAATAGGTTGTGAAATCAATTTAGTGAGTAGTGACTAGCATTTATTTAAAAATAAGTAGAAAATAACAGACCATCGCACGTAATAAGGATTAGTTTTGTTTCAGTGTGTGTGTACGGAGTCTAATCAGTGTAAAATGTGTTTCTGACTATGGTAGGCTGGAAAAAGTCACTGCTCTGGAGTTGTTTTCTTTGTGGACTTTCTGTAATAGCCAACTAGTCCATGAAGTTAGTGAAGGCAGGTGTGTCACTCCATGCATCCCTGATGGTTGTGTGCTAGTAATTAGTAAATCCTCACCCACACTGTAGGATGGACTGTCTAGATTAGTGAAAAGTTTGAATTAAATTGTACAACTTTAAAAGAACTTCAGATTTATTATTTTCCAATAAAGTGGAAGCAAGCTAACCAACTGTTGCCTGGTACACAGGGGTGGATTTTGCCTTGGTGAATAAACAAGAGTAATTTGTAAGTGACATTTCAAAGAAGCCTTAGAAACAGGCCAGCCTTTGTTTAAATCATAATTACCCTGTTTGTATGTAAAAGGATACTTCTAAAGCTTTTCAAAACAACTGGTTCTTTTAAGTAGATAATTATTCCCTTTCCAATCTTGTTTACACTATTCAGAACTGCAGTGAACTCTTTTTTTTTTCCATAGATAGTACAAAGGTTAAGTTCAGCCAGCCCTTCCTCAAATTATCACAAATTCCCAATTAGTGAATTCTAAACAGGGTTTCCCTGTAACAATATACCAAAGACTTGTATGATGTGTTCTTTATTGCTTTGAATAACATCTGACAAGTTTCCAAGTACCAGGCCACCTGGATATTCTCTATCTGTCAGGAACATGTGGTCACGGAGGCGCAAGAGAGGGTAAGGAAATACAGTCGGGCACAAACATGCAGGGACAGTGAAGGAGACAAAAGGGAGAAAATGCCCCTCTTTTTTTTTTTTTTTTCTTCCCTTTTAAAGTATCTAATACTTGTCAACTGAATAGTACATTTATAGGCACTTTTTAGTATAAAAAGAGCTGCCCTTTCTATCTAAATTTAACAAAGCTACAGATGAAAATAGAAAACTGAGCTTTTTTGTATGTAGACTGGAAGTTATTAGAGAGGCCAGAGAAGTTGGCAGAAAAAAGGTGTAATATGAAAAAAATTATAATTGTCTTTTTTGGCTTAACTTATTTCCCACTGCAGATTTCCACTCAGGGCACTCAGTGCAAAAGGAAATGCATGAAATACTTAAAAAACAAAACCAAAAGTGTTATAGTCCCAGGTAATAGTGTTTTCTAGTTCTTTTATCTTCTGAGCTTGGCCTCTTTCACAGGCGGATCCTCAAGCTTCCTGATTACAGGGGCCTGTTGTCTATAATTGTCTTTGTTTATTAGGACTCTCTGTCACTATGAAGTTTCATGTACTCAAAATCTTGATTTAACATCGAGAACATCAGGCAGGGAGCCAACTCTGCTGCTAATTAGTGTAAATCAAAAGGGGGAAGCAGGGAGATAAAAACCAGGTCCCAGTGGAGGGGTCTGCAGCCAGGGTTAGTAAGACCAAATGGCAGGTCAGAGAGTTGAATGAGACAAAAGGGCTTGGAGAAAGGCGATTTAGGGCCAGAGTCTTTTTTGTCTCTTTTCTCTGAGCACACCCCCTTGAGATGCAGTAAGGGTCTGTGGTAGCCTCCATTGATTGTTTTCCTTCCGTTCCAGCAGCTCCCCCTTTTGTTCCATTGTTGCTCTTCCCTTCCAAGACTTAGGTCCCTGTTGGTCTAAGTCAACCAAGGCAGTGCCTTCCGCTTGTCAGGAAGTTGTTCATGCATGGGCATGTCATCTCATTCTGGAAAGTGAAGTTTGATGGTGGGGACATTCTGAGAAAAGTTTTTTCAAACTTAAAAAAGACCTGCGCAGGAACAAAATGGTCCCTTTTGATTTGGTGGATGATATTGAGTCTGCACATGATAACTGCAACTGTGACAGCTACCTGTGTCCATGAGGGCGTTACTCTAAACCTGTTGTAGAGAATATGGAAAAGCCTAGGTCCTGAGCTATTGAATTAGCAAATTCTGGAATCATTCTACTTTTGTTTTCTTTTTTCATGGGCACTCCTGTGGCATGTGGACATTCCCAGGCAAGAGGTCAAACTGGAGCTGCCGCTGCCAGCCTACGCCACAGCAACTCGGCATCTGAGCTACATCTGCTATCTATGCTGCAGCTTAACCCACTGAGTGAGGCCAGGGTTCGAAGCCAGATCCTCATGGACACTATGTTGTGTTCTTAACCTGCTGAGCCACAAGAGGAACTCCAGAAATCATCCTACTTTTATTTTATTTCATTTTATTTTATTTTATTTTATTTTATTTATTTCTTTTTGCCATTTTCTTGGGCCGCTCCCGCAGCATATAGAGGTTCCCAGGCTAGGGGTTGAATTGGAGCTTTATCCACTGGCCTATGCCAGAGCCACAGCAATGCGGGATCGGATCTGAGCCACGTCTGCGGCCTACATCACAGCTCATGGCAATGCTGGATCCTTAACCCACTGAGCGAGGCCAGGAATCGAACCCGAAACCTCATAGTTCCTAGTCAGATTCATTAACCACTGAGCCACGACGGGAACTCCTCATCCTACTTTTAGACTTCTTGTTGGGCAAGAAAATTTCCCTTATTAATAGTATTTTAGGAGTTCCTGTCATGCCTTACTGGTTAATGAATCTGACGAGCATCCATGAGGATGCAGGTTTGATCCCTGCCCAGTGGGTTAAAGATCTGGTGTTGCCGTGAACTGTGGTATAGATCGCAGATGCGACCCGGATCCTGCATTGCTGTGGCTGTGGTATAGGCTGGCAGCTACAGCTCCCATTCGATCCCTAGCCTGGGAACCTCCATATGCCTCTCTCTTGGCCCTAAAAAGCAAATAAATAAATAAATAATTTAAGTTGGCTTTTCTGTTACTTGAAGCTGTTATGGGGTCTCAGTCATCTTTTACACTATAATTTTTAGAGCAGCTCCTTTCACCTATTATAAGGTGCTCAGATGTTAAATACTGAAAAAGTACATGTACTCCTTTGATGGGGCCTGTGGTGCTTATGGTGAGAGCTGTTAATAACTGAGAAAAGGTCTTTATAAATGTGGACTTTTTGGATCGACTGCCTCATCCCATTTCTTTTCCAGGAGCTTCCCCCTGACCCCCCACCCCTATTATCATGCATGTTGTTACAGTGTGTTCCTTCCTATTTCCATCCCTTCCTCCTGTCCAGGCATTGATTACAGTAGGACTTTCCGAATTTCCTTCCTTTCACATAGATTGGGGACCGGGGAAAGCAGCAGCAGAAAAAAGTAAAGCAAAAAAGGACAGAGAGATGCCATGGAAAAGTTCTGATGGTTTTCAAGTCTCTGGTTCCAGTTAATTTCTAAGGCCCATCTCTACCCACTAGTAGGCATCATGACACTTCACTAGCAGACTCTTCTAAGTCCTCCTTTTGGTTTATGCTAGCCCAAGTGAATTTCTATCACTGGAAACCAAAAGAATCCTTAAAACAGTGGTGTGCTGGTAAATGTTTAACAATCAGTTCTGATTGTTAAAAGCCCTGATTTTATAGCCTTTGCTGATTTCTATGATATAAATACTCCCACTGTTGCTTATTTCAAGCTACCAAAGTGATAGCACTGAACGTGGAGCTGGGAAGAGACGAGCACATTGGCTCTGCTGAGCTGGTCTGAGACAGCTCTAGCACACCACTGCCTAAAGAATACAGCATACAACATGCTTTTCAGAAAGTCCATGTTAAATGAGAGCTTCAGAAATATATACTGATGGCTGCTAAACTTGGAATTCTGGTGTTAAAATCTTTTAATGAATATTAAATGTATAGCGTCTTGGGGCTCAGGGAGTAAAGGAAATAGGATTAAATTTTTAAGTATTGAAAAAATACTTTTTTTTTTTTTTAGTATAATAATAATTTGGGTGTATTGGGAATAGGTGAGAAGTATGGATCTTGGACTAAGGAAAGGAAAGAGGCTGGGAGTGTAGCCTAGAAGATGTGGAAGAAGGTGGCCAGGCCTTGACAAAAAGGAGAATATCACCTTCTGCAGGTGAGGAGGGACATTCTAGGGGTTTCTCATCCTAGCCGATGCTACCTGGTTGGTACCCCAGGCCACCACACCAGACAAAGGACTAAATTAAGTCATTTGGCTATCTCCTATAAAATCTCCTGCCCTGCCCTGCTTTTGTCTGGAGTTCCTTTAAAGAGGGAAAAGCCTTTTTTTTTTTTTTTTTTTTTGGTCTTTTTGCCATTTCTTGGGCCGCTCCCGTGGCATATGTAGGTTCCCAGGCTAGGGGTCTAATTGGAGCTGTAGCTGCCAGCCTACGCCAGAGCCACAGCAACCAGCAACGCTGGATCTGAGCCACGTCGGCAACCTATACCACAGCATACGGCAACACCGGATCATTAACCCACTGAGCAAGGGCAGGGATCGAACCCGCAACCTCATGGTTCCTAGTCAGATTCGTTAACCACTGAGCCACGACGGGAACTCCGGGAAAAGCCTTTTTATTACACAATTAAAGATAAGAAAGTGTTACATGTATATGCAGAGTTGGAGTAACACTTTATTGTTAATGAAATCTAATCATCAGTAAGTTTGGCATCAGATCCCTCCTTTTGAAAAGAGGAAGTTGGGAAGGGTGGGGAAAGATGGTATCAGGATCTTAAGAAGCCCCTGCCAGCCTAGCCTCCTTCCCACATTTGATTCCTCTGCCTGAAATGCCAGTTACCAAGTCTTCAAATGTAGGACTCTTCAAATGTTGAACCGATTCTCAATTTTAAGACGAATCTTGAAGATCACCTTTCTAACATTTTCTGTAGATCTCCTAGAAAAGTTGGGTTCCCACAGTTGAGAATTCAAATAACACAATTATGTTAAAAATATAAAAAAAATTCTACCCCAAATATGATAACTGCTGGCAGTTCAATGTATATTTATTTCTTTAGCCTATCATATCTTGTTTTTTTTTTTTTTTTTTGTCTTTTGTCTTTTTGTTGTTGCTATTTCTTGGGCCGCTCCCGCGGCATATGGAGGTTCCCAGGCTAGGGGTTGAATCGGAGCTGTAGCCACCGGCCTACGCCAGAGGCACAGCAACGCGGGATCCGAGCCGCGTCTGCGACCTACACCACAGCTCATGGCAACGCCGGATCGTTAACCCACTGAGCAAGGGCAGGGACCGAACCCGCAACCTCATGGTTCCTAGTCGGATTCGTTAACCACTGCGCCACGACGGGAACTCCTATTTCTTTAGCCTATCATATCTTGTTGTCATGAACCCTAATCCTTCCTCTCATGCTTTTGCTGTTCAAAAACTGGAATGTTTGAGGAGTTCCCGTTGTGGCTCAGCAGAAACAAGTCTGACTAGTAGCCATGAGGTTCTGGGTTTGATCCCTGGCCTCACTCAGTGGGTTAAGGATCCGGTGTTGCTGTGAGCTGTGGTGTAGGTCACAGATTCGGCATGGATCCCTTGTTGCTGTGGCTGTGGTGTAGGCCCCTAGCCTGGGAACCTCCATATGCGTGGGTGCTGCCCTAAAAGGCAAAAACAAAACAAAACAACAACAAAAAACTGGACTGTTTGGACATTATTCACTGACACTCATGAATCCCAGAACTCGGATTTTTATATTTGGGCTCATGAGTGAAATTTCAGATAATTGCATTGTTTAGTTTCAGTGACATCAATAACTTTGTGCCCTAGTGTTTGTACCTCTATTTGAATAGTTAGTCCTTGACATTTATACGTAGAAAAATGAATGTGTTGATGTTAGTGATAAGGAGAGTAGATTTTATAAATTTAGTTCACTTGAGACAAAGCTGGAAATCATTAGACATGCTGGAAGGGGTGCATTTTAATATCACATATTTGGCCTTAAGCCTATAGACTCTGCTCATTTGTGGGAAAAAAGAAAGATAAAAATTAAAGAGCATATATAATATACTGAAAAACATATTCCTGAAGAATACATCTGAAAGGCAATGTGAACTAATTCCTTATATAAAAATTAATTCCAGATGGAACAACATTGAGAGATTAAATAAGGAAACTATAAAAATACTAGAAAATGCACTAGTTAAAAGTTTCTTGGAGTTCCCGTCATGGCTCAGTGGTTAACAAATCTGACTAGGAACTGTGAGGTTTCGGGTTCGATCCCTGGCCTCGATCAGTGGGTTAAGGATCCGGTGTTGCCGTGAGATGTGGTATAGGTTGAAGAGGTGGCTCGGATCCCGGGTTGCTGTGGCTCTGGCGTTGGCCGGTGCCTACAGCTCCCATTAGACCCTAGCCTGATGGTGCAGCCCGACAAAAAGACAAAAAAAAAGTTTCCTAATCTCAAGTAGGGAAGACTTTTCCAAGCACAGTATAAATATGCCGCAGGTGCAGAGCAACAAAAAGACAAAAAAAAAGTTTCCTAATCTCAAGTAGGGAAGACTTTTCCAAGCTCAGTATAAATATGCCGCAGGTGCAGAGCAACAAAAAGACAAAAAAAAAGTTTCCTAATCTCAAGTAGGGAAGACTTTTCTAAGCACAGTATAAATAAAATCCCAGAAGCCTTAAAAGAGAAGACCAATACTTGGACTGAATAAAAATATTTAAACTTTTGGAGAGAAAGAGGATAAAATAAATCTCAGTAAATGAAGTGAAAAGACAAACTGGGAAAAATTTTTGTAACAAAATTGGGGCAAACCCTAATATCCCCAGTATATAAAGAGTTTTAAAAATAAAACCAAACCAGTTAGTAGAAGAATGGTCAGGGTATGTGAAAAGAAAGTTGACAGAAGAGGAATGACAGATGACCAAAAAATACATAAAAAGGTGCTCAACCTCACAAAGAAATACAAAATAAAATGGTAAAATATTTTTATTTTAGATTGGCATAGATCCAATATTTGATTATACCAGTATTGGGAAGCTGGGGGAAGCAGGCCCCTGCAAACAATGTTGGTGGGAAAGAAAATTCATATAATCATTTATATTCCTAGGTTTATTTGCAGTACAACCTAGGAATATAAAAAAAATGCTCACACTTTGTGACCTAGCAGTTCCATTCATAAGAATTGGTCCAAAGGAAATATCCTTTTATATGTACAAAAAAATGTGGATACATACTTAAGAAATTTTTTTGTGTGTGTGTCTTCTCTAGGGCTTCTCCCGTGGCACATGGAGGTTCCCAGGCTAGGGGTCTAATTGGAGCTGTAGCCGCCAGTCTACAGCTGGCGGGATCCCAGGATCTGAGCTGTATCTGTGACCTACACCATAGTTCACAGAAACGCCGGATCCTTAACCCACTACTAACCCATGGATGCCAGTCAGGTTCATTAACCGCTGAGCTACGATGGGAACTCCCAAATAATTTTTTTTTTTTTTTTTTTTTTTTTGTCTTTTTGCCTTTTTGAGGGCTGCTCCCTCGGCATATAGAGATTCCCAGGCTAGGGGTCTAATCAGAGCTGTAGCTGCCACCCTATACCAGAGCCACAGCAATGCAGGATCCGAGCCAAGTCTGTGACCTACACCACAGCTCATGGCAACGCCAGATCCTTAACCCACTGAGCAAGGGCAGGGATGGAACCCGCAACCTCATGGTTCCTAGTCAGGTTTGTCAACCGTTGCGCCACAAAGGGAACTTCCCCAAATAATTTTTTTAAACAAATCAGGAGATTGTTTTTATTCTTCAAAAACAAGTTTCTTGACATTAAAAAAAAATCTTGATGAGAATCTTCAAAGGAAATTGCTAATTACAAGCCATGTCACTATCATCTTTTTAAAAATTTTGATTCTGTAAACTGCATATTCAAATGAAATGACTGCTAAATTCTACAGCTTTTTAAAATTACATACCTATTGCTATCATTTGGAAAATTCATTGAGAGAGTATAGATGAGAACTTAGCCAAAAATTTTAAAATACATCTTTTTGGATTTTCTCAGGGAAAATAGCCTTCAGCATTGCATTTTCTGTTTGAGCATATATGGTATCTCCCCTGGGCCTGGTATTCTCCATGTATGACAGGAATAAGTGTGAAAAAGTAAATGTAGCAAGTATTTGTTTTATTGAAACCTTTAGAATCTATATCTGAGGCTAGGTTGACACTAAGCCCAGGGATTTGTAAAGGCCAAGCCTTCCCTCTCAGGTTTCAACCCTTGGTATTCCCTATGAGTTGAGAAAAATCATGATTTTGCCTTTGTGTATACGTAAATGTATGTGTTTTTTCCTCTCATTTTAAAATTATAGTTGATTTACAATATTGTGTTTGTTTCAAATGTACAGCATAGTGATTCAGTGTTTTTGGAGATTATATACTCCATTATAATTAATTACAATATAATGGGTGTAATTCCTGGTGCTGTATAGTATGTCCTTGTTGCTTACTAAATATATTTTTAAGTTAAAAAGCAAGTTGGACATTATGTATAGTCTCAAATTTTGTAAAAGAAGAAAATAAGCTAATTAATATAGGCACGAAACAATTTTGATAAAAATATATATACCTAGCTGGTAATAATCATCAGAGATACAGATTGGGACCGGGAGGAGGGGCAACAAGAGAGATAGTCACTTTTTTGCTGTAATTTTCTGCAATATTTGAATGTTTTAACCATGAGAATATTACTTTAGAAGAAGAAATATAAAAATTATACAAAGGTAATACAGGAGTGTTCCTTATGCTTTAAAATAGTGAAAAATTAGATGCTATAAATAAGGAATTGGTTCAATAAATTACAGTATATCCACATTGTGGAATATAATTTAGCTCTCCCTAAAATATGGTGTCATTTTGCACTTATAAAAATAACCGGTAATAACAGTATGTTTTTTTATAGCTCAAATTATTAATTATCTCTGGGGATAACTTAACATTCTGAGTTATTTCAGTAATGTTTCAATTCTTTTTTTTTTTTTTTTTTTTTTTGGTCCAGTCTGTCACTCTATGTCTTTTGTCTTTTTTTTCTTTTTTTGCTATTTCTTGGGCCGCTCCCACGGCATATGGAGGTTCCCAGGCTAGGGGTCTAATCGGAGCTGTAGCCACTGGCCTACGCCAGAGCCACAGCAACGCAGGATCCGAGCCGCGTCTGCAACCTACACCACAGCTCACAGCAACGCCCGGATCGTTAACCCACTGAGCAAGGGCAGGGATGGAACCCACAACCTCATGGTTCCTAGTCGGATTCGTTAACCACTGTGCCACGACGGGAACTCCTTTCAATTCTTAATGAACAACATGAATTACTTTTGTAGTTGGAATAAAGGGCCATTATTTAATGCACACTGAAATTAGGGACTTTGGAGTTCCTGCTGTGGCTGAGCGGGTTAAAAACCTGACATAGTGTCCATGAGGATGAGGGTTCTATACTTAGCCTTGCTCTATAGGTTAAGGAGCTGGTGTTGCCACAATGCAGATTGGATCTGGCATTGCTGTGGCTGTGGCATAGGCTGGCAGCTACAGCTCTGATTGGACCCCTAGCTGGAGAACTTCCATATGCCACAGTTGCGGCTGTAAAAAAAAAAAAAAGATGAAAGTAAAAATAAATATAGAGAAGAAAAAAATAGGAAAAAATATCAACAAAACCAAAAGTTGATTCTTTGAAAAGATTAAATAATCAGAAAACCATAAAAAGAAAAAAATTAGGGACTTTTTGGTACTTTTTGGCTCTTGAGAATGAACTACCTCACTGTTTTATCAGGTTAAGTCTATTGTTTAACTTTTATGTATTAAGCTTTTATATACATTTCCGGGAACATATAATGTGTTTGTTTAGATAGCACTTTCTTTTTTCTCTAGACCAGTGCTGTCCAATAGAAATTTAATGCAGGAGTTCCCGTCATGGCGCAGTGGTTAACGAATCCGACTAGGAACCATGAGGTTGTGGGTTCCATCCCTGCCCTTGCTCAGTGGGTTAACGATCCGGGCGTTGCCGTGAGCTGTGGTATAGGTCGCAGACGTGGCTCAGATCCAGTGTTGCTGTGGCTCTGGCGTAGGTAGGCTGGCAGCTACAGCTCCGATTAGACCCCTAGCCTGGGAACCTCCATATGTCGTGGGAGTGGCCCAGAAATGGCAAAAAGACAAAAAAAAAAAAAAAAAGAAAGAAATTTAATGCAAGCCACATAGGTCATTTTAAATTATCTAGTAACTACATTAAAAAATGGTAAAAGGAAACAAGTGAAATTAATTTTAATAATGTAATTCATTAACTCAGTATATCCAAAATGCTATCATTTTGACATGTAATGAATATAAAAATTATTAATGACATATTTTACCTTCTTATTTTCATACTCTGAAATCTGGTATGTATTTTACACTTGAAGCATATCTCAACTTGGATGCTAAATTTTCAACCGTTAAGATGCCCTACCAAAACATTAAATTGTTTTTGAAGGAAGAATATTTTAGTCTGCTTCAGTTTTTAAATTTGAGTTAAAGGTAATTAAAATTAGTCATATTTTATTTTTTTCACTTTTTAATGATTTTTATTTTTTCCACTATCGTTGGTTTAGTGTTCTGTCAATTTTCTACTGTACAGCAAAGTGACCCAGTCACACATGTGCGTGCACACACACACACACACACACATACATACATATATATATACATTCTTTTTCTCACATTATCCTCCATCATGATCCATCACAAGTGAAAATTAGTCCTATTTTAAGTGGTCAATAGCCATGTATGACTAGTGGCTACAATCTAAAAAAAAAATTTTTTTTTAGAGTCGAGTTACAATGTTGTGCCAATTTCTGCTGTACAGCAAAGTGACATATATATATGTCACTCTACACATTCCTTTTCTTATAATATCTTCCATCATGGTCTATACCAAGAGACCAGATATAGTTCCCAGTGCCATGCAGTAGGACCTCATTGCTTATCCATTCTAAGTGTAGTAGTTTACATATACTAACCCTGAACTCCCAGTCCATCCCGTTCCCTCCCCCCTCCCTTGGTAACTGCAGATCTGGTCTGAATATCTGCGAGTCTGTTTCTGTTTTGTAGATAGGTTCATTTGTGCCATATTTTAGGTTCCACATATAAGTAATATCATATGGTATTTATCTTTCTCCTTCTGGCTTATTTACTTCACTTGGTTTGATAATCTCTAGTTGCATCCATGTTGCTGAAAATGGCATTATTTCATTCTTTTTTATGGCTGAGTAGTATTCCATTGTATATATGTACCATATCTTCTTGATCCATTCACCTGTTGATGGACATTTAGGTTGCTTCCATGTCTTGTCTATTATGACTAGTACTGCTATGAACATACAGGTGAATGTATCTTTTTGAATGAAAGTTTTGTCCAGATATATGCACAGGAGTGGGATTGCTGGATTATATGATAGTTTTGTATTTAGGTGGTTTGCTGGTGGCAGGTGAGGGCAGCAGAGAGCTGCAAGGGCGGCGAGCTCTGGGGAACCCCAATCTACAGGAAGGTGGGAAAATGGAGTGTTAGGGTGAACCCACACTGGGGACTCACAACCAAAATGAAAGCCAGGCTAGAAAGCACAGCATCAGAAGGGAATGACAGACCCAGCAGGGACCAAGGTATAAGGAAAGATGCCAGGATCTGTGGTTTTCCACCCCACCTTAGAGGGAGGTTTGGTCTTTTCTTTCCTTCTTTTTGTGTACATTATAAGCAAGTTGAAGAAAATTAAAGTTACTGTTAACCACACAGAAAGGTATAGACAAATCATTTGTTTAAATTTTTGTTGTATTTCTTTCCTTTATAATCATCCTTTTGAGTGCAAGTTTTATTTTGAAAGTGACTTAAAAAAAAACCTTAGTATTCTGTAACCATCTTCCCATGCTTTTACATATTCTTAGTATTCTTATAAATTATTTTTAATGGCCCCTCATCTTTGGTTGGTATGGATTTGTTCTGTTTGATTTAACCAGTTGCTAATTAGAAGACACTAGCATTTTTCTGATTTTTCACCATTTGAAACAATATAAGCATTAGGTAAATCTTTGTGTGTATCCATGATGATCTCCATAGAATAAATTCCTAAAAGCAGAATGGGTGAGAGACTCATATCTGTAAGTTTATGGATTTGAATTGCTAAATCCCCCTCTTGGAAGGCTGTAACAGTGTACATTACACTAGAGCCCATTTTCCCAAACCCTCATCAATTCTGGGTGATATTAAAAACAAGCAAACAAAGATCCACTATAAACAAAAAACTGAACAACTTTACCAACTTAATTGGTGAAAAAAGAATGGCATCTCATTTTAAAAATAGCATTTCTTGGAGTTCTCATCGTGGCTCAGTGGAATCAAATCTGACTAGCATCCATGAGGACACAGGTTCAGTCCCTGGCCTTGCTCAGTGAGTTGGGGATCTGGCGATGCTGTGAGCTGTGATGTAAGTCGCAGATGCAGCTTGAATCCTGCATTGCTGTGGCTGTGGTGTAGGCTGGCAGTTATAGGTCCAATTGGCCTGGGAACCCCTCTATGCTTGGGTGTGAACCTAAAAAGACAAAATAGATAAATGAATAAATAAAAGTATTTCTTGGGAGTTCCCATTGTGGCTCAGGGTTAATGAACCTGACTAGTATCCATGAGGATATGGGTTTGATCCCTGGCCTTGCTCAATGGGTTAAGTATCTGGCATTTCCATAAACTGTGGTATAGATCGCAGATGCAGCTCGGATCCTCCGAGGCTGTGGCTGCAGCTGTTATATAGACTGGCAGCTCATAGACCAGCAGCTGTAGCTCTGATTTGACCCCTAACCCAGGAAGTTCCATATCCTGCGAGTTCGGCCCTCAAAACAAACAAAAAAGCATTTCTTTGGTTACTATAGATGTTGGACTTAAAAAAACCAATTTTTCCATCTATTTGTGTGTTTGTGTATGTTTGTTTGACCTGCTTTTTTTTTTTTTTTTTTTTTTTTTTTTTTTTTCCTTTATCTTTTTCGCTTCCCTGTGGCATGTGGCGTTCCTGGGCTAGGGATCAGATCCGAGCTGCAGTTGTGACCTAAGCTGAAACTTTGGCAATGCTGGATCCTTAACCCACTGTACCAGGCTGAGGATCAAACCTGCATCCCAGTGCTCCCAAGATGCCACTGATCCTGTTGCACTACAGCAGAAACTCACCTGTTTTTGTTATTGCCCATTTTCTTCAAGGTACTTTCTTGTGGAGTTTTGTAAGTGCCGTCCACATAGTGAGAATATTAAACCATTCGAGTACATGCTGCAGATGTTTCCCACTTGCCCCTTGTTTGCCTTTTCATTGTTTTTGCATGTGACTTCCACAAGTTTTTTTATACCCTTTTTTTTTTTGCCTTTTAGGGCTGCACCTGCAGTATATGGAGGTTCCCAGGATCGGGGTTGAATTGGAGCTGCAGCTGCCGGCCTAAGCCACAGCCATAGCAATGCAGGAGCCTAGCAGTGTCTGCAACCTACACCACAGCTCAGAGCAACACAGGATCCTTAACCCACTGAACAAGACCAGGGATCAAACCTGCATTCTCATGGATACTAGTCGGGTTTGTTACTACAGAGCCAAAATGGGAACTACCCAGAAGTTTGTTTTTTTTTTTTGTTTTGTTTTTTTTTTTTGCTTTTTAAGGCTGTACCCACATCATATGGAGGTTCTCAGGCTAGGGGTCCAGTTGGACCTGTAGCTGCTGGCCTACACCACAGCCATAGCAATGCTGGACCTTTAACCCACTGAACAAGACTAGGAATCGAACCTGTGTCCTCATGGATGCTAGTCAGATTCATTAACTGCTGAACCAAGATGGGAACTCCTCCAGAAGGTAGGTTTGTTTGTTTGTTTGTTTATTTATTTGTTTTTAGTTTATCTATTTTTACTTTTTAGGGCCACATCCTTGGCACATGGATGTTCCCAGACTAGGGGTCAAATAGGAGTTGTAGCTCCTGGCCTGTGCCACAGCAATGCCAGATCCTAGCCGCATCTGCAACCTACACCACAGCTCACAGCAATGCTGGATCCTTAATCCACTGAGCAAGGCCAGGGATTGAAGCTGTGTCCTCATGGATACTAGTCGGGTTGGTTAACTGCAGAGCCACAAAGGGAACTCTGGGGGTTTTTTTGTAAATAAATGTTTTATTTTGGAGTAATGTTTGGAATAATTTTAGCTTTACAGAAAAGTTTCTGAGATGGTATTGAGAGTTCATGTGTACCTCTCATCCCACTTGTTCTAGTGTTAATAGCTTACAGTAGTTCTCCCCCACCCTTATCCATGGGGGATATGCTATAAGACCCCCTGTGGATGCCTGAAACTGTGGATAATACTGAACCCTTTATATAGTATGTTTTTTCCTGTACATACATACCCATGATAATTTTTTTTTTTTTTTTTTTTTTGTCTTTTTGCTATTCCTTGGGCCGCTCCCGCGGCATATGGAGGTTCCCAGGCTAGGGGTCTGCCTACGCCAGAGCCACAGCAACGCAGGATCCGAGCCGCATCTGCAACCTACACCACAGCTCACGGCAACGCCGGATCGTTAACCCACTAAGCAAGGGCAGGGACCAAACCCGCAACCTCATGGTTCCTAGTCGGATTCGTTAACCACTGCGCCACGATGGGAACTCCCCCATGATAAAATTTAATTTACAAATTAGGCACAGTAAGATGGTAACAATAATTAATAATAAAATAGAAAAATTATAACAATAGACTAATAAAAGTTATGTGAATGTGGTCTTTCTCAAAATATTTTGTAAAATTTAACACTTTTTCCATCTCAGCTAAGCACTTATTGTGCACTGTGGCCTAGCTTTGAGGTGCAGCATCAAAACTAGCAGGAATTTTCCTTTTTCCTTTTTCACAATTTCATGGAGAGAAGATTCATTCTTACTGTAGACCTTAGCAACTTCAGCACACAATTTATTTCTCTCCTTATTAGGTTGAGAACTTTCATTTTTTCGCTTAAAGGAAGCAACTTTCATCTTCTCTTTGGTATATCCCAATTGCCAATAGCACTCCTGTACTTTGGAGCCATTATTAAGTAAAATAAGGGTTACTTGAGCATAAGCACTGCAATGTTGTGACAGTCCCCCTGACAATTGAGGTGGCTACTATGGGACTAACGGTCAGGTTGTCCTGGACCAAGGGGTGATTCATGACCTGGGTGGGATGGAGCAGAATGAAAAGAGGCTTTTCTAGCTGCTCAGGATGGCATGCAATTTAAAATTATGAATCATTTATTTCTGCAAATTTCCATTTAAAATCTTTGGGTCTTGGTTGACCTCGGGTAGCTGAAACCTTGGAAAAAGAAACTGCAGATAAGGGGAAACTACTGTACATAACCATGGGATATTTGTCAAAACAAAGCAATACTGTAAGTTCTAAATGTTGCCTTGTTCGTGTGTGGCAGAAAATCAAGCAATTCTGATATAATATTCATTTTCCTTTGGTGGAAAATTTGTTTTAAAGTTTGGTTGAAACTTGGAAGACATTTTTTTCAGACACTGATTTTGTGCATTTTCTAGTCAGAACACAGAAGTCTATGTAATCCATAATGTTCTAAAATGTATCATTAATAGTTTACTGATAGAGTTGTAGAACTCTTTTTACTATGAGTAATAATGTTTCTATGTCCAAAGGTATTCAGAGTTTTGATTTTGAAGTACTTTGGAGTCTGGTAACTCTACTGAAGGGTTTAATTTATAGTCCTGTCTCCTATGATTCCATTCAGTGTCTTACTTTCCTTATTAGGCTACTCACTTTCTCCGGTTAAAGGGCAGAAGTGAGAAGTGTGCCTAACATCGTCCTTAATAAGAAGTAACATGCGGTGAGAGCACTTTTCTACAGAGAGCTATCATCTTTCTCTTTCTGAATTGCAGCTTCCCCAGGGATAGGCTGATAAAGCGGTGTTTGGTCTAAAATGGCCTTTTCCTAGAGCTGAGTGGAAATACCTTGGATGAATGGATAGCCCAGAGTGCCTGAGTTGTGACCCCTGGGTCTGAGGATGCCTGCTCTCCCCCTGATCACCCCAGGGCTTTGTACAAGTCACTTCTCACCCTGGGGTCTCATTTCCTCATCTGCAAAACAAGGGAGCTTCAATGATCTCTCTCCATCTGGAGAGTTTCTCAGTGATTCTCAAAAACAGATCTTATGGGGGTTGATGGATATATTCGAGATGTGTGGATTGTGGTGATGGTTTCCTGGGGTGTATACATGTATCAAAACTTTTCAAATGGCATATTTAAAATATATGCACTTTATTGTATCCATATATATCTCAATATATCTATCTAAAAAAACCTGGAAGTTCCCTTTGTGGCTCAGCGGTTAACTATCCCAGCTGGGATCCATGAGCATGAGGGTTTGATCCCTGGCCTCGCTCAGTGCATTAAGGATCTGGCATTGCTGTGAGCTGTGGTGTAGGTCATAGACGCCGCTCAGATCTGGCGTTGCTGTGGCTGTGGCGTAGACCGTAGCTGTGGCTCCAGTTCAACCCCTAGCCTGGGAACTTCCGTATGCCGTGAGTGCGGCCCTAAAAAGCAAAAATAAATAAAAAATAAATGATTTCAACCCATCTTTTAAAAAGATGAGGCAATAGAAAAGATGAATACTCTATTCTGGTAAGGATCTGTTAATATTGTCAGTAACAGAAGCAATAGTGATTTCTGGAGTTTTCCCCACAGCCTCCTACTAAGGCTTGTGCTTTCTCCTCCTCCAATTTCTTTTTCTTTTTTTTTTCTTTTTAGGGTCACACCTGCAGCATATGGAGGTTCCCAGGCTAGGGGTCTAATTGGAGCTACAGCTGCCAGCCTATGCCACAGCCGTAGCAACATCAGATCCGAGCCATGTCTGGAACCTACACCACAGCTCATGGCAAAGCCAGATCCTTAACCCACTGAGTGAGGCCAGGGATCAAATCTGTAACCTCATGGTTCCTAGTTGGATTATTTCCACTGTGCCATGAGGAGAACTCCTAAAATTACTATTTTCATCCATTCCAGGAAATGTTTATTTTCTTCATCTCAGGAATCATCTCTGGGTCTTCCTTCTTTTTTAGAATGCCTGAGGCTCAGGAATGAGGGATCACCCCAGGGCTTTGTACAAGTCACTTCTCAAGAGATCCAAGCTTCAGTTGGATCCCTACTGTGGCTCTAGGCTCATTCCCACTATCTTTTTCAGGGAGAAAAGAGAGCTATCACGTTCCTAACACTTATGGTGAACTCAACTCATTGGGTAGTATCTCTTAGTAAAAATTTCCTTTTGAAAGTGTATTGTAGGGGAGATAAATTCCTATAATGTACCGTTAAACCCCCACCCCGAGTTCTCTACCTTTCTCATAGTTTCTTACCTCCAGAAATCCATACTCTTCTCAGCAAACCATACCTACCCTAAGACTCAGTTCAGGCTCCATCTTTTCCAAGAAGATTTTATTGATTCTCTAAGTTAAATTAATTTCAGTGACTACTGTCTACTTGATAGGTGCTGGGGACATGAGGATGCATTATGACCTCTGCCTTTTGGTTTCTCCTTCCCAATACCCAAAAGAATGAAAAAAACCAGAAACATCATATGTATACCTTTCTTCAGGTACTTCAGATTCTAACCTAGGGATTTAAAATGTGTGCATATAAAGAATTTAACACACAAAGGACAGATGAAAATTTCCTTGTGTCTGTTGGTTGATACTTGCTAGGCTGAATATAATGTATGTGAATGACTAAAATACAATGAAGTATGATTCCTAAAAACAGAATGGTGTATTTTCTATTTTCTCCTTTTGCAGTGAAGAACAAGTCAGATTAATGTAGATCTGTGTTTCCAGACAAGGAAAAATCACACTTATTTAAAAAAATTTTTGCCTAAAAATCAGAATATATGTTATTGTCTAATCTTTGTTTAAGAAAAAGCTCTAAAACATAGAAGTTTGGAAAGATATATACCACATGACTTTCTTTGAGTGGAGGAATTATTGGTGATTAAATAAAACACTTCCTTTTAATCCAAACTTTCTATAACAAGCAATTTCATTATCATAATTAGAAAGACATTTTCATTTTAGGAAAAAGCACAGAAACAGGGACATCAATTTAGTACAAATGCAGATGGATCACTTTAGAAAGAGTTCAAAATTGAATATTAAAAGGCCTTCTGTTTTGTTTTAATATTGAGTGAGGACTGGAACAGCCATATCTACAGGGAGATTCAGCAGATGTGGACTAAGTGATTGCAGTGTTTTAGGGTAAACATTATAAAAATAAACAAATGAGCCAACTAATGGAATGTGATAGACAGGATGCCTGAGTAATTACTATAAATGCTGTGCCCTTTTTCTGTCAGAGACCCAGAAAGGACTTTAACCTCTAGGTCTATTAATCTGGTTTCTATCACTGGTCAGAGTTAGTGGCACTTTGTGTTCTAAATCATATATGCACGATTGCCCTTGATATGCTCTAGCAATTTTGTTTTCTTTCCATCAAAGTTTGTTGTCTCATTATAGGAATGGAAAATGTATGGATTGGTGATATCACACAGGTGGGTGTCTACAACCTTGAGAATTTGATGTGCAGGTGGGAATTTTACCATGTGGTAATTGACTTGTGTTCTTTGACTGCCAAAAGATCTGCTCAGCCATGGTCCCTATAAATCAAGTTCAGGAGTGACACTGAATTTTGAACTCTTAGAAGACCCTTGACGATGAGATTAATCCTGCTTTTTTGGTGCCCTTTTGGGGCACATCTACTGTTGAGAACCATTTGTGGGGTAAGTTGTGCTTACTGGTGTCTGCTTGAATTTTCCACATCTGATTTACAGAGTCTCTCACTGGATTGTTGCAGAATAGTGAGTGTAAGTGGCATTTTCAGAGTTCTTTTAGATTCAGAGAGGGGATAGAGGAAATAATAGGAATGAGTGACTTTAAAAAAAAGAGAGCTGGAGTTCCCGTCGTGGCACAGTGGTTAACGAATCCGACTAGGAACCATGAGGTTGCGGGTTCGATCCCTGCCCTTGCTCAGTGGGTTACGATCCGGCGTTGCCGTGAGCTGTGGTGTAGGTCGCAGACGCGGCTCGGATCCCGAGTTGCTGTGGCTCTGGCGTAGGCCGGCAGCTACAGCTCCGATTCAACCCCTAGCCTGGGAACCTCCATATGCCGCGGGAGCGGCCCAAGAAATAGCAACAATAACAACAACAACAAAGACAAAAGACAAAAAAAAAAAAAAAAAAAAAAGAGAGCTGAATGACATTTAAAGAAGGAAAGCAAAAGTGAAAACTGCATCCTATTTCTCTTTGTTCTTAATCATTTTCCTGCTGATGATCCAGAGAGACATGTGTGAAAATAAAGCTGTTTGGTCATTTGTCTCAGTGTCATCTCAGCAGGTGATGGGTTATTCCCCCACCCTCCTCCCTAGCTTTCTGGGCTTCATCCTCCATGTCAGCCCAGGTCCTCGTCATCTTCAGATCTAGCGTCCAGGCAGTGGGAGTTCATGAAGTGGGAGGACAAGGGCTGCAGACTTCAGCCCAAATCCAACCCTCATGGATCCATCTTTGCTCCAAAGTACTTTGGTTTCAAAATTCTACAGAGCTTTAGGCAGCATTTCTTGAAGAGTGTCCCAGGGAACTAATGAAGTGGCCAAATAAATTTGGACCCCCAAAAAGTGGACATTCCCAAAATAAATTTGGGAATCAGAGGGTTAAACAAATTACAGAATTTCTAGGAATGTTCACTAAATTAATGTGCACTGTAAATCTATAAGAGGAGATATCTATGTGGCTGCAGCTCTCTTTTTTTACTTTTTTTTTTTTGATCATTGAACTCGCCCCACCTCTTATTTTTTTTTTTATGCTGAACAACCCAAAGGGCTACTACGCCTTAGAACACACACCAGGAAATATTAGCCCGCTGTATTACTTTTCCCAGTGCCTTCTCATTTTAAAGGAGGACTCCTGGGAGTCTGTGCATTAACCAAAAGGAATGAGACTCAAATGGAAGAATTTTCAGACCATCTGTGGCCGGTGGATACTGGGAGGCAGGAGAGCCTTGAAGAGCTCACTTGTGTATTCTGCAGGAGTTCACTGAAAATTGTGTGGTACTTTGTTTCAGATGATCGGGATTCTGGTCCTTTATTATGGCTCTTTGTACCAGTTCCTTCTCCACTGCACATACGGGCAGGGCAGTGACTAGGGAAGTCAGCCTACTCAGAGAAGGGGAGAGAGGAAAAACCGTTGCCATCAAGGAAGGGCTGCAAGAATCTAGCTCTACCACTCAACTTTTTTCTAAGAATGTGTATTTGCTTATTTTACAACTTCTCTTTGCTGCCAAGGTGTCTGTCCTTGATATCCTTTATTCCTCATTGTGTGTCTCTCTCTTTCACACACACACCCACCATGATTTATTGTCTTTAGCCATATCACAAATTTGGGCCACATGAATGGGATTTAGAGATGGAACTCTGATACACTTTAGTTAACAACAAAAACACCTTAGGTCTACCCAGATGTAAATTTAATTCTTTGAACACTTATAAGCACCAAATTAATTATTCTACTTTTTTTTTAGTTCTGGAAAGCAGGAACAGACAAGTTTTAAAAGCCAATGCTTTATGAGCAGCAGGTGTTGTTTGATAAATAATCATTAACTAAAGGAAAGGTAACTTTACTGCAAACTTCCTGCTAGAATTAGTTACAGCTTTTAATTATTACTTAGATAACATTTCCTTAGGGGAAGTAAAGCCGTTCTATTAACTGCTCATTCTGGGGGATGTGGGTCAGTACACTATTTATTAGTTTCTCAGTTGTCAAAGAGATTATTGACTGCTGCATTAACCTCTTATATGTAAAAACTAATAGGAGCAGAAGGCAGCAGGAAACAGTGTCTACGTTTTGTTTTCAAGGTCATGTCTGTGGTTAATATTCTTTACAGACCAAGTTCTTGAGATTATACCAGGGAATGAAGAACAAATAAAAAGTCTGGTGGAACTGGAGGCTGAAGAACATCTTCAGGCTTCTGTTTTCCAGAGTAGATACTCCCCTGTTAGACATGACGATTGAGGTCTCTTACTTTGCATTGTGCCTTGTCTTCTCTGATGAGATGTGTGGATTGCTAACTCATGGAGCTGGACCTCAGAAAATCTAGGCTGTAGGCCCAATTATGTGAAATCGGGCAAGTCACCTACTTCCCTGTGTCTCACTTTCTCAATATAGAGAGGATAAATACACCATTCTTCTATCTCACATGTGTTTTGTAAGAATGACAAGCAAAGTTGAATATGAAAGTTATTTTGAAAAATTGTTGAACACCTTTAATGCATTATTTTCCTCCTAAATAATTTAGAGTATTAATATTCTTGTTATGAAATGAATTGGATCACTTGAATGTCAGTTGTTTTAAAAAAAAACTGCCATAGTTTTAAATAATCTTTATCTTCTGCCAGTGTTAATACCTAACCATATGGGAAAAAACAATATAACACATATGCTGATGCTTGGATATTGAAAAACCCTTTTTGCAATATCATAATGATTCCACAGTGATTCTAGTCTTGAAGGCTTGCCGTAAAGTAGATAGGAACTGATTTCTTGACATCTGTCCATGTCTATTTTCCTGGAATGACCCAGCGATGCCTTGGCCTTTCACCCCTTTCAGCTTGATTTCTGGAAATCACCACCATCCCAGGAGAGACAACCCATGTCCAAGTTCCCTTTGTCAGCATCCAAGCAGTCAAAGGTTTCTTAGAGTCCCAGGGAATTGTTTATTCCATCATGATTGAAGATGTTCAGGTAATTATCCCACAGCCCCCTGTTCAGAGGCTTTCTGGTCCATATACAAAAAAGGTTCACCCTCTTTTACCTTTGGGTACCCTCTGCCAGGGAAGGGATCTGTGGGTGCCACTATGGCCTTCCTACGGTTTGGGCTTCCCTGCAGAGTGGGTAGGAGGGCTTGTCCCTCTTTTTCGGCATTTGGCACAAAAGGGATACGGTGATAAAAAAATGTAATGGAAAGGGCAAAGAGAGTATCTGACATGAATAAAAGTACAAACTGAAGGGTGTTAGTAAAAGTGGGTAAAACTAAGATACTATTCACTTAGTTTTTAATTGGAGGTTACCTCAGACCCTGGGTTCTCAGAGAGGGAGAATGAGCCATAAGACAACCACAGGACTGACTGTCATCCTATATTTGCAGCATCCGGCTAGATTAGAGTCCCACTAATGCCCCATCTCCTTTCAGGGTGCTGCAGAATAAGTGAAAGGTATGACCCCAAAGTCTTTGGGACAAGAAGAAGAATGCTTGGGACTGGACACGTGAATGTCACCATTTCCTTCATGATTGCAGATTCAAATGCATGGCCATAAACTAATCACATGGATGATTGATTTATCCTAGGTTCTGCTGGACAAGGAGTATGAAGAAATGTTAATCAGAGAATGGAATGGTAACTTCAACTTTGAGGCTTATCTTATCTTGGAAGAGGTAGGTGTTTCAAAATGAACATCAGAGAAATGGGCCATACTCTCCTCTGATTCCAAGGCCTATACTTCCACTTGCTGATTTAGTGGAAATTACTGTCATATTATTTCCAAACTTTTCCAAGTTCTCCTAGGATTTCACAACCAATATCTGTGCCACTGCCTTAAGGCAGGATCTAAAGTCCATCTTCCCATCCAGCAGCCACCCCATTATTTGGAACTGTCCAGGAGGGGTTAAGTGAGCACAAAACAGCCTCTCCCTCGCTCCTCTCAAGGCCCCCCTTGCTGATTTCTTACCTGCGCCACCCGTAAAGCCATTTGAGAGCTGTGCTTCATGGCTGCCATTGATGATGGAATCAGGGAACACCCTGATAACCTCTTACTTCCAGCCAAGGGGGGGGGGTTGTCTCCCAACCTGGCAAATGCTCCTAGATGTCATGGCACTAAAGTCTTATGCAGTCTCTCTGCTGTCTTTCCCCAGTTTTGGTGTAAAGAATGCCCCCTTCCTTCTCCTGGGTCACCAGGATAGTGCTGTGCTTGCCTCTTTGTGACACAGAAGTTTTCTTGGGACCCACAGTGGTCTACATGCACTGATTTGGAGGGGAGATTGGAGGGGAGGGGCTAAGGAGATGGGGCTTGGAAAATTAAGGGGAGAGATGGAGGAGTGGAAAGAGCCAGAGAGGAGATATTTAGTAGGTACTGATTACCCAAATCGGCAATTCTAAAGTGCAAAGAACTCTGAAAACAAAATTTGGTGGCAAACCTTGCTCTGACCTAAACTCATTTAGGGGCAAAATCTGACCAGAATTTACTTGCTACTCATTTGTTTCACTGCCAGAAATATTAACATGCTTCAATTAGGAGCACTGCCACATGTGTAAAATACAATGTATCTTCCTACCTTCCTAAATTTGCAAAAAAGAAGAAAAAAAATTTTTTTTTAAAAATTTGAGCTATGTATGGCCCCTAAAGGTTTCAAATTAGGGATTCTGGACCAGTACAGAGAGTCAGGGAGAAAAAGGAAGTGAAGGAAACAAGATGCTCTCTCTGCTTTGCCTGGCTTCACAAATTGCTGTCTGTGTCCCACGGAGAGCAAGGCTGACAACAGCTGGAGGAGCACTTTTCATGCTGGTCATTCTCCACACACGCCCAGACGTGTCTCCACCCCAGCAGTGGGCACAGCTTGGGTGCCCCAGCTGCAGAGAATTGCAATCAGCCCTGAAAATAGGAGCCGGAATAGCTGGTGGCAGAAGTGCCTGAGGCAGCACTGCATTGTCCCAGCCTGAACCAGCACAGCTGTTTTGCAGCGCCTGCCTCTAAATCCACTTTTTTTTTTTTCTTTTTTTGGTGCCACTACAATTTGTGTTCCTCTGCTAGTGAATGCAGGAAGCTTTCTGGCTGGGGAAGTTCCACCTCAGGACTGGGCTGAGGCAAACCACGGGCAAACCAGAGCAGTGCCATTTTGTGTGAAGCATAAAACTGGAAAGAACCAGCTCTGCTGTAGCAAAATGGCTTCCCCTTTTCCAGCCCCTGCAGATGCCCAGTGATCATCTCTTAAAAGCTCTAATTCCAGCATCCCCAGTCCCACAGCATTTGCCACGCTGTCCTCTCCATCCCCAAGGGGATGGAAATGGAGGAGAGAGAAAAGTCACTAACGGATGCATCAGATTATTTATTTGCAAATGTCTATTTCATCTTAAACATTTCAGATTTTCCAAGAAATGAATAACCTAATTACGGACCACCCTGGTCTAGAGAGCAAAGTGAACATTGGCTATGCTTTTGAAAACTGGTCCATAAATGTGTTCAAGGTACACAGGTGCAGTGGTGATTTTTCCTCTAGACGCTTCTAGAATTCCGCTCCTCCCAAGCGGGCGGTTTGTCCCGGCTCTGCCTGCGGAGCTGTTCCTCCCTCCCCCCACCCCAACCGGTCCTTGCTGGTTTTGAGTATCCGCCCCCACCCCAAAACCCCCAGCCCCCTTTCTTTTTCTTTTTCTCTTAACTGCGCAAGCTGACGCAGGTCTGCGGGAGTGAATTAAGGCTCTCATCTTGATAGATTTGCTCACAGGGAAACAGAGGAATTTTCGCCAATAGGAACAGAGGAAGGGGAGGTGGTGTGGGCCCCAGGGTGAGCGGGGGATGGGGTATTCTGTAATTAATCAAGGTAGGAGTTATGTGCTTTGTTTTTCTTTCTTTTCCTCTTTTCTTTCCTCTTTTCCCCCTTTAAAAGGCAGGGTTTTTTTTTTTTTTCCTTTTTTCTTTTTTTCCTTAAAGAAATGCTCCAAGTATTTGCTGGAGCCGCATTTAAAACCATGAGTTCTCGAGATTTGCAGGATGAAGGCCAACTAATCGGCAAAGGCGAATGCTCAGAAACGCAGGCTTTTTTTTTTTTTAAGGTGCTAGTTTGTAAAGGTTATGGTTTTACTCCAACCTGTAACCTCTGACAGCAGTCTTAGCGCTGATAATTTCAAGCTTTTTAAACCTTGCTTTGAGAAAGAGTGAAAATTATTTCCTCAGATTTCCTAGAAAGAGTTTAAGGGAAAAAAAAAAAGATAATGTCACAACTCTTTGCTAAATTTGGAAATGTTATGGCTGAGCGCCAGCGGACTCACTGGGACAGATGGATTTCTCCAGAGCAGTTCCCTCAAAGCAGGCTTGCGAGGAGTGGTGTGCCTACATTGTGACACCGTGGCACATGTGCTCATATTTACTACCTTCTTTTCTTTTTATTTCCTTTCCCCTATTTCTTATACAACTGGGTCAGGAAACCCCAAATTCTCCTCCTGCTTGGATTTTCCTGGCCTTTCCTTTTCCCAGGTGGTTTGGTGGTTTGTGGTTGAGAATGTTGTTTTCCAAAGTTCACCACTTTTTATTTTGAAGCTCTTTGAAGGAAAAAGAACAAAACACTTTAAAACTGTCAAAACGTGTGAAAAGTAATTTTTAGCAAGGATTTGCATTTCTCATTTACCTTATCTGTGATGTTTAGAGTGCTGCACAAAGATAGAAGTTGATGGTGCAAAAATAATCTTTTCCTCCTCATTTACTGATCCAATTGGCAAAGCTGCTGTTCCAAATAAAACTAAGTCACTTAGATCATAAAATTTAAACTCTGGAAAGCACCCCCAAAGCCTGCCATCCTGATTTTATAAAGGACTCAATAGGTTATCACAAGAATTTTTATTACAAAAATAACACAATCATTGCAAAAAAATGAAAAAAATCCCTGTTTTACCAACTCTACAACTACAGGATGATAGCTATTAACATTCTGTTGTATATCTATTTCTCCTTCTTTTTTCTTTTTTCATCACCTTTCCCTTTTTCTCCTGTGTGGGTGTATGCGCGCACGCGCACACACACACACAACACAAGCTAGCCTTTTAAAAAATAAAAATGCCGTCATACTATTCTGTAATCTGTTTTTAAAAATTTACATGTGATGAACATATTTTCATGTCATCGCATTATCCACAATGTTTTTTTTACAAACATCAAAGGATGCCTCTCATGTAAGTGCATTTAAGTTCCCATTAAAAGAAGGGGACCAAAAAAACCCCAAAAAACCTTTAAATGAGAAGAGTTAATCAACAGCACCAGTGGCTACACCTTCTCCCTCTCCCCTATATCTAGTACAAAAAGAGGAACCAACAAGGGGTCCTCGGTGGTGGAACGGTTTGCATTTCCACTCTTGTTTTGCAGTTCAGCACCGGAGGAGACAAGCCGGCCATCTGGCTAGATGCTGCGATCCATGCCCGTGAGTGGGTTACACAAGCTACTGCGCTGTGGATCTCAAATAAGGTCGTTTTGCCTGGAATTTCCTGATTTGTCTTTCTGGGGTCAGGCCCCACCTAACTTGACAACAGTCTCTGTGGTCCTAATGGTTGATGCTCTCATTCCCAAGCCCTGTCACACAGGCAGGAAACAGACCCATTCAAAGCCTTTTTTGGTCTTGCCCCACCAAGTACCCTAGCATACACCCCCTCCAACCCCCTACCCTGCTGGCCATTGTGAGCTCTGTTAAAAGATAGTAAGAGTTAGAAGAGATTGAGAGGGTGGCAAGTAAGGACCCCAGGAGTCAGATTTCAGCATGAGAATGGACTAGGGAAAAATTGCTTTGCTGCCTGGAGCTCTGAGAGCTGTAGCATGATGTACTAGAAATCTATAAAATCACAAAAGGGCTTCAAGATAGAAATATAAACAGGTATTAGAATAGTTTACTTTGACCTGCAGATCCAAAGTGGAACTTGTTAAGGGTTCTGGGGTGCTTCTGAAAATTTTCCATATCTGATTTTGAAGTTAAGGTGTAGCAATATCTCCCTTCCAACATGTTCATTGGAATTAGAGTCAAGATACCACGCTGGGTGTGACCTAGGCTGGTATTTCTTAAGTAATTCAAAAATGACATGCTATAAATCAGAATGTTAATTCATGAGCAAAGGAAATCAATCCACATCAGATCATTCAAGCATGTGCAACCACGTGCATACTGGCTGATAGATTTTTCCCTTCAATTAAAATGCGGTTACCTTTAGGGTATTATGAAATGGATATTTAACAGTTGAATAATAATGCCTTAGGATGGCTGAGCACAGGAAATGAATAAATTTTAATCCGGCAGAAACTTCAACTCTGCTGCAATTGATCATAAGTAGAAATGTAATTCCCCAAATGGAATTTAACCGGTTCTCTGGATCTTTAGAAAAGTCTCTGCATATTTAAGTAATCTGATGTTGGTCTGGAGTACTTTTGGGAAACTATAGCTTGTGTGGTGATTAAGGAAACTGAAAATACTTATTCGGTTCATATCCCTAATAAGCCACATACACCGTTGCCCACCATTGCAAAATGCATCACCAAAATTAATAGGAAAAGTTCTGCTTTTGAGAGAGAAAGAGTAAATGATATTCATTTTTACTTAATGTAAGTGAATTATTCTGACTGGAAATTAAAGTATCGACACTGGCATATTAAACTCATTAACAGGAGATTGGGCCGTAGTCTTGGACCAGACATGATATCTTGTGCATGTTTGGAAAAAACACATTGCCTTAATATCTCTTCCGTGTTTCCTGGTGAAAGGGGAGTGTGAAACTGACATACATGTTGTTGTCTCTGCTCAGATTGCCTCTGATTATGGAAATGATCCGTCCATAACTTTGATTTTGGATGTGATGGATATCTTCCTGCTGCCAGTCACCAACCCTGATGGCTCTGTGTTCTCTCAAACCCAAGTAAGCCTGGACTTTGCTCTTCCACAAAAATCTAAGGAGATGTGTAGGAACTTCAAAACAAAATAAAGTGGTCTTTGTGTTCTTGATTTACCCTAAACGGAATGCCTAATCTCTCAGTAGTGGCCCTGAATGGAGGCATAGAGTGGTGTTTATAATCATTTCTTTTTCCAACACACGGTATCTTTCCAAATTGCCTCGGTCAGAGCCCATTTCAATTGTTAGGCTGGGCTGTTAGAGTTCACTGTTCACCGTGAGTCACCTAGGAGATTTGTTCCAATTATCTCTGCGTTTTTGTGGTAGGATTGATAGAAAAGAGGAGGCGGATGTTACCTGCTGACAATTAGATTGCTGTAGGATTTAGGTAGGCAGTACAATGCATCTGGCATTTTACTTAAAATCTGTAGAAGAAATCCTCGGTAATATCACAAAAAAGAGAGAGGTTTTTTTTTTTTTTTTTTTTTTCCTCTCCTTTTAAAATCTCATTACGCTACACTATTACGGCAACTGTGACCACACATATATTTAAAAATGAATCAGAGCTTCAAGTTTATTTTTGTGGAGAGCCGACTACAGTAGCGTTTTTCAACGTGTGATCAAAAGGAACTCGTACAAACACTAGTACTCATCTCATGAGATACCCTGTGAATAAAGGGTTCCACAGTCAAGTTTGGGAAATATCACCTACTATACCCCTCTCTTGGCGCTTCATAAAAAATATTAAAGCACTGAAAAAACCTTTAGAAGTTACAAAGTAAATTAGCCAATTTTACCCTATATTTCCCCAAAATATTCTATTACAGAACCCTTACACTCTTCACACGTTTTTGTGTTTTTAAAATTTTGTTTGTGACGGTTAACATTTAACAGGACTGGGTTTCTATGGAACATAGTTTGGCGGGTATCCATTTGAGGAGGATGGGGGATTATTTACTTCTCGCCTCAGTGAGACGGTGGAGAAGCTCCAAGCTCCTGTGTGAGGACGCTTGATCACCTCTGCGGGCAAGGAAATCAGTGCAATTCCAAAGGGGCCTTTCTGGGAGGGAGCAAAGGAGATTAACAGAATTCTAAAGGGTCCTTCCTAGTGGACTGAATGACCATCTTTTTTTTTTTTTTTCTTTCCTTCCCCCATATTCTCTTTCTGTTCCATTTTAAAGAATTGTATTGGCAGAAGACCCAGTCCAAGGTACCTGGCAGCCTCTGTATTGGTGTTGATCCTAGCCGGAACTGGGATGCAGGTTTTGGAGGTGAGCACAGGGATGTGTCCCCAGCGACCCTCGGACGTTGTCTGGTCAACCAGTGTGGCTCTGCAGTGTTATCAGCCTACTAAGCCCATTCAGGATTGAAGCCATTTAAAAACCTATTTGAAAAACACTTAGACTGAATTCCCTTCATAGGTGCCCAGAGCTGTCACTGAGCTCTGAGGGGCATTTAATATATTTTGTCTCACATCTTGGTTTTCCCACAAGCTGTATCCAGGCTCAGCTTCTCAGCTTCCAGAGCAAGACTGCACTGAGGAGGGAGGCCTCAGGAAGCCCTGAACCAACCACTAGAGGGGGTTGGGATCTAGTCAGAGGAGAAACATTACATCATCTATGGATGCTTCGAGAAAGAAAACTAAAATGAAGTATAAATAAGATCAAGAAATTGATTTTCAAGATAGATTCAGAAAGAAAATACTCACTTCCTGCTCTGCCTTTGTTGACCTGCAGCTCTAATTTTTGGGAGTCCAGTGCCAGGCTGTTTGGGAGGATCCTTTATGCTTTCAGGCACTGGTTGAAACCTCTTTTGTTTCTCTAATCACAGAATTGAATTTTGTTTGGTTTTCCCTTATTAGGTATGATAACAGTGAGGTTAGAAACTGTCTTTTTCACTGTAGTATTCCTAACACCTAGCTAGCACAGTTGTCTGGCACATAGAAGGTAATCACTAAATATTTGTAAGACAAACGAATTAATGAGAATCATTGAACCAAGAAAGGACACACTAACGAACTGTGACAGGTTGTGGATGCGTGGCAACTTCATTCATTGCTTTTACAATAGTATGTGTATGTGTTTGTGTGTACACAGGAAAGAAGAAAAATCAGAAGCCTCGGATCCAAAATATTGAACAATGTCTAGCAATTCAAAGCCAGATTTTTCCTAGAATCTTGTTGTTATTAAATAATCTTAAAATGAGGTGACAGGTTGTATATGTACTTTGTTGATATCATTTAGAGACCCTGCAGAGTCCTAACTCTACCTGTCCCTTCAGAGTTCCTCTAGCACTCAGAGCCCTGGCCAGACCACAGTGTGCCCACTTGAGTGTCATGATTAACTCCAGTAGCTGAGAAAATGAAGGCCAAAGGTGGCTTTCTTTCTTCTGTGACTTCTTTACCACAGAAGGGGTATCAGAGGCTCCTTGCATTTGTAGCTTTGTGACTTAGAAGTACAGACACATAGAATCTTCTACTCTTGGGCTCTAAGAATTGGAAGAAATCCCAGAAAATCAGCTTGCTTAACTCCTACCCAATTCGGGAATTCCATCTATAATATTAAATCTAACTTTTCTTCCAACAGCTCCCACAGAGAGGAGATGATCTAATGTGATAACTCCTTCTGCCATAGAGAGGAACTTTTTTTTTTTTAAAGGCTGCACCCAAGGCATATGGAAGTTCCTGGGCCAGGGATTGAACTCGTGCCTCTGCAGTGACCTGAGCTGCTGCAGTTAGATTCTTAATCCACTGCACCACAGTGGGAACTCTGGGAACACTATGTTTTTCGAGAAGAGATATATGTTCAGAATCTCTTGTGTTAGATCTCCTGATTGTGTCTTTAGGTAGCACTTCAATCTAATACAGTGACAATCATGCTCTGGTTTCCACAGGAGGACTGAGTGAAGCATGGTAACTGCCTGTATATGTTGTCTCCTTAAAGCTCACTGTTCCTAATAGGTTTCTTCTGCATTCCATTGGGACCTGGAGCCAGCAGCAACCCTTGTTCCTATTCATATCATGGACCCGGTGCCAACTCTGAAGTTGAAGTGAAATCCGTAGTGGACTTTATCAAGAGTCATGGAAATTTTAAGGCCTTCATTACCTTCCACAGCTATTCCCAGCTACTGTTGTTCCCCTATGGGTATACATGTGATAGGGCGGTATACATTTGATGAGCTGGTAAGTTTCTGAAACTTCATTTCAGCTCAGACACAAGCATCCATGGTGTGGACAGGTGACTTTCAGCCGTAAAGATAGGTATTGAGGTGGAGGTGTTCTAGTGATAGGTTACAAAGAGGAATGACACATAGCATATTTAACCACTGAGAAGATTGTGACACAGGCAAAGGTTTGAAAGACTGGTTATGGATTTTCCTAAATTAAGTTTTCTTGGGAAATAGAATTCATGAAATCATTGTTGCCTTAATCTAGATGAGTAGGAGCCTGATTTGACCACAAATTACCAAGATATGTTTTCTGTTGCTTAGAAAATAACCACTTGGATTTGGAGCTGGGGCTTTTGGATCTGTTGTCAGTTGCTCTGTGCTGAGCAATGCTGCCTCCCAGGGTCTTTGCCTCATACCTTCCTGGTGTCTTTGGCTCTGTGATCTGTCGTCATGCTGCACTGGTGTATGTTGGGTGTAAAACACTCACTTTCTTAAGGTATCATTTGATATCCCCTGTCATCTTTCCTGTTTCAAGAATGAGCAAACTGGTGGCAGCCTTAAGTCAGATGGTGACATCTTTGGGGGGCTGCTTAAAATTGAGCAAGAGCTATCCCAGCTGAAGAGAATGTGCATGTATTTCCAATTTGGCTTTTAGGCTTGGTTTTTGAAACACATATGTTAAAGATAAGCCCTGGGATGGGAATTTTTGTCAATTTACTGTTAAGTAGACTGTTGTCAGCAGCTAGCAGAAATAGAATATTCCAAATTTAGGTGTATCTTTCATCTCATCAGTTGCATTTTAGCCCCTGTTAGGTGGTTTTCAGGGTTTTGATGGTGAATATTACCATTCAGGGTTGAATCAGGGAAAAAAAGAATGTCAGGGTTGAATGTCAAAGGTACCTTCAGTAGATCGAGATAAGCTTAAATTATCCAAACCTGGTGCTTAACTCTCTGCCAGATAGTCATCCAGTGAATAGCTCCTTGCCTCCAAGGGAGCCTATTCAAAGTCGGGGCAGATTTGATTGTTTGCATTCTTTTTTTTTTTTTTTTTTTTTTTTTTGTCTTTTTGCTATTTCTTGGGCCACTCCTGTGGCATATGGAGGTTCCCAGGCTAGGGGTCCAGTTGGAGCTGTAGCCACCGGCCTACACCAGAGCCACAGCAATGTGGGATCTGAGCCACGTCTGCAACCTACACCACAGCTCACGGCAACGCCGGATCGTTAACCCACTGAGCAAGGGCAGGGACCGAACCCGAAACCTCATGGTTCCTAGTCGGATTCGTTAACCACTGCGCCATGACGGGAACTCCTGCATTCTTGATTATAGAGAGCTCAAACCTTCTTCTTTCAGTTTTCACATACCAGCCCTGGTTTATCATCTTGCTCCAGCAAGTTTATTTCCTTTAGAGAAACAAATTCATTGATTACTTGAAGATGAGTCATCTGCTTCTCTTAGGTTTTTCCTTATCCCTGCTAAATACCCCCATCCCTTCAAGCACTCAGAATATGGCCCCGACTTCCTTACTCTTCTGGCTGCTATTTTCCCACCATGCTTTGGTTTGTCTGTGTTCTTCAAGAGTGGCTCCCAGAAGTAAATGTAAAACGTGTGGGTTCACAAGCACAGTGCAGAGCGTAACCACAACTGCCCTCATCCAGACTGTGCACGTCTGCTTATGCAGTTGAGGGTCACATTAGTTTTTTGGCAGTGGTGTCATGCCATTGACTCATGCTGGGCTCAGTGACAACTGAAACCCCCAGGCTCTCTGAGGATTCTGCCGAGCCAGGTTTCCCCATCTGGTAATTGTACGGTTGTTTTCCTGGACCCAAGTTCAGGACCTTACATTTATCCCTAGCAAGGACAGTAAAGCCTCAATCAGTCAAATTGGAACCCTCAAATAATGGAAAATATTTTGCTGAGCTCTACTTTTTGTAAAAAGAGACAATCATAGGGAAAAAAGCCAATGTGGGGATCTGGTTTAAAAAAGAACAAACTCAACTTCCTGGGTACGTCCTTGGGTCAGAACACATTCTCTTTAGTGCCTCATTTCCACCCACCCTCCTGAACAAGGAGAGCTGGTGGCAGAATGACCCTGGTGCATTTACTGCAAATACCTGGATGTTCAATAAACAATGAGGGTCTTCATTTTGTATTTTCGGTCACCAGAATTGAACTTGTGCTTGCTTCTCAATGAAAATGTTTGTAATAAAAAGGGCATTGTGCTTAATTAACCAGAAAGCAGTTCATCAGACTGTCCCATTCTGTACTCTGCTCTTTGGCTCTGTTCTTCCAAGAAACACGCACCATCCATCCTCCTTTCCTTGGTTCTCTTGCTCAAGAATAAAGTGGCCCAGAAGGCTGCCCAATCTCTGACAAGCCTGCACGGCACCAAGTACAAAGTGGGACCTATCTGCTCAGTCATCTCTAAGTATCTAATATGTTTTTACAAATGACCCACTCAGATAGCAGGCACCATGTGATTTTGGGTCAAAGCCTTTAAATGTCCTGATGTGAAATGGATAGACCTTAAAAATGCACGGAAGCCAGCCTTACCCAATTTTCCTCAGTGAGATTACATCTTCCCCATGAGGTACTTACTAGTGGTATGTAGAACAAAGGACTTCTTAAATATTTGAGCTGTGTGCTCTCTGCTCTCCTGATCTTTACAACTCACTCTCAGGTGGAATCTCTTTGCCTGAAAACGGGCCTTTATCAAGACTTGGTCCTAAGCGATGACACTTGTATTAACAATCCATTTCTTGGTTAAGAGAGGCTCATACTTTAAACTGTGTGTGGGAATAGAATGACCCAGAGGTTTCAGTAAATAGACTCTGTTGCAGCCATGTGTCCACGCAAATTTAGGAAGACAAAGAGGAGGCCAAGTCAGGGATAATGACAATGGCAGGAATAAAGCTGGGGACCCTGCTGTCAGATTTGCTGAGGCTCCTCTCTTCCACAGCAACTTGGGATAAGAAAAAGAATGACCACCGTTCTGTGGGAAATCCTAATGTAGACTCTTAGTCCCTCACTTCCTTATGGACAAAGCCACAGAATTAGGACCCCACAGTTGAATGCCCAGGAGTTCCTTAGTAGCTCCTATGCCTGTGGATCCTTTGGAAACAAATGCCTGTTGTAGGCACCCACTGTGTTCAGCACACTTTTATTGAGCATATACTATGTACTTATCACTGTATATGATTATATATATGTCTCCAAGTTCTGGAAGCATAATGAATGTACAGAGGACTCACTGTTTAATATGGGAGGTGAAAGGGAAGACAAATTAACTTCAGTATATATGTGTAATAGTAGGCTATATATGGTACGAAAGTATTAGAAGTTGGGATTTGATTTCATCTAGGAATAGGGAAGGATTTTTTTTTTCCTTTTTATGGCCACACTTGCTGCATATGGAAGTTCCTGGGCTAGGGGTCGAATTGGAACTACAGCTACTGGCCTATGCTCAGCCACATTAGATCCAGGCCACATCTGCAGCCTGTACTACAGCTTGCGGCAATGCCAGATCCTTAACCCACTGAGTGAAGCCAGGGATCAAATCCGTGTCCTCATGGACACTATATTGGATTCTTAACTCACTGAGTCACAACGGGCAGCAGGATTTTAAAGGCTAGAGAAACGGAAGAGGAATGGGGCATTCTGGCTCAATAAAGACACATGCAAAAGCTCAGATGTATGAAACTGCAGGGTGGGCTCTGTGAACTACAAGGAGGAATGCAAGTGGTAATAAGAGTAGCGGGGGAGTTCAGGGTTTTGTGTGTCATGTTAAAGAATCTAGGTTTTAATCCTAAGGATTCTGGAAGCCGTTGGGAGAGTTTTCAGCAGGGCAGTGAGCACATTGAGGCATTGTGTAGATGCGGTGATGACAGGCTAGAAGTAAGAACATCCCACAAGGCGAGTGGAAGAATTCAGAGGAGAGATGATAGCCTACCCCACAGCAGTGCCAGCGAGGATGGAAGCGGGGAGACATTTAGGAGGTTAAATCAAAAGAGTTTTGTCCTTTACCAGAAGTGGGGAGTTTCTTACTGATGGTCGTTGAAAGGTGCCATTAACTGAGGGAGACAACCAGGAAGGTGCAGAAAGGGTGAGTTGGAAATACAGTGAGTTCAGCTCTGGACATATTGAGGGTGAGATAACGGTGGTGTTTTTAAGTGGAGATGTCCTGTAGGCTTTGGGCTCATGGCTCTGGGATGTTGCAGAGGGAGAGAGATTTTGGGGCAGTTGTCATAGAGGGGATGGTTGGAATAGGAGAGTAAGGAGATCATTTGAAGTGGGAAAACCCTTGAGTGGAGGAGGGGAGCAAGATGTTAGACAGCAGAAAGAGTTAGCCAGAAGGGAGGACACACAGTAGGGCTGGGCAGAGAGGCTGAAAAGCTCGCATTTCAGAAAGCAGGGAAGGAAAGTTGTTGGGAAGAAGGCAGTGGTTAACGACAAAAAGTTCACAAAAAGGTCAAATGTGACAAGGACAGAACATTTACCATTGGATTTTCATCACTAGCTATGGTTGCCTTAAGCAGAGCAGTTTCAGAGGAGTGAGGTTAACTGGAGGAGCATATGGGGTGGGAGAAAGGGGAGGCCCGGTGAGTGGATTCCTCTTTAGGGGAGCCTGGATGATACGGGAAGGAGAGGGAGGAATGGAGGGAGGGTCATGTTTTGTGATAAGAGGTTTTTTTTTTTTTTTTTTTCCCCCTGTTTATGGCATGTGGAAGTACCTGGGCCAGGGATTGAACCTGTGCCACAGTAGTGACAACACTGGGTCCTTACCTGTTGAGCCACCAGGGAACTCCAAAAGATTTGTTTACTGACTGTGAGAAATGGATCAATAGTGAGGCGGAAGAGAAAGATACAGGAGAGAGAAAAAATGACCAAGGCAGTGCTATTCCAGACAGAGGGAGAAGAGGACAGGAAAAGGATAAGCAGAGGTGGGCAGATCGATCCTGAACAAGAGGCGAGAGTCAGCAGATACGTGGGGGCACCGACATAGCTCTGTCTGTAGGAGGATGGCAGTGGGAATCTGGGAGAGTGTGTACTTACTAGTCATGGTTTTTTTTTTTTTTTTGTCTTTTTGCCTTTTCGAGGGCCGCTCCCTTGGCATGTGGAGGTTCCCAGGCTAGGGGTCTAATTGGAGCTGTAGCCGCCAGCCTACGCCATAGCCATAGCAATGCGGGATCCGAGCCTCGGCTGCGACCTACACCACAGCTCACGGCAACGCCGGATCATTAACCCACTGAGCAAGGGCAGGGACCGAACCCGCAACCTCATGGTTCCTAGTCGGATTCATTAACCACTGAGCCATGACAGGAACTCCACCACTAGTCATGGTTTTTTAAATGGAGTCTTGGAGAGCAGAGGAGTAATATCTAGTAATGTCTAGTATCTAGAACACTTAATGGAAATCCCAAAACTACTGATCTGGTAGTATTTCAGATCATGAAAGTTTCTTTTTTTTTTTTTTTTCCTCCAAATTGTGGTTTCCCTTCTCTCTTTCTCTTTGTGCTATTATGATGCATTTTAAAAACTTCCTAGATGGAGTTCCCTTCGTGGCTCAGCAGTTAATGAACCCAAGTAGTATCCATGAGGATGTGGGTTCAATCCCTGACCTTGCTCAGTGGGTTAAGGATCTGGACTTGCCGTGAGCTGTGGTGTAGGTTGCAGTCATGGCTCGGATCTGGCGTTGCTGTGGCTGTACCATAGGCTGGCAGCTGTAGCTCCGATTTGACCCCAGCCTGGGAACCTCCATGTGCTGAGGGTGCGGCCCTAAAAACAACAACAAAAACAAACCAACAAAAGGTTATAGAAAAAAAATCTAATAAATAATCATACTTTATTATCAGTTTCAGTTTCGTTAATGTTTTGTTGATGAACTCATACACGTATTTATCTAGTTGTATTCAATGTTTGTGTTCTATTTTGTGTCCAGCTTTTTTCATTTAACATCATTTCCTATATAGTTTTATGTATTTCCACCCTAGGTATTTGTTATTATTTTCTATTGCTATGTCCCAGTTGTTGCGCCTTTGAATTGTTTCAACTTTTTGCTGACTAGTACTACTGTGAACATATTGGCACAAACTCCTTTTTCTTTTAGGTGACCCCTAGCCAAATGTAATGTGCAGCTTTGGAGCTCTTGCTACATATCTTTTTTTTTTTTTTTTTTCCAAGGGCCACACCTGCGGCATGTGGAGATTCCCAGACTAGGGGTCTAATTGGAGCTGTAGCCACTGGCCTATGCCAGAGGCACAGCAATGCCAGATCCAAGCCGCATCTATGACCTACACCACAGCTCATGGCAACACCAGATCCTTAACCCACTGAGTGAGGCCAGGGATCGAACCTGCAACCTCATGGATACTAGTTAGGCTGTTAACCCCCTGAGCCACAATGGGAACTCCACAGAGGGCCTTCTGAGTGGTAGCAGTGGTGTGGAAGGCTGTGATAGCCACTTGAAACTGAGGAATGCGTGTTTTCTCTGGTTGGCGGACTCTGCGTGGAGGCTGGAGTTTAGAATATCAGCAGAATGGCTTCAGTTGCCCTAAGACGTGTACTTGGGGTCTCTGACACTTTTTTTTTTACAAGGAATCCAGTTTTCCACCTTCCTTATCTGAAGTGTTTACAAGTAAAGTAGACCTTGAAAAGCTGACATTTAGTGTGTTTTTCTGGGTAAAGTCGCAGATGTTGAAGGTGTGGATAATAAGCAAATGTCAGACAAGTATAGTGCTGTCTAATACCATTAATGGTCAAGCAAGTTCTGGCCGCATCTCTGTCCTGAGCCTACTCTGTTATCCTTTCTTTTTTTTTTTGTCTTTGTCTTTTCTGTCTTTTTAGGGCCACACCCATGCCACATGGATGTTCCCAGGCTAGGGGTCTAATTAGAGCTGTTGCCGCTGGCCTACACCACAGCCATAGCAACACCAGATCTGAGCTGTGTCTGTGACCTACACCACAGCTCATGGCAATGCCAAATCCTTAACACACTGAGCGAGGCCAGGGATCGAACCTGCAACCTCATGGTCCTAGTCAAATTCATTTCCGCTGCTCCACGGCGGGAACTCCATACTCTGTTTTCCTTGATCCTGGCCTTTTTACAGGTTGGACAAGGACTGCCTCTTAGAACTATTCCCAATTAAGTACTTTTTGCTTCCTGCCCCAGATTGGTATGTAGCTCTGGGCTAAATACCTGCTTTACTCCACCCGAGAGGTGGCTGGACCTCTGATGGGTGAGACATTTCCTGGACAGTTTCTCATCTGGAAAGGGCTGTGAGGAACACACAGCAGGTGTTTGGTTCAGGAGAAGTTGTTACTTGACTTGTTTCTCAGAGAGGTGTAGGGGAAAAAAACAGACCTTGGGGAGAGAGGTCTGAGTTTGAGTTATTGTTTTGTCACTTTGGAACTAAGTAACCTTGGGCAGGGCACTTGTCTTCCCTTTAGTTCTTCATTTGTGAAATGAGTTGTCGAGATGCTCTGAAGATAGACTAAAAGAGTTCACTAACTCCAAGGCACTATATAAATATTGCTTGTTAGTTTTCTGGTGAATTGCTCTCCTCTAGATACTTCTGATCCTGCAAGTGCTTCAATTTTTTGATGGAATTCTAGTCATTTATTGATAATGATGATTATAATCACAGCTGACATTTATTGAATGCCTATTCCACATGTTATCCCAGCTTCTTCACTTAATCTCTCTGAACCTCAGTTTCCTTATCTGTAAAAGGTGAATAATGCTAATACCTATCTCATGACCCAGGTGGGGATTAAATGAACCAAATTAGCACAATGTCTAACACATTTAATAAGCACTCAACAAGTATGGAATCATAAACATTATCCCATTTAATTCTCACTGCCCTATGAAATAAGTAGTGCTGTTATCCCTATTTGATGGATGAAGCATTTGTGGACCCAGATTAGTGACTGCTGTAGGTCACCCAGCTAATGATTTGCAGTGAGGATTCAATCTGAAGCCAATTATTTGGTCCACTAGGGACCTTTTAGTGGGATCATCTGTGTTGTGTGGCCACAACCAAATAATTTTGGTATCCAGGAAGATTCATTTCAAGTCAGCAACAATTTGGTGTTTGTTATTTACCAGGTGATATCACAGCTGCTGTGGGTGAAGGCAAAGACAGACATGAGAGTTCATACTGTTAATTCCTAATATTAACCACTAGTCCTTCTTTTCCCTGGTTTAGGCCCCCAGTCTTCTCTTTGCCCAGCACATCCTTAGGAACTGTGTGATTTCCTCCATCTCTGCCCCAGCCATTATTTCCTCCATTTGACCTCTACCTGCCCTCTGCAGGAGGGCCTTCAGAGCTGGTCCATTGCTCAGCTCTTCTGAGTCATGCTTACTATGAGACTTTGTGGGCTAATGCCACCTTCCTTTATTATCTGTCACAGCAGCTGCCACACATTACACAGGTGTATATTACTCTATTGGTTTAACCCATCACATACAGGTGCTGGGCAACAAAGCCTGCTCCACCCTTATGCTGAAAGTCCTGTGAGGGCAGGGACCAAATCTCTTCCTCTGTTTGTAATCCCTCCTCTCTCACAAAGAGAAAACAATGTCTATACCTAGCACTTAACTAAAGAAGGTAGTGGTGTGGCCTCCCTAAGGGGCAGGAGATGCCAGTTAGGAGAGCAGGCAGGATTCTAAATAGGTGGATGAAGCCACAGGCTCCTAAGAACACCAAAGGAAGGCTAAGTACAGTGTCCATGTGTATAACACCTTTTGCTTTTCAACTAATCTTTTATTTATTTATTTATTTATTTATAAATTTTATTTATTTTTTGTCTTTTTGCCATTTCTTGGGCCGCTCCCGTGGCATATGGGAGGTTCCCAGGCCAGGGGTCTAATTGGAGCTGTAGCTGCCAGCCTACGCCATAGCCATAGCAACGCGGGATCCGAGCCTCGGCTGCGACCTACACCACAGCTCACGGCAACGCCGGATCATTAACCCACTGAGCAAGGGCAGGGACCAAACCCGCAACCTCATGGTTCCTAGTCGGATTCATTAACCACTGCGCCACGACAGGAACTCCCTCAACTAATCTTTTATTTTTTCATATGTATGGCCCTCACTAAGCTATCCTTATGCAGATAGGGACCTGACTTACTTTTGATTGTGGTGGAACTTACTATAGAGGTTACGTAATTGTGAGAGGCCAGTGGGAATAACATAACCGGACTTTATTCTCATTTGACCTTCAGACCAAGCTAGTGGAGGAAGCATTGACTGGTCCTATGACTCTGGCATCAAATACTCATTTGCCTTTGAGCTGAGAGAAGCAGGTCAATATGACTTCCTCCTGCCGGCCAATCAGATCTTACCCATAGCGGAAGAGACCTGGCTTGGCTTGAAGGCAATCCTAGGGCATGTGTGAGACCACCCCTATTAGGGTTCTGGGGGATAAACACCATTAAAAGCTCTTTGATGTGAAGCAAAGTTGGGTTGTGATTATTCCTTTTTCTAATCATAATCTTGGAGCATTATTTCTTTGATTTATGTTCCCCTAAAACATAGCAAACCACTAAGCTACACCCTTTTTATCTTTTTTTTTTTTAAATCCCATATTGAGCAAAATGCTCCCAAAACCTTTAAAAAAATAAAAAAATATGATAAAATGTATTTCATGAAATTTATATTGTGTACAATTCAGTGGGATTAAGTACATTCACAATGTTGTGCAATCATCACCACCGCCCATCTTCAGAAATTTCCTTTTTAAAAATTTTTTTAATAATTTTTATTTTTTCCATTATAGCTGATTTACAGTGTTCTGTCAGTTTTCTGCTGTACAGCAAGGTGACCTAGTCACACATACATGTATAATTTTTTTTTTCACATTATCATGCTCCATCATAAGTGACTGACTAGATATGCAGTCACTAGATATACAGTGATATGCAGCAGGATCTCATTGCTTATCCATTCCAAAGGCAATCCCACTCCCTCTCCCTTAGCGACCACAAGCCTTTTCTCCATGTCCATGGTTTTCTTTTCTGTGGAAAGATTCATTTGTGCCATATATTAGTTCCAGATATGTGATATCATATGGTATTTGTCTTTTTCTGACTTACTTCACTTAGTATGAGAGTCTCTAGTTCCACCCATGTTGCTGCAAAAGGCATTATTTTGTTCTGTGTTATAGCTGAGTAGTATTCCATTGTGTGTATATACCACATCTTCTTACTCCATTCATCTGTTGATGGACATCCAGGTTGTTTCCATGTCTTGGCTATTGTCAATAGTGCTGCAGTGGACATGCAGATGCATGTGTCCTTTTCAAGAAAAGTTTTATCCAGATACATCTTCAGAAATTTTCTATCATCCCAAACAGAAATTCTGTACCCATTAAGCAATAGCTCCCTGTTCTCCCTCCCTCCAGCCCCTTTTCTACTTTCTATGAATTTGCCTATTCTTGGTACCATGTATAAATGGAATCATATAATGGCTTATTTCACTTAGTTTAATGTTTTCAAGATTCACTGATGTGGCATGTGTCTGCTCCTTCATCTTAAAGTAGCATTTTAACTGTAGAAAGGGAACTTTCAAATTTATTTATTTTCAATAAATACTAGTTAAGCAACTACGGTGTGCCAAGCATCATGCTAGGTGCTGTATCCTCTAGATGCGTTGTTGCCTTTTGCTTTTCCATTTCTGGTATGCTGCATTATAAAAACTAGTGGAGACCCAAACCAGTAACACTCCTTCTTCCTGGTTGCCTTGTCAAGTCTGGGTCTCAGATTCTACAGTTTCTCTTCAGACATTCATTTCCATTGGGGATTTAGATTTTCTTCATGTTGATGGCTTTCCCTGGAAAAAGGGTGGGAAATGAATTTCAGTTTGCCTAGAATTTTGGTTACTTGGTTCTTTTTTTTTTTTTTTTTTTTTTTTGTCTTTTGTCTTTTGTTGTTGTTGTTGTTGTTGCTATTTCTTGGGCCGCTCCCGCGGCATATGGAGGTTCCCAGGCTAGGGGTTGAATTGGAGCTGTAGCCACCGGCCTACGCCAGAGCCACAGCAACGCGGGATCCGAGCCGTGTCTGCAACCTACACCACAGCTCACGGCAACGCCGGATCATTAACCCGCTGAGCAAGGGCAGGGACCGAACCCGCAACCTCATGGTTCCTAGTCGGATTCGTCAACCACTGCGCCACGACGGGAACTCCATGGTTACTTGATTCTTTAGTTCATATTTCTTGCAGATTCAGGTCTCAGCTTTTTTTGTTACTAATTTCAAAGCTGAAATCTATCTTGGTGAAGTGAAGTGTTGGAAGGACAAAAGAGCCTGATAGAGGCCCCCCAGCTCTACAACTTCTGACAAATACCCTTGCTGAACAAACCTTAGATAGGTTTCCCTGAGTCCTCTTTCCCACTAGGCCTTTTCCTTGGGCCTTCAGCCAGTCTTAGCAGAGAATCCTGCTAAGTCATCCCCAGTCCTTGATATCTGATCAGTTCCTCATCCTCCACCATTGATGTCTAAGACCTTTTTTTTTTTTTTGGTCTTTTTAGGCATATGGAGGTTCCCAGGCTAGGGATTGAATTGGAGCTACAGCTGCCAGCCTACGCCAGAGCCACAGCAACAGCAAATCTGAGCCAAATCTGCCACCTACACCACAGCTCACGGCAACACTGGATCCTTAACTCACTGAGAAAGGCCAGGGATCGAACCTGCAACCTCATGGTTCCTTGTTGGATTGGTTTTTGCTGCGCCATGATGGGAACTCCGATGTCTAAGTCCTTGACCTGTCTTTAGCGAGAATTCTGTTAGGCCAATTAAGCAAGAATCTCCCCGTTCTTTGATGTCTCCTCTTAACAATTTTCTATCTTCTGACCCCCTTGTTCTGCTGTCTTTACTGTATTCAAAATTGAACACAGTTACTCCTATTTTATGACCCCTGTTGTAGTAATCTTGAATAAAGTCTTCCTTATAGTTGTAACAAATGTAAGAATAATATTCCTTTAACACTCTCAATCATAACCCTTTGTTGAACCCAATCCCCTTGAGTAAGTTCAGTAAGTATGTTGACAGTGGGGACAGTGGAGTGGGGGGGACTTGTGGGATTTGGGCCTTCTATGAGAGACTGAAAGGCCCTGGAGTCCTTGAAGGAGCTGTGGAAATCGTGAGTGTCTTCCATTTGTTCTGCTGTGATTTGGTGGAAAGGACACCAGACTCAGAGTCTAGTAAATGGAAGGAAGTCTTATTATTAATAATTCCTTTACCTTTAGCTCAGATTCCAAGGAAAATGGATAATTTATTCAGACTAACATATTCTTCTTATGCCATTTACTTCATGTAGTTCTACCTTTTTTTTGTGTGTGTGGAATCATAAGAATTAGGTGTTCGATTCATAACAGAAGCTACAAATTTTCATCAAGACTTGTCACCAGAGAAGAGTTTGTCAAGTGTGTGAAGTATGTAGTCTTGGAGTTGGCTTGGGGTTTCCTTCTTTCTTGCCTTTTTAGGTCCACACCCAAGGCATATGGAAGGCCAGGGGTCAAATTGGAGCTACAGCCACTAACCTACACCACAGCCACAGCAACGCGGGATCTGAGCCGAATCTGTGACCTACACCAAAGCTCACAGCAACACCAGATCCTTAACCCACTGAGTGAGGCCAGGGATTGAACTTGAATCCGCATGGATCCTAGTTGGGTTTGTTAACCACTGAACCATGAAGGGAACTTTGATGGGCTTCCTTCCTTCCTTCCTTTCCTTCTTTTCCTTCTTTTCCTTCTTAGTGTTTTTTTTTTTTTTTTTTTTTTTTTTTTTTTTTAGGGCCACACTCTCTGCATATAGAAGTTCCCAGGCTAGGGGTTGAATTGGAGCTACAGCTGCCAGCCTACACCACAGCCACAGCAACACGGCATCTGAGTCGCATCTGCGACCTACACCACAGCTCATGGCAACGCCAGATCCTTAATCCACTGAGCAAGGCCAGGTATCAAACTCACATCCTCATGGTTCGTTAACCACTGAGCCACAAAGGAAACTCCCATCTTTCTGTCTTTTTACTCTAGAGGTAATTTCATCTCAGGTTTACAGTTTTGCTTCTTCAGTCAGTGTAAATTATCAGTATAAATTCTATCTAGCACTGTGGGACTTTCCTGTTTACTAAAAAAACACTATTTAAATACCAAGTGATGAGCAATACAGCACTCTTGGCACAGACTTTTCCAGCCAGAGGAGCAAGTTCCTGACTTTGTAAATCAAGAGGCTTGGCCTCTATCATTCAAAAGGAATGGAAGAGGCATCAGTAGGGGCCCACCTGTTGTACTGTCAGAGTTGCAAGAGTGCTTGGGAATCACATTAGCATTTTTGAGGACATGAGTCTGCATCAGAGTCCTTATAAATACAGCCTGACTCAGCCACTCTTTGACTGACACCCTTGGGACATGAAGTGGATACTGTTCTTTGGGGCCCTTATTGGGTCTGGCATCTGTGGCCGAGAAAAGTTTTTTGGGTAAGTTCCTTTTGGACTTAATATTATTATTACTTGGTTAGTTCGAGATATAGGAACCAGATGGATTTGGAAATGAATAGCTGATTATTCTTCAAGTGGTATGGTGTTGGGAAGGAAGACCTGGGCTCCTGTTTCGGCTCTGCCCCTGTATCATTTTGGACCAATTACTACTCTCTCAGGCTCAGTTTTATCTGTGATATCAGGACTAGGTCTCTGCAGTCCCTCCCCAGGTCCCTAATTCATGCTTGTTCTTTCCCCTCCTAGTTTTTTTTTTTTTTTTTTTTTTTTTTTTTTTTTTTTGGTCTTTTTGTCTTTTGTTGTTGTTGTTGTTATTGTTGCTATTTCTTGGGCCGCTCCCGCGGCATATGGAGGTTCCCAGGCTAGGGGTTGAATCGGAGCTGTAGCCACCGGCCTACGCCAGAGCCACAGCAACGCGGGATCCGAGCCACGTCTGCAACCTACACCACAGCTCATGGCAACGCCGGATCGTTAACCCACTGAGCAAGGGCAGGGACCGAACCTGCAACCTCATGGTTCCTAGTCGGATTCGTTAACCACTGCGCCACGACGGGAACTTCCCCTCCTAGTTTTTATTTGTAAGGTCAGTTCTAGGCATCTCCTACTTTCTTACTCTTTTTATTATGCACTGCTAAGAATTACCAGAAATTATTTCTAATTTCAACCATACTTAAAGGAAAACCTGGGTCTTGGATTTTGACTCCACCTCTTTGTTAACGGTGAAGGTTCAGTAGCGCAGAGCTTTCTTATCAGTATTTGGCACATGGAGATTTTGATGGGTCTTGCCTAGCCTTCGCTATGAAAATGGACATACAAGGATACGCTTTGTGTATGTGTGTGTGCATGCACACACATGCTTCACACAGAATTCTTTGCAGTCTGCAAAGGATGGGACATTTGGGAGGTAGGAGAGATGAAAGGATGCCACGGTACCCTGCTAGAAGATTGAATTCTAGTAACTCATTACTGCATAATGCTTTGCCATTTGCAAAGAGCTTTCATGTACATTATCTTTTGGATCACACAACTCTGCCAGGCAGGGATATTATTTTCCTCAATTTAAACATGAAAAAAATTCAGCCTTAGAAAAGTTAAGGAACCTGCCCAAGGCCATTTAGCTGGTAAGCAGGGGAGCTGGAACTCTGAATGCAAAACCCATATGCTTTTGCTATAACACAAGTTAATCTCCAGCTAGAATGCTGTATCTCCCTGATCTATCTGTAGCTGTTAGTTTACTCTCCCTTATACTATCTGGCTAAAGATTAGTTTATTGGGGTAATTACTTATTATGTATTGGGTAGTTTTTATGGTGATGACTTCTGTTTGCACCTGGTCTGTACTGCCAAATAGTTCAGAGAGCTTACGCATAGCAGGTGGTCAGGGAAGATTTTTCCACAGGCAGCTCAGTGGTAAGTGTTTCATAACTACACTTGCTGCCATGTGGGCTGAAGTGTGGAGCTCTCAGTCCCCACTGCAGCTATTCACTTGACTGAAAAATCTTGATTTCTCAGGATACAGACTTATCTTATAATGCAGCAGACCCCTGGATTAAGACAGCTGGGCCTGGTTCTGGAGTGCTAACCACATAGTGCTTGCACAGAAAGGGCTGTGTGTGTGAGCTAATTGCGGATGGTTTTAACCAATAGCTTCATCCTTACCCCCAAATCTTTTCTTGCCTCATAGTAGAGAACCAAGCAAAAGTGGTGGAATTCTTCCTGAGATCCATAGACATGTCCTAGACACCCAGCTTGGTGAACATTTAAAGAAAGGGGAAGCTGGCCTCTGAGCCTTCAAGTGGTTGGGGAAGCCAGGATTCAGATTGACTTGGAGAAAGGACGATGCTGATGGAGATGAAGATGATGGTTTCTCCCCACCAGCCATCACCACACCCCCTAGTCTCTGTTTCTTCCACCTAACTCACCTTCTCAGTCTCTTTCACTTTGCTGATGTCTTCTGTCCTGGTCTTCACTCATCTTAAGGATAGGATGGTGATTAGGGTACCTAAAGGTTCAGGGCAAGATAACAAGAAGATAGTTGCAGAACTTGTAGCATCAGCAGTAAGATAGGCATTTAAGGGTTCTGTGAAATCATCTCTTGTGGTACCTTCTAAGCTTCACTGGGCATGAAGTGAGAAAGGCACAACGAACAGGCCACCTGGCCACCCATGTGGTAAGGGGGGAAAGATAGAAGCTTAGCACCCTGGAGACTCTTGACTATTTAGAACATGGGATGAGTGTGAGAGTGAATGAGAGTAGATCACCAGTCATTGCATTGGCAGAAGCTGGCCAGCCCTGGTATTGGAGGGCTCCAGAGTTAAGAAGACCTGTAGGAACACCTACCTGAGCGGAATAGGAGGGGTGAATGTGGCAGCTTTCAAACCCCAACATGTTCCTCTTCCCAGACCAGTCATCCATTTTAAAAAGGAGCACAAGGTCTTTGGATTTCCAGATTGTAGAGATAGGTTGTATTCAGCCACTCTCACTCTCAAGAGGGCATTTTCTGAATAGAGACACACATGGTGAGGGCAAGAGAAAGGCTGCCCTTCACCTGGCACCCACTTATGTTCTCTGCGTTTCTAGGTGTTGGTGGACTTGTGTTCATGAGAATAGCGTTAGATCCTGCCACTCCACCCCCATCCCTGACCAACTTTTAGCACCATCTAAACACTGCCCCTAACTTTGCCTTCGCTGGTTGGGGAAAACCTCATGGGTGATGGTCGTTGGTCATAAAGCCTGGGTGGTAGATTGACTAAAGAAAAGAGATGGATATCCAGGCAGAGGGAATAGCAAGTGCAAAGACATAAAACACAAAGTACCTGGTGAATTTGGGATTTCAATGATGCTGGAGCCAAGAATGTATAGAAGAGGAGAGGCAGATGGGGAAAGACTCCATTCTGCACCAGTCTTTCTACCCTACCTCTCTGCCTCTACAGATGTGTCTTTATCCTTTGGAATGGGACTAATTAGTGCATTATGAAATGGGCTGTGGGTTTCATCATCAGCAGGGCCAGTTAGATTCCCTGTGTTCCATTGTCATGGGCTGTGTACAGGAATGTGAAAGTTTCTGTTGTGAAATTACTGCTTATGGAGAATTAAAGCATGTGCTATGGATGAATGTGTAGCATTTTCATATGCCTAAGAGCCCCTTATTTTTATGTTCCTCTTTTTTCTGTTCTCTCCTGTTCCTTGTCCCTCCTCTTTTTCTTTGTGATTAGTCAGTGCTAACATTACAGATGCCTTATTTTGCTAACAGAGATGTCAATGCACAGGCCCATTCCAGAACAACCGTTTTTAAGATGCCCCTTTTTTTTCTGCAGTGTTGAGGATGGGTTGTGACAGAGCATGAGTTCTGGACATGGGTCCTGGTACTCAGCCTAGAGGAAGTTTTCCCTTCTGTTTAAAACTGGCTGCTTTTGCACGGCTACTTGTCTGCAACAGGGAAGTGGTAGTTTGATTCCCCATCTTCCCAGGGCTGCAGTCCAACCCACTAGCAAGCCTGTGGCTTCTCCACTATGGCCTAAGCAGCTCCCATGCTCACCTCCCAGGACCCTGTGGAGACCGGATGAGCTGGGAAAAAGTGAGGATTTGGCACTGGCATTTCCTCCATATCTGCCACCTGCAACGGAAACAACTGTGCAGTGGACCTTGCTTCCTTGGGGCCGGACTAGCCCCCCCCCCCCCTCAAAAAAACTCCCAAAGAAAAGTTAAAGTCTGAAAGTCCATCCGGATTGAGCTGGTTTTCTGAAGAGGAGATGGTGATCTGCCACGTGAGGCTGCACGTTTAGCTCCCTGTGACAGAACCATTTTCTCTGTCAACAGGTCCTTCAGCCCACAGCCCTCTCTAGCAGCTCTTCCTGCATTCATTCGTGTCAAAGGGATGAAGCATGTGACAGTGTTGAGTAGGAATTCATTCTGGCCGTCACCTAGCAACAGCCTAATGGCTCCCCTGGCTCTCTGAACCGGCTGAGAGCACAAAAGCAGCTTTTCAGGCTTGGCCTTCTCCCACTCACACAGGACTTTGGGGGCCTCTACCCCTGCTGCTGCCTCAGGAGCTAAGTGGTGGTGTATAGGAAACAAGTGCAGGACAAACAACAAAGGGGGGCTCGGGACTGGCCGGCTCCCTTCTGGGCTCTATCAGGGCCCCCTTGGGAGGATGAATCCTTAAGTTTAGCCCCAGCACCATGCGTGTGTATAGGGTTCTGGAGGTGGAAGGGGTTGGGAGAGCACCCAGCCTCTCCCCTTTGTGCAAAGAAGAAAAATAGCTAACCTTCCAGCGATGGAAGGCTTGTTCTCTTTTCTACCTCTTTCCGGCATGGACATTCAGCCAGAGTTTCAGTCCTAGACCCTGACAGTGAAGAAGTGCTTCTTTATGTCTTGAGTTAGCTTTGCGTGTAGCTCAGGAACATTCCTTTCTGCAAAATATATATGTTTTTCATTATAAAGTAATATGACCACATTACAGAAAACAGATACGGGGGGGAAAAAGTAAGTCATCCATAATCCCATGACCCGAACATAAGCACTGTCAGCATTTGCTATATTTCTGTTGTCTGTTTTTCTTCCAATGCATCTGCTTTTTCCATACTTACAGTCATGGCATACATACAATTTTGGGTCCTGGTCTTTCACTTAATATTTCCCTTAAAGTTATACCATAAGCACTTTTTCATATTTGCCACGTAGTCTTATTTTTAATGGCTATACATTATAACCCAAGACTAGACCATTTCCGCTCATTCAGCCCTGTTATATCTGGGAGAGTAGGCTTGGGTTTTGTTTTGTTTTGCTTTGTTTTTTGCCAGCCAAAAGCTCACGATTATCTTTTGCTTTTTTTCCCCACTTTCTCCAGGGACCAAGTTTTCAGGATTAACGTCAGAAATGGAGATGAGATCAGCAAACTAAATCAGCTTGTGAATTCAGACAACTTTAAGGTACATAGTTCTCCTTAGTCCTCTTGGGTATCAATTAACCTTGGGGGGAGAAGACTCTTGCAGCACTGGTATTGCTCTTCCTGAAGAGTGTCTGTGAATAATCCTGTGTTAGTCAACTTGTGTTTACACAGTTGAGAAAGTCGGTGGGGAGAAGTACAGCGGTGCTGTCTGGGGAGATGGGAGGCCTCAGCAGAGAGCCCCATCATTCTCTCTGCTGTGGACATATTACTTGCTGCACTTTGCCAGGTATTGCCTGCTGGGAAACTGAACCAGATACAATTGTGAAATGGCTTAAGTTTTCCCTGTGTGGAACCCAGCCCCTCAGGGATCACCCAGGCTTTTGGCAATTGTTCTAGAAGAATGAACTCATTGTGCCTTTTACCTGAACTGTCCTATAACCCGGGTTTTATTTCTGTTTTCTTCAGCTCAACTTCTGGAAATATCCTTCTACCTTTGGTCGTCCTGTGGATGTCCTGGTTCCTTCTGTCAATCTGCAGCCAGTCAAATCCTTTCTGAAGTCCCAGGGGTTAGAATACTCGGTGACTATTGAAGACCTGCAGGTGGGCAGGCCAAGGTCCCTCACTGGTCTTGCATAGGACTAAGCAGCCAGAGTGGACTGACTTGAGGCATTTTCAAGTACTGGTCTTACCCTTCTTCATGTAACAAATGAAGACACTGAGGCTTATGAAAGTAAAGTACAGTGATTTGTTAGAGTCTGTTGTACTGGAAAGGGCTAGGAAACCAGTCAAATCTGGATCCAAGTCCTGGTTTTGTTAACTGCTAGCTGTGTGACTTTGGATAAGCTGTTAACCTCTTGAGACACTTTCTTCACTGGTAAAATGGTAATAGTTATACCTACTTCATAGGATTTATTGAGAAGATTAAGTGGTTAAATGTACATAAAATATCTAATAGTGCCTGGTATGTCATAGATGCCCCAGAAATATTAAGTCTCTCTCCCTTTTCTTGTTTGAAGTCAGGAGGAAGGACAGCATGTGGTGGGTAGAAGAAGGTGGGACGCTGGTGGGGAGGTGCTAAATAGCATCCTTTGAGAAAGGGAGTATGTCACCAGTAGCCCCCAGCGGAGGGAACATCACTGCCCCAGCCAGACACCAGCCTCACAAGCTGTGTCTGAACAGCAGGACAGTGTCTGGCTCATGTTCTCTCCTTTACCGAGGTGGGTTGTGGACTAATTGGTGATTTGGCCTGGGAGTTTCCTGATGGCGTGAGCAGCTGTGAGCTTATTAATCATCCTCACATGTCACAGACATCTGCCAGGAACCTTCAAAGTATGAGTAGTTATAAGAATTTCTTTGTTTCTGAATGGTTTCCCAAGCTGGGTAGTTCAGAGACGCTGGATACCAGAATGCGGACTGATGTCTAGAAAATTTGTAGTAAAGAATAACCAGATAGCACATATGCTGCTTCAGGGAGTAAGTGGCTTTTGAATGAGGTGATGTACATTGAACTCCAAGAAGTAAGATTTTATAGATATGTGGAAGAAACCTGGCCTCCTTTTCCACCTTGACATTTGTGTTTCTTGATATGTGTGCTGAGGGTGCTGCCATCTTGGCCAGCCCATGTCCCAAGACGTGAACCTCCATCCCCAGTGGGTCACTTTGTAATGTTGCCATGTCGGTTTTAGGCCCTTTTAGATAATGAAGATGAAGAAATGCAACACAATAAAGGTCAAGAACGGAGCAGTAATAACTTCAACTATGGAGCCTACCATTCCCTGGAAGCTGTAAGTATTTCAGAGCAGGTTAAGATCAAGGTCACTGGCCTCTTGAGTTTTATAACCCCTCTTGTTTCTTCCAGGAGATATTAGTTCCTATGACAATACCCCTACACTGAGAGGTTAAAATGTGTGCACTTCAATTTCTTTCTAATTCTTGGGTTATTTATCTCCCACTAGCACCTAAGAGCATAGGGAAACACAAAGCAAACATTTTCTCCTGCGTGCATCCTTCCTTTCTTAAGCAACCTCTCAAAGAAAACCATGAAATAATTGCAGTCATTTCCAGTCCTTGTAATTCAGCCTTCTTCTATCCCACCATAATCCCTGTATTTTATTTACCCAGATTAAAATGTTACTTATTCCAGGCAACTAGGCAAGTGATTATTTCCAACGTTAACCAGATATTTCCACTCATTTATCATGACTACTTATAGCAGATATTTATTTCATAAAGCATTTTGGTGCTGTGTTTAGTTAGAAATCACTTATATAGATGACTGACTTTCAAGGTAAGCCAGCCCTTCAGATAAGAAACATGGAGCAGAATACTTTAATATTGGAATTTGAGGAACCAAGAGGGACTGGAATGGAACTGAATCACATAGTATACAGTTTTCTTAAGTCCCTCAATGTCTTCTTCCTTAGTCCGGAAACTCCGCTAGCTCAGGAACACACCCCAAATCTAAATTGGTATTCTCCTTCCTGGATATATGTTGGGTATATGTTGGTCCTTATATCTAAAGATAGAGTTCCCGGCATGCTTTCTATGAGGCATATACTTCGAATTTTTTTTTTTTCTCGATGAAAGTTTTTTTCAAAGTTTGACTAGCTAGTTCCACTTCTTTCCCAGGATTGTCAGTAGCTTTGTTTATTGTGTACACTTCCAGCTGCACTGCCCCTTGATCCTTCTTGTAACCAAAGACAGACATCTGCAAAACAGCTGGATATAAAGTTAGGAGTTCAGTCCAGGGCCGTGGATGAAAGCAGAGCTGAGGACCCACACAGGGCTCACACCCATGACGTTAGCTTTGCTAATATGAGACGCTCTCTAGCTGAGCTAACCAGTTGCAAATGTCACCCAAGACTCTGGAAACTCCATCCCGTCATCTACCTGCTGCATACAGGAGCCTCACGTTCCCATCCACTCACTTTTTTTTTTTTTTTTTTTTTTTTTTTTTTTTTTTTTTTTTTTTTTTTTTTCTGTCTTTTGTTGTTGTTGTTGTTGTTGCCATTTCTTGGGCCGCTTCCGCGGCATGTGGAGGTTCCCAGGCTAGGGGTTGAATCGGAGCTGTAGCCACCGGCCTACGCCAGAGCCACAGCAACTCGGGATCAGAGCCGCGTCTGCAACCTACACCACAGCTCACAGCAATGCCGGATCGTTAACCCACTGAGCAAGGGCAGGGACCGAACCTGCAACCTCATGGTTCCTAGTCGGATTCGTTAACCACTGCACCACGACGGGAACTCCCCATCCACTCACTTTTGTTCTCTGGCTTTAGGTGTCAGTGTCCTCTGGCTCACAGCTATCTCTTGTTCTTGCAAGGCCTTTAGCTGTGGATTGGTGTACCATCTCCCTCCTGACTTGTTCATTTTCAGTTCTTTCTAAAAACAGCTTTTAAGAGCTCATCTCCCACAACCACTTAGGCCTTCTTAGGTCTCTATAGGGAATGTCATGTTTGTGTGTGCCATGGTTTCTAGTTTCACACCCTTTGTGTGTATGGTTATAGTTGCTGTTATTTTTGTCAGTTTTGTGGGTGACTTTTCTCCTGATGTTGGCAGCATGAATTTGGATCCCGCATCTGGAGACAGCTTAGTGTTTTAATTTTATACTAGGTGAGTGTTTCCCCTTATGGCTCAGGCCAGACATTCAGCTTTTGCTACTCTGTCAGCATTGGCGGGTAGAGTTTCCAAACCCCTTTCATGGCCAGAATTACCAGTTCCCAGCTCTCAAGTTCCAGCTTCTTGCCCTACACAGGGTGCAATGCCCTCTTCTCCTATTCCTGGTTGCTGTAAACGCTCAGTGCTGAAGGCCTTATAGCTGGTTCCGGGCTGCATCTTCTGCCTTCCACGCTGCTAGCTTAGCTTTGATCCCTCTTTACTTCTGGCACCCACAGTTTTTTTCCTTTTTTGGCTTGGAATCATTTTCATTGTATTTTATCTGGTTTGCCTATATATTTAGGAGGTGATTTCTTGTTTCTGTTCGGTCTCCCATATTGGCTGCAAGTCTTATAAATCCTTTAAGCTTGATTTCACTCTATATTGATTGCACGTTTCCCTTCTCTGTGAAGCTGCTTATTTTGGTTTTAAGGTCCAAATAAAAATTTGTTTATTTCCTTCTTTTGACCCTTAAAAGGTTTGAACAACTAAGGTGGATGAACTCTATTTAAATCAAAATTTTTTTTTTAACTGAAAGCAAACGGAAACATTCATCGTCATGATTTATACAGCTCTTGCCTTCTCAAAGCCTTTAGAAGACTCATTTATTATTATTGTTTTTTTTGGGGGGGTCACTGTACCCACTATATGGATCTAACCTGCACTTCTGCAGTGACTAGAGCTGCTGCAGTCGGGTTCTTAACCCACTGCGCCACCGTGAGAACTCTTACTTATGTTTATTATTAATGCAATGATTTTTGTTTCTATTTTTTTGTTTCATAGTGTACATAATATATTTGTTTGGTATTATGTATATTTGTGATGTATGTTGATTTTTTTTAACTGATGTAGAAAGTGATCAAAAAAGTTTGGAGAGCAATGCTTTCAAAGAACCTTCTCTAAATGGGGCCCTTGCTGATGATCCAGCCTTGTATGGTGCAAAGGGCCACAGTGTTGGAGCAGTATCTGCACAAGTCTCTCTACCCTAGTTTAATAGAATATACTTTTGTGGGCAAATAAAATGTGCTTTTTTTCCTAGAAAACTAAAAATGGATTCTTTAGGCAGCTCCTTAAGAACAAACATTCCGTGCCGATAATATTGTCAACCCCAAGGTTAGAGGACTGTAAGAAATCATTGAGGTCAAGATAAAGTTCACAGATACCCACCCAGAGCTGAACAGAATTTAATTTAATTAATTTATTTATTTAGGGTTGCACCTGCAGCATATGCAAGTTCCTAGGCTAGTGGTCAAATTGGAGCTGCAGCTGCTGGCCTTTGCCACAGCCACCACAACACCAGATCCAAGCCACCTCGTCTGTGACCTACATCACAGCTTGTGGCAACACTGGATCCTTAACCCACTGAGTGAGGCCAGGGATCAAAGCCACATCCTCATGGATACTAGTTGGGTTTGTTTCTGAGCCACAGTGGGAACTCCCTGAACAAAATTTTAAAATGCCTCTCTTTTACTTTTTCACCCTTCAGATTTACCATGAGATGGAAAGCATTGCCAGAGATTTTCCTAACTTGGCGAGCCGGGTGAAGATTGGGCATTCATTTGAAAACCGGTCCATGTATGTACTGAAGGTAAGGCCCATGTACTTTGAAGGGCCTGACTGGACTCAGGCTCTTGGTTCCTTGTGTCCAGGACTCAGCCCTCACGCCTCTTGAAAGAGGCAGCTTTGTAGGACCTCCTTGATTTTAGGGAGAGGCTGATGTTGGGAGACATCTACCTGGGTTCAAATTTGGTCTGCCAAAGGGTCTCTTGCTTGTGCCTAATGTGTATGGGGGGAGTTAGAAAGCGCACAACCCCATTCCAAATTTTGGCCAAAAGGCAGGATCAAGAAAAAGCAGCAGATGGTTAAAGTGCACAGATTGGCTGCTTTCGCCTCCATTCCCATCTTTCCCCCAACAAATTGGGGTCAGTCTACAAATTCTGTTCTGCTTTTTAGGGGTGCTTATTGGAAAAGCAATCTAGGAAGCTAATTTTAGGGTTGATAGAATTTTAAAGCCAGGTCTATATGATCCTTGGCTGTGCAAAGTTCTAATTTCCAGATATTTATAACAGATTTCAGCTCTGTATTGGCAAAAGAGGTAGAGAATTTATGGCCATGACATAAATTATATAAATAATCCAGCCAAAAGAGTAAAAAGGAATTTGGAGATACAAACCATGGAACGGCTGATGGTGCCTTAGCCTTAGCTCTGTACAAGCCCTGAAGAACCCAGGCCTATAGCAATGGTGAAATTACCAGTAGGAGAAGACCTGGCATCGAGCTGTTTGCTATAAAGTAATCTACATAAATTTATATTATTTGCCAACTGATGGAGACCCTGGCTTGCTTCATTAGCACCAAGCTCTGACCCAAGGGGGCCCCACACTAAAAGGCAGCAGCCAGAATTCATTTCATGCTGTTTACAAAGAGCTATAGTGAACCCTCCCTTCTTCATTTTAAAACTGATTTCATTTATTGCATCAACTACAATAGGCTGGTTCATGCACTTTTGTGTCTCTCTCTGTTGGGGTACCATTTGAGGTCTTTCAAGAGACATAATATTATCTCTAATCACCCTGGCATTATAATTCACAATAGCAATTGTTTCCCCTTCCCATTTGCTTCAAACCCTGGAGCGGCTCAAGCTTCCCAGAGCTGCGGAGCTGCGGCTGGGCCCTGCCAGCCAACCAATTAAGCTCCCTGGTCACGGAGAAGCCTGATAAATAGATGGTGCCCTCAGGAACATTTGGTCTCTGAATGATCTTAAATGGATTAAATGAATAGGGGCGAGCTGGGAAGAGGAGAGGAGAGGTGAGGGGAGACGCGGGCGGGCAGGAGGGTCATTTTCTGGCCTCTTTTTCTTTCCACAGTTCAGCACTGGAGAAGGCAGGCCACGGCCAGCCATTTGGCTGAATGCAGGCATCCATTCCCGGGAGTGGATCTCACAGGCCACAGCAATGTGGACCTCGAGGAAGGTCATGTCGCCTGGTATTAGCCCAGAATTCTGGTGGACCCAGGGTGTCCCTGCAGTGTCCCATGTGGCTGAGCTCCTCGGACAAGTTGGGAAAGCCCTCTGCACAGATGCAGTAGGCTGGGAGTCCTTTCTGATCAGAGAAGCAAAAGATCAGAACCCACAGTCAGGCCACTGTGGCTAAATGACAAAGTACATTTGTGGCAGCGAGCAAGCTAATGAGCTACAGAAGTGGCCCCGAAACACTGACCCGTAGTGAGACCCACAGGAAAGGAGCTGGGCCTTCTCAGATAAGCTTTGCCTTCAGCCCCTTCCAGGCCCCCTAGACCCCCAGAGACCTCATGCTATCTCCATATCCCTCTGGAAAGTCTGCTTTAAGCCAGCACTGGGGGAGGATGGGTGGTGCAAGCGGAGGATCCATCTTCCCTACCCTTCGCATGGAGGCTCAGATTCCTAGTAATCACTGTGATGGGTGGCTCTCCCCTCCCATGTTCCTACCCCCTGGAAGGAATAATAGACCAGGCAGGCCAGGACTCATTGAATTTGATGTCATTAAGCAGCCAGGTTCCCCCAGGTTTGGACGTGCTTCGTGGGCTTTGCAGAGAGCTGTACCCGTGAGGGTGGCAGGGAGGCAGCAGAGGGTGGGTGCTGTTCCGGGAGCTGGGCATCTGGGGAAGAGCCACAGGCTGAGACCCAGCACCCCAGCCTGCAATGGCATTGCTGACAAGCTCGTTGTCCTGCTCAGATTGTATCTGATTATGGGAAGGATCCAGCCATCACCTCCATCTTGGAGAAAATGGATATTTTCTTGTTGCCTGTGGCCAATCCTGATGGATATGTATACACACAAACTCAAGTGAGTATTACTGACAGAAGTTAGAGTTAAGACTTGTTTGTTGAATTCCTTGCTTTGCCGCTGAATTGTTGCATGACCTTAGAGAAAACTTCTACAAAATATGAATGTTAGACGTTTCCTTGGGGACTCATTTTGTAGTCATTCTCTGAGCTGAAAGGCACCAGAGAATATTTTTTCTTAGAGAGAGTAGTCTAATGAACTCCCTGTTATGGATCTTGCACAATTATCAACACTTTACCAATCTTCTTTTCATTTCTTTCCCTCCTACACACTTTTTTCCCTGACGTATTTTAAAGCAAATTCCAGACGTCAAGTTTTATTCCATTCAAAACTTCTTTGGTATTCATCTCTGGCTGATGATAATTAAAACAACCAACAATATACCACTATCAACTGTAAAAAAATAATGGAAGTTCTTTAACATTATCTGATATCCCTAATTATTTTTAAAATTATTTTTAAAATGTCTTTGAGTCAGTTTGTTGAAATCAGAATCCAGATAAGTTCTGTATCTGCCTTTGGTTGTTATGGCTCTGCAGTTTTCTTTTTATTCTACAACAGTTCCCTCCTTCCCCCATCCCTTGCCCCCATGTATCTTTTTTTTTTTTTTTTTTTTTTTAATTTAATGGCCACACTTGCAGCATATGGAAGTTCCTGTGCCAGGGATTGAATCTGAGCTGCCACCTGCAGCAATGCTGGATCCATAACCCACTGCACTGGGCTGGGGATAGAACCTGTACATTTGCAGTGACCTGAGCTGCTGCAGTCAGATTCTTAACCCACTGTGCTATAGCTAGAATTCCTCCCACATATCTTTTATTTTTATTTTTATTTTATTTTATTTTATTTTTTTTACTTTCTAGGGCTGCACCTGTGGCATATGGAAGTTCCTACACTAGAGGTCGAATCAGAGCTGCAGCTGCTGGCCTACTGCAGCCACAGCCACAGCAACGCTGTGGGATCCAAGCTGCGTCTGTGACCTACACCATAGCTCATGGTGAGGCCGGATCCTTAACCCATTGAGCAGGGCCAGAAATTGAACCCACATCTTCATGAATACTAGTTGGGTTCATTACTGCTGAGCCACAATGGGAACTCCCTCCCACGTAGCTCTTAAAATACCATTGTTGGAGAAACCAAGTAAATTGTCCTGTAGAAGTGTCACATTCTGAATTTCCTGGGTGGCTTCTTTGTTGTGTGGCATTTAATTTATCCCCATCATCCTCTGTATTCTCTGTTCACTTGTGGTTAGATCTAGATGCTTGATTGGATTCAGGTTAATTTTTAAGGCACTGTGCCTTTTTAGTTGCTGTGTTCTCCCTGTCACATCCGTGATCCATAATGTCGATTTGTTCCTCTTTTACTGAAGCCCCAAATTTTTTCAGTGGATTTAGGTGGTGTAAGACTAGATCTTGCAATTATCAGCTTCTCATCAGGACATTTTGGAGAAGTCCTTTTTATGGAGCCAGAAGGACTAAGCCTCCTCCCTCTGGGGGATGAGAGGAGTAAGTGAGGGCTGAAACCCCAATGATCCTCCACATTTCTGGAGTTGCTTCCAGAAGTGCAGGCAGCTTGCCCCATCCATGGTGCCATCTCCAGCATAAGCCTCCAAAGAAAACCTTCACCTCTCCTGTGTTCTGACCCACCTCTGAATGTTGTTTCTTCCTTGGTGGATTTTTCAGAACCGTTTTTGGAGGAAGACACGGTCTCTCAATCCTGGAACCCACTGCATTGGTACTGATCCAAATAGAAATTGGAATGTTAGTTTTGCAGGTAAGTGAGGGGACAGTTTTTAAATCCTACTACCCCTGGGTGGCCTGGTCCACAGGACTTTGAGCTGGCAGTCGGGGAGCTGGTTTCCAGGCTAGCTCTATTGCTGGTTCATTGAGAAACTTGGGTATATCCTTTACTCTCACTATGTACTGTTTTATTATTATTATTTTTTTGTAATTTTGAAAGGGGATGACGCAGCAATTCCTGTCCTCCAGGAGAATGCTAGTATTTTAAAAACTGTTCTATCTTAAGTATACAAATACACGGGCCTACCTTAGACCCTGGTCATCCTGGCTTTTGGGCAAGTTACTGGGTGGGTGGAAGGCTCTTGGTGGCAACTCAGAAGAGCAATTAGCACTGTTACCCCAACAAGCAAGATGACATTGTGAAGATTAAACTACAGTAGTTTACCCTTAGATGTGTAAATATGAACCTCAGCCCTTTGATGTCATGGAAAGGGAAGGAGAATTAGGAGAGCTGGATTCTCAGTTCCAGCCATTTAAAAATCATCCCCACAATAGTGCCAACTATGGGCCAGGTACTTTCCCATATATTATCTTATTTATTCTTCTGACCTAGAGAGTGAGTTTTCTTATCTAAAGTGAGACAGTTAAAGCTCAGAGACAATCTCAAGAACATATGGTTGGTAAGAATTAGGATCTAAACTCACTTACCAATTCCAGATCTTGATAGTTCACTTTCACTGTTCCACAACTGTACTGATGTTTGTTTTTAATGTAATGTTTAATGTAATGGTTTGGTTTAATGTCATGGTTTTAACTCTCTTTCTTGCATAGAAATACCACACAAACCATTGGGGGAAAAATAATGTGACGTGGGAAAAGAGCTGATATAAATGTGGGAATTGAGGGCATCAGAGTTAAGTCACAAGGGGGTGGTTTCACACACACATCAGATACCTTAGGGGGCTGTATTGTGAGGTAATACAGAAGGCAATAATTCTAAATACCTGTCAAATAATCAAGAGATTTAAGCTACAACAATAGATTACTTTTGGCAGCACTTGGCCAATAAGATCTGAACCAAGAGACTCAGCTGACACCAGAATAAATGGAGTCATTTTCATTATTAATTGGTATTCATATTAATTATCTAGAATACTTATTAATTATACCTCACTGTCAAGGATGATATTAATTATTTATGACAACTGTTAGTAATACAATACAAGGTCAGCTCTGTCCATTTAAAGGAGTCCTACCAGTTTTCCTGCTCAGCTGTGGTAGATCCAACACTCTGACCACCCACTTCCACGCCCTCCCTACAATATACACACACTGTGAACCGAGTTCTCAGGGGACAGGGGCGTCCAGCAGTGGCCTACCCATACCTTCTCCCCCTCCTCTGGGTTGAGTCTCCTGCATTTCTGTTTTCTTAGCCTATGGGTTAATGTTTCTACTTGGGCCACCCCCACAGGAGAAGGAGCCAGTAACAACCCTTGCTCTGAAGTATACCACGGAGCCTATGCCAATTCAGAAGTGGAGGTGAAATCGGTGGTAGATTTCATCCAAGGACATGGGAATTTCAAATCCTTCATTGACCTGCACAGTTACTCACAGCTGCTGATGTATCCATATGGGTACACAGTCAAAAAGGCCCCAGATGCTGAAGAGTTGGTAAGTGGTGGGACTGCTGCCCACCCAGCCCTGGGTGCCACTGCAGTAGTGGTTCTTGAGTTTTATAGAGAAAGTCTAGGAGCTGGGCTTGTTTCATTAAAGGCCAGATCTTCTCTCCCTGTTCTTTGCCATGGGCCCTCAGACCTACTGGGAACAGGAAGAAGATGATGCCTCTTATTTCTGTGTTTCCTATGAGTTCTAAGAACCATGCCTGACCCCGTCTGCCCTTCTCACTCATTTTTCTGCCCAAAATGTATTGCGGACCCACTGCATGCCAAGAACTTTGTGTGGCATTGTGGTGGGCGAGTGGGAGGTACTCCTCACTTGGGTAAGGTAGAGTCTAAGTAGGGTGCAGGCCACAGCCTAGGGGTGCCCTGTGTCACATGCAGTGACTCACCCCAGGATGTGAGCAGGCACTTAGGGTGGACCAACTGGAGGGGGCTGGCATCTGCAGAGTGATTGCAGGCCCCTCTCTCTATGGTGGTTTGCTTGACTGTGCTCCTCTGCCCTGGGCCACAGGTAGCTCATAAGCCTCCTGGCACATGTAGCCCCACCCAGGGCTTATGGCTAGGCATGGGCTAGATTCTGGTCTCAAGCAGGTGCTCTGTGTAGGGCACAGCCATGCATGGCATTTCTGTCTTCACCATGGGAACACCCAACTGTTAGAAGATTTTTCTCTTGGAAGTTTCCACTGTGGTGCATCTGGCGTTGTCTCTGTGGTGGTGTGCGTTCGATCCCCAGCCTGGCACAGTGAGTTAAAGGTCTGGCATTGCTGCAGCTGTGGCATAGGTCTCAGTTGTGGCTCGGATTCGATCTCTGACCTAGGAACTTATATATGATGTGAATGTGGCCAAAAAAAAAAAAAAAAGAAATATATGTATATTTTCTCTCGAACATACTTGCCCTTTCCTTGTTCTTGAACATGACGTTCTCCTCCCTGATAGGTGAAGATGGTGGTGCTTTTTCTTGATTTATTTTTTATTTTTTATTATTATTTGTCTTTTAAGGGCTGCAGCCACAGCATATGGAAGTTCCCAAGCTGGGATCAAATTGGAGCTGAAGCTGCTGGCCTACACCACAGCCACAGCAATGTGGAATCAAGCCACATCTATGACCTACACCACAGCTCACAGCAACGCAAGATCCTTAACCCACTGAGCAAGGCCAGGGATCAAACCTGCATCCTCATGGATACTAGTCTGGTTCATTACTGCTGAGCCACAATGGGAACTCCTGCTTTTTCTTGATTTCTAATGGGCTGATGAGCAGCCCTCCAGATCTGTGAAGAGCTTGAATATGGTTCCTCCAACTTGAGTTTATAATATGAATGCTTTCAGATTGCTTATCTGGTCCTCTTCTACCTCTCTTCTTTTCCCCTTCCCCAGAATGGAAGCCAAGAGGGTATTGGAGGAATCATGCCATCTTCCTCATTTTATAGTCAGGGCTTGGTTCTGGTTGGATGGGAAAGAAGAAGGGACCAGTAGGGAACATCGGGGGTGGGGTGGGGAATCTTCCAAACTATTGTCATACGGAACGGCTGAGGAATGTCTGGCTTTGGGATCCATTCTTTCTCACTCTCCTGATTTCCTCGCTTCTAGGATGAGGTGGCAAGGCGTGCAGCCAAAGCTCTGGCTTCCCTGTCGGGCACTGAGTACCAAGTGGGTCCCACCTGCACCACTGTCTGTAAGTACTCACTGTGGTTGTTGGTTATTAGGAAACGCTTTTGGGAGTGGGGGGAACACGAATTGGAGTGGGAGAAGAGCTGCCGGCCAGCCTTCCGATGTTGTAAGTCGGCTTTTGTTGTTAATGGTGGGCGGAACTTGTGTCTAGCCTGTGTGATGATAGCTGTCTCAGGCAGCCTTTATCAGTGTCATCATCACTCTCATGCTCACTATCATGTGTCCCTGATGAGTAAAGTCCTGTCAACATGGTAGAATCTGTGACGTGAAAGATCCTGACATTTTATCAAAAATTCCTCAACCTCCTCATTCCATCCTCAAAGGAAACCCACCTTTGGCTTGGCCAGCTAAGGTGGTGGTACAGGGGACCCCCTCACCTTCCTGTCAGAAATGAGCATGTGTTGAATTAGGGGGTCCTCTTGACAATGGTTAACATTGAGCTGAAAAAACAAAAACAAAAACAAACTCTATACCAAGACTCCAGAGTTGAAGATGATCTTGCGGCTCATTACCCAAAACTCAACCTCTATTTGAGGAAATACCTTTGTTTTGGTTTCTTACTGAAGTGTTTCATCTGAGCATTTCCCTCTGTTCCTGATGAGATCCTTCTAGTTCCCTTATTCTGTGAATCTGATCTTTAAATTTTAAGATCAAATTGAAGGGCATGCTTATTCTCTCAGACCCTAGATATAAATGGGAAGCAGAAACACAAAATGTGAGGAACAAAGCTCCTTTTAAGCAAGTTCCCTTCATTTCCCTTCTGGTGCCTCCTCTATAAATAGTTTTCTAGTCCACCCTCAAAGCCCCTGCAAACTTGCTGACACTTCTTTCCTCTTCCATACTGTACCTTGCTCTCCCATCCTACCTACTTTGTCCTCAACTCGCTGTCCCCCTCAGTCTTCTTCTGTGAAGATTCTCCATCCCACCTCCCAGGTCCTCCTCTGCACTCTGGTCTCAGCACTCCTGTCTGGTTTGCATGCCACCAAGCTGCATAAAGCACTTAGCATGGTGTTGATGTTTGTGTTGCTAATTGCGACAACAATCCATTAATTATTCATGGTTTATTATTACCAGTGTTGTTGAATGGGAACTCCTCAGAATAAACGTCTCAGGAGAGGTTCTCCACCCTTTGTTTCATTAGTCAGAACTGAGTGCTATACTAAAAAGAGCTAAAGGGACTTGGCAGGAGCCTCTAAGGAGGTCCTCCCAGAAGCTCTGCAGGTTACCAGGGGCCTGCCTTTTGGGTCAGACACCGATTTAAAGAATGGTGAAGAGGAAGGGAAATGTCAAAAATATTCTTCACATGATAAAAACATTCTTCTCCCCATTATAAGCTGTGCCAAAATCTAGAGCTACTCATCATATTCCCCCAACAAAAGAGAAAGGCTCTCCTCAGCGTTGTCCAGGAAATGGAATATTTCCTACCTTTTCAAGAGCCCATCTCATGTATTTTTTTATAGGGTTTGTCTGCCCTTCTTTCTTCCCAAAAATGAAATCAATTTTTGTATTAAATACACCCCAACTCCCTAGGTTATGGTATGTACTACATAGTTGATATTTGTCCCTTCAAGTGCTGGACTTTATCTTAGATTAATCATTTTAGATGAAAATAATTCTAAAATAGATTTTCATACTTTCCTGCCTTCTTCATGGTGGCCTTCTGAATGTCAGTTGTTGTATCTTGAAGGCTCTGTGCTATATCTGACTGTTCAATCCTTATGCTTTTTAGCCTGTTTTGCTTCTTTAATTCTTTTTTTTTTTTTCTTCCTTTTTCCCTTTTTAGGGCCACATGTGCGGCATGTGAAAGTTTTCAGGCTAGGGGTTAAATTGGAGCTACAGCTGCTGTCCTATACCACAGCCACAGCAATTCAGGAACCCGAGCCGTGTCTTCAACCTACACCATCGCTTACGGCAACGCTAGATCCTTAACCCGATGAGTGAGGCCAGGGATCGAACCCACATCCTCATGGATCCTAGTCGGGTTTGTTAACCTCTAAGCCACGAAGGGAACTCCCTGCTTCTTTTATTCTTGTGCCTGCTTTTTGGAGTTTTCATGTCTGCTTCTTTAGCCACCCTTTCCCTTCTTCTTCACTGATTCTGATCCACTAAGGACTTCAAAACAAGACATAGATCGTATTAAGGATGTTCATGACAGCATTATTTATAGTCATAAAAAATTGGTAAGGGAGTTCCCATTGTGGCTCAGCGGTAATGAATCTGACTAGTAGTATCAATGAGGGCATGGGTTTGACCTCTGTCCTTGCTCAGTGGATGAAAAACCCAGCATTGCCATGAGCTGTGATGTAGGTCACAAATGGCTCGGATCTTGCATTACTGTGGCTGTGGCGTAGGCCGGCAGCTGCAGCTCCGATTTAGCCCCTAGCCTGGGAACTTCCATTTGCTGCAAGTATGGCCCTAAAAAGACAAAAAAACAAAACAAAACAAGACTGGCAAGTACCTAAATGTTCATCAGTAAGTGCTGGTTAGAAACACATTTGGTACATTCATACAATGAAACACTATGCCCTTAAATGAACAAGGTGGATCTATGTGTGCTAATAAGGAAGAATCTTCAAATGTTAATTAAAAATACAGTGTGCAGAACAGTGTTGATAGTATGTTCCTATATTTGTATTTTTTTTTTAAAGAGTAGGTAGACTTAGCAAGGACCCAAGTAAGGTGAGGTTCATGAACTCGATTGTTTTGCTCAACATAGGGCTTCTTGCCTTCTTCCTGAATTTAAAATCTGTTCTGAAATTCTTGAGCTTGCCATATAAATAACTTCTAGAAACCCCTGGTGCCGTGGTCTTTTTTTTTTAATTCAACATTTCCTTAGGGTAGAGAAAGGCTGTGGGACCTATGCAAGGATTTCAGAGAGCACAGGAGAGCCTGTTCCATAACTTCAGGAAGCATGTAATCACAGCAGAAGCAGCATCTCTGGAAAATCACAAATGGTATCATATCATGAGAAACCCCCTCAGGAACAAAGGGAGAATCAGGGATCCATATTTTCATTTAACAGACATGTATATACTGAATGGACCAGGAGTAGGTTGAAGAAAGCATGGGCTTTGTCAGATGGATCTGGGTTTAAATTCCAGCCCTGCTAGTTTCTACCTGTACTTTCTTAGATAAATTATTCATTCTGAGCCTGGATTTTCTCATCTGAAAAACAAGAACAATAATACCTACCTCACTGGTTTCTTAAAGATTAAATGAGATCATAGATGTAAGCTTTCCAGTGTGATTATTGGCTCACAGTAGATGTTCATTAAATGATAGCTGCTATCGACGACATCATTTTATTGTTTGGTATCATCTACACTTTGCACTTTGGCCAATTTCTGCCCTAGTAGAGATCAAGTGAGAAGCAGCAGGAAAACAGGCCTCTTGCCTCTCCTTAGCTTTTTGGCAAAGGGAAGTCCCAAGGGCTATGCTTCTTTCTCTCTGTGCATCAGTTATCTCTTGCAATGTAAAAAGTTATTCTAAAATTTAGCAGCTTAAAGCAATGAACGCTAATTTTCTTAAACAGTTTCTGTTGGTCAGGGACTCAAGAACAGCCTAGCTGGGTGTCTCTGGCTCAGGGTCTCTTGGAAGGTTGTAGTCCAGGTGTATTCCAGGGCTATAGTCATTTGAAGGCTTAAGGGGGCTGAGGATCTGCTTCTCAGATGGCTCGCTCAGTTACCTGGCAAGAGAGTGGTAATTATTGGCAGTGAGTTGGTCACCCCATAGACCTCTTTGTAGGGCTGCTTGAGTGAAACATGACAGCTGGCTCTCCCCAGAGCGAATGATTCAAGAGAGAGCCAAACAGAAGTCACAGTATTTGTGATGGAGCCGTGAAGGCCACACACCTTCATTCCTGTAGCCTTCTATTAGTTGCATGGGTCAGGCCAGCCCTATCCAGTGTAATAGGGCACTAAAGAGGATATGAATACCATGCGACAGGGATCATTGTGTCTGCCTAACACACTCTATGAAGATTGGCTTTGAGTGACTGAAGGAGTCTACACGGTGAGTTGGTGATAAGATGGAAATAAAGATTTAAAATTTCTTGGTTGAGACTAGTGAATACCCTCAAAGTGCAGGACAATCTGAGGATCAAGCCAAGGTTTATGTATTGTAGGCTTTTCACGAGGAACTCTGGATTGCTAAGAAACCACAGGTCAGTAGAGCTTCTGGCCCCTTCTCATCTCACCTTGAAAGGAACTAGGCTTCAAAGATGTTTTCTCTTTTGACTTAACAGATCCAGCTAGTGGGAGCAGCATTGACTGGGCATATGATAATGGCATCAAATATGCATTCACTTTTGAGTTGAGAGATACTGGGCACTATGGCTTCCTCCTGCCAGCCAACCAGATCATCCCCACTGCAGAGGAGACCTGGCTGGGGCTGAAGACCATCATGGAGCATGTGCGGGACAACCTTTACTAGATGAGGAGCCCAGCTCTATCTACATTTGTCTATCCCTGTGTACACCCACACACACACTAGGGCCACTGTCAAAGGGAGCTTGTTCCTTCACAAGTGAGTGAAGCCTCTGGCTTTGAAGAGAATGCTGGTCAGCTTCTCTCCAGCCCTATTCCTTGAAGTTGGTGCGTCCTGGTGGTGCACTGGGAGGAGCTCTCCTGTCGTCCTCTTGTATTTTGGTTCTGCCTGTTTTGTTGATCTCTTTGTGTATGTCTTTCATTCCATATAGCTAGTTGGGCAGGCCACACTTAGGGTGGCACATTTCTACCTCAGTTTTGGAACAAAAGGACTTCTGAAATGATTCTGTAGTCCATCCAGTTTAGCCACACGTGTGACCTTACTCTAGTGGGGTCCCCAAGACAAGTGCTGTGGGAGATAATGCCTTTCTTTTTTAGATCAGTTTCAAAGATGACACAGAACTTCCTTTAATTTATCTCTCTTTTTTGGACATGTATTTCTTTGAAAAATGAATCCCAAAAGGTCATCAGTATAGGTCATCCCCTCTTTTTTTTGTTTGTTTGTTTTCAGTCTGAATACAGAGTAGATCACTTTTCATCACTTGGCCCCAAAATTCCTAGCTAATATGGTCCTGATCACATTCTTCCCCTTGTTACTCAGTGTAACTGGGATCCCAGAAGGGAAACTATGTCGCTATAGGTACTGCTCACTCAGAAACCCTAGATGAAGTGGTGATCTAATAGCGGGATTGCTAAATTATCCCCATCTGTCCTAATGGGCTCACCTCCACTTTGCCTTTTGAACTTACTTCAGAGATCTTGCTCTCACCCTACTGGTCCTAAATCACTCCTCTGGCCTGGATAGTCTCACTACCCTGAGACCACATTCCTATTTTGCTGTGGTGTAACTTGTATTTCCTTCTCTTTGTTTGTGTGTGTGTGTTGTTTTTGGTCTTTAAAGTTGCCTTTTTATGTGTTGCATCCTGGACTGTGAGTACCAATGTAGAGCAAGGATTCACTGGTCAGGCTCCTCTTGTTTCATTCCTTCTCAGCATGTACCATCTGCCCTTTTTCTTTTTTCTTTCTTTTTTTTTTTAAATTTGCTTTTACCAAACATGTCTGTAAATCTTATCCTTCTGCCTAGGATTTGTGCAGCATCTGCTGTGTGCTCATAAGCCAATAAATATTCAATATGAGTCTCCTGATCATCTTCTATTCTTCATCTTCACCTCAATGGAACCAAGCCATGATTTTGAATATGCAGCTCTTTATAATGTCAAAAGTCAATTTTAATCCCTCCATATCACATGACATGTAGGAAGGCCTTCTTCATCAGGCTGAGGGGCCCCCAGGGTAATGTTACCTTGGTGATTTTGCCCCAGTCCTAGGTCTAGTTCTTAGTTTTTCAACTCAGAAGCTTGATATTCTCCATGTCCATATTGATTAGACTTGGGGATGCTGACTCACGTCTACAGAGCTCAGATAAGCAGATGATAAAATCAGAATACGAATTTATTAATTTACATCATGGCATGTAACTGTTTAGTGGATTGGATCCTCACGTCAGCCTGAACAGTACATTCTCTCCCTGTAGGCACAAATACATGGGAAGCCAAATTATAATCAAAAGGTTGTTTAGTGAGCAGGGCGTCAGAGCACGGAAAGTTAATTACAGTCTATGATTAGAATTTTTAATGGTATCCAGCTCTAATAACATGATACATCCAATTCTATAACCAGAACACACCTGCCAGCCAGCTGGTCGCTTGTGCTGGCTAGTCTGAGCTGCCTCAGACCAGATAAGGCCTCAGTAGATGTGACAATACTTGCCTTTGTGACATGCCAGTAACCTGGCTCTATTTGTGGAACCCCCTTGCCCCAAAGACTGAGCTTGTCCTTTAGATTCCTTAAACAAGACATAAAAAACCATGGAGGAATACCTGTGGCTATAATAACATTAAGTCTTCATATCTGTGACTATAATAAAATTAAGAGCTAATAAAATTCATTAAGAGACCCCATAAAAACTTGAGAAGACAAGTTGCAAACTAGGAGAAGATAGTCACAATATTCATAGTACACTCAACAAGGGACATAAAAAGAACTCCTACAGATCATAAGAAATGCACAAATAATCCAATAGAAAAACAGACAAAAGATGTGAACAAGCATTTCACTTAGGAGGTAACAGGTATTCTGATAAACATAGAAGAGATGGTTACTGATGGAAGACATGCAAATCAAGACTGCAATGAAATGCCATTTTATACTCATTCAGTTTCCAAAAGTTAAAAAGTTGGAGAGGAGGTAGATAATGGGATCTCTTATACATTATTGGTGGGTTGTGAATTAGTAAAACACTTTGGAAAATAGTTTGGCATGATCTTCTGAAGTTCACACTTTATGATCCACCTATTCCACTCCAGGCGTAAACCCAAGAAATTCTTGCAATACGCAGCAGGAGACATACGTGAGAATGTTCACAGCAACACTGTTCGGGTTTAGCAAAAACCTAAAACACTGTTTAGGTTTGGCAAAAACCTAAAAACAACTTAAAAGTCCACCGGTAGGAAAATGGGTGAATAAGGTATGTGTATATATTTTATATATATACACGTATATACACACTTATAAGGAAGACATAAAATTTGATAAAACTGAATTAAAAAGGGAAGCAGTAGTGAAATAAGTCAGCAGAGAAAACTACTGTGTATTATCACTTATATGTGGAATCTAAAAAATACCACAAACTAGGGAATATAACAAAAAAGAAACAGGCTTAGATATAGAGACCAAACTAGAGATTAACAGTGGGGAGAGGAAAGAGGGAGGAGCAAGACAGGAGTAGGAGATCAAGATGTACAAATTATGTATAAAATAAGCCACAAGTGGGAGGGGGAGGGAGTGGGAGGGATCGGGAGCTTGGGCTTATCAGACACAACCTAGAATAGATTTACAAGGAGATCCTGCTGAGTAGCATTGAGAACTTTGTCTAGATACTCATGTTGCAACAGAACAAAGGGTGGGGAAAAAAAATGTAATTGTAATGTATACATGTAAGGATAACTTGATCCCCTTGCTGTACAGTGGGAAAATTAAAAAAAAAAAAGCCACAAGGGTATTGTACAGCACTGGGAATATAGCCAATGTTTTATAATAACTATAAATGGAGTATTATCTTTAAAAATTGTATCACTTTGTACATCTAAAACTTATGCAATATTGTAAATCAGTTATAACTCAAAAAAAGGGAAGGTGGAGTTCCCATTATGGCTCAGCAGGTTAAGAACTAGTATCCATGAGGATGCAGGTTTGATTCCTGGCCTCCCTCAGTGGGTTAAGGATCTGGCATTGCCCCAAGCTGTGGCAAAGGTTGTGGATGCAGCCAGGATCTGGCATTGGGGGCAGGGGTGGGAATGGGGGAAGGAAAGCAAGATATAGCAGACATGCCTGGACCTTTTTTCCTGGTCCAGTGCACTCATACCCAGCTGCCAAGAGTGTTGGCTGTCAACAGCTCAAGGCCACATCCTTCTCTGGAGAATCGCCAAATGAGGGCTGCTTTTCCCAGAAAGCTAAGCAGCTACTTTCTCTCTATCACCTCCCCAGATGCCAGCCACTGACTGCCTGACTCAAGGGTACAAAAAGCTAGTCTTTTGCTTCAAAGTGGAGTCATTGCTGTGGTTCAGTGTATGCTCCAGAGCTCCAAATCCAGTCTCCAGCTGATTCCACATCCTTGCTTAGCTTTCTCCCTGCCCCACCCTGCTTCCCAAAACTCCCTTTCTCCTGAGAACTCCCTAAGTAAATCACCAAGGCAAGAATCCCATCTCAGCCTCTTCTAGGGAAATAAACTGGGATTCAGAATGATGATTACCTTAGATAGGGAGAGGCTGGGAGATAAGGGTCAAGGCCTTCTGATGACCCTAGCTTTGGTTTTACGTTCCTGTTCCCCCCACCACTCCAGCTATTTATTACTTGATTGAAAAAAAACCAAACAAACTAATTCAATGGCTAAAAGATAACAAAAGACGTGCTATTAATCAAAGACTATAATTAGGCTATTTCTGTGGACCTAATATCCAGTTCTCAAAATGTTTACAAAGGCATAGATTAAAAAAAAAAAAAAGATTTTACTATTCAACATGCACTTATTGAGACTTTAGTGTGTGCCAGGGACAGTTTAATATGCTGGCAATGCAGTGACAAACAAGAAGACAGAAACCCTCCTTGCATGGAATTTCACAGTAGTTAGGAAGTTCTCAAGTAAACAATTAAATTAATTTTAATTTGGGTAATGAGAGCTGCTATTAAGTAAAAGAAAACTGGCTATCAGGAGAGAGATGGGTGGGGGGCCTCTAGATTGGGAATATTAGAGAAGATGGCATTTGTCTTGTATTATAAATTATTCTTCTCTTCTTTGTATTTTTTTTATACTCCCCAAAGCCACATGTAAAAAATGAGCTAAATGTTATTATCCACATTTTACAGATAGAAAATCTCAAGAGCAATAGGTTTTTTGTCTAAGACAAGTAATCGATAACTTCTATTAAGTGAAGACCCCACTGAAAAAGATCTGAGTCATAAACAATCATGGACACAACTTAAGATTCTGAAACACATTTCTTATACCTCATCAAACCAGTCTCCATGGAATTTTCCACCATTAAGGGAAATGGGATAGAAAAAGAGATAATCCATTGATAGTGGAAAAAAGTATTTCGAATTCTTTTTTTTTTTTTTTTTTTCTTTTTCGTTATTGGGCAGGGTTTTTGAGCTGGGTTTTTTTTTTTTTTTTTTTTGTCTTTTTGCTATTTCTTGGGCCGCTCCAGCGGCATATGGAGGTTCCCAGGCTAGGGGTTGAATCGGAACTGTAGCCTCCGGCCTACGCCAGAGCCACAGCAACGTGGGATCCGAGCCGCATCTGCAACCTACACCACAGCTCACGGCAACGCCAACGGCAACGCCGGATCATTAACCTACTGAGCAAGGGCAGGGACCAAACCCAGGCAGGGACCGAACCCGCAACCTCATGGTTCCTAGTCGGATTCGTCAACCACTGCGCCACGATGGGAACTCCCTTTTGAGCTGTTTTCAGGTCTTATACCCAGTCCTATTGGGGACCAAAAGAGGACCTTCTATGATGTAACTGATAGGATGGAGGGATACAGTCCATGGTTGTGCGTAGAATTAGCTGTCATCCATGTTCTGCCCACTTGAAACCAGAGCCACTTATTGAGCAGCAGCTACCTGGGGACTGAAAGGCAGCCCACACCCACTTCCATCTGGTTACAGATGGTGAGGAGCTGCGTAATAGCCCAACTCCTTCTCAGTCAAGTGACCTTGGGCCATGATATAACCTCTGGGAGCGCTGGTTTCCTCATTTTTAAGATGAGAATAATGACCATCTTTACAACAGCTTATCCAGAGAATTCAGTAAGCCAGTGTATTAAAATACTCAGCACCTTACCTGGAAGTAGAAATACTCAGTGTGTGTTAGCTTGAATTGTTATTATTTTTGTCTTTTTAGGGCTGCACCGTGGCATATGGAGGTTACCAGGCTAGGGGTCGAATCGGAGCTGTTGCCGCTGGCCTGTGCCACAGCAATGTCAGATCTGAGTCGTGTCTGTGACTTACACCACAGCTCATAGCAATACCAGATCCTTAACCCGCTGATCAAGGCCAGGGATTGAAACTGAGGTGCTAGTCAGATTCGTTTCTGCTGAGTCACTGCGGGAACTCCCTTGAATTGTTATTCTTACCAAGTACTGAAAATTCACTTATGAATAAGGACATTGGCATTTTCCCTTATTAGAAGCCTTATGTACTTTAGAGTTATCTTGAGACTTAATGACAAAGATCTCAACAGTTCACGGACAAGCACTAGTTGTCATTTTTTGTATTATTTGGGTTTGAAATTTTGGGATTCTTTCTCTGGGAGCTTTCCTATGTTAAACAGGTATTGATGGCCTTTTACTGGATTAATCAAAGGAACATTGCCTGAAACTTTCACAGGTCCAGCTTCCAAGCATAACTGTGTCAAGTATGTAGGGTCACCTTTGATTTTTACAGGTGCTAGGAAGGCCGTGCCTGCTGTAAGTCTATTTTGGGTTAATCTGACGGTATGTTCCAGCTTTGGAATGTCCTGTGTAGATCGCACTTTTTTGTTTCACTATCTTAAGACCAACTATGAAAAATCTTTTTTATCATGATCATCATCCTTAACTGATGAATTCTGGAATTCTGCCAAACCAGAGAGCTTGTAAAATAAATTCTCTCTACTATTTGAATTAAGCCTTAAATCACAAAGACCAGCTGTTACTTGTAGTTGAAGTAAAGCTCCAGGTGTATTGGGGGCATTCAGAGAGCACAGGCAGTCTTTTCCTCCTCTAGAATATATGGGTACCATGGTGCAGCTGGGCAATTTGCTCCTTTAATGCAGAAAGTGAATCTCATAGTTTTTTGTATCGCCTACAAAGCTGAACTCAGCAGCTACTAAATATTTGTTGATTTGATTTGCTGCAGGGCAGCAAGTTAACAGTCGCATAAGCCATACTCTCAACAAGTTAGGGCGGCAGAAAAAGAGTACATTTCCCAACAAATATTATCAGTGGAATTCTGGAAAATAGATTGGAATGTATGTCCTTAAGTTCTAAGAGAAACAGAGCATAAATAAAACATTCAGAGATAAGGAAGACTTGATATTGGTTAAATTGCTTGCATTTTTGTAATGATTTATAGTTTTAAAATGCTTTTATAGATATTGGATAATTAAATCATCACAACCACCTAGGGATACATACAGAATGGGTATTATTATTATCCCTATTTAACTAATGAGGAGTCAGAGAATTAAAGAGGTAAAGTAACATGTCCAAATATAAATAGATGTGAATGGCGAAGCAGATTCTCAAGGCCAGCTCTGCGGATGGTTTCTGAGAAAGCAATTCGAATGCATTTCAGATGCACAGAGTTCCTCCAGTGCCTTTGGTCGCACAGCCCTGTATTATCTGCCTTGCCCCTGAAACCTTTGCATTTCCAGGTTTGCAGTGATGAGAGGGAATTTAGGAAGGAAATGAGAACCAGGTCTCCCTCTCTGGCTCCATTGCTGGCTGATGATGACCACAATTGAGAGGTATTTGCCTGGTTCCTATGGGTCTGCCCCCTGTGTCTACACCCAACATTGTCATCAAGGGACTGTATTTTAAGTATTATGAAACATCTGGAATGGACCAAAGACCATTTCCATCCTTCAGTGACTTTGTGCCCTTTCATAGATTAGACAACCCATAGAACCACCTACTCCCATCTTTAACTATTATTAGCCCTTTGAAATCTTGGATGACAAGATACATTATTTGAATATTTAAACAACTTGACTTAATCTTAGAAATTCCCTCAAGGGCAGAGCCAAGGCTTTATTTATTTTGGATCCTCAGTGCCTAAGCCCAAATTGGCAACACCAGCAGCCATGTTAGCTTCTCATCTGATCCACTTAGCTAACTGACTGAGGCATCTCCCTTCCTAAGCTCTGAGTACCTTGCCATGGTATTGTTCTTTTCTCATGAATGTAAGAAACACAGAGGTCAGGGGAAGCAAAGACCTTCTGCTCTAATTTCAGCAAATCTGTATTGGAAAACTCAGAAAAGTCAGGCTCAGTGGGAAAGGAAGAATGACCTGTCTCATCATTGTGAAGTGGTATTTCCAAAATGCTTCTAGAGGCAGCTGGTGGTGAACAGGTATTAACAGGTATGTTAAGGAGGCATGTCAAAGAAGCAGGCAACAGATCTTCCTCCTCCCTTGCACCCCAGGGCCATCAATGGGTTGAATATCTAACAGGCATGTTTCTCTGTGTCCTCCAGTCTTCCTGGTGCCTGGCAGGAGGTCTAGGAAGCTTTCATTTACTCAGAAAAACAAATGAGGAACTCATGGAGCCAGAAAGATGTTTGTTCAAGCTGGAAAATGGACAAATTGCTAAGCTAGGGAAGGCCTGCTAATGAATAGCACTGGCCTGGAAGAGGGTATTTCCTCTCCACTCTTTGCCAGGGCTGCAGGGTGGTGGAGGAATATAGGTGCCAACCCTGCAGTCTCAGAGGCAGTAGTATCATGACCTTTGGAAATTAAACCAGAAGATTGAGAGAAGGCAGTACAGAGAGGATTTTCCTTACTCCAGACAGAAGGAGAAATAATAACAAGTTAATCAGTGTTTTCCTGAGTTGTTCAAACCTGATGAAGCTTTTGCTCTAGTAATATCAAGATTTTACTTTTTATTTCTCTGACACGCTCTGATCCAAATTTGTGGACCCTTCCTAAACTATTATCATTAATATTTGAGCAATGTAAGGTTCAGAGTAAAGATGTTGCTTAGGATGTAATGACCCTGTGTTCTAAATTTCTGTGTTTTTTTTTTTTTTTTTTAACCACCCCAAAGTGTCTGTCCAGTTTCTTGGGATCTCAACACCCAAGGTGTTTCTGTGGTCCTGGAAAGGATAGGCCTCACTCTTACTGTAAAACCATCTTCCAGAGTCAGGCTGTCTTCTCATTTCATACATGATAAATTCCTGAGCATGTATGTATATGAAAGTAATCAGTAGACACAGATTATAATTCTCCGTGAGCCAAAACCTTTCTACTCGGAGTCAAATAACAGCATCAGGCTATACCAGGAAGATTGTCAGAAACAGAATCTCTGGCTCCTTTCCAGACATACTGAATCAGAATTTGCATTGCACATGATTCCCAAGGAATTCACATGCCTAGCAAACTTTGGGAAGCACTGAGCTAAAAATATATATTACTTATCACACTTTGCTGCATCATCTTTTAGACAGGTGTTCTCCACCCTGCTATACATTAGAATCACCAGGGGGCTTTTGGAAACTACTGATGCTTGGGTTCCATCCCAGACCAATTGAAACAGAATCTGTGGATATTGGTTTGTAAAGATTTGCTTAGGCGATACTAAAGGACAACCAAGGCTGAGGGCACTGTTTTAAACTCAATTTCCAGTGCCATTTTCCCAGTGTTTTATATATGGGTAAATTCTCCGTGGATCTCTTAAGTTTCTGCACATCCAGATTTTTCCAGATTATCTTTTCAAGGATGTTTACACAATAAATAGCTCTGTAAGACAGAGATAATCTTCTCTCTGGAGTGAAGGGAAGATTTGTTTACTGGTCAGTGTAATAAAAATATCATATATAAAATGCAAAAAAAAAATGAAGACAGAAAATTTTGAAAGAAGCTGCGGGGGTAGGGGTTAACTTACTACGTACAGTAAGGAAGAAGATAGCGGAGTGAAACATGTAAAGTGTTGAAGAAAAAAACCCCACATTTATAGAATTCCTACTCAGTGAGGTTATCTTTCAAGGCTGAAGAGATTCACATAGCCAAAACAATCTTGAGAAAGAAGAACCGTGGCTAGAGATATCACACCCCCTGAATTCAACCTTTACTACAAAGCTATAGTAAACATGGTACTGGCAAAAACAAACTTGCAGGTGAATGGAACAGAATTGAGAGCTCAGAAATAAACCCACACATGTAGAGAGAATTAATTTATGGCAAGGGAGCAAAGAACATAAAATGGAAAAATGATAGTCTCTTCAATAAACAGTGTTGGGAAAGCTGGACAGTCACCTGCAAAAGAATGAAACTAGATCCCTGTTTCATACTGTACACAAAAATCAACTCAAAATGGATTAAATACTTGAATGTAAGGCCTGAAACCACAAAATTCCTAGAAGGAAACATGGGTGGTAACCTCATTGACATCTTACTTAGTGATATCTTACCCCAATGTTTTTGATGTTTTTGTGGATCGACTCCAAAGTCAAGGGAAACAAAAGCAAAAATAAACAAATGGGACTATATCAAACTAAAAAGCTTCTTTACAGTGAAGGAAACCATCATCAAAATGGAAATGCAACCTATTGAATGGGAAAAGATATTTGCAAGTCATATATCTTAAAAGAGCTAATATCCAAAATATGTAAAGAACTCATATAATGCAACAAAAATAGACAACTTTGATTAAAAAATTGGCAGTGGATTTGAATAGACATTTTTCCCAAGGAAGACATACAGATGACCAACAGGCACATGAAGAGATGTTCAACATCACTAATTACTGGGGAAATGCACATCAAAACCACAATAATAGATTACCTCACATCTATTAGAATGGTTGTTACTGAAAAGACAACAAACATTGCAGAAGATATGGAGAAAAAAGAAACCTCATACACTGTTGGTGGGACTATAAATGAGTGTAGCCGTCATGGGGAGCCATGTGCCATTTTCTCGAAAATTTAAGAATAGAACTACCATTTAACCCAATTGGTTCACCTCTGGTTATTCATCCTAAGAACATGAAAACATTAATTCAAAAATATATATGCGCCCCTATGTTCACTACAGCGTTATGTACAATAGCCAAGATATGGAAACAACCTAAGGGTCCATGGATGGATGAATGGATAAAGATGATGTAACAAATGCAAAAAAATGAAATATACTCAGCCATGAAAAAGAATTAAATCCTGCCATTTGCAACAACATAGAGGGACCTTGAAGGTATTATGAAATAAGTCAGTGGGAGAACAATAAATACCCTATAATTTCACTCACATGTGGAAGCTAAAAAAATAAATGAATGAATGAAACAAACCTAAAACTCATAGATACTGAGATCAGATTGGTAGATGCCAGAGGGGAAGTGGATTGAGGGGTGGGTGAAATAAAGTGAAGGGGAGTCCACTGTATGATGATGGCTGGTAACCAGACTTGTGGTGATGATCATTTTGTAGTGTTGTATACTGATGTTGAATTATAACGCTATATACCTGAAACTTCTATGATAAAATATAGTAATAAATATTAATATTAAAAGAGAGTGAAGAACAAATACTTTCTTAAATGAAATAGGAGGGAATTCATCCCAGCAGATCTGTTCTGTGAGAAATATTAAGTTTTTCAGGGAGTAGGAAAATGACATAGGTCAAAAATTTGTATCTAAATAAAAACAAGAAAGGGGAAGGAACAAATGAAGGAGAAGTAAAATCTTTTATTTTTCTTAGTTGATCTAAAAGATAACAGTTTAAAAATAGTAACAATGAGGTTATAGTTTACAGGTAAAGGAAATATACTGTATTTCAGCAATTTGGGGGGTAAGAGAAAGGAATTGGAAATGTTCTATGGTACCCACACCACATGTAAAGTAGTGTAGTATTGTTTGAAGGCAGACATAGATTAGTTAAAAGTGTACTTTGCAGATTTTAGTGCATTTACTAAAATAATTTTTAAAAGAGGTGTACTTGATATGCCAAGGGAGAAGATAAAATGAAATTGTTTGAAATATTCAATTAAAACTTGAGAAAGCAGGAATGGAAATGAGAGAAATAAAAACAAGTATAATAAATAGAACAGTTACAAACAGATACTACTCCAATATATCAGTAATAAATTTAAATGTGAATGGTCAAAATACACCAATTAAAAGAATGAGATTGTCAGACTGGATAAAGAAGACCCACCTCTTAAGTTATCTCCGAGAACTCTACCTTAAATGTAAAATTTCATGTATGTTAAAAGTGAAGTGATGGAGAAAGCTGTTCTATGCTAACACCAATCAAAAGAAAATTGTAGTAGCTATCTTAGTTTCAGACAAAGCAGACTTCAGAAAAAGGAAAATTATCAAGGACTGAGAGGGGCATTATATAATAAGGGATTTAATTCTCCAAGAATATTAAACAATTCTTAGCATGTTTATACTTAACAGAGTTATAATTCATGAGGCAAAACCTGATAAAACTACAAGGAGAAACAGACAAGTCTACTATCTGGTTGGAAATTTAAGCACCCTTCTTTCAGTAATTTTTAGGTCCAACAGGCAGAAATGCAGAGTGTAGTTGACCTGAACAGCACTGTCAGCTGACTTGATCTAACTGACATTTATGGAACACTCCATCCAATGACAGTAGAATACACTTTCTTCCCAAGTGCTCATGAACTTTCACTAAGACAGACCACATTTGGGGCCATAAAAAAAAATCTTAACAAAATTAAAAGAGTAGAAATTATAGAAGGTTTCAGGTTCCCTACACTCAGGATTCCTTTCCAGTAATTCAGCCTATGGAGTGGGCAGGTGTCACCTGGTCCTCTTTGTGGAAAATAGGGCTCAGGGAACTGGCACCTGACTCAAAGGCTGATGTTGCCATGAATGATACAAAGTCCTTTCTCAGTGACCCAGGATTTTTGTGTCTTCTGCTGGCATCCATGAAAAGGTGGCAAGCCAACTTATTGAAGTCGGGGTAAAAATTTTGACCTTTTAGAGTTCTTGACAACATCTTCTATAGTTTTACTCTTTTCATGTCCAAATCAATACCTAGCAACCTATGCTAGTCCAAGTGAGGCTGTTTATTTTCAGAATGTTTATTTCCATCTTTATTTCAGTTACGTCATTTATCTCAACTCTTTAATCGTTGACACTAATAATTTCAGTTTTCCATTTTCCACTAATTTTTACCAAATGTGGGCAAAATGGTCTTTTTGCTGTTGCACAGAAGTCTGCTGTGGTACGAGAGACTGAGCGTAGGAAGTGCTAGTGTGTAATCCATGTAAGTCAAGGAGAGCTTGAGAGTAAACATGGACCCAGCTGTAGTATTAAAATTCTTGATCCCAAAGGTTTGTTGTTGGGGGGGAAGATGGTTCTGACTCGATGTGACAAAAAAGAGCAACAATGATTGAAAATCTCAACCAGACCTCAGATTCCAAAGGGAGAACCTTGCTCGTAGCAGTGTTCAAATGGCCTTTCCCCTCCGTATTACATTGGGTTTTTTTTTTTTTGTTTTTTTTTTTTTTTTTTGCCCCTGTCTTTTTTTAGGGCCACAGCCACAGCATATGCAAGTTCCCAGGCTAGGGGTCAAATCAGAGCTGTAGCTGCCAGCCTAACACCACAGCCACAGCAACGCAGGATCCAAGCTGTGTCTGTGATCTACACCATAGCTCATGGCAACACCAGATCCTTAACTCACTGAGTGAGGCCAGGGATGGAACCTGCGTCCTCATGGATGCTAGTCAGATTCATTTCCACTGAGCCACAACGGGAACTCTTGTTTTTTCACATTGATTTCAAAGATAGGGAAATTCTTCAGTATCTGTCAACACTAATTTAAATACATTTTAATTATAAAAATCAGATTTTGCCACTCAGCACTGTGAAAGAAGAGGTATTTAGAGAAACAAAGGCATGACAGTGTGAGACTTTTCAGAATTGACTGGTGCCAGATCATTAGGCCAGCATTCTTCAGGTTTTTTTTCCATCCTGTCCTCCTACAGTTAAAAAAGTTTTAGCATGTCACACTCAACACATGTAATTGCGTATTTACAGACTCTGTATAAATACCATTGTACTCATATGTATTTTATAAAACACAAAAATTGAAATAAAAAAGAGTGAGATAAAAATATATACTAGAAGTCATTAATTTCTTCCTTTACCCCCAGTTGGAGTGAATACTCACTTTGGACATCATTGGTTAACTCTTGTCTCTGATTTCCCTTGAGCTCTCTAGTAGTTTCTAATAGTCTTATAAATGAATGAATACCTGCCTCTTCAACTAGACCGGAGGTGGGCAAACTACGGCCTGCTGGCCAAAGCTAGTTCTACTTACTTTTTTATTTTTTTGCTTTTTAGGGCCGTACCTGCGGCATATGGAGGTTCCCAGGCTAGGGGTTGAATTGGAGCTACAGCTGCTGGCCTACACCACAGCCATAGCATGCTGGATCCTTAACCTACTGAGCGAAGTCAGGGATCCAACTGGCAACCTCATGGTTCCTAGTTGGATTCATTTCTGTTGTGCCACAATGGGAACTCCTAGTTCTACTTGTTTTTGTACAACGCAAAAGCTAAGAATGAGTTTTATATTTTTAAATATGAGAAAGACTATTCAGGAGTTCCTGCTGGGGCCCAATGGGATTGGCATCGTCTTAGGAGGGCTGGGACATTGGTTCGATCCCTGGCCTTGGCACAATGGTTAAGGATTTCATGTTGCTGCAGCTTCGGTATAGGTCATGACTGTGGCTCGGATCTGATCCCGGGCCCAGGAATTCTATATGTCGTGGGGTGGCCAAAAAAGAAAAGAAAAAAAAAAAAAAAAAAAAACCCAACAAACTATGCAGTGAGACTACTTGCTCATGTTACTTTTGAGCCCCCCAAAACCTAAGATATTTACTATTTGGTCCTTTCTGGAAAGATTTTGCTGGTCCGCAGGGAAAAGGCCTGGTTGCCTTTGCCTTTCCTCCACACAATGGGGACTTCACCAGCTCCTCTCAGGGCTGTAGGAATGGCTTCCCTGCCCCAGAGGCTGGCTTTGGCTTCAGCTGTACCCCTTGACCTCCAGAGAGTAGGAAGGGACTTCTTGGGTGGTGGCCGCCAACCCTCTCCCTTACTGGGAGCAGGTTCTAGGGCTGGGGTCTAGGGTACCTCATCATTATCAGCTGAATGGTTCTGGTGTGGCCAGTCCCTCAGCCAGAGTGTGCTGAGACCTGTGGGCTGAAGGCCAAGGCATGTTTCTGGGCAAATCCTCTCCCACTCAGGGACTGGGTGGAGGTGGGCTGGAGCTGGCAGCTCCCCAGTAGGTGTCTGGAACAGTGAGGAGGAGGGTGGATTACTGCAATAGAGAGGAGGCCACTTGTGGCAGAGGGTGGCCCAAGAGCCAATTACTGGGCCTAGGTTTGGGGATGGACACCAGTTCTAAGGGAGGGGAAGGCAGGACACTGGCGTTGGAGGGCTGCACTTAAGTATGACACCACATGAGGTCTCTGACTTGGGTGGTGAGGAAGGGATCCAGCAACTAAAAGTGAGAAGCAGGACAGCAGAGATTTAGGAGCTCTGAGCTGGTGGGTGCAGGGCTGGTGGGAACAGACAAGGGCAAAAGCCTAGAAAGCAAAGGTTTGTTCCCCTGGGCTTTGGAGAGTGTTAGAATGAGTGGATCAACAAATCAATCAGTAAGTAGGTCCTGGGAAGTGCTGGGGCTGTATAGAGGGTTCCTGGGGGGTCACACAGAGGAATGTGACCAGCTCCAGCCCGTGATGAGTGTTTCATGTTAGACTGATGCTTGTGAAGAATTAGACTTTATAAAATGTGTGACCAGCCCTAGCCCATGATGTGTGTTCCATGTTAGATTGATGCTTGTGAAGAATTAGACTTCATAAAATGTGTAGAGGGAGGCATGAGGTGTGCTCAGCTAAATTGGAGATATGGTCAGACAACTTACAGCTTCCCCTGCTGGGGTGGCCCGAATGTGGGATTTTTGAATGATGAAGTTGATTTAGAAACTCTAGTCTAGAGCAGCATTAGCCCACCTTTTGGTGGGTCATTGTTTTCTTGGATTTTCATTTTTCAATTTCCTTTGTAAGCACCTGTTTGGCATATTTCTGGAAGGTAGGAAAAGCCTGTTTTGTGTTAATTAAATCACATTTTGTATATCCCAGGGGAGGTAAGTTAAGAAACTGTAGTAAATCCTCTTGTTAGTGAAAGAATCCTTTTGCAGTGTGAATGATACCCTTATTTTTATGTTTTTTAAGAGTACACTTGATATATTTATTTCCATTAAGCACCCAAAGGGGACTTTTTGGAAATTAAACATAATTTAGTTTGGGAGTTTTATTTGCAAATATTGGAGCACCTCCTGTGATCTCTGGAAACCCTTAGGGAGGTCTCCAACCAGAAGTGGGAATTAATACCTTTAATGAAGAATGGATTCAGGGCAAGAATCAGATTTCCTGCAACCTCTTCACCCTGCCTTGGATGGTTAACTCCTTCATACCTTGCCTAACTCAGCTCAAATGCCACTCTCTTTTTCTTCTGAGCTTTAATTTTTTGTGTGTGTGGTAAAATGTACATTAACATAAAATTTACCACTTTAATCATTTTAAAGTGTACAGTTTGGTAGCATTGGATACATTCACATTGTCGTTCAACCATTAGCACCATGCATCTCCAGAACTTTTCATCTTCCCCAACCGGAACTCTGTACCTGTTAAACACTAACCCCTTCATGACCCCTTCCCCCCACCAGCCCTTGGCAACCACCACTCTACTTTCTACTGCTATGCGACTGACTAGTCTAGGTATTAAACTTCACTGTTATTTAAATCAGTTATATGCACACTGTTTAAGGAGTCATATAGTTCCCATAAGACTGGTTATAAAAAGCTGCTGAGTCCTGCTCCTGGATCCTTCTCCCTGTGTCTTGTTCTGCAACAACTGTATTGAATTCTTTTAGCCTGGATATTCACATCCATAAATCTAGATATAGCGTTTATGTTACTACTTCTTGCTTTTTTCAGTTTTAGGCATTTTCTATTGATTTCTCACTATCAAAAATAAAAGTTTAGCTTTCCCATATTTCCTTTAAAGTACGTTTTATTGTGAAGTTTATCATCTGTATAAGAGGCTGAATAAAACTTTCATAACCTGTTAAAAATACAATTAACTCTCTTTTACCCACTAATCAGCTTAAGAACAAGACATACCTCAGAAGCCTACAGGTGGCCCTCATTGCACTCCCTTCTCTTCCCCAGATGAAACCACAAATTCATGTTGATAATACCCTTTTCCTTGTAATTATCATCTGTGCACATATTCCTGACAACCTGTTGTTCAGTCTTATTGTTTGTGAACACGGAAACGTTCAGTGTGCATTGTGATTTGGCTTCTTTGATTCAACATCATGGTTTTGAGGTTTGTCCGCTGGATGCACGTAGCTGGAGTTGGTTCATTTTCTCTGCTCTGTTGTATTCTATATGAATACAATCACATCTCCATTTAAAAAAAAACGCAATCTTAGAAATATATCTTGCTGCACATGCCAAGGACATCTTCAGAGTGCATAGCTGTGAGTGGAATTGTTAGGGCATAGGCTATACAACTTAGATAGGTAATAACTATTTTCTGAAGTGATTTCACCAGTTTAAAGCTCCACCAGGAGTGGATGAGAGGTGCTGTTGCCCCATCCTTGTTAACTCTAGATATTGACTGACATTTAACACTTGACATTTCATTGTGGTTTTAATTTCCTTTTCCCTGATTACTAATTACAGTTTTCGTATGTTTAGATCATTTGTGAGTCCTCTCCGTGAAATGGATTTTTTTTTTTTCTTTTTAGGACCACACCCACAGCATGTGAAAGTTCCCAGGGTAGAGGTCAAATTGGAGCTGCAGCTGCTGGCCTATGCCACAGCCATAGCAACACTAGATCTGAGCCACTGTGACCTACACCACAGCTTATGGGCAACGCTGGATCCTTAACCCACTGAGCGAGGCCAGGGATTGAACCCACATCCTCAGGGATACTAGTCAGTTTCATTGCTACTGAGCCACAATGGAAACCCCTGTGAAATGGATTTTTGTGTCTTTTGCCCATTTAAAAATGATTCAGAAGTTCCCATTGTGGCTTAGCGGTAACAAACCCGACTAGTATCCATGAGCATGTAGGTTCCATCCTTGGCCCTGCTCAGAGGGTTAAGGGTCCGTCATTGCCATGAGACTTGGTGTAGGTCAAAGACACAGCTCGGATCTGGCGTTGCTGTGGCTATTGGGTAGGCTGGGGCAGCTGTAGCTCCAGTTGGATCCCTAGCTTGGTAATTTCCATATGCTTCAGGTGTGGCCCTGAAAAGACCAAAAAAAAGATTCACAGATATTCTTTATGTATCATAGATATTGTTTTCCAGCTTTATGTGTTACAAAAATGTCCTCTCAGGTTGAGGCTTACTTTCTACTCTCTGTTGAGAAGTTCTTAATTATAATGCAGTAGATTTTATCCATTTTTTCCTTTATGGGCAACTTTATAGTTGTATTTTATTTTATTTTTTGCCTTTCATGTCTTATTTGGAAAAGTTATGACCAATGCCATTGTCATAAAAATATTCTCTATGTTGTCTTCTAAGAGTGTTCTAGTTTTGCCTTTTACATTTAAGTATTAAAAAATCTGGAATTAATATTTTTTGGCCATGCCTGAGACATGTAGAAATTCCTGGGCCAGGGATTGAATCCATGCCACAGCAGCAACCTGAGTGGCTACAGTGACAATGCCAGATCTGTAATCTTCTGCTCTACAAAGTAACTCCTGGAACTGATTTCCGTATATGGTATGATTGAAAGTTAATTCCATTTTTCCCATGTAGTTCTACAGTTTTCTCAGCAACATTTATTGAATAGTCTTTCTGTTCTACCATGATCCGCTATGCTAAGTCTGCAAAAAATGAAGTTTCCAAATATGCTTGAATTTGTTTCTGTGCTGTGTTCTCTTTGTTTATCGGTGCCAATACTGTACTGCCTCAATTACTGTAGCTTTATAACATGTTCTAATGTCTGATATAGACATTTCTCCTACTTTGTTCTTCTAGGATTGTTATGATTCTTCTTAGGATTTGTATTTTTTCACTTGTATTTATGTCAGCTTATGAAGTTGTGTGGGCTATTGGGTTTTTGATTGGAATTATTGCATCTCTCAGTCTATTTTGGGAGAATGGATAATTTTATGACATTGAATTCTCTTATCTAAGAATAAAGTATAGCTTCAGATTTATTTAGAATTTTCTCATTTTTCAATAAAGTTTTATACTTGTCTCCAGGAGGGATTGTACATTATTTGTTTTGTTTTTGTTTTTGTTTTTTTGTCTTTTTGCTATTTCTTGGGCCGCTCCCACGGCATATGGAAGTTCCCACGCTAGGGGTCAAATCAGAGCTGTAGCCACCGGCCTACGCCAGAGCCACAGCAACATGAGATCCGAGCCGCGTCTGCAACCTACACCACAGCTCACAGCAATGCTGGATCGTCAACCTACTGAGCAAGGGCAGGGACCGAACCCACAACCTCATGGTTCCTAGTCGGATTCGTTAACCACTGCGCCATGACAGGAACTCCTGTACATTATTTGTTAGAATTATTCCTGAATGTTTTTATATGTTAAATATTCTTGGTAAATTGAAAGTAGTAGTGTTATATAGGGACCTTTTTATTTTCGATAATGCCTTTTACTTTAAAGTTTATTTTATCTTATATGAATAAAGCTACAGGAGTTTTCTTTTGGTTAACATTTTTTGGGCATATCTTTTTCCGCCTTTGTCTTTTAGTTTCTCTTTGTTCTTACGCTTTAAGCATAGCTCTTGTGAATACATATAGCTAGGTTAAAAGAGAATCTATTCTGATAATTTTTGTCTTATACCAGAAAGTTAAAACCATTTACATTTAGTACAACTGAAAAAAAAATTATTTAAGTTTCTTCTTTTAATGTTCTTTCTACTTGTCCTACTTTTAACCCACACCCACACCCAGTTTTGTTAAACTTTCCTGTCTCATTTTTGTTTATTTTTCCCCATTTTTCATTTCATCCTTACTCTTTCTGTTTGGAAATGATTACTCTAGCAATTTGAATATGTATACTTAACCTAAGTCAGGAAATTATCACTATCTATCCTTCCAACAATTCTGGGACCTTAAGACTCTGATTACCTACTTGTGAATAATCTGCTATTATTGTGCAGGATTTAAAATCTTGGTTGTTAGGTGATCTAGAGAAAAATATCTCCTGAGAATTCATAACCACATGTATGCCCCTACATTAGTTTGTGGTCTAAATTTATACCAACTATGTAGTCCATAATAACTCAAGCAAATAATTTAATTTAGATGGTCTCAGGTTTGTAGTGCCCCCAGGCAACTTATAAAACTAAACGCAAATCCTTTCTGGAAGAACTCACCTTCAATCTGGGCCTCAAAGGACTTCCACAGATAAAGGTCCAAAGAAAATGATGGGCTCACACATAAGTAGCACAAGAAAATAATGCACCATGAATGAGAACCAGCAGAAATAATATGCAACAGAAATAGACTTGCACGGTCTGCAGATATTGTGCTTATCTGACACAGAATGTAAAATTAATTACTGTTTTATACATTAAAAAAAAAAGTTCTAAAATAGGTAAGAAATTCAAGTCATTTGGGCCCAAAAAGAATCAAATAGAACTTCCAAAAAAGAAAAAAGAATATCATATTATGTTGACTATAAAACAAGATTGATTGTAAGATGTGCCATAATTTTATGTGCCATCAAAAACACTGCCAGTTATCATTGAAGATGCTAGTGATTGTAAGATGCTCCTGGATTTCAGGGATGTTAAAATCAGAAAAGAGTTGTTTCAGAATTGATGAACTGTAGAATTTAAAGTTTAGCAGATTGATTAAAGTACAGATTAAACTGAGCTGATGAATTAGTTAACTGGAATAAAGAGACAAATATTTGATACAAGTAAATTATCCAGATTGTAGCCCAGAGAGACAACAAAATACAAATATAACAGAATGACTTAGAGCCTTGGAGGATAGAATTAGAGCACATAACTTATACCTAATCAAATTTCCAGAAGGTAATAAAGAGATTGGACAAAAGCCAGTGTTGGAGTTCCCACTATGGCTCAGTGGGTTATGAACCTTACTATTATCCATGAGGATGTGGGTTCAATCTCTGGCCTCCCTCAGTAGGTTAAGTATCTGATGTTGCCGCAAGGCTGTAGTGTCTCAGATGTGCCTTGGATCTAGTGTTGCGGTGGCTGTGATGTAGGCTGGCAGCTGCAGCTCCATTTTGACCCCTAACCTGGGAACTTCCATATGCCATGGGTGTGGCCCTAAAGAGAAAAAAGAAAAGAAAAAAGCCAATATTAGGGAGTTCCCGTCGTGGTGCAGTGGAAACTAATCCAACTGGGAACCATGAGGTTGCAGGTTCGATGCCTGGCCTCACTTAGTGGGTTAAGGATCCAGCGTTGCCTTGAGCTGTGGTGTAGGTCATAGACATGGCTTGGATCTGGTGTTGCTGTGGCTATGGTGTAGGCCGGCACCTGTAGCTTTGATTAGACCCGTAGCCTGGGAACTTCCACATGCCGTGGGTATGGCCCTAAAAAGACAAAAGAAAAAAGACAAAAAAAAAAAAAAAAAAAAAGAAGCCAATGTTAAAGAATATAATGATTGAAAAATTTCTGAAATTTTGTGGAAAGAGAGCTACCCCCAGGTATAGGAATCCAATCGCAAGCAGGATAAGCTAAAAGAAATTTATACCTGAACACATTATGGTGTATCTGAAACATACATAAAGATAAAACTGCAGAACATCAGAGACCAAGAAATCTTCAAAGCAACCAAGGATAAGAAAAGATCACATACTAAAGGAAGTAAATAGACTAATTGATTACCTTTTAACAGCAAAAGTGGAATTTGGATGACTGGGATAATGTTTTTAATGTACTGAGAGAAAAACTATAATCAACCTCAAATTTATATCCAGTACAACTGAATGAAATAAAGGAAATAAAGAATTTTCAAGCTAATAGAAACAGCTTCACTAAAGCAAAAAATTTAGATATATACTTCAAGCAGGAGGAAAATGATCCTAGATACAAGATGTATTCTTCTAGGAGGAATATCAAGAACTCTAGGGTTCAGAGAACTCTTCAGGGGTTCTTTTGGGATCTGTAGATCCTTTTTTGTCAACCCAGTAAAACATTTAAAAAATTATTTTAAAAATTATTTTATCTAGCATGTTATTTCATTTAGGTAGGATTAGTTAAGTATTTAAGCTACTCACCTGCAGGAGATGAAAGTCCTTTGCACAACTTCCTTAGGCTAACTCTCCTTGCCTCTTCATCTATATGGAGGCCACGTTACCTGTCCTCATGGCATGTTGTACCTTTCCTTTGAGCGCATACATCAGCTATATTTTCACATTTATTTGGAGCTCCCTGGGATCTCAGAGGGTTAAGGATCCAGCATTGTCACTGCTGTGGTGCGGGTTTGATCCCGCAGGAACTTCCAGATGGCACAGGCATGGTCAAAAAATACATTTGTTTGTATGCTCTTTTTTTTTTTTTTCTTTCTTTTCTTTTTCTTTTTAGGGCCTCACTGCTGCATATGGAAGTTACCAGGCTAGGAGTGGAATTGGAGGTGCAGCTGCTGGCTTACACAGCCACAACAATGTGGGATCCAAGCCACATCTGCAATCTATACCACAGCTCATGGCAATGCTGGATCCCCAGCCCACTGATCGAGGCCAGGGATGGAACCCCACATCCTCATGGATGCTAGTCAGATTCATTTCTGCTGCATCACAATGGGAGCTCCTATTTGTATGTTCTTTAAATCAGTTGTCTACTTACTGCATTAGAAATCTAAGGGCCAGGGAGTTCCCATCCTGGTTCAGTGGAAATGAATCTGACTAGCATCTATGAGGACGCAGGTTTGATCCCTGGCCTGGCCCAGTGGATTAAGGATTTGGAGTTGCCGTGAATTGTGGTATAGGTCGCAGATGCGGCTTGGATCTGGAGTTGCTGAGGCTGTGGTGTAAGCTAGCAGCTACAGCTCCGATTAACCTGGGAACCGTCATATGCTGTGGGTGTGGCCCTAAAAAGACTAAATAAATAAATAAACTAAATAAGAAATATAAGGGCCAGGTCTATATTACTCCATATTTTATTCTTAGACCCTGGAAAGTACACATAGTAGGTATTCAGTAAACATTTAATGTCTACTTAATTAGATATCTTATAATGTCTAAAAATAGCAATTAATTAATGAGTAATTAATTTTTGAGTGGGAAGTCACTATTAGGTATTGTTAGATCAAACACAGCTGTGTGTCTCTGGGTTTGATCCAGCCTTAGAGGCAGTCTTTGGGGGCTGGTGAATTCCCATAGAACTTTACTGTTTAATATGACAGTCATTAGCCACATGTGGCCCTTTAAATTATTTAAATTAACTAAAATTAATTAAAATTAAAAATTCCTCAGTCACACTAGCACTGGTGGGTGTCCTATTGGATAGCACATTAGCACATAGAACGTTTCCATTATCACAGAAAGTTCTACTGGAAGTGCTGCTATAGAATTCTCAAGAATTCTTAACTGCTCCTCTCTCTCTTTTGCTCTTGCTCTCCACCTCTCTCTCTCACTCTCCCCCGAACCCTAAACCAACTACAGGGATAGTTGTCTTATTATTAGTGACTTAAAATGATGCTTTTGAACAAGAGGATGCTGGGTACTTTGGATGACTAGCACCATCCCACTATTTTTCCTTTTAAATTCCTAAGCTATTGTTTACTAGTACATTCTTTTATCCCTATTTCTCCTGAAGCTGAATGTTACTTGGGTGGAAAGCCTAATTGCTTTCTTTTCTAGGTCTTTAGCCCCTTTGCTAACGTTTCTGTCTGAGAGTCCCCAAAGCCAGGGTTCTAGGAGAGTTTGGCGTGTCTGAACAGCTGAACTACGAGATAATGGAGTAGGTCCAGTGGGGTGTGGGAGCAGGGCATTCTCTCAATAAAAGAGCTCCCCTCTCTGCACACATGGCCAGTTAATTGGCCTTTCTGGGAGAGCATGGATGGGGAGGGGGCTTCTGAGAATTGCCGGTGACAGTTAAGTGGCCTTTTGTTGATGTCCTCTGCTGAACAACTTGGATTTAGTCTCTGCCTTTCCTCCACCTCCTGTGGATTTTCTGTTAAGATTCATCATTTACCATTCAGGCATCATCTTTCACTTTCTCCTTCTAATATGACTGCTTTGTGTGCTGGCCTCTGCTTTATTCTTAGTGTTCCCAGACCGTAAAGGGGGCTGTGTGGGGCTTCAGCAGCATCAAGAAATTGACTGCTCTCTGTTGAGAAGCATAATAATGACCAGGGTGCCCTTCATGTCTACAGAAAGTGCACTCCCTATCCCGGCATAATGATGACCACCTGAAGACTGAAGATGGAGAGAAGGGACCCTTCACTGAATTCCTTCTCATAGAATAGACATTTCCTTTGTTCCCCTCTCCATTCTCTTCTCTCCCCTTCCCCCCACTGCAACTAGAGCCCTGAACTGAGATGCAGCTGTGACGAAGAGCTACCGCTTTCAGTTAATAAGACATTCTATTTTGCAGGCTTTGCCAAGCCACTTGACCCAGGTTGCCTCATCTAATACGCACCGCCCTCCCCAAACCCTGTGAGGTGGGGAGGGGAGGTATTATTAACCCCATTTGACTGATGAGTAAGTTGAGATTTAGATCTGGTCAGTTGCTCCAGATCTTTTAGACAGGAAGTGAGCACCCAGCTCTCTGTGTCTAAACCTGGCCTTTTTTCAGTGGCATCCACTCCCTTATGTGTCAGGAGGATATCTGTGAGTGGATGGGGAGGGAGAAGAAGAGCAAAAGAAAAGATCAGGAGGAGGGAGGAAAGGAGTGGCTTCCTTGGGCCTCTGGCTTCTCTCTTCTTTCCCCGATGCTGGAGGATTTGATGTTCACGAGAGGCTGGCCCAGCAAAGCCCCAGGGAGGAAAACAGCTGAGGGCCTTGTCTTCCCCTTCTCCTCTCTCCCTCCCAGGAGAGGACTTGGCCAGAAGTGGGGAGGGGTGCCCCAGCTCTCCAAGGCCCAGTGTGTGCTGGGAGTCACACGCAGGGTCTCCCTGGAGAGAGCCTAATGCACGTTCTCAGGCCGGGCCTGCCGGCCTTTAGGTGCTGTGCTGTCCTGAGACCTGGCCATGCCTGTAGGGGAGGAAAACGCCTGAAGCGCACCTGGAGGAAGAATCATGCCAGGTTCCCCCAGAGGAGGTGCGGGCCACGGGCTGTCCCCAGTGGACAGGCGAATGCTCCTGGTCTGCAGCTTTGTCCTAGCAGCAGCTTTGGGCCAGATGAATTTCACAGGGTGAGTGGCTGCTCCAGAGTTGGAGGGAGGCTTGCTGGGAGCCAGGTGACCGGGTGATCCAGTGGGGAGGTGGCTGTCCTCTGGGACCTGATCAAGGTGGAGAGATTCAGGATTTCTTTTCCCATCCTGAACCCATTTCTAACTCTGCCATCTCCCACTTTCATGTGCAAGGGCATGACACACAGCGGTATTATTATCCCTCCCTAAAACTGGAGTTCCTAGTCTGGGGTCCACGGGTAAGCTTTCAGGGCTCCATAAATCTCCTGAAATTATATGTAAATTTTTTATGTACTTAGTTTTTTTCTGGAGAAAGTGTTCATAACTTTCCTTCAATTCTTAGGAATGTTATCCTGTTACCCACCCCCCCAAAGACCCCTAATGTATGGGTGTGGTATTATCCTCCATTGAGTAACAATAAGCATGAGTAGTATACATCAGGCCCTCTATGGACATGATTTCTTAGCTTCCCAAAGATCCCTCAAGATACTACTCCATAGTATCTGCGTGGTAGAGAAGAGGAGACACAAGCTTAGAGATGGGGTTCATCGTCCAGGGTATCAGAGTCGGTCAGGGAGGGAGCCATCAGCATCCCAGGCTCAGACCTGGCTCAGATGCAGAGGTCACACTGGTCAGTTGTGCCACCTCCCACCCCCTCTAGCAGGACTGGCAGGAGCTCAGCTTCCCCCTGTAAGGTAGGATGGACTAATCTCTTCCCTGTCCTCTAGCTCTTGGGAGAAAGCAGGAGAGGGCACAGGGTTGGGGCAGACTTGGCCTTGGGCCCTTGTATAAAGAGCATGTGGGGCCACCATGATGCTGCTGGCTCCCGGTATGTCTTCCTTTATCTCCATCATTCCTTTTGTTCTCCCTCCCTCCTCCATCCCCACATTCCTTTCCCATCATTGCCCCCTCTCTTGGCACTGGGTTCTTCAGCAGCACTGACAGGCTCTGCTTAGTCCCCTGGGTGGTCTGTCCTTGGGACTGGAGAGACCGTTGTCCCCAGGCTGAAGGACTTTCATGCTTCCCAGAGTTACAGGTCCTTCTGCTGAGGAGTCCTCTAGCCTCCAGCCACCCGGCCAGTCCCCACTGTCTGGCCTCTTTTCCACTCTGTCTTCTCCAAGCAGCACAGCCTTCCAGGAACCCCTCTCAGCAGCTCCCTCTGCCCTCCCTGTGTCATTCCAGAGACCAGGTTCTTCGAGTCCTGGCTAAAAATGAAAAGGAGCTTTCACTTCTCAGGGATCTGGAGGGCCTGAAGCCCCAGAAGGTAAGGACCCCTCAGGGTTTGGGGACATATCCACCCTTCCCTCACAGTGGCCTGCACCTTTGGCTCCTTGTCCTGCTCCCCCCACCCCAAACCTGCCCTCTGGATGTCTCTGCCAAAGATCTCACTCTGTGGGAAAATCAAGTGTGGTTCCCCTTTAGGCAAGGCTGGTAACACTCGCCCTGGAGGTTGGGTGGCCCTCCTTGGCTCTCCCCTCTGTCCCAACATGGGGGCTTGCTCTTAAAATGGCTGGAATTTTAAGGAGGTACATGTATCTCTGGGTGGGATGCCATACAGCACAGTGGGCTGGACTCAATCTGTTTCCCAATTGAAATGGCTTAGCTTGGCAAACCTGTGTTTTATTTGGGTTCGTCCCTGTCAGCCTGCGCATTGGTTTCTGAGAACATTTGTCCTTTGCAAGTATTCCACAGTGGAAAATGTTTTCTTCAGCTATTGTAATAGAAGGGTTTTGTTTAAGGGCTGTTGAAACAACCAAGTGTTTCAGGACATGGCTCCAAGTTCCCGTTCCTGTTTGTGCGAGTGCCGCACTCAGCTAGGACTCAGAAAGCTTTATAGTGATTCTCTCCAGTTTTCGAGCTGAAAAATTCAGGTGGCAGGGGATGGGGATCCAGGTCAGGCCTCTCCTGTTCTTTGGGGTTGGGGAGGGAATGTTTCCCTCTTCTCACCAGGGTTCTTGTTCATGTTAATGTCCCAGATGATGAGCTGTCTCACCTTTAGAAACTGTTTTGGGCTCTTTGGATCCAGGTGAAGTTACATTGTGTGAGGATGGGAGACAAAGGTGCTTGATGTTAGAGAAGGCATCTCAGTGACTTGGTAATTTTGTTTGTCCCTGTCTTTATGCTGGGCCTTAGGGGTTTCATTTTGGAAGTGGGGCCCCTTTTAAAAACTGTATAGGAGAAGATCATGGGGCTCTCCAGGGTGTCCCCAGGACTGTGCGATAAACCTGCCCATTGTTCTTTCCTTTGATCAAGGTGGACTTCTGGCGTGGCCCAGCCAGGCCCAGTCTCCCTGTAGATATGCGGGTTCCTTTCTCTGAATTGAGAGACATCAAAGCTTACCTGGAGTCTCATGGCCTTGCTTACAGCATCATGATAAAAGACATCCAGGTGAGGTCCTGCCCCATTGCTGTGCCTGGGGTCTCACCTTCCATATCCCTTTCTGGTTTGGGTCTGACATGGAGGAAAAATACTCAGAGTTAAAATGGACATTTTCTTTCTGGAGTTAAACCTAACATTTTTGTGAACCTGGAAGGAATGAAACCTCATACTTCTCGAAGAAAATTTAAATCTAAGGCAGAGTTCATAACTCATAATGTGGTTGTGGCAAGGTGGCTTGTGGAGTCCGCTTTGTTTTGTTTTTGTTTTTGTTTTTTTTTGGCCGCACCTGCGGCACGTAGGCATTCCTGGGCCAGGAATCAAACCCGCGCCATAGCTGTGATCTGAGCTGCTGCAGTGACAATGCTGGATCCTTAACATGCTGCACCACAAGGGAACTCCTTTCTCTCTTTTTTAATTAAAAAAATTGAAAAGAAATTTTTATACAATTTTAAAGATTACTTTCCAATTGCAATTATTACAAAATATTGGCTATATTCCCCATGTTATACAATACATTTTTGAGCCTATCTTCCACCCAGTAGTTTGTGCCTCCCACTCTCCTACCTCTGTTTTGCTCCTCCTCCCCACTGATAACTACTAGTTTGTTCTCTATATCTGTCCGTCTGCTCCTTTTTTGTTGCGTTCACTCATTCACTGCATTTTTTAGATTACTCGTGGAGTCCTCTAATGGAGGGATTTGCAGTTCATGGCAAAGGAGGCGACAGGAGAGAAGGGAGAGAGGAGGAAATAACTCCAGTCTTTCCTAGGCACCATGGGGAGGGAGGCAGCTCTTCTGGATAGCTCCCTTTGCTTTCCCAGCTGCTCCCTCCTGTCTCTGATGTGTCTCAGACTTCCTTCATTCCAGAGAAGCAGAAATGAGAGAAGCAGAGTGAGAGCCCTGCTGTGGTTTGCCTCCCGCCACCTCCACCACAGGCCCTCAGTTCTGGGTGCCTCTCCCAGAGGAACGGCTCTGTGAGAAGCCACTGCAGGCCAGCCCTGGGTCTGGTGAAGGGAGATTTCATCCCTGGCACCCATTCTCCCCACCCTTGCTTGTGGCTGCATCTTACAGCATCTTTTCTGAATATCATGAAATTCCATTTTAAAGATATCCCAAGGAGCCTCTGTCCTAAAATGATTCTTTTGAGCATCACTGGGTTGAATCTCTCTGGCTGCACCCCTCTGCAGATGCTGTCGTGTACCTGTAGATTTGTATCCACGCAGATTCCTGCCCAGCTGCAGTGCACTGCAGCTAAAGTCTTGTAAGGGCTCTGAGTGTGGGAACACACAGTCCCTGGAGCGCACACACTTGATGCTGCGTGCCAGGAAATAAATGCATTAGGTGTGTTCCTTCCCATTGAAGAGCAGGCTGGGGCACTAAGGTCCATTCAAAGGTCTTTCTTCCTCCTCAGCCAAATATGTTTCCCGATCAACATGTGGGGGTAGGCTCTTTCTCTAATGAAATCCCCCACAACAAAAGTGGGGAAACTTTCGCAGGCAAGAGAGGCTACCACATCGAAAGAAATAGTGCTCAATTCTCATTTTTCACCTGAGCCTGCATTTTTTTTTTTTTTTTTTTTGTAACTTAGGCCTTCACCCACGGCATATGGAGGTTCCCAGGCTAGGGGTCACATTGGTGCTGCAGCTGCTGGCCTATGCCACAGCCACAGCAACGCCCTATGCCTGCATTTCGAAGTTGGCATTTCTCTGCTCCTGCCCTGCCCTGGAGATCCTGCAGCACTTGGAAAACAATTATGAAGAGGTCTCTAACATTTTTCTGTTGATTTCTTCTTATTAGGAATGGCCCAGAGGCACCTGTGAGCTTCCCCCTTCACTGGCTCCTCTGGACCTGTCCTTTCCTGCCATTCTCAGCCCTGGATTCCATCAAGGGTGGAGTGGGGGAAGGGAAGGGGCTTTTCACTCCCTCACAGTAAGATGCCCTGGCCTCTGGGCCCTGACTTAGTCAGGCACTATTTTCACCAACAGCTCACTCTGTCTGCAATGCATCAAACTTTGTCATATTTGAGATCACATTTTGGCTTCGAAGGAGCTGGGGCTGGGAGGAGGCTGCTGGTTGAGTTGCTGTGTGGCGACGATGGGGGAAGGTATCTGGGAGGAGGGAAGCTCAGAGGCACTAATAGGAAGGAAGGGCTTTGCACCACTCAGGTTCTTGGCCTCCAGCCTCATGTTTTAGTTGTTGACATACATGCCTGATTGCTCCCTGTCTCCTGCATCTTCTCGCCCCAGTATTTGGCATGGCGTCTCCTGCCCTATGGGCCCTCAGCAACTTGTGCTGAATGAGTTGCTCTGTTGGCAGGTTCAGGAAGAGCACTGGGGGAGAGATGGGACTGATATCTTGGTCTCTGTCTCCGGAGGCTGCCCTATGCCCCTCAAGGTGCAAGATCATTTGCCTTAGTTCTCTTTATATCCCAGTGCCTCCCACAGGACCTGCCACTTAAATGGGCCTTATTAGTAAATATTATTGACTTAATGGATGTGAGAAGGAAAGGAAAAAGGAGGTGTGTTTGCTTGTTAGTATCAGGCTAAGAGAAAGTGTGAAAAACCTTGGTGTCAGCTTTCACTTTGGCCAGAGACACTGGAGATTTTTGAGGAAGGGAAGTGCTCCCTACCCCAACCCCCATCTTGTGATCAGAGGGATGCTTGAGATAGAAGAGGTGGGTACCCACGGATACAGAGATACCTACTGTGTGCTGGGTATTGGGCAAGGCAGTGGAAATGGATGAACAATCTAGTCTCTGTATCCGCGGGGAGCTGGAGTGCTGTGGGGGTGGGGAGCGGAGGGGAGTAAATCAGTGATTACAATGGAGTGGATGATGTGCTGATGGAGTGGAGCAGGTTGCTATGGGAGCGAGTACAAGAGGCACCGCACGTCGCTCTGAGGCTCTGAGAAGGCGGTAATTACGGTGTGGCTGAAGAGCAGGAGGAGGGGTGGGGAGGGGAGGGGGCCCATGATTGGCGATGAGGCCGGACCAGAGCACAAAGGGCATCCTCCGCTGGGTGAAAAGGTCGAGATTTTATCCTGAAAACCGTGGGGGAGCCATCGGAGGGCTCTGACATGATCGGATTTGCATTTCAGAAAAATCCCTCTGACAGTGACAGTGTTGACAATGTTGAGTTGGGGACAGGCGCGGGGAGAGACTGACAGGCAGGAGGGTGGTGAGGAAATTGCAGTGGGCCAGGGAAGAAATTATCTGATTCCGAGTGAGCTCTATTTGCATTTAATTTTTCTTCACCTCCTCATTCTTTTCAGCCCTTTGGTTTTTTTTTTTTTTTTCCCTGGGATGAGTCACCATGGAAAAGCTTCACTTGAGCAATCAGCTCTGTGGATTTTAATGGCTTTTTTCTGATTACAAAATTAATAAATATTCATGGTAGATAATTTGGAAAATAGGGGAAAGCACAAAGGAGAAAACAAAAATCACCCATGCTCCGAGCACACTCTAGAGCAAAATATAATTTAGTGTAAATACTGCTTCGCCAATTTTCCCCTCTCTCCTGGATCATTTCCATTAGCATACAAATATAGAGTTATTTCTCTCATCTTAAAAAAAAAAAAAATCCTCTCTTGATCCCTTCCCCCTACCTCCCCCTATCCCCCAATTTCTCTTCTCCGTAGAGCTAAACGCATAGGAATAGTGGCTGAACTTGCTGTTTCTGTCCTTTCCCTCTGACCGACTGTCCACCCCCTGCTTCCCCACAGCTGCCCTCAACAGTGTCGCACAGCTCCCAGGTCCAGCTCAGTGGTCAGCTCTGAGCGCTCTTCGCTCTTTCTCTCCTCTCTGGCACATGGCTCTTCTTTTGGCTTCCAGGACACTGCACTCTTCTGGCTTGTCCCACTTTACCAGCTGCACGTTTGCCTATTTTCATGTTTCCCAGCTGCCTTTCTACCTCTCCTTTATCCCCTCATCTAGGATCATGGCATTGAATACCTTCAACCTCCTGAATTCTCCCACATTTATAGCTCCAAGTCAGACTCAATATATCCACCCTGAACTCCAGACTCATGTAGCTGACCATGTACCACCATCTGCGTGGCATTTCCACCTGGGTGTCTAATAGGCATCTCAGACTTGCCAGGTCCAAACTGAGCTCCCCTGGCCTGCTCCTCCACAGCCTTTGCCAACTTGGGAAATGACAACACCCTCCTCTGGTCACTCAGACAGGAAACCTGGAGTTGTCCTTGCCTTCTTACATCCCACAGACAATCCCTCAGCAAATCCTATCAGTTCTCCCTTCAAAATATATCATACCATATCCTATGCTACTACCACAGGCCAATACCCCATCAGCCCTCACCTGGATTATTCTAGTAGTTTCCTAACTGTTCTCCCTGATTTCATCCTTGCCTCCTTATTGCCTAGTCTCAAAACAGCAGCCAGAGGTGTCTTTTTAAAAATATGCAAGTCTCAGAGTTCCCATCATGGCTCAGCGGAAACAAATCTGACTAGCATCCATGAAGATACAGGTTTGATCCCTGGCCTTGCTCAGTGGGTTAAGGATCAGGTGTTGCCATGAGCTGTGGTGTAGGTCACAGACATGGCTCAGATACCCTGTTGCTGTGGCTGTGGCATAGGCTGGCAGCTGCAGCTCCAGTTTGACCCCTAGCCTGGGAACCTCCATATGCCATGGATGCAGCCCTAAAAAGACAAAAAAAAAAAAAAAGAAAAAAAAAAAAAGGCAAGTCTTATTATGCACTACTCTGCTTAAAATCTTCAGTGACTTCCCATCTCATTTAGAGTAATAGCCAAAGTTCTTGTAATGGCTATAAGGCTCTGTATGATCCATGCCCTGCCCTGCATCACTCACCATTCTCCCCTTGCTCAGTCTCCTCCAGGCACTGGAGGATGCCTCCAAAATCCAACTTGCCTGACCCATTCTTGACTAGGTTCATGCCTCAGGGCCTTTGCACTTGCTGGTCCTTTATAGCTGGAATGCTGCTTCTGCAGATATCTGTATGGTTTATTCCCTCACTGCTTTCAAAACTTTTCACCCTATTTTAAGTTGTACCTTTCTTCTCTCACACTCCCCCTCATCCCCCTCCCCACTTTTCTCCTTGGCACCTTCTGCCTTCTGATATCCCCAGTGATTTACTTCTTTGTCTTGTTTATTCTCTGTCTTCCCTACCAGACTGTGTGCTCTATGAGGGCAGGCAATTTTGTTTCTTTGGCTGCTGTATTTTTTGCGCCCAGTGTATGCTTTACAAACTCTGGTGTGCCGAATAGAAGAGATTAAAACGTGGGAGTGCTGTTGGGTTGCCTGGGGGTGAGTGGCAGCTCTAATGGGGAGAAGAGGATAGGAGTAGGTGGGGAAAGGCAGGAACAATTGTGGGTCAGGCCCTGAGGGAGAGGCAGAGGCCAGCTGCACAGGGGTAGGTGTGGGGAGACAGGGACAGAAGAAGGACTGGTTCCTCTATTGGTCCCAGGAAGGGGCAGGGGCTGTCTGACTTACCCAAGTGACTGCTAATGGGGGCAGTCTGCTGTCCAAGTCCCGCAGACACCATTTCCCTCTGGAGGAATCCAGATTTCCTGGTCATGCCTTGTAATGCTTATTCCACCACAGAGTCCTGGACTCACCCCAAGAGTTACTATTGTTGTCCTATCATTGTCATCATCATTGCAGGTGGCATTTACTACGTGCTAGGCAATGTTCTAAGCATTTTACATAGATTAACCCTTCCAGTCCTCACAAGAATAAAGTATGTGCAAAAGTACATGAGAACCTGATCCCTATTTTATGAAATCACAGAGAAATTCATAATTTGGTAAACTGAGGCACAGAGAACCTTGTCATTTGCCCAAGGTAGTGATAACATCAAGATTTGATCTGAGACAGCCTGGCTCCAGGCCCTGGACTCTTTACTCTTGTGCCATCTCCCTCCTCAGCGTGTGTGGAGGTTATTTATGTGATCTTTTCACTTTGCCTTTGGGGCAGTGAAGCCCGGGTTCCGTCTTGAGTTCTGAGGAGTCCCTTCAAACAACTCCAGATCTGGACTCCCCACCACCCCAAAACAGGCATGGACCTTAATTGCCCCCAGCCGTGCCCTTGCTACTATAAACAGGAGGCCTGGAAGAGGAGGCCAGGGACTCATGAGGAGAGCTGGCTGCTGTCGTCACAGAGTGGCAATGAGAACCCTTCTCCTGCTCCCCACCCACTGTTTCCCTGAGCTGCGTCTACTTTTCTGTGGTTGGAGCAAGCTGTGAATGCAGAGTCCCTTCCAGCATCAACTACACCTTTGGGGACCTTGGTCTCCTGCCTCCTCCATCCTGGAGTGCTGTTCTTTGCTTAATGTCCCCATCCTTCCTTACCTCCATCATAAATTAATTTACCCCAAAGTATTACTTTCTCTGTCAGGTTGTGGCTTCCAGGGAGGCAAATGGCTTACTTCTCAGTCTTTTTTTTTTTTTTTTTTTTTTTTTTTTTCCTGAGAAGCCTGACAGGACTGTAATTAGGCATTCCTGAGCCTGTGGCAAGACCGCGTTTTTAGTTCTCCCATCCCCTTCCCTTAGTCCTGTGAAGGGAGCAAACATCTGCCTATTTTTCAGGCCAGGGCAGATTAGTGTTCCTGGAATCGGGGCCCAGCTGTGAGGGCTGAGCATTCCCAATTTGTTGTCGGTGTTGTATCCATTCACAAGGCTGTGAGGGTGTTTGGAAGGTTCTTTGCAGTTTGGTGCCGACTTCCCATTTGCCTCCAAGCTATTGTGTGGAACAAAGGACAGGCTTATGGGAACTCTTCTTGTGGGTGTCCTTAGGCTGTGTGAAAAGAACTGGTCCTTTGGTCCTGTCTTCCCATTTTTTCCTCCTGTCCTCCACCTTCACCCAGCACTTCTATCCCTAGGAAGTTAGATTTATGGACTCTTAACCTTCATGGCAGGTGGGGCCATGTGGGCACCAGACTGGCCATGACTACAGGTACACTAGCCCAACCTGCTCTCTCCTCTGCAGCTGCTTGCCACAGCTGATGGTGCCTGGCCCACAGTGATGGGCATGCTTTAGTCATGGAGAGCTGTTTAGATTTCCATTGATTTCCTGGAAAGAAGACAAATTCCCTTTGTTGGAGTTTCAGGGTGGTGCTTGTGCCAATGAGGATCAGAGCTCCTCCAGCCATCTCTAACTAAACCAGCAATCCCAGCTTTGCCCAAGTGGGAATGTCCTCACCCTAGCCAGTTCAACTAGAAAACATTGCAATTACAATTGCCTAGTGTGTGGTTGGTGCTCAAAAAGAAAACCAAAATGAGCTTCAAACATCCATTTCCACTTCCATTTAAAAATCTGTGAACTTGAGGGTTGTGAGCAAGCTGACAGGGGCCATAAGGTAAGATTGACACCTGGTAGTGGCCTTGGCTACAGCAGGTGGGAGGTGGGGAGGGGCTCTCTTCCAACCCTGGAACCAAAAACTCCATGGCTGCTACTTTATTTTAGCCATTGGGGCATTTTGTCTTTGTTTTACTATTATTTATTCACTTAGAAGATTTTACTTGTGAAAATAGTATGATCACATTGCCAAAAGGTGAGAGTAAAGGAAAAATCGCTGAAAATTGTAATATTTCTATCCTAAGAGGTATGTTAACATCTTGGTGTATTTTTTGGCTTTTTAGTGTCTTGTTTTCTTATGCTTGGGGTATTACTTTTTCATTATTTTAAAATACTTTTTAATTATAAGAATAGTATGATGGACTTTTTACCTGTCGTTAATGTTTTATACATGTGCTTGCTCTTTCTGTTTATACACACACACATAAGCATATAGTTATGTTTATCTTTGTGTGTCACATACACATAAACATGTAGTTATGTATATTTGTGTGTGGTGTGTGTGTATGTGTGTGTGTGAGAGAGAGAGAGAGAGATAGAGATTCTGATTAGATTTTAGTTTTGATAGCTAGCTAGCCTTAAGGAACCCAGCACTAGAGACTAAGATATCCATATTTTAAATCTCTCCTCTACCCCTTGTTAGCTTTTCTATTAAGTCCCTTTACCTATCTAATCTGCTTTATCTCTAAAACATGAATAGTTAATTCTTGCCATGTCATCGAGTCATCTGACCAGATCAACTGAGATGATGAGGATAGAGATGCTTGGTGAACTCAAAGACTCTGGCCTGAAACAGGGCATCATCAGGATTTATTTGTGACCCAGAGCTGCAAACCAGGGTGACTTTGGGTTGAAGGTTTCTGCTTTCCCAGCATGGACAGTGCTGAGTCCTGGGGTACCGCAGCCCCGGGTGCCAATGTAAGGGTGTGAGCTGGGGGTAAAGGGCACCTGCCCACCCCACTGAGTCCCAAGCTGGGGCAAATGCCCCAGAATGGTGTGGGGGGTCAGTTCAGCCCAGGCACTATACTGCCTTCTCTGTGGGAGGACCACCTGAGGATTGAGTGCCAACTTGAAATTGCCATCCAAGGAAGGGCATTGCTTTGGCTCACCTGTACTTGTGTTTAGGAGGCAATTAAAATGAGAGTGAAAGACATTAATCATAAAGATTTGGATTGGCTTTCTGAATGGCTTAGATACCAATTGTATGGGCTACTTCCTGGGGTAGAGTGAATGCTGTGGGTCAGGGGAGCCTTCTTCTCCCCCAAGTTCAAGCTGTACATAGTTCAGCTTGAACTTGGGCTCAACAGAGTGTTTACAGAGGGCAAAAGCAATGTTGGCGATAACCCATGAGCATCTTTTCCGAAACACTTTTCCGAAACACTTTTATTATGTTTTGTCCTATTGAGATGGGCAAGGCGAGTCCCACTTTTCAAGCTGGGAAATACCAAGGTCAGGGTTTCAATAGCAAGTTAGTGGCAGTGACAGACTTGGAACAAAGTTCTATGGACTCCTTGCTCTGTGAACATTTGGAAAATGGTGGTATGAATGCCATCTTGCCAAGCAGAAGATCACCCAGCAACCTGGCATCTTCCTGTTGCACAGCTTACACTCATGGTGGCTCATTCTCCTGTGTTGATGCTATCTTTGTGCAGCAAGCTGAGGCAGGACTCAGAAGAGGAATGCCTGGCCCAGCCTCCCCTTTCTTCCAATATGTGCTCCTGCCTCCTAGGTGCTGCTGGATGAGGAGAGAGAGGCCATGGCAAAATCCCGCCGGCTGGAGCGCAGTGCCAGTAGCTTCAGTTACTCCTCTTACCACACCTTGGAGGAGGTAGGTCAGGCTCTAGACTGTTTTCCTTTTGAGCCCTCAGGGTCTCCAGACTCAGGACTCTGGGGTCTTCAGAAGACTGTGAGCTGATGCTTGAGGAGTGCAGAGCATACACTGGGGATAGGTCTGTTATGTAGACAGTCAGCTCAAAGAGGTCCAGAAGCCAGGATTCAGGTAGAGGAGACTGTATCTCAACAGTACAGCCTGTAGCAGGTACAGGGCCAGAGTATGGGTCTATTAGGTGGAACACTAAGGCAGGGACCTATCACCAGCCAGAACAGAGCAGGTATAGACACCTTCATATCCAGTACTTTGGCAAGGGATACAAGGGTCTTACTTCTGTACAACCACTCCTGTGTTTAGTGGCCCCCACTGTGGGTATTAGAGCATAGAGGGGCAGGAGCTAGGTGCTTTAGAGAGCCATTTGTAGAGTAAAATAGAGTTGCCTTAAGTTGGAGAAAATTTATGATCACAGAGCCAGCAAGGGCTGGCATGACTGATTGTCACTTGTTTATAAAGAAGGAATATGCAAAGAGAGCATAGTGATGCCCAGTCCAGACAGAAACTACAGGCGCAGGTTCTGTTTCTAGGTAAAGGCTGACTTGATTGATATTGTCCATCTATTATTCTCATCATCACTCTCCCCTTTTCACGAAGCCCATAACAGAGGATCCATTTTCTTTCATAATATTCGTTAATTCAGTTATACGTATTGGAAGAATAAGAGAATGAAGTAATATATTCCATTAGTATTGAGGTCAGAGATAAATAATCCTGCCTTCATGGAGCTTAGAGTCTAAAAGCGGCAACACTGTGGGGTATCTGAGATCTATCAAATGGATTGAAGGTGCCAAGAAAATAGAAGCAAGAGAAACTTCAAACCAGAGAGTCTTGGATTCTGACCCTGGGGACTGAGTAGGCTCAGCACATGCTGCTCTTCCAGGAAAAGGCTTAGTTCTGCACAGAGGTGAAAAGCCTTGGAATCCAGGCTGACCACAGCTGCTGCCTTAGGCTTGGAGAAAGTCTTTGATTTTTTGCAGTTTTTGTAGATCCTCAAGGGAGGTCGGAAAGTATTGAAGAGGGTGGTATGGGGGAAGGAGACTATTCAGAGAGATCCTGTGGTTGCCCCCTTCCTGTTTAACTGGCCATCTAAGAAACTTTATTCCTTTCAGATATATACCTGGATTGACAGTTTTGTAACTGAGCATTCAAATATTGTCTCAAAAATTCAGATTGGCCACAGCTTTGAAAATCGGTCCATTCTTGTTCTGAAGGTAAGAGCTGGCGGTGTTGACCATTAGACTGCCCAGTGAGTGCCTCTGGCATAAAGATTGAGCTCATGTGGGGTGGGGTTGTGGCTGCGTGGAAGTTTTAGGGGCAGGGAAGTATGCACTACTGGTCTGTGGTGAGCTACAAGCTTTAGAACAGTGGTGTTCAGGGACCCACCCTTGTAGGTGTGAACAGGTGGCAGTGCAGTGACCTGGCATGTCCTGGGTCGGGAATCTGGTGGGAGGGTTAAGGAGATGAAACTGCAGAGTGGCCGTCATCACCTTGGCCTTGGGATATGAATGTGGGTTAGTCAGCATTCTCCTGTTACCTCGGTTGGTTCATCTATTAAATGGAAAGAGAAACACGCAGAGGCCTCATTTACAAATGACTGAGGTCATCTGGTTCAGGTATCCCCACAGGTATCCCCACAGATAGGCCCGAGTCTATGAGGAGAATTTCCAGCCCTTCACAGGGGCCACTGGAAACAGAGTTTGAGTAAACTTAACTGTAACAGTACCCTTAGCCATGAAGGAGGCAGGATGGCTGAGAGTGTGGAGCCTACTAGAAAATGATTCTTCTGGGCCCTAAAGGGCACTCAGGAGTGTGGACCACTCTGGGCGTTTGACATCCAGCTCTCAGAGAAGACAGGTGCTGCTGCTCTAAACAATGCCCTGGCGGACCCCTCTGAAGGATCAAGTGGTCTCACCTAACTTAGGACTTGACTTCACCTGTGCCTGCTTTGTTTCCCTAGAGGCTGTCCATGTTCTCCCTTTAATATTGTCTAAGACCTTGCTACTCGGTGTGGTCCTTGGACTTGAAGCAGCAGCAGCATTCCTGGGAGTTTGTTAGAAGTGTCTAACCTCAGTCCCCTTCCAGACCTACTGAATCAGAATCTGCATTTTAGTAAGATCCCTGAATGTCCTTTGATGTTTGAAAAGCACTAGTCTAAAATGTTTCCAAACCTGGGACATTCTCTGCTGGTTATATCACTTTGTTCTCCACCAGCGTCACTGTGTTGCCAGGGCCCCCATACATGGCACTTTATGGGCTCGTGCACAGGTTCCTGCACATACAGCCCTCCTCTTAGGAACATAGGCCTGCTCCAGGTAGTGAGGATACATCTGGAGCCTCCGTCCAGGCAGGGACAGCCCTGTAAGCTGTCTTGGTCCAAACTTGTTTGGTGCCTTTTGCTTTTCCCCAGTTCAGCACTGGAGGTTCTCAACGCCCGGCCATCTGGATTGACACTGGAATCCACTCCCGGGAATGGATCACTCATGCCACCGGCATCTGGACTGCCAGGAAGGTCAGCATGGATAATGGGGGCCGGGGCTGGGGCTGGGGCTGGGGGATGCTCAACTATTTAAGGCCACCTCCAGTTGAAAACTTATACTTGGTTTGTCTAATTCAGGCCACTCTCTACCCTCCTGCCCTTTGGAACAGCTGCCATGTGCTCTGGCCTTTTGCAGCCCAGAGCCCCCATTTATCCTCTGCTTTCTAGTATTTTAAAATCCACGCCCTTGGTTCTGCACAAGATGTATCTGATGGCCTGATGCCATTCCTGTGTCCGCCATTGGCTGTACAAATGTCCTGCTCTACCTGGGAGCAGAGCCCAGTAGTACCTCCAACCCTCACCCAGTACCCACTCTGCTCTTTCTTGCAGATTGTCAATAAATACGGCAAAGACCGCATTGTGACAGATGTACTGAACGCCATGGACATCTTCATGGAGATTGTGTCCAACCCTGATGGGTTTGCTTTTACTCATAGCATGGTGAGACCACCTGAGAGGGAGGGGCCCAGGCGTCAGCTCTGGGGGAATGGAGGAAAGGTCACTGTTGTTTTGGGCCGAAGTTCCCTGGGAGCAGGCCCCTCGGGGCTTCTTGCAGAGTCTCACTGAGGCAGGCAGTCTGCTCAGGTACCGAAGCTGCAGCTCTTACCCTCTAACCTCCCTCTTGCTGCCCAGGGAAGGCCACTGTTGGTTGGCTGTGCTCAGGCCTCTTTCTACACCCCAGCTTTAACCATAGAGCATCTGGTCTGCAGCCTTGGCCCAGCCCCATGCCAGCCCTTTCTGCCCTAGAGATTCTTTCCCTTTGCCTCTCCCTCTCCCACCAGACCTCCCCTCCTGGACTAGGATGTCAGGGACTCCTACCCCTGGGAATGGGCCCAGTGAATGAGGTCACCTGCCCGGCACTTTTTCAGAACCGCTTATGGCGAAAGAACAAGTCCAGCAGACCTGGAATCTTCTGCATTGGCGTGGATCTTAACAGGAACTGGAATTCGGGCTTTGGAGGTACCGCAGCCTGATGTGCTTGGGGGCAGGGCTGGAAAGGACTTGGTCCTTGGCACGTATCCCACACAGTCATATTATGTTGACTCATAACTGGGGAGGCTAGGCAGTTAGCTAATGCAAGTGAGTCATGGCCAGGGACAGGCAGGCACATGCCTAGGATTAGCCATGGGATATGAGGAGAGGTTGAATATGTGTATTAAATATGTATGTGCGCTAGTCCTTCATGGGAAACAGGTCCCTGCAAGGGGACTAACTGTGAGGGTCAAATCCTAACTATGACAGAGAAAGGCTTAGAGAGGTCCAAAGTAGTCCTGCTCATTGTTCAAATCCCACAACGTATGTGTGCCCCTTGCCCCAAACCTCGAGCTCTTCCTTAAAGGGAGCATGCTATAAGAAAATACCTCCAAACTTATTCCCTGAGACCCTGTGACCTAAATTTTGTTCTGGGGAGGCCAGAACAAAATTTCAAATGTAGGATAGGCTAGTTCTTATCATCAACATTGACCTGAGCCTGGCTTTTATTTTTGACCCAATTACTTTGTGACCCAGGGCTGTTGGACTGGTGTTTATGTGCAGGGCTGTGTGAAACAAGGGAGGGGTGAACAGCTTCCTCCTGAGTTCCCTTGGTGTTCCTCCTGATTATCTCCTTGCCACTCCAGGAGCATAGGAACTAGATGGGGAGACCGAGGGCTCCAGAAAGCCCTGAGATGAGTATGTGGACCCTGGGAATACAGCAGTTTGATGGGTGGGGTGCTGGGTCTAGCCAAGACAGTCTCCAGAGCAGAGAGTTGTATGGGCACAGCCATGGGCCTCCAGATGTGGCTCCCACACTATACTGGGAGATCAGGGTTTGGCTCTACAAGAGGTGGTGCCATTGTTGTTGAAAAGAACATCTGCAGATGGTGGCCAAACCAACAAGACAGAACATTCGAGATCTGGGTACCCATTGCCTTGAAAATCTGTCTTGAGTCTGTTTTCATTGAAAAATAAGGATAGTTCTGAAGCATCTAGAGTGTGGCTAGCAGCCCACAGTGTGGGGGTTGCCTAAAAGTCTGTTTTTTTAACTGTTTGTGTAAAATTAGGTGTTTTTGCCTTCAAATAACCATACATTGCATCCATGTGGGCCCCTCAGAACTGGCTAAAGTGTGTGCAGTGCCCATGGACACTGAGACAGACTGGCTAGAAGACAAATTACCTCTTAAAGAAAATAACTTTTGTGGGTTTCACCACAGGAAAAAAAAAATTGGTATATACACAATGTAAAAAAAAAATGTGGAAAAAAAGCCCAGAGGGGACAAAAAGCTCCCATAATCCCACTACCCAAAGATTACTGCTTTTAATAATTTACCACGTCCTTCCAGCAATTTCCCCTTGCTACAAATTACATTTTTAGAGAAGGAAAAATAAATAGCTAATGAATCCATTAGCAGGTACTTGTGAAACAGGCAGGCTCAGAGGACTTTGACTATGAACGTCAGAGAGAGGCAGGCAGCTAATTCCCATTTGGTCAGGGGAAGATTAGTTTATTCTGCTTAGCTCAAACCAGAACTAATGGCCTGAAGTGTTTCTCCATATTTGGGCAAAGCCACCTGGTCGTTGGCAGGGGAACCGCTTTCCATGCGTGGGCTGCAAACGCAGACAAAGCTTTCAGCCTCCCCCGCTCTGCTCATCTGTTGCTATTTGTCATTCATCAAGTGTAGCAGGTGCAGAAGCTCCCAGCAGACACAACAAACAAGGCCACTGTTAGCTGGACGCACTCCAGCCTGTGAGGCCGCTTCTTACCCCCTTGTTCCTTCCAGGCACATCCCCCTTCTAACCAGAGTCCATCCCTACCCCCATCCATGAGGACTGGCAAACCAAGAGGGGGTCCACTCCCAGGTGACAGAATTGCCTCTGGGCCTGCCTGTGGCCAGAAATAGCAAGTGTCTTGTTGGTGACTCAGGCAGGAAGATTTTGTTTATAGTTTTATTATTGCCTTAATTTAATTGGAGCATAATGAGTAATTTGTAGACCAGCCCATCCACCCACACAGCCCTCACCTTCACCCTAGTGGGGACCTATTTGCTGCAGTCCTAGAGCAGCATCTGAACTGGCCCATGAGCCAGCCCCCCAGCTCTCCAGCCAGCTCATTGCCCTAGGGATCAAGTGAGGTGCTCTAGCATCCTCGGGGGCTTCTGAAATTGGGGCGATTGCTGGCCTCTGACTGGGCTTCTGTGCAGTCATTTCAGGGATAAGGCGTGAGAGCAGGACTGGGATGGCTCTTTCCAAATGTGTTTGTTCCCAGCCCACAAATCTTGAGCAGCCTAGCCTAGCCCTCCACGACATGGTCCGTAGGAAGGGGAGGAAAACAGAAAAGGAAGAAAGGAGACGGGGAGCAAAGAATCTAGTAGGAGATGGGAACAAATTAAATTTGTAAACAGCTGCTCTAGGCCCTCTCTCCAATTTAGGTCAAGAAGTTTCATTTCAGTTACTTTATTTTTTGTCTCTTCTTGTTTAAGTTTTATTTCTAGTATCTCTTTGCTCAATGCTTCCTGTAAATTATCCATCTTTGCCTCCAGTTTATTTCCAATGTCTTGCATCATCTTTAGCATCAACAGTCTGAAGTCTTTTTCCTGGAGGCTGAGAATCTCCTGATCACTTAGCTGATTTTCTGGGTTTTTTTTTTTTTCTTTCTCCCTCATCTGAGTTATAGTTCTTTGTCTTTTCATTTTTATAGGTTTTTGGTGTGGTGACCTTTTTACAGATAATAGAGTTGTAGCCTCTCTTACTTCTGACTTCTGCCTCCCTTGTGGCTGAAGTTGGTACAGGGGTTTGTTGTAGGCTTCCTGGTGGGAGGGACTGATGCCTGCCCACTGGTAGGTGGAGCTGATTCCTATCCCTCTGGTAGGTGGGTCTTTGTCTCTGGGTGAGATTAGAGGTGGTTGTGTGCCTGGGGGCGGGGCTCTTTAGGCAGCCTGATTGTTGATGGGGGGAGCTGTGATCCCACCAGGATTGTTGTTTGGCCTGGGGCTTCTCAGTGCTGATGGGTGGGGCCTGATTTTCCCAAAATGGCCACCTCCAGAGAAAGGCACACTGCTGAATATTCCCAAGAGCTTTGCTTCCAATGTCCTTCCCCCACAACAAGCCACATTCACCCCTGTTTTCCCAGGAGGTGCTCAAAGAATTACAGTCAGGTTTGACCCAGATTCCTATGGAGACTTTGCTTTGCCCTGAGACCCAGGGCATGTGAAAGTCTGTGTGTGCCTTTTAAGAATGGGGTCTCCGTTTCCCCCAGTCCTGTGGAGCTCCTGCGCACAAACCCCACTGGCCTTCAATGCCAGATGCTCTGGGGCCTCTTTCTCCCAGTGCCAGATCCCCACTGGTGGGAGTTTGATGTGGGGCTCAGAACTCTCACTCCTGTAGGTGAGTCTGTGTGAAACAGTTACTTTCCAGTCTGTGGGGCTTCCCACCCTGGAGGTATGGGGTTGCTTATATCACATAATCACCCCTCCAGCCTCTTGATGTGGCCTCCTCTTTGTCTTCTGGAGTAGGATATCTTTTTTAAGGTTTCCAGTCCATTTAGTTGAAGATTGCGCAGCCTTTGGTTGTAAATTTTGTTGTTTTTAGGAGAGAAGTTGAGCTTCAGTCCTTCTATTCTGCCATATTAATCCCATCTCCCCAAGAATTTTCAAAGACTCTTAGCATCTGTGGTTCCCAGACCAGTCATGGGCAGCTACGCTAATCTGTTATCTCTCTTCCTGGCCCCAAGTTCATGTTGCTTTTGGGGCCATGGCTGTGGTAAAGCTTGAAAAGACACTAAGTCTTAATGCTCAATTGACCCAAGCCTTCCCCATGGCAGTGGAGGGTGGTCAGAGAAGAGTCAGCTCATAGGGATCAGTGATCACAGGGGAAGCCAGGTTGGAGGCCTGGTGGCAACTGCTGACACAGGCCTGCCTTTCTCACAGAACCACAGTAAAGACTTAGCCAAAGGACAAACCAAGGGAGCTCCCTTTAAGGCCATGGATTTGCTGAGTCATGGTATATCTATACTCCTCTGATGTATTAGACTTGGGGATGCAGCAGTAACAAACATCCTTCCAAATCTCAGTGACTTAAAGTAATAAAAGTTTATTTTTCATGCACAGGAAGTCTAATATGGATAGAGCTCCTTGACAGCTCTTTTCCATTGGTGACAGAGGGATCCAGGACTCTTCCTTCATCTAGAGTTTATGCTTCAACCACACAGGCAGAAGAGAGTGTGGAGAAGCCATGCTTGCTCTTAGCCTTAAGCTAGAAGTCACACACCATTACTGCTCACATTCTCATTGGTCAACACTAGTCACAGGACATCCACCAAACTGCAAAGGGGGCAGAAATGTAGAGGAATGCAGATTATTTTGTGAGTACTAAATGTCTTTCCCATGCCTGGGAATTTGAACCATTATGGTGCTTTTATTTTACTTCCAGGAAATGGTTCTAACGACAACCCCTGCTCAGAGACTTATCATGGGCCCTCCCCTCAGTCTGAGCCAGAAGTGGCTGCCGTTGTGAACTTTATCACATCCCACGGGAACATCAAGGCTCTGATCTCCATCCACAGCTACTCTCAGATGCTGATGTATCCTTATGGCCACTCTCTGGAACCTGTTTCAAACCAGGAGGAGTTGGTGAGATTGGCTGCTTAGGGCTTGGGGAGGCATCCAGAAGACTCCCATTGGCCCGATGGTAGGCTGTTCTCACATGTGGTCAAGTTCAAAGCTGGAGGTGCTTGGGCTCCTTTCTCACAGGAACCATCTACACATTCAATTTCCAAGACTCCTAAGTTTCTGCTTCTTAGCTGCTGGTGAGGGTATGTGGGTGTGGGGAGTCCTAGCCTCTCACTCTCTGGATTTAATCTTGCAGTACAATCTTGCCAAGGACGCAGTGCAGGCCCTGTATGAGGTCCATGGGATCAAGTACATTTATGGCAGCATCAGCACCACCCTCTGTGAGTGAGCCTTCCCCTGGCTGCTGCTGCTTTAGGCACCACATCTACCTGGGGTCAAGCAGGTCTAGGCTCTTTGATGACTGGCAGGGCTGTGCCATAGATCTAGCTGGGCTGGGCCAGAGCCGATTTCCACATCTGAATAGAAGGGTGGATTGTGGTACTTTGCAGCGCTAATTAATGCATAGTTCCCAATGCCTGGCTCACTGTGATGTTCCTTGAGGGTAAATATTCTAAGTCTGGTGGTCTCCAGGAGCTTCTTTTTGTTGGGGCAGAGAGACAGCCTGGGTGAGCAGGTTGAAGCCTGGGCCAGGAAGCTTGGTATAGTCTGGGATGGGTTGGGGGTTGGCCCCCAGGGCCCACTGTCCTCTCAGGAAGCCTCTATACCTTGTGGCCACACCCTGTTCTTCCTTGGGGGGCATTTCTTTGCTCTTTCGTATCCAGATGTAGCCAGTGGGGTCACTGTCGACTGGGCTTATGACAGCGGCATCAAGTACTCCTTCAGCTTTGAGCTCCGTGACACTGGGCACTATGGCTTCCTGCTGCCGGCCACACAGATCATCCCCACAGCCCAGGAGACATGGATGGCCATTCGGACCATCATGGAGCACACGCTGAATCACCCCTACTGACGACACTGCCAAGGGTAGAGGGGGAGGGTTTGTTCTCTTACCAAGGCCTGGGGCTCCTCCTGAAACCCAAAGTATGCACCTCCCCTACCCCTGCCTAGCTCCTTAGGAAATAAAAACAAGTTTGAACCGGCTTGGCAGCCTCTGGTGTTGGCTGCCACCCCTTTGGATCAGCATTGAGGAGGGGACAGGAGTCTTAGAAATGTCTCTTTACTCCCTAGATATTCAGGAGGAAGGGGGGGGGAATAGCAGGCCTTCCTTTTTCTCCTCTAACAATGTTCTTGGGGTCCAGAACAGATAATACACCCCCTGGAGCTGCTAATATACACATTGTCCCCTTGGTACTTACATTTTAAGATAACCCTGGAGGGGACAGTGTTTGATCTGAAGGAATGGATCTTCATCGTGGCGTTTCTGGCACCTTGAGCAAGAGGCAGCCTTCTCTGCTTCTTGCTTCATTTCCCATGTTGGGTAGGGGACAGGCACACATTTCAGAGCCCCTCTCCCCCATTAACAAAAGCAAATAGGTTGCTAGTCTGTGACCTGTTCTTCCTGGGCAACTTACAGTCTCCCTTGGTCTCAGGAGCAGATTTGCAGCCAATCAGAGTAGCACAGCAAAGCACATCCACCTCCAGAGAGAAATCCTCTTTCTCCTCTTCCCCATAGGCATCATGGTTGTCACACACTGAAAATTTAGTCCAGGCAAGACCATTTACCGAGGAAGCATTTTATCTCGGGGAGAGATTCTGAGATATACATGAGATGCCTGTCCACTTCCTCAGGCTTCCTGTACCTCCTGCCTTCATCATTGTGGAGCAGGGAGAGTGAGGCTGTTTGCTCTGCCTTCAGGGGAAAAAGGCAGGTACTCCCAAGAATAAGAGATCAACTGGGGTCCTGAATGGCTTTGTGTAAGTGTGAGGCAGAAACAAGATTTTGATTTGCAAAGGCTGGACTTTTGTTATTGTTGCTAAAGGAAAGGATGTGGGTACCCATGAGTCAGCCCCTGCAGGACCCACAGTGAAGGGTTTTACTGTAAATCACAGGGAAGAAAGCAAGGTGGGGCAGGGGATAAGAACAAGTCCACTTTTTCACCCAACCTGCAAAAAAAGATAGAGGCTGGACCAGTTAGTGGAAGGGGGCAGGTATCAGTGGTGATCAAAACTATAAGTATGGCCCATGTCCAGTATGGTGCCTGAGCTGCAGATTAACAGTGGCTGAGTGAGGGCTCTGGACAGGTGACTAGAGGCAGCTTATGGCTGGGTATGCATGAGTAATGGAGCTATTCAGATCTCTGAGCAAAGGAATGAGAAGATTGGCAGGTGAGGAGGACTAGAGTAGAGGCACAAAGGCTGAACCCAGGGGCCATACACCAGTGGCATGATGGCATGGTGGGCATCAGCTGGGCATGCTTGTGCCCAGGACCAGCTCTGGGAGGCCGGAGAGGTCAGGGTAATGGATCCCCAAAGAACCTAGATCATCTCCAGGGAAAAAGTCTGCAATAGAGAAAGAAAGAATCCTGACTCAGGCTAGAGTTTCCCAAGAGAGACTGAGGTTGGTTGGTTTGTCTTAATGCTAGAAATGGTCCAGGTGAGCCAGAATTTCCAAGCTGAGGTCATGGGCTAAGTTAATGTAGGCAATATAGGTAAATAAAGGAAGTTATACTTTTGTTCACTGGAGTCTGTGATTATAATTTTTATGCCGTTTGCACAAATATTTTTATTTCATCCTCATGGGGAGAACATTACTGGTATAATTAAGCTCTTTAATAAGCTCAGATAAGGAAAGCACAATTTGGAGAGATTTTAGAGGTCACAAAAGGCCACACAGATTGAAAGGTGGGTTTGAACTCCAAAACCACCACATCACCATTTGTCCAAGTGTGGCCTCTGGCAGAATCCATCGGGAGGTGTTTAACATAAAGATATTTGGGTCCCATCCCCAGACTGAAACAATCTCTAGGGTAGACCCATAAAATCTGCATTTTTACCATCTTTCCCACGAGTTCTGAGTTCCTTTAAAGGCTGAGAACCACTGAGCCCTGCTCTCCTGCCTCTCAGAAGTTCATGTTCAAGTCTCCTAGGGAGAGTTGGGGCTCCCACCCTCTGTCACTGTCCATTAGAGCTGAAGGTGGCTGCGACAGTGGGGGGCCAGTCATCCTCCAAATATTCCCAAGGGGCTGAGTTGCCCCTAGCCTAATGCAGTGTGGTCTGCATCACACAGGCATCAGCATCCTGGGCCCTTATTGGAAAAGCAAATTCTCAGGCCTCACCAGCTGTACTGAATCAGAATCTCTGAGGATGGGACTCAGGTGGTGCTAATGCCTCGTCAGAGAAGCATTGCCCTAGAGGCAAGAGTATCTGGATTGATGGATTTCCCAGTAACAGTGAAAATAATAAATTCTTTTCTGGCACTTACTATGTGCCCAGCATGGTTCCAAGGATTCAACACATTGCCTCCTCGCAGCTCCAAGAAGTAGGACTACTACTGTCCTTATTTTCAGGAAGCTCAGACTCAGAGAGGACAGTGGCTAAAAGGCACACAGCTACTGAGTGGCAGGCCTGAGACTGGCTTGCAGGTGAACCTGAATCATGCCCAGAGCCCTTCAGGACCAGGACTAGGAGCTTGTTCTCACAGCCACGCTGGCAAGATCTCTGGGCAGCCAACAAACCCACAAAAGTTGGGGCTGAAACTTCTTCCCAGATGGGGGTCTTCTTACAAGGTAACTTTTCCCTTAAAATCCTTCAACGACTTAAAATCCACCCAAGGTGCCACAGCAATGGCTGGCCCTTCCAGGCTCTGTGAGGGGGCCAGACTTCTCTCACCTTGTTTCAGTATGCTTCGTTCATCAGCCCCAACCTCACCCAACCTCACCAACCTTCAGTTCCTTCCCAGCTAGAGGCCTTGGCATGTGCTGCTCCTTCAGTCTGGAGTATTCTTTCCTTAAAATTTTCCCTTCAATATCATTTCTTCACCATTACCTTCTAGGACCAACCACTGGAAGTAGATTTCTTCCTTTTCCCAGGCCTTTTTTTATTTCTTTGATAACAGTGATAATTAATTGACTTTATATGTTGTTGTCTCCACTGCTAGTTTGAGAGCCTGTGAGGGAAGCGAGCATGTCTGGGTTATTCACCCTCACTCAGTTCCTCTCAGGCACACAGTAGGTACCTGGAATTTGTTAAAAGGGTTTTTGCTTCTCCTTGGCCTAGTACAAATTAGGACTAGGTTTAGTCTACCCACCTTATTGTGGCCTAACCAGATCAAGGTTTTGTTTCTGTTACATAGCAAGTTATCTGAGGTGGGTGGTCCAGGGCTAGTTCAGTGACCCCTTGATGCACTGGAAACCCAGACCCCTCTGGCCTGCCCTGTTTTGCCCCTCTGCTATCATTCTGATCTCTAGTCTGTCACCATCGTATGAATGAATTCCAGGCAGGAAGTGCAAGAGGCCGAAAAATAGATGTGAGTCCGTGAGTTGGCCATCTGTGGACTTAAACTTACAGCTTATTGGCTGGGACTGTGTCAGATGGCTGACCCAGCTGCCAAGGGAGGCTAGGAAATTGCTTTATAGCTGGGCACATTGCTGCCCACCCCCCCCCAAAAAAAAACCACAACCTGGAGTTCTGTTGGTAAGGAAGAAGGGGAGGATGGACATTGGGAAGGCAGCCAGCAGAGTCTGTGGCAGCTTCTCTGAGGGGAGGAGAGGATCTGAAGGGGCCTCTGAATCTGTTTCTTTGCTCTAGTTCAAGTGACTTAATCATAAAGCCATAGAACTTTCCAGATAAAAGGGTCTTTTGAAAGCTTCTAATCCAACCCTTTGCAGTTGTAAAGTCTTGGGGCCTCTGGATCATGCAGCTTACGCAAGGCCCCACAGGAGCCTGATGGCCGAGGAAAGCCAGGGATTGTCCTCCTAGGACTGAAGGGTCTCCTCAGCAAGCTCAGGGTGGAGCTCATGGCTGGGGGTTTACGCTCACAAGTAAAGGTGTAAAAGCTCAAGACTTATCATGCAAGTTTCAGATATATTACAGAATAATCTCTTTCATAAAACTTGAACTTTTCCCTCTGATTTCTTAGGTATATAATACTAAACAAGAATTTTTTCCCTCGCATTCTGCTTTTTTTTTTTTTTTCTTCCAACAAACTGCTCTCTTTTAGGTGTGTTTTTTCATCCTTTTCACCAGTAAAATTTATGAGCATTTATTTAAAAGAAAAAAACATTGGAAAAACTGAGGAGAGAAAGAGCGATTATACCTATGGAAAGCTATAAAGAACCACAGTGAATGTGCTGTGGTTATTGCTTTCTTAAAAAAACAAACTAGGCAGGCAGTTTGGAATGCAAAAGAGTCTTGTGGCGGGCGGTGGGGGGGTGGGGTGGCGAGGGTGATGGGCTAGTGACTGGGGACTCAGGAGTCCGGTAAGGCGCTCTTCACTTCCCCTTCCTCCTCTCTCTCCCCTCTGACCGCCCCAGACAGGGCCAGAAAGAAAATGACTTTACTGAAAAATTCAACTTTAAAAAGCTTCTTTAGAAAAATAAGAAGGCCCCAGGCAGTCACTTAGTACAAGCCAAGGGAGAAACCGGTGAACAAGGGGCCTGTCAGTGCTTGACAAACTGTGAAGGACAACTCCAGCCTGTTTGCCTTCAGAGGGTCTCCTTCCCCCGAGGATTAGGATTCGGGGACAATCCCGGGAATGTTGATGTTTGCCATTCTAATTGTTTGATCCCTCCCTAGCCTCTCCCCAGGGCCTGTACTAGGCCTCTTGCTCTCTCCTAACCAGCTCTGCCAAGATCTGTGGTTCTCCATCCACTTCCCCGCCCTTCAGCCTGCCTCCTTCCACTCCCTGAAACATGGCCAAGGCCACAGGGTGACATCTCACAACATTTCTCTTGGGAACGCAGAAGGGAAATGCAATGGAGAAAAGAAAGCACCCAAGCTGCATGCTGGCGATCACTGATGCTGCGGTTGGTGGTTCCTGTTCCTCCATGAGGTAACCCCTACCGCCTTCACTCTCCTTGAGCCTCTGCCTGCTCCTGTGTTGCTGGGGCAGCCTCTTGTGCCCCCACTCCAGTGTAGGAATGCACCCCCAAGGCTTCCCAGCAACTCTCTCAGACTCAGAAGCAAACCTCCCCTTCACCCTTTCCCTTCTGCACATGGGACATGCCTGCTTAGTTCCTCTCTCTCCTGCATCTCTGTTCTGAGATTTGGGCTGTGACTTGACTTTCCTTCCTAAGACCCACTGGAGTGCGACAATTCCTCCAAAGAAAAATTCTGCTTCCATTTCTGAGGGCAAACAGTGCTAGCTACTTTATTCTATTATTACTACTATTATTATTATTATTATTATTATTATTGTGTCTTTTTTTGGGGCCACCCTCGTGGAATATGGAGGTTCCCAGGCTAAGGGTCGAATTGCAGCCATAGCTGCCAGCCTACCCCACAGCCACAGCAATGCTATATTCCAGCCACCTCTGCAACCTACACCACAGCTCACGGCAACGCCAGATCCTTAATCCAATGAGTGAGGCCAGGGATCGAACCCTCATCCTCACGGATACTAGTCAGGTTTGTTAACCACTGAGCCACGAAGGGAACTCCATGCTAGCTACTTTAAAGTGACAGCTCCACAGCTCCTCAAAGCTAGCAAATACTGGACACTCAGCTGTGAAAGCAAAACTCAAGGAGGCTGCTGACAGACTTCTTCCTCCCTGTCTCCCATGATGCCCCTCAACCCTGAGACCCCCTAGAACAGCCTTAGCAGGATGTGGTCCCTCTTGGCCTACCCTGCCCTGGGAACATTACCCATCTCAAGCCTCAGGGCCCAGAGGCCCTATTCTGATCTCCCCATAAACCTGGCAAGGCCCTCTTCACCCTGCCCAGACCTGTCACTATGGCTGTGATTTGTTTAGGGGTAAAAAATATGCATGCCCTAGAATCACATGGCCATCATTCTGACCAACTCCCTCATTTCATAGATGAGGAAACTGAGGCTCAGGGATATGCAGGGACCTGCCCCGAATTGTGTACTGGGTTTGTGGCAGCCTACTTTTACAAGGCATCTCTCATTTTGCTCGCTTTTGAAGTTAGACAATGTCTTCGTGTTAACTGGGTACTTTTTGTAGTTACGTGACAGAAAACTGACTTGAAAAAGCTTGAGGAAAAATGTAGAATTTGTTAGCTCATCCCTAGCACTGGGGTGGGGGTAGGGTGGCTAGGTCCACCTGAATCACATGGCCTCAGAGTCAGGAAGGGTGGACCCTAAGGGAAGATGATGGTGCTGTTATCAGGAGGAGGATACTGGGAGGGGCATGTAAGAGACTGAGGAGTGCTCCATCGGCTCCTCAAATTCCCACCCACTTCTCACCCCATACACACACTGTCCCATGTACAGCCTTAAACACACTTGCCCAAGGGAGACAGCTGAAGTCTGATCCATCTACTGCATCCAGCCGTTTGCACTCTCTTCAAAGATCTCCCTGGTGCGCTCTTTGATCTCTGATGTGGACATGGGGGACTGCTCCTTCTGCCCCTTTAGCAATCCACTTTCTAGGTTTTAGTTTTGGGGGGTCTCTAAGAACTGTCTTAGAGCCCATTTACCATGCTTGGGTGTTTGGCTGAATGCCCAGCAGGGCTGCCATGGATAGCTGTCCAGTTTGTGCACTGCACAAAGGTATTCTGCTGAGGATAAGGGATAATGTCTGCCCAGACTGAGAGGGGTGCCTTTCTCCATTTCACATAAAGCTTCCCCTGGGCTAAAATTTATTGTTTTCTGACAATACAAATATTTTCTTTTTCTTTTTTGTGTATGATAATACAAATATTTTAAAAGCTTAGTGCATCAGTTAGAATGATTTTTATAGCAACAACAGACATTTCAATTAATAAGAAAATTTGTATTTCTTCAAATTATGTGACCCAAAGGTAGGGCAACAGACTGGACAATATCTCGATATCCTTCTCTTGATAGCCAGAGAAAGGTACCTCCTTCTCAAGAGTAGGGAAATGTTTTCTAGAAGCTTCCTGATTGATCTCCCTTCATATGTCTTTTGACAAAACTGGGTCCCATGCCTACCTCTGAACCAGTCACTTACAAAAGAGAATGAGATTTACTGAAGATTATCTTAGACCAATCTTACCAATCTATCCCTGAGCTGGGAATGAGGTGAACTTCCTGAAGTGTGACATTTTGTACATTCTGGGTTTGGAAGGAGGGAGGGACACTGAATGATAGTTGGTGTGACAACAGCAGGTCTGTGTCTGTTTGCACTCAGGCACTTACCCAGTGACCTGTCCTTGAATCTAGATGCCAGCCTGGTGGTTTCTTTCTCATGCTATTAGGTCTTGGTGCTCTGCCTGTTCCCCCAGCTTTCAACCCTATGGCCCTTATCTTTGCCCTTGCTCTGGGCGGATGTGAAACACATCCATGGGTAGAAAGGCAGACCTGTGGCCCTCTGCCCCAGGTTCCAGTTTAGCAATTTGGTCTTAAGCAAGAGGCCATTTTCAGCTTCCTGAGGTGCTTTGGAGGGACCCAGGAATTAGGCTTAACCTCTGCCTGAGACCTACATTCCTCTGCCAGTGTGCTTTCAGCTTCCTGTCATTGCTGGCCCTAATTTCAGCTTGCAGCGTTGAATTAATCTTTTCCAGCCTTGCAAGAAAATAGGTTATATGACCCTTGGACAGCTTAGCTTGCTTACTGGAGGTAGCAAGAGACCCTCTTGGTGAGGCAGTCCCCCCCTCCCCCCGCTTTTCCCCCTTTTCCAATGGGCTTGTCTTTTCTGGAAAGCACAGAAGTCCCAAGAATTAGCCAACACCCCCCTTGCCATGTGTAGTGTTTGTGAAACATTAAAAATTACAGGACAGCTTCTGATTTGGAAACAGAAAAAGAAATATTGTTTTCATAATGCAAACTAAAGAAAGGCCCTACAAAACCTTCTTTCCTGTTGGGGAACAGATTAGAATACCTTGAGAGCACTGCAGGGCACTAAGAGAGGAGGGGGACTGTGAGGGATGGGTGGGACATTGTTCCTGGTCTTAGGAAATATCTAGTTTCACTGGGGAGACAGAAACAACACTCTAGGAACAATTCAGGAGAAATGAGTTTGTGTTTAAGCAGAAAGTAATGAGAGAAACACCCTTTCCCTTCCCTGCCTGGCAAAATCCAGTCATTAAGACCCAGGTGACTTTTCACTTTCTTGGTAAAGTCATAGTTCTGAGTCCATAAGCCCTACTCGTGCTTTTTGATCTAAGTCACAGAAAATGCACTGACTGCCCAGGTCTCCTCTGTCAAGGAGAGAAGCCCAATGAGTGTCCAGAATGTTTAATTCTGTTTTGGTGACAGCTTATTGGAGACCTGCTGGAAAACTAACATATTGGTTGGTTACTTCCATCTATCCCACTAAACTGTGAGCTCCCTCAGCTCCCTGACAGGCCAGTGGGGAGCATAGTTGACTGATGCAACCATTGCCATGGTGCAACAAGGCCACACTTTCCACGGGCTCTTCCCAGCTAGTGACTGAGCTGAGCGCAGCACTAGTGCCAGCATGCCTGTGGGACATAGCGACCCCCTGAACTACAGCGTTGGCTTCAAGATTACGGATCAACCCGACTGAAATGTTCTTGGCACTGCACTGCTGCCCGAGTTCTTCCTGCCCAATCCTCCTTCCTTCCCTTTCCCCTCTCCCAGCTGTCAGACCTACAACTGGGTGAAAGCCCCTCTCTACCTCCCCTTTATCCTTCATGTTTAATCCTGTCTTGGTGACCAACAGCTCCTTGGAAATCTTGAAGAACACAAGTGTGTTGGTTACTTCTCTCTTCCCTGCCGGACTGAGTTCCATGAGATCAGGGACCAGTCTGCCTTGGGCATCAGCGTGGGTGGGACCACAGAACCTAGCCCAGAAGGATGAATGTGCAAAGAGATGAGCATTCAGAGAAGGGGCAGATATGTGAAAGAGAAAGAAGCCAGAAGGAATTTCAGAGAAGAGGTAAGCCTTGCCTGGGGGCTGGAGGGCTGGCAATGCTGCTGGAGTAGAACAGTCTTCATGGAGGCTCAACATCTGTTGAGGGTTAATTCAGTGTTTGATCATCTTCCCAGAGCTATGCTCAGGAGAGAGTTGTGGTAAATGTAACGTGGTCACTCTGCCTTGGCACACGAAGGTTGGCCAGGTAGAGAGTGGATTGGAGAGGCAGAGGGAACAAATGGAAACCAGAAAGGGCTGCCTCGGGCTCTTGTCAGTGCCTAAGAGTGAGGCCCTGACATAGAGCAGGGCCCCCAGATGGTGCTGGGAACTGCTGGGGCCCCTGTGGATTAGGGTGGATTTGTGTCAGATGTCTCTGCAATGAGATCAGCAGCCAGAGCCAAAACAAATTCCTGTTTGTGAATTCCAGTTTCTCCTGTACACTGTGCAGTCCCAACAGGGGTCTGGCCCTGGTTCCCGCCACCACCCTATCTACTCAGATGACATCTGGTTATAGTTCCCATCAAGGGCAACCCTGATCCCAGAGCCCAGAGTGGTAGGGGTGGGGTGAAACTTTTCGCTTCTGCTGCTGTGTCCTGATTCCCACAAGGCCACTGAGACTAGTAGGAGTGGGGCTGGGAAGTTCCCTTCAAGGAGCTGTACCTAGGGGCCAGGCAGCCCTGGACAAAACCAGTGTGGTGAGATGCCATCAAATTTGGAACCTGGCAGTGGGCAGATGGTCCCAGCTAAGTCTGTCATAGGGACAGAAGAGCTGGCACTCAGGGATGTGGGAGAAGGGGATGCCTTGTATGAGGCCCTAGTTAATGTGGCCACTAAAGAGTCCTAGCTCCTTCTACACTGCTTGGTCAGTAAACAGGACCTCAGGGGCTGTGGGCTACAGGGCTGTGGCAAGCGGGGTTCCAGCTTGGAGGCCTCAGCCCCAGCTGACCCTCAGGACCAGGCTGGCCCTTCATGGCCAGGGGTAGAGACCTGGCTTATCTCTCCAGCTGCCCTGTTCCCTGCCACTTTATCAGGGACAGGGGAAGGTGTCAGAGCTCAGAACTGCCACTTCTCCCTCCCCGTGGGATTGGACCCAGGTGCAAGCATAAGGACAGCTCTTGGGCACAGCCAGAAAGCCTCTGCCCTGGGAGCGTTTAAAAGGCTGCAGGACCTTCTCAGCCTCAGTTGAACTTCCTCACTGGCTTCAGCATGTGGGGGCTGCTGATTTTTAGTGTATTATTGGGGGGTGTCCTTGCCAAAGAGGATTTTGTGGGGTAGGAGCATGGAGAGGAGGGTGGATGCTCGGAGGGGAGATAGGGAGGACTCGGCCCCCAGCCAGCATCTTGAGAGATGGACAGACAGAGGCATGGGAAGATGGCCAGAGAGAAGCAGACTAGCTTATCCTGGAAGTCAGGCTGACTAGGGACCTGGGCTGAGAAGGGAGCTGGTCTCTTAGGACAGCCTTCTGGGCTCTGGAGAAATTTAAGCTCTGAGGAAGAATTTTCAGGAGAGGTGGCAACAGGAGGCTGGCTTTGGAGATGAGTTTAAACTTGAGTTTAAAGAGTTTGGGATGGGGATAGTAGCAGTGTCCAGAAGATTCCAAGGTGCTCAGGCCTCCCGTTGCTAGGATCCCTTGGCCCAAAGGACTGAGGCCCAGCCACCCTTCTCTCTCCTGGGGAGTGTGCATGGCCAGTGAGAGCTGCTGAGGCCCTCAGTCTCCCCTCTCACTCTGCCTAGGCATCAGGTGCTCCGAATCTCTGTGGATGATGAAGCCCAGGTACAGAAGGTGAAGGAGCTGGAGGACCTGGAGCACTTGCAGGTCAGAGGAAGTGGGAGTTACCCTGAGGCCCCAGGGTACCTTTCTGGGCTGATGGGCCTGTCCCAGGCCCCCACCCACCCAGGCCAACTGCGGTCTTGGCTCTCCCTAGCTACCCAGGAAGGAGCCATGGGGCTGATTAGGAGGTGACTTAAACCTCCCACTTGCAGAATCTTGCTGCCCTTGAGCATCTGCATAAAAGAGCGCATATACACCCCCTCTCCAGCCCTCACTTTCTAGCTCTTCTCTCTCCCTTGCTGCCTCAAAGCCTCTCCACTCTGCTCCCTGGGCCATTTCGCTGACCAAACAGGACTTTGTCCAGTGCCCAGGGTTCCCTTCCTCCTCTGCTCCTAACACCTGTGCCCCATCCCCAATGGTATGGGAAATTGAGAAATTCCAGCATCAACACCCCTCCCAGGTGGGCCCTTTCCCAGCCTGCTGTGACAGTGCCGGCTTTTGTCCTCCCAGCTGGACTTCTGGCGGGGCCCTGCCAGGCCAGGCTTCCCCATCGACGTCCGAGTGCCCTTCCCCAGCATCCAGGCTGTCAAAGTCTTCCTGGAGGCCCATGGCATCAGATATACAATCATGATCGAGGATGTGCAGTTGCTGCTGGATGAGGAGCAGGAGCAGATGTTCGCTTCCCAGGGCCGAGCCCGCACCACCAGCACCTTTAACTACGCCACCTACCACACCCTGGAGGAGGTGAGGGTCCCGGGGGCCACTCCCTACAAACACCAAGCTCTTTATCAGACTGCCAGCGTGCAGCCAGAGCTAGCTAGGGCCAGCCCAGGTGTGCATGGCACCTGCTCTGTCTCCGCGGGGCATGGAGGCTCTGGGTCGTGGCTCCTCTGCATGCAGCGCTCTCAGTAGCTAGCTAACGGAGCTGCCAAGGGAGGTAGCCTGGTGTCTGGGAGCCATGAAGGCAGGCTTCCCTCCTCTGCCTCCTCAGATCTATGACTTCATGGACATACTGGTGGCCGAGCACCCACAGCTTGTCAGCAAGCTCCAGATTGGCAGCAGCTATGAAGGCCGCCCCATCTACGTGCTGAAGGTAATGGGCACCTATAAGTGGACGCATGTGGACACATCTGCAAGAATGGGCACGCACATCTGTGCTTAGGCTCCCATGGGTGACCCCGAGGTTACAGAGAACACACTGTCATGCTACAGACTCCCTGTGTAGCATAGGTGTGTGCATACCTATACACATACAATTTAAACTTTTAAGTGACCCAAGTGTTTCCAATCAAGTGTCATGTTGTGGAAGGTATTGCAGAGTCTAGTAGTCCAGATAAAATATTTTGTTTGTGGCATCCAACAGAGAACTATGTATGGGCATCAGAACAGGTGGGGCCTGAAAATCTGGCTGAGTCATGTTTGCCCCAAGCTTGAGCCAAGGGCAGAAGGCCAGGCTCTGCAGGATCCCTGTCCAGACCCACCGACACATCCCACCTGAGTAATGGCCTCTCCTCATAGAGCCTTAACTTGAGATACCAGAGAGTAGACAGCTTCTGGTATGGGGTGCACTCCCCTTCAAGGAGGCAAGACATGGTCCCAGCTGAGCTATTTGCTGCTCTTCTCTTTCAGTTCAGCACTGGGGGAAACAACCGTCCGGCTATCTGGATTGACACGGGCATCCATTCCCGGGAGTGGGTCACCCAGGCCAGTGGGGTCTGGTTTGCAAAGAAGGTAAGCCTGGAGAGGTGGGGAGGGCTCTTGACTGGTGGGGCATTGGTATCCAAGACCCACAAAAGCTTGACGCCTGCTTCCCATCTAGAAGCAATGACCACAGAGGGAGGCTGAAGACAGGCATCTGTTGCTCTAGCACGACAGATGCCTGGCCTGGCTCACTCTACCCATCTGCTCCCTAACTCCTATTAGATCACTGAAGACTATGGCCAGGACCCGGCTTTCACCGCCATTCTTGACAACTTGGACATCTTCCTGGAGATTGTCACTAACCCTGACGGTTTTGCCTTTACCCACAGTGAGGTATAGGACTTTCTCATTCTCGGGGAAAGCAGGGTAGACCTTGGGCCCAAAGCTGCTGACCCCTAATCTCAGCCCCCAGGAGCTGAGGGAGGGGCAGACAGACCTGTCCTCCTAGATCAGGGGTTCTTGACCTCGGCATTCTTCATATTTGGGGCAGATAATTCTGTGTGTGGAGGGGGAGGGCTGTCCATTGCAGTCAGCATCCTAACCTGTTCAACCCCATAGTTGAGACCAAAAATATCTTCAGATATTGCCAGATGTCCAGGTGTGAGGGGACAGAACTGTCCCCAGTGGAGACCCACTGTCTAGATCTTATTCTCTGGTTCTGTTTTATTTTTATGGGAGAGCAGCTCACCAATCAATTGTGTAAGGGGTTGGGGAGATGTCACATACCCTCTTCACTTTGCACTAGTAGAACCCGCTGGCCAAATACCATCCATAGTCTCCTCCATTCTCCTTCATCCAAGAGCCCCCCCTTGCAGATCTTGCTCCTTGACAAACAGCTGAAAGTGGTTTCTGATCCCACGTCATGTCCGCACCCAGGCTTTGGATTGTGCCTGCTGTGGGGTGGCTAATCCACTTTTCCTTTCTCAGAATCGAATGTGGCGCAAGACTCGATCCCGCACGTCGGGCTCTTTCTGTGTTGGGGTGGACCCCAACAGGAACTGGGATGCCGGCTTTGGGGGTAAGGCCCAGTGTGGTTTGGGGAGCAGGGATGGGACACCCTGGAATGGCTCCTTGCCATCCTTTGTCCTGCTGGCCCCACTCCTCTCCTGCCCTAACAATGGGGGCACAGGGGGAATGTTGGCCCCTCCTCCAAGGTGCCCAGTGAGGAAGGTGGCCCTCTGAGATCTGCTTGTCCCTTGCTTATAAAGTCCCTCCCAGTGGAACCGAAGTCTGAAACCTGTCTGGGGGTTTTCTAGCATAACTTCAGCTCCTTCCATCTGTGGTCACTTCACTACAAGAACTGGTCTCACATGAGGAGCCCTTCTTACCTCTCTGGGCATGTCCATTAGCTTTGTTTAAGCTTGGCTGGGGAGGGAGGCAGGACCCCCAGGTTATAAAAGCCTTCTGCCCTTCCCTAATCCAGGGTGGGGGTGAGCCTTCTTGCATCTCATCTCACCCCGAATTCCATGCAAAGACCAGAGCCATGGAAGCCACATTGCTTGGGTGTAAGGAATGCAGACTACTCCCCTCCCTTCCCACAGGGGCAGGAGCCAGCAGCAACCCATGCTCGGAAACTTACCATGGCAAGTTTCCCAATTCTGAAGTGGAAGTCAAGTCCATCGTGGACTTTGTGAACGACCATGGAAACATCAAGGCCTTCATCTCCATCCACAGCTACTCCCAGCTCCTCCTCTATCCCTATGGCTACAAAACAGAAGCACCTGCGGACAAGGATGAGCTGGTATGTGCTGACCCCTGCTTCTCCTCCCACCCCCAGAGCAGCTTTGGGCAAGCCTAGGTTTTCATCCATCAAAGCTGTTTAAGCCAAGAGGGTTTACACTGTGCCTAGCATCCTTTTTCCCATGGACCCCCTTATGGCTTGGGAAGACCAGCAAGGCAGGCTAGCCTTTCTGTCTTCAAAGCTGAGGCACAGAGTAGTTGAGTCACTTCTGTCACATGACAGAACAAGGGGCAGGGCTGAACTTTGAGCTTGTACCACAAGTTCATACTTGGAACTGCAGGGTGACCAATGGGCAGGGAAGTACCAGCCAGACATCCTGAAAGGTCAGAGGATCATGGGGCTGCTGAGTTCCCGGGGTTGAATCTGCAGGCCCTACCCAGCTCCTTGCTGTCTGCTGGGGGCCGACTTCTGCAGGGTATTTGCTCCTAGGTTACCTCCCAGCCCCCAGGACACCCTGGCTCTGCTGCTCTGGGGGGTCTGGTGTTGCTGGCACTTACAAGTGGTCTTGCTTGGTGTTTTCTCCAGGATCAGATATCTAAGTCTGCTGTTGCCGCCCTGACCTCTCTGTATGGGACCAAGTTCCAGTATGGCAGCATCATCACTACAATTTGTAAGTGGGTGCATGGTCTCTGTGGGTGGTCTTGGGAGGAAGCTCAGCTGGCTTTCCATGCCCAGCGGAGTGTCCCTCCTGGAGGAGGTGCCTTGATCTGGGAGCATGGGCAAGAAGAACGGCCCTAGCTGTGCCTGACAACTGCTGGCTTGGTGGGCAGTTTCCTCATGTGAACTCTGCCTTCCTCCATAGCTTCAAACACTTCAGCTTAACTTCTTCTAAGAACCTCTGTCCTCTTATCTTGCGGTTAAGTCCAGTTTCATGCCTAGAGGGGGTGGAGAGTTTTGCTGGCCTTTGTAGATCCGCAAGAAATCCAACTTAAAAAAATGTTCCTCCTCCAAAGCCCTTCAATTAGAGGATAGGTAGCCTGTATTTTCCCCTGGGGGAAGCACTGCTATATCAAAATGGAATTAGGCCAACAAATGTTTACTGAACACCTACTATGTGCCAGGCATTGTTTTGTGTGCTTGGGATACAGTTGGGAATAAGGTAAACAAAGACCAGGAAACTGTCATCATAGCCAGGGAGACCGACAATAAACATGAATAAGGAAATGATACGGTATGTTAGGTGCTAAGTACTAGGGAGGAAAAGAACTGCTAGGACAGGGTGAGGGGCCTCAGGAGTACTAGGGGTGCAAGCAGGGCAGGTGGGCTGGAGGGAAGGCTTCCTTGAGAGAGCAGCATTTGGACAAGTGCTGAAGGAAATGAGGGATGGAGTCAAGAGGCTATCTGAGGAAGAGTCTTCTAGATGGAAATCTTCTAGAATGAAGGCCCTACCATGTGCCCTGGCCTAGCAGGAAGAGCACAGAGACCCAGTGGCTATAGCGGAGAGGTGGGGCGAGTGTGTGAGGGGCTGACAGGAGTCAAGAGAACTGACAAAGCAGGGGACGGGGACACATACCTCAGACTTCCTGGAGCACCTGGTGTTGGGGGCTAAGCAGGCCACAGTCTTACTTGGGGCTGGCCTTGGTTTTGGCCTCCAGGCCTTCTTTGGAAACTGTTTCAACCCTGGTCAAAAGGTTTTTGCTTCGTTCAATATTGTCAGGTTAAATTCTGACACGCAGCTACTTCCCTCTCCCCAGCCTAATTCCACAGCATCGCATTACCTACTGCAAATCTGGGCAGACAGACGAGGGGCTTTTGCTTTGACTCTGGCCCCTGCACTTTTGCCCTGCAGACCAGCGCCCTGGAGGACAATCCCGGTTACCAAAGTGGGCAAGTCTGGTATATTTAGGGCCTTGACCCAAGTGGCTGTTCAGTGGAGGTGGTTTTCAGTAGGGCTTTCAAAATCTCGGGAACTTCCTGCATCCCCAGTGAGAGGAGAACCATTGCTGGTCTGCCTCTCTGGGCCTCTTGGACTGAGATCCTTAGGGGAGCTTCTTGGGCAAAGCCAGGCTGCTTGATCAACATGAGGAACTCAGCAGATGCTGACTCCAGCCAGCACTGCACAAGGCTCTGGGCTTTGGACCATTAGCCTGGCCCACACAAATGTTTCCAAGGGAGTGACCTTTGTTCTCCTGTTTCTACTCCTGCCCCAGACCAAGCCAGTGGAGGCACCATTGACTGGACGTACAACCAGGGCATCAAGTACTCCTTCTCCTTCGAGCTCCGGGACACTGGGCGCTATGGCTTCCTGTTGCCAGCCTCCCAGATCATCCCCACAGCCCAGGAGACATGGCTGGCACTTCTGACCATCATGGAGCACACTCTGAATCACCCCTACTGACCTGGCTCTCCTCCTCTCCAGCCCCGTGCAGGCAACCAAATAAAGTTTGAGTGTACATGGAACAGAATGGGGCTCGTGCATGAGAATGCGTATGGTGTGTCTGCCTGTTAAAGCTGTGGCAGAAGTGATTTAGTTCTTGCAGGTCTCACTGGAAATGTGTGGGTGGTTGGACTAGATGACCCCTAAACTCCCCTGCATTCCAAGGTCCTGTGAAGTTGTATCCAAGTGGTGTCTGTTTTAATTAGACCACCCTGAGCTCAGCTCGTCAGTGGGGTGATTTGTTCATACCTTAGCAGTAAGCAGCAGCCACAGCTGCTAACCAAATGCCCGGCACCCCACAGCGATGAGGAATTCAGCTTATACAATAGTCTAGCTAGCTGGATCCATCCATCTACTAAAGCAATAACCTTGAGTATGAAATAGAGTAATCCTGGTGGCCACTGTTGTCCCAAATCAGTGTTGCAGCCAGGCAAAGCAAACTTTTCTAAAGCAAAGTATGGTCTACTCTTGAATAAATTGGAAGAAAACAGTTGGGGTAAATGGAATCATTTAGTGAGGATAAAGAACAAACACCAATCCCAGGACATTTTATTAATTGTAGTATATCATGATGACTTTGTCTTTAGGGACAAAAGTAGTTTACTTTTCATCACCACATCCTTTCTAGCATCTCCTGGTACACTGTCTCCACTGCCTCCTTTCTACCCGCCAGCACTCCTTACTCTGTGCAAAATTTCTCAAACATAAGGCTCCCCTCTTGATAACCCTCCACAGCTCCTAGAATTTGGCTTCTCTCCTTTGGCTTGGTGATTCTGATGCTGTAGTATCACACATGGTGGCTAGCACCACAAGAGCATATATCTCAACTTTTTTTTTCAAAGCAAGAACCTACATTCTGTTTCTTCCAAATTTCTTAAGTTGTGACTGTGGAGCAGGGGGTTACTCCCATGGAAGCTGCTGGTGATGGATGGGGGTGTCTTGGTAGCTCTGGGAACAGGGGTGCTGGGGGGAAGGATGGCAGTCTCTCCCTGTATCAGCCAGATGAAGTGTCAGAATGCATCTAACTCCGCTGAATTAACATTGATGCCTTTTCCACATAAGATACCCTGAAAGTCAAGTCCTCTTAAAAAAAAGGGGCCCAATGGGGAATTTTCATCTTGGAGCGTTTTAAAAAATAATTTTTAATTAAAAAATTGAAGTATAGTTGAATTATATATTAGTTTCAGGTGTACAACAACAGAGTGATTCAAAGTGTTTATACATTATACTCCATTCATTAAAAAAATTTTTTTTTGGCTACCAAACATTCTAAAAAAACAAAAAGATGGAGTTCCCATTGTGGCTCAGCAATAATGAACCTGACTAGTATCCATGAGGATGCAGGTTTGATTCCTGGCCTCACTCAGTGGGTTGGGGATCCAGTGTTGCTGTGAGCTGTGGTGTAGATTTCATACATGGCTCAGATCTGGCGTTGCTGTGGCTGTGGCGTAGGTCGGCAGCTGCAGCTCAGATTCAACCCCTAGCCTGGGAACTTCCATATGCCTATGTGTGGCCCTAAATAAACTGTACTCCCCTGATACAGGACCACTTGGTTTTACATTTGGATCTCTAAAAACATCAACAATACTTGACATAAGATGCCCAGTAAATATTTACTGAATGAATATTACTAGAGAACTCATACATTTTATATTCTCTATTTTGTAGGCTTGCAAGTTGTGAATTTCCCTGAATTATAGTTTAGAAACTAAGCTTCTGAACAAGTAAGAGTCTTAAGAAAGCTGAAAAGACAAGGAATCACCAGAATGAAAATTCCATGAGGGCAGGGATTATGTTGTTTTGTTCAACACTCACTTCTATTGGTTGGCTCAAGTACGTGACACACAGCAGGCACTTAATTAATGCCTGTTAAATAGAGGCATGGAAGTTGTTAAATTTTTTTTGGTATTTTCAGCTATAGAAGGAATTTTACATTTTGTTTGCAGATATATATTTTTATAAATCTATAGGTAAACTTCATTTTATAAATAAAAACAAAGCTAAAAGAGAAAGTAATGCAGTTTATATAAAAAAAGTATTAATAACCTTGAGGGGAAAAATTAAAAAAAAAAAAAGACTAACTTTTCAAAAGAAAAATAGGCAATTCCCCAAAGAAGAAACAAAAACAGCCAATAAACTTATGAAAAACACTGATCCTCTCAGTGATATTTTGTACATTAAAGAAAAAATATTTTTATTAAAAATTTTTTAAAAAATAGAAATAAATAAAGAAAAATATATTATTTTTCTCCCATCAGACTGACAAAGACTAAAAAGACTGACAACTCAGTATTATCAAGAGTATGAAGAAAGAAGACCTGTCATCTACTGCTGGTGGGAGATGAAATTTACACCACCTTTCTGGAGGAGAATTCTGGCAATATAAATAAAAAACTTCACTGGATTGCCACTTGGACCCTGTAAGTCCACCTGGAAAATTGATTTTATAAAAATATTCGGACAATTTCAAATAAATGTATTACAAGTTTGTAATAATAAAATCTTAAAAGAACCTAGATAGACACTAGTATTGATATGGATATGACACATTTACACAATGGAATATCCAAAAGCCATTGTGGTCTGTGTTGATACGGAAAAACGGTCACAATATGCTAAGCAAAAGAAACTGGCCACATGATGGAAATATTCTAAAATGGGATTGTAGTGATGGTGGCTCAATTCTGTAAATTTACTAAAAATCACTGAATTGTATCCTTAAAATGGTGAATTTTATAGTATGTGATTTATATTTCCATACAGTTGTTAAAAAAAAAAAAGCAGGCTACAACATAGTATATTGAGTATGAATCTTTTTCGTTTGAAAGATACATACCACTATGCATGGAAGTAGATATCCCCCAATAATAATTGTGGTTATCCTAGGCAGCAGAGATGATTTTCCTCTTTATATTTTTGTGAATTTCTTGCAATGAGCTTGTATAATCAGGGAAAAGGAAAAAAAAAAAAAAAAAAAACTATTCCAAATACACCAGATAACTTGTGGGTAAAGTTATCTACTATCAATGTGTTACCAAAATCAAATATCTAAATGGCTGTCCTAATTTATGCCCAGATTCCTTTTCATAATTTGACTAATTTCTGCTGTTGTGCAGAAAATGCAGTTGTCTTATTTTTAGAAAAATTTACATTCCAGATAGAGCTGAAAGCAAGTGTTTCTACCAAGGGAAGGGTGCTAAGTTCTTCCCTTGGTAGAAATACTACCAAGGTCCCCTGGTTGGGGGCATTCCCAGGGCACTCTACAGGAGCTCTTGCTGCTCACATTCAGTTCCCCCAGCAGTCTGGGGAGTTGATTTTGCTAATGTCTATTCTCCAGGACTTTTCAAAAAATCTTTATTTTAAAATTTTTTTTGACTTTTTAGGGCTGTGCCCGTAGCATGTGGAAGTTCCCAGGCTAGGGGTCAAATTGGAGCTGCAGCTGCTGGCCTACACCACAGCCACAGCAACGCAGGAGCCAGGCCACATCTGTGACCTACACCACAGCTCATGACAACACCTGTGTTCTCATGGATACTAGTCAGGTTTGTTAACTGCTGAGCCATGTCAGGAACTCCTATTTTTTTAATTACAATTTTTTTTATTATAGTTGATTTACAATGTTGTGCTAATCTCTGCTGTACAGAAAAATCTTTATTTTTTATTTTTATTTTTTGGGTTTTTTTTTTGTCTTTTTAGGGCCACACCCATGGCATATGGAGGTTCCCAGGCTAGGGGTCTAATTGGAGCTGTAGCCGCCAGCCTATGCCAGAGCCACAGCAATGCGGGATCCGAGCCGCGTCTGTGACCTACACTACAGCTCACAGCTACACTGGATCCTTAACCTACTGAGTGAGGCCAAGGATTGAACCCGCAACCTCATGGTTCCTAGTCGGATAAAAAAAATCTTTATTTTTAAATTAACTCATTTTACTTTGTTTTCAGACCATTCTCTATGGTTCTCAGAGTGGCCTGTGGGCCATTGGTGGTCCATGAGAATCCTTCAGATAGTCTTTTGAATTAACACTAAGATACATGTCCAGCTTTCTGGCTGTGGCCTGAAGTTAAAATTGAAATGTCATTGAATTCAATCCAGATATGACCTCACTGGTCCCTCATCCAGTGCAGGGCTATTCCTCATCTCAGCAGTTGTTTTGCAAGGGCAAATGGGACTAGGTGAATGTGAAGATGCAGATGGACTTTTGCTCTAAGGACTCTAAGGACAGAAACATCATTCTGTGAACACACTAAGACCCAGATGCTCCTTACAGGAAACTGATGTGACCAACCATAACATTCAGATTGTCCAGGTGAAGGAAGAACTCTGAGAAAGTAGCACAGAGCACCTGTCAAATCTGAAAAACTGTCAGAGGGTAATGAGTTCTCCCCAAAGCTCTCAGGATCTACATTAATTTGGCAACTCAAACTGTGAGCGCCATCTAACAACCCCAGATATGGAGACTGCCAGATGTTTACTGCCAAACTAAAGGAAGAAAATTAAAAGTCTTCTGTTTGACCACAGTGGTGTGTTCAGCAACGTTTTTAGAAGAGTGAAGTGGAACAAGAGCTCTGCTAACGTGGACTGAGGCACAGGAGTTTGCTGCTGCTTCCCTCCCTGAAGCCCAGGCCTGTGGCCATGAGCCAAAATCACACAATTTATGTTTTAGCCTAAATCAGAAACATCACCACAGAGGAAAGAGAAGATCAGACACAAATCATATCAATAGAATTTTATTGAAGGACTAGTTCAACCAATCAGGAAAACAGACTGCCTTTTTCTCCTATGAAAAGTCTGTAACTCTCATTCCCTATGTGGTACACCTCATTAGGTGCTCATTAAAAAACAAAACAAATCTCAGAAACCCAGAGCACTTGTCTTCAAGATAGGTCACCAGACACAGACCATGGAATTTGGAGATATATGTTCCCAGGAGCAGATGTTTTAGTCCCTGATTTCTCAGGTAGAGAAAGAAGGCTTTCAGTGGGCTCTCTGGGAACCAGGAGGGAAGGGAAGCCAACAGCCAAGGGAGAGTTTCCATTGGTGAATTAGCAGCCTGACCAGGGAGAGAGTGGCTGTGTCCACCCAGAGTGGAAAGCACAGAGCAGAGTGGCTTTTCCACCCTCCAGCTGAGTGACTCGGGGCAAGTTGGTTAATTTCCAGTTAACCCTCAGTCTTCTCACCTGAAAATGGGGGTGCCTACCTCATAGGGATGTTGTGAGAATCACAACATAAAATGAATCTAGGTACACTGCCTAACACATTGTAAGCTCTCCATAAATGTTTGCTAGTATTGTGACCTGGAAATCTTTAAGAACTGAAACAAAAGAGAAAAAATAACCCATCTCAGATGGGGATGGTGGATGGTGTTCAATCTGTAACCAATGAGTTCTGAAGATGACTTTGAGTCTGAGGGGACCAGCAAAACAGACTGCAGACAGCCAGGGTAATAATGATGGCCCAGACAGCTTCCTGCAGAGGGTAGTCTAACAATCTCAGGGTTGTGAATGCCTCTCCTACAAAAGTAGGATGTACAAGGGGACAAGAGATAAGAGGCTTTCCGGGTCTCCAGAATGGCAAACCAGTGCTGAGTGGCCACCACAAGGGGCTTTACAGCCCAGACTTCAGTCTCGACAGGTTCAATTCATTTATTTGCACACCCTTATTAAGGGCCACTGTCATGTAGCTGCTGATTTTCACCCTCTGGGAGCTTAGAGTCAAAATAATTTTAAACAATTAATAAATGTAGCCCATCAAACAACAGTGTTTAATAAGTGACCTCTGTTTGCCACACATTCACCAGGTGCCCCGAGATGTTATGCAGGTGAAGAGACTTTGCGTCTGCATTTGGAACAAAGGAGATCAACATCAGAGAGTGAGAATGGGGTGGGGGTGGGGCAGTATAGTTTTGTAAACACATAAAATCATGCACTGAATCCCGTTCTGTCAGAATTTTCAATGCTGACAAATTGCCACCATTACATATTTTATGCTATAGCTGACCTGTGTACCAATTTAAGGACGTGACAATAGCAATTTCAATAATTACTGCAATTTTAGGAAAATATTACTACCCAAATGTATTCTGAACACTTTGGAAGCACACTGTGTCTTATTTATTGGTTTTATAGGAAAAAATATTTTAATTAAAAAATTGAACCGCCAGTAAGCATATCATCATGCTCACATAAACTGATGTATTAAAATCTACATTTTTGATGTTTCTTGAAAAAAGAAAAAAGAAAGCATTATGGGAATTACAGCTTTGAAAAAACTGTGAAAAAAATAATTGCACATTAAAGACACTGGGAATATTTTGGAACCAGGGAAAGAAAGGTTCTTAATGATTATCTTCCAAGTAGAACAGGAAGGGAGTCATGCATTTAAATCCAGGTGGACAGAAATTAATTATCCCCCTTAAAAAAGTCAGATAGCATAAAAGACAGAATCTATAACCAGTATATAACATGACAGAAACCAAAACCAACACAAGAAAAACTGCCTACATATTTCTTCCTAGCCTAGGCTTCTGATTTCACTTATATTCCACAAGGGAATTAGAGAAAAGAAGGGTTTGTGTTGTTCTGTGCTCTTGGTGAGTAGCCAAAGGTCTTACAAATTTTTGCACAATCTCAATAGCACCACAGGAAAAATCTCTCAGCAACTAATGAACATTATTTGTTCTCTTTAATTCTGAGTTACATCCCAGGTTCAATATGATTGTGCTAGTTCTGCTTTTCTACTAAAGGTAAAAAATAAAATTACTTTTAGGCCATTTGAATCATTCTGTGCCTTTCAATAGATTAAACCTGATGTTATTACAGCCAGGATGTTCTTTTTGTTCTCCAGTGAGTAATGTCATCTTGCCATTCTTCCCTCCCTCCCCACTTCTTGCCGCTTTGCTTCTCTCCTTCCTTCCCTCCTTTCTTTCTTAAATACATACCCCTTTAAAGTACTGAACGTATTATTTAGACCACGGCCATCACTGTCACTCAGAAGGAGTGGTAGGCACATTGATAAGGCACTTTCCATCTAGGGGGTTATAGGTTCCCAGGCAAGCTGCTCATCAACCCCTGCAACACCGACAAGAAAGTCCTGCTGCAGTGTGTTTAAGGTGGTCATCAGCCCCTGCCTGCATCACGAAGAAAGACCCAGGCCTTTTGGCTAGAGAGTCAAAAAAAGGTCCACTGCCCTAATTGGAATGATTGCCTGATTCATTTCTATGAAGCAATTATGCATTCCTAGGAGATGCAGCAAAAAGAGGTACTCTTTCAAATCACCCCAGTCTCATGTGACTTCCCCAGATCATCTCAACAGAGAGGAGGAGAGTCACTGGCAGATCTCAGTGTAGTAACGGCAGACAACAAATTAAGAACTATGTACTTTAATCTTTGACATTCATAATTGCACAAAGTGTCACAGATCACTTAAATAATACATGCCAGTTAATCTAATGAAGAAACTAGTAAAGCAAAACATTGAAAGCAATAGCTTGAGCATGTAAAAACTGCAAGTGATATTTAACACACAAAATGCAGAATCAGGAAAGGTCTTTGAGGAGTAGTTATTTAAAATTCTTACCAACAGGCAAAGCACTATGGAGAAACACACATAAACATAGTCAACCTGCCAGATCTCTCAACTAAATGCACAGCAAATCTAATAGGTTCGGCTACAATGACTTTGCATATATACACAGTAGTTTCTAAGACACTAGTGTTGTGTGGTGATGGGAATGCAAAATAGGAACGAAGCGGGGGACTATCATTTATTTTCAAAACAGAGTGGGGGAAATCTAAACTCCTGACTAGTCAACTTGAAAATGGCATAACCAGAACTCTGTCACACAGAAAAAAAGAAATTTTTTTTCTTAAAAATGTATGTGTGTCCAAAATGGCTGAAAATCATGTCCGTGCTAAGGGAAAGTTGAGTGTGGAAAAAAAATCTGCATTTTAAAAAATCTATGCTGTAAAGAAAATAAAAAGCCAGAGCATTTTGGCATTAGCAAAAGGCTGAACTTAGTTCTCAGGCAATAAATTTATGGGGAAACACGACAGGCTCCTCATTAAAGCTATGTGTACGTTGGCTGAATTTTATACAAGATTCTTGAATCTTGTGGAAAATTGGGCACGGCTTGACATCTGAACAATGTCCCTGGTTTGTTTGATTTCTAAAGCATCGGAAAATGTTACACTTTGGAAATCAAGTAGAGAAGAATAAACACACTAAAACAGAACTGGGCTGAATCTGGAAGTTATTTTTCCATATGTCTCTATAAGATATTTATTACCTTTATTTCTCCTAGAAACACAGCCCCCCCCCCCCATGCTGGAAATACTGTGATACTTTTTTTTTTTTTTTTGGTGGCGAGAAAATAGTCCCGTTAAGACAAATCTTACCCAGCAGCAATAACCACCTAAGGATAGGCAATTTTCAGCTGGCTTTTCAGAAGCTGGTTGCCATGACAAAGAGCACAATTTATTCCTTAGTCCCTTATCACAGCTACAGATCACAGACCATAAAAATTAACAAGGCTCTTTTTCCTTTTCCTGATGATTTCAGAGTTCCTTATGCTTACCTGAGGTCTTTTGCTCCCCCAATTAAATGGAATGAATGTCAGTCATCTAGCAATTCAATTAATGCTGATTCAAAATTCTGGCCCAAACAAGAATCTATAATCACAACCTCCTAATCACAGCTCAGTCATGAGAATGAAAAGTAAGCAGGAAATTGCACTAATTACTCAATTAGACTAATACTGTATTTTTAAGCAAGGGTTTAAGGGGTTGTCAGCTCTGACAAAGGACTGGAGTCGTCCTCACCTAGTGTGCCCAATCAAAGCTGATGTTTTCAAGTGGCCGTAACTTCTACCCATCTAAGATGGTTGGGTCTGAGCTGGGGAATGGGAATTTACAGCTAATAAAGCAACCACGAATGAGGGACGGCTCCAGGGGGCTTCAATAGCTCGCAGCCTAGCCCTGTGCAGTGGACAGGGCTTTCCTGTGAAGGCAGCGGAGCACACAGCATCACTGTGCTGGCTCCAGGAAAACATCCAGTGAGGAGGGGCATCGTGGAGCGTGTGAGCTGCTACTAAGGCTTCAAACTGGGTGATGCTCATAGACACCAGCCTCCAAACTCAAGACAGAGCCTGCAGCGGGTGCTGGGGAAAGAGTTCCTCAACCAGCGGGTCCATGCCTGGATGGGGGTGGGGGGCTGGGGGCAGCTGCAAACTCAGATCATATGCACCCCAGGGACAGATTCTTGGACTGCAAAGCCTACCTGCAGAACCTTCATGAAACTGAGAACACTGAGTGAAAAAGAAGTAGCTGGGATGGGCACACCAGATGTGCCTGAAGTATTTACAAAACAATGCAGGACATAGACCCAAACAAGCTGGACCTTATTAAAAAAATGAAAGCCTAAAAAAATTAGACAGTTTTTTTCCTATCAGTTTCAGAGACTTAAATATTCTATAAACAACAGGGAGGACACTAGAGCCTGTCATGCCTCTGGTTTTTGTAAAAAATCCTTCCCAATTTGGATGTGGGAGAGGAGGTGGAAACGAGCTGGAGAGAGGAAGAGAGCCTCTATCACACATGTTGAGGTCTTTCCTTTGCAGCAGTTTCTGAAAATGACCAACTTGGGAACTACTCAGGGGTTCTGAAAGGAGAGAAAACATTTATTTGACTAAAACAGACAAAATCTTTACTTCCAGGGTTTGCCTTGCACATGGCCACTGCCCAGTGAGCGGGGGTTTGAGCCGCTGGTGGGCAAGTTCTGACTGCTGCGAGCGCCTGGAACCTTGGAGTCTCTTCCAGAAGCATTAGCTTGGCTTAGCCGGCCTGAAAGGAGCAAGAAAGCAGGGAGAGGAGCTGCAAATGATTCCAGGGACAATCTGCCAAGTACACTTTTAAACAAATGAAGTCTTATGCTACAACCACTTTTAAGCTAATGAAGTCCTACTCAGCATCTACTTTATGCTAAAACCTGCTCTTCATTCTTGAGATCAACTAGAAGTTAGGGAAGGGAGCCGAGATGAAAGGAAACCCAGATAGCTTTTCTTTCCTTCCTCTCTGTTATCCCAAACAACCTCATCTATCCTTCATTCCTTCTAGGTAGAGAAGGGGAAAGGAACCATTAGAGGAAAAAGAGAAAGCAAGGTGACAAATGAAAGGCTGGAAGTAATTTAAATGTACTCAGAAACAGCAGAAGGAAATGACTTTCCAAGAGGGAATCTGAATGCCTTAGCTTAGCCTCTCAACTCTGCCTGAGATACACATGTTATGTGACTGATACCTTCTCTTCTCTTTCTATGTCTGTGTGGAATGCCTGATTCTTGCCTTGATCTGGGATCACCTCCACTCACTTCCCTGGTTCTCACCTGGCACCTGCACATTCCTCGTCCCCTGAAAATATTTTAAGAATCTGAATATGTTAGAAGAGATCAAGGTTCTCATATTATGAGGTTGATGTTTTCAAGTTCTACAGGAAACAAAATATCTTACTAGGATTGTCTGAATGACCCTGATCCTCTTCCAGGTAATACTCTATCTTCTTTAGGTCTTCTGGGGTAAACCTCCATTTATTCTCAGCTGGTGGAAGCGGCACTTTGGGGCTGGATCGCTTCCGGGCAGAACCAGGAGGAAGGGCCTGCTGGCAAGATGCTGGCAGGGAACCCGTAATCAGTCCTTCTGGGAATTTCTGAGCTAAGACTTTTAGACCTAGGTGTGGAAGATCATCAGAAAAAGCAGTGTTAGCATGGTGAGGCCAAGGCAAGCCTGGAAAGGAGCCTGCATGTCTCCTCATCTTTGGTCTCCAAGTTGAGGCCAGCACAAGGACGGGAAATCTTTCTTAACTGCTTCGCCATTAAGTAAATTACACCAGAAAATGTCAGTTGTTATATGGGATTCTGAGAATTCCATCACAAATCCTTCTGCTCAAGTCTTCAGCATTAAGGCTTTGTTATAGAGCCATAAAGCAACATCATTATTTCAGGAATTAAAAACACATGCTGATGGAGTTAACGGAAGTTTCACATACTCCTGACCCCTTTCAACCAGTGTGGTTTTCTCTCTTTCCAGAATACTAAATTCTGAGTTCTGGGAGGAAAAAGGCGATAGGGGTGGAGTTGAAGGACTGTGGGCCCCAGTATCTGTCTTTTAAATCCTAAGCAGAGTACAGCCCCCTCACCTCCAGAAAGCATGAAGAGGTTTTCAAATCCCCGCTCACACATGGTGGTGGCTGCTTGGCTGGCCAGCCTCTCGTCGTCATCATACAGAATGATGATCTTGCCGTGGGCATTTTTCTAAGTCATATGAGTTAAGGTTCGACCACATTGAGCTAATGCCCCTAGACTATACAGAAACCCTGGAAAAGGAAGAGCTGTCAAGGTTTGCCTCTCTGAGTTCAAGGAGCATCAGATGACCCCTCTTTAAGGGCTTCAGGATTTTTTCCTGTCATGGAAAACACACATGCTGGTGTCCTTTCCTTTTACAAACTAGTATCACCATGTCCCAGATGGCACTAGCTACACACTGTACACTCTTCAGCCCTTTCATCTGTACTGTTTGGAGAGTATTACAACCTCCATTCTACAGATGAGGGAACAGAAAAATTTTATGCTCAATGTATCCACTGCAGCCTTATTTATAATGGTAAAAAAAATGGGAACCACCTAAAAGAATGGTTTAGTAAATTACAGTGAGTCTAAAGATGAGATATTATACTGCATCAAAAATAGAGTTTATAAAGAGCTTGTGTTTGTGTGGGGAAATACACTGTAATATGAAGTGGGGAAGAGCAAGGTACTAAATTATATATACAGCATGATTTATATTTTGTTACAAAGAGTACATAGAAGACAGTCTAGAGTAAAATACACACAAAAATATGGTAAGGGTTTGTTGTTTAATTGTGTGGTTATTGGAGCTTTCAATTTTCTTTTTTATATTTTCCCATATTTAAATTATTTTCTATTTGTATGATTTTTATGAGCAAAATATTAAAATTTTAAGAAGAAAAAAATTAAAATAGAAGGAAAACTCCTTATGTTTTACTTGGGAAAGCTTGCTGGGGAAACAAAAGTCTCAGGACTAACTCTCAACAGATCATAACCTTTAACCTAATGTTTTTGGCCCGCCACAGGATGGCTTGGAAGCATTCTCAGCAACAGCCAAGGATCCAAATTTTAAAATATGCTAAGTAAGATAATTAATATCAAAGGGTCTTCACAGAGTTTTCTTCCTAGGAGCATGATTCATGGTCGGTTTGATTCTCACAATCCTCATACCACCCAACTCCTTAAAATGCAACAAAGGATACATATTCAAGAATATCATTTGAATAAGGGTTCATTGTTCTAGACAGAGTTGCAATTGGGTAACTGTAAGCTGCAAAGAGGAGAAAAAGCTTAGGAAGTTTGTAGCTCTCGGTACAACTTGGTCCCAATTCCCAGCTGGTTTAAAGTCTAAGAGTTAAGAGAAACGTACTCTCAAAATTAACCAGCTCTAAGCCTAAATACTTTTGTGAAAGAAAAGAAACAGGACACTATGGACAAATTAGGAAGTTTCATTTCACTGTTTCTGACATTTAGCACTGGTCCCCTGAGCCCTCTGAGAACGTCACCGGCCTCTCAGAGCATGCAGTGGAGCCAGCTTACAGGTTCCCTGAATGGATCTGGCTAACATATGGTTTCCTCAACTGCAGACCATGAGATGTGGCTCGAGCCTGCTTGGGCTCAGGAGGGGGCTCTGCTCTTGGGAGTGAGTTGCTGTAAAGCCTTCCTTCTCTTACCTCCAACAATGTGGCACTGCTGGTAAGAATCTCTATCTCGCACATCTAGCAGCAGGAAGGGGCAGTCAGGGTAAGGTTTGTCTTTGGTATTGGGCTCTGCTTTCTTCATAAGCCCTTTGTCTAGATCCAGTTCTCCAACACCACTGATGACGCTGCAAGTGAAAAAGTAGGTCAGTGGACACCAGTCAGGGATTGGTGGCTTAAAGGTCAAATACGTTCCTTCAGAATAGCAAGCGAGTGCTCAATGTCTCTTCAAAAGACCTTTCAAAGAAAAAGGAAAATGGATATGCTGTTTCAGTTCTCTCTCTGAATGCACGATCCTATAGACGGATTCCCGTTATATCACCCTGGACCCCAGGGAAGGGATCCACGGTCCATACTTACCTTTAGAGAATGCATGTTAGGTCATCAGTATGGCAGAGGGGGTAGAAACTGTAGGCCATATACTGCCTCCCGTGACAAGGGAAGCACTCAGAGAAAGAAAGAGGCGAACAGTTATCCAATGGAATTCCAGTGAGTGTAAGAAAACAGCAAAAGAGGAAAGAATAAGATTGACAGGACAGGAAAAGTGAAGGCATTTCTGTGTATGTTTATGTCATATAAAGTAACAATGATGTTTTAGTATATTTCATATACTTGGCAGTGACCTAATCCAGTATGGATTCTGAATCTTAATATTTTCAATAGTTATCTGTATTCACTTCCATTTTATAGGTTACAACATTGATGTTGAAGAGGATTTTAGATTTGGCAGTAATTCATATAAAGGGTGGAAAAACTAGGATTAAAATGAGGAAGTTCTGTTTTTGAGGTCATAAAATTGGTTGCCATGTTAATATAGGCAGAATATGGCAAAAACGTGAATCAAAGGAAAAAGAAGAATAGGTGTTATGATTAAAATGGCAAGTAGTGGAGTTCCTGTTGTGGCGCAAGAGAATCAGTGGTGTCTTGGGAACACTGGGTCACAGGTTCAATCCCTGGTCCAGCACAGTGGGTTAAGGATCTGGCATTGCCACAGCCGTGGTTTAGGTTGCAACTATGGCTCGGATGTGATCCCTTGCCCCAAGAAATCTATATGCCGTGGGGTGGCCAAAAATGGAAAAAAAATGCAAGTAGCGAAATATCTATAATGGAATAAGAAAATGATCACTTTTCTAGGCAAATATGGAAACACACACGCCAAACCAGATTAGTCTGCACCAACAGTTCCTCTCCCATCACAGCAAGTCAAATTCTGCCTTTAAATCCAATAAACACTATAACTACATGCCATGTGGTGCACATCTTGTTGAATCACAGGAGAGGAAACTCTGTTTCCTATGAAGCCGCGTCCCCATGGTCTATCTTGTTTTGAATGCAACTTTAGAGTCTTTGCACAGAAGTAGTTATAAAAATAATAATAGTGGTATTGAGGATAGCAATTCTTTTTCTGGTAGAACTAGCTTCTCTAGTAGAACAGTTTTACCAGTAGAGGGGATGGATGTGTGCCGGAAGTCAGCACCATCTTATAATCAACAGTGAATATTTGTGAGGAAATGTTGGATCATGAAACTGCCATGTGCATTTGAGAATTGACACCAGCGCTGTTTTCACTCTCCTTTGCGCCTACTTAATATCAGAGCACTATGTCGGCACTATCTTTTCCTTCTGATTCTAGACAGAGTAATTATAAGCTGCAGCAGACAGAAAAGGCGAGGGGGGAAATCATACTCCCTGAGTCAAAAGATAGTGATTGTAAAGCTAAATCCAAATAGCAAACTTGCATATAGGAAGGCTGAGAAGAACGGGGTTGAGGAGTGAAAATTAATGCTCCCGTACCAGTATATTCTTACATTAACTGAGAATGCTGTGAAAAGATTCAGGAGGTGGCATTCATATAGAGAGAAAATAGAATGGCTGAGTTGAAAGTGTAGGACCTCACTACTGCCAATCTGTTTCTAAGGTAATTAAATCACTGACATTGGTATCTAGATTAATGAAGGTAAAATGCAGTGAATGTGATGAGAGCACCTCTGAAGAGTCGAGCGGCTGGAGTCCCCCGCTCCTGCGCTGTTTATGAACTGGACGGGGCTTGGTGACTGCTCCCCGGGGCTCCCTTTCCCATTGGTCCTGGTGGTGATTTCAGCATCAGGATCTGAAGTTGCAGAATCATTGTCTAAAATTTGCAAACAAATAAATAAATTTAACTGCAGAATTTGTACTTGTTTGCTAGTCAATTCCATTGACATTAGGTTGAGAAAAGGAACTCATATTACCATTATTAAATTGTTCTGTAAGTGCTAACATATAGATTCTCAAACTGTAGTCTGTGGATCCCAGAAGTCCCCAAGACCCCTTTGGGAGATCTGAAAAGTGGAAACTATTTTCATAATTCTAAGATGCTATTAGTCTTTTTTTTTTTTAATCATGTTGATATTTGCACTGATGGTGCAAAAGAAATGGTAGATAAAACTGCTGTTGCCTTAGCAAGAATCAGGGCAGAGGTACTGAGTTTTACTAGTAATCACTGTATTTTTCATCCACAATCACAGTTAATAAATATGGCAGTCACATTTTAAAAAGTCCCTGAAGTAGTAGTAATAATTTTATTGAATTTCACCCGTAAGTACACACTTTTTTAATATTCTGTGTGATGAAATGAGGGAATCCACATCCAGCCAGTTTGCTACAGACCAACATCCCACTGTTATCTCAAGGAAAAGTATGAATGTGATTAGTGCTGCTTTTACCTTGAACACCATTTTTACTTAGAAGAAAAACTGACAGGATAACTATGGTTATTTAGACTCGTGCATTTGGCAGGTATTTCAAAAATGATCTAAGTGAACTCATTTCAAGGAAAACTGATGGGATCTGTTGCAACAATTAAATTTTGAACAAAAATCAGAATTTTGGAAACTATTTGCTATCAAGAGCTTGACTTCTTTCCCATCTTAATGACTTTTCTGGTATGATAGGTATTGGTGTTTAATAAATATGACTTTTTTGATATTGTGTAATGAAATTTGTCACATTTAGAAGATATTCATAACTCAATGAACTAGCATTTTCCAAATGACCAATGAATGATGTTATAAAATCATGTATGAGTAAAAGAAATCAAAGCGTAAGAGAGACCAGAACGATGGGTTTAATATAACAGAGTATGAAAAGTGCACCGATGTGATTTCAGATTCCACACTACAACTAACCTTTAAGAAGCTACCAGCTGTCAAGTTTTAATGCAGTGTCAGAGAAAAATATCCATGATTACCTGAAAGGGCTATTAAAATAATCTTCCTTTTTTTTCAATTACAGATCTGTGTGAGGCTGGATGTTCTTCATGTACTTCAACCCAAAAAGCATATTGCAACAGACTGAATGCAGAAGAAGGTATGAGAATCAGCTGTCTTCCATTAAATCACACATTAACAAGACTTATAAAAAGTGTAAAACAATGTGATTCTCCATGTATGTTTTTGTTTTGGTAACATAACTATTTTTGTAAAAGTGCTTATGTTCTTAATGGATTTAGTACTGTTATTTTAAGAAAAATAGCAAGCAAATATTTTTAAAGTTCTCAGTTTCAAATTTTAAAACCTAAATATTAAAAGATATAATTCACAAAGACCAAAACTCTTTGAGGTTCTCGAAAATTAAGAGTGTGGAGGGAACTTAATACCAAAAGGTTTGATAATTTGCTATCATAACCAGTATAAGGAGAGAAGAAATAGAAATAAGAAGTGTAGTTATTAAAGAGAATATTAAATTTTAATTTGCATATGATATAATATACCTAGAAACTTTAAGAGGATCTATGAGAATAAGGGAAATCAATATGTTAAATTATAAAAATAACCTATTTATAAAATAAATAAAACACTGACAAAATATTTTTTCTATATACCAATTAGAAACATGAAGAACATCTCATTTACAGTAATAACTGCAGATACAAAATATACTCTCCTAGAATATAAACCTATTAAGAAATGCAAAGGACCTATAAAAACTTATCAATCCTTTATAGGTCTTATAAAAATTTCCTTAGGGACATTAAAGAAGACCTGAATGAAGAGAGAGTGACAAATATTGCATATTCCTAACTTGATGACTAAGAGTGAAATGATGTTAACCCTTTACAGATTTAAAGTTTGGCCCTAATACAAGTCACAATGGGCTTTAAAAAAAGCTTATAAGAATTTTAAAGATGAGAAGAGAGAAAAAAAGGTTTTATGTATATTATATATAATATAAAGGTAATCTGGAGAACCTGCCTTATTAAATAGTAACATATCTTGAAAAGATAAATGATCAAAACAATGCAACAGAACAATAGATAACAGAAGAAAGAACACAGAAATAAATCCTAGAATATATATAAAAATCTAATGTATGTCAAAGGTAACATCAGAAATTAGTGGGTAAAGAGAAAACTATTAAATAAATGGTGTTGGAATAATCTGTCAACTAAAAAAAAAAATCAAATTTAGATAATCTTTCATATCATATACCAAAATAGCTAACAGACGGATTGATATGGAAAAAAACCCCAAACAACCAAGCAAGCTAACAGATGAAAATATAGTTGAATATCTTATTTTGGATTTTATGAATCTACAGCACTAAGAGAAAATATAACATGAAAGGTTAACAGATTTATTACGTAAAAATGCAAACCTCATATATGTCAAAAGCCCACAAAAAGAAAATTAAAAGGTGAATAACAAATTAGGAAAAATATTTGTGACATATATAAACAAGAAAAGGATAATATACTTAATTTATTAAGAGTTTTTAAGTTAGTTCTTTAATAGAAAAAAGACCATGCATATAAGGTAAAAATGCAAACAAGAAAAAATCATTAATATGGAAAGGAACTCTTCGTCTCACTCCAGACCTGCAGGCCCTCAGGCCCCCTCTCCGCAAGGGAACCACCTTCACAAATTTTTATCTCCTTCCAAAAGTGAAACAACTACATATTTTGTATATATTTTATTTCCTCCTCTTTTTACATATGCAGGAGAATGTTAGTCATACTGCTCTATAATTTGGTTTGTTGTTTATTTAGTTATTGTTCTATTTTTACTTAATACAGAAAGTGGGTATTGTTCTAAATCATCAAGTAAAGATTTTTCTTCTTCATTTTCAAGGCTATACTGGTTTCCAATGAATAAAGATATCATAATTATATAAAGCTTTTACAAACCAATAAGTAAAAAAGGGAACAAGCCATTAGGAAAAAATGAGAAAGGACCTGTAATGTCCTCAAGAGAAGAAATACGTATGAGCAACAAACAGAGACATGCAAAGCTCAATCTCACCATCAGAGAAATTCAAAATAAAACTATTAGGTACTATTTTTCATCCATCAAACTGGCAATTATTTACAAACATGAGAATTATTCAGCATTAGCTAGAATGGGAAGAAATGGGTCTTCTCATTTGCTCGGTAGGAATGCAAACAAGTAGAACTTTTCTGGAGATAACATGGACTCAGCACTGAGCATCTTAAAATGGTTCCAGCTTGCAGCAGTTTATCTTCAGGAAATAATCAGAAATATACAAACATTTGTGTATTTACATGGCATCATTATTTTATAAAAATGAAAAATCAGAAAAATGTTAATGCCCAACGATAGGAGAATAATTACATAAATTACGGCATATCCAAAGGATAGACATCATATGACAACACCTTTACAATTAAGCTTCTGAAGTGTAATGACATAGGAAAGTGTGCATGGTAAAACGTTAATTGAAAACAGCATAATACAAAACTATACACAAAGTGTATAGATTTGGGTGGGGAATACAGACAACATGTTAATAGGGTTTATTAGCTGTTTTAGTTTTCTTCTTTATTTGCTTTTAACAGTTTTCTAATTTTCTAGAAATATACTTTTAAGTCAGGGAAAAAACAATAAACATTATAAAAGTTTTTTTTATTCTTTCCAAGATAGCCAATATGCATACAATCTGTTCTACAGGCATTCCTGAGTGAGCTATTATTCTGTATAGAGCATGAGAAAAACACTAATATTACTCACACATTATGGTGTCCTACTTTACAAGAGCCTATTTTGCTGTGCAAATTTATCTCAGAAGAGAAAATTGCATGTGCCCATATGTTCTGGGGTTGCAATCTCAACAATGAATTAAAGGGCTAAATCCAGGTACTTATATAACCAGGTTAAAATTGGGAGTACTCGTATGAGGAGACTCAATTATCTCTGTTACAAAGAGGCCTTATTTCTCTGCAGTGAGAGGCATCTATCTGTCAAAGATAAATTCCTGTCTTTTTCAGATTCTCTTTATCCTCTCTAACAAAAACAAGTCCAGGGAAATGACAGTTGAGTTGTACAAACCCAGTGTTCAGACTTCCTGAGAAACTTGTCTTGAAATCAGAAGTCCAATTCCTGGCCTCTATCAACCTTAACAAAATGCAGTCTCCTTCCATAACCAGCCACACACTGACAGCTGAGTACTTCAGGATAAAATAAAGACCTTAACTCTGTGAATTCTTTTCATGAAAGTACACCTAAGTGGTTTCCTTTTCAATTTGGTATTTAAGAAAGGAAATCTGGTGCCTATCTATCTGTCTAGCCTTATCTCCTACCCTGCACTAACCCCTCCCTCAGACCCCTGCCAGACTGGATTATGCGATTCCCCAAACATGCTTGGACTTCTTCTCCGTGCCTTTGCTCAGGCGGCTCTTCAGCCTGAAACAGCCTCACCCTTAACATTCTACCCCTAAGGGGACAGAGGCCCACTGTGAAAGCCTGGAGAAAGTCTACCTCAGTTTTCTACCTGGAAAATATGGAAGCCTCACAGCACCCTGCATTTCTCGAAAGGCATATTCCAGGACCCCAGAAGGATGCTACCAGAGACACATAGATTTCTATCCCATGTCCATTCCTTACTGGCTGTTATCACCTTGTGAGCAAGTAGTTTAACTTCTGAGGCTTGGGCTTCTCATCTAGCGTTTTTGAGAAGACTAAGTAAGAAAACTCACGTGAAGTACCCCACAACATACATTCAACAAACAATGGTTTCCTTCCATGAAATTGTGATATTAGTAATTTTGAATTTGTTCATCATTTTCCTCGTCTAACACATATGTGCATAATATATATGTGCATGTGCACATTCATGGCTATAAACTCCATGTAAGCAGAGCTGTGTTTTATTCATCTTTGTAGTCTCCATAGCACCTAATTCTGTGACCTATACATATGTAGAAGGCACTAAAAATATTTGTCGAAAAAAGTAATTATTACATTAAATATATCTAAAACATTTAAGACTACAAATGTTATAGCCAGAAAACCAGATGGCTTTTTTTTTTTTTAAGAAATAAGAATTAATAAAGCACCAGACAGCATTTCTCAGAGAGTAGCAATCTAATTACAAATAGATACATCAAAGTCCCAAGTCCCTGTAAACAAAACAGCACAGGGTGAGTACTTGAGTCAAATGGTCAATCCTCACTTCTCATTACCTTCTAGCCTTTGAATCTCCTCAGCTGTCACTTCCAGTGTTTGATCAGATAGGGTAGCAACTTGGATGACCTGATAGAAACAAGAATGAAATGTGTATATGTGTTTGTTTGCTTGTCTTTAAACAGAGGCAATTCTGTCTTTTATAAAATATGAGGAAATATCAAACATTAAAGATCTCCTGTTTTAAGAAGCTGTCAGTATCCTCAATTGGAGACTAAATCTCAGGTCTCCTTACATTAGGGGTGGTAATTACATCGTAGATGATCGTTCTAGAAGAAAAGGTTTGTTTAAAACATTACATAATAATCTTAGAAGACCAAAAGGATAATTTTGGATGAGAAACATTAAGAGTTTAAAATTGCATTCATTTATATTCTAGTCCCAGCATAATATGCTATTTGTTAAAAATGCAATAATAATAATAATAGAATTATATCAGCAATTTTTCATGCAATGAACAAATGTAATTACATATTGATTACAATATACCTACACACAATTTTAAAAGCACTTTTCACAACTTAGCTCATAAGACCCAAGATCCACCTTGAGTTATATCACTGGACTCCTTCTTCGGAGGCCAGAGAGACACTTTGTTCATAATTTTCAAATGAAAGAAGAAAGTGACTCTCCTAAAGTATCAAAATAGCCCATGGCAGAAAGAGGTGGAAAAAAGAGGTCAGTCATAGATGGAAGATAACCTGGTTCCACAGAGAAAAATGTCTAAGAAATAAAGAGCCTAGAATTCCAGATTCTCAATATTAAGATAAATGGACAAGGAAAAATAAAACCTAAACCACAAAGATGATGATATAACAGGTAGAATGACAATAGCCAAGACATGGAAACAATCTAAATGTCCATTGACAGATGAATGGATAAAGAAGATATAATACATATGTACACACAAATACATATATAGAGCCACAAAAAAGAATGAAATAATGCCATTTGCAGCAACAGGGATGCAACTAGAGATTATCATGCTAAGTGAGGTAAGTCAGAAAAAGAAAGAAAAATACCATATGCTATCACTTATATGTGGAATCTAAAATATAGCACAAATGAATTTATCTATGAAACAGAGACAGACATAGAGAACGGACTTACGGTTGCTAAAGGGGAAGGGGATGGGGCAGGGATGGAGTGGGAAGCTAGGATTAATAGATGTAAGCTATTACGTGTAGACTGGATAAACAACAAGATCCTACTGTATAGCATAGGCAACTATATTCAATATCCTATGATAAACCATAATGAAGAATATTTTAAAAAGAATGTAAAAAGTAGAATGTACTTTTTACTTTATAAATTCTCATCAAAGAAAAAAGCAAATTTTCCACACCAACTGGTCCTCTTGTAGGTGAAATATCAGGAATCAGAAGAAAACCTTCTGCAAACATTACCTAGATTTGAATTTAGAAATACATAAAGCAGTACCAATTAGACAGTCTTTACTCCAATGGAAGATCATTCAACTTACCAGCTGGGCAAAAGTTGTAACTTTGAGTCTCTTGAAAAGCTCATCTTTTTTGTATCTATAATCTGAAAAGCAGAATAGGACAAATATTTTTCCAGGTTTATTTTGCTCTCTTCGAAGTATTAATTCTTTCTAATCAAGTTATATGGTATATTTTCAAGTTATTGTATATGCTTTTACATTATTAGTCTCATTGGATCCTCATGATATCCTCAGAATTAAATGTGGCAGGTATTATATCATCTCTTCATTTATTCCTTTGCTTTGGCCAGTAAGAAGCCTCAAGTTGAATTCATAAGCCACATTTTGGGGTCTAGTGATTTTATCCCCTGCCTTTATTTTATTCATCTACTATCTCCTTGCTATGCTGTCTCTACTTTGACCATACTCTATTGCATGTATTTAAAGCCCTTTAAATCCTTTTCAGAATCAAGCAGGAATAAACACCCGTATTTTACAAATGAGGACAGAGACTCAGAGAAGCTGAGTTGCCCCACGTCAAGAGCTGGTAAGACATTTACACCCTGCCATCCTAACTCTGCCCTGAAAAGGGAACAGTTCTGTTCCTGAGGTTACAAACCATGCTAGAGACATAGGACAACACTTTTTTTCCTGGAGTGTAATGCTGGGCACAATACTCCATGAGTGGTCCTGGTAATATATCAATTTGCTTCAACTTCACTTCAATAAAAATCAACCCATTCAGTTTTGCAATATGGAAAAGTTCTGGAGAGCTATTTTATAACAAAGTAAATATACTTTACGTTACTGAACTGTACACTTAAAAGTGGTTACATTGGTAAACTTTGTTATTTAGGTTTTTGGGTTTTTTTTTTTTTTTACCACAATTAAAAAAAGAAAATCAACCGAAAACATCAATATTTTCCCAGCGCTATTTTTACAGTTCTGAGACATAACTCAAATGTGGGTCCTTCTGCACTTGTTTGTGTTAATAATTCTTCGTATCATATTAAACAGTTTTTACAAAATTTAGCCAATCTTACTGTTATTTGTCCCGTAGAGACAAGTTAAAAGTTGGCTTACATAAACTTTTCTGAAGATGACTGCCAATTCTGAAGAGTTCTCAGTGTTGAACTCCCACCTGCCCTTAGCCTTCAATCCTCTTCTAGGTTTTTATATTGGCGTCCATGACTCCTTAAATACTGCCTCGTTATTTCAGAATTACTAAAGGTTAGCTGGATAATTGCTATGGCCTTCACTGTCTCATAACCCGAGACTCCTAGCAACAAAGGAAAGGATTAAGGTACTTAAGATTATTTACCTGGTGTTACTAATCATTCCCATGAATTTTCCAAAAAACCGGCACAGACCGGATAGCTACTTTGGAGGAAAATGTTAGCTTGGTTTACTAAACACCCTACAGCTCAGAGTCAGGAAATAATATTACCTTAAAAACAAGACTTCTGTGAATATACCAAGACTCTTTCTTACGAGGAGGAATTAAAGTGTCTCTGTTCTAAAAAGTCCTAAAGAGAGCAATTTAGCTAAAAACTGACCAACACTTCTAGAAAAATTTTTACAACAGCTTCTTCTGGATACAACAAAGTAACACACTTAGATGTAAAGGAACTTCTAAAACCCTCCAGGAGGCAATCCTAAATAAGCTGAGCAGAAGCTTTAAAAAGTGCAAGTGAACAACTACAGTATTCCTCTCAATCACCACCAATTTGCCCACCAAAAGTTACTTCCATAAATCAAAATGGCAATAAATCAGCCAATGAAAACAGTCAGCACTTTCAAGTAGTTTGCACTGTGGCATTTATCCGTTGATATTTTTTTGGTATAGTAACAGAGTTTGAAATACTTCTCCAATTCTTCACATTCTAAGTACAAAATGTGCACATTAAAATTCCTTTTAAATCAGAATTACCTTAAGCAAAAACCAGGCTCTGCTATTTTCTAATGGTTGGCATTTCTAGTGTCCTCTCGTAAACACTAGAAATCCCCCTGCACATTTGAGCCTCGACTCCACATACCTGGTTCTGGTTTAGAAGGACAGCCATCATTAGGACTTTCTGACATTATTACTCAGAGATAAAAGATCAAGCTAGACGTTTGACAGTAAGTTTTAAATTTTATAAAAAGGATGACTTGGAAAGCTCTGTCAGTCTGTCCTTGCAAGGGCGAACAGAGCTTTAAGAATGGAGCTTCTGCTACTGCAGCTTCTCCCAAACTCTATAATGGAGACAAATAACCCTAGTTTCAGATATGCTATCAAGTTTTGCTTCTCTTGTAAGTCTGGAGTCTAAGTCTGTCTCTCTCTCGAGTTACTGGAAGGACAGAGACCTGACTATCTAGGATGTTTCACAGTGGGTCCAACTATTGTCATTTAACCACCAGAAGCCAAGAATGGGCTTTGTAAACAGTCAATAGACACAGTGTCTATTTTCCCCAGGCAGAGTTGAAAGAATATTCAGATTACAAAGGAACTCTGCGTTTTCAGGGTTCTGTTAAAATGCGTTATTAGCAAAGGGAAGCTGGGCTAATGGTGGAAGACAAATCAAAGCAAGTAACAGGACAAGGTTTGTGATTTGACAGAAAGACATGGCATCTAAGGTAATCCGAGAAAAGTGATGGGTTTAGGGTGTCACGAAACAAGGCAATATTCTCCTCCCTTCTGACCCAGAAGAACGTCTACAAGAGAAAATGGGAAAAGAGAGGGAGCTATCTTCCAAAATGTAGATCTCAAACCAGAATCTGAAGTAATTCTAGTCAGGGAATCAGCACAAAGTGTGTGAAAGAAGGTGAGAGGAACCTCCTGTCTTACTGAAAGGAAGCTCGCAACTTCTGAAGAGGGAAGAGAAGGAAGCATTTTCGAGCACTCTCATGCGGAGGTATTTCTTTGGGGAGATAAGCTCCATTTAAAGTTTAGATACTAAAGAAACCACATTGTGCTTTTAAGAAATGTTTTAAACAGGTTTCAGAAATCTGGGTGGGACAGGACAGTTTCTATGGGACACATTTTGGTGTGTACAGGTGAGCTCACACTCAGCTACAAATAGATAAGAGGTGAAAGAGGCTATAAACCAAAACAGAAGCAGGCCAGCTGAATTTTACCTGCTGTGGATGAATACAGGATGACAACAATGAAGTGTAGGTGAGTAAACAAGATTTTTTTCATAGTTTAAAAATTTAATATACACTTAAAATATATATATATATATATATATATACTTAAAGCATAACAGTTTATAGATACATAACATTTAAAATATATAGCATAAAGGAATATATGGAATATAAAATACCAAAGAAGAAAAGATACAGATACTGCGACATTACACATTAAAAACAAATGTCTATAGCATTAGCCCTTGCAGCTCAATGTGGCAAACAACAAAGTCAGCATGAAGCCACTCCTGAGTCCATGTCTATTATCTAGGGTTTCTCAATACTGCAGCCATTCAAAGAAAAAGAAACATTATCATTTAAATTAAAAGGCCTGCTGTGTAAAAACAAAAGTTCTGGTGAATTTTGGATCTGTAATGTCCTCTTCCCAGAAGATATATATTGTCAGAGCCAAGTCCTGAACTGCTATCAGTCAGAATATCTCTTTACTGCCATTAGCTCAATACTCCCCTAGCACTAGGTTCTCCTACTGAAGCTATGAGCAAATCCATCTTAGAAAATAGATGGATTCTCTAATTCTGGCCTTGATGTGTACATTTTACATCTGTTTTGGATACAGACTGAAAAATTATGATTTTGTGCAAGGGCAGTGCACTCAGTGACTAGTAGCATATCTTTGCTGAAGATTAGTTTTTAAAAAGGATGTGCATGAAATATGATTTTTAATTAAAAGAAAGCAGTCTGCAATGAATTTATAATGCCTAACATCATTTTAAAAATAAGCTCTTTCTTTCTCACATCTCTCTTTCATGAATACCATCAAATTTATACTCAAAGAATGTTATGAAATAAGAGAGATACTATTATGCCTATCTCAGGTATAGAGAAAATAAGAAAATAGGAAAGATCAAGTACCTTGAAGAAAGGTCATGAAAGACTGCAGTACAATGAAACTAGAAGCTCGGGTTCTCGCTGCTTAACCAGAGGTCATTTCACATTCCAACACTTATATCTCCTATGGGATCTAAGTGGGGCAAAACTCAGACCCAAAGACCACAATCTTAGCAGCTGACCAGGATGGTACCCAGTGTTTCCCACATCCTTCTAGGGACCTGATAGCCTCACCTGATTTCCACAGCATCAGTTGTGGAGTGTCTTTAAGGTTGTTAATAACCAACTTATAGAACAGCTACGGGGTTCCATTATCCCAAACCATCTATAGTGTTACTCACTTTTTTTGATCTCTTCTAGCTTCTCAATGTATTTAGTCATACTGTTACCTAAAAAGAGAAGGAAGATTTTAGATATGCTTTTAATAGAAGAAAATGAGCAACACTGTGAAAACAGAACAGAAAAGTATTCCCCCTAAACCTGAATCTGCCCTTATAGAATTAAAGTAGACAAATGGATCAAACACAGTAAATAAGTCTTTCAGATTATACAGCATTATTAAAAGATAAGGAATCAAGAGAAATGCTTGGGTCAAATGTGTTAAGTGGTGGTGCACACCCAATAAACGTTAAGAAGTACCCCCAGCAGTACAAATGATCACTTCATGTAATTTTTTTCTTTCTAAGTTAAGTCTTCCTCCTCCATGTACTCCCCCATAAGGTTTCTGTGGGGAAGATAAGCAGAGGAAAAGAAACAGTGACTTCTGAACGTCTAAAATGTGCTGTTGTGCCTACCCAAGTTACCCTTTCCTCTCTGCTTAGTCTTTGTGGTTTCCTTCTCGTCCCTGAACTTGGTCTTCCACTGTTGATGCTGATATTGCGCCCTGAATTAGACCACACAGTCTGTTCACCAGTATTCACCGTGGATTTGATTTGCTGAGAAATAATAGCAGATTCCCACTATTCTGGAGAGTCCCCAGCCCTTGTGTTTTATAGCCTGGTTCTACAACACTAGGTTCCAGCCAGTGTGGTTTGGAGAGTCTTCATGCGTTAAAACCGGGCCAGGATCATTCTGGTTTTTCAAATGAACTAAAGTCTGGTTCTCAAGCCAGAGGCTATTATTTTTTTTTTAACTGGGCATGCTTTGATTTGATTCAATTCAGCACAGTAAGCTCTATATGGTATGGCAAAAGCTCTAAAAGGTATAGCAAAAAAGGGAAAATATTTAAAATAATCTCTCATTTATAAAATTGTGCTCCCAACATTTAAGCTTTGAGAGGAGCTAGTCAGTTTCAGTCCCAACTTGAGATAAAAGAAATGCTTCTGATTAATGGCATGAACTGACATTTTCAGGTACTGTTCTGAACTTTTCTTCAAGTTTAAGTCAGAAGCAAAGAAAGAAACTTCTTGCTCTGAAACCCTAAATATATTTTCAGAAAACAACTTAACATCTTATTATTATTATTAAATCTTTACTAAGAATTCATCATAGAATAAAATTCAACTGAGGTAGAAAAAAATTTTTTTGAAGACACAGTCCCCAGATCAGAACGACAAAGCAGGACTCAGTGCAGTTCTAGACCCAGACCATATCCTTCCAAAGGCTCAGAGAGACATGATGGCAGTCAGGGCTGCTCAGAAGGCCTGAGGCTTCTCAAGACAGACACTGAAAACATCTCAGAAGAAGTCTAAATAGCACCAAAGACCAGGATTAGAATAAACTATAATCTATCAGGCTAGAATGGACCTAGGATGTGACCAGATCTCCAAGTGGAAACCATGAATTCCTCCCAGACTCACACCCTTTCCCCTGGACCCCTCGCCCGGGGGGAAGGGGTAGGGGTGGGGTGGGGGAACTCAACTGGTCAGTACAACAGGGTAAGAAGACAGGTGTGCTGTTCAGCATCCCACAGCCTTATTCTTAAACTATTTTACATAGTAGCTTCTGGTTGTATGTTCCTGAGTCCCTTACAGTGTCAAGCTGTTAATGTGGTAGTTAGTTTCTTTTGGCTAGAGAAGCTTCAGGCCTCCTTCTAGAAGCATAAAAAAATTTAGGTACAAAAAGGATCACTGACTTGTCCAGTGACACAGCACCTTGGTTAACTAAGTCAGGGTTAGTATTCCCAACCTCCTGGTTTCTAACATGGCTCACCAAAACACAATGCTTCCCTAGCTGTGCTGTTTTAAAAACATGATTTCACTGTAAGGTAAATATGTAGCAAGTGTTATTTCCTTTATAGTAGCAGGTGAGAACCATTTTACACTCTAAATTCCCTGAGGCATACTATGCATGGAAAACAATAGCCAACCTTATTATATAGTCTTTATTATTAAAATATCACATTTCCAATCTATGGCAGTTTCCACTAACAAAGTGTCTAAAATCCATTTCTCAGCCAGTTATCAACATTTCTGGAGTGTTTACACAGTGCCTCATCTTTGAACCGGCAGAACCTCACAACGACCCTGTGAGGTAGGCTGTCATTCCTACTGTTTGTTTTTCCCACTAAAGGAAAAGGCAGAGAAACAAAGTCTTTTGCAGAGGTATACAAATACTTGTCAAAATTAGGAATAAGTCTGAGAAGGCTATTGATAAGAAGCTCTTTTCATCACACTCATTCATTCTATCCAAGTGGAGGGGGGAGAACCTAGAGGATTTCTGCATTGCTTCAATTGGAGAAATGATTAATTGACACACAAAAAATCCCTAAAAATGATTTTAGAAAGTTTGAAAAGTAGTATTTTATCCCACTTTATATACTGCTGACATCTTAACTAAGCAGCTCATCTTACTGGGTCTGATTTCGTCTGAAAATAATTTTTGACTACTTTTTAAAAAGAATACAAATGAATCAATTCTGTAATTGACTTATCAACAAATTTTTGTTTTATATAAAAGTAAGGAGCTTAAAAGGCTATCAACAGACCAATTTTTTTTTACAACTGAAATTACACATTACTGCCAGATAAATTTTCCTAGACCAGACTTTGATTTAAAAAAAGCCAGTGGCTCCCCATTGCTTACTGACTAAGTTTAAACCCCTTGCTCTACTGCTGAAGGTGCCAACATCTTACCTAGCTCTTCAATCTTGCCTTAATTACTAAACTTGACAAAGTCTTTGTTAGTCTTTGGTTCTCTAACATGTCACCTTGCCCATGTAATCATAATAGCTCACCCAGCTGGAAGTGACCTTTCCCAGCTCTGAACTTCTACTTCTTGGCTTACCACTCACAAGGCATTTATCATTGTACTGCCTTATTTGTGTGCAGGTCTTATCTATTCTTTTACCGAAGCCCAAAACAACTGTTTATACACACACACACAAACACAAACACACACACACACACACAGGATACCTTTATCCCTTGCATTGCCTAGCATAGGAGGAACTCAAAAATATTTGCTAAATGAAATGTACTATGAAGATCTACTATCTGAAGAATTCTTATAATGAATTATAATGTAGATAATCACACCCCAATTTGGTTTGAGTTTTTGGATACCTGCTTTTCTTTAAGCTACATACAATTTGATTTATATACAGGACATATATGTTACATACTACTTATAAGACCTATATGGCGTCAGGACTCAGCTAACCTGGAAATGTATAAGGTGGTATTTTAGCTTCTACTTAGTTTATAGCTCAAGTTGCAACAAAAGATATATAAAAAAGTTTTACAATTGGAATCAAGAGAAAGAGACAACTCAACCAATTCAGAAGTGTTAAGCAAAGAAAGAGTACAATTGACAAACTGAGTGACTCATTCATTAGATTTTTTCCTTTGTTTTCCTATAATTTAATAACATTATTCGTACTGAGCCAGTAAGAAAAGCAAGTGATTTTGAGCAGCAGTAATCTAAAGTGGGTAAGATTTATAAGGCATGAACTCAGTTGCTAAGAGACAATTCCATTGCTTTATTTTTCTTCAATATTTCTCTCCTCTACGGAGAAGTTCTTTTGGCTCAGAAGGAGCAGAAAGCGTGAAAAGAGGCACAGTGGTCCTTTGTTATCTCAATAAGTTATACGAGTGCATAGTGCTTTCTGGTTTGTAAAAGGCTTTTACGTACATTTCTTCCTTTGACATAAGAGACAGAATTAAATACCAAATAAAAATGAAGAGTACCTAGTCTGTAATGAGTTTGAGTGCTTAAGATCAAGGTTATTAGCAGATATTCAGGCAAAGTAAAGACTAAGAAGAAAAAAGGAAATGACTAGTTCGTATGGAGATAAGAAAAGTAAGGTGAATTTCTAAAAAATAAAAAAGGGCTTAGAAAAGACTAAATGGAGAAAGTCTACAGAATTTTAGAAAGCTAAAGAAATTTGAAATTATATTGAACATAGATTGAAATGAGAAAATAATGCCAGCAATGAAAGAGTGTGGAAGCTAACAAAGGGAGAGCCCTGTGGTTTGGAAAGTGTTCCTTAATCAGCCTGCAGTGCTGCAGAACAGAAACCTGGAGAGGGTGCTTGAGAATACACAAGGACCCTGCAGTGGAGACTGAGCAAAACGCCGTCAGGGATTTCATCGGAAGCATAATCCTTTCATAGCACAGTCTGGCAGTGCTGGGGAGCTGGTAAGATACACTCAGGCACTTACAGAAAAAAAGAAATACTCGAAATTCAAAAAAAAAGAAATACTCGAAATTCAAAATAATTCAGTGTATGCATGGCTATACACTGGTGTTTGAGCTTATAAGAAAAGTAGAATTAGAAGGATAGATATAAAAAATGATCTTTGCCCAGAAGGAAGATAGCAGTCTTTGAAGATATCAGTAGAAGGTGATTTGGGTGAAGACGGGAGATGCCATGAAATTCTTGATTTCTTGTGATTAACTCTGAATTGCTCACAGTTTGGTAAGAAGAGATTAAAGACTCATCTGTTTGGCTGAGAAATGAGAAATGCTCACTCATTCCCGTGCCTGTTTCCACTGCTTCGACTGCAGAGCTTTAAAAACATTCCTTATTCTTGCTTGACCTTTGGTGTCACTCTGGTGTTTTCATAACCAGGACTCCTCACACTTTTCACCTCATTGCACACATATATAGTGATAATATTTGGACAAAACACTGGGGTTGGGGCAGTCTCAGGCCCTGATGGCTAGCCAGAGGGCTAAAGAGATCTGTATCTTGGCACATAACACATAGGCCACTGCTGAACACACAGGGAGGTAAATCACAAAACTGCATAGAAAAATTTTAAATATTTCCCCTAAATTAACTTTAAAATCATTTCTTAATTTGAAACAAACAAAAATTGAACACTAGAATTATATTTCTCTCACACTGACTTTAAAATATGTTGAGTTTTAAGTGATGAAGCATACTTTGGCCCTTCAAAGATATTATAATACTAGTTTGGGAGACTTCTACTTCCAGGAAGATGACGTGGATGTACATTTTTCTACTCCTCTAGCTAAGTAAAACAAAGTCCCTGGACAACCTGCAAAATTGCAGAAAATATTTGCAAATCATCATTCTGATAAGGATCATACCATACTGATAAGGATTATACCAGAGTATGTAAGAGAACACTTATAGCTCAATAATAAAAAGAAAAATAACTCAAGTAAAAAAATGATCCAGTGATATAAATAGCCATCTCTCCACAGGAGATATATAAATGCCAATAAGCACATTAAAAGGTGCTCAACATCATTAGTCATTAGGAAAATGCAAATCAAAACCACAATGAGATACCACTTCACACCCACGAAGATGACTATAATCAAAACGATGGACAATAACAAGCATTGCTGAGGATGTGGAAGCAAAAGAGCCCTCCTGCACGGCTGGTGGGAATGTAAAGTGTGGCTGCTTTGGAACACGGTTTGGCAGTTCCTCAAAAAATTAAACAGAGGGTTAACATCTGACCAAGAGTTCAACTCTTAGGTATATAACTAGGAGAATTGAAAGCATATGTTCATACAAACTTGTACACTAATGTTTTAGCAGCATTATGACCAAAAAAGTGTAAACAAACCAAGTGTCTATCAAATGATGAGTAGATACACAAAACATGAAATATCTATATACAAGAATATTATTTGGCAATAAAAAGGCATGAAGTATTGATACATGCCACAATGAACCTTGAAAACATTATGCTGAGTGAAAGAAGCTGGACACAAAATTCATAGATAGAGAAAGTAGATTAGTGATTACGAGGAACTGGTAAAAGTAAGTAATGGAAATTGACTGCTTTGAGTATGGGGTTCCTTTTTTCTTTTTTTATGGCTGCACCCACATCATATGGAAGTTCCCAGGCCGGGGACTGAATCCAAGCCACAGCTGCAACCCATGCTGCAGTTGCGGCAATACTGGATCCTTTAACCTACTGCAGTGGGTTGGGGATTGAACCTGAGCTTCCACAGCAAACCGAGCTGCTGCAGTCAGATTCTTAACCCACTGCACCACAGTGGAAGTTCTGAGTATGGGGTTTCTTTATGGAACGACAAAAATGTTCTGCAATTAGTGGCGATGGTTTCCCAACCTTGTGAATTACTAAAAAGGTCTGAATCGTATGCTTTTAAAGGCTGAATTTTATGGTATGTAAATTATATCTTAATTTAAGAAAATAACACACCAATTAGGAAAAAATGATTGAATTAAAAAAAAAACCCTGTTTGAGATAAATTAGGAGTTTGGGATTAGCAGATACACATTAGTATGTATAAAATAGGTGAACAACAGGGTCCTGCTGTATAGTACAGGAAACTATATTTAATATCTTGTAATAATCTAGAATGGAAAAGAATCTGAAAAAGTGTATATATATACATAAATATATAAATACACACACACATATATATATAAATAAAAAACTGGGTCAACTTTGCTGTATACCAGAAATTAAAAAAACATTGTAGATCAACTATATTCAATTAAAAAAATCCTAGAAAATATATATAAATCAAACATAAGAGGATTCTGATAGGTGGAGAGAGGAAGGCAGACTGGCAAGGGACCTCAGGACCTGGGAATGACATAATGGGTATTTGTTTGTTTGTTTTTGCCTCATGTACCTGAAGAACTTGGAGCTGAAGAAGCCAGGAACCCAGAAATACCAATAAACAGAAAAAAAAAAAAATCTATAACAAAAGCCTGCTGTCTCCAGCCAAAGGACAGAAAGACAGAAGACTATTAGACAATAACTGTTTTATTCCAACCACACTCCACAGAAAAGCTATGTCCTACCCTCACCTGCCAGTAAAGTCCAGATGGGGAGTCTTGATTTCCATCCTTCCTGGGCTGTGATAAGATGCCATCAAAGTACCAGAAAGAGAAGAAATAGGCTAGGGCTGAAAATGCAATCAAAGACATAACTGCTGAAAACTTAAAATTTGGCAAGTGACATAAACTTCAGATTTATATGGAAGCTGGGTGAACTCCAAACAGGACAGACCCAAAGAAATCCACAGCAAAATGTATCATAGTTAAACTTCTGAAAACTAAAGAAAAAAAATCATGAAAGCAGCAAAAGAAAAATGACACCTAATCTATATGGAAAAAAACAGTTTGAATAACAGTAGCTTTCTCATCAGAAATCAGGTGGCCAGAAGAAAGTGGCGCAATATTTTTCAAGTGCTGAAAGAAAAGAACTGCCTACCCGGAATCCTATACCCAGAGAAAATACCCTTCAGGAATGAAGGGATCAAGATATTCTCAGATGATGGAAAACTAAGAACATTTGTCACCAGCAGACCTATCCAAAAGAATGGCTAAAGGAAGTTCTCTAATTAAAAAGGAAAAGATGCAGTTCCTGTCGTGGCTCAGCAGTTAACAAATGTGACTAGCATCCATGAGGATGCAGGTTCAATCCCTGGCCTCACTCAGTGGGTTAAGGATCCAGAATTGCTGTGTGCTGTGGTGTAGGTTGCAGATGTGGCTTGGATCCTGTGTTGCTGTGGCTGTGGTGTAGGCTGGCAGCTACGGCTCCAATTTGACCCCTGGCCTGGGAACCTCCATATGCCACAGGTGCAGCCCTGAAAAAGCAAAAAAAATAAAAATAAAAATAAATAAATAAATAAAAGGAAAAAAAAAAAAGGAGGAGCCTTGAAGCATCAGGAAAAAAGGAAGAATACAGTAAGCAAAAGTATGGGTGTATACATTCTTTTCAAGTGCCCATGAAACATATACCAAGAGACCATATCCTGGGCAATAAAATGAACATCAATAGTCTTTTAAAAAATTAAATATACAGAGTGCATTCTCCAACCACAGTGAAATCAAACTGGAAGTCAATAACAGAAAGATAATGAGAAAGTCTCCAAACACTTGTTAACTAAACACACACTTCTAAATAATTCATAGATCAAAAAGGAAGTCTTAAGGGAAGAAAAAGGATACAATGAATTGAATGAAAATGAAAATTTAACATATCAAAATTTCTGAGACACAGTTAAATCAGTGCTGAGAGAAATTTATAGCACTAACTGAAAAAAGAGGAAAAATCTTGAATCAATACTCTGAACTCCTACCTCAAGAATCTAGAAACAAGAGCAAAATAAACCCAAAGCAAGCCAAAGGAAGGAGATAATAAGATACAAGCAAAATCAATGACATTTAAAACAGAAAAAGAGAACATTGATGAAACCAAGAGCTGGTCCTTTGAAAGGATGAATAAAATGGACAAACCTGCAGTGAAAAATAAAAAGAGAAAAGACACAAATTACCAACATCAGGAATGAAACAGGGGCTATCAATTCAGACATTACAAACATCAGATATTAGTAAGGGAACACTACAAACAACCCCATATACATAAATTTGAAAACTTGGATGAAATGTCCTAATTCCTCAAAAAACACAAACCCACAATTCATTCATTATGAAACAATCTGAATATCCTCATAACTATTAAAAAGTTGAATTCAAATTTTAATAGTTTTATTTAATAGTTTTACTGGAAAATTCTACCAAATGTTTAAGAAAGAATTAATGCCAATAATGCACAATCTCTTCCAGAAAACAGAACAGGAGGGAACACTTCCCAACTCACTGCATGAGAGCAATGTTACCCTGATACTAAAACCAAATAAAATAAAAAAAAAAACCCACTAAAAATACAAATCAATGTCTCTCATGAATATATAGACACACAAATCTTTAATAAAATAAGAACTAGAATTCAGTGATATAAAATAAGAATTATACACGATAACAGGTTTATTCCTTGGATGCAAAACTAGTACAATATTTAAAAGTCAATCAAAGTGATCCACAGCTAAAGTAAGTAATACTGCTTGCTAAATAATATTAACAAGCTAAAGTAAAAAAATCATATGATTAGGAGTTCCCATTGTGGTTCAGAGGGTTAAGGACCTGATGTCATCTCTATGAGGATGTGGGTTCGATCCCTGGCCTTGCTCAGTGGGTTAAGGATCCCGTGCTGCCATGAGCTGTGGTGTAGGTCGCAGACGAGGCTCGGATCCCGAGTTGCTGTGGCTGTGGTGTAGGCCAGCAGCTACAGCTCCGATTTGACCCCTAGCCTGGGAACCTCCATATGCTGCGGGAGTGGCTCAAGAAATGGCAAAAAGACAAAAAAAAAAAAAAAAAAAAGAAATGAACCCGACTAGTATCCCATGAGGATGGGAGTTGGGCAGCTACAACTCCGATTGGACCCCTAGCCTGGGAACTTCCATTTGCCATGGGTGTAGCCTTAAAAAGCAATAATAATAATAATAATAAAATTTATATGAAAAGGCAAAGAAATTAGAGTAACTAAAATAATTTTGTAAAGAAAAATAAAGTAGAAATTAGTCTAACCAATTTTAAGTATCCAATTTACTATATAGCTATAGTAATCAAGCCCATGATATTGGCATATAAATCAGTGGAAGAGAAAACAGAATTCAGAAATAGATCCACATAAATATGCTTAAGTGGTTTTTGACAACAGTGAACACACAATTCAGTGGAGGAAAGATAACCTTTTTAACAAACAGTGCTAGAGCAAAAAGTTAATTCTTTCTTTTTTTTCCTAAAGGTAACACCTGAGATAGGGAGGAGCTGCAGCAGCTGGCCTATGCCACAGCCCCAGCAATGCCAGATCCAAGCCATATCTGTGACCTACACTGCAGCTTGCGGCAACACCTGATCCTTAACTCACTGAGTGAGGCCAGGCATCGAACTTGCATCTTCAGGAACTCCAGCAAAAAGTTAATTTCAATCTAAGTTGCACATCTTATACAGAAGTTACCTGAAAGGTATAATGAACTTAAATATAATTTTTTTAGAAAAAAGCATGATAGAAAATCTTTGGGATCTAGGCTGGGCAGAGTTCTTAGACCTGAGAACAAAAGCATGATCCATAAAAGGAAACACTGATAAACAAGATTTGACCCAAATTAAAAACTTATACTCTTTGAAAAGCCCTGTTAGAAGGATAAAATGACAGGCTATAGACTGGCAGAAACTGTCTGCAAACCAAGTATGCAACAAAGGACTAGTAGCTAGGATATATAAAGAACATTTAAAACTCAACAATTAAGAAGTAAGCAATGCAATGAGAACACAGGCAAAAGACATGAACAGAAGTTTCAATGAACACGACATATAGATGGTGAAAAAGCACACGAAGAGATACTCAACATCATAAATCATTAGGGAGATGCAAATCACAAAAGCAATGATGTGCCACTACACATTTATCAGAATGGCTAAAATTAAAAAGGGCGACACCACCAAATGCTGGTGGGGATGTGGAGAAACTGGATTACTCATACATTGCTGGTACAAATGTAAAATGGTCCAGCCACTCTGGAAAACAGTTTGGCAGTTTCTTAAAAAAACTACAAAAGCAACTGCCATACAAGCCAGCAATTACACTCTGGGCATTAATCTTAGAGAAATGAAGACTTACATTCACTCAAAAGTCTGTACAGAAATGTTTATAGCACCTTTACTTGTAATAATAGTCAAAAGTGGAAACAATTCAGACTGTAAATGGTTAAACTGTGGTGCATTTACACCATGGAGGGAGTACTACTCACTAATTTAAAAGCAACAAACCACTAATACATGCAACAACCTGGATGAATCTCCAGAGAATCTGCTGAGTGAAAAAACCAATACAAAAAGTGGCATACTAGAGCTCCTTGGTGGTCTAGTGGGTTAAGGATCCTGCACTGTCACTGCTGTGGTGTGGGTTCAGTCCTGGCCTAGGAACTTCCACATATCACAGGCATGGCCCCCCCCACCAAAAAAAAAAGTTTGCATACTATTTGATTCCATTTATACAGCATTTGTGAAATGATAAAATTATAGAAATGAAGAAGAGCTTAGTGATAACCAGGGGTTAAAGAGCAGATGAGGGTAGAAAGTGGATATGAAGGATCCTGTGGTTGTGGAAATGTTCTGCATCTAGACAGTATTTATCAAGGTCAATATCATGGTTGGGATAGTGCAGCATAGTTTTGCAAGATGTTTCTAAAGGTACCTGGATAAAAGGTGCATGGAATCTCTATTTTATTTCTTATAATTCCATATGCATCTATAATTACCATAAAATAAAAAGTTTAATTAGCAAAAACCCTAGATTAAAAGTATCAGGATATAAAAATATTTAGGCAATTACTTTATATACCGCTAAAAAGCAGATATAAATATCTCAATTTCAAAAAAATTGAAATTAATTTCAAGTACAATTGTTGAGTCAAACTTTGACTATGAATTGAGGAATTGAAGAGAAAGAAATGGGTTTTCATTCACATAACCAAATTCAATTTTCAGGAGAAAAAAAAATGAAGCTACAGACAAATCTATATATGTGAGAAAGATCTTAATTCTTACAAATTTTAGGAAGGTTCCAAAGGAAATGCAGTAAGTCATCTTTAAAACATTATCTGGACTCCTCAAAGAAAATATGATTTTTTTTTTTTCCCCACATCTGTGGCATGCAGAAGTTCCCAGGCCAGGGATCCAACCCGTGCCACAGTAATGACCCCAACCACAGCAGTGACAACACCAGATCCTTAGCATGCTGTGCCACCAGGGAACTTCTGAAAATATGTTTTGTTTTTTGTTTTTGTTTTTGTTTTTTTTTTTTCCCGCTATTTTAGGGCCATACTTGCGGCATATGGAGGTTCCCAAGCTAGGGGTGGAATCAGAGCTACAGCTGCCAGCCTACACCACAGCCACAGCAACTCGGAATCTGAGCCGCATCTGCGACCTACGCCATAGTTCATGGCAATGCCGGATCCTAACCCACTGCTCGAGGCCAGGGATTGGACCTGCGTTGTCATGGATCCTAGTCGGGTTTGTTAATGGCTGAGCCATGAAGGGAACTCTGGTATTTTTAATTAGAGTTCTTCCCTCACAGAATACTATCCCAGAAGGAGGGTCACAGATGCAATTAAGGGGATATGGATAGAGCTGCAGGAGTTGAAGGCATTTGTGACAGAAGAAATGAGGCTGGAGGAAAGAGTGGGACAGTGTGGCTGAAGAGACTGTACACAGGGCTTCACACTAGTCTCCAACATCGACTTCCTCATTCTGCACACAAATCCTGTCCTATCTCCTTTACTGAACTTCAAGTAAATCACATAATCTCCGGGCTAAAATTTCCTCCTCCTCAAAGACAGAGATAACATTTTTTTACCTCCCATCAAACAGAATATTTGCAAGGATAAATATCTGTACAGCACAAAAATGTTTAAAAGAAAGATCCCAAGAAATATTATCTACAAATGTGGTTCATTTAAAACATTTAATTTAAGTCTATTTATATGGGAAATTATGCATAATGGAAGATAATAATTTTGAAGAGACTGAAGAAAGAGAAAGACAAAATGAATGAGATTAAACAAAGTCAGCATGCCAGTTTATTTCCTCAGTTGTCTTGAGGTTTCTAGTAGAAAATTCAGTATTGCTAAAGGCATGTGGTACCCCAATTCATTAGCAAAACTATCTTAATAGAATGGATTTTCCACAGCAGACTTTAAGAGATTGAAAAAAACTAAACAAACAACCAAAATCTCACAAGACTGCAAATCCACAAGGGGTCTGGGGAGTGGTTTTCATCACGACACTGAAAAATGTCAACAGCATGGAAATAAGCAGTAATGCACTCTTAAATTTCATTTTACCTGAATTGCAGCACTAATTTAATTTTGTCTGGTATTTTAGTTACTCATTCAAGTCCGTCTGCCTCCACTTGAATCTAAGCTCTTTGATTGCAAAAATCACGCTTCACGCTCATCTTTACATGTCCCAGAGCCCATAACTTTGCATGTAGTTGGCACTCTGCAAATATGGAATTGAACAAATGTGCACAAGTTACTCCCAGCTGAAAGGAAAATACTTAAGGTGTTCCAAAACAGAGGTTGATGTCCTGATATTAGCCTCAGCTCTGCAACTTATGAAACAATGTGTTGTTTTTTTTTTTAAATCAGTTTCTCAATGTATAGTAGTTCAATTATGTGAGTGGAGATTTTTAATGATAATCTGAAAAACAGCTTTCAAAGATAAGTCCTGAGCCCAGAAAGATATCAGACAAGACAGTGTGAAACTTTTAGCTATGATTTATACCACACATGACACACTACCTCTTGTAAATCATCAGCTATTAGATTTTTGTTTTGTTTTGTTTTTGTAATCTTTACTCACCAGTGTCTAGTCTTGACTTGATATGCTGATACTTTGGGTTCTGTGGTATCCTTTTGGTCAGATACTAAAAAAGAAAATTCACAAATAACTGGGTTAATGTAAGGGTGAGGGTGGCAAAGTTGGGAAAGAGACAAGATACTTTAACAATCAGAACAAATGCTAAAAATGTCATTGGATTTAAAGATGGAGGGAGCTCTAGAGGCCCAATTGTTCCTTCAAAGAGGACCCACTACAGCATCTCCTCAGGTGAAGATGATTATCATGTTTCTATCAAAACACTTCCGTATTTTGTCAAAATAATCTCATAGCAATAAGTAATGGGGGGGGGCTCTTAAAAATGATTTCTGATATTGAGCCAAAATTCATCTAATTCTCATCTAGTCCACTGGTACAACCTAGAATAAGCCATTCCACTCTGCCTCACACAATCCATTAGAATAACTGAAGGCCACTTTCTTGTCCTTTTTCCTCTTTGTATGCTGGCTTGGAGGCCGTCTTCTCTGGATACCATCTGGATTTTATCTACACATCCCCTAAAAAGTGGCATGCAGACCTGAGCAGTGTCCAGATGTTGCCAGGTCAGGACCCAGTTCTGCAGGACTTTCCCACTGTTTGCCTGGAGTCTGAGGCTCCACAGATGTCACCACGATGGCATCTGCTCTGGGGGCAGCCGGGGCACATCATGGGCTCAGGGAAAGCTTATGTTCAGTAAAATGCTATGTCAGGTCTCCCCTGTCCCATGCTCTGCAAGTAAATTCTGGATCCAAGTATAAGGCATTTACCCATATTAAATTTCAGTGGCATTTTCAAAAGCCATTAAGTGAGGGGAAAAACTAAAGAAGACATTACAAAATATAGCTTTCTTGCTCAGGCTTTTTTTCTGGCCTACAAGTATGAAAATCGCATGTTGAGTAACAGGCAGCAGTGGAATATGAAATTAAAACGGGGCGATCCCTTCCAGCTTCATCTTCTGCCACTCTCCCACAAGTTCCTAGGTTGAAGTTGCCCCAATGTTCCCCCAAAAGGCCACACTTACTCAGGTCTCCAGGCTTAGCAAATGTCTGCCTAGAACGCCATTCCTCACCATGTCCATGGATAGGAAGTAAGCTTTACTTCCCCTATAAAGCTGTCCAAGGTGGAGTTACACACTTTCTCTCTGGTTCCTAGAGTACTGACTCCCTGTACTATTGTTTACACCTTGACCTTCTTCCCTAGTCTAGGATTTTCTTGAAGACATGGACAATAATTTATTCAAATTTGTATTCACCCATGACCTACACATAGTGGGCACATTTATTGATATTCAATCAGTAAGTGAATATCTAGAATGAGGATTGCATTACAGAAACTACCTGGTTCCTTAGAAGAGAACATCAAATTTTAAAACCTATATATCTTGCCTTTGAAGACATAGTTAACTACAGCATGCTTGTTAGAAAGATTGAAAAATAAACGTGACAGGGTACACGTCAATGTCTTACAGAATATCTGTGGGCCAGAGTTTAGGATTTCAGACACCAGGAAGAATTTTAAAAGACTGGGATACCTGGAGAGAATCATCAACTTTTAACTTTGACAAGGATATAAAAAACAAAGCAAAATCTTGTGACTACCATCTGCTATTTTAATGCTTTAAAAGTAAGAAATTGTTTTTTAAAAACCCAGAATAAAAAGGTCAGCCCTTTAGTGTGATTAAAAAACACATTGATAGTATCTATGTTTTTCATTTCACCCTAGGCAAGTAAAACCTTTGTCATGGACGCTTAGCACTGGTCCTCAGAAGTGGAAGCCCCGATCTATTTTACCCTGAGAGAAAGGCGGGGAACACTCCTTTCTCCATTTGATCAGTAATCCACTGTCGGTAAGAGAAAGTGACTCTAATGTCACTTCCCACTCCTTCCTAGACAAGACAGAGAAGATGCTTAAGTGAGAGATGGAAAATATTCGAATATTGAAAAGGAAGACGATAGGATGAGTTCCAAAGAGGGAGACAATATGGTGGCAAAACAAAACAAAGAACCAAACGACAATGTGCCTCGTCAATTAAGTTAAGAAAAGCTAAAACTAGAACTCAGTTGTCTTAGGCTGAGGGATTGTCTTTCTTCTCTTCCTTTCCCTTCTTTCCTCCTTCTTTTCTTCCCTCTTCCCTCCCTCTTTCTTTCTTTTCCCCTTCCTTCCCTCCCTCCTTTCTTGCTTTCTTTCTTTCCTCCTCCCTTCCTTCCTTTTTCTGTCCCACTCAGTATTTTTATAATTTCTATATGCTGTTTCCTGTTTTTACTTTTGTTTTGTTTTCCCCATTAGTTTCCTAGCAAAGCTTCTTTTGAAAGATTCCAGGCTAGCCTCTGCTGAACCAAGGGGATTTATCCATACCTCAGCCAACATAGCTGAGAAGTGAGGGTGTCTCTGGGGACCAGGTGTGGTGGCAGCAGAATGATGGGGGAGGGTGTGGACAGCTGCAGTCGCTGAGCCCTCCCGCCCCCGGTTTTCCCTTACATAGGCTAATGAGAAATCCATATGCTGCAGTACAAAAATGTAGTGTTTCTTTCCCAGTTTGGTCCAACTTCTTGCTCCTGACTTTCTGGTATCAACCCCAATGTAAAACTATTTGTGTTCCGCTCTATGCAGAGCACCATAGGGTTTAGAGAACTGCCAGGATTTTTCCTTAAAATCCTTGCTTTGGAGGTGACTGTTTCTTGACCTACCAACCAACTAGCTGTTTTTCAATTACATAAACAGGATGGAATGGTGGAAAGTGAAAGAGCTGAGAAAAGCAGCTGTTTCAAGGAGGACTATTCATCCAACAAAGCCTTATCAAGCACCAAACACTCATTCAGTAGACACTGACTGGGTGCCTACCAGGAGTCAGCCACCACGCTGAGGATACAGAGGTAACAAAATACAGTGTTTGTCATTCAGCTCTCACTGACGCTGGGGTGAAAGACGAGTGAACAGATACCACACTGAACGGTGAACAAGTGGAGGGAAGCAGGGGGTGCAACAGAAGCATGTAAGATTGGCACCTAAGTCAGGAACTACCTTCTGTGAGCTGACTTCTGAGCTGAAATCTGAAGGTTGAGATAGTTAGTCAAGCAACTGATAGACATGGAGCTCAGGTGGCAATACGGGGTCAAATGAGACTGGAGGGGCTAGCAGAGGCAGTTCACAAAGGGCATTTTATCTATGCTGAGAAACCTAGACTTTATCCTGCAGATCAAATCAGGGCAATTTTGCTCCCTCGACTCCTGGAGACAGTTGGCAAGGTCTGGAGTCACTTTATAGGTTGTCAGAACTGGGTGGCTGGTATGCTAACAACATCTAGTAAGTAGAGGCCAAACTGCTGCTAAACATCCATGACAGGAAGACCCCCACCCCTGCCCCCCGCCAACATTAAAGAATTAGCTGATGTCAATAGTGCTGAAGTTGAGGAACCCTGGTGTCAACAATGGGAGCTGCTGAAGTTTTAGGGAGAAGGGATGGGATTCTATTTCCATTTTAGAGAGATCACTCTGGCAGCACTCTGAAGAACAGGATCACAGTCAAGAATGGAGGCGCAAAGATCAGTTACGAGGTTGTGCTGAGAGGATCTGTGGTCCTAAGGAGGGGATAAGTGAATTTGGATAGAACAAAGGAGGACACTGTTGACTGGCCTAGTAGATGCCGTGACAGAAACTGACAGGAGCAGAAGCAAAACCAGCACGTTGAAGGTTATGATTTGAGGACGCTTGTAAGCTAATGGGCTGGATAAGAGTTGGAAAATGAGGTAGGCAGGTATGAAAACAAGGGGCCAGGAGAGGAGGAGGCCCAGCGCCCAGGTGGAAGGTGCAGCTTTGGATGTGTATTTAATAAAATAAAACAGGAGGTCATGATGAGGTTCACCAGGAGGAGGGAGAAAGTTGAGAAAGTTCACGTTTGTAGTACTATTACAGGCTCTTTGAAAGCAACTCAAAATGTCAAAGACCCTTTGAGGGCTTACATCCCTAGGAAGGGTCAAAAGAAAATGTGCGTCTACTCACAACATCCCTGCTATTTAACCTCTTTTTGGCTTTCAAGACCAGCACAAACACATCTTTCAGGAAGACTTCTTCTCTGGCAGCCCCAGTCAGATGGAAGTCTCTTCCCTCCCTGGATTGACACAGCACTTTGTACCCCTCACTGCCTGCACCTGGGACAGAGGCGCTACTTCTGTATTTTCTATAAGGCCTTGCACTAGTGTGAGAGCAATAAGTACCGCCAAATGGATGAAGATGGTCCTAAAATCTGAGCAACATGCACTGTGCATGCCAGTGCCACATGGGCAGCACAGACATTGAGGGCTCTAGGAACCTGAAACAGAGATCACACTCACACTGGGGATGATGATGGAGGCTGCATAGAAGAAATGCCACTGGAGCTATGTCTTAAGGGTTGAAAAAAATGGGGAAAGGGATGGAAAAAATATTCCACGTGGAGGAAATTACTATAGCAAAGCCACTTTAAAAGTATGTTTAAAGAACAGCAAATTATTCTATTTGCTGGAGAAGGTCCCAAAACAACAACAAAAGTAATTGATACTAGCATTTATTGAGCACTCAAATAAGCATTTTCCCTCCTTATCTTGTTTAATTTTCACAACCACTAATAAGGTAGATAATGGTATTATCCTTATCCTACAAATCGGGGAATAGGCCCAGAGAGTGGCTTCCTGAGGTGACTGGTAAGAATGGTAGAATCTGGGATTAAACTGGGTTCTAAGTTCAAGCTCTCTTAACCACTCTACTGTGCAGCCTCACTCAGGCAGGGGTTTTGAACATGGGGTCCACCGATGGGCTGTTGGAGGGCCATGAGTCCTGTGTAACTGTATGCACAATTTTGAGTATACGTACATTTTTCTGTGGAGAGGGCCTTTCACCAAATTTTCAAAGGGGTTTGTAACCTCAAAATGGTTAAGAACCACGGGTTTATGGAATTCTGTGCTGTAAGGCTGGGCCTGAATATGTAGGCTCCAAGGCGGGGAAGCTTGAATTTATACTGAGAGTCTGAACTAGTCCCTGAAGACAACGGAAGATACTAGAAATACTGAACTGTGAGCCACAAAATCAAAGAAGTATTTTGGCAGATTACTAACACATGCAAAGTAAGACAAGGCTTTGTGAATACATGGATGTTAGAGAAGAAGGGAGAAGAATGAGAAGTTGACAAAGGGATTTTTTTCTAAAGGAAAATCAGTGAAAAATGAGATCTTTTGAATCACAAGGCATTCAAAAACAAATGAGCTTTTCTGACGTCTCACTTCTTTTAAAATGGAATTCACAAGGTTGTTCACATTAAAATCATAATGTATGTAATAAGGTTTAAAGAACTAAAAAGTATCGTTATCTATTTTGTTCAGAATTTCTCTGCTTATCTCATTTTTATAAAGAGGAAGTCCATAAAATGAAGGGACTAGGTGTCAATTTAAAAAGAGAACTTTTTTTTTAATAAGAGTTTTAATCTGGTCCAGTTCTTCTGATATCAAACACCAATCTTGACACATGTTTGCACATACAAGCAGCCCCTACTTTGCCAGCAGCTACCACCTGTGGCCAATTGTATTTTTCAAGATGACCACAACATAATTTCCCGACTCAGGTACATTGTGATGTTGACACTCCTCCCAATGAGAGATGTTCTTGACCCTTGAATGTGGATGGGCCTGTGACTACGATGGAAGTGATGCCATATGACCTCTGAGACTAGATCAAAAAAGACAATATGGCTTCCACTTGAGTCTCTTGAGACACTTGTTCTTGGAACCCAGCTACCATGCTATGAGGAAGGCCAAGTCACAGGGAAAAGGCCATTTGTAGATGGTATGGCTGACAGTGCCAGCTGAGGTCCTAGCCAACAGACTATATTAGCAGCCTGACGTGTGAATGAAGAAGGCTTCAAGATAATTCTCGATGCGGCTTGTGTCTGTCTGCCTAAGAATTGCCTAGCTGAGCCTAGTCAATCTCCAGAACAATGAGTGATAATAATTAAATGACTGTTGTTGTTTTGAGCCACTAAATACGGGGGAGACTCATGACAAACCAATATATAATAGGAACACCACCCAACTCTTTTTACTTTCTAGCTAAGTTCCTTGAAAAAAACCCACAAAACAAAAAACCTACACTAGGCATCTGCATTCTTACTCCTCCATCCACTGAAATGTCACTACTGTCCCCACTGTTCTACTGTGGTTCCTATAGCTGCTAGCCAATGTCAGTGATCCCTTAACTGCCAAATATAATGGCTAACTTTTCAATCTCTAACTTACACATGATCTTTCTGCACCATATGATACTGTAATATAGTCCCACTTCTTCAGTTCTTACTGGGCTTCACAAAAGTGCAGACAGGGTCTCTAGCTCATCTACCTATAAGTATGCCAGAAATAGGCAAACAATAAAAATAATTACAGGTCATGACCTAAGGGGTGAAGATAGCATATTGAACAAATACATATGGTTTCACTTCATTCCAAAACCTCAGTAAAACCTCATTTATTTTAAGGACATAAAGCCTCCAAAACAGAGCGGGTGGGAGAAGTGATAGCAAGTGGTTTCTGAATTCTAGAAAGCATATCAACTATTGAAAATTACTTGATGAACTCAAGAAAATCAAAGGGAAAGCCAAGAACGATTCTTAAAAGGCTCAGGAATTGACAGCCCCAGACATCTCCAGAAATGGGAGCAAAAAGAAGTGGCTAAAATAAAGAAGACTGGTTGAAGGCTGACTGAGAAGCTACTGGATCTCCACAACCTCCTCTCTCTGTACCCCTGGGTGATGGCCCCTCTCCCACCGTGGCAGGTATCTAGAGATTTATTCCCTGTTAAGAGGTTTTGGACTCAGGGGTGGGGATTGTCTCCAGACCCAGGGAAAGGCAGAGATACCATTACTGAAAAGAAGAGCACTGAATGAATGATACATATTAATGTTGAAATTTAGCCCCTAAATTATTCCTCCAGGAATTCAATTAGGCTTTTACTCTCAGAAGACTGGAGGAGTTCTCAGGGAAAAGTGACCAGCCTGAGAGGAAGAGCTTAAAGTACAGATGTGGGAAAGGGAGTCCCAAAATCACAGCCCAGTGGGATCTTCTGGTAATTAATTTCACCATCAACATCAGCAACCCCCTCCCAAACTCTACTCACAACCATAAATTAACAACTGGAGATGAAAAGAAGTTGGAGAACACTGCTATGGGCTGAATTATGTCCCTGGAAAATCTGTGTGTTGAAGCTCTAACTCTCAGTGTGACTGTATTGGAGAGAGGCCCTTTGGGAGGTAATTAAGGTTAAATGATGTCATAAGGATGTGGCCCACATCCTATAGGATTAGTGTCCCTATAAAAACAGACACCAAAGAGCTCATTCTCTTAAGCGCACATTGAAAGAAGAGGTCATCTAAGCACATGGCAAGAAAGTGGCCATCCACAAGCCAGGAGATGGCTTTTCTCACCAAAAACTAAATCACCCAGCACCTCAATCTTGGACTTCAAAGTCTCCAAAACTATGAGATATAAATTTCTGTTGTTTAAGCCACCCATTCTGTGATATTTTGTCATGGAAGTCCAAGCTGACTATTACAGACATCACCGACAAAACAAAAAGAAAATATTGCAATTTAGAGGCAACTGAGACTATGTAGGGAGAAAAAAACCTATCATTAAAGCATTTAGACTTGTGGTTGCCAAGGGAGAGGGGGAGGGAGCAGGATGGACTGGGAACTTGGGGTCAATAGATGCAGACTACTGCTTTGGAATGGATTAGCAATGAGATCCTGCTGTGTAGCGCTGGGAACTAGATCTAGTCACTTTTTTTTTTTTTTTTTTTTAAATTTTTGTGTCTTTTTCCCTTTTCGAGGGCCGCTCCCTCGGCATATGGAGGTTCCCAGGCTAGGAGTCTAATCGGAGCTGTAGCTGCCAGCCTACTCCACAGCCACAGCCACAGCTATGCAGGATCCAAGCTGAATCTGCAACCTACACCACAGCTCACGGCAACGCCGGATCCTTAACCCACTGAGCAAGGCCAGGGATCAAACCCACAACCTCATGGTTCCTAGTCAGATTTGTTAACCACTGAGCCACAACAGGAACTTTATTTCAACGGGAACTCCACTATATCTAGTCACTTATGATGAAGCATGATAATGTGAAAAAAAATAATGTATACATGTATGTGTAACTAGGTTACCACGCTGTACAGCAGAAAACTGACAGAACACTGTAAACCAGCTATAATGATAAAAATAAAAATCATTAAAAAAATTTAATGATAATAGGTCATTATCATTTAATAATGATAGGCATTTTTAAAAACCTATCATTAGGAGTTCCCACTGTGGTACAGCGGAAATGAATCTGACTAGGGACCACGAGGTTGTGGGTTCGATCCCTGGCCTTGCTCAGTGGGTCAAGGATCCAGCGTTGCCATGAGCTATGGTGTAGGTTGAAAACATGGCTTGGATCCAGTGTTGCTGTGGTTGTGGTGTAGGCCGGCAGCTGCAGCTCCGATTTGACCCCTAGCCTGGGAACCTCCATGTGCTGCAGGTGTGTCCCTTACAAGCAAAAAAAACAAAAACAAAAACAAAAACCCAAGAAAAACAAAAACCTATCATTAAAGAAATAAAAACACACATCCACACAAAAACTTATATAGGCATACCTCAGAGATATTGTGGGTTCTGTTCCAGACCACCTCAATAGAGCAATTTTTGCAATAAATTGAGTCATACAAATGTTTTGGCTCCCCAGCGAATACAAAAATTATGTTTATACTATACTGTAGTCTATTAAGTAGCATTAAGTCTAAAAAAAAAATAATGTATGTATCTTAATTTAAAAATACTTCATTGGGAATTCCCATTGTGGCACAGCGGAAATGAATCTGACAAGTAACTGTGAGGCTGTGGGTTCAATCCCTCACCTTGCTTGGTGGATTGAGGATCTAGCATTGCCGTGAGCTGTGGTGTAGGTCTCAGATGCAGCTTGAATCCTGTGTTGCTGTGGCTGTGGTGTAGGCAGGTAGCTGTAGCTCCGATTTGACGCCTAGCCTGGGAACCTCCATATGTGGCAAGTGTGGCCCTAAAAAGCAAAAATAAAATAAAAAGATAAAAAAAAAAATAAAAATTTTTTATTGCTAAAAATGCTAACCATCATGTGAACCTTTAGCAAGCTGTAGCAGTAATGACATCAGAGATCACGGTAAGAAATGTAGTAATAAAGAAAAAGTCTGAAACATTGTGAGAATTAACGAAATGTAACAGATACATGAAGCGAGCAAATGCTGTTGGGAAAATGGCGCCAACAGACTTGCTGGTGCAGCGTTGCACAAACCTTTGTCAAAAATGTAATGCTTGCAAAGTACAATAAAACAAAGTATGCCAGTATGAATATTCATAGTAGCATCATTCATAATAGCCTCAAAGTGAAAACAATTCAAATGTCCATCAATAAAAGAATGTATGAATAAAATGTAGTATATCATGCAAAAGAATATTACTCAGTAATAAAAAGGAATGAAATACTGATGCATAATATAACCTTTAAAACATTATGCTGTGAAAGAAGTCAGTCACATAAAACCACATTTTGTATGACTCATTTTACATGAAATGTAGTGAACAGGCAAATCCACAGAGTGAGAAAGTAGATTACTGGTTGCCAGAACTGGGGGTGGGGAGTGGGGATGGGGGAGACATGAGCGGACTGGGAAGTGATAGCTAGAGGTTACAGGATTTCTTTTGAGGGTGACGAAAATGTTCTAAAATTAACTGTAGCGATGACTGCAGAACTCTGTGAATATCTAAAACCCCTGAATTGCACACTTTTTTTTTCATGGCCACACCAGTGGCATATGGAAGTTCCCAGGCCAGGGATTGAATCTGAGTTGCAGGTGTAACCTATGCCACAGCTGTGGCAATGCTGGATCCTTTAACCCACTGTGCCGGGCCAGGGATGGAAACCACGCCTCTACAGCCACCTAATCTGCTGCACTTGGGTTCTTAACCCACTGCACCACAGTGGGAACTCTGAATTGTACACGTTAAATGGGTGAATTTATGGTTGTGACTTATATTTCAATAATGACGTTAACAAAAAAATAAAAATAAAACTTAGGTTAAAAAAAAAAACGGAGTTCCTGCTGTGGCACAATGAGTTAAGAATCTGACTACAGCAGCTAGGATAGCTTCAAAGGCATGGGTTTGATTCCTGGCCCAGCACAGTGGGTTAAAGGATCCAGTGTTGTGGTGTAGGTAACAGCTGTAGCTTGGATTCAATCCCTAGCCCAGGAACTTTCATATGCCATAGGTACAGACATAAAATTAAAAAGAAAAAAAAAACACTTAAAAAATATATAAAAAACTACAATCATACCAAGTACTTAGGTAAGAGTTAAAAGAAAATAATTAAGTTGAGCTGAACTTTTCTGACATGGAAAGATGTCCAAGACATACTATTAAGTGAAAAAAGCAAGTTAAAGAACAGTATGAACAATACAATAACATTTGTGTGAAATAGAACCTCTAAACAGAACTCTGTATCTCTCTCTCTCTCTCTTTACACACACAGATGCAAATGCATAGAGAAAGGTTTGGAAAAGATAACCATGCCTTAAAATAACAGTGATGTAGACATTATTCATAAAAGTTTATTAATAGTGCAGAAATTAATATAAAGGGAGGTGGAAACTCCAGGAAAAACAACAAGCAGTAAGAAAGAGAATGTGGAGTTCCCGTCGTGGTGCAGTGGTTTAACGAATCCGACTAGGAACCATGAGGTTGCGGGTTCGGTCCCTGCCCTTGCTCAGTGGGTTAACGATCCGGCGTTGCCGTGAGCTGTGGTGTAGGTTGCAGACGCGGCTCGGATCCTGCGTTGCTGTGGCTCTGGCGTAGGCCGGTGGCTACAGCTCCGATTCAACCCCTAGCCTGGGAACCTCCATATGCCGCGAGAGCGGCCCAAGAAATAGCAGCAGCAGCAACAACAACAGCAACAACAACAACAACAAAAAGAAAGAAAGAGAATGTAACGCTAATGATCACTGCTGGGACAGTAATCAATAGTCATAGTCACAGAAAAACTCAACTGTAAAAAAAAAAATCCAATTAGAAATTAGGCAAAAGACATAAAGAAATATTTTACCAAAGAGAATATATGGAGGGCAAATAACCACATGAAAAGACCTAAGGTGTTTAACCTCAGTATCCATTAGGGAAATGCAAATTAAGACCATGATGAGATGTCACTACACACCTAATTAAAACAACTAAAAAAAATGTATTAACAATACCAAATGTTGCCAAGAATGTGCAAACACTGCATCTCTTATACACTGGTGCTGGGAATGTAAAATGCTACAGCCACTCTGGAAAATGGTTTGGCAGTTTCTTTAAAAATTAAATATAAACTTACCATAACAACCCAGCAAATGCACTCATGGGCATCTGTCCCAGAGAAATGAAAATTAATGTGCAAACACAGAACTGTACATCAAAGTATGTATCTTTATTTGTAATGCCCCAGAGAACAGCCAAGATATTCTGCAGTAGTTGAACGGTTAAACAAACTGCTGAACATCCACACCTCAGAATACTAATCAGCAATCAAAAAGAATGAACTAATGCTACAGGCAACAACTTAGATGTGTCTTTAAGGACATTATTCTGAGTGAAAAAAGGCAGTCTCAAAAGGTCCTACTGTATGATTCCATCTATGTAGCATTTTCAAAATGACAAAATTACAGAAACAAGAGAACACACTGATAATTGCCAAGGGTTAGGATGGTGAAGAGGAAGAAAATGGATGTAATTAGTAAGGGGTAGCCTGAAGGAGATATTTATGATGAGGAAATGGTTCTTTATGTTGATGGTAAATCAACATACAAGCAAATCTTGATTGTATTAAACCTACACATGTGATAAAATAGCCTAAGCCATACATACATCATATAAATGTCAAATTTCTGGATTTTCTATAATACTCTGTTTACATAACATATAATCATTGGGAGGAAACTGTGAGGGGTACAAAGAGCCACTTTGTACTATTTTTGCAATTTTCTATGAACCTACATTTATTTCAAAATAAATTTTTTTTTAAGGATATCTTAAGGAGTTCTTAAGAATTAAAAACATGACAGCAGAAATTAAAACTCAATGGAGGGACTGGAAGATTAAAAAAAAATCTCTTAAAGAGAATGAAAAGACAAAGATATGGAAGACAGGAGATAAAATTTAAGAAAACTGGGGAACGAGTAGAAGAGAAGCAACATCAGAATAATGAATTCAAGAAAGAGAGGATGGAGCAAATGGAGGAAAAAGTCAACAAATAATTTTTTTTAAAAATTTTACAGAATAGAAAAACATGAGTTTCTGGTGCCCACCAAAATAAGTGAAAACAGACCCACAGCAAGGAATATTTTTGTGAAATATCATAACACTGGGGACAAAGAGAAGATTGTACAAGCTTCCAGAAAGGAATAATCAAGTCACATAAAAAGGAACAGAATGTCTTTGAACTCCTCCACAACAAAAATTGAATGCTAGAAGACCACAACGTAATGTTGTCAATACACTGATGATTACCAACGATGAATTCTATACTTAACCAAACTCAGGCAAGTTAAGTGTGAAGGTAAAATAATAACATTTTGACATGCCTAACGTTTTAGATGTAAACTTAAAAGATTTATTTCTTACACACTCTTTCTCAAGAAACTACAGGCAGTTGTGCTCTGTGAAAACAAGAGAGTAAACTGAGCCATCTTCAATCTAGGGCACAAGCTATAACCACACGGGGCATCCCACCTCTCTCCCCCTACATCCTTAAGACTATTCCTCCTCTTTCTCCCACATTTCCGATGTCATTAATGGCATCGGTGCCAATGAGCAGTCCAAGCTGGAAACCTAAATCATCCATCACACTCTCATTTCTCAAATCATGATGACTTTATCCCCGAAATATTTCTCTCTTTTCCAGTTCCAAGGTCTTATTTGAGGTCTATATCATAATAACCACCTAACCAGTCTCCCTATCCAGTTCCGGCCTCCTCAAATCCATTTTCTACAATGAGGCTACAACCAGTGCCTAAAAAGCAAATCTGACTATGGCACTTGGCTACTTAAAATTCCTCAAAAGCTTCTCAAATTCTGACCAGCAGGCAAGATAAACACACAGCAGCCAAACCACTACTCTCCACACCTACTTCCCCCACCTCCACGGCAGACATTATAATCCATCACAGCACTCCCCTGCAGAGCCTAAACTCAAACTCATAGCTTTCAAAAATCCCAGGCATCCATCATGAGATGAACCAAGCTGCAACTTCTTGGTCTTTTACTATAAAGACCAACAACGTGGGCAAGGCTGAGAAGGCCCTTCCAGACTTTACTCCTGCCTGTCTACCGGGAACTGTCCACTCCCATGTTTCACACCTCCTTAACTTGGCTGAACCTGGTCTCTCCACCTGGGATGTTTCTTCACCCAGCTAATAACTTTCAGACCGTCTACTGGGCGCTTATCTCACTCCCTCAGTTAGGTCCTATCTTTGTGCTCTCCTAACAGCTTGTTCCCCAACCACATTGTACTCAGATTCTGTTTATAAATCCTCCTCACTAGATTCAACTTATTCAAGGACAAAAAGGCCTTGTGTTATTCTCTTTGTAGCTCCCACGACACGAGAGGAGTACAGTAATCATTTGTTGAGATGAAATAACCGCAAATGCAACAGGGCACTGGGGATGAAAACAGATAAACGGTCTTATTCGAGGAAGGCATAAAATTAATGCTCTATTTTGCGTTCCTTTGAAATGGCTTGGTCTGCTTATTCCTGCTCTTTCTGCATCCCCACAATCAGAAATGATGGCTCCTTTGATTTTATTCCTTTAGTGTTTCGGGCTTCATCCAGATGTTACTTATGTTTTGTAACTGCTACTCCTAGACTGTAAGCCCTTTGAGGGAAGGGACTGTGTGTCTTCATGGACTTCGCTCCTTTTGGAGACAAATGCCGGCGTACAGTAAGCTTGTGCGGGATGGTGGCCTGTCACCGCAGGATAACTGCCCGAGCTCCGCGTCCCCCAGGCCTGCCCCGCCTCCCTCCCCTCTCTCGACCCCTCCTCACGCCTCCGCTTCCTGCCTTCCGGGCGGCGGAAGTCGCAGGCTACTCTTCCCTGCCCACGTGGAGGCTTTTCCGGTGCGCCCGCCCCCTCCGCCTCTCCGATCCGGACCTGGCCCTCACCTCAGGATTCCCAATGTGCCTCCGGATAGACATATTTGCTCCAACCGACCACGCTCGGGGTTCTAGCCTCACCGGTAGACTCTAACCCTAGCTTCCTACCCCCACAACCCCGGCTCAGCCGCCTCCCTACAACCTTTCGTCCGATTGGCCTGCCTTCTCTGGCCAGCCAATGGAGGCCCTGTTTACTGTCTTATTGCCGGGTCAGGGGGAGACAGAGACTCCGCTCAATAGTTGCCAAGGGCAACGCGGGACGCCGGCTGCTAAGGCCTTTTGTGCTCTGGGGTGGGCCCAGTAGACTCCCGCCTGCGTTCGCGAAGAGGGGCGCTCGCGGGGGTGCGGGGGGCAGACTGCCGCCTGCGCGTGGGCGGCTGCGCAGAGCTCGAGGGGGGAGGGGCTCGAAAGGGTCGATAGGACTAGTGTTTCTAGCTGTGTGGAAGCCAAAATACCGCACTGGGCCACCCCGCTCTTTGGGTCCGTTTTAGCCAAACATATGGATACTTTCACAATAGGGGATAGATATAGGGCATGGTTTTTCAGCAGGAATGGGAATCTGTAGTTTATTATTTTCAGGTTAAGTTAATATGCAAATTATGCAAAATATGTGGAAATACAGTAATTATTGTTGCTTTAAAAGCTTTTAGCTAGCAACAGAACGGCAACCTTAATTGCAAAGCACACACATCAATGATTCATCATTCATTTAACAAATATTTAATAAGCACCTTATGAGAAAAGCTGCAGTAGGTTTTGTGGAGGATGGGAGGATGACTAAGACCCAGTTCTGTTGTCATGGAAACCATTGTGACTCCTGCCATCAGCCACCACCTGTTCTTATTGCAGATCTGAAAATTAAGTCCTAGCACCTTTAGAAAACAATCACACACACAGTTTGACTTGGCTCTAAAGTGTCCCAGCAAATCCATCAAATTATTATTTCCTTTTACATGGGGGGAACAACACAGTAACCCTTTGTCCTTTGCTCTAAGTTGTTTTTCCAGGAATGGAGACAGGTTACCCTGAGCTGTTCATATTCGCTGGCTCTTGGCTTGTGAATAATAACATACATCTGAGCTGCTTCAGGGTCTGTGCAGATGACCCATTCAACAACATGGCCTGGCATGCCCTTGTCCTCTCAAGACTCCTCAGTGGCCCACCTTATGGTCCAAATCTTGAATCCTGTTGTTGCTCAGAGCTGCTTGACCTCTAGGATCTTAAACCGGCCACAGGTGTCTCTTGCAAGTTCATACTTCCTGAGTTTTAACATCCCTGTGTTCTCTAACCCTTCAACTGCCTGAAATTCTTAGTCTCTCTCCCATCCACTGGAATAAAGAAGCATTTAGAGGCTGCAGAAAATTGGAAGGCGGGGGAGGGGTGGTGGACTTTAGAAGCTTTTACATAGCAAGCAGAGGCTTCTAGACACATTACAGCTTAGAATGTATGCTTCCCTGGTTCAGAATGACGGTGGGGTGATGATAGAGACTGTAGGTAGAATAAACTGGAGAAAGGAAAGCAGGGGAGGTAATTAGGGACTAAACTAAGATGGTGAGAAAGAGGAAAAGAGATTTAAAGATTTGGAGGTAAACTAAACAGTTGTTATATATACGACAAGAGGTAAGGGGGTGCAAGGAGTAGGAAAGCATCAAGGATGGCTATGATTTATCTAACTCGGGGACTGAATAGATGAGTGATAATGCATTAATCAAGTTGAAGAACAGTGGAGGTCAAGAAATCAAAAGAACAGAAAGTATAAGACCCAACAGCCCATTGGAGTTGGGAGCTCAACTTCCATTCATCAGTGTTGGGACTCACTTCTCTGTATGGTTGGCACCTTTGTCCCAGAGCTTTTGGGAATATAAGGTTTCTTTGCCTCAGGAGTCATTGTGGTTCAAATTTGGGCTGAATGTAAAGCAATCAGAGTTTTTATAGAAATATGGCTTCGTGGGTCCACTTGTCAGAGATGCTGACTCTGGGTCTAGGGTGGGAATTTAGGAATCTGTAATTTAGGTACATGTTCCCTGACTCCCAACCTTGATTCTGATGCACAGGGGCCAAGGGCCACCCCTTGAGAGACTGCTCTAGGTGAACCTTCGCTTTCCTTCATGTTTTGCCTCAGTGGAATCCTTGGAAAGCTTAGCTATAAATCAAAAGGCTTTTAAACATCATGAGTTTCTCTTTAGGATTTCTTTTGGGTTCTACTATAGGAAAACTGCATCAAAATTAAAGCAGGGTTCTTATCCCCAAGAAAAAAAATAGGTAAAGGGCACAAAATGATAATTCATAGAAGAAAAAGCATTTAATAAACTAATGAAGAAATGTCCAACAAATAAGGAAAGAAATACGAAACAACTAGATCCCATTTTCAACTAAAAAATAGACAAGTTTTTTTTTTCTCTTTTTCCTAATGATTCATGGAACAAGCATGCTCAAACCTTGTTAGTATAAATATAAGAAGTGAAAAATAATTTGAGAGTGGGTATCGAAGAAGCCCTCGAATCTTAATATGCTGAGAATTCTTCCTGAGGAAATAAGCAGAGAGAGGCACAAAGATTATGCCTACGGATGTTTACTGGAATCCTATTTAAAATGATGAAAAATTGAAACAACCTAATTGATCATTAGTTTAAAAATGATTAAAATAAATGGCAGCATACCCATAATGAGTAATATTATGGAACCATTAAACAGTATGTTTCGAGGAATAATTAAGGCAATGGAGAACTAACTGTTCTAATCGAGTAAATGGAGAGAGCTGGAAACAGTTTTTTATTTAATGGAATCCTGATTTGTCTGGAGAAAAATGTAGATGTCTACACACAAAAATTTTTTTGAAAAAATATTTAAAATATCAACCCTCTCTGGAGGGTTCTTTACACTTCGTACATTTTTGCACATTTTCTTCAGTGATTATGAATTAATTTTATATCTTAATAAAAAACATTCTCCCCCTAAGAAACAAAAACCCTGATTCTGACTTCAGCCTGAAAAATTGTCTCTGGTCTTTGTCTGGGCCGATTTAGAGCCAAACTGAATTCTGTATAATTCTACACTCTGAAGTGCTACAGCTCTCCTGGTCTTGGCAGTAAAAGACTCTCCAGGCACTTGAATAAGATCCTCGCAATCAGAGTCGTGATTACTAAGAGGTTCAAGCTTTGTTTGTAAGAGAAGTTCTGATTCTTTTCTTTAAAAGTTCCTACTTTCACTGATTAGTCTTATTTTTCATGAAGTTAGAAGTGCTCTTGTAAACTTCCATTTGTTGGATATCTCCTTTTTAACCCTACGTGTGTTCCAAAAAGCCTTCAGTCTTTGCAGAGTCAGTGGGAGCCCCGCATAGGTAAGTGTGGCCGGCTTAGGGGTAGGTGGTGCTTAGGTGCTCCTGGGTGTGGTCAGCACCCTCCCCACCACCTCCCCTGCCCAGCAACTAGATGGGAATTTGGGTGTCCATCAGGCTGGCCCCGTCTGAGCTAAAACCCTCTGGACCCGCCTCCATGCTGAACCCCTCCTCTGCTCCAGTCTCATGCCCGTTAGCTCTCCATTCCCTCACCCTCAGCTCTCAGCCTGGTTTCCTGCTCAGAGCCCAGCATCCTCCCCTTGGATCTGTAGCATGATGTTGCTTCTGGGATGTGGGCCTTGGCTCCCTTCTTTGGCTTCATTTACCTTCATTTCCTAAATGACATGCACTTCCAGATGATTTAGCAAAGGATTCTGCCCATCGAGTCCAGTCCTGGGTCCCTTCCCTGAACCCCCAGAAACGGAACTGCTCCAGAGGCAGTGAACCCACAGATCCACAAGCCCTAACCTGTGACAAGGTCCCTACAGTTCTGGTAACAATTTGCTGTTACCTGGTGGTGGAATATGCTTAGGAAAGCGCACACCAGCCTCTGAGTAGACGACTGACCCTTGCCTTCCTCCCGCTTAGGGCCAGGGCCGGAAGACTTCACCCAACCCTGCGGCTCCCCTCTCAGAGGAGGAATACCTACCCCCAGGATTTCTTTGGAACCGTTACAGGCTGCAATGCTTGCAGGTAAAACAAAGAAATTGGCGTCCTGGTTGCTCACCTGATGAGGTTGGCATTCCCACGCATAGGGTTCTGTAGCCGCTTTGTAGGGTGACACGAGACTCTTCCCTGTGGTAGAAAGGATACATGATGTCTCCTCCCAAGGTCTCCTTTACCACTTGTGAGCCTCAGGCTTGGGATTTGCATAGAGCAATGCTTTGCCACAGAACCAATTCCAAGAGGACTGAGAGAAGCCAACATGGGTCTGAGAGTGGCCTGCCTCGAGGAGACCACAGAGGAGGCCACAGTGTCGGGAGGAACCTGTGTCACTCTGGACACAATGAACAACAGCTGGAGTGCTTGTGCCCCACAAAAAGGCCGGGAAAAATGGCTCAAGGGTGTCATACAGTCACATTTCTCAAAATAATCTAGAAACTTGGGTTTTCATGTGAAGTCTACAGGCCACTAATTTGCAACCCCTGTGCTAGACTCTGAAAATATAATTCCTATCCTTCATGGTTTTTAAATAATCAAGATTACACCCACAGTGAAGGAAAAAAAAAACCAAACAGGAGTTCCCATCGTGGCACAGTGGAAATGAATCTGACTAGGAACCATAATGTTGCAGGCTCGATCCCTGGCCTTGCTCAGTGGGTTAAGGATCTGCTGTTGCCATGAGCTGTGGTGTAGGTCGCAGACGCAGCTCAGATCCCACGTTGCTGTGGCTGTGGTGTAGGCTAGTGGCAACAGCTCCAATTAGACCCCTAGCCTGGGAACCTCCATATGCCCCCGGTGTGGCCCTAAAAAAGGACAAAAGACAAAAAAACAAACGAACAAACAAACATTAGTGGGAGTTCTGTGTCCATTTAGGATGTAATAAGCTGTAAAGGACATCACTCACATCCTAGCAATAAGAAAACATGAATAATCTAAAAAATCATGTTTTCTTGAATCCTCCAGAGAGCTGAGATCACAAGGTGGCCAAATCACCAATTCCAAAGTTCGGCAAGCTCTACGATGGAGAGAAGAGACATGCAAACCGTTTCACATTTGGCAGAGTGCTGGAGAAAAAGTGACTGCCACGGAAGTGGGTAAGAAGAAATCAGCTAAAATTTTCACCTAATTCCTAAAGGCTGAGCATATCAGTTTAGAATTACTGGGAGCCTTTTATGTGTCCACTTGACTAGGCACAGTACCCAGATATTTGATGAAACACTATTCTGTATGTTTCTGCAAAGTTTTGTTTTTTTAAATGAAAATAACATTTAAATCAGTAGGCTTTGTATAAAACAGATTGCCCTCCAGCATGTGGGTGGGTCTTTTCCAATCAGTTGAGGATTTTAAGAGAAAAAGACTGAGGTCCCCAGAAAAATTCTGCCAGCAGACAGCTTTTAGACCTGAGTTATAGCATTGGCTCTTCCGTGGTTCTCCAACCTCCCAGACTACCCTGCAGATTTTGGACTTACCAGCCTCCATAATTTTGAGAGCCAATTCCTTAAAATAAATATTTATTTCTCTTAGATATTTAGACAGGTATATATATTTCTTCCCCCTCCTCCATGTATATATGTGCAGGAGAAACCTATGTCACTCTGGACAGAATGGACAGCTGAAGCACTTGTGCCCCACAAAAAGAGCAGGAAAAGTGGCTCGAGGGTGTCATATGGTCAGTTTCTCAAAATATGTATATACTGATTCTGTTTCTCTAGAGAACAGTAATGCAGAGCTCCAGGGGAGTTTATGTTCACCTGCAAGGTCTTCTCCACAGGTGTTCAATGGGTGCTCATAAGAAAGGTTGGGGGCAGGACAGGAGACCAGAGAGAGCCCCACTTTGGTGGTGTATGTTTGTGTGATTTGTCTGGCTGCTGTTGGGGTTAGGCGCAAACAACCACCCATGTCATCTGACCCTTCTTTATTAAAGCAAAAGAGCTTTAAGCCACTAGGGATGGGGCAGTAGACCCTCCTGCCCCCAGGGTCAGCAGGGCAAGGGTTGAAGCAAAACCTGTCTGCATATAGGGAAGGGCAGGAAATCATCCTTCTCACTTCCATGAACCCAACAGACATCTGTTGCTTTGGGAGGAAGAGTAGAAGCAAAAGCTGTTTGCTCTTGGGGCAGAGGTGGGAGGGTAGGAGAAATCATGAAAAAAACTCTTGGGTCCAAGAACCTACACCAATATAAAGCAGAGGCAGACTACCACTGGGAGGGAAACAGGTACCTCTCTCCTGCCCAAGCCCCACCAAAGATACAAGGCAGAGTTTGGCTAACATGGAGGAAGTGAGGGAAGGAGAGTCAGACCATTGAGAAGTTTCCACTCCCCAGGCCCAGATGCACAGGTCTTATCTAGACTGAAGCTGAACCAACAACAACCACCTGCCTCCACCACAGTCTAGCAACAAGCAGCAGGTAACAACAGTCTATTGCTGAGGGGCAGATAAGACTGTAAGGGAAAAATCCTCCAGTAACCCATACTCCACACTAAGTACAAGGTGGGCACTTGCTGGTGCACCAAGGATCATGATAGCAACAACTCAACTCAAGCCAGCCCAACTACTGACTAGATTAACTCACAACAATTGCCTAGCAGAAGAAGCATGACTCTTTTCAGGTGTAAATGCTGTTCACCTTAGTCTCCATTGGCTTCTACACATAACATAATATCCAGCATACAATAACAAATTATGACAATACAAAAAAAAAAAGAGAGAGAGAGAGAGAGAGAGGCTTATCATCAAGAGATAAAGCAGACAGAAACTTCTAAGTTACTATGACTAATATACTACAAGTTCAGATGGAAAAGGCAGAAAACATGTATGAACATATGGTAAACATTTGCAGAAAGATGAAACCAGAAAAGGTAAATTTGAGAAATTAAAAAAATACAATATCAAAGATGAAGAATTCTCCTAATAGAACCACCACAGCAGACCAGATAACTTGAAGATAGTACATTAGAAATTATCCAAATGAAACAGGGAGAAAAAAGTGGGAGAAGAAAGTACAAAAGAGAGAATTTTAAAGCTGTGGGACAGTATCAAGGAGAAGATAGATAATAGAGCAATAGAAATATTTAAAGATAAAATGACCAAGAATTTTCCAAAATTAATGAAATACAACAAACTACAGATCCAAGAAGTGCAGAGAATCTCAAATGGCATAAAGACAACTAAACCAAAATAAAATCAAAATAAAATCCACACACATAGGCATATGTCATTTTGTATGTGCTTTGCAGATACCTCATTTTTTATAAATTGAAGTTTTGTGGCAATCCTGCATCAAGCAAATCTGCCAGTGCAGTTTTTCCAAGAGTATTTGCTCACTTCATGTTTCTATGTCACATTTTGGTAATTCTTGCAATATTTCAAGCAAATTATATTTATGTGGAGAGCTGTGATCAGTGTTCTTTGCTGTTACTACAATTCATGAAAGTCTCAGATTATGGTTAGCATTTTTCAGCAATAAAGCATTTTAAAATTAAGATGCATATATTGTTTTTAAGACAAGATGCTATTGCACACTTAATAGACTATAGTATAATGTAAGCATAACTTTTATATGCACTTGAAAACCAAAAAATTCATGTGACTAGCTTTATTGCAGTATTAGCTTTATTGTGGTGATCTGGAATTGAACCCACAAGATCTCTGAAGTGTATCTATATGCTCATAGTCAATTTGCTGAAAACTAAAAAGATTTTTCTTTTTTTGGAAGAAAATCTCAAAGGTAGCCAGAGGAAAAAGAAAAATTACATTCAAAAGAAGAAAGATAAGTATACAGCAAACTTCTTGTCAATAACTGTACAAAACAGAAGACAGTGGGAAGACATTTTTTTAAGTATAGAAAGGAAAAGTCAACCTAGAATTCTGTACTTATTGTAAATGTGTTTAAAATGAAGATGATAGAGACTTTTTCAGGCAAACAAATACTGAAAGAATTCATTGCTAGTAAACGTGAATTACACAAAATGTTGAAGTTTTTCAACAGAAAGAGAATGATACTAGTGGAAATTTGGACATACACAAATGAAGAGTAATGGAAATGATAAATGATAAAATGAGGGTAAATAGAAAAGATATCTCCCCCTTTTTTAGGGCCACACCTGTGGTATATGAAAGTTCCCAGGCTAGGGGTTGAATCGGAGCTGCATCTGCAACCTACTCAGCAACTTGCCCAACACCAGATCCTTAACCCACTGAGCAAGGTCAGGGATCAAACCCGCATCCTATGGATACTATGTCGGGTTCTTAACCTGCTGAGCCACAGTGGGGACTCTGAAGATATTTCCCTTTTTATATTTATTCTCTTTAAAGGAAAATTTACTAAGTACAAACAGTAGCAGTGTATTATGGGAATTATAATCTGTAGAATTAAAAAGTATGACAATAGCACAAAGATTAGGAGAGAAAATCGAGGTGGCACTGTCATGGAGGTCTTAAACTAAACTTGGGGTGGTTTGTTATTTCAAGGTAGACTATATGAAGTTTAGGATATATATTGTAAACCTTAGAGCAACCACTTAAGAAAAGTCAGAAATAGGAGTTCCTGTCGTGGCTCAGTGGTTAATGAACCCGACTAGTATCCGTAAGGACACAGATCCGTTCCCTGGCCTTGCTCAGTGGGTTAAGGATCTGGCATTGCCGAGAGCTGTGGTTAGGTCGCAGATGCGGCTTGGATCCTGCGTTGCTGTGGCTGTGATGTAAGCTGGCAGCTACAGCTCCAATTTGGCCCCTAGCCTGGGAACCTCCATATGCCACCAGTGTGGCCCTTAAAAAAAAAGAAAAGTCATAAATGTCAAGCCAATAATGGAGATATAACAGGTTAATAAAAATACTATTACTCCAAAGAAGGCAGAAAAAAAGAATAAGGAATAAATGAGAAAATAGGATATGAATAGCAAGATGTTAAGTTTCAACCCAACGATACCAATAGTTAAAACAAATAAAAATGGTCTGAACCAGGAGTCAGTAAACTATGACCCTCAGCTCAAATCTAGCCTGCTAACTGTCTTTGTAAAATAAGTTTCATTGGGACACAGTCACGGCTGTTAATTCATGCATTGTCTATGGCTGCTTTCTCACGACAATGTCAGATTCAAACATTTACAACAGAGACTAGATGACTTGCAAACCTAAAATACTTATTCTCCAGCTTTTTACAGAAAACATTTACCAACTCTTATTATAAACGCCCCAAATAAAAGATAAAAGTTGCTGTTTTGGTTTAAAAGAACAACTATTTGTTATGTACAAGAAATATACTTTAAATACAAAAATACTCATTGGTTAAAAGTAAATGGATAGAAGAAATCGTACCATGTAAACACAAATCAAAGGGAAGCTGAACTAGGGAAAGGAAAGTCTGTTCAACAAACGGTACTGTGAAAACTGGATGTTCTCATACAAAAGAATAAAGTTGAACCTTACACTACATACAAAAATGAACTCAAAATGGATCAAAGATGTAAATGCAAGAATTAAAACTATAAAACTCAGAAGAAAACATAGGGATAAATTTTTTAACATTACAACTGGCAATGATTTCTTAAGTAGGACATCAGGAGCTCAGACAATAAAAGAAAAAAAATAATACGTTGATTTTCATCAAAATTAAAACATTTGTGCTTTGAAGGACACTATGAAGAGAATGAGAAGATAATCTACAGAAATGAAGAAAATATTTGCAAATTATACTTCTGATGAGGGATTAATATATAGAATACACAAAGAACTCAAAACTTAACAACAGCCTCAACAAAAGAAACAACCCCGTTAAAAAAGGGTGAAGACTTGAACAGACATTTTTGCAAAGAAGATATACAAATGGCCAATAAACACATGAAAAAATGTTTAATGTCATTAGTCATTAGAGAAAAGCAAGTCAAAATTAAAATGAAGTACTTCTGCATAACCAGTAGATGGCTATTCTTTTTTTTAAAAAATGGAAAACAATTAATCTTTGACAAGGGAGGCAAGAACATAAAATGGGCAAAAGAAAGTCTATTCAGCAAGCATTGCTGGGAAACCCGGACAGCTGCATGCAAAGCAAAGAAACTAGAACACACCCTCACACCATGCACAAAAATAAACTCAAAATGGCTGAAAGACTTAAATATACGACAGGACACCATCAAACTCCTAGAAGAAAACATAGGCAAAACACTCTCTGACATCAACATCATGAATATTTTCTCAGGTCAGTCTCCCAAAGCAATAGAAATAAGAGCAAAAATAAACCCATGGGACCTCATCAAACTGACAAGCTTTTGCACAGCAAGGGAAACCAAAAAGAAAACAAAAAGACAACTTTCAGAATGGGTGAAAATAGTTTCAAATGATGCAACTGACAAGGGCTTAATCTCTAGAATATATAAACAACTTATACAACCCAACAGCAAAAAAGCCAATCACCCAATGGAAAAATGGACAAAAGACCTGAATAGACTGTTCTCCAAAGAAGATATACAGATCTCTAAGAAACACATGAAAAAATGTTCAGCATCGCTGATTATAAGAGAAATGCAAATCAAAACTACCATGAGATACCACCTCACACCAGTCAGAATGGCCATCATTAATAAATCCACAAATAACAGGTGCTGGAGGGGTTGTGGAGAAAAGGGAACCCTCCTGCACTGTTGGTGGGAATGTAAACTGGTACAGCCACTATGGAGAACAGTTTGGAGATACCTTAGAAATCTATACATAGAACTTCCATATGACCCTGCAGTCCCACTCTTGGGCATCTATCCGGACAAAGCTCTACTTAAAAGAGACACATGCACCCACATGTTCATTGCAGCACTATTCACAATAGCCAGGACATGGAAACAACCCAAATGTCCATCAACAGATGATTGGATTCGGAAGATGTGGTATATACACACGATGGAATACTACTCAGCCATAAAAAAGGATGACATCATGCCATTTGCAGCAACATGGATGGAACTAGAGAATCTCATACTGAGTGAATTGAGCCAGAAAGACAAAGACAAATACCATATGACATCACATAACTGGAATCTAATATCCAGTACAAATGAACATCTCCTCAGAAAAGAAAATCAATCATGGACTTGGAGAAGAGACTTGTGGTTGCCTGATGGGAGGGGGAGGGAGTGGGAGGGATCGGGAGCTTGGGCTTATCAGTCACAACGTAGAATAGATTTACAAGGAGATCCCGCTGAATAGCATTGAGAACTATGTCTAGATACTCATGTTGCAACAGAAGAAATGGTGGGGGAAAAACTGTAATTGTAATGTATACATGTAAGGATAACCTGACCCCCTTGCTGTACAGTGGGAAAATAAAATTAAAAAAAAAAAAAAAGAAACAACCCAGTTAAAAAAGGGTGAAGACTTGAACAGACATTTTTGCAAAGAAGATATACAAATGGCCAATAAACACATGAAAAAATGTTTAATGTCATTAGTCATTAGAGAAAAGCAAGTCAAAATTAAAATGAAGTACTTCTGCATAACCAGTAGATGGCTATTCTTTTTTTTAAAAAATGGAAAACAATTAATCTTTGACAAGGGAGGCAAGAACATAAAATGGGCAAAAGAAAGTCTATTCAGCAAGCATTGCTGGGAAACCCGGACAGCTGCATGCAAAGCAAAGAAACTAGAACACACCCTCACACCATGCACAAAAATAAACTCAAAATGGCTGAAAGACTTAAATATACGACAGGACACCATCAAACTCCTAGAAGAAAACATAGGCAAAACACTCTCTGACATCAACATCATGAATATTTTCTCAGGTCAGTCTCCCAAAGCAATAGAAATAAGAGCAAAAATAAACCCATGGGACCTCATCAAACTGACAAGCTTTTGCACAGCAAGGGAAACCAAAAAGAAAACAAAAAGACAACTTTCAGAATGGGTGAAAATAGTTTCAAATGATGCAACTGACAAGGGCTTAATCTCTAGAATATATAAACAACTTATACAACCCAACAGCAAAAAAGCCAATCACCCAATGGAAAAATGGACAAAAGACCTGAATAGACTGTTCTCCAAAGAAGATATACAGATCTCTAAGAAACACATGAAAAAATGTTCAGCATCGCTGATTATAAGAGAAATGCAAATCAAAACTACCATGAGATACCACCTCACACCAGTCAGAATGGCCATCATTAATAAATCCACAAATAACAGGTGCTGGAGGGGTTGTGGAGAAAAGGGAACCCTCCTGCACTGTTGGTGGGAATGTAAACTGGTACAGCCACTATGGAGAACAGTTTGGAGATACCTTAGAAATCTATACATAGAACTTCCATATGACCCTGCAGTCCCACTCTTGGGCATCTATCCGGACAAAGCTCTACTTAAAAGAGACACATGCACCCACATGTTCATTGCAGCACTATTCACAATAGCCAGGACATGGAAACAACCCAAATGTCCATCAACAGATGATTGGATTCGGAAGATGTGGTATATACACACGATGGAATACTACTCAGCCATAAAAAAGGATGACATCATGCCATTTGCAGCAACATGGATGGAACTAGAGAATCTCATACTGAGTGAAATGAGCCAGAAAGACAAAGACAAATACCATATGATATCACTTACAACTGGAATCTAATATCCAGCACAAATGAACATCTCCTCAGAAAATCAATCATGGACTTGGAGAAAAGACTTGTGGCTGCCTGATGGGAGAGGGAGGGAGTGGGAGGGATCGGGAGCTTGGGCTTATCAGACACAACTTAGAATAGATTTACAAGGAGATCCTGCTGAGTAGCATTGAGAACTATGTCTAGATACTCATGTTGCAACAGAAGAAAGGGTGGGGGAAAAAATGTAATTGTAATGTATACATGTAAGGATAACTTGATCCCCTTGCTGTACAGAGGGAAAAAAAAAAATGGAAAACAAGGGTTGGTGAGGATGTGACTGGCCATCAACTGATGAATGGGTAAACAAAATATGGTATATACATACTAAAAAATGTTTCAAATGTTAAACTTCTGTTATATATATATCTTACCACAATAAAACAAAACAAAACAAAAGAATAGTTGGACGAGGTATATTAATTTTAGACAAAGTAGACTTTGGAACCCTTCAGTGATTTTTTTTTCTTTTTTTCCTTTTTTAGGGCCGCACCCTCGACATATGGAAGTTCCCAGGCTAGGGGTCAAATCGGAGCTGCAACTGCCAGCCTACTTCACAGCCACAGCAATGCAGGATCCGAGCTGTGTTTGTGACTTACACCTCAGCTCAGGACAGCGCCGGATCTTTAACCCACTGAGCAAGGCCAGGGATCAAATTTGTGTCCTCATGGTTTCTGGCTGGGTTTGTTACTGCTGAGCTGAACTCCCGCTTCAGTGATTTTGCATAGTCTTATGATCAAATCCACATTCTCTAGGTGTCATGTAAGACCTCTGAAATTCTGTCCTCTGCCTACCACTTCAGCCCAACACCTTACCTTAGAGAATGGCTTCAAGTGTGTCATGTTGTCTCTGGTACCTGAATCTTTGTGTCTGCTATTCTTTCTGTTTGGAAAATCTTTTTTTCATGCTTCACTCTCCTTTTAGGATAAAGATGGAAATCACCTCTTTCTGGCAGCCTTTCCTGACAAACTCCTACCCCTATCCCAGACTTCAGGAGGTGCTTTTCCAAATGGCTGCCATGGCACCCTGTATCTGTCATTCTGTTCTGTGATGGGTGATTTCCCTGCCTTCTTCTCTACCTTATCAGTTCCTTGAAGAGAGGGATAGCACATCTTGTTCTTTATATTCCTTATGCCTGATACGGTGCCTGGCATATGGTGGGCACACAATGAATATTTTTCAAATGAATAAAATTCTGTGTCAGTGCTCATGAAGGTACACGGTAAGTCCCCCCTTTATCACACCTGTCATTTTCAACCTTTTTTCCTGCTGTCTAGTGTATCAGTACATAGGGCACAATCATAAAATTACCCTTTAAACTGGTAAATAATATTAGCCTTTGATTATTAAACTAGTGAAATCCATACACAATGTATGTGAATAAATGTCTGCAAATGTCCTCCTAAGAAACAGGATGTAGCAGCGTCTGGAAATTTAATCAAGGCATGATGGAATGTGGAGCAAAGCTGTAACCTAATCAATGGCCTTAACAGCTGAAGAAGGAATATGTGAGCAGAAGGGGGGTGGTCTGTAGGGAGTGCTGAAAAGTGGAGCCAAGGAACAAACATTTGTCATTATGTCTCCAGCCCTGTCAAGGGAAAGAGTTGTTTTTTGACCATTTGACACAAATACGCAGTCCACACTATATCCCTATGGATGCCACAGAGCTCATCCAATTCCCTCCTTTTGTTCTGATTTCGTGCTCACAAACAACCTCTTGATTATAATTTGGCTTTCTATGTAGATTTTCCAACAGGAGAGAATGCGCTGACCAGTCAGCATGAACATCTGGTCGCTTTGGCAAGGAGCGTCCTCTTTGTATATGAACACATTGGTGTTCTGGTTTATACATCAGTCAGTTCACACTCCCTGGGGGCTGCGGAGGTGCTCATTCTCCCAGCTCTTGCTGAGGCTGCCAGTGAGGTTCCGTTCCCCTTCGTTTGCACCCCCATTCAGCATGGGCTGAGGCCAAAGTCTCACAGGTTAGCCTCAGCCCCTTCAGATTCCAGCCCATCTTGCATCAGACTTATACCTTCCTCATAGAGAAAGAGGTCTTTGGGACCCACAATCCATGCTGCTACTCAGGATTCCTCAGGACTTCCCCTCCTCTTCAAAAATCTGGCCTCTAATTTATGGTTACAAAAGGGGAAGGGTGTGGGGAGGGACGGATTGGGGATTTGGGATCGGCAAATGCACACTTTTGTATATAGAATAGGTGGTCCATGGGCACCTGCTACACAGCACAGGGAACTCTACTCAATGTTCTGTGATAACCTATATGGGAAAGGATATGTGTATACATATGGCTGAATCACTTTGCTGTATAGCAGAAATTGACACAGCATTGTATATCAACTATGCTTTAATAATTTTTTTAATCCAGGAAAAAAAATCTTGAAAATTTGTGATTAAATAGGAGGAACTAAGCATTTGTCCTTCCTTTCCAGTAGTCCAGTAGGAACTATATTTCATGGTAAACAAATAACCCTAGCTAATGAGGGAAAGTGCTACCAGGAGAATAGCAGCAACTAAATGTAGAAGTAAAAGAATAGCTGGGAAACTGTAATGAAAATACGGAGTCAGGCAGGGTGTTTCCATTGGAGTTAAAAGACTGGTGAATGGTTGTTGGAGAGCTGATGTTTGTATAGAGCCAAAAGACACACAACAGAGATTTCCTGTGGCAAGGTGAAAAAACTGTACAGCAAAGGGCTCGGACTGTCATCACTTGCATATCCTGGGATCAGTCTTAGTATTCCTACAGACGGTCAACCAGGTAGTATGTGTCCTCTGATGTGACTCAATATGAAATGTACGGTATAACCCGTGATACATTCTAGTCAAATATATTTAACTTGAATACAGAGTCTGGATATAATTTTTATTTTATATGAAAAACAGGAGATGGAGGAACAAGCTGAACAATATCATGAGGAAGCAACCAGACAAGGAAGTTTTATAAGACAACCAACCTGGCCTCTTCAACAGTCAGTGTCGTGGTAGAGGGACTGTGCTATGTTCAAAGAGATTTAAGGGACATCAAAACAAGATGCAATATATGGTCCTGGATTGTACACTGATTTGGGCAAATGAGCTGTCAAGAACATTTTTGAGACAAGTGGGGAAATTTGAATATGGATTGAATGTTAGATGAAATGGAACTTAGAGAAATAGCAAGGTGACGGAAAAAAGTTTCAGAGGGTATATTTAGTAATATGTCATTTTGGTTAAAATATTATATATAAGCATAGAGAAAGATCCCGAAGGATACTAATGTGGATATTGGTAGTACCATGTTTTTTAAAATTGAGATATAATTACTATACTACAAAATTCATCCTTTTAGAGTATGTAATTCAGATTTTACTGTATTTACAAGGTAGTGCTACTATCACCAAAACATTTCCATCCCTCCCAAAGAAGCTCTGTGCCCATTAGTAATAATTTCCCATATCCCTCTTTCCTCACCTCTGGCAAGCAGTAATCTACTTCATGTCTTTATGGATTACTTATTAGGAATATTGCACATACATGGAATCATACAGTATGTGGCCTTTTATGTATGGGTTCATTCACTTAGCATGTTTTCAAAGTTCATTAACACTATAACATGTATTAATACTTCATTCTCTTTATGGCTGAAAAGTATTCTACTGTATGGATATACCACATTGCGTTTATCCATTCATCAGTTAATACACATGTGAGTTGTTTTTACCTTTTGGCTGTTATGGATAATGCTGCTATGAACATTCGTGTACAAATTTCTGTGTAGAATATGTTGTCACTTCTTTTGGATATAACCCTAGGAGCAGAGTTATTGGTCACATGGTAACTTTACCTTTTTTGAGGAAATGCAGAACTGTTTTCCAAAGGGGCTGTACCATTTTACATTCCCACTAGCAATGTATGAGAGTCCCAATTTCTCCATATCCTTGTCAACACTTGTTATTGTCCTTTTTTAAAAATTAGAGCCATCTTACTATGTATGAAGTGTCCTCTCATTGTGATTTTGATTTCCCTGATGGCCAGTGATGTTGAGCATCTTTTCATGTGTTTATTGGCCATTTGTATATCTGCTTTGTAGAAATGTCTATTCATGTTCTTCGCCAATTTAAAAATTAGGTTATTTGTCTCTCTATTGCTGAGCTCTAAGATTTCGTTTATATATCATGGATACTACACCCTTATCACACATATGATGTACACATATTTTCTTCCATTCCATGGATTTTTTTTTTTTTTGTCTTTTTGCCATTTCTTGGGCCACACCCTCAGCATAAGGAGTTTCCCAGGCTAGGGGTCCAATCGGAACTACAGCTGCTGGCCTACACACAGCCACAGCAACACGGGATCTGAGCTGCATCTGTGACCTACACCACAGCTCACGGCAACGCCGGATCCTCAACCCACTGAGCAAGGGCAGGGATCGAACCTGCAACCTCATGATTCCTAGTCAGATTCGTTAACCACTGCGCCACGACAGGAACTTCATTTTTTTTTCTTGCTTAGTTGCCCTGGCTAGAACCTCCTATATCATGTTGATTAAGTGTCAAGAGCAGACACTCTTGTCTCGTTCCTGATCTTAAGAAGAAAAGCTTGATGTCAGCTCTGTGTTTTTATGGATGCCCTTTATCAGATTGGGGAAGTTTCTGTCAGTTTATAGTTTATTGAGTGTTTTTAATCATGAAAGGGTGTTGACATTGATCAAATGCTTGTTCTGGTTTCTATTGAGATGATCCTATGGTATCATGCTTCGCTCTATTTAAATAATGATTTTCATATGTTGAAGCAAACTTACATCCTGTTATAGTATATAATCCTTACATGTTGCTAGATTCAGTTTTCAGGTATTTTATTGAGGACTTTTGTGTCTAAATTCTTAAAGGATATTGGGCCTTTAGTTTTCTTTTCTTGTAATACTTTTGTCTGATTTTGGTATCAGAGTAATAATAGCTGCATAGAATGAGCTGAGAGGTGTTCCTTCCTCTTCTATTCTTTGGCAACATTTTGCGAAGGATTGATGTTAATTCTTCCTTAAACATTTGGTAGAATTCCCTGGAGAAGTCATGTGGTTCTGGGCTCTTCTTTGTAGGAAATTTTTGGTTATCAATTCAATCTGTTATAGGTCTATTCAAAATTTCTATTTCTTTTTGATTCAGTTTTGATAGTTTGTGCCTTTCTAGGAATTTGCGCATCTTACCTAGGCTACCTAATTTATTGGCATAAAATTATTCATAGAATTTCCTTATAATCATTTTTATTTCTATGAGGTCATTAGTATTATTCATCTTACTTATTTTTTCTTTTTAGGGCTGCACCTGCGGCATATGAAAGTTCCCAAGCTAGGGGTTGAATAAGAGCTGCAGCTGCCAGCCTATGCCATAGCCACAGCAATGCCAGATCCGAGCCACGACTGCAAGCCACACTGCAGCTCATGACAATGCCAGGTCCTTACCCACTGAGCGACGCCGGGATGGAACCTGTGTCCTCATGGATACTAGTCAGGTTCATTACTGCTGAGCCACAGCAGGAACTCCTCATCTTACATTCTTTTTTTTTTTTTTGCTTTTTAGGGCTGCACTTGTGGCATATGCAGGTTCTCAGGCTAGGAGTTGAATCAGAGCTATAGCTGCTGGCCTACGCAATAGCCATAGCAAAACAGGATCTGAGCTGCGTCTGCAACCTACACTACAGCTCACAGCAACACCGGATCCTTAACCCACTGAGCAAGGCCAGGGATGGACCTGTGTCCTCATGGATGCTAGTCATATTCGTTAACCACTGAGCCATGACAGGAACTCCAAGTTCTTGATTTAAGTAACTTGAGTCTTCCATCTCTACTTTCTTGGTCAGTCTAGCTAACATTTTGTCAATTTTGCAGATGTTTTTTGAAGAACCAACTTTGGTTTCATTGAATATTGTTTGTTTTTCTATCTCTGTTTCACTTATTTCAGCTCTAATAATTACTCTATTATTTCTATTTTTCTCTTTGCTTTGGGTTTGGATTGCTCTCCTCTGCTAGTTTCTTAAAATGGGAGGTTAGATTATTGACATGAAAACTTTCTTTTTTTTTCTTTTTTTATAAATTACTTAATGAATTTTATTACATTTATAGGTTTACAACAATCATCATAACCAAATTTTATAGCATTTCCATCCCAAACCCTCAGTGCATTCTCCCACCCCCCATCCTGTCTCATTTGGAAAACATAAGTTTTTCAAAGTCTGTGAGTCAGTATCTGTTCTGCAAAGAAGTTCATTGTGTGCTTTTTTTCAGATTCCACATGTCAGTGATAGCATATGATGTTGGTGTCTCATTGTCTGAGTGACTTCACTTAGCATGATAATTTGTAAGTCCATCCATGTTGCTAAAAATGCCGGTATTTCGTTCCTTTTAATGGCTGAGTCATATTCCATTGTGTATATGTACCACATCTTCTTGATCCACTCCTCTGTTGATGGACATTGAGGTTTCCATGTCTTGGCTATTGCATATAGTGCTGCAATGAACATTGGAGTACATGTGTCTTTTCAAGTCATAGTTTTCTCTGGAAAAATGCCCAGGAGTGGGATTGCTGGATCAAATGGTAGTTCTATTTTTAGTTTTCTGCGGAACCTCCATACTGTTTTCCACAGTGGTTGCACCAATTTACAGTTCCACCAACAGTGTACTAGGGTTCCTTTTTTTCCACACCCTCCCCAGCACTTTTTGTTTGTAGACTTTTTGATGATGGCCATTCTGGCTGGTGTAAAGTGATACCTCATAGCGGTTTTGATTTGCATTTCTCTAATAATGAGTGATGTTGAACATCTTTTCATGTGTTTTTTTTTTTTTTTTGCCATCTCTATGGCCTAAGTTTTCCTCTAAGAGTTTTTATAGTATCTCGTCTTATATCTAGGTCTTTAATCCATTTTGAGTTTATTTTTATGCATGGTGTTAGGGAGTGTTCTAATTTCATTCTTTTACATGTGGCTGTCCAGTTTTCCCAGCACCACTTATTGAACAAGCTGTCTTTTCTCCATTGTGTATTCTTGCCTCCTTTGTCATAGATTGGTTGACTGTAGGTGGACATGAAAACTTTCTTCATTTTAAATACATGTATGGTAATTTACAATCATAAATTTGCATACATGCTCCCTGCACCCCAAAAGGATTTGTGTGCTGTGTTTTCATTTTCATTCATATCAAAGTGCAGTTGACCCTTGGACAACACAAGTTTCAACTGCATAGACCCATTTATATATGGATTTTTTCAATAAATATGTTCTATAGTACTATTCAATCTGTAGTTTGTTGAATCCATGGATGTGGAACTGAGTTTATAAAGGGTTGATTGTAAAGTAATGCACAGATTTTTGACTACATAGAGGGTCAATGCTTCTAAACCCTGTGTTGTTCAGATGTCAGCTGTGTATTCTGATTTACCTTATGACATTTCTTTGACCTGGTGGTTATTTAGGGATGTGTTGTTTAATTTCCAAATATTTGTGAATTCCCCCAAATTTCCTTCTGTTAAGTGATTTCTAATTTCAGTTTGTTTTGGTCAGGAAAGATACTTTGTATGATTTCAGTCTTTTTAACTTTACTAAGACTTGTTTTATGGTCTAACATATGATATGGTCTGTCCTGGAGAAGGTTCCATGTGCACTTGAGAAGGTTGTATAGTCTAAGGTTGTTGGCTCGAGTGTTCTATAGATGTCTGTTAGAACTAGTTGGTTTATAGTGTTGTTTAAGTCTTTTATTTCCTTGCTGATCCATCTAATTGTTTAACAGGTTATTGAAAGTGGGTTATTGAAATATCTAGGTTTTGTTGAATTGTTGATGTTCCAGAGGTCTCTGAGATTCTTTTCCTCTTTCATCATTCTTTTTTCTTTCTGCTCCTCAGACTGGAAAAGCTCTCAACTGAACTATTTTTTTTTAACATATTTATTTACCATTTCTATTTCTTATGTGAATTGTCCCTTCTTATTCTTGGTCACATTTTTTTTTTTTTTTTTTTTTTTTGTCTTTTTGCCTTTTCTAGGGCCACTCCTGTGGCATGTGGAGGTTCCCAGGCTAGGGGTCGAATTGGAGCTGTAGCTGCCGGCCTATGCCACAGTCACAGCAACACGAAATCTGAGCCGCGTCTGCAACCTACATCACAGCTCACGGCAATGCCGGATCCTTAACCCACCGAGCAAGGCCAGGGATCGAACCCACAACCTCATGGTTCCTAGTTGGATTCATTAACCACTGAGCCACAACGGGAACTCCTGAACTATTTTTGAGTTTGAAAAAATTTTCTTCTTAAACTGTTTTAGAGCCCCTCTAGTGAACTTTTCATTTCCATTACAGTACTTTTCAACTACAGAATTTTTATTTGGTTCTTTCTTTAATATAATGTCTACCTCTTTATTGACATTTTTATTTTATGAGATATTGTTCTCATACTTTCTGTTAGTTTTTTTTTTTGACAGTTTCCTTTTTGTTCTTTTAAAATATTTATAACTGCTTTAAATATTTGCCCTTTTAGTCCAACATCTGGGCTTCCTCAAGGAGTTTCTATTGATTGCTTTCCCCCCCCCCCCGTGTATTGACCATATATTCATATTTATTTTCATCACTCATAATTTTTTACTGAAACTGGACATTTTAAATAATGTAATGCAGTAATATGAAATTGAGTGGTAATCTGGAATATAATCTGTTTAATCAGATTCTCTCCCCTTCTCAGGGTTTGTCATTGCTCTTACTGTTCATTATTGCTTATTTCTTCAGTGACTTTTCTGGGCAAATTGTGTAAAGTGTATATTCTTTGCTGTTTGCTTCATTAACTTAGTTGTCAGCTAATAATAGGACATAAATTTCTTGGAACCAATAAGTCTTCTAGTCTTTGCAGTGGCGCCCAGTGTGTACTTGAGGCACATCTTCAACACTCAGCCAGGCAGTTGAAAATTCTTCCTTTGCCTTCACTTTCTGTTGTACAGAGCCTTAATGTCAGTAAAAAACAAGCTCTTAAGGTCTTTGTTGATTATGTGCACAGCCCTGGGCGTGAACACAGCCCCACATATGCATATGGCCTTCTAGATTCCCAGGAATGTGCAGATCTTTGTACAGACCCTTTGGTTTCACTGTCGGTTTTTCCTTTTAAGCTTTTTGTTTAGTCCATTATTTGCTCCAGCTATTCTCCAATGAGTGAGGCAGCTGTGAAATTAAACAATTACTTCTAATTGTTTTTGACAGTTGTTTTGGGGAAAAGGGTTTTTTTTGTTTTGTTTTGTTTTGTTTTTGTTTTTGTTTTTGCACAGGATGAATGCTGAGTCACTCAAATAAAGCCAATCTTGCAAGTGGGCACCACCAGATAGGTCAAATAATAACAATTCATTATAAATGAGGCTTTGAAGGAGCTCCAACTCCATTCTGCCCATCTGGTAGCTGCCAGGCTGCTGGTTTTCACTGTAATTGTGGGCTATTGGTTTTCAAGGCTACTGTGGAGCTGGAAAGATGTTCACAGGAAAAGGGCAAGTTAAATTATCGTAAAACTCATAGCTCTTACTGAGATTCAGCTATTTTTTAAAAGTGCTTTTTGGATTACTGTAACCCTTTGTTTAATTTCCAGAGTATTGAAAAAGTTGATTCTGATTATTTTTGCTAGTTTTTCATTGTTTTTTTTGTAGGGGAGAATGTTGAGGTCCTTAGTATACTATTTTCCTTTTTTTTTGTTGTTGTTTTTTTCTTTCTTTCTTTCTTTTTTTTTTTTTTTTTTTTGGTCTTTTTGCCTTTTCTAGGGCCGCCTCCTGCGGCATATGGAGGTTCCCAGGCTAGAGGTCTAATCAGAGCCATAGCCACCATCCTATACCACAGCCACAGCAACATGGGATCCAACGCCCGATCCTTAACCCACTAAGCAAGGCCAGGGATCAAACCCGCAACCTCATGGTTCCTAGTTGGATTCGTTAACCACTGCGCCATGATGGGAACTCCAATTTTTCTAACATTGCTCAGTAGTAGTAATTTCTATGTGAAGGTGTTTTATTTTGGAGTTTTGGTTTGTCAGTATTTTCTTATTTTTCACAGTACACATGTGATGTGTCTGCAATTTTGGTCATTTACATAAGAAAAAGAAATAAAATCTAAAACAAGTCCATAACATTTTAGTTGCCATCTCAGGGTATTTGGCTAGTCAGGGACCATAAATTAGGAACTTTAAATTTTCTCTTACTTTTTTTTGTTATCATTGTCAATTTACTTTGGATGACTAGAAATAAAGCCTTTAAAATGAAAAGGCTATCTGCATTTTTATGGGGGCAGCAAAGGGAATGGTGTGGTGATTGTGACTCTCCAGTTAGTTTTGAGAAAGAGAGAACTCCTTGGGGGCAGAGAGATCACTGTTAGAGTGACTATATGTCTAAGTCATAAGTGACTAAGGACCTCAACATTCTCCCCTACAGTATTTCAACAGTTTACACCTGTTGTCACACTAATAATTATTGTACCCACTTTACATTCTCAAAAGTGTCCCAGTTTTGATGATACATTTCATGGACACTTAGTTATTGACAGCAGCAGGAAGTGAGGAAGCCAGCAGATGATCAGGGAATACTGCAAGAACAGAACACAGCAGGAGCCAATCTAGTACCACTAAGGGACCTGGGGGAGTCAGGTAACGAATCTGACGAGCATCCATGAGGACGCAGGTTCCATCCCTGGCGTTGCTCAGTGAGTTAAGGATCTGGTTTGTCTTGAGCTGTGGTATAGGTCGCAGACATCACTCAGATCCCAACTTGCTGTGGCTGTGGTGTAGGCTGGCAGCTGCCACTCCAATTTGACCCCTAGCCTGGAAACTTCCATATGCCTTGGGGGTGGCCCTAAAGGACAAAAAATGAAAAAGAATGGACTTGGGGATGAACAGGTGAAAGTGCTAAGCATGGTTCTCCAACAAATGCTTACAAGTTTCTATCACAGTTTCTCAAGTATCTCCTAGACCACCATCTTAGGTGAGTTCTTGGTTCAAGCTGATTCCTCCTGAGTTCCTACAAAGCAGTCACTAGTCACTTCTCCCACCTGTTTTGGCTAACAGGTTAGTTCACGCCCATCTCCAGGCTCTTGCAGGCATTTCCCATTTGTTACTGGTGAGAGCAGCCACATGGTAGTCCTTCTCTGGGCTCCTTGAGCCAGGGAATGGCTTAGTGTTTGCAGTGCTGAGTTATCTGGTAAAAGAAATCCTGCCAAGATGGTCTTCTTGGTGTCGGGGACCTTGCTGAAGCTTCTTTGAAAGTGCAGGGAAAGAGACTCACATTGGCCACCGGGACTTAGGTAAGTAATCAGGTTTGGAAGCACGAAGGCTGTGTTCTGATGCCTGGAGTTTAGTGAGAGCTGGTTCCCAGGATTCAGGGTGGCTGTAAATTGTAAGATCTAGCTGTGGTGATTTTGGATGCCTCTGGTTTGAGGGCAGGCAGCATGTTCCACTAGATTCTTAAATTTGTGGAGGGGAGGAGTATCAGATAGGAATTCTTCTACTCTGGGGCAAATATCTGGATGTTTTTCAGGGAGAAAATAAAATACAACAAATCCTAAAATCCAATGTGATTGCCACAGCAATGCAAACCCTTTCTAAAAAAGAAATCTTTCAACAAATTCAGGAAGCAAGGGTTATGTCACGGGCCTGGGGTGCTGATAATGCAAAGCTCTTTCCAAAAAAAGCTAATGATTAGGCATGGGGCAAATTAGCAGGTGGGCTAAAGCCACTCACATAGTATTAACCCATATTGGACAAGATTCAGCTGGAGGGAGAATCGTTTAAAAGTATTCCTAGAGTGCCTGCCAAATTGTTGGCTCCATTTATGTTTTTTCTCTTTCATTTAGTTAGTATATTGAACTGTATCAATTGATTTTCAAATGTTAAACCAATCCTCTGTTCTTAGTTAAATTCCCCCATTGGTCATGATGTATTATCATTTTTTATACATTGTATCCAATTTATTAATATTTCATCTAAGTTCATGAGGAATATTGACCTGGAGTTTTACTTTTTCTTATGTGTTTGCTTTCAGTATCAAGGTATAGATAGTTTCATAAAATGAGTTGAAAAGTCTTCTCTATTTTCCAAAAGCATTTGTGTAAGATTGGTATGATTTTTTTTCCTTAAATGTTTGATAAAAAAGCTGTGAAACCACCTGGGTCTAAAGTTTTCTTTGTGCGAAGAATTTTTATACTCAATTTTGAATTATAATTTACATGCAATAATGTTAAAATGCAGTAATTTTAAGAACAATCCAGTGAATTTTGACGTATGTAGCTATCCAGGCAACCACACCTGCAAGCAATTCCATTACCACTAAAAGATCCTCTAAGCTCTGTGCAGGTAATATACTTTGCCCTCGTCCTAGGCTACCACTGATGTACTTTCTATCACTGTAGCTTAGATTTGCATTTTCTAGAATTTCATTTAAATGGAATCATATGGCATGTTTCTTGTTGTTCACTTGTTTTTTTAGATATCACCCATGTTGCTGTAGGTATCAGCACTTAGTTCCTTTTTACTGCTGAGTGTGGATACACCACAATTTGTGTATCCATTCACCTGTTAATTGACATTTGGGTTGTTTTCAAACTTTAACTATTATGAATAAAACTGCTATGAATATTCATGTACAAGAGTCTTCTCTTCAGTAAGTAAGAGTAAAACTGCTGGCTTGTATAGTGAGAGTATGCTGAACTTCATGAGGAATTGCCAAACTATTTTCCAAACTGGCTATACCATCTTACCTTCTCACCCACAATATATGAGTTCCATTTTCTCCACATCATCTCCAACACTTAGAATTGTCACTTTTTGGAGTTCCCGTCGTGGCGCAGTGGTTAACGAATCCGACTAGGAACCATGAGGTTGCGGGTTCGGTCCCTGCCCTTGCTCAGTGGGTTAACGATCCGGCGTTGCCGTGAGCTGTGGTGTAGGTTGCAGACGCGGCTCGGATCCAGCGTTGCTGTGGCTCTGGCGTAGGCCGGTGGCTGCAGCTCCGATTCGACCCCTAGCCTGGGAACCTCCATATGCCGTGGGAGCGGCCCAAAGAAATAGCAAAAAGACAAAAAAAAAAAAAAAGTCACTTTTAAAAATTGCAATCATTCTAGTGAGTGTGTAGTTGTAAATTGTTGTAGTTTTAGTTTACATTTCCCCAATGCCTTTTTGTATATTTTTACATTATTGACTAATTATATACCTTATTTTGTAAAGATCTCTTCAGATCCTGGAGTTCCTGTTGTGGCACCGAGGTTAATGAATCTTACTAGGAACCATGAGGTTGCAGGTTCGATCCCTGGACTTGCTCAGTGGGTTAAGGATCCAGCGTTGCCGTGAGCTGTGGTGTAGGTTGCAGACGGCTTGGATCCTGCGTTTCTGTGGCTCTGGCGTAGGCCGGAGGCAACAGCTCCAATTAGACCCCTAGCCTGGGAACCTCCGTATGCCGCGGGAGCGGCCCTAGAAAAGGCAAAAAGACAAAAAAAGTCTCTTCAGATCCTTTGCCCTTTTAAAAATTAGATAGTTTGTCTCCTTATTAATAAGTTGTTAGAGATCTATAGATATATTTTGGACATAAGTCATTTGTCTGACATATGTGTTGCAAATACTTGCTTTTTTGGGTATCGGTTGTTATTATAAGCTGTATTTTTCGAAGATTTTCTCCATTTCATCTTGGTTGTCAAATTTATTGCCATTGGAGTTGCCGCTGTAGCACAGTAGGATAAGGATCTAGCATTGCTGCAGCTGTGGCATAGGTCACAGCTGAGCCTCGGATTTGATCCTGGCCCAGGAACTTCCATATGCCATGAGTGCACCCCTCCAAATTTATTGGCATAAAATTATTCAAAATATTATTTTCTTATTCCTTTAATGTCTTTAGGCTCTGTGGTGATAACATCTTTGCATTCCTAATATTGGTGGTTTGTGTTTTTTATTCTGTCCACCAGTCTTAGGGTTTCTCAGTTTTGTTGATCATTCCCAAGAAGCCCTTTTTTACTTTGTTAACTTTTCCATTATGTATCCCTTTTCTCAATTGTTAATTTCTGCTCTTATCTGTATTGTTTCTTTCCTTTTATGGCTATGGACTTGCTTTCTCATTCCAGCTTCATAAGGTGGAAGTTTAGATCTTTGATTTCAGAACTTTCTTTTTTTGATAAGGTAAAAATTTCCCTGTAAGTGTCTTAGTTGCACCCAGACATTTTAATATGTTGTATTTTCATTGTCATTCATTCAAAATATGTATTAATTTTCCTTGTGATTGCATCTTTAAGGCATGAATTATTTATGCCTATTGTTTGGTTTCCTTCTATTTGGGGTCATGATGACCATATTAAAGAATCAAACTCCCACTGATATTTGATTTAATGTTGGAATCTTCTTCTTCTTCTTTTTTTTTTTTTTTTGCTTTTTAGGGCCATACCCACAGCATATGGAGGTTCCCAGGCTAAGGGGTCGAATCAGAGCTACAGCTGCCAGCCTATACCACAGCCACAGCAATGCCAGATCCAAGCCATGTCTGCAACCTACACCACAGCTTATGGCAATGCCGGATCCTTAACCCACTGAGCAAGGCCAGGGATCAAACCTGAAACCTCATGGTTCCTAGTCAGATTCATTTCTGCTGTACCATGATGGGAACTCCCTAATGTTGAAATCTTTAAGTCTTATTACTTGCCTGTATTTGTTGCCTCCTGTGGCATCCTGATAAATCTCACGCAGTCCCAAGCCCACAGGCCTATGTGCCCTGTTTCTTTGCATCTTTTCATGTTGGGTAGAACCTCTTTCAAATTTTACACTAGTGAGTATTTCACTTTATAAAACATTACACACTCACTATTCACTCTCTCTCTGTTCTGAACTTGTTCTCGAGAGGGCAGTCCTCCCCATCACTCACCTTGGGACTTCCACTCTATGTGAGAATTAATATTTCTTTGATCATACCAAAGGAATTCTGTCATATTGATATCCAAACATAAAGTTACTGTGTCTCTATGTTATAGTGGAGTTGCTATAACCGGAGTTTTATTGAGTTCTAATTTAATGCCCTTGCCATCAGAGAATACACTCTATACAGTTTCCATTCTTTTACATTTGGTGAAACTTATTTTATGGCCTAACATATGGTTTATAGTGGTGACTGTAACACATAAACTTGAGAAGAATGGCCTTACTAAAATCACTGGAAGCAGTGCTCTACAGATGCCAATTAGGTCAACTTGGCTAAGAGTGTTGTTCAAGTCTTCTCTATTTTAACTAATTTTCTGTCTTTATTTCTGTTAGTCAGTGGGAAAGGAAGGCTGAAGTTGCCAGCCATAATTGTATATTTGTATAATTGCTTTGGTTCCATTGCTTTTTCTCTCATATTAGTTCTTCTATTCCAGGAGCATGGAATATCTTTCCATTTCTTTTGAGTCCTCTTTAATTTCCTTGATTAACATTTTTTAGTTCTCAGCATATAATCTTTCACCTCTTTATTCAGGTTTATTCCTAGGTATTGAATTGGGGGGGTGATTTTAAAAGGTATTGTATTTTTATATTCCTTTTCTAATATTTCATTGTTAGTATACAGAAATGCAACTGATTTCTGGATGTTAATCTTGTATCCTGCTACTTTGCTGAATTCATTGATCAGTTCTAATGGTTCTTTGTGTGGAGTCAGGGTTTTCTACATATAGTATCATGCATCTGCATATAGTGATAATTTTATCTCTCCTCTTCCAGTTTAGATACCTTTTATTTCTTTTGTTCATCTGATTGCTGTGGCTAGGACTTCCAATACTATGTTGAATAAAAGTAGTGAGAGCAGGCATTCTTGTCTTGTTCCAGATTTTTTGTGTGTGTGTCTCTTTAGGGCCACACCTGCGGCATATGGAAGTTCCCAGGCTAGGGGTTGAATCAGAGCTGTAGCTGAGCCACAGCAACAGCAACACCAGATCTGAGCCACATCTGTGACCTATACCATAGCTCGTGGCAACGCCGGATCCTTAACCCACTGAGTGAGTCCAGGGATCAAACCTACTTCCTCGTGTATACTAGTCAGATTCGTTTCTGCTGAGACACGACGGAAACTGTTGTTACAGATTTTAGTGGGAAGGCTTTCGGCTTTTCTCCATTGAGTATTATAGTGGCTGTGGATTTGTCATAAATGGCTTTTATTATGTTAAGGTATGTTCCCTCTGTACTCACTTTGGTAAGTTTTTATCATGAATGGACACTGGATTTTGTCAAATGCTTTTCCTGCATCTACTGAGATGATCATGTGGGTTTTGACTTTTGTTAATGTGGTGTATGTATGACATTGATTTGTGTATGTTGAACTATACTTGTGAACTTAGGATGAATCCCACTTGGTTGTGGTGTACGGCATTTTTTTGTGCTGGATTTGGTTGGCTAAAATTTTGTTGAGAATTTATGTGTCTATACTCATCAAAGATATTGGCCTATAATTTTCTTTTTTGATAGTATCTTTCATTTTGGTATTAGGGTGATGGTGGCTTCATAGAATGTCTTTGGGAGTGTTGCTTCTTCTTCAATCTTTTGGAAAAGTTTAAAAAGGATGGTTATAAATTCTTTGTGTGTTTGGTAGAATTCGCATGTGAAGCCATCTGGTCCTGGGCTTTTGTTTATAGGGAGTGTTTTTACTGCATAGTCAATTTCTTTTCTGGTGATCGGTCCATTCAATTGATCTATTTCTTCTTGTTTCAGTTTTGGCAGGCTGTATGTCTCTAGAAAGTTGTCCATTTCTTCTAGGTTGTCAAATTTGTTGGAATATAATTGTTCATGGTATTCTCTTATGGTTTTTTATATTTCGGCAGTATCCATTGAGATTTCTCCTTTTTCATTTCTTATTTTGTTTAGTTGAGTTCTTTCTCTCCTCTTCTTGGTGAGTTTGGCCAGAGGTTTGTCAATTTTGTTTATCCTTTCAAAGAATCAGATCTTGGTTTTATTGATTTTTTTTCTATTGTTTTTTGAATCTCTATTTTATTGATTTCTTTTCTGATCTTTATGATTTCTTTCCTTCTGCTGACTTTAGGTTTTATTTGCTCTTTTTCTAATTCTTTTAGGTGGTAGGTTAAGTTGTTATTTGAGATTTTTCTTCTTTTTTGAGGAAGGCCTGTGTCAATGTCAACTTCCTGCTAAGAAATGCTTTTGCAACATCTTACAGATTTTGAATGGTTGTGTTTTTGTTATCATTTGTCTTGAGGTATTTTTTAATTTCCCTTTTGATTTCTTCATTGACCAACTGGTTTTTTTGTTGTTGTTGTTGTTGTTTTTTAGTAGCATGTTGTTTAGTCTCTGTGTAGTCAATTTTTTCTCATTTCTTTTCCTGTGGTTAATTTCTAGTTTCATGGTATTGTGATGAGAGAAGAGACCTGAAATAATTTCTATACTCTTAAATTTGTTGATGTTAGTTTTGTGTCCCAGTATGTAGTAAATCCTTGAGAATGCTCCATGTGGACTTGAAAAGAATATATATTTTGATTTCTTTTGGATGTAATGTCCCAAAAATATCAATTAAATCTAACTTTTCTATTGTGTCATTTAAAATCTCTTTTCCCTTATTGATTTTCTGTCTAGATCTCTCCATCAATGTGAGTGGAGTGCTAAAGACTCCTACTGTTATTGTATTCTCAGCTTCTCTTTTTATGTCTGTTAGTATTTGTTATTTGGGTGCTCCTATATCAGGGGCATATATATTGATGAGTTTAATATCCTCTTCTTGAATTGCTCCTTTTATCATTAAATTGTGTCCTTCTTTATCTTTCTCTATGGCCTTCATTTTAGTCTATTTTGTCTGATATGAGTATCACAACTCCTGCTTTCCTGTCATTTCCATTTGCATGAAATATCTCTTTCTATCCCCTCACTTTCAATTTATATGTGTCCTTTGCCCTAAGGTGAGTCTCTTGTAGGCAGCATGTTGTAGGATCTTGCTTTTTTTTTTTTTTTTTTTTGTCTTTTTGCTACTTCTTGGGCCGCCCCCGCGGCATATGGAGGATCCCAGGCTAGGGGTCGAATCAGAGCTGTAGCTGCTGGCCTACACCAGAGCCACAGCAACGCTGGATCCGAGCTGCGTCTGCAACCTACACCACAGCTCACGGCAATGCCGGATCGTTAACCCACTGAGCAAGGGCAGGGACCGAACCCGCAACCTCATGGTTCCTAGTCGGATTCGTTAACCACTGCGCCATGACGGGAACTCCGGATCTTGCTTTTTAATCTAGTCTACCACTCTATATCTTTTGATTAGAGTGTTCAGTCCATTGACATTTAAAGTAATTTTGATAGGTATTTATTGCCTTTTTTTTTTCTTTTTGTTTTTTAGGGCTGCACCCACAGCATATGGAAGTTCCCAGGCTAGGGGTTGAATCAGAGCTGTAGCTGCTGGCCTAAACCACAGCCACAACAACATGGGATCCAAACTGCATCTGCCACCTATTCCACAGCCAATGGCAATGCCGGACCTGCAAGGCCAGGATTGAATCTGCATCCCCATGGATACTAGTCAGATTCGTTTCTACTGCGCCAAAATGGGAACTCCTTTTTGCCATTTTAAACCTTGTTTTCCAATTGATTCTGTGTTTCTCCTTGTTCCTTTTTATTTTGTTGGTTGGATGATTTCCTTTTATTTTATGTTTGTGCCCTCTTCTTTTTGGTTTTTGTGAATTTATTGTTTGGTTTCAATTAGTGGTCACCCTGTTTTTCAAGTATGTTAACCTCTTCCTATATCTACTTGCTTTAGACTGATGGTCATATAGGCTTAAACACATCCTCAAAAAAAAAGTCTAGATTTTCTTACTCTTCTTCCTCACATTTTATGATTTTGATATGCCTTTTTTACATCTTCATGTTTATCCTTTTTCTGTTCCTTGTGTTTGTTGTCACTTTCACAAATAGATTTTTTTTTTTTCTTTTTGATCTGTATACTGGCTTATCTTAGTGATTACTTTCCAAGTGTGATTTCCTCCATTCTGTATCTTCCTACTTCTTTTGTATTTAGAGGAGAACTTTCAGTATTTCTTTTTGAATGGGTTTAGTATTGCTGTACTCTTTTAGTTTTTTGTTTGAGAAATTCTTTAGTTCTCTTTCTATTTTAAATGATAATCTTGCTGGGTAGATTATTCTAAGCTGCAAATTTTTCCCTTTGAGAACTTTGAATATACCTTGCCACTTTCTTCTGACCTGTAGTGTTTCTATAGAGATATCAGCTGATAGCCTTATGGGGGTTCCCTTATAATTAACTCTTTGTTTTTCTCCTGCTACCTTTAGAATCCTTTTATTATCTTTACCTTTTGCCACATTTAGTATAATATGTCCTTTTTTTAAATTTTTATTTATTTTTTTGTCTTTTTTGCTATTTCTTGGGTCGCTCCCACGGCATATGGAGGTTCCCAGGCTAGGGGTCGAATCGGAGCTGTAGCCACCAGCCTGCACCAGAGCCACAGCAATGCTGGATCTGAGCCGTGTCTGTGACCTACACCACAGCTCACGGCAACGCCGGATCGTTAACCCACTGAGCAAGGGCAGGGACCGAACCCGCAACCCCATGGTTCCTAGTCGGATTCGTTAACCACTGCGCCACGACGGGAACTCCTAGTATAATATGTCTTGGTGTAGGTCTGTTTAGGTTCAATTGTTTGGGGTCCTCTGTGCTTCCTGTATCCAAATATGTATTTCCTTCTTTAGATTTGGAAAATTTTTAGCCATAATTTCTTCAACTATATTTTCAATCCCCTTTTCTTTTTCTTCTCTTTCTAGAATCCCTATTATGTGTAGATTGGCCTGCTTTATATTATCCCATAGATCTCTTATATTGCTCTTCTTCTTTTTTTCTTTTTTCTCATTTGGTTTTCTGCCTGCTGTCCTAATTGGGTGATTTCATTATTCTATCTTAAAAGTCACTAATTCATTCCTCTGCACTATTCATTCTTCTGTTCAATGCCTTTAACTTCTGTTCAATGCCAGAGCTTTTGTCTCTGCTAGTGAATTTTCTAATTTTTCTTGGCTCCTCCTTATAGTTTCTAGTACCTTTTAAAAATAATCTGTACTAGTGTTGATATTCTAGTGTTGATATTTTAATTCCTTCAGTATTTTCATTACCTCCTTTTTAAGCTCAGTGTCTATTAGACAGCAGAGGTCTGTTTCATTGCTTGCTCCTTCAGGGGACAGCCTTATAATATCGTGATTAGAGAATTCAGTCATGCCATGCTGGGCTTCTAATGTACAGAATGTGGACTAATACATGGGTGTTGTTTACCCTTGTCAGGCTTGGAGTAATTTGTTATGGAGCAACAGAAAACCAGTGCAGCCCTTCTTTATCTCTTGGTGTTGTTTCTTATTCTAAAGCTTACTTTTTCTGATATTTATAGAGTTCCTCAAGATTCTTATGATTAGTTTTTGCATGTTTTATCTCTCACCATCTTTTTATTTTAGTCTAGCTATTTCTTTGTATATCTAGTGTATTTCTTGTAGTCATCATATAGTTGGGCTTTGTTTTGTTATTCACTCTGACAAGCTCTGCCTTATAATTAAATATTTTCATTTAATTTAATTACATATATGGTCTGGCTTATGTCTACCATCTTGCTATTACTTTTCTATTTCTCTCATTTGATTTTTGTTCTTTTTCTCCTTTTCTGCCTTCTTTTGCCCTAATTGCATATTTTATAGTGTTTCATTTTATTTTCTCGAATGCATTACTATTTATGGCTCATTGGTTTTTCTTTTCTGTGACTGTCCTTTGTCTTTTTTTTTTTTTTTGTCTTTTTAGGGCCACACCTGAGGCATATGGAAGTTCCCAGGCTAGGAAACTGCAGCTGAGGCCTACAACCCAGCCACAGCAATGATGGATCTGAGCCCCATCTGTGACCTACACCACAGCTTATGGCAATGCCAGATCCTTAAGCAAGGCTGGGAATCAAACCTGCATCTTCATGGATACTAATTGGGTTCATAACCCACTGAGCCACAACAGGCACTCCCTGTCCTATGTCTTATAATATCCATCTTTACCTTGTTACACTGCACCTTCAAATAGTATTCTATTTAATATTAAGTATGCACCCATATACTTCTACATTTGCACCCTCGTTGTCCTGTATTTTACTTCTACACATTTAAATCCCATGATACACTGGTAACAGTTAAAACAGTTAAGAATACTTTAAAGAAATTACAAAAAGGAGAAAATTTATTATTGTATATAACCCATACACTTGCCATTTCTGATGCCTCTCTCTGTGTGTGTATGTGTGTGCGTTTGTATGTAGATCTTAGGTTTCTTCCTTCAAGAAGGGATGATTTAGTGAGTTTCCTGGTGATCTAGTGGTTAGGATTTGGCACTTTTACCTCTGTGGCCTGGGTTCAGGCCCTGGTCTGGAAACTGAGGTCCCATGTCAAGCCACTGTACACAGAAGCCAATAAATAAAGAAATAAATATCTCTTTCTTGGGTGTTTCTGTCATGGCTCAGTGGTAACTAGTATCCACAAAGATGAGGGTTTTATCCCCTGCCCTCACTCAGTGGGTTAAGGATCAGGCATTGTTGTGAGCTATGGTATAGGTCACAGACGCACCTTGGATCTGGTGTTGTTGTGGCTGTGGTGTAAGCTGGCAGTCGCAGATCTGATTCAACCCCTAGCCTGGAAACTTCCATATGCCATGGGTGCAGCCCTGAAAAAAAATCCCTTTCTTTAAAAAAAAAAAAAAATCACTTCAAAAGAAAAAAGAAGGAATAATTTTCCTTCAGATTGAAAAACTTCATTAACATTTCTTGTATTATAGTAGTGCTGGAGATAAATTATTTAAGCTTTGTGTTTGTCTGGAAATGACTTTATGTCACCTTTACTTAAAAAAAAAAAAGAGGAGTTCCTGTCGTGGCGCAGTGGTTAATGAATCTTACTAGGAACCATGAGGTTGCAGGTTCGATCCCTGCCCTTGCTCAGTGGGTTAAGGATCCGGCGTTGCCGTGAGCTGTGGTGTAGGTTGCAGACGTGGCTCGGATCCAGCGTTGCTGTGGCTCTGGCGTAGGCCAGCAGCTACAGCTCTGATTCGACCCCTAGCCTGGGATCCTCCATATGCCGCGGGGGCGGCCCAAGAAATGGCAAAAAAAAAAAAAAAAAAAGAAAAGAAAGAAAGAAAACCTTTAGGAGTTCTCTTGTGGTACAGCAGGTGAAGTATCCAGCATTGTTATTGCAGTGGTTTGGGTTGCTACTGTGGTACAAGTTTGATCCCTGACCCAGGAGCTTCCACATGCTGGGGATATGGCAAAAAAAAAAAACTCCCATTATTTTTGGAATAAATTTAATTTTATAGAATAGGTGCAAAGATAGCAGAGAATTCTTTTAAGTCCCTTACTATTTCTTCTATTTTACCATCATACATTTGTCAAAACCAAGAAACTAACATTGGTATACATCTTTGCTAACTAAACTCCAGAAATTTTTCCATTAATATCCATTTCCTGTTGTATCCTCTCCGGGGTGCCACATTGCAATTAGTAATCATATATCCTTAGATTCCTTGGGTCTGTGATAGTTTCTCAGCATTTCCTTATATTTTATGGCCTTAACAGGTTTGAAGAGTAGTAGATAGGTATTTTATTGAACGTTTTATGATTTGGAGTTTTGTTCCCTAACAGTTAGACTAAAGTTGTGGGTATTTGAAGGAAGACCTCTGAGGTGAAATGCCCTTCTCATGGCATCCCATCAGGAGATACACGATGTCCATGTGGAATCACTGGTGATGTTAGCCTGGATCACTTTGATAAGGTGGTATTTGCCAGGTTTTTTCATGGTATAGTTAATATTTCCCCCTTTCCATACTCTGTTCTTTAGAAAAGAGTCAGTAAGTTAAGAAAGGAAGGAATTAAATGGCACTTGCTGGAGTGGGGTGTGGAAATAATAAATACATATGGAAGCATGTCATCACTTTCATTTCGTTTCATTCATCCATTCAGTAATTTATTTATATCAGTGTGGACTCTGTATATTTGCCTTGGGTTATAATCTGATACTGTTATTTATTTTGTTGCTTATATTATTTCAGATTTTGGCAATTGGGAACTCATATGTTGGTTCCTGTGTCCCTTTGACATATCCCCTGTCCTTTTATTTTTTTGAGCATTTTCTTGCTTTCTGTTACTGCAAGGTACTCCTTTCTTGAATTTTCCTCATCCCAACCCTGGGATCAACCTTTTCTCAAAGATGCCTGTTATATTTTATTTTACTTTGAAAATGGTACATGGAAACTAAGATCTGGGCACTGAGATTATTCATTACTACTAATATATCATTGTTTTTAGGCCCTCTCAGCAGACAGAGCTGAGTATACATGTATATGTACTAATTAATAAATACAAGTATATCTGGAGTTCCTGTTGTGGCTCAGCGGAAACAAATCCGTCTAGTAACCATGAGGTTGCGGGTTCAATCCCTGGCCTCCCTCAGTGGGTTAAGGATCCGGCATTGCCATGAGCTGTGGTGTAGGTCACAGATGCGGCTCGGATCTGGCGTTGCTGTGGCTGTGGCGTAGGCCAGCAGTGGTAGCTCCGATTTCACCCCAGGAACCTCCCTAAAAAGCAAAAAAACAAAAAACAAGTATATCATTATTATTTCTGCATGTGAATGTATACATTTATATGTAAACACAGACATGAATTCATACATATGAGTATGAGTTCATGGTGATGCCTCCCAACTTCAAACCAGTACTATAAGCTTCATTTTAACCTTCCTTTCTTTTCCTTCGCTTCCCTTACCAGGGTGAGGTACCCAGTTCCCACCATCCAACAACCATTTACTTCTTTGTTCATCCTCCATGTACATGTAAAGCAATTTTAGAATGGTGAACCTGTGCTCCAATGAGAAACAAACTTACCAGGTAGAATTCAGTTTTTATGTGTAGTTTCTTTTATCTTTAGCCTTAGGCTTCCAGTCGAAATGCAATTTCCAAAGTTGCTGAAGATCAGCTCCTTTTCTCCCTGCACCCCTAAGTGTTGTGGCATACATTTATCATACAGTTAAATTTGTTTGTCACAGTTTACATTCCACTCTGGGATTTCCCCAACATCCCAATTAATCTACATCTATAATTATTGTTGTGATTACTGTAGTATTATAGTGATAGTAAGTCTTGAAATCAGGTAATTCCCCCCCCCAAAAAAAAATTGTTTGGCTAGTCTAATTCCTTTGTCTTTCCATATGAATTTTAGAATAAGCATATAAAAATCTACAAAAAAGGAGTTTCCATTGTGGCACAGTAGAAAGAATCCAACTAGGAACCATGAGGTTGTGGGTTTGATCCATGGTCTCACTCAGTATGTTAAAGATCTGGTGTTGCTGTGGCTGTGGCGTAGGCCAGCAGCTGTATCTCCGATTTGATCCCTAGCCTGGGAACTTCCATATGCCATGGGTGCAGCCTTAAAGAACAAAATAAATAAATAAATAAATAAAATTAAAATAAATGTTGCAATTCTCACTTTAAAGAAGTCTACAAAAAAGTTGACTGGGATTTTGTTTGGGACTGCATTGAATATACAGACCATATTTGGTAGAATTAACTTCTTCTTTTTTTTTTTTTTTTTTTTGGTCTATTTTTTAGGGCCACGTTTGGGGCACATGGAGGTTCCCAGGTCGAACTGGAGCTGTAGCTGCCAGCCTACACCACAGCCACAGCAACGCGGGATCCCAGTTGCATCTGTGACCTACACCACAGCTCACCGCAACGCTGGATCCTTAACCCACTGAGGAAAGCCAAGGATAAAACCCTCATTCTCATGAATCCTAGTTGGGTTTGTTAACCGCTGAGCCACGATGGGAACTCTGGATTAACTTCTTAACAGTATTGAGGCTTCCAGTTCATGAGCCTGGCACATCTTTCTGTTTATTTAGATCTTCTTTAATTTCTTTTATAAATGATACATTTTTAAATCTATTTGTTCAATTTCAGGTTGTCACTTTCTTCATTTTTCTTTAAAAATCTCCCTTCCCCCTAAAACAAACTAACTGACCAATAAAAAACTCTCCATGCCAAGATAGTTTCATTACTAAATTCTACCAGCAATTTAGAGGGGAAAAATATCAATTCTTTACAAAATTTTCCGGAAAACACAAGAGGAAGAAATATTTCCCAGTTATCTTTTTAGGCTAGTGTTACCTTGACACTATAGCTGGCAAAGACATTGTAAGAAAAGAAAACTAGATATCAATACTTTTCACAAACATAGTCACAAAATTTTCACAGAAGTTTAGCAAATCAAACCCAAATCAAATCATATATCAATAGCATTTACTTAAGAGAAATATGTCCATACAAAGCTTTGTATGTGAATGTTCATAGTAGCTTAATTTATAATACCTCAAAATGGAAAAAAATCCAAAAGTCCATCTACAGATGACCAGATAAATGAATAAATGAATAGGTAGTTGATGGCCGTATGGTTGATTCCACATAACTATGGAATACTATTCAGCAAAGAAAAGGAGCAAAGTAATGATATCCACAACCACATGGGTAGATCTCAATCATTATGTAGGGTGAAAGAAGTCATCAAAAAAGAGTACATGCTGTACAGTTTTAATTATATAAAATTCTAGAGAGGTCTAACTAACCTATAGTGATAGAAATTGGATCAGTGTGAAGTTCCCGTTGTGGTACAGCAGAAACGAATCCAACTAGGAACCATGAGGTTGGGGTTTGATCCCTGGCTTCACTCAGGGGGTTAAGGATCTGGCGTTGCCTTGAGCTGTGGTGTAGGTCACAGACACGGCTCGGATCTGGCATTGCTATGGCTCTGGCGTAGGCTGGCAGCAACAGCTCCGATTAGACCCCTAGCCTGGGAACCTCCATATGCCGCAGGTGCGGCCCTAAAAAGCAAAAAGACAAAAAAAGAAAGGAAGAAATTGGATCAGTGATTACCAAGGGACTGAGGTGGTAGATAGGAGGTGAAGGAAGAAAAAGAAATGAATCACAAAGAGGCAAGAGGAAATCTTGGGCATGACAGATATGTTCAGAATTGTTACCTTGGATTATGGTGATGATTTCAGGGGTGTATACAGATGTCAAAATTCACGAATTTTATTTACTTTTTCTCTTTTATAAATTTTATTTATTTTGAATTTTATTTTAAATATTTGTGATTTGTTGTACATCAGTCCTATCTCAATAAAACTGTTAAAAGCTCATCCCTTAAAAAAAGAGGGAGGGCTGAGGAAAGATTTTACGTGGACTTGGTTTCTGACAGTCATCCATCTCTGGCTCGGTCTGGTTTCCTAGGACCTTTATTCTCCCTCATTTTGACTCTGTATCTTAGCTTTTATCCCCTCTTGCTGCATCAACAGTTTATAGGGTTAGAACTTGGAAAGGGTACTGCTGGGTCTTTATCCTCTTTCCCTTAAGCTCCTGTTATATCCCTGGTTTTTTGTCTACTATTTTCAAAGCTAAGACCATTTCCAAAGTAACAGTTTTTGTTCCCTCTATATGTCCTGAATATAGTCCTTGCCCCCATAGGCTGCATCTTTCCATTGCCTCACTATATAAAACCTTAAGTTTAATGGTAGCAGGAATTGGCAGTCTGTTTACTTTTTAGTACCCTTAAGTCTTTAGCCTTAGAACTCCATCCTTGGATTGCAGAAACTTGAAGACAGTTTCACCTCTGAGGATGGTCCAGGCCCCTCCGTCCAGGCCTTTGGGCCCCATCTCTTTTGAGAGGGTGGCAGAAGACCTCCTATCCTTTATATTCAATTTTCTTTCTTTTTTCTGGGAATCATTTTAACCAATTTCACAGCCTCCAGCTGCTTCATCTTGAGAGCAGAGAGTACTACACTAATAGCAGGCAGTCCTCCCAGTGCAATTGATGGCTTCACAGCTCTGAAAATTACAGTCATTTACAGTCTTCTCCATTAGTGCCCTGACCCCATCCAGTTACGTCCACATGTTTTTAGTTCCTGATGTCTAAAGCTTTTTGGTGCTTTACTACCTGGTCTCTCCAAGCCGAAAATGTACTTTTTCCATTTCCCTGGGGGCCTTCTAATCTGTGGACCTGTTCAATATTAAGATCACAGGGTTAGCTTTGTTTGTTTGTTTTCTGTGATGGGATTCACTAATTCTATTACAAACCTGTAGTTTTCCAGAGCTAGTTCTCTGATAGGGAGAGATTATCAGTGAGTTCTGATGCATCCCAAAGTCCTATTACTTCCTCTCTTCTATAAGCTGGGGAGTTTTGCTTAAAACCTCTCCAACACCAGTGTCAAACCAGATGTGACTTCTCGTGGCTCCCCTTTGGTGAGTCTCACCATTTATTCACCCATCTAGGCCAACCCGGAAGCTTAAGGGAGCCCTGATCCCTGGCTCACTGGTCTCCGCAGCCATTAAAGCCAAGCTCCAGTGGGGTTGTTCTCAAACTTAGTGCACATCGCCTTCACTTCGAGGGGTTTTGAAACACAGATTGCCAAGCCCATCCCCAGGGTTGCTGCTGCGGGGGTACTGAGCCTTTGCCTTTTACCAAATTCCAGATGATGCTGGAGTTCTCTTGTTGCATAGCAGGTTAAGAATCTGGTGTTGTCACTGCAGTGGCTCGGGTTGTTGCTGTGGCATGGGTTCCATCCATGGCCCAGGAACTTCTGCATGCCATGATTGTGGCAAAACAACAAAAACAAAAAAACACCCAAAAAACACAAAACAGATAATGCTGATGCTGCTGGTCAGGGGACTACACTTTGAGAACCACTGCTTTAGTCCGGTCTCAGGAGTTGCTCAGGGCAGTACATTATCCCCCGGCCCCATTCCTCTTTCCTTTGTTATTGACTTCTCTTTTTCACATCTGTCCTTCTTACACATCTGGGCTTGCTTCTCTCAGTTGTCCCTTACTCAGAGCCCTTTGACAGATCTGGTCAGCTCTTTCTGCTCCAGGAAACCCCTTCTCTAGCTTCAGCTTCTCAGGGTTCCTATTTCAGGACCATAACCCTTAGTCACCTTGAGGGGGGTGTACAGATCCACTTTTACCAAGTCCTAATACCCAAATTTCCTGGGTATGGTTGCCCAAGCCTTTCCCTCTCAATCATTGCCTTGTGTTGCAGCTAGCGAATCAATCCCCTTGGATTTTGTGCTGAACAGCTCTGCACTTCCTTCTCTTAAATCTGCCATCTCAAGATGGCACCAAGAAGGACGATCCCCAGATTTATTTTATTATTATTTCTCCATCACTATCTCTCTGAAAGCACATTTCAAAAGTACACCCTGGGACAGAGGCGAGATAGGACAGTGTATTCCAGTTTCTGTGATTAACAAATTTCACCTTTTTTTCCCCCTCTGTTAAATCTCTTTGAGTGTTGATCACCCATCCTAATCTAGAAACAACTAAATAGCGTTCTTCTTCCTATCTTCATTTTTCAAAGCAGTTAAATCTGTATTTATCCTTTTAGGTACATTTGTTTCATGCAGTGTAGTCTGGTTTCTAAGATGTCAACCATCCTAAGCAGTGTTTTTTTTTCTCCCTTAAGCCTCTGTGATTTTCCTGTTTGCCATTTCTAAGCTAAGACTGTCTCCAGGGCAACGGTCCTCTGCTCACCAGCGAGGCCTCAGCTCCTGCCCCCCTCAGCGAAGGCCCCTCTACTTTCTATGTGCAAATTGGATTTCCAGAACCTAATGCTCCAGGTGCAGGCTGACTGTTTTTTTCTTTTGTTTGGCCTTGGGTTTATAATTATTTAATTTTTTTATCCACCTCAGTCCAAGAATCTATATTTCCAATTTAATTCTTCCATTCTGCTCCACCTCCCCTTATTCCTTGCCCTCTAAAAATCACCCTGATGGCCAAGACTTATTAATTAAGATTTCCAGAGGTTCCCTGCCCAGGAGAGACAGAGGCGGCAGTGTCCTCGCTATCCTGTGGTCAGGCTGTAGATGTCCTGCTAATTGTTATGAGCTCGTCTTTCTCCCTGTCTTTTATTTTTTTCTAATTGAGGTACAATTGACATATAATGTGTAAGTTTAAGGTGTATGATGCATTTGTTTGATACACTTAAATATTGCAAAATGAGTATTCCAGTAGTGTAGCTCATCTTTCTGTCTTTTAATAAAATCCTCCTGGGGGTAATTTTCATGTCATCCCAGAATGCATGAAAGGAAGGACCATCCTGCCCTTTGCTGTAGTATTCTTAGTTCCTCAGAATGATGTGATCTGTGATAAAGTTTTTCTTCTGCCTTATGACAAAAGAAACAAAACAAAACAGACCAGCTGCCAGCTAATGGTCCTCTTCTGTGGAAGGGTCGTCATTTCCATCTTGTCCTTCCTACTTTTGTGGTGTTAAAATGTCCTTTTAAGGTCCTTTGTGGATCTCCCATATCTTATTAAACCTATGAACTTTAAACCTGCTGGGCTCCATCTCCCTTTTTCACCAAATCTGAGTCAAAAAGCTACTCACTAGAGCTTGTTGTTTGGAAATGAACTTCCCCTGAACTCAGAAATGAATCTGCCTCTCCTAGAACACTAGATTCCTACTTCTCACAGAGATGCTAATACAGACCCTAAACCAGGGCAGGATCCCATACTTTCCGCATGAGATGTTACCCAGGAATGCAGCTGCTCTTAGGATTTACGTGAGCAGCCCCAAACCTCAGTCCCTCATGCATATACTAACATCGGTGCTGCCAACTCTTCCAGATGTTAGCCCTGTCCTCAAAATCCCAAATCTTTCAAATCTGAATCCTTGCCTGTGGATTCTGGCAAAGTGTCTGGACACTATAAAACACCCCAAGAACATCCCTCATGTCCAGCCCTTGTTCCTTAAAGAAATACTTCTCAAAAATGTCCACCAAAGCATTTTTAATGGCAGAGGAGAGTGAATTCACATGAAGGAGAGAGTGGGAGGCAGCATGAAGGGGTTATTGAAAGCAAGAAATTTTTATTTTATCTTAAAATCACATCTAATTCTTACTTCATGATGCATTCCTATTTGTATTACTATGGAAGTGTTGCAAATTATTTACCATCAGGCAAAATTGGCCTGACCCTTCTGAAGTGCAATATCCCTAAACTGGAGCTGGGATCCAGTGGTGCATGAATGCAACCCCATGATAGTTTGAGCCATCCCATATCCCAGAGTGGTCCCATAGTACAGTCATGTGGCCACCCTCAGCTTGACTTGGAAGTCCTGTTTTTTCATCCCTAGTCAACCTCATGTGTCATTTCCCTCAAGCGATTACACCAATCCCTTCCAGGCCCAATCTTACCTTTCCCTCTCTCTACGAATTACTGTGTTTTGGCAAAGAAAGTGTTCGCCTTGGATAGAATCCTCCTTAGCTTTTCTCCAATCTGTCAGATTATGCAGATACATGGGTGTCATATAGTCAACTTGGGCTGCTATGACATTTACCATAGAGTGGGTGGGTGACACAACTAACATCTATTTCTTATATTTCTGGAGACTGGGAAGTTCAAGATCAAGGTTCTGGCAGATTCAGGGTCCTGTAAGGGCCTGCGCCTTTGCTTATAGATGGCTACCTTCTCACAGTACCCTCACAAGGTAGAGAGGGAGCGTTCTAGCCTCTTTCTCTTCTCAGAAGGAAACTAATCCCACCACGGAGGCCTCACCCTCATGACCTCATCCAAGCCTAGCCACCTCTCAAAGGCTGTACCTTCTAATGTCATCACATTAGGGGTTAGGGTTTCAACATATGAATTTTGAGGAGACCCAAACATTCAGTTCATAACAGAGGGCTTTATGCTCTCTTAGAAAAACACCAGTGGATATTTGTCTTGGACTCTGTTTTTCTAAAAACTAAAACCAAATAACTTTTTTCTAGTTCCAAAAGCAGTACATTAAAATAATCACCTGCTGCTTTTGCCTGCTAAGCTGCTTTTATTCTGATATCAGACCCCCTTCTTCTTCTTTTTTTCCTTCTTCCTCTTTTTTTCCTTCTTCTTTTGGGCACCACTCTTCAGTGTGGGGCTGAGACCACCCTGCCCTTGCTCAGCTCCAGGCACGGTCCTGTGACCCAGGCCTGGCCATCAGGGTCCCAGTGCTCATAGGAGGACGTATGTCCCAAGCTGGTTCATTAAGAGTTGGCTTAGGACTTCGGTGTATCTTTTCCTCTGAGGTTGCTAAGCTAGTAGGCTGTTTAAGTCTGCAAGAAGTCAACACAGGGGAGGGAAGAACCAATAGATGAGGAAAGTCTCACTCTCAAAAACTTTGGTGGAGCACCCAGATCCAGCTATGTATGAATCCCTGCCTACCTCCCCGCCCCCCGCCAGACAGTACAGGCACCTGAGCTGATAAATCAATTCTACCTTTTTTTTTAAGTTAGTTTGAGTTGGGTTTCTGTCACTAGCAATCATAAAAATATTGACTAATATAGAAGTCCGTTTGGAAAAAGATAAAATGTTACAGAGACAGAAAACAATGTGAAATAGCAAGTGGAAGTCTTTCATAATCTCATCTCCATTGTTAAAAATTTAATGTACATTCTTCCAGACTTTTACAAAATGTGTACTAAATATTTTTAGATCATCTTAAAATTCAGCTTTATGGAGTGAAGTGTAATTTACATACAATAACACTGAATAAGTGTAAGTGCACAATTGACCCTCGAACGACATGGGTTTGAACAGTACTGGTCTACTTCTATAAGGATTTTTTTAACTAAACTTATACTATGGTACTACATGATCTGTGGTTGATAGAATCTGAGGATATGGAGGGCCTACTGTGAAGCTAAGCTCAGATTTTTGACTGGGTGGAGGGTTGGTGCCTCTACCCTCTGTGTTGTTCAAGAGTCAACTGTGTATTCTGTATGGCCATTTCACCATCTCCATCATCTTCAAAATTTCTCTGGGCCACCGATGCACATAATTCCCTCTCCCCATCCAGCCTCTGGCCTCTTGTGCCTTCTATCTATAAATACTATGGTTTTGCTCCTTTGGGAATTTTACATAAACGGAATCATAAAGTCTGTAGTCTTTTGTGTCTGGCTTCCTTCACTTAGAATGCTTTTAAGAAACATCCACATCGTTGCACGTATCAATAATTTGTTCCCTTTTATTACCGAGTATTATTCAATTGAGTGGGTATTGTATAATTTATCCATCTGTAAGTTGAAGGACATTTGGGTTCTTTCGAGATTTGACCATTAAAAATTAAATTGCTCTGAACATTCAACAAGTCTTTGTGTGAACATACATTTTCATCTGTCTTGGCTAACACCCAGTATCAGAGTAATGAAGTCCATATAGTAAGTATATTGTTACGTTTATAAGAAAACAGCCTGTTTTCCAAAGGGGTGGTATAATTTTGCATTCTCACCAGCAATGAATGACAGTTTCAGTTGTTCCACATCCTTGTTGACATTGGATTGTAAGTCTTTTTAATTTTAGTCACTTGACTGGATCTGAAATAGTATTTCACTGCGATTTTAGTTTGCATTTCCCTAATGATGAAAGATGTTAAGCATCTCTTCATGTGTTAATAAGTCATTCATATGTCTTTTTTGGTGAAGTGTCTGTTCGAATCTTTTGCTCACTTAAAAATGGAGTTGTTTGTCTAACTGAGTTGCAGGATTCTTACATATGTAGGATACAAGTGTTTTACAAGTTATATGTATTGTGAATTCTCTCAGCGTGTCACTTTCCTTTTTGTTGTTTTGTTTTGTTTTTTTGTCTTTCTAGGGCCACACTCATAGCACATGGAGGTTCCCAGGCTAGGGGTCCAATCAGAGCTGTAGACTCAGGCCTATGACAGAGTCATGGCAACACGATATCAGAGCTGCAGCTGCAACCTACACCACAGCTCACGGCAAGGCCAGATCCTTAACCCACTGAGCAAAGCCAAGGATCAAAGCCACATCCTCATGGCTGCTAGTTGGGTTCATTAACCACTGAGCCACAATGGGAACTCCCTCCTTTTCATTTTCATCACAATGTCTTTTGAGAACAGAAAGTTTTAATTTTGAAGCCAAATTTATCATTTTTCCTGTTATGTTTTTTGTTGTTTTTTTTTTTTAATTTTCCCACTGTACAGCAAGGGGGTCAGGTTATCCTTACATGTATACATTGCAATTCCTGTTATGTTTTATATTTTGATGTCCTAGTTAAGAAATCTTTGCCCAATGAAAGCCCCCTAAGACTTTTCTCTCACGTTTTCTTCCAGAACAATTACCATTATATTTCTTATGTTTAGATAGGCAATCCATTTTGAATACATTTTTTCATCTTTCCTTCCTTCCTTGTCTCCTTCCTTCCTTCCTTTTTTCTTGTTGTCTTTCTTTTTGTCTTTTTAGGGCTGCACCCGTGGCATATGGAGGTTCCCAGATTAGGGGTTGAGTCAGAGCTTGAGCTGTGGGCCTACACTATGTCTATGACCTACACACCACAGCTCATGGCAATGCCAGTTCTTTAACCCACTGAGCAAGGCCAGGGCTTGAACCTGTATCCCCATGGATGCTAGTCCGATTTGTTTCCACTGAGCCACAATGGGAACTCTTTTCTTTTTTTCTTTTTTTCCACCTCTTCTTTTCTTTTTCTTTTTAAGGCTGCACCTGCAGCATATGGAGGTTTCCAGGCTAGAGGTTGAATCAGGGCTGCAGCTGCAGGCCTACACCACAGACATGGCAAAGTGGGATCCAAGCCACATCTGTGACTTATGCCACAGCTTGCAGTAATGACAGATCCTTAACCCACCAAGTGAGGCCAGGGATTGAACCTACATCCTCATAGACACAAAGTCGGGTTCTTTTTTCTTTTTTTCAAACTTTTTTTCAAATTTTATTAATGCTTTACTTCATGAAAAGGCAGTATATATTTGTTACAAAAATTCAAGTGTTATAAAAATAGGTATCGAAAGTTTAAAAATCTCTCCAGAAAAATAAAAAAACTATTAGAATATTTCCAGATATATTTTCTATGTATATGCTACTATTTTTATTTATTATTTTTATTATTATTATTAAAGAATAGCTGATTTACCAAGTTTTGTCAAGTTCTGTTGTACAACAAAGTGATCCAATCACACACATTTCCCTGTGCTATACAGTAGGACCCATTGCCCATCCATTCCAAATATAACAGTTTGTATCCAAAAAACCCCCAAATGCCCATCCACCCCACTCCCTCCATTTTCCCCCTTGGGAATACCAGTCTGCTCTTCTTGGCCATGATCTGTTTCTGTTTTTTGTTTGTTTGTTTGTTATTTTTAGATGGGATCATCTGTTTCATATTTTAAATTCCACAAATAAGTGATATCATATGGTATTTGTCTTTTTCTTTCTGGCTTACTTCACTTAGTATGAGAGTCTCTAGATCCATCTAGGTTGCTTCAAGTGGTATTAGTCTTTTTATGGCCAAATAATATTCCATTGTACATATGTTCTTAATCCATTCATCTGTCAAAAACATTTAGGTTGTTTCCATGTCTTGGCTATTGTGAATAGTGCTGCTATGAACATAGGGGTTCATATATCTTTTTAATGAAAGTTTGCTCCAGATATATGCCCAGCAGTGGAATTGCTGGATCGTATGGTTGGTCTATATTTATTTCCTGAGGGACCTCTATACTGTTTTCCATAGTAGTTGTACCAATTTACATTCTCACCAAGAATGAAGGAGGGTGGCTTTTTCTTCACATGCTCTCTAGCATTTATTGTTGACTTGTTAATGATGGCCATTCTGACTGGTGTGAGGTGGTATCTCATTGTAGTTTTGATTTTCATTCCTCTAATAATTAATGATATTGGACATTTTTTAATATTTCTGTTGGCCATCCATATGTCTTCTTTGGAGAAATGTCTATTTAGGTCTCCTGCCCATTTTTCAGTTGGGTTGTTTGGTTTTTTTTGTTGTTGAGTTACATGAGTTGTTTGTATATTTTGGAGATTAGGCCCTTGTCTGTTGCAGTGTTGGCAAAGATCTCCCATTCTGTGGGTTGTCTTTTGGTTTTTTTTTTTTTTTTTTTGTCTTTTTTGTCTTTTTTGCCATTTCTTGGGCCGCTCCCGCGGCATATGGAGGTTCCCAGGCTAGGGGTCGAATCAGAGCTATAGCCACTGGCCTATGCCAGAGCCACAGCAACGCAGGATCCAAGCCGCGTCTGCAACCTACACCACAGCTCACAGCAACGCCGGATCGTTTAACCCACTGAGCAAGGGCAGGGACCGAACCCGCAACCTCATGGTTCCTAGTCGGATTCGTTAACCACTGCGCCACGACGGGAACTCCTGGTTTTTTTAAATGGTTTGCTTTGCTGTGCAAAAGCTTTTGAGTTTAATTAAGTCCCATTGGTTTATTTTGTCTTTGTTGTCATTATTCTAGGAGGTTGATCAAGATGTTGCTTTGATTTATGTCAAAGAGTGTTCTGCCTATGTTTTCCTCTAGGGGTTTTATAGTGTCTGGCCTTATATTTAGGTCTTTAATCCATTTTGAGTTTATTTCCATTTATGGTGTTAGATAGTGTTCTACTTTCATTCTCTTACATGTAGCTTTTCAATTTTCCCAGCACTATTTATTGAAGAGGCTATCTTTCTTCCACTGTACATTCTGTCCTCCTTTGTCATAGATCAGTTGACCATAGGTGCTTGGATTTATTTCTGGGCTTTCTATCCTGTTCCATTGGTCTATATTTCTATTTTTGTATGAGTACCATATTGTTTTGATGACTGTAGCTTTGTAGTAGATTTTGAAGTCAGGAAGCTAGACTCCTCCATTTTCCTTTTTCCTTTTCAATATTATTTGGGCTATTCAGGATCTCTTGTGTTTCCATACAAATTTTAAAATATTCTGTTCTAGTTCTGTAAAGAATGTCTTTGGTAATTTGATAGAGATTGCACTGCATCTGTAGATTGCCTTGGGTAGTATAGTCATTTGACAATATTGATTCTTCTAATTCCAAGAACATGGTATATCTTTCCATCTGTTTGTGTCATCTTTGATTTCTTTCATCAACATTTTATAGTTTCAGAGTATGTCTTTTGTCTCTTTAGGTAGGTTATTCCTAGGTATTTTATTCTTTTTGATGTGATTGCAAATGAAATAATTTCTCTGCTGTCTCTTTCTGATCTTTCATTATTAGTATATAGAAGTGCAGTTGATTTTTGTGTATGAATTTTGTACCCTGCATCTTTGCCAAATTCATTGATGAGTTCTAACAGTTTTATGGTGCTGTCTTTAGGGTTTTCTTAGTGTCATGTCATCTGCAAATAGTGATAGTTTTACTTCTTTTCAAATTTGGATTCCTTTTATTTCTTTTTATTCTCTGATTTCTGTGGCTGGAATTTCCAAAACTATGTTGAATAATAGTGGTGAAAGTGGACATCCTTGTCTTTTTCCTGGTCTTAGTGGGAATATTTTTGGTTTTTTTCACTATTGAGAATGATGTTATCTGTGGGTTTTTCTTTTCCTTTTATTATTTATTTATTTTTTATTTTATAATGATTTGTTTTTTTCATTATAGCTGGTTTACAGGGTTTTGTCAATTTTCTACTGCACAGCAAGGTGACCCAGTTACACATACATGTATACATTCTTTTTTCTCACATTATCATGCTCCATCTTAAGTGGCTAGGTATAGTTCCAGTGCTATACAGCAGGATCTCATTGCTTATCCATTCCAAAGGCAATAGTTTGCATCTATTAACTCCAAATTCCCAATCCATCCCACTCCCTCCCCCCCGCCCAGGCAACCACAAGTCTGTTCTCCATGTCCATGGTTCTCTTTTCTGTGGAAAGGTTCATTTGTGCCATATATTAGATTCCAGATATAAGTGATATCATATGGTATTTGTCTTTCTCTTTCTGACTTACTTCACTTAATGAGAGTCTCTAGTTCCATCCATGTTGCTGCAAATGTCATTATTTTGTTCTTTTTGATGGATGAGTAGTATTCCATTGTGTACATATACCACATCTTCTTAATCCAATCATCTGTTGATGGACATTTGGGCTGTTTCCATGTCTTAGCTATTGTGAATAGTGCTGCACTGAACATATGGGTGTGTGTGTCTTTTTCAAGGAAAGTTTTGTCCGGGTATATGCCCAGGAGTGGGATTGCCAGGTCATATGGTAGTTCTATGTGAACTTTTCTAAGGTACCTCCATGTTTTCCATGTATCAATTTACATTCCCACCAACAATGCTGGAGGGTTCCCTTTTCTCCACACCGTCTCCAGCATTTGTTATTTGTGGATTTATTAATGATGGTCATTCTGACTGGTGTGAGGTGACCTCATAGTAGTTTTGATTTGTATATCTCTAATAATCAGGGATGTTGAGCATTTTTTTCATGTGCTTGTTGGCCATCTGTATATCTTCTTTGGAGAAATGTCTCTTCAGGTCTTTTCCCATTTTTCCATTGGGCTGTTGCCTTTTTCACTGTTGAGTTGTATAAGTCGTTTGTATATTTTAGAGATAAATCCCTTGTCAGTTGTATCATTTGAAACTATTTTCTCCCATTCTGTAATTTTTTTTTTTTATGGTTTTCTTTGCTGTACAAAAGCTTGTCAGTTTGGTTAGGTCTCATTGGTTTATTTTTGCTATTTCTGTTGCTTTGGGAGACTGACCTAAGAAAACATTTGTAAGGTTGATATCAGAGAATGTTTTGCCTGTGTTCTCTTCTAGAAATTTGATGGTGTCTTGTCTTACATTTAAGTCTTTAAGCCATTTCGAATTTATTTTTGTGCATGGTGTGAGGGTGTGTTCAAGCTTCCATGATTTACATGCAGCTGTCCATTTTTCCCAGCAATACTTGCTGAAAAGACTATCTTTTTCCCATTTTATATTCTTGCCTTCTTTGTTGAAGATTTATGTTGGGTTCTTAACCCACTGAGCCACAAGAGGAATTCCTGAATACATTTTTAATGTAGCTATAATTCACTTTGAATAAATTTTGTAAATGGAGTAGGCTGTAAGTCCAGGTTTCCTCCCACCTCAATTTGTGTGTGTACATGTATGTTTTGCATATGGATATCTGCTTGTTCCAGTATTATTTTCTAAAAACATTATCCTTTTGCTACCAAATTGCCTTGGCAACTTTGTTCAAAATCAAATGACCATTATACATATGTAGGTTTATTTCTGACCATACACATGTAGGTCTCTCTATTACGTTACATTGCTCTACATGTCAATTTTTATACCCAATTTTTATAGCTTTATCTTGAAATAAGATAGTACAACTCCACTAAGTTTGTTCTTGATTTAAAAAACTGTTTTGGCTATTCTAGGCTTTTTGCATTTCCACACAAACTTTAGAATCAGCTTGTTATTTCCTACAAAAAAAAAAAAAAAAAGCCTACTTGGGCTTTTTATTGTGATTTGTGTCAAATTTATAGATCAATTGGAGGAGAATTGCTATTTTAACAATACTGAATCTTCTAATCCATGAACATGATCTAATTCTTCACTTATTTAGATGCTCCTTAATTTTTCTCAATAATGTTTTCAGTGTACAGAACTTGTAATGCTTTATTTAATTTATCCCCAAGTAGATCATATTTTTGGATGTTACAATAAATAGTATTATTTGAAAGTTCAGTTCTTATTTTTCATTACTAGTAAATAGACATACAATTGATTTTGCATATTAACCTTGCATTCTATAAACTTACTAAACTTACATATTGGTTCGAGTAGTATTTTTATAGCTTCTTTAGGATTTTCAACATACACAACCATGTCGTATATAAATAGAGGTTGTTTTACTTACTTTTTTTCAATATGTATGACTTTTATTTCTTTTTCTTGCAGCATTCCACTGGCTAGGGCCTCCAGGACAATGCTGAACAGAGACATGGTGAGTAGAAATCCTTACATTGTTCCTTATACTAAGAAGGAAGGCATTAAGGATAATGTTAGCTGTAGGTTTCTCATAGATGCCCTTCATTGGGTTGAGGAAGTTTCCTTCTATTCCTAGTTTGCTAAGAGTTTTTATTCAAAATGGGATGTGAATTTTGTCAAATGGTTTCTACATCTATTGAGATATTTTTTCTTTTTTAGTCTGTTAATGTGGTGAATTACACTGATTGATCTTTGAATTTGAAAACAATTTGACATTCCTGGGATAAACCCCATTCAGTCATGGTATGTCATTTATTTTATATATTGTTAGATTTAATTTGCCAAACTTTTTAAAAGGATTTCTGCATTTATGTTCATGAGGATGTTAGTGTATGCTCTTCTTTCCTTGTAATGCCTTTGTCTGGTTTTGAGAACAGAATAATGCTGGCCTCAAAAATGAGGTGGGGCGTATCCCCTCCGCTTCTATTTCTAGAAGATCGTATAAAATTGAGATAATTTATTCTGGAATGTTTGGGATCGTTCAATGGTGAAGTCATCTGTGCTTGGAGTTTTCTCTGTGGAGAAGTTTTTAACATGAATTCAATTTATTTGGTGGATATAGGGGTATTCTTCTTGAATGATCTGTGGTAGTTTGGAATTTGGAATTTGTCTTTCATTGAAGTTGTTGAATTTATTGACATAAAGTTGTCCATTATACTCCCTTTTCATCCTTTTAATGTCTGGGGATCTGTATTCTCTTCATGTTTATTTCTGAAGTTGGTAAGTTTTATCTTCTTTTTCTTTTCCCTTATTAATCTGGCTAGCATTTTCATTCTCCATAAAGAATTAGCTTTTATCTTCATTGATTTTTCTCTATTGTTTTTGTTTTCTGTTTCATTGATTCTGCTCTTCATTTTTTCCTTCCTTCTATTTATTTGGGTTTACTTTGCTCTTCTTTTTACAGTTTCTTGAGGTAGAAGATTAGATTTTTGATCTCAGACAGTTCTTGTTAAATGCAATTGGCCGTCCTTATCTGCGGGTTCAGTCATGGGATGGGCAGTTGGTGGAATGTGAGGACGAGGAACTGAGGGATAAGGAGGGCAGACTGTACTACAGTTATTTTATAGAAGGGAAATCCTTGGATTTTGGTGTGGGTATAGTCCTGGAACCAGTTCTCCCACAGATACTGAGGGATGATTGTATTCATTGCTATAAATTTCCTTTTCAGCATGGCTTTAGCTCTATCCCATAGATTTTGATATATTGTATTTTTATTTCTATTCAGTTCAAATTTTCAATAATTTTTCTTGTGATTTGTTTTTGACCCATGGATTGCTTAGAAGTCTATTATTTAATTTCCAAATACTCGAGGATTTCTGTATAATTTTCTATTATTGATTTATAATGTGATTCCATTGTGGTTAGAGAACATGGGTCATATAAACTCAATCCTTTTAAATTTATTGAGGCTTGTTTTATGGTCCAGAATATGATCTGTCTTAGTGGATATTCCATGTTTGGTTGCAAAGACTGTGTTCTACTTTTTTTGTGTGGAGTTTTCTCTAAATGACAGTTCTAGGTGATCAACAGTGTTGTTGAAGTATTCTGTATTCTGATTTATTGTCTATTTCCTCTATAAATTATTGAAAAAGGAGTATAACAGTTCTTAGCCTTAATTGTAGATTTGTCTATTTCTCCTCTAATTCCATCAATTTTCACTTAAGTTATTTTGAAGCTCTATTACCATATGCATACACATTTAGGGGTTTTTTGGTTTTGATGAATTAATTCCTTTTTCATTGTGAAATACTTCTTTTCTTTACTCCTGGTAATATTCCTTGTCCAAAATCTTTTTAAAAATATTATAGGCCAACTTCAGCTTTTTTTATTTTTTTTTATTTTTTATTTTTTATTTTTTGCTTTTTTTTTTTTTTTTTTTTTTTTTTTTTAGGGCTACACTCACAGCATATAGAAGTTCCTAGGCTAGGAGTCGAATCAGAGCTACAGCTGCCAGCCTGTGCCACAGCCACAGCAGTGCAGGATCTGAGCAGCATCTGCGACCTACTTCACAGCTCATGACAACACCAGATCCTTAACCCACTGAGTGAAGCCAGGGATCGAAGCTGTATCCTCGTGAATCCTAGGTGGGTTTGTTAACCACTGAGCCATGAAGGGAACTCCCAGCTTTTTAAACTAATGTGTTTTTTTGGTATACATCTTTTCTTCCTTTTATTTTTTAATAACAACTTTATTGAGATATACTTTACATACACATAATTCAACTATGTAAAATATACAGTGGTTTTCAATATACTCACAGAATTGTGTGACTACTACTGCTATTAATTTTAGACCCACCACTTCCCTCCCAAAACCCCTGTACCTATTAGCAATCATGCCCCTTCCCTTCTCCTACCCCAGCCCTAGGCAACCACTAATCTACTTTTGTGATCTATAGAGTTACCAATTCTGGACATTTTGTAAAAATAGAATCATATTATATGCAGTCTTTTGTGTCTGGCTTCTTTTACTTTGTATAATATTATCAAGTTTATTCATGGTGTGTCACATATCAGTACTTTGATCCTTTTTATTGCCAAATAGTATTCAATTGTGTATGTATACTGCATTGTGTTTATCCATCCATCAGTTGATGGTCATTTGGGATGCTTGTGCAAACACAATGGATTTACACTGAAGGACCTGAATGGCTATGGCAGGTATAATGTTGTGGGACAGAGATAGTGGGAATGGAGGTGGAGTGGATCTGATTCCTCTCTCTCAATGAACCAGCCAAAAAAAATAAAGGAGTAATTCATGGATTTGACTTTTTCATGGCCCAGTCTCCCCAATTTAGCACCATGCTGCATTCCCCACTGTTCAGAGTACCGAAGAGAAAGTCCCTGAAATACCAGCCTAAATTCAAGGAAACCTTTTTAAATAAATAATTTCATTCAACTGAAGAATTTCCAGCAGATGAAAGAGCATAGTATGGCATCCAGGAGTCTCACACCAGGCTGCTGTCTTTTTGCTGCTACCAAAAACATGGGAATGTTTCATTTGGAAGTTTTCCTTGTTCTTATTTTCAGGTAAAGCTTCACCCTTATTTACAGACCATAGGATTGCTAATATTATCTCGAAGTGAATGGTGGAAGCCACGGATCTTACAAGGTAGATGAGATCAGGACAGTACTATCTGCTAGACTCTGTCCAGGCACATGCAGGTTTGATTTCTGCTGTACCTTTGGGGCAGAAGACTCCTGACTGCTGTACAGCTGGTGCCAACACAGTGCAGAGAAAGAAATTAACTCACAGGCACAAGAGAATGAGACTCTCCAGGAGTGCTATGAGCAGAGCTGGATTCCCACAGAGCACAACAGAGCCCTGCCCAGCGGCCCATGTGATAAACCCCAGGGTGCAATTTTTCATGACGGGAAAGAAGGAAGAAGAAAGAGGAGCCTGTACATTCCTTTAACTGCAGTGGCTGATAAGGGTTTTAAAAGAACTCTCAAATCTGGGTTTCACAATTCATCCTTGCTGTTACTGGCTAGTTCAGACTCTGCTTGCTCCTTATCTCGACTGTAGCAATAGCTTCCAAATCGGTGTCTCATCTTTCAGGATCTTTATTTCCCTCTAGTCCTTCTTTCCGACATGGAAAGACGTCAGTCCCCACTTTACCCTCCCTTAAGTCGTAAATGTCATGTTTGCTTATAGAACAGAAGTGGAAAGTAAATACTAAGAGCACGCCTCCAGCTACCCCTACAAGTGCCCTCATCTATCCTCACTTGCTTTTCGGCCCCTGGGCAAGTAAGGACTGGGAGACTTGAAAGATGTAAGACAACAGAGAGTAAAGAGGACTCTAAGGGAACCATTTCTAAAGGCATTCAAATTTAAATTTAAAACAAAAAACTCAATAAACAAATCCCCCTGTAGACCAGATTTGTCCCTAAATTGCCCCTTTGCCACATCTTTCCAGGGACTTCTAATACATGTATAAAACATTGATATTGTAAACATAAATATACTTAGATACACGGTACACATGTTTTTATACAAATAGGATTATAATATACATACGGTTTAGAACCTTGCTTTTTCATGTACATTGAAAAGCTTTACATATTAGTCTCATAATCAGCGCCGTAGAGATGGACATTTAGCTTGTTTTCAGTGAAAAAAATTTTTTCCCCAAATAGTGCAGCATTGTTCATCCTTGGACACATGTCAGAGAGTACACACATAGGATAAATTTGGCAAAGTGGAATTATAGCTATCGCCAAAATGCCCTCCAAAAAAGCTGTATCTATTTAATTCTATCAACAGTATTCCTCTGTTTAGTGTTTAACCTTTTTTTTTTTTTTTCCTGTATGTGTCTCATTAATTATTCCCATCAGAAGAGCTGCCCTCATTCCACTGGTCCAGCGTGAACAACTCACAGAAAGTTTCTTTGCTCTGTTTTTTTGAAGAACGGGAGGAACATAAATATGCTTTGCCTACATATAAAGTTAATGGCCTGTGGTAAAGAATGTAGACTTTTAAGCAGCCTTCCATGTTGCTTGGCTTGGGAAACACTGGGTTAGTGTGCTAGACACCTGGCATGGGTTTGGAGGAAAAAGGTGGGCCTTCTTGAGCAGTGCCCGCCAAATTGGACCATGGCCTCTGCCCCTCCTGGAGTCTTGATTATCCCAGTGGACTTCTGGGTGGAGCTGAGACTTCTCTTGGGTACTAGATCACCCATCACATGCTTCAGTCACTTCTTCCCACCTCCTCCAGACTCTCGTGTCATCGGGAGGAAAGTGTTTCTCTTTTGCCCAGTGACGAGGGCCCCATTGCTGGGTCAGAGGCGAAAGAATACTTGGAGGAGTTCCCGCCATGGCACAGTGGTTAACGAATCTGACTAGGAATCATGAGGTTGCGGGTTTGATCCCTGGCCTTGCTCAGTGGGTGGGGATCCGGCATTGCCGTGAGCTGTGGTGTAGGTCACAGACATGGCACAGATCCCACATTGCTATGACTGCGGTGTAGGCCGGCGGCTACAGCTCGGATTAGACCCCTAGCCTGGGAACCTCCATATGCTGCGGGAGCGGCCCAAGAAATGGCAAAAAGAAAAGAATGCTTGGAATAGTAAGGAAACTTTAAACATTAGATGTTCTCACAGAGCTTCGATAGTAAAGGATGTGCCAACAAATAAAATGTTTCTGCAGAAGTTAGGTGGTGGTGTTCTGGTTCTAGCAACCTGCGCCTTTCTCAGTTACATGCCCTCTGGGTGCCATCGTATTCCCTGCCCCTCTTCCTGTTCCCTGGTGGATCCTCACCCCCTCCCCCTCTGAGAACTCCCTCTGTTCATAGCTGTTATTATTCATTCGTCACATTGCTTGTTATCAGCTTATGTGTTTATCTTTACCACTGAATTGGGAGCTAATGAAGTTCTTAACAGCCACAACAGTCACAGCGATGGCCATGATACGGTGCTTCCTGTGTGCCAGGAACTCTTCTCTTTACCCATATGAACTCATTTAGGCTTCATACACCCCTCATGATATCTTGCTATCCCCATCTCTGGCAAATTTTTGAAACTTCTATGGTGGCTTTCAATTTAGTTCTCTCTTCACCCACTTATTCAGAAGGAGTTTTGACCAAAAAAATATACTTAATAATGGTTTATAGTACCTCAGTCCCTTAACAAAAATATTTGTAACGTTTATATAATAAGAACAGATTATACAGAATAATGGCAGGATTGTTTGCATATTTAGTCTGACATCAAGGGTATTTCTTTGGCCCTCCATACTGTTAGTTGAAATTAGAACACTCTGTTTCCATCTATTAGACTAGAACAGCTGTGTACTCTTCCTTTAAAAAATAAACGAGCTCTGCAAGCATAATACTTTTAAAAGATCTGTGATTTTTCAAATATCATTTTAATTCCACAAACCTTTTGATGACTGGATAAACATGAGCAGACATATCTGAGTTCAAATCCTGACTCCACAACTTACTAGCTCTGCAGCTTTGGGCAAGCTCCTTCATCATTCAAAGCCTCAGTTTTTTCATTGGTAAAATTAGCATAATAATAGTTCTTTTGTATCATTATTATCAGAATTAAATAATATAATGCACATAAGGAGTATAGCACAGAATCTGGTACATAGGGATGAACAAATGTTTGTACAAAGGACAGAGGTAGCACGGGGGAGGGATATTTTTGTAGGAATATTGCTGGGAAGGCTTGAAAGGGCATGTGACAACGAGTTGCGTTTTGAGGAATGATTTTTTTAGGTAGCCAAAGTGGGGAAGTACATATTTACTAAGGGAAATCACACGTGTAAAGGCATGAAGAATGGAAACCACACACTGTTTTGGGAGGAACTACAATTAGCAACGTTTGAACAGATGATGAAACTTTTGGTGTGGACATGGTGAGGGTGGTAAGAGAGAAGTGTCTAGAGGAAACGTAGGCCAGATTTTGAAGTGTTTTGTACGACAAGGTAAAGAATGTGAATTTACCATTAGAAATAGGAATTCGTAAAGAGTTCTAAGAAGAAAAGTGAGGTGATCTGATTTGCTTTAGAAAAATCACTTTTGGCAGGTGTGTGAATGATAGATTAGAAAGGCATGATGGTGGAAACCTGGAGACCCATTAGGAGGCAGTGGACCAGGTGAGAGAGATAGTGAGGACTGAACAAGGGAAAACAGTAGCGCAAATGGAGGGAAGCAAGATGAGTTCAAGATACTTGGCAAAGTAACAGGAAGAAGAGGCGGGAGGGGAGAACTTGCTGGAATTTGTACCCAAGACCGCTTGGCTTTTTAGCCTGGTTTCCTTAGGCCACAGGTATTGGTGGCTGAGTATGAGCGACTGGAGGGGATAATGATGCCGTTAACCAAGACTGAGAATACAGAAGGTAGCACAGGTTCTGGGGAGAGGGGAGGGGTCAACTTGTAGTCTGGGAAGGAGGAGAGAGAGAAACGGTAATGAATCTAACTTAGTCCTTGTGGCGTATAAGATGTGTATGGGTCATTCATGTGAAGAGGATCAGAAGGCAGGGAAATTTATGGATCTGGAGTTTGGGGTAGAGGGAACGGCTAGAGATGTAGATTTGGGAGTCTTGAGGGTAACTATGAAGTTAGGGAAATGGCTGAGATATAGGCTCACTAAAGATCTCGACATAGTTAATTACCATCCAAACACTGGTTCTTTGGCCTTCGGTTTTATCACGTAAAAGTACTCAAAACGGACTTTATAAGAGTTGAAGTACCTTATTCAAGGCACGGGCCTGCCATTTCATACCCTTCACAATAGGTGGCGCTGGCGCCCGGCAGGGAGAAGGCGGCAGCTGGGTTGGGCTGGGGGGCGATGGCCTTGTGTGCGGAGGTGGGCGACGCTCTAGCCCAGAGCCGGGTTTTCGGTGGCTTGGCCGGTTCTTCCCGGGAGACTGGGGTCAGGCCGGGAAGCTCTGGCCGCAGGAAGCGCATGCGCAACCGGGTGCCCCAAACATGGAGCCCTGTTGCCCAGGTCTTACCTGAATCAGGTAGGAGACGGGTAGGGAAGGAGTAACCCTCTCCCCTTACCCTCCCAGCCCCACCTGACGAGCGGGCATGGCCAAACTCGGGGTGTGTGGCTAGTGTGCCTGGACCACACCAACCCCGGGGCCAGGCTTTGAGTGACAGCGGCTCAGGAGGCCGTGAGGACAGGCTGGGGCGCGCCGGACTACGCTGGGCTTGGTGGGTGGCAGCACGAGGTGGCGCCACTCGAGGGCCACGCGGGCAAGGTCCTCGGTCATCGTCTCCCAGAACCTCGCTGTAGGACGAGGACACAAAGGTCCCCTAACCCTCGCCCGAGACTTGATTGACTCCGCAAACGAAGTTGAATCACGCAGTTGGCTTGACCACCCCTCCAGGGACTCGGGTTTCAAGTCTCCAGGAGGCTGCGCCCTCCCGCTTTGGGACATCCTTGTTTGGGAAGGTCGCAGCCACAGGGGCCTGGGCGGACTTTGGGGGGTGGGGTGGTGCGGGGTGGGTGGTTTTCGCGGGGACTTGGAGCCGCGAGTGCGGGGCTGTGCAGAGCGAGTGCATAGTAAAGGTGAAAGCGCTGCCGTGGTCGTGGCGGTAGGGGCACTGGAGGCACGCTGGGGAAGACAGCTGAAGGTGTGAGGTGTTGCTAGCCATCGAGGAAAAGCAAAACACCTGCTTCTGGGTTGACTCCTGCAGGCTGGAGGAATAATCGAAGGTGGAATGTAGTTAAAGGAGAGAAAAAAAAAAAAAAAAAAAAAAAAAGGTGAGTTGTGTGCCGAAGCCCTTTCTTCCCCAGGCAGCTAAGAAATTGCTTGTCCATTTGAAAGCAAGCTTGTTTTCCTTAGAGGACTGTGGTGAGCACCAGATGAGATAATATACATGAAAGGGTAAAGAGCTATAAAAACGCAAGATATGATTTTCTTTGGAATCGTTCAAACCGTTTTATCTGTGTGAGTGTCTAGGATATCCTCCAGGTGTGGAAGAGCAGAATAGTACCAGACGTGGGATTATGCGATGTGCCAGTAATGCAGAGGGTGTGCGAAGATACTTTAGGGATGCCCCTAATTCTCTAATCTCTAGAAACAGCTGTCTGTCTCTTAGGTTTATCTTATCTGGCAAATGGGTTATTCAGCTCCCTTGCTTCTCTCCTCTCCCACTTATCTTTTGAACTTTTTTCAGCCAAACACATTTACCCAAAAAATGAGCCTGAAAAGGAAGGAAAACACCAGTGGCTTTTTGGATATATGAGTTAAATTTGAAAGAGGGGAAGGCTGATGTGATTGTATGGATAATTTCTTCAATTTGTCTTGCCCTCAGCATGAAACAGCTTGTTGTTCAAAAAACTCTGGGCTGAAGGATACCCAGGAAAGATCTTATGGATCTGACCCTTCAGGAGAGGGGTCACCCCGGCCAAGTTCCAATGCCTCTCTGCGCCTTGGTTTCTATCAGATGGGAAAAGACCTTACAGGTCATGCATGCATTCCTCCAGAGCTTGCATACCTGCCCCAGGGCTGCCCAACCCCTGGAGACAGAGAACTTGTCACGTCCTCAAATGGCTGAGCTACCCAGTCTCTCTAGACAACCCTGACTGTTGGAAAATTCTTTATGTTGAATCGATATCTGTTTTTCTACAATTTGCACGCATTGGAGCCATACAGAATAAAATGTCTAATGCTGCTTCTGCTTCCACAAATATTTGAGGACTGCTAACACATTTCCTTCTTCCACTCACTCCACAAGGCTTCTTTTCTTCCAACTAAACATGCCCGGTTATTTTAAACAGGGATGCAGTGTGGGACCATGGAAAGAATGCCAGCTTTGGAGCCAGACACACTCAGTCTGCATTCGGTTCCCAGTCCCTTCACACACCAACAGTGCTCTGAGCCGCTGTATCTTTCTCTGAAAAGTCTGGATGAAAATACTCATCTAGCCAAGTTAGCATGAGCATTAGGGATAAAGTGGGTGGAGATCCATGCTATAGTAGGATCTTAAAATAGGAGAGCTGTTACACCTTCAGCGACATAATTTGCAATGCACTTTTTAGCCCATCTTCTCTGAACACATTCCTTTTTATGTGTCTCTTAATATCTGCTCTGTAGGACGAAATAGAATACTTTCTGTGAGGTCTAACGAGCAGAATAGAGTGGGATTTGCTTCTTCTGGGTGCTTCTCTAATTACAATGTACAGTGGCTTTTTTGGAGCTGTATCACACTGACTCGCTGTCAGCTAAAATCCTGTCTCTTTATGTGCCGCTGTTAAGCCAGGTGTCCCCCACCTGAACTTCTTTAGTTTATTTGAATCAGTAATCATGGCTCTTCAAAGTGGCAGTCCCAGTGAGTGTCCTGTTATCTCCATAAATGTCCTTGGGTTGTCATATTACGGGTCTCAAACTGGCGTTTGAAAAATAAGATTATTGAGCCCATGGTACTGATCTCATACTGCTGTTGCACATCAGCAAGCTAATAAATGCCACGCTTTCCACCTTCATCTTTGCACGCATCTGAGTTCTTATTATGTGGGACTGACTGAGAACTGGAATGTGACAGGCATGTGTGATAAGCTTTGGGTGAGGGAATGCTGCTGCTGTGATGTCGGTCAAGTGTGGTGTTTGTATCCAAGAGCTGAAAGGGTGCACTGAGAGCCAGCCGGAGGCAGGCTTTGGATTTATGTACAGTTACATGTTTTCGCAGGCGCTCCAAGTGTTTCATACCTTGGGCCAGATTCTCCCCTGGTGGAGGAAGCGTCTCTCTGTAAGTCAGGCACAGTTAGAAAACCCATTAACCATTTGGCTCCTGGGGCATTTTCTAGCATTTTCTCCCCGCTTTAGCCAAGCCGATCTCTCATGGTATAGTATCCTCTGTGTTTTTCAGACTCCTTGCCTCTGCGCTGGGAGGTTCTTCCAAACAGAAATGCTTCCTTCGCCTAAAGGAGTAGTGGTTTGAGGTCCTTCTCAACCTCAATCCCTCCTTCTCCAAGGAAGTTTTTGCTAGCACGTTGTCCAGGAGGCTTTCTCTTGAGTGTCAGAATTCCCAGTCTTCCCAAGTGTCCTTGCCCCCCCCCCCCGCCCACCGCAGCCTCCCCTCCTGTCTGCCCACTTGTTCCATGTGGGTGGACATGTTCCATGGCTTTCAGAATAAGATCCTTTGTGAGCATTCTGTCCATTAAATACGAAATTGCCTTCATCTTGGATGCTGGTGCTTCTGGCGCGGTGAGAATGAAAGTGTGGAATTGTTTGTAGGACTCATAGCTTCCATTGACAATAAATATGGAAAAAATATAATGCCAAGTTTGTTATATATTGTTGTCTTAGTAAAATAGGAAAGTCTTTTTTTTTCCTGTTGAAAGGACTGATTTAAATTTTGCTAGGTAATTAATTCAGTCCTTAAAAGGTGGTGATTAGTTAAAATAGGTCATCTTCCACTTGTTAAGGAGAGTCATTTAAATTTCGTTAAGTAACCAATTAAGGCCATAAAGGATTTAAATCCATTGGTGGCTCCTCATTTTCTTCAGGACACATTGTAAACTCCTTAGGATGAAATCCTCTTTCTAAGCTAATTTTTTTTTGCCTATCAGCGCGGAGGCCCAAAGGACTTGCGGTCTTTCCCCAAAGGTTGCGCGGTCCTGCGCCTCCGGTGCTTCGCGAATGCCGTCCCCTCTGGTAGGAATGCTCTTTGTCTCTGCTAAATGTCTATTCATCATTCAAGACAACCCTTTCCCCCTCCCCTTAATTGCTTCCTCCCCTGTGCGCCCTCAAATTCTTGTACTTATTCATGCAGTATTTATTAGGGGCCTGCTTTGTGGCCAGCGCTGTGGCGGGCTCTGGGGATACAAAAGGTGGATAATACTTGGGCTCGGCCTTTGAGGGGCTTGCATGTTAGGGGGAGGGGGCCAACCTGTCATGAAATGCTGCCAGGAAATTAAAGGGAAAATTTAAGCAGCGTCAGTTCTTGTGTGTCATCAGATGGTCGGCATTTTGCTCTGCGGGCACGGGCGTGTCTCCTTCGTCTGTGCACCCCTGGCTCGTAGCGCCCTGGAGGTGCTAAGCAAACACTGGTCTCGCGACCCTCTGACACCCGTAGAAGTGTACCCTGGACTGCGCCACAGGTTTTGGTGACATGCTTTGGTGGTTTCTTCTGTGTCTGGTTGGCGGCCCTCCGCTTCCTGGCACCCTGTGAGGTGCCCGGGGATTCGGCTGGCCCGGCCTTCTGCACAGATGTTGGGAATCCTGCTTGCCCGCGCTCTAGGCGGCGGAGCGGCAGCGAGGCCTGAGCGGGCGCGAGGGGAAGGGAGGCCTGCAGCGCCCCCGCTGGAGGGAGCCGGCACCACTCGGGCTGCCCGGCTCGCTCGAGCCCGCCCGATCGTCAGAATTTCAATTTACAGTCACAAAAAGAACACAGACACCCTGATTTTCTACAAGTTTCACTTCAAAGGTGTAATAGATTCCTTTTAAGGGATTATAGATGAAGAAAAAAATCCTTCCCTCTTTTCTGTACCACTGGGGCCCTCGCATTGCGATTCGGTCTTACGTAAATAAAGGGAGCTTTAGTCTCATAATTGTGCGGATCACTCATTCCCGCGCTGGGCTGGCTGCTGCCCGGAGCGGGTGCCGCGGGATGGCTGTGGCTGGGCTCCCGCATGCGGACCACGTAGCGCTGCCGCAGAGGAAACGTGCCGCGTGGCTGTGGCAGAGCGAGAGAGGCCAGACTTTCCTCAAGTTTTGCTCTTTTTGCTCTGGACCAGCCATCCTATGAATCAACCGATTGGCTTGGCGGTAGGTCCGGCCGAGCTCATCCTCCCCTAGCCACGTTGCTGTGCCCTTGGTATATACCCTTAGTTAGGGAGCTAGGCGGTATTGGGCGCCTGCACAGTTCAGAGCTCCCGCCTGGCTCGGAGCGCAAGTGGGATGCAAGCTGGCGCCACGGTCGCAGCCCTTGGTCCCACTGCATCTGAGGTCAAGCGGCGACCTCTGGGGCTGGGGGCCCTAAGGCTGGTCTTGGGGAAGGTGTTGGGGGTCTCAGGAGTCTGTGGTCTTTTCCTGCGGCATTAACTCGCCAGAGGATTTTTGCTGCAGAACTTGCGGCTCAGGGTTGGGGACCTGGAGGGAACAGCGGGGTGCTCGCGGTGGTCAACACCCCCGAAGGTGCCCCCTGGAGGAACTGCTGTGGGAGGGGCGCCCCCATCCTTGCGGCAACGGCTGGGCTGCTGGGAGGGGCGGTGGCTGCAGCAGGAGGGGCACTGCGGCGCAGTGGGCGGGCCAGGGGCGGGGCGCCGGTGGGCTCTAAATGTCGGTGCCCACTCGTTTCGAGCTGCCGCGGCCACCAGCACATCCCCGCGCATCCAGGCGGGTGGCGCCTCCGCTGCGGCAACTGCGCCTCGCGCATTGCCGCAGCTCACGCCCCGGTGGCGGTTCGCTGCTTGCCGCGGCCGCGCCGCCCTCGCGGGCTGTGGGCTGCACTCGGCTGTCACCAGCCCCGCACGACTGCGGGTGCTGTGGCGCGCCCTTTGCTCTGGGCCGGTGTGCGGGCGGCATGGGATAAGACGCCACCATGGTGCGCCGAGATCGCCTCCGAAGGTGGGTGCGCTGCGGGAGCGGTGGGGGTGTGGCTGGCTTGGAGCCGCTGTCCCCAAATGGGGTGCGGACTAGAGTGGGACTTTGCCTGTCTGAACTGGGGCTACTAGACCGCGACTCCTGCAGTGGAGGGAAAATCTCTGCAGGGTGGGGGGCTGCATTCCTGTCCTCCGAACCCGATCTACCTGATACTTGGGAGGGGATGTCTCGCCTGCACGCAGAGTGTTCAGAAAGCCAGATCTCCCTGATTGAAGATTTCTAGACCCTGGTATCCCTCAAATGCGATTTAGAATTTCTAGACTCCGGCGCTGCCCTGCACGATTTAGGATTTCTAGACCCTGGTATTGCTCTGGAGTGACTTAGAATTTTTAGACCCTGATGTAATTCGGGATTTTTAGATCTTGGCATCGCCCCGGCTTGATTGAGGATTTCTAAAACCCTCTTTTAAGATAGACCCTGGTATTACTCTTATATAATTTAGAATTTTTAGACTTCGGCATCGCCCCGATGTGATTGAGGATTTTTAGACCTTGGCGTCGCCTTGATGCAATTGAGGATTTTCAGATCCGCCTTGATGCAGTTGAGGATTTTCAGATCCCGGCGTCACCCTGGCACTATTGAGGATTTTTAGACCCCGGCACCCTCTTGGTGCGATTTCGTGGTTCCAGACCCGGGTTTCATTTTGACGAGATTTAGGAATTTTAGAACCCAGCATCGCTTTGGCGTGATTTAAGGTTTCTAGACCTGGGTTTCATCTTAGCATGATTTAGGGTTTTAATGCCCGGATATTACCCTGACACGATTTAAGGATTCTCGAGCCCTGCATCTCCTTGGCGCAGTTTACAATTTTGAGACCTCGGTATCGTAGTGGCGCGATTTAGGATTTCAAGATCTGTGCATTGCGCTGCTGTGATTTAGGATTTGAAGACTGGTGTCGCCGTGGTGTGCATTACTGTTTAGGTGTGATTAGATCTTGCAGTGTCTTATCACGGAGGCGTAAGTATTTTTGAGATATCCGTAACAGGAAGCCAAGTGAGAATGATGTGACCAAAGTCATAAAATTACTCATGAATTTTTTGCATTGGTTTACAAAGTGGTTCATAGTCTCACCACGATGCTGTAAAGCGGGCAGATTTGGTGGTATTAAATGTGTAGTTTCTTTCCCTGTTCACAAGATGACGAAATAAAGGCTCGGAAAGGTTTATTAATTTTCGGAAGATTTGCTCCTGAGGTTTGCTGAGTTTATACTCTTGACTCGTGGCTCATCAAATAATTGAGATTTTGGTCAAAAAAATGTTTAAGACATTTTGCCTACCGACTGCCTGATTGCTTCCCTACTAAAAATTCTAAAATGTTTGTTAGGGGCATTTTTCCTGAAGTAATTAAGACAGAAAACGGCTTCCTGAGGGGTTGCCTCTTTGCGTTCTTAGAGCAGACGAGAAGGAAGGTGTGGAGGGTGGGGGTGTCCAGAAGCTGAGTGTGTCTGTCGTCGTCCCCCCCCCCCCCCCGCCCCCCGAGCTGGGGGAGCCGCTTCTGCTCGCGCCGCTTGCATCCCCTCCCTGGCTCTGCTGAGTCATTGCCCGGTATTCAGCTTCAGGAACCTGTGAATGAATGAGATGAGAAGAATGGGGACAGGAGTGATGAAACGCCAGGTGAAAATGTATGAGCTGAAATCCAGGATAGATAGTGCTGAGAGTGGTCATCTAAACTTCATGCTTTTTTGTCACCTCACCTTTCGTGGAGATAATGCGGATGCTGCCTGCTACTCTTGTGCGGTGAACATTGTGATATAATGATCGTGTTCGGGCACGTTTTCTAATCATTTCTTAATCTTTAGTCTTTCTACCTTGAAAGACAGAATCAAATCACTGGGTGGGTTTTATGGAGATGTACTTAGGAGGGGAAAAAAAAGACTGCCCTGGTGACGCCTTAAAAATAGGCAGAGGAGCTGAGATTCTCGAAGGGATGTGAAACAGGCTTACTTTTTATTTTTTAACTCTTAAAATATTTTGAGTTGGATTTAGTTAGGGATTGTGGCCAGATTGCAGGTAATTTGGTAGAAGGGTGTGTGTACAGATACAAAGCCATTTCCACCAGAGCTTTGACAATTAATTCCCTGTATTTATAGTTCTGTGTTCTTGGTAACTGTTATTTGAGTTCTAAAGGTATTTCCATTTTGGCTATTTTTGAGAGAACTTCCATCCTATTGATAATTCTTTCCCTGGTAACCATCAGGACTCATAAGCTAGAGACAGAGAGAACTGTTTCTATTCCTGTTTAGCACTTGTTGTCATTGTGGATGAATTGATCTGGACCTTCGAAGTCCTGGGCGTGGGAAGGTTGTGTGTGCCAATTGGTACTCTCTTCCCCCTGACAAAATCAGTTTCCAAATGCGCTGCAAGGTGGAGAGGAGCGGGCCTCCGAAGACTTAAATAAATGTGCGCTTCCTCGAGAGTCTGCTAAGAAAAACAGGAATATAATCTGCTGCCCTGACCTCTCAAGAGATTAGATATTCAGGGTCATGACAAAGCTGCTTATGTGGGAATATACAGCGCACCTATCTTCCTACGTTCACAGACTCTCCACCCCAAGCAGCGTCTCAGCACGAATCCAGAGTAGAACGAAACTGGGCTTCACTGGGGTCAGAGTTGATAAATATAAAATCAAGAGCAGCTCTCTGCTTCAGACATGTGTTGTTACTAAGTATGTTTTTTAAAAAACGAGTTTTTTTTAAAAAAGTGTATCTATGTAAAACATTTGACTGGGGGGGGCAGTGGGTAGGTGGTAGAGCTTTTAGAGTAAGTATGAGGGGACCCCCATCCTCATAGAGAACCTTGATAAAAGCCAATGCAGTTCCTTAAGCAACTTATCTTCCTTTTATTTTATATAAAACCTCTATAGAAGGTCTTGCAAAGAGTACATGGGGAGGGGCTGCGGGATTAAAGTGGGGAGAAGATTACATATGAAAAGAATACTTTTTCCTTAGAATGGTGAGTGAATAAGGCGATCGCCCTGTCAGGCAGGGCGTACTTACATTCTTCTCGGTAAATTTCCTGCCCTGGTTGACATGGAAGACAAGGTAGTCACCACGCAGTACAGAATTTTACCAGTTTGGGGCTTGTAGACGCATGTACACTGTCACCCGACTGCTTACCTCAGGGGTCTCTGATTTTCCTGCAGGATGAGGGAGTGGTGGGTCCAGGTGGGGCTCCTGGCTGTGCCCCTGCTGGCAGCCTATCTGCACATCCCGCCCCCCCAGCTTTCCCCAGCTCTTCACTCATGGAAATCATCAGGCAAATTTTTTACTTACAAGGGACTGCGCATCTTCTATCAAGGTAAGAACACTCTGTGCGTAAAGGGCCCCGGGTCCCACTGAGCTACTTATTTTGCGTCCATTGGTCTCTGTTGCCCCTCAGGGATGGAGGGAAAACCCTCCTTTTTCTGTGCAGCATCCATTTGAAGGAATGGACTAATCCCCCTCTTTGGCTTGATGGCAAAGAAACTCCAAGAAAATGCTGGCAGGGTGAGGGTGGTGGAATTGAGATTCCAGTCTCCATATACTGGCTTGTTAGTATAATTTTTCTTTGTAGCCGGACTTGAATTGATAGCTAGTGCTGGCTTTCTTTTTTTGAGCGCCCCTAGTGTTGGGTAATATAAACCATTGCTTCTGTCCACCGCCGCCCCTGCCCCCCCATCCCTGACTGCATTTTATTTTCTTTATAACTTATTTGATATATGGATAGCTAAATATGATTTGAAGTCTTAGACCTTTGTATAATTAATTTGCTAATAATTACTGTTATGACTGCTACTTATCTATTACCTTATGCTTGGCATTGAATTATATTTTCAATCTTCATTATTTCATTTAATCTTTACAACAGTTTTTGGAGGTAGGTGCTATTCACCTCATTTTATAGGTAAAGAAACTGAGAAATGAGCTTGGAAAAGATTTCTTTTGGGCGGGGGTCAAGAGCAATAACGAAAAATGTTTGTCATAAACCGTTTTTCATTATTGCTCCTGACCTCCTCCCATTTGCTGTATTCAATTAAAAGTAAGTATACAATTTTCTTTCATGTTGGTTACTTAGGTTGTTTCCAGTTTTTTTTTTAATGTTTTAAATAGTGTTTATAGGAAATCTTCAATATGTGTTGGTTTTTTCCCTCATTTTTTTCAAACTGTACTAATTGTAAATGAAATGATTTATTTGCATGGATTCTTGAGACTAAGACTCCTAGGCTAAAGTATATAAATTTTTACATTGCTTCTAACAAAATTATTTTTCTAAGCCTTTCTTATGCCACTGGCAGTGTACGAATCTATCAGTTTTAATTTAATACTATTAGCAAGGCTATTTACTGTTTAAATGTTTGACTAATTTAAAAGATGTTTACACATGCAAAATATTCATGTTTATGTTGATTAACCCTTTTTATAACTGTTAGACTTTTGTCATAGTTGAACATTATGCTTTTAATATTTGATTTGAGTCTCCTCTGTGGGACAAATGGCATAAACTGAGGTGCACACCGGGCTGAGGAAGAGTAACTATATTTTAGAGAATTTTTGTGATGATATTAAAAATAAGGTACAAAGAATCTGTAGTATCTAAGTTTCGACAGTATACTTGAAACTGTCAAACTTCATTGTGGAAAAACAATTTGCATATTAATGGTACAGAATAAGGGGAGAAGTGGGAAAATAGTTAGAAATCTGGGTTAAAGTAAGCAGTCTGCCTTCAAGTATTTTCGTATAAGGTGTGCTATTTAAATTTAAAAAAACTGAAGTACAGTTTATTTACATTATTTTAGTTTCAGGTGTAGAACATTAGTCGATATTTTTATAGATTATACTCCATCTAAAGTTATTATAAAATATCAGCTATATTTATAATGTTTAAATATGTAGAATAAAAGAAAATAAAGCATCAAGTGCCTGTTCTTACCTAAAACAATAAGATTGCATTTGAAAAAGAAATGTATTAATTTCCTTAATTTGGTGAGGGTTTATTGTCCTTTATATCAGATTACTTAGACTTTCATATCCTAAGGTTATTTTCATAGAGACTTGGCCTAACTGATCTGTTCCTTCTTCCCAGACTCTGTGGGTGTGGTGGGAAGTCCGGAGATAGTCGTGCTTTTACACGGCTTTCCAACGTCCAGCTATGATTGGTACAAGGTAATGAAATCAGACTTCTAGGTCCTACTATACCTTTAAAAATCCAGAATCAAGGATTTTGTTGTCAGCACTGGAAAGCTCTTGCATATTTGAATTGCTTAATAAAATTGGATTAAATGTAGAACTGTTTCTCATTTACCGTAAGGGAGTAAAAAAAATCTTTGGCAATCTGAGAGGGATCATTGCCAAGTTAAAAAATGCTGGAGTTCCTCCTTCAATGGAGATTAATTATTAGGAATAAAGCACTTTCCAAGAGGATCATCTGTGGGCTTGTGGTGGTTTCATGAGATTTTTTCCTTTATCAAAATCTGTTTGTTAAACTGAGATAGGTTAAGCTGCTGTAGATTGGAGAAGACGAGGAGCAGGATTAGAAAGACCAAACCATCCCTTTCTTTCTTGTAGATCTGGGAAGGTCTGACCCTTAGGTTTCATCGAGTGATTGCCCTCGATTTCCTAGGCTTCGGCTTCAGTGACAAACCGGTAAGCGGTGTGGAAATGGGAAAGTGTTGGAGGGGGGCTCAGGTTGGCAGCCGACCGGCCCCCGTGACTTCATCCTGTGTATCTGGGCTCTCCTTCCCTAGAGGCCGCATCACTATTCCATATTCGAGCAGGCCAGCATCGTGGAGGCGCTTCTTCGGCATCTGGGGCTCCAGAACCGCAGGATCAACCTGTTGTCTCACGACTACGGCGATATCGTTGCTCAGGAGCTGCTCTATAGGTCAGTGAAGCCATGAGTTCTGTGCAGCTCACAGGCGTCACTCATTTAAGAAGGGAGAAGTGCATCGTTCTGGGTTCTTTCTGGCCTTTTTCCCTCTTGGGCTTTTATCTGCAGCTGCTGCATTGGTGTGAGTCCACTCAGTTCGCTGTGTCTCCTCCCCCTTCTCCAGGTTCAAGCAGAATCGATCTGGTCGGCTTACCATCAAGAGTCTCTGTCTGTCAAATGGAGGTAATTGCCTTGGAGGTGGGTGGGAAGCGAGACGTAGCCTAGAAGGGCTGCATGTAGCTATGGCAGTGCCGTCTAAGCGGCCATCTACTGGGACTGCAGACAGACCCAGACATGCAGCAGAGTTTTAGCTCTTGTCCGTGAACCACTTTGGAGGTCTGATGGGATTTACTGATCCATTCTCAGAGTAATGTTTTTAAATAGAGAAAATAAGATTATAAAGGAAACCGATTATATTGATATAAATTAATAAAAAGCTGTGTTATAGTAAGATGTGCTTCTTTTAAAATGTATTTAACACATTTTCCAGCAAGATCTCGTGGCGGGTCTGGTAACAACTGTGATTCAAAGTAATGGGGAGTGCAGATGCTATTTCCCAATCTCTGCACCAACTGCAGTGGGTTCTACAGACATGTGCGATGAAGTCACAGGTGCTTCTGATACCACTGTGGTTTGTTTCATAAACTCTCAGTTCATAGCAATGCCAAATTTCAGTTGGAAATTTGTGATACCTTGATTAGACCTTTTAGAGATACTTCTTTGCCTGCCATTGAGCCTGGCTTGTAAACCCGTGAATATCCAATGCATATCCAAGTGTCCCCTGAATACCTTAAGGGCTGTTTGTTCCTTTGTAGGTATCACTCACAGCATTTTCCTACTGGCTCTGGGAAAAAAATGGAAACGGAAAAATTCTAGTTTTTTTTTTTTTGCCATACTCTGGCATGTGGGAGTTCCTGCGCTGATGACTGAATCCGTGCCACAGCAGTGACAACACTGGGTGCTTAACCCACTGAGCCACCAGGGAACTCCTCTGGGTTTTTTAAAGAGCTACACTTCCTAAGAAATCTATAGTTTTCCAGAGTTCCCATTGTGGCTCAGTGGGTTAAGGACCTGACATTGTCTCTGTGAGGATGCAGGTTTGATCCCTGGCCTTGCTCAGTGGGCTAAGGATCCAGCATTGCCACAAGTTACAGTGTAGGTCACAGATGCAGCTAGGATCTGGTATTTCTGTGGCTGTAGCATAGGCCTCAACTGCAGCTCTGATTCAGCCCCTGGCCTGGGAACTTACATTTGCCACAGCAGGTATGGCTGTAAGAAGAAAAAAAAAAATCTCTGGTTTCCTTTGCAGCCTGAATCATTAACGACACTACGTATTCTGAGGAATGGGTAGAAATGCTTAGGGGTGTCAGGGTCTAGTCATCAGCCATGTGATGACCATGATACAACTTTCCTTTTTTTTCTACAATGGGGACAGTAATCCCAGCGAGATAGAATTTGACCTGGTAAACACAGCAATTCCCTGGAGAAGTAATAAATGATGGTACTAAGTTTTTTATCTATAATTCAGTTTTTGGCAGTAAAAGCCCCTAAGGTGACTAACAGAGTGAAAAGTCTCAAATAATGGGCCTATGTTTGGCCTAAAATTGTTGGCGAATGACTAACATAAGTCTCTTTTACTAAAGGTATATTTCCTGAGACTCACCGTCCCCTCCTTCTCCAAAAGGTTGGTTACTCCACTGACTAGATCTTTAGTTTTTAGGATGTATACTGACTTAAATAATGCTGGGACCTTTACAAGGGCCGTACCTGCTGTCCTGGGCTGTAGTTAAAATTCATTTCCTCATAAATTTATGTTAATGAAGTTAATGTTTTCCTTCTTACGCAAATAAAGTGGTACAAGTGGCCAAACAAAGCCTTACTTCTGAAATTGACACCAACAAGTATTTAGAGAAATACAGCTATTTAAAGATTTCTGTCATTAGCATGATGTTTTAACAAATTGGGATCCTAGTCTAAACTCGAATGTATCAGCTAAAAGTCTTTGGGGTTCAGCGAAGTGCAGAATGTAGTCTGAAAGGGAACCAGAAGCAGATTTGTCTTTTATGAGAGTAGAACGTAGGTGGGCAAAACAAAAAACCACAAGCCAGTGACCAAACCCTTTCAGAAGATTTGGTTAATGTCCTTTTTAAGTCCCTAGTATAAAACCTTTTGTCCTGGCTTGTTGTCTCCTGTCTTTGGCATCTTGATTTTTTTTGCCTGTACACCTGCAGCTTCTCAAAGATGGAGGCGTGCTGTCACCCATCCTCACACGACTGATGAACTTCTTCGTGTTCTCTCGGGGGTAAGTCATTGTCAAAGACTGATTCACTGTGGTCTGGGGACAATGTAGTGAAACGGTGCTGTGATTAAAATTCTGGGCCAAATCTAAGGCTTTGAAAGGTTAAAGTTTCAAAGGTGTTGACCACTTACTTGCCAGGAAAGTAGAAGGAATTCATGCACCAGTCAAGGGTTGAACATACTCCACCTGAGGTTCCAATTATATTTGCTGTACTGAGTTCTTCTCACCCTTATTTTCCTGCTTTTTTGACTCATGCAGTCTCACCCCAGTCTTTGGGCCATACACCCGACCCTCTGAGAGTGAGCTGTGGGACATGTGGGCAGGAATACGCAACAATGACGGGAACTTGGTCATCGACAGGTAAGGAATAGCCCTTTGCTTTGGTTTCCAGAGAGGCTTTTTTTGGAAAGTGGGGAAAGATGTGGGATCATATATTCTGTTTGTTGCTGGCTCACTTCCTCTCACAGGAAGATTTGGTTATGACAAACCACCAGAGCAACCCAAAAAGTCACAGTCTGTACTTTCTAAGAAAGAAATTGAGAATAGAGTGGGCTCTAAGCCTAAGCCATTTGGCACAAAGTTTGGTGGATAAACAGGTGCAAATTCTAATGCTAATTCTGTCTGTAACTAATTGACTTCGGTAAATCCATCTTTGTCAGTAGTAAAAGCTGCATGATATCTAATCGTAACTGTGAAAGGCACCCAGTGCCTCTCTCAAAGTACAAATCACTTCCTTTTTCATCTTTTTCTGTAGCAACAGGGACTAATAAGAGGGATTTCTCAATTTTTTTTTTTTTTTTTTTTTTTTTTTAGGGCCACACCTGCTGCATATGGAGGTTCCCAGCTAGGGGTCTAATTGGAGCTGTTGCTGCTGGCCTACTCCAGGGCCACAGCAGTGCCACGTCTGAGCCACGTCCGTGACCTACACCACAGCTCACGGCCACACTGGATCCTTAATCCACTAAGCGAGGCCAGGGATTGAACCTGAAACCTCATGGTTCCTAGTCAGATTTGTTTCCACTGCACCATGACAGGAACTCCGGATTTCTCCATCTTGTGCAAAGAATTCCCATGCCTTGGTTCAAATGACAACACAGCCACTTTCACAGAGGGACCTAGTATATCCCTGACTGCTTGAGATAAGGCCCTGTCTTTTTTGCCAGCTGGGTCAATGTAGCTTCCAGGGTTTTAACTGATGGCTTTGTTGGGACTTATAAGGGCAAGAGAGCCATTTCTCCCTCCCATCCCTAACTCCCACGGCAATCGTGAAGACATTTTAATGTAAAAAATTAAAAAAACAAAACAAAACACCCTCTTTTAAAATTCCCTTGTACTTTCAAAAAAGTAAATACCCTTTTTAAGAGGCAGAATTTGAAGTTCACAAAAATAACTGTCCTGGAGTTTCCAGGCAGAATAATTAGAATACATGAGTTTGAATTCTGAGATGTAGCTCTGCCATCTTACACTCTAGGAAGAGGAATCCTCTGTTTTATCTTTGGTCAGATGAAATGCAGAGAATGAAAAGCCCATGAGCTTCTACACGGAGAATTTTAGAAGTAGATGTCAGTTCAGAGGTCAGAGAGTTCAGTCCTCTGAGTCTAAAGATGGGGAAACTGAGGTGATGTGTGTGTTATTAACAACTTTTGAGTCACAGAGCTAGTTAGTGATGGAGCCAGAATCAGAACTTCAGACCCAGACTTCAGTCATACATAATCCAGAGTAACAGCCAGCCCTCCTAGATCTCATTCCCTGCTTAAGAAACACAACCAACCATTAATTCTTACACGGACAGTGGGCATGATCCCTGCTGTAGCTACACGGTGGTGAATTCTAGAGGTTGACAGAAACGCTAAGTTAAGTGGGCCCTTCCCAGGGTGCCATGCTGCTTCTGGATTAAGAAAACCTAGATTGTGTTCCTTGTGGTTCCTGTCAGGCCTTTGCATTCCTATGACAGAACTTTCTTGTTTGACTCTTGCTGACTTAATCTGTTGAACAGTCTCTTGCAGTACATCAACCAGAGGAAGAAGTTTAGAAGACGCTGGGTGGGAGCTCTGGCCTCTGTATCTATTCCCAGTGAGTTATTTTGCTATTACCTCTTGACAGGAAAACTGAGGGACTATGGGGTTAAAATAATTGCTAGGCTTAGCAAATAAAGATACATAATACCCAGCTAAATTTGTATTTCAGATAAACAACAAATATATATTTAGGATAAGTACATGGTGTGCAATATTTAAGACATACTGAAAAATCATTTACCTGAAATTCAAATGTAACGGGCCATCCTTTTTTTTAAATCTGGCATCCCTGCTCTCAACATCTGGATCACCAGTGACCTGTGTTGTAGAGCAGGTATATAAACATGAGATCCTATTGCAAACGGAGTTATTAGTATGTGTCAAGACCAGTTTCTGTGCTGTGCATTGTCACTGGCTGCATATTCAGTGCTGAAATGCTGGGACAGCAGGTTCTTTAGATTACTCATCAAGAGGCTATAAATTAAATCAACCATAGTTGATTTAAATTTTTTTGCCTTTTTTAGGGCAGCTTATGGAGGTTTCCAGGCTAAGGGTCAAATCAGAGCTATAGCTGCCGACCTGTGCCACAGCCACAGCAACTCAGGATCTGAGCCACGTCTGCGACCTACACCACAGCTCACGGCAATGCTGGATCCTTAACCCACTGAGCGAGGCCAGTGATTAAACCCGCGTCCTCATGGTTCCTAGTCAGATTCGTTTCTACTGAGCCACAGGGGAACTCCTATCACTTGAATTTAAAAAGTTAAAAATAAATAAATAAATAAATAAAATGCTCAGCTCAGGAAAAAAAAAGAGGCTATAGGTGGTCTCTGCTCATTTGGGTCTTCATTCTTACAGATTTAAAAAGAAATTCAGTGCACTATCTCACACAGAGTAATTAGTGCTCAAGATATCACTGGTTGATTTCCAGTATCAAGGGTCAGTTATAACTGAAGAGAGAGACTTAAAGAAGGAATGTTGGGAACGAGGCTCTTATTCCTTTTGGCCCAGGGCACAGAAGAAGTGGAGGAGGGACTAGATTAATTAATGGCTCTTTATAGGAGAAAAGGTCCTACATGGACTATGTTTTAGGCTTATTCCCCTGAGTTCTTTGTAACTTATTGAAAGAAGCTAGGTTTTCTACTATAAAAAATTATTTACAGAAAATCTTTTTTTTTGAAGGGTGGTTAATTTTTGGTTGGGAGCAGGAGAATAGATGTGAGAGCTGTTAATAATTCATTTCTCCTCCCTTTCCCAGTTCATTTTATCTATGGGCCCTTGGATCCAGTGAATCCCTACCCAGAGTTTTTGGAGCTGTACAGGTGAGTCTCCCTCAGGGGTCTTTGTTTCCCTCAAACCTTATCCCGACAGTGGTGAACAGTCCTCGTCCCTCAGCCCTGCTAAGGGCTATGGCTCTAGCCTCTGCCTCTGCCCTCTTGGCTGTTCACCTAGGAAACACATAATAAAAGGATGAGTTGGGGAATCTTACTGTCACATAATGTAAAGATCAAGAAACTCAGTTCTGCAGTCTGGGTTTATACAGTCTGTGCACTATCATGGTTACTACGTATTCCGAGAGGTACAGGTAAGAAAAAGCTATCATGTGAACCAAGGAATGGAAGTGGATATGTTTTAAGAAATGTTTGCTTTAGTCTGATTGTAAAGTGAACTCATCAGCCTCAGCTAAGGAGACTGCAAGGGGGGACGAGCAGTGGGAAAGGGCCTTCTCAGCTTGTTATTCTTTCTAGGTCCGTACTCCGCAGGTGTCAGAATATGAGCTCTTGACTGACTGTGTCACCTAAGTGTTCCCAACCTTCCCATGGCCTAGGAGACACAACCTAGGAGTAAATGGCTTGCATTTAGGTTTAAACAAAATACTCTCTCTCATCTCCTCAGGTTATTTAAGCATGGTCTTTTGCTATCTTTCCTTGGACAGTGAGTTGCTGAGTGGCTCACACTTCCCTAAGGAGCTGGAGGTCATCCTGCTCTGACATGTGTTGCATACGTGCTATAGTTTCAAGTTGTTGTCTGTTGTGAATACAAACATTGAAAAACTCATCCGTATACGCCATAAATAGAACTGGCAAGTTTATCTGCCTAAGCTACAATTCCAGAGTAGCAGGTGAATAAGCTCTTGGTTGGTTCTTTCCAGTGTGGTGCGTCTGCAGGGGCGTGTACGAGGAGGGCTGCCCACTGGCTTAGATCCCTCCCCTGCCTCCAGCCTCAAGTTCACCTACATGCTGTTCTCTTCCACTAGGAAAACGCTGCCGCGGTCCACAGTGTCGATTCTGGATGACCACATTAGCCACTATCCACAGCTAGAGGATCCCATGGGCTTCTTGAATGCATATATGGGCTTCATCAACTCCTTCTGAGCTGGAAAGAGTAGCCTCCCTGTATTACTGCCCCTGTTCCCTTATCTATTGTGTATTCCACTTAGGAAGACATGCCCAAAAGAGGTCCTGGCCACCGAACACTCTCTCTCACAAAAGTCCACCTGACTCACGCTGGTGAACAGCATATAGTAAAAAGCCAGCATAAGCTCTAAGGGGGACCTGACAGTCCACCTCCCATTCCTTTGACATTTGCTCAAGTGGCTGGACTTGCGGTAGCCTTGGTGTTGTTAGGAAATTCTGATGAGCGCTCCTATTCACTGATGCAGAAAGACATTTTTGCATAGTCTTTGAAACGCTTCTCTGGACTTTTGTGAAATATTTAGAAATGCTAATTTCTGTCCCAACCCTGACTGGAGTCACCTATGGCAAAGAAGGAGGAGGTGCCGCCCTCACCCCTCCTTGAGGGGCTGTAAGTTCTCTAAGTGACACACAGCTTCAAGTGAGAGTGATTCTCCCTTGTCGTAACTTTGGATTTAGTTTCATTAGCTGCTTCTAACTGTAGACATTTTGTTAGATTTTGGTTTTAATAATGCAGTATTTTAAGTATACGTTAAGACTGTGCTTTACCTACATGTATGATATATGTGTATTTTATAAGGATACTAAACCGGCAGACACTTACTCTGGTAGAATAGTTTAACCTTATTAAACATTTTTCATTTCTGAATAAACTGAACTAAATCCAAACTAATTACAGAATTTCCTAAAAATCACAGGCCATTAAGGACAGGAGCATTCGTGCCAGAGATTTACTGTTATTTGCTGTTAGAAGCGATCTTTGCAGCTAATAACAGTCGCACTCTTCATACCTCGGTGCTTAGAAGCATGTCCCTCCTGAGCTCAAGCCGAGAGGAGGGATCGCTGTACAGTCCACGTTCCCAGGCCGAATGTACACTGATGGCTTAACTTCTTGTTGGTTGTCCCAGAGAGGGTTCCTCATGTAGCTCAGCAATTCCTGTACTTTACAGACAGGAAAGTTCCAGAAACCCTGAGAACAAAGTCTGAAAGGCCTAGGAGCAAATGGTGCTGAATACTTTTTTTTTAAGCTACAGTTTCATTGTCTCAGTTAAAACAAGAGTATTAAGTGGTAATTTTAAATTCTTTTTTTTTTTTATTAGCAACTTCAAGTATAACAACGGAAACTGGAATAAGTGTTTATTTTCTATGAATAAAAACGAATTTTGACAAAAGTGGACTCTGGCTCCCCCTCCCCCACCACCCCTCTGGGATAAAAGCTTTCCAACATTGCCAGGAGCTTTCAGCTACACAGTAAATTAAAGAATATAATGAAGTTAAGCAGCTGGGTATAGGATATTATTTGATTTTCAAGATCACCCAAAGCTGTACTATCATACCAAAGCTGACCAAGTATAATCAAAAGAAAAGGGAACAACAACAAAAAGACATGCTCAAGGACAGATATGCTTGATCTGCTGGCTCAGGGCCAAATATTTAATTTGCTTTTCCAAAGTGATTAATCTTTAAAATTATGATTCTGGGAAATTCATGCTGCTAGCCCGAAAGCCCCCTGACAGTGAAGGGTGCATCAAGTTCATCTCACCCAGTAAAGACCTTATCCGACAGAAGCCAAGATAACATCTACAGGTGTTCCCTCTTTGCTTCTGACAGTCACCTGCATGGTCACCCCATCTGCTAAGGCCAGCCTGGACCTCACCAATAAATCACAGCCACCTCTGTATACACCTGAGGGGAAAACAAGTGAGGAGAACCATGTTAAGAACTCAAAAAAAGCCCCAAATAACAAAATGTATCATGCTCTGCCTGCATCTCCTTTCTATTACTTTAGTTTAGCTTTTCTAGAGATTTGTGATTATGGTGGGAATTGAATTCTACATATAAATTCTAAATAATTTTTTATATTCCCATAATACCAGGTACATAGAAGGTATTTGATAATAGGGATAAGGAGTAATTAAAGGGCATGAGCAATTGGTATCTGTCTGTAGGAAAGAATTAAGTGTTTGGGGCCAAATATACAGCTTAAAAGAACAATCCAAGAGTAGTATGCAAATTAAACTGCTAAAACGAATTACTCATTTTGATGAGGCTTCAACTGTAACTCATGTGATGGGACAATGCGACAGGAGCAGGGGGTGAGATGCCCATGTGCGTCCCTTCCTGTCGTATTTTGCAACAAAATTAGGGGGAAATCAGATGAAAGTTTCTTACCTGCCAAATAGAGGGCATGGGAATTCTTGTTCTCAGGTACTTTGTCTGACCTCTCGCATGGCTGCATGCCCAGAAATGTGATGATGTTGCTGACAGCTTCTGTGTTGAGAAGATTGATGCAACAGTATCAGGGAAGGTCAGCTAGGGATCTGCCTCTGCGCTGGTTTGTGCTGGGAGCTGGGGGTGCATGGGGCTGGCGGCAGTGTGTGGCCGGGGGCTACCAGACTGGAAAGCGGCTGACTGAATCCGATGATGCTGACAGGGTTCTAGCCTTTTAAGGGATACAGTTTACGAGGTGTTTAAAGAGAAGGGAGTCCTTCTGGGAAAACAAATCTGCCTACTGGGTATTAGAGTGCTACCAGGCTCACCTTCAAGAGTTTTGGTAGAACTGAGGGCAAAGGTCTCCTCTTTCTCAAAGGTGTCTCCCACCTCTTCCCAGGCAGCAGCAAAGTTAGGCTTCAGGACCTTCTGAATGTGGTCAGACACAGTCACTTCAAGATCTTCTAGCTAATGGGTAACAGGCAGGGTCAGAAAATGAAGGTCCTTTCAGTACCAAACAAAGGTGCGGACTAGTTAATTTGGTTTTATCATCCTGTGTTACATCCTTTGCTGGAGCCTAGGGAAAACTCTACTACCAAACTAGTTTATGTTCTGTAGTGTGGGTAAGTCTAGCAAAGGAAACCAACAAACAGGTCATCTGGCAGGAGCTCTCCTGAGATCAACATCTGTAGCCCTGGGGTGCAGAGCCGTCGTGCTGCCACGTTAACCATGGAGTTCAGGCCGTACAGGGCCTTTGGAACTTTGAATTCACTAACAGGCAGGTATTTTTAAGACTTGCCCCGCATTCTGTGAACGCTTTTCAGTCCATGATGTGGCTGCATAATAAGCAAACTAAAAGCTGCTGAACAACAATCAAAAAACGCCCAAATCCCAATACTTTCAATTATTTTCAGCCCTTAATTATCCCTATTATAAATCGATTACAAAGGGTGAATTTCGTTTTCATCAGCCAGGAAGTGGTAAATCCCAGTTCTTTTTGGCCTGATACACTCGCATCGCAGAGGAGGATTAGCCCTGGTCCTCCTCAGCTCTAATCTGTGCGAGACGGATAAAATCCCATGGGTTCACGTCGAATGTTCATAGAACAATGTTCTCTCCAGACGGGAGTCACTGAGTGGTGCTAAGGGTCAAGGTGAGTCTGTGCAGGGGAGACTCACCACGTACTCATCATCATACCCCTCCTCAGCTGGCACCCCTGTGTCAGGGTCGCAGTCCCGGACAGTGAACTTCATGGTGCAGCTAAAGGTGCCTGCGGCTGGGGGAGAAAGAGCAGGGGAGCCTGTGTCAGAGGACAGCACAGGCAGTTTCCATCAGTGACCTGGGGCCGAGGCAGTGGTGGTACCGTGGCTGGCATGCTGCCTTCCATCACCGCCTAGGAAGCCCCATCTGCCCTGGGCTCTGTGTTCTGAATTATCAAGCAAAATACATGGAGGCCATTTTCCAGGGTTGTAGTTCTTGAAAGAAGCCTTTAGGCTGGACTTGAAAAATCTCCCTACTGCAAGTCAGAATAATACAGAAAAGACATCATGGGCAAAACTCCGTTTTCATATTCAGATTAGGAGAGCAGGGGGTTTAGCTCAGTGGTAGAGCATCTGACCACAGATTAGGGGAGCAGCAGGGAAGATACTTTCTAAGTGGCTTTTTGCCAGGCCTGTCAAAACATTAAGAACCACTACTTTAGGAGCTGACAAAGCATAAAGTATGCATGGTGAAAAGCATGCAGTTCATTAATGCTGACCAAACCCATCAGAGTCTCAATGTCTTTACAGGTATTCTCACAATATCTGTAGACTGTGGACCAACAATGGGTCACAGGTCACTAGAATGAACTTGCTTTTTGTCAACTTTCAACCTACAGCGAGTAAGTCAGTAATGAAGTTCTGCCTCACATCAGAAAAGCAAGCGGGCAGCTCTGTGTTTTGAGATAATGACAGACGTAATAAGAAATGAAGGAAAATGAAGCCTTGATAAAGGAAACAGGATTTTCTGACCTGTTTGAAGGAGATTATTAATCATGGATGAAAGAAAGGCACTTAGGGTCTAATTCATGGTCTGGAAAAGGCTTATTGGTTTTAAAAAAATATATGAAACTGTGGAGTTAGAAAGTTACTTGGGGGTCAGGCAAAGACAGGAAAGAACAGATAGAGATGTAAAGACCATTATGGCAGGTTGGACAGTGGGACTTTCATTTGCTCACGCTTGACTTGAAACTCCCTCCCCTCCATCCAAAATTGTAGAACATGTCAGTACCTTTACAATGTAAAGGTATAAATGAAGGTACCAGACCCTTAGATAAAAAGATGACTGAGACATGACCTCTTTCCCAACAGCTGATTGTCTGGGAGCCGAATAAGAGAGAGAGAAGGAGGGAGGGAGGGAGAGACAGAGACAGAGAGATCGATCTACCTATATATTCCTATGACATTACAATTCAATATTATAGTTTCTTTAATACAAATTTTAATAGAGTGCTGTGGGAGTGCAGGGTTAACAACAGCCTGAGAAAATCATAAAAAAATTTGAAAGGATGTCACAATTTAATTGGATCTCAAAAGATGCAAAAGAACTTTGGCAAGCAGAGAAAGGTACACAAGTTAAAGGACAGAGGCCAGAAAGGCCATGGTGTAATTTAAAGCAGTTAAAGAGATGCTAATATATAGATGCTGAGAGGAGAATGTGTATAGGAACGAATTTCAAATGAAGGCGATGAGATATTTTTGAGCAGCTCTGGTGAGCTGAGAGGCAGTCGAGAGACTGAAACGTTAGAGATCATTAAAGCCGCAGTAGGAATCCTATGAAGAACAGGTCTGACCTCAGAGAGCAAATGAACTGACTGGAGTGTACTGAAAAACAGGCAACGGGGACGGGCTGCCCCATATGGGACAGAATGTACCTATCAAGATGACAGAATCTTTTTCAGTGCAGTAGGGGGTTGATAAAAGAATGATTTGGGTTACATTAAGGTGGGGTTTTCTGCAGGAGGACAGGGGGAGGAGGAAGAAAGAAGTGGAAATGAATGCAAACCCTAATGGGTATTTTTTAACAATGAAAGACAACGGGATGATGGTCGGGACAAAGGTCATGATCAAATACAAGTGGAGAAGGGGGACAGAGGCTGAGTGATCAGAGATGATAAGAACCCTGGTTTGTTCATGGAAGCTACAGACAAATGAGGAAAAGGAATAAGGACAGATCATCAGCCACAGGGGTGGATCACAGACTGGGCGAACTGGGTGCATTTTATGTTTAAGTAAAGACAGAAGACACTTATGTGTGAGTCGGTGAGGAGGAGGGATGGATTAAGGAAGCACAGAGTAATGGTATTAATAGAGATGATGTTCCTGAAACTTCTGTGGCAAATTTTCAGTTACATGGCTTGGTTCATACAGCGAGAGGTTATAGGGACCCTAAGGCCATTGGCAGCAACCTCCCAGTGTTGTGACAGAGGATGACTGAGACTGGGAGGTGAGGAGAGGGGCGGAGAGAGCTGTTCAGAGCAAGAGAGCACTAAGTCCACTGCCAGAACATACACACGAGAGCTTCCTGAGCAAAGCAAGGCAGAAAACCAAGGGAACAAGAGGAGGAATGCCCTGGAGATCGACATTTAAGTTGTTCTTAGAAATGAGGCTTGGTTTGTGAGGACTGACTGAAAATTGGAGAAGAACTACTGAGGAAATTCTATGGGTTTGAGGAAAAACCCAAACCCACGGAATCAGAGAAAAAAAGATGGATGCCAGAAGCTAAGAAAGGGGTGCGCTGTGGGAATGAGGCTGGGGTGCAGCCGTGCAAAGAGGGAAATCTGGTAAGGAGCTGCCAGGTCTCAACCACTGGAGTGAAGACTGACTAAAGAAGTGGGGTCATAAGAAAGTTCCAGCAAGTTTTGCTGGAATAACAGTTACAGAAAAGGATGTGGTCAGTGTGGCAAAAGATCAGAGAGAGGGCAGGAGGGACAGGCCTGAAACACAGGCTCCCTGCAGGTCTGGACCGAAAGGAGAAGGAATGGATGCAGTACAGCGTATGGGAAGTCAAGGCAGATGAAAGCTAGGTGAGCAGTGCCAAAAATGAGGAGTATGTGGCTCCTGGGGAAAATGCTACACACGTGGCAGGTGGGATGCTGAAGATAAGGTTTTTTTCTAGAACAAATATGGGGAGAAAGAAGAAAGGTACAGAAAAGCAAGACTAAAGTTGCCCTCAGACAGAAAGGAGCCACTAAGGAATGAGACATTAACTGGAAGGATAAGGCAGCATTCCTGGGCCAAAAGTCCTGATGGAATAAAAGAAAGAAAAAAGGTTGGAGGCAAAGAAAAGGAAATACTGTACAGTGGCGAGCATATAAGACAGAGCAAATGTGGCATAAAGGCTTTGCATGGGGAATCTTGTCAGCTCAGAACAGTCTTAACTGGTCCCACTTGGATGTAAAGACCTTCTAGCTCTGAGCAGTTTCCAGGCAGTGTGAGGGGCGAGGACCTGAGTGGGAGGCAGTAGGAGATGAGCTCTTGAAACACCTGTTTGGAAGGAAATTGCTAAGGTACTTGAGTGATAGGAAAGTTTATAAGGAAGTTGCTGATAAAAACTTCTGGCTGGCAACTTTAGACATATTGGGTTTGACTCCTTAGAGGGCATGAGTAGATAGTTTGGCCACAGAACAGATTATTGTATTAGATGGGGAATGGGTGAAGATTTGGAGGGAAATGCATCTGAAGAGCAGTGTCTTGCATCCTTTCCTTCTGCAGACAGATGGGAAATGAAAGGGTGCTGGGCAGCTAAGATACTGCAGACTGCTGCAAGGTGCAGAGGGTACACTGGTTGCTCTTAGCAGCTCTGCTGCCATGGCTAAAAGTGACAGACGTTTCCTGGGGAGACGTGTAGAAAAATATCAAGGAGAGGAGAGAGGGAGAAGATGGAAACTAGGAGCGTCACAACGGAAGATAGGGGGGCTGAAGCTGAAGTGCTGAATAAAAGCTGTGCACAGGGAAGGGCATGAAGGAGGGCCAGGATGAGGAATGGTGGAAAAGGGCAGAGCTGCTTATTAGGCAGAGAGATGGAGCTAAGCTAGATTCCAACCAAAGAAGGAGAGAGGATGTGAAGAGGAAGTGGCCAGTGAGAAAGAGCTGGTGTTAGTGAGGGAGTGCCTCGCCGACTGAATCGGGGACTCTGCTCAAATGATAGCTGAAGCAACAAGTATGACCAATAGAGTAACATATTAAAGCATCTAAATGGGATGGATCTGAGCCATGGCCAGTGGCAGGAATCCTGTAAGGTCTGTACTGAACTGAGAATGCAAATGTGTTCAGAACAGTGTATTGAAAACAAGGAAGTTGAAACAAAACACTACCTGATGCAGGAGAAATGATCTAAGATGGTAGCTGAAAAAACACGTGACTATGGGCAACAGAGGAGTTTCTCTAGGGTCAATCAAGGAAAAGAATGGAAGAGCCTGTAGAGGACATGGGGTCATTTGAAGACTGGCAGGTACTGGCAGGAGGGATAGGGCACTGTACTTGTACCCAAGGTCATGGTTAAATGAGAAAGGAGAGAGAGAGACTGGAAACTACATAAAGGAAAGATCCACATGACAAGTGGCTGAGAGCAGGTGGTGTGGCATGGACAGGTAAGATAAGGGATACAGTTTCCCAGAATGGGAAGTCTTGTAAGATCTTATCACGGGTTTATCTGGTCAAATGATGAGTCTTAATGCCAGACTCTGAAGAGTAGTATATACAATGGGAGAAGAACAGGGCCTGAAAAGTAGTGGAAAGTTTTAGTTAGCAGGATTAGAAGGAGATGGATTAAGATGAACTGTGATAGACAGACACCAGGACAAATCTCTGAGTAACTGGTCTGTGGATAGTTGATTGACTAATACTGGCAGATGCTTGGCTAAGGAACCATGCTTTTTTTTTTTTTTTTTTTTTTTTTTTTTTTTTTTTTTTTTTTGTCTTTTCTAGGGCCGCTCCCGCGGCATATGGAGGTTCCCAGGCTAGGGGTCCAGTCGGAACTGTAGCCGCCAGTCTACACCAGACCCACAGCAACGCAGGATCTGAGCCGTGTCTGCAACCTACACCACAGCTCACAGCAATGCCAGATCCTCAACCCACTGAGCAAGGCCAAGGATCGAACCCGCAACCTCATGGTTCCTAGTCAGATTTGTTAACCACTAAGCCATGACAGGAACTCCCAGGAACCATGTTCTAAATCCAACTCAAGACTAAAACTTCAATTGTCATTTCCATGTGCAGAGAGATGAAAGGACAGTATATGTAATCAAGATGTGGGAAGGCAAACAATACCATGCAAATGCCACAAGACAGTTCTCCTTAGAATTTACTCTCATGGGGAGATTTCTGAAAGTGAGACACAGCTCCTGGGGAGAGGACCTGGCCAGGGAGTGCTGATCTGGAGGAGACTGAATGCACCTTAATGATGGCGATGGCAGCTTAAGGAAGAAAAGAGCCTGAAGATAAGGGAGTGTATTTCTTTAGGCAAGACAGGCAACAGGAGAAAGGAGTGCGAGAGCAACGTTACAGGGGCCCCCAGATTAAAAGAATGACATCTGAAGAATTATAGGTACTGACTGAGCTAAAAGACACAGAAGAAGGAGGGTAAAGCTGGAGGAGCACTGTATAGACTAGGCAGTGACTCTGAGTAGGTAGCCTGGTAAGAACAAAAACCAAAAAGATTCCCACAATGGAATGGGAAGCCAGTCAGATTGGAGGATGGGCCTAACTGCTCAGTATGCTGGATGTAAGCCAGGCTGCAATGACTAGTCTACATAATGGGAGAGAAATAAAGCCCTGAAAAGAAATGATAGTCAGAAGTAGACCTGCTCTTGATGCCTTGGTGGGAAATTTTTAAAGGGCATGGTTGAGGGGAAAGTTTATTGCAATGCTTCTTAAAATGTGTTATATCAGCACTGCCTAGGAATTTGTTAGAAATATAAATTCTTTGGCCCCACTAGACCTCCTGAATCAGAAATTCAAGATGGGGTCCAGCAGTTTGAATTTTAACAAACTGCAATTTGAGAGCCACTGCTTTATAGGAAGGCAGATTAAGAGTAATTCTTTGGGAGTTCCTGCCGTGGTGCAGTGGAAATGAATCCGACTAGGACCCATGAGGTTGTGGGTCTGATCCCTGGCCTTGATCAGTGGGTTAAGGATCTGATGTTGCCGTGACCTGTGGTGCAGGTGGCGGATGTGGCTTGGATCTGGCATTGTTGTAGCTGTGGTATAGGCCGGAGCTATAGCTCCGATTGGACCCCTAGCCTGGGAACCTCCATATGCTGCGGGTGAGGCCCTAAAAACAAAAAACAAAAAAAAAGAAGAAAAAAGAGTAATTATTTGCTAGCAAGTTGTCATACTAGGATTAGCTGAAAATTAGAGAAGAACTGATGAGACTTGTAACAAAGGACAGTAGATAAGGGGAGAGTGGAGTCTAATAAAAGGAAAAGGGCCATGTGAAGGGAACTGGCAGGAAGCAACATGGCCAATGGGTAAGGGCACTGCAGAGTGTTAGAAGGAGAAATTCTGGGACATGGGGGAAGAAGAAATTTAATAGTGATTTTATGTTCATCCAGATCACAGTCATTTAAAGGGAGGAAGAAGGGAATGTAGCTAAATAAGAATCAAGGTTATGAATTGAGGGAACTGTTCAGGAGGTTTTGTAGAAGAGACTATGCGGCATGGAGCTTAGAGTCCAGTCCAGAGTCGGAACAGTGAATGCTGATCATGAAGTGTTGATTTATCTGGGAGAGATTACTGAATCTATGGGAATAATATGTACCCTACACAGTCTCTGCATGAAGGAGGGATGCTGAATATAAGGTAGAGTTTTTATAAGGCAAAATAAAGAAAGAGGAGTAAAACAGCAAAGTTAAAACTGCTGCCAGGTGAGGTGGTATCACTTAATGTTGGCAAAGATATTATCACTGATACCATCTGGAGGCATATGGCACCATACCCGGGCTGAAGTCCATGATGAAAAGGAAGAGGACAGAAGTCATCCAAAGGAAAGGCTCATCTAAAGAGTAGAAAATTGGTTTTGAGCGAGGGAGAGGGTAGGGATCAGGAGATGAGGAGACCTCAAACAGAATATGCATTCATTACTCTGAAAGGTTACCATATATGAGGGGACTCTCCAAAGGAGAACTGGGAAGAATGTCCTATGAGAGGGACATTAAGATACACCCAGAAATTAAGGAAGTGTATTAGAATTTTCAGAAAGTGAGAGAGACACCTGAGGAGACTAGCATGCAAAAATAGCAAAGAAGGAAAGAGCAAAAGATGGAGGTTGGAAGCTAAATAAGGAGAAGGCGCATGTGAATCAGGCTATGGTACAGAACTTGCAGTGTAGAAAATGGAAGGATGCTGAAGAGAGCTAAATGGCAACAGCAGGACATGGGATCTGGAAGTGTGTCAGAGTTGTATATGATTAAGGAGAGAAAGTGAGGCGAGAATGCAGCAAAGTAAGGATTGGAGTATGAAGTTTTGCTTCCAGGATGCTGTTTTGGAAAAATAATAGAAGTAATGGGTGTGGTCAATACAGTGAAAGGTCAGAAGTAGGCTAAGTGGAATGGACATAAGAGGCAGGCCAGTGGCAGGAATCTTGGGGAATTTTATGCTGAACTGAGAGTACAAACAAAAGCAGTCAAGTAGGACACGAAGGGGAGCTGGCAGGGGCTGAGCAGTGAGTGCCCCACACAAGGGGAGCGCCTGTCCTTACGGGACAGCTGAATCTCTGGCAAGGTGTGTGTGTAGGTAGAAGGTGAAAGGAGAGACACAGAAGACAAGGCAGCATGTTTCTCTAGGGCAAAATAAGAATGGGAGGCAAAGTGAAGCTTCCTGCAAATGTGAAGGGATGATTTTAAGAATGGTATCTATTAACTGGTGGGTTATGTTACCATATTTAGGCCAAGATTATGAAGGAATAGGAAGAAAAAGAGAATTTGTTAACTGAATAAAGACCTGTTGTATGGACTAGAGAAGACTTAAGAGTAAAGGGAGTGGGAGCAATACAGATCAGGTGTGTAATAAAGAGACCCAGAACAGAGATCTTAAAATGGCTTTAAATGTTAAAATTGGATGGGACAGCCCAATGGTAATGAGTGGTATATCTAATGGAGTTTCAAGGACTTGGATAGAAATGGGAATTAGAGCGTAAACTAGCTCTTAATGCTGTGGGTAACATTTTTTAATTAAAATCTTGCTTAATAGGGAAGTTTGAGTTTTATTAAAATGAATTCTCCTAAGAAGACATTGTTAGTCATCTTGAAACACAGGATTGACCAATTAAGTCTGTTTATAGAGAAGGCTATTTGCATTTCTTAAGGAATGGTTGGGAATCAGTAGGGAGGTAAACCTCAGCAAAAAAATAATGCATCCTTTGCTGTGATATAGGATGAGACTGAAATGAATATGGTCGAGCATAATGGAATACAAAAGAAGAGAGGGGTTTTAATCTAAGTGATGAGAGCACAGGTTCTTAGTAGTCAGAAGAGCCAAAAGGCAAAAAAGATATGAATTAAAGAAACCTAGAACAGAGCAATCTGTCAGATCTCAGGAGGGGTCTAACTGGTTAAAAATGTTTGGTTTGGAGCTTACAATGAGTGGTGTATATAATGAGAGAGAAGTAAAGGCCTGCATATGAATGAATAGAAGTTAGAATGAATAGATTAAAGTCCTGATGAGAAAACTTTTTTTTAAAGAATTGAGATATATATATATATATATATATATATTTAAAGCCCTCAAAGTTATAAAAAGTGTAAAAATATGTATGAGGATAAATGTCAAATTATTTAGTGATTTTCTCTTAGGAAGAGGTAAGTGATTCTAAAATGGTACAGAAGAAGTCTAAATTATGCATTGTTTCATTTCTTAAAAAAAATCTTAAATATAGCATGAGGTTGAGAAGTGGGATAGTAGGCTATGAATTTGGGGGGAATAGAACATTTTAATTAAAAGGTTTGGTTGATAAGATGGTTAGGAGGAGGAGTTGGGATGAATTCTAATGAAAAGCCATTGAGAGCAACCTGGAAGACACTGGTATGACCAACTAGAGCATGTGGGTGGGTAGTTTATTTGGTGAAAGGGCGAACTGTATTGGGTGTAAGTGAGTGGGAGTATACCTCAAGAGAAGACTAGTGAATCCCTCACTATGATTAGAGAGGGAAGCTGAAAATATTACAGATTCAATATATATGACAGAGAAAAGAGTCTAAAGAAGTCAGGAAGGACTTGTTGAAATACGCTAAAGTCTGCTCAGAAATTAATTATTATGTTCGGACTGGCTGTGAGAGAAACTACTGAGATAGGTGTTTTAAAAAGGAGAGAGAAGGAAACCATGGAGAAAAATCGAGGCTGGAATCTAAGCAAGGAGAGGGAGTGTAGGATGTAGGCTGTGGTACAGAAAATGCAGTTTTGCAAAATGTTAAACATGGAAGGGCATTAAAGAGGGTCAGGATGAGGAACACAAAGGGATCAGAACTAGAAGCTCAGCGAAGTACACGATGGTATGCCACATATCAACCAGCTGAGGAAAGAGGTGAGAACATTGCTAAATAAGAGGCTTACTGCCCAGAAAGCTGTGCTGGAACAAGTTTGGAAGCCATCAGTGTAGTCAGTAGCATGACAAGTTAGCCATTAAATGTGATAATGGATCAGAGCAGGAATCCTAGGGAGTCCAGCCTCAATAGAGGGTGGAAACCAATTTCAGTACAGAGTGTGGGAAATAAGGAAAATGGAGGAAGTTTGAACTGTGGGTGCTGAATATCAAAAGTGCACAGATCCAGAAAAATGATGAGAGTCACTGGAATGATAAGTGGAAGGAGAAGGAATACTGGGGGAAATGTAGAGAGTTTGCAGCAAAAGGAGAAAGGGGGAAAGGAGAAAAGGAACAGAAGAGCTTGCAGATGGAAAGGCATAATTTGAACAGTCATACTGATGAGAGAAATGGCCACTGCTCCATACTTAGGCCAAAGGTCATGACAGAAGAAAAAGGAAATAGAGAGGATGGCAAGTAAATAAAGGGGCACTGCATGAATTGGAGAGCAGTTCTGAGTCGATGGAATGGCAAGACAGATCAGTGTGAATGCAAGACAAGCAGAACCGTCAGGTCCCCGAACTGTGTACGGAATGGAAGAGGATCCGGAGCCCCCAAAAGAATAGGGCTTGGGTAGGCTGACTCTTGAAGTCTTTGTGGGAAATTTATGCTTGAAGTGACTGCCTGTTAGGAAGGGTTAGAAAGAGATGGAATAAGATAAATCCTGATAAGGAGCCACTGGTGGAAACCTTAAAGACATCACCATTGACTGACCTTTCAGAAGGTGTGGATAGGATACTTTTTCTAGTAGGACAAATGCACGCTATTGGTTGAGAAGTGGTTGGTGATCATGAGGAGGTGAACCTTGAGAGAATAACACTGCATTCACCAACAGAGTCTGTGGGTGCCAGCTGAGGAGAATGTTTAAGAACTGGCAGGGCAAATATTCAAAAGGAGTTACGGAAGATTGGCCTCTTAAGTGTGATGCTCGGTTGCTGAGAAGTTACAGAATCACATTACGGCTCGCTGACAGTGAAAGAAGCAACTGTGAAGACTTGTGTAAAAAAAAAAAAGAGGCAAGGGAAAGGAAAGGAAGATGCTGGTTAGAGAAGGGATGTAGAAATTAGGCTGGGTTTGTAATATGCAGGGCGTGAATGGCAAAAAAGATCAGAATGAGGAATGCATGTTTCACCAGCTATCTAGTCACATTACTAAAATACTTAACATGAAAAGTTGTTACCTGTATGTTACCATATGTTGGGGAAACTTGGCACAGTGAGTTAGCATTCTCGTGCTAGCAAAGCTTTGAGTCTGCACAAGTCTATCCGAGATGGTATGTCTGCTGTGCTCATAGTTCTCCTCCCCAGAGGCTAACTTCCTGTGCCTAAGGGTTTAAATGTGTTATGCATTATTCCTGTCATCTTCCCTACAAAATGTGTGGAACAACTCCAGCAGTTCAACAATTGGTAAGTAAATGTTTCCCCAAAGTTTATTTATATATTGCATTTTTAAAATGTTATATGCATTTTTTTTTATTTCTCTTGGGAAACCTTCATTAATTCCATGCAATGTAAAAGGAGAATGCAATTGTCGGCTATAGTATGGGATCATTCCATACCACACACATACACACTAGTGAATGAATTTTATATTAAATAATTATGTAGTTGGCCTTTAAAATGGTTTATATTTTAAGAAATACTTAAAAGAATTTATAACAGTATTTTTGTGATGGTTGAGAATATATGTTGGATTTTTTTAAAGGAAGATGGTTATGGGCTTTTTCAAATTTAAGAACTACAACATGAGCATTTACTAACAAAAACTGTTATTCAGCATATTTTAAAGAAAGGAGAGGAGTTCCTGTTGTGGCGCAGCGGAAACGAACCTGACTAGGAACCATGAGGTTTTGGGTTCGATCCCTGGCCTCACTTAGTAGGTTAAGGATCTGGCATTGCTGTGAGTTGTGGTGTAGGTCGCAGATGCGGCTCTGATCCGGCGTTGCTGTGGCTGTGGTGTAGGCGGCAGCTGTAGCTCCAATTTGACCCCTAGCCTGGGACCTTCCATATGCTGTGAGTGTGGCCCTAAAAAGCAAAAAAAGAAAGAAAAGGAAGGAAAAGGAAAATTGCTTGTACTTGAAGGCAGTTGAGTCAGAAAGTCAGAGAACTGTGTGGGGAGGCATTTCTTAAAGGAAGAACAGGGGAAGATAAAAGTGATAAATGAAAACGAGACATAAAAAGGACAGTATCTAGAAAAGCATGTTTGCATTAAACAGGAGAGTCAGCAGAAAGGTTTGAGACAAGTTCAGACCCAAAACAACACAAGTTGCAGGGATTCTGCCAAAGAATAAATAGAAAAACCAAAGCGATTCAGCAAAATATGTAAGAAAGAAGAAACATGGAAGTGGATTGAGGAATGAATGGAGAACAAAAAGAGGAACCAAAGAGGAAGGTCTCAGTGAGTGTTAGGAGAATGCTACCTACTCAGTATATGGACGGTTAATAAAAGGTAGAATGGGGCAAAGAAGGAGGGGAAGAAAATGGGCAAAAAAGCAAAATTTCACTTTAAATGGGAAAAATCACTGAGGAATGACATACCAAGAAACAAGGTTTGGCACCGTAATTGTACCTAATGGCACAAGGAAGAACATAGGTGATAGAAACCAAGTAAAAAGAGCAGTGTGTGGATAAGACAACATGTCAGAGACACGAAATACAGGGTAAAACAGCTTCACAAGAAGGAGACCCTCACTGAAGGCAGAAATGGACACAGGATTAAAGACAGGCCAACAGTACGGAAGAAAGTGAAGGTGGGATGGAAATAAGTTAGAAGGGAACTTCATGCAGAGTGGAATATGAGCAAAAGGCAAACTGGAAGAGATAGATGGAGCTGTGCATTCAATCCAAGTCCAAACAAAGCAGAGGACATAGAAGTTAAGACTGGATAAAGAGGAATTCAGCTGAGGGCCATGGAATGGCAAGGAAAACTGCACATCCAGTTTTCACTATGTAGAAAGGACTACAGTGCAAGATTCACTGCACAAATTATGGAACAGGGTGGGATGAGGCAAGGGTGTAAATAGGGCAGAGAAGAGAAAGAGGTACCAAAACAGATATGCAAAAGCAGACTTATATATAGGATTAAAAGAGTCCATGAGAAGAAACAAATATGAGAAAAAAAGGCCTTGTACTCAATAATAAAATGGAAATAAAATAGGAACAAGGAGAGGAAGAGTGCACGGATTACATACAGAGACAATGACAAAATCAGGGCCTAGTAAAACTAAAGCATGATAACAGCAAAGGATGAGTAAATTAAGGTGGCTGGACAGAGAATTTTGCCAAACCTACTACAGTATATAAAATTAAAACATGAAGTATTAATGAAAGAGCAGAAAATATTAAACGGGAGTGAGAGGGAAATCAGGTTAAGAGAAGGTTAAGGGATATGGACTTTTTAATAGCTGAGTTCAAGGAAGGTTCATGTTTTCAACAAGATTGAAACGAGAGAGAAATTAGGAGTTCCCTGGTGGCCTAGCAGGTTAGGGATCTGTCATTGTCATGGCTGTGCTGAGGGTCTGATTCCTGGCCTGGGACCTTTTGCATACCACGGGTATGGCCAAAAATAAAGAGAGGAATGAAAGCGTGTGGGGCGAGGGTGGAGGAGAGGAAAAGTTTAGACCATGCCTCAAAATATTAAATATGGAAGAGAATGAGTGCTGAAATGAGTAGATTTCCAAAGTTCTTTTGTACCACAGTGAGCATGAAGCACTTTGAAAACAAGTATGGAATGAACAAGGGATGATTTAGGAAGTTTAAGTAAAAAGAATTAAAGTCACATTCAACAATGATTTTTGACTAAGAGGGAGGACAGACCTAAGAAAATGAAAAAGATAACTCTGGAAAGTAGGCTGGAGTTTGGGGCATGGCAGATGGAAGGGACTGTGTTGGTTCCAAGAAGGGATGGCTGGATCACTGTCCCAGCGGGGGCAGTGCTGGGACCTTTGAGGAACAAGTGTCAGTGGCAACCACTGGAGGCCAGAGGCGGAGGGGAGCGTGCAGCCCAGGGAGGCAGGCTGCGCTTCCACAGCAGTGGTTCTTCCCGAGGGGGGGGGTGGATTTCACCCGAGGGGGGGCTGTGGGCATGGACCCCAAGGGAGGCCTATCGGAGCATCTGAGGGCGAGCAGTGCTCTGCTCGGAACAAAACCAAAACCAAAAAATGCAAAAAGAAAACACAAAAACATTCCCAAAAGGTGCTGCTGATAGGTCAGCCTTGGGGGTCCTGCATCCTCGGGTGAGAATCACTGGGTGGAAGGGCAGGGTGGAGAGCTGGGCAGAGGGGTGAGGCCAGAGCAGAGGAGCCAAGACTGGCAGACATGGAAGCAAAGGACCCAGGACCAGGCAGACAGCGAGTAAATGGACGCAGCCAACAGAGGACTAATGTAATGGGGCAGGGGCTGGGGTCCTCTCAGTGTGTGGGAGGTGAGGTGTCCCAGAGCTTAGGCCTCTTGAGAAGTAAGGCTGAGGGAGGTGGGAGTGGTGCCTGCACGGAAGCTGGGTGTGTGTTCATGAGCAGAGAGCACGGGAGGGCACGTCCACACCAAAGGAAGGGGCAGAGGAGACAGGAGCCAGCCGTGCAGGAGAGGGTGGGGGGAGAGATGGCTGCTGGGGGGGGGGGGTGGAGGGTCGGGGGGGGGAGCACGGCCCAGGGCGCTGTGCGGGTCCAGACCGAGTGCGATGGTGTCGGGGTGGGGCTGGAGGCGCGGGGGCAGCAGGGGAGGACAAGGGACAGTGCTGTGGTGAAAGGACAAAGCAGGAGAGTCAGAGCCCAGGCTCCCCGAGAGCTGTGTCAGACGAGTGTGCGACAGGGGTCTGCATGGCAACGTGAAAGGTCCCGGGCCGGGGCGGGGACATCCCAGGGCCTGGGAGGAAGGCTCAGCCTGGCTCCTGGGCGTGTGGCTTCAGGGCAGCGCTTCTGAAGCAGAGACGACTGAACTGGGGTGAGCAGAAGGCGGGGGTCAAGAAGGGAGTGCCCAGCAGGGGAGACGGCCGAGGCCAGCTGGGGTTGGGGGGTCACAGACGGGGGCTGGAAGTGCTGCCGTGCGGGCCAGAGGGCAGCACATCAGGGGCAGCTGGACACTGGGCCGTGGAGGAAGAGGTCAGGGGAGCCGTCGCCGGTGGGCAGGAGGGCGGGCAGGAGCGTGCGGCAGAGCGGGGGACCATCGGGCCAGGAGAGGGAGGAGGTTGAAGGGATGGCGCGGGCAGCTGGGGCAGGAGAGGCTTGTTGAGAGGATCTGAGACCACCCTGTGCTGAGAGGGGTGGCCAAGAGTGAGAAGGGAGAGGGGATGGGGAGAAGCTAGGAGCTGGGTCCCCAACTGTGGGCCCAGGGAGGGAGGAAGGCGCGCTGGGAGGGTGAGATGGGCTGGGAGCTGGGAGAGGAGCGTAGGCCGGGCGAGGGAGGACGAGAGGGTAGAGCCTGAGGCCCACCCTACACGTCGGGACAGCGTGAGAGGAAAGGTCACAGAGGACCCAGAGAGGCCAGGACCTCCAATGTGAGGCACCTGGAAAGGTGGGGGCTTTGGGTGGAACTGGAGAGCAGGGGGACTGAGCAGAGCACACTGGAGACAGAGAGGCTGGCCAGCCTGGGAACATAAGGGCTGCTGACAGATAAAAACACGCATCCTTACTGACAGATGGTGGGAGAGGTGCTCAGAGGGCGGAAGGGAAGAGAAACAGGCACGAGCATTGAGCATCGCAGAGGAAGGGAGCGAACGTTGGATGCATGAGGGCCTCGGGGTGAAAGCGGAAGGCAGCCTGAGGAGCTCTTATCCTGGGGGCTTGGAGAGATCTCAGGGGGCAGGAGGGGTAGTATGTGTCATGCTGGGACCACATGGTAATGATGCAGTGCAGAGAAGAGACCTAACGGCCTGGGCATTTGAAGACCTGGTGAAAAGAAGACTCAGGAGCAAATGGGGTTCTCAGGTGAAACTGAGAAAAGTGGGCATCAGAGCACATTAAGATGCACCCTACAGATACAGCACTAACAGGAAACCTCAGGGATCCGGGATGGACTCATGCGTTTGCAGTCGAGAGTGCGGGGAGCAGATATGCTTAAAAGTTAGGCAGGGGAGTGAGGGAGAAGCAAGGCGGAGTTGACATTTCCTAACCGTCACCGATTCTGAGTGTCTGCTATTCCAGGGTCACTGGGAAGGGTACAGGTCTAGTGTGAGGTGGAGAGACCGATGCAGGGGAGGAGGGGGACCTTTAAAAGCAGGGGGGTGTCAAAAGCCTAGTGTGTAAAGATAACCTGAGCAGCAAAGGGGCACAGAGGGCGTGAGCAATGGGTGGGATGGTGGAGGCTTGGGGGATGAGTGATTCTTGTCTGAGAGGCTGGATCCAGGAAAGAACAGAGCAGGCAACACAGAATGGGATGGAAACTGAGAGGAGGATCCTAAAATCTGTATACGAGGGGATCGTGGCCTAGGGCGAAGGAGGGCAAAAAGTGGATGCAGATCATGTCATCGGGAGTGGCAGAGCAGGGTGATGGGCCAGGGTGCATCCCGGGCACGTGGGAGGAGAGATGGAAGCAGTGGAGGGGCGGGAAGGAGAAGAAAGGGAAATGGGGGCCTGGTGTAAAGTTCTCTGGGAAATGGTTGATGAGAAGGGAAGAGAGAAAAGGAAGGAAGGTGAGATGAGAGGAGGATGAGTAGGAGCAAGTCCAAAGGGAGGGCAGGACTAGTCCCAGTTGAAGGCCTGGATGAGAGACAGAAGATGGTTTTGGGGAGAGCGTGGCAGGGCAGGGGAAGGAAGAGTGGGAGCTGTGAGAGCAGGTCACAGGAGGGAGCACCCCTACGAGGAGAAGGGATGACCCCAAAGCCACTCAGTGATGGGCACTAGGGAGACTTGAGATGAGACCATGGGCCCCAGAGAAGAGGCAGGGCACTTTCCCTGGGCCAGGGAGGCAAAGGGAAGAAAGAGGGGACCTGAGGAAGGAAAGGTCGCAGAAGGAAAGTCCACATGGGGCTCTGATGGGACACGACGAGAGGGTCACCTGCCAGAGACAGACAGTGACGGGAGGCCCCAGGGAGGGTGCGGGTGGGAGAGGTGGAAGGCCAGGCTGGACCCGGCAGGGGAGCGACAAGAAGAGGGAGTGGCCAGTAGGAATCCAGGCAGATCTCAGAGGTGCCAAGGGGAAGGAAGGTCCCCTTGCGTGTGGGGGCCAGCCAGTGGGGGCAGGGGCTTGGGGAAGGAGGAGTGGGGAGGGGGTGCTGGCAGCGGGTGGGGAGCAGTGGCTGCTCCTACAGCCTTGGACGTTGTGGCAAGGGTAGAACTTTGCGGGCCAGGCTCTTTAACACGGGTCCAGTGGGGACAAGATGGAAGCAGGGAGGGGATGGGTTGGGGACCAGATTGGGGTCAGGGTTGACGGGGTGCTGCATGTGAGGAGAGAGCTGGGAGTGATGGGAATGGAGATGGGATGAGGAGAGACCCGACTCTCGACAATGAGAAAAGCATCTTCTTTAACTGCACTTCTAGGCCGACTGTACAGCCAGTGCTGGGTGATGACCACAGGCTGAGGACAGGATTGGGAAGACCTGTGACCCCACCCAGAGAGAACAAAGGACAGTAGCTGCAGGAGGGACGCGGGGAAAGGGCTGCTCGGTGGGAAGCACAGAGGGACAGGACGACCAAGGGACAAGGCTCTGCAGGGGCTCGGGGTCCTGGGTCTGGTGTGGGGTGAAGGCGGGGAAACGGACAGTGGTGGGTGCCAAGGAGGACCAGATTTGGACTAGGATATTCCCCAGTGCCTGAGAGTCATGAAGGAGGGGGAGAGGGGTGGGTGTGTGTGAGCGGGACGGTCCTCTCATGCAGACTGGGCGCTGGGCCATGGCAGGCGTCAGGGCGGAGGGAGTGTGGTGGTGCCAGGAGGGGAGCACTGGGCTCCTTGGGGAGACAGACAAAGGAACAGGAGGACAGCAGGAGAGAGGCTGTGCAGGGACTGTGCCAAGGATCCGAAATAAGGAGGGGTCACCTACGCAAAGGGCAGTGGCAAGTGCTGAGAATGACCAGGTTTGCTTTTGCACCAGAGATCCTGTCACGGTGCCTGACGGCCATAAAGCATGGAGGCAGGAGGGATAGGCATGGGGAGGAGAGTTTTAAAAAAAAATCCAGCGCTCCAATGCAGACTGAGGTTTGGGGCATGTCGGGTGTCAGTGAGTAAACACAGAAGGGAGTGTGGTGGTTCCAAGAGGACAGTGCCGGGCCAGGGTCACGTGGGGGCAGTGCTGGGACCTTTGAGGAACAAGTGTCAGTGGCAACCACTGGAGGCCAGAGGTGGAGGGGAGCGTGCAGCCCAGGGAGGCAGGCTGCGCTTCCACAGCAGTGGTTCTTCCCGAGGGGGGGGGGGTGGATTTCACCCGAGGGGGGGCTGTGGGCATGGACCCCAAGGGAGGCCTATCGGAGCATCTGAGGGCGAGCAGTGCTCTGCTCGGAACAAAACCAAAACCAAAAAATGCAAAAAGAAAACACAAAAACATTCCCAAAAGGTGCTGCTGATAGGTCAGCCTTGGGGGTCCTGCATCCTCGGGTGAGAATCACTGGGTGGAAGGGCAGGGTGGAGAGCTGGGCAGAGGGGTGAGGCCAGAGCAGAGGAGCCAAGACTGGCAGACATGGAAGCAAAGGACCCAGGACCAGGCAGACAGCGAGTAAATGAATGTAGCCGACAAAGCACCTGGAACAGTGGGAGGTGGGTTGGAATTTCCGTTATTGGGACAGGAGTGGAGTGCCAACTTGGGGGTCCCGGAGCTGAGGATGCTTGAGATATAAAGCTGAGAGATGGCTGTTGTGACCGAAAGCAAGTTGGGTGGGCACAGGGGATCAAAGAACACTGGAGGAAATGTCCACAGCACAGGAAGGGGCAGAAGGGACAATGAACAGCCCGGAAGGAGGTGTCTGGGAGGAGGGAGAGGGGCCGGGCGGGCGGTGCACAGCTGGACCCAGGGCTCCGTGCAGGGCAGCCTGGGGGTTGGTCAGGGTGGTGGCAGGTGCAAGGGCAGGAGGTAAAGGGCTGTGCTGAGAGGGTAAAGGCAGGTGACTCTGGGGAAGGGCTCCCCAGGAGCTGTGTCGGGAGACTGTGAAACAAAGGCTCTGAAGAGAAACCTGCAAGGTTTGCGTGGGCCTTGGGTTCACAGGACATGAGTCTGGGTGTTGGCAGAGTGTGCTGGTTCGACACAGTGTTTCGGAGGCAAAAATAACTGAACTGGGTTGAGCAGCAGATGCGGGACCAAGAAGAGAGGGCACAGAGAGGAGACTAGAGACTCGTGCCGGGAGGGTCAGGGAGGGTCACTGCGGGGAGCCGAAGGAGTGCGGCTCCGGGTGCAAGAGAGAAGCAGAGCAGGAGACCTGGCAAGGGGGCCGGGGCTGTAGGTCAGGTGAGCAGGCTCCACCGCCCAGAGAGTGGAAGGGGAGAGCAGTCCAGCGGGGGACGGGCAGGCGAGGGGAGCCTCGAGGCTAAGGAGTGAGGCTTGTTGAGAGGACTGGAGGATGCGCTCCCTCAACAGAGGGGTTACCAAGAGCCCAAAGGAGAAATGAATGGATGTGGAGAATCCAGATAGTCTGCCTCCCAAAGTCAGCCAAGGGTGTGATACACGCTCTGCAGGAGGAAGAGCACGGTGTGGGCAAGGTCAGCGAGGACCGGGAAACGCATGAGGTGATGATGGATGGTCAGAGAGAAGCCCAGAGGAGCAAGGACCCTTTCTTTCCAAAGGGCGGACCCGAAAAGGAAGGGTGCTTGGGGGTGAACGTGTAGATCCAGGACAGCACACTGCGGATAGAGAGATGGCAAGGGAGGGAGCATGAGGGCTGCTCCACATGGGAGCAGAGGTTAAGGAAAGACCTCCGACTGCCACATGACTGGCAGACAGCCAGAGAGCGGGACACGATGGTGAAGGTGAAGCAGAGGGGCTCTCCAAGACGAGAGCCGGAGAAAAGGCAGGGAGGCTGGGCCAAGTAAGCTTCACGCCCCACCCAGAGTGGCAACAGGGAGACAGTGGAGTTTGGAGCAGCTACGAGACGGCGGTCCCCCAGAGTGAGCTGCATCAGGGGTGGCACGTGGCGGAGAAAGGGATGGGAGTGGGGGGAAGCTCATGAAGGCGCTAGGGGCTAAGCTTCAGTAAAGGCGAAACTGTGGAAAGGAGAGGCCACATGAAGAGCTCCCAGTCTGGGGGTGCTGGCAGATCTTGGGCCAAAAGGATTGAGCGGGTGGTATCGAGGCCAGGCGGGAGGAGAGGAGCAGAGAAGGCATAGCTCCGGGGGTTTGAAACCTGGAGCCTTCAGGAGCGAGTCGGGACAGGGGACCCAGAGACAGGCATGAAAATGAGGAAGCAGGGCAGTGTGCACATTAGGATGGACCCTGCACAGAAACCGATGGCAAGGTATTCTCAGGGACTTTGGTATGGACACAGTGGATGGAGTAGTGTGTGTGTGTGTGTGTGTGTGTGTGTGTGGATGGGGGGGGTAGCGGATAGCTTAGAAATGACAGAGGAGTGAGCAGGAAACAAGACAGAGGTGACACTCCACAAAGATGGCTGAATTCATGCATCTGCTATTCCAGGGGGGCTGAAAAGGATGGGGGTCCAGCAAGCACAGAGAGACTCCACCCAGAGACGTTGGGAGAGAGGGGGGACCATCAAAACCTGAGGGGTGTCATAGGTCTAGTTGGAGAAGATAATGTGGGCAGCAGCAGGCCACAGAGGGAGAAAGCCAGGGGCGGGGCTGGGGGAGAATGAAAGCTTAGGAGGCGGGACAGTCTCTTGGTTGGGAGGCTGGATCTGATGGAAACAGAGGAACAGGCAGAACGGGATGGAGAGCCAGGGGAGGGTCTGCTCATGGGTGTGGTGAGGAGGGAAAGAGGGCAAAGGGAGGACGGGAAGTGTGGCAGGGGGGGAGTGTGTGGTCAAGGATGAATGGCAGGGGTGCATCTCATGCGCGGATGGAGAAGTGGGGGCCAGAGGAGGAAGGGCCAGCTTGGTGTGAAGAACTGTGGGCAGGGGCTTGATTAGAAGGGAAGAGAGGACAGGAAGGAAGGGAGGGGAAGGCTAAGGAAAAGGGAGCCTGAAGGTGGCCTGAGCCCGTGGAAGGATGGGACCAGTGACAGCCCATGATATGGGGAGAGATGGTTTTGGGGAGAGCGTGGCAGGGCAGGGGAAGGAAGAGTGGGAGCTGTGAGAGCAGGTCACAGGAGGGAGCACCGCTACGAGGAGAAGGGACGACCCCAAAGCCACTCAGTGACGGGCACTAGGGAGACTTGAGATGAGACCATGGGCCCCAGAGAAGAGGCAGGGCACTTTCCCTGGGCCAGGGAGGCAAAGGGAAGAAAGAGGGGACCTGAGGAAGGAAAGGTCGCAGAAGGAAAGTCCACATGGGGCTCTGATGGGACACGACGAGAGGGTCACCTGCCAGAGACAGACAGTGACGGGAGGCCCCAGGGAGGGTGCGGGTGGGAGAGGTGGAAGGCCAGGCTGGACCCGGCAGGGGAGCGACAAGAAGAGGGAGTGGCCAGTAGGAATCCAGGCAGATCTCAGAGGTGCCAAGGGGAAGGAAGGTCAGCGTGTGGGGGCCAGCCAGTGGGGGCAGGGGCTTGGGGAAGGAGGAGTGGGGAGGGGGTGCTGGCAGCGGGTGGGGAGCAGTGGCTGCTCCTACAGCCTTGGACGTTGTGGCAAGGGTAGAACTTTTCGGCCAGGCTCTTTAATACGGATCCGCAAGGGTTGGGGTGGGGGGGGGTGGGAGTTGGGGATGGGGTGTGGGGATGGGGGGTTGGGGTGGGGGTCAGTGGTGGGGTTGGGAGGGCAATGGGTGTGGGGAGGGGTGACGGGATGGGTCGGGGAGGGGTGGGGGGACAGGGCTAGGGTGGGGATGTGGGTTGGGTTTGGGGGGGTTGGATGGGAGGGCAGGGTTGGGATTAGTGGGGTGGGGAGGCTGGGGTGGGGGGGGGAGGGGAGCCAAGCTCCAGGCATTGAGAAAATCATATATTTTAACAGAGCTTATGGACTGATGAGAAGTCCATTGTTGGGTGATGACTACAGGCTGAGGACAGAATTGGGAAGACCTGTGACCCCACCCAGAGAGGACAAAGGACAGTAGCTGCAGGAGGGACGCGGGGAAAGGGCTGCTCGGTGGGAAGCACAGAGGGACAGGACGACCAAGGGACAAGGCTCTGCAGGGGCTCGGGGTCCTGGGTCTGGTGTGGGGTGAAGGCGGGGAAACGGACAGTGGTGGGTGCCAAGGAGGACCAGATTTGGACTAGGATATTCCCCAGTGCCTGAGAGTCATGAAGGAGGGGGAGAGGGGTGGGTGTGTGTGAGCGGGACGGTCCTCTCATGCAGACTGGGCGCTGGGCCATGGCAGGCGTCAGGGCGGAGGGAGTGTGGTGGTGCCAGGAGGAGAGCACTGAGCAATGTGAGAGTGGGGACAGTGTGGGGACCCTGAAGGACAAGTGTCAACAGCAACTACTGGGAGACTAGAGACAGGCGGAGTGCAGCCCAGGGCATCGCAGTGAGCCTCCCCAGCAGGGACCCTCATGGGAACTGGGGAGCGGCGGGGGGATGGTGGTGTTGGATTTCACCCAAGAGAAGCTGTGGGCATGGGTCCAAAGAAAGCAGGAAACACCTGAATAGTGAATAGTTCGCTGCTCAATACAAAAAGGAAACTAAAAACCAACCCACCAACAACAACCCAAAAGAAAGCATAAGAACATGCCTGCGTAATGAGGCTGATAGGCTGCCTTGGGGGTCCTGCATCCCCGCCTGAGCATGACTGGGTGCAAGGGCAGGGTGGAAGCTGGGCAGAGAGGTGAGGCCAGAGCAGATGAGCCTCTGAGGTAGGGTAGAGGGAGGTGACTGGTCAAGACTGTCAGACATGGAAGCAAAGGACGAGGACAGACAGGGAGTAAATGGATGCAGCCAACAAAGGATGTGGAATGATCAGGGCGGGTTAGGATTCACCCGACAGGACCATGGTGCTGGCTGAGCCTGCCTGAGGAACAAGGCTGAGAGGGATGGAGTGGCAGCCAAAAGGAAGCTGGGCTGTGCATTCAGGAGAAGAGAGCTCTGGCAGGGATTTCTACAGAGAAGAAAGGGAAGAGAGGCTGGGACGCAGCGGTCAAGGAGGGCATCTGGGAGGAAGGAGGAGGAGAGCACGAGGCAGACAGGAGGCCGCAGGGCTGTGTGCAGTTCGAGGCCCAGCAGGATGGTGTCAGTCATGAGGTGGTGGGATGCAGGGCATAAGCCAAGGTGCTATAAATGAAAGGAAGAGGGCACAAGAATTAGACGAGGCTCTCCAGGAGCTGTCACTGACAACAATATGGGGTATGGATGGAAGCATGAAATGTTCCAGGGAGTGACCTTTCCAAAGTCCTGGGGGGAACTGCAGCATCAGTGCAGGGCTGAGAATGGGCTGGTGTGCAGACTCCATGCACTGGGAGCAGCGTGTCTGAGGCAAAGGGGACTGACCTGGGATGAGCAGTGGGCGAGGATCAGGAATGGAGCACCGAGCAGACAGACTGCTGAATCCCACCGGACGATTCACAGAGGGAGCTGACAGAGTGCCGCATGCTCAGGAGGACAGGTTTTTACTGTATTGCAAAAGAGGATCCTGCAGCCAGGAGGTCAGGTGCGCAGTCTCTGGCAGGTGGGGGAGTGGGGTGCAGGAGAAGGGGTCCAACTAGCTGGAGGTTGAGCAAGGTAAGGTGACGGCTCCTGGCATTTGGGGCAGGAGAGGCTTGTTGCAGGGATCAGGGAGGGCGCTGAACCTAGAGATGGGTGGCAGAGAGCCTGAAGGAGAGAGTGGCTGTGCAGAGCCTAGAAACCTTCCCCCGAAGTGGGTCAAGGGCAGGAGGAAGAGCACAGCGAGAGGAAGGCAAGCGAGGAGCTCTGGGAGAGGTGGGTGAGGCCAGAACCAATGGAGATGGTAGAGGCCGTGGCTCTTCGAGAAATTTGGAGACAGCCCTGACAGGGTGGCCCATGCTGAGGTGACTGAAGGTCAGAGCACCCAGAAGCAATGACCGTTTCCGAAATGGTAGACCCCAAAGCAGCACACTTGGGTGTGGATGCAGAAAGTACAACATGCTGAGTACAACATGCTGGGGACGAAGGAGCTGGCAATGGCAGAGCATGAGGACAGGTCACAGGAGGAGAAGGTGTGGGAAAGATCAGGGGATCTGTGGCTGGACGGGCAGCGGGGTGGGAAGTGGGATGGGATGCTGAAGAGGAAGCAAAGGGCTCTCCAAGACAAGAGTGGGACAATAGGGGGATGCGGGGCTGAGCCAGCTCAGTGGGCGGCCAGCTTGGAAAGAGAGAGACATGGGAGGCTTAGGCAGCCTTGGAAGGTGTCTGAAGGATGGGGGCTGGGTCAGAGGAGTTGATGGGAGAAGGAAGGAATGAAGAGAGGAAAGAAGTCATGAACTTGCTGGGGCTCAGAGCAGGTAAAGAGGGCACTGCAGAGCAGAGAAGGGCAGCAGGAAGGGCTCCCCATGTGGGACTTCAGCAAATCTCAGGAGGCAAAAGGGTCTGTACCATACGGATACCAGATGGCAGGAGCAGAGCAGAGCTGAGATACCACAGCCTGGGCCTTGGAAGACCCAAGGGCCTCAGAGCAAGGGGGAAAGGGCCACAGTGTTTGTGGTGACACAGAGGACACAGGGCAGTGTGGTGCAGCAGAGAGACCCTGCACATAAACCACTAGCAAGTAACCTCTGGACACTGGAAAGGAGCCCAGTGTGTGGGCAGCGAGTATGCTTAGAAATGGCACAGGAATGGCTGGAAAAGAAGGGGGTCCGCCCTTTGCAGTCACCAGCTCCACGCTTCTGCTCTTCCTCGGGTGCTGAAGAGTGAAGGTCTAGCATGTGATAAACTGCACAGGGAATCAGGGCAAGAGCGGGAATCTTCAAAGCTAGTGAGGCGTCAGAGGTCTAGTCTGCGAAGCTCATGTGGGCAGTAAAGGGCCATAGGAGAGAGCAGTGGGTAGGACAGTGGAGGCTTGAGGGGATGAGGGACTCTTGTTTAGGAGGCTGGACCCAAACAACAGAGGAAGCAAGGCCGAATGGGATGGGAGCGATTGGAGGGTCTTAAGATCTGCATGTGGAAGGAATGTGGCCGAGAGGAAAGAGGGGATCTGGGCACGTCAACAAGAAGTGGAAGACCAAGGAGATGGCCAGGGGTGTACCTGGGGCACGTGGGAGGAAAGATGGAAGCACTGGAGGCCAGGAAGGAAGCAGAGGAGGAAGGGCCAGCTTGGTGTGAAGAACTGCGGGCAGGGGCTTGATTAGAAGGGAAGAGAGGACAGGAAGGAAGGGAGGGGAAGGCTAAGGAAAAGGGAGCCTGAAGGTGGCCTGAGCCCGTGGAAGGATGGGACCAGTGACAGCCCATGATATGGGGAGAGATGGTTTTGGGGAGAGCGTGGCAGGGCAGGGGAAGGAAGAGTGGGAGCTGTGAGAGCAGGTCACAGGAGGGAGCACCGCTACGAGGAGAAGGGACGACCCCAAAGCCACTCAGTGACGGGCATTAGGGAGACTTGAGATGAGACCATGGGCCCCAGAGAAGAGGCAGGGCACTTTCCCTGGGCCAGGGAGGCAAAGGGAAGAAAGAGGGGACCTGAGGAAGGAAAGGTCGCAGAAGGAAAGTCCACATGGGGCTCTGATGGGACACGACGAGAGGGTCACCTGCCAGAGACAGACAGTGACGGGAGGCCCCAGGGAGGGTGCGGGTGGGAGAGGTGGAAGGCCAGGCTGGACCCGGCAGGGGAGCGACAAGAAGAGGGAGTGGCCAGTAGGAATCCAGGCAGATCTCAGAGGTGCCAAGGGGAAGGAAGGTCCCCTTGCGTGTGGGGGCCAGCCAGTGGGGGCAGGGGCTTGGGGAAGGAGGAGTGGGGAGGGGGTGCTGGCAGCGGGTGGGGAGCAGTGGCTGCTCCTACAGCCTTGGACGTTGTGGCAAGGGTAGAACTTTGTGACCAGGTTTTTAACATGGCTCCGGTGGGGCCCAGGGTGGGAGGGGGGGTTATGGGGTTTCGGAAGGGGTCCAGGATCAGGGTGTGGGTTGGGATTGACTGGATTGGAAGCGAGGGCAAGGTTGGGATCACTGGGGATGGGAGGAGGGGGCAGAAGTTGGTGCACATGTGCTAAGTTCCAGGCATTGAGAAAATCCTGTAGTTTAACTGAGCTTGTGGACTGACTATAAGTCCAATGTTGGGGGTCACAACTACACTAAAAAGAGGTAGGGTAAGAACACTGAACCCACCCAGTGTGGACAAAAGAGAGTAGCTGCAAGAAAGGAAGAAGGGGAACATCTGGGTGGCAGGAAACAGGGATGGACTTTATGACCATAAGCTCAGTGGAGAGGAAGAGGGATAAACTACCGAAAGGGACAAGTACCGAGAAAGAGAACTGGACCAAAGATATTGCCACAAGCCTGAGAGTCATTAAATGTGGAGGATAAGAGAGGTGTGTGGGGATGTGGACATGAAAAGACCTGGGAGCCAGCCGTGCAGGAGAGGGTGGGGGGAGAGATGGCTGCTGGGGAGGGGGGGGGTGGAGGGTTGGGGGGGAGCGCCGCCCAGGGCGCTGTGCGGGTCCAGACCGAGTGCGATGGTGTCAGGGTGGGGCTGGAGGCGCGGGGGCAGCAGGAGAGGACAAGGGACAGTGCTGTGGTGAAAGGACAAAGCAGGAGAGTCAGAGCCCAGGCTCCCCGAGAGCTGTGTCAGACGAGTGTGCGACAGGGGTCTGCATGGCAACGTGAAAGGTCCCGGGCCGGGGCGGGGACATCCCAGGGCCTGGGAGGAAGGCTCAGCCTGGCTCCTGGGCGTGTGGCTTCAGGGCAGCGCTTCTGAAGCAGAGACGACTGAACTGGGGTGAGCAGAAGGCGGGGGTCAAGAAGGGAGTGCCCAGCAGGGGAGACGGCCGAGGCCAGCTGGGGTGGGGGGTCACAGACGGGGGCTGGAAGTGCTGCCGTGCGGGCCAGAGGGCAGCACATCAGGGGCAGCTGGACACTGGGCCGAGGAGGAAGAGGTCAGGGGAGCCGTCGCCGGTGGGCGGGCGGGCGGGCAGGAGCGTGCGGCAGAGCGGGGGACCATCGGGCCAGGAGAGGGAGGAGGTTGAAGGGATGGCGCGGGCAGCTGGGGCAGGAGAGGCTTGTTGAGAGGATCTGAGACCACCCTGTGCTGAGAGGGGTGGCCAAGAGCGAGAAGGGAGAGGGGATGGGGAGAAGCTAGGAGCTGGGCCCCCAACTGTGGGCCCAGGGAGGGAGGAAGGCGCGCCGGGAGGGTGAGATGGGCTGGGAGCTGGGAGAGGAGCGTAGGCCGGGCGAGGGAGGACGAGGGGGTAGAGCCTGAGGCCCACCCTACACGTCGGGACAGCTTGAGAGGAAAGGTCATGGAGGACCCAGAAGCAAGACCTTTTCCAAAACAGCAGACCTGAAATGCAGTGTCCCTACGGGTGTTTCTGGAGACCATGGATTCAGTACAGCACTTGCTGGACCAGGAAGCGGGCAGGTGTGGAGGAAGAGTGAACACTTCCCAGGCCTGTCAGGAGGTAGGGCAGCAGGACGGGATGTTGTTGGAAGCAGAGCGTTTCTCAAAGGCGGAAGGAAAGGCGGAGGATGGGCCACATCCTGTTCAGTCCCTACCCCACCTGCACAGCGGGAGAGGGGAGTCTCAGGCAGCCATGAGGAGAGGGAGCCGATGGCACATGTAAAGGACAGTAGGCACAGAGGAGAGGAGAGAACTTCAGGAATGTGGGGACATCTGCTGATCTCAGGGCACAGAGGAGCGGTGTGTGCGGTTACTGAGGCCCAGTGGTACGAGTAGAGCAGCGGAGGTGTCAGCTGAGATGCCACAGCCCAGGCAACTGAAGACCCAGGGATCTCGGGAGCAGCTGGGGGCAGAGGTCACAATGACTATGGTTACATGAAGGAAATGGCAGCACTGCACATTAGTTAGATTCTGCACAGAACGCACCGGCAGAGAACCTTGGGGTCTTCAGGATAGATTCAAGTAGATGGAGTCTAGTGTTTGGGTAGCAAATATGCTTGGAATTGACAGAAGAGTGGCCAGGAGTTAATGTGGCATCAACAGTGCTTTTGCTGCTTTAAGGGAGCTATAACATCTGGAGGGCTAGAATGCAGCAGAGAGACTCTGCACAGGGAACCAGGGACAAGTGGGGGTCTGCAAACCATGGGTCTAGTCGGAGAAGAGAATGTGGGCAGCACAGAGGCACGGGGGGAGAGCAAGGGGCAGGGTGGAGGCTTGGGGGTGGGGGCTTGTGTTCAGGAGGTCAGATCTGGGGAACAACAGAAAGGCAGGCACAACGGGACAGAGAGCAGGAGGAGAGCCTTAAGACATAGCCAAGAGGGCAACAGAGGGGTCACTGGGGAGCGGAAGAGCAGAGCGGTGGACAAGGGCGCATCCTGGGACCCATGGGAGGAGAGACAGAAGCAGGGAAGGTCAGGGAAGGAGAAGATGGGGAAGTGGGGTCTTGTGGGCAGTGGCTTGATCAGAAGGGAAGAGAGGACAGGAGGGAAGGTGAGACAGGGAAGGGCTAAGGAAAAGGGAGCCTAAAGGAAAACGGTGGCCTAAGCCAGTGGAAGAAGGATGGGACCAGGGACAGCCATTACCTGGGGAGAGAACATGGCGGAGCAGGGGAAGGAAACTGTGAGCTGTGAGAGCAGGTCACAGGAGGGAGCACCCGCTACGGAGGAGGGATAACTCGAAGCTACTCAATGATGGGCATTTGCATGCTTTGAGATCATGAGCCCCAGACAAGGCACTTTCCATGGCCCAGGGAGGGAAGGGGAAGAAATGGGTGCCCAAGGAAAGGTAGCTGGAAGGAATGTTCATATGGGGCCTCATGCAGCACCGTGGGAAGGTCACCTCTCAGGGACAGACAAGGTGATGGGAGGCCCCAGGGAAGCATGGAGAGTGGAGCACAGCAGAAGGGAGACAAGCTGGACGCCAACAGGGGGAAAGAGGAGGAGGACGTGCAGAGAGGCCTTCTGGCAGAGGTGCCAACCGGAAGGAAGGTCAGAGTTTGGGGGCCAGCCAGTGGGGGCAGGGGCTTGGGGAAGGAGGAGTGGGGAGGGGGTGCTGGCAGCAGGTGGGGAGCAGTGGCTACTCCTACAGCCTTGAACGTTGTGGCAAGGGTAGAACTTTGTGGCCAGGCTCTTTAATCCGGTGGGGCCCAGGGAGGAGGGTTTGGAATGAGTAGAGAATGGGTTTGGGTTGGGGTTCAAGGCAGGTTTGACAGAGTTGGACGTGCCAGGGGTCAGATTTGGGATTGATCCAGGGGGGAGGGAGATGGCACTGCAGACACTGAGAAACTGCAGACACAGAAAACCATCCATTAACTGAACTTCTAGACTGATGACAAGTGCAGTGTTGGGTGATGACTACAGGCTGAGGACAGGATTGGGAAGACCTGTGACCCCACCCAGAGAGGACAAAGGACAGTAGCTGCAGGAGGGACGCGGGGAAAGGGCTGCATGGTGCACATCAGAGGGGGATGTGAGGAGCGCAAGGGCAGGGTCTGCAGGGGACAGTGTCACAGGTCGGTAGTGAGGGTAACCTAGAGAAACGGATGCTGGCAAGCACCAAGGACAGGTCTCACCAAAGGTCTTGTCATAATGTCCAAGAGTCATAAAGGTAAGGGGCTGAGGGGTGGGATGGGGAGGGGGGATGTTGGTGGGATGGGGGGAAGCTGTCTTGACAAGAAAGGCGCTCCAGTGCAGACTGGGGTTTGGGGCATGTCGGGTGTCCGTGAGTAAACACGGAAGGGAGTGTGGTGGTTCCAAGAGGACAGTGCCGGGCCAGGGTCACGTGGGGGCAGTGCTGGGACCTTTGAGGAACAAGTGTCAGTGGCAACCACTGGAGGCCAGAGGTGGAGGGGAGCGTGCAGCCCAGGGAGGCAGGCTGCGCTTCCACAGCAGTGGTTCTTCCCGGGGGGGGGGGGTGGATTTCACCCGAGGGGGGGCTGTGGGCATGGACCCCAAGGGAGGCCTATCGGAGCATCTGAGGGCGAGCAGTGCTCTGCTCGGAACAAAACCAAAACCAAAAAATGCAAAAAGAAAACACAAAAACATTCCCAAAAGGTGCTGCTGATAGGTCAGCCTTGGGGGTCCTGCATCCTCGGGTGAGAATCACTGGGTGGAAGGGCAGGGTGGAGAGCTGGGCAGAGGGGTGAGGCCAGAGCAGAGGAGCCAAGACTGGCAGACATGGAAGCAAAGGACCCAGGACCAGGCAGACAGCGAGTAAATGAATGTAGCCGACGAGGCACTTTGAACAATGTGTGTGTGGGGGGGTGGGGAGGGGGGGTGGGGGGCTACTGTCAATCAGTTAGGAGTGAATGGCAAGCGTGGTGCTCCTGGAGCTTAGGCCTCTTGAGAAGTAAGGCTGAGGGAGGTGGGAGTGGTGCCTGCACGGAAGCTGGGTGTGTGTTCATGAGCAGAGAGCACAGGAGGGCACGTCCACACCAAAGGAAGGGGCAGAGGAGACAGGAGCCAGCCGTGCAGGAGAGGGTGGGGGGAGAGATGGCTGCTAGGGGGGGGGTGGAGGGTCGGGGGGGGGGAGCGCGGCCCAGGGCGCTGTGCGGGTCCAGACCGAGTGCGATGGTGTCGGGGTGGGGCTGGAGGCGCGGGGGCAGCAGGGGAGGACAAGGGACAGTGCTGTGGTGAAAGGACAAAGCAGGAGAGTCAGAGCCCAGGCTCCCCGAGAGCTGTGTCAGACGAGTGTGCGACAGGGGTCTGCATGGCAACGTGAAAGGTCCCGGGCCGGGGCGGGGACATCCCAGGGCCTGGGAGGAAGGCTCAGCCTGGCTCCTGGGCGTGTGGCTTCAGGGCAGCGCTTCTGAAGCAGAGACGACTGAACTGGGGTGAGCAGAAGGCGGGGGTCAAGAAGGGAGTGCCCAGCAGGGGAGACGGCCGAGGCCAGCTGGGGTGGGGGGTCACAGACGGGGGCTGGAAGAATGTCACATGGCACAGGTGGGACAGTGCCTTTGCTATGTGTGCAGTAGAGAAGGAAATCAGGAGAGATGAGGAAATAGGCCCCAGAGGCAGGAGATGAGGTGAGCGCTCTGAGACTGGTGGGAGAGGAGAGCTGGTCCATGGGGAAAAAGAGGGTCGGAGGTGAAGTGATGGCACCTGGCAGCTGGGGCAGGAGAGGCTTTGTGAGAGGATCAGGGAACACACTGCACGGAGTGCGGAAGCACAGAGGTCCAAGGACGGAGTCAATGTGGAGGATCCAGGAGCCCTGCCCCTGTGAATGGGCCAAGGGTGTGAGGAAGTCCATGCAGGAGGAGAAGCAGCACAGGGAAGGCCTGGGAGAAACATGGGTGAGGAGGAGGGGCAGAGGTGGACGCCTGTGGAGACAAGCCTGTCAGTGCAGAGTGTGACAAGGTCAAGGGATGGAAGGTCAGAGGGAAGCCTGGGGGACCTGAAAAGACAGGGTGCTTAGGGGTGAAAGGGGACAGCCTGTGCATGCACCTCAGCAGGTTGCAGACCAAGGAGCTGGCAGTAGGAGCATGCGAGGGCAGGACTGGAAGGGAGCAGGTGTCCAGGAAAAGAGCACTGCATCTGCGGGAGCCCCGGGGAACGGGGATGAGATGGTGAAGGGGAAGAGGAAGGGCTCCTGAAGATAAGAGCAGAGGGGAAGGCCGAGGCTGGGCCAGGCAAGGGTCATCGGCACCCAGTGTGCAAATGAGCGAGAGCTCGGGTTCTCCCCGGGCCATGCAGGCGGTAGGCCAGTGCTGAGAAGGGTCAGGGGAGTCAAGGGGAAGATAAAGGGACCGGCGGCCTGAAGAGCTCCCCGTCTGGGGATATGACAGAGCTCAGGGGCTAGGGGGGTGGCCTCTGTGGTATAGCCATACCAGAGAACGTAGGAAAGTCTAGAGACTACCCGTCCTCTCTGTGGGCAAGCACTGCTGTGTGGCAAGATGGCCAATGTCGAATGTTTACAGAGCGACACTCCAGCACAGCCAAGGACAAAGTAAAGGTGGCACAGGGCAATCAACTGGACTCGAAACAATTGTTAGCACTGCTAAGCTGTGCCTCCTATAGATGCTGATATAGTATTTATAGGTCTGCTGTTTTTCCAATGAAAATGAGCAGAGGAAGAAAGGAAAGAAGTGGTTCAAATGAAATTGGAATTAAGGCAACAGTATGAATATAAATCGTTCTTGGAATTATTAAGGACATTACAGTGGCTGTGATGTGTTAGTGCTGCTGTTCAACTCGATCACAATGAAGGGCACAAAGGCAAGTGGGAGGGATATGTTAAAAGAAATTCTCACAGGGAAATTTGTGGCTACCTGAAAAATCTATCAGAGAGTTATATCAAAGTGGGTAAATTCAGGAGAATGAATAGTCATATAGAGATAAATTAATAAAATCTGGAAAGCATCAGCAGCCATCCTTAGAACATCAGTGCTCCTCACGTCCAAAGATCAAGAGGCATTCCACAGCCTACGACCCTTCTGGATGGTAAGAGCAGGTCATGGAGGAAGTTCCCATGTTTTCACATGCTGCATCTACCTTCAAAGGCTGGACTGTGAACCAGGCCTGGGTGGTACAACATGGAGAGCTTTTTCTTCCTAAGGCTAAAAGAGGGGAAAATAGGAAATGAGTGGATATGCCATGCTAACACTGCATTCTGGAGAGATGTTACCATTTAAGAAAGGCAGCAATAAAGGTGATAGCTATTGATGGTGGTGTGAAAAGGAACATGAAATAGGATGAAAAATACAGGTTTTGAAGTGAGTACAGAGTGTATGTTAGAAATTTCAGTGTGTATGAGGACAGGAAGTTGGTTACGAGATGACTGAACAGGTGAATGAGGTCTCAAATGAGGAATCTTGGCCAGTCTTATAATGGGTCAGAATGGAGGAATGTTGATTCTAAGGCTGGACTGACATGAGTCCTAGTGACAGAGGAAGGGAAATGGTGGCTGAAGAGTAATGTTCAACTTATCCTCCTTTTTAGTATTTGATTTAAAAAGTCAGATTACATGCTTAGCTTAGAAGAATGCAGTTTCATCAAAGATTATTAATATGGATCCCAATGAGGGATTAGAAGTGAGTCATAAATGGAGCTAAATTTTACTCAACTGATGCTGTGGATTCAATACAGAATGTCAGGAGTTAACATGGTTAATACTGGACAGCAGATAACAGAAAGGGGACTACAGATTCAGAGCTGAGTTTGGAATCTGTCAGAATCTTGTGGTAGCTCAAGTTAAGATAAAGGTTTGGGGAAGTATAGGCAGAAAGTTGAGAACTAAAGTATTTATATATACAGGGAAGAGTTATGAATTGTTAAATAGGAGGCAACATCCCCAATGAAAATCAGAAAAAGAAACTCATATGCATGTACTGTTAAACTTGATCTTGGTATGGATATTTTTCTTGAAGATATTTAAATGAGTTATTTAAATTTACTGAAATGGTTTGAGATGAGAAATATGTAATAAGGACTGAGAGTCCAATAATAAAAGCTATGTAGGGATCAGAACGGTTCTGAGTAAGTAATCAAACAAAAAATTAAATAGGCAGGGTCATTACAGAGGTCCAAAGTGGAGAAAAATGTATAGAATGTTGCATATATATGTTGTTACTAGTATAATAAATATTCAGAGTAAAGAAAATTGCTGGATGAGAAAGGACACTAAGAAAGCATACTTCCTTGAAGGCTTTTCTAGAAATTTTTTGAGTAAAGAGTGTTGGAGGACAAAAGATAAGTAGGACTAATTAAATTGAGACCTAGGATGTTGATTACTCTTTTCCACAAAGTGCCCAAGATTTCAGTGAGGGAATTATAGAAATATCTTATATTGAGCTAAAATAATTGTTTTCAGATGGCATAGAATTTCTGTACATTATAAAGGAAGGGGGAGTGGAAAAGTTTAAAGATACAGCAAAGAAAAGAACAATTGATGGACTATCTGGAGGAGATGTGTAGGTATGTCTTTTGAAGAGTGAAATTCTTGATTTTAAAGAAGGGAGAAAGTGGATAGTTTCAGATTTAAAACAATAATAGAGTCTATCCAGTATTTACTATGTGTCTGGCACCACACTAATTACTTAATTTCATTTTATCCTTACAACAATCCTGAAAGGCTTACAGAGATCAAATGATTCGTCTAAGATCACAGTGTAGAGTAGAGTCAAAATTCAAATTCCAGTTTATCTCCCAAACCTATATGCCTCTCTATTCTATTTTAAGTTGAAGGAAATCACCATCTATAGAATTTCTTTTTTTTCCCTGTAATTATATGGAAAATATATTTTCTGAGATGAGACAAGTAGAGGTGATGTATATAAAGATCTTCAGATGATTGGTAAAATTCAGAATACCTGCAATGGGAAAATGCAGAAAGGAAGCAATGGGTAAAAGATTTAGTACCACCTATGCCCTGGTATTTCACTTCTGTTCATTGTACAGCAAAGACACTGGATCGGCCATGGATTAAAAATTTTAGAATTTCTAACAAAGACTAAAGAATAGAAAGGAGTTTTTAAAAAGCAGGTATATATATGATGGCTCAAATATAAACTGACAACTAACACAGTTTTAAAAGTCCCAGTGTTGAGACAGAATTCCATTTTTTCCCAAGATGTAGTGACACGAGTTTATAACTAAGTTTTAACCAATCAGCAAACCCTTTGAATTTAACAGAAAATAAAGGAAATTCTCCAAATGACAAATTTTTATGCAAAATACCACCACCAAGCAAAAGAGTCCATAGCCAGCAGACCAAAGGCTGAAACCTCTGGGCTGATGTGTAAGACCTGTGTTTTAAAAAGAAATTACCTTCTTAGTACGGAGGAGTAAGAAAACCTCCCCTACGTTTTCTGTCTTGGTAGAAATGTTTTGTTGTTGTTTTCTCCTGTACTCTATGTAACTTCTGTAATTTCAATATTGTTGTTTTATGTATTTTGATATTGTAAACTTGTATTTACTGTATTCTGTTAGAACCACTCCCTGGGGTGTGAGGCATCTGAGTTATCAGTTATCCAAGTGAACCTGGGGAAATGGGAGGAGCTAGTGTTCTCAATTGGGAAGAGCTTGATTCTTCAGTGAGTTCAGCATTTTGCTTCCCTCTAAAAGTATATGGTGAAGTAATGGCACCCCTTAAAAAACAGAAACTTAGTGAGAAATATAGTAGGGGGAAGAATTTTGAAATAAAGAACGGTAGCTACTGGAAAAACTGAAAAAGTGTGGCTTATCCCAGGATGATGGCAGAGGCTACATTAAGACTGGGCCCAGACTCTGGTTTAGAACAAAGGTAAATAAAACTAAATACGAGAACAGCCAGCTCAATCACTGGCTGGTGAACATACTTAGACAAATCTAACTAGAGGGAAACACCAGGAAAGAAAGTGAAGCTAAAAGAGAATGGAACAAAAGAGAGCTCCTAACGGGATAAAGGAAGGAATTAAAGGTTAAAGTTGGATGGCCTGATGCTCGGAGGAGAAACCCTGGAGGCCAGATAGGAAAGTGCCTTCCTACCCAGGGGGTCATGGATCCGGGGTGGCTGCAAGTGCAGGTCCACCTAGGGCCAGAGGGAACAACCTGGGATCCAGACCCAGCAATGGTGCCAACTTGAATCTACCTCGTGCTAGAGTGAGCAGCCTGGTCTGTCATCCATCACAGGTAAGACTGGGCAGGGGCTCCCAGAACCAACACCTAAAAAGGGAGCGGGGCTAAGAGAAGACAGGTTAAGCCCCAAGTGTAACTGAATGATTACCAGGGATAACTATTTACTAGTACTTTTACCATTTCTTGTAACTCTGTAATTTTCCTAATATTTGTTGATTTCTATCTGTTTTTTCCTGTATTAGTAGTAAAAATTTTTTCCTGTACTGGTCGTAAAAATTTTTTTCCTGTACTAGTAATAAAATTGTTCAAAATGTAACTGCAGTGTGTGTGCTTATTTCTGTGAAAACTGGGGAACAGTTGTGACTACTCAGCAGTGAATAAGACAAGACAAGACACATGTGGGGAAATGGGGAAAAGGAATCAAGTATAAAAAATACCTGACATTCACAAGAGATGGGTCAGAAGATCTCGAATCCCCAAATCTGTAAATACTATTGGCACTAGCAGTTGGCTCTCCTTCCCAGGCCTCCCCCGACTCCCATTCTCACCCCCAAGACTGTGCACGGGTCAAGAAGACAACAAAGCCTTTCTCAAATGTAGATACACAAATGTGGGCTAAGCCACACACACTAGGTGAAGACATACTCTCAGACGCCTGCCTTATGCTATAGGACCCTTAAAAACAATATATTTCACAACGCCATGGATCTGGTAAATAAAAAGTCCTTAGGATGCCCTGGAAAGAAACATCAAGGAGATCCTTCACAGACGACGTCAGGTACAGGAACCCTCACTAATGGTGACACTATTCCAACGGTGAGTCGGAGGTCCATTCTGGGCCACCACTGTATACTTTCAGTTTCTCTTTTAAGAGTAAACGTCCAGCATATTGTATGTGGAAACTTGGTTATAAAATTATTTCAGTAGCAGTAACTAATTTTATAAATATAAATATACCATCATTATCATTACATTTAGTTCTGGAAAAGAAAAAAATTCCTGAACCCCAGACACCTGTCCAAACTCTTAAGAGCTCAAGTGGTAATGCGCTCTTAATCCCTTCGCCTCCATTCTGTGTGTGAGTACCTGCTATGGAGTCATCATCAGGCAAGCGAACAAGTGTGTAACATATGCCCGGCTGATTGTAAGGTAGGCTGGCGGCTGGGATACAACACAGCACTTCATAGGAATCCGATGGTTCCACCTGCACTGTCACTTTCTCCAGTAGCTGGTCATTGAGAGTATTGGTACAGTCAAACTGAAAAGTCAACCAGCAAAAAAGCTATAGAGGAAAAGAACTGTTTTCAAGCAAGTTGCTCCTTTCCATCCCAACCCACGACTCAGTTTCCCTCGCTAAACACCATGACAGGGCTCCCCCTAAGATTTTTCTTAAAGCAACAGGGTAAGCTTACTCTTGAGGTCTTTTCTATGTTATTCATCAGCTTTTTTCTCTTTCCTGAGATTGCGTTCTACCAAACAAGACGGCAGAAGTCTGACGGACTGATAGCTGTCAGAGAATCAAACTGAAATCCAAGTTCTTGGAACAACACATTTACCCTGATATTAAATGATGATTAATTTTTCACAAATTATACTTTATATGCTGTCCAACTTCTTCAAACATTTCAGTTTTATGTCCTTTAAAATTTACATCATCAAAAGCTACCCATCACAGGAAGACACCTCTACAGCTATGGTGTTAGGAAAGAAAACCAGAAATGCTGCTAAGTTACTTCTCTATAAAGGAACTTAGAATCATAAACTAACGGGGAATTAACTCTAAGTCCCTTATGGGAACCAGTTGTGGCACTTATCTCACCTGGAACACGACATGATTGGTAAACATGTGCTTGACACAACGAACAAAATATTCTGTCTCTGCTTCTGTAAGTTGAACAGGCTCAGAAGACTTGAACAAGGGTCCTAGATTCATAAACTCAGGAATGGCAGCTAGTTGTTCTATCAAAAAAAAAAAAAAAAAAAAGGAAAGAAAAGAAGGAAGGAAGAAGGAAAGATATTACTTTGGGTGTCTGAAATGTTTTAAGTTTTCATAGCCTTACTAACAGTTGCACACTCAACTAATATGTCCCAACCTTTAGTGAAATAATCTTTTAAGAGAGTTTATATACTGAATTACCAGAAGCAAAACAAACAAACAAAAAAAAACCCCACAGAGAAATCAAACTAAATTCCTACTTTCATAGAATTTGAGTTCCCTGTTAACCAAGTTACAGAGTAAGAACAACATTCCTAGTTAGTAAGCTGAAAACTGGACAGTCCCATAGACTGCAGGGAGCCCCAGGAACCATGACAATAAATATGCAGCTGTACAAAGATTTCTCATACTGAGAATTAATCAAATTTAATGAAAGTAGTAGACTTCATTATATTTACAATGCCTAGAGTACAAGACTACTGCTTCTACACAACAAATCATCATACCTTGGAAAATGTCTTGCCTGGAAGGAGCCAACTTCTCTGACTTAGTAGCCACCAGTGTGATTTCTACAAAGACAAGTACAAGCAATCAAGTGAGCTTCCCTCCCACTATCAAGCTAAAAATGCAGACAGACAGAGGGCAGAAAGTTCTAGCAGATATATAGGGAGCTATTGCTAAATCATACCAGTAGGTTCTCTGCCACCTTTTTTGGAGGGACCGTCTAAATGTATTTAGTGAACATATTTTGTGAAATAACAGAGTCCCAAAGATTCAGTAATAATAATAAATCCTAAAGATACAGTATTTGCTTTAATGAGCCAGGATATATTTTTTAAATTACTCTTAAAAGGAGGAGCAGGAGTTCCTTCACAGTGGGCTAAGGATCTGGAGTTATCACTGCAGCAGCTCAGGTTGCTGCTGTGGCGCAGATTCTATCCTTGGCCTGGGAACTTCCATGTGCTGCAGGCACAGCAGAAAAAAAAAAAAAAGAATAAAAAGGAAAAAAAAGGGCAGAACACTTTATAAAACAAATCTCATGATTCAGATGTATAGTATCAACAAAGAAACTGAAAGTGTTGGAAGTTAAGCATGAAATCTTTCATTTTTAGTTCTAACCACTAAACACTTTGCTCCTTTATTTTTTTTAAACCTCCAACAGAAAAATTGAGAAGTTAACCAATGTTAGAAAGTAAAAACAGGAAGTGACAGCACAATTACTGCTTTGAGACACACGGTGACAACTAACTTTAAATGCTGAACACTTAGCATTAAAAAAAAAAAAACCTTTCAATCTGAATCACATATCATATTTCTGCTCTCATGAGAAAACAAAGGAAAACACTTTAAAGCCCTAATTTAAAAAGTATCAAAAGTATCATCCATCTTAGTTCTCTAAGATTTAGAGGTAAGGAGTGACAATTAAAAGAAATAGCAGAATATGCTAATTTTATTTTATTGACATAAAGCTATTTGCATACAGAAAAACAGACAAAGTGCTGCTGTTACCTGACTTCTGTTCAAAAACAGGAGCCATAGCAAGAGGAATCGATTTCATATCAAAGGGTTTTTCTGAAGGTTCCAGGGTGTACTGGTGTAAGGCTTTCTCCATCCCTGGTACAGAGACTGTGAGGCCTATGAAAAAGAGATATCTCAGCATTATAACTCCTTGCCAATCCTAGCATCCAGAGAGGCCCAGATTTGTAATATTTATCTAAGCTTTCTAAAGAAAAATATAACCACAGATTTTACAACCTAAATAAAAATAAAGGCTCTTATAATTTCATCCAAGGAAGCATAGGAGCAGAGCATATACATTTTTAACAAAATAAAAGTATCTTCTAGAAAAGAAAACAATGGAGCCATGTGGAAGCAATGATAGCATAAGAAAAGGGAAAAAAGGTAAAGCCATCTAAGAGGGAGCTCAAGGAGAACCAGAACAAGCAATAATCCTTGGCTTTTACATACATTAGGTTTCCCTAGAAATGGAACTGCATTCAAAGACAAAACCCAAGCATTTTGCCTAGTGAGGCCAGCTCATACACGAATCATAATGAGATGTGCTTCTAGGACACCATTTGTGGAACGAAAGGGTATCTGTCTCCAATCTTGGCTCTCACTGACCATTGAAGATATATGTGGCATTCAGTGCCATCTGCCTCTGCTGCAGCACATTCAGATAGAAGGTGGCTCTATCCCGTACCTCATCGTCAGTATCCATCATACACCTGTCCAGGGGATACAGAATAGGCATGTCACCACACCCTAGAGATTTCCAATAGTTTTACCACTATACCTAAAGGACACAATCCAGGCTATCTAATACCACCTTTATAAAAGAGCTCAACGACACCCAACAGTGGATCCTAAAATCTCCACAAATCTTAGGGACTGTTCCAAATTGGTGAAGAAACGTGGTCATTATGAATCAAAAGCACTACACAAGTAGGCATTAAAATAATTAGGAAGAACACCAACATAAGATAACAGTTTGGAGTCTATTCTTGGATCTGCAACCACACAACCCCGGTAAAGATTCAGACTTCTAGATAATTAAAAAAATGGTGCTGTTATACTTCCAAATCTAGGCACTGATGCTACTCAAATGGCAATTTGTTTGGTTTAAACCAGCCTGTCTTTGGCTTGTAATTTTTCTGCTTCAATTACAAGATGTAATCACAGAGTGTCTGCTAAAGCAAGTCTCTTCCTCATCAAATTGGGAGTCATGGAGACCATGAAAATCTATGTATTTTCAACTCTACATAGTGAATCACTTTGAAGTTGGCCCCTACTATACTAATTGAGGCACGTGCACTTGTCATTTTCTCAAAATCATCCAAGTAAAATCAGGAGTCAAATTTTACATGTATTTAGCACATGCAAAATCACAAGAGTAAGAAAAATGCCATCTGCCCCTAACTTACTCCATCAGCTCTACTCTTAGGCCTTGCAATACATTTTTTTTTAGGGCAGCACCAGCGGCACATGGAGGATCCCAGGCTAGGGGTCAAATTGGAGCTGTAGCTGCTGGCCGACACCACAGCCACAGCAATTCCAGAGCCAAGCCACCTCTGCAACCTACACCACAGCTCATAGCAACACCGGATCCTTAACCCACTGAGCAAGGCCAGGGATTGAACCCAAAACCTCAGGATTCCTAGTCAGATTCATTTACGCTGCACCAGGACGGAAACTCCAGGCCTTGCAATGCGTTTTGATATGGTACAATGAAGAATTCTCTATTCAGCCACATGGCTTTCTTCTTATTTTTTTTTTTAAAGACATTCGTTTCATTACCTTTGTAAGAGTACTAGGATGCTTGGGAGAAGATTCTCATTTTGAGCCCCAAATTTAGCCAAAGCACTCACAGCAGCTATAATGAAGCATAAAATGAAACAATATAAATACAGACTTCTCAGAGTTAAGCAGTAATCATTCAAACCAAAATATAGAGGAGTTACCCCATGTTCAGTGGGAATAAACTTACTGTTTTATTGTGTTTCTTGATCTTATTTCCTTGATCCATTTAAGCACAAATAGAAATCAACGGGCCCGAGAGAGCTCTGAATAGGAAAACCCTCCATCCAATAGGAAAAAGGATTGTATGTATTTCTTATATGAGCTATCCTCCAGTCTCTTTTTATACCACACTGATTAATTAGGCTCTGATCTCAAACAACCAGCCCCATGCATTAAAGCAAACCAAAAAAACCCTCTATTACTAAAATTCATTGTATCAACAAAGACTTACTGCTCACTTACCTTCTGTCAGGAATTGTGCTAGGTGCTAGGAGTAGAAAGATGAAAGACATGGTCCCTGACCTCAAGAAGATGTGGGCAAGGCAATGGGAAAGACACCTGAGTAAAGAGGCAGTTACAACACAGCACAGTAAGTCCATGGCCAAACCATATCCAGGACACTATGTGAGTAGAGAAAGGAACCTGAGTCAGAATTGGTGAAGAAGACAGACAAGATGCTGACACTTATTACTTGAGCTAAAGTTTGAAGAACAAGTAGAGTTAGCCAGAGGGAAAAGGCAGGAAAAGAGTATGTGAGGCAGAGAGAATAAAAAGTATCAAGGCCCTCAGCCCAGAGAAGAAAATGTGGTCTAGTCCTGGAACTGGACACAGCTGAGGAAGACGGAAGCACTGGACACTGGCTGGAAAGCAGAAGCAGACAAGTAAGAGTCTAGAGGTAAACCACCACCACCACCACCACCACCACCACCAGATTATGGTTTAACCTCAAAAGTCATTATTAGCAGGCGTTAAATACAGGATGGATCTGTGTATCTGTGGCAGAGTTGCTACACTACGTCTGTAAGCAGATTTTGTATGCAACGACCATTTTGGCAGCAGAGTGTAGAAAATATACTGGATATGGGTGAGACTACAAGCAGTCTGATTAGTTGGGCATCTGAAATGGATGTGAGCTTAATGCAGCACTCAGGAAAACCAAGGAAAAAAAGAGAATGAAAAACATATATTGGAGACAGAACTGACAGAACTTCGCCAACTGACAGACCAAGGTTATAAAACAATAAGCTTCCAGCTTTGCTACTGAGTGGATGATATAGGTGAGGATTTCTGTTGGGGATAGTTTGAATTTTAAGCTGAATTTGAAGTGCCTTAAGAGTCAGAGACATACGGTTCAGGAAAGAGATATAACTGCAATGTCACAAGCCTATCAGCAGAGCTCTGAAAATGATCCCCAGGAAGAATGCGTATGTTGTGAAGACAGACCTCTAAGGAAAATTAATATTCTGAGGAATGGAAGAGAAGTTCTGTAGGTAGGACTGAGGGGTGATGGAAAGATGCAGGCTACTGTGGAAACCAAGGGAAGAAAGGTTCACAAAGTGTTTAGTCAACTACATCAAACTGACCGAGAGGTGAACAAGGATAAGAATGTTAATGTGTCTACCTTGACCTTTCAACTAGCTTATAGGTAATTTTTTAAAAAAATAGATTCAGAAGATTTTTAAGGGAGCGAGCAAGATCACAGTGAGTTGAAGAGAAAATGGAAAGTAAGTTGACAGAGGCAGCTAGTAATAGCCACTTCAAGTTTACCTGACAGGGGAAGTATAGTCAGTAGTGAGAGACAAGGGATCAAAGGAGGGCTGACATTTCTAACAGGAGAGACCTGCACCTGTTCATGTGCTAAGGGGAAGAACAATTAGAGAGGAAGGAGTAAGAAGAAAAAAAAAAAATTCCTAAGACCTGTTTTAAAAAGTCACCTAAAAACTATAGAGACAGACAAATTTCACAGTCATAACCACAACTCTGAAAAAATGGATGACACCATCAAATAGTCTTCTTGTCACACTGAAAGTCAAGGGATGTTTTTCTCTGCTATAAGGTAGAAAGCATGATGGGAATTCATATACAAAGAAAGAGGCATCCACATGTGGCCTAAGTGTGCTCCAAGATCCCACCACCAAATAGGTCCAATTTCACTATAACCCCAAGTTAAGCATTTCACAAGATCGACAGTTATATCGTCATGAATGTTCCAGTGACTCACCAGCTCGGACAGCCTCATTCTCCAGTACGACCCTATTAAAAATAAAGCGGATATACTTGGAGGGAACAGGTGTTCTGGGGCCCTCTTTGCCCAACAAGTGTAGAATCTTAGTAGCCAGAACAGTGTGTTCACAGTCCTCGATGAATTCACAAAGGTGGGCTAGACCCGCTTCTTTACTCTCAGGGTTTTCTTCCACAATGTTGATGATGCAGTCCACGATGGCCCGCTTATATTCAAAGCCCCCCTGGCAAAAGAGAAACCTGCCATTCATTCTGAGGACACTTTTTGGAGACGTGCTTATACTCCGAGGCTCACGCTGTACCACTCAAATTTCATTTCCCTTCCCTTAAGAAAGAAATAATAGTGTTTTTTCCTCCAAATGGGAAAGCCAAAGCAGGAGGAGGACTTAAGACAGAATTGAGCAGACTATTTGAGAGGCATGCTGAGATGATAAAGAAAGCTGCTTCAGATAGCAGGGCATACAAATTTAAGGAGCAACTTCCCGTGATGAAAAAGCAGTCCACCTACATCATCTCGGAGCATGTTGGAGAGGAACGTCATCATGACACTGTGCTTTCGAGGGTATTTCTGACAGAGAGCGCTAATTGCCTGTACAACCACCACCTGCAGAAAAACAAACAAAAAGGACATTCACCTTTATAACGCCTTTCAACTACCACCTACGGAAAAACAGAAAGGACACTCATCTCTGTAACTTTAGCTACTAGGCATACATTTCCACTTGTTTACCACAAGCTAAAAAGGCACATAGCTGACTAAAATGACAGTAATGATTTTCATGAAAGATAAGTAAAGAGACTTCAAAGGAAAATAAAAAGCAATGTAAAAATGAAGTGCATTCAAGAGACGCTATTCCTTTTTGCTCCAAGCAAATAAGCACATGAAAATTTTCAAGTGAACATAAACATAAAAAGCTTAAACAGGAGTTCCCGTCGTGGTGCAGTGGTTAACAAATCCGACTAGGAACCATGAGGTTGCGGGTTCGGTCCCTGCCCTTGCTCAGTGGGTTAACGATCTGGCGTTGCCGTGAGCTGTGGTGTAGGTTGCAGACGCAGCTCGGATCCCGCGTTGCTGTGGCTCTGGCGTAGGCTGGTGGCTACAGCTCCGACTAGACCCCTAGCCTGGGAACCTCCATATGCCGCGGGAGCGGCCCTAGAAAAGTCAAAAAGTCAAAAAGTCAAAAAAAAAAAAAAAATCTTAAACAGACTGATTTCCACAGAAGAAGCAGACAAAGTTACCAAGGAGTTATTGCACAAGATAGTTTCTAGGAGATTTTCACCACAACTTTAAAAGTCAGTGTCAGGAAGTGAATAGGGTGTGAGATTTTACCCTACTGCCACAATTTCATGGATGCTAGAAGAAAACACAGACTCTGGATCAGATATGAAGACAGTTATTTACTCACAGCAAAAGCAATAGCCAGGGTATGAGCATGTGGGGGTCAGTGTCCTGAGCTCCACTTGGCCCAGGACAATGCAAAAAGGGCCAAATAATACTTGAGCCTGCAGTGGTTGCTTTACAGGACAATTCAAGATATGGAACCTGAATGTTTTACACTGGGCAGTGAGCGTGCCAGTCCTTTATTCTGAAGGGAAATGTTATTATACTGGGCAATGAGCATGTTTGCTTTTTGCTCTACAGGGAGGACTATCTGTATCTTCTAGGGCTATATGGTAACTTGCCCTTTGCTTTTTGAGGGAGATGCCTATATTGCGGCTGGAAGATGTCTTGCACTGCACAAAGGAAACAAAGCTGGTATAACAGGAAGCAAAGGGCAGTTAGTGCCTAACTTGCAGGGTGTACAGAAATGCAAGAAATTTATGGAGATTGGAGAATTGTCTCCTAACAACCAGACAGTCCCAAATCTCTAGGTGTTGTTTTAGAGCATAGAAAATGAAGGAAAAACATCCATGATCTTTATAAAGCAATGCCATCTAAACCTAATAAAAGTGGTATACATGCAAAAAGAAAAATCACAGATGGAAATATTTATGAATATCGATGCAAAAATTCTAAGTGATATATTAGCTAACAGACTTTAACACGATAGCAAGAAAATAATAAGTTGGAGTTCCCCTCGTGGCTCAGTGGTTAATGAATCTGACTAGGAACCATGAGGTTGCAGGTTTGATCCCTGGTCTCGCTCAGCGGGTTAAGGATCCACCGTTGCCATAAGCGGTAGTGTAGGTCACAGACATGGCTTGGATCCTACATTGCTGTGGCTCTGGTGTAGGCCAGCAGCTACAGCTCCAATTAGACCCCTAGCCTGGGAACCTCCATAGGCCGGGAGTTCGGCCCTAGAAAAGGCAAAAAAAAAAAAACCCACACAAAAAAAGACAAAAAAAAAGAAAATAATAAGTTATGATGGAATGGAATACAATGGAATGAAATGGAATGCAAACCAAGAATGCAAGAATGGTTCAACATTAGAAAATTAATATAATTCATTAATATTAATGAGTCTAAGGATAAAAATCATATGATTCTATCCATTGAGGCTAAAAAGCCTTTGATAAAATCCAATACCATTCCTAGTAAAATTCTTAAAAAATAAATTAGTAATGGATGGACACTTCTATTTTACACACAAACACACACCCACCTCAATCCTATTGCCAGCATATTACTTAATAGGGAAGCCAAGAGTCATTTACATTAAGGTCAGAAACAATAAAAGGATGCTACCATCTGGACTATTATCTGGCATTATTCTGGAGACATAGCCAAAGCAATTAGATACGAGAAAACAATCAGAAGAATAATATTTGGAAAATAGAAACAAAATTATATTTATTTACAATATGATAATATAACCTGGAAACCCTAGAGAATCTACGATAAGACCAACTCAACAAAATAATTCGTCAAAGTAGGAGACTATAAAATAAGCATGCAAAAGTAGTACTCCTCATTACATAAATAAAAACTAGTTAGAAGATATAATGAGTGAAAAAAGATTTATAATGCCGATAACCACGATAAAATACTTTAAAAAAGAATTTTATAAAAATTCCAAGTTAATATAAAAAATACTATAAAATATTTTTGAAAGGCACAAAAGTAGACTTGAATAAAAGATATCCCTTGTTCTTGATTGGGATACCTCAACATGATTAAGATATCTGTTCTCCCCTAACTTACAAATTTAATGTTATTCCCATAAAAATACCAATGAGATTTTCATGAAGCTAGACAAGTTAATATTAAAGTTCATAAAGTAACCATATGCCAATAAAACAGACAACCTGGAAGAAATGGACAAATTCTTAGAAAAGTACAATCCTCCAAGACTAAACCAACACAAAATAGAAAAGGTGAACGGCCCGGTTACAAGTACTGAGATTGAAACTATGATTAAAAAACTTCCAACAAACAGGGAGTTCCTGTCATGGCTCAGTGGTTAACAAATTCAACTAGGAACAATGAGGTTGTGGGTTCGACCCCTGGCCTTGCTCAGTGGGTTAAGGATCCAGCATTGCCGTGAGCTCTGGTGTAATATTAATGAGTCTAAGGATAAAAATCATATGATTCTATCCATAGAGGCTAAAAAGCCTTTGATAAAATCCAACACCGTCTCAGACGCGGCTTGGATCCCTCGTTGCTGTGGCTCTGGCATAGGCCAGCGGCTATAGCTCTGATTAGACCATTAGCCTGGGAACCTCCATATGCCGCAGGAGTGGCCCTAGAAAAGGCAAAAAGCCAAAAAAAAAAAAAAAAACCCAAAAACTTCCAACAAACAAAAATCCAGGACCAGACGGCTTCACAAGCAAATTCTATCAAAAATTTAGAGACGCTTTAACACCTATCCTTCTGAAACTATTCCAAAAAATTGCAAAGGAAGGAACACTGCCAAACTCATTTTATGAGGCCACCATTGTTCTGATACCAAAACCAGACAGACACCACAAGAAAAGAAAAGCCAATGTCATTAATGAACATAGGTGCAAAAATCCTCAACAAAAAATACTTGCAAACCGAATCCAACAAGATCAAAAATCTTATAGAAAATAGGGAAAAGGCATGAGCAGACTACATTAAAAAAGATATTAAATGACCTTTAAAAATATGAAAAGATGTTTAACTTCCTTCATAATAAGAGAAATTCAAATTGAAATCACACTGAGATACCTTTTTCCACACATTGGGTTGGAAAATTTCAAAATACATTATACTCTATTGGTGGGGCCATGGGGAAACTGGCACTCTTATACATTGCTGGTAGAATTTAACATCCTCTATAAAACTACATTTTATTTACTCTCCAATCTAGCAGATAAACTTCTAGGAATTTACCCTGAGGGCACACCTCCAACATTCTGAGAAAACATATGCACAGGATTATCTACCACAGCATATTTATAATCACAAAATACTAGCTAAATGTCCATGCATAGGAGATTCATTCAATACAGTATACCACAAAATGACGTTCATAACCTCCCAAGGTTCCCCCACAGTTCAAAATGTCAACATGAATACACAGGCTAAGTTTGTTTCTTAAATGTAGATAAATACAAGAAGAGAGCAAATAGGGTCAGCTATACCTCATGACTGAGAATTAAAGAAGAATGAAGAACGAAATCTTATTAATTTTTCTTTCTTTTTTTTTTTTTTGTCTTTTTGCCATTTCTTGGGCCGCTCCTGCGGCATATGGAGGTTCCCAGGCTAGGGGTCCAATCGGAGCTGTAGCCACCGGCCTACACCAGAGCCACAGCAACGCGGGATCCGAGCCGCGTCTGCAACCTACACCACAGCTCATGGCAACGCCAGATTGTTAACCCACTGAGCAAGGGCAGGGACCGAACCCGCAACCTCATGGTTCCTAGTCGGATTTGTTAACCACTGCGCCACGACGGGAACTCCTACTTTAATTTTTCTAACTGAAATTTATTGTTATTTTGATTATCTCTGACATTATCACCTATTCAACACTGCTACGGAAGTCCTAAGTATTTTAATAAGGCAAGAAAAAGAAAGGCATTTGGATTGGAAATGAAGCACAATTGTCTCCATCCACAGATAGTATGATTATTTACATAGACAATACTAAGGAATCTATAAAACAATTACTAGAACCAGTAAGGGTATTCAGCAAAAGTAAGTGAAAAAAATAAGTATTTTTTATATATAATTAGCAAACAATGAAATAGAAATATTACAAAAATGGGATAGAAAAAGTATAAAAAAGACATACAAGACCTCTAAAGTAAAAGCTACAAAACACTGCCCAAAGAAATTAAAGAAGACCTAAATAAAGGGAGAGGTAGACCATATTCATGAACTGGAAGAAAAATATTACTTAATGTCAGTTCTCCCCTGATTATAGATTCAACACACTCACAATCATAATCCTAGCAGGATTTGTTTTATAGAAATTACAAGCTGGTTCTAAATTTTATATGGAAATGCAAAGGAACTAATATATTAAAACAGAAGGACAAAGTTGGAAGACCACATATTTAAGAGGTACCATAAAGCTGCATTAATCTATACAATGTGGTACTGGCATAGGATTGACAAATGTTTTATAGAATATGATATGGAGCCCAGAAATATACCTACAATTACATGGTTATCTGCTTTTTGGACAAAGAGGCCAAGGCACTCCAACAGGAAAAGAGAAGTGTTTTAAACAAATTATGCTGAATGACTAGAAATCAGTATGGGAAAAAACTGAACTTATCACACACAAATATTAGTTCAAGTTGAATCACAGACCAAAATGTAAAAGCTAAAACCATAAAAACATTTAGAATAAAACACAAGAAGGAGTTTCCATTGTGGCACAGCAGAGACAAATCTGACTGGGAACCACGAGGTTGTGGGTTTGATCCCTGGACTCATTCAGTGGGTTAAGGAGCCGGCATTGCAGTGAGCTGTGGCATAGGTCACAGACACAGCTCGGATCTGATATTGTTGTGGCTGTGGCATAGGCCAGCAGCTGTAACACCAACTGGACCCCTAGCCTAGGAACCTCCCAATGCTGCGGGTGCGGCCCTAAAAAGCAAAAAAAAAAAAAAAAAAAAAAAATCTTTAAGACTTGGGAATAGACAAAAGTTTTTGAGGACATGAAGAGAAATAACTGAGAAAGGAAATAATTAATAAATTAGATTTCATAAAAATTTAAAACTTCTCTTCATCCAAAAACACTGTTAAGAAAAGAAATAGGTGGGCCAGAGACTAGGAGAAAAGATAATCATATTTCAACTCTTACCTTGAACTCATCTGAGATTTCAGACACAAAAGATGATATCTGCTTCATAAGCCTGTCCACACTGCTCTCACTTCCTGTTTTGAGGAGTGTAGTAATGGCCAGGGTAGCAATGCTTCTGTTTGAGTCTGTGATCAAGTTTTCTAAGTCCAAATTGCAGGCAGTAACAGCTGAGGGGTGCTTCATTGCCACCTTGTCCAAGGCAAGAAAAAAAGAAATTAAGTAAACTGCACTGCTAAAGACCAGAACTTTAAAAAACAAAACAAATTTTAATTAAGGTCAATGGCTTTTAAAAATCAAAATGGGACAATATAGCTTAAAAAGTAATTGTCTCAAGATGAATGTTTCCAATTAACAAGGTATGATATTATCATCTGATAAGTGATTAACTGCTAGTCATAGTATATAGCACAATGCTTTCTCTTCCTAGGTTCCTATAACCTTTATAACAACATCATAGTCTGCCTTTTATTACAGTTGCCCTATTTCTCCTTATAGTACATGCATTCATGGTTATCCATTCTACTAGATGTTAAGAATCTCTTAGAATAAGACCTAGAATGATAAATACTGCTCAAAGACACTTAAATTTAATATCTTATCACTTAGAAAACACTTCTGTTTTTAAGCAGGCAAACTCCAGTCAAACTAGATGGCTCATGGTCACTAAAATATGTCTGTCATTCTCTTGATGCTCTGCTTTTGCGGATGATGTTTACCTCTTTGTCTATCCCAATATCAGTATAGAATCCCTTCCAATGCTACGATTTTGAAAACTCAGCAACATATTGGCATCAACATTCACTTAAGAGGAAAATATGAACCAACTAATGTAAAACTAAGTCTTAATTTATTCTCCTTAGTAAGGATGGTCATATGTATAAAGCAGAAATATTAATGTGTCTAATGCATCTAACTGCTCCAGGCCCAAAGAGGTTTGTATGTTATATAAGAGATAACATCATATTACCTCTCTAAAATTCATAAAATATTGAATTCTGAGATACATCCAGCCCCAAGATTACAGATGAAGGAATGTGGACCTACAGCAACTCTTTAAATTCAATTCATATTCTTTGATAAAAGCTTCTGCCATGGCTGCTCTAAACTTCTCTCTCCTACAACTATTCATACAATTAATTTAGAATTGGTCATGTGCTACATTACACAAGTCTTCTACAATATTAAACTTTCATTAATTTTTTTCTTTTTTTTGGCTTTTTGCCTTTTCTAGGGCCGCTCCTGCAGCACATGGAGGTTCCCAGGCTAGGGGTCTGATCGGAGCTACAGCTGCTGGCCTTACACCAGAGCCTCAGCAACACGGGATCCGAGCCACATCTGTGACCTACACCACAGCTCATAGCAACGCTGGATCCTTAACCCACTGAGCGAGGCCAGGGATCGAACCTCATGGTTCCTAGTTGGATTTGTTAACCACTGAGCCATGACAGGAACTCCTAAAATGTTTTATAGTTATTTAATCCATGCTGTGTTTCCACACTGTATCCTCTAGACTAATGCTGTCCAATGTGGCAGCCAACAACCACATATGACTACTAAGCATTTGAAATGTGGCTATTCCCAAATTGAGGTACACTGTAAATGTAAAATGTACACTGGATATCAAACACCTAGTATGAAAAAACAGAAGGTAAATATATATCTAATAATTTTATACCGATCATATGTTGATACCTTTTCTAAATACTAAGGTAAATAAAATGCATTATTAAAATTAATCTCACCATTTAAAAATGTTTTAATGTGGTTACAAACAAGATTTAAAATTACATATGTAACTCCCATAGTGTTTCTACTGGACAGTGCTGCCACAGACTAGCACTGTCCACGCGAACTTTTTCCATGAGAGAAGTGTTCTATATCTACAACGTCTGATAGTCACTAACTACAGGTGGCTACTGGGCACATGAACTGTGACTAGAAGGACTAAGAAACTGAATTTTTAATTTTATTTAATTCTAATTAATTTAAATGGAAACAGCCACTTATGATTAATGCCCATTATACTAGCTCTTGACTATAAAGTGCTGAAACATCAGAACTGAATCTTCAGTTGGATAATGATAAAAATGGCCATACCTAAGGCCACAAATACAAGTGAGGTGTTACAGAAGCGAAGCCCAGTAATCAAATCTACTAACCTTGGACGGAAAGCCAAATGCTTCATATTTAAATGTTTCTCAATCAAACACAGATACAATTCAACAGTTAGCAATGGAACACCTACCTTGTTCAAGGTCCTCACAGCTGCATATCTCAAAGCTGGTTTAGGAGAACTACAGAAAAGCTGAAGAACTAGGAAAAGAAAAGGTCACTGTGACTATCGCTTATTTCATCATACAGCATATTTCTTTTTTTTCTTTTTTCTTTTGTGGCCACACCCAAGGCACATGTAAGTTCCCAGGCTAGGGATCAAATTGAGCCAGAGCTGCAACTACACTACAGCTGCAGCAATATGGGATCCTTAGCCCACTGCACTGGACTGGGGATCAAATGGCACCTCCACAGATCATTACCCACTGTGCCACAGGGGGAACTCCATTATAACAGCATATTTCTGAAAATATAATTCATGAAGAAATCATATTCAAAATATTCATAAGGAAATTAAATCACAGCATAAAAAATTCACATAAAAAATGTATCATCAAAAATAGAAAAAGTTTTTGTTGAGCTGTAAAAACTTTCAAGATAGGAAATAACGTTATTCTTTTTCCTAAAAAAATTAATATATCCATTAATATTTGAATTTCAAAAGAATATTTATAGTTATAAGAATAAATAAGCTTTTTAATTATTAAGGAGAACTGAAAGCATTAAAATTACTTGTTTTCTAACTAAACACTTAAATGTTTTTTATATGGGGAAATGATAATTTCAGAAAAAGAAGTACAATCACCCCTCCATATCTGCAGGGGACTGGACCTTCCAGAAACCCTGGTGGATAACAAAATCCGGGGATGCTCAAGACCCTTTTATAAAATGGCATAATACAGTCAGCCCTTGGTATCCACAGGTTCTACATCTGAGGATTCAACCAATCATGAATCAATGTGGTTGAAGCCATGTGATGTGGAACCCAAGAACATGGAAGCACAACTAAAATTAAATGAAGGACAACTAAATTAAGTCATCTAGATATCAGAATGTAGAGGCTATATATACAGAGCTAAAGTTCAAAAATACCTACTCTGTTGACCTATGGAATTTAAAACAAAAACATAAGAATATAAACAAAAGCCAGTTATTAAACTAACCTGAAACAGCAGGTGCCAACTCCCTTGCACTACAGTTAGGAAGATGGATGATAGCTGAAGCAGCTTCATAAATAACCATTTCATGTTTATTTCGCAAGCAGCTCTCAATGAAATCAAAGACTGGACTTTCATGGCTGACAATAAATATACAAAGGCCATAATTAGATATCAAAAAGAACAGGGGCAATGTGCATAGTGGTTAAAAGCAGACAAAAAGAGAAGCACTTTTGGAATTATGAATGAAGGCTCTCTGAAAATTCACTCCTCCATAAAAGCAATGAGAATACTGGTGTAAATTTTCAAAATCAACTTTTTCCGTACTCTAGAAATTACCGGAGTTCCCATCGAGGCTCAGTGGTTAACGAATCCAACTAGGAACCATGAGGTTGTGGGTTCGATCCCTGGCCTTGCTCAGTGGGTTAAGGATCCAGCATTGCCACGAGCTGTGGTGTAGGTTGCAGACGTGGCTTGGGTCCTGTGTTGCTGTGGCTCTGGCATAGGCCAGCGGCTACAGCTCCGATTGGACCCCTAGCCTAGGAACTTCCATGTGCTGCGGGAGCGGCCCGAGAAAAGGCAAAAAGACAAAAAAAAAAAAAAAAAAAAAAAAAAAAAAGAAAGAAAGAAACAAACAAAGAAAAAAAGAAATTACCAAAGGCTTACAACAATTCTAGGAATAGTTATGCATGAGCAACAGCTAAATCTTCATAAGAACAGTAAGCTTTCTGATATTTTAACTCACTCTGTTTTATGCCTTCTCCCCAGCTTCATGCTAGTCTTAGAAACCAGTGCTTAGAACCAGACTGGTTATGAAATCCCTAACTAGTAGCAATGAAGAAGGCAGATGAATTTGGACTACCATCAAAAGCCCTGTCCCCAGAGAACTGTCACTAATTGACCAGAATATTCCTTTAGCCACATTTGTGAAGGTAATCTTTATTTCATCTGACTCAGAGGTCACTCAGTGAGGAAAGCCCTATGCCCAGGTAGTTTATCTCCTAAGAGTCAGTGGCAACTGTCTAACACTGCAGTTGCCATATAGGCAGTGTTTCTAGTTGGGGCAAATAAGAGGCTGTCCAAAAAAAAAGAAAGAAAGAAAAACTTGAAAAGGAAAATCTAAGAAATGAGATGCCCATAAGGGGCTTTAATTTATGACATATTCTTGGGGATCCAGAAAGCTATGCAAATGCTCAGGAAAGATCTTAGACTTCTAATCTTTCACCCATGCTTGACTCTGAGTTCCTTTAAAAGTAGAAAGTGAAGGCTAAGGAGGTGTTATAAAGTGCCAGAGCATGGAAGGCATGCCCCAACACCCAAAGTGCCCACTGAAGAAAAGGTGGGAGACATGTTGGTCAAAAGCATTTAAGAGAATCTTTCAAATCATTATCTTAAGACAGAGAACCAAGCAGAGGACATAAACAACAAAGAATGAGGACTGCAGGATTAGTCCAGGAATGTTGCTAAACAAATGACAACAACAAATAGCAACAAAAACAAACTCTGAGGATGGAGAAGGGGGTAATATGATTACCAGAGTAATAAGAGTTCCTTAAATATCCAGTTTTTGACCAAAAAAAAGCTATGACATACAAAAAATAGTGAGATACGGCCCATATATTGGGAAAAAAGCAGTCAATAGAAATTATTTTTGAGGGAGCCCAGATGTTAGATTTACTATGCAAAGACTTTTAAGTCAACAATTTACATATGTTCAGAAGGGAAAAGGAAACCATGTCTAAAAAATTAAAGAGAATTAAAACGTTAAAGGCATAACAACCATGTCTCATCAAAGAGAGACTATCAATGAAGAGTTGAAAATGAGCTTTTTTTTTTTAAAGGAATCAAATGGAAACTCTGGATTTGCAAAGAACACAACTACAATAAAGATTTCAAATCTGCTTGTATAAAAAATTAAGAACCTACAATATACTGCCTACAAAAGACTCACTTTAGGGCAAAAGACACACAATTAAATAGATGGACTTAATTGATACCTACAGGACATGTCATCCAAAATAACACACACAAATGTCATCCAAAATACACATTCTTTCAAGTGCTCATGGAACATTCTTTAGGATAAATCACATACTAGGACACAAAACAAGCCTCAACAAACTTAAGATGATAGAAGTTATTTCAAACATCTTTTCTAACCACAACAGTATAAAATTAGAAATCAACCACAGAGAGAAAAATGGGAAAATGGGACAACCACATGGAGACTAAACAACAAAAACAAAACAAAACAATTTCCTTTTTCAATCAATTATGAAATCAAAGAGGAAATCAGAAAATACCTCAAGACAAATGACAATGAAAATACAATCTTATAAAATCTATGGGATGCAGCAAAAGTAGTTCTAAGAGGGACATTTATAGCAATACAGGCCTTTCTAAAGAAACAAGAAAAATCTCAAACAACTTACTGCATAAAATTAGAAAAAGAAGGAGTTCCCGTTGTGGCGCAGTGGTTAACGAATCTGACTAGGAACCATGAGGTTGCGGGTTCCGTCCCTGCCCTTGCTCAGTGGGTTAAACGATCCGGCGTTGCTGTGAGCTGTGGTGTAGGTTGCAGACGCGGCTCGGATCCTGCGTTGCTGTGGCTCTGGTGTAGGCCAGTGGCTACAGCTCTGATTCAACCCCTAGCCTGGGAACCTCCATATGCCGCAGGAGCGGCCCAAGAAATAGCAACAACAACAACAACAACAACAACAACAAAAAGACAAAAAAAAAAAAAAGAAAAAGAAGAACAAACAAAAACCAAAGTCAACAGAAGCAAGGAAATAATAAAGATCCAAGGAGAAATAAAACATAGATACCAAAATAACAACAGAACAGATCAATAAAACCAAGAGCTGGTTTTCTGAAAGGATAAATGAAAGCAAAAACCTTTAGCCAGGCTAACCAACAAGAAAGAGACAGAACCCAAATAAACAAAAGAAATGATAGAGGAGAAATAACAACTGATACCACAGAAACACACACACAAAAAAAAAACCAAAAGAAAATACTATAACAGTTCACAGTCCCAGCTTTGTTTGTTTGCTATTTGCTGTTATATGCCAACAAACTGAAAACAAACAAACAAACAAACAAAAACAGAGGAAACAGACAAGTTTCTAGAGACATACAGCCAGCTAGAACTGAGTCAAGAAGAAACAGATAATCTGAACAGACTCATCACTAGTGAAAGAGAATCTGTAAAAACAAACAAAAACTCCCTGCAAACAAAAGTCCAGGATGGGACGGCTTCACTGGGGAATTCTACCAAACATATAAAAATGAACTTATACCTATCCTTCTCAAATTATTCCAAAAGAGTGAAGAGATGGGAACACTCACAACATCCTATGAAGGAACCATTATGCACCCGGACATTACAAACCATACAAAGACACGATTAAAATGAAAAGAAAAAAGAAAAAATTACAGGCAATACTTCTGATGAATACAGATGCAAAAAATTCTCAAAAAAATGTTAAGCCAACCAAATCCAACAAGACATATAAACAATCATACACCATGATCAAGTTGGATTCACTCCAGGGTCACAAGGATAGTTCAACATATGCAAATCAAATCAATGCAATATACCACATCAACTAAAGAAGAGACAACATCACATGATCATCTCAACAGATGGAGGAAAAGCATTTGATAAAATTCATTATCTATTCATAATAAAAATGCTCACCAAGGTGGGTATAGAGGGAATAAAAGTCAACATAATAAAAACCATTTACCAAACCCACAGCCAATAACATTCAGTGGTGAAAAGCTGAAAGCTGTCCCACTAAATTCTGGAACAAGACAAGGATGCCCACTCTAACCACTTCTATTCAACATAGTATTGGAAGTCCCAGCCACAGCAATCAGACAAGAAAGAGAAGTAGGAAGTTCCCTTGTGGAGCAGTGGGTTTTTTTCAACAGTGGCATGGGTTTGATCCCTGGCCCAAGGACTTCCACATGCCACAGGTGCAGCCAAAACAGAAAGAAAAAAAGAAAGAAAGAAAGGAAGGAAGGAAGGAAGAAAGAAGGAAGGAAGGAAGGAAAGAAGGAAGGAAGAGAAAGAAAGAAAGAAAGAAGAGTGAAGTAAAAAGTATCCAAACTGGAAGGGTAGAGGTAAAACTTTCACTATATGCAGATTGATGTGATACTCTATATAGAAAACCCCTAAAGACTCCCTGTAAAACTATTAGAACCAATAAATGAATTCAGCAAAGTAGAAGAATACAAGATTAATATACAAAAGTCTGTTGCATTTCTTTACAGTAACAATGAAAAACCAGAAAGTTTAAAAAAAAAATTGTGTTTAAAATCGCATCCAAAACAAAAAAAAACAAAAAAAAACCTGGGAATAAGCCTAACCAAGGAGGTAAAAGACCTATATACTGAGCACTATAAAACACTGATAAAGGAAACTCAAGACGGATTAAAAGAAGTGTAACAATATCCCATGCTCTTGGATTGGAATAAGTAATATTGTTAAATTGAACATACTACCCAAACTCAATCTACAGATTTAATGCAATCTCTATCAAGTTAACCACAACATTTTTAACAGAACTAGGACAAATAATCCTAAAATTTATATGGAACCACAAAAGGCCCAGAATTGCCAAAGCAATCCTAAGGAAAAAGAACAAAGCTGGAGGTTTTGTTCCAGACTTCGGACAATACTATATAAAGCTACAGTAATCAAAACAGTGTGATACTGGCACAAAAACAGACATACAGATCAATGGAACAGAAGAGACAGCCCAGAAATAAACCCATACACCTACTGTCAATTAATCTTCAACAAAGGAGGCAAGAGTATACAATGGAGAAAGGACAGTCTCTTCAGCAAATGGTGTTGGGAAAGCTGATGAGCTACATGTTAATCAATGAAATTAGAACACTCCATCATACCAAATACAAAAAATAAACTCAAAATGGTTTTAAAACCTCAATATAAGATGCGACACCATAAAACTCCTGGAGGAGAACATGGACAGAACATTCTCTGACGCAAATCGTAGCAATATTTTCTTAGAATGATTTACCAAGGCAAAAGAAATAAAGGCAAAAACAAACAAACAGAACCTATTTAAATTCAAAAGCTGGAGTTCCCGACACGGTGCAGTGGAAACGAATCCAACTAGGAACCATGAGGTTACAGGTTCGATCCCTGGCCTTGCTCAGTGGGTTAAGGATCCAGCATTGCTGTGAGCTGTAGTATAGGCCACAGACGTGGCTTGGATCTGGCATTGCTGTGGCTGTGGCATAGGCCAGAAGCAACAGCTCTGATTAGACCCCTAGTCTGGGAACTTCCATATGCCTCAGGTGCGGCCCTATAAAGGCAAAAGACAAAAAAAAAAAAAAAAAAAAAATTCAAAAGATTTCACACAGCAAATAAAACCTAAACAAAAAACACAGCCCCCCCCCCACACACAAAAAGACAACCCACAGAATGGGAGAAAATATTTGCAAATGAAGCAACCTACAAGGAATTAATTTCAAAACTATACAAACATCTCATACAACTCAATACCAAAAAAACACAACCCAATCCAAAAATGGGCAGAAGACGTAAAAAACAGACATTTCTCCAAAGATGACATACAGATGGCCAACAGCATATGAAAAGATGCTCAACATCACTAACTAGAGAAATGCAAATCAAAACCACAATGAGGTATCATGTCACATCTGTCAGAATGGTTATCATCAAAAAGTCTACAAATAATAAATGCTGGAGAGGGTGTGGAGAAAAGGGAATCCTCCTACACCGTTGGTGGGAATGTAAATTGGTGCATTACTATAGAAAACAGTGTGGTGGTTCCTTAAAAAACTAAAAATAGAGCTACCCAGAGAGAAATTCATAGTAATATAGGCCTTCCTCAAAAAAGAAGAAAAATCTGGAGTTCCCGTCGTGGCGCAGTGGTTAACGAATCCAACTAGGAACCATGAGGTTGCGGGTTCGGTCCCTGCCCTTGCTCAGTGGGTTCACGATCCAGCGTTGCCGTGAGCTGTGGTGTAGGTTGCAGACTCGGCTCGGATCCTGCATTGCTGTGGCTCTGGCGTAGGCCGGTGGCTACAGCTCCGACTAGACCCCTAGCCTGGGAACCTCCATATGCCGCGGGAGCGGCCCAAGAAATAGCAACAACAAGAACAACAACAACAACAAAAGACAAAAAGACAAAAAATTAAAAAAAAATTAAAAACAAGAAGAAATATCTCAAATGGACAACTTAACCCACCACCTAAATGAACTAGAAAAAAAACAAACAAAACCTAAAGTCAGCAGAAGGAAGGAAATCAAAGCTCAGAGGAGAAATCAATACAATACAGATTCAAAAAACAACAGGAAAAAAAAAATCAATAAAACCAAGAGCTGGTTCTTTGAAAAGGTAAACAAAATTCACAAACCTCTGGCCAGACTCTCCAAGAAGAGGAGAGAAAAAACACAAATAAACAAAATAAAAAATGAAAAAGGGGAAATCACAATGGATAGTGCAGATATACAAAAAACCATAAGAGAATACTATGAACAATTGTATGCCAATAAATTTGACAACCTAGAAAAAACAGACAACTTTCTAGAGACTTACAGCCTGCCAAAACTGAATCAAGGAGAAACAAACAGATCAACTGAACAGACCGATCACTGGAAATGAAATTGAATATGTCATAAAAACACTTCCTACAAATAAAAATCCAGGACAACATGGCTTCACAGGTGAATTCTACCAAACATACAAAGAGGAACTTACACCCATCCTCCTTAAACTTTTCCAAAAGGTTGAAAAAGAAGGAACACTCTCTAAGACATTCTGTGATGCCACCATCACCCTAATACCAAAACCAGACAAAGATACCACCAAAAAAGAAAACTATAGGCCAGTATCATTGATGAACATAGACGCAAAAACTGGCAACAAAATTTTAGCCAACCAAATCCACAACATACAAAAAAGATCATATACCACAACCAATGGAATTCATCCCAGATTCACAAGGATGGTTCAACATATGCAAATCAATCAACACCATATACCACATTAACAAAAACCACATGATCATCTCAATAGATGCAGAAAAAGCACTTGACAAAGTCCAACATCGATTCATGATAAAAACTCTTACCAAAGTGGGTATAGAGGGAACATACATAATAATAGCCATTTAGGACAAACCCACAGCAAATATAATACTCAACGGAGAAAAGCTGAAAGCCTTCCCACTAAAATCTGTAACAACAGAGTTTCTGTCGTGTCTCAGCAGAAACGAATCTGACTAGTATACACGAGGAAGTAGGTTTGATCCCTGGACTCACTCAGTGGGTTAAGGATCCGGCGTTGCCACGAGCTATGGTATAGGTCACAGATGTGGCTCAGATCTGGTGTTGCTGTTGCTGTGGCTCAGCTACAGCTCTGATTCAACCCCTAGCCTGGGAACTTCCATATGCCGTAGGTGTGGCCCTAAAGAGACACACACACAAAAAATCTGGAACAAGACAAGAATGCCTGCTTGCACTACTTTTATTCAACATAGTATTGGAAGTCCTAGCCACAGCAATCAGACAAACGAAAGAAATAAAAGGTATCCAGGAAGTGAAGAGGTAAAATTGTCACTGTATGCAGATGACATGATACTATATATAGAAAACCCTATGGACTCAACCCAAAAACTACTCGAACTGATCAACAAATTCAGCAAAGTAGCAGGATGTAAGATTAACATTCAGAAATCAGTCACATTTCTGATACTAGCAATGAAATATTAGAAAAGCAATACAAAAATACAATGCCTTTAAAAATTGCATCCCAAAAAATCAAATACCTGGGAATAAACCTGACCAAGGAGGTGAAAAACTTATATGCTGAGAACTATAAAACATTAATCAAGGAAATTAAAGAGGATTCAAAGAAATGGAAAGATATTCCATGCTGGTTGGAAAAATTAATATTGTAAAAATGGCATTACTACCCAAAGCAATCTATAGATTCAATGCAATCCCTATCAAATTACCCATCATATTTTTCACAGAACTAGAACAAACAATCCAAAAATTTATATGGAACCACAAAAGACCCAGAATTACCAAAGCAATCCTGAGGAACAAAAACCAAGCAAGAGGCATAACTCTCCCAGACTTCAGGCAATATTACAAAGCCAAAGTAATCAAGACAGTGTGGTACTGGTACCAAAACAGACATACAGCTCAATAGCACAGAATACAGAACCCAGAAATAAACTTCAACAAATGAGGCAAGAATATAAAGTGGGAAAAAGACAGTCTCTTCAGAAAGTATTGCTGGGAAAACTGGACAGCTGCATGTAAGTCAAGGAAGCCGGAACACACCCTCACACCATGCACAAAAATAAATTCGAAATGGCTTAAGGACTTAAATGTAAGTCAAACTCCTAGAAGAGAACACAGGCAAAACATTCTTTGATATCAACCTTACAAATGTTTTCTCAGGTCAGTCTCCCAAAGCAACAGAAACAAAAGCAAAAATAAACCTATAAGACCGAATCAAACTGACGAGCTTTTCTACAGCAAAGGAAACCATTAAAAAAAAAAAAAAAAAAAAGACAACTTACAGAATGGGAGAAAATAATTTCAAATGATGCAACTGACAAGGAATTTATCTCTAAAATACACAAACAACTTATACAACTCAACAGCAAAAAAGCCAACAGCCCAGTAGAAAAATGGGCAAAAGAACTGAAGGGACGTTTCTCCAAAGAAGATATACAGATAGCCAACAAGCACATGAAAAAAATGCTCAACATCCCTGATTATTAGAGATATAGGCAAATCAAAACTACTATAAGGTACCACCTCATAGCAGTCAGAACGGCCATCATTAATAAGTCCAAAATAACAAATGCTGGAGATGGTGTGGAGAAAAGGGAACCCTCCTGCACTATTGGGAGGAATGTCAATTGGTTCCACCACTATGGAAAACAGTATGGAGGTACCTTAGAAAACAATACATAGGGCTACCAAATGATCCAGCAATCCCACTCCTGGGCATACACCCAGACAAAACTTTCCTTGAAAAAGACACATGCACCCACATATTCAGTGCAGCACTATTCACAAGACAAGGAAACAACCTAAATGTCCACTGGTAGATGACTGGATTAAGAAGATGTGGTATATATATACAATGGAATACAACTCAGCCATCAAAAAGAACAAAATAATGACATTTGCAGCAACATGGATGGAACTAGAGACTCTCATTAAGTGAAGTAAGTCAGAAAGAGAAAGACAAATACCATATGATATCACTTATATCTGGAATCTAATATATGGCACAAATGAACCTTTCCACAGAAAAGAAAACCATGGACATGGAGAACAGACTTGTGGTTGTCTAGAGGGAAGGGGAGGGGGAGGGAGTGGGATGAACTGGGAATTTGGGGTTAACAGATGCAAACTATTGCCTTTGGAATGGATAAGCAATGAGATCCTGCTGTATAGCACTGGAACTATACCTAGCCACTTATGATGGAGCATGATAATGTGAGAAAAAAGAATGTATACATGTATGTGTAACTGGGTCACCTTGCTGTGCAGTAGAAAATTGAGAGAACATGGTAAACCAGCTATAATGGAAAAAATAAAAATTATAAAATTAAAAATAAATAAAAATTAAAAAATAGAAATAGAGCTACCCAACAATGAAGCAATCTCACTCCTGGGTGTATATCCAGAAAAGGCAAAAACTAATTTGAAAAGATACATGCACCTTGATGTTCACAGCTGCACTATTTACTTCAGACAAGACATACAGATGGATGGATGAGGATGTAGCATAAACACACACACACACACACACATACACACTGGAATATAGAAAAGAATGAACTATTGCCATCTGCAGCAACATGGATGGACCTAGAGAAAATCATATTATGTGATGTAAGTCAAGCCAAGACACAAATATTATATATCACTTGTATGTGGAATCTAAAAAAAAATAATACAAAGGAATCTATTTATACAACAAACAGATTCATAGACATAGTAAACAAACTTAGGGTTACCAAAGGGAAAGGGATAAATTATGAATATGGTATTAACAGATACACACTACTATATATAAAATAGACAAGCAAAAAGGATTTACTATATAACACAGGGAATAATATTTCATAACCTGTAATACTGAATATTCAATATTCAATAACTTACAATGAAAAATAATCTAAAAAATTATGTGTACATATATATGAACAACTTTACTGTACACCTGAAACTAGCACAAGTGTAAATCAACTATACTTCAATTTTTAAATAAAAGAAAGCTTAGAAACAATTTTTTTTTATTTCAAATCTGATTCAACACCTGAGCTGCACTCACTAACAGTAGAAAAAAAAACAGTAAACTGAGAATCCAGCTGAGGAACATAAAAATGAAGGGGAAAGGAAAAAAAAAACTTAGAATCTTGGAGACCTGTCGAATATGACCAAGTATACCAACACTTTCACAATAGCAGTCCCAGAAGAAAAGGAGAAAGACAAAGGGGACAAAAGGATAGCTAGAGAAATAATGACCCAAAAAACTTTCAAAATTTGATTAAAAAATTAATCTATACAGTTGAGAAGCTCAAAGAATCCCAAGTAGGAAAAATATCAAAAGATCCACACACAGGAGTTCCCGTCGTGGCACAGTGGTTAACGAATCTGACTAGGAACCATGAGGTTGCGGGTTCGATCCCTGCCCTTGCTCAGTGGGTTAACGATCTGGCGTTGCCGTGAGCTGTGGTGTAGGTTGCAGACGCGGCTGGGATCTCGCGTTGCTATGGCTCTGGCATAGGCCGGTGGCTACAGCTCCGATTGGACCCCTAGCCTGGGAATCTCCATATGCCGTGGGAGCGGCCCAAGAAATAGCAAAAAGACCAAAAAAAAAAAAAAAAAAAAAAGATCCACACACAGACACACCAGAGTCAGTGCAGAAAGCATAAGACAAAGAGAAAATCTTGATAGCAGCAAGATCAAAGCTACTCATCACATTGTACAGAGGAACAACAATACAATCGATGGCTTACTTTTTCACCTGAAACAATGGGATAGAGAATGCCATATTCAAAGTGCTGAAATTAAAAAAAATAAATAAAACTCTATCCAACAGAACTATCTTCAAAAGTGAAGGCTAAAAAAGGACATTTCCAAATAAGCAGCTAACTGAGAGAATACACTGCTAACATACCTGATTTATAATATTGAAGGAAGTCTGTTAGACTTAAAGATTGACTCCAATTAGTGATGTGAATAATCAAAGAGAAATGAGAAATGGTAAGTATGTGAATTAACATCAATTTTATAATAATTCCGTAACTTTTTCATTTCTCTTCTTAATTAAAGAACATAAAACTGTATTAAGACAATAATTATAAACCATATTATTAGATTTATAACACATACACATGTAATATACCTAGCAAATAGGAGCAGGGAGAGAACAGAACTACAGTGGAGCAAAGATTCTATATTTCACTATAATTAAATTAGTCTTAATCTAAAGTAGATTGTAGTCAATTTAAAATGCATGTTCTAAACCCTAATGAAACCACTTTTTAAAAAATAAAAATACTGACAGAGAAATTAAAAAGATACACTGAAAATATTTATTTAACACAAAAGAAGGCAGTCAAAGAGGAAAAGAGGAACAAAAAAGACAGGAGACTTATATGGAACAAAAAGCAAAATGGCAAAGATTAATACAATCTTGTCAATAATCACATTAAATGTAAATGGTCTAAACACCCCAACCAAAACATAGGGATTTGCCAGATAGGATGAAAAAGCTAAATCCAGGAGTTCCTATCGTGGCTCAGCAGAAATGAATCTGACTAGTATCCATGAGGACACAGGTTCAAGCCCTAGGTCTTGTTCAGTGGGTTAAGGATCCAGCTCATTGCCGTGACCTGTAGTGTAGGTCACAGATGTGGCTCAGATCCCATGTTGCTGTGGGTATGGTGTAGGCCAGCAGCTACAGCTCCAATTCAATCCCTAGCCTGGGAACCTCCATATGCTATGGGTGCATCCCTAAAAAAAAAAACACATAGATCCAAATATCTGATATTCTATTTACAAGAGACACATATTAGATTCAAAGATACAAATGGAATGAAAGTAAAACGATGGAAAAAGATATGCCATACAAACAGTAATTATGAGGAAATCAGGAGCGGCTATATTAATATCAGACAAAAAGAAGTTAAGACAAAAATATAAGAGACAAAAAGAGACACATCATAATGAGAAAGTGGTCAATATGTCAGGACGATATAACAATGATAAACATACACACTTAACAACAGAGCCTCAGAATATATGAAGGAAAACTTAACACAAAAGAAGAAACTGATCATTTAATAATAACAGTTAGAGATGTCTACACCTACCCAACAGTTGATAGAACAACTAGATAGAAAATTATTAAGGGTATAGAAGACTTGAACAATTTAATCACCCATCTCAATCTTTTTTTTTTTTTTTTTTAGGGCCGCATCCATGGCATATGGAGGGTCTGAGGCTAGGGGTTCAATTGGAGCTGTAGCTGCTGGCCTATGCCACAGCCACAGCAATGCATGATCCAAACCACAACTGCGACCTACACCACAGCTCACAGCAACACCAGATCTTTAACCCACTGAGCAAGGCCAGGGATTGAAACTGTGTTCTCATGGATGCTAGTTAGATCTGTTTCCGCTGAGCCATGACAGGAACTCCCCAACTCAATCCAGAACATCCAACCCAGTCATTGTAAATTATACATTCTTTTCAAGTGCATATAAACAGTTCTCAAAGATAGATTAAATGCCAGCCATAAACAACCTCAATACATTTAAAAGACAGAAATCAAAGAATATTTCCCAACCACAACTTTATCATAAATCAATAACAAAAAATAAATCAGGGAAATCCCCCATATCTGGAAATTAAACAACTTATTTCTAAGTAATTCATGGATCAAGAATAAATCAAATGGAAAACATGAAAATATCTGAAACTGATAAAAAAAAACACAGTAAAAATTTAAGAAATGTAGTTTAAAAAATGCATGGAAGAAGGAGTTCCCGTCATGGCGCAGTGGTTAACGAATCCGACTAGGAACCATGAGGTTGCGGGTTCGGTCCCTGCCCTTGTTCAGTGGGTTAATGATCCGGCGTTGCCGTGAGCTGTGGTGTAGGTTGCAGACGCGGCTCGGATCCCTTGTTGCCGTGGCTCTGGCATAGGCTGGCGGCTACAGCTCCAATTCGACCCCTAGCCTGGGAACCTCCATATGCCGCGGGAGTGGCCCAAATAGCAAAAAAAAAAAAAAAAAAAAAAAAAAAAAAAAAAAATGCATGGAAGGGAATTTACAGCTGTAAACACCTATACCAGAAATGAAAGTTTTCAAATAAATAACCTAAGTTTCCACAATAAAGAAATTAGAAAAAGAAGAGTAAACCAAGTCCACAGCAAGAAGGAAGTAAGTAAAAAGATCAGAGCAGAGACGAATGGACTAGAATGCAGAAAAATAACAGCAACAAAGAAAAATCAATGAAACCCAAAGTTAGTTCTTTGAAAAAATTTAACAAAATTGACAATCCTTTAGCTAGACTAAACAAGAAAAAAGGAGAAAGAATACAAATTACCAAAATCAGGAGTTCTCATTGTGGCTCAGTGGAAACAAATCCAACTAGGAACCATGAAGTTGCAGGTTCAACCCCAGGCCTTGCTCAGTGGGTTGAGGCTCTGGCGTTGCCGTGAGCTGTGGTGTAGATCATAGATGCGGCTTGGATCTGATGTTGCTGCGGCATAGGCCAGCAGCTACAGCTCCGCTTGGACCCCTAGCCTGGGAACCTCCATGTGCCGCGAGTGCGGCCCCAAAAAGCATTAAAAAAAAAAAAAAAAATTACCAAAATCAGGAATGAAGTAGAGGATAATACTAGTGACCTTAAAGAAATTCAAATGTTTTTAAGAGAATATTATAGGGAGTTCCCGTCGTGGCGCAGTGGTTAACGAATCCGACTAGGAACCATGAGGTTGCGGGTTCGGTCCCTGCCCTTGCTCAGTGGGTTAACGATCCGGCGTTGCCGTGAGCTGTGGTGTAGGTTGCAGACGCGGCTCGGATCCCGCGTTGCTGTGGCTCTGGCGTAGGCCGGTGGCTACAGCTCTGATTCAACCCCTAGCCTGGGAACCTCCATATGCCGCGGGAGCGGCCCAAGAAATAGCAACAATAACAACAACAACAACAACAACAACAAAGACAAAAAAAAAAAAAGAGAATATTATAAACAACTATACATTAATAAATTAGATAACTTAGATGAAATGGCAAAATCCATAGAAATATCACACTATCAAACCTGACTCACAAAAAAATAGAGAATCTAAACAGACCTATGAGTTAGTTATTTAAAATCTTCCCTCAAAAAAAAAAAAAAAATGAAGGTCACAATAGCTTCACTGACTCAGTCTATCAAATGCTTAAAGACATAATACCAATTCTTCACAAACTTTCAGAAAATATAGGGTACTCTACCTCCCAACTAATGATGTGATACCAGTATTATCCAGTAACAAAACCTGACACATTCTCACAAGAAAACTACAGACTAATAATACCCTTCCTGACATAGAGATACAAACTCCTTAACAAAATATCATCAAACTGAATCCACCAATACATAAAATGAATTATATACCATAACAAAGTGGCACTTATTCCAGGAAAGCAAAATTGATTTAATATCAGAAAATCAATTTCTGTTACATACCAATTAATAATTAAAAGGATAGAAATCAGAAGATCATCTTAATAGATACAGAAAAAGCAATCCACAAAATCCAACACCCATTCATGAGAAATACTCTCAAAAAACTAGGGACTGAAGAGAATGTCCTCAACTTGGTAAAGGGCATCTTCAGAAAATCTACAGTTAAAATCATGCTTATTAATGCTTTCCCTTTAAGATCAAGGACAATGCAAGGATAACTGCTTTCACCACTTCCACTCAATATTGTACTGAAGGTTCAAGATGGTATAATTAGGTAAAAAAGAAATTAAAGACATCTAGTTTGGAAAGAAAGAAGTAAAACTGTCTTTGTTCACAGAGGAGATGGTCTTGTACATGAAAACCCCAAGGAATACCACACACACACACAAATGGAACGAATACATGACAAGGTTACAGGATATAAGATCAACACGCAAAAATCACTGTTTCTATACATTAGTGACAATAAATCCAAAAACAAAACAATTCCATTCATAACAGAATCAAAAAGAATAAACATAAATTTAATAAAAAAAATTCAAGACTTCTACACTGAAAACTACAAAACCCTGCTGAAAAATCTAAATAAACAATTTCTGTTCATGGACTTGGAGACACAATATTATCAAGATGGCAGTTCTCCTAAATTGATTTACCCAGAATAGATCTATTATTCTATTCAATTCAACCCTTATCAAAATGCCAGCAGGCTTTTTGTTGTGGAAATTCAAAGTTTGATCCTAAAATGCATATGGAAATATAAAGGATTCAGAATGGTCAAAACAATTCTCAAAAAAACTAAATATAGAAATCAAACATTGACAGATATGAAGGGAACAACAGACAGTAATTCAATGAGTAGAAGACTTCAATACCCCATTTTCAATAATGGATATAACATCCACATAGAAAATCAGTAGAGAAACAGTGGATGGAATAACATTACAGACCAAACTGACCCATAAAGAACATTTCACCCAACAGCAGCAGCATACACACTGTTCTCAAGTGCACCGGGAACATTCTCCAGAACAGATCACATGTTAGGTCACAAAACAAGTCAACAAATTCAAGAAGATTAAAATCATACCAAGTATCTTTTCCAACCACAAGAGAATGAAACTAAAAATCAGTAACAAAAGGAAAATTGGAAAATTTACAAATATGTGGAAATTAAAGAACACATTCTTGAACAACCAATGGGTCAAAGAAGAAATCAAAAGAGAAATTAGAAAATACTTTCAGACAAACAAAAACATGGGATACAAAAACTTACAGGAAACCATAAAAGCAGAACAAAAAGGTAAGATTATAGCAAAAACTATAATTTTTTGAAATGCCATTTATGATAATACACATACAAAATCAAAAATAACTGCCAGAGAAACTATGAAAATTTCCAAGTGAGGGGTATATTCTTTTGTCAAAACTGACTTTCTGGCCACTTTGAAAAGAAGTTGGATTCCCAGGAACCTCCATAACAACTGGACCCAGCCAAATGTGTAAGATTCTGGTCAACCACAAAGCTTGGACTGGAGCTCCCTATCATGCTGAAGAAGGAGCTGGTACTTCCCCAACCCTAAAGGTGGACATGGAGAGTTCTTCTACTAGCATGTCAAGTCATACATTTGGCAAGGTTAGGATCCCAGCCCCTTATTATACCAGGGAAGGGCACTGTCTTCCTCAAAATATATGCTAAGCTGTCAAAATACATTATAGGTTATCCAATTTGTTGGCATATACTTGTTTATAAGTCTCTCCAGAACTTTTTTATTTCTGTTGTCTCAGATAAGTCTGCCACATTACTTTATTTCTGTATCCCACCCCTAATCATGACAGGGAATGGTTGGTGCTTCTGTACTTAATGCAGTTTAAAAGTCTCAAAGCCTGTGGGTCATCCTTCTCTCAGAGTGAGAAAAATGGTCCTGATAGACCTCTGTACACCATACTAAAATGAAAGGGCAAGGTGGGACCCAGTATAACCAGTACTGCTTCAGTCTGTGAGTTTCTCCCAATGAAAGTTACTCCAGGAAGTTAGATGTCGGTTTTGCTTACATAGTTGTACTTATTCGTATTAAAATGTTATAACAAGGTGGGCATCAAATCGGGTTTCTACTGTGGCTTTCTGGAAGTGAATCAAACTCATTTTGGCATGTTGGCAGCATGGCCAGTTACTGGGATGGCTGATCTCAGTAGCTGCCTGTGCCTGTAGGAAACAGCCCTCAAGTCCCAATAAATGCAAAATCTGGAGGATAAGAGTGCCTGGGTTAGAATTTCTTGGTTATTATTAATGGTCTTGGTCGGAGTGTACCAGGAAGAGGCAAACACAACTGAGGGGAAAGCTAAAAAACCCCTGATAAAATTACAGACACACACAGAGAAGAGAAATAAGAATACAAAACAAGAGCTGGGAAACACTATGCAAATGAACAATGCAAATGAATGACAGAAGGATTTGTTTCCTTCTATTATTTGCTTTGAAAAGAGATTTTTAATTACAAATTGCCACTGAATTTTATCAACTGCTTTTTTAGCATCCATTAAGATGTTAAGAATTTTCTCCTTTATTCTTTAAGGAATATTACGTTATTTTTTGACTGTTAGATCAACCTTGCACTTCTAGAATAAATGCATACTGGGAAATACTTGTTCATTATTTTTTCATATATCTTTTCTGCTCTGTTCTCTCATACTCTCTCATTAAGTCCAATTTCATATCAAAGTGGTAGGCCACTTGATATTATCCCACAGTTCTATGAAGCTTTGTTTTTCCTTAATCTGTTATCTCTATGTTCTACAAATCGGTTAAGTTTCTATAGCACTATCTTCAAACAAACTAACTCTGATTCTTTCATTAGCCATTTCTAGTTTGGTGTTAGGCCCATCCAACAAATTATCCATTTAATTACTATACTTGTAGCAGGCAGAATGGCTTCCCAAAGATATCCATGTTTTCCTTCATAGAACCTGTGACTGTGTTACCTTACATGGCACGGACCAACCCCTGGCTGACAGCTGGCAAGGAAATAGGGACCTACAATTTATGACCACAAAGAAGTGAAGATGACCAACAACCTTAATGAGATTAAAAGTGGATTCTTCCCCAAAGCTTCCAGTAAGCAACAGTACCCTGCCAACGTCTGAACTTTAGCCCATGGTAAGCTACAGAACTGTGAGATCATGGATGTTATGACTATATTTGTGGCAATCTGTTTTGGCAGCAATAAAACACTAGTAGACTTTAGTGCCTGGAAGTGAGGTGCTACTATAACAAATACCTAAAATTATAGAACTGCTTTTGGAATCAGATAATGAGTAGGGGCTGGAAGAATTTTGGTGGGCCACACCCATGGCAAATGGAACTTCCCAGGCTAGGGATTGAACCTGACCCACAGCAGCAACCCAAGCTGCTGCAGTGATGACAATAGATCCTTAACCCACTGTGCCACTACAAGAGAACTCTAAGAGTGGAAGAATTTTGATGAGCATAAAGAAGCAAATCTAAAATGCCTTGAGGAGTTCCTGTCGTGGTGCAGCGGAAACGAATCTGATTAGGAACCATGAGGCTGCGGGTTCGATCCCTGGCCTTATTCAGTGGGTTAATGATCCAGTGTCACCATGAGCTGTGGTGTAGGTCACAGACGTGGCTCAGAGCTGGTGTTGCTGTGGTTGTGGCGTAGGCCTGAAGCTGTAGCTCCAATTAGACCCCCTAGCCTGGGAATCTCCATATGCTGAGGAAGTGGCCCTAAAAATAAAAATAACAATAAAATGCCTTGAATGCAAGTCATTTTAGAAAATTTGAAAACTAGAAAATTTAGTCTTAAAGGGCAACCAGTGAGGGCTCATAGACTGCTTTTAGAAAGCTGCTCTTGGAGGATCAGAAGGGAGTCAGAAACTTGTCAGTATAAGGTGGATCCTTGTTATGTACTGGCAGAGATCTTAAACTGTGTCCTGCAGTTATGTAGAAAGCAGAACTTATAAATGAACTTGGATATTTATTTGAGGTAATTTCTGAGAAAAGTGGTAAAAACCTGGTTTTCTCTTGCTGCTTACAGTAAAATGTGAAATGACAAATTCTACCAGTGAAGAGCAGCTTTGATCTGTACCCATGAGTTCTAGACTGCCTGTGACCTTCCTTTCCTGACACCCTACCCTATGGATTTTGGACTTGCTTACTAGCAAGCACCAAAACTGCATATGCTACTTCCTTATTAAAAAAAAAAAAAAAAAAAAAAGTCTTTATATTTTTATCTCCTACGTATTCTGCTTCTCTGGTTAAATTCTGATATAGTGCTAAGTTCTAAAATTTCTTTTTAGCTCCTTTTTTAAGTTTCCATGTCCTCTGTTCATTTACTCTGTTTCCCATTAAAGTCTAACAAATTTATAACATATGCTTTAAGGTTTTAACTGTTAATCTGAATACCTGGGCCATATCAGGGTCAGTTGCTATTGATTACTTTTTCTCTTAACTATTGGTCAAATATTCCAAATTCTTTGCACTTTTAGCAATTTAATCTTTTTCTTTTTTACTACATATAGACACTGTGAATGTTATAAGACAAAGACTTTAGAATTTAAAATGTTTCTCTAGCAGTTAGTTAACTTGGCTGGGATCAAAATCCAAATATTATCTCCTTCATGGTGAACTGCAATTGAATTCTCCATTCGATTCTTTCAGCTGAAACCTACTGCTTTTTGTCACATTTCCTAGAGTGTTCCCTCATACATGCATAGTCCAATGGTCAGCCAAGGATTTTTGCAGAGTTTAAAATTGATTTTGAGGCTCACATAACCATGGCTCCCTCTTTCCTGGGACTTATACCCTAAATCTTTATCACTCTTCTAATTTCAAATTGTGTTCTGACCCCACTGTTCAGTAAATACTATGGTTTTCTTTGATGCCATAGCCAAGAACTGTGTGCAGTGCCCTTAGAAATTAGCCAGCTACCCACAAATCTCAGCCAGTATAGCTTCTGTTTTTCAGGCATCAATTTCTCTCCATTTTTGCCTGCTTTTCACCAGTCACCAGTACTTTCAATTAGCGTAGGTTTTCCTATTTCAGGGGAGCATAGTTTTGTACTAATGATATAATCATTATTTGCAGAAGGGCTAATATGACCAAGCTTCCCTACCATTACTGAAAGCAGGAATCTCAAGTGAATATTTTTTTAATTCATTTTATCTTCTCTGTTGACATTTACTTTCATCTCCTAATTTTTTTAGTGATTACTCAAGAGATTACAATATTCATCCTTATAATATCACAGTCTACCATCAGATAATATAACATTTCATGAATAATATAAAAACCTTACAAATGCGTAATTCTACTGTTCTCCCTTGTGTGCTTTAAATAAATAAATCATTTAAATAAATCATCATTTAAATAAATCATTAAATGCAGACTTCAACATTCTCTTTTATAAAAATAAAAGGGATAAACACGGTGACTCTTAATGTCATTTCCAGTTTTCATATTTAATTACTGTATACCCTACAAGTACTTTTTGTTCACTATCACTTTATTATTAATTGTATTATCAGAAATCATAAACTATTAAGTACATATACCAGAGCATACATTAAGGTAAGAATAAAAGCTGTGTTACTTGGAATCCCATGATTTTTTTTCCTTAATTTGGAAAATACCAAATCCATCTGTAAAGTCAGCACTCCCTAAAAATATTCATAAAGGAAATAAACTGTGAGGTATGTTAACCAGCAAATGGAAAATTACTTATGTTTAGGTGAAAACACTTACCCCTCTTCATTTTCTTTTAGTAAGCGACTGGCAATTCGAATCAACATGCAGTAAGCAAACTGTGACTTGAGACCACATTTAGTAAATTTATTCAACATCTTAGAAACAGCAAGGCGATCATTCTTTTTAAGGTGATACAAAACTCCCAATGCATGGTACTAAAGAACATGAAAAAGAATGTAAAATAGAAAGCTGAGTAGGAAGCGAATAGAACTTACATAAAAATAAATTCATACAGAACTAGATTTTTAATAAAAGACACCCAGGTCTGATGTATACAAACAGAATACCCTTTTCATACTGAATCAAACACAGGCATGATTGAAAAGAGAAGAGTTTCTAATTTGCCCTCAGAAGCTGTTAATTCAGATTAGGTAAGCATTAAGGAGGTGACATACAATCTGAAGATGGCTTTAGCAGGCTCACCGTTGCCCCATCCATCCTTAAAGGCTCTCAGGTCCAAGGCTTTACCAGTGTTACAGGTCTTTCTTAGTGGTTTTAAATCATCTGCGGTTATGTTAGTAGTTTAAGGATTAATCTCCTAAAGTAAGCTTAAGGGGTGTAATTATCATGGCATTTTATGTAAAAACACAATGATCAGAGTTAGGAGGGTGAGAATGTTTCCCAAGGGAAAAATTACTACTCTATTTCCTCATAACTGACTATGCTAACAGGAGAAGTTGTAAACACTGAAAGGGGATAAATAAGTACCCTCTCAAATACAAATGGGGTACTTTACATAAAATTGCCATTTAAGAATTTAACCTTGTTCCTTTTAATTAAGAACAGCCTAATGAATATCAAATGGAGATCTTTCCAACAAAACATTTGTAAAGCTTTAAAAAAGTGGAAATTACTGTTTTTATAATGTCTACTATAATCAAGCCCTCCGAAGCTCGGGCTTGAACATCCTTCTTCACAAATTATTTTCCAAACAAAGGAGTGAAATGAATTATCACCTTTGGAATGAGTATCTCAACTACCAATGAATGTAAGAATTTTTCTCAAACATTCTTGCAGCTTCCACTGAACACTAGCAGGGCCTCTGTGGTAGTCATAATTAGTGGGACATTTACTTAGGAATGTGCACTAATGGTCTGCTTAATATCAGCCTTTAGCTAACACTCATCTGGGGAATCAATAAATTGCCCCTAAAACATAGGGTTAAAGAAAGCATATCTGGAGAATTAAGTTAAGGTGATTCAATGACAGTACCTGGACCATAATATTATCACTTGAAGCAGCTTCTTGGGCTTCATTGACCCAGCGCTTAACGACGTCATAGCTTATCTTCATCATGTGCTAAATACAGAAAAAGTTGAGAACAGATCATACACGGTCACTAAAAGTTTAGAAACATGAGTTAGCCTTCTTGGAAAATCACTAACAGATATTTCCAGAAAAAAACAAACAACTTCGTAGCTTTACAAGCCTTTTTTATTTATTTATTTATTTTGCCTTTTATTTTAGGGCCGCACCCTTGGCATATGGAGTTTCACAGGCTAGGAGTCGAATCGGAGCTGCGGCTGCCAGCCTACACCACAGCCACAGCAACGCCAGAAGTGAGCCACATCTGCAACCTACACCACAGCTCACAGCATGCGGGATCCTTAACCCACGGAGCAAGGACAGGGATCAAACCTATGTCCTCATGGATGCTAGTCAGATTTGTTTCTGCTGAGCCATGACAGCAACTCCATACAAGTCTTTCTTCTTTTTTTTAGCCACCCCACAGCATATGGAGGTCCCAGGCCAGGGATCAGATTCAAGCCACAACAGCAACCTAGGCCATAGCCATGGCAACGCTGGATCCTTAACCCACCATACTGGGCTGGGGATTGAATCTGCATCCCAGCGCTCCCAAGATGCCACCAATCCCATTGCACCACAGCAGGAATTCCTTTACAAGTCTATTTTAAGCCTCTGAGACAACTAATAAACCTGAAACACTTTTAAGACCCCTTTGCCGAGTCGAGTATATGTTTGTGGGCTAGGAGAGGTATATAAAGGGAAGTAATGAGAAGGAAGGACGGGAAGGGACTGGATCATTAATGGGATGGTACTTAAATAATGTTAACATATAGGTTTTACTTCCAGGAAACTCAGCTGGAAGAAAAAAAACAGAATACAATAAAAAAGTAGAGTACCTGCTGTAAAACTTGATCAGTTATATTCCAGAACCAGTGAATCCTGTGATTCAGATGATCTAATCCATTCACACATTAGTAACCAATTTTAATCAAATACAAAGTGATAGGCCATCATGAATAAATTTTGTTTTGATGAAAAAGAGAAAGAAAAGATACTACTAAAACAAAGAGCACTTCCTGGGAGGAAATTTAGTAGTGGGACAGTAGACTTTGTGCACAAGGACACTGGAGACACAGGGCACCAACAAAAGCAGAGGACAAAGAGGGGAGGTTAGAAGGGCTGGTGATAAAGGCAGATTTAAAGAAAGAGATTAATTCTCAGCTTCTTCCCTAATCCCCCGTCCACCTTTACCCCCATCTATATCATGTGTACAGCATAACTTTCTGCTGACCACCAACTTTCAAACATATGAACATTTCATGTTTTTAACTGCCCATTTTAATTGCTCAGTGCTCTCTGTCTTATAGCAATCTTATATAAAGTAACAGTAATGTGTACATTATCTTTTAATGTTTCATTTGTGAGAGAATCACAGTGATACTTTGTTTTTGCAACTAGAAACTGCACCATGCATGAGAACCAGACAATTACTTGTTCACTTACTAAGGAAGATACCAATGCTGAACTGGATACACTGGAGACTTTATCCACAATGGCCTGCTTCATGTATCTTTCAATGGCTTGCAACATTGTTCCCTAAGAACATTCATAAAGAAAAAGCTGTTGAAGCAAAACATCTTCATGCAAAATGATATGATTTATAAAAACCAGTCATATAGTTGTTTCTGTACAAATGTTTAGAATGCATGAAAAGGTTTATCATGTAACAGAGTAATCATATCCCAGAAGGCAGCACCCAGACAATCAAATGGCAGCTTCAAGAAGGAATACTTAAGTGTATTTCAGGAAGAGGAATGACACACAATGAAATAAACTGTCTCAAATTGGAGAATCCCATCTTGGAGGAAATACACAAGTAGAGGCTGATCCTATCAGGATACTATAAAGGAAGTTCCTAAATGGGGTTGGGAGCTGTTTTTGAAGTCCTGAAGATACCTCTATGTGTAAGACATATTTTTTATATGGATTCCAGAGAGTCCTACAAATTAACTACAATCTCTGGTTATTCTGGATACATAAATAGATGTAGGTGTTCCCTTGTGGCGCAGTGGGCTAAAGATCTGGCATTGTCACAACAGTGGCTTGGGTCACTGCTGTGGCGCAGGTTTGATCCCTGACCCACATGCCAAGGGTGCAGTCAAAAAAAAAAAAAAAAAAAAAAAAAAAAGAAGAAGAAGAAAGAAAGACAGAAAGAAGCAAAGTAAGTAAATGTGGACTATACTACTATGTTGAGTTCTCCATATGAAATCCTCTGAAAATAAAGTTCTTTTTAACTTATCTGGAAGAAAGCTTAGCACTGGGAATGTGGTGGCAAATAAAGATATATCAACCCACCAAGATCAATACTTAGATGAAGAGAGTCTTACTGCTAGCCCTGGCATGGTCAGGTCTTAGGCTACCAATTTAATGCTAAAAACAAAAACCATCAAAATAATAATAATAACTGAGCAGCAAAAAATATTAAAAGGTTTCTATTATTCCTTCTAAGATCTAGATTTACCATTTAATCTAGCCTAACCTTGGGAACTTGAAAAGCTTGAAAACACTACACAAAACACACCCAATTATGAATGTAGCTGAAGTACTATTCAATGTATTTGGCAATATCTAGCCTGTCCTTCATTTTAACCTTTCCTGCTCAGAGTTTCAAGACAGGGACAGCCTAACATACTCTATTAACCTCATCCCTCCCCAGTACAACAGACTACTAGTCAAGGTTAAATACCTGACTTGGACCCAGATGGACATAAGCTAATCACACTGCCTGTCTTAAATATTTAAATAAAAGGGCTTGAGCCTGATAAACGATGGCTCATAACAGCAATTATCTAAAGATCTTGCTGCTGAATTCCTTAAAGCTGCTCTATTTCTTGTTCTGGTAGCATCACCTCAAATTCTGAGAGAGCTGTTTTGTTGTTGTTGTTGTTGTTGTTGTTTTAAGCTAAATTTGAATGGGTTTTGTTTCCTGCAAGCAAATGTGCCTTAAATATGACAAAAGTCCATGAGGGTAATATAGAGAGAAATAGGCTAATTGAAACAAACAAAAGGAAAAAAGAAAAAAGCCAGGAGCCACAATAGCCCTTCTGGTGGTCACGCTGCTCTTATGCTAATGACTCAACATTTCTCACCAGAGAAGCCCACTGCCACCTGCAGAAAAACACGGGTCCCCCTTGATACCTCAGGAAAGCAAGAACTTACATCAGTGATTCTGCAGAGAGCCCTGATGGCTGGGCCTCGGTACACATCTTCCTTTCCAGTCATGTCCTTAGTCAGACTGAGAAAAATCAAATTAGTTACCATGAGATCAAAATCTTCTCTCCTGTGGAGTCCACCCCTAGCTAATTCCACTTGTCCCCATCAGTATCTCAATGCAACTACTGATTCAACAAATATTTATTGAGTGTCTTCTTTGGATAATATAAAAATTATTGGATAGAAGACTATTTTAAATCTTAATATAGCAGTGAGCAAAGTCTTTGTCTTCATGGAGCTTACATTCTAGCAGTAAAAGAGATAAGCACATAAACTAAATACATGCATAATTTTAGATACCGACAACAGGCATTAAAAAAAAAGTGATATAGAGAGCCTCATACTGAAATCCTCCACAATACCAAAAACTCAGACGTTTTACTTTATTTTTTTGTCTTCTTAGGGCCACACCCACAGCATATGGAGGTTTCCTGGCTAGGGGATGAACTAGAGCTATAGCAGCCAGCCTACACCACAGCTACAGCAACACTAGATCCAAGCCGAGTCTGCGACCTACACCACAGCTCACAGCAACGCCAGATCCTGAACCCACTGAGGGAAGCCAGGTATCGAACCTGCATTCTCATGGATGCTAGTCAGATTCGTTTCCACTGAGCCCTGAAGGGAACTCCATCAGACATTTTAAAAGAAACCGATTCAAATGATTAATTACTTCGTGAGGTCTCTCAGGAATGGTTTGCTAAACTGACAGCTCTGTCAATGGTTTCAGATCTTTCTTGCAGAGTTGCAAAAACAGGCAGAGAAGTGCGGACTGAGCTACAAAATTTCTTGTGCCTAATTTTAAAAGGTGTTTAGCCTTTATATTATTCACTTTTTACCCTTCCTTCTCTTGTCTTCTGTGCATTTATACTGCCCTTAAACAGACTATCCAACAACAGTCCTTCAATTTCTCTCATTTTTCAATTATTAAAGTATTTCATTCATATAATTCATTTTCAAAATATTCAGAAAAGTATAAAATATAAAGTCTAAATCTCTCCTCACCCACCCTAGCCTGTAGAGCCACTCAACAAGAGACAGCCATTGTGAACAGTTGCTTATATTTTAAGGAAGTTTCTAAAATATACACAACCATAGAAACTTATTAAAATGCAGGCCAATGGCTGGCCACTCTTCTGGAACCTTCCATTTTAGTTAATGGTATAACTTTTACTTAACAACTTGAAAATCTTTCCATATTGGCAGATGTTTTAAAGTTTTATATGTTTATATATTTTTAAATATCTAAATAGTATATCTAAAATATCTTTAATGGTAGCACAGATTTCCACTGTTTGGATATAAATAATTTATCAACCAGTCTTTTTTACAGATGTTAGCATTCTTCCAATTAGATAAAAAAACTGAGGCTTGGCAAAGTTTGGTTCTTCTGAGGCCTCTCTCTCCTCCGCTTGTTTGATGGCACAAAAGTAGGCATAACAATGCATAAACAAAAAGGCATGGCTATGTTTCGATAAAACTATTTACAAAATGAGGCAAGAATTTTGGCCATGGGCCATAGTTTGCCAACCCCTGCTCCATTCTTCCGTCTAGCTTGGGCTGCCCTGATAGCGAAGGCTTACATATAGTTTATTCGGGAATGTGTTCAGAGGGAGAAGTTAAAGATGAGAGAGTAAACCAGAGGAGGAAAAATCAACAAAAAGAAGTTTTCTCTAACGTGTCACTGCCACAAGCAACTGATAATTTAAAGACCAATCTTCTGAGGAGCCTAATGAAATACATCTCAGAAACCACAGAGTCAAGGGATGAAAAGGAATGAATTATTTCACTAGCTCTAAGCCTCTGGTAGAGCATTAACTCCAGAGTGTTATTAAGTCTCCACTCTCTTAACATTCATATGTTAACACTCACACATGTGAGTTCAGGGAATGCTGGTGAAACTGTAGGATAAGGAAGCAAAACACACAGCACAAGTTGAACTGAGGCACTATCGATGCAAGTGAGCTGGACCTTGCATGAAAATGTTGACCAGAACCACAGCTGGGATCAAAGATAGGACTGAAGAAATGGGAGATGGCACAAAAGTGGCACCCAATACAGTCCACCCTTTGCACTTCTCACATTTGAACGTGACTTCCATTAAAGCTAATCTATCACTAGATTACAAGAGGCAGTATTTCTACAAGAGGCAGGAAAATGAGTAGCACATTGTTCAACCTTTGCTGCTACAACTCATTTCAAAGCCGTAATTGATATTCATCATCTCCTTCCTTTAACCACCCATTCTTTATTCCCTTCCCTCTTAGTCAGCACTTCACCTCATCTTGGTTACGTGTCTGGTAAGTGGCTCAAACCTCTATCCCAAGGGATCTGAGCCCTTTGTTGGATTTGCCTTTGTTGGACTATTGGTTGTTCCCTATTCCCTAATCACCATCTTCCCAGGAACGAACACATCAAAATACACTCAAGTGAAAACCTTGAATTCTAGATACAGTCCTCTCTGTTACCTTTATGTAGAAACAATCCTAGCTCCTGGTAGGTATCATGGTCAACCACTTTTATGAGAACAGCAGCTCCTTTCGTTACCTGCTGATCCACTAGCACAAAAAATACATAGTGACCCAACAGCAGTGATCATTTCAAATGTGCAAACTGGTTCACTTCCTGCCCCAGAATCACTGATTCTGGAGTGTGGAATGCCTTAGGTTTCCAAATTGTTACTCAGACACATACAATCCAGAAGTGTGGGATATTTCTCTACTGAAGACAATCCACAACCAATGGGAACCAGAAGTCAATGAGTTGAATGCTTCTTCCTTTTCATCCCTTAAAAACATTGTCCCCTGGAACCAAGACCTCTAATTCACATTCAGGGTGAGAATGGGAAGCCTAAATTCTATAAGTGGGTCACTGGGAGTGAGAGTGATGGGGCCAGTCCTACTTCTACCTCTTGATTTCTGGACCCACCTATTCTATTTCCTGGTGACAGTACCATACAATGCTTATATAGCATCTTGGAGGATTCCCCAACCTCACAGGGTCCTACCTCCAACCTACATAAGCTGAGCATTCAATAGGCTATCCCATAATGGCATTAGACTGTCTGGTCCTAGGTGAAGCACAATCAAGTAAAACTACTGGATCTCCTAATCATGAGGCCACTGTCATTCCCCTTTTACCATAAAATGAGTGGCAATGTCATACAGGACACCATGACAATATAAATAATAACTTTATATCACAACTGCAAACCCCTGGTTTATACTATACTTTATGATGTTTTAGTCATGTAATTAAAAAAAAATGTAGTCAAATTTCTCAATCTTTTCTTTCACTGCCTCTGGATTTTAGCCATAATTACAAAACTTTTTCCCCATGCCACAGAATACATTCACGCTCTCCTCTGGTACTTGTATGGTTTCATTTAAAAAAAAAAATTACATTCCTTATCTATTTATAGAGTTTCCTCACGGACATTTATTGATGTGAAATACAGATCTGATTTTAATCTTATTCCAAGTGGCTACTCAATTGTCCTAGCATCACGTGTTTTTGTTTTTTGGGGTTTTTTTTTTGTTTGTTTGTTTTTTGTTTTTTGTTTTTTTTTGTTTTTTTTTTGGTCTTTTTAGGGCCACACCTGTGGCATATGGAAGTTCCAAGGCTAGGGGTCGAATTGGAGCTGTAGCTGCTGGCCTACACCATAGCCACAGCAACACGGAATCAGAGCTGTGGTGTAGGTTACAGCTACACCACAGCTAATGGCAACATTGGATCCTTAACCCACTGAGCAAGGCCAGGAATCAAACCTGCATCCTCATGCATGCTAGTCAGATTCGTTTCTGCTGAGCCACAACAGGAACTCCTCATAGCATCACGTATTAAAAAGTACATGTTTACCCCAGTGATTACAGATGCCACCTTCATTATATACTAAATTTCCATGTGTAGGAGTTCCCTCATGGCTCAATGGGTTAAGAATCTGGCATTGTCACTGCTGTAGCACAATTTGATCCCTGGCCTGGGACCTTTCACATGTCATGGATGTGGCCAAAAAATAAAGTAAGTAAATAAATGAATAAATTTCCATGTGTAATTGGGTCTAAGTCTGTACTTTCCATTCGTATTAAAGAATTCTGAAAAATGTAGATCAGCATGGCCACAGTAACACCTTACAGTCATCACATGATTTTATTGCATTGGTCTCTTTGTCTAGTCATTTGCCAGTCCCACACTGTTCCAACTGTATAGGCCTTAGTATTTTACTGACTGATAGAGCTGGTTCTGCCTCGTGGTTTTCCCTTTTCCAGTGATTTCCTGGCTATTCTTACATGTTTGTTTTTCTACATAAACTTTAGTATTAACTTTTCTAACTATATTAGGATTGCACTGAATTCATAAATTTAGGGAAGATTTAAATCTTTATAATGTTAAAATGGGATAACTTTATATCTGTTCAAGTATTCTTTGAGGGTTTTTTTAATACTTTTTAATTTGCTCCTTTTTTTTTCTTTTTACAGCCACACCTGTGGCATATGGAGGTTCCCAGGCTAGGGGTTGAATCAGAACTGGATCTGAGCCGCATCTGTAACCTACACCACAGCTTGTGGTAATACTGGATCCTTAAGCCACTGAAGGAGGCTAGGGATTGAACTTGCATCTTCACGGACAGATACTATGTCAGGTTCTTAACCCGCAGCCACAATGGAACTCTCTTTAATTTGTTCTTGAGTCAGACCTCTCATGCAGGAGAGCAGAAACTGATATAAATTGTTTTCTTGTCTTGAAGTGGGGGCACGTTTCCTTCTTGCTAAGCCATTAGCTCAGGTGTTTTGAGTTAACCTCTGAGAGTTGTACTGGGTTTGGTGTCTTGTTGCTCTGGTAACTGTGCTCCATAGGCTTGGCTTCAAATTCCTCCAGTAACACTTGATGTTTCCACTGAGGGCAGTGTGCCAGGGCATTTCTTTTTTGACATCTACCCTGGGCTTTTAGTATTTTCTTCACCCAGCCCTTCAGAGTCAATTGGTCGCTTGCAAGTTACTTGTCACTCAGTGCTGGGGGGAGGTGGGATGGGAGGGTGTTCTTTGCTGTTCTAATTAAGCCTGTGGTTGGGCAGGCACCACAGTCCTGGATCTTAGGATTGCAGCACAGTCAGTACTTCTGCCCTTTCCAGAACTGTAGTTGACAAGTGCATATTCTTGTCATTCCCCCAGTGGTAGAAAGTTTTTCCCCTGTTCCCTTCCCATGGCTGCAATGAGTTTTCACCACTATCGAAAGATGAATGTGTGTTGCCATTCCTTCTAGAGATTAAGGCTTTTCTTCCAGAGGGAAAACAGAGAAAGGATCCAAAGGGACTTCAATATTCCTGTCAGGATAGCAGCTGTTTCCTGCTCCCAATTTTTTACCCTGAGGGACCCATCCTCAGGACTCTCCCAAATATTCTATAAGCACTCAGTTGGGTCCATGGAGAAAAGCCAACAAGTCAGTACAGGCTCAGACCCCCCCTGCCATCTGTGGCACCCAAGGGCTTTCGTCTCTCTTGACAGTGCAGTCTCAGTCTCCACCAATTCAGTAATCTTACTGGTATCAGCCACATCTTGTCCATTAAACCAGTGCTCGAATCTCATCTACTGCTGCAGGCTTTGGTTTCTCTTTAGGTTTTGAGCCAGTTGGCTACTCTGAGATGTCAACACTGAAGAATTTAGATAAATTAGTGAACCTGCTATTTGTTCAGCCTCTTTTTCATTGAAACATTGGGCATAGTGCTCTTTCTAAATCTCTATACCCCCAAGCAGAAAACAGAAGCCTCCATTTAATTTTTGCTGTATTTCACTTGAGTAAATATCTAGGAGTGGAAGAACTGGATCTTATGGTAGATACCTGTTTAACTTTTTAACAGACTGCAAAAATGTTTTCCAACATGATTTCACCATTTTACATTCCTACCAGAAGCACATGAGAGATCCAATTCTTCCTCACTCTTGGCAGTATTTGGTGAAGTCAGTCTATTTAATTTTAAGTCAATTCAAAGATGTAGAGTGGTATCTAACCGTGGTTTTAAATTGCATTTCCCCAGTGACTAATAATGTTGAACATCTTTTCATTTGCTTTATTGCCGTATATCTTCTTTAGTGGCATCTATTCACATATTTTGCATGCTTTTTATTGTTTTCTCATTACTGAATTTTGAAAGCCCTTTTATGTCCTAGATACCAGTCCTTTACATTATATGATTTATAAATGTTTTCTTCCAGTTTGTGGTTTGCCTTTTTATTTTATGGGTCATGTTTTTGATGTTATATCTAAAAAGTCTTTGCCCAATTCCAGCTCACAAGGATTTTTTCCATATGTTTTCTTTTAGAAGTTTTATAGCTTTAGGTTTTACATTTAGGTCCACAGACAGAGGGAAAAAAACAAGCAAAAAACAACATGCTACAGATTAAATCTTTCGGCTTTTGTATGTTGGAAATTGCCTTTATACCACCTGTTTTTGAAAGCTATTTTTGCTGGACATAGAATTCTGGGTTAACAATTGTGGGTTTTGTTTTCTTTCAGTACTATGAAGATGTTACTATAGTGGCTGCCCTAGGGATCATTCTAGTATCATTTCTCTTCAGCCTAAAACACTTCATTAATATTTCCTTTAGAGTAGGTCTGCTGATGACAAATACTCTTGGCTTACCTTCATCTGAGGAAGTCTTTGTTTCCTTTTCACTCCTGAAAGGTATTTTTAGTGGACAGAGAATACTGGGTTGTCAGTTCTTTTGGTTTTAGCACTTACAGGATGGTATTCCACTCTTTTCAACATCGGTGTTTTCTGATGCGAAATCTACAGTACTTTAAGTTGAAATTTCCTTATATGTATTGTGTCATTTTTTCCCAAACTGCTTTCAAGAGTTTTCCTTTACCTTTAATTTTCAGCAGTTTCATTATGAGCTGGTGTGGATTCCTTTGAGTTTATCTTGCATACTCTTCACTGAGCTTCCTGAATCTGTAAAGTTATGTCTTTCCCCAAATTTGGAAGTTTTCGGTCATAATTTCTTCAAAATTTTTCTGCACCAATCCCTTTGTCCTCTTCTTCAGGGACTCCAAAGACATGAATATAACACCCTTTGATGCAGTCCTATGGGTCAGTGGGGCTATTTTTGTTTTCAATCTTTTTCTCTTTATTCTTAGTTGGGATTATTTCTACTGAATTATTTCAAGTTCAATGACCCTTTCCTCTGACATCTCCATTCTACAATTGAGCCTAGCCCATGAATTTTTTATTTCACATATTGTACTTTGTCATTTCAATTTTCAATGGTTCTCTCTCTCTCGTGTATATATATATATATATATATATATACACATATATATGTGTGTGTGTGTGTGTGTATATATATATATACACACATACACATTTCTCCTTTCCATTCAGGAATGTTCACTTTTGGAGTTTCCATCATGGCACTGTGGAAATGAACCCAACTAGGAACCATACAGTTGCAGGTTCCACCCCCAGCCTCGCTCAGTGGGTTAAGGATCTAAGTTGCCATGAGCTGTGGTGTAGGTCACAGATCCGGCTTGGATCCTGCGTTGCTGTGGCTGTGGTGCAGGCCTGCAGCTATAGCTCCGACTGGACCCCTAGCTTGGGAACCTCCATACGCTGCAGATGCGGCCCTAAAAAACAAACAAACAAAAAGAATGTTCACCTTTATAGAGCATGGTTGTTGTATTCATTGTTTTCAAGTCTTTTTTTTTTTTAAGTCTTTTTTTAGAGCCACACCTGAGGCATACATAGGTTCCCAGGTTGAGGGTTGAGTCAGAGCTAAAGCCACTGGCCTACACCACAGCCATGCCAGATCCGAGCCGCACCTGCAACCTACACCACAGCTCACAGCAACACTGGATCCTTAACCCACTGAGCAAGGCCAGGGATTGAACCTGCATCCTCATGGATCCTAGTCAGGTTCATTTCTGCTGAGCCATGACAGGAGCTCCCTTTGAAGTCTTTAATAATCCCAATATCTAGGTAATTATAGGGTTGATATCTATTGATTATCTTTTCCCTTGAAATTGATCAGAATTTCCTGGTTGACTCATTTTGGATTGTATCTGGACATTTTGAATATTTTTTGTTTGTTTTTTCGGGGCCACACCCGAAGCATATGGAAGTTCCCAGGCTAGGGGTTGAATCAGAGCTGCAGCTGCCAGCCTATGCCACAACCACAGCAACATGGGATCTGAGCTGCATCTGAGACCTACATCATGACTCACGGCAATGCTGGATCCTTAACTCACTGAGTGAGGCCAGGGATCAAACTGGCATCCTCATAGACACTAGTTGGGTTTGCTACCCCTGAACCACGACAGAACACCCATTTTGAATATTAAGTCATGAGACTCTGAGCCCTATTAAAAGTCTCTGAGATTGGAGTTCCCGTCGTGGCCCAGTGGTTAACAATCTGACTGGGAACCATGAGGGTGAGGGTTCGATCCCTGGCCTTGCTCAGTGGGTAAGGATCCAGCGTTGCCATGAGCTGTGGTGTAGGTCAAAGACACGGCTCGGATCCCGCGTTGCTGTGGCTCTGGCGTAGGCCAGTGACTACAGCTCTGATTCAACCCCTAGCCTAGGAATCTCCATATGCCGTGTGAGTGGCCCTAGAAAAGGCAAAAAGGCAAAAAGGCAAAAAAAAAAAAAAAGTCTCTGAGAGTTCTCACCATGGCACAGTGGGTTAAAAAAATCCAACTGCAGCAGCTCAGGTCACTGAAAAGGTGCAGAATTGATCCCCGGCCCAGTACTGGGGGTTAAAGGACCTGGTGTTACTGCAGCTGTGGTATAGGTTACAGCTGTAGCTTGGATTCAATCCCTGGCCTGGGAACTTCCATATGCCACAGGTGCAGCCATTTTAAAAAAGTCTCTGAGGAATGCTGACTTTCATTTTAGCAAGCAAATCTAAGCAGTTTCAAATCACAAGTTCTGTCTGGCCTTCTGTGCATGTCTCCCACACTCTCTGGCTCTCACGGACTCCTTTTCCCAGTTCTTCTCTCTTTCTTCAAAAATATGGGATTTTCTCAGAGTTTTAGTTCCCTGTGCTACTGCACAATTCCATGGAATTGAACCCTCAAGACAAAGATAGAAAAATGGAAGGAAGGAGTTCTCTTGTGGCCTAGAAGGTTAAGGATCTGGTGTTATCACTGCTGGCTTGGGTTGCTGCTGTAGCTTGGGTTACAGCCCTCGCCTGGGAACTTCTACATATTGCAAGTATAGCAAAAAAAGGGGGGGGGGGAACGGGGAAATACAGTTGATCCATGAACAATGCAGGGGTTAGAGGCACCAACCCTCCACACAGTTGAAAACCTGAGTACAACATATTGAGCCCTCCCTATACACGGTTTCTCGAGACTCCATGTGTAAGTGGACCTACACAGCTCAAACTCTTGTTGTAATCGTCAACTGTACTGTGGATTTCTCTCCACTTTTCACAAACCAGGACCAGAAAGTAAACAGAAATCAAAAACAAACAAAAAAAAGGATTCCCCCACATGCTCTCCAGCTTTCAGGGGTCTTTTCTTTAACTTGTGCTCAGGCTAGAAAGATGGGCTTCTATCGTTGTTGACTCTGCCTGCTGTAAAGATTAGCCTGGCCTTGGGTCAAACTCAGGGTATAAAGAGGAAAAATAACCATGAAAATCACGTTACCATGTTGGAATTACTGTTTAATTACTATTAATCATTAATTACTATTTTCTGGTCCTCAAATTCACTGCTATCATTCAGTTCTCTTAGGCCTCGGATAGTCACTTTGCGTACTTTTTTCTCCAGAGGTTTTTGTTGTAATCATTCGGAGGGGTGACCAGCAGCAGCCCTATTCCATCTTGGCTAGAATTACAAGTCCTCTGTCGTTTCCCTTTACTCATTGTTGCCCATTTCATTAGGCTTTGGAGAAGAGATTTAAAACTTAGCATCATTTTCATCATCTTTCCTCAAAAGTCTTCCACAATTTCATTTTAAAAGAGCTTAAGTATGACTCCAAATAAATCAGGGCAGTCTACTTACCAACCAGGCAGGAGAGAAGGAAGAAAAGCAGATACAGGAAGGTTCCTCTACACCCATTAAACCCTCTGTGATGGTTAATTCTGTGTCAACTTCACCAAACTAAAGGATGCCCAGGTTACTGGTAAAACATTACATCTGGGTGTGTCTATGAGTATGTTTCCAGGAAAGACTGGCATTTGCATTGGTAAGCTAATTAAAAAAGAGCACCCTCACCAGTAGGAATGGGCATCATCTAATCCATTAGAGGCCTAAGTGGAATAAAAAGGCAGGAAGGGAGAATTGCTCTCCACTTGAGCTGGGACATTCATCTTCTGCCCTGGGAAATTAGGACTCCTGGTTCCCAGGACTTTAGGTTTGAACTGGAACTATAGCACTGGCTTTCCTGGGCCTCCAGTTTGCAGAGAGCAAACTGTGGGCCTCTATAATCTTTGAGCCAATCCTTCATTTAAAAAATCTATTTTTATATATCTATACATGTCTTTATAGTTTTGCGGTCTGGAGAAGCCCCACCATTATACCCACATTTCTCCACTTCTTATGTGTGAGTACTGTCTCGAGATACACAGAAAGATAAATAATCCTTATGATTTCAGCCTCTTAATTGAAGAGAGGAAATGGATCATCATTTGCTTAATTCATTAATTAAACTTTTAATGTGTGTCTAATATATGCAAGTGCTTTTCCAGGAATTAATGATAAAAAGTCATATGAGATACGGTTTTCATTCTCATGGAACAGTACAGAGGGTTGAAAAACAGTAAACAAATCTTACAGCATGATGTACTAAATATTAAAATAGAGGTTAAAGTGTTACAAGAACAAGAGGAGACAATGACACACCTGTCAAGGCAGGGAAATCAATGCATATAATGATGTTTGAGCTTTGTGGAAAAGGAAACAGATAAATGCAGGCATAGAGAGAAACGTATAGCGATACAGGCTATCGAAGAGCATGATGAGTTTGGGATATGGCAAAAGCACTGATGTGAACCCTATGGAAGGGCCATGTTTAGGGTGACAGGCAGAAGAAAACAGCCACTTCTAAGGAATGATAAAGTGAAGTAATCAGAGATGCGAGGAAATTCAGACCTATGGTTCTGAAAGCCCAAAATTCACGGAGTATTTAACCATATTAAAACTAAGAGAGAGGTGAAATACAATATGGACTGAAAAGTTAGCTTTTGGATTTTATAATTAAGAGGTTTCTGGCAATCTTTGAGAAAGAAGTTTCACTACAATGGTGGCCAAGTCAGATTAGAATGCTATCTTGTTTCCTTTCTTATTCTAAATCAAGTCCTGGCACCATTATTCAAACAGAAAAGCTATTTCAGACTTGAATCAATCTTTTTCTTTCCTTCTTTCCTTCCTTCTTTCCTTCTTTCCTTCCTTCTTTCCTTTCCTTCCTTCTTTTCTTCTTTCCTTCCTTCCTTCCTTCCTTCTTTTTGCTTTTTAGGGCCACATCCACAGCATATGGAGATTCCAGGCTAGGGGTCTACTTGGAGCTATAGCTGCCGGCCACAGCCACAGTCACGCCAGATCTCAGCCGAATCTGCGACCTACACCACAGCTCACAGCAACACAGGACTCTTAGCTCACTAAGCAAGGTCAGGGATCAAACCTGTGCCTTCAATTTGAGAATTCTAAGCAATCTTCAGCTGCGGAATTTCACTGGTGAGTCTCATCAGACAGGAGCAGAAACAGCATGACCAGACTGACCATCCTTATTAACCCATTAACTGAATCTCGTGTTTTTCTTTATTTACTTTTACAATAAAAATGCACAGCTTGGAGTTCCCGTTGTGGCGCAGTGGTTAACGAATCCGACTAGGAACCATGAGGTTGCGGGTTCGATCCCTGCCCTTGCTCAGTGGGTCAAGGTTCCGGCGTTGCCGTGAGCTGTGGTGTAGGTCGCAGACGCGGCTCGGATCCTGCGTTGCTGTGTCTCTGGCGTAGGCTGGCGGCTACAGCTCCGATTAGACCCCTAGCCCGGGAACCTCCATATGCCGCAGGAGCGGTTCAAGAAATGGCAAAAAGACAAAAACAAACAAACAAAAAAAATGCACAGCTTAAGTAAGTGTTCAGTTAGATGGCAATTGTGATTACTCATGTAACCTCAACCCCAAACAAAATAAAATACTGAACACTCCCATCACCTCACAAAGGTTCCTCATGTCTACTTCGTCAGTTTCCTCCCACCTACCAGACTTCTGATTTCTATCACCCACAACTGAGCTTTGGCTGGTCTTAGAATTTATATAAATAGAAGCATCCAGCAGGTATTCTTGAGCATCTGTTTTCTCTTGTTCCAAGATACTGTTTTGGGGACGCATCTGCATTAATGCTTGAATCAGCACTTTGTTCCTTTGTGTTGCTGAGCAGTGATCCACTGCATTACTCTCACAGTTTGTTAAGCCACTCTCCTGCTGATGAACTTTTGGGTTGTATCTAGTTTCAGACTATCACAAAGGTGCTATGAAATTTTTGTACAGCCTTTTGTGTGTGTGTTTGGTCAAAGATTTTCATTTTCTTGGGTAAAAACCTAGCACTGGAATAACTGGTCAAGGGATAGGTCTAAGTTTAACTTAAAAAAAATTGTCAAACTTTTTCTGAGGTGGTCATACCATTTTACATTCCTTCCTGCAATGTATGAGAGCTTCAACTGTTCCATTTACTTGGTATGGAACAAGGCCTGTTGATTCTGGTACTGTCAGGCTTTGCTATTTCAGCCATTCTAGTGAGTATGAAAAAACTATCTCATTGAAGTTTTAATTTGCATTTCCCTGAGGACTAATAATATTGAGAACATTTCCATATGCTCATTGGCTATTTTTATATACTTCTTTTATGAAGTGTCTGCCCTTAGGGTTTCTCAACAGCCACGGGTTCTTACCAAGCTAACACAATTGTCTACATATGTAGAACAGTCATCTAATACACTTGTTTTCTATTCCTGGTATAACAAATGATCACAATTAGTGGCTTAAAACATCAAAAATGTGGAGTTCTAGTCGTGGCGCAGTGGAAACGAATCTGACTAGTATCTGTAAGAACACAGGTTTGATTCCTGTCCTCGCTCAGTGGTAAATGATCCGGTGTTGCTATGAGCTGTGGCCTGGGTCACAGACGTTGCTCGGATCCCATGTTGCTGTGGCTGTGGTGTAGGCCAGCAGCTACAGCTCCGTTTCGACCCCTAGCCTGGGAACCTCCTTATGCCGTGGATGCATCCCTAAAATGGTTAAAATAAGATGAAAATAAAACATCAAAAACGTATTAACTTACAACTCTTATTGGTTAGTGAGACCCAAGTTGGAATTCTAAGTTAAAATCATCCATGTCAACAGGGATGTATCCATCTCCTAGGCAAAATATATTCTCCCCATCCTAAGATCCCCTGAAATCTCAACATATTACAGCATCAACTCAAAGTCCAAACCCTCATTTAAATCTCACCCAAAAGTCACAATCTTATCATCAAAATTAATTAAACTAGGTATAGGTGAGGCTGGAAATAAACTATCTCGAGACAGAATTCTTCTCCACTTGTAGACATGTGAAACTAGAAAACAAGTTCCCTACTCTGAAACACAAAGCAGGACTGCCACAGGGTGACACATACAGACATTCTTGTTCAAAAAGAGAAATGGAAAGATAAAGAGTTACTGGTCCCAAGCAATTTTGAAATCCAGCCAGCAAACCAGAAGAGGTTGCAAGTTCTAGGCAGAATTCACCACGGTTCTCAGCTCCACCCTACAGCCTGCACCTCTGCTCTCTGAGCCATTCTTTCTTTTTTTATAAAGGTCAACATCTGTTTAAACTGAGTAGTCTTATCAGCCTGTCTCCTGCCTGAAAAATTCTGGGGCTCTGATGGCCTTCTTTCACGTCGTCCTCTCTCTGCCCCTTTCAGTCCAAGCTGGCAGCATTTCTGCTGCTATAATACTCTTGGGAGCCCTGTGGGACAGACCATACACGTACAAAGACTCACTCCACTAGACAAGAGGCTCCTCCACAGATCTTGCGTAGATAATCCCACCTCTATTTTTGGCTTCTGCTTAGATGCTAAGGGAATCTATGAGTCACGCCCTTGACCTCTTCAGAGTGTTTTGTGTGGGTGAATACACTGACCTTTTAATCTTTCTAAGGTTTCAGCAAAAGGCTGCAGAGTAACTCTGACTTTTTCTTTAGACCATTCTTTCCTAACATCTCTAGATTTTAGCATCCTTTGCCATTTTGGTAGGCTAAGAACTTCCAAAATCGCTACCTCCCGGATTATTTTTTTGTATTATTTTTGGTTTTTGAGGTATAATTGACATACATTATATTAGTTTCAGGTGTACAACTAATATAATGGTATTTATAAAGAACTCCTAGTTCTTGTTTAATAGGTTTCTCCTCAATGTATTACTCTACTCTCCAATTGTACTGTAAGCAACAAAAAGTAATCAGGCCACACCTCACTCCTGCTTGGAAATCTCAGTTAAATATCCAAGTTCATTGTTTAGAAGCCCTGCTTTCCGCCTAACTGCAGGACACAATGCCACTAACCTTTCCGCCACAATATAGCAAGGATCCCTTTTCCTCTAGTTTCTAACATCTAACTCATTTTCTTCTGAGCCCTCCCCAGCAGCACCTTTTTTTTTTTTTTTTTTTTTTTGTCTTTTTGTCCTTTTTTTTTTTTTTGGGCTGCACTCACGGCATATGGAGTTCCCAGGCTAGGGGTGTAATCAGAGTTACAGCCACAGGCCTATACCACAGCCACAGCAAGGCCAGATCCAGGCCACGTGTGTGACCTAAACCACAGCTCATAGCAACGCCGGATCCTTAACCCACTGAGCGAGGCCAGAGACAGAACCCTCAACCTCATGGTTCCTAGTTGGATTTGTTTCCACTGGGCCACCTTTAATGTCTGTATTTCTATCAATTGTCTGATCACAACCATCTGAGTATTCTCTAAGGTGATAAATGTCTTCTCTGTCCTAGTCCTCACAGCCTTCTGAATTTAGCAGTCATTAACTCCCAGATTTCCACTAACAGTGTGTTCAAGGCACTACAGGCTTTTTCTGTCATGCTCCCCCAAACTCTTCCTGCTCATTACCTGATTACAAAGCCACTTCCACATTTTTAGGTATTTGTTACAGCAGCACCCCACTTCAAGGTACCAAAGTCTCTTCTGTTAGTTTTTTTTTTCAGCTTTGAGATATAGTTGATAGATAACACTGTGTAAGTTTAAGGTGTACAATGTGTTCATCTGATACACCTACATACTGCAAAATCTATTACTTTTCTATTGCTGCTGTAACAAATTACCATAAATTTAGAAACTTAAGATAACATTTATTTCTTTATCTTACAGTTCTCTAAGGTGTAGTCCCACACAGGTCTCATTAGGCTAAAGTCAAGGTGTCAGCAGGGCTGCATTCCTCCTGGAGGCTGTAAGGGTGAATTCATTTCCTTTTCCAGCTTCTAGAGGTCACCCACATTCCTTGGCTCATGGCTCCCTTCTTCCATCTCCAAATCCGGCAACACGGCAACTCTCTGGTCCTGCTTCACTCATCGCATCTCTTCACTGACACTTTTCTTCCGCATCCTTCTTCCACTTTTAAGGATCCTTACCCTTATACTGGGCCCACCTGGATAATCCAGGCTGCTCTCCCTATCTTCTAATTAGCAACTGTAATTTCCTTCTGCCAGGTAATGTAACATACTCACAGGTCTCAGGAATTAGCGCAGGGATATGTTTGGGGAAGGAGGGCATTGTTCTGCCTACTACATCTACCAATCACTTAAAATGGACTAGAAGCAAATTATAATTCAAAGCAGCCTAGCAGGAATCAGAGGGAAGTATTGACAGCTGAACAAAGGAAAAACCTCCCCACCCCCCCAATCAATAGTTGATTAATTTATTTTTAATTTTTCCAACATTTAGTGAATCTAGCAATCTAAGTGAAGATTTTCTTAGTCTTATTTGTGCCACACACTATAAGCTAACTAATCCAATGCCCATTTTCAATGTCTTCCCCCCGGTCTGCCCCTTGGGCCTTAAAAGCTAAATACTCACTTTCCCGGCCTCCTAAAGTTAGTCAGAACACAGATGTGTCAAATGAAATCCAAAAATTGCCTGGGGAAAAGCTTTTACATACCTGATAAAAGAGGCAGATGGTACTGGCTCTCCTGGCCCCCTTCCTGATACCCCTCCTACCTTAAAAGATGCACTACCAGTAATTCTGGCAAGTATTTTGCAATAACATGAGAATATCCAAAAGAATTTAAGACATACCAGCCCTGACACGGTTGAACTATTGAACCAATACCAGCTATTCTGTGTCTATTTTGTTACTATTGAAATCTGGCTTTCTGTTATTTTCAGCTGAAAGCTTATTAACTCAAACCACACTCAACACAACCGCTGGTTAAACATAAGCACCCTCCTCCAAAATTTATTTTGTTGTACAATAACCAGATTCACTTAAATGAGTTGTAATTAATAACTATTAACTATTTTTAAAATATTATTTGTTATATATTTTAGAACTTTAAATCACAAATACTCATTCTAGGGCACTTGTAAATTATCAAGTTTAAAGAAAATAAATAGCTACAATTCCAAACATCCAGATATAACCTAATGGTGGCATATCAGTGTATTTCCAACCATATATTTTTATATACATACATAAAACATTTTTTAAAATGAGACTATAGGAAATACATAGACTTGAATCCAACTCTCATTCAACAGTTTACTAAAGAGTTTTCCGTATCATTAAATATATTTCAAAAATACACTCAAAAAATTAAAGTATTTCATAATATGATTATAACATGGTTAATTAAATAATTATTAACAATGGCAGACATTTGAGTTGTTCTGTCCTTTTCACTGGTGTAAACAGTTTTGCAACAAACATCATTGTATATTAAGTCTTTCTGTGCTATCTCTGACTATTTTCTGAGGATAATCCCATAGATGTGGAATTACTGGGTCAAAGGGATAAACTCTTTCAAACATTCAACAAATGCTACCAAACTTCTTTCTAGAAAAACTGAACCAATTTATTATTCTACCTCCAGTATCCAAGAATATCGATATCCCTTACAAGTACTGAGTGCCTTTTTCCTTTCTTGCCAATTTGATGGGTAAAAATATTGTAATTTTCCAAAATAGATAAGGAACTCATAAACTCAGTAATAAAACAAACAATCTTATTTAAAATGGGCAGATGTGGAAGGACAATATTCCAAAGAAGACATATAGATGGCCAAGAAGTACCTGAAAAGATGTTCTATATCCTTAATCATCAGGAAAATGCAAATCAAAACCACAATGGGCTTGTCACCTCGCACCTGTTAGAATGGCTATTATCAAAAAGACTAGAAATAGCATGTGTTGTTGAGGACGTGAGAAAAAGGGAACACTATGCACTGTTGGTGGAAACGTAAATTGGTACAACCACTATGGAAAACAGTTTGGAGGTTCCTCAAAAAAACTAAAAATAGGAGGTCCCTAATGTCCAGCCTAGCAGTTAAGAATCTGGCATTTTCATGGCTGTGGCTTGGGTCACTGCTGTGGTGTGAATTTGATCCCTGGCTCAGGAACTTTCGCATGCTGCAGACACAGCAAAAAAAAAAAAAAAAAAAAAAAAAAAAAACCATAAAGACTGAAAATAGAACTCCCACAGATCCAGCAATTCCATTTCTGGGTATTTATCTGAAGAAAACAAAAATATTAATTCAAAAGATATATGCACTCCCATGTTCACTGCAGCATTATTTACAGCAGCCAATAGAAACAACCTAAGTGTCCATCAACAGGTGTACAGATAAGGAAATAGTGGTACACATATGCATTGTAATAAAAAAAGAAACACTGTCATTTGTGATATGTATGAACCTCGAGAGCATTTGCTAAGTGAAAACGAATTTTTAAAAAATATAAAACAGGAATTCCCATTGTGGCTCAGTGGATTAAGAACTTGATTAGTATCCATGAGGGGGTGGGTTTGAACCCTGGCCTCACCCAGTGGGTTAAGGATCCAGCATTGCTGTGAGCTGTGGTGTAGGCTGGCAGCCGTAGCTTGGATTTGACCCTTAGCCTGGGAACTTCCATATGGTGCACCTGAAGCCCTAAAAAAAATTTACTAAAAAGATTTTTTTAAAAAGACAAAAAATACAAAAAAATTGTAACTCATTCTTGAATTTTTAATTTACATTTCTTGACTACTAGTAAGGATACTTTTTAAAATTTATTTTATTTAAGGATAGTTGATTTATAATGTGTTAGTTTCTGGTATACAGCAAAGTGATTTATTTATACATACTTTTTTTTACATATTCTTTTCCATTATGATTACAGGATAGTAAATATACTTTACTGTGCTATACGGTAGGATCTTGTGTTTATCCATTCTCTATGTAATAGTTTGCATCTGTTAATTCCCAAATCCCAATATATCTCTCCCATTTCTCCCCACCCCTTTGGCAACCACAAGTCTGTTTCTATATCCGTGAGTCTGTTTCTTTCTCATAGCTAAGTTCATTTGTGTTATATTTTAGATTCCACATGTAAGTGATATATGATATCTGCCTTTCTCTTTCTGATTTACTTCACTTAGTATGAAAATCTCTAGTTGCACCAATGTTGCTGCAAATGACATTATTTCACTCTTTTTACGGCTAAGTAGTATTCCATTATACACACACACACCCACCCACCCACATCTTCTTTATCCATTTACCTGTCAATGGACATTTAGGTTGTTTCCACATCTCAGCTATTATAAATAGTGTTGCTATGAACATAAGGATGCACGCATCTTTTCCAATTACAGTTTTGTCTGGATATATGCTCAGGAGTGGTACTCCTGGGTCATATGGCAACTCCATTTTTAGTTTTCCGAGGAATCTCCATACTGTCTTCCGTAGTGGCTGCACCAATTTACATTTCTACCAACAGTGTAGGAGGGTTCACTTTACTTCACACCCTCTCCAGCATTTGTTATTTGTAGACTTTTAATGATGGCCATTCTAACTGGTGAGATGGCACTTCACTGTAGTATTGACTTCCATTTCTCTAACAATTAGCAATGCTGAGCATCTTTTCATGCGCCTATTGACCATTTATATGTTTTCTTTGGAGAAATGTATATTTAGGTCTCTGCCCATTTTTTCATTGGGAGAATAACTATTTAGAGATATTTAGGTACTTTATATTGGCTATTTGAAGAATTATCACTTGGAATTTTTTTTGAAGTATACAAGTTCTTTATGTATTACAAATGCTAGCCTTTTGATGTACTTGTTACAAATTATTTCAGTATATTGTTCCACTTTTCAGTTTTTAAATATGTTTTATGACATTTTAAAATGTACTCAAATCTATTAGCATTATCCTTTGTGACTTCTTTTTTTTGCTTTATCAGACAGAGATAGCTTTCACCGGACAATCACATCTTAGAAAAGAATGCTTTAAGAGATTACTTTCTTTTAAATTTTGGCTTTCTTACAGTCAAAAAATAAAGTTAATAAAAAGAGAACAATAAATATTCCACTAAATAGATAAGTATCCCATCCTAGGTTTTAACTAGTCACATACCTGCTTGTGACAATTATCACATCCTCGGAGATGGTAGCCATTTCCTTGATAGTAAGGTAGCACATTCTTCTCAATGTTTGCTGAAAAATTATTTATAAAAAGCAAGAGGTTATTCATAAGGAAATGGCTTTTTAAACTGTTTGAAGACCCCAAGTAGATACACTTAGAAAGTTATTTTTAAAAAGATTCTCATTTACCCGAAAAGTCCTTTTAAAAATACCTGGATGAGGAGTTCCTGTCCTGGCTCAGTGGTTACAAACCCGACTAGCATTTAAGAGGACACAGGTTCGATCCCTGGCCTCACTCAGTGGGTTAAGGATCCGGTATTGCCGTGAGCTGTGGTGTAGGACACAGACGCAGCTTAGATCCCATGTTGCTGTGGCTGTGGGTGTGGGCTGGCGGCTACAGCTCTGATTTGACCCCTAGCCTGGGAATTTCCATATGCCATGGGTGTGGCCCTGAAAAAAAAAAAAAAAAAAAACCTGGATGAGAAAATATTCAAAACTCTACTATTTGCTCAACACACGTAACTGATGCACTGATAGTGGAACACCTCTAGATGAAAACTCAAAAATCCAGTTAATTATATGGGTCTTTATATAGAAAGATCCAAACCATGACTCTGACAGTGTAAGTCCAAAGACAGGTTTATCAAAATGCTAAAGGCTTATCCTAGAAAATGTGTTTTTTAATTCTTTAAGAATATATACAGAGAGGGAGTTTCCGCTGTGGGTCAGTGATGACAAACCTGACTAGTATCCATGAGGACCTGGATTTGATCCTTGGCCTCACTCAGTGGGCTGGGGATCTGACACTGCCATGGGCTGTGGTGTGGGTCACAGACGTGGCTCGGATCCTGCATTGCTGTGGCTGTGGTGTAGGTCAGCAGCTGTGGCTCCATTCAACCCCTAGCCTGGAAACTTCCATGTGCCGCAAGTGCAGCCCTAAAAAGCAACAAAACAAAACAAAACAAGACAAGACAAACAAACAAAATACACACACATACACACACACACATGCAGACCATGTGTTTTCCTCAATTCAGCATATTTTTCATTAAGGTATTTATGGCTTTATAACCAACTTCCATTTTCAAGTATCAAGATTTCTAGATGAATACCTGGATCCAAAATAAGTGTTAAACTAATAATAGTCATGTTTTGCCCACCCTTCCTGCTCACCAGGATCTCTGATTTTATTTATACACATTCATATTCAATGCTAGAAGCACTGGTTCCTTTAGCCTATCTGGCCTTGTTCTCTACCAGGTAATTTCAAATTTCTTATAAGTAGTGAAATTCAAATACATCAGACCCAGCTCCAGAGTCCAAGCTGTAGAAAGGATCTAGTGATGACTACTGAGGCCATTAAAGAAAGAGTAAAAGGGAGTAAGGATTCACATCATGATTAAACACAGAAACAAATCATCCCAGAAAGAGAAAGCCAACATGAGGCAGATGAATGGGGCAGCTGCATATAGATCACATCTATATGCAGCTACTATGAGATGCAGAAAATAAGAATTAAAACTTCAGAGTGCAAGAAAATTTACATTCCCCCATAAATAAAAACCTACCATGAAGCAGAAAGCTAGAGATACAAAAAAAAAAAAAAAAAAAAAAAATTTAACTAAAGTACAAAAAAATGGAGGCTCAACATTGTTAGTCATTGGGGAAATATAAATTAAAACCACATTTCAGATACCATCTCACGCTCACCAAAATAGCTAAAATTAAAAAGACTGATAATACACTGTTGGCAAAGTTGTACGTTTTTTTTTTCTTTCTTTCTTTCATTTTTGGCTGCCCTATGGCACATGGAATTCCCAGGCCAGGGATCATAACCGAGCCACAGTGAGGACCTAAGCCAAAGCTGCAGCGATGCTGGATCCTTAACCTGCTATTATGGCCAGGAATCAAATATGTGACCCAGGGCTCCCAAGACACTGCTGATTCTGTTGCGCCACAGAGGGAACTCCCAAGTGTGTTTTCAATAACTAAGTTATACTGCCTAAACACATACATAGAAATGCTGAATAAAATAGAGAAAAAAAATTAAATACGTAGCCAAAGGCAAAAAGAAGGGAAATTTACAGATGCCAAAAATAAAAAAACAAAACAACTCATAGCCACAAAAGTACAAGCCCAAGGTTTTGCACAGAATAAAGTATCTAAAGTCTAGGAAGAGAGTTCCCAGGTGGCTCAGTAGGTTAAGGATCCAGTGTTGTCAGTGCTGTGGCTTTAGTCACTGCTGTGGCACAGGTTTGATCCCTGGCCCCAGAACTTTGGCATGCAGCAGGTGCAGCCAATAAATAAATAAATAAATATGGTCTAGGAAGGATGGGATTCTAAAAGGTATATTTTTCAGGCACAGGGAAAATTATTCTAGAGGATAACTCAGAAAGACAGCAAGGAATAAAGAGTAAGAAAAAAAAATAGGAGTTCCCGTCGTGGCGCAGTGGTTAACGAATCCGACTAGGAACCATGAGGTTGCAGGTTCGATCCCTGCCCTTGCTCAGTGGGTTAAGGATCCGGCGTTGCCATGAGCTGTGGTGTAGGTTGCAGGATCTGCGTTGCTGTGGCTGTGGTATAGGCTGGCAGCTACGGCTCCGATTGGACCCCTAGCCTGGGAACCTCCATATGCCGCAGGAGCGGCCCAAGAAATGGCAAAAAGACAAAAAGACAAAAAAAAAAAAAAAAAAAAAAAAAAGAAGATGCAGAAAAAAAAATAGTGGTAAACAGTAAAAAGACAGTGTGGCTATTGGCTAAAGAACAGACAAACTTGTCAATGGAACAGAAAAGACAACACAGAGCTATACCCACATAAATATATTCAACTGATCTTTGACAAAGGAGCAAAGGCAACACACTGGAGCAAAGACAGTCTCCTCAACAAATGGTGCCGGAAAACTGAATATCCACATGCCAAAAAGATGAATCTAGATGCAGACCTTATACTCTTCACAAAAATTAACTCCAAATCAATCACAGACCTAAATATAAAATGCAAAACTATAAAATCCCTAGTAGAAAACATATAAGAAGAGCCAGATGACCTTGAGTATGGCGATAATTTTTTTAGATACAACACCAAGGCACAATCCATGAAAGAAATAACTGATAAGTCAGCCTTTATTAAAACGTAAAACTTTTTCTTTTTTTTTTGCTCTGCAAAGGACAATGTCAAGAGGATGAGAAGACAACATAGGCTGGGAAAAAATATTTATAGAACATATATCTGAGAAAGGACTCATACAGAATACACTCAAAAAACCTATTAAAAGTCAAAAACAAGAAAAACAACCTAATTTTAAAATGTGCCAAAGTAAATTAAAAAAACAAGGGACCACCACACTCCTAATAAGATGGTCCAAACTGGGACACTAACAAAGCTGATGAGGATGTGGAGCAACAGGAACTCTCATTCATCATCAGAAGGAATAAAAATGGTACAGTCTCTTTGGATGATAGTTTGGTAGTTTCTTACAAAACCAAACATAATCTTAACATATGATCTAGCAATTGTGCCCTTTGATATTTATCCAAAGGAGGTGAAAACTTATGTTCACACAAAAACCTGCACACAGCTATTTATACCAGCTTTATTCATAGCTGCCAAGCCTGGAAGCAACCAAGATGTCCTTTAGTAGCTGAATGGATAAACTATAGTCCATCCAGACTATATTACTCAGAGATAAAAAGAAATGAGCTATCAAGCCATGAAAAAACATGGAGGAAACGTAAATGTTTCTAAGTGAAAGAAGCCAATATGAAAAGGCTACATGCTCTATGACTCCAACTATATGAAACTCTGGAAAAGACAAAACTATGGAGACAGTAAAAATACCTGTGGTTGACAGGGGTTGGGAGAGGGAAGAAGTAAACAGGCAGAACACTGAGGAATTTTAGGACAATGAAAATACACTCTATGGTATTTTAATGATGGATACATGTCATTATACATTTGTACAAACCCACAGAATGTATAGCACCAAGAGTAACTGTAAAAAATGGACTCTTGACTGATAATGACTTGTCAGTAAATGTTCATAAATTGTAACAAATGGATGATGGTCTGGTGGGGATGTTGATAATGAGGGAGACTCTGAAAGTGAGGGAAAATCCTGTCTTCCTCATAATTTTGTTTTGAACCTAAAACTTCGCTAAAAAAACCAAAATCTTTTTTTAAAAAGTGGTAAAGATAACGAGAGCCTACTGTATAGCACAGGAAAATCTACTCAATAGTTTGTAATAATAGAGGAAAAATGGATACATTTATACCTATGAGTGATTCACTTTGCTCTACCCCTGAAACTAATACAACTTTATAAACCAACTACATGCCAATAAAATTAAATTTTGAAAAATTTTTGAAAAAAAAAGTTTCTAAATTAAAAAGTGGTAAAGACATGAGTAAACGTAAACCTCAGTGAGCAACAACAAAAATCCCGCAAAAATAATGTATGATAGGAGTTTCCACTGTGGTGCAACAGGATCAACAGTGTCTCTGCAGCAGCGGGGTTTGATCCCCGGCCCGCCAACAGTGGGTTAAGGATCTGGCATTGCCACAGCTGTGGTCACAGCTACGGCTCAGATTTGATCCTTGGCTCGGAAGTTCAACATGCCACAGGGTGGCCAAAAGAGAAAAAGAAAAAAAAGTAATATACATAAATATATAAGTACATGTAAATGTTCATGCATGTGTGTGTGTGTGTTTACACACACAAAGTCATACAGTATATAGACAGTCCCAACTTAGAATGGTTCAACGTAGGATTTTTCGACTTTATGATGGTACAAAACTGGTAAGTATTCAGCAGAAATCTTACTTCTGGAGTTCCCCTCAAGGCACAGTGGTTAACAAATCCGACTAGAAACTATGAGGTTGCGGGTTCGGTCCCTGCCCTTGCTCAGTGGGTTAATGATCCGGCGTTGCCATGAGCTGTGGTGTAGGTTGCAGACGCGGCTCAGATCCCTCGTTGCTGTGGCTCTGGCGTAGGCCGGTGGCTACAGCTCCGATTCAACCCCTAGCCTGGGAACCTCCATATGCCGCAGGAGCGGCCCAAGAAATAGCAACAACAACAACAACAACAAAAAAGACAGGAGTTCCCATCGTGGCACAGCGGTTAACGAATCCGACTAGGAACCATGAGGTTGCGGGTTCGATCCCTGCCCTTGCTCAGTGGGTTAACGATCCGGCGTTGCCGTGAGCTGTGGTGTAGGTTGCAGACGCGGCTCGGATCCCGCGTTGCTGTGGCTCTGGCATAGGCCAGTGGCCACAGCTCCGATTAGACCCCTAGCCTGGGAACTTCCATATGCCACGAGAGTGGCCCCCCAAAAATAGCAAAAAGACAAAAAAAAAAAAAAACTGATACACTCACAACCATTCTGTATACATACAACCATTCTGTTTTTCACTTTCAGTAAAATATTCAATAAACTATATGAGATATTCAACACTTTATTATAAAACAGGCTTTGTGTCAGATGATTTTGCCCAATTACAGGCTAATGTAAGTGTTCTGAGGAACATTTAAGGTAGGTTAGGCTAAGCTATGACATTCAGTAAGTTAGGTGTATTAAATGCATTTTTAATATTTTCAACATACAAAGCATTTTTTGTTTGTTTTCTTCTTCGGCTGCACCTGTGGCATATGGACGTTTCCAGCCAGGTCCAATCCGAGTTGCAGCTGTGACCTACGCCACAGGTGCAGCAAGCAACACAGGAACCTCAGCCCACCGGACGAGGCCAGGGATCAAACCCACACTACCTCAGAGACAATGCCAGATCCTTAACCTGCTGCACCACAGCAGGAACTCTTACCATCTGTAAATTAGATTTTTTTTTAAAAAGTGAGTAAATGAAAAGGCAAGTCACAAACTGAGAGGAAATATTTACAAAACACCAATCTGATGAAGGTCTTATATCCAGAAAATAAAAAGAACACCTACAACTCAATAAGGAGAAGATAACCTAATTCAAAAAAAAAAAAAGATAAAAGATTTGAAAAGACAATCCACCAAAAGAAAATAAACAATAAACGGAGGGCAAATAAGCATATATTTGCTTAACACATTCATCGTTCAGAAAATGCAAACCCAAGAATACCACTTCTAGATATTAACCAAAGAAAATGAAAACAGGTCCACACAAAGACTTATACTTGAGTATTTTTAGCAACTCTGTTTATAACATCCATGAACTGGAAACAACCCAAATATCTATTAACTTATGAATGGATAAATAAATTAGACTACCTCCATAACAATGAAATACTACTCAGCAATACAAATGAACAAACAAAAATAATACACATAAAAACTTGGATCTATCTCAAAAGCCATAAGCTAAAGGAAAGAAACAAGACATGAGTCATAAAAGACTATATACGATGTTATTAAATTTAAATGAAATTCTAGAAAATGCAAAACTATATCGTCAAAAAGTAGATCAGTGATTGCCAGGTGCTAGGGGTTTAGGGAGGAGAAAGACAAGTAAGAAACATGAGGGGACATTCTGGGTTGTATGACTGTAGTAATGGTCTAATGACTCTCTACAGTGGTCAAAACTTACAACTGTACACTTAACTGGTGAATTTTACTGTATGTTGAAGCGGACTTAAAAAATAAAAAACTAGATAAACAACAAGGTCCTGCTGCATCTCACAGGGAACTATATTCAATATCCTGTGATAAACCATAATGGAAAAGAATGTTAAAAAGAATTTTATATATATATATATGTATAACTGAATCACTTCGCTGTACAAAGAAATGAACACAATACTGTAAACCAATGGTACCTCAATTAAAAATAAACTAAAAACACTTTTTTAAAGGCCACATCGGTGGCATATGGAGTAAAACAGGAGAGGGATCAAATCCAAGTTGCAGCTGTGACCAATGCTACAGCTATGGCAACACTGGACCCTTAACCCACTGTGCCAGGCCAGGGATCAAACCCATGCCACCACAGAGACACCACCAGATCCTTAACCTGGTGTACCACACTAAACTCCAAAATGCTTCTCTCTCTTTTTCAAACTTTTATTTGATTTTAATTTTATTTTATTTGGCTGTGCCTACAGCACACGGAAGTTCCTGGGCCGGGGATTAAAACTACACCACAGCAGTGATATGAAAATGCAAATTAAAACCACAAAGAGACCCCATATCACATTCTTATGAATATTTAGATCTGATAATAAGTAATTATTAATAGGAGCAGGTGAAGATTTGTAGCAAATCAGTATAAATCAGTACAACCCTTTAAAGATCAATCTGATAAGATCATGTAACCAGCATTATCTAAAAATTCCATTTACAGCTATCTACCCCAGAAAATTTCTATGAGCACAAGAAGACTTATACATAAACATTACATGAAATGTCGTCTGTGAGAGCAAAAAAGTGGAAGCAACTTACAGATCTACCAATGGGAGAATGAATAAATAAGAATATTGTTTATTCACACCTTGGGATTCCACACAGCAGTAAAAGGAAATAAAGTAAATGTACTTGCAGCAAATAGGTAGATCTCAAAAAATACATTAATTCTTTAAATTGCAAAATAATATGAAGATGATATCATTCACAATATATTTTGAAACATAAAAATACTAAGTATAGATTTATATATAATATATATAAACATAGGATACCAATCTCAAGATAACAATTACCCTCAGGTAAAGGAAGGCTCGGAAAGAAAGGAGCTCTACACACTGCTGGCAAAATCCTCCCTCCGCCCCCACAGCCTCCTGGCAAAAAATCACACCCTCAATTCCATACGCTGCCTAAGGGACCAGAAAAACAAATCCCCTCATGCTGTACGTGGTTATGTAACCTCAGTCACTACAAAAAAACCTAAAATAGCCTGGTCATTACTCATCACCTGGACACCAGGTGAGCACCTAATCTGACTCCACCTCCCATCCCTGAAGAAATCCCAAACCCCTTCAATCCGGTTCTCTGGCACTTTGAACATCAAGATCCCCTATAACCTCAAACTCTTCCCCGAACTTTCCTATCTTTTCTCTAACTGAAACCTAAGGATTCACCTGAAGCCCTCTCAAATGGTGGCTTTTTTCCCCTCAAGCCAACAGTCCAACAGGTAGGGAAATTGTTCAAGTTGATCCTATTTCCTCTGCAAAATCATTACACTGACTTCTTTCACTGTACCTCTTTCTTTCCTAAAAAACTCTGGCTTTAAAGCTTGTGGCATCAGGAGTTCCCGTCGTGGCTCAGTGGTTAACGAATCCGACTAGGAACCATGAGGTTGTGGGTTTGATCCCTGGCCTCACTCAGTGGGTTGGGGATCCGGCATTGCCGTGAGCTGTGGTGTAGGTTGCAGATGTGGCTCGGATCCCGAGTTGCTGTGGCTGTGGCGTGGGCCAGCAGCTACAGCTCCAATTAGACCCTTAGCCTGGGAACCTCTATATGCTGCGGGAGCGGCCCAAGAAACGGCAAAAAGACAAAAAGAAAAAAAAGCTTATGTCATCAGGAGTCCCCTGGTGGCCCAGCATGTTAAGGATCCAGTGTTGTCACTGCCATGGTGTAGTTTTGATCCCTGGCCTGGAAACCTCTGTGTGCCCTAGGTGTGTCCCCTGCTTCCCCCAAAAACTTATGCCATTAGACTGTATCACTTGCCACCATTCCTGGTTACATGTATAGACCCTAGGTTACTTGCTTTATTTAAAAAAAATTTAGTTTACTATCACTAATAGTAACCCAGTAATAATTGTTGGTGATTTTCATATTCATAGAGAAGGTATTTCTGAAACTCTGACCACTCCACGGAATTGATCTCTTCTTCTCCAATGATCCTGTCCTCCTTCCTCTTGCAATTATCCACGTCCACTGTCACAGCCTTGATCAATTTCAGTAATTTCATTTCTAAGCATTCACTTTCCAACTGCCACTCCTGACTCCACTCTTTCACTCCATCATGACCTACAATTCATTGATTCTATCAACTCCTTACTGCCCCAAGCAGCCCCTGTTCTCACTTGCCTCCTAACCAAACACAGACTCCACAGTCAATGTCAAGCACTCAATTTCCTTGTTCCTCTTTTTATATACTAATCTGACAAAACTCCAGTCCTGATTACCCATCTCTAACTGTTCCAAGCTTTAACCTAAAGCCTATAGCTAGAGCAAAACATTCACCAAGCTACCCGAGAATACTTTAAACTCATGACCAACAACTTGAAAGGGCCATTTGTCCTGTCCAACAATCCTACACTTCCCCAATGCATTTCCCAGAAAACTATTTCATGTCTTCTTTTCTCAATACAACCTCTGTGCTGGAGGCTTCGAGTTTGTCCTCACTCTTTCTTCTTGCTCTGCATCTTCTTCCTGCTCCATGTCCAGCTCTTCTTCCCAACTGCCAGCCCTGAGTAACAGCAACATCTGGCCTACCACAAGACACCTGGAGCAATGAATTCACAGAGCCACAAAAAGGCAACAGCTCTCCACAACTTTTATAATAGTCCCTCTCTGTGACCCCACTCCAGCAGCTGGTGTTCTAGTCTAATTCCTCTAATAAATAATTCAATAATAATCACAATAAATTCTGCCTCCCTGACTGAGTCCCAAATTCTGGTACAGGGAATGATTAAAGGGAAATAGGACCTTAAGGTTAGGAATCTGAAATTGCTTCTCTGATTTGATAAAAGGCACTAAGGATCCTGTCTCCAGTGGTAAAGGGGGCACTAGCAGTCCATGGTATGCAGTGGCAAAATCATCACCTGCAGTCAAGTATAATCAAGGACCTACAAAAGACAAAACTTCAGGTAATGAAGTAGTTGCTGCCATAGGACACTTTCATAAAAGTGAGCTGTATAATGGGCTAGCTCCTTCTAAATACACTGGAGAACTTGGCAAAAGAAAATGCTGAGTTCAGTTTTAAATCACAGCTTAAGGTTTATGTCAGTGACTAGAAAACTTCCATAAATGCCTTAATAGAAAGCCTAATGTCAGGTGGACAGGGGCTGAGATTTCTGAAAAGCATATCCTGCTGGTGGCTAAATTACAATGTAAATTCAATTCACCCCCCTTGTGGGGCATTTTATGTTAAAGTCAGGACCTTGGCTGGGAAGGAATGGGGCCCGAAAAATTAGAATGGGGACATATGGGCAGATTCTGATTAAGCTGAGTACTTTGAACCTCTAAATTCCTCCAAGCCTCCTTAGCAAGTAGAGGCAGTCCTTCATACCCTGTCTGAGGAAATTAGGCTCCTTTGCCTGAAAAATGTGTAATGACCTCCCCTGAGATAGCTGCTTTACACGGGACTGCGATGTTCCAGAGGACCTAATCCCAAAACTGCTCGTTATCTAGACACGTAACCAGCAAGTCCTCAGGATCAGGCACAAAATGTGGCCTGTGATGATATGCAATACATACCAAAACAACTGCATACTTTGGCCAATTTATGTTAACAGAGAGCTGGGAAATGCAGATCCCAGAATCCCCTTTTCTGTATGGTTTTGAGTCACAGCTGGGCAAAAAAGAAATATGTGCCACATTTGGAAGACAGAAGTGAAGCAGCAGCTGTTATGCCTGAAAGTCAGGATGGGGCATTCTCTTGAGACACAGCGGGTTAAGTACCTGCCATTGGCTCAGGTCACTGCTGTAGTGTGGGTTCAATCCCTGGCCCAGGAACTTCCACATCCCATGGGGGCAGCCAAAAAAAAGAGAATAGCCCCACAATGGAGGCACTATCTAAAAAAAAAAAAAAACAAAAGAGCTCCCTTGTGGCCAAGTGGGTTAAGGATCTGGCATTGTTACTGCAGCAGCTCAGGTCGATGCTGTGGCACATATTCAATCCCTGGCCTAGGAACTGCCATATGCCACAGTCACAGCCAAGAAAATTTAAAAAAGGAAGTCAGGTGGTCAAAGGCAGTGAGAGACAGATGTGGGGGTGCTGGCAGCTTTACTTTGTCCTCACCCTTCTTTTTTCCTACTCCACATCCTCTTCCCTGCTCTGCATCCCGCTCTTCTTCTCAACTGCCAGCCTGCTGGCTGAGGGCAAGCCCAGGCCCACCAGAAACTTGACCAAGAACTTCATTAAAAGATGTGGTAGCTAAGTCCACTGACCTTTACACAAGTCTACCTTCACAGCATCATGCCAGAAGCTGGATATTAACTGCTTTTATGACTGCCTGGTAGATCTGTGAGTGAACAGCTTTAAACTATATACTTTCATTCTTTCATTTTCATGTATCTTTTAATAAGTATTCATAAGTTTTATGAAGAAAAACAATTTTTAAGTAATTTTAAACATTTCAAGCAACCTTCCTGAACTTGGAATACTCTAAGTTCCTCCAAAGAAAACAAACAAAAGGAGTTTTTTAGCCCAAAAGAATTAAAAGGAAAAAAAAATGACTTACATCATTAGATTGAAATAATCGAGTCATTGCAAAGAAGGCTTCTGTGGCTTCCGTAGTTCCAAAGTATTCACCCTAAGGAAAACAATTTAAAATAATTTCTTAAACTCAAAAAAGAAACAAAAAAATTTAAGGATTTCCCTTTTATTTCTGCAAAGATCTTTAAGAACTATGGAAAACTCTCTTTATAAATATTGTGCCTCTTTGCTATTTTCTCCCTTTTAATTTATAAACACACAAAATCATTTATCCACTACTTATTTAACATAATTCAATATCACACACCTTGCTATAAAAGTTCTAGAATAGGAGTTCCCACCATGGTGCAGCGGAAACAAATCTGATTAGGAACCATGATGTTTCAGGTTAGATCCCTGGCTTCGCTCAGTTGGTTAAGGATCTGGTGTTGCCATGAGCTGTGGTGTAGGTCGCAGATGAGGCTTGGATCCTGTGTTGCTGTGGCTATGGTGTAGCCTGGCAGCTGTAGCTCCGATTGGAGCTCTAGTCTGGGAACCTCCATATGCTGCGGGTGCGGCCCTAAAAAGCAAAAAAAAAGCTCTAGAATAGTGATCTCTGACCTCTTAGCAGAAACTCTTTGAATTTCCCTGAAGAATCATGATTTACAAGGAGGTAAAAAATGATAGTAACTTGAGTTCCTAATCAGAATAGGATGTTACTGTTATATTGCCTAAGAACAGAGATTACAGCTTCTACATTTCTATAGCCCAATGCCCACTGCAAAGCCTGACACATCACAGAACCATAATAAACATTAAACTGTAAGAACTATTAGGAATCCAAGAAAACATGGTAAAAAGAGATCAACAGGTGTTCCCATTGTGGTTCAGCAGGTTAAGAATCTAACTAGTATAAATGAGGATGTGCATTCAATCCCTGGCCTTGCTCAGTGGGTTAAAGGATCCAGTGTTGCTGCAAGTTGCAGCATAGGTTGCAGACCCGGCTCAGATCTGGCATTGCTGTGGCTGTGGCCTAGGCCCCTAGGCTGGGAACTTCCATATGTCACAGGTGCAGTACTTAAAAAGAGAGAGAGAGATCAACAAAAAGGGCAGAAATCAGAGTAGTTTCTTAAAAGTAAGGTTTATAGTGCTGCTAATAGATATCAAGATATGTGCTTCTTTGGATCAGAACTTTAACACTGTTAAAAAATCATCTGAGAATCTTCCCAAAATACAGGTTCTGATTCAGGGGCTTTGGGGCGAAGCGTGAAATTTTCTTTTTCTCACTAGCTTATAGTGATGTGAATGCTCTGATCTGGGAACCACATGTTTTTAAGTAGCAAGGTGGTTGATAACCTATTTCACTAATAGTCAAAACACTGCAGATCACAGGCTACCTGAAACATTACCATTTCAATATTTAATTTCTTCACTGAAAGCAATCTTATATAAATGTTAGGCTGAATCATTTTTCAGGGCTTCAGCTCTCACAAAGACTATAACTAGTCTTCAATCTATTTGTCACAGGTAGAAGAATAGAAAAATTTTGATGGAAAACCTTGAAGGTTTAGGATGAAAGACAAAGTATGATAACAGTTCACAATTACTTAAGTCAGAGTACCCAAATGGCTCATCAGCAAGAGATTTCCCTTTCTTTCTTTCATATTTATTGGATAATAGAAGCCCATGTACTTTTTAGTCATACCAGTAAACCTAATTCCCGACTTCTTGACTTGAAACTAAGAGAATATATGGATATGTAAATTCTGATAGAAATTTAAAAGCATTTTCCCATAAAGCACAACTATAAACTAGGCGAAAGATAAAACTAAGGTTCCCAAATCTGTTCATGCATTTGACTGTATTTATTTATCACACTGTGCGGGTAATTTCCTCATCAAGATAATTATATGTATCAACATGAGCTGCTCATCAAAGCAGTACTACTGGCCAATATAAAAATACATGTCACTCTGAACCAACTTCAACTACTCAAAACTCTGCTTATAAAATGGAGTTAGCCAACTTGGATACAATGGATGCTATGAAAAGTTAAATCCAACTGACTTTGGCAGCGGGGCCAGGGTGGGGGGGAGATAAATTAGGGATTTGGGATTAACAGATGCACACCACTATATATAAAATAGATAAACAACAAAGACCTACTGCACATCATAGGAAACTACATTCAATATCTTGTAATAATATATAGATAGATAGATGGGAAACTGAATCACTTTGCTGTACACCTTGCTGTACACCTGAAACTAACACAACATTGTAAATCAATTATGCCTCAAATAAAAAAGCACACATACATATCTAAAAAAAAACTCCAAAAAACTCCAATGTCATAGCAGTATTATTCAAAATAGTTACAAACTGAAAATAACCTAGGTTTCCATCAAATGGAGAAAGGAGGAAAAAACTAAAACTAACAATGGTACAGTTTCTACACAGTATTAAAGGAGAGTAAACTACTGATACATGTAACAATACGGATACATCTCACAGACTTTGTGCTAAATAAAAGAAATCAGGCACAAGAGTGTATACTGTAGTATCTCAATTAGGAGTGGTTCAAGAGAAGGCAAAACTAAGAGGTAGAGAGAGCCACCAGAATAGCAGCTACCCTGGGGCTGGAGACTGGAGGGAAAGTGGCTGAGAAGGGATATGAAAGAAAACCTTCTAGGGTACTGGGTTTCCATTGTCTTGATCTAGGTTGTGATCGCATGGTATATATGTATGTTAAAAATTTATTGCCTTGTACAGTTGAGGTCAGTGTATTTAACTGTGGCATACCTCACTAAAGTGGGGAAAAAAGTAAAGTCTGAAAAGCGAAAATAATAATTTTTCATCATGAGAATCAACTGAAATAATATATGTGATTTGCTTTGAAAATATAAATCATAAGTATAAATTATAAAATAAAATTGGAATATGTTAAAAAAAATTTTTAACTGACTTTGCCTTAAACATTTCTTTCTTTCTTTTTTTTTTTTTTTTTTAATTTTTAGGGCCTCAGCCGCAGCATATGGAAGTTCCCAAGCTAGGGGTCAAATTGGAGCTACAGCTGCCAGCCTATGCCACGGCCACAACAACATAGGATCAGAGCCGCTTCTGTGACCTACACCACGGCTCACAGCAACACCAGATTCCTAACCCACTGAGCAAGGCCAGGGATCAAACCTGCATCCTCATGGATACTAGCCAGGTTCATTACCACTGAGCCACAACAGGAACTCCCTTAAACATTTCTAACACAATACCACAGGAGGATATGATATTTGTGAATAGATATATTTAAAAGCATGTACTTGTTGCTCAGTCTCCATTTGCAAACCACACAACTTTATGTCTCTGAATGAGGTCTTCAGTCATGAAACATAGTAAAGTGAAAATAGTCTCATGGAATTCAGATTGGAAACCAGAGTCTTCTTAGAACCATATGGAAACTACCTGAGGGTGTGTGTGTGTGTGTGTGTGTGTGTGTGTGTGTGTGTGTGAATCTAAGAAACAAAATCACCTTTTCTATGGTGCTAGACATTTCATGAGGTTTTTTTAGTCTGCAGCAAAACAAAACATAAGAAACAAACAATAAATCAAACCACACACACACACAAATAAAATAAATAACAATAAGAGCAACTGGGATCTATGTTTCATGAGGGCAAATTTTTTTTTGTTGGTTTTGTCAGCTAAAACTCTGCTTCAAACAGTGCACGGGACACAGCAGCTATGTAATCAACATACATGTAAGATGACTGAATGAAAACTATGCCTGAATGTGTCTATGTGTCCAGGACTATTCTCAGTGCTTTACATTTATTGTCTCATTTAATCACTACACTTTATAAAACAAGTATGATGATTATAATTCCCATTTACAAAAAGGACATTAAGGCACAGAATAGTTAAGCTCAGAATCATATTGCCAACGGTGCAGCAGGCAGAGCTCAGAGATATTGAGAGTTCGGTTCCAGACCATCGCAATACAGTAAATATTCCACTAAAGCATTCACAGGAATTTTCTGATTTCCCAGTGCATATAAAAGTTATGTTTATACCATACTGTAGACTACTTTGTGCAACAGTATTATGTCTTAAAAAACAATGTAAATATCTCAATTTAATCCTTTATTGCTAAAAATGCTCACCATCATTTGACAACACAGGGTTGCCACAAACCTTCAATTTACTAAAAAAAAAAATACAATAAAATAAAGCACAATAAATCAAGGCATGCCTGCATAAAATTTGAATGTTAAAATCAAAGCTCTAAAGCATCACTATAACCTCCATAAAAGGACAAGATACCTATCTGGAATTTGTCTAAGATTTTTGCAATATATTTTTGGTCGGACATAAAGACCTCTGAACAAATCTACACAACATGTTTTAACATTAATTAAAACTTGTTAAATTCAAATCAATATTGAAAATCTCCCATGTGCTTACTTGATACACCTCATGAATGAAAAAGAAGTATATGTCAAAATTCTTGTCCTCAGGACATTTTACATACTGTTATGTTAAACAAAAACTGCAGATTTCTTAATTAAGTGAATTTTTAAAACCTAAATAATTATACTTTTCAGAAAGTACTTCACTGTAGGTTATGTTCCAGGACACAAATCTGAGGAAAATCAAAATAATTTACCTGGTTCAATAAGTAAAGAATCTTTGTAAGAATATGCAAACATCTTCTTGGATTGATGGGTGTTTCATTGAATATACGAGCCTGTGGAAATAAAAAGCTGTTATTCATAGTTTATTTTCTATCTTTTCCATCATGGTTATTAAAATGTATTAAAAATAAACTTTAATATAATAAATACTATAATATATTTTAATCACAGTAGCCAAATAATATTTCTTAGATTTTTCAATTTATTATAATAATTAGATGCAGCCTTGCTTTTCCATTCTTTACTATCCATTCTAATTTCCTTAGATCAGCTGCTACTGGGCATTACCTATTAAGAATAACAATATTTAGCTAAATCGTTTGAATATAATGAGCTTATTATCTATAATTTCCTTCAATAACCTTGCATTAAACACCTCGTTTGGGGTTTTATTTAAAATTCTCAACATGTGATAGAGTCTACATATTTTTGCATTTCTATAAGGTCTAGACTCTCCTACGACAAGTTAACCCTTCTTCTTTTTCCCTCAAGTCTATATTCTCTGAACTTGGTTACACTCCATGATTCTTAATTTGTACCACATAGCCTGGGGCCCTCAGTCCAGCATTCTAAAATGGAACACTTCCAAGCCATACCTCCTGTAAGACAGCACTCTTCTCCAGATGCCGAAAAGGATTGGAACCACTACCTATATCATAAAACAAGACAAAACAAAAAATGTCTTTAATAGCTGTCCTACACAAACTCTTTCTAGAGAAGGGTACTGAATGCTTGGGAAATCTCACCCAAGTGAAATGACCATTTGGATATCACAGTGATAACCATCACTAATACTCATATAAATTGGTTAAAATCATTTTGATTCTGGCACTAGCTCTGTCCTCGCTAACCTGTAAGAACTTGTACTTCTCCTTTGCAGAAACCCTGCCTGAAATGAGTGTCTTCTTTTCCTGCCCTCTTTTGAGATGAATGTTACAAATATCTGTCGTGGCCACACAACTAAGATTAATGAGATTGTGGTAGGATCCTTTGGATTTCTCTAAAGGAGAGCACTGCTTTATGTGTTTCTATCATTTACTGCGAAGCAGAAGAGTTCATCAGATGATACATAAATTCCAAGCTGGAAAGGGTCACAGAGGTTTACTAACCCAATCTTCGATTTCGTTTCCTGAAAGTAGCTATCAATCACTGAGGGTTTTTGTTGTGTTTGTTTTGCTTTTTGAGGTGGCTTGGCAGCTTCCGCTTTTGCTCTGGACCAAAGATGGGTATCAAAATACAACTCACGTTCGGGTGCTTGAGTATTAAATGAGCTAGGTATCACGGAACAACAGCCTTGCCCCCAAGGAAGCGGACAGAGCAAATGGGCCCCAGGAAGACTGTAAGATACAAGGCACCCCAAGGTTCATTCACACACTATCCTATTTTTAGCAAATCCACTCCGGGCCTAACACTACCAGTCCCCAGCCCCGACCCTCCCCACCCCCCGCCTCCCGCACGCGCACACACACGCCCCCGCCCCCTGCCTTGCGCCCGCCTCTTTGGCGGGAAGCCCACCCCCGGCGTACCAGCGGAGGTGGCTCCGAGGAGCTGCGCCGGGGGAGGGGGCTGGGGGCGGGGCCGCCGAGCTGCCCGAGGCATCGCGCGGGCGCCAGGGAGGGAGCGCGCGACCCGAGGGGAGGCTCCGGCGACCGGGGGAGGGGCTAGGGGCAGGCCCCGGGCTGGAGCTGAGCGAGGCGGAGGAGGGGCCGGGCTCCAACTCCGGCCCCCTGGCACACCGACGCCCACGCCCCCAGGTGCGCAGTCCCCGGAGCAGGTGGCGGCGGCGGGGGGGAGGGGCCCTCGCGGCTGAGGATGGGCGTCAGAAGCCCTGCGCGTACCAGACTCCTCGTCCTTCTTGTCGAATTTTTTAATCATCTTGGACGACTTCCCAGCGCCCAGACCCTCCGCAACCGTCCCAGGCGCCGCAGCCGGCAAGCGGAAGAGGCTCCAGGAAGGCCGGCCCCGTGCTTTGGCGCCGGTTGGGCCCCGGTCCCGTCACTCGGAGAGAAGGCCCGCCCTCCCCGCCGGCCGCGGCCGCTCTCACCCTCAAGGGACGTGACCACGCCCTCTCCTCCTTCCCCAGCCGCGCGGAGGCGGGGCCAGGCAGTGAGCCCCCGGGGCCGCGTCCCCGCCCCTTCAGTCGTTGGTGGCGGAGCGGGGTGAGCCATGGCCCACCCTGCAAGCTACCCGGCAGCTTAGGCCTGCAGTGAGCAGGAAGTTCGTTTATTTGGTTGCACGCCCTAGATGACGGCATCTGTAGGCCCTTCAGTCTGTGGAGACGAAGCGAGGGGCATGGAAGGGTTTGTTTTCACTTAGTAACAGTGGCATTTTTTATAATCCACTGCTGGGCCCTTCCACTGCGGAACGTGCTCGCTCCTGGTGCAGTTCTGGTGGGCTTCTCCTCCAGAAGCGATGAAAGGGTTAATGGTTCCCAGATCATTTGGGAAGTTGGCAAGGCGCTCTCAGACTTCTTGGAGACTGCAACAAAGCACAGGGAACCTTCGTGAGTGTGGGTTTCCAGAGGGCTCAGAAGGACACTTAATGTGAGGCATGAAAAGAGACCCACTTGAAGGGCCGAGAAAGCTGATCTTTACTCTTACCAAGAGGGAAGATTTTGGACAACGGACTGCCTTTCCCAGCCTTCTTTATAATTCTTTCCTTCCTCAACAAGCTATTTAAAACACTGCCAATTCTTCCCTGTTTAATTCCACCCTTTCAAATGATTCCATTTGTACCCATTCTTACTAAGTTAAGGTACATTCACTTGGATGTTCATATTCCTCTTGGTCTTTTCCTAAAATGTATGTTGGTTTTCCCTTCTCCTGTCTGAAAGAACAACTAAGACACTGTTTCTACCTTTGGCCTCAGTGTCACGCCTCCACTGTGGGCTCTTGCTCCCATCCCTCCGCACTTTTTTGAAGCATTATACCTTGTAAATATCCCTTAAATCTGTTTTCTTATTCCTACTGCTATCACCTTAATTCAGGTCCTGTTTGTTTCTTGGACAGACTCCTAACCAGCCTTCATGGCCCCAATTCAAACCATTCTGTTATCTTTCTTTACTTGGATGCCTGGTAAACATGGACCATTGGTGGAAGGAGCAGATGCTAGGTTCTCTTTTGCTTGAAGTGGAGACATTGCTCAATTTCACAGTAGATTGTCTTTGTTTAGGAAAAGCCCTATAATGGGCCCTTTAGATACATAAGTAAATATCCACTCATTTTTCTTGAGGGAAACTGTAAAGTCACCATACGTCTAATAAATGCTGCAGACTGAGATATTAAGCGTTCTGGTTATAGAGGTAAACTGGGTTACCTTAACAGAATTATGCCTTTGAAAAATCAGAGAATTCTAATCAGATTAGATTCTATGTTCTGGAGTGATTCTTTCTTCCAGTATGGATTTAAACTAAACAGCTGATATGCTGCACACTGTATCACTTAAGATTTACTCCAACTTTACTCAATGTACTATTATGTATGATTTAGCTGGCTTATGAAGCTCAAATATTGCTTTCCATGTGGAGTTTCCCTTGAAGGAAATAGATATTCTTACTTATTTATTTTGGGGCTGAAGATAATCAGGCTTTGGGGAAGAAACAACCCCTTCCCTTTCCTTGGGCCAAGTATTGGGAGCCTAGGTAGAGACAGTGTAGATAAGCCAAGAGACTCCCAAGAATGGGTAATACGCTGGGGGCCTGCAGAGAAATGTGAAGGAACTGAGGGGAGTTTGAGGCTGAGCCTAAGAGTGGCCCCTTTTAAAGCAAGACAAATGATTCTCTGCCATCTTTTAACTTTTCTCCACACTATGAAGTGTTTAATACCACAGCTTGGTTGTATGTAGGGAGTTAAGAGAGGCGATAGATAGGTGGCCATTGGATTGGGTGGCAAATGGATACAGGAGGAGAAGAGAAGCTTGAGGAAGCCAGGTCAGGGATGGTACGATATGACCTCGTACCCCTGGAACTGTGACTGTTTGGACTCTGGATGGCTGGCGATCACTAGGATGACCTTGTAGAATGAACCTTAGGGAGGTACGCTTAGGGAGTTTCAGAAATTTCTTGAAGAGAGAACCCTCATAGGAAAAATAAACTTTATCTTGGAGCCATAGGCTGGCAAAGTCTGGGGACCCATCAATTATACTTGTAATACTGTATGTTCAGTGCTCTGAAATCCTCCAATGGGTCCCAACCACTTGCTGGATGAAACCTAAGCTCTGTTTTGGAGTTCCCGTCATGGCGCAGTGGTTAACGAATTTGACTAGGAACCATGAGGTTGTGGGTTCGATCCCTGTCCTTGCTCAGTGGGTTGAGGATCCGGTGTTGCTGCAAGCTGTGGTATAGGTCGCAGATGCGGCTCGGATCCCGCGTTGCTGTGGCTCTAGTGTAGGCTGGTGGCTGCAGCTCCGATTAGACCCCTAGCCTGGGAACCTCCATATGCTGTGGATGGGAATGGCCCTAGAAAAGGCAAAAAGACAAAAAAAAAAAAAAAAAAAAAAAAAAACCACCTAAGCTCTGTTTTATACAAATGTAAACAAGACCCTTCATGACCTAGCCCATTCATCTGACATATTGAAAGTGCTATTATTGGTGCCTGATAAATGTCTAACACTTAGTAAGTACCCCATAAATGTTGCTAAATGGATGATAATTGGTGAGGAGCATTCTTGTTGCATCCTCTTCCATAAACCCTTACCCCAAACCTCTTCCACCCCCATGGTCTGCCTCAATCCCAAAGAGACCCATGGACCTCTGAGACTCACAGCTTTTTCTTTGGCCCTTCTAGGCAGTTTTCCTCAAAGTATGATATGTGGAGTTCCCATTGTGGAGCAGTGGTTAACAAATCCAACTAGGAACCATGAAGTTGCAGGTTCGATCCCTGCCCTTGCTCAGTGGGTTGAGGATCCGGCGTTGCCGTGAGCTGTGGTGTAGGTTGCAGACACAGGTCGGGATCCTGTGTTGCTGTGGCTCTGGCATAGGCTGGCAGCTACAGCTCCGATTAGACCCCTAGCCTGGGAACCTCCATATGCCGCAGGAGCGGCCCAAGAAATGGCAAAAAAGACAAAAAAAAAAAAAAAAAAAAAAAAAAAAAAGTATGATATGCATGCCACTGGGTAGTTTTAGGTGATACATAGATAAACATTTTAAATTTTAATTATTATGAATTTTGGGAGTTCCCGTTGTGGCACAGTAGTTAACGAATCCAACTAGGAACCATGAGGTTGCAGGTTCGATCCCTGGCCTTGCTCAGTGGGTTAATGATCCTGCGTTGCCGTGAGGTGTGGTATAGGTGGCTCGGATCCCGATCTACTGTGGCTCTGGTGTAGGCCGGCAGCTACAGCTCTGATTAGACCCCTAGCCTGGGAACCTCCATGTGCCACAGGAGTGCCCCTAGAAAAGGCAAAAAGACAAAAAAAAAAAAAAAAAAAAAAAAAATAATAATGAATTTGATCAAAGGTATGTCAGAGGAAAAAAACATGTAATTAGTATATCAAATCCATGATGTCAATGATATTGTATTAATTAGGACAAGAACCAAGAAAAAAAATCATTTTAAAGAAAAACATTAAATAAATAATAGGGCAAGTAACACATTGACCAAAACTAGTAAAGTGGTAGGTGATGTAGTTCGGGAAACACTGTACTGGAGCTTTCTTGGAATCTGAGGGTTTAAACAGGGTCCAAAGCCTAGTACCACTTGGGCCTCTATCTAACATAGAAGTTTTTGGCTTCCATGCTACAGGGGAAAATAGTCTCCAGAACCTCCAAGAGAGATGTACATTTGTCCTTACCTCTTGTCCCCATAGGTTGTCCCTCCTGCCCTCATCTCTATCCCATAAACCATTGCTTTGACAAAGAGGAGCTTACCATCATTCTTCATATCTCTTTTACAGCCTGGAGCAAAGTTGAGCTGAGGATACATTTTTTTCTGTCTTCTCAAAGCATAGAACTTTGAATACCTCCCCTCACTCTTGAAATCCTTGTCTGTGGAAAACCTGAACAAAGAGAGTTCATTTAGGAGTTCCCATCATGGCGCAGTGGGTTAAGAATCTGACTGAAGTGGCTTGGGTCACTGTGGAGGCATAGGTTTGATCCCTGGCCTGTTGCAGTAGGTTAAAGGATCCGGTGTTGCCACAGTTACATTGGAGGTCACAGCTGCAGTTTAGATTCAGTCCCTAGCCTGGGAACTTCCATGTGCCAATGGTGTGGCCATAACTTTTTTTTTTTTTTTCCAAAAAAGAAAATTAATTTAGTAGGTCCTAGAGCATGGAGTTAATGGAACCTGTCGCTACATTCTCAGATTCTAAAGGGGAAGGAAGGTTTTCGTGGTATAGAGATGGGTATTATTCAGTGAAAGGGATGCTTCTAGAACCTAGCATTGTAAACCCATAAGAAACTCAAGCATTTCCTCTCTCCTCTCCAAACTAGACACAGGCTGGTCCTATAACCAATTTCAAATCAAATATCATGCAAAGCACATTATTCCTATGTTAATAACACTTAACATGCACTGAGGGAAAAGCATGGATTTTTGAATACTTCTCTTCACTCTTGAAATCATTCTCATGAAAAACCTTGGTTTTTGCATTAGTGTTTCTCTTTTGTTAAGTTGGAAATGATGTTGGAGGTCATGTAGAGAAGCTGTCTTATTATTACACAGTTGCCCATATTCCCAACAATCAAAAAGTGTTTGTTAGATCATATTGAAAAGAGATACTTGGTGTTCCTGTCATGGCGCAGCAGAAATGAATCTGACTAGGAACCATGAGGTTGCGGGTTCAATCCCTGGCCACACTCAGTGGGTTAAGGATCTGGCATTGCTGTGAGCTGTGGTGTAGGCTGGCAGCAACAGCTCTGATTCAGGCCCTAGCCTGGGAACCTCCACATGTCGCAGGTGCGGCCCTCAAGAGACAAAAAGACCAAAAAAAAAAAAAAAAAAAAAAAAAGAGAGAGAGAGAGAGATACTGACATGAATAAAGAAAAGGTAAGAAAGTGCCAGGACTTAACCTAAACCATTGTTCATGTTTGGATGTAGGATCCTCCAACAGTGTCACAGGAAAGACTGGTTTCAGCTTTTTTTTCTGAGACATCAGGGGTAGGTAGTTCCCAGTGGGTTTGAGCTGATTGCTTTCCTGCAGCAGAGGGAAGAAGAGTAATTAGGGGAGTAAGCTGAGTCTCCTGGACTTAAAGGCTGAACTAAGCTCCTGGACTAAGCTTCAGTTCCCCTAAAATCATGCAACAAAACTGCCAAATATGGCAGTAGGAATGCAGAAACCAGAAGAAGAGGAAGCAAGCAGTTCCCTGAGTGGGCTAATACCTATTGGGTTCACAGCCAGCTGACTTGTCCAAAGTTTGGTCAGTTTCCAAAATAATAGACTGAGCTTGCCCACTGGCCCTTTGAAGTAAATGGCAGAGGAATTGACCAGTTCTGAAAAGAATTCAGTTACTGAATTGCTTAGGAAATTTGGTGATAAATTGGGAAAGAGATCCATGGGACTCTACCCACCTTTCTTGGGGATGGCTGCCTCATTCACATGCCATTCTATGTCTGCAGTGAAAAGGCAGAATGCAATGTTTTGTGAAGTAATAATTTAATCACCATTAAAGTCATAGACTCAAAGGCTTTGAGAAAGAATCTTAAAAGATCATCCAGTCTAACCATTCATCTGACACTCTTATCCTGTGCATAGTATCACTAGCAAGTGATCAGTGTTCCCATACCTACAAACCCAAGCTCTTTAATCTTTGATCAGCTGATAGCCATCTCCCTGTAACTTCCACTCTAGAGTTCAGACAGGACAAATCTAGCGTCTCGTCCACAGAGTCCTTAAAGAATTTGAAGAAATCCATCATGTTCCCCGTGAGCTCCCTCTCTCTTTCAGGCTCAGCATTGCCAGTGTTTTGAAGTTGTTTTGTTTTGGGTTTTGGGTTTGGGGGTGTTGGGAAGGTGGTTCGGTTTTTTGGGGGTTTTTTGGCTTTTGTTTTTGTTTTGGCATTTGGGTTCCCTGTTCTTCTGATCGCTATCATTTTAATTCATTTGGAAAAATTGCAATTTGTATTCTTCCTAAAGTGTGGCAATCTGAAATGAAAACAATATGCCAGGCGTAACAACTATAGGACACATCCCATTAAAGTCTCTCTTCAAATGTCATCTCTGCTTATGCAAGCCTTCCCTAACTACACCATCTAAAGTCACCACTCACGCCCATCACTCTTCATTCTCTTGTCCTGCTTTTTGGGTGCTTATCCCATTGTACATTACTTCCGTGCAATTGTTGGCTTGTTCATGGTCTGTTTAGCTCAGTGGAATTAAACTTTGACTTAGTCACTGATAGGCCCCTACTATCCCATAACATTGCCTGGCCTATAGTAGGTGCTCAATAAAGACTTACTGAATGATTGAAAGGATGACAGAAAACATGAATGAATATGAATTTTCAAACCTCTTTTTAAAAAATACTGGCTGAACTATGTTTTTGTGATTCTATACACATTCTCTTTAAGCTCTTCCAGTTTTGAGAATCAGGAATTCCTTCAAGTTACCTCAACTAATAGGGGTTTTACTGTAACAAAATATGTGCATAGGACGTAAGACCTAGCTAATATTTTGGCCACAAAAGAGCAGAAACCTTAGCAGAGCTAGACCTTAGAGAAGAAGCATAAGAATAAAAAAGTTCTTTGGAATCCAGTGCTAAGGACCACTGCTGCATGAGCTTGTTTATCTTGACTCTAGCAGCATATCATTGACTAGTTTCCTACTTTCTTCCTTTCTGCTTCTGTCTCTAATGTTCACTCCTTACCTTTACTGCGCATAGCTTTTTTCTACCTATGGCTTCTGCTTATCTAGTCCTACTTCAACCTGACCCTACCTTCTTCTTCGTGGTTGGCTCTTTTATGGCCTCCCTCTTTCAGCTTTCATTCCCACAGCCTCAATTTTTTCCTTTCCCAATTCAGATACCACGAAGCAAGCATCTGATTAGCTCAGGGATTTTGGTTGTTGGTAGGTTAATTGGTTTTGCTTTTGGTTTGGTTTGGGGGCTTTGTTTGCTTGGGTTTGGCAGTACCAACCACTGACCTAGCCGCTAGCCAGCCCATGAGTTTTGCTTTACTGGGTCTGGTGTCCTCCTCTGTCTTCAGTAGGAGTAGAGAACTGAGTGCTTTCTAAGTAGGACCTTTGGGGGCATCTATTTGTCACAAACTGTGGTAGGGCCATTTCACTTAGAAAATGCTGTGAATATAACAATCACTGTGACAGGAGTTCCTGTCATGGTGCAACGGAAATAAATCTGACTAGGAACCATGAAGTTGTGGGTTCAATCCCTGGCCTCTCTCAGTGGGTTAAGGATCCGGTGTTGCTGTGAGCTGCGGTGTAGGTAGAAGACGTGGCTTGGATCTGGCATTGCTGTGGCTGTGGCATAGCCTGGCAGCTACAGCTCTGATTAGACTCCTAACCTGGGAACCTCCACATGCCTCAGGTGCGGCCCTAAAAAGACAAAAAAAAAAAAAAAAAAAAGAAAAGAAAAAAAGACAGATATCACTATGACAGACACATCAGATCCATTCTTCAGCTCCATTGCTGGAACCTGCACTGTTCTTTCACACATGTCCAGGCATAGCAAAAGAATGCTTCTTTTGTGCATAATCAGGCTCACAAAAGATTGTCACATTTGTCTAGCAAGAGAAGGAGGGGATGCAGCATGAATATTAAAGAAGTATTCTAGGTAGTGGGCATTTCCATTCTCTTGGACTTGTTCCAGATAGCCCCATAAAATCACGTTGCTGCCAGTTGTTGACAATCAGAGCCTTGACGCTGTCTATTAATACAGTTTGGCTGGTAGTACAATTTACTCGTGAATGTAGTCGGGTCCCACACGTGATCTGGAAGGCTCACAAAGTGCCAGCTGCTGGGAGAAAGCTCTTCTCACACTAAGCTTACATGATGGTCTTGTATTTCCTTCTCTACCTTGAGCAAGGCAATCCTGGTCTGGCATTTGTTCTTCTCTATGGATAATACCCCCGACTAGGAGAAATAACCACTGAGCTTATGTTCAAATGGCACAAATTCTGAGATCCAAGAGACCACAGGCAATGAATTAGTTAATTAACTCCTTTGTCAGCATATACCATTGGATATTTGCTTTTTTTTTTTTTTTTTTTTTTTTAAGGGCCACACCCGTGGCATATGGAGGGTCCCGGGCTAGGGGTTGAATTGGAGCTGTAGCTGCCCGCCTACACCACAGCCACAGCCACTCGGGATCTGTTACACCACAGCTCACGGCAACGCTGAATCGTTAACTCACTGAGCAGGCCAGCAATAGAAGCTGCATCCTCATGGATACTAGTCAAATTTGTTTCTGCTGAGCCACCATGGGAACTCCTGGATGTTAATATTTTATTCTCCCTTTCGGAAAGAAATCTCTCACTGCCATCCATGTAACAACTAAGGAAATACTAATTCCAAATTGGCCACATTTTTACTCTGTCTTTCTGGGTAATTCCATTCCCAGCATCAAATTTCTATTATAATTAGATTCTCTTGTTTGCATTTTCACTTATCTCGTTTAACTTCTTATTATATTAGACCAGCTCTTAAGGCTGTCAAGATCTTTTTTAGATCATGATTCCTAAATCTCTCCTAAATTGATTTTCTTCACTTCCTCTGCTATTGATTTAGTTCAATTCTTCAGCATCTCTCACCTTGACAATTGTATTAACTGCATAATTAATCGTTCTGATTTTTTGTCTCTTCCACAACTAATACAATTTTCTCTCAATTTCCAAAAAACTTCTTTCTAAAATATAAATTTTTATCTCCTGCTGTTTACTGTCTTACCTCTCCCTACAGGCACTTCACTATCTCTTGTCTCCACGCCTTTGCTGTTCCCACTGATTGCAATATTCTCCTACTCTTTTTGTCCGGGGTCACTTCCTCTGTAAAACTTCCCTGATTGCTTCCTTTCCCCCAACAAAGATACTGTTCTCTACTGCACATTAGTGTATGTTGTATATTCTTTTATTATTCATATATCCTGGTATATTATAATTCCTTTTTATATCTCACTTATTGATCTGTCCTTCATGTTAGACTCCAAGTTCCTTCCTTCTGTCCTATAATCATCTTTCTATTTTGGTTCCTAGCTTAGTGTATATCCAACAATTGTTTACTGAATTTGAACTTCTCCAGTGTATAACAGAGTCCCAATGTTGGGCTGCTGTGATAGCAGACTTTCTGTTCCTCTTCCCTTCTGACACTCAAGAGCATAGCCCTTTACCCTTTCCCTGTTTTTTTGTTTCTTTTTTTGTTTTTGTCTTTTTAGGGCCACACCTGGGACACATGGAAGTTCCCAGGCTAGGGGCTGAATCAGAGCTGTAGTCACAGGCCTGCACCACAGCCACAGCCATGCCAGATCCAACCTGCATCTGTGATCTATACCACAGCTCAAGGCAATGCCAGATCCTTAACCACCGAGCAAGGTCAGGGATCGAACCTGTGTCCTTATGGATGCTGGTCAGATTCGTTTCTGCTGAGCCACAACGGGAACTCCCCCATTTAGATATGTGTTTCTGTTCCTTACTCCTCATTTCCTGATTTATCTGTTGCTACTTTATACTCAACTAGGAAGCCAGTGACTAGTTTACCCTTTGTTAATTACAAATTAAATATCTTTGGTCAAGGAGGAACAGTTTTGAATTAAGAAACTTTCTTCTCTATGCAATGAAGGTGCATGATCCAAGTTTGTGCAAATCTGATTCTGAATATTTCCCAGGATCTCAGATGCTGTTTGGTAAAGAATAAGAAAGAAGAGGTTGGCTCCTGAGTACCATCCTCTATGCTGTTAGCTCCCTTCAAGCTTACTCTTCTCTTTGTTCAGAGTCCTTACTCCAGGTGCCAAAAAGCCTCCCCAGGTGCCATTACCTTGAGCAATAACTCCTTGGAAAAGTATTTTGGTGGGATGTCTTTGCCATGATGGTCGATTGGGCAGGGAAGTGGGTTGTTGGTCAAAATCAGTATGGTTTTATCCTGATCAAACTCTGTGACTTTTAACGTGAAGCCTTGGATTTTCTTGTTTCGAGCCAGGAATTTATGCAGTGCAGTGGGCTTCAAAGGCTCATAGTACTGGGCCTGAGCAGACAGAAAGGTTGCCAGAGGGACAAAGAGATTAGATCGAGAGAATAATTACAAATCACTTGGCTAATCTTTCGCCTCTGTGGGGTAGGGACAGAAGCTGGGCAGGGGCTGGGTAAATCTGCTTGGAAATTTATTTAACAGAAAATGTCTGAAGCTCCCTGTCTCTTTCTTCTCTCAGGGCTTTTCCCTGCAAACAGACCTCGCGGCTGACAAAACAAGAGGGAACATTTTCCACAATAGAAGGAGCAAGATGACTTAATTCTTGTGAAAAAGTGTAACATTGTGCCCAACACAATAGGGCAAGCGGAAGTTTCTGTGTTAAATCAAAAGGCCTTCTCTGCCACTCTCTCGGAGGCAGAGGGGAGAAACTGCCAGGGATCAAATCTCCCGGCTCAGGGAGTCCGGAGGGGGCCCAGGCAGCCCTTATCTGCATCTTCCCACCCACCAACGTTTCTCCACAGGCACAAGCACATTAATATGCATAATAAGCACAACATTTAAAAAAAAAAAAAGGACAAGCAGTCACAAAAGACAGCATGTCACTTAAGATGTGGTGGGGGGAGAGGCAGTCCCACTCAATTTGTTGTTCCATCAGTAGGAGGGAGGTGAGGATTTGAGGAGGAGGAAGGGAGAGGAATGCATATTCCCTGATTGTAAATATGTTTTCTCAACTTAAAAAAAAATCAGCTGCAGGAACCACCTCTTCCCCATTCCCCCATCCCCACCCTCCCTGCCCCGCTGCATCCCCAGCAGTGTCCTGGGACAGGAGGATGCACTGGGTCCCAGAAGCTGGCGGCCCTTGGGATACTCTGCCGTGGGTCTTGGGCACCGCTGCTGAAACTTGCTCTTGGAGATTGTGGGGGACTGCTTTTATCACCTACCAAATTTGGATGGACTGTGTAATGGTGAAGGTTCCCTAGAACAAATTTTGATTGCCCGACTGCATCCAAAATCTAGAGACAAAAATCAAAATTAGTCGTTTCAGGTTGTACCTATCCTAAACAACCTCATCTTTGGCTAATACCTGGTCTCCAGCTTAAGTGAGAAGAATTCATGTTTTGCACCTTGGGTTTCTAGAAGGAGGGCCTCAGCCTGGAGAGCTAGGTTCTAAGGCATCCTGACAGGGAAGCTGGTCCACAGGAACCAGCTTTGGGAAATGCTGGGAGCTGCTAGGAGGGGAAGTAGACAAGGGCAGCATCGAAGATCCCCCCCAGGAAAAAAATCACCCCAAGGGCTCACACCTCTCCCAATCCTATAGGAGGGAGAGCAGGAAAAAATCAACAGGGAGGGCAGAAAAGCAAGTTACAAAAGGGCAGTAACTGAAGGTTTGTGAGTAGAAGGAAGCCCTGAGGATAACTGTTTAGCGAGCTGGGCACACACAGGAAGGGAGACACAATGGTGCAGGGTGCCTTTTTGAATTTTTTTTGCGATTGAGGATTTCTTCCAGAAAGGTGGCCAAAAGTAAGTGAATTTTGATAACCCTTCCCTGTCTACCACTTTGCATTTTTCTACTGGTGGTAGTGCTGGCGATTGGCGGACTGTTTTAGTGTCCTATCTGATGGTAGAGTTGCTGAGCCTTCTCCTTCTCTTTCTGCGGCCCAGACCGGGGGTTGTTGCCTGGACCAGACCGGGGGTTGTTGCCTGGCCGTGCGCTTAGCCCTAGGCTATCAAAGGATCTATCAAAGGGACAGAGAACGGGAGGAGATACAAGCTCTGCGTTACTGCCTTTGGGCTTGTCCTCATCAGAAATCAGATAAAAAGCACAGTCCTCTGCATGTGCATTTCTAAAGATTGTCTGGCCCTAAGGAAGTGATATGGTGAGATGCGGTTCAGAAGGAAGCGGGCTTACATTGGATGGGTGAAAAGAGCAAGAGGGTGAATGAACGGAGAAGAGGGAGAGAGTAGGAATGGGACAGAACTGTGCGTGAGAGGAGGTATTATGCTCCAGGAGGAAAGTGCCAGGAGCTGGCAATTCCCAGGGGTTGGAAAAGGACTAGGAGGACCAGAGCCAAGCCAGACATTCCTTTAGGGAGGGTGGCATCAAACAGGGGACAGATCAGAAGCTAATTTTATCACCTTTTGTAAAACTAAGTCCTTTTGTTCCAAACAAAAACATATTTGAAAAACCTGCTGCACGAATATGACACATATATTTAGAATCACAGTTATCTCAGAAAAACCTATATGGGGGGAAGATGTGAAGATTTTTCTTTTACAGTTTTTAAAAAATTAAATTTTAGAGGGAGGATATTCTCCAGGAAAAATGTTTTTACTCCCAAATTTTTCTGAAGTGTTGCATTTTATTTCCAGATTAGACCCCAGCAGTTAGCCATGAGTTCCAAACTGGAGTATGTTTTTAGTTTTATGTCGAATTGCATTACCTCTGGCTGATGAAATCAAAGTTGGCCTGGAAAATTCACTTGAATTTGATAAACCTGGGGAAGAAACGAAACTACCCAATGGAGTTTTGCTGCAAATCAGAGTTTTAACACTCGATCGTGCTCTGAAATAGATTCCTGGTCCCTGGGGCTTGAGCCCTGCTTCCTAGATGATATACATGAATGTCCCTGTCTCTTCCCTTTTGGGTGTCTCTGTTTCTCTTTCATAAAATTAGATAAATTAACCTTGCTTTCTATATAAATCTACCCTTTTTTGCTTTTCCACAGGAAGTTTGTGAGACTCAGCTTATAAAGTACTCAAAGCAACTACAAAGAAAGGCTCTAAATGAACATTGCTAATTAATGGTCTTTCTTACCTCATCACTATCAGCAATTGTTTCTTTCTCAAATTCAACTGGGCTAGTTTTTGAAGCCTTTGATTTGCCATTCTGAAACCTGAAAAAGAGGCAAAATATCCAATTGTTTTTTTTTCTTACTCAGAGGCTTGGTCTACATGTTCTGAATCTCCCTTAGCAAAGTCTGGGAACCTGACTTCCAAGAGCCCATTCTGGGTGATCCCTAATTGCACATGTGTGGGTAGTAAAGGATACCATTCATTATTCAGCCTGAATGCTGGGGGAAAACAAAACTCAGTTTGAAGAGTTAAGCAGGTGAGACCTCTTGGACACATGGTGACAAGTGATAAGTTGATTTATTCTAAACTAGGGTTTTTAAGAAATGCAAATGAAAACCATAGTGAGCTATCACATACCTGTCAGAATGGCTATTATCCCAAAGAACACAAATAACAGATGTTGTCCAGGAAGTGGAGAAGAAAGAACCCTCTGTTCCACACCGTTAGTGGGAATGTGAATTGGTATAGCCACTATGGAAAACAGTATGGAGGTTCCTAAAAACGTTAGAAATAGAACTACCATATGACCTAGCAATTCCACTCCTGGGTATATATCCAAAAAACTGAAAATACTAATTCAAAAAGAGACATGCAATAAAATAATGCTGGGGGGAAAAAGATACATGCACCCCAATGTTCACAGTAGCATTATTTATAATTGCCAAGGTATGGAAGCAACCTTAAGTGTCCATTAACAGATGAATGGATAAATGAGATGTGGTGCACACACACACACACACACACACACACACACACACACACACACACACAATGGAATACTACTCAGCCAGAAAAAGGAATGAAATTTTGCTGTTTGCAACAACATGAATGGATTTGGAGGGTATTATGCTAAGTGAAATAAATCAGACAGAGGCAGACAAATACTGTATGATATCACTTATATGTGGAATCTGAAGAATAAAACAAACTAGGGAATATAACAAAAAAGAAACAGACTCATAGATACAGAGAACAAACAAGTGATTACCAGTGGAGAGAGGGAAGGAGGGAAGGGCAAGATAGGTGTAGGGGATAGAGGTCCAAACTACCATACATAAAATGAGGAAGCTACAAGGATATATTGCACAACACAGGGAATATAGCCAATATTTTATAAGAACTATAAATGGAATATAACATTTAAAAATTGTGAAACACCACGTTGCACACCTGAAATTTATACAATATTGTATATCAACTATACCACAATTTTTTAAAAATAAGGATTTTAGACCACTCAAGGAACTGGCCTAGTAGATTGCTTAGGAAAATTCTTTTGGGCAACTGGACTCTCATAATACCTTTGAAGACCACCTACTTTTTTGACTGCCTACTTGCCTTGCTTTCTCCACTTGGAAATGTCTCTGGCTTTGCCAATGATTAGCCAATTACTCCATGAGAAGGGATGTAGTTAGTGGAACTAAATTTTTTTCCAATTTTTTTTCTTTTTTTTAAGGGCAGCACCTGGAGGATATGGAAGTTCCCAGGCTTGGGAAACTATGCCAGGTTTCACCAGAGCCACAGCAACACCAGATCCAAGCCACATCTGCAACCCATGCTGTAGTTTATGGCAACGATGGATCCTTAACCCACTGAGTGAGGCCAGGGATCAAGTCTGCATCCTCATGGATACTAGTTGGGTTCTTAACCTGCTGAGCCACAATGAAAACTCCTAAATTTCCAATTCTTAATGACCATGCTTAGATTACTGGGTCCCTCATGCACCTAAACTCATCTAAATTTCCCTACCTAGATTTAAGGTAATAAAAATCATCAATGGCAAATATTCTCATAATCTGTATTTTCACTTACTTTCCTAACCCTCTTCCCATACCAGTTCCCTTTGGGGAAAAAAGGGAGAGGGATAAAAATTGCAATATTTAGTAACAAAGTATTTTGGATTCCTTGACTGATTACTTACTAAACCCACTTACTGCCTGAACATATTGAAAGATGCTCATTGGTAAGACTGGGTTAATGATTAAAATAAATAGCCTGCTTTCTCCTTGGAGGTTAAACTACCTTAAATTAAGTAGGATCCTGGCACTACCTCAACTAAACCTCTCTCCTTTAAAAATTAGCATGGCAGAGTGTGGACCAAAATAAGAAAAGTAGAAATAACCAAGCTATGTAGTTGGTAGGTCAACTAGCTATAGCATGGTACAAATAATCCCAATTCTAGGATCAGAGCACTTCCATCTATTGCTGGTTACAAGCTGCATCATTAACTCAGGGTAGTGGGTGACACATCGTGGTTGACCAAAATGAATTCATCCCCACTTAACATCTTCGAGTTGGTGCCTTTTTGATGTGGCCTATTACTTTATCTAATAATTAATAATATATTAGAAACTCTATTGTAGCCCTTTTAAAAATGATTCTTTGGTATCTAAAGGGCAGCCCAGGATCCTAGGTACTCTTCTTCAAGGCCATGAAAAATGCCTTGCAGCCCAGCAGGGCCGTCTTTGACAGCCTGGTGCTTCCTTTTGGTAAAGCTACTCTAGTTGCTGCATGAAGTATAGACCAAATCTGATCCAGGACAGTCAGTCATTAAACTGTTTTTCATGAGTGTCTACTCTGTGACTAGCATTGTTCAAAACAATATGGGCTACAAAATAAGTCTACATAAGGAGATTTTTATAACTTAGCTGGGCAAACAAGACTACACACTTGGTCTGTGTCCTTTGGCCCATTGCTGTTCACTGCTAAGTGGGCCAACCCGAGGCAAGTATTCTCCCAGAGGCCAAACTCAGTGCCTCTAAATAGACCACGTTCTGCAGGGTTTCAGTTCAATCCAAACATTCTTTCCTTAGCACATTTTGTGTGCCCAGCCCCATTCTTGATCCTGCATGGGAAACAAGAGCAGACGGATCAGTGTCATGGTAAAGGCATAAAATGCACAAGACATGGCTTTCCTTGCCCTCAAGGATTTAGGTTTAGTTGGTAACTGCAGTGAGGGAAGAGGAAGTTCAATGTGAAACAATAATGACAAATGCATGTAACTTATTAGGTAAGTGACTTCATTTCTTAAGGCCTCAATTTCCTCATCTGTAAAAATGGATTTAAAGGTGACATTCTTTTTTTTTTTTTTTTTTTTTTTTTTTTAATGCTGTACCTTTGGCACATGGAAGTTCCCTGGGCCAGGGACTGATTCCAGCTGCAACAATGGCAGATCCTTAACTCACTTCATCAGGCTGGGGATCAAACCTGCGCCTCTGCAGTGACCTGAGCCACTGCAGTCAGATTCTTAACCTACTGTGCCACAGCAGAAACTCTAAAGGTAACATTTTAATTCCATGAGAGTGGTCAAATATATCTACGTAAAGATGGAAATAAAACAAGGTTCTTGGAGTTCTCTGTAGCTCAGCAGGTTAAGGATCTGGTGTTGTCACTGCAGCAGCTTGGGTTACTGTTGTAGCAAGGGTTTGATCCCTGGCCCAGGAACTTCTGCATGCCATATTGTGGCCAATAAAGAAAAAAAAATTTATAAAACAAGGTTTATTGTATAGCACAGGGAACTACATTCGATATCCTGTAATAAACCATAATGGAAAAGGATATGAAAAAGAATGTATACATATAAAACTCAATCACTTTGCTGTACACCAGAAACGAATGAAGCATTGTAAATCAACTATATTTCAATTAAAAAACAAAAAGACCTGAAATCAAATTAATTCACATTTCAGTTGTGGGAGGAATTTGGAGGGGCAGCCATTCTTTAACATGTGCCTCTCCTCTCAAGACAACCAGACTCTTCCAGGTATTAGGTCTGAGAAGCTGGGGAAAGTGTGTGTATATTTTGGAATGGGGGGTGGAGGGAGGCAGGGAGTTGCTACACTCCTTAATATGGACTATTTTATTTTATTATTTATTTATTTATTTTTTGCTTTTTAGGGCCACAGGTGCGGCATATGGAAGTTCCCAGGCTAGGAGTCAAATCCGAGCCACAGCTGCAGGCCTACACCACAGCCACAGCAATGCAGGATCCAAGCTGTGTCTGTGACCTATATCACAACAATGCCAGATCCTTAACCCACTGAGCGAGGCCAGGGATCGAACCTGCATCCTCATGGATACTAGTTGGATTTGTTTCCACTGAGCCACAATGGGAACTCCTGATATGGAAAATTTTAAATGGAAGGTAAATATCGATGATATAGAATCCAGCAGTTAGGAGTTCCTGTCGTGGCTCAGCAGAAATGAATCTGACTACTATCTATGAGGATGTGGGTTCAATCCCTGGCCTCACTCAGTGGGTTAAGGATCCAGCGTTGCTGTGAGCTGTGGTGTAGGTTGCAGATGTGGCAGATCTCTCATTGTTGTGGCTGTGGCTGTGGCATAGGCCAGCAGCTGTAGTCTGATTTGACCCCTAGCCCGGGAGCTTCCATATGGCGCATCTGTGGCCCTAAAAAGAAAAAAAAAAACATAATCCAAATTTAGAGAAAAGAGAGAGGCCAGTGAGGCTTGAGGGGGATGTTTCCCCAAGAACTTGGAGCATGAGCTGGGTCTTGCAGGATGGTGTGTGAAATAGCCTATCTGGAAGGTTATTTGGTTTTTGGTTGTGTTTTGTTTTGCTCTTGTTGGATTAAGTAGTAAGACATAAACGTGGAGAGGTAGGATGAGATCAGATTGTGGGAGCCTGACATTTAAGTAGAGCTTCAGTAATGCCTCTTAGCCTAAGCGCCTCGAAAGCCCATGGTTTTGGAGGAAAGATTGATGTCCATAGGTGATGGTTTAGAGTTTATATCCAGTTTGATAGTTTAGACATAAATCCCAAATGTGATTGTCTAGAGTTTACGACTAGACCGAGCTCACCCCTGAAAGTTCCCTTCAAGGGAAATAAACTAATGAGCTCTTCACCTTTTTCTCACCTTTAGTTTTCCTGGAATTGTGAGTCCAGCTTATGTGTCTATGGAAACTTAAATAAATAGGAACCAATAAATTGGGAGGCACAAGGTTTGTGCTGCTTATTTGGAACTCAGGGTGGGAAAAAAAAAATCACACAAACACAAAAACTATATCTCAAAGACGAAGAGAAAGATGTGCTGTACAATACCTTGAAGGATATCGGGAAATCTTAGTTCAGGGAGGAAGCGGAAATTCCTTGACATGGAAATTGCCCATTTTGAAAATATTCTGGAGGAAACACAGGGAATTTGTGATGAAAGGGCAATCTAGAATGCTGAGGTGTTCTGTGTTGGAATCAGAGAATGAAAAGCCCAAAGACTTTAAACAAAAACTGCCCCAATCTGCTCCAATTTGTTGTTATAACCTATGATTCGCCAACACACACACTCACTGACATTTTCACTGTATCTTAGCCAATGTTTTTACCCTATTCTTCAAACACAGTGTGCATTTCTCTTATTCTCCAAAAGTAAAACTCTCTCCCCAACCTCTTTAAGCCACCGAGTCTTCTTTCTTCTTCTTCTTCTTCTTCTTCTTCTTCTTCTTCTTCTTCTTCTTTTTTTAAGTCTTTTTGCCATTTCTTGGGCCACTCCCGCAGCATATGGAGGTTCCCAGGCTAAGGGCTGAATCGGAGCTGTAGCCACCGGCCTACACCACAGCCACAACAACGTGGGATCCGAGCCATGTCTGCAACCTATACCACAGCTCACAGCAACGCCAGATCCTTAACCCACTGAGCAAGGCCAGGGATCGAACCCGAAACCTCATGGTTCCTAGTTGGATTCGTTAACCACTGAGCCACGACAGGAACTCCTGAGTCTTCTTCTTTATGTTACTCTTCAGACCCTTCTTCTTCTTTTTTGACTTTTTTTAAATTTTAGGGCCACACCCACGGCATGTGGAGGTTTCCAGGCTAGGGGTCAAAACAGAGATGTAACTGCCAGCCTACACCACAGCCACAGCAACACCAGATTTGAGCTGTGTTTGCAACCTACACCACAGCTCACAGCAATGTTGGATTCCCAATCCACTGAGGACAGGGATCGAACCTGCGTCCTCATGGATGCTAGTCAGTTTCAGTTTCACTGAGCCACGAGAGGAACTCCAGGCCTTTCTTCTTTAGAAGACTTTCCACATCAATCCATTCCCAAACTCTAGCGTCATGTCCTATTTTTGGTACATGGAATTATGTAGTGAATTGTTCTACCTGTACTTTTCTTATGTGCGGGTTGTTTGTTTCCTTTCCAAGTAAACTCCTTGAAAGTGAAATATGAATATGAATATGAATACATGTGTTCCACCCATAGTGCTTTGTATATCAGGCATTCAAAACCAATGTTTATTTCAATGTATTTATCAAACATGTATGACATGCTAGGCACTATCCTAGGTAATGGGAACCACACACAAATCAGATGTAATCTTTGACCTCAAGGAGCTCACAGTTTAGCCAGGAAGGGAGACAAGGAAAGAGTTGGATGCAACACATTGTAATGTCCGAGGGTTAGGGATGAGTTCAGGATGCTAGTGGAGCAGAGAGGAAGTGCACTTAACCTGGGTGAAGAGAGACTGGGAGAGGTTGGAACTAATCCCCTATATAGCCTGGAAGGTTGAGTTTACCAGGTGAAAGGGGGAGAAAATGGGCACTTGAGAAAGAGGCAGAAACACAAGCAAAAACATGAGTATAGAACAAAGCATGGCTAATTGGAATGACTGGGAATCACAGTATACTTGGAACATAAGATTTAATGGAAAGGTAGCAAGAGATGGGACTAGAGAGGAAGCCAGTGTCCAAACCCTAGAGTGACATCCATGAGTACAGAGGGGTGTTAAGTAGGGATATATTGAACAATGCATATTTTCAAAATATGTAAATGGTGGCAGCATTAGAGATTGAAAAGATGCAGAAGGCTTTGAAGAGGCTATGGCAGAACTGAGGAAGGGCTGAGAAGTTATAAGGGTCTATAATGGTCACAAATTTGGTCACAGGGGTGACCTGTCTCCTATCCCTTGATGACTTATTCAAAGATGGCCAATCAGATTCTCTTGACTAGGAATCTGAAAGTTGGATAAAGACAGAGAGATGATGATTGTAGTTGAATAACATTATGCCGTGTCCCAGACAGAATGTTTGAGCTCCACCTGCCAAGGTCCTCAGAGACACCCCAGATCTAGCCCTTCCTGAAGCATGGTTATTTGCTTTTTCCTTCAATTCTGTGAGCTTTCCCAATGTCTTTTTTGCTTAGTCAGTCCATTTCTATTGCTTGCAACAACAACAAACCCTAAACTGATAGAAGCTCTAAAACAAGGTAGTGGCAGTGAAGGAGGGTAAAAGAAGGAGATCTGAAAGATGTTAGGAAGGCGGTATTAACAGGACTTGGTAACTAATTGGATGCATGGGCTCATGGATTATGTAATCACATTTCTAGCTCGGTTACCTGAGTGGATGTAGGTGCAATTTACCAAAGTGTAGGATAAAGTAGATGGAGTCATTTTGGGGATAAATAATGAATTTTGGTTTTGGACAATTGAATATGAGATGCAGGTGGGGACCATGTCTAGTAAATGGCTTGAGTATGGATCTGGAGCTCAAGAGAGAGAGAGGTTTGGGAAAGAATTACACATTTGGGAATCAGCCTCAAGTATATGTGCTAGCTGAACCATTGCACTAGATGAGTTCAGGCAGAAGAAATGGTGGGCTGAAAAGACATTAAGGCACAAGACAGAGCTTCAGACAAAGCAAATACCAAAGGAAGAGCATCCTGAGTGGATGGTGTAGAAAATGCCGAAAAGGAGGGGCCGGAAGTTGAAGAACCAGGAGAAAGGAGCCCCAGAAATCTTGGGAAGAGATGAGAAAAGAGAGCCTCTACCTTAAAGCATCCAAACCACAACTTCCGAAGACACAGAAAAGGGTTATAAAAATCTACCGAAGCTTAATAAACAAGCCCATGCTGCCAATTGTAAGGCAGATAACTCAGATCAAAAGCTATGATGGCGTGCCCCACTGGCCGCACAGTGGGTTAATGATCCAGATGCACCTCAGATTCGATCCCTGGCCCAGGAACTTCCACATGCCATAGGTGTGGCTGAAAAAGGAACAAAACAAAACAAGCCAAAAAACAAAAAAACACTGGAGTTCCCGTTGTGGCGCAGCAGAAACAAATCTGACTAGGAACCATGGGGTTGAGGTTCAACGATCCCTGTCCTTGCTCAGTGGGTTAAGGATCCGGCGTTGCCGCGAGCTGTGGTGTAGGCCGAAGATGTGGCTCGGATCTGGCGTTGCTGTGGCTCTGGCGTAGGCCAGCAGCTACAGCTCTGATTAGATCCCTAGCCTGGGAACCTCCATATGCTGCGGGTGCAGCCCTAGAAAAGGCAAAAGACAAACAACAACGACAAACCTACAAAACTTGAGCTCATGGCAAAGCCAGGATTCACCTGAAGAGACCCTCTAAGAGAGGATAATGTGAATGCAGCACATATTCCCCACTGGCTGTCTTCTTTCCAGACACAGGGGCTGCATCCACCAAAACCCTTCCTACTACGCTTGGGTGTTGATCAGTGATGGGACCTTAGAATGGTTCCTCCTCATCTCTTTGCCTCCACAGCTTTCCACATCGGGATGGAGACCTCATAGCCTAGGTAAACACTGGGGAGTAAGGATGGGGTGCTTGGGGTGGCACAGTGCATTCTGGGAGATGTGACGTTGGCACAAAGAGGATGAAGTGAGGGTATGAGGCAGGAAGAACTCCTTGTGCAACCATTTTCTTCCTTTCCTCCTCTTTCTAACTGCTTCTAAGCAGAAACCTGCACCCTTTCCAAAGTACTGTTATGGCAGCGTCCACCCTCTTTTCTTCTGCAAAGAAAGAGTAGCGGTATATAGTGCTGAGCAAGGTAGGTAATCCCAATTTTGATTCTTGCTTTTTCAAACAGCCTGCCAGCAACATGTGGAAAGTTATCTGAGGACAAAAGGGATGTATTAAAAAGCCAAATTTATATCCAGGCCCCAGCCACAGACTCCGAGCTAGCCTTGAGCAGAAACTGACACTTTGAACGTATCTGATTCATGCATGTTTTTGTTAATTGCTTCGGAACCTTTAGGGGGAGGAGAGATGCTTGGTACTTCAAATACCTCAAAATCCTGACCGCACTGAATGCCATGGCTGTCGTTTCAACGTTCTATATTGGCTCAGATACCAGAGAACAAGGAAATAGGGGTTTCAGGAAGTTATCTCCATGGTAAAACAAAAATGAAAGCCTGCTAGAAGCTGGAGTCTGGGCAGAAAGCTTTGCCTAGCAACCTGTCTTCCATCCATAGGCAGAGTGGGATCAGAGATTAAACATTCATTCATCTCATCTGTTGACTACTACCAAATCTGAACAGAACTAGCATTATTCAGCGATGAATGAATGGAAAATGACTTGCAGAGTTAATGAATTTTATGAGGAGGAGAATGTAGCAGCAATAATAGCCACTCTGAAATAAACAGGGAGTTAAGAAAAACTGCCAGAAATAGAGGCATACAAAGAAGAGCAGGAGATTGGGAATTTGGGAAATTCAAGGTCATGAGATTTGTTTGTAGATCTATTTAAAATATGGGGGTATCTGTGCACAAGAGAGAGTGGAAATTGTCTCTCTATGCAGAACTTTCACTCAGTTTAGCACAGGAGTGTCAGGGGTATGGGAACCAAAGGAAAAACAAAAGGAAAAAAATTAAAAAAAAAATTCAGTATGGACAGTAAGGGATAGAAGGCAGTCTCAGCAAGACCTTAGAACTGGAGCTGCCCACTACAGCAAATTTTTGAATTTTTCTTTTTTTTTTTTTTTTTTTTTTTGTCTTTTGTCTTTTTGGTTGTTGTTGTTGTTATTGTTGCTATTTCTTGGGCCGCTCCCGCGGCATATGGAGGTTCCCAGGCTAGGGGTTGAATCGGAGCTGTAGCCACCGGCCTACGCCAGAGCCACAGCAACGCGGGATCCGAGCCACGTCTGCAACCTACACCACAGCTCACGGCAACGCCGGATCGTTAACCCACTGAGCAAGGGCAGGGACCGAACCCGCAACCTCATGGTTCCTAGTCGGATTCGTTAACCACTGCGCCACGACGGGAACTCCAAATTTTTGAATTTTTCAATGGATGTTATTTGGAGAAGCAAAAGATGTGTCTTCCCATTCACAGCTCCTTTCCAACCCCACCGATGCCTTTCATTCTCTTGTCTCTTTAGGGCCTTTCTCCTGATCTAGCTCAATGGCACAGAGAACAAGGTTGCAGGTTCTTAGCTTGTAAGTCCAAGCATCAAAGCCCCAGTTGTGGGAGTTCCTGCTGTGGCACAGTGGGTTAAGGATCTGGCATTGCCTCAGCTGTGGCATAGGTTGCTGCTGAGGCTTGGATATTCTCCCTGGCCCGGGAACTTCCACATGCCATGAGTGCAGCCAAAAAAATAATAATAAATAAGTAAATAAACTAAATAAATAAATACATTTTAAAAAGCCAAAACCTAATTATAAGAATGGTTTAGGAAATAGTTGTGATCAATTCAGATGCCTCCCCCCAAGAGAGAAGAATATCTGTTAATTTTATAGAATTCTACGCTAATATGAGACACACATTGTCACAATTGAGTGCCAAGACTGAGTTTACCCACTAAAGGTAGACTCCGGGCAATAAGTACTAATTTATTGGCCTCTCCGTAGGCTGAAACCAAGAAGCTTCCTCTCATCCTCTTACTTTTTGTATTTTCTTAGTCATTCCTGTTCTTCCAAATAACGATAGGCTATTTACAGTGTGATAACCAGCAATAGTGAGGTAGGATAACACACAGTCATACTAAACTATAGGTAGATAGATGGATAGATAGATAGATAGATAGATGATAGATCGATCTTCCTCTATGCTACACTTTCAAACCAAACCATATATTGAACTTTAATACCGGCAAAAGCTGAAAAAACTTCAATATTGTATATTGTAGATTTAGGGTAAGGGAGGTTGGGAATATGGAGGGAGCTCTTTAGGAAGCCTCTTTCTTACTTTCCCACTTTGCTTTCCCTCAAAAAGGAAATTCATATCACTGCTGGGGTTTCCTTTGTTTTGGGAGAGCCCCTGTATATTAAAAGATTACATGGGTGGTTTGGTGCACTCCTCTGTTCAGGCTCTGGCTCTCTATTCTCCATGTCCTCCTTTCCTCCATGGGGCAGGCTAATCCAGAAATTTGGATTTGAGTTTGGATAGAGGGAAGAGGGCCCCAGACCCAGATTCCTCTCACTATTTTAGGTATTAATAAATGGTATTTGGGGACTTCCCATTATGTCTCAGTGGTAACAAATCTGACTAGTATCCATGAGGATGCAGCTTCTATCCCTGGTCCTGCTTAGTGGGTTAAGGATCTGGTGTTGCTATGAGCTGTGGTATAGGTTGCAGACATAGTCCAGATCTGGCATTGCTGTGACTGTGGTGTAGGCTGGCAGCTGTAACTCTGATTTGACCCCTAGCTTGGGAACTTCCATATGTTTTTTAGGTGCTGCCCTAAAAAACAACCAAAACAAAACAGAAAACAAAGAAACAAAAAATAGATAATAGGTATTTGTTGCCGCAGTGTTTTTGTTGTTGTTGTTGTTGTTTGCTTGTTTAAATCATTCTGCTTAGCAAGGGCTATAGGCCAGGACTTCAGATTATAATATCTTCAGACTCATACTTATTTATTTGCTCAGTCATTCAGCAAATATTTATCAAACACATGTTATGTGCCAGGGCCTCATCTAGTGTCCTCTTGGAGCTTACATTCTGGTTGGGGACTATATACGATTGCAGTTTCTATCTGCTCTTGGATGCTAACAAGCATCTCAGACCTGACAGCTTCAAAATAATTCTTGATTTTCTCTCCCCTTCGTTACTACCCCAGTCCTTCTCTTCTCAGTAAGTGGCACTGCCATTCGTTCTGTTGTTCAGGCAGAAAGTTTTGGAGTTATCATTGATTCCTCTTATTCCCTCAACTATACATCCAGTCTGTGCATCGTCAAGGCCTATTGATTTCATTCTCCAAATATATTCCAAATCTGACTGCTTTTCAACCACCCTGCTTCAAGCCAAATCTCCCTTTCACTATGGGCTGTCTAAACACAATTGCAGCTTTCTTTGAGATGAATCTCCTTTGCAGGAGATGGGAATAAAAGGAAGTAATGTTAGGGAGGGAACAATGCAGCAGGCAGAAATAAGATGCATGTTGGCAGTTCTTATCAGCTCTATTTCCCTTAAGAAATCAAAGACATTTTATAAGAAAGCATTGTAAGTGGTATTTCTCAGGCTCTCAGACAGAGTCTATGAACTATGGCCCAAGTACATCATCTCCTTCAGTTTGCACGGTGGGTTGCTTCACTTGAACACCTGGTTAAGCCCAGAGAAGGGGCAAGGAAAGAAGCCATGTATTTCCATAGGTAAATCTTATATATATATATAATATATATATAAGATATATATATTATATATATATATATATATATATATAGAGAGAGAGAGAGAGAGAGAGAGAGAGAGAGAGAGAGAGAGAGAGTTCCCTGATGGTCTAGCAGTTAAGGATCTGGTGTCATCACTGCTGTGGCACAGGTCACTGCTGTGGCCCCATTTCTATCCCTGGCCTGAGAACTTCTGCATGCTGCAAATTGCAGAAGCAGCAAAAAACAAAAACAAAACAGAATTTTCTGCTCACAATCTGGCAATACCTTCTTGGCAATACATTTAAAATAAAATTTGGGAGTTCCCGTTGTGGATCATTGAGTTAAGAATCTAACCTAGTGTCTGTGAGGATGCGGGTTCAATCCCTGGCCGCCCTCAGTGGGTTAAGGATCTGGCATTGCTGCAAGCTGCGGTCTAGGTCTCAAATGCAGCTCAGATCTGGTGTTGCTGTGGCTGATTTGACCTGTAGCCTGGAAACTTCCATATGCCACAGGAGTGGCCGTAAAAAGACAAAAACAAGTAAGATTCAACCCCCTTACTCTGTTATACAAGATCACCCTTCTTCCTAACTTCATCTCCTGTTAGTCTCTCCATCCTTGCTGCAACTCCTGCCATCTTGGACTTCTTACTATTCCTTGAACATGCTAAGTTCATTTCCTTTCAGGAATTTTGTTAATTCTATTCTCTGGAATACTCTTCACTAAGAACTCCCTATGGCTTACACTGTCAATCCATTCATTCTTCTGGGCAAGTGTCAACCTTATAAGGTGACAAGCCTTCCTTAGCTACTCCAAATAGAGACTTTCTCACAATCAAATTCTGCCTTTTTATCATGCTTTATTATTCTCCAAAGCCCTTAGATTGACTTGAATTTATAGACATTAAAATTTATTATCCATCTCCTCCAGGAGAATTTATGCTACATGTGGCAAGGATTTTGCATGCTTGGTTCACTTTATACCCCCAGTGCCTGCAACAGTAGTACTTGATACATTATGAACACCCGGCAAATATCTGTTGATTGAATGAATAGCTGAAAAATCCCACGTAGGTTAAATGAGATTTGGGGTTCGATTTACTATTGGTAGGCATTATTGGTGGTACTAAATAATTATCCCCAAATTTCTTCCTTTTTATCTTGTTCTTAAGACATAAGTGCAAAGAACAATCAGGGTGGAACCAGAATCGAGGGTTTTATGTGGCTTATCCTCAGATTCTCTGAGGCATTTCCCTCCCTACCCACCTCTGCTCTGTGCTCTCAGTTTGGCTCTGATATATGGGTTAGTTAAGACCCAATCACATTTGTGAATACCATAGCAATACAGCCATGACTAGATGAAGAGGAAGAGACATGTTCTTATAAGAAGAATGAAATAATACCACTGGAAATGTTGAACATTCACTATAGGTCTCCTGCACCTGGTATGCCTTTACTTCTGGTGTTAGGCTGGTCCAGAAAGAGTAGAAGTGCCCTGAGCAGCAGGCAGGGCCAACTCACTGTGTGTTTCCAATGAAGAGAGAACTGGGGCTTGGAATTGTTAATTTGAGAAATGATAGAAGGCAAACTAGTTGACATATCAGTAGATAATGAAGAGAGATTGATACTCAGGAAAAGACATGAGGTCGGAAGTGTCAAAACTAGTCTTATATAAAAGAAAAGAGTGCCTCTCTGATTTTATATGGACCTAACTGCCTTTACACTTGAGGACTAGGCTAAGAAAGTGTTGAGGAGATGTTTTTGATGATACTAGGTCTGCGAAAATGACTGTGTTTTAGAGGGATTTAATGGAAGAGGAAAGGAAGGATATTAGGGAGCAATTTAGAATTTTACCCCAAGAGGGAGCCTGGATCCAGGAAATTATTGAAAGTCGCCCTCTGATGGTAACAGATAGGAAGTCCTTAATAAGAACAACCAAGGTGGGGGGAGAGGAGAGGAGGAGACTTATCTTTGATGATTTCTGGAAATAAAAGCTTTGGGAAGGGATTCAGAAATCCATAGTAGAGACAGAGGAATTTTGAGTTTTGGGGCAAGATTAAGTATAAGCCAAGGAGAAAAGACATTAATTTGGATTTGAGGAAACCAGTATAGCTAAATAGTTATTGGAAAGCTAATCGAATTAATAGTTATTGCATTATTACATGCATTTCAGGTGTTTAAATTCAAAATTTGCAATGTGAAAATAGCCTTTAAATATTGCCTAAAACAATGTTTGAATTCCATGAAATTGTCTGCAAGGAATCCAATGTATTTCCCAAGTGCCTGCCTTCTTTGCCCATTATATGTCTAAACATATGCTAGAGGTTGGAGTAGAGGTAGTTCTCCTTTTTCTTTCTTACTATGAAGTCTTAGATCCTCAACAAGTACAGACTTTAGCTTTTACCTGGGACCTTGTCTTCAGGGGATAGACACCACTTGACAGGGACTAGAGTTGGTTCATCAATACCTCTCCGTGCATTTAGGAGACTGTATGTTGGTTCATGCGCACTTTTGGAAGTTCTCCTGGGAAGTTTCATAAGTCAATTTATAGAAAGAAAAAAAACATATAGACCTAACACTATGTCAGCTTAAAGCCTTAACGTAATCAAAACCTCAATTAATATAGGGGAAAATACATGGAAGAGAAACACAAGATCCTATTCAAAAACTGCTTTGGTCAGATACTTCAATTTATGCAGTTAAAACATCCAATAACACTACTTATAAAATATTTGGCACATTAAGTATGCTTGCATGGCTGTTTATGACTAAATGTAGTGAGTCTAACATGTTCTGTAAGGAAAAAAATACAATATCTAATTATACTAAAGGGCTTAATAGCAGATTAGACAATAAGGAAGAATATATCAGTAAATCTGATAACAAAAGAAACCATCCAAACTGAAGCATATAGAGAACATATGAAGCATATGATAAAAATGAACAAGGCTTCCGAGACTCATAGGACAGTATCAAATGGTCTAACCCATGTGTAATTGGAGGCCCTGGTTAGTGGTGGGGGGATATTTTAAGAGACGATGGCCAAGAAGTTTCCAAATTTGAAGACAAATATCAACAGATTTAAAGCTTGACAAACCCAAAGCAGAATAAACAAAAATAAATAGCACTGAGGCATGTTGTGCTCAAACTTCTGAAAACCAGTGACAAAGAAAAGGGGATAAAATATATATAATTGCTTAGTCTGATTTAAGGGTACATACCATTCTTGCAAGTTTTCTCTAAGTTTTAAATTCTATCAAAGTGAGTAGTTACCAAGAAACCAACATGAAACCAAAATACTGGCCGATGGTTGGGAAGGTGGTAAGAAAGAGTTCAGAAGAGTCTCTTTTTTTAACTCTATCTGTTCAGGAGGATGATACATTTCTTAACTTTGTAAAAATTGCACATTGAAATCTTGAGCATAATTACTAGAAGAATATGCAGATATATCCCACAAAATATCTTGCTTGTTAATATTGTGAATGTTTCCTTGCTTTTAAATACCAATTTTATAGAACTGTGTCACTCAATAAAAATATTTCCCATTCTGGAGTTCTCATCGTGGCTCAGTGGTTAAGGAGCCCAACTAGTATCCATGAGGATGTGGGTTCAATCCCTGGCCTCGCTCAGTGGGTTAAGGATTCGGCATTGCTGTGGCTGTGGTGTAGGTCGGCAGCTACAGCTCTGATTCAACCCCTAGCGTAGGAAGTTCCATATGTTGCAGGTGTGGTCCTAAAAACACAAAAGACAAAAAAAAAAAATATTTCCCATCCTTATTTATCTAAAAAAATTTATGTTCATGTCCATAAAACTCAAAACAACCTAAAAAAACTTGTTTTATTATTTTTAAGATCTATGATTATTAATAATGGTCTGTTTTATTTTTAATTGAAGTATAATTGATTTACAAAATTATATTAGTTTAGGTATATAGCACAGTAATTCAGTATTTTTACATTTTATTAAAAGTTATTACAAGATAATGGTTATCAGAGTTCCCTTGTGGCACAGTGGGTTAGGGATCTAGTGTTGTCACTGCTGTAACTTCGGTGGCACAGGTTTGATCTCTGGCCTGGAAACTTCCACATGTCATGGGTATGGCCAAAAAAAAGAGAAGATAATGGTTATAATTCCTTACGTTATACAATATATCCTTGTAGCTTATTTATTTTATACATAGCAGTTTCCATCTCTTAATTCCATACCCTTAATTTGACCCTCCCCCTTCTCTCTTCTCTTGGGTAACCACTAGCTTGTTTTCTCCATCTGTGAGTCTCTTTCTGTTTTGCATTTATATTCATTTGTACTATTTTTTAGATTTCAAATTTAAATGGTATTATATAATATTTGTCTTTCACTGACATTTCACTAAGCATAATATTTAGGTCCATCTATGTTTCTGCAAATGGCAGAATTTCATTCTTTTTTATGGCTGAGTAGAATTTCATTATATATATAAACTAAATCTTTATTATCCATTCATCTTTTGGTGGGTATTTGGGTTGCTTCCACATCTTGGCTATTGTAAATAGTGCTGCTATGAACACCGGGGTGCATGGATCTTTTCAAATTAGTGTTTTCCTTTTTTTCTGGGTATATACTCAGGAGTAGACTTGCTGGATCACATGGAAATTCTATTTTTAGTTTTTTAAGGAAACTCCATTCTGTTTTCTATAGTGGCTGCACCAACTTATATTCCCACCAGTAGTTGTACAATGGTTCCCTTTGCTCCACATCCTCTCCAACTTTTATTATTTGTAGACTTTTGATGACAGGTATTCTGATAGATGTGAGGTGGTATCTCCTTGTTTTTATTTGTGTTTTTCTAATATTTAGAAATATTGAGCATCTTTTCATATGCCTGTTAGCCATCTGCTGTCTTCTCTGGAAAAAAAATGTCTATTCAAGGTCTTTTGCCTATTCCTTATTATTGGTCATATCATTTGAAAATATTTTTTTCTATTCCATAGGTTGTCTTTTTGTTTTGTCAGCAGTTTCCTTTGCTGTGCAAAAGCTTTTAATTTTTATTAGGTATATTTCTTTATTTTTGCCTTTATTTCATTTGTTTTAGGAGATATGTTCAAAAATATTGCTATAATTTATGTCAAAGAATGTTCTGCCTATGTTCTCTTCTAGAAATTGTATGGTTTCAGGTCTTATATTTAGGTATTTATTCCGTTTTGAGTTTATTTTGGGGTATGGTGTTAGAGAATATTCTAATTCCATTCTTTTACATGTAGCTGTCCAGTTTTCCCAGCACCACTTATTGAAGAGGCTGTCTTTTCTCCACTATATATTCTTATCTCCTTTGTTGTAGCTTGACAGTAGGTGTGTGGGTTTATTTCTGGGCTCTCTGTTCTGTTCCATTGATCTGTGTGTCTGTTTCTGTGCCAGTGCCATGGTTGTTTGTTGCTGTTTTTTGTTGTTGTTGTTTTGTTTTTTGGGGGCCACACCTGCGGCATGTAGAAGTTCCCAGGCTAGGGGTCGAATTGGAGCTGTAGCTGCCAGCCTATGCCACAGTACAATGCTGTTTTGATTACTGTAGCTCTGTAGCTCTGTACTATAGTCTGAAGCATGGGAGGGTGATACCTCTAGCTTTTTTCTTCTTTTCATCTTCTCCTTCTTCTCCTCCTTCTCGTTTTCCTTCTTTTTTTGGCCATGTTTGCAGCATGTGGAATTTCCCTGCCCAGGGACTGAACCCATGTCACAGCAGCAACCTAAGCCACTGCAGTAACAACACTGGATCTTTAGCTTGCTGTGCCACAAGGGAACTCCTCTAGTTTTGTTCTTTTTTTCTGAAGATTGCTTTGGCAGTTCAGTGTCCTTTGTGATCCCATATGCATTTTAGAATTATTTTTTCTAATTCTGTGAAAGATGTCATGGATATTTTGACAGGGATTGCATTAAATCTGTAAATTACTTTGGGCAGCATGGCCGTTTTAACAATATTAATTCTTCTAATCCAAGAGTATGGGTATATTTCCATTTCTTAGCATCACCTTCAATTTCCATCATCAATGTTTTATAGTTTCAGAGTACAGATCTTTCACCTCTTTGGTTAACTTTAAAAATATGTGTTTTAAAGTTGTTCAAATAATAATTTGATTTCTATTCCAAATATAATTATCAGAATACTGAAATCATATGTAGTGATCTTATAAAGCACACATATTGACAAAGGAATATTCATTTCAGGTGTTGCTGGTGCTGAGAAACAAAAATATTGCATCAAATCAACTGTTTAGCAATATTAATTGCTTCTGATCAGCAAGCAATTTTAAAGCATATTTCTTCCCAACGTGATCATTTGTTAATGATAAGTAGGGCTTTTAATTATGTGTTAAGAACTTGATTGGGGTATTTTTATTGATATATAAACCCATTTGATATTTCCACTTAAAATGATAGGAAATATACTCCAGCTTAGCATTTTTATACAGAAATATGATTTTAAGGAAAGGATTATTAATGTAAGTAGGGGATGCCTGAGAACAAATTTATAATCTTCAAATGAGTTGAAGGGAATAAAGAAAAATTGATGCAGTATAACTCAAGAAAGGAAAAAGAATAAAAGCAAAGACAAACACGTTAAGTTGAAAAAACACAAAATAGGTTAGTATAAATAAGTCTGAATAAATCAATATTGACAATAAACATGGACCAGGCTCACTTATGAGATGATAGACATTCTCAGGTTGGATTTTAAGAATCAAGCCATGTACTGTTTACCCAGATACATCTAAAATATAGTAGCGCAGAATGGCTGAAAACAAAGGAATGTAGTGCATGGATAGAGAATTCTGCTCCTTCATTTTCCTCTTTTAAACTCTCCTCCTCTTCTATCTACTTTGCCTGCTATCCCATCCTATCTCTATGCAATAGGTGATGTTCAAGCGTCGCCCCCCTGCAACAGAGCCAATAACAGTAGCTGGTAAAACTAGTCAGGTATTGTGTGATCTTGGCTAGAATAAAAAATACTAGAAGCTATTTTATTTCATCTGGCAAGGCCAGCAGTATACCTTACCATCTTGTTGCAAGTGTGCCAGACAATTACCTATAATGCTGGGACTGGAATCCATAAACTTCATTTTCCAGAGTCCCTTGCTAGCTATTTTATGATCGGTTTTTACCAAATGGAAGTACTTTTAGGAACTGGAAAGTTGGGGTGGAGGAGAGACTCTTCTAGATTGCAGCTTAAGTTTGCATACCTTCTAGGTCCATCCTCTAGCTTCTCCAAAAATTTCCAGCAATAACCTTACCATGCCCTACCAAGATACCAGTAGCAGCCAAGCCCACCATTTATCCCTTTGGTAATATGCCATTAAATGATCTGGTCTATACTCCCCCAGCAGTCTACACACCAGCAGTAGTAAAGTGTCCTTTTCTCCAGGTTCTGGGAACATCACATCTTCCATTCTGTTCCCCAAGCTCTAGGGATGGTAGCTTCTTCTTACAGATATTAATCTCTGAGTTACCTCTTTTAATCTCTGAGTTACCCAACCTCTATTTTACTTGTTCAATGTTCCAACAACTGTGTGATCATTTCCCTTTATTAAATACCTTTCATTTGAAATACTCAGGATGGTTTCCACTTTTCTGACTGGAGCCCAACTGATGTAAGGACATCAATCTATACCATTCCAAAGAAAATTATGCTTGTTCAGGAAGTATTGTAAAACTTTGGTAAAACAGGGGAGTTCCTGTCATGGCTCAGTGGCTAACAAACCTGGCTAGTATCCATTAGGATGCAGGTTCAATCCTTGGCCTCACTCGGTGGGTTAAGGATCCATTGTTGCTGTAAGCAGTGGTGTAGGTCACAAATGCGGCTTGGATCCCGTGTTGCTGTGGCTGTGGTGTAGGCCGGCAGCTATAGCTCTGATTTGACCCCTAGCCTGGGAACTTCCATATGCCACAGGTGTGGCCCTAAAAAGACAATAAATAAATAAATAAATAAATAAACAAATAAAACTATGGTAAAACACATGTACGCCAGGAAGTGGGAAATATGAGGACTTTTACATCAGTGGATCTTCTAAGGGGTCCAGTTTAGGGGTATATTAGGATATTTTCTCACACATAAAGGACTGACCTGCCTTACACTAAGAAAAAGACACAATACTTCGAGGCAACAAACGACACATCTGGGTGCTTTGCACTGACAAATTCAACCGGTGATCCTTGAAAAACTGCCAAATTTGAGAGAGCCCAAAGCAAGAAAACTTTCTTCAGCTGGTTCAGGTAGCAAACAAGAAGTTCTGTCACTTGGTCTCACAATTCAGTAGATCCAAGGATACTAAAAGGTCAGGATGATGAAAGGCGCCTGTGTGAAGCCTTGGTAATAGAATCACATGAGTGACTCCTACAGCTTTGAGGAAAAAAGCAATGTCCTTGTGGACATGTCCTAGTAACTATTCTCCTTATGTATCCAAGTTGTAATTTCTTTGGGCTATGTATCCAAAAATAAAAATGCTGGGTCATATGATACACATATATCTATTTAATAAAATTTGTCTAAGAAATGCTAGATTGCTCTCCATAATGGCTTCCACAGATTATTTTTCCACCAGTGGTCCTGCAGCTTCCCCTATTCTCACATCTTGTTTCAGACATTATTCTTGCTATGCCCAGAAACTCATGGATCCCTTTTTCTGTCTCTGTGGGATCATCTCCCAGTTTCTGTGTGACTTGCTTCTGGCAAGTCTTGAACTCTTCTTTAGAGGATTGCCCTTGAGCTGTTGGAGCCACTTAACCCAGAGAATAAAAAGTGCCTGGGGGTTCAGGTCACCCCAGGGTATCCTGTAGACAATGGGTAACTGCAGTACTAAGTATTAAAGCCTAGTTTCTTTGCCTCAAAACTGTTCAGAATGAGGGGTAATTTCCTTCCCAGAACTCCCCCACAGGATCAGGTTGAGGCTAAGACTCTATCTGAAACATCCTGTTCTGTTTCTTCTGCTTTTTGTTTTGCATCCTCTTCTCCCATGTCAGTTTATCCTGGAATGACTTCCTTACTAAATCACTTGCAAATGAATCCATATCTCAAGATCTGCTTCTGTGGAACATGAAGCTGTTTCTCACCCCCCCCAACATACTTAGTATCATTCCTATATGATAGATGTAAATTAATATTCACTGCTATTTCAATGTACGTTTATTTGATTATTAATAAGTGTGAACATTTCTTCATAACTTTATCAACTTTTGGTTTCTTCTGTCATAGTTTCATTGGGATTGCTGTCTTTTTCTTGTTCATTTGCAAATTATTTTGGTATAATCTAAGTATTAATCCATTGTCAGTTTTAATGAGTACAGGTAATCTTTAATCCTATTATTTGTCTATTAATTTTTCCCCTGTATAGAAAGTTTTTCCTTTTTTTCTAGTGCTTCCATCAAGACTTGTATTAACCATTTTAAAGTGAAAAATTCAGTGACATGCACAATATTGTGAATGAATGACATGTCACTGAATTTTTTACTTTAAAATCGTTAATCAATGTTGTGCAACCACCATTTCTATTTAGTTTCAAAACATCATTCCAAAATAAAACCCTTATGCATTAAGCAGTTTCTCCCCTTCCTGCCTTCGTTCCAGCCCTGGCACCCACCAATCTCTTCTATTTCTATGAATTTTTCTATTCTGGATAGGTCACATAAATGGAATCATACAATTTGTGGTTTTGTGTTTGACTTCTTTCACTTGGCATAATATTTTGGAGGTTCATTTATGTTATAGTGTGTATTACTACATTGTTCTTTTTATGGCGGAATAATATTCCATTGTATGGGTAGACCACACTTTGTTTATTCATTCTTCATTGATGGACGTTTGTGCTGTTTCCATCTTCTGGTTATTATGAAGATGGCTGCTGTGAACATGCGTGTACTTGTACTTGTTTGAGCACTTGTTTTTCATTCTTTGGGGTATATATCTAGAAGTGGAATTGTGGGGTCATATGGTAATTCTATGTTTAACTTATTGAGAAACCACCAAACTATTTTCCACAATGGCTGAACCATTTTATATCCCACAAGCAACATACAAGGGTTTGAATTTCTCCACCTCCTTGCTTGTAATTGTCCACTTTTTTTTTTTTTTTTTTAATTGTAGCCATTCTAGTGGGGTGAGGTTGTATCTCACCAAGTTTTGGAAAGTTTTACTTTTGATGTAATCATGGTTTTCTTCAAGGTTTGTGTTTTCTAAATTTTGCCTCACAAATATATTCCCTGAATTTTTTTCCTGTGACTTTCTCCCCAACATTTAAGTCTTTAACCCATCTAGAATCTCCCTTTGTATTTGATGTTAGGTAAGGATCCAATTTGTATTTTTTTTTTTTTTCTGTCTTTTGTTGTTGTTGTTGCTATTTCTTGGACCGCTCCCGCGGCATATGGAGGTTCCCAGGCTAGGGGTCCAATCGGAGCTGCAGCCACCGGCCTACGCCAGAGCCACAGCAACGCGGGATCCGAGCCGCGTCTGCAACCTACACCACAGCTCACGGCAACGCCGGATCGTTAACCCACTGAGCAAGGGCAGGGACCGAACCCGCAACCTCATGGTTCCTAGTCGGATTCGTTAACCACTGCGCCACGACGGGAACTCCTGTATTTTTTAATATAGTGATGATGTTAGGTAATAATTCATTTTATTTTTTATTTTTATTCTTGTTATGATCATTATACATGTGATAAATTCATTTGAGTAATAGAAAAAAAATAAATAAAAAGGTAATAATTCAGTTTAAATTGGACCACAGAGTGAACCAATTTCCTCAGCATAATCTGCAAATCAATCAAGCAAACAAGCAAGCAAGTAATCTTCAGTTTCTCAATGAATTTTTGGTGACTTCTTTTGTATACATTCAATTCTGATAAATTGTTGTTTCTAAATTCTCTGTTCTGTTCCTTTGGTCTATTTGTTCTTCAGCCAAAAAAAAATATTCATGTCATGCATTTAAGAGCCAAAATTCTATTAATATTAGGTAGGGCAAGTTCCACCTCTATACTTTCATTTTTATTTATTTTTTAATTTTTAAAATTTGTTTATTTTTTGTCTTTTTAAGGTCACACTCATGGCATATGGAGGTTCCAAGACTAGGGGTCAAATCAGAGCTGTGGCTGCTGGCCTGCACCATTGCCACAGCAATGCAGGATCCGAGCTGCATCTGCAAACTACACCACAGATCATGGCAATGCTGGATCCTTAACCCACTGAGTGAGGCCAGGGATAGAACCCACATCCCCACGGATACTAGTCAGGTTCATTACTGCCTAGCCACTATGGGAACGCCTATATACTCTCATTTTTAAAGTTAACTTCTATTCACATTTAAGAGTCAGGTTATCATCTTCTTCAAAATGTCCAACTGGAATTTTGAATTAGATTACCTAAAATTATAGATGAATATAGAGAAACACTGTTGCAATATAAAGTTTACTGTGCCGATCTTCTATAGTCTTTTTAGTTTTTCCCCCAAAATTAGTTACTACACTATCAAGTTGTACCATTCAAGAGGATAAAAATATATTTCCTTAGATTTTCTTTATATTTTTTACTAGAGTTTTATTATGCATTTATGTGTTTATTTATTTTTGGTGGTGGTGTGCAGTGGCTTGGTATGGTATCTCGATTCCTAGACCAACGACTACAGCCAGGTGGCAGTGCTGAAAGCATCCTATCTTAACTACTATACCACCAGGGAACTCCCCACTAGAGTTTTAAAGTTTACTTCATAGGAGTCTTAAGCATATTGGATTAAATTTAATCTTAGTTACTTAATTGTTTTTATTGCTACTGTGAATAGTGTTTTATTTTTATTACATTTTCTAGTTGGTTATTACTGGTTTAGAGAAATTAGTTCTAATGGTTTTTTGATTCTGTGGGGTTTTCTAGATCAATGATCATATCATCTGTAGATAATGGCAGTTTTTCAGCCACTTGTATCTTTTTCTTTCCTTATAAAGTTGGCCAGGACTTTCAATATAAACAATATCAGAGATAGGGGCATCTTAAACTTTCTCTGGGTATAGTTTCCCATTAATTATGTTTGTTGTATTTTTCTTCACTTTTAATTTTTTAAAAATTTTGGCCGCCTTGCTGCCTATGGAGCCCCCAGCCAGGGATCAGATCCTCTGCAGTCCTGAACTAAGTACAACTGCAGCAATGCTGGATCCCTAACCTGCTGTGCCAGGCAGGGATCAAACCATGCCATAGTGCTGCCAAGACTTGGCCAATCCTGTTGCACAACAGCTGGAGATTCCTGTTATTGGAGGAGCTCCTGTTGTTGTTGACATATGAACTTTATCAAGGTGAAGAATTTCCTTCTATTCCTAGTTTTCTTAAAGGTTTTTTTTCATCATGAATAGGTGTTTATCAAAAATAAAATGTTTTATGCACCCCTATGTTCATAGAAGCACTATCCACAATAGGCAAGACATGGAAACAACCTAAATGTCCATCGACAGATGAATGGATAAAGACGATATGGTACATACATACAATGGAATACTACTCAGTCATAAAAAGTATGAAATAATGCCATGTGCAGCAACATGGATGCAACTAGAGATTATTATACTAATTGAAGTAAGTCAAAGAAAAAGACAAATACCATATGACATCACTTATATGTTGATTCTAAAATATAACACAAATGAACCTATCTATAAAACAGAAACAGATTCACAGACATAGAGAACAGATTTGTGGTTGCCAAGGGGGAGTGGGGAGGGAGTGGGATGGACTGGGAGTTTAGAGTTAGTAGAGCCAAACTATTACACTTAGAATGGATAAGCAATGACGTCCTACTGTATAGCACAGGGAACCATATCAAGTCTCTTGGGATAGACCATGATATATATATATATTCTCTTCCATATATATATATATATGTATATATATATATATATATGAATGAATGGGTCAGTTTGCTGTAATGTAGAAATTGGCATGGTATTGTAGATCAACTCTATTTAATTAAAAAATATTAAACATAACACAAATGAACCTATCTAGGAAACAGAAATAGAGTCACAGACATGAAGAATAGATTTATGCTTGCCAAGGGGGAGGGGGTTGGGGAGTGATGGAGTGGAAGGTTGGGGTTACAAGATGTAAGCTATTATAATTGGAAGGGAAAAACAACATCCTATTGTACATCACAGTGACCTATATTTAATGTCCTATGATTAACAATAATGGAAACGAAAAAAGAATGTATATGTATGTATGTCTGAATCAATTTTCTGTACAGCAGAAATTAACACAACATTGCAAATCAACTATATGTCAATAAAAACATTTAAAAAAATCAAATGTTTTAGCTGACTAATGATGTAAGGTTGATGTGAATTTTGTTTATAGATTTTCTTATATAGACTCATATCTCAATTTCTAAGATAACTTTTTTTTTGTCTTTTGTCCTTTTTTTAGGGCCACACCCATGGCATATGGAGGTTCCCAGGCTAGGGGTCCAATCAGAGGTGTAGCCACCAGCCTATGCCAGAGCCATAGCAATGCCAGATCCGGAGTTGTGTCTGCAACCTACACCACAGCTCACAGCAACACCAGATCCTTAACCCACTGAGTGAGGCCAGGGATTGAACCCACAACTTCATGGTTCTTAGTCAGATTCATTTCTGCTGCGCCACAATGGGAACTCTAAGTTTTAATTAACCAAGATGGGAGGATTGGTGGCAGTGAGGTTCGGAAAAGAGGTTTTTTAAAAATTTATCCTGTCTTTACAAATTTTATATTGACCCCATTTTCCTCTCTTTCTGTTTTAGCAAAATTCCTTGGAGTGTCTATATTTACTATCTCCAATATTTCTTCTCTCATGTTTCTTGATCCCACTTCAAACCGCCTTATATCCCCACACTTTACTAAAACAGCTCTTACTAATGTCACCTGCATTGCTTCTTCCAATGGTAATTAATCATAACTTAAATATCAGCAGCATTTGTCATAGTTGAGCACCTCTCCTTGTTTTCCAGGGCACCGCACATACCACATACAAATATCCATGCATATTTAAATCTTCCTTCTTTTCCAAAGTACAACCTCATATATCCATCTTCACAGTTCCACATGGATGCCAAACATATCCAAAACCAAGCTCCTAAAATCCATTCAGGACAATATACACCAAACTCAGACTTTCTGTAATCTTTCCTATCTCAGTAAAGAGCTATTACTTTTTTTTCCAAAAAAAGTAACCAAAAGACCTTGGAGTCAACCTCTTCCCTTACTTTCACATCCACATTCAACCTTTCAGCCAGTTCTGTCACCATTACCATCCACTGTCCCAGCTACCATCATGGTCTAAGCCATCATTGTCTCTTGACTGAATTATTGCCACATCCTCCTATCCTAACTGGTCTCTTCTTCTTAAATTAACCTGGATTCCCCTCTCCACATCAGTCTATCTCAACACAGCATCTAGAATGATGATGTAAGCACGTGTCAGATCATGCTGCTTCTCTGTTCAAAACCCTCCAGTGGTTTCCCATCAGAAGTGTCTGTCCCAAGTTTCTCTCAATGTCCCACCAAGCCTTATGTAGATGGTATGGTCTCCACCCTGCCTCCTCCACTCTTTCACTTCTCTGATGTTACCCGTTAATACTATATCCCTCTTGCTCAGTCCACCTCACCTCCTAGCCTTCTCTCTGTTTCTCAAATTCGCCAAGTATATTCATATCTCAGAGCCTTTCCACTTGCTATTTCCTATCTATGGTCTGCTGTTCAAGGTATTCTCCCTTAGGTTTTCCCTGAAGCCCTCTCTGTTGTCTTATTTAAGATTGTGATAATAATCTTCCTAAGCCACAATTTTTCTGCATACCTTCCCTGCTTTATTTTCTCATTAATTGCTTGTGCATATCTTATATATTTTATGTGTATATTTTATGAGTTCCATGAGGTTAAAAATCTTGGCTTTTTGACTCTTCTGTTCTATCTGGAATAATAGGTGAACTTGATAAAATAATTTCTGAATTAATGTGTGCTGGATATCTCCTGTGTGCCTTTCTAGATTCACTCCTCACCCTTTTCCAACTCTCTGCCCATTTCCTGTTCTCTGCTCTGGGAGGCTGACACCTCTTTGGTCTGCACCCTTTGTCCTGTGGCTTCTGGTTGGGTTTGGTAAGTACGAACCCTAGCAGGAGATGAGAGGGAAGAAGGTCATTGAAGTCAAATGATGTAGTCCCTTGACTCTCTCCCTCTTGGTTATCTCAAAAGAATGTCACAAGTTTCCTTCAGGTGACCTTCTCTACATGACTTTGTCCTTCTGGGTTTCTTTCCTTCCTCTGCTTTTGGGTCAAGGTGTGATAATGGCACTGGGGAACTGTTCTATCCTTTGTTCTACATGCTGCCTACATCTTTGTAAATAACTGTTACCTCCTTGAAAGACCTTAGTTTGCATGTATAATCTGTTTTTGCTGGAACCCTGAGTGATACAGAATCAATGAATGAACAGCTCAGAATGAACCCAGAGTGTAAGAATATCCCTGCCCGCTGTGGCTGCTCACCCAAAGCCTCCTATTACAGAGAGGGCTGAATTATCAAGTTGATAAAATGACCTCTCATGCAGATATCAATCAGTCTTTATCCCAGCACTGAGAGCTTGTTTCATGGGCTCATACACAAAGTGAAATAGGGCAGATTTGGAGTTTATACATAGGCTCAATAACATGATTTTTTTTTCAGGTTATTAACCTGTGAGCAGTAACGACATCTGAGCCTTTACATTCAGGTGAGTGGTGGTGAATGATTTACACTGAATCCCTTCAGTCATGGATGGGATTTCCCTTTCCCCATACTGGAATAAACACTTCTGGATATGAATTTGTTTTCCATTCCTGCCCTTTTTCTCCTATAAGCATCATTTTTGGACTTAGTGTTGATTCACTAACACAATATTTCACACAACTTTGTTTTGGACCAAGAAATTCACATTTTCATAAAAGGAGAAGAGCAAAAGGTTGATTATGCCCCTGGTTTCACCATCATCAGAAGTCACTGGGTAGAAAGGCTTTTGAAGACTCAGTTTTAGTGTCATCTGGGGGACTGCTTTTATAAGATTGGGATGCTTTTCAGGGTATGTGTTCTGATCCAGGACTATACATGGGGATGTTTCTCTCAAAGCCACAATACATGGAAAAAGCTAAATGTTGGAGTGGGATTCTCATATCACTTACAAAGTTTTTTTCACCCCTTTCCCACTTTGATTGTTTAAAACTCCTAATACCCAAGGTCTCACAATAGTCCCACTGAACTAGAAGCTGAGACTTCCTCCTGACCATTTTGGGTTCCTCATGCCACTGGGAAAACAGATTAAAAGGGAGGTTATGATGTTGTTTGGTGTGCATTTGATCCTTGATAAGGTTGCCACTGTAATAAGAGGATAAAAACAGAAGAGAAGTAGGACGGAATCTAGGGGTCTTAGGAGAGGGAGGATATAAGTATCTGAGTGTCTAATGTCTTAGAGATGAAGCTCAGCTATTGGGTATAAAATTAATTTTTTCCTAGTGGCTGCTATGATCTATCTTTTTGAATCTCCCTTCCCTGTTGATTCCTAGTGATTCACCTACCAGAACAGTCATTTCCAGTCCTTATGATCCTTGCTATTCATGCCACAACTTACATCTTATATGTGATTTTAAGGTCTCTCCAAAACCCTATATTCACCTAGTTTCTAGCGGTTTAGTTTGGGAAGCAGTCTGGCTCTCAGCCGTCTTTCCCTGGCACATGACCCTCTTATGATGGAGTGGGGAGAACAGCTAGTAAAGGTAGAAAGCTCCCTCTGGGCTTCCCACAAAGAGATGGTTTGTTTATGTCTCTTTGCGGCTCACTGTCTATGGGCATGGTGTGGGCAAGGCAGTAGTTTCAATGAGCTCCACTGAGAGGTGATTTGCTCTTAAGCTCTCCTCTGGCTACCTTCCAACTGGGATCCTCCCATCACATTCCTTTTATGTGTGTGCATCTTTGTCCCACTGAGGACTGTAGCCCCCAATCTCATCCACTCTCTGCAGCTAACTCCTGGGGAATCCATGTGCAGTTCCTTCCAGGAACTGGGAACTTGGTGAGGGAGTAGCCTTGGATTTCTCTTTTCCTTGGTAGCCCTCCCATACCATCTCTTCTCCATTTCTTCCTCCTGAACTTCTTCCAGTCCTTTGGCTAAGAAGACATTCACCTGTACTACCAATCACCAGCCTCCCTTACAGCACATTAGTAGTTATCCTTAGGAAAACCACTCTGCAAGGAATGACTATGTTAAAATAGTCTTTCTCTTTTTGGTCAAGAGGCAGTCTCCTAAATTAATTGAAACATGTGGCAGTTTCTAAGGAAAAGAATGCAATTTCTCTTTTAAGACAGGGATAAGTCTGGGATCAGCTAGGCATGTGCTACTCCTTGATAAGCCTGAGTTGGACTCTCTTGGCTCCTGTCAACTGACATCCAGCTCAATGCTGTTCTTCAGTGCTTTGACCCTGTTGCTAAGTATCTTGCTGTTTGGCTTTTAAAAGCATGGACCATCTGATATCCTCAACTGTACACCACAGGGAAATAGACCCAACTCCAGAAAACAATCCAGGAAGGCATTTAGCATCTGGCTCTATTTTATGCCAATTCTCAAGGTGATATGCTATGCCAGAAAAAAAATATTTAACCAAGTCCCAACATATTATCCTACTTAAATCAGCATCTGACAGGAAACAGAAGGCCCTAATTTCTCTTCTTTCCCTGGTGGTTCCACTTTTGGGAAAGTCGTTTATGTCCAGGCAGGAATGACTAATTTCTCTGTCTTCTAAACCAAGCATTGACAATTGGACACCTGGAACTGACTTCTCCACAATGGTACACTACACTGTAAATGAGATGAGATGCTAGCAACAACATCTTTGAAATGGAGCATCACTGGCTTGGCTGTCCATGATCTGGCTCAAAGCTGACTTTCTGAGGTCCCTTTTGAACTCTCTAATATTTCTTGGGTTAACCCGGTTTAAAGAGTCTCATCTCCACACATAGGTGGATGGCTGGGTATTTGTCACCCAGGAGCCATCACTGCCTGTCTCTCTCAGGATCGCAATAAGGCCCCAGTGTATTTTAAATTTTTTGAGGGTATTTAATTTCTAGATAAGTCTGTTTTGATGGAAATTCCTTGGTAAGGATTATGCTATCTCTGTTTTTCTCTTATTTACTTTTGAGGCTTTCCCATTGCATTTGGGAATATTGATGGTTAAGAGTATTGGTATACCTTACCTCTGTTAGATTCTACATTTGACGTCTATCAAACGATTCAGGAAAAAATGTGTGTATGTATATTATATTTGTTTGTATGTGTGCACATGCACAGACACACACATAGAAAGAGAGAAAGATGAATAAAGCAAATGTGGTGAAAGGTTAACATTTTGGATGATCATTGTGAAGGGTATACGGAAATTTTGTGTACTGTTAATGCAACTTCTCTATCTAAAATTATGTTAAAATAGGGAGTTCCAGTTGTGGCTTAGCAGTAACGAAACCGACTAGTATACAGGATGACTAGTATCCCTGGCTCCGCTCAATGGGTTAAGGATCTGGTGTTGCCATGAGCTATAGTATAGGTCTCAGATGTAGCTTGGATTCTGCGTTCCTGTGGCAGTGGTGTAGGCTGGCCGCTCTAGCTCTTGAACCCTAGCCTGGGAACTTCCATATTGCAGCAGGTGCAGCCCTAAAGAGACAAAAAAAATTATGTTAAAATAAAAAGTTAAAAAATACCAGTATATATCTAAGGTATGATTAAGAAACTTAAAAACACATGTAATATTAGCAGTGATTATTGCTAGAATGTGGGGTTACAAGACAGGTTTCTCTTTTTGGTTTACGTATGTTTTTAAGTGTTCTATAATGGAAATGTATTACTCTTGCTCTCTAATATGGATAAAAGAGCATTAAAACCATAAATTGGTAAAAGGTAATGTTTTCCAAAGTTGATCTTACTGGCCATGCCATTTATACCATAGTAATTAACCCTTCTTGAGGAATGTAACATAAACATAGAATTCTATGATGTGTAGTCTAGATCCCCTATTTTGAGTGAATAGATATTTTCTTCTGCCATCTAAACAAGTTGCAAAGAAAAAAGAACCACCGGCATTCCTCTAGCCCTTCAAAATTGTTGATATTCTGCTGAAAATCTTCTGATTTCTCTCCATATCCACTCTCTACCTTTCTTTGCTTTTGTTCATCCTCAGAAGTCTGACCCATTCAAAGTACTCTTTTGTTCTCTGACTTCCAGCTGGTTTTGGCCAATAATGAGTAAGGAAAGAAGAAGAGGTACAATGGAAGGAGGACAGTGAGATCTGGGTCGTTTTTTTTCCTTGGTTCCCTCCCTGCAGACTTGCTATAAGCTGGCTTTACTCCTTAACTGAAGAACATTGAGCCTGTCAGGTAACCTCCCTACCCAGTTCTCACTCTTTCTCTTCAGGTCTGGTAACCTGTTGCTGGGCTTCTCCTCTCACTCCTTCAAGCCTAGGAATGGTAATGGCACCTCAAGTTACTAGGTGCAGGATACTTGCTACACCTCTGCTCACATCTTTGATGATAGTGCCTTTATTAAACTTCCCTTTATTGACCCAACTGACTGTGCCATATGTTTCTTGCTGGGACCTCAAATGATAATGGCAATATTTGGTGCCTTGTGGCTTTAAGGGAAAATTCATCAATTATGCCTGATAGCCTTCAGTAGGGGGCTTTTTCCTCGACTCATCTCTTTAATTCTCCCATATAGCCTCTTAAAAAGATTGACCACAGATTGACTCATAGAGATTGTTGTGGGGGTCTTTAGCTTGGCTCAGGTATAACATCTACCACAATTATTTGCTGCCTTTGATATGGCCCAGGCTATCTTTTAGGTCTCTGTCCACTCCAACCAGCAGCATCTCCTTCAGTTGTGATGCTCTGTGACGTACTTTCAGCGTACTTAACTGTGGTTGCATTAATTCTTCTGACTTATACTACTCTGTGGTATGGCAAGACCTCTTTCTTGGTGTCCCCTTCTCCCTCAGAATTTTCATGCAGGATTGTATCAATGATGTCTCTATCTAGAGCCCATTCAGAGGTATTTGCACATATCCAAGCTCTAGAATGTCAGTGCCTTTTCTGACTTCGGAGCATTAAATGTCTATTGTCACATAGATTCTCCCCTGAAGGTATATTCCAAGAAGGAGATTTCAGTGCCTTGTCAACTTGTCTAGTGACCAGCATCTTATTCCAGTTTATCTACCTATTCACCCACCAGCCTTCTACCTTAGTTCTTCCCTCGAGTGGGAAGTCCAAGAAGCAGGATGGACTCAGCTCAGTACATGGGAGAAGACAATCACTCTGCCCTTGAGTTCTCCATTACTCTGACTGGCCTCTGTCTCTTAAGCCTTCCTTGTTACATGATATGCCTCCAAGAACTCTAGCAGAATGTGGAGTCTTTATTTATTTATTTATTTATTTATTTATTTATTTATTTATTTATTTATTTTTGTCTTTTTATGGCTGCTCCTGAGGCATGTGGAAGTTCCCAGGCTAGGGGTCGAATTGGATCTGTAGCAGCTGGCCTACACCACAGCCACAGCAACACAGGATCCGAGCCATGTCTGTGACCTACACCACAGTTCACGGCAATGCTGGATCCTTAACCCACTGAGCAAGGCTAGGGGTTGAACCTGCATCTTCATGGATGCTAGTCAGATTCGTTTCTTTTGAGCCACAACGGGAATTCCATGAATGTGGAGTCTTTAAAAATGGTCTCTCAACCTCTGGATGTTCACATTGCCACCACCAGCTCCTATTAAAGCCCTGGAGAAAAGTAATTCTCAGCCCTCATTGAACCGAATTTGGTATTCTGGAAAATATCAGGAAGGGTGACCTAATGCCTTATGTCTTCCCTACATATAAAGAATGGATCCTGAGACCTTTAGTCCTAGATCTAAAACACCCACAGTGAGGGGCTAAGGAAGAATCCCATAAATATCACAGGAGAATTCCATTGTGACATTGTCTATGACCCCAAACCCATTAAACTGCCAGTTGTCTGAGAAGTGTTTTGCATTAGCTATGCAATACTTGCAATGCCAGATCCTTAACCCACTGAGTCTATTTTCTAGGGCTCTAGAACAAAAACTACCTCTATACCATAGGAACTACATCAGGATAGGCCAGACTCTGAGAACAATCACAGTGGTCCTGACTGGGATTTAATCCATGCAGGGCCTCCAGGGCAATGAGGCAGGATTCCCTATTGAAAATATAGTTAATGGCCAACAGGTCACCAAAATGAACTAGAAGATCACATCTGTCTCAGTCATTCCAGTTATAAAGGAGAACAAAATGCTCCCACTCAGCTTTAAAAATGGTGCTGCTGGAGCTCCCATTGTGGCGCAGCAGAAATGAATCCAACTAGGAACCATGAGGTTTCGGGTTCAATCCCTGGCCTTGCTCAGTGGGTTAAAGATCCAGCATTGCCGTGAGCTGTGGTATAGGTTGCAGGCATCGCTCAGATCTGGCATTGCTGGGGCTGTGGTGTAGGCTGGCAGCTGTAGCTCCAATTAGATCCCTAGCCTGGGAACTTCCATTTGCCACAAGTGTGGCCCTAAAAAGGAAAAAAAAAAGTGCTGCAATGAGAAACTATGAGATATTAGTAATCTAAGGAAAAAGATGTATATGATAAGAAACTCAGAATTGAACATCTCAAAACTCTGGTGGATTCTTTTCTTTTTTTGTTTTGTTTTGTTTTTTGCTTTTTACAGCTGCACCTGTGGCATATGGAATTATCCAGGGAAAGGATCAAATAGGAGCTGCAGCTGCCAGCCACAGCAACACAGGATCCAAGCCATGTCTGTGACCTACACCACAGCTCATGGCAATGCCAGATCCTTAACCCACTGAGCAAGGCCAGGGATTGAACCTGGGTCCTCATGGATACTAGTTGGGTTTGTAACCCACTGAACCACAATGGGAACTCTGGATTCTTTTCTTTCACTATCCAACCTGGAAACTCATTGGGGAAGCAAATGCCCCATCATAGATTTTGTACTAGTAACAGCAATTAAAGTGTCACTGTAGTAAGGTCTGGGGAGAAATCCGAACATCTCATGCTTCACAGATGACATATTCATGTTCCTAGCTAAAATCAATCCCTCCACTTGTGCGCTAGAGCCCATTGTCCTTGCCTCCTCAAGGATCTCACTCCTGCACTTTTCCCCATCTCTGTCTTGCACTGGCAACTTTTTATTCCCTTTTGTATCATTTTAATTAGCATGTAAACAGGCTGGGTTTCCCCCCATCTTAAAAAAAAAAAAAAAGCAGTCACTTTTTCTATTCCATTTCTTTGCTTTCATTTACAGAAAAATGTCTCAAATAGTGCCCAGTGCTCTGGTCTCCAGGTTCTTTCCTCCTGTTCTTTCTCAACTCCATTGCAATCTGGCATTGACTCCTACCACTCTACCATGATTGCTCTTATCACGGTCCCCAATGACTGCCGATTGGCAGGAGCCAAGGGCCAGCTCCCCAGCCTTCATCCTTCCTGACTTAGTATGATCGTCTGATAAAGTAGACCACACCCTTTTTGGATACTTTATTTATTAGGCTTCTAGAACATCATGCTTTTGGCTTTCTTCCTACCTCACTGGTCACACCTTCTCAGCTCCTTTTCTGGTTCCTGCTCAACTCCTTCAATTCTTCACATTAGGTTGTCCCAGGGATCAGTCTTAGCATTTCTTCTCTTCTCCCTCTATATTCACTCTCTTGTTGATCTGATTTAGATTATGAAATTTAAATATGCTGTTAACTCCCAACTTTTTAATCTCTAGCCCAAGACCTCTCTCCCAAACCCCAGGCTTATTTCATTGACTATTCCAAGTTTCCCCTGGGGCGTCTAACATACCTCTTAAACTCAACATCTCCAAACTGAACACTTGTTCTTCCCCTACAAACCTGCCCACAGTTCTAGACTTCCTCATCTCAGCTGATGGCAACTCTATCCTCCCAGCTGCTAAGGCCAAACCACACTGAATCACTCTGACTCTTCTTATTCTCTCACTCCTAATAGCCAATCTTTTAGGAAATTCAATTGGATTTTCCTGCAAAACGTATTAGAATCTGACCACTTCTCACTAGCTCCTCTACCACCACTCTAGTCCAAGCCATCATCACCTAGATTAATGAAACTGCCTCCTAACATATCACCTTGTTTAAGCCCCTTTAACGTAACAGTCAGAATGATCCTTTTAAACATAAGCCAGATCATATCATGCTTCTGCCTAGAGTCCAGTGACTCTCCATTTCACCCAGAGAAAAAACTCAAGTTGTTGACTATAAGGTTCATATGATCCGGCATCCCCTCTTCCTTCAGATCATAATTCTGCTCCAGCCATGCCAGTCTCCTCTCTCTTTCTTGATCTCCTTCTCTAGGGTTGTTTCTTTGGCTGTTCCCTCTGCTTGAACAATTTTCTCCCAGATAGCTCCTGGCTAACTTCCTCACCCTCCTTCAAATCTGTGTTCATATCTCATTTGTACAACGGAGCCTATCCAAGTCACCCTGTATATTACTTCAATCTAACCCTTACTCCCATCCAGCACTCTGATCCTACTTAGCCTACTCTTTATTTATTTTTTAAAACCAACATTTTATTTTATTTTATCTTATTTACAAAAATTTTATTCTACTTTTTATTAATTCCTTATCTTTTATTACCTAATATGCTTTATACTTATTGTTACTTTCTACAGATCTTTTGCTAAAATATAAGACCATAAGGGCAGGGACCTTTGTTTTATTCACTTTGTATCCTAAATGCCTATAACAGTGCGTGACACATTCTAAGTGCTAAATAAATATTTGTTGAAATGTATGTCCTTGTCAATGAAAGCCTGGTTCTTTTATGTAAAAGCCATGAATACACATAGCCCCAGAAGGAAAGCCTCTAGGACCGCCTCTGGGGCTGCTAGATGCATTCCAGTTCAATCCATTGCTGACCCCTGCTGGAACCCACTGACCACATTGCTGTCCCACTCTTGACTGCACGAGTGGACCCAGAACTCCTTGGGTGACAGGATGCTGCTGATACCCTCTCTGCCATCTACATAAGCCATACAGACCCTGCTTGGAGCGGTAATCACTGTATTCCTTCCTTTTCCTTGGACATTTCCTGACTCTAGGGGTCTGTAGAAGATAGACTTAAGCTTCCTTTTGTTTTATTTACATTTGGTAAGTTTGTTCCCCTGATAGAACCCAATGAGTTGGGGGTGGAGGGTTTCTCTTAGTTCCTCCTTTAGAACTAATAATTTAATCTTGAACCAGACTGAAAATTGGTGGGAGGGAGATATGTTTGGAAGAATAGTAATGTAATTTTTTTCCCTATTTTATTCCATGTGACCATTATCTTTTTAACCAAAGGCCATCCATTTGCCTAAAAAAAATCATGATAGTTACAGTAGGAATGCAGAGGTAAGTAATGACTCTAGTGCAGTGTTTGAAGCCTATAACTAAATAATAATCTTGAAAGCTCTTTGGGGAAAGTAAAATAGGCTCCAAATTTCAAACACTCTTAAATACTAAAAACAAAGCCTGTAGACTGGACAAAAAGTTTTACTATAATCAACAGGCAAAGAAGACTTGGAGTATGACAGTGGTGATTTGCCATCTACCGAGTGAGGAAGTTAAGTGTTCTTCCAGCTGGAAGAGCTAAGAAGAAGAAGGTCAGTGGGATTGAAATGAGACTTACTTGGTGCTTAGATCCTTGAGAGGGAACCCATCTGCTCCTTCATTCCTTGGGCCTTGGCCCAGAATGGGGAAGATGAACATGATATCAAGAACCCAAATACGTTGAGATAGAATCTGTAATTTCCGGGCTAGTCCTTCACTTCCACTCCAAGTTCAACATGGTGCAAGGGCAACATGCTGCCATTCAAGAAGTAATTTGGAAATGACTGAGTGATATCTAAACAGATGGACCTGCATCTGTCCCCCAGTTCCCTGTGGCCTTGGTGTGACATGGAGGGGAACCAGAATATTTTTTATATTTTGGCAAGAGGATACAGAAATGCTGAGAAAACCCCAGGTCCAGAAGAAGTCTGCATTCGGGATGAGACAGTTGCATTCAACAGAGACCTCACAGCTAGAGACTGTAGCAGGTCCATTGGCTCCAGCAGATAAATGAGAAAGGCAGCCAAAAGAACCAGACTGGACCTGTTGTAACTCATTGGGCACAAGCACTATATGCCCAGAGATCCCAGAATAGTTATGGAAAATGAGTACTCAGAGAATAACCACAGCACGCAGTCCTGAGACTGCTTCCCTTTCTGCCATGATGAGAATACATATGCTCCTGGCTTTCAGAAACCATGGTGGAGGAGTTTCTGTTGTGGCTAGTTAAGAACATGACATTGTCTCGGTGAGGATGCAGGTTTGATCCCTGGCCTCGTTCAGTGGGTTAAGGATCCTGTGTTGCTTCAACCTCCAGTGTAAGTCCCAAATGCAAGCTGTAGCCTCAGGTATGGCCACAAGAAAGAGAGAGAGAGAGAGAGAGAGAGAGAGAGAGAGAGAGAGAGAGAGAGAGAGAGAGAAAGGAGGAAGGAAGGAAGAAAGATGAAAGATGAAAGAAAGGAAGAAAGAAGGAAAGAAAGAAAGATGAAAGGAAGGAAGGAAGGAAGAAAGAAACCATGGTGTGAAGGAGTGGGGAGACACTTGGAAGGAGGCGGCCCTGAGAGAGTTTGACAAATTACAAGGTTTCCTCTGTCACTAACAAGAGTGAGAGCTTCCTAGTAAGATGAAGTGTTCCTAGTAAGATGCAATTAGCTATAAATGAGACAGGATGCTACCATCCTGCACATTTTAGACTGGTTTTCTTTTCTTCCCTTTTACTAAACCAAATTATTTTGAAAGGGGAACTAGCATTTTGGGTCAAGCTCTGAATCACCAAGAACTTTTGTGAAAAAGTGAGAGGCACCAAGATTCTAAAGGAGAAGAAATGAAGGAAGACCTGGGGGTGGGGGGAGATTTTCCGAAGGGAATTTAATTTATTGTCTTTTTTCTTTCTTTCTTTCTTTCTTTCTTTCTTTAGCTCCCAGCCTATGCCAGGGCCACAGCAACACAGGATTTGAGCCACATCTGCAACCTACAGCAACACCAGATCCTTAACCCACTGAGGGAGGCCAGGGATCAAACCTACATCCTCGTCCTCAAGGATACTAGTCGGGTGTTGAGCCATGATGGGAACTCTCTCCTAAGGGAATTTAGATTGGATTCAGTTCCTCTGTGATTTAACCTTTGTGGGCACTCCCACCCCTGCCCCCTACCCCAGCAATGATTTTAGAAAAAGGAAACGGGTCTCTGAATTTCTCTGAATGGGTCTCTAGGGAGGGATGGGAGAAGAAACCCCTGTCCAAATTCTGGAATAGGCACTAGAGCTCCTCTAATAAATGGGCAAAACAGTTCTTGATTGCTTTAGATTCTTAGTGTACTATGATTTTTATCCATGTAAAAAATCCATCTCTGCCTACTGTTTTATACTTGGAATTTTATTTTGACTCTAATATTAATCTTGTCATTCCTGCTTGCTTTTATTCACATTTGCCTGGTGTATCCTTTCCTACCCTACCATCTGCTTTTGTTTTTTTAACCAGCAGTAATTTTCCCCCTCCTTTAAAATATTTTTCAGGTTTTTTTTAATATATGCAAGAAATACATGGAGATATTTTCATTTTAAAAAGAGTAAAAGCTTAGAAATCTATACATAGAACTTCCATATGACCCTGCAATCCCACTCTTGGGCATCTATCCGGACAAAGCTCTACTTAAAAGAGACACATGCACCCGCATGTTCATTGCAGCCCTATTCACAATAGCCAGGACATGGAAACAAGCCAAATGTCCATCGACAGATGATTGGATTCGGAAGATTTGGTATATATACACAATGGAATACTACTCAGCCATAAAAAGGATGACATAATGCCATTTGCAGCAACATGGATGGAACTAGAGACTCTCATACTGAGTGAAATGAGCCAGAAAGACAAAGACAAATACCATATGATATCACTTATAACTGGAATCTAATATCCAGCACAAATGAACATCTCCTCAGAAAAGAAAATCATGGACTTGGAGAAAAGACTTGTGGTTGCCTGATGGGAGGGGGAGGGAGTGGGAGGGATCCGGAGCTTGGGCTTATCAGACACAACCTAGAATAGATTTATAAGGAGATCCTGCTGAATAGCATTGAGAACTATGTCTAGATACTCATGTCGCAACAGAAGAAAGGGTGGGGGATGGAGTTCCCGTCGTGGCGCAGTGGTTAACGAATCCGACTAGGAACCATGAGGTTGCGGGTTCCGTCCCTGCCCCTTGCTCAGTGGGTTAACGATCCGGCATTGCCGTGAGCTGTGGTGTAGGTCGCAGACGCGGCTAGGATCCCGCGTTGCTGTGGCTCTGGCGTAGGCGGGAGGCTACAGCTCCGATTCAACTCCTATCCTGGGAACCTCCATATGCCGTGGGAGCGGCCCAAGAAATAGCAACAACAACAACAACAACAACAACAAAAAAAAAGACAAAAGACAGAAGAAAGGGTGGGGGAAAAAACTGTAACTGCAATGTATACATCTAAGGATGACCTGACCCCCTTGCTGTACAGTGGGAAAATAAAAAATAAATAAATAAATAAATAAATAAATAAAACTATAAATATAAAAAAAAAAGAGTAAAAGTATTATATATATATAAGGCTAAAGATTCACTGACCATCTCTTAATTCTCATTTTTTCCTTTAAACTGCCTGTTACTATCCTTTGACCACTTTTTTTTTTTGTCCTTATCTTAAATTTTTGGTTCCTTGTGTATTCTGGATATTAATCCTGTGCCTGTTTTTTGTTTTTTGTTTTTTTTTTTTTTTTCAGAGTATAGCTTGATATTTAATTCTGCTTAGGTTTTCAGATGTAAAATATTTTAGAGTTTTGATGCAGTCAAATCTGTCTTTCCTTTCTTTTTTTAAAAAAATTATATCCACACCCAAGGCATATGGAAGTTCCTAGGCCAGGGACTGAATCCAAGCTGCAGTTATGACCTATGCTGCAACTGCAGCAACACTGGATCCTTTCAACCACTGTGCTGGGCGGGGGATTGAACCTGTGGCTCTGCAGCAACTGAGCTGCTACAGTCAGATTCCTAACCCACTGTGCCATAGTGGGAACTCCTTTAAAAATTTTTGTTTTTAAAATTTTTGTGTCCTAAACAAAAAGTCTTCTTTATCCAAGGATATTTTCCTATTTTTTTTTTTTTTGACTAATACCTTTGATAGCTTAGAAATGTTTAGGTCTTTACCATCTGGGATTGACTTTTCTGAAAGATTTGGGATAGAATGCAATATATTTTAGTTTGTTTCATTTTCTCATGAAGAGAAATTTATTGACTAGTCCGTCTTTTCCATATTCACGTGAAGTGCCATTATCTCTTACGTGCCAACCTCTGTATTCACACTTCTAAGTTCTTTTTTCAATCCACATACCTATTTGTCTATTCCTGCACTATACCACACTGTTTTACTGTCATACTTTGTAATATTTTGATATCTAGCAAATCAACTCTCCCTCTGTACCGCTCCCCCTACCTCCACATGATCTTCTGTAATAATTCCTTGAAAAGGTTTCATGAGGAGTTCCCATCATAGCTCAGTGGTTAACAAATCCAACTAGGAACCATGAGGTTGCGGGTTCGATCCCTGCCCTTGCTTAGTGGGTTAAGGATTTGGCATAGCCATGAGCTGTGGTGTAGGTCACAGACGAGGCTCGGATCTGGCATTGCTGTGGCTGTGGCATAGGCCAGTGGCTACAGCTTTGATTAGACCCCTAGCCTGGGAATCTCCACATGCCTTGGGTGCAGCCCTAGAAAAGACAAAAAGACAAAAAAAAAAAAAAAAAGTTTCATGAAAAATATTTTTGGAGTTTTTATTAGAATTGAATTAAATATATAAATTTGAAAAAAGACTGACATCTTTATAGAATTGAGTTTTATCATCTACGAGAACATTATTTAGCTCCACTTAGTCATATTTTCTTTTACATTATTCAGTAAAAGTTTTATAGTCTTGTCTATAAAGATTCTTTATGTTATTCATTGCTACTGCATGTGGAATCTATTTTTTCTGATTGATGATTGCTGGCATATAGGAAAGTCTTCAACTAATGTAGTGAATTATATCAATAGAGCTCTATTGTTGAATTAATCTTGCATTTATGAAATAAATTTAACATGATCATGATGCATTATTATTTTCATTTGCTGCTGAAATATAATTTCTAATATTTTACTTGGGATTTTTGCATCCATCTTTATAAACAAAAAAGTGGTATTTTTGTTCTTATCTTTTACTTGCCTTGTTTTGGTATTAAGGTTAGCTTAACTATACAACATGAAGTAAATTAGATAATTTTCTCTTTGTATGATTTAAAACAATTTAGAAAATATAGAAGTTATCTGTTTTTTGAAAGTTTAGAGAACTTGCCTATATAACTGTTTAGACCTAGTGCCTTTTTTGGTGATAGATTTTTAAAAAAATACTATTCCAGTTTCATATTTTCTACATATTCTTACCATTTTGAAATTTTTGAATTTTACTGTAAAATTATCCACATATTTTTCAACTCTATTGGTATAAAGTTGTTAGTATTATTCTCTAATTTAAAAAATGAGCTCATGCATTATAATTTTATCTTCTTTTTTATTTCTGATAATCTTTTGTGCCTTCTCTCCTTTTTCTTAATCATATTTGCCAAAGAAATCTATTTTTATTGGGCTCTTAAAAATGTTTTGGACAACTCTATTCATTTTCTTCTTCTGTTTCACTAATTTCTGCTTTTACTTATGGCAGTATTTTTCAACCTTTCTTCAGGAGACTTTTTAGACTTTTTCCCCTGCCTTAATCACAACTTTCCTCTCCCTTCCCTCCAAATCTTAAACCACACATAGAGTATATCTCTGTTTATGTGATACCATCTTTTGAAGAGCCACACCATTGTAATATGTAACATTTTTTTTTTCATTTTTTTCAGACCTCAAGAACCAATTTTCACTCTCTTGGGGACAATGTCTTCTATTATCCATGGTAATGTCTCTTTCTACTTTCTTTAGGTTTATTTTCCTTCTCTTCTGGAGCTGAAAGCTTGGTTCATTCACTTTCAAAATGTTTTTCTTTAATAAAAAAATTTAAGGCTATGACTCTACTTTCTCCCCAGTGCTATTTGCTTGCATCACAGAAGTTCTGCTATGTTGTGCTTTTGGTTTTCATTCAGTTCTAAATTTTCATAATTGCCACTTTTATCTGAGTTATGTAGAGGCTTGCTTTTACATTTCCCAATATGTGGATTTAGGATTAGATTTTCATTATAATTTTACGTGACTGCTTATCTGGAGTTTGTTGAGATTTTCTTTCTATCTTACCACATGGTCAACAGGAATTCCTGCAATCTTTCAAAGTTCAATGTTTACTGTAGGGCTTTTTTTTTTTTTTTTTTTCTGTAGGCTTTTCGTGGAGGCTCTTTATCATTTAAGAATTATTTTTGATACAAGTTTGCTAAGGTCTTTAGAATTATTTTTGATACTAGTTTGCTAAGGTTTTTAAAATTAAATCACAAATCGGTGTTGAGTTTTAACAAATATTATTTTGGAACAAATCGTGCTGTTGTCTTCCTAATTTCTATTAATTTGATTAATTACTTTTATATAGTTCATGAGTCTTATTTACCCAATGCTTTCCCGTAGAGGCCTAACTCTGTACATTCTCCAAGCCATGTTTTGCTCTCATTTACAAAGGTAATATTACTGAGATTAAGCTAAAAATGTTGGAAATATCTACATTTTCTGTAACATTCTAATATATCTATCTTATGTTGATGGGGTGATTTCTCTCTCTTTTTTTTTTTTTGCAGATTTAGGTAGTACCTCTCAATATTTCCCTGGATCTGAGATCCCTGGTGGCAGTGGGCATTTCTATTTTCTTTCTGAGAGTTTGCTTTCATTCTTCGATTATATCTCTTTGGGTTTCAATTACCTCCTTTAATTTGTAATGATTAAACTACCACCCTTTTCTATAGTCCCATCATTTGGTTCCTGGTCTTTCTCATTTTCCCATTTGTATTGTTAACTTTTTGTGTCCTTTAAAAACACAACTTCCTTCTCTTCCTCCAGTTCAATTGGCCTGTCTTCCTTTACTCATTTTTCACCCTCCCACTGATGACATTTTGATTTCAAGATCTAAACATATATTTGAAACAAATATAGTTCCTACTGGATTTCCTGAGTAGACCTGCTTCCTAGGGAGAAAAGAATTCAGGTGCAACCCTCTTTAACATTCTTCCTAACCTTTGGAATTGGAATAGCATTGCTTCTCTCTATCTCAAAGCCCCATATAACAAACCTTTGTATTTCTCTTTTTACATTTATGATTAAAATCCACGATTCCTCTGTAACTGAATGCATAACTTGAGTCCTTGAAATTCTCCTGCCAGGGCTTATAGAGTCAACACATCAGGAACCAACTTGGGACATAAATAGAAAGTGGCTCTGGATACCCAGGTGAATTAAAGAACTTGACCCCTCCCATACATCTCTTCCTAGGCCCTATAAAAAGATGTAATTCATATCAAGATAAACCCAAATTGGGTGAAACTAATATAATGACAGCTGCTAATCTCCAGAGGAATTTAAGAGTAGACTCTCCTAAATTTGTTTGAAGTACACATGCAACTTATGCCATCAAATTCCTTAAAGTCTTCATCTGCAATTTGGGTTGAGAATAAAAAGCAGCACAAATTTTTCCTTTCAGTAGTGCCTTTCCCTTCTGCAGCAAGCCTGTCTCAACTATACCTATACGAATCAAGATCAGCCACAGTGACCGGTGAAGCCTACTTTTGCAAAGCCCTACATGCAGTACCTCTTAAAAAAACAGTGATTTGCCTATGGACACTAGCTACCACAAGCTGCTAGAACCTGGAAAGGCCAAAGAACTGAAATGCCTGAGATCATGAAAGCACTGAAGCCTGTGCCCTGGTACACTAGATGCTCCATCTCCACACATCTTAATTTGGTCCCCTAATTCCAGTGTAGTGCCTACTTCTCAAGACTTAATAGCCAATGCATATTTACATGTGTTGGAGCCTAAGGGAGAAACTTAATCATACTCCTTTCCTTTCTAAGTTCTCAATTGACTAGATAATAAATACCGAAATCAGACCAATGAGGATCAAACGATCAGTATTTTGCTGTATGTATGGACAAAATTGGACTTTCTCATACTATCCCTCTGTTGCCTTTTCCACCTCTACCAATTCCTCCTGTTGGGATTACTCACCCAAAGAATATACAAAGGAAACACTTACCTGGGGGAGCTGCAAGGTGGCATGGATGCTCCAAAAGTGGAGACACAGAGGTGCTCTTCAGACCTGCCTCTGGAAGGCAGGCCTGGGACTCAGCCGGTGTGCTTACCATATGAAAGCTGTATCTGAGTAGAGTTGATATACATTGCAGGCAAAGAGGTTCCAAAAGAGAGAAGATAGCTTAGAATGAGTGAGTGAGTGTGTGTGTGTGTGTGTGTGTGTATAGACAATAACCTTCTTCTGTATGTCTGTATCAGACTACACAATCTTCCTTTGGAGACAAATGAGAAAACTAGAGGTAGAGAGAGGAGTCAAGAGTGGTGTTCCAATACAGTTCCCTACTCGGAGGAGAATAGGGAAATAGGGACAATGACAGATTCTTGTCCCTATAGGTGGGGCAAGGCCTGTACTCTTCAGCCCCTCTCCCCCACCCAGTAGGGGCAGGGGATCCAATTCCCTCATCCCCAAGGTCTGACCTGGAATTCATTCCCACCTTCCAATGCAGACTTCAGGAAGAGCTCTATTAATAGATTCTGTTACTAGGTCATTGCTACATCAGAACTCAGGAAGGTGGGAGTGGGGCAAGGTCCCAGAGGTTCAGATTGACCCCAACTAAACCCCAGACACACTCATTTGTTGAGCTCCTTCTGATCTAAAAAAAAAAAAAAAATGAAGCAGAAGAAGTGTTAATAAAATTAGGAAGCCCCTTTCAAGGCATTTGACTAATAACTGGTTGTCAAGAGCTGTCTGGCTGCTGGAGTGAAAAAGGTAACTGTACACAGACAAAGAAAGACCAGCCTACAAATATTGCCTCCATTGTCTGCCTCCTTTTTCACCACCCCAAATCCCTGGAGAAGTCATTGAAAGGTGTGCTGCATTTAGATTGTCAAAGGCCACCCCCAGACAAAAGTCCCCAAGGTACAAGAACTCAAATAAGGACACTACTTGGGAGATTTTAAATCAAAAGTTATTTATCAGAGGTGATTGGAAAAGTCAAGCTTTCTTGAGCCCAATTCCAGAATGGTCAGGGGGAGTTTCTCTCCTCTTAGCTTCATTGGTCCACCTACTTAATGGCAGTTCTCCTACTAAAGGGGACCAAGGGGAAATCATAATTCTCAAGGGGGCCCTAGAGTGCCCGTCCTATCAAGTCCCAGATGAGGAGACAAACCAAGCAAAGGTAGGACTCTTTCCACTACCAAAACCCACCTCTGCAATTGGGGGCCTCCTCTTCCCACATGTAACTCAAGGAGAACTCCACCTACCCTGCTTAGTCTTCTTTAGGAAACACTGAACCTCTTCATACCCTTTGGGTCCTTCCTAAATACCCTTCCTTCACTTAATGTAGGAGCACTTAGCAGAGTCCCAGTGTTCGTATCACTCACTCTCTCAAGGAAGCTGGAGTGCCCAGGACTAGAAACAGACATTGAAAATTAATAAAAGATAAAAGTCTCTCCCAAGATGCTAAAGAGGCCTTCTCACTTTAAGCCCATATCGTGAGGATGGAGAGAATGCACTCAACCTGCTAAGAGAAGGGCTTTGGGGTTAAACACAACAGGCAAAGAGTTCAGTGGGGACTGGACATTTGAAGGAACATAGAAGTGACAGGAAATAGGGAAGGAGGGGATCCTAGTGGCAGTAAGGGAGAGAGGTGTCTTTTGACTGAGGGCCCAGATGGGGTAAACAAGCCTGAGGGAAGGAGTCACTTCGAAGGCCAAATAACTAAGTTCTAGTCATGGCTTTTGCCAGCAACTCAGCATATGACTCTGAACTTATCTAGCCCTCGGTGTCTTCATCTGAAAAAAAAAAAGGGGGGGGGGGAGCTGTTTGTTTAACTAAATGCCTGTATTATCTTTTGATATTATGGCATTCTCCACAAGAGTGATCGATGGACCATTATAAGATATTCAGGAGGGGGCCAAAGGGGACCTTACCAGAGAAGAAAATAACTTTCAGTCCCATCTCTAATGAACGGGTCACATCTAAACAATTCACACATACATAAGCAGAGTGGCTGACAATTTCATTCATAGCAGCAGAGATACATAGAGGAAAAAAAATAAATACTGGTAATGCTCAATTCCTGCATTGAGGGAGAGGGATCCTGAGGGTGTAACTTGGAGGAAATCCAAGATCAGGGGAGAAGGGTCCTTCTACTTGACAATAACTTTCGCCTTGCTGTCCCTTCCCCAAATTGAGAGAAGCCAGCTCTTTGGAAGAAGCCACTCCCACCTTCCCCTTCCCAAACCACCAACTCACCTGTTGCAGAAACAAAAATGCACAGACCCCAAGGGAAATTACCCCCTAGCTAGCCACTAAGAAATGAACAGAATCTACCACACCTGAGGTTACTTGGGAGTGGGCAGCTGGGACCAAAAGCCCCTATTTCCCTGAACATTAACAATGGTTCTGAGAGGTCTTGGTTTGGACCTATCTCACCCACAGTCACTTGGGTTTGCCCTCTTGGTGAGGTGGGAACTAGCCTGGACCACCCTTTTATTTCTCGTGCTTTTATGATTGTTTCCAAAATTTTAAACCAATCTTGTGAGTGGGCCAGGAAGTTACCCCTCCAAGTAGGACTCCAAATGAGAAGAAAAGCTACGACGCAGCTGCAAGGTTCCAACCCTTGCAATAGGACCTGCAAACAGACTCGCATCACTCCCCAGACACCAAAAGCATCTCCCAGCCATACATCCACATAGACGCTTACATGGCCTCTCCTGGAAGAGGTAGCTGGGGCAATCGGGGAGTGGACGACATCAATCTCCTATCAACTTGGGATCCCTGTTTAAAAGATACTAAAAATACATTAGTAAACATTGCCATTTACAGAAATAGAAATCATTTCTGTTTCCAAAGGCCTCTCACCATTCCAGTCCTGGATACTTCCAAGACTGCCACCCCTGACACCCTCTCCAAGGTCCGCCCTGGTGGGTGGGTAAAACACCAGAGTCCTTTGAGACTGGGAGCTCCTCAGGCACCTGAGAATTCCAGTTTCACATCTCTGGTTCCCATGGAAGGGAGAATCTTCAGGACTCTAGAGAGTACCAGAGTTCATCCCTTCTTACAAGTTCCTGAGGGTTGTCTTGAGGCAACCCCCCCTTTTGGATGATATACGTGTTGTAAGAATTCCTGTTATTTTCGGGCCCTCAGTCCCTCCCCAGGGTCCAACGTGCCTGCCTGGACCCACTTTCACAGCGGAGAAGCCAGTCTGTGCCTTGGTCTAATCACTCTGGGAAAGAGGGATGGGTTGAGAGAAAGCAAGGACAACGGCCTGGGGGATCGTCCTTGAGGGGACGGCTATCAGCAATGACTGTCAGGCAAGCAGGTAGTGAAGCTGGGCACCTGCCCGGGGACGGAGCCGGAGCTGTCCACCAGGTTGGCGGGTTGCGAGTCGACGCGGGGAGTGCGACGGCGCCCCCGGTACTCAATCATGTCGGGATGATAGGCTGGGTGGCGACGGGCGTGCTTGGTCAGGTGGTCGCTCCGGGAGAACTGCTTGGGGCAGAGGGGGCAGGAGAAGCGCTTTTCGCCCGTGTGCGTCCTGTAGTGGCGGGCCAGCTCGTCGGAGCGCGTGAACTTCTTGTCGCAGTCGAGCCAGTCGCAGGAGAAAGGGCGCTCACCCGTGTGGGTGCGCTGGTGGGACTTCAGATGCGATGACTTGTAATAGGCTTTGTTGCAGCCCGGGAAGGGGCAGCGGTGGCGCTTGGCAGCAGGTGTGACTGGCCTCCGACGAGGTACTGAACCCGTGGCGGGGGTGGGGCCGGCTCCAGGGGCCACGCCAGGGACCCCGCCAGGGTGGGCAGGCGCTCCGGGGACCGCTGGCGCGCCTGGGACCACGAGCGCGCCGGGAGAGCGCGCGGGTCCGGATACCTCCGCCGCGCTGGAGGCCAGGGTCGGCTGGGAGCACCGGGGCGTGCCGGAGCACGGGGTCGGGTCGGAGGAGCTGGACGAGGCACGCAGAGCTTCCCCCGAGTACTCCCCGAAGCCCTCCCCAGAGCCGCCGCGCAAGTCAGCCAAGACGCTTGCAGCCAGCAGGTGGGGCGCGGCGCCGCCCGCGCCGGGGCTGGGGGCGGGGACCTGGGGGAACGGGGGGACCGACGCGGGCCCCGGTGGCCCCGGTCCCGGCAGAGCGGACTCCGGCGGCGCCGCACCCACCTCCGAGCTTGCCGCTCCGCCCGCGCCCTCGGGGTCCGGCGGGCGGCGGTGAACCACGGCACCCGCGGACATGGACACCAAGCACTCAGCGGCGAAGTAGTCCAGGCACGCCACGGCAGCCGACATGCTGGCACCGCCGGGCCGCCGGCGCGCGCCGTCCGAGCGCGGCCGGCCGCGGGCGAGAGAGTTCTCGGGAGCGTCCGTCCCGCAGCCTCGGAGCGAGAAGCAGGAGGCCCGGTGCGCGCCGCCAGCCACCCGCCACCCGCCACCCGCTGCCGCCGCCGCTGCCGCCGCCCGCGCGGAGCCCGCCCCGCCTGACGCGCCCCTGACGCACCGGAGCCCGCGGGGGCGGCGGGACCCGCCCCGGCCCGCAGGACACCCCCTCGGAACGCGCGGTCCACCGGGCTAAGTCATTTTTAACAGCCTAAGAAATTATCTTGTCTTCGCGTTCTTGCCTCTGCTGGTGAGCCAGGTAATTTTAATAAAGAGAAAACTCCCCGATCGTAACTTCTGGGCAGCCTGCCGGCTTCGCCCCCCCTCGCCCGCTGGTCCTCCGCCAGCTGGGTGTCCGGCGGAGTCCGAGAAACTTTTTTTTTTAAGGAAAAAAAAATGCTTATACATGACATGTCTTTCGATTCATAATTACGATTGCTGGTTAAGCGGGCTGGAATTACATTTCACTTCTGTCTGCCGCTCTCAGATCAAATTTAAAATATCCCCGTGTCTTCATCAAAGAAAGTTTTCTCATTTACAGTTCCACTGTTAACCCAGGGTCGGTACCAATTCCCTAAGTAGAGCCACTACGTAGCCATTAATTAATAGCATTTTGAACCAGAAACATTTTTAACCTTGAAAAAGCAAAGAATCCTCTCATGGTTGAAATTGAAACTTAAAATCCTTTGAGTAACGATTTAACTATTCAAGCAACGAAAGAAAAATGCATGTTTAAACTGCATTAACCTGTCACATGCATACAAACAAATTTCCACGCTGAAATATAAATTATAGACTAGCAGCGAGATAAACACATTAAAATGGACTCCCACAATTTTAATAATAGAAAGTCACGTTTCCAATTAGGCAACATCTTTTATTTTTCTGTTGACAAAAATTAAAAATAAGGAAACGCAGCAAATTATATAGATTGCTCTTACGGTGTTTGTGATTGTGGAGGTTTTTCTTTTTATATAATCAGATATCTGTGTATATATATGTTTACATTTCTTCACTGCTTTCATTTTTTTCCTCCTTTGATTTTTAAAAAATTAAAATAAAAACACACAAAAAAGCAAACAGGATAATTTCTAAAAACGGTCACAGTATGGTTTTTGATGTATACAAGCTTTACTTATATATTATTGAATTATGTGCAGTTTGTAATTCTTTAGTACTTTTTCTTTTGAAAATTAAAAATGCATGTACCTCCAGAGTAACATACATTAATTCCTAGAATAATCAAATGTGAAATATTTGTCATATTTGCTTCAGGTTTTTTATTTGTATCAAAGATTCCAGAGAGAGTTGACTGTCACCTAGTTTCTCTCCCCAGTTTCATTCACCTTTCTCCCGCCTTGCCTAGGTAATCAGTATCATAAAGTGTGTATTCTTCTAGCACTGTCATGATACTTTATTACCTAATTACCAATATTTGCATGCTTATATATTTTAAATTTTCTTGATAAATGATACATTTAGTGTACATATCATTTTGCAACTTACTTTTTCCCCTCAATATGATTTTGAGAACTATTCATGTTGATACTTCTAGAATCTACTTTATTCATTTCAGTAGTTTTATGACCTTGTCAGCTTTGTTATTTTTATGGAGATTCCATTCTAAACCAGATAATTATTATAAAGCTGCTTGCCTCAAAATTTTAGACAATTAACTCTCAATCTACACATATTAAAATTCTATGAGATAGAATTCTTAACTAGCTGTTTTTCTTTTAATATTATTATTTAGAAAAAAGTCTAAAGCTATCTTAAAATGCAGAGAGAATATTACAGGCACCCATGTACCTGTCTCATGTGACTGGTAAATGTCAGCATTTTGCCATATCTGCTTCAGGTGAATTTTTAAAAAATTGAATTACTGAACATTTCTGATAAAACTGAAGTCCCTTTGTACTCCTCCCCCAAACCATTTTCCACCCTTTTCTCCAAAGGCAAACACTATCATGAATTTCCAATCTAGGCTTTATGCTTCTACTACATGTGAACCTGCACAGATACAGACTCTTGCTTTGATTTTTAAAATGCACATGTGTGGTGTTAGACTATGCATATTCTGTGACTTGTTTTTTTTCCCTTCATGGTACGTTTTCATTCTTTCTCTCCATGTTGATAAATATACATCTAGTTCATTCATTTTAATGGCTATATTGTGGGTCCATGCATATGAATGTGCTGTGTTTATTTTTTCCCCTATGGATGAATATTTAAGCTGCTGCCAATATTTTGGTATTAAGGGCAATGCCGATATGAACATATGTGTACGTGTGTCCCTCGCACACATGTGAGAATTTCTCTGTCTACCTGCATTGGGAATTGCTAGGTGACACGCAGATTTTCAGTTTCATTAGACACTGCCGAATGGGTCTCCAGTTTACACACCCGTCAGCAGTGTGTGAGAGTTCTTGTTTTCCTCACATGACCTTTAATACTTTCTAGATTCAGACTTTTCTTATTTTGGACAATTTGATTTTTTTTAAAAACCCAATATCTCATTGTTTATTTGAATTTCCCTCACTGCTAATGAGGTTGAGTATTTCTTTATGGATTTATTGGATATTAAGTGTTCTGAGTCTGTGGTTTATTTTTTCACAGTTCTCATTCATTTTTCCAGTGGGCTGTGTACGTTGTCATCTTTTCCCCTCTTGATGTGTAGGAATTCATACATATAGGCATTATATTGTCTCATTCCATGGCTCCTCTTTTAACTGCTTTTGATAACTTTTCTACTACAGAAAATTTTAAACGTAGGTATTTAGTCACTGATCTTTATAGTTTGTGTCATTTGTGTCCTATTAAAGGCACCTCTCTATACCTGATGCTACAAAGATAGCCTCCTGTGTTTTTTTCCTTAATGTTTTAAAGTTTTGTTTTCCACACTTGTAAAGTTGATCCATCCAGGACTTACTTCTTTGAACAGTGTAAAGTAGGAATTTAATTTTACTCTTCCTTCCCCTGTATGGAAAATCTGTTGTCCTGACCTGACTTACTAAACAGTTTTTCATTCCCTTCATTAATGTGTAATGCCCCTGTGATTATTTTTTAATTTTATTGGAGTATACAGTGATTTACAATATTGTGTTAATTTCAGGTGTACCGCAAAGTGATGCAGTTATACATATACCCATTCTTTTTAAAATTCTTTTCCCATATAGGTTAATAAAGAATATTGAGTAGCTCCCTGTGCTATGAAGTAGGTCCTTGTTGGTTATCTGTTTCACATATAACCAGTATGTATATGTAAATCCCAATCTCCTAATTTATCCCCCCCCCAATGTTTCCCCTTTGGTAACCATAAGTTTGTTTTTGAAATCTGCGAGTCTGTTTCTGTTTGCCACTGATTTTAAATTAAATTTCCATATATTCACAAATATATTCCTGCTTTGTCCTCTTCTCTGTCAGGCCAATTCTGAGCCAATACCACACTGTTTTAATTATTGTGGCTTTATAATAAGTCTATGGGTAGAAGGGCATTTCCCCAATTTGTTCATTTAAAAAATTATACCAACCATTTTTGGACTTCTGCTCTTCCATACTAAGTTTAGCACCAGTTTGTCAACTTCCAATGAAAAACTTTTTTTTTTTTTGTATTTTGCTGAGTTAAATTTGTAGGTTTACTTGGGGAGATATGACAGCTTTTTTATAAAATAGTCATCCAGTATATTAATATTATTTTGATTTCTTCATATCCTTCCATAACATTTTATAATTTGCATATAAAACTCTTGTACCCTCTTTGCTAGATTTATTCCTAGGTACCTGACAACTTTTGTTGCTGTTTTAAGTGGGATCCTTTAAAAATTTTTTAATTGGTACATGCTGCTGTTTAGAATTGTTACTGATCTGGGAATAATCCTGTTTTAGCAAATATGCTGAACTTTCTTATTAGTTAATTTGCAGAGTCTCTTGTATTTTCATGTAGCTAATATTATCTTTAACTAATACTCTTGATACTTTCCCCTTTTCTTATATCATTGGATGGGCTGGGACCTCCAATATAACATCAACTAGCAAGAGTGAGAGCAAGCATTGTTTTCCTATTTCTATCTCATTGAGAATGTTTCTAAAATGTCATCATTATTTATGATAACAGCTGTTAGTTTTTATTAGAAACTTTTTATCAGGTTAGGAAGTCCCCTTCTATCCCAGTTGAGTTCAAAGTGGGAATATTTTAAAACCATGAAAGAATATTGGCTTTTATTAAGTGCTTTTTTTCTGGGCACTGATAAAATGATCAGTTTTCTTTGATGATTATCAGTTTTGCCTTTGATATGTTAAAGTAATGGGTCATTTTGATAGGTCACTTTTCCTAATGTGGATTTATCTTTGCATTCTTTGACATAAACTTTGTTTTGCCACAATGTGCTATTTTTTAAAATACATTGCTTCATGCAATTGGTAAATGCTTTTTAATTTTAGCATGTGTGTTCATAAGTGATACTGGCTTCTAATTTTCTTTTCTTGTGCTACCTTTCTTTGTCTATGTTTATATCACCCTCATAACATGCACTTGGAAATTTCCCTTCTTCTATTTTCTGTAACAGTTTGGGATGAGACAGGTATTATTTGTTCTTTGAATATATGGTAAATCTCATCTGTGAAACTATCATATTTTGAAAACTCAGTTCATTTTTTCCCATGATTATTAGTTTATTTGGATTTTTTATTTCTTTTTGAGTCAACTTAGACTTTTGAGTTTAATGTGTTACTCCTTTAAAAAAAAGTTATCAAGTTAAATAATCAACACATTAATTTCCAGTGTTTCTTATTTTCTAAAATATAACTGAGGGCTATAAGTTCCCCTTGAAGAGAAATTTCCCTTGTTTTATCTGTATTCCACAAGTTTTCAAAATTGTACTTTCATTGTTATTCAGTTCTGTGTTATAATTCCACTCTGATTTCTTAGATGCTAAATTTTCAGAAGGGTGCTTTTTGTGGATGGGAGACTTCCTCCCAACAGTATAGAAAAAGTAATCTTTACTTTTGTGTAGGTGATCACCTGCGGGAAGCTCTTTCTGGGAAAAAAGGGAGGTGTCTCTGTGTGTAAGGTAGGTATTTGTTTATGTGTTTATTAATTTGTGGATGTGGTGCTGATGTTGCAGATTGTCGAGATGATCCTCTTGAATTTTGGAAAAGCAGCGCAAATGAGGGGCTTGAGGCTGGGGTGCTACCAGTGACTTGGACGTTGCTGAAGGTGGTCTTCCAGTTCAGTGGAAGACACTCGGTCTCTAACTGCTGAGAAGGACCTCCTGGGAGGTTTCTCTGAGAAGAGGCAGAACTGGAGGAAACTGTAGGGAAGAGATGCCTTGTACGTAGGGTGTTTCTTTGGGAAAGGAGGGTAGCTTCCTTGTTGTTTATTGTTATTTCTTGGGATTGAGGGAGTCACTGGATGAGGGACAGGACTTCAGTTGTTGATGTTGATGAGAAGACCTAGGTCTCTATCACTTCAGCTGATCTGTAACCAGTGCATATTGTGTAACCTCTTAGGAATTGGCTCTGGAAGTGTAATGGGGGATTATTTGAAATGGAAAGTAGAATAAGGGTAATTTCTCAATGTAGTGATTACTGTGGCTTGAAGTAAACAGTACAGGAGTATCTCTCCTGAGCTTATTCAGAAGCCTCTAGCAGCAACATCAAAGAGATGTTCCTGAAGGCCTGGAGAGGCTGACCTCTTCACCCCCTTGGTCACAGGTAGTTCAGAGGAGGCACATAGTAGGCATTCTATAAATATATATAGGGAATAAATAAAGAGGACTATATAAACTGACAGAGTAGTATCACTATTCATTTGTGATTACCCATCTCAAATAGATGCTCAACAAACCTAGAAGTATTGCAAGTCCACTTGCATCTGTGCCAGTCTCTCCTCCCCACCTTTTGGCAAAGGCCATCCCATTCTCATGAGTTCTAGGCCCGTTACTTCTTGCTTTCTTGGGGTCCACAATCCATAACATCACTCCTCTCCCTCCATCATCATCTCTCTCTTCTACTCTACAGAATAATTTGAATCAACATTCAATAGTGAACTAGTATCTCCAGTTAAAAAAAATAAACTCCCCCCTTGACTCTCCATCTCCTCTAGCTGTTGTCACATAGCCATATCCCCCTTTAAAACTAAATTTCCCAAAGACGGATATCTTATATATTCTCTGTCACCATTTCTGTATCCTCATGGATTATTAAAATTACTTCAATATTTAGCCCTTACTTTGCTACAGAAAAAGATCACCATCGATGAACAACAGTGGGAATGTATTTAATGCCACTGAACTGTACACCTGAAAATGATTTGAAGTGGTAAATTTTATGTTATATTATTTTACCACAATAAAAAATCTTTCTCAAAAATAAAGAAAAAAAGATCAACATTGATGTCCACGTTGCTAAATCCAATCTTCCAATTAATAGGACTCTCAGAGCAGCTGAGTAATCCTTGATACATTCTCTCCTTTTTCGATTTCGGTGATATTCTTCCGACTTTCTAATTGTTCCTTTTCAGTATTACTTGTTCATTTATCTTCCTTTACCAAAGCTTCAAAGTTTAGAGTTCTACAGAATTCTATATAGGGCCCTTTTCTCACAATTCTACCCCTTCTCTCTAGGTAATTTTGAACATTTGCCATGACTTAGGTACACCTGTATACCAGTAATTTCTGAAATTATAATCTTTACCCTCTCTACGTTTTCCAGCTATGTCAGGTAGTTCTACATCCTGATGACTACTTGATAACTCCCCACCCCTCCTGCGATGTCTCATAGATACTGTGAACTTATTATATTCAGAACTGAATTCTTTGTTGTTAACCCCAGATCTAATCTTTCCATATTCTTCCTTGTCTCAGCAAACAGCACTTTCATACATCCTGTTCCTCAAACCAAGAAACTGGGTGTCATTCTCGACACTTCCTTCTCCATCAGCCCCTGCATGTAATTCATCTTTGAATTAGTGTTTGGTTAATTCTGCCTTCAAGCTATATCTTGACCATTCACTTTTCTATTTCCCTTGCCAATAGCCTAATCCAAACCACCATCATCTTTTGTTTAAGCTGCTGTAATAGTGTAACATCTCAATGGGCTCTGGACATTAGGACAGCTTTGGGGGAGCCTCCATTCTGCCAACACAAGGAAGTGAAGCGAAAGAGATGGTAAGAGCAATGGTAAGAGTTAAATGAGTTCAGGGATCTGAGTGGGTGGGAGGCAGATCATGTAGGATCCTGAAAACCAATGTGAAGAGTGATGTGGCAAGTTTGAGGGAGGATTTTGAGCAGTGACATGATCTGAATTACTTTTTAGAGGTTCACCCTGATTGCTCTGTGGAGGATAGACTAGAGTGTGGGCAAGACTGGAAGCAGGTGACAAGTTAGCCACTGCAGAAATCCAAGCAAAAGATGCTGGTGCTTTAGACCAGAGTGGTGGCAGTGAAGGTGGTGAGATGTAGTCAGAGTCTGGATGTCTGTGAGTGAGGGGGGTCTCCTTGCTGATGTGTTGGACAGAGGGTAGAGAGAAGGTGAGGACTCAGAAGTGACTAAGATTTCAGCCCAGCAATTGGAAGAATATATATATATATATATATACATATATATATGTATATATATATATATTGGCTGCACTCTCAGCATGTGGAAGTTCCCTGGCCAGGGGTCGAACCTGTGCTTCAGCAGTGACAACACTGGATCCTTAATTCACTGCACCACAAGAGAACTCTAGGCAAATGTACTTTTTATTTTGAGATGAGGAAGACTTGAGAAGAAGGGGGAAGTGGGAGTTTGGTTTTTTGGAGACTTTGAGGTGCCTTGTAGACAAGGTGGAGATGCTGAATAGGCATTTGGATCTATCAGTCTGATGCTTTTGCAGTTTGCAGTTTGGCTTGCATCCCTGGCTGAGCAACAGGATAAAAGTTTTTTTTTATTTTTTTTATTTATTTATTTTTTTAAAGGGCTGTATAGGAGTTTCTGCTGTGGTGCAATGGGATGGGTGGCATCTTGGGAGTGCTGGGACACAGGTTCGATCCCTGGCCAGGCACAGTGTGTTAAGGATCTGGCATTGCCACAGCTGTAGACTGGGTGGCGACTGAGGCTCAGCTCTGATCCCTGGCCTGGGACACCATATGCCGTGGGGTGGCCAAAAAAAGAAAGAAAAAAGTCCTGTAATATTTTTATATGTATGTTCCTGGATGACAGAAATTCTAACTCTTGGTGATGTTTCCCAAATGCCATATGTAATTATTCATTTAATAATTTTTAGTATAAGGATAATGACATTAAATATTTTAAAACTAATAGTTTATGTTAAACTCTAAACATTGAATACTCTGTATTTGATATGATCTGATAATTTAAATCTAATGTTTTTGATTCAATTTCACTTCTTAATAAAACCTCTATGTTCTGTCTGGGCTGTCAGTTTCTTTTAGATCCAGCTGAAATTCTTTCATGTTACATTCAGGCTCATGTTAATTTACAAGCCTAAGCTAAGCATATATGACCTTATGAAAAACAGGTGAGCCTTTATTTGACTAATTTCAAATACATTTCAGGGCCTGTACTGTTGTGAGCTTTAAAAAATAACCATTAACAGGAGGAGTTAGCACCTAGTAAATAATCAGTAAATATTTTTACATAATGAGACTGAGAGCAAAGGCCTGAGTGAAGTGTATATATTAAAACAGAAAAAAGTGGATAATAGAAGGTTCTGTAGTATAATGACCCAATAGTTCAGCAATATGTGTGTAGTCTGACATATCAGATTGAAATCCCAGCACAAAATGTAGAACCCCCCTCCTTTCATATGGAGGAATATAAGTTGGTGCAGCAATTTGACAGCAATTTGTAAAGATGATATCACATACCCCGTGACTTACAGATTTCATGCCTTGGTATAGATTTTAGAGAAACTCTTGTCTTTGGCTCTAGGAGACAGCCACAGATACGTTCAGTGCAACATTTGTTGCACATTTTTGAAGCAATCTAGATAGTCATAAAAATGCAAGGCAGTACTATACAGTAGTAAAAATAAATGATGAGTGAAAACCAGCTCGATCATGGATAATGTTTTATGCTCAGTAAACAGGGAAGAAAAAAAATCCCCCAATTTTAGAAGATTTTGTCTAATATAGCATTTACATGAAGGTTAAGTACATGGGAATTATTACTAAATTAGCACGTTATAGCTGTTAATAGCACAAACTCTGCAGCCAGGCTGCCAAGTTCTGGTGCCCTCACTTAGCTGGTCACCAGCCAAGTGACCTTGATTAAGTTACTTCTCACTTATAAAAAGGAGATGATAATAGTACCTACTTCATTGGGTTGTAGTGACAACTAGTTAATATATGTCATGTAATCAGATTACCAATAGGCAGGTAGTAAGCATTATATTGGTTATTAATTTTTGTTTATCTATACATTATTCATCATATATATCCATATATTAAAAATAAAATCCATTAGTCTATAAACTATAAAAATTTAGGTCACCTTGCTTACAGTAGAAAATTGACAGAACACTGTATGCCAGCTATGATGAAAAAAATAAAAATTGTTACAAAAGAAAAAAAAGAAAAAAAAATTTGGAGCAGTAGTTATCTCTGGTGTGGAAGGAAAGGGAATGAGATTTCAATGGATTCTTTAGTGTTTTATTTATTTTTTAAAAACCTGAACCAAATAAGACAAAATGGTAAGATCTGCCAATATGGATGGTGAGTACACTCCTGTTTGCTGTATTATTTATTCTCTATACTTTCCTGTGTACATGAAATATTTTATTTAAAAAAATCCCAGTACAGAGGCTGGAACATTACATGCACAAAAACTACTTGCTGAATGAATGAGTGATTAAGAAGTGGCCTGGGTTGGGGAAGCAGTCCTTGAAACATCCAGTGGGACTCCCCTTTTATTTACTTTCTGGTCCCTGAGGAGGAGAGCAGTGGGGTATGTGGCCATTAGGAGGAAAGCTTCTCTTCAGCAACAGTGGATTCAGGGAGACAATAGAGCAAAGCTCTCAAGGTTCTGAGGGAAAATTATTTTGAACTTAGAATTCTATACCCAGGTGAACCCATCGTTCAGGTTAGCAAAATAAAAACACTTTCAGACATGTAAGGGTTCAGAAAATATACCACTCAAGCACCCTCTCTGGAAGGATAACTAAACAGTGTCTTTCAGGGAAAATGAAAAATGAATCAAAGAGGAAGGTATGAGGAAAATCAATCTGATGACAAAATATAGCAAACCTTGCGGCGAAATTTAAAATCACTCTTGTTTGAGAAGAGTGAAGAAAGAGAGAGAGAACAATATGGAATTAAAATCCCTAATGATCTTTCCTTGGGAGGTAGCAGGGGAAAAGGAGAAAAGCAAAAGCATGAAGAGGTTCTCGACTTGTTCAGAGAGAAGCTAGTTATATTCAGAAATTGAAGATATTGATTTTATAAAACAAGTTTAAGTATACACTTAAAAAAAACAGAGTAACCACTGGAAAAATTGAAGTAGGATCTGTAACTTTCTAGCCATTAAAAGAAAAAAAAGTAAATAGGAAGACATCATTGTTTCAGCAAAAAGGGAAGTGAGAAAAAAAGAGAAACAATAGCAAAGTATGGTAAACAGAAGACACAAAAGAAGATGCAAAAATTAGTCCAAAGTGTTGGTAATCACAATGCGAATGGATTCAGTAATGCTGTGAAAAGACAGAGTTCCTCAAATTGGAAAAGAAAGAAAGAAAAAAGACCCCAAACCCTAAAAGCTATATGCTGCATACCTAAAATACCTAAAACAAAATTACCCAGGAATTTAGAATTAAGTAACAGAACAGTGCATCAAAGAAAACAAAATTAACATTTCACGTAGAAAAAAATAAAAATATGAGAGACTCAGTTGTTAAGATGCTTTCTACTCAAGAGATAATGGGGAGATATACATATTTTTAAGCTTACATGGAATATTCACAAAGAAAATTTCAGTAGATTCAAAAAAGTAGAAATCATTCAAGCCTGCATTCACTGACCACAAGCATGAAATTATTAACAACAACGACAACAAAATAGTAAAAATGACAGACAAAAAAAAATCTATCCTCTCGAAAATGAGGAAGCACACTTCTAATTAACTTGGATTAAAGAGGAATTAAAATTGAAATTACAAACTACTTGGAAGTGAAGAAATAAGCATATTACTTTTTAAGATCTGTGAGTGCTGCCAAAGTGGTCCAAATGGAAAGATTTACAGCTTCAAGTGCTTGTAGAAAAAAGAAATTGTGAAAATAAACAAACTAAGCATTTGACTCAAGAGTTAGAAAAAGAACAGGGAAAAAATGCACCCAAAGAAATGAAGCAAAAGAGAATAAGAATAAAAATAGAGATTAATGAAATTTTGAAATAATTGGGCTTCATTACTAAAACCAATTACTGTTGTTTATGAAGACCAAAAAGGAAATAAATTCTTGGTGAATCGAGTAAGGGGAAAAAGAGATGTAAATATTGTAAGGCACCTGAAATATGGAAAAAGCGGAATGATTGCTATGATTGTATAACTTTAAATAAATGCAATTAAAAGTTAAGATGCAATGTTTGATCTGTAAATGTACAGACTGCCAAAGTTGGTACAACAGGAAGGAGAGAATCTTATGGACCATCATCTAAAATAAATGGCAAAATAATTGAAAACCTACCACCTTCCCCTGCAAAAAAGCACCAGACCCAAGTAGTTTTGCAGTCTAAAGCTACCAAAATGAAGGAACAGATATTTCCCATATTGTATTTATGTGGTTCTAGTCCATAAAACAGATTGGAAGCTTTCCTATCTAAGAGGTAGATATTACCATAGTTCTGAAATCAAATGAACATAGGACTAAAAAAAAAAAAAAAAAAAGTTAACCTTACTTATAAATACATTTCTTCTTCTTTTTTTTTTTTTTTTTTTTTTGTCTTTTTGCCATTTCTTGGACTGCTCCCGCGGCATATGGAGGTTCCCAGGCTAGGGGTTGAATCGGAGCTGTAGCTGCCAGCCTACACCACAGCCACAGCAACACGGGATCCGAGCCGCGTCTGCAACCTACACCACAGCTCACGGCAACGCTGGATCATTAATCCTCTGATCAAGGGCAGGGATCGAACCCGCAACCTCATGGTTCCTAGTCGGATTCGTTAACCACTGCACCATGATGGGAACTCCATAAATACATTTCTAAGTAAGTTGTTAGTATTTCAAATCTAGCAGGGTATTAAGAGAATACTACATCATGACCAAATTGAGCTTATCCCAAGGGAGGAAGAGTAGTTTAGAAAGTAAAAAATATTAATAGAGTTCATTGTATTTGCTGAAGAGAAGAAAAGATGATTATCTCAACAGATGCCTTTCCCCCCCCCAAAAAAAAAGAGACTAGTTGATAAAATGCAATACACATTCCTGGTTTAAAAAGGTAGTATTAGTAAACAGGTCATAGAAGAAGGTGGCCTACATTTGAAAACCTATCTCCATGTCTCGTGAGCTACAGTGGGAACTCCTATGATAATTCTCAGCAGAGCTCTCTGACATCAGACTTGGGCATATTTTTTGAATGTGTCTCCACAGGCAAGGACAAAAAAAAAAGCATAAATACAAAAATGGGACTACATTGAACTAAAAAGCTTTGCACAGTGAAGGAAACAACTAATAAAATGGAAAGGCAATCTACTGAATGGGAGAGGGTATTTGCAAAAACAATGTATCCAATAAAGGGTTGATTAAAAAAACCAAAATGTACCTTGACCAAAAACTACAACAAACATAATGCTTAACTCATGAAATACTGGAAGTATTCCCATTAAAATGGGGAAGAGCACAGTGTAGCCCCTGCCACTGCCATTTAGCGTTGAACTGGATGTCCCTGTTCAGTGCAGTAATGAAGAAAAGGAAGGGGGCAAGAAATAAGATGTATAAATGTTGGAAAGGAAAATACAGAACTGTCATTTTTGGTAAATATTTCTATCTACCTGGAAAAATCCAAGAAAAGTATCAGAAACTTTAGAATAGTAAGATATTGGTAGGGTAACTATATAAAGATCTTCATGTAGGAAAGTATACAAGAGAATTGAAGTTCACAAATCAAGCCCTGAAAAATGGAGAAATACATCTGTTTCTTATCAGAAAAGTTCAGTGCTATAAAATAATTATTCCCCCCAATTTATAAATTTAATGCTGTCTCAAACAATATATCAACAGGTTTCTGTTTGGAATTTGGCAAGCTGATTCACATTCATCTGAAGAGTGAAATGGCAAGAATAACATTTTTCTAGCAGATATTAAAACATATCATCAAGTTTAGTAATTGATTCAGTGTAGATTAGCATAGAAATAGACCAGTAAATTGATGGAACAAAAGAGATGGTCCAGACACAGAGCTATTTATCAGAGTTCAATGTATGAAAAAAGTGACATTTCGAATGAGTGGGGAAATGATAGATGGTTTTATAAAGGATTTCAACAATTAGTTAATCATTTGGGGAAGAATAAGGTCCAATCACTTCCACATACAATATAAAAAGTAACTTCCAGGTGGATTAGAGATATAAGCATAAAAATAAAATTAAAATTACTGGGATAATAATCTCAATAGATGTAGACTAAGCACTTGATAAAATTCAAAATCCATTCATTATTAAAAAAAAAAAACTCTTAAAAAACTAGCAATAGAAAAGAATGTCCTTAATTTGATAAAGGGCATCTACAAAAAAAAAAAAAAAAAAAAAGTCTACATTGTACTTAATGCTGAAAGACCAAATGATTTTCCTGAGATTGGAAACGAGCCAAGAATGCTCACATTCTTAATTCTATTCAGCATTATACTGGAGGATTTAGCTAGGGCAATAAGACAAGGAAAGGCATACAGCTTGGAAAAGAAGAAATAAAACTGTCTATTTTCAGACATAATTGTGTATTTTGAAAATTCCAAGGAATCTATCAAAAAGTTACTAGAACTAATGAGTAATTTTAGTAAGGTTGCAGGATATAAAAATCAATAGTATTTCTAGATATTAACAATGAACAAGTAAAAATAAAAAATTTTAAAGTATTTACCACCAAAAAATTACCATTTTAGTACTCCCCCAAAATGAAATATTTAGTATACATTAAACACAATATGTATTTTCTGTACATTTAAAACTATAAAATGCTGATGTAAGACAGCAAATACTTACATAAATAGACTTTACTCTCTCCATGAATTGGGGGGGGGGGCTCAATATTGGAAAGGTGTTTATTCTGTCAAAACTGATGTATAGGTTCAACGCAACCCTAATCAAAATCCCAGTAGGATTTTTATTTTTGTTAGCTCTCATACCTAAAATTGATAGAGAAAGACAAAGGAACTAAAATAACCAACACAATTTTGGTAAAGAAGAACAAAGTCAGAGCCCTCATACTATCTGCTTTCAAGAGTTATTATAAAACTACCATGATGGGGAGAATGTGGTACCGGTGAAAAGAGAGGCACAGGGTTAACGGAATGGAAGAGCGATTCAAGAAATAGATCAAACTGGCCAGTCGGGTTTTTCACAGAGGTACAAACACAATTCAGTGAGAAAGAATAGTATTTTCAATGGCTGGTGCTCAAACAATTCAAAGTTTATATGTAAAAACTGAACTTCAATCCAGACTTTTCACCTTATACAAAATTAACTAAAAATGGATCATAGACACAAATGTAAAATTCAATACCAAAATCTTTGTGAATTTGGGTTAGGCAAAGATTTCTTAGATACAATATCAAAAGCATAAGCCATGAGAAAAAAATTAGACCTCATCAAAATTAAAAACTTGTCGGTAGAAGACACTATTAAAAATGAGCAAACAAGCCGCAGACTGGGAGAAGTATCTGCATACTACGTTATCTGACAAAGGGCTTGTGTTGAAAAAATATAAAGAACTTTTAAAATTCAATGCTAAAAAATAAGTAACCCAATTTTTAAAATAGGCAAAAGACTTAAGGAGACACTTCACAAAAGAAGATATCTGGATGGCAAAGAAATATGCCAAAAGATGTTCAACATCATTAGTTGTTAGGGAAATGCAAATTAAAACCACTATACACTTATTAGAATTAAAAAAACCAAACAAACCTGACAACACTAAGTGCAGAGCAACTGGAACTCTCATACATTGCAGGTGGACATACAAAATAGCTCAGTCACTTTGGAAGACAGTTTGCTAGCTTAAAGAGTTAAGCATACACTTACCATATGATCCAGCAATCCCTCTCCTGGTATTTACCTCAAAACCTTTATGTGAATGTTCATAATGGTTTTATTCCTAATAGCCCAAACCCATAAACCACCCAGATACCCTTTGGCTGGTGAGCATATCAGACTGGTGCAGTTGGCTCCCTGTATCCATGGGTTCTGCCTCTGCAGATTTAACCAACTGAGGATCAAAAATATTTGAGAAAAAAAATTCCGGAAAGTTTCAAACAATAAAACTTGAATTGCCACATGCTGGCACCTATTTACATCATAGTTGATGGGTAATCTAGAGATTATTTAAAGTATAGTGGGGGGTGTTCATTGGTTATATGCAAATACTATACCATTTTACATAAGGTTTTGGAGCATTCCTGGGTTTTGATGTTGGGGATGGCCTTGGAACCAATCCCTTACTGTTACCGAGGGATGACTGTATTTCCATACAATAGAATAAATGGAACAAACAGCTGATACTCACAGCATGGATGAATTCCACGTGCATTATGCTAACTGAAAGAAGTCAGGTTAGAGGCTGAATACTATATTACTCCACTCATATGAGAAATCCTTGAAAACAAATCCATTATTGCCATGGGTTGGGTGTGGGAAGAAAGGAATGAATGAATTGGGGGTGTATAGAACTTGTTTCATATCTTTTTGTTTCTGGTGGTGCTTAGTTGGCAGTATGAATTTGTTGAGACTTTGATACAGTAGGGAAGGACGCTTTGAAGAAAAAGCGTCACAGATGTGATTAGTATAAAACAATAATCTTTTACAGGACAAACACCACCATAAACACATTTAAAAATCAGGCCACAGACTCAGAGAATATATATTTTCAGTATATATAACAGACCAAAGATTAATATCTACAAGTTAATATGAAAAAAGGTAAATAATATCACAGACAGATGGACAAAGTACTTGATGTACAGGATAAAGCACAGGGAGTTCACAGAAAGAACCAAACGGTCAATAAACATGAAAAGATTCACACCTCGTTGTCACTCAGTGAGCTATGAGTTAAAGCGATATGATAATAGCATTTTCAGGCATCAGATAAGCAGATCTTTTAAAGACTGTTAAAACCTACCATTAATAAGGATGTGAGGCTACAAATGGAGTTTTTAAGCGTGTATAGTGATACACTTGGAAAGATGATTTTGTCATAGCTACCAAAAACTTAAATGTGCATATTTTTGACTCAGTAATTACACTTCTAGGTATTAATACTACAGTAGTACTTCTACATGTGTACAAAGATGTACATAAAGGAATTTTTAAATTTAGAACCTTGTTTGTAGTAGCGAAAAATAGGAACAAATCTGTATGTCTATAGGCAGAGTGGTTAAATAAATGCATTTAGTCCATATAATGAACTGTTATGACAAATGACACACATACAAATACTGATGTAGCACTGTAGATTTATTTACAAAGAAATGCATTATTAAATGGAGAAAACAAGTAGTAATCAATGTATATTTATCCTATTTGTGTTTTTTAAAAATCTACAAATCTGTATGTACACACACAACACACACACACACACACACACACACACACAGAAAGGTCTGGAGAAATACACATTAAAATCAGGGCAGTGGTTCTCTGTGAGGAGAACAGTGGAGTTGGAGGAACTCTTCACTTTACATTCTTTGGTCTTATTTGAACTTTTAAAATGCAAATGTATGTATGTTTTACTTGTATTTTTTTAAATTAAGGAAACAAAGAGGTATAATTCAAATAAATATAGCAGGTATTTTAAATTCAGTAAGCCCAAGTAGAAAACACAAAGGTATGTAGTTTACAAATCATGCGTGGGAGAAAAAGGTAAACTTGTTAGATACAGTGAGACAGAAAAAAAAGAACGAACCCAGAAGCAATAAAAATAAAAATCATTAAATAAATTGACAGAACAAAGACCAGGTAAACCTATTGTTGTGATAGATGTGAGTTGCTTTAAGATCTCTATCCAAAGACAAAAGACTCTCAGATTAATTGGAGAAAGAAGAAATTTAGCCATAAGCTGTTTATAAAATGAATATATCCGATAGCTATCATATATAAATATATACATACGTAAACACAAAGTGAAAATGACAGGGAAAGTTGAGAAGTAATGGGACGGGCAGAAATATCAGAGACAGATGTAACTGAAGGGAACACAAACATACATGCTAAGATTAAAATCATACAAAATAGGATTCAGGACCAGAATATTAAATGGAACAACTAAAATTAATTTTATACTGATTAATGACAGAATGCACTATGAAAGCAATACAGCCAAGAATGCAAATGCCTCCAGAGAACTGGCTAATTACATTATGATACCTATTCATTTACAATGAAACTCTACCTGGGCAATAATAAATTGCCTAGGTAGAAAAATATAGAGTGACTTGAAAATATGTTATAGTTCAATTGTGAAGGGCAAAGCCATACTCGGTGAATATTACATGAGCTCAATTTTGGTTTAAACTTTTAAAAGAGGAGGGGAAGGACAGGAAGGATCACAGAGTCAGGGCTGTCCCTTGCAGGTGTGGTATGGAGGAGGGCACACAGACTGGGAAGCAGTCCTAAAACAGGACACTTGACAACACGCAAGGACATAATCCTGGGTCTTCAACCTAGGGGTTGCACAGCTCTATCTGTAAAGCAGCTTTGGCTGATATTTCTCTTCCCTTTGTTTCTCAACTTTCTCGCAGGGATACCTGGTGTTAGCTTGTAATCACTTTTCCTGACACTAGAATCTACCACAGTGAGCCATCACTCTTCCCCTGTGATTTATGTGATTTTAGTATTTGGCTCCATTATTGCCATTGTGGGATATCCCCTGAGAGGTGCCAAGATATTAGGAGTGCGTAGATTGACCTAGAAGCATTTGGGTGATCATGGGAAAGTACTACATCACAAGATGGCCGCATCCAACAAGGACAAAAGGACTGGATTCCTTTGAGGACAAATATCTGCATTAGTCCTGGAGATCCTGTTGGCAGGCTTATTCTTTCACCTCTTCACAGCTTCTCATGGGGATTGGGTTGTTATGGGGTTGGGAAGGGAATAAACTAGGGGAAAAATTTGAGAAAATGTTGCAATGGAAGGAATGACTCAATTGATAAAAGCCTAGTTCAGAGGGCACTCATTTGGACTAAGCTTGACGTGGTGCATTGCCTTTTCTGTGATGCTGGGCAGCATCATGAGGTTAGATGTCCCTAGGTCCTTCTGTGAATGACCCTTAAGCACTGGAATTTAAGAGGTGTCATATCAGAAGGGGCAGGGAAATCAAAGTTACTGGCAAGAGAGTGGTTGGGGAAGAAATTGAACACTGACTGATGTCTGCCCTCATAACCTCAGAGGAAATAAATCAGGGTTGACTTTGTGGAAACAAGGAAAAATTAATCTGCAACAGTGACAAAATTCCAGGGGCAGAGTTTAGAACTCTACTACTCTAGGGCACAGATGCAGGGTTAATTGGAATGAAATATTGCTACTTAGTGCATAAAGCAAAGAAATGACCAAATTTCAGTAGAGAGATTTGAATGAGACATAAAAGATACATAGACTGGAAATCTTTCCTTGGCTCTTTCACTAACTGTCTGTAACTTTGGGCAAGTCCCATAGACTGATGATCTTCAAAGTTAATCCTGTCCCAAAAGCACCTGGAGGGCTTATTAAAATACTGATGGCTTCTCTTCCCATCCCCAGCCTCTGACTCAGTAGATCAGGGATGGGTCTTAGAATTAGCTTTTTAAACCAAGTTCCCAGGTTGATGCTTCTGCTGGTTTGGGAACAACACTTGGAGAACCTCTGGCTTAGAATCCCAATGGTCAGGTTAATAAAGTGAGTGAATGGAAGATCTCAAAAGACCTTTTCTTAATTCTAAAATCCAAGGATTCATGTATTGAAGGACTTTCTGATACCAAGGTTGTTAAATAATGGACCCTTTTTAATATTTAAGTGGGAAAATCTCGTTGGCTGCTCAGGCAGTGACCTTGGAGGTTCTGTCCCCATCCCTGCCTCATATATCAAGTCTGATCCTTAATCTCCAGGCTTAATAGAGCCACAAATTAAGGGAGGGTATGAGGAAAATTATATACAATCTAGATTTTTCATAAAATTGGTTCAAGCCCCTTTCAACATCCTGGGGAAATACCACTGACCTCCCTAAAATTCATGTAAATCTTAGGGGCTCATGTCTCAGGATCACTTTTGGTTCTCAGCTCCTGTATCCACTGAGCTCGCACCTCCTGTGGCTGTTCCCTTCTTCTTACTGCACATGACCAGAATGTGGGTCTCTGCTCCCTTCCCTCATTCCTCAAATACCACTCCCAGGAGATGCGGGTGGAGCAGACGTCTGCTGTTTGGCCTGTCCAGCAGTCGCCCTCTTCCTGGTCACAGTACCCTGATCTGCTTTGGGGAGTTACCCCTCCCCTGATGGAAACAGATGCAGTGGGGCTTTGAGATGTCCTGCCAAGCCAGGCCAATCAGAAACTGGCTCCCGAACTTTGAATCTGGAGTGGAGTGGCTGTGGCTGACCTCAAGAGTAGCAGGCTAGCCAGATCACCACTGCTGCTTTCTGAGCTCAGATCTTTGATCTGCTCTATATCTTCAAATAAATCCTACTGTTTTGAAATTCACCACATTCTTGTATGGAAAGAAAAAGAAAAAAGCAAACTGGAGGTCTGGGTTCTGGAAGGAGTTTATATTACAGCAACACAAACAACTTAAAATGAAATATTTTTCAGCTTTGCTGATTGAAAAAAAAAAAAAAACAGTCTTTTGGCCACTCTGCCATAGGACTGCATCTCTGTCCACATTTCCTCATGGCCGTCAGTCACCTTACATGTTGTCCAACCTCTGTTTTCCTTCTGTACTCCTCTTCCCATCTTCTTTCCCCGCCCCAGCATTAATTTACTCACTGATGTCTCCCACAAAGCAGTGTAACTCTCTGTATTGCAGTCTCCCTACCAGCCATGCCCCTGGAGTGTCTCCCTCCACATCCAAGGCGATCAAAGGAGACAAGTGCCTCCTCAAGGGGGAACTTTGATACCTGCTGTTGAAATAATATATTTTTCCTTCCTTGCAACAAAGTGAATGCCTATATGTATCAGGTCTTATAAATGATAACATCATCTAATGCAACAGATAATTGTATCCTATTAATGCTAAAAGAGCCAATAAAAATAAATAATCAAAAGACTGATTTGTAAATGAAGGGAACGATCTATTAATTTTCATATTAGTAACCAACAAATGGATTGGAATAAGGGTTGTCAAACTATGACCCTTGGCATGTTTTTGTATAGCCCATGAGCTAAAAACTTGAAATGAAATTTTTAATGGATTGTAAAACAAAAATAAGAATATGGGACAGAAAACCTATATGGCCCACAGACCTAAAATAGGTAATTTATTGGTCCTTTACAAAAGAAGTTGGGTGACTTCGGGGTCAGAATCCTTTTATAAGAAGGTGGCTGAGATAGTATGCCCCACATCTGAGGCATCTGATCAGGGTTGGAGTATTTCATTTGGGGGTTATCTCTTTGGACCACAAAGACCCTTCTGCCTGTCATTTTGGGAAGTGGCTAATTCTATGGTTGAAAGCAAGAGGGGCAGGCTGGCCTGTGACTGCTGGACCCTATTGAGAAGTATGGAGAAGCCAGAGAGGTGTGGGTGCAGGAGGATGTGGAAGATGGGTCCACTGGCCTGCGTCGTCCTTGTCAGAGGCCACAGGAGCAGGGCATGCAGGGCACGAGGACTTCTAGGATGGAGAGAATGCATTTGCATGTGGGAGAAGTGGTCCTGGCAGTCTCAGGGGTATCCCTGAGCCCTGTGCGTTCAGTGGGAGAGGTGGCCGGGGGTGAGCAGTTGTGGGGACTCAGATTGGGGAACATTTGAAACTGGAAAATTCACAGCAGAACAGTTAACACAAGGTTAACTGGCTCTTAGACTAATGGATACCACCCCAGCTTCTCTAAAATTACATCACCTCCACCCTCTACTAGGTCCCTCTTGCTTGCTTTATTTTTCTCCTTGGTACTTATCACTGGCCAGCTATGATATTATTTAATTCACTCCTTAGTTATCATTTAGAATGTAAGCCCTACGAAGGCAGGGATTCTGAGGAGCTGTTTTGTTCACTGCTTTAACTACAGTATTCGTACTGCCTACCACATAGCACGTGCTTAATAAATACTTGTTGATTGAATTGAATGAACCCTGTCTCCTTAAGAATATTTATGGGGAGAGATGCCTGGAAAGTCTTAATTCCTGTTAATTTGGGCCGGAAGGGACTTAGAAGCTCTCCAAATTGAACACTAAAGGAAATGGATCTTTATTTTGCATCCTAAACTAATAAAGTTAAGCATATTAATTATCTAATACCAGCTCACCAGTACATTTTTTCCTTAGCAAAATGTTCACGTAGAACACTAGCTTACTGTCAGAAGCTTACTTAGGGTCATGAATCAGAATACAAGAACCAGCGTAATCACCATAGCTATGATTATCAAGCTCTAGTGTAGTCTCATGACCACATACCTGGGATGGGAACACACCTTCCCTGAGGATCAAAACACTTAACGGGGTCCTTCTCTGATGTAATAGCAGCTCCCACTTACCTAGTGCCTATACTATACCAGGCACAATTTGTTGACAATTTCTGTGCAATTTGTTGAATGAGGTTATGAGTAACAATGACAGTTGTGTGCATTTTCCGTGCACCAGATACCATGCTAAGCACTCTTCACATATTATCTCATTTAATCTTTGTAAGAATCCCAGCAGTAGGTCCTAATTACCGTCCCCATTTTGCATATGGAGCAACAGAGGCATGGAGAGGTTGAGTCACTTACTCAAGGTGACACAGATTAGCAGGTGGTGAAGCTGAGTGGGTTCTGGCAGCCACCTAGCCTCTCAGGGGCACTGCTGGACACTGCCTGAGAAGCTACTGCCCACTCCTGCCTTTCTATTTGCAAGTATCACCATCTCTGTGACACAGCAGCTCTGCAACTAAGTAGATCCCTCACCATTGTTCTTCTTTTTCTTCTTTCTTTTCTTTCTTTCTTTTTTTTTTTTTTAAACATCAAGCACTTTCCAGTCACACCTTCCTCTAGAAGCACCTCTGCCCACCTTGAATGGGCTTGTCTGTCCTTCAAGTCTCATCTGCAACAGTCTGTCACTATTTAAATCATAATTGTCCCTTGTAAAAGTGGCTGCACTTTCATTCTAAAAACAAGATGATATTTTAGGTGTATCAGGAGAGGCTTTCTATTGTAATTTTGTGTTTATAAATCTGAAAATGTTCTTATAAGCATATGACTTTTGTGTTTTTTAATCTTGGAATTTTAAGAAAATACTAGATTCTCTTAGAGTGGTATGTGGTTCAAGGGAGAATGTTAACCTTTTAGACAGTTTAAATGTATTTTTGCATGTCTTTAGAACTGAGCTGGCTAATTAGAGAGAAACGAGCCTATTCTCTTGCTGTGAAGGCAGGGCACAGACACAGGATACAACCTGATAACCAATAAACTGCTTTTGATCCGTGTCAGCCTGAATGGAACAGATATTAAGTACAATGAGTTTGGATAAGATGGGGTATCTTGGGACTCTCTAATCACAGAAGACACATTTCACTGTTAGGAATGGTTTAAATTCACTCTCCTTGGGTGGGCTCGATAATGCCTTCTGGAAGGTTTCTCAGATCTGAACAGCCTTATTTATTTGAAAAAAAGAAAATCCATTAGCTCCAAGAATAATCTCGGCGGTGATGTGGTTCTCTCTAGTGGTGCTAGAAGGAATTGCAAATATCTTTTTTTTTTTTTTTTTTTTAATATTTCTCTTATTTGTCCCCTTTGTCATTCAGTCAACAAACACTTATTGAGGACCTGCTGTTTAGTAGGTTCTGTATTAGTGATGAACAGATAAAAGACACAGTTTCATTCCTAAAAAGCTCACAAGGCTAGAAGAGAGAAGGCCAAAGAATTATGATATATTGTATCTACAAATAAAAATAACAATGTGAAGCCACCTAGCCCAGATCAGTAGAGATGGGATTAAATAAGACTTCCTGAAGGAGTAAAGACGCGGTCTGAGCTTTAATAAAATGAACCTTACATCTTCCTCTTTATTGTATCTATATATGTTTGTTGTAGTAAATGTAGGAAAAGCAGATGAGCTAAAAAAGAATTACTCATTATTCCATTACCCAGAGATAATCACTTTTTCCCCTATACATTTTGCTACATCTACTCCAAGGTCCTTTTTATGCATAATTTATTTTTAGCAGATTATACTCATAACATTTTGTAATCTGCTACATTGCAAATGTAATTGCTGTTTGCAATCTGCCATAAAAATGGATATATTTTGAAATTTTCCTTACTGTGTTTATTACTGAAATATTATCACTCTTTTTCAAAATAGTTGTTTTCCCATGTTATTTTTTTTTCTGATTTCTTTAGAATAATTTTTTTCAGTTTTTAAAAATCTCATTGGTATTTAGAGTGTAGGAAATACAGAGATATATTTGGGGAGAGTTTTTATCTTTTTTTTTTTTTTTTTTTTTGTCTTTTTGCTATTTCTTTGGGCCGCTCCCGCGGCATATGGAGGTTCCCAGGCTAGGGGTCGAATTGGAGCTGTAGCCATTGGCCTACACCAGAGCCACAGCAACGCAGGATCCGAGCCGTGTCTGCAACCTACACCACAGCTCACGGCAACGCCGGATCGTTAACCCACTAAGCAAGGGCAGGGACCGAACCCGCAACCTCCTGGTTCCTAGTCGGATTCGTTAACCACTGCGCCACGACGGGAACTCCAGTTTTTATCTTTATAATACTAAATTATGTCTTTCTGTCTAGAGAGATTACATCCATTTGTCTGAGTCTTCTTTTATGTTCCCTCAATTAAAGATTGTAATTTTCATCATTAGGTCTAGCACCTCAATTTAAAAGTCTATTTTAAATTTTATATTTTATAGCATTAGCATCTGGATCTTTCTCAACTCTTTATTTTTCTAAGTAATTATTATGGGCATAGAAATGCAGCTGATTTTTAAATATTATGCAGCCTTACTGATGTCTGAATTTTAATCTTTTTTTTTTTTTTTTTAGTTGATTGCTTTGAGTTTCCATATGGACAATAACAACACCTGAAATAATGACCACTTTACCACCACCTTCCCAGTAACTAATCCTCTTTCCTGTTTCTTATTGCACTGGGAGGAACATCCATAACTATATTCAATAAGATAGGGACCCTTGTCTGGCTTTTTACTTTATTCATTTTTTAAACAGAAGTATAATTGACTTCACAACACTCTGTTAGTTCCAGGTGCACAATATAGTAATTCGATATTTTTATACATTGCAAAATAATCACCATAAGTCTAGTTACCATCTGTCACCATACAAAGTTATTACAATATTGTTGACTGTATTCCCTGTGCTGTACATTTTATCCCTGTGACTCATTTATTTTGTAATTGGAAGTTTATACCTCTTAATCTCCCTCACCTATTTCACTCCTCCCTCCTCCCCCCTCCCCTCTGGAACCACCTGTTTGTTCCATGTGTCTATGAGTCTTTTTCTGTTTTGTTATGTTTGTTCATTTGTTTTTTAGATTCCACATTTAAGTGAAATCACTTGATATTTTCTTTCTCTGTCTGACTTATTTCACTTTGCATCATACCCTCTAGGCCCATCCATGTTGGCACAAATGGCAAGATTTCACTGTTCTTTTTTTTAATAGCACCTCTGCCTTATCCATTCTTCTGTCAATGGACACAGGTTGCTTCCATATCTTGGCAGGCAATGCTACAGTGAACATAGGGGACGGATTTGTCTTTTGAAATTAGTGTTTTTATTTTCTTCAGATAAATACCCAGAAGTGGAATTACTGAATCATATGATAGTTCCATTTTTAATTTTTTGAGGAACCTTCATACTGTTTTCCGTAGTGGCTGTTCCAGTTTATATTCTCTGCAACAATGCACAAGGTTTCCTTTTTCTCCACATTCTTGCTACCTATTCTCTTTTTGGTAATAGCCATTCTGACAGATGGGAGGTGATATCTCATTGTGATTTAGATTTGCATTTCCCTACTGGTTAGTGATATTGAAGTGTGGGGTTCATTTCTTTTTACAAATTTATTCTTTAACTCATGAATTTTATTACATTTATAGTTGTACAGCGATCATCACAACCTAATTTTATAGCATTGCCATCCCAAACCCCCAACCCATTCCCTCACCCACCAACCTATCTCCTTTGGAAACATAAGTTTTTCAAAGTCTGTGAGTCTCATCTGTTCTACAAAGAAGTTCATTGTGTCCTTTTTTTAGATTCCACATGTAAGTGATAGCATATGACATTGGTGTCTCACTATCTAACTAACTTCCCTTAGCATGATAATTTCTAGGTCCATCCATGTTGCTGCAAGTGCCATTATTTCTTTCCTTTTAATGGCAGAGTAATATTCCATTGTGTATATGTACCACATCTTCTTGATCCACTCCTCTGTCGATGGACATGTACGTTGTTTCCACATCTTGGGTGTTGAAAATAGTGCTGCAATGAACATTGGAGTACATGTATCTTTTCGAGTCATGGTTTTCTCTGGAGAGATGCCCAGGAGTGGGATTGCTGGGTCAAATGGTAATTCTATTTTTAGTTTTTTGAGGAATCTCCATACTGTTTTCCATAGTGGTTGCCCCAATTACCTTACCTCCAATAGGAATAGGGTCCCCTTTTATCCACACCCTCTCCAGTGTTTTTTGTTTGTAGACTTTTTGGTGACGGCCATTCTGGTTGCTGTAAGGTGCTACCTCGTTGTAGTGTTGATTTGCATTTCTCTAATAATGAGTGATGTTGAACATCTTTTCATGTGTTTTCTGGGCCATCTGTATGTCTTCTTTGGAGAATTGTCTGTTTAGATCTTCTGCCCATTTTTTGATGGGGTTATTTGTTTTTTGGTATTGAGCTGCAGGAAGTGTTTATGAATTTTGGAGATTAATCCCTTGTCAGTTGCTTCATTTGCAAATATTTTCTCCCATTCTATGGGCTGTCTTTTCATTTCATTTAGGGTTTCCTTTGCTGTGCAGAAACTTTTAAGTTTAACTAGATCTCATTTGTTTATTTTTGTTTTTATTGTCATTACTCTAGAAGGTGGATCTGAGAAAATATTGATGTGGTTTATGTCAGAGAGTGTTTGGCCTATGTTTTTCTCTAAGAGTTTTATAGTATCCGGTCTTATATTTAGGTCTTTAATCCATTTTGAGTTTATCTTTGTGTATGGTGTTAGGGAGTGTTCTAATTTCATTCTTTTACAAGTGGCTGTCCAGTTTTCCCAGCACCACTTATTGAACAAGCTGTCTTTTCTCCATTGTATATTCTTGCCTCCTTTGTCATAGATTAGTTGACTGTAGGTGTGTGGGTTTATATCCTGTTCCACTGATCTATACTTCTGTTTTTGTACTAGTACCATATGGTTTTGATGATTATTGCTTTGTAGTGTAGTCTGAAGTCTAGGAGCCTGATTCCTCCAGCTCCATTTTTCTTTTTCAGGGTGTTTTTGGCCATTCTGGGTCTTTTATGCTTCCAAACAAACTTTAAAGTATTTTGTTCAAGTTCTGTGAAAAACGTCCTTGGTAGTTTGATAGGGGTTGCATTGAATCTGTATATTGCCATAGGTAGTATAGTCATTTTGATAATATTCACTCTTCCAATCCAAGAGCATGGTATGTCTTTCCATCTGTTTGTGTCATCTTGGATTTCTTTCATCAGTGTCTTATAGTTTTCAGAGTACAGGTCTTTCGTCTCTTTGGATAGGTTTATTCCTAAGTATTTTATTCTTTTTGAGGTGATGGTAAACAGGATTGCTTCCTAATTTCTCTTTCTGATCTTTCGTTGTTAGTATATAGAAATACAGTTGATTTCTGTGTATTAATTTTGTATCCTGAGACTTTGCCAAATTCATTATTGAGCTCTAACAGTTTTCTGGTGGCGTCTTTAGGATTCTCTAATTATAGTATCATATCATCTGCAAATAGTGACAGTTTTATTTCTTCCTTTCCAATTTGGATTCCTTTTATTTCTTTTACTTCTCTGATTGCTAAGGCTAGGACTTCCAAAACTATGTTGAATAGTAGGGGCGAGAGCAGACATCCTTGTCTTGTTCCTGATCTCAGCGGGAATTCTTTCAGCTTTTCAACATTGAGAATGATGTTAGCTCTGGGTTTCTCATATACAGCCTTTATTATGTTGAGAAAGGTTCCCTCTGTGCCTACTTTCTGAAGAGTTTTTATCAGAAATGGGTGTTGGATTTTGTTAAAGGCTTTTTCTGCATCTATTGAGAGGATCGTATAGTTTTTATTCATCAGTTTGTTAATGTGGTATATCACACTGATTGATTTGAGGATACTGAAGAATCCTGGGATAAATCCCACTTGATTGTGATGTACAATCGTTTTAATATATTGTTGGATTTGGTTTGCTAGTATTTTGTTGAGGATTTTTGCAACTATGTTCATCAGTGAAATTGGCCTATAATTTTCTTTTTTTGTGGTATCTTTGTCTGGTTTTGGTATCAGGGTGATGGTGGCCTCATAGAATGAGTTTGGGAGGGTTCCTTCCTCTACAATTTTTTGGAATAGTTTCAGAAGAATAGGTGTTAGCTCTTCTCTAAATGTTTGATAGAATTCACCCTGTGAAGCCATCTGGTTCTGGACTTTTGTTTGTTGGAAGGTTTTTTTTTTGTTTGTTTGTTTGTTTGTTTGCTTGCTTGCTTGCTTTTTAGGGCCTCACTTGCAGCATATGGAGGTTCCCAGGCTAGGAGTCCAATCAGCACAGCAACACAGGATCTGAGTCATGTCTGCAACCTATACCACAGCTCACGGCAATGCCAGATCCTTAACCCACTGAGCAAGGCCAGGGATTGAACCTGCAACCTCATGGTTACTAGTTGGATTTGTTTCTGCTGCACCACAACAGTAACTCCTGTTGGAAGTTTTTAAATCACAGTTTAAATGTCAGTACTTGTGAGTGGTCTGTGCATCTTTTGTATTTCGTCTTGATGTAGTCTTCGAAGATCATAATTTTCTAGGAATTTGTCCATTTCTTCTAGGTTGTCTGTTTTATTGGCATATAGTTGCTTGTGGTAGACTCTAATGATCATTTGTATTGCTGTGATGTCCATTGTAACTTCTCCTTTTTCATTTGTAATTTTATTGATTTGAGTCCTCTCTCTTTTTTTCTTGATGAGTCTGGCTAAGGGTTTACCAATTTTGTTGATCTTTTCAAAGAGCTAGCTTTTCATTTCATTGATCTGTTCTATAGTTTTCTTCATTTCTATTTCATTTATTTCTGCTCTGATGTTTCTGATTTCTTTCCTTCTGATAACTTTAGGTCTTGTCTGTTCTTTTTTCTCTAGTTGCTTTAGATGTAAACTTAGGTTGTTTATTTGAGCTTTTTCTTGTTTCCTAAGGTAGACTTGTATTGCTATAAACTTCCCTCTTATAACTGCTTTTCCTGCATCCCATAGGTTTTGGATTGTTTTGTTTTTGTTGTCATTTGCTTCTAGGAATTTTTAAATCTCCTCTTTGATTTCTTCAGTGATCCATTAGTTGTTTAGTAGCATGATATTTAGTCTGTGTGTGTGTGTGTGTTTACTGTTTTTTTTCTTGTTGTTGATTTCCAGTCATATAGCATTGTGGTCAGAAAAGATGCTTGATATGATTTCAATTTTCTTCAGGTTACCAAGGCTTGATTTTTGGCCCAGAATGTGATCAATCCTAGTTCTGTGTGCACTTGAGAAGAATGTGTATTCTGCTGCTTTGGGATGGAATGTTCTATAAATATCTACAAGTCCATCTGGTCTAATGTGTCATTTAGGGCCTGTGTTTCCTTGTTGATTTTCTGTCTGGATAATCTGTCCATTGCTGTAAGTGGGGTGTTAAAGTCCCCTGCTATTATTTTGTTATTGTCAGTATCTCCTTTTAAGGTTGTTAGCAGTTGCCTTATTTATTGAGGTGATCCTGTGTTGGGTGCATATATATTTACAATTGTTATATCTTCATGGATAGATCCTTTGATCATTATGTAATGTCCTTCTTTGTTTCATAATAGTCTTTCTTTTAAGGTCTGTTTTGTCTGATATGAGTATTGCTACCCCAGCTTTCTATCGATTCCCATTTACATGGAATATTTTCTTCCATCCTTTCATTTTCAATTTGTATGTGTCCCTATCACTGAAGTGGGTCTCTTAAGAGACAGTATATATATGGGTCTTATTTTTGTATACATTCAACCAGCCTATGTCTTTTGGTTGGGGCATTTAGTCCATTTATGTTTAAGGTAATTATTGATATGTATGTTCTCATTGTGATTTTATTAACTGTTTTGGATTTGTTTTTCTTGGTCTTTTTTCTTCCTTCTTCTCTTGTTCTCTTCTCTTGTAGTGTGATGACTATCTTTAGTGTTATATTTGAGTGGCTTTTTCTTATTTGTGTGTGTATCTATTGTAGATTTTGGTTTGCAGTTACCCTGAAGTTTTGATATGGGAGTCTATATATATACAAGATTATTTTAAGTTGTTGGTCTCTTAATTGCAAGTGCATCTCCAGGGTCCTGCATTTGTACCCTCCTCTTCTCACAATTTCTGATTTTGGTAGCATATTTGTGTGTGGATGACTTCCTACCTTTACTATATGTATGCCTTTACTGGTGAGCCTTGTCATTTGTAATATTTTCGCTTCTAGTTGTGGCCTTTTCTTCTCCACCTAGAGAAGTTCTTTTAGTCTTTGCTGTAAAGCTGGTTTAGTGTTGCTGAATTCTCTTAGCTTTTGTTTGTCTGTAAAACTTTTGATTTCTCCTTCAAATATGAATGAGAGCCTTGCTGGGTAGGTAATTTTGGTTGGAGGTTTTTTCTTTTCATCACTTTAAGTATATTGTACCACTGACTTCTGGCCTGCAGAGTTTCTACTGAAAAATCTGCCCATAATCTTATCAGGGTTCCCTTGTATGTTATTTATTTATATTCCCTAGCTGCTTTTGGTATTTTCTCTTTGTCTTTAATTTTGGTCAGTTTGATTAATATGTGTCTTGGGGTGTTCCTCTTTGGGTTTATTTTATATGGTACTTCTTGTAATTCCTGGATTTGAGGAAGTGATTCCTTTCCTATGTTAGGGAAGTTTTCAGCTATTACCTCTTCAAAATTTTTTTCTAGCCCTTTCTCTCTCTCTTCTTCTGGCACCCCTATAATACAGATGTTGGTGTGTTTAACATTGTCCCAGAGATCTCTTAGACTGTCTTCATTTCTTTTCAATCTTTGTTCTCTCTTCTCTTCTGCATCAGTGATTTCCACTAGTCTGTCTTCCACCTCACTTATTTGTTCTTCTGCCTCCTTATTCTTCTGTTGGTTGCTTCTAATGAATTTTTTATTTGTTATTATATTTTGCATCTCTGCTTGCTTAATTCTTAAATCTTGTATTTCTTTGCTCAGTGTTTCTTGTAGTTTATCAATCTTTGCCTCCAGTTTATTTCCAGTGTCTTGAATCATCTTCACTATCATCAGTCTAAAGTCTTTTTCATCGGGGTTGATAATCTTCAGATCACTTAACTGTTTTCCTGGGGGTTGTTCTTGCTCCCTTATCTGAGTCATAATTCTCTGCCTTTTCATTTTGTATAAATTTTTGCTATAGTCTCCTTTTTGCAGACAGTAGAGTTTTAGTCTCACTTGCTTCCAGTATCTGCCCCCTTGTGCCTGAAGTTGGTACAAGGGCTTGCTGTAGGCTTCCTGATGGGAGGGACTGGTGCCTGCTCACTGGTAGGTGGAGCTGATTCTTATCCCTCTGGTGTGTGGGGCTTTGTCTCTTGGCAAGATCAGATGTGTCTGTGTGCCTGCGGGGGTCTTTAGGCAGCCTTTTTGCTGATGGGTGGGGCTGTGATCCCACCTGGATTATTTTTTGGCCTGGGGCTTCTCAGCACTGATGGGTGGGGCCAGATTTTCCCAAAATGGCCACTTCTAGAGGAACACATACTGATGATTATCCCAGAGACTTTGCCTCCAATGTCATTCCACTACAATGAGCCACAGTCACTCCCTGTTTTCCCAGGAGATCCTCCAGTAACTGCAATCAGGTCTGACCCTTCCTGTGGAGTCTGCTTTGCTGTGGGACCCAGTGCACATGAAAACCTGTGTGTCTTTCAAGAATGAGGTCTCCATTTCCCTCAGTCCCATGGAGCCCCTGTACAGAAGCCCCACAAGGTAGTGGGGACCTGATGTAGGGCTTAGAACTCTCACTTCTGTAGGTGAGTCTCTGTGATACAGTTACTTTCCAGTCTGTGAGCTGCCCATCCAGCAGGAATGGGGTTGCTTTTATCATGTAATTGTCCCTCCTACCATCTTGATGAGACTTCCTTTTTGTCTTCTGGAGTAGGATATCTGTTTTGATAGTTTGCAGTCTATTTGGTTGAAGGTTGTTCAACAGTTGGTTGTAATTGTGTTGCTTTTATGAGAGAATGTGAACTCCAGTCCAGTGGGGGTTCATTTCCGAGTTCTCTATTCTGTTCCACTGATATATGTTTTTATTTTTGTGCCAGTGTTAATCTATTTTGATTATTATAGATTTGTAGTATACTTTGAAATCAAGGAGCTTGATACCTCTACTTTTGTTCATTTCTCAAGGTTATTTTGGCTATTTGAGGTCTTTTGAATTTTCATACAAATATTAGAATTACTTGTAGTTATGTGAAAAATTCTATTGGTATTTTGACAGGAAGTGTATTGAATCTCTAGATTGCCTTGGGGAGTATGGTCATTTTAACAACATTAATTCTTCCAATTCATGAGCATGATATATCTTTCTGTTTATGTTGTCTTTAGTTTTTTTTTAATCAATGTCTTATAGTTTAATGAGTAAAGGTCTTTTACCTCCCTAATTAGATTTCTGCCTAGGTATTTTATTCTTTTTGATGCAATCAATAATGGGATTATTTTCTTAATTTCTCTTTTTGATGATTCATTGTTAATATATAGAAATGCAACAGATTTCTGCGTACTGATTTTGTATCCTGCAAATATATTGAATTCATTGATGGGTTCTGGTAGCATTTTGGTGGTGTCTTTAGGATTTTCTTTGTATGGTATCATGTTGTCTGAAAATAGCAACAGTTTTACTTCTTCCTTTCCAATTTGGATTCCTTTTATTCTTTTTCTTTTCTGTTTACTGTGGCTATGACGTCTAATGCTATGCTGAATAAAAGTGGTGAGAGCCATCCTTGTCTTGTTACTGATCATAGAAGAAATGCTTCTAGCTTCTTTTTCAGAAGAAATGTTGAGTATGATGTTAGCTGTGGGCTTATCATATATGGCCTTTATTATGTTAAGATATGTTGGCTTTGTTGTGAATTTTTATCATAAATAGATGCAGAATTTTGTCAGAACCTTTTTCTGCATCTGCTGAGATGATCATATGATTTTTATCGTTTATTTTCTTAATGTAGTGAATCATATTGATTGATTTGCAAATATTGAACCATTCTTGCTTCACTGGGGTAAATCCCAGTTGGCAAAGGTGTATGATCCTTTTAATGTATTGCTGAATTATATTTGCTAATATTTTGTTGAGGATTTCTGCATCTATGTTCATCAGTGATATTGGCATGTAATTTCCTTTTTTTGTGTGATATCTTTGTTTGGTTTTGGTATCAGGAAATGCTGGCCTTTTAGAATTAGTTCAGAAGCATTCCTTCCTTGTCAGCTTTTTTGGGAATAGTTTGAGAAGGACAGGTGTTAACTGTTTTCTAAATGTTTAGTAGAATTCACTGTGAGGCCATCTGGTCCTGGATTTTTATTTGTTAGGGTTTGTTTTTTTGTTTGTTTGTTTGTCTTTTTGCCTTTTCTAGGACTGCTCCTGTGGCATATGGTAGTTTCCAGGCTAGGGGTCTAATCGGAGCTGTAGCTGCCAGCTTACACAAGAGCCACAGCAATGTGGGATCTGAGCCACATTTGTGACCTACACCACAGCTCACAGCAATGCCAGGTCCTTAACCCACTGAGCAAGGCCAGGGATCGAACCCACAACCTCATGGTTTCTAGTTGGATTCGTTAACCACTGAGCCACGACAGGACCACGGGGCGGGCGTGGTAATCAATTTTATTACCGATAATTGGTCTGTTCGTATTTTCTATTTCTTCCTGATTCGGTCTTGGGAGTTTGCACATTTGTGGAATTTGTTCATTTCTTCTACATTATTCATTTTATTGGCATACAAATATTTTTTTGTCTTTTTAAGGGCTGTACCTATGGCATGTGGAGGTTCCTAGGTTGAATCAGAGCTGTAGCCACTGGCCTACACCACAGCCACAGCAATGCCAGATCTGAGCCATATTTGTGACCTACGCCACAGCTCATGGCAACATCAGACCCTTAACCCACTGAGTGGGGCCAGGGATCGAACCTGCATCCTCATGGGTACTAGCCAGATTCATTTCCACCGAGCCATGACAGGAACTCCTATTGTCATATAATTATTCAGAGTAATCGCTTATGATCCTTTGTATTTCTATGGTGTGTCTTTGTAATGTTTCCTCTTTCATTTTTTATTTTATTTGGGTCCTCTCTTTTTCTTGATAGTCTTGTTAAAGGTTTATCACTTTTGTTTATCTTTTCAGAGAACCAGTTCTTAGTTTCATCAATCTTTGCTATTGTTTTTCAGTCTCTATTTCATTTATTTTTGCTCTGATCTTTATATTTCTTTCCTTCTACTAACTTTGTTTTTTGTTTGTCCTTCTTTTTCTAGCTCCTGTAGGTGTAAGGTAGGTTGTTTGCTCTTTTTCTCATTTCCTGAGGAAGCTTGTTGCACTATAAACTTCCCTCTTAGAACTGCTTTTGCTGAATTCCATAATTTTTTTGGATTGTTGTATTTTCATTTTCATTTGTCTCCAGTATTTTTTTAATTTCTTCTTTGATTTGTTCAGTGACTCATGTTTGTTTAATAGCATATTGTTTGGCCTCCACATGTTTTTGCTATTTTTTCCCCTTTGTAGTAAATTTTAGTCTCAAACTATTATTGTCAGAAAAGATGCCTGATATAACTTCAACTTTCTTAAATTTTTTAGATTGTTTTGTGGTCTCATTTGTGGTCTATCCTGGAGAATGTCCCTGTGCACTTAAAAAGGAATGCACATTCTGCTGTTTGGAGGTGAAATGGTCTATATATATCTATGAAGTTCATTTGTCATTTTAGGCTAGTATTTCCTCACTGATTTTCTGTCTGGATGGTTTGGCCATTGATGTAAATGGGAATGTTAAAGCCCCCTACCACTGTTATATTACAATCGTTATATTCCCTTATCAAATTGATTCCTTCCTCATTATGTAATGTCCTTGTCTCATGTTATAGTTTTTGTTTTAACGTATGCTGGATTCATTTATTTGTTCTTGAAGGGTTTTTTAGAATCCTTAGGGTTTTCTATGTATATCATTGTATCATCTACAAATAAGAACAGCTTTATTTCTTCCTTTCCAATCCATATACATTTTATTTCCTTATCTGTCTTCATGGCACTGGCTAGGACTTTCATTACTATGTTGAATGACAGTAATAAGAGTGGCCTTCCTTGCCTTTTTTCCAACCTTAGTGAGGAAGCATTCAGTCTTTCACTGTTAAATATGATGTTAACTATAGGGTTTTTAATATGATTTTTATCAAGTCAAGAAGTTTTCCTTTGTTTAAAGCTTTTTAGAGTTTTTACTATGGGTGGGTGTAATGTCAAATATTTTTCTATATCAATTGACATGATTATGTGACTTTATTCTTTAGTCTGTTAATATGACAGAATACATTGATATTCAATTATTGAATCAGCCTTGCATCCTTGGAAAAAGCCCTACTTTGTCATGTTGTATGTCTTTTTATATACTGTTGAATTTTATTTGCTAATAATTTAAAAATTTGTATCTGTACCCATGGATATTAATTTGTTGTTTTCTTTGTGTGTGTGTGTTGTGTATGTATGTATGTGACTGTATTAGGTTTTGACATCATGGTAATACTGGCCTTATAATTTCAGTAGAGAAGTATTTCCTCCTCTCTTATTTTCTGGAAGGGGTTGCAGAGATTTAGTATTTACTGTTATTTAAACAACTGGCAGAATTCTCTTAAGTTCACTCCATCTACTGCCAAAGCTCAAGGCTGTTCCACTGTGCCCTCCAGGGCAATAACATCCAGGCCCTGGACTGTGATTTCCTGTCCCAGTGCAGCAGGAGGGAGGGGGGACTGGGCAGCAGGAGGCCCACCCAGGAGACAACATAATGGAGAGGCCTTGAGGGCACAGGGGGGCCAGGCCTCCCCACCCTCACCATATGTTCTGGCACCCATGGGCAAGGTGTCCTCTATACAGCCAGTTATTCCAGACACCCACTTGGTTTGTCTCTTACTCTTGCTCTCAGGCAATTTTAGGGAGGCAAAAAAGGAAGTCTTCTAACTTTCTAATTGAATTCCTTTTTCCTATTCATTTTTCTCCTGATTAGAGAAGAAATGATGTTTCCATTATATAGAACTCAGATATCACAACTATCATACAATAATAAACATTCCTTATAATTCCCCCTCCAAAGACAGCCGTCACTAAGTATGATGCACAGTCCTCTTCCCCCTCCCTTATTTACTCATGTGCTAATATCTTTTACAATTATTCATTTATTTTGATCAAAATAAGGTTTTGATATATACATAGCTTTGCAAATTTTCCTTCACTTTTAATATCTTTTGTAGCAATTCTCATGTCAGTTTATGTAGCTCTAACTTTATTCTTGTAAATGGATGCACATTGTATAGCAGGTGTACAACCAGTGATTTATCTGGTGGGAAATCTTATTCCTCTTCCTCATGTTTCATGAGGGAATTTCCGCTCTCAGAGTGTAGCCGTATGAATGATTCCATCCTCTAGCTAGCAGTGATTTATCTCACTGATGAGTCTAGGAGGAGATGCTAGACATAAGTGGCCCCACCCTATCTAGGTTCTGGCGGGAGTGGCTGGCCTGGGAGATGCTCGCATCTGGCCCGCCTCCCCCAGTGACCCTATGGGCTGGGTCGGGGGGGTGGGGGGGGCTCTGCTCCTGCAGGCAGGAGACTAAAGGCCTAGGTGGGCCACTCCTGAAGAGCAGAGGCTAGAAGGCCCACCGGTGGCCTCACATTTCAGTCACACTCTCCAGTGAAGTTCAGTGTAGACTTTATGACTTTTCCTTTAAAAAAAGGGAAAAAAAAAAACACCACTCTCAAGAGGGAGAGAGCAGTATCATTTTTTTTGCCCCTTCTCAAGCCCCAGCATTTCCCCATTCCCCACTGACGGACATTATGTTTTGTCATAGCAACTGTAGCCTTTTTCACACTTACTTTTTTTTTCTTTTTCTTTTTTTCAAGGTCATACCCACGACATATAGAAGTTCCCAGGCTAGGGGTCCAATCCGAGCTGCAGCTGCCAGCCTACACCATAGCCACAGCAACGCAGGATCCAAGCCGCATCTGTGACCTATATGATAACTCATGGCAATGCCGGATACCCAACCCACTGAGCAAGGCCAGGGATCAAACCTGTATCCTCATGGGTACCAGTCGGGTTTGTTACCACTGAGCCACAACGGGAACTCCTCCTCATTTCCTTTTTATACTTATGCTGACGGGGTTGACACAACAGGAAATACATCTTTTGAAAGAAGCTCTCATCAGAAGTCCTGAATTGGACCCGGGTGAGCACTGGAGAGAACCTTCACGATCAACACCAACCATGACAGGCTAGACTACAGAGTTTCCCGAGGCACAAACAGCATTCCAGGCAGTGGTGTTCATTCATTCATGCATTCATGCACGCATGCATTCATCCTTAAGAGCACAATGTGCCAGGCATGGTTTTAGACAATGGGGCTAGAGAGATGGACAGGATGTGCAAAGCCCCAGATTTTATGGAGCCTGCAACACACACAAACAAGCAATAAACAAGGAAACCAAGAGATAACTGCTATGTGAAATATTAAACGAGGATGATGAGACTTAATAGTTGTGACTTTTGAGTACACTGTTGAACTTTTTTTAAAATTATTTTTAATTTTTTTGTCTTTTTGCCTTTTCTAGGGCTACACCCACGGCATACAGAGGTTCCCAGGCTACGGTCGAATCGGAGCTGTAGTCGCCGGCCTACACCTGAACCACAGCCACGTGGGATCCGAGCCGTGTCTGCGACCTACACCACAGCTCACGGCAACGCCAGATCCTTAACCCACTGAGCAAGGCCAGGGATCGAACCCGCAACCTCAAGCTTCCTAGTCGGATTTGTTAACCACTGTGCCACGATGGGAACTCCTGTGGAACTTTATAAGAGTGTGCTTTTTGGTATAAAAGTGTAGGAACAGCCACAGGCTTGCTTTTAGAAATGTCTAGTTCTTGAGCCTTTGTTCAGTAGTTGTCCGTTGGTCAGGGATTGCCGTTCCATGATCTTCCCATGTCATGGCTCATTCAGGAAAGTTGTATTGGAGTTTCTATTGTGGCTCAGCAGTAACAATCCCGACTAGCATCCATGAGGATGCAGGTTGGATCCCTTGCCCCACTCAGTGGGTTAAGGATCCGGCATAGCCATGAGCTGTGGTGAGGGGGCAGACACGGCTCAGATCCTGCGTTGCTGTGGCTGTGGTGTAGGCTGGCAGCTGCAGCTTGGATTGGACCCCTAGCCTGGGAACTTCCGTATGCTGCAGGTGCGGTCCTGAAAAGACAAAAAAAAAAAAAAAAAAAAAAAAAAAAACGAGCGGAGTATCTGAATTTCAGCCACACACGCCCTCAGTTCTCTCCCCACTGCCCTCTGCACATCTTTTCAAGGCACTTGAGAAATTTATGTATTAGAGAGAAAGAGAGAGCCAGCCAGAGAGAGAGAGATTTTCTGTGTGGTGGGATAATATTCCAAGACCCAGAGAGGCCCTGCAGTCTGGGAGGGAGGACACAGCGACCTGAGATCAGAGACCTGGACCAGTGACCTGAGATCAGTCTTAGCCTGGATCCTTTTTGTTTAAGCAAACGGATGCTTGGTGAGTCTTTCCAACATGAAGGCCAGGGTTGTTCCATCCTGGGAAATTGTTTCCTGTTTTATTTGCTTGGTGGTTTTTAAGGCTCTCCTTCCTTCCATTTCCCTGTTCTCCCTTTTAGAATATTGTTTGTCAAAGGTGGGCCTCCCTACCGCATTTTGATGATTTTCACTGGTTTTCATTTCACACGTTGCAATTTATTGAATTTTTGGTTTGCTTTTGTTTAGAATTTCTAGACCTCATTTTTTAGGTTTTGTACGGATTGTTTTTTTCCATTTCCACAATCTTATTTTTATTGACTGAATGTTCTCTGTGTTATCTGATATCTCTTTTTTGTGGGATCTTCTTTTTGTTTTATGGATTAAATAGTCCCTCGATCTCTCTGAAGATACCAGATGTTCTTTTCTGTTTTTTTTAATATTTATTTTATTGAAGTATGGTTGATTTACAATGTTGTGTTAATTTCTGCTGTAGAGCAAAGTGATTTTGTTATATATCTATGTACATTCTTTTTCATATTCTTTTCTATTGTGGCTTAAACACAGGATATGGAATATAGGTCCCTGTGCTATGCAGTAGGGCCTTGTTGTTTATCCATTTTATAGCAGTTGGTATCTGCTAACCTCAAACTCCCAATCCTTCCCTCTCCCCCTCCCCTTCCCCTTGGCAACCACAAATCTGTTTTCTATGTCTCTGAGTCTGTTTGTTTCGTAGATAAGTTTACTTATGTCATATTTTAGATTCCACTTATAAATATTATATGATGTTTGTCTTTTTTTTTCTGACTTACTTCACTTAAACTGTTCACTTTATTATTTATTTTTTCCGGGGACTTTTTTCCTGTTAATTCTGGTCTTTTCCCTTTGTGTTGCATATTTTTCTCGAAAGTAGTGATTCTTGCCTGGATTTCCATTTTGTCCTGAAAATCTCCCTGCCAGTAGTTTCTCTTTATCTAAAAGTAAAAAACTCTTTGCATCTGCATTGATAGCCAAAAATGTTTGTAAGGGTTCTACACCCTTAAAGCACACTTTCTTTTATTACTAGTGGTGATGTGTTTAATAACTCTTTGGAATCCTCTCACCAAAGGACGGCCTTCTTTAGCTCTTGTAAATAACCCACTGGATATATCCATTTGCATGTGTGAGTGCAGTCTGGATCCTGTGGCAGCTGGCAAGGTATTAAAGAGTGGCTCACTAACTACTCATGGTCAGCAGTTAAAGCTCTGTTTGGATCCACCTGCCAGAGGGAGTTGTCCCGCACTAGCATCTATCCAGACCCTGAGGGTCCTGGTCACTTGCGTTTCTGGTGGTTCTAGTAGTTCCTGAAAAGCACACCTGGTTCATGGTCATCCTAGGTACTCGTTCCCTCTGCTTCAAATTGGCCATTTCATTAGGAGCCTGGCATGATGCTCTTTATAGGCTGGATATGTATATATAAGCCCAAATCTCCAAAGGGGGACAGTCCTCCTGGGAACAAGCATTGTGACATATTGCTGTCACCATCCCGTCTTTTGGGTGAAGGGAGAAAGCTGTTCCAAGCACATCCTATACCTTTACATTCTAATCTCACTTGAGATCAAGAATTATATTCTTAGTAGAGCTTGACTTGGGGGGAAGAAAGATTAAGGAAAAAAGGAGGGTGAACAAGCACTCTGAGTGTGAGACACTGACACAATCACCCTAGCAATGTACAGCTGACCAACTGGAATTTTTCTCTCCAGGATAATTCTAAATTATAATTCCCCTCACCTGGATTATTAAATTCAGGCAAATCTGCATCTGTCTGAAAGGCTTAGGAAGCACAGACTTTCAATTACTCTGTAACTAAATGCATTACTTACAATAAAAATATGGATGAACTAGTAATCCTTGTTTCAACTTTAACACAGAAAAAGGTCTTAAATGATTAAGAATCCTCATCTGGCAAGAAAAACTGGATAGATGCCAAGGTTTTAGATCTGAGAAGATGAGAGTTCAAGTGAGTAACATTCCAGGCTTTTATGATACACATCTCCCTGGTGGAGTAAAAAGATAAAGAAAATTCTAAATCGTGGTATTAACACCTGTTTAACCAGTGACTGTACACATACACGTCTGTTTTGTAATTACTGTGTTGCCCTCTACCTACTCTTAAAGGGCTTTAAGGCATTTACAAGGATCTGATATATTAGATGTTGAAAATTTTAAGCTGCAATCAACATTTGCTATCTGGGGAACTCTTACTTTTTATATTTCTTTGTTTTTTATTTTTTCATTTAGTGAGTAAATACTTCAAGGATGTTTACAACATAACACACCAGATTCTGCAGGATTATAAAATGGATATTAGATAATGCACTACTAATAAAGTACATTCTTTGGTTAGAGGAACATCCTTCCTTCCCCAACCTCTGCATCTTTGGCTTTGAAATCTCTCTGTGATTACATCAAACCTTTTAACATCATTTTGCTATAAGAAAAGGAAGGCAAGACCAGAGTCAAAAGTGATACATTTTGTCCCACTATAAACTCCTTTTTTTTTTTTTTTCTTTTTAGGACCGAACCTGCAGCTTATGGAAATTTCCGGGCTAGGGGTGAATCCCAGCTATAGGTGCAGGTGTACACCACAGCCACAGCAATGAGGGATCAAGCCACGTCTTTGACGTACACCACAGCTCACGGCAATGCCAGATCCCCAAACCACTGAGTGAGGCCAGGGATCAAACCTGCATCCTCGTGGATACTATTTGGGTTCATTACTGCTGTGCCACAATGGGAACTCCTCCATTATAAAATCCCTTCTGTGGCTATTTTTCTCTTTACCCCCACCTAAAACTCATATTCTTCTCCCTGTTTCTCAGATGGCAATTTCTTCAATATGTATGGAATTCTACCTAGACAAACAGAATGGATAATGTCCCCAAACAACTTTTAATATTCATGCTAGGCCTTCACCAAACAGTAATAAAAAAAAAGTTATTTTTCATAAATCATGTTGCACCTTTATATCATCTCTCTTTACAAAAGAAAACCAAAGAACAACAACAAACTCCCAAACACTTCTAGGTAGAAAAATGTGAAAACATTGATTTCTTGAATAATTAAGTTTCTGTAAAATCTGAGTTTTTGAACCATTTGGATAATTGTGCTCTGTTTTGAACTCAGAAAGATCCTGTGTATTCAAAGTAAGTGAAATTTTAGATGGAAGGAGACCTGTGGACTTTAACAACAATACGAAGATGATAGCGAATAAGTTTCGATGCTTGCTCTGGGCAAGCTTTACCTGGGGTCTTATCTGAGCCTTGCTGGTTGGGTACCCCTGTGGTTCCCATTTTGCAAATGGGGAAATTAACCTGCAGAAAAGGTGGGCCACTGCACATGTTCACCCAGACACAGACCTTCTGTTGGTTAAGTGTACAAAAAGTAATTTATTCTTTAAACTTCCGTTTGCCTGTTTTGTGAGTCTGGTGAAACAGTGTAGTATTTGGGTTAAATATGAATCAGAAAGTGTTGCTTGTCATCCGTGTGCTCCGTAGCTCCCAAGGAGAGTAAATCTGTGGCATACAGCAATGTCACAAAAGGGTTAAGGAGCTGACTTAGCCAACTTTGCTATTTCAGGCACAGTTTTATTTCGGTAATGACAGTCTTTGTAGCTTGGGATAGAAAGCATCTGGCATTGTGCCCAGAAATTGCCAAGGGTTCAAGTATTAGGAGAAAAATTATGGTTTAGGTTAATTTGGGATCTTGGCTGGTGGCCACAGCTGATGTAGCTTCTGAACTGAGAGTGGGGGAGGGGAGAGCTGGCTTTCACTCTGCCTCCTTCCTTTAGCTAAAAGGAGTGTGTGAGGAGAAGGGAAAGGGATGGTATTAATCAAAGAAGAAGTACATATCATTAACGTGAGCAAAATCAAGACCTCGGGCCCCAGCTCTGTGGTGGGGCCTCGGCAAGCTGCAAGGGACACGGAAAGAAACAGGACGTGGGGAGATGGTTGGTGAGACGGAGGCTGTGGCCGCATGGAGGGGGTGGGGGGATGCTGGCTCAGCTCTGCTTCTGGGCGGACTGGAGGTGAGACAGTGTCCTCAAAGAGGTCTCCTCTCCCTGAGCAGGAGAGTGTATTAAAGGCCTGGAGGAGAGGGACACTCAGCCCCAGAGGGAGGTGTCTCCCCCACTGCAGTGCAGGGACACGAAGCGGAGATTTCCAGTATTATCACCCCAAACAAAAGTTTTCATTAGTGAATAAACTATTTCAAATGGGAATCGTGTGGGCAGGGGCCATCTCTAGCAAATCCCAGACAGCAAAAATAAATTAGAGGCATCAACCACATCCTAGCCAGAAGCCGAACCTGGTGGTCTTCTGTGCTTGAACAAATAGATAGATAGACAGATAGACAGACAGACAGATAGATAGTTGAATAAACAAACAGAGGAGGAAGGAAGGAAAGAAGGAAGCCCTTATCTGTACTCTATGTTGATTTCAATGGCATCCCCATAGATACTCCCATGGTGGCACTTTTGGAACTGTCAATGTAAGTCACTGCACAGAGCTGATAAGAGATGCAGAGAAGTGGCTCTCTTGGATCAGTACGAGCCAGCAGTAGTCTGCCACTGGGTCTGCCCTACACTTTGGAATCTGGCTTCCTTCAGTAAGGTGACTCTGTGTCCCTCTCCATGCACTGATTACACACTTTCCGCAGAATGCAAAACTGGAGCTTGATGTGCTTTAGAAATTTGGGTGTTTGTACAAAACTTTCCATAAATGTTGCTAAATTCTTTGGCTGTTTTATATCGAATAAAACCCTCTGGCAGGGTTTCAAATGTGTCTGGAAATTACTTGTAAAGCTATTAAGAGGATAACAAAATGTAATTTAAATATAATTTTGCTACTAAAACATGTTAATTAAAATATGCTAATGTCCTTTGAGTGGTTCTAATGGAACATCAACAATGTTTTAAAGCTATTTACCTACACAAATTGCTCCAATGACATTTCTGGATCAAAAGTTCTCAAATCCATGATAATTCCAGTTATTAATTTGGTCATAGTTGCTGATATCTTTAGAGTTAATACAACATGAAGACAGTAAATATTTAAAGACCTTATAAAAATTGGAGTTCGACATTAAAGTTACTTGTCATGAAGGAGAAATAATGGAGCCATTCCCATAACAATGGAGTTAAATGAGAGTCAAAACCTCAAAATCCTAATTTGTCTGTTTTCCTCATAATTCTCTAGCACCTCTCTGTCCCCGTTTATCCTCATCCTTCTCTGCTTTGGACCACGGCCGGCGAGTTAGTCCACTGTGAGTACATCACAAGCTCCCTTGCCACGGCTTCTGCTTGAGTTTGGTAAATGGGAAGCAAGAGATAGGAGGGTGGGGGTGGGGGGGTCAATCCAAGTATTTCTTCCCCCTTCCTTCCTTGCTCTGGAGTCACATCTTTGGCAGGAAGTGGATCCTCCCATGGAAACAGTTCCTACTGGGTGAACTTCTTCCCCAGTGACACTGTTTTCCCCCTTGTCTCTTGCGTCCACGAGATTCTAGCATCTGCTGCTCATCTCTGGGTTCCTGGCTTCATTTGATCCCATGGCCCTGCCTACCCCTCTAAAATCTCACTCTTGATCAGGTCTCTTCTTTCTGTGGAGATACTGCCCTGATACATTCATATCATGTTCTTCCATTTTTCTTTTCTTTTTTTGTTTGTCTTTTGTCTTTTTAGGGCTGGACTCATGGCATATGGAGATTCCCAGGCCAGGGGTGGGATGGGAGCTGTAGCTGCCGACCTGTGCCAGAGCTATAGCAACGGGAGATCTGAGCTGTGTCTGCAACCTACACCACAGCTCATGGCAACTCTGGATCCTTAACCCACTGAGTGAGGCCACAGATTGATCCCACATCCTTATGGATGCTAGTCGGGTTTGTTAACTGAGACATGATGGCAATGCCCATTTTTATTTTCTATTAATTGGGAATGAAGTTCTAAGAAAAGTTACTCAGTGTGTTTTTGTATTTTCTACCTTTTCGGGAGATTTATTTAAAGCCTTATATGGTACAGGTACCAGTCATTCAGAACAGAGGCTGACTTGTGTGTTGTTCCAGTACATTCTGGGTAATTATTTGCCATTTTTGGTACAATGAAATCTAATTCCAGGATATTAGAATTGAAAGGAAAGAAGTGAAAGATAAGTGATGAGATCTAAAATAAAATGCATTAGCTGATTCTGCAGCCAAGGCAATGGCCTTCAATTGTTTATTCTCTTATTTCCTCTATTTGAAGTGGTTTTCCTATTACCGGCTTTCCCACTGCTCTCTTTTTGAGATGTGGTAAATTTAAAAAATCAGTGTGTATTGGGGTCATCAGAGGGCTTGTTAGGACAGGGACTGCTGGGCTGTGTCCCCAGAGTTTCTGATTCAGTATGTGCTATAAGAAATATATTTGGTGATGGTGCAGCAGGTTAAGGATCATTGCTGTGACTTGGGTCACAGCTATGGCATGGGTTCGATACCTGGCCGGGGAACTTCTGCATGCCATGGGCATGGCAAAGAAAGAAAGGAAAAGAGAAGAGAAAAGAAAAGTGAAAAGGAAGAAGGAGTTTTCATGGCTCAGCAGTTAACAAACAAAGTGAGAATCCACGTGGATGCAGGTTTGATCCCTGGCCTCGCTCAGCGGGTTAAAGATCCAGCGTTGCTGTGAGCTGTGGTGTAGGTTGCAGACATGGCTCAGATCTGGTGTTGCTGTGGCTGTGGCATAGGCCAGCAGCTGCAGCTCTGATTCGATCCCTAGCATGGGAACTTCCATTGGCCCTAAAAAGCAAGCAAGCAAGCAAGCAAGCAAGCAAGAAAGAAAGAAAGAAAAGAAAGAAAGAAAAAGAAAAAGGAAAGGAAGGAAGGAACTTGGGCTTTGTCTCTGGTTCCTGGCATAGACCTTCCTCAAGTGATGAAGGTCTTTGGTTGTTTGTAAGGAGCCCCTTTTGAGCATACCAGTGTTTATGCTAATGAGGTGACAGGATGGGGCTCCTACAGAGTCTCAGGATAGGGCCGGTCACCAGAAAGACCAAGCAATTAGAAGACTGGAATTTTCAGCCCCACCAACTGATCTCTGGGAAGTGGAGGGAGCTGGAGATTAAGCTCTATAAAAACTCTTGAACAACAAGATGTGATGAGTTTCCAGACTGGTGGGAGGGTGATACACCCAACTCCATGGGACAGAAGCTCTGCATAAGGGACCCTCCTGGACCTCACTTATGTATCTCTTTATCTGGCTGTTTATCTGCATCCTATATGATGTCCTTTATCTTAAACTACTAAATGTAAGTAAATATTTCCCTGGGCTTTGTGAGCTATTCTAGCAAATTATCCAACCCAAGGAGGGGGTTGTAAGACACTCCCCACCCCATAGCCCGTTGGTCAGATGTACAGGTGACAACCCGGACTTGTACTGATGTCTGAAGTGGGAGTGGTCTCGTGGGACTCCTTACCCTGTGGACTCTAACACTATCTCCAGGTAGATGGTATCAGAATTGAGTTAAAATTATAGGACACAGTCTGTGTCTTCTAGTGGTGGTGCTGGAAAACACACCAGAAGAGGTCCGGCTGAGAATTTGCATTGCTAATATGTTTCCAGGTGATGCTGATGCTGCTGGTTCAGGGACACGCTTTAAGAACCACTGTAGTAAATAATCTGGATCATATAACAGATGGTTGTCTGGTGGCCCTTCCAATTATTCTCCTTTCTACAGTTTATCTTGATGCTCTTTGCGGCTTGTGCTGCTTCATCAGCTAAGAGACATGCATTTTTGCCTCAAGTATTAAGCATCTCTCTCAAGACTTTTACCTCTCACGCCTTATTTTGTGTTCACAATGTAAAAGAGTTCTGGAACAACAGTGGTAGAAATATCTTGGGTCCTTTCCTAAGCTTTCTAATGGATTTTATTCAGTTTCCCAAAGTAGTGACTGTATATATTTTCCTATATATAGATACAAGTTATTATAAAAAAGCTAATGCAAACTCTTATATTTGGAACGGATGCAGTGACTGGGTCACTTTGATGTACAACAGAAATTGAAGAAACATTATAAATCAACTATAATAATTTTTTTTAAAAAAAGCTAATTCATTTACAGTTAAAAAGACATATCTGAATGATTTAATTCCTTATTGGTGATGGCCTGTTTCTCACTGTCATTGAGAATGGGTCCAGTAATAAAGCAAATACATAAATTTCAGTGTTTAACAACTTTTTACTTCCTTACTAGCCTCAGAGTACAGGAGGACCTAAGAAAAGACATGGTATTTCTAAGAAAAGAGTGGCTAAGCTCTTACCACGCCAGATGGACTAATGTCAAAACAAGACACACATAAATCTAGAGGCTTCTGTTTCTTGGGAAGATTCTACCATTCTGATCTAATTGGGTTTAACCTCACATAACAGTTATTATTGGGCATATGAAGTAACTTAAGATGGAAAACTGAAGCAGAGAAAAAGTTCATAAACTGTAATTAAATCATAAACCCTTTAGGAGTTTTCACATATGAAGTCAGCTCGCAGCCAGAGGATACTAGGAAGGTAACCAGGTTCTCAACCTGACTCAGGTCAGCCTGACTCCCATCTTGGAAATGGGTTAAGTTGCTATATGTGGGCCCATGGTCCAGCCAACATCTCTGTCTTAATGGTGTTCCAGCCAGACTGCCTGGAAGTAAATTTATTTGTGTTACTTTGAAAATACTGCTTTAAACATTCTTTGACATAAATTGGAGCAATATTTTTTTGGATCTGTCTCCTAAGGCAAAGGAAATAAAAGCGAAATTTTAATTTATTTTTAATTTTTAAAAAATTTTAATTTTTAAAAATATTTTTAGGGCTGCACCCACTGCATATGGAAGTTCCTAGACTAGGGGTCCAATTGGAGCTGCAGCTTCTAGCCTACACCACAGCCACAGCAATGCCAGATCCAAGCCACATCTGGGACCTACGCCATAGCTTGCAACAACGCTGGATCCTCAATCCACTGAGTGAGGCCAGGGATCAAACTCACATCCTCATGGATACTAGTCCGGTTCTTAACCCACTGAGCCACATTAGGAAATCCATAAAAAAAGCAAAATTTTAAAATGGGACCTAATTAAACTTAATAGCTTTTACACAGAAAAGGAAACCACTGACAAAATAAAAATACAACCTACTGAATGGAAGAAAATATTTGCAAATGATATGACTGATAAGGAGTTAATATCCAAAATATGTAAACAGCTCATACAACTTAACATCAAAAAAAAAAAAAAAAACCAAACAAACGACTCAATTGAAAAATGAGCAGAGGACCTGAACAGGCATTTTTCCAAAGAAGATATTCAGATGGCCAATAGCCACATGAAAAGATGCTAAACACTGCTAATCATTAGGGAAATGCAAATCAAAACCACAGTGAGATATCACCTTACACCTGTCAGAATGGCTTTCATCAAAAAGACCACAAATTACAAATGTTGGTGAGGATGTGGAGAAAAGCCAACACGGTGTACACTGTTGGTAAATTGGTGCAGCCACTGTGAGAAACATTATGTTGGTTTCTAAAAAAACTAAAACACTACTGTAAAATGAAAACACTAATTCAAAAAGACACTTACACCCCAATGTTCATGGCAGCATTGTTTACAATAGCCAAGATACAGAAACAACCTAAGTGTCCATCAAGAGATGAATGGATAAAGAAGCTGTGGCACACACACACACACACACACACACACACAATATGGAATACTACTCAGCCATAAAAAAGAATGAAATTTTGCCATTTGCAGCAACATAGATGGACCTGGAAAGTATTATGCTTAGTGAAATAAATCAGAGAATGACAAATATCATATGATATCATTTATATGTGGTATATAAAAAAATAGAACAGGAGTTCCCATCATGACTCAGTGATTAATGAATCCAACTAGGAACCATGAGGTTGCTGGTTTGATCCCTGGCCTTGCTCAGTGGGTGGGGATCCGGAATTGCCGTGAGCTGTGGTGTAGGTCACAGACATGGCTCAGATCCTGCATTGCTGTGGCTGTGGTGTAGGCTGGCAGCTACAGCTCTGATTCGACCCCTAGCCTGGGAACCTCCATATGCCATGGGAGTGGCCCTAGAAACAGTAAAAAGACAATAAATAAATAAATAAATAAAATTAATATAACGAAAGAGAAAGACAGATATAGAGAACTAGTGGTTACCAGTGGGGAGAGGGAAGGGGGAGGGGCAAGACAGGGGGAGGGGATTAAGAAGTATAAACTGCTATATATAAAATAAATAAGCTACAAGGTCATATTGTGCAGTATAGGGAACATAGTTTATATTTTTATAAGTATAATATTTTATAATTTATATTTTACAGTGACTCTGAATCATAATCTATAAAAATTTTGCATCATTTTGCTGAATGCCTGACACTAACAGAATATTATAAATCAGTATGTATGTGTAGATATAGATGGACAGTCATCTGCTCCTGAACAACGCATGGTGGTCATAGGTGGATGGAGGAGCAGTCCTAAAGCTGAGGCATTGTAGTGCAAGCACAGTAGTGGCACACAGGTGAGCCAGGTGTGGGAACAACCTCAGCACTAATGTTACTCCAGGGCAGGTAACTAAGGCACTTTTAACTGGAAACAGTAGACTCCCAAATTCCTTCAGACAACTTGACTGAGATAATGAGATTGTCTCTTACCTAGTAAAAGCCCCCATGCTTTCAATGCAGTCACTATGCTCAGAAAGTCTGACACATCTACCCACTTCTCCTCCTTGATGTCATTATTAGCTAGTTCCCTCTCTATACTTGTAAAAGCATCTGCCTGCATGTTTAAAATAAACTCACTCTGGTAGCATGAGCTTCCCCTGCTGAGCAGAACACATAAATATGCGCCTGCAGGGGAAAAAATGCTTTTTGCTGTAAATGGAACAAAAAGAGAGAAAATGGTATGGAAATTTCACTGCTGCCCGGTATTTATTTATATTCAGGCCAGGCAAGTTTATGAAATACATATATCCAGATTCAAGATTGGGTTTGAATTGGCATGAGCTGAATGCAGGTACTTTGTTGTTGTCTAATCTATACTACCTAGTTCTGATATCCGGAAATGTTTACATGAAGCTTTTCATCCTTAAAGTGTTTGTATTGCCCTACTGATATCAATAATTTTTTTTTTTTTGGTCATTTTTTAAAGGGACACATTCGAGGCACATGGAGGTTCCCAGGCCAGGGGTCAAATCAGAGCTACAGCTGCTGGCCTACCCCACAGCCACAGCAACGTGGGATCCAAGCCTTGCCTGAGACCTATACCACAGCTCATGGCAACGCCAGATCCTTAATCCACTGAATGAGGCTAGGGATCGAACCTGCGTCCTCATGGATACTACTAGTCAGATGCGTTTCTTCTAAGCCACAACAGGAACTCCGATATCAATATTTTTTTAAAAATCGGATTATGCATGAAACAGGTCTTTGGAATCTTCTTACTAAAGGAAAGCATTTTTCAGTTGTTTTAAGTAATTCTAAATAATGTATCTATAAATTTGAGGACAGTGTGGTTTCTGCTACTATTAGTGCCAGGCTAACTTTTGTACAGTTCTTCAGTTCTTTGGTCAAGAAGTTCTCTCCACCACACATTTCAGCTGGTGATGAAAGATAAAAGAGATGCCTTTTTGAAAGGGTCTACCTGGGTCTTTCTGATGGAAGAACTTACCTACCATGATGTCCATTCGAACTACGAGATCTTTTTTTTTTTTCCTTTAACTCACATACTTGTTTCAGTTAGTATTGGTAGGTTCTGGTAAGCATGCTTGTTTCATTTGAGTATTGAAAGAAGTTCACTGAAGTGGCACATATATATATATTTAGAGAAGGAGACAGATACGGATATATCTATATCTAGAGAGATTTACTATGAGGATTTGGCTCACTCAATAATGGGGGCTGAGAAGCCCCATGATCTACCAGCTGCAAGCTGGAGGCCCAGGAAAGCCAATGGGATATAATTCCAGTCTGAGTGAGAACCAGGAGAGCCAGTGGTGAACATTCCAGGCCAAGGGCAGGAGAGGACCACAGTCCCAGCTCAGCAGGCAGACAGGAAGAAAATGGCAGGTGAGTTTCGTCCTTTCTCTTCCCTTTGTTCTATTCAGGCTCTCAGTGGATTGAATGATGCCCACCCACACTGGGAAAGGGAATCTACTTTTACTGAGCCCACTGAATTCAAATGCTAATTTCACCTAGAAACACTCACAGACACCCAGAAATGATGTTTAATCTGGGCACTTTATGGCACAGTCAAATTGACACATAAAATTAGCCATCACATTGTCCTTTAAAACTGGAAATGAAATAAAGTGATTCCCAGATAAACAGTCTAAGAGAATGGGTGTTAGACCCAAGCTGAAAAGAAATGATGCCAGACAGAACTTCAAGTCCAAGAGAGGGAAAGAAGACCACAAAAAGTGATAAATTTGTAGATAAATCTAAATAATTGTATGAATGTTTCTTTTTCTTTTTTTTCTCTTAATTTGTTTTGAGACATAAGGTTGTTTAAAGCAACAATTAACATTGTATTTTGAGTTTATAACATATACAGATGTAACAGCACATTTATATACCATTATAAATACATAAAATATAAATATATTAAATATAAATATATAAACAGCATCTACAGATATTCAGATATAGGGAGGGAGAAGGACATGGAGCTATAGGGTAGCAGAGTTTCTGTGTTTTACCAGAATAACATAAATATTCATCTGAGACTGTGATCGATTAAAATGCATGTTTTACAGAAACATGAATGGTTCTACAGAAGCCATTAAGAAGGTAATTCAAAATGTATAGTTAAAATCAACAGTAATTTAAATGGTGCACTAAAATTTTTGTTCAACATAAAAGGCAGCAATAAGGAGGCACAGAGTAACAAAAAAGATTTCGACATACTATTCAAACAGGAATCTTAAGAAAGGTGGTGTAGCTGTATTAATATCACACAGAATGATAAGACTCAAAATATTGCTAGAAACCAAATGAGATATTTCATAATGATAAAAGGAGCAACATATCAAGAAGATATAACAATTATACTAGTATATGTATATAAGAGAGAGACTCAAAATATTGAGGCAAAAATTGACAGAACTGAAAGGAGAAATGGAGAGTTCAACCCTAGTTATAGATAGAAGTTCATTACTCACCTCTCAATTGATAAAATGACCAGATGTAAAATTAGCGAGGATATAGAAGACATGAACAGCACTATTAACCAACTTAATCTAACTTTTTTTTTGGCTGCCCCACAGCATATAGGCATTCCTGGGGCAGGGATCAAATCTGAGCCACAGTTGTAACCTAAAACCGTAGCTGTGGCAATGCCGGATCCTTTAACCCTCTGTGCTGGCTGGGGATTGAACTAGTGTGCTGGTGCTGCAGAGGTGCTGCCAATCCCATTGCACCACAGCAGGAACTCCTAATCTAACTTTTTCTGTAACACTCTACCCCACCACGTGAGAGAAGAAAATACATTCTTTAAAGCACACATGGGATATCATCCAACATAGATCATATGCTAGTCATACAACAAGTCTCAATAAATTCAAAAAGATTTAAATCATTCAAAGTACACCTGACTACAATAGAACTAAATTAGAAATTTAGAAATTAGAAATCAACAGAAGAAATGGGAGAAGTCCCCAGATCTTTGGAAATGAAGCAACACACTTCTAAGTAATCTGTGTGCCAAAAAAGAACTCACAATGGGGATTTTAATTTTTTTTTTTTGTCTTTTCTAGAGCCCCACCTCGGCATATGGTGGTTCCCAGGCTAGGGTTCTAATCAGAGCTGTAGCCTCCAGCCTACGCCACACCCACAGCAACACGGGATCCGAGCAGCGTCTGTGACCTGCACCACAGCTCATGGCAATGCCGGATCCTTAACCCACGAGTGAGGCCAGGAATTGAACCTGCAACCTCATGGTTCCGAGTCAGATTTGTTAACCACTGAGCCACAACGGGAACACTTAAAATATTTTCAGCGTAATGAAAATGAGAACATAACATGTCAAAGTTTAAGAGATGCATATAAAGCAGCACTTGGAGGAGTTAATAAGTGTAACTTTAAACACTTATTAAAAAGGCAGATCTCACATCAATAATCTAAGCTTCCATTTTAGTAAACGAGAAAAGAGTAAAGTCAACCTAAAGCAAACAGAAGGAAGGAAGATCTGAGTGAAGTTCAATGAAATAGGAAACAAACAAAAAAAGTTAGGAGACAATCAGTAGATACAAAAGTTTGTTCTTTGAAAAGCTCAAAAATTGATAAACTTTACCTAGACTAAGAAAAAAAGACAAAGATTAGCAAAATCAGGAGTAAAAAAGGGATCATCAGTGTCAACCCGATGAAGACAACAAGGATTATAAAGGAATGTTATGGACAACTTGGGTTAAATGAAATGGTAAGTTTCTACAAGGACACAAATCATCAACATTGACTAAAAAATAAATAGAAAGGCTGGATATACCTATAACAAACATACTAGATTTGTAATTAAAAATCTTTCTATGAAGAAAAGCTTAGGCCCAGACAGCTTCACTGGTAGAGTCTACCAAATATCTAATGAAGAAATAATGTCAAGGAGTTCCCATTGTAGCTCAGTGGGTTAAGAACCCAACTAGTATCTATGAGGATGCTGGTTTGATCCCTGGCCTCACTCAGTGGGTTAAGGATCTGGCATTGCTGAAAGCGGTAGCACAGGTTGCAGATTGGCTCGGATCTGGTGTTCCTGTGGCTGTGGTGTAAGCTGGTGGCCATGACTCCAATTTGGCCCCTAGCCTGAAAACTTCTATATGCCATGTGTGCGGCCCTAAAAAGACAAAAAAAAAAAAAAAAAAAGCCAATTTCATGCAAACTCCTCAAATAGAGGAGGACGAAACACTTTCCAACTCATTCTATAAGTCTAGTATTACCCTAATAACAAAGCCAGACAAAGATGTGATAAGAAAACTAATTAACACAGGTACAAAAATCCTTAACACAGTATTAGCAAACCAAATTCAACAACCTGTAAAAAGAATTCTACACCATGACTAGGTGTGATTTATTCCAGGAATGCAAGGTTGACCTAATATTCAAAAATCAATTTATGTAATAGCTTATGTAATTATTATGTACATAATGAATAAATAAAATATATTTAATTTATAAAAATTATTATGTAATACTTTATGTAACTATCCAAATTTTATATAATTAATAGAATAAAGAATAAAATCCACATAATCACCTTAATAGAAACAGAAAAGGCATGACAACAGCCAAAAACCACCTATGATAAAAATTCTCTACAAAACAGGAATAGATGGGAATTTCCTCAATGTTATGAAACAAGCATCTTACAAAAAAGCTACAGCTAGTATTATTCTTTCTTTTTCTTTTCTTTTTTTTCTTTTTAGAGCCACACCTACAGCATATGGAAGTTCCCAGGCTAGGGGTCAAATCAGAGCTGCAGGTGCTGGCCTACGCCACAGCCACAGCGGTACTGGATCCAAGCCGCATCTGCAACCTATGCTGCAGCTTGCAGCAATGCAGGATCCTTAACCCACTGATCAAGGCCAGGGATCAAACATGCATCCTCACGGACACTGTGTCGGTTTCTTAACCCACTGAGCCACAACGGGGACTCCTCCTCTTTGTTTTTAATGATGAAAGAATGAATGCTTTCGCACTACCATCAGGAATAAGGCAAGAACATCTGCTCTTGCCACCTCTAACATTGTACTGGAGAAATGGGATATGGCCAGAAAAATAAATTAAAGGCATGTAGGTTGAAAGGAAGAAGTTAGTCTTTATCCCCAGATGACATAATCCTGTATGGAGAATATCCTTAAGGGTCAACAAAAAATTTTACTAGAACTAGTAAGTGAGCTTAGCGTGTTTGCAGAATACAAGATCGAGATAAAAATCAATTGTGTTTCTGTGCAAACAATCCAAACAATCCAAAAAGTGAAATCAAAAAAATTCTTTTCACAGTATTGAAATGAATCAAATAAATGGTTTGGAACAAACATAATAAAAGACAACAAGTACATTGAAAATTAGAAAGCATAGCTAAGATAAAGAAGAGCTACGCTGAATGGGGAGACGCTTCATGTTCACGGATTGGAAGACTCAGTATTAACAGGTGGCAGTTGTCCCCACAGTGATCTGTAGGTTCAATGCAATCCCTGTCCAGGTCCTAGAAAGCATTCTAATAGAAATTGATAAGCTGTTCCTGAAAAGAATACGGACGGCAGAGAACCTGAAATAGCCAAAACAATGTTGTAAAGAGCAGTACAGATTTGTGTACCTGATTATAAAACTTACTATAAAGGTACCGTTTGGAATGGCTTTAGTGGAAGGATAAATATAGATATCAAGGAAGCAGAACTGAGAGTCAGAATTAAGAAAATTCTTGGAATTTCTGTTGTGGTGCAGCGGAAACAAATCCAACTAGGAACGATGAGGCTGCGGGTTTGATCCCTGGCCTTGCTCAGTGGGTTAAGGATCCAGTGTTGCCGTGAGCTGTGGTGTAGGTCTCAGGCGTGGCTTGGATCTGGCGTTGCTGTGGCTGTGGTGTAGGCTGGCAGCTGTAGCTCTAATTAGACCTCTAGCTTGGGAGCCTCCATATGCCACGGGTGTGGCCCTACAAAGACAGAAGACAAAAAAAAAAAAAGAAAGAAAGAAAAAGAAAAATTCTCATGTTATGGTTAATTCATTTTCAACAAAGCTACCCAGGCAACAGAAGAGGGGAAATAATAGTTTTTTTCAAGAACAAATGGTCCTGAGAGAAAAGAGAAAAAAATATCCTTGACCCACAGCACACAAACATCAACTTAAAATGAGATGACAGACCTAAATGTAAGAACTAAAACTATAAACTTCTAGAAGAACTCAACAACAAAATCTTTGTGACCTTGAATTAAGCAAATATTTCCTAGATATTGATACCCAAACCAGATCCATCACAAATTGATCAAGTAGATGTCATTGAAACTTAAGACTGTTGCTCTTCGAAAGAGAGCATTAAGAAAATTAGAAGTCAGACCACAAACTGGGAAAAATATCTGCAAATCACATATCTGATAAAGGACTTTTACCCAGAATATATACATATATATACAGAATATATACATTTATATATACATAAAGAACTCTTTTAGCATAGTGATGTTAACAAAACAATTAAATAATAGGCATTAATCTGAATACTCATTTCACTAAAGAAAATGTATGAATGCTAATAAGCACATGAAGACATGCCCAATAGCTTAGGGAAATGCAAATTAAAATATTAGTGAGACAACATTACATACCTATTGAAATGCAACAATTTTATTTTTTTAATGGCTGCACCTGTGGCATATGGGGGTTCCTGGGCTAGGGGTCAAACCAGAGCTGCAGCTGCTGGCCTATGCCACAGCCACAGCAATGCTGGATCCGAGCCACATGTGTAACCTATGCTGCAGCTTATGACAATGCTGGGCCCCTTGACCCACTGAGCAAGGCCAGTGATCGAACCCTCATCCACAGAGAGACTATGCCGGGTTCTTAACCCTCTGAGCCACAACAGAAACTCCTGAAACACTATAATTAAAAAAAAAAAAAAAAAAGGAGATCCCTGGTGGCCTAGTGGTTAAGGATTCAGTATTATCACTCCTGTGGCTCAGGTTCTAGCCCTGGCCCGGGAACATCTACATGCCATGGCACAGCCAAAAAAATGAAAAATAAGGTATTTCCCATTGTGGCTCAGTGGAAATGAGCCCAATTAGGTTCCATGAGGATGCAGGTTTGATCCCTGGCCTTGCTCAGTGGGTTAAGGATATAGCACTGCCATGAGCTGTGGTATAGGTCGCAGATGCAGACTGGGTCTCGGGTTGTTGTGGCTGTGGTGTAGGCTGGCAGCTGTAGCTCTGATTCAACCCCTAGCCCAGGAACTTCCATATGCTGCAGGTGTGGCCCTAAAAAGACCATAAATAAATAAATAAATAAATTAAATTAAATTAAAAATAAAATGATACCAAGTGCTGGTGAGGATATGGATAAACGGTAATCTCATACATTGATAGTAGGAATGAATGTAAAATGGTATAGCCACTTTGGAAAACATTTTGACAGGTCATTAAAAACTTAGGCGTAAACTTACCATACAGTGGAACAATTGTACTCTTAGATTATCTACCTACCATAAATGTACCCATATGTCTACACAAAGGATTTTTTTTCTTTGTCTTTTTAGGCCGCACCTGTGGCACATGGAGGTTCCCAGGCTAGGGGTCAGATTGGAGCTGTAGCTGCTGCCCTACGCCACAGATGCAGCAATGCAGGATCCGAGTCACCTCTGCAACCTATACCACAGCTCACGGCAATGCTGGATCCTTAACCCACTGAGCAAGGCCAGGGATGGAACCTGCGTCCTCATGAATGCTAGTCAGATTTGTTTCCACTGAGCCACGATGGGAACTCCTACACAAAGGTTTTTAAGTGAATGTTCATAGAAGTAAATTCACAATAGATAAAAATTAGAAGCAATCCAAATGTTAACTGGTGAATTAACAAATGTACTATATTTATATATTACTTAGCAATAAAAGGGAATGAACTACTCATAAGTTTATAACATGGGTTAATCTCAAAAATATGCTAAGTGAAAAAACATAGATACAAAGAATCACGTATTTATGATTCCATCTATATAAAATATCCATAAAAGGCAAATCTGTAGAAACCAAAAGTGAGGATTTACTACAAATAGGCATGAAGGGAATTTGGGGGCTGATGGCAATATTGTAAAATTAGATGGGTGATAGTTAAGTCAATAACACAATAAACTTATTAAAAATAACTGAATTATGTACTCAAAAACAAACACTTAACCTCCTGGGTATTCCAATTCTTGCCCCTAGACCTGCCCCTATACTATCTTTCTCCAAATAGCTGGACCAATAATAATTCCCTTCACTTCAAGATGGGTCACAACTATGAAAAAAATCCAACCAACCAAACAGCAGCAATAAAATAAAACAAAACAAAACCCCAAAATGGGAATTACATAAGAGTGCAAGCAGAAAAAGATAAGAGAGCTATGATAAATAAAAGAAAAAAAACACAAGCATTAGAAAAATTACCTCGGGAGTTCCCGTCGTGGCGCAGTGGTTAACGAATCCGACTAGGAACCATGAGGTTGCGGGTTCGGTCCCTGCCCTTGCTCAGTGGGTTAACGATCCGGTGTTGCCGTGAGCTGTGGTGTAGGTCGCAGATGCGGCTCGGATCCCGCGTTGCTGTGGCTCTGGCGTAGGCCGGTGGCTACAGCTCTGATTCGACCCCTAGCCTGGGAACCTCCATGTGCCGCGGGAGCGGCCCAAAGAAATGGCAAAAAGACAAAAAAAAAAAAAAAAAAAATTACCTCATGATGTGGTAAAAATTGAGACCAGAGAATTCTTTGTGAAATCAAACAATTTAATGAAGAAATGATCTTCATGAAAAATAAGTTCAAATACGACATATAGAGGCTCAAGAAAGAAATAATAGGGCAGTAGAAGAAAATAAAAAGTTAGCAGAAATCTGGAAGGCAAAGAGAGGAGAAAAACGATTATGAAAATTAAAATCACTATTAAGGCAGCAATGAGGAGACTGGACACTGCTAAGTATATACCCGGAGTCATGGGATAAAGTCTTAAGAAAACTGAACAATACTAAGTGGAAAGGAACAAAGAATGCAAATGGCTTGCATAGAAGATGATAGATAAAGGAAAAAGAGCTAAGAGTTAACATACTCAAAGTTAGTGACCATGGAGAAAAGAACATTAAGAATAAGAAAAGAAAGTATTGAGATAAAATTAAGGACTAGGACTTTGAACAGACTTGCATTTACAGATTGAGTGTACACATTGTATCCAAGAGAACACGACATATGCTAATACACACAAGACATATTTTGACTGACATATTTTGTATAACATAAAGTTAAACATGAAAAATGAATCTGAGAGGCATCAGACAAAAAAATAAGACATCTTTAAAGGAAACTCAGTTTGGCTTCACGCTTCTACCTACAATATTCAGTATTCTTAGTGAAAAAAGTGGTGGATGTTTTTCACAAATTTTCATCCCAGTTCAAAGGAAGATATTTTCAAATATTAATTCTCTGGTATATTTCTTAAACAAAGTATTAGAAGTTGAACTTCTGTGAATCAAATGGTAAATGGAAAAGTTTAGGGTCAAAAAGCAACTGGTGGCATTGAATCCACTGGATGCAAAACTAAGACAGCAAATGAGGAAACAATTAGAAAATCATAGGGAAGTGTTTACTCTCGAGGTAGAAAGATGATTCATCTAGAGTTAGAAGATGGGAAAAGAGAAATGGGAGATAGTGTAAATATATCAGTTTGCTCTTATTCATAATGAAGAGTTAGTAGATATCTTTCAGGGTTGATAAATTAATATGTAAAATATTACTATATTATTTAAAGGTATAACAGTAACATTGGATAGCCAAACTTGGGTATGAAGGAAAGGATGGTACATTAAGATGTAGAATTATACTTATTTCCTCATTTTTTCAAAGTGGGAATCCCAACAGAAATCTAATTGCAAAGTAAAAGAAGATTTAGTGTATTATATCAATATCTAAAACCTGTGGGATTAATTTCACTATTTTTTTTTCTTTTTAGGGCCACACCTGCAGCATATGGAAGTTCCCAGGCTAGGGGTCAAATTGGAGCTGCAGCTGCCGGCCTACCCCACAGCTACAGCAATGCCAAATCCAAGCTGCATCTGTGACCCACACCTCAGCTCATGCAACACCAGATCCTTAACCCACTGAGCGAGGCCAAGGCTTGAACCCGCATCCTCATGGATACTAGTTGGCTTTGTTACTGCTGAGCCACAACAGGAACTCCTAATTTCACTATTATAAGAAAACAATATATTGGATCAGAAAGCAAAACCATTTATAAGGGATACAGTGAAAACAAAGTGACTTGGAAAGTTCACAAGTAAGAAGCTAGGAAGAGTTATGCAAGGCAAACTAAATAAAGAGAAAGCAGAGATTTTAATCAGACAATGGCAAATTAAAAACAAAGTCCACTAAATGATACAGCTCGAAAGCAAAACACCAGATATCCCAATCAAAAAATGAGCAGGAGACCTAAATAGACATTTCTCCAAAGAAATCATATAGATGAAGTTCCCACTGTGGTGCAGTGGGTTAAGAATCTGACTGAAGTGGCTCGGATTGCTGCAGAGGTGCAGGTTTGATCCCCAGCCTGGCTCAGTGGGTTAAAGGATCCAGGTGTTGCCGCAGCTGCAGTATAGTTTGTAGCTGTGGCTCAGATTCAATCCCTCACCTGGGAATTTACATATGCCATATGTGTGGCCACAAAATTAAGAAAAATAAATTTAAAAAGATATATAGATGGCCAGTAGGCACACGAAAATATGCTCAACATCATTAATTCTTAGAGAAATGCAAATCAAAACTACAATGAGGTACCACTTCACAGCAGTCAGAAAAGCCACCATTTAAAAGTCTACAAATAACAAACACTGGAGAGGGAATGGAGAAAAGGGAACCCTCCTACACTGTTGGTGGGAATGTAAATTGGTACATACATACTATGGAAAACAGTAGGGAGTTTCCTTAAAAAAACTAAAAATAGGAGTTCCCTGGTGGTATAGCAGTTAAGGGATCCAGTGTTGTCATTGCTGTGGTGAGGGTTCAATCCCTGGCCTGGGAACTTCTGCATGCTGTGGGCATGGCCAAAACAGAGAGAAAACTAAAAATAGAGTTGCCATATGATCCAAAAGTCCCACTCCTGGCATATATTTGGAGAAAAACATAATTCAAAAAAAAAAAGTATATGTACCCCAGTCTTCACTGCAGCACTATTTACAATAGCCAAGACATGGAAGAAACTTAAATGTCCATCAAGAGATGAATGGATAAAGAATATCTAGTCTGTCTGTCTGTCTATCTATCTACCCATCTATCTATCTAGAGGAATATTACTCAGCTATAAAAAAGAATGAAATAATACCATCTGCAGCAACATGAATGGACCTAGAGATTATCAAACTAAGTGAAGTAAGTCAGAAAGACAAATACCATATAATATCCCTTATAAGTGGAATCTAAAATATAACACAAACTCATTTATGAAACAGAAACGACTCACAGACATAGAAAGTAAACTTATGGTTACCAAAGGGAAGCGGGAGAAGAGGCATAAGTTAGGAGTTTGGGATTAGCAGATACAAACTATTATACATAAAATAAACAAAAAGGTCCTACTGTATACTGCATACTGAATATAATATAGGGAACTATATTCGATACCTATAATAAACCATAGTGGAAAAGACTGTGAAAAAGAATATATATATGTGTGTATATATATACACATATTATACATGGACACACACATATGTATGAGTCACATTGCTAGGCACTAGAAACTAACACAGCATTGTAAATCAATCATACTTCAATAAAAAGTTCACTAAATGAGGTAAACAAAGCATTCCCCATTCATGACATAACAGTCATGCACATTTGCACACCAAATAAGACGTAAAAGCAAAGAAAATCTGAAGGAACCACAAAGAAAAACAGTGGTGGACCATCAACTGACTTTTTGCTGCTCAGGATAGGTAAGTAGATTCTTAGAATGTGGTAGGCACTGTTGATCTCCTCCCAGGGTTCTTTTATACCCTTTCCCCATTGAACAGAAGCATGAGGTACACTTGGGGTGAGGGTAATGGTGATAAAGGGAATTAATCCCATCTAGAATTCAAGATTAGCCCCTCTGTTTGTCAGACCTGCTAGTGATGGTATCGGCAGCTCAGGGCTATGCAGTTACTGTGCCATCGACCCCTTGCCTGTGATCACTCAGGAATGGGTATGGGCAAATAACCCAGCTTGGGCCAAAGAGTTGGAAAATTTGTTGGGCCTCTAGGCAAAATTTCCTCACTCTACAAAAAGAAGAAATATGGTGATCTGTCTTGAGAATGCTGTCATGTGGGAATGTACGTTCTGGGACCAACTAGTCAGTCCTCTTTAGAAAGCACGGGGCTAACGCCAACAAACAAGAGGGTTTGGCCCAAGAGAATCTTGAGGAATGATCAGGAGCTGTAGCCTCTGGGTCAGTGAACTTGAGGCTCACCCTACCTCTGGCTTTCAGTCAAGTACAGCTCAGATAATTAAGATAAATAAGAGAATGAGGTATATCTAATTGAGACATTTTAAAAAACACTCCACACCTGAAAACCAAGCATTCAAGTGCTCATGAAAACTCCAAAATTGATCACATACACAAAGAAGACATCAATCCTGTGTAAAAATAGCAATATCAAAACTACCAATCATAGAACAATAAAGCTAGAAATGAGTATCAGATCTAGAAAATTCATAGTCAAATGCAAATTAGACGAACGTTAACAGTTCATAAAAAAATAAAGTTCATAGCAGCACTATTTACATTAGCCAAAAGACAGAAATAATCTATATGGCTATTAGTCAATGAATGGATAAACGAAATCCGGTAAACCCACACAATGAATGGGAAGTAAATTAGTGGTGCTAGTGGCAGGGGGAGGAGACCGTTAACGGGAACAGGGCTTCTTTTAGGGATATTCTGGAATTAGATATGGCGATGGTTGCAAACTTTGTGAATCTACCAAAAAATCACCAACTCATACTTTAAAAGGATGGCTTTTCTGGATGTGAATTATTTCTCAATATAAAAAGTGACATATTTCATAGAATATCTTGGCATAGACACCAATCTGGATACAATGTGAGAAGCGACATAAGGGTATGAATACCAGGAGGCAGGGAGCATTTGGGACTCTCTTGGAGGCCGGCTACTACATGTATCTTAAGAGATATGTGTCCCATACACTCTCCATCTTCTCATTTGACTAAATATTTTCAATTACAATGCAGCTGCTAATGCGCCGATACTAACATCTGTCTATGTGTATCCTTTCACTGGCCAGTCCAGGCTGCATTTCACAGCTCATCTTCTATCCTAAATAATGTCCTACTTGAACAAAGGTGATGTGATTTGGAAATCATTTTCTTACATAACATTACTTCTTAGTGAGCGGTCTGCTCGCAAGTGTGACAGTTTCCATTTTTAAGAATATCAACTGTATTAACCATAGATACATTATCTCCGTTCTAACAGAAACCCTATAAGGTAGAGTTGCTTATTATCCATGAGGAAACCGAGGCTTGCAAAGGTTACAGAATTTGCCCAAGGTTTCAAGGCTAGTAAGTGGCGCAGCAAGGACCCTAAACCACATGATAACGACCACTACAATAGTTAACATGTATGGAGCATTGACTGTGTCAGGCATTATTCCACATGGACGATTTCGTTTAATCATCACAACAACCTGATAAGCGGGTACTATTTTTAATATTTTACAAATGAGAAACCCAGGCTCAGAGAAATTGAGGTACCCAAAGTGGCAGAGGTAGTGAGTGACAGGGCAGTGACTGGAACTCATTGTGTGTGACACTGGGTGCCCTTTCCATTTTATCACACTACCTCTGGGAGTAGAGGAGAGCTGAGGAGATCTGAGAGAGGGTGTCGGATTTTTGCTTACGTGTTATTCCTTAATGCATGCACATATCCATTATATCTTTGCTTCAGAAAAAGATGCGATGTGGCCATTGGGGCTAAACTGCCTTTCCATGAGAATATTACCAACTCATCTTTCTCATGGAGAAAACAAATGACTCAGTTTTCCGTGCAGGTCTTTCACCGAAAATCTGACTGAATTTTTCTAGGTTCTGTCCCTATATCTTTCTTTAGACACCTTTTGAAGTTTCTGTCTAGTTATTTCCCCTTTTAGCTCTCACCATAAGGAAGGATAGTGAACAAAACCCTTGAGACCCAACTCTAGTCATTGATCATGCCCACATAAGGAAGTCTCCATAAAACTTTCAATGGCACCAGATCCAGAGGGCTTCCAGGTTGGCAGACACATCCGCACTGGGAAGGTGACATACCCCAACTCCGTGGGTGCAGAAGCCCCTGCATGCAGGACCCTCCCAGACCTCATGCTGTGTATCTCTTGAACGAGGCTGTTCATCTCTATCTTTTATCATATCCTTTAATAAGCTGGCAAACATAAGTAAATGTTTCCCTAAGGTCTGTGAGCTACTCTCGCAAATTAATCGAACCAGGGAGGGGATCATGGGAACCTCCAGTTTGTAGCCAAGTTGGACAGAAGTTAAGGGTAAGCTGGGGACGTCCTTCCTGTGAATGGGATCTGAAGGGGTGTGGGAGCAGTCTTAACCTGTGGGATCTGACACTAGCTCTGAGTAGATTGTGTCAGAACTGAGTTAAACTGCAGGACACCTGGTGAGTGTCACAGAGAATTGTGTGTAGGAAAAACCCACACACTTGGTGACCAGCAATATCAGAAATGGTATTCCATGTGGATATGGTAGCAATGTGAGAGTAAAGGAATCACACAGGAGAAACTCAAAAGAGAAAGACTTTTTTTCCCCCAACACAGGAAAACCATAGGTTGTTCTAACTCAGCAGGAACCCATGAGACTAACACCTAAATGAAGATATAAAACATTTTCATAACACTTGTGTCACTTTCCAGTAAATGCTCCCCATCAGAGGCAACTGGTAGTCTGATTTTTATCACCAGAGATGAGTTTGCTATTTTCGAACTTTGTGTAAGTAGAATAATGAAGTACATATATATATTCCTTTGTATCTGACTTCAGTCAGCATATGTCTGAGACTCACCCATGCTGCAGTGGACATCAGCGGTCTCATCCTTTTTACTGCTGAGTAGGTCTCCAGTGTGAGCCTGTATCACAATGTGTCCATTCTCCTGTTAAACATCTGGGTTACTGTAGGTTTGGGGTATTATGAATAAAGCTGCTATATACATAGGTGTATGTGTGTGTGTGTGTATAAGTTGTTTTGTGAAAATAGATTGTTATTTCTCTTGAGAATGTACTCAATAATGAGATTGCTCTATCTTATGATAGACAGATATTCAACTTTATAAGGGACTGCCAAACCTTTTTCCAAATGGTACCATTTGATACTCCCATCCACCATAATAACGCACCTGCGGCATTAACTAGAGCACCTGTTGATTCACATGCTTGCTGATATTCTAACGAGTCACTAGTGGTCTCTTGTTGCAGTTTTAACTACATTCCCTGATTCATAATGAGGTTAAGTGCCTTTCCACATGTTTGCTAACCATTCCTGTATCTCCCTTTGTGAAATGTCCTTCTAAAAAATTTGTCAATTTTTATTTGGATTGTTTGTCTTTTTTTATTTTTTTATTACTCAATGAATTTTATTACATTTATAGTTGTATGATGATCACAATCTTTATTATTGATCTATAAAGTTCTTTATAAACTCTGAATGTTAAGTCCATTATATATGGTTTTTTTGATAATTTTAGAGTTATAAAAGATTTGCAAAAACTTTAGAGTTCCTGTAAGCTCTTCACTTGGCTTCTTCCAAACTTAAGATCTTATATTTTCCACAAATTTGGAGGGTTTCTAGCTATCTTGTTATTGTTAATTTCTAATTTTATTCTGTTGTGATCAGAAAACAGTTTCTGGAAAATTTCAATATTTTGGAGTTTTTATGACTCGCTTTATGCTTCAGCATATGATTTATCTTGTTTCCATGTACACATAAAAATAATTTATTTTTCATATTTGTTGGGTATAATTTTAAAAAGTATTTATCAGGCCAAATGGGTTGTAGTGTTACACTGAAAGTCCATCTTTTATAAACTGAATATAGTTGGGTCCTTTTTTTTTTTTTTTTTTTTTTTTTTGCTTTTTAGGGCCACACCTGCAGCCTATGGAAGTTCCCAGGCTAGGGGTCGAATCTGAGGGGTGGCTGCTGGCCTACACCACAGGCACAGCAGTGCTGGATCCGAGCTGCATCTGCTACCTACACCACAGCTGATGGCAATGCTGGATCTTTAACCCACTGAGCAAGGCCAGGGATAGAACCTGTGTCCTCATGGATGCTGGTCAGATTCATTTCTTCTGAACCACAACGGAAACTGCTACTTGGATCTTTTTTTCTATACAGTCTGACAATCTCTCCTTTTAATCAGGTTTAGTTCATTTACATTTAATATAATTATTGATGAGATTGAGTTTGTACCTATCATGTTATTATCTCTTTTTTGTCTTTCTCAAGTGTTCTTTTTGTTCTTTGTTTTTTTTCCCTGCTTTTATATTAACCAACTAGGTTTTGGGGTGTTTGGGGGTTTTTTTTAGTATTATGTTTTATCTTCTTTATTCATTTTTTAGCTATACCACTTATTTTAAAAGATTATTCTAGAATTATGATGCAGTTAATCAGTCTCCTTTGAATATAATACATTATGGTATTACATTTCCAATAATCTCCATCTTATACTTTTTGCTATTGTTTATAACATATTTAGCAATAAAATTCTACATATATTGTAAACCACACAATACATAATTATTTTTACTGTAGTCAGAAATAGTCATTTTTCTTTAAAGAAATTAAGAAAAAAATGAAAAAATCTTTATACATGTATTTAACATTTCTGATATTCTTCATTTGTTGCTGGATCTATTTCCAGTTAGTATCATTCCTTTTATCCTGAAGATCTTACTGCAGGTCTCTGGCAACAAATTCTATCAGATTTCATTTATCTGTAATAACTTTATTTTGATTTTTGTTTTGAGAGGATATATTTGCCAGAATTCTAGCTGACTTTTTTCCTTAGGCATTTTAAAGATGTCCCATTATTTCACTTACTTCATTGTCTCAAATAAGATGTCAGCCAACTCTTGTTCTTATAATTGTGTGAAATGTGTCCCTTCCCACCCAACCCTCTCCCTCAGCTGCTTTGGAGACTTTTTTCTTTATCTTTGGCTTTCAGCAGTTTGACTATTAGGCAGAGTTCTTTTCCTTGAGGTTTACGAGCTTCTTGGTGCTAATGTATATTTACTATGAAATTATGTTGGCTATTATTTTTTCAAATATATTTTCTTTTTTTTTTTTTTTTTTTTTTTTGTCTTTTTGCTATTTCTTTGGGCTGCTCCCGTGGCATATGGAGGTTCCCAGGCTAGAGGTCTAATCGGAGCTGTAGCCACTGGCCTACGCCAGAGCCACACAACGCAGGATCCGAGCTGCGTCTGCAACCTACACCACAGCTCACGGCAACGCCGTATCGTTAACCCACTGAGCAAGGGCAGGGACCAAACCTGCAACCTCATGGTTCCTAGTCGGATTCGTTAACCACTGCGCCACGACGGGAACTCGCAAATATATTTTCTTTATTCTCTTTTTCCTCTTTCTTCAGAGACTTCAATTACATATATGTTAGATCACTTCAAATTGTCCCACAGGTTACTGATGCTCTATTCACTTTTTTTAATATGATTTTTATTTTTTCCGTTATAGTTGATTTACACTGTTCTGTCAATTTCTACTGTATAACAAAGAGACCCAGTCATACACACACACACATATATATGAATGTATTCTTTTTCTCACATTATCCTCCATCATGTTCTGTCACAAGTTCTATTCACTTTTTTCCCTCTGTGCTTCAATTTGCAAAACTTCTTTTGGTTGTATTTAAATTCCATGAATCTTGCCTTCTCTGGTGCCTAATATGCTGTTAAGACTATCCAATGAATTTTGCATTTCATATATTATATTTCTCATGTCTTCATCCATTTTTTTTCCATCTTTCCATGTAAATTCTGAACCATATTTATAGTAGTTGTCTTAAGGTCATAGGTTTGCTGATTCTCATGTCTAGGTTATCTATGAATCTCCTATTGAATATTTTCTCTCTTGACTGTGAGTCATATTTTCTTGCTTATTTACATGTCTCATATTTTTTATCATATGCCAGGAATTATGTATTTAAAGAAATAGTGATGTCTGATGAATATTTTTGTTTTGGTTTCTTTCCCATAACTTTCAAGTCCTTTCTTTCATCAGGTTCCTAAGGTAATTGGTTGTTCATCCAGTGTCCATTCAGATTTAAAGGCTGGGGTTAGGCTACAGCTTTAATTAAGCTGAGTTCACCTTTGCTTTCAAATGCAATCAAGGAAATCTTACTTTGCTTTTAAGCCCAACCCCAACTTCCTGCACTGTTCTACTGAAGGGCTCAGCCTTTTGATATTATCAGAATTTGAGCTGGAGAGAAGTTAGCTGCCACTTCACTTATTTCTTTGGTTTTGGTTGACCTTTGGATTCAACTCCAGCTAGACCTTGGAAATCAGAGCACTGCAAGACTGCACAAATCCTCTTCAGATTCCAGCCCCATCTCCCCTAATGCTTCAGGCATCTCTTTTGCCACCTTCTTCAGCAAATTCCTTAGTGAGCAGAAGCAGAATTGCTGGGCTAAATAATTTACTTTTATGCTGGTGTTTTTCCAAACTCCAAACTTGTTTGTGAGCCCACACTATTTTTAAGAACTCAATGGTCAAAAGGCACAGACTTCCAGTTATGAAATAAACGTCATGGGGATGTAATGTACAGCATTGTGACTATACTTAATATTTGCAAGTTACTAAGAGTCTATCTTAAAAGTTCTCATTATAAAAAAATATAAATGTATGGTGTTAACTAGGCTTATTATGGTGATCACTTTTGCAATATATACAAATATAGAATCATATTGTACACCTAAAACTAATATAATATGTCAATTATATCTCAATTTAAAAAAAACTCAATGGATTTTTTTCTCTTCTCTTCAAAAATCTATCTATAGCTAGGCTACTCCTCTGATCACCTATGCCCAGAGTAGACATTGGCCCCCATGTATAAAAAATATCCATAGCCTTTTACTCACCTAGTGCCATACTCTGCTGTGCAGTTTATTGAGACCAACTAATATCTGCTTCTCCTTGATAACTTTTTTCATAAATGCGCTTTTTAATTTTATCTATTTTTTTATTACTCTAGAAACAATAGTTTCTACATTCTATTCTCCTGTTGTTAGGTGGAGTGTTGTATATATGCCTATTAGGTCTAGAAGGTTTACAGGGATGCTCAAGTCTTCTATAATTTTTAAAACCTTCTACCTATTTATTCTATCCACTATCAAAAATGAGGCACTGAAGTCTTTAGATATTATTGTTGAATTGTATCTTCCTCCCTTCAATTTCTTTTCTTCCTGCACTTTGTAATATACTACCCCACACTGCCTCTATTCTTTCTTTTCTTTTCTTTCTTTCTTTCCTTCCTTCCTTTTCTTTCTTTCTTTCCCTTTCTTTCTTTCCTTTTCTTTCTTTCTTTCTTTCTTTCCTTTCTTTCTCTCTTTCTCGTTCTCTCTTTTTTTTTTTTTTTTTTTTTTTTGCTATTTAAGGGTCACACCCATGGCATATGGACATTCCCAGGCTAGGAGTCGAACCCAAGCTGTAGCTGCCGGCCTACACCACAGCCACAGCAACACAGGATCTGAGCCATATCTGTGATCTCCACCACAGCTCATGGCAATGCCAAATCCTTAACCCACCAAGCAAGGCCAGGGATTGAACCCGCATCCTCATGGATCCTAGTTGGATTCGTTAATGGCTGAGCCACAAGGGGCTCCATGCCTCTATTATTTCTAATAGAGGGTTATGTGTTAATCTTATTGGGATTCTCTTGTAAACAACAAGTCGATTTTTCTCTTTGCTTTCAAATTTTTTTCTTTATCTTTGACTTCTAGCATTTGTGTTTATTTTACTAAAATTTTGTTGAGCTTCTTGGGTATATAGATTGTTTTTCACCAAATTTGGGAAGTTTTCAGCCATATTTCTCCTTTCTCTTGCCTCTCCTTCCCATCATGAGTATACAGATGTGCTTAATGGTGTCCTACATTTCTTTGAGATTCTGTTCACAGCATTTTTTTCTCTGTTCTTCAGAATATAAAATCTCTATAAATTTATTTTTTAAATTGTTGACCCTATCTTTGCTTGCTCAAATGTAATACTGAACCTCTCTTTTTTATTCCTGTTATACTCTTTGTCTCCAGAATTTCCACTTGGTTCCTTTTTCTTTTTTAATATTTTCTATCCCTTTATTATATTAATATTTTCTATTTTGTGAGACATTGTCATCATTCTTTCTTTTACTTTTTTAAGCATTGTTTCTGTTAGCTCTTTAAACATATTTGTGATTTCTTTGAAATTTTTATCTGTTAAGTTCAACAGTTACACCCTTTCATTGGCAGTCTGTTTCTGCTTTTTTCCTGGGTATGGGTCATACTTTCCTGTTTCTTTACATATCTCATAATTATTTGTAGAAAACTGTCCTAATATATATATACTTAATGATTTCTATTTTTTCCATTATAGCTGGTCTACAGTGTTCTGTCAATTTTCTACCGTACAGCAAGGTGACCCAGTCACACATATATGTATATATTCTTTTTCTCACATTATCCTCCATAATGCTCCATCCTAAGTGACTAGATATAGTTCCCAGTGCTATACAGCAGGATTTCATTGCTTATCCATTCCAAAGGCAATAGTTTGCATCTATTAACCCCAGACTCCCAGTCCATCCCACCCCCTCCCCCTCCATCCCACTCCCTCCCCCTCCCCCTTGGCAACCACAAGTCTATTATATATTGAAAGTTCTACATTTTGGAAAATATATCATAGCAACTCTGGATACTAATGTCTTCTCATGCTGGGGCTCGCTGTTGTTTGCCCAATTGTTTAGTGACTGGCTGCAAAATTTTAGTGAGGTCTGTTATCCTCACAGTGTGAAGCCTCTGATGTTGTTTCTTGGTGGGTGCAGCCTTGGATGTGGGCATGGTCATCCTGCTCTGACCCTGGCTTTTGCAGGACTCCATTGCACTGTCTCTTTCTCTGATCACACCAGCTGTTAGGCTCACTAACTGCCAGCTGATTGCTCTACTGTTTTCAATGCCCTGGAGTCTGATCTGATTAAATCAGGCCACTTTGCAGAGATTGTTTTTGAGGCAGGTCTTTGAGATTTGTTCTGACTTCAGAAGGGTTCTCCGTAGCTGTCTCTTTCTCTGTTTTTTGTTTTTTGTTTTTTTCTAGTGAGATTGGCTTGCCCAAGGTTTAGCACATTTCTCTAATGAAGCTACCAACCTTCTCCTAGCTGCTCATCACAAAATCTCCATTGTTTTTGAAAGTAGTCTTGAATGCCTTTACACTCTGTTTCAAATCAAGTCAGTTCTTTTGGGGAGAGCTTGGATGCTCTATAACTCTGTAGACTGCCTTTGCCCCTTGGCAAAATCTCTGGAACTGGCTTCTCTTGGCGATACACCCTGCTTTAGGAGCAGGGAGCTGGGTAGACGACTTGCCTCTTGGCATGGGACATCTGCCCAAGAAGCAAGCATTTGGGGCCCCCATATTCCTTACTGCCTATGTTTGGGGTAGAGCCTCTGTATATGAGGGGGGGCCTGATCTATCAGCCATGCTCCCCAGGAATTTAGCCTCTGCAATTCTTACTTTTCTATACCAGCTTTCATCCACCATGGTTGATGGAAAGCTGTTTGTGTTATCCATATTCACAGCTGATGTATTACCATTGTGAATTGTGCTCTTGACATTATCCAGTATCTGCTCCCTCATTTAATGCTTTTTGTCAAATTCAATGCTTTTTGCTACATGAAATCTCTGCTTTCTTACTGTCTTATTTGCCTGCTCAACTTTACACATGTCCTGAGTTCTAGCCATTTTAGATCACTTTGATTTAACTGTATCTCCCGAACACAGGAGTTTGTTTTGTGAATCAACCTGAAACATTTTTTTTTAACAGTTGAATTTCTATGTACATGTATTGAAATGAGTGACAGCCTTGATTTAATATTTATTTTAATGTTGTATTTACTGTGTTTTGTTTTGTTTAATATATTCCTTTCTCTGTGTAGTATGTTTCATTTTCTCTTAAAAAAAATTTTTTGATGTTCAGAAATATGTGAAAAGTTGTTCTTACACTTGCTTTCCAAGCTTCATGTGTCACTCTGACTGTGTGTGTGTGTGTGTGTGTGTGTGTGTGTGTGTGTGTGAAATTTTCCCCTTTTATAGGGACATCAGTCCTATTAGGCCAGAGTTACCCTTCTCCACTATGACTTCATATTAAGTTTATCTGCAGTGACTCTGTTTCCAAGTAAGGTTACATTCTGAGATACTGGGGATTAGGATTTCAACATGGGAATATTGGGCAGACACAATACATATCAACTCCCATCTTTATATCTGCTGTGGTGCCTCAAGCACTGACCTTTGATTCTTTGAGCTATTAAGACTATGAGATTCTGTCTAAGTTTTAGTAGTTCACAGGGAGGACTGGGAACTACCCTCAGGCCTAAAACCATCCAAATAAAAAAACATACGCAGTACCTTCACTTCTCCCAAGCGTCGGCCTCCCTGTTTCTGCTTCCTTTGGTTGTTCTCTGGTGCCTTCAAGTGGATGCTTTTATATCTTGATAGGAATTCACGGTTGTTACTTGCAAGAGGACTGGTCTAAACAAGGCTTTGATTTTATATTGTCTTTGGTTTTGTTTTGTTCTGTGGTAGTGGCGGGGTGTGGGGTCTATATGTTTTGAGTTTTTGAACTCATGACTCTAGGTGTATTTCATATCTGCAAATGTTTAAGAATGTTTAATTCTGTTTGGTTATTGTGCATCTGGTTCCTTCTGCTTCATTTTTGGAGAGACTTTTTATCAGCTGAAATGTTTTGATTTTTATTTTATGTTGCTTGTATACATTGCTTTTGCTTGTGTGTTATCTGCCATTTCCCCATCATTTGGAAATGTTTCATTTTTTTTTTTTTCTTGGACTGGCAATAATAGGCTAGGATAAGGATTTTAGACAGCTTACTATAGTTCATAGTTCAAGTGCGCCCTCTGCTGTTGATTTATAAAGTTGCAGTTTCTTTAATTATTACACTTTTCCCTGGTAGATAGGTGTCTTTCATTTTGTTTTGCTAGTTGTTACTAGTTTTTAAATATGCTTAACATCCTGGGGGGCTAACAGTATTTTATTTCTTGATGTTGCAAGGGTGCGTTCACATAGAGAAAATTCAATGAGCTGTATGTTTATGATATGTGCATATTATACTTCAATAAAAGCTAAAAATATACTTAAGTCTATAATTCTCTAAAGCTAATGTCAATAATGAAATGGTGTTATGTTTGGGGAAATTATCTTATATCCTCTGTTATGACCTACCTGTTTTTGTTCATTTGTTACTCTAAAAATTATGCTTTGCACAAATGCCTAAAAATTATATTGTATCGGCCACATCAGGAGCATGTGCAAGTTCTCAAGCCATGAAGGAAACATGAGCTACCGCACTGACTACACCAAATCCTTAATCGCTATGCCACCAGGGAACTCCTTAAAATATATTTTATAAATACACTTAATGGTATTTTACATTTACTTATTTTTAAATCATTTTATGCTCACTGCTCATCTTTTCAAAGTATGTCTTTAGCTTCATGAATTCTTTACCTTGATTCATCCTGCAGCTGACTGAAGAACAACATCAAGTAATTTTTAGTGGAAAATAGCACTCCTTCACACTTTCACCATTAAAACTAGCACAACCTTGCATATTTAATATCATCTTTCTCTTGCTTCAAAGAAGAAAAAAATTTGCCAGATCACAAACATCTCCCTTGAAAACCTGTTAGACGGTATTCTCTTATTTTCTGACATCATGTATTGTGGCATAATATGAGGCCAGTCCATTTAAAAAAATTCCGTTGTCTAATTTTTTTGTTGCTAGTGTATAGAAACACAATTGACTTTTTAGTATTGACTGTCCAGTGACCTTGTTAATGCATTTAATAATTATAATAGTTTATCTGTTGATTCCTTTGAATTTTCTATATACACACTTGTGTCATTTCTGAATTAAAAAAAAAAATCTATCTGCTGCTGTCTACTAGGACTCTTTTTCTTTGCTTTACTGTGAAACAGTAAATGCCCTCAAGGGAAGAGGCCAGCTCACTGTGTTTCCCTTGTCTCAGGTACTATAACCTCTCATCGCCTATCCGATTTTACATTTTTCTCCAAATATTTTAAACAGTCTTTAAATGTACATTGTCCATCTTTTACAGTTGTTTTCAGCAGAATTCATCTGATATTAGTTATTTTATCATGGCTGGATCAGAAGTACAACCTGCTTGTTTTCCCTTTGTTTGTAATTTTATTTTCTACTTAATGCTCATAGGATTCATTCTTTACCCTTAAATCTTAACCAAGAAATGTAGAGGTGTTAGTGGCTTTTCATTAATTTATTGTCTCATGGGAATCTTTCTGATATGCACTATGGGGTCTTTATTCTGTTCCATCAAATATTATTCCACTTATTTTGTTCACAAGTCAATGAAGAGAGCCATAGTCAAGGAGCACTTCCTCGTAGTTTCAGCCTTAAAACCAACATCTACCTGGCTGTGCTGTCCTTGAATGGAGGATCTCTCTTCTAGTGAAAGGACAGCCCTCCATTGTGCCCTGGATCAGACCACTCTCTTCCCTGGTGAATTAACCTCTTGATCTCCTGCATCATTAGTTTCTTCCTCAACCTGGACTCACCAACAGCAAACAAGCATGCTCTAGTATCCCCCATCCTAAAAGAAATAAAATCTACCTTTACCACCTGTCTCCTCCAAGCACAATTTTGTTCCCCTTCAAGGGGAAACTTAAATCACGAAAATTCCCTTCATTCTCATTCTTCATTTACTTCCATTTTCTCCTCAATGCTTTCAACCTGCCTCCCCCGCCATCCAGAACGCCACTGAAAATTCCCCTCTCAAAGGCGCCAGTAGTCCCTCTTTGTCACATCATTGCTTCTGTACCTCACTCAGTCTTTCAACAACATCCAAAACACTGCCTTCCAGGACACCATCAAACTCCTAGAAGAAAACATAGGCAAAACACTCTCTGACATCAACATCATGAATATTTTCTCAGGTCAGTCTCCCAAAGCAATAGAAATAAGAGCAAAAATAAACCCATGGGACCTCATCAAACTGAAAAGCTTTTGCACAGCAAAGGAAACCAAAAAGAAAACAAAAAGACAACTTTCAGAATGGGTGAAAATAGTTTCAAATGATGCAACCGACAAGGACTTAATCTCTAGAATATATAAACAACTTATACAACCCAACAGCAAAAAAGCCAATCACCCAATGGAAAAATGGACAAAAGACCTGAATAGACTGTTCTCCAAGGAAGATATACAGATGGCCAGCAAACACATGAGAAAATGCTCAACATCGCTGATTATAAGAGAAATGCAAATCAAAACTACCATGAGATATCACCTCACACCAGTCAGAATGGCCATCATTAATAAGTCCACAAATAACAAGTGTTGGCGGGGCTGCACTGTTGGTGGGAATGTAAACTGGTACAGCCACTATGGAGAACAGTTTGGAGATACCTTAGAAATCTATACATAGAACTTCCATATGACCCCGCAATCCCACTCTTGGGCATCTACCAGGACAAAACTCTACTTAAAAGAGGCACGTGCACCCACATGTTCATTGCAGCACTATTCACAATAGCCAGGACATGGAAACAACCCAAATGTCCATCAACAGATGATTGGATTCGGAAGATGTGGTATATACACACAATGGAATACTACTCAGCCATAAAAAAGAATGACATAATGCCATTTGCAGCAACATGGATGGAACTGGAGAATCTCATCCTGAGTGAAATGAGCCAGAAAGACAAAGGCAAATACCATATGATATCACTTATAACTGGAATCTAATATACAGCACAAATGAACACCTCCTCAGAAAAGAAAATCATGGACTTGGAGAAGAGACTTGTGGCTGCCTGATGGGAGAGGGAGGAAGTGGGAGGGATCGGGAGCTTGGGCTTATCAGACCCAACTTAGAATAGATTTACAAGGAGATCCTGCTGAGTAGCATTGAGAACTATGTCTAGATACTCATGTTGCAACAGAACAAAGGGTGGGGGAAAAAATGTAATGTATACATGTAAGGATAACTTGATCCCCTTGCTGTACAGTGGGGGAAAAAAAAAAATGTTGGTGACCTAAAATTTCAAAAAAACAAAACACTGTCTTCTTTTGGCTTCTATGGCCACATATTTGCTTGACTTTTCTCCTGTCTTCACATCTTTTTTTTTCCTATCTATATTCTCCCTGGATGGTCTAATCTAGTCCTTTATATTAAACACAATTTATATGCTAGTGATGCCCAAATATATGTACATCTTTGGTTCTCAGGGTTCCCTGTGAATGGGGTGCTTTATGTATGTGCACGTAGAGTGTAATAACCGTCTAAAGCTAATACAGAAAAAAAATCAGCTCCATTCCGTCTCTTCATACCTGTTAGTCGTTCATTTGCTCCCACTTAGTCAATGGCCCTACTACCATATGTTCAACCAAAACAATGAGCATTTGCAATCCCTCTCCTTCCTTCAACCCCTGTTTTCCACTTTTTGGGTCAGTCCTGTCAGATCCATTTGCAAAATGCATCCCCCCAAATTCCACTTCTATTTTGCCTGTAACCAATGACGTTCAAGTCACCATCATATCTCACCATTCCTAGCTTTTGAAGTGCTTCTGTGGTTCCACACTTGCCCTCAACAATCCATCCTCCATACAACAGCAAGAATGATCCCTTTCAAATGCGAGCCGGATCATTTCATCCCCTAAACCCACCAAGAGGTGGGTCCTAATAAAGTTCAAGTTCTGCGCCACAGTCTACAGTTTGTACATGGCTCCAGCCCTGCCCATCCACAAAGAGCCAGAAGAATAATCCCACCATGTGCCCAGAAGGTGGCAGCTTTAACAGCTATCACACTCCTTATCGTATTATTTTGTGTACACAATGTTTTTCTAGCCATAGAGTATATCATAAAGAATGAACATTACATTGGGGGAGTGATGTCAGCATCACAGCAATATAAGACATCCGTCTTTTTAATCCCATTTTTTAAACAAGACAGACATCCATCTATGAAAAAATCACCTCTGTGGGAATTGTGGGACCCAGCATCACTCACCAAGAGACTCACCTACCTGTGCATCCAGTAATAGGCAGACAGATTTTGGTGCAGACTGCAGAATTAGAAGAGCCAGCAAACCTGCATAGAACCCCCTCTTGATGTGTTGAAAAAAAAACCTGGAGAGTGCTGACCGGGGCAGATCCCCTTGAATGAGAGAGAATTTGCACAAGTCCAGCCTTCCCGAGGGGAGGTTCCAGCACACCATTCTAGAAAAACAACAATAATAATAAAAGGTTGGAAGCGGCAGAGGGGGTGGTAAGAGAAATTTTCCAAGCACCTCCCCCGCCCCCTTCCTCTGAGGAAGCACTGCTCCAGGCTGATGTATCCAGTGGCGGCACCCTCTCTCGGGGAAAATGATGGCAGTTAAGTACCCAGCTACTCCAGTTGTGTGGGACAAACCCGTTTCTCCCCAACAGCCCCCAGAGTACTGAGGTGGGGCTTTTGTGACTGGAGGGAGAGAAGGGACACCTTTCCTGTGGACTGCACTCATCAGGAAGCCCACCCACAAGCCTCTGGAAGTACCACACTTGGGAGTCCTCCAACCAGATCCATGGGCACCCCCAACGTCCCAGGGCTAAACCCACATCTCCCCACAGTGTGTGGCATCTCTGTGTGCATGCTTCAGAGTGCAGCATGAAGAGAAAACTCCTGGGAATGGGGTGCACCCTGAGAAACAGGCCACACTGAGTGGGCAAGGGAGAAACCACAAACTGGAGCCATAGCGCCACCTTCTGGAAAACAAATGAGAGGTTTCCAGGGGCCCGCCTGGTGACTGGTCAGAATCATAGACATAAAAGCTTCAGAATCGTGCCACACGGGGGAGCAAGAAGAGTGGAGTAATGTACCAATACAAAGACATAAAACCACAGATAACAACACTTTTGAACAGACTATGTCATCAGAAAGCAGCTAACAAAGTATTCAAGGAGTCTCTCACTTCAAACAGGAAAGCAGTAATGCAAAAACCGTAAAAAACATTTAAAATCAAAGAAACCTGCCATCACAAAAAGAAAATAATTCTCCAGTAACCACGCTCAAAGACACAGAATTTTGTGACCTAGCCAGTAAAGAATTCAAAAGAGCTATTTTGAAGTAACTTAAGCTATAAGAAAACTCAGACAATTCACTGAAATCCCAGAAAAAAATACAAGAGCAAAATGAAAATTTCCCAAATGAGATAGAAACCACAGAAAAGAACCAGACAGTGCTTCTGGGGCCGAAGAACTCAATAAATGAAATGAAAAATGCAATAGAGAGAATCAGCAATAGAGCCGATGAGAAATAGAATAAGTGAGTTAGAGGATAGGGATCTGGAAATAACCCAGCAAAAGACCAACAAATAAAACAAGAATGAAAAAGAGCAAAGAAAGCCTCTGTGGCCTATAGGATTCCATTAAAAGGATAAATATTGGAATAATTGGGGTTCCAGAAGGAGAAGAGAGGGATAAGGGAGCAGAAAATTTATTTAAAGAAGTAATAGCTGAGAACTTCCCAACCTGGGGAAAGAAATGGGCATCCAAATACACAAAACCTAATAGGTCACCCTGTTATCTCAGCACAAAAAGACCTCTAAGACACATTACAATGAAGCTGTCAAAAATCAGTGATAAAGAAAGAATTCTGAGGAGCTCCCTGGTGGCCTAGCAGTTAAGGATTTGGCATTATCACTGCTGTGAACTGGGTTCAATCCCTGGCCTGGGAATTTATGCATGCTGTGGGCATGGCCCCCAAAATTCTAAAAGCATCTAGAGAAAAAAGTTGTAACATACAAAAGAACCCTCATTGGACTATCATTGGGTTTTTCGACAGAAACTCTAAAGGGCAAAAGAGAGTGGAATGATATATTCAAAATGTTGAAAGAAAAAACTTGCTAGGCAGGATTGGTCTATCTGGCAGTTATCCTTCAGACATGAATAAAGCTTTTTCTAGACAAAAGCTGAGAGAGTTCATCACCACTAGACCTGCCATGAAAGAAATGCTGAAAGAAAAATTTCAAGCTGAAATGAAAAGAAGCTAAACAATGACCACCCCCCCAATATAAAATATACAACACACTGGTAAAGATAAATGTGCAATCGGACCTAGAAACTGAATCTGTAACAGGATAGTTTGTTAACCACATAACTTTAGTATAAAAGTCAAAGGAAAAGAGTATTGAAAATAATTAAGCTACCATAATGGGTTAGTGAATACACAGTATAAAAATGCAACACCAAAAATATAAAAAGGGGAGTTCCCATTTGTGGCTCAGCGGTAATAAATGAATTTGACTCGTGCCCATGAGGACGTGGCTTCAATCCCTGGCCTCCCTTGGTGGGTTGAGGATCTGGAGTAGCCATGAGCTGTAGTGTAGGTTGCAGACATGGCTTGGATCCAATATTGCTATGGCTGTGGTGTAGGCTGGCAGCTTCAACTCTGATTGGACCCCTAGCCTGGGAGCTTCCGTAGGCCACAGGTGGGGCCCTGAAAAGACCAAAAACAAAAAACAAAAAAACCCCAGAAAACAAAAAACCGGAGGAGCCAAAGGGTAAAGCTTATGTAAAATGATTGAATCCAAGATAAAACAGAGTAAAATGGTATTTGAATGCTTTCTAAGAACCCTGCATTTTTTTTCAAATTCTTTTACTTTTTTCTGTTCAGCTTCGGCGATTTCTGCTACCCTGCTATCCCATTTCCTGATCTGTTTGTCTTATCACCTGCTCTACTGTTGATTCCTTCTAGAGTATTTTTCATTTCAATTCTTGTATTGTTCAGCTCTAGTTGGTTCCTTTCTGTATTTTCTAACTTCTCTAATGGTCTCCTCACTGTGTTCATCCTTTCTTCTCCCGAGTTCTCTGACCACCTTCACAATCATTGCTTTAAATTCCTTATTGGGCAGATAGCTTACCTCCCCTTCACTTAGTTCTTCTGGAGTTTTATCTTGTTCCTTCCCTTGGAACAGAATTCTCTGTCTCCTTATTTTACCTAATTCTCTGCTTTTGTTTCTATGTATTTGGTAGGTTGGTTATGTTTCCTGATCTTGGAGATGTGCCCTAACGTAAGAGATGTGCTAGGGGGCCCTGTAACACACTCCCCTCTGATCCCCAAAGCTGTATGCTCTGGAGGGTGCCCTCTACGCATGCTGCATGGGCTCTTCTGTTGTGGTGGGATGAATACTGTGGGAATGCTGGTGGGTGGTAGCTGTTGCTAGCCCCTGGTTAGACTGGTTGCCAGTCTCTGCTTAGTGCACAGGCTGACAACTTCTGGAGGACACCGCTGGGTCCTGAGATCTCTAGCAGCAGGGTCCTGGATGTCCCAGAGTTGATGTAAGCCCACTGGGGGGGGGGCAGGGACAGGGCCTAGGGAGTCCCCTGGGACACCTCAGACCAAGAAGCTGTCCAGGCAGGACACAGCCCCTGTCCAAGACAGACACAACCCACCAGATGGCTGACTGCCAGAGGACCCCTGAACTGCCAGCCGCTCCAGGACCTGGCCCTTCCAGGCTGACCACTGGGCCAGCATTAGCCCCGGGACACCCAGGGTCCCATGTCAGCCCTCAGGACCTGGCCCTGCCAACCATCAGGCTGACACCAGCTCTAGGACCCAAGACCCTGCAGCCAGAGACCTCAGGATTCAGTTCTGCCCACCAGTGGGCAGGCATCAGCCATGAGTGCTGCTAACTGGCTAGTGGTTAGGGCCAGGTCCCAGCACTAGTAACAAGAGGGAAGACTCCAAAATGGCACTTGCATCACCAGTGTTCTTGTGGTAGGATGGCTTCTGCCAGCATCTGTGTCTCTCGGGTGATTCTCAGTTGCCGCCTCCTTCTCCAGGAGGCTAAGATTAGCAAGTGGCTCTAACCTAGGCTCCTTTCAAATGACTGCTTCTGCCCTGAGTCTTGGGGCAGAAGACATTTTGTGTGTGCCCTTTAGGAATGGAGTTTCTATTTCCCACAGCCCTCTGGCTTTCCTGAAAGTAAGCTCTGCTAGCCTTTAAAGACAGACATTCCAGGGGCTCATCTTCTCCAGGCCAGGGAACCTGGTGTGGGGCTTGGACCCCTGCTCCCTGGGGAGAAACTCCACACTTGGACTTATCCTCATGTGTGCGAGTTGCCTGAGGGCATGGGTCTTGATGACACCACACCTCTGGTCCTACTTGCTGGGGTTCCTTCTTTGTGTCTTAAGTTGTCGAAGATCTTTGCTGCTAGCCTTCAGGTCATCCTCATTGATGGTTGCTCTGTAAAGAGCTGGTGCTTTTGGTGTGCTCACGGAGGAAGTGAGCTCGGGGTCCTCCCATGCCACCTTCTTGGCCACTTCCCCCAGTACGTATTTTGTGGGTGTGACGTTGCTGGATTTTAGGATATGTGCGTGTTCCTCTTTACTAGGGATGTCAGGTTGTTTTCAGAGGCCGTCGTAAAATGCTCCCAACTGAGTCCAGTTGCTCTATGTCTTTACCACCACTTGGCATCGTTGAACTTTTTCATTTTTGTCACTGGGGGGAGGGGGTCTCTGATAGTCTCACTTTCTTTTTGCTTTGTGTGCCTTTACACACATCTCTGTTTATTTCTTTAGTGACAGTGGTTGCTTCATGCTTATTATTCCAGCATAATTATTAAAACGCTCCCTTTATTCTTTATTCTCTAACATCTCAGTTTGGACAATAAGTTATGCAGCATTCTATTCTTTCTTAGTGGGGTTCCTCTACTAACATGGAAATTCCCTTCTTGCTCTTTAGGATTAAGAATGATTCTCATGGAGTTCCCGTCGTGGCGCAGTGGTTAACGAATCCGACTACGAACCATGAGGTTGCGGGTTCGATCCCTGCCCTCACTCAGTGGGTTAAGGATCCAGCATTGCCGTGAGCTGTGGTGTAGGTTGCAGACACGGCTCGGATCCCATGTTGCTGTGGCTCTGGCATAGGCCAGCGGCTACAGCTCCGATTCAACCCCTAGCCTGGGAACCTCCATATGCCGCGGGAGCGGCCCAAGAAATAGCAAAAAAAAAAAAAAAAAAAAAAAAAGAATGATACTCATGAGGTTCAGCAAGTCTGAGGGAAGAAGAAGAAATTTGAGTAGTCGTGACAGAGGATGGAAGGAAAAACAAATGAGACGCAAATCAAATGTATCAGTTAGGACTAGTCAGTCTGACTCAGGATGACCACTTCCAAAATAATGTGAGATGGTGCCGTCTAATGGATATAAGCAGATGGACTTGATCAAAATCATCCAGTAGTCAAAGTAAAAGAATTTGCCTACTTATTCCTCAGAAATGACTCAAGTCACAATCATTATTTGAAACCTGGTCACAGTGTATATACTCCAGCCACTCATTTCCTCTCAATCTGTAATACTTCTTTTAAAAACTTTCATATAAAACCAAATAGTGCTTTTCTCGCTTTGAGACCATTTTGTGAAGTCCCCTACTCTCTTGAAGGCTCAGCTGCAATGATGCTGTTGAACCACTCCCATATTATACTCCGGCAATGCTTCATTTCCCCTGAAAAGGAAGTCAAATCAGTAACATCTTCGTTAATAACTTATATTGCATTTGTTAAAATGGTTTATAAGGATTCTAGACTTTCCTTGAAGAAAACCCGAGAAAGCATCTTCCCCATCCGTGTAGATGAACGAGAGGAAGCCCATCAAAGCGAACGGAGTGGCCCCCACTTATGACGGAGGGGAACCATGTTGTTGCTCCAGAACTTCGGAGTCTCTGGCAGAGCCTGGCACATTTCTCGGTAAAGTGCATTTCCTTCCTAACATGAGTTAAAGGGGCTGCATGTACACACTTCTGCTGGGGCCCAAATGCCAAACTATTTCCCTGCTCCATATTCTTCTGCCATCATGTCAAACATGAGAAATCTCAGCATTCCAAGTTCATCTCATTTCTATTCGCTTGAACAAAAATCCTCCCAAGACCGGCTTGACAAGTGTTATTTTCTGCCATTAAGCTGCTGGACACTGGAAGGAATTTTTTCTTCCAAATCTACCCCAGACAGAAGCAAATTTAAAGAACCACCCACCTTTGGGAGGAAAGCAAAGCTGGGAAGTTTTAGCTCTGTTTCTTGAGTTAGAAGTGACTCCTAGGCAGCGGCTTATCTTATGCACATTTGGCAAACATAATGGCGAAGATGCCCTAATTCGCTGCTTACCAGATCAGAGCCTGTCAGGTGACCAACCTCCCCTACCAGTGGTTTGGGGTCTTTAGGAGGTGCCATTGTTCTCTTTGGCCCCATCCGACTCTCCACATCACTAGTGACGCACATATGGAGCACTCAGTAGTACGAGGATCACTGAGTTCATTTGTTTGGAACAATCCATTTCCAAACTGTTGACATTGGGAGACACATCGATCCATGTGTTATGAGGACCATGTGCCTATGTTGTCCATTATGGCAGTTGCTAGCCACATGTGGTATTTTCATTTTAATCACGTAAAAAATAAAATTCAGTTGCTCAGTCTCACTAGCAACATTTCAAGTGCTCAGTAGCCACCCCACTGGATCATGCAGACATAGAACATTTTCATCCTGGCAGAATGTCCTGTTGGCAGTGCCGCTTCTCAGTGCTCTGGTGAGTCCCCTTTGTGGTGCCATGGAAATGCATCCAGCTAGTATCCATGAAGACATGGGTTTTATCCCTGGCCGCTGTGAGCTGTCATGGAGGCCAGCAACCGCATTTCCGATTCAAACCCCGAGCCTGGGAAACTCCATATGCTGCAGGTGCATCCCTAAGAAGCAAACAATTTAAAATAAATAAATAAAAGACTTCCCAAATAATTTAGTGCCTGCCTTGTGGGCTGCCTCAGATCTCAAGACCAGCCCCTCATTGGCTCTACCCCATGCTTCTCTCTTCATGAGGCCTCTTGTTTTTCTTTGCATCCCCTACCTCCACAGGAAGCCTCTTCAAATTTAGAAATTCACAGGTGTATTAGGGAAGGAAAACTTTGGGGCAGTGACTTTTTAGAGCAAGGTGGCAAGCATGCCAATGTCATGAGTACCAGCGACATAGTTCTGTTGGCTTTGTTTACCTCCTGATCCACCGGCCACCCAGCCATCATCTGTCAGCTGGTCTCACAGACAAGCGTCCCTGGTTCCAGGTGAGCTTAGGGTCATTCCGCACCACCCTGCTCCCCCATGTGCCCTGCCCTCCAGGCACTTCCTGCTCCCTGACATTCTTCAGACTTCCTCACCTCACATCTTTGTTTCTTCCCTGGCCAAGCCCTCTGCATTTATCTAATTTATCTTATCCGATTTCTCTCTGGGTAAACAGCTCAGTTTATGGACTTAACAGAGCAGAAAGAAACCTTGTCATTTCTGAAGAAAGAAGTGAGGCGGCAAAAGTACAGGGTAGAACAAGATTAGGCAGGATCAAAAGACAAGAGCAGGATGCTCATAACAAAGACAGTTTTAAAATTATAACCACCGTTGTTCATCCTGTTGGAATTTACTGGCTGTCAGCACACCGTGGGTGTAAACTGAAAGGCGTCTGGATGAGTGACTGCCCTTCATTCCTTCTGGCTCGCTGATGACATCCTCTAGCAAAGCTCAATGTCATCATTAAAACATAAAAAGACTAGTACAGCGATGAATTAATTTGCAAGTATTAGACCAGCTTTTCCCATCACAAATTTGGAAATAATAGATATTTTGCATAAAACAAGTACAAGAACATGGAGTTAAGTACCTAGAGTATCGGTCCTTATTGGCTGGATTATTAGAGTTCTCCAAAGAATTAGGACCACTAGGCTGTGTGTAGATGTCTGTGTGTGATGGTGGTGGTAGGGGGAGCTGTTTTAAAAAATAGGCTCATGACATTTGGGGGTTGGCAAGTCTGATTCTACAAGAAGGCAGGCTGGAGCCTCTGGCCAGAGTTGATGCTGCAGGCTTGAGTTCAAAGACAGCCTGGAGTCAGGGCTCCTTCCCCTATGGGGGAATCTCGGTCCTTTTATTTAAGGCCTTCAACTGATAGGATGACGCCCACTCATATTATGGAGCATCTAAGTGTACTGATTTAAATGTTACTCATATCTAAAAAGTACCTACAGAGTAACATCTCGACTGATGTCTGATTAGCTCGACACCCTAGCCTAAGCTAAGGTGTCACCTAAAATTAACCATCACAGTCACCAACATCTAATTAACATGATGAATGGGTATATTTGCTGGGGCTGCCTTAACAAGTACTACCGATTGGGTGGCTTGCACAATAGAAATGTATTTTCTGGGAATTCCCGTCGTGGTGCAGTGGTTAACGAATCCGCCTAGGAACCTTGAGCTTGAGGGTTCGATCCCTGCCCTTGCTCAGTGGGTTAAGGACCCGGCGTTGCCGTGAGCTGTGATGTAGGTTGCAGATGCGGCTCGGATCCTGCGTTGCTGTGGCTCTGGCTGGCGTAGGCTGGCGGCCACAGCTCCTATTCGACCCCTAGCCTGGGAACCTCCATATGCCATGGGAGTGGCCCTAGAAAAGACAAAAAAAAAAAAAAAGGAATGTATTTTCTCACAATCCCGGAGGTTAGAAGTTTGAGATCAAGGCGTCAGCAGGCCTTGGATCATATGATAGGTCTTCTGAGGCCTTTCTCCTGGGCTTATAGAGGGCTGTCTTGCGTGTCTTAGAATCATCTTCCCTTTGTATGGGTTTATGTCCTAATTTTTAGGATCCACCTTGTGACCTCACTTTAATGGAATTAACTCTTTAAAGACGGTATCTCCAAATAGTCACATTCTAGGGGTCTGTGACTTTAACATATGAAATTGGGGTGGGGTAGAGCCACTATTTAGCCCATAATAGCAGGAAAACACTAGAAAATTCAGGGTGGTGATGATTTTGTCTCGTGCTGAAGTGGTCTTGATTGATTGGTTGGTTGATTTTTTTTTTTTTTTTTTTTTTTTTTTGCTTTTTAGGGCTGCACCCATGGCATTTGGAGGTTCCCAGGCTAGGGGGTCGAATTGGAGCTATAGCTGCCAACTACACCACAGCCACAGCAATGCCAGATTCTTAAACCCCCGAGTGAGGCCAGGGATCAAACCCGCAACCTCATGGTTACTAGTCAGATTAGTTTCTACTGTGCCACAGTGGGAACTCCCAGTTGATCGATTTTTAAGCTGATTTCTTTTCTTTTTTTCTTTTTCTTTTTTTAAAATTATAGTTGATTTACAACGTTTCTCCAAATTCTGTTGTACAGCAAAGTGACCCAATCACATATAGTTCCCTGTGATGTATAGTAGGAGCCCATTTCCCATCCATTCCCAATGTTACAGTTTGCATCCCCCAACCTCAAACTCCCAGTCCATCCCACTCGCTCCCCCAGCAGCCACAAGTCTGTTCTCCAAGTCCATGATCTGTTTCTGTTTTGTAGATCAGATCATCTGTGCCATATTTTTGATTCCACATATAAGTGATATCATATGGCATTTGTCTTTCTCTTTCTGACTTAATTCACTTAGTATGAGAATCTCTAGTTCCATCCATGCTGCTGCAAATAGCACTATTTTGTCTTTTTAAGGGCTGAGTAGTATTCCATTGTATATATGTACCACATCTTATTAATGCATTCATCCGCTGATAGACATTTAAGCTGTTTCCATAACTTGGCTATTGTGAATAGTGTTGTGATGAACATAGGGGTGCATGTATCTTTTTGAATGAATGTTTTGTCTGGACATATGTCCAGGAGTGGGATTACTGGATCATATGATAGTTTATATATTTAGTTTTCTGAGGTATCTCCACCCTGTTTTCCATAGTGGTTGTACCAATTTACATTCCCACCTTCAGATCACATAATCTTTCACCTTTTTCTTTTCTTTCTTTTTTTTCCTCTCTCTTTTTTTTTTTTTTTTTTTAAAGGGCCACACCAATGGCATATGGAGGTTCCCAGGCTAGGGTCAAATCAGAGCTACAGCTGCTGGCCACAGCCACAGCAATGCTGGATCTAAGCCACATCTGCGACCAACATCACAGCTCGCGGAAGCACCAGATCCTTAACCCACTGAGTGAGGCCAGGGATCGAACCTGCATCCTCATGGATATGAGTCAGGTTCGTTTCCACTGAGCCATGACAGGAACACCTGCCTTTTTCTTTTTTTTAATTTATTTTCTAATTAGAAAAATACTCTGGCTTATTGCATACATTTGGAAAATTTACAAAAGTATGAAAAAATTATTAAAAATCTGAGAAATTTCACCATATATTTAGAAAATCAGTTGACAGATTAGTGTATTTCTTTCTTTTTTCTAGGCATTCATACATTTTCAGTAAAATCAGGATTACACTGTAGTTTAATATGTTTTCACAAATTACATTGTAGTGAACATTTCCCTCTTTCTTATTTATGAAAATTTCAAATGACTGTGTGATGCATTCATCCATTTCCATGTATGTATCCATTCAGCTCACGTGTTTTTAGTGTCTTCAGTGTGCTCTGCCTTGTGCTAGACCCTAGAAATACACTGATGAAAACAGACAGGGATCTTGCCTTCATAACTTTTCCCATTTTACAGGTATATGAGCATTTATTTAGGTAAATAAATGTTTATTTACTTTACTCTGCTTGAAGAGAGCACTGGTTTTTGCTGTCATGTGCAGCTAACTCATTTCCTAACCGTTACCATGCTATTTGTATAGAAGCTGCAGATTTCTACAAAATTGAATATATTACATTTCTTCAACTCTAAGACACCTTTGTTTTTGCTTTTGCAACGCAGTGTCTCAAGTCAGTATCATCTTAAAATCAATGATATGACAGTTTAAATGACTATGAGGTAAAATTCACATAACATAAAATTCACCTTTTTTTTTTGGCTGCACCCACAGCATGTATTCCTGGGCCAGGAATCAACTTGTCCCACAGCAGCGACCAAGCCGCTGCAGTGACAAAGCTGGATCCTTACCCTGCTATGCCACCAGGGAATTCCAAAAGTCACCATTTTAAAGTGTATAATTCAGCAGTGTTTAGTATCTTCGCAGTGCTGTGCAACCACCACCACGGTCTAATTCCAGAGCAGGAAACTCTGACCTGTTAAGGAGTCACTCCCCACCTCCCCTCCTTCTGAAGAGTCTTTGCCAACCAGTAGCTGCTTCCTGGCTCTGTGGATTTGCCTGTTCTGGACATGTCATATAAATGGAATCGTACAGCTGTGGCCTTTGTCGTCTGGCTTACTCTGCAAGGCACCATGTCGATGTCGCAGGACGTATCAGTTCCTCATGTATTTTTCTGTCTGAATGGAATTCCTTGTTTGTACCATGTTTTGTTTATCTTTGCATCAGGGGATCAGTGTTTTGGTTGTCCCACTGTTTAGCTGTACGAATGAGGCTGCTTTGAATATTTATGTGCAAGCTTTTTTGAGGATGTGTGCGCTCCTCTTGAGTATATACCGGGGAGTGGAATTTCTGGGTCTTGTGGTCACTTTAACTTTTTGAGGAACTGCTCACTCTTTCACAAGAGTGGCTGTACCATTGTACATTCCCACCAGCCATCTACCAGCAGTGTTTCCACCTTTTTACTATTATGAATAATGCTACTGGGAACACTGGTGTACGTGTTTTCTTTTTTCTTTTTGGGGGGCCAAACCTGGGCATGTGGAAGTTCCCAGGCTAGGGGTCGAAACGGCGCTACAGCTTCTGGCCTACACCCCAACCACAGCAACTCAGGATCTGAACCGCATCTGGGACCTACACCACAGCTCATGGCAATGCTGGATCCTTAACCCACTAGCAGAGCCATGGATTGAACCTGGGACCTCATGGATATTAGTTAGGTTTGTTACCACTGAGCCACAGTGGGAACTCCCTTTGTGTACATGTTTTTGCCGGGGAAAATGTTCTCAGCTCTCTTGGATGTATACCCAGAAGTAGAATTGTTGCATCATATATATAAAATAACTTTTTGGTTAAATTTTGAATTGCCAAGCTGTTTTTGACAGTGGCTGTTCCATTTTACATTCATTTATCAGCAATGTATGATTCTGCCTGCCCTCGTCGATACAGCTTAAATGGCAAATTCCAAATTGTTTTCTTAGTGGTATATGAAATAATAGCGCATCTCACAGTCAATGTCATGGAGTCAATGAAATATAATACACAAATTTTCTTTTGACCCTCGTTTCACTTCTTGTCTTTTTTACCTTAAAATCTAAGTTATAAAGATAAGCATATAGGATAACAAATATTTTTATACTTGGCACCCATAATTGACAAAAATTAACTTTTTGGCTTTATATATTTAAAAATAAAAATAAATAGAACATTACAAAAAGTTCAAGGCCTCTCTTTCCCCTTCACCACACCTGGTACATGGTCTCCTTCTCTGGGGACCATCGTGGTCACAAATTTGGCATTTATCCATCTGGACACTTTATTACTATTGATAAATATTAAAAATGTGATATTTACATATGGTTTTAAGTGTTAAATATATGCCACTATACTGTTATCACTCTACAGCTTGTCTTTTCTTTTTTCTTTTTTTTTTTTTTTGTCTTTTTAGGGCTGTACCCCCAGCATATGAAGGTTCCCAGGCTAGGGGTTGAATCAGAGCTGTAGCTGCTAGCCTACGCGACAGCCACAGCAATGCCAGATCCAAGTCACATCTGAGACCTACACCACAGCTCATGGCAATGCTGGATCCTTAACCCACTGAGCAAGGCCAGGGATTGAACCTGTGTTGCATGGATGCTAGTCAGATTCATTCCCACTGAGCCCTGATGGGAACTCCTACAACTTGCCTTTTTAAATAAAGACTGTTTCTGAAGTCTCTCCAGTGATGTGCTGGAATATTTAACTACCAGCTTCTGTGGGGAGAAAGGGGAGTGACTTACAAATCATTATTTCTAATTTCCATATTTTAAATACTTCTAACATGGGTGATCTCAAACTACTGATATAATATTGACCAGCTGGCAAAACTCCTAAAATTTTAACCATTAGCTCTTGAGACCTGGCTGTAGCACGCCACCACCTCTCTCCATATCCATGGGTAGATCTGGGTTCTGCTTTTGTCCTTAATTTTAATATAGTGATAGTATGACGTTTCCATCCATTCACTTCTTGACAGGCACGTAGATTATCTTCAGGTTTTCACTGTCATAAAGCAGTGCTTCAGCAGGCATCCTTCTGCATTTTTCTTGTGCATGTGCGCAAGATTTTCTGGGTCACCAGACATGTTCGTCATCAGCTGTACTCGATTGGGAAACTGCTCTAAGTTGTTGCACAGCTCACCCACTCAGCAGTGGTATGTGAGAGATGCCACTTCCCCACAGCTTTGTGGACACTGGTGGTGTCATTGTTTTGCCAATTGAAATGATGTAACTCTATTGATTTCATATGCAGTTGGCCTTCATCTTGAGATCCAGCAACTGTTTATATGTAATTACTTATACATTCGTTTTTAAACTTAATTCTAATATTTATCTCTAGTTGATGGTAATAAATATAGTAGCCTATTATAAGAACTTCAAAGCACAAAATCAGGCAATGTGGCTACTCAGCTTCTCTATGAAGCTAAAAGAAATGCTTAACTTTAATTTGGGGATTGAAAAAGAGAAGCAAAGATGTGCACAGGGTTGTACTGGTTTTTATGGCATTTGGCTGCAAACAACAAAGAACCCCATTAGCAATGGCTTAATCACGTGTGGAGGATGTTTATTTCAAGCAGTAAGAAGACTAAGGCTGGCAAAGGAGGCACTGGTGCTATCGTGGACTCAGATTTTCACCCTATTTCTCGGCTACCCTTAGCCTGGGGGCCATTACTCTCATGCTCATCACTTCGTGGTTGCAAGACAGCTGCCGCAGTGCCTGGCTTCACATAAGCACTCAAGGCAGGAAGAAGGAGCAGTGCCAGTTCAGAAACACAAGAGCTTTCATATAAATACCAAGAGGAGTTTTGTTAGCATCAGTGACCAGAACTGTCACAGGGCCATCTCATGTGACAGGCAAGTATTTTTAGTGGGGGATACACTCTGTCTCATCCTCTGAACAAAACTTGCGTTCTGTTACAATGGGAAAAGAGGAGAGAGAGACTTGCCACAAGAGTTATTTGAATATATATTTTATGTACATTATTTTTTCATAGTAGCATCAAATTGGATAAATGCTGGGAACTTATTCAGAAATTTCTACCATCCAAAAAAATAAAGAACACAGTTTTCTTTGCTTGATTATTTTTTGTTCATTTTCCACTACCAATTAAGTATCTAGGTTTCACTTCCATTTGTCCCTTTTCACTTACTCAAAAAGAATTTAATATTTAACCAGACATGTATTATCTACTTTTTTTTTTTTTTGGCCTGCACCCATAGCATATAAAAGTTCCTGGTTCAGGGATCAAATCTGAATCTGAGCTGCACCTGCAGCAACACCAGATCCTTAACCCACTGTGCCAAGCTGGGTACTGAACCCGAGCTGCTGCAGAGACAACTCTGGATCCTTAACCTGCTGCACCACAGTGGGAATAGGCATGTGCTATTATCTTATGACGAGTTTTCCAGATATGCCTCATGCCATAAAAGAGCAGAAAATTTTATAAGTATAGGTTATGGAGTGTGGGAGAGAAGCGGATTTGTCATTATTGACTGTGTTTATAAGACAAGTCCCTTTTAGTGTCTCATATTATTAATATAATTCAGGAATTCTTTTTCCCAAAGTCGAAGGCTCTCAGCAATATGTGTAGGCAGGACCGAAACAGGTGTGGTTCCTTACAGACCATTTCCAAAGGGTGAGTCATAGACGGTTGTAAATTAAACAGGAAGGGGGATATTTGATATGAAAGGGCACGTAATTAGATTCCACAGCAGTTAGACTTTCGTATAGAAGAATCATCTGGTTTTGGAATTTGCAAAAAGAATAAAAAGTGAGAATTTGAAGGAGATCTTGAAGAAAGCACCTAGGCACTCAACAAACAGTTGGTAATTAACTACTAAGTCCTATGAAGAAAGGCTGAGCTGTGGAATAGAACCATTGATCTGCTTCCCAGGACACCCGGTTATCCAGATTGCATCTGCAGTGTGTCACCACCAGGACCTAAAGAGGGTGGGTGTGCAGGTGTATGTCTGTGTCACTTCGTGATATTTACCGCAGTTTCAATTTCATACATTTTACATTGTTCAGTTTTATACATTCTCGTATCAATCAAAGAAGCAATTAGGCATCTGCTACCCAGTGTTTCAGTTAACATTTTATATTCCCACCGGAAGGATTTCTCTTCTAGTTTTGGATTCTAAACTTACTGAAATAAGAAAAAACTTGAATGATGTGCTAACACAGCACAATGTGTATGTGAAACTTAACTCATAAACATCCTTAGGAGTGCACGTACTGTGTAATGGGAGCCACACAGATTTTGTTTTTCTTCTTACGGCCGCACCCGAGGCATAGAGACATTCCCAGGCTAGGGGCTGAACTGGAGCTGCAGCTGCCGGCCTGCACTACAGCTACAGCAACACAGGAGTCAAGCCACAGCTTGTGGCAATGCCACCTCCTTAACCCACTGACCAGAATCTGCATCTTCATGGACACTATGTCAGGTTTTTATTTATTTTTATTTTTGTCTTTTTAGGGCCACACCTGCAGCATATGGAGGTTCGCAGACTAGGCGTCGAATCGGAGCTGCAGCTGCTGGCCTACACCACAGCTCACAGTGATGCTGGATCCATAACCCATTGAGGGAGGCCAGGGACCAAACCTGCATCCTCATGGACACTATGGCATATTTGTAACCTGCTGAGCCACAACTGGAACTCCAGGCACACATTTTATTAACAAGAATGTTTTGGTTTTTGGTTTTTTTCTTGTGTGTGTTTTGTGTGTTTGTTTTCGCACACCACGGCTGTGGACCGCATCCATCTTGTGCAAGGTTCCTGTGAAAGGGCGCTCGAGAGGACTCACAACTGCTTCAGGCTGCAGTGAGGGTGGACCGGTGGTTTCCATTTCACACCTGGTACATGGGATGCTCAGCAGGGGTTAGTTCCCGTCCCCTCTTTCCCTCCAGGGCCATCTGCATTCTAAGCTGTGCTTGCCTGGGTTTAGCTTTTCTCTTGGAAGCGCCATCAGGAGGAGCAAAGGGTGATTCTGAGACCAGGTCTTCCTCCAGGGCCCCTGAGGGCAGCCCCACCTTCTCTGTTTGGGAGGAGCTCTCAGACATTTGCGTTGACACAACTAAGAGATACCATGGCTCTTTCCGGGTCACATCTTAGCAGATACAGAAAATCAACCCGGCGAAAACACTTACCTCCAAGTCAGAGAGACATTTAATGGCACTGAGACCTGTGGGTGTGGGTCCCAGTCCAGGCAACATCTGAAGGCAGAGCGGTGCCCGTCATAGCATGGAGTTGGGGCTTCGAGGGTCTTATCTCTGGCTGACCTGAGCATTGGCTTGACTGGCCAAGAGAGTTGGGGAAGAAGGAGAATTCTTTTTTTTTTTTTTAAGACTTTATTATTTTTTACAGCTCTTTTAAGGTTACAGCAAAACTGAGAAGGTTCAGAGGTTTTCTATGTAGCCCATCCCCACACATGCTTAGCCTGTCCTGCTGCAATGCCCCCTCCAGAGTAGCGCATTTGTTACAGCTGATTAGTCTATGCTGACACATCATTATCACCTGCAGTCCTTAGTCCACATTAGGGCTCACGCAGTGGTGTACGATCTATTAGTCTGGACACATCTATGATGACATGCACCCACCATTATAGTATCATAGTATTTTCACTGTCCAGATAGTCCTCTGTGCTCTGCCTTGTCATCTCTTCCTCCCTGACCCCTGGCAACCACTGACCTTTCTCTTGGTTCCATAGTTTTGCCTTTTCCAGAATTTCATATAGTCAGAATCATATAATACATAGCCTTTTCAGACTGGCTTCTTTCACATACTCATAAGCATGTAAATTTCCTTTTCATGGTTTGATAGCTCATTTTTTTAGTGCTGAATAAGACTCCATCGTCTGGATGTACCACCATGTATTTATCCATTCACCTACTGAAGGACCCCTTGGTTGCCTCTAAGTTTCAGCAGTTAGGAATTCAACTGCTATAAACGTCCATGTGCCAGTTTTTATGCGGAGATATGTTCGCAGCTCCTTTGGGTAAATGCCAAGGGGCATGATTGTTGGATCACATGGTAAGAGTACTTTTAGTTTTGTAAGACACCACCAAACTCTTCCAGAGTGACCACATGTATCATTTTCATTCCTGCCAACAATGAGTGAGAATCCTTGTTGTACCATATCCTTGCTGGCGTTTGCTCTTGTCAGCATTCTGAATTTTGGCCATTGTAATAGGTGTGTAGTGGTATCCCATTGTTATTTAGAAGGAGAATTCTTCAGATAAAGATTCCCTCTATTTCTCTCCTACAGAGAGGATTTACCTCAGGCCTAAAGCTGTTATCTCTCTGGCTCTGACCATGGTGCTGAATCCTCGTATCTTGAAAATTCAGCTCCTACAGTGGCAGTAGATTCACAGTCTCATAGCTGTGCGATGCATTAAAAGTGGTATGAGGAAGAGTGTGTCCTTCCTAAAGCCATGTATTTAAGCTACAGAGCTTATCTGCTCCCTTCTGACGAAGAAGATTTGGGGAGAATTTCTAGCTAAAATTTACAATTTAGGATGCTCCCAGGTCCTGAACTACATCTGAGTGTGAGCAGAAGGTTCTCAACCAACTGGTGCCAAAGTAAACTGAATGCAGGTCAAGTACCATATTTTCCTCCTCAATTTCTAATGGAATAATAATAGCTATGCCATAGTTCCTCAGACAATGACCACAGACAGGCTTCTCCTTCTCAGAGAGGGAGATTCCCAACTTCAGGGTGGTGCTGCCATGCTGACATCCAGCAAATTTGTTTACATAAAGCTTTATCAGAGGTTAATCCTCTAAAGACAGAATTTGTGGGAAAGAGCCAACTCAATCCCCAATCTCTCAAGCCAACTCAACTCGACACAAAGTGCCAACATTGCGCTAGGCATGTGCTGGGAAACGTGAACCCTGACATCAAGAAGTTTACGGTCTGTTAGGTGAGAAAAACATGAATGTGAGTGATGCTAACAGCAGGCAGAATGTACCATGTGCATTAAGAGAGGTACTGCATATTAGAAGAATTGCAACAGGACAGTGATCCACTCTGCTCTAAAACCTAAGCAGAGAGTTCTCCAGAGTCCTAAGGTCTGGTCTTGACCTTTCACTCACCTTCCAAGCCAGGATGGAGGCAGACATGTCTGAATTGATGACATCTGGTCAGCCATGAACTTCTTTTTAGAGATGCATTCCACCTTGCTACGAGATCCTGGTCACGACCAGGCCGGGCAGGGCACAATAGTGTTTGTATCTGTTCTATGGAAACAGACTGCAGCTCCATCTCCACCCGTTCTCTGCAAATGGACAAGGCAGAAATTAGTGTGTGGAGGTGGTATAAGCAAAGGGGCACACCCGGGAATTGGCTTAGGGAGGATGATAAATCACACTGTCTGGCTTCCCTCTGCTGACTTGGGAGGACCCTGGTCAGCAAGAGGATGAGAGCATCTTTCACTCAATTAAATATCAAGTTTTCCTCCTGCCCTTCTTTTGGATCCCTTTCTCAGAACTCACAAAAGTACTTCAGAGAAAGTTGTGGCGTGCTGGCTGAACAGCATGGGGAGAAGAGCATGCGGTCTTAATAGCACTTGCAATCAGTTTACCATATGTTGAGGTGGAAATGGCCTGAGCAGTAGAGTTCTGAGCGTGTTACAGAAGAACGCACCTCTCAGGGTCTAGACAGTGCTTGCAACACTGTAGATGCTCAACAAATCTTTATTCAACTGAAGTTGCTGAGATACTAAAGGAATGGGGAACAGCTGCTCCCCAGGGCCAGTGCTGTGCTCCAGAAGGCAACGAGGAACTAGCCATGCGTCTGGACTTCAGACCAGTTGTTCACTCCCACAGCTCAGCAGACCATCATCTTCCCATTCTACGCCCCAAGGAACTCTTGCTGCTGGATCAAGAGGCATGAGCCAAGGAAAAGCTCACCAGGGACCTAGAATCAAGTCCATCTCAGCTGACCACATTATTTTCAAGTAAAGAAGGCCACAAGCCCTCTTTTTCTCTTCATGGCCATTGCTGCCCTCATTTTCAAGACATTTCAATGAAGTATTGCTAATTGACCTTACCTTCTAGATGGGAAAAATGAGGCTAATGGTTTCTTTCAGCCCATCAGTGTGGAACCAGGGCTCTTCCAAGGCCAGGTCCCCCCAGGAATCTCTTATCTGTTGTTTGTCACTGAAGCTCTGCTCGTTGACATTTCTCCCGGCCTTGCCCCCATCCAACTCTATGTTTTGGTTTGTTTTGCACATGCAGGAAGTCAGCAAGTGAGCTGGGATGAGAACGTAGCTCTGTGTACCATCCACACCTTGTTCCTTTGTCCTTATTCTCCTGCCTGCCCTTGACCTTCCCTCTGCCCTGTTCAGTCACAGGAAGGAAGCCCGAAGGGAGGGGCAGCTGTTTTCATAAAGTAAAAATGCCTCCTACAAGAGTATACCCAAGGGCTGTGTGCTTTTTTCTGAGACCAGTTCTGACAGCTAAGAAGGCTGGCGCCCAACTGGCACACACCAGTACCTTTGTCCTGTCACCTCCTGCCACATCAAGCCTTTGGCACAGGACTGGCTACTCAACCTCTGCCAGGCCTGCACCATCTCTGCCCAACCCATGGCGGGTGGTGTCCAACATGTTCGGTGTTGACACAGCCTGGTCCAGCGCCACATTTTTGTGGAGCATTTCCCCACCCCCACCCTCACCCCCCCCCGGGGAGGCAGGATTTGTAAAAGCTGTTGACACACTGTCGCCTTTCTTCCTCCTACGACCCTACGACTTTTGACGAACCAGCTCCCTGTCCACCTACAGACCCCTCTCACCTCCCAGAAGGAAGAATTATGTGCCTACCACTGCTCACCTCTTCAACTTAGGAAAGTGCTAATCCTGAGATGGCAAGTCTGAGATGGCCTGAAGCTTCCCAACCGCACCCACATACCAGGGCAGTGCCAGCCAAGGCAGTTATCTGTTGTTTCCATGCAGTGGGCAGGGCTGGCCACTGGATTGGATACCAAGGCCACCTGGGTGGAATGAGCCTTTTCAAAACAGGGTGGATCCAAAGCCGCTGGCTGAAGTTTCGTACTGTGGCCTTGGGAGAAAGTAAATGAGGGGTGTGGCGCCCAGAACTTCTAGAATCAGGTCAAGGGAATTAAAAATTAATGCCCCCAAAATCCTTCCATCAACTTAAAACCCAGTTTCTATAGGGTTCTAAGCTCTAGTCTCAGAAAAATCAAAACTCACAGCCATGGGTGGCCATTGTTTTTAGGTGGCGTAAAACAAAGAAGATGCCAGTCTCCCTTCCCTACCTCACTGACCCACTGTGACAATAGTTCTCCCTTGGGATACCTGTTTTACCAACTGTAGAATGGGTCAATACTGTTAAAATCCTTTTCGAAGTCTTTTTTTTTTAAATAAAGGAATGATTGGTTAGTGAAGCTCCTGCTTTAACTATATGCTGCATGAAATGATCAAACATAACTTTTACCCAGCAGACTCTACCCTCTAAAACTTACAGCCCGCAAAAGAAAGAGGAGGGTGAACAAAACTACTAAGGCAAAGGAAGGTGGCCGCAAGGTGACAGGTGTGTGGCACCTATCCACTCAATAATAATGGGGCAGTACATCTGGGGTTCCAAGTAGCTTCAACTGGATATCAAATGAAAACATTCAGCATCACAGAGCTGATGTGAGTGTGTGTGGGATCCAGAGATAAAGGACTGTACCTGCAGTGCTCCTCCAGTTTCTTAGAGAACAGTCAGTAGACGCCCTTCCCTCAACAATTCCCCCTGACCTAGGCAAAAACCATGGCCTCATTCCTCTCATCTTTCTCAGCAATACAGAAAAACAGTTCTCTTTCGTCAGCCACTAGCCTCCAGCCCTGTACAAGTCGTCTTGCTCCTTATCCATACATAGCCTAACATGCACAGGATCCCAGGAGCTATGCTGCCCTTTGGGTCCTGGAGCTGGAAAAAAGGACCAAATCCAATATAGGACACATAGTGATGCTATTACCCGGCACCTGTACTTTGCTCTAGTCTGTAGTTCAGTTGAGCTTGTTTTCTTGGCATCATTATTCAAAATTGTGTGCTATTAAGAATACACATTCGGGGGGCCGCTGCTAATGTAACCTGGGCAACCCCAGGTGCCTGCCAGTCAAGCCTCTACTGAGATTTCTCCCCACGATTCCATGGCATTTTCCATGATGAGCAAATGACACAGGGCTCCTTGGACCTCTGGTCACTCCTTCCACTAGCCATGCCAGTCAGCCATCTAGAGGTCCACCAGCCACTTAAATCTCTAAGCCTCTTGACCCCTCTGAACTGAATTCAGACCAACACTTAGGCTCTAGACTTTGGTTTCCTGATAAATAGCACACTGAAAACTATTTTACTGACACTTAAAAAGGCCAGCTGAAAATGTCATCTTTGAAATATACTACAGTTAAACCTTATAGCTTTGGAAAATCAGAATGTCAGATCTAAAAGTGACCTCAGCGATGATCTAAGCAGGGGTTCTGGACTTGGGGTTAATACTCTTGAAGGGGTCTTGGACCCTCAGAGACCCGTGAACCTCCTAAAATATACTCCAATTCTGTGTGTGTGTGCATGTGTACCATTTTTTCTTTTAAGGAAGAGGGATCAGAGCTTTCATTAGACTCTTTAAAAGGGACCCCAAAGGGACCACCTTGTTTTAGAGATGAGAAAATGTGGCTCCTTAACATGGTAAGATAGCTGGAACTAGACCTGGGCCGCCTGGCTTAGAGCTCTTTGCACGATATTACACCATTTGCCTTAAAAACCTTAGAGACGTTCAGTTAAATACAGTGACCCATGGGCCTGTTGATTTGCTTCTGAAGTCCCACTCATATGATGATAAAGGATAAAGTATGAACCGATAAGGACAAAGAGCACATGAGAGTCGACAGCAGCCCACGAAGCCGTCAACAAAATCTCAGAGACAGACAGGTCCGCGGTAAGTAAACTTAGCAGGACAGAGAAGACTGAAACCTAAGACCCCAGAAGAGGAAGCCCCAGAAGGAATCTGGCACGAGGCAGATGGGTGGGAAGCTGGAGGTGCAGTGGTCGCTGCAGATGGCCTGGAAACGGGACTCACCGGGAGACTGCGTCAGGGTTCAGTTCAGCTCCGTCTCCTCCCCATCCTCCCAACACACCTTCCAGCCTCTGGGGCGTCTGCACCGGAGAAGCTCCGGACTTCGGCATCTCAGGCACAGCCAAGGGAGGATTAGGCGCCTTATTCAAAAAAAGTCTTGTTGTGCAGTGAGCTTCTCTCAGTGCAGCTCCCAGGACCGGCAGCCAGCGTATAATACCCCTCGGAGCTGGACTGTCTGCGGCCAGGCAGCTCCCGGCCGTCACCAAGCCCGTCTATGGCTGGCAGCCACGCTTCCCAGAACCCGGACCAGACAGGGTTCCAGATCGTTCGCCAGTGAGAGGAGGGTGCGTGGGATTTGGGTGCCTGAGTGAAGTGAATGCCATTATGCCAATGGGCACGTGTGCCGCGTTCACGGATCTCTCCCCACAAGCTCCTGCTTTTGGTGGGTGGATGTTGTGGCTTCTCAGGGTTTCTGGGGACCTCCAGCTTCTGCTCCAGGGCTGCAGGCTCAAGTCTTCACCGATGGTTCCACTAGTTCTCTGGCTGCAGTTTCTCCGCAGCCTCCTTCCACATGTGCGGAGGCGCTGAGGCCTAGCCTTACTTTATTCCAGCAACAGCTGTGGCCATGTCGTTCGTGTGAGCCTAAGACTGATCAGACGGAGAGAGCGAGCGAACACCCCCCACACTTTATAAATAACGGCACCGGGAGTCCTCCGGGCGGCAGCTCTGTCTCCTCTCAATTACCCTGCGTTAATTTTCTGTGGCTGCTGTTCTAGGTTATTACAAACTTAGTGAAACAACACAGATTTGTTACCTTGCCATTCTGGAGGCCAGAAGTCAGATTCAGATCTCACTGGGGTAAAAATCCACGTGTTGGCTGGGCTGCATTCCTTTCTGGAAGTTCTAGGGGAGGTTCTGCTTCCTTTCCAGCTTCATGTGCAGCCCGCATTCCTTGGCTCAGGGCCCTCTTCCTTCCTCTTCCAAGCCAGCCTCACTGCCTCTCTCTGACCTTTCGTCCACAATCACGTCTCCCTCTGACCCCAGCGGGCAGGGTTCTCTGCTTCTAAGCACGCGTGTGAGTAGATTGAGCCCACCTGGGTAATGCAGGCTTCTCTCCCCATCTCAAGGGCTTAACCTGAAACTCATCTGCAAAGTCCCTCTTGCCATGTGAGGTAACATTTCCACAGATTCTGGGGATTAGGATGTGGATGCCTTTGGAAGGTCATCCTCTGCCAGTCACACACCCCAAGATGAGCCCACCAGCTGGTAAGTCCTGTTAGTGTGTGGAGAGCTTCCAACAGCTGTAAGGCCTCCAGGCTTGAATATGAGTAGATGGCCAAGGATCACAAGACATCTGAGCAACCCTCTAACATGAAAGACAAAACTAAGAATTAAAACACAAAGAACCTGGAATAAACAGCAACAATGCAAGGAGCAGGAAGGGGGAAAGAAAAAAAAAAAAAAAGGAATTCCTGTTGTGGCTCAGCAGGTTAAGTATCCGTGAGGATGCGGGTTCAATCCCTGGCCTCGCTCAGTGGGTTAAGGATTGGGTGTTGTCATGAGCTGTATGTGGCAGATGAGGGTCTGATTCGAACCCTAGCCTGGGAACCTCCGTATGCCATGGGTGCAGCCCTAAAGAGACAAAAAAAGGGGGGGATACTTATTTAACATCTGAAGAAACATTTGTGAATCCTCAAAATAGGAACAAAAGGTTGAGAAAGAAGGAAAAGAAAGGAAGGAAGAAAAAGAAAGAAAGGAAATTCTCAGATACTAAGCATATTAGAAGAAATCAAAATTCAGTATTAAGTTTCAGAAATACAGGTGGGAATTTCCCCAGAATAAGATAAAAAAAAGATAGAAAACTGGAAAGGAAAAAATAAGAAAAATCACAGGGCTGGTCCAGCGTGTCCAATGTAGGAAAAACCACAGTTCTAGAAAGAAAGAACAGTGACAATAAATAAAGAAATTACCTAGGAAGTAGCAGAGAAATATTGTTGAGCGTTGAAAGAATCAACCTCCAGAATGGAAGGGACATTCAATGTTCGGTCAAATTAATGAACAAAACCTCTATCACACACATAATTATGAAATTTAAACAACACAAGGGATATAAACAGAATCTCCTAAAAACTTCCAGAGAAAAGGCACCAGAAATCAGCACTGCGTCAGGCTACTCAGCAACACGGGGCTGGAAAACGAACATCTGAGGGGCAATTTCTTCCAGTCAGGAATTCCAGTCACATTATCAATGAAATGTAAGAGTAAGATGAAAAGCCTCAAATAACTACCTCCTGGTCACCCTTTCTTAGGGAAACTACTGAAGGATGAACACAGACACACACAAAAAAAAAAAAAAAAAAAAAAAAAAAAGAGGGAAGAGGATGAGAATTAAAAGTAAAGCCAGAAATGTGCTGGGATCCAGGTGGAGAATCTAACCCAAGAGAAGAAAGGGAGTTTTAGGACGATAACGAAGCTACGTCCTGGGATGATGGCTGGGAAGCAGGCGAGCAACCAGCCCAGATCACCGCAGGGGGGTACACAGCTCTGAGGGGAAAAAACTCTGACCGGGTCTTCGGTTCTATAATAAAGAGTGGGAAATATTTACGTTTATAGAAAATCGAGCAAATTAAAATGAGATTATTCATTTGAGAATTAAAATTTTAAGGGCAATGTAAAACTATGTGGCTATGCCATCAACAGTACTGACATAATTATCAACACTAATTCTTGATTTAACCAAAAATAGTGCTGTTCCTAAATCCTGACGGTAAATGGAGGAGTATGTACATAAGTGGTGATGTAAGAGCTAAATCCTCATGTCCCATCATTAATAGGAAGAAAAAAAAAGGCCCAGATGAAGAAGTAGCAATATGAGCATTTTAAATGCAAGCAAAAAAATCAGGAGAGACAGATTGGGCTGTTTAAATAGAAAAAAAATAATAATCAGAAAAAACAAAGGGAGGGACTGAAACTAGCTGCTTGCAAGAGGGCAGAGGACGGCCCTTTGTAATTGGAGGGCCAGCAGCGTCTGAGCTGAGAGGCTATGGACATGTGTGTGCCACTGATAGAAAGAAAATGTAAAAGTAAAAAATGACATGCCAAATGCCCACCAAACTGATGGCAAATAAACAAAATGCGGTCTCCCCATACAGTGGAATAGGATCCAGCCATAAAAGCAATGAAATACAGACCCCGCTACACCATGGCTCAGCCCGCAAACATTATGCCAAGTGAATGGAGCCAAGCACGTATGCTGTGTGTGCATTTGAAAGCACATCCAGAACAGGAAAATCCAAGAAAGCAGACTGGTGGCTGCCCAGAGTGAGGTGCAGGCGGGCACTAAGGCATGTCTACTTAATGGCTATGCTGTTTCTTTGGGGGGGTTGGTTAAAAGGGTGAACTTTATGTTAGGAGATTTGTGTCTCAATAATAACGCTGAAAAATGCTGGATTCTGTCTATAGAGTATACACATTTTATTTTATTTTTGGCTAAATGAGAGTTGTTGACAAAGTCTCTATGACATCCTTCTGGCTTTAGCCAGCACAGGATGATGAATACAATTGAAGCCTTCACTGATGTATGATTTCCACAGTTTCTGAGGATCAGTCATCATTCTGAATAGCCAAGATTGTATTTTAGGCACGATAGACAGAAATGAATTATGTACTAACCTCGAATATAATATTAGAAATATTTATGCATGCAGTTCTTTGGTAAACTTAACAGCTTGCTCTCCTGCCATCTGACACTTTCATTTCAAAGTAGAGAAGTGGGGAAAACTTAATGAATTCAGAGTTCTGGGAAGTGATGGCTTGTGAATGAGGTTACACTGTGTTTTGCTCCTTTTTCCCCAATCATATTTTCACTTCTCTTTCTTTGGCACCCCCTCCTTCTGCAGCATCTTCTATTGTCTGTTTTATTCAGTAGTCAATTACTGAAAATAGCGGAGTCGTTCTGGCAACAAAAAGGAGCTTGATCCTCCAAGAGTCAAGCCAAGAAACCAATGTTGGCCACTAAGACTTGAGGTCTCATGTGTGCATTATTTTCAGAGTTCAGATTTGTTTCTGTTGTTGCTTTTTTTTTTGGCTGCCCCGTGGCATATGGAAGTTCCCAGGCCAGGGATCAGATCTAAGCTTCAGTTGTGACCTACGTTGTAGCTACAGCAATAATGGATCCTGTAACCAACTGTGCTGGGCCAGGAATCAAACCTGTATCCTGGCGGTGCAGAGACACGGCCGATCCCACTGTGCCACAATGGGAACTCCCTGTTGTTACTGTTATTATTAATTTTTTTTGCTTTTCAGGGCCGAAGCTGTGGTATATGGAAGTTCCCAGGCTAGGGGTCCAATGGAGCTACTACAGCTGCCAGCCTACACCACAGCCACAGCAACTCTGGATCCAAGCCAAGTCTGGGACCTACACCACAGCTCATGGCAGTGCTGGATCCTTAACCCACTGAGCGAGGCCAGGGATTGAACCTGCATCCTCTTGGATACTAGTCGGGTTTGTTACCACTGAGCCATAGTCGGAGCTCCTAGTTTTATTAAACTTTGTTCACAGAGTTTTGTTTGCAAAATGTTTACACCTATTAAGTGGTTGTAGTACATAAATAATTTGTTGTAAAATTCTAATAATATAAATTCATTCTAAAGAAAAACCCAGAAAGATGCAGGGACTTGCCAGGATCACACTGCATAGGAATCAAGAAAAATGCACATTAGCACTCTTAGTTGAAGAGTTTCCATTTAAATAGTTACAAGCAAGTTAAGTATTTGTGTATCAAATAAATAAAAATGAGATCATACCAACATCATAAGGCAAAATAACCATTTGTGAATCTTATGCTATTTGATAGGCTAATTAATAAATGAAAATTCTATGTTTTAAAAAGGTCATTGCTTTTTAGTAAAGTATATTTGATTTTCTAAAAGTATTTGTGATTCGTTAGGGTCTGATCATTTATTATTTTGAGCCACTCCCACCTTCCCCCTCAGTAACTTCACACAGTAGAAATTTTCACTTAAGTTAATGTAATGGTTATTTTTCCAAATAATTATAAACAAGACAGACCCCTAATTAATGACTTTGTTAATATTCCTTTATTATCTATGGGTAGATCTCCCAAATTTTAGCAGGTGCGCGCACACACACACACACATCTCTCTCTACACACACACACACACACACATCTCTCTCTACACACACACATACAAAAACACAAAATTTATGGAGTGTGATATCAACTTGGCTATTAAAAATGTGACACCAATCCTGGAATAGAAAAAGGACATTAGTGGAAAAACTACAGAGCTGCAAATCAAGTTTGAAATTTAGCTAACGGTAAGGTACCAATGTTTGTTGGTATTGACAATGTACCACGGTTATACACAATATAACAGAGGAAACTGGGTGAGAGCAAGAAAAGACCTTTTTTTGTACTCTTTGCACTTCTTTTAAAAAATCTAGTTATTCCAACAAAAAGTTTACCTAAAAAATTAGATACTGTAAGCAGAAAGTGTTTGCTTCTGTCTTTGTTTTTGCTTTTCAGGGCGACACTCTTGGCACATAGAAGTTCCCAGGCTAGGGGTCGAATCAGAGCGATAGGTACCAGCCCACACCACAGCCACAGCAATGCGTGATCCGAGCCATGTCTGCAACTTACAACACAGCTCACAGCATCGCCAGATCCTTAACCCACTGAGTGAGGCCAGGGATTGAACCTGCATCCTCATGGGTCCTAGTCAGGTTTGTTACCATTGAGCCACAACAGGAACTCCTGCAAGCAGAAGGGTTAAGTCTAGATATGAGTACTGTGAGCTGTGTAGTTATCACCTGCTGCATAACAAATAACCCGCAACGTAGTAGCTTAGAACCACAGATACATATCATGTTACAGTTTCTGTGGGTCAGGAATCTGGGCACACTTCAACTGGGTCCTCTGGCTCAGGATCTCGCACAGACCTACAGTCAAGGGTTTGGTTGGAGCCGCAGTCACCCCCAGACAAGTTCATTCACGTGGCTCTGGGCAGGCCTCGGGTCCTCATGAGCTTCGGTCTGAAGACACCAGGTCTGTGCCCCGTGGGCCTCTCCACTGGGCAGATCCCAGCGTGGCAGGTGTCTTTCCTTAGGAAGAGAGACAGCCAGCACATGCAAGAGTGTGACAGAATCACAGTCCATTTGCAACCTAATCTCAAAAGGGACTTTTGCCATGTTTTATCTGAGAAAAGCAAGTCAGCAGGTCCAAACCACAGTCGGGGGAGGGGATCACATGGGGCACGAATACCAGCAGGCGGGGATCGGGGTAGGGGGTTGTTTTAGAGGCTGTCTGCCAAATGGGCAGGCCCGTGATCACGTCCACCACAAGGAAGAGAAGAGCGGTGACTAGGAGAGAGGCCCTGGACGCAGAGATCGGGGTGTGTACTCCCGCACAAAAACCTTACCGTTACATGATCTTGGGCCAATTATTTAATTTTTCTGTTTGTTCTCTCATGTGCAAAATGGAAATGATGTTAATGATAATACCTCCTTAGGACTATGTCGATTAAGTGAGATAATTCATGTACAATGCTGAGTGGGTGCCTGGCACAAAATAAGACCTCAGTGTTAGCTGCTGTTACTGTCATTGGCGTCATTGTTTATTATCTGAGTTAGAATCATTTGAGCCAGAAACTGAAGAATTAGCAGGCGCTCCCAGGCTGAGGAGGAGCAGGAGAGGGCAGAGGAAGTATCACAGACACACACACACACACACACACACACACAGACTTGGAAATGTCACAGTACCTGGAGGCCAGCAGCAGCAAGCAGCGGGGTGAGCACAGAAGCCAGGCCCTGATGGGGGCGTGGGGGCTGGAGGGGAGGGAGGGTATGTTGGGGGGGCGCACAGTCACACGTATTAATAGAAGGAAATCTGGCGGCAACACCAAAGCCAGACTAAAGGTGAGAGGTGGGCAAGAAAGCCCTCTAGGAGGGTGCAGAGAAAGGGGTGGATTTTAAGACAGAGGATTTTAAGACAGCTAAGACCAGAGCGGCAGGGCTGGGTGCGTGTGTGTGAGGCTGGGGTGGGGGAGGAACGTCAGGCAGTTCTTGGGGGTGAGCTTTAACCACGGTGTGGACCAGGCAGAACTGGTCTTGGGGAAGGATAATGGGCACCGCACTGGCATCATAATTGACACAGGTTGGCAGTAGCAGGTGAAACTCCCCAGTACCCTCTGGAGGCAAGTTTCAAGTGCAGCCGCCCCCACGGCCTCTTCTGAGGAAGGCGTCCTTGTGGAAGCCGCCGGTGGGGAACGAGGCCCGGTGGTCCCGACTTGACCAGTTGAGGAATCCTGTGGTTGTCTTCCAAGCGTGTGTGTGTGTGTGTGTGTGTGTGTGTGTGTGTGTGTGTGTGTGTGTGTGTGTGTGTGTGTAAAGCAGGTGGCCAAGTCTGGAGGGCTGTCAGGTGAACCATTAATTCTTTTAAAAGTTAAAAAAGATTTTGTATCAAAAAATGGAAATATGGAAACAAGGAGTTCAGAGAAGTGCCTGTGGCTGGAGCTTTAGTTCAGGGAAAGCAGAGGTACTGGAGCCAGGGAGCAGTAAGCTTGTTCAGGGAAAACTGAGCTGGTAAGAAAGCAAAAGCGAAGTTATGGGGAAATACTAACCATAGGACTGAAAAAGGAGACGTGAAATGGTCTCATTGGGTCCATGTGGCAGGTAGAATGTTTTGGCTTCAAGTTCCAAGAATTCGATGTGAGGCGAAGGAACTTTCCTGGACAAATCCTAAGCAGGCGGGGGAGAGGAAGGGGGTGTGGGGAGGGCTGGGGTGAGGGGAGGTATTGCTGAGCTTTGTGAGGCAGGGGAGGGTGTCCCCTGAGGTCAAGCCAGCTGGCTTCCCCAGGCCAGATGAAGGAGGGAGGCGGAGGCCAGAGTCGCAGCAGGTGCCCTGCCTTCTCCAGGACCGCGGGTGGCGGTGGCGGTGGTGGGCGGGACTTGGGGGAGAAGCCGCAGGTGAGCCCCTGGGCGTGGGGACGGTCGAGACGGCTCACTTGGGAGCCTTTGGCGCCATGCTGGGACCTAGAAAACCCAGTGTTGTTTTCAGTCTGCCTCCAAATAATAAGAAGGTAAAATTTAGGAAGATAGTTCAAGAGTAAGCTGGGGTTTTCGTCACTGGGTTTTCTCAATGGGACTCAGGCTCGTCCTAGACCCAGAACCTCGTCAGCTGGGCCATCTCCTCTCATGTGCGTGTCAGCGTTACCCTGGAGCCCACCTGAGCCTGGCGCTGTCTTTGAGAAAAAGACGTGGCTGGGCGTGGGACGGGCTGCTCTCTGCGGGGACAGGAGAGCCCTGCGGGCCAGGTCGCACCAGCGGCAGGCTGGGCTGGGCGCAGAATCTCCCCCCTGACTTCGCCTCCCAAGGACCTGAGGCGTGGACTTGACCCATTCTTGCCTAGGTGTCCAGCGTCAAGCAAACATCCCCACAGAGTCTGTGGAATTCCTCTAAAATCTAACCCTTAGCCGTAGGCCAGGAATCAGCCATTGGTTAGTGCTGGCACACATGCAAGGCAGGGCCATGAAGCTCGAAAACTGGAAAAAGAAACCCCCCCTCGGTACTTCTTCTGTTTTCTTGCCTCTTATCCATGGCTGCAAAGGTCCCCAGTGTATTTTCTCTCGTTAGTCGGTGGCACGGTGCTCTTCCCCAATCATTATAACCGATTTCAGATGGTGCTAGAAAATTATATTGACTCTGAACACCAAAAGAAATCAGTCATCCTCTAAGGGGTCACGGGAAGGAGGACGTGAGGACTGCGAAGAGCCCAGAGATGAACAAATCTGCCCGACACTCGGCACTTCAACCCACGCACCATGGAGTCTGTCTTACAGGAAACGTCCTATAGGAGGTTTACTGCCCAAAGTGTGACGTTCTAGTCATGAGCCATCGCATCATTAACCTGCTGTTTGTAACAACACCACTCACTGCTGGCAGGGGTGGCACGGATCCACTGCCGTGCCAGGCGGGCTCTCCTGGCAGCTGCTCTTTGCCTTCAAAGTCTTCAGGACCGGGTCCCATGCGTTCCCTCTGGCACTGGCAGCGCAGCTGGGCTCCCCCAAGAACACTGATTTCAAATGGTGCTAGACAATCACTTTTTAAATCTAAACCACCATATGAAACCAGCTTCCTGAAGAAGCTTGAGGATCTGGTTTTTCTTTGGAGTGCTTCCCTACAATAAGCTGGCAACAGCCTAAAAAGGAAAAAGGTGAAACCTCTTTGCGGTCTAAACCGAGCTTTAGCGTATCTCCCACGTACACATCCTGCTCTCGCCAAATCTGCTGTCTGGGCTGGGGGATACCTGTGACTTTATCCTTGAGCTGCCCAGACCAAGGTTCAGTGTTTATCGTTTAGAGCCAGTGGCACAGTCACCCCTTCTCTCCCCGTGGGAGGTCAAGGGAAAGCCTTTGTTTGGGTAAAGAGGCCAGAGCTGATCCCGGGGTCAGAGTGCCCGGTGCCACGTAAGTCAGAGTGGTGCCCAGGAGCCTTATGACATACCCGTCAATGGGACCAAGTAAGCAGGTACTCTGGTAGCAGTTCAAGAAAACCTAGCAGTTTCATTTGAAGATAATTTTGTTTGGTTTGGGGGCCAAAGGAGGACGATGGAATCGCTCAGAGGCAAAGTAATGTAGTTATGCTAATGAGATCCTCTTGTTTTTCCCAGAATGGAACTCCTTAGATTGCATCTATGAGCTAAGGACTTTTGTTGGCTTCACCTAAGATTCTCCTCCTCTCCCCTCACTGTACTCTCGGTTCTCCTTAAACTATTTTTTGCCCAAGTTTTTTTCTCCTCCGTTACGGTTCTTGATACCATTTTATTAGGAAGTCTATTTCCGTTCCCTTCAGGGTTCTAGGGTTCTGGGAAGATACTGTATCTGACCACCTAACCGAAGAGATGTGCAGCCTTTTTTAAAAAAACTGTTATGAAAATTCTCAGATATACATTAAATCTGAATGACAATGAAGTGCATCCCTAAATTTACTCCACTTAAATTCACTAACTTCATTTTTGCCACTTCTGCCTTAGTGATGTTATCCACATGTAAGACGTACGTACATTTTTGGCTGAATCATTTGAAAGTTAACCAACGATCATCCTGACAGTGGTCCTGACTTCTTGAGCAGGTCTAAAAACAGAGGCCTTTCTTCTATATAATTACAGTGTCTCATTCCCACCCAGGAGAATTAACTCCTTAGTATCATCTGCTATCTACATCTAGCCTATATCCAACTTTCCCCACTTTCTCCACAAAAATGTAGTTTTGTGGCTTTCTTTTCAAACTCAGAACCCACTGAGGCTCACTCATTAAGACTCTAGTTTCTTTTAACCTCACACATTCCCCCACCACCACCACCTCTTTGGGGTTTTAACATGAACGCGTCATTTTGTGAGAGTGGGTTCAAATCCTAGCTGTACCATTCACTGAGCCTGTTCTCTTTGCTTAAATAAGCCAATAGAAACAGCTTTTCCTTTTGACTTTCTCACACATTACCCTCATTTACAATCTTTTTTTATTTTTGTCCTTTTTTTTTTTTTTTTAGGGCTGCACCTGGGCATAGTGAAGTTTCCAGGCTAAGGGTCAAATCAGAGCTGCAACCACCGGCCTACACCACAGCCACAGCAACACAGGATCCGAGTGCCATCTGTGACCTATACCACAGCTCACGGGAACACTGGATCCTTAACCCACTGAGCAAGGCCAGGGATCGAACCCGTGTCCTCTTGGACACTAATCGGGTTTCTTACCACTGAGCCACGACAGGAACTCCCTTCATTTACAATCTCAACATGAGTATGGAAAGAACATCCAGTCACAACGTGCCTGTGGCTGAGGATTTCCAGTGGGCCCAGCAGGAGGCTAACAAGCCAGGAGGGGGCAGGGTGTTTAGCTCGGGTCCGATTCACATTCTTACCCCTGACAGGCCAGGCCACTTAGCCCTTCACCAGGAGATCCCAACACAGACTCGTCCTTCACAGTGGAAAAGCACCATGGCATGTGCCTACCGCCACTAGGCTCAGTTTTTCATCTCTGTAAACAAGGGACGAGGACACCATGGGCTGCAGAGACGTGCAGCAATCACTTCACAAGGATGCAGCCACGTGCTGCCAGCAAAGAAATACACATGCTCCATGAAGCCACAGGCAGTTAAATATCTCAACTGGAAAGGACGTGCAAGCATTTCAACCTGAACAAGTGCTGGGACACGGGAATCACTGGCCTCCTCAAATAGCTATTTTACTAATTTTGTGATGAATCTGGGCTCCACTGCATCTCTCTGCAAATGCTATTGTAATTGATAATCTCAGCAACCCAAGTATACAAGGTTCAGCCAGATTCTCTTATTCTGATCAGCTGAAAATCCAAAATCCAAAAAGGCCTACTTTCTATTTTTTTAAATTAATTTATTTTTAGGGCCAGACCCGAGACATATGGAAGTTCCCAGGCTAGAGGTCAAATCAGAGCTGTAGCTGCTGGCCTATGTCACGGCCATACCAGCGTGGGATCTGAGCCACGTCTGTGACCTACACCACAGCTCACAGCAATGCCGGGTCCTTAACCCACAGAACAAGGAGTCGAACCCACATCCTCATGGATACGAGTCAGGTTTGTACCACTGAGCCATGACAGGAACACCCTAATTTTTTTTCATTTTTAACTAATGACTGACATTTCAGTTACGGGGAAATTTTTTTCCTAAAGAATGACTTTCTTCCTTTTACTTATATCTAAGGTCATACATATCTCATACATCAAGTAAAGGTCACATCTGCACATGTACATACCTGCACACGCATACACATAATACACATGCAACCATACTGTTCTCTTCCCTCAGCAGAAACAAACAGATGGTACTGTATTATCCTTTAAATACGCCTTTTCAAAAAAATCAGCAGAAAAAAGGTGGATATATTCTTTCCCATCTATGGCTCTTCAAATGAGGAGGCATTTTTAGCAGAAAAAGAGTAATTAGCACCAGAATCAGTCATGTAGTGTATCTGTCCTTGAAGCTGGCAAGCCCTTGGTGGGAACCAGAGGTACTTAGTTGGCGATTATAAAATGACGTCCACAAAATACACTGAAATAGAGCTCCTGAGTTTGGGCCTCTGTTTTTGTATCATCTTCTAAAGCAAGAGGCCGGTTTCCTGCAAAGAGGTCTGAGTGGGCAGGGTGGCTATCAAACTCACACAGGGGGAAAAAAATCCCATGGTTCCCTAGTAGGGATGTGGAAAAAAAAATCAGGGGCTCGTTCCTTCTCCTTCCAGGACACACGTGGGAAAACGGGCCCCAGCACCTGGCATCTGCTTACTCTGCCGAGTCCGTCAGCGACACTGACCTGCAGGGAAAGATCTTACTCGGTCACGACAGCATCTTTCCACGCCTTCCTGCCCTCCGTCTCCAACAATCGACCCCACTGTTCTGCATGTTCAGGCCAGGAGATGGACAGGGCTGACTCTCTGTAACTCAGGGTGCTCCTATTTTAACCCTCAGCCATGTTTAAGGTATTGCATCATTGGAAAGGCGTGTTATTTGTTCCCACCACTTACACATGGAACACACGTTTAACCCTGCTGAATGCTCCATCCCCAGCACAAAGGGAACCACTTGTCAGGAACAAAATCCTTCCTCCGTCTCCCTCAGCCCAAAAGCCACAGGAATGTGTTTCCATTTCAAAATCCCACCTGCCCTGCCATACTTGATGCTCTTTTTGAGCAAGCTGCCCTTCTCTGGATTTTTGCTTCCGGATCTGATAGGCAAGGTAGAGCCTGAAATGTGACTCCGTAAACCACACAGGTAACTCCAGTGTGGCAAAAGCAGAACAGTGGCGACACGGTGTTTCCCTTGACGTGAAATGCCAGTCTGTTCTTGCAGGAAAACCGGATTAAGGTAACGTCCCTTGGGGCTTAAATACCCGAGGAGACCGTATCTGACTAGGACACGTCTTTAAGACAGTGGCTTCCAAATGTTACAGACATCGGGATACAGGAGTCCTAACTTGAATATTTAGGCCAGATTAAAGATGCAGCTGTGGCCGGTTGGGATCCCAGGGTGGGAAGTGCTTTTCTGTTAACGTACATGCCTCTAATAAATGCTGCCTCACAGGAAGCAAATGAAGTTATTCAGCACAGGGTCCGGAGCTGCAGCTCTGAGTTGAGGTCCTGGCTGTGCTGTTGACTAACTACAGGATCCTGGGGAGCATGTGATTTTGCCGAGCCTAAGAATGCCGATCTGGAGAGCGGAGATGCAGATTCCTATCCTGCAGTGGTGCTCGGGAGTATACAGAAACATCTGTAATTTTTAAAGCACCTCACAAATGTTCACTGTTTCATCAGATCAGAACACTGGAGTGCCTTTTCCGGGTGAAGGTCTGAATGAACCGAGAAGCAGATGGAGAAGGTGCTCTGAAAACAGTAGCAGCATCCATTTCTGGAAGGCTTAGTTCTGTGCCAGCACTATGCCATGTGCTCTCTCAGTGTTCACAGCCACCTAACAAGGCTGGTGGCGTTATCTCCATTTTCCAGGGGAAGGAACAGATTTTGCGAGGGTACAGGTCTCGCTCTTGGACACAAAGCCTGTGGACGGCAAGCCCAGGATTCAGGCCCTGCCTTGCGAGATTCCAGGCCCAGGCTCCCAGGCGTCAGTCTTTGCCGCTTGGTGCTTTATAGAAATGGTAAGGGCTCATCTCCGCGTGGCTACACAGAACTCTGAACATCAATCGGCTCCGAGTTTCAGGGTTTCATCAATAAGCACGTGAGCAAACAATTACGACCAGCTTTGGCCCTGGACCCTCAGCCACACTCTGACCTGCAGGGTGACCTTAAGCAAGTCACATCTTCTTTAAAGACTTGTTTTCCCACTAATCTAAGGAAGCTCACGTCCTCTTAGTCCAGCAGCCCCCGCCATTCTCAGTTGCCTCATCTGTGAAATCAGGGTCTATACCACATAAGCTTGTTGTGAGAGTTCAGCTAGATAAGGAAAAGCTAGAAACAGCACGGGTTCCCATTCACTCGGTGATGGTTACGACGATAAAACAATGACTTCGCTTTTCTTCACCACGTCAGAAGCAGAGCGTGGCTAAGAGACCTGCTTCGGCCTCCCAAACAGAAGGGCTCCCGGCTCCTGTGTTCACGTCTGCGCTACAGGTGAGCGTCCCACAGTCGCTAACCCCAGAGGAGCCTGACGTGCCCCGAACCCTGAAAAGGTGCCCTCGGATCCACAAACGGCGTTTCCAGCTGAGTTAATGGAAGTAAGCAGCTGTAACATTTTCTGTCTGTTCTTATTTTAAGACCTGAAAATGAGATCCATAACCCTGGTTTTAAGCAGGAGTTCATGTTAGGGACTTCTTCTGAGAATCGATTGAAAGTTGAGTATTTAGGAGGAAAGAAATAGAGATCAAACACTGATGATCATTTAGAAAATGTACTGGTGAATCATCCAAGAAAATAAACCAAAGCTCCCTTGAGACTGATTTATGAGCACAAGCCTCTACTTACACAAGATATCAAAGCAGTCTGTTGATGGGTATTTTCCAGGCACAGAAATCCTAAGGGGGCGTTTCTTCAGAAGATGAGCACCTGGAATTTAAATGACAGTATGAACCCTTAGGAACTAATCCAGAGCAGCAGAGGAAGCAAAATCAGTTGTTTTCTCTTGCTACTCTACCACTGTGATAAAGAGATGAATTTTTTTTAAGGAGGATGAAGGAGCACCTCTCTTTCCTGTACAGTGAGCACCACACACCTCCTCAAGCCGGTGTGGCTGCTGCTAAGGAAACTGTTCCCCCCCACCCCCCACGCCCCCTGCCTGCCGCCCAGGCTGTGCGTTTTGCAGACCATCAAGGTTTGATCAGCAAGATGTCTTCTGAAATAAAACATGGTATTGATCTTGTACCTCCAATCATGGAGGAAAAGCATGAAAGCAGCCTGCACAGAAGATAGGAGGTTTCAATTTTCAGAATTGATTTTGCCTTCTTCTGCAGCAGCACAGACTCCAGATGGCCAGCAGAGGGCAGCATGAGCCTGTAAATCCGACCTCGGGTGGAGGGCACTTTAGACCTGGAGCCACAGGACATCCTCCGCCTACGTGGTCTAACACTGAAGCTGGCATTCACCTTTGAGCACATCACAGGAGTGGAAGCCCAGGTCGCACAGGTCCCCATCCCTAAAAATTAGTCTTCCATGCAGGGGGACCTGCCTGGCTCCTGGGAGGGCTTCGGAGCAGATCCAAGGAAGGTTCCTTGGGGAGGCCTGACTCTCCGACGCTCACGGTTCAGCCAGTGAGAGGCTGTGTGACTCAGCAGTGCGATGCAGGAAAGTCTGTCCTGTCAAGTGACCACTGATTGAAGTGTCTAAGTTAATGATTACAACGCCCTGGATGAGGTACTTAACCACAGCGAGGCCAGAGAGCAGGCTTGCTCATCAGCGGACGCATCAGGACCGACCACAGAAGGAAACTTAGCGTGTGCTCTTTAGGCCAAGGGACCAGGGGAGTGCCCATGCTCAGGTGCTTCAAGATGCCGTCAAAACAGGGACATGATACATCAGGGAGGTTCTCGAGAGTGGGGTGGGCATTCAACAGGATCTTGGCCAGTAAGAGAAATGGCTGAGACAAGCAATAGGTATATTCCATACTGTCTAACACCAGAAAAATAAATCTAAAAAAGTCAAGCAGAAAAGTACAAATGGGAAGGAAGATCTGTCAGGGTGAACACAAAATTCAAGCCAATGCAAAGCTATTAAGTCGCACCCGATTCTGGAATATTTTAAAACACTGTTATAAAAAGAGAGCATGCTTCCAGAGTTGTCCCATCATACACACGAGGAAAGGACCCAAGTCACGGAAGAGCTCTGTCCCTTTGTGACAGTAACCGTGCTTCAGACTGCAGGGAGCGCCAGCCTATTGTTTTCTGGGAGCTTTCCAGTATTTGGAAAAGTATGTGGAACAGTTCATTTAAGCCTCTGGTCCAAGCAGGTGACAAAACCTCACGCTGCAGCATGATTCTCCTTTAAGGGGCCGGGAAGGGTCCTGTGGCCTGGGTCTCAGCCTGCAAAGACTCCGATGCACGGGCATCGCCTACAGGTGGGGAGACGGAGCACAGGCAGGCTGGGTCAGGAGCACCGTCCGAGGCGGCAATGAGACTTCTCAGCTCTGAGGGCGTGAGCCTGACAGCGCCCGCGAACGGCCGGCGCCGTGCCTCTCCCCTCCCATGAGCGCTGGAGACCTGCACCTTCTACAGCTGCTCTCACCTGAGCACAGGGCTGCGGGCTGCTCCCAGCATCGCCAAAAGGGGGAGCGACAGCCAGTGAGCGGGCTTCACTCACGGGGTTCCTGCCACCTTCTCCAGAGGGGTCAGGGGTTGACGTCCACCCCCCGCCGTCAGCCCCCTGACACAGAGGGCCCCAAAGGCGGGCTTCTTAGGGGCTAATGGTCTTCCTCTTGAAGCTTTACGGTTTTAGAGGCTGACCTCTGTCAATCCTTGCTTGGAATCGGTCTACCGATAATATCTTTGCCTGATCTCCCCCTTTCCTCCCAAGAAGTAGCTTATCTGAGTTAGTACCTGTGTGCTGCCTTTTTCACGTCAAGGGCTATTAAGCAACCTCCGATTTAACAGCCTGCTTAAACTGGGGGCAGACTGACGAGCCGTGTAAGCTTTGAGATCGGAAAGACCAGGATTCAGATTTTCCTTACGCAGCTTGGACAAGCTATTCGATCCTTTTTTGAGCTTTTGTTTCTTTATTGGTAAAGTGGAAATAATAGTGTTGATTCTCAGAGTCGTGAACCTGTAAGTATCTCAAATAAGGCACAGGTACCTAGCTCTTCAAGAAATGGTACCCCCCACTCCCCATCCCCTGTTCCTGGGAACGGGGAACACTGAAGAATCATTGGATAACATTTCCATAGATGTGACAGTCAGCATGTGGAAATTGGTAGGAAAGACAAGTATTGGGCATCAGTGCGTAGAAGCTGTGGATCTGGGGGCTTCTCTGGAGGAAAGGATAGCAAATCAGCCAGGGTGTCCGAGTCCAGGAAAAGACAGAGAGGATCAGAAGCTGGGATGAGGTACTCCAGCCACGTGCACCTGTTCACAAGTCACAGGTTCACCGAGATTATGAGGTACCAGGAGGTGAATGAGGCTCAGAGGCCACGAGAGCAAACAAGGCAGGTGAGTCCAGTGTAAGCAAACCGATGACGACAGGATGTGACAAGGGCTCCGAAGGAAAACAGCGTGTATGGAACCAACTTGGGCCACGTCCGGGGGACAGTCCATCTCTCGTGGAGGGGTTAACCAACAGCCACGCGGTTAGAGCCAGCACTGTGGATAAAGACAGACCTGTTACAGTCCGTGGGCAGGCGTTCACTGACGGCCTGGCAGGCACCCAGCCCTGGGCTGGACACCCCAGAACACCCCCTAGGGAGACGATGTGGATGCCCTTGTGACCTGGCCGTCCAACTGTGGAATGAAGCGGAGGGGTGGGGAGGTGTCACAGTGCGCACGCAGGGGAGGGGACCGCGGTCATTTAGGGCGTGGGGCTGGTGGGGGGAGTGGAGTGGGCTTCGAACAGGAAAGGGGCCTGAGAGAGATCCCCTGACAAGGTGGGGAGGGGCCTTCGCGTCCGCTTTGAATACAAAAACCTTGAGTACACAGCTTTCAGTTCCGTTTCTATACCCTAAGCGTGTAATTTTCTGCTAAAAGAATTTTACTCACGCCTTAAAATTTGAGACACTAGCTAGATGACAATTTTTAAAGTACGTACAAATGCAAGACAGCCAGAATTTTCAAGAATGCGAGGAAGTTAAACCAAGGCCCAGGCCTTTCTAGGGGAACATTCTGTGCAGCTCGGGGAGGGCTCGGGGCCCAGGAGCGCCATCCCCGGGAAAGGCCGGGGCGGGGGACACGCCAAGCACTTCTCCTTCCCCGCGCTGGTTCACCTGAAAGACGAAGGCAACACCGGTGATGAGGTGCACGAAACATGGTGATTTTTTTCTTCAAGTCATGCTAGAAGCTGGTCACGGGCTGGTCTTCCCGGCGGCACCGTCTCCCTGGACTGGGAGGCAGCTGGCATTTACTGTTACTGGGACTGAGGGACTCGCTTCTCGCTGGTAACAACAAAGCCATAGATGCAGCCCCAGCGCCTCCCGGAAGGCCCCTGCAGCCCTTGAGCTCTGACTGGCTCTTCCTCCTCAGGTAAGTGACCGTCTCTCGGCTCAGGAGGTTGTCCTTATACAGATACATCGTCCTCCCAGGGCTCCTGGAAGCGGCGGGCAGAGGGCCAGGAGGAGAGAGCTTCCTCCGCGGCTCTCATGGGTGCAGAGGTGGTGGGGCCAGAGGACACGGAGGCGCGTGGGCCCAGCGGGAACTCCTGGGGCCTGAGTCCTCTCCTCCAGGCTCCTGGAGGCTCCCTGCCGCCGCCAGGCAGGAAGGGTGAGTCACTGCTCCCGGCTCCACCCCTTTTGCTTCGCTCCCAAGAGGCACTTCCAAGCTTCTGGAGCATCTTCTAAAACAGCACATTGACTCAGTGCCCCAAGGAGCACAGCGTGTTCTCAGAACATTGCTCAATTCTGTCTCCTGCGGGAAGGAGTCGGCGTTTGTTTTATTAAGAACTAGCGTGAAATAGTTAGTTCTCATCTACAAAAGGAGAAAAGAAAAGTGGGGGGGAGTAGGTCGAGTCTCCCATTTTGGCGCACAGATAGAGACAGTGTTTTTCTTATTTCTGGGAGCCCAGGAGCTAATAAATTGGCCGCACTGACAAAGGAAGTTTGGGGAAAGCTGCCTATGACGAATAAATGACTGATTTGTTTCATTTTGTAAAAATGAGGCTCTCCTTTCTGACCCAAGTCATTTTCTAAGCATTCCTCAAAGGGCAGCGGCCTCTCCCGCTGGGAGGCCAAGGGCGCCCTGGAGCCTCTTCCCGGGCTTGGACAGGAGCCGTGCGGTCAGAGGCGGGCGGCCTGGCTCCCGCTGGCCCTCCTCCAGTTCCGTGACCTCTGGCCACCACCACCCAGGTTCGGTCTCTCCATCTCTGACACAAGCAGCTGTGTGTGACAGTTTCCCTTTTGCTCTAAAACAAGACGATTCTGAGATGCGACACCTCGGCTGAGGCTGGCTCTGCTTTGGCCCACATCTCGGGGGCCTGAGTCGTACACACGCCCGTGTGTGCAAAGCCGGCCCTGCCAAGAGAGAAACATTCCGGATCATTCAAAGCCATGAAGAATGTTGGCTCTGACTTCAGAAGGGCAGGATAAACAAATCCGTGCCCAGGCGGGCACTCGCTGACTGGCTGCCTCTGCCTTTTTAACTCATCAGGGCCTGAGAGCTTCCCCAAGGCCTTCTGACGCCAGGATGCGTCAACGCTGTCATGTCGGTCCCTTCCCCGGCTTTTTCACAGGCGCAGGCCGTCCTCAGGTGGGGGCAGAATGCTCACCAGTCTTTCACCGGGATTGACTTTTTTGTAACCTCTCCCCCAAATCAGGTCAGTTCTCCCTTCCCACATAGGTCAAAAAATAAAGAATAAAGCTACCCTCCTTTAAAAAAAAAAAAAAAAAAAATCCTCTTTCCCCAAACCACACGCCCAAATGCAGTGAGTCTAGAGATTCTTTGGACTGGAGTGGATTCTAAAGTCAATTGAACTTCCAATGCATTTCGATTTGGCCTCTATTGATCTGAAACCACAAAGGTTGTAGGAGACAGGATATGGTTCTGGTCTCTGGTAGAATCCGCTTGAATTCTTCCCCGGAGAGAAAGTGGGAACCCTTCGACTGTCCAACCAGATTTCTGTGTGGCTCATGGAAAGTAAACAAACAACATAACAGAGAAAAACCCAACTTCCAAGTCACAGGCTCACAGCATCTTTGGGAACTAAGTAGTTGAGGTCCAGGGACTTGCTGAAAACCACCCCAGGACAGTGAGAGCACGCAGACACGCGGCGCTCAAGGCCATTTGCCCGAGAAGATGACTGGGTTTGGGCCCCCAGGGACACTTCTGCTGCAGAGAATTAACTGGGCGTGTAAAGGAACAAAGAATTCGGCTTTTTTTTTTCTTTTTTAATTAAAAAATTTCGTACTCAAAAAGCAAGAGACGTGATGCTATTTTCTCCCATTCTGAAATCTCACAGGGGCGAGGGCATGGGCAACCACATCTGTAGCATCTGCATTCGGGCAGCTGTCTGAGTAACTGTCACCAGACTTTTTAAGGTTTTACAGAAACTGAGTTGGGAGTATTTCCCAAGAGCCACTGCTCAGCAGTGAAAACGTGGAGAGCTTACTGTTCTGTCTTTTGGAAAATCTAATCAGCTAAAATGATGACTTGGTGGTCTGACTTGCTGTCTTTTGCTACTTGATAAAGGCCTTTTTTGCCAGGCAAGGAGAGAGAGTATGGTTAGCTTGTTTTTTCAGACTGAGGTCATCTCTATTCATTGGTGTAGTAAACAAGCCAGACTTAGGGGAAAAAAAACCACCCAAAAAACCCTCCTTTCAAAAGCAACACTATATTTCTATCTTCTCTGTGATGAATTAAAAGCAGGATCATTTTCAAAAAACAACATCCATCAGAGTATTTAGGAATGATAAAGAAAACGTGTTAAAAAAAAAAAGACCTAAACTTCATTTATTAATTTCCAAGAATAACTCTCCAGATCATTTTAATCCTTAAGCTCATTCCTTAAGCGCTTGTAATTTACAAGGTCAAAAAGAATCTTAAGACATTATCTTAAACTCCTTTGCATTCCATTCTTAAGGGTATCCGTAAATGGATAATTTTGGTGTGTTCAAATAAAACAACCACGGCCCGTACGTTTAATTGTGAGAAAAATGCTTTGGACTCTGCCAAAGACCCAGCTAGAAACTATCATTGGGACAGTTTGCTTCTGGGTCTCCAGCTGCCTTTACTTCACTTTCTTATCAGCTCAGTGATGCCTCTAGATGCACAAGGAATCTATTTCTCCTGGGCTCTGGGCTCTGCCAGGGCGGAGAGCTCGCCCATTTGCCTGAGCCAGCCTCACCAGGGCACCATTCCCAGGGCAGTGACTCAGCTCTGGAGGCCACCTGCTGCGGGGGTGCTGCCCCCTTCCGGGTCATTGCCAGTCACGAGGGTGGAGGGACAGGACAGAGCTGAATGGACCCAAAGCCTCAACAGCTCAGAGCCAGGTCAAGGGCAATGCCGGAAGGAGAGCCGCTGTTTACGGCAGGTCCAGCCCCGCAAGGTGAAGCGCTGTGCAGTCGAGGGGCTTCACACCTGGGTCCTAAGCATCGTGGTGACCACCTGGACCATGGGCTGTGATGCAAACTGAGGGCAGGGCCACAGGGCAGCTCCCACATTCCACACCACTTCCATCAGGTCACTGTGGTTGTCAAAAGTAATCCACAGCGCCCGCTGCCGACAAGATACCCCGCTGCATTTGAGGTCTTTCCACCACCTAAATCCATCCTAAGTCCATCCTTCTGCCAGGGCATTCTCTCTCCTTCCTTTAGACAAACCCTCTGCTCCAACTAAAACAAGCTGCCCCCACTGCCTGGCTCTGCAGGGCTCCCTCCCTCTGGTCTGTTTTCCTGTTTCGAGAGACCAGCTGGGTTGGCAGCAATCACAGGCACAGAGCTACTCCACCTGGGGTTCTCCGCCCATTTTAAATGTACGAAGCCTCCCAGGCCCAGCCCAATATTCCCTGCTTGCTCTGCAGAGTCTCCCTGGACCACTCTGGCTTGTCACCCTCTTCTGCACTCACAGCATTCATGTCTTAACCCTATAAAGCCAACCCATGTTACTCAGCCCCTCTAACGTGTTAAGTCCTTTCGGTCAATGACAAACGCTTAAGGGACATGTGCTCCATGTCGCAGAGCGTCAGGTGCTGGAGGGAAAAGACACGGTCCCTGCGGCGGTGCACGTCCCTCACAGGACAGAAGCGCACGAGCACTGCCCTCCACTCCATGGCAGAAGCTGCCTGCAGGGTCAGCAGGCTGTACTCAGGGTCTCTAGGCTGCTCTGAAAGGAAGAGGAGCCTCTCAAAGGAGGGACAAAGTTGGACAAGGAAGGGAGGGGGGGAGGAGAGAGTCTTTCAGGGAATGTGGGCGCTACAGAGACAAACGGCACATTCTCTTCAGTATTTCTGTAGCTTTGGAGTCAGGGGGGTGGGTTCTGCGCGACTGGCAGGGTACCTGTGCTGTGTGACGTGGGTCAACAGGCGGCCAGGCTGGCTTCTGTCCTTTTGGAGTGGAGAACCTACACGATTCATTCTTGAGCCGTGTGTCTGGCCATTAACCACACACTGCCTTGCGACACGGTCATTTCTGCTGCTGGTTCCCTAGCGTGGCCTGCACTGTTCCGTCTCCTCCCCGGCTGGGCTGTCAGCTCTGTGCAGGCACAGAGCTCTCTAATGGGCACTGCGGCCAGCACTGCGCCTCAAACCCACAGATGGTCGGAAGCTCACGTCTTTTCTCCTTCCTTGCTCTTTTCAAAAAACTAAAGTATAGTTGGTTTAGCATACGTCTTAATGGACACTTCAGGATGCGCTTTTGCCATACTGTCTGTCAGTAAGTAGTTAAGCAAATCAGCAAATAATTCCTGAGTCCTAGTAGTTAAGACCATCAACAAATAATTCCTGAGTCCTAGACGATGGACGCTAGCTAGGGCACATGTCAAAAATGGTGTGTGGTCCAGGTGGACAGAGTCCGGACAGCCAGGGTAAAGAAGCTGGAACTCTTCCACAGAAGCGCCTCGAGTGAGAGTGGTGTGGCTGAAGCATGCTCAAAGATGACCGACTGGGCAGGAGGAGAGGGGACTGGGGCTGCCCTGAGAGGTGACAGGTGATGGAGCACCTTTCCACCTGCACTGTCCGGCTGCGTGCCTTTACTCTCGGCCCAGCTCCGTCACACCCAAGAGGAACACTCAGTGATCTGGGTCTTCGCCTGTTTTATCCTGTCTTCTTTATTCCTTCTACGAGTAGCAAGCGACAGTAACATGCCAGACACTGTGATACAGAGAAAAAGTCTCCTCTCTCAATTACATCACATACATCACATTATCTAACATAACGCAGAAGGCTCCCTGGAGGAGGTGATACCTGAGACAAATCCTAGGTAGGAATAAGCAGGTGTCAGCAGGTGAACAGACGAGGAAGAGAGAGAAGCACAGGTAAAGATACAGTCCAGGAAGAGAAGCAGGCCTCAGGATCTTCTGAGAGAAAAACTGGAACCTGGAAAAGGAGGAGCCATTAAAGGACTCTGAGTAAGAGAAAGACAATCAGATTTACATTTTAAAAAGATCAGTTAGGAAACCAGTGGGAGAACTTATTGGAAAGTTTTGACTTTGGAGGCAAAAGAGGGCAACATATGGATTAGAAAGATGCCAAAGCACAATGATTCAGCACTGGAGATGGAGTGACATGTGTAGAGAGAGAGTCACTGAGAAAATCTTTTGAAAAGACCTTCAAAATTAATCTATTTCAGGTAGGCTCCAGCAATAGGTTACATACGCACTGCCAGTTTTGGCCACAAGAGGGCAGGCTCACACAGCTATTCTAGAGCTGGCCCCTCCAGGGAGAAGGGAGAGGATTTCTGGTTTGTTTGCAAAAAACTGGGAACACTTGGTTTTGCTTGGTTGTGACCACCAGAAGTGGCTGGCCTTTTCCAGGTTTTTGGACTGACCTTTTTTTTTTTTTTTTTTTTGCTTTTCAGGGGCTGCACCTGTGGCACAGTTCTCAAGTTCTGAGGAAGTTCTCAGCCTAGGGATTGAATCAGAGCCACAGCTGCTGGTCTACACCACAGCTCAAAGCAACACTGGACCCTTAACCCACTGAGTGAGGCCTGAGATGGAACCCTCGTCCTCATGGATACTAGTGGGTTTCATTACCACTGAGCCACAATGGGAACTCCTGGACTAACAATTACGTATAATGAAGAACATTCAATAGTCTCATATTTTAGGTCCTTGCAAAGGCAATTTAGGACAGGGTTATCTATTCAGGGTGGCTCTCCCCTTACCCAAAGATCTGACAAAACTTCAGGTTTGTGATTTACAAGGCAATAAAGCCTGGCCTCTGTTCTCAGATTGCTCACCTAACTTAGCCCCTCTTCGGATTCGTAGATGTCCCTTGCCAGTCCCCAAGGTCTCTAGCAGGGAGTTCCAGACTCTCCTGCCCAGAGCAGTCTTTAAAGACGTAATTTCTAGTGGAAACTGTAGGGAACCACCCGAACTTAACAAGATTCTCCACCACGTGGGGCAGAGCCTCCAAACAAATTCTGGAATGGAGGCACAAGCTCTCTGAATGTGCCCCATAAACATAACTTTTCTCCTACTGAGAACCTCTGCAGAAACCACGGAGTACCAGGCGGTTGGAGAGGGAGGTGGGAAGCTGCATGAAACTACTACACTTGTCTCTCACTGGGCTCTCTGAAGGGCAGCCAGCTGAGCCCTCAGAGAAGAGCATGGGGATTGGAAACAATGTAGATCGGGAATGAAGCGTTTCAATGAAAGAGTTTTCATCAGGGGAACCAGCTAGTAAAGAGCTTGGCCCCCATGACCCAGTCTGACCACGACACTTGAAAACTGAGAAAACTGGCACAGGCTGCCTGGGCATCCGTGGGCCTGGGGGCAGCACCCCAGGGCAGCGACGCTGCTCACCTGAGGATCTGTCTTCCCTGCACAGTTAACAGCGGGAGCTGCTGGGGCCTGTGCTCTGCCGGGCTGAGCTTTTCTTGGGGAGACCAGGGAGGGAGGCAGAGCACAGGGCGGGCACCGAGACCCACCCCAGGGCCCCTCTGGCTTCCCTGGTCATCACCTGCTTTGCCTCCTCTAGGGACCTCTCGGGTGGTCCATTTGCCTGAAGAGGTAGAAGAAAGTAACAGACTCCCTCACTGGAAGAGGCATTTGTGAGCCATCCCAAGAAAGGCCAACCGCCTTGCAGGCAGGCCACACACTTTAACCCAATTGGGCCTCACAGCAGCCTGTGAAGTGGGTACTATTCCCATTAGTGATGGGGAAACAGGCACCAAGACACTGAGAAATGCTCATGTGCCCTGAGTCACAGAGCCAGCAAGGGGCAGAGCCTGGATGCAGACCCAGGCAGCCTGACTCGGGGCCTGTAGGCCATACACGGCCTCAACTTATCAACGGGGGTAGAGAGAGGCCCAGGAACCCGCCAGGGTCACTCGAGCTCGAGGCTGGGACATACTGGGGTCGGGGGAGGCAGCTGGAGGAGAGAGACAAGGATCCGGCCTCCTAATCTCATCCAGAGCTTCTTCCACACAGCACGTGGTGTCTTCCACACTCCTACTGGCACCGCTCACTCCCACGGCCAGAGAGACGGACTGGCCCGCAGTCAAAACCCTGACCAGCCAAGCAGAAGCCGACTTATTCGGAAACTGACCTACACCCTCCACATCACATCCAGAAGCCCTTCAGCCTGCAAAAGTGATTCTAGGGACAGCCTGCGTACCCCAGACAGGATCCCTTCCTTTTATCACTTTTCTAAAGCTGCACTTGATGTACATAACCTGACAGAAGTTTTCAGCTGACTTACTGCTCGCGGTTCAAACCGGCTCTCCAAAGATTTTAAGAACCTACTTGCAGAGGTCATGCTGTTCTCAGCAGCAGAACTTCCACGCATGCCTGGAGCAGCTCAACGCAGGAAAAAAAAAAAAAAAAAGGAGTGAACTGCGTACCCAGGCCCGGATTTCCAGAGAAAACCACACTTCGGAAGAAGAGGACTGGTCCGGTCCCTGCGAGGGACCCAGGGCCCGCTGAGAGGCCCTCCAGCAACGTCTCAGATTTGGGCTGAAGTGTGTGGCTCTCAAAGCTGCGCCATCAAGTCGGCAGCCCACCAGGGCTCCCGAATATTCTACGGTATGATTCAGAGGCGGAAGGCATGAGAGCCAGTGCGCCTGCGCCGCATCTCCCCGCGGGAGGTACTGGGGCGCCCGGAGAAGCGGCGTCCAGAGCAGCCCCCAGGGGCTAAAAATACCTTCCACTTCTCCTCTGGTCTGTCTGGTCACTGTCCCAGACGCAAGCTCAGCACAGCCGGGTCCACACAACCTATGACATCACCGTCTACCTCCGCCTCGTAACTGGATAAAGAAGGGTCTCACTATTTTTTTCTTTCCCACGGACACGAGCACAAGGTTACAGACTCGGATGAAACGACATTCTATACAAAAATAGGTGCTGAAGGTACCCGCTTCAGCCTGGCATCTCAGGAAAACTCCGGAAGTAGGGTCCTTTAAAAGAAATTCCTTACTTTAACTGCAGACCGGAGATAACGACTCACCCCAGAGATCCAGCTAAATGCTGGCACAGGAATTCCTAACGAGAGTCAAGCAAGTAAGTTCTTCTAAAGGGAAACTTCTGCGTCATATGCTTTGTGGACAAGCTGCTCTGACCTCCTCCTGCAGCTTCAAAGCTCTTCTGCTCGATTGCATAACCCATAACCTTGAGAACAATTGGCCCTTCCTGCCAGCAGCTTCTCCACGTCCACCTGTCCTTACAGGTAGTAAAAGTTGAGAAGGATCAGAACCAGTGTTTACACAACACTTCTGGTGCTCTCTTCCTCCTGCCCCAAGCCCCCAAGTTCAAAGATCACTTCAAAAATGGGGGAGAGGTGATTCAAAGAGCAGGCAGAGAAGGTGACCCTGGTGGGGGCAGCCCCTCGGCGGGGAGGAGGGGGCTTCCCCCCACAGGGCTCAGGAGAGGGGCTGGCCGAGCAGGAGGCCACCAGGCTGCCCACCTGGGAGTCCCAGACTAGAGGAGCTTTAACGTCAGAAAAAGCCCCCCACCCCCACCCCTAGGGAAACAGCATCTTGCTCAGGGGACCACCTGCCCCAGGACTTAGGTGGCTAAGACTGCAGGTTTCACTCTGGGAACTGACCAGGGTTTTCGTTTTATGGCTGCTGCCTTGCTGTACCCACAGGAGGGCAGGCAGATCACTCGTTTTAAAACCACTTCCATTTAGTGAGTTCTCATGGTGGCTCAGTGGTAATGAACCCAACCTGGATCCATGAGGATGTGGGTGTGATCCCTGGTCTCGCTCAGTGGGTTAAGGATCCGGAGTTGCTGTGAGCTGCGGTGTGGTGTGAGCTACAACTCTGATTTGACCCCTAGTCTGGGAACTTCCATATGCCTCAGGTTTGGCCCTAAAAAAAAGCAAAAAAAAAAAAAAAAACCCAAACAAAATAAAGCCAGTTCCATTTACAGTCATTTCATAGTCCCTTGGGCACATTCTCAACACTTTTTAGCACCTGATTTAACTACTAGTTCCACTGAAATCTGCTTTTGCTGTATATCCCCTTTTAGTCCCCTCAACAAGTGATAGTCACAGAAGACCAACGTGGCAGGCAGCCTCCTGGGGACAAAGCCTCTCCTAAGAGCCTGGGTGCCTGGGCTGGAGACACTTTGGGGGTTGTGGGGCGCTTCCCTGGGACCTCTGGGATGGACGCCTGCCAGAGCAAGATCGGACCAAGCTGAAGGCTTCTGAGGGGCGAAACCTGCTTGCCCCCTCCTCACCTGGGGCGCATCTGCCTTCTCGATCCTCAAAGGCCAGACTCATTCCCCACTCCAGGGCCTTTTAGGGGACCTGTGCTCTGTGCCTGGGACCCTCCCCCTAAGCCCTCGGCTGACACATTCCTTCCATCCTATAGCTCTCAGCTTGGAAATCACCTGCTCGGAGAACCACCTGAAGGGAAGGCCCCCTTCCATCATGAAGCACCTTTCCCCTCGTCTCATGTAGTCTGAGTTTTATTGGACTGCTTTTCTGTGCATTTAATCAAGTTCACCCTGACAGAGATACCACCGTCGTCTTCTCGGTGCCCCCCACCCCTGGTGCCTGGCACACAGCTGCTGCTCAGGAAATCTTTGTCAACTGAATGAACAATGACGCCAGCTTGCCTTGACCTCCCCTAGCTGCTCCGATCTCTGAATGTCCCGTGGAAGGTGCCTCTGACCGCATCTCCCATCTCATCATGACCTTGCCCACCCCAAGCAAAACCGCAACAAATGCCCAGAGAGCTTCTTACTGTGGATAACCAGGCACAAAGAAGACCTTCCTAGCTGGCACTTCAAACCACCACTGAAGGGATTCATAGACTTTGTCTCATGTTCTATCGTGGTGGCAAAGTTAATTTCTATATGAAATTAAAAATGCCTCGCTGGAGTTCCCATCGTGGCTCAGCAGTAACGAACATCACTAGTATCCATGAGATTGTGAGTTCAATCCCTGGCCTTGCTCAGTGGGTTAAGGATCAGGCGTTGCCATGAGCCGTGGTGTAGGTCGCAGGCGTGGCTCCGATCCCGCATTGCTGTGGCTGTGGTGTAGGCCAGCGGCTACAGCTCTGATTCGACTCCTCGCCTGGAAACTTCCATGTGCTGTGGATGCGGCCCTAGAATTACAAAAAAAAAAATCCCTCTCTTTGACGACATTCCCAGGAGTGCCTGGAGTGGAGCAGGACTGAGTATTCAACTCCGAACCTCTGAACTTTTTGAGTTTAGGAATCGCTGCCCCAAATCACTCTCCCCTCGTCTGACACTGCTGTGTTCTATGGGCTACCTTCCTGGGGAAATGATGCAGGCCTTGTGCTCCAGGTGAGTCACTCACACCCAGCTCTGTGTGTCCAAGACGCTGCCAGCTCACCTGCTTGCACCCCTGCCCCCCACAGGCCTGTGGAGAACACCCCAGTCCGATGTCAAGATTTATTCAACTGGTCAATTCCACGGCCCACTCCAGCCAGCAACCTCTCTACAGCCTCTTACTTGCCAAGTGAACCAGCCCCCGACTCGCATCCTCTTACCTTCTCGGTGCCCAGACAGACACACCTCTCTCCCTGCTCACTTTTCACTCCCTGACACCCCAGGATCTTACCTACTCAGGGTGCTCAAGGACTGTCCTCCATTTTTCTAAAAGCTCTACCCCCCAGAAAACAAGAGCAGCGGCAGCCAGCCTGGCCTGCATACGGAAGATTCACCGCCAACACCTTGAAACCTGGAAAGGATCCACCCCAAGTCCCAGTAAGGCTTTTGCTGGAATCGTGGGTGGGAGGATGCCAAGAAGGATGGGGAGAGAAATTAAAGTCTGCTGATTCTCTCTCTGGGTCGCCTTGGTAAGGACACGAATAACACACAGCTTTTGTCATAGATGCCAATACCTGTATTAAGACTGGCCTTGGCATATTCACATGGTTGGTATGTTACAGCATAAAGTCTGGGGTCAGAGACTTAAGCTCAAGACCTGGTTTTCCCACACCGGGTGAGCTGATGTTTCCCTGTCCGTGGGCTGGGGTTAAAGAAACTGACCTCCCAGAGCTGCAGTGAGGATTCAGTAACGCAACATGGTCATGTACCTTATAAGTTGTCAACACTAGCCACTGTATCTGTGAGTTTCCACTGTCACCGAGTATGTCATTTCTACCTCTCTCTCACTGGAACTCTTACTGCGCATCTGCTATGTGTCAGGCACTGCCTTGTGTGTCAAGGTGTTCATCCAAAAGTAGACGAGAACAATCCTGGCTCTTATGGGACCAGTGCAACCAGGGGAAGACAAACAAGAAACCAACAGGAAGTTAGAACTTAGCGTGATGTGCGCACAGAGGGGAAAGCAGGGGGCGGGCGCTGTGGAAGCCTGCGGGGCACTCAGCCCAGTCCTGAGCAGTCAGGGAAGGCTGCCTGGGGGAGGTTTCAGCTGAAGCGAACAGTTGTGGTTGGCTAGGAAGAGAGGGAAGGAAAGAGCTTCCACGCAGGCGGCGAGCACCTCCAACTTCATCTGGCTGGACCAGAGACCATCGAGTAGGGTAAGGATGAGACCAATGCACGAAGGGCCTTTGGACCACATCAGTGCAAAACCAGCCTCCCTGACAGAAGTGTTACATAGTCAAGCAGCAGCAACAGTATCACAAGACAACAGATTTCTGGGTCCTAACCATGCACTTAAATTATAGGGCCTGAACTGACTGGAAGGTACTGTGAGCTTCTACTCATTTCCAGCAATAAAAGAAAAGGGGATTCCATCATTGGCTACACCGATTTTTTTTTTTTTTTTTTTTTGTAGTTGGAATAGTTGCTTTGTTAATTACCTTTTACGGACATACTCTTGTCTTATAACCAGCAGCATGTTGGCTGGAGCCTGGGGGGGCGGGGGGCGGGTTGTGGTAAGATGTACCATTAGTGCCAAGCTGTAACCAACCAGGTGATCTGGGGCAAGGTAAGGCATGAAGATGCCCAGCTTTGGGGCTGCATCCACCCTCCCTGAAACACCAAAACCACCACAAAAGATAACTGCCTACATGAAACTGAGTGGCCCCCAAAGGGTAACAATACCTCCAGAAGATGAGTCATTTATGGAAACCGAATAGGATACAAATGAAGAGTTTAGGTTCAGGAGCCAGAGTGCTGTGATTTGAATCCTGGCTCCTCCACTTAACTAGCTGTGTAATCGTGGAAGAAATGATGTAACCTCGCTAATCCACAGTTTCCTATCTGTAAAATGGGTATAGTAATAAAACCTGCCACACAGGATTGTTTATTAAAACAGACAGCCACGTAAAGTACTTGGCCTGGTGCCTGGCATACGGTGCCCAGCTAACAGTGTCAGCTACTGTTGTTACTATTACTCATCTCTTGCACCTGTGTTGGGCTGAGGTCCGTTCTCACCTACTGCTTCCATGAATGAAAAATCAGAGGCTTGAACACAGGAATGAATTATCCCTGTTAATCCTGATCTTGCAACACTGAGGCCACAGGAAATACAACTGCAGTGACCTGGGATCCTGCATTAGTCATGACTGGTACATACTAGGTTACAGCTAACTGATACTTTATTTATTTATTTGGTCTTTTTGTCTTTTCAGGGCCACACCTGCAGCATATGGAGGTTCCCAGGCCAGGTGTCCAACTGAAGCCGGAGCCACCGGCTTACACCAGAGCCACAGCAATGCAGGATCCTAGCCATGTCTGTGACCTACACCACAGCTCAAGGCAACGCTGGATCCTCAACCGGCTGAGCGAGGTCAGGGATTGAACCTGCATCTTCATGGAATACTAGTCAGGTTTGCCAACCCCTGAGCCACGATGGGAACTCTTGACACTTTTATAATCAAAGTGGTAATATTTCTGACAGGGCCCTCAGTTAAATCATAAAGATTCCATCCTGGAAAGAATCCTTGATCCATCTAAAACCTTGTTACTGTGTCCTCTGTTGTTATTTTTAATTCCTGAGAGTAACACCACAGTGTATTTCATTAGGGTTTCTCTTCAGCATCTCTATCTTAAAAGCTAATGTACTCAAACTTTGCTTTATATTTAAAAACTTCAGGCTTTAATTTAAACTCATTTTCGATGTTTCTGACATGTTCACCCCCCCCACCTTTGGAGACACTAGGTTCCAAATGGGTACAACCCAGCTTATTAGGCAGCTTTCTTGGGATTCCCAGTGCTAACACTGCAGGATCCAGTAAATAACTTCCTACTCCATAGCACTTATGATCTCACAAGCTTATTTCCTGCAGACCTAGCCTGGGAGCCGGATTTTAAAACTGGCGGTGGATTTAGCAAATGATTCATAAATCTTATGGTGGTGACCGGTGGAGAAGAGTGGATTCTTATGTCAGCCTGCTTTACATTTTAATAGTGCAGAAAATAACAGGTTAGAGCAGTGCTTTGTAGCTACCCTCCCTTGCTCCTGGCAAACTGATGCAAGCCAAACACACTCCATCCTTTACCACCAGTGTATCTGTGGCGCGGAAGGCTGCCCTGGGCTGTGGGCAGGGTGTGTCTGGGGAGGTGGACAGCAGAGTTGGGAGGGTGGGGGGCTTCCCCAAAGGCCAGGAACAGGAAACAGCTCTGCGGGTTTGGGAAGCAACAGGCTGCGTCTTGCTGGAGTGCAAAAGCGAGAGGGGATGGTGGCGGGAGGGGGGGGGCGGGACTCAGGTTACGGAACTTTTTTTTTTTTCCTGAAAAGTCACTCTAATAGGATCTCTCTTCTGAATACTGACATCACTAGAACATCCATTTAGATTACCTTAAGTCTTTTCAGTGTAGCTCTCCCTCCGTTTCAAAGCACTAGTTGGCTAGACTTCTAAAATACTATCCGCCATTCATGAAGAGCAGAGAATTTAGAACAAAGGTGACGCTGGACCTCGGGCTGAGTCTCCCGGAGGAGGTCGGAGGTCGAGCAGCTTGTCCGCTCAGAAGCTTCCCGTGAGTGAGGTTTCCTCTCTGGCCCAACTCGGGAAACGCCCTCATTCCTTTCGTAGGCGCGAAGGGCTTTAACATTCCAGTTCTAGATCCGAGGCTGGGGAACTTTATCAATGCTCTTAACAACCTGGGGAGTATTATTCAGAGAAACTGGGGGTGAAAAAAAAAAACCCAAAATTGTCTTCCCAGATTTCTGAGAAAGAGGTGAATACTGACCTACATTCAATGTTCTACATTAAAATCACAGGTTTGGGATAAAGAAAAGAAGTCTTCCATATGACGCGATGAAATCAATTTATTCTGCAACAGGAAATTGAGTTTGGATTGGGGGGGGAACAACCCAGTACAAAAATTAAACCACGGTTAATTTTTAACTGTGACCAAGGCCAAATCTTTGAATGCAGGTTGCCGATTTTTCCATTGGCTGCTTGTATGCTGCACCAAGAGGCAGACGCAGCAGGTCAGTTTGCTGTTAAGACACGCTTGCAAACCAATGTCTATGCCAGGATGCCGTCAAGCACCAAAAACTCATGGGAATTCAGGGTGCTTGTCATTTAGGCTGGAAAGAGGTGACTAAGCTCCTTGACCTAAGGTTTATTCGACCTAATCACTTGCCGTGAACCAGAGACACTCAAAGCCAAACATTAGTAGGGCAGGTCTGGGACAGGCTGCCCTGGGCAAAGCAGCCTTCACGCTAAGGGCTCCTGTGGCAGAGCCTGATAACAGCCGCTCAGGAAAGTGGCCTGACTCCGGCAAAAGTCTTTCAAAGCCCACTGTGGCCCACAGGCCCCCTCACCAGCTCCAACAGGCCCACCCACCACAGACTCCCACAAGCATCTCGGGGTCTACTCTGTGGCCTTTCTATCTCTTTCTTCAATGTCCTCTTCAGTTTCAGCCAAAAGAACAAAAAGCAACTGTACTATAGTGAGGACGAAGCCCTTAATGGAGAATTATGTTTGAAAAACAAACTTATCGTTGGAACCCTGAAAAGTCAAACTCATCTTCACAAATTAAATGACCATAACAAACCAGTTTCTCTTGGTATCTATTGTGACGTTCACTCTTTTACTGGATTAATATAAATTGCTAAACGTTTCCTGGAAATCAAAGCTACAAATTAGAAAAAAAACAGAATGATAGAAAATGTCTTTGATAGTCCAGTTTTGATTTCAAATAATGATTCGGGAGGTTTAAAAACTACCACATGAATAAATAAATGATCAAGTTACTAAAATGTTAATTGTGGAATCCAGTTGGTGTATATATGGGGTTCATTACAAAATTCTTTAGACTTTGCTGTATACTTGAGATTTTTGTAATAAAATGTGGGAAAAAAGTATTATATCCTCCACTCGGGTGCTAATATCCACCAAAACTCATGGACTCCTGCAGCTAGATACAACAGTACAAGGTTTTGAAACATAAAAGAAGCATCAAAGATTAACTGGGAAAATATAGATGACTCAGCACACAATGTTGAGAGATCTACTGTGTGAAAAAAAAGATCTATTCAGATCTTTTTTTTTCAGACTTTACTTCTAATTTGGTGGGCTTTCTCCAAGAAATTAAAAAATTTTAATTAAATGAATATTTTCTAACTTCCACATGGGAAGGAATTCCTAAACCCAAGGTAATGGAAGTCACCCCAGAAAAAAAAAAAAAAAAAAAAAAACAAACACAGACAAAAATCATTTGTTCAGCTAAATAAAATGTAAAGATTCTTCTATATCTCAAAAAAAAAAAGGTCATAAGCAGAACTAAAAATCAAAGAAGCTGGGAGAAATATTTCCCACAAATCTCCCTCTCACTACATACAGAAAAGATTAAGTAAATTATAGAATAGTTACATCCCAATAGAAAAGTTGGTAATGGACGTGAACAGAACACTTACAAAAATAAACAATGTTCTAATAAGCACATAAAAACGTTAAACTTCACTGATAGCCATTAAAAACTGCCACAAGCCTGGCACAAAGTGGGTACTTGTTAAATAATGGTTGAATAAATGAACCAAAAATAATGTAATGCTTTTGTCTAAAGATCTGAAAAAAGATTACACTCACTGAGAGATTATGAAGATGAGCATGTGTGTATAACTTCACACAAATTTTCTAGAAAACAAACAGGCAAAGGGTATCAGGAATCTTTAGAGTTCAACTCCTTGGACTTAATAAATTCACTGCAAGTGATCTACCCTAAGGAAATTATTAAAAATACATCCAAGATTCATTTATATTAGAAGGATAATTACTGTCACAGCAAACGAAACAACCGACAAGATGAAAAGACAACCTACTGAATGGGTGAAAATATTTGCAAATGATATGATGAATAAGAGGTTAACATCCAAAATATATAAACAGCTCATACAAACTCAACATCAAAAAGACAAACAACCTGATTAAAAAATGGACAGAAGACCTGGATAGACATTTAAGAAGACATACAGATGGTCAACAGGCACACGAAGAGATGTTCAGCACTGCTAGTTATTACAGAAATGCAAATCAAAACCACAATGAGATATAACCTCACACTGGGCAAAACAGCTATCATCAAAAAGTTGATAAGGGAGTTCCCGCCGTGGCACAGTGGATTAAAGATCCAGCGCTGCTGTAGCTGTGGTGTAGCTTGCATCTGTGGCATACCTCACAGCTGTGGCTCAGATTCGATCCCTGGCTCAAGAACCTCCATATGCTGTGGGTGAAGCCAAAAAAAAAAAAAAAAAAAAAAGTTGACAAATAACAAATGTTGGCAAGGATGTGGAGAAAAGGGAACCCTTGTAAACTGTTGGGAATGTAAACTGGGACAACCACTAGGAAAAACATCATAGATGTTTCTCCAAAAAAAAAAAAAAAAACCTAAAAAAATCTAAAAATAATATCTGGCAATTTCACTCCTGGGTATATATCCAAAAAGAAAACGAGAAAGAAAATACTAGTTCAAGAAGATACATGTACTCCAGTGCTCATAGCAGAGTTATTTACTATAGCCAAGATATGGAAGCAACCTAAGTGTCCATCAACAGATGAATGGATAAAGAAGATGAGGGGGGTATATATGTATGCATATATACACACATACACATACAATGGAATATTAGCCATAAAAAGAAAGGAATTCTGCCATTTGCAACAACATGGATGGACCTAGAGAGTATTATGCTTAGGGAGGTAAGTCAAAGACAGATACTGCATGTTACCACTTATATGTGGAATCTAAAACATAAAATAAATGAATATATATAACAAAAGACTCACAGATATAGAAAAACAACTAGTAGGTACCAGCGGGGAGGGGGAAGGAAGAAGATAGGGGTATGGGATTAAAAGATAACAAACTACTTTTCATAAAGTAAATAAGCAACGAGAATACATTACACAGCACAGGAAAATACAGCTATTCTTTTGTAGTAACTTTAAATGAAGTATAATCTATAAAAATTTTTAATCACTATGTTTATACCTGGAACTAGTATAACACTATAAATCAACTTTATATCAATTAAAAAAAAAAACTTCTTAGGAAAATTCCAGCCAAGATATAATTGAAAGTTTTATACTCAAAAAGGGGAAAATTACTGTAATATAAAAATGGCTTAAAAAAAATGGAAGGAAACAGAATACTCCGAAACTACAGAATAATGCCCCCTGAAAATGTCTTGGAGAAAATGTGCATTTAAGGTGGACTATAAAAAATGCCTATACAGAATGATGCTGATTTGGCAACTCTGTATGTGTATGTACATGCACACGTGTTCAGGAAAACACTAGAAGGAAATAAACACAAATATTAACAGAGCTTTGGGGATGGGATCAGAGATCATTTTTATTTCTTCTTTATCTTATTCTACATATTTTTTTAAAATTTCACTCAAAGTTAGAAAAAATTTTTAACTATCATATAAAAATTTTGGAAGAGTGACCCACTGCTTTAGAAACAGCTCTTCACACAAGTCAAGAGCATGGATGACTTCGCATTGTTGTTAACCAGCATCTCAAGTCCAGAGCCTGTCACGCAAACCACCTTCCCGGCTCACTCCGGCCCCTGCCTCCGCCAGGCTCCGTCTATGTGCTCTCACAGGTCCGCAGGCTGCCTCATCGCCCCTCAAACCGGTTCTCCTCTCACATGTCATACTGTGTGAACGATACCACGTAACAACCTAAGCCACGATCCCGACTTCACCTTCTCCCTCTTTTCAGCTCACTAGTCTCTGGAATCCACCGCCAGTGGTGTCCTTACTGTCTGGCCTCCTTGCCCTGCGCCTGACCTGTGCCCCCCGCTCCAGCCCCCCAATCCCCCCCAACGCAGATCCACACACACACGCCCTGTGAGCCGCCTGATGTGTACCTCTCGTCTCCTCATGCTCCTAGGTGGACACCTTCAGGCACAGCCATGAGACCTCTGTTGTCAATGACGCTTCCTGCTTCCTCTCCTTGCATCACCCCTTTCCCCACAACCCCCACTACACCCTATGCTCTGAGCCTCGGTGTCCACTATGCCTCCTGCTTGCAGCCCTCCCCACCATGCTTGCGCCCCTGGTCCAGCTAACCCCTTACAGGCTGTCCTTGAAGAGTCAACTCAGACCCACCTCTGTCGGGAAGACCCACGGATGGCGGCTGCAGGTTACATGCTGTTTTTGTGTGGCCATGACTCTTATTGTACACCGTGGATCTGTTTTTGCATCCTAGCCTCCTCTAGCAGACTGTGAGCATCTAGCAAACTAGGCCCTCAGAGTCTGTTGAACAAATTAATAAATGTTTCCACCATTTAAAACAGAACCACCTAGTCCTGTCTCGAAACCAAAGATTTCATAACTTCTCTTGGCCACTCATTTACTTGATCATCTTGGCAATTGAGACAGTCTTTCTTACCTATTAATCAACAAAGAAGTATATTTTTTATATTCCTTATGTCCTGACATCTCTTTGGTCTTATTTGAACGTTCTTTACTCTTTCGAAGCTATCATGCAGGTGTTACGAGTGTTCCCACACAGGACAGCATTTGAAGCACAGCAATTCGCTGAGAGCAGGCAGGGTGTTATAAAGACAAATGAGACTCCAGCGACTTAAAGACCATCAGCAAGAAATCCTTTAGCCTTCTGGGGACTAAAACCTTCCGTTACTTTATCTGTTGTGGGAAGGGTGTATAACTTTCTGTTGGTTGTGTATCAGAGCTCTTCACAATGACCCCAAATCTTTTTTCAAATGTGATTCAGACTGGACACAATAACAAGTCTGACTAATGCGAGTCTTATTTTCTTAACCTTTTATGTCATACTCCTTTTAATATACTCAAGAATCATGTCTTTCACAACAGCCTTACAGTATTGACCTAAATTTAGCTGATGGGCAAGAAGGGCACTTTTTTTTTTTTTTTTTTTTTTTTAAATAAGGTCTTTGTGTACTCAGCTAAGCTACCTTCTATCTATCCCCACCCAAATTTCTCCTGCTCAAGTAGAACCATTTCTCCAGTTTGTTACAACGGTTATTATTTATACTGCTGGGGTTCAGATGGTTTGTGGTCTGATCTAATTTGGTAACATACATATGGAAAAAAAGAAAAGAGACTTCATTACTTAGAAGGAAAACTCTCTCCAGTTGTTTAACACTGAATCTTGAAGTATCCACTGGAATTCACCTTGTACTTTCCCAACACCCAAGGTTAGACGTCTGGGGCTTCTGGGCTGTTCGGTGGTTGTGATAATACTAAGGATTCTCTTTGTTTGTTTAGTATTAGTCACATATTTTCTCCACCCTTCCTCCTTTTCTTGGGCTTTGCATCCCCACTGAGCAACCACAGAGGATGACTTATTTTCGACTTGGCTGCCGCCCCTTTCGATCCCAGTGTCTGCTGCGAAACCAAGGGATGGAAAGATCACAGTGTGGTCTCATGCCAGGTGGCAACCCGCGCCCGGGGTCCCGGGTGTGCTTCACTGTAGCTGCAAATGCCCTGAAAATGCGGGCAAATGCTTGTGCGTGCATGTAGTGAGACGACTTCCAGTGTCCATCGCAACCTCACAGGGGCCCCACACCCTGGAAAGGTTAAGAACTCCGCCTCTAAGGCGTTTCACACGCAACGCTGTTTGCTGAAGAGAAAGCGCTAGTGTGACCAAGTCAACGTTCTCCTCGGCCATCTCCGAAGAGAATGAGAAACTCTATGATAATTATACACTAAGCATCAGCTGCAATGCTGAAGATCATATCTTGAGTATGATCTGGGGGACTTGGCATAAATGAAATGATACGGAGGCCATAATCTAACACTTCAAATATTAATCACTTCAAGCACCTCTCAGCTTCTACTTTTATCCAAGTTAATATACTCTGTCTTCTTTGGATACTTTTAGCTTATTTGATAACAGTAGATTAAAACCAAAATGTCATAAATCAAAAGATCCTCTGCATGTAAACATTATGCTGCTAGCCAGAAAGACATGCCTTTCATTATTAACTAGTAGTAATTATATTATTTTGTTAAAATATACTATTATCTTCCATACTTGTGTTATAAATAACACTACCCCCAAAAATCACTTAATATAAATGTGTCAAAATCAAAACTGCTCTCGTGTCAATACGCTAAAAAAAATCTGTTTTTCAAAACATCTCTTAACTCTTAACTTTCATTGTTGTCTACGGGTTCTGTGGTCTTTTTATAATTATCACCACACCTAGAGTATTTTCTACAGGTCAATATAAAATGTAATATAAATGTGCCGGGGGAAAAAGGCTCTTTAAAGCTTTTCCTGCGATGAAATGCCATTTAGAAATTTAGAAGCAAGAACTCATAAAATCAGACAATGCTGTCATCCGTACTCACCACTGGACAGGCACACAACGGAGCCCCAGGCACAGGCTGGACTTGCGCTGGAAGCAAGAGACTGAATCCCATCGGGAGACCAGGCAGGTAGAAACAGCAAGTGGCAACACTACCTTTCTCCAGCTCATCTTATTTGCACAGACGCAGATTTTGGAAGCCTCCAGGATGAACAATGAAAACCACACTAGGTTGTTTTCCCAATTCCTATGAAATGAGTCAGTAGGTCAAACAACTTCTCCACTCGGGAGGGAGAAGGATTTCTGAAACTGCACTCCCTGTTTCCAGGAACTGGATTTCCTCTCTTTGCCCCTCGATAAAAGTGCTGCCAGTAACCCATGGCGGGCCCACTGGGTTCTGGATGAGGCGCATCACTGATGCTGCCAGACGGGGAGCCTCGCTCGTGGAAACTTGCTCTGTGTGAAGAGGCAGGAGGACGACAGTCCAGCGAGGAGTAACACGTGGGTGAAGGTCTCTTCATTTCAAAAGAGCTGGCGTAACTTCTTCTCCATTAAACCATGCAGTCATTTATTTCTTTCACACAAGAGGATAGAGTGACACTTAAAATACAGGAGAGCAGTAACTGTAGCTCTAAGAGACCCACAAACTGCTTCCTTCTGTAAGACATCCTTTCTTCCTCCCAAGGACTAGTATATTCAAAAGATTATTCAATTAATCCACGCTCTGCAAAACCTTTCACAGGCTTCTGGGAGTCTTGCAGCTCCATGCATTAAATCATATAAGGCACAGCAAGTATTTAAGAGCTTGCTGGCAGTCCTCTGAATCCATGACTCAAGAGGACGAACACTGGATTAGCAATGATCTTCGGAGTCTACCACCTACTCACCGCACATAACACTGCTCGGAGTTAGCAACCTGCTGCATAGGAGACCACCAGTTACGGCAATGAACTCGTGATTTCAAGGACTCGTGCGTTCAGGCAAGTACATGGACGTGGATCTCTAAACACAGGTACAGAGATCTTCTGTGACAGCTCGTCAGGAGGAGAGTGGAAATACTTTTGCTTTCTGTATCGAGAGTACTTTCTTTCTTTGTAAAGAGGAGGTTTCGTTTTGATCTTGAGAAATTCTCTCTGATAAAAACCACCAACGGAAAACCTGCCATTATAAACGAGGGATTTCACAACATTCATTCCAAAAAACTGTGGCTATTCATTTCTGGAAGTGATTCACTGCACAAGAATCGTTGCTGGCGGTGGAGGGAGCATTCATTTTTAGAAGACAGCCCGCCCCCTGAGTAGGGAGCAGAGACCTCAGAGACGGCGGCCACGTGCCTTGCTGACCCCTCATCACAGCTCCCTGAGTCACTGTCCACCACGACGACGAGCGATGACCAATTTCCTCTCACAACTCCCTCAGTACACAAAACCCCTTTGGTCTGTATACCCCGAGTACTCCCCTGCTCTGGTGGAAATGCTCAAATAAATCTGGGAGGGCAGCAGCAGTACCTCCACCTGTCAGCGCTCAGCTGGTGAATAACCGGCGTGTGGACACTCACTTCCTGTGAGTATTTCTAAAAGAGCTCATGATATTTCCTTTGGAAAAAAAAAAAGTGGGAAGGAAAGTGATACAAGGAGAAGTAACTCCAACAAGCAAAGCTGAAAGCAGGCAACGTGATCGCTGTTTACCAGCCACGCCTAATTTTAATTTGGTTTCTCAACCCTTGTGTAATTAAGACAGCCAGAAGAGAACAGCACAGCATCGGGAGGAAGAAAAAGAAAAAGACATTTCACAAATGCTTAGACCTTCAGTGCGCGTGACCAGAAAAGTAATTTTAAGATGCGAGTGAACCAATCTGAAGCTGTTTAGAGTATTAACCCTTTGAGAAAAACAAAGTTATTTCCGCTTGCCCCTAAATTTCAAATATGGAAATGATCTTCCCTCCTGGGCGCTGAGACACTGAAGACACAGCCTCTGAGTGTCATCCCTGGGGTTTGGGAGAAGAGGGGCCTTTTTCAGATATGTCTGTGATGGGGGCAGAAAAACACTTGTTTTAAGACCTCATCATGTTAACAGTGACTGCTTGGTTTTCGAATCAAAGCATCCTTTGAAAGCCAACCACAAAGGAGTAAAATATGACCTTTTGTATGTATTTCTCTCGACTTTAACCAAACCTGATCACTTATAGCAGAGTAGAATTTCTTGACAATTGGGCAAATTGAGTAAGAAAAATTGCTTTTCTCTTAAAGAGCATCAATGTGACAGAGCTCATTTTCTGAAGGGACTAGTAGACAGTTTGCTAAAAGAGGAGCTTAGAAAAAGCCTGTCCTTTATTTTCAGGCTATTAATGCGCTTCTATCTTGGGTGGGAATTGGGGGGGGGCGGTTCATGATGGCAGGAGGAGAAAAACACAAGCTTCCACTTAATGAGACCAAAGAATAAAAACAAACAGATCCAATGTGTTCACGTAATTTGTTACATGGCATCGCTAAGCCCTTAATTTCTTTTTTTTCCTCTTTTCACTTTTTTTTTTTTTAGGGCCACACCTGTGACATATGGAGGCTCCCAGGCTAGGGGTCTAATTGGAGCTATAGCTGCCAACCTACTCCACAGCCACAGCAACACCAGATAGGTCTGAGCCACATCTGCAACCTACATCACAGCTCACGGCAACACTGGTTCCTTAACCTGCTGAGCGAGGCCAGGGATCAAACCCGCAACCTCAGGGTTCCTTTTCAGATTCGTTTCCCCTGCACCACAATGGGAACTCTGCTAAGCCCTTAATTTCTAATGTGGTGACAATTTGCTACTTAAACCTCAGCTCCTATGTTTCTCATTTTTGAACGCTCAAGATAAACATCAAGAATACATGTAAAAAAAAATTCCTAAAACCAGGAAGTTCCCATTGTGGCTCGGTGGTAACGAGCCCAACTAGTATCCGTGAGGATGCAGGTTCTATCCCTGGCCTCACTCAGTGGGATAAGGATCTGGCGTTGCTGTGAGTTGTGGTGTAGGTCGCAGATTCGGCTGGGATCTTGCGTTGCTGTGGCTGTGGTGTAGGCCGGCAGCTGTTGCTCCAATTCGACCCTTAGCCTGGGAACTTCCAGATGCTGCAGGTGAGGCCCTAAAAAGCAAAATAATAATAATAATAATAATAATAATAATAATAATAATACCATCTGCATCTATACTCTGGAAGGAAACTTTCATGAATGTGGTATGTTTTTATAATTTTACTGTATTGATATTTTAAAAAGAAGAATATGGAAACCACTTGCATGGCATGAATATAATCTTCAAATTGAGGATGAATAAAAACAGCATCAATAACTGAACTGAAGAATTTAACGCAAACCAACGATGCTATACAACAGGCATCCCTCTGCCCTCACTCTCAAGACCTTAGGAACTTGCTCAATAGACAGGGGAACACCCAGCCTAACGTCAAAAGGACAGGAACCCTACACGGGGTGCAACTGCACATACCTACGACCTACAAAAATCTTATTGATTGAGGCTGGTGAACAATTAGAGGCCAGAAGGCTACTCAAATATTAGCATATCTAATGTCCCCTCTCCCTGTGTCACGTTCACACAGAGGTTCACAGTTCCCAAAGCTCCTGTGCAAGTTGTTCCCATCACAGACTGTGCTTTATATGAAAATTCCTCTTAAGTCCTGGGTGGCCAATGCTGATGTCTTAAAAAGAGAAAGGAAAAGTAGAGCAAAATAGGATAAAGATCATAAAAATACATGCTTGTGGGGAATAACACAGAGAATGTGAACCCAACAGACGTGACTGTCGCCAAGAAGCTGTGGCCTGCTAGGAACGCCTGTAAATGGGGGAGGGGGAAGGACCATTCCTAAGGTTGGGTATTTAAAATGGGATCAGACTATAGGGACACTCAGGTCTTGCTGTAATTTGTTCTGCTGTGGACATCATTCAAGCCCAAGTTTACAGAATCAGTGTCTGCTCTCCAGACCCCTGGGCCCACCGTCCCCTCACTTCCCCAAACGGAACAAAACCCTGTCACAAATGTTCTTCATAGTGGTCACTGACTGAAAGTTTGCTCTTAAACAACGGGAAGGAGTGCACTCTTTGGCGGCACTGTTATAGAAAGGAGGGGGTGTGGCCTCAAGCAGGAAGGGCACGTGACCCAACACGGGAAGTCAGGGGGCCTCGTGTTCCACTCCCACCTCTTTTCTGAGCTGCTCTTTGCCCTGGTTCAGATCACCCAACCTCTTTAAGCCGGTTTAATAGCCTGTGCTAAAAGCCAACTGACGCCCAGGACCGGTTTAGGCACTACCAAGAAACTACTCGGGATCTGTTCATTTAATCCCCCTGGCAACTCGAGATTCTTTAGTTATTCCCTTCCTACCGATAAGGAAACAGGGCCCCTAGGAGTTGAAAGACTTGTCCAGAGTCACGCCATCAGCAGGTGGTTGGAGGTGGCATTTGAATCCAGGGAGCCTGCCCTTGCCGGCTCTGCTGGAGCCATCCCTCAGCACGTCTGCCCCTTGCACCAGGGTTCGATGAGTGTCAGGTGAAACCTCTCTTACGAAACTGCCTTGAATATTACTCAAGGCAGGTTTTTACGCGTGCCACTTGCAAATATATTCTCTGCAGAATTCAAAAAACACCAATGGGAACTAAGTACCGGTAACTCTAACACATTTGTTTGTTCCCGAGAACAGTTTTGTGTAATTTGCTTAAACGACTTCTTTGCAAAATGTGTGGTACTGAGTTTTAGAGGTAGAAGGGATCTTAGAGATCCGGTTTTCAGTCAGTGTGGTGAAGTGAGGCTTCCTGTCCCAGAGGGAAGGCTCGAACCTCTGCCAAGGCTGCGCCCCACGGTGGCTGTGCCCGCACTAGAACTGCAAAGCCCTTCTCGGGTAGCGTGATCAGACTGTCAGGCATCCACTCACTTGTGGGACACATATGTGTATAATATGAGTCCTCAGGAATGTGTGAGTTAGACGGCTTCTCACTACAAGCGCCTCAGGCTTTCAGAAGCAGAGAAAGATGAGAGAAAAAAATCTTTCCTTCCTGTTTTCTTTCTTCAAGTCAGGGAAAAACAAAGCCTCTATGTAAGTTCTCCTATGATGACATAATTGAAGTTCTGCTCAATTTTTTCTTTTCTCGTAAACTTGCTCATCTGCAGAGCTGCTGAAACTCTCTTTCCCACGTGTTTATGGAACATGGAAATCGGCAGGATTAAAAGCTAGGGGCCCGCCTTGGCTTCGATGGTGGTTGATAATTTGCTTATTTTACTCTTCAAGGGAAAAGAAGGGTATTCAAGCTCTTCATGCTATTTATTCTATAAAGTTTGGCCTTATTATTTTCACTTAGAATTTTTTTAATGGGTCCCTGTCATATTGGGTCACAGTAAAATACTGAAAAATACCTCTTCCCAAAACAAAGACATTTGTTGATAAGAAAAATTAGGAAAAGAAAGAAATAAGAACACATTGTGGTTTTATTTCCACTTAAGAGAGCAGAGCTTTTGGGAAATTTATGTACGTTACATTTATAAGCAGGCACTTTTTTTTCCCCTCCAAGATTGATTTGGTGTGAAAAGTTACTTCCTGTACTGTAATCATAAAATCAAATGTTATTTACTCCTGTTATAACCATTCACATACTTCCTGTCATAAAACTTGAACTTGGCTGGAATAGTAAATGAAATATCCAAAAAACTACAGGTAGGAAGTGACTGTATGGATACATATGACAAGTCCATATTCCAATCTGAGAAAGGGTCTTCACCTCTCCTTGGAAAAACCGGTATCATGCTTTATCATCTTGGTGGACTAATTCCAGTTATGGCCCACACGAACTTTAAGGGTGAAAAAGAGCTTTCTCAATTTACTGAGCTTCATCAATAGGTTAGTGGCAGCTTAAGGATGCCCCCCTAGGGGGACCCTGTGTGTGTAGTGGGCTGCGATGTTCATGCCGAGTTCACGGCCCCAAGTTAGAATCAAGAAGGGTCAAACACTTAGGTGGGGTAGATGAGCACATTTAAGATGCGTGTGTACATTTTTCTTGGATGCCTGCACACTTCTAGACGAAAACAAGTTTCTAAATTCCTAGGCTTCTGTGTGTCTGGTGGGAAAAGCAGAGCCAGTGTACACATACAATGATAGAAGAGAGTGTGCATGAACAGATTTGTTTACAAAACAGGGCCCAGCAAAGTCTGTCTCTCCGGGCCGCAGCAGGATCCATCCAACAAAACAAACACACAGACACGGAAGAATCTATGGGAACAGCGCTTCTTTCTGGCGGAGGTAGAACAGTTTGTAATGATAACTGGGCAGAATGATAACTGGGCAGTAAGGCCTTGACGTGGGAATATGCCACAAGATCCCGTTGAGCACACGCACACACAGAGGTGCATATACTTCTACAGAGCACAACGGTTTCAACTGTCCTTCTTCGGCATTAGAGTCTCAAATATATTTCTTCAGCACAGGCACCTTCTCCTACTGTCAATACTTGCAACTGACAGGGTGGTCCCTTTAAATTCATTGGGAAACCACAAAACCAACAAATTCTGCTAATTTGAGTTTAATTAATTGTATGGCCATCTGACCGGGATGGAAAGCTTGGACCCTTGACCTCCTTCTTTAACGGAGGAGTGCTGAGCCAGTCGGTCGCCAGGTCTAATCAACACTTGTTTCCAGCCATTCCCACTTCTAAGAAATATGTCGGCCCTCCTTCACTTAGTTCTTGGACAAGTATGACAGCCTTTTTTAAGTGGTTCACTTGCCCATGAGCAACTGTGGCAGAAAAGGCACAGTCAAGAGTAGGAAGACTGGGTCCTGGGTTTGGCTGTGCCAGCTGCAAACCACAGGGTCCTGAGAAAGTTATATGATTTCCTCGGGCCTCAGGGTTCTCACCTACAGCATAAAGAAAATGGCTCTCATTATACGATCTAATTCATGACAGACAGAGTCAGCAAATATCATCTTCTGAAATTTAGTTTCCTCGGGTAACAGCACACCTTAAAATTCTTCAGTGACTTTGCTGAAGTTGAAGTTCCTCAGCCTGGACTGAATGTCAAAGCCTCCTAAATTACAAGACCTGATAGAAATGCAAGCAGCCCTAAGAGGGATAATGTTTCTTGAGCTGCATACACTATGCAATATCCAGGAATTTTATGGGCTCTAATCCCATGACCACTCCACAAGGTTGGTTTTATGACTCTACATTACACACCGAGAACCTGAGGTTCTGTCCATAATTTGCCCTAAAACCTATTAAGTGCCAGGAATGGCATACAAATCTACATGTGGTTGATTATAAAGCCCACTAAGCCATCTCGAGTGCTTTAAATGTACCATAATATGGGAGGGGGTGTCCCTAATTACTAGAGTGATCATTCTCTGAGTCCCAGTGGTTACCAGGCTACTTAAGGAAGCACCGATCATCAGAATATTAAAAACAATGACGAAGTGACCACTTCGTCTCTTGTCTTCATCTATTTAATCCTCAGCATCTATTCCCACTCACTTCCTTGGTTGGTTAGTATCACAGAATAAAAATGCAAATAGAGCGTAGTTCACTTGTAACATGAAACTGCAGTTTTACACATAGTTGATAAAGGTGAGGCTGAGTCACACACAGTCACTGACAAATAAGGATCAAAGGGAGTTTGAACAGTTAACAACTGAGAAAGCAAAAGTCAACAGAAATGATTACACGAGAGGTAGGCTCTTCAAAAAAAAATGGTTTGTGTAACAAAAGACTAACAGAGGTCCTTGGAGAAATTAATGCTTATAACAAAAATCACCCTCGAATTCTGCCACAGAAGCAAACATTCAATCTTTGGTCTAAGAAATAGCATACTGCTGTATCATACCCGAAATTTATGTTATATAATGTAAAACAAACTGAGATTCAACTTCTGAAAAACTTTCCAAGATTTAATCCCAATTTTAAAAAAAATTTACTGTTTGCTTTAAATACTTGATTTGTGTTTTAGGTCAATTCTCTAAAAGTCGTAGTTTTCTGGTAGCAGTTATCTTCAGATAATAAGGACCTCATGAAATGGTAATAATACGAAGAGGAAGAATAAAGGGATTACTGATACGCAGATAGTGGCGAACCACAAAAGGACTAATTCTCTAGCCCCAAAAGGAAAGTCAGGTCCTAGGTGTCCTCTCATTTCAAGATTCTTAGGCTTACCTAGTCCAATGCACCCACAAACAATATACCCTCGTCAGCTCTATGCCCCAGCCCCACTGCTGTATCCATGGTGGCAGAGATTAGGCCTGCCTTTGGGCAAGTCTGATTGTGTAGGTAAAGCTAGACCGGAGTCTAGTAAACCTGCGGTATAAATCCTAACTTGACCAGATTCACTCCATGATTCCACCTTTTATCCAGTTACCTGAAGACCTCTACTTTTTCCCCCAAAGACAAGAGTTCATCATCTGGAAGAAGCTTCATTTTATAATCATCCACTTTAAAAAGGCCCCACTGGTTAATATACGCAAACTACTGCATTTGGAGTGGATAAGCAATGAGATCCCGCTGTCTAGCACAGGGAACTATATCCAGTCGCTTGTGATGGAGCGTGATGGAGGCTGATGTGAAAAAAGGAGTGAGTGCATGTGTATATGTATGACTGGCTCACTCTGCTGTACGGTAGAAATTGGCAGAACACTGTAAAGCAACTCTAATGGAAAAAATAAAAATCATAAAATTAAAAAATTTCAAAAAAATAAAATAAAAAGGCCCCACTGTACATCAAGATCCTTCCTGACATAAAATGTAGTATATATACCTGTGTATAAAATTAAATGGTTTGGGCTTCTGCAAATATCCTTCAATCAAGGGTTCAAGAGAGGGGCTATTTTTGAGAAAGAGGTAATGAGATTTGTAACAGAAAACCTCAAAAGTATACTACTGACTTAACTGAGACAATTCTGGAAGTGTGGTGGTTGTGCTTTTTCTAGTGACGATCGGGTCCACCTCTGAGACCCTAATAAAATAATGTGGTCTCCCATGCCAGAGAAACCCAAGAAGGTGTGCCCTTTGAAGAGTGAATTAAATTCTGAGATATGTGAGTTAAGCAATCAATTCATTATTAGTGAGCTTTTGGTCTCACAGGATGGTTGTTTGCTGTAGGGACCTTGGCTTGTTCCTAAAGAAAGCGTGGCTCTGTGATACTTTGAAATAGTGTCTTCTCTCTGAAAAGTGAAAGCTGATACTTCTTGTAAGGAAAAATCCAGTGCCTGTGATCTACCCCATACAGTAGAGATTCTTTTTCATATCCATGGAGAAGCCATACATGCTCAATAATGCACCATGTGAAATTAATATGTAAGTAAATACAAGAGACTTTCTAGAATTCGGAAACCTGACATTGGGGAATGAGGTGAGCAGACGTGTGATGGGAAGAAGTGGCTATTTAGTGGCTTTGGACTTCCATGATTCCTGAAGGTTTTTAACAGAGCACTGGCTTTCCTAAAAGGATTTTGTAGCATTAACCCCAAAGGCAGCATAATCTTGCTGCAGTGTATATTAATGAAGGCCATTGGTAATGATACGCTTGCTTTTAGGCCTAAGTAGAAGCTGAATATGCAAGCAGATAATACAGAGTTCGCCACGGCTCCTTTTACAGTCCTCAGAAGCAGTGAGGCTGGGCTTCGGGAGCTCAGGGTGGAATGCTTGTTTTGGAGAGCATTCAGCAGAGAGCATTTGGTTTCCTCCATTTAACCAGGTCACCCAGGCATGGAATGCACAGCTCTGCCAGACAGAGAGCGTTGTGGATGCCTGAGAAACAACAGCTTGAACGGGCTACTGATGCGAAGAGAGGCCACGGTTTCCTTTTTCTCTGCTTTGAATGGAAGCCTTGACGTCACAACAGCTAGGAACCACTGGAGGGACAAATAACAGGGCTCAAGCCCACAGCGCCCTGCTCTGTGGAAGGCCCATTTTCCTCTCGTTCGGGTATTTTCTGTGGCTGCAGAGAGTCAGCCCCAGCAGAGGTGAATGTCTGGAGCTTAAAAATAGAGGCAGCCTCTGTGCTGATAAAACAGACCTGAGACCACACTCGTCATCACCTTCAAGAAATCTGGGTAAAGTAGAGCTCCTGCCTTAAGCTTATTTCTAACAGAATGGACTCCCCAGGGAAGGCCTGTGGTGATTTTGCTCAGGGTTCAGACCTCTGCATTTTCCCTGAAGAGCTGAGTTTCCTGAATTTCAAAGCAGGCCTCTTCGAAGAGGGGCTGGCACAAAGGCCCTGAGAGAGGCAAGGAGCTCACGAGAGCAGGCAGACCGCTTCTGCAAGAGACTTACCTTATTCTCTAGGACAGAAACATCCTTTAGGGATTTTATAATTTAAGTTCAAGCAATGAAACATGCACGTTTAGCACCCAACTGCAGGTGTTTGAACAAATGGGTGAAAAATGTTCAGAGGCTGGCAGGCTTAACTCACCATTATCTAGAATGAGTTGTCTGTATAAGTCATCACAGCAGTTGGAAAAGCATGATCTTTCATGTTTCAACCTTACATCAAAATTATAAATTATATTTAGCTACCTGAGTGCTGGCTCATTTATTTCCATTATAAACGCCATGCTAACTATAGACACACCGGGTGATCAGCAGGCACGATCTGAAAGCACTATCCCACTGCTTTCAGGCAACAGGGAACAGCTTTCTGTTGCCACAGGTTTGTCCCAAGTTCAGTCCTTTGCCCCTGGCGCGCTGACAACTTTCACCAAACCCAGACCCTAGCCTGAACCCACCGTGCTCAGGGGCCTTTGGGAAAGCCGAAGCTGGAAAACCGGGGCCTGAAGGGTCGCCTTTGAGGAGTGTGAGTGTCGTAGCAGCACAACAAACAGAGGGCAGTGGAAACAGCTGCTCCCATGACGTCTGTGCTCGTACTTGGAAAAGAAGTTGAGCAGAAGGAATAACACCCTTGAGCAACTTGGCCCCTTTTATAAGCTCTTTCCTTTCTTCATTAGATGGACACTTCCATAACTTCCCCGTGGTTACATCTTGTTTCAAGGGAATAATCTGCTACAGAGAGGTACTCACTTCCAAAGATAAAAGGGGGCATAACTCTGATCCAGACTCTCACTTACGACTCCCTACAACAGAAGACACTGCTTCTGCCTTCAGGGCGTCCTGGATATTTCTTGTGCTCCGTAGAGATCGGAGGCCTGTTTTGGAATCGGGTCTTTGGACTCAAATAATCTTACCTGGGGCAGATGATAAACTCTGTGTCTTGCTCCTGCTGTTTTAAAAAGGTTCAAGTGCTTTCGGTGATTAAACAATGGAGAATATGCAGCAAAAATTATTTTTTAACTGCATTTTCTTTCAAATGGCAGTTACGCTCAAGAGGTGAAACTTATTCTAGCCCTACCCTTGTTTTTATTTTATAAGAGTTTTTATAGTTTAAGAACTATAATTAAATTTCTTCTGAACTGATTTATTAAAGTTTTCAAGAAGAGAATGATGGGATTTCTTAAACTATTAAGTTTCCAAAAGGAAGACAAAATATTTTTTATTCTGAGAGATGAGAGATCGAGTGGGAAAATTTTTTCCATCTGTATTTTGATTAGAATTTTTTAATGTTCAAATTCCTGGTTATAAACCACAGTAAACAATCAGTCATTCATTAAGAAGCGACTATTGAAAAGGCGATATTTAAAAGAGAAAAAATAAAACATGAAGTGATTAAAATCCCACGCACGTCTTCACTTCAAGGCAAGCGCTGTGCCCATCTGGGTATTTAGAAGGTGCCAAATATCAATTGGGATCTAGATTTAATTCACATCAGAAGGAAGGCACCAGGTTTAATCTGTTTACAAAAGATCTAGAACCTCATGGAAGTAATGATGGTGATATGGACATGAAGAGAACTCTTAACATTAAAATGATTTTTAAATTATTTAAGAATAATTAGAATCAATCACAAACACAAACTTTCAATGATCTCGTGTTCTACTCCTCTTGAGAAAAAGGTAATTTTACAGATACCATTCAGCTTTAATTGGTTTCTGCTCTAATTTTCTCCTCTGCTTGGAAATCTATAAACATCAGTTGGTTTAAAAATCCTGGCTGCTTTTAGTCGGAAGGGCCATCGAAGAAGAGACAAGGTTTGTCCCAAGGGCAGCATTTAAACTCTGGAAATGCCACCTTCTTTGCTTGCTTTAGTGGAGGGCTTGGGAAGAAGCCTGCTCCAGAGCCCTCTTTTCAAGTGACAGGAAGTAGGAAGTACGCTGAGCCTGGAGCTCCGAGCACACGTTCAGAGGTATCCCCGCCTACAAGTTAGGCTGAGCTGGCAGACCTGCCAGCCAGGGTGGCCATCCTCAGCAGGGATGCTGTCTTTCTTTCACACTCCCTTGCCCACTGAACCTTATATGAGGAGCAGAGCCAACCCCTGATTTCGGTCTAAGGACAGTGATGGGAATTTTCCAGGAATTTTCTTTAGGAACAGACAGCTATCATAAACACTTCAGAAATGAGCTCTCCCTTTCCAAATTCCTCTTCTGAAAATGGCAGAGAATATGTATATCCTTGCTCTAAACTCATCTGTTAAAAAAAATAGAAGTTTCTCCTCCAGTTTATTACAACTTAACCAACAGTCATCATTCAATCTTATAATGTACACATGAGAAATTAGTTTTCACCAATTGTCATTTGTGCTTGTTAGGAAAAATCCTATCTATCTATCTATCCATCTGTCTATCTACCTATCTATTCTTTACCTATATGAAAACAAACTCCTAATACCTAATCTCCAAGAATGATTCTGTGATAAGTAGCTTTATAAAACCAAATCTTTATGCTTATAAACCTACTCTCCGATAGGTAACAGTAGAACAGCTCTGTCATTCTCCTTGGCTTCTAATATGTACATGGAGAGGGAGAGCACACACCAGGTTTTATTTAGACTCTTTACTGTAATGCCTTTTTTTTTTTTTTTTTTGGTCATAACACATCATAACCTGCAAGTACCTTTGCGTGCTTGTAAAGCTGCCTGTTTCTTCCGCTAGTCTGTAAATTCCATGAAGGCAGAATTAGTGTCAGTGTTATCCCTGTAAAAACCCCGCAGGATGGATGGAAGGAGAGGAGGGGAGAGGAGGGAAAGGAAGGGAAGAAGCGAGAAGTAGTGAGAGAAGGAAGGGAAAGAGAGAAGGAAAGGAAAGAAATGTTGCAACAGCAACCGTATTGGTTTCAGTGAACAGAAGGAGCACTTTTACAGTTTCATCAGATTTTTTCATTTACAGAATTTAAAAGTCTTTGTAACTATTATCTGATCAAATCTCATAGTAACCCTAAGTGATCTGTTAACATGAAGTGAAAATTATTACGTATGACACAGACAGCCACTAAAGCGAGCCGTAACTGAATCTTCCAATTATCTGTGTGTAAATACAGAGCTATGCTTCTCTAAGTGGACAGCTTAAGAATTGTGACAAACGCCCAGTATTTCTTCCCTATTTATTCATTCAGTATGTCTCAGAAATACAAAGCCTGATTTTAACTCTGGCTATGCTTACGTGAAGGAAGAACGAGTTCTCAAGAAATTCTCCTCATTTTTACCACTCACACAGAGATGGAGCTTCTGGTAAAGCACACCTCTCGATGAGGAGCTCGTGACCAATCACAAGCAGAGATGCTGGGGGCAGAGGACAACATCAGATGTGACAGCCAGGAAGGCAGACTGTGGCACGAAGAGGATGCTCAGGAAGCCTCCTATCGCCAGGCTCTGGGGCGGGGGGCAGGGGAGCATCCAGGGTGTCCTTCCCCATGGGACATGGCCTCTGACGCTGTGATGGACTGAGGAGGACTCGCCCAACTCACACAGCCCGTGACCCACAGAGCTGAGATGCAGCCCCAGGTCTTAAAGGCTCAGGCTCTGAACAGACAGGGGCTGCAGGAAGTGGCGACAAAATCACGTGCACCGCAGCGAAAGTGTGAACAGACAAGTCCAACTTGATATCGCACGCAGTCTTGAAGCATCTTGGGGAGGAAGAGCCACCAACAGGAAACTTAACCAGCTGAGCTGAGCGCAGCCCCTCATCGGCTCCGTTTTTTGCCACAACTGCCTAAAGCCCTTCTGTCAGCGCAGAGGTGAACATCAGCTCCTACCATCCCAGGCTGCCAGGGGAATTGTGAGAATTAAGGCAATAACGCATGCCCTGTGCACCTTAACGCTGAGGGTTCCAGGTGAAAGCTGCATTCAAACCCCGCTCTCATCTGAACACAATCAGACCCATCTTGGAAATTCAGCTTTCATTTTGCTGAACACTTCCTCTCAGTGTTTCTCTATCAGCTTATCACAATGTATCCCTGGCTGAGGGTCTACAGCACGTCTGGCCTTCTTCTGATGACGAAAGGAAGAAACCACTCCCTGCGTTCTCTGCACTCAAGTAGTTTACAATTCACGATTCCTTCTCCCTTTCTCTTGGATGCCTACAGCTTTTTCTTGATGGATGAGGCCTTCCTATGGCACGTTCACAACCACAGGAAGGTAACTGCAGGGCACCTGTCACACAGCCAAGAAAGGCAGAGAGAAAATAAAAATCTGAAAGAAAGAAAGAAGGAAGGAAGGAAGGAAGGAAGGAAGGAAAGGCAGAGAGCAGTCGGTTCTGACCACCAGTATCCCAGGAATATAACCTTCCCCCTCGCATCCCTTGATGGCAGTCAGCTGTGACGTGCTGACTCTGTGGGTAGGACGTCGTGTGTTCCAGTTTCATCTGCAAGAGTATTTTCAGGTCCAGCTTTGGCCTTGTGGCCACAGCAGGGCTCCTGACCCCTTCAGCCAGCCTCAGTAGGAGATGGAATCAAGGCCAACAAGCTATGGTCTAATCCTAGTGCCAATGTGAGTTTGTCAAAGGCTCTGAAGGCAAATCGTGTTTTCCCTGCCTGGGGCTTGGTTTCCATGCTTTAAAAAGGATTCTTAGTATTTACTGCAGTAAAATTAAGCACTTTCAAATATCTGGCAGATCTGCATAAATACCGTTTATTAACACAAAGCAAGTGTGAGGCTTGAAAGGCAGGAGGCCCAAATCTTAGTCCCTGGCCCACTGCTGACTCACTGGGTGGCTGCAGGCAAGGAACTTAAATCAAGTGCATCATTTTAATTTTCTTCTTTTTAGGGCTGCACCCTCAGCATATGGAGATTCCCAGTCTAGGGTTCAAATCCGAGCTACAGCTACTTGCCTACTCCGCCACCACAGCAACGTGAGATCTGAGCCTTGTCTGTGACCTACCCCACAGTTCACTGTAATGCCGGATCCTTAACCCACTGAGCGAGACCAGGGATCGAACCTGCATCCTCATGGATCCTAGTCGGGTTCGTTACCACTGAGCCACCACAGGGACTCCCTAAGTGCATCATTTTAAATGGGCACAGAGTGGAGACTTGGTAGGTGGGCAGTGCCCTGTGAGGTCTGAGGCCAGCCCAGTGGTGAAACTAAGTCAGTGTAGACAAGGCCCTTTGCCAGGGTCCTTTGCCTTGAGTGCCGTTTTGTAGCTGGTTCATGGTGCCCACGCTGAAATGTGACCCTAAAATTTTTGAAAGCTTGAAGCTGAAGGAACCAGGCAAAACTTGTCACTGAAAAGCGGGGTGGCCCCACATATTAGCTAAGAGCACAGCTTTTAGGAGCCAACTCTGTGGATGAGAATCCTGAGTCTACCATTGCTGAACTTTACTCTTCCCACCTATAAAATATGAAAAAAGACTATCTACCTGCCACAGGTTGTTGTGAAGACAGATGCGCTAATTCATGTAAAGTAAGCACTAGGTGAATATTAGCTATTAGCAAACAGTTAACAAGGCATTAAAATCAAATATAGTACGTATATATATTTTTCAGTTCCCAAAGCAAATTTATATAGGGAGTTTCACTTGGACCAGACGGAACACCAAGAGAGAGGTAGTAATAGAGGCAATGTCCCCTACTTTCTTTGAGGCTCAGTCTCATTTATTCTTTTATAAGCCACACTTCAGGAAAGTGACCGGGCAAGTAGATTGATCAGAAACAAAAAGAAGGATAGAACTTCAAGAAATTAATCTCAATTGATGGGTTAAATGCTACTCTAGGAACAGCTGGAGAAATAACACCATCCAAGTGCTGGTATCTCCGCCTGGGGCCTCTCCCCTGAATTACACTTTTGAACATTCAGCTGCTGAGCCAACATCATCCCTGGAATCACAACAGGCATCTCAAAGTCAATGTGTCTAAAACAGAACTCCTTGTTTTTCTCCCTTCCTATACATTTTCTCAGGTGGACAGTCCAAGGCCACAAAGGATAGGGATGTCTCCCTGCCCCGCCTGGGCCCAGGCCTCTTGAAGCTGAGGCTTGTCCAGGAGAAGCTCAGAGCTGCACCTGTTGAAGGCCCATGACTTTGGAGTTACTCATCTCTCCTCCATCAGTACCGACAGTGGTAGTTTGTTGTAGACAGACTTAAGATATGCTTTGTTCTTTCTAGAGCATCTAAGTTGCAATTCTTAAAATGAACATGGTATTAGAATCTATTTTAATTTTTTTTTTTTTGTTTTTTTTTTAGGGCCACACCCGCACCATATGGAAGTGCCCAGGGTGGGGTCAGTTGGAGCTACAGCTTCCAGCCTACACCATAGCCACAGCAACATGGGATCCAGGCCGCATCTGTGATCTATACCACAGCTCAGAGCAACACCAAATCCTTAACTCACTGGGTAAGGACAAGGATCGAACCCACAACCTCATGGATTCTAGTCGGATTTGTTTCTGCTGTGTCGTAACAGGAACGCCCCAGAATCTATTTTAGAAGGAAGCAACCAAGATCAAAGCAGCACTAGGCATGATGTGCCTTGTTTATTTACCTGTTGGAACAGGCAAGGAAACAAAAAGGGACCTGTGCATTTCTCGTGCTTTTCAAACAGGAGCTGGATCTCTTGAAATGGCCAAGGAGGAGAAGACAGTTTGATTTAGATTTGGCATGGGTTTAGGGGAAGATATGCCTTTGTAGCTGGCCTTAAATATTATGGCAACATGGACTGAGTTAGTCTCCAAGGGAGAAGTTGCCACATGTTGTAACAGAAGCCACTGGGCTTGGCAAGGAAGGGAATGAAAGAACGACAATGAAAGCAACGCCATTTTCCCACCATGGCAAAGATGGGCTGACTGGGACCACGCCTGTCCCTCTTTTCCAGGGAAGACCAAACCGGGCACTGCCCTTTCAAATCAGTCTTCACCATATTCTAAACAATACTGAATTCTGAAATTAATTTTAATTCCTAATGGCTTCTTAAGGAGACCTTTTTCTTCCTCCTTACTAAAAACATAAACAATTCAAAAAAGAGATTCAAAAAGAGGAACTGCACCCCCCCAAATTCTGAGTCTGAGAAGGCTGAGAGGGTGCACTTTTCAAATGTATTTATTAATTTTAGAGCTCCAGCAAGCTGTTTTGATGCATGCTCCATCTCTTACCATTTAAATTTTTAAAACATTAGATTCTTACCTATATCTATCTTGCTATTTTGACTGGTCATTCCCAAACGTAAACTGCCCTACTTTGAAGCTTTCCAAAGCTAAGAAGTGAAGTCTGAAATAAAGCAGGCTGTTAACTGAGTTTTTACTGAATGAATCTGCATTCTTGCAAGGCCTTGAGCTGGATATAAATTCTTAGGCTTCTTCCATTGACAGTAATTCTTTTGGTCATCATCATTATAACTTAACTATTTCTAAGAGGGAAAAATAAGCTTGTATAAATTGTACTGAATACAATATCTAGTTTCTACTTACGAGAAGCTCTCTGGGACTTGGGGCAATGGTAGTCCCTATCTCAATGGGTAGTTCTAAGAATTAAAATCATGAACATCTGTAAAGCAACTAAGCTAGACCCGACCTATAGAAAATCATCCATAAATGTGAGCAATAATTATGCACGGCCAACCTAGTAACTTTATTATCCTGCTGATGAGAATATGAGCGCCAAAGAGCAAGGGAGCAACTGAACCATGCCTGGGCAAACAGCGTTCTCTCCTTGCTCTCTTATTCGCTCTCTCCATCACAGTGGGAGCACCACATCCCTTCTACAATTCACTTTCTTGTCCACACAACAAGCAATATACATCTACACCAAGAATGCCTAGAGAGGCCGGATGCAGTTTTTGGCTAATATCAGCAGCAGCAGGACAATTCACAACATCTGTATCTTCCTGTCTATATGAGTCAGGGTTTTCCAGAGAAAGACAGCGAATAAGATGTGGTATGTGTGAGTGTGCAGAGAGAAAGACAAAGGCAGAGACAGACTGGCAGGTTGAATTTCAAGGAATTGACTTAGGTGACTATGGGGCAGGCTAGTGACCCAGGAAAAGATGACACTGTGGTCTCCAGACAGAAGGCCATCTGGAGGCAGAATTCCTTCTTCCTGGGGGGACAACAATCTTTTTTTCTGAAGGACATCAACAGATTGGATGAGGCCCACATACACTATGGAGAATAATTTGTTTTACTCAACATCTACTGATTTAAATTTAATCTCAGTTAAAAACACCTTCACAGGTATTTTTAGACTTTTTAGACTGGTGTTTCACCAAATATCTAGGTACTGTGCTCTAGCTAAGGTGACACAGAAAATTAGCCATCACTCTCCTTTCCGAATAGATGGTGCTCAGTTTTCCTTTGCTGCAGGAAAAACCTCTCAAAATGTACAGCAACTTCACTTTCTGAGATCAGGTTAAAGGCAAGAAATTCAGGAGTTCCCATCGTGGCTCAGTGGTTAACGAACCTGACCAGCATCCATAAGGACTCAGGTTCAATCCCTGGCCTTGCTCAGAGGGTTAAGGATGCGGCGTTGCCTGAGCTGTGGTGTAGGTTGCAGACGTGGCTTGGATCCTGTGTTGCTATGGCTGTGGCATAGCCTGGCGTCTTCAGCTCTGATTCAACCCCTAGCCTGGGAACCTCCATATGCCACAGGTGCGGTCCTAAAAAGACAAAAAAAAAAAAAAAGGCAAGAAATTCAGATGAGCCATGCATTTCTTAAGAGGTGAGTTCTATGTCTGAAGGATGCCTTTCAAGCAGATACAGAAGATGACATCTGAACAGTAGGGAGAGTCAGGGGAATACATACCAGTCCACAGAAGGGACAGCTTCTAGAACAAAGACTGCAAACTTATTAGGGCCAGACGAATAAAACAAATGAGTGAACCAAGCCGGGTGGGGTTATGCACAGCCCCTGTACAACCGCTCAGCGGCCTCTGGCCACGGAAGGCTCCGAGTCTTTCTGCAACAGCCCCAGCACACAGCACGGCCCAGTGGGAGGACCACTGACTTTAAAGTCAGGTGGAAGGAGCCCTGTGTCCCAGTTCCACTGCACATTATCAGCATGACCTGAAATAAGTTACTTAAAACCCTTTGGGCCTCTGAGTTGTTTTGTGTGTGTGTGTGTGTGTGTGACCTGAGATCGCTGTTGCTGACACTATATAATTATTGTGAATACTCAGGGAAAAGTGCCTAAAATGTGATGGTTGATATACATGTTTCCTACTTTGCTTTTATTACCATTTACATAGCACTTAACTGTGTGCAAGACACAGCTCTTCAACTCATTTATTCCTCACAACAACCCTAGGAGGTAGCTTCTCAGTTTACAAATGAAGCACAGAAAGGGTAAATAATTTGACCAGGGACACACAGCAGGCAATACTAAAAGACTGTCAAAAACTCAAAAACAGGAGGATTCATTCTTAGATGCTACAGGAGATTCTATCCCTCAAACTACCATAAGCCTCTTTGTCTTTTCTTTCAACCTAAATGTGCTGCAAGTACATAGGGTACCTTCTGACTCCCACTCCCACTACTGACTCCCATGCCGTGGGCTCCCCGCTGCTGTCACCCCACAGGTGCTCCCTCAAAGGCACTCCAGACTCGGGGCTCAGTGTTGTAGGGTGGCTCATGGTCCCCTCTCCTCAACCCTGCGTTAACACCTTCTCTGCCGGGCACCAACCTCCGAGGGCTGCCTAGGCCTCTGAAATTCCCTGTTCTCTTTGAAAGCCCCTCCATGGTCTCCCTCTCAGAGGTAAGTCCCAGGTCCCAGCCCCTCCCTCCCCTGTGCTCCGGCTCCTCTTCCCTCTCAGATGCTGGGCACCAAGTCCCTGCAAAGCGTGTTTTCAATGCACACCTCAGGGCCCAAGCTCCACACCTCGTCCCTGGGCCGGCACCCACCTACACACGGACCCTCTCTGCTCCGGGTCCTGCCAGCAACGTGCGTGACTTCAGCTGCCACAGGAAAGCCCACCCAGCTCGGGGCTGTGAGCGCCTTAACTTTCCCGTCTCCCAGGGCCAGCCCTCCCCCGACCTGAGCGGCCCACTCAATGACCCAGTTCTTTTCTCATCATCTGAACTGCTTTGCTTCTGAAAGGGTAAGCTCTGACAGCCCTCCTCTGACCACACCCTCTTAGCCTTCAGCTCCCTTTACTGACTACTCAGGAAACCAACTGGTTACTCAGGATAACCAAAGCTACTAATCCTAAACCCCAAATCTGACCTTTCCACTGTGTGCCCTCGGAAAGTTCCAGCAACAAGCCAGCTGTCCAGCCAGAAGCTTACACGTTACCTTTTACTCCTCCCCCTCCTCGTCCATAGCCAACGAACCCCAATCTGCCACACGCCTCCCATCCTTCAACACCTACCAGAGTCTCTCCTGCTATCCGATCACCATCGCTTCTCATCCAGAATCCTCTGTCCAATGGTGTCCTGACCAGCATTTCGCTTCCAGGACCTGCTTCCCTGAAATCTATTCTTCCGCAGACAGAATGGTCCTTCTAAAACATGGGTCTAATCACATCACTCCAATACTTAACATCACGAATACTGCCCTTCAGAAGAGGACAAGATGCCCTAATGCAGCTTCAGGGGCACTTCTTGATCGAGCGGCTGCCCACCGCTCCTGCCTTCTCGCCTGTTTCCTCCGTTCCCGCTGCACACAGCTGCCAGGTCTTCAGAGGCCCCGGGTCTCCCTCTTGCCTTTGGGGCTTGGTGCACTCCAGTCCCCTTGCCCATAACATGCCTTTTTCTCATGTTTCACCTGGGCTTTCCTCACGCGAGAGTCATGGTAAATATTACAACTTCCTTAAGAGGCCACCCTGGTCCCCAGACTTGGTCAGGCCCCCGGGTTGGTGTTCCTGTAGCAAACCTGCACGCCCCATGACAGTCACCCCACAGAGTGGCGTCCCCCTCACCAGCCTGTGGTTCCGTGAAGCAAGCCCGGGGCTCTCTCGTGCAGCGCCACGCGCCCGGCCACGCGGGGCTGGTCCGGACGGACCCTCGGCGAGCACGTGGTTGAGTCTCAAACCCTTGTCCCCCACCTCATGACTCTGGGCTCGAGGTTCAGCTCCACGTTCTTCAGGTGCCTGATGGACCCCTCACCAAGACCTAACTAAACACGTGCACAGTGGACAGAGCTCATCGTCCCTCTCACATTCGTGCTCTTTAAAATCTCCTACAGCAGAAAGAACACAGATGCGGACATCAGGGAGGCCTGGGATGTGCTGCTCGACGCCCATCAGCTGTGTCCTAATTTCGGACAAATCTTTCTTTGAGCCTTCGTTTCCTCATCTCTGAAGTAAGGACAAAATTACCAGCCTCACAGGATTAGGATAAGACCGCACGAGATAACGTCGGGAAATGCCTGCAAATGGCGCGGAAGTAACAAATGGCACCTGAGTGGAAAGATGTGGAGGAATGTTGCTTCCTTCCTCCTGCCCACCGGCCGCCCCCTCTCCTCCAGGCGGTCTGCTCCATTCCAGTCGCCCCCTCACGCAGGCCCTCTGCTCCTGCTTCCTAGACCCTCTCACGACAGCTCCACTGGCCTTCCCCGGCTCTGGTTTTCTCACTGCCCAGGCCACCCTGCACGCTGACACCAGATGATGCTACTGTCACCCCCCGACTGAAATTCTTCAACGGCTCTCGTGACGCGGTGTTCAGTTTATATCCTTTAGTCAGAAGCCTTGCAGCCCTCCTGGGTCTGGCCTCAGCAGACCTTTGCTGCTTCTCTTCCCGTTAGTCACGTCTACACACACTGTTGCCCAGCAACCAGAAATTAGTCACCGTCACTCTGTTCACGGGTACTTCCCATCCCTTTCCCTGCCTCTGCTCACATTTCCTCAGACTCAGACCCTCCACTCTTCTTTCAACGTCTGGCCAAAGCTTCCTCAATCCAGGAAGCATTTCCTGATTGCCCAGCCAGAGAAAATCTTGCACTTCCACAAATGTGTGGTGTGTTTATATACATTTTATCTCTCTTCTCTGTGTTCATCCTGATGCGACATGTGTACGGAACCTTAGCTCCAAGCGTCATGTCCAGGCCCACCCACACTGTCATGCTCAAGAAAGGCACCCAGCTCATCGTGCAGACCTACAGGATCTTACCAAGGAGGCACCAGCATCCAGAGTCTGTAGTCAACAGGCTTAGCTTCTTCTCAGCTCCCAGAACAGAGCCTGACACAGAGCAACACTCCACACTAACGTTAAATACACAGGGACATCAACCATTGGCTACGGGACAGAAATTCTGTCCCTGTGGAATGAAACACAAAAGACGTGAGGAAGCCTCTTCTCTGCCACCATATGCTTAGGAGGCAGGCACCTCCAAGTTCACGGTCGTCCCCCCGCCCCAAACACACACTGCTCCGCTGCAGCTAGACAGGTACTCTCTCAACAATCCATAGGCGTGTAATGCTTTGCCATGTTCAGTATGTCAAAGGTACTCAATTTTAACACGTAAGTAAGAATAACTCCTTAAAACAGTCGCCTTTGGGGAGTTCCCTTCGTGGCTCAGCGGTTAATGAACCCAACTATGACCCGTGAGGTTGCAGGTTCGATCCCTGGCCCTGTTCAGTGGGTTAAGGATCCGGCGTTGCTGTGAGCTGTGGTGTAGGTTGCAGACGAGGCTTGGATCTGGCGTTGCTGTGGCTGTGGTGTAGGCCTGCGGCTACAGCTCTGATTCAACCCCTAGCCTGGGAACTTCTATATGCCACAAGTGTGGCCCTAAAAAGCAAAAAAAATAAAAAATAAAAATAAATTAAGTAATTAATTTAAAAAACTCGTCTCCTTTGGAGGCCACGGAGTTACTTTAACATGCCCGAAATCTTTTTATAGACCTCACCTTCTACAGTCACAACTTCTTTTGGTTAATGACAATAATAATAATAAAAAGATGTATTACAGAATGAATGCCTCTTCTCATAAGGCTCTCAACCAGCTGAGAATTACAATAATTTTAGAAATAAATTCCAATCTCCTCGTCCTTAAAATAGAAGATTTTTTCCAGGGCTTTCGTTTCCAAAGTTCTATTACATAAGCCATTTCATAAATCATGTACATAACAACTCATTTTTCCTTCAAATTTTATTTTAGCCTCCCTCCTCTGCCACGTGTATCTCTGTGACAGTACTCCTCCGTCTGTGGTGTTACCTCTCTGTATGTCATTTATCCCACTAAACTGCCTTCCTGAAGGGCCAGGCAACTGACATACCCATTCTGAATCTGCAGTTCTGACTGCTGGAATGCAGTCTGTGGCTTAGTAAATGTTTACATGATTCAATGACTGAAATCAGTTATTGGATCATAAACCTTTTCATCAGCGCTAAGTACTGGCTCCTTGCTACCCTCCAAGGCCAGAGAATTCTCACTGCTGTGGCTAATAAAAAAAGGATGGAAGGCTCTTAAGACCATGGCAAACAAAAAGCTCTAAATGAGTCCTTGGCAAAGAGAGCATCACCACAGTAGAAGTTTAAATTCTTCCCAGCTAACGCAGTACTTCAAGGAGGCAGCATCCATTTGCACGTCTATGTGTCTGCCTTTTGCTATGAGTTAAAATATTAATTACATTGCTTTAGAGTCACATCTTATATATGAGCTTTATTTAATTTGTTTATTTAGTCCCCTTGAAATAAATCCTGATGGGTAAGACCAAATTAGTATAAATCACAACTTAAAAATGAGAGGGAAGTATCTAGGTTCAATATCTAAATGACATGAAAAAGCCAAAGGGACCCGCTTTTTCAGTGCTGTGTACCCTTCCGTGAGTAGGAAGTGAGCCACTTTTCAAATACCTTCCAATCATACAAACTGCCGTCAGTACTCCAGAGTCTACATATCGCTCTTCCCAGATTCAACAACATAAGCACATCGTAGCTTCCAAGAAAGCTCATTACAAGTTGATGACAAATTTGAAAAAAAAAAACTCTAAATAAAACTGCAGACAATGACTCTCACATTTGGGCTTTCCAAACATATTGTTATGGGTTTAAGAAACACATTTTCATATCACAAAGAGTTCTAAAAAACAGCATATCCTGGGAAGTCCAGACCTACTGCCTGGGGGTGGGTGTAACAGAGAGTGTTAAGGCCCGAATCTTTTCAGACAACCATCGACGCTTTGCCTAAGTATATGAAAACTGAAAACAAAAATAACCACAGGTTTTAGAATTTTTCAGTTGTAATAAAGTTTTATCAGAGACAGAAAGTATTCTTTTATATTCTCTTAAACACTTAAGCAGTACGTATTTTTTCCATTTAAAGAGGTGGAAACGAAGGCAAGAAAGCTTGGTTTGTTAGAGGACTCTGTTCCAAAAGCAATTAAAGCTATGACCCCAAACTACAACTAAATTCTCCAATAACCTATTCTAGTAAGAAAAGGTCTGAAAGACTTACTGCTTCACTAAAGGATAAACAATGTGAATTATTTCAATGACTGGTCCAAAAAGCTGCAGTAGAGTACTGAGTAACTGAGACATCTGTTTAATATCCTTGTCCATGATTTCCCTTCAAATTATATATAATATTACATATTACACACACACACACACACACACACACACACACAGGTATCCTTGGCTTTGACAAGAATAATATTCTTGAACATTCCCACTGGATAGCTACATGCTGCCATCTTCTGATTACGCCCAGTGGAGTGTAAAACATTTTTCATGGAAAAACGAAATCAATAAAACTCCCTACTTTTCCTGCAAGTAGTGCCGTCAGTAACAAAAGGAGCAAAGACACCAACCCAGAGATTACAATACTCTCAGACATAACTCAAGCAGGATTCTAAATGGATAAATGCACGTTATAAACTTTTTTTTTTTTTTTGCAAGTGCCTTGCATGCTTATGTTACTATTCATTCTGAGATAGACAGATCATCAATGACCTTCTGGGTCACTGACTAGGGAGAAAGCCGACTTTAAAAAAAAGAGTGGGAGAAAAATAAGAGGGGGGGTTGCTTCCTTCCACCCTAGACCCCCTACTGCCTTGAATGAAAGAAAACAGATGGCAGCCACCTTCCCCTTTAATTAGGAGGGGCAGCTCAGAAGGGGACAGCCCTGCTCACTTGGCACCATCTTTAACAAACCGTTTCGATGGTAATGCTCTCTGCTCACTCGCCCTTGTTTCAAACTGTTCTCAATCTCTGATTTGCAAACCGAATCTCTGTCAATTTAATTGTGAAAAACTACAGGTCTGAGCACAATGCCATACAAAAAGAAGGTGCTTAAAGATGTTTGCTGAATTAATAATTCACAGACCTTCAGAGAGGGAGCCCGGAGTGTTTCAAACGAAGTGCAGCCACCTCAAGTTCCATCATCACCACTCTGAGATAAAGCGTGCGTTCCCACGGCACAGAAGCCCTGGCTTAAATTCACACGGTATTCCATACTGGATTCAGAAGATCCCTGACTTCTGCTTTCCAAACGCCACACTACAGCCATGCTGTCCCCTTCTACCTTCAAAGTGTCACTGCTGAAAGCTGAGAAAACGCTACAGTAAACGCAGTCCCTTTTACTGCAGAAAGGTTAGTTTAATTACAAATTACAAACCATTCTGCATTTCCACTTGTTTTGCATTTTCCAAACCACAGAACCTTGTATTCAAAATTTATCAAGCCGCATAACATCTCTGGAGACAGGATCAGCATGAAAAGCAAAACAAAACAAAAGTGGAAAACAAGAACCAAGTGTCAGAAGCAGGCTGATGTCACAGACAAGTCTTCTGTGTAGGTGATAAAGCCTCTTCCTAATTTTGTTAAGTTATTAAATGTATTTTCTATAAATCTGCAAGGGAGGAAACTTTCTAACCTGAAAGAAAAAAAAGTTCAGTTCCTGTTGATGAGGTTAGGTCTTTATCTATTTTAACCCATTTTTTATATTAAATTTTTTCCCCAACATCATTAAATAACTTGTATTCTTTGGGTCCTTCCCATTTCCTGACAGGTTTTAAAATTACAGCCTCTTGTCCAAGAGCCATTCCCATCTAGTGCCTGCAGTTTCCACGTGGAGACTCCCCGTCTCCATACCTGTCGTGTGCCCTTCCTGCTTCCAGTGGAAATGAGGGCAAGTGAAGCGGGGCTATTCTGCTAGATGCGCTCCTGGCCGCACCACATAAACAGCCTTGTCTGTGTCACTGTCATTTAATTAATGCTAAGTTCTTGAACCATTTAAAAAGAGGGGGGAGAAAAAGAGAACTTTTTTGTTTTCTCATTGATAATAAATTTCAGTCTCTTACTATCTCTAACAAGCCAGCCAGCACATTAGATGCAGGAAGAGAGATCGAAAAGATAAAAGAAGCAATTAGCTATTGAACAAACTTCATCTCCTGCTTCCCGATGAAGGGGAAAGAAAAAAAAAACAAAAAAACAACTTGGCATTTGCCAGATATTGAGTGTCTAATAATGTTAGCAAGAAAAAACATGTAGGAGAGACTGACTAACAAAGAAATAAACAACACTTACTTTGTTTTCCAGCACAGTAAGCTGGTCGCGAGCGAGATGAGGGTAAAACTCCTTTCCTCAAGGCCCCTGCTTTCGCTTTGGAAGCTGTGTTTACACTCGGGTCCAGGTTTGCTGCAGGACTCCTAAATGCCTGCGCCTCTCGGATGCCCCAAGTTCACAGTTCATCTCAGAGGCTTCATCGAGGACAAGGAATCCCCAGTTCAGACCCAGGCAACCTCTGGGCGCCACGTGGCACCACTGCTGTTGTTACCACACGCACGCCTGGGACACCCACTTGTTACCTCAGGAACCAGGCCACCAGCAGATAACCACTCAGACGAGTGTCCAGAGACGCGAGCCTCTGGCATTCTCAGGTTCAAGGTTGGAAAATGCATAAAGACAGGAACCACACAGTCAGCAGTATTCTGTGCCATTAACTTTCTTGCACTTAAACTTAGCCTTAAGAAAGAGCGGAGGGCACAAAATTAAAAGAGGTATTTTACTGGTGACCGGCATTTGTCCCGTCTCGCTGTCTAAAACTGCATTTAAGAATCCTAGATCACAAGAATTTTCATTTCCTCTGTGGAAACTACAGAGAATCCATTTAAAAAAAAAAAAAAAAAAAGGAAAAAAGTATAATTTTGCTTAAAAATGTAACCCCTTACTAAATCTCATCGGGTTCATTTTTTAAAACCCAAATTTGATGTTTGTTTTGAAAACTTACTTCATCCATGTACTGTTCAGCTCATAAAAACAAACCTTCTTCCAGCAAAATGGGACACTTTGACCTTGTTTACCGCAGTATTTTGAAACCTCTGTCTCGTAACTCCTGACATCACTGGACGTGTATTAGCACCTTCACTGCTGTTGGCTGCACACGCTGCTACCCCGACCTTCTTGAATCGCCCCTGGTTGAACAAATACTTCACACGACAGTAGGGATACTGGTGTTAGCATTAAACCCACAGAACTCACGTGGTCCCTTTTATAAGTGCCACATCTCTCTGATCACTTTTCTAAGAAAACAAAAGCACTGAACATCTGATACTTTTTTAAGTCCCTGCATCCAGACCTCATACAGACTATTTTTTCTTCAGACCCTCTCCCTGCCCAAGAGAAGGGCTTCCTTTCTCACCAATCGCCATACTGGCAAGAATTTCTGCCACAGAGCTTTTCTAATAGAAGATCTTGACCTACTTTCCCCCAATAAAAAATTCCCACAAACTTCCCTAGAGGATAATTTATGTTGGCATATTTTAGAATTTCAGAAAGCATTGTTGCACTTTTAATTTTGATAAAGTCAAGATTTACTCATTTCTTTTTCTCTTGTGGAAATGATTTTGATATTGTATCTGAGTGTTACATTTTTAAAGAAATAATTTTCCCCTGGCAGTCTGACACATTTCCCTTCTCTGTTCCTCAATTCTTATTCTTGATGTAGAAGAATTAAAAAAAAAAAAAAGAGAGAGAAAGAATACTTGTAACATAATTTAACTGTGTAAGTCACCATTAAATTTGAGAGAACATTTCCTATAATCCAACTCTTTAAATAAAACCAAATTCTGGTCTTACAGTGGTGGTGCAATTTTACAGAGAAGTAATTAAAAACTCAAGTTTAACTTATCTGAAACCAACTGATAACATTCTTGTTTCTCTCCTGAAACAACCTGCAAAACAACAAGTCCTCGAACTACAGTCACCAAGAAATAAAGAACACGAAATACATATTTGAGCAATTATGGCCTTTGTTTGTCAGAGAAGAATAAAAAGAAAAAACATCCAGAGTTAATAAAATTAATTAACTCGAGCTAAAGAACTACTAAAAGGACCCTCCGAATATCATGCTGTTACTATGACAACTTCAAAACTGCTTCAAGCAAATATGAGGGATTTTAAGATTCATGATAAAACAAGTGTCATCCAGCCTGTGAAAAATTACTTTCATTTCCATCAGGCAGCAGAAAGGCTAAATGGCTATTTACAACTTTGAAATATCAAATCGTTACCTTGTGAGAGATGCTATACTCTTCATTCAGATTACGAAAAAAAAATAATAAGTAAATGAACAGCTCTCTCAGTAATCGGAACCATTTTGATTTCAGTCCTGCAACTACACCACTCCTACGGTCTATCTAGTTGGTGCTTTATTTTTATAATGAAAGCAAAGTCTGATGCAATCTGAAAGGGAAGGGACAAAAAAAAAAAAAAAAAACTAAACAGTTTCTAGTTTCCAAATACAAATAGGCAAGCACATACTCCAATTTTTTAGGCATCAATAATGAAACAGAAAAAAAAAATAGCATTTTCCCCTTAAAATTCCTGCTCATAGGTAGTTAGACTGATTTACATTTTACATAATCTTGATGGCTCAATCAGGAAGTGAAAATTTTAAGTGCGTGTGTTATGGACGGGAGGAGTCATGTGACCCACAGAGCAAAGAAAATTATGCAGGAGACTAGCACGCTGAGAAAAATAAACTTAACAGGAGTTTAAAAATACCATCTTTGGGATTCACTGAACCATGAATATATTATGGCTTTTAAGAAATAAAAATTCATTTGGAAGCCTTGAAAATAAGCCCTCAGGATGTTTTAAAAAATATTACGAGATCAAAGCAGTGTACTATGAGAAACAAAAGTTTAATTAATAAACAAACTGTTTCTATGAAGATCACATCCACTCAAGGTTTATTTTAAGGGCGATTTTTCATGTTATTTGAAGATCAGGCAATAACACACAATTGCACAATTGTAATCAAACAACACATAGTTGCAGCTACATATAAATACTTGTGCTTTATTTACCATATACTGCTGTGTCTTCCTGGAGTACAAAGAAAAAACTGTTTAGGTTTATCCAGCCTTCGCACAAGTTTTATAGATTTCAAGTGGTCCTATATAGTTCATTTCAGAAAATACATTCTCTAGAGGAAAATGTCAACCCCACAGAATTTTTCATCTGCAGTATTTCACTCACTCTGGAAATCAAAAGATGGGAGATGAATGTTAAAAAAAGCTAATAGGTATAATGGATTGACGGATAGATGACTTTATCATACAAAAACTACTTAAGACATATTAGTCTCCATGCTAGTCTTCAGATATATTAATATAAACATATCTGAAATTCAAAAGGTTTGGCCCATGGTGCTTTGATTCTCAATGCAATTTGTTACTAATACGTTAATAAATAATAATTTATTAACACCAAAAAAACCAATTAACATTGGTTGAGAACAGGTATTTGTATCTTATAACTATGACTTTTATCACTTTAATGCCTCACACTTTTCAAAATGCTTTTCATACTTTTACTTCACCTTTATAAAAAAATTTATCCACGCCTCTGGGCAAGCAGCAGGAAAAGGGCAGTGACAAACATCAATTTCAAGTATTTCTTGATTACGAGGTCATTTTTCTTTAATTCTTAAACACAGGAGGTAGCTAGATGAAAGAAGAAATTATCAGAGAAGACAGAAGATTTTCAGAAGGGAAGCTTGAAGCAGACTAAGAACAGTTAGGAAAGGTAAGAAGGACAAGCCTCCAAGGTGGAGTATTACATGATACTGTGATATTCTCACTAAACTTGGTATCTTACTGGTTGACTCAATCAATAAGGATGAACCAGTTACCAAGAAACGTCCCCCAACAGAGTTGTAGCACAACCCCTAGCTCGGCCACTTGCCAAGACCGTTTAAGTTACCGAGAATAAATCTCAGAGTATATCTCTCAACTCCCTAACTCTACAAAGTGGGAAATCAAAGAAGAGGCTTCCCCGTGTTATACAGATGGCTGACCGACAGCTGAAACTGGATTTCTTTCCTAGGCTAGGGATTTCTTTCACTACGTGCTGTCTTACATCTATAACCTGAGGTCAAGTAAGTCTCCAAAGAGCCATGCCCTGGAAGCTTATCTTAGTTGAGGAAAATTGAAACAGGGCCAAGACTTAAGAGGGGCTCACTCTGGGCTACCTAGTCCCTAACTCATGGGTCCCTGATGACCGCTGCTGTCTCTGTCCCCCGTCCAAGGCTCTGCAAAGCATCATACTGCGTGAGCTGGGAAGAGACAGGGCAGGTTCTGGGCTGAGGGGTAAAGCTTTGGGGATAGAACCCAGTCCCTCTTTTTGGCTCCTCGCTTCTACAGGTATATCACAGCCTTCTCATTTTTTTCCCCGGTGGGAAAATCAAGACACTGAAATACAAAAAAGCACTTGCTTTGGTTCACATCACAGTTTTCCTGGGATTTCGGACAAGCATGAGAACAAGATAATATTCTAGAAAAAACAAAATTAGCCCCCACTTTACAACCTTCATCAGAATTAATTTTGTAGAGACTAGAAGAGTTAAATGCAAAAGCGGGTAAAGTAATTAGAAGAAAATACTTCTAAATTTGAGACAGGAAAAGAAGTCCGAGCTTTATAAAAGCAATGAAAAAAAATAACAAAAGGCAAGGCAATCAAATCCATCTGACAATACTGAAGCATTAAAATCTGTGGCTCCAAAAGCAGCAGGCAAAACAGAAAAGTAAACAAAAAATAACATACTCGCAACAGGGTGATATACTTTATATTATTATAAATGTAAAAGGTATAAGATATTAACAGACTATTCACCTCCAAATATAAAAGGCCAATAAATTTGAAAAAATGTTGAATTTCACTGGCAAATGCCAAGATTTTTTTTCATCAATCAAATTCACAAAGATGGACAACAAAGAGTAAAAGCTGGTGAAGTGAAGTAAGAAAATTATTTCAGGAGATCAACAGTATCTTTTTACAAGTCCTCAAACTGTTTTGACTGATAACAGATCTATAAATACCTCCCGAAGAAACAATCACAGATATACAGAAAGATAACTATACAAGGGCATTCATACAATAACTCACAATAACATACAATTGGATACGACTCAAAATATCCAAAAGTGAAGGGAAGCCAGGTGACTAAATTATAGTAAATTCATATGTTTAAAATATTGGTTTTGGGAGAATACTTTATGACACTGGAAATCACAAAATATGGCGAAAAAGGTGGATATAAAATTGTATATAAATGATACCAATGTTGCTAGGTAAGAACGAAAAGTTAGGAACGGGGTCGGGGAAAGGACAGACAAATGGGAGGAGGGATGGAGAGAAGCTGATCTCAAAAAGAGACTGGAAAAGAATACAATTAAAAAGCTTAAGAAGGAGTTCCCATCATGGCTCAGGGATTAACGAATCTGACTAGGAACCATGAGATGGTGGGTTCAATCCCTGGCCTTGCTCAGTGGGTTAAGGATCCAGCATAGCTGTGAGCTGTGGTGTAGGTTGCAGACGTGGCTCAGATCTGGTGTTGCTGTGGCTGTGGCGTAGGCCTGCAGCTGTAGCTCTGATTCAGCCCCTAGCCTGGGAACCTCCATATGCCGAGGGAACAGCCCTAAAAAGACCAGAAAAAAATAAATAGATAAATAAATAAAAAGCTTAAGAAGGAGTGGGCGGAGAACTTGGATTTTTTTAACTACCTCTTTACAATATTGACACTTTCTGTGAGAAATATTATCTTGATAATTGAAAAAATGTTATTTCACCCAATGAACACCTTATAAATATTCCTCAGGCATATAAAATAATTAAAATATTTACAAAGACCTAATAAGAGAATGCTTATACTTTATTGTTAAGGGCAAAAAAGAAGTGCAAAACAATGGAATAGATAAAAATTCACATTAAAAATACCAGAAGAATATGCATCAAGATAACAGCAGTTGCCTTTAGATTGTGCTATTGGGCATAATATTTTTCCATATTTTACAAGTTTTCTATGATTGTCATATATTGTTTTCATGAGAAAAAAATAAATCGATATCAATGTCACAACCATGGGCTTGATACATCAAGAAGATGGTATTATTAACAGCTAAATTTAAACATACAGAATGTCAAGAGCCACAAAAATCTGCCCTAGCACCAAGGTGTTTTCTTAAATATTATTTAGGAACCACTGATATGTCTTCAGAAAATACCAGGAATTGGTAGGTATGTAAGAGGTGGGAATAAGTAAAATTTCTTAGCTGCCAAGCTGTTTTCTGCACATGGCAGCAGCTCTGTGAGGGCCACACCGAAGCATGAGAATCTTGAGAGTAGGAAGTTCATTATTAGGAAAACGGTGAAGAAGGTTGATGGGGGGTGGTATGGCCAAAAGAGGAATTTAATTAAGAGTCCATGAAATCAACAGCAGCATCAAGAGGGAAGATTCAAGAAATCATCAGAGCCAAAATAATTAAAAGAAGGGTCTCAATAAGTTATTTGTATACCTATGTTCACAGCAGCATTATTAAAACAGCTAAAAGGTAGAAACAACCCAAATGCCCACTGATAGATGAATGGATAAACAAAATGTGATCTATACATACAACACAGCCTGTCATCCAGCCTTAAAAAGGAAGGAAATTCTGACACGTGCTAAAACATGGGCAAATCTTGAGGACGTCATGCTAAGTGAAATGAGCCAGTCGCAAAAAGGCAAACACTCTATGAGTCCCTTTATATGAGGTTCCTAGAGAAGTCGAATTCAGAGACAGAAAGAACTGTGCCTGCCAGGGGGTGAGGGTAGTGATGAATGGTGAGTTCAGTGTTTAACTGGCATGTAATTTCAGTTTTACAAGACAAAAGATTTCTGGAGATGGATGATGGTGATGGCTATTCAATAATGTGGATGCACTTAATGCCACTGGGTTGTACACCTAAAAATGCTTCGGATCATACATTTTTACACTATACGTATTTTATCACAATCTAAAAGTGCGTGTGTTACATCATTAAAAAATAAAGATAGAATGGAATAAAGAAAGAAGTCACTGGAGTTGCAAGTTCTGAAGAAGGCTTCTGATATGGCAGGAAAGAAAGTTTAAAGCATGTCAAGGGTGCAGGCATCAAAATAAAATAGACCTTATTTCTGATACTAGATTCTTTAAATATAATTATAGAAGTCAGCTCTGAAACACGGAAGATCAAAAGTGAAAATAAGAAGGGATATTATGTTGAACTTGAAGAGAACATGCCAGACCTCTCTGTGGTTCTTTAGACCCTCTCATTAGAGCCAGCTCGAAAAATTCCCCAGGACTAGGAAAGAACCTGCAAGCCCGAGCGACAAGATGATGTTTTCCCATCAGCTAACAGGAAAAAACACGACTATGAGGGAAGACTGAGTGCCCCAAAAACGTACCCTATCCTTACCACACACTTTATCAGAGACCTGAAGAATTCTGGAGCTGGACGAAGGTCTCAGGGAGAGCTGGTCCAGGGACACAGACACAGAGGGCTTGCCCAGGCTCACTCAGGAAGGCTGGATCTAAAGACAAACCCCTGGAGCACAGTTAGGTTTGGTTTGTCATATTCTATTTTTTGATAGGTATGTTTTACATATACATATATATATATTTTTTTTTCTTTCTCTTTTTCTTTTAGGGCCGCTCCTGCGGCATATGGAGATTCCCAGGCTAGGGGTCTAACTGGAGCTACAGCTGTCACAGCCACAGCAGCTAGATCCGAGCCATGTCTGTGACCTACACCACAGCTCACGGCAACACCGGATCTTTAACCCACCGAGCAAGGCCAGGGATTGAACCAGCAACCTCATGGTTCCTAGTTGGATTTGTTTCTGCTGCGCCACGACGGAAACTCCGTAATAGGTACATTTTATATTTTAAAGGCAGCTTATTAGAGGTCAGAAGCATAGCATAATTGAAATAGTCTTTATACAAGTCATTTGATTGATGAATTCCATTCAAGAATATTTGCTGAATGTAAAGTACATACAGTATACTATATACTAGGCACTGGGTTGGGCACTGAATGGTACAGAGGATGCCATCGTCCCTCCATCAAAACCAAAGGTGGGAGTAGCTAGTGTTGGGAGACATGAACAGGTGAGAGGGGGAAGGCTGGGAGGGCTGGCAGGGGTATGAGGCCCATGATAGAAACCTTGCAGGTGGAAGAGAGTGATACCCAGTTGGGATTTTCATTACGTCCTGCTTTGCGGAGTAGGAAATAACCCTCTTCTGCATCTCCCCGTGAATTCTAGTGTTCGACGACTTATTTATGGGTAGAGTCAGAACACATACTCTACAGGGGCCCAATCAGGTTGAGTACAGGATATCATGAAAATGGGTAAGAGTGTAAGCAGAGGATGGCAGATAAGGATGCTCTTAGAAGCATCACTCTGGATGCATCAGGAGAATGGCAGGGGGAGGGACACCAAGAGCAAGGAGAGGGAGGCTAAAATACCATAATTTAGGTAAAGGTGATGGTAACCAAGAAGGACTCACTGGAGACAGAGTAGATGGGTTTCAGAATGGTCCATATGTGGACTTTTGACCAGATTTTTTTTTTTTTTTCTGGATTTGGAAGATGAGGAGAGAGAAGGCTCAGTAAGTCACAAGTTTCAAGCTTGGGTAACTTGGATCAGTGTGGAATCTGTTGGCTCTGAGACACTAGCAAGATAGCAAAGTGAGAATGTCTAGTTGGCCTCTGACTACAAAGCATGAAGCTTAGAGATGGAGAGAAGGAACCTGCAAAGGGCAAGGAGGAGAAAAAGCCAGAGGGGCAGGGTGGGGTCTTGGAAGCCAGAGAGGAGAGGACATCAAACATTATCACCGCTGACAGGTCACAGGAGATACGAATCCAAATCTATCTAACGAACACGGCAATAGAAGGATGGCAAGGCAACTACCAGCTCTGGCCAGAGCACTATCGGCTTGGTCACAGGAGCAAAAGCCAGACTGGAGCAGCCTGAGAAGGAGCGGGGGTGAGGAAATGGAGGTAGAAAATTCACACAATTCTTCCAAGAAGTCTGGCCCTGGCAGGAGAAGTAAATGGAGCAATAACAGAAAGGGAAGGCGAGATTGAAAGCCAGTTTTGTTTTTATTTTTATTTTATTTTTTTTTTTGGCTTCTCAGGGCCAGGCCTGTGACACATGGAAGTTCCCAGGCGAGGGGCTGAATCAGAGCTGCAGCTGCCGGCCTACACCACAGCTGCAGCAAGGCCAGATCTGAGCCACATCTGTGCTACACTATAGCTCATGGCAACGCCAGATCCTTAACCCACTGCGTGAGGCCAGAGATCGAACACGTGTCCTCATGGATACTAGTTGCATTTGTTACCACTGAGCTACAACAGGAACTCCCGGTTTTGTTTTTAACTTGTAAGACTTGAGTAGGTTTACATGCTCGCAAGAGAGAGTCAATGGCGAATGGCAGGTAATGGGCAGAGAAAGAAAGTCTCTGAGGAGGTGAGAGGGGATGGGGTCCAGGGTCTCAGATGGGGGAAAGGATCCTTCCCACTGGAACAGGAGGCCAGGAAAACAAGGCAGGTGCAGGTAAGTGTTGACTCGGGCCAGAACCCGAGTGAGCTCACTTCTGGGGGTCTGTCTGCTCTGTGCACAGGCGGGGTGGCAGCTACAGAGACTGAGAAGTGAAAACCGAGGGGCGGGTGTGGAGCTTCTGGGAGGTGACAGAGGCCTGGGACAGGAGGGAGCAGGGCGCTCGGCGGGACATCACCTCCCAGATGGCAAATCCTGACAGCTACGTGCCAGTGCTCTATGTCCCTGCAGCATTTGCCGAACAGCACTGAGAACATAAACAAAAAGCCGATTACAGGAGCGACTACATGAGCCGACCTCACGAGAAGTCCGTCCTCAACAGAGTAAGATCAAGTAAGTCAGCTGCAATCACACCACTCTTCCTTGGGCCTTAACCACACACAGGACAGCAAAGACAGGTGCTGCCCACGGAGGATGATGGCTGCTCTGTGACCACGTGTGGAAAGCTCACACTTCATCCATATTCAAACTCAGCTTGTACATGTAACCAAAACATCATATTTCAACACCATTAATAGCGCATTAACAACCTTCGTGGTGGGTCGGAGCTGGATTCTGCTTTGCGGCACACGGACTGCAGCGAGGGTCGGACACACCCCTCCTTTCAGTCGTGCAGGGAAGCACAGGTGGGAAAACCGTCCTGGCATGGTCACTTCTCCCAGACTCTGCTCTAGTTCCTGCTCTGGCCAGGAAATTGCTAGAGAAAGCAAAAACAAGGGCCAGGAGCTGAGCACAACGGTACAAGTCCAAACACAGGTTAGGGGAGATGGTATTTCAAGTGAGCAACTGTTGTGTTTTACTTGAGCTCAGAGCAAAGTAGGAGGAGAGGAAGATTCGACCTCAAAGAGTCTCTTTCCTTGTAAAGTCTTTCTGTAGCAACGAAAATAATTCTAGTAATTAATATGAAGCACTTCTTGTATTTTCAGGGAATACACCTCCTAAGGAGCTCAAAAAAACAAAACAAAAACAACTTTAATTCTGCCTCCCTTGGGGAGAGAGTGGAAACTAACAGTAAAACAGGACCAGCTCAACCAACTGGGGAGTCAGCTACAAACAGTGAGATATTTGAATCATAGGACAGTGATGGATTTCTGCTTTTTAGTTTCTTCTTTTTAAAAAGATTTCCTTTTCCTGTGTGCTTTTATTATGAAAGTAGTACCACTACTGGCCTACAGTCCCCTGGTGCTCACTCTGACCCAGGCCCAGCTCTCAGCCTCCTGCCTCCTCTGAACCTGAAGAGAAGCACAGAGGCCGGTGCTCGTGGGGACTAGCAGAGCTTGCATCCCAACCCACCTCATCCAAGGTCAGAGTTCTGCGCTTAACACTTCCCTGCAAGGCTGCACCAGGAAAACACGAATTCTAAAACTCAGAAGTTTAGGATGTCAAAGAGAGGCAATTGCCTTTTATTCTATCCCTCTAACAGAATAATCTTGGTGTTTTTTCTCACGCTATTCCTCCTTCGGTTTTCAAATCAAGGACTCTTAAAAGAAGATGATTCTTAGTTATATTCAAGTAAAAATGCTAAGTAAAACTGTTTACAAAAAACTTTCCAAGTTGAGATTCTATTCATAGACAAGACTTGCTTTTAAAGGCAGTAAACCTATTTCTGCATACAATACATGCAAGTTAGTAAAACAAGTTTTCTTCACAAGTTTCTTTACATTACAAAAAAATATTAAGAGTAGTATTTTTTTGGTGGAGCCCACGCTTAATTATAATGAGTTCCAAATCAGTCATTTTGAATCCATGCGTATCCAAGTTTCCAAATAAGAAAACCTAAGTTGAAATACAGTTCTCTTTGAAGCTGCCTGCAGGCTGAGGTCAGATCACACAAATCTGATGGTACGTTTCTGTGGAGATAAGAACCTGACATTTAATGTGGGAATTCTGAAACTACTAGAGGCCTCAGCTAGGTTAGCTTTATAAAACAAGCAAAAAACAGTCCCCACAGAGTTTGTTAGTGACTTTTGACACAAATGTTTCATGATATGTAAGTTCAAGACCGCCAGTCACTTGAGGCTTATTAAGGTTGACCAGTGTGAAGTGTTATTTCCAGACTTAAGTGCATGACCCATGTGGTCCATACATTCTTTAGGGTTCCCTTGAGATAGACCCATACATATGTGGTTAACTGATTTTCGATAAAGGTGCCAAAGCAATTCAATGACGAAGGAAAAATCTTTTCAACAAATTATGCTGGGACAACTGGGAAAACATGTGCAAAAAAAGAAAAAAATGAGTTTTAACCTCTAAATTACCCAATAGACAAAAATTAATCTGAGATGGATCACGGACCAGAGCATAAAAGCTGAAACTGTAAGGCTTTCTAAAAGAAAACACAAGGGAGTTCCCTGGTGGCTCAGTGGGTTAAGGGTCTGGCACTGTCCCTTCTGCAGCTCAAGTCACTGTTATAGTGACAGTTGGATCCCTGGCCTAGGAATTTCCATGCACTGTGGGTGAGGCCCCTAAATAAATAAATAAATTAAAAGAAAAAAGGAAAAAAAAAACACAGAAGGTATCTTTACAATCTTGAGAAAGCAGATTATTTAGGAAAAGGACTGATAATATATGGGGAAATTCTGACTAATTAGGTTAATTAAAAATTAAAACTTTCTGCTCATCAAAAGACATTTTTACAAAAGTGAAAATTAAGACAGCTTGGGAGAATATACTTGCATTAAGAGATTCTGACAAAATACACTGTATGCAGATGACATGATACTATACATAGAAAACCCTAAGGACTCAACCCCAAAACTACTTGAACTGATTAATAAATTCAGCAAAGTAGCAGGATATAAGATTAACATTCAGAAGCCAGTTGCATTTCTGTATACCAGCAATGAAATATTAGAAAAGGAATACAAAAATACGATACCTTTTAAAATTGCACCTCACAAAATCAAATACCTCGGAATACACCTGACCAAGGAGGTAAAGGACCTATATGCCGAGAACTATAAAACTTTAATCAAAGAAATCAAAGAAGATGTAAAGAAATGGAAAGATATTCCATGTTCCTGGATTGGAAAAATCAATATTGTAAAAATGGCCATCCTACCCAAAGCAATCTACAGATTCAATGCAATCCCTATCAAATTACCCATGACATTTTTCACAGAACTAGAACAAACAATCCAAACATTTATGTGGAACCACAAAAGACCCAGAATCGCCAAAGCAATCCTGAGAAACAAAAACCAAGCAGGAGGCATAAGTCTCCCAGACTTCAAGAAATACTACAAATGTATACATGTAAGGATAACCTGACCCCCTTGCTGTACAGTGGGAAAATTAAAAAAAAAAAAAAAAAAAAAAAAAAAAACTACAAAGCCACAGTCATCAAAACAGTGTGGTACTGGTATCAAAACAGACAGACAGACCAATGGAACAGAATAGAGAATCCGGAAATAAACCCTGACACCTATGGTCAATTAATCTTTGACAAGGGAGGCAAGAACATAAAATGGGAAAAAGAAAGTCTATTCAGCAAGCATTGCTGGGAAACCCGGACAGCTGCATGCAAAGCAAAGAAACTAGAACACACCCTCACACCATGCACAAAAATAAACTCCAAATGGCTGAAAGACTTAAATATACGACAGGACACCATCAAACTCCTAGAAGAAAACATAGGCAAAACACTCTCTGACATCAACCTCATGAATATTTTCTCAGGTCAGTCTCCCAAAGCAATAGAAATTAGAGCAAAAATAAACCCATGGGACCTCATCAAACTGAAAAGCTTTTGCACAGCAAAGGAAACCCAAAAGGAAACAAAAAGACAACTTACAGAATGGGAGAAAACAGTTTCAAATGATGCAACTGTCAAGGGCTTAATCTCTAGAATATATAAACAACTTATACAACCCAACAGCAAAAAAACCAATCACCCAATGGAAAAATGGGCAAAGACCTGAATAGACATTTCTCCAAAGAAGATACACAGATGGCCAGCAAACACATGAGAAAATGCTCAACATCACTGATTACAAGAGAAATGCAAATCAAAACTACCATGAGATACCACCTCACACCAGTCAGAATGGCCATCATTAATAAATCCACAAATAACAAGCGTTGGAGGGGGTGTGGAGAAAAAGGAACCCTCCTGCACTGTTGGTGGGAATGTAAACTGGTACAGCCACTATGGAGAACAGTTTGGAGATACCTTAGAAATCTATACATAGAACTTCCATATGACCCCACAATCCCACTCTTGGGCATCTACCCGGACAAAACTCTACTTAAAAGAGACACATGCACCCGCATGTTCATTGCAGCACTATTCACAATAGCCAGGACATGGAAACAACCCAAATGTCCATCAACAGATGATTGGATTCGGAAGATGTGGTATATACACACAATGGAATACTACTCAGCCATAAAAAAGAATGACATCATGCCATTTGCAGCAACATGGATGGAACTGGAGAATCTCATCCTGAGTGAAATGAGCCAGAAAGACAAAGGCAAATACCATATGATATCACTTATAACTGGAATCTAATATCCAGCACAAATGAACATCTCCTCAGAAAAGAAAATCATGGACTTGGAGAAGAGACTTGTGGCTGCCTGATGGGAGGGGGAGGGAGTGGGAGGGATCGGGAGCTTGGGCTTATCAGACACAACTTAGAATAGATTTACAAGGAGATCCTGCTGAATAGCATTGAGAACTTTGTCTAGATACTCATGTTGCAACAGAACAAAGGGTGGGGGGAAAAATGTAATTGTAATGTATACATGTAAGGATAGCCTGACCCCCTTGCTGTACAGTGGGAAAATAAAAAAAATTATATAAAAAATATATAAGAGATTCTGACAAAATAATTTTATTGAGTGTACACAGATTAAAAAAAACTCCTACCTATCAATAATAATAAGACAAATAATCCAATTTTTAAATGGCCAAGAGAAAATATAAACAGATAAAAGGTTGAACAGATAATTTGAAAAGGAAAGTACACAAATGACCAATGAGAACATGTAAGTCACTAAGGAAATGGAAATGGAAATTAAAAATCACAAAGAGATTACTACTTCCTATCCAATAAAATGGTTAAAATTAGAAACACCAACAATATACAATTGTTAAGGATGAACTGGAGCACCTGGAACTCCCATCCACTGCGGGATGGAGTATGAAATGGTATAACTATTTGGAAAATTGCTTGGAAGTTTCTTACAAAGGTAAACATATGCCTACTGTATGGTCCAGCAAGTAGGCCTAAATCCAAAAAGGAATGAGAGTGAGAGAGAACTCATTCACAATAGCTGAATACTTGTAACAATCAAAAAGGTGAAAATAATCCAAATGTCTGTCACCAGGAAAATAAATCAAAGGGTTGGATCTATTCGCACAACAGAAAACTACCTAGCAAGAGGGAAGAGTGAACAATGATATATATGAAAACATAAAACCGTGTGTCAAGGAAGTCACACATGAGAAAGTACACACTCTGTAATCCCATTTAGATGAACTTCAACAACAAGGGAAAACGTAGTCTATAGCGAGAGACATCAGAAAGAGTCTGCCAGTGCCAACGGGGGTGGTGGCTGATTGGAGGGGACCTGAGGGAACCTAGGAGAAGAAACGCTCTGGGTGTTAGCCAGCGTTTCGGGATGTGTGTATACTTAACATCACAGCTTTTCCCCAGGGCTGTCTCATTTCTCTGAGACCACCCAGACGTGGTATTTCCTCCAGATAAAACTTGTTGGTTTTTCTCTCATCCAACAGTGGCAGTCAACTGATATGCCAGGGCCTGGAACCAGAGGGGGAGTCCTCTAAATTCTGAGTCATTGTGTCCTTTTTAAGCCCATCATTATCCAGTAGACAACTGACAAGCCACACAACACATTCCTTATCTCCAGCAGGTTATGGGGAACAGATGGGAGCAAGAAGGGCATCTGGAACAGGCTGATGATACTCATCTGGCCAGTGCCAAAAATAGGATTACTCAGAGCTCAGGACTTTTCAGCTCCCTCCACATCTGCTTCCAGGGGCGTGGGCTCAGAAGGCCTGCTCTTTGATCTAGAACTGTCCAGAAGGCTCTAAGCTGGTAAACGATTTACAGAATACAGAGGTAGCTCTGATACCAGAGGATCCATACTATGCTCAATTACCTCTAAGCCCTTAAATAAAGAATAAAGAATATGCGATAGTGCTACTTTGCAAATTCTAGAGATAGATTTGGAGCTCCCAGTATTATACTAGAGATCAGGGTAGGCCCAAGAAGATTCTGGGTTAGGTTCGATCATGTTGGGACGGCTGGCCCAATCTATGGAAAACCTCCAGGGGGGAGCTCCAGGGATTCTTCACAGGGAAACAGCCACTTTTTCCAAGTAAAATGAGGAATTATAAGATCGGAAACATCAATTCGGAGTTTCTTCTGAGATACAAATGGATACCACTTGTGTGAGGGAAGTTAAACAACTAATTAGTTAGCATCTAATTTTTCCCATCTTCATGGGGTCTACCATACATTTTCAGGAACTACACGACAAATACGAGAAAGGGATGATCAATAAGAATTTGGAGCTTTTTTCACAAGGGAAATGGGAAGGGAGAATAAGAGATGCTTCTTACAAGAAAAGGGAGAAGAAGTATGAGACTCTATCCCCTAAGGAATAAACGTTATAGAAATGAAGGCAAAGGAAACACTTTCAGAAACTCTTACGCCGAAGGGTAGACAAAAAATTAAACAGTAAGCACATGCACATTCATACTCGTATTGAAGATGAGGAACAACCACTACTTCTACAATTTTTCTCAAATGACTAAGTTGGATGTTTTACAAGATGCACTGTTTCTTCTGGCAACAAAGCCAGAAGAGTGTCTTAGGGCGCTCTATGACGAATGACTACAGCTTCCATAGCTGTGAAGCACATCTTTGTATAATCACATCATCTCATTGCTTCTTCCCAGTCAAGTTATTTTGAGGATCAATCTCCAAGACCCAAGACCCACTGCAATTACTGTGCCCGCATCTAAACTTTTCCCTGGCTAAATGCATTTTTGATTTAACTCTTCAGATATGCCTTGGATAAATCAACAAATGAAAGGCCTTCTCATGTATTTTGGACTGAATGTTTGTGTTCCCCCAAATTCATATCTTGAAATCTTTTTTTTTTTTTTTGGTCTTTTTAGGGCCGTACTGCAGCATATGGAGGTTCCCGTGCTAGGGGTCGAATGAGAGCTGTAGCTGCCAGCCTACACCACAGCCACAGCAAGGTGAGATCCAAGCCTCATCTGTGACCTACACCACAGATCACAGCAATGCCAGATCCTTAACCCAACGAGCAAGGCCAGGGACTGAACCTGCATCCTCATGGATACTAGTCAGACTCATTTCTGCTAAGCCATGAGGGAAACTCCTGAAATCTTACTTTGATGGTATTGGGAGGTGGGGCTTCTGTGAGGTGATTAGTCATGAAGGTGGTGGCATCATGGATGAGATTAAAGCTCTTATAAAAGAGACCCTAAAGAGCTCTTTCACCCCTTTCGCCACATGAGGACACAGCGAGAAGACAACTCCCTATAAACTAGCCTCCAGAACAGTGAGGAATAAACTTCTGTTGTTTTTAAGCCACCCCGTCTATGGTACTTCAGCAGCCTGAACTAAGACACCATTTCAAAATGGTGGTCAGGGCATATGAAAGATCCCATCACAGTTATAAAAAAGTATACATACCTACCACAATTCAAAGACTATCATGGGCCTGAGAGGTTTCAACAAATATCTGAAGCTGTAAAAGGATGAGGAAATACTAGCTGACAGAGCTTACAGCCTCAGAGGGAGAGCTGCTGCTGAAGAGGGCGATAAGTGACTTACCCAGGGAAAGAGGCTCCAGACTCAGAAAAAGCAAGTACATACAATATGGGCCAGAAAGGACAACACGAGTGGAAAGGAGAAGATTAACTGAAAAGTCTGAGTATCAACAACTGTTACTTCCATGCCTAAGTCCTATCTTTATAAGAAACAACAAACCTTATAGGACCCCAGGCAAAAACAAAAACTTTAAAAAGGGAAATGATTCTCTTAAGAAATTAAACAAAATGTCTGGGAGAACTAAACAGCTAGTGCATCTGTTAGTCTGAGAACCCCAAAGTCAAGCCCTCCTCACTCTGATACTTAGCAAGTCTCCAACACGAGGGCTGGCTCTGTGCCACCAGAAGGAGGCTACCGGTGGCAATACGCAGCCACACATACAGAGTGCCACATCATCTTTATATGAATGAACAGTTAAGGATAAAGATCCATTTAAAGAAACCCTGCAGTGTGAAAGTGGAAAACCAAAATAAACAATTAAAAGACCCTGGAAGAAACAGAAAATTCAAAGGAATAAAGCTATTTCATTGAGAACCCCCAAGACAACCTTTATTAGTGCTCCTAAAAAATATTTGATAATTACACCCACATAAGAACAACAACAGGAGTTCCCATCATGGTTTGGTGGAAAAAAATCTAACTAGCATCCATGAGGATGCAGGTTCGATCCCTGGCATCTCTCAGTGGGTTAAGGATCCAGCACTGCCGTGAGCTGTGGTGTAGGTTGCAGATGTGGCTCGGATCCTAAGTTGCCGCGGCTGTGGCCGGCAGCCATAGCGCCAGTTTGACTCCTCGCCTGGGAACCTCCATATGCCGTGGGTGGGGCCCTAAAAAGACAACAACCAAAAAAAGAACAACGACCATCAAGAAAAGGTGCTCTGGAATTAAAAATGTGGCCCCAGACCCCAAGGGTCAGTGAATACCACGTGTGTGCGCCTGGGTACTCTGACCTCAAAGCTACGACTCTGATGACGTCATCCTGTGGCACAGACAATCCCTTACCTAAGATGTGGTATATTTATAGCACAGTCAGAAATTCAAAACAGCACACATAGAACATGCTCATGGGAGGGAGACAGAGACATGAAGCCCCATTGTTCAAGAAAATCTGAGCCTGTTTTTAACTCCTCTACTAGCTTACAGGATGATCTGTAAGCTTCTCTCCATTCCTTGTCTGTCCTTTCCTACAGGACAGGAGAAAACAAAGGTCGTGTGTGTAGAGTGACACAATGAAGACTCCTGGAAAGTATTAATAAGAGCTGGCTTGGTGGGAAGACTTCAAGACACTAAGACATGTTAATGAAGTACATGTGAAATCTTCCCCGGAGAACTTCACCTACAAGATAAACGCCCCTCCCATCTGAGTGATTTGCATACTGTCCTCCCCGTAACTAGAAAGAGGAATGGGATCATTGGTTCAAAACCCCACTACTCTGAAAGCCTTCTTTTTATAACCAAAAAATTCCATAATGCCCTATTTATTATTCTGAAATAAAATTCATTGATAAATATTAACTCGTATACATTTTATTTTATTTTATTTTACTTTACTTTTGTCTTTTTGCCTTTTCTAGGGCCGAACCCGCGGCATATGGAGGTTCCCAGGCCAGGGGTCGAATCAGAGCTGTAGCTGCTGGTCTATGCCAGAGCCACAGCAATGCGGGATCCGAGCCGCGTCTGTAACCTACACCACAGCTCATGGCAATGTCAGATCCTTAACCCACTGAGCAAGGCCAGGGATCAAACCCACAACCTCATGGTTTTTAGTCGGATTCATTAACCACTGAGCCACAGTGGGAACTCCCATATTGTTTTTAAAACATCAATATAATACTCTATGTGTAATGTAAAGGAGAACCTAAAAAGAAAAACAATTTTTAATAATATTTCAATATGTAAACAATTTTCAGGTCCAATTAACTGTGTAATGAAATAGATGCATATTGTTTACTTATATAAAGAATAAACTTGAATTAAGAGAAGTCAAATCAGAAGAGTCCCATATTAAAAGCACAGGAAAACAAAAGAAAGGAATAGGCGGACAACAGAAATGAAAGTGAATATATTCTGTGTATATTAAAAGTATGAAAACATTTGTGTTTTTATATAAAACGGGCTTAAGCCTAGGCTCAGATAATTATAAACTAATTTTTCACTGCGTGAATATCCAACAGGATAGCTGAAACTCATGTGGGAGACGGGTCAACACTTTCTGTCTTTTCCACTGTGAGACATTTAAAATCTGATTCCCATCCATCCAATGCCCTACCACTGCAGGATCCAACAGGGTCCCAGATTTCTACTATGCCCTCTAGGGGGCGGCACTGCTCCCATGAAAACCCCTGGTTGATGACCTATGGGCGTTTCCTTCTAGCCTTCAGTCTATCACAGAGAAGCAAATCCTGAAGACAAATTCAGCAACATCCCTGAGAAAAATACTGATTCAACATGGCAAATGACTATAAAAAATGAATTGAGACGTACGTCATTAACTATAGCCATATTCAACATTATTTCCACTTTCTGAATTCAAGAGGATTGGTTACTCCATATAGACATGGAGTGAAAAGCTATAGTTCTGTGTCATTTATTTAGATAGCACAAAGTGATTCTGAGTTTAGAATTTTTCTTCTCAACTAGTTAATTAATGATGAAAAGGGAATTTTTCACAGAGCTCTACAACTCTCATTTCCTCAAAACAAGAATTAATGCATTCTTTCATATGTGGTCATTACAGGAAGGGGGGGGGAGCCATTTACTGTAAATGCCTTTCTGATGCAATTCTACCACCTCTTTCAAAGAGGGAATTCATCCAAGAAGCCTTAGTCACTTCTTCAAGAAAAATGCCACTGCACTGAACATACACAGGCGGAATCCCCTGCCCGAGGAGAGGAGCAGAGCTGGTCTCACCAGGAGAAAACAGGGAGGAGTGGCAGGGGGAGAGATCGCACAGCTTCTTCCTCAGAACAGATGTCTCAAAATGTGGCCTTTATACAGGAAAAGTCTGACACATCTATAACATCACTGCTTTGTAAATCAGATGCAAACACCAATTTTCCCCACCCAACTTTTAAGGCCCTTCTTCCCCAAAAAAATATGAGACTTCTGTTCTGAACCAGGAACCTATGTATAATTAGTATCTGAGCAACTATAGTTATTTCATTTTAAAAACTTCACACACAGAAGGAAAAATGAAATCCTATACTTAAATATTTGAAAATGAAATTACATTTTGAAGCGGGTGAATTTCACAGTAAAGAGATGATGACATACAGTGTAATACTACAAAGCAATTCAGAGGAAAAAGAAACTTAAGACAAATAGTTCTGAGCTCTTTACAAACAGAGGACTAATTTTTCTAAAATCTGAAACCCACCCCAAGGGAAAAGAGGGAACTATTTCTCCAATTAATCCTTACCTGGATTTCCACTGATTCTTTTAACAGCCAGATGTACCCTCTTGCTTCTATGGAGGAGTCAATGTAAAGCCCAAAGCCCAGAAGTCACCCGATCAAGACCGTTTGCTGCTGGAGCCCAAAATCCCCTTGATGAATAAAACTGCACATCGTAATATACACGTTCTGAGCAAGCTATTGGTTAAATGAAGGCAATGCGTGTGGAAGTCTGATTTGCCACCTTCGGGGCATGCCTCTCATATCCCATCTCAGAAAGACGAAAGACACACCACATCTGAGTGAGTCAAAACTAGACAGGGTTCATTTCTTCTGCAGCATTCTCCCCAACACTACGGAAACCACAGGAAGGACCAACCACAGCGAGATAGGACTCCCTCAGCAGGCAAAGTCAATGAAGAATTATGTCGACACTGCAATTCACAAATAAATCTCAGGCCACTGCCAGAGTTTTCTGTGTTATGTGACTGCTTAAGAGTTATATATAAGGACAAGCATGGGACACATATCTTCAAGCCAAGAATTCTGAGCCATGGTTTAGGGGTGCAGAATTAACAAGGAGTGGTAACAATTCTCCAAAGAAGTTTTAATCTTTAGGCTACACTGATGATCTACCAAGAAAAATGGAGCAATGGTGTAACTGATCTTCTTGGAATGAGGGGTTTTCAACATGCAGTTCTTGGACCATGTGCACCAGGGTGACCTAAGGTTGACTCAAGAGTATCTGAAGTGGAGCCCGGGAATCTGCAGGTTATTCTTAAATCCTTTCAAGCTGGAGGACGGTGCTTCCTGCCAGCAGAATGAACAGCTGATTATAGCTGCTACCATCTTCCCTGCTCCTCATTCAGTTATCTTGTCCCGTACTCCCGCTGAAATCAGGAGCAGTAAGGACATGAAAGCCACCTCAGTCCAGAGGCTTTCATTCCAGGGGAAAGGAGAGCCTGCCTGGGTTCGCCTGGCCTCTCCTCCACACCCAGCTCTCCATCTCCACTGAGACACAAGCTCAGGCTACAGTCCTTGAGGCTGAATGTGAACATAACATCCAAAGATGCTCCCCCTGGAAAACAAAAAGACGCTGCTAAGAACAAGAGGAGGAAAATGAGGAGAGAGGAAACTCATGTTTACTGACGACTCACAATGTTGCAGGCACCACATCAAGAACTTTATAGACAATTTTCGTTGTCATAGAAGTCTCACCAAAAACCCCAAAACCAAAACAAAAATCCCTTCTTCAGAAGAGTATGAACATACAAACTTGGAGTCTCTGTAGAGAACGCACTGCTGGTAGGGCCCTGCCGGCAATGCATTCCTCCACGCAAGACTTCCCTCAGCCACATGTGCTCAGCTCCACCCCCATTATCCTCTAAACATAAAGGGGTTTTTAAAAGGAAACTAAGAAACACTGTCAGAAATGTACTTAAAATGATATCACCTTTCCATATTTCTAGTTCTTGGTTCCTTATTTATCCAACGTAAGATCGTGTAAACTTTCAGAAAGTTCAGAGTCCTTTTCCCCCCATCCATTCTACATTTAACTTGTCGATTCACTGCAGTCCAAAGTGCTGAGCAGGGAGGGGGGGAGCCCCATCGTTATAATATGTACAGAAAAATGTTATTTGAACATCACCAATGAGTATGAGAATTATGTTTACTTTAATAAAAGAGGTTTTACTTGTTTATCCAACATGCACAGACTTTCTAAGAAAACATTCTGGCGGAGGCAGCCCAACTTGGAGAGCAGCAGGTTGATGAACAAGCCCTTCCAAGTGCTCTCCCCTCTGTGTCTCAGGAGGACGCTGCTCTCTGACATCCTAACATAGTCACAGGAAGCTGACTTTCTATCTTTAACTTTTCATTGTTAGCCGACCCAGTGTGTTTGGTGTTCCAACTATTTTGCCTAATAGGTAAAATCTGCATCTGTTAGGGCAGCGGTTCTCTTATGCCCCCAAATGAAATCTTAGGTGAAAACCTAACACAGGCACAAGATGAAAGCAGAGCAGCCTCGCTGATGTGGTGGGCTAGAGGATACAAAGCCCTCCAGAATAGGGCCTGCTGACTCATCTCATCCCTCAGTGTGGCTATGAGGCAACACTGCCAAACCCTCAGGGCTCTATTTTATCTTTTCTTAGACCTTGATGGTTTTTTTAAATTTACACTTTATCACTTTATTTTATGCATGCCTTTGTGTCTCAAAGTTGAACATATACAAAAATTGTTAAAAGCCATGTCAGATCCTATTTCAAGCGCTACTTACTACATTAAATTTAGGAATTCTGTTACATATTTGACTCCTGTGGATCCTAACAGAAAAATTACAATCTCTATTTGTATCTTTAGCAACAATACTCTGAGCATATTTGCAAGTTCAAGATCATTTTATAAACATAAAATTGTGTCGATAATGTATCTTAAATGAAGGAGAACATCTTTGATGTACAAGACCCCTCACCATGATTTCACTTCTACCAGTAGCCTTTAGCTTACTACCTGTGGTACAGTAAGTTTCAGATGATATACTAAAACTCAAGCAAAAAATATTACCATGAGATTAAAAATGAGAAATGAATTTAAAGTGTTGTTAGGTAACCATTATCTTAAGAGGTATAATACCAGATTAGCAGAGAGAACAAAGCCTGAAATGACTTCCTGAGGACCCAATACTTCCAAAATTCTAATAGGAAAATGTAAGAGCCTTTTCCTTTTAAACATTTTCTAACTGCAATTTCCCAGGCTTTAAAAAGTTAATGTGTTTCTTCAGCCAAAGCCATCACATTTCAAGTGTACACGTGAGAAAGTGGCCAGAGTGAAGGGGTTGACCTGAGTCACGTGGGACCAAGAACTTGAATCAGGGAAAAGTCCCAACGTTCAGCATTCAACGGTCCCTCAGAATAAACACAGTGTTGAAAAGTAGTGAACTTTATGTATAAGAGAGTGTCCTAAACACATACACGGAAGTGATAAAAATGATCTGTTATTTCAAAACCCATGCTTAAACATATTCTTATTTTCAGAATACTCCAAATTTTCCTATGATTTCCATTTTAATTTATTATCAAAAGTAATTATGGAAGCCACTCTACTAGCATTACTCTAGTTGTACTTAGATGATTTTAAGATAGTCAATCTTTTTCCATGAACAGAAGCATGGTGAAGAGAAATAGTCCTCAAATACCTGGTTATGTTCCCAAAATGTACTTATGTTGATGGGTTAGAACTGGTGCCGCTTTTCCCTTAGGGATGATGATGCTCGTGAGACTCAGTACTCAGAGGTCATTGCACGAAAACTTATTTCACTCATAACGGATCTATGATACAATATTATATATCTGAAGCGAAAAGTATATTGTAACTGTGCTGTAATACTAATAATTACATAAGGAACAAAATAAACTAGGCATGATTTTTATTTTTCTATATGCACATGTGTAAGACAGTATAATGAGAGGAGGATAAACCAGAATAAAACACTTAAGAGATTTGAAAGTTGATGACGCTGGCTGTTATGCTTTATTTTACCTCCGAATATACTGTGTTCTTTTCTTTTAATAATAATTATAGCTACTCTTGACTTATCAGCTATGACCAGCACCACTGGGGGCTCTCCAAAATCAAACAAGGAGGGAAGAAAGAAAAAAATCTTCGAGAGAGAGAGGTTTACTTGAAATATGGGGGAAATATGAAAAAGAAATATGTATGGAATTAACACAGACTATGATCTGAAGTGCGGCGGGCAGGAGAAGAGAACATAAAAGATGTTGGATTAGACACAGCACCTGAGCCAGGACAGCTGGGCTGCTGTGTGGAACAAGGGTGGGGGGAACTGACCATAGGCAACGTGCAACTGGCCCTCTGTGTGAACCAAAATGTGTGCAAATCAAGTGTTTATGATCTGGGAAGGCCTTGTGTGGTAAACTTGGTCAGAATTTGGTTGTCAGGCTTTCAAAGCAGTAGTTATTTGGTCTGGCTGGTGGCTCAGTTGATGAGAACAGAGCCAGGGCTCAACAGGGGGAGTGGTGTATGTTTGGCTTCATGGTCACAGAGCATGAATGGCTCTAAGCAGTGAGCACCCAACAAATGGTGCTGGCCAAAGAAGGCACACACCAATGCCCACAGACTGCTCAGGATCCCATCAGCTTTCTAGAGCTCTATTCTACCAATAAAGTCACTTTTCTGCATGGCATTCTTAATGCCTTATATAACTGAGGAGGAGTGGGCCAAAAAGAAGTTAGGTATCAGAGTCTGAAAAATCTGATATTATTATCATATCTAAACTTAAACGATTATTGGATCCCATTTTATAGTGATGTGAACCCTATGCATTTTTAATACTATAATATGCTAAAGGTGAATCTGAAATACAGTAATACTTAAGGTCCTTTTATATGACAACACAAACTTTGGCCTTGCTAAACAGGTTGGTGGCATTTGTGTGTGTGTGTGTGTGTGTGTGTGTGTGTGTGTTTAAAACTTCCTACTATCAGAGGAAGTTAGGAAAGAGAATGAAAAGGAAGTGAATACTGGTTATAATCAAAGGTAACCCCTTTTGGTTCTGGACAAGAGTCAGATTGGTTTAATACAGTATTTTTCAAACTGTAGGGGTCATCCATTGGTGGGTTTTTTAATAACTTCAATGCATGGCATCAACACTTTTACAAAAAGGAAACAAGAGAATAAAATAGAACACAAGAGCTCACTGCACATAGCTTAACTTGTCTCATAAAGTAATTGTTTCTTCTTTCTTGTGTGTATTGTGTGTACTTTTTCATGATGTACAACACATTCCTTTCCTGAGTCCCAGGAAAGAAAAGGGTTTATTAGAAAGAGGACTAAGGACCGTGTTTAAGATGAGGTGGGAGGATCATGTGCAGATGTAATTTAATCAGGGCGGTGCTACAAGGGCCTTGTCTTGGAAACTAACGGCAAACCAAGATGCATTTACATTACCAATCAATAATTCTAAAGGCACCGAGCAAGTCATTATTCACTCATTCAACCAGCTAAGTGCCTATTCTCCCTAGATGGGGTTTATGGAGAGAGGATGAAGTTATTTTAAAAATGAAATAGGGTCACATATTACAATAACAGCTAACACATGATGAGAGCTTACGGAGTGCCTGATAGTGCTCTAAGCACTTTACATGTCATTAACTCATCTGATCCTCTCAATAACCCCAAAAGGTAAATACTAATATTATCTCTGTCTTACAAATGAGAATCTGAGAGATCAGGGCAGTTGCCTAAAAGGCAAAGCCAGTATCTGAACCCAAGAAGTCTGGATCCAGAGTTCTTATGCTTAATGTATAGGATTCTTCCAGAATCCTTACTTTTAAGGTATAGTATCCTTGACAGTTAACAGCACAATCACCCATAATGGAGAGTCAGACTGTGGCACTGGGGAGAAAGGAGGGGATAAACACATGAGGGAAACGGGAGGCCCCATGGAAACTTATGTCATTAACACACACTACTGCCCAGGCTTTGCTGTCTGTCCTCGTTTCCCTTGCCGTTAAAGTAGAAGCTACAGTCTATGCCAGAAACAGTTCGCCTTCTTCCTATTTTGATACCCTGATGCGTTCTGAACACAACTCCCAGCACATTAGTTCAAACTCCATCCCTTCTTCCCTCCTTAGAAAACATGTAAGAATGTGATTGAGAGGGTCCCTATTTTTCTGTTATGACTCTCATTTATTGAAAAGTTAAAAGGGATTCATTCTGGGGGGCTGTCACTTAAGCTTTTGTCTTAGCCAGTGATTTCTGACACATCTCCCATGTTTTATCTCCAAGAACCAGTGAATCCTGAGCTGCAGTGGGCACTGCCAGACTGGGTGACACAGAGCTCCCAGAGGTACTGAGCAGCACCCCCTTGCGTTACTCCCCTTATTAGCTTCAAACGAGATCCGAAGAAACTGCAGGTGTGATACACACTGTGGCAAGAGAACCACCCTGTTTCAGAAAAATATGAAAGAATTAGGTACTAAAGATATCTTTTCCTCCCGTCTGCCCACCCTTGTTTCAGGTTATATTAAGCCCTACAGGGAGGGCCCATACAAATAATAAAATAAGTAAAAATCAACGTTATTCCTGGTAGCATGGTTACCTTTCTGAGCTACCTAAGCACCCCAAACAGCACTGTTTAAATGCTGAGTAAACACTAGTAAGCTTCCACAGCTTGAAAGAAGGAAGGACTATTCCTCGTCTTTTATAACCATGATTAAAAGAGCCAGTACAAATGAATTCTGGAACAAAAATGAAACGACATTTAGGTTTTTGACAACTACTTCTGGCCACAAAACTTGAAACATTTCTCATGAAAGCACCTTGTGCCAAACAAATATAATTATCTTTCTCACTTTAAAAAAATTATTAAAACATTTACATCATACATTGTGATGTGGGGGATTAACTTATTAGAATAATTCAGGACTCTTTCAAAATGCAATGAAATACTCAGATGACTAAGACAAGATCTGAGGCCTGAGTGGACTGTGACAACGCTCTACCTCACTTTGCGATATATACATTCTCTAAGGAGTCCATCAAAAGAAAAGCAATGGTTTAACACCCTTTAAAAAAATACACACAAAAGCTGAGGGTTGTCAAAATAAAAATTCTAACTGAATAATAACTGCATATATGCCTGTGTCAATGTCTTACTAGAAGCCAGAGATACGACTTTACTATTTATCACTATCATAATTCTTAGGTTATTTTTTGGTTTATTTAGGTTACTTCTTTTCCAGGTCAGATTAAATTGTTTATTTCTACCAGGTATTCATTGTGTCTAAAACCAAGACTTTTCACATGGGTTAGAGGGTACATTTTCTGTAGTTAAAAAAAAAGGATGATTCATCTATATACCCATCTAGTCTATCAGCTTCTAAGAAAGATACACTTTTGGATAAAAGAGTGGTAAGGTCTGCACTTTACAAACATGACATTTTTTACTAGTGGTATTACACATGGGGATTTTTTTGTGTGATGATGCTCATTTTCCTGCTCCGGTTACCCTGCCTCATTAACTGTACTTGGAACCAGGAGCATTCATTTGGTCCCATCCAGATGAAGGTGTACCCGGTTCTAAGAATGAGACTATTTTAATTGGGAAGCTGAATGATTTATGGGGCAGGAGGAAGGAAGTCAAATGTAAAACTGCAGCCTCAGCCAGCTCAGTGCACTCATACAATAAGTTAAGGGACAACACTAATACTGCTTTTCTACCAGTAAAACATCATGCGGATAATAATATTCTAAGCAGAAACATTGTGTTTACTCAGGGGGTCGGCCAGAGGCTTCCCTAGACTATAGGAATCGGGGGAGGGGTGTTTTCTGGGTTGGATAGGGGTACATGTAGCTGAGAAAGACATGGAACTTTTGAGGGAGCAACTAGGGTCAGAAAAGAAAGTGGTTCCAGATTTAAAAATTAATTATCCCCTAAAACCTTCATTGTCATTGAGGTGAAGACTGGGCCTCTCTCTTCCTCTCCTATCTGTACCCATCAGCGGAGTGGAAAAAGCAGTGCACCTGGTTATGAGTGGGCTTTGCTTTCCACCACCTTCTGCTAAGATACACACTTTCCAAGTAGTGTGTTAAAAAACAAAAAGCAAAAGACAAAGAAGACTGAAGTTTAATACTAATTTTTGAAAACTATTAAAGTGAGGGGAATCCTTTCACAATGTATATGTTTATCAACTGTCATGTTGTACATTTAAAAGAGTTTATATACTATATGTCAATTATATCTCAATAAAACTGAAAAAAAAATTAAAAGTTCTGGTTGAAAAAGTGCTATCTGCTTTTCAGTGTTAGTTCTGCCCTTTAATAGCTCTGCTATTGTGTCCAAGTCCCATTAGCTCTCAGAAACTCAGTGTCCTTATCTGTAAATTAAGAAGGTTAAAGTAAATGTCCTCTAACCTTCCTTCCAATTCCAAATTCAAATGCTTAAACTGAAATAATTTTGTGCATGTAAATCAATGAAACTGGAACACACCCTCACACCATGCACAAAAATAAACTCAAAATGGCTTAAAGACTTAAACATAAGACAAGACACCATCAAACTCCTAGAAGAGAACATAGGCAAAACATTCTGACATCAACCTTACAAATGTTTTCCCAGGTCAGTCTCCCAAGGCAACAGAAATAAAAGCAAAAATAAACCAATGGGACCTAATCAAACTGACAAGCTTTTGCACAGCAAAGGAAACCATAAAAACAACAAAAAGACAACTTACAGAATGGGAGAAAATAGTTTCAAGTGATGCAACTGACAAGGGCTTAACCTCTAAAATTTACAAACAACTTATACAACTCAACAGCAAAAAAGCCAACAACCCAACTGAAAAAATGGGCGAAAGACCTGAATAGACATGTCCCCAAAGAAGATACACAGATGGTCAACAAGCACATGAAAAAAGGCTCAACGTCCCTGATTATAAGAGAAATGCAAATCAAAACTACTATAAGGTACCACCTCACACCAGTCAGAGTAGCCATCATTAATAAGTCCACAAATAACAAAAGCTGGAGAGGGTGTGGAGAAAAGGGAACCCTCCTGCACTGTTGGCGGAAATGGAAATTGGTACAGCCACTATGGAAAACAGTATGGAGGTACCTTAGAAAACGATATACAGAACTACCATATGACCCAGCAATCCCACTCCTGGGCATACACCCAGACAAAACTTTCCTTGAAAAAGACACATGTACCCCATATGTTCACTGCAGCACTATTCACAATAGCCAAGACATGAAAACAACCTAGACGTCCATCGACAAATGAATGGATTAAGAAGATGTGGTGTACATACACAATGGAATACTACTCACCATAAAAAAGAATAAAATAATGCCATTTGCAGCAACATGGATGTAACTAGAGACTCTCATACTAAGTGAAGTAAGTCAGAAAGAGAAAGACAAATACCATATGATATTACTGACATCTGGAATCTAATACATGGCACAAATGAATCTTTCCACAGAAAAGAAAATCATGGACATGGAGAACAGACTTGTGGTTGTCAAGGGGGAGGGGGAAGGAGGAGGCGGGATGGACTGAGAATTTGGGCTTAACAGATACAAACTATTGCCTTTGGAGTGGATAAGCAGTGAGGTCCTGCTATATAGCACTGGGAACTATGTCTAGTCACTTATGATGGAGCATGATCATATGAGAAAAAAGAATGTATATATGGATTATGACTGGGTCACCTTGCTGTACAGTAGAAAATTGACAGAATACTGTAAACTAGCTATAATGGAAAAAAATAAAAATCATTAAATGAAACAAAGGAAGAAAAAGTATTTTGTGACTTATTTCCCCCTTTCAAGTATCTCCGATCTTTATTCTATACCAATTGTAAACTTAAAAAAAATACATATATATAGGAACAGTGGAAGATTGGAGCCAGTAGGGCTTGTTAAGATAGATTTAAGTGTTAATTGATCTGGTTTACCCAGGACGTTTATAATTTTAAGAACAGGCAAATGAATTTGAATCTACAAAGGAAATGTAATAAACTCCATAATGTAATTATGTATTAATTTAAACTTGTGGCAATATTTACAAAATATTTTAAATTATAAGGATATTCGTCTATTTCCAAATACATATTGAGCCACTCCCAAATCCACTGCTGGTTACTGTGCACATCAGAAAACAAAGAACCCAAAGCAAAACTAAAATGAAGATAAGTTACTGTGAAAAGAAAACTTTTTTTTAAAGAAGTGAGCCTTTGTTTCCTTGTTACACACACAAAAAAGCTGGCTGAGTTGGCTGCTGAAAATTTCTGGTTACCCATGCTAGTGTTGTCTTCCATGATGGTGGTAAACTGAATATTGATTATAGATACATATTTTCCCCTTCAATCAGAGGTACTGAATTTATTTTCCTCTAATTATTGATGGAGACAAACCCCAAAATACTGAAATCCTTTGTAAACTGTCTTCTAAAAGGCCCATTTCATACTGAAATAGCAAGATCTATCATGTACAACTGAAAACAGCAAATACTCAGGAAATACATAAAACATGTTGATTACACACATTTAAAAAGGAATACTACTAGAGTTCCTGTCGAGGCGCAGTGGTTAATGAATCCGACTAGGAACCATGAGCTTTCGAGTTCGATCCCTGGCCTTGCTCAGTGGGCTAAGGATCTGGTGTTGCCGTGAGCTGTGGTGTGGGTTGCAGACACGGTGTGGCTGCGGCTGTGGTGTAGGCCGGTGGCTACAGCTCCGATTAGACCCCTAGCCTGGGAACTTCCACATGCCAGGGGAGCGGCTGAAGAAAAGGCAAAAAGACAAATAAATAAATAAATAAAATAAAAAATAAAAAGGAATACTACTTTTGAATTTTTAAATAATACACTATTCTATCCCTGAGGATGAAACAGTAGATTGTAAACTGGAAATATTTACTTAAAAATCTTTAAAAGCAAGAATATTAAAGTAATGCTACAAACTTAGGAAAATGTGAGTTATATTTTTACTCTGTGAAAACCTCTTCTTTTACTAAGTAGCATTTTCCTTGTGTGGCTATCTCAGCTAATCAACACTGTAAAACCAGGAGCTTTTTAAACCTTTATGTGTGTGTGTGTGTGTGTGTGTGTGTGTGTATAAATTTTTTTTGTCTTTTTAGGGCTGCACCTGCGGCATAGGGAAGTTCCCAGGCTAGGGGTCCATTCGGAGCTGCAGTTGCTGGCCTAACCACAGACACAGCAACACGGGATCCAAGCTGAGTCTGCAGCCCACACCATAGCTCACGGCAACGCCGGATCCTTAACCCACTGAGCAAGGCCAAGGATGGAACCTGCATCCTCATGGATACTAGCTGGGATCGCTACCACTGAGCCACGACGGGAACGCCTATATCGCTGCATATTTAAATTTTTTTTTTTTTTTTTTTTTTTTTTTTTTGTCTTTTTGCGATTTCTTGGGCCGCTCCTGCGGCATATGGAGGTTCCCAGGCTAGGGGTTGAATCGGAGCTGTAGTCACCGGCCTACGCCAGAGCCACAGCAACGCGGGATCCGAGCCGCTTCTGCAACCTACACCACAGCTCACGGCAACGCCGGATCGTTAACCCACTGAGCAAGGGCAGGGATCGAACTCGAAAGCTCATGGTTCCTAGTCGGATTTGTTAACCACTGCGCCACGACAGGAACTCCCTATCGCTGCATATTAAAGTCAACTAGCATTTGGTTATGGCGAGACTATGATCTCTGCTGGGAACTGACTAGAACCTTCTTTTAGTATGAACGTTCGGTAAAACTGGGATGATGGCAGCATCTGCCTGTACACGCTTCATGCAATGCTTAGCACATAGGAAAGAGTCGATAAAGGCCACGAACGTCACTGTTCCCTCTGCCACACAAATTATCACACACACAAAATAGAATAGCTCAAAACAAATCCATCCTGACCTGGAAGGAACACGACTAGAATTTCCTGAGAGCGCCACCTTTATACATGGCAACAATAGCAGCTGCACGTCCAGAGCACTCAGAAGAAGCCGAGCATTTTAGTTGCCTTATTTCATGACAACGTACAAACTTTGGCTTAAGTGTTGTTAAGCACTGAAGTTCAAAACCCACAGCACATCAACTACTTCACAACTTGTTGTTGACTGTCTTCTTTTCCTTTTATTCACGCTTTTAAAAGAAGAGCTTGGCGACCCAATGTGACTTCTCACGCCTTTCATGATCGATCTAGGTGCTTGAATAAAAGGAGTAACAGTAGTTTCTAGTTTCACTTGTTTCCCTTCACAGAAAATGAATAAAGGAAAATGGCCAGAAAAACTGGACGAGTATGAAATACTTTTAAAAACACATGTTGTTCTTGTTTGGGGTTATTAAGCTCACACTATCTTATGTTCCCAAATACTGTTTAGATTTCTGCCATAATTTGTCCCTTTGAACCCTTTTCAGTCCTGCTACTCTCTGAAGCTGGTACACCCGTGACCTGTGATCCGTGCTTTACCTTCTGAAGTAGGAGCGGGGAGGAAAAAGGCCCAGGAAGGGAGCCAGGCCGGGGGCAAGGATTCAGCTCCAGCTCTGTGTAGTCTCAAGGCTGCGGGGTAAACCTACCCATTCTGGTGTTTTTCTACTGGTTTCCAGGCATGTACTGTGTACTAGGAGTAAACAAGGACAAAATGGACTTGAATTCACTCTTGGAATTACTTCCAAGTAACAACAACAAAAAAAGGTTTTCTAGTTAAAGGCTTTTCATGGTTTTTTGATTTTTTCAAAAAGTAGGGATTCAACTGAAGTAGTTTTAAAGTATTTATTTGAATGCTCTCTCTCACTACTTTCCAAGCCCCTGCCCCTGCCTAGGATGTGCTAATGCTGTGAGTTCACCAGCCAGGAACGGAATAGGACAAGGGGAAGACCCAGGGTTCAGACCAAAATTTTAGGGTCACTTATGAAGTTGCTTGGAAGAGGTCATCAGAGAGGTATGAGAACAAGTAGTAAGTGCCTCAAAAGGCAAGAGGAAGAGAGTGGAAAGAAACAGAAAGAACCATCTGTAATGGTAGAGAGACCAAGGCTGTACAGTCTTAGGGGCAGTGGCAACGTGATGAGGGAGCTGCAGCTGCTTTAGGAAAGGCTGGAAGGATCTGTCCTCGTGGATTATTTATATATGAGCTGCTTATTCCGTTTTTCCGAGACAGGCCCTTCCACCGTTAGCTCTATGAGTATTCCCTTTTGTTTTTCCTCAATTTGTAGAGGGCTCTGGATCACCTACCAGTTCAGCCCCTCCAGCATGTTCCTAGGACTGGCCTTCAACTGCCTCAAGATGGTATGACTGCCAGAAAAGTGCCACTGCATCACTGGCACCCTCCATGGTCCTCTTCCAGGCAGAGATGATACATTAATTGCATCCTAACCCAAATGGTACAAATGCACATGGCTACAGACTACTGTACTGATTTAATTAATCTTCAAAGTAATTAGTGAGTAAAAGAAGGAAGAATATATCTGAAGAACAGATGTCCAGGAAGGAGTTAGTTTAGTCCCTTAATTATGGCTAAGAAGAAAACATCAGAAAGTTTTATTATTGTACATGATCTATTTATTTACTGGAAAAAATACTTTATGATTCATTTAAAATTGCTTTAGAAAGTAAATGGAAAAAAAGAAAAATCAAAACGAAATCCTAGATAATGATTTTTTCAAAAGATTTTGATAAATACACCTTAACATCTACTAGCTGTCAAAGTCTGCTTTATTCTCTTTTCTCAATATTTTCAAACCTTAGATTCTGCAAAACAAAGTAACTCAAATCGTCTAATGTGACATTTAAAATAATTGTAAAATGTAGAAATGTATTAATCTATAATATGTGGTTAAGTATTATAATATAATGTTATACTATAGTATAATATTTGGCTAAAAGTTTTTGGCAAATATGCTGTATTCATAACTACATGGGAAGGCTTAATTACTCAAAGAACCAAGAGAACAACGTTGCCTTGGCTTCAATAACAGAATATTTAGAAATTTCTAAGACTACTCAAATGACATATTTTTAATACAGAAAACTAGGATTTGCTGTCTCATTTATTGCCTATAAACCTTAGAAATATTCCTCAAAGACAGCTGAATATTAGTTTATCTTTAATTACAAGAACCATTTGCACATTACAACCACGAAAATTTGTTGAGCATACTGAATAATCCTAGGTGTACGTAATTATGATTCCTTTATAAATACATGGCCTCAAATCAACAAGAATTTTGCTAGCATTCCACAGAAGTCACTAAAATATTGTGAATCACTGTAATATTGAGCAGTGAATGGTACATGAGAAAACAAAAACAGGAGCTAAGTTAGGGAAAGAGTTTCACACATAAAGAATTAAGTTATGGCAAGTTGGGGGGGGAGCACATTTATGGATAAAAGAGACTTAGGCACATTACCACAGAAAATGGAGAGAAAGGCAAGAAAAAGCAGGTGCCCCACCACCGCACAAAAATACCTCGCGCTGCCGAAGCGCAGCTGACTAGTGGGTTATGAGGAGCGCTCCAAAGAAAAGAGGAGGGAGAAAAGAAAACGTGATAGGAAATCGGACAGACTAGAAAACTCTATCGCAGCCCTCATACGGTAAAGGTGTGTCGGGAATCCACACATCCACACGTGGAAGTGGGCGCACGGGGTCCTAACATGACACTTCCTGGGGGTTCCAAGAAAAAGGTTTGAGAACCACTGACACACCGAGCCCACCACCAGCGCCCGCCTCTCTCAAGTTACACTTCCGGAACACCTCCGAACAGAAAAGTAACTTCCCAAGGTCATATCCCCAGATCGCAGAGGGGAAACACGGCAAAACATGAAACAACGGGGCATTTAAAGGAACTGTGTACACTGTGACACAGCAATCTGGGGGAAGACGGCCGTCTAAAGCAGTATCAAACCACAGGGCCTGCCTCCCAGCGTGCCTCCCCCGCCTGAATGAGCAGTGCTCGGGTGCGGAGGGGGAGGAGCCGGAGAGACAGACGGACGGACGGTGGCACGGAAAGCATCCCTCCGGATGCCGGGGGAGCCAGGTCTCCCCACAGCGCGGTGAAGGCGGCAGGAGCTGGTGCCGATCCGGAGAGGTGGGTGGGTGAGGAGAGAGGAGACACGTTCAAGGCCAAGCACAATACTTGGCACATAATTTGCCCCTTATCAGTGTTTGTTGAAAGTGTCGGTAGCCCTCAGTAACACCGGCAGTTTTATGATGGGAAGTTAGTGCGGGGGCAGGGGCAGCAGGTTGAAACGTCTTATTCCAGGTAATCACTGGCGCCCTCAGAAAATGTGAGTGCGGATCTTCATGCTGTCACCTCTGTCTTTACTAACTATCCACAGGCTACCTCGGCGCCTCCCTGAAAATGAAGCCACCTCCCCACATGAAAAGCTCTTGGAGAATTTTAAGGAAGCTTGCTTTATTCCAAAAAATTGAAACTGATCTGACACTTAAAAGTCATCATGAATGAGTGCTCAAAACCAAAAATGAATGGGTATTCAAACACTCAGAGGGCTCAGAGATTAAGAAATTAAGTTTCTCAGACCACTATAACAAGTCATACAGAGACCATGACAGCATTTACCAATGATGTTCACACTTGCTTTAGGGGAAAAGGGTTTTTTGTTGTTGTTGTTGGGTAGTTCTTGGCTGTACTACTGATTTGTTCTGGGCTAAGGTACATTTAAAGGAACTTAATAATAGCAAACACGTATGCAGTTATTTAAACATGCCAGGTAACCTTCTAAGGACTTCACAAATATTAACTCGTTTAATTATGTTGTACCCAACTCCTAATAATTTCTGGTACCTGTTCAGTGGTTTATTCTGTTCCATTAAAAGTACTTCTGTTGTTTTTTTTTTCCATTTTCTCCTGCAAAAGATGAGGAAAGTACTGTTAGTGAGTATTCACAAATGCATATATATATTTTACATCATTGTTTGATACCTTCTGGACTTGGAGAGTATCAAAAGGGCTTCCTTAAACTTTATTATTTCAGCTGCCTAACTTTGCTGGGTTCCTACCTAGAACTACTAAGGCAGTATCATTATATGTATCAGAAACAGGAGATTTGAAGAACATTCTTTATAATTTCAAAAGAAATCGACATGGCATATAAAAAGGTGGTAGATGCAAAGGAAAACAATTTAGAATAAGATTTGCCTTGGATATGGGATTAAGATGGCGGAATAGAAGGACTGGAGCTCAACTTCTTCCCTAAAAACAACAAAATTCACAACTAAAGACTGAGTAGTCTCCACCCAAATGGACCAGAAACCCATACCCTACTCCAGAAGAAAAAGAGGAGGCCACATCCACAGGTAGGAGGGTGATTTCGTGATATAAACAACCCCATACCTCCCGGGTGGGAAGCTCCACAGACTGAAAACTAACTGGCTCACAGAGACTCACCTACAGGAGTGAGAGTTCTGAGCCCCACATCAAACCCTCACATGCTGGGATCTGTCACTGGGAGAAAGAGCCCCTGGAGCATCTGGCATTGAAGGCCAGTGGGGCTTGTGTGCAGGAGCTCCACAGGACTGGGGGAAACGGAGACCCCATTCTTAAAAGGCTCACACAGACTTTCACGTGTACTAGGTCCCAGGGCAGAGTGAGGTCTCCACAGGAACCTAGGTCAAACCTGACTGCAGTTCTTGGAGGACATCATGGGAAAACAGGGGTGAATGTGGCTTGTTGTGAGGGAAGGACATTGAAGGCAAATCTCTCGGGAATATTCAGCAGCTGCCTTTCTCTGGAGGTGGCCATTTTGGGAAAATCTGGCCCCACCCATCAGTCAGGGCTAAGAAGCCCCAGGGCAAACAACAGTCCAGGTGGGATCACAGCCCCACCCCTCAGTAAACAGGCTACCTAAAGACCCCTCAGGCACACAGCTGCCTCTAATCCCATCCAGAGACTAAGCCCCACCCACCAGAGGGATTAGAATTGGCTCCACCTACCAGTGGGCAGGCATCAGCCCCTCCCATCAGGAAGCCTACAGCAAGCCCCCCATACAGACTTCAGCCACAAGGGGGGCAGACACCAGAAGTAAGAGAGGCTACAGCTCTGTTATCTATAAAAAGGTCACCACACCAAAAACCTATAAAAATGAAAAGACAGAGAACTATAACTCAGATGAGGGAGAAAGAAAAAAACCCCAGAAAATCAGCTAAGCAATGAGGAGATTCTCAGCCTCCAGGAAAAAGACTTTAGACTGTAGATGCTGAAGATGATGCAAGACATTGGAAATAAACTGGAGGCAAAGATGGATAACTTACAGCAAACACTGACCAAAGAGATACAAGATATAAAACTTAAACAAGAAGAGATGCAAAATACAATAACTGAAATAAAAAACTCACTAGAGGCAGCTAACAGCAGAATACTGGAGCCAGAAGAACGAACAAGCGAGGTGGAGGACAGATGAGAAGAAATTACGGATGCAGAACAGAAAAGAGAAAAAAGATTGAAAAAAAATGAAGAGAGTCTCAGGGAACTCTGGGACAATGTTAAACACACCAACATCCGTATTATAGGGGTGCTAGAAGGAGAAGAGAGAGAGAAAGGGACAGAAAAAGTATTCCAAGAGATAATAGCCGAAAATTTCCCTAACATGGGAAAGGAACCACTCACTCAAATCCAGGAGGCACAACGAGTACCATATAAAACAAACCCAAGGAGGAACACACCGAGACACATAATAATCAAACTGACCAAAATTAAAGACAAAGAGAAAATCTTGAAAGCAGCTAGGGAAAAGAAACAAGTAACATACAAGGAAACCCCAATAAGGTTATCGGCAGATTTTTCAGCAGAAACTCTGCAGTCCAGAAGGGAGTGGCGTGATATACTTCACATGATGAAAGGAAAAAACCTCCACCCAAGAATACTCTACCCAGCAAGGCTCTCATTCAGATTTGAAGGAGAAATAAAAACCTTCTCAGATAAGCAAAAGCTGAGAGAATTCAGCAACACTAAACCAGCCTTACAACAAATACTAAAGGAACTTCTCTAGGCAGGAAAGAAGATCAGCAACAGGAAACAAAAATTCCACAAAAGACAAGGCTCATCAGTAAAGGTATATATACAGTAAAGATATGAAATCATCCATGCACAATTATACCATCAAAATCAGAAATCATGAGAAGAGGTGGGTACAAATGCAGGACACTGGAGATGAACTTGAAATTAAGAGAACAATAACTTAAAACAATCTCATATACATATAGACTCTTACATCAACACTTCAGAATAACTGCAAACCAAAAATCTACAACTGGTACACAAACAAGGAATCTCTGGAGAAGAAATATATCTCATAGTAAATAAGTGCATAATCCACCATGAAGGGGGTCATTTGACATCATTCTTGGGATGCTGAAGTCTTCTTAGATCTGATTCTGATTTCCTTTCCATCAAAGAACTTATGATAATTATAATTAAATAATGCCACTGTGCAATTAAATAATATAGTTCTACAATTGTATTATTAATAACCATTTCTCTCCATGGTACAATGTAAAGTCTATAATGTCTTGTCTATGACATCACCTAGAATGGTGTAATGCCTTTATTGAAGAATCAATGAGATGGAACAAATTGTGAGGACATATTTATATAGTTACACTGTTTTTTAACCAACTTATGCATTTTATATTTTACTTATTTTCAGAGGGTGTATTATTTTTGTTATGCTTACCAGTTGTTATTCTTTTTACTGTGCTATATAAAATATTTAATGGTATATAAGGCTTTCTTCTTTATAAATTTTAGTTGCATAATACAACAATTTAATATAATGCTAATTTTTAAAGAAAAATTGAAATGTAATAGATAAAACTAAGTAGTAAAGATGAAAGCCGTAAAATTGGGATAAAGTATAGAATAAATTTCCTATTTGTCTCAGCATATTTTCCATTCCACTTCTCCAGTGGGAGTCACTTAATCTGTTTCTTAAGATCCATGTTATAATAATCTGTGTGAATGTAATTGTGTGTAAATGTATGTATTTTATTCTGTAAAAAATAAATAAATAAATAAAATTAAAAAAAAAAAAAAGACTTGCCTTGACTGTGAATCCTTCTACATAGTACTACGCCTTTTCAAACTACATGCCCTCTGAAACTCTTTTTTTTAGGTGGAAGCACCTTTCCCCCTGGTTGAAATAATTGCTATTCTAAAGATAAAAACACTTAGTGAATGTAGCTATTATTACTTAAAATTACTTGTATTACTTGTAATTACTTAAAATTTTTTTAAATGAGAAATATTCATCAAAAAAGAGGGTGTCACCTAGGAAAGGCAGCAGTTCAGAGAGTCCACCAGGTGACATTTACCTCGAGAAACTCACGACTGTCTCAGTTTTGTCTCTCCATCTGCTAGCTCCAGAAGTCTATCTCACAAAGGTTCAAGAAATGATCATGTTTATCAATACTGATTCATGCTAGCAAAGGTCTTAAGAGATGGATACAGAAGCCACAAAGCCTATGTATTAATTTCCAATGAAAAGGATGCTTGTCAGACAGCCTGGACATTTGATCCATCCACCTTGACCAATGTATTCACATTTCTTTGGTCAACAAATACTTCTTGAAGTCCCAGGTATAGGTATAGGTATCGTACAGGTAGGCTACAGATGAAGCCACATTAGCAGAGGATTGTCGAGGGTGCCCATCAGAGCTACAACACTCTAGATGCCCAGGGCTTCCAATATATTCTCTCCAGACACGTGTTCTCCTATCTCCCCCACTACCGCCATCCTAGTCCAAGGTGCCATCATCCTTCTTCTGGACAAACACAAAATACTTCTTGCTATTTTCCCCGCTTCCACTTTCTCTCTTCCAGTCCATTATCCACAAAGTGTCCAGAGTAAACATTTCAAAATAGAAGACAGGTCAAAGCTCAGCCCTACTTCAACTGCTTTAATGCTCTGCATGAGTCTTAAGATAAATGCCGAGAGCTGACTCTCGGTCCTGCTCTGGCCCTGCTCACCCCTCCAGACTCCTCCGGGCACACTCTCCCCCTCTCTCCCAGGCACCCTCACACTGGTTTCCTTTTACTCTCTTGAAAGCACAGATCCCGCAACACCTCGGATGTTTTGCACACCTCATTTTCTCTACCCAGAAACTAACGCACATTCCTGCCCCTTTCTCTCAAAGCACACACATGCCTAGTTGTCCACAGAGCCTGGCCCATGTCACGACCCCAGACTGGGACAAATTCCCTTATTTTAAGCTCCCGTAGCATGTATCTTGATCTTCTCCTTTGTAGCACTTATCACAGTTTACGATTATACATTATGTGTAAATCAAATTATGTAATGATTTAACTTACATTTACTTCTCTCATTAGACTGGAAGAAGAGCCATGAAGGTGAATATGGGGCTCACTTTATTAACATGGTTCACAGTAGTGGATATTCAAGAGATATTTTATTGAATGATGGCTTTGGGCTGTTAGAACCTGCTGCCTCCATCACCAAAACAGGGATAATTCTGCCAGTCAGACCATGTGGCTTCCCTGAATGGTCTCCACCCTCTGATGTATCCTCTGACCCCTGGAGGGGGCCAACAATTAGATGGGCACTGTCTAACACACTTCTGTAACTTACTGTATCCTAGACTTCCATGGTCAAAATAAATTTTAAGATATGAAAGGAGGAGTTCCCGTCGTGGCACAGTGGTTAACGAATCCGACTAGGAACCATGAGGTTGCGGGTTTGGTCCCTACCCTTGCTCAGTGGGTTAACGATCCGGCATTGCCGTGAGCTGTGGTGTAGGTTGCAGACGCGGCTTGGATCCCGCGTTGCTGTGGCTCTGGCGTAGGCCGGTGGCTACAGCTCTGATTCGACCCCTAGCCTGGGAACCTCCATATGCCACGGGAGCGGCCCAAGAAATAGCAACAACAACAACAACAAAAAGACAAAAGACAAAAAAAAAAAAAAAAAAAAAAAAAGATATGAAAGGAGAAAAAGCACAAAGTTCAAGCAACTCTACAGAGAGGACTTGTGGCAGTAGGTTACTAAGAAACACTCTAAACAAAAAGGAAAACATAAATTCCAGCCAAAGGATGAGTTCAGTAGTGTTGACGAGACAACACTGGAAAACAAAAATACGCGCACCCATAGCAGTGGTCCTCGGAGGGGCATGGGAGTCTGAGTTTGCTGTGGGATGCTGCCCCAACTAAGGGCTGAATAACAACACGTGAAACCCTCTGAAGGAGACCCCATTCGCTGCACCGCCTCCAATCCCCAGGGTCTGACTGCGTGCCTGGCACAAGGGAGACCTGGTGGGTACCGACTGTGTTATTCTCCCATTTGCCTTACAGATCAACAGCTATTTGGCTTTTCCTAACTCACTGTGTAGAATGTTTTAAATGACTCACAGTTATGGTCAACATTTTAAAGATGTTCTCCTAACACTTCAGTCCTCTTATGTGATGAGAATTAGAGCAAAACCGATAGGGAGAAGTCCCACAATGCCCTTGGTTTTAAACTCACATCTAGTCATGGGGCTGGAGAATGCCAGCTTTCATTCATTCAACAAAGAGTATGCACCTCGAATAAGCCAGGCATGGTTCTAGGTGCTGTGGACACACAATGAACAAGACAAAACCTTTTCCTCTCAAAGTAACCATTCCAGGAGGAGACAGACAATGAAAGTACTGTAAGAACAGGTATACTGCAGAGACACTGCATGTTTGGTTCTAGATCACCACCTCTATATAGCAAGTCACATGCATTTTCGGTTTCCTAGCGCATATAGCAGTTAAGGTTATACTATACTGTAGTCTAAGATTAAGTATGTCGTAGGGTTATGTGTCAAAAAATGTACATGCTTTAATTTAAAAATACTGTATTGCTAAGAAATGCTAACCATCACCTGGCAACACAGAGTCGCCATAAACCTTCAATTTGTAAAAAAAAAGAAAAAAAATTCAATGTCTACAAAGCACAATAAAGCACAGTGCAATAAAGTAAAGCACATTAAAGTGAGGTATGCCTGTCAAATATAAGATATGTCATGTGAGGAATGTTCAACTTTAAGTAGGGTGGTCAAGAAAAGCCTCCCTGAGAAGCCGACATATGAGCAAAGATCTGAAGGAAGTTTGGAAAGAGTCATGCAGACACCTTGGGAAAGAGTTCCATATGGAGGGATCAGCAGGTACAAAGGCCCTGAGACAGAAGCATGGCCTGTCTGACCTGGGGTGTGGATGGGAGACAGTAGTAGGATGTGGGGTCAGAAAGGTAAACCATGGGCCTCTTAGGGCACCCTAAAGCCTTTGGCTTTTATTCTGAGAGCGCTGCAATGCAACTGAGGTGTCTGGGGCAGAGGAAATACGACCTGACTGCTGTGCTGAAAACAGACTAATGAAAAAGCAAGGGAGGAAACAGCAAGACCAGTTACCAGGCCTCTGAGACCGTCTAGGCAAGAGATTGTAGGGGCTTCGATAGAGCACAGTAGTGATACACAGCAGTGCCTCTAAAAAGCTGATGGATTCTACATGGAACTGTAAGGAAATGCCCTAGGATTAACTCTAACTAACTTTCATAAGGGCTGATTTTAGCTGTCTTAATCTTTTTTTATCACTAAAGGGTTTTTGTGTTTGTTTAATTCTTTTTTTTTTTTTTTTTTGTCTTTTTTTTAGGGCCACACCCAAAGCACATGGAGAGTCCCAGGCTAGTGGTCTAATCAGAGCTGTAGCCACCAGCCTGTACCACAGCCACAGCAATGCAGGATCCAAGCCGCATCTGCGACCTACACCACAGCTCACAGTAACGCCGGATCCTTAACCCGTTGAGTGAGGCCAGGGATCGAATCTGCAACCTCATGGTTCCTAGTCAGATTTGCTTCTACTGCACCATGGCGGGAACTCCTGTTTGTTTAATTCTTACTTTTATAAAAGAAAACTTACTGGATTTTTATCTACATGAAAGTAATATATGATCATCACAGACAGTGGAAAAGATCAAACAGACACACAAAAAAATCACTGCATCACATTATAAAAGAATTGAACATCCAAGTACTTGTGATACTGGTCACCACTATATATTAGCATTTTTTGGTTTACCCTGAAAATGAAGGCTTCTCTAAGTAAGGGGAAAGATCACTGAATACATGCAGCCACAGTGGTTAATGACTATTTAACACAAAGATTTTCCACTTGACAATGTGTTGATGTACAATAGGATAAACACCAAACACAGGTATTCTTAAAACCAGGCTTTGGCCAATATGGTCCATCCCTGATCTTTGTCAGCTGTGCCAGTTTGAGTTTAGCCCAGGAGAAATGTTTGCACATCACTAAGGAAAGCCACGCTTTTCTGCCCAGACATTTCCCCCCGAGAAACCCATAATGATAACACGACGTAAAGCAAAAAAATGGACGTGATGAATTCTGGAAAAAAAATAAACAAAGTGTTCTTTTTATTCTCTGCTCTGTTGGCTAATGGGGGGCGGGGGGAAGTAGGGAAAGATCACAGCATGAAACTGTCATCACAAAACATTCCACTCTAGGGCAGGGAGGCAGCTCTCCACTTGCTATCATCAAGCCATGGGGCGCATCATCTTCACGGTGAAAAGAACCCCCTCCCCCGTCCCCCCAAACAGAATGTTGCTGTTTAGTCAACAGTGACAAAAAACTAAACTCTCTGATTCTCAACATTTAATACTTTTGGCTGATATGCCTTATTTGTTCAGCTTTTCTCAAAATGTGCTAAGACAGGCCAGTTGCTTATGTTGAACCAGGTACTGCCATCAGCTACCAGGGTGGTCCTTTTCAAATTTCAACGTGCAAAGGAATTGCTGGGGTGGGGGGTGTCTGTTAAGACGCAGACTCTGATTCAGAAGCTCTGGGCTGGGGCCTGAGACTCTGCATTTCTAGTAGGGTCTCTGGTGATGTGGATGCCTCTGTGGACCATGATTTGAGTATACAGTGGTAGCATACTGATTAGCCTCCCTCTTTTCCCTATCCCCACAATTCCCTTTCTAAGTGCCACTGACAGAGTCTGAAACAACTGCATTTGACAGTTTTCTATTAAAAATAAGGATGTGCCCTGCATGGGTAGGATAATTACATCACAGGCTCTTCTGGAGCATCCTTAGATAACTGATTAGATCTGAAACCATGTCAGGTTCTCCTTTTATTCTCCCTTTCCTTTGCTCATCCTCTCCCCACATAGAAGAATGGGCCCCACACAGCACTGTGGCGAGAGATAACTCCCAGCTTCAGCATTAGGCGAGGGTGTGAAGGAACCAAAATTACTGAGCCTTTTCCATCTCATACTTTCTTGTGAACAGATTCATCCACAGACAGCCATGGCACTGGCTGGGAAAGTACACGTTTTGTAATAAGGGGTAAGAGTGGGTGACGAATGACTGCTTACGAGAACTGACATCACCCGCTTCCACCAACAACCAGCCTTAGAAATGAGCCCTCGAGAATCTCTCTAGCACCTATGCCCTGCACACTCAGACAGAGGGTCTCATATTACACACATGGCCAAATCTCTCATTCAGAACCTCATATTTTCTGCCTTTTTTTTTTTTTTTAGGGCTGCATATGGAAGTTCCCAGGCTAGGGGTCGAGTCAGAGCTGCAGCTGCTGTCCTATACCACAGCCACAGCAACGCCAGATCCAAGCCATGTCTGCGACCTACACCGCACCTCGTGGCAACGCCGGATCCTTAACCCATTGAGCGAGGCCAGGGATTGGACCTGCAACCTCATGGCTACTACTCAGGATTGTTACCTCAAAGCCACAGTGGGAACTACTAGAACCTGATATTTTCTAATTACAGACAATTCATATGAAAACGTAACCTGAGCTTTAGAGTGCCTTTTTCAACCCTTAACTTCTGAGCTATTTATTTTAGTTCAGGCCTGCAGCTTTAGCTCCAATTAGACCCCTGGCATGGGAACCTCCATGTGCCATGTGTGCGGCCCTAAAACAAAAAGACAAAATAAATTAAATAAATAACTAAAGTATACAAAAACAGTGGTGAGATTGCTAAAAAAAAAAAAAAAAGCAAAAGCTGTTCCTCTAGGACAAGGATCCCCAGCACACATGTACGAAAGGCCTCCTTTCTGTTTCTCTAAAGCCCTGAGATCCCCGAAAGGAGATGGTGTGGTGAGGAAGACGCAGAGGAGATGCTGGACTGTTACCCCTGATTTGCTTCCCACCCTCTGTGATCCTATAAAACCACAGAGGGAGGAACATGGCAGAAAGGAGGCTAAAAGAAGAGGATACAGCAGCAGTAGCTGCTCTGAAGATTTGGGAGCTCCGTCTAGATCACAATCACGTGCAGAATTTAAAAGGACCAACTGGAATTCTCATTGGGCTACATTAAAGAAACAAACTACTAACCAAAACCTACCAAGAAGGACAAATAAAGGCATACACAATTTGGGGCAAGATTTAAAGAAGCAAAATACCACTCACATATAATAAAGGCAGGTGGCAAAGAGCAGGCAGGCCCACTCTGCTCCTCCTGCGGCTTGAACCCAAAGGCAAAGCAGAAAAGGAGACAGTCTTGGCACAATACAAGGACACACCTTCTAACAGACTTCTCAGCCACAGCACTTCTTCTTTTTTTGCAAAGCAGTGACTCCCATCACTCCTGAGACAGCCTTAGCCTGCTACCCTGCTCTTCCCCAGCACCAAACATCGTGCTATGCCAGGCTGCACGCCACTCCCTGAACGTAGTTTCATGACTCTCATGCATCAGAAGTACCGTATCTGGAAAGCTTTTTCATTGCTAGGCCACCACTTCAGACTTGAAATCTCAGCTTCCACACAATCTCCTCTGTGAATCCTAGGCTGTCTCACATCCTCTCAACAGGTCAAGAGCCTGCTCCTCATCCAATAACATCACATACCTCTTCCCTGCACAACCTCACTCTGGTACATACTTTTAGACTGGGGGGCCTTTGAGGGCAAAATTACAGGTACTCATCTGTGTACCTGCAATGCCTCCTATAGAGACCTGGCCTCAGAACACATCAGCTGAAAAGTAAAGGAAGGAAGGAAGTGAAGAGAAGGTGATGCCGAAACTGTCATCTCTCAGGCACCCTGCAGAGGGAATGCTGGCGCTGGGAGGGAAGCTAGTCTGAATGAACCTGTTCTACGCAGAAAGACATGAATTACTGGGGCATCCGTTAAGGTTTACCATTTTATACATGATCTAATTTTTGTTAACAGCTGTTTAGAAATAGTCCCAATATTTTGTTTTTATTTATGTATCTAAATACACACATTTACACATGTGCTACTCAGTAATATAAATACTTTTCCCCAAAGTTTTCACATTAAAATTTTTTTTTCATAATTACCGGGAAGCCTGCCGAAAATGTGGCCATGGCATTTCCTTCAAATGTGGGAGATGTGTATCACTAAAGCAAGTACCAGGCTACTGCCGACAAAACACCCCAGCAACACTTTGTAAGCCGTCAGGTTAGAACTCTGTAAACCAGAAGGAGAACTGTGTCTTCACACCTTTCCCAATTCACGCGAACCTTTGCCACTCGTTCTCTCGTTCCTAAGAATCTACACCCAAGTTAATCTGCTCTTTACTTCACCCCTCTAATCCTCTAAACATGACAAGTATGTGCTCCGCGGCCACTCACGTGAAGGGCCGTTCTGATTGGGGCGTCTCAGGGGAGTGACAGGCAGGTGCCTACATCTGGGAACTACAGAAACAATCGTAATTACTATTTGGGAGAATTTCTATACACCACACCAGCACCCTTCCCAAAGAGCAGATGACAACAGGTGAACCCAAACCTGAGGCCAGAAAACTGTCCCACAGACCTGGCTCTGCAGGAGCTCCGACATGCTCTCTCTCCTTTGTGCCCTCTCCCACGCATACGACGACAGACACATTCCCACCCCTGCCTCCTCAACAGCCCACTTCCTTCAGGCCCACTTTCTTTCCCGTGCTGCTGCCCTGGGTGGCAACAGAACGGTCTGGGCTCTGTGGGCACCAACCTGGCCAATTCCAGAGGCTAAGGGGTGAGGCTGACACAGAGGCCCAGCCTCCTCGCAGTGGGTGGCAGGGGATGTGCATATGAACTGCTGCCCATTTCCTTTTATAAAGGGAAGCATAGTAGACTGTCCCAAAATGAGAACCTAAGAGTCTAGGAATGAATGAAGGTCGTTATTGCACTTCAGGGGACTTAAAAAAAAAGACAGCTTTGAGATAACATCATTTCAAAGGACTTAGCTGACATTTTCTGGCCTAACATCAAGTCATACAGTCGATAAACTTATATTAGCATATCTTTTCACCAAAAAATGCTACATCTATAAAATAGAAGAGGGCAGGATGGTACAGCAAACTGGCCAGATGCAGCTTTTTGTCATACTGATTTCCTTCTACCCAACAGGTTTCGCCATGGAAATAAGAGGTGGTCTGGGCTGACTGACAGAGGACACGGATCTGCTTCAACGTGAAAATGCGCACGCAGAGCCCTGAGCACAGCACTACCCGTCCAGGCTGGTTATCGCAGGAGAGACCAGAGAACAAGCCGACAAACAGGATGTCTTGATTTGAGGCTGTTTGTCCATAGGGTTTAATTGTCAAAACAAAAATTCTACTTTTCATTTTGTCAGTTCTTCCCTTATTTGAGCAAACCAGAGGAGAAATAAATGGCAAAATTTAAAGTGGGTTTTTGCTGCCTCCCCCAAATTCCTCAGCTGGCCAAAAAGAAGGATGCCTCTTTAAGGAAGACCCACCTGCATCCTGATTGAAGGGCAAAGGCCTCCCAAAGATCAGTCCCCCCATCTTGAGGCCTGGTCAGCTTGCTAGGAAGAATTCTCCCAGTACCTAGTATCCCCACCATAAGCCTGGGTTCCGTAACCCAAGAAGGAAACAGAGGGAAAAGAGTGGTTACTGCGAGCTGGCTACATCCCATGCAATTTTCGGTTCACCTTTAGAACAAGCCAAGGAAATTTCACTTGGGCAAGGTGTGAGTATGCAGGCTCAGAGAGGTTAAGTAACTTTCTAGGCTTTGCTCTCACAGAGATTTCCGGGGGCCTGAGGCCTCTTCCCACCCCTTCCCAGACTGCCTCCCACAGGGCAGGCCCCAATACAGGCCTGCTCTCATGCTCAGAAAAAGAACACACCTGCTCCATGACAGGACGTAACCAGGACAATGGGATTACATGTTAAATAGACTAAAAGGAAAAATATGAACCAAGCCAGGAACCAATAACTAAAGGTCATGCAGACCAGAGGTTCCAACGTGGCATATTTCACAGGAACAGGAAAACAAGCCCCTCTCTGCAGGACTGTGCTGAAGCCCCCTCACCAGTCTCCCCAGGATGCAGACAGGAGAAAGCCTGCAGGAGTACCTGTGAGAGGCCCCAGTGCAAAGCCAGGGGGTCTCTCGCCCTGGTTACAAGAACCAACAGAAAATTCCAGGGCACTTCCAGAGGGCCTTGCCGCAGACCCTGAAACCCGGGATCCATGCAGGGAGCCCTAAAGTTCATCGTCTTACATTGCACCTTGCCTTCTGGGCTTTTGGAGAAATCTGCACAAGTGCAATATTAAGGAACAAATAAAGCGCCCAAGTTTAGAGAACAAACAGGCAGGGAGGGGGGAAATGGAAGTTCCCTGGAGTCGGGGAAAGAAAAAAGAAAAAGCATTACAAAAAAAAAAAAAATAACAAAAACACTTATTTCTCTACAATTGAGCATGAAAAGAAATGACCAGAAAGCACTGGGGAGCATAGGGAGAAGGGTGACACTGGGGTCTCAAGCCAGAACAGAGCGTTCACATAAGCCTGGGTGTGTGCTTTGCTTCCACTCCCGCCCACCCACGGTTCCTGGGGCAAACAAATTCTTGGCTGAGCAGGTATGTGTGGGAGGCCTGAGTTATTTTCCAACCATTAGAGCTTTGCCCAGAACTACTTAATCAGAATTTTTCAAGGTCATACATTCAAATATGATGTTACTGCCATACAAAACAAATAACTCTAGGGTCTGTAGGGTAGGAGGTGGGGGAGTCTGAGGAGGGGAAAGAAGGAATTAACCACTCTCACTTGAACTATCTCCTTATCCGCTCTTACTCTAGATCTCCTACATATTCTCAGAAAATCAACAAACTGCCAAAACGAAAACAGCAAAAAGAAATAATAGCTAACGTTAATATATGCTGATTCTATGGCAGGCACAATTCTAAACTGTCTGTAGATATTAACTTATTTGACCCTCAACAATCCTTTAAGGACTGTTATCATGATCACCCTTTTTCACAGATGCCTGGAAGGGGTTTAAGTGACTTGCCCAACAACCAACAGCAGGGTGCCCGGTGCACTGGGCTGTACTCCCCTTTCTGTGCTCGGCTCTCTGGCCCCTCAAAAAGGCAAAACCTCTTGCAACAAGAGCTCTTTTCCGCTATGGGATAGCAAACTGATTTTCCTGTGCAGTGGGGTTTTCTCTAAGCTGCCTTCCTGGGAGGAATATTATCAGATCCAGTCCTCACCTCAAAGGACCGATAGGACAGTACCAACCCTGCTGCGTAATAAGCCATATAAGCTGGAAAAGTCCCAAGTCTCAAACCACAATTCCCCTTACACACTGCAGTTCGAGGCAAAGCTTTGATCCCTGTTAAAATGTAAAAGTTGGGAGGTATACGCACTACGCTGTTATCAGTTTGTAGTGCAAGTTGCATTGTTATCTTTTAAATACAGTTTAATGATAAGAACTTCAGGTGGTTTCCAGGCATTCAATTCACCTGTCCAGTTTGGACTTGTTCACTGCTGGGTGCCTAGAACTCACCAGGACCTGGCATGTAAATTGGTGTTGAATACACCAGGGTGAGCAAGTGAACAAATGCATGGCTGTAATTCTTGCTGAGGTCAGGATCAGGGCAAATTTATGATGCAGGTAGGTCTTAAAGTGGCAGCCAGTTTGGGCAAAGTATCACTGAAAAGGTCTAAAGAACAAGTAAATCACTGTTTGGCAGTAATGACTTTGAAAGAAATCCCAGGCAAATTTAAATATATGAAAACGATCTTTTGAGTCTATTAAGAATGGATCATATTTTTAAATGTATATAGAGCTAATTTATTAATGAAGGAGACAATCTGTTTAAGAGGGTAGTGATAGCTTCGGTATTTCCCCTTGGCGCTGGATCTGTCGTTGCTGTGACTGTGGTGTAGGCTGGCAGCTATAGCTCCAACTGGACCCCTAGCCTGGGAACCTCCCTATGTTGTGGGTGTGGCCCTAAAAAGACAAAAAAAATAAAATAAATAAAATAAAATAAAACTCTCCCCAAAGCGGAAGTGCCCTACACATCATCTCTCCTCCCTAATGTTCTCATACCCAAGTCCTATGTGTCCTCAAAGTCCTCTGTAAATGTCTTCTCCTCCCTGTTTTCCTGGCCAGAAGAGGTCACCCACCCCCCCATTTGTACTCAAAGTTACTTTCTTTGTTTGTGTACAGGAATCCCTTCCTGAATTGTAGCATTTTTCTCACCTGCTCTACCTAGCTAGCTGTCTTTGACTTTGTATTCCACAGGGAACCTAACATTTTTTTCTTGACATAAATCAGCATCCAGTCAATATTGGACTAATGTTTTTAAAAACACTCTCATGGAAGTGCTCCAAGGATACACCACCATCTGTTTCTAATGTTCGAATACATCTTAGATATTTTAAAAGCTGTAATTTTTGTAAATGACACTGACATGGTTTACATGCAAACTTTTCACCCTCTGTGGATACACAGGGTCGTGTGTTAACAATTCTGAGGTCCGGGAGGGTCCCCTGGCACCTCCGTGTGCACGCGTGGACTTCCTATAAGTGTGAAACTGGAAAGGGAAGTTGTGGCTCCGCCCTGGCCGTGTGAAAAATGCCGGTGTGCACAGTCTGCTCTTAAGAGTTGCTCAAGCAAGCACACAACCATGCCCTGGTGTGGGCTGCCATTAAATGCAGGAGGGAGGCACATGGGGCATCGTACTGCCTTGCTTTCATCACAGTAGAAAGTCCTTTGTGATAATACCCTATTTGAGAGAGGGCAAATATTTATTCGAAGAATTAGATGTTTCCTGTATGACTTTAGATTTATGATAAGGAATGTGAGCAATTGTTTCCATAAGTTTAGTTAGAGGGTTATGGTTTTGAAACAAATATTCCCTACCTAAGATTGGTTGAACTGAAAAACATCCTGGGATCCCAAGGTAAGTTATTTGAAAACAAAACAAAACCAAAAAACCCTTGTTGTAATTTGCAAGTAATTATCTATGAGAACAGATTTTTAAAATACGCACTTAAAGCAAACTAAGCAATTTTATTAAACACAGCTTGGTAATGTGAATACAGCTGTTGTACAATTATTATCAACACCTGGTTTAAAGTTTTTTCATACCCAAGATGAAGTAGTCATTGGCAAAGTGAGAACTCAGCACCTGTCTTCTAGGGTTTAGTAATCAAAAATCTAGGTTCACATTCAGATTTTTCCACGTACCAGCTGCAGGCTCTTGGTCAAATCCCATAAGCCACAATTTCCTTAGATGTAAAAATGGGAATTATACCTTCCAGGGTTGTTACGCAAATTAAAATGAGGATACTTAATAGTCTTTTAGAAAAGCATCTGATTCTAAGTAAGCACACAATAAATGTCAGCACTAGTTGTAAACATATTTGGGGGGTGGGGAAGAATTTTAGAACAGACAATAATTCTCCAGGTATGGAGTAGACTACCCAGGAAACCTCTGAGTTTTGAAGGTGGAGACAAGAGGAATTAAAAGTGTTAGACTCCTTCAGAGCTATAGGTATGGAGGTGGTGAGCTTATGGAACTGAAAAAGGGAGTAACTCAACCACAGGGGATGATTTTTCCAAAACTGGAAGGGGAAAGGGTTAGGGTTCCACGAAGGGCAAAGCCCAAACCCATTCACACGCCCACAACCTTCATACCCATAACTCTGGGGGATTCCAGCACCTTGGTTTCCTATTTAAACAGTAAAAGAAACAGAGAGCATTTGAAGGTGGGGGAAAGAAAGGTGACAGGCCAGGTGAGACCAGCCCCTTCCTGGCTACAACATCAGTAATGAGGATCAGTGAAACCTCACTGCTCTAAGCTATATCAGCCACTCACCAATTCCAATGTGCCTGTCCTCAAATGCAATTTCTGCTAACCATATTTCTATACAGAAATTTCTTGTATGTTTTACGGGCCTAGAAATAGATAGGTTCAGCATCTTCTCTTGCACATCCTCTGGCAGTGCAGCACCCCTCTCCAGCTCCTGCAGCTTCTCCTGGGAGTGCAAAGCTTAGCAGGGGCTGAGGAAAGGGGAGCAGTGAGCCCTGCAACTCAACGGCATAGAGCCCACTCTTATAACTTCCCTGAGGAGACTTCACAGTCCTAGTGGCCCTTAATTAATTAAATAATTAAGAGTTCCTGCAGTGACACAACAGAATCAGCAGCATCTCTGCAGCACCAGAATGCAGGTTTGATTCTTGACCTGGCACAGTGGGTTAATATCTGGTGTTGCCGCAGCTGCGGTGCAGGCTGCAGTAGCGGTTCAAATCTATTCCCTGGCCCAGGATGCCATATGCCACAGGGCCATCAAAAAAGAAAAAAAAAAAAAGCCTCTAATAATTAATGTTTGTAGGTGTTGGCAGCTTGCCTCATTGTTGAGATTTTCAAAGCATATATGGAGAATATAAATTATTCCATTACTTACTGATTCACTAATCTGAGCAGTCTCTGTGCCGACTGGGATCACTAACGTTAACTTTATAGAATATAGACTGGAGATTAAAACTTGGATTCAGACAAGCAGAGATGAACGGTAATAATGTGTTAAAGATTAGACTGAGTTCACCTTAACATTCTTCCTAAAGCAGGAAAGTGAACTAACAAATTACATTCAATATGACTGCAGCCTTGATAGCAAAGATAATTTCATATACTTGTTTTTATGTAATATTCACTCTAGAAACATTCAATAAATATTTAGCGATGGAGAAAGGATAGGAAAAGGTATAGGGGTGTGGGATTCATAGTATTCCTCCAAATATTTAATTAGGTCAAACACACTGTCCACATGCAGTCTGGTTTTACAATACATATTAATTAAATCCTATTCTAGTCATTAACAATCTTTCATTAAGCTGTATGTGTTCTCCACTGGCTCCTAAGTCTTTATGTGTACTTCATACTCAAGAGGACGAGCACAAATCACTGTCATACCAGTTTTACTTCCCAAACTAAGCACAAATGGATTTTAATCTATCTGTACATCAAAAATTTTTTCTTTGGAAATAGCCTAGTATTTTTAAAAAGGTAAAATTAGCAGAAAGTGCCCATCTACCTTAAAGAGAAAACAGGTGCCATCTACATGCAAAGCAACATGACAGAAATATAAAGGCAAACTTAACTGTTACAATAAAATGTAACATCTGCTTCTAAAGGAAAACCAGTGTTCCTCTAACAAATATGTTAGCAGAGAAAATTAACTGGTTGTATTATGCCTTAAGCAATGAAAACCTGTTTCATTTCCTTCTTGTTTTTCTGGAAAAAGAAAACAGGTCACAGTGAGAGATACACACACACACACACACACACACACACATACATACATATAATAGGTATAATAGATATAATAGATATGTATCAGCATCCATTCTTGTGACAAATGTTTGCCAAGGGGGTGGGGGTGCAGGGTGGAGGAAAGAAAGAAAGAAAAAGGCAAAGAAAGCAGAAAAGAGATAAGAAACAGTGAGACGCCATCTGCTGTCAAAAGGGAGGAAAAGGGGGAGGAGAAATTTGAGAGCACACTTTCTGTTTGAAAAAATGTCAAATCAGTTTTCCATTCATCCTCATGAAATAGAAAATTTTACTATGAAAACAGGAGGAATAAATTCTTTTACCTTGGTAAAAGTTCATGTCCTGAAAATTACTGTTACTAGTAAATAAACTTATAAAGACCACCATTCTCCTAGTGCAGACAGAATTATACCCAAAACTATTTTAAGCATCAGAGGGAAGTTTCAGTGAATGAACCAGAAATATCCCAATGAAATATATAGTTCAGCTTATCCAGGAAGAGTCAGCTAACGGATGATTTCTTTGGTTTAAAGCAGTCATCTAAGTTTTACGCACACCTAGACTAGAAGGCTATGGAATACTAAAGGATGACCATTAGCTACAAATAGGATGCTGGACATTATGCAGCACTAAGTACAATCCAGCTAAGTAATATATCAGTCACTCATTCTATGCTATAAAAAGGCAAAACAACTTATAAGAAATAAAAGCTCCATGGCTGTGAATGAAATTAAACTAAATTATAAGTCTCAGCGCTGAGGAGAAGGGTAGGAGAAAGGGAAAGAGGGGTTTACATCATGCATGCACATCTCTAATTGTAACAAAGTGATTTGCTTCTGTTTTCTCTTTTTTTCCCATTAATCTGTCCACACACACACACACACACACACACACACCCTTACCTGTTTCCATTTCAAATTCACTCATACTCCCAGTTAAGAGATCTCAGTTTTACAGGTGGTTTCTTTCAATACCCCAACTTTCGGTTTGAAGCATTTCTTAGCATTTAAGAAGTATTACTATTTGCAGGTGGAACACCTGAAGGCCAGCTATGCACCAAAGGACAAAAGCCACCAGCGGATAACACTGTGGTTTTAGAGCTAGAACATGTTGTCTGTAAGTTCTCATTTCACAATGCTTGGAGTCTGTTCACTACATTGATAAAACTTTAGGGATCTGACCTTCAAAGATATATTGTTTCCACTGATTTATCTATATACTATTTTATCATTTTGCATTTAGCAGAATTTAAGGGAGATTTTGTTACTGAATCATGTTTGTTTGTTTGTTCGTTTGTTTTTGATTGTGGTCTTAATCTCTTTGTGTGCAAAGGTTATAAAAGTAGCTTAGGAAAAATGGACAAAGAGCCTACAGGGAACATGATGTCTTCTTGTGTCATGTTATGGTAACTCTGCTACCCCTTGAAGCAATTAGATCCGCTTCTAATTGAACTTAGTGTTGTGTCAGTATAAATGGATGTCAGCTTGAAGGCTCAAGAACCAATGTTTTTCCTACTGAAGTTAATTATTGACAACTTTTAAGAATTTATCCTACAAAGATTTTTCCAGAGCAAATGATCTGAAAAATGTTGGGGCCCACTTATAAAACATATCTCAAAGGGAAAAAAAGAAATGTAGGTTGACCCTAATATATTTTAACAGAAGATAAATGCACTAAGGTTTGGAGATTTATGCCATTTCCATGGTTTAGAAATTATACCTTGAAGCATCAGAGTCCTCTGAAGTGCAGCTCTAATGGAGGATGCTGAAAAAGTTAAGGACACAGTACCAGTGACAAAAATGTACAGAAAAGCTCCTTTGTGAGGGGAGGACTCATGGTGTGGGGCAGGGAGTACTGAGCAAGCAGTCAGAAAAACCTGATTCTTATTCCAGCCCCATCACTAGCGACCTGGATTTCTAACCCTGCTTCTCAGCTACCTTGTCCACAAAGGGACAGAAGTCCTTCCAGCCCCTCCAGCCAGTTTCTATCAGCGTTATTAGCTAATAAAACAAGCATACACTCAAACCCAAAACCCCGTATCTATTACTAAGACTAGCATTCTAGACAGTGTCACCTCTAAAGACAACTGAGGACGACGAATCATGTATTAACAAGAAAAAAATCGGTTCAGCTCAAACCACTATTCTAAGTTTAGTGTTTATCAATCCATGGGTGTCTTCCTATTTTTACCACTTACTTCTGCATTCACAAAAGTTAAAGAGCGGTGTCTTCCTGCACGTGTCTCTTTATACACATGTTCCAAAGTTTCCCTAGGGTACACACCTGGAGGTGGAAAGGCTAGATACAGGGTGTGCGCAGATTAAATCTTACTATACAGCCTGGGTCCCACATTTCTGGTCCAGAAGAGCTTCTTGCACTGGAATCTACTCTTAATTCCAATTGCTGCTGGTCTCTGACCTTACCTCCCCCTTTCCCATTTGTCCTTCATGCTTAACACTCAACCTGGCTTTTCCTGTATGACCTTGCCTCCCCCTTTCGAGGATCGATCGGTAGGTATCACTCTAGTTAGGTTGCCTCAACTCAGTCCAGCCTCAGGACCCCTTAGCCAGACTGTGCATGGTGTATGGAAGTTACCCACAGTTACCCCTCTTTCCAAATTTCAAAGGCCACCACTTGCTGCTTCAAAAGTCAACAAGTATTTGAATCTTTACTCTGTGGAATGCACAGAGACCCAACCTATGTATTTGCGAAGTCTGAATATCATTTGACTTTGGCTCAGTGAGTGCTATACACCAGGAGGCCTCAATCAGTAAATTACAACTAACCATGAGAAACCCCAATATGAAGCAGGTGATATTTTCAGATAAGAAGAGAAGGGCGGCAGGTGTGCGTATGAGAAGAAGACAGCTTTGGAGTTCCCTGGCAGGCTGGCGGGTTAAGGATCTGGATCCTAATGATGTCAATACCCTGAACCTTGTATTAAAACAAAAAAAGATTCCAAAAATCATTCTTTCCAAATGCTTAATTCTATGAAAAATGACAAGTATTACCTCTGGCAGCTAGTGACCTCTTCCTGATGAGCTCAAGGCAGCTGCTACCCTATAAAACACAACAATAGCTGCGGTACTGTCTGTTGGGTTGTTCATTTGTTTATTGCACAGGAGCCATGGGGAAGTAACTTGCAGAGAGAGCTGACTTTAAGTCACTCTTACCCCACAAATAGAAGGCTTTTTCAGAACACTCCTGCTTCGGGCTCTTGCTTTCCTCTGCAGGCCTCCTTTTGTGGAGCTTCATCCCCGTCTCCCCGGGCAGGTCCCCCTCGTGCTCACTCGACCCCAGGAACTGACTAATGGTACATCAAGAGGTCTTGGCCCCAGCATCCTCACTTATTAGCTGTTTGGCTTCTGACAAGCAACGTAATTTTTCTAAATCCTACTTTCTTCAACCGGCAAAAGAAGAGGCCAAATGAAATGACTTCAAACGGCCTTTCAAGCATTAAAGTTTTGCTTCTGTGAAACAGGCACAAGCAGAGAGGCACTGAGCTTTAAAAAGTTGGAGTTTCCGTCGTGGCGCAGTGGTTAACGAATCCGACTAGGAACCATGAGGTTGCGGGTTCGGTCCCTGCCCTTGCTCAGTGGGTTAACGATCCGGCGTTGCCGTGAGCTGTGGTGTAGGTTGCAGACGCGGCTCGGATCCTGCGTTGCTGTGGCTCTGGCGTAGGCCGGTGGCTACAGCTCTGATTAGACCCCTAGCCTGGGAACCTCCATATGCCGCGGGAGCGGCCCAAGAAATAGCAACAACAACAAAAGACAAAAAGACAAAAGACAAAAAAAAAAATAAAATAAAATAAAATAAAAAGTATGGCCTGGCAAACAAGAACACACAGGACACCAAGAAGAGTCCGATGTTGGTAGATTCAAATCTTGCATTTTCACAGGAACTCAACCTACTCAGACGGCAACTGCCAAAACCATTATTTACTGCTTATTTAAAGAAATCATGAAGTAGTTCCATAGGATGTTAATTTAAAAAGACACAATTTCTGGAGTTCCCATTGTGGCGCAGTGGAAATGAATCCAACTAGGAACCATGAGGTTTCGGGTTCGATCCCTGGCTTCACTCAGTGGGTTAAAGATCCGGTGTTGCCGTGAGCGGTGGTAGAGGTTGCAGACGCGGCTTGGATCCCGAGTTGCTGTGGCTCTGACGTAGGTGAGCAGCTGCAGCTCCGATTCGACCCCTAGCCTGAGAACCTCCATATGTCGTGGGTGCAGCCCTAAAAAGACAAAAAGATACAATTTCTATCTTCAAATAAATTTCAGAAACCCTGTTAAGCAAAGTTAATCATATTTCTTAACCTCCTAGACTTTTACAATGCCACGTGTGTGCTGTGGATGTCCAGGAGAGCTACAGAACACAGCGTTTTCCCAAACTTATCTGTCACAGAATCCTTTTTTAACCAGCAAACCCTGCAGATCCAGCAGTCCCAGGAGTACCTTCAGAGACCGCTGTTCTGACCAATTAAATATCCGCTCTGCAAAAGCTGAATGAACTTGAAGTGGCACCCAGGGAACCAAAAGGAGCCTGGGCAGCAGGTCAAGATCCCTGTTTCTACTGCAGGTTCTGCTGCCAAGTGGTTGTTTGCACTGGACCCAGTTCACCGGCCTCCCCAGACCCGCTGGGCCCCACCTGCCCTCCAGGCATCGACTGCCAGCCGGCCCACTCCACCCTGCCGGGAGCAGCTCGGCACACAGCCGTCCCAGGCCTCTGTTCTACATCTTCACTGCAGAAATGCTGGCTGCAGAGGCCCACGTGACCATCCAAAGAGCCTATAACCTTCATTCCACTGTCATCCTAGACTTTACATTATCAAGTAACAGATACGGGGAATGGTCTGGAGTTGCTGCGCAGTAAGAAGAATTCTAAAAAATCCCCAATTTCCTTCCACGTAGCTGTAACTCAAGAAAGTGAACTACAAAATCTCTTTCCCAACTGTTCTCTTTTCACAGAAATGTCCCAATTAGCAAATGGCAATTAAGCAAATACTGGAAATTAGAGGAACAACATTAACTTTCTTCGAAATTAAAAAAAAAAGTTTTTCTGATAAGTATTATTGACTGAAAAACAGTTAACATGTTTGTCACTTTCAAAAAGCCACAAATGAATTTCTCTGAAAAACCCAACGTCTTTTTTAAAAAATCCACAAAATTGGGGCTCTGCCAAAGCGTGAATGTTACAAAACCATGCACCGCATGCCCTTCTTTATGCTGCGTATTAATTACTCAAAGCAAGGATTAAGCTTCTGCTGATGTGATGTCAGAAAGATCAGACATGGATTCAAATACTGGCTCTAGCTGGGTGTGTTTGGTCAAGTGACCTAATTTTTATTTCACCCCAGTCCCCCAATCCATTAAATGAGAACAAGAATACCTAGATTGCAGGCGGAGTTTTAACTAAGATAAAACTGAACCTGCCTAGCAGATCAAGGACCTACATTAGTGAGAATAAGGTTTGGCTGAGAGTAACAGGAAGCCTGAAGTATCAGCGGCTTCAATGAGAAGTTTCTTTCTTTCTCAGGAAAAAGTCCAGAAAGGCAAGCGTGGCACTCCATGGGTTTTGTTGCTCTACCGTGTGTGATCCAACTCCACAGTCCAAGAAGGTGGCGTCCACCTTCCAGATCGCAAACTGGGAGAGAGACCGAGGGCACCGGCAACGCAAACTGTCCCTTAAGGAAGGTTCTGGAAATGATAACACGCTTCCCATTAACCAGAATTTAGTCTCATGGCCATAAAGCAGCCAAACGCCCTCGCTGTGAAGCAGGGCTCCAGTGACTCTCTAAAGAGGCGGGGGTGGATACTGGGGGACAGCCAGCACGCACTGCCGCAAAACCCAAGAACAACTCATCTCCCATCTCAAATGGCTTTACTTTTCAGCAGGAGTTACACCCACCCTGTACACACAGGCACACAGCCACACCAGTTACTTAAGACCAGCAATCAATCTGAACGTCTGCACTCCTATGCAGTACTGACTGTTCACAAAATTACCCTGGCCTTTGGCAAGCTGTGCCTTAAGACTTCACAACCAACAAGATTTCCTTTGAATATATGCAGGTTAGGACACAATTTTTTCCTAACTGGTTATCTTCCCCTTAGTTTTCTTTCCTAAAAAAGCACTAATCCTAGTAACTTGCTTTAATAGAAAAAGATCAACCCTCCTAAATTACAGGGCTCTGTTTTGCAAAGCTAACACTTTATGATATAGGCATTCCATTTTTGATAGTGTAGTCTCCTGGAAGCTAAAAACAGAGACCTGATGGTGGAAGAAAGCAGCTCTGTCCATGGCCCCACGCTGCTGGACCTCGTCACCCCTTGGTCACTGACAGCAGATGTAAGCAAAGGATTGGGGGGAGGAGGAGGAGTGGCGTAGATTATTAAGTCCACACTCAGGGCACGTATGACTCATGTGGGTGATAGGTGCTCAATAAACTGTGCTGCCTCACTATTCAAATTAAACTTAAGTAACACCATCATTCATCTTGAAAAACTGGAGCTGAAGCAGAGGGCCCCAGACCCGATCTTTCAGGGTTAATTATTTCCAGGAGTTGAAATCAGCATTTCCTAAGCTGTGTTCCACAAGTGTCAAGAAAGCTTGCACGAAAAAAAAAAAATTCAGTATTTGGAATATTTTTCCTTCTAAAATGTGTTACGTTAAATGTAATAAAAACCAGTTTTAAATAGCTTTAATTGCTGTGCAATACCCAGCCTGTAAGAAATAGGGTGCCAACCCTGGGGCCTGGTGAGCCAGGAGGCTTCAAGAGGGTCCATCTGATGGTCATATGAAAGCTCTGGTCAGCCCTCTGCTCTCGGTCAACTGTTTAATTTAATCCTGCCTATCCTAGCTGACTCTTACCTCCTAAACAATCTAGTCCACATCCTGCACATTTTAAGGATGTGTTTTATTTTTTCCATAATTATTTTATTCATTTACTAACACCAGCACATAGTTACAAGGGACAGAAAGAAAAGGGTATACAGTGAAAAAGTCACTCAGTCCTACCTCTGTTTCCCTTGCACGCTTTCCCTTCCCAGAGGAAACTATTCTTACTGGTTCCTGTGAATCTGTCCAAATTATACATTTTCTAACATAAATGTCAACAATAAATACATCCTGTTTTGCACAAAAGGATGCGCTTCCAATAGTCTATTCTCATTTCAAAAAGTCAGGCATACTTTTTTTGTCAGCACTCACTGTAGCTAATTTACTAAACACTCTCTAATCTAAACTCAGCAGTGACATTTACCGTGTGTACAGATGCTACTTAACAGTGTGTGTGCACCACCAATTACCACAAAGTTATTTTCTAACCTTGCAAAGCTCTTGGTACCCATTTTCTTTCCTACAATTAACTTCCTATGGAACACTCACTCTCAACAAACAGAGGCACGTGCGTCTTCAGAGGGAAGAATTAAAATCTTCCAGAAATTCTGGCACATACTCATGGGCAGAGTGCCCCCTCCATCACCTGCGGGAAAATCACTGCATTTAATGAGAAAGCTATTTGAAGAAAGGTTCTACTGTAGCACTGTCCAAATGAACCTTCTGCCAACGGCAATGAGGGTTTTTTATCTCTGCCGTCCAACAATGGCCATGTGCTTTCCATGCTACCACCACATGTGGCTACTGGATACTTGAAATGTGGCTAGTATGACAGAGGAACTAAATTCTTAGTTTAATTCAAATGACCACACATGCCTAGTGGCTACCATGTGGGACAGTCCTGGTCTAGCAGACTATCTAATACTGGCTAAACAGAAAAAGATTACACTCCCTGTTATAACACGGGGACAGTGGGAAACGTGTGTGTACGAATATGCATGGTAAACATGGAAGCTCAAGCTCATCTCCTGAACCTTCTTTCTTTCCACATCCAAGGCTGAGTGGACCAGTTCTAGAAATAACTTCTTTAGTTAAAGTTGGAACCAACGATAAAGATGCGTGGCAATTACCTTTAAAATCTGAAATCGAAATAGTTTTAATTTACTAAAACTCCATGCTTGGTGCGCACTCTGTTTTAAAATCTTCCTGGCATGATGTTACGTGTGGATCACACTAAACTAACAGTTTCTCTGTTAGGTGGAAAAAACAAATTGCAGAAGCATATGTACAATATTATGCCAACTGCACATATATATATATGCATATATATTCATGTTTGTGTGTGAATAGCATTTATCCAAAACCGTGCTGTTCAACAGCACATTCTGCAAGGATGGAAAAGCGCCCCTCCTCCCCTGCCCAGCGCGGCAACAGCCAGTCACACACGGCTGCCGAGCACCTGAAAGACGGCCAGTATGACGAGGAACGGGGTGTTTAATTATATTTAGTTTTACTGAATTGAAATTTAAATAGCCGCAAGCGGCAAAGGGCCCCCTTATTAGATGGCAGAGGTCTAGAAGAATAAAGCTCAAGCTGTGAAAAGGCTGTGCCTCGGAGGTCTCACACCTGGAGGGAAGAAGATAAACGTTTTTATACACCACTGCCGTGTCTGGACGTATGTACACCTGGCTCACTTAGCTCATCACACAAATAAACAGGAAGGGAAGGTGTTCGTGTTAGCTTGGGCCTTCATGACAAAGTCCAGAGACGAATTTTTTTTCTTACAATTCTGGAGGCTTTAAGTCCAAGATCAGGGTGCCAGACAGCTGAGTTCTGCTAAAGGTGCTCTTCCTGGCCTGGTGACGGCTCTCTTTCACCGTGGCCCCACCCAGGGGTGAGGGAAGGGGGAACCAGCTCTGGTCTTCCTCTCCTTACAGGGACACTAATCCCTCATGGGGACACTACTCTCATGCCCCCTCTACACCTAATTACCCCCCAAAGGCCCCATCTCCTAATACCATAACATTGGGGATTAGGTATTGGATGTATGAATTTGGGGGAACACAAAATACAGTCCATAACAGAAGGACAAAGGAAAGAATAAAAAATTCCTTTCGCTTTGTGTATTTTCTTCTGCTCCATTCACTGAGCTCCCTGGGTGCACCCTAGAAGAGTTACTCTGAGGTTTCTGACATCTGGCTCTTGAACAGCTTGGATAATGACATTTTCCATTGGAGAGATGTGACCACGTCTCAAGACCTTAGGCTCTTAAACATACAGGCCAGTTGAAAGAACACATTAATGATTCCGTGTTCTCGTCTCTTTGCATAATTTCTTTCTTCTTTTTTGGGGGGAGGATCCGTTTTTGGCTGCTCCTTGGTATACGGAGCGCTCCTGGGCTAGGGATCGGAGCTACAGTCTCAACCAAAGCCACAGCTGGGGCAACACGAGATCCCCAACCCCCTGTGTCAGGCCAGGGATCTAACCTGCGCCTTAGCAGCGTCCAAGATGTCACCAATCCCACTGTGCACAGCAGGAGCTCCCCGTTGCATCTTGACTCCCTCTACAGCCAAAGGGCAGTGCGGGATGCACGACCGGCAAAGCCTGAAAGGACACTTTCTGTGTCGCCCTTAACCATGCTTGTTCATAGTTGTGCTGGAAGAAGGAGAACTGCCTTAACGTGGGTTTAAACCCTCTGGGTCACATCAACACATTCCCTCTTCCCAGATCATTTGCTGGGAAGCCAAAGGCACCACCCTTCAGAGAGGACAGGGTCAAGCTCAGCTTCCCACAGGCCCAGTGGCTTCTCCTCTCTGAGTTCTGTGGTACTTTTGCAGCTTCTCACAGGTCCCAACGTCCAGGCGCAGGGGCAGCTGGTGTTCCCAAACAACGCCCATGAAGAGCTAGCGTCCCAAATCCAGGCTCCCTGGTCCAAAGGAGCCTGTGTGTTTTATTTACCCACTATTAAGGCTGCCTTCTGGTGCCCTATAAAAAAGATGAAGATGCCTGCCAAGGCTGAGAGGCGGAAATAAGAAGTGATTGCTTAGTGGGTACAGAGGTTATTTTTCAGGTAATGAAAATGTTTTGGAACTAGATAAAGGTGGTGGTTAATGTATTAAACATTAATGTATTAAATGCCGCTGTTCACTTTGAAATTCTGTTATGAACTTCACCTCAAAAAACAAACACACACACACACACACACACACACACACACGATTCCAAAATCCATTTTTGAAAAGGTAGGAGGGGACACCATCCCATCACTCAAACACAGACCTGTGCTGAGGGCCCAGGGGTGCAATGGCCCCATACCCCTCTCTGTGGAGTGATGGGCACTGGTGGACCCCTTCCTTTTGTTCTCCTCAACCAAGCCTTGCGAGCTTTCCTTTTCCCTAAAGAGCTTTGTCATTTACCCCTGCGGAGTCACACGGCAGAATTTGCCTTGGACCCTGGGAGGGCCATGACGGAGCCCACTTGGCCAGAGCCTGAGGGTCCTCTCTAACACTCAGCATTGCAGCTCAGCCACTGGCCTACCTATTGCTCTCCAGTTACTCTGTCGGTACTTTTTCATCTTGTTCTGCTGTGTCCTCCCCACTCCCTAAGGACCTCCCACTTTGGCTTCCTGCTGGAATCCAGCACGGAGGGCAAAGGCCATCTTCCTGTTCTGCTGTGGTGAGAAAATTCCTCAGGAAACTTTGACTGCATCCTTGATTGCTCTGGTTCAACCAAACACAGTGGTTGACTCTATCGGAACAATCGGGGCAATCGTTATGGTTGCGGTCCATTAAAATGTCAGGCCAGTTGTTCAAATAAACTGACAAATGGTTGGATTGAATTAACTATTCTTTTCTCTATACAGTAACCCTTGCTGGGAATGCTGATAGTTGAGAGGATTTTTTTAGCCTCTTCCCTGTATTGTCACATCTATTCCAGTTGTCCCGATCATGCTCTCGAACCATGTTTCCAAAACATATTGAACTGTGAAGGCTTTTTTCACAGCAACATCTTGTTCTTATCAACCCTTACATTCTCCATCTCAGTAAATGTCACCTTCCTTCACCTAGGTGCTCAGTCTAAAAACCTCAGCATTATCCTTGGCTCTTCTTTCATTCACACCCCACAGATGGTCTATCGGCAAAATGTACCAACTTGACCTCCAGTGTCCCCACAGGCAGGCACCACTTCCCCAATCCACTCTGAGCTACCAACCTGTCTCAGCCACACCCCCTCTCACCTGGACCACACCGGCTTCTACTTTTGATGCCCAACCCTACAGCATCCAAAGTGACCTTCCAAAATTTAAAGTCTGAACACACTTTCCCCCTGTTCAGAGAGGTTTCTCATGTCTGGGAATGCAATCTGAACTGTCCACCACAGCCTATTGGCCTCACATGGACTGGAAGCCCATTCCTCTGCAACTTCATTTCCAAATACTCTTTCCTTTGCTGCCCATTCTGCTCTGACAGAGCTGTTTCTCTGACAAGCCAAGCACCGTCTCATCCCAGGGCCTCCAAACTTGCAATCCCCTGTGCCTGGAATGCTCCTGGTCACTTCACTCAGTGCTGTGGACCAAATGGTGGCACCCCCCAGAATCCATGTGCGGAAGCCCTAATCCCCACTGCAATGGTATGTGGAGGTGATGCCCCTGGGAGGTGCTTAGGTCACGAGCGTGGAGCTCTCATGATTGAGATTAGCGTCCTCGCAAGAAGAGACATGAGAGGAAGGATCCTCCTCTCTGCCCTGTGAGGGCACAGGAAGAAGGCAGCCGTCTGAAGCCAGGAAGAGAGTCCCCACCAGAAACCTGCCCACGAGGACCCCTGATCTCTGACTCCCCGCCTCCAGAAGTATGAGGAATAAACATCTGCCCTTAAGCCACCCATCTATGGTACTTTTGTGACAGCAGTGTCACGCCCTCCGAGAAGCCTGGGACACAGGGACTACAGCAGCACGCCCCGCCCTCCCGTTTCCCCCCACCCCTTCACTCGGCTTTGCTTTTGTCAGAGCATCAATCCCTGTCTGGCATCAGAGCACATGTTTATTGGTTTCCTGGGTGCCTCCCACACCAGAGCAAAAGCTCCAAATGGCAGAGGTGTTGCGTTGGGCCCTACGGTGTCCTCAGCACGCAGAGTGGTACCTGGCCAGTTGTAATGCTCAATAAACATCTACTGAACAAATGGATAAAGAGTTCTTACACAACCGTCTCTCCCAGTTATCTGTGAATCACTTCTGTAGAATAAAATAACAAAACCAAAAGTAGTGGAACTGGGAGAGAGGGTAGGCGCTGTGCTGGTCAGAATGGGAGCTCTCCAAAGACAAGAGGGGCCCAGGGCACATCAGTGCTGCTCGGGGCCAGCCCAGGACAGGAGCAGCTCAGGCTCCTCAGAAGGAGGCAGAAGAGTTAGTGTCCAGCTAACTGTACAGAGAAAACTGGCCTGCACTATCGCCTTCAGCGATCTATAAAGCGTTCCTATGTACCTTCTCTGATAGATAACCTATCTTTTTTCCTCTTTGAGATGTGTAAGGCATGTAAAATTTCAGACCTGTGAGGTACGTCAAGGTGTAAGTTTGAAGTTAGCAGGTAACAGAGAGACAAATAAAATGTTTTGGTGAGGATATGTTACACATGAGAATCACAGTGATAACACATGTGCCATAAGCTGAAGAGGGTAGTATAATTTTCAGGCAGAGTAAGGACAGTGCCATCCAACAACCATCCTGAAGTCAGGGAGGAATAGAAACACCACCACACGTGACTTTAGCTACTTAGTTCTCCAACTTCTCTATAAAGGTAAGGCCAAGACTCAATATGTAAGCAGTCTATTACCGTATCATGAATTCTACTGTTGATGGGCAGCCTTTGAGAGGGGCAATGGAGAGAGTAGAAAAACTGCATTTATAGCAGGTAAGAGCATGAGCTTTGCAGCCCAAACTTGGCTGTGCTCCCACCATGCGACCTGCTGTTTAAGCTACCTGGAGCAAACGACATCACTCCTCAGAGCCTCCTCGGTAACCTGAGGATGGTATCAGCAATCTCACAGGGTGGTTAAAAGACTGTCTGAAGTTACGTGAATATAACGCGCAGCAGAGACTTTGCCAGTCTTTATTATAACACACTGGAATTTCATATTTAGATGTTTCTCCCTAGGATCACCCCAAGAGCAGCGCTATGTCATTCTCATAATCTTTCATCCTCGATGCCCAGCTCCAGAACTAAATAATAAGTCAATGAACAAAGACGTTCCTATTTTTAGGTGAAAGACAACCAAAGAGATGAGAGGGAAGAAGAGAAGGGGGAACAAAATAACGAGAGGAGTGAGGATCCAGGCAGGGGCAGCAGTACTACAGGAAGGAGAAGGAAAGTGGCAGCAACCCAGCAACAGCACATCAGAGAGTCCGGGCATGGCCGTGTGAAAGAGAATGGACCTGAGGTGTACCTGGCAGGAGTGGGGACAAGACTCTCACCTTGCTGCACCTCAATAACCTGCAGAGGTCAGCCACACTGAAGACAACACCTTCATAAGACTGTAACAATAAAACTGATTTATCTGGGAAATTCCTGCCCATTGCTAATCTGAAAGATGCCAATCAAATTTCCCCCTGCACTACGCAGAATAAACCCTAGCAGACTATTTGTGTAGAGTGCAGAACCATGAGCTAAGGGAGGCAGTTCCTGTGTGTGGCTTGGCGCTGCATCTGGCTAAGGTCACAGAGTAAAATTCTGTAGCCCACGCAAGCGCTCAGACACAACAGCTTAAGAAAGTCAGGCGCCTGCCACCCTAAATTCCAGTTTTCCTCCAGCAGAAGGCCAAGGGCAGAAGCACAAACACGTTTTACTGCACTTAAGAGAGAAAACAGAAATCTCTACTTGCCTTATGACCAAAGTCAGTTTGACAGAAACAAAGCCAATAAAGATGATTAAGACAGTATGAAAAGTAGCAGAGAAACCAGGAGGTGGCCAGGTCATGGATACCAAGGGACAGAGAAGGTTCAGTAGTGGGTGGGACAGAGAGCCCCACTGCAGGAGTGCATTATCTGAGGGTAAACAGGGAAGAGAAGCATCATACGCTTGAAGAGGGGACTAGCTTCGCAACAAGCACCATGGAGAATGAGCAGGACAACTAACCAGAATCAGAGTGTGCATGTGCTGTGCAGTGCTGGGCATCACCTGAATGCATCTGAACAGGTACCAATCCACCTCACTGCTCAGGAGCCCAGGCGCAAGCAGAAGGACAAAAAGCTCAGAGAGTGTAAGCCTTTGGCGAGAGAGTGATTTAAAACCTGGACAATGGATCTAAGTGGATAAAGGGGGAAGTAAGACAGGAAGGAACTCATGGATGGCTACAGAGCAATGGGTCAGCAGACTAGAGGTGTCAGTGAGATCAAGAAGATGTATACGGTGTAACTGTGGGACAAAGAGGATGGACAGGAGGGTCTGGCCACCGAGGGAATTTTTGACTTACTGATCTGGGCCATGAGTAGGCAAGGTCTTGGAAGGAGGGCGCTGGGGGAAGCTGGGGAGAAGATCCCTGGTGATGACAAGCTCCCAATCCCACGCAGTCAGGGAACAAGGTGGGTCATCCAAGGAAGGTGGAGCACGGTGGAGACCAATGAAGCCGTCATGAATGATGAGGGGGAGGAAGGAGGATGTCAGCAGGGAAGAGGGCCAAGGGATGGTTAGACACGTGGCTGGTGCTCAAAAGAGTAGCAGTTGGACAGGAAGGTGGAAAAGCAAAGATACAGCTAGGCATGGGTGCCAGCGACCTGCCTTCTGAATTGTTTTTCATCCCTGTAATGATGAAACTAATCTACCCAATCAGGTGGTTCCTGCCGATTTTTAATCTGCAAGATGTAAACCAATCTTTCCCCTGTCTTTATACAAAATAAATACCAGTAAAAGACTATTTCTATAGATCACTAGAGGTTTCCCAAGATAAAATCTTCAGTGATTGGTAATTCTTTCAGAACATTCAAAAGGGTCACGGATTTAACCCACATGCTGGCGAGAGTAGAAGTAAATTCACATTTCTATTAGACTTTTTTAAATGTCAGGTTTTTACTCTATCTCATAACAAATGGAAACAAAGCTTTGCCTCCAAATTGGAAGCCTTTTTCCTTGTCATTTAAATGGAAGATGCAGAGAGATCTGGTATATTTTTACTATCTCCTCATCTTCCAGGATCTGTCACTCATTCAACCTGTGAGCTGATTTATGGCGCCACATTTTATGTCACTCAAGAAGTATTTCTGGAGAAATGTGGTTCTTCCACTCCTCCGAACGGACTTGTTCAGCTACTGTCTCCTTTGGGAAGATGTCACTGATAACACACCTCCATTCCCCATTTTCCCAACTGAAAGCTCTCCCGGCAGTTCTATGATCGCACTTTCAACACTTGATTGTCAACCAAAACAGGCTTTAAGACCTTGGACGTATGCTTAACCTCTCTGGGCCCTAATTTAGTCACATAAAAAAGAGAAAATAATAGTAAGAATATCATAGGGCTTCTATATCAATTCATGAGTTAAAGTTAATGCCTAGAAAGCACTTAGAACACTGCCTGGTACATAGTAAGTGCCACAGAAGTGCTTGTCACTCTTGTAACAGTATTTATTTGCACGTCCCTCCTTTTGTACTTCTTGGCTAGCACCTTAAAAATGGAGACTTCCAATGGTCTTCACCTCTGCATATCCAGTCCTTAGTACAGTGACTGGCAAACAGGAGACCTTCAGTGCACGAATGTATGAATCAAGCAGCAAGTCATTTTTTTATCTCACAAAAAAGTGAAACTGTATATATTAAAAATAATAAACCAAAGCATTACTTTATTTGTAACCTAACTTGTTTAAATATAACATAAAGCAGTTCAAAAGCTGCAGCCTGACATTGCAAATATGTAATTAAATGAAAGAAATTAAAACTAAGAGTAGAACTGCACCATCAGCACCACTGAAAAGTGAGTATCGAACTGGACATCTTAAGAATTAAGTAACTTATAGACATTTTGACTCGAAGAATTACTAAATGTTCACTTTTGCCATGAGGAAAAAAAAGCCCAGAGACTTGGCTCTAGACCAGGAACTGTAACAATTTTTTTCCACAGTTCTAATTTTTTCCTCCTCCAATAATTTTTCTCCTCCTCCTTTCTAAACCCAAAGAGGAGGTCTAAATAAATAAATAAATAAATAAATAAATAAATAGGGGAGTTCCTGTCGTGGCTCAGTGGTTAACGAATCCAACTAGGAACCATGAGGTTACCAGTTCGATCCCTGGCCTTGCTCAGTGGGTTAAGGATCTGGCGTTGCCGTGAGCTGTGGTGTAGGTCACAGATGCAGCTTGGATCTCGCGTTGCTGTGGCTCTAGCATAGGCAGGCGGCTGCAGCTCTGATTAGACTCCTACCCTGGGAACCTCCACATGCCTCAGGTACGGCCCTAGAAAAGGCAAAAAGACAAAAAAAAAAAAAAAAAAAAAAAAGGCTACAAATTCACCTATTTAATCTGTCCCATTTCTGCAGGAAGAGTCTTAAAGCTGTTGGTGAGAGAAGGGAATCAACTGAGAATCCCCTGAGGTATCCAAAAGAAAATTCAAATTATTGGGCTAAAAGCTCAAAACATTCATAAAGGCCACAGGTGATCAGAGTGGGGCAGGTGGCTTCTCTCAGACTCCAGTAGAAAACAGCCAACTTTTAGATTTCATCATCGGTTTAATATTTCTACAGAACACCTGATCTAGGAACACAGCACAACCTTTTTTAAAATTTGCACTGTTACTACTTAATCTTTCTAGTTCTTTTCAGATTATCTTTCACTACTGAAAATGAGTCTTCCACGTAACTAGCAGGACTTTCTTATTTCACTGGTCATGAAAAGAAGCCACCTTATTCATTAAGATGGAATTTAGTGCAAGTCCATGTTCAATGAAGTCTGCGAGCATCAGTAATTCATAGAGGAAGAGAAATGTTTATTATATCCTTGTGGACATCCAAGTAGAAATCTATGTTAAAAGGATGAGAGTGAAGAGTTGGAGGAAAAAATTTTTTAGCAAACCAAGGTTGTGTCCACTTGCTGAAAGAGTCCTTCATTGCTAATCACAGATGCCCTTCCATGTTTTCCCTGGAGCCACAGAGCAATACCGCTCAGCAGCACCGCTAAGGCAGACTGAAATAACTAAAGCATCGAGAGAGATATAAATCCAAGTGTGAACACTGGAAGAAGAGACAAAGGAGCAATAGCCTGCCCTTGTCCCCATGTTCAAAATTCTACTGATAATAACACACTCAGATACGGGCATGTGAGAAGATACCTGCTTTTTCAAATAACTTCACAGCTAGATGAAATTACTCCAAGCAATAACGTCAATTCGGCTTTCCCAAATAAGCCAGTGTTGATACATACAAACAGTTCCATCAGAGGAAGGGTGTTAAGGAGATAAAGATACAGCACAAAACATACACATATCTTCATAGAGTGTTTTTCTATAATTTAGTATTTAGCTTTTTCATTTAATTACTTTAAATGAAAAAAAAACTGAGGTCACAATCAGACAGGGATTGCATCTGAAAATTAAAATGTCCAAGTACATACCTCTTAACTCCTCATCTTTTAAGTGCTGCATAAACTGTTGCATAGGAGACTTGACTGGATGAAGAGGCGCAAGCTTCCAGGTATGACTCACTACCTTTGCTCCCACAAAGCAGATCCTCCTGAGCTCTCAGAGGCAGATATTTTTGCAACCTGGACGACAATTTTTAAAAAGGAGAATAATTATTTATTTTGAATATATGTTTCTAACAAGAATGAAAGTTAAGGGCAAGTCCCTATTCATATCACATTTAGAAGAGAAATGCATATTCTCAAATATGTCCATCCAATCTCTATCAGGTAATCATGGAGGGTTATCTTTATGGCAATAGGTTGACATGACAGTGATCAAATGTTCTCATAAGAGAGAACAGAGCAAACATTGGAGCAGTAAGACCATGCAGACACTTGCCAAAGGAGAATCCAGTCAGAGAGGTATGACCCTGCAAACCACTGAGACCTACCCCAAGCTCAGGTTCCCTGACAATTCCCCCGCCTAGGTACACCTGTGTGCAGAATGACACCATGACATCATTAAACAGTGACAGGAAAACAACACAGATCGTCACACACCAACAGGAATGCAACCTGGGGCAAGGGCACCTCTGAAGGTTCTATTTTAACCAGAGCAGGTGCACTGAGGGAGGCTGAAGTCATAGGTTCAGGCTGCAGATTTCTGAGGAAGGACAGAATCTTACGTAATTATAGCAAATTGGGGCAGAAATACCGAAAACAGCCTCAAGGCCAAGGCCAAGTCCAGATGATACCCTGGTTCTGAAACTGCTTCTGGTATCTGAGGACAGAGATGGGGCCAGGCCTGCGGAAGGAAGGGTGGGGTGACAGGGGCCCAGGGCTGAAGGCAGAGTAAGCCCACTGCCCAGTGGAAGGGGCTCCACTTTGTTCCCTGGGCTCTTCCCTCTAAAATCTTTTCATCATCATCTTAGCATCACTACGTTTTATCGTGTTAAGAGCAGTCATCATTTAAATTTTAAAAGTTAAAACTGTTTCTTTTGGAAGAAAAGCAAATCCTAATTCCCACCTCCACCCCCAGCTATGCTTCTGTGTCAGAGCTGCTCCAGGTGGAGGGGCTCAGGGAGGAGGTGAGCAAAGGAAGAGACAGACTGAACTCAAAGCTTTCATCATTCTCCCCCTGGATATTAATACATTCCAGTAAGTTCTACCCCTGCTGCTCCAGCCTCACACTGCAGCTAATCCACTCCCCACACTGATGGCTGGGGGTTAAAATTCCCTCAGTGGCTCCCAATTGCCCTTATCATAATAAAAATGCAGTCTGCAGCTTGGGTGACCTTGATTGCACACCATTGTGACCTTGAACCTATAAAAGCAAAACTGCCCCAAACCTGGTCTGGAACAGAACCAAGTTGCCTACTATAAAACTCACCATATTCTAGTGGAAAGACATCAACAGCATTTCAGGAAAAAATGCTTTTTTCTATGCAATTTTCTGATGAACTTTAAGAAGATGAAGTCTTATTCTGGAGAACTCAATTACAACCCACCCAGCTGACTGTCAACTATCAGTTAGAAGCTAAGGATTTTTAACCAGTCTTTTCAATGATGATTTAATCAGTCTTTCTTCACTATGTTCTGAGCAAGACTGAATCTTCGACCTCACCTGCCAGGGGCCTCTTCCTTTGCACTGCAAAACTGTAATAAAACACTGGTATGTGCTCGTAACTCAATGGTCAGAGTTAGGAGTTTAACAAACCCTAACTTCAAGCAGGTCCCAACAGCCTGCAGTTCTCAGCATGTTCCTCAGGCTCTAGACTTCACAGACCTTTGAACAGGCAGCCACCTCCCTCAGGAGCACCTCCACCCCCCGGCTTGCTCTCCTTCATCACAGCCCCCATCTTCTCTCAGTTTTCTTGTATGCAGCCTGCCAAACCTGGGTCATGTGGCAGTTTCTCCAGAACAATCTGCCATGAGCGTCTGTCCTGCAGGCCCTTCTAGGGGTTCCTGTGTTACAGCTGTTACCACACTGCACTCTATATCTCACTGGACTGGAAGCTTCCTGAAGACAACGGTGGGCCTTTGTACTTCTGCATCCTCCAACTTATCCCAGAGCCTGGCTCAAAATGAGCATGTAATAAATGGTTGTCAAACGAATGTTGGCCTCAGGTAGGAGAGGGGTGAAGCTGAAAAAAAACTTTTTACTTGAGGTATGGAATGATTGGCCAATGGGGACCTGCTGTATAGAGCACAGAGAATTCTTCCCAGTATTCTGGGACAATCTATGTGGGAAAAGCAGCTGAGAGAGAATGGATATGTGTATGTGTATGACTGGGTCACTTTGTTTACAGCAGAAACCACCACAACCTTGTAAATGAACTACATTTCACCAAAACTTAAAAAAAATGAGGTATTCCCTGTGCAGTTTCAACACCATCCCTGAGCTGCAGTGTGGTTCTGGACCGAGGGGGCTGGACTCCACGAGGCAGCCCATGTAGCCTCTCTAGTCGAACTGGCTCAAGAAACCCAGGAGGACCAGAAGGACGGACTCAGGTCCCCTGGAAAGTACAGATGGCCCAGCAGGAGGTGGTTCCCATGCAGAATTCCCTGACATTTTGCAACCAGAGGAAAAACCCAGGGGGTTTCAGAAGAGAAGCAAAATTAAAAGGAGGGAAATAAAAGATGGACAACAATTTCAAACCACCTCACAGATAGAATCTTCTTGGCATAGGAACACAAAAAATTCAGTCTTTCATGAAAATATGTTAAGTTTTTGAGATGTAGAGGCCTGAAGAAGCACCAGGAAAATGTAGGAGAAGCTGATTTTTATGGTTGGTTGGCTTCTGGATGGGGAAGGGAGTTTTGAAATGCCTACGGAAAAGACGCGCTCTGCTCTGTGCCCACTTCCCCTGACCTTTCGTATCTCTAGAGCTCCTTCCCCAAGAACAAGCCTGGCATAGACGGATGAAGCAGAGGATGCCCAGGCACTCTGCCTTCTGGGTACCAGTTATAAAAGTTCCTTTCGGTGAAGATAACTTCCACTCAGGTGTAAAGTCTGCAAGTGTGCATGCAGAGTGGTGGAGTGGATGGCGGCCGCCTGTCTACTGCTGGGTTTTCACGTATTCCTAGAGGGACAGGGTAAGGAGCCAAAAGGAGTGTAAGCACAACCCTGTCCCCACCAGAGCCACAGCATCTCCCACCCAGCTCGGCAAAGTGCAGCACAGCACAGGCGGTCCACATGGACGTTCTCGGACAGCCTTGTTCATAGACCACCAATGACCTACGACACGTCAAGGCTTCTCATCCCCGTACAATCTTCCCCGAACAGCTCAACATTGATCATCTTCTGGAAAATCACTTCCAGTTCTTAGAATCTGACCTGACATAACTGCAGGACACACACCAGCCAGATCTGAGCAGTAAAAAGTCTGCCCAACTCTGAGCAGAGAGGAGACCCTGCAGCTAAGCTGCAACGAAAGGCAAATGAGGGGGGGGGGGTCCCCTGTCTCCAAAGCTCTGGACAGTTTTCTCTACTTACTGCAGAAAACAAGACCTTACACTGAGCGGGCCTTTAACCCAGCTGGAACAAATTAACTTTTACACTTCATTTTATAAAGCTCAGCCTTTCTCATTCTTGCATATTTATACTTAGAAAAAGGAATGAGTAATAGTAAGACAAAGTCCTGGTACAGTGAACAGCACTCACACAACAGAGACAGAAAACGTATGCAAGATTGTTCACCGCTGCAGGCACACATGAAAGCTTCAAAAGAGACTTATTATAGAACATGTGGGAAGCCCCTGAGTGAATCTAAGACTCTTCTGACTGACTAAAAGCAGAATCGAGGGGCCAGGGAAAGGATTTCCCCTTCGGTTGATTAAAATCATTATTCTGTTTTTGAGTTGTCATACCGAGTGACCGTGAAGTGAGCAAAAGCCCTCTTAAAATGCATTTTTGGAACTTTCCCCTCTAGTACTGGATTCTAAGACGAACTTAAAGACAAAATACTCTAACACATTCAAAACAATTTCTTAAAGAAGTGCACAAAGAATGTAAGCATGCATGTGTAACTGGGTCACTATGCTGTACAGTAAGGAAAAAAATGTGTTTGAAAAAATTAATTAATTAAAAAAAGAAACACTCGATCATAAGAAGAAACATGACGTTCTAATGTTCTGAAAATATACTTTAACTGGTCCGCCTTGATGAAACGTGTGCACCTATGGATGGAATTGTCTACAAATGTGGATTTGCACAATTGGCCACGGTGGGCGTCAAAGAGGTACCGAGGTACCACAAGGTGTTCTGAAACAGTAAATTCCCTTAGAGCACATACAATGATGATTCAATAAGCAAAACCCACTTTTATATGTATCATTTCAAGAACATTCCTATTATCTGCCAAAACAATAATATATTATTCTCCTTTCATCCTTTAGTAAAGGACTTGAAGTGAAAATGTGAAGTCATTTGAGTTAAGTGAAAAAGACTAATCAGACCAAAAAAAACCCCCCTCGAATTCATTTAGAATTTTGCCCCACAAACAACACAAGCCGTCTGTAATCTGAACTCTTAAGGTTTGAATGGAGTAGCCCATGTGGTACAAGGATGAGGCACACAAAGATTTTAAAATAAAACCAACAGACCAAACATAGGAGGACTGAGAGAAAGACAGCTACTAGCTACTTCAAATCCTTCTTAGGCCCAGGCAATTTTTATCTACTTTTAAGGCTTTATACACCCAAATCTATACATCCAGAGTACAAGAAAATGACAGGCATGGTTTAAATAAAACAGAGTCCAGACAGATAAGACAATTAAGAAATCTCTTAAACTGGGAGTTCCCTTTGTGGCTCAGCAAAAATGAATCTGACCAGTAACCATGAGGATGCAGGTTTGATCCCTGGCCTCGCTCAGTAGGTTAAGGATTCAGCGTTGCCGTGAGCTGTGGTGTAGGTCACAGACGCAGCTCAAATCTGGTGTTTGCTGTGGCTGTGGTGTAGGCCAGCAGCTACAGCTCCGATTCGACCCCTAGCCTGGGAAGCTTCATATGCTGAGGGTGTGGCCCTAAAAAGAAAGAAAGAAAGAAAATAAATCTCTTAAATCGAGACTACACTGTGATTACTGACTTGCTTCCAAAGAGCAGAGCATGGAAAGGGAGGGGAATACATTTAGAGCAGAGGAGCCTGGCACACACGACCTTGGCCAGGTGACCAAGGTCAGCATCATCAGAGATGAGTCACGATGATGGCATTTCCCTTGCACACAATGTGATAAGAATGTCACTTCACTTCTGTGGTCTTCCTCTCAAAACCCCGTAACTTCAGGCTAAAAAGTGGGAAAACATGAGAGGAATCTGAACTGAGGATGTGCTACAAAACATCTGACCAGTATTCCTCAAAACTGCCATCTAAGCAACAGTCACAGACCAGAGGAAATTAAAGAGGCAGGACGACAAACTGTAATGTGATAGCCTGGGTGGATCCTGGAACAGCAAAAGCGCGTTGGGGGAAAAACTAGTGAAATCTGAATCAAGTGTGGATTTTAGTTACTAGTAACATACCAATGTTTGTTCCTTAACTGTGACAAATACAACGTGATAATGTCAGCGTTAGCATTTGGGGTAACTGGGTGAGGGACATATGGGAACCCTGCGCTCTCTGTGCAACTTTTCTGAGAGCATTTTAGACAAAGACTTTAAACTTTCAAGTACTCAGTCCACTTCAGGTGGGTGCTGCAGCAGTGGCTCCACCCACAGGGACAAACACAGGCTAGGACCCTGACCATTCTGTATGCTGACCAACAGGCACTTGGGCCAATCTGGGAACCTGAGACGCCAGGGACCACAGATGGCGTGCATGCGAAACAGGAACAGACATCTCTGAGTGCTTAACACCCCCATTTGAAGTGAAAAACAGGCAGTTTTATGCAAGAAAAAAGACAAAGGCTAGATGGGTTGGCCTGGAGCCACCAGTGCTCTGTGAAAATGCACGACAAACCAGCCTTCATCCTTCACTTAGCAAATACCACTGCCAGAAACCAGCAGGTGTGAAAAAGAGTGATGCAGACTTCACTCCCATGCCCTACAGGCTTCTGCATCCTATTTCCCTACCATAAGAAAGGTAAATCAGAGGAGGAAGAGAGGCACAGGATTCCTTTAAGGGTTTGTGGGAGAAAAGCCATTAAAAGACATCTTTGGCCAAAGAGTACATAAATATCTTTTTTCAAGAATCTGTCCAGTCAGGGCCCATGCGGTACCATGTGAGCCCTGCTCTGCAGGGAGGAGGCAAAGCCTTTGAAGTGCTGCTCAATATAGAAAAACATTTGTCTGCAGAATAAACATGTGGCATGATTCTGTTTGCTGCAATGAATTTCTTTAATTGCTCTGAATTTTAATTGAGAAAGAAATCTGGGGATTTATCTTCTCTAACAGAAAAGTTCCAGAATTCATAAGCTAGATGAATATGCAGTACTCATAAGGCCAGAAAATTAAAATATAAATGCCTTGTTTTTTTTTTCAGAAAACTAACACACTGTCAGTCAAAATCATTAACAGTTCTAGAGGGAGAGTGACCCATCATTTAAAGTTTATCTGAAAGAAAAATGGTGCACAAATAGCCCAGGAAAATCTGAAAAATAATAATAGTAACGATGATGCTGAAGGAGGTCTTGTTTTACCAGCTCTAGTAACTTAAACAGTGTGGGGTAGATCCAGAATCGACAGATGGGCCCATGGAAAAGAGTACCATGTCTGAAAAGAAAACAAATATTAAAAATGCGTTCATTTATTCAAACATTTATTGAGAGGCTGCTAGGTATGGGCACTGCTAATGGTTCCTTGACAGTAAAACAAGAAAGACAAAGTCAGACCAAAATGACAAAGTCTGCGAACACTGGCCAACCACACAGGGAGGGAGTTGGATTTTTTTTCTCACATCTTAAATCTGAATCCAATCCAGATGAATGTTTAATTATACGACGTAGCTTAGTATTATTAGAATAAAACATAGGAGAATATTTACATATAATTTTGTGATGAGAAAGATGTGAGTTCAAGAATAATCACTACAGGAGCTCCTGCTGTGGCTCAGCAGTAATGAACCCAACTAGTATTCATGAGGATGCAGGTTTGATCCCCGACCTCACTCAATGAGTTAAGGACCCAGTGTTGCTGTGAGCTATGTTGTAGGCTGGCAGCTACAGCTCTAATTCAGCTCCTAGCCTGGGAACTTTCATACACCAAGGGTGAGGCCCTAAAAAGACCAAAAAAAAAAAAAAAAGAATAATTACTATGAACTGTGTTAATTTAAAGGTCAACAGGGGCGTGGTTAAATAAATTACTGTCAAGTCAAGTAATGGATAGTTATGTAGTCCTTACACTGTTGACGAAGAAATGTACTTATTAACAAGCAAAATGTCAGTATTTAGTAAAAAAAAAAAAGTACGGTGTACAAATCATGTATGCAGTTAAAATACCTACATGCAGATATTAAAGACGTCAACGGGAAACACCTATTCTGCAAAGATGTAAATTCTCCTCAAATTAATCTATAACGTCAATGCATGAACTCAATCCATGGGATGTGTATGTTAGAGCAAAAGGCAAAATGTAGGGACAATTTTAAAGAACAAGAAGGGAGGATTAACTCTACCAGACAAGACGACACAATAAAGAAATAAAGACATAATAAGAAAGTGTAGAACTGAAGCAAGAAAAAATATATTAGACCAAAAGAAAAAGACCTATATAAGGTAGAAACTAGACATGACAAAATGGCACAGCACATCAGTGGAGAAAAGACACACTGGGAAATCAATGCTGCTCGGAAAACTGGCTGTCCGTGGGAAAGAAAATGAGGTATCCATAACTCACGATATACACACGACTCCATTTTAGATGGACTGCAGGTGAAACTTCAAAGCAAAACTTTAAAACTTTAGGTAGAAAAGAGAATACTTTTCTATGACCTCAGCCTAAGAAAGAGTTTTTCAAATAAGACACAAAGAAACAATTCCAAAGGGATTAAATTTGATTGCATTAAAAGGAAATCTCCTATTCAACAAAAGACATTATCCAAAAAGTGAACAATTGAGAATCAAACCAGGAGAAGATAGTTGTACACATATAGACAACAAAGAATAGTAAGAAAAATATATAAAGATTGCTTAAATTAATAAGAAAAGGAAACCAACAGGAAAAATGGGCACAGGATTGGAATACATGTTTCACAGAAGAAACTCAAGTAGCTAATAAACACATACCTTCTCAATCTCACTAGTAATCAACAAAATTCTAATTAAAACCACAATGAGATACCATTTCGTACCCATCAAATTGGCAAAGTTAAAGTGTGACAATGCCAAGCATTTGTGAGGATATGGAGAAAAGCACAACCACTTTGGGGAGCAATTTCATTAGTCATTCAGTCTGAAGCTGTGCATATCCTAAGACCCAGGGATTTTCTGGTTCGATACCCTAGAAGAACTAAGTACACATACTAAGGAAGCATTAAAAATCCTTATAGCCACATTTTTCCATACTGGAAAATGTCTGTTAAGAGGAAAATGTATTTTTAAAATGTGATGTATTTATAAAACAGAATACTGTAAAAATAGATTAAATGTGACTACAGCTATAGTTATTAGTATGACTAAGTCTCAAAAACGTACTATTGGGTGAAAAAGCAGACTGGGAGCACTGCAGGCTTGTCAAAGTCAGGTCTCTTCTCTGGGGGCAGCCTGCATCCAATCACCCGTCAGTGTGAGGCTGCAAAAGCTTGGCACCCTACCCAGCTTAGGACAATTCTGAAGGGCTAGCCTACCTTCAGCACCCCCCCTTTGGGACTGGCTGAGGCCTTCCTTGTGACTGCATTGCAGCCCAATTTTTCTCTCTGTGCCCGACCCTGCTTCCTTCTCTTTCACATGTGTTAATCCTTTTCTTCTTTCTTTTTGGGCACACCCACAGCACACGGAAATTCCCACGCCAGGCGCAAATCTAAGCAGGAGCTGCGGCAGTGCCTCCCGGATCCTTAACCTGCTGCACCATAGCAGGAACCCAGCACAAGTGTTAATCCTAAAATCTCCTCAATGACATTCCTGCATGTTAATCTCCTTCTCAGAGTCTGCTTTCATTGGGACTCTACTTTCAATAGATACATCTTACTTGAAAAGATGTACCACACAAATTTCAGAAGACTGAGATCACAGCAAATAACTTTTCTGATCACAGTAGAACAAATCTAAAAATCAACAGCAGAAGGAACACTGGAAAAAAACCACAAGCATGTGGAAATTAAATAATACAGTCTTGACCAATCAACAGGTCATAGAAGAAATCAAAAGGGAAATCAGAAAATATCTTGAGGCAAGAACAAAAACACAACACAGCAAAACTTATAGGATGCAATAAAAATCAATACTCTGAGGGAAGTTTATGGTAGTATACGCCTACACTAAAGAAGTAGAAAGAGGTGTTCCCTTGTGGTGCAGGAAGTTAAGGATTCAGACAAAAAAAGAGATGATTCCACATAAACAAGCTAACTTTACACCTCAGGGAACTAGAGGAGAAAGGATAAACTAAGCCTAAAGTTGGCAGAAGGAAAGAAATAATAAAGGGTAGAGCAGAAATAAACAAAATAGAAAGTAGAAAAACAACAGGAAAAAATTAACAAAACTAAGAGTTGGCTTTTTAAAAAAATCAGCAAAACTGACACTTAGTTAGACTAAGAAAAAAAAAGAAGGCTCAAATAAACTCCAAAATGAAAGAGGAAACATAACAAGTGATGAAATAAAAAGAATTATGAGACTACTATGAATAATTATATATCAACAAATTGGGAAATCTAGAAGAAATATAGAAGTTCCTAGAAACATACAATCCACCAAGACCAATTCATGAAGGAATAGAAAAATCTGAACAGAGTGGTAAGGAGGTTGAATCAGTAGTCAAAAACTTCCCAACAAAGAAAAGCACAGGACTCAATGGTCACTGGTGAATTCTATGGGGTAGTTAAAGAAGTATTAAAGCTAATTCTTGGGTGTTCCTGTTGTGGCTCAGTGGAAACAAATCTGACTGGTATCCGTGAGGACGTGAGTTCAATCCCTAGCCTCACTCAGTGGGTTAAGGATCCCGCGTTGCCGTGAGCTGTGGTATAGGTCGCAGACACAGTTCAGTCTGGCATTGCTGGGCTGTGGCGTAGGCCAGTGGCTGCAACTCCGATTCAACCCCTAGCCTGGGAACCTCCATATGCCAAGGGTGCGGCCCTAAAAGGAAAAAAAAAAGATACAGCTACTTCTTCTCATACTGATATTGGCATAAAGACAGACATGGAGACCAATGGAACAGAAGAGAGAGTGCAAAAATAAATCCATGCATATACGGAGAACTGATCCTCAATAAAGGCGCCATGAATACACAAAAAGGAAAGGACAATCTATTCACTAAGGATGCTGGGAGAGCTGGATATCCACGTGCATGAGGATGAAATAGGACCTTATACATACACAAAAGTCTACTCAAAAGGGATTAAAGACTTAGACATTAAGACCTTAAACTGTAAAACTCCTAGGACAAATCATAAGGGAAAAGCTTCATGACGTCAGCCTTGCAACAAAAGCAAAAAGAGGCAAGTATCTGTACATTATACTAAAAGAGCTTTTGTGCAGCAAAGAAAATAATCTAACATGAAAAGGAAACCTACAGAATTAGAGAAAATATTTACAAATCACTTATCTGATAAGTGATTAATATCCATAATATACAAGGACCCCCCCCATAACCCAACAGCATAAATGAATGGTTAGACAGATATACAAATAGATAAATAAATAAGTGAAATGATTAAAAATGGGCGAAGGACTTGAATAAGCTTTTTCCCACAGAAGACATACACATGCCCAACAGGTATATGAAAGGATGCTTAATATCACTTATCACCAGGGAAATTCAAATTCACATCACACCTGATAGAATGGCTATTTATTTATTTTTGCCTCACCTGTGGCATGTGGAAGTTCTTGGGCCACAATGGAACAGAATAGAGAACCCAGAAATAAACCCAAACACCTATCGTCAATTAATCTTGGACAAAAGAGGGAAGAATATAAAATGGGAATAATTTATAAGGAGATCCTGCTGAATAGCATTGAGAACTATGTCTAGATACTCATGTCGCAACAGAAGAAAGGGTGGGGGAAAAAACTGTAACTGCAATGTATACATCTAAGGATGACCTGACCCCCTTGCTGTAGAGTGGGAAAATAAAAAAAAAAAAAAAAAAAAAAAGAAATTGAGACAGAACAGAAAAAAAATAAATAAATAAATAAATAAAATGGGAATAAGTCTTTTCAGCAAGTGGTGCTGGGAAAACTGGACAGCTGCATGTTAATAATGAAACTGGAACACACCCTCACACCATGCACAAAAATAAATAAGTTAAAATGGCTTAAAGACTTAAACATAAGACAAGACACCATAAAACTCGTAGAAGAGAACATAGGCAAAATATTCTCTGACATCAACCCTTCAGTCAGTCTCCCAAGGCAACAGAAATAAAAACAAAAATGAACCAATGGGACCTAATCAAACTTAAATGCTTTTGCACAGCAAAGGAAACCATAAAAAAACCAAAAAGACAATCTACGGAATCAGAGAAAATAGTTTCAAAGATGCAACTGAAAAGGGCTTAATCTCTATAATATACAAACAATTTATACAACTCGGTAACAAAAAAACTGACAACCCGACTGAAAAATGGGCAAAAGATCTGAATAGACCTTTCACCAAAGAAGATACACAGATGGCCAACAGGCACATGAAAAAAGGCTCAACATTGCTAATTATTAGAGAAATACAAATTAAAACTACTATGAGGTACTACCTCACACCAGAAAGAATGGCCATCGTTAATAAATCAACAAGTAACAAATGATGGAGAGGGTGTGGAGAAAAGGGAACCCTCCTGTGCTGTTGGTGGGAATGGAAATTGGTACAACCACTATGGAAAACAGTCTGGAGGTACCTCAGAAGACTACATATACAACTACCATATGATCCAGCAGTCCCACTCCCGGGCATATATCTGGACAAAACTTTCATTCAAAAAGATAATGCACCCATATGTTCATTGCAGCACAATTCATAACAGCCAAGACATGGAAACAACCTAAACGTCCATGGACAGATGAATGGATTAAGAAGATATGGTATATATACACAATGGAATACTTACTCAGCCATAAAGAAGAACAAAATAATGCCATTTGTAGCAATATGGATAGAACTACAGACCTTTATACTAAGTAAGTCAGAAAGAGAAAGACAAATACCATATGATATCACTTACATCTGGAATCTAATATATGGCACAAATGAACCTTTCTACAGAAAAGAAGCAAACTCATGGACTTGGAGAACAGACTTGTGGTTGCCGAGGGAATAGAGGGAGGGAGTGGGATGGACTGGGAATTTGGGGTTAGCATATGCAAACTATTGCGTTGGGAATGGATAAGCAATGAGATCCTGCAGTATAGAATAGGGAATTATATATATAGTCACCTGTGATGGAAGATGATGGAGGATAATGTGAGAAAAAGAAATTGACAGAACAATGTAAATCAACTATAACAGAAAAAATAAAAACCTAAAAAAAAAAAGCCATGAAACTTTGGGAAAAAAAACAAAACAAAACACATCTACATGAAATATTCACACAGCTGAAATGAAACTACTTCCCTAAATTTATCAGAATAATTCCACAACTGCCAACACATCACTATTTGCTTAGATCTGATCCTATCAAATCTTCTATTTTCATTACCTATTAAAATCAGTTCCAGGGGTGGTTCACAGAACAATGTTCTTCCTTGTCCCCTCCCAACTTTCTGAGCAAGGGATGACAGAAAAACACCAAAGGATTCAGAAACTTAAAAAGGGGCACGTGCATGGAGGGAGGGAGGATGAAAATAATTCACATTTTCCTAATTTACTAATTTGGGGCAAACAGATTTTGCACATATCCAAGGCACTGAGAACAAACAATCCAATTTATCTTTAATTACTCCAAGCCACTACTAATCTTTGGGCTCTATATTTGTTTGATAACAAAAGATTTATAGACACAGTTTCAAAGAAGGAGGAAAACAAATAAATCAATATTCTCAAATACAGGCCCAAAAAAGGGACTGTGATTGAGAATGGAAATCTGTAATGATCAGATTAATGTCAGCAAAAGTTTTCATATCTTAAAAGAATCTTACTCACAATCCCTTCCTTTAGATCACTATATGTTTCAAGTATCTCTTTCCCTTGACAGTGTCAAAAAAAACCTTTCTCTCTCACATTTTCCCAGCAATCCACTCGTCCCTAACTTTTCAGCCACATTTTGGAAAGGAATTTAGACCTCAGCTCAAGTTAGAGACAGCATAGGCACGCCCTCTTGTGGCACAAAAGGAAACTGCCTGTTTACTCCAGCACTGGCGCCCAAGAAGTTATTTCTGAGTTTTACAGCACTGGAATACCAACTTCATTGTCTGCATCTTAAAGGCAAGGAAACAGCCTAATTAAGGCTAAGCAACTTACTTCCTTCAAGGTACCTCAACCAAAAATATAGTTAAAGTAGGATGTGACTGCATGTTACTAAAAGATAAGATGGGGGACTTCCCGTCGTGGCGCAGTGGTTAACGAATCCGACTAGGAACCATGAGGTTGCGGGTTCGGTCCCTGCCCTTGCTCAGTGGGTTAACGATCCGGCGTTGCCGTGAGCTGTGGTGTAGGTTGCAGACGGGCTCGGATCCCGAGTTGCTGTGGCTCTGGCGTAGGCCGGTGGCTACAGCTCCAATTGGACCCCTAGCCTGGGAACCTCCCATATGCCACGGCAGCGGCCCGAAGAAATAGCGAAAAAGACAAAAAAAAAAAAAAAAAAAGATAAGATGGAAGCAATAGGTAAAATCTAATTTTAACTTCTGTTTTGATGCAGTTTCAAAGCAACTGTTTACATAGTTTTTTTGGTTTAATGTAATAAATTCATGATCATTAAAAAAGACAGGAAGGGAGTTCCCATCGTGGCTCAGCGGTAACAAACCCGACTAGCATCATGAGGACATGGGTTCCACCTCTGGCCTCGCCCAGTGGGTTAAGGATTGGCATTGCTGTGAGCTCTGGTGTAGGTCACTGACGTGGCTTGGATGGTTGATTTCCAAATATCTTTACTATTAATCTTTATCATGAATTAATATGATTACAAGTACCTCCTTTTATTTAAAAAGTTAAATGAGCTAATACATATAAAGGATTGAGAAGTCTTTTCTAAATTTTACTTTTTAAATCTTTGTACCAAAGGAGTATAAAGAATGTACTTTAAAAATGATAAAAATGTGGAGACAAGAGGTCAACTTGAAAACAGTAAGAAAAAAGCATTACTAAATTCTTAAACGTGATAGGTTTTCATGTCCAAGAATTGTTACACTTTGTAATTGCCTTGAAGTTTTCAGGGTGATTTTTTTTATCTGTAAACGTGAGATCCTCTTATAGCCTGAGATGCTGCACAAACACAGACCACCAAGACCACATCAGTTTCCACTTTTCTCTCTAAGGTTTCACGTATGTTCTCCCAGTGGATGATGGGTCAAAGAGGGTCATCGTTAAAGTTCAATCAAGTGTGCGCAAGTAACTACACTCCTCTGATAAGAGCTCTGGAGTAAATTCTTCGTTTCCCAAAGCAACAAGCAAGGCAATGAAACCCCATGTCTCACATCCCCACCTCAGTGAAGGATATACCATCACCTGCTTAGACAAAGGCAAAAGCTGAACTAATCCTTGACACCTTTTTCTCCCATATTCTTCTAATTCTGCCAGTCACACACTCAATCACTCCCACTTGTGGCATCTCTTCTCTCTTCTTTAAACCCAGTGCCACAGCTTTAAGGTCCTCATCAACTTCCCCCGAGCCTGGCTAACAGCCACGTCCTGTTCACCCGTCAAATCTCAGCTTTCTACATTCCCTGCTTCAAAGCTTCTCCATCCCTCTCTGAAGGAACCTCTTCCCCAGGGAGGCAGGTTAGGCATCAGCCCCCAAACCCCCAACCCCATGCTTTTTTTCTCCTTGCAGGTATGTCTTATCTTCAGCGTGCCTGGCAAATACGAGTGTCTCATAAATCTTTGTTGAATAAAGCATTTGCTTTGGAGACAAAAAAAAGAAAGAAAAATTTGGTTAAACAGCTGGTACGTGATTTGGGAAAATGGCTGAATGAATGTGTTTCCAAAATAAATTTTTTCTATTTGCATGGACTTCAGCAGAATCATGGGCAAGATGTTCTAGAGCTTGTTGATTTTTTTCATTAAACGTAGGTCATTTTCTACCTGAAAGACAACCACTTTTATCTGAGGAAGTAAAATTCAATCTCCTATTTTACATATGAGGATATGCAGGAGCTAAGGCATGAAGTCACTACCCCCAGAAATCCTGATTCCCAGCCTGGAGCAGAAACATGGCCAGACCTCTTCCCCCCACGGGCTCCCCCCCAACCCCAGGGAGGCCGGGGGAGGGGGGTTCCTCTCAGTTGCAGTTCTCTACCTCATTCCGTGAGGATCTTACATCCAAATTACCTGCTGCCTCCACCTATATGGGGTTGGGGACAGGTGGGTGGGCTCCTAAGGCCTAGAGGGGGGTGCCTCTCTGGATCTAAAAAAGGCAAGGTCTTAAGCCGTCATCAATGTCCTTCCTGAAAAACTGAGAGGTGGAGGATAACCTACACAGCGGAACTACTGCACATGAATAGACTATCCATCTAAGAAACTACCATTTCTTCCAGCCAGGGGGTGTTAATCGTTACTAAGCATACAAGCAGTGTTCACGTGCAAGAGAAATATAGATGTCACTGGTCACTGAAGTTCTGGGAAAGACAATTAATAATGATCTGTTCACAGTTAGAATCCAAAGAACATTTGACAGAAATTAATTCTACAGGTGTCACCAAAGTATTCCAAAGCAATATATTACAATGAAGTCAGCAATACTGTCTCATTTCTCTCATTGTCTCAGGGGCCTCTTAAAGAGAATTTAAAATTTTGAGGGCCACCCATTTTTAATGGCTTTATTGAAGTATAATTTACAGGCCATGAAAGTCATGCATTAAATTTAATTGTACGGTTAGGTGAGTTTTAGTAAATTTTATACATAACACAGCCACAGGACTATCTACAAGAATATTTCCGTCATCCCAACCCAACAGTTTCCTTGTACCTGTTTACAGCCAATCTCCCATCCCACCTCTGGCCCAAAGCAACCACTGATCTTATCTATGATTTTGCCTTTTTGAAAAAGCATGATTATTTTGAGATTCCTCCATGCCTACTCTATATATGGAGTCCATTCTTTTCATTGCTGAGTAGCATTCCTTTGTATGGAATTCTCTATTCATCTGCTGATGGACACGTACAATATTTCCAGTTTTTGGCAATCACAGATAAAGCAGCTATGAACATTTTAAACAAATCTTTGTCTGGACATATGCTTTTATTTCTCCTGATAGCAAACCTAGGAATGGAACTGATGGATCATATGGCAAGTCTATGTTGAACCTTCTAAGAAACTGCCAAACCGTCTTCCAACACGAGTGTACGTACCATTTTATATTCCCACCAATAATGTGTGAGGACTCTGGTTTTTCTACATCCTTGCCAACACATTTGATTATCAGTCTTTTTTCATTTTAGCCATTATAGTGCTATGCAGCAATATCTTATGACGGCTTTAATTTGCATTTCCCTAGTGACTAATGATGCTGAAATTTTTTCAGGTATTTATCTGCCATTCACATATCTTCTTTGGTGAAATGTCTATGCAAATCTTCTAAACATATTTAAATTATGTTTAAATGTTTTACTTATATTTTTTCTGCATACAAATCCCTTAGCAGACATATGTTTTATAAATACCTTCTCCCAACATGTGGTTTGACTTTTCATTTTCTTAGGAGTGGTATCTTTCAGAAAGCAACACTTTAATTTGGATGAAATCCAATTTATCATTTTTTCTCTTTAAAAGCCTTTTATACTTTATTGACTAAATAGCTTTCTAAGCCAAGACACAAGACTTCCTGCTATGTTTTCTTCTTTACTTGTTGGTCTATGATCCATTTTCAGTTCATTTTTGCATATGTTGTAACGTAAAAGTCAAGATATATTTTACTTCACATGGAAACCCAATTGCTGCAGCACTACTGTTGAGAAGACGATGCTGTCCCTACCAGATTACCTTAGTATCTTTGTTGAAAAGCTCCTGACCACATGTGTATCTATTTCTAGATATTGTGCTCCACTGATGTATATGTTTTTCCATATGCAAATACCACATTGCTTTTATTGCTGTAGCTTTATGGAAAGTTTTGAAATCAGGTAGTATATATAAGTCCTCCAACTTTCTTTTCTTTTAAAGTTACTTTGACCATTCTAGATTTTCCCAAACTTGAGATCTGTTTGCCAATGTTTGTAAGTACTGTTCTACCAAAATCCCATCTAAAACTTTGGCAATGACTTTGTTGAAACTACAAATCAATTTGGAGAAAACTGCCGCATTAACAATATTGAATATTCCAACCTATAAACATGTTGTATATCCCCACTAGATATATTTTTATTTCTCTCAAAATTTTGTAGTTTGCAGTATATAGGACTTACACTTCCCTTATTAAATTTATTCCAAAGTATTTTGGTCTTCTGGATGCTACTATGAATGGATTTGTGTATTCTTGGCATCTCATACAAATGGACTCCTACGATATGTGACCTTTTTGTGATTATCTTCTTTCACTTAGCATGTTTTCAAGATTCACTCACATTGGAGTTCCCGCTGCGGTGCCACGGGATCAGCAGCATCTCTGCAGCACTGAGGATTCGGGTTCTATCCCTGGCCCAGAGGTTAAAGGATCCAGCATTGCCACAGCTTTGGCATAGGTCACAACTGTGGTTTGGATCTGACCCCTGGCTGGGAACTCTATATGCCACAGGGTGGCCAAAAAAGTGGAAAAAAGAAAAAAAGATTCACCCATGAATAAGTGTATCAGTACTTCTTTCATTTTTACTGCCAAATAGTATTCCATTACATGGACGCATTTTATTCATCCGGGCATCAGTTGACAGACCTCAGTTTTCTAAGGTTTAATTTAAGGGTTCTTTTATGAAGTTGTGTGAACTTACACTGTAAAATCTGTGTTCCCCTATGAATTATAGACTCTGATTTCTTTGCTTAGTTTTTGAAATTCATTATTTCTATTTTCTGGCCCAGTTCTCAAGGAGTTACCTCCGTGTCTGGAGAGACATTAACCACTGCTCACCTGATGTAACCATTCATTACCTTCCATCTCCTTCTCTCCTCATCACTCACTCCACTCCCATCAATCACCTAGCCTCCTATTGTTCAAACAAGCCAGGCACACTCCTGCCTCAAGAGCTTTACATCTGCTACTCACTCTGCCTAGAACACTCTTCCCCAAATATCTACAGGACTTTTCTCTCAATTTCTGCAAGTCTTTGCTCAAAGAGCACCTATTCAGTGAGTTCTTCCCTGAACACCCGATTTACAAATGAACCCCTCCCTTACATTTTCTCCAAAGTGCTTATTGCCTTCAAATAGATTATTTTACTTATTTATGTTTTTAGTCTGTGTTTCACTAAAAGAATGTTAACTCCATTAAGGCAGGAAGTTTTGTTTATTTTGTTCACTACTGTAACACCAGTGCCTAGACGACGTCTGGCACGTGGTAGGTATTCAGAAAATATGTGATGAATCAAAGAATCATATTCTTAAAGCAACACGGATTTATGTTTATTGATCCTTACACAGCCCAGAAGGTCCAAAGTCCACAGGGTTTTGAGTAATGGATGGATGACTAAGCATGTTGATCATATATGATGATACACATTTCTAGTTCTGCCCACTGGAAATACGTAAGCTGTAGGTAATTTATAACTGTCTAGAAGCCACATTCAAAAAGTGAAATTAATTTTAATGATGTTTTGTTTCACCCAGTTTATTGAAAATAGTATCATTTCAACATGTGGTTCATACAAAAATTACTAATAAAATATTTGCAGTCTTTTTTTCATACTAAGCCACTGAAATGTGTGTATTTAATGCACAGCACATCTCAACTGGGACCAGCCATACTTCAAATGTCAAAAGCCACATGTGGCCACTGGCTTCTATGTTGGACAGCACAGATAAAGACTAAAATTAAGTAATCCCATTATAATGGGGGGGGGGGCTTCTTGCATATTTGGTCATTTTTTTTTACCTTGGCATTCCAAAACAAGGCCCTGGTACAACCTCATAGTTTCCTAGTTTTGTCAAAACAGATTCCATGGCTATAACAAGAAAACTAGGAGCTTTCATTGTGAACAACAATTCATATCAAAATAACTGGCTCAACTCAGAAGTTTTATTTAACAATTTTGATTAGAAAAAAATGAATGTCTTTCTTAGTCTCTTTAATTAAGAAACAAAGTTAGGACTTCCAATACTATGTTTGCTGAATAACAGTGGTGAGAGTGGGCATTCTTGTCTTGTTCCAGATTTTAGTGGGAAAGCTTTCAGCTTTTCTCTGTTGAGTATTATATTTGCCGTGGGTTTGTCGTAAATGGCTTTGATCATGTTAAGGAATTGTTCCCTCTATACCCACTTTGTTAAGAGTTTTGATCATGAATGGATGTTGGACTTGGTCAAATGCTTTCTCTGCATCTATTGAGATGATCGTGTGGTTTTTGACTTTTCTGTTGTTAGTGTGGTGTATGACGTTGATTGATTTGCGTATGTTGAACCATCCCTGTGAACCTGGGATGAATCCCATCTGGTCGTGGTGTACAATCTTTGTGCTATGTTGCTGGATTCGGTTGGCTAAAATTTTGTTGAGAATTTTTGCGTCTATATTTATCAAAGATATTGGCCGATAGTTTTCTTTTTGAAAATATACAGATGGCCAACAAGCACATGAAAAAATGCTCAACGTCCCTGATTAGAGAAATGCAAATCAAAACTATCATGAGATACCACCTCACACCAGTCAGAATGGCCTTCATTAATAAGTCCACAAATAACAAATGTTGGAGAGGGTATGGAGAAAAGGGAACCCTCCTGCACTGTTGGTGGGAATGTAAGCTGGTACAACCACTATGAAAAACAGTATGGAGGTACCTTAGAAAACTACATAGAACTACCATATGACCCAGCAATCCCACTCTTGGGCATATATCTGGACAAAACTTTCCTTAAAACAGACACATGCACCCGCATGTTCACTGCAGCACTATTCACAATAACCAAGACATGGAAACAACATAAATGTCCATCGACAGATGACTAGATTAGGAAGATGTGGTATATATACACAATGGAATACTACTCAGCCATAAAAACGAACAAAATAATGCCATTTGCAGCAACATGGATGTAACTAGAGACTCAAGCTGAGTGAAGTAAGTCAGAAAGAGAAGGACAAATACCATATGTTATCACTTATATCTGGAATCTAATATACGACACAAATGAACCTTTCCACAGAAAAGAAAATCATGGACTTGGAGAATAGACTTGTGGTTGCCTACGGGGAGGGGGAGGGAGTGGGTGGATTGGAAGCTTGGGGTTAATGGATGCAAACTATTGCTTTTGGAATGGATTAGCAATTAGATCCTGCTGTGTAGCACTGAGAACTATGTCTAGTCACTCATGACAGGGAGAAAAAAGAATGTATACATCCATGTGTAACTGGGTCACCATACTGCACAGTAGGAAAAAAAAAATTGTATTGGGGAAACAACAATTAAAAGAAACAAAGTTAAATCCAGAGAGATTTTGTGATCTTATCTATATCAGCAGGGGGGGAAAAATCACTATTTTCAAATAGGAAGAACTTTAAAATTTCTATTTCCATGAAACAAACCAGTATTTATTTCAAGTTAACCAAAATACATTGTGTATTTTAATACACAATTTTTATATATAGTTTCATTTAAAAAATTCATAACAGTTGTCTTACCAATATTTTTGGATTCATAATATAAAAATGAAATAAAGAACTAAGGAGAGTACCCTTAAATCTTTCATAAATAAATTTAGCTCCTCGATATGTTCCTTGAAAGCTCAAGTATTGTGTGTGGAAACATTTTCATAAAATGCTCAACATCAGTAATTATTAGAGAAATACAAATAAAAACTACAATGGGGTAAAACCTCACACCAGTCAGAATGGCCATCACTAATAAATCAACAAATAACAAATGCTGGAGAGGGTGTGGAGAAAAGAGAACCCTCCTACACCATTGGTGGGAATGTAAACTGGTACAACCACTATGGAAAACAGTAAGGAGGTACCTCAGAAAACTACATATACAACTACCCTATGGTCCAGCAATCCCACTCCTGGGCATATATCCAGGCAAAACTTTCCTTGAAACACATGCACCCCTAGATCCACTGCAGCACTACTCACAATAGCCAAGACGTGGAAACAACCTAAACGTCCAGGGACAGATGAATGGATTAAGAAGATGTGGAATATATACACAATGGAATACTACTTGGCCATAAAAAGAACAAAATAATGCCATTTGCAGCAACATGGATGGAACTAGAGACTCTCATACTAAGTGAAGTAAACCAGAAAGATACCATATGATATCACTTACATCTGGAATCTAATATATAACACAAATGAACCTTTCTACAGAAAAGAAACAAACTCATGGGCTTGGAGAACAGACCTGTGGTTGCCATGGGGGAGGGGGAGGAGGAGGGAGTGGGATGGACTGGGAATGTGGGGTTAGCAGATGCAAACTATAGCATCTGGAGTAGATAAGCAATGAGATTCTGCTGTACAGCACAGGGAACTATATCCAATCACTTGTGATGGAACATGATGGAGGATAATATGAGGGAAAAAATGTATATATATGTATAACTGGGTCACGTTGCTGTACAGCAGAAATTGACAGAACAATGCAAGTAAACTATAATAAAAAATTTTAAAAGAAAATGTTTTCATTAACTTTTTTATCATCAAGGGATTTATTTCTTCTAGAATCCCACTATTTTAAATAATCACTTACTGGAATTACAGTAACTGCCATCATTATTCAGCAACAAAATTTAAAGAACCCCAATTAAACTGCCTGATATTTTAAAACTTCAAAGTTTTAAAATTCTCCTTTTTTAAAAAAGCAGTAAAACAAAACGCACAGCAGCATCTACTTACTCAGATGTTACAGGGTACTTTCTATCATCTTGCATAAACTGGCAGGTTTGAGTTTAAATCACCAGTGAGGCAGAGAAACTCCAGATGGTAAAATATCCTAAATTCTTCTCACCCTGAAAAGCCAAATAAAATGCCAGTATGAGGAAAAAAAAAACTGGAGTTATAACCAAGATAGAACTCTCAGGTGTAGACTGTCTAGATAGGGAATAACTTCTATTTCTTCTTTTCTTTCTTTCTTTTTTTTTTAAGTGAGGGCTCATGACAAGTTAATTCATGGCCCTGGAGTTGTGGGTGATCTGATACAGCAATACTTGGTATTACAACTGCCCTTCTGTTTTAAGAAATCTCTTTGGGAGGAAGCCTAAATTAGCACAATAAAATATCCTCTATCTCTAATCATACAATTTATCCTACAAACCAAGATACTTTCGAAAGTGAAAAGGGAAACTTTCTAAGTATTTATTTATTAATCAACAAACTGTTTTTATTATATTTTATTCTAAAATAGGAAAACACACATTCACTATATTAGAGCAAAAAATTTTTCTTTGTATTATATGAACACCTATAATATCATAAGTAGATTAATTACTCTTGGTGTATATTCATGTACTTTAATCCATTTTCTTAAAGAGTCTGCCTCTATTATTGTGTCCCTGATATTTTCTCTGGGAAAAAAAGTTTGAAAATTTTTCACTAAGTTAACAATCTTTTTGAAAGTTTCATTTTATGTCAAATACTCTGAAACCACTGACATCTTCATGTGGCTCTTCTGTATTGATATTACCTTTAATAAGAAAACTCTTTCTCGGCAGATGCTGAGAAACCTGGTAAGCTCAAAGCAAATTTTACTAACTAGAGGATATTCTCAATTCTTTTTTTTTTTTAACAGCAAAGTTGTAAGTATTTCAGTCTAACTACTTTACAGATACAACCTTTTTTTATTTTATTTTATTTTATTTTATTTTTTTCACAAATGCACCTATGGCATATGGAAGCCCCCAGGCTAGGGGTCGATTCAGAGCTGCAGCTGCCAGCCTACACCACAGCAAGGCGATGCGGGATCCAAGCCGTATCTGCAAACAATGCCACAGCCTGCAGCAATGCTGGATCCTTAATCCACTGAGCAAGGTCAGGAATCAAACCCACATCTTAATGGACACTATGGCAGGTTCTTAACCCACTGAGCCACAATAGGAAGTCCAACAGATGCTATCTTTGTGCCTAAATTTGTGTTCTTTTCTTCCACTTTTGCCCCCTCCAATCCATTCACCATCACACAATGTAATACAGGTAGATTTTTTTTTTCCAATGCAAATACATCCTGTCACTTCCACCTAAAAACTTTTCCACAGCTTCCCATTACTATAAGGATATAAACCAAAACTTTAAAACCAAAGTTTTGCATGACCTGGTCTCAGGCCACCTCTCCAATCCCCCAAAGCATCAAGTTCTCCCCTGCTCCTGGCCTTTGCAAGCTCTCTTCCTTGTGCTTCAATGCATTTCTTATCGGTCATGATCATCTTTCCCATCCAAGAAGTCTTCTAATGCCCCCCAATCTAAATGATGCCAAGGCTTTCTCTCTCTCTCAAAAGTACTCCAACTTTTTCTATGAAGCATCCATTGAAATCTGTTTTTATTTATTTGTGTGTTTTTAGAAAGCCTATCTCCACCAGAAAGTGGTGTAGAGATTGCTCCTGTTTGTTTCACCCCTTAATCACCATTCTTTACTCAGCCTCTGGCTTGATCTTGGGCATCTTGTGAGCCTTCAGTAAACACTTGATAAATGAATAAATGAATGAAAGAATCTGAAGGAGAGGGTTAAGGGACATAGGACAACCTAGTTGTTTCCGTTAGCCTGTTATTGATGACTGAAGCAACTCATTATCATAAATCTAAACTTCATCATCAATCTCCCCTGCTACGGGATTATTCTCATCAACAATATAAAGACTGTACTTTCTCCCAACCTAAAAGAAAAAGAGAGACAAACAGACACATACACACACACACCCCTTTCTCTTGACCCCACATTCCCATGAATTACCTCCCCATTTCTCTAATGCAATGTCAAAGGAATATTCAGAAGAGTTGATTCTATCTGCTGTCTCCAATTCTTTCCTCTCATCCTCATTTGAAGCCACTCCAACCAGACTTTTGAAACTGCTCTTGTTAGGTCACCAATGACTTCCACCTTCAATGACCCAGTAGCCAGGTACTGAAGCAGACACTTTAATGAATTCTCTCATCCATTTAAAAAGTTCATCGCAGCCACCCTTTGAGGCAGATACGACGGCTATCCCCAGAGAGGATCCCTTCTTTCTTTAAACACTTGCTGGGAGTTGTTGTCATAGCTCAGCAGTAACAAACCCGACTAGTATCCACAAGGATGTGGGTTTGATCCCTGGCCTTCCTCAGTGGGTTAAGGATCCCGCGTTGCCGTGAGCTGTGGTATAGGTCGCAGACACAGTTCAGTCTGGCATTGCTATGGCTGTGGTGTAAGCCAGCAGCTGCAGGTCTGATTCGACCCCTAGCCTGGGAACTTCCATATGCCATGGGTGCGGTCCTAAAAAGACAAAAATAAATACATAAATAAATAATAAAATGAACACTTCCTTTCTTGGTTTCCAGGACACCACATTGCTGAATCTCCTCCTTCACTCTCCATTCCTTTTTTTCTCATTATCTCAGGCGCTTCTAATGTTAGAGTGACTCAGGGCTCTCAGCTCTCAAACTTCTTTCTTTTTTTTTTTTTTTAGGGCTGCACCTGCAGCATATGGAAGTTCCCAGGCTAGAGGTCAAACCAGAGCTGCAGCTGCTGGCCTACACCACAGCTACAGCAACTCTGGATCCTTAACCCACTGAGTAAGGTCAGGAATCGAACCCATGTCCTCATGGTTACTAGTCAGGTTCGTTACCACTGAACCACAGTGGATACTCCTCAGACTTTTTTTCAATGGGTCTCATCATTTCATAAACCACCTACAAGAGACTAAACCTCATCTCTGAACTCAAGGGTCATATTTTCAGATTTACATCTCCCCCTGGATGTTTAATAGATGTTTCACACTCAACATCACCCCATGCCAACCTCCTGACCTTCCCCACTAAGACTGATGCTCCTCCAGTGGGGACCTGCTATGTAGCACAGGGAACTCTGCCCAATGTTCTGTGATGATCTATATGGGTAAAGAATCTGGGAAAGAATGAATGTGTACATGTAGAGCTAAATCGCTCTGTTATACAGCAGAAATTATCACAACATTGTAAATCAACTACAATAAAACTTAAAAAAAAAAAGACTGATGTTCCTATAGGATTCCCCGTATTCATAAATGATGATTTAACTCTCCAAGTCATCTCTGACTGTTCTTTTTCCTTCATACCCCATAGCTAATCCATCAGCAAATCCAGTTGGCTCTATCTTAAAAACATCATAATTCTGCCTACTTCCACCACCACTCCTGCCATCTGAGCCTCCATCATCACCGTGTGGATTTTAGGGCAATAGCCTCCCAGCTGATTCTTCCTTGCCTCACCTCACACTATTTTCAAAACTGAAGGCCAGAGTCATACTGATAAAACAAAATCAAATCATGCCGCTCCTCTGCTCAAAACCCACTGTTTCCCTTCTCGCTGAGAGTAAAAGTCATTTGTCTTTTTTTCTCTTCCTCCTATAAAATTTAAGCTTAAGGGAAGGTTTTGTTTTGTTTTGTTCAACACTGTATCCCTCTGGTGGCAAGAAAATGCCTGGCACATAACAAGTCTCCAACATATATTTACTGAATAAAAAGTAATGGAAAACAATATCACAGGTAAGCAATTTAACTAAATCTCCAAACCCACCAATTGTTCTGAACAGTAAGCTCTTGGAGAGCACGGACCATGCAGTTACAACTAAATTTTGCACAATAACTTGCATACAAAGTCTTAATACAGTCTCATCATTGATGCCAAATTTCCCAAAATGTTAGTTTTCCTATATTATATGCATGTTAATAACTTTAAAAGGTAAGTAGGACATTTTAAAATTTGACATCTGGGTCTCAATTATCAACACCAACCCCCCCCCCCAACTCTCACTGCCACTACCCAGCCTCTTTCTCCTTTGGGGAGGTATATGCTTACTTATTAATGCTTTACCTGTGACAATCATCCTGACAGTTGCTCTGGAGCTCTCACTGTTACATTATTTGCTCCACTGTCTACAGGGAGACCTTGTAAACCATGCAGAGGCTTAAACTGGATGGCAGAAAGAACAGCAGCTGAGAGTCTAGTGTGGCTGCTTTCTTTTTACAAGGTTCTTCTTTAAACATCTTGGGTATATTTATTACGGCTTTAACTCTCTCAAAGGCATTTCTCAGCCTACAGCCAAATGTTTCCAGGGTCCTTTTCAACTTGTCTTCCAAGTTCCATGACTCCTACAAGCTGTACCAGCCTGCACACCCTTCATTTCTAATGTCCAGACTCCATGCCTCCACTTTGTTCTTAGTGGACTCTACTAATACGAGAATACTTTATCAATTTAGTATCTTTATGGGATAAATTAAATTTCACAAATAAAACTGGGGCAAGTTGAATTCTGATACAATTATTCTACTCTCGAACACCGTTTAACCTTGACTCATTCCACTAGGAAATTCAAAACCCTTTGCATTATTTTTTGAATTATCATCAACCTATAACTTAATGAGAAACTATACACTTTCAACATATGTTATTGGGGCTTTTCTTAAGTATCAATATAAAATAACACTGCTAAAATCAGGATAGATCGCCAAATGCTTAAAAATGTATATTTATATGACCTAATATAAAAGTTCTGGAAGAACTGTGTGTTTGGCCATCATCAGTAACATGAAAGGATGAAGAACTAACATTTATTAAGTACTTACTCTGTTCCAGGCATTTTATCCACATTATCGTGTGTAATTCTCACAACAGCCTTGTAGGATAGGTATACGTCACCAAAGTTCAACCTCCCCCCACCCCTGCCAAGGCGCCTTCCTAAATCCCAGCACCACATCTTCTTACATACTGCCGAGGTATGACTCAATCTTTTTTTTTTGGCTATTTCTTGGGCCGCTCCTGCGGCATATGGGGGTTCCCAGGCTAGGGGTCGAATCGGAGCTGTAGCCACCAGCCTACGCCAGAGCCACAGCAACGCGGGATCCGAGCAGCGTCTGCAACCTACACCACAGCTCATGGCAACGCCGGATCGTTAACCCACTAAGCAAGGGCAGGGACCGAACCCGCAACCTCATGGTTCCTAGTCGGATTCGTTAACCACTGCGCCACGGGAACTCCAGGTATGACTCAATCTTAAGAAACGTTTAGGCAGTTTTACCAAAATGAGCGGCTAGTCATTAACACCTATTTAAAAAATTGGTGTCTCTGGTAAACATGTAAAGGTCAATTTATAGCCAGAGGACAGGCTTAAGTGTTTTAAATTTTTTTCATTTAATTCACCCTAGTAGGTCCAAGGAATACAAGCATTCTTTAAAGAAACTACAATATGACGATCATATTAAAGATTTTTATGGAAAAGACAAATATTTTGTTATATTTGGCCCTTATGTATTTTAGGCAAAAGTTGTTTCTTCCGTGTCACATAAGTTGTGAAGTCTTAAATCACTCCCGTTATGAAAACTTATATTGAGCAGAAGCTCCTTGGGCAGGGGGAAGATTCCACTGTTGCCTTCACACGGCAAGTGAACTAGACTTCTGATTGGGCAAAAATACCTTGGAATTCCACGAAAAATGTTGTTTGCATCCTTCAAAGCTTCAAAGCTTCACTTTAATCTACAAAATGAAATATCTCTGCTGAAGGTATTTGTCAGAGAACTTGAGAAGGCAACAAAATAAAATCCGCACCGATACAAAAATCACACTGATAACACCTAACATTTAGAGAAAAAACAACTGAAAGGTCCTAAGCCCCTTCCTTAGCAGAGTTTCCCCACCACAGCGGTGCGGGATCCTGGCTCCCTGAGCCCCTGCCCCCGCCCCACCCGCAGCCACGCACCTCCTCAGTCCTCCGAGCTGCACTCCTGGGTCTTTTACATAACTGTGGTTGAAGATATTTTTCACAAGGTTCTTTAAACAAAGATTCACGTGATACATTTCTGCTTGAGTTTAGTTCCAGGAAATGTTTGGTTTCTGCAGATGTTTATATACTTCCGGTTGTCAGTGCATGAAACTATGTAATTCTGTGTTTCTTTTTCTCACTTAAGCAACTAGAAAACGTGAGATCAAATACATTGCCCAAATCTCTCAAAAATGACAGATGGGAATATTTAATCCTTCAACTTTTAGGCAAAGTTGGTTTTATTTTTCGTTACGAAGTTACTTTATCTTTTGGCCTGAAATGTGTTTCCTTAAGGGTTTTCAGAAGCGAAGGAAGCTGCAAAATGAAAAATGTAAAGATATATCTAATGTTGACCTGCTTGTAAGTTCCAGAGTCAAATTTTAAAAAAGAGAAAAGTACACTGAGAAGGCATAAATGCCCAGAGTTAGTTCATCCAAAAGATACAAAGGACTCCACAAAGAAATTAATCAGCACTCTATTCTCTGTTTAAACCTGGTTAATCGGTTTGAGTACTCAAATAGGTGCTTGGTTGAACCTCCCTAGCAACACTAAAAAGTCCGAAATATTTACAAAGTATTTTAGGTAAGACAGTTCTTCAAACATTATTTTGAAAAATAAAAACATTTCAGAAAAGTGAATTAAACTGGGTTTACAACAGGAACACATTCTTAGTCACTTCACTTGTAAAGCAATCCAGATTATCTGTACGTGTGTTAAAATCTTAATCAGCCAAGAACTGTTTTTAGTTCCTTTGCTTCTTTTTACCACTGATGTTCAGTAGTAAGTGGCTCCTAATAAGTGAACAAAGAAATAAAGGACAAAAGTAACAAGTGAAATCTTGAAGGACCTTATTTGTTGCTATTCTTTATACTCTACTCTCTTTTCCCAAAGCCTTTGATACAAGCTATAAAAATTCAGACAATACAAGTACAATTATATTTTATAAATATAAAAATTCAAACAAGAAAAAAAAAAGCATGCAATTATGTAGGCCATAAATTTGGCCTTACACCTTCTGGCTGACAAAGCAAAAAGAGAAAACCAATCTACTACACAATTCACACTAGCCATGATGCAGTGGAAACTCTCAGGAGAAATAGAATGTGTGTGTCCTGCTATGCAAATCTGAGAACTTTTCTCAAGCAGGTCATTATATAATATACACTGGGGTCGTTAATACTGTCCCTGATAGATGTATTGACTGCTTCATCTGACAGTTTTTTAAAGCATATAACATACACAGTAAAATTACAAAGCTTTCAGATAATCTGGATCAATTAAAAATAAAACCTAGAAAGTCTGTCTAACAGAACCTTCTGTGATGCTAAAAATGTTTTATATCTATACTGTCCAGTACGGTAGCCACTAGCCACCGGTGGTTACCAAGCACTTGAAGTGAGGCTAGTGCAACCAAGAAACTGAATGTTAAAGTATGTTTTTCACTTTAATAGCCATAATAGAAGAGCAAATGCCTAGGCATTGGACTTTACAGGTCTAAAGCATTAGTTATCAAATTTTTTTTTAGTAGCAGAACCATTTTTGAGTTGGCAAACATATACTAAATCTAACACATAAAATATTAAAATGGCATGTTGTATATATTTTATAAGTTCAAATTTATAACATTATAGTCAGTGCAAATATGATTTTTCTAATAGGTGAAAACTAAAAACTGATATAAGTGAGAGTTCTAAACTTAGATCAGTAAACACTTATTTCTGTATATTGTTTAGATGTACCGTGCACTGTCCATGTGGGACTTCCAGCTACACTTTCTGAGCTACTCAATTACCAAAGGCCACATATAGCAGCCATCCTCTCAGAAGGCATAAGAAGAAAACACAGCATGCCAGCAGGGCAGTTTCAGGTGCTTCTCCTCATGGGAAGAGTCCTCCCAGGAGCCCCATGGCCAACCAGGAGCTGTTCTCTCGGGTATTCAGATGACAGCTTAGGTGCAAGAAAATGAGAATCATAGGGTAGGTGCAGAGTCACACTGGCTTAGAAGCCTTACGTCCCAGAGAGAAACCAGTACCTCAGAGAATGGTCCCAGCCACAGCTTCCAGGGTCCCATGAAGTTCGTACCCATCTCTAAAAAGTACTCCCAGGAAAGCTCAAAGCTATTGCTTCCAAATGAGAATTCAGAGTTTATGTACAGCTCCTCCCAGTCCAAATACATTTACCACTAAAAGTCACATGGTTGACTTTTCACTTTTATCAGGATTCAGAGGAACAGAATAGAAAGTTCATCCAAGGTCAGAATTGTCCTTAGAAAATGAGAATGGTTCTGTTAATTCTTTACCCGCCTTCATGACTTAAACATAATAATTCTAGCATATCGAGAATAGAAAAGAACTTCCTTTGCTTCATCAAAAACTTGTAACAAAATCACACTTAATGACTAAATATTTCCCTTAGAAGCCAGGAAATTAGACCAAGAAGACTACAATCATCACTTCTATTCAATAATGCAGAGGTCCTAGTTAATGTAATAAAATAAATTTTAAAATGAGATATAAAATTTTAAACAAAGTGAAAAAATTGTCTTTTACGTCTAAGTGATAATTGTTTATATAGAGAATTATGAAGGCAAGCCATTAAAAGCAATATAAAAGCAAGTTCATCAATGATGCTAGAGCTAAGGCAAGACACAAAAGCTAGTATAATTCCTAGAAGTTGAAAAACACCAGTTTGTAATTTAATTAAGAAAAGTTACGATTTAAAATGGCAACGTAAAAAAAAAAAATCTGAGTTCACTGTTAGAAAGAACATATGGGTGGTTGCCTGAGGTATGAGTGAGGGATGGGCAAAATGGGTGAAAGGGGTCAAAAGGTAGTAACTTCCAGGTATAAAAAGAGTAAGTTATGAGGGTATAATGCACAGCATGGTGACTAGAGTTCGTAATACCGTATTGTGTATCTGAAAGTAGCTAAGAGAATGGATCTTGAAAGTTCTTGTGATGAGAAAAAAACTGTGTAACTACGTATGGAGATGGAGGAAGGAGGCAACTAAAAGCTATAAGCTTTCTAATAATAAATTTCTAGTAATAAATCTAACAAGAAAGTTTTAGGAGCTTTATGGAGAAAATTACAGAGTTGAGTAAAAGAAAAAAAATATACCGTGTTTGTGGATAAAAGACCTAATAAATATGCTTAAATTGAACCGGATTTCAAATGAATCTAATAAAACTCTCTACAGGGTCTTTCATGGACCTTAATAAATTGGTCCTAAATTTCTTAAGAAAAAGAGTGGGGGAGTTCCCATCGTGGCGCAGTGGAAACGAATCCGACTAGGAACGATGAGGTTGCGGGTTCGATCCCTGGCCTCACTCAGTGGGTTAAGGATCTGGCATTGTCGTGAGCTGTGGTGTAGGTTGCAGACATGGCTCGGATCTGGCGTTGCTGTGGCTGTGGCGTCGGCCAGTGGATAAAGCTCCGATTAGACCCCTAGCCTGGGAACCTCCATGTGCCACGGGTGCAGCCCTAAAAAAGACAAAAGACAAAAAAACAAAAGAGTGCCAAGAACGCCCTTGACGAACTTGAAGAAGAACAGAGGCAGCATGCCCTCCAGCATGTTAAGCCTGCCTATATTAAACCATGGTAAAGTAAAACGGTACAGACAAATGAAAACAACAGAACACAGAGACATATGTGTTTGGAAATATGACATGTAATAGTGGGTGATAGTGCAAATCAGTGGGTAAAGGATGGACTACTGAATGATGGTGCTGAGACATAGGTCTTCTATAAGGAAACAAAATTAAATCCATCATTCACACCAAAGAGAAACATTCTCAGGCTATTTAATGACTTAAATGTGAAAAAAATTTGAAAAATTTTAGAAAAAATATTATTGCTCTCATGAAGGCTTTAAAAAATAAGATACAAAAAGAAGAAATTATAAAGACTGATAAATATTATGTTAAAATTGTTTTAATTCTAAACAACAAAAAATTCATTAAACAAAATGAAAAATCAAGCCACAGACTAAGAAAAGATAGTTTAATAACCAACAAAGTGTTAATTTACAGAACATATGAAAAACTCCTAAAAGTCAACAGAAAAAAAACTGAATTGAAAAAAAAAAGAAAAAAAAATTGTAGACAGTTAATTAATGGAAAGGAAATCTGATTGGAAAATAAGCAGAAGATGTCCAAACTTAACAATTTAAGTTAATAGTACAACAAAATACGATATCACATCAGACTTAGAAAATATCATGCAGTAATTTTTAAAATGTAACAGATTAAAATAAAGCACTTTGGAGAGCAAGTTGGCAATATTTAATAAAGGTAAAGAAACTCCTATCTATGGCCAAGCAATTCCACTCCTAAAATATGTGCACTACAGAAACTGGCACCTGTACCTAAGGAAGCATATGGAAGAATATTTGTTAGCAGTGTTTATAACAGCAGAAAAAGGACATAATTCAAACATGAATTAAGAGGAGAATGGATAAACATACAGTGATATAGTCTTATAATGAAATATTACATATATTTAAAAGGATCAAGGACAGCTGCAAATACCAACGAGGAATAAATGTTATAAAAACATTTGTTACAGCAACAACAACATTACCTTCTGCACAGCCAAGGAAATAATCACAGACTGAAAGGCAATCCAGAGAATAAGAGAAAATATTTGCAAACATATATCTGATAAGGGGTTAATATCCAAAATATATAAGGGCAATAGCAATACAAAAACCAATAGCAAACAAAAATCAAGCAGCCCCCTATTGAAATAGACTTCCCCTCAAAGAAGATACACAAATAGCCAAGAGGTATATGAAAAGGTGTCCAACATTATTCATCAGGAGGGAAATGTAAATCAGAGCCACAATGAGCTATCACCTCACACCTGTTAGGACCGCCCATTATTTTAAAAAACAGAAATAATAAGTATTGGCAAGTATGTGGATAAAAAACTGGAATCCTTGTATGCAGCTGGCAGGAATGTAAAATAGTACAGTTGCTATGAAAAACAGTATGGTGGCTCCTTAAAAAATTAAAAATACAACTACTAAATAAATGATCTAGGAATCCTACCTCTGTAGAGTTTTTTTTTTTTAATCGAAACTAAGATCTCATAGATTTATCTGCACTCCCATGTTCCCTGCAACATTATTCACAATAGCCAACAAGTGGAAACAACCTCAATGTCCATCAACAGGTGAATGGATAAAGCAAATGGGGTGTAAACATAAAATGGATTATTATTCGGCCATAAAAAGAAGGCGGTCTTACCACATGTGACATGGAGGAACCTCGAAGACAGGACGCTAAGTGAAATAAGCCAGATACGGAAGGCCAAAGAGTGCATGATTCCACTTATATAATAAAGCAGCTAAAGGAGTCAAACTCAGAGAAGCAGAAAGTAGAACAGTGTTTGCCAGCGACCTGGGCGAGGGGGAAATGGGAGCTGCTGTTCAGTGGGTATAGAGTTTCAGTCATGCAAGAGGAAAAAGTTCTAGACCTCTGCTGTATAACAACGCTGTACTCAAAGTCAACGATAATGAACCGAACACTTAAAAAGTTGTTAAGAAGGAAGACCTTATGTAATTTTTTTTTTTTACCACAGTAAAGAAAAAAAGTCAGGTGAAAAAAGCTGCAAAAGCCTACGGACAATAAAACACTCATATAAAGTTTGAAATTATATAAAATAGTGTTAGACATGTATACGTGTGTGCACATATATTACCTAGGTATATACTGCTACAGTTGTACACACAGACAGTAAGAGTATAAACCACGTGTGGAAATTTTAAACACTAAATTCAAGATAGTGGTAGTGGTTTCAACTAATGAGGAAGAAAGGAGAATGGGGCCAAAAATGCTAAACAGGAAGTTTCTATATTGCCTGTGGTGTTTTATCTTTTAAAAAACTCAAGTAAATATTAGGAACTGATAATATTTGATAATTTATTTTCATTTTCTATTTATTTTTCCATGTTTGAAATATTTTATTACAGAAACAATGTTTTTTAGAATTTAATACTAAGAACATTTTCTTTCTTTTCAAGAAATGGATATAGTTCCTCTTCTCTGATAACAAAAGGTTCCCTGAGGAAAGACGGACCCGAAATTATAGTAAAATTGAGACTGTGTATGTTCAATTCCTCTCAAGAGAATACACAGATTTCATCAAAGAGGTCTGTGACTTAAATGAAAAGGTTAAGAACCATGAACTTAACTGATGTTTGCCATTTTCTAGCAAGTAACAATAAAAACCAGAGCCACTGAGTATTTATTCGAAGAAAACAGAAACACTAACCCAGAAAGATAAACATATCCCTGTGTTCACTGCAGTGTTATTTATAACAGCCAAGATGTGGAAACAACCTAAGTGTCCACTGATGAATAAATGATAAAGAAAATGTGGTATATATACACAAGATAACAGCATTCCCAGCCATGAAAGAAAATGAAATTTTGCCATCTCCAACAACAAGGATGGACCTTGACGGCATGATGCCAAGTGAAGGTAAGTCAGACAGAGAAAAACAAACACCACATGATCTCACTTACACGAGGAATCTTAAAAAATGAAAACAAAAACCAAGCTCATAGATACAGAGATGACACTGATGGTTGTCAGGGGTGAGGGGTGGGGAGGGTGGACAAAATGGCTGAGGGAGGGCAAAAGGCACAAACTCCCAGTTATAAAGTAAATAAGCCCCGCAGATGTAATGTACAGCATGACAACTATAGTTATTCAAACTGTGTTGCATATTTGAAAGGTGCTAAGACATGACGCTATAAAATTCCTAGAAGACAGCATAGGCAAAACCTTCTCTGACATAAACCGTACAAATGTTTTCTTAGGTCAGTCGCCTAAGGCAATAGAAATAAAAACAAAAATAAACAAAAAAGACCTAACTAATCAAACTTATACACTTTTGCACAGCAAAGGAAACTTAAAAAAAAAAAAAAAAAAAAAAGACAACCTACAGAACGGGAAAAAATAGGTGCAAAAGATGTAACCAACAAGGGCCTAATCTCCATAATATGTGAACAACTCATACAATGAAACAACAAAAAAACAAACAAACAATCAAAAAGTGCGCATTAGACCTAAAGAGACATTTCTCCAAAGAAGACATGTGGATGGCCAGTAGCACATGGAAAGATGCTAAACAATGCTAGTTATTAGAGAAATGCAAATCAAAACTCCAGTGAGATTCCACCTCACACTGGTCAGAATCATCACCACTAATAAGGCTACAAATAACAAATGCTGGAGAGGGTGTGGAGAAAAGGGAACCCTCCTACATTGTTGGTGGGAATGAAAACTGGTACAACCACTATGGAAAACAGTAGGGAGTTACCTCAGAAAACTAAATATAGAACTACCATATGATCCAACAATCCCACTCCTAGGCATCTATCTGGACAAAACTTTCATTCAAAAAGATACATGGACAAACTATAATTCAAAAAGATACATGTACCTATGTTCACTGCAACACTATTCACAATAGCCAGGACATAGAAACAACCTAAATGTCCATGGACAGATGAATGGATTAAGAAGATGTGGTACATATATACAATGGAATACTGCTCAGCCATAAAAAAAGAACAAAATAATGCCATTTGCAGCAACATGAATGCAACTAGAGATTCTCATACTAAGTGAAGTCACTAAGAAAGAGAAAGCCAAATACCATATGATATCACTTATATGTAGAATCTAAACTATAGCACAAATGAACCTATCTACAAAACAGAAACAGACTCACAGATACAGAGATCAGACTTGAAGTTGCCAAGGCGGAGGAGAGAGGAAATGGAATGCACTGGAAATGTGGGGTTAGTTAATAGATGCAAACTACTATATTTATAATGGATAAGCCATAAGGTCCTACTGTTCAGCACAGGAAACTATATTCAATCTCTTGGGATAGCCCATGATGAAAGATAATATAAGAAAAAGAATGTATGTGCGTGTGTGTATACACACATATATACACATACATGCATATATATATACATATATATATATACATACACATATGTGTGTGTGTATACACACATATATGACTGGACCACTTTTCCATACAGCATAAATTGGTACTACACTGTAAATCAACTACACTTTAATTTAAAAAAAATTTTTTAAGTTGCTAAGAGAATAAATCTTAAAAGACTCTGTCACAAGAAAAAAAAATCTGTAAATATGTATGGTAACAGATGTTAAATAGATTTACTGTGGTAATTCTTCCCAATATATACAAATATCAAATCATTATGCTGCATACTTGAAATTAATATAATATATATCAATTATACCTAAAAAAAGAACCAAATCTGATTTTAAATCAATCAACATGTTTCTAACCCTTTTCCTAGTTCTGATTTTCTGCCTACATGCTTTTTCATTTTATGTATTTTTGCTGGAGAGTTACTTCAAACCCTCTCTGAAAAAAAGAAACACCCTTTAAGAAATCCCACCAAATTCATGTAAAAAAACACAAAATAGAAGAATCATTTGAAACGAATGTAAACACCAACACAGTAGCTTTGGATCAGATGTCAAGACAAATGGTTCCATTACAAACTTTAAGAGGAAAGGCTATGCAGAGGGGATTCAAACAGGGCAGGGGTCGACTATTTTCAGGTTCTCACGTCCTTTTTGGCCCCCAAACCCTAAATGCCTAAGGAATGTGACAGTAACAGGAGCAGGTTAGAATCTGGCAGTGAGAATCATACAATTGAGAAAAAAATTCCCCCAGATGCATCTGCTATACTTTCCCCCCATTCCATCATTAAAACCCCCAATCCCTGCCCCAGTTGAAATCCCTGGGTTAATTTATTCCTTTAATTTGTTCACCATTTAACAGTTCATTGAGCACCTATTCTATCACTGTCAGGAAGTGAATATTTTTTACTTCTGCACAGTCAAAGCTTTCTGGGAAATTTACTGGGACCTGGGTTTAACGACCAGCCTTCAAACTTAAAAAAATGACTGCATAGATAGTAAAAGACTAATCTCCCCTGAGGTAGGTGTTTACATTTCAGAAGGATGAAGAAACCGGGGTTGTGGAGACATTCCAGAGTTACAAACTCAGAGTCTCTTGGCTTAGGTGACTGAGCTCAGTAACAACCTGTCCCTGTCCCAGGAACCTTGTGTCTACTTTCAGGATAATGTGAATAAACACAGGTACTAAAAACTTATCAGCAACCAGCACCAGGCTAGTTCCTAAGGACACAACTGTAAACAAGAGAAAGTTCTGCTCTCACAGAGCTTGTGGTTAGTGGTGGCACCGACAAGTAAATGACCCATCACAACATGGGATGGCAAGTCTCTGTCAGGGATGTACAGGGAGCTGGGAGAGACGGAAGAATTGAAGCTGAGATCAAAGGGGGAGGAATGAGCTACACGCTTTTGTCTGCAAATAAAAGAAAAACCCCAAGCTTCACTATTTTCATACAACAAGAAATCCCCCAAAAAAGGATGGCTCAATCATGCCAGCCAGGGCACAAGTTCAACCTGTTTTCTGTTCCTCCATCCTTAGCGTAGGGACTGGTGCTTGGACCAGCTCCCTTCCAGCTCAACCCACAGGGGACAGAATGTCCGTCGCAAACTTTTTTTTCCAGGGAGGAGAACCTTTCTGAAAGCCCATAGGCTTTTCTTCCATTTCAGAGACCTGAACTGGATCACATGCTCATATTCAAACCAATCAACTGGCAAGAATGGAACCTTCATGACAGCTGGTAGCTGGGACCCCAGCCCACCTTTCCTAAAATACAAGGACATGCAGACAAGAGTGGTTTCTTGAGGAAAAAAGTTGAGGTTCTGTTAGAAAAGAAGAGTGATGAAAGGTTGCAGAGGAAAGCAGCCAATAGGATGTGCTACCATCATTAAGAAAATATTTTCCTTTTTTAGAACATTATATTTAGCACTAATAGGAAATACTAAGAAACACAACCTTATTCTCAATCAATAGCATACACATATTTTAACTTTTTAATTTTAATATAGAAAACTACAAAGAAATGAAACTAATATAGTGGGAATGAAGTACCACAAAGGCTGGGGGATCACAGAGTCATAGAGGGAGATGAGAATTTAAATAACTAGAGACAGTTCTGAAAGAAAGGGATTATAAAATGATGGAGAGGTTGATTATGTTTAAAGGTACAAGGGTAAAACTTCAGGGGTGAGTGGGTGTGTTTTTTTAGCTCTAAGAGAGTCTCCGTGCAGAATACTGAGAAAATGCACAGCAATATAAAAGCCTGTGAGGACAGAAGCCCTGAGTGTCTGTCCTGCTGTATAAAGACACTCATATATATCTGTTGAATGAAAAAATGACAAAATAGGCTTGGATTTGAAATACTATTTGACACTACCAAAGTTTTCTAGTCAAAGGACACACAGGACCAAAATTATTTCTGATGTAAAACTATAGTTTTCAATAAATAGACTGGACTGGAGGAAATGACCAATTAGGAAGCCACTAAAATCATCCAAGCCTAAGGTAGTCAGGGCCTAGATCCAGAGGTTCAAGAACTTATAACCAGACACACAAATTTTTTAAAATGTATATGTAAAGTATACATACTTTGCTTATTTTATTTACAAATAAATGTCACAAGCACTAAAGAAGTGCATTGCATATTTTGACTCATTTATTACTGCATTATGAAAATAAGGATGACTAATTTTAAATCTAGTTTATCTGATCCTAAATGTTAAGAAGTTTTTTCCAGCATTTCAACTGGGTTTTTTACCTTAGGTTTCTTTTTCAACTCCAACAGGAAAGGTGCAAGAACATGAGTCCTTCAGAATCTTCGAGTCTGTGGCCTCCTAGTGCTGGCCGTTTAGGATGACAGCTTCCGTAGCAAACGCTCATAAAAATAGCACACTCCTTCTGTCCTCTAGCTTTTCTTCTACACATACATAGAGTAATGACAACATCTCCTGAAATAACATCTCAGACACTACTCACATGTCTACAACTCAGGTAAACAAAGCATCTACAAAGCTAGCAGTCTTTAGATCCTGCATGCTTATGTCTCAACATTATTTCCTATAACAATCTCCGAGAAGCTACTGCCAAGAGTTCTTTCTGTTTTACTTTCGTTTCAAAAAAGTTTTAATTAGGTGTTCCTGTCATGGCTCAGTGGTTAACGAATCTGACTAGGAACCATGACGTTTCAGGTTCGATCCCTGGCCTTGCTCAGTGGGTTAAGGATCTGAGATTGCCGTGAGCAGTGGTGTAGGTTGCAGATGCAGCTCGGATCTGGCATTGCTGTGGCTCTGACGCAGACTTGTGGCTACAGCTTCGATCAGACCCCTAGCCTGGGAAACTCCATGTGCTGTGGGTGTGGCCCTAAAAAGACAAAAAACTTTTAATTAATGTTTGCTCCTATCTTGTAAACCATTTAGTCTTTATTTCACCCTTGGCAGCTTTATTTGTTCACTCTATTTCTCCACTATTCCCTGTAAAACTTAACAGTGCTTCTACCTGTCAAGTAAATTTTACTCATCTCTGATCTCCTGGCTGGACTGAGGGTATTGCCACTTCATTATGCATACCTGACACAGCTCTTGCCAAATAGCTTCAGTCACACACAAGTGGGACTCTACCTCCAGCCAGACCCTGAGTCCCACAGCCGCTCTGGGAGGCAGCAGAGACACTCCAGCTAACCTGAGAAAAGGCCACCAAGTCAGAGAGGAAGGCTGTATGCTGGCTGGGACTGCTGTCCACTGAGATGTGATCAGCACAAAATATCCAGATGTCTGTTTCATGCAACCATAAAGTTTTAGAGATATAAGCAGCATTAGTTTTCATGTCATCTGAACCTTTCATACCATAAATGACAAAATATTTTGGCAGAAGAGCTAAACAATCCGGTCAAGGCCACATATCCTAACTATATTTAGACATCTTGGGATGAGTTTAGGGAGGAATAAGTGACAAATACATAAAATCTAAGCAAACAAAGTCTTCTCTAAAGAGAGACTAGGGAAAACAAAAAGCTGTTTTGGAAGGAAAAAGTAACCATGGATTATTTGCTTTAGCTATGAATAATGTTTTCATAGAATAACATAAACATTGATTATTACTCAAAATTTAATTATAATTATAATGAGAAGAGAGGAGGGTTCTACACATAGAAAGAAGGTGCATAAGAAAGATAAATCCTCTGCTTCCAGCATAAGAAGTCAAAGGTATCCCAAAGACTAAAAAATTAAAAACTGGAAAAAATGCAATATGCTATTTAGAGATTTGGAGGTAAATAACAAAACAAGTAGTCTCAGAGCTGAACTCGGGAGAGCAGGGGCTGGGGTGGAGCGAAAGCTGGCGGACTGCCGAGTTTTGCAACAAGCCTTGTACAACTGCTGGACTCTTTCGATTCTGTGCTTGTATAATTGAGATTAGAATTAGATTTAAAAGTGGCCAAGCAGAGACAAGAACCTAGGGTTTCTCACTGTATAATACTTTTTAATAATTATATATTTTTTCACTTAGAGAAAACACTGATATTTCATCTAAACAGTTAAATTTTCTATTTTTCTTGTTGTGGCTATTGTATTTTCATTGAAAGCAAAAAAGAAAGTAAAGTCAAATATTCACCAGCTGAACTGAAGACATATGGATCTGTACTAGGTTCTGGGAAAACACAAACGAATAATAAGACCTTCCTGCAAAGAGTCACTCTGTTTTAGAGAAACAAACACATAAATAACAGAAAAGCAATGAGATAAGCATCCTAACATTCACCAGTTCTGTGAGGCTTGGTTTCCTTATTTGTGAAATGCCTCATTGGGTTTTCATGAATCTTTAATGATTCAGTAAAGGATTCATATAAAGTTCTTAGAACACTGCCTCACAGATCATAACAAAATAAGGCCCAAAAGACAAATCCTTACCTGCCTAATTTTAAAGCCCATGTTCATTCCACTACATCACATTTCTAAAATAATGCTATTCTTTTCAAAAACAAAAACATTTTCCTCCCCAAATAGTATCAAGTAAGTGGACAAACTGTGACTCATTACATACGAAGATATAGATGTAGAAAAAAATCTGAGGATAAAAAAAAAAATCTTTTCTTGGGAGTTCCCGTTGTGGCGCAGTGGTTAACGAATCCGACTAGGAACCATGAGGTTGCGGGTTCGAGCCCTGGCCTTGTTCAGTGGGTTAAGGATCCAGTGTTGCCGTGAGCTGTGGTGTAGGTTGCAGACACAGCTCGGATCTCGCGTTGCTGTGGCTCTGGTGTAGGCTGGCGGCTACAGCTCCAATTCGACCCCTAGTCTGGGAACCTCCATATGCCACGGGAGCGTATATGGGAGTGGCCCTAGAAAAGGCAAAAAGACAAAAACAAAAACAAACAAACAAACAAAGAATCCAAATACAGTGGCTCAGGTCACCGTGGAGTATGGGTTTGATCCCCAGCCTGGTGCAGTGAGTTAAAGGATCCGGCATTGACAAAAAATGTAGTATATTACAGTAAAATGTAAGAGTGATCTTCAACAAACAGAAAGTCAATTGTTTATCACTAGATGGCACCATAAGGGATAATGTTTTTGAAAAAAAAAATTTTAAGATAAGGTTCAACTTATCAAATTAAAAGCATACTTTCTTGCAATAGAAGAAGGTAAGTTACATTACTCCTTTAAGTTATCTTATGGCTTTGAAAATAAACATATGGTTTAATGGAAAAGAAAACAATGACATAATCCAATTATATTCTATTTTTAAACTACTCTGAGATCTTAACTCTTCTGATGTCTTCTAAGCAGAAATAATTCTGAATGTCTCTCTTGTTTGCAATACAACAAACAAGTACATGAAGTACAAGTAGCAACTTGATGTAGGTGGAACTACATTTCCCAGAACCCTCAGCTATAAATGGCTTTAGGCAGCGTTGTCCAAAAAAGGAATTTACTTCAGATGGAGGAGGCGGCAGCCGTAGTCTTTCTTGGTTAGATGTGGGGACAGACACCAATGCTGGCGAGTTCCAGCTTGTCCTCACACCCCTCTGGTCTGTGTTCAGCTATTCTGCCCAAACATTGAACCGACTGACCCACAAAGGTCCTACGCCCCCACCAGATGCTGCACAGGACACACAGAGGTGGCATTCTAGAAATATTTTTTCATTTTTTCAAGTTTTATTGAGGTATAGTTGATCTACAATTATTGACCAAAAAATGTCCAGTCAGCTGTAATAATGCAGTAAACGAGTTAAGCTCCTCCTCACACAGCAGCTTCAATGTATTAAGAATGTTTTGTTAATTTATAGAAGTATATATAACCTTTTGTATGTATCAAATATTACATAACTTTTTTTTTTTTTTTTGCTTTTTTTAGGGCAGCATCAATGGCATATGGAAGTTCCCAGGCTGGGGGTCAAATTGGAGCTGAGGCTGCTGGCCTATGCCACAGCCAAGGCAACATGGGATCCAAGCCACGTCTCTGACCTACACCAAGCTCCCAGCAAAGCCAGATCCCCAACCCGCTGAGCAAGGCCAGGGATGGAACCCTCATCTTCATGGATACTAGTTGGACTTATTTCTTCTGTGCCACAATGGGAATTCCTACGTAACTTTTTTTAAAGAACAAAAGTATACGACAGGACAATCAGTGATAGTCAAAATTTAGTGATATTTAAGTAAGTTGAAACCACAATGTCTGAACAAAATAGTGAGCTAAGAAATCTATCTCCACCACTTGTTTTTCTTTTCTTTTTTTTTTTTTTTTTTTTTTTGTCTTTTTTGTCTTTGTTGTTGTTGTTGTTGTTGTTGTTGCTATTTCTTGGGCCGCTCCCGAGGCATATGGAGGTTCCCAGGCTAGGGGTCTAATCGGAGCTGTAGCCACCGGCCTACGCCAGAGCCACAGCAACACGGGATCCGAGCCGCGTCTGCAACCTACACCACAGCTCACGGCGACGCCGGATCGTTAACCCACTGAGCAAGGGCAGGGACCGAACCCGCAACCTCATGGTTCCTAGTCGGATTCGTTAACCACTGCGCCACGACGGGAACTCCTCTTTTTTTTTTTTTTTTTGGCTGGATCCAACTTGGCATGTGGAAGTAAGTTTCCAAGCCAGGGAGTGAACCTGCGCCATAGCTGCAGCAATGCCAGATCTTTAACCCTCTGTGCCATGAGGGAACTTCCTCCACCACTTCTTTATTATTTACCAAATTACTATTTATTGGTTTCATTCATTGTGCATAAAAACCCTCCAATATTTAGAGCCACCTATCTTTAATTGTCAGCCAAACTCCTGAGTTTGAGAACTACCACCACAATGGCTTCTTAGTTTACTTTATTTTCAGCACTGAAAAAGTAGGTCCAATGCCAGAACCTGTTATGGCAGGTGTACACAACAGACTCAATAACTGTGTTAAAAAGAACTGATTAATTATTTTCATAATGGTATCAGTCTGATTCAATTCCTTAACATCTGAGTTATCACAAGGTAATAAAAGAAAACATCAAAGAATAAAAAAATATAATTGCTAGTCCACTTTCCTGGATTAAAAAAAAAAATTAAATTCCGTGTCCTGTCTTGCTATTTCTCATGTTTGCCTCTGGCAATGTCATTCAGTCTGAGCGACTGCTTCCATACAGATAACTCCCAAGTCATATCTCTAACACTGAACTTTCAGCAAAGTCATATCGCCCTGGACACATAGGGCAGCATTCACTTCATCTGTGTTTGTTGCCAATGTTCTATGTTTACACCATTATCTCGAGCACTCCTTTAAAATAGGTACAATTACACAGATCCTGTTGTTGACATGTACTTAGATATGTAACTCTGGAAGGCTAAGAAGAGAGATTGAGCAGTTTTCCCCAAGGTTCTCTATCTAGTACATATCAAAACTAGGTTGGGTCTGAATGCAGAACCCAAGTTCCCAATCTTCAATCTATCCTCCCCTCCCACTAGATCAGACAGCTCGAGCATGATGTCTGCCTCTGCACACGATTTTGTGGTAGGTCTAGAACCTCAAAAGGACTCTCCTGGGCCTTCCATGACCTCACTTTCCCTCTGGGCGGCAATGCCTCATTGTCGGCACTCCTGGTTAGGCCACTCCACCTCCTCTGCCAGACGAAGGATGAGCTCTTCCCCCAAGTCCCGAGGTAAAGAGTCCTTTTCCCTCTGGCCTTTCTCGGCAGCCACTGGACCCACCATGGAGCCACTCCACCCACCATGGAGACACTCCAGAGCATCCCTTCTCCTGAGCACATTCTCAGTCTCGCTCCTTTTTTTTTTTTTTTTTTTTTTTTTGGTCTTTTTTTGCTATTTCTTGGGCCGCTCCTGCGGCATATGGAGGTTCCCAGGCTAGGGGTTGAATCGGAGCTGTAGCCACCGGCCTACGCCAGAGCCACAGCAACACGGGATCCGAGCCGCGTCTGCGACCTACACCACAGCTCACGGCAACGCCAGACCCTCAACCCACTGAGCAAGGGCAGGGATCGAACCCGCAACCTCATGGTTCCTAGTCGGATTCGCCAACCACTGCGCCACGACGGGAACTCCATCGCTCCTATTTTTTTAGTGTGGGTCCTTGCTAGAAGTCAGTTTTTTCTACAACTCTCTCTGCCCAGAATCACCCACTCGCCTGATGCAGCCAGGGTCGCACAAACTGCACATTTTAAAGCTACCTTTGCTACATCTTGAGCATTGTTCTTTCCTATACATTTGAATAAAACAATGAGGCATAAATATCTGATTACAGTTTAAGTCCCTGGCTCTAGGTAGGCAAGGACCCACTTTATCCATGACTTTTACAATGAGAAAATTTTCACTACAGATATTAATTAGTTGCTTTTAAATGTATGCTCTCAGAACAAAAGAGGAGCCTTGAAATAAAGCAGAAAAGAGTCTGTACCTCCTAATCACCTAGATACTGAAATACTCAAATGTACCACTGACGGGGCTTGTAAAATTTTGAATCCTGCCAATCTTCAAAAAAAAGTAAATAATAAAATGGAGAGAAAACAATTATCTATCCTTGACGACTTGGTGTCATTTGCCTGAAGGAGGAATTTAGGGTGCTTTATGGTCCCTCTGACTTACTCTTTGTTTTCATCACTACTTTAGAAGGTGATGCGATCCACTCTAACAGTCCCAGAGAACCACTCATCCTTTTCCAAGCATCCACTCTAAGACTGAACCTGGTTTTTGGTATTCTTCTTTCTTTAAACCCGCTCCAAAATGGGCTTCAGAAAATGACTTTCTAAAGTCCATACAAACTTCAGACTTTGGGTCTCTCTAACACATGGTCACAGAATGCACATGAAACTCAAAATCTCAGTGGTGCTCTCAAAGCTTTCAAAGCAAAACACTGAAAAAAGAAGGAGAGAGAAGCACAGCCTTCACACAACACCAAAGCCCACCAGCTTACTTCGATGAAGGTCCTAAGTTGTTGGAATAACTCTTCTGTAAATGATTGTTTTTACTTTGTCGAGATAATCCACTCAAACAACCTTGGTATGTCACTGTCATTGCTCAGATCTTTAAAGAAAAATGTCTTTCTTTCACTGGCACAGGACAGAAGATTCAAGAATTTAGAGAAACATCCATAGGTTAAAAAAAAAAAAATCTTCAGCAAGGCAAGTATCAGACTGTGACTTTTGGCTTCAACTATTTAGTCAGATTACTTGAATAATATTTTTGCTTTGTAATCGCCTTAAAAATGAATAGTTATACATTTTTCATTTTTAAATATAAATTTTCTCCTTTCCTATTTGTGATTAAGATTGAAACCATAAATTCAGTCAAAAGGAGTACTTGCCTACAGAAATCAATGGTATAAAATCTACAAAACTTAGTTTTACAAACTACCCCCAGATAAATTCTAAGTTGGACAAAAACACCAGATAACTTTAAATACTATGTTAATTCAATTAACTACACAAGTAATTCTGCACTTTTGGAAATGTTTGTTCTTAAAAGCTTAAACACAAAACAGGAATAGTTTAGTATCATGAGGAGATTACTGCATTTGCTGAATACCAGGAAAACTTTAAAAAGCACATCTTCATTAAGTTTGAAGCAATGAAATTTGATTTCTTCAGAATAATAGAATTGGAGAGAGGACTAAATAGAGGCTGAAGGGTTGTAGAAAGAGTCTGGAATCAGGAGGACCAGGACTTGAATCCTGGTTCAGATATTTGCTAGCTGTGTATTCTTGGCCAAATTACTTAAACGCTCTGAAATTCTGTTTCTTCAGCTGTAGAATAATAGTCATAACCACCTCACAGAGTTGTTGTGAAGACTGAATAAGTCAAATACAGCACTTGTAACCAATACAGTCCGGACATACAGTACATGGGACGTATGTAATCAACGTGAACTCCTTTCTTTTGCCTGCCTCCCTCACGTAAAACTAACACGGTAGGTCTTGAGAACTTATAATGGCTGTGGAAATAGTTATGTTCTTGAAAAAAAGTGTGTTTAAATCATATTTTAAGAATACTGATGGAGATGTTGACGAATGCTACCCCATGGATGAAGCTTGAAGATGCTACGCTAACTGAAAGAAGCCAGTCACAAAAGGACAAATTCGTACGATTCCTCTTGTAGCAGGTCCCTAGGGTAGTCAAATTCATAGAGATAGTCCCATGGTGGTGGCCGGGGGGCAGGGAGAAATGGAGAGTTAGTGTTTAATGGGTTTCAGCAGGAAAGGCAAAAAGCTTCTGGAGATGGATGGTAGTGATGGTTGCAGAACAATGTAAGTATTCTTAATGCCACAAGACTATGCACTTAAAAAATGGTTAAAATGGTAAATTTTATATATATTCTACCACACAAATAATACTGAAAAGTACTTGTTACTCAAAATAACTTTATAATAAATTATTTTGAAAAAAGAATTATTTAGTTAAATAGTCATGTTGTAGGGAGTTCCCACTGTGGCTTCGTGGGATAAGAACCCAATGCTGTCTCTGCCGGGACATGGGTTCAATCCCTGGCCTTGCTCAGTGGGTTAAGGGATCTGGTGTGGCCGTAAGCTGTGGCATAGGTTGCAGCTGCAACTCTGAATCAACCCCTGGCCCGGGAACTTCCATATGCCACAGGTGTGGCCATAAATATATAGACATATTGCAGTTTCTTGTTCCAGCTTCTAAGCTAGGAGAGCACTACAGGAGAAAACCCAGGTACCTCTCCCACTTGGTTCAAGAACTTGCTCTCCACTTCAGCCAGGCCCTTGTTGCTGGGCAACACTCTGCAACCTGTTCCTAGTCAGCCCTCGCTCAATGGCTACAACAGCTGTTTGAAGCATGTGTAGACTTTCAGACTGTCTTAGTACACTTATGCCAGAAGAAAGACCTTCCCTCTACCCTTTATCCGTAACCTACCTCCCATTTCAATTTTTTTTTTAAAAAAAGGTGGTCTATACATACTCACTGTCTATACTCATTAACACCCACTGCACTCAGCCATTCGAATTGTTTCTGATGCCAGTATTAAAATTTTTAATTTAAGGAGTTCCCATCGTGGTGCAGCGGTTAACGAATCCGACTAGGAACCATGAGGTTGCGGGTTCGGTCCCTGCCCTTGCTCAGTGGGTTAACGATCCGGCGTTGCCGTGAGCTATGGTGTAGGTCGCAGACTCGGCTTGGATCTGGAGTTGCTGTGGCTCTGGCATTGCTGTGGCTCTGGCGTAGGCCGGCAGCTACAGCTCCGATTCGACCCCTAGCCTGGGAACCTCCATATGCCGTGGGAGCGGCCCAAGAAACAGCAAAAAAAAGACCAAAAAAAAATTTTTTTTTTAATTTAAGAGCTTCTGATTAGATCAAATCCAATGGCCTCATTTTACATCTCAGACCAGCTTGACCTCTTGGTGGCATCTGATACCGACTACTTCCCTCTTTGAATCTGTTCTTAGATGGGCTTTCCCTGAGCATGTCCTTTAAATGCTGGCATGTCCTGCAGTCCTCTGCTTGGCCTGCCCTCATCCTGTTCAGCTAGCTCCCATTTTATGATCTCGCCCTTTCATACACATGTGACTCACACCCCAAGATCTTTCTCTCCTAAACTTCAGAACCACATTTCCAATGGTCTGCTAGTTGTTGCCATGTGGATGTCCCCTTCTCAGATGTCCAGAACCAAACCCAAGCTTCCTTTCTACTCTCTCATCCAATGGCTAGAGGATTAAGAAATCTGCAACCATCTGCTATTCCTCCATCTCTCTCACAACTTCCATATGGAGCTCCAGTCACTAAGTCTCACAAATTCTACCTCCCCACAGCATACTCCGTAACGTCTTCCCCACATTTCCACTGTTAGTGCCTTAATCAAGGCATGTCATCTCGCTCATCAGGATGGCTGCACTAGTCTCCTAACTAGCCTGTTTAATTTAGTTATTTCCCTTCTGGTCTGATTTTCACACTGCTGCCAGAGCAATTTTCTAAAATGTGAATCTGGGAGTTCTCGTCGTGGCACAGTGGTTAACAAATCCGACTAGGAACCATGAGGTTGCGGGTTCTGTCCCTGCCCTTGCTCAGTGGGTTAACGATCCAGCGTTGCCATGAGCTGTGGTGTAGGTTGCAGATGCGGCTTGGATCCCGAGTGTTGTGGCTCTGGCATAGGCTGGCAGCTACAGCTCTGATTAGACCCCTAGCCTGGGAACCTCCATATGCTGAGGGAGCGACCCAAGAAATGGCAATAAATAAATAAATAAATAAAATGTGAATCTGTGTCATTCCTCTGATTTTAAAATCTCCAGTGGTTCCCCAACAAGGCAAAGATCAGCTACAAGGATTAGACACACAGTTGCTTCTAATCTCATTTCCACCACCCGCCCACTCCCCAAGTCCCATGAACCTCAAGCTCCTTCTCAACTCCTTAAAGAACGATCCTCAGATCTCTATGGCCGGTAGATGCTCCTCCCTCTTCTCCACGTGGGGAGCAACTACATGTTGAACTTCCCAGCCTCCCCAGGCTAAGTGATCACACTCTTCTAGAGCAGTCTGTGCGTGGCGCCTCTGCTGCAACATTCAGCACACAGCATGGCACTTTCCTGACTCTTGCTCCCAAACCGTAGCGGAAACCTACTCGGCCGAGCATCTCAAGATCAGGAATTTCACCCTACTCGTTTTTCAATTCACCCTAGATTCTCTCTAGCCCACGTGGTCTCTCTCTGTCTAGTCACTGGCTCTCCCAGCCACCCAAGCTTGGTGACACCAATGCCACACTGATAGACCGTGGTGAGTGTGTCTGCTACAAGGTGTGGGAAATCATTTGTTCATCCCACTCACACATATTAGATGTGGGAACACACAGATGAGTAAGACTCAACCCCTCCCACTAAGGAGTTCCCAGGCTAGCAGGGAACACAAACACCTAAACAGACAAGGTCTAGGTAACATGCAGGAGGAGCCCAGTGTAGAGTGTCCTGGGACGTGTTAGAGTAGAGGCCGTGGAGGAGGAGGATTATCCCACAGGTGTGGGGCCCTGGGCATGGGAGCCACCCCTGGAGGAAGCTCCTGGGACTTATGGCAGGGAATGTAAGAGAAAGAGAAGGGGACAGGGGAAACAAGAAGAGGAAAATACTCAATTAATCACAGGAACTTTTTGTCAGCTGTCCAAGTAAAAGTCTTAAGTCATGAGACACCAAAGGCAACATACAGGTTCAATGCAATCCCTATCAAATTACCAAGGACATTTTTCATGGAACTCAAACAAAATATTTTAAAGTTTGTTTGGAAGCGCAAAAGACCCAGAATAGCCAAAGACATCCTGAAAAAGAAAAATGGAGCTGGAGGAATCAGGCTCCCAGACTTCAGGCTATACTACAAAGCAACAATCATCAAAACTGTGTGGTACTGGCACAAAGATAGAAATATAGATCAGTGAACAGGATACAAAGTCCAGAATTAAATCCACACACCTACAGCCAACTAATCTATGACAAAGGAGGCAGGAATATACAATGGAGAAAGGACAGCTTGTTCAATAAGTGGTGCTGGGAAAACTGGACAGCCACATGGAAAAGAATGAAATGAGAACACTCCCTAACACCATACACAAAAATCAACTCCAAATGGATTAAAGGCCTAGATATAAGACCAGACACTATAAAACTCTTAGAGGAAAACATAGGCCAAACACTCTCTGACATAAATGACAGCAGCATCTTCTCAGATCCACCTTTCAGAGTATTGACAACAAAAACAAAAATAAACAAATGGGACCTAATCAAACTTAAAAGTTTCTGCACAGCAAAGGAAACCCTAAACAAAACAAAAAGACAACCCACAGAATGGGAAAAAAATCTTTGCAAGTCAATCAAATGACAAAGGACTAATCTCCAAAATTTACGAACACCTTCTGCAGCTCCATACCAAAATAACAAACAACTCCATCAAAAAATGGGCAGAAGATCTAAACAGACAGTTCTCCAAAGAAGACATACAGATGGCCAAAAAACACAAAAAAAGATGTTCAACATCACTCATTATTAGAGAAATGCAAATCAAAACCACAATGAGGTACCACTTTATACCAGCTAGAATGGCCATCATCAAAAAGTCTACAAATAATAAGTGCTGGAAAGGGTGTGGAGAAAAAGGAATCCTAGTACTCTGTTGGTGGGATTGTAAATTGGTGCAGCTGCTATGGAAAGCAGTATGGAGATTCCTCAGAAAACTAAAAATAGAACTACCATTTGATCCAGCAAGCCCACTCCTGGGCATCTATCCAGAGAAAACCATGACTCGCAAAGACACATGTACTCCAATGTTCATTGCAGCACTATTTGCAATAACTAAGACATGGAAACAACCTCAATGTCCATTGACAGAGGAGTGGATCCAGAAGATGTGGTGCATATACACAATGGAATATTACTCAGTCATTCAAAGGAATGAAATACTGGCATTTTTAGCAACATGGATGGACCTAGAAATTATCATGCTAAGTGAAGTCAGCCATACAATGAGACACCAACATCAAATGCTTTCACTGACATGTGGAATCTGAAAAAAGGACAGACGGAACTTCTTTGCAGAACAGATACTGGGTCACAGACATCGAAAAACTTATGGTCTCTGGAGGAGACAGTTTGGGGGGTGGGGGGATGTGCTCGGATTATGGGATGGAAATCCTGTGAAATTGGATTGTTATGATCATTACACAACTACAGATGTGATAAATTCATTTGAGTAATTTTAAATAAAGAAAGAAAACAAACTAACAAAAAGACATATCCAGACATTTTATTGTGAAAACAACGAAATCCGCAATTTCCTAGGACACACCTCACTCCCTTTTTGCCTGTCCCTCTCACACCCATGGACACAAGAAAAACTGAATACTGTAATGGAAAAATCTGTGTAAGCACTGGCATGGCAGTAGTGACCTATTTAGAGCCCATGCTGCTCTCTCCACGCTTCCTTCAACAGTCGCTTCTCATGTGTGCTCTCCATGCCCAGGGCTCTCGGGCTTTCCTCACTCCTGCAGGTCCTCTTCCCCTCCCCTGATCCCACCTTCCCTGCACAAGGCAGAAGCAGGCTACATCCTTTTATGCTGCCCTATTTATTCAAACAGGATGTTACCAAAAACCATCACATCATTTTGCGAAAAAAAGAATTTATCAGCAATAATTCTTTTTTTCACAGCAGAAAGTCTACCCTTCCATTTGGAACCATAGTTCCTACTGTTATACTTACTGATTTAGTTTCTTTAAGTCTTTAGAAGACCCAAAGTTTATTCTTAAAGGAAAAGTAACCCTATCAAAAAAAAAAATTGAGATAATAATCATCACACCATGTAGTAGAGAAAACTCAGATTTAATTTCTGGCTTTGTCGATATCTTACTACACAATATTTGGTCTATTTAATCTCAAATTCTTATAGAAATCTTGAAATGTAATATTTCACACAAAGTCATTTCTAAGATATTTTCATGTTTTTGCTCCATCTTATTGACAGTTGTTTTACTAACTTGAAAACTGGTTAAATATGTATCTAGATACAAAGCATAAGAGAACACAAAACCATATTTTGGAGTTCCCATTGTGCCTCAGCGCGTTAAGAATTCAACTTAGTGTCCATGAGGACGCGGGTTCAATCCCTGGCTTCACTCAGTGGGTTAAGGATCCGGCATTTCCATAAGCTGTGGTGTAAGTCACAGATGAGGCTCAGATCCTGCGTTGCTATGGCTGTGGCATAGGCCAGCAGCTGTAGCTCCAATTTGACCCCTAACCCAGGAACTTTTCATGTGCCAAGGGTGTGTCCATAAAAAGGAAAAAAAAAAATCATCTTTCAATTTAGTATTTACATTTGTCAGTAACTATTTTAATCATATTTACTAATCATCCCTGCAGGTTCCATTAACAAAAACCAATGAATAACAGAATTGTGCTTAATTGAAGCTGGGAGGTAAGGATTGAAGGGGAACCGGGTGATTACTCAGCTCAGATCTGATCCTGAAGTCATACTAACCAGAGAGAAGGGAAAAGGAGGGACGCGGGGAAGAGCACAGATAAAAATAGTTTAAAACAGTATGTAAAGTAAAAATAATAGTTAAAGAAAAAAACAATAAAGTTGATTTCACTCACAGTTAAGAGTCCCTGAGAATGAATGAAGTAAACTCCTCCTCCATCCCTCAATCCAAGAACTGAGCAGAAGTTCCATTCCAGGGCAGCTTGGTGGTGCTGAAAGGAGGCAAGAAAAATGTTAAGATCTCAAAATCAAAATGATGAAAGGCACGCCAGCCACTCATCCTCCCACTTTAGGCACTTTTTTTAAAAAAGTTAATCATCGAATTAAATGTTATAATCCAATTTCCAAAATTGTTCTACTCCACTTAAACTGCTGTCACCTCTAATAATCTTACAGGCAAATGCATTCATTTCAAACATCATTCTCTTCAGATTCTACAGTATCTGAAGCTCTTGATGACTCCACCTTTTCTGCTCCTGCCAGGAACACAGCTGGCTCCGTCTTCAATACTACAGATCTGGCTCCTCTTCCTAATCTAGTCCAGCAGCAGCTTCCCCCAAAGGCTGGGTCCTCCATTCTCTGGCCTCTGCGAACTCATCTCTTGAAGAATTTAACCCTCACTTTGGGGATGATGAATGTGAAAGTTCCCTCTCCGGCTAGGCATTTCAGCATGAGCCCTGGTTCATGTTCCAACTGCTGAGGAATTTCCCCTCGAATGTCTAAAACCAAATGAGCACCCTCATCTCCTCTAAACTGGTTTCTCTTTCCAGTTATTACATGCCTGATCGTCCTACAGATCTGAAAAGCTTTGAGTCTGTTGTTTCACTTCCATCTTTCTCTCTCTCATCATTCTGCTGCATCCCTCGTATGCGTCCTGCCTCTCCTCTCTCATCTCCCCTGACCAACTTAACCCCATCACCACTCCACCACTGGATTATCTCACTAGGGTCTACCTCCTCATTCCTCCCTTTTTGCAATGTGATGCTGCCACCAGATTAACCTTCTGCTAGATACCATAGTACTTTTTTCCCTTTCAAAATCATACCATCACTCCTTTTCTTCGGAACATAGATAGTGTGGTGGTTTTATTTTTTAATTTTTTAAATGTTTGAAAAATTTTTTTGCTTTTTAGGGCCACACCTGCGGCATACGGAGATGCCCAGGCTAGAGGTCAAATCGGAGCCATAGACACCGGCCTACGCCATAGCAAAACGGGATCTGAGCCGAGTCTGCAACCTATGCACAGCTCACGGCAGTTCAGATCCTTAACCCACTGAGTGAGGCCAGGGATCAAACCCACATTCTCATGGATCCTAGCTGGGTTTGTTAGCACTGAGCCACAACGAGAACTCCCAGTGCGGTGGTTTGAAAATGTTCCCAGGTTCTTTCTCCTCTCCTAAAAGGTGGAACCTAAGGTCCCTCCCTTTGAATGTGGGCTGCACTTACTGCCCTGCTTCTCAGAAATAGAATGTCTCAAGAGAGCTCCCTGCCCCCAAATTCCTTACCTGCAGAAATTGTTAAGAGATTGTAAATGCTTACTGGTGTTCTAAGCCTCTAAATTTGGGGGTAACTGGTTACATGGCAATAGATTACTAATTCAGAAGGCCTTCTGCTGCCGAGTGGATCAAATCCAAAACTCTTATGCACTCAAGGTCTTCCACTAACTGCCCTTATTTTATCTTTAAATACAAACACAACTGCTTCAGCCAGTTATTTTACTGACCTCACATGACACGGTAAAATGCTGCTTCTTTAGCCTATGCTATTCTCACACGCAATCTCCATCTTTGATTCCCCCTACTAATCGAAATTCAACACTTATCTCTTAGGCTCAAAGTCTACCCACCAAAGAAACAATTCCATTTTCTAATGCGTATAAACATAAACATATATCTAATTTCCAAAACTATATTTAAGTTAGTTAAGGGAGAAATCATGACTTTGCTATCTTTATATTCACCATATGAATGGACATATAGATATACTTTCTGTTTAGAATAAACTTTTACGACCCTTCAAAAAAAAAGTTTTGGAGTTCTCGTTGTGACTCAGTGGGTTAAGAATCCAACTGGTATTCACGAGGATGTGGGTTTGATACCTGGCCTTGCTCAATGGGTTAAGGATCCGGCATTGCCGTGAGCTGTGGTATAGGTCGCAGACGCGGCTCGGATCCCATGTTGCTGTGGCTGTGGTATAGGCCGGCAGCTACAGCTCCGATTAGCCCCCTAGCCTGGGAACCTCCATATGCCACGGGTGCAGCCCTAGAAATGGCAAAAAGACAAAAAAAAAAAAAAAAAAAAGGAGTTCCCACTGCACCACTGTGGTGCAGTGGAAATGAAGCCAACTAGTAACTGGGAGGTTGTGGGTTCGATCCCTGGCCTCGCTCAGTGGGTTGGGGATCCAGCGTTGCCATGAGCTGTGGTGTAGGTCGCAGACTCGGCTCGGATTCTGTGTTGCTGGGGCTGGGCATAGGCCAGCAGCTGTAGCTCCGGTTCGATCCCTGGCCTGGGAACCTCCGTATGCCATTGGTGTGGCCCTAAAAAGCAAACAGAACAAAACAAAACCAAAAAAACATGTGAGAACAGCCAGGAAAACACCAAGTGGTAGAGGGGAGGACTAGTCCTCCAGACGTTAAATTATACGATAAAGCCCCTTCCTGAAAAGTATGCTACTGGCCCACAAATAGATAGACAAGTCAGTGGCGCAGTACAGAAAGTTCAAAAAAAGACCTAAGTACTGATAGAACTTTAGTACTGTATATGATAAAGAGGGCGTCTAAAAATCTCTGGTGCAAAAACAGAGTTTTTAATGAATGGCTCAAAGAACTGATAAGCCATTTGGAAAAAAATTAAATGAGATCCATATTTCATACCATACATAAGAAGAGACTCCAAATGAATCAGGAATCTAAATGGAAAACAATAAAGCTGTACAAATACCAGAGGGGGAAAATGGTGAATTCTTTTCTAAACTTCACATAAGGGTGTGCTAACTATGACTCGAAATCAGGAAGAATAACATAAAAGGCTGATAGTATGTTTATATAAAAAAAAAAAGTGTGCATCTTTTTAGGGCTTTACCCAAGGCATATGGAAGTTCCAAGGCTAGGGGTTGAATCAGAGCTGCAGCTGCCAGCCTACACCACAACCACAGCAATGCCAGATCTGAGCCGCATCTGCAACCCACACCACAGTTAAGGATCTGGCAATGCTGGATCCTTAACCCACTGAGCAAGACCAGGAATCAAACCCATATCCTCATGGATACTAGCTGGGTTCTTAACCTGCTGAGCCACAATGGGAATTCCACATAAAAATTTTTAGCAAAATTTTTCTGCATGGCCAAAAAAACAAAAAATCATTAACCAAAGACAATAGATTAAATGAGAAAAAATATCTGCAAAATATCACAGTTAAAGGGCTAGTATCAAAAAGGAATACTTAAAACTAGAAAACAAAAACTAGTAATTTGACAGAATGGTGGGCAAAGGACAGGAATATACACACAAATATATATATACAACATGTATATACAGACACACACATATACCCTTAAATATATGGAAGATATTCAAGTTCACTTATAAAGGAAATACAAATTAAAAGTACACTGAGATGCTATTTCTCACCTATCAGATGGACAAAAATTAAACAGTTTGAAAAGTCACTCTTGGTCAGCATATGGAAAACGAGGTGCCATCATACAGAGCTCCTTGGAGAAACGGCCGCTTTCAGGGCTGAGGCAGGGAAAATGCACAAGGAGGACCATCTCTGTGCCAGAAAGTGAAACAGTGTCAAAGAATGACAGGGATATGCCAAAACTACACAGGAGCCAGCTTGAAGAAGCTCCCACAGGCCAAATCTAGGACAATTTGAGCTTCAAAAATAAGTAAGAATAATAAGATAAGAATAAAGTAAGGACCTGTGAGTCTGAACTCATATTAAAAAAAAATAAATAAATGAGAGATAAGGGAACACTCTCTGTGGAAGAAAGGCAATGAATAAATGAAGAGGGAATGATGAAATTTTAAATCACCATTGGGTGACCATCCTAAGACTAATGAGAGTCAGGTAGGAATCAGCCATGGATTCTATTGTACAAGTAAAAGTCTGAGGAGGAACAGGTTATTACCTAAACACATCACTCCGCAAGAGAGGTAATGTCTGAAGTGGGGAAAAGAACAACACTGGTCAAACCTGGTAGACTGGGCTTTAACTAAAGGATCATATTCAACATGCCCAGAGGTGGGACACAGATATGGTGTCTCTATATTTGATGCACTGAGAGGAATACAAAGTCCCTGCACAGCATTTCCACCAAAAAGGCTCAATTTGAATCTAAACACGAGGAAAATTCCAACCAGCCAAAATTGAAGGACATGCTGGTAATAATTGGCTGGTGCTCCTCCAAACTGTCAACACCAGTAAACACAAAGAAAGACTGAGAAACTGTTGCAGATGAAAGGAGACCAGATGTAACCTATGGCCCAGGATTTTCTTACCAAAAAGACATCTGCAGAGTAACAGATGGAATCTCACATTGGTACTTAGATAACCTTATTGCATCAGTGGTAACTTCCTGATTTTGAAGGAGAATAAACTTAATAAATAAGGAGGGGAGAAGAAAGATCTGGCTTGGAATGCATAACCTGCATCTAACGACAAGGAGACTTCAGACCAACACAAAATGAGGAACATTCTCTTTTTTTGTTAAAGGTACTATAGTCTTCAAAAAAAAGTCAATCTGATAAAAGACCAACTGTAGAAATATTCAAGACGAAAGGATATTAAACAGATATGACAAGTAAATGTGATGCATAGCCCCAGACTGGAGGAAAAATGTTATAAAGGACTTTATTAGGTCAACTGACAAAAGTGTGATACGGATTGCAGATTGATGAAAATAGTTTAAGAGTACAAACCTATGAAACAGTAACTGCTGTGTAAGTAAAAATTCCTGTTCTTAGAAAAAACACAATAAAATATTTAGGGGTAAAGGCCATGATATATATGTCATCTTCAAATGAGTCAGAAAAAAATATACATATACACACATACGCAAACATAAATACAGAGCAAGAAAATATGCACAAATGATAAAATAAATGGGAGAAATGTTAACAGTAAGTGAATCTAAGTAGGAACAGTTTTTCTTCGCATTATCCTTGGGGTTTTTTTGCAACCTTCCTCATTTGTAATGGTCCATCCTCTAAATGAAACTACTACTCAAAATTACCATAAAATAGATTAGGATCAGCAATCTTCAAAAAGAAACTATGCTAACAGTTAGTGCCAAACTATTTTAACAATAACTATATTTCCTAAGTGTTCATTTGAGGGATAAGGTGTCTCAAAATGGCCATGCGACATCCTAAGGAAAACACAACTGGACAGAAGATGAAATGGGTGAAAGAAGTTCTATCCAGTGTGGCTAAGATCTTAAGTTTCTCTGGAGCCAGGCTACCTGACTCTGAACTTAGGCTCCAAGCCCTGAGCTTTCCTAAGCTTTAATTTTTCAATGAAGTGGGAATGATAATAGTATCTATTTCCTAGGGCTGTTGTGGAATTAATGGAATAATAGGGAAAAAAAAAAAAAACATTTAAGCGATGTGGCCAACACACAGTAAGCACTCATTATTACCATTATTTCTCCTTTCTATTGTAACATATCTGCCACAGGGTAATGGGGCTTTTGATAACTAATTACAAAGGACACCAGAGAAGAATTCTTCATATTTATGCAGCACCATGCTGTAGAGTAAAGATGCTCTGATTTAAATCCTCGGTTTTTAAGGCAGAATAGCCCTTGGAGTAAAAAAAAATGTCCTCTATCAAATTCTCACAACTTGATGAAAAAATATCAATTGAAAATATCTCTTTCTTCCCTGTTTTATTTCTATATTCACCAGGTAAAGTTATGATCCAAATTTTACCCCTTTTTTTTGTCTTTTTAGAGCCGCATCCGTGGCATGTGGACGTTTCCAGGCTAGAGGTCAAATGAGAGCTGCAACTGCCGGTCTACACCATAGCCAGAGCAACAAGGGATCCACGCTGCGCCTGCGACCTACACCACAGCTCACGGCAACACCAGATCCTTAACCCACTGAGCAGGGCCAGGGATCGAACTCCCTGTCCTCATGGATACTAGTCGGGTTCCTTACCGCTGAGCCACAGCAGGAACTCCCAAATTTTATCCTCCTGATCAGTCTACCACTGAGCACCGTACACCTCCCACTGCAAGTTACTTCACTGGGACATTCAGCCTCCGTTAAGCTCTCTTAGCTTAGTGATCATCATTCAGTCTCACAGTCCCCACTGACTCTGAGTGAAATGATAAAATCAAATGTCTTCACCTGCGAAATCACACCCTAGATACCCAATCAAACTGCGCAGCAGCTTTCCCTGTCTTGAGGGCCTGCCTAAGCAGTCAGCCCTTCCCTCCCTGACAGGAATTTAACTACCACTGTTGAAATGTTAACTTTCCAGAAGCATCTATCAAGGGTGGACCATCTGTCTTTATTAACCAACAGGATGCCTAATGGACACTGGGAGCAATTCAGTGCTCACTGATTAATAAACACTGGCCCTCATGACAAACAGCACCAAGCACCAATCAATAGCTTTGTGTTAATCATGCAAAAACAGAAAAAAAAATGGCTGCGTTAACTCTGAAATTGATTTTAACCTTTCATGCAACATATTTCAAAATGTATTTTCAAAGAGTAATTTTAAGCACAAATATCACACAAGTTCATCATGATCCGCACAGATCACATGAAATAATCAATTACTATCAAATGGAAGTAATTTAGTAATAACATGGATTTCTAGTATTTACTCAACAAGGTTTTCGTTCAACTTCCACATAACCCTCAGCAAAACCCAAGACTCTCTTTTAAAAATACAGAAAATAGGAGTTCCCATCGTGGCGCAGTGGAAATGAATCCAGCTAGGAACCATGAGGTTGCAGGTTCCATCCCTGGCCTCACTCAGTGGGTTAAGGGTCCGGTGTTGCCATGATTTGTGGTGTAGGTCACAGACTGTCTCGGATCCTGCATTGCTGTGGCTGTGGCGTAGGCTGGCATCTACAGCTCTGATTAGACCCCTAGCCTGGGAACTTCCATGTGCACAGGTGCAGCCCTAAAAAAAAAAAAAAAAAAAAAGACACACAAAAAATAAAGACAATAGCCAGCCATTATTCCTAAATATTCTTTTTCTCTTAGCAGCTTTTTAAAGTATTTTTCCCTACCATTCAAGGGAGTATGAATATATCCACAATGTAAATTCTGAGTCCCATGAGCCATCTCCTCTATTTTTCTACTGAAACAAACTACAAAATTATTTTCTTGTTTCTCATTCTTAGAGGAGGAAAAAATTATCCAAGAGGAATAAACAAACTCCTGTTCCATCCCCCTTTATGCTTTCCTCTATGGAATTTTCAGACTCTGGATTTTGGACCCCATCAAGTCCCTCCTCTCCACACCAGCAGTTCTTTTTTTTTTTTTTTTTTTTTTTTTGTCTTTTGTCTTTTTTGTTGTTGTTGTTGTTGCTATTTCTTGGGCCGCTCCTGCGGCATATGGAGGTTCCCAGGCCAGGGGTTGAATCGGAGCTGTAGCCACCGGCCTACGCCAGAGCCACAGCAACGCGGGATCCGAGCCACATCTGCGACCTACACCACAGCTCACGGCAACGGCAACGCCGGATCGTTAACCCACTGACCAAGGGCAGGGACCGAACCTGCAACCTCATGGTTCCTAGTCGGATTCGTTAACCACTGCGCCACGAAGGGAACTCCCAGCAGTTCTTGAAAAAATGAAACAAAAGACAAAACAAAAAACCTTCATATACAATGAACATCTTTTTCCATTAAGTGACAAAAACATCAAACTTCCCTTCAGAACTTAAAACATAAAAAATTTCCTCCACCTTGCTTCAGGTTTGATGCTCCAAATTTCTTTTTTTCCCCTTTATTTATTTTTATTTATTTATTTTCATTTGCTATTTGGACATTATTTTTTAATCATCTTAATATCCAGCTTACTTTTACATTGTTATGTTAATTCAACATTGTTATTCCACAGCACCATTTCATTCTCTTCCCACTGTCTCTGAATATGCGTACTTCAGTACTCTCTGTTTACATGGAAAAAAACAGGTGCGGGACTTTTCGGTTTTTGTTTTATAATTTTATGATTTTTATTTTTTCCATTATAGTTGATTTACAGTGTTCTGTCAGTTTCTATGGCACGGCAAAGTCACCCAGACATACACACACACATATGTATATATATATATTTACATATATTCTTTCTCCCACATTATCCTCCACCATGTTTGGTTCTCCAAATTTCTTTAGGACATAAAGAGAAATATTGTCCAACCCTGTCCTCCAACTACCTCTCTCCTTCTCCTAAGAGGATGAAATGATACCATTAGTTTTTTTTAACCTTCCAGAGACGTTCTAGCTATCCACAACTGTTCATAAATTCTTTTTTACACTCTTCTATGCCTTGTTCTTAAGATTGTATCTCCAAGAGTATAACATATCAGGATATAATGAGCTTCCTTTTTCTATCTTTATGGTTCTATATAGGACTTTTTAACAACGTATAAACCAGTTTCTGTGGCCCTAGTCTCTTGTCCAAACAATTCATTAAATATTCATTTTGCTGGAGAAGTCCATCCTATTTTTAAAAAATTAATAAATATACACTCCACTCCCAAATGTAAATATTTTCTATATACTAGATCATGTTATTATAGCAATGAAAAACTTGTTGGATATGACCATTTTATTGGGGTTATATAGAAGAAATTCCTCTTTAGCAGGTATTTGGAGGTGAAACGTGGTATCTACAACTTATGTTCAAGTGGTTAAGCAAAATGATGCAAATTTACATACCACATTTGATTCAAAGCACATAAATACACAGAGCATGAAGGCAACTGTGGCAAATGTTAACAAGCGATTAATCTAGAAGAAGGGTATACAGGTATTCATAGTACTATTTTTCCAAAGTTTTGAAAATGTCAAAATGAAAAGATAGGGTAAAAAGGCTCTGGCACTTCTGTAGGGTCCCCTTATTTTTGGCCTTAAAACATATAAGAATTTCCAACTCCCAGGCCTGTGTCTTAACCTAACCCAATTTCATCCCTCATTCTCTCTCTCAAGAGAAAATTAAAACGAGTTCTTTAGCTCTTCTTAACTACTGGTCCTTCAAACTGCTGGAACGTCGTGGCTCCATGGGGGCTTCCCCCACTGCTGGAGCCCTTCTCCCTTCCCTCGCCACGCTCTGGGGTCCTCAGACATTCGCTGCACCTTTTCAAGGACCAAGCACTGGGGACCCAGCTAGACAGCAAATGCCTAGAGGAAGAAGCTCTGGATGAATACTTCGTTTGTAATTCCCACAGCACCCAGTTCAAAAAGTGTCTGCTGAAAGAATGGGTTTCTTCAGATAAAGAAGAGCATGGGAAACCCTGCTAAGTACTGAGGGAAAGGTCTCGAAGCTCAGTTTTCTTAGAAAAGTTTCTCTAGTGTCCTCAGCTTTTTCTCCAATATGTTAAACTCATCTCATCTTTCCTATCCTTCCAGATAATGCCACACCTGCCTGCTCCCTGACACAATAACAGATTATCCTACTGAGAATGGAAAAACCTGTTCCACAATCTCAAATAAAGCAACTCCACAAGTTAGAATAGTCAATTCTTCTCACTTACATGACATTCCTCTCTAATACTGTAACAGACTCTCAACAATTTGGGGGAGGGAGGCAGCACCTCTAAGTCATCTGTCTGTGGAATATTCCTGCACAGAACTCATCCACCAGTTTGAAACTAGGGAAGACCGGCCTCCGAGTATGTGTTTACTTCAGTTAATCAAGGTGATGCCAGAGGCATCTATCATGTTGCCTAAGACAAAAAAATAGCATCTAAGAAAAATACACTTAGGAAAAGTTGATTCACTAACAGGAAAAAATACAAATGATACCTACCTAAAAATAGGAAAAAATAATGCTTCTTGAAATAAGATTCAAGTTGAAATGGCACAAATTGTAAATTTACAAATGTAAAATAGGAAGAGTCTAAATCTATTTCATCTCTCTCACCTGAGTAAAAGTCATAGACCTGGAAGAGATCTTAAAGTTCAACCCTCCAAAAAGTGAGATCTAGAGAGGTTACACACCCAGTCCAACACCCCATAACTAGCAAATGAAAGTCAAAATAGATTTAGAATGCATATATTTTTCCAGGCTTCTCTGCCCATTTCACCTCTAAATTTCATATTTCATATATTTAACTTTCCGTCCAAAAAAATCGAGAGTGAATAGGGAAGTGAAAGACCTCATTGTAGTCAGCTATGCCACCAGGCAGGTGTGTAAAATTGAATAAACTGTCTCATCTATAAAACAAGAAGACTGAATTAAATTAGCTCTGAAGCCCCTTAGAGCTAAAATACCTTCTGATCCTTGACAGTGGCATAAGTAATAGTTGCGTATTTAACACAAATCTTAGTCACATTTTTTAATATCAAACTTTGTTACGGCTTAAGCAATTTATAAAACATTTTTGTAACCCAAATCACATCTTTGTTTACCAAAAATTTCAAATTTTAAATACAAAGAATCCTGAAATTCATTGTCTACATGATTATGATTACCTAAATTTTGGCAGGAAGGCCTTTATTTATTTAATTATTTTTTGTCTTTTTGCCTTTTCTAGGGCCACTCCCTCGGCATATGGAGGTTCCCAGGCTAGGGGTCTAATTGGAGCTGTAGCCGCTGGCCTACACCAGAGCCACAGCAACTCGGGATCCGAGCTGCGTCTGTGACCTACACCACAGCGCACGGCAATGCCATGCGAGCGAGGCCAGGGATCGAATCCGCAACCTCATGGTTCCTAGTCGGATTCCGTTAACCACTGCGCCACAACGGGAACTCCAGGAAGGCCTTTAAGAACAAAATTTACACCTCAATCTGAAACCTATTTGAATGCCTATTTAAATATCCCAAAGAGTTTTGGCATCTGCTATATAAACATACTCAACTCTTTAGAAATAGTCACCAGCATGGAATCTTGTCGGAATAAAACCTATCTTTGGCTCTTGGTTACCATTTAGTCAGGCTAAAAAAAAGGCCGTGGGAATTGTCATATGTTACCTGGCTATCCGTACCAAGAATGGGAAAGGCAAAAGGGAAAGAAAAAAAAAGCAGAAGAAACAGAAAAGAATCCAAGAAGGGGTGGGGGAAACAAGGCAGGCAGGAAATGAAGTAAAGAACATGGAAAGAAAGAACAAACAAGGAGAGAAATGGCCAAAAATGGCCTGCCAGTATCCCAAGGCCACGGGGTGCCAGCATCCACAAGCCTTCAGGCAGACCGTAGACAGCTTTAACTGTTCTTGTTTGTTTGCTTCCTTTTGTTCCATTCTGGACAGAAAGTTTGCCTGGAAAAGACATGTTTACTTGTGCCTGCTCCTAGCCTCCACCGTGAGGATGAGGAGGATTTCAAGGCGTGAACAGTAACACAAAAAGAGCCGCGATCCAAAATACACGAGACTGTTTACCAGCAATGTCCAGGACCTGACATGTTCCTGATGAGTCATCTTTCCAGGGCTTGGATCTCGTATTTCCAAAAGAGCACAATAATGTGAAAAGATGTTTTAGCAAGTACGGTGTATATTTATACAAATGTAATTCGGTGCTTTCAAACAACTGGTACTGTCCAAAGACAACAACAAAACATAGTCTGGAAGAGGGCATTTCCAGTCAGACCCTCAGTATACCACTGTGCTCGTCCCTCAACCTCGAGGGACCCTCCCCTCAGTCAAGGGGCTGGGACCTCGGACACAGAAGGAGCCCAGGGTATCACACGCCCAGCACATCCCTCCACACACAAGCAAAGTCTGCAGCCATTATAAGGCATGATTTCTTATACAGATAATTGCTTTAAAAAATCTCTTTAAAACAGGAGTTCCCGTCGTGGCGCAGTGGTTAACGAATCCAACTAGGAACCATGAGGTTGCAGGTTCGGTCCCTGCCCTTGCTAGGTGGGTTAAGGATCTGGCGTTGCCATGAGCTATGGTGTAGGTTGCAGACGCGGCTTGGATCCCGCATTGCTGTGGCTCTGGCGTAGGCCGGTGGCTACAGCTCCGATTTGACCCCTAGCCTGGGAACCTCCATATGCCGCAAGAGTGGCCCAAGAAATAGCAAAAAGACAAAAAAAAAAAAAAAAACCTCTTTAAAACAAATCTATTGTTGAAATGTTGCTGTTTTTTAAAATCTCAAATGATCTAATATTGAAAAATGTTTATCTTGAAAATACTCTGTAGCTGATATGAAATGATTCAATAGGGTATAGTTCATTAAGCTTTTTATAAAGTCCTTGTTCCAAACTGCTCGTTAGGTAGTGACAAACAATACAGATGGCAAAGAGCAAACTCCTTTGTTCATTTTCAGAAGAATTAAATTAATAGCAGAAGGAATATTAATTTTGACCCCTTTAAAAGTGGGAGCAACGGAAGATTTTGGTCTCTTCTTCCAGCAAAATAGGGGAAGCGTACAAGCACAGTAACTTTTCACTCACCAAGTCAAAGCCTTAAAATAGATCACAGATTTCAAAAATAAAATCCAAGAGTTCCCATTATGGCTCAGTGGGTTAAGAGCCTGACACAGTGTCCAAGAAGATGTGGGTTCGAAGGATCTGGTGTTGCTATGGCAGTGGTGTAGGCCAGCAGCTGCAGCTCTGATCTGACCCCGAGCCTGGTAACTTTCACATGCTGCAGATATGACTGTAAAAAAAAAAAAAAAAATTAAAATTAAAAAAATAAAGATAAAGATAAAATCCAAGGAAAAGCTATAAATGGCCTTTTATTTAAAAAACACTTTCCAGGAGTTCCTGCTCTGGCACAATAAGATCAGCAGCATATCTGGAGCACTGGGACTCAGGTTCAGATCTGATCCCTGGCCTGGGAACTCCATATGCTGCGGGAGGCCAAAAAAGGTAAAAATAAAACAAAACTTTTCACTTAATTTCGAGTACCTGCATTTTCAAGCAACAATCACTGAAGAGTGAAGAATTATCACAGATTCTTTTAGAGCAGAGCCTATAAAAAGTAGGTGTTATCCAAGTTTGAAAAACCAAAAATTAGAAAAAGCTGAAGGAACAGTAGTAACTCTGAGGGCAAAGCTTACGAAGTAGATGTTCCTAGCACAGCAATGATTAACCTCTCTGGAAACATGGAGACACAAGCAAAAAAGATAATCGAAGGTTTTTAGAAAACGGACAACATGTGCAATGAATGCATGATACAGCAATAAAAAGCAGAAAGCAAAACAGCTGTCCATGGCCTTGACAATGAACAGATAAGTAGCTTGGTGTAGTTGCGAACATTTTGAAAAGACTCAATACTAACAAAAATGCCCCTGGAAATAGGAAACAAGAACTTAAGGTCACAGATCAAGTACAACTTTGCAAAGGAAAAGATCTGGAGTAACATTTTTTTTTTAATTGTACAAGAATTAATAGAAGTATTAAGCAAGTTCCCAGAAACTGCCCTAGTGGTCTAAATATCACCCAGTACCTCTTTCATAGAAATGAAAGAAGCAGCAGAATCTTCCATACCAGAGTCAATAACCCTTCCAAAGTGGAATGCTTAGGTTTAGGGATATTCTGATGTAGATAAGAATGGAGAAGGGTGCCCTTGAGCCCCGGCCCTAACTCCTGAAGGAAAAAGAGGGCCAGACATCGCAGAGTCTAATTCAAGGAGTCCTGGGTCTCCTGATCCTGGAACTCAGAAGTAACACCCCTACACTGAGGCCAGTCTTGATTAATGTACATCTTTCAAAAAGCTAAAGTACTCCTGGGAGGGTTTACAATCCTACCCCAATGTGAATAAACTCAATCACAGCACCTGAGGGCCAGAAACACCTTACTCCACCAACCCTTCATTTTATAGACGAGTAGCCCACGGCATAGACTTGGACACTCTCGCAAGGTTCTGTAGCAAGTGAGAACTAGAATGCAGAGGAAAGTGGAGCTCCTAGCATAGCATCCAAAGAGGTACCCACTAATCATTATTAGAGATCAACACTATTCTACCCCTACACTCTTTCCACCAAACTAAATAAGATCAGTCATGGCACAGAAAGAGAACTGAGAAGAAAAGGAAGAAGGCTGTGAAGGTAGGACCATAATGGACATCCAGACGGGGTTTCGGCCAACCAGAAGCCCGCCACCTGGCTGTCAGAGAAACTAATGTCAGAAGGTAGAAAGACAGGAACCTCAAGAGATATGGGACCACAACAAAGACAGATGCTGCCACTTGCTATGGTATGATTAAATGCAAGAGAAATACTAAATGTCTTACCTCTCTAAAGCAAAGGAAGCTTTTCAAAGGTGCTGGGGGTGGGAGTGCAGTGGGGGGACAAACTCTAAGAAAGATGGGAAGTGGGAATCACACAGCAGCACCTCCCTCCCTCCCTCCGGCTGCTCAGTGAAAACTGGCTTATGGGCTTTCCCCAGCACTCTTGTCATATAGACTGTCGGCCCCATCCTCAAACTGTCAAGTCTGAAGAACTCAAAACAGTTTCACAGATTTCGTTACAAAGATTATGTCACAGATAGTTGAGTCAAGAAATGACTGCAGATCTGAAGAGCAAATCACATGGAGTTCTTTTCAAAGAAAGCAAGAGCAGATAAAAGTCTCAGGCAGTATCCATGAAATATAGTCTAAAATCAATTATATGGATGCTAAATCAACTCTGACATTTTATAAAGGAAGATAGAAAACAGAGTTTCAAAATAAAATTAAAACTGGTAGATGTGAAAAGCAGGGAGATTTTGTGGCCTCAGCTCAGCTTTGTGGCCTGTGCTACATAAATGATTTGTTTCCTAATCCATAAAACACACTCAATAATAAGCACTGCGTGTGCCTTCCAGGAATTTGATTTAAACTAGTTAACGATCATAAAGCAATCTAAAAATGTAAGCACTGCATGAATTCTAGGTATAACTTTGGAAAGGCATTTGATATTAGTCAAGTAATTTCATCTGGTGATAATTTGAAGGATTCACTGAAAATGAAAAGGAAAACTCATTAATTTATTTTCTAACAAAAGAAGCTTGTGCTATTAACTAGTCTTGACACATCCACAAAAAGTTTTAGAACATTTAATACTTTAAACCTTTCACTTTTACCCTCCCATTCCCTATTCCTTCTCCATTTCTTTTTTATTTTTTCGTTCTCATATAAGATTATGTCCCCCCCCCCCCAAATCTTACTTTCTTTCTTCTCCAGTAAGTTCACTCATGTTAAAATGTACCATCAGGAGTTCCTGTCGTTGCTCAGCGGTAGCAAATCCAACTACTGTCCATGAGGACACAGTTTAGATCCCTGGCCTCGCTCAGTGGGTTAAGGATCCGGCGCTGCTGTGAGCTGTGGTGTAGGTCGCAGACGTGGCTCGGATCCCACATTGCTGTGGCCGTGGCGCAGGACAGCAGCTGCAGCTCTGATTCAACCCTTAGCCTGGGAACCTCCATATGCTGTGAGTACGGCCCTTAAATTAAAAAAAAAAAAGACTTGTCAAACCCCACTTCAACTCACTGAAACCTTGAGTCCATTGGACTCTGCACTCGGGTGTCTAATTTAATCTGGAATGCTTCCAGAGCACCACCTATTAGAATGCCTTGCCATTCCCATGCCCCCACCACCACCACCTATGGCTAAAGCCTCTCCCCCCACCCCAACCTGGCAAAATCAACATACACTCTGGGCAAAAGAGTATGCTTGTTCTGCAAAGGCTGCTCTGGGACGTCTCCTGGTATCCCCACTGCCTTCCTACCAGATTCCAGCCCCAGAGCCCCTTCATTGAGAAACTGCAGAGCGCCCAAGCCCTCAAAATAGGGAATGGTAGTGCCCTGGCTTATGTTTCATCTCCTAATGGGCACCTCGTTCCTACAACTAGGAGTCTTCCATTAAGCAGTGATCTTCGGAGGACGACAACCAGGTTAAGGCTTTCAGAGCCCATTATGGACCCAGAGACTAGTTTTAACCAGGAAATAAATACGTCTCATAAAAACCATTGTTTACTGAGCTCACAATTATCTAATGTGCCGCATCATACCCTATAGCTGTATTAAAAGGCACTTGCTTCGTTTTGATACACCATTTCGGTTTAGGGAGCAGCAAACACTGTAGTCATTTAATAGCCTTGGAACTACTTCAGTGTATTTTAACTGGAGCCACATCTATCTTCTGCGTAAGAATTCTAACCTGAGTTTGAACAACGCCTTCACAAAATATATGGAATTCTGAAGAAAAACTCAGATAAAATTAATCCATTTAAAAATTTTAAACCTCAGTTCGCCATATAGCAATTTTTAAATGAAATAATGTTGCAGAAGTCAAAGGAGAGGTGCTACAACTTGAAAAGGAGTTGGGAAAAGAGGCATAGAATTATACAACTGTAGAGGAGATTATCAAATCCAACGGTTCTCAACATTTAGTCCTCTGGCCAGCAACATCGGCATCAGCATCACCTGGAAACTGGAAAGAAAAGCAGATTATGAGGCTCACTCAAGACCTATTGGGTCAAAAACCCTGAGGCGGTATCCAGCAATCTAGGTTTTAACAACCCTCCAGAGTTTCTATACATACTAAAGTTGGAGAACCACCAACCAATTCCACCACTTCACTGATGAGAAAGAAATGAAGCTGGCAACTTCCTTCAATTCTTATACCAAGATAGTGACCAAGGTCACTGAAGACAGTTCTCAATAAACCTTCAAAATGATTCTGAAACTGTACACCTGAATCCAAGTAATCCCATAGGATTTTCTAGGTTGACTACATTTTGATCCGGTGCAGTATGAATTCTACATTACTACTCTATGGTTAGATAGGCAGGTAATACATTTTTTTTGTCACAAATGATCCACATTTAAGACCTGTACAAGACTTCACATTACTGATCTCCTCACAAAAGCAACAACTCAGATCGCAGAAGCTTTCTTATTTTGGTTGGTTGGGTAGGTTAACTTTTGGTGGCAGTGGTGGATTTTATTATGGTTATGGTTGTGTTTTGGTTCATTTCTGAGGGCAAGAGCAGGCATTTATGGGAAAATGGTTAATAATTTGTTTTGGTGTTTGGGTTCCCTACCACCACTAAAGAAGTTCACAGCAAAAGCATCTGAAGAGTAATCATAAAAGACTAAGAAGGCAGAAATTGCTTAAAGAAACCCCCATCCTCCCCCCAAAAACATCCATTTTATCTGAGAATGTATCATATGATTGTTTTTTAGACAACAGATTTTAATATTTTCAATTACGTTTTCCTTGCCCTAGTTTAAAATTAGTTTTCATAAAGTGGAACACATAGTGGCAGAATGAAAGGAAGCTAGCCTGTGTTCTAGGAATGAGGACAGGGCTGTAATCCTGCCACACATGACCCTATAAGGACGCTAAGTCTTACGCACTGCACTTTGAAGAGTCTGCATCATCTTCTACAAGTACCAGGCCACATATGGGGCTGCGTCATCAAACCACCAATATAGCATCCACCACATAAAATGAACTCTGCCATTTTCGGCCCTAGGGCTCTCTCTCACTCTAAACAGATGCTTGATGTATCTCATACCTTTTTATATAAATATTTCTAAGTCTGGTAGTGGTTATCTGCACAACTAAACATCTGTTTCTATTTACATTTTAAAATATCCTCTTTGAGAAGTTTATAACTAGGGTGTTAAGATTACCACAGACTGAGATTTAGAGGTTTAAGATATAAATGTTTCCATTCCTGTTTCTCATATAGAAGCTGTTTTCTCAATGTCATGCCATATGAAGAGATATTTTCAGTCCTCTTTTCAGACTCTATTAACATATATAATTACCTCTGATTTTACAAACCAAATTTTCTAACTGACATGGTTCAGGGCATGATTATTTCTTTGAGGAAGAATCACAGACGAGTGCACAAAGCAATAGAAACAATTACGTCAATTTGATTTACACTTCCAACCCCTTCCATGTGACCTGAGCACCAAATCTTCTTGAGACTTTATTTTTCAATCTGTCATCAAATAGGGGTAACAATTCCTATTACACATCTTAAAGGAAAGAAATCCAGATCCCTGAGTTAAGGTTAGTGCCTGGGGAAACTGCACTCGTTTCTCAGAAGAATAGTAAAGTCCCACGTAGTTACCGATATTCAGCCTCCTGTTCAGCTCCACAACATACCCTGTGAGGCTAAATTAAAGGCATTAAATTATTTGAACATTCATTCATTCAAAAAGTATTTCTGAGCACTTGCTCTGTGTCAGGTGTTGTATGGAGACCCTTGGTGATACAATGGCCAGCAAGACATACATAGCACCTGCTCTTCGCAATATATCTCAGAGAAGTACTGATTAAGCTCATGGGACTTCCAATTAGTTTATACACCAAGGGCTCAAATCCATTTGATTTTTAAAATAATTACTCAGAATCATAATGACTCATAATCACTCCACACTGCTCCTAAAAATGGAAGACCACATGAACTACATGAAAAACTCACAGGCAGATGCTCAAAAACTTGAAAGCCTTACATAGATCAAAAACATCACCCTGTCAACACCTTATAATCTATGAACAGGAAACATGGTGTTAAGCTCTAGAAAATAAATCAAGATTTTTCTTTTAAAAGAAAATACTGTGAACTAATAGCTACCTATCAAATACTAGACAAACCTACACAAATCTTCTATAACTGTTCTGTCCAATGCAGTAGCCACCAGCCACTTTTGGCTATTTACATTTTTTTTTCTTTTTTTTCCATATGCCCCACAGAGTTATACCTATGGCATATGGAAATTCCCAGGATAGGGGTTGAATCAGAACTGCAGCTGCCCACCTGGCCTACACCACAGCCACAGCAATGCAGGATCCAAGCCGTCTCTGCCACCTACGCCACAGCTTAAAGCAACGCTGGATCCTTAACCTACTGAGGGAGGCCAGGGATCTCCAGTGATCAAACCCAAATCCTCATGGACACTACTCAAGTTCTTAACCCAATGAGGCACAATGGTAACTCCAAGCTATTTACATTTAAATCAATTAGCAGTTCAGTTCCTATGTCACACCAGCCACTTTTTTTTGCGCGCGGGGGGGGGGGGGGGCTTTTATGACCACACCTACGGCATATGATAGGGGTAGAATCGGAGCTACAGCTGCTGGCCTATGCCACAACCACAGCAACACCAGATACTGCTCAGATCATCTGTGACCTGCACCACAGCTCATGGCAATGCCGGATCCCTAACTCACTGAGGGAGGCCAGGGATCAAACCCCCAACCACAATGCTTCTTAGTCGGATTCATTTCGGCTGAGCCATGATGGGAACTCCCACACGAGTCACATTTAAAGGGCTCACTAGCCTCAAGTGGCTGGTGGCTATCACTTATAAATTATTATAAATATTTCATTATATGGAGTTCCTGTCGTGGCGCAGTGGTTAACGAATCCAACTAAGAACCATGAGGTTGTGGGTTCGATCCCTGCCCTTGCTCAGGGGGTTAAGGATCCAGCGTTGCCGTGAGCTGTGGTGTAGGTCGCAGACTCGGCTTGGATCTGGCATTGCTGTGGCTCTGGTGTAGGCCGGTGGCTACAGCTCCGATTAGACGCCTAGCCCGGGAACCTCCATATGCCACAAGAGCGGCTCTAGAAAAGGCAAAAAGACAAAAAAAAAAAAAAAAAATTCATTATAAATCATTTCTGCCATCCCAGAAAACGCTATGGGACAACGCTGCTCTACAAACACCTCTGCAAGACTAAATCTGAAAATACAGTGTAATGAAATGTGATGATGCATCTGCACTCTGCTCCGAGACATAAAAAGTGTGTTCATGGGTAACACAGCGCGATTTCTTCCTTCTTAAGTTGAAAAGTGATCATGTAGAGCATCTCTCCCAGTATAAGGAGTGACCAATAAAATTCATGCTGTCCAACTGGCCAATTGAGAATGAAATTTGGAAACAAGTGACAAACATGACATTTTGCCCCTTCCTTACTTCCTTTTACTAGAATGTGTTGGTACTACTCTGCATTCTCCGTGCAAGGAGGTGCGTTTTTAGCCTAGTAACTAGCAGCAACGGTGAGAACAATTAAGAATGAAGATGAGAATCAACAAGAAATGCAATTCAAGTTCAGTTTAGACCCATGCAATACACTTAAGTGCCTACTGTGTGCCAGTGAGTGATTCACAGATAAACAATCATTCCCACCTTTCGTGAACTCACTTGAGGCGTCCAACATGTAAACAAAAACAATATATGTTGTGAAAAAAAAATGCGTGAGACAAGTATATACAAGGCAAAGAGGGGACACAGGAGGGTATTTTAAAATGTCTTCCGGAGTTCCCGTCGTGGCGCAGTGGTTAACGAATCCGACTAGGAACCATGAGGTTGCGGGTTCGGTCCCTGCCCTTGCTCAGTGGGTTAACGATCCGGCGTTGCCGTGAGCTGTGGTGTAGGTTGCAGACGCGGCTCGGATCCCGCGTTGCTGTGGCTCTGGCATAGGCCGGTGGCTACAGCTCCGATTCGACCCCTAGCCTGGGAACCTCCATATGCCGCGGGAGCGGCCCAAGAAATAGCAACAACAACAACAAAAAGACCAAAAAAAAAAAAAAAATGTCTTCCAAGGAGAAATCAAGGGAAATTTCCTGAAGGAGGTACGCTAGGAGCAGAAGGCAGACCTGTGCAAAAGAACCACAAGCAGTTTGGCAGTGCCGGGTTAAAGCATCTTTGGTGGTCAGGAGAGATGAGGATGGCAACCAAGGGGTGGCGGGGTGGGGGGTGGGGCTAGAGAGCTATTTCCATGGCCGATTGTGACACTCACAGTTATGTCAGGCTTGCCCTCGTGGGTCTCTGAGCTTTCCTCACCAAAACCCACAAGCAATACGAAAACCAATCTTGAAAGCTTGATAAGTAATTTGCCTACATCTGCCATACAGCTAACAACATTAGACAGCAATCATTAGTAGGAATACAAAGACATTTCTTTGTGACACATTATCATTTACTAAATATATTGGTCACAAAAACATAATGGAAATCTTTTGTTTTCAGGGAAAAACTTCTGTTGCCTGTGAGGTTTGTTTGGCATACGCTTAGAGAATATAGCAATGAACACATTTTCAAAACAAATGGATTGCCCCACATCTAAATATTCCCACTAAGAGTTTATAAAAGGGGGAAACAAGTGAAATAAATCCAAGGAAGAAGGGGGATGCAGAAGCAATGCTTTCTGTGCTCCACATCAGAGTGGCTGTTATTTTTTTCCTCCAAAACTTTCAGGGCAAAACTTCTGCTACCTCTGTATGCTGCCTTGAACTTCCTGCTACTTCCAGTTTATGACGACTAAACTTATATTATGACCAGCAACCTGAAGGACTTCTGTGGTGGCTCATGTAAATATCTGCATCGTCCTGACTATTCCTTTCACTTTATGCATATGGTCAAGTCTCAAAACAAAAACAAAACCTTCCGTGGGATCAGTTTGCTTCACATTACTGGGATTCTTTCTCCTCGCTTCATAATAAACTTCTTTAAATAAAATGTTAGTAGTCTATAGGCCTTAATGAATTCACCTCCCTATGATACAAACAAAACTTTCCAGATAAATACATACATAAATATATGTATATAAACTGGATGGCCCTTGGGCAGACACAATCTATTCCTATTCATACAAACAAGTAGCCTTTACGTAAAGGCAGATTTTCAAGGCAGCACATATAATGATAAAAAGAATTGGTTCTGGAGTTAATCTCACTGGGTACTACTTAGGGATCGTACTGACCAATTCTTACTTCAACCTCTGAACTTCAGTTTTGCCAACTGTAAAAAGAGAGTAACAATGTTTCATTAAGTAGGTAACCACAAGGCAGGCACATGACCCATCTAGTGACAGATCAATACCTGTTCCTTATCTCAGCTATTTCGTCCCTAAAGATGGACAGTTTCACAACTATCTATTCCAGCAAGCTGGTTACCACTATAAATTCTCATCCCTAAGAGTGCACCAAAAATACGGAGTACTGTTTTAAATAGACTATGTTCAGGCCCTATTTGGATTTAGGGGTCAACCAGTCTAAGGTCAAAGTTCTTTCTAACGCGCTTCCAGCTGCTTACAATATGCAGACTGGATTAAGAACCATACACAGATCCCCATATACCCACGGAAATACCCACCCGCAAAGTCTGTTCGATTTCCAACCGAATTAGCACAGGCGGGCCCCCCAGCCCCTGATGAACTAAACTTGCCTAGATGCTGTGACTACGAACTCAAAAGTGCGGTGGGATTAACACCCAAGTCCGAATACTGCTAACCGAGGATCAACTCCCACGAACCCCACCTGGTGCTGCCTAGACAGCAGTTCTAGTGGGGATCTGTCTGGGGCACACGCCCCCACTCTCCTTAGGTGGCAGCCCCCCGCGGGCGCCAGGCCCTCCGAAGGCGCCAGGCCCTCCGAAGGCCGCGTCACTGCGCCCTCGCCTCCCGCTCCCCAGCCCCCTCCCGCCCACGGCACGTGACTCGACACGCGCCAGCTGCACGCGGGTTCCATCAAAACAAAAACAGAGAGGGCCGGCCGGCTGGGCGGCTGGGGCGCGCGGGGGAGGCGGGGAGCGGGCGCGCCCCCGCTGCCACTGCCCGGCGCCGCGGCCGCGGCTCCGCCGCCCCGGGCTCTGCCGGCGCGCGCCCCGGCCGGCCGCGGGCGGGAGGGCAGAGGGCGCCACCCTGTTTACAGCCCTCGCTCCCGGCCGGGGACCCCGCCCGGAAACGGTCTCCCGGGAAAAGGCCCCAGCCTGCGCACCCACCCGCGGCCAGGACGCTGGCCTGGGTGGGAGGCACCGGCCACCGCTCAGAATAAAACCATTGCCACCGCGCTGGGGCCGGGATCGCTCGAGTCTCAAGTCCTTTTGCCCCGCCGCCCACGGCTGCTTTGGTGTCAGCTCCCGGCACGACTCTGCTACGCACTTCACCTCCATCTCTCAGCTCCAGCGCTTCAGCAGACCCTCCTCACCTGGCGGCATCTTCCCGGCCCTGGCACTCCCTGGCGACAAAGCTGCGGACCCTCGCGCACTTTGGGACCTCGAGCGGCTCCTACACCCGGGGAACCTCACCTCTCTCGGACCCCCAACCCACATCTTCCGTCAGAGAGGAGGGTGGCCACAAGCTGTCAGAAGCCTAGTTTTCTATATGACGACGAATCTCAACCTCACCCTTACATATCTCCACTCACCCTTCAGCACAGGGAGCTGAATCAGATATTTTACGGGGGGGGGGGGGGGCTTGCTTTTTCTCCCTAATCGCAAAAAGAAAAAAAAGAAAAAGAAAAGACGCAGGTCTACTCAGCCACTCTCTTTTAAGACTCCCCACGTAGTTCCACCAAATGCAAGACTTAGAAAATAGAAATGCCCACCACACACCTGCTACGCAACCCGCCCTCTGGAAACCTGGAGATCCACCCAGCCCGCCTTCTGGAAGCTGCGCTTGGGGTGGGGAGAGAAGCGATGCCGCCCGGTTCCCTAAAGTAAGAAGGAGTGAGAGGGGGACCAGCACCCCGGCCCCGCCCGGGAGCGCAGTCCTTCCGGCCCCCAGCTCCAGAGCACAACGCGGCATCCTTCGTTCCTCCCGGCTGAACGAGGTGGTAGCCAAAGGCTTGGGTGCCAAGAGCTGTTTTTCCCTTTAGATCCCAGATGCCGCGTCCTCTAAGAGTATCCCCCCTCCCCACGCCGCCTTATTTCTGGTCGACAGCACAGGTGGGGTAGGTGGGAGAAAAGAGCCAGTGCTCTCGAGGTTCGGGATGTTAAGTCTCCGTGAGTGAAGAGGTGGGATCTCGAAATGGAAACAGTCTCCCCCCTCCCTCCCCTCCTCCTCCTCCTCCTCCTCTTCTGTTTACCTCAAGTTTGAATTTTATCTGCGCAACATTAGCTGGAATGCGGACATTGAAAAACACACACGCACACACACACACCACACACACACTCTCAACCCGGCAGCAGCTCCGGAGGAGCCATGTGGCATCAAGCCACCTCAAAGGGGAAAAAAGTGCTCTTAGCAACACAAACATGGCGAAATCGCCTCGGCATTCCCGGCTAACGCCACAACCCCTACCTTCCCTCGCCCGGCTCCAGAACATCCCGGCCGGGACCTGCGGCCCCTTCCGGGGGGAGGCGAGGAGCCGGGGGAAGTCCCAGGGTGGGACTGCGGGGCGTGCGAAAGAGGAAATAACAGAGTCCACAGTGGAAATGTTTCTGCTGGACCATCGAGCCCTCCGCCTCGCCAGCAGCGAGGGGACGCCTGGTTCGCCCGGAGAGGTCCAAACGGAGAACTAAATTCCCATCCCGAAGTCCTGCTGAGCCGGCTTTCCCCACCCCCCAGAACTTACCTTGGGGCTGAAGACACGCTGCTGCTTAAATCCCTTTCTCTTTCCTTCCTCCAGCGTGAGACGCAAGGGGGAAAATGATGCGCATGTATATTTTGTAGAGCATATTCTTCTAGAATTTCCCCTTGACCATCACGAGAAACGATGGAGGCTTCGGAGACAGGTGCAGTGCTGGCTGAGGCTGCCGGCTAAAAGTTGTTCTCTCGGCAGTGGGCGGCGGGGTCCCCCGGCTGGGGCTGGGGACCCGGTCTCCCTTCCCCCCGGCGTCGCCCACTTCCCCCGGGCTGCTGCTGCGCGCGGCTCAGCTGCAGGAGAGGTGGCGTAGTTTCTCTTCCTCCCACGTCTTCTCACTCACTTGTTTTTGTAGCCGTGGGCTCCCCTAATGCTTTCCTCTCCACAATGTTGTTTCATTATATCATGTCCATCATGTGACACCAGAGAGGCCTCTCTATGGAAACTTAAAGGGCCTCCCACGTGACTGCAGCAGCAACAACAGCAGCGGCAGGACTGGCGGTGTCGGCGGCCGCAGCGTTCGTACCACCACCCACCAAGAGCCCCTCGAAGCATCCCGGAGAGGCTTCTGGCGCTGCAGAAGCCCAGATAAGGGAGCCATAGCATCCGGGAGCTGTGGCGTCTGTGCGTGCGTGTAGCCTTTGCTCATTACATAGGAAACCGAACAGAAGGAGCGTCCTTAAATCCTTTCCTACACTCACAAAACCCACGCTCTGTTAAAATGACATTTCGTGGCTCTTACTTTATTTTCCCCAAGAGCAATGAGTTTTTCTATCAGTTTTTCTATTAAATTTTACCAAGACAAAAAGAAAAACTGGATTTTCTCTCTGAGAGTTCAGCCAGTTCTTGGGTAGATCAGAAATGACAAAACAATAATAACAAAAATAGAATCAGGCATTTGATACGTAATTACCATCACACCAGCTTTAAAGCTTTTCTGGAATTAAATTCCTCTGGTAACCGTGTTGATGATGCTTGCAGGAGGCAAATGCAATGCAGTTCTTCTCTTCCACAGCTATATTAGGGCTTTGTTGCTGACAACAGTAAAAACTTGTTTGTGTCAGGAAGTGAGGTACGAAGATACGACCTGGAAGGTACAGACAAAACCATAGTGGCAGTTTTTGTGTTACTTTTCTGACCACATTCTTTCAAATGGTGAGAAGCAGCTGATCTGCTGTAACATGCGTATATGGGTTTGGTGGGAAATCAAATAATCAGAACAACACATTTTCCTCTAATCATAATGACCATGCTAGTAGACACTAGAAATTACATATGGATTTACATATGTGTGTGTAGAGAGAGAAAAGTGTATGCCTTTATATGATATTTTGACCAAAAACTTTGTCGTCATTTCTAGCATTTAACTGAAGCATGTAACAAACACTTTGACCCAACCAAGTCCAGTTATGTGTGGAGACTGTAACATCGTTTTGAGTGCCTTCCTGTTATTGAATCACAACCCCCAATCCCAAATCTCTGCCTGAAAGTTTGTGTGGACCCTGGGATTTTATCCTGGAAATGTAAGCCAAACAGCTCTTTCTATGTTTTAGTTCATGCTTTTCCATTTATAAGGACAATTCCCTGTTGGATTGGCAGAATAAAAAGAAACTTCACAGGAAACGGAAGAGTGAGATGGAAGAGCATCCTCTCTTTGGGCTTTGCCCTGACTCTTCCTACCTCATCAGTTTTCCTCATCAGCCATGATGCATGATCTCCACTACATTCCCTCTGATCCCTTAATGTGTCCCCCAATATTTCCCTCCCTATGGAATGCCTAATTCTTCCATCCCTTTCCCCTTTTCTGTTTTTGCCTCCCAATTCAGACCCGCACTGCCTGGATACTTAGTTCAGGCCTCCCCACATTCTGCCTCCCAGTCCTCCTTCCCCAGCAGGTCCCCTCCTCCCCTTCCCAGTTAGGTCTCCCTTCTCAGCAACTCTACCTCCTTACCTCTCTTTGACCTCCTTTATTCTCCTTCACAGTCTGGCCCTCGACTTCTCGGCCTCTTCTTGCCCTTCTTTCCCCGCAATGTCCTGCCTCTACAGGGGTCTCCTTCACACCCTTCTCTCAGGTCCCATCCCTTCTGACGCCGAACCCCAGCATTCCTCAAGGGCTTGGCCTGATAGGCTTTAGCCTGATTTTGTTCCTGTGGCCCTGGGCTGGGAAAAGAGTGTATGGTGCAAAGTGGGGGCAAGAATCCCCTTCGACGGTGGCCCCTGCCTGGTTCCCCCTCCGCCCCTCCCAAGTCCCGGTTGCGGCGCTTCCTGGGCGGATGGCTGGGACTTGCTGCAGCAGCTGCGGTTCTGCTGTGTCATGCAAGAAGGAGGCGGCGGCGGCCGGAGCAGGAGGGGGAGGAGGGGAGGAACCTGATCTCTCCGGTAGCGAAGGGCTGGAGGCAAACACCGAGTTCCCCCTGAGCCGCCCGGGAGCAGGGAGGGCTCCGCTACCCCGGGGGGCCCTCCCCGCGGGGCAGATGGTAAGTGGGGTGGCGCAGGTGGTCGCCTTGGGAAGGGAGCGCGCAAGGGGGGGTTAGGTGGGGAAACGGGGAGAACTAGAAATCACCCCAGCCAAACTGAAGGAGCCCAGTGTCCAGCTGAAAGGAACCCGGGCTGTAATAAGGATGACCAGCAGCAATAGTTACCATTCAAATAATACCCTGCAGTGGACCCAGGCTTCACGGAGTTGTGCATCCTGAACCAAGGACTGAGCTAGAGGCAATGAATGATTCAGGGTTTGAGAACCACCAGCCCATCAGCCCTGGCGCTTTAGGGTACAGCTGAGTAGCAAAAGTCAACATACACATATTCCTATAGCCTGGCTGAGCTTTATGGGTTGTCTTGTTTAAAACTAGGGAAGGGGATGGAAACCTGCCCAACCTCACTTTAGCCACGAAAATAATGGTCTTGGCCAGTGGCCTTGGACAAACAGCCTCTGGTGCAATTAAACAATCAATAGAAAAAATAGCTTCATTCTCTTTACCACTCTCCTTCCCCAAGCTTCTTCAACCAGAGTAATTGATTATACTTAAAGGAGAAAGAAAACTCTGCCTTGCGTTCCCTCCCACCCTGCCCTCTCTGGGCATCCACCCTACACAAACTGCCCGCCCCACCATTGACCCCCACTTTCAGACCATGAAGGGACTGCCTTAAACTCTGAACAATTTCACCTCTGCTGCCTTTTAGCCCTTTCCCGGGAGGGGAGTCAGAAACATGGAACTGAGAACAGTGACCACAGAGGCAGGCTGGAGGAACATTACCTCTTTACCTGAATGCAATTCTCAGGACAACTTTTTAAAAAATTATTATTCTTTTCCATTTTGCTCCTGGAAATTTCAAAGCACTTTCTGTAACATCATTTTTTTTTTTTTCTTCGTCAGTCATACATTAGCAGTAAGGGGTTGGCGGGATTAACTGAAAGGCTAATGACTGTCTCAAAAGCACATGCTGTTGCTAGGGAACTCAAGCTCATCCTGCTCTCTAATCACTAGCATGTTATGTGGAAATCAAACTTCTCAGGGTGTTATTAAAATGAATGGCATTTGGTTAAAGGCGTTCTCGCTTGTGTTGTAGCATCCTGGATTATTATCGATTGCCTCACACCCACATATCTTGTTTTCCTAATTTGATTTCTGAATGTGCGTCACTGCTAGGGACACACAGACTAGACCAGTCAGGTTCACTTCCTGTTTCTCAGAACCGGTTTATATTTGGTCTCATAGCACTAGCTGGTAAAACATTATCAAACCGATCCTCTTGGAAAGAAAATCTGTGCTTTCTGTGAAAACAAATTATCCCAATTAAATTCTAATTCCCATGGAAAACGTCATCATTTGAGGAATAAAGCAGACTGCCAGTGGCTATTTGAGAAAGCCATTCTTGAAATGTAAAGCCTAGAAAAACTCATCATCTTTATTTCTCTTACCCAGAATCTTCATTCCTGAGCCTTAGAACTAAAACAAACTCAAGTTGAAAGGAGATTTAAGTAGGATATTTCTAAAATGAAGCTCAAAAAATACACACTGAAGCTGGGGAAATCATTTAGACTAAATATGGCATAGAATTGAATAGAATCCAGGCCCCAGAAGCACAAATAAGCTTGGGTTAGCATTGGGGCGCTCAGAGAACAGAATGTGATTACAAGGCTACACGACAAATAGGAGCCCATTTCTTTGTACTAATTGTCTCTTTTACCATTTCTCCCGTGTCCCTGGATTAAGACAGCCTTGCTTTTTTTTTTTTTTTTTTCCAGTTCCTTCCTTTTTATAACAAGGATATCACAAAGGTACTATCATAAAGATAAGCGCTATATAACTAGTTAGATAAGTTCTGATGTAGATAATTTGTTTAGATGGAAAATAAAAGGGTATATATGGCATTGAGGAAGGGTCAGCTGACTGAAAGTCAGGGAATTTTATAGACTGGGTGACCTTGGGTGATCTATTACAGGTCTCCTCATGTCCATTTCCTCATGGAAGCTTAACAAAAGTGCTGAGCTAACAGATCTCTAATATTCCTTCCATATACAAAACTCTGTGATTATACTGAACTCCCTACATAAACATTTCCATTTTAGCTGAATTTTGCAATGTTAAATTTTGACATTGAAACTTTAACACCTATCCATAGAGATCTTAGAGGAAATGACAATGGGAAATGGTTTTGCTGTTGCTACATCACGTTTTAGTGTCAGTTGCTAGACAATCAAATAAAATGGACCTGATTCCCAAAAAACTTACGCTCAGCTTGTTTGGGGGTGTTGCGAAAGTAACAGGATGAGGTAGAAAGAATGGAAAACTGTACCGAAAGATCTTTCAATCATTTTAGATTTAGTTAACCCACATTATTTTGATGAGCAAAATAGTGGAATGACGAAGAAGGGCTCTTCAGAAAATAAATGATCCACTGAATCCTCATGGAGTTAATAATCTATGTGCCTTTATTTTAATTAGTGATAGGCAAAAAATATACCTAGCACGGATTTTTGAAATTTTCAGGTTCAAGATGTTAAGAAGTAGCATGAAGAAATGTGAGGTCTGTGCCAGAGAGAAAAGATCTGACTTTGAAACCCAACTCTTTGAGTGCCTGATGTGTGTCAGGTATTGTGCAAGACACTGGGAATACAAATTTGACTAAGAGAGTCTGCTCTGAAGGACCTTGTAGTTTAATAAGGAGACAGATGAGTGCACAGGTGATTACACGATGGTGAGATGTTAACCACTGGGGCACTCATTGGAAGTGCACTTAACCTTGACTGGGCATAGACAGGGTCCCTAACCATAGAAGATGAATTCAGAGAGGAGGTTTGAAGCATAGTAGAAATAATCCAGACAAGTGGATTATTTAAAGAGAAAGGCAGTCCAGGCGAAGAAGGTACTAGGTATTAAGTCCTGGCAGTAAAAAGGTGTACCCAAAGAGTTGAAGATAAAGGACAGTGCCCAACAAGGAGTAGATTCTGTCTTGTATGAATGCACGGCAGAACCCAGAAAGATCAGCAGGGTCTTGTATTATGAAAATTATGTCTTCCTAAGAAGTTTCAACTTCTCCTAAGGCCAGGGGAGAACCACTGATGAATTTTTTTTTCCTGTCTTTTCTCTTTTTAGGGCCACACCCACAGCATATAGAGGTTCCCAGACTAGGGGTCCAACTGGAGCCGTAGCCTCCGGCGTACACCACAGCCACAGCAACGCCAGATCCAAGCCGCATCTGTGACCTACACCACAGCTCACGGCAATGCCGGATCCTTAACCCACTGAGCAAGGCTAGGGATCAAACCCATAAAAAACAAGTCCCACTGTATAGCACAAGGAACTATATTCAATATCCTGGGAGAGGAGTTCCTGTCATGGTGCAGTGGTTAACGAATCTGACCAGGAACCATGAGGTTGCGGGTTTGATCCCTGCCCTTGCTCAGTGGGTTAATGATCCGGCATTGCCGTGAGCTGTGGCGTAGGTCACAGACGTGTCTCGGATCTGGAGTTGCTGTGGCTCTGGCATTGCTGTGGCTCTGGCATAGGCCAGTGGCTACAGCTCTGATTTGACCCCTAGCCTGGGAACATCCATATGCCGCAAGAGCGGCCCAAGAAATGACAAAAAAAAAAAAAAATCCTGTGAGCAACCATAATGGAAAAGAATACGAAAAAGAGTAAGAATCACTTTGCTATACAGCAGGAATTTACACAATATTCTAAATCAACTATACTTCGATACAATTTTTTTAATTTTGAAAGTATTGGGAAGAGAAAATAATGATCTGTAAGGTTAAAGATGTATAAGGAAAGAAGGAAGTAATACAAAATTATGGATTCTTTTAACCTTCAACTTGAATGGCTTCACCATTCTTCTCTTTTCCTCAGTTCTCATGTCCACTCCATGGAGAATTTAGGATAAGTTTAACCTCCAAAACACTTCCAAAATCTGTCTCTTTCTCTCTCCAGTGCCATCATCCTAATACAAACATCGTCTTTTGGGCTCCTATAATAGCTTCTAATTGGTTTTCCTGTTTCCATTTTTTCTTCCTTTCTCCACAGCACAGCTAGAGTGACATAAATCATAAAACATAAATCAGATCATATGGCTTCTGTCTTAGACGATAGCTTCTGATTGTTCTTGGAATAGAGTCCAGACTCCTTTGCTGGCCTACAAAGCCTTATTGGCATCGGAGAACACCTCTTTAATCTTGTCTCCACCACTCTCCCTCAACTCCAATTACAATGGTCTTTTTTCTACTCCTCAAACACATTAGATTTGTTCTTGCCAAAAGTATCCTTCCTTGTCCCTTCCCACCCATTCTAAATATTTTTTTATAGTGGTAAAACTTTATTACTGTTTGTTTTATTGCTTATAATTGAGAACCCCTGTAAAATGTAAACCCCATGAGGATTCCTGGCATATGGTTCACACTTAAAAATATTCATTGGATGTTTGTAGAAGGCAAAAGAGAGGAGCGATTGATTATCAGAAATTAAAGGCATCAAGAATCAGAGCCTGGTGTGGTGGCGGAATGGCCAGTGATGATGGATTACTAGGCTTTCAAGATTCCAGAGTGGAAGAGTTATTAGCTGTGTGACCCTGGAATTCACATTCTCTGAGCTTTACTTTGTAGTTAATAATAATATATGCCTCACAGGGCTGTTAGGAAAATTAAGTGAAATAGTATAGGTATAGATAGAAGGCAGTCTTGCCAAGCTATTTTCAGGGAGTCAGGACTTCTGCAAATCAATTCATAACCTCTATGTTGAACTTTTCATGTTAGCTTCCCTCTAATGGGGTTAACATTTGAGGATTACTTATTATTTAGGGGAAAAAATTGACAAAATTATGCCTTTTAAAAGATACTAGGATTCAGGAGTTCCCCTGGTGGCTCAGCGGGTTAAGATCCCGACATAGTGTCTGCAAAGATTCAGGTTCCATCCCTGGCCTTGCTCAGTGGGTTACAGATCCGGCATTGCCGTGAACCGTGGTGTAGGTCGAAGATTCGGCTCGGATCCCTCGTTGCTGTGGCTCTGGTGCAGGCCAGCGACTACAGTTCCAATTAGACCCCTAGCCTGGGAACTTCCATGTGCCATAGGCGTGGCCCTAGAAAAACTAAAAAGACAACAACAACAACAACAACAACAAAGAGTTAGTTTAAAGAACTCAACAATTGAATGGAAATAGTGAGTTATGCAGATGGAGATAGTATCATGATTGACTTGAGATTTCTTCCAAGATCCAGTGCTTGAGTAGAGGTATCAATTACTAAGATGGAGAATCATAGGACAGGATCAGAATTATAGGGAAAGATGAAAAGTTCTGTCTAGGTGGAGATGTCTACTATGGATGTATGATATGACTTGGAAGCTCAGAAGAATTGCTAGAACGGGATTTATAAATTTGCAAGAAGATTGCCTAAGGAGGGTAGGTTTATAATCAGAAGAAAAGCAGGCCCATGATCTAAGCTCTGATCATTTAGAGATTGGATAGAAAAGAAGGAGCTGGCAATGGAGAATAAGAATGAGAAACAAGAAAAATAAAACCAGGAAACTAGGCAGCCAAAGAAATCAAGAGAGAAATATGTTAAGGAGGGTCAGCTCACGTTAAATGGTGCCAACACGTCCAGGAAGATCATTAAAACTTGTTTCTCTCATAAACCTTAAGCTCCTTGAAAGTTGGGATTATTTGATTTTTTTTTTCTTTCTTTTTTTGGCTGTCCCACGGCATATGGAGTTCCTGGGCCAGGGATCAGATCCAAGTGGCAGTTGCAACCTACGACGCAGCTTGGCAATGCCAGATCCTTAACTCACTGTGCCAGGCCAGGGATGGAACCTTTGTCCCAGCCCTCCAAAAACGCTGCTGATCCCTTTGCACCACAGCAGGAGTTCGTGATTTAGTTTTGTATCCTCAAGGCTTGCACTGTGCCTCACACATATAATGAATGATCAGCACATTTTTGTTAAATTGTAAAGAGACAAAGATACAGAAAGAGACCAAAAGAGATACAAAAAGACAATAGAATGTATCTTCGTGTCTCAAAAAATAAAGAAGGCATATTCTCTTGAACTGTACTGCAAACCAAACTTGATCTTAGGAAAAGTAAGGAAGTCTCACTGCCTTGGCTTTACTCTGGAGCCAACACATTCATGGATTGAGCTCTCACAATGCTATGTTGCTGAGATGTTAGTGCCTCCTGAAAACATTTTGATAAGTAATATTCATCTGGGTGTCGTCATTCTGAGTGATTTTCGTCTGTACATAGGTCCTGGGTGATGACACAGAGCAGTTTGCTTTTCCTTGCCTGTGTGACTCCATCACACCACCTTGAATCAGTCAATAGAGTCTGGAGAGTCCATTTCGGTGCCACTCCAGTTCTGCCATACACTGTAACCACTCAGAAAGATGCCCAGCCTGTTTCCCACCAAAGAGAAAGATGACTGTGGGCAGGAAGAACATATGACCTCTTAGAGAAAAGCTGACCAGCTTCTCAGTTTGTTATTGTTTCTACAGAAGGGTGCTAATGCTATCAGGAGAGAATGTAAAGGATACCAAAGAAGAAAGGATTTGACTTTGTCCTGAAAATACAGAAACCTACATAGCAAAACAGATGTCATGACCTTTAGGTCCAGTGTCCTTGAGTTAGAAACCAAAATAACAGATGTCACTTAAATAATATTTAAAATGTTATGACATCCTGTATTACTTAATTAGACCAGAGGCTAGCAATTTTTTCTATAAAGAATCATATCTGAGGCTTTGTGCACCATACAGTCGGCTCTGCCATTGTAGTGCTAAAGCAGCCATAGACACTAAGTAAATGAATGACCTTGGCTGTGTTTCCAATTAAACTTTATTTACGGAAAATGAGATTTGAATTTCATATAATTTTCACATGTCATGAAACATCATTCTTCTTTTGATCTTTTTCAGCTACTTAACAATATGAAAACCATTTTTAGCTCACAGGCCATGCAAAAACAGGGGTGGGCTGGATTTGGCCCATGGACACTTAGTTTGCCAACCTCTGATTTAGACAAATAAGATCATGTCGTGAGAAAGATTTTCAGATTCAGACTTCTGAAGGAAATAATTGTTTCATATATACCCTTCAACTTCTCAAATTTATTTGAACATATAAACACATTTGCCTACATCTGACTTAGTTGGGAATAAATATGTCTCCTCAATTTAGTATTCATTTAATACTTGGCCTGTTCTTACCCATGTAATGAATGATTGTGCATGAACGTAGAATTTCTTTTTCTTTTTACAGTTGCACCTAAGGCATATGGAAGTTTCCAGACTAGGGATCAAATCAGAGCTGTAGCTGCAGACCTATGCCACAGCCACGGCAATACCACATCTGAGCTGCATCTGCAACCTATGCCACAGCTTGTGGCAACACCAAATCCTTAACCCATTGAGGAAGCCCAGGCATTAAATCTGCATCCTCATGGACTCTATGTCGGGTTCTTAACTCACTGAGCCACAGTGTGAACTCCAAATGTAGTATTTCTGTAGAGCAAACTGAAGAATTCTTACCACTTGACTATATAAATACCCAAACAAAGAGAGGACATGGTAGTTCTAATTACATTTTAAAATTGCATTAATTCATTCTGTAAGTACTTATTAATGACATTTTTACATAGGGAAGTACTGAGTGTTTGAGGGTTAGAGATAAAGGAGGATGGAAGGTAGATGGATGGATGGATAGATAGATAGACAGACAGACAGATAGATGTTAGTGAGAAAAGTTTGGAAGTATTACAGTATAAATGCAGTCATTTAACCAACAGACAGATAGATAAAACTAAGTTTGAATCTCTATTTTGTGTTCCAGATCTGTGACACTGGGCTGATTACATAAACCATACAAACTTCAGTTTCCTTTTTTTAAAATGGGCATACTAATACCCACCTCTCAATGAGGCGCTATGGAAATTAAATAAGATACAGTGTACATAAATCAGCTCGCATGATGCCTAGACACGGTAAGTCATCAGTACACAGTAGCTGTTGTACTACACCAATATGAAGGGATCTAATTTGTTCAAAAGAAGCATATAGTTGAGTTCCCATTGTGGCTCAGTGGTTAACGAGCCCGACTAGTATCCATGAGGATGTGGGTTCAATTCCTGCCCTCGCACAGTGGGTTAAGGATCCGGCATTGCCATGAGCTGTGGTGTAGGTCACAGATGCAGCTCGAATCCTGAGGTGCTGTGGTGTAGGCCAGTAGCTACAGCTCCAATTCAACCCCCAGCCTGGGAACCTCCATATGCCATGGGTGGGTACGGCCCTAAAAAGACCACGAAAAAAAGAAAGAAAAAGAAAAGAAGTACCCAGTTAAAGGCTAAGTAGAATAACCTTGTGAGTCAAGAATTTATGAATACAGATGAAAACTCACAAACTTGAAGGTTGATGCCTGGTAGAGAAGATATTTGAAAATAAAAGCAAGAGTGACATTGTCACAGGAGCTTACAATAAGGCATCAGGATAGTTGTCTTGCCTTTCCTTCCCTAGGAACCAGGTGCTGGATTGTTTAAGGAGCTTAGCCTAGAGACCTTGCTCTCCAACCTCCCTAAGACTTAAAGGCCAGTTCTGACTGGGGAGAAAGTATATTATCAGTATCAGCCCTGGCAGCTTGCTTCCTCCCAGTCAGGTCAGCTTGTGAGCCTTGGACACCTGGAGATCCCTCCTACAATGCCTCCCACACTGTCCAGTTCTGCGCTTCCCCCTTGACCACCGCACCTTCAATCACTGGTCTTACATCCAGACTCCCTGTAGATTTGGGACACTCTCCCGAACCCTGACCTTCTTGGCCATGATTCTGATGTCTTGTTTAGCTTACCTCTGAGTCCTCTTTCCAAAGGGCTGTATTCTGCCATCCATACTCTTACCATGATCTCCGGAAACTATGCTGCATGAATGTCTTACCCTTCACGCTCGACTTCTTAGCTTCTTGAACTTCACCTTGTTGAGAGACATCAGGTCTTGCACAGCCCAGCTTCCCTAATCCAAGCCAACTTCTGTATTCACAGCACATGCCCAGGGGAAAGCTCCCCACTCTCGTCCAGGCTTATGTTCTCTCCACTGGCCATGTGTTGTCAGTTAGTTCTAGCATGACTTGTGATCCTGTTATGGCAATATCAATAATGCTTTCCCAACACAAATGACAGAATTAATGGCACAGGGCCACCATACAGGGGTAATGAAAAACTGCAACATCTACTGACAAGTTCATTCTGCTGAAAAGTGAGCATCAAATAAAGTTGGCATGACTTACATTTAAACTAATTGCTTATTGAAGAGGTACTATTCTATGCTTAATTCTAACCAGCCAAGAAGAATGTGTTGGTGAAGTGGAAGTGACAGACAACTTAAAGTAAGTGACTACAGTATCTTTGAATTTGTAGCAGCCAGAGAAGGCAATTCTGCACTTGCTAGCCAGCAACAAAGAAGACTTGAGCAAGTTAAGACAAAATATGGACATGGGGCTTTAGCTGCCAAGAACTAGGAAAGGAAACTTAAGAGGAGTAAAGTGACTTGAAATTTACATTCTTAAAAAGCCAGGGATGTCAATGAAGAATAAGGAGCATCTAAAAGAGATCAATGTAGGAGTTCCCTTGTGGCTTAGTGGGTTAAGGATATGCCATTGTCACTGCTGTGGCTCTGGTTACAGCTGTGCCTTAGCTTCAATCTCTGGTCGGGGAACTTCTGCATACCAAGCATGTGCCCCCCCCAAAAAAAGATTAAAAAATTAATTGATTGATTAATTTAAAAAGATCAACATGGCTGCTCAAGAAGTGTTCTGATTAGCTCGTATTTTTTCAAGGACTTGTACAAAAAAAGATAGGAGGAGGATGTAAAAAGGCCTTGCTCTAAAGAAGGACACAGACCCGTGAAAATAATGCCAGAGGGCTTAACATCCAGAGACAGGCTCTGGGAAAGGTATTGAAGACAAAATTTTTGTCTCCATGTACAGTAAGAACAATAGTTAAGAAGGGGTAGTGCTACTGAATGGGGCAGGCTGTCTAATATTAATAGGTAGCTAAAAACCAGAATCACTCACTACAGCATTTCCTAGATGCTAAGGCACACGGCTTTTCCCACACATTCTTAAATAATTCTAAAGTCAAGAGTTTTCATTGTGCCTTAGCAGGTTAAGAACCTGACATAGTATCTGTGAGGATGTGGGTTCAATCCCTGGCCTCGCTCAGTGGGTTGGATCTGGTGTTGCTGCAAGGTGCAGCTTATGTCACAGATTCAGCTCAGATCCGGTGTTGCCGTGGCTGTGGCAGCTGCAGCTCTAGTTCTGCAGCTGCAGCTCCAGTTCCACCCATAGCCAACTCCCCCCAGGAAATTCCATTTGCCACAGGTATGGCTATAAAAAGAGAAATAATAAAATCAGAATTTATTTAATATGGTAGCATTTTGGGGAGAGGACTCAAAACAATAATTAGGAATGGTGTATCGTAGAATAAATTGGTCTCAGGATAGAGAAAATATGGAATTTTTTTTCATTTAGCACTGCTGGTTTCAATCGGTTCCATTCAGAGTCCTGAAAGTGGCAGTGCTGCTGGTGGTCACCAAGGTCACCGAGGGTAGGAAAGAGAATGTTTGGAGGCCGAATTTAAAAGTGTGTTTTCAGAGTTTCCGTCGTGGCGCAGTGGTTAACGAATCCGACTAGGAGCCATGAGCTTTCGGGTTTGATCCCTGGCCTCGCTCAGTGGGTTAAGGATCTGGCATTGCTCTGAGCTGTGGTGTAGGTCGCAGATGCGGCTCGGATCCCGTGTTGCTGTGGCTGTGGCATAGGCCAGTGGCTACAGCTCAGATTAGACCCCTAGCCTGGGAACCTCCATATGCCGCAGGAGCAGCCGTAAAAGACCAAAAAAAAAAAAGTGTGTTTTCCCCATGGAGGGAGCAGAGAAAGGTGAGTGAGTACCACTGAGGAACACAAGAGTGAAAAATATCAGAGATAGGATTGAGACCAGAGAGGAAAACTGTGCTCAGAACCTCTAAGAAGGGGTAAAACGAGACCATTGCTGCTCCACCAAAGCCAGGCCACTGTACAAGTATGTCAGGGAGTGCAGAGAGACAATGTCATTCTCAGTTGGAGCCACCATCACTAATAACATAGCCTGGGTGACTTAATAAGAAACAATACTTCTCAGTTCTGAAGGCTGGTAAGTCCAAGATCAAGGTGCTGGCAGACGTGGTGTCTGATGCAGACAAGCACCTTCTTACTGTATCCACACACAGAAAGATCATCTCTTTCATGTGTCTTCTTCCAAGAGCACTAATCCCATTCATGGGGTCAGATAATGCCTTGCCCTGGGCAGGATACTTTGAACCGGGCCTTGCACACAGCATGTGGGTACTATTATGTCCTACCTTTTCTGATTCATTGCTGTGATTGACTTAAGCCCCAGTGCTCCCAGGTCCAACGTATCTGGTTGACCCCATAGAAAGCTCCTCTAAGAAGATATTTAGGTCAAGATATATGTCTCAGGTTGCAAACCAGGAGACGGCATTGCAAAGTGGTATAAGTAAGACCTTCAGTTTAAAAAAAGAAAGACAAGGAATGGTCCAAATAAGTAACCTGAAAACAAAGATCCAGGAGACAGAAACTTTACCAGAATGAAATCAGGAGAGAATTGGAGCTGTGGTCTGCTTCTACTCACCTGTTTTAAAGAAGGAATTCAGAGAACCTATAGATTAGTTGGCCATGGAGGAAATTGTTCCAGCCACATATGATTAGACTTTTAGAAAATGTAATGATGTGCCCAGGTAGCCCCATTGCAGTTTGAATGTAAAGGATTTAGTACCTAAGGAAGCGATCACGTCTTTTTCAGATTTTAACTCTAGCTTCTCCTGTGGTGATGTGGTAGAACAAATGTTTTCAAATGCAGAGGTTTTGTCACTTTCTATCAAAACAATGATCTTGAGACTTAAAGATGCAGGCCTTACTTTAGTTGTCTTTTCTCATGCATCCCCCTTTCCCAGCTTCTCCTTTCTGTAGGATAACTAAGAAAACTGACTCCAGCTTTATTTCCAAGAGGTAGGGCAAGTGGTCCAGACTAAGTCAGTCAGTGAATTGCATCCTCTTGGCCTCAATAAATGCTTCATGTATAGGCTTGTGACCTAAGTCAGTCCAATCAAAGAAAGATAATATCAAGACTTTTATGGGAATGCTGAGACAAAGACACTTTCCTCTGGAAGTGAATGCAGAGGCATGTAACCTAGCAGTTCTTGGTCACCATCTAGGCACCAGGAGGAGAGAGTCTATTGAGAATGGAGCTGACACCAGGGACTAAAGCAATGAAGTGAAGAGGGAACCATCAGGTCCTTCCATCTTGTGTGAGCTGCCTAACCAAATATGGCCCTGAAACATTTGAACTTTTCTTCTTATGGGAGCCAATAAATTTAATATTTTGTTTAAGCCAATTTGAATTTTATTTTCTATTTCTTGAAACCAAAGTATCCTCTCTGATTCAAAACGCTAGAACAGGGAGTTCCCGTCATGGTGCAGCAGAAATGAACCTGACTGAGGTTGTGGGTTCAATCCCTGGCTTTGCTCAGTGGGTTAAGGATCTGGCGTTGCCGTGAGCTGTGGCGTAGGTCGCAGACGCGTCTCGGATCTGGAGTTGCTGTGGCTCTGGCATTGCTGTGGCTCTGGCATAGGCCAGTGGCTACAGCTCAGATTAGACCCCTAGCCTGGGAACCTCCATATGCCACTGGTGCGGCCCTAAAAGGACAAAAAGATTAAAAAAAAAAAAAGCCTTAATATATGCAAACCACTTAACACAGTAATATCATTTTTAAGACTTTATCCTAAGCCAATAACCAGGAACATTCACAAAATTTAATATAGAAGATTATTTAGCAGAGCATGCTTTCTTTATAATACTGAACATTGGAGATAACTTAAGTGTCCAAAAAGGAGTATCCTATAAATTCTCTTCTATTCCTATGATGAAATCCATGTATCTGGTTAAAAAGTCGATTATGGAAAGTGATGTCATGACATCAGAAAATATTGGTAATTTATTTTAAGTGTATTGATCAGAAAAAAAAGGCTGAACCATTACACAGAAACATATTAATAGTGGTAATATCTCAATAGTGGATTTACAATAGATGTTCTTCTTTGTGAGTTTTGTATATTCTAAATCCACCTCAATAAACACGACTGTGTCTTGCATATATTTTTAGGCACTAAAATGTCAAGCCCAATGCTTTAGACATAGCAGGCACTCAACAAATATATGTTGAAATGAATAGGATGCTCAATTGCTGGTCAAAAATGCAATGGTTGTCTTGTTGGGTAGAGAGCTCACAAGAGATGTTTAAGCAGAGACTAGCTGGCTCCCTGTTGTAGTAAAGACTTCCATCCCATAAAAAAAAAAAAGTCTACACCTTGCCCAGCTCCATTTTCTTCCCAGCCATTACCTGCTTGCCTCACAGCCAAACTTCTAAGAGGAGTCTTCCCTCAATCCATTCCAGTTTGACTTCTAACACTCTAGACACTGTGCTCATCAGATCTAATTACCAAACCTAATCTCATCATTCATCCTAGCCCAGGGAAAATTGTTGACCATTTCCTCTTTGAAGGTCTCCTCTCCCTTCACTTGCTGACTCTGACCCTTCCCAGTCGCCTCCCTGGCTCCTCTTCCTCTGACAGCTGCCTGCATGGCCCTCAACCCCAGGGTCTTGTTCTTGGCATTCTTCTCACTGTTTGCCCTTCTCAGGATACCCCATCCATTCTGAGGATTTAGCTACCAGTGGCCACTGCCTTCTGAACCTCTATATTACAGTCAGGACTTCTCTCCTGATCTGCAGACATGTCTTTCATTTGCCATTGGATATCTTACAATCACTGTAAACTTAATATGCTGCTTATCATCAAACCCCCAAATCTTGCTCTTCTTCTCCTATTTAACTTAGTTAATGTCATTACACTTTAACCTTGGCCTCTCTCCCCTACTCCCAAATGCCTATCTAATCAATAGCTATGTCCTCAATGCTACTTCTAAATCTCCCTTGGATTTGTCACTACTTTTCATCCTGCTGCTGCTATGGTGATTCAGACCATAATCCCTTCTTTAGACTATTACAGTGACCTTCTAATTGGCTTTCCTGGCTCCAGTCTCCCCTTACTGTAGTTCAGCCGTCATCCTGCTGCTGAAGTTTTATTTATTTTTTTCATAAAAATGATCATATCTCTTCCCTATTTAAGAACCTCTGATACCTCTCGTAGTTACTTACTGTCTTTCATGTAAAGTCCAAGTTCCTTAGCTATAAATCAAGGTTCTTCTCAATGTGGTTATAACCTCCCTTACCAGTTATTTTCAGCCTCACCAGATTTCACTCTTTCTCTGAACATAGTTTGCCTTTTCACACTGTTGTGCCTTTCTCCATCTTGAACTCCTAGTGATCTTCTCTCCTCAGCCATCTCATTTCCTCCTTCAGTGCCCAACCCAAACCTCAATGCCTCTAGAAAAAGACACCGTCTTCAGCTCCAAGTCAAACATTAGGACAACAGATGTGATATTTAAAGTAATGGACTGGGTGGGCAGTCATAGAAGACCAAGCCCACAGGGGCTCCCAGCATTTAGATATCAGAAAGGACCCAGCAAAACAGACTGAGAAGGAGTAACAATGAGGTAGATGGAAAACCAGTGTGATGTGATGAAGCAAAGTGGGAAAAAAAATTTCAACAAAAACAGACTGATCATCAGTGTCAAGAAGCTGCTAAGAGAGCAGTAAGATGAGGATGGACAACTGACTTCGATTTGACAACATAGGGATCACTGCAACCTTCATGGGTATGTTTTCAGTGGAGGAACAGAGGACAAAAAGCTGAGTGGGTTGGCTTCAAGACACAGTCAGAAATGAGGACGGTGATGTTCATGGAATGGGTGAAGTAGCAGACGAATGAAGAAATGATGTCTCAGGATTCTATAATCACTTAGGAATCAAAATAGATTAGTTATTTTGAACTCTTAGAGTCTCTGTAACGTTTCTAAATAGAAACAAGGATGTGATTTGGTGGTGAAAAGTTTTTATTAAGTGACAAGGGAATCACAGTAGGATTACCAAGGCAGTAGGGTTAGTCTAGGGAAGATTCTATGTGAGTTCTCAGTGGTGGTTGCATTTTATCTACTGCTGACCTGGTTCATAAAGGCCTTCATGCAGGACTTCTTAGAGGCCTCAGGGAAGAACTGTCCCTGTAGGGACTTGAGTGTAGGATTTTCAGAGACAATATTTCCAAACACCTCTTGCTGGTGTGTAGGGGTGCTGAGAAGAAGCCTATAAGGCTGGCTTTCAGACTTTTGGAGTCTGGGCAGCACCAAATCTGAATGGCTGGGAAGAGGTAAGCAGGAAAAACCTGACCCATCCAATGTAGGATACTTGAAAACGCTGTATTTGGAAGTATTTCTATATAAAAATTTGATACTGAAATCATAGAGGGGGTGGACTAAGAAATCACCTACCTATATTTGAAGAATAGGTAGGCTGTTCTTACCTGCCCCCCAACACACACACACACACACACACACACTGAGATGCAGTATGAGAATACAAACTTTGGGTACACAAGACCCAAGCTTTGGCTTTGTGCTGTTACCTATGTGACATTCCTCAAATAGAGTTTCAAAAAGTGCTTTGGTATAGATCCCATGTGGAATGTGTTTTTACTTACATAGCTGAAGACAACCCTGGTGTCATATACTTCCCTTTATAAGGTTATCTATAGTGATATATGAAATAGAGCCAATCACAGAATATTCAAGACCCTCTTGTTACACCATGTTCCCTGTAGTTCCCCCAAATGCTCTTATAGGTGCCTTTGCTTGTGCTGAGCCCTCTCCCTAGAATACCCGAGCCCCTGCTTTCTGGCATGCCCAGATCTAAGTCAGTGATTTTGTCTTTCTCCCGTTTCTGTATTTTACAGCTAGACTAGTGTTTGCACATTTAGGGCACACAATCGGTGTTTTTGAATGGATGCATGAATGCTTCAGAGTGTCAATAAATGAATGAGTGAGCGAATGAATACATGAAAAGATCAGAAAAATGTTACCCCCAAAATGGAAGCTTATATGAATATAAAAATGTCAATGACTTTACATATCCCAGAATTCGTGCATGTGATGGTACTTTCCAAATCCAAATGAGATGACAAGATTACTGCAGCACATATAATGCATATGAAGAAGACAGTGAGACCCACAAACCACTCATAATATGTGTGGCACAAGGCAGTGAGAACTGTGCTGATTAAATCAGAGTTGGGTGGTAGGAATTGATTGGTTTTCATCTACATTTGGGAGAGAGAAATTTGATCTGTGGATCAGAGTGAACATTTTTGTCTTTGTGATTTCTTTTAAGCAAGGTATTTTTCATCTTAAAATTTAAGGGCAAAGTACACATTAATAAACATGTTGATCTAAAGCATGGTTTCCTTGTAAAACAATAACGAAAGAAAGAGAGGGAAGAAGGAAGGAAGGGAAAATCAGACTAGCTATTACACCTCTAAAATGGAAGTCACATTGAATTAGTCATTTCATTCATGCATGCCTCGGTTTCTTGCATGCATAATTTGTAAAATGATAATAGCCCTTACTGGTATTTACAGTATAAAAGGGTTGTTACTATAGATAGTATAAAATGGGTTATGTCTTCTTTGAAAGACAAGCACTATGCACAAATGAGGTGTTATTATTTAGCTTTTCCTATTCAATCTCTTTAAATGAGAATTAGATGAAAACTCTGCCCCCCTTAAGCAATATCCAGTGAGTAAATGATTATCGGGTCAAGCAAAAGAAAAAAAAAATCTTCAGCTGAAAACTCAGTTTTGTGCAGCTTAGCTAGTGTGTGCACAAGACAAAAATATTGTCTTTCTCTATGATGTTTACCGCTGTTCTTTATCTCCTCTCTGGGCTGTAATCACAAACTGAAGACAGCTAAACCTTTCAGTTCTGTCCTAGTGTGCATTTTAGAGAACTGTAGATATCCTGGAATGATTACAATTGAGAAATAATGTTTCATTTAATCAGGCCATGCAGCCAGTTTTGTTATTGATTTAAGACCTAATTCAACTCCTGGTTTTTAGGCTCAGGGTAGCTGTTACTGCACGCTTTTCGGGTGAGTTACCACCATTGCCTCTGTGCTTCCTGTTGGCACCATCCAGACCAGAGCTTTCCTGCCTTCTTCTTGGAATACAGGTTACTGTAAGAGGGCTTGGGGAAATAAGAGTTGGGGAATTGTTGTGAGAGTCAGACACTTCACTTCATGTCATGACGGCATGAAAACTGAAACAGCGCAGTGGGAGGATTCAGGAGAACAGAGCTGGTAGTGGGAGGCACACCTGTCCAACACAATTGCGCCTGGCTCTGTGTGCATAACAGCTTTAGCCACTTCTACTTCCTGCTCCCCTCTCCTCCCCTGTCACCCTATCCTCTTACAGTGTTCATCCATTGTATCTTGGCTCGCCTTCACTCCTCAGGACCAACCTTCAGCACTGCTTGCAGTCATGGTCTTCTGTTTTCTCCCAGACCCACTGATTTTGGTCTCTGGATTTTGCTCTCAGAAATGACCCCTGCATGGGTAGCTGCCTGGCCAGCTGTGGGGCCTGCTGCATGTTCCAAGGTGACCAAACTCCTCCCCCCTCCCTCTGACTGGTCCAGACACATGAGCTATGGCAAAGGTGAGTGTGACACTTGCATCTGAGTAGGCTTTTACCTATGAAGGTTATTTCATTGGTGAGCTGCTCAGAGAGGTCAGGTGTCCATTCACGCCTTGGGGCCAGGAAACCTGTGTGGACTTTAGAGAAGGAGCCGGTGCAGAAGAAGAGGTAGGAGGAAAGCATGAAAAGCAGACTGGATTTACTGGACAGTTTTGGCCACATCCATCCCCAGTTGTGAGACCACAGCAGGCCATGCCTTAACGAGAGCGTTGCTATGTGGTCAACTGAACTAATGTAAAGGTGGTGGGGGTGCCTTCTTGGTGGCCCCATTTCCCTACCTTTGGGAAGAAAATCTAGGGGTTATATCTTCCACTTTTAAGGGAAATTGTTTGAAACAGTTGTCTACATTCACTGGTTCCATTTATTCCTCAACTTGCTAAGACCTGCCTTCTGCCTCCACGGACCCTACTCTCACATAGCTGATCACATGTCTCTTTGGTGCCCCCTTCATGGGTGCTTCTCAGTCTTTCCTTACTTGATCTCTTGACAACATTTACCTTTGCTGACCATCACCTGCTTGTTGAAATGTGCTTTTCCCTTGTCATCCGTGATACCTCACTCTCCCTGTTTCCCTCCTGTCCTTCTGGGCTGAATTTTCTTTTTTTTGGGGGGGGGGATCCTTTCTCTGCCTATCTTTTAAGCTTGAGCGTTCCTCTGGAGTTCTCTCCTGGGCCCTTTTCTCTCTCAGGACATTTTCCCAGTGTATCTCTCATCCCTGTGGATTCTGTTGTTGCCCGTCGTGTAGTGATGTTTCCTAAACCTGTATTCTCAGACTTCAAGATCAAACTGCCTACTTGTACCCTGTGAGTGTTCCCCAGGCATCCCAAACCAAACACAACCAAGGCTGCAGTCATTCCCCTGCCCCTCCTCCAAATGGAAAATTTTACATTTTTGCTGTCGTAGTGAGATCACTGTCTACCCAGTTGTGACTTCTCCACCTTCAAAACTCCAGCATTCAAGCAACCACACATTTCAGTAGATTGTAACTCCTCTACAGTATGTCTTGTAAGGTTCTGTATAAACTGGTTCTGCTTCGCTTTCCGGTCTCATCTCTGACCACTCTGTCTCAGCTATCCTGAACTATTTTCGACACTCAGATACCCAGTAATTTCTGTCACCTCCAATATGGGCATCCACTGTACCCTCCACTGAAATAGACGTGTCCCACCTCTTTACTGGACTAACTCCTTCACACCATGGGCATCTCCATAATGAAGGCTCTAACTTCCAATTCTCCCAAAGTCTGGGTGAGGTATCTCTCCTAGAGCTCTTGGTACTTTTCTCCTCATAACACGCCACTTTATCAGTGCTGCCTTTCCTGTTTCTGTCTTGCCCTCCATAGCAAGCCCAGGCGGAAGGTTTCTGTAAGCAGAGCCGTATTTATCCTGTTCACCTTTGTATTCCTAGCACCAACAAAGTATTTGGTACAAAACAGGTGCTCAGGGAGTGAAAATAAATGTTAAAAATATCACAGTGAGAATATAAAATAAATTTCCAGCCAGAGAATGCAATTAGAATTTTACCAAACTGAGATTTATCAAGTCCCTCTAACATCAAAAGGGAGCTAAAGATTGTCTAAAACTATTTAGAAGAATGTATCAACATCAGAGTTATGAGCAGAGAGTAGGTCATAGAGATAGAGTTCCAATCTGTCCCTTCTGGGCTTCTTTTCCAGAGCTCAGTATCCAGACTTTCTGAGCTGTGTTATGGGTCACTCAAGCAGTCCACCTTCCTGACTTTCCATAATCTACTGGATTCGTAATCCACACCATACTTGAGAACATGGGGATCGGCATAAGGTAAGTGTTAGCTTTTCCATTTTTTCCTTTGTTATTTCGTTTTCAATCATATACTATTCTTGTAGAGCAAATACTTTCAAAATTCTCTCCCTGAAGTCATAATCAGGAGGTATGAACGGCTTCCCTGCTAGTCTGGCTGGTTTTACAACGTTTGACTATTCAGTGCATGTGCAGAAATGTTGTGAAGTCGCTTGAGGTATTGAGGTATTGGGTCCTTTCAAGTTTTCTTTTTTGTTTCATGACTATTCTTCATCATTGTTCTATTGATTTTTCGTAACGCAGCTTCACATAGAGAAAAGTGAGCTTTGAGAAATCAGAAAGACTTGTTGCCCACTCTGGTCCACCTTTTGGGCCAGATGCACACTAAGAATGTAGGGCCTGAGCAGTGCAATCCGACTTCGAAAACAACTCTACTTTAGCCACATTGCTTATGGGCAACTCCTCACTTTACCCCCTGTCAACCTTCTTATTTGTTTATTGTTTATCTCCTAATTAGAATGTAAGCTTTATGAGGGCAAGGATTTTGTTTTGTTCACCATTATATTCTCAGCATTTGGAACAATAACTGGTACATGGTAGATAGTCAATATTTGTTGATTGAATGAATGATATCTTTTAAAAATTTTTAAGAGGCTGATACATACCCAGGGCTGTAGGGATCTAATGTAAATCTGGTTTGTAGTCCTGTCCCCCTTCATATTTTTTTTTTTTTTTTTTTTTTTTTGCTATTTCTTGGGCCGCTCCTGCGGCATATGGAGGTTCCCAGGCTAGGGGCTGAATCGGAGCTGCAGCCACCAGCCTACGCCAGAGCCACAGCAACGCAGGATCCGAGCCGCGTCTGCAACCTACACCACAGCTCACGGCAACGCCGGATCGTTAACCCACTGAGCAAGGGCAGGGACCGAACCCGCAACCTCATGGTTCCTAGTCGGATTCGTTAACCACTGCGCCACGACGGGAACTCCCTTTTTTTTTTTTTTTTTTTTCCCCTTCATATTTTGATTAATGGCTAAGATGATAACATTGACGACATACTGAAAGAATTTATAGATGACGTACAACTAGAAAGGATAATAAACAAGTTGGATAATATAAGAGGATTCCCCTCCCCCCACCAAATCCTGACAAAATGTAATAATGCATCATATATAACAATATAAGGTTTAACAGGGACAAATCTAAAGTACTCAAAGATCCCCAGATTCAATTATACAAGTACAGGTTGGGGGCGAGATGACTTACAATTGTTCACGTAGGAAGATTTAGAGTCTCCAGTTGATTGTGAGTAGATGATGAGTCAACACAGTGTGATGTAACTTCCAAAAAAATCAATCTTTTGTTATATTAATAGAAATGTAGTGTTCAAGTCAGGAAGTAGTTCTCTAGTACTTACAGGTGATCAGGCCACTTCTGTTCTATTTTATGAATCCTGATCTTCAGCCTTTAAGAAAGACATTGACTGGAGCTCCTGCCATGGCTCAGCGGAAATGAACCTGACTAGTATCCATGAGGATGTGGGTTCGATTCTTGGCCCCGCTCTCTGGGTTTAGAATCCAGCATTGCAGTGAGCTGTGGTGTAGTTTATAGACACAGCTCAGATCTCGCGTTGCTGCGGCTGTGGTGTAGGCTGGCAACTATAGCTCCGATTTAACCCCTAGCCTGGGAACCTCCATATGCCGCACCTGTGGCCCTAAAAAACAAAAAAAAGAAAAGTACATTGATAAGCAAAAGTTTATTCAAGAAGAGTAGAAGGGGTAATATGCAATCTTGTGATCAGTATCATGTCAGATATGATTAAAAGATCTAAGATTTTATGTGGGTGTTTAAGAAGAAAGGTGATATGTAGCATATAAACTCCTAAAGTTAGTGGGGGCTATCCTGCAAGGAGAGATTAGATTTCTTCTGGGCAACCCCAAATGACAAATGGAAGACTTGGGAGTGGAAGAAGTAAGCATGTATATTACAACCTGTTAGAATTTATTAACAGTTATGTTTGCCCATCCATCAAGTGGATAACAGGAAGAGGTTGTAAGTTCCCTGACCCTGGTCAGATTCGAACAGAAGTTGGGCATTCATGCCTCATGTGCTGAATACATTTGCAATGGAAGTTCAAACACAGGGGTGAGGGAATGGGTTAATCACAATAGCAAACACATATTGAGTGTTTCCTATATGGCAGGGACCATAATAAGTGATTAATATGGGTTATTATTTTTAATACTCACATCAAATCTACTAGCTCCATCTTAGAGGTGAGAAAAGTGAGGCTCTGAGGGGTTAAGTAACTTGCTCAAGGTCTTACACCTTGTTCAAAGTAGAATAAAGAGTTTTAACGTAGGCGATCCTCAGCTTCAACTTATTATTCTATAAGGACTCCTGCTTCTAGAAAACCATCCTATCCCACCCTGAGATTCTACCACTGTAATGAAGTAATCAGACCAAGGAGCTATTATCACCAGTTGTAAATGATCCTATAGTAAATAGATTCTTTCAGTGCAGTAAGCAGGCACTAAATTAGCCTGAGCATTTACCACTTGAGGTATGCTATATGGAGCCCAGCATAGGGCCTGACACACAATAGGTGCTCAATAATTATTTACTAAGGGAAAATAATGAGTGAATGCAACCACACATGTTGCATTTGAAATGATAGAATCTCAATATATTGTGCCTGAGTTAAAACAAGCACATTTCTGGGTGATTTACTGAGAACACTGGCAAAAAGTGATAATCCATCATTCCTGGCAAAGGCCTTGAGAATTCCTTCTCAGTTCTTTGGACAATATTCATTTAAACAAATATTTATTGAGTACCTGTCCTGTGCCAGGTATGTCCAATGTGCTGAGGTGCAGAGGTGAATCAGAGGATGCACTGTTAGTGGGGGAGATGGACAGGTAAGCAAATTCTTATGATACAATGTGACAAGTACTTAGCATGTGTGGGTGTGTGTGTGTGTTTTAAGTATCACAGGGATACAGTGCAGAAAGGAACTAATTCTCCTTGACTGAAGGAGTTGTCCAATACTTTATGTTTTCAAAATGACTGTCACATGTTGCATGAGTTTATATGATCTTCATAAAGACCGTATGAAGTTGTGATCCCTTTTGAACATAAGTTGAAGTAGAGCATCATAGACGTTAGGTGAGTTCCCCAATGTTATGCAGCTAGTAATAATAATTGCTGACATTTACTGAGTGGTTAGGTTACCTGAGGCTCTGTTCCAAGCCCTATAAAGATGATGCATCTTCACAACAACTCTATGAGGTCATTATTGATATTATTACCATTTTACAAATGAGAAAATGGAAGTCAAGATTTAAATAATTTGCCTAGAGTCACATAACTAGCAAGTGGAAAAACAAGAACTTGCACCTACCATTCCAGCTTTAGCAGGCATACATTTACCCACCGCATTAAATTACCTTTAACCAGTCCCCTGAAGAGCTGGAAGTCACATTTAGGTTCTGACTCCAAGTTCAGCATTCTTTCAAGTGACCTAGCTCTTTAGCAATATTACATCCAAATAAAAGAAATAGTGTGTGCCTGGATACAAGGACAGGTTGTGTAGGTCAGGCACCCATGGAAAGGTTTTGGGAGAGGATTGGTAAAATCTAAAATATGCACTAGTGTGTATGCAGCATTCTTCAGGGCAGCCAGAATTTGGCCTCTTGTTTTTCAAGTCAGCAGTCTGAGCTCTAGTGTCTATCATTTGTTATACATAGGAACTAGCTACCAACGCTTACCCTGCAGCCTTTTTTTTTTTTTCTTCCATGGCATGGTAAAGTTCCCAGACCAGGAATCGAACACATACCACAGCTGTAACCAGAGCTACAGAGGTGACAACACTGGAGCCTTAACACATTGAGCCCCAAGGGAACGCCACCCTGCAGCCTTTTAAAGTTTAGTTTAAATCTTTTAAGATGACAAGATGTGAAACATCAAGGATGAAACAAGTTAAATTCAATACCTAATATATCAGCAAGAATGGAGATACAGAAAAGGATAAATGAAGCACATAATTGCTTAAACTGTCCAAGCTTTCTCTCCATAATAACAATTCTTGAATTGAAAAATAGTTCTATCTAATGTTATTGTACCTTAATAATTAGGTTGAGTTGGCTCCATGGCAAATCTGAGAAAGAATTGGTTATTAAAATGAATGAAGTAGATTACCCTTACCTCAGTAATTATAACTTCAGTTAATGTGGATATGACCTAAGCAATTGAATCGACTGTATTTTTAAGTCAACTGCCTCCCATAATTTTTGGAGATTCGGTGATTTAAAAATCAGCGACAGGTGGAGATTTCTGTGGTAGGTGGAGGAGCAGCAGAGGTCAATGTTCTTCGATATTCTTTGCTTCAAAGCAAGTGGGGGTTTTTTTGGTTTCGATTGGTTTTCAATGTTTTGTTTTGTCATGTATGGAGACCTAGTAGATGCAACTGATTTATCTTGGTCTTTGTGTTTATAGATTTCTGTTTTCTGGGCTTCAGTTCCTTGGAAACATTTGTTTTGATGGTGGCAGGAGAGTTAGTCATGTTTTATTTTTGTTGTTCCTATTTATTTTTAAGATCCTTTAGTTCAAGTCCACTTACAAGGTGTTATATAACCTGTATTTATATTTCCACAAATAAAACATTCCTAGTTGTAATTTCTAGTATACTCATAAAGTCAGCTAATAACTTGATGCCCATCAGAATGATTCTGTAATATTAGTAAGCTAGAACAAGGATATACTTTGGAAAATTGTGTTTGAAATTTATAATTGGATTTAACATGAAATTTCAAGTTTCTTAGATCAATTATTTTTGAATTAGCAATAAACCTATTTTTCCTTTTCATCGCTGAGTCAACAAAAGTTGGAAAATTTCTTTCTCACATATTTCATTCTTTAAGCCTGAAGGCAAATGGCTTTTAAAAAACCACATCCCAAACAAACAGTTTTACATGAAGTTTTGAGTAAATGAATAGAGTGGACTCCACTGGCACTTGGGATGTATGTCTAATTAGAACTCTCAGTATTCCAAACATATAATTTACTAACACTGAGGTTTTTCATTCTTAGCTTTGAGTCCATTGGGAAGAAACAAGTGACCCTTGTTGGAAATATGTCAAGAATCAGCTTTCTCAGATTGACCTTCAGTTTGTTGGTCACCCAATCAAAACACTGTTTATTCCCAGGCTTAAAGATGTCTGAATCTTCTTAAATTTGTTATAAAATCAAGGCAGAAAGCTAGCACTGCTTTGCTGCTTTGAACATGTTGCCCTCTATCTTCTTGATGCCTCTTAGCAAGTTTCTTTGCGAGGGATGGTTCATCTTAGTTGGCTCCAGTGAATGAAGCTAAAGGAAACACTGCCCTTCCTGCACATCTTCTAGTTGGCCGGGGCCGGGGTGGGGGGGTAGGAGGCGGGGAAAGAGCAGAATAGAGAACTCTATTTTCACCATGAGACAGATGAATATCAGCCCTTAAACTGACTCGAGGAGTTCCTGTTGGGGCTCATTGGTTAACGAATCCAACTAGGAACCATGAGGTTGCAGGTTCGATCCCTGGCCTTGCTCAGTGGGTTAAGGATCTGGCATTGCTGTGAGCTGTGGTGTAGGTCGCAGACGCAGCTTGGATCCCGCATTGCTGTGGCTCTGGTGTAGGCCGGTGGCTACCGCTCCGATTAGACACCTAGCCTGGGAACCTCCATATGCCACAGGAGCGGCCCTAGGAAAGGCAAAAAGACAAAAACAAAACAAAAAAACCAAAAACTGACTTGACATACTTTCTAGCCCAATGCTCCATACCAGGCACAAAGGACTGCTACAAATGCTTTCAGTCAGCCATGTTTGTAACTTAAAAGTGGTAACATAAGATCTGCAATCAATTAGATTACTGTGTGACCTTGAGAAAGCAACTTAACCTCTCTCCAAAATAACTATTTCACGGGGTTATTATGGTAAATAATTGAGGTTATATATGAAGATACTTAGCACAAAGCCTGGCACAGAGTTGCAAGTGAAGGCTGAGTTTGTGTGAAGTATGTAATTAACCTATCCATGGACTCTCAAATGGACAAATGATACAATCTGCCTCTAGCCAGTTTTAAATCAGATAATTTCACTTCTAAATGAATAACTACATCTACCAATGACTTTGCTTTAAAGTCTACATTCATAACAAAATATTACTTAGGTGATAATCTGTTAATGTATTTCATAACAGGAGCTGACTATGATTTCTTTAGAAGAAAATTACATATGAACAAAAGAAGGAAAATTAGATAAATGAAAAGTTTTATTTCAAAATAAATGAAGGGACAGTTATCTGATTATAGACCAATCATTTATGATTATTATATATCTCTATGTAGTTACAAAACATAATTATATTTATAAGTTAGTTTTTAAAATTTTTTCTTATCTTAAAGGACTAATTTTCTCCTAACTGAAAAACAAACTCTGCAGTACTTCATATTAACTATTAATATGCTAAAATTACCCATGAACTATCTTTTTCTTAATTGCATCTACTGTCATGGCCTTTCATTTATTTCAGCAGTACAAAAGGAGTGATTTAAACTGCTTGCTCTCTCTGCATATTAGAAAGTAGGAGAAAGAACCATTCCCCCCACCCACTTAATATGAAAAAAGGACTCTCCCAAGTTGCCAGGAACTAACACGGTTGTAAAATTACAAGAAAATTTTGTTATGAAATCTTTTCTCATCTGCAAGTTATTTGACCAAAACCTGAGGTACAAAATTTCTGCACAAAGGTGACTTTGGAGGAGAAAGTTTATGCCAAATTGGATCAGTTGTTTTTGTGTTATGTAAGAAGGAGAAAAAAGAAAATAAACTATTCACTCTTAAGCTATAAATTCAAGATTACCCTATTACACCAAATGAGAGAATTTCCAAACCTCAAATTTTACCTTAGCTTTATATTTTCATGAACTATTATCTGCACCCACTCAAAACTAAATATAATTAAATATTAAGTAATTTGCCATGCCCAATTATGTTTTTAAAGTACAAAGTTACTTTATTCATTACATCAGAGGTGAATTCTAATTGAATCGTAAAGATGGTATTGTTACACAGTTTAAAACATTTTCTTGTAAAATAATTTTTCCTGGATTTCCTGTCATAGCTCAGCGGAAATGAATCTGACTAGTATTTGTGGGGACTCAAGTTCGATCCCTGGCCTTGCTCTGTGGGTTAAGGACCTGGCACTGCCATTTGCTGTGGTGTAGGTCGAAGATGGAGTTTGGATCTGGCGTTGCCATGGCTGTGGTGTAGGCCAGGGGGTGCGGCTCCAATTTGACCCCTAGCCTGGGAACCTCCATATGCCATGGCTGTGGCCCTAAAAAGACAAATAATAAAATAAAATAAAATAAAATAATATTTCCTGATTACATAGAACATATGTGCAATGTAAAAATACAGAATATACAGCAGAGTAAAAACAAGAAAATAAAAATCACCAAATCACCCATAATTCTATCATCCAGAGATAATCACCTTTAATATTTTGCTGTATTCTTTTTAATGGGTGTTCACAAACACACATACACACATCAATTATGTGTAGATATATATTAATGTGTTATTATAGAAACTTTAAAGCATGAACAAAGGTAGACACAGAGTATAATGAACCCTATGTACCCATCAACACATGATGTCCAACCATCCCATCAATTCCTTCTTCTTCCCTACTCATTTTATTTTATTTTAAAGCAAATTTCAGAATTGTATCATCTCATCCACAATTATTTCAATATGGATTTTTAAATGGTAAGGCTTTTTAAAGCATAACCATTTTCACATCTAAACTATAACTAAGAATGATGTCTTACTAATGTGAAATAATTCAGTCATTGTTCAGAATTTTAATTGTCTCACAGATGTCATAATTTTTTTATAGGTTGTTTGAAGCAGGATCTAAATAAGGTTCACATGAAGAGATTGGTTGATATCACCATTAAGTCTCTTTAAATATAAATGTATTTATACTCAAATATTTCTTTTCCTTCCAATTTATTTGTTGAAAAAACCAAGTTGTCCTGAAGAACTTTCCACAGACTAAATTTTCTCATTGCATCCCCCTGGTGTAGCTTAACATGTTCCTCTGTCCTCTATATTTCCTGCAACCATGTACAAGTTTTAACAGATTCAGATTATTATTATTTTTTTGCAATACTGCTTCACAGGTAGTAATGTGTTTTGCCATTAAGAGGTACATAATGTGTAATAATCTCTTCTTTTATGATGCTACTTAGAGTCATTAATTTATTAAGAACTGCAAAATTGTGATATTTTAATTTTAATTCTATTATTCCTCAAGTTGATTTTCTGGCATATGCCAGTGGAGGCCAAATAAATGTTTTGTGATTTTGCTATTTAGATTTGTTTGTTTTTCAATTATCATTCAAATGCAATAATTAAATTTGTTTCAATACATTTTATTCATTATTCTTATTAATGCTGAAATTATCCTTTATTTGGCCTATGGAGGCAGCTTCAAATTAGCTCCTGACTTCTTTTGACATGACCCTAGTAGTCTTTGATAGTGCCTCTGCTAATTAGTACTAGAAGATGGTCTAGGTTCATGCATAATTCCACATAGTACAAATCTATTTATATTTAAGACTTGAGTATATATAAATATAATACAAAACCATAGGATAGGAACTATAATAGCAAAAGACTAGGAACAACCCAAGCATTTATAAATAGAGGACTGGCTGAACAAGTATGGTACAATCACACAATGGAGTTCTTTGCAGTTATAAAACGGTATTAGAAATCTTCAGATCTTTAAATATACTTATATGGGTTGATCTCAAGGATATATCTTAAGTAAAGCAACAGAGGAAAAAAGTGAGTCTAGGATGCTAACGTAAGTAAGAATGGATATAAATGTATGTACATACATATTTATATGCATACAAACATACACACATATATTTGTTTATATTTTAAAAACAATGGAAGAATAAACATCACAAAACAAAATAATAGTTACCTCTAAGAGGGTGAAAGGAATAAAGTGGAAGGGATGGGTATAGAAACTAGAATTAGTTGAATTTACCTCATTTTGTAGATTTGACTTTGGAATCATGTAAATATTTTACATAATTACAAAAATATTATTTTTTTAAATGAAATTCTTAATTTTTGATAACTTAACCATGTATCCAGTTGGTGGCATACAGAGAACTATTTCAAATAACTTTAAAACACAGTAATGTGACTGCGTACCCCTAATGAGATATAACCTAAGGGCAAAATAAACTGCAAAAACTTTTTTTTTTTTTTTTTTGTCTTTTTGCCATTTCTTGGGTCGCTCCTGCGGCATATGAAGGTTCCCAGGCTAGGGGTCTAATCGGAGCCATAGCCACCGGCCTACGCCAGAGCCACAGCAACGCAGGATCCGAGCCGCGTCTGTAACCTACACCACAGCTCACGGCAATGCTGGATCGTTAACCCACTGAGCAAGGGCAGGGATCGAACCTGCAACCTCATGGTTCCTAGTCGGATTCGTTAACCACTGCGCCAGGACAGGAACTCCCAAAAACATTTTTTAACAGTTTTTGGGAATAGTGTCACTATTGCTATTCTGAGTAATATGGAATAAGCAAATTAATTTGGGGATATTCTAATTCTACTGCCCTCGGTGTCCTTGAGAATCAGGATTCTCAGTATGGAAAGAAGGAGATGTAGATGTAAAAGAGATTAGGTAAAAACCATGTAGTTCTGAATTTGAGTTCGAAGTTAGTGATACACACTTACGATGCATATGTGTATGTATAGATATATTTCCCTGCTCTTCTGTTCATTAAAAAGACCTGGAAACAGTGATTAAACCAGTAGCAGTGAGCACCTTTGGTCTGGCAGAGGCAGGAAAATGTCTTCACATATGCACCCTTATATTCTATATATATATATGTATACATATATACTCATATATACATATATATTCATATATGTGTAACATCAGTTATTTAGCTATTCTTCTATTTCTGGACAATTAGATTGGTTCCAATGCTTTATAGATACATGCAATACTGCAACAAAGCATTTGTGCGTGTCTTATTGTTTCTTTAGTACAAATTCCTATGAGTGGAATTACCTAGCCAGAAGGTAGGAACATGTTTAAGCTCTTGATTAATTTTGTCAGATTCCCTCTAGAAAGGTTATACCAGGGTACACACCAAGCAGCAGTGCAGGAGAGTGACTGCTTCGTCTTATGAATAGTTACAGACATTTACATTGATGTGTTTCTGCCAATATGATCTAAGACAGATAGAGTCATGCTTGTTTTTTCTTTGTTTTTCCCTCTTTGCTTTTCTTGTAGAGAAACTTTAAAAATTAAGAATACCACATGAAAAACTACACTGATGTAACTTTTATATTTATATTATAAATTAATAACCATATATCAACAAAGATTAGAATGGCCTTATCAAACTGAAAGTATTACTTAGAAATTAATGTGTGGAATTGCCAATACTTTAGTTGCAAACAGATATATAAGGAATGTATTAAGATATTAATTGTTATTGCTTTTAGGTAACTTGGCAGCTACTTCTGAAATTCCTGGGTTTTTCGTTATAACCTTACCTTTGCAGAACTCATTATCTGTAAAGCTTTCTTTCACTAATATAGTTTAGAAAGTTAAGCAACTTTGCAAATATTACTTACATGCACCTTTTATATACAATTGCATATGAATCATGAAAACAAAAAAAAGTAGATTACAGATTTTAAAAACCAACTGGTAGAGCTGGAAGGATCTTAAAGATCATCTGGCATACCCACTGTACTTTTTGGGAAACTAAAGGCAAAGGGCAGTCATATGACTATCCTGAGGTCATATAGCTAATTTGTGACAGAATAAGTTAAAAATCCAATTCTGATTCAATACAATGCCCTCTCCCTGTAGCTTCTCAGAATTAGCAAAACTTGAAGGCAATATGCGAAATAAAAATAATTGTTGTAGTAGGGATTTGAGGTGTCTTCCTTTGAAATTCTACAGTTATGCTACCTCTTCAATAGAAAAACATATAAAAAATAGACTAACAGCTACATTATAAAATCAGCTAAAAGAGCACTCTGTTATTTGGAAGCTAGAAACAAATTATTTTAATAGTAGGGATTTATAGTAATCAAAATACACAGCATCCGAATGCTATATATATGCATGTATATATATATACACACACCTATTACTGCAAGCACTTCATTGGCATTATCTCACTGAATTCTAATAATTATCTCAAGCTCAGAGATTATGTGACTTGCCCCGGGTATTCTCATGGGGGTCAGAGTCAGGATTTGAAACCAGGTAATCATAGATACAGTGGATTGTTTGCAGTTTCAAGCCTCAAAGGTCAATTTCACTGAGGGGTGCTGTGATTGTCTGACTCGCCCCAGCTCTCTCCCTAAAGGGTCAAAGTTTCCACCTTAAAAATCCAGTCATTTGAATAATATGATGAAATTCCTTAGGGCAAACATTTTCAAAGACAGTTCTTCTAACCCCCTATCTGCCACTTGCTATGTGACTTTTCATTTCTCATCTTTAATGTGGATATGACAATATCTACCGCACTGGAACATAGGAGGATTAAACAGGATAAATGTATCGACAATTATATCCATTTTTTAGTAGAATATCTGGCTTGCAGTAAATATTCGGTAAGTGATACATGCTATCATCAGCTATTATTGCTAGCATCATCAATATTACTAATATTGTTATTAATATTATCATCATTATTTCTTTTCTATTGACCACTTTTTAAATGCAGACTAGAGAGAGCAGCGGGAGAGAGCAGGGGGAAGGAAAGGGAGACAGGGAAAAGAGAGCTGGGAGACCCTGAAGACAGAGTTCTACCTCCAGCTGGTGTGGATAAATTTATAGAACAGTTTACTTGAAGTCCAGTGCTGAGGGTTGTTTGTTTTTGGGGTTTTTTGGGGGGTTTGTTTGTTTGTTGCTTTTTAGGGCCACCCCTATGGCATATAGAGGTTCCCAGGCTAGGGGTTGAGGGGTTGAATTGGAGGGGCAGCTGCCGGCCTACACCACAGCAATGCAGAATGTGGAATCTGAGATGCATCTGCGACCTACACCACAGCTCATGGCAATGCCAGATCCTTAACCCACTGAGGGAGGCCAGAGACAGAACCTGCATCCTCATCTATCCTAGTTGGGTTCATTAACCGCTGAGCCAGGAAGAGAAGTCCAAAGTCCAGTGCTCTTATCAGCTTCCCAGAGAGCCTGCTGGTGAGTGAGGAAGACCACTATTCTGCAGCCTGTGGAGACCGACTGTCACACTGCCAAGGAATCCCACGCACTGTGGCCACCTGCTGGTCCAGGCGGTAGGGGTGAAAGAGGGCAAACAACCCTCAGCAAATGCTTCTGTTTACTGTGCCTGGAAACAGGCCTTTTGCCATGGAAAATTTTCTCATTGTACCCATAGGTACAGGACACATATTGCACAATATGGAAGATCTTATTAAGACTTCTTGCTAACCTGTGCACAGGCTGTGCTTTAAGCCTAGGACGGTGTGTCATTTCTGAGGTGTCATTCCACTTCTTACTCAAGGGTCAAGTCCAAAGGCGGCGTACAGGAGCAACCTTACACTTTCCTCTCCATCCTCCTCTGGTCACAGATGCCTGAAGTCTTACTGTTTTATGCTACTGATTTCTCCTCAGGTCTGCTTTTATTTCCAGCATTTTATTTCTTACTTTGCATTGTTGTGGAAAGAACATAAGCATGTGGTAAAATATAAAATAGTGCAAAAGGGTGTTCAGTGAAAAGTACATCTCATTCCCAGCGGCATCTCCAGGGCCACTGCCCAGAAGTAACCATCATCCGTTCGTTCATTCAGAAAACATGGTAGAATGCCCTTCTCTGCAGCAGATACTGTCCTAGGTGCTCAGGGCTAAGTAGCCAACAGACAAGATCCCCTCCTTCTAGTAGGAATTGACAGGCCACAAAGCTACAAAAGCAAATTATTACATAGAATAGTAGAAAGTGATGAATGCTACAAACAGAAACAAGCAAGGTTGGAAGGGAATAGATTGACCGGGGTCACTGATGTGATACTGAGCAAAGTACTGAAGGAAAAGAGGGAAGGCGCTACCTATTGGGAGGAGTTCCAGACAGAGGGGCAGCATGTTCAAGCAAGGTTGGCATGCTGTGGGGACAGACTTTTAAATATTTGTTTATTTTTACTTATAAAACACTTCTAAAGCATCTTCCATAGGTCAGGCATTCTTCTGAGCCCTTTATAGATGTTAATTCTGTTAATCCTTGCAGCAAGCCCAGGCCCTCTTCATCCCTCTTACAAAGCGCAACTGAGCCACAGAATAGTTAGGAAAGTCACCCTAAGGCACAAAGCTAGGGAGTAGTGAGACCTGGGCTTTTACACAGGCTGTCTGGCTGTGTCTGGCCCGTGCCTTTACTGCTGTGCTCTGCTGTTACACAGTGGCTAGATGGCACTGAAGATGGGTGGGGCTGTCCTGAGGGTGAGATGGGAGTTGTGGGAGAGCCTTGAACAGAAGAGCGACAGGTACATTCAGAAAATTCTGACATATTTACATGCATTGATATTTATATACGTGTGTATATGTGTGTGTGTGTCCTTGAGGTTTGTGCCCTCTTTGTAGTTAATATGCTTCATGGTAAAATGTAAAACAATCTTAATTTATGGGAAGGAGAGAAAGACTTGATATTATGTATGCTGTACTTAAAAATGATATCCTATCAAATAATATTTTGCGCAGAGGTGATCTCTTCTATTTGTAAAGATTGCAAATACTTCTCTATTCTGGGTCTCTGGCAGTACTTGGCTGTCTGACCATGCTTCCCTAGGGCAACAAATTAACTTTCTTTTTTTTATTTTTTACAACTCAGTGATTTTTAGTATACAGTGTTGTACAATGATTGCCATTATTCGGTTCCAGAATATTCCCATCACCTTAAAAGAAACTCAATATCTGTGAGAATCCCTCTCAATGCTCTCCTTCCCCCCGCCCGTGAAAATCACTGTCTCTATGGATTTGCCTATTGTGGATATTTTATATAAATGGAATCATGTAATACGTGGCCTTTTGTGTCTGGCTTCTTTTGTGTCGAGCATGATATTTTCAACATTCACTCAGGCTGTAGCACGAATTTGTGCTGCATTCCTTTTTATTGTTGAATAATATTCCATTGTATGAATTTATCACATGTTGTTTTCCACTCATCAGTTGATGAACATTTGGGGTTGTTTCTACTTCTTGGCTATTATGAATAATGCTGCTGTGTACATGTGTTTATACATTTTGTGTGAATTGTTTTACAATTCTCTTGGGTATACCAGTGGAATTGCTGGGTCATCTTCTAACTGTGTGTTTAACTTCTCAAATCAATTTCTGAGCACAATGGATTGCATAGCACCTTGCTACTTATACAAGGAAGATTATAGGAGCAAGTGGTTACCTGAGCAAATGTCCTGTTCTGTCCTATTTACAGGAGAAGGTGGCAGATTGGTGGCAGTGCCTACTTCTTAGGGTTTCAAATGTCAGTATCTGAAAGTCAGTGGCACTCAGTGGATATATTCTGCATGCAGGTCCCACTTCTTGTGGCCCCTTCCATACAACGGATGGGGAGTGGCCATGAGGAAGCCGCCTTTGGAGTAACTGAAGGGCCCAGCCTAAGTAAGCTAGTCTCTCCTAAGAGCATCATGGCCAGGGCCAGCCTAGAGAAGCAAAGGCTTTGAGAAGATTACAAAGTTCTCAAAGAATAATATTAAGGATAATAATGGAAGGCCCAACTTTTTTGCATTCACTACATGCCTAGTATAATGCTAAAGGCTTTACAACTTTTTTTCTAGATCTGCACTTTCCACTGTAGTAGCCACCCACCACAGGTGGCGATTAAATGCTTAAAATGTGGTTAGCTTGAGTTGAGACAAACCATATGTGTAAAATAAACATTGGATTTTGATGACTTAGTACAAAAAAGAGAATACAAAGTATCTCACTACTATTTTTGATGTGTTGAAATGCTATTTTGGATATGCTGAGTAAAATATATACCTAAAATTAACTTTACCTGTTTTTACTTTTATTTATTTATTTATTTTGCTTTTTAGGGCTGCACCCGAGGCAAATGGAGGTTCCCAGGCTAGGGGTCCAATCGGAGCTACAGCCGCGCAGGATCTAAGCTGCATCTGCGACCTACATCACAGCTCACAGCAACACTGAATCCTTAACCCACTGAGCAAGGCCAGTGATTGAACCCGCAACTTCATGGTTCCTAGTCAGATTCATTTCTGCTGCACCACGATGGAAACTCCTGTTTTTACTTTTCTTAATGGGACTACTAGAAAATTTTGTTACATATATGACTCACCTTGGTGGCCTGCATTATATTTCTATTGGACAGTGCTTGTTCTAGACTTTCTTCATGGTAATTTGATCAACTGGACTGTGTTATCAGGCCCACATTATGGGTGAGGAAATTGAGGCTTAGAGAACTTAAGTAAATTGCCTGTGATCCATATAGCTGTGGCTTAAAACACAAACCTGTCTCTAAGCCTGAAGTCTTACGCATTATTCTATGCTGTCTCCCCATAGTCCAGAAATATAACCCATACAGAAATGGGTTTGATCATTAGCTATGGCAAAAAGCTGTTTTCACGTTTCCACTGCAGAGCACAAGAAAAATTATCCAAGCCATTCTGTAAGGTAGAATTGAGGTTGTAGTTGGGGGAAATTGCCCATGGGAAAGTTTCTGAAATACTAACTCTTTGTCTGTAATGGTTTGGGGCTCACGTGGCAAGGATAGAAGGTAGATGAAACTACTTCAGAGGTTACTTTCATTTCTATGATCCTATATTACAATTCACGACAGATTCACAGGCTAGTCGCTGCTGTGTACCATTCAGAGTGAGGTGGAGTAGAGGAAGATGAATTAGTGCTTCAGTCTCATCCTTTTTTCCTATAAAATGTAAGGCTTTAATTTCATCCCATTTCATCTGAATTTGTGAGAACCTCAAGGGGACATTCTTCATAGCAATGCTGCCCTCTTCCAAGTTACATTGAAGAGAAGGCAGCAAAACAGTTTAGGAGAGAAAAAGTCATCCCATTCTGCCCCCAGCGCCCACCTTAAACCACTCTCTAAAATAGGTGTTTTAACTCTGTCAAATCTTCCTTTTCCGAAGGCATTAGTGTTCATCACTCAAAAGGAATTTTCATATGTGTGTATTTATACTAGCTATGGCCTTAATTATAAATACTGTCACTTATGGAGTTCCCATTGTGTGGCTCAGCAGTAACTAACCCGACTAGCAACCATGAGGATGCAGGTTTGATCCCTGGCTTCATTCAGTAGGTTAAGGATCTGGCATTGCCATGAGCTGTGGTATGGGTTACAGATGTGGCTCGGATCCTGCATTGCTGTGGCTGTGGTGCAGGCTGGCAGCTGCAGCTTTGATTTGATCCCCAGCCTGGGAACTTCCAAATGTCACAGGTGTGGCCCCCCAAAAAAAAACCCCAAAAATCTATAACTTAATTTTATTCTTATTTTACATATATTTGTAAACATGTATCATGAATATAATTTACTTATTTAAATTTGAATACCAAAGGGGAAGCTCAGTTTAAAACACTAGTTCCTTAAGCTACTTTTCCAAGATGGGAAGCCAGGCAATGGATAGGGATAACTGAGAATTACTCTTTGTCTCAGGGTGTTGTCCCAAATGTTTAAACCCTCTCATATTCTTAGGGGCTAGAAATGTTGCTGTCAGCCATTAAGCAAAATCACACACATCTTTTTTCCCCAGACTACAAGTTTATAGCATACCAAGAAACATGGCAACTTGATTTCTAAAAGATGAAGTGAACTCAAAAAATCAAACCTTAAGAATCTAAAAAGTTTCTAGACCTGTGTGCACCATATTTTTAAAAAAAAAATAATTCACAGTCAGAATTTAAGTGCCCCTAAATTAGGTTCACTTTGACTCAAATAGCAACATGGAAAATACATTTCAGCATTTGTTTTTTGTTTAGTCATCCTTCCTTAAAATTCCTTAGCGGTTTCTAATGTACTTCAGATGGGATGACAATGAACCATGGAAAGAAGTCAGAAAGATAGAACACTACTGGGAAGGGTACATAGAACTAGATATCAGATAACCTGAATTCTCGTTCTGTTTCAACAAGGCCTTAAGGAATTTAAGTTTCACAGACATTTAATGGACACCTACTCGGGTCAAGGCATCGTAACAAGCACTATAGGAGTTACAAGGATAAACAAGACATGGATCCTCAAGGAACTTATCACCCAGTAGGAAAGAAAGCATATTCACCAGACTATGGTATAATAATGATACACAATGTGTGGGTAATGGAGCAGAATTTATGCAAACACAGAGGAAACAAGCATAATTCCAACCAAAGAGATTGGTGATGAAGAAAGTGATGATTGGTGTGGTCCTGGAAGTTTGAGTAGGGTTTCTGGGTGGGGCTGGAAGGGAAGGGTGTTTTACACAGAAAGCGCAGTGAAGGGGAGACAGGGTAAGCAAAGGTGCATGGTAAAAAACTGCAGACCTGGTTCAGGAAACTCGTTAGACAGGAAGGCACAGTTAATTCTGAACAATAATGGGAGATAAGCTTTGACCACTAGATTAGAATCAGATTGTGGTAGAGCTTGAATTCCACTCTGAAGAATTTGGACCTTATTTGGGAGGCAGGGGGAAGGGACTGCAAAGATAAAGAGCAGACCCACGACTGATCAGCTCTGCTAGGATGATTGCTCTGACAGCACAGAGTAGTATGAGTGGTGAGCAGAAAGATAGGAGGCTAGGGGATGAGTTACAAAACCATCATGGTAGCGTTTGGAATGGAAATGGATACAGAGGGCCGATGCCAGAGACATTTTGGAGGGAGAATTGATGAGGGTTGGTGCTGACTAGTTTTGAGATGCAAAAGATGACTGTGGTTTTGAGCACTGGCGGGTGAGAGCACTGATGGAGATGCTGAGAAGCACTGATGGCGTTTTACTGGGAAAAGATGCTATTTGGTTTTGAGCATATTTCATCCATGCTGAACAAATCAGCTAATCATAGGAAACACAAGTCAATTCCTGACTCACCTCTTTCCAAAACTCTTGAATGCCTTCCATTTGACTCAAAATAAAGGAAAAATCCTCACCATGTCTGATAAAGCTGTACATGTCCTGGCTGCCGGTTTTCCCCTTGATCTCATCTCCTTCCCCACCCCTCTTCTTCTCAGTACATGGGAGCCACACTAGCCCTCTTGCTGTTCCTGCCAGAACAGCCCAACAGGAATGAACCTTAGGGTCTTTCTTGGTGTTTTCTCTGCCTGAAACCCTCTTTCCTCAGACCATCTTCATACCTTACTCCCTTACTTAATTCAGCTTTTACTCAAATGCCACCTTTTTAGAAAGACCTTTCCTGATCATCCCACAAAACAGCAACCCCCATCCCTTCTTCCCCCTTGGCACTTTCCCACCCTGCACTTTGCAGTTCTCCAAACCACTTAGCACCATCTGACATACTATGTACTCACTAGTTTATTATCACTGTCTGGAAACTGAAGCAGTTAAAAACAATTATGAAATAATTCCATATTTTCAAGGGTACAATGAAGTTTGTTACTCTCACCCACCATTTGGGGGACTGTACGCTGACATAATCCCTTTGAAAAACAATTTAGCAATAAAGATGAAGAGTCATAAAGTGTAAAATGATGTCCTGGAACATTTTACATCTTGGAAATTCTGAAAATCAATTCTAAGAAGATACCCTAAAAATACGGAAAAGAAAAGATGCAGGAAAAGTTACATTCAATATTTATAATATCAAGAAATTGGAAAGATTCTAAACATCTAACAATATAAGGAGATAGTTTAATTAAGCAAATTACCATTCATTTACTTAATGATATATTATTCACTGTTAAAAGGATAGTTATAAAAAGCTGGTTAGCAACTGGGAAAATGCCTATGAAACAATGTTATATTTAAGAGAACAGCATCTACAATTGTATACAATATGATTTCAGTTACCTTTAAATGTTGCATACAAAAAAAGACTGGGAGGAAATGAACCCAAGGGCTGATATAAATACATTAGGCTAATGGGATTATAGGCTTATTTTTTCCCTAAATCTTTCAGATTTTCTGTATTTGGGTTATATCCTTTCTGTGATGTGGTTATGTTATTTTTAAAATAATCATTTTTTACATGATCAAAAGAAACTGAGCTGGTACAAGTCAGCTCATCCTCTAGACTGCATTTTCAGCTGTCAATGGAAAGTCTTGAGTTTCTCAACTGCTGCACCTCGTCATTCCTGACTTCTTCCCTTCTCTACTTGCCTGCATAATTGTAGGCTGTGTCCTTTTGGTTTTAACAGCCACGATCATGAAATAACAAAGGCTGAAAGAACTTAACTTGCCCTGTGCTTCTTGACATTTATGTGCATGGAGTGAGGCCAAGTCACCTCATCCATGTCTCCTTCTACTTTTTGTTTTTTTAATTTTAGCTTCCCCTTCCCCATTGGTAGACATCCAGGGTTCCTACTTTGCTCTTCTCCACAGTGTTTCTCACCATCTAATATTATGTATTTACTTGCTTTTTATCGCACCTTAGAAACACTGAAGTGGTTAAAAAAAAAAAAAGAAACATGTCTACCTACTAAGTGTCAGTTGAGCTCTTTATATGAATTACCTCATTTTATCCTTGTAAATCAGCAAAATAAATGTTTCTCATATTTTAGGGGTAAAAAAACAGAGGCTTAGGTTAAACAATTTGCCCAAGTTCACTGATCTAGGAGGTTACCAAGTTAGAATTTAAACACTCATCTTTCTGACCTCAAATGCAATGCTCTTACCCTGTATATTGAAAAACACACCTTAATTATTAAGATAGCTTAAGTTAATTTACTATATAACATTTCCCAGGTGAAGTAAGCAATTGAATAATGAATTCAAACTAAAACTATCAATTAATTGATGATAAGTGACTTTGTGTCTGAATATTAGCCAGCTTTAGATTTTCTCTGTATATGTCCATAGCATCTCAATAGCTATTAGAGACCCTGACATTTTCAATTTGAAATATTTTAACTATTTTGGATATCTGCAGTATTCTAAGTATTTAGTTATTAACTAAAATAATTTTATCTGATTTGATTAATGGACTCCACTGAAGGGTTTATAAGCTCTCTTTGGGGACCAATCGCAACTTATTTTGATAAAACAAAATCCTTAGTCACTAAATATTAAGTTAGATGTTTTCAATTGGTTGTATGGACTAAAGAATTGGGGCTATTAATAGAAGATATGCAAGATGTCAAAAGGAGTATAAAATCCAGTTATGACTAATACTATTTCAGAGGAAATTTTAACAAAAAGAGATTTTCCATTTAATAACCCATTTATTTCAAGCCACAGTCAGTTTAATAAAAATTCTAAGCAAATTTGTTGTAATGAGATTGAAGGAATTGAATAGAATTTTCCAAGAAATGTCACTCATAATCTTCACCATTATAATATCTCAGCAGTGTTCTTTCTTTTCTGTCTTCTTTGGCTAAAGTCCCTTGTAGAAGAAAACGCTTTCGGCTCCTGACACAGATGCGAGAGGCCATAACATGATCATCCTCATCATAGCTGATGTTTCTGAGGCCTGACTATGAGCCAGACTTTGGTATATCCTATACTTGGTTATCTCATTTTACTTCTCAGTATCCAATAAAATAGGCATTATTATTATTACATCCATTTTAAAGATAAAGAAACTGAGGCATAGAAATATTAAGTAACTTGTTAAAGAGACGGTATTTTAAAATAAAACAGAAGATCTATTTTACTGGTTATTTCACCTTCTCTGTGATCTGAGAAAATAACGTTTTTAAAAGGACTGTCAAGTGTGACTTTATGGCTTTTATGTTAAAAGGAAGAGTGAAAGGCTTTTTGAATTGCTGGGGCTGTTATGCCCATGATTAATTCCACTGGAGAAGTGGTTCAGTGAGAGCTGAAATTTCAGATCTAAAAGTCTGAGAGAGTGTTTTCCTTGGATAATCTGTACTTCCCTCTTTCCCTCATTAGTCTGTGCTGAAAATGCCCCTTCATTATAAGAGTGTTTTCATCTCAGGGTTTTTAACTGGTGGAGCTGAACTTGGTCTGAGAGAGAAGAAATATTTGGCCTGGGGTCTCTGACTTCTCACAAAATTGTTGGGCTTCTCAGTTGATTTGTAGAAATCCACCAACCCATCATGTAGAAAGATTGGGACAATTCTTAGGAGAGACCATGAAAACTCCCAAGTACTTTGTTAGAGTACATTTTAATTTTTCTCTCCACTTAAGCAGAGTTTTCCCACCTTATATCAGGAAATGGGGAACGTGAAGTTCACTTACTTCAGCAAAATAGTTTTGAATACCTACTCTGTGCACAGTACTGTTTTAAACATCACAAAAAAGGAGTTCCCGTCGTGGTGCAGTGGAAACAAATCCAACTAGGAACCATGAGGTTTCGGGTTCGATCCCTGGCCTCGCTCAGTGGGTTAAGGATCCGGCATGGCCGTGAGATGTGGTGTAGGTCGCAGACGCGGCTTGGATCCTGAGTTGCTGTGGCTCTGGCTTAGGCTGGCAGCTACAGCTCTGATTTGACCCCTAGCCTGGGAACCTCCATAGGCCGCGAGTTCAGCCCTAATAAGACAAAAAAATAAAAAAATTTTTAAAAATAAACATCACAAAAGATGAAGATAAGTTTCTGTCTTCAAAGACTTTACATTCTAGTGATAAGACTCACACATAATACAGGTTAAAAACCCAGTGTCATAAAGAGATGAATCAGAAGTCAACAGAGTATCACAGATGGCAAGAACTAAACGGTCAGGGCAGGGTAATGAGGGATGAGGCAGGATGCTAAAGCAGTGAGAGGGGCTTCAGGAGAGAGGGGAAATTTAGTATAGGTCTTGAAGAGGAGGAAGCTAGCCACAGAACAGAGTATGTAGTTTAACCCCACTTACCTAAAAACAAGATAAACAGAAACTGTATGTATATATTAAATGCAGGGAGAAATTGTTGGAAGGATACCAGCAAGTTGGGCAGAGGGAGTGCAATTGGCAGGTGGTAGGGGAGGAAGGGAAGGGCTAGAATTAATAGGGACTTTCAGTTTTTGCAGTATATATATGCCTCTATATTATTTGAATCTTTTCCCGAAGAGAATGTAGTCATGCCTATTTTGTTTAATTAAAATATACAAAATGTATGAAGAGAGTAAGTAGGCTTGGGTTTGTATTGCAAAAGGAAGATATTCCAAGTGAGAAGAAAAGCTTGAGTCAATGCCCGAAGGTGGAAAGGTACAGGATGCATTTGGGGAACAGTGAGTGAGTAGACATGTGGGACCAGCACAGAAGAGATGGAGTAGGAGCATAAACTGGGGCCCATGGAGAAAGGCTTTGAATGCAAGACCTGGAAGTGTGAGCCCTTCACCTTTGACCAGGAGCAATGAAAAACCTTTGAAGGATTTGGTTCGGGATTGATTAATAGAGCTGCACATGGATTAATCTATCAGTGAGCATACCAGATGACTCAGCAAAGATAGATAATATGAATTCGAGTCCTCCTGTTTTGCATCTCCTGTAGTAACAGAAGCAAGAAAGGCTTTGATTTACACAAACCTGTTGTTAAACTTTTCAGGAACCACCAAAAGATAGAAATGCTATCAAGCACAATTGGGGAGCAGCCACTTATACCTGATCCATAGTATTAATTTTACCATAAATCTTTGTGTAATGCTTGACATCTGTGATGAATAATTCAAATATATGAAGGAGATTTAAATCCCTAGCATATGAGAAATGACTGAGTCAAATTCATAAAATTTGAGTAAAAAATTACTTGATTTCAAAAATGAAAGATGTATTCTGTAATTTGGTGTTTGTTTTAGTTTGTCCTTGGGTAAATTGGCAAAAATCAACATTTTTCTTTAAACTTGTGTTTATAGTTATAGCACAATTCAAACACTATATTTTTATTTTTATTTATTTATTTATTTTGTCTTTTTAGGGCCATACCCACGGCATATGGAGGTTCCCAGGCTAGGGATCGAATTGGAGCTATAACTGCCACCCTACACCACAGCCACAGCAATACCAGATCCAAGCCGTGTCTTCCACCTACACCACAGCTTACGACAATACCACAATGCCAGATCCTTAACCCACTGAGCAAGGCCAGGGATCGAACCCACATCCTCGTAGATACTAGTCAGATTCATTTCCGCTGAGCCACAATGGGAACTCCAAACACTATATTTTTACACATTTTACTTTATATATACATACACCACTTGTATTCATACAACATAGTGTAACAAAAATCTACAGCTACCTGGGAGTGGGGAAGAAACTAATCAACAAGGCAATCTTGAAGGAAACATTAAATCTAATATGAAGAAAAATACTGTTGCTAGTTGAATCTTGAGTCATGCATTGTGACTCATTTTAAATGATTGAATTCTGGGTGAGATGAATTTCTTTATTGACCAATAAATGGAAGAGGGACACATCAGAGACTAAAATGATGATGTGAGTTAGGTTTGTAAAAACATGATCTTCATCTCCAACAAATAATCTTGTAACCAGAAGTGATATATGAGGAAGAAATTGACAGTTAAATTTAATTTTTTCAGTTTTTACTTTCCTTCTCCAAACTTAAAGACTTTTAATCCTCCATCTTTCCCCTCCCCAACACCACCCCACTTTTTCAGAAGGGCAGATGGCACTCTGTATAAGCAAAAGTTAGTTCCCTGCAAGGTGAAGAGAAAACAAGTACCAGGGGACAAGAAAAATCAAAACAAACAAACAAACAAAAAACCTTATAAATTACATGAAGAGAAAGATTCCTGATTTCATATGTTGCATTTTCCTCAGAACCCCTTCTCTGTTTTTCTTAATACTTCTTTATTCTTCAAAATTACTTTGTGGAGACCTGAATAGACTGTTCTCCAAGGAAGATATGCAGATAGCCAACAAGCACATGAAAAAATGCTCAACATCACTGATTACAAGAGAAATGCAAATCAAAACTACCATGAGATATCACCTCATACCAGTCAGAATGGCCAGCATTAATAAGTCCACAAATAACAAGTGTTGGAGGGGTTGTGGAGAAAAGGGAACCCTCCCGCACTGCTAGTGGGAATGTAAACTGGTACAGCCACTATGGAGAACAGTTTGGAGATACCTTAGAAATCTATACATAGAACTTCCATATGACCCCACAATCCCACTCTTGGGCATATATCTGGACAAAACTCTACTTAAAAGAGACACATGCATCCGCGTGTTCATTGCAGCACTATTCACAATAGCCAGGACATGGAAACAACCCAAATGTCCATCGACAGATGGTTGGATTAGGAAGATGTGGTATATATACACAATGGACTACTACTCAGCCATAAAAAAGAATGACATAATGCCATTTGCAGCAACATGGATGGAACTAGACTCTCATACTGAGTGAAATGTGTCAGAAAGACAAAGACAAATACCATATGATATCACTTATAACTGGAATCTGATATACAGCACAAATGAACCTTTCCACAAAAAGAAAATCGTGGACTTGGAGAATAGACTTGTGGCTGCCCAGGGGGAGAGGGAGGGAGTAGGAGGGATCGGGAGCTTAGGGTTATTGGATACAACTTGGAATGGATTTACAAGGAGATCCTGCTGAGTAGCATCAAGAACTATGTCTAGATACTTATACTGCAGCAGAACAAAGGGTCGGAAAAAAAAAAATGTATAAATGTAAGAGCGACTGGGTCCCCATGCTGTACAGTGGAAAAAAATTAGAATAATAAAACAAGAAAAAAAAACAATTCAAACTATAAATAAATAAATAAATAAATAAAATTACTTTGTGGCATCTCTTCCCATCATGAGGATGAGGGCAGTACAAGGTATCTGACCTCCATGTGTTGGGAGAAGGCAGGAATACAAGATGATCCTGTGCCTTATATGATTAGATAGACTCATACAAATTTTAGGAAGATAGGTTTTTGAATTAAAAAAATAGTAATAATCCTTTAAAAAAAAACAACAAAAACCTTCTAGGCCAGAAAAAACCTCATCATTTTAATGTAGCTCTTAATACTGATTTTGATCTATTCAATCTGGTAAATATGTACTACTATCTGCCAAGTTGAATTTTTTAAAAAATTCATTAGTCCTAATAGAATTGTACTAATCAACAGGGTTACAGAAAGAGGACAGAATCTTAGCTTCTAGTATAATTCAGACAGAGGAAGTCTGTTCTCTGCCTCCCTCGTCTTTGTTTCCATGTTTCTGTCCCTCTTCCCCAGTCTGTCTTCCTTCCTGGTAAATGGGCGCCCAATATGTATCTTCATTTGGAAAGCAATTGAATTATATCTGAGTAAGTCTGAAATCCCACAGTTGGAAAGAATTTCTTCCTGAGTTTGATATTCTCTTGCACAAGGAAAGAAGATGGAGTTTCTGTGAATGACAACAGCTTAAGCAAAGGCTGAGAAAGGATATTTCTGGGTGGAGAAGTTAGCGAGAAGGTCATTCTAAGCAGAAAAATGGGAGCCTATTTTGCAATCACACAAAACTTTTTTAAAGAGAGGAAGGAGTGGGGACGGGTGAAGAATTGATATGCAAAAATAATGCTGAGAGAAAGTAGCAATAGCCAGAGAGCTAGGAAACATTTTGGACCAAAAAACTAACCATCCTCGTTTATCTATTTGTACATCAACATATTTGAGGTATAGAAAAATATGCAAAAACATAAATATCACTCTGCTGATGCTATTAGAGGTCCCCAAAAGCAAAGGAACAAATACCCGATTCATTCCCAGCTGACATCAGAGAGATTAATGGTTTGTGACTTAAAATGAGTGAAGAAACTATCGTCAGTTCATTTCTGTTCTCTAAGTTCAGGGATAAAACATTTCAGTTTCTTATTTATATAATATTTTTCATTAAATTTCATTGGATTAAAATATATATACATGTATTCAATACTTATAATTTATGTTACAGTCTGTATGTTTATAATTTATATTTATGAAATAATTGTTACAATATATAATTAATAGTCCTTTCTTGTATTTATAATAATCTTCTTATTTTCATATATTACTGTACTTATGAAAATACTCTCTTTTCTTGACCTATTTAAAAATATGATAAATACTTCAACATTTTGCTTTTGTGATAAAAAAAATGTTTTATTTTGTGGGCTTAAAAAAAAAAAAGATTGATACGTGTTTTTCCTTTTTGTATCCAGCAGCTAAATTTAGAGGTTCTGCCTAATGTCTCAAGTGACCCTTGTTGGTACAAAAAGTTTATATATGGAGGGCCATAGGCACTCCTTGTCCTTTAAGCCTCATTTATGAAGATTTTGTCAATTGTTTCCTAATGTCCCTGGTATTAGCTTGCCAGCAATAAGCAAAAATAAAGCTGGGACTGTGTCAAAAAAATTCACGGGCCCACAATCATCCTTCTTCAGCAGCGTTTACTCAATAGTGTTCCCCATTCAGCTACTGTGCCAGCCAGCGGAAACAGCTAGTTGTTGTCTGAAATGAAGAATAATTGGAAACATGGTGCCTGTTTCTTTTCCTGCAAGTAACAATTCCTCCATTTAACATTCTTCTGGCGCTCTTGAGTTCTGTGCTAGACAGCGTTGTGTTTACTGTTCAGTTGAGGCCAAAAGGAGAAATGTCAACCTTTTATCCCACCCTGACCCTCCCCATGGAAACAGCCACCAGGGATAGCATCTGATGGCCTGGCACCTCTACCCAGACTTAGTTAGAAGCAACCCTAGCAGCTTGATGTAGGTAAATGGACATCAAGCTGGAAAATGCTAGGTCAGGAGGGATGGTAATAATTATAAAAAATAACACTTCTACCTATTATGATTCATACAAAGCGCAGAAAGGTTAAGTAACTTGCCCAAGGTCACTCTGCCAGCAAGCTATAGAACAGACTGTCTGGTTCCATCACCTTTCTTCTGTACCCAAACCACAATATGCTTTCATTTTTTATGGCCAAGTCCATGATTGATTTTGTAAGTGTTCCATACACATAGAAAAAGATTGCATATTCTCTTTTTGTAAGGTAAAAATTTATAGTTTTTATACTGTACATTAATCACACACACACTCATACACATGCATGTATAATAAACTTACAGATCATATTATAGTCTTCTGGATTCTTGTTTTTGACTTCATATTATCATGTTTTGAAAGAGGTTATCTACTACTATGGTTGTCATTTCATCAGATTCTGCTTCTCTTCCTAGTAGTTTTGACTTTTTAAAAATTTTATGCTGTTTTTTAGTTAATAGCTGACAACTATTACATTTTTTCATGTTTGTATCTGTACCGGGGGAAATTGAGCTGCATGTGAAATGATACCCAAGGAAAGTGGCTTCACTAAATACACATAAATTTCTCTCAAACGAGAAAGATCCCTGTTAAAAGAAGTTCACGGCTGGTGGGTGGCTCCGTGGTCATCTGGAATGCAAGGTCTGTGTTTCTGCTTTTCCACCTTCAGTAAGAGTGGTGGTCATCTCCAAGTCATTGTTGCAAGATGGCTCCTGTAACTCCAGCCATCACATACATATTCCAATCGGGAAGGAGGAAAAAGAAGAAGGCAGAAAGGAATAGCTTCCAACTGAATCAGACTTCAACAGGCCTTACTCACTAACCTCTGCTCACAACATATTGTCCACCCCTAATTATAAAAGAGGATGGGAGCAACGATCTGTATTTGGATGCTTTGCTGTGACAAATTAAGTTTAGGTTTTGTTAGCAAGGGTGATGAGGGATGGGCATAGGCATTTAGGAATCTGCCACAGTGCCTTTAATCATTCCATCCTCTTATTCCTATTTAATGCTTTTGGCCTTGCCTTTGGTATCAACATCGCCTCTCGTGCTTTTGGATTTGTCTGACATATGCATACCCAACCATTTATTTTCAAGCTTCCTTTGTCACTGTATTTGAAGTGAATTTCTTTTCTTTTTTCTTTTTTTTTTCTTTTTTTTTTTTTTTTTGTCTTTTTGCCATTTTCTTGGGCCGCTCTTGTGGCATATGGAGGTTCCCAGACTAGGGGTCCAATTGGAGCTGTGGCTGCCAGCCTACACCAGAGCCACAGCAATGCGGGACCCGAGCCGCGTCTGCAACCTACACCACAACTCATGGCAACGCCAGATCCTTAACCCACTGAGCAAGGCCAGGGATCGAACCTGCAACCTCATGGTTCCTAGTTGAATTCGTTAACCACTGAGCCACGACGGGAACTCTGAAGTGAATTTCTTATACATAGTTCAATTTTGGTTTTTGAGCTCATTCTGGAAATTTGTCTTTTGAAAGGGAAATGCAACTCATTCAAATTTTTAGTGATAACTGATATATTTATTTTTATTCATTCCTTTTTATTTTTATTCCTTCTTATACTTCATTGTTGTTTCCTCCCCACCCACCTTGCTTTCCTTAGGTTTACTGACTGGATCTTTTCTTAAATGTCTTCCCCCTACCCCCTCTGTTAAGTTGAAAGTTTTCCTATGAAGTGCGTACTTCTCTTAAATAAATAAATGCTTGTTTCTGACTATGTAGCCATATCACTGTATCTCAGAGATTCATTGCGCATATGCTGAGGAGGAAATGCAATTTATTTCTTCCATAGTGAAATAAGGTCATTGGAACCATGCTCTAATTAAGGAAGTTTACTTTCCTCACTCCCTTCAATATCACATGGAGATAGCGACAAACTCCTAAGCAGAGCTGGAGATGAGCCCAGTTTCAACTGAGCACCACTCCTGTGCGCAGCACTTTCCAGATTCCTTTCAGAGTCTAACTATTGAAGCAAAACGAAAAGCTATTATCCTGGACCCTAAAAGTCCACACAGGAATGAATTATAATAAATATTCATCCTTACATTTCTCTGAATCTTCACTGAATGCAAAACAAGTTACTCTGGATGATAAAGCAAACAATGATTAACACTGCAGTTCCCTTTATGGCTTGCTATCCCCATTGCATTTGTTTTCAAAGAAGTTTTAAAACCTTCCTCCATAGAAGGCTTGAGTTCTATAAAGTTTGTGATAGTTCTGTAAGGAACTTGCCTATGAAATTTAGCTTTAGATTACTTGGTGAAATTATTAAGGCTTTTCTAAAATAACTTTTACAGTTACATGAATATATTACTTCTGAGAGGAGCCTTTTTTCTCTCATCTGGCTCCAAATTATACCTTCCACTTCATGCCACAGCAGTATACTTGTTCCCAAGAGCAATCAAGGATCCTAAAACTGGGCGAATGGTACATGTTACCATCTAGGTAGGAGTTTTACTCTTTTTTTTTTTTGCTTTTTAGGGCTGCTCTCATGGCAATGGAAGTTCCCAGGCTAGGGGTCTAATTGGAGCTACAGCTGCTGGCCTCCACCACAGCCACAGCAACACCAGATCTGAGCTGTGTCTTCGACCTACACCACAGCTCACAGCAACACTAGACCCTTAACCTACTGAGTAAGGCCAGGGATCGAACTGGCAACCTCATGGTTCCTAGTCGGATTCGTTTCCTCTGTGCCAGGAAGGGAACTCCAGTTTTGCACTTTTTAAACTTGGGAACAATGTAAAAGAAGAAATCAATTTTTTTTTTTATTTTTAGGGCCCCACCTTCAGCATATGGAAGTTCCCAGACTAGGGGTCAAATCAGACTGACCAGGCTAGGCCACAGCCACAGCAATGCCAAATCTGAGCTGCATCCAAGAGCTACACCAAGCTTGCTGCAATGCCAGATCCTTTAACTCACTGAGCGAGGCCAGGGATCGAACCTGTACCCTCCTGGATACTAGTTGTGTTCTTAACCAGCTGAGCCACAACGGGAACTCCTTCCAAAGTTTTGTTAAAGCCATACAACTTCTACCCAACTTCATCATGCTAATTTATGTCTTCTAAAAAAATTATTATTTTAGGCTCCCTATGAATATGATTTGGCTACAAATTGGTATACATGTTGATAAATCTTAAAATAGTAATTCTATACAGCCAACTATTTGTACTCTGCAAAAATTTATTCAGATATATAATCAAATATATAAGTAATCTATTACGTACAAGAAACCCCCCACCTTGAAACATTTAGGTTGTAATATTTGTTCCTGAAGCTCTTTCTCCCTTTAGTACAAGAACGGAATGGCCCGTCCCCCTCATTCTGCCACTGGTTAGTGTTAGAGCAAAGGGACAAAGGATCAGTTTTATTGTTGGAAACGCTTCCTTCCCATCATCAGTATTTTTCTGCAACATTTCAGACAAAAGGAGCAAGGCACAATGTCATAGGAAGAGAATAACTAATTCATTTAAAATCCACCACATCTTCCATTGAAATATGAAAGAGGTTGGCCTCGCTTCAGTTCTGGAGAAGTGAGACAGATTTGAGAGTGAGGAAGAATAATGACTGATAAAAATAAAATTATTTAGGAAAATATATGTAAATAAACATGCAATCATATTTGATCTTTAAAATTTACTGGCATATAATGTGAGTTTAATTTTACTGGCTACTAATGGTAACTAAACATCAGGCTTCACAAGATTGAGCATTATGTTGTAGCTGAATGATGGGTTCATAGAACGAAAGTTGGATGCATTTTTATTATTCTACCTTTGAGTACATTTTAAACTTTCTATACAAAAAAAGTTTTGAAAAGAAAATAAATTAGGGAGTTTTGGTCATGGATCAGTGGTAGTGAACCCAAATAGTATCCATGAGGATTTGGGTTCAATCTCTGGCCTCACTCAGTGGGTTAAGGATCTGGTGTTGGTGTGACCTATGGTGTAGGTCGAAGGTGTGGCTTGGATCTGGCATTGCCGTGACTGTGGTGTAGGCCAGCACCTGCAGCTCTGATTTGACCCCTAGCCTGGGAACTACCATATACTGCAGGCGCAGCCATAAAAATAAGAAAATAAAAGAAAAAGAAAAGAAATTAGATTTCAAAAAACTGTTCTAGATTGGTTAATTCTGAAAAAGAGATTCCTCTTTTTATGTCCCATAAAAAGAGCATCATAAATATTTTCCTCAATGAAGTTTAAAACTGGTCTGGATTAAGTATGCCAATGAAATGCTTCAACTCTGTATATAAGTCCTGCAGTTGATACTCTATAATTTAATCTAGGAAAAAATAGGCTTGCATAGCTTTCATGAATTAATTAAAACTAAAAATTTTCAGTGAGAGATGACAATACTTACCAGAAACAAGTCATCAGTTCTGTAGTTATTTTTACTTTCATGTTATTTGGATCCAGAGTTTAGATGGCAAATCAGAAATCTGCCCAAGTTAATCACTAGAATATACAACTTATTTTATGTCTTAGCATCTCCATTTTTTTTCTCCACTTAAGTGAGAAGAAACCCTGTGCCTAAACTTTATGTCTTCCAGAAGCATTTGAGGAAAAAACATGTTTGAAAGAAGATTTTTCTAATGTATCTTAGAGAATTCTGTTACTATAGAGAGATTGTCTCCTCTGCTAAGAACAAACAGAAAATAAAGACTATAAATAAATGAACAATTCCAGAAGCCTGTTTCATAGTGTCATCTCTGTAAAATTGCTCAGACGAGGTGCCACGTTTTTCATTTTCTTCTCAGCTGGCCTGGGCTTAGAGCAACAATCTGCCACTCGCGTGTATCAAGTATGTGCTAGAATATAGAAATATACATAATCCTTGCCTTGGGTACAATTGAGTGAGCTGAAGTAGCACAAGAAAGGCTCTGAAAACCCTAGTGGGTTATAAATGCATTGATCTCCAGGAGGCCTGTCTGATAGATGTGACCATGGCATGCTTTGTGACTTTTTGGGTGGATTTGCTTAGATATCAATCAAATTTTAAGCTACCTATGGGCGAAATGCACTGGGAGACATTTCACACAGGTTCAGGAAGACATGGAATGACTTTGCCACTCAGATAAAATTAAATCCTGAGAAATAAAACCCTTAAAGGAAGTGAATATACGGAAGAAGGGAAGACAATACCTTTATCATTAACAATCAATCAGACATTTACTAAGTGCCTGATCTGAAGATTTCTTACATTTCAGTAGCTAGGAAATCTTGGTTTACAAAAATACTTTCACGTACGTTATCTTATTTGATCCTCCCAACAAACCAGTAACATAAGCGGGACAATTTTAAGATGAGGAAATTGCATCCCAGAGGCTTATGTGCTTCCTGTAGCTCTTACTCCCAGTTGAAGGGGTCATGGGCAGAGAAACCACCCAGATCTCCCCGTGGTCACTGCCCTTTGACCACCGGTACTGCACTCCTTCATTCTGTGTTTGGTTCTGCAGAGGATTCAAAAGAAGTAAAGACATGATCCCCCCTGCCCTCAGTAAGTTTATGATCTAGCTTGGAATGCAAGTTTTGCATATGAAAATGCAAGTTTTGCATATGAAAACAATCAGAATTAAGTATTAAATTGTATGACGTGGGCTGTAAATACAGTAACACTTGGGTTCTTTCGATTGGAAAATAAGATGCAATAAATTCTACCCAAGCTCTGAAAAGTGTGTTTGTGGGTGCTCAAGAACACTGGTCAGCTGGATGTTTCTCACGTCTTCCAGCCAGGCAATCAATACTTTCCTGGAGATGGCCCAGAATTAATTCTTGACTGGGAGGAAAGCGGTACAGGAGGAAGGAGTAGACTATCTTCTCATATCTTACCATGTTCTCACAGATACAATCTCACACGGCTCTGCAGTGGAACATGGTTGTGTGTAAGAGCTGATTCTTGAACTGTGGAATTGTTACAGGCGTCTCTTGTGCCTCAACTGAGAACTGAAGGCTTGTGAAAGCTAGTTCTGCCCTGGCACATTTTTGTGAGGCCCTCTAAGGCCATCAGTGGAGGTCTCCAGCAAATTACCTCTTTGCTTCCTCCTAGTTCCCTAATTGCAAAGGGAGTAAAAGGGGAGAGTCTAACATTTTGAAGAAAACTGCCTTGAGACAGGAAAATGGGCACATTTGTTTTACACTCCGAGGGATCGTGTATTTCAAGGGTCTGTGGAGACTCTGTAGTCACTTTCATTTTCTAATGTCCTAATGTGTAAACCTAAAACTTTCCAAACCTATGTCTTTGTTAAAAGCAAAATTCTATTGGAAATGTGTCCCTTCTTTTTCACCAGAGTAAGCCTGTCCTCAGAGACAGCTGCAGGCCAGTCCCTGTCTGTGTCTTCCCCATGGAGCATATTGCCTTGGGGAGGTTCCATGGGGACTTCCAAAGCCATCCATCAGCAAGTGACTGACAGCAATCTTGGAAAAAAAAAAAATGCACATGGCCAACCAGGTTGACCAGCATTCTGGACATTCCTTGGTAGTCTTCTTCAAAAGGCTAGTTTGCTTAAGTGTCCATTGGGGTAGACCAGCATAGGGGGATCTACTGTATAACGCTGCTTGCCACTAGGAAAGTCAAAAGAGCAGTAACTTGCTGCAAAGATGTACTGAAGTCATCCTTCAAGCATCAATACATGGCCATTTGAGAGGAAGAGAGGGCAGTGGGAGGAGTCAGCTTGGAGTTGAGAATACAGCTGTAACGCATTCTCAACTCCAATGGGAGGGTGGGCTTTGGAGGCACTATCAACACTTCCAACAACATTGGTCACTTACACTGAGCACTTGAGGGCAAATGTGAACGTGCTTCTACCTGACTCCTAGGCTCAAGCACATAACTGCTACCACCAGACCACACATGTCCTCAAGATACATCCTTTGAGTTACTTTTTCAGGAGTGGCAATGGATGGATGCTGAGTCACTCAAGCTTTCATTTCCTCCAGTGGTTGTGAGCGTGGACTCTGGAACCAGTTCTGTCACGTACTGTCTGTGTGACCTTGGGCAAATTACTTAAAAATTCTCTGTGACTCCAGTTCCCCAAATATGAAATGGTAATAATTATACTAGCTACCCCATAAAGTCATTTTAAAAATTAAATGAGTTTAGAAATGTAAAGAGCTTAGAACACTGCCTGGCTTATATTATGTACTGTATGAGTGTTAGCTATTGTCATTCATTCACTTATTCATCCAATATTCATTTAAAATCTCTGCTCTGGACACTCCTAGGTGTTAAGAAGTAAAGACAAATAAGACACAGTGTGCCCTCAATGGGCTTCTATTCTATAGTATAGGCTTGTGTTTTATTTCTCTCTTTTTGCCTAGCATAAGAGTTGTGAGACACTCAATATGTTTTTGAATGTATGATTGGATTGGGGAAATAGGCAAATACACTGATAATTTCAGTTATATGACTATATTTAAGTGTCTGGCACATAGTAAGTACCTGGTACCACATAAGCATTATTAACTATTTTAATTATTAATTTTGTAGAATAAATGCTGAGACTGAGTGTGCAGACAGGAGGCTGAGGGTGAGGAGGTGGAGGTGCACTCAGGGAAGTCTTCCAAGAGGCAGTATCATTGAGCTGAGTTTTGATCAGCGAGTGGGCGTTAGCCAGTAAGAGAAGAGGGCTAAGTGTGTTCCAGGCAGAAGGAACATTGTGTGCAGAGCTAGAGAGGCGTGAAATAGCACAATACATTCAGGGAGCTCCGAGTAGGCAAGTACGACTGGAGCCCCATCCTCGTTGTGACATACAGGGTGCATTTGTTAAACGAATATTAGAGGCTGGGAAGTGAAACAAAACAAATGAGACATCGAATGTGTCACTCTGGCCTTCAACATTAACTAAGTAACCAGTTATGGACTAAGTGGCTCGGGAATGTTAAATTGTTTGGTATAATACTTGCCCTGGTACAAATGCTGTTAGTCTATAAAGCATTGCTTTAGAGTCAGCCCCTTCTTGTCTTCTGATAGAGGAGTCAAGTCACTTAATTTGTCCGTTTTTTCAAAGTAATTGAGACAAAATAAAGTTGAGGGGATCATGGTATAGATGAATTTGTATTTTTTTTTTTGGTCTTTTTGTCTTTTCTAGGGCCGCACTCGTGGCATATGGAGGTTCCCAGACTAGGGGTCGGAGCTGTAGCCACCAGCCTACGCCAGAGCCAGAGCAACGCCAGACCCAAGCCGTGTCTGCGACCTACACCACAGATCACAGCAACTCTGGATCCTGAACCCACTGACGAGGCCAGGGATCAAACCTGCAACCTCATGGGTCCTAGTTGGATTCGTTAACCACTGAGCCATGACGGAAACTCCAAGGTGAAGATGTTTTTGCACAGGCACATAGATTGCTCTAGATCGGGGGTAGCAAACTGTGGCCTAAGGGCCAAATCCTATCCACCACCTGTTTGGATAATTAAGCTTTTTGGAACACTGCCCTTCCCATTTGTTAACATGTAGTCCAGAACTGCTCCAGCACTACAGAGGCAGAGTTGAGTAGTCATGACAGAGATTGTATGGCTTGCAAAGTCTAAGATATTTACTAGCTGGCTCTTTACAGAAAATGTTTGCCAACCCTGCTCTAGAGTCATCTCTTCTAATCTTGATAAGTAAAATCCACCTAAATATTTAAAACAGGGATTGATTTGGATTTAGAACCAACATGGCAAACAATAGGTTGTTAAATTTTTTAAATTTACTACCAAGGAGAGAGACGATTGCAAATATTTTAGCCATAAAATAAACATGAATAAATGAATGAATATAGATTCTGTGGGCTGGTCTTCAAATTTGACTCTGAACTTCCTGGCAATCAGGAAAAAAAAAGATTGGTTATATGTATTAGTTACTTATTGCTTCATAACTATACATTTGTGGCTTAAAATAGCCACCATTTAGTATTTTTCATGAGACTATAAATTGGCTGAATGGCTCTGATAATCTCACCTGAGTCCAGCTGATCTTGGTGGGCTTGCTAATTCATTTGTGGTCAGCTGGTGTGTTAGCTCTGGGCTGGTTGGTCTGGGATAGCTTCAGCTAAGACAGCTCCTCTCCGCCCCCAATAGGATCTCTCGTCCTCCAGCAGGCTAGCCAGAGCTTGTTCACTAAGCAAAGGCAGTTTCCAAGAAAGAAAGTGGAAGTGCACACTTGAGGTTTAGGCTTGGAACTCACACACTGTAACTTGCATTGCATTCCAGTGGCTAAGGCCAGTCAAACGGCCAGCCTAGATTCAAGGTGTAGTGAAAGACTCTAAGTCTTAAAGGGAGGAGCTGCAAAGTCACATTGCAAGGGTAGGGAAAGAGGAGGGAGAGAACAGGGGCTACGATTGAAATCAATCAGCATCTAAACCTGCATGTATTCCAACCATAAATTTTTTAAAAAAGTCATCTCTGTGGTCTAAAGTGGAAAGGAGTATTCATCATACGTCTTTTCAGCCCCACCTACAGATATGAATCATCATTGTCTTCAGCTAAGAGGACCAATATCTTCTTGCTAATGACAGATGCAGAGGAGTAGAAAGAAGCCTGTCAGAAAGAGGCTTCCTATGAGGCCCAGTCCCCCATTAAAATATCATCTTGATGAATTTCACCAGGGAATCAGACTCAGTCATAATGGGTTGAGGGGATAAGGAAGATTGTTATCACAGAAGTAACCAAGGGCTAAACCAAACCTTAGCCTTTGGGATTACGGACCTGCAATATTCTTGCTGACCATTCCCACTCCCCCCCACATATCAAGTGGGGTTAAAATTGGTCACTGTATTCAAAGGCAACATTGCTCTCTGTGGATATGGATGTGATTGAAAACATGGCATCAATAGTCTTTTAAAAACTCCCTAGCTGTGATGATTTTTGAAAAGTTATTGCTGGAATATCTTCATTATTACCAAACACCGTAATACATAGTATTAAGTATAAAGAACAACGACGATGTCAGAAATCCTCCTTAACTGTGCTCTGCCTGGTACCCGGGGCTACCAGTAAGAAGAAAACATAGGTAGCCCTTGCTCCTTAGAGTCTGTTCAGATACTATTTATAATCTCCCAAAACTCAAAAAAAAAAAAAGAGGCAAAACATTATAAATAAAAGCAAAACTCCCAACATTTCAAACAAAGCCACACAACCTAGGTTTGAGAACATTCTCTGGCTGAGAGCCAGCCAGGGTGCTCGGCCTTTTTCTCAAGAGGTTGACACATTCATACGTGGCCTTCCAGGAGCTGCCACCCTCAGACTTCTGTTGCAGCAGCAGTAGTACATGGGGAGGAATATGACAGAATTTAGGAAACTATTAGATGCCTGTTGACTCAGACATCAGGACCAGCTGTGAAGGGAAATCTATTTCAATTGGATACGGTGAAAAAGAACCGAGCTGTTGACATTATTGAAGAGGTGGGGACAAAACTTCCAGGATGTTTGAAGATGACCAGTCTCTGGGAGGCTTGGGGGGATGGGGAGGAGGTAAAGCTGTCTCAGGAAGGCCAAATGAAGCTTTCAAATGTGGTGTGGAGAAAATCAGAAGTTAACCTTGGGCAGGTCACCGGAAGGTGAAGTGATATATAAAGTACCTGGTGGGGTACTTAGAAGATCTCAGCAAACGTTGGTTCTTTCCCTTTGTAGCTCCCACCTACCTTCGAGATCTCTTAAAAAAAAAAGACCTGCCAGGCAGCTGCGATTGGAAAGATGTCAAATAGGATGAGCTGCTGAAAGGTGGTTAACAATCAACAAAATTAGGTGGATGGAGCAGGGCATGTCACCTCTCCTACCCCTCTCCTCGTCACGGCTTGGAGGCAATGTGAAGACATTTCTTCCTTCCTGCAGAGGAAGTGTGTGTGTTCTCTCAGACCTACCTTGGCATTCCTTGATGTCTTAGAGAAGCAGATGACCCCGGCTGAGCAAGACAGTCAGCAGAACAGCAGCCCTTGATGCTGCAATTGGAAATTTCCATTCTTGCTTGTAGCTCTGAAAAAAAAAAAAAAAAAATCTAAAGAGCCCAGTAGCTGGGAAATTTCCACAATGGAAAATTTTAACATATTCTTTAGCTCTAAACTATGCAGGTTTATAGAGACAATTTTTTTCTTTTGGTAATTTCCTTCTTTAACAATAATTTATGAACATGGTAACACTACAGCTATGGGAATAAGGAGGGCAAGATGACTTGGAGGGGAATGGGTATGGTTTGGCTAGTGGGAGGCTGTGCTAAGATACACATTTGACCACCTGAACCAGAGAAATGCAGATCACTCCAAGACCCGTGGTTGGGAACTCATCCAAAATAGAGATAATTTACCCAGGAGCACTGCAGAGAAATCTGTTTGGAAACTGGAAGTGGAAAGTGAAAGGATACCACTTTGGAACAGGAGATGGTGTGTGTTCTGTTGCTGAAAAACGCAATCCCAGACAGATCTTTTCCACCACTGCTCCTTAAACCTAAATGCGCATTTGAATCACCTGGGAATCTTGCTAAGCTGTAGATTCTGATTCAGTAGGTATGGGATGTGGCCTTAGACTCTGTGGTTCTAACTGGTTCCCAGCTGATGCTGGTGCTGCCCTTCAGTGGTGCCCTTCTGAGGACCACTCTGAATAGCCAGGCCATAGACAACAGGTCTTCATCAGTGTGAGCCCAGCAAAACACAGTCAAAGGGCAGCTGGAAGTGAGCTCCCTTGGGGTTGTTTTCTCAGATTACAATGCTACGGTCTAAGAGAAGAACTGAATGTCCTTTGGAAAGATGCTTTATGCAAGTCTGAATAAAGGGGATCTTTTGAAATGCAGGGATGCAAATAGTTCCCAGAAATCTGCTTACTCCAGCAGATTCAAGTTGGTGGTTTCTAAAACTCAATACTTTTCCAGAGAAAACCCTAGAACAAGCTGGCGAAGATTCCTGAGTGATTCTCCAGCATCATGGCATGTAGAGAGGAAACACTGATGACCTAGCTCCAATTACTGAGGGAATACTGTTGGCCAGAAGGGTATAATGGGGAAAAGGGAGCTGGAAAATAAATTACATCCATCCCAGCCAGAGTCACTGTCTCACTTTTATTGAAATAAAATAAAATGGGAATAGGAAAATTTTCCTTTTTCTTAACAGCTCTCTCACCTTTGTACTACCTGTTTTTCAGAAAGAGTCAGAGAAAGAGCAAGAGAGAGAGTGAGAGAGAGAGATCAAAATTTGTATCATCTTTATTCCATGGTGTTACCTCCACTTGAGCTGTAATTTATCTGCTATGTGCATCTTTAAAGCAACATTTGTCCTATTTTTCATTTTCCATTCAATTGAGTTTTGGATGGTTATTACTACTTACTTTTCAAATTAAGGTACACAGGAGCATATGGGGGGAAAAAAGGAAGATTACCGTGATGAAAATGTAGTGTTGAAATCAGAGTGTAATAAGCATGAAATGAATTTGATAATAAAATAAAAAGTATTAAAATATATATTAAAAGTAAATACCTATGCTAGTATCCTAATATCTACATAATATTTAGAAATTCTAAATGGCCTACAGGATTATTTAGAGATTTGGAACTTAAAATTTCTAGATTTTCAAAAATGGCACAGTGATTTGGCATTGAAATAGACACCCTGATTATTAAGTAAAAGAGATCAGTTTTTGTTTTCTTCTTATCGTACGTTTCAGTGAGCAATTATTCACCATAGAGCTATCTTACAAACCTACAGCCAATCAAAAGAATGTGCTTGATCCACCTAACGTCACATCTACTTAATAATAAACACAATATTATAATAAAAATTAACATGATGGAATGCCTACAACAAATGAGGCATTTGATCATCACAATGAGCTTGTAAGGTGGGTACCATTACTATATAGAAGAAAAAGTGGGATTTAGAGAGCTTAAATAAATTGCTTGGGATCTGTGCATTATAGCCAAGAAGGAATAACCATCTCTGGCCAGCCCCACTGACTCTAGCGCCTTTTCCAAATGCCACAGCTACATCTCAACTTCATTTCCCTTATCACAGACAGATGGATAGATGCTCCTTCTCAAGTTTAACAACTTCACAGAGCTTGATTCAAATACTGAATGTGTTGTTAGTTGCTTACAGCTGCTATTTCTCTAGCAGTGCTGTGAGTCCAGGCAAACTCTTTTGAAAAGCTCATTAAAACTGCTAAAATAAAGTCCTAGAAGCAGGTGCATTCATTAGCTGAAATGCAGACGATTATGTTAATATCACATTCAGGTGACAAATTTAAAGCCATCAAAATCATGGAGGATAAAAGGATTTTTAAAGCTAAAGTTAACTTCTTCCTTTGTAGGGCTCTCTGCTCTATAAGCATGTGATTGTCTTTGCAGCTGTCAACATGGCAACCTCCAATGTTACCTCATAAAAACAAAGCCATTTTTGCAGTATCATATTTCCTTTACAATTTCTTGGGTCTCTATTCAGGAAAAGAAAGGTAAGGAATTGCCTATAACCCTAGTGCTATTCTCTAAATAGGAAATCTGGCACCTCATCTACAATCTATTGTCAGGTTGAGCCCGAGGGTAGAGGAGACATGCTCATGAAGATGGTTAAAATAGGTGGACAGTGATTTCAGGTTAGAATCAGATGGACCAACAGCTCTTTCACTTTGCCTTTTCTTTTTTTCTTAAAGAAATATTGAGCCTCAGAGATCCCGTTACAGCACAGTGGGTTAAGGATCTGGAATTGCCACAGCTGTGGTGTAGATTGCAGCTGCACTCAGATTTGGTCCCTGGACCTGGATTTCCATATGCCATGGATGCAGCCAAAAAAAAAAAAAAAAAAAGAAAAGAAAAGGAAATATTGAGCCTCAAATATGTATGTGACCGTACATATGTATTTAGGAGGCTATACATCAGAATGTTAATAGCTATGCCAGGATGACTTTGATTTTCTTTTTTTGTGTATTTTGGTAGTTCTCAAATCTTCTACAACGAATATGTATTACTCTGTAGATTTAAAAAATTATTGCTGCAAGGTGGCCAAGAAAAGAAAAAAATATTAAAAATTATTATGGAACAATTAGCCTCTCCACTTTCAGTTGTTTTTTTACCTATAAAATTGAGTTCCTTTTTAATTGCCTAAAACATGGGAGCTGGATGAGAAGTTTTCCCAATATCCTTTCTTTTCAAATCTAGGATGTCTGTGGAAATGCCGAGTCCTCCTTTCAGAAGAAAATATAAGAAAAAGAGGGATAGTATACAGCCACTTACAAAAAAATTATAAACATGCTTAAAGATTGTCATATCATTCTTCAAAACTTTGATCAAATGGGGATTCATCAGAATGAATGAACCTGCCACTTGCAAAGGGAAAAAGATGGCAACCTTTTTAGGCCAAATTTACTTTATTTAAAATATTTTGGTTGTGTACTCTGGAAAGGATAAAGTTTGCAAGCTAAAACTTGACACATTCTTTTTTTTTTTCCAAATAGTGTGCTACAATGACTTATTACTGATTGCAAAATATAAATAATGCAGTTGCTATGGAATTGAACCTGTCTACTTATGAGGCATGTTTACACTGTGTGTGTGTGTAAAGAGCTTAAATTAATAAGCTGAAGGACTCCTTGTACAGTGCAACAGTCCTGTTTTTGCCTTCCTTCCTCTTCAACTCTTCTTCTATCTCACCCTGTACATTACTACTTTCTTTTTACCTTAAATAGTTTAATAGACAATTGACCTCATTTAAAATAAAAAGCAATATAGAAAGCAGGAAAAAAAAACTCCGTGGGATGGGGTTGCCTAAGCATATACTTCTACACACATGTAAGCATACTCAATACCTATAGATGTAACTGAATCTCTGCTCAAATCTGCCCTAAATCTCATTAGTTGGGACTTTGACTGCTGGACAGCTCCAAGTCTCCTAGGACTATTTTCCCCCACCCATTCCATCTCCTGTTTAATTCTCAGAGCTGTAACCCTCATAGAAGTTGCAGGGAGGTTCAAGACAAAGCAAGGATGGTAGCCAGAAGAAACTCCTACCCTTTCAATATGGTGCGTCACCCCCAGAAGATTAGAGGGTGAACTTCAGAACACAGAACTTGAAGACGAAAGCAACTTTAGGAGTTCCTGTCATGGTGCAGTGGAAACTAATCTGACTAGGAACCATGAGGTTGTGGGTTCGATCCCTGGCCTCAATCAGTGGGTTAAGGATCTGGCATTGCTATAAGCTGTGGTATAGGTTGCAGATACAGCTCGGATCTGATGTTGCTGTGGCTGTTGAGTAGGCCAGCAGCTGAAGCTCCAATTAGACCCCCAGCCTAGGACCCTCCATATGCCATGGTACAGCCCTAAAAAAAAAGCAAAAAGAAAAAAAAAAGTAACTCAAGAGGTCACATTAGTCAAGTTTTCTTTATATGTATGTATCTCTTCTAGAGCATACCTGATAGTCATTCAGCCTGACCTTGAAATTTTCCAATGACAAAAACTGTCCTACTGTTTTTCATTTTTATACCGATATATGAGAGTTTAGAGCACAGAAAGTATTACAACCAAAAGGCCAAAAAGGAAAAACAAAAAGAATTATTCCTAATCTTGCCACCCTTTAAAATATCAACTATTTTTTAATTTGTTACTGATCCAGTCTCAAACAAATATAACCCTTTAGGGTCCATGAGGAATGTCAAGAGGGTGAACAATTTGGCTTAAAGATATTTTGGAGATTTTATTGGTCCATAGTATCAATCACACCATAAGAGTCACACCTTGAAAAGGAAAATTATGTAAAGAATTTATAAGCCTCGGTACCACAGTATTTCCTAAATCATCCCCTTTTGTCACTCTGACACCCATACAACAAAATTTTTCCAAGATTATCATTTCCAAGGATCTTTCCAACATTTACAAATACAATCTAAGTTAAGCAATGTGCTCCCAAGTTGCCTAAATTGTACATATGATGGTATTCTTTTCAAAAGAAATTGTAGAGTTGGTGGTATTCTGAAACAACTAGGAATGGCAACATAAAGAACAAAAATAGGGATGGGAGGGGGAGGGAGTGGGAGGGATCGGGAGCTTGGGCTTATCAGACACAACTTAGAATAGATTTACAAGGAGATCCCGCTGAATAGCATTGAGAACTATGTCTAGATACTCATGTTGCAACAGAAGAAATGGTGGGGGAAAAACTGTAATTGTAATGTATACATGTAAGGATAACCTGACCCCCTTGCTGTACAGTGGGAAAATAAAATTAAAAAAAAAAAAAAAAAAAAAAAAAAAAAAAAAAGAACAAAAATAACAAAAGAAAATCCTTCAAAGATACTGTGCCCTGCAGAAACAGTTAGATATCCTGACTTTTCACATTGGCCGTATGGGAGATTCTTTTAAGATGAACTGTAATGGTGAAATGGGTGTTGATTTGGGGGGAAGCAAATTTAGAAAATCAATTAGCTAATAAGATAGAAGACTATGTACTACAATTTTGGCTAAGAAAATAGAATGGAAAGATTTACTTTAATGGTTATCATTTTAAAAACATTTTTATTAAAATATAGTTGATTTATACTGTTCCTTCAATTTCTGCTGTACAGCAAAGTGACCCAGTCATACATATACGTACATTCTTTTTCTTCATACTATCTTCCATCCTGTTCTACCCCCAAGAGATTGGACATAGTTCCCTGTGCTGTACAGTAGCACCCCATTGCTTACCCTTTCTAAATGTAATAGTTTGCACCTACCAATCCCAAACTCCCTGCCCATCCCACTCCCTCTCCCCTCCCCCCGTGGTAACCACAAGTCTCTCCATGTCCATGATCTGTTTCTGTTTTGTAAATGGGATCATTTGTGCCTATTTTAGATTCCACATTTAAATGATATCATATGGTATTTGTCTTTCTCTTTCGGACATACTTCACTTAGTATGAGAACCTCTAGTCACATCCATGTTGCTGCAAATGGCATTATTCCATTCTTTTTTTATAGCTGAGTAGTATTCCATTGTACATATGTACCATATCTTCTTAATCCATTCATCCATTGGTGGACATTTGGGTTGTTTCCATGTTTTGGCTATTGTGAAGAGTGCTGCAATGAATATAGGGGTGCATTATCTTTTTGAATGAAAGTTTTGTTCAGATACATGCCTAGGAGTTGGATTGTTGGATCATATGGTAGGTCTATATTTAGTTTTCTGAGGTATCTCATTACTGTTTTCCACAGTGGTTGTACCAATTTACATTCCCACCAACAGTGAAGGAGGGTTCCCTTTTCTCCACACCCTCTCCAGCATAGATGTTATGGGAATATATATATATTTTTTTGGCCTTTGGAATATTATTTCAGATGAGGGAATAAGAGATAGCTTAGAATTTTAAAAAGCAACTTGCAGTCAGGCAGCTAAACATGGTCTTATTGAGGATGATCTAAAGAGACCCAAAACCTGACATTTAAAAATGTCTAGTTCATCTGAAAAGTGATGAGAGGAAGTGATGACTTATCAGTCCAAAATCAGTTATAAAAATGTGAGTTCAATAGAAATTAGCAGTTGCTTTTATTTCTTCTATATAATGGTGATCTGACCCTCAATCTAGCTGCATCTAAAACATTACTACAGGAGTTCCTGTCATGGCACAGCGGAAATGAACCCGGCTAGTAACCATGAGTTTGTGGGTTTGATCCCTGGCCTCGCTCAGTGGGTTGAGGATCTGGCATTGCTGTGAGCTGTGGTGTGGGTCATGGACACAGCTCAGATCTGGCATTGCTGTGCTGTGGCATGGAGCCCTAGCCTGGGAGCCTCCATGGGCCATGGAAATAAATAAATAAATAAATAAATAAATAAATAAATAAATAAATAAAACATTATTACAATAGGATGTGTTTCCATATTGCTTTCAGTTTACAAAGCAGCACTACTGACTCTCATGACCATATAAAATAATCATGGTTCATACTACACTGTACATATTAGTTTGGCAATCCCCATTGTTTATGGTGAAGTGTCCATTCTGCTTAATTGAACATCTATTTTGATTGCCCAGTGCTGGTGTTCTACCAGTTACTAAATATTTTGAACATCTCCTTGGGAATGGGAAGTGCTAGGCAAACCTAAAATCTTGTCTAGCACTTTACAATTTGAAAAACATATCTATTATTTCTCATTGGATGCCTACATTCTCACCATTCTTTCTCTTGCAGCTAATACTCCAGCAAAACTGTCTACATGTGGTTCTCTGAATACACAACTTTGTGCCAATTCATGTTTCCATATCTTGGAAATATATTTTTCATTCCCATGAGAATAGCTTTCCATGGGGAAAGGATGAGGGAAAGGAAAGGCAGATGCATGGCACCTTGGTCTTCCCAGGTGAGGGGCCAGTCACTTTGCCCTTACTCTTTGCTGAGGTGAAGTATCAGGTCAGAAAGCCTGTAGCAGAAGCTCAACCCAGCAGGATGCCAGGATTTAGGGAAATCACATTATTCCTGACACAGGAGACTCTGCCTGCTCTTCTGGATGAGTTCGTTCTCATCAGTAAAGGCAAATGCACATACATACTCTTTAATCCAAACCTACCACTTCAATAATCACCTCAGAATATTATTCTTTTTTTAAAGTACAATTGATAAACAATATTATATTAGTTTCAGGTGTACAACATAGTGGTTCAACATTTATAAACATTACGAATGGATTACCATAAGTCTAGTAACTATCTGTTAACATGCAAAATTATTACAATATTATTGACTACATTACCTATGCTGTACATTACATCTCTGTGACTCATTTATTTTATAACTGGAGGTCTGTACCTCTTAATCCCCTTCACCTTTTTCACCCAACCACCTACCTGCCTCGCCTCTGACAACCACTAGTTTGTTCTCTGTAGCTATGAGTCTATTTCTGTTTTGTTTTGTTTGTTCAATTATATTTTTGTTTTGTTTCACTTATAAGTGACATCAATCAGTATTTGTCTTTCTCTGTTTGACTTATTTTACTCAGTACAATACTCTCTAGATCTGCCCAAGTTGCTGCAAATGTCAAGATTTCATTTTTTTTCAAATGGCTGCATAATATATATAGTCTGGATATAACTGGATAATAGTCATATATATACATAGATGAATGAATAAAGATGTGGATGGATGTGTGTGTGCACACCTTCTTTATCCATTCACCTATCAACAGGCACTTAGTTTGCTTCCATATCTTGGCTATTGTAAGCAATGTTGCAATAAACATAGGGGTGCATATATCTTGGTTTTTAAAAAATCCATTCAGCCATGCTGTGTCTTTCAATTGGAGCATTTAGTGCATTTACACCTAAAGTAATTATTGGTAGGTATGTACTTATTGCCATTCTGTTGTTATCTGATCATTTTGTAGCTCTTCTCTCTTCTCCTCTTGTTCTCTTTCCTTGGGATTTTATGATTTTCTTTAGTTTAATGTTTGTATTTACTTATCTGTGTGTGTCTGTTACAGATTTTTGGTTTATAATTACCATGACATTCATATATACCAACCTATGTATATAGCAATCCATTTTAAGCTGTTGGTCGCTTAAGTTCAAGCACATTCTAAAGCCATTATGTTTTAAACCTCCTCCTCCCTTTCCTGTTTTAACGATATATCTTACACCTTTTTATTTTGTGTATAACTTAATTTTTTTTAGATGTAGAAGATTTTGCTAATTTTGTCTTTTAAGCTTCATACTAAGCTTTTTAAGTAGTTGATCCCCTGTCTTTACTCTGTTTGCTTTTACTCATGATTTTTTTTTTCTTTCATAATTTTTTTGTTTCTAGTTATGGTTTTTTTCTGTTTAAATTCCCTTTTCTTTTAGGCCAGTTTAGTAGTGATGGACTCCTTTAGCTTTTGCTGGTCTGGGAAAATTTTATTTCCCCTTTAATTCTGAATGATAACTTCGCTGGGTAGAGTACTCTTGGCTGTAATTATTTTCCTTTCAGCACTTTGAATATATAGTGCTATTCAATTCCTCTGGCCTATAAAACTTCTACTAAAAAATCAGCTGATACATGTAACTCATTTTTCTCCTGCTGCTTTTAAGATTCCCTCTTTAATTTTTGACATTCTAATTATAATATGTCTTGGTGTTGAGTCTCTGGGTTCACCTTAAGACTTGCTCTGCTTCCTGAACTTGGATGTCTGTTTCCTTCACCAGATTAGGGAAGTTTTAGCCATTATTTTCTCCAATAGGCTTTCTGCCCCTTTCTTTCTTATTTATCCTTCTAGGCCCCTTTTAATATGAATATCCATATACTGGATTTTGGTCCCTTAAACTATCCTCATTTTTAAAAATTCTTTTTGCTGTTTCAATTGGGTGACTTCCACTACGATGTCTCCTAGATCACTGATCCATTCTTCTGCATCCTCTAATCTGCTATTGATTCCTTCTAGTGTATTTTCATTTCAGTTATTGTATTCTCCAGTTCTGATTAGTTCTTTTTATATTTTCTATCTCTTTGTTGAAGTTTTCACTGAGTTCATTCATTCTTCTCCCAAGTTTGGGAAGGATCTTTTTTTTTTTTTGCTATTTCTTGGGCCACTCCCGAGGCATATGGAGGTTCCCAGGCTAGGGGTTGAATCGGAGCTGCAGCCACCAGCCTACGCCAGAGCCACAGCAATGCTGGATCCGAGCCGCGTCTACAACCTACACCACAGCTCACAGCAACGCCGGATCCTTAACCCACTGAGCAAGGGCAGGGATCGAACCCGCAACCTCATGGTTCCTAGTCGGATTCGTTAACCACTGCGCCACAACGAGAACTCTGGAAGGATCTTTATGACTGTTCCTTTGAACACTTCATCTGGTAAATTGCTTATTTCATTTCTGTTTGTTTTTTGTTTTTGTCTTTTTAGGGTCACACCTGTGGCACATGGAGGTTCCCAGGTTATGGGTCTAATTGGAGCTGTAGCTGCTGGCCTACGCCAAAGCCACAGCAACGCCAGATCTAAGCCGCAGTTTATTTCTTTTTTTGAGGTTTTGTCTGGTTCTTTTGTTTGGAAGGCATTCCTTTTTCTCCTCATTTTTCCTAACTCTCTGTGTTTGTTTCTATGTATTAGGTAGATCAGCTATATCTCCTGGTCTTGAAAGAGTGGCCTTATGTAGAAGGTGTCCTGGGCGGGGGGGCCTCAGTGTTGCAATTTCACCCTGGTCACTAGCACTAGGTTCTCAAAGGGAATCCCCTATGAGGGCAGTGTGCGCCCTCCTGCTGTGATTGGGCCCTGACTGTTGTGTGTGCATTGGTGGTGGGAAAGGCCAGCCCCCCAAGGCAGACAGGGTAAGTGGGATATGTCTTCAGGGGAATGCCAGGGTGGGGTGCATGGTGTTAGCTGGGCTGAAGGGGAATGATAAAAACGGCATTCCCCTGTGCTGGGCCAGCTAAATGGAAGAAGAGTGGGGAAAAAAGGGGGGTGCCCACTAGCATTTCTGTCCCCAGGGGAAGTTCCACCAGATCCCTGCCCCTTTGACACATGCTCTAAAATTAGGCAGTGACTCTCCCTCTTATATGACCCAAGTGCTTATCAAGTTGCTGCCTCTGTACTGGTTCTAGAGTGAATGAATTTGTCTATGAGCCCTTCAAGTTTCCCACAGCCCTCTGGCTCTCCCAGATGTATGTCCCACTGGTTTTCAAAGACTGATGTTGTAGGGCTCATTTTCCTGGTGCAGGTTCCCATGCTGGGGAGCTCCACATGGGGCTTGGCTCCCTCCCTCCTCAGGGAAGAAGCTCTCTGACTGTGATGTCCCTACTGACTGCAGGTCCCCACACTGCCAGTGCGGGTTCTGATTAGACTGCATCTCTGCCCCTCCTGCCCATCTCAATGTGGCCTTTTCTTTATATCCTAGTTGTAGAAAATCTGTTCTGCTAGTTTTCCGGTCTATACGTAGTTGTCATTTTGGTGTGTCTGAGAGAGGGGATGAGCTCAGTATCTTCCTACTCTGATATCTTGATCTTGAACCCTTCTAGGAATATTATTCTTGCTTAGCCAAACCTACTTCCCCCGTGGGAAAAATAAAGGAGGAATGGATTTCCATTATAAAAAAAAATATTCAATAATAGGGAGGCCTTTATATATCACATCAAGGCCCATTTTTACTGGTTATGCCTCTTTTGCTGAGCATACTAAATATTTCCTTGATCCTAGGTTTATTCTTTTACTTCTCTAATCTTTGAGGTTTAGAAAAAAATGTCACTTTTAACTTCATTCATTAATCAGTGGACTTATCCCATAAGATTCCTTTTCTTGCAAAGGTTAAATAATTTTTATTTAATTGTTTCTTTATGAAAAGGAAAGAGTAAAATCCTCCCTCCTCTACTCCTAAATATACCTCATTAAACTCATGTTCAGGCAAACACTTAGCTGGAATTTTTTTCAAACTCAACTGAAATTTTGCTCTTTATGTTGCAAAAATTGGGGACATTGTGGTCTCCATTATCTGTGTTAAAGTCAGGGAACACTGATACTGATTATCCAAATGGCAGATTATCCTAGTTATTTCTATTTAAAATTTTTATGTTAGTGCTCCCCTCCTACTTAAATTTGACTAATGCTGATACAAAATTAGATGCCATTTCCTGACTTACTCATCAACTTACACTGAGAAAATGCAGGTCAAATAGGTGGAAGAGGAAAGCCAATATATTTCCTTGGTAACCACATATCAAAATTAAAGGTAATTGCTTAATCAAAAGTACAGATTTTTTAGGTAATAAAAGCACTGTTTACCTGATAAACACTAGATATAAGACCACCTGATTCACTTTCCAGAAAAAAAAATTGTCAATAATTTTAGTAAATTAAAATTTTTTTTACTGACATGATCTAATTTAAAGATATAATTTCATTTTATTTGATCATTAATTTAGATTGGCACTTCACTGTTCTCTTACTATTGATACTTGTGCAAATCAAGCAATAGGCTCATAGTCCATGCCTATGCTCCTTGTTTTTACTTTTATGGTATATCAAGAGCAAGAGTCACAGTCCATGCAAAAGAGTTAAGGCCATACTTCAAAATACTTCTTCCTCCTTCTCTAAATTCATTAAGTGGCCGCTTCAATGTTTTGATGTTTAAAATTTCATAGTTCACTAATATTCGCTAATTAGGCCCATTAGAGAAAGGACAAGTTTGAATTAGCAAAAAATTTCAATGTTGTATTGTAAGAATATATAGTTTTATCTTTTTGTGGTACAATATGCCACTCAAGCCATCTGTAGTGAAGTATTTCCAAGAAGAAAAGCTACTGCTAGGACCACTTTGATAATAAGATTCCTCAATATTGTGCACTTGAGGCTTTAAGCAAATGAGTTGCTAGGTTGTCTGAATATGTTCAGTTCACATTCACTGAGCAGTTACTATATGCTTGGCATCATGCTAGAAAAATTTTGTCCTCTTGAGTTAACAATTCACTTTAAGTTATCATTTATCTTGCCTAGTGACACTTTATCTCATGCCTTATTCACCACCTATCCAAATTTACTCATTCATTCAAAAGACATTTAGCAGTTATAATGGGTTAGGCACAGGCACAGATTCAAAATGACTGGGGTCATAGGGTGAAAGTCATTTGCCATGTGGTCCAACACGAATAATCATGAATCAGTCAATTGATCAGCCCGATGTCCTAGGTAATAGAGCTAGTTCCAAGTTTCTCAGGCTTGGCATTGTCAGCATTTTTTTTTTTTTTTTTTTTTTTTTTTTTTGCCATTTCTTGGGCCGCTCCCACGGCATATGGAGGTTCCCAGGCTAGGGGTCTAATCGGAGCTGCAGCCACCGGCCTACGCCAGAGCCACATCAACGCGGGATCCGAGCAGTGTCTGCAACCTACACCACAGCTCACGGCAACGCCGGATCCTTAACCCACTGAGCAAGGGCAGGGACCCAACCCGCAACCTCATGGTTCCTAGTCGGATTCGTTAACCACTGCGCCACGACGGGAACTCGCAGAATTTGGGATCATATAATTCTTATTGTGTGGAACTGTCCTGTGCAAGGTAGGATGTTTAGCAGCATCCCTTGCCTCTTTCCCTTAGATGTCAGAAGGACCTCTACTAGTTCTGATCATCAAAAATGTCTCCGGACATTGCCAAATGTCTCAGGGACAGGGGCGGTGGGAGAGGCAAAACTGTCCCTGGTTTAGAACTACCAGGCTAATATGTACATAATACCTTCTTTACTAGATTATAAAGACCTTGAGAGCAGAGATCGTCTGATTCATCACTCTACCACCTTCTCCCCACCAGCTAAATTTAGTTTCTGGCACAGAAATGCTTCTTGATGAATGTTCTGAAAAGAACAAAACATCTCCGGAGTACCTATATTGTCATCAGCTGTGCACAAAGCACTTTGGTAAACCCAGATGATGAATAGGTAACCAGGGAAAATTGTCCAATGAATTTTTATGATTTGAATAATCACTCCCTATTCATACCATATACCCATTTTGGTGCCAAATGTCTACATTTGTATAGGGCTTTACTGTGTATGAAAACCCTATACAATGGCATTTGATCCAGATACAAAGATAAGCACCTCTGTTTATTATTTAAGTTCCCAAGTCCCAGAGCCATATTCTCAGGCAGGAGTGGGAGATGTTTTAATTTCAGTGGTATTGCCTTTGGTTATTAAAAAACAACAACAAAAACAACTCATTGTAAGACTGGCCTAATTTCCGGCATTGCTGTGAGCTGTGGTATAGGCCAGCAGTTGTGGCTCCAACTGGACCCCTAGCCTGAGAACTTCCATATGCCGCAGGTGTGGCCCTAAAAAACAATAAATAAATAAATACTGATCTAATTGGAGTTCCCATCATGACTCAGCAGAACCAAATATGACTAGTATCCATGAGGATGCAGGTTTGATCCCTGGCCTCAGTGGGGTCAAGGATCCAGTGTTGCTGTGAGCTGTGTCATAGGTTGCAGATGCAGTTTGGATATGGCGTTGTTGTGACTGTGGCTCTGATTCAACCCCTAGCCTGGGAACTTCCATATGCTGCGGGTTTGGCCCTAAAAAGACCAAAACAAAAAAAAAAGATTGGTCTAATAATGTTAAATTTAAAGTTTAGGGTTTTTTTGGGGGGGGGGGAGTTGGCTAAGTTAGGTAGAAGTAGAACATCTCAAAGGCTCTCCAGTTATCTAAGTGATTCTGGTTTACTTAGATTCCTGGAAATTGCCAGAGGCCTTTAAGGGAAGAGGGAAAAAAAGAGTGAGGAAATTTTCCCTGTGGGCAATTGGGGAAAACAAAAATATTTTTGTGCTGTGGAGACTTCTCAGGAAAGAAGGGCTGGCCAGCAGTGGCATCTGTGCAAGGGGAATTTCCACATTTGGGAAAACATGGTCATAATTAATGACTTAGGAAAAGCCAAGAAAGTGGACCATGTTGGAAAAATATGATCTCCAATGGCCAAGTCATTGTCAACTGATTGAGCCAGAAAATTAGATTATTTTAGAAAAAGATTTTTATTTATGGGTATTCACCTATAGGTCCTTCCTTCTGTGGCTCTAGTAAGTACCCTGTCCCTGCCTAGGGAATTAGCTTCCCTTAGCCAGACCCACTCTTTCTGTCCTTCCCTGCCATAAGGGAGTGTTTGTGTTAGACTTCTGGCCTGTAGTCTTTTTTTGAATGTGATGCTTTGAACTAGCCAGCAGGGCTATTAGCATCCATTAGAATAGAGATGATTATCCCGGATTCTTGGACAAGAACAGAAAAATGAGACTGCATGATCTTAATGCAGACACCATTTATCGAGGACTCCATGTCCTAGGCCGGGTGCTAAGAATGTTGGAAAACTATCCTAAACCTAAACATGAGGAAACTGAGGCTCAGGGAATTTAAGTAACTTGCCCAGCGCCGTGCAGCTGTTAACTACTAAACTAATACTTCTCGTTTTGTATATAAAGTCTACTCGCCAAATTGGAATGTCCTCCTCACCCTATATACAACCTCTCACTTCCTTAACTATCACCTCCTTCCTCTTCTCTAAATCACTTTGTTTAAATTAGATCTGGTCTTGGGGTTGTGCTCACAGAGAACTCCACTGTTACCTTTGGTTCTCAAAAGGAGAAATCTGGGTTAACAGGCTCAGCACCATTCATATCTCTGTTTAGTTAGGGCATGATTATGTCGCCAGAAGGTTCTTGCCCTACTTTTTGGTTTTCTTTTATCTCAATGATCAATTTTATTAAAATGGGTATGATCATCTTGTGCCTCTTCTCTCATAATTTTCTCAAGATCAGACTATAGCTTGCTGAATTCCAACATATTTGCCAAGGTGAAGGTCAAAATTTTTAAAGGGAACTATAACAAAGGAAAAAAAAAAAAAAAGCCCTATATTTGACATGTAGATGTGGTATCCAGTAAAGCATCTATAAAATGCAGCACTTTTTTTTTTCTGAAATAAAAACACTGCAGGTTAAATCATGTCCCCCTGAAGCAGCAATTCCATGCCCTAAACCCATGTGACATGGCTTTTAAAGTTAGCTCTGTCCTGCAACTGCAATGAATATGAGAAAACAAACCTAACTAGGGTTAAAGAGTCCAACTGCCCTGGATTGAACCTCAATGGATATTACAGTTCATTAAAAAAATCATAGCATCTCGGAAGTAATTTAATATTATCTCTTTTCTGTTTAACTTAAAACATATTAAGTAATCTTATTAATATTTGTTTCCTGAGTGTTTCTTAGATGATCCAGACATTATTACTTTCAGTTAGAGATGTGAAAACCCAAGGGTTGTGTTCGTTTTCTACTGCCGTGTAACAAATTACCACAAACTTAGGGGTTGGAACAACATCTCATTTATTAGCTCACTGTTCTATAGGTCAGAAGGCTGTGTTCTCTGCCTGGGGTCCCACAAGGTGGAAATGGAGGCGTTAGACCGGACTCATCTGGAGGCTCTGGACAGGAATCCACTTCTAAGTTCATTCGGATGGTTGGCAGAACTCAATTCCCTATGACCAGAGCACCGAGGTCCCTGTTTGCCTTCTGGCTCCCAGAGTCCCCACACAGTCCTTCTCACTGGTCTTCTCTGTCTTCCAAGCCAGTGATCACCATGGAATCTTTCTCACATTTCATATCGCTTTGACTTCCTCTTCTGCTACCAAATGAGGAAAACAATCTTCTTAAAGGGGCCACCAAATTGGACCAGGCCCACCTAGACAATCATATTGAAACTGTGCACAGTCCTGCAGGGCTCCTGGGCACAAAAGTCTTTCTGTGTCCCCCATTTCTTGTTCTTAGGAAATGGGTCTCATTCAGCCTCCATGACCTTCCCTGAGTTCCTAGGAACAGGTTCAGACAGTCGCTGATCAGAGAAGAAAGGGGATGCAAAGACATGGGAGGAACAGGCAAGAAACAATAGTGCAGCTTTAGAGCAGGATCCTGGTTCCCTCTCAAGGGATACATATAATGTGTATGCATCTTATACACCCAAGAGAAAAGGTATATTCCTTACGCTTCTTTTAGAAATGAATACTTTAAAACTGAACAGCTTAGAGTCCTTCCTTGTCCTTCTCCCAGGCTGAATTGCACCCTAAATACAATCACCCATAAGGTAAAGATGAGGCACCCTGAACACAACTGCTGTGGGTTAAAGATTATTAGCACATGGTTTTTTCAGGAACTTCCCTAGTTTGTTCTAATCTCTGATCACTCGGCCATTTTCACAAGTACTGTTATTCTAGGCAATAACCCAGAAGACCACCATCATGATCATACCGAGATCTGGAGAGTCCCCCCAAAGGAAGATTCCCCCAAAGAAAGAAAAATGAACATTTGTCCCAATCCTGATTCCTATCTGAAAACCTGTTTTTCTCCTTTTTACTATAAAACTCTCAATTCTTTCGAATGGTGGGGGGGGGCACAGTCTTTAGGGCATTAGCCTGCTGTGACCCTCCTTTGCCTGGCAAAACAATAAAGCTATTTTTTTTGCCTTTACCCAAAACTCTGTCTCTGCGTTTCATTTGGGCACTAGCAGACAGAGGCCGAATTTCAGCAATATCTTGAAGTAAACTGATTTTAATTACATCTGCAAAAATCTCTTCACAGTAGTGCTTAGATTAGTGTTTGACTGAATAACCAGGACTGGTAATCTTGGGAAACTATCTTTAGAGTTCAGATAACCATAAGGAAGTGGAGTTACCTAGTTAACATGAGATATGATCTGGAAATAGGTTCCCAACAGTATCAAATAATTAATATTTTTACTTTATCCCCTTTTTTTGTTTTTTAAATACATATGAATATGGTTTATCTTTTAATGTACCTATTTTAGAGCTATATATCCTAACAGTTTTTAGTGATGCATGATCCAAAATGTTGCAAGACTGTTTGGGGACATGCTGTGTTTTAGGGGCCTCTCAGTGTTCAAGAAATTGTAATGTGTGGGAGTTCCTGTTGTGGCTCAGCAGAAGCAAATCTGACTACTATCCATGAGGACTCAGGTTTGATCCCCGGCCCTGTTTAGTGGGTTAAGGATCTGGCGTTGATGGGAGCTGTGGTGTAGGTCAAAGATGTGGCTTGGATCTGGCATTGCTGTGGCTGTGGTGTAGGCCAGCAGCTGTAGATCCGATTTGACCTCTATCCTGGGTACTTCCATATGTCACAGGTGCGGCCCTAAAAAGATAAATTTAAAAAAGAGAGAGATTGTAATGTGTAGGTGTGTAGCTGGACATGGGTATAGGAGAGTGTGGAGATGGTAGTGACAGGTGAAGGAGGAAGGGGAGGGACCGGGGTTGCTGTGAGTACAGAGGAACAGTTTATTCCTGTTTTAATATATTCACTGAAGGCCTTTGAAGATGAGAATCTTTTTGTTATTTTCTGTTGGCAAGTCTGGAAGTTTAAAAACCCAAGGATTCTTTGTGTGTGATTTATGAGAGGCATCTGAAGATGTTTCTAAACACAGGGGCACTTTAGAATATACTGGATCAGCAATCACTAGGATGCCATGCCCCTAGTGTAAATGTGAACACTCCAAAGTTTTTTTTGCACAATTTCAATGTGCCATGGCCTGCCAGATGCATGGGAGGACTACAATGGAGGCTGGGTCTTGGGCCCAGCCTGCTGCTGGTCCAGAAGCCTCTGCCTGCAGAGGGTCACCTAGGAATTAAGATGGTATAGAAAGGGCTTAGTGGATCATAGAAAGGGAGATGAAGGGGGACTGCATATTAATTTCTCCGATTTTAGCATTCTACCTGGAGGACAGCCTAATGAAAAATCTCATTTTCTGGTGAAGGGAGTGAAAATGGTTTTAGCCTTTAGAAAGAACATATATAGAAATGTAAAAACATCAGAAAAAGGCAGATAATTTCAGATGCTAAGTATTTCTCTCTTTTCCCAAGAACATTTGGGTTCTTCTCTTCTTGAAATCCTGGCCAAAATTAAAGGAGAGGAGGATGTTCCCCAAATGCTTCTTTTAAATTGTCCCAGACCTTCAGAAAATGGTGAGGAAGTGTGATCCTATTATTAGGCAAAAGGAAAGAAGTCAGTGGAGGAGACGTTCAATAACTGCATTGAGAGAGCATTACGATTAGGAGTACATGTGGCTTGCTTGGCTTTGGAAAGGAAGACATAGGAAGAAAGAGGCTGGGTGGGGAAAATTTGTGTTTCTTAACTATGATGTCTTTAAAGCATAACACATTTTGTATCCTTTAACTATGGAAGCGATTTTGCTCTATAAAGGATAACTCTAAGGATGCTGAAAATATGTTACAGATGTTATTTTTATTGCTAAAGTTTCCATTTCAAAATCTCTCCCCTCATTTATTCATTCATTCATAAATAGTCAATGAGAGTCTACCATGTGCCTTGATCTAGGTGCTAGGATATAGCAGTGATCACAGCAGACAAGGTTTCTGCTCTCATGAAGCTTATATGCTAATGTGGAGGAGTTGGAAAATAAAGAAACCGTTGCATTTCACGACATGATACATGAAGAGATAAACAAGATAATGTTGGACAGTGATCAGTACATTACGGAGAAACAAAATAAGATGAAGTACATATATACAATGGAATATTACTCAGCCAAAAAAAGGAAAAAATAATGCCGTTTTCAGTAACATGGATGCAGCTAGAGAGTCCCATACTGAGTGAAGTAAGTCAGAAAGAGAAGGACAAATACCACATGATATCACTTACATGTGGGACCTAAAACATGGCACAGGAGTTCCTGTCATGGTGCAGGGGAAACGAATCTGACTAGGAATGATGAGGTTGTGTATTCGATCCCTGGCCTCGCTCAGTGGGTTAAGGATCCAGCATTGCTGTGAGCTGTGGTGTAGGTCACAGACAAGGCTCGGATCTGGCGTTGCTGAGGCTGTGATGTAGGCCGGCAGCTATAGCTCCGATTAGATCCCTAGCCTGGGAACCTCCGTATGCTGCGGGTGCGGCCCTGAAAAGACAAAAAAAAAAAAAAAAAAAAAAAGACAAAAAGTGAATAAATAAGATATGGCACAAATGATCCTATCTACAAAACAGAAGAGACCACGGACAGGGAGAACACTTGTGGATGCCGGGGTGGGGCGGGGGAGGGGGAGAATAAGATGTACAGGGAATTTGGGGTTGTAGTAGATGCAAACTATTACACTTAGAATGAATAAGCAATGGGGTGTACAGCACAGGGAACTATGTCCAACCTCTTGGGGTAGAACATAATGAAAATGGAATGAGAAAAAGAATGCATATGTATACATGTATGACTGGGTCATTTTGACATACAGTGGAAATTGACACAAAATTGTAAATCAACTATACTCTAATAAAAAAAATGAAATCCAAAATAGGACGAAGTGATGGAGGACCAGGTGGCTATTTTAGTTTGTATATCCAGGGAAGACCTCTCTGAAGAGAAGACATTTGCACAGAGATCTAAATGTCAAGGAGGCGCTGGTCATGGAAAGATCAGAATGAAGAGCATCCTACATGGAGAGAACAGATGGTTCAAAAGTTCCCAAGATGGTAACACATTTGAGTATGAAGAAGAGAAAGAAAGCCTGGAGGGCTGGAACTCAGTGGCAAACATAAAAGGTTTGATAGATGAAGTTGTCAAAGATGAAGCTGAACAGGTAGACAGAGCCTAGATTTTTTAGGCATGGAAGGTTGCAGGAAGGAATTTGGATTTTAGGTGTGAGGCAGTTGTAAGCAAGGAAATGATTTTCTATCTGGGCAATGAAATGTAGAGGGCAAGAATGAAGGTACAGAAATCTTCAGGAGGCAACTACAGTGATTCAGGTGAACAGTGGTGACCTGGACTAGGATGTTAGCAGTGAAGAAGGGAAGAATAAATTGGGGTTATATATTGGAGATAGAGTCAAAAGTACTTTCTAGTGGTGTGTATTTGGGACCTAAAAGAAAGAAAGGAGTCAAAGTTATCTCCTCTTTTATTGGTTTGGGCATTAGGTAGATAGTGATGCTATTTGTGAGACAGGTAGGCTGGGAATAAGAAGTGTGGCAGACTGGGTTAATTCCCTCCCCGGTAGCCATTCCTCTCTTGATCTTTGCTAACACAGCCCTGACTTTGTTGAGGATAACAATATGTCCAGCCTAGAGTGATGAATCATGAGTGGTGTAATTCAATCGTAATAATCCCATTCTCTTCTGCTAGATATTCAATTTCCCCATCTTCTTTGCAGCTAGGGGTGATTCATTTCTGGCTAATGAGACCTAAGTGAAAACCTTCTGGGGATAGATATGGCTTTAGTGAACACCGTCACAATGCCTGGAGTCATGGCAGACTCCTTATGAGTACAAAAGATCTGATGATGTTAAGGATGATGATGCATGAAAAAAAAATTGAAATTGCCTGGGTTCTTGATGGTAATAGCTGAGCAACTAAACTGACACCAGCAATCCTCTATTGCCAGACATCTTGTTCATGAGAAAAGTAAAACTTTATTTGTTTAAGCCTCTTGTTATTGATACAAGGTTAAGTGGAAAAAGCTGAGTTCTCTTTTGGCCATGTTCAGTTTGAGTTGTCTATTGGATATCCATGTGAATGGACTGTGCAATTTTTTGCCTTCCACAAGGGATAGTCTTTTCTCGATATTTTTATCTTTTCATATTACTTATAACACTAGAAAACGTGAAAGGATATGTATAAAAGTGAATGAAGTTGCAATGACCACGTGGGAACTCAAATCAGAAGCTGACCATCAATGTATAAAACTGACTCTCTTAGCATTGATAAGTTAGCAAGGCTGAAGTTGTTAAAGCAGGAAAGCTACAGTGATGGAGGAAGCTCAGTTTGAGAACCAGTTAGGTCCCTGCATTTCCAAGTACTTTCCATCACCTTGGTGGAGAAACACTGTCCTAGACTAGAGTATGTATTTTTTTTTTTTTTTGCCTTTTTTTGTCTTTTAGGGCTGCACCCCCAGCATATGGAGATTCCCGGGCTAGGGGTCCATTTGGAGCTGTAGCCACCAGCCTTCACCACAGCCACAGCAATGTGGGATCCGAGCCACATCTGCAACCTACACCACAGCTCACAGCAATGCCAGATCCTTAACCCACTGAATGAGGCCAGGGATCAAACCCAAAACCTCATGGTTCCTAGTCAGATTCATTAACCCCTGAGCCACAATGGGAACTCCTAGAGTATGTATTTCTATTGATACTTTTTTACCTATGTATCACAGTGTTCATGTATTTCTTTATGTCCTCCTCTGAATATAACAAATAGTCTAATGAAAATTTCCCCATTCACTAACCCAGGGAATATAAAGTAGGCCACATTGAGCTTTCATAACAGTTTCTGGTTAGTGATAAAAATCAGCATCTACAAACCCAATTGCACCTATTTCCATTACAGCTACCATCCAGAACTAGATTTCTAGTTTTGGAGATTAAAAGTTGGCCAACTCCATATTTTTTTTTCTAAACACTTTATTGTACGCTGGATGGTTTGGACTCCATCTATAGAAAGCAACAGTAAAAAAATTTTTGCCAGTAGCCCATCAGAAACAGGTATTTATTTTTGGTTGGTGTATGGATAAGTAACCGAGTCTGCAGAATTGACTTCACAGGGTATCTTGTATTCTGCCCATACTGCAAGTCTGGGTTCTCCCGAGCTTAATTGGCTTCATCATATTCTGCTTTCACGTTCCCTGGTTTATCACTGTGCTTGGGACTTTTGCCCCCACACTTTTTTCACTTTGTTTTCCTATAATTTATTACAACCAACCTCTGTATTTTTTAATGGTTTTGGATCTGCATTAATTTTTAAATCCCCAGGGGAACACTATGTTCCCAAACATTATGTTCTGCAATCTCATGCTCGTATCACTTTGTGTAGTGCCAGACACCTCTGGGATATCAAGAAATGTTGTTTCTTTTTAAAAGATAGGTGATTACTGTGGGATGCCCATAACATATCTTTCTCAGTTGAGTTACTCTCACTGTTTATTTATCCCTAGAGGCTCAGGTGAAAAAAAAATGGTTAATAGAAAGAATCTAGGTCTTTGGAGAAGATTTTCTAGTCTCTCCTCATCTCTGTGAAAGCAAGAGGTGCATATCACCTGGTGTTACAGGAGTTGGAAAGAAATTATGAAAATTATCAAGAATAAGATAGCCTTTCATTAAAAACATAAAATGCTAGGCAGATGACAGTATCATTCTTACCAAGCAGACTTCAGTGTAAATGGAGCTCGTTCCTCTGACAGATGATTTTCATGATTATTACAAAGAATGGCTGTCCAGCAGGATTCCCTCTGCTGGTAGCATCTACTGAAGACAGTCAGAACTTCTTTCCAAATACTCAAGACCTGCTGTACCCACAGTATTTCCTCTTCTCTCAGCTTCCCAGCTCTACCTACAACACTTCAATGCCTTCCTACAAGGCAAATTGGAACCTCCCTCTGAGTTCTTCTAAAGTCGTTTGAGGGAGAGGAATAGGACCATGGACAGAGGTATAGCCTACCAATCACTGGCGCAGCAGGAAAGCCAACTCTCTCCCTGCCAAGAGTTCCTGGGAGAGGGTCTTTAGATGAATAGACTCTTCTTATTCAGGGGTCACTTTCCCCTTCTCTAATCTTTCTTTGGAGTGACACATTTTCTTCTGGAGGCAGTGGCTCCCTTCACCAACTCCATGCTCCTGCGACACATAAAGAACACTCATTCTTGCAAATGGAGCTCTTAAAATAGTTTAAAATATTGTTGTTATAAAATATTTCAAGCAAAAATATTGAACATAGTTTAACAAACATCTATGTATAAAACACTCAAAAAGTCAGTATTTGACATTTGCCTTAGGGTTTTTTGTTTTTGTAAAAAATCTTATAAGTACAACTTGAAGTTTGAATCCATTCATTTCTTTACTTTCCTCCTTTCCCCAAAGTTATGATTATCATAAGTTATTATAAATCATTCCCATGCATGTTTTTATGCTTGTTATGGTATTGCTTTGAATTTGTAAAATGTAAAGGAATGTGATACTACGCTGTACCTCACATCCTGCAGTGCTTTTTTAGTCATCATTATATTTTAGATTTATTCATGTTGCAACCTGAAAGACCTAACTCATTAATTATAACTGTTATACATTATTCCTTTGTTTGAATATACACAAGTTACTTACCATCCTGGTGCATTAGTGACATGTAGGTTGTTTTCTGTTTGTTATTGTTGTTGTTTGCTATCACAAATAATGCTACAATTAATGTTTAAATACCAGCCTTCTGATGTACACCATGTGAAAGTTTTCCTAAGCCAGAATTTCTCAACCTTGGCATTATTGACATTCTGGACTGGATAATTCTATGTTGTAGGATAGGATGTTTAGCGGCTTCCCTCATCTCTGCCCACTAGTGACTGCTAACACCCCCACACACTGAGGTGTGACAACCAGAAATGTCCTCAAACATCGTGAAATCTCTCCTGGTTGAGAACTCTAGGCAACATACCTAAGAGAGGAACTGCTGCATCTTAGGATTTATACTGATATTTCAGTTTCTAGAGTCTTATTTTTCCACTTCATGCTGTTTTAGTATGTTCAGAATTTTTTCTTTTTGCCTACTTATTAATATAAAATAGTAACTTTTTATTATTTTATTTCATTTTCCCTTAATTTCTAGTGAGATTCCACATTTTCTTGTATGTCTATGGGCTGTTAGGGTTTTTTTCCCCTAAGAACCAATTAATATCCTTTGCCGAATTTTCTAAGTGTTTCTTTTTCCTTCTGCTTTCTAAGAGTTCTTTATAATTTTCAAATTCTAATACCTTGATGGTTTTATGTCTGGGAAAATGTCTTTCCCAGTCAAAGACTGTCTTTTCACTTTGTTAATGGATTGTTCTTATTTTTTATTAGTAAAAGATCAATCTTTTCCTTTATGTCTTATGTTTTTGTGCTTTATTTAAAAATTCTTTCTATCCCAATGATGTAAAGATAATCTCTTATATTTTTTCTGGAAGTATAAAATTTGACTACTGACATTTAGGTCTTTAAACCAACTTAAACTTCTTGTGATATGAAATAGTAAATACACATATAATCATTCCAACATATATTTATTAAATTGTTCATGTTTTCACTCCTGGTTTGTTATGCAACCTCTGGTTTTAAATATTTATATTTGGTAGGACAAACCCCCAAACCCCCTGACTTATTCTTTTTCAAAATTGCCTTGGGTGTTGTGGTTGGTTATCTGACCAAAGGATACTGTCTCTTTCTCCTAATTTGAACCTAAACTGTTTTCAGGTGCCCATGAACCTTATCCCATAGTGCTCAGTCTAAGCCCATTAAAGTAATTTTATTCCACTGGGATTAGTTTAGCCATAAGCATGTATTGCATCTCTTGACAATGAGACCTACATGGAATTGCACTAGAGTAGAGACAGGATGGGGATAGGTACGTTTTCTTCTTACTTAAAAAGGTGCATAAGAAAAAGACTTGCCCTTCCTATCTTTATACAGATTTGGAGGAAAATATGATGTCTGCAACTATGGCAGCCACCTTACCACTCAGAAGGGACAAGTGGAAGCTAACACAAGGAAATGGCTAAGCAGACAGATGAAGAGGCCCCAGGGTCCATGATGTCACTGTGCTGCTGAATTATCCAATAGTGAAACCACCTATCAATGGACATCCTGTGATGTGAAAATAAGGACTCTCTTATTTTTTTTTTCCAGGGCGGATCTGGGGAGGAGGGGGTGAAGGAGGGAAAAACAAAAGCTTTATTGCTTTGCCATGCAAAGGAGGCCATAGCACGCTAATGCCCTAAAGACGGTGTCCTCCTTTTGGAGAGACCAGGAAGTGGCTTTATATTTTGGGAATAGAAAACAGGTAGAAAATAAGGTCACAGACAAGGATCAGGGTAGAGGCAAGCTTTCATTCTTCTTCAGAGTTGGTGTTTAGCAGCCCCAGGACTGGTCCTGGTGGTCCTCCCTTCCAGTTTTCATTTGAAATCTCTTATTATTTAAGTCATTTTAAGTTTTATAGTCTTTTACTTGCAGTCAAAGGAATCCCCAACTACTAAAATGAGTTGGATCTTGAGCTCCTGTCGTGGCTCAGCAGAAATGGATCTGACTAGTGACCATGAGTACATGAGTTTGATCCCTGGCCTACCTCCCTAGCCTGGGAATCTCCATATGCCACAGGTGTGGCCCTAAAAAAAAGACCAAAAAAAAAAAAAAATCAATCCTTTACTCTTCCACATGAATTTTGTCATCACCGTTCCATGTTACATAAGCTGATTGGGATTTTTTTTAATTGGGTTTGCACTCATATTAAACATTAACTTTAGAAGAACTGATATCTTCATTATAATGAATATTCAAATTCATGAATATGGTACATCTCCACTTATTCAAATCTTAGTTAACTTTTTCCATAAAAATATTTTATGCATAAAGTCTGTATTTTATTTATACATAAAAATCCACATTTTGTGTTATATTTATCTTATGTGCTTTATTGTTTATTGAGATTAAGGATGGTTTTTTTTTTTTTTTTTTTTTTTACTTTTTATGGCCTCACTTGCGGCACATGGAGGTTCCCAGGCTAGGGGTCTAATCAAAGCTACAGCTGCCGGCCACAGCCATAGCCACAGCAACGCAGGAGCTGTGTCTAGGACCTACACCACAGCTCACAGCAATGCCGGATCCTTTAACCCACTGAGCAAGGCCAGGGATAGAACCTGCAACCTCGTGGTTCCTAGTCAGATTAGTTTCTACTGCGCCATGACAGGAACTCCAAGGATGATATCTTTTTATTTGCTATTAAATATTGTATTGGATAAATCCTGAGATATAGGATTACAATTGAATTTTTTTTTTTTTTTTGGGTGCACTTGCAGCATACAAAAGTTCCAGTTACTGAGCCAGGGGTCGAACTGAGCCACAGGAGCCACAGCAGTGACAAAAACAAATCCTTAACTATTAAGCCACCAGGGAACTCCATGCAATTGAATTTTGTGTTGACCTTGTACCCAGCAACTTTGCTGAATTGTCTTTTTAGTTCTAACACTTTTTTTGGTATAGTCTGTTTAATTATTTTCTTTATAGACAATCATGTTGCCTGAGCAAAGAGAGTTTATCTATTCTCTTCCCTTATGGTGTTGATGGAGATGCCATAGGGTCAATCACAGAGGCCTGTGTTTGGTTGCTTAATCCAATTTCCTATCATGGGTCCTGTCTTCCTGCTCACAGTTCCTTCGTGAAAGGCCCATCATAGTCAGTGATCAGGGTTTTTTAACTTCTTTAACAAGCCAGTTTGAGCGTATGAGGATGGGGGCTCTCAGTCTAGTCCATGGTTTCAAGCAGTGAATCTGGTCTGGTTCCCACCCACTTCCCTCACCCCATGGAGATCACTTTTAGTTTCACTTCCCCTGCAGAAGCCCCATTGCAGAATTTTCTGCCTCCTTTCAGGCCTGGAGTCCAATATCTTCAGTCCTATCCATTGCTTTGTATTTCTGGTCCATAGAAAAGGTTATATTTGGGGCCAACTGTGTCTTTTAATTTTTCTCTTGTACATTTTAAAAACAATTGCTTTGTGTTTGGAGCTAAGCAAGTATCTTAAAGATTTATGTACAGCAATGCTACCTTGACCATAAATCATAATTCTAAATATCCATTATGTAAAAGATTATTTAACTAGCTTCTAAAACTGCTGATACTACATATAGTAATTATCATTAAATACAGGCTACTCAGAATTTTGACAATGTCTTTCAGTTCCTCGTGCTCTATAAATATTAGAGTTGTGTCTGTGTTTTTCATGGGGAACGGAGGTAAATACTATTTTCTACACCCAAGAAAACTGAGGCCTCAGGAGTTCCCATTGTGGTGCAGAAGAAATGAATCCGAATAGGAACCATGAGGTTGCAGATTTGATCCCTGGCCTCGCTCAGTGGGTTAAAGGATCCGGCATTGCTGCGGCTGTGGTGTAGGCCGGCAGCTATAGCTCCGATTAGACCCCTAGCCTGGGAACTTCCATATGCCGAGGGTGCAGCCCTAAAAATACAAAACAACAAAAAAAAACAACAAAAAAACCTGAGACCTTAAATTGTGGCCAAGAATAACCAGACAGAACCACAAGACAGAGTTCCTCCAGAGGTAGGGCTATGCTTTGTTTATGCTGTGCCTTGTACAAAATGACCTTCAACGTGAGGTTTTGGGCTGAGAGAACCAAACTCTAGGCCCATGCCTAGATCTGTTCAATACGACGTCCCATGAGTTGAGGAGATCCGTAATGAGGTCCTCAAGATCTACACAGTGCTATGACTTCAGGAAAAGAGAGAGAAGGAAAGAGAGAAATAAGAGCAGCAACAGTTGATTTTAACCAAAGCGAGTGGGAAGGAATTGTCAATAGCATTTCATCTAGAAAGTGAACTTTGATGGAGATTTAGATTTTTTAATACCAATCCCCTTAGATAAACTGGCTTAGTATGTAAATATAATCAAAATAGCATTCATTAAAATTGCAAAACTTATTTATTAAAATATGTAAAATAGCCAGCTGCAGCAGTAGTGACTAAGAAGTATAAAAATAAATTATTTTGTTCAACAAATATTTATTGAGTTCCTACTATGTGTTAGGACTGTATAGGAAGTTGGAATGCAAAGATAACACAGATCCTTGTGCATTTACCCATCGAATTGGGCCAACTAATGGGCAAATAAGGAACCCAAATATGATGGAATAAACTCTTTAAAAGAGTGTTAATTCAAGGAGATACTTTACACCCATGTTCACAGCAGCATTATTCACAATAGCCAAGAAATGGAAGCAACCCACATGTCTATCCAAGGATGAATGGATAAACAAAATGTGGCCTATACACACAGTGGAATATTATTCAGCCCTAAACAGCTAGGGAAATTTCAATACATGCTAAATATGGAGAAACTTTGAGGATATTATGCTAAGTAAAATGAGCTGGTCACAAAAAGGCAAATACCACTATGATTCCACATGAATCCAGAGTAAGCAAATTCACAGAAATGCAAAGTAGAATATTGGTATCCTGAGCCTAGAAGAAGGGGAAATGGGAATTGTTTAATAGGCACAGAGTTTCAGTTTTGCAAGATGGAAAAATTCTAGAGATTCCATCACAGGAGAAACACACTTAACACTATTGAAACATTCACTTAAAAACAGCTAAGATGGTAACTTTATATGTAATTTAAAAAGTAAAAAAAGTGTTAGCTTCATGAGGACAAGGGCTTGTGTGTTTTGTTTACTGTTGAATTTCTGGCATTTAGCAGAATACCTGATACACAGTAAGCATTTGACAAATATTTGACCTTCGTCTGGTTTCTCCTCCCCATTCAACATCCTACACAACACAGAAGCCAAGGCGTCTGTGAGCCAATTCAGCAAACAAAGGCACTTCTCTACTTAGAGCCGGGAAAGAGAAGAATTTCAAATATTTGTGATTTGATATTTGTCCTGGTCACACCAACTATTCTTTACTTCTCAATTATGCTTATCTGAGCTCTGTTGGCAGTTAAATTTCCTAAAGACAGATACTGTTTCTGATTCCCCAAACAGAGCTGTGATGGACTTTTATTAAGAAAAAAAAAAGTGGAAGGAAGTCTGTGAAATGAAATCATTATTAGGCTGTGAAACGAATGGCCCTGGGGCCATGCTTGCAGGTCACAGGAGGAAGGGTGAGGTAATGAGCATGTATTTGCTGTTCCGCTGCCTGGTCCCTCCCTTCACTGGCTCAGCCTGATTCTGTTGCTCAGTTTATTCGCTAGTGTTTGTGTTTTTCACTGGGTCAAAAATAGAGAAACAAAAAAAGTTTCCTTGCACTTCCTTCAGCTTTTCTACTTTTTTCGTTGTGTGTTGGGTTTCCTCTTGCTGTGATCCTTCTTCCTGCCACCTGCTAGTTTCTTTGCTCTTCTTAGCTTTCTCACTTAGGGCTTTTCCTTGTGTTCTGTAACCTTGGCTTGGTGAAGCATTTAGTGAGAGCACAAGCAGGGAGCCCACCAAGGCACTGAGGGGTTTGCAATGAGGGATTCCCATTTCAAGCCTGGGCACCAGACAGAGCTCCCTGTTGTTGGTTGTGGCTTGCAAGACTTCAGAGAAGTGCCTTGCCTAATGCTCAAGGGGAAGCCTGGAGATGAAAGTTTCCCGGGTATCTTCTGCCTCCTCATGCTGGTGAAATTGGAGGGTAAGTACAGGCCAGAGCCAACCAAAGGCCTTCCTGGAGACAGGGTCAATCATAGAATCAACTGAGGTTTCCAGGCCTAGAGACTTGATTATGTTACTTTTGCTTTGTTTTGTTTTTTTTTAAGGGCCGTACCTGAGGCATATGGGGGTCCCTAGGCTAAGGGGTCAAATGGGAACTATAGCTGCTGGCCTATACCACAGCCACAGCAATGCCAGATCCGAGCCGCGTCTGAGACCTACACCACAGCTCACTACCACACCAGATCCTTAACCCACTGAGCAAGGCAAGGGATAGAACCGGCAACCTCATCGTTCCTAGGAAGATTCATTTCTGCTGCACCACCACAGAAACTCCTGATTATGTTACTTTTTACATGTAACACTTAAATAGTAACTCATTCAACCCTTTAAATATTAACTCGTTTTAATCCTTACAACAACCCTGTGAACTGAGAAGTACTATTATCTGAGTTTTATGGATGAGGAAACTAAGGCCCAGAGAGATTAAGTGACTTGCCTAAGGTCACACAGCTAAAAAGTGCTAGGATCTGAACCCAAATTCCCTGGCTCCTGAATCCATGCTTTTAACCATTATACTGTGCTTCTTGTCTGGTTTATGTATAGTCCCCCAGGATTTCACTTGAAAATCTCATGTGTGATTGTACAAAATATCTCCTCGAAGGTATAACACCCTCTGGTAGGTACTGGGCATCCCTTTGAAATTTCTGTGCAGCTCTTGGGGTATCTAACAGGCATGTGTTCACAGGCTGTCTCCTGCAGAAGACCTCAGAATCAGACCTTCTCCCTCTCTAGGGATGAGGGTACAATAAAGCAATTTCTACTCATACAAACTTTAAGAAATACAGTTTCAGCTTATATTTAATAACAATAAAAAGTCACGCTATGTTTTATTCTTCTTATGAAGTGCCCCCCCCCCCCCATATACACACAAGCAAGAATATTACCTAGGATCTGTCTGCCCTCGGTCAGGGTGAGTTTGCACGGAGCCATCCCCACATTCTCCACCCAGGCCCTTGTGAACAGCATCATGAATTTTTTAGATGATTGGCTGGACCTGGGAGTGCAGTTCAGAGCTGTAGGAGAGATCTACAGCTGAGAGTAGCAAACTGGTCTGGAGAGAAGCCCACAACCTTGGCCTCTTTGCCCTGGGAGACCATGGTCATGGCCCTGAATATCTGCAAATCCTCTGACCTTCCCCACTGCCCTCTGGCTGTGCCCCAAATGGCTTTCCCTGCTAAAAGATGGGAGCAGAGAGAAAGTTTCACAAAAAGTTAGGATGAGCTTGGCTTTCAGCTGCTTACACGAACTCTGACTTATGTTGAGGGGCGGATCTTCTTGTCTCTGGCCTCTTTCATGACTCCTGCCGGCTTCCCTACTCATAATTTCCAAGGCCTCTGCCCATTCTCCATCTCCAGGATGCCTGTCCTGGATCTTTCCCCCACAGAGCCCTAGTGCTAATTTGGCTGGAATTGACAGAACACAAATTCCTCCTAAGAAATTAGGTGATTCCTTCTCAGGCAAGGGCTATCCTCTCAATACTGCATTTGCATCTTAATAAGGGCATTCAAAACCAAAAAGTTAAGAAACTCAAAGGAGTGAATATCTAGGGGTAGAATTTCTGTCTCATTTACACCAAGAGATTGGTAGGAGATTGTAGACCTCCCCACATTTGTGTATGCATCTAAAACTGGCCCAGGAGTTGCCGTTGTAGCCCAGTGGAAACAAATCTGACTAGCATCCACAAGGACACAGGTTGGATCCCTGGCCTCGCTCAGTGGGTTAAGGATCCAGCCTTGCCATGAGCTTCAGTGTAGGTCACAGACACAGCTAGGATCCTGTGTTGCTGTGGCTGTGGCGTAGGCCAGCAGCTGCAGCTCAGATTAGATCCCTAGCCTGGGAATTGCCACATGCCACAGGCGTGGCCCTAAGGACAAAAAATTAATTTAAAAATAAATAAATAAAACTGGCCGTATTGTCAATGTCAGGTCCACAGACATTCTCAGATCCAGAGTAAAAACATTCACTTTGGTGCAACAGCTATTTCTCTCTGAGTTTATTTTTAGGACTCATCAAATCCTAAGACCCAGATCAGGACATGCTAATAAGCTCAGTTTACTGGCAACTATAGCAGGGTCCTTTGTCAAATGGGGTATTTCCTCTGACGTCACTGGACTACTCATCAGCTCCAAGGTGGGACTTTGCCAGGAAAACCTGAATCGAAGAGGAGGCTTGGCTTTCGGGGAAGAGGGCCTGTGTCCTGGCAGAGGGTGTGTCTGCTCCAGGCAGTCCTCTCAGGGTCGCTGACTCTCTGGGTTAAGGCACTTTGACCCAAGAGGGAAAAAAAAGGTGTAAAGAGCAGGGGCTACAGCAGTAAGCTCTTACAGGACGGGACTTGTGAACTGGTAGGATGGTGATGGCCTCAGCTCTACCCACCTCAGCTGGCAGAGGCCTAAGCTGTCTTCCCTGCCCACCCCTCCTGCTGTCTCCCCCCCACCCCCGTTTCTCCCCCTATTCTGAAGAACAGCTGCCTAGGTGACACTTTTTATTTCCAAAACCTTCTTTGTAGTTCTTCCTTGACTCCGTTCTCAAAATATTCCCTCTCTTCCTCCTTCAATGCCAGACTGTTGGCATCTGTCTCTCCGTCTTGTGCAGACTGCCATCTCTGGCTCACCACGTTTTATAATTGCCTCTGGTTAAAGTTTAAATAGATGGGTTTCAGCCCAAGAGAAAAATGTAAACAAGACCTTTCTGCAGTCTTTCAGAACTGCTGACTTCCAGTGCTTTTGAATTCTGTGCTAGGAAATTCATTCAGCTCCTCCCTAACTGAGGAACTGAGAACCGCCACTGGGCTTTCAGAGACGGGAGAGGCACTTTGAAACCATTGAGAGGCTTTTAGATGATCTACTCTTTTCCTTTTAACTCAATTAAGCCATCAGGATCCAGTTCCCATTCTAGGCTGTTTGTCTGGTGTCCTGAGGTGATAGGAGAGTTAAGCAATCTTCACGAACTGGCTTCTGAAGAAAGGGAGGAAATGAAGGGAATTTTCATTTCTTTGCTGGAATTTTTTCTTTGTGGGGGAAGAAGGAGAGTTGTATTTGTTGCCCCAAGTCTTTTTGTTCATGAGGTAGTCTTATGCATGCATCAGGAGAATGGGACCATTCTTGGCCAATGCAGAAGAAAGAGGGCAGGGGGGGTTTGAGCCAGTGATCCAGGCATATATCCCTTCATTTGCTCTTTCCTCAGAGGTAAATAGGCTATTTTGTTGCATCTTTATCAAGACTATTGATTTTCTAAGTGTTTCTGCTTTATGTGCTTTGTGTACTTGTGATTTGGTGTCAGGATGGATTCAGTGATACTTTCGGATGTTTTAGTCAAGGATTGGTTGGATCCTTGACTTCTACTCAAAAACGTTTAATAACTCCTCATTTCAAGTTCAGGCTCCTATTCAAAGCCTTCCATGGTCTGGCTCCAACCTACTTTCACCCTCCACTATTCCAGTCGTACCCTGACCTCACTGAACTTTCTACCCTGCTCCCTGCTCCTTCCTTACTCTGCAATGTCCCAGTGCTGCAGAGCCCTCCCCAGCCTCCTCAAAGTGCCATCTTCCTCTGTTCCATGGAACATTCCGTGTCCTCCATGCACAACCAGAACCAACACTCCTTCCCGCAGTGCTCACGCAGCCCCTCATAGGAGGCCTTATTGCTCAGCCCATGTTGATCTGTCAGCTTCCTGCTCTAGCTACTCAGCTCTTAAGTGGAGGATGGTTTATTACATCCCCCACACTGCCCTGCCTCCTGCATGGCCCATTGTCAGTGCTCAACACATCATCAATTTTTCATAATCAATCTTTCACAATCAATCAATTTTTCAACCTTTCTGAAAACTTAATGTCAATATTTAAAAAATTGCTCTTGAGAGGAACCAACGGTAGTGAAGAAAGGATTCTGGAGTCAGACAGATTTGGGTTCTAATTTAAGCTCCGCTGAGTATTAGTACTAAGGTGGTGTCCCCATTTTTTATTTGTTCCAAGCCTCACTCGCTTTGAAAAAATGAAGACAGTAAGATCTCTTTTGTGAGGAGTTCCCGCTGTGGTGCAATGGGATTGGCGGTGTCTTGGGAGCCCTGGGACACAGGTTCCATCCCCTGCCCTGTGCGGTGGGTTAGGGATCCAGTGTTGCCCTAGGCGAGGCTTAGGTCGAAACTGTGGCTCCAATCTGCTCCCTGGCCCGGGAACTCCATATGCCATAGGGCAGCCGAAAAAGAAAAAAGATCTCTTTGTGAGACTTAAAATGAGATCATACAAGTAAAGAACCCAACACAGTTCTGTCTTATCCTTAGGTTACAACTTTTTAAATGCTGCAACGTTTTACTCTGGAACATGAACATTATAATCAATTTAACATATATGGGCCACATTTTCCCATTGCTAACACAGCCTTCCTTGACACGGCAGTTTCTTCTCATTTGCACTTGCAAGTTTTTCAAAGGCTTATCTTCTAAGTAGGATTGGATGGATCTATCGGTCACCTGAAGCGATCCCAGTGATGGGACGATGATGAGGCACCTGTTCTGCTTGTTGCCGAGTTCCTTTCCCATGCGGAGGGTCATCCTCACAGCATCACACTGGCCTCTTCACTCCCACTGCTGACTTTAAAGAGGAAAGGAGACACCATTAGGACACCCTTCTCTTTCCCCCTCCACCAGAAGTCAGTGGCTACTTTCACTCATGGGAGAAGAGCAGTGGACTCCATTCATCCGGCCAACATTTATGGATTACCTGCTCTGTGCCAGGTACTCAGGTAAAAGATGAATCAGCCAAGCTCCCTGCCTTTAAAAGTTTCAATCTAATGGGTTTGGGGGTGGGGCAGATAAGCATTTAACTAAACAAGGATTGTATGGGAACAGAGGAACGGACAGTCAGCCAGTCAGGAAAATCTACACAAAGAGGTACTACTTGAAATACCTGTACCTGGCTGTTAACAGACAAGAAGAGCACAGCACTTCAGGTAGAGGAGCCCCAATTCTCCCTCTGATCACTCTACGCAGCCTGATGCACCTGGCTCTACCATCTCTGCCCTGTACAGCCGCCTTCTCCTGTGTCTAGACAACTTAAATTCTTCCTTGGCAGCAGCAGCAGCAACATTAGTGCTGGTTCCAATCAGGGAACTGACATTGGAAGCTCTGCTGCTGCTTTAGTTGCCAAGGCCAGAAAACTGCTAGAGTGGCCTGAGCTCCCTGGGGGAGGACAGAGGAGTTGAACATGCGTGTGCATACCTGTGTCTGTGTATGTATGAGTTTGAGAGGGGGTGTGTGTTGGGGGCGGGGGTGGGGGTGGGGGCGCAGTGTCCATCTGGATGGCCGGCTAGATGTTTATCTGCGGGTGTTGCCACAGAAAACAGAAGTGGGTATTCAGGGAACAAAGCGACAGCTTAGGATCTCAAAGCGACTGCTCAGAGAAGGAAGAGGTTGAAATAACCTCGACCTAAACAGAATGAAACAGAGAAGGAAGTTACATCAGAAGAGGAAGAGTGCTGACATCATGCTGAATAGCCATAGATGTCACAAAATAAAAGCAAAATGTGGATTCTTATTTTACCTAGTCAAATACTACTATAATGTTTTCTTTTTACAGCATTATTAAAATGACTGAAATAATATTTAGGACAGCAATCCTGAAGAACACAGAAAAACACAAACCAAAAGTGCTGAAATTTTAAAAAGTTACATTCATCATACCTATTTTTTTGGATCAGTGATTGATTTTAACTTTGCTTTCTATATATGAATTGTTTTCTCCCTCCATCACTTAAAAAATATTAAAACAAGTTCTGAGATTGCCTTACCGAAGAACATTTCAACAGTCTCCTTTTCTGTTAGCACAAATTAAGACATTTTGATAGATACTCTAATAATAGTGAGGTGATTAAAGAGGTCAGAGCAAGAAATATAGATCTCAAGTATGTTATTAAGTTTTTTCATTTCATTCATGTAGAAATGTTAGTCTCATTACCAAAAAGAAATGCAAGAGTAGTTTTTCTTTTGATTAGATTCTTGTAACACAAATGAAAAATTTATAGGATTGGCTTTAGGTGAGGGGGTTTAGAAAAAGTTAATGTAACACTGAAATAAGCTTGGCATTGGATCGCATATGAGTCTTTTGAATTTATTACTTTATAAGTACAGGAATTGGCTTTACACCACCTTCTTAGAATTATAATGGCTTCACGTGATTAATTGATTTGCCAGTCTCACAAACAGTTAAGAGCATATGGAGAGGAACAAATTACTATGTATAAAATAACGAAGCTACAAAGGATATATAGTACAACATAAGGAATATAGCCAATATTTTATAATAACTATAAATGGTATATAATCTTTAAAAATTGTGATTCACTATGTTGTACACTTAGATAATATCAAACATCAGCTATACCTCCAAAAAAAAAAAAAAAAAGCATATGGAGTTTTGGAAAGTGAACTAAAAAGTTTTGTGTACTTTGGTTACAGTACAAAACAGTACTTCCCAACTGGATGAACTATAAATCTATATACTAGTTTACCAAGTAACTAGTGAATGGATTTGGGGTGAACAAAGTTGAGAGAAATTGACTAGGGAGAGAAAAGCACTTGGAAACAAAGAAGCGAAGCAAATAAGTCTGATGGTCCCTTTGTTTGCACACAGTAGGTAATTGGTAAATAACTTTTGAAGGAAAGAAAGCACAAAATGAGTGAATAAGTTGTAAATATGGCAGTTCCCGCCATGGTGCAGTGGGTTAAGAATCTGACTGCAGTGGCTTGGCTTGCTGTAGATGCACAGGTTCAATCCCCAGCTGGGCACAGTGGGTTAAAAAGGATCAGCATTGCCACAGCTATAGCTCAGTTGCCTGGCCCAGGAACTTCCATACATTGGAAGCCATTAAAAAAAAATTTTTTTTTAAGCCAAAACAAATAAATAAATAGTAATATGAAGAAGGTAGCATAAACAGCTGATTCAAAATGAAGTTTAAATTCTGCTTTGTGACAGGGTTAGAACATATGTCCCCTATGATGCCTGCCTTGGTGATATATAAAAATGTATAATTTTCAGAAGCTATGAGACCCTTGAAAATGAGAACATCTAAAAATTAGGTATGGGAGAAATAGAAATCAATGCAAATTTAAATTTCTATATTTTCTGAATATTTTTTCAAGTCTAAATTCAGTGTTACTTCAGAACATAATAATGTATTATGTATAAATTGGTTTATTTACCAAACCACTACATATTTGAAATATAATTTATTCAAATAATATATGTTTATGAATTGACAGTGTTTTTTTCTTTTATAAACAAATTTACTGATGGAGTTACAAGCTGATATCAAATATAATTTAGCTTTTTCAATTGAGAAGAAACCAGTCAAAAGTTAGGAAAGGAAAAGAAGAAACCATAAGCACCACAGAATGTTATATTTCTTTTTCTAGACCACTGCTTTTCATCTTTTTTTGTTTGGTTGTTTTTTTGTCTTTTTAGGGCCGCACCCAAGGCATATGGAGGTTCCCAGGCTAGGGGTTGAATGAGAACTGTAGCCTACACCACAGCCACAGCAAAGCAAGATCCGAGCTGCATCTGCAAACTACACCACAACTCACGGCAACACTGGACCCTTAACCCACCGAACTAGGCCAGGGATGGAACCAGCATCTTCATGGATATTAGTCGGATTCATTTCCCCTAAGCAACAACGGGAACTCCCGGAGTTTATTTTCAGAGAATAATCTAAGGGTTACAGAGAGAGGGAGAATAAAGTAAACAAAATTCATTTGCAGCTTTCTAAAAACAGAAGTATAGTTGACTTACAATTTTAGTTTTAGGTGTACTGAATTGTGATTCAGTATCATTACAGATTGTGCTCCTTTAAAAGCTATTACAAGATGATAGCTATTGACTGTAAATTTTTTCCAAGCATCTACATTTTTGTTTAGTGAGTGAATGCCCCCCCCACCCCCCAGTTTGTCAGTTCCCTGCTTTCTGAGCTTCCACATCTCCAGGGGCCTTCCATCTGGATGCCTTTTCCTGACTCAGAACTTGCTGAGGCTCTCAAGGCCCACCCCAGAGAAGTCTCATAAACTCCCTACCCCAACTTATGCTCTGGGAAGAATGTCCTTTCTCATGGTGTACCCGAGGAATGGGAGAGAGAGAAGAGGATGCCAAGTTGTGTTTTACATTTTAAATCCATAGATCTTTTCTTCAACAAGTGGCAGGCCATTTTTAATTCCTGCTCCTCAGTACTGAAGAATTTAACATCGCTTGGTGATCCAAGGAACTTTTGCTCTTTGCCCGAAGTACCTCTTACTCCCAAAGCAATATCCCCTCCTCCAAGAAATGCTGTCATGTCAGGCTGCACTGCCCTTGAACCAGACAACTTTCTCTGCTTGTCTTTATCTGTCTAAATAAAGCTAACCTACATTTGCTGTCTAATTCATTCAGATGCTTGCTGATGCTATTTAAAGCATCCCTCAAGGCTCCGTGGAAAACAAGATGCATTATCTCCAGTAGGAAACCTTTAGGTTTGTTGGTCATTTAAGGAATTCAAGAATCGAAAGAATCCATTCAGTCTTCAGTCGTTCAGATGTAGAGGACAAAGGAGCTTTTCCAGTTTTTTATTCCAGGAAGTCTTCTTTGATTATACACTGCTGGGATCAGTTGATAGCAAGAGAAGAAGCTAGAAAGTTAATCTCTGCCTCTTCTGTGTGTGTGTGTGCACACACGTGTGCGCACACGTGCGCACGCATGCATGTGCATGGTGTGTGTGTCTGTGTGACACGCTACTTGTCTCTAGGCTTCATGAAATATGCCCAACAGAATGTATTTTTCATTCTGGACTCTGGTAAATTTTTAGTCCTTTGTGAGTTTACTTTCCCCTCTCAGGGAACAAATGTGAAAGATCAAAAGGTGATGTCAGCTTAGTAAACAGACTTTTGAGTTTCAACTTGTCTCCACCTCTCCCTCTATAGCCTCCAAGCAATATTTCATTAGAGAATCCTGGTACTCATACATTCCAGAAAAAACAGGAGATTCTAAACAGGGAAAGAAACAACATATCGGGGTTGTAAATAGGACTCCACTGTGCATTTCTGTAGGACTGAGAGTTCAGAGAGGTTTCAAATCTGTTGCTTGTTTTTTCACATGTGTTATTTCTGTCAGTCTGTCAGCCTGCTTGGTGGGAGGGAGAGCTGGTACAATGGGATGGTTTTAACCACCAGTGCTCGGCTTAAGCCCATGCTTTTATCAGCATCCACTTGTTCAGCCACGATTCTGTGACGTCCATTGCAGTGAGTGAGTCAGAAGCCACAAGCTAACAGGTCTATTCCTTCCCGCCGTCACCTAGGAAACCAGTGCATCATCCACAGGAAATGCAGGCCCCAACGGGGAGTGTGCCCAGATCGGGTTATAAAGCTGGCAATGAGTTTTTCAAAAGAGGTCAAATAATAATAAGTAGACTCTTGGTCTAGGGTAGGAAGTGGATCGAGCCTCTTAGGCATAGATCGAGGACTGTCAGGCAGAAATACCAGGAAGAATTAGTCAGCTAAAATTATAAAAGATGTGTATTTTATAAGAAATTGGCCAAGGGTAAGGAGTATGGAGATATGGTTTGATTCCCCCAGAGAGCAAATGCATTTATTTGCCCATTCCTGAAAGAGATTTATTTTTTTCTGTTTTTGTGTGTGTGCGTGTGTGTGTGCCTTTTTTTTTTTTTTTTTTTTTTTTTGGTACGTTTAGACAGTGTCTGAAGTGAGATGAGGAAATTGATAAGACATCAAACCAGGCTTTCTGCTGAGTGAAATGTATACCCCCTTTTTCATGGTCTCTCTCCCTTGGGTTAAAGTAGTGATGGAGAATTCCTTCAGAGAAAACCATACCCTGCTTCACCTCAGGCTCTCACCGATTTTTTTCCTGCCTATTCCTTATTTTCTCCCTCCTTGACCACTATGGTTCAGCAGTCCAGTGCCTTAGTATATATATACAATCTACCACAAACCATCCACCTCTCTGTGAATATAAGCTTAAAATAGCTGAGAAAAATTACCTGTGGAGTTTCATGTTGTCTGACAAGCTTAATGTTTCTAGGCAGATAACTGATACTGCTATGGATGAAAGAGTCTATGTAAAAGTACAATGTGAGCTCTCCCAGAACTTCCTGTTTTAGACTCAAAGAATATTAGAGCAGGAGAGAAAAACAACTCAGAAATCATCTGGTCCAACCTTCTCATTTTTCACATGAGAAATGAGTCCCAGAGAGGTGATTTGTCTAAGGTCATCTAACAAATTAGTACGTATGTTGGGGGCCAGAAGAGGAGAGAAAAGAGGTAGGAATTTTGACCACAAGAACAAAATGAGTCATTAGGTGGTATGGCCATCTAAGAGCCTGTTATAATATTAATCTGCATTAATTGAAGTATGGAGTCCTAAGAGAGCTAATTGGTACCCTCAACGGCAGGTCAGTTTGCCAAGAATATGACATTTTGTCCTGAGTATCCACTGAATGGGGACCAATGATAGACCCAAATGTGTCCAGAGGAGGGTAAAGATGGTGATAAGAGCTTTAGTAACTACAGCCTAAAGAGGACAACTTAAAACATTAGACCATTTCAGAGTTCCCTGGGGGCTCAGCTGGTTAAGGATCCGTCATTGTCACTGCTGCTGTGGTTCAGAGTTCAATCCTTGGCCCAGGAACTTCCACATGTCCCAGGCACAGCCAAAAACAAATAAAATAACAACAAAAAATTAGACTGTCTAGCTTGGAAACCAGAGAGTTTGTCACAGGGAGCATGGGAAGAGGTATTATCAAATAATTCAAAGAACAGGACTTGTCTTGAAGAGGACTTATTTCGTGTGTCTGAAAAGGACAATCCCAAATTGGTACCAGTTAGAAGGTGATAGATTTTAATTCTATATAAGTAATTTTCCAATAATTCAAGCTCATCAAAATATATTAAACTGATGGATGGGATAGTGAATTAATTATCTCCAGAGGTGTTCAAATACGCATTCATCCAAATACATTTATTGAGTGCCTGTCATATGCCAGTCACTGGACTAGAAGGACTTTGAGGTTGTCATCTGTGTTAAGGAAATAATAACTGCTGTATTAATCTCTATGTCAAACCTACAACTGTCTTAAGGCTCAGACATGACAAGAAATTTATTTCTCACTCATATAACATCTGAAATGAGTGCTCCTGAGGTGGGAGGCTCTTTTCCAAGTGGTGGGCCAAGGAACCAGGCCGTTCCATCTCATAATCCTGCCGTCTTCGACATGCTGCTTATGAGGCTGCTTTAGGCATTGCTATTCTGCTGACGGGGAAAGAACATGGAAGATTGCATGGGGAGGTTTTTAAGGGCTGGACTAGAAGGTACACTCAGCTCTGCTCACATCCTTTCTATAAAGTAGTTCAGTTACATGGCCACACCCAGGTGCAAGGAAGGCTTATGTCCTGTGCCCAAGAAAAAGAGGAAATGGATTTGGTGACTGACTAGCAAATTTTCTCCCATCCTGTCCAACTCTGAGCCTCTATAATTACAGTGACAGAATTGAGAGAGGAATTTAAGAATTCTTCTTGTTTAATTCTGTTTTTCTTTTTAGTCATGCCTGTACCATATGAGTTCCTGGGCCAGGAATCGAACCCATGCTACAGCAGCAACCCAAGCCACTACAGTGACCATGCTGGATCCTTAACCTACTGTACCACAGTAGGAACTCCAAATTTTTCTTGTTTAATGATAATATCACGTTTCATGTTTACATTAAATGCCTTCCTACTGAAGGGCTTCTGTTAAAAATATATTGTTAGGTTAAAAGAAGCAAGGTAGAGAACAATGTATATAGTATGCTAATTTGGAGAATGAAAAGAGGGATGACAATGACAATATTTATTTATATTTGCTTGCATGTATGTGCAGAAACACTGGAAAGATGCATAAGAAACCATAAGGACCAGGGTGTGGGCAGAGGGAGGATGGAGACATCGCTGGGAGTGAGGGTCTCTGTGTTCGCTTTTAAATATTGTTTAATTAATTAATTATAAAACAATATAATTTTTAAAACATCCTTCTGTTGGAGAAGGGTTGTTCTCTGACTGATCGCTTTTTTTGTTTTCAAGCAAAGAAACTAAGAAAAGGACTATTTGGAAAGGTGAGCAGGATATAACTTATGAACCTGAAGTAGCAACAGTGATGACTATGGTGTCTCTCCTGTTGTAATGGGCTTATACTGGATCAGTGAACTTTTGCAAAAGAAAATAAAAGAATAGTAGCACAACACCTTAGTTTTATGGATTTACCTAAAAGTCTCAGAAATATCTTTATTTTTTATTTTTTAACTTTTTTTGTCTTTTTGCCATTTTCTTGGGCCGCTCTCATGGCACATGGAGGTTCCCAGGCTAGGGGTCGAATCAGAGCTGTAGCCGCCAGCCTACGCCAGAGCCACAGCAACGTGGGATCTGAGCCGCGTCTGCGACCTACACCACAGCTCACAGCAACACCGAATTGTTAACCCACTGAGCAAGGGCAGGGATCGAACCCGCAACCTCATGGTTCCTAGTCGGATTTGTTAACCACTGCGCCACGACAGGAACTCCATCTTTGTTTATTTTTATAACATTCCTAATAACTATGACACAAAAGAGATAAAATAATTACTTATTTCGTAAGATACTATCAGGGTCCAGAATAGGGATTTATTTGTCTACAAATTCATGTTAGACTTGCAGGCCAATCCTCTTGATTTCTTGTTAGCATCAACATTGGAAGTATGTGATAAAAATCCTTTATGTTTTACAGCATTTTCACAAATATTTTCTTATTTAGTTTTCCCATCAACCATGTGAATTAACGTGTAAATGGCATTACCTTTATTTCATTTATGTATTTATTTATTTATTTTTTGTCTCTTTAGGGCCACACCTACTGCATATGGAGGTTCCCAGGCTGGGGGTCTAATCGGAGCTGTAGCTACAGGCCTACACTATAGCAACACAGGATCTGAGCTGTATTTGCAACATACACCACAGCTCATGGCAATGCCAGATCCTTAACCCACTGCGTGAGGCCAGGGATCGAACCTGCAACCTCATGGTTCGCAGTCAGATTCGTTTCTGCTGCACCACAATGGGAACTCCTGGTGTTATCTTTAGAGAGGAAAAACAATGGTGATGACTATTATAAAGTTAAAAGGCTAACAAAAATTCGTTGGTGGGAACTATCCTTAATATATAAAGAATGATTACAAATCACTAATTAAAAGGAAGTATTCCAATAGAAAAACTGACGGAGTTCCTATTGTGGCTCAGCAGTAACCACCCTGATGAATATCCATGAGGATGTGGATACAATCCCTGGCCTCATTCAGTGGGTTAAGGATCTGGCATTGCCACAAGCTGCAACGTAGATCATAGATACAGCTTGGATCTGGCATTGCTATGGCTGTGGTGTGGGCTGGCAGGTGCAGCTCCCATTTGACCCCTAGCCTGGGAACATCCATATGCTGCAGATATGGCCCTAAAAAGGGGAAAAAGAAAAAGTGGCAAAAGACATGCATTAAAAAGCATAGAGAGATCTTGATAATAAATATTTTTTCTCCTCAAACTGAATAGAGATGAAAGAAAAATAGCATTTAGTACTGACAAAGGTACATGGAATCAAGAACACAGACATTTTCATGGAAGTGATTTCAGTTTTAGAAACATATTAAAACTACTAACATTCATAATACTATGACCTAGTAACTTTGTTTTACTAATTTATCCTAATGAAATAACCAAAGAAATATAGCAATTAATGTCTAATGATATTAATATCATAGCATTCTTATGAATCCAGCAAAAGGTGGATCAAATGATAGTAAATAAATGGAGTACCAAGCTGCTATTAAAAGACCATGTTAAAGAATTAGCTAAAAGCTAAAGGAAAATCCCACTATCCAACTTTAAATAAAAAAAAAGATGCAAAAATGTACAGAGGAATGTATATTCACATTTATATAATTTACAAACACGTGAATTCTGAAAAAAACTGTTAATAAGACAAAACTGGCTACTAGTGTTTAAAGCTTAGGAAAACATATTTCTACCAAAATGGGGTTTGATGATCCTTTAACGTTTTAAAACTAGACAGCATCTTAATCTCCTTGCTGATAGCTATTCTACTGGGCTTCTGTATCCAATTTAGATCAGTCCTTATAAAGTGAAAGGTGGACAAGGCACTCTTTGGTGGGCTTTGCAAGTGTCATAAGGAACTCCTCAGCAGCTTCCAATGGGGAATTTTTTTTTTTTTGTCTTTTGTCTTTTTAGGGCCGCACCCGCGGCATATGGAAGCTCCCAGGCTAGGGGTCTAATTGGAGCTACAGCTGCCAGCCACAGCCACAGCAATACAAGATCTGAGCTGCGTCTTCCAACTACAGCTCACGGCTGAATCCTTAACCCACTGAGTGGGGGCCAGGGGTCAGACCCGCAACCTCACGGTTACTAGTCGGGTTCGTTAACCACTGAACCATGACGGGAACTCCATGGGGGAATTTAATGTTGCACAGATCTCGAATCTACGTAGTTATCACTGGTTTTCAGCAAAGATTCCGGAATGAGAACTTTTACCACACCTGGCTTTTAAATGCTTGACTATATTTTTAGTTCTTACCTGAATTAATATTTGGGTTATAGCCATTCAAAGCTGATACCCAGTCTCTAATCACACATTCCAAACTCTTTCCGTTTCTTGGGTTACTTGTCCTCATTTCTTGCTGATTGATGTTCACGGCACAGACTGAGCCAGGATTTTTCATGTTTTGAATATTTCTTTATCTTTCAGAATCGCCCCTATTAACTAATGGTCCATCTCATTTCATCTCATACACATGCAACACCGGTGATTTTTCTTACCATTCATGACATTCACTTTGTTCATCTCTTTCATTTTCATCATAATCATAAGTTTCTTCTTAATTAATAGCACATTCAACATCCTCATTGCTTTTGCAAGTGTCAGACATACTGGACTTAATAATGTTGCAAATCACCCCAAATTAAATACAGTAAACCTGCTGGTTATAGAAAACTAGTTGGTCAAGACAAAAACAACTACATCCAACTGTTGTTGCTACCTGTTGGAGGCAGGCAAAGTTGAACATTTTTGCCTTTGGAGCAAATTTTTTTCATCTTAGTGAAGGTTCACAGGTGGCCAAGCTAGCAAAGAACCTCCGACGCTTTCACCATTGTGCCATTCTGGTGAAGTACATTTGTGACAGTAACCATCAAATTACACTTAAGTATGTAATTAACCCATATTTATCCTTAGATAGCTGAGTTGGTTTTCATTGTCTTAATGAGCTTGAGATCATGGGTTTGAGCTCTGTGTGGGTTACTTAGTACACAGGGAAAAACCATGTTACTCAAGCAGTCTATACGTACATCCAGCCTTCTCACAAATGCATGTTATGGTGTGTGGTGGGACATATCATTTCAGTGCGGTCCATATAGGACACTGCAGTTATGATCCTTCATAACAATAATTGACTTTGGAATCTTCAAACACAAAACCTCATTTATCCATTAGTAAGAGAGAAGATGCTTCAGTTGTATGTTTTCAAATTTAAAAAAAAAATCTATCTATAAGCACAGGTTGGATCACAGTGTTCTTCAGATGTAAAATACTAAAGAAAGAGGCTTATTTTTCTCAGTGAGATCCTTAGAAAAATAGAGAGTGGTATCTGATTTACCTCTACTCCCCAGGAACTTGATGACAATTAATTCCTATTGAGTTAGTATTCTGAGATTTGCCAAAGAGCAGGTCAATGTCACCAAAGAATGTTTCGTATTTGTCTAAGCAGAGAAAGCTACTGATTCACAAAGCAGTTCTTGGCCTTAAATGCAATTTTCTCCCTCTGTTTTTAGGATCTGCTCCTCCCTTCAATGCCAGAGCTGCAGGCTGCTCTCTAAATAACACTGCATCCCTGGCCTCCCAGCTCCTATTTGAACATTTCGGCAGGGCTCCTTTGAGGTCTGCCCCCCACTGCCTTCCATCTCCTAGGCTTGTCTGAGTCAGCTGTGAGTCACCTCACTCATTAGTGGAACTCAGAATGCTTCTCCGTCCTCTGGATTTTTGTCTCCCTTTCTGTAACTAGTTTTCTGGCAGCATAAGGTCTGTGGACAACCTTGAAGCTAGAAGGGGCTGGGTCACTATCAAATAAAAATGCTCAGTGGAGGAGCTCCCGTCGTGGCACAGTGGAAATGAATCTGACTAGGAACCATGAGGTTGTAGGTTCGATCCCTGGCCTCGCTCAGTGGATTAAGGATCTGGCGTTGCCGTAAGATGTGGTGTAGGTTGCAAACACAGCTCGGATCCAGCATTGCTGTGGCTCTGGCATAGGCTGGCGGCTACAGCTCTGATTCGACCCCTAGCCTGGGAAACTCCATATGCCATGGGTATAGCCCTAAAAGGACAAAAGATAAAAAAAAAAAAGCTCAGTGAAGAGGTTGGCAGACAGCAAACAGAACAAAAATGATGATGAAGATAACGACGATGATGGTGCACAGTTGCTGCAGGTGCACCTTAACTGGCCAAATTTGGTACCTTTGCCAGTATCAGCTTATAGGACAGCACAGGAGCCCTTAGTTCTTGGTCACTTCTTTCTCTTCCTCATCTCTTCTTTCCCTCCTCACCGTCACCTCCTCCACACACATGCCAGTATGGTACAAGGTGAAAGCTCAGGGACTCCACTCTCTGGAAAGGCAGGTAAAAGAGCAATGGCCTTACAGTGGTGGGCATTCTTTTCGCCAGCATTTTCAGACTTATTCTCATTTTTACTCTTTCAATTTTACATTTCCAATTCTTTCCTTTTTGGGAGAGGTGGACCAGAGAGGACAAAATAGAAGAATTTATGCCTGGCTGATGCTTCCTGGGCATATAAAGAAGCTTAGTGAAATGATACTAATAAGAAACTCTAAATTCACTGCAGACAATTTCAACACCAAAACACCATTATTAATTCATTAATCTTACTTAAAGCCCTTTGTGAAATGGTTAATACTTGACCCAACTGGATAGTGACTAGTTTTTGGTAAGTCAGATGATTAACTCTAGAAAAGAACGCCAGAGATCACCCTGTCCAGTCTTTCGTTCTGTCACCAGGCATTGACTGAGCACCTGCAATGAGCAGACCCTGAGCCAGGCCTCGAAAGGCAGGGCTTCTCAAGCTTCACAGTGCATGTGTGTCACCCAGGAAACTTGCTAAAAGGCAGATTCTGATTCAAGAGGACTGGAGTCAGGGCTCCAGGTTCCACATTTCCTTGAGCTCCCTGGAGACGTCCCTGCTACTGCTGCCCATTAACCACACTCTGAGGAGTAAGACTGCAGGGGCTCTGCACAAAGCCAGACAAGGCTTGACTCTGTCCCTGAGAGTCAACTGGGGGGCTCACAGGCTCTGGGATCCTGCACCATGCATCCCTTCTCCTCAGCTGCTGATAATTATCTGTGAGGCCCAGACAATGTTGGATCTATTCTTCTCAATGCTCTCGGATTTCTCATGTGGCTTTCTCATGTCATCACTTCCAGTGGAGAATATTAAAATTGCCAAATTGGGACTAGGGCAAGGAAAACACCCACTTATCTAACCTTGTCTCTGAGGTCTAGTCTAGGCCATCTTACCAGAGATCTCTGAACTCACATTTTAGGCAGAGTCTGGTTAACAATAAAGTATTTCTTTGATGGCTACAGAGAACTCCTTTTATGATTAGTTTATATCCTTTGCCAATTTTTACATTAGGGTCTTTGTCTTTTAATTATTGAGTTGTAACAGTTCTTTATTAAAATATTAAGAAGGATCTCTTTGCCCCTAATAAAGGTTTTTTTTGCCTTTTAATTTTTCTATTCATTCTGGAGTTAGGAATTTTTGACTCTATGTTAACATTAATTTTCTTGCTAAATCTAAGCAAGCCACTTTACCTATTGTGACATGGTTCTTTTACCAGTAAATGGAAGCAGTAAAGACTACATACTGAATATATGCTGAGTATAAAACTGTTGAGTATTAAAAAGGAAGTACACATGGAAAAAAAACAAAACAAAACAGGGAGTTCCCATTGTGCTGCAGTGGAAACGAATCTGACTGGTAGCCATGAGGTTGCAGGTTCGATCCCTGGCTCACTCAGTGGATTAAGGATCCAGCGTTTCCGTGCGCTGTGGGTATAGGTCGCAGACAATGGCTTGGATCCTGTGTTGCTGTGACTGTGGCTGTGGCTGTGGCTGGCAGTTATTGCTCCAATTTGACCCCTGGCCTGGGAACCTCCATATGCCTCGGCTGAGGCCCTAAAAAGCAAAATAAATAAATAAACAAAATTTTAAAAAGGAAGTACACATGTGATGTGCTGTACAGTAATAGGACAGGGGTACTTTGATTTCAGAGCTTAATTTGATAGCATTATTGAACCCAGTGTGGGACATAGCTGAATAGTGTTAATAAGTACCAGTGTTTTGTTTGTTTCATTTTGTTTTGCTTTTACTTTGGTTTTAGTTATTAAGCAGTTATAAAAACTCTGAGTGCTGTTCTAGGTTCTTGGTAGTATGAGCCAAAAAGCAGATGAAGAACTTTGTATGCGTAAAAGTGCTTATTGTGATTTCTGTTTACCCTTTGCTTCCTCAATTGCAACTTTCTAAATTGTCAACAGACAAGATCTTCTACTATTCCTAATACATTCAATTAAGAAACTATGTCAGTCCTGAGGCAAATGACCCAGTTGTTCCTTGGTCTACATTAGCTGTCTCATCTCTACTAGAACCTTTTATTTGTTAAAATTATTTATTTATATAGCAGAAGTTATTAGTGATAGTATTCCAATTTAGACTGATAGGTTTTTGACTAACTTAGGGAAATAGAAACTTTGTACTTTCTCCCTCATCTATGATGTTTAATGCCTTTAAGTTCTCTCCATTATTGCCTATAAGAAAGAAAGAAGGAAGGTAGGAAGGAAGAATATAATAAACCATTAATAGTAAAGTATACATGTCTGAAGACAATGTGTTTTACCTCTAATTGGTGTTTGTTTTTCGATACAGTCAAAGGAAAGAAACTCTAATGGCAAAATCAGAGAATACTTCCTCATTCCCACTGCTTCCACCTATACTCTTCTGAAATAAAATCTGCCTTATGAGTCTCTACACTGAGCATAGATAAAACAAAAAGAGTCAATATTATTGAATCCCATCCATTTGCCAAGCACTGTGCTAAGTGCTTTCACATACATTTTTTCATCTAATGGATCATTTACTTTCTTACTTCAGGGGAGAAGATGAAATTGTGCCTTTACTTTGCTACTCTTCTTCCTAGAGTACTTACTCCTCCCTGTCTGTGTCACTTTCCATTTGAAGTAAGGGAATACAGTTTGAGGCAAAATCCATTCTTTTTTTCATTTCAGCCAGGTCCATGGCAAAAAGTTGGTTGGTTTCTCATTCTGGAAGATGAGGCATATGTTAATTTAGGAAAAGGGAAATGGAACAGAGCTGAGGATTAAATGCTCTTTTATGGATAAGGATGGGCACCTGCCTCTGGTGAGTGGTCTTTTTCTGTTTTTTTTTTTTTTTTTTCCCAGATAATCCAATGAAATCTCAAAAAAAAAAAAAAAAAAAAGCAGCTGTATACATCCAACTCTGCCTTTGATTTATTTCTTTATGTATGAACGCAGGTTCCTTACCACTTCCCTCACACACATATGACCCACCAAAAAAAAAAAAAAAAAAAAAAGGAAAACCTCTCTTGGAGGAATACAACAGATCTAATCTATTCCTGAGATTAACTGCCATTTTCTCCTCTTACTCTGATTCCAAATTTTGAACTCCACTAAGGAAAACACAGCCTGGGTGACATTGCATAACCAGTGAGAAAGGAATCTTCCTTGGGCAATGAGAGAAGGGCTGAGTCACTAGCTCAGCTCTTAGGAATGGTTCTCTAGCTGCTGACTGAGGCCACATGGGTTCAGCCATGAGGCCGGCAGAGACCTCCCCAGAGACTAACAAAAAGGAGGCAACCAGGACTAGCCACTGGCCCAGTTTTAGAAACACCCCCAAGGACAGTGGCCAGCAGTCCAAGTCCCAATGTCCTGGCAGTGCAGCAAATGCCTGGTGCAATCTGGTGGATGAATGATGCCCAACAACAGAAGACTCTGGAAAAGGATGTACTTATAATTAGCATGTGTGGCATTCTTATTCCAAAGGCTTATTCTTTATTCTTTCACATATACAACAGACATTTGGGTGAATACATTAGGCATTGAGCTAGAAGTGGGCATATTTTTTGCCCTCAGAGTTGACAGTTCAGTAGAAATAGAGTAAGCGTAGGAGCTCTAGGAGAATTTAGAAGAGGCACTTAAGATTTGAGAATTGGAAAAGCTTCCCTGAGAATGTGAAAGGCTTATGCAGGGGGACATGGAGAAGGGACACTCCAGATGAAGGAGGCAGCAGTGCAAAGTCACAGGGGCAAGAAAGAACAGGTGGATCATTGGAGAAGTAAAGTGGTTTGGTGTGGCCAAGATCAAAATGTGCAAGGGATGGGGCAAGAGATGATCCTGGAGAGGTGAAAAGGGGTCAGATGATAAGGTGAAATCTTGCGTGAATGCAAGAAGGTCGGAAATCTATCCTGAGGGCAATGGGAACCTCTAACTGACGTGTGGAGGAAGGATGGGTCAGATATGGTTTTAAAGCAAGTTTTCTCATTGGTTATAAAGTTGAGTTTGGATGCAAAAAAAAAAAAAAAAGCAAGTATAGAAATAGAAGGGCCAGGTTGGAGGATCTTGCAGTAACTGAAGGAGGAAATAATGTGGGCCTGAACTATAGCAGAGGCAACAGGGTTGCAAGAAAGATGAGTTGAGAGATACGAAAGCAGTTGTATCAATTGACCTTGGTGATTAGCCATAGGTGGGGCCTGAAAGGGCTCAGAATGACTCTCACCTTTGGGGGGTAAAGAGAAATGATGGGAGCAGAAGGTTTGCTGGAGAGAGATAATGAGTTCAGGCTGAAAAAGGAACCCAAGACAGAAACCCTGCCATTGACCTAAGTATCCGTGGTGGAGGATCAGGGCAACTCAGTGGCATTGGGATGCCCCCAGTGTACCCCCAAGGAGGCTTAAGGACACTTTCAGCCCCCACCAGCTAGAGAGGATGGGCCAACAAATACAAGTTCCTACTTAGAAGCCTGGGTGGCTTATTAAGACTGAATTGGTGTAGGACTGAGGCTGCAGATGAGAGGTCTTCAGAACCTGCAGCCAAACAGGGCCTGACAAGCTGTTTCCATGGAGACTCAGTGTGCACAAGAGGGAGTGAGTAGGAGGGCTGATCCATTCCAGAGCCTGGGTCACAGGCTGCAGCAGGCTAACAGATAAACAGGAAAAAGACGTAGTCAATCAGAAAAGGATGTTCAAAACTATTGGCAGTTAATTGGGGTTATATCATCATAATTCTAGATTAAGTCTAACAATTTAGAAGGATTAGGGTAAGCCACTTAATGAACCTGCTAGTTATTTCAGGTACCACTTAATGAGGGCACACGGAAGTGGCTGCCAACTCAGGCTAACCACAAATGTACATACACCCATCTTGAACCTTTCTGCACCCCTGGACTCTAAGTAGCCACATATCATTTCCAAGTTTCTAGGCAAACAGGCAGAGACATGGGAAGTTATTTTTTTTTCCCTTTGCCATAGTGATGGCAGTAATACTCAGGAAATCTTTGGAATTCTCTGGGAAACTCAGGTGCTGGCAAAACCTCAGATTAGATGCTATTATTAAACAATTTCAGGAACATTCTGGACAGAGAGCCAGCAACATGAAGCCCCAAGTGTTTTGTGTGTGTGTGTGTAGTAGAATATACATAATAAGAAGTTGACTATTTTGACCATTTTTAAATGTACAGTTCAGTGGCATTAAGTATATTCATAATCTTGTGTAACCATTACCACTACTTCCAAAACTTTAGCATCATCCAAAACAAAAACTCTGTAACCATTAAGCAAAGACTCCCTGTTGGGCCCCAAATGTTTTTAATAACTTTATTGTGCTGTGAAAATTCTGCCTACCAGTCAGGACAATAGTTTGGCTGCTTCAAATAAGAAAACTAGCTTGATTTTAGTTTGGTCAGTCACTTTCAATTTAGATCTGGGTTTTTTGGGCCAAAGACTCTTTGTCCTGTGGGTGAGCTTGTTAAACCTAATCTCTGGAGGGAGACTGATTTTAACCATCTTAATGGCTGATGGGACTTATTAATCTTGATCTCCAAGGTATTCAAATGGCTTGTGGCAGTGCTTATTAAGAAGTCAGTAAAAATTAAGTCAAGAGCCACAGGCCTTTGTAAAGATCCTACTGGAGGCAAACTATGTTCCAAAGATAACTAGAAGATAAACTGTCTAGGAACAAACTTCATTTTAAGTAACCAAAAATGATAGTGCCTGAGGAGGATAAGACCTATTTCTGGCTTGGAATGGTAGACTATGACCAAAAGATCAGAGCCAGAAATTCCAAGTTTCCTACTGCCTTATCTCTCACAAATTAAAACATTTAGTGAGGGTAGGGATAAGCATTTGTGACTTCGTTTCTTCATCCAAGAAGTTGGAGGTGTTTAGAGCATGATGCTTACTGGACAAGATTCAGTCTGGAGTTTACAAATCCAGGCAGATACTTTCCAGATGCATGATATCAGTCACAAGAAATAGCAGGAGGGTTAAAAAAAAAATGGGGAAGGTTTTGTGAAAACCACTCCACATAAGCACAATCTAAACCACATATCCTATCCGGAGACCAGTGGTGAGACAAATAATTTAACACAATATACTATTCCTGGGAGCTGGAGCTCAAAAGAGGTTGACTGGCTTACTTGGGGTCACCCAGAAAACTGGGAAGGGGGCTAAGATTTAGTACCTTTGTTTCCTGATACCTGGTTTAGTGGTTTATTTTCATCAGTATCTGCTGGTATCCTGTGCTTGGAAAGCACAGAGACCCTCTGTAAAGCTTTTTTTTTTTTTTTTTTTTTTTTTGTCTTTTTGCAATTTCTTGGGCCGCTCCTGAGGCATATGGAGGTTCTCAGGCTAGGGGTCAAATCAGAGCTGTAGCCACCGGCCTACACCAGAGCCACAGCAATGCGGGATCCGAGCTGCGTCTGCAACCTACACCACAGCTCATGGCAACACCGGATCCTTAACCCACTGAGCAAGGCCAGGGATTGAACCCGCAACCTCATGGTTCCTAGTTGGAAACATTAACCACTGAGCCACAACGGGAACTCCTAAAGTTTTCATTTGGTCAGGGGTGATCTATCAGTACCTTTGCCTCCAAATTCACCTCCAATTTAGTCTTCATATCACACTTGGTTCAGAACCCAAATTCTGAACAGTTCATGAAAATGTTGTTAGCAGTCAAAAAAAGCTTTACTGCTATTAAGTTTGTATCAGGGGATGATTCTAAAATGGTGACTTGAAAAACTTCAAAGACCCACTCCCCAACAAAATAGCCATAACTGGTGAGAGCTATTTTTAAAAAATAATTATTTAAAATTGTTATTCCATAAAGGGAGATGAAAGCCAAGAATATCAAAGGCTAGTGCCTCTACCGAGTGCCCTGCTTATAAAAGAGGGGTATCGCTCCAAGAGAAATGGGTCACTGTCCTTGCTCCTAGTTCAAGAGCAGAGTCTTAGAGTTTTTTGCCTAAGGGAAGAGGCAGGTGATAAGAACCAAGAGCTTAGAAGTTCTCCACAAGGGAACAGACTTTATTTGAAACACAATGTGGGGAAAGTTCAAGCTGAAGAGAGTCCTAGAAAACAGTGGAGGTTTTGGCGATAAGTGATTAAGATGAAGCTGGTAGCTTTATGAGAATCACAAGCCTGACTACAGGCTAGCTAATTTACTAGAGGGAGCCAGAGAAAACAACAGCTAAGAAGAGCCCTCCTATAGTCAGAGCAAATCTCAAAGACTGGCCTCAAAACCACCTCTGCAGAGGGGCTTAAAATTAACTGGATCCAACTGTGTAACAATGTATGAAACAGGCATTGTTAAAAACAATAGAGTGATTTGCTAGCAACTAATGGAGCCTAATATCTAAAGATCATACCAACAGAGACAGATTGAGGATAGAGACAGTCAAAGATAAGTGTGCTAAAATCACTGCCATCCAGGATGACTGTGCACATGACCAAACATGCACCTTCTGAAGAGCAACATCAGAGATTTCACCTTGCTGGGAAATAGACTTCACTAAAATAGTCAAGCTAGGTCACTAAATAAATAAAAAAGCAACAAGAGCTCATAAGTTCAGAAATAAACAATAAGGTTGAGGGGATCAGTATACAGAGCTGCTACAATATATTATCTAAAATGTCCAGTTTTCAACAAAAAAACTTATGAGACATGCAAAGAAACAGGAAAGGGTGATGTTCCAGGAGGATGTTTCCTCCTGTTCCATACACAGGGGGAAAAAAGCAATCAAAAGAAACTTCCTGTGAGAGGGCCCAGATATGCAACTTGGCAAACAAAGACTTCAAAGCAGCTGTTATAAATATATTCAAAAAACTGAAGGAAACCATGCATAAAGAAGCAAAAGAAGGTATGATGGCACTCTCTCACAAGATAATCAGTAAAGAGACAGAAATTATTATTATTTTTAAAGGAACCTAATGGATATCCTGAACTTAAAAAGTGCAATCATAGGGAAAAAAATTCACTAGAGGGTATCAGTAGTATATTTGAACTGGAAGAAGAAAGAATCAGTAAACTTGAAGGAAGATAGGTAGATAGATAGCTAAATAGATGGATAAATCAATAGATAATAGATAATTATTTGATCTCAAGAACAGAGAGAAAGAAGGATATGCACAATGCAAGTACCAGAAGGAGAAAAGAGGAGAGAAGCAGACAAAATATTTGAAGAAATAGTAGATGAAAACTTCTGAAATTTGATGAAAAACATTAACCAATACATCTAAGAAACTCAACTAATCCCAAGTAGAGTAAATACAAAGAGATCCACATTCAAACACATCATAGTACAATTTTTAAAAGAGAAAAATCTAGAAAACAGCAAGAAAAAAATCAATTCATCATATGCAAGGGAACTCAAATAAGACAAATAGCTGACTTCTCACCAAAAACAATGGAAGCTAGAAAGCAGTGAGATGGCACATTCAAAGTGCCCTGGCAGGGTGAGGGGAATTCCTGTCAAATAAGAATCTTTTATCCAGTAAACTATTTCTTAAAAATGAAAGCAAAATAGAGATAAACAAACTCTGAGAGAATTCATTGCTAGCTGATCAGATTTACAGAAATAAGGAAGTTCTTCAAGCTGGACACAAGTAACCCCAGTCAGTAATTCAAATCCAAACAAAAAACCAAAGAGCACTAGTAAGTATAATTATGTAATTATAAAAGACAGTATATTAATGCATACTTTTTTATTGTTATATCTCTTAAATGATCTCAAAAGAAGTCATATAAAAGTACTTATTTGACAATGATAGCACAATGGAGGTGAATGGGAACAAAGTAGTATTAAAATAAGAAGTGAGTTATAAGATGGTAACTCAAATCCACAGGAAGAAATGAAGAGAACCAGACTTGGTAAATAAGAAGGTTGTTACAGCAAACTGTAAATGTGACTTGCTTTCCTTTCTTTTCTCATCTTTAAACAAATGACATAAAGATATGTTAGTTAATAATTATAACAATGTTTATTCAGTTAACAAAAACTATTAGACCTGACATCTATAAAATGCTCCAATACACATACTTCTCAGATGGATATGGACTATTCTCCAGAATAGATCATATTCTAGGTGATAAAACAAGCCCTACTAAATTTAAAAGATTTGAAGTTATACAAAACATGACTTCTGACCACAAAGGAAATAAATTAGAATCAATAAGACAAGGACACCTGGTAAATTCACAAATATGTGGATATTAAACAATTCACTACTAAATAACCAATAGGTCAAAGAAGAAACTATAAAGCAAATCAGAAAATTCTTTGAGATGAATGAAAATGGAAGAAAACATACCAAAACTTATGGAATGTACCAAAGTAGTTCCTAGAAGGAAATTTATAGCTGTAGATGCCTATATTGAAGGAAAAAGAAAAAGAAAATGATCTCAAACCAATAACCTATTCTTCCATTTTCTGAGGTTAGAAAAAGAAGAGCAAATTAAACTCAAACCAAGCAGATGAAAGGATGTAGTAGATCAGGGTGGAAATTAATGAAAAAAGGATAGGAAAAACATTACAGAAAATAAAGCCAACAACTGGTTCTTTTAAAAGAGCAGAAAAAAAAAAAGACAGATCTTTTGCTAGACTTACCAAGAAACAAAAGAGAGAAGACTCGACTTACTAAAATCAGAAGTGAAAGAGGACAATACTACCAACCCCACAAAAAATAAAAAGAATTATACTAAAAAAGGGAATGCTATGAACAACTGTATGCCCAGAAGTTAGATAACTTGGATAAAATGGACCAATTCTTGGGAGGACAGAAACTATCCAAACTGACACAAGAATAGAAAACCATAATAAATCTGTAAAATATATAAAGTGATTGAGTTGAGAATTTAAAACTTCCTACAAAGAAAATCTGAGGCCCAGATGAGTTCACCATTGAATTTTACCAAAATTTAAAGAATTCATACAAATTCTTAAATCTCTTCCAAAAAATAGAAGAGGAGGTAACACTTCCAACTTATTCTTTGAGGCAATTATTACCCTGATACCAAAGCCAGACATCATTTTAAAAAAGTACAGAATGATATCTCTTATGAATAAAAATCTGTCAACAGTATACTAGCAAACTTAATCTAGCAACATATAAAAATGACTATACACTCTTAGAATAAAACAGGACAAAGCTTCACAACATTGGATTAGGTAATAATTTCTTGGATATGATACAAAAGGCACAGGTAACAAAAAAATAGATTTTGTCTAGTAATATACAAAGAATTCTTACAACTCAGTAATAAGAAGACAATTCAATCTTAAAATGGACAAAGAATCTGAATAAACATTCCTTCAAGGAAGATATAAAAAAGGTCAATTAATAAACATTTGAAAAGATCCTCAACATCATTAGCCATCACGGAAGTGCAAATCAAAACCAAAATGAGAGGCCACTTCATACCCCTTAGGATGGCTATAATCAAAAAGACAGATAGTAATAAGTTTAGTGAGGATGTAGAGAAATTGGAATCTCCATATACTGCTGGTGGGAATGTAAAGTGTTATACCACTTTTGGAAATCTTTCTGATTGCTCCTCAACTAAAACAGAGTTGCTGTAAAACCTAGCAACTCCACCCCTATATATACAACTGAAAGAAATGAAAATATATGTCCACATAAAAACAGCACATAAATGGTAATAATAGCAGTATGCATAATAGTCTAAAATTAGAACCAACCCAAATGTCTGTCAGCTAATGAATGATTAAATAAGACATGGTATGTCCATACAATGGGTGTTATTGGGCAATGAAAAGGAATGAAGTACTGCAACATGGATAGACCTTGAAAACCTTATGCTACATGAAAGAAGCCTGATTCCATTTATATGAAATGTCCAGAAAAGCAAATCTATAGAGACAAAGTAGCAATTGCCTAATTGCTGGGGTTTGATGGAGGAGGTTAGGAGGAAATGGGGAGTGACTGCTAATGGGTACAAAATTTCTTTTGGGGGATGATAAAATATTCTAAAATTGATTGTGATTATGTTTGTACAACTCTGTATATATACTAAAAAACACTGAGCTGTACACTTTAAATGTGTGAATTATATAGTATGTGAGTATATCTCAATAAAGTTGTTAGATATATGTATATAGAGACAGATGACAGATAGATAGACAGGGAAAGGTATTATTAGGCCAAGGAATAAAAGAATACCTAAACCCAGGCTTAGCCCGGGTACTACCCTTACACCTGACAGTAGAGTCAGTAATAAGTAACATTCTGTTAATTAGGTTGCACCTAAAGTGCTAATGCAGGAGTTCCTACTGTGGTGCAGTGGGTTAAGGATCTGACTGCAGCAGCTTGGCTGTTGTGCAGGCATGAGTTTAATCCCTGGCCCCAACAAGTGGGTTAAGGATCTGGCATTGCTGCAGCTGCAGCCAAAAAAAAAATAAATTAATTAATAAATGAAGTCTAATGCAGAGCTCTCTGTTGAACTAGGCTAAACCTCACAGCCAAGATAGACTATTTAGGGGGCATTTTTGTTTGCCCTAAACCCAATCCTGAGTCTAGCAGTTTTATCACCCTCTCCTGGGTGTAATGATAAGACAGCAATCAAGATCATGTGAGAGAATTAGAGGAGAACTAAATAGCTGAACTTTATCATGTGAGGGAGAATTGCTCTCCTAATGCTGAGGCCACCTCAAAGGAGGAAAGAGAGGTAAGGGAAAGGGTAGGGAGAAGAAGGGATGGGGGGAAGGCCCAGTGAACTTATGCAGTAAATATGGATCTATGCCTGCAATCAGAGTACTATCTCCTCTTGCAGAATAGGATGGAGAGGATAGAGAGAAAGTTGATGTTCCTCTCCTGGATGCTCTGTAGTTGGAGAAAGATGCCTGACAGATAGAGATGTAGGTATCAGAGAAGGCTGGGTCAAACCAAACCTGAGCAGAATGCCTTGGTGAGTAAGAATGCTCTATAATTCCATGAAAATCAAAGACCCATTAGAAGAAGCTGCTCATTTCCAGGTTTCCAAGAAAGATTTTTAACCCATAAGGAAATTGCAGAATTATTAAAGCAATTTGTGTTTATAGCAAGGTTACAACTGTTGGTATAATGAAGTGCTTTACAGATATTATCAGGTATTTGGAGCAGGGAAGCCATGTGTTTACATTCCCAGAGCTTTACTGTATTAGTGCCTTGGGTGGTTCTTTTTTCAGTCTTATTCCCTCTCTTCTGAGTGTATTTCTTTTTATTTTATTTATTATTATTATTTTTTGTAGTCTTCTTAGGGCTTCTTATGGTATATGGAGGTTCCCAGGCTAGGGGTCCAATCGGAGCTACAGTTTCTGGCTTACGCCACAGCCACAGAAACAGCAGATCTAAGTGGCATCTGTGACCTACTCCACAGCTCATGGCAATGCTGGATCCTTAACCCACTGAGTGAGGCCAGGGATCGAACCTGCAACCTCATGGTTCCTAGTCAGATTTATTTCCACTGTACCGCAATGGGAACTCCTGAGTGTACTTCTAATCAGGATGCATTACAGATCTACTTGCAAAGAAGGAGAAAGGTAGAGATGAATTTCAAAACTATATAGAAGACACTCACAGATCCTCTAGACAGAAAATCAAAAAGATCACAGAGATCCTAAATGACACAATAGAAAATTTAGACTTAATTGACACTTTCAGGACATTACCTCCAAAAATATCAGAATATACATTCTTCTCAAGTGCACATGGACCATTTTCAAGGATCGATCACATACTGGAGCACAAAGCTAACCTCAACAAATCTAAGAGTATAGAAATGATTAAAAGTATCTTCTCTGACCACAATGGCATGAAACTAGAAATCAACCACAGGAAAACAAATGAGGAAAAAACCAACTACGTGGAGACTAAACAACATGCTAAACAACATGCTACTAAAAAACCAGTGGGTCAAGAAGGAAATTGAAAAATACCTCGAGACAAATGATAACGAAGAAACAACCATTCAAAATCTATAGGGTGCCACAAAAGCAGTGCTTAGAGGGAAATTCATAGTGATACAGGCCTTCCTCAAAAAAGAAGAAAAATCTCAAATCAACAACTTAACCCACCACCTAAATGAGAAAAAGAAGAACAAACAAAACCTAAAGTCAGCAGAAGGAAAGAAATCATAAAGATCAGAGAGGAAATCAATAAAATAGAGATGCTAAAAACAATAAAAATCAATAAAATCAACAGCTTGTTCTTTGAAAAGGTAAACAAAATTGACAAACCTCTGGGCAGACTCACCAGGAAGAGGAGAGGAAAAACTCAAATAACAAAATAAGAAATTAAAAAGGAGAAATTACAACAGATACTGCAGAAATACAAAAAACCATAAGAGAATACTATGAACAACTATACGCCAACAAATTTGACAACCTAGAAGAAATGGACAACTTTCTAGACAAAATGGACAACAGCCCACCAAAACTGAATCAAGAAGAAATATATCAGCATTCCCATTGTGGTTCAGTGGTTAATGAATCTGCCAAGGAACCATGGGATTGCAGGTTCGAACCCTGGCCTCGATCAGTGGGTTTTAAGGATCCAGTGTTGCTGTGAGCTGTGGTGTAGGTCGCAGACGTGGCTCGGATCCAGTGTTGCTGTGGCTCTGGTATAGGCTGGCAGCTACAGCTCTGATTAGACCCCTAAACCTGGGAACCTCCATATCTCCATATGCCATGGGTGCAGCCCTAGAAAAGACAAAAAAAAAAAAAAAAAAAAAGGAAGAAATACATGAAATACATCAACTGGACAGACTGATCACTATAAAGGAAACTGAATACGTAATAAAAGCACTCCCTACAAACAGAAGTCCAGGACCAGGTGGCTTCACAGGCTAATTCTACCAAACATACATACATAGGAGAACTTATACCCATCCTCCTTAAACTTTTCCAAAAGGTTGAAGAAGAAAAAACCCTCCCAAAGACATTTTATGACACCACCATCACCCTAATACCCAAACCAGACAAAGATACTACCAAAAAATAAAACTACAGGCCAATATCTTTGATGACTATAGACACAAAAATTCTCAAAAAAATTTTAGCCAACCAAATCCAACAACATATAAAAAAGATCATACACCACAACCAAGTGGGATTCATCCCAGATTCACAAGAATGGTTCAACATATGCAAATCAATCAACGTCATACACCACATTAACAACAGAAAAGTCAAAAACCACATGATCATCTCAATAGATGCAGAAAAAGCATTTGACAAAGTCCAACACCCATTCATGATAAAAACTCTTACTGAAGTGAGTACAGAGGGAATATACCTTAAGATAATAAAAGCCATTTACAACAAATCCACAGCAAATATAATACTCAATGGAGAAAAGCTGAAAGCCTTCCCACTAAAATCTGGAACAAGACAAAGATGCCCACTCTCACTACTTATATTCAACATAGTATTGGAAGTACTAGCCACAGAAATCAGACAAACAAAAGAAATAAAAGGTATCTAAATTGGAAGAGAAGAGGTAAAATCGTCACTGTATGCAGATGACGTGATACTATATATAGAAAACCCTAAGGACTCAACCCCAAAACTACTGGAACTGATCAACAAATTTAGCAAAGTAGCATGATATAAGATTAACATTCAGAAATCAGTCTCATTTCTGTATACTAACAATGAAATACTTGAAAAGGAATACAAAAATATAATACCTTTTAAAATTGTGCCCCCCAAAATCAAATACCTGGGAATAAACCTGACCAAGGAGGTAAAAGACTTATACACTGAGAACTATAAAACATTAATCAAAGAAATTAAAGAGGATTCAAAGAAACGGAAAGATATTCCATGTTCCTGGGTTGGAAAAATTAATATTGTAAAAATGGCCATACTACCCAAAGCAATCTACAGATTCAATGCAATCCCTATCAAATTACCCATGACATTTTTCACAGAACTAGAACAAATAATCCAAAAATTTATATGGAACCACAAAAGACCTAGAATTGCCAAAGCAACCTTGAGGAACAAAAACCAGGCAGGAGGTATAACTCTCCCACATTTCAGGCAATATTACAGAACCACAGTAATCAAGAAGTGTGGTACTATTACCAAAACAGACATACAAACCAATGGAACAGAATAGAGAACCCAGAAATAAACCCAGACACCTACGGTCAATTAATCTTCAACAAAGGAGGCAAGAATATAAAATGGGTAAAAGACAATCTTTTCACCAAGTGGTACAGGGAAATCTGGACAGTCGCATGTAAACCAATGAAACTGGAACACACCCTCACACCATGCACAAAAATAAACTCAAAATGGCTTAAAGACTTAAACATAAGACAAGACACCATCAAACTCCTAGAAGAGAATGTAGGCAAACTATTCTCTGACATCACCCTTACAAATGTTTTCTCAGGTCAGTCTCCCAAGGTAACAGAAATAAAAGCAAAAATAAACCAATGGGACCTAATCAAACTGACAAGCTTTTGCACAGCAAAGGAAACCATAAAAACAACAACAACAAAAAGACACTAACAGAATGGGAGAAAACAGTTTCAAATGATGCAACTGACAAGGCTTAATCTCTAAAATATACAAACAACTTATACAATTTAACAGCAAAAAAGCCAACAACCCAAAGGAAAAATGGGCAAAAGACTTGAACAGATATTTCTACAAAGATCTACAGATGGCCAACAAGCACATGAAAAAATGCTCAACATTACTAATTATTAGAGAAATGCAAATCAAAACTATTATGAGGTACCACCTCACACCAGTCAGAGTAGCCATCATTAATAAGTCCACAAATAACAAATGCTGGAGAGGGTGTGGAGAAAAGGGAACCCTCCTGCACCATTGGTGGGAATGTAAATTGGTACAACCACTATGGAAAACAGTATAGAGGTACCTTAGAAAACTATACATAGAAATACCATATGACCCAGCAATCCCACTCTGGGGCATACATCTGGACAAAACTTTCCCTGAAAAAGACACATGCACCCATATGTTCATTGCAGCACTATTCACAATAGCCAAGACATAGAAACAACCTAAATGTCCATTGACAGAGGATTGGATTAAGAAGATGTGTACACAATGGAATACTACTCAGCCATAAAAAAGAACAAAATAATGCCATTTGCAGCAACGTGGATGGACTAGAGACTCTCATACTAAGTGAAGTTAAGTCAGAAAGAAAAAGACAAATACCATATAGATATCACTTACATCTGGAATCTAATATAGAGCACAAATGAACCTTTCCACAGAAAAGAAAATTATGGACATGGAGAACAGACTTATGGTTGCCAAGGGGAAGGGGGAGGGAGTAGGTGGGATGGACTGGGAATTTGGGGTTATTAGACACAAACTATTGCCTTTGGAGTGGATAAGCAATGAGATCCTACTGTATAGCACTGGGAATTGTATCTCGTCACTTATGGTGGAGCACGATAATGTGAGAAAAAGGAATGTATATGTGTATGTGTGATTGGGTCACCCTGGTGTACAGTAGAAAATTGATAGAACACTGTAAACTAGCTATAATGGAAAAAAAATTTTAATTTAAAATTTAAAAAAATAAACAAAACTATATAGAAGAGACACAAACCTAGTGACCTGCTCTATGGTTCACTGTTTTGTAAAAGGGAAATGACCTATAGGGTGCCTTTGGTGAAAAACAGTCCTATTCCTGTCTGTTTAGCTCCCTGAACTGCAACAGTTTGACCTTTCAGTGCAATTAAGCAGCCCAAAACCCAAGGGAGGACATGGCAGGAGCAGGGGAGCCAGTTATAGCCAAGAGCAATGATTCTCTCTGAAGACTTCTGGCACTCTGATTGGGGTTGATAATTTTTATTCACCCTTTTGAACTTTCTTCTCAGCTGTTTTTTTAATATATAACCCTTCTATCAGGGTTGCAAGACTCTGACCACCAGTATTCATCCTGTGCCACCCACCTCCTTACCCTGGGAAGTCTGACCTTCCAGAGAGCCTCAGAATAAATTATATTTCCAAGTCAGAACCCCAATCACCATTTGTGTTGTTTTATAGAAAAGTAATTTGTCCATGATTCCCTTCTCCTTTACAAAATTCTAATATATAGAGAGAAAGAATCAGAATAGTATAATGAACACCCAATGTCCATCACCTAGATCAAACAATTGCTAAAATTTTGCCATGTATTCTCCATTTTGCCTCTTTTTTTTTGCTGCAAGTTTAATTGAAGCAAGTTATAGAAATATATATATATTTCTCCCCTAAATATTTCAACATTCATCTCTAAATTAATAAACACATCATTAAGTAAACACAATTCCATTATCACACTTCACATGATTCATACAATTTCTCAATAGCATTTAATACCCACACATATTCAGATATTCCGTATTTGTTCCCCAAATGTCTTTTATTTATTTATTGTCTTTTTGTCTTTTCTAGGGCTGCACCTGCAGCATATGGAGGTTCCCAGGCTAGGGGTCTAATCGGAGCTGTAGCCACCGGCCTATGCCACAGCCACAACAATGCCAGATCCGAGACGCGTCTGTGACCTACACCACAGCTCACAGCAACGCAAGATCCTTAACCAGCTGAGCAAGGCCAGGGATCGAACCCACAACCTCATGGTTCCTAGTCGGATTCATTAACCACTGTGCCATGACGGGAACTCCCCAAAATGTCTTTTAAAAAATACATGGCAAAATACACATAGTATAAAATTTACTGTTTTCAAGTGTCCAATTCAGTGGCCTCAAATACATTCACCATGTTGTGTGATCACCACCATTTCCAGAACTTTTTCATTATGCCAAACAAACTCTATATCCTTTAAGAATAACTCCCCATTTCATCCTCCCTCAAACACCTTTTAAAGATGGTTAACTCAAACAAGCCCCCCATGTTTCATTTGGTTGGTTTTGGTTTTGGGGTTTTTGGGCTGTGCCTGTGGCATGTGTAAGTTCCCAGGCCAGGGATCAGACTCAGGCCGCTGCAATGACAACACTAGATCCTTAACCAGCTGTGCCGCAAGGCAAGTCTGGTTGTCATGTTTCTCAAGGCTCCTAATCTAGACCTGTCTCTTTGCATCACACCCAAATACATTTTATTTTCATGATACTGACTTCTTGACAATTCTGGCCTCACTGTTCTACAGAATGTCCCACCTGCTGGATTTGTCTGATTGTTTTTTCATGGTGTTGTTGAACTTGTTCTTCTATCCTCTGTATTCCTTGTAAGCTCAAAGTTAGATCTAAAGGCCAATGGGAATCGGGTTAAACATTTTGGTAAGAATTTTTCATAGGGTAATACTGTATACTTCCTATTGCATGTACGTAATTCCTGGTTATCCCACTACTAATGAAGCTAATACTGATCATTGGGTTAAGGTGATGACAGCCTGTTTAAAAATGGGTTTTTAAAAATAGGAACTTGACTATTTGCACTATTTTAAAATGATTATCCCTGCTTTGAATGTTCAGATAAAGGGGCTCTGAGTTGTTGCCTGGCACCTAGGAGACAGCCTTTATCCTGTGTAAAGGATAAGAGGATTAAGACGGAGGCTTTTATCCCCTTTAAGGAGTAGATGCAGGAGTTCAAGTTTATCTCTGGGGAGAGGGGGTGGTCAATCAGGGCAGAAACTTCTGGAATATGAAGTCTACCAGGGCCACTTTTCCTCTGGGACCAGAAGAAGGTAATCTGAAATTGGTCATTAGCCAGAACTTAACTATGAATAAATAGATCTTTTTGCTAATACTTATTAAAGACAGAATACTTTGGGAGTTCAGATACAGAAGGCTCTTTTGTGGTATTTTAAAATAACTCTCCCTTCACTTTCCATTCATCCCCCCATCAAAACCACTTTAGACTGTAGAATAAAAAATTAAAGAAGAATGTTAGGATGCAGAATAGACAGAGCTTCAGATGTTTCTTGAGTACTGTTAAATTCTAGAGTGAGGTAAATGTATGCATCTGTTCTCTTTGGTTGATGTTTACCTCTTATTTTTAAGCTACTATAAACCAAATAAATGACCCATTTAAAATATAAACAACTAGATTAAAGGATTTCATTATTAAAAGTAAAAATGTGGGTTTCTAAGGAAAACAAGTTATTTTTAAATCTCCAAGTAAACACTTTCATTTTACAGTAATTAAATACCCAAGTCAGTTAAACTCTGCTCAAGGTTGCCCTATATTTCTGGATACCCAGAGGGTTTTTTTCAGTTTTTGCTTGTCTGTTTTTTATGTTTGTTTTTCAGCTAGTTTAAAGACAGGGGAGTTGTTGTGAATATTCTGCATGGCAGGGCAGAACTTAACCTTAGGATACTGATGAACAATTTCATTTTACTACTGTAATTAGTAATATCCTTTTTCCCCATTTATTCTGTAATTTTTATTTATTTACCTTTAATGCTTTCTTCAGGTTGTTGGTTTTTTTTACCCCCTTTTTTAGGGCTGCATCCGCAGCATATGGAGGTTCCCAGGCTCAGGGTCTAATCAGAGCTACAGCTGCTGGCCCATACCACAGCCACAGCAATGCTGGACCCGAGCCAGTCTGCGACCTCTACCACAGCTCACGGCAATGCTGGATCCTTAACTCACTGAGTGAGTCCAGGGATCGAACCCGAAACCTCATGGTTCCTAGTTGGATTGTTTCTGCTGCGCCACGATGGGAACTCCTATTGTAATTTTTAAAGACTCTGGCTTACCAATTGGATAGGGGAGGCGGTGAAGATCCCTCTGAGGAAACAGTTCTCAACAGCAGCACTGCCAGCGAACCTAGCAACGCTTGCGTACTGCCTCAGTTGGGGGTTACTATATTTGGTGACAAATATCCCATCAGTAGTTATAAGAACAAACAGTGTAAATGGCCAACCATCCTTTTCCTTTTTTCCCTCCTCTTTATATATAAGCTCCCTTCTTTCCTTCTTCCTTCTTCTTCAGCCTCTCTCCGTGCCTCCTCTCCCCTCACTCCTTTTTTCTTCCCTTCTTTTGTCACTCATTCAGCCATGACGCCCCTGTTCCCACCACATTTTATGTTCCTGAAGAACTCCCTCCTTCACATCAGCCAGCGAGAGGTCCCTGAATACTTAATAGAATCAAAGGGGTGGGAGAATCCCAGAGGAGGAGGTCTGTGCCTGGATCTGTGTTCTGAACTCCCTCTGTTCAACTGCTGTTTGTTTTGAACTGCCAGCACGTTTCCAGTCTGGGTTTTCTGGGATCTAAGAGTTCTCTGAGGATAGCAACAGCATCACTTGAACCATGTCCAATACTTCAAAAAAGCCTAGAAGACACTGTATATTTACTCACAATAAAGACTGAACAGATAGACTAAGTAACAGAAAGCTTTCTTTCTAGGGGAAGTAGGGGGCTGGGAGATGGGGGAGATTATGCCACACTAACTGTATCTTCACAGAAGAAGTTCTGGTTGGTTGTGTGTGTGTTGTCTACAGGGCAGAGAAAGTCTACTGGAAAGAATGTGGGTGTGGAGGTAAAGCCAATCAGAATTTAGTTTCTAGCAATAAAGACTTGGGCTATTAATACTCTGAACCTCAGAGATGTTACTACAGATGTTTACTCATCTGTAAAATGGGGCTAATCATTTCATGTTTTCAGACTACTTAAGAATTTTAGAGAATGTGAGTAAATCCCTCATTAATACAATATCTGGCACCTAATAGATACTTCATACATTTTCCTTATGAATATGATTTATTTAGTAGATAAAAACCTTCCAAAGTATATAGCTTTGGGGGGAAAAAATGAATCTGAGCATTGAGAGAAGAGGTTGGGAGGCACTCACATAACATAGCTCTATATGGCCACACCAGTTAGAACTTAAGAACTCCTGTCAAGTCCTTAGGGCGCTGATTACAAGGGTATACAAGAAAGGGGATGTACAAGGAAGTCACACATCCTTTGTGGTGATCAACAGATCCTACCTTGAGGAGCATACTCAGTCCCCTAACCATAACTTAGGAACACTTCCTTGAGCCCACCTGTTCCTCTGCTGGGTTCCTGTGTAGTGTGGACATAGCTCTGGTGATGAGGTTCAAGAAGCACCAGGTCTGCTCCTGGCTATTTAAGTGCAGCCAGGGGTTTTAGGTGGGAAGACAAAGGAATGGAGTGCTTTGGGGAAAGGGATAGAAGATGAAGTCTGAGGAAAAATGAGGAAAGCTAGGGGATCATCACAGCTTAGTCTAAATCCTTAGAAAGCAGGGTAGTAGAATTTACTTCTTGAAAAGAAAAGTACTATCCCAAGACTGCTTCTTTCAACTCAGCCTAAGGGGCACTTCCAAAAATGGGACTTTCTCCTAAATCTCTTACCTCTCCCTGGACCTGGGCCCTATCTCCCAGTTCATCTCTTTCTCTTGACACTTCCAAGATAAGGAGATCAACTGTCCCTTTCCTATAATGGGGTCATGTTTACAGGCAGAAGCTATCTAGCATTTCTAGGGCCCTTGTCCCAAACCTCTACTAAATTTCATCTGGTAGAGCATCCATTTGTATAAAGATGACTTATGGAATCCAGCTTTTAAGTGTGGTGTTTCTGTTGGGCAGGCCAAATGAATTTCGAATATCATGTTTTAAGCTGAACTTACTCCTTGTTATTTTTAAGGCTGAAACAAGTTGTTTTTTAAAATGTTTTCAATCAGCGAGTTTTAATTTTTTGTCCTTAACACCCGGGGCTACTGGAAGAAGGATTTAATTTTCAAAGTCTGGTCAGTAAACAAAAGTTCCCCAATAATATCTTCAGGCAAGCACCAAAAGACCTCATTTTTTGCTACAGTGCTTGGTTGGCTCCCCCACAGTTGAACATTGGTATTGTGTTCAACCAAACCTTGCATAATCACTTTAAAAAATACCTCCAAACACAAAGTTAACTTACTAACTTATTTCTTCTTCTTCTTAATTACCATGTTTAGCGAAAAACAAAAGCAAAATTAAGACAGGTTTTAAACGTAGTATTATCTGGCTAGACCCTAAGCATATTACATCAACTAGATTTTATTGGGGTTCATATGATAACCATGGTCAGGAGATGATTATTCACTGTTCTCCTAAGAGTATGAAAATGTCCAGAAGGGACTGGTTAGATAAGCAGAGTCTACCATGCATGGCTACAGCTCTGTGGGAATGTCTAAGCTTTAAAATTAACTCCAGAATCCCACTAAATGCAATAGTCCCTGATGTTGAGCTTTGTCTGGAACCTTCTTTTGTCTCAATCCTCTGAAGCTATGGACCTGGACTCCTGAAATTCACCCTAGCCTCTCTTCCTACTTGCGACTAGAAGGAGAGTTGGCAAATAGAGGTGTATTAGTCAAGATAGGCTAATTGCTATAACAAATGACTTCAAAATAATGGTTTGGCCCAATAAAAAATAAATTGTTCTTGTCATAGTGCAATATAGGTTGGTAGGAATGGAGATGTACGGAATGTGGAGGTCCATCCTATGCAGTCACTCAGAGACTTCTTCTAATGCATGGCTCTAGCTTCCTCTAGATTCTCCGAATCTTCTCCATTCAGCCAATGGGTGGGGAAAAGGCCTGCTGTGTATTGCATGGAAGGCTTTTTATGGGCCAGACCTGGAACTGGTGTCCATAACTTCCATCTACATTTGATTAGCTAGAACTCTGTCACATGGCTCTGCCCAACTTCATCATAGGATAGGAAGTATAATTTAGCTGTGTACCTAGCTCATAGCAGTTTCTCCCACAAAGGGAGACAGACAGCTCCTCAGGGAAAGCCAATGGTTCTGCATTTATGTATCATCAAAGGTATGCAAGTAAATCTACTGTCCCATTTTCAGGTCACTTAATGCCTAGACCTACTAGTAACATCTTGGTCAGTTTCTGAAAAAAGTCCATCTGTTGACATCAGCATCAAGCTTGTTACCACCACGAATCAGTCCACACTGCAAACTTACTTGTTTATATTTAGGACTTTCCGGAGTTTCAAGATACCTGGGCCAAGCCCATGCAGAAGTTCTGATCGGAAGCTGCTTATGCACTTGCACTCGGCCCTCCTCATCAGGTGGCTCCCACAACAAAGTCTGGAAAGCAATCCATACAACTGGAAGCCATTTGTAATGTCTAATCCAAACTGTGTTACATGGGACCTATGAAGAGAATAAATGTGTCATAAAACTTGAAAAACTGTCTCTATACCTCTTTAAGAACTACGAAAAACATGTTTTTGTCTTTTCTCAATCAATGTATTTTTCACAGCTGTCACGACTCCGTAATTGTCTGCACTCTTGCTTCCTGCTTCTCTCATTAACCAATTTGCAGAGGCTATTTCATAGCGCTACCATTTTAGAGACATCCATTTGTCCTCATTTATTCACAGGCAACTATTCCCATTGAGATTTTAGCTTTCTCCAACAATGTTTGTTCATCTTCTTATATAAAGAAGATAAGGACATAGATTGTACAAGGTAATGATGGTAAAGTCCTGATATACACCCTGTTCTGTTTTTCTAGTTATGGTGTAAGTTTTCATGGCCTCATCCACACTTTCCTCTTGTAATGTAAGACATGCATTTATTATATGACTCATGGGATTAAGGTGTAGTCTTCATTCATTTCCTTATCAATTCATTCTTTCTGAAATATATACTGAGTGCCTACTATGGGCCAGATAGTGTGCTACATGCTGGAGTCAGAACAAAGAACAATATGTATGATGTTCCTACCCTAATGGAGCTTATGAATGAAACAGATTCTAAGTAAATAATAATGCAAAATATTAATTATAATCCTGACATTTGTATGGAAAACTTACTTTCATTTTAGCATTTTGGATAATCTTGGATCACCAATAGTTTTTAGTTTTTTCTTTTTAAGACTGAGGTCTTTGTTCTTCTGTAAAAACCAGTTTCTTTTCCTTAAGGTAATCATTCATTTGTTCACTGATAATATGCATTAATTCATTAAATATCATTATAAAACTGCTATTTATCAGGCACTATGCTAAGATTTCCAAATACAAAAATGAAAAGACAGTATTCTTGCCCTCAAGGCTCAGAGTCCAGTTGTGTAGACTGGCATGCAAACCACACAGTAGATTATGGTAATTGTCATGATGGAGAAAAGGGAAAGGGGAGTGAGACACAGGGAAAGGAGGAACTAGATCAGCTTACATAAGTCAGAGAAGACTTCACAAAGGAGGTCTGAAGGGTGAATAAGGCTTTGATAAGTAGACAAACAAGGAAGGGCGTAAGATGGCTAGTTGACCATCAAAGGCTCATGCTCTCCTTCCACAGCATCAACTTATTCCAGGAATTGGCCCAACCAATTTCCAATCCCCTATACAACTAGGTGGAACCAGGTGACCAGCTCTCATTAATGGGATGTGAGCAGAAATGATATACATCATTTTTGGACTAGGTTAAGAAGTACGCAGGCCTTTTCTTCCTTCTCTTTCCCAGCTGATAGCTCTGTAAAGGACTCTGAAGCTTTGAAGACAGCAGAGCTGCAAAATAGAAGGAGCCTGGTTGGAAGGCAGCTCGCCACACTGAACTATTAAATGTCTAAAAAATACCTTCTGGAGTTCCCATTGTGGCTCAGAGGAAAAGAACCGGACTAGTATCCGTGAGAATTCGGGTTTGATCCCTGGCCCTGCCTAGTGGATTAGGATTCAGTGTTGTTGTGAGCTGTGGTGTAGGTCACAGACATACATGGCTCAGATCTGGCATTGCTGTGGCTGTGGCGTAGGGTGGCAGCTACAGCTCCAATTTGACCCCTAGCCTGGGAACTTCCATATGCCCCAAGTGCGGCCCTAAAAAAAAAAAAAATCACAAAACAACAACAACAAAACCAAAACACTTTCTGTTGTGTTAATCCACTGATATTATACAGCTGATTTGTTACAGCAGTGGGCTCTACCTTAATATAAGGCAGTCCAAGCAAAGTGAACAGTAGCAAGCAAAGGCTTACTGATGTGAATGTACATGGTCAGTAAGTATTTGAAATTGCAAGAAGAGTGTTATGGGGGAGTACAAATAGCCCAATATGGCCAGAGGATTAAATATGTGATTGGTGGGAGTGAGAGGAGGGTGGTTGGATAGATAAGCATGGGCTGATTTCAAAGAACCTTGAATGTCATGTTAACAGGTTTAATCCCGTGGAAGGAAAGCCAATGAAGAATACTGAAAAGATGAGAGGCAGGATATCTGGGAAACATAACACCCAAGAAACTGCTTTACTTTTCTTGAAATGTAGGATGCGAATCCAAAGATGAAAGTTGGGATTTCAGAACCAGAAAACATTATAGTTTAATCAAACCTCATTTAACAAATGAGGAAAGTGAAGCCCAGAGAAGTTAAGTACCTTTGCCAAGGTCACCCAGCCAAAACTTGGCAGAGCTGGGGAATAGAAGGCTAGTCTCTTGTTGCCAGCCCTACAGCACTGCTCTTTCCACTGTGCCACAGGGCTTCAAAGCAGTTGAGACCAGCTGGTGTGCTTGTGTTTTCAGTTCCCTAATGAAGACATTGGGGATTTGGAGGCAGGATATTTACCATGGAAGGCTGTCTTCTCTGTAATTCCTCATCTGGCTTGAACCACTATTTTGGAAAAGGTCCATTTTTCAGCATCAAATTTCCCTAGAGGACAATTGGGAATGTGCTTAGTGGTCTGTGGGGTGCCCTTGCACTTTCTGGGCTTTTGTTGGAAAGATGAGAAGAAAGTAGCAGTGGTTTGGGCTCCTGGAAATGCTGCCTGGTCCCTAGGCATCTGGGGAGTTGTTGGCCCTTTCGGTGACTGTGGTTTAGCCTGCCAGCTGACTGTCCTTCAGGGGGCACATCAAAACTTCTTCAGCTTGTCTGCTTAGAGGGGCAGCCCCTATGGCTGGCATTTTATATCATTTTCTGTGCATCAGTTCACTACTTTTGGTTTTCGTATATTGTTAAGTTGATTCACTATTCATTATAATTATTTTTACTCCATGTGCCACCCAGAGCAATATGACATACATTTGTTTTTTAATAGCAAGCGAGGGCAAGAGGACAACTGTGCTGAGGCCAGTCTCAGCAAAGCAAGACATGTGGCCTGACTTAAGAAAGACCAGGTATTATTGAATCCTTTTAGAACTGGGGAAGCCAGAGCACAAGTTGGGGGGCAGAAGGCATCATTTATCCAGAAGTCCCCCCAAAATTGGGACAAATTAATTTCTTGATGTTTTTTGGTCTAGAGTTTTATGATCATCTCGCTCCCTGTCCTTTGGTTGTTTCATGGTTTCTTTCCTTGTGTGCTGCTCCACTGTTAGCTCAGATGGTTAGGAAGAAGTATTAAGGAAGATGAAATTGCTGCCCTGAGAGTGCCTTCACGGCAGCCAAAGACGATCCCTTCTACAGAGGAAAGTGCTTGGGCTTTGAAGCTGAAAAGACACAGGCCACTTGCCAGCTGTAAGACCTTGGGCCAGTTCTTAACCTCTCTCAGTTTCCTATTCTGTGAAATGGAAAATAATGTAAACTATTGGGAGTGGTTGCAGGGATTAAACAAATGAATACACATAAAGCTCCTCTCAGTGCTGGGCACAGAGTTGGCTCATAACAAGTACTATTTCTTTTTCAGGTCTCTGTCAAGTTCCCATCTTTTCCCCAATCCTTATCCTAGGTTCTGGTGAAGATATGAATTAAATAAAAGAGTGAGCAGATGGAGACCAAAATACCACCTTGATTGCTGATAAAGGCTATTTATTGTGAGAGATAACGGGACACTAAATACTAAATGAGTTTTAGAATGAGGTAGACTTGTTCACTCAGTCGCAGTAACTTTTGACCAGGACAGGCCTTCTCATGCTGGGGGTGGGAAGGGAGCCTACCCCCAGAGGAGCAGACCAAGGTGACATCTGCACTGTGGGCGGGTAGATACCTCAGCGGAAGAAAGGAGGAGCTAAGCTGAGCTTGCCCGGTGTACCTCAAAATTCACCAAGTGGATTAAGCCCCTCCTGTAAGGAGGAGGAACAACAGAAGGAGTAGACAGAAGCCAGGAGCATCAAACTTCCACAAGCATTTCCTTCAGGATTTCCCTTCTCTTGTCCCTCTCCTCTCATTTTGTGCCTGTTTTCAGCCACTCTGCTCATGAAGGACACAGTTGTCCATATGTCACTGTGGGTAGCCTCAGAATATAAAAGGTTGGAAGAATATAAAAGATGTGGGAGAGGTTGGGTTGAGTCATTGGTAGAAAAAGAGAGGTGGCTACATAAATCTGGAAAGAAAAGCCTAAATTCAGAGTTAGGAATTAGAGGTCTGAAGGGAGGATCAGTGTTCAGAGACCTGTTCTAGACAGGAGGGCACTGCAGGAGCATAATCAGAATTTCTAGGCATGGGGCAACACCCTATGGCCAAATCCCAAGAGGACAGGTAAGCATCAGGGTTGCAAGAGATCTGACCTCTGAGTCCTAGAACCACATCTCCTGGAGATGACTCTCAATCTTATCTATCCTTTGCTTCAGTTTTTAATCTTTAAAATATAAGCATATTTTGTGATTATAAAACTAATACATGATCTTTGCAAAGTTCAGAAATACAGAGAGGTATAAAGAAAAAAGCTCAGAAATAACCCATAATCTCACTACAAAGAAAAACTAATGTTAACTTTGATTCTATTTCTATTCCGTCTTTCTTCTATGCATATCATTATACAGATAAGGCGAGTCAATCTATACATGTTAAATTTGCATGCTGAATTTTTTACTTAATATTATAATCCTTTCTCCATGTTATTAAGAGTTCTCAGTAATTAAACATCATTTAAAATGACATTTTCCTTGGTTTTAAGCACATCTGGATCAATTTCTACCACTTTATGAAAATCCCATAGGTCTGGTGAGATCTTCTAAGTATTTACCTTCCTTTAAGGTTGGTGAACAAGGCACTTCAAAGGCCAGGCCTCAATGGGGCCTGTGCATGGTAACTACTGCACAGTACTTGATCTTCTGGAGAGTTCTCATTTTTCTAGCAATTGATGACATGAGTGATCAGAAGATGCCACCCTGCAAAATACAATTCAAAGCATAGACCTTTCTTATACGTCACATCATTGGTACACACTCAAAAGAACCACTACATTAGTTTGCTATAGCTGCCATAACAAAATACCACAGACTGGGTGGTTTACACAACAGAAATTTATTTTTTCACAGTGCTGGAGGCTAGAAGTTCAAGATCAAGGTATCTACAGGTCTGATTTCTCCTGAGGCCTCTCTCTTTGGCTTGCATGTATCTGCCTTATTGCTGTGTCCTCGCCATGCTCTTTTCTCTGGGCATGGGCAGTCCTGGTATCTCGCTGTGCATACTGAATTAGGGCCTACCTTTAAGACTTCATTTTAACTTTGCCTCTTTAGAGACTTTATCTACAATATATGGTCTTTTGCTTAGTATGTTTTCAAGGTTCATTCATGTTGTAGCACACATCAGTACTTCATTTTCAGGGGTGAAAATATTCCATTGCATGGATATACCAAATTTTGTTTATCTATTCATCAGTTTATGGACATAGGTTGCCTCCAGTTTTTAGCCATTATAAATAATACTGCTCTGAATGTTCACACAAAGCTTTTGTGTGGGGTATGTTTTCATTTCTCTGGAGTATATGCCTAAGAGTGGAATTGATGAGCAATTTGGTAACTCCATGTTCAGCATTTTGAGAAACTGACAAACTGTTTTCCAAAGTGGCTGCATCATTTTATATGCCCAACAGCAACATATGAGGGTTCCAATTTCTCTATAGCCTTACCAACACTTGCTATTGTCTTTTTTAATTATAGTCATCTTTGCAGGTATGGAAAGGTATCTCCTTTGTGGGTTTGACCTGCATTTCCCCATTGACTAATAACGTTGAGTTTCTCTTCTTGTGCTTATTGGCAGTTTGTACGTATTCTTTGGAGGAATCTTTATTCCAATTCTTAGACCATGTTTTAACCAGGTTGTCTTTTTATTATTGAGCTGTAATAAATTTTTATATATTCTAGATATAAGTTTCTTGTCAAATATACAATTTGCGAAGGTGTTCTCCCATTCTGTGGGTTGTATTTTTACTTCATTGATGGCATGAAGGTTTTGAAGTCCAACTTATCTATTTTTTTCCTTTTGTCACGTCTGACTTTGGTGATAAAAAGCAACTAAAAAACTACTGCCAAATCCAAGGTCATAAAGATTTTTTTTACTATGTTTTCTTCTAAGAGTTTTATAGTTTTAGTTCTTACATTTACGCCTATGATCCATTTTGAGTTAATTTATTTGTACAGTGTAAGGTATAGTCCAACTTCATTCTTTTGCATGTGGACATCCAATTGTCCCAGCACTATTTATTGAAAAAACAGTTCTTTCCCTATTGAATTGTCTTCGGCTACTTGTCAAAAAAATCAATTGACCATAAATGTGAGAGTTTATTTCTGGACACTCAAGTCTATTCAATTGATCTTATGCCTTATGCCTTGATTATTGTAGTTTTGCTGTAGATTTTGAAATCAGGAAATGGACATCTTCCAAATTTGTTCTTCCTCTTCCAGAGTGTTTTGGTTATTCTGGGTTACATTTTCATATGAAATATGATATCAGCTTTTTAATTTCTGCAAAAGAAAGAAAGAAGGAAAGAAGGAAGGAAGGGAGGAAGGAAGGAAGGAAAGAAGGAAAGAAAGAAAGAAAAAAAAAGAAAAGAAAGAGAAAGAAAGAAAGAGAGAGGGGTTCCTGTTGTGCTGCAGTGGGTTAAGGATCCAACATTGTCTCTGTGGCAGTGCGGGTTCAATCCCTGGCCCAACAGAGTGGGTTAAGGATCCAGCATTACTGCAGCTGTGGCAAAGGTTGCAGATGCAGCTCAGATTCACTCTCTGGCTTGGGAACTTCCATACGCTGTGGGTGTAGTGGAAGGAAGAAGGAAGAAAGGAAGGAAAGAAGGAAGGAGGAAGGCAGGGTGGGCAGGTATGATCTGGATAGGATTACACTGAATTTCATTTTCTGATTGTTTGTGGTTAGTATATAGAAATACAACTGATTTTCGTATATTGCTTTTATAACCCCGCATATTTCTGAACCTGTTTTATCTTGTATTCTTAATCATGATACTTTACCTCTTACTCCGTGCAAGTCGTTGTGTTAGATATTACAGAAAATACAAAAATTAACAAGACATGGTCCCTGTTCTGAAGAAGCTTATAGCTTAATTCAAGAAATAAGACATAAACTTATTGAGTAAATAATAGCCCATTTCAGCAATGTACCAGGAAATACAGAGTCAAGTGAATGCCAATGTACCAGGAAATACAGAGTCAAGTGAATTAGAGCTCTAGCAAATTTCAGGGGATGGAGGGACAATGAAAGTTGGAGAGATCTAGAAAAAAACAGAGTAGAAAGGATCTGAAGGCCCACTTATATGAGCCACCCCCATAAGCACACTTTTAATTTCAGCATTTGAGAATTCTATATAAGTCTTATGAGATCCTTCTGCTATGAATGACCCTCAGAGTTACCAGTGGAACATATATCCATACCCAGATTTAATAAATTATAACAACTTGCCATATTTGCTTAATAACTTAAAAACAAAAATAAAACATTTTTGTTACAAAAAAGGCCCTTCCATCCCATCTCTCCTCAGAGGTAACCAATCTCTTGAAGATGGTAGAAACCCCACATATGTTTTTATATTTTTACTGTATAATATATATGCTTTCAGTGTTTAAATATGTACATAAATAGCATACATATTTTTCTGAAAAAATTTTTAACATGTTTTTAAGATTTATCCACATGATACTTGTAGAGCTAGTCCATTGTTTACAATATAGTAATGTTATACTATATAGTGCTGCAATATAAGTCCCATTGTATAAATATTCTAGAATCTATTCTATGAATGGGTATTTGTTATATCTAGTTTTTTGCTATTTCAAATCATGGTATAATTAATGGCCTGGTATGTGCCTCCCTGGGCTCATGTGTGAGAGTTCTTCTAGGCTGTATATCTAGAACAGAATTTGTTAGGGAACAGAATTCACACATTCTCAACTTTACTAGATTGCTCTTCAAACTATTCTCCACAGTAACTAAACTTTTTTTTCCCTCTTATCAATGATATGTGAGAATTCCTCTTGTCCCATATTCTAATCAACACTGTCAAGTTTTTTAAAAAATCCATATATCTGGGTCCTATTTTCATAGATTCTGATAAGGTAGCTCTGCAGTGTGGTTTGAAACAGGCCAGAAGTGATACTGAAACATAGATATCTTTGACAGCATCAGCTCAGTGTATGTATGTGTGCATAACCTAATATTTGAAACAGCAAATCATTGGTCTGTGAATTGGAACGGTGAAAGCACCCTAGCATTTTGTTGGTAACATCTATGTTGGCTGCATTTAGATCCCTGAGGAAAAGGAAGAAGTACCACGGTCCACATACCTTATAGATGTGTTCTGAATCCAACAGAGGTATGTGACTGATCAGTCCCCTGGCTGGTACTTGACCTAAAGTCCCACCTTTGCCAACCGGACAGATGGGGGGCAATGTTCACTTTCTGGAAGCTGTCTTGCCTCTTACCTGGTGTATGGTTGGGCACCAGTTGTTGGGACTTGTGTACGTGATACCACTTAGGGCAGGGTGCATGTCAGCAATGTCTGCTAGCCTGCTGGGTGGTGTCACTGTGTGGAGCATTTGTGGCTTTTTCAAAGCCCTGAGGAATCTGAGAAGCAAGTGAGGGAATGATGCATGAAAACAAAAGGCAGTGGAAAGAGTGACCAGCCAGCAGGCTCCAGCAGGCTAGAACGCTCTGTCCTTGTTATTACTGCTTCATGAAAATGCCGCCGGCTTTCTGGCAAGGCCTGGAAGGTAGAGCCTTCTTGAGAAAACAAGGACAAGCGATGTGTACTTTCAGGCTGGAATCTGGGTGCTTGGCTTCCCCATTTTTCCAGTAGAAGGTGTAGGGTGAGGATGGGGAACCCTCTGCCCCTCAGTGGGTTTAGGCTGGTCCTTCCCTCTCTCCAGGCTGCCTTCCCGAGTTTCTCCTCCCACTCCTAAGCAGCACAGTTCTGGTTTCAGAGGCCTAGCAGGGCTGGGTTAGGAGAGAAGTTGGGCGGTGCCCGGGCAGAGCTGTTCCTCAAGGAGCCATTTGAAGGTCAGCATTGGGGGGGTGGGGGGAGGAACAAAGGACTTCAGGCATAATCCCCATTCGGGGGGTTTTGCCACAAAGAAGTGCCACCTGGTCTGGGGCAGTGAAACCAGGGGATTCCTTGCCTGCTTTCCTTGGAGTGGTTCATGCCCTGCTATCATATACTCTTACAGCACAGCCTGGCTCAGTTTTCAGAAGTGGGAAAGAAGCTCAGGAAAGGCAAGAGTTTTCATTAACTCATTACGGGATGGCTTATTTGGACTCGTCATTGTTGGGCTTGTCAGAAGTCAACCTCTGCTTTCCTTCCCGATAATCTCCTTTCTTTGAAGCAGAAAATACCTAGGTGCAAAATAGGGAGGTACTCTGCATCCTCTTCCTCTCTTAAAAAGTAGCTATGAGGATAATGAATAAAAATAGTTCTTTGTGGATACAATAGGGCTGAGCTGAGGGTGTGGTTTGCTTTGGCAACAGCTCAGGCAAAGTTATTTCTCTTGGTCTCCAAATGCTTTTGACTTTGCTCTGTCTGATGAAGTCCTAAAAGACCAGCTTGAATGTGACTTTTTTTTTTTTTTTTGGTGAAACCTTTCATCAATAGAGTTAATCATTCTCTTCCTTCTGGTCCCACAGCATTTTGTTTTTTATAAAAAGCTTTCATCGCGTTGTGTGACAACTACTTACTTGGAATTATGTCTTATTGTGTGTGTGTTTCCCCAATATTTATGGACTGTACTTTAACATAATGGTCCTTTGATAAAAATTTACTGGATGAATCAAAGTTCTTGAGAAAATATCAATACTCAGCCCTTGAATTTTCTTAATTGTCCCCTGCCTTTTCTTCCTTGGGGTGAAAATGCAAGCAGTTTCAGTTCCACATGGAATAGGGGACACACTAAAACTAAAAAAAAATTTAAAGAAATTTCTCCAGCAGGAATTGGTGTTTCAGATGTATCATTCTATTACAGGTACAGAAATTGTTTCCAGGAAACATTGCCATTATTATCTCTGAAAGGCAAGTCAGTAGAAATTGTTATTTTCCATTTACAGGTGGACAAATGGAAGCTTTCGTTCTCATTTGCCAATTACAGAATGTGCACTCTGTTCAAAGTACTGTGCTTGGATTTTCATGGGATACAAAGACGTGCAAGACAAGGTTCTCGTTCTAAAGGGGAATGTTATAATCTGGTTAGGAGGAAAAGATCTTTGTATGCAAAAGTAACTATAATTTGGGAGTATTTAATTGGAATCATATGAGTGGTCCAAAAAGAAGTACCAAAGGGAACACAGAAAGCAAGCAAAAGATTTTCCAGCCAAGGTGATTAGGGCTATCATTGTGGTCAAAGAGGCATTTGAGAGAAATAGATTTTGTGCTGGTTATTTTTCATTTGGCCCCTGTATTAGTTTCCTGTGACTGCTGTAACAAATTACCAGACAGGGTGGCTTAAAACAACAGAACTTTATTTTCTCAAAATTCTGGAGGCAAGAAGTCCAAAATCAAGGTTTTGGCAGGGCCAGGCTCCCTGCAAAGTCTCTAGGGGTGAATCTGTTTCTTGTCTCTTCCAGCTTCTGATGGCTCCAGGCTTTCCCTGGCTTGTGGCCACTTTATTCCAGTTCTGATTCTGTGGATACATTGCTTCCTCCTTTCTCCGCTTTTATTAGGATACATGTGATTGCATTTAGGGCCCACCCATGTAAACTAGGATATGCTCCTCCACACAGGAGCCCCAACTTAATCACATTTTTTTGCCATGTAATATAATTTTCTCAGGTTCCAGGGAGTAGCATGTGAGCAATTTTTTTTTTTTTTGAGGCACCACTACTTAGCCCACTGACAGCCTCCTATGCTCCTCTGCCCTGCTCTGTGCCTGGTGAGGCTGTTATCCAAAGATGACTCACCTAGACCCCACTGCCCTCTGGCGTACTGTTGGATTTTGCCAATGGGACGTATCAGCAACTATCAGAGGGTAAGAGGAAAAAGAGGTTGAGGTATTTCTTCTTCTTTCTTCCAGCTTTAGCACCACGGTTCTGGCAGCAGATATGCCCCTTCCCAGCTCTGGCTCCTGCGGGACTCTCATAACACCATTTCTACCCCTTGTCTCTTCAGCCCTGGGTTTCCACACTTGCTAGTCCTTGGGTACCTCAATATTCTTTTGATGTGCCAGAAACCCTGGCTACATCCTTGTAAATAGTGTCTCCATCAAACTATTTTCAAAATCCCAGCTAAGGGCGCCTTTGGTTTCCAGCCACAATCTTGACTGATAGAGGCACTGAGAAGCAAAAATTTAATTTCCAGAACAGAGATAGACTCAGGTTGCCTCAATCTAAGTTTAGTAATGACCAGTGGGGACTGGAAGGTGATTCAGCACACAACACAGCCATTGCAGCTGCGTTATCTATCTTGCGGGCTCTTCAGCAGTAAATATCTGTTGCTTTGTACTCTAATTATCTGCTATTATTGTGACTCTCTGCTTCTGCTGCCCTTGCTACTAAGTACTTGCTATTCTTTTCTCTATCTCATAGCTTCTATTGCTTCATGAATTCCAGTTACGTGCTGTCAGCTTTCTTCCTTTTCTCTGAGAACTTTTAGTTTCTCCCCACTGCTAAGTGCTGATTCCCTCTCTATATTTCATACTCAGTTCCTCCAAAGGGCCTGACTGGTTTGGCTGCTCGCCGTCAAGTTAGGCAGAGCCTCTGTGACAAGCCATCACATCAGCATAAGTTTATTGCTCTACATTAGGTGCCTGCTTTCTGGACTAAACAGTTTTGTTTAAAATGGCAGAATAAGTTGATACATAATTTGCTGTCCCATTAGAAATTCCTGGGAAGTGGTTATGGGTGTGGCAGGTATTCTGATACTTCCGGAGGGAGATTATCAAAACCCACAAGTACCTCTTCTTGTCCAGGGCCATGGTGGGCTCAGAAAAGCACAACACATGTTTGGGAAAAGCAAGCAGCCCTGAATAGCTGGTGGTGTAATTCAAATAGAGAAACGCTATTGTTGGTATTAAAGCTGGAAATGTAGGTCACGAAAGTTTGTGAAGAGCCTTGAGTGAAGATTTGTTTTAGAAGGAACTTTAGACATTATTTTACGGGCAGTGAGAAGTTAATGAAGGTTTTTGAACATGGGAGAGCAAGATTAAAATCAGTTTTTAGGGCTATTTATCAGATGGCAATGGTATTCAGATTAGAACAGAAGTAGGAAAATGTGGAAACAGGAAGATAAATTAGGAAGGTGTTGTAATAGTCTAAGCAAGAAAAATGGGGACCCAAGCCAGGAGAAGACTAGAAAGGAAGGCAAAGCTAGTCATGAGAACTTCAGAGCATGAGTGGATTTCCATTTGAGGCTAGTTTTGAGCTACGGGTTCAGAATCTTTTTACCACCAAGGATCCTTTCAAATTTATTTATTTATTTATTTATTTATTTATTTATTTATTTATTTATTTTAGGACCGCACATGCGGTCTGTGGAAGTTCCTAGCCTAGGGGTTGGATCAGAGCTGTAGCTGTGGGCCTACACCACAGCCCCACCAACGTGCATCTGGGGCTGCATCTGTGACCTACACTGAACCTTGTGGCAATGCGATATCCTTAACCCATTGACTGAGGCCAGGGATTGAACCTGCATCTTCACAAACACTACGTCAGATTTTTAGCCTGGTGAGCCACAACGGGAACTCCTTTTTAATTATTTTTATTTTCTTCCAAATAAATGACACTTTTTGGAGAAATACACGAATTCTATCAGGTATACTAAGAAAACTGACAATATTATTATCAGTGACTATCTTTTCAAATACACGTTTGGAAACTTGGCTCTGAGCCAAGAGAATTTAGGAAATGGTGGTTCCACAGGCGAAACTGGATCTGAATATCTTAGCCTACGTTTTCTAGAAAATTAGAACTCAAACCAAGAATTAATGCTAATGCTTCATTTCAGAGATGTAATCCCAGGCAGTAAGATTGAGAGGAAAAGGAAAGAGAGATGGAGAAGGATGGGACACAATGCAAGATGATGTTTGAATAATCTGCAGAGACAGTAGGTACGCCTGCATATCCATGCAGGATATCTCCGGACATGCACCATGGCGAAAACATGCTCAGGTAAGTTCTTGGGAAGCAGAAAGGAAAAAAAATCCATCTTCATGGTTCTCTCCTATTTCCCACTGATCAAAATTTACCACACCAGGAGTTTCTTTCCTCATCGTTCCAGGTTATGTCGTATGTTCCCATGTTAGTCTCTTAGCAGGCCACAGCCAGTGCTCTATGGTGTGGCCTGTAATCCTGCTCAGGGAATGGAGAGAGAAGCCAGAAATTCATGGTGTGCAGCTGAAGAACCTAGTTTCTCAGTGGCAATCAAGGAGGAGGCCCAGGCTGGGAAAGTGGCAGATAAATTCCAGCCCAAGGTAGCAAGGCTACGTGGGCCCAAACAAAGCAAGTCAGTTGCAGCGGTGGCTAAGCTGGAACTGGAACCACCTCCAGGAAGTGTTCTGAGGGTTACAAAGAATAACTATAGGGAAGTATATTCCTAGACAGCACAGAATAAGTGAATCTGAACATAGGCTTTGGAGACAGGCAGAGGGGCACTTATGTCATAGCTGTATATGATGATCTAAGGCAATTTACTTAATCTCTTTAAGCCTTAGTTTCTTTACACATAGCATGGGGATGATAATACTGTATAGCTCATCATTTGGTATGATGCTAGGAATACAGTAAATGCTAAATAAATTATGGCAATTATGACCAAAGATGACTGTGTGATCTTCCCAATGCTTTCTTTTCTCTAGGCTGACTCTGCATGTACTGCTCCTAAATCCATCTTGAGCAGGGTGGGTGGCTTGAAACCAAGTCCTTTAGTCAGCCTCAGGGGCAGCTGCACTTGAGGTCATGGAGCCCCACATGAGGTCACATGGCCCCCACAGCATGCTGACACATTAAGCCCCAAGATGGCAGCACTGCTAACCCATCACCTTAGGTATGCAGAAAGGACATATCTTGAATAACCATTTTTTCCTAAACTTTTTTTCCCTTCAAAGTAGAAAAATAAAGTTTTTTGGTCAAAATTGCTTTGTTGGCCCCAGAAAGCACAGCCAAATACATTAGTATTACTAGGTCCACACAATAAAGAGGTTCCTATAAGACTTTAAAAATAGAGGAGATTACTCTTACACAAATGGTATTTGATAGGATGTAATCTCTAAATTATACACATCAAAATTTCTTTGTTCTCATAAATTAAAATTATTTCAACTTTACATAAGCATACTAGATGCCAAGAGGGAGTTCCCTGGTGGCCTAGTGGTTAAGGATTCAGCATTGTCACTACTGTGACTTGGGTTAGTTAGGTCCTTGGCTTGAGAACTTCCATGTGCCACAGGCAGGGCCAAAAAAAAAAAAAAAAAAAAAAAAAAAAAAAAAAAAAAGAAGCCCAGAGTAACACATACCTAAAGTATGTAAATATTTTTGGAAATTCCCAGAACTACAATAAAAACAAAAAACAGACATATCACTGGTTTTTTATGTTTTTTTGTTTTTTTTCCTTTTTTGGTTGTACCTGTGGCGTGTGGAAGTTCCCAGGCCAGGAATCGAATCTATGCTGCAGTTGCAGCCTGCACCACAGCTGGGGCAACGACAGATCCTTAACCCGCTGTGCCACAAGGGAACTTCCTCATGCTTTTGTTCAAAACCTATATCACTCAGAATAAAAACCTAGATCCTTACCAATGGCTTCTAATGGCCTTTGGGATCTAGTCTCCAGTTATTGGATCTCATCTCTTAGTAACTAGGAGGCAGAACAGCATTCTCGGGTGCTTAAGAGCATCAAAAGTCTCTAGAGACAGACTACCTGAGTTCTAGTTCCTGCTCTATCATTTGATAGTTATGTGATTTGGGGGCAGTTATTTAACTATTCTGTGCCTCAGTTTTCTCCTCTGGAAAAGAGAAAAACAGAACCCACTTCACGTAGTTTTTGGGAAGATTACTTAATATTCTTAAGTGCTTAAAACAGTGCTACTAGTAAGGGCTCCTTAAGTGTTAGATAAATAAAATTCTTCCCCTCATTCATTGCACTCCAGCCACACTGGCCTCTGTGCTGAGCCTCCAGCAGGCCAAGCGCACTCCCACCCAAGGACCTTTGTATTTGCTGTTCTTCCAGACTGGCCACATGACCAATTTCCTCACCTCCTTCAAATCTTTGCTCAACTCCCATCTGTTTTTGCTTTTTTGTTTTAAGGCCATACCCAAGGCATATGGAAGTCCCCAAGTTAGGGGTCAAATCAGAGCTGTAGCTGCTGGCCTACACCACAGCCACAGCAACACAGGGATCCGAGCTGTGTCTGCGACCTATACCACAACTCATAGCAATTCCAGATCCCTGACCCACTGAGCGAGGCCAGGGATCAAACCCAAATCCTCATGGATACTAGACAGGTTTGTTACCGCTAAGCCATGACAGGAACTCCTCAACTATCACTTTTTCAATGATGACAACCCTATTTAAAATAGTAATCCCCTCCTGTATACCACTGCTTTGTTTATTTTTCTCATGAGCCCTTACCTACTTCTAATGCTTTATACAATTTTCAAATTTATTTTGTTTTCACCTATCTCTCCCAGCTGGAATATAAACAAGGGCAGGAATATTTATTTTATTCTCTGATGTACCCCAGGTACCTAGAACATTGCATGGCACATTGTAGGTGTTCAATACTATTTGTGGAATGAATGAATGTACTATTTTCGGGTGAAGAAAATTGAGTCTACATATTTTGAAGACTGATTTGTAAATGAGATTCCTAATATGCATGTAAAATGCAAAAGATTGCCCCCAAAGTCATTCTCTTAAGTTGAAGAGATATGACCTCCTTCCCACAATATTAAGAAATTGATAAGCAAAACATTTTTTTCCAAAGATAAATGTAAATTTTAGCTAAAACTTAGGTACAGCTACCTTTAATTCATAATGATTAATTAATACTCTGAATTCATAAAACTGATCAACTCCTGATTAATTGCTAGTGGACTCTATGTCATTGTCATTAATCCAACATGACCCAGAAGTCATGACCTGTCAACAGGGTATGGAAAGAAGAGAACTAATAAACACCTGCTCTAAGTTAGATAAGCTGCTGGGTCAAACTGAGGAAAATATCATCATCCCCACAGTATATGTAAACAAACCAAGGCCTACAGAGGCCCCAAATCACATACCCAATAGAGCCAGCATTCAATTGTCAGCTTGCAAATCCACGGTCTTTCCAGTATCTCACTTGGAGCCTCAGAGTGGTATGTAGTCACACTACGAAGACAAAGGTATTATGACAATGTAAATAACACAGGTAGAGCAGAATGCTCAATAAATGACCTTTTTCATGGCTATGCTTTAGGAATGATGATGAGACTTTTCACATAGCTTCTCCAGGGAGAAAAACATGAACCCTGGCTTATCTGAACAGCAGAAGTAGGTCCTAAGGGATAGATTGGTGGGAGGAGTCAGATTTTAAAAAGAAAAAATTTTAATTTAATAAGAGTTTAAATATTTACTGTATTTTCATTCAGTAAGGAGTTGACTATGGGCTCTAACTAGCCAAATTTGAGATGATTCGAGCATCAGAGTTTCGTTTTATGGTTGTATAAAAATGATGGTTGTATAAAAAGAAAAAGCCACACATTTAATGTGATTTTTTAAATAGTGGGAGCGAAGAAAGAAGAGATAGCGGAGAAATAAGAAAACGAAACCTTTTTCTTTACAGAAAAATGCCAGCTAATAAATGTTGAAGAAATGAAGCTTAAGAAAAAGAGTATTATGCAATCCTCAACATAATAAGTGATTCAATCACTGACTATCAAGGGATGATAAAACCTACGGGTGAAGGGTTGATGGGTGTCATGGTATCATGGGTTGAATTACATTTCCCAAAAAGAGGTATGTTGAAATTCTATCCCCCGGACCCCTGGAATGTGATCTTATTTGGAAACAGGTTCATTGTAGATGTAATTAGTTAAGATGAAGTCATGATGGAGTGGGATGGGATCCTAATCCAATAGGACTGGTATCCTTATAAGAACAGTCATGTGAAGACACAGAGACACATGGAGAATGCCACGTGAAGATGGAGGACAAACTGAAAAGTACTGCAGCTACAAGCCAAGTAATGTCTGGGGCTACCAGAAGCTGGAAGAGGCTAGGAGGGATTTTCCCTTAAGGTTTCAGAGGGAGCCGACCAACATGTTGTTTTCACACTTCTAGTCTCCCAAACTGTGAGACACACATTTTTGTTTTAAGCCAGCCCATTTGTGGGTACTTTGTTATAGTGACTCTAGGAAACTAATCCAATGGCAAACAGAATAGACACCCTGCAAATATGAAAGATAGAGTTTTCCAAAGGAGAGCTCTGTCAGTTACCACTTAAGCAGGTATCAAACTTGAACATCACTAACAGTGGGACAGCCTGACCTACACACCTCCTGATATCATGCAACAAGAGGTACACAATATCAATTTGATAGACTGATAGCAATGGGCACATCCCTTGCAACGTGACTTTGCAGCAACTCTCATTAAGAGGTAGAGTTTATTTCTCTACCACTTGAGTCTGGGCTTGCTTTGTTACCTTCTTTCACCACCATAATGCAGTTGAAGTGAGGAGTGCCAGTTCTAAGCTTAGGCCTCAAAAGACCTTGCATGCTTTCACTCTCTTTCAGACCCCTGCCTCTTCCATGAGAACAGGCCAGTGCTAGGCTGCAAAGTGTGACAGATGAATGGGGCTGGACCTAGTCATCCCAACTAAAGTTTTCTATCAACTGCATGCAAATTCATGAATGAGTCTAACCAAAGTCAGCTGAGCCTAGCCCAGCCCAGATCAGCAGAACTTAGCTAGTCAATGGTTATTAATATTAAGCCACTGAGTTTTGGGGTAGACTGCTCTGCGGTAATAACTGTTACAATGATGATCCATGCAATATCCTTGCCAAATGTGTTTAAATGGAAACTAATCATGAGGAAAGAGTCAGAAAATTCTAGAGTGTGGAACATTCTACATTACAACTGACCTAGATACCATAAGTCAGAATCATGAAAAACAACAAAAAGTGAGGAGACTGTTCTAGATAGACTAGAGCAAGGGTTTCCAATCTCAGCACCAACTGACATTTATTTCCAATCTCAGCACTGACATTTTGGACCAGATAATTCTCTGTTGCAGGGGTTGCCTTGTGTATTTTAGGATGTTTAGCAGCATCCCTGGCCTCTATCTACCTGATGCCAGTCGTGACAATCAAGAGTATCTCCAGGAGTTCCCGTCGTGGTGCAGTGGTTAACGAATCCGACTAGGAACCATGAGGTTGCGGGTTCGGTCCCTGCCCTTGCTCAGTGGGTTAATGATCTGGCGTTGCCGTGAGCTGTGGTGTAGGTTGCAGACGCGGCTCGGATCCCACGTTGCTGTGGCTCTGGCGTAGGCCGGTGGCTACAGCTCCGATTGGACCCCTAGCCTGGGAACCTCCATATGCCGCAGGAGCGGCCCAAGAAATAGCAAAAAGACAAAAAAAAAAAAAAAAAAAAAAAAAAAAGAGTATCTCCAGGCATTGCTAAATGTCCACTTTGGGATACTGGACTAGAGAGACAGAGTCAAATGCAATGTATGGATCTTGTTAAGATCTTAGATAAAAAAAAAATAGTTATAAAAGACATTTTGGACAATTAGAGGAATTTGAATGTGGAATTAAAAATATTGAAATACTAATTTTCTTAGGTCTAAAAAACGGTATTGTAGTTAGGTTACAGAATGCCTTTATTCTTAGGAGATGTATATTAAATTATTTTACGTGAACCATCATCAAGTATTCAACTTACTTTCAAATGCTTCAATGGATAAAAACATATATTTATAGAGAAAGATAAAGCAAAGGTGACAAAGTGTTAACAATTGGTTTATCTAGGCAAAGAGTTTACAGGCATCATGGTATCATTCTTTTCAGCCTTGTGGTTTTGGAAATTTTCTTTCTTTCTTTTTTTATTAAAATATAGTTGATTTACAAGGTTGTGCCGATTTTTGCTATACAGCAAAATGACCCAGTCTTATACACACACACACACACACAGACACACACACACACAGACACACACACACACCCCCTTTATCTTCCATCACGGTCTAACCCAAGAGATTGCATATAGTTCCCTGTGCTATACAGTGGGACCTCACTGCTTATCCATTCTAAATGTAATAGTTGGAAATTTTCAAAATAAAAAAGTTGGGGGTAAAAAGTGTTAGTCTCACCTCCACTACCTGACTCTTTACTAACTTAAAATGATGCAAAAAGCCAGTTTGTTCTAAATGATTCTGGGTGCTCATTCTGCACTGCCAGGACAACAAGTTAGCTCAAACCAGATACAGGGGTTTGGAGTTGAGGAAGAGGGCTTTTCCCAGCCTGAGGAACTGTACACAAGCTCAGCTTCTCATGGACCACTGGTTTCCTTTCTCTCATTCAGTAACATCCCATGAGGCCAAAAGTCTAGCTGCTGGGCAGTTGTGTGTGCCTCCCAGACAACTCTGGGTAAAGAGCTGGCACCAAAATCCAGGCTGCCTGCTGCCAAGACAGTCTGATTATTCCTTTCACTGATACAGCTACTCTCAAACTTGCTCTATACAAGGAGACCAAAAGATGGGCAGAATTCCCTTCTCTGGAAAACCATTCTGTGAGGCCAGCAGGTCAGTTACGGACACTAAGAGGATGGGGTCTCTGGGCCCTCTCTTCTCTTAAAGACCTTGACATTGTGAGTTCCCTCTTTACACAGTAAAATCTAATTTTAAAAATTTTATTTATTTATTTATTTTTTTGTCTTTTTAGGGCTGCACCCATGGCATATGGAGGGTCGCAGGTAGGGGTCGAATCAGAGCTGTAGCTGCTGGCCTATGCCAAAGTCACAGCAACACCAGATCCTTAATCCACTGAGCAAGGCCAGGTATCGAACCTGTGTCCTCACAGATGCTAGTCAGATTTGTTTCCACTGAGCCATGACGAGAACTCCAAAATCTAATTTTTTGCGTGTACCTATGATATAGTGGAATTCAAACCATGCCCTGGTGCATTTAAGTTTAGGCAACTGTAAGGAGACCCATCTTGCAGGAGAGCTAATACTTAAAACAGAAGCAAAACTCAGAAACCAAAAAGAGAAATGCTGATAATGCTTTAGCATAAAACACTTAAAACTTTTTTTATGGTAAAAACAAATATGGCAACAACAACAAGAAACCACTATAAATTGAGCCAAAAGACAGGGCAGAGAAGAAAAAAAATTTGTAACCCAGCAGAAAAAAAGTTTCTTTCTTTATCATATAAAGAGATCTTACAGTTTTACAAGGGAAAAAAAATGAACAGAAAAATGGGCAAAGAATATGAACAAATATTTCATAGAGAATGACAAAAACTACTTGAAAATACAACTTCATCAGTGCTTAGAAAAGTCCAAACCATAACAATGTGAGACCATTTTTATCTATCAGATCAACAAAAAGTGGAGAGTTTGATAAAACTCAGTTTTGACAAGGGTGTAAGTTAACTTATACTGTTCATAGGAAATGTGGATTGGAACAACTATTTGGGGATTACAATTTGAGAACATCTGACCCAATTTAAATGTACATATCTTTTGACCTGGCAATTTCACTTATAGGAATTTATCCAAGATAGAGTCATACAAATTCCCAATGATGCACATATAAAGATATTCACTGAAATACTGTTTACAACAATAAGAGGAAATGATTTAAATGTTCGTCAATGGGGCAATGGTTAAATTACAGCACATTCAACAATTAAAAGATTTTTGAAGATCTGTGTGTACTGACATGGGAGTATCTCTGATATATTATTAAATGAATAAAGAAGGTATGGGTGTTTAGCAAAGACTCCCTCTTCCTCCTGTGTGTCTCTCCTTTACTCTCACACTATCACACTCAACAACACTTCTGACACCGGATATGTGGGTGTTTTCCCCAAACCAAGCAATTCTCTGACCAGCTGGGTGTCCTACAATTTCATTCAATCTTGACACTATTGAACTTGAGAGAAAGTCAGATCCCACCGGTTAAGGACTCAGTCCCACAAGACTGCCCCCTACTTCAGATGCTAATCTCAAGTAGTAGGTTCCCAGGTTACCCACAACTGCTGTCTGACTTGGCTACAAACTAAGAGATTCCCATGACCTCTTACCCCTTAGGCTGAATTATTTGCCAGAACAGCTCAGAGAACTCTGGGAAACACTTACTTAGCAATTTATAATAGAGGGTAATGTAAAGGATATGGATGACCAGCCAGATGAAGAGATACATAAGCAAGGTCTGGAAAGATCTCTGCACAGGAGCCTATGAATTTTGGGGGCTTCATGCTCTCATTAGGTGGACGTGTTCACCTATCTGGAAGCCCTCTGAACCCCACGCTATTTGGATTCTTATAGAGGCTTCATTGCATATGCATGATCAATTATTAATTCATTTCTAGATCTTTCCTCTCTGGCAACTGAGTGGTGGGGCTGAAAATTGCAAGCTTCTAATCCTGGCTTGGTCTTTCTGGGGACCAGCTCTCATCCAGGAGCCATCCTGTAGCACACTTCACTAGAACAAAAGACACTACAATCACCCAGGAAATTCAAAGGCATTTAGGACCTTGGATAGGAAGCAGGGTCAAAAACCAAATATTAGAACAAAAGATGCTCCGAGTGCTCTTATCACTTAGGAATATTTACACGGCTTTTAGGAGCTCTGTGCTGGAACTGGGGCACAGTTCAATGTATGCATTTTCTATTATCTCACAATAGGACACTGTAAATTTTGTGATCTGCTTTGTGGAAAAACGGTATATATATGGTATATACCTATGTGGAAAAAATACACAAGACATAGTTAATTGGAGTTTCCTTCGTGGCTCAGCAGTTAACAAACCCAACGAGGATCCCTGAGGATGTGGGTTTGATCCCTGGCCTTGCTCAGTGAGCTAAGGATTCGGCGTTGCCATGAGCTGCGCTGCAGATGTGGCTTGGATCCTGCGTTGCTGTGGCTGTGGTGTAGGCCAGCAGCTGTAGCTCTGATTTGACCACTAGCCTGGGAACTTCCACATGCCGTGGGTGTGGCCCAAAAAGCAAAAAAAAAAAAAAAAAAAAAAAAAAGCAAGAAATAGTTCATAGTGCTGATCTTAGGATAAGAGTAGAAAGGAGATTTTTCTTTCCATTTTAAGCCCTTTTGAAGTTTGAATTTATTTTCATTATGGTAGTGCTTTACTTTTACGATAAAAAAAACCACATAGATTGTGCCTTGAAACAACTTTTAAAATGTCAATCAATCCCCCTTCTGACACATTTGTAGAAAATATTTAAATTACTGAAACAGGATGAGGTTGTGTGTGGGAAAATTAATTTTAGCTAGGGATGCAAATACGCAAATAGTATTGAGCCACTGTACCTAGGTGTATGATTTTTAGAACTTTTCTAAAATTTCTCAGGCCAAGCCTTTAGCCAGACTCCTATTGGAAGACTACAGTAGCCAGCAAGAAAAGAACAGTGCGATGGGAAATTTTCTTTCTTCCTCTCTCCTGAATTTTTTTCAGGAATGTGGAAGTTCAGATATAAACGTGACTCAAAAGTACTGAGATGTGGGGAAAATTTACAAAGGCGTTTGCATGATTCTTGTTCTTTATAAATGCACCACATTTGTGTCTGGCTGAGTCTCTTTAAAACATCCAAGGTAATAATCTAAGAGGACAGCCTCTATCAGGGGAACATTTTCTGTTCCCAGTGAAGTGGCACATTGAGTTCCTGGTACAGGCTCACTTAATTCCTATTAGTCATTTCACAGCTGTATCTTGGGAAGAGAAAACCTCAAATACTTTTGGGTGATTTCACCAGTAAACTAAAAACAAGACCTTCCTTCGTTTCTCACAGTTCCCATTTGTTTACAAATTTCAAATCAATAAAACATGTCTACCGTTGTGGATATTTAATCTAAGTCCCTTAGTTGTCTGCTGATGTATCTACTTGGTTTCCACACTGCTTGTGTACCTAGATTTAATGACACAGCAGATGGATGCTGGACCACCCACCCTGGTTTGCCACTGAACTGATGGTGCAATTTTTGTTTTGTGGTGTATGAGTCTAAGATTGCTCTGGGACACTGCTTACAAACACAGGTCACTACCAAGTGAGACACAGGATCTGATCAAGGTTTGTGTGTTATTTTCTAGGTTGCTTAAGGACAGTAGATGAATGCTTAAATTTGTTATTGACGAGTTCCCATGAATACGGAAGGCGCACATACGGGATTATTATTGTAGGTTGGTTTGTGACAGCTGGCCCTGATTTAGTTATTTCCTCAAGAAGACACTTTGAACAATTATTTAAATGCCTCCCCTCTGCAATTACAATAATAATCATGATGATGATTTTGCAGCTGAATATGCCATTCAGGGTGCATACACTCAACAACTGTTTTTAGCTTGCTTCTCTTTCTATATTGATGTCAGCTGCTGCTGTCAGGATTCCTGAAGAACGGAGAACCATTTTTCTATTGAGGGTCACTGAACTACCTGAAAAAAGTAATCTGAGGCTATATAAGAAGTTATAAGAAAAATAATTATAGTTAGTATTTAAGGAGTGCTAACTATGAGCAGGTCTTTTTTTTTTTTCCTTCTTGGAGAGAAAAATACAGCATTTTCAGAACATATCTGCTTTTAAAATTAACAACAAAACATCTTATTTAATAATTATAGGGAGTTCCTGTCATGGCTCAGCAGAAACGAATCCAACTAGTATCCATGAGGATACGGGTTCGATCCCTGGTCCCACTCAGTGGGTTAAGGATCCAGCGTTACTGTAAGCTGTGGTGAAGTTCGCAGATGCAGCTTGGATCCCACGTTGCTGCGGTTGTGGAGTAGGCTGGCAGCTGTGGCTCCGATTTGACCCCTAGCCTGGGAACTTCCATATGCCTCAGGTGCGGCCCAAAAAAAAAAAAAAATTATAAATATCTAACAATAGTTTTGTTCTATGGTATAACCAACTTGAGACCTGCAAGTGGGAAAGATGATGAAACAGTGGAGAGAGGTAAGTGCTGTGGGTAAAGGGGAGACAATACAGAGTAAAAGAAATGGAGTCAGATGCAGAAGGAACAGGAAGAGGCTGAGAGTAAAGACAGATTAACAAGGCGTAAGGGGAAGAAGACAGAAAGAAACTGATAGAGTGGAGAACAGGTGAAGGAGATAGCTAGGTAGGAAGAGAGAGAAAGCAGAAGAAACATGAATAAAAAAAGATGACTGAATAGTGTGTGAGTTTTAAAAAAATTTGTAGGTTTGTTTTTAAGATGAATGTGGCGATCTCTAGAACGTGGCATTTGTACCACCCCATCACCTGCTACCGTTTCTCTTTGAAATGCTGATTAACCACTGTTCACAACTCTAAGCCCTAAAATCATTTTAACTGTAGACCTGGTGGATAATGTGGGAAAGTTGAAATGGAAACCTTACAAATGGATGTCCAAGCTAGCTGCCATTACAGTGTCTGCTTTCTGGAGGCTGACTTCTCTGGAGAAATTCCAAAGGGAGAAGGAGAGCTCAGCTTCCTATCTGCCAGTTACAGGCAGCTTCCTATCTCCTAAGACCTAAGGGGGAAAAGTTCTCAATCTTGGCTTCACATAGAAACATGCTCATCAGAGAACCCCGTTGTAAGGGTGGTTATTTTGGGGGGCTATGAGAGCAGTGACCCCAACATTAAATTGGATAAAATTAGGCCAAAGGCCAGAGGTTCTCAAACATTGTACTATATATTTAGTGGCTGGCGTTGCTAAAAACTGGTTGTAGGAGTAGAGGGAGAAGGAAATCATTCTGAACTTATTTGGAAATGTACAGGAAGAAAATAAGTCAAAATTTTCAACATGGTAAGAAAGGTCTCCATAAAAAAATTTACATTTGAGAAATGATTTGACCTGATTCTGACATGATGAGGGCATCTTGTATCTCTTTGAAGACCAACACGAGTTGATGTCTGTCCTCAGATGGATTTGAGATGGGGAACCAGGAGAAATAGTTTGCTGTGCTTGTTTTACTGTATAGCTCAATTCAGTCCCTTGTCCTGCTGGGCATCCCTGTGATCCCTTACTTTCTGGCCTGTTTAGGTTTTCCAGTGTGGAGCCACCTAGAATTGCTACTATCACGCTCTCCTATTTCTGTCATTCCTCAGCTCCCTCTGTCCAGTTCCCTCTGTTTCAGTAACACTGAAACTTATTTAATCTGCTCATCACCTATGTGATATGCTTAAGGAGAAGAGGTAGAGGAGGAAGCTGGAAGCCCACAATTAGCCCCATCCTCTCATGCCAGGTAACAGAAATACTTCACTTTATAGTAGTCTCTGGAGCCAAAGCTTCCTAACCTAGGAAGGAATTCGAACAGCATGACTTCCACATGAAATAGGAAGAAAAAGTTGCCTTGACAGACCCACAGGAGCCAATGTCTACGGACATATAGGATCATCTCTAGATGATTCTACTATGTTCTGGAGATAGAGTTATTAAGGAAATATATTTGGCCTGTGGCCTTACAGAGATAATGCAACCACTAACCATCACTATGACCATCATGACCTTGTATTTTATATGCTAGTTCTTCTCTAAATGCTTTCTGTTTAAAATCTGACTACTTGATTATGAGCTCCTTAAGAGCAAGGTGTATGCCAGCACCTGGCACACAGTAGGTGCCCAACAAGTGTTTACTGAATGAATGGATGAAAATTCAAGCAGTTCAAGCAATGAAAGTAAGAGCAATAGGATGAAGTAGGGGGGAAATGAAAGGAGCTGGTTCAGTCTCCTCCTTCACAAGACCAGGTTGAGCCCTGACTGTGGTGATGGGACAAATACACTGAAGGATCCTGAGTTGATGAATCCCCGTAACTTCAAACATTTTTACTCAGAGGGCTGGGGTACTTTTTTCGAGCCACTTTCACTTTTCCCCAAAGGCCTTTTGGTTCCAAATACACTAGGAATCAGTGTTAATTGCTTCTTGGAATATTATCTTCTCAGCTTCGTTTTAGATGTGGTAATTTGGAGAGCAACCCCCAGCAGCTGACGGTTCATCCATTGCGGTGTGGTGTTCAGATATTTCCTGGGATTCCTGCCCACCACCTAGGCAGCTGGCAGTGCTCGCCAGGATTTGTGCTCACCTGGGGACTCAACTTGGAACCAGTGGTGCTTTGTTGTGTCTGAGATTTTTAAAATTCTGAAAGAGTGAAGGCCCAACCCTACTTAATCCAGAAAATAAAAATGTACTAACTCATAATTTAAGAATTAGCAGATGCTCAAAGATCATCTGGTGCACACTGGGTGGAAGAGGAAATAGAAGCTCTGACAGATTCAATGACAAGGTCAGCTAGCTGGCTGGTAGCTGGGAGGCCAGGTCTAGAATCTATATTCTTTGTGTGGCATCACATTGTAAGCTGGAGTCCTCTGGATTTGTTTTGGTGTGGATATGTGTTTAAGTTATTGTCTGTTCTTTTTTGAAGCCCTTTTCCCTGGCATGAGACTTCCTGGTCCTCCTTCATACATGCTTCAAGGTCATAGTTTAGACCAAAGTGTTTACCAAAATACTAGGCACTTATGAGAGGAATCGTTGTCAGTTCCTGCACTACCTGTGCCCTGACTTCAACCAAGCTCAGAAAACCAAGAGAGGGATAAAGCGGTCTCTGGAACCAGGAATTTCTAGGTTTGGATGCCAACAGACAAAAGGATGAATTCTGTCTGATTTCTCCAGCAAGCTGAGGCTGCTGCTGCTGCCACCTCCTGGGAGAAGACAGACCTGAGCATCATACCTGAAGCCAGTCTCAATGTTCACCTGTGACCTGGGCAAAGGCCCCACTGGGGCCAGGCTGAAGTTTCTTTGTCCTAGAAAAGAATAGGGATATCCCCTTACTTAGCAAACAGAACATTAGTGTTTACTTTCCATCTACTCCTTTTGGCAGTGTTGTGCTCAAAGAAATGATTTCGAACAGCAATGACAAAGCTGAAATGAGTTAACATGGAACTCATGAGAAAGGAGAAGATTGAGTCAGCGCCTTAGGAAAACACAAGATTCCTTCTCTTGGTCTTCCTTTAGGAATCCTAAATCCTGGGGTGATGTTAGGAATGCATACATGTGAGAATTAGAGAGGACACACACAGGAGTTTTAACACAAAGAACGTGAGTTTACTTACAGGGCTGTTGTGAGGATTAATTGAGATAACGCATGTAAGTTCCTGGTAGAAAATAAATGTTCAATGGGAATTAAACTGAAGGAAATTCACTTTTCTAATCCTCATGGTGATTTTCTTCACTGACTGACCAGAAATTGATTGATAGCCCTTATGCCTTCAGCTCTTTCCAGTCTTCTGATCTATAGATGATCCCGAAGCTAACTTACTTTATTTAAAAAATATATACTCATAAATTATTGCTATGGACTGAATGTGAGTGTCTACCTCCCAATTCATATAATGAAGCCCCAGTCCCCAATGTGCTGTTATCTGGGGACAGGGCCTTTGAGAAGTAATGCACTTCACTTGAGATGAGGTCATGAAGGTGGAGCCTCCTGATGGGAGAAGTGCCCTTATAGGCAGTGAAGAGACCAGAGCTCTTCTCTCTCAGGCATGTGAGGACGGCAAGAAGACGGTGTAGTGCAAACTAGGAATAGGGCTCCTGTCAGACACCAGATCTACTGGCACCTTAATCCTGGACCTTACAGCATCCAAGTGTGAGAAATGAATGTCTGTGGTTTAAGCTGCCCAGTATATGATATTTTTGTTATAGCAGCCCACGCTGACTATGACAGAAATTGGTACGCAGAAGAGAGGGTGCTGCTATAATAAATACCTAAAAATATGGAAGCAGCTTTGGAACCGGGTAATAGGCAGAAGCTGGAAGATTTCTGAGCTGCCTGCTAGAAAAAGTCAACATTGTTATGAAGGGACTCCTAGAGGCAATTCTGGTGAGATCTCAGAGAGAGAAGATGAAAGCTGCAGAGAATGTTTCCATCTTCCTAGAGAATATAAATAATCATGCACAGAGTGTTGGTAGAAATATGGACAGTAAAGGCCATTCCGGTCTCAGACAGAAAAGAGAAATACGTTATTAGAAACCAGAGGCAAGGTGATCCTTGTTATACCGTGCCAAAAACTTGGCTGAATTGTGTTCATATTCTAGTATTTTGTGGAAGGTAAGAACTTTCAAGTGATGAAAATGGATATCTAGTTGAGGAGATTCCTACACCAAGTGTTGAAGGAGCAGCTTGGTTCCTCCTGACTGCTTGCATTGCAAAACGTGAGAAGAGAGAAGTGAATTGATGATTGTTAGGCAAAAAGGAACCAGAAAATTGTCAGCCTGTCCATATTACAAAAAATGAGAAAGCATGACTGATGGACGTCTTGGATTTTACAGGCCTGGGACCATAGAGCTATTCAGTTGGAATATAAGCTGTTCTTCAAGACAAGAAAGAATGACCCTGAAGGCAGTTTAGAAATCAGGGTTTCAAAAAGTGAGGTGAGAGAGAAGGGAACTGCCTTGGTTTCAACAGGCCAGATCGCCTCTAACCAAAGTCATGGGAGTGACTCTTGGGACCACCTAGAGCCTTTAGGGAGTGACCACTTTCTGGCAAAGCCGCTGGTGGGTGTCTCTGGCTGGCAGAGCTTCTGCGGCAGGACCACTCTAGGAGGGTCCAGAGGCAGAGCATCAAACCAGAGGGATTGTTCTCTAGCCTTAAGATCTCATGGAGTTTGCTCTGCTAGGTTTTGGACTTGTTTGGGGCTCATTACTCCTTCCTTCTTTCCTCTTTCTTTCTTTTGGAAAGGGAATTTCTATCCTACTCTCTGGTTTCACAGGTTCATAGCTGGAGAGGAATTTAAAAAATTTTATTATTGTTATTTTTTGGCTGTGCCTGAAGCATGTGGAAGCACTCTGGACCAGGGAGTGAAACCCAGCCACAACAGTGACAATGCCAGATCCCTAACCCACTGATCCACCAGGGAACTCTGAGAGGAATTTTGCCTCAGAATGAGTCTCACTCATGTCTGATTTAGATGAGACCCTGGACTTTAGAGTTGATGCTGGAATAAATTAAGACTTTGGGGGCTATTTGGGATAGAATGCATGATTTTGTCTGTAAGGACATGCACTTTTGGGGGCCAGGGATGAAAGCAAGAACTTGGCTGTCTACAAACCAGGAAGAGGGCTCTTACCAGGTACTAAATCTACTAGTGTCTTGATCTTGAACTTCCTAGCCTCCAGAACTGTGAGAAATGTTTGTTGTTTAAGCAACACAGTCTATGATATTTTTATTTAAGCAGCATGAACTAATACAATTAGAAGAAATTCAGGAGGGGGAGTTTCCTTGTGGTGTAGCAGGTTAAGGATCCAGTGTTATCACTGCAGTGGCTCAGGTCACTGCTGTGGCTCAGGATGGATCCCTGGCCTGGGAATCTCCATGTGCCATGCTGTGGCAAAAAAAAAGAAAGTGAGAAAGAGAGGAAGAAAGAAAGAAAGAAAGAAAGAAAGAAAGAAAGAAAGAAAGAAAGAAAGAAAGGGAAAGAAAGAGAAAGAAAGAGAAAGAGAAAAAAAGAAAGAAAAAGAAAAATTCAGGAGGAGGAACTAAGGGATTCAATTCAGGAGTATCTACTATTTGCTAGTTATACAGGATTTAAAGAGTAATGTAGGTGTAGACCTAAAAAGTTCCCACTGGAGTTCCCGTCATGGCGCAGTGGTTAATGAATCCAACTAGGAACCATGAGGTTGTGGGTTCGATCCCTGGCCTTGCTCAGTGGCTTAAGGATCTGGCTTTGCTGTGAGCTGTGGTGTAGGTCGCAGACGTGGCTCGGATCCCGCGTTGCAGTGGCTCTGGCGTAGGCTGGCGGCTATAGCTCCGATTGGACCACTAGCCTGGGAACCTCCATATGCTACGGGAGCAGTCCAAAAAAATGGCAAAAAGGCAAAAAGGCAAAAAAAAAAAAAAAAGTTCCCATTAATTACATTAGGAAAAAAGAGACCAAGATCTAGATACTTGGGTTCTAAATTCAGATCTGCAAACAGCCCAGCTATGTAAACGACCTTAGACATGATATCCAACATACATGGGTATTAGTTTCTTCATCTGTTGCATAATAGTATCATGAAGGGAAATTCTTCCTTTTACAGCAGAGCTTACCTAGGATATAGCATATTGAGTACTGCGTGGTCTCTCCCAACCAGCTGAAAATTGTTAAAGAAACAATGAACTTTGAATGATCTTGGTAAGTTAAAGCAAGACCCTTAAAAGACCAATCTGAAGACATTTTTCCTTGTCCATGAAGTATAGGGCTTGTTAACCAATCATATACAAAGCTGTGGCTTTATTCCCACATATTTAGAGCATTTATTTTAATCTTTAATTAATGTAACAAACCAAGACACCCCTTCCTAAAAATTAAAAACACCTTCTTTCCCCCACCCCCCATTCAATTGGTATGCTTCTTTGCCTGGACATAAATAAAATGAGCTGGATTTGTTTTGCTCTTTATCTCTTCATTATGTGGCCATATCTTATACCTGAATAGCACTAAGTCTCTTCCCACCTGAGAAGAAGAGGATGCAGTCAAATAGGGTGGGCTTTTGCACCAAAGAGATTCTGACTCTGTCACTGATTAGTTATATTTCCTTGGATAAGTTATTATCATGGTTAGGGTCCCAGCTGGAAACAGATGGTATTCCCAAATTGGACAATTTGAGAGGTTTAATAAAGGGACTATTTATAAAGATGTGAAGACATACTGGGAAACCACAGGGAGCAAGGCGAGGTGGTGGTTACTGGAACCCAGAACTAGCGAGAGCTGTGCGGAGAGGCCACTTGGGAGGACTTGCGACCTCTGGTTAAAAGGGCCAGTTAGCCCACTGTGCTTACAAGCATGGAGTCAGGGGAAGGAAATCCCAACCTCACCTCTTCCCTCGCACACATCTGCAAGGGGCAAACCAAAGAAAACAAACAGTTATTTAACCTTTCTTACTTTTCTCATTTGTGAAAAAGGGAATAATAATATTTCCCGCTCAGAGTTTCTGTGAGAATTAAATGAGAACTTAGATCATAGCAGATGAGCTAGGCCTTCTTCCTTCACTTGACCTTCAAAATCCCCCTGTGAAATAGACAGGATAGATTTGATTGAAGGCCACTTTATCATGGTGGAAAATGAAGACTCTGAGAAGTAACTTTCCCAAGGTCCCATTGCTGGAAGAGTAGCAGAACTTGGACTGAAAGCAAGATTTTTAATGTACATTCTAGGTTTCTTTCTCTAGACTATTTTGTACCCCTCAACGCCTTTTGCAGAAGGCTGCCACAGATGGTTTCTAGAGCTGCTATACCCAGGGCTATGGTGACTGCTATTTACAGAAAAACTGATTGACCCAGGAAGCAGTGCCTAAGCCAAAAAAAAAAAAAAAAGCATGCCCTGACTGGTTAGATCTATGGGGTGGTTTGATATAAGACTCTGACCAATATAGGCCCCCATATTGGATGCTTGGTAATTCCACCTGGATCTCTATTAGGCATTCTCTATATAGTACACTGAAGTCAGAATTCTTAATCCCTTCTACCTTAAAACTTTTCCAACCTCCTCCTCTCAATAAAAGCATCATTCAGCGGTGCAAACACAAAACCCAGGAGTTATCCTAGATCTTTTCCTTTTCTTCCTTTCCCTCCCTCATCAGCAAGCCTAGTTGGCTTTACTTCCAAAACACATCAACCACTTCTCTCCATCCCCTCTGCCAGTGCAAGCTACCATCATTTCCTGCCTGGCTTAACCTCCTGTCAAGTCTCCTCACTTCAACCCTTGCCTCTCTCCGACTCATTTTCAGTTTTGCAGAGTGATATTTACAAAATGCCAAGTGGATCGCCCTACTCCTTGGCTTGAATCCCCACACAGGTCTCTACTTCACATTTCCGTGTCACTACTCCTTACCCTGACTGCTGGGGCGCTACTTGTTCTGACCCCTGTTTCCCTCTCCATCATGATGCTCCTGCCACACTTTCTCTTCTTTAACACACCAACCTCTTCCCTGCCGCAGGCGTACTGCACTTGCTTATTCTCTCTTCCAGGAATGTTTAATCCAGCCTTTGCATGGTTGGCACTTTCTCACTGCACAGGTATTAGCTCAAATATTACCTTCTTAGAGATTTTTCCTTTACCATCCAATGTAAATATTACTCCGGTGTAGTCTCTCCTTAGCACCTAAAATGCACCAACTAAAGTTATCCAGTTGACCTAATTACTATATTTATTACATGCGGCCCTGCAAGAATGTAAGCTTCATGAAAGCAGCGACTTTGTCTGGTATGTCTGTTTATCTCTGCTTGCTTAGCATCAGGGCAGGGCCTGACATATCACAGCCTTTCTTCAAATCTTTTCTTGAAAGAAAAGATAGTGAATGGTGACAAACCAAATATAATCAGTCACTCTGGAAAGTATTTGCTATGAGAAGCATGTTGAAAGATCAACAGAGAGTAAAAGATGATTTTTTTAAGGGTTGACAAGATAATTGAATTACTAGAGCAGCTGACTCTTGAAAAATCATGACCCATTGCTCAGGTCTCCATGAGACCATTGGTATGTACTAATCTTTGAAGTGTGGGGGAACTAGAGGGACTAAATGGCTGCTGACAGTTTCCAGGCCTTCCATGGGTATCCTTGCGATAAACCCCATCACTTAAGGCTATGGCCCAAAGGCAAAAGAGGTAAAAGGGTACCCTCAGGAGATAGGAGACATGAGCTACGGCAGACTCTTGCAGAATCTGAAATTTCTTTAGTCTTCTGTTTTACCTTAACATTTACACAAGTTTTGGGTTCAGTATCATATCTATCTGTATTCATGTTAATAAACAAATGCTTTAAATTATTTTACCATTTGTAAAATATGTGCTGCAGGAGAGCCATGCTGTCCTGCATCTTTACATTCTTGGTGGCAGTCATACCTCAGGGATACATTTTTGTAGACGGAGAAGCTCTAGCATTCTTTCTCCTTTGCAAATCAAGTACTGTTTTAGCACAATTCATTCATTCTTCTATAAATATTTATTGACCATCCACTATATGCTAGGCACTCCAACAGGACTAAAGATACAACTGTGAACAAGCTATGCACGGCTCCTACCTTCGTGAGAGTTATAGTTTAGGGAGGGAGAATGAGAAATAAAGAGGAAATGAAAATATATTGTGATGTTTGCTAGGATAAGGAAGGAAACTCAGGGTGACAAGAGAAATGTAAAAAATGGCACCTAACCCCGAAATAGGTGATGAGAATTAAATAGTCTGAAAAACAAACAGAAGTTAGTCAGGTGAAGAATGGGGGAAAGTATTCCTGGCTTGACCTAGACTAAGTCCTAGAGTCCAGAGAAGGCACAGAACCTAGAGGAGCCAATTAGTGGCTAGAGTAAGAAATGCAAAGAAGAAAGAAGAGAGAGAAGGCTAGAGAGGTAGGTAATCAAGGCAGGATATGAAAGGCCTATGCTAAGGACTTTCAATGTTAACCAAAGCGAATAGAAAATCACTGAAAGTCCAAGAAGTCATCTTAGGAAAAACTGGCTTATGTATGTTTTTTATAAGATCATTCAGGGCCCATAACTCTCTGTCTGGAAAACAAGGACTTGACTTACACTTGGCTAAGAGGTATGGTTTGAAAATTCAGGGCCCCAAGCTAACTGAACTGAGTAACCATTTTAATGTTCTACCCTTAAAAGTATCTCTTTTTCCCAAAGATAACCACTAATCACCTTTGGGACTAACTCATCTTCTCTGGCCTCTTCTGTTGTCTCTGGACTCTCAACTCCAGTCACTGAAATTAGAGCATTTCCTCTAGGAACAAATAGTTTTCCAACATGCTGCAACATGCAAAGCACATGCGATTTTAAAGGCTAACATACTGTGGGCTTTCTATTTGGCATTCATGATCTAACATCCTAGTGGAGGCTACTACTAAGTTTTCCCCTATGGAAACAAGGAAGTCAGGAAAGGATTTGAGAAAGTCTGGGCAGGTTAAGGGGTTAAGAATACCATTATAGTACTGCGGTGTTTCAACTCACTTTGGTCCTTCACTAAGAAACTCTGAGTTTTTCCATGGTTCAGGAGGAGATGGAGATGCTGTGCAGGCTTTCAAGAGTGAAACTTTTCAGACAATGAATGACAAGTAACTTGATACTGCAGTGGCTAAGTCAAGGAAGAAACACGCACAACCCTGACCAACAGGTATTTGATGGGAAGTAATCTAAAGCTGCTAGATATTTAGGTATTGGTGTTCCTTTTCCGATAAGAAGTTGGTATGGCTCTGATATGGTATTTGGAACACATGGGCTGTCATTTTCTTGAAACTCTGTCTTTTGCTCTTTCAAAACTTTTGGGCTATATATCTGTCAGTTAAAAGTGGGCAGATTTACCAGCTGGAAGGATGATGACACCCAGTTTCCGAGCTCCTTAAGGACTGTTCTGATCTGTGGGCGAATGTCATTACTGAGCAAACCAATTGCACAAGATGGGTATGAGAGGGCGCCCTACAGATGCTTACAACAAAAGGTAGCACAGACTGAAAACTGAACAGGGTGAGAGGACACGCGCGCATTTCCTTTTCCTGTCTCCATGTGACTCTGGAACAGTGGACAAGACACTGAAAAACATGACAACTCCAGAGGGAAAGGCCATTAGCTATTCCATTCCAATTCCCTTCGATGTTGTTGCCCTAAAATAATTTAGAAACTGGAGAGGGCAGTGGTTTCCAAAGTCGCAAAGGCGTCCCTTCTCCAGGTTCGTCTTCTCATTTTCCCTTCCTGGCCCATAACTACAATTTATTTCTTTTCATAATATTTTTGGCTTTTCCCTTACCTCAAGCTTGTAAGAAAAGTCACTGGGGCACTCGCTTCCAAGCCCCACTGGAGAGCCCCTCAGGTGCTCACACTCCAGTCCCAGTTTCTGCCAGTCAGTCATTCAGGAACGCTCAGCGTCAGAGACCCCGAGGGAGAATTGCCGACCTGGGCGCTTCTCGCCGCTCCACGCTGGGCTAACGCAGCGAGACCGGAAGAACTGACGGCCCAGGCCAGCTGCGGCCCCTTTAAGAACAAGCCACGCCCCTCCCCTCCTCCCGACCGCTACGGTGCTGACAAGATGGCGGCTGGCGGGGCTGTTGCTGCGGCGCCCGAGTGCCGGCTTCTGCCCTACGCGCTACACAAGTGGAGCTCCTTCTCCTCCACCTACCTTCCCGAGTAAGTGCCGGGCCCTGAGCTCGTGCAGCCCTACTCTTCGGCATAATCACGGCTGGGCCAGGAGGGCCTTGGAGGGCAGTGGAGCGGAGAGGCCCAGGCGGGGCCTGGCAAGGGGGACGCGCGGCCTCGCGAGTCTCAGGCCAGCGCCTGAGAGCGTAGCCCGCCCCCGCTTCAGGGAGGGGTTAGGATCCGTAGAGCAGGGTCCGGGGGGGTAGGGGCGAAGTGTGTGTCGGGGCCGGAGCGCGTAGGACGACAAGCAGCTGGGCGATGCCGCGGCTGGGATGTGGGGGTTGAGGAGGGCTTGGGGGCGGGCGGCTCACGGAGGTGGGGCGGCAGTCGGAGATTTCGGGGTCCGGACGGCTGGCCAACTGGTGAAGACGTTTGAGGGCGCCCGAGGTGGCCGGAGAACGGAGAAGGTTCAGTCGATTGCTGTCGGGACAAAGTGTAAAGCTGAGGAGTGACTGTTCTGGGGGAGAGGGGTTGGTGGTCCTGAAAAGTAATTAGCTCCAGAAGAGTGGTAAAAGTCACAGGCGGCTGAAAAGTTGTGGACTCTATCTGTGCAGGTGGGGAGACGTAGGATTTGTAGAGGAAATCTTTTCCGGCTGGTAGTTCTGAAAAAGAGAGTGGGTAGGAGGGACCTTGCAGAAGAGTACCATTAAATGATGGCTCAGAGCGTGGATGTATGGAGACACAGACCCATTTCCCAGCCCAGAAATTCAGATGTAAACAGAAAAGTCTGGCTTCAGTGAATTTGGCTTCCAACCCTGTCTTGGTCTGGTTCCCCAATTTAGATATTAAAGAGTTCCATTGAGGTATGGAAGAACCTGATGTTTTCCTGTAGCAAATTGCTTCTGAAATGCTGACAATACTTTGATTGGGTATTTACTTAGCTTTAGCTTATCTTTGAGAGGAGCAGATTGAACTTCAGTTTATGTACAGATAGGGAAACGGGCTTAGTAAACGTTTAAGATGTGTGCAGACCCTGAAGAAAAGTGCCAGTTGTCATCTTACAAGCCCAAGAATGATTTTATGAACCAAACAGTTAGAAATGATAAATTTTTGTTACTGAACAAATAAAATGACTAGATGTGTGAAGCATATTCAGTTTTCCACCTATATTTCAAAACTTCTTCACATTTTCTCAAATTTGATTTCTCTAGTTAAATCAGTCAAAAAGCTAAAAATTGAGCTGTGACTAGAAGAATCAAACTCTCTTGACTGCCAGCCCATTCTCAGGTCAAGTGTTGACAGTCCTTCAAGAGAATCTGATTCAGTGAGGGGTGCCAAGTGACCTGTGGTCTGGTCTGGTCTCTGAGTCCTGTTGATGGTTGCTAGGATGGTTGCTTATTGATGATTGTATGGCTGTGTCCCCTGATTGATGCTGGAATCCATCTTTTAATGTGAGATTGAGACAGGTAAAACATTCTAGCCCTTAGCCGCAGTTGAAATGCGGCCCTAAGTACTTAGGATTTTCAGGGCTAACAAGTTGTTGATTGTGTAGATAATCAGCATTTTTTTAACTCAGGTTAGGATCACAGTTGGAAATTGAAATGGCATCATTTGATCTGATGACAGTATGGACTTTTCCTGGTCATAAGTTAGACTGACTCCAGGAATTCACTTCTTAAATTTCTGTTGTAGGGGTGAGACTTGGATAGCACAAGTCTCATCTGAGTTATGAAATAAAAAGAGTACATTTCAAGCAGGAAATGATTAGTGGGATGGCAACTTTACTTTGATTTATGTCTCATTATCCTGGCTCCACATTTGAAGTGGAGTTAGAAGACAGCTCTTTGAAATAGAAATCTATTGTTCTATTTTTCTCAAATATATTCATAAACTAGTATTTAATGCATATTTAACTTTTAAATACTTTCATTTATGCTGTTAGTCTTTATTCTTTTCACTTACACAGTATAGTTTTTATTTTAAAGCACTAAACTATTATAATGGAAGAGTGATCTGAACTTTTTTATCTGAAGGATTATAGCTGAGTATGGAGCTTAAGTTTGAGAGTTTTGTGTGTGCCATTCCCAAACTTCTATTAGCAAGTAGGGATGTTACAACTTAGTATAATAGGAAATGCAAGAAAGGAATTGACTTTTCTTACCTTTGTCTTAAAATCCTACCAGAAATTGCTGTATTTTACTGGTGGTGACTGTCTTGTTAAAGTACTTCTTCCACAGGTTGAATTTTAAGTAAAGCCATTTGTTGAAATTGTCTACAGAATAACAAATATTTTGGTTCCAAGTCACTGGTTGAGGTATTTTGAGGGGGTAATACTAAAGCAATAGTAACAGTGGGAAACATTTATAATGTGCCTTCCATTTGCTAGGCTCTCTTTTGAACACTTTAAGTGTATTGACTGATGTAATCCTCACAACGGTTACATAAGGAATCTTCATTTTCCAGCTGAGGAAATAGAAATGGAGAGGTTAAAACTTTCCTCAAGACACACAGGTCTATGAAGTCAGGATTTGAACTCCTTGCAGTTTGGCTCCACAGTTCATGACTTTAACTGTAGAGCTGTTCTGCTTCTGCACAATGGTGGAGTCACAAATTCAGAGATTTGAAAGCGTTCCCTGTATTAAAGGCACTTGGATTTTAGTTATGAAGGACTTGTGAAATCATGAACAACAACAAAAAATTCATATCTCTATTTTCATTCCTAAAGACTTGAAAAACATTTTTCTTCTCCCAAAGGCAGAAAAAACCATCTTCTGTTCTAACTCTTTTAGATTTATTTGAACTATAAAGTATTAAAGCAGATATAGATAATACATTTTTATTTTGAAACTAATAAAGTGGCCTTATATTTTTCAGTGTGCTTAAATAAGCTTGATTGTATTTTGCTTTTTTTTCCCTGAAGTTTACAACTAATTTGAGAATTAAGAGAAGTGCATCTATTTATTTATTTGGTGGCACCTGTGGAATGTAGAAATTCCTGGGCCAGGGACTGACCCTCCCCTGCAGCTGTGGCAATCCTAGATCTTAACCTGCTGTGACAGAAGGGAACCTCCAATTTAAATGATGATTAATTCTTAGAATTACATGCACTCTTATATGTAAAAATATTTTATTAGCTGCTAATCTCTGTATGCAAATGTTTATTGCTATAGATAATAGTGATACTAACTACAGTTTATGAGCATCTACTATATGCAAGATGATTTTTCTATATAGTTTTACTTAATCTTTACTGAAGATCTGTTTTGCAGATGAGTAAACTAGGTCCGTATAGGTTAAGTAATTTGCCTAAGGTCATACAGTTTTCAGGTGGCTCGACAAGTTCCCGGACTTAAAAACTGTTTCATGTGTCTCTAATAACAACCACCACTAGAGTACTTTCTATTCCAAAAACATGATGCTTAGGACTTGGCATGTTGTCTTTGATTTAGTCTTCACAAAACTCTACAGTAAATACTGTCATTTTTTTTTTTTTTTTTTTTTTTTTTTTTTTAACAGCTAGGGAAACAGTTTCAGAGAGGTGCTTTAACTTTTGCAGATCTAAGATTTGAAAGGGTAGGAGATAGGACTCTAGTCTTGGGCCTTCTGACTTATTAAAGCTGTTTCAGTATTTTATATGGTTTTAATATGTGCCTAATTGGGATTATAGATAAGAAGTGCTATCAAGTTAGAATGGGGGGGATATTTGGATATATTTTATTTGTCATTTAAGGTTTTAATGTACTAATATAAAAATTGGGAGGACCTTTGAGTGTATTTATACATTAGGTAATTTTATTGATATAGAATAAATATTCTATGAGATACAGAATATGTATTTCCACACATATTAGTGAGAGACTTGAACAGTTTAGATAGTAAAATTGAATGCATTTAAAGTGTTTACCTTTTTTCTTTTATTCTTCTTTATTACTTAAAATCACATTAATTAAAACTGTACCTTTGTAGGAGTTCCTGTTGTGGCTTAGCAGTAAGGAACCTGACTAATATCCATGAGAATGCAGGTTTGATCCCTGGCCCTGCTCAGTGGGTTAAGGATCCGGCATTGCTCTGAGCTGTGGTGTAGGTTGCAGATGTGGCTCCGGCTCGGATCTGGCGTTGCTGTGGCTGTGGCATAGGCTGGCAGCCTAGCTCTGGTTAGACTCCTAACCTGGGAACTTCCATGTGCTGTGGGCACAGCCCTAAAAAGAAAAAAAAAAATGTACCTTTATGAACATGTGATTCATGGTGAAGAGTAAAAGTGATATGATTTGACACACCTGGGATAGGAGGTGAACCTGTTTCAACTAATTTAAAAGTTTGTTTAAAAAATGAATATATATTTTTTCTAATTGCCAAAAAACTCACCCTAAATTACTTTTGGAAAAATTTGCAAAATATAGACCCATAAGGAGTTCCCACTATAGTGCAGTAGGTTAAGAACCCAACTGCAGTGGCTTGGGTTGCTATGGAGTTGTGAGTTCAATTCCTAGCCCAGCGCAGTGGGTTAAAGGATTTGTCTTTGCCGCAGCTGTGGCATAAGTCTCATCTGTGGCTCAGAGTCAGTCCCTGGCCCGGGAACTTCCATGTGCTGCAAGTGTGGCCATAAAATATATGTATATATGTATATATATCTCCATAGAAACAAAATTTAAATTACCCTTAATCCTACTACCCAAAGATAACTAATTACTATGTGATATATGTCATTCCAGATATTATTGTGTCTGTAATATTTTCCAATTTGATATTGTGCTCTCCTACTCTGTATTTTCCTAATTAATATATAATATTTCCTCATATTATTTAGTATCCTGTATTATCATTTGTTGTGGGTACATTATTATCCATATAATGATTTTATGGCATTTTATTTAATTGACACCCTTTTGGGGGACATTTAGGCTTTCTGGGTTTGTTTTGTTTTTGTTGTTTTTTGGCCATTGGGAGTATTAATGAGTCCTGAGCTATTGAATTGTTGGATTAAGGGTATCAGTTTATTTTCCTACTGTCTGCATAGGAAACTTGTTTCTATGTACCCTGGGTTTACTTTGGTATTATCCTTAGTAATTTGGGATTAAAATGTGATTTTGATTAAATAGGTCCTTAGAGATGTCTGGAGAGTGCATGCATAATTCAAAAGTGACATTGCTTCTTCTCATTTCTTTTCCGTCCTCCCTTCTCCCTTTATTTTGGCTTTTAAACGAATTTTGATTTTATTAATCACATGCATTTGAAAAATAGAACATATTTATGAGATTCATTTATTTGGTCTATAGACAGTTTCCTTTTATGTAAAAGTACTTTATATCTTGATCAAATACTGTGAAGTTAATTTTTCTTTTTTTTTTGCAGATAGGCAAATAGCTCTACTATTTGCATTAACTTTTAGGTAAAACATAGTAGGATTTTTTTTTTTTTTTTTTTTTTTTAACAGCCACACCTGTGGCATAATGGGAATTCCTGGGCTAGGGTAGAATCAGAGCTGTAGCTAAGGGGTAGGCCAAGGCAACGTTCTATCTTCTATGCTGCAGCTTGCAGCAACACTGGATCCTTAATATCTTGGCCGAGGGCAGGGATCAAACCTGAATCCTCATGGATACTATGTTGGGTTCTTAACCTGCTAAGCCACAATGGGAATTCCCTGATAGGGTTTGTTGTGTTTTGTTTTGTTTTGTTTTGTTTGCTTTTTAGGGCTGCACCTGCACATGGATACTATGTTGGGTTCTTAACCTGCTAAGCCATAATGGGAACTCCCTGGTAGGGTTGTTTTGTTTTGTTTCGTTTGCTTTTTAGGCTGCACCCTAACCCTAATATGGAGGTTCCCAAGCTAGAGGTCAAATCAGAGCTATACCTGCCAGCCTGTGCCACAGCCACAGCAACGTCAGATCTGAGCCGCACACGCGACCTATACCACAACTCATGGCAATGTCCACTGTGCGAGGCCAGGGATTGAACTCTCAACCTCATGGTTCCTAGTTGGATTTGTTTCTGCTTGGAAAATTAGATAGCTTCTAGATAATTATCTAGATGCATAGCTTCTTATCTATCTAGTTTTAAAAGTTTTTTGGTAATTTTCATTTTATGCATTCAACTTCTTAAAATGTACAATTCAGTACTTTTTAGTGTGTTCACAAATATATGCAACCATCATTGCAGTCAGTTTTAAAAACATTTTCATAACCTCAAAAAGAAAAGTATACCCTTTGTTATTATCTGCTAACTCGTCCATCCCTGAGCAACCATTAGTTTACTTTCTGTCTCTATAGATTTGCCTATTCCAGACATTTCATATAACTGAAATCATATAATATAGTCTTTGTGATTGGCTTCATTCATTTGGTATACTTTTTCAAGGTTCATGCATGTTGTAGCATGCATTGGTATTATCCTTTTCATGGCAGGTAATACTCAATTGTATGGATATACCACATTTTGTTTATCTGTTAGTAGGTGGACATTTAGCTTGTATCCACTTTTTTGGCTATTAATGAATAATGTTGCTGTGAACATTTGTTTACAAGTTTTTGCGTGGTTTTATGTTTTAATTTTTCTTTGATAAATGCCTTGGAATGGAATTGTTGGGTCATATGATAAGTGGGTCATAAGTTTAACTGATTAAGGAACTGCCATGCTGTTCTTGGTTGATTTTTTTTTTTTTCTCTGTTATTGAAGTAGTGCATATGATTTGAAGCTCTAGAAGGAGAGTGACCATCTGAAATTAGATAGCAAATCACTTGACTTCAGGTCTGTTACTCTAAGAACTTTCTGTGATGGTTGAGCTAGTCCTTGATCTTGTATTTTTGTTCAGAATGCATGTATATGGATTAGCTCCATGTCTTCATCTTTTAAACTATTTACCTACCTATCAGTGTACATACTTAGGTGGAGATATACATGGGTTCACACATCTTTTGCTAAATAGTTTGTGGTGGGGATGTTAGTTGAAAGTTGATATTTTTTTCCTAAAGTTTGAATGGGAGATATTTATGAAATTTAAGTTGTTTATGAATTCCTTCCTTAAAAAAACTGAGGTATAGATTTTAAAAGAACTGAAAATAACTATAAGTTTGACAGAAGTTTCTTCCAGAATTTAAAATTTCGGATGATTGGAAAATTTACATATCTCAGTTCTGAAAGTTTAAGTGTTTGATATCTATCACCATCTCCATTTTCTACAGCCTAAAATGCTACTGTGGATGACAGTTAAAGAAAACTGTTTTTTTTTTATACTTTTATTGCTGCATTGTGGTATTTGAGTCACAATTTTGGCTTTTCACCTTTTTGGCTATCCATGCCATAAACAAGTTATTGGGTGCCTCTAATTCTTGAATAAGAGCAGTCCTATTTGAAGTTACAAGAAAGAATTTCTGGTGATGAGCTTCTATACATATAATAGTACAATAGAATATAGCAAAAGCTAAGTTCAGATGAATGATAAAAGCAGTAAATGCCTCAGAAGTGAGATTCAGGGGATGGAGCTTTTACTCTTGGCTTGGGCTTGAGTAGAGACTTCTTGGAAGAGGTAAATGAGCTATGATTTCCTTTAATACAGATCTGATTTATTTTACTGTTCTTCAAATTCCTTGAATGCAGGTATTTATTTTTACTCTTGTGCATATTCAACAACTCCTATTTGGGAAATTAGGAACTTGTGGAGTTAGTATAACATATCAGAACCAGGAAGATGGCTTGAGGTAGACTTTTCCCAGACGGTAATATAGGACACTTGATACAGGCTGGGTCATTCATCAGGTACTTCTTCCTTAGATATTATATGTGTGAACCAGTTTACCTGCTGATACTTCTCTTCACATTCACCACTTTTTACATTAAAAAGTAAATCTTTCAGTTTATATTCAGATTTGTTTCATATTTACGGTTATAGATACTGTTTATTGAAGGCAGCTTGGCTGATTACAGAAGATGTTGTTTACTGAAGGCAGCTTGGCTGATAGCATTTCAGAGTCACTTGCCATATTCCCCTCTGAACAATTAACATTTATTCTACTCATTATTTGTCAGTGAATTTCTTCCCTCTATTTACTCATACTTCCTTTATGATTCTGCATATTAGGAGAAATAAACATTCACTTATCACAAATGCATTTAGGAGATTTGCCACTTTCTATGCAAAAATTTAAGTATAATGAAAACAAAATTCTTTGAATTTTATTTCATTCTTTTAAGAAAATTAGGATATTTTTTAAATGTTTATAGTATTTTAACCTGCTTTTCCAGGGCACTTAGGGCAGTAATTATTTTCATATTTATGTGAAATATAATGCATGGGTTGCAAATTAATCCTCTAGCAAGTATGTAATATTATTGATAGAGTTGTGTAAATCTGAGATTTACTAGATTTAACAGAACAATTTTTTTGAGATACCCTTGAATTATGATGGGCAATAGCTGCCATTAAAATGTAAGTTTTAGCATATTTTTTAATGCTGTAGATATAATGGCATATAAAAAACGCATAGGTCAAGAAAAACCAAACCCAACTCTTTATTAAGTGATTTGCTCCATTTTATCTTTAAGCGCGCGCGTGCACGCGCACACACACACACACACACACACACACTCATTTGTATGCTTATGCATATAGAAAAGACTGCAAAGAATTTACAAAGGTCTTTTTTTTCATTTTTTAAAGAATTGTTAAAGTATAGTTGATTTACAATGTTGTGATAATTTCTGCTGTAGAAAGTTACTCAGAGTCTTAACAGTGATTATCTCTTGGGTGTAGTAATTGTGTTGACTTTAATTTTTTAAATGCCTGTTCTTTGAACATTGCCCGAAGTTTAAAATTTTTTTAAATTAACAAATAAATAGTACCTTTAAATAAAGAAAAAGTAGAGATTGTGTGTGAGTGTATATGATTTACTTGATTATAAACACACATTAAAGGATCTTAATCCTGTGTTAGTGTTAATTTTATTTTTCAGGAAGTGAGGAACCATCAAATAATTTTCAATAGAAAAGTGATGTGACTCTGCCATGGCCCAGGTTCAGTCCTTGGCCCGGGAATGTCCACAGATCATGAGTGTGGCCCCCCCCCCCCCAAAAAAAAGAGAGAGAGGTGATGTGACTAAAGTCAGTGGTTTAAAATTTAAAAATTTAAATACTCTTCAGAACCAGTAATTTCCATTTTTAGTTGCTGATTTTGAGCAGCTGTCTTTAAATTGAGGCATGCTTATCCCTGGGGGTACATGTAGACTTTCCAAGGGGTACAGAGGCAAAAATCATTTTAAGGGATTCAGTTTCTTGAGTATTATTGTGTATTCTCTCTTAAACATTTATTGGCCTGTGGTTTAGGCCCTTTCTACTCAAAAGTGTATCTCACTCACCGGCAGCATTGCCCTTATTAGGTGCTTGTTAGAAATGCAGAATCTCAGACCCACCCCAGACCTATTGAATCATGATCTGCATTTTTAACAAGAACCCCAGGTGATTTGCCCGCACCTCGAAGTCTTCTAGCCATCCTATATTCTGTTTCATGGTTGCAAAAGAGGCGTGCTTCTCTTATATTCCATAGATGTAAAAGTCTCCAAAGTGCCAAACAAAGGGACTGTTGTAAAATTTGGTATTGAAATCGAGGAAATGAATGACTAAAAAAAGAAGAATCCTCTTGTAAAATTGGTTGCTCTCAATTCTTTCCTTTTAAACAAAATAAAAGGTCCTCCTTTGACCTAATCAATTTGTCTATTGGTAAATCATAAAAAATAATTTTTAGGAGTTCCCTGGTGGTGCAATAAGTTAAGGATCCAGTGTTGTTACTACTGTGGCTTGGGTTGCTGCTATGGCACAGGCTTGATCCTTGGCCTGGGAACTTCTACATGCTGAGGCCACAGCCAAAAATTAAAAAAAAATTTTTTTCTTTGCATCTGAGCTACAGCTGCCACCTATACCACAGCTGTGGCAACACCAGATCCTTAACCCATTGTGCCAGGCTGGGGATTGAACCCGCACCCCAGCAGTGACCCAAGCCACTATAGAGACAATGCCGAATACTTAACCCTCTGCACCACGGCAGGAACTCCAAAAAAATTTTTTTTAATGATAGCTAATTATGTGATTTTCGGCATATGATTCAGAAGGTAGGAATAGTCAAAAGATTAACAATACTAACAAATTCTGTTCCCATGTATTTATGTAAGCATTGTAAAAAAAAGCCAGAAAAAATTCTGCCTATGTATTTGTTGTCACTTTTAATATCATTTTACTCAATATTTAATCATTATCTGTCAAAGTTTATAATATATTTATATTGTTTTGGTTAGTGGTGTACTTATAATAGGATTCAGAAGAAATTTTTTAAAATTTCTGGATCAAAACCAAAAAAGTTTAATTTTTATTTATATTCTTTTTTTACAGAGAAGTCATGTAGAGTGAAATATAAAAGACCCTGCAGCATAGAGTAGTATTACACTAGTTAAAATTCTGTGGAAATTTAAGGAAAAGCAGGAATAATATCAATTTTTTACTGTATTAGAAGATCCTATATGTTTTTAAAAATAGATGATGTTTTATATTGATATTTTTGAAAGAAAAAATATAAAAGCTTTATTTAAAATGACAATATTTAGAGTTCACTGGAAATTACAACTTTTAAAATCATTATAAAATATGAAAAATTTTGCCTGCCAGTTTTAAAATTGTGAGGATATGCATAAATTTTCAAAATTATTTTAGGGAGTATTTGAGCAAAAAAGCTTGAGTACCATTACCTGACAGCAGTAGATTCCAATTTTGTTTTGCACGTTCAGGTTACTTGGGCAACTTTTTAAAATCCTGAAGCTTCACGGTCATAAAATAATCTATTTTGAGGGGCTGAGGCGCAAGATACTAGACTTAGGATGGAGCTTCCACAAAAATGATCTTTTTTTTTATGGTTACGTACATACACATCTATTTCTTCTGTAGTTACATACATATACATAGCAAATGACCTGAAATCTAGAGCAAAAAGAAAAAGATAAGGTAATAGTGAAAACTTGAGAGATCGAGGTTAGCTTTGACCCAGAAGGTACACTTGTTCATTTTCACAACACCTGGCTTAATGAGAAAATGATGCTTTTTGATCAGGATACAGGACTTGGTAAGTGGGACTCAGGCTGGATTTCAGCTTTTACTCCTTATTGGGAATCTTCTTGTGCAAAGTACAACCTGATATAGCAGCCCAGCACCTTCTATCTAGTAAGTCTAGAAAGATACCAGAAAAAATAGAGAAGACATTTTGAAAAAGAAGAAAATTTTTCTGAGCTGAAAATCCAAGACATTAGTTTGAAAAGGCCTGCTAAAAATGAAGAGACTAAAAAAAGTACCGCAAGTAACATACATTTCTGATGGAAGAGCTTGGTGCTAAAGAAGCTGCTTGCGTGCACACATGAGCTGGGCTTCGGGCGAGCTGCATATGCTGTAGGAACAGGTTGCTAGAGAAGCATCTTTACTGCAGAAACTGAGGGCTAGAGAAGCCTCATGTGCTGTGAGAGTCTTTTGGATAAGCATATTTGAACTGGGAAGCAAAAACACCCCCCAGTTCATTAGGGAGGAAGCAAAGACACCCACTATGTCCTAAGTTGATTCTCCTATCTGTTCTACTGACAGAGCCTACTCTTGTGCGGGCTGGCAAAGTACTTAAAGGACCCAAATCCATTTTCAAAGAGTAGGCAAAAAGGGTGAGTTTAGAAGTGAGAGTGAATAAATCCATAAATGGTGCACTTGTACTTTAGCTATTGATATGATCTTTTAGCTATTTTTTTCAACATTTCATTTATGTTTAAGCTAGTTAAAAGTAGACTTGGATCACCTAATAATGCCTATTATTGTTTCAGTTGAATTAATGTTTCTAGTAGGCCTTTGTATTTTCATTTTCCATTCTTGTAAAATAATAGAAATACAATAACATTTTAAGACTATAAAAATGGACACTGAACTGTAAAGATGGCAGTGCTTTAGAAACAAATGTTGGCTGGCATGTGGGGCATGTCAGCATGTGGCATTTTGGCTGACATAGTAGCTTGAACCGTTGGCTGGATCAACTGATAAACATTCTGAATTTACAAAAGGAAAGACTGAGAGCTCTAAGCATATAAGATACAGAGTGTGGGTGTTCTGAAATTTGAAAGAGAAAAGTTGATTGTCACCTATAATAAACTTGTTTTCAAAGTTAATATCACCAAACTGCTTATGTTCCATATAATGATTTAAAAAGTCAGAAAAGCACTCAAATTTTAATTCTTTGCTACAGTGATCTATAATGTGACTTGCTGTTATGACGTCTTATTAATCTTTGAGGAGAGCATTAAAATCAAACATTTCAGTTATTAATTATGTTATAACTTTGAATTTATTTGTGAATTTTACATGAACAGACATGTAAAACTGAACTTTTAGAAGACTGACATACAATTACAGCCATATATTCCCCGCAGCATGTGGAATTCCCAGACCAGGGATCAGATCTGAGGCACAGTTTCGACCTACACTGCAGCTGTGGCAATGCCAGATCCTTTAACCCACTGTGCCATGCCAGAGATTGAGCCCATTCCCATTGTGCTGCAGTGGGAACTCCACAGTTAGAGCTATATTAATCAGTAACATAGTTTGAAAAGTTAATATAGATACAGAGATGTTAGGAAAAATTTAACTCCAAAGCTACGCAAAAACAAAGCAAGTTTTTGTGAGGGTGGTATCTATTGTAGTGATACTTGGTCTATAATATTCTTAAACTTTGTAATGATGTTAAGATTAGCTTAAAATCTTTTTAAAGTATTTTTTTTTTTAGAACCCAGATCTGAAGTCTCTCTGAGGAACATAGTTTGAAAAATGCTGTGCCATAGGACTTAGATCTTGTTCAGAGATAAGGGGAGAATTCTCACAAAATGATCAGATTTGGGTTAACTAATATTGGTTTGACCTCTCACCATCAGTACAATTTAAATTACTACATTAAGCTGGGGAGGGGGGGAGGTCTAGTGCAAAGGAAAACATGGAAAAAAAATTGAAATAGGGTAGTATGGAGATAGCGAACAATGCGATTTTTGTTCTAATCCCAGTTCTGTCATCAGTTAATTGGTAATTTTGTATGAATCATTTGGTTTCTCTAGCTTTTTATTTATTTTCATACAAACCAAGAGGATTAGATGCTTAAGATCTTTTTTTGCACAAGATGGCATGGAATACTACAGAATAGTTTTTTAAAATAAATGTACCTCCTCACCTCACCCTCTGTCACGCTATAGTAACTCAAATTAAGCTAAATTGTTGGCCAGCAAAGATATTTTGAGGACTTAATTTTGTCAGGAGATGATAGTGATTACTTCTATAAAATTGTTGACACATAGATGAAATCATTGAGGGTGCTTGGAAGTAGTGTGATAGCTTAAATCTTTCTAATTCCTTTGTGAGTATGTTGTTATTTTGTCTGAGTTTGGGAGAATATGCATATTAAGCAGTAGTAAAACCTTTCCCAGATCATGCCCAACTTTTAATAGTCTTGGCTTTATGTAGAAAGGGGCAATTCTTAGTTTTGAAATATATTCTGAAGGGGCTAATTGTTTAATTTCAGAAAAGATTAAAGACTCACGCCATCTGAGATACTTAGCAAATGAGAACTATTTTTGTATGAATGTCTCAGAGGATTTTTTGGGTTTTTGGGGGTGGGGTGGTGTGGGGGGATAACAAGCATGTTAGCTAGTTTTCCAAGTTGGTTTTTGGCTAGTGGGAGTTTCCTATCTTACCATTCTTCTATATAGGAATGTTTGTTTACTTTGTTGCTATTCTCTTTTCCCCATTGTTGCTGCCTTTGTTTGTGTAAAGTGTGTATGTAGGTATATGTTCCCAATGGCTTTGAGTCCTTAGAGAGAATTACTACAATCTCCAACATTTTCAAGTGCCTGGTCATAATAAATTGAGTTGAATTTTGCTCTGGGTCATGGTAAGCAGTTGGTCTACTATTTACTAGACCATTGACATCCTATAATTCTCTTCAAAATATGATGTAGGTATTAATTTACAAATGCAGACTATAGAATAATAGAATAATAGCTTAATCAAGATCATTTATGAAGTGAGCATTAGGGCTGAGTTTAGAATCCATATCTTTATAAATCCAGTCATATTCTCTACATGACTAGAGCATATTAACAGACAATTTTAGATCTCATTTAGACCTAATGTAAATTTTTTGTCAATTAAAGAGGAATTGTTATATGTCCAGGTTATACTTAAATGCTGTAAAATTGGTCTATTTCATTTTCTCCATCTTTTTTTTTTTTTTTTTTTTTTAATTTTTTTTTTGTTGTTGTTGTTATTGTTGCTATTTCTTGGGCCGCTCCCTCGGCATATGGAGGTTCCCAGGCTAGGGGTTGAATCGGAGCTGTAGACACCGGCCTACGCCAGAGCCACAGCAACACGGGATCCGAGCCGCGTCTGCAACCTACACCACAGCTCACGGCAACGCCGGATCGTTAACCCACTGAGCAAGGGCAGGGATCGAACCCGCAACCTCATGGTTCCTAGTCGGATTCGTTAACCACTGCACCACGACGGGAACTCCTTTTTTTTTTTTTTTTAAATTTTGTTGTTGTTGTTGTTGTTATTGTTGCTATTTCTTGGGTCTCCATCTTTTTGTCTGTTAAAAAGGAGAGATCATTTTAGATCACATCTTTCTTTTATACTTTGGATCCTATTCTGATTTGGTTCATTGAGTTAACTCTTCTTTCCTGTATTATAAGACACTTGGTTTCTGCCTCTGGCCCCCGTTCAGGGCCTATCAGATCAACTGTCACTAATCTTTAAAAAACCTTACCCGTAACCTCCAATCTTCCATTTATCTGCTCCTCTGCACAGCTAAACTCCTAAGAGTTGGGTATATTTGCTGTCCCTGTTACTTCACTCATTCATTCTTTCAAAATATGTTTTAATAAATATTTTCCCAGCATACCCAACAGTAGGGAAAAATGAATACTAATTTTCCCACCTTGGACAGCTATCAACATTTTGCCTGCCCCCCCCCCTTTTTCATTCAATTTATTTCCACCAACTCTTTCTTCTGGTGTATTTTACAATAGTATAGGTTATGTCATTTAATTCTTAGATATTTTGGTATGCATCAAGAAGAAAACATTGTTAGTTATAGATTGCTCCCTAATACATTACTGCAAACTTAGCAGTTTCAAACAATGCTGCGAAGTTTATTATTTCTGTAGCTACATTTTCTGTAGCCAAATACCAGGAAATGATATCCCAGTACTTTTACTATATATTCTGTTGATTAGAAGCAAATTACCAAAGTAGGACTACCATTTAGGGCCATCTTTGAATTACCCTCCTAGAAACAGTTTTTCTTACAACTACAATGTCATTATTTTATCTAACAGATTTAGCCATAATTCTTTAGTAATATCGGATACCTAGTCCATATTTAGTTTTCTGTTTGTTAAGAAAAATGCCTTCTTATAGTCTGGATCAGAATCCAAACATTCATTGTATTTGTTGTTACAGCCCTTTAAAATGATTTTCAGGAGTTCCTGTCGTGGCTCAGTGGTTAACGAATCCAACTAGAAACCATGGGGTTGCAGGTTCGATCTCTGGCCTTGCTCAGTGGGTTAAGGATCTGGCGTTGCCCTGAACTGAGGTGTAGGTTGCAGACGCGGCTCGGGCGTAGGCCGGCAGCTACAACTCCAATTAGACCCCTAGCCTGGGAATCTCCATATGCCACAGAAGCGGCCCTAGAAATGGCAAAAAAAAAAAATGATTTTCATCAGGAACAGACTTACCAGGAGTTCCCACTATGGTGCTCTGGGTTAAGAATCTGACTGCAGTGGCTTGGGGCACTGTGGAGGCATGGGTTGGATCCCCACCCTAGCGCAGTGGTTGAAAAGATCTGGTGTTGCTACAGCTGTGACATATGTTGACAGCTGTGGCTCAGATTCAATCCCTGAGGTGCGGCTGTAATTAAAAAAAAAAAAAAAAGTTAAAAAAAAAATCCTACCATTTTCTGTTTTTCTTCCATTTATTGATTTGTTGAAGAAACCAGGTCATTTGTTCTGCAGAGGCTCCCACATTCTGGATATATCCAGTGGCTTCTTTATAGTAGTATTTGACTAAATCTTGTCATATTTTGTATAGATTGGGAGTTATACAGAAAGACTTGTTTAGATTTTGGATCAAAAAAAAATTTTTAAAGACTCCTCCCTAGGTGGTGCCCCTTACTTTATATCACTTCAGGAAAAACAAAGTCTGGGAGTGACAGCTTGATTCCTTTATTGTAGAGTTTCCCATCCAATTTTCATTAATGGCTTTAATCTCCAAAGGTAACTATTGTTAGAAAAATAAGCTAATTAAAGATATCAATACTGGATTTTTCTAATTCTATTATTCTTTTACATTTATTTGCTAGAATTTTTTTGGCATAGAATTCTCCCTTATCCATTTGAGCATTTGGTTGCTCTGAAATACAGTTCTATTGGAAAAGCAAGATAAATGCTTAATTCCTTTTAATAACCAATTTTCAGAATAATGAGTTGATATATACCTCCAGGTGTCTTTTTCTTTTTTTTAAAAAAAGAAAAGCACTTATGAATCTTAGGCTTTTTATGTATTCATTGTGTTTTGTAAAATTTCAGTCGTCACTCTTTTTGGTGCCAGATTGTTCTATCTTTGGCAATTGGGAGCCCCTTCAGTCTTGGCACTCCTGTGTTCCTTTGACATGACCTCATTAATCTTTATTTTCTTGTTTTTTAACATGGCAGAGTGTCCTTGCCCCAATGAAGGAATGATGTTTGAGTTCATAATTGGAAACTAGGAATACTTATTGCTACTGGATTGTCATTTCTTATTTATTTATTTATTTTTGCTTTTTACAGTTCCATTATTTTTTCCTCTGTTATCTTTACTACATTGAGTCTTGCAGTTCATGAACACAGTATGTCTTTCCATTTGTTTAGATTGTGTTTGATTTTGTTCATCAGCATTTTGTAAATTTTTTTTTTTTTTTAATAGGTCTGCATGTGCAGCATATGGAAGTTCCCAGGCTAGGAATCAAATTGGAGCTACAGCTCTTGGGCCAGGGATCAGATCTGGGCTTCAGTAGCTACCTATATCGAAATTGTGGCAATACCATATCTTTTAACCCCCAGTGACGAGCTGAGATTGCAGCTGTGTCCTGGCACTGTAGAGATGCCACATATCCCATCATATCACAATAGAAACTCCTTTTCTTTTTTATATAAACTTTATTATCTCTGAATTATCACCTTTATTTATTCTGTAGTTCTAGGAAAAAGCTTATTTTTGAGTGTTAATAAATTTATAAATTAATATGGAGAGAATTGACATCTTTATGATAAGTCTTTCTATGCAGAAACATTATATAGCTTTGCATTTATTTTAGGCTTGCTTATGTGCCTTTTAGGAGTATTTAAAAATTTTTCAGGAGTTCCCGTCGTGGCGCAGTGGTTAACGAATCCGACTAGGAACCATGAGGTTGCGGGTTCGGTCCCTGCCCTTGCTCAGTGGGTTAACGATCCGGCGTTGCTGTGAGCTGTGGTGTAGGTTGCAGACGCAGCTCGGATCCCGAGTTGCTGTGGCTCTGGCGTAGGCCGGTGGCCACAGCTCCGATTCGACCCCTAGCCTGGGAACCTCCATATGCCGCGGGAGCGGCCCAAAGAAATAGCAAAAATACAAAAAAAAAAAAAAGAATTTTTTTTTCAGAGTTGCCGGTGTGGAACCCTGTGAAATGAATCAGACTAGAAACCATGAGGTTGAGGGTTCAATCCTTGGCCTCGCTCAGTGGGTTAAGGATCCAGCATTGCTGTGAGCTGTGGTGTAGGCCAGCAGCTGTAGCTCCGTTTCGACCCTTAGCCCGGAAACCTCCATATGCCATGAGTGTGGCCCTAAAAGACCAAAAAAAAAAAAAAAATTTTTTTTAACTTGATATATTTTTTCACACTAAATTCTCTTTGTGGTAGTTTAAAAAAATTTTTTAAATCAAAGTATAGTTGATTTACAGCGTTCTGTCAATTTCTGCTGGGTTCTTAACCCACTGGGCTATAACGGGAACTCCCGAATGTTTTTTTTTAAGCACTTCTTTACTTTCTACTACAAAGTAAAGAAGTGCTTAAGTATACTCCAAGGTACTACAAGATGCTCTAGATTTATCTTGGGTTATTTCTTGACCACTTCTTCATGGAGCCCTGGTTCCTTTTATTGGAAAATGGTATCAGAAACTAAGGTCTGGGTTTGTTCCTTGCTTCTGGGGTGTTGTTTATCTTAGTAACTCTCAGCTGACAAAGGGAAAAAATATATGTATGTATAGTAACTTGCATATATGTGCATATCTGTAAATATTTCTATACATAACCATATGTATCTCTATTACACATGAGTTCCTACTGATGTCTGGTACTCTAATCCATTACCACATGGATAATTCTAGACTCCTCCTCTTACTGATTTAATTTCCATTCCAATAGTTAGAAACTTGGCTCTTCCTGTATGATGTTAAATAGGAGTGCTTTGTTCCTGGTATTAAGGAGAAAGCATGTAATTTCTCATCATGTTAGCTGTGGGTGTTTTTAGATGTTCTTTATCAACTTGAGAAAGGCCCATTCTACTTCTGGTTTGCTGAGATTTTTAGTTATGAATGAGTTTTGGATTTTGTGAAATGCTTTTTCTGCATCTATTGATATCATATGACTTTTTAGGATGTTGATGTGATGGATTTCATTAATTTTTTTTTGGCCGTGCCAGTGGTATGTAGAGATTCCCAGGCCAGGGATCAGACCTGCACCATAGCAGTGACAATGCCAGATCCTTAGCCCACTGAACTATCAGCAAATTCCCTCATTAACTGATTTTTGAATGTTGAACTAACCTTGCATATGTGGAATAAATGCCATTTGATTGTGGTGTGTAATTATTTTTATAATCATTAAATTTGATTCGTTAATATTTTGAGTCAATTTTTGCATCTATATTCATAGGTAATGAGCTGAAGTTTTTTTTTTCTTGTAATATCTATCTGGTTTTGATGTTTGAGTAATGCTGGTCTCATACAAAGAGTTAGGAAGTTTTCACTTTGCTCTTAGTTTTTTAGAAATGGAAGGAGAGTATCATTGTTTTCTTTAAAAGTCTGGTAGAATTCATCAGTGAAAACGTCTGGGCCTGGTGCTTCCTTTTTTGGAGGATTATTAATTGATTTGATTTCATTAATAGCTGTCAGCCTATTCTGAAGATCAGTTTCTCATTGAGTATTGGTAGTTTGTGTCTTTCAGTGAATTGGTCCATTTCATCTTTTGCAGTTTTGTAGGAAGAGTGTCATGTATAATATTTATTTTATTAACTTTTTGGTATCCAAGTGATCAGTAGTGATAACCTCTCATATCTGGTATGAGTAATTTGTGTCTTCTGTTTTCCTTTTTTCTTTTTCTTGATTACATAGCTAGAAATTTATCACATTAACTGTTTTTTCAAATAGGCAGCATTTGTTTTCATTGATTTTTCTCTTTTCATTTCCTATTGCCAGTTTTATGGATTTTTTGCTTTTTTATTATTTATCTTCTCTGCTTTATATTTGTTTTCTCTAGTTTCTTGAAGTGGAAGTTTAGGTGAATGATTTTATTTTTATTTATTTATTTATTCATTTATTTTTTTTAGGGCTGCACCTGCAGCATATGGAGGTTTGCAGGCTAGGGGGTCTAATCAGAGCTACAGCTGCCAGCCTATGCCACAGCCACAACAACGCCATATCCAAGCCATATTTGCAACCTACACCACAGCCCATGGCAACACCAGATCCTTACCCATGAGCAAGGCTAGGGATCAAACCCACAACCTCATGGTTCCTAGTCGGATTCAGGTTTCTGCTGCGCCATGATGGGAACTCCTAGGTGATTGATTTTAGACCTATCTTCTCTTCTAATATATGCATTCAGTACTATATTCTTTCCTTGGCTGCATCACACAAATTTTGATGTTTTTTTCATTTTCATTTAGTTCAGTACAATTTAAAATTTACGTGACTTGACCCAATGTGTTTATTTAGAAGAGTGTAGTTTACTCCAAATATTTTGGGATTTTCCACCTATCTTTCTGATACTGATTAAGTTTAGTTTACCACTTAAATTTAATTCCATTGTGTTCTGAGAGCATACCTTGTGTAATTGTCTGTACTTTTACAATTATTAACATGTGTTTAATGATTGTTCCTGTGTGAGCTTGAGAAGAATGTGTATTCTGCTTTTTTGGATAAAATATTCTATAAATGTTAATTAGATCCAGTTGATTGATGGTGCTGTTCAGTTCAGCTATATCCTTGCTGAGTTTCTGCTCCTGGATCTGTCAGTTACTGATAGAGGGATGTTGATATCTTCAGTTATAACAGTGGCTTTGTCTTTTTCTTCTTGCAGCTTGGTCAGTTTTTCCCTCAAGTATTTTGACAGCAAAATGTGTAAAAACAGACACATTAAAGATTGTTAATGTCTTTTTGGAGAACTGACACTTTTTACATTATGTTGCCCTTCCTATCCCAGGTGATTTTCCTTGTTCTTAAGCCTTTTGCCTTATTAGTAATATAGCTTCTTCATCTTTCTTTTGAAAGCATGATGTATCTTTCTCTGTTTCTGTACTTTTTATCTGTGTTTTCATAGTTATGGAAGGTTTCTGTGGACAGCATGTTCAGGTCTTTTTTGTGTGTGTCTTTTGTCTTTTTTTAGGGCTGCACTTGCAGCATATGGAGGTTCCCAGGCTAGGGGTCCAATTGGAGCTACAGCTGCTGGCCTATGCCACAGCCACAGCAACTTGGGATCCGAAACGTGTCTGTGACCTACACCACAGCTCACGGCAGAGCTGGATCCTTAACCCACTGAGCAAGGCCAAAGGTAGAACCTGAATCCTCATGGATGCTAGTCAGGTTGGTTAGCAACTGAGCCATGATGGGAAGTCCAGGTCTTGCTTTTTAAATCCACTTTGTTTCTGTCTTCCATTTGGCTTATTAAGATCACTCGCATTTAAATTGATTATTGATATCTACCATGTTGTGTTTTCTCTTCTTTGCGCTTATTCTTTGATACTGTTCTTATTTTATCCTTTTTTTCTGATTTCGAAATGAGCGTTCAATATAATTTTATTTTTTCTTATCTTAACATGTCACTTATACCTCTTTTAAACATGTTTTTAGTGCTTGTCACAGAGTTTGCAGTATTACATATACAACTAATCTAGTCCAGCTTTAAATAACAGTATACTGCTTCATGGATAGTTCAAGTACCTTATACCAAAGTATTTCTAATTCTCCCTCCCGATCCCTTATAACATTGTTCTCATTCATTTCAGTTTTCCATATGCTGTAATAACCCAATACATTGTTGTTCTTATTTCTTTGAACAGTTGTCTGTTAGCTCGGTTAGGAGGAAGAAAATATGTTTTTGTTTTAGCTTAATTTATTCCTTTTCTGTCCTTTTTATTTACATTGATCCAAGTTTCTGACCTGTATCATTTTCTCTGAAAGAAATTATTTTAACAATGCAACTCAGATCTACTGGTGGCAGATATTTCTCAGTTTTGTTTTTTTTTTTTTAAGGAAGTATTTCTTTTTCCTTCACACTTGAAAGATAGTTTCACTGGATACAAAATTTTACGTTGGTGGCTTTCCTCTTTCAACACTTTTAAGTATTTCATTCTATTCATTTCTCAACTGTATGGTTTTTGGTGAGAAACCTCAGCTATTTCTTATTCTTGTTCTTCTTATTCTTCTTGCCACTGCCTTCACTCAGTATTTCCTTTTTATTTGGTTTTCTACAGCTTGAATATGATAATGCCTCTGCATAGAGTTTTTCGTATTTATCCTGCTTGGTTTGTCTGAGCTTCCTGGATTTGTAGTTTGGTGTTTGTCCTTAATTTTGGAAAATTTCTAGTCATTATTACTTCAAATGTTTCTTATGCTCCTTACACTCTTTCCTCTCCTTCTATTATTACATTTAGGCATATAGCTTTTGTAATTTCCTTTGATATTCTTTTCCTTTAAACTTTTTTTTAAAACTTTCAGTTTGGGAGCTATCAGTTGATGTAACTTCAAGTTCCCTGATTCTTTCCTTGGTACATTACCTAGCTTTCTCGCATGTTGTCTACTTTCTCCAGTAATGCTCTTAAGATATTAATCATAGTTCCCTATCTAATAATTCCAAAATCTGTCTGATATTTGAGTTGGCTTTTGATGTTTGCTTTGCTTCTTTAGACTGTAGTTTTTCTTGCCTTTCATCATGCTGAAGTTTTTTGTTGGAAGCCAGCTAGGATGTATTAGGTAACAGAAACTTAGGTATTTAGGCTTTTTAGTTTGAAGTTTTATGTTCATCAGGTTAGATGTTGGGCTATTTTGTGTTTGATGAAACCCTAGGTGCCAGAGGCTTCATTTTCCTCTAGTGTCCTTTTTTCTTTCTTTCTTTCTTCTGTTTTTTTTTGGGGGGGTGGTGGTGAGGTGGGGTGGGGAGGGGATGGGATGTGGTTCTCTAAGAACTTCTTAAAGAGTGTGTGTCTTGTAGCTCTCTCAGTTGTAGTCTACTCTAATTATACATTACCGCTGTTGTGGTGGCTAGATGTGAAGGAAGGGAAGCATTCTCTAATCTTATGATTAAATCCCAGTTTTTACTGGATCTCAGTTCCTGTACTCTTACTTTGCAAGATATTTCTTAGCCTTTCTTTTTCTCCCCATATGTGAGAAAGGAAGGCTAGAGAAGGCTGGAATTGGCTGATCACCCTTCCCCAGGAAGGATAAGACTCTGGTAAAGTTCCCTTTAGAAGTCTGTCTTTCATCATGAAGAACACACTGTGGATATTTTAAAATGGTTGTTTTCCCCCTACCCTATTTCAGGCAGGGTTTTTCCCTTCTCATCTTCTTTCACTGGAAGTAAAACCCACAAAAGTATGGGGGAATCCCTAAAACTATACCCCCAGAAGTGTCTAACTCTCAAGCTAGCCCATGTTCAGTCTCTAGAAACTTGTCAACTTATATTATAACTTATAAATATTCCTGCTAATTGTTGGTTCTGCTTCAGGTAAGGAGATCTCAGCTATGATTCTATCTTTGCCTATCTCTCAAGATTACCGGATAGTTGTTTCCCCAGTAACCTCAGCTCTTTGAGGGATCTAAGGAAAATTGTTGATTTTCACTTTGTTCAGATTTTATCATGTTATCTAGATGAGCTGAATCCAGAGGTCCTTTTGCTTTCCTTTTAAAAATTGTATTGGCTAATACTTTTATTACTAAATGTTTTGATAGATTTCCTTGCTGGAACCATTTGTACTTACCTAGTATTTATTGATGGTTGGCTTCTGATAATGTTCTCTTTTCCTTCTAGGGTAATTTCTCTGTTTCAGCTTTCTATATCTACTAGGGTCAGTTGGTACATTTTTTCCCTCCTCAGGGAGTTATACATTTCATCTAAGTTTTCAAATTTATCTCCATAGACTTTTTGCAAAAAGCTGTGTGACTTTTAAAATAACCTCTGCCTAGCGTAGCAGGGTTTTTTTGTTTTTTTGTTTTTTAATTTTGGTTTTTGCTGCCTCCCCCCCATTTTAATTTTTTCAAATAATGTAATTTTTAGTTATATTGACATAGTTAATACATTACATGAATTTTTTAGTGTAGAGAGCTGCACTATCCAATATGATAACTATTAGATACATATAGCACCTTAAAATTAATTTTACATTAAATTTAAAATTTCAATTCCTTTGTCACATTAGCCACATTTTAAGTACTTATGTGTCTAGTGGCTCTTATATAGGACAGTGCAGATATAGAAATATTTCCGTCACTACAGAAAATTCTGTTGGAAGTGCTGTTATACTATCTGTCACATTGCTATTAACATTATTCTGTAGAAGTTTTGAGGTTTGCTTTGTATTTCTCCTTTGACCCAATAATTATTTATTTTATTTTATTTTTTTACTTTTCGGGCTACACCTGCAGCATATGGAGGTTCCCAGGCTAGGGGTCCTATCAGAGCCACAGCTGCTGGCCTATGGCACAGCCACAGCAATGCAGGATCCGAGCCTTGTCTGTCTGCATCCTACACCACAGCTCACAGTAATGCCAGATCCTTAACCCACGGAGCAAGGCCAGGGATCAAACCTGCAACCACATGGTTCCTAGTTGGATTTGTTTCTGCTGCACCATGATGGAAACTCTGACCCACTAATTTTTTTTCTTTTTTTTTTTTTTGCTATTTCTTGGGCCGCTCCCGCGGCATATGGAGGTTCCCAGGCTAGGGGTCGAATCGGAGCTGTAGCCACCGGCCTACGCCAGAGCCACAGCAACACGGGATCCGAGCTGCGTCTGCAACCTACACCACAGCTCACGGCAACGCCGGATCGTTAACCCACTGAGCAAGGGCAGGGACCGAACCCGCAACCTCATGGTTCCTAGTCGGATTTGTTAACCACTGCGCCACGACGGGAACTCCTGACCCAGTAATTTTTAATAGAAATCTTTTTTATTCACTTGGAGGAGTGTTTTTTCATTTGGTTTTTTTGTTTTCTATTTTGGTGTTTAGTCATATCTAGCATTAATGTATTTTATAAACTATAGTATTTTATTATAAAGTACTCTTCATTTTGCTTAAGGGTCTGATTTCATCTTGTCTGAAGTTAAATTTGAATCCTGCTTTGTTATTATTTGCATTTCCTTGGTCTGTCTTTATTAATCTTTTTAAAATATATAACTTCTGTTTTACTTTGAAGCTTTTCAAGCCATTTCTTGAATATGTATAGTTCTTCAGTAGGTCTCAGGAAAGGCTCAAGGAACTTTTATATGTTATTAATTATCTAGGCCTATAAACTCAAAGGAAAGTTTGACTATATGTAAAGTCCGAGGCTCACATTTCTTGTGTTTGATTTTCTTACAACTTTTTTTTTTTTTGTTTGTTTTTTTTTTGGCTTTTTAGGGCCGCACCCATGGTATATGAAAGTTCCTAGGCTAGGGGTCAAATCGGAGCTGTAGCTGCCGGCCTACACCACAGCCACAGCATCTTGGGATCCAAGCCGTGCCTGCAGCCTACATCACTACACCACAGCTCATGGCAACACCAGATCCTTGACCCACTGAGTGAGGCCAGGAATCGAACCTTCATCCTCATGGATACTACTCAGATTTGTTTCTCTGAGCTGTGATGGGAACTCCCTCTTACAACTTTTTATTGTATTGTTTGTATACAAAACCCAGCTGTTGTGAAGTTTTTAAACTGTAATTTTCTTTTTCTTATCTTATAAGACACTTGGTCTTTCTACCTGGATGTTTAATTAACTTCTTTAAAAAGTCTTTAAAATCTGTAATAGTTTATACTAGGAATATTTTCAGTTGAATTTCCCTAATATACCATGTATTCTTTCAGTATGTAGATTCAAGTCTTATTTTAGGAAGATTTGTTTACAGCATAGTTTGAAATAACTGTCTGGTTTACTTGATCACCTACTTACTGTTGCTTTCTTTTGTATCTGTTTCATTATTTTTACTCACTTTTTAATCTTTTTTTTCTTTGTTAGCCTTTTCTCTTGGCAGGATGGGGGAAGAGGGAGTATATTCTGTGTGTGTGTGTGTGTGTGTGTGTGTGTGTGTGTGTGTTTTAGTTGAGGTAGAGTTGACATACAGCATATTTCAGGTGTGACTTGATATTTGTATATATTGTGAGATGGTTACCACAATAAGTCTAGTTAACAGTCTAATTCTTGCCAATTTAGTATGTTTTCTGAAAAAAGCTATTTTCCCTCATTTGTGAGTCTTAGTTCTCCCTATTGTGTAGTCATATTATTTTTGAACTGTTGTAATTTTGATTTATTACTGCTTAATAAAGCTTCAGCCATTTTCTTAATTTCTTTCAGTTCATGTCAAAATATAATAATAATGTTCATCTTTTGCGGGACACATTTTTCTGATGTATTTCTTAAATCCATTACAGTGTTATTTATTTCACTTACATTATTTTTCCTACAATTTCTTAGTGTGAGCTTTCATTTTAAGTTTTAGTTAGTTGTTTTTTTTTTTTTTTTTTTTTTCCTTTCTTATTTGGCCACCCCATTACCAGGCCAAGTTTTTAAGCAAGTTCATTTTCCTAGCAGTTATAGAAGAACTTCTGTAGGCATAAGGGATGGACAAGTGCAGTTTTTGAGCTTTGTGCTCAAGACCTTTCTCCTTTGTGAAATATTTTAAAATTTGGAATTTTGAGATAATAGTAAAGCTATTTGCCTTTATTTCTGTGCTTTCCAGGTATTTTGCTTTCTGAAGAGGCACCTTTAAATGCATTAAATGTATTTTGCCCTGTGGTTTGTTTTGAGTTCTGTGTTGCTTGGACCTCTGCCCACCTAGAATATGAATTTTACCTTTCTTTGGGTTTCATTCTCCATGCTTTGCTTAATTTATTTTCTCTTTCCTGCAGTTTCTTTTCAGATTGGCTTTCTGTCTTTCTAAAAATAAGAAAATATTTGTAGGGCTAGCTCGGAAATCCTCTTAGGGTTTAGATTCAGCATTTTATGAATATACTCACATCCCCTTAGAGATTTTCTGCCTTCTTTGCATTTACTTTAATTTGGAGGCTTTAGATAGTTCTCAGATTTCCATGGTCGGATTATTTCCTGTTGCTATGATTTTGAGCTTGTTGATTCTTTTGTGAAGAATTGACATTTCCTTCATTTTTCCGTGAGTGGATCCTTTTAATTAGCATAATTAGCATTTTTTGGACCACTCTAGGAACTCCCCTGTCCTAGTGCAACTCTATGTTTATTTCTTTTATAGCATTTATCACAGTATGTAATTACCTTGTTTGCAACTGTACCTGTTTGCTTTCTGCAACTTCTCGTTTGAATAGTAGCATCACAAGTGGGGATCTTGTCTCTCTTATATTTCAGTGTATTCCCAGAGCAAAGCACAATGTTTGGCATTTAGGAATCAGTAAATATTTGTTGAATAACTCCAGTTTATGATAGGGCTCCCTTTTTACCATACTGCTTGTGTGAAAATTAGAAAGTATTTGGTGTGAAAATTGGGACGTATTTGAAAGTGAGTATACAAGTGTGTGAGTGATTATTGGAAAAGCTGTAATTTTTTTAGTATCCTCTTTTAACTCAGTAGCTATGGATATTCATAATTGCTTTGAGTTGATTTCTATTTTGCATTTTGAATTAGTTTTTTATTACATATGTTTTTGTGTCTCCTAAACTTTATGCATATACATATGCTATTTATTAAAAAAAAATCATAATCCCCTTGGCCACAGGTACCCATTCTTAAACTTTTATAGTGTTACCCTAGCAGAGTGTTCACACATAATGGGAGCTGTATTATAATGAATGGATTGTGTGTTGTTACTGACTGCTGTGTAAGAGGAGGATTATACATGATACCTTGAATGAAGGATGTGAAATCTTTTCTTAGAATTGTAGAATGTTAACATGGCCTCATGAACTGTGTTTCTTAGAGTTGTGCAATGTAATTGCCCTGATTAGAGTTAGAAGAAACATGAGACCAGGAATTCAGCCTTTCCTTTTATACTGCAGATAAAGGAATTAAAGCCCTGAGAGATTATGAAATGTGCTTAAGGTTATCCATCCAATTAGTGGCCAAGCTCCATGGTTCTGTGATTCCTAGTCAAAGCTGATTTCTTCTAGATCTGTTTTAATCACATCATTCAACAAAAGGACATAGGTTTTAGTAGGGTGTTTTAAAACTATCAAAAGGAAAAATATTTCCAAGGTGAATCCTTCCACAATCTTTTAGATACTCTGCTTGGCTGACTTTTTCACATCAAAATTAGAAGTAGCTTTTGAATATCCAAAACTCTTGATTTAAAATCAACTGAATTTACTGGTAAGTATCCTGAGCATCCATTAACAGAAAAAAATGTTAAGTACTCCATTTTTTTGCCCAAGTGTAGCTTTTTATGTTTAAGTATTCTTAAGAGCAGCGATTTAAAAGGCGTTGCCAAGCAGGCTTAGGATTTGAGCATGTTTAATCAAAAAAGATTTTTAGTTTGCTGACTTGAACCCCAAATGTCCAATAAATCATCTTCTCATGATGAATTTTAAGTGACATTTAATTGGTAGTGCATATATATGTATATATTACATTAAAAAATTGCAAAACAGACATATAACTTTGAAAAGTTGATATTGTATTTCCATACTTCAATTGCCCATGTGTTTTCACTATAAATTTGTATAGTTCTAAAAGAAGAATTCAATTACTCACTGCCTTGCTTTTGTAGTCTGTGTCTGAGAGGCTTAATATGGCTCATTTTTTTTTACCTTCAGTTTTTATCCTGCATTGGTAGAAATAAAAGTGTACATTTTAAAATTAAATTAATTCTGGAGTTCCCGTCGTGGCGCAGTGGTTAACGAATCCGACTAGGAACCATGAGGTTGCAGGTTCGGTCCCTGCCCTTGCTCAGTGGGTTAACGATCTGGCGTTGCCGTGAGCTGTGGTGTAGGTTGCAGATGCAGCTCGGATCCCGTGTTGCTGTGGCTCTGGCGTAGTCCAGTGGCTACAGCTCCGATTCGACCCCTAGCCTGGGAACCTTCATGTGCCGCGGGAGCGGCCCAAGAAGTAGCAAAAAAAAAGACAAAAAATTAAAAAAATAAAATAAAAATAAAATAAAATTAACTGATGAAAACAAAAACCATTATAGGACTCAGCCTATTTGTTTTATCAGCTCTTTTTGACCAGTTCTCCATTAGTTATTATTTGCATTTAGCATTTTAAATGTATTTTAGAATGGCTTATATTTAGCTTACCCTTAGTAAATTAATCTCTATTATTTGGATCATAGTTTCTTTTGTGACTTCTATAATTTTTTTTGCTTATCATTTATTTATTTTCCCAGAAAATAGTTAAAATGTTAAAATTAATCAGAGTACCTTCTGTTTTATGTCTGCTACATTCGTATCTACTACTGACTGACTGGCTTATTCTTTCTCTCATATTGTTTATACTTATTCTGTTTTTCTTTTCTCTGTTTCATTGGTTCTGTTCATTTACACATTTTTCTGACTTACAATAATTTTATTTTTGTACTGGTCCATTCCATCTCCCATCAAAGGTCACTAGGTAGCCTAGATTAGCTATGTTGAGATAGTTGTAAGGAAGAGTTATAGGTAAAAAACATCACTGTCTATGATTGCTCCTTCAGCAGAGGATGTGGATGGAATATTTCCCCTGTTAAGAGATCAGGGATAGTGAACTAGTTTAGGATTGACAGTATGTAGTAAAAGAGGTTAATGTCTCTCCTGAGAGTTTGAAGAAGGAAAAGCTACATCAGTAATGATGATAGGTTTTATAGGTCTTTGGGAAGTATGAAGAAGGGTAATAGAGTAGAACATATTTTATAGAATGCAGCCATAATGGCTGTGTTACTGTTGATGGAGGGCTAATGTTAATAATAACTGCCCTCAACTAGTTTCTCATTTGTCTTGCAGGAGAGTGGAAATGGATTGCAGGAAGGAACATCTGGAAGGGAGAATTAAAAACAATCTACATTTGACTTTCAGCTTTGAGATGATCTGTCACTTAAAAATTAAGAGGCAGTAGCCTTTAATAGTTGCTTCTCTGTCTTTAAAAATAAAGAAAAAAATTGGAGTTCCCTTCATGGCTTGGCAGTTAATGAACCCGACTAGGATCCATGAGGATGCAGGTTTGATCCCTGGCCTCTCTCAGTGGGTTAAGGATCCAGCATTGCTGTGAGCTGTGGTGTAAGTCACAGATGTGGCTTGGATCCCATGTTGCTGTGGCTGTGGCGTAGGCTGGCAGCTGTACCTCTGATTTGACCCCTAGCCTGGAAACTTCCCTGTGCTGCACATGTGGCCCCAAAAAGCAAAAAATAAAGAAAAACTGAGCCTGATTTGATCATCTGATGATAATGTCAGCTTGGCATCAATACGGAAAGTGTGTTGTCATCTCAACAGTAGTATTTTTACAATAATTTTTAATGTTTATATAGTGTTTATTTTAAAAAAATCTGAATAGGACAGTTATAAGGAAATGAGTAAAACCCCTTAATGGCACTTCATTTTTGGCTTATTTTTGTCCTTACTTTATATTACTTGATATAAATTTACATCATACCCAACATGTTTGTTGATTTAATTGTGTGTGTGTGTGTGTGTGTGTGTATATATATCTATATATGGTTAGGGTTTTTTTACAACCATAGAATCATACATGCTTCTTTGTATCATATATTGCAGAAATCCCTCTAAGTTAGCTGGCATAGATCTGAAGGGGTTTTTGTGTGGGTTTTTTTTTTTTTTTTTTTTTGGTCTTTTTATCTTTAAGGGCTGCACCTGCGGCATATGGAGGTTCCCAGGCTAGGGGTCCAATCGGAGCTGTAGCTGCTCGCCTGTGCCACAGCAGCATGGGATCTGAGTCATGTCTGTGACTTACACCACAGCTCATGGCTACGCTGGAGCCATAACCCACTGAGCGAGGCCAGGGATTAAACCCCATGTCCTCATGGATGCTAGTCAAGTTCACTAACTGCTGAGCCATGATGGGAACTCCCGAAGTATTCTTTATAATGGCAACATAATGTTCCACAATTTATATGTTTTATAATTTATTTAATCTTTTCCCTGCTATTTCAAAAAATGCTGTGTTAAACACACTCATGTGTGAGTCTTCATACATAGGTATTTATGTATTGATGATTTTATTTTTATAGAATAGATTCTGAGTGCTAGGTGAAAGAATATGTACATTTGGAATTTTAATAGCTGATGCAATTGACTTCCATCAAGGTTGGAGTAATGTCATATCCACGTTTTCTCCCTGATTTCCTGTTAAATAGGGATTTAATTATATCAATTTGATGTGTTTAAAAAGTCTTATTATATTAATTCATTTCCCCTGATACAGATAATACACAGGGGTTTAGAAAAAAAAATTGTTATTGTTTACTAGCCATTTTATTTTATTTTATTTTTTTGTCTTTTGTTGTTGTTGTTATTGTTGTTGTTGTTGTTGTTGCTATTTCTTGGGCCGCTCCCGCGGCATATGGAGGTTCCCAGGCTAGGGGTCCTATCGGAGCTGTAGCCACCGGCCTACACCAGAGCCACAGCAACGCGGGATCCGAGCCGCGTCTGTGACCTACACCACAGCTCACAGCAACGCCGGATCGTTAACCCACTGAGCAAGGGCAGGGACCGAACCCGCAACCTCATGGTTCCTAGTTGGATTCGTTAACCACTGCGCCACGACGGGAACTCCTTTACTAGCCATTTTAATGGCTCTTCAGTGACATGCATTCTGCTCATTTTTCCTTTTTTTTTTTTTTCCTTTTTAGGGCCATACCTGTGGGCATACGGAAGTTCCTGGGCCAGTGGTCGAATTGGAGCTGCAGCTGCCAGCCTACGCCAGAGCCACAGCAACACGGGATCCAAGCTGCATCTGCAACCTATGCTGCAGCTTGCAGCAGTGCTGGATCCTTAACCCACTGAGTGAGGCCAGGGATTGAACCTGAGTCCTCAAGGACACTGTTTGGGGTTCTTAACCCACTGAGCCACAGCAGGAACTCTTCATTTTTAATTTTTTAATTTAATTTTTTTAATTTTTTTTTTTTTTTTTTTTTTTTTGTCTTTTGTTGTTGTTGTTGTTGCTATTTCTTTGGGCCGCTCCCGCGGCATATGGAGGTTCCCAGGCTAGGGGTCGAATCGGAGCTGTAGCCACTGGCCTACGCCAGAGCCACAGCAACGCGGGATCCGAGCCGCATCTGCAACCTACACCACAGCTCACGGCAACGCCGGATCGTTAACCCACTGAGCAAGGGCAGGGACCGAACCCGCAACCTCATGGTTCCTAGTCGGATTCGTTAACCACTGCGCCACGACGGGAACTCCCATTTTTAATTTTGTTGTTCATCTTACAATCAATGTGAAAGTGTTTTGCCTATTTTAGATATGAATACTTTATTACTATGTGAGTTATATGAGCAGCAGCACTCTTTCTTAAACTGTTGCTTATTTTCTATCTTTTTTTTTTTTTTTTTGTCTTTTTGCTATTTCTTTGGGCCGCTCCCGCGGCATATGGAGGTTCCCAGGCTAGGGGTCTAATCGGAGCTGTAGCCACTGGACTACGCCAGAGCCACAGCAACACGGGATCCGAGCCATGTCTGCAACCTACACCACAGCTCACGGCAACGCCAGATTGTTAACCCACTGAGCAAGGGCAGGGACCGAACCTGCAACCTCATGGTTCCTAGTCGGATTCGTTAACCACTGCGCCACAACGGGAACTCCTATTTTCTATCTTTATAGTGTTTTTCACAATACAAAATTTAAAGGTTTTTTATGATCAAATTACTTTTTTCTTCAAAAACTTTTTTGATTCTTAGCAAAAAGATCTCTCAAACCTTTTTGGATGTGCATATTGGCCCTTAAATTTTTTTCCTTAAGATGTTCATGTATGTATGCATGTTTCAGTCTTTAATTTGGATTAATTTTTTAGATGATTTTAGGTAGGGGTTAACTTACTTTCAGCTGTATAAGCATCATTTAAATATGAACTACCATTTTCCATTGAAATAAAATATCATCTTCATCAAATGTTAAATTCTCATCTACACAGGGCTCAATTTCTGGGTTTTTTGTTTCTCAGGTATTGATCTGTTCCTATACTAATGCCTATTATTTTTAATTATAGTGGATTTGTTTTGAAAGCTTATGACATGATTTCATATTTTAAATAAATTTTCTTGGCTCTTTTCATAAATTTATGTTTTTATACAAACTTTTTTATGTTGTGTACTCTTGACATAAAGCTTCCTATTCCTCACATAGGGATTGTCTGGGAATCTTTGTCTGGTGGCTTTTGGTATACCATTTGCTATGTTGTTAGTTCTCTGTGGGTCACTTGGAGAAACTTCTCAGCAACTGGGCGTACTCGGCTAGGAGTGCAAGTACATTCTCATCTTTGGGGGTAAAGCTCTCCTGAAGCTCTTTATGGGCCATGGAGAGTGGCCTTTTGTCTCAGGTATGTTCATTTATTTGATGCCTTTCTCTTGGGAAAAAAAGATGTTCGTGAATTTCATGGTCCTCCTAGGGCTGATAAGTTTTTGTTACGATTCTTAAAGTTGTAGTTCTGGTCTCTGCTACCTTATGAGCTTAAGAGGAGTACTTAGTAATTGACCTAGTGTTGGGACTGGTGATCATCAGAAATGTCTTCTCAAGCCTCCCATCTTTCCAAGCCCTCTTAGACCTCACCCCATTTCTTTTTTTTTTTTTTTTTTTTGCCATTTTCTTGGGCCGCTCCCGTGGCATGTGGAGGTTGCCAGGCTAGAGGTTGAATCAGAGCTGTAGCCGCCAGCCTATGCCAGAGCCACAGCAACGCGGGATCCGAGCCGCCTCTGTGATCTACACCACAGCTCACGGTAACGCCGGGTCCTCAACCCACTGAGCAAGGCCAGGGATCGAGCCTACAACCTCATGGTTCCTAGTCGGATTCGTTAACCACTGTGCCACGATGGGAACTCCGACCTCACCCCATTTCTGGTCAGTACTCTATTCATGAAGATGGAGGAGCACACCCACAGCATGTCTAAGGTCCCAGGTCAGGGATCGAACATGGGCCACAGCAGTGACAATACCACATCCTAAACCACTAGGCCATCCAGAAACTCCTCTTTTACCTTTTTTTTTTTTTTTAAATTGAAGTATATGGAGTTCCCATCATGGCTCAGCAGAAACAAATCTGACTAGCATCCATGAGAATACAGGTTTGATCCCTGACCTTGCTCAGTTAAGGATCCTGCATTGCTTTGAGCTATGGTGTAGGTTGCAGATGCGGCTTAGATCCCATGTTGCTGTGATTATGGCATAGGCCAGCAGCTACAGCTCCAATTTGACCCCTAGCCTGGGAACCTCCATATGCCATGGGGTGTGGCCCTAAAAAGACAAAAGACAAAAAAAAAAAATTGTAGTTGATTTACAATATTATATTCGTTTTGAGTTTACATATTTCTCTTTATTCCAATTTGTAAAAGCTTTAAGTTATAGGTAATAAGTAAAGATTCATATACTCTGTGCTTTGATAGATCCACTTTAATTTTTTTCTCTTTAGTGCTATTTATTTGTTCATATCTATCAAATATTTATTAAGCACTTTCTGTGTGGCAACATTTTAGCTTGGAGTTAGGCATACGAGGATGAATACTACCAAATCCCTGTCTTCCCAGCAGCATTTTACAAAGTTTTTCACTTCTTTGTTCTTAAAATACTTTCTTCATTTGGCATATACACTTTCTAGGTTTTCATTTTCTTCATCATAGGCTCTTCTCAATCTCCTTTCTTGATCTTTCTCTTCTGGAGCTCCTAAATATTTTGGCATTTGATATCCTGATGTCTCTAAATATATATATTTTTTCCGCTCTGGCATTCACCTTAAATTTCAGCTTCAGATAACCCAACTGCTGAATCTCTAATAGGCTGTTTAATAGGCATTTCAGAATTCACAAGACCAAGCATATTGTAACTGTTTGCCCCCTTGACCTTGCATTTAGTGATCCATCTGCTCATTTTTCGGATTATGGCATGGCTAGCTCCCTCATATCATTCACATCTGTTTCTCTCCTACTTTTTTTTTTTTTTCTTCATAGTACTATTATTCCTTACCACTACCTTGTCGTTAAATAGATGTTTGTTTATTTATTTACTTTCGTCTTTTTTTACGGCTGCACCAGCGGCATATGGAGGTTCCCAGGCTAGGGGTTGAATTAGAGCTGTAGATGCCAGCCTATGCCACAGTCACAGCAATGCAAGATCTGAGTCACATCTGCCACCTACACCACAGCTCATGGCAATGCTGAATCCTTAACCCATTGAGCGAGGTCAGGGATCTAACCTTTGTCCTCATGGATACTAGTCGGATTTGTTACCGCTGAGCCATAATGGGAACTCCGATGTTTGTTTATTAATTTTATATATGCTAAGAGATGTTAATCTCCTGCTACTATTTTTAATGAGTTTCTTCTGCTATTTACTGTGTTTTTTGCTTTATTTTTTTATTTTATTTCTTTGCTTTTTGGGGCCACATCCATGGCATATGGAAGTTCCTAGGCTAGGGGTCGAATCAGAGCTACACCACAGCTCACGGCAACTCCGGATCCCCCACCCACTGAGCGAGGCCAGGGATTGAACCCACATCCTCATGGATATTAGTTCGATTCTTTTCCGCTGTACCACAGTGGGAACTCCCTTGTTTTATTTTTTTAGTTTAATTCATTAAGACTCACAATCCTGGCTTGAACTCTATTATTTTATAGTTATTATTTTCATCCAGCTCATACTTTTTAAAAATTTTATTTTTTATCTTTACTTTTTGACCCCTTTAGTCCCAATTAATACTTTTTTGATTTAAATCCCTCCTAGTTTTACAAAGATTGCATCTACCTCATGTATCTTTTATCTGTCGTGAGTTACTGTTACTGTGTGTGTATCTTAATGTAATAGTAATGTTACTACTATTCACCCAATTCAAAGGATATCTTGTGTTATTTTACATCATTTATATGCTTGGTGTTAATAATGTCATTTAAAATTTTGTTTTTAGTGTGTTTGGCTTTCATTTATCTTTTATTTCCTGCTTTTTGCTATTTTTTGTTGATATTCTGTCTCAAATAATTTAAAAGATATATGTTTTAGTACATTTTTCCTCTAAACTTCAGTATTCTTGAATTTCTTTCTTTTTATCAATTCAGAAATATTCCTAGGAGCTATGAAAAATGATGAAATTAGCTCACGTACATGTCATTTGATCTCCTTCTCCCCAAACTTACTTTTTTTATTTCTTTGGTCCCAGATTATCATAGTTAGAATATATTAGGTTTTCTTTCATGCTTTATAACATTCATGTCAGAGTGTTTTTTCCCGTGGTTTTTTAGTTTTAGCTTTTAACTGTACTGCAGTATTTTCGTACAGTTCTTATCTTTATTCTATCTTATAATTCATTCTTAATAGAAACACATCCTGTAAAGTATAAAAGAGAACAGAAAAGGAAAGTCACTGTAATCTCACAATTGAGAACTACATTAACAGTTTAGTGTATCTTTGTTTTTTCTCTTCATGCAAGAATATGATTACTTATAACACTTGATTTGTTGTATATATACTGTAAACTGCTATGTAATGAATGGTTTCCAAGGACATTAAAGTCAGGCTGAAGAATACGTAATGATTACATAGTATTCTATAACATAGGTATGTCATAATTTAACATATCTTCTTACATTAGACAATTAGGTTGTTTACATTTGCTATGATTATACATTGTATGTGGTGAATGTGATGATTTGCATCTCCTGGATTATTTTTTAGGTTAAATTGCAAGAAGTAGAGTAATTCTGAGGCTGTACAGTATGGTAATTAAGAGCATTGTCTTTGGAGTTGGGTTGCCTTGGGTTCAAATCCTTCTTAGCTGTGTATACTTAGGCAAATTAATTTATCTCTCTCAGTTTCTTAATCTGTACGTTGAAGATAATATTTTATATGTGGAAAGTACTTAGACCAGTGCTAGAATGTCATACAAGCTCAGAAATGTTAGATGCAGACATCATCATTGTTATCATGGCTGTTGTTACCATTTTTATTTAAAAGGATATTCATATTTCAAATGTTTTTGATACATATTAAAATTCTCCCTTGAGAAGTTGTATCAATTTTCATTTCTACCAGGAAAATATAAGAGTGCCATTTTACCAGCTCTGGCCAAAAACTGAGACTATGATTAATTTTTTTTTGAGAGTGTGGCCCAATTTTATAGGAATAATATATGTCGGGTTTACTCTCTAATTTTGGGTATTATTGATTTTTAATGTTTGAGTTCTGCTGATTGTAATATGGAGTATGTGTGTTTAAATACTCAAATTTTAATTAACCTTTTATGTTTTATGTTGCCTATATTTTTCTAATTGGTTGTTTACTTTTTTTTTTTTTTTTTTTTTTGGTCTTTTTGCCTTTTCTAGGGCCGAAGCCTCAGCACAAGGAGGTTCCCAGGCTAGAGGTCTAATTGGAGCGACGCCACAGCAACGCCAGATCCTAGCCACGTCTGCGACCTACACCACAGCCCATGGCAATGCCAGATCCTTAGCCCACTAAGTGAGGCCAGGGATCAAACCCACAACCTCATGGTTCCTAGTCGGATTCATTAACCACTGAGCCATGACGGGAACTCTGGTTGTTTACTTTTTAATTTTGTTTGAGTTTACTTTATGAATTAATGTTTTACCTTTGTGAGATGTATTTGTGAAGGCATTTCTTTCCATTATGGTCCTGTCTTTAAAAATTTTTTATTTACTTTTTGACATTTATTAAATACCTTCTCTGTGGCAGCTATAGATCCAACTTTTAAAAAATGTCCTTTTTGGAATTACCTGGTGGTTTAGTGGGTTAAGGATCCAGCATTGTCACTGCTGTGGCTCTGGTTGCTGCTTTGGCATGGGTTTGATCCCTGGCCTGGGAACTTACACATGTGGGCATGGCCAAAAAAAAATGTCCTTTTTATTTTAGAATGATTTTAGATTTACAGAAAAGTTACAGATACAGTATGGATTTCCCATAGGCCGCTCACCTGGTTTTTCCTATTACTAAAATATTTACCATGGTACATTTGTTATGACCAAGATACCAACATTGATACATTGCTATTACCTAAACTGCATGTTTTATTTGGATTTCATTAGTTTTCCTACTAGTATCTTCTTTTTGATCCTTACTCTCCTCTGGTCTGTGACAGTTTTTTCGTCTTCTTTTCCATATATCAAGAATTTTGAGGAATCCTGGTCATGTATTTTGTTGAATGTTCTTCAATTTGAATTTGTCTGATCTTTTTCTGATTGTTAGACCAGGGTTATTTCTGTCAGTATGGACTCAGGGATAATTATACTTTGAGTTCTAATCCAGTACTAGTTATTTTGTTGTTTAAATTATTTTAGCTTTGACTGTTGATTCTTTCATCGTGTTGGCTACTCTGTGTCCCTTTGACATGACCCCTCCCTTCTGTTGTTTTGAGCCCTCTAAGATGCTCTAGGCTTATCTTCTGAATTCCCTTCTCTAACCCTAGAATTAGCTACTTTCCCAAAAGAATCCTTGTTTCCTTTTATCAGACTGTGGTGTGTAGAAACCAAGATCTGGTGGTGGGTATACTCACTGCTAGTGGGGTGTCACTGCTTCTAGTCCCTATTAGCGAAAAGAGCTGGGAAGTGAACAGAGCTGAGAATACTGTTTGTGTCAGTGTGTGTTATGTATGCACACACATATAATGGTGAATCTGTGTCTCTATATCTGTGTTAAGCTAAATATGAGTTCACACTGGTGTCTCTGACTCTTTTAGTACCAGCCTGCCCCCCCTTGCTTTTCTATAATTTCCTGTTCCAAAGTGAGAAGCTTGACCCCCATTGTCTACCATTCATTTACTCATTTGTTTGATCCTAGACTATATATAGTGTTTCAGAATTAACCCAAATCCCTCTAAAGTGCAGTTTTTATATATGGTTCTATTTGTCTTTAGCCTTAATAGTGTCCAGTGAAAGCACCATCTTCTAAAGTTACAAATATCAGTTCCTTTATTCACATTTCTGCTTTTGACACTGAACTTAAAAGACCTTCTTGATCCAAAGATTGATTTTAGTTATATGTATATAATATATATAAATATAAATAAACATAAATACAGCATTAACATACACATATGTGTGTGTGCATGTATATAATTAGCTATTTTTTACTTTGTTTACCTTAAATTCCTAAATATAACTAGTTCATTTTGTCACTTGATGTGAAGTAGAGCTATATATATATTTTTTTTGCTTTTCTCAATTGTTTAAAATGCCACCTTTATCATATTTTAAAATCTTTTTTTTTTTTTTGTCTTTTTGTCTTTTTGCTATTTCTTTTTTTTTTTAATTTTCCCACTGTACAGCAAGGGGGTCAGGTTATCCTTAGATGTATACATTGCAGTTACAGTTTTTTCCCCCACCCTTTCTTCTGTTGCGACATGAGTATCTAGACATAGTTCTCAATGCTATTCAGCAGGATGTCCTTGTAAATCTATTCTAGGTTGTGTCTGATAAGCCCAAGCTCCCGATCCCTCCCACTCCCTCCCCCTCCCATCAGGCAACCACAAGTCTCTTCTCCAAGTCCATGATTTTCTTTTCTGAGGAGATGTTCATTTGTGCTGGATATTAGATTCCAGTTATAAGTGATCTCATATGGTATTTGTCTTTGTCTTTCTGGCTCATTTCACTCAGTATGAGATTCTCTAGTTCCATCCATGTTGCTGCAAATGGCATGATGTCATCCTTTTTTATGGCTGAGTAGTATTCCATTGTGTATATATACCACATCTTCCGAATCCAGTCATCTGTCGATGGACATTTGGGTTGTTTCCACGTCCTGGCTATTGTGAATAGTGCTGCAATGAACATGCGGGTGCATGTGTCTCTTTTAAGTAGAGCTTTGTCTGGATAGATGCCCAAGAGTGGGATTGCAGGGTCATATGGAAGTTCTATGTATAGATTTCTAAGGTATCTCCAAACTGTTCTCCATAGTGGCTGTACCAGTTTACATTCCCACCAATAGTGCAGGAGGGTTCCCTTTTCTCCACAGCCCCTCCAGCACTTGTTATTTGTGGATTTATTAATGATGGCCATTCTGACTGGTGTGAGGTGGTATCTCATGGTATTTTTGATTTGCATTTCTCTTATAATCAGTGATGCTGAGCATTTTTTCATGTGTTTGTTGGCCATCTGTATATCTTCTTTGGAGAAATGTCTATTCAGGTCTTTTGCCCATTTTTCCATTGATTGATTGGTTTTTTTGCTGTTGAGTTGTATAAGTTGCTTATATATTCTAGAGATTAAGCCCTTGTCAGTTGCATCATTTGAAACTATTTTCTCCCATTCTGTAAGTTGTCTTTTTGTTTTCTTTTGGGTTTCCTTTGCTGTGCAAAAGCTTTTCAGTTTGATGAGGTCCCGTGGGTTTATTTTTGCTCTAATTTCTATTGCTTTGGGAGACTGCCCTGAGAAAATATTCATGAGGTTGATGTCAGAGAGTGTTTTGCCTATGTTTTCTTCTAGGAGTTTGATGGTGTCCTGTCGTATATTTAAGTCTTTCAGCCATTTTGAGTTTATTTTTGTGCATGGTGTGAGGGTGTGTTCTAGTTTCATTGCTTTGCATGCAGCTGTCCGGGTTTCCCAGCAATGCTTGCTGAATAGACTTTCCTTTTCCCATTTTATGTTCTTGCCTCCCTTGTCAAAGATTAATTGACCATAGGTGTCAGGGTTTATTTCCGGATTCTCTATTCTGTTCCATTGGTCTGTCTGTCTGTTTTGATACCAGTACCACACTGTTTTGATGACTGTGGCTTTGTAGTATTTCTTGAAGTCTGGGAGAGTTATGCCCCCTGCTTGGTTTTTGTTTCTCAGGATTGCTTTGGCGATTCTGGGTCTTTTGTGGTTCCATCTAAATGTTTGGATTGTTTGTTCTAGTTCTGTGAAAAATGTCATGGGTAATTTGATAGGGATTGCATTGAATCTGTAGATTGCTTTGGGTAGTATGGCCATTTTCACAATATTGATTTTTCCAATCCAGGAACATGGAATATCTTTCCATTTCTTTACATCTTCTTTGATTTCTTTGATTAAAGTTTTATAGTTCTCGGCATATAGGTCCTTTACCTCTTTGGTCAGGTGTATTCCTAGGTATTTGATTTTGTGAGGTACAATTTTAAAAGGTATCGTATTTTTGTATTCCTTTTCTAATGTTTCATTGTTGGTATACAGAAATGCAACTGACCTCTGAATGTTAATCTTATATCCTGCCACTTTGCTGAATTTATTAATCAGTTCAAGGAGTTTTGGGGTTGAGTCCTTAGGGTTTTCTAGGTATAGAATCATGTCATCTGCATACAGTGACAGTTTGATCTCTTTTCTTCCTATATGGATGCCTTTTATTTCTTTTGTTTGTCTAATTGCTGTGGCTAGGATATTTTAAAATTTTAAAATTACTAGACGTTTTCTGTGATCCTTATTCTGTTTCATTTTGTCTTGTTCAAGTTTCAGGCATTATATAATTTTGTGATAATTTCAGCATCTCATAAATTATTCCTCTTTTTGCATATTCTTATTCATTTATTTTTTTAAACTTAATTTCTATAATTTTGTTTTATTTCAGGAACATTTTAGTGGATAAACCAAATGATCAGTCTTCAAGGTGGTCTTCAGAGAGCAACTATCCTCCCCAGGTAAGTTTTATGTGTAGCTCCTGATACCATTTAAAAGTCAAATTTTAAATAGACAAGGACTTATTTGATATCAGTTATCTGGATTCCATTAATAGTTTATTCAGTCTTTGATATTGTGACGTAAATTTTTATTTCCTCTTTTTTGTGTTTACATTTTGGAAGAATTTTTACTTCATAAGCAAATACAGTGTGGGACTTGATGAAGCACAGACTTTATACTTCTACCTATCAGAACATTAAAAATCTAATTTGTATTTTTTCTGGATTACTAATGATGCAAGACTAAGTTTTTCGATTCGTTTTGAGAAAAATGTCAACTAAAAAGAACTGGTTAATGGAGTTCCCAGGTGGCTCAGTGGTTTAAAGATCCGATGTTGTCACTGCTGTGGTACAGGTTAAGGTGCTATTACTGTTCTGAGTAGTAATTGATCAGAGGACTGATGTGAGCAGAAATCGTGATTTCAACTGCACTTAAACTCAAGTCATTCTGTAAATGTTTAAGGAGATTTTAATAAATTGAACTTTGACTCAGTGACTCAACTGCCTATTAGGGAAAACAAATTTAATCTAGTTTGCTATTTTACTAAAATTGTGTATTTAGAGGACATCAGGACCATCAGTTATTGTTTCCATGACAAATGATGTCTGAGGTTATCTGAATCAAAAAATAATCATTTTTCAGTTATACTTTCTCAGCATTAACACTTATTATGTCCATACCCTTGAGGAAGTTAATTCTCTGATAGGTAAAGCAGATGGGTAAATAAAACTTTGAGGAGTTCTCTTGTGGTGCAGCAGGTTGAGGATCCTCAGTGCAGCAGCTTGGGTCACTGCTGTGGTGCAGGTTTGACCCCTGGCCTGGGAACTTCCAGGTGCCACAAGCATGGCCAAAAAAAGTAAAAAAAAAGATAGGAAGGAAAACCTACTTAAAAAAAAAAAAAAATTCTAGTGTAATTCTTGGAAACTTAGTGTCTGTACTTATTTTTCCTTTTTTTTCTTAATTTTTTTTGTACTATTTAGAAACATTTTTGGATAGCCTGGTGTTTATTTATTTATTTATTTGTCTTCTTAGGGCTGCACCCACGGAATATGGAAGTTCCCAGTCTAGAGGTTGAATCGGAGCTTCAGCTACCAGCCTATGCCATAGCCACAGCAACACGGGATCTGAGCTGCCTCTGCAACCTATTCCACAGCTCACAGCAACTCCGGATCCTTAACCCATTGAGCAAGGCCAGGGATGGAGCCTGTGTTCTCATGGACACTAGTTGGGTTCTTTACTGCTGTGCCACATGGGGACTTCCTGGATCGCCTGGTATTTAAATGTTTCATTGCAAAATGTACATCCAAAGAATATATTTTATTTATGTATATACATATATATATATGGACACACACATGTATACACCAGTATAAAAAATAAAATAATACCTATGTACTTGTCAACCATCTTTAGAAGTGGAAAACCACTGCGGCCTATGAGTCTCATCTTACATCTGTCCTCTAACCCTACCACAGTAATTATTACTTCATACTTTGTCAAACTTAATCTCACAGTATTATATATATATATTTGTTTATAAATCTCTTATGATATAAGTTTTGTCTTGTTTTGACTATGTAAGTATAATATAAATTGAAGCTTTCATTATGTATCTTCTGTGGCTAGCCTTTTGTTTGTTTTACATTATATTAATGTTGCTGAGTAAAATTGTAGTTTGTTCTCACTGCTGCTTAGTATTCCAGTGTATGAATATGCCAAAATAAATTTATCCACTTTTCAGTTGATAGGCTTTTGGGTTTTTTGTAGTTTTTTTGCTTTTAGGAACAGGATGCTATGAACATTCTTATATGTTGTTTCCTAGTACACAGGTACAAGAGTTTCTTTTAGGGTACTTTGGTGTACAATTGCTGGTTCATAGAGGATATGTATGTTCATTTTATCTAGCAATGCAGAACCATTTTTACAAAATGGCTATGTAACTTACACTCTAATTGGCAGTGTGTGAAAATTGCTGTGCATGATATTCTCCCTGTCACTTCTGTGGCTGATGTTTAGATTCTGCCAGTGTGGTGGATCTTTCATTGTAACTGACAGAGTTTTGTTCCTGTGAGCCACTTGTCATGACACTTTCATCCACCAGTCAATACATTAATATTGCTTTATATGCATTTCTGTTTAAGGAGACTTTAATTTCAGAGTTCCCACCATGGCATAATGGGTTAAGAATTCGACTACAATCGCTTGGGTCAGTGCAGAGATGTGGGTTTGATCCTCTGTCTGGTGCAGTGGGTTAAAGCCTGGCATTGGGTTGTAGCTGTGGCTTGGATTCGGCCCCTGGCCTGGAAACTTCTGTATGCTGTGGGTACAGCCACAAAAAAAAAAAAAAAAGAAGAAGAAACTTTGCTTTATATGTATTGTTTATTCATTAGTATTGAACACACAGCCAGTAGCACTGTAACTCTTGCCTGAATGAAGCTTATCTAACACACATATTTTCTCCATAAGACACATAACAGCATTTGCATTTTTGTTTTTGTTTTTTTTTTTTTTTGCTTTTTGTTTTTCTGGCCATCCCCCTTGGCATTTGAAAGTTCCTAGGCTAGGGTATGTCCCCTGAGCCACCAGGGAACTCTGACACCCTTCTTGGCATTTAGAAACACTAGACAGGAGTTCCTGTTGTGGCTCAGCAGGTTTTGAACCCAACTAGTATCCATGAGAATGTGGTTTCGATCTCTGGCCTCACTCAGTGGGTTAAGGATCCGGGATTGTCAGGAACTGTGGTGTAGGTCACAGACGTGGCTCGTATGTGGCATTTCTGTGGCCTATAGTAAAGGCTGACAGCTGCAGCTCTCTGATTCGACTCTTAGCCTGGGAACTTCTAGATGCCCCAGGTGTGGCCCTAAAAAGCAAAAATAAAAAAAATAAAATAAAAGAAACACTAGACAGTGCTTTAGCACTATACTTAGGGACGATTTTAGACAGTGAAACACCAGCAGAAGGCACAAAATATTTTAGAATGTGGCACTAAATAGACTGTGAAAAGGATACTTATTTATAGTATGAGAGCTAAAACAAGAAGGTATGGGGGTCCCTTGTTTAACCTCAGCTGAGAGAGTGTACATCAAATGACTTAAATATTTTGTGGCTCTGTACATGTACAGGAATGACTAAAAGTATTGATTTGATGTTACAAATAAATTTTAGTAAGTACATTTGCAAGTACAGAACCCATGGGTAATGAGCAACAGTACTGTAACTAACAATTCATTTACCATATCTTGAACAGGTCTGAGAATGAGAAAGAAAGGAAAGGAGGACTCTGCAAGATTATGATGAAATTTTAGGTCCTGAGGGCCTTTTTAAAAATAATCTGCTTTGGATATAATGTTATTCTTTTTGGTTAATTGTTTCTTCAGATTTCAGACTGGAAGCAGCTTTGTACATGGGGAGCATAGCTGTGAAAGATAGACATTAACAGCCAAGTTGACAAGGAGGAACACAGAAAAATCTAAGTAAAAATAGAAAAGCAAAAGTATAACCTTTAGGGAGTCTTTAGTGCAAGGATATATAATACTCAATATTTTATTAATCTCTAAGGTAGTGTTCCCATTATACTTTGTACAGTGATGAAAATATCCTATAATCTGTTCTGTATAGTCTGGCAGCTGCTAGCCACAGGTGGCTCTTGAGTACTTGAAATGAGGCTAGTGCAACTAAGGAGTGCAATTTTTAATTTTATTTAATTTTAACTAATTTAGATTAAATAGCCCCAGGTGGCCAGTGTGTATGTATTAGATTGTACAGATCTAAGGCATATCACTGTCATTAGGATATACTGTTTGATGCTCACAGTGCTTGACTCTGTCAGTAAGTTTTAATTCTGGAGTTCCTGTCGTGGCGCAGTGGTTAATGAATCCAACTAGGAACCATGAGTTTGCAGGTTCGGTCCCTGCCCTTGTTCAGTGGGTTAACGGTCCGGCGTTGCTGTGAGCTATGGTGTAGGTTGCAGACGCGGCTCGGATCCCGTGTTGCTGTGGCTCTGGCGTAGGCCGGTGGCTACAGCTCTGATTCGACCCCTAGTCTGGGAACCTCCATATGCTGTGGGAGCGGCCCAAAGAAATAGTAAAAAGACAAAAAAAAAAAAAAACAAAAAAAGAAGTTTTAATTCTGTTTAGTGTATGCAGCTTAAGCAGATAAGGAAGGTAATGGTGGATTTGTTTAGAGGAGGGTGGAAATCAAACTGAAAGCCTCTTAACTACTTCTTTTTTTCCCCTGCAATGAGGAAGGAGTATATCTGTGTGCATGCATGGCTAGCTTTATGGCATGTTTTGAGAATGGCACCCCAGAGTAAATGAACCCTAAATACTTCTCTCTAAAGCTCTTGTTGGGTATGAGTGGGGTAGGGAGAGATACACATGTTTTTCTTGTAATATATACTGAGTATTTTTTCAGGAATTGAAAAATTATCAGGCGTATATATACTTATTAAGTTGTTTGGACCTAACTACTTAATAAATAGAACTGTTGGTATTTCTTTTGACCTTGAATACTGTATTAGTAATCTGTTGCTGATAGCAAATTACCATGAACTTAGCAGTTGAAAACAAACGTTTATTATTTCACCTTGTTACTGAGGATCAGATTTTGGCTCAGGAGGAAAAAAAAAAAAAAAAGAGTACCCATCTACAGGGAGCTGTGGTGTCGGTCACAGATGCGGCTCGGATCCCGTGTGGCTGTGTCTGTGTCGTTGGCCAGTGGCTACGGCTCTGATTGGACCCCTAACCACTCCATATGCTGACAGTGCGGCCCTAGAAAAGACAAAAAGAGACCAAAAAAGAAAAAAAGGTTACTCCTCTTTAAAAAACATATGTTATATTCGGTTTATGTAAAGTATGTATCTGTGTGAGTGTGTGCATAGAGTTAAACTGAATCATCATCAAAATGTTGGTGATAGTTGTATCAGATTTATATTTTCTTATTAATTTTATTCTTATACTTTTATCTCTTCTTTTGAGTCCCATTTTCAATTTGTATTTATAATTTATATAAACAGAAAAAAATTAAAACCATTTTGTTTTCATGGTGATAGGGAGCAAATATTTTGAGACCTAATCAGAAAACATTACTGTTAATTCTGTATGTACTGGTAGGGAGTAAATGTAGCATGAATGAAAACCCCATAAATACTTTAAGATGGTAATTTCACCCTTCTTCCACATCAAATATGTCTCATAGAAGTTACTGATATTGCCGTGGAAAACATGTCTTACAAGGTAACCGAATAATAGGGTTGTTTGAAATGTATAGGAAGGTATAGATGTCTTGATAATTGCTTTAGGAAAAATTAAATCATAATTCTTCTACAATTATAAGTTCCTTCTGAGGTAGATTAAATATAAGTATTGTTTTAGATAATATTCTTTGCTTTTGGGGGCTAGAGAGGGCAGTTAATTTAACTAACAGCAAGTATTCTGCTTTTGTATTTGAGCAGGTCAAAGAAATTTTAGTGATTATTTAATACATTTGGGATGTTTGTGTGTGTGTGTTACAGCTTTTGCAATAATACACTCATGTTATTCTTTCTCTGATGAACCATTACAAGATATTATAGGAATAACAGTTACTTGCAAGTAAGGAAGGAAATAGAAAATATATGCATTTCAATGTAATTTCTGTCTGTGGAACCGTAATAACCAGTTAATTTATGAATTGTCTTTATGATATTTTGCCCAGGTTTGTGAAAAGAACATTGTATGTGAGGAATAATGTATTTTTATTAATGTAATTTATAGACAGTGAAATGCATGAACCTTAAGTTTACGGTATCCATTTTGAAGAAAATTCTCACACTAAGGTAATTCACATATGTTGTCTGAATACAAGGTGAATTGTCTGTCAGAACCTACATCAGTATTGTCTTACATGATACAAAACACTGTAGATGTTATGTGTATTACTAACACTAGACATCAAAAATGGAAAGGTAAAATATGAAAAAGAAGTTCATATTTATTTACAGGTATAACTATTTGTTCAGTGATCATGAAGAAACAGCAATATGATTACTTTATGGTAGCCCAGTATAACTGATATAGTTATACTTCACCGTATCCTACCCTATACACTAATGAATGAGTCATTATAAAATTTTTATGGCTTGCAGTTTTATAGTCATATTTATAATACAGTGTTGGAAACATTGTTAACGTTTTCTTAAAAATCACTTACCTGTGATGATAGGCTGATAGGCAGTGTTTCCAGTTACAGGAGAGAAGGGCGTACTGTAAAAAAGCATTGTTTCAAAGCAGTAAGAAAACTAACACATTACTAATTTTATATAAAATATCACTCACCTTGTGCCCGTGTAAGTGTATCCACTTCAGTACAAGTCTTATACACTATGTTTTACATGATCAATATTTAGGCGATGTCGATGTGACACAAAAATGTCTGATACACTACATTTGCTGTACACATAACTAAATTTTCACACAAAGACACTCTTAGACAACAGGGAAGTTTATTAATTGTACAGCGTGATGATTATTTACTCATCGTTAAGGGGAAGTGGGTCCTTGTAAAGGTCTTTATCCTTGTCATCTTGTGTTGAGGTGGCTGAGGCGGAGGAGGAGGGGTTGGTCTTGCTGTTTCAGGAGTGGAGGAGGTGGAAGGGGAGACAGGAGAGGCAGACACACTTGGTGTAAGCTTAAGTAAATATACATCATAATTCCTGACTTTTTTCCTTTTTCATTTCTCTAAAAATGTTTCTGTACAGTACCATTCTTCTACTGTTTGCTGTAGTTTCCATGCTCGTACCATAGACAGGCCCATGCTGTTAAAAAAAAAAAAAAAAAAAATTAAAAGCAGTCTTGAATAATCAGAACCTTTCGTTCTTCCAGATTGTCTAATGTCAGTTTGTTTTCTGGCACTGCTGCTTTTGCATCTTCTTCCTCATCGTCTGACACAGGTTTGGAGGCACTTACGTCCATCAAGTCATCTTCTGTTAAATCCTCTGGTGTGATGTCTGTCAGCTCTTGAATTTCTCCAAGATCCATAGTTTAAAACCTTTCACTTGCCCCCTCCCTGCACCTTATTTGCCACATCATTGATCTCTTTCATGGTTTCCTTGATTGGCTCTGTCATAAATCCTGTGAAATCATGTATAAAATCTGGATGGTTTTCTCCAGCAGGAATTTATTGTTTCAGGCTTAATGGCTTTCACAGTTTTTCTGTAATAACCATACATCCTCAATAGTGTCATCCTTCCAGACTTCCATGATGTTCTGCCAGGGTTCTCTTCCATAGCATTGAAAGTCCTTCCCATAGTACTGTGTATAATGAGCCTTGAAGATCCTTATGACCCCCCTGATCTAGAGGCTGGTTAGAGACATTGTGTTTGGGGGCAAGTAGATCACTTTGATGCCTGCAGTGTTGTACTCATGGGGTTCTGGGTTGCCAAGGGTGTTGTCCAATATCAAAGGAACTTTTTTTTTTTTTTGCTTTTTAGGGCTGCACATGTGGCATATGGAAGTCCCCAGGCTAGGGGTCTAATTGGAGCTGTAGCTGCTCGCCTACATACACCACAGGCACAGCAACACAGGATCCTTAACCCACTGAGCAAGGCCGAGGATGGAACCAAAGTCCTCATGTATCCAGGTTCATTACCACTGAACCACAACAGGAACTCCTCAAAGGAACTTTAAAAGGCATTCCCTTACTGGCAAAATACTTCCCTCTCTTCAAGGACAAAACATCAATGCAACCAATCCAGAAAATGAGTTCTCCTCCACGCTTTCTTGTTGTACAACCAAAAGACTGGCAGCTTGTGTCTTAAGTCTTCAAGACTTGGGGTTGGTAGTCATACATATAGATAAGGGTAGTCCCAATCATAAACCTGATTGAATTTATAGAAAACGGTAGAATGGAGTTCCTGTTGTGGTGCAAAGGGATTGGTGGTGTCTCCACAGTGGAGGATGCAGGTTTAGTGCCTGGCCTGGCTCAGATCTGATCCCTGGCCTGGGGACTCCATATGCTGCAGGGTGGCAAAAACAAACAAATTTCAGATTTAAAAAAAAAGAAGAAAGAAAACAGAGTTAGCCTATCCCTTCCTGCCTTAAATCCTGGTGCTCATTCCTTAGTAGTAAATGTCGTCTATGGCATTTTTCCCCCCAGAATATGGCACGTTTGTCTGCATTAAAGACCTGCTCAGAGAGATATCCTTTCTCTTCAGTGGTTTTCTTAATGGTGTCTGAGAAATTATGTGCTGCCTCTCGGTCGGCTGAATTGCTGCTTCTCCTGTTATCTTGACATTTTTTAAGCCAAACTTCTTTTTAAAATTATCAAACCATCCTTTGCTGGCATTAAAATTTCCAGCTTTAGAGCCTTCACCTCCCTTTTACTTTAGGTTGTCATGTAATGACTTTGCTTTTTCTCGAATCATTACAGTTTATAGGTATGCCTTTCTTATAGCAACCGTGCACTCACATAAAAGCTGCATTTTTTTAGTACAAGATTAGAAAGTGTTTCACAAAAACTACCAAGTTTTTGTGCCTGCTGGTATAGCTGAAGTGATGGCTTCATGGATTTCTTTTATTACAGTCATCCTTACATGAGATTCATTTTTTCTTGAAATGGCAGGCAGCTGCAGCTGCAGACCCCAATCTATGGTAATATTAAGCAATTCATCTTTTTCTTGTAATGTCATGACTTTTCTCCACTTCTTGGGAGCACTTCCAGCATTACTAGTGGCACTTTATAAAAATGGGTCTCATGGTTTAATTCATGGTTTACAGCAGAGAGATCACTTTCCATGGTAATACACAATTTACTGGAGAGAGAAGCTCACATGGAGATGATTAACATCACGTGGCATTTTAGGGGATGCTCTCAACGTGAGTTCACCACAAGAGCAGCAGGAGGTGGCTGTGAAATTATTACAGTGGTCCATTGTATACTATAGTTAATTTTATACAGGTACGATTTAATACTGCAGCCTTATGTTTGTTTACATTTCTCTGAACCATGAATGTGCTGTGTATAGTCTATAAGGGTGTGTATGTCTAAGTTTTTTTTTTTTTTTTTTTTGGCCTTTGTCTTTTTGTTGTTGTTGTTGTTGTTGCTATTTCTTGGGCCGCTCCCGCGGCATATGGAGGTTCCCAGGCTAGGGGTTGAATCGGAGCTGTAGCCACCGGCCTACGCCAGAGCCACAGCAACGCAGGATCCGAGCCGCGTCTGCAACCTACACCACAGCTCATGGCAACGCCGGATCGTTAACCCACTGAGCAAGGGCAGGGACCGAACCCGCAACCTCATGGTTCCTAGTCGGATTCGTTAACCACTGCGCCACGACGGGAACTCCGTATGTCTAAGTTTTGATAAATTTTAACTTTTTATAGTAGCTTTGTGTCTCTTTTATGGTGTTAAGTGATAAAATAGACTAGTCTCTATATATATTTTGTGCATTCAAGATATACATTATTTTTTCTTTTTAGGTCTGCATCTGCGGTGTATGGAAATTGCCTGGCTAGGGGTCAGATCTGAGCTCCAACTGCCAGCCTACACCACAGCCACAACAACATGGGATCCGAGCCGCGTCTGTGACCTACAAGTGTCTGCAGCCTACACTGCAGCTCATGGCAATGCCAGATCCTTAACCCACGGAGCGAGGCCAGGAATTAAACCTGCATCCTCATGAATACTAGTTGGGCTCATTTCCACTGAGCTGCAACAGGAACTCCCATGATATACATTGAACAATTTTTTTTAAATCTAGGCTTTTTTAAAAATTGTCTGTTTTTCAGGGTTTTTTTTTTTTTTCTCTTCAATTTCTAGGCTTTTTTCAAGTTGTTGGAAATCTGCAAAAAAAATTTCCAAGATACTTATTGAAAAAAAATCACGTATAAGTAGACCTGTGGAGTTTCAAACCCATGTTGTTCAAGGGTCAACTGTATATTACTTTATATGAAATTATCAGACTGCTGATTGCTTCCCAGCCTCACCAACATTTGACATTGACACACATTTTAATTTTAGTGCTTATTGTTGGTATAAAGTGGTTTAATTTATAATTTCCTGATGACTTTTGATATTAAGTACTTTCTACTTGCTTATTGGCTGTTCATTTATCTTTTTTGTGAATTCGTGTACTCATTTTAAAAAGTGGGGTTTGCTTTTTTATTACTGAGTTGTAGAAGTTGTTTATATATGCTCTGGATATAAGGTTTTTTTAAGTAGTATATTGTGAATTTTTCTCCCAGTCTGTGACTTGCTTATTCATGTCTTTAATGCTAACTTTTATTATTTTTAAACAGCTGTTAAGGTATAATTCACATATGATAATCTTCATATTTTTATGTGTAATTTGACACATTTTGACATATGTGGACACTCTCCAAAATACCCCTACTCCTAAAATACTAAGCATATCTGTTACTCCCAAAGTTTTCCATGTCTTCTTTTAATTCCTTCTACTAACCTCTAGACAACCACTGTTCTTTCACTGCAAATGCATTTACATTTTCTAGATTGTATATAAATGGAGAAATACAGTATGCATTTTTTGTCTGACTTATTTTACTCAAAATGTTTGTTTTGAGATTCATCCATGTTGCAGTTTGCACCAATAATTGATTCATTTTTGTTGCTTAACTGAATTCTGTCATATGGACATATCACAGACAGTTTGTGTATCTGTTTATGGCCACTGGATTGTTAGCAAACTTTTCATAGTTACAAATAAAGATGCACTGAAAATTAATATCCAAGTCTTTGTGATTTTAATTTTCACTTTAAAAGTGATTATTGATGTTGACCATCTTTTCATATGCTTGTTTGCCTCCTTAAATGTTCTCTGGTGAAGCATCTCTTCAAAATTTGTCCTTGGAATTCCCTGGTGGCTCAGTGGGTTTAGGATCTGGCTTTGTCACTGCTGTGGCTCAGATCACTGCTGTGGTGTGTGTTTGATCCCTGGCCCAGGAACTTCTGCATGCTGTGGCAGCTCTTCCCCCCAAAAAAATGGTTTGTCCTTTTTAGCATTCGGTTGTTTGTTTTCTTTTTATTGAATTTTGAGATTCTGTGTTTTGTATATAAGTCCTTTATCAGATACATGATTTGGGGATATTTTCCCCCTTCTGTGACTCCCCCGATCCCAGTTTTTCTTGTCCCAATTCTAAGAAGAATCTTCCTTTAGTATGATCCTGGCTATGGATATTTCATAGATGTCCCATATCAGTTTGAGAAAATTTTCTTCTATTTGTAGTTTTCTGAGAGTTTGTAGTCCTGAATGGGTGTTGAATTTTATTGTTGATCCACATCTTAAAACACTTTTATGTTTCTCTACTTCTCTTGGAATGGAATGCAAATTTTTTAATATGGTCACACATTATAGCTCCTTCCAATAAGAGTGCAGTCTAGGAGTTTCCGTCATGGCTCAGTGGTTAACAAATCCAACTAGGAACCATGAGGTTGCAGGCCTTGCTCAGTGGATTAAGGATCCGGTGTTGCCATGAGCTGTAGTGCAAGTCGCAGATGCGGCTAGGATACTGCGTTGCTGTGGTGTAGCCCAGTGGCTGCAACTCCGATTAGATCCCTAGCCTAGGAACCTCCATATGCCACGGGAGCAGCCCCAGAAAAGGCAAAAAGACAAAGAAAAAAAAAAAGAGTGCAGTCTACTCCCCTACCTTGTAAATCTTGGCTGACCTTGTCACTTGCTTTAAGCAACAGGACATTGTATGGAAGTGTTATTGCCACTTCTAAGCAGAGCCTCAAGAGGCCTTGTAGCTTCTTTTCTGTCTTGGAACTCTGACAGCACTTGCTCTGAAGAAAGCCCACCTAGCCTCCTTGAGGATAAAAGTCTACATGGAGAGGCCCAACCGTTCTAGCTAAGTTCAGGTTCTCCACCCCCCACACCAGTTAAGTCCAACACCACAGCAAGCCCACTAGCTGATACAACTATATGAATGAGTCCAGGAGGTATCAGTGGAAGAACTCTTCATTGAACCCACAGTGTCATAAGAAATCATAATTCACTGTTGTTTTAAGACACTGGGGTGATTTATTATACAACCTGAGATGTACTTAGATAAACAGTTTGAACTTTCTAGTGTCATTTCCATGCTACCAGTTTCTTTGTCCGTCCTTTCCATCAGGGTAAATGATACTTCAGCTACCCTCTTGTGCATGTCAGAAACAAAATTGTCATCCTCGATACCTCCTTCTCCCCTCCCTATATCCAGCTATCACTTAATCCCATTCATTTTTTTCTCCAAAATGTATGTCAAAACTGCCTAATCCTCTCCCATCTCCACACCATCTTAGTCCAAGTCTCTTTCATTTCCTCTCTTGTTGGAATTATGTTAACTGTATCCTAACTCATCTGCTAGCTCTTCCTTTCTCTACAAGGCAGACTGTGTGTGTGTGTGTGTGTGTGTGTGTGTGTGTGTGTGTGTGTGTACGCGCGCGCGCGTGCGCATGCACAAGTGTATAATGTTAATTAGATCTTGGTTTTCTGTTGTGCTCAATATATTCCACTGCATTTGTAATGCTTGATATGGTAATTGCTTACCTCTTCAATCTCAACTTATACCTCTCTCTACCTTTCTTGCTAGGCTTCAGACATGCTGGCCTTTTGACAGTTTCTAGACCTCATTTTTCATAAGCCTTTTTGCCTGGCTGGCTCTGTGTAGTAAGTTTATAGTGTCCTCTTCCTGCTGTCCCCCTGCCCCCAGAAAAAAAGTGTGGGCAACCTCAGAATGTAACTACTTGAAATAAAGGTCTTAGCAAATGTGATTAAGATAAGGATCTCACAGTGAGATCATCCTAAATCCAATGACAAGTGTTGTTATTAGACACAGTAGAGGAGAAAACCCAAAAGGACATGTGAAGAAGGAGAAGGTGGGTGAGGAAGAAAGTCATGTGAAGATGGAGGCAGATGTTGGGGTTATGCTGCCACAAGCAAGGAACACCAGGAGCCGCTAGATACTGGTAGAGGCAAAGGACGATTCTCTCTTAGAGACTTCAGAGGGAATATGGTCTTGCTAACGTCTTGACTTCAGACTTCTGGTCTCCGGAACTGTGAGAGAATAAATTTCTGTTGTTTTAAACCACCAAGTTTTTGGTAATATGTTATGATAGCCTGAGTAAACTAATGCACTCTGTCTCATCTTGTAAGTCTCAGTTTCTTGGAAATATTTCTATTGATAGACCTAAAGTTTTCTCCTTTATATTATCTATTTCTTATAAATTTTCAATATTCACATGATTAAAAATAATTTTAAAATTGTGTTTCACATTGAAAGAGATCTCTCTAGGCTGAAATTGCCAACAATTTGAACGTTACGTTTTTTTTCATTATTTACTAAATTCTGTGGCTAAGTTAAGAACTATGTGATACTGTTGGTGGGATTGTAAATTGGTTCAACCACTGTGGAAAACAGTATGGAGATTCCTTAGAAAACTAAAAACAGAACTATGATTTGACCTAGCAATCCCACTCCTGGGCATGTATCCAGAGAAAACCATGTCTCGAAAAGACACATGTACTCCAGTGTTCATTTTAGCACTATTTGCAATAGGCAAGACATGGAAACGGCCTAAATGTCCATCCACAGAGGAGTGGCTCAAGAAGATGTGGTACATATACACAATGGAATATTACTCAGCCATTAAAAGGAACAAAATAACGGCATTTGCAACAACATGGATGGACCTATAAATTATGCTAAGTGAAGCCAGTCAGGCAATGAGACACTAACATCAAATGCTATCACTGACATGTGGAATCTGAAAAAAGCACACAGTGAACTTCTTTGCAGAATGAATACTGACGCACAGACTTTGGAGACAGGTTGGGGGGTGGAGAGATACACTGGGAGTGTGGGATGGAACTCCTGTAAAATTGGATTGTGGTGATCATTGTAAAACTGTAAATGTAATAAATTCATTGAGTAATAAAAAAATAAAAATTAAAAAAAAACCATGTGATAGTTCTTTGGTCCTCAGTGAGCCTACCACCTGCTTTGGTAAAGAGATTGTGATCATTAAGTGTTATTTTAAAACTGTCTGTTAATATCCATATATATGAAAGTTAAAGGTTGATAATGGAGGTTCTAAAATAGTTGTTCTTAAAATAGTTCATTCTTAACAAATTTTTCGGAGTTCCCATCATGGCGCAGTGGTTAACGAATCCGACTAGGAACCATGAGGTTGCGGGTTCAGTCCCTGCGCTTGCTTAGTGGGTTAAACGATCCGGCGTTGCCATGAGCTGTGGTGTAGGTTGCAGACGCGACTCGGATCCCACGTTGCTGTGGCTCTGGCATAGGCCGGTGGCTACAGCTCCTATTCGACCCCTAGCCTGGGAACCTCCATATGCCATGGGAGCAGCCCAAGAAATAGCAAAAAAGACAAAAAAAAAAAAGAAAAAGAAAAAAACCAAATTTTTCTTACAGTTTCTATTACTTAATCTATAGCAGTTATATATCCAAATTAAAAGTGATGGAAACATTTAATTATGGGATAACATTGCTTAATTACACTACTCAGCATTGGTACCCAAGATTTTGAAAAATGGAAGTTATAAAATGTATCAATAATGTGGTTAAACATTAAAATTTTTACCTAAAATGTATTTGTCAGGTCATTGTTTTACTTTCAGATTAGAGAGTTTACATTTTACTAATTTAATTGTAAGTAACAAAAATCTTATTTGGTTATTAATAAAATTTTACATAGACAAGCAAATGCTTTCTGTTGTATTTAGAAGTGTCATATATGGAGTGATGGATAGTGTACAAGACATTGCATAAAGACCTATTTTTACTAATTACAATGCTGTGCCTAACTAGCCAGTTGTCAGGGAAAATTGACTTCTGGACCGAGACTTTAAAGAATGACCAAAGAGAGAAAGGAGAAAAGGATGAGAGGAAGAGGGAGTTAATAAGAAAGAGAAAGAAATGTGAATACTCCTTTGCCTTGCTGTATGGTCTCTTCCCTAATATAAGCTGTATTCTTAAGAGTGTAAACATTATATAAACCTAAAAAATTCTTAATGTGTATTGAATCATATCTGAGAATCCATTGCCAACTCCAGGGTCACAGAGATATATCCCTGTTTACATCTAAAAGAGTTTTATAATTTTAGCTTGCCCCTTTACATCTTATATTTGATGGTAAAGGAGTAATTTTGACTCATTTTGAGTTAACTTGTGTCTATGGTACAAAGTAGGAACACCAACTTCACTCTATTCCCCTTTATCAGAAGTATTACTCATTATTATTGAAGCATGAAGCTGCTCCAACATAGCATTTGAGTTGTTTTCTTTCATTTTATTTTTTTCTGGTCATGCCCATGGAATCTGGGCCAGGGATTGAATCCCTGCCACAGCAGTGGCCCAGGCCACTTTAGTGACAACTCCAGATCCTCAACCCACTGCACTGAACTACAGGAGAACTAACTTCCTGAGTTATTTTCTAAATATTCTTTTTCCCCATGTATTTGATCAGTGGTAGTTTCCTTCTTAATTTTTATAATTGAAAACAGACTGCATAATATAAAATGCATTCTCTAATTAACTGATCCCATTTTATGCTGTGTGTAATAGGAAAACTTGAGTAACATATCTCAGCATATCTATAGTAGGTGTGTATTTTTTTAAAAAACTGGCAGGGGTGATTAGTAAATCTTCATTTTTTTCTAAATTTAGAATTTTATCACTGATTTTAAACATTGAATTTGTTATTGAAGTGGAATTGATGAGAATATGTAATTGTTACTTTTGCATTCTAATTTTGTCTTATTTGGTTATTCATAGTCTGTTACGGCTTTTACTGAATGCCACTCCCTGATCAGAAGTTATCTTACTAGTCCTTTTTTTAACTTTTAAAGTTGTCGAATCATTTGTTTTAAATGGAGGAGGATATAATTTGGTTGTTCCTTTTTGTAGTACTTGATTCTGAAGCTTGAAAGGCCTGCTATAGTACAGAATATCACATTTGGAAAATATGAGAAAACTCATGTCTGCAATTTGAAGAAATTTAAAGTCTTTGGTGGAATGAATGAAGAAAACATGACAGAGCTATTGTCCAGGTGGGTTATGGTTATGGGGAGGAAAAAGTTGTCTTCTGAACAAGCTGGAGTTCCTAGTTTATTCTCTTTGTAGCTAAATCTGCATAGTTAGATTTTTCTTGCAAAGGAGAAAAGAGTATTTCTACTGTTTTATTTCTAGTGCGTTATTTTAATGTCATGACTTGAGTTGGCTTTTGTTTTTTCTTTTCTACCAGATACTAGTTAATATTGTTAACAAAGAAGAAAGAATAAAATTGGGGGTTATTTTTCTACTTATTTATTTTCAAGCATATTTTTGAACTATTAATGACTTCAGAAATACTTTTCAGCAATAATCAAAATCTTTGCTTTAATCTTCGCTATAAAAGTATAGAATCTATCCAAAACGTTATGATTGATTGTCCTAATCCAGAAGTGATATTCTGGGAGTTTAGTATAAATTGGAGACTAAACACAGTGAAAATATGTGATTGCACACGTAGTACAGTGTTGACTGGTTGGAAGGAGCTCAGTAAATTTGTGTTTTGACAACATAGACCACCAGGAATTAAAATGTTAATTTGCCCTCTACATGATGAAAAATGGGGTAGACAATGGAGTGGACAAATAGCCATGCAGTTTTAGAACATATTTGTGATAGAGTGTGTCCCATTAGCACAATACTTTAAGCATTTCATCTAGACTGCATTTGATTTAAATTATGAAAGTATTTGAGAATATAACGCAGCCTGGAGATAAGTGGCTTTCCTATAAATACTTGAGTTATTCCTATTTGTTTAAGTAGAGAGGTGATATTGGTTTATTTTTATAGAGGGTAAAGTGTATGCTATTAAATCAGCAGAGTAAGGTTTTTAAAATTTTGTTGGGCTGTAAGAGGAACATCGGCATTTCAGTCAGAGTTAAATAATTCTTTGACAAATTATAATATTTGGCTATGTTTCAGTTGTAAGGTATGAGTGTGAATTGTTTTTTAATTTTCTTACTGCTTGAATATTTTATAATCAGTTATATGTTAAGGACACTAAGTCTTGTCACATGTTCGTGTACTATAATTGCATTCTTTAATTAACACTGAACATTTTTCATTAGCCCACTTGTAATTAAGAGAATACAGTTATAATGCAATTGATATGAATGTACAGGTTTTGTCCTATATTCTCATGTTTGGCTACTACTTTACATCTTCTTTGTCATATATTTTGAGCATTAGATGAACCTTAAAATCTGATTATGATATTAATTTCTATTTTAGTGTATTTACTAAGCTATAGAATCAGATTTGATAACCTTATCTTTTTTCACAGTGGCTTAAAGAATGATTATAACAAAGAAACATTTACCTTGAAGCATAAAATTGATGAACAGATGTTTCCTTGTCGATTCATTAAAATAGGTAAGGTTTTTAGCATTTTGGAATAGAAGTAAATTCTTTTCTTTTTTTTTTTTTTTTTTTTTTTGTCTTTTGCCATTTGTTGGGCCGCTCCCGCGGCATATGGAGGTTCCCAGGCTAGGGGTCTAATTGGAGCTGTTGACGCCAGCCTACACCAGAACCACAGCAGCGCGGGATCCGAGCCGCGTCTGTGACCTACACCACAGCTCACGGCAACGCCGGATCCTTAACCCACTGAGCAAGGGCAGAGATCGAACCCACAACCTCATGGTTCCTAGTCGGATTCGTTAACCACTGCGCCACGATGGGAACTCCAGAAATAAATTCTTTATGCTATCAGTCACCAAATGACAGCCTGTGGGCCAAATCCTTCAGGTTCCCTGTTTTTTCAAATAAAAATTTATGGGAACAGTGCCATACTGGTTTTTCACATAATGTCTGTGTCTGCTCTTGGACTATAATGAGAAAGTTGAGTAACTGCAAGAAACCACAAAGCCCAAAATGTTTACAGCTTAGCTGATCCCTACTTTATAAATCTGTAACTAAATGACAGTTATTGCAAATGGAACTTTTTAAAAATACTTTCTGATTTCAAAGTTTCTTAGATTTTGCGAGATAAAATGGTTTCCTTTATTATTTAATGGAGGGTATCAGTTGTTCTAAAGTTGTATCATTGTAATACCAAATGCTAATGAGTTCCTTAAGGCAGTATATTATGGTTATTTTCTATTCGCTTTTGTATTTCTTTTTGTGTGTGAAAACATTGGTCAAACACAAAAACTAATAAGTTGCGAAGAATATTTGAAAAATACTACCTGAAGCATGTGTTTATTTAGCAAGTATTTTAGCTTAAAGTATTTGTAATGCTCCCTCATAAGTAGTATTTTTAGAGTTATTTTGTTTTCCTTTAAAATGTGCTATTTAAAAGTTGGGAAAGTTGAGTGCTTATGTCTTTGAATTTCCAACTACATTTCAAACTTTTGAAAATATTATGTTAAAATTGGGATTAAAGATTAAAGTAAATCAGAACCCTTAAAGAATGATAATAAAAGCCAGAATCCAGTGCTTTTATTTGGGAGAAAAATTCCTCTTTTAGAATGAACAGTTCCATAGTCATTGTTTGCCAGTCTGTCAAGAGTCGGACTGTTTATTTCATTTAATCAGTTAGTTCCGTTAGACAGAAAGAGTATCTGAGGTCTTAATAAAGGCTACTTATAAAGGGAAAACTACTTTTAGAATCATTGGGCTGTTCGGTGTGTTACTTTCTTTTATAAATATAGTTTCTTTTTTTTTTTGCTTTTTAGGGTTGCATCCATGGCATATGGAGGTTCCCAGGCTAGGGGTCGAATTGGACTACAGCTGTCGGCCTACACCACAGCTCATGGCAACTCCAGATCCCCAACCCACCAAAGTGAGGCCAGGGATCGATCCCACAGCCTCATGGTTCCTTGTCAGATTCGTATCCGCTGCGCCACAACAGGAACTCCTAGTTTCTGTTCTTATAATAAGTAATTGTAAGTAAAAACTTGTGGTTATTTACTTACTTATGAGAAGAAGCAAAGAATTTACCTATGAAAAAAAGCAAATTTTTAATTTAAACTCTTGGTGGTTTCTTCTTTCGTGCTAATGAGTGATTCTTTCCTCACTATGCAGACCACCCATTTCTTACAGACTTGATAGGTTAAACAGTTTATAATCTTATATTTCAAATGTACAGTGAAAATGTCTTATGTTTTCATATGGTAAATTTAGATTTTACAGCTTTAAAGTACTTATTCAATACCTATAATTGCTTAGTCATGCAAAAGGAAATGTTCTCTCTCTCCTTTCTCTTTTTCAGTTCTTTTTTATTTGCACCTTTTGGGGCACATTTCCTATAGTCATTAGTTTTCTTTGAAGGAAAATATCTATTACTACTGCTTCTATAATTCTTAATCCTCTAGTATTTTTCATTAGAATAAGTATGAATAAAAGTCTCTTGAGGGAAGTTGAATATTTTCTTCCCTTAAAAATTTATAACAAAACAGAGGTCTCTTATGGATCAGTTAGACATTCAGCTGCTTGAAAACAAGAAATTGGACCCCTTTCCAGCCCTTTCTATCAGCCTTCTAATTGTAGGGCATGATGACATTTTTTATGTGACTCTGGTGGGCTAGTTTTATGGTATTCAAGCAAAATGTTAATTAGAGCTTTTCAAATAATTAAAGAACTTATTAACTCATTTGATATTTAGAATTTTAATATTATGTAACTTCATATTTCTTACTTTTCTGTTAAAAAAGATTAATAATGGTCTGCAATGTTTTTGCTTTCTAACGTTTTCCCAACATTCTCTTGAGAAGTTTTTTTTTTTTTTAATAATATGAGGAAAATGTGAAACTAAAAGCCTATATTAGGTTAGTTTTTTTTAGTTTGATTTTTTTTTTTTTTTGATCGTTTCAAATAAACACTTCAGTGATGTGTAGCTTTCTTTTGGTGGTGTGATTCAGCGCAGGTATTTGTTTACCTGGTTGGGATAAATTGTTGGAATTCTTCTTAAAAGAAAAACTGTATTTGAATACTTTAAGTTTCTATCCTACAATTACATGTTTGAAAGCTCTTGCTTTATTTTTAAAAATAAGTTTATTCTTAACACAATTTCTAAATATAGTCAACCTCAGCCTTCAATCATTCATAGTAATGGAAGGGAACAGAAGCAAGGCTTAATTCAATAGCACATAATCTCCATATCATGCACTGACATCTGGACATGATAATTTGCATTTATAATGAATATAGCTTTTTCATTAAATTTGACTTAGACTGAATTTAAGTTTGTTTGCAAATTAACAAGGAAAATAAGCTCTTATTTTTGCTGCATGTCAGGGCTTAGGTTTTAAGATCTGTTCTGGATAATCAGCATAGCTGAACTGACTTTAGGTAAATTTTGCTTACCTTTCTTAGTTATCTTTTGTATAAAATGAGTATGATATTACCTTCTCCATCTAATAATAAAGTTAAGTAGCTTGAGTTCTTTTGTAGTTTGTAGATGAATGGTAGTCTTTTAAATTTTAATTTAAGATCATATGTACGAAGGAAATAATTTTGTTTTGAATGTCTCTTTTTTATATCCTTATTCATAAAGCTTTTTTTCTTTTTTTTTTTTCATGGTTGCACCTGTGGCATATGGAAGTTCCCAGGCTAGGGGTTGAATCCAAGATGCAACTGCAACCTACACTGCCCACAACACCACATCTTTTAACCCACTGTGCCAGACCAGGGATTGAACCTGCACCTCTGCAGTGACCTGAGCCACTGCGGTCAGATTCTTAACACACTGTGCTATAGTGGGAACTCCCATAAAGCTCTTGATGACATGCCTTCTTACATGCAGTATTTTAAGTCCTATAGAAAAAAGTACATGCACAAATATAATTTTAACTGCCATGTTATTTCAGCAGTCATTATTTAGAGGTTCTTAGATTTTTACTGTTTTTGAGTTGTAGGTGCTTTCACATGTGGTATCTCATTTGAATCTTATACTGGAAGATAACAGTTTTTCCTTTTTTTGGTTGAGGAATAAGAGTAGAAGTCAAATTATGTTTCCCAGACCACATAGCTAGTAAGTGATTGATCAGAAGCATAGCATTTAGTATGTGTTTGTATTCCTTATAATAAATATTGATTATGAAGCATCTGTCTAACACTTTGTGAAATGGGTATTAGTATTACTACACTCGCTTTACAGATGAGGAAACTGAAGTTTAGAGGTAGATTAAATGACTGGGCCAAGACCTTACAGGTAGTAGAAGGTAGAGATGGGATACAAACTTAAGTCTGTCGTTTTACAGGTGTTGAGTTCTATTACTAATGTGATATATGTAAGTTTTGTTTCCCCAGGTAGATTGTGAAATCCTAGGGGATGGCAGCTGTCTTCCCTTTCCTCAAATTTCAGAAGCGCCAAGCAAATTGCTTGCCTCATAGAGACATTGTATATATACTTTTTGAGTTTATGGCACAGTAGTTTACAGAGATTAATCAGTGGCTTTAATCATCAAGTGAATTTGATGGAGGAGAAGTTATATCTTTGTTCTCTAACCTTTAACAAATGTATTTAGCCTTTCCTTTAATTATGACTATAGGCAGTAGTAACTCACAGTATTTGTAATACCTGTGACTTGTCACAGATAGAAGTTACAAATTTTTCCCATCACATTATACTGTTGCAAATATTATCATGACTTTGAGATTAGATAATTATTAGACCTGCCACTAGATCGTGTTATCAAATGTGGTAATAAAAAGCACACATTTCTATGTCGTAATTTTATTATTTTATTGCTGTATTTCAATATAATCCGCTTACTCTGTAATCCTCTGTATTTTCCTTTTTGCATTTAAATCTGAGGAATGTTGGTCACAGGATTCACTGAACAGCCAAAAGGGGTTCACCACACAAAAAAAGCCAAAGATCCCATGCTGCAGTGAAGTCTTTGATAGGACTTAGTGTGGAAGTTGAGAGTTGGCCTTAGGAAGAAGCTTGGTTTCAGGTAAGGCCTGTGAGTAGAAGAAAAATTTGGTAAAGAAGAAGAGTTGTTAGTTGGAAGACCAGATTCAAGAGAGCAAGTGAAAGGTTTGAAAGGGAAAACCTCCTCAGTGGGAGATTAGGTCAGATGACTGAAAGCAAAGTGGAATGGGATCCAGATAATTGGTTACAGATGACTGGAAAGATTTGTCTTGATTCATAGCCAAGATAACAGTTGTATCAGGAAATAAGCAAGGTGATATGAAGGCAGAAGAAAGTACTGAGTCTTGGAAGGATTCTGAAGGAGTCCTGGTTTTTGGTAGTTGGGATGATTTGGATTTCTGTGCATTTTTTGGATTCTTGTAGCCTGGATGGATGTGGGAGCTTCACAGACAAGCTTTAGCTTTGGCTGGATTTAGTTTGCATTCTGAATCCTCAGAAGTATTAAAAGTCTAGGATAAGGAGTTCCTTTCGTGATACAGCGGAAATGAATCCGACTAGTAACCATGAGGTTGAGGGTTTGATCCCTGGCCTCGATCAGTGGGTTAAGGATCTGGCCTTGCTGTAAGCTGTGGTGTAGGTTGCAGTCGCAGCTTAGATCTGGTGTTGCTGTGGCTGTGGTGTATGCCGGCAGCCATAGCTCCAGTTGGGCCCCTAGCCTGGGAACCTCCACATGTTGCGGGTGCCGCCCTTAGAAGCAAATAAGTAAATTAATAAATAAAAGTCTGTGATGAATACCATGTCTTGGGGTGGGGACTAGACGGGGGAGGTGCCCTAATAGTGACCCTTCATGAGAGTGTGTGGAAAGGTGATATTTTATTTTATTTTAGGGCTGCACCCGCAGCGTATGAAAGTTCCCAGGCGAGGGGTTGAATCAGAGCTGTAGCTGCTGACCTACACCACAGCCACAGCCACATGAGATCTGAGCCACATCTACAACCTACACCACAGCTCATGGCAACACTGGGTACTCAACCCACTGAGCAAGGGTAGAGATCGAGCCCACATCTTTATGGATCCTAGTTGAGTTCGTTAACCACTGAGCCACAAAAGGAACTCTGAAAGATGACATTTTAAAAGTATACTATTAAGAGGAAAATTAATAGAGTAATAATAGCTGCTAATGATAACTAGTATTTATTGAGCAAGCACTTAAAGCAAATGTGCCAGTTACTGTGCTTTTTGTATTTATCCTATTAATCTTTAGTAGAATAGATGTGCCATTTTAGAGTGATTAATCTTGAATTTTTAAGATCTTCCAGAACCTGATCTTAAAATTACTGGTATCTTCTAAGAGCCGTTTAGCCATCCTGACAAGTTTCCCAAGTGATACTGCCAGAACACGTTGTACATATGTTCCACACAGGTGCTTCATTGTGTTGAGATGTTGACTGCCCCTCCCATTCTAGAATCACAGAAGCCTACAGCCTAGTACATTCGTGTACTAAATATCTTATCTTTTTCTATGCATGCCCTTTTGTGAAAAAGCATGAGAGGCACTGATCCTTCTCATATCTTTATCTTATTATCCCATGGGAAAAACTGGTAGTTGAATCCTAGGATAGAAACTTGACCTTGGAATGGTGTATTGGGGGTTTCTAATCTGTCTATCTATTTATATGAGGTGGGAGCAAAGAAAGTGTGTTTGGAGCTCCAATTCACATTTAGATTTCTGACATATAATGCGGAGTATATCTAATATGCAATATTAGTGTTGTTAATGCCACCAAAAAAATTATTGGTAAAATTTGAAATAGGTGTACATCATTCTCCTCATTCTGTATATATGCCTTCAGTATATTAAAAATTAAATATACTCTTCATTCATCTAAAATATAATTTGTGAGATAACTTCCTAATTAGCCTCCCTCCTACAATTGCTTAGAAGAATTTTAGTAAACAAACGAATATATTACTGACTTGAACAGATACAATACGAAGACTTTATTTCCTCCTAATTTTATTGAACTTGGACCTGGAACTTGAGAATGAATTTCAGATCTCTAAATAACATTATATGTCTAGTTACATTTATAGTCTGTGTTCTTGGGGCCTTGGGTTTAAGATCTGACTTTAATACTACTCAATGGTTATTGCCGTGATGTAGTAGATATACTTTTAAAATGGTACTGCTACATGAAGAAATGAACACCAAAACAGTGATAATAATTTAATATTCTTTGGTGTAAAACTTTTTGTAACTTACATTGTTTGCACATATAAACTGAAGGCCATATTAAACATCCCAGGAGTCCTGCATATATCCTGGTGACTGGTTTTTGCTGCTTCTGTCTTTACTCACATGGTTTCCTTTAGATGACAAAATAGGAAAGCATCTGACCTAATACATCCTTAGTTCTTCATTGAGTCCGATATGCTAGAAAAGAGCAGTGGACATGGAAATCAGTAGAGCTGATATCAGATGTTGTGGATATTGTTTTGATACTTAAAACTTGGTAAGTATTAGTTTCTTAAAGGTAGTTGCATTGCTTAGTCTGAACCATGTCAGTGTTATATTAAAATTGGTTGGCCTGCTTTGTGCTTTGAATCAGTCTTTCATCTATGCATGTTTTTGTAGCATCATTCATTGGTCATTTAGAAAATATGATGCACTGAGTTATGCAGATCTTTCAAGTGTTGAAATATTTCATTGTATATTTTTAAAAATCATACTTTTTATATTACTGCCAACCAGAAAAGTACTGGGGAGTAGATAAGCTCACAATGGTGGATACCAATTTTCCAAAATTCTGATTTTTTCCTCGAAAGCTTGAATTTTATTCTTAGCGACAAATACTGTCATTTGTTACCCTTGAAATGACAGGTAAATATCTAACAAATACCCAAATCTAGAACATCATAGATTGTCAATTTTTCTTTTAAGAAAGAGTGATATCTTACAGGGATGTTTCAATGGCTGTTTCAGCTCATAATTCGGATGTCTAATACAGGATTTTTTCCTTGAGACAGCCATCATGCTTTGCTCTGCAGCAAAAGTGCTTTATGTGTACTTTCCATTGTGTCACATGGAATAGTAATAAGATGTATAGTTAAACAATAGGGATTTATTAAAATTAATTTTTATGCATCCGCAGAGACATTTTTAAATGAACTGTCTTTTTGTTTTTTAAGTGCAGCTGTGTGATGGTGAGGACTCCAATTCAGTTCATGCTATGTTAAGGAATAGTGGAACACTTTCATGCTACTCCTTTTGTGGCACTGCCAAGATGGCAACAGTTTTATTCACCACTGACTTTGTACCATAAGTGCAAATGTCAGTACTGTTTAAAAAAACAGAAGGCTGCCAAGTCCTAGTTTTATTATGAAAAATAGTTTTGACCACATGGGACCTCTTGAAAGGGTTGTGGGGATCCCCAGGAGCCCATGGATTGCAGGTTAAAAACCTCTTCTCTGACCCGTCATTACTGATGGGAAATGTTATCTTCATCCTGCTTTACATTCCTCTGGGTCCTTGAGATATTTGGATATTCTCTTCAGTGATTTGATATCCTTTTCCTTCACTAATAGCAAGCTTATAATTACTTTTTCTTTTTAGTATGTTTATTTTCTTCTTATTTATATTATTTTAGATATTTTGTATTACTGATTTTTTTTTTCAGGTCAGCTTGTCCGGTTACATGTCAAGAAAAAAAAAAGTTGGATATATACCTCTAGGCTTTAAGATTGCATTCCATTTATAATTAATTTGAGGGGAATTAACATGTTTATTACAACATTGAGTTTTCCCATCTAGGAACATATTATATCTTTTCATTTATTCAGTTCTCAAGTAAAATTTTATGTTTTCTTAAGTATATCTTGCATATTTTAAAGTTTGTTCTGAGATATTTTAAGCTTTTTTTGCTATAGGAGATTTTTTTCATTATATTTTCCAGTTTTCTTAGGTATAGGGAGTGTTCATTTTCATGTGTTACCCTACATATAAACTTTAAGTGTTTTTCATTTAAATTGCTTGAATTTTTTAGGTAGGTAAGCTATATCGTCTTCAAGTGATAATATTCTTAATTTGCATTTTTTACCCTTGGGTGAGATCTCCCATATAGTGTTGAATAGTAGAGATATTGGGCTTCTTTGTCTTGTTTTGACTTGAGTGGAAATACTTACTGTTTCTTCATTAGGTTTTCTTTTGAGGTTTTTGATACTTTTAAAAAAGGTCTAGATAAAAGTTTTCTTTTGCCTTCTGTTTCTTATATTTTAAGAGTTTGTTTTTAAAGTAGATTCATTAGTTTGCTCTTAGCATGTATTGAGGTAATCACGTATGTTTTTCTTTTACTTTGTTAATATGGTGAATTACATTAACATTGCTCCTCTTGAACCAACTCTCCATGCCTAGAATGAACTGTTTGGCTACAGTGAAAACCTGGTAGAACTTTTCTGCAACCTTTTTTGTTTTTGTTTTTGCTGCAGCTTTGGCATGTGGATGTTCCTGGGCCAGGGATTGAACCTGCACCACAGTTGCAGCCTGTGGCAGTGCCGGATCCTTAACCTGTGACATCATAAAGGAACTTCCTTTTTGCAACCTTTTTTTAAAAAATGATTTTAAATTTTGAGTATACACTCATAGCCAAGATTGTCCTTAAATCTGTTTTCTTTTGGTTTTGTTTTCAGGGTTATGTTACTTTGATAAGTAATTGACTTTCCAGCTCTCTGTTTAAATTATATAGTAATTATTTGTTTCTTGTGCATTTGGTAAAATTTGCCTGCTAAATCATCTAGCCTTACTCTTTTGGTGGGGATAGATAAATGACCAGTTTGAATTTATCTTCAGTGTTTTTATTATTAAAGTAACCTCATGATGGCATGGATCATATCTTTCTTATTGCTGCTGTGGCTGGAGCACATAATAGTACAGTGCTGGGCATATAGAAAGTATTCAGGAAGTTTGTTGAATGAATCCTGGTAGGTTTGAACAGTGATTTTACTTTGCTAAAGTTTTATTTGAACTATGTTAATTTTCTTTTCTTTCTTTCTTTTTTTTCCCCTCAAAGTTCCACTCTTATCGTGGGGACCCAGCTTTAACTTTAGCATCTGGTATGTTGAACTTAGCGGCATTGATGATCCTGATGTAGTACAACCCTGTCTCAACTGGTACAGCAAGGTAGGACTGTATTTTAAAATCCTGATTTCATGTTTCATATGCCTAAACTAGAGAATTGTGTCAATCTCTTATCTTCATTGAGAATATTGAGACTAGTAATAATAATTATAAAGATTAATCAACATGTATTAAGCATATACATTTTACCAGCTTTTAAGCTTTTAACAACTTATTTACTCATTGCCACTCTATGAGATGGTACAATTATCATCTGTATTTTACAGATGATGATGAAGCACAGAGCCTAAAGCCACACAATTATAAAGTACTCAGGGCAATATGTAAACTCAGGCAGTCTAGCAGTAGAGTCTGCGCTTATAGTATGATGCCCATCTGACCCTGAATTTTGTTTGTAACCTATATTGACAGAAATATTTAAATATGATTTTTGGTGGGGTAGTTTTCATTCTCAGTTACACATTCCTCCACTGTGTTTGTGTTGAGTAAAATAGGACTATTTGCTTTTCCTTTTAAGGCCCTAGAATTTGAAATAGTTTCTATGAATATTATGACTATTCTTATAAGGAGTATAAAAATGATATTTAACAATTTTATCCATAGGTCATTTTATATAGTAGATGCAGCCTGAAAAATGTGATTTTAAATTATTGAGAAATAGTATTTCTGGTCATGACTTTGTGGGTTAAGGACCCAGCATTTTCTCCCCGAGGATGTGAGTTCGATCCTAGCCTTGCTCAGTGGGTTAAAGATTTAGTGTTACTGTAAGCTGTGGCATAGGCCCCAGTTGCTCTGGTATTGCCATGGCTGTGGTGTAGGCCTGCAGCTGGAGCTCTGATTCGACCCCTAGCCTGGGAACTTCCATATGCTGCAGGTGTGGCCATAAAAATAAAATTAAATAAATAAATGAATAAATAATTGAGAAATGGGTGTTTTGGTTTTTTGAATGCCTTTTATGCTCCATCTTTTTTCTGATGTGTATCTGACTCTTTTGGCTCTGTTTTGTTTGGGGGAGCTCTTTTTCTTGTGAAGGGATGATAAAGCTTTAGTTTAATCAGTATTTCTTGATATCTTTATTTGCAGTTAGGGGAAACTGATCTCATAGGAGATTAGGAAGCAAATACAGGTTTTTTAAGGTTTAAGCACATATAGTTCTAAGATTTTTTTAATATAGTATTTCAGCTCTTTCCTGCTAAGCTTAATTAAAGAACTTTTTGATGAATTATTTTTTGACATTTGGTTATATTCAATTTAGAATAGATGCTGACTTTTAGTATTTTCTATATCTTTTATATATTCTTGCGTTAGCTGTAATACTATAGTCTTTCAAGGTAGAGAGTATATATTTTAAGCATTAAAAATCACCTTTATAGTGTTATGCACATAATAAATGCTTAGCTTATGCTTAAAAATCTTCCCAATTCTATTGATTCTTTTACAGAAATAATGATTAAGCTTTTCTGGTACTGGGAAAAAAAATTTTCTCTTTAGCCTCTGATGTGTACATGTGTTTTCTTTACTGTAGAAATCTCTTGATACCATAGGAAGTCGCAAATTTCACCTCTTTTTCCCAACATTGTGGAGAGATTATATTTGAGAACTTAAAATTATTGTTATTCACTTGTCAAGTTCTCTATATTTATTGTGGACCTCTAGAAATTAAATCTTCACCCTCTTTGAATTTCAGTCCTTTTTTTGAAGCACTAAAATTCTATTATTTTGTAAATTCTCTCCTATTTGTATCTGTTTATGGCCTGGGAATTCCCGCTGTGGTGCAGTGGGTTAAGAATCCAGCTGCAGGCGCTCGAGGTGCGGGGTCAGTGCTTGGCCTGGGAACTTCCATATGCCTCAGGTTCGGCCATTAAAAAAAAATTTGTGTACAGACTGATAGAAAATGTAAAATATGGATGTTATTCATACTCCTGAAATCAACATGATAAAAAGATATTACTGTTTAATATTGTTCTAAATAGTTGTAATAAATCTTTATTTAGAGACCAAGCTTAAGAAACGATTAATGTGAAGTTAGTTTGGATATAGAATCATTCTTTTGTTATTTGATAAGAAAAATCTTGGTTAACCTCTAGTGTTTAAGGAAAAGTGTTTTGTTGACCTTTTATTAATAAAAAAAAATCATCCAACTATAAACTGATTAGTGTTTAAGTACTGTATATTTTTCTACCCATAGTAGAGAAAAATACGGGTAAATTATATTCTTGTTTGGTTATTATGTGTTGCTTCTGTATCGTCGATTTCTTTTATTAATTTTTATTTAGGAAAATTGTGGAAATCCTAAGGTTAATTTTTTAGAAATTCTTGAAGTAATTTTTTTTTTTTTCCTTTTTAGGGCCACACCCGCGGCATATGGAGGTTCCCAGGCTAGAGGTCAAATTGGAGCTACAGCTCCCAGCCTACACCACAGTCACAGCAATGCCAGATGCAAGCCACGTCTGCAACCTACATACACCACAGTTCATGGCAACGCTGGATCCTTAACCCACTGGGCAAGGCCACGGATCAATCCGCAACCTCATGATTCCTGGTTGGATTTGTTTCCCCTGCGTCACGTCAGGAACTCCTTGAAGTTATTTTTTTAAAAATTCTTCATTGAGCTTGTTTTTTGGCATTCATTCTTTTGGGAGAGATTTAGTAAATTGAATATATGTCTTTTTTGGGTTGTAGTTATCTAACATTTTTACTTTGTAGCTGTGTAGTAGATGAAGTAGCCCAGGTTTTAAAAAAAAAAAATTATAGGAGCTCCCATCATGGCACAGCAGATACGAATCTGACTAGGAACCATAAGGTTGCAGATTCGATCCCTGGCCTCGCTCAGTGGGTTAAGGATCTGGTGTTGCCGTGACCTGTGGTGTGGGTCACAGACATGGCTCAGATTCTGCATTGCTCTGGCTACTACAGCTCCAATTAGACCCCTAGCCTGGGAACCTCCATATGCCGCGGGTGCAGCCCTAAAACGACAAAAGAAAAGAAAAGAATAAAAAATTATAAAACTTAAATCATCTCCAATGGTTTTGAATCATAAAACCTGTCTGAATTTGAAATATATAACTATTTGATAATATTTGTATTATTATTTGACTTATTACTAAGAACCAAGAACAAAATAGCATAGATATTTATGTATATTATTTAACGGTTTCTATTTTCTCAGTACCAACATTATTATCTGAGTAGTAAAATTCTTGGAAATTACCTTTTTTTTTTTGGTCTTTTTGTCTTTTTAGGGTCGCACCTGTGGCATATGGAGGTTCCCAGGCTTGGGGTCCAGTTAACACTGTAGCTGCTGGCCAACACCACAGCCATAGCCAGAGCAAATGCGGGATCCAAGCCGAGTCTGCGACCTACACCACAGTGCCAGATCTTTAACCCACTGAGTGAGGCCAGGGATTGAACCCACATCCTTGCGGATGTTAGTTGGTTTCACTAGCTGCTAAGCCACAGCAGAGACTCCAAGTTTTTTAAGTAAGCTTTGACAAATAGTTTTTCTGGTTCTTTTCTTGAAGATTCAGGCTGTAGAATTAAGCCTAGTTTCATCTTTTAATATTTTTTATCTTCATGAAATACACACCTGTGTGTATTTGTGTGTGTATATGTGTACCTCTGCATGCATGTGTATCTTTGTCACCTTAATATCTTTCTGCTACATACTTTGTGACCTTTGGAAAATTATCATAATTGACTGAGCTTCAATAGTGAAGATAATAGCGATACTAATGAATGATTAATTAGAATGATGCTTATTTATGCTTAGTATACTTAGTTAATGCTTAGTAAATGCTCATTTTACATTAATGATTGTCACTTATTATTTCCTACCATAATAACCAAATCTCTTCTTATCTTATCTTTTCTTGTGTTCCAGTAGTACCGCGAACAGGAAGCCATTCGCCTTTGCCTAAAACACTTTAGACAACATAACTATACAGAGGCCTTTGAATCACTGCAAAAGAAAACCAAGATTGCACTGGAACATCCCATGTTAACAGATCTGCATGATAAATTGGTATTGAAGGGTGATTTTGATGCTTGTGAAGAATTGATTGAAAAAGCTGTAAATGGTATGTTGTAAACATGTAAACTTAGATTGGTTATTAAGGTGATTTTAAATATATGCAAGAAACAGGTTTTTTTTTTTTTTTACAAAGAGTACAGTTTATGCCAGTTCTTATTAGCTCGTTTCTTTCTTCCCTCTCCCTTTCACCTTGTAAAGATGTTAGCTCCTTGAAATAGGGACTACTTTTAGTAAGACAGGTCTGTAATGTAATAAGACTTGAAAAACAAGAACGAAACATATTTGAACTCACATATTTAAATCTAAGTTATCATCCTGGGAAACCATGCACTTAGAATGCTCACATTGACTAGCACTGAACCATGTTAGAAAAAGGCTTTTCATGTTTCCTTCAGTATCAGTAACCTACTCCTTTACATATTTTTGTTGACAGCAAATTGTCATTTTTTAAAAAACAGTGTGATTTGAGGGTAGGGAGTGCCTGGATAAACCAAAAATTTTTATTGGTTTATAGTTAATAATGAATGAGGATATTTGTATTGGAAACATGGTCTATGTGATATGGATGCTACATAATTGCTGATTTTTCTTGGGGGCCTGTAATCTTGCTTTGAAAGAATGTGAATGCTAGAACATAGTATCTCCCAAGGTAATTATTTTGGAGGATGACGCCAATTGAATATTTAAGGTCTGGTATGTTATGTTATTTCAAATAAGGAACTCTCTTGTTGCTGTATAGAATGACATCCTTTTAAAAAATCTATACTTCCATGGTAACAAAGGACAGAATAGGTGCTTATGGTATAATAAAAATAAATATTTGGTCTTTCTCTCCTTCCTAGCACACAGCTCCTAAAACTCTTGGGATTTGCAGGGTGATAAGAGTATATCTTTTGTGTGCATACAGGACTGGTGGCTGGGGTCCCTAGCTAGTTTCAGATCTCCAGAAAAACCAAACCGTGTGATTAGAGGAATGGAACTTTCACCTCTGAGAAGATGGGAGGGGTCACAGATGGTGTTCAGTCACCTATAAGCAATGTTTTAATCAATCTTGCAACCTCCAAAAAAGCCCTAAAAGAAAGGTTCGGAGAGTTTCCAGTTTGGTGAACACATGGAGAAGCTGGAGAGGGTGGAATGTTTGGAAAGAGGCGTATATATGCGCGTGCACAGGCACACACACCCACACACCCCTTCCTCTACACTTTTCTTCCACTTGGCTGTTCCTGAATTGTATCATTTATACTAAACCAATGATAGTAAGTAAAGTGCTTTCCTGAATTCTCTGATTACTCTAGCAAATTATCAATCCTGAGGGGGGTTGTGGGAGCCCCCCAGATTATAGCTGTTAAGTCAGAAATACCAGTGACTTGGGCCTTGTGATTGGCATCTGAAGTGGGTGTAGTCTTGTGGGACTGAGCCCTTTAACTTGTGAAGTCTGACACTAACTCCTTGTAGATGGTATCAGAATCAAATTGAACTGAATTGTTGGACACCCAGTTGGTGTCAGAGAGTTGGAGAAATGTTTGGTGTAAGGAGAAGACCTACTCGTTTGGAGTCAGCATTGTAGGTGAAAACAGCTTAATGCTCAATATGAACCTTGTGGAATGATACAAAGGCGTATAGAAGTTCTGTTCGTTTTATAGAAAGAAATAAAGAATAATAGACTTTCTCAGTGCTCTCCTTTTGTATATTTTAATCTTATCACTGTCATTCATTATTAGTAGGTACTTATTTATCAGATATTGGTTGACTATCTTACATCTGGAGAAAACAGAACCAGTACTGCCTTCTTTGTGTTATGATAACAAACCTGCCTCTCAGCCTTGTATATTGTTACTGCTTATTGATAATGATACTTGCAAATAAATTATTACCATGTTTGGAATAGAATGTACTTTGGAATATATTGTAGAGCATATATAATAATTATTCTCTTACCAAACCATCAAAATGGCGCTAAAGTATATATGTATACATATATATGCCATTTCTGAGAATGAATTCTGTATTTTTTTAACCTTACAGTAGAGGGCACAAGTAATTTTACGGGGTTTTTGTTTTGTTTTAAATATTTTTGTCTTGTTTTAATATTTTTAGGCAAAACAAACAAAACCCACCAGCAATTTTATATAATTATTAGTCTAAAACATGTTTTGAAACTGTCTCTTTAGCAATATACTCACTTAAGAGAAGCTGTTAAAGTCATGTGCAACTCTGCTACTGTAAAGACTTAATTAACCCTTTTAACTTTAGAAAGGAACTGAGTTTAGGGAAATTGGTAGTAACCATTTGCCAAGTCATATTTTTTGTACTCTCCGTTGGCTTGGAACAGTGTTTAGTTAATAAACATTCCTTCCAAGGTTGTTCAGTTTGCTGTTGACTTCACTGATGATGATTTGTTGGACAAATAAGGAAGTAAACACTGCAGAGTTTTTTGGCTCCTGCTCCATAAAAAACATAGCAAAGAAGGGCAAGAAGTTCCTTTCCTGGTAAATCGGAAAGTCTGGGGAATCAAAAGCATTTTTCAGGTTTCTTATAGTGGAGAAAACAAAAACCACATGTAGTGGTTCAGAAATGGTCTATATTTTAAGAACATGTTGACTATATTCATTTCTCTAATACACTCCTTATTTGTCTAGAAACATCGCTCATTTACATTTAATTTCATTAGAGGTGATTCCTTCACGAATCATTGCTACTTTTCTCTCTGACAATGCCAGGAAAAAAAGGTGGAATCCAGGTGATGATGGGAAAAAGTAATCACCCAGGAACAGGAAATACTTAAAGAAAACCTTCTTTTGCAGTATTTATCTTATGTGCTAATGAAATAAATTTTGCTTTTGTAAGATAAAGGGGGAGAATAAAGTTTAAAGTTTAACTTGAGGTCTTTATCTCCCTCCCTCCTTTCTTCTCTCTTGCCCTCCTTCTTTCTTTTTTCTCTACTTACCCCTAATCCCTACCCTTTATTTCTCCCTTCCCATTCCTTGGTTCATGCAGTAGTTGTTAATTACATGATAGGCCTGTTTCCTTCTTAGAATGTTTTTTATTTATTTTTATTTTTTATTTTTTGGTCTTTTTTGTTGTTGTTGTTGTTGTTGCTATTTCTTGGGCCACTCCCGCGGCATATGAAGGTTCCCAGGCTAGGGGTTGAATCGGAGCTGTAGCCACCAGCCTACGCCAGAGCCACAGCAACGCGGGATCCGAGCCGCGTCTGCAACCTACACCACAGCTCACGGCAACGCCGGATCGTTAACCCACTGAGCAAGGGCAGGGACCGAACCCGCAACCTCATGGTTCCTAGTCGGATTCGTTAACCACTGCGCCACCACGGGAACTCCAGAATGTTTTTTAGATCTCAAATCTTGTTGGAGTTTCCTTTATGACAAGTTTTTTAACTACAAATTCAGTATTAATAGATATTGGGCTATTTATATTTTGTATTTCTTCTTGAATAAACATTGGTTCCTTGTGTCTTTTGAGGAATATGCCCATTTTATTTAAATTGGTGAATTTATTGGCATAAAGTTGTTTATATCCCATTGTCCTTTATGTGATATCATATTCTTGATATTGGTAGTTTTGTCTGTCATTTATTGGTATTCTGCTTAGAGAGCTATCAGTTTTAAGAAAGTTTTAAGTTTTGGTTTCATTTTTTCCTCTTGTCTTTACTCTCTATTTCATTGATTTCTGTCTTTATTATTTCCTTTTACTACATATGTTGGTTTTAATTTGTTCTTTTTTTTTTTTATTGGTTTCTTATTATGAAAGTTGAGGCCATTAATTTGAGGTTCTTCTTTTCTAATGTAGACATTTGGTATTAAGAATATACCCTTAAGCACCGATTTAGTTATATCTCACAAATTTTGCTGTATAGTTTTCATTTTTGGACCCTTGGACAAAGTGGGTATTAGCGGCAGCAACTCTCCCTCCCTCACCACCTGCCCCACCCCTTTGCGCAGTTGAAAATCCACATACAACTTTTGACTCACCCAAAACTTAACTGCTAATAGCCTGCTGTTGCCTGGAAGCCTTACCAATAACATGGTCAATTAACACATATTTTGTATGTAATATGTATTACAGACTGTATTCTGACAGTAAAGTAATCTAGGGTAAAGAAAATGTTGTTAGGAAAGTCATTAAGGTAGAGAAAATACATTTACAGTATGTACTGTGTCGATATTTTAAATTTACATCATCTGTTCACAAGATAAGTTGTGTATCAATAGCTACATCAATATTGCCTTGAAGTTCCTCTCGTGGCTCAGCAGTAACAAACCCGACTAGTATCCGTAAGCACGTGGATTCAATCCCTGGCCCTTCGATCCCTTTCATTGTTAAATATATTTTTAATCTGGGGTTTTTGGAGATTCTATATCGGATTCCAGGATTGCTCTGAGTTTATGTCCTAAGTGGATATTGAACTTTGCCAGTTTTTCTCTACCTTTTGTGATTTTCCTACTCATATGTAAAATCATAATATTTGATTTTCTAATGTTAAACCTCATGTATACTTTTCTATATATTTTTTTGGCATATTTTGGGTTTAGGCAGACTAGTGTTTTGTTAGGATTCTTCCAACTATTTTTGTTAGTAAGAGTGGCCATGTAATTTTTCTTTCTTGTACCTTCCTTTTCAGGTTTGAATAATTATTAGGCAAATTTCACTTAAGGGGTTAAGAAGTTAAGCTTTTCTTCCTTTTTTCTAAATAAATGTGAGATTTGAATTAATCTCTTTCTTAAACACTTGGTCAAGGTAACCATTGAGCTATCTGTGCTTGGGATTTGCTTGGGGGATTATTTTTCCCTTACCAGTTCAACGTCTTTAAACTTTATTGGACTATTCAGAGTCGTTTGGTTGGTTGTAAAGTTTTTTGCTCTATGTTTGATGTTGTCTTCTTTCTCTCTTTAAGATTAATATGCTTTTTATAATAACTTTTGAGGTGGGTGCTTAGCTTATTTTCAGACTTTGTTATTTTCCTATATATGCATATAAGGATATACATTTCCTTCAACTTATTTTTCAGTTTTGAGGGAACATGGGGAGATCATTTGGGATGCAGAGGTGTCACTTTTTCATTTCTTTTTAGATCTTGAAAGGAAAAAAAATTCATTTTGCTTTGTTTTTAAAGGCACCCAAGGCATATGGAGGTTCCCAGGCTAGGAGTGGAATCAGAGCTACAGCTGCCGGCCACAGCTACAGCAACGCCAGACCCGAGCCCCACATCTGCGACCTACACCACAGGTCATAGCAACACTGGATCCTTAACCCATTGAGCGAGGTCAGGGATTGAACCCGCAACCTCATAGTTCTCGGTCGGATTCATTTCCACTGTGCCACGACAGGAACTCCATGAAAGAAAATTCTTGAATACATGGACTGAAAGCATTTATTTTGAAAAAATCTTTATCCAGCTTTAATGTTTGTAGCATTTTTATAAGCCACCTCAAGGATTCAAGCTTATGACTGATTTTGAAAAATTTAACTTGTTCATAAAGTTTCCTTGGCATATCTCTTATGGGTTTGAAATAACTTACTGTTTACCAATAAAACATTATATTAGAAAACATTATATTAATTAACATATTACTCCTTTTCTTTTTGACGTCATGGACGAAGATTCTTAAGTGTGTTATTTCATTGAAAATGGATGCTAAATATAACCTACTCCAGATCTAATCTGGATTGTTTGTTAATAACTCATTTTCCCTGAGAGGCAATAATATGAATTATAATTGATTAAATGAGGGTAATCTATCATGTTTCTCTATAAAGTGCCACATAGTTTTTTTTTTTAAGTCCTTTTTTGTTTGGTGTGATTAGATGGCTTAATGTTATAAAATGATAGAATATCAAGAAGTCAGTTAAATAGAGTTGAACAATAGAGAGATGTGAGAGGGCTGGCATTTGCGTTTCTAACTTTCGTGACTTATGGTAAACCGTGATATCTCTAAAAGAGGTATTTTGTTTTGGTTTGGTTTTTGGTAGAAAAGCTAGCTTTTCAAACTAGCCATGTCTTGTCTGGAACAACTTCCAACCAACAGGAATACTTCTGGTGAGGAAGTGATCTGGAATAGTGGCAAACCAATTTTCCAGAGAAGAAACAATACATTAAAAAGCCACAGGAGCCAGTAGGTTTTTATTTAAGAGCGGAATTACGTTTTTACCTTTAAATTTAAATTATATGTTTCAACAATTTTAGTTGTATCACTCTTTTATTATAATGGATATATTTAATATTGCAGCAGAATCATCTGGTATGGTGTTTTTTGTTTCCCAGAGTCTTGCCTTTTTTGAATAGGTAAAATTTGCCATGTCTTTTATTATAGTGTTTATCTTAGATTGTAATTAAAAAACTGTTTGTTAGTTATATCGATGTTTACATTTACGTGAAATCTATGAAGAGTTGAGAATATTTTGGACTTTGAAACTGGTTTAGAGTCTTTGGGCATGTTATTAATTTCTCTGAACCTTGATTTTTTAATATTTGCAATAATTAATAATGGCCATTGCTTACATTTATTTTAAGGAATAAATGAGTTAATGTGATGTCTTGCACACAGTGGGTATGCAGTAAAAGTCAACTCTTTGTGGTGTCTTGTACACAGTGGGTATGCAATAAAAGTCAACTCTTCTCTCTCTGGTAATTTTTTTAAAATAGTCCCTGCCAGATTTGGTGATACTATATCTAAATAATTTTCTTCAGGTTTTCTTATAGTCTCCAAGGAAAAGTAAGAGATAGCAAAGAGAATTGTCTGTCCTTTAGACTAGTGAAGAGAAAAGGAATTTACTTGAGACAGAGGGAGGGAAATTAAAAAGTTCCCCAATTTTTTTTTCTTTTTTTAGTATTTGCTTGACTACTCTGCAAGATGGTGATTTGTCAGAGTGCCATCATATACTAGGAATAGGCTTTATTAGAAGTAGGAGTTTTATGAACAGTTTGTTTTAGAATAAGGAATTTGGTAACATTAAGATGACTTGGAGGAATTGTCAGTCATGTGGCTAGGAAAGTCCCTCTACACCCTGCCCTTTTTTTCCATTCTAAGCATTTACTGAGCTTCTCTGATGTTATGCTATTAATTATCATTACTTAAGAGAAGATTAATTTTATCTATCTAAAGTCAACGTAATTACTAATATTTTAAATTTGGAGCACTTAATATTTAAAATTTTGTAAATTTCTTCTGTTTGCCTGATTATAAGTCTTTTGTGCACATTTAGCTCTCTTTGTCCTTGTTAAAACAAGCTAATGTCAATGCACAAAGTACTGGTTATTCACGAATGTGTCTAGTGAGGTGTGAAGAAGAGACATTTCAGGGGTAACAAAGTGTGTGAAAATGATTTATATTGATAATATCAATATGTTACAAAGTTCTTCCAAGGTTTAGAAAAGAGTTCCGCATATCTAGTTTTGTGGCCCTTCCTCTGGTAACAATAGTGCTTGATGCAAAAGAATTGGGATAATATAAGTATAAAGAAAAAAATCAAAATCAATCTAATTTTGCCAACTAAAGAAAATCACCTAACTTTTTGATGTGTGTCTGGGTTGCATACTTTTTCATTTGTATGTGTGTGTGTATTTACAAGATGATTTTACAAAAATTATGTAATGTTTGAGACTTTGCTTTTTTAACTTTGAAAATTCCTGACAATATTTTCATAGGACAGTTGTGTTTGATAGAAGAGAAACTGTGAAGGTCTTGATGGATAGTGCATTTGTAAGCTTTTCAGGTTAGCTAAAGAGTGGGGATAGAAGGATTGGTTAAAGAAACAATTAGAGAACTTAATTTTACCTGCAGTGTTCAGAATGACTTTAAAGATCAGGAATGGGGTCCGTTATCTAATTATAATTGTTCCTGTGATCACTGCCTTAGGAGCTCTTAAAAGAATTTCCCCCAGTGGATTGTGATTTCTCTTTCAGAATAGTCACAGAAGACTTAAGGGGAAAGAGGAGATGGAGACTTTTCTAAGATGAACATAAGGTGGAATCAGCCAGACACACACAGTTCGAGTAAATATATTGGTTCTAACAGTGGTGGGATCCTAGTATGCCAGAATTTGGAAGGAACCTCAGGCTCTATCCAACTCTTAAACACCACTTTTACAGATAAGGAATTTACTTATCAAAAGTCATGTAACTAATTAGTATGGGAGACTTAGGTAATATGGCAATTAGTTACTATTTAAAAATGAAATGTCTTACATTTCTGATTTTCTCTATTTTTGCTTTGTATTTTTCAAGTCTACACCTTCCTTATTTCCTTTGGTTTTCTACTCATCTTTTTATAGTCCTCTCTTTTACTCTTTTCTATCTCCTCTTCAGTTAGCTATTATGTAGAATTATTGTTTTAAAATCGTTGTTTATATTGAATAATTTTATCTTCTCTCTTTAAGGTTTTTAAAAAGGTTATTTAACTTTCATGTGCCTTTCTCAAAATGGAATAAAATTTATTACTGTATTTTACTTCTATTATAATTCTAAATTTATGATTAATATTTTTACTGTCAGCTTGTCATTACTGTTGATAGAAGCCCTACCACATTTTATCTGGGGTGGGGGGAGGAAGGATTTCCAATTCTTGTAATGGAAAAAGAGTTTTGGCCAGAGCAGGATGGGGCAAGAGTTGTCAGAAAAACCCATGGGGGTATAGATTATGTGCTAGAAACATTCTCACTAAAATAAGTTGTGAGTCTTACTTGTTCCCCTTACTTTAACAATTAAAATATAACTGCTAATTTATGAGTGCTAATTTAAGAAGGAGAGAACTTTCTTTTTGCAAGAATTTTTAAAGTGCCATAAGCAAAGAAAAAAAGAAACTAGCTAATTTTATAGGGTGGAGATTTTCAGCTAAACCCATCTGAAAAGACTTAAAAGCTAAAAGGTGGGGTTACCATTGCATTTCATAATTGCACATAAAAGAAAGAGATTAGAGAAGTTTCTGTAAGTTACATAGTCTCTGGCAAGTATACAAGTCATAGAGAACACAGTTTTTTTACATATGAATCCTTTGGAGAAGTATTTGCTTTCAGTGACTAATCAAGCAAAAGGGAATCCTGTATTCAGAATGAGATTAGAGTCAAAAGACAGAATTTATAGTAAAACTTACTTCATGAATTATAATCTGTTTGGACTCATGTAAAAGAAAACCCTAGGTTAAAAGTAAGGAAATGTTGGCGTTCCCATTGTGGCTCAGCGGTAATGAACCCTACTAGTATCCATGAGGATGCAGGTTCAATCCCTGGCCTCTCCCGGTGGGTTAAGGATCCAGCATTGCCATGAGCTGTGGTTTAGGTTTCAGACACTGCTCGGATCCTGCATTGCTGTGGCTGTGGGGTAGGCTGGCAGCTGCATCTCTGATTCAACCCTTAGCCTGGGAAATTCCATATGTCGCACATGTTGCCCTAAAAAAACAAAACAAAACAAAACAGTAAGGAAATATTATACCACATAATAAAAGGTAAGGTAGATTTCATGTTAGTTGATTCAGGGATCCAGTTTCTTTATCTCTCTCAGCCCTGTCATTATAGAGTTGATATCATTCTTACACAGATGGGCTATAGAAATTGTGTACATTGCATACAGATATAAAATTTTCCAGAAGAATAAAAATAGGTTTTTCTTCTCTGATGTCTGTTTAGAAATAAGAGGACATTTCCTTGAAGTTCCCCCAGCGATACTCATGTTTAATTAAACTGTCCTTTTTAAGGGGCACAGGATTAGGGCTTGATAATAATTTGGGGTAGAATTGATGTCTGTGGGGAATTTAGTCTCCATGACCATCATAGTATCTAATGTAACAACTGGTTACTATAGCATAACAACTCGTCTTAAGAAGGTTTGGGAGTTCCTGTTGTGGTTCAGTGACTAGTATCCAAGAGGACGCAGGCTTGATCCCTGGCCTCGCTCAGTGGGCTAAGGATTTGGCATTGCTGTGAGCTGTGGTATAGGTTGCGGATGCCGCTCAGATCTGGCATTGCTGTGGCTGTGGCATAGGCCAGCAGCTGCAGCTCCGATTGAGCCCTTAGCCTGGGAACTTCCATATGCCATGGGTGCGGCCCTAAAAAGCAGGAGAAAAAAAAAAAAAAGAATGAGGTTTAGAATTTATTAATGAAGCAGATGCAGGAATTAAGCATAGTGAAATGTGAGTCCCAGCTGCACCACTTAAGAGCTCTGTGGTTTGGGTTAATTCATTAATTTCTCCAAATATATATCTCCATATCTGTAAAATGAAGATGATAATGCCCAATTCATAAGGCTGTTTTAAAAATTAAATCAGATAAGTTAGATAGCACAGATTCTAACATTTACTATTCTATAAATATGTAACTGTTACTAGTACTTTTATCTCTGTGCAGTTTTGTATTCAAAGAAAACTAAAAATTTTCACTTTAAAGGATTAGTTTTGTTTTTTCCTGAAGATACAAGGGCCTAGACCAAAATAGTTAGGAGTTCCCATTTCCATCTGTAGCTTTTTTGTTTAGTAGTACAAAAATGGGGAAAACTTAGTAAGTTTAGTACCAGCTACCACTAAAAAAGCTTGTTTAATTACATGATTGTGTCAACTAATATTTTGCTCTTTGTATTTGAGGTAACATGAAAACTGAAGTGACACAGTTTATGAAAATGTGCTATGTTTTAGTGACATATTAGTAATTTTACTTAGTGTAGGCTTGTACATTTTGGTTTTTTGCCTTAATAAAAAAATGTAAGCTGTTAAGTTGTAATTATCTCTCATTCTTTAATATTTGCAGATGGCTTGTTCAATCAGTATATCAGCCAACAGGAATATAAGCCACGGTGGAGTCAAATCATTCCCAAAAGCACCAAAGGTAAGTCCTAACCTCTAGGTTGTGGGTCCTTTTTTTTTTTTTTTTTAATCCAATTTTATCAGTTTCATGTGTACAGCAAAGTGAATCAGTCATACATATAAATATATCCATTCTTTTTTCCCCTATAGGTTATTACAAACTATTGGTAGATTGTCCTGTACTATATAGTAGGTTCTCATTAATCATCTATTTTATAGAGTAACGTGTTATTCCCCCCTTCTCAATTCTTTTTTTTTTTTTTTTTTTTTTTTTTTTTGTCTTTTTTGTTGTTGTTGTTGTTGTTTCTTGGGCCGCTCCCGCGGCATATGGATGTTCCCAGGCTAGGGGTTGAATCGGAGCTGTAGCCACCGGCCTACGCCAGAGCCACAGCACCGAGGGATCCGAGCCGCGTCTGCAACCCACACCACAGCTCACGGCAACGCCGGATCGTTAACCCACTGAGCAAGGGCAGGGACCGAACCCGCAACCTCATGGTTCCTAGTCGGATTCGTTAACCACTGCGCCACGACGGGAACTCCCCCCTTCTCAATTCTTACCTCCCTCCCAACAGTTTCACCTGTGGTAACCAAAGGATTGGTTTTGAAGTCTGAGTTTGTTTCTGTTTCCTAAGTAAGCTCTTCTGTATCATTTTTATTAGATTCCACATATAGATAATATCATATGGTATTTATCTTTGACTTACTTCACTTAATATGATAATCTCTAGGTCCATCCGTGTTGCTGCAGATGGCATTATTTCATTCTTTTTTATGGTTGAACAGTAGTCTCTTGTATATATGTACCATGCCTTCTTTATCCACTTCTCTGTTGATGGACATTTAGGTTGCTTCTGTTTCTTCTATTATAAGTAATGCTACAATGAACATTGGGGTACATGCATCTTTTCAAATTATGGTTTTCTGCAGATATGTGTCCAGGAGTGGGATTGCTGGATCATACCCTAGTTCTTTTTTTTTTTTTTTTTTTGTCCTTTTTGTCTTTTTAGGGCCACACCCACGGCATGTGGAGGTTCCCAGGCTAGGGGTCTAATCAGAGCTGTTGCCACTGGCCTATGCCACAGCTACAGCTACACCAGATCCAAGCCACATCTTCGACCTACACCACAGCTTACGGCAATGCCAGATCATTATCCTACTGAGCGAGGCCAGGGATCGAACCCACAACTTCATGGTTCCTAGTCAGATTCGTTTTCGATGCACCACGACGGGAACTCCCATACCGCAGTTCTATATTTAGTTTCTTAAGGAACCTTCATACTATTCTCCATGGTGGTTGTACCAATTTACATTCCCACCGTAGGTTGTGGGTGCTTTTGATTTAATGTCCCAGTTTCATTTGTCCCAAGGTCACTCAAGTTTCACAGTACCCTATTAATGAAAATCAAGTGTTTAAAACAAAACAAAAATTCTCAACTAGATGGCAGAGTTAGTTTATTAAAATTTTTCTTTTAAACCTTTTTGCTTTATGGCTATAACAGAAGGTTGGGCATCTTTTACACAAAATACCATCATTAACTGCTTTTTGTAGAATTGTAAATTTATAGCCTATTGTATTGTGATGCCAAGCATTTGTCCCTGAAGAAGCTTAATCTCTGCAAAATTGCTCACTAAAGCTAATAGAGCTTATGAGAAAAGTAGAAATGGGACGTAGCAGTCTAAATCTATGGAACTTTATAACCAGATACTAATAAAAACTAGTGTACTTATCCTAATAAAAATAAATACTAGTAGGCATTTACATTGAGCATCACAATAATTTTGTAGCCTTAAACCTTGGGTCTCATGCTTCTTTCTTTGAGCTGTGGACCCTATAGGACATTTGCTTCTAATAAAGACAATGTCTGTCAAAACTTAAGATCTGATCCAAGATATAGTATTTTCCATTTTTTCAAGTGGGAGAACTTTTTGTCAAAGTACTCTGCCTTGTCAGACGGTTAACATAGTGGAAAGTGCTTGTATTTAAAGGAAGTCAGTTCTGTGGATGTTCAGCTTTTGTCCTATGGTCTTTCGTATATTGTTAAGGCCTTCATTTTAATTGTGAGAAAGCTTTCCCCTGATAATATTAAACATTAGCATACTGAGAAAACTGCTTATGAGCCTCCATAATGGCAGAGTTAAATAAGCATCATTTTCCTATCTTATCACATATGATGTAATTTTCTTCAAAGAAGTGCATGTTGTAGCAAACAAACTGTAGTTGTATATTGAAAACTGCATTAAATAAGTAAAGTGCAAATGTATTGACAATAAATTTATAGTGTTTTCTTAATCTGTTCTTGAAAGTGGCAATACTGACTACTGATTAGAGGGAAGAAAAAAGAAAAAGGACAAAACTTCAAAACTAATGAGCTGCAAATTCTAAACTTAACTATTAAAAAGGAGAAAGAATTTGCAGGAAACTTCTGAATGATTAGTGCTTGAATATAGATTCAGTTTTGCATTTTAGTTACAATAGGATAAGACTGAAATTTCAGTCTTTTTCATAATACCCCTGTGAATTTAGTAAAAAGTTGGGTGTACCGTATTTTACGTAGGAGAAAGCTGATGTAGGGAAAGTAATTAGCTAGAATAATATATTTTAATTAATTGGAGAGTTATAAGAGAACCTCAGGTTTTCTGGTTTACCTCCAAGTCATTAGAATCCTGTAACATCTTGAACCATGAAATGAAGTTACATCTTTATTATATAAGATTTGATATAAAGTAGGATTAGATATAAGGTGAATAATAGCTTTCTCTTTTAAAGTTTTTGATTATATTTAAACCTGCCTGTTAAACTTCGTGATGTAAGAATCAAAAAGAAGCAAATCTTACATTTTGTCAGGCAGTACTCAGATAAACTTGTAGGTAAATTATGTGGGAACTGATTTCTGAAATATTGGTATAAAATTAATACATCATTAATGTAAAATTAGATAGCCTCTTAGTTTTCAGTGGCTAGTTTTATGAACTTTGAAACTGCTCATTATACTAATAAACCATGCCTAGAGTTACAAACATACAATCTAATTCTGTAATTGTTTTCCATCTTCACTCCACTAGTTCAGAGATTTTTGTCTTAACTTTTTTTGTATATCCTGTGTTTTTGCTAATTTATGGCACTGGTCCTGAATGAATTGGAAATAGCTTCCAGTTGCATTAAGAGCCTGAAAACAATTAGCAAAAAGAGATAATTATTATAAACTTAGTTATAAATCATATTTCTTTTATGAGTCTTCTTACTTATTCTTAATATTGAAAGAATAAATGTTTGATATTTTTACTACTCATTACAGACTTGTGATTGAAGTTACTCTGGATTTGTGATTGTTCTGTGTTCCTCCTTTAAAGAAAATATCTCTTCTACTTCAGGTGATGGAGAAGATAACCGACCAGGAATGAGAGGAGGCCATCAGATGGTTATTGATGTTCAAACAGGTAAGGAATACTTGCAATGGAAAGCAAATTCTTTAAAATAGTATACATCATTAAATGCCAGATAGTCATGAATACACTTCTTTCCATTAACAAAGGTTAAATGTCATAGGCTATAACCAAGTAGCAAAGAAAATAGGCATCAGCCATAGGTATAACATAAATGAGGCAATAGTCCATGAGAAAGGGGAGGCTACTGCACAAATGAAATTAGATAACCTAAAAGAAATGTAATGCACAGCCCCTTACAGCTGTGTGTGTCTGTGTGTGTGTGTGTGCGTGCACGTGCATGTGTGCATGTTTGTAGTTTTATATGTATTTGATTTTCATAGAAAATCAAATTTTCTTCATTTTTAGTGCATTTATATTTTAATGCCATGATGTGGGAATTGTTACAATGAAAGAATTAACATATATTTTTAGAAAGAGAGAATATAAAATTAGATAGTTTTAAGTGTTGGTAGATCTATTAATTGCTAAACACTGTTCACAAGCCTACCTTTTAAATTTTATTCTCTGACTCAATACTGAAAATTTTCCTTAGGTTTCTATAGCCTAGAACAGCTTAAATATCATTATATTTAGAGATTAATGCTATAGCTTTAGTAGGTTTCAAATTACTGTCTTGAAAAGCAAATAATACCAAGAATTTTGTATAATTTTATTATTTGGTTTTAGAAAGCTTTACCACATAGAATGCTAGGATCCACCCAAGTAATATTTTACTTTTTCCAAGTATAATAAAAACTATATTATATTACTGTGTTATGCTCATGATAGTGCTTCAGGAATAGTCATTTTGACATGTTATAAAATAATTAGTAAAAGTTATTGTAGTGTACATAGTGATCTTCTAGGCATTAATGTATTTTCACAAATGTTTTGTGGGCAACAAGAGAGATTATAATATTTTATTTAAAATTAACTGCTAAATTTGTATAGTAACCTGTGAGCTTGTTTAGCAATATTATTAGGGTCTCTGAAAACAGTTCATTTTGAGGCATAGGAATTTGCTTTCCTAAACTTGACCCTGCCTCTCAAACCACTTCCCACAGAAATAGGCTTGACTCAACTGAGTCTTAAAAGCATCTTTTTTTCTTTTATTTTTTAATGATTTTTATTTTTTCCATTATAGTTGATTTATAGTGTTCTGTCAATTTCTGCTGTACAGCAAAGTGACCCGGTCATACACATATATATGTTCTTTTTGCTTACATTATCCTCCATCATATTTCATCTCAAGTGACTAGATATAGTTCCCTGTGCTATACAGCAAGACCTCATTGCTTATCCACTCCAAATGCAATAGTTTGCATTACTAACCCCACACTCCCAGTTTATCCCACTCCCTCCCCCTTCCCCTTGGCAACCACAAGTCTGTTCTCCAAGTCCATGAGTTTCTTTTCTGTGGAAAGGTTCATTTGTGCCCTATATTAGATTCCAGATATAAGTGATATCATATGGTATTTGTCTTTCTCTTTCTGACTGACTTCACTTAGTATGAGAGTCTCTAGTTCCATCCATGTTGCTGCAAATGGCTTATTTTGTGTTTTTTTTAATGGTTGAGTAGTATTCCATTGTGTATATATACCACATCTTCTTAATCCATTCATTTATTGATGGACATTTAGTTTGTTTCCATGTCTTGGCTGTTGTGAATAGTGCTACAATGAACATACAGGTGCATTTACCTTTTTCAATAAAAAGCATCCTTTTTCCACCTGAGAATTCAATAAATACCCATATGCTTATTTCTCAGCAAGATCTATATACAAATTGGTATTTTTAATCCAAAAGAGTTAAATACTGTGTGAAAAATTGTTTAGGTTGTCTGCAGTAGCTTTTCTCCTCTTTTGAACATAAAATGAGATTTATAATGCCATTCTTTTTTTCTCAGTCATAATGAAAATATTATTGAATCCTTTTTTAAAATTTGCTAATACTAAATAAAAAACATTTGTTTGAAAAGCTACTTTAATTTTCTAGACAAAATGCTATTTTTCTTAAATGTGAAAGTAATATGGTTTATATTACCATTTAAAGTTCCCTTTATTAGGGAACAGAAGGGATTTTCATAGGGCTTATTTACTGTGTTGTTTATTATGGGATATGTACATGTGTAAGAGAAAATTTTTCTTTTTTTGGAATCCCTGATATTTGAAAATGGAAAATAAAAAGATTCAAATGATAGGCAAATGTCCTGACATAACTTAAGATGAACAGAGTCATTGAGGATTGAAAGTTAACTGTATGTGAATGTTGAGGTTGAAAGAGTTTAAATTCAAATGATCCCCTGTATGAGTAGTAGAGATGGTGTGTAAAACTATTGGCGTGGGATTCTTCCTTTTGAGAAGTGGCGTGGGATTCTTCCTTTTGAGAACTGGTTTGGGATCCAGATTGAGGTAGAGGAAGAATGCAGCTTTTGAGGATTCAGGTGTCTGGAAGCAGAGAGACACGGAAGGAAAGATGCCCCAGGACGCAACCGTTTAAATCAGAAAAAGCTTTGAACTTTCATAAAGCTCTAGAATTGTGGTTTAGGTTAAGTTAAACATGTGTCTGGTTGTGAGAACAGATAATCCAGGAATCTGCTATATCAAGAGAAAACAAAAGGAATTTTTAAAATGCCATTCAGAAGTTTAGTAATTTTCACATCCAGCATTCCCAGTCTTTTGTTTCAGATAACCATTGTGTTTTCCTTTCTGTCACCATGCTCCATCCTTTTGGTATTTCCTGGTATTCTTTGATGAGACTTCATAAATGGGCAGCCTTTAAGGAGGCCCACGATACTCTTGAAATGGTATGTAATAGTTTGTCTGTCCACCTTTGTGGAATTTATGAGAAAATTCATTACCTATATATTTTTAAAGAGTTAAATATCTCTATCAAGTTCTGACATTCCATGATAAGTAAATACTGCTGTTATGCATATAAAGTTTCAAATGTAATTCCTTGCTCTGCTTAAATGGGATTCGTTGTTGAAAAAATAGTGTTACAGAGTAAATGGTTGCCCGCTTTTCCAGATTATTTGTTGCTAGATCTGAGGTGGCTGAGGAAGAAGTTAGTAGGCAGTGAAGTCAGAGAGGTAGTGAGGAACCATTGTGTTGACTTATTTTCTAAGTACTTTAGCCTTATTCTTACTGAGACAATGGAAGAAAGACATTGTTAGATTTTGAGAAATGCTGTGAACTGACTTTGCATTTTAACAAAATAAATTATATGAAGTGCAGAAGCAGAGATACCTTTTAGGAAGCAAGTGCTTATCAGAGAAGTGATGATAGCATTGGTTTTTACTAGAATGGTGGTCAAAGTTTTGAGACTTGGTCAGATATTGGATGTGTTTTGAAGATGTCATATACACCTGACAGGATTTACTGATAAATTGGATATGAGGTGTGAGAGAAAGGAGTAGAGATGACTCAGGGTTTTGACATGAGCAGTTGGAAAAAATAGAATAGCCATTCCCTACCTAAAATGGGTGAAACAGGGGATTAAGTATGGTGGGTTGTTTAGCAGCTTGATTTTAGACAGATTATGTTTGAGATGCCACATAGGCAACCAAGTAGATATTTGAAGTAAGTGGTTAGATATATTAATTTGGCGTTCAGGGGACAGGTCCAGGCAGAACAGTCTTTTCCCTCTCTGTATTCATATAGCACTTTGTTTATTCTCTTATTTTTACTCCAGTGATTTCCGATTGTGTTAGAGCTGTGTGGGTAGGTGTTGTGTTTCCCATTCCTCTCTATTCAGCCTTCTCCTCTCTACCTCCCATCCCCAGTAGTCTTACTGAGGAGGGGAAAGACAAGGATCTTGCATCATTTTTATGGCCCCAGAACCTGGCTTGGAGTAGGTATGAACTAAATATTCACTGAATTAAATTGAAATTTTAAAATCCATTTTTCCTTTGAGTGGAAAGAAATATTTACTTGGAAACTGCACTCCGATACTGCTTTAAACCTTGATGAATGGATCATATTGTGATATTTTTCCGAGATGAATTTATGTTATTGGTTATATTTCAGTATATTTAAATTTTCCGATGATTCTTCTTGTTCTTTTCTAGTATATAGACTATATTTCCTTAAAGCTGTAGTTTTTATTACCTTGGGGGTCTAGGTAAAGAAATTAAATGTTACGTAGACTGCTTTTTTAGGGGAACATTTGGTGCTTTTTGATTTTATTTTGGGTATAAGAGCAGAATCTAGGATATCTTTGGAATGTTTTTTTCTAGAAATTCTTCTATTTCTATTATAAAATAATTAATAGCATAATTTACCAAAATGGTTTCATATACTTTATTTCATCGTTTATGCACCAGAGCCTTCCTGTAACTCCTACCATTAGGTTGATTTTAATCATATTCAGAGGTACAATTCTCACTAAGTCTTTGAAAGAACCTTTTCTAGTCCAGCCTTATTGATGTAACAATCAAACATAGTGGTTAGAAGTTGAGTGGTCTGGTCGTGTAGTCTGGAAAGGAAGTGTATGCATGTATTAGACATACCTGGATTTGAATTCTGACTTTACCACTGACTTTTTGTTTGATCTTGAATGAGTTATAATGATAAAAATAGGAATAATAAAGTTGTAAGAGTTGAACGAGGGAGTTCCCGTCGTGGCGCAGTGGTTAACGAATCCGACTAGGAACCATGAGGTTGCGGGTTCGATCCCTGGCCTTGCTCAGTGGGTTAAGGATCTGGCGTTGCCGTGAGCTGTGGTGTAGGTCAAAGATGCGGCTCGGATCCCGCGTTGCTGTGGCTCTGGCGTAGGCTGGTGGCTACAGCTCCGATTCGACCCCTAGCCTGGGAACCTCCATATGCCACGGGAGTGGCCCTAGAAAAGGCAAAAAGACAAAAAAAAAAAAAGAGTTGAATGAAATAATGTCTTTTACGTATAAATTATATGTTATTTATATATTTCCACATGCAGGGGTTTTTTTGTTTGTTTGTTTTTTTCTGTCTTTTTAGGGCTGCACCTGTGGCGTATGGAAGTTCCCAGGCTAGGGGTTGAATTAGAGCTGTAGCTGCTGGCCTGTGCCACAGCAACACAGGATCCGAGCCATTGTCTGTGACCTACACCACAGCTCATGGCAACACCAGATCCTTAATCCATTGAATGAGCCAGGGACTGAAACTGCATCCTTATGGATACCAGTCAGGTTCGTTACCGCTGAGCCACAACGAGAGCTCCTATTTGCAATATGTTAATCTACAAATATATACTGACAGGGTTCATTTTTATCCTGAATATGAATTTGTGTTTTTTAAACTTTTTAAAAATTTTTCATTTGTTTTTCTCTTGGTGTCTATAGTAAACTAGGAATTAAGCTAACTTCTTTCACAAGCTAGTAACTCTTCTCCTGCCTTTTCTTTTTGACAAGTGAATGTTATCTAACATTAGGCTCACACTGTGTCTTTGTATACTATATGCAGTCCATACTATTTCAATATGGGAAAATGTATTAAATTATGAAAATAGTGTGCCATCTTGTGGAGGATTATGCTAAAAATCAGAGTAGGAGGAGAGATAACTGCAGTTGGGCTCATAAAATAAAAAACCTGCTTCTTTGTGCAAAATCGTGTGAAGACAGTGATGATTTCTACCTTGTTTTTAGTGTGTATAAAATGTATAGGTTAGTTCTATTAGGAGTAAGTAGTTATAGGCTTTATTTAGTACTGATACCCCCCAAAAAAGATCTATACAAAGCATATGGTTGAATTTTAGTTTATGTGGCCTAAGTAATGACTGATAGATTCATTCATTCAGTCAGTCAGTCTCTTAGAATGAAATTGGCTTGACAACTTCAACATAGGCTATTATTGGTCAGTTTACTTCCAGTCCTTCTCTTTCCGGGCTCCTCCTATTCACTCAGGCCTGTGTGTTGCAAGTTTAGATCTGACTATGTTAACATCTCTGCTTAAGATCTTCTGTTGCTACTACACTGTGGAGTCAAGTTCAAAGTCTATATTATCATTTTAACTCATTCCATGATCTGGCCACTACCTATCTTTTTGACTTATCTCCAGTTCACTACCTTTTTTTGTTCTTTTAAAATGGACACTGTGTTTATTCATCACTTAGTTTTCTCCTCTGTGCATGCATTATTTACTTCTCATGGTAGGTGTGCCATTTTAGAGCTAAGGAAACCAACAATTAAGGAATTTGGTGGTGGTCACACAGCTGTGGTGATAGAGTGGTAATTCCATCCAAGATCTGCCTCATGTTAGAGTCTGTGTATTTTGTTTGCTTTGTTTTTTGCTTTTTGGGGGCCACATCCATGGCATATAGAAGTTCCCAGACTAGGGTTCGAATCAGAGCTGCAGCTGCTGGCCTACGCCGCAGCAATACTGGATTTTAGCCGTGTCTGTAGCCTACATCACAGCTCATAGCAACGCTGGATCCTTAAGCCACTGAGCAAAGCCAGGGATCAAACCCACATCCTCATGGATACTAATCAGGTTCGTTAACACTCAGCCACAGTGGGAACTCCTAGAGTCTGTGTCTTTTAAGACACTTTATGTGTTTTTCTGTCTCTGTACTTTGTTTTACTTCTTTATTCTGCTTGAAAAGTCCTCTTCTCTGTCCTTCATTCTACCAACAAAGCCACCTTCTGATCATAGATCAGATCACTGTCACCATGAAGTTTTCCTGAGTCCCCTCCATCTGGTGTATTCTCTTCCTTTATTTGAACCCCCATGGTGCTTTTTACCTTTTAACTTTCTTATGTCACTTAGTCTACACTGCATTATGGTGATTTATATACTTGTTTTATATGCTTGACTAGATTGTAAGTTCCTAGAGGATAGAGGCTGTGTCTGTTTTAATTCTCTAAAATGCCTTGCCAGTTCAGATTGATACTCAAAAAATACCGACTGAACATTCCTATGAATTTGGAAGAAATAGGTAGCCTCTGTAGCCTGTGCTCCTTTACGAAAAAACCACAGAGAAAGGGCTGCTGCTTGAGGAGGATTGTACTGCCCCAGGGATGTACATTAATTGTTATATAACCTGTAAGCATGAGAGTGGACATCCAGTAAACCAAACTACTGCCCTGTTGCAAATAATAGCATTTTCCTTTTTCGTTCTTAATTCTCAGTACAGTTCTGTATGATTATTTCTGTAATCTTTAAAGGTTTTTTATATCCCTACTTTTGCTGGGTTTGTTTCTAAATAATTTTTCATCTCTGAGTGATTTAACTTAAATAACTAGATGATTTAATTAAATTTTGTTATGCATTCATTCAGGTATGTCGGAAGGTCCTGTTTCCATCTGATGCATTCAGTTTTACTATTAAACTTAAACTGGGACCACAAAGCATTCATGAACAAGAATGACATCTTGGATTAATTCCATTGGGATGCTTGCTCTGTGCCAGATTTTATTTTGCTCAGCTATCAATGAGGCTGTTGTGGAAATGTGGGTTTTCTTTGCTGTGAGAATTTATGTGTACAAAGAGACCTGCTTTTCAGAGAGAACATTGAGAACCCAGAGCCCAAGAGGAAGGGTTATTAAAGTTAATGAACCAGGGTAACCTTATCCAGAGGGTGCCCAGAAACACTATAAAACAGAAGGTCAATTGCAATTGCTATTTTAGTTATATACCCCGTCCCTTTCCAGGCTTCAGGATTTAACGAGGTTAATTGCCTTTATAGTGAAGCCTTGGCAAATAATTTTTAAGCCAGATGAAAATTCTTTAATTTTTTTCTTGTAAAATTACCATATGCCATTTGGGAAACAGAATGTTACTTAACTAATGATAACGGATTGTTTTATACCTCTGAGATGTGGCAGTTTTTTAATAGTTTAAAATAATTTCTGTTATTTCACATTTGTACAGAGCAAAAAGTGTTCTAGGTACTGAGTTAGACATGGAACAGATACAGTAATCCTGTTTTATTGCATCTTTGGTACTTAGTAACTACAAAGCTTTGGGGGTTTGTTTTTTTTGGGGGGGTGCATGTTCTAAAGTTGGAATGCTGTTCACGCTTGTCAGCCTTCAGAATGTTTTCCAGTAACTTACATCTGAAGAACTTCACCACAAACTGAGAGTTTTGTAAATGAAAAAACCAAGACCCATTACCCAGTCAGCACTAGAACTCAGTCCTGTTCCAGTGGTCTCTTATCCAGAAGCATTATTTTGATTTCCTCTAGGTTCTTTCACTTAGCAAATTCACTTAGAGTTTGAAATTATATAAAAATATGACAAAGATCTCTTAGAAGAAAGCTCTATGAATGGCAAGAATTTTCTTAAATGATGCTACAGTATTTCCAGGTGCACTGTGCATCATAACTATTCGGGATGGGATGTAATTTGGATGACAGTCTCCGTGTGTATAGGCCTAGGGCATGTCAATTACATAGTAGATGGCTTTGTAGTTTTCATGTAATGTGTTATTTAACTTAAAAAATTTGGTGGGCATGTGTAACTAGCAGACATAAGATATTTTCAAAAGGGAAATATTTAAAGAAAGAAAGGCGCTGTTATTCTGTAAAGAGAGGTGGTTGATACACAGTGTTTTGTCTTAGAAATTTTCACTAGTCACTGAGCAAGAAATAAGTTTTGTCACAGTGATAAAGTCCATGGATATAATAGACATCTCAGACTTAAGGAGAAACCAAATTCTCAGGATACCTAGAATGACTTGAAGGTCAATTTCTGAGGAGTTAAACCTACCACAGTATATTTGGAAAACTTTCCACCAGTTTCCAAGGAAATACCAAGTCTGTGCTTTATTCTTAAGGTACCTAACTGTAACTCATAGCCGTTTTAACCATTGTTTTTGGTATTGTAATAGAAAACAGACTTAGTGTGGAACTTTTTCAGAAATAGCTAGATGTATTTATATTTTGCACTGTATATTCCCCCTTAATTTTTAAAAACAATCTGAAGCTCCATTGTTTTGAAGCTGGTGAATGTAAACTTTTCATGGCTTAATGGAATCTCCTAAACTGGCTGCACATCAAGTTTCCTTCAAAGTATTGACTTTTTTTTAACCCACTGAAGATCTTTGGAGTCAGAATCTTAGGGGATGCCTCTTAGTTATATTTATATTTATAAATCTATCAAACTCCTGGTTCTGCCACAGACTTTCTATGTGCTCATGGTTAGGAAATACTGATATTTATTTTGGAATGTTACCAGTTTAAAAACCTCATGTTTAAGTATACTTAGATATACCTTCCTAAATGATCTTAGAAGCAATTGGCTAGATCTGGGTGCCTGTACTTAAATTTGTCCTTAGGTTTATTTTTTACACATATTTTTCTAATTTTCATAGAGACCGTTTATTTGTTTGGTGGCTGGGATGGAACACAAGATCTTGCTGACTTCTGGGCATACAGTGTGAAGGAGAACCAGTGGACATGTATCTCTAGAGACACTGAGAAAGAGGCAAGTTCTCAGACTTTTCATCCATCTGTATTACGATAGGGGTGTGGGCATACACTTCTTTTTTGGATGATTTGTATTCTTTTCTAATGTCTGTCAGCAGTGTAGCAGATGAATTTGTGATGAACTAGTTTTGCTTAAGTAGTCTTGCATTTCAGCATCTATACCTGGTTCTTCAACTACTGGTACCTGAACAAATCTATTTTATGGAGATAAATAGAAATGGGTATCTAATATAATTTAGTTTTTAACCACTTTAGTTAAAATGTAACTGTGTAACTATCTTTTTTCTCATGTCCCTGTCACCTTTACTCTTATTATGTTGTCAGCCGCAAGGGAAGTCCCCTTTACTCTTTATTTTGAACATTATCTTATTTTTATTTCCTCTGGAAAAAAATGTACTTTAGATTTCTTCACTACCTCACTATTTTGGCTTCTCACTATTTGATTGTATTGTCAGTTTTCACAGATGATATATATTTAAACTAAAATTGTATGTATGTATTCATGTATGAGTGAATAGAATGGCTTGAATTTCTGGCTTTAAACTAAATAAGTACATAATTGTACACTGATATAAACCACATATTCATATATTATTTTTTCAAATCTTCGTAGAATTTTTAATGTACTCTTCAATCTAAGCACTTTGGAATTACAAGGTGAAAAATAAACTGTAACAAATTTTAGTAGCTGCAGATGAAAAGGGGAGAAAAAGACCTAATTCAAAACCACTGATTTTAATCTAGGAAGGCCATTTTTTTTAAAATCTGTTTTTATGCCTTTAATCTTAGAAAATTGAACTCTTGGTTACTTGGTGTGTTCCATTGTTAATCATTTGGATAGTTTTTATCTTTTCAAAGAGATCTTAAAATTCTGCTTTCTAGTTATTATCCCTGTAAAATGGCCTTTGCCTTTCAGCATTAAAGTACCATTTTCTAAAATGATTATTTCTGTCCTCAACAAAAAATAAAGACAGATCTTAAAAGAATACCTATCTTACTTTTCTTAAACTATTTTAGATGTAGGTTGATTGTATCTGTAATTATTCTCGCAAGAAGCTTGAGATTCATGCTGAAATCCTCCCTCTTCTTCATTGGATAAATCTAATTAGTGCCTCAGTTCCATCAATTCTAGCACGCAACCTTACATATCAGATGTCTCTTCTCTATTCCTTTTGGCACTAATTCCAACTTTATAGTTTCTTTCTTAAACTTTTTGCCTCCATTATTGATCTCAAGATCTATTCTCCATTCATTAGCACAGTCTTCTAAGAAAACATTTGGCCATTTTAAGTGACGCCTCTGCTTAAACCACATGGTTAGCTTCAGTCCCTATTTCAGTTAGCTGTGCATTCTATAGTACATTATAAGCATACACAAAACTTTAGTGACGTATAGTAATAGGCATTTACTTTGTTCATAAGTCTATAAATGGACTGGGTGATTTTTGGTTTTGGCTGGGTTCACTCATCTGTTGGGAGTCAGCTGGTACTACTAAGCTCTGTTTTACCTAGTCACTCACCTTCCTGTTGGCTCGCTGAATTTTGTTCTTATGCACTGGTAGTATTGCAAGGGGGATGAAGCAGGCATATGTGCTTCATTAAATTTGTTATTCTCTTTTCCCAAAAGAAGTCATATGACCAAATCCACGGTTATTGGTTGGTGGGCAGCACTGTCAAAGGGCATAGATGCTGGGAAGTGTGAGTAATCACAACAATAAAGAAGTTTATCTACCTTAGTTCCTTTTGCTTAGAGTAAAAACTTCAAGTTTTTCGTCATGATTTGATCCCCATCTACTTTTCTAGACTCATTTTTTTGGCTTTAGGTGCTATCCTTACTTCTAGTTGCTAAAATTTATTCAACATTCTCGTCTGTGTCCTTTGGAATGGTGTCTTGCCTGTTTGGAATTAACAGAGGCTCCTCATCACATGTATCCAGCTTTTACCTAGTAAATGCCTACTTACTCTTTAAAACTCTGTGAAGATTTCACTTCCTCTGGAACCTTTCTTGACTTCCCTAACCAGAATTAGAAGCATTATTAATTCTGCTATGTCCACTTAATGCCTTGTATTCCTTGCATGGGTCTGCTATAATGATTGGTTTACGTTTTTTTGGTTTTTTGTTTGTTTGTTTTTCCTTCTTTGGCTGCCCTGAAGCATATGGTGCTCCCGGGCCAGAGATCAGATCTGAGCTGCAGTCTCGACCTAATCCAATGCTGCAGCAACACTAGATCCTTAACCCACTGTGCTGGGCCAGGGATCGAACCTATGTCCCAGAGCTCCTAAGACGCCACCAGTCCTGTTGTGCCACAGAGGGAGCTCCTATATTTTCATTTCCCTGTGGAGATGCTGAATTCCTTACAGCATGAATCTTATGCGTACGCTTTGATGACTAGTTGAAATAAGTTAAATGATAAGTTAGTGCTGGAGAAAAAAGATGATAAATACAAAATTCAGGGGAGTTGTTGCTTTGGCAAGAGAAGGGGATGGATTCCAGGGGGCCTCAAAGGTAGTATCAGTGTTCTACTTTTGAAGTTGGGCGTGGATATTAATTTTTTTTTTTACTATTTACGTATGTTATAAGTAATGTTTAGAATTCAATTAATACTTATTTAAAACTAGTACTGGGAAAATACAGAAATTGTCTTGATGAAAACACTTTGTTTCTGTCATTTTGAGGTCAGTAGAGATAGATAAGTAAAGTGGTGATCCAGTACTGGAATCCAGATTTATTATAGTTTATTACTATTTTATTCATTTAAATACCTAAAAACCTTTTGTTGTTCCATCAGTGACGTGAATGAGAATATATGGCTTTAGGAAAATGCACGCTTATTCCTTCCAAAACTGAACAGTTAGAATTTCATGTATCTAATTTTGTTTTCTACACTAGTAAGTATAATTTTTATTGTTTCATGATATTCTAGTGCATGGTTTAAAAGTATGATATTAAAAAATAAAAATTACTATGAATAAAATAAATAAGCAGCAAGGGGAAATATAACCATTATTTTCTGATAACTTTAAGTGAAGTATAATCTATAAAAATAATAAATCACAAAAAAGCAAAAATAATTTAACTCACTTTAATTTACTTAAATATGTATCTACTTAGCACAGGCAGTAGCTTGAAAGATAATAGAATGGCTTAGCTCTTAGAATAATTTAAAGTTAATTTTAAATGTTTATGTAGGTACATGGATAAGTTTTTATAGGTTCAAACAAATTGTATAATTTTGCATTTTTATAAATCTCTTTAATGTCTGGCTTAGTGGAACATAGCCAGATTCTCATACATGTTTGTGCACTTAATCTCTTGCATCATGGTGTTTTGTGTGAAATATATGAAGAAAATTGGACCTCATATTGATACATTGTTGGAAAGTCTTATTTTAATAGTAGCCTTTTTATATAATAGCACATGTTCTTTTTTCATCTTCTACCCCAGATTGACAAGTTGTTGTCTCTTAAAGGTAATTGCACTATAGACCCTAATGCAGTGTTTTTTATTACAGTACATTGTAGACCCTCAGCTAATGTGTTTTTTTTTTTTTTTTCTTTTTGTCTTTTTGCCATTTTTTGGGCCGCTCCCACAGCATATGGAGGTTCCCAGGCTAGGGGTCGAATTGGAGCTGTAGCCGCCTGCCTACGCCAGAGCCACAGCAACGAGGGATCCAAGCCGCATCTGCAACCTACACCACAGCTCACGGCAACGCCGGATCGTTAATCCACTGAGCAAGGCCAGGGATCGAACCCGCAACCTCGTGGCCTTGTGGTTCGCGGTTCCTAGTCGGATTGTTAATCACTGAGCCACGACGGGAACTCCCTCTCAGCTAATGTTTTTAATTCTCTTAACATTAAAATCCACTGAACTGTGTTGCTCTTTAAATTGATCTTTTACCCATGTTTTTATTTTCTAATCATGTGTTTGTCACTTAAAAAATATTGGTTCCTTGAGTTGCACACGTATTCCAAATGTTGACATATTTTAATTATAAAACACCCCACTCAAACCATATTTGTTAATATTAATATCAATTTCATTTAAAAAGCCTTTTAAATATTGGGAAGGTGTCAAGATCACAGTGGCAGTTAAAAGTTTTCTGAAATTCTAATTTTTGCCTTAAAATGTGCGTTTTATTATTGACAACAAATTTTGTCAGTTATTTTTCTTCAAAATAGCATACTTCATTCATCTTTCAGAAAATGCCTGAATAACCATACTGGATTTGTTAGGAGAGTTTTTTTTTGAGGGGGGTTAATTTTTTTATTATAGTTGATTTACAATCTTCTGTCAATTTCTGCTATACAGCAAAATGACCCAGTTGTACATACATTCTTTTCCTCACATTGTCTTCCATCATGTTCCATCACAAGTGATTAGGTATAGTTCCCTGTGCTGTACAGCAGGATCTCATTGCTTATCTACTCCAGATGCTATAGTTTGCATCTACTAACCCCAAACTTCCAGTCCATCCCACTCTTTCTCCCTCCCCCGTGGCAACCACAAATCTGTTCTCCATGTCCATGGAATTCTTCATTTTCTTTTGAGTAAATATTGTGTTTCATGGGAAAAATCTTACAACTCAATTGCATAGTGCTTTTCCTCCAAACAGGCATCATATATCAAGTAGTAGTATTTATAGTTTTTGAAATCTTTTTAATTCTGCCTTAATAGAAGGCAGCTGGATTCATGTCTACTTCTGCATTCATTCTGTTGCTGTATAAAAAGTCATATAGCCTCTGGAAAATAGCACATACACTTAAGTGTAAGAGCAAAAAGACAAAAATTTTTCATCTTGGTATTGTTATGAAAATAACTTTGTGGATTCCCTGAAGTGTCTTAAGAGATCCCAGACTGAGGTGAGACCTGCTGCTTTAATACACATTCCCTATTCTCATATAGACAGTTATCCCAATAATGCCTTAGTAATGTCTTTATAGGTGTCTCATTGTTACCCCCGACCTCTATACCTGACCCAGGACTCAATTCATGATTATGTGGTGCATTTCAGTGTCATTTTCTTTTTTTTTTTTCTTTTAATTTATTGAAGTATAGTTGATTTACAGTGTTATCAGTGTCATTTTCTTTAGTGTCTTTTAATCAGAAACAGTTCCTTCTCCTTGTCTTTCTTGACTTTGGCATTTTTGAAAAATACAGGGCAGTTGTTTTGTAGAATATCCCTCAGTTGGGTCTCTCTGATGTTTCCCTAGGATTTGATATAGGTTAAGCATTTTTAGCAGGAATGCCTTGTGGAGGACATTAGGTTCTCTTCAGAATAGTATCAGGAGGCAGGCACATTATGTCAGTTTGTTTGATGTTAGCTTTGATCACATGGTTAAGAGGGTGCTCACCAGATTTCCCACTCTATAGTTAATAAGTAATTTGTAGGGAAGCATTTTGAGATTAAGAAAATATTCTGTCACTCATCAGTCTTTCATCTTTTTAGGATCCCTTGTTGAAACTGTTAAAGCTTTTCCCAAAGTGGTTGTACTATTTTATATTTCTTGTAGAGATGTATGAGAATTCCGGTTGCTCCCTATCTTCTTTCCTGTTGTATAGCTTTGGCACCTTTCTGAAAAATCAGTTGAGCGTGTAAGTATATGTCTCTTTTTAGACACTAATCTGCTCCATTATCTTCTGGTCTGTTCAAGTGACACTCCTTCAGGTCAGGCCTCCTTGTTTTGGTTTGTTGTTGGGGTTTTTTGTTTTGTTTCATTTTACGGCTGCATCTGCAGCATAAGGAAGTTCCCAGGCTAGGGCCTGAAGTGGAGCTACAGCTGCCAGCCTATACCACAGCCACAACAATGTGGGATCCTACCTACATCACATCTCACAGCAGCGCTGAATCCTCAACCCATTGAACGAGGCCAGGGATTGAACCCAAGTCCTCATGAATACTAGTTGGGTTTGTTACCGCTGAGCCACAACAGGAACTCCACAGGTCAGGCCTCTTTGTTCCTCCTTTTAAAAATTATTTTGACTCTTCTTTACATCTCCATATAAATTTTGGAATCATATTGTCAGTTTCTAAAACTGTTGGAATTATGATTGGAAATATGTTTAATCTGTAAAGCAATTTGGAGAGAATTGATATCTTAATGATATTGGACCTTCTAATCCGTGAACAGGGTTCAGTGTCCATTTATTTCAGTTTCATTCATTATCTCTCAGCACTTGGAGTTTACAGATTGTAGGTCTCTTTTATTTTTATTAAACGGATGCCAGTGTATTTTGTTTTTTCATGCTTTTATAAATTTAACAATTTTTTAAATTTCAATTTGTTTGCTGCTAATACACTGAAGTAAATTGGTAATTTAATATTGCCTTTGTATCATATCACTTTTCTACATCCACTTATTATTTCTAATAGTTTCTATTTTGTCTACATCGATTTCCTTGGATACTTTAAACAAACAATCCTGTCATCTGTAAATAGACAATTTTCTTTCTTCCTTTTAACACTTTTTTTCTTTCATAGCTTTTAATTTTATTTTTTATTGCTTTATTGCACTGACTCGGACTTGCAGTACAATGTTAACTAGAAGAAGTAAGAATAGACATCCTTATTTTGTTTCAGGTCTTAGCAGGAAAGCATTCTTTATTTCACTCTTCAGTGAAAAATTAGGTTTAGGATTTTCATACATTCTTTACAGATTGAGGAAGTTCGTTTATATTCCTAGTTTGCTGAGAGTTCTTCCTCATGAAAATGTGTTGTTTTTTCTCTTTATAATTAAGATCATATTTTTCCCCTTTATTTTTTTAATGTGATGGATTACTTGATTGATTTTCAAATGTAAAATTGACTGTATTTCTGAGATAAACCCTCTTTTGTTGTGAAATATCCTTTTTTTTTTTTCTTTTTAGGGCCGTACCTGCGACATATGAAAGTTCCTAGGCTAGGGATCGATTCAGAGCTGCAGCTGCCAGTCACAGCCACAGCCACAGCCGCGCCAGATCCAAGCTGTATCTGAGACTTATACTGCAGCTCCCGGCAATGCCGGAACCCTAACCCACTAAGCAAGGCCACGGATCCAAACCTCATCCTCATGGATACTAGTTGGGTTCATTACCACTGAGCCATGATGGAAACTCCATGTCCCTGTTCTTAAAGTATACTAGCTGAAGACTACCGATGTATTATCTTTCCTCTTCCTCCTTTGTAATATTGTTACCTGCTTTCAATGTTAAGTGCATAAGTTGGGAATGAATAGAATACCAATTAAAATTTTTTCTTTGTCATCTTAATCAATTTAAAGAAGTTATTGTATTTTCTCTCCCTTTTAAAAAAATTAGGCTTGCTAGTGGTTTGTTAATCTTTAAAAAAACAACTTTATTAATTTTCTTGATTTTTTTTAACTGTTCTCACCTCTTAATTTCTATTCTTATCTTTATTACCCTTTTCTCTTCTTAGGAAATAATTTGATCATTTTCATAGCACTTGTACTAATTAAGCTGAAGCAAGAAGTTCTGTTATTTTACTCTTAAAATCTCAGAATTCACACTCTAGGAAATATGACATAGATTCATTATATGTTATCTCAGTATTTGTTTTTCAGATTATTTAATTACAGGGGAAATCCTTTCTTAAATTTCTACCTTATCTGCTGAAGATTTTCCTTGATAGAAATCTTTTAAGATAATTTAAAAAATGGTAATTAGTATGAATACTAAATCACAGATTCAATCAACTTAATACCTGGTTCAATAACACTAATGTCAAACTGTTCTTCCTGTCTAATACATTTATTTCTTCATTTAATCTAAGTAATGCTAGATTACTCTTCCTATAATACTGCTTTTTTATGTTATATCCTACTTCTAGAAACCTAAATTAGTTCTTTAATGCAAGATTACACTCCGTTCTCCTCTGTCAGTCATTCACAGGCTTCCTGTTTCTACCTTGTGTATTCTTCAACTCTTGTTATTTCTGTAATAAGAATTCTTCATCTCAGTTATAACCCCCCATATTGTGTTTAGTATATTTTTGCCAAGAGAAACAAAATTTCTCTTACCTTCTGGACAAAACAATCTGAAAGAGTAGGAAGAGCAGTCTTTGACTTGGTTACACTGGGGCTTAGCTTCTCTATCTTACTTCCTAGTTTTGTGGCTGTAGACAGATTGGACTCTGTGAAATGATGGTATTATTTCCTTATGGAGTTGTTACAAGGATAAGTGAAATATATACACACATATAGTAATAATATAGACAGAATTTAGGAGGGTTGTTTTGTTTTTTGTCTTTTTAGGGCCACACCCATGGCATATGGAGGTTCCCAGGCTAGGGGTCGAATTGGAGCTGTAGCTGCTGGCCTACACCATAGCCACAGCAATTTGGGATCCAAGCCACATCTGTGACCTACACCATAGTTCACTACAATGTCAGATCCATAACCCACTGAGCGAGGCCAGGGATCAAACCTGTGTCCTCATGGATGCTAGTCAGATTCGTTTCCACTGAGCCATGATGGGAACTCCAGAATTTAGGAGATATTTAACAAATAAATATTAGGTCTCTTTTCTTTTCCCTCTTTCAACTAACTCAGTCCTACCCAGCTGAAGTTCCTTTTTTTTTTTATGAACTTTTTTTGGCTAATACTACAATATTTTTCTTTTACCCTTTATTCTGTCCTGTGATATAAGTGATCTCAACTGATTAATTTTTGTTGATAATATACTATTTTTCATTTTGTTCCCTAGTTGTTTTATATAGCTGAGTCATTCTGTCGGGAGAGTCAGTTTTATATATGTAAAGGGTGGATGAAGAAAAAGAATTTTCATTCTCCTTTTATCACTTTGAGCTTATATCTCCTCATCTTTAAAAGGAGAACATTAAACTACACATTTTATTAAGGTTCCTACCAATTGTGAAATTCTAAATATTCTTGGAGGGCCTGTTTTTTTGCTAGATTCTGATGATATGTACAAAAAAAAAATTGAAAGACTAAATGTGTCTTTTCTTTTTAGGGCTGCACCACAGCATATGGAGGTTCCCAGGCTAGGGGTTGAATTGGAGCTGTAGCCGCTGACCTAAACCACAGCCATAGCAACACCAGATCCAAGCCACGTCTGCAACCTGTACCACAGCTCATGGCAACGCTGGATCCTTAACCCACTGAGCAAGGCCAGGGCCCAAACCTGCGTCCTCACGGATGCTAGTCAGATTTGTTCCTACTGAGCCATGATGGGAACTCCCCAAACGTGCCTTTAAGCAGGTTGATGTGTACAAAGGATTAAGTTCTCAGTACAAATGACTAAAATGTAATGGAGTATACAGTAGAAGCCATATAAGTATTATAAACAGAGTGCCATAGAATATAGTTCATTTCCTCTTTCCTGGTAGAGTTTAAGCATTTCTAAGGTAAGATTTGTGTCTCCTACTGCTTCTTTTATTTTCCTCTAGAGATTTAAACCTAGTGTTGGACTTATGTTAGCTGGACTTAATAATTTTCCCAGTAAACCTTTTCGTGAAAGTCAACAAAAAAGGACATTTAGTTTTAGTTTCCATTATTTATTTTTTGAATTTTTTTCTTTTCTTCTTTATTTTTATTTTTTGCTCTCCACAGAATGGTCCTAGTGCTAGATCATGTCATAAAATGTGCATTGACATTCAGCGAAGGCAAATCTACACATTGGGGCGTTATTTGGATTCCTCTGTGAGGAACAGCAAATCTCTGAAAAGTGATTTCTATCGTTATGACATTGACACAAACACATGGATGTTACTCAGTGAGGATACTGCTGCTGACGGAGGACCGAAATTGGTGTTTGATCATCAGGTTTGGTGCACAAATAACTATCTGGTGGAAGTGCTCAGTGACTCTTGCTCTTAGAGTTTATTTCACATGTTATGCTAAGTTGTCTATTAGTGATTTCTACTACAAATACCTGTGACATAATAAAAAGAACTATTGTTTCAGTAGGTATAAAGTTTTTCTTTAAAAATGTTTTCTCTTGTTTGGTGTAGGATGAAAATACTAAGACCTCAGAACATAATTGTTAATTTGTAATATCTTTATAGAGAATAGATGGAGCAATATTAGGAAAAAATTTAGTGTTATGATATTCATAAATCATAACAATAACCGTGTGCCCCTTTAAAACTTTTTATTTTACATTCCTAGAAGATTTAAAATTATTTTGTAATGAGTTCAGGAATTTGAAATTTAGAGTTTTTCTTCCAATGCAAGTGAAATGTATTAACTTTTGTATATATCACAAACTCAGAATAAAACATAGGAATTGGGCGTATCCTAGATGAAGTTTAAATTCAGCACCAGCAGAAATCATACAATGATGTAGATGGGAAGACTGCATATGGCAATCTTGTAAACCATTGAAGTATTAACATGCATGTAGCTCTCCTCCTCCTCATCCCTGTTATCTTTATTATCTGTCTTTAAGTACTTATTTTGTATCAGTTTAGTATAGGTCAGTACCTCAAACAAAACAGTAACCACTTTGAATTCTTTGACAGTTTTGCTTAGCTCCATTCACGTCCAGAGTTTTTTGGAGTATGAGAAAGGAAAAGACTTAAAAAAAAAAAAATCTGTTACACTGTATTGATGAATAAAGCATTATGTAGTACTTGAGAAATGGGAAGTGCTGCTAGAATTATGATCAAATATAGCTTATGCCTAGTATCTAAGCATTGAAACCCAAGTCTTTATTGTTTCTTTACCGATTTTTGTTAATTGTTTCCTGTAAAACCTTCCTCCTGCTGTATTTATATTAACAGGTAGTTTTTATAGGAGAATGATATGGAAAGGAGCAGTGGGTTATATCCCTATCAAGCAAGTGGTAGATGGAAAATCAAAAACATTAGTCTTCATAGTACTCCCCAGATTGAATTTGGAACTTCTGCTGGCTGTCCATAACTGAGCTCTGCAAAGCTTTACGCTGCCCCGCTGATATCCTCAGTGTTATTCATGTGGCAAATGGGAACTCCAGAAAAAGTTAGGATGGTTCTGATATTTTAAAAACAGAACATCAGTAGATAACATTGTTAGGGGAACAGTTTATTTTCTTGCTTCTAACAAGTAACATACAAATTCATTTTACAGAAGAGGCTTATGTTTTTATAGGTTAAAAAAAAGAATAACTTAAGGTTAGCTTGAGTGTAATACATATATTATCCTTATGTGGGACCTTTGTTTCTCTCGATTTTGATAAAATAGAATGTTCTTTGGAGCCTAGGTTCTGTTAAATAATGCTTGATTTTCAACTCATTAGTTGTTAGAACACTAAGGGGTGAAGAAACTAGGATTTTGGTGCTAATTCAGCCAACACCTATTTCTCTGACCTTGAACAATTAACATAATCTGTATAAGCCTATTTTTTTTTCATGCAAATAAAGCTATAAATTGGAACCTAATCCAAAAGTTACTTGCAGTTGTTTATGACACTTAAAGATTTGATACTTAAGTTCAAATTTGAGAAGAACATGAGAAAGCTAGAAGCATGAAGCATAGTATTTTGAATTTTAACATATTTAAAAAATTAAAACTCAAAGACTTCTGGATTTTCTAAGAACATAGTGGCAGCTTAGTCTTGAAGCTTTCCATTTTGTTGCTTTGTGTGATTTTTCAGGAATGAGAACCAAACAAAAAGATTTAAAAAAAAACACAAGTCACATATTCAGCAAAACCAGGAACAAAAGAAAACCTACAATTCCCAATTCCTTGTAAATTTAGCCAAAAACAACTAGAATACCCAGAAGCTGTATTATTAAAGCTCACAACAGTGTATCAGGGGAGAACTGACAATGCAGAGGAAGCTTAGCCAGAGGTACATCATAGTGGATGTATCATGAGCAGGGCAGAAATTGAACCTAGGGCAGCCACTGGAGGAGTCGGTTAAATAATAGCGGAAAATGTCCAGCAAGGCTCACAGGTGGTAGATGTCAGAAAGCACCGTCTTCCAAGAGCAAAGAAACACCGTGACAAGTGGGGACAGAGGCTCCTTTTGCAGGTCAGTTGAAGGAACTGTGGGAACTCAAGGCTCAAGATAAAAGCCACCTAAACCAGAAAAGAGAAGACATGGCTTCCTGGAAGCACTTATTTTGAAGAAGCCATTCAGTTCAGTAGCAATTAGAGCAGGGAGTCTTGAGCAAGAATGTCACACTTCCATAAGGAACCTTGTGTTATCTGGTCCAGGAATTTCAACTTATTTAAATATCAACAACTAAAAAGCAGTAAACACCAAATCTTTAAAGAAGTACTCTAAAGAAGAGCAATAAAAGGAAAAAGAATAGCAGGAACTTTCTTCCATGCATCAGCAGATGAATATTATATCCCAATATTCTATCATGAATTAAATTGACTTAATGAAGCTTGAAACTCTGAAGAAAACTACAGGGCATAAATTTAAGAATGCAGGTGAGATGGCCAAATAATAGGAGCAGGTGAAACTGGATCTGATAAATCTCAGGAAAGAAATTGAAGAAAAATATAGTAATACTTTGAAAAATAAAGACTACTTTATGAGAAGCATAAAGAAGAACAGGTTAGAGTCATATACATAGAAATAAGAAAATCAGATAAAGAAAATAAATATAAGGGCTAGCCAGAAAATTATGGATAGAGAAGGCAGGCAAAAGGGAGCCAACATATGCATCATTGGAGACATTAAAGAAGAAAACCAAAACAATGGAACAGAACAAATATTTGTAAATAAAATTCAGAAAGACTTTTCTAAAGAAAGAAGTCTAGTCTACATATCAATAGAGCATGTTATATTCCGGGGAAATCGACCTAGGCATTCAACTCGAAGGTATGTGTTTGTAACACTGAATTTCAAAGATAAAGGCCATTTTGGGGGCAACTAGACAGAATGATTCAAAAATAAAATGAGATACCAGCTTTGTCTATAGCTGCATTCAGTGCCAAGAGACAATAGAGTAACATCTAGAAAGTATTCAAAGAACAGGCAGTGTGAGCCAAGGGTTTTATATCTAGTCAAACTGTCCTTCAAATATAAACACATTTTTGAGGAAATGTCTGGAAAATGAAATAGGAGCTAGTCAAGAAATGGCAGGAGGAGTTCCCGTCGTGGCGCAGTGGTTAACGAATCCGACTAGGAACCATGAGGTCGTGGGTTCGGTCCCTGCCCTTGCTCAGTGGGTTAACGATCCGGCGTTGCCGTGAGCTGTGGTGTAGGTTGCAGACTCGGCTCGGATCCTGCGTTGCTGTGCCTCTGGCGTAGGCTGGTGGCTACAGCTCCGATTCAACCCCTAGCCTGGGAACCTCCATATGCCGCGGGAGCGGCCCAAGAAATAGCAACAACAACAACAACGACGACAAAAAGACAAAAAAAAAAAAAAAAAAAAAAAAAAAGAAATGGCAGGAGAAACTTGTCACAGGTGGATGTAGATCATTGGCAGGTTGAACATACACTTTTACTGTCCTCCTGCTCCACATCCTGTAAAATGACAATACATTAGTAATAGTGTAGAAAAACAAAAAGGAATGCCCTTAGGGAACTCAGAATATTTGAGGGAATTCCTGTGAAAGCAGGTAGGATCAGCTCCAACAAGAAGAAACCACAACCTATAAGATAGCAGCAGCTTGAGTCTCAAAGTATATAGCTGCAGCAAACATTAGACGATCAGTTGGAGATGAAACAGCAGGGCGTTTTCCAGTTTGACTGAGTAGCACTGAACTGTGATAATTGTCCAGAGGTCAAGTGTTTAGTGTGGACATTGGAGCTAGAAGGATAGAGCAATAGGAGCTGCTGCAGAACCCTTCACAGCATCATGTCTCACCTCTCCCCACCTAATCCCTTGAGGCAGACTACTGTATATGCAACAGGCAGCTGGATAGGGATTCTTAGATACAAAGAAGACTAAAACAGTAACCTCCAAATCCAAATATTTGAAGATAATACCATGAGATAGGAGGTACTGAACTCAATGAATTAAGAATTAACAAAGAGGAGTTCCCGTTGTGGCACAGTGGTTAACGAATCCGACTAGGAACCATGAGGTTGCGGGTTCGGTCCCTGCCCTTGCTCGGTGGGTTAACAATCCGGCGTTGCCGTGAGCTGTGGTGTAGGTTGCAGACGTGGCTCGGATCCTGCGTTGCTGTGGCTCTGGTGTAGGCAGGTGGCTACAGCTCTGATTAGACCCCTAGCCTGGGAACCTCCATATGCCGTGGGAGTGGCCCAAGAAATAGCAAAAAGACAAAAAAGACAAAAAAAAAAAAAAGAATTAACAAAGAAAAACAGCTTGTAATGTAAATTGAAGATGTATTTAAGATAAATTTTAAATTATATTTTTAGAGGAATTCAGGAGGCTGTTGCACCCATAAAAAGGAAATATATAGAAAAATTATAAATTAAAGGTTTGATAGTGAAATGAAAATCTCAGTAAGTAGAAGAAACTGTGGACATACATCTAAATGGTTACTAAAAGTGAACTGAAATTATATGAGGAAAGTTAAGGAGCAGAGAAAGGGACTTAAACTTCCAATATCTACCTACTAAGAGTTTTAGAAAGAGAATGGAGGCAAAAAAAAAAAAAAAAAAAAGAACAACAACAAAACCACTCAAGTTAAAAATGAAGAAAACTCTCAGAGCTGAAGATAGATTTCAGACTGAAAGAAATAACAGGTTCAGATCAGGATGAATGAAAAAAGAATATCCCTATCTAGATACTTCTTTAATGAAATTTCAGAACCAAGGAAGAAGAAAATCCTAAAAGCAATGGAGAGAAAACTGGTTACCTTTGTAGGTAAGCAAGGATCAGATTAAGATTTTTGGAGGTTGGCAAGGTTGTGGGTTGGACAACGCTGCTTAGAATGCTTTATAAGCAAAATTGTCAAATATTGTGAGAAGGAAATTATTTTGAACTCAGCCTAACTCTAGCTAATCTTGTGTTCATGTGATACAGTAAAATAAAGACAACTTCAAGTTAAGAATTGGTTGAGAGTAGGGATGGGGAATAAATGGATATCCATTATTTATTTGATTTTAGAAATTAAATATGTAACCTGATAGGGAGGACTTAAAAGATTTCTTGAAGTCTTTGAGGGAAAGATGTTATGCTTTTCATGATATAATCATTTAAGATTAAAGAGTAGGGTCTCTTTTTTTTTTTGAGTGTCAGGGACATGAAACCTTTGACATCTCTTTTTCAACCATGCTCTCCAAGATATCACCCTTAAGGAATTGTAGATTTTCATCTTAATTTATGGAAGTCTGCCAGAAACCTGGGAAGTGACAAGTGAGTGGATCTTTTTAGTGGTAGATTAGGAGATGCTAGAATCCTTTCTTTTTCATAATTACATATTAATTTTAAAATAAGTTTTATAATTATTTAGTTTGCTATGAAAAACAATACAAAATAAATAGAAGTAGTTTCATGGGAGGAGAGACTTGAACATATATAATGGCTAGCATTTACACTTTGGCAACCAAAAAAAAATGTTTTATGTACACAACCTAGTCTTTAAACATAACGCTAGTACTTAACATTTAATTACCAGTTTGAACTTACATATTCTTTGAAAGAGAATTTGATTCATATTAGGGCAATTGACTGCTTTCTCATAGATATTTTTGTGAAAATAATCTCCTTGAGTTGAAAGAATGGAAGAATCAAGTTTGGCTTTTAACATGAGTCATATGATATACCTCAAAGAAAATTAAATTTACAGTATCATGTTAAAAGGAGACAAGATTTGCAGTTCCCTTGTGGTACAGCAGGTTAAGTGTCTGGCGTTGTCACTGCAGCGATCCGGGTCCCTGCTGTAGCACAGGTTCCATCCCTGAGTCAGGAACTTCTGCATCCTGTGGGCACAGCAAAAAAAAAAAAAAAAAAAAAAGGAAGCAAGATTCATCATACCATAGGAGTCAGTCTGGAGACTGATTGCTGCAAATGTCTTTTTGGGTTTGTTTTACTACTTGGTCACAATGTAACTTGAAGAATTTTATAAAATGAATGCAGAGAGATGAATTTAGCTATGTCATTCTTAATCACATAGCTGCTCTCTTATTAAATGGTAGTATGATAAATAGGATGCTTGCCTAGAATGGAAAGAAGGGAGTTTTTAGAAGAACAGTGTAATAGAGTATGATCAGTATTTACTCTTAGGTATAAATCAGAACCTAAGGTATTAATTGGTTGATTTGGTTAAAAATTATGCAGCTTCAAGAAAGCATAAAGCTCCTTAACCCAACATATTTTATTCTCACTGGAAAAAATGGAAACCTGAAAGGTATTTAGAAGTCCATCCTGAATCTCTGCCAGGTATTTTAATAAGTGCAGTATTTTAATAAGTGCATGTGATAATCAGGCATGGTATTTAGTGTCATTAAGACGGTGTTCAGTTTTTTGGGAATCTAAAACTGCACACACTGCTTTCATTTTAACACAAATGATAGGACCATTTAAAACTATTCAATCTGTTGCCTTGTTCTATAGATGTGTATGGACTCAGAAAAACATATGATCTACACCTTTGGTGGTAGAATTTTGACATGTAATGGCAGCGTAGACGACAGCAGAGCCAGTGAACCACAGTTCAGTGGGTTGTTTGCTTTCAACTGTCAGTGTCAAACCTGGAAACTTCTTCGAGAGGACTCCTGTAATGCTGGGCCTGAGGACATCCAGTCTCGGATAGGACACTGCATGCTGTTCCACTCAGTAAGAATATTCTGTACATTGCTCTTTTGTCATGCATCTCTCAATAGGAACAGAAGTGGTGAAGTCTGATTCTTCAGTAAGAGAGCAAACATTCTCATTAGAATAAATGATTGGTGTTGGCAATGATAGCCAAAAACAAACAACCTTTAACAGTGAACTGTTTGCTAATTATAAGGTTCTTCCTATCAACCTAGTAATTCCTATGTAGTTATCACCTGAGTACTAATCTAGGCACTTTTATGACTAACTTCACTCTAAGTTCACTGCTTATATAGATACTGTACCTGTTTCTCTTTCTTGCGTGCTTGCTTGCTTTCTCTCTCTCTCTTTTTTTTTTTTTTTTTTTTTTTTTTTTGCCTTTTTAGGGCCGTACTCATGGCATATGAAGTTCCCAGGCTACGGGTCTAATTGGAGCTATAGTCACTGGCCTGCACCATAGCCACAGCAGTGCCAGATCTGAGCCATGTCTGTGACCTGCACCACAGCTCATGACAACGCCGGATCCTTAACGCACTGAGCAAGACCAGAGATTGAACCTGCATCCTCATGGATACTAGTCAGATTCGTTTCGTTCAGCCACAACGGAAACTCCCTATTTCTCCTTCTTAAACCTTTCTACTTATTGTTTTCTCGTAGTATCTCAAAGATCGACTTTCTTATTTTCTGTTCTTATTTTCCCCTCTGCTGCTCTCCATTAAGTGCAAAGAATTAAGAATTGACTTTATAGAATTAGAATTAAAATTTATTAGCAAAACCTAACACACATGTTTCTTTAATCTTTTCAAATGTTATGTGAGAACGTGGGCTTTGTACTGTGAACATAACTTTAAAACTATATTGTGGAATATTTTTAGCATATACCAAAGTAGAAAGGAGAGTATAATAATTTCCTGTGTGCTTATTTATCTGTTTCAATAGTTATTATTCTGCTTTTCATTTTTCATGTATCAACGCACATATCATTTCTTTAATGTTTCTTTGGTTTTTAAGTTTATTCTTAAATTGTATTGTGTTTGGGTATTTTGAAGCAAATTCCAGACATTTATCATTACACCTGTAAGTATCAAAGTGTATCACTTAGCAGATAAGGACTTTTTTATAACATGCAGTGTCATCGTAACAGCCAGATTAAAAGCAATTTATTTATGTCATTTAATTCTGCATTCATTTTTTTCCTTTGAAGCACAGAAAAATACATTTTCATGGTTGGTTTATCCAAGTCAGGGTCCAAAAAAGGTCTATGTATTATATTTGGTTGTTGTAGCTCTTAAATTTCTTTTAATCCATAGTAATACTTTCCCTTACTATTTTTTTTTCTTTATACCACTTATTTGTTAAAGAAACTAAATCATGCATGCTCTAGAATTTCCTATATTGTCAGTTTGACTGATTTTATACTCATGGTGTCATTTAACATAATGCTCTATCTTCCATATTTCCTGTGAGCTGGTATTTAGATCCAGAATCTTGATTTTTAGATTCACTCTCCTTGGGGGGGGGGGGGGGGCAAAAGGAAAGGGGCAAGAATATGTCACAGATGGTCTGATTACCAAATAAAAAATGGTATTTAATGTGTAGTTGTTGTGCTTCTGGTGACGTTAAAAATGGGGAGTTCCCCTCGTAGTGCAGCAGGAACAAATCCGACTAGGAACCATGAGGTTGTGGGTTCGATCCCTGGCCTCGCTCAGTGGGTTAAGGATCCAGCATTACCATGAGCTGTGGTGTGCGTTGCGGACGCCGCTCAGATCTGGCGTTGCTGGGGCTGTAGTGTAGACTGGCAGCAACAGCTCTGATAAGACCTCTAGCCTGGGAACCTCCCTGTGCCATGGGTGGGGCCCTAAAAAGACAAAAAAGAAAAAAAATTGTTTGGGTGGATTTAGATGTTACCAGTCTGCTTGATCAATTATAAAGTTCTCCATCAACTTTTCACCTAAAGACTTTTGCAGCCACTAATAGTCATAGCCTAAATTTTAATAGAGTTTGTAAAATGATTACTTTTCTAATTACATCATTTCTTAATTTATTATCTGTGATTCTACTATAAAAACTTATCCTCAGAATTCCTGCTATGGCACAGTGGGTTAAGAATCCGACCGCAACTGCTCGGGTCACTGTGGAGGTGCAGGTTTGACCCCTTGGCCTGGCTCAGTGGGTTAAAGGATCCAGCATTGCCACAGCTGCAGCTTGAATTCAATCCCTGGTTTGGGAATTTCCATATGCTGGGAGTGCAGCCATAAAAACAAAGCCAAACAACTTATCCTCATTAGCTAGCTAGCTACCTTAATATGTAAGCCACACAGGATAGGTACTATAAATGTTTGATTCTTTTCCTCTGTCACCTTTTCATATTAATGAGCTGAGGCTCCAAAGTTTACCAGTGAATTTTTGAATCTGTGGCTGATGCGAGTATCCATCTCTCAGTATACCTTCACATATATACACACATACATATATGTATATATGTCTTTTTTAGTAAGAGAAAAATCATGCATTCATACTGATATGTCCAAGTCAAATGAAAGATTTTAGATTTTTTTTTTTTTTTTTTTTTTTTTTGTCTCTTTTGGCAGCGGGCTGCATCTGCGGCATATGGAGGTTCCCAGGCTAAGGGTCTAGTTGGAGCTGTAGCTGCCTGCCTGTGCCACAGCCACAGCCATGCGGGGTCTGAGGGGTCTGAGCCGTGTCTGTGACCTACACCACAGCTCACAGCAACACCAAATCCTTAACCCACTGAGCGAGGCCAGGGATCAAACCCACATCCTCATGTTTACTAGTTGGGTTTGTTAACCACTGAGCCATGACGGGAACTCCAAGATTTTAGAATTTTTAAATGTAATATCTTTGATATTGTTTTTGTTTTATTTTAAAGGTTAAGATCCTGCTTCCTAATACTGATATAATATTATTTGCTTTGTCTTTCTATGATAATTTATAGAATAGTGAAACTAACGATAAAATTACTGAATGCTGTTTAAGATTTCTCTCTGATTATTTTTCTGTTTAGGATATAGCGCACAAGGGATGGGTAGTCAAAAAAACAAGAATTAAAATCACTAGAAATACTATTTCTCTGTGTGATCATATCTTTGTATACAGATAGATTTGTTTGTTTCACTATTTTTTTTCAAATTTCAGAGACTATTTTTTCTTTTAGGTTAATTCTGTGTCCTAATTAAATAAAGACATATACATAGTTCTAAAGGTGAGACCATAAATCAGTATACTTTTGGAGAGAGCTAGTTTTATCCCTGTCTTCCTGCTCTGTCCCTTCCTTTATTGCTAACTATCTTTTTTATTATTTTTTTGTTATTTCCCCAATACAATTTTTTTTTCTAATGTACAGCATGGTGACCCAGTTACACATACATGTACACATTCTATTTTCTCACACATTTTCATGCTCCATCATAAGTTACTAGACATAGTTCCCAGTGCTACACAGCAGGATCTCATTGCTAATCCATTCCAAAGGCAATAGTCTGCATATATTAACCGTGTGGCTCACAGCTAACTGTCTTTTTAAAAAAAGAAGCAAACACAAGACACATTCAGATTTTCTCCTTTCTTAAACAAAGGCCACACCCTATACACATTATTCTGTACTTTGCTTTTTTTAACTTTAATAAGATATCCTAGAGATAACCTCTTAGCAGGGTATAGGGAGCTTGCTCATTCTGCCTTGTACCACTGTAGTATATTCCATTGCATGGAATATCTCATAAAATCAATTTGTAGACATTTAAATCTTAAAAGGGTCATTCTGAATTCCTTGTGGAAATGACTACTTTTTTTCTTCTTTGCCTTTTTTTTCTTATTTTTCAGAAAAATCGTTGCTTATATGTATTTGGTGGCCAGAGATCGAAGACCTATTTGAATGATTTCTTTAGTTATGATGTGGACTCTGATCATGTAGACATAATATCAGATGGTACCAAGAAAGACTCTGGAATGGGTAAAGGCGTTTAGTGATTCTTTCATGTCTTAATTACTTTAGGTAGAAGACTACAGCCCATTTTGTTTTCTTTCTAACCATTCTTCATCCTTTTCCTATTTGTTTAGTTGAAGTAATTCTGAGTAAGAGGAAGAAAACTACTAGCTAAATTATTTCTGTCTGTTTAAAAATACTATATGAATTATTATTATGATTTCCTTTGAGCAGGAAGACAATATGTGAATTTCTAAAGGAATTATTTATGTGCGTGCTTGTGTGCGGTGGTTGCAAGAATGAATAAGAGAGCTCCTTTCCACTTGCTGCCAGATGGGATACTCCCTGATTCATGAATTGCTGAATAAAGCTAATTAAATCTTCAAACTAAAAAAAAAGAATTAATAACTTAAGAACTATTATCCTGTATTTGCTAATTCTTTACACATTCCATTTTCACTATAGTTACTTATATATTAGGTACATATAGTAGAGTATGTCTTCGTTCTGAGCGAAGACTTCACCTAATTCATTCATAAGATCTTATAACTTTACAAGCTAGCATCCAAGAGGTTATTCTCCTGGTGACAGGGTAACTAGTTTGCCTGAAATAATACCAGCTTATACATACTGCCCTGGCATAATTATTAATAGTGCCCATTCACTCCCAAAATTGTCTTTTTTTTTTTTTTTTTTTTTGTCTTTTGTCTTTTGTTGTTGTTGTTGTTGCTATTTCTTGGGCCGCTCCCGCGGCATATGGAGGTTCCCAGGCTAGGGGTCGAATCGGAGCTGTAGCCACCAGCCTACGCCAGAGCCACAGCAACGCGGGATCCGAGCCGCGTCTGCAACCTACACCACAGCTCACGGCAACGCCGGATCGCCAAAACTGTCTTGTTTTTGATAATTACGTAGTTACCCTGCATAGTAGTCACTTGCCTGTGATTAGTAGATACAGAAGAATGGTATTTGTTTAAGGCCAAGTGGTTTAATATGCCTAATTGGAGCAATAAATTATATTGTATATGTAATTTTAAGTAGTTGTTTTTATTTAGGAGGAATTTTCTTTTTCTTTTTTTAAGAATTTTATTTATTTATTTATTTATTGTCTTTTTGCCATTTCTTGTGCTGCTCCCACGGCATATGGAGGTTCCCAGGCTAGGGGTCGAATCAGAGCTGTAGCCACCGGCCTACGCCAGAGCCACAGCAATGTGGGATCGAGCCACGTCTATGACCCACACCAGAGCTCACAGCAACGCCGGATCCTTAACCCACTGAGCAAGGCCAGAGATCAAACCCGCAACCTCATGGTTCCTAGTCAGATTCGCTAACCACAGAGCCATGACGGGAACTCCGGAATTTTCTTTTTAAACAAAAGATAGTACCATAGTAAAAAAGCACAGGTAAAGTAGTTTGACCCTCAGGATCCTTCTCCCGTACTTCCTACTAGGCAGAGGCTCGAACTTTATTTTCTGGGGGAAATAAAAGCTCTGTGGATGCAGAAGTAACATGGTAGAAAACAGGAGAATTAAGTCCATATACTGAAGAGTAGAACTTCTAACCATTGCCCTGCTTCCATGATGCTAGGCATATGTCTCCTAGCAAAAGGTTAGAATCACGCTCTCTGGAGGAAATGTATAGCCCCAGAGAAGAGATTTCCAGATACTGTTGTTGCGTATACCACTCTCCCCACCCCAGTAAAATGTCGAATCCTGCTGGCTAGTCCCCATACAACAACTGCTTTCATAGCCCAGTTCCCCTACAGTGTTGCCTACTGTACACATACTGTTTTCAGTTAAGTTCTATTTCTTCACTCTTAATGAACTGTAAATTAAGTATCTTCTGCATTAAGACCTTTGCTGTGAAAGAGAGATGCGAAAACAAAACAAACCCAAAAACAGAAATCTGAAATAATGCACTGAACTCAAGTAAATGAAAATAATGATGACCAATATCACTTTTCTTAGAGAAAAGGATACTGCGTCCATAAAACAATAATAGGATGCAATGAAAGATCAGAAACTAAGAAAGACCTTTTGGAAAGTAAATTTTGTTAGATAAAAAGTATAAGAGTTTATAAGACATCTCCCAAAAAATAGACAAGAATGATATTGAATTCTCAGCAACATTAAATGGAAGCTATAAGGGGAAACAAGGTCTGAAAAATTCTGAGGGAAAATTATCATCAATCTGGAACTCTATACATAGCCAAAACAAAAAGGAAACAAGAAGGAAGAAATAGTGTTTTCAAATATACCAGGTTAATCAGTGGCATGTGTGTGTCTGCAAATAATTGAAAATCAAGAGAAGAATGGCTCAAACAAAATAGGGAATCTTTTCTCACAGAGAACAAGAAATCCAGATGTAGTTAATCTCGGACCGATATAGTTAGTGACTTGGAAAATGTCCTGAAGGCCCTCAGGTTCTTGTGAATCTTTGTTTTACTAATTTTGACTGGCTGTAGCCTAATGATAGCAAGTTGGCTAACACCTCAAACATCATGCCTTCTTTCCACATAGGAGAAAAGGAAGGAGCAAGACGTGCCCAGAAAGCTCCCTACCTACATTTCATTGGCTAGAACGATGAAACCTGGCTTCAAGAGAGTCTGGGAAAGCAAGCATTTAGCTGCGGTAGCTTTTATATAGTTTACAGGGGAAGGGGTTTGGAAATGGCTGTTCGATCATGCAATCAACAGTGCTGCTCAAGATTAAAGAATGATAGATCTTTTATGCACTTTTTTTAGGAAGTTAGTACACCATAGACACTAATAAGAGGGAGTAAAAGTAGTTAAAAAGAAAACCTGAGAGCTGAGAAAAGGAGGATCTAACACAGGAAAGCAATGAAAACTACCTCAAGATGATACCTGCATAACAAACCTGTGAAACCTGTGAGCATCCAGTTCAGGTTGGAGCAGGAGGACACAGGAAAGTACACCTCTCTTTTGCACCAGAAGTGAGGTTTCCAGATAAAAGTAGACTCAATAGATATGTTGGAACATTTGGAGTAAAAAGGTGTTAATTGGTAAATATCTAATGTAAAAGATTAAGGACAGGAACATAATTGGAAAAAAAATTTTTTTAGAAGGAGTCATCATCACTGCACATTTCTTGGCTCTACAGTGAACAGTATTTCCCTAAGCATAATAATTTCAAGAACTACAATCAATTTAACCAAAAATTGGGATAAAGTTTAGTGGGAGAATAGTGTCATTGTAGTAAAATTTTTCATTTAGTGTAACAGGAAGCTAATAGATGTCTAAAACAGCAGTTTAAGGATTTCCCATCATGGCGCAGTGGAAACAAATCTGACTAGGAACCGTAAGGTTGCGGGTTCGATCCCTGGCCTTGCTCAGTGGGTTAAGGATCTGGTGTTGCCGTGAACTGTGGTGTAGGTCACAGGCGCAGCTTGGATCTGGTGTTGCTGTGGCTGTGGTGTAGGCCAGCACCTGTAGCTCCAATTTGATCCCTAGCCTGGGAACCTCCATATGCCATAGGTGCGGCCCTAAAAAGACAAAAAAATAAAAAATAAAATAGCAGTTTAAGCATATTATATAAAAATGTGGAAAGAAACATTGTAAGAAATAACTAATAACATTACTTGTGCTATTTAAAATTGTCTTATTTGTTTACACATTTATTTTCTACTACCATAGGTTAATGTGGACATATATGATTTAATCTTGGCCTCTAACTTTTAAGATTTAATCTTAATTTTCCTCAAAATAACTAGGAAGAGAGAGGTAATAATCCCCTACAATCCTGGCTTTACCTGAAAAAGGTAGGGAAGATAGTAATTGATTTGACAAGTATGTGTTGAAAATTCCTACTTGTTGGCTCAGTGCTCTGCTTAGGGGTATAGTGGGACTAGATGGTCATGGTCTCAGGGGTTTATAATCTCGCTAGTAGGTAATATTCTGACGGATTATAGTAACTTTTCTTTGTTTAGACCCTACTAAATCCCAGTCACTAAGCATGGAGCTTTATAAATAGTTCTAAGTGGTGGTATTATTCTCATTTGCCAGATGAGGAGAATTGAACTTAGTGCAGTAGTATCTCAGTAATATGTAGCTAGATAATGATAGAGCTGGGATTTAGAAGTATGAAGGAGGTTATTTATTTATTTTTGACCGTGATAAACTATTTCCCAAGATTAAAAGGAAAAAAAAATGGTAAAGATTTAGCAAAAAATTCAATGGAATAGTAAGTAGACTTTAATGACTATCATTTGAAGATTTTTTGAAATGAGTTATTGGGAGTTCTTCTTGTGGCTCAGCAGTAATGAATCCGACTAGTATTCATGAGGACATAGGTTCGATCCCTGACCTTGCTCAGTGGGTTAAGGATCTGGTGTTGCTGTGCTGAGAGGCAGGTTGCAGATGTGGCTCAGATCTGGAGTTGCGATGGGTGTAGGCTGGCAACTACAGCTCTGATTTGACCCCTAGACTGGAAACTTCCACATCCTGTGGGTGTGACCCTAAAAAGACCCCCCCCCCAAAAAAGGTAATTATTACTTAGTAATTTATAAAATTGGTAAGCATAATGTTTTATTTTCAGCTATGGCTAGCTTTAGAGCCAACAAAATATGATAATTGTTCTTTTTATTCAATTTTGTTTTGATTATAAAAGTAATAATTTGCTCATTGTAGAGAATTTGAAAAATATAAAGAAATGCAAAAAAGAAGATGTATCAAAACATCCAGACATAATCTGTTGACATTTTAATGTACTTCCTTCTAGTCTTTTTAAACTTACTTATTTTATAAAATTTAGCACAGTTTTATATTCTGCTATTTTAAGACATATTAAATCATGGCAGTTCTTTTCATCATTGTGATTTTAGTACCATGAGTAGAGGTACTAGTAGAAAAGACAAGTGAACTTATTCCTTAGTAACTGCTTTAACGAACTTTTGTAAAATTAGAATCACCAGTTTTGCCAGGTTCCTTAATTTTTAATTGATTTATGGTGAATTATCCCGTGATGTAAACAAGTTCATTTGTTAATTTAATAATATTTGTTGATTGCCTATTAATGTCTAAATTTGACCTTCACCTTTCTCCCAACGTATTTCAGTGCCTTCTATAAGCTAAGCATGTTTAGGTCCATGGACCTAGGAGATAAGATCCCTTCTCTCAAAGGACTCATTGTGATATACTTTCCTTAGACCTGCATTTGCCTTCTAGTACTATGAAGAAAAAAAGTTGGATGCTATAATAATGAGTAACATGGGAGGTCCCATTTGTATAGAGTAGGTTGGGAAACTGTCTCTGAGGAGGGAATCTTTAAGACAAAAAGTAGAATATTAGAAAGAACCATGTTAAGAACTGAGAGAAGTGCATATATAAAGATTTCAAAGCAGGAAAGAATTTAATGTGTTCCAGAAGTGGGGCTGGTGCAGATTGAGGATGAAGAAGGTTGGTGTGAAATGAGGTTAGAAAAACAGTTAAGAATCTGATTATCCAGTGCCTTGTACAAATGAAAGAAATTTGGATTTTTCACCCTAAATTAAATAAGATGTTATTAAAAGGCTTAATGCTAGGGGTTTTTTTCTTTTTTCTCTCTTTTTTTTTTTTAATTGAAGTGTAGTTGATTTACAATGTTGTGTTAGTTTCTGGTGTACAACAAAGTGACTCAGTTTTGTGTGTACGCATACATATATTTTTTTCAGCTCCTTTTCCATTATAGGTTATTAGAAGATAATGAATATAGTTCCCTGTGCTATACAGTGGGTCCTTGTTGTTTATCTGTTATATATAGTGGTATATATCTGCTAATCCCAAACTCTTATCCCTCTGCTTCTCCTTTTCCCCCTTTGGTAACCATAAGTTTGTTTTCTATGTTTGTGAGTCTGTTTTTGTTTTGTAAATAAGTTCATTGGTATCATTTTTTTTTTTTTTAGATTCCACATATAAGTGGTATCAAATGGTATTTGTCTTTCTCTCTCTGACTGACCTCACTTAGTATGATAATTTCTAGATCTTTGTTGCTGCAAATGAATGCCAGGGTTTTGATCTGATTAAAGTTTTGAAAATATCATTCTTTTATCTAAATGTTCATTTTCTAAGTGGTGGATTTTGACAGTAGGCCTATAAGTTGGATTGTCCAAAGGGTATATATTACAACAGCTGCTTTAACTGAGGGTTTTTATGACAGTTGAGCATCAGGTTAGAACCACTTGGAAAAATTTTCTACCTAAAACTATTGCCATTATTGCTTGGAATTGTGGAGCTGCAGTGGCTCTGTTGGCATATTAGAGTGAAACTGAAATTCCTTTTCATTTTTTCTTATTTTTTTTCCATCTCTCTTCCTCTCTCATTCCTTTTGGTCACTTCCTTCTATTCCTCCTCTGTACTCCCCTCCCTTCCCTCTCCTTTCTCTCTCTCTCCCATCCCATTTTTTCCTTTCTGTTCTTTCTTATATAGCCCCCTCCTTAAGTCCCCTTTTTTCTCTCTCTCTTTAGCTGTCTGTCTTTCTTGTGCAGCTTCCACCCCTACCCCAGGGTTTTCTGATACATGGCCAGGATTGAGAACCACTGTTCTAGCTCTCCAGAGCCTCTCCATCCTTAGTCAGATAACCTTAGGCAAGTTACTTCATGTCTAAGCCTTATTTTGCACATCTGTAAGTGACCCAAATTATATTCTAAGTAAAATAGTATTTCATTCATGGCTGCTCTCATAGTAGAGATGGATTGACTCTCTGGCTGCTGTTATTTTAGGTACCTCAGTTTTCACAAGAATATGTCAATTCTACCTTCAGGTTCACTGATGTATCCAGTAATCAAGTCATGTTAGTTTTACCTCTGTGTTCTCTCTATTCCAATTACTTCTTCGCTAAGTCTGGGCTGCCAACACCTCTTCTTTCATGTGTGCCATCCCTCCTCTAACCTGTTCTCCACACTTCGAGCAGAATACAGTTCTTCTGTGTTACCAATTAAGTGCAGAACCATACACTTTAACATTTATTCAACAGATATTTTTTGGTCACTTACTAGGTTCCAGATAATAACCTAAGCACTAACTGTGGATAAGAGCTCTGTCTTCATGGAGCTCATAGTTGCACATAGGGAGGAAAAAGTAGTAGACTGGCAGCATTACCTTCTGGTTAGAATTACTGAGACAAGAAATTGTCTTTTAAAAATATAAACCTGTTGATTTTTCTTCCTTGCTAAACTCTTTTTGTTTCTCTTTGCCTTCATGATTAAGTCTCAACTCAGTCTGACTCACAGCTTCCTTTATAATATGCCTCAGCTTATCCACCCTTACCTTGCCACCAGTTCGTTGTTTCATGACCACTGGATATTAATTCATTATTGGTAGTATTTTTTTTTCATGCCTTTGGCCCATACTCTTCCTATTACCTGAAGCACTTTTCCCTCCTGCCTCTAAAATATAGCTAACTTATGCTTAATTTTCACATCATAGCTTATAGATCATTACCTCCTGAAATTCTTTACTCCTCACATCCAGGTTAGGAATTAGAGTGTATTATTCTAACCTTAATCATTAACACAGTTCTAGATATTCATTGGCAGTATAATCTTGACACTCCTTTTCAAAACCTAAAAAAGCTCAGGTGAAATACTTAGATTTTATTCAGGATTTCTTAAAGAGCATTCAATCTTTTAAGTACTCTAGAGCTCCTAAAAGTTTTTTCACTGGATTAAGTTAGGCCAGTCATAAAACTTAGTGTCAGAACTATGGTATGTGTAATTGTCCTCCCAGTTCATATACCTGATTACTTTTTACCTGATTTTTAAAAGTCCATTTGCATTTTAGTTTTATCTTACTGAATTATAACTTTTGTAAGCCATGAAAAGTCCTTTTTCTTTTTCTTCTTCTTTTTTTTTTTTTTTTTGGTCTTCTTACCTTTTCTAGGGCCGCTCACGGAGCATATGGAGGTTTCCAGGTTAGGGGTCTAATCAGAGCCATAGCCACTGGCCTATGCCACAGCAATGCCAGATCCGAGCTGTGTCTGCAACCTACACCACAGCTCACCGCAATGCCGGATCCTTAACCCACTGAGCAAGGCCAGGCATCAAACCTGCAACCTCATGGTTCCTAGTCAGATTTGTTAACCACTGCACCACTCCACGACAGGAACTCCGAAAAGTTCTTTTAAAGACAAGACAGAGTGCTATTTAAATTACTGTATTATTAAGTATTCTTAAAAAACACCAGTTTTATTACATGGATGCTCTGTGACTTATTTAAACATTCTATTTATTAACTATTCTTCTAAAGCTGTTTTATTACAGTTAATTATTGTAATCTGAGATGGACTTAACACATAATTACTGTGTTTATCTGTGATTCAGTAATGTGGATTATTTGATTAAAACTGCTTTTATGTGAGTTTCAAATTGGATTGTTTGAAATCAGAGTTTTGTGTGAACTATTGAGATCACTAACTAGAGGTGGTATATCTAATTGTAAAATTGGTACTTGTTATAATTTTTATTGGGTTAGATACTATAAAATCTTAAATGGTTGCTCTTTATAATTACTTAAATGAATGATCTCAGATTTAACATTTTAAGATCTAAAGAAACATAAACTCATCTTTTAACTAGAGTATAGCAGTTTTGTTTCCCTCAGAAGGAAATTATATTTTAAATCATTGGATTGGCAGCTGCTTAGAAAGAAGGGATTTATTAGTATTGTGTCTAACACGTACATAATTACATCAAAATTCAGCACATCCAAAATTTGGGTTTATTTCTGAATAACGTTTGGCAGTAAGTCTATGAACACAAGGGTTTTAGCAGACTTCCCATATGTAAGCTCTATTTAACACTAATTGAAAATTATGTTTGAAGGTCTGTCACACCATCAGAACTTTATGATTTGCCATAGGAAAATCAGTCTTTTATAATGGGATTACTTTGTCATATATGTGTTATTCAAGGTAACACACATATATCGTCTTCATCATTTGGCAGATACTAAGTTGGGCGTTGATGGTGTAGAGCTCTTACAGTCTAATCCCAGTTCTATAATAATTAATATGTTTACTTGTTTTGTTCCTTAAATTCTGTAGACTGTATTTTCCTACATCTGCCGCTATTTATTCCATTCTGTCCTAATCATAGTGGCAGATTGGTATAACCGAAAGAATAGCGAATTCAGAATCAGAAGATTTGGTCTCTCTTCATCTGGGGCTGCCACTCATTCTTCTGCAGCTTTGGCAGAGTAATATAACTTATCTAGAACTGATTATTCATCTGAAAATGAGGGGAATAGACCAGTTGATATTAAGGCCACGTCTTTCTCCAAATTTTTGACAGTTAATTTTCATTTCTTTCTGCTGTTATCAGGCTATAAAAATAACAAACAAGGGCTAGGTTAGTTATGTCTGCAAGATTTATCTGTAAACATATTCTCATGAAAACTTTTCATTTCCACCCTGGGAATGTGTTTATTATGATTATTGACATTGTCAGTTTGTTTGTTTTTAAAATCTGTGTGTTGTATGTATGATAAGTTCCTAGGTTTTTGACCCTTTTAGACTCTTATCAATTAACTAAATAAAGCCAAGTCAGCAGTATAGAGAACATCCTGAAGCTAATGATTTTCTATCATTAATGTAGATTAGTTACTGGGCTAGGAAATGGTAGTGCTTATTTTTAATATTTAGCGTCTTTTATCTTTGGTGTGCCATTATTCTGATAAAATGGATTATGTACTTTTTTTTCTTCTCAATATTACTGGTAATAATAACTTTCCATAACTTCCCTCTTTCACTCTCCCAGGGATGTTTTTGCTAGTTACAAGCTTATAAAAATAGTACATTTTTTAATAGAAAATTTAGGTCATTTGGTAATAAATGTGAATTAAAGTTCACTTGTTAAACATTTAAGAACACTAAAGACAATTTTGAAAATGATAGGTAATGTAATTCTACCAGATATTTATGAAGCTACAGTTTTGTACAGATTAATGAAGTGAAATACAACAAATAGTATAAAATATCCCCAAATACATTAGAGGATTGTTATTATATGGTAAAGTAGCATTTCCAATTAGAGAAGGAAAATAGATTATGCAATAAATGACACTGAGATATCACTTCAGACCTGGAAATAAGCAAAAAGTAAAATCTAGGGCTCTAATTGATGTCTACATCACGAAAATGCTATGTAGACTCAAGTTTTATACTTAAGAAAGAAAAATTTGCCTAATTATTTTAAATAATTTAGGATTAGGAGACCGTTCCAAACATTACACAAAGCCCAGAAGTTGTAAGGAAAGAGATTTAGTTTGGTTTTTTGCAAATTAAACAATTATATATGGAAAAATACTTAAATATCAAATAAGTGACAAACTAGCAACTAAAACAAAGGGTAATAAGCAAAAAACTTATAAGTCAGTTTAAAAAGGAAATAACACTTTAGTAGAACAGTGGCAAATGACATAAATAGATAGCTCAACTAAGAAAATATTTAAAAAGCTGGTAAATTTATTTCTGTATAGGTGCTCATCTTGTCATAATTTTTAAAATGTAAATTTAAAAATCACTCATTGAATGTTGAAATCTAGTAAAATATAAAATACATAATACTCTTTAACCAGGCATTGTTTTCTAGGAGTTTATCCTACTCACATACTTGTACGGTTGCATAAGAATAAGTTGTATGGAGATATTTATTGTGGTGGTGTTTGCAAGAGTTAAGAAATCTGGAAATAACTTTAATTATCCACCATCAGGTAACCAGTTAAATTAGAGTTAATCTACGCAGTGAAATGAATTATTTGTAGCTAAATACACTGAGTTCAATCAGTACTGTATTGTTGAGTGTCAAAAGCTAGTTGGAATTTTACAAAAAACAAACAATGAGTGGTAGAGACCCAGGTTCAGGTAAAATAAATAGAAATTCTAAAATAATCCTAGAATTTATATGAAACCACAAAAGACACAGAATTGTCAGAACAATCCTGAGAAAAAAAGAACAAAACTGGAGGTATAATCCATCGATATTTGAGACTATACTACAGAGATGCCACAATCAAAACAACATGGTATTGGCGCAAAACAGACACACAGATCAGTGGAACAGAATAGGGAGCCGAGAAAGAAACCCAAGCATCTACAGTCAATTAACTACAGCAAAGGAGGCAAGAATATACAATGGAGAAAAGACAGTTTCTTCAGCAAGTAGTGCTGGGAAAGCTAAACAGCTACATGTGAAACAATGAGATTAGAACATTCCATCACATCATATACAAAAATAAACTCAAAGTAATTTAAAGACCTAAATATAAAACATGACATCATAAAACTCCTAGAAGAAAACATAGGCAGAAGTGTCTTTGATATAAATTGTAGCAATATTTTCTTAGATCAGTCTCCCAAGGCAAAAGAAATAAAGACAAATAAACAAATAGACTAATCAAACTTAAAAGCTTTTGCACAGCAAAGGAAAAGACGACCTTTGGAACAGGAGAAAATGTTTGCAAATGACGCAACCCACAAGAGGTTAATATCCAAAGTATATAAACAGCTCATACAGCTCAATAACAACAAAAAACCAATCAACCCAATCAAAAAATGGGCAGAAGACCTAAATAGACATTTCTCCAAAGAAGACATACAGACAGCCAGTAGGTACATGAAAACATGCTCAACATCACTAATAATTCATTATTAGAAAGACGCAAATCAAAACTACAATGAGGTTTTTAAAAAAAAAATGGAAGGAGTTCCTTGATGGCTCTAGCATTGTACTGCTGTGGTGTGGGTTTGACCCCTGGCCCAGGAACTTCTGCATGCTGCAGGCACGCCCCCCCTCCCCCCCCCAAAAAAGAATTCTAAACCATAGTTATTGCTAGAGCTGCTGAGCAGTAGGCTCTCATTCAACATTTTGGCACAGCCAAAAAAAAAAAAAAAAAAGAGAATATGGCAGATACTATCAGTTGCTACCCTATAATCACTAGCCCTTTCTTGTTAACCAAACCATGATTTTGTTTAATAGCAAGTTTGCCCAGCCCCAGGGCTTGAGTTGTGATTAGTCTGAAGCAGTCATTGTTATCCTTCGCCAGGTTATTTCACTTTCCCTACCTCCTGTGTGCTGCAGTTCTGGCCAGTGAAATATAAGGAGAGTCTCCCAGAGGACATTTGAGGAAAATACCTTCCCCAAGAAAACAGATGCTGAAAGAGTCCTTTCCCTCTCTGATGTGAATGCTCTATAAGAGGATGTGATGTTTAGAGCTGGTAATGGCAACTTTCAGAAATGAGAGGAAAGCCAAGGGAATTGAAAGGTTGTTAACCTAGCTCATTATTTGGTTGAATGGCGGCAACCATCCTGGAACTATCCACTGGCAAAAATTTGTTATATGAGCTAATTAATCTACCAGTTACTCATGTTTTCTGTTATTTGAAGCTGAAAATATCCTAACAAATAGGGAGTTTGTGGAAATCTATTTTTATTAAATTTTGTATTTTTGTAGCAGTTCTGAAAATTTTTTTCCTGTGTCTTAACTAAAATCATAATTATGAATATGTATGTGCATTGGATCATGAAGCAAAAAATAGGGTTCAGATTAGTTCATGAATCAATGCAAAAAAAGTATCTTCCTCAGGAACTGAAATGAGTTCAAAAATATTTCTCTTATCTTTTTATACTCCTTAAAGTGTTTCCTTATGTTACAAATTCTGGTAATCTCCTCCTATTAGGTAAATCAAATTTTTTAAAAATGTGAGTCAGATTGTCAGATAAAATATTTTACTTGATTTCCCCTCCAGCTGTCCTATTTCAAGTTTTAAAGATGTTAAAAGTAAAAAGCAAAACCAAACTTGTTAGACAACTATCATTGTAATTCCCTGGAAAAACCGTAGAAATAACAAGTTGGCAAAATAGTTGTTTGTTGTACAGTTCTTATTCTCTATTTTCTCAGACCAGTATCCTTTCAAAATGTGTTCATGATTAACATATGATCTTGTTTACTGATCTGTTTGATTAATTTCCTTCATGAGTCAGTTTATAAAGACTGGTTAAGATTCCTGTCATTCAGTCAACCTTTTTGGCAGTTGAATCCAAAACCTTTTTAAATGTTGTATGTTAGAAATCTCATATCCTTTCCACCTTTCTCCACTAGTACCCATTAACAATTATTAAATTGAAAAGATAGCTTTGTTTTCTTCTTGGGAAGAGAATTAATACAGAAGACTGTATTAATCATTATGATATGTTAGACTGAAGGTTTCTTTCTTCATTTTGACCTTTAGATCTTTTTAGTTTTTGATAATGCTATTTTTTTTCAATGTTTTTATTTTTTTATAAAATTATCACAGTGGTAATGCAATATGCATAATTAATAAAGCATAATTTGAGCAATAGAAAATGCTGTCAGATGAAAAGTACTTCTGCCAAGGTGGCAAAGTAACATGGGCTGCTGATTCTCTTCCCCCAAATCAACTCTGAAAAAATAAAAAGCAGCTGGCTTCCAAGAACTCTTTAAATAAGACACAGGCTCTTTCTCCTCTGAAATACCTTGAGTTAATTCTTGTTCCTTCACTATAGAAACTAGGGGTAATAGCTCTTACCACTAGTGCTAGAATCCAGAGAACAACATTGTGGCAGTGTAGAAATCCAAGTTGAGTTAAAGGTTGATGAAAATAGATGTGGCCTGACTACTCAACAATTCATTTTTTCCTTCCCTCCCACTTCAAGTTCAAGGAAACTACCCTCTACTTCCCCCAGAGGGTTTTTTTGTTTTGTTTTGTTAGTGTTACTTTATTATTTTTTTTACATTCTCTTTACCTTTTTTTTTCTTTTCTGCTGTACAGCCTGGTGACCCAGTTACACATACATGTATACATTCTTTTTTCTCACATTACATGTTCCATCATAAGTGACTAGACAGAGTTCCCCGTGCTACACAGCCTAGATCTCATTGCTAATCCATTCCAAAGACAATAGTCTGCATCTATTAATCCCAAGCTCTCTCCCCTTCCCCCTTGGCAACCACAAGTCTATTCTCCAAGTCCATGATTTTCTTTTCTGTGGAAAGTTTCCTTTGTGCCATATATTAGATTCCAGATATAGTGATATCATATGGTATTTGTCTTTCTCTTTCTGACTTACTTCACTCAGTATGAGAGTCTTAGTTCCATCCAAGTTGCTGCAAATGGCATTATTTTGTTCTTTTTATGGCTGAGTTGTATTTCATTGTGTATGTATACCTTATCTTCCTAATCCACTCATCTGTCAGTGAACATTTGGGTTGATTCCATGTCTTGGCTATTGTGAATAGTGCTGCACTGAACATGTGGGTGTGTGTGTCTTTTTTAAGGAAGTTTTGTCCGGATGTATGCCCAGGAGTGGAATTGCTGGGTCATATGGTAGTTCTATGTATAGTTTTCTAAGGTACCTCCATAGTGTTTTACATAGTGGTTGTGCCAGCTTACATTCCCACCAACAGTGCAGGAGGGTTCCCTTTTCTCCACAACCCCTCTGGCATTTGTTATTTGTGGACTTATTAATGATGGCCATTCTGGCTGGTGTGAGGTGGTATCTCATGGTAGTTTTGATTTGCATTTCTCTAATAATCAGTGATATTGAGCATTGTTCCAAGTGCTTGTTGGCCCCAAAGGGGTTTAAGCTTAGGAAACCCTTGCACTGAGGGGTAGTAGTAAATGGAAGTGATAAACTGCTTCTCCATTCCTAGGCTTCACTGTCCACCTGAGGGCTCTTCCTCTAGTTTCCTTAAACTCATTGGTGTTGATGCTAATTAAGGTCTGGCCTTTGGTGCCCCCTAATATGTATCTCAACAGAAAGAATTGATGATACTCTGAAAAACACTACCTCACAGACCAATATAACTAGACAGTTGAGTACTACAGTTGTCCCAAAAGAAATCAATAAACTGACAATATATATGATCTAAAGCAGAATTCTTGCAATAGATGAAACAAGAATTTAAAACAAGCATTATCAATGTAGTTAAAGATGTAAAGGAACATGTTAGTCATGAAATAAGATCTAAATATCATAAAAACAGACTCAAGTGGAAATACTAGATATGAAAAATATTTGAAAAGAGTGCAATAACTGTTTTAAGTAGAATGGATAGGAAAGCATTAATTAGTTGAAAGATTAGAATGAATACTCTTCCAGGAAGAAACAAGAAAGAAAAAAAGATAAAGAGAAAATAAAACAAAGGATATGGAGAATTGTTGTACAAGTTTTATATCCATCTTAACAGCAGTTCCAGAAGGATATAAAAATGAAAATTTAAGAAGTTGAAATAATTGAAGAAATAATGGAGATAAATTTCCTAGGATTCAGTCAGAAAAAATAAAAGGCCTCAGATTGGCGAAAAGCCTTATAGTGTGCCTAACAGGAAGAATAAGGGGAAACACATACCTAGACATATTAAAGTAAAATTAATATTAAAGACATAAAATTCTGAAAGATCTCAGGGAGGAAGAGCAGATAAGGGCCTGCAAGGGAACTAGAAGATAGATAGCTGGATATCAGCTCAACAGCAATAGTAAATGGAAGAAAATAACAAAGTTAAAAAATACTCAAGGAAAATGTCTTTGAACCACGAAATTTATATCCTCCTAACTTTCATTTGTAAGGATGAAATAAAATAATACCAGGTATCTTTGCCTCAAAGTTTGCCATATGAAGGACCCATATTGGAAGCCCACTTGAATGAAAGACTCATTGAGAAATATTAGAAGGAAGAAGTGGTAATCAGATTATCTTGATATTTATTGTTGACTGAAGAAAAACACTAAGATCAAAATTCTAAGCGGTAAAAATAGTATGGGGGAGGGGGAATAGAACACCGTATAAATTCATGTGTAATGTAAATATTCTGCATTATTAAAACTTTTTAATTCCCAAATGTCTTATACAAGGCTTAAGACCTAATGGGTCTTTATTTTCTTTCAAGCTTCCTTTTCTTTTCCTGTGTCGTATATCACTGCCCCTGTTTCTTATATCCCATGTCGTTCTTTATCTTGGATTCCATTTATGCTTTTGTTGGAATAGTTCCTCGAAGAATTTTTTAAGATCCAGGCATTGATACAAACTTAATATTTCTACTGATCCAAAGATTCCTTATTTTGACCTCGTTGAGATTGCTAGTTTAACAGGAAATAGAATATCTATTCCATATCTTTTTATATTCCAAGCAATTGTAAGGTTATTGCTCCATTGTATTCTAGTATTCTTTGTTATTGATAAAAGGCCTAATGTTAGTTTGGTACTTGTGACTCTGTATGTAATAACCTGCTTTTTCCCTCTCTGAAAGCTTTTAGAATTTTTTTTTAATTCCTGGAGTTTTGAAGTTTCACTTGGGGAGATATCATATTTAAAAAGATAAAGCAGGAGTTCCCACTGTGGCACAATGGGATTGGCAGTGTCTTGGGAGCACTGGGACACAAGTTTGATCTCTGGTCCAGCACAGTGGGTTAAGGATCTGGCATCACTGCAGCTGTGGCTCAGGTCACAACTATGGCTGGGATCTGATCCCTGGCCCTGGAACTCCATATGCCACGGGGTGGCCAAAAAAGAAAAAGAAAAAAAAAAAAAAAAAAGGCAGTCTTTTTTAAAGAAAAACCTGCTTAGTGCCCAGGGCTCTTTCAAATAGGACACCCACTTATTTCTTCTGTTCAGAGAAATTTTCTTTATTTCTTTCTTCTGCGTTATTTTACCTCTTTATCTGGTGTGATTGTGTTTTTCGTTTTTTTAGGGCTACAGCTGTGGCGTATGGAAGTTCCCAGGCTAGGGGTCAAATCAGAGCTACAGGTGTAGGCCTACACCACAGCTACAGCAATGCTGAGATCTGAGCCACATCTGCAACCTATGCCACAGCTTGCAACTCCAGATCCTTAACCCACTGAGTGAGGCCAGGGATCAAACTCAGGGATACTCTGTCAGGTTCTTAACCTGCTGAGCCACAAGGGGAACTCCCGGTATTCTTTTTAGACAAATTTTTTACTTCAGTAGCTTTATGCTCTGTATCTCTTAATTTTTCTATCATAATTTATATATCTTTTACTGTATATTCTGATAATTTATCAATTCTATCTTGAGACCACTGATTTTGTTTTTTAACTATGCCCATTTTGTTTTTATTCTGTCATTTGATTTTTTTGTCATATGTCCATGTAGCTGCAAATGACATTATTTCATTCTTTTTATAGGTGAGTAGTATTCCATTGTGTGTGTGTGTGTGTATACACACCACATCTTGACCATTCATCTATTAATGGACACTTAGGTTGCTTTCATGTCTTGGCTGTTGTAAATAGTGCTGCTATGAATATTGGGATGCATGTAATTTTTGAATTAGAAGAAAAATTTTATTTTTTGATTTTTTTTTTTGAAATGTTTTTTGAATGGTTATCCTATGTGTAATGGCATAGAAATAGGGATTAAACTTAAGTACAGTTTGTAAAATTTAAGCAAAAGGCCGTTAACTTAGATGTATTCAGTGTAAGTATGAATTAACTCCCTGATCTTTAGGAACTCTTCAGATACAAGTTTTCATTTTTAATTTTTAGAGAAAAAAATCAAAAATATTTTTAATACCTAGTTTTAGTTTTGTAACTAAATGGTTTAAAAACATTTTGTTTTTTTAGTGTCGGTAAATTTGTCTTTTGAAACTCAGATTACCTGTCCTTTTATATATAAGAGCCTTCCAGGTATTAATGTAAAATTTTGTTCTTGGGAAATTTGGGAGGATGTGTGAGAATTTTTCACTTACTACTAAAAGTCTCCAGTATTTATATCCAATTTTTTTCTATATTCTAGTTTGGATTTTTCTTCTTTTCTTACTATAAAAGCAATATATACTGGAAGTTTTCACATTATGCAATAGAAAGTTAAAATATCTTAAGTTCCCCTTACCCAATAACTATTATTTATACTTTGGTGTATGTTCTTTCATTTTTCTTCTATTTGCATTTATATGTATATTTCATACATAAACATTTTTGTCTTTAATATGCAATAAAAATTATACTTGTAAGGGTCTGTAAACTTAAGGATTAATAGAAATTTTACCCTTGAGAGATTTTCCATTTGAATATTCTAAGAGTAAATTATTTGGATACCTTCAAAATAACATCACTTTTACTTTTCTCAAGTTTCTACTCCACAGTTGATCTTTGTTAAATCAGGCCAGAGATTTTTTTGTAGTTATGACATAACATCTACCCCTTTTTGTGATGAAATCTGTTTCATGGAAATAATGCCTTTTTTTTTTTTTTTTTTTTAATAGCCACACCCATGGCATATGGAAGTTCTCGGGCCAGGGATTGAATCTGAGCCACAGCTGCAACTGATGCTGCAGCTGGCGCAACTGCCGGATCCTTCAACCTACTTGTTGGGCAATCCCAGGCCTCTGCACCAACCCAGGCCACTGTGGTTGGATTCTCAACCCACTGCACCAGAGTGGGAACTTCTTTATTGATATTTCCTTACTAACCTTTGTCCAGTCCACTCCATTGCACTTATAACATTCCTAGTTGATCTCTGTATCTCAAGAGCCTCTCACTTTACCCTTCTGGGCTGCACACTAATTGTTGGTAGACATGTCACATGATGCAGTCACCTCAAGGAGAGATGCGAAGCAGTCATGGGAAATGACTGCTAATGGGTACAGATTTATTTTGAAATAATGAAAATGTTCTAAAATTAGTTTGTGATGATGGTTTTACAGTGGATACACCAAAAAACCCCACTAAGGTGTATATTTTAAATAGGTAAATTAGTTGGTATGTGAATGATATACTGTAAAGCTCTTTTAAAAGCCAGTAATGCATTTAAATGTATAACTTTGAGGCATGAATCAACATTATTGAGAGTGAAAAGCATATTGTATGCAAAAGATCAAAGAAATGGGGAGTATATATTTTCTAGTATGCTCTCTAATCAAAGTAATTTTTTGTAATTCTTAAAGTATAGGCTTTATAAGCATGGTAGTCTTCCTTACCTGAATATTATAAACCAACCTGCTGCTTTTGTTTTTGAAAAGCAACAGGTATCATTTCTCTCTTCTGTGCCAAAGCTGCTTCTAGGCCACATGTGACAAAATGGAAGAGGAAACATGTAAAATTTGGCCTTAAAGTCCTCCACATTATTACTGCCTCCCCAGCCCCGTCCTTCTTTAATTGCCTCTTGATGACACAGCCTCACTTTACAAAATTCAAAATCTCTTTCCCTCTCCACTGATTTCTGTTCCACCCAGAATTTCCATTTCCTCGGTGGGCCCTTTTTTTACGTAAGCAGTTTGTTGCAGTAGTTTATAATAAGTTATACAAGTCTGATATTTGCATTTTAAAGGATTATAGAATAGGGGCTAGCAGCAGTTTTTTTCTTTGAAGAGCCAGATATAATTACTGCCGTTGCAGCTATTCATCCTTGCTACTGGGGGTGAAATCAGCTACAGACAAAATGTAAATTAATGGATGAGGCCTGATTTGACCCTAGGCAGCATAGATCAGTCCACAGTTTGTCAACCCATGTTGTAGGATTCTTAATTCAAAGGCTCAGTGTTAATCCAAAATGGGATGAAGAAATTTAAGTACAGTACATTCAGGCAGTTATGTCCTCCACTTCTACTACTAATGAAAATTATTTTATTTCTTTACTATTTTATCCTTCTTCCAAGATTATCTGAGGAACAGAGGTCAGAATTAGGGCACTTTTGAAAGTTTATCAAGACAAATTAGAAAATACAACTAAAAACGACATAGCATGAAAGTTAAGGTTATTATTAAGATTAGTTTCGTGTGTCTGTGTATAAATAAGTGTATTTGCATAAAGATGTATTCAAATTATATATTGTGTTATATATGTGTGTGTGTGCATTTAATATTTTAATATATTTACTGTGGGATGCATTTCGGAATAGCCTCTAAAATATCCAAACAAATTTATTGAGTATGAATGTCAAAGGACACATGAATTTAAGGAAAACTAGGAAAAAATAAATACTTCAAATTTGATCTTGCTAAAGTAGATAAAGACAAATAAATATCAGAGTGCTTAGCATCTCCTCCCATAGTATTCTGGATTGATTGAAATGTTTTACTTCAATCTGATGTTTGTTTAGTTTTTTGAGTATATAATTGTTCATGTATAAAAGAAATGTAGCGTTGAAACAATGGCTTTGTTTTAGATCTATGGCAAATTTGTTGCGATTCGAAATAAAATTATATTTCAACCAATATTTCCAAGTAACAATGAGAAAGTTTGCATTTGCCATATCAGTGTTTTACAACATACTGACTAATACAGAATGACCGTCATTCATATAATGGATTTCTCAGAAAAAGTATTTTCTCAGAAAATTAATTCTGGGGAGTTTGAGCCACTCAGGGAAACAAAATGGTATATTTTACCCCAAAATATTCTATTTTTCTTGGAAATTATTTCATTGTATGTCATGAACAGATATTTTAGATGACTCTGACCTTATTAAACAAACCTATATGTCAGAGTTTGCTTTTCTAGGTCAAGATTTGAATATTTTATCTCTGCCATTGAATTAGAGCTGACCCAGATAATAAGTCAGTTAAATAAAGCATTGCCCCTTCTCTCAGAAATGGTTACATTCCACACCTCTTTCCGCCTCTTCCCTCCTTCTAACTCCATCCTGGTAGTTAGCATTTATTTACTTTTTCAGCAAGTTGTTGGGTAACTATTATATGCCAGGCAGTGTTTTAGGCACTGGGAACAAAACAATGAAAAGTTTCTTTACCCTTACGGAGCTTACGTTCTAGATGGTCTTTCTTTCTTTGCCCTTATGGAGCTTACATTCTAGAGTGGAGAGAAAGCAATAAGAAATTGTTTTTTGTTTAGTATAAAAGTTATGTAGTGCGTTAGACGATAAGTGCTGTGGACATAGGTAGAGCAGGGTAAGGATGTATTAATCTTTTCTAGAGTAGTACTAATCTGTTAACTAATGTTAATACTGTCATCGTATTTTCTCTTCCATATGTAGTTCCAATGACAGGATTCACACAGAGAGCAACCATTGATCCAGAACTGAATGAAATACATGTCTTATCTGGACTCAGCAAAGACAAGGAAAAGAGGGAAGAGAATGTCAGAAATTCATTCTGGATTTATGACATTGTAAGGAATAGTTGGTAAGTAGCTCTTGTGCTGCAATCCCAGTGTAACATTTATTTGAGGTTGTCCGTTTATTCAGAAGAAGAAAAAAGATGGAAGGCTTATGTTAATTTATGATATCATACATTTTAATGTCAGTATTGGGGAGTGGAAAAGTCAATATTGGTGCTTGTGTACACAGTGATGTTCAGCTGCTGGATTTTACCTCTATTCAATTGATAGATGTTTCCTGGTTTGAGAGTCAAAAGAATTGAATTTCAGTCTAACGTTTGCTACCAAGTAGATGTGTAAACTTGAGAACCATGTTCCCAGGTCTTAGTTTTATAAAATGAAGCTGTTTGACTACAGAAAGGTGGGGGGGTTTATTATTTAGCATTTTCAAACCAGGATCCTTTTGTCACAGAGCATCTCACAGAACTGCTGCACATTTTGTTTTGGGCAACACTGACCTAGAGGACCCAGCTCTAATGTTCTGCAGTTACTACAGAGTGAATATTTTCCTGAACAGCGGGACTCCAGAGAATTTCCTCCATTCAGTAATGGAGGATGGTGCTCATCAGCTAAGGAATTTATTATTTTCTAAAAAAGACATTTATGTACAATAGAAGTGAAAGCAATCCATTGTGAACTTTTTTGTTGTGAATAGATAAATGGTATATCATCCCTTTCACCCTCTGATTTAAGCCTTCATATATGCTGTTCCTGTTCTTGATGAACATTAAAGAATTTCAGAACTCAGTTCTAACAGTCAGATTATTTTATGAGAGTGACCAGAATTTTAAGATTTGGTGTGAACGATTTATGTTTTTTAACTGATAATTAAACATACAGTTAATTTGCTTGCTACGATTGTATTAACATTACGTGTGCTGCTAATTTTCTGGGATAGAATGCTTTAAGAGCAATGTTTTACAGGTCTTGTGTCTATAAGAATGATCAGGCTGCAAAGGATAATCCAAGTAAAAGTCTTCAGGAGGAAGAACCATGTCCACGATTTGCCCATCAGCTTGTATATGATGAATTACACAAGGTATGCAAATTGCATTGACCTGTAAACTTCCCATGACATACAATCTGATAGAATCTCAAAATATATGTTTCTAAATATTTTTACATAATTTGTATTAAAAATTATAATACATAACAGACACTTAATAGAATGTATAGTAGACATTCAATATCATTTCTCCCCGGAGTTCCCTTGTAGCACAGCAGGTTAAGGATATGGTGTTGTCTCTGCAGCCGCTCAGGTTGCTGCTGTGGTGTGGGTTTGATCCCTGGCCCAGGAACTTTCACATGCTGCTGGTATTGCCTAAAAAAAAAAAATCCCTAAAATTCCTTAAGAGAATAAACATTTTTGCATAGTCTGTAATTCCTGGCACTTTTCTTCTTATGAAAATGGTCAGCGGTTGCTGCTGCTCAGCTGCTTAGATCTGATACAGAGAATGGTCTGTTGTTTCTACAGCATGAATATGAAGTAGATGTACACTTTGCAGCATTTGTATACTTTTTTCCATGATTTGAGAAGACACATACATATAACTTCGGGCTTTTAGATTTTCCCGAAGTTATATGTATGTGTCTTCATATAAGAAGTCTTATATTTATTTTTCCTATCTACAATTGACACATCATTTCCATCATTGTGAAAATAGTCCTGAAGTTTCAATGTCACTAAGTAGTCAGAGTAGTTTAACTATTACTCCCTTAAACTTTACATGTAGCTTAATGACTGTACTCAGCTTATGTCAAAAATTGCTGACAGAACCTGTATTAATTCTGTTTAGGCCATAGCTGATTATTTAAATTCTCTATCATTTGAGAACATTAAGTAAAAGTTACCGTGGAAGTAAGTAAAAGCCCTTTCTCTAAGAGTCTCCCAAATTAAAGTATAAATGATTTTCCGGAGTTCCCGTCGTGGCGCAGTGGTTAACGAATCCAACTAGGAACCGTGAGGTTGCGGGTTCGGTCCCTGCCCTTGCTCAGTGGGTTAACGATCCGGCGTTGCCGTGAGCTGTGGTGTAGGTTGCAGACGCGGCTCGGATCCCGCGGTGCTGTGGCTGTGGCTCTGGCGTAGGCCGGCGGCTACAGCTCCGATTCGACCCCTAGCCTGGGAACCTCCATATGCCGCAGGAGCGGCCCAAGAAATAGCAACAACAACAACAACAAAAGACAAAAGACAAAAAAAATAAAAAATAAAAAAAAATAAATGATTTTCCATCTATAAGATAGAAATATTATCTCTGGTGTATAATACTGATTATAAATGTTTTCAGAATTTCAGGTAGTGCTTTAATACTTTGAGTACAGAATATTACTAAAACCGTAATTATAGTGAAATCATTGTTGCTTTCCTTTTACATTTCTTATTCGGTGTTAATTGAATAGTATTTTAAAAGTTATTTCACAAATCATCTGTGCCATTTAATATTCGGTATTAAGGCTAAAGCAAAATTAAGATGTTAAAGTTGTGTTTTTTGGGTTCTTTTTGTCTTTTTAGGGCCACACATGTGGCATATGGAGGTTTCCAGGCTAGGGGAGAATTCAGAACTATAGCTGCCAGCCTGTGCCACAGCCACAACAGCTCAGGATCCGAGCTGCATCTGTGACCTACCCCACAGCTCACGGCAACACCAGGTCCCACTGAGCAAGGCTGGGGATCGAACCTGCGTCCTCATGGGTGCCAGTCAGAATTGTTTCCTCTGAGCCACAATGAGAACTCCAAGATGCTAAAGTTTTTAAAACTTCTAGTTAATGTCAGCCTCCAGTGATTCAACTTGTGTGTGGGTTTTTTAAAAGATAACATTTTATTATGATAAACACTTGATTAACTGGTAATTCCCATTGTTTGTTGCCTTAGGCAAACTCTATCTTGGAGTATCTTATTATCATTGCTTTTGTTTTGTGTCTTCTATTTTGAGTATAATTGTGGTAATGCAATTTATTTTAACGTAAAATGTAATTTAAGGAAGTAGCCACAGTACTTTAAAGTAAAATGAAAAGTTGAGAAAAATCAAAAGAGGCTTTTGGTAGAAATGCACTGATTTTTTTTTTTTTTTTTTTGGTATGAGTAAAGCTAGTTGCCTGTTACACACTACTACCAAAATGAAGAAATTTTACTGCAACTTCTATAGTTTCTTGAGTATGCATGCATTTTTAAAAATCCGGTTTGTTTTATTTATTATAGGTTCATTATTTATTTGGTGGGAATCCAGGAAAATCTTGCTCCCCAAAGATGAGATTAGATGACTTCTGGTCACTGAAATTGTGTAGGCCTTCAAAAGATTACTTACTGAGACATTGCAAGTACCTCATAAGGAAACACAGGTATAAAAATAATTCATTAAAAACTTTTATTTAACATTATCAGCGATTGTTGTTATTACCTAAGCTTTGGAGATGTTACCTTGTCTTTGGAAATTTAGTGACATGACAATGTAAATACTGCTAAGATCATCATTTTTGTGCATGTCCTATTACTCTTATCTTTGCTTTCGTCTTTCAAAGGAAGACACAAAGGGAAGATAGATCTTGATGCTAAAAATTATAAAGGTGATTAAACCTGCCTTCAAGTAACTCAAGGTCTAACCACTACAAATTACATCAGTTCTAGATTATTGACATGTTTAGCTGATTGTTGACTCTCTTAACAGTGAATGTGATGACATAGTTGACTAAATAATCTCTTTATAACTCGATGTTTCAGAATGCAGCTTTAAATATGGTTTTAGTTTTACATCATTACGTTTGCCGTTTAGTTGCAAAATCACGTAACCAAACATTTTCATATATATCTCCTTGGTCATGTTTCCTTTTTAGCCTTAGCAGGTGATAAGCTACTGAAAAATGCAGAAAAATACATCTGTCCCTTTGGTTACTAACAGTGTTAGATTGTAGTTTGTAGGGAGAGAAGGTTAGTTTTTAATGATAATAAGTACCATTTATAAGCAATTTTTGTGTGCTAGATGCTACGTATTATTCTCATAATAAGCTTGTTAGGTAGGTACTATTACTATTGCTCTTTTATAAAAGAAGAAATGGAAGCATTTTTAAATGGATTGTATAACTCATCTAAGGTTGTCACTCACCTGTACATGACAGAGCCAGGATTTGATCCAGAGTATTTGACTCCAGAGTTTGACACTTCACCACCCCTACCTCTACATACATACATATATATATATATACATACATGCATCCATATGTGCGTTTGTATGTGTGTTATAGTTTATATAAAATATAGGTACATAAAATTTCTGTGTTCCTTTATCATATGTTTATTATTTCTCTGCTTTCACAAGTTGTGCTTGAGCAATAAATTAATAACAGAAGCTAATTACTTCTGTTACTTTGACATTACTATGAATAATTGAGTACTTCCTAAAGAATTTACAGGAGAAAGGGTCTGAATCTTCACTTTGGCTGGATAGTGAGAGATAAAGTCTCTCATTAATAAGATTTAAACTTAAGATACCTTCAGCTAATGTTTACACTGCTAAAATTGTTCTTTTTGGTACTTTACTTAATGCTAAACTTTGTTTTTTAAAAGGATACGAATTTGGAAAAATCTTAGTTTTTGGATTTTTTTCCCTGAATCGGATATAACAACTATAGTTGGAATGTGTTTTTTGCTTTTTTTTTTTTTTTTAGGGCCATACCTGCTGCATATGGAAGTTCCCAAGCTAAGGATTGAATCAGAGCTCCAAAAGCCTGCCTACATCACAGACACAGCAACTCGGGATCTGAGCTGTGTCTGCGACCTACGCCACAGCTCACAGCAATGCCAGATCCTTAACCTACTGAATGAGGCCAGGAATCGAACCCACAACCTCATGGATCCTAGTCGGATTCATTAACCGTTGAGCCATGAAGGGAACTCCTGTAGTTGGAATATTAAGTTGAGCTTCTTAAAAAAAATTCCTGACCAAAAGCCTATTAATGATTAAAGGAGGTTGTTTAGTGCTATATGTAAAAAATTAGAACTTACTTAAAAACACTTTCTTCTGGCTCTTTTTTTTTTTTTTTTTTTGTCTTTTGTCCTTTTTTAGGGCCACACCCACAGCATATGGAAGTTCCCAGGCTAGGGGTCTAATCAGAGCTGTATCCGGAGCCACAGCAATGCCAGATCTGAGCCATGTCTGTGACCTACACAACAGCTCATAGCAACGCCTTAACCCACTGAGCGAGGCCAGGGATCAAACCCACAACCTCATGGTTCCTAGTCGGATTCGTTTCCGCTGCACCATGACAGGAACTCCTCTTCTGGCTTTTAATTGGAAAAGTAATACTTGATTAATAAAGAAAAATAAGTCCTTTCTCCCCACCAAAAAGAATTGAATCATTCCTCATCCCACCATTCAGAAATAATACTTTGGTGTATATCCTTCAAACTATATGTGCACAAGTAGATTTTTCTTTATGGAACTAAAAAATTGGGATCATCTTGCTTTGAATCTGATTTATTTTAATTAATTTAATTGTGTTATAAACATCTTATTACCATGTTAATAATACTTATGTAAGTATATAATTATGACATTTATAATAATACTTTCTTAATTACAAATCATAATTATAATAGCTATATAATGTTCTACTCTGTAATTTAGTCTCCTTTTGTAGAATATTTAGATTATTTCTAGCTTATTTGCAATTGTAAATAATATGGTAGTTAATGTTATTGTATACTTCTATATGCACCCCTATCCAAAACTGCAATAGTGGTAGAATTGATGAATTATAAGTTGCCCTCCAGAAAGTTAATTTTCATTCCTTTTGGAAGTAAGTACAATTATTCATTTTCCCACAGCCAGGCCATCCTGAGAAGTATTATTACTTTTGATCTTTGGCAGTCATTTTTCTCCTTTAAAAAATGCATCAGTAGGTAGATGGAATAACAATTTGTGGGAATCTGAAATATTATACATTATGGCATGTTTTAAGTTTCAAGTACAAAACATCATTACTAGTGACTTGTCATAGTAAAGGCACAAAGTGAGGTATGAAAGTGTGGTAAGGAGGAGTTCCCACTGTGGCACAAGAAAGTGGATAAGGAAAATAATAATCAGTAACAAATTATTTAAATTTTAACTTATACAGTGAAAGACTCTAGCAAGTCTTAAGATAAGAGAATGAATCATGAAATAAAGTGACTGAAGTTGAAAGGCAGCAAGTTTGCGTGACTGGGCAAATAATCAACCTTTGAAATTTGCTACTAAATAGTGAAAACAGGAATTTTTAAATATGCATTTGGAGGGAAAGAAGTATATTGAATGCCATGAAAGTGTCTTTATTCTTAGTGGTGCCACGTGATACAGAAAATAAAGTGCCATTATTTTTCCTTATATTATTCAATTTTCCAAACGTATTGATGATTTGGATGTAGAAAGGGGCAAAAGGAAAAAAAAATTAATAGGATTAGTTCTTGTTCCTTTATGGAGAGGGCAGAACTGTCGGCTGAAATATACTTCTAGACTGCAGACACAAATCCAAAATAGTAAGTTTTTGTAGGCCAAAAAAAAAGTTTAGAAAAAGAAAAAACATAACTTCCAGGAAAATGAATCCCTTTGCTCGTTTTATTTAATAGGACAATAGGTGTGTGCTGGGTTAGGTTATCAGGTTACTAAGGATAAAGACATACTTAGGGAGTTCCCGTCGTGGCACAGTAATTAATGAATCCGACTAGGAACCATGAGGTTGTGGGTTCAATTCCTAGCCTTGCTCGGTGGGTTAAGGATCCGGTGTTACCGTGAGCTGTGGTGTAGGTTGCAGATGCGGCTCGGATCCCGAGTTGCTGTGGCTCTGGAGTAGGCTGGGCTACAGCTCCAATTAGACCCCTAGCCTGGGAATCTCCATATGCCTCGGGAGTGGCTCTAGAAAAGGCAAAAAGACAAAAACAAAACAAACAAACAAAAAAAACAAGACGTACTTAGGACAGCTCACTGAAAAATAATTTATTGTGAGAATATCCAGAGAATTAAGATACTTCCTCAGCACTTGAACAGTGAGGCCTAATGGAGAACTGTTGAGGATACTGAAACAGTTCCGATAGTTAGGAACTCCTGTGGTAGCTTTCCTAGTTACTGAGCCTTTCTCTTTCTGCTTCTTTCTATCTGCTTTTCCTGTTCTGGTAATTACTTTCTGACTCCGCTTTCCCTCATGGCTTCAGTAGGTGGCTAGGGTAGGTAGGAAGGAAGAGAAAGATAGGAAGGGCAGGAATCTCGCATCTCATGTCTTTTGCTTACTGCCTTCTGTGTTTTACATGGTTTCTGTGTCCTATGTAACTCACATTCAGATTCTCTGAGAGTATCTTTCCTAGAAAGAGTATCCCTATTGGAAAGAATTCTGCCAGGCCGCTTTATAAATTGCTCATCAAGCTCAAGACAGTTGCTTTTGGTTCAGATGCCACAACTCTGGTCTAATCCATTCTGGACAAGATGGTAGAATAATATGACCTAAAACTCTCATCTGAGGGTTGTAAGGCTGGCTGACAATCAGGGTATTATCTGGTACATGAAAACTGTAATGTTTACTAGTCTTTGCCCCTGCAGGTACCCTATCACTGAAATTAGCTCTAAAGACACGAAATTACTGATGCCATCAACTGAACCCAGTTGTAAAAGGCTTTTCACTATTTTCCTTTCTCAAATGAAATTAAATATCTTCTTTTCTTTCTTTCTGTATAATATTTGAAAAGCATACCAATTTATCAAAATAAATTTATATATAATTATGCTATTACAAAAGGAATTATTATTTAAATAGTCCCAAGCAGACTTTTTTTAATATAAAAGAACTCTTTTATTTCCTTTTCTGCTTTGGAATCAGAGAGATCATTGATTCTACTTCCACTTACTAGGTCTTATCTTGGTCAAATTCACTTTCTGGGCCTCAGTTTCTTTCTCTTCTTTTTTTTTCTTTTTTTTCTTTTTTTTTTCTTTTAATGATGACAAAACTTGTCATCATAGAGTTATCGTGAGGATGAATAATATATATAAGACACTTGATACAGTGTCTAGCACAAAGCAAATGGTTGCTACAGTTGTTTTTATCATTATTGCTAACCGAGTCATGGAAATACTCTCATTTAGTGTTAATGGTAATTATTAAAAGAACCTATATTCAGAGTTCCTGTTGTGGCTCAGCAGGTTATGAACCCAGCTCATGTCCATGAGGATATGGGTTCGATACCTGGCTTTGCTCAGTGGGTTAAAGATCCAGCATTGCTGTGGCTGTGGTGTAGGCCAGCAGCTGCAGCTCCAATGTGTCTCCTGGCCCAGGAACTTCCCTGTGCTGCAAGTGCAGCCCTGAAAAGCAAAAAAAGAAGTTATATTCATTTCGGTTTCTAAAGTACCTGTTTAAGCACCTTCAGTGGAAAGAATATTACACAAATCTAAGAGTATTTTTATCTCTACTTGTTTTTGTTTGTTTTGTTTTTTGTCTTTTTAAGGCCACACCCACAGCATATAGAGGTTCCCAGGCTGCAGGTCGAATTGGAGCTGCAACTGCTGGCCTACGCCACAGCCACAGCAACACCAGATCCAAGCCGTGTCTGCAGCCTGCACCACAGCTCACAGTAACATCAGATCCTTAACCCACTGAGTGAGGCCAGGAATCGAACCTGCGTCCTCGTGGATAATAGTCAGATTTGTTTCCACTGAGTCACTAAAAAACAACCTCTGAGTCACTAAAAAACAACCTCTGCTTGTTTTTTATGAAACATGTTTCGCTATTTTGTAGTTCCATTATATAAAAATTTGACATTTTTATGAAACATGTTTCGCTATTTTGTAGTTCCATTATATAAAAAACAACCACTGAGTCACTAAAAAACAACCTCTGCTTGTTTTTTATGAAACATGTTTCGCTATTTTGTAGTTCCATTATATAAAAATTTGACATATTCACTATTTTTGCAACTCTAACCTCTGCTTGTTTTTATGAAACATGTTTCGCTATTTTGTAGTTCCATTATATAAAAATTTGACATATTCACTATTTTTGCAGTTGATTTAATCTTAGTTTATAGTTTTAAGAGGAGGGTAGGGAGTTCCCATCGTGGCACAGTGGAAACGAATCCAACTAAGAACCATGAGGTTGCGGGTTCGATCCCTGGTCTCGCTCAGTGGGTTAAGGATCTGGTGTTGCCGTGAGCTGTGGTGTAGGCCAGTAGCTGCAGCTCCGATTAGACCCCTAGCTTGGGAATCTCCGTATGCCTTGGGTGTGGCCCTAAAAAGCAAAAAAAAAAAAAAGGAGGGTAGGAAGTGCTCTTATCCAGTCTCTAGGGCCCCAGCCTGGGCCTATCATCACATCTCCAGAGATTCCCCATATAAACAGTCTAGATATAGGGCGGTATTCTTACTTCTGGATTCTTAAACACAGGTTTTTTCGATACCACAATATCTTCTTCGGACACAGAATATTCTACTCCAGGTCTAAGACATTTCTGATGTTTTCTCATAACTCATTATTCTTTTTTACTTTTCTAGGTTTGAAGAAAAGGCCCAAATGGATCCCCTTAGTGCTCTGAAATATTTACAAAATGATCTTTATATAACTGTGGATCATTCAGACCCAGAAGAGACGAAAGAGGTAAAAGTGGTAATAAACTTCAGAAATTAAGCATTTTTTAAAAATGTCTTTCTAGCTTACATTTGCTGCTTTTAGTCTTGGGTGCTTAAAGGAAAATGAGGGAGTTCCCATCATGGCACAGTGGTTCCGACTAGGAACCATGAGGTTGTGGGTTCGATCCCTGGCCTTGCTCAGTGAGTTAAGGATCCGGCGTTACCGTGAGCTGTGGTGTAGGTTGCAGACACGGGTCGGATCTCAGATCTAGTGTTGCTGTGGCTCTGGTGTAGGCTGGTGGCTACAGCTCCAATTGGACCCCTATCCTGGGAACCTCCATATGCTGCGGGAGCGGCCCTAGAAAAGGCAAAAAGACCAAAAAGAAAGAAAGAAAGAAAATGAGGAAAATATGATGACACTAAAAATCTTAAAAATGTTACAGAGTAGATGAAATAAAAATTGAATAGACATATTTTCATGTGATAATATAAGATTCAAGTCACACAAAAACCCATGATGCATTCAGAAAAGGATTTTCAGGTATAAAGTTTTAACTTAGACATAATTTAGTTTTTGTGTTGGGAAGGAAATAGAAATTTTTACTTCCTCTGTAGTTAAGAGCTACTTAAGAGCTATGTAATGGTTCAGTATAAATTTTTTCTCTTGCTACTCCAAAAATCCCCTAAAAGAAAGAAAAAAAACCCTCCTTTTTTGTAAGGAGAAAGTGGAGAGGTTGGTGGGAGTAAAATCTTTGCTGGCTTGATATTTTGTTATCTGAATTTTGTAGCAGTATAGTTTGACCATAGGCTGCTAACTTCATTCATCTGTAGTCCCTAAACTTGAGAAATTAGTAACAAATCATTACTTTTCAGTTTTTTTTGTTATATAACATGGAATGGAAGCAACCGCTTCTAAGACTTAATATTCCTAGGACGTATTTGCTTATCCAGTGTGTGTGAGTGAATACACTTACAGTGAACTTCATGGTCTTATAATCTCTCTTCCTACTAACTTCTGAGATTCCTTTTGTCACTTTTTCCTTTTGCCAGCTATTCTTTTTTTTTTTGGCTTTTTAGGGCTGCACCCACAGCATATGGAGGTTCCCAGGCTAGGGGTCTAATCATAGCTTCAGCTGCTGGCCTACGCCACAGCCACAGCAACACCAGATCCAAGCCACATCTGCTGGTTACAGCACAGCCTATGGCAATGCCGGATCCTTAACCCACTGAGCAAGGCCAGGGATTGAACCCACAACCTCATGGTTCCTAGTCGGATTTGTTTCCACTGCACCACAAAGGGAACTCCACCAGCTATTCTTATTCGTAGTTCATCTAGCAGCATCTGAACTGCAATCCATTTTACCTTCAGCGCTCCAAAGTAGTGATTATATGTAGTTCTGTTCCTTACATCTGTTTCCCTATTAGCTGTTGCTTTGCTTTGGCTTTGTAATAGCAACATCAAACAGTATTTTTCTCTGTTCAGCGTTGACACAGGTTTCAGATTTAATGCTGAATGACTTTCAGATACCAGGTTCATTGTACTTTCAAGCAGTAGAGTCTGCGTGTCCTTGGCACGAAACAAAAAAATGGTCTTTCGTAGTTGCCTACTATGAAAATAAGCCTTATTTCTGTTACTCAGTATTGGTTATAGCCCTTCCCTAGGGTAGAGAATCAGTAGAGCACACTTTAAAACCCTGTGGAACGGGACAGTTAATTGTCTTTTCTAGAGTCTTCAGTCAATTCATGATACTATTTGAAATGGAAAGAATTATCATAATTTTGCCAAGTAGCAAAATGTATTTGGTTTAACCTATTATGACTTCTAAACTGAACATAGTTGTAAAGAGTCCATTATGTTAGACCATGCATTTGAGAGTTGTAGGTGGATTTTCTTATATTTTCACCATAGTCTATCTAATAAATGGCTATAGAATCTGGGAACATTCATTTTTCTCTTTTTAAAAACAAAACAAAATGTTGCATAGTAAATAATTTCAGCTGTGTAAGCTGCAAGTAGGCCAAAGAAAACAGACAGTTTGTTCTTAAAGCTAAACTAATGGAAAAACCAGGACAGGGAGGTATCTCGAGTTCAAGCAGAGTCATTTTAAGAATTTTGGTAGTGGGTTTCCTTTTTTCTCTTTTCCTAAATCGTATCAGATTGTGATTTTTGTGTGCCACAGACTTCCATTCCGTTTCTTAAAAGCTGTATCTATCAAGAATTGTTTAGCCCTAGTAGAAGCTAGTAATGTGATAGTGTATGTATATGCCAGCATCAGAATCACTTTAGAAACAGTACCTTCACCCTAAGATTCTTCTCTGTGTGCGCTTTTATAACACAAAACTGAAAACATACCTAAAAAACTGAGAATTACTGATCTTTAAGGTTATTGTTTTGTTTAAAAATGTGTGAACAGCTTTTGTTTTGGAAAAGAAATCCCTTGGTGACAGCTCCAGTATATATATATATGCACTTACAGTATTTGTTAGTGAGGCATATAGATCTTCATTTTCCTTATAAGAAATCATTCCCCTTATTGAGTAAGGCCTTACTACTGCTATTCAATTTCTGTAGTAGTTTGTTTTTGTTCTCTATGTGTGTTTTACAAAATTTTCATTATGGTAAATGATTTTATCAGCAACGAGAAGTGGCTTTTAGAGTACCCCTCCCCTTTTTTGGATGGTTATCATGATGGTGATCATCATTGTGCCTGTTAGTGAGGAAAAGATGGTAGACTATCAACTATATATCCTGGCTTTTTGCTTCCCTCCAGTCTCCAGAATATGGGTTCTAAACTGGTGATGAGTTTCTAAGAAAGCTTATGAAAATGATTTTTTTTTTTCCCTAGAAAATGGCCAAGAAAACAATGCCTAAATCAATACTACCATTTTCAGGGAGGATTCTATAAAAGAGAAGGAATGAGAAAAACAACTTTTCAGCCAGTGTTGCACATTTTGAATTAATTATCTTTCTGCTGATCTTTCAAAGTGCTGGTGTCATTCATTTAACACATGTGTATTAAGTCCCTACAATATTCCAGGCATTCTAGGCACAGGAGATACATCAGTGAACCAAACAAGCTGCCTAAGAGAAGGTACTTACATACTAATGGGGGAAATAATAAGCACATTAAATAAGCAAGTTATATAATGCATTAGAATTTGATAAATATAGAAAAGTCAAAAAGAGATCAGAAGTATAAGGGGTAAGAATTGAGCAGTTGCCGTATTAAATAGGGTAATCGTAATGGCCCTCATTTAGAAATCTGATTTGCACAAGGATTTGAAGAATGTGAGCAAGTGATCTAAGTAGATAATTTGAAGAAGATAGTTCCTAGCAAAGGAAGGGCTAGAGCAAAGACCCTAGTATGGGAGCATTTGGCTTTTTAGAACAGCAAGAAGCTTTTTGTAGCTGGAGTAGAGGTGGGGACAGTGAGAGTGGTCAGAGATGAGGTCAGAGATGTAAGGGCAGGGATTGGCAGAACAGATTGCGAGTGACTTCATCGTTAGGTCTTTGGCTTTTTCTGAATGAACAGGAGCAGGCTCAGGGTTTTGTGCATGCAGAGGAGTGGTGACATCTGCTTTATGTTTTAATTAGATCACTCTGACGACTGTATTGAGAATAGACCGAAAGGGAACAAAGATGGAGGCCAAGAGACCTATAAGGCAGGTTGTAGAAATGTAACTAAGCACGGGGAATTGTTGCTCGGACCAAAGTAGTAGCAGTAGAAATGGTGAGAAGTAAAGTGGATTAGATTCTTAATATATTTTAAAGAAGGAATCAACAACATTATGACAGATTGAATGTAGGATTTGAAAGAAATGACTCCAAATTTTTGAGCCCGAAAAACTGGAAAGATGGAGTTACTATAAACTGAAAATAGAAGGTGGGGACTCCTGACTAGAATCAGGAGTTTAATTTTGCATATGTTCAGTTTGAGATGCCTGTGAAACAGGCAACTTGAGATGTTGAGGTGATAGTTGAATATTTGATTCTGGAATTTGGGAGAGAGGTCTGACTTTATTCAGATTGTGTGCTATTACTTGGTACTCATTAAAATTCTAGGCTAGTACATATCAGTGTCACTTATTTAATTGACTTGTTAAAATATCGGTTTTCTCCCCATCCTTCTATATATAGAGCCAGTGAAGTTTATCTTTCATCTTAGAAATTAGAAAAAAGGAACAAATTAATCCCACATAAATGGAAGATAGGAAATTGGTGAAATAGGAAACAATAGAAAAAAAATGTAAAAACCGAAAAATTTGTTCTTTGAAAAGGAGACTAAAATTGGTCAAACTCTAGCAAGACTTATCAAGAAAAAAAAGTAATGAAAGCATAAATTATCAACATCACAAATGAAGAGGAAATATTACAACCCTACGTATGTTAAAAAATAACTAAGGAGATACTATGAACAACTCTGTCCACAAATTCAGCAGATTGATGAAATGAATAAATTTCTTGAATGATTCAACTTACCAAAATTGATGCAAGAAGAATTAGAAAATCTTAAGGAGTTCCGTATCAATTACAGACAGATATTGAATTGGGGGGTGCATTTTATTTGTCTTTGCCAATATTGGCCATGGTTTAAGTTTAGCTTTATACACTTTTTTAAAAAAATTCTTTTCCATTATGGTTTATCATAGAACATTGAATATAGTTCTCTGTGCTCTACCTCGTTGTTTTTCCCCTCCATGTATAATAGCTTACATCTGAAAGACTGAATTTGTAATTGAAAATTTTCCAACAGAGAAAACTCTAGGCCTGAATGCTATATCAGTAAATTCCATCGATTCTTCAAGGAGGAAAAACATACCAATTCTGAATAGATTATTAAAAATCAGAGGAAGACAGAACACTTTCTAAATCCTTTTATGAAGCATGATATAAAAAACCCAAGAAAGACATTACAGGCGAAGAAAATTACAGACTAGTACCTTTTGTGAATGTAGGTAAAAAATTCTTAAGAAAATGTTAACTAATTGAATTCAGCAATATATAAAAATGGTAATGCACAAGAGCCAAGAGGAGGTTTATCTTAGCAATACAGGGTTAGTTCAACATTTGAAATCAATCAGTGTAATTCTCCACATGTGCAGAATGAAGGAGAAAAACCACCGTTAAGTGAAGTAAAGCGTTTGACAGAATGTAAAACCTATTTGTGATTAAAAATAATAATAATAAAATCTTAAACCAGGAATAAAAAGAAATGTCATAAATCTCATAAAAGCATCTGTGAAAAGCACACAGCTAGTACGATACTTAATTGTAAAACATTAAACCCTTTCCCTTAAGATTATGTCAAAGGAAGAGATATCTGCTCTCAATACATCTATTTGGCATTGTGCCAGAAATCCTAGCTAGTGCAGTAAGGTAAGAAAAAGAAAGAAACAGCATATAGATTGGAAAGGAAGAAGTAAAATTGTTTGCATTATTGTGTACATAGAAAACCCCATACAATCTACAAAACAGTATACTAAGATAATTGAATTTAGCAAGGTCACAGAATACAAGGTCAATAAAATATGTTGTTAGTTTTATTATAATATTATTTTCTACCAGCAATGAACAGTTAGAAAATGAAGTTTTAGAACTTCTTTATATTAATATCAAAAATAATCAAATATGCAGAAACAAGTCTATTGAAAGAAATTAAAGAATACCTAAAGAAATGGACAGATAAATCACTTTTATGGTTTGACTAAAAATTATTGAGATGCCCATTCTCCCTAAATCTAATGCATTTCCTGTCATAGTTCCAGCCAGTTTGGATTTCTTTGTTGTTGTTGAGGAAATAGACAAACTTGCTCTGAAATTTAGTGGAACTGCAAAGGTTTTGGTCTAGCCAGAACAATCTTGAACAAAGAAAAAGTTGGAGGTCTCATACTTACTCCCTGATTTAAGGACTCTGTAGCGGCCCTAGTAATCAAGGTGGTGCGGTACTGCCTTAAGATTAGACAGATAAATCAATAGAACAGAACAGAGGTCATGTTCAAAATAGACTCATGTGCAATTAATTGATTTTTTTTTTTTTGATCAGAGCACCAAATACAGTGGGGAAAAAGTCGTTTTAACAAATGGTGCTAAATAACTGGATATCTCAACTCCTTTCTCACTCTTAACACAAAAATTAATTTAAGATGCATTATGGATCAGAATATAAAACTGAGAACAATAAAGCATTAAGAAGAAAACAGAATATCTTCACAACCATGGGATAAGCAAAGCTTTCTTAGACATGACACAAAAGGCGCTAATCAGAAAAGAAAAACCGTGACAAATTGGACTTTAACAAAACTAAAATTTCTACTCATTAAAAGACATCATCAAAAAAAAAAGACAAGCTACAGACTAAATAATACTTGTAATAGATAAATCTGACTGAGGCTTGATCCCAGAATATGCGAAGAACCTCTGTATATTTTAAACTCTTCCTTTTATCCTTTTTTCCCTAACTCTCACTTAGTTACTTCTGGAATATTGTCCAATTTCTGACATTCAAAGGATCATTAATGAGGTGAAATTTTAAAGGCTGCAAGCATAAGTGTAAAATACATCCTGAGGAATCAGTGGTATCCACTTCTCAAGCCTTGCAAAGTGCCAAGTAACTTCTTTGAGATTCTACTCATTTGTCCAGTCTCATTCCTCCCTTTAACTTGCTTGTTTCCCAGCATCGTCATTCAACATAAATTAAATAGTTATCCTAATACTTTCATTTTTACCAATTTGTTCAAGTACCAGTAATGCAGTAGTTTTGTCTTATTTTGTCATTGTTCAGTTACACTGATTTAAACTAACCCTGGCTAACCTGGGAATCTAATCAACACTTAGTAATATTTTTTCAGTGTAAAAAAGGCCTTTGAGCCTTTATAATTATATAATAATACAATTATACATTACCATGGAAAACCAGTCTAAATTATAATTTAGGAATGGCTTACACATAATAACCATGCTTTTTTCTCAGTGTTTCATTTACACAGCAGAGACATTTTATTTTATGTTAGTGTGCATTTATTTTTAAAGTTCAGTAACTGTGTACAGGCATCAATCTCTTTATATGTGATAGATTCCCCAAATGAATCTTTTTTTTATTTTTTTTTTATTTTTTTTAGTATTTTTTTAAATTGAGGTATAATTGATTTACAATATTATATTAGTTTCAGGTGTATAATAGTGATTCAATATTTTAATACATTATAGTGTATATTATATTTATATTACAAATACTGGCTATATTCCCTGTGCTGTACAGTATATCTTTGTAGCTTCTTTATTTATTTTTGCTTTTTAGGGCCGCAACTGCACCACATGGAGGGTCCCAGGCTGGAGGCAAATCTGAGCTACAGCCGCTGGCCTACACCACACCCACAGCAACACAGGGTCTGAGCCATATCTGCAACCTAAACCACAGCTCACAGCAATGCCAGATCCATTGAGTAAGCCCAGGGATTGAACCCACCTCCTCATGGATACTAGTTGGGTTCGTAACCTGCTGAGCCACACAGGAATTCCTACCTTATTTATTTTATACATAGTAGTTTGTACCTCTTAATCCCCTGTTCCTATCTTCCCCCAACCTGTTCCATTTTCTTATTGGTAACCACTAGTACTCTCTATCTGTGGGTCTGTTTCCATTTTGCTACATTCATTTATTATTTTATTTTTTACTTTACATGTATAAGTAGTAAAGTCCAGTGTTTGGCTTTCTCTGTCTGACTTAATTTCACTAAGCATAATACTCTCCATGTCCATCCATGATGTTTCAGAATTTTATCCTTTTTTTTTGGCTGCACCTGCAGCATGCAGAAGTTCCCAGGCCAGGGATTGAACCTGTGTTACAGCAGTGACAGTGCCTGATCCTTAACTCAGTAAGCCACTAGGGAACTCCCAGGATTTCATTCTTTTTTATGGCTGAGTAGAATTCCCTTGTATATGTATACCACATCTTTATTCATTCATCTGTTGATGAACAGTTAGTTTGCATCCATATCAGATTGAATCTGTGCCTGTGGCACAGTGACAACCAGATCCTTATACCCACTGAGCCACAGGGGAATTCTAATATATTTTTAAAGTAAAATAATTCCAGGATTTGGTCTGGTATTTTGGAAAATGATAATAGCAGTCCAAAAGAAAAGTCAGCATGTTCTTTATAGTGTACTTCTTGCCACTCTCTGGTGAATAGACTTATGCAACACATGTCCAGAGACATCCAGTGGCCAATAAATGGTCAGAATTATAAGGTTTTCCTCCAGTGTGCTTACCAAGCTAATTTGTTCCTATTTTTCTTTTACAGTTTCAGCTCCTAGCTTCAGCTCTATTTAAATCTGGTTCAGATTTCACAGCTCTAGGTAAGTGTTCCAGTGTAGTTTATCCAGCCATATGCCCTAGCATTTGGGAGGTTGGATTTTGATTTCTTTTAAATGAAATATCAGATGACATGTCATTCAAACAAATGAAGCAAATTTCAAGATAGCATGCAAAATTTCTAATAATCTGCCACAAAGTTATTTTCCAAGCATCAGTCACCAGTTCATGGATCGGTTTCCAGTTCCTATTATACCAATTGCTGGATTATTATGTAAACAGATGGCAGTAGAAGCCTAATAAAAATAAATTAATTTGTATAGCATTGTTTTGGAATGTAGGCTGTATTACTGATATATACTTACCATGAGACAACACTTGTGGGTTGAATGGTTTTCCTCTCATTTTGCTCTTTGTGGAATTGTGCATTATCAACAGAGTGGTTGGGGTGGGCAATGAAATGAATGTTTGAGATTAGAAATATGGGTTATCTCTTTCCTGAAAATGGGAATTTTTGTGTGTTTCTTAATTGTTCAAGTGTTTCTCAGACATCCCAGATATGGGCATCAGTGTTTACTTAATAGTACTCTTATTTAGTATTAATGAGTTATTAAAGTAGTTAAATTAGATTGTAGTAGGTGGAGACTCTAGAAGTTTCAGAACCCACAACTTTAGTCAGGCGACTTTTCAAGGATCCTATTGTTAGGATAAATCATTTATAGCTTCGTTTTTACAAAGAAAGTAGCTTTTTGAGATATGGAAATTCCTTGCTTTCCTCTTTTCATTATAAAATGCAGTTATACTGTGAATGCATATTAATCTCATTAATGCTGGTGCCGTTTTTATTTTGCCTTAAAGTTGAGCAATAATATTTTCTAGCATATGTAATATAAATACTTCTCTTTGTCTTTGGAATAAAATAACACTTTGGAATATCAGTGTAATTTCTTCAGTGTTTGTCCTCTTGTCTCTTAAAGGTGAAACATACTTCAAAGAAAAAACACATGTAAAGAATTCTGGTGTTTTTCACTGGCATGGGAAAGAATAGCAAGTGTTTCTTGGGGTCCTGCCCTTTCTTCTTCCATAACAAGTAATTGAGCTTCACTACTGATCAAGGCCACTCCATCTGGAGTTTAATTCCAGATTAGATGTAGAATTCCACTAAGCAAGAGTACTGCTATAAAACATAGCTCCAGTAGCTTCTCCTAAAAGTTTAAATAATTGTTTATGACTGTTCCACTCACTCAGGGGCTTTTAAAAGATGTTTTCAGGTGGTATAAGCATAATTTTTTTGTGTGTGTCTTTTTTTAGGGCTGCACCCATGGCATATGGAGGTTTCCAGGCTAGGGGTCAAAGTGGAGCTACAGCTGCCGGCCTACACCACAGCCACAGCAACACCAGATCAGAGCTGCATCTGTGACCTACACCACAGCTCATGGCAATGTCGGATCCTTTAACCTACTGAGCAAGACCAGGGATCCAACCTGTGTACTCATGGATGCTAGTCAGGCTTGTTTCTGCTGAGCCACTATGGGAACTCCTTGCATAATTTTATAAATTTCATACCCTTTTGAATTTTGTCATTTGAAACAGATTTAGTGATACATGAATTGGGAACCTGGCACATAGATACTCAGTTTGAATGAATGTATGCCTTGTTAGGTATGAATACTGCAGCCCAGAACCATTATTTTTATTTTAGTGGTGGACAACCCTAAAATGTCTCTGGCTGACTTATATTTAGCCTTAGAACAAGAATTTCTTGGCAGTCATTTAAATATGTTAGACTGCTGTCAGCAAATATTTTACCTTTAACTTACCTCCTTTCATCTTTCTCTGCCTGATTCGCCATCAGGTAATGTTTTGCAGAACAGTTTGTTTTACTTGGATTCTAAACAGACTACATATACACTGAGATCAATACAAACACAGTAGAAAAAAAATACAAAACGGGAAAAGTCCAATGGGATTTTGTTTCCAATGTCATCTGAAGAGAGCAGTTTGTTTAGTAGTTAAGCGATAAGAGTGTATTATAGTGGTTAAGAGTCAGAATATAGGTTTAGGAGTTCCCGTCATGGCTCAGTGGTTAACGAATCCGACTAGGAACCATGAGGTTGCAGGTTCAGTCCCTGCCCTTGCTCAGTGGGTTAACGATCCGGCATTGCCGTGAGCTGCGGTGTAGGTTGCAGACACGGCTCGGATCCTGCGTTGCTGTGGCTCTGGTGTAGGCTGGCAGCTCTAGCTCCGATTCAACTCCTAGCCTGGGAACCACCATATGCTGCGGGAGCGGCCCTAGAAAAAGGCAAAAAAAAGACAAGTAAATAAATAAATAAATACAATAAAGGTAACTTTGAGGAGTTAGCATTGTCACTTCTATGGCTCAGGTCACTGCTGTGGCACAGGTTCAAAGTGATCTTTAATCATTAATTTCTTCACGTGTAAAGTAGAAGTAGTGAGAGTGCTTACCTCAAGTTGTTGGTTTGAAAAATAGTAAAATAAATAAAAGTCAGCTCTGGCTCAGATTTGATCCCTGCCCAGGAACTTCCATGTGCCATGGGTGCAGCTGAAAAAAGAAAATATAATAATTATTAAATAAATAAATAAAAATAAACTACAGTGCTCTTCCACGAATGAGGAACCTTAGGTGTTTCATAGCATTTACTCTGCCCTTTTAGCCTTTATTCTTGCCACATCTACCAAACCTATATTCCAGCAAGATACTTCCTTCAGCCTCCTGTCTCTAGCCCACATGGTTTTGGGGGATTGTTTTGTCCACACCCACAGCATACGAAAGTTCCCTGGTCAAGTTTCAAACCTGCAGCACAGCAGCAACCTGAGCCACTGCAGTGACAATGCCGGATACTTAACCTGCTGAGCCACATGGGTACTCCTTAGCCCACATGTTTACAGGTGATTTTTGTATAATAATAAATTTATTTTAGAAAAAAGAAATGTACAAAGAAAATTCTCTCATTCTATCTAGGACAAAAATGAGGATCCTTACTGTTTCTTCACCATAAATAGGAAAAGCTACCTAGTTTGTATAGGATGTTAACTTAAAAGTATGTTCCTAATAGGTTACTCTTTTAGAGCAGTCATTGTCTTCAGTTATAGTAGTGGCAATAAAGTGATAGCTAATATTTATTGAGCACTTACTGTGGGGCCCAGTACTATCTAAACACTTTACATGTCATAACTCATTTAGTTTTCATAGTTAACCCTATAAAGTAGCAGTAGTATGATCCTTTTTTACATATGAAGAAACAAATTTGCTCAGAAATAGTGCTAATGAATAGTGAAACCAGAATTCATATCCTAGTAGTTTGAATTTAGAGCTCATTCTCTAAGTCACTAACTGTACTACCTGTCATTGAGCTTTACCAGTTTCCACTTAAGTTCCTCATTCTGCTGTGTGGTGAAAATGACTTGAGAGAAACAGTGGTTGGGAGCAAGAGGTTTTGAATCAATACCCTTTTTTTGTCCCATCTCTACCATTTAAATAGACATGTTGCTGTTGATGAGTTTTACTGGTGCCTCACCTATTTTTTTTATGTTTTTTTTTTTTTTTTCGATGTTGACAACAGATAAAGTTTTAAGATTCTCTTTGAACAATGTCTCTTGGTCTCGGTCTCCTTCCTTCAAGTGTAACCACCCATATCTGGCAGATATTTACACATGGACATACAGATAGAGTTGATTCTCATTATTCACAATAGTATTCTGTAAAGTCACCTGTAACACTGAATTGGTGAATACTGACCCATTGCTCTTATGGAAAAGAGTTAGATGAGCCTCTTGTCACAGAATTTTGTCAGTTTTTGTCAATATATAATGTTGCTTTAGGTGTGTTTCTGTTGAAAGGCACTTTCCTTATTTTTTTGTATTGCTGATTCATTAACAGAGAACTCATGCCAATAGCAATATAACTCATTCCTGAACAAAGCCTATCTAATGTGTCTTTTCTCCACAAGGCACATCACCGTCCTCTTATACTTGGGACCCTAACCAAGACTTCCACACTACACTCGGGGGCCATTTTAAGCTGTGAAGTCACCAACAAAACACAAAATGTGTGTCTCCTAACCCCAACCTCCCTCCCCTCCTCCTTGGCAACCACAAGTCTATTCTCTATGTCTATGAGTTTGTTTCTGTTCTGTAGATAGGTTCGTTTGTGCCATATTTTAGATTCCACATATAAGTGATCTCATATGGTATTTGTCTTTCTTTTTCTGACTTCATGTAGTCAAGAATCTCCAGTTCCATCCATATTGCTACAATTGGCATTATTTTGTTATTTTAAAATGGATAAGCAATGAGATCTTGCTGTATATATAGCACAAGGAACTATAACCAATCACCTGTGGCAGAACATGATGAAAGATAATATGAGAAAAAGAATGTGTGTTTGTGTGTGTGTGTATATATAACTGGGTCACTTTGCTGTACAGCAGGAATGGACAGAACATTGTAAATCAACTATAATAAAAAAATATTTTTAAAAAACACAAAATGTGAAAAACATGACACCCAGTAGACTGTGAAAAAGACAGTTGTTTATAGTATGAGAGCTGAAACAGGAAGGCAGGGCATTACCTAGTTTGACCTCAGCCAAGAATATATGCATGTGGCAACTCAAATTTTTTGCCACTGTGCACATGTCTGTGAGTGACCACAAAAATGGCACAGATACTGATTTTAGGGTTACAAATTTTAGCAGGTAGGCAAATGCACAGATACGGCATCTGTGAATAATGAGGATCAACTATATATATGCACAGGTTTAGATGGATGGTTTTGTGTGTTCCAGTTTCATTTATTGGGTAATTTAAAAACACGTATTCTCTGCATATTTTTTTTTGATGTGGCTTGGAGATTTTTGCATGAAACTGTACTAGATTTATTGTATTCTTAGTGATATACAATATTCCATAAAAGGGATCTACCGTAGTTTAACCATTCATCTAATGATAGTGTAAATTTCAAGTTCCTCATTGGTAAATGGTAAATAAAAATAAAAGGCATTCTCTTGAGGGTTAAATGAACTTATTTAGCACATTGCCTACAATTTAATAAGCACTCATGTAGTTAATAAAAATAAATAAATGGGCTTTGGAGTCAGACAGGGGTTCACACTCCATACTCTTCCCTCACCAACTATGATAATTATTAAATTACTGACTCTCTCTAATCTAAGCTGTCTCATCTGAAATTGAAGTTTATGATTACTACTTTTTTTGTCACAATTAATGTTCATTGTGAATTCATTGTCACAGTGAATGGTCATATATAAAGAACCTAACATGTAGTAGAGGTTCAGGTGTTGTTTCCTTCCCTCCTAAATCATTTGATCTCATCAAAATGGTTTTATTTTATAGAGTACTATCACAGAATCAGTGTCTTCTCTTAAAAACATAATGTAGGAGTTCCCGTGGTGGCACATTGGTTGACGAATCCGACTAGGAACCATGAGGTTGCAGGTTCGATCCCTGCCCTTGCTCAGTGGGTTAAGGATCTGTCTTTGCCATGAGCTGTGGTATAGGTCGCAGACACGGCTCGGATCCCATGTTGGTGTGGCTCTGGCATAGGCCAGTGGCTACGGCTCCGATTAGACCCCTAGCCTGGGAACCTCCATATGCCACGGGAGTGGCCCTAGAAAAGGCAAAAGACAAAAAAAAAAAAAAAAAAAAAACATGATGTACCAACAGTTCCCTGGTGGTCTAGTGGTTAGGATTCAGTGTTTTCACCACTGTAGCCCAAGTTCAATCCCTGGTCTGGGAACCGAAATCTCACATCAAACCACTGCACACTGCATCCAGGGGAGGGGATATATATATATATGTGTGTATATGTATTATATATACATATATATATATCTTTATGTATGTTATACACACACACGCATAATGTACCACAATATTTTTACAAAATAAGTTCAAAATAAAGCAATTTTGAAAACTCCAGAGCATAGAATAGAAAATAAGAATATAATCTCACCATTTAGAAATAGCCATTTTTTTATGCTTTGGAGTGTTTCCTTCCATTAATTTATATGATAGTAGGCTTTGTTATATCTTAAGCTCATCTCAAAAAAGTAAACATTTGCCCTTACACTTAAAATAGTAATAATTTTTTTTTAAATAAAGATGAATGTACCTTTCTTGAGGCGTTGTTTATTTTCCTTCCAGGAAACTGGTATCCTTGGCAATGTTCTTTCTGCTTTGTTCGAATTCTTTACAAGATTAAAAGATGAATGGCATCTAAAACTGTCTTCTGAGTTGAACAAAATTTGGTCCAATTTTAAATAGTCTTCACTGAGTATCATGGCATATATAACTTTGACACCTTTTCTGTTTCCGATAGTACTCAGCAGGGCTCTCAGGCCTCTGTTAGTCGTCTTAGGAATGGGGAAAATCAAGAATATTTTTTTCATTTTCATATGTGTGTAAGAATTTTTTTTTTTTTTTTTTTTGGTCTTTTGTAAGAAATTTGAAGTAGCTGGGAGCAGTACACCAACTGACTAAAGGAAAGAGGCATCTCAGTGAATATTTCCTTGGCTGGAGTGAACTTGAAAATTAAATATTACTAGAGGTTAAAAGGAGAAAAAAAATCCTACAGTTAAACGGTCTTCACCTTTTAAGAATAGAATATTCATTTGGATAAAAGGACTTCATTTCTTTCTATTTTTCACAAAATGTGTGCCTAACATAGAGGCTGGTGCCTAGTACCATAAATGGTATTTACTATGTGCCAGGTACAATTCTGTGTATTATGATTTTTTTTTCTTTTTTTTTTTTTTTTTTGTCTTTTGTCTTTTTAGGGCTGCATCCGTGGCACATGGAGATTCCCAGGCTAGGGGTCGAATCGGAGCTGTAGATGCAGGCCTATGCCACAGGCACAGCAACAAGGATCCCAGCCGCATCTGCGACCTATACCACAGCTTACGGCAATGCCAGATCCTTAAGCCACTGAGCGAGGACAGGGATCAAACCCGCAACCTCATGGTTCCTAGTCGGATTTGTTTCTGCTGCACCACAGCAGGAACTCCTAAATGCATTTTTTAATGATCTTTATTTTTTCCATTATAGCTGTTTTACAGTGTTCTGTCAAGTTTCTACTGTACAGCAAAGTGACCCAGTCACACACACACATATATATTCCTTTTCTCACATTATCCTTCATCATGCTCCATCACAAGTGACTAGATATAGTTCCCAGTGCTATACAGCAGGATCTCATTGCTTATCCATCCCAAATGCAATAGTTTGCATCTATTAACCCCAGCCTCCCAGTCCATTCCACCCCCTTCCTTCTCCCCCTTGGCAACTGCAAATCTGTTCTCCAAGTCCGTGAGTTTCTTTTCTGTGGAAAGGTTTATTTGTGCCATATATTAGATTCCAGATATAAGTGATATCATATGGTGTTTTTCTTTCTCTTTCTGACTTAATTCACTTAGTGTGAGAGCCTCTAGCTCCATCCATGTTGCTGCAAATGTCATTATTTTGTTCTTTCTTAAGGCTGAGTAAGTATTCGATTGTGTATATATACCACATCTTCTTAATCCATTCATCTGTGAATGGACATTTAGTTTGTTTCCATGTCTTGGCTACTGTGAATAGTCCTGCAATGAATATAAATGTATTTCTTAACTCTATATATTCATTCAGTTCTCTGAGACTACTTTCAGCTCTCAGAGGCTTCATGATTTTCTTTTTTTTTTTTTTTTTTTTTATCTTTTTACACCTGCAGAGCATATGGAAGTTCCAGGGCTAGAGGTCGAATCAGAGCGGCAGCTAAGGCCTACACCACAGCCATTGCAACACCAGATCTTTAATCCACTGAGCAAGGCCAGGGATCCAACCTACATCCTCACTACATTGGGTCCTTAGCCCACTGAGCCACAACAGGAACTCCTTAGACCACTTTCCAAAGACACCTTTCATTTTTATTAGGTTTTTATCATCAAAAAATGTTTAGGGGAGTTCCCTTCATGGCCCAGCAGAAACGAATCCAACTAGGAACCATAAGGTTGCAGGTTCGATCCCTGGCCTCGCTCAGTGGGTTAAGGATCTGGTGTTGCCATGAGCTGTGGTGTAGGTCGCAGATGTGGCATGGATCTGCCGTTGCTGTGGCTCTGGCGTAGGCCGACAGCCACTGCTCTGTTTAGACCCCTAGCCTGGGAACCTCCATATGCTGCGGGTGCAGCCCTAAAAAGGACAAAAAGACAAAAAAAAAAAAAAAAAGTTTAGGATTTCCCTGTGGTGCAATGGGTTAAGGATCTGGTATTGTCACTGCAGTGGCACGGGTCGCTGCTGTGGCACGCACGGGTTTGACCCTTGGTCCAGGAACTTTCACATGCCACCCGTGTGACAAAAACAAATTTCAGTGGTCAAAGCATTAAAAAGTCAGAAAAGAGGAATGAAAATTCCTCAGTGGACTAGAAGAGGAAAATACTTGTAAGGAAAAGAAGATAATTCAGTATTAGTTTCTAAAGTAGTGGTCATTCTGGATGGCGTTCACATAATTACATTTAATCTGCACAATAAGTTTATGACATAAGCAGGATTGTCACAGGTTTATAGCTAAGGCAACAGTTGTGGAAAGTCTGATTACCTTACCCAAGACCATACCACTGCTGGGTAGTAGAGCTAGAATCAGGACTCATGTCTGTCTGATTTCAAAGCCTGATTTGATTTTTGTTTTTCCATTATATGTTGCTGCTTTTCTGTTACATGTTGAGTTTTAACTACAGTGGGTGAGTTTCTTTGTATTTCTTCTTCACCAGGCTTTTCGGATGTGGATCACACCTATGCTCAAAGAACTCAGCTCTTTGATACCTTAGTAAATTTCTTTCCTGACAGCATGACTCCTCCTAAAGGCAACCTGGTGGACCTCATCACACTGTGACTGAAGAATCCCTGGATAGAAATGGAGCACAGGAGTCTGCTTTCAGTATTTTGGATTTCAACTCTGTTGGCTGACAGTTAGGCTGCAGTGACCGAGGACTGCACCAGAATTTTGAAGGGATCTTTGCTGTCACAAGTTTTAACCCTGTTCTGTCATACCTAACCTCAACCCTATAGTCCTCATCCCATTCCTAAATTAGACTAATAAAGTGAAATTGATATACTTTCCATTTAAATACATATATTTTTTCTTACTTTTAAGAATTCATGAATATAAAAGAAAAAATAATCAGGCAGTATATACCCTTTTCTGATTTTTATTTCATTTTTATATAATTGGGACAAGTAAGCACTGTTCACAGACTCAGTGCTACAAGAATTGGGATTTTGTTGTTGGGTTTTTCGGCCTTTTTTCTTTCTCCTTCCCTCCCATTTCACTTTACCTCGCATCACAGAACTGCTTGTAAGTGATATGTAACATTTGTTTACCTCTTTACTTCATTCTTAACAGTATATAGTTCTGTGGGGCAGTTGATGTATGTTTAAGTGATATATGTGTCTTTGTTGACTAGAGTCTTGTATTACATTAAACAATAGGAGGAACAGAGGGCTCAAATTTATGCTCCTTGTCCTAGAACTAAAAAGTGAAACCTGAGGTTGATCCAGGCACTTATCTGAGATTGGTATATAGTATTTCTATGATGATATATTTTATAGTGGATATTACAAAGCTTTGAGTCACAGAAACCTTAAACAGGCGAGAATATAGTTCAGAACCCTTAAGAGCCATTCTCAAAATTACCAGCAGGAGAATTCTAGTAGTGATTAATATGTTCATTGATACCTTTGTAACAATTTTGGGTGAAAATGACTTTTTCCCCCAGTAGCGCCATGCAGGACCAGGCCTTTGATTTCTTCCCTGTGCTATCTCTTTGTAGCATTTTCATTTGGGAGGGTGAGTTTCCAGAGCTACGCTTTTGTTTATTGCCATACACATTAGCTTCCCTATGTCTACTTCTAAACACTGATATTTTAAAGAATAATGGTTCATAGTTGTCCAGGGGAATGCAACTGACTTGCATTTCATTAAGCACACAGCCCAGGCTTCTTTTAATGGAGAAAAAGAAAAATAGTGGTGCAAATATTTTTTTATCAAACTGAGGCAGATGGGCTTTTCCACTCTTCCTTTTGCTTATTTGTTTTGGTTTTAGTTTGGTTTTTTGATGAGGAGTGGAGGTACATATCATTCCGTGATATGCTGTGGAATGCAATATAGGAAACTTCTACCTGGCCAGTGCTTATTTGCTCAGAAAGTGTGCTGCCTACAACTGATACCCACCCTGCTTAAAGCAAGCTAAGTATAATTAAGTGGCCATCAGTCAGTGGCTCTTCCTAGTGAATGACTTTAGAGAATTTAGTATGTATCTGTGTAGCAAGATTAGGCCTCACCAAAGAGAGAAGAAATTGATTTGCACTTTTGAGAAGTCTCATGTATAAGAATTGGGACTTTTTGTTTTTTGAAGGAAAGAGACTTTGAGGTCCCTCTTCAGTCTGTTGATATTACGTGGTTTCATGAAAGTCTTTGGGAGTAGACAAAAATATACCTGTCTTAGTTCCAGGCTTGAATCTTGGGCTCCTTGGCTTTCCAAGCATATCCCAAAGCAATCAGTAGTGATTTATTAAACAATTAGATTTGTTCCTTACTTATGAAAGATATAATACATAATTCAGTAAATACTAAGTTGTGTAGCTGCAGAATAACCAACTGACTTTACAGGTGAGCAGATAGAATCTACTTACATACTTACACAGCTTCATAAAGGATTTCCCTGAATGACATAAAACATTAATATTGCTAATATTGTAGCCTGTTGAACTTGCTAAGAATTTCTGAATTTAAAAAGCTCTAGTTTTGCTTACTATGAGTTCTGGCACTTTAAAAACAGTAACCAAATGAAATTCTGCTGCCCTCCACCATTTATTTTTATGGTCATTTTTTCCATTAGTTCCTTAGACTCTATATTTACAGGGAACTCAGTTCTTGAACTCAGTGATTTTGCTTTTATTTTTCCCCAACTCTACTAGCTGGTTTTTGTTGTTGTTGTTGTTTGTTTTGTTTTTTGTTTTTTTTGTTTTTGTTTTTGTTTTTTTTGTCTTTTTGCTATTTCTTGGGCTGCTCCTGCGGCATATGGAGGTTCCCAGGCTAGGGATCCAATCGGAGCTGTCGCCACTGGCCTGCACCAGTGCCACAGCAACACGGGATCCGAGCTGCGTCTGCAACCTGCACCACAGCTCACGGCAATGCCGGATCGTTAACCCACTGAGCAAGGTCAGGGGCCGAACCCGCAACCTCATGGTTCCTAGTCGGATTCGTTAACCACTGCGCCACGACGGGAACTCCTAGCTGTGTTTTTAAACAGGCTTGTTTTTAGTTTCATCTTTCTCACTTAAAAGCTTTTCCCTTTTCTTCAGTTATAGAATTTTTTTTCACTAACATGTTTAAATGGAGTTGAGTCATAGCAAACCATTTAGTGTTGCTTAAGTGACATAGACTGTACTTAGCAGGCTATTGTCTAGATAAGTCAGAATGTGTACTGTGGAGCTTGAATGGGGCGCTGCTGGTAATGATTGCGGGAGAATGTAGGGCTTCATTATATCCATGACCAGGATTGACACATTGCTCACCTTTCACATCAGAGCCCTGATCTGAAACCTGTTTATATAGTGTGGAGCTACCTGTGTTTCCAAGTATTCCAGCAGTATAAATTAAATAATCTAATTTGGTATTTAGATACATTGTTGAGGTAGCCAAATATCTATGCTTTCCTGCTTAATTCTTCGATGCTAGCTTAGTTAGTCCCAGATTCAAACACCTTGTTTTAGATGAACTAGTGGTGGTACAATTTGCTCAATTTCATTATCCCTAGCTTCAAGTCCATGCCCATTTCTCTTTTTCCTAGTGGAATTTTTTTTTTTTTTTTTTTTTTTGGCCATAGCATGTGGCCAGGTCAGGGGTTGAACCTGTACCACAGCAGGGACCCAAGCTGCTGCAATGACAACACCGGGTCCTTAACCTGAGCCACAGGGGAACTCCTCCAATGGAATATATTACTCCAAAAAAAGTAAACTAGAAATAAGCTAGAGCTCTCATATTATTTTCAGTGCTTGTACTTCATGAGAAATTATCTGATTTGCAAGATACTTCTAAAGTGCATTTGCATTTTGTAGAATAACAGAGACCTCCTGTGGCCAGCTTGATTAATTCAAATACATCCGTTTCTTATGAAGCAAAGAAATTCAGACTTGGGTGCCTAACTCCGTGCTAAAGCTGACAGTATTAACTTTTAACAAGGTCTTTTTTGACCTGGTTTTCATTAGAACTGACTTGCCCATGTCTGATAAGTCAAAACTAATAGAAAACATTAGAAAGTTGATTTATCATGGGAAGTCTGGTTGGGTTTAGAGCTCAGTAATTTAAGATTGTAAAACTGCGTTCTTCAGTGAAATACGTCTGCTGAATATAAATAGTTTGCCAGCTTATCTGTCTTGTGGATCTCTTCTCATCTGCCTTAAAAGTTCTATTTATAGATACATTAATAGTTTCATGTTTTAAAATCTAATTTACAAATAAAAACTAGTTTGAGGCACTTCATCATTTGGTGAGAGATTGAGAATGATGGCTGATGAATCAAAAAGCACTTGGAAAGGAATATGTATCTGATTTTTTCTGAATTATTTTCAGTGTCATGGTTAATTACGTGACGAAGTCACCCTATAATTATTCTTAACACCATGTGAAATTCATTGGGTAATTGTGGGTCATTTGATTATTTCCTGGGTGAATGTTGTATTAACTCTAGCTGGTTGAATGCTGCAGGGCAGTTGAGAATTAAATTTGGAATTGATTTCTGTGGTAGAGGATCATTACGTTGGTTGCGTACTCGAAACAAGATCATCTAGCTATTAAAAATAAATCATTTGTTAACTCTTCTTAAAAAATACGTGTTCATATGCAGTTTCTTCCTTTTGCAGACATTCTGGCCTGCACGTTCCCTAAGTGTTCAATTTTTAAGATAGTCCTTGATCTGAAAAGTGCAGGCTCCCTCAGAAAAAGTTTGTAGTTATTAGAGGAGCAATCATAGAGGGTCTGCGTGTGACAACAGTTGTAGATTACGTCTTTGGGTTCTTTCACTCACAATTTTTATAGTCACATAACCTTATTCTTGGGTGATTTTTGACTGTGGCCTGCCTCTCACTGTTATTTGTATGAATGCTGAAATGATGTGGAAGTTTTAAAGTTTGTTGAAATGATTCATTAGGAGCTAACTAGATCAGAACATTTGTTTTAGCGAGGAAGAGTCATGATTGCAGTTTATTGATTTCTTCACCAAATGCTTTCTCATTTTTTTCCAAAAAATAAAACTATCTTAAGAGATTTTATTCATACATAATCTTTAAACCTTGATTTCTTCCTACCCACCAAATACTTTCAATTGTTTTCATTATTTTTCTTAGCTCATCTGGCTTTATTCTTTGCTTTTTTAGCACTAAACTTCCTAGATTTTCTGTGGCATTGCTTACAAGTGTTATACTCCTTGCAGAAAACAGGTCAAAATCTGAGGCAAACATGCTCTTTTATCCTTGTTTACAACAACAGAATAGTGAAATTAAAAATCGTACATTATTATAGAATTTGTAATGTTCAGGCACTGCTATAAAAAATACTTGAACCATTTTCACTTAGGGAATAGTAATACAGCTGTAGAAGCTTTAGGAAAGGAGCCAGTGTTGGCTGCTGTCCCTGGCACTAGGACATACAGTCATAAAACTGTTGATAAGGTGCAAGTTTCATAGCAGAGCTCATAGAATTCAGCACTTCACCAGAATGTCCATTTGCCTATTGTCCTCTCTGTATTTTTAGCCTTTTCCCCCACTCCGACCTCCCCGAGTAGCATTGATTTTCTGCTAAAGTTGGAATTTGTGTGAAGAATTCACTTTTAATTTCTGAGATAACTGAATATCAGGAATAGCTTTGCTTGCTATGAATTTGATATTCATTTTTTCTTAAATAAAATTAGTGATCTTATAAATGTCTCTCCCCCTCGAGAATGTGCGTTTAGCTCGAATTCTGAATGACAAAGTCTTATTCCCAATCATAGCCAGTGATGAAACCCTCTGACAATAAATTCTATAGCCCTTAACCCAAGGAGTTTACAGTAAACTAGGTTTTCTAGTGGTGCAGAAATATCTTTGTGGAAAAGCACGTCACTGTCTGTCTTTTTCTGTCAGGTAAAACTCTGCAGTTATAGATCTTGAACTGGATCCCAATTCAGAACTTAAGAACTTCAACACTAAAGGGTAGCTCTAGTTCATCTTCCACAACAGTTATTATTTGAAATAAGATTTCCAAATCTATGCTATCATGTCCTCAAACACTATCTTAACTGTATTGAAAATAGAACGTCATATGGCTGTTATCTAAGGACTGAGGTCAGCAACAAAAAAAGTGGGTGGTGTTTAGCAGAGAAGTAGGCCACTTCTATCACTTGTAATTGTGAACTAATTTGTCTTTTTATTTGCTGGACAAACAGTCTCCATGAACTTGTGCACGATGTCCTGTTTTGCCTATCTGTGGCATTTTTACTTGGAGATAGTGAACTTCAGGAACAGAACTAGAGAGAATGAGGGTATGTTAGAGGAAGAATAAAATAGGAGCTTTTTGCTCATGGATCTGAAGGTCCACAAATCTAAAACAAAAGAAAGCTCTTCATTTATAACCCTAAATTTAATGCAGTGCTGAGAAGAAGAGGATCAAAAGGGATCAAAGTTCAGTTATTCTGAATAGTCTTTGGAAAGCAGCATTTCTTGGTTAATCGCTTTTCTTACCATCTCCCAAATACTTGATAGCGATCTTAAAACAGAAAACCCAGGGTAATAGGCTCTAGATCTTAAACTAGGTGAGCAGTTTCTTTTTTTTCTTTTTTTGTCTTTTGTCTTTTTAGGCCTGCACCTGCAGCATATAGAGATTCCCAGGCTGGATCAGAGCTGTAGCTGCCAGCCTACACCACAGCAATGCCAGATCCTTAACCCACTGAGCGAGTCCAGGGATCAAACTTGCAACCCCATGGTTCCTAGTCGGATTCATCTCCACTGTGCCACGACGGGAACTCCAGGTGAGCAGATTTTTACGTACAGCTGAGTTCCTTGATAAGGATCCAGAGGGAAAATCAGCAGTAAAACATTTTAACATGCAGTTTTGGGGGCGCCCAGGAGACTCGCTTTTTCAAAAAGTTTAACCTCTTACTGCAACACTGCTCGGTACCATCTGGGATGCTAGCATTCACAGCAGTTAGTTCGGATATCTGAGCTGTCTGCCACATGAATACCAGCCTGAGGAGATCATCATTCTTCAGTATCATTCAGTGCTTAACGAGTGCCAAATTAATTGGCAGGGAGGAAAAACGCTAATACACTGAACAGGCTTGTGTGCATGATTAAGGAGCTACTCAAGTAACCAATTTTGAGCTTAATTTCACTCCTTTGTTAACAAATCTCAAGAAAGCCTTTGTTACAGTTTCACTAGTAGTCATTTGGTTGGTGTTCATTTTCCAGCCCTTTAAAATAGGAAGAAAATTGTAATTTCATGTTCAACTTCTAACCCATACAGAATTGCACTGACATCAATTTAGTTTCCATGTTTTAAAATAATTATACATAGTCCAAAGGGTCTCTGTTTATTCTACTTTGCCAGGAAATACATGAGTTCTGGGCTTGGCCTTAGAAGTATGTAATAATTTTGGCTTATTCTGTAGGTTTCCTCCACATCTATAATATGATTAATTAGAGACGGTATCTAGAATAAGTTCAACTCCATTGCAACTGGCAGAGCTTTATAAATTCATTTTGCAACAAAGGAAAAGACCTTATACCATCAGGGCCCTGCCATCAGATTTTGGCAAGTGACTGTTTTAGCGCGTTGCCCTGTAGTTGCTGTGTTTACCTTATTAAGATGAAAGAAGGAAAACTGAGGGCAGAGGTATGTAGCTTTATATTTCCTGAATTGCCTCTTTTAGAAGTCTTAGAGAACTTGCATCTTTGTAAAGGCTTGGCTTAATTTTACACACACATATTAACTACACTTGCAAGAGCACTGAATACAAAGTTATAAGACATGTTAAAGTAATTGTATACCCAACCCCAAATTCAGTAGTAGGGTATTAAAGTCCAAATGTTTAAATGTGGGTAGTCTATGGGGAAGATACATGTTTTTGAAAGTCATATACATATTTCCTCTTTGAGATATATTTTTCTTTCAAAAACAAGAAAAACGACCTAGTGACCAGTTGTAAATTGTTTTCTCCCTCAATTGTAAACCACCCTTTAGTGAAATAAAAGTGGACTCTCTTAGGCGTTACATTTAGCTTGACCAAGAGATGCTGTGATTGTGTCATTCTTTAAGCCTGATTGCTTTTTTGACTTATGTAAAATGTCTTTTCAATGGAATGAAAATAGCATAGTATTAATTTTCCTTTACATATTGTCTTCAGCTCAGTGTAGAAATTGTAAAGTAAGGAGACATGTTTCTATGAGCAGATTCTTTGATGGAGATAGGTTTTTCTTCCCTGTCACCACTTCAAAATCTGTACAACTGAATCTGCAGCCTCAGAAGAGTACAGGAAAGCTTAGGGTCTCCTTTTCTTGTGTTGATCTTGGCTACAAAAAATTTTCCATCTTTTCAATGGAAGTGTGTGTGTTATATGCAGCTTGGGAAAGATGTTAGTTTTTTTGTTTGTTTGTTTGTTTGTTTGTTTGTTTTTTAAGTCAACTATTAACAAATTCGAAGTACTTATTGGCCAGAAATGAAGATCTCTTTAGATAGAGATAGAGCCTCAAAACCAAAGTTGGACTGGAGATTAGGTTGAGAGGGAAGATGAAGCTCCATCCATAGCCAATAGAACCGTGTCTTTCTGGGTCTGCTTTTTAATGCTATTGAGAGCTCCTTTTCTGTTCCAACAGCTCCTAGACTGGAAATAGGATATTACAGTGAAAGTTGTAGAGCGCCGAACATCTTTTATGGGCCTTTTCGATAACAACATGTTGTTTTTTACGATTGAAAAAATATTTATCATAGAAATTTAGGAAATTATTACTGAAGTAAAGAAAGCAAGCCACTATTATTTAACTGGTGAGACTCAGGCATTTTATTTTCCTGACTTTCTTCTGTTACCCAACATGGTGAAGGCCGGAAGAAGTAAAACGAAACAAAAATCTTGACAGAGCCCTTCCTCCTCGTCTTTTACCGCACGTGTGGAGTCTCAGCCCTTGCTATATTCCTTTAAAGAAAGCGTTGCCCTTTTCTAGACAGTCCGAAAGCAATTCTGTTGATATATATCTTTCAAGCCTAAATTATAGATGTATTACCCCAAAGCTGCCTTGTTCAGGTCATTGGATGTTTTATCTCAAAGATTAATTTGAATTTTTCAGCCCTTTTTGCACCATTATAGAAGTTTGGAGCATAGTCCCACCCATGAAGAGCTTTCTGTTTAGATGGACTTTTTAATATGATGAAACTCACACCCAGAAAGGATGAAGTACTTTTGAAAGGCCAAGTGTACGCAAAGCAAAACAGACAAATTTAACGTCAAGTATATAAATAAGGAATCCTTGAAAACCAGAGCTCCCTTACCGTGCTTAGCAAACGTCTCTCCCCCAAAAAAACGCATTCTTCTGTTTACCAGCTAAGATTTAGGATGTTTGTATTTCATTAGTCCTTTTCTTAACGTATGAAGGAAGAAACTGCAGCCTTTCAGGTTCTATTCCTTCCTTTCCCCTCAGTAGTGACCTGCATCCCGTACCTAAACCAGAAGTGGAAATCGCGAGGGTGGGAAGTCCGGAACACCCGGCATGAGCTAGTCGGAGGTTTTAAACAGGAGTGTTTTGAGACATCAGGTGTCTTCTCACATCATTCTTGTTCTAAGTCATTGTTGGGCTGTGTTGCGTGTGTTTTGCAGTCTTCTCCACCCCTCTCATGATCCTCCTTGCTTTAATCTTATTTTCAACCAATCTATATGGGCTTTTTAGGTTTTCGTTTTGTTTTGTTTCTTAGTACAAATAATGTTCTGATCCCAGTTTTGGTGAATGTGTTAACACTGCTTTGTGAATAAAATGAGTGATCTGCTGAACAATTGCAGTTGTAGAATTATGTTGTATGTAATGTACATATGGAGAAAGAATGTATTTTGTTCATTTTCTTAATAAAAAGTTATATATGGACGCTAAAAGATGTGCCTTGTGTTTGAAAAAACTGCTTTCGAAGTCACCTTTTTAAATGTTTGTATACTTTGCGATTGTCAATATTTTTCCCCAAAACAGGTGAGTTTTATTCAGACTTCCAAAGACAGAAAAAATATATGCTGTAGAAGAGCCTCGCTTTCATTGAGGCAGTTCTAAAACAAAGACGTTCTGGTGGCTCTTTCAAAGCGTCTAGGGGAAATTTCCATTTTTAAAGAATGCTGGTAAGTTATTTCCTCAAATGGTGGGTTTTTTAAAAATCTGCTGTCAGTGACCAGCAGATATTTTATCTGTATGGTAAATTTGGACGTGTGTTTCCCAGGTTTTCTTTAAGGGGGACATATTTGTACAGGTAGGAACTAGAAGAAAAACCTGAACTGAAATAGAAAACTGGAAAAGATAGTAAACAGACCTTGGAGGTGTTGAGAAATTGGGAAAGATTGGGAAAATTCTGGATCCCTGTTTCAGAAGAAGGGGAAAGATTTTAAGGGCTGAACTCTTAAAAAACAAAAATAAGGCTCTTTACAAATCAATGTTTTCTCTTTATAAATCAAATAATCCATCGCACTGCATAGCTTTCATTTTTAGAGTGTGCTTTAAGCATGGCTCATAAGTAACATTTCTTTTGTTTTCAAAACAGGAAAACATGATATGCAGTGATAAGGTGAGGAATTGGCCTTTCCTGGGTTAATCCTCCGGAGGATGGAAATATGGGTCACCACTTCCTCTCCCTTGACGTATTTGTCATCTGGTGGGACGGTAGCGAATAAGCAAAGAGGGCTTTGTGTTTAACACAGTTGAGATGCCAACGACTCCCACGTCGAGTGTGGAAACCTACCGGAGACTTCCTCCTACCGGGCTCTCACCCGGGAAGAGCAAAGGCGGTGAGTTCTATCCTTTGCAGACCCATTCTAGTTATAAGGAAGAAAGAAAAGCCATACAAGTGGCCTGTCCACTGCTGTGCTGGTAAGTTTTGATGGTTGACAAAACCCAAGAGGGGAGATGGGACACTTGGTAATGTCTGCGGCACCTGCCCTCTGAACGTGGGCTGTGAGGATGGGTAGCCCAGGGCAGGGGTCAGGAACCCTGGGCTTACTTCTAGATCCACACGTGACTTCTGCGTAGCACTGGAAAGTCTCAACTCCTTTCTCCACCTTTTAAATGTTGGCAGCTAGGAGTCTATTTGCTAGGATCCCACTAACTTTTTAATCTATGAAATGTCAAGGTTGTTGAAAAATAGCCATCTCTGTATTTATCACTACGTTACAGTAGCCAGTCCTACTCATTATTTACTCTGGTCCCCCTTGGGGTTCAAAAGAAACACATGGTTTGGAAGGGTTATGAGTGACAAGGGGACATGGCAAAACAATGCCTCTTGGTTGGCAGGGAGGGAGCAGGGTGAATGACCTATTCAGGAAGAGCACGGAGTCTCCGAGCTTTGTGGTCATGATAAGCTATGAATCATTCTCAGAACAGTGTGCCTCAAGCATGGCCAGAGGCCTGCCCGAGTTCCTGGTACTTGTACGTCTTTCTGTGTCCTTGGCACACTCTTGAAGTTAACCTCAAAATACCCCGAACCTGGCTCTGGTCCGCCCTTAAGGCTGTTAACTGCCTTTCTGAACTACAACATAAAAGGGAACTCATACTGTAGCAGTAGTTGCTTTCTAGAAACGCACTTCACCGTTATTGGAACCCAAGCCTTGCTGTGATATTGAGAAAATATAGGGCTGAGAGAGAAAAGATGTAGATTCGAGGCCTAGTGGTACCATTTAAATAGCTGTGTGACTGCAGAATCTCTTGTCTCTGTACCCAGTTTCCCTATGGGCAGAGTGGTGACAATTCAGTGATGACTACATGCGTAAAAATGTTTTGTAAATTATGTCAGGCAAATGGAAGAGATTGTTGCACAGCAACTATGAATATGGGCCAGATTCACCTCAGTTTCCCTTCTGCAAGATGGGAATGAGAAAAGTGTCCTCTTGCAGTGAAGACATAGGTAGATGACGCCACCCAGGAGATGAAAAGGGTCAGGATCACCTTGGACGTCTCCAGCTTAGGGACAGGCAGAGGCTTCTGAAAGATTCTTTTATGGGCAGAACAAGACCAGACCAGACTCGACTCCTTTGTTTTTTGTAGTTTTATTTGCCTTGCTTCTGCCAATGGTTTCAGACCTGGTCAGGGTTCCACAGCCCCCCTGGCATCTCTGGTGGCAGGCATGTCGCTCTCTTATCTGCGGCAGAAGTAGAGGGGGGAGGAAGGGGGTACAACAGTGCTATGAGGGAACTCGAGGCCCTTTCGGCTGGGATCGCCAGGGAGACCTGCCATCCCCTTCAGGGTGGCCCCCTTTCCTTTGAGCTTCGGTCCTTTTCTCTCTCACTCTCTGGAGTTAAGTGGGCGTGACTACGAGCAGAGGTGGCTGCTTGGGTGTCCCATGTCCTCAGGGGCTTCAGTGATAAGACTCGTGCACAAGTGAAGAATGGAAGCCAAGCAAGCAAACTACTAGGGCTTGAACCCGCTTACACGAAAGCACTTTAATTGACAGTATACAATTTCCCAAAATATACTTTCATAAGAAAATGGCAATAATTAAGAGTTTTTACAAACAAGTTTCTCAGTAAATTCCAGTGTACTTTAGACCCCTGTCCACTAAGACACACGCTCCCCCTGTCTGCCGGGCAAACTGTTTAACATTCACCAAGTTAAAAAAAGACCCACAGCAAACTGTAATCCCCTCCTTTCACTCAGTGTTGGGTTTTCACTAAACCCGAGTGAATCAGCTAATAACAAGGTTGAAACACACCACGCCTTTACTCTCCCCCCGCCTCCCCCTGGTCTGGTTCCCTTTGATCCTTAGTCCTACTGGTAGAAGCTCTTTATGTGAAAGCTCATTCAAAACTATTTCTTGGCAGAAAAGAATTGTTCTTAGACCTACACAGCTCAGAAGATGTACAGCAGATCACTAAGCTTCCTACTTTGTCTTCATGCTCTCCCAGGCTTTGCTACAGGACATTTGGGAAGGGAATTCTGTCCTTTGTGTCATTCTGGTGCCTGCCCTTCATTAGCAGTCCTTAATTTGTTGATTCTGAGGCACACAGCACTGGACAGTCTTCCAACCCAGGTTTTAATCCTGTTTCTGTCACTAAACATGTGATTTTGGCCAAGTCACTTTATCTTTCTGGGCATCAGGCTCTTTATCTGTTTTGTTTTGTTTTTAAAAAAAAAAAAAAAAAAAAAAAAGATGGGCCCGGGGTTCCAAGCAGAGCATTTTGACGCCAACCTTCCCGTACCATGCTGGGACTTCACTGGGGAGGGGGTGAGGATCGTATTTAAAAATAAAAATGCCCAACCTACAAGACAAAGACTTTGTCATCAGCCTGTCTTATATTTCATTTTTCACTTAAAGAAAAACAGACTTGTTATTTCTAGTAAAATAGACATTAACATTCCTGTTTAGGGGGGAAAAAAAGCCATCTCGCTTAGCTAACAAAGGTTTTTACAAAGTATATTCACTCAAAGCAGTGCAGGGTGGATTAACATGTGGCTGTTGTATTTACATTATCAAAAAATAAGTATATATGTATCAGCTTGAACCTGTTTTTCCAAGTTTCTCTACTATATGGTCAAAAAGATAAAGCTCAAGAAGTGGTTTAAATATACTTTCTGCTCACTTTCCTTGTCAAGAGGAGGAAGAATCATCTTGTGTCTAGACTAGATTAAACCCGTATTCTGTCTTATGATGCAAAGAATTTTCTCTACCCCCTTCATAAGCATTGCTGCCTCTCTCCCCTCCCACGCGACAGCGTGCTGCACTAGATTTTGTCTGGTCTCTGGCCTTTTATGCAGTTTAGGGAAACAAGTCTGCCACTGAAATCAAGCTTATAATCTCTCTCTGGCACAACTTTGTTTGCAAGTTATGCTGAGTTCCCGGTGGCGTTCCTCTTCTCTCCTCTCCGCCCCAGAATCTGAATTACCAGATAGCATTAGAAGCCAGCAATGGCGGGGGGAGTAGATGCCCTTTACAGTTACACGACGGTATGGCCTTTGACACGGGTGTCTAGCAGCAAGAGCGAGCCAAGGCAAGTTGCCCCAAAATGCTAGAGCAGTACAATCCAGATGCACCAAAGGAAGAGACTTTCGAACCACCCAAAGCTCTTCGGGGTTCTCGCTGGACAGAGCCACGGTCATTCCTCCTGACCAAGCATCATTTTTACTCTCTAGTCTTTGCAGTCATCGTCTGTCTCCGTAGACCTGGCGCTTGCAGCCTTTGCTTGATTTGCAGAGACATACTTGCTGTACTAATCCGGTCTGGCCTCTCCCAGTGGCCATGATAGAAACACCCCCCACCCCCCCCACCCCGGTAGAAAGAACCAAATAGATCTTTTCCCATTGAAACAATATTTCCTCTTTTACCCCAAACTGGTATTCATCTCCAGCCTGCCAACCTCCAAATACTAGAGAATCAGGACACACACTTGAGGATCCTGGATAGCTTAGTATCTTTCTAGCTCTTGGGAAGCTCACTGGGGGACCTGCTTGAACCTCTGGCCTTCCTCTTCCCCTGGGTATCCAGTGGCTAAAGGCTATGAAGAGGGAATCAAGCAGCCAAGGCAGGCTCACATCCTCCCCTTTAAGAAAAATAACCTGGAGTTTCCAGGTGGCTCAGTGGGTTAAGGATCTGGTGTTGTCACTGCTGTGGCACAGGTTCGATCCCTGACCCAGGAACTTCCACATGCCAAGGGTGTGGCCAAAAAAAAAAGAAAAAAAGAACCTATCTTAAAGCAGATAGCCTATTTTATCAGAACTGCTGCAGCCTGGCCCTGCCTCTACGTACAGGGGGTCCAGCTTCTTTGCCCTGAAGGGACCACTTTCATTCTCCTAAGCAGTTGTGCCTATCTTCCTGGTTGGCTGCAGGGACTTTATCCCCAGGGACAATAGAGAGCATGGGCAAAACAGAATTCCATGCAGGACCCTCTTCTCAAAAAAACCCAAGGAAGCCTCCCTCTGCCCAGTCCTCAGCCCACTGCGCTTCCTCAAGCCCCTCCCCTGGGCAGCAGTCGGCATTACGTTTCCCTGAGATGCCCCCAGAACCTGCGGAAGCACTGGCAGCCAGCCTTGCTAGGAACACAGAGAAGGGGACCCAGCCAGGCCCAGCTCTGCACCCGGACAGAGAGAGGTGGCCGGGAACAGAAAGCCGGGCTGGGGCTGCCCCTCGTGCACCTTGAAGGGCACCTGGCGTTCTAGGCCTTTCTTGCCTGTGCACAGAAGCCTGGAATCTAACTGAAAAGGTCCCAGTGATTTGAGCTTTGGCCTTGGGAGGTGGAGAGCCAGATTCAAAGATCAACGAAAAAAGAAAACAAAACTCTCAGCAGCTTGCCAAGCCCCTAAGTTTCCAAAGAAACAGAGTAAGTAAAGCCTGTCCTTCCTGCTGTTTCAATCGATTGTCTATTTCAGACACATCTCAGCTGCCGGGGCCCCACGAAGCTCTGTCCTTAAGCTGCTGGATCTCAGAGGCTGCGAGCTGGAGCCCCCACCCCATCGCAGGGGCCAAGCAGTGACAACGAAATAGGAACACCTTGCCTTCGGTAGCTGCTGCTGCTTTTGGTGCCCGGTGGGAAGAGGAGGCCTCAAGGAGCGCCTCAGGGGGTGGCCAGGGGACCCATCCTGGGAGGAAGGAGTCCCCCTGTAGGTGGGTGCCTGGGCACACTTGTCCACACTGAGTCCTGTGTGCATTTGGTCCCAATCTCTGAAGAAATGCCAGGAAATGAGACTCCAGAGCAAGGACAGCAAGGTCACGAGTGACCTGTGTTAGTGCCAGGGGCCCTGGGACGGCGTGGGAATTAAAACTGAGTCAAGGGAGCGGGGACAACAAAGAGGACAGCATACTGGCGGGGGGTGACAGGAGACAGACGACGGGACACACTGGCGGGTGCGGACAGGAGACAGACGACGGGGCCTAGGCTTTGAAGTAATCAGACGCCACCGAGACGAGCCTGCCCTGCTCTCCCCTCCAGCCCATCAGCTCTGGAGGGTGGGCGTTGGGTCGCCACAGCAGCGCAGTGTGCTGGGAACGGGCACCGGGCTGAAGGGAGGAAGCTCTGTTCTCATCCTGACGCTGTCACCCAGGGGCTGGGTGACCTCGACTTTACCCTCTTTGGGCCTCGGTCGCCTGTCTGTGAAATGAAGGAATTCTACCAGGGGGTCTCCAAAGTCCCTCATACGGCTCTTGCCTGACCTCCCAGCGGCACTGAACTCAGGCACTAGTGGGTTATTTTACAAGAAGGTTCTACACAGAAGGTGAATTGTTCAGCTTGAAAAGGGAAAAATTAAGGCCTATGGGGATGGGGAGGCCTGCGAGTCCGCCCGCCCTCCCTCCCCAGTCTTTCCCTCCAAGGGGAAGGATTTTCCTCCCTTGTCCAAACGGCACTTGAGGTGGTTCAGCTGGAGCCCTGTGCGCTGTCGGAGGCCGCCGGCAGACCTGATTAGAGGTGTGTGTCTTCCTCCTCCTCCAGGTCATCCTTGGTCAGGTTGTCCAGAGGGACGATCCAGCTGTCCCCCAGCTCCCCATTGAGGTTGGCCACCTTCTTCTCCTGCATCTCTGATGAGGTCTCCATCACTTCCAGTGTTGGGTTGTCATGGTAACCGTTCTCCACTGTCTGTAGCTCTTCTGTTAGCCGTTGCTGGGGCGAAGGAGATGACCCAAGAAAAAGAGAGTCACTCTTGAGGGCTGGTAGCCTGACTATCGCCTCCACCTTACACCTGTACCCCCCGAATTTAGGAACCTCCATTTGACTAATGTGAGCAACAGGTGCTCCTGGAGGCCATCCTGACTACTGGCCTGCCTTGGGGCTCTTTGAGCTAAGAACTTGCCCAGCATCCTCAAATTCCTAGCTCACCTCCCTTTGCCCTGGTGGCAAATCCATCAAGTCCATGGAGATGGGCTTTTGTTCTCCAGCGTCCTCCAATCCCGTCCCTCCATTCCTCCCCCCAAACTCGTCCTCACCCCCTGTGCTGAGCTGGGACAAACTGGAAGGAGATGATGTTGATCAGGACCTCTCAAAGGCTGAGCGAGGTGGGGAGAGGAGCACCTGCAGCCATCTCCAGAACCCCGGGGAGAACGCTTTCTCTCTGTCTTTACCCAAGATACAGCCCGGGGTGAACGGGGCCGTCCCTGGGGAAGCTTTTCACAAATCTACTGATCCAGAAATTCTTTTTCTTTTTTTTTTTTTTTTTTTTGGTTTTTAGAGCCACACCCACAGCATAGAGGTTCCCAGCCTAGGGGTCCAATCGGAGCTACAGCTGCCTGCCTACACCACAGCCACGGCAAAGCCAGATCCGAGCCGTATCTGCGACCCACACCATAGCTCAAAACAAAGCCAGATGCCCAACCCACAGAGCGAGACCAGGGATCGAACCCGCAACCTCATGGTTCCTAGTCAGATTCATGTCTGCTGCGCCACAGTGGGAACTCCCAGAGATTCTTTTCAACTGATGTGTGAGGAAGTTAAGCACGGGGATATTTTTTTAAGCTCCCCACAGTGTGCAGCCTGGGTTGAGAACCATGGGCCTGTATGGAACTGCCATGGAGGAATTCTAGAAGGTGGAGGGAACAACGCTTGGTTAGACAGCTACGCCTAGGCTCATTTCTATCAGCGGTGCCTCAGAGCAACTCTGCAGGGTAGATACTGGCCCCACTAAGCAGATGAGAAATCTGAGGCTCAGAGGTCGTACGATGTGCTCAAGGTCACCCAGATGACAGGAGGCAGAGCCCGGGCTTAGGCCAAGTCTTCTTGACTCCCTGGTCCACGTTCTTCCCCTCCACCACGCTGCCTCCAACATTCCAGGCAAGTTTCCATTCCTACGAGGGGCGACCTCTGCCTGTCAGAAAGGGACCGCAGCCCCCTGGCTTTCCTCAAACATGGGAGTAACGGGGTGAGAGTCCTCCGGTGAACCGGGCTGCTTCCTGGCTGGGGGACGAGGGCCTCACCTGGTCCTTCCTCTGGGAGAGGCGCTGGTGGCAGCAGCCGTAGAGGGCCGCGACCAGGAGCAAGAAGGATGCCATGCAGACAATGGTGATGATGAGGGGCATGCTGAACCGGTCCTCCGTCTCCTCTGGTGGCCCTTGGTCACCCAACTGCATGTTTGTGACTCCCACCTGGCCAGGAAGGAGCAAGGTATGTGGCAGAAAACTGGTTCTGGGTCACCTTCTCTCAGATCCCCCATCCGCTCATGAGCTCTTCCGCTGCTCGGGGCTGGGGGGGCCTATGCCTCCGCCCCGTCACCCCTTCTCACCCTGTTGCCTAGATGCTGGCAAGTGTGAGCTTCCTCAGCAATGAGAAAGACCCTGCAGCAAGGGACCCTGGACTCCTGCCCCATCCGTCCCAGCACGTGGGAGGCAGCCACTTACCTCTTTTAGGTCAGCCCACTTGTTCTTCAGCAACTCGAACGTGTCCTTGGGACAGAGCTTTGCTGGGGGGGAGAGGGAGAGGGGCCGCTTCAGTGGTCCAGCCCAGAGGAGTATGCTGAGGGGGAGGATGGCACCCCACCCCCGTCCTCCGGGCGGTGTCTCCCTCTCAGGGGGCCAGGGGTTGACAACTGACCCACCCTTGTGGCTCCTGAGCCATCCCCCCGCCCTGCCCTACAGAGGCCTCAACTCACTGTGGATGGTGATGGATTTGACGGCCACTGACTGGATTTCCGGAACAGGTGCCAGCTGAATATTGCACTGATCTTGAGATGGGTTGAAGGTGGCTTTTGCCGCCTGGCACAGAAGCGTATACAGCTTCGCTCCCACGGGGCTTGACTTCTGTTGTGGGGAGACCCCTGGTGATTCCTCAGGGACCGGACAGCAGCCTGGGCTTGCAGGGCTGCCCTTGGAAGCTGAGGTCAGGAGAGTGCCGTGGCCAGCTGGGGACTGACTCCCTTCTCCAGCCTCAGCTGGGGCCACTCCCAGGCCGGCCGGTGCTCCTGGGCCTCCCCTGCCCTCTCTGCCTCGGGCGGGCACCTCCCCCAGTCTCCCCACCCCATCTACCTCGCCTGGGGTTGAACGCGACCATCGGCCTGGCGCCCCTTCCTCCCTCAAAGCCCTTTAAGGACCATGACCCTCTGTCATCTCCCTCCCACGAGGACCTGAGGAGTCAAGTCTCTTCTCCGAATCCGCCCCGCCACTGGCCCTCTGGGCCGAGTTCAAAGGCCTCAGGAGGGGAAGCCTTGGCTCAGCTCAAGGTGCTCGACCCCACAGCTGGAGCACGTGTGCACATGCCCTGGGCGGACACTGAAACCACCACACAGGCAGGCGGGGAGAAGAGCGAGGCCGTCGCTGAACAGGGGAACTTGGGAGTATCTGGAAGAGGCACCTGAGGGCATCGTGGAAGGGAGTCTTCTCCATTTCTAATCACGAAGAGCGTGGCTGGTGTGGCTTTAAGGCTGAGGGTGAGGAAACCAAGTGGGAGCAACTTGGCCCCAGCCAGCCACGCCATCTAGAGGCACCTGGAAGTTTCTCTGCCCAGGTTTTGGAACAAGGGAACCAAGACGAGGAAAAGGACCTTAGTGTGGCTCGCCCCCCACACCATCCCGTGGGTTTCTACCTGCCATTTCCCTGGGCTGATTCCCCAGCCTGACACCAGGGAAAGGTCCAGGGCTTTCCTCACTCACAGCAAAGGAAAAGAACGCTTCTGACAACCACACGCACCCCCTGCCAAGGTTCAGCCAAAAAAATGGAGCCAGAGGAAAGACTGGGCAAGCATCAGTGCAAGTCTTTCCTTATCCAATAATCCCAATCCCAGGAGAACACTGCTCCTTTTCTTTTTGGCTTTTTAGGGATGCGCCTGCAGCATATGTAAGTTCCCAGGGCAGGGGTCGAATCGGAGCTACAGCTGCCAGCCTACACCACGGCCCCAGCAATGCAGGATCTTTAACCCACTGAGCAAGGAAGGGATCAAACCCACATCTAATGGACATGAGTCAGGTTCACTACCATGGAGCCAGATGGGAACTTCCACTGCTCCCTTTTAAAACTCCAGTCTAAGTGTACGTTTTTCTAGTTCGCTTGGAAATTTTCAGCAAAATGGACACCCCAAAGAAAACAAAGGCAGAAAACACACATAGCATTAAAGTAGTGTAAACCCAAGTTTCCCATCCTTTGGAAAGCATGCCCTGTTCTACTTCCTATGGGTGTTTGCCAAAATAGCCACTGACCAGGAGAGGGCAGCAGTGACCCATCCATCACCAGTACTCCGCTATTTACCAAGTAAGCACTGAGGTAGGCAGACATCCCCAGACTAAGGCCCTTAATCCTAGGGAGACTTGCAGTCTGAAGGCAATGGACACACTGCCACTCTCCCTTTAATTCGCATGTACGCACACGTGATGACAGCACCTGGCACAAAGAGGACATGCACACACCACCCGGAGTGGAAGGACAACAGCTGGCAAGGGATTCCCCCAGGTTAGAGGGAGCCCATCACCTAAGACATGGACCAGGAAATATAAAGCCACAGGCTACCGGGCCAGGAGTTAGGCAGACTGAGCCACTCATTTTCAATGGAGGCCTTCGAAGCCCAAAGAGATGGACTTAACAAAGTCACGCCCTGAGCTGGAAGCAAACAGGACTTAAGACCTGGGGTCTCCAGACTCTCAGACCCCTGGGAAGTGAAAGCCCACGAGCCCCGGTGCTGGTGCCCCTGTAAGAGCCCGGAGGGGGGCTTTCCTCGGGAAGTCTGAACCTCGCTCCGGCCCCCCAAGATGTGAAGGGACCACGTCCTGCCAGGAAAAAGAACGCACTCCCAGCTCCCTGCTAGAAGGAACACCTCATTCCCTCTACCTGCCGCAAGCCCACTGCGCACGCGCGTCTGGGGCTCCCGGGCGGGGCGGGGCGGGGCGCGCGGTGGGAGGGGGGGGCAGCTACTCACACAGAGGTCGGCTTTGGAGAAGTTCAGGACGAACGTCTCCTCACTCAGCCTTTCAGGAGCACCGCACTGTATCTGCAAGAAGCCACGGGAGTGAAGGGGGGCTGAGCCTGACAGGATCTCGGCTTGGGCCCCTCCGGCCGTCCCTCCCCAGGAGTCCGGGGCCAGCGGGGCGCCCGCCGGCGGCAGCGGCGTCCCCGGCCGTCCTGCCGTCCAAGCCAGAGGCCAGCAAAGCCGGGACAGTGGGTGAACGATGACCCTCCTCACAGCCCCACCGGGGACCCCGAGGGGAAGGGAAGGGCGGAAATGCTCCTCTGGCGGCCCCCCGGCGGCGCTCCTACCTCTACCCCGCTTGCTGAGGCGGGAGGAGGGAGGCTGGCGGTGGGAGAGGCTGCCGACACCAGCCGAGGGCTGGAACGCGTGGGGCCCCGGGCGGGAGGTGCGGTCCTGGGTCCTGAGGCAGAGCCTGTGGGCTGAGGAGCCGTAGGGGTGTCAGGGAGCACCGGCGGCTCGCTGGGGATACGCTGGGTTCCTCGTGAGGTAACCGGTGGCGCTACAATCGGGACAGCAAAGGTTATGAGAAAAGGTGGGTGGTACCTGGAATTGGAAAGAACAGGCTTCCTTGCTCTGAGGTGTCTGAGGTTCTCTGGCTGCAGCCCCCACCTGGGTCACAAGCTGTGCGGAAGAAGAGGCAGACGGATCCGGCGCCACACCTACTGTCCATGACCCACGACCGGACGCGCACGCGGATGAGCCCGTGTAGGAACCCGCAGAAGTTAACAGCAGCAGTGACGGTGACGGTGGCGGCAAGGGCTACCGTTAACTGAGCACTGACTTGTGTGAGGGTCCTAAGCGCTTCAAAGGTACTTGCTCATTTAATCCTCACAACAACCCTGTGAGGAAGGTGCCATAAGTACCCCTATTTCACAAGCAAGGATGCGTTCCCGTTGTGGCGCAGTGGTTAACGAATCCGACTAGGAACCATGAGGTTGTGGGTTTGATCCCTGACCTCGCTCACCGGGTTAAGGATCCGGCGTTGCCAGTGAGCTGTGGTCGCAGATGTGGTTCGGATCCTGCATCGCTGTGGCTGTGGTGTAGGCCGGGGGCTGCTTAGACCCCTAGCCTGGGATCCATATGCTGTGGGTGTGGCCCTAGAAAAGGCAAAAAAGATAAATAAACAAGGAAACCAAGGCTCAGAGGAATTCGAGGAAATGCATGCCTGTCACAGGCTAACAAGTGGCAGAGCAGGGGTCTGAATCCACGTTTATCCCACCCAGAGCCCTTTGCTCTTACCTCAGGACGCCGCCTCAACACTCACCCAAACTACCTGGGGGAGTTACTCAAAATGCAGATTCTCAGGTTCACACCCCAGTCACATTTGTTGTACCCACAGGGGTGGGACTAAGCAGGTGATTCAACAGGTCTGACACAGGTCATGATCTTGAGACTCATGATCCATCAGAGAGTTTTGAAATGAATTTACTGGGTTAAGACCAGCACTTAAAAAAAGAAAGTGACTGTTCAACGGGGCAGGTCAAAACCCTGAGCTCTCAACACACAGCCCTGTTGGCCTCTGCTCATAACTGAAATGGGAAATGAGCTGAGTGAGGCTGGCACATATTCAGGCTATGTAATCCACAGCGTGAAGCTGCATCTTCCAGCTGGGCAACTGTATAGAACATAAGCACTTCAAAGTTTCTTTTTGCTTGAAAAAAGAAAAACTTTACTTACTTATTGTAATCAGCATCTCCTGAGTTGTGAAGGTGGCTGGTGTGCTGACACTTGTGGTTGCAATATTTCTGTTTGATCCCTGGGAGGAGCTCCCTGGGGGCTCTGGAGTCATGGGGACCAAAGTCACAGGAACAGGAGGAGTCCCAGGGACCGTGCCAGGCTGGGAAATGCTTGCTAGGGCGGGAACAGGAGTAGAAGCAGGACTGGTCTTTGAGGTATTATTCAGATTTATAGGTGAAGTGGTTGTCTGATGTCCTTCCGTAGAGACCACGCTGGCTGTAACTTTAGTAATTTCACTCTGACCGCTTGTGATTTCAGGCTTTGTCGAGACGGTGAGTGCTGTGGATTTCAAATCCTCTGAGCCAACTGTAGGAGAGCTGCCTGAGGTTGGTTTTTCAGTTTTGGTACTGGCTGCTGGACTTGTGTTTTGCTGGGCTGACGTCACCCCTGAGGCGCTAGATGATGTGGGCATGCTGCCCTTGGGCTCTGTTGAACTCTGAAGTGAAGATCTGCTAGTTGTGATTGAGGTTGAGTTGAGAGACATCGTTTGAATGCTTGCTGTTGAAAAGGTGTTCGACACGGCTGAGACTGTGGTGCTGGCTATGGTGTTGGCTGTGGTGTTGGCGGCTGTGGTTACAAAGACAGCACATAATCAGGGTATTAGCCACAAGTCCTCTCCACGTTTCTCCAGCCCTTCCCCAGGACCCAAAGGCCTTGCTCCCATCCCTGCCCTTCTGTCTGGGCTGAAGGTCTGGGTCCTTAATGTGCCCAGATTTTTCTGGGGTTCAAGAAGCCTCTAAGAGGGAGACTGAGAGGGACGCAGACGAAGGCAAGAGACACTCAGCTCAGGAGAAAGACTAAGTGGCCGGTCCCACTGCACACGGGGCCTGCAGCGAATCCCCTGCCCTCCCTCTCTGGCCCCGGGCACACGCCCTTCAAGGCTGCCAAACCCCACGCCATCCAGCAGCCCCGCTCCTTCTCGCTACTCCCAGACCCACGAGCTTGCAGAAGAGGCAACCGAGTCACGCGTGCTGAGCTGCCCTCTCCTAAGCCTGGCGGTAGGTGCATGTCGCCGTTCTTCTGGAACTACATCGAGAAGGAGAAACTGGTAGAGTGAAATTGCACAAATTACTATTTCCGTGCAACTGGGGAGCCGGGCTAAGAAAGAACAGGGTGGTGTGGCTCTGACTTTGTCCAGCCTGCGAGCTTTAACCTTGTCAAGGGGTCAGGGAAGGAAGCGCTCAGATGGATGGATGGAGGGAACCTAAGTGGCAGGGCCCTTGGACACAGTGGGACGTACGGCGCATGTAAATCCACACCCTCGGCAGCCAGGACACAGAATAAATAACAGACAAGTTCATGTCTAGCTCTGGAGACGCCATGGAGGAAACGTCCAAGGCAATGCTGCAGAACGCGGGGCAAGGGGCTGTCGAAGAGGCAAGGAAAAGCGTCTCAGAGGTGACCATGAAGCTAAGACCTGAAGGACGGTGACAGGAGAGCTGTGTGAAGAATGTGAGGCTGGGGCTCCCCTCATGGCGCAGCAGAAAAGAACCCAACTAGGAACCATGAGGTTGTGTGTTCGATCCCCAGCCTTGCTCAGTGGGTTAAGGATTCGGCGTTGCCAGGAGCTGTGGTATAGGTCGCAGACGCGGCTCAGATCTGGCATTGCTGTGGCTGTGGTGAAGCTCACAGACAAGGCTCAGATCCTGAGTTGCTGTGGCTGTGGTGTAGGCCAGTGGCTACAACTCCAATTGGACCCCTGGCTGGAAACCTTCATATGCCGAGGATGCGGCCCTAAAAAGGAAAAAAAACATACCCAAGATAAAATGAAACATAAGATCACCCTCCTTAAACCAAAATAAGGATTTGAGATTTTATTCTAAGGGGGGGGGGGGGAGCCACTGAAGGCTTTAAATCAAAGAAGCTGTATAGGGTGATTTACAAAGAAACACTCTTGCTGTTTGGGGGCACAGGTGTGGCGATGGGCAGGAAAGAGGCATTAGAGCAATGCCAGTGAACTGGATAAGAGCCGGCTGTATTAAGCCAACAACACAAGAGCCAAAAAGAGGATGGATTCAAGACTCTATTTGAGAGACAGAATCAACGACTTGCTGATCTACTGAGTGAGGGGGAAGAAGAGAAGCAGGGAGGATTCCGGGTTTTCTGTCTTGCAGGAGAGCGAGGTGGGCAGTGTACGGTGGGTTTCTATCACTCTCGGTAGCCACTCCGACATTTTTCTGTTTGGAGAATTCCCCACACAGTAAGACTGATGGAAGCAGGATGTGCCTCCTGTTACAGATGCTGAAATAAGAGCCTCCCTTGTGACCGGAGCACATGCCTGCACTAAGCTGCCACGAACAAGACACGAACATCCTAGCCAGCGAGGGAAGAGGCGGGAGACTGAGGAGCTCTGCCGGCGGCAGCCCTGGAATCGCTGAGCTCAAATGTGAGCAGCACTGGAGGCGAAGCCAGAGCAAGTGGCCACAGCCAAAGCTAGTACCCAGTGCGTGGCATTGGCGAGCAAGGCCTCTTCAGACAAGTTCCATAGCCTGATCTGGATAATATTAAAGGAAGCCCTAGATGAATCTTTAGCCGTCCTAGCTCCTCTACAAGCTAGACAATATCCCAAGATATGAATACGTTTTGCTACGAGAACCAGGAATTTGTTATCAGGAGTGGTTGCAGGCAACAGGAATTCAAGGATTAGTTATTGGGGTTAAAGGCAATTGGAATTCTGCCAAGTCTCAAAGGACATGGCTTTACCATCCCATTGCATTTTATGGAGAAGCAGTCACAATATCACCTACCATCCAGAAGGAAGCGCCCATAAAGTGGCCTTGGCCTTAGCAGGGCGGAGTGGCTTCTGTGGTGGAGGAACATGAAGGGCACACGTAAAAGGACGTGTGTACAAACCAACAGTGCTATGGGTTTGACAGGTGTTTTTCCTTCTGGGTAGTTTATACAATAATGGTGCTTGGTATAACTGATCAGGTCATAGTATCTTTTTGGCAAAAAATATGAGACTGCTGAAGGGGCTATCGGCATATTTGAAAAATTAACGGATTGGAGGAGAGGTGGTTGGTTACTTCTTAGAGTGCTGAGTCAGTGAAAACAGGGTTTCTCAGCCCCCCAAACTCTGGACACTTTGAGCTGGATACTTCTTTCTCGTGGGAGACTGTCCTGTGCTTTATAGGATATTTAGCATCATTCCTGGTCTCTACCCGCTAGATACAGATGAGACATACCTCCCTCCCCAGTGTGACAACAGATGCTAGCAAATGTCCCCTAAGCGAGTCAAAAATCACTACCAGTACAAACTGATGGCTTAAAGAAAAAGAATAACTATCCTAATTCCTATATCCTATCAAAGCACAGACTGAAAATCGGAGATGTTTTTTGCCCCCCCTCCTCCTTTTTTTTAAGGGCCACACCTGTGGCATATGGAGGTTCCCAGGCTAGGGGTCTAGTTGGAACTACAGCTGCCGGCCTACACCACAGCCATACCAGATCTGAGCCGCGTCTGCAACCTACACCACAGCTCATGCCAATGCCGGAACCATAACCCACTGAGTGAGGCCAGGTATTGAACCTGTATCCTCATGGATGCTCATCAGATTCCTTTCTGCTGAGCCACAACGGGAACTCCCCAGAGATTTTCTAAAGCAACCATAAAGGAATGTCTCATTGCTTGCAGCTGAAACACTGAGACCAAAAGATAAATATAAAGGTGTGACCCATGGGCTGCCAACTTATAGGATTGGTTTAATTCCTAGTCTCACCAGGCCACATGTGAAAACAGGACCTAGAGAAGTGGGTGGTGCCACTCAAGAGGATGCAGATGTATCAGAGGATCCGTAAAACTTGACCTGTACTCCTACCTTGCCTGCAAACTCTCGGTAACCTTACTTGAGCTCATGGACACAAAGGGCCATTTCCCTTCATCATCTCCACCACTTTGCATCCTCTCTAAGCCTTTAATAACTGCCAGATACCCAAGACAGACAAACACAGGGTCTGACCCAGACGAAGGCTTCCACATGAAAAAATACCTGCAAACACTCTAGAGAATGGTGTAGGGTTAAAGAAAGAAAAGAAAGAAAGAAAGAGGAGTTCCCGTCGTGGCGCAGTGGTTAACGAATCCGACTAGGAACCATGAGGTTGCGGGTTCGATCCCTGCCCTTGCTCAGCGGGTTAACGATCCGGCGTTGCCGTGAGCTGTGGTGTAGGTTGCAGACGCGGCTCGGATCCCGCGTTGCTGTGGCTCTGGCGTAGGCCGGTGGCTACAGCTCCGATTGGACCCCTAGCCTGGGAACCTCCATATGCCGCGGGAGCGGCCCAAGAAATAGCAACAACAACAACAACAAAAAAGACAAAAAAAAAAAAAAAGAAAGAAAGAAAAGAGAATGGTGTAGGGTAATACAATATGAGGATGGGAGTTCCTGCTGTGGCCCAACAAGATCAGCGACATCTCTGTAGTGCCAGGATGCAGGTTCAATCCCTGGTCCTGTACGGTGGGTTAAAGGATCTGGCGTTGCCGCAGCTGTGGCGTATGTCACAACTGCATCTGGGATTGAGCCCTGGCCCAGGAATCCCATATGCTGCAGGGCAGCCCCTGTCCCTATACAAGTATGAGAGTGTTAGATTAAGGTGGGATAATTGCAATTTTATATCAAACTGAGTTTGTCCATATGGGCATGCATTCCAGAGATTTTGGGTCAATATGCTGCGTCAAGCAGCTAGAGGTGGTTCTAATTGTTTTAAGAAAACAATTGACAAGGAAACTGGACTCAATGGTTGTTAATAATAAAGTTGCCAGAAATTCCCTGGGATAATGAATAGGAAGAAATCCAAAGTCTTAGAGAGCTACGGGAGTTCGAGTGGTTTACATGATCTGCTCACTCACACCCAGACTTTGTTCTAAAGGAGTGTGAACAAAGGAGCTCAAAGGACACCCCTTCACCAAGGTGTGAAGAAATACTGTGTGTGAGCTCTCAGATGCAACCTTTTCATGTCTCTGAGATGAGGACGTGTTATAAATTACTATACAGCACACTTCGACAGTGTTTTTTTTTTCTGAGTGGTTCATAAAATAATAGTGCATCTTCTCGTTGATGGTGTTTTGGATTTTGATTAAATCTGGCATATTGGTGAGGGACTGGTAGCATATTCCAAGAGATTGTTTTAGCTGTTCCTCATCAGCCAGGTATGCTAGTAGGAGAAGCTGCCGATTTCCATGGGGATGGACCCCGGGTTCACTGGGTAGCAGAGACACAAGCAGAATTTCATTTCCAGGGGGGAAAAAATCATCCATTATGGGTACTATACCATAATGAGCAGCAGGACCAGGATGGAAACCAGAATAGTCTAATGAAGGGTATGTTGGACAGTGGCTAATAATCATGTGTTTTTTAGGATCAAAAGGGACAGGCAGCCACAAAAGTCCTACCTCTAAGGCCAGCAAACTGAGACCAGGTTCAATCACCACAGCAGAGAACACAGCCAGCCACACATCCAATTCAGTTCTCCAGAAACTGAATCCTTTCACAGACTCAGGGTACCTCGAATGAAGTATTAGTCTCCCAAAGCGGCTCTTAAGAAATGACCACAAACTGGGTGGCTTGAAACAACATAAATGTATTCTCTCGTGGTTCCAGAGGCTATAAATCTGAAATCAGCAGAGCCACGCTCCCTCTGAAGGCACTTGGGAAGACCCTCCTTTGCTTCCTCCCAGCATCGTCAGTGTTCCTTGGCTCACAGTTATAATCACTCCTCTCTCCGGCTCCATCGTCACACGACCTTCCTCTGTGTGTCCTTCCTCTTACAAGGACACCCGTCCTTGGACTTAAGGCCCCTGTAATACAGTACGAGCTCATCCTAACTTGATTACATCTGCAAAGACCCTCTTTCCAAATAAGGGTGCATTCACAAGTCCCATATCGGGGACTAAGACTTGGACCTAACTTTTGAGAACACAAGTCAACCTCCTAATCTGCTCTCCCACCTCCACTGGTTCCACTATAAAAACCAGGGTATTGTATTTCAAATACTAGAAATCAGCTCTCCCTGCTTTAAACAGAAAGTGAATGCGAGAAAAAGATCATCCGTTAGTTGATAAAATGACTTGAGATGGTGAGAGAATCAGGCTTAAGTCAGAAACAGCGCCCAGAACACTGCTGACTCCACCTCCTCCACCAATAAGCAAGGGGGGGGGCCTCTGCTGGCATCCGTCACCCTCAGTCCTGGGTACTAGATTTTATTTCCGAGAGATCTCAATCTCCAGGGATGCTGTCAGCAGGAGGGCCTCCAATCTACTTTTGTGACTGGACATCAGAGTCCCTAGGAGGCACCACAGGAAGCCCCAGGGTCCCATTTGCCTTCTTCTCTGTGTCATCATGCAGCAGCACATAAGAATCGCAGACAGACAGCAAAGCTGATGAGGTGAAATGAGGTTAATGCTCTACTCACTCTGCCCCTCCCCTTTTTTTTGTCTTTTTAGGGCCACATCCATAGCACATGGAGGTTCCCAGGCTAGGGGTTGAATCGGAGCTCTAGCCGCCAGCCTACCCAACAGCCACAGCAACACGGGATCCAAGCCCCGTCTGTGACCTACGCCACAGCTCACGGCAATGCTGGATCCTTAACCCACTGAGCAGGACCAGGGATCAAACCCAAGTCCTCATGGATACTAGTCGGGTTCATTAACCACTGAGCCACAATGGGAACTCCTCACTCTGCCTTTGGTGAAGCTCTGTGCTCTGTGCAATAGCACGATGGTGAAAAAGGCACTTGGGTCGTCCATGAGCAGTGCTGCTGACAGACCAAGGCTGAGGAAAATACACATTCAGACCCAGAGCCTGCTCCATGTGCCTCCCTACACTATGGCCACTGGTTCACGAGCCCACACAGCCATCACCAGGCGGATGGAGAGAGAAGTGGACAGACAGGCCCAAGGGGTCACCTTGTCCATCTGATTAATGAGAGTGAGACAAAAACTCTCACAGGCCAGCCCATCCCCAGGAGTCCATCCACATGCCTCTTCCCTACAAGTCCTTGCACTGGCTCTCCATATTTGTTCCTTCTAAGTTCCTGTCTACCTGCAAACCATGAGACATGCCAAAGAATCTGGGCAGACCCTCACCTCAGTGTAGCTCACCTCCCCCTGCCCCCCTTCCAAAAAACTGATCCATGTACTATTCAAAGTTCTGCCCATTGGAAGAACTTTCTAAGCTGTCCTTCAGGGGCTCCCCCAGAAAGGGCCATTATCCCAGAGCAGTCCATGGTGGCCTGGCTCCAATGTATTATACACATTAACTTGGCGCTTTCATTCCTCAAATGATCACAGAGAACTGACTCTCTGAACCCTTTTTAGGTAGGAGTTGGGGGGGAAGGTGGAGGAGTGGCAGGAATAGGAGTGTGAGGGCATGAGCCACTGCAACTGCCATGCATCTTTCTTTAGGACCTGCTCAGATCTGGTCCTATATATACTCACTGGTTTGATAAGGGAAAACAGTGAAATAAACCCAAAGAAAAACAATAAGAATGAAATGATAAAAATAAAACAAACCAACAAAACAGAAACCACAGGACAAGAGCAAATATCAACAAAGTCAAAATAAAGATAAAAGCAGAAACCAATGAAATAGAAACCAAAGAACAAGAGCAAATACCAACAAAGTCAAGAACTGATTTTTTTAAAAAGCTAAATATAAAATATGAGGTATATAAACAATAACAGATATTTATAGTATAGGCATTAGGAGCAAATGCTAATAAATTTGAAGCAGATGAGACAAATTCCTAAAAAAAAAAAAAAGAAAAACTACTAGAGTGACTCAAGAAATAGAAAAAATTGTCCTATATTCATAATGAAATTGAATTGCTAGTTACTACTTTTCTCATAAAAAAACTCCAAATGTGGATCCAAGGATCAAATAACTCTAGCTTTACAGGAACTTTCCTATAGCATCGTCTGTTCTGCCATAATATGTGTGTCTGCAAAACAGAAAAGTACAAACAAATAAAAAGACGGATAGATCTGGTTTCGTCAAAATGAAGAACTTATGTATATCAAAAAAACCACAGGACTTCTAGTTTCAGCCAATGAGAATAAAGAGCCAGAAAGAACATTTTTTCCCACACTTACAAGAAAAAAGGTGGAAAACAGGAAAATTAATGACTTTTTCTTTTTGCAATTGCACCTGCAGCATATGGATGTTGCTGGGCTGGGGGTCGAATCGGAGCTGCAGCTGAGGCCTACACCACAGCCATACCAGATCTGAACCACAGCTACGACCTACAGCTTATGGCAACACAGGATCCTTACCCTACTAAGCAGGGCCAGGGATCGAATGCATGCCCTCACGGAGATGTCAGGTCCTTAACCTGCTGAGCCACAATGGGACCTCTGACTTTTCTTGACCCCACTGGAGAAGTGAGGTCATAGACAAACAGCATGAAAAGTGGAGGCAGTCAACCACAGGGAGAAATGGGACTCCAGCATTTGCTTGCTCAGGACAGAGCTGGTAAGAAAATTAAAGTAAAATGTGCACTGAATTACCAAAGGCTGAGCATAGGCTAGTGTGAAGGTGTGTAGACCTGAGAGCTACAGACATTGAAAGGGTCACACCCTTGCGTAGACCTCTACCCACAGGGACCCCACAGGGGCTTGTAAGGACGCCTGGGGAGAACCTTGAGACAGTGCCTCAGGGCGGGCCGGGCCAAGAAAACAGGAGCAACTGCTGAACCCCTACGAAGCCCCACATCCAAGGGGAAAAGCCTGACTTCAGTGCAAGTCAGCAAAATCTATAGCCTGAGGGCTCTTGTGGAGACCCCACCAGAGCTGGGGAAAGACAATGGCAGCCACCAATGAAACGCTGCCCAGATTTATCCCCCTCTTTCTGCTAGAACATGAAAGCATTCAACTGTAAGAGAAAGGTAAAAAAAGGACTGCCGAGGGGAGCGGTGGCAACCCACTGCAGCTGGAAAGGCAATAAGCAAAATCATAAAGCTCTTTACCCCTGGGAGTGGGCAGGAATACGTGCTAAATGCAGCACAAGTTCTAGAAGAGAGACAGGAACACACGAGTGAAGGCCACACCCTCGAGCTCCAGGTTCCAGCGCCCAGGCAAACATCAGAGAACGTCCTTCTACCCTGCCATTAACTCGGAATGCCAGCGGGTGTGAAGGAAAAACAAGTGGAATTCGGCTCAGGGGAGCTGCCAAGACAGGCTTGCTGGGAGCAGCAGAAAGGGAGGACCCGCAGGCCAGCAGGACACAGAGGTCTCACCTGAGGAATTCGTAGCCTCTGCTGCAACATCCAAGGTTTGGGTGGGGGGGTTAGGTTTTTAGTTTTTCTAGTATAGTTGATTTACATTGTTCTGTCAATTTCTGCTGTACAGTAGTGACCAGTTACATATATATATGTATATACTTTTTCTTACATTATCCTCCATCACGTTCCATCACAAGTGACTAGATATAGTTCCCTGTGCTACGCAGAAGGATCTCATTGCTTATCCACTCCAAATGTAATAGTTGCATCCACTAACCCCAAATTCCCATCCTGCTCCCTCCCCGCACCCCCCTCCCGGCAACCACAAGCCTGTTCACATCCATGATTTACAGCAACATGGATGGAACTAGAGACTCTCATACTAAGTGAAGTAAGTTAGAGAAAGACAAATACCATAAGATATCACTTATGTCTGGAATCTATTACACGGCACAAATGAACCATTCTATAGAAAAGAAAGCAACGTCCAGTATTTAAAGCCAGCCCAACCCCTGACAAGATTAGCACAAACCTTCGCACTGAAGACACAGCAGAAGAAAAGCCATGCTCTAGGCAACCACTGATCGGCTCTCTGTCTCTATATGGATTTTGCTTATTCTGGACATTTCCCATAAATGGAATCACACCATGTGGTTTCCATGACTGGCTTCTTCCAGCTAGCATAAACGTCTGTACGGTTCACTCATGCTGTGGCATATGTCCATTCTCCATCTCTTTTTATTTACTGAATGATATTCCACTATAGGGATAGACCCCATTGTGTTTATCCATTCATCAGTTGATGGACATTTGGGTTGTTTCCACTTTTTAGCTGTTATAGTGCTGCTATGAACATCTGTGTACAAGTTTTTGTGTGATATGCTTCATTTCCCTTGAGTATACGGTGGGAGTGGAATTTCTGGGTCATATGGTGACTCCATGTTTAGCATTTTGAGGAAATGCCAAACCGTTTTCCTAAGTGGCTACACCATATTACATGCCCACCAGCAGTGCATAAGGGTTCCAATTTCTCCACATCCTCACCAAGAACTCTTAGCATCTTTTCCAATAAATTGTTATTTAGTGGGCATGAAGTGTCTCACTGTGCTTTAATTTGCATTTCCCTAATTTGCATTTTATAAAATATAAAATGTAACACTACATCAGGATCAAGTAAGGTTCATGGCTGGTTCAGTATTTGAAAAAAAAAATCAATCAATACAATTCATCTTAGTAACAGTAAGAAAAAACATACAATTATCTCAATATATGCAGAAAAAAATCACTTGACAAAATTCACCATGCATTCATGATTTTTTTAAAACATGTTCTCTGTAAACCAGGAAGAGTGGGAACTTTCCTAACCTAATAAATGATATCTCCAAATAAACCTACAGCTAACATTGTACTTAACACCCTTAAATTTGAGAACACAGCAAGGATGCCCTCCCTCCCCACGCCTATTGAACATGGTACTAGAAATTCCACCCCATTCAATAACGGGGGAAGAAAATATTTCTTACAAAGAACAATGAAAAGATAACCCAGTTTGTTAAAGTAGGCAAAAATCTACAAGGAAAAATTGCCAAAGAAGATAGCCAGATTGCTGAAAAACATGTGAAAAGTTGCTCAACTTCTTTAGTCATTAAGCAAATGCCAATTAAAGCTACAAAGCAATATCAATATACACCTATTAGAATGGCCCAAAACAAACTGACAAGAGCAAATGCTAGACAGGAACCCTTATATACTGCTAGTGGGAATGCAAAATAGTACAGCCACTTTGGAAAACAGTTTAGCAGTTTCTTTTAAGGTTAAGCATACAATTACCATATGACCCAGCAGTTCCATTCTTGTGTATTTACCCAAAAGAACTGAAAACTGGTGGTCACATAAAAAAAAAAAAAAAAAAAAAAAAGCCTATATGAAAATGTCTAGAGCAACTTCATTCATCATCAAAAATTAGAAACCAAGATATCCTTCAACAAGTGAATGGATAAACAAAGTGTTATATATCCATACAATGACTACATAGAAATAAAAAGAAATGAACTACTGATTCACCTAACATGGATGACTCTTAAAGACATTTCAAGTAAAAAAATGCCAAAAGGCTATACACTGGGTTTGATTGCATTCATACGATTTTATGGAAAAAGGAAAACTACAGGGATAGAAAACAAATCAGTGGAAAGGAGAACTTTTAGGACAATGGGACTGTTATACGTGGTGCTGGCGTGACGGATACTAGACTCTGCATTTGTTGAGTACCACAGTACCCCCAGAATTAACTTTACTTGGTGAAAATTGAGAAGAAGAAAAAAACTGAGATGTTCGGAAAATCCCAGGATATAATGAGGACTATGAAAATAAATTGAACTATGTTATAGATAACCTCACTGGAGGGGTGGAAAAAAGAAATTGAGCAAAGTAACTGCAAGGGGAGGTTTTTGACTGGATACTGTAAGGTAACAACAAAAAAAGAACTCTGTAAACAGCGAACAATAAATGGTAAATTGGTTTCTTACAAGGGTATGGGTTGTCAATTTTAAATCTACTTGTGTACTAGTGTTGATCAAATAAGTAAATAAATTATTAATAACATGGGTCAGAGTTATCACTGTTGGAAAAGGAAGTTACAAAGAAGCAAGGTGGGTGGGGAGGGGGCTAAAAGAACCCTGTGATGCTGGATTAAAGAAATGTCAGTATGAATTCATATATATATGTGTGTGTATATATATATATATATACACACACACAGATAGATAAAGAACTATACAGATTTGTGTGCCTGCATGGGTTAGTTCACAAATATTTATTTCCTAGTTCTGTCCACTGAGAGGGTCTAGAAGCAGTGACATGCCAGTAGCATCAGGTATACTCAACCATTCTCCAATAAAATGAACTAAGGATCCTTGGAGAAATGGCTTGATTCCAGGGCTGACAGAGAAAATGCAAGACAAGTGAGCCTGGAACATCTTGTAAGGCCAGAAAGTACACAATAAAAAAAGAGAGAGAGTTCCCATCGTGGCGCAGTGGTTAACGAATCCGACTAGGAACCATGAGGTTGCGGGTTCGGTCCCTGCCCTTGCTCAGTGGGTTAACGATCCGATTAACTTTACTTGGTAAAAATTGAGAAGAAGAAAAAAACTGAGATGTTGCGGTGAGCTGTGGTGTAGGTTGCAGACGCGGCTCGGATCCAGCGTTGCTGCGGCTCTGGCATAGGCTGGTGGCTGCAGCTCCGATTCGACCCCTAGCCTGGGAACCTCCATATGCCGCGGGAGCGGCCCAAGAAATGGCAAAAAGACGGAAGGAAGGAAGGAAGGAAGGAAGGAAGGAAAAGAGTGGAAAAATCCAAAAGACATGGGCACCAACCCGAAAGGGCTCCTAACGGCCAAACCTAGAACAATGTGCACAACAAAATAAAAAACACTGGATTGAAACCCAAAGACCAAATCTCCATGAGTCCATGCTGGAGGTAAATGATTAAATATATACAGAAATAGGAGAGGGGAACTAATTACCCATATAGAAAAATTCTGAACAACCGTAGATACTCTTGCCACCTTCAGGAGGAAGGCATCCCCAACCTCCCCAGAGTATGGGCTGGTCTCAGGGACTCTCTCAGGATGGAAAGGGTAAAAGTGTAAAGTTCGAGCAGAAAAACCTAGTGGACACGTCCTCTTAGCCAAATGATCAGAGTTAGCATCACGCTAAGTCACAACCAGTGATAAGTCCTCAGGTCCCCAGATGTGATGAGAAGGACCTTTCCCCCGTCATTTCTTTCTAAAAATACATAACCCCAGTCTAACCATAAAAAAACTTCAGACACATCCACATTGAAGGGCGTCCTACAAAACACTCAGCTAGTAAGTATTCTTAAAAACCACCAAGGTGGAGTTCCCTTGTGGTGCAGTGAGTTAAGGACCTGATGTCAATGCAGCAGTTGGGGTCTCTGTTGTGGTATGGGTTTGATTCCTGGCCAAGGAACTTCCACACGCCAGGGGTGTGGCCAAAATAATAAAAAAAAGCCGCCAAGGTTATGAACCATATAAGGAAAGGCTGAGAAACCGCCACAATTTGAAAGAGACAAGGCAGACATGGTGATGAAATGCAATGTATTCTAAAACCAAAAAAAGACCAATAGCAGAAATATTGGTCAAATATGAATGAAGTCTGTAGTTTAGGAAATAGTATTAAGCCAGAGTTAATTTCCTAGTTGTGATAAATGTACCATGGTATGCAAGATATTAATATTAGGCGAAGATGAAGGAAACGTATATGGAATGCTGCGTCATCTTCGCAACTTGCCCATAAACCTAAAACTCTGTTAAAAGAAAAGTCTGGGGTGTTTTTTTTTGGCTGCCCCAGGGACATATGGAAGTTCCTGGGCCAGGAATCAAACCTATACCACAACAGAGACCCCAGCTGCTGTGGGGACAATGCCACATCCTAACTCATTGTGCCACAAGAGAACTAGGAAAGTTTTTTTTTCTTTTTAAAGAAACCAGTAGGGAAATGAGAAAGAATTAGGAGAAGACATTTGCAACATATGTAGTCATAAAAGATTAGTATCTAAAATACACTTTTTTAAAACTTCTAGGAGTTCCCTGGGGGCTTATTGGGTTAAGGATCCAGCATTGCCACTGCTGTGGCAAGAGTTCACTACGTGGCCCAGGAACTTCTGCATGCCATGGGCACGCCCCCACACCCCCAAAAAAGATTCTATATGTAAGAAAACCCAACAGACAACTAGACAAAAGAATGAAACAGGTATTTCACACAAAAAAAGTAGCACAAATAGACCACAAACATCTGAAAATACATTAATAATCAGGGAAGTGCAAAATCAAATACGAATTGTTTCATATCCATCCGGATCGGCAAAATTTTTAAAGTCAACAATAACAAGCGCCAGTAAGAATATGGAGTAGCATAGGAGTTCCCGCTGTGGCTCAGCGGTTAACTAACCCAGCTAGTATCCATGAGCACGCAGGTTTGATCCCTGGCCTTGCTTAGCGGATTAAGGATCCAGCATTGCCGTGAGCTGTGGTGTAGGTCACAGACGCGGCTCAGGCCCCACACTGCTGTGGCTGTGGTTGGGCCGGCAGCTATAGCTCCGATTGGACCCCTAGCCTGGGAACCTCCATATGCCAAGGGTGCGGCGCTAAAAAGACAAAAATATACATGGAGTAGTATAAATTGGTACAAACACGCTGGAAAATAGCAGAGCATTACCAAGTAAAGTAAAATATGCATATATCTTCCAATCTACAATTTTCAATTGTACCACCAGGCATTTACCAGGTAGACACAGAAAATCTGGATGCATTGATAAAAAAGCCCCAAACAGGATTTTTATATTGGCTCCATATAAGCAGCAAGCAAATGTCTATCAGCAGTGGTATGGGTAAGCAAGTTACAATATGTTCATATACTAGAATACTACACAGCACTGAAAATCAGTGAACATGTATTGTTATATACATATGTATATAATATACATATAATGTTCATAATACATGCATTAATATGAATTAATTTAAAAAATAATATTAGGGAGTTCCCATCATGGCTCAGTGGTTAACGAATCCAACTAGGAACCATGAGGTTGCAGGTTCGATCCCTGGCCTTGCTCAGTCGGTTAAGGATCCGGTGTTGCTGTGAGCTGTGGTGTAGGTCACAGCCACGGCTCCGATCCCACGTTGCTGTGGCTGTGGTGTAGGCTGGCAGCTACAGCTCCGATTTGACCCCTCGCCAGAAAGCCCCATACGCCACGTGTACAACCCAAAAAAAGGAAAAAAAGAAAAAAAAGAAAAAAAGTAAATAAAAAAATCATAGACTGAACAATAAAAGCAAAACCAAAAATATTTATATGACCTATATGTCTTTATTTACAAGGTTAAAAATCTGCAAAACTATAGTTTTTAGAGATAGAAAAAAAGCATTATTTACATTATATAGAGAATACTAAGTTTATTTATTTTGCTTTTTTTTTAGGGCCTCGCCCATACCATATGGAGCTTCCCAGGCTAGGTAGGGGTCAAATCTGAGCTACAGCTGCCGGCCTACACCACAGCAACTTGGGATCCAAGCCGTGTCTGCAACCTATGTCACAGCTCATGGCAACGCCAGATCCTTAACCCACTGAGTGAGGCCAAGGGTCAAACCCGCGCCCTCATGGTTCCTAGTCAGGTTCGTTAACCACTGAGCCACGAAGGGAACTCCAATACTAAGTTTAGGATAGCAGCTACTTCCAGGGGGAAAGAAGGGGATGCTAAAGGGGATTCTGACTTTTTGTTCCCAAAGAGGGAGTGGCTGATGGTGCTGAATGATGAGACAGGCAACATGGAAGTGCCTGCTGACCTCAACCGGCAGTTTCAGCGGGAATGATGTAGGAGGAAGCCTAACTCAGATTGGCTGAAGATGAGCAAGTGGTGGGGATGTAAGCTTGTGTGCGTGACGATTATCAAATATATGATAAAGCAGCAGAACGATACTGGCAGCCGCTAGAGACAGCTGGTATAGTCAAGAAAATTTTGCTTTCCTTTTCAAAGATAGGGAAAGCTAGAGCTGGTAAGATTTCTCCTTTTGTGGAGTTCCCGTTGTGGCTCCGTGTGGGTTAAGAACCTGACCAGTATCCATACGGATGCAGGTTTGATCCCTTGCCCCGACCAGTGGGTTAAGAATCCAGTGTTGTCGTGAGCTGTGGTGTAGGTTGAAGACAGAGCTTGGATCCCACATTGCTGTGGCTGTGGTGTAGCCCGGCAGGTGTAGTTCTGATTCGACTCCTAGCCTGGGAACCTCCATATGCCGCACCTGTGGCCCTAAAAAGCAAAAAAGCAAAATTAACCCAATCAGCCACTGTGGGATTTTACCCTAGCAGTGTTCTGCTGCTTGCGGGCAGGCAAGGGAAAGGAAAAGGCAGCGTGAACATGAGGGGAGGTGGGGAGAGGGTGCGAGAGACTTGAGGATATTTCTAAGGCATGGATTCTAACTGTGGATTGTGAGTATAGGATGGATGAAGACAGGCTGACAGGCAAGGGAGAGGTCATGGGCCACGAGACTGGCTGCCCTGGGTTCTAGAACTATGGTCTAGGTGTACTTGAGCATGTGAATTAGAAGATGGAGAAAGAGTGATCAGAGGCTAAAATGCCTAGACTGCGGAGGTGGGGGACCGCGTGAGGGCGTAAAGTGCAGAGGGTGAAACAGGGGTAACTGGATGCCAGAGAGACATGGGACATGGTCCAGAAAATGCGAGGCCAGGGTATTTGTTTATCCAAGTGGGTACCAAGTCCACCAAGAATGAGGATGGGACTGGAGATGCAGAAGCAGCAGTAAAGGTCTTCAGTGGGTGGTAAAGAGTGGAGGTGAGACTGAAGCCAGCCTCGTAGCCTGGGCTGAGGGAGCGGGTGCGAGTGGCCGTTGGCAAGGTGCCCTCGCTGATCCCTGAGGCAGCATCACGCTGCGCCCTCCAGCCACAGCAGAGCCTGCGCCTGGGAGGGAAGAGGCTCTGGGGAGTGGGCAGGAGCAGGAGGAGAAGGTCCCCTGGGCCAAAGAGAATGCTCTCAACCTTCAGTGAGTGCCTGCTTCCTCCGCCCTGGCTCTGGGAGCCGGGACTGATGCTTGACTATTAATAGTGGGAAAGGAAATGCTAAAGAATGCCCCAGGAAGAGGGGGTGTGGAAGGCAGGCAGCAACATGGGAGGAGCCAGGCCCGGACACCAGCGCGCCCCGCTGCTTCCTTTGTGGTCCCCAGCTCAGCACCCCCAAGTGCAGCTCCCTCCAGGGAAATAAAGTCAAAAATCTCCAGAGGCGGGCAGGGAGGGAGGAGAGTGAAAGGGCAGGTAGATAAACCAGCGTCTTCATGGATGGGTGTGACAAAGGCTGGAGCAAAGACAGATCTGAGCTTCCTCGTCCTGGCTCTGCCTCTGATCCCCAAGGGTTTGGGCAAGTCTGTGAAACACACCCGTGAAAGGCGCCGCGCGATTCCTAAGCTTCCCGGGGATGGACAGACACCTTCCTAAGCATGCCACTGCGTAAGCAGAGGTAAGTCTGCTTGTGCTGTGACCACGGAGCCAGCCTACCCAGCCACTTCAGAGGCCTTGCTCTGGGCCTCTCTTTCCAAGAGCTGCCAACCTTGGAGCACATTTTCGCAGCATGTGACATCTGCTGCGAGAGCCTCTTCCCTCCCAGGCGCAGGCTCTGCCATGGCTGGAGGGCGCAGTGTGATGCTGCCTCAGGTTCGGCCTGGCAGATATCTGAGCCCCTTTCAGATCTTGAGCGCCCACCCTTCTCAGATCCCACATCCCGCTGCCATCTCAAACTGGCCCATTTATCGCCAGGCTTGCGGGCGGTAGCGGGGAGTGGATTGCAGTGGGGCAGGGCAGGATGGGGGAGCTTGGGGAACATGCAGGCCCCAAACCCCTGGGTAAGTAATGGACCTGGGGCTGGCTAGGATCTGAGAGGGGCTGCAGGCCCACTGTCAGCCTGGCCAGGACATTTCCAGGGCCAGGCTACCAGATGTCCTCTCTTGAGACTGCACCCGGCCCCCCTCACTCTCCCTTTCCCCTCATTTTGAAAGATGTGACACTCACCACATGTTATGTCCTCATCTCCGTGCTACTTGGGTTTTATTAAATCAGCCAGCTGACCTTGAAACTCATTTTCATGGGAGCTCCCGTGGAGCTCAGTGGTAACAAACCTGACTAGCATCCATGAGGATGCGGGTTCGATTCTTGGGCTCACTCAGTGGGTTAAGGATCTAGCATTGCCATGAGCTGTGGTGTAGGTCGCAGATGTGGCTCGGAGACCATGTGGCTGTGGTGTAGGCTAGCAGCTACAGCTCCGACTTGACCCCTAGCCTGGGAACTTCCATATGACCTGGGTGTGGCCCTAAGAAGCAAAAAAGAAAAGAAGGAAAAAAGAGCCTCTTCCCTCCCAGGAGCATGGCAGCTCCCCTCACTCCAGATGGGTCTTTACAAGTCCCACAGCCCAGCAGTCTGGCCAGCCTCCCCTGCCACCCTCCTCTTGCACAGCTGAGCCCTCCACCAGAGGCCTCTGCTAGGTGTGGGTCCTGCCCGTGGAGGCAGTTTGCTCTGGGTGTCTCATGAGTCCTACACCCACCTCTTATAAACACTCGTCCTCTGTGGCTTTGAGAAAGCCAGGCCCCTCCACCCTCCTCCTCCCAGCAAAAAAGCTTCTAAACAGGCACAGGTGGGGTTGGGCAGGGTCAGGGAGCCCGACTGGGCGAAGAGCACCAGCTGGGGGTGTGGACGGAGGACGGCAGCTGGGAAGGGGCTCTGGGCTGGGAGCCTGGGGGGAAAAACAGGGAGACTAACCCTGTCCACCCACCCCGCCCCCGACTACAGCACGTTCCCAGGTCTGCACTGGGCTTGGGTAAAGCCTGGACCTTCACTGTGCCTTGGGTCCTACATGCTCAGGCTGCCACAGCAAACTCCCCAGAAATGGGTGGCTTAAAACAACAGAAATGTATTCTCTCCCAGCTCCGGAGGCCAGCAGTCTACAAAGTGTGGGCAGGACCACACCCCATGCGGACGCTCCAAGGGGAACCCCCCCTCTGCCTCGCCTTTCGGCCTCTGGTGGCTGTTGGCATTCCTTAGCCGGCAGCAGGATCACTCTGACCTCTGCCACCGGAGCCACACCACTGCCTCCTCCGCTTTGTCTCTTAGGAGGAAACATGTCATTGAGCTGAGGGCCCATCCAGATAATCCAGGATGACCTCATCTCAAGAGCCTAGTCACATCTGCAAAGACTCTTTGTCCGAATAAGGTGATAAGCGCAGCTTCAGGGATGTGAGGTACATGTCTTTTTTTAGGGGGGGAGGGGTGGATTTTTCAGCCTGCCATAGCCCCCCTCTGAAAAGCACGGATGATGACCTTGGGGACTGCTCTCCATACTGCCACCTCTTGGGCTGAGGGCCTCCAAGATGCGCCTGGTCAACTTTCCTGGTATAAAGGGTGTCGTGGACTGAAGGTCCGTATCCCAGCTCCTACGTTGAGGCCCTTACCCCCCACCCGCCTCCACATGAGGTGATATTAGGAGGTGGGGCTCTGGGGGGTAGTTGGCTTTATATCCTCATCTAAAAGGATGAGAGTGGAGCTGCATGATGGGAATTAGTGCTCCTGGCAAAAGAGGAATCAGTGCTCTGCCACACGAGAACACGCCAGCAGGTGGCTGTCTCCCAGCCAGGAAGACGGTCCTCCCAGAACCCAACCCTGCGGCCGCCCCGAGCTCAGAGCACCAGCCTTGGGAACTGTGACACGGACACGGCTGCTGTTCAGGCCCCCGTCTGCGGTGTTCTGTTGCAGCAGCTCGAGCTGAGACAAGGGGGCTCAGGAGGAGGTTACTAATGATTCGAGAAACAGCCGGAAGGGCTGCTCCAGTGTCTGCAGGAGGCCAAGCGGTCAGGCAGACAAGTGTGGCCCCGGGTTCTGGTCAAGCTCCCCCTCCCTGTCCTCTGGACAGCAGACCAGCACCCCTGAGGGTTATCAGGCCTGGTTCCTCGGCACTGCCCCTCCCAGAGGGGCCCAGAGCTGCCCCCTCGGGGGAGATAGTTCCGGGCATTCTTCAAATCGGGAATTGTTCGGCCCTTATCAGCTTGTTTCAGCTGGCCTGCCCGACACTTGCTCCTTGGGTGGGGCCCTGTCCGGCGGTTTCCCTGGGCAGCAGGGGGCTGCCACTGTCCAGCGTGGACATCTCCTGGCCATGGGAAAGGCAGGCTGCACTGGGGCACCTTCTTCCCCACAGGGGAAGGCGCTGTGGCCAGAGGAGCCCTCCCCCTCCTCTTCTCTTCCAGCCAGCAATTCTTCCTTCTTTCCTGTCCCTGACACCGGAGCGTGACCCAGAGCCTGAGGGTGCATGGCTCTGATGTGCACACACCCCTGCCCGGTCCCACATGTGACCCCTTCCATCCCTGGCACCTACCCCCCAAAAGCTGGGTAGGGTGGTGGTTAAGAGCACGTCCTTGGAAGCCCGACCCCTGGGTTCAAGCCCCGCTCCACTGCACTCCACATGCCAAGCGAGCATGGCAACTCAATTCCTCAGTTCCCCCTTCTGTCAAAAGAGAAGAGGAGGGAGTTCCCTTAGTGGCTTAGTGGAAACGACTCCAACTAGTACCCATAAGGACACAGGTTCAATCCTTGGCCTTGCTCAGTGGGTTAAGGATCCAGTGTTGCGATGAACTGTGGTGTAGGTTGCAGATGCGGCTCAGACCTAGTGCTGCTGTGGCTGTGGTATAGGCCAGCGACTATAGCTCCAATTCCACCCCTAGGCGGGGAATCCATATGCCATGGGTGCGACCCTAAAAAAACAAAGTGAAGAAGAGGGTGGTAATAGTAACTAACGCATACGTTTAAGCACCTGGGGCAGTGAGAGCACATACAAAGCGCTCAGTTAATGTCACCTATGATCATACAGGGAGAAGGGAGAGATGCCCCAAGCCAGCCCCAAGGCACAGTACCCCCCCCCCAACATCCTCCCTCGTCACAGAGCCACGCCCTATGTGCCTCTTCCTCTGGGACGAGGACTTGACAGGGGAGGGTAGACACAGGCTCTTATTACAGTTGATGGACAGTTTCTGCTGTGCAGCAAAGTGACCCAGTCATATATACGTACACGGTCTATCCCGAGAGACCAGACACAGTTCCCTGTGCAGTACAGCAGCACCTCATTGCTCATCCATTCGAAGTGTGATAGTTCCCATTTACTAACCTGCATCCACCCCACTTTCTTCCCTCCCCCTTGGCAACCACATGTCTGTTCTCTGTGTCTGTGAGTAGGACATGAGGCTCCTCCTGGGTTCCCCAGTGGGACTTGGCTGCATCGAGGAGGATGGGGGAGCTGACAGCACCAGGGTGGTGTGTCCGCTGCCCAGGGTTCACAGTAGCTGGTGTTTCAGTGGGAGCTCCTCAGAGAACAGCCCCTCCCCGCTTGACAGCAACATGGCACAGAAGTTACCTACTTTCAAAGCACTGTACACATCACAGGTGTAGACGGAGCACAGCCAGGTAACCAGCCCCCAGATGGCGGAACAGGGCCCCGCACCTCATAGCCTTCCCTGTGTTCCCTTCCAGCCCCTCTCCATCCCCAAGGTAACCCCTCTTCTGACTTAAAATACATCGGGTTAGTTTGGCCTAGTTTTGCATTTTGTGCCAATGGCATCACATAGCATGACTGTGGGCCCGGCTTCCCTCCCTCCGGCATTCTATCTGTGTGATTCACCGTGGCGTGTGGATGTGGACTGTCCGTTCACTGCAGTGCTGCACTACTGTGTGAACACGCCACGTGTCTTCATCCATCCTACTGCTGCTGGGCCTGGGGTGACGCAGGACAGGGCCCCGGTGCACGTGGAGGCTGAGCTACATGGACAGGGCCTGCCGTGGCTGGTCCCAAAGAGCATGCGGAGGCAGAAGACAGTAGGTCTAGCCCGAGGCCACCTCCCAAGCCACCCGGTCCCATGCCCAGAATCTCGGACTCCCCCTGCTTGGGCCACTTCCCTCAGCTCTGTTCTCCCAGGGGGCTGGCTAGCTGTCACTCAAGCATGGGATTTTGGTGCCAGGGGCCTGGAAGAGGTGGAGGGGCAGGAAGTGGCCGTGGGGAGCCAGGAGGCCTGCTATAGAGCAGCCCTGCTCTCACCACCCCCAAGCCCTCCCACCCCCTGCAGGCGAGCACAGGGGTCTTCACTGAGGGGCCCCCAGGGAGCCTGGCGATCCCTCCTAGCGACAGTCATGGACCAGAGTTGGCTGCGCGCACACACACCCCCTCCCGCCACCCATCAGAAGCTCTCCAGGTAGAATTGGAAGGCAGAACCCCACCCCCCACCCCATAACAGGAAGCTTCTAAATCCATTCTTTGGATTACTCATTATTATCAACTCCGTTGCTGAAGGCAGAGAGGCAAGAGGAGAACTTGGAATTCCTCAAATGCGCCGCCCTGACTGCCACCCTGCCTAGGGTTCCTCTCCCCCTACACATTGTCTGTCCTGGTCCAGCCTCCTGCCTCTGAGCCACCTGTCACCGCTGTTCCTAATGAGAGGAGTGTGCACACGCTGACCCGAGGTTGCAGGCAGGTGTATTAGGCTTTGAGTAGGGGCCGCCAAACTGGCCTCCAGCAGAGGCAGTGGCTCTTCCTGTACCAGAAAGACGGAATAACCTCCTTAAAACAATGCCCTTCCCAGGGCCTCCTAATCCCTTCGCCTGCTGCTGCCCATGTGAATCCTGATCTGTCTGAGTGGGCAGTGAGCCCAGCAGCAGCCAACCTCCAGGCCTGTGGGTGGGCGGGGCGATGCCCAGCTGACTGCGCTCACCTCGCCTGCCAGGAAGGGCTGCCACGCCAAGGTCAGGTGGCAGGACGGCACCCTGGGGGGAGGCAGAGGGCCTGCAGCTCCTCTCTAAGATGGGTTTCAAAGGACTGCGAGTGTGATGTGTACGCAGCCTCCAGAGGAAGAACGCGCTTCCGGGCTGGGAGAGCCAGGTCCTGCGTGAGCCTAGGGGCCTCCTGGGGCCTTGGCCTCCCTGCCAGTTGAGGGAGAGAGAAATATCTATCTTGGAAGAAAATGAACATTCTTTAAAATGTATACACATTGAGGAAAAACATCAAAATACTCCAACTCTACCAAGGGGCAGGACTGGCTGAATGGGAAGGCGGGCCAACAACCTTGCCAACACCCTGCTGGGCACTGGAGACGCAAACGTCTGGGCCGAGAGCTCAGGACAAGAGGGTGGGCGCTGTGAGTTCTGACGCACTACGTCAGGTCTAAGGCCTCGGACACAGGTGTGTGTGTGTGTGTGTGTGCGCGCGCGCGCATGCGTGTGCTTCCTCTGTTCTCGTGGCAGAGTTTTCCAGCAGCCGCCCATCAGAAGCAGTTTATCCTCATCACCCTTAAGCTTTTAAGTAGCACTACGAGGCCTGCCATATGGGCCAGACACTAAGCTGTCAGTTTTCCCTGAATCCCATTTATGTCTCTCACACCCTCTGGGGGAGATGCCCTCATGATGCGCCTTGTAGAGGAGACACAGGCTGGGGAGACACAGGCACAAGCTGGGGAGCAGGACCTTAGTGGGGGGCTGTCATGGCAGCGGCTCTCCTCACCTAGCAACTACCAACCATCGCCCAGGGTCTGCACCTGCCCAACTCCTCGGCCAGCCCCATCTCCCACCAGGCACACCTGTTGCTCGCCAAGTCCTGGGATGCCCACACGACCACCACCACCACAGCCCAAGTGGGAGCACACTTGGCACCTAACTCTTCCCTTAGCAGTCGGCTTAAAAACAACCCCAGTAAATGTTTTTCATCAGGAGCACATTATCATTCCCACGCTACCTTCCCCTCCCGAAGCCGTGAAAATCACCAGATGTGTACAGGATTCTCAGCTGCCCCTGGAAACCTCCGCCAGGGACCAATCACCACTCCCAGCTGAAAACAAATAAGGGCCAGGAGCCAGAGGGAAGGCCTGCACAGAAGGTGGGATGGTCGCCTCTGGGAGCTGAGGGAGAAAGTTCTGTGAAGCTCAGCCTGCGATTTTCCCAGGGAATGACGGGTTTCCGCCTGCTGGAAGCTGCATGTTAAGGCCGCAAGGTTAGCTTTCCCAATTTCCAAACTTTTTTTTTTTTCTGTCCTGGAGAGAAGTCTCCCCTTCCAGGAATAACACCTGCATCCTTCTTGCTGCAGAATAACTCACGTTAGGACACGATCCCCAGACTATGTGCGCACTGGGGGAAGAGCAGGGGCTGAGGCTATCAGCCAGCTTGCCCTTTGAAACCCCACTTACCCTACAAATCAGGGTAAATAAAGCCTACACCCTATCACCCAAGACTCTGCACACAGCCCTGAGAGGCACGGGGAAAAGCAGACTACTCCCCAGAGGGCATGAAATCTGGATTTCTTTGTTGTTTTGAAGACAGGGGAGCTCTGCTTGCCAGTGGGGAGTCGGGGGTCTGGTTTGGGTGTTGCTTAAAAAGAACCAACCTCCTAAATGAGTCTGGCCGAACAACTGAGGGCTGGCCCCCTTGTCCCCCGATCACCCAAGGCTCACAGGGTAAGTTAAAAGAAGCCACGTTCCTTTTAAACAAAGCCAAGCCGTCCTGTGTTTGAGACCTTCGAGCCAGTCGAGGAAGCTCAGTTTCCTATGGGCTCCGCCTAGGGAAGTGAATCAGGAATCCCAGGGCCAGGATGGCCACAGTCAGGGGTCTGACTGGCCAAGAGGGCAGCCTTGAAAGTAGCTGAGGCTCCCTGACCCAGAAGCATGGAAGGAAGGTGTGAGAAAACACACACATACACACACACACATGGTGCTTTCACAGCTCTTCTTTTCAGAAGAACTTGGGAGCAAGTGAAATGTTACCCTCTGAGGTTCTGCAGGACAGGAACGACTCAGGTTTGCTGGAATCACGCAAGACTGATTCTGAAGAAACACCCAAGGCTCCAAAAGGAAGGGTGAGGAGTTCCCAATGTGGCACAGCAGAAATGAATCCAACTAGGAACCATGAGGTTGCAGGTTCGATCCCTGGCCTTGCTCAGTGGGTTAAGGATCTGGCATTGCCGTGAGCTATGGTGGAGGTGGCAGACGCGGCTTGGATCTGGCATTGCTGTGGCTCTAGCGTAGGCTGGCAGCTGTAGCTCCAGTTCGCCCCCTAGCCTGGGAACCTCCATATGCCGTGGGAGCAGCCCTAAAAAAAAAAAAAAAAGGGGGGGGGGGGTGACGAAGGGGAGCCACCACCTCCTGTCCATGGCCTCACATGCTCCCGTCCCTATCCCGTTCTCCTCATTCACTGTGTCCCAGTCTCGCTACCCTCCCAGGTGGGTGCACAGACCCAGATGTCTGGGCCAAGCGTATTTGGCCACCCCTGTGCCCTAAGCACTAACACGTAGCTCAGGCGGAAGGGGCTCCTGGGAGCCACAGGCCGCTACTCTGGGTAAATCGCTGCGATCCTTCTGCCTCAAATTTCCCATCTGAAGAGTGGGTGCAGTGCTCTGGGGGTGGCACAGCCACAGGATTTCAGAGATTCTGGCCCCTTATAGATTGGTCTTTGCTTTTACAGCGATAGATAGCATCATGCCCAAAGAGCCAGCCAGAGGAGCTGAGGCCCACCCCTCAGCCTGGGGAAGCAGGGGCCAGAGAGCCACGAAGAAGCCAGGGGCAGAGGTGGCCCAGTACACAGCCCTCCACTAGCCTGGTATGTCCCCCTGCTCTAGAAGCCATGCAGACATCACATTCCTCTCCATACCTGGGTCATAATGGCAGAACCAGACAGACCCTAGACGTCACAGATCCCACCCAAGCAGGGAGAGACGGGTAAGCGGAGGGCCGGAGTTCCGGGCACCAGGTCACACCTCCTTTGGTTCTAGAACTCTGTGGTCCATCTCCCAGTGCCGGCTCTCTACTCTGGGGCATATGCCCCCTGCCCAGCTCCTGCTTCCCCTCCTGGCCATTAGACGGGAAAGGGGAGGCATCTGACCTGTGATGAGATGAAGACAGAGGGGCTCACGTTTTCCAACAATTCACGGTGTTAACCGACTGTCCCCAGCAGCCAAAAGCAATAAAAACAGCTCCCCCCACTTCCGGCCATCCCCAGTGGCTCAAAGCATCGTGCTGACAAGACGAGGTTCCCTCTCAGGCTACTCCCTGCCCCGGGTCCTCCTGGACAGATTCACACGCTTCAATCCAGTCCCCTTCTGCCGGCAGTTCTGGGGCCGAGACCATCAGGCAAGTCAGGCCTTTCAGACCACCGGGACATGGCAAGCAGCAGCCCCTCTCGCACAGCCGAGGAGACGGGGTCCCCAGGAAGGGGGTCGCCCAGCTCGAGGGATGGAGCACCTTCATCCTGCAAACCTGCTGTCTTTTCCTCCCTGCTCTTTATTCAACACCCAACGCAGACAGACCCTCCTGGGCACCCGCCCCATGCTTAGCACGCCCCCCACAACATACATCCCCGAAGCTTAATTATCAGGAGACCCTAGGGGCAGTTACAGCTGGCGTGTTGACACAATTGCCCAGACGTGTGTATGGAATTCAGAGACGTGATTCTGTGAGGTCAGGACCAGACTTCCAGATCCGTCCCCAGCTCGGGGGCAAAGCCGAAGTGCTCCTCCACCTCCTCGCCACCTCCCAGGATGCCAAGAGGGGAACAAGAGCCTGGGGACCCCCGCCTCTCCCCAGAGCCAGCTATCTGTGGCACAAGCTCTCTAGCAGTGCCCTGGCCCACTGCGGCCGCGGAGAGGCTGACACCAGCGAGCTCTCCATGCTCTGGGGGTTTTCAGGTGAAGGCAGTCTGGCCGGGAGAAGGGACAGGTTGGGGAGTGGGCTGACAGCATGGGGCGGCTGGCAGGCAGGGACCCAGGCCACACCCCACTCGGCAGCACCTCTTAGAGCTGGGGCACAGGCCATGTGCTTGAGCAAGGGGACCCCACTCGCTGACCCTCCTGAGGGGGGTTCTTAGGTGCCAGCAGCAGCTTGGGAAGCACAGCCAAGCTGGTGACTCAGCAAACAAGATGCACCCCCTTTTCAGCCATGTGGCTCCCTGACTCCCAGGAAAATGACAGCCTGAGGGTGGGTGAGATCCAGCATCTCTGCCTAACCAGTGCTGAGAGGAAGCCGCTGCAGGGTGCTGGCTCAGGAGTCCCATTCTCCAAGCCGGGGCCAGGATGACCGGCTCATACTGAACTGAAAACAGAGATGTGATGCCAGGTTCAGGGGCTCAAAGCAGCAGGGGCAGAGGCACAGCAGGAAAGAAGTCCGAAGCCACCAGCGAAGAGCGTTTGCCCCCAGTGGAGCAGAAAGATCAAACATCAGAAATACGCCCCACCACAGCTCTCTCCATGACGCCTCCAACTTCTACCTGAGAAACACCTCCACTGAGCCCCTGGGAGGGACCACAAGCCTCGGATGTCACTCCTTCCCGCCCAGACTCGGGTACAAACACCTTCCAGGCAGTTTCCTGCAAAGCCCCTAAGGAAAGAGGGCCTGGTACAGCTGCACCCCCGCATCAAGATCTTGCTGAGCAGCGAACGCCCCCGACACATCCCGTTGTGTTTTTACGTTTGATGCGTTTTCAGCCTGGTCCTGGTCTTTGCATAGGACTGCCTGGGTTTTAGCTCAGAAAGTCCCACATTCTAGGACATCGCTCAGTCCTAGGCAAATTGGGACAGCTGACCATAACCTTTACCTCATCTCCCAACAGACGTTGTACTAAAGAGAAAAGGAAAAGGTTGTGTGGTTAAAGCACGCTTGGGGGACGAGGGGTCAGACGAAGGTAGTGAGAGCCATCTCACACCATTTAAGATCCTGATGGGTACCGACTTTCCAAGGAGGGAAAATGAGTAGCCAGCAACTCTGTGCGGTCAGGACCAGACCTCCAGGTCCCCCCCACCCCCAGCTCGGGGGCAAAGCTGAAGTGTTCCTCCCCCTCCTCACCACCTCCCAGGATGCCAAGGGGAGAACAAGAGCCTGTGGACCAGCACCCCCGCCTCTCCCCGGAGCCAGCTGTCTAGTGCCCCGGAGAGGCTGGCACCAGTGCGATCTCTGTGTTCTGGGGGGCTTCAGGAGAAGGCGTGCGTTGGGGGGTGGGCTGACAGCCTGGAGCAGTTTGAAGGCAGGGACCCAGGCCACATTTTTTGGATCATGGTTCCTTTTTTGTTTTGTTTTAATTACTCAAATGAATGTATCACTTCTGTAGTTGTATAATGATCATCACAATCTGATTTCACAGGATTTCCATCCCACAGCCCAAGCACATCCCCCACCCCCCAAACTGTCTCCTCCGGAGACCGTAAGTTTTTCAGTGTCTGTGAGTCAGCATCTGTTCTGCAAAGAAGTTCTGTCTGTCCTTTTTTCAGATTCCACATGTCAGTGAAAGCATTTGATGTTGGTGTCTCATTGTATGGGTGACTTCGCTTAGCATGATAGTTTCTAGGTCCATCCATGTTGCAAAAAATGCTGGTATTTCGTTCTTTTTAATGGCTGAGTACTATTCCATTGTGTATATGTACCACATCTTCTTGATCCACTCCTCTGTCGATGGGCATTGAGGTTGTTTCCATGTCTTGGCTATTGTAAATAGTGCTGCAATGAACATTGGAATACACGTGTCTTTGCGAGTTGTGGTTTTCTCTGGGTAGATGCCCAGGAGTGGGATTGCTGGATCAAATGGTAGTTCTATGTTTAGTTTCCACGGTTCCCTTTTTTTTTTTTTTTTTTTTTTTTTTGGCAGTACCTGAGGCATATGGAGGTTCCCAGGCTAGGGGTTGAATCTGAGCTGTAGCCACTGGCCTACACCATAGCCACACCAGATCTGAGCCACATCTGCAACCTACACCGCAGCTCACAGCAATGCTGGATCCTTAACCCACTGATCGAGGCCAGGGATTGAACCCCCATCCTCATGGATACTTGTCAGATTCGTTTTCCATTGAGCCACGACTGGAACTCCAGATCATGGTTCCTTTTTATTCAGGAAACAATTTTTATTAATTTATCAAACATTCACTGAGAGCATAACTATTAAATCTTGAGGACGACTAGTGTTCTTTTTGGATAGTGTGGGACACAGCTCGATGTACTGACTTGTAGAAGAGGCCAAAAAAAACATACGGTGTGCTAGCCCAGAGTGACCCTCTGGGTAAACTGAGGCACAGGCAATGCCTCCCTGGGGTTTACTATGCACAAAGCCCAGGGCAGCTCTGTGAGGAGTTCCTATCTTCCACCTGCATCTTACTTAGGAATTATTTGGTTCCCTTTGGTTTATTAGAGGCTGGATTGTAACCCCATGCACTGCCCCTCCTCCCCTCTCTTCTTAGAGAAGGAAAATGTAGAGATGGCTGCACAAAGGCCAACATCATGCCTTGGCTGCCTGGCTTGGATGCTGTCACTGGGAATTTGGTGCAGAGTCAAGGCAAGGCTGGATGAAGAGAAAGGAAGCTATTTAGATGGAAAAAGGAAGGGATGCAGACCCTCAGGCTGGACAGAGGTAGGGTAGAGGGGCAGCTAGAGAAGAGCTGTGGACTCCTCACAACAGCCAAAACATGGAAGCAGCCTAAATGTGCACCACCAGAGGGATGAATAAAGAAGATGTGGTACGTTTCTACAAGGGAATACTACTCAGCCATAAAAAAGAATGAACTACTGCCATTTGCAGCAACATGGATGAACCTAGAGACTGTCATACTAAGTGAAGTAAACCAGACAGAAAAAACAAATATTATGTCTCACATGTAGAATCTTAAAAAATAATAATATAAATCAACTTACTTATAAAACAGGCTCACAGACATAGAAAATAAACCTATGGTTACCAATGAGGACGGGGGCAGGGGAGATCAACTAGGAGTATGGGATTAATCAATACACACTACTATATATAAAATAAACAAAGAAGAATCTACTGTCTAGCACAGGGAACTCTCTTTAAAATCTTGTAATAATCTATAGTGGAAAAGAATCTAAAGCTGTACACCTCAAACAAACACAATACTGTAACTCAACTGTAGTTAAATAACTTTTTTTTTTTGTCTTTTTTTTTTTTTTTTTGCTATTTCTTGGGCTGCTCCCGCGGCATATGGAGGTTCCCAGGCTAGGGGTCCAATCGGAGCTGTAGCCACCGGCCTACGCCAGAGCCACAGCAACTCGGGATCCGAGCCGCGTCTGCAACCTACACCACAGCTCACGGCAACACCGGATCGTTAACCCACTGAGCAAGGCCAGGGACCGAACCTGCAACCCCATGGTTCCTAGTCGGATTCGTTAACCACTGAGCCACGACGGGAACTCCTAAATAACTTTTTTAAAAAAAATTACTGTGGCGTTCCCGCCGTGGCTCAGTGGTTAACGAATCCAACTAGGAACCATGAGGTTGTGGGTTCGATCCCTGGCCTTACTCAGTGGGTTAAGGACCCGATGTTGCCGTGAGCTGTGTTGTAGGCCAGCGGCTATAGCTCCGATTAGACCCCTAGCCTGGGAACCTCCATATACCATGGGAGCGGGCCTAGAAAAGGCAAAAAAGAACTGTGGGATGGGAGACTCCATTTCACATGTGATGGGCAAAACCTCAGGGGCTGCCAGGATCAGGGTCTGGGGGCTTCATGAAAGCCTATTTTACACTATTCACAACAGCCAAGACATGAAAACAACACAAACGTCCATCAACAGAACACTGGATTGGGACGATGTGGTATATATACACAATGGAATACTACTCAGCCGTAAAAAAGAACAAAATAATGCCATTTGCAGCAACATGGATGGAACTAGAGACTCATACTGAGTAAAGTAAGTCAGAAAGAGAAAGACAAATACCATACAATATCACTTATATCTGGAATCTAATAGAGGGCCCAAATGAACCTTTCCACAGAAAAGAAAATCATGGCCTTGGAGAATAGACTTGTGGTTACCAAGGGGGAGGGAGTGGGATGGAAGGGGTTCTTGAGGTTAACAGATGCAAACTATTGCCTTTGGAGTGGATAAGCAATGAGATCGTGCTGTGTAGCACTGGGAACTACATCTAGTCACTTATGATGGAGCATGATAATGTGAGAAAAAAATGTATGCATATATGTGTAACTGGGTCACCATGCTGTACAGTAGAAAAAAAAAATTGTATTGGGGAAATAACAAAAATAAAAACCCTGTTTTGACTTGAAGCCCAAAAGTGAAGGCAGCATCTGGGTCGGAACTAGGAGGGGGTGCATAGCCATCAGAGCCCCTTCTTAGTTAGCTAAGCCCACCCCTGCCACCCCCATCCAGGACTAGGTCTAGAACGACCCCCACTCCCAGAACCAGGGCCCTCATCTAAGTGGCCAGGCTTTGGGACAGTGACTAATGGGAAAGGGTCATGGAAAGAAGAGCGGGGCCCAGTGAGGCCACAGGGGATGTGCCAGCGTGGGAGGGGGCAGGAGCGGGGTCTGTTTCATCACACCTCACACTGGGCGAGAGCTGAAGCCAATCAAAGAAACAGAATGTGTCGGGTACACGGCCTACGCGATGGTCTTTAACCCTCATTTTATCGCTGGGGAAACAGAGGCCAGGGAGTAAGTGTGAACTCACAAGGCTAGTAAGTGGCAAAGCTCAGACCAAAACCCAAGCTTCTAACTTCGAAGCTGGGACATCATGCCAGGAGATTTCAATTTTTCTTCTCAACAGCAAACGAATTCAAACAGGGAGACCCACCATACAGAACAGATAAAAGCAGAGTTGCACAAAGTGGGTGGGATATGAACTGACCCCCTAAATTGGCCTCTTTTCCCTCTAGGTCTGCACCCCAAACTCCCAGTGGCCCCTGGGACCATCTCCTCTGGGTGTAAAAGCCATTGCTTCCAGCTGCTGCTCCCACAAGGGTCCATGCACTAAACCCCCGAGAACAGAATCTCCCTCTGCCCTGTGCTCACTCTGCTGAGGTGGGAAGGGGAGGATGGGATGCAGAAGTTCTTTCCCATCCAGAGACAAGTGGGGGACAACAGGTCCCCCCACTCCTGTCCTGGCTAGGCACTGCTCATGGGAGGTCCCCAGTCACTAGCCCACTGGCACACCTCACGGCCAAGGGACCCAAACAGCACAAGGAGCTGCTCCATCAGCCCCAAAAGGCTAGAGCCACAAACAAGGGCCAAGCTAGACCCGGCTGAGCCAGAAGGTGGCAGAGCCTCAGCAAAAACGACAGCTGCTGGTTTCCCTTGTGCAGATGCAAAGCTGATCTGACTGGCAAGGTGAGGACAGAGGGTCCAGGTCTCTGGGATCGTGTGCCAGGGACCTAGTCCATATCCACCCTTCCCTTCCTCACTGAACCACTGCCTCAGGGTTAGGCATGCGGGTGCACTCTTCCCTAAGGAAAGTGCTCGCTTCCCTTGCAGCTACACTGGCCACAGGATTAAGTTCCAGTCCACAAAAGGTAACTGCAAGTGGGCTGTGGGGTTTCTGGCAGATGACTTGAAAAGAGGGGCTGCAGCCTTCTTGTTCCTTTCCCCTGACAGCTAGAGTGGATTTGCCACCCTGGACCACAAGGCAGCACACAAACAGTGACAAAACCACCGTGCCGGCCTCTGTGACAGACACAGAACTTGTTTAGTCTACTAATCTTCACCTGAAGGAAGCTTGTGGGGGAAGCTCAGAAGCAGTCACAAGGCCCCTGCCCTTCCCACAGTTCTCTGCCTCCCAGGGGCCCTGGTCCCCCTACCACCTGCCTCTCTTCTGGAAGCAAATGAGGAGCCTTGCAGCTGGACAGCCCAGAGCTGGCAGACAAGACCTGGGGTTCTAAACCAGCTCTCTACCACTCACTCACGCACTCATTCGGCAAATAGTTCATGAAATCTACTCCGTGCCAGGCACTGTTCTAGGTGCTGCGGCCCCAGCAGTGACCAAGAGAAGTCCCTGTCCTCGAGGAACTTCTGTTCTACTCAAGGGAGAGACAAAGAAACGAGTGCCTGTCGAGGGGCCCTGTGCTACAGAGAAAATAACAGGGACGAGGGTGTGGGGACTGGGAAAGCCTCTCTGAGAAGGTGGCATTCCAGGACAGCTGAAGCAGGGCGGGGGGCAGAGAGGGGAGCACGTGGACGTTCGAAAGAGCTGCCATGGGCCTTGGCACCTGGGCCTCAGCGTCCCCTCTCGGGAATGGTCTGGGAGCCAGAGGCTGTCCCCAGGCTACCTCGTGCTGCCCTGGCTGGAGACGCTCGCTCCAGGCAGTACGTCCAGAGCAGGTGAGCCCAGGAGTCGGACTGGATGGGGACAGAGGGACCCTCCCCAACCCTCAGCCAGCGCTCCGTGCATTCCTGCCGCGAAGGGTGGTGGCTTTGGCCTCACACCCAGCTTAGGCCAAGGTGAAGAATTACAACGTGTCCTCGCTCCCCTGCCTTCCCACTGTCCCTTCTGGGCTGCCCTGGGTCAGGGAGACGGAAGGTTAGAGGGCAGAGCACTGTGGGCTCCCGGGTCAGCCCGTGCGTCGCCAGGGGCCTGGCTCTGGGAGGGCCCCCTGCACCCCGACCAGGGGCTGCGGGGCAAGGCCCGCTCCACCGTTCCTCAGCAGTCTCTCCATGCTGGGCTGAGGCCCATGGCCTTCCGGACTCGACAATTGGCGGACGGGGTGCCACCCTGCGCCCTGGCCCTAGGGAAGTTGGAGGTGGCTGACCCGAGGGGGATAAGGCTACAGAGGAAGAGAGGGTGGTGGCGGTGTGTGTGTCAGGGAAAGGGGTGGGGATGGCAGCAGGATGGGTGGCCGAGCTAAGCTGGGGATCTGTGCTGGCCACTGCAGGAGTGGTCCAGGGCGGGGCTCAGAGCTGATGCAGGGCTTGGGATGGTGATGTGGGGAGGGGCTGCTCCTGCATCTGCAATGATGGGGCTGCATTTGTACAGTGGTCCTTGAACAAGGCTTTCTCACAGCTCTTTGCTCCTGCATGCTAAGGACACCAGAGGCTCACAGGCAATGGGAGACAGGACCACGGTCACATGTGGGGCCAGTACTGTGACATGGTACTCGGGGAACCAAACTCTCAAGCAACAGAGTGGCTTCAAGCCTCAGGTTACCCTGACGTTGGGCATAACACAGAGCTGACACCGTCACGCAATTTTTTTTTTTTTTTTTTTTTTTTTTTTTTGTCTTTTTAGGGCCACACCCGCAGCATGGGGAAGTTCCCAGGCTAGGAATCGAATCAGAGCTGCAGCTGCCGGCCACAGCCACAGCCACAGCCACATGGGATCTGAGCCATGTCTACGACCTACACCACTGCTCAAGGCAATGCTGGTTCCTTAACCCACTGAGCAAGGCCAGGGATTGAACCCCATCCTCATGGATATTCGTCTTGTTCATTACCACAATGAGCCACAATGGGAACTCCACACACGACCCTTTCTGAATAGGGTTTGAATGAGGTTCTCCAAAGCATGGAGGAGAATGAGCCCTGAAGCTACATCCAGTTACTAGTACCTACTGCTGTGGACCCATGCACACATGTCCCCGGAGTCACCAGGAACTTGAGCAAGGGGACCCCTTGGTCTGTAACCCCCTTGTCTGAAAAACAGGGTGTGTAAAAGATGATTTCCAGAGGGCTCCCAGCTCTAGAATTCCGTGTTCTATGGTTCTCTGTTACTTAGAAGTGACGTGGAAACCACCCTTTGTCCATTGAATTCTATTTTGAACAGCCAGCGGGCTGCCTCCTTGAAGGGATCTCTCGGTCAATGCTGTTGCAAATATAAAAAGGCTCCTAGAGTGTATCTTTTGTGCAGATTTTCTTAAAGGCTTTCCTTAAAGAGAACACCTATAGTTGTATGGCTACTGTGGCCCAAAGAGTCACAATCCCAGTTCCGCCACCTCATCTGATCTAACGGCCCCACAAAGTGGACAGGACATCCAACTAGGAGAGACTCCCTGCAACTGCACTGGTGTCCTGGGGACAGGATGAGACAGGACACATACACACACCCTGCTGAGCTCCCTGCCCTGCATCTTACTCCATGGGCGCAAACAGAAAGTGAGCCCAGAGCTGAGGAAAGAGCTCTCACCCTCTGCGTCTCGTGAGGTCTCCAGGCGGACGCGGGCTCAGGCTGCTGGGCGGGGATGTCACTCTCCTCCGGCGGTGTGGGAGGATGTCCATTCCGGCCTGAGACGGAGGGCCCCAAGGGTGTGAAGAAGCCAGGCCTTCCTGGAGTAAGGGTCACCCAAACCCTGATGCCCCTCCCCAGAAGTGCAGAGAGCTGTCCGGAGGGTCCTCCCACTTCCCTTAGGAGCAGATGGCTCAGCAGAAAGCTGTCCCCCCAGCAGACCAGATTTCCAAGTCCGGAAGCCCTGACCCTCTGGAGTGGATCCCACCGGCTGTGGCTGCCACAGAAAGAACCCAGTGGCCCGCCTCATTGCCAGGGTGTGAGCTTGGCCTCACGCGCTCCCTTTCAGGGGAGCGCCTGATGCCAGGGGCGAGGGCCAGTTCCCCTCAGTTCCACAGTCCCACTAACATTTCCTGAGCAACTGCTCAGTGCAGTGCTGCGCTGGGCACCGTGGTAGAGATGAATGTGCCGCTGGCCCGGCCCCATGGGGCTCACCATGTGCTGGGGGAGACACCCACACAGGCCGGGGAACATTACTGGGCTCTATCCACAGGGAAGCCTCTCAGCAGAGCTACCACCTGAGGATGGACAGGACTAACTTGCCAGGCCTCCTTGCCCAGGGGAACTCAAACCAGGTGGAGCCTCCCTCTTAGCTTCCAAAGGGCTGAGGTATCAAACCCCCACTCAGCAGGAGCCCCTCTTCTCCCTTCGAACCTGGATTCCTGGGGAAAAGCACAGGGAAGCTGCCCCTCCCCTCACGCCTGCGAGCGACCTTCTCTAGGTCCAGGGCACCCCCCAGAGGACCTCCCTGGGCTGCTAAGCTCCACTCCTCTGCCACACCCTGCAGCTATGGCCAAGCTGCCACCTGGCGTCCCTCAGCGTCTTGCCTTCTCAGCCTACTTAAACCAGTCTCCTCCCAGTACCACTGCCCTGGCCGTGTCTCAGTTCCCTCCTCCCTCAAAGCCAAGCCCAGGCAGCACCACTAGGAACACCCATCGTCCCCCAACCCCATCCCATGGAATGTTCTTTCCAGGCTCTGCAAGTTCACCTCCTCCCTAAAACCAGCTTGCAGCTCACTGACCCCAGTTCAGGAATCCCCACTGTGCCCTCAGCTTTGGCTCTGTGTCTTTGTTACACCTTGCAATTCCTTCAGCCTCGCCCCCCAGCAACGCTCTCCCACCCCACAATGACCTTTTTATTTTATTTATTTATTTGACTTTTTGCTTTTTCTAGGGCCACTCCCGCAGCATATGGAGGTCACCAGGCTAGGGATCTAAACAGAACTGTAGCCACCAGCCTACACCACAGCCCCTGCAACTCGGGATCCTTAACCCACTGAGTGAGGCCAAGGATCGATCCTACAACCTCATGGTTCCTAGTGGGATTCGTTAACCACTGAGCCACGAGGGGAACTCCTGACCCTTTTATTTTAAAATCCCTGTATAACCCTCCTTCCCATCTCCTACAGGAAGTTCTGCCTGGATCAGCGCTTGCTTCCCAAATTATACTGCAGTTTTTTGTTTTTTGTTTTTGTTTTTGTTTTTTTTTGAGGCCTCCCTTTCCCACCCTCGGTGTGGCACTTATGCTTCAGTTTTTCTTACTACTTAGCAATTGACACCCATAAACACTAGCAGAATCCCGATGCTGGGGGTGCCTTAAACGGATCGGATCAAGTACTCAACACATGTGCTTTATTCATCGTAATAGCTAGGATTTTTTGAGCTCGATGAGTTGAGCACAACGGCAACCTCATGGATATGTTATCTCTCATTTTCAGAGCAACCTGCACGACGGAGATGTGCTGTCCTTTTTTTTTTTTTTTTTTTTTTTTTGTCTTTTTCACCTTTTCTAGGGCCGTTCCCTCAGCATATGGAGGTTCCCAGATTAGAGGTCTAATCGGAGCTGTAGCCACCGGTCTACACCAGAGCCACAGCAACGTGGGATCCGAGCCGCATCTGCGACCTACACCACAGCTCACAGCAACGCCGGATCGTTAACCCACTGAGTGAGGCCAGGGATCGAACCCGAAACCTCATGGTTCCTAGTTGGATTCGTTAACCACTGCACCACCATGGGAACTCCATCTGCTGTCATTCTTTACAGAGACTCCAAGAGGTTCACTAGCTGGTCCACCTGTCTGATCCAAAGTTTGTTTTCCGCTGCCTTTCCCTTACCTAGGATTCATCCACCAAATGACTATCAGACAACAGACAACAGACAACAGAGTACTAAGTCAACCTGTCCTTTCGGCAAAAGCCCGGAAATATTTAAACAGTGAAACTAGATGTCCCTCCCTCTGCTCTTTCCTTATCTGTAAGGACTTGCCAAATGTTCAAACAAACGGATATCAAACCTAAAAGCACTAGAAAGGGATCTGATGGGTTATCGGCCCTGAGCTGAATGCTGTTGAAGCTGTAGGCTGCGTGACACACCTAAAGCTCAGCTCCCAGGGCCCTGCTGGAGATAATTCCTTTGTTCTGCCATAAACCTTGCTTAGAACTGAATCACAAGATGCCAGCAGTTTGAGGGTTTGCCATCAGCATACCTTCGGAAGGGCAGAGATGGAGCAGTCCTTACTGAGTCCCTATAGGAGACTAAAATCCACCACAGCCACTACACATCAAGCCTGCACCCCTCAGTCTTTCCTGGCCACAGTAGACACAATAATCATACCCCCTTTGCCAGTTTAAACTCTTCAAAGCACTTCTCTTCATCGTGGCACATCGAAATAGCTTTTTTTTTTTTTTTGCTTTTTAGGGTCGCACCCTCAGCATATGGAGGTTTCCAGCCTAGGGGTCCAATCAGAGCTGGCCTACGCCACAGCCACCCCAGGTTTAAGCCACATCTGCGACCTACATCACAGCTCACCGTGACGCCGGATCCTTAACCCACTGAGCAAGGCCAGGGATCAAACCGGCAACCTCATGGTTTCTAGGCGGATTCGTTTCCGCTGAGCCATGAGGGGAACTCCAACACTGCAAGAGCATTTTAGGAACTGGGTACCCAGACTCAGAAAGGCCAGGCGATTTGCTGGTGGGGCGGGGGGGGGGGGGTTATGGTTGTTTTTTGCTTTACCACATTTGTTTTTGGTTTTGTGTTTGTTTCTGGCTTTTTCAGCAGCACCCTCGGTATATGGAAGTGCCCCCGCCAGGGACTGAATCGGAGCTACAGCTGAGACCTACGCCACAGCTGCAGCAATGCCAGATCCTTAACCCACCGCACCAGGCAAGGGATCAAACTGGCAACACCAAAGAGACAAGCTGGATCATTAACCCACTGCGCCACGGCTGGAACCCATTTGCTTAACACATATCAAGCCCCTGCTGCGTGCCATGTCCTGTGCTAGGCTTGAACAGGACTTCCTGGGAGAAATAGGGTTTCCGGGCAGGGCCTTCGAAGACAGCAGGAGTTGGGCTTGCAGCTTTTCCCTGGCGGTGGCTCCAGAGCCTCTCCTCTTAGAGCAGAACAGCGGGGTCTCATCCCACAGCCCCCCACTGCCCACCCCCAAGCTCAGCCTCTTTAAGCTCAGCAGCACAGCGAACTAGCCCATCCTTTCCGACACAGCCACCTCCCTTCTGCGTGGTGCAATGAGGCTCCTTGCAGAAAGGGTGCATGCAGGTAGGGCCCACGCTAAGGTCTGTCCTCGGGACAGCAGGCCTGAGGAGAGAGGCCATGCTCCAGCAACTTCTCAGCCCTGCAGGCTGTGCAACCCTGCGGGGACTGCCATCCTCAGAGCTGTTCCCACCATTCCTCACACTGCAGCCCCTCCTCCAGGGGTGCCCACCCTTCCACCCACCGGCTGTCCCCAGCGATTTCAAGCCAGGCTGTGGAGTTTCAGGGCCGCCCACCAGAGAGGCCCAAGCCCACCTGCTCCCTGAGTGCCAGCGCCTTCCCACCACCAGAATTCCCTGTGGTGCAGAGAAAAGACGGTACGGCCATTCCATCCCACCCTTCCCCTAAAAGTTTAGTCCTGAACGCCAGCACCTACCGACAGCAGGGTCCCTTCCCTGTCTGGACTGTCACCACAGTTCTCCCGACTCTAGAGTGGAAACATCCCTTTCTCCCTGGAGACACTGCTCAGGTGGGCAAGAAAGAAATGCCTTTGGGACACGACTTGATCCCCAAAATTTTCACCTTTAGAAGAAACGGAAGATGTTGCTAAGGCACAGCCCAAACCTGTTTCATGAGGAAGAATCTCTTGTTTCTACAAAGGGGCTGGAGGGGAATCTCAACTTCCGGGCCATGCGCTGCTGTGAAGGGAGCTGCTCCTTTGGTGACACGGATGCAGGGACCCCACTCTGGCGAATCTGGGACTGTGGAAGGTCCACTTTCTCCCTCGCCCCTCCACCAGCTCAGGTGCCCTGAGCCGGCACTTACTGCTTGTTAAAATCTCTCTGCGAATTCGAAACACCTGCTTCGGGGACTTCCTCATGCGCGTCCAGCCTAGTACCTTGCCTGGAATTAACCACGACACAATAATGTCGCACATCCTCTCCAACACGGTGAAAAAGGGTGATCATAACCTGGGGGTCCCGCGGAAGCGGTGAGCCCCGCGGTGTCCTCTGACCCCAAGCCCATCCAGCGGCGGCGCGCCTGTTTGTCCCAGCACAATCCACCACCCTTCCACCCGAATGTAAACCGGGACGACCAACGCTCGCGGCCGGACGCCTGAGGCGTCCTCCGTGTGGGAAGGGGCTTGGATGGTGCAAAATCAGGACTCCGCGCGTGGCCCCAGCTAATGGTACGCGGAGGGGCTGCTCCGCGTCGGGCCACGAGGCGCGGTGGTTTTCCCAGCAGCTGGCCCGGGCGGGGGTGCCTGGGCACGACCGGGGTCCCGGCGCTGCCCGGGCCACCACTCACCATCCAGGAAGAACGACGGCGACAGCAGCAGGAGCAACCCCGAGAGCACCAGCACGGAGCGCATCGTGTCCTGGCCTCAGGCCCGGAGCAGGTGGCTGCTGGCTTGGCGGAGGGTCCCGGCGGCGAGAGCGTGGGCGCCCCCGGAGGAGGCCTGGCGGCGGATCCGGCGGCCGGGCGATGACTCGCGGCTCCTGAGTTGCGCTCCGGTGGCCCCTCCTCGCGGCTGCTGCGGCAGAGCCGGACCGAGGCGCGGAGCCAGGCGGCGGAGGAGCGGCGGACGGCTGCGTCGCGGGCGGTGTCTGCGCGGCTGAGGCCAGGCCAGCGGCTGCGGCGACTCCGGTCCCGTCCGCGCCGGCCCCCGCCCCCTTTCCTCCCCCACGAGCGCGCGGGCGGGGCGGAGGGGCCGGGAGGGGCGGCGCTGGGCGGTGAACAATGAGCAGAGGAGGAAACTCCGCCCAGGCGCGAGGCGGGCGGGGGAGGGCGGCGGGCTCCGGGCTCCCGGCTCCCGGCTGGCGGCCCCTGCGAGGGAGGGGGGTGGGGTGGGAGGCGGGGCGGCGGGGGCTTCCCGGAGCCCGACTGCCCCCTGCCCTCCGGGCCACCCTCCTGGGTGTGCGAGTGTCGCCTGCGGTGCTTCGGAGAGAGTCCGGTAGGAACCGCCACACTGCCGGGGTCCTTGGAGGCCCGGGTCCCGGGCTAGGAAACTTCCAGGGCTGTGTTCGCTAAGGAGCATGCGAGGCCTCCGGGCTGCAGCTCATTTGCTGCAAAGCGGGAGAAGCACATCTCCCACGTGCCAGATGCAACTCACCTGTGGGCGGGCCCGCAACCCGCAAGATTTCTGAGCAATTTGGATTAATTAGTTGCTTAACCTCTCCAAGCCGACCTCACCTGTGAATGGAAGCAATGGTTTACAAAGAACAAAAACAAAACAAGATAAATTTTTGAGGGATTATTATGTGCCAGTTTGTGTTCTTAGTGCTTGGCATATATCAATTCACTCTTCGCCACAGCCATGTTTTCGGCTTCATCTTGCAGACACGGAATTGACTGAAAAAGAGGTTAAACTTGCTCATGATCACGTAACTGTAACGGTCAGACCTGCTTCTGAAAGTAGTTTGGAGAAATATTTTGCGCAGTGCCTGGCATAAGAGTAATTGCTCAGTACGTGGTAGCTACTGTTATTATTGCTATGTGAAGAACAATAAAGATTTAGGGCTTCGGGCAACTTGAGCTCAAAACCTAACTGTGCTTATCCATTAGTTATAAAACCCTGGACAGATTTACTCGGTCTACCTCAGCTCTTTCCATCTGTAAAATAGGGATAACCACACCTACCTCAGAGAGTCGTTATGCGACCCAACTAAGAGAAAATGCGGCTCGAGCGCTTAAGCACAGGGCCAGGGACTAGAAAGTCTCCAGGAATGAAGCGGCACGCCCTCCATGTATTAGAAGGAGAAATTTGCAGACCTGGGAACTGAATTCCGTAAACCGAGTAAACCTGATGAAAGAACAAAGAAGTTCCCCTCCGGTTTTTTTTTCAAAGCTGCTTGAAGGATGCACATCCTGGAACCCCCGACGGAGGAGGCGCACCGATGGCGCCGGGATGGGCTTGGGAGAGGGGAGGGGAAGCTGACCCGGAGGGGGCAGGGTGATTAACTGGGGAGGGGGTGGACGGCTCGGATTTGGCTCAGGTGACTCCTGGATCGATCTTTTGGCTTTGGCGTCTTTCTACAAGATGGGTCTGGGAGGGAAGGAGAGGTGTCCCTAGGACCCAGTCAGAGCCAGGAACCGTGGACTCCTTAAGCCCCTGAAGTGGGCTACACGCAGGCGCTGTCCGAGAGGCACAGCATTTTGGGAGCAGCAAAGGAAGAGCTGGAGTCCTGGCTGGGGTTCCTCGGCAGCAGGCTCAGGCTTGGGAAAGACTGACCTGCCTGTTTTCATCAGGAAGTTTCTGCAGGATCGTTCTGGCCCGGTTTTCCACACCGCATATGGGAAAGACAGAGGGTGTTCCCTATAAATACTGTGGTGTGTGTGACTATCTTTGATGTTTTTTAGAACTGGTCTCCTGATATCCATGCCAACAAAAGCCTTGTTTCTGAAACCAAACAATACACTTAAAAATTAATTTAAAAGTGTGTATTGTGTGCTCTCCGACTTAAACAGTGTTTTGGACGCAGTCAGTTGCTCCAAAAATCTCCCTTTGCGTGTTAACTTTGGTCCCATTGCAAAATCATGCAAAACTAAAATGAGAATTGACATCCAGGCATAGAAAAGGGTCTTTGTAGCTAAAGACTCAGCAAAATTAGAATTGCACTGACACTCACCAGCATCCAGCAGCGCCCCCTCCCCCCACTTTATGCAGATGGAGCTTTCAGGAATGAAGTCCGCCAGGCTTCCAAAGCACCTGTGGTCAGTGAACCGACCTGCCCCAGGTACCTGGCCTGTGCCCTGGGTCCCTTTAACAGAATGCTCCTACTAGTTGGTTCACTGGCCCAGAATACCTAAGATTGTAGTCAAAACTGAAAGCATTTTGTAGATGCTAGTCCATACTCCTTCTGAGATTTATTACATTTTGGGTGTATGTATGCATACATTAGCTCCCCAGACTTTTTTTTTTTTGCTTTAGACAACTATATTTATTAACAATTTATTTTGAAATAATTTTAGACTTAAAGTTGCAAGAGAGTTCTGTATACTCTTTACACTCTTTAAAGTCAGTATCTAAAGAAAACATGGCACAATGACCAAAATTTTAAAATTAACATAAATTCATTAGTAGTTACTAATTAAGACCTCAATCGAATTTGGTGACCTTTTTTACTTACGTGCTTTTTCTGGCCCAATCCTGGATCCTACATTTCATCTAGTTTTCAAGCTCATTTCTTCTCAAATTTATGGCAGTTTCTCGGTCTTTAATGACCTCGACACATGCTTTCAACTTCTTAACATGGGATCTCTCTTATTCATCTACTTCCTCAGACCACAAGGCACAGCACATCACATCATCGGTACAGAAATAGATAGAGCTACAGATATAGATGGTGAATGCAAACATGAATGCCAATTGGTAGATATTACATAGGAATCTAGGACACAAGGTTTACAATGGTTTTTCCCAGGGCCCCTGTCAGTCAAAGTTAGGGGTCATGATACTTAGCCCTCTGGGCAATTTGGGGAAATTGCTAATCTCATCCTTAAATGCAGGTTTGATAAACTTCTCTTGATCCTCATCCTAAATAACTTTAATCTCTAGTAACAGCATCTGCATCTAGGGGTGGGACAGAGCCTCCAGCCATGGCACCCCCCCCCAGTAAAAAATAAAAGCACACATGTATCCATACTGGGGCCATATCACCACTCATAAAGTGCCAATGATGCTCTCACTTTGGTGTGTCCCCGACCTCTGAGTTCCTTGGGGGCTCCGAGTGGTATTTCATTCATCTTGGAATCTCGGTGCCCAGTACAGTGGTGCCCCCCCCACCCTCCAGGAAGGCACTCAATACCCAAAGGCGGAATAGATAAAAGAAGTGTTTGGATTATATCTCCAAGGCTGGGCTTTAGCTCTGACTGCCAAGTTGTGTGATTCTATGAGTACCAGCTGAAGTTCAAGTTGACCACGTCTCCCCAAAGTCATACACTGACCTGTTATTATTCAACAGCATCTCTTCTAACAGCATAGTATCCCAGAGTCATGCGCACAGGGCTGAGAATGCAAACTCAAACGGCACGGCCTCCACCCTCTCAGCAGAGCAGCAATACTTGTATACACACACTGCCGAGGTGCAGTGGGGGCTGCAGCAAGTGTCAGGAGCAGGCAGGTGGGAAGCACAGAGCAGGACAGGCTGAGGTTTACCTAGGGAGGCCAGGAATGGCTCCTGAGTTGGGCACAGGGTCTTGGAGAAGGAGAAGGACAAAAGCAAAGGCACTTTGTGCAGGTGGAGCAATGTGTAAAAGTGAAGAGGGGATCTGAGAACTGCAGGCAGGTGTTCTGCCCCAAGCAGAGTGCAGGGTTGGTGGGCAGGGGTGGAAGAAAAGGCTAGAGAGGTGGATGGGGCAAGATCCTTCAACAATGGAGACTCCCCAAAAGGTCATAAGCTGGAGGAGACAAAACCAGACGTGGGTACAGTGCTTTGGGAGCGAATGCATTGGTCCCTGGAGAGCCTGAGCTCAGACAGTGGCAGTGGGGAAAGGAGGGGCCTGAGGCAAGGGGTCTTGGGGGGCAGAATTGATAGGTCTTAGTGACACTTTGGATGTGGATGTGGTACGTTATGCAGTGTGTGTGGTATGTTTTTTGAACAGCATTGGCAGGAAAAAGCTCTCTGCAGGAAAGAGCTTTCTTCGGGAGGCACCCCTCGATCTTGTCACTAACCTTAAATCAGGCACCCCTATGCTCTACTCATCTTCAGACCTTACCCATCTTTCAAATCTTTTGATCTCACAATACTGTGCCTAATTTGTCGCCTTTTTTCTATAGATGAAAGAAGTAGAAATGAAGAATAAGTAGTCAACAGATGACCAGCTCTCTTCCCCAGCTTCCCTTTCAGTAATCTCTCCAACAAACTGTGAACAAGATAGCATCGAAAGGAAGATCACGAGGAGGTGACAAGCCTGCACGAGGTGGGGGATGGCAGACTCTGACCCCCCCATCTCAAGGATTAACTGAGATTACTTCCCTGCTCCCCTTTAAAACCTTTCACCTCCAGAGGTGGTTTTGGGGGTTGCTGAGCCCACCAACTCCCCAGATTGCTGGCATTCCAATTAAAGGCAACTTTCCTCTCCACTACTTGTATTAATTTTGTACGCAGCGAGCAGTGGGACCTGATTCGATAACATGTTGAGGGCATGAAGCCATAAAAGGAATCTAGATTTCCCACTTGGGTTACTGGGTGGATTATCTGAGTGCCAAGGTTGAATATCCCAAATGAACAATATAAGAGAAGCAACTTCGGGAGTAGAAAATGAGTCCCTTTTTTTTTTTGTTTTTTTTTGTCTTTTGTGGGCCGCACACATGGCACATGGAGGTTCCCAGGCTAGGGGTCCAATTGGAGCTGTAGCTGTCTGCGACCTACACCAAGGCTCACAGCAACGCCGGATCCTTAACCCACCGAGTGAGGCCAGAGATCGAGCCTGCGTCCTCATGGATGCTAGTCAGATTCTTTAACCACTGAGCCATGACAGGAACTCCTAATGAGTCCCATTTTGAACACGTTGACTCTGAAGACCCCTGGGGCACTCAGGGGCCATGTCTAGAAGTCCTATCTGTGACCTTGAGCACAGATCTTCGGTCAGGAAAGGAAACAGAGATTGGAAAGCTGGCTGTGCACAGGTGGGGACTGTAGCCAGGGCTGTGGAGGATTAGCCTGCGGTGCTCTGTTGTGAGAAGGGAAGAGGTTGGAGGCAGAGCCTTTCCACGTTCACAGAACGGACTGAGGAAAGGGGAGATGGGGAATGAGGAACTACCCAGGAGGTAACCAAGAGAGAAGGATGCCATAGAAGCAGGGAGGAGGATGTTTTCGTAAGAAGAAGGTGGTCGGTGTCACCTGCTGCAAAAACTGAAACCTACTGGGAATTTCATGCAGAGTGATTTCAATGACGTGCAGTAACTTGGGAGAGTACATGGCGATGAGGAAACAGAGACCTTGAGCGAGGATGTGAAAGGAAGGAGGGAAAACATGGGGTTGAGGGGAAAGCTTTCTGTGTATGGCTTCGTTTTAAAATTGGAGAGGTGCTCATGATTATGAGCCAAGAGGAAGAAGCCAGTTGAAAGGGAGGAGTTTAAAAAAAAAAAAGGATACATTTAGAATGGATAAGCAGTGGGGTCCTATAGTACAGCGCAGGGAACGATATCCAGTCTCTTGGCATAGACCATGATGGAAGAGAATATGAGAGAAAGAATATGTATATATATATATATACAAATGTATGACTGGGTCACTATGCTGTACAGCAGAAATTGACACAACACTGAAACTCAACTATACTCTAATAAAAATAAAATTAAGAAAAATAAAATTTTTAAAAAGGTGGGGAAAAACGGGAAAGGAGTTCCCTGGTGGCTCAGTGGGTCAAAGATCAGGCATTGTCACTGAAGTGGCTTGGGTCAGTTCGATCCCTGGCCCAGGACACTTCCACATGCTGCAGACATGGCCGAAAAAAGGAGTGGGGGAGAAATTACAGGAGATGGTATGTGAAGCAGGGATAGAAGGCCAGAGCTCAAGCAAAGGAACTTCACTGCTGAAGGTGTGGGATTGGGACAGTATCTGTCTTGGCAAATAAGGAATGGCCTGGAGTGAATCAACTGGAATTTGAATTTTTGTCCTGCCATTCAATAGCTGTGTGACCTTGGGCTTTTACATAACCTCTCTGAGCTGGTGCCTCCTCCTCTATAAAATCAATAACAGCATGAATCCTGCTATTCGTTGTGAGACTGTGAGCGAGTGCACGATGCCCAGGTGACATTCAACAAATGGAGTGCAATAGTCTTGCGTCAGTAAAAGAACTGCTCCGATGACCACATCTCCTCTGAAAAGCAGGGCCGTTACTCTGTGCTTTTTCCTGTTGCTGCTCCTCAGCACATATTTCCCCCTCTCAGAAGCCCTCCTTCTGGATGAGAAGAGCCCCAGGGTGGCAGGTTTTCCCACCAAGGCTGCATCTCTGCAGACCGGGGCTGTGGTTTGCAACGGAACTGCTTGCAGGAGGGCCCTCGGGAGGCCGTCTACCACCGAACCATGGTCTTTGGAATTCCCAAACCCCTCCGATTCAGAGACAGTCTGGGGCTCAGGGGATGTTAGGAATCACAGTCCAAAGCCCTCAGTATGTGGGAAGAAGACGGAAGCCTGGAGAGTTGAGCCAACTTGTCCTCGCTCTCACGGCTGGTAAAGAGCCCTGGTTCAAGAAGCAGTTTACAACTCCAGCCACTGTTCTAACACAGCCCACGGCCTGGGCATGAATTATCCATATTCAGGCATCTGGGTCAAAAAGTCACAGGTCCCGTGGCAGGAACAAAAGACAATGTGCCTGGGAGATGGGCTGAGGAGGGAGATAAGAATCAATTGCTAACTGGAGTTCCTATCATGGCTCAGTGGCTTACAAACCTAACTAGGATCCATGAGGATGTGGGTTCCATCCCTGGCCTTGCTTAGTGGGTTAAGGATCTGGCGTAGCTGTGGCTGTAGCACAGACTGGCAGCTGCAGCTCTGATTCAACCCTTAGCCTGGAAACTTTCAGATGTGGCCCTAAAATGAAAAAAAAGGAAGAATCAATTGCTAATTAAGTTGAAATAAAAGAGGCTCTAGGCATGGGCCTCCAAACTTAGTCTTCCAGATACATACACCCAACTTGCTTCTTAGTCTCATCTCCCACCTAGCCCCTGACCAGCCTTCCCCCTCCCGTCTAATTCCTCTGCCTGGTGCAATAAACAGCCATCGTTAGCTCCTTCCACCTGGAGGCTGACCAGGGCCAGAATGCATGCTTGAGCAGGATGGCGTGGAGCTTTGCCTGTACTGTGGCCCTACTTTCCTAAAATGATGCAATCCTCATACAGTCCAGAGTGGTAAAGATATTGCCATTAATCCATTTTGCAAATGAGGAAATAAAAACCTCAATTTGTTGCATAGGAGAAATAAACACAACATTGTACATCAACTATACTTCAATAAAATACTTTTTTTTTTTTTTTTGGCTGTGCCCACAGCGTACAAAATTTGCCAGGCCAGGAACTGAACCCATGCTATAGCAGCAACACAAGCACAACATTGACAAATGCCAGGTCCTTACCCCCCTGAGCCACCAGGGAACTCCCTAAATTTTTTTAAGCTTATTTCCCTGCAACACCTGAAGGTAGGCATCAGATTGTTTCATGGCCTCCTACCCAGATATTGACACACGTGTGTCTGATATCCCCTGTGAACTCTGAGCTCCTTGGGAACGAGCTGTGTCTGGTTCTCCTCTGTGCCCTTCAGAGTCCAGGTTCAGCATCTTGTACCATCTCCTCCCTCCTCCCATGCCTTCCCTCCACAAGCTACCAGAGTGTTGTCCTTGGAATCCGATGACATAGATCCTGTCCCCCATCTGCCCAAGCTCTTCTCTGCTTTCCTACTGCCCAAACTCCCGAACTGTGGCATTCAGGGCTTCCAAATCCTGGCCCCAACTAACCCTTCCGTCTTCTCCCTGAGAGGGAGAAGCCTCTTTAGATTCAACAGTGATGCTCACTTTCACAATCAAGTCTGCCTTTGCTTCTCTTTGTACCTGGAATGACCCTACTTTCCACCTGTCAGTGATTGAAGGCTCAGATTTGGTGCAGCCTATTGGGATCTGGCCTCCACCTCTCCAGTCATAATCACTTCCTCCTCTGCATTCGCCTTGCCTCGGGTCAGTACCTTAACTTGCTGTCTGATTTCACATGTTTATTATAAGCACATGCACTGTGAGTTCTTTCTTTTCTTTTTTCGTCTTTTGTCTTTTTAGGGCTGCACCCGCAGCATATGGAGGTTCCCAGACTAGGGGTCTAATCGGAGCTGTTGCTGCCGGCTTACTCCAGAGCCACAGCAACGCCAGATCCAAGCAGAGTCTGTGACCTACACCACGGCTCACAGCAACACCGGATCCTTAACCCACTGAGCGAGGCCAGGGATTGAACCTGTAACCTCATGGTTCCTAGTCGGATTCGTTTCTGCTACGCCAAGATGGGAACTCCCACTGTGAGTTCTTTCACGGGGGCAAGAACCTCGCTTTATTTCTTTGTCCACTCTATACTTAGCTTGGTTGAAGCTGGCATTTGAGAATAAAAACAATGTGTATAAGATCTACAGTGTGTTGGTCCTTACCACATGCGCCAGCACGGAGCTAGGGATTTGACATGCCTAGCCTCAACAGCCTTGTGAGGTGCTATTATGTAACCCATCTTATTAATAAGGAAACGGAGGCATTTCTGGAAAGTAAATGGCCTAAGATCACATAGCCATTAAATAGTGCAGTCAGGATGCAAACCCAGCAGCCTGACTCCTAAAATCACGACACTATTGAGAGAGTGAATGAATAGTGATATTCACTGCACTATAATTTTGCCTGCTGCTGTGTCTCATAAACATGGTTAAGATGAAATATCTGCCCCCTAGGAGCAATCAAAACACAATGAGGACCTAGCAGGCGACCAGGGTTTTTCTCAATTCAAGAAATGATCAGTGGGAGTTCCCGTCATGGCGCAGTGGTTAACGAATCCGACTGGGAACCATGAGGTTGCGGGTTCAGTCCCTGCCCTTGCTCAGTGGGTTAACGATCCGGCATTGCCGTGAGCTGTGGTGTAGGTTGCAGATGCGGCTCGGATCCTGCGTTGCTGTGGCTCTGGCATAGGCTGGCAGCTACAGCTCCGATTAGACCCCTAGCCTGGGAACCTCCATATGCCGCAGGAGCGGCCCAAGAAATAGCAAAAAAAAAAAAAAAAAGAAATGATCAGTTCCCCCCACAACCCTCCTACACTTGTCAAAACCCCCACTCCCTGTATCCCCAGAGAAGCCCCCTAACTCAAATAAAACCTGATGTAGACTTAGCCTTATGGTTTTTCTGTTGCTGAAACCTCCTTATATAATTAATACACATGAGCTGTAGACCACACCCTGCACTTAAACCTGTGCAAAATGAACTTTCCATTCAATCACTAGATTCTTCATGTCTCTGGGCTGCTCGTTCCATTTGCAAAAGTCAGAACTGCTGTACCATCCCCAGTGTTCTTATGCCATTGCTCCCCAGCTCTCCCTTTCTCATTCTCAAGGATCTTCCAAGATGCCTTCACTGGTTGGTAATTGTCAGAGGGTTTTTTGTTTGTTTGTTTGTTTCTTTTCAGGGCCACACCTACAGCAGTATATGGAAATTCCCAGGCCAGGGGTTGAATCAGAGCCCGCATCTGCGACCTACACCGCCGCTCGCCACAACATGCCTGGATCCTTTAACCCACCATGTGAAGCCAGGGATTGAACCTGCCTCCTCATGGATACCAGTCACATTCTTAACCCGCTGAGTCACAATAGGAACTCTCGTTAAAGTTTATTCACTCTTCCTGGTAGCTTGATTCATAAAACCCAGGTTTATCCAACCCCATTATTTTGCTGTCAGGAGACACACTCTCCCAGGAGTGAAACACATGGGGGGGTATGTCTAGGGGAAAGGTGTCCAGGTATCCTTCTTCCTTGTTACAGAGGTGAGTAAAGCTATGGCAGCCCTGCCAGGACCCACAGGGACAGGGCTGCAGACCCACAAAGATAAACAACCTGGCCAGATACGGATGAACGACAGTTACGGGATGGGCCTGGGAGGTAGCAGTGGAGGTTCCCATGACCTCATTAACCTCTGAAGCATTGTTCTTCCCCTGTCACCAGGGCATTTTGATAATACTTATACACTCAGAGTGCACAGCTGGGGTGGCAGGATCTACCTCTGTGCAGTAGGGAGACAGTGCAGAGCCCTCCGCTCAAATGGGAAAGAATCCTGACAATCACAAAGCTCAGAAGCTTATAGAGTTCCCGTTGTGGCACAGTGGAAAAGAATCCGTCTAGGAACCATAAGGCTGTGGGTCTGATGCCTGGCCTTGCTCAGTGGGTTAAGGATCCGGCGTTGCCATGAACTGTGGTGTGGGTCACAGATGCGGCTCAGATCCTGGGTTGCTGTGCCTGTGCTGTGCCGGCAGCGGTAGTTTCAATTTGACCCCTAGCCTGAGAACCTCCATATGTGGCCCTAAAAAGCAAAAAACAACAACAAAAAAAACATAAAAAAAACCCCAAAAACAAAGCTCAGAGGCTTGAATAAAATCCCAGCTTAAGGAGTTCCCGTCGTGGCGCAGTGGTTAACGAATCCGACTAGGAACCATGAGGTTGTGGGTTCGGTCCCTGCCCTTGCTCGGTGGGTTGATGATCCGGCGTTGCCGTGAGCTGTGGTGTAGGTTGCAGACACGGCTCGGATCCCGCGTTGCTGTGGCTCTGGCGTAGGCCGGTGGCTACAGCTCCGATTCAACCCCTAGCCTGGGAATCTCCATATGCCGTGGGAGCGGCCCAAGAAACAGCAACAACAACAACAAAAGACAAAAAAGACAAAAAGACAAAAAAAAAAAAAAAAAAATTCCAGCTTAAGGAGTTCTCTCCTGACTCTTCTTCTTTCATAGTAGGAATGGTCTGTGCATTTCTAGATCTATGTCTCTGTGTGCGGTTCTGGGCTCCTTGACAACACTCGAAGCCCCAGGAGGCCACGGGCCTCTCTCTGTGTTCACTCTTACATTCCCAGGCCCAGCATGGTGCCTGGCCATAGCAGGTGCTCAATAAATACTGGTTGGCTCAATGACTCAAATTCCAGAGATAATTTAAAAACAAAAAGTTAGATTTCTGTTCTTTGTTTTATCATCAACTAGCTCATGATATCAGGAAACTCTCTGCTCAGGAAGTGTTAGTTTCCTTATCTGCAAAATGGGGAAGCTGGGGGGAATATGAGGCCTAACTCCTTTTCAGAGACAATTCAAAACTCCAGAGGCAAAAATTGAAGAGGTTTGAAAACCACAACATTCTTTGCAGGTATGACTTCTTTTTATTAGTAGTTATTTCATCAGCCTCTCCTGGACTTTGCACAGGTGGATGTGGCAAATCATTCTAACCCCACATTTAATGAACACTCCATGTTATATCATGGAGCATCTCAAGAATGTTTTAAACCTACAGTGCGCTCTCTGTGCAGTTTTTACTGGAGCCGTATCCGCCCCCTAGACCCAGAGATGGTGATGAATGGAGGGGGGTGTCAAGATCCCTCTGTCCTCAGGTAGGACTGCACCTATTTTCATTCATCATGTAGTTGATTCTGAATGAGGCAGCTTCCTTCTCTCCCTTCCAGAGAGAGTCCCCGGAGAGTGAATTTCACAGTTCCCTTCACCTCTCGGGAAGGATCTAAGAGTCTCTGTGACCAAGGAGTTCTTGCCTCTAAGTGCTATCTAGGCTCTGAGATGGAACCTAGGTAAAACAGAGACCCTTCAGAAGAAAGCCTGGGCCCAAGTTTAGTCAGAACACCTCGCTGGGGCTCGTCTCTCACAAAAGGTACTCCTTCACCTTCTGATGACTAAAGGGGTCTTTTTTAAAAAAGAAAAAATTATGGGTTTGTTTTTGGTTCCGGCTGCTTTTGGCTGCACCCCCTATATGTGGAAGTTCCTGGGCCAGGGACTGAACCCATACCACAGCAGCAATCCCAGCTGCAGCAGTGACAGTTCCAGATCCTTAACCCACTGAACCGCCAGGGAACTCCTAAAGGGGCCTTTCTAACAGCAATCATCTCATCCAGGATCAAGAACTGCATCGTCTCTGCAGCGTGAAGCACCGTGTTCTAACTGTTACTATATACACAGACCTAGGCTCCTAGGCTTCTCCCTTCGGCCTGACGCCCCCACATCCCCTAAACCCCAGTCTTCGACACTGAAGACCACCCCCAAGCTCAGTCTGCTCATTTTCCTCCAGTAACCCATTGGCATTTTTCTCTTCACTCTTGAAACCAAAATTCTCCCCAAGATAGTGCTGTTTTACCTGGAACCCAAAGGACACCGGATACATGGGGATCCCTCAGGCCAAGGAGAGTGAGAGAACCTGGAACTGCCCAGATTTCCAAGCGGGACTCAGCCCTTGAAGCTGTGTTCTTCCTGTGCCAGGTAAGGTTAATGATTACAGCTCAGGTTTGCTGAGCACTTACTTTGTGCCAGGCCGTGTTGGCAGTGCTTGGCAAGCATTCTCTCATTTAATTTTTATAACAAACTTGTGAGGAAGGTACTATTTTCTTCCTATTTTACATTTAAGAAAATAACCTTAATTTGCCCAGAAGCAGACAGCTAGTAAGTGGCAGAGCTGGGCTTCAAAACCCCAGCAGTCAACTGAGCGTGCTCTTAACCCTTCTGCCCAGCTAGCAGGAAGAAACTGCGCCCTTGGAGTGAAAGCTGTTTCTACCTGAGCGCCCTCTATTCTTCAAGGCTCAGCTCAAAAGTGCCCTGAGAGGCCTGTGTTCTGAGTTATTCTCCCCTGTGGCACTTTATTCATATTAATTACCTTTGAGCTCTTGTCCCTCCGTGATAAATGATGGCACTTGAGTCTATCCACCCCCGCCCCCCCCTCCCCCGCCCCCCGTTCTTGCTTTAGAGGGAAGATGTCACCTTATATCCACTGCCGGCTGTCCAGCTCCTACAAGAAGCTCCACCAGTGCTTGTTGATTGACAAAAAATGATGAATACCACAGTTGTGGCTTCTGTCTCAAGCAATTCTTGGGACCAGGGTGAGCAACCTGAAGGACAACGAATGAGTGAAACTGATAATCCTAGACTTTTAGGAGTTTATGATATAACTGAGAAATCCTATGAGCACCCTTGTAAAACAGAGCACTTGGCTTTATGAAGAGACACATTAGCAAGAGCAAAAACGCATATCTAGACATGGATTCTGGGTATAGGTGAATGTAAAACATTTTTCTGAAATGGGTAATAATTCACAGGATTCAAAAAGTCTAGGAAAAGAATGGATGTGTGTATATGTATGTACACCTGAATCACTTTGGTGTACAGCAGAATTTAACACAACACTGTAAATCAACTATACTTCAATAAAACTTAAAAAAAGTCTAGGAGTTCCCTTGTGGTGCAGCGGGTTAAGGATCTGGCATTGCCACTGCAGTGGTTCAGGTCACTGCGATTGGGAAATTCCATATGGCACAGGCACAGCCACAGCCAATAACTAAATAAATAATCAGTCTAAATGGAATAGTGACTACTCTCCTCACCCAGCCCCCCAGCCACTCGTACCCCTCCCCACAGACAACCAACTCCTTTTTGTATTCTTCCAGAGATATTTTATGCGTGTGCAAGAAAAAAAGGTTTTGTCTATACATGCGAACAAGCATTAGGTATATATTAGCTACACAAACATATTAGCTACATATAGCTAAAATATGTAATAGATATGCAATATACATTGTATTTTTTATGGATTAACTTTGCCTGGGATATTAAAAAATATAACAGGCCATTAATAAAAATCCAATATTTAATAAGTTCACTACGTGCACAGGCTTTGACAGAAATTAGATCTCAAGATGAATGTAACAGGAACCTTGACCCTTGCTCATAGTCATTCCCGACTTGGAATTCCTGTGGTGGCTCAGCGGAAAATTGGACTAGGATCCATGAGGTCGCAGGTCCTATCCCTGGCCTCTCTCAGTGGGTTAAGGATCCGGCATTGCCGTGAGCTCCGGTGTAGGTCACAGACACGGCTCAGATCTGGCGTAGCTGTGGCTGTGGTGTAGGCTGGCAGCTATAGCTCCAATTTGACCCATATCCTGGGAACCTCCATATGCCACAAGTGTGGCCCTAAAAAGCAAAAAAACCCCAAAAAACAAAAAGAGCTCCCACTTGGGAGTTCCCTTGTGGAACAGTGAGTTAAGGGCCTGGCATTGTCACTGCTGTGATACACCCCCCCCCAAAAAAAAGATCTCCCACTTGGGATGGAGTTGAGATGAATCCTATTTCAGTTCATTCAGGCTGCAGTTCAGAGACGGGCCTGGGCAGGGAGTGTGGAGGAAGGTTAAGAGAGAGGAGGTAGGGTGGAATTAAGTTTTGTAAGAGAATTCATCACTTTTCTCTACTTTCTGTCCCTGGAAACTATAACAGGAGTCAGCGTAAAGCAGAGCATATTTTCTCCATAAAAATAATGCTGTGGTTAGAGGTCACATTATGAAATAAAGACTTGGCATCAGAAAACACAAATAGGACTGGAGATGTCATAAGAGCAAAGAACTATAAACCTTTCTCGTCACTTAAAATAATAAAATTGTGCTTTAGAGCATTGTACATTTGTACATAAATGTACCAATCATACTGATTACACAAAGGGCCCCAACGAACCATAAAATGTATGGACAGCACATAAAAAGTACAGCATTGCTGCCTCATAAATTTCCTGAGGACAGTATATTGCTAATGATAAGCATTCATTAAAAGATGAATTAACAATATTTCTCTCTGCCCCTCACTGAATTTTAAAAAGCCTTTTTGAGAAGATGTCGAAGACATTTTGAGATAATAATTTGGAGGCGTGTTTTGATTTAATAATTTAATAAATTGTGTGATCCCTTTTAGGCCTCCAGAGCTCATTAAAAACTTATCCAAGAAAGTCTGAACCCTTGCCTAATGCTCCCGATGCACCTTCTTTGATGGGTTCAGAGGAGGCTCAAAATAACTCCTTTGATCTGACGTAACACTGTCTTTAACATGGTGGCAGCTCGTTCAGACAGCCAAAAATTTTGAACTCTGCACTCAACACCGAGGATTCAGAAGAAAAAGGAATAAGACGTGATCTACATGGAAGGACTCATAATGGGCCGGCCAGCTGTTGTTAACAATAGCAGCTACTTTCTGAAGGTCTACTATGTGCTGTGATAAGCCTCAGGGACCCATTTGCTCATTTAAGCTTCACCTTAGAAGGAAGATACTTGTTTTTCTTTAGTTTTTTTTTTTTTAAAGTCAAGCCCGAGGCATGTGGACGTTCCAGGGCCAGGGGTGGAAACCCTGCCACAGCAGTGACCCAAGCCCCTGTAGTGACAATTCCCCAACCTTACCTATTTACGTCTGCAGTGATCCCCTGTCCAAACATGGATGCGCGTTCTCAGATACTTGTAGTTAGGACCTCAACATGTCAACAATTCAACCTGGCTAAGTTTAAATTGTTTCCTTCTAACACATATAAGGAGTTCTCTTTGTGGCACAGTGGGTTAAAGGTTGGGGAGTTAAGGTGAGTTTCCACTGAAAGCCAAAAAAAAAAAGAGTTCCTGTGGCTCAGCGACTAGGAATCATGAGGTTGCGGGCCCTGGCCTTGCTCAGTGGGTTAAGGATCTGGCGTTGCCGTGAGTTGTGGTGTAGGTCACAGACGCATTGCTGTGGCTGTGGTGTAGGCCGGCAGCTGTAGCTCCAATCCGACCCCTAGCCTGGGAACCTCCATTTGCTGCGGGTGCGGCCCTAAAAAAAAAAAAGATGATGAGTTCACACTGGAGAGGGATGAGTCCTTAACCCCGTATGGCTGATGTCGTTTTTAGAAGTTGTTCCCTAGTAGCTCCCTGGGTTAGGGATCCAGTGTTGTCGCTGCTGTGGTGGAGGTTCGGTCCCTGGCCTGGAACGTCTACATACTGTGGGTGCAAGCCACAGAACAAACAAAAAAACCACTGCTAAGAAGAGGAGCAAGATAGAGAGTGCGATATGAAGACAGACACACAGGCACGTGAAGATGCAGGCAGAGATTGCAGCTATTTCTCTACAAGGCCAGGAAGCCCAAGGCCATTAGCCATGCCCAGAAGCCTGCAGAGAGGTGCGCACAGGTTTCCCTGAGAGTCCCCAGAAAGAATCAGCATTGCCAACACCCTGGCTGCAGGCTTCCAGCCTCCAGAACTGGGAGACAATAAATTTCTGTGGTTTTAAGTCAGCCAGTTTTCCCTTTCTGGGGGGCCTGTAGCTGCAGCATATGGACATTCCCACGTTCCCAGGCTAGGAGTCGAATCCAACCTATCGCTGCCGGCCTACACCACAGCCACAGCAACTCGGGATCTGAGTTGCTGGGACCTACACCACCACTCAGGGTATCCTTAACCTACTGAGCGAGGCCAGGGATCAAACCCACATCCTCATGGATACTAGTTGGTTTCGTAACCTGCTAGGCCACAACAGGAACACTAAGCCAGCCAGTTTGTGGTCCTCTGTTGGAGCAGCCCTAGGAAATGAATGCCTGTGTCGCTGTGGGGGGAACCAGGCGGGGTCTGCCTCCCCAGCTCCCTCTCAGCGCCACCTGAGGAGGGAGAGAGATGCTCGGAGGACAGGGAGGAGCAGTCACCTCTGCCCACAGGCGGGAGTCTGGGAAAGCATCTCAGAGGAAGGAACTTTGGGGCTGGATCTCAGTGGTTAGGCAGGAGTCTGCCAGGGCCAGAAGGGTGGGGTGGAAGGGAGTGCTGGGCAGAAGGATCAGCAGGGGAGAAGTGGCTGCACAGGAGGAAGTTGGGGTGATGGTGGAAGGTTTGTGTTGCTGGTGGAGGTGGTGGCCGCTTTTGCTCTGAGAAGGAAGGATTCCTGGGAAAGTGAGGGCTGGGTCCCCGATTCTTTCCTCCCCTTTCTTCTACCTCCCCCAGGTAGTGGAGCCATGGGTCTGTTCCCAGCGCTGCTTCAGCCCCACTGGCCCTCCCTCCCAGGCTCACTCTCCTGCCCTCACCAACCACCCCCAGGGCTGCTCCCTCGGGTTTCCAGGTCTCCATCCCAAGATCACCTCCTCAGAGAAGCCTCAGAGGCACCACCCTTTGCCTCCTGGAGAGGCCTCATTGTCAAGCTCAGCTTTCTTCAATCTTCTCATTATCTTTACACTCTGTGTTATCTACTCTTCCCTAACTTTTTTTGTCTTTTTAGGGCCACACCTGCAGCATATTGAAGATCTGAGAAGCCTCAGGGGCACCACCCTCTGCCCCCTGGAGCGTCCTCATTGTCAAGCTCAGCATCCTTCAATCCTTCCATTATCTCCTATAAATCTGCTTATCTACCCTCTCCCAGCTTTTTTTCTTTCTTTCTTTCTTTTTTTTTTTTTTTTTTTGGTCTTTTTAGGGGCACACCTGCAGCACACAGACGTTCCCAGTTCCCAGGCTAGGGGTTGGGTTGAACTGCAGCTGTGGCTGCTGGCCTATGCCACAGCCAAAGCCACAGACACAGCCACACGGGATCTGAGCTGTGTCTGCGAACTACACCACAGCTCATAGCAACTCTGGATCCTTAACCCACTGAGCAAGGCCAGGGATTGAAACCACATCCTCATGGATACTAGTCAGGTTCTTAAGCCCTGAGCCACAACAGGCATTCCTACCCCTTTCACAACTTAAGCTCTGTGTGGGCAGGGACCACATCTGGCTTGTACCTAGAATCAAGGGCTTGGGTCTGGGGCTTAGGAATGGCTTCTATAAAAATGTGTCAATTGAACATAGGAAGAACATGCAAGCAGTGGAAACAAAAGGTCAAATGGATGGCCCTAGAACAGCCCATCTACCACTCAAGCGATTCAACAGGCACTATAGTGGCCTGCAGGCACTGAAGGCAATCAGACTAATGCCCTAGAGACTCTGAGCCAGGCTCTGCCCGCAGGCCCTACTGTGTCTCCACTAGAGAGGCCCTTACCTGCGTGAGCGTCCTCCTGGCAGGAAACTCTCGTCCCAGGGAACAAAGAATCATGCACATCATTCAGGTTCTAGAATGACAGGCCCAGGCCAGAAAGAAGATTCACTTCTCAGGCCATTAAGTAATAAAACCAAAAAAAGACACTAGGCACAGAGAGAGTAGGAAGTATCAGTGGCCCAGGCCGCAATGGCCAGAAGCTCCATCACGGGCAGGGGGGAGCACTGCAGGCGGCAGCATCAACAGCCCGGAGTAGCGGCCATCACGGCAGGGAGCAGGTGGGCTACTGCGCAGCTGGGGAGGCTAAGCTGGGGGGGCCTGGCCTGCCAGGGCAAGAGGGCCCCTTGCCTAATTATAGCACAAAGGTGCCATCTGAGCGGGACCCAGGGCAGGTGGGGCAGGATGTTGGTGACCAGTCTGGAGAGCTGTGCTCTTCCATGGAATGCTCCCTAGTGATAAACTGGGGCTCCAGGAGGGTAGAGACCTGAGGAGCAGGGAGCTGGAAAATACTAGCCAGATTATTGTCTCTGTGGGCCTTTCCCCCCTCCACTCCTTGGACTGGCTGTGTCTGAGAAAACAGAGTAGGGAATGTTCCTTGGGTTATTAAATGATCCTGCCTCCACCTTCAGTGTCATAGGCACTTCCTGACACTTGTTTGCCATGCTGTCAGAACACTTCACACTTCAGTGGTGAGCCAGAAAGAAAATCGATAGAACTGGAGCTGTGAGGGATTTCTCACAGACCTGGCGAAATGGACAGCTTGCCTGGCCCTTCCAGTGCCCACAGAGGAGAAGGGGCTGGCTGCGTTTGACCCTACCTGCCAGGAACTGTGTTCTATCGGAGAGGCACAAGGAACGTACACATGGAGAATAACCGGGTCTTGAGGTCTCATCAGAACTGAGGTCTGCCTTCATCTGCAATGACGGGGCTGGGGGTCAGGGAAGGGAAGTCTTTTAGGCGGTGACTAAGCTCAGGGCACAAGAATCCTAATCTAGTCCAGAGAAAGGTGACATTCAAGGGCACTTTTGGGTAAAAATTATGGAATGTTCATTCCTTCTGTGACAGGCGGGGTGTTAGACGTAGATGCTTCATAGACATGAAGTCACTTAATGCCTACAACCATGGGTATATGCATAAGGTCACTGATGCCTGAAGAACCATAGCCTAGCAGGACCTGGGCAGAGGGCAGTGCGGTGAGGGGTACAGTAGACTGACCCACGGGGACATGTGGCAGGGTCACCATGACTTTTCATCACTGAATTCTCAAGGCCATGCCCAAAGCATGCAGATGTTCGATAAATATCCGTGGAAAGAACGAAAGTGGGCGACTCACCAAAATATCATGGTTTATGTCTGAGAGCATCGACGCGTGCACGGCTCACCTGGAGCCTCGTGTTTACCGTGGGAGGAGGGACAGGAGCAGGTATTTTCCCCACTGCTGTGGCATTGTTGTTATTATTATCATTCTCCTTTTGCAGTGGACAGAATCGACAGGAGGCTCAGAGAGTTTAATTTTCCCAGGGATGGGAAGCGTTCAAGGTTCTGCCCAAGCCTGACCTTCTGATCCCGAATCCCAGATTCTTCCCAGCACACCCTGAGGTCGAAGAAAGGCTTTTTTTCCCCTTTTTTGGCTATGCCCGCGACATGTAGGAGTTTCTGGTCAGGGATTGAACCCGTACCGCAGCTATAACCAGAGCCACAGCGGTGGCAATGCCAGATCCTTAACCCACTGTCCCCCAAGGGAACTCGAAACTGCTCATTAGAGCTTCTAATGGGGAAGCTCTTATATTAATTGGGACTTTGTGCTCCCTCCCTTGTCTCCTCCTCACTTTCCCTCTCTACTCAAAGATGACCGTCTTTCCTCCCTTGGAAGAAGATGACCCCCAACACCAACTCCCATCATCCCTGCAGCCCCTCCAGCTAAGAAGGCTGGATACACTGGGGAAAAGCCCTGGGCTTCCGAATTAATCCTGCAAAATCACTCAACCTTTGCTGGCCTTGGTTCATCTGTCACATGCAGGTGACATTCAGGACTGGAGGGCTGACTGAGTGAAATGCAGTATGGAAAAGTGCTCTGTAAATTTTGAAATCTATGCACCTGTTAATCATGTTAACCATTTCAGAGCTCCACCTCCCTAGAGGAGCTCCTCCGCGAGGCCTCGAGAAATGTACAGTTTCCAAACCTCACTCTGGAGAAGGAGACAGTCTAATTAGGGTCTCGTCCCTTTCCTTCTGCAGGAGTGATGGGACAGGGCTCTAGGTTAAGAGGAAAAAGGAGGCCACAAGGAAAGGGGACACTCTGTTTTGCAGAAAGCAGAAGGAGCAGGATTTTGTCCAACAAATGGGCAGGCCTGGCCAGCGTGCATCCCCACACCTTAGCTCAGAAGTAAACTTGGTGACGCAGACTTTTCATTCTGCGTGAATTCGGAGTAGAAGGGAGTATCTGGTTCGACAATAATTTGTTAAATGTCTATTCTGCTCCCTGAAGACACCGTAGGGATATATGAAAAAGGCACAGTAGTACCTCACTGTTCCAGGCTTCGCCTTTCGCCTCTGAAAGAGCCTAAGAAGGAAAAGGAAAGTCATTGACTGGTCAGGAATATGCCATAAACGTAACGTATAAACCCATGCATTTGTATATGTACTTTGAGCCTATTAACACTTCACTTGCACATAGTCCTAGCAGATTAAGAAGTCACAAACTTGAGGGAGTTCCCGCTATGTTGTTGTGGGTTAAGGATCCGACAATGGGCATTGTCTCTGAGGAAGCATGGGTTTGGCTGAAAAAAAAAAAAAATCACAAACTTGAAAGGGAAAGTATTACTACTATGGGTGGGTCTGTAAACAACGTCCTAAAATTAGCCCTTAGGCCACCTTTTTTTTTTTTTTTCTTTTTTGGCCACCCCTCAGCATATGGATTTCCTGGGCCAGGATTCAGATCCGAGCCTCAGCTGCCACCTACGTCTCAGCTGCAGCAATGCTGGAACCTTTAACCCACTGTGCTGGGCCAGAGATGGAACCTGTGATCCCTTTGCACCACAGCAGGAACTCCTAGGCTACCTTAAAAAAAAAAAAAGGTAAGACTAGGAAGAAATCTACCAAAAATGGTTATGAGAACTCAGAGTCGGCTGTGACTTATTGTAGGAGACAAATGGCCTTATGGACCGCAATAACTTTTGGTTTTTTATGGCCTCACCTGTGGCATATGGAAATTCCCAGGCCAGGGATTGAATCTGAGCTGCAGCTACAGCAATGCTGGATTCTTTAACCCACTCTGCAGGGCTGGGGATTGAACCTGCACCTCCTCAGCAACCCAAGTGGCTGCAGTTGGAAACTTTTTTTTTTTTTTTTTTTTTGCCTTTTTAGGGCCACACCAGCTGCATATGGAAGTTCTCAGGCTAGGGGTCAAATCGAGGCTGCAGCTGTCAGTCTATACCACAGCCACAGTAATGCCAGATCTGAGCTATATCTGTGACCTACGCTGCAGCTTGTGGCAATGCCAGATCCTTAACCCAATGAGTGAGGCCAGGGATCGAACCCAAATCCTCGTGGATACTAGTCAGTTTCCTTTTTTTTTTTTTTTTAAGGCAAGAAATAGATTTATTAAGGTAGGACACTTATGAGAGATGTAAGCAGGCAGGCATGGAAGCTCTACCACTAGTCAGGTTCTTAACCTGCTGAGCCACAACAGGAACTCCATCGAAACTTTTGTTTTGACATCATTTTGTATGACCACATGGTATAAAACAAATGGAACCACAGAACGTGAGAATTAAGGTGAACATTTGGGGCCATCAGGCCAACCTTTGACAGCCAGAGAGGTGAAGGAACTTGCTCAAGGTTGCACAGCTAGCCAGACAGGGGGAGGAATGACACCCACCCAGGGTTTTTTCTCCTGCTCACACAGGGTTCCTAATCGGACCCAGAGCTTCCAAGAAAAATTCAAACTCTGTTCTATGGCTGCTACCTGAAACATCCAGAGTGCGTGATTCCTTTTAGAAAGAATTCATCGCAAATGATGACAATGAAGAAAAGATGGGAACTCAAAGAGGTTCCCCCAGGGAACCATGCCCACAGACACACCCGGCAGCTCTCTGGAAGCAGAGTCTAACCCTGAGGAAGCTGACAACAAAGCTTTTCCTTTGAGGGGGAGGAAGGGTCCCTTACTTCTAGGAGCCCACAGTGACTTGGAGTGGCGGGCCGGGCAGGCCTGACTCACGGTCAACTGAGAGCAGACCAAGCAGGAGAACCAGAGGGTGGTGCCAGCAGGAGGCTGAGGGACAGGCAGGCTCCTGATCCCCTGAAACGTGCCAGTGGAGCCCGTGAACTTCTCATCAGGCATGTACATACCAGACAGGCTTATTACTGGGAATGTACGGCGGCCACATTACTCTAACTCGGCGATCCTGCCCTGGTGGTGGGCGCCCCGCCAGTCTGCACTCCCACATCCTGCTGCCGACTCGGGCCCACCCGTTTCTATATCGAGACGCTCTTCTCCATAAATACAGAACAGGAGTCAGGCACAAAAGAAAGGCCATTTGGAGCACTGGGAAAGCTGTCACATGGGCCAACAAAGGGCAGGAAGTGCCGGGCGGTGGCCCCGTGTCCGTCCCCGGGCCCAGCTCACCTGGCTGGACTGTAGGGCCTTTGTGCAAAAAATGTCAGGCCCAAGCCCCGAACTTCCTGCCATTTGTCAGGCTGTGCCGTGACCCGGAGTTCACCGAAATGCTTGCTGCTCCCAACAATACACGCATGCATCCTTTGGAAAAATTTTCTCTCTCTCTCTCCCCCCTACCAGGCAGCGATGGCTTTTTTTGGAAGTGGCTGGGGTGGGGGTGGGAAGGTCCAGGGCTGAGAAATGGAAAGTTTCGGTTGTGTTTCTCTCCTGAAGCCTGGCTCAGACAGGGCAGGGAGAAGGAGGAATCCCAATGGTGTGGGGACTGAAGCTCTGGGGTCTCATCCCAGCTCTGCCCCTGAGCAGCTGCTGGGTGGGGTGTCGGTTTCCGCGACCTATTTGCTTTCTGCTCCTGTCCCACATCCCAGATGCCTCCATCCCACCTGACTCCCCGGAAGCTCGGGAACTTCCCTTCCCACGAACAGGATGCAAATCAGCGTTGAGGGTACCTGCCTGCTTATGGAGGAGCAAAAAAAAAAAAAAACAGGCCACGTGGCCAAGACAGAGCTAGAGGGATAGGAGTCTGGGCGTGGGGTCAGCACTCCGGCCAGCCAAGGCCCTAGCTCCCAGGCCAGATCTTGTGAGAGGAAACTCAAAGACGGCAACCCCTTGTTTCTCTCACCTGAGCTGTGCTCGCCAGGTGAGGGGCTGTAGACAGAGGCTCCCAAACCCTGGGGCGGATATTGATCAAGTAGTCACCCCTGTGAACCGAAGAAAAAGACACAATGGATTTTCCAGCTCGTTAAGTGTATTCCTTGGAAAGCACTGTTCTTTTATTCTGAGATTATGTTCTGAAATGAAGAAGAAAAATGCAGTGAATTTTTTCCATACTGCTAGGCTTATGCAACGTTAAGGACTGTCCTTTACTGTGGCATGATGTCCTTCCTACGTTCCTAGAGCTACTGTGTGAGTGTTAAAATGTGCTTTCGTCTATGACAGCATGGTAATTTAAAAAAGTTTTTATTTGATGACACTGAAACTAACAATCCTGGAGTTCCCTTTGCGGCTCAGCAGGTTATGAACCTGACTAGTATCCATGAGGATGTGGGTTCTATGCCTGGCCTCGCTCAGTGGGTTAAGGGTCCGGTGTGGCCTGAGCTGTGGCATAGGTGGCAGACATGGCTCAGATCTGGCGTTGCTATGGCCGTGGTGTGGGCCGGCAGCTGTAGCTCCACTTTATCCCCTAGCCTGGGAACCTCCATATGCAGTGGGTACAGCCCTTAAAAAAAAAAAGAAAAAAAAAAAAAAAAAAGTCGACAATCCTGCACTAGCCCTCCAAACAGTAGTGAAGCAGCCACCATCTGCAGCTTATAAAGTTCCCAAGTCTAGGAGCCACGGTCTAGGGCACAGAGAAGGAGCATGAGACGGGGCTTTGCCTTCCAGGAGCTTGTGGCATGGTGGAGGGCTACAGACTTGTAATGGTGTCACCCTGCAAGACCCCAAGGGACTGTGCAGAGGTGTGGGGCAGATCTTCCCCGTGCTGTTGAAGCTTCGAGGGGGGGCTGGTCAGCGAAAGCCTTGTTTGTGGTAAGGGCTCAGTTAACACTGTCTGAATAAATGAATGACTGGAAAGCATTGAAGAGAACTTAGCAAAACTGGGGCTGGCAGGGAGAGGGGAACTTGCTGAGGGGGATGAGATACTTAAGGGTGCTACTGCTCAGGGGTCAGCGTAGCAGAGGCATGCAGGCCAAAAGAGCCTGGGGGAAGAGAGGGTGCTACACGGGGCCAGCCTGACCTGCAGCAGAGACAATGCTACCTGGAGTAATGGAATTGGGATGTTAGGTAAGCGGAGGTGCACTTTGTGAGCCAAACAAATATGTTTAGACTTGCGGTGGCTCTTCACAGGGAGCCATGGAAGGTTCCTGAGCAGGGCAGTGCCAGGGTGAAATGGTAGTTGAAGAGTCTGGAAGCTGCATGGAGAGGGCTTGGAATCCAGAACCCAAGGGAGCTGTCAGGCGACTCCAGCCTGGAAGGCAAGTATCCAGCTGCCTGGTGCTGGGGTGAGAGGGGTGTGGGGGAACAGCGGGGACAGCTGGCTAACCCCTGCCACTCACGCGGGGAGGAGAGAGGTAAGGACACCTGGCACACTTGTGAGCAGGGACCCTGGTTAGGGGATCTGATGAGGGTGGAGGTGCTCTCCCTTCCCAGAAGGCCTGCGTTTGGCCTAATAATGTGTGGAATTCGGGTCTGGATAAAAGGCGTTTAAAGCTGCCAGTGATGAGCGGCCACCCTTCCTGGGAGGGGGGCTGTCAGGCAGCCTGTCTGCTCTGGCAGCTAAGATAACCCCAGGTTATTTCGGGATGAGAGCCCTAAGAAGATAAACAGGTCAGTGGCCAGCAGATGGACAGATAACCTGGCTTATCGGAGCAAAGGCAAGAGAGAGCCCTCTGGGGACAAGGTCCTCTGAGACAGGAAAGTGCCGAAGTGCATCAGAGGGAGAACAGGGAGGTAGGAGCGGGACCAGGGGCTGTGGCTCCAGCAGGGGAGGGGGCACCTCACTGGGTGGCAGATAGAAGTCCCTCTGGTCCTCTGATGGGACGTGGAGACCATAAGTTCCCAGAGGTCACCCCAGATTCAGGAGCCCCAGGTCTTATTCAGGGTCTGAATGCCCAACAACAGATCGCAGGCTTTTTATGTTTTACTCTTTCAGCTTCTTCAGGAGTCAGCTGCCCACCTGCGTTTACTAGAGGCACAACCCCCATGTGGTGCAGTGTGTGTAGGTGTGTGTGGTGGGTTCGAGGTTGTGTAGGTGCTGGGGGCGTTGGTCATGGTGTTGAGTGTGTGTGATGGGTGAGTGTATGTGTGTGGTGTGTGGGGTTCATGTGTGGATGTAGTATTGTGGGAGGGGGCGTGTAGTGTGTGGGGTGTGTGTGAACAGGATGTGTGCATGTGGTGTGTGTGTGTGTGTGTGTGCCTAGTATGGGTTGGGGGGTGTGGGTGCCGTATGTGTGCATGTGGTATGTGCAGGCAGGATTGTGAGTGTGTGGTGTGTGTGTGTGCAGCACATGTGTGTGAGTGGAGCAGAATGACAAGGCTCCTGGCCCCGCCCCTCCATCCTCTTGAAAACTCAGCTGAGCTGTCACACCCCAAGGGGCAGAGGCCCTCAGCTACATCTGGACATGGTCCAGACACCTCAAGCCATCTCAGGAGGACTTCAGGATTCAGCTCAAGCCCTTTGAGTCCCTTCGCCCAGCCTGGCCTCCCAGGGACCTCCTGTCTCTTCTGACAGGTGTGGGTTCTCTGGATCACCCACTGTGCAGGCAGTTTGCTCTCTGTAGACGGGCCTGCCCATGCTCCCCGCCTCAGAAAGCACCTCTGTCCTTGACGGCTCAGCTCCCAGACACTGAGTGCGACACGAGGCTGGTGCCATCCTAGCCGCCCAGGCCCTGTGCCCTTGGGCCTCCTCTAGCTGGCACCCCAGAGCTCCCTAGGGCGCTTGAATGCCCCCTTGGGCTCATCACAAGGTTGGGGGGTGTGGAGGTGTGGTTTGTACTGCCACCACTGAACTGCCCCAGCGATGAGGATGGGGAGCAAGGCCCAGGCTCTGCACACTCCCTGTAGGGACCCAGAAGCCTTAGCTCCATGCTGCAGGGCCTCACCACGGGTCAGTGCTGCTGCACATTTTCCTAGGCCTGCCTATTTTTAAATTATTTATTTATTTATTTATTTTAGGGCCACACTTGTGGCAATATGGAGGTTCCCAGGCTAGGGGTCCAATTGGAGCTGCAGCTGCCAGCCTACACCACAACCACAGCAACGTCCCATCCGAGCCATATCTGCGACCTGCACCACTGCTCATGGCAATGCCGGATCCTTAACCCACTGAGACAGGCCAGGGATGGAACCTGAGTCCTCAGGGATGCTAATCAGATTCGTTTCCACTGAGCCATGATGGGATCTCCTGGCCTGCCTATTTTTTTTTTTTTTTTTTTTAATTTCAACTGAGGTATAATTGACATAGAATGTTGTATTGCTTTCAGGCCTTCAAAGTAAGGAATCACCTAGTTGTATGCATTGTGTAATGATCACCACAGTTAAGTCGAGTGACCATCCATCACCTTATCATCACTATCAGCAAAGTTAACTTCTTTTTTTTCTTTTTTGGCTGCCGCGTGGCAAATGGAGTTCCCAGGAAGGGGGATCAGATCCTGATCTGCAGCCATGGCAACACGGGATCCTTAACCCTCTGTGCTGGGCTAGGAATGGAACTTGCCTCTGGGAGCTCCCAAGATGCCTCCAATACTGCTGTGCCACAGTGGGAACTCCCAAAGTAACTTTTAAGAGGGACTCTCTTGGCAACTTTCAAGATTATTTCAACTCTACAGTATTATTGACTCCTGTCACCCTTAGGTCCTGCAGGCTGTCTTGACAGCACCTCACACCCTAGTGGTCATGCCAGGCCCTGCGCTGCGGTTCTGGACTGTCCCTCGGGGGCCACCAACCTCCCAGGGCTTCAAAATCGGGCCTCCTCCCGCTGCCCTGCCCCCACTCAGAAATCCAGGCACTGACCGTGTTTGTCCTGTTCCTTCTTCCTTGTCCCAATGTCTCTTCTCCCATCCCTCCCCACTGCAGGTTTTTGTTTCCTCCTGATTAGGCTGTGGTAGCAGTGAATACTGAGAAAGCATTGTTTAGACTCAGAGTCAGAAGTGGGATCAATCCAGCCCCTCCCGCCCCTTCCCCCCGCAGGGGATAACACTGCGGTGAGCCAGCAGGCAGTGCAGAGCCCCTCACGGACCCTGTCATGCCTTCGCGCTGGACAGCCAGGGGCCCAAGCCCCCGCCTGCCTGGCACTGCCACGCTGCTCCCCAGAACCGCGGCACCGTGCAAATGCCAGCTGGCCTGTCTCTGTTACCCATCCCTGCGCTGCCAGCCCTTGTGGACTTGCGGGGTTTCTGTCCTGTATAGTTTCCCCCGCGTTCTCTCTTGGGGCTGCAGCCCTCTCCTCATTGACTTCTGGGAATCCTTTGTATATTGTGGATGTCAGAGTACCCCTAGAATTACAATAAAATCCATGCTGGTTTAAGACCTTCCCCTATTCTGTCCTCCATCGACTCATTTTGCTCCTGGTAATCCTTTAATGGCAAAGAAGCCTTCCTTTTGATGTTATCAAGATTAGAATCAATCTTTTAAATTTTGGTGTGTGCTTTAAAAGTTTTAAGCTGTCCTTTCCGGTTTCTCCCTTTTCTTTTTGTCTTTTTAGGGCCACACCTGCAGCATGTGGGAGTTCCCAGGCTAGGAGTCCAATCCAAGCAGTAGCTGCCGACCTGCACCACAGCCACGGCAACTCTGGATCCAAACTGGGTCTGCCACCTACACCACAGCTAGGCCAGATCTTCAACCCCTGATCGAGGCCAGCGACGGAACCCTCATCTGCATGGATACTAATTGGGGTCATTACCACTGAGCCACGTCGGGAACTCTCTTTCCGGTTTCTAAGTCACAAAAATATTTCCTAGGTTTTCTTGTACTAACCTTATACTTCTCTTTAGTATTTTCCACAGTGACAGGTACTCTGCAAAGTGCTTGGCAGATACGATCTTAATAGGCTGCGGCTGTTTGAGATACTTTATATGTATCACTTTGTTTGATCCTCACAACAGCTCTAGGAGGTGAAAACTGTCATTACCATCCTTGAGTTACCTTTGAGGAAACTGAGGCCCTGAGAGTTTCAGTAACTGCGACGTAACACACAGGAACTAAGTTGAAGAATCTGAAAGCCTGGCACCCGAGGCTGTGTCCTCAAGCCCTGTGCTAATCCATCTCTCTGTGGCGACCCTCACAGCAATCGCTGGTGTGGGAGGTAATTTTATGTACTAACGTGATTGGGCTGAGGGATGCCCAAAGATCTGGTAAAACGTTATTTCTAGGAGTATCTGTGAGGATGTCTCTGGAAGAGGTTAGCAGATCCGTATTTGAATTAGCAGACTCAGTAAAGAAGACACCTTTACTGATGTGTGTGGGGGGGTGTCACCCCATCTAGTCCTAGCCTGTCTAGGACAAAAAAGTGGCAGATTTGCTGCCTTGGCTTGAGCAGCACATAGAATGGGTCTCAGAACCAATGTCCCCCGGGAAGAATGGGACAGCATTGATCCAGCAGCTCCCATCCCCCATCAGCAAAGCTTATCTTATCACCTGTGAGAGGGTCCAGAGGGCCTATCCTGGTCACAGAGGAGCCTTGGGGCAAAAGAGTCACAGGTGCCTCTGACAGGTGCTGTCAGCTGCCACCTGGGCAGGCTGGATGCTGCAGCCGAGGCTCGGGGCTGGGCCAAGCGCATGTGAGGCCAAGGTGCTGCCCCGGGGTGTTACCGCTGGACACTTCGCTCTCTGCTGGCCTGTCACTTCTCCAAGCAGAGAGCTGGCCTCCAGGAAGAGGGTGCAACCTTGCCTCATTGGCCTTTATTTCCTCCACGATGCCCAGTGTGGTGCAGGGAACAGGGCACGCTCCAATACAACCCTGCCTTTTATTGAGCATCTTACTCTCCGGGCACGGGGCGGGGGGTGTTCTCTACACGTGCTGATGCTTTTAATCCTAGTGAAAGCCCTGCTCTAACACTTTATGCACCAGGACATGGAGGCTAAGAGGTCTAGGGAGCAGTTCCACAGAGCTAAAGTCAGAACCCAGGCTGGTGTGTCACAGGAGCCAGAGCCTTCTCAGTGCTGGCTGAAGAGGAAAGCTCCCAGCTTCTTCTGTCTGGACCAGGGGGAAGGGGGAGGGAGGTGCCCTTTACTTAAAGGAAACAGCTAGAACTGAACAAAGGCTCAGAGACAGGAGCGCCTGGGCTTGTGTAAGGAGGAGCAGTTTGGCCAAGTGTTAGAAATTTGAGGGAAGCTCTCCTAAAAGAGTTGCCCTTTGGGGGAAGCTGGGGGGAGGAGGTAGCAGCAGGGGTGATGTTTTTTCTACAACTTAGTTGGCAGTGGGTGGGGGAGCTTGGGTTGGACTTGAAAAAGCCCCTATCACACTGCAGTCTTCTTGAGGGCAGGAACCCTTGCTTCTCCTTTGTGTGACAGAGAAGCAAAACTGGCCACATGCACGGGTAGGTGCGCGCGTCCTTTGTCATGGATGTGCTGGGTGGAAAGATAAGCTGGGGTGGTGGCCGCTCCTGGCTGGCCTTCTCAGCATATCCCCTGGTTACACTCTTTCCTATCCTAACCCACCCACCAGACCTACCCCCACCCCACAGCTGAGGGAGCTACTCCACCCACTTGTCATCTTCCGTTACTGGTTTTCAGCAAAGAGCCTAAGAGTCCTTGGGGACTCCTCTATTGTGTCACGTAGGAGCAGAAGGGTTGCTCTCTCTGTAGATTCCTCCAGCTGCCCCCCTCCTGGGGCTTGCACAATTCAGTGGCAGCAAGGATGGAAGAAGAGAGATCCCCGACCTGTGGCCTGTTTGGCCCGTGGTGATGGAGGTAGGATTTGTCCTTGGTCTCCCTCGTGCTCGTCCCACGTGTGACTTTGGCAATTCTTTGTCCCCACAAGCAACTGCCCTATGCTCTGCCTCCTTTGGCCCGCCCTGGTCCAGGCTCCTGGCTCACACTCTGCTCCCTTCCAACCCCACCTACGACAGGGAGCCATGGCTAACAGTTGTATGTATTTGGGATGTATATTCAAAGCCAGAAGCATTAGATGTGTGTCACTGTGCAAACTGCTCCCTCACCTGAGTAATATCACTGCCATCTTTCTGTGGACTGTGTATGAACCTGACCCATTCCTTTCAGGGTCGGTATATGCACAGGAAGCAATATTTCCATTATTTTTGAGAAACTGTCATGGGCGAGGTTCTATTCTGGGGACTAGAATGTCCATTTTAGTAAAGGTGATGGGAAGTATAAAAAGTAATTAAATAAGTAAAGAGCAGCATTGTGAATGGTGTTATGAGGAAAATAAAATAAAATTGAGGGGTTTGGGAGAGTGTCACTATGGAGGTGACATCTGACAACTCAGAAACAAGACTCAAGATAACAAGAAGGGAGTTCCCATTGTGGCTCAGTGGATTAAGAACCTGATTAGTGCTCATGAGGACGCCAGTTCTATTCCAGGGCTTGCTCAGTGGGTTAAGGATGTGGCATTGCCGTGAGCGGTGATGTAGGTGGCAGAAGTGGCTCAGATCTGTGTTGCTGTGGCTGTGGAATAGGCCAGCAGCTGCAGTTCTGATTTGACCCCTGGCCTGGGAACCTCCATATGCCATGGGTGCGCCTCCCCTACTTCCCCATAAAAAGGATAACAAGAAGGATGCATATTTGGGCCACGTCCAATTTTGGGCGAGAATACACCCTACTGATGGTACCTTTGAGCCCATGCAATGTAGATGGTGGAGATGGAAATGGACGGATGACCCTGTGGCACTAGTCTTCACTCTTACTCAGTGTCCTCAGGGGCAGTGGCAGCAGGTCCAGGGTGGTGGCAGCTGTCCAGGCAGAGGGCCAGATGCACGGGCTGAGAACAGGCCCATATCTCCTGGGGCTGAGCCCTTTAGCACAGGCCCACTGGGACTGACAGAGCCCCAGGCCAGGCCCCGCTGTAGTGCTGCCTCACTCCTGCATCCTCTTGAAGTAACGAAGGGACTTTCCTATTTATTCTTTTTCTGAATAAAATACCTAGCCTTTGGAGTTCCCATTGTGGCACAGTGGAAATGAATCTGACTAGCATCCATGACGACGCAGGTTCTATCCCTGGCCTCGCTCAGTGGGTTAAGGATCTGGTGTTGCTGTGAGCTATGGTGTAGGTCACAGATGTGGCTTGGATCCTGTGTTGCTGTGGCTGTGGTATAGGCCAGCAGCTGTACCTCTGACTGGACCCATAGCCTGGGAACCTCCATATGTCATGGGTGCGGCCCTAAAAAGACCAAAAAATAAAAAATAAAAAATAAAAAAAGCCTATCCCGCCTCTGCTTTCACAAGATACTATATGTAAAAGTGCTTTGAGAGAGCAAAGTTTAAAAAAGAAGAGAGAGGGAGGAGGGTTTCTCTATGAGATTCCTAGGGCTGCTGTAACAAAGCATCACCAACTGGGTAGCTTAAAACAATAGGAATTTATGGAAAGTCTGAAATCAAGGTGTCAGTAGATTGGTTCCTCCTTAGGGGCTCAGCTGGAGAATCTGTTCCGTCCACAGAAAAGAAAATCATGGACTTGGAGAATAGACTTGTGGTTGCCAAGGGCAAGGGGGAGGGAGTGGGATAGATGGGGAATTTGGGGTTAATAGATGCAGACTATTGCCTTTGGAATGGATTCGCAATGAGATCCTGCTGTGTAGCACTGGGAACTATGTCTGGTCACTTATGATGGAGCATGATAATGTGAGAAAAAAGAATGTATACACGTATGTGTGACTGGGTCACCATGCTGTACAGTAGAAAATTGACAGAACACTGTAAACCAGCTATAATGGGAAAAAATAAAAATCATTAAAATAAAAAACAAAAAAAGAATCTGTTCCAGGCTTCTCTCCTAGTTTCTGGCAGCTGTCACCAATCCTTGGCACTCCTTGGCTTGTGGCAGTGTAACTCTAATCTCTGTCTTTGTCATCAATGGCATTCTCCCCAGGTGTCTGTGCCCAAATTTCCCTCTTCTTATAATGATACTAGTCATTGGATTAGGGCCACCCTAATGATCTCCTCTTAACTTGATCACATCTGCAAAGACCCTACTTCCAAATAAGATGGTATTCACAGGTAACCAGAGGTTATGACTTGAATATATCCTTTGGGGGGACACAATCCAACCCCTAGCAGTATCTAATGTCATCTTCGTCATCAGCACCATCATTGTCATTACCATCTAAAATACCATTAAAAAAACAAACACTAAAACGCATTAACAGCAAATTGGATATGACTGTTTCTATGTGGGTGATAGTCTGCCTTGACAGGACAAAGGTGGATGTGCAGGAACCTGGGAGAGACCAAGACAGGTCCCACTTGGCATTTCTCAAACAGCAGTGCACATATTAAACACCTGGGGGCTTGTCAAAATGCACACCTCGGAGTTCCTGTCGTGGCTCAGTGGTTAACAAATCCAACTAGGAACCACGAGGTTGCGGGTTTGGTCCCTGCCCTTGCTCAGTGGGTTAACGATCCGGCGTTGCCTTGCGCTGTGGTGTAGGTCGCAGACATGGCTCGGATCCCACGTTGCTGTGGCTCTGGTGTAGGCTGGTGGCTACAGCTCCGATTGGACCCCTAGCCTGGGAACCTTTATGCCACAGGAGCAGCCCAAGAAAACGGCAAAAAGACAAAAAAAAAAAAAAAAGAAAGAAAGAAAAGAAAAGCACACCTTTGTCAGTAGGCCTGGGGCAGGCCTACAGTCTATGCTTCTGTCAAGCTCCCAGGTGATGCTTCAGCTGCCGGACCACACTGTGAGTAGTAAGGGTCTGATGAATCACCACCATTCAGGCCTCTGCCCTGCCTAAGGCCCAAGAACTGGTCACATTGGAAAAGCCTTGCCCTCTTCCTCCCATGACCTTCATGATTTTGAGAGCCAGCCTGGCGGGTTTCAAGGGCCTCACTTCCTGCTTAGGTGGTCCCATCCGTGATGTCTTTCCTTCTCTAACATGCTCTCCACATGGCATGCTGCTTTTTCTTAGCCTCCCATTAGTATTCTGCTGGACGGCTCCACCAATGCTGGAACGCACTGGGGGAGCTGAGAGGAAACTTAGCTGAAAGGAGGCCTGCAAACACTGCAGAGCACAAAGCACACACATTCAGCCAAAAGACCCCCATTCCTGGACCCCATCCAGACTCGTCCCTTCATTATTTTTGTTCTCTTTCCTCTTTAACTAGACCTTGCCTGAAAACAGCCAGGGCGTTACTAAGGTAACGCTGTAGAGCCTCCCCCAACACATTATTGTTTAATTCCAGCAGCAGCAGCCCAAGGAATTTGCTATTTGTTTAAGGGATGAAAGCCACAAACTTCCACACATTCTTCTCCAGTTTTACTCCCTTCGAACTGTATGGTCCAGTCAGACTGGAGCACATTGGGTGGAGCAGACTCATGGGACCCAACAAAATAGTGGGTTCTTAAGAAGAGTCATCATCCAAAGATGGACAGAGCCGGGATTTTTTTAATTGGCCAAGGAGTGGGGTGATAACTGTCCTCACTGATGATCTGAGAAGGGCATGGCCGGAAAGGAAAGCCTGTCCGTTATGTTTGAATCCCGCCTCAGATCTGGATATCACACATTCCCAGGGGTCTCGGTTTCACAGATTGTGACTCTAGGAAGGGTACTGGTGACCCCATGAGCAGCACACCTAACCTGTACGAAAACACATGGGACGTGGCTCCGGGTGCGGAGGGGTTTCAGGAATGCACACAGCCCCGTTTAAGAAGCTTTATCAGGAAACCACTGTGGCCTGTAAGCCTGAGAGGTAGGTACTGGGGGCACAGGGGGAATCACCCGGATCTGCAGCTTCTCACCAGTAGGTGCTCATGGGTCCGACTCCGCTCTGCCACCACTGAAGGACCAATTTCTCTCTCTGTCCTTGGTTTTCTTTCTGTGTCATTCTGCTTCTCGGACAGACTCCCAGCTCCCGCTCCATTCCAGCCAAACTCCCTAAGCAGAGGAATTTGATTGGTTCATACAGCACAAGCTCTTGAGCTAAGCTATCTCATAGGATAGTTGGCCCAACCAATAGGGAGGCAGCTCTTGGATCAGGTGCTCACCCCTGGTCCAATTAGCTGTGGCCCATGTGCCACAGTTCACATCGTGCGGCATGGTTCCTTTTTTTTTTTTTTTTTTTTGGTCTTTTTAGGGCCACACTTGCTGCATATGGAGGTTCCTAGGCGAGGGGTCTAATCGGAGCTGTAGCTGCCAGACTACACCACAGCCACAGCAACAGGGGATCCAAGTAGCATCCGCGACCTACACCTCAGCTCACAGCAATGCCAGATCCTTAACCCCTTCAGCGAGTCCAACCCACAACCTCATGGTTCCTAGTGGGATTCGCTCCCCTTGCGCCACAACGGGAACTCCAGCATCGTGTCTTCAAAGGGAGCAGCAGGAGTTCCGTGCTGGTGCAGCCAGTGGGAAAAAATCCAACAAGGTCCCAACCCTCCCTCAGCGGGTTAGGGATCTGGCGTCGCGGTGAGCTGTGGTGTAGGTTGCAGATGAGGCTGGCATCTGGCGTGGCTGTGGTGTAGGCCGGCAGCTGTACCTCTGATTCGACCCCTCGTCTAGGAACCTCCATATGCCGCGGGTGCAGTCCTAAAAAGTCTAATCAATCAATCAATCAATGGAGCTGCAGATTCAGCAGGTCTTCCAAGGCCTTTTCAGCCATACAGTGTAAATTGCATGATAAAGTAATTGCTTTCTGAAGCAAGAGCAAGATGTCTAATGAGGAAGTTTGAATTTTTCCTGCCTTCCTGCCTGCTTTCCTTTTTTTTTTTTTTTTTCAAACGCCGCACCAGCAGTATATGGAAGTTCCCAGGATAGGGGTCAAATTGGAGCTTCAGCTGCTGGCCACAGCCACAGCAACACCAGATATGAGCTGCATCTGCAACCTCCCCAGGATTTTGCGGCATCTCCAGTTACTTAACCCACTGAGGCCAGGGATCAAACTCACATCCTCTCATAGGTTATGTTGGGTTCTTAACCCACTGAGCCACAACAGGAACTCCAAAACCTGATTGAATTTTGTGGAGTGTTGTGGTATGTGATAGAGTTGCTCCTCTGTCATCCCACTGAGATTGTGGTGAAATGTACATTTCTCACCAATTTCTCTGGTGTTAGACTTGCGTTTTTGAGGGTGGTCTGTGTTGACTCTGACCTCCAGGAAGACACAGATTTAAAACAGAGGCTGGGAGGTGGGGGACAGTCACAACCTGTTACCTACAGAAAAAAACTTGAGACGTTTGGCAGCGAATGAAAGGAGAAAAAAGGATCACTCTATTGAAGTAGCAGGTCATCCATACAATGACCCAGAGAGACCTATGCAGTGGTATCAGGAGACAGAGAGATAACACACAGGCATATGTGCACACACAAACATACAGGGAGAGACAGAGACACAGGCTCAGAGAGATACATACAGAAAGAAAGGAGTTCCCGTTGTGGCCTAGTGGTTGACAAATCCGACTAGGAACCCTGAGGTTGCGGGTTCGATCCCTAGCCTTGCTCAGTGGGTTAAGGATCCGACGTTGCCTTGAGCTGTGGTGTAGGTCGCAGACGCAGCCCAGATCCCACGTTACTGTGGCTCTGGCGTAGGCCGGCAGCTGCAGCTCCAATTAGACCCCTTGCCTGGGAATCTCCACATGCCCCAGGTGCGGCCATAGAAAAAGACAATAAATAAATAAATAAATAAATAAATAAATAAATAAATAAATATTAAAAAAAAAAAAGAAAAAAGAAAGAAACACAACACACCTTGGGGCATACTCGCATCCACTGAAACAAGGAGAACTCTGAAGAGAGCTGGTAGTTCAAGGGTAGTGGAAGTGAACACTGCATGCAGGAGGGTGAAGCAGTCTAGCACAAAAAGAAGAAAAGAACCATCTCTCTGGATGTTCAGGCTATCACAGTAAAGTGATTGCCAAGCTCACCTTCAGGAGAGGAGAGGGTGAGTGCTATGGCTAGGCAATTCAATATAATCCCTTTTCAGTGGAAAATATATTCCTTGAAGTTGAGAAGCAAAAAACAACCCCCCCCCCCAAAGCAGGTGTAGACATGCTAGACATGCTTTTGAAGCAGCTGCCAGATTCCAGATGAGTTCTAAGTGTCTGTTTCAGTCTGTGGCCCCAGCACTCTGGAGGGACCCCCACCTGCTTCATCAAACACCGTGATACCTTTCAGTGTCTGGAGAAATGACCAGTCTGGTTGGGGAGCTATTGCACAAAAGTGTTACTGAATGCTTGGTCATGTGCCCAACGCACAGTGAGACCCAACAAACCAAAATGTTGGAGTTTGGAGCACAGAAAGTTCTATTGCAGGACTAAGCAAGGAGAACAGGTAGCTTGTGACCCCCCCAAAACCAAACTCTCCAGTGGTTTCCAGGGAAGAAGTTTTTATAACCAAAATTTGAGGTGAGGGCTGCAGGGTGTATGACTCTTTGGATTGGTTGGTGGTGAGGTAACAGGGAGAGTTCCAGGACTCTGGTGCTCAGCCGGAATTTCCCATCTTCCACCTGGGTGGGGACCTTAGTTCCTGCAGAAGAATTCCTAGATATGTTGTCATGTATATTCCTTGAGCAGAACCCAGACCTCACCCCACTGCTGCACTCTTATTTCCTGACTGCTCATCTTTTGTTTCTTCATTCTCTTACTTTCCTCCTTAGCAACTGTTGGAATCTGCCCTCTGGAACTCAGGGAAGGTCTAGGAAGCTGAGGAAACTTATTTCCTATAAACAAGAAACAGGGCGGGGGGGGGGGGGGAACGACACAGTACCCAAGAGGGCCCCAAGGGTCCTGCTTGGTTTCGGATGGGTGGCCGTTCTCTGCCTGTGGGTCTCCCTGCACAGCCACCTATAAGGGAGTTGAGACCACGAAGGAACTGGATACTGGATTGAGACCACGAAGGATCCGGATCTGGATACACAGTCAGTCCTGGAGGGAGGGCCAGCACCTGAACCGCTGAAAGGGGAAGGGGTGAATTGTCTCCGGGCTAAGATGTGGCGCTCTCACTTAGGCCGTCATGTCTGGAAGGGACCTCGGACATGAGGTCCCTTCAGTTCTTCTTGTCTGCTCCTTTCATTCTTCAGAGGAGAAAACTGCCACTCAGAAGTTAAGTGATTTGCCTGAGGCCACGCAATGCTTTAGTGGTGATCTGACAAACTTATTTACCGATGGCGGCTGGTAACTTAGGTCTGTTTTCTTTTTACCTCTCTTAGGTCAGTTTCTTTCTTTTACCTTTTAGATCAATTCTATGGGAAGGCTGGGGCGGGGAGGCAGGCAAAACCTGACAACAGGCCCCAGGGTCTCTGAGAGAGGTTGGTTGAGAAAGTGCCGGGGAACTGTCAAAAAAGTTTCTGCTTCATTTTATCTGTGGAATCTCTTCTCCTTTGGGGCCGGCTGTCCCTTCATGAAGACTTCATTTTAGGGAGGTCCTGTCGTGACACAGTGGAAATGAATCTGATTAGGGACCAAGAGGTTTTGGGTTCCATCCCTGGCCTCGATCAGTGGGTTAAGCATCCAGCATTGCCATGAGCTGTGGTGTAGGTAGCAGACTTGGCTTGGATCTGGCGTTGCTGTGGCTGTGGTGTAGGCCAGCAGCTGTAGCTCTGATTCAACCCCTAGCCTGAGAAGCACCATATGCTGTGAGTGCAGCCCTAAAAAAAAAAAAAGACTTCATTTTGGTCACAAGAGGGATACAGTAACTCAAGTATTTCAGAGCATAGTTGATCTGGAGTCCAGAAATCAGGAAAGGCGTGAACTGAGAAAGTCAACTGATGGTATCTAGGGGCAAACTGGGATATGAGCCCCCTCCCCCCACTCCCCCTTCTCCCCCAGCTGCTCCTCAATCGGTTGACTTTTTGTTTTTTGCTTTTTAGGGCCGAATCCACAGCATATGGAGGTTCCCAGGCTAGGGGTCAAATCGGAGCTATAGCTGCTGGCCTACACCACAGCCATAGCAATGCGGGATTGGAACCGCATTTGTGAGCTACGTCACAGTTCACGGCAATGCTGGATCCTTAACTCACTGCGCGAGGCCAGGGATGGAACTCGCCTCCTCATGGATATTAGTTGGGTTATTACCGCTGAGCCACAATGGGAACTCCCAATCAGTTGATTTGGATGCAAAACGGCATCTGGTGAGAGGGGCACCAGTTCAGCAGAGGAAAGAAAGGATGCAGATCTCAAATTGGTAACGGAGGGATCTGCTCACAACAACTGCCAAAGCCTGGCTGGACCCTGGTACATGGAATCTGAAATTCCTGGCCGTTGGGGGCGTGGCGTCTGGGTGATCCTTTAATGGGGCCCAGCCACGGTGTCCCTAACGAATGCTGTTCCTACGCTGAACGTGGCCTGGCCTGGCCTGTCCCCTTTGGTGCCCTGCCCACTCTGGGGATGGGAAGGGGGAGGGCAAGTCCAAACTCTTTTCTGAGTTGGGAGGGGCAGGGATCCACATCAGGTCCCCAGTAGTTGGCCTGAGAACTTGCAGCGCTGTCAGGACCCAGGTGCCCTCACTCCCAGTTGTGTCTGCAAGCACAGGGGGACTCTGGACGCTGCCCTGGAAGCCAGAGTCCTGGAGGCCAGCTCTTCTCTGAAAGCGGCATCACACCAACATCCTTGATGACCCAGGCCTGGGGCCGGGGCCAGAGGGGAGAGAGGGAAATGCAGGAAGAAGAGCTTAAGAAAACCGGTCTCCCCCACCGTACCCACTACCCCCAAAGGACGCATTTGTTCTTTGAGATGAGAAAATAGCCACGGAATTCTTTCTGCTCTCTGCTAGGATCTTCCTTTTGAAAGCAAAGGAGAGACTGGGAACTCTTACCCGGATCTCCATCTCAATGCCCAGAGACAAAGGCCAAAAAATGTGAGGAATTTCTAAAGCACCTCCTTCAAGCAGCATCTCCCCCACCCTCTGGCTCAGCTCCAGGGGCGCTGCCCATGGGAATGGCAGCTTTCTCCTCCTGGCTGGCTGCCCACTCACTAAAAGCTCCTATCCAAGGAGAAATGAAATTAGGAATCTCCCCGCTCAGCCTCCTGCTCTTGAGCCCATGTAAGAAGATACTTCTGTGAACCCAGAGGGTAGGGTGGCCTGGGGAGTGGCTCTGCCTCCTTGCCCCTCGCGGGCACCGCCTGTGCCTTGGTGGGTGGAGGAGAGGCCTGCGCCCCACCTGCTCCAGGGCACTGGGAACATTTTCACGCTCTGACCCAGGCCTTTAAGAGGAGCCCACATGTGGCTTAGGGTTCTTTTCTCCTTCCTCTTTGGAGGCTGAACAAAAGGCAGTGAGCTTCCTGGGCATCACAGGGAGTCAAGAAAGGCTGGGAAAGGGTCCCCTCTTCCCAGTCTCTACAACTCACCCCCACCCCACCGGCCGCCATTGTCCTTCAACATGGCCGCCCTCACCCACCCCTTGTCCCACTCGTCCCCCTAAACAGTTCTCACCTCCTTGACTCACCCAATACGGAGGGCACCTCCTGTCCTCGCCTCCCCCCAACTCCCATTTCAATACTGAGGCAGAATATTAACTCAGGGAGTCAGCGTAGGAGCATGGGCTCTGGATACATTCTTTGATATGGCCATGGATCAACATTTGTGGCTTCAGGGCTCTAGGGCTTCACATCCCCACAGGCCTTGTTTTATTATAGGAAGTGTGCCTTCTCCACACGCCTTGTTTACCATAGGAAATGCGCCTTCCCCCACAAGGACCTTAATCTCTAGCCCACCCCTCAGCTGACAGAAAGGCAATGAGAGGAATGGGGACTTAGTTTAAGCAAAGAAAAGGACAAAGAAACCATAAAACTTATGGGGACATTTCCAACTCTAAAACGCCTATTGGACAAGGACTGATGTAGGCAATTGAACAAGGCCAATGGGAGAAAACCACATCTTTCTGGACCCCACGTTGGTGCCCCTTCCCATCTTAAGAGATAAAAATCACTATAGGACAATAAAGAAGGGGGCTCTTCTCCCCCTTCCCAGCAGCCCTGGGAGCTATTTGCCTTCCTGTAATAAAGACTTTGCTTGCTTGCTTGCTGCCTGTGTGTTCCCGGAGTTCATTCTTCGACGGCCGTGAACAAGAATCTGGATTCTGGTATCATCTTTCCGGTATCAACATGGCATCTCACACGCTCCCTGCTCCTCCTTCACTGTGTGAAGTGGAGTTGCGTGGGCTAGCACTTGCCATCAGCCTCTACATGGATTAAATCATGAGCCTCTGCAGCTGCCAACCCGCGGCACCCCTGGAGTGGTGCGCAGGGCGGAAATCAGGAGTGAAATTCTGCGCTCTGGAAAACTGGAAGAACAGGTCTTCAGATAATCAGATGTTTTTAGGAGATTTTATGTGCCCAATTCTTGCCTCTCCTCATATCTAGAAAAACACTAAAATCCTTCATGGTGATATCTGCAGTAACCTTGAGGAGACCAGCAACAAACTTTTGTAAAATGTATGTATGTATGGCTTCACACACCTCCCTCTCATTTTTATATCCTGATATCCCCCCTTTTCCTCTTGGGGCAGTATTTCGGAGCTAACTGAAATATTGCCGCCCAGTCTGTAGTTAAGACTAAAAGAATGCCACGGTCATCTGTGAATGCAGTCACTGCCAGGATGAGAGCTGGTGAGTCCTGCAAGCTGGGAAAACTCAGGATACTGGCCCTGATAGTGGAGGTGCCTTTCAAAGGAATGATTTCCGTGAGCCCTGCTACCTGCCCTCTGTGGCAAAGACTCCTAGGTATCCTAGCTCCTCCCTCACCACCTCAGGAGGGGTTTCTCAGGACTAACTGAGAGGCTGTCTCCCTGGCTTAAATCCTAATTTTGCCCCAAATAAAACTTAACTCTCAACTTTCAGGTTGTGCATTTTTTTTTTTTTTGTCTTTTTTTTTTTTGCCATTTCTTGGGCCGCTCCTGCAGGATATGGAGGTTCCCAGGCTAGGGGTCGAATCGGAGCTGGAGCCGCTGGCCTACGCCAGAGCCACAGCAACGCGGGATCCGAGCCGCGTCTGCAACCTACACCACAGCTCAGGGCAACGCCGGATCATTAACCCACTGAGCAAGGGCAGGGACCGAACCCGCAACCTCATGGTTCCTAGTCGGATTCGTTAACCACTGCGCCACGACGGGAACTCCAGGTTGTGCATTTTTTAAGTCGACACCTGCTATCACATTCACCACCTTGCTCGAGTCACTTTTCCCTGACCAGCCCCACCTCCCTGCTTGGTAGCTGGCATATCTGGCCTCCGAGCCCTGAGTAGTCTGCTACTCTGTTAGCTGCTTACCCTCAGGGAAGCGACAGATCTTGAAGTCCCCCCCTTTTTTTTCCTCCTCTGTGAAACGGGAACGTGACTATGCACCTTATATGTCTTCATGATGATCATGGGAGATGACAAGCGCATGCTGGTAAGCACGCAACAAATGCCCCCTCTCTTTCCCACATGCTCTCAATCCCAAGGTGTTTAGTCTGCACTGCATTCATGATAGTTTTGGCTTTGGCATTGTCTTGGGGAACTCAGGCGTACATTGGACCCGAATGATTCACAACCTCCTTGAGGTCAGGGGAGACCCTCTCCCAGCGCTCCACAAAACGAGCAGAGCATCGGCATCACCTGGGAACTGGTCAGGAGTGTGGCTGCCCAGGCCCCGCCCCCACCCTAGCGCATCACTGATTGGAGGCTGGGCGGCAAGCTGCACGGGAACACGCCCTCCAGATCATTCTGTTGCGTGATCCGGTTTGAGAACCCCTGCAGGAGTGCTCTGCAGAGCAGGGCTATGGAACCCAAGGTCCGGTGCCTGAGGCACAGTGAGGCCCACCGAAATATCAGATTTGGGAGCAGAAAAATGTTTACTGCATGAGCCAAGCAAGGAGGACCAGCAGCTTGTGCTAAAAAGGCTCCCTCGTGGGTTTCAGGGAAGAGTTTTTAAAAGACAAATTTTGGGTGAAGGATGCAGGGTGTGTTACTTTCTTCATATCACCAGGAATGTCAATCATCAGCCTTCTAGTTCTGGCCAGCGGGGTCCAGGGGCTTGTGTTCAGCCTGAAGTTATCACCCTCCACCCAGCTGGGGGCCCGAGTTGCAGGAGAAGAACTCAGAGATATCTGTTTCAGATTGTTCTGTATATCCGCTGAGGAGGAACCAGGATACTGCCCCATCACTGCACTATAGTTTCTTGACTGCCTTGCTTTTGTTTCTGCAATCCCTCGCTCCCGGGAATTAGTAACTGTTGGAATGGGTCCTTTTGGAACTCAGGGAAGGTCTAGGAAGTTAAGCCTTTTTCCTACAAACAAGAGACTGGGAGTTCCCATTGTGGCTCAGGGGGTTACGAACCCGACTAGTATCCATTAGGATGTAGATTTGATCCATGGCCTCCTTGCTCAGTGGGTTAAGGATCTGCGTTGCTGTGGCTATGGTGTAGGCTGGCAACTGCAGCTCCCATTTGACTCCTAGCCTGGGAACGTCCATATGCCTCAACTGTGGCCCCCCCAAAAAAAAAGAAAAAAAAAAAAAAAAAGAAACAGGGACCATGGAAAGGCTTTTGTACCCTGCCACCCTCAAGTCTGCTGGGTTTCAGTAGCACTGGATTTGTCATGCTGCATGGGCTTCAAAAGCCAATCCACTGTCTCTCTAACTTGCTGTCTTGGGCAGCAGCCCCATTCAGTCAGTAGGGGTAGGTACCTTGCAATGCTTCTTCCCTTTGCTCCCTGCAAGAGGCAAAAAGGAAGCTGCTTCTGTATGCTTTGCTGTGCCTGTCCTCTCCTTGACATGGCACAGCCGCCAGGAGCTTGGATGGCTGTTGACAGAAAGGTATGGGCTCCCGAGAGGCCCAGCTGCCTGCATACACTCCCGGGCCCTGCTGCCCTGTGCCCCGGATTTCCCAGGCTGCAGGCGGCGCTGGGCGGAGCGAGGGAACCCGGGCAGCATGTGCCGCCCCGTGTGGAGCTGAGGGGAAGATGCTCCCTACTCCTGGCAGCTTTCCTCAGGGAGCAGGGGCTCCCTGTGTGGCCGAGGAGGGCCAGCCTGGCATGAATGGAGACCTTGTATCGAGGACCTCACTGGAGCCGGGAGCCACAACACAGGGGCTTTTCACTAGCAACCTCGCAACAGAGGCGGCATTGAGCCTGACTGGTGGCTCGCGGGCGGACATGGTGTCTGGCGGACGCGTGGCATTGGTGGCACAACATTGCTGTCTCTCCTGCCCCTACCTTGCCGGGGTCGGGTGGGAGCTGCAGAGGTCTTCTCTCGGAGGGGAAGATGCAGAGAGCCATACTGTCATAGTGTAAGCCACCTTGAACCCCTCTCTGTTCAAGGCAACAGTAGGGGGGCTGGATGCGAGTGAAGGGGTGGGTGAGTGCAGGGAGTAGGCTGGTGTGCTGGACAGGAAGGGGTTAAAGACAGCTGCTTGGAGACACAGCTCCACTGGAGCCTGTGCGACAAGAAAAAGGCAGGAGGCCAGAAGCACTCTATCTGGGCAAGGGGCATGGAGTTCCAGCGTGCCCTGCAAGGAAGGGGTGCAGCCTGGCTGGGGGGCCGTGGGGAGGCTCCAAGTCAGGGACACATGACAAGGGCCCAGGGGTAATCAGGACGGGGGTGACAGTGGGGCTGGGAGCATGGTGGGTTTAGTGCCCTCCCCCCAACAAGGAGGTTAGTAGATCAGTTCGCCCTCGCTTCCTCACCTCTTTTTCTTGTCTCTTTTCCAGGGTGACCAACTCCTGGTTCACTCAGGACCAAAGGATTTGGGGGATGTGGGACTTTCAGTGCTAAAACTAGGACAGTGGTGAGCTTACTTCCATCTCTGATACCTTCCACCACGTCTGAAATTTGTTATCCTTTTCACCCACCTCTCCTTCCCCACAATTTGATAACCAGATGGGGAATGCACCGGAGGCAAAAGGGAGGAACTGGGGGAGGGAGGAACTGGGAGGGCCTCTGCGGCTTAGGGAGGGTCCCAGGCTAGGGGTCCAGTCAGAGCTGTAGCTGCCGGCCTACACCACAGCCACAGCCACGCCAGATCTGAACCACATCTGCGACCTACACCACAGCTCACGGCAACGCCGGATCCTTAACCCACTGAGCGAGGAGGCCAGGGATGGAACCCGTGTCCTCATGGATGCTGTCAGATTTGCTTCTGCTGAGCCATGTTGGGAACTCCCTGGATCCTCTTAAAGGAAGGATTGTTTTAGTTTTCTGTATCCACTGCTACCTGGAAGGGTCAATAAATGTCTGCTGATAAATGGATGAATAAGCAAATCGTGCCCCTCCAGGTGGGAGAATCTGGGAAGACTTCAACGGACAAAGGAGCCTACAAGTTTGACTTGGCCACTGCGAGGTGGAGGTGGAGCAAAGGGCGGCCACCTGGGACCGCGCTGGGTGACACCACGTAGAGCCACAGCCCGTTTCTCCGCCACGCCCTGTCTTCAGAGCAGCCCCGCTTCAGCTTCCATGTCTGCTCTGTCGGGGCTGGGTGGCAGTCACTGTCAAGCTGTGGTGACTCACTGATCCCTGGGGTTGAGCTTTTTCCTGAGCTCATTGACAGGCAGGCCCTGCGGGGCTGGGGAGCAGTCCTGGAGGCCTAGCACACCCAGTCCTCTCAAAATGACAGCTGCCTCAGGGCAGGTGGTTGGTGGGGGCCGGGGGTGGGGGAGGGGATCTGATTTCCAGGAAAAATACTGTTGTGTTTTCACCCTTTCATCAGAAACAAATAATCCCAACCAGGGCACCTTGGGGCATTGGTGGGTTCATGTTCAGCTGTCACTCTGGGGGTGTCCATCTCTGTCCTTCAGAGCCTCCCCTGGGGCCCCACCCAGACTCTCACAAGCTCACAGGCTCAGGGCAGGAGGCCCCCTGGATAAAAGCCTGGAGGCAGAGGGGACAAACTCAAGGTGAGCCCCAGGAGAGCAGAGGCTCTTGGCCCTGACAGGGCTCAGCTAACCAGAGCAGGCTGAGGCTGCCTGTGCCAGGACCCCACAGCACCCCCTCAACTCCGAGAACTGCTTCGTCTCTTCCTTTTCCCTTCCCTTCTCTCTCTTCCCCAGGGGGCAGTCCCCGCATCACATCTGGGCCCAGGAGAGGATGACATGGGTGGACCAATCTCCCTTCCCTGCCCCAGCTGCTTTGCTTTTCTTTGTGGTACTGAGAACCACCTGAAAGGGACCACCTGTCTTGAATGAGGGCGGAGACCAGTATATTCATTGCTAACTATGTCCCAGCACTTAGACCAGTGCCCAGTGCATCATAGTTAATGAGTGAGGCCAAATATTCATTTCCATGCCTCAGGCCCTGGTGACTGAACACAGGGCAGCGCCCAGGCTTTGTGTTGGGAAGGTTTCTGGACAAACAGCTGGGAACCTGGAACTGGGGAGAGCCCTCTTCGTTTCTGCAACTGCTTTTTTTTAAACCCTGGGGAGTCAGAGAAGCAGAAGGAGGTTTGGGGGGTATGGGGCCCTGGGCTCAAGCCCTAATGCTTGCCTTACCTTCTCAGGCAGAGACCTTGCTGCACCCTTGGCATAGAGTCCCGCTCCACCATAGCCCACATTCCTTTGGTCCGGAGCACTGAGTTCACTTCTTCTGTCCCCTAGCACCACTTTTTGGTGGCCAGGGTTCCTCTGCTGACACAGCGGCTGGCCCTGGGAATGACCAGGCTGGTCCTGTTCTCATGCTCTTATTTATGGCAGGGCAGGCTGAGTCCTAGACAGGTGAAATCATTTGTTCAAGATCACTTTGCCTGGAAAAAAAAAAAAAAAAAAAAGGAGTTCCCATCATGGCTCAGTGGAAGCGAATTTGACTAGTTTCCATGAGGTTGCAGGTTCAATCCCTGGCCTTGCTCAGTAGGTTAAGGATCCAGTGTTGCCGTGAGCTAGCTGTAGGTCACAGCCGCTACAGCTCCGATTCAACCTCTGGCCTGGGAACTTCTTTTTTTTTCTTCTTTTTTTGTCTTTTTGCCTTTTTTTGAGCCTCTCGCTCGGCATATGGAGGTTCCCAGGCTAGGGAGCTGTACGCCAGAGCCACAGCAACGCCGAGCCACATCTGCGACTCATACCACAGCTCATGGCAATGCCAGATCCTTAACCCACTGAGCAAGGCCAGGGATCAAACCCGAAACCTCATGCTTCTTAGTCGGATTCATTAACCACTATGCCACGACAGAAACTCCTAGCCTGGGATCTTCTACATGCCGTGAGTACGGCCCTAAAAACCAAAACAACAACAACAACAAAATATCACATTGCCTGTCCTTGACAGGGCTTAGAATTCATTTATTCATTCATTGGACACTATTTTTTGAGGCCCTACTAGGTGCCAGCACTTTCCAAGGCACTCAAGGTATATCACTGCACAAAACAATAGGACAATAACATCAAATGACAGAATTAACTAAAATAACTACCACTTGTTAATTTTTTTTTTTTTTTTTTTTGCTATGATCATGGCATGTGGAAGTTCAGGGGCTGGGGACTGAATTCATGCCACAGTAGCAATCTGAGCCACAGCAGTGACACCACCAGATCCTTAACCTGCTGCACCACCAGGGAACTCCATTAATCTTTTACATTGCAACAAGTATTGTGCCAAGTGCTTTATACATGCTATTTAATTTAATACTTACAATAAATCTACAAAGTAGGTCTTCCTTTTTCAGGTGAAAATTACTTAGCTAATAAGACCCTGATTCTATGCCCTGTGTTTCTGGCTATTGGGATCCATCTCAGCTTCCTAAATTAAAGGACCTCTGTCTTGCCTTACAGTTCGGGGCAATTTCTGCTCTATTCCTCTGCCTCTCAAACTTCCCCTTAGCTCCACTCTGGATCAAAAGAGCATCTGCTGTTTAAAGGTCAAAGTCTGTATCCACGTGTAAAGTCTAAAGTCAGGAGATGGCCCATTTGTTTCCTAGGATGAGGATGCAGGGGAGGAGAGATGATCCCACCCTGGATCATGACGTTAACAGAGGACGGTCTTTTCCTGTGGGTCTAGAATGGAATAGTCAGTTACTGCAATTACTGCCTTCATGGAGAAGGATAGATTGTACTAAAGAACCCCTATCTATAAGGAGCAAATAGCCTAGTACCTCACTGGGAACGTTTGTACATTGGTGAGGCAGAGACACATGATCAGTGTATTCATAGGACAGCTTCAGCTTTGCTTCCTAGGCACACAGCAAGACTACATTTCCCAGGCACCCTTGCAGCAGCTAGGTTTGGGGAGTCCCGACCAATGGGATGTGGGCAGAGGTGATAAGGCATTGTCCATGCACCATCCTCTTAGATCATATTTAAGGTGATAGCCTCGCAAGTTGGAAGTAGCCTAGAAGCGTCAAGTAGAACCCCTGACATTCTTTTTTTTTTTTTTTTTTGTCTTTTGGCTATTTCTTTGGGCCGCTCCCACGGCATATGGAGGTTCCCAGGCTAGGGGTCTAATTGGAGCTGTAGCCACCAGCCTATGCCAGAGACACAGCAACGCGGGATCCGAGCCGCGTCTGCAACCTACACCACAGCTCAGGGCAATGCCGGATCGTTAACCCACTGAGCAAGGGCAGGGACCGAACCCGCAACCTCATAGTTCCTGGTTGGATTCGTTAACCACTGCACCACGACGGGAACTCCCCTGACACTCATTTGGTTGTGAGTGGTATTTATGGTTTGGCATAGCCTGTCTATCTGGACCACGAGCAAAACTAGGCAACCAGGAGTTCCCGTCATGGCGCAGCGGTTAACGAATCCAACCAGGAACTATGAGGTTTCGGGTTCAATCCCTGCCCTTGCTCAGTGGGTTAAGGAGCCGGCGTTGCGGTGAGCTGTGGTGTAGGTCGCAGACGCAGCTCGGATCCCCACGTTGCTGTGGCTCTGGTGTAGACCGGTGGCTACAGCTCCGATTCAACCCCTAGCCTGGGAACCTTCATATGCCGCGGGAAGTGGCCCTAGAAAAGACAAAAAAACAAAAAAAAACCAAAAAAACTAGGCAACCAGCCCCCATCCTTAGGGACTTTCCGAAACTCACCTCTGAAATTACCATTCCAAAGGACACCTTTAGCTCTCTGTTAGGAAATTCCAAGCTCTGTGCTCCTTGTTTTTCACGGGAATAAAAAAAAACGACTATATTCTTATGATAAACGACAAGATCACAAAAGATATGTAAGAATGTAAAGGAATCCTAAATCCAAAAAGTTTGAGAAGCAAGGCAACAGAGGAGGCCAGTCAGAGGTTGTTGGAATTGCAAAAAGGCCAAGCAGAGGGTGGTGAGGAAGCCGGAGGGTGGCTTCACTGGCTGCTGCTGCTGGAGACTGGAGGGACAGGAACAGGAGGGCTTCCAGTGACTGAGCCCAGCTTCCTTCCGGGACCTCGCATCATAAAGGAGGACCATCCGGCAGAACTAGAGCACAGAGTCAGGGATACCAAGTGGGAACCAGAATCATGTCAGGGGCTGTAAGTAGGGGGTCCTGGGAGAAATACAACAGGGCATGGCTTTCTTGACATAAAATAAGCCTTTTTTTTTTTTTTTTGTCATTTCTTAGGCCACTCCCGCGGCATATGGAGATTCCCAGACTAGGGGTCTCATCGGAGGTGTAGCCACTGGCCTACACCAGAGCCACAGCAATGCGGGATTCGAGCCGCGTCTGCAACCTACACCACAGCTCACCGCAACGCCAGCTCCTTAACCCACTGAGCAAGGCCAGGGATCGAACCCGCAACCTCATGGTTCCTGGTTGGATTCGTTAACCACTGCACCACGACGGGAACTCCAAAAGAAGTCATTTTTGGCCAAAGCTATTTTGTGATCTAAGCCTGGCCACAGTGCTTGCCCATGAATATAGGTCTCAGTAATCCGTGGTCTTAAGGCAACTAAAGAATGCCGGAACAAACTGCTGTTATCAGGCAAGAGAAGAAACAATAGCGAAGATAATATATCAGTTGTCAAGACTCCCGGTTCTGTTTCAATGGTAAAGATTAGCCCGAAGAGCTTAGCCTCCAGATCCACTGGAACCTAAGGGATGATGATGTTAACCTTTTCTGACCCTTGTGACTTCAACCACTGAGGCTTGGACTCTGTAGACCTCTGTCCCACTTCTTTGCTGAATTCCCCTCTGCCCAAGCCCCTTCATGAGGATGCCTGGCCCCTTAGCTTAAAACGTGCCCAGTTGTGCTGTTTGGGAAAGATCCCCGATGTTTTCCTTACATGCTTCAAGTAAGAAAGCCATCCTTCTCTTGATCTTTGGCTTGGTTGTGTCTTTTGACACCCACCCAGAAGTGAACCCAGTTTTTTGGGTAACAAGGCTTCCTGATAGGAGCTGGAAACAATAATAAGGCACAGTACCTGCTGAAGACCCTTACCCAGAGCAGAGAGAAGGGCGGAGAAATGCCCTGGTTTCTAATTCTTTTTGGGGGGGGGGAATTAATGGCCTATTATTTATTTATTTTAATATAATGATTTTTATTTTTTCTATTATAGCTTGTTTACAGTGTTCTGTCAATTTTCCACTGTACAGCATGGTGACCCAGTTACACACACATGTACTGGTTTCTAATTCTTTCTCCTGTCCTGTTCTCCAGTTATACTGGACGACCAGGTCTGGAAGTTCTTAACAGACCTTGGAAAGCAGCTTGCTGGACTTAGTCCCCCCACAGTACAGAGCAGAGGCGATGGCTACATGTGGATCTGAGAGCCACGGGCACATGGCCTGGTTCAGAAAAGGAAGGAGAGAACATGGATGTTGGCTCAAGGGAGCCACAGGGATGAGAAAAGTCTGCTCGTGATGGGAAGTTCTTGTACTGGTGTGAAAGAAAGGAGCAGAGTAGAGCAAGACAGAGGCAAACCCACTCTGGGTGGAGGTAAGGGCAGCACGGGTTGATGGCTGACTCCAGGCAGAGGGCTGGCCTTAGAGATCGGGGGCCCTGGGTCTGGAATTTCCTTCTGAAGAGGGCTTAGTAGGGCCAGCTGATGGGAAGTAGAAATGAGATAGGCTGGGACCTGGGACCTTGGACTCTTTGCTGCAGTGCTCGTACCTGGACCAACATCTGGAGCATCTGAATACAAAAGAAACTCTAAGGGACTAAAAATCAGGCATGCACAGTTGGGGCAAATTTATGAACAAGACACAAAAAGGCCAAAACCCAAGGGCCACTTCTGAGATGCTGGGAGCAAATGCAGGGAACTGCGCATGAGCCCTGTACAAAGACGGCGCCACCAAGCGGGTGGGGTGGGCAGACCACCTAAGCCACCCCTCCCCTCTCCCACTGATCCACACCTTCCCTCCCCCCCCATTTAAGGAAACAGGTTACTTGTTTTCACTCCCTTGTGCTGCAGCCTAAGTCCCAGTAAAGCCTTGCTTGAATTTTTTATCTGAATTTCTTTCTTTCTTTTTTTTTTTTGGTCTTCTTTTAGGGCTGCACCCGCGACATATGGAGGTTCCCAGGCTAGGGGTCAAATTGGAGCTACAGCTGCCGGCCTATGCCAGAGCCACAGCAATGCGGGATCTGAGCCGCGTCTGTGAACTACAACACAGCTCGGGGCAACGCTGGATCCTTAACTCACTGAGCGAGGCCGGGGATGGAAGCTGTGTCTTCAAGGATGCTAGTCAGATTCGTTTATGCCGAGCCACGGTGGGAACTCCCGAATTTCTAATCTGGCCTCTTATCAACTTCTATTGATTAAGGAGTCCGAGAACCTGGGTTGGTAACAGAAACAGGGGACTTATTTAAAAACTGCATGCTATCCTTACTTAGGGTCGGTTTCTTTGGGGGAGACTGTTAAATTTGGGGTTACGGAAAGGTTGATATCACCTACTCCTAGGCTAATAATTTTAAAGTCTCTATACGCAGTCTCAATCCCTTTCCCATCTATCGGCTAAACATCTCTACCTGGATGATGAGCTGTCTGTACTCTTCCTTGTGGCCTGGTAACCAGGTCTCTCCTGAAAGGGACTTCTTTCCAGACTCCTTGCCTGGCTGCTAGACTAGACTCCGGCAGCAAAGGCTTTGTCACTAGCTTTTCAACGTCGTCTCCTTCGCCAACTTAAATAAAGAGGTAAACTGAGGCAAGCTCGAATTCTTAGGAAATTGAGTTCGTTCTGCTGGAGAATAGCAGAAGACCTGCGGCTAACAAGACGCCTGCTGCGACAAGCTACAGGCAGTCAGCGGCGGGGTTCTGGCGATTTTATTTATAGGCAGGAGGACAAAGAAGGGGCGGTCCAGCCACAGTCCAAGTAGCAAGTTCATTGGTTCGAGGGTGGGGAGAGATGCTTGGCGGATGTTCATTGGTCAGGAGTTAAGTCTCCCATAAATCAGGCTTTTTGGGAAAACCAGTCTCCCAGTGGCTAAGGTCCGTTCTTCTTCCCATGGCGCATGCGTGCGATTCTCCACTTCCTGTCCTCCGGTTCCGTTTTAGATAGAAATCCTTTCACACCTGCCCCTGGAAGGTAGCGGCATCTTTGCCGCCAGCTCTTAGCACAGTACTTGGTACAAGGTAGGTGCTTAATAAATATTTGATGAGTGAACGAATGGATGACTCTTCTAGGGAAATGTGGTTGTTGGGGTGCATCCCCATCTTCGAGGTTCACGCGGAACAGCCTTGCCCTCCCTCCGTCCCCAGGGTTCCGGGGAGCCAGGGGAGAGAACTGTGTTGCAACCTCACTTCCCTAGCGCATGCCCATTCACAGACAAGAGCCAGGAGCTGGAGGGTTAATTTGGCAGACACGTACTCTGGGGCCGTGAGCCCTCCTGAAAGTCACGGTCTCCCATCTTCTTATGGATGAAATCGAGACAGTAGTATCTGCCCTCTCCACCTCCCAAGGTTGTCGTGTAGGGGAGAGTTGATGTTACTGATAGAGAAGCACCAAAGCATAAATCAGAATTCAGAGGAACCCTAAACAGTCCCAGCTCTGAGCTCTGGGTGGCCACATGGAGGTCACCAGCCCTGTTCATCTCCAGAGAGGAAATGTTACTGGGAGAACTTCAAGGGAGAAAGCCCTTTGACACTGGAGCTGGCCAGTCTCCTTGGCGTCTGGAAGTGGCGGCGGAGGGAGCCTCTAGCAGATGTGAGGTGTGTTGGCCAGCCACCACTCCTATTGTGGGTTTGGCGCAGGGAGCAGCTGATACAGAGGGCTATGGTAGATCCAGGAATTTTTTTTTTTTTCTTGTTGGCTGTGCCTGCAGCTTGTGGATGTTCCCTGGCTGGGGATGGAACCCGCACAGCTGCAGCCTGAGCCACAGCAGTGACAACACCAGGTCCTTAATCAGTTGAGCCACCAGGGAACTCCCTAGACCCAGGAATTTTGATTCCCATATCAGCTCTGGTCCCAGAACAGGTTCTCCCTCTGCCAGTGAGAAATGAAAGAGCTAGATCCTGAGCAAAAAGAAGCCCAGAAATGCCTGTGTCCCTTCCCAGCAGAGACCTTTACCAAGCCCAGGGATATAGGGACTAAAGGCAAAGCTATGAGTTGAACTCATGGTTGAACAGGTGGTAGAATGGATGCCCTTATCCTAAGCAAGACCCTTCCTTGCTAGGGAGCAGTGATAGCTGAGGTTTGCTGGGGATGCAGGGAGTGGGTGGCAGCCCTGTTCCGTGGCTGCTGCCTGGCTCTTTTTCTCCTAGAGCTGCCGAAGCAGATCTGCCAGGCCCTCAGGAGAGCACTTCCTGGCTCCAGGCACTGGGGTTGACTCATGGCAGTGGGAGGCGGATGCCACGGGAAAGGGCCTGTCTCAGAGGAAAGCCTGAGGTTCCAGGGGAGAAATAATGTCACTTCCTCACTTCTCCAGCTGAAATGCTATGTGAACTTCCTTGGGAGCCTTCAGTGCCCACAGAAGCCAGAGAGGCCTCCACAGGCAGGGGATTGGAGGGAGGTGGTCTGCAGGAATGCAGGAGCTCCCCCCCCCCGCCCTAATCCTCAGGGCCTGGGTGGAGGAAGAGGCTGGTACAGGCTAGGACTGCGGTTTCACTACCAAAGCCCCTCTGAAGCCAGGAGGCCAGAGTATATAAATTATAGGTGAGGAGGCTGAGCCGGGGGGCCCCTGGGCCTCACGTCCCTCTAGGGTAGATAAGGACGGATCAAAGGAACTGCTTGTGGGCCCATCCCTCATTGAGCACAATTTCCAGAATCCACCACCCAGTGAGTGGCTGGAGTGACAAGACAGATAATATATGTACGTGGAGGGGATTTTGTGTTTCCTTTTGAAGTCCTTTGCACAAACATCTCCTGTGTGAATCAGCTCCGTGTACCTCAGCTGCTGGCCCCTTACCCTCCTGGCATCGGGTCTTACACCCCCCAGGTCACTCTGTAAGGCTGATTCTGCCTCCTCTGCTGGTTTATCCCTTGGAGTCCAGATTGGCTTGAAATAAACATCAGAGGAGCTTCTGTGAGCCTCACTAAGAACCCTGGGGGCCTGTGGCTGCCCATGCCAGGCTTGGGGTCAGCCAGCACTTTGTTGCAGCCTCTGATCCAGCCCGTAAGCCCTGGGGGCTCCCTGAGGTTCTGTGGAGGTCACACACCAATCACCAATCAAGCAACATAGCATCAGGCTTTCCTGCCCAGGTGACATCCTGCCGTCTCTGCAAACCTGTTCCCCCACACCAGGCTGCTAGCCCCTCTTCCCTTGCTGCTCCTTGCTTAGACTCTAAACATCCTTCTGCTCTCCAAGGCAATAGAGCCTTTCCCAGAGCCTTTCTCAGGCCTCCTGGGGATTCCCCTTCAGTGTGCAGACAGCAGCTTTCACCCAGCAAGCAGCCAGAGCTGCTCAGCCAACGACCTGTAAAAAGGCACTGTGATGGCTGCAGTTTCTTAAACCCTCCTGGTGCACCTTGCCTGCTTCATCCCACCACTGGTAAAGAAGAGAAGAGCTTGGTGTTCCCGTTATGGCTCAGTGGAAAGAGCCCAATGAGTATCTATGAGGATATGTGTTTGATCCCTGGCCCCGCTCAGTTGGTTAAGGATCCAGCATTGCTGCAGGCTGCCGTGTAGCACAGATGCAGCTTGAATCTGGCTTGCATCTGTCTGTGGCATAGGCTGGCAGCTGCAGCTGCGATTCGACCTCTAGTCCAGGAATGTCCATATGCCACAGGTGCCGCCCTAAGAAGAATTAAAAAGAGAAGAAATTGAAGAAGAAAGAAGAAAGACTAGTTGTAGGTTGCCCGCAAGTCCTTATGGGCTCTGGCTTTGCCCCTGGGGTATTTCCAAAACTCAGGTCGGGGGTCTTTGTCCACTCTCAAGATCCAGGCATCCATCCTTGCCCTCCATACCCCCAGCAATCTTTCTTCCCTCCAAACAAAAAGCCCTTTTGATCTTTATCACTCTCTTGGAATATACATGCCAAATGTCTTAGATAATAAAAATGAGACTATCAGCAAACGTTTAGCACTTACTGTGTTCTAGGTATTGTTCTAAGCACGTCATAGTTATTAACACATTTAACTTCTGTAGTTGGGTGGGGGCTGTCTGGTTGCTTTAACTATACAGTGACGTCCTCAAGGGCAGGGACTGGGGTGCCATGTCTTTGTATCCCCCCCCCATTCCTGGCCCGCCAGGAATGTTTGTTGATTGACTCGGTCTGCCCTTGGGTGGTCCCATCCCGCCCTGATTACTCACTTTCCCTTTCTCTTCAAAGGGCACTGAGATTTCCTGCCCTTTCCTCCTTCCTCAGGAGGAATGAGTGACGGGGAGTGACCTAGAGCAGATCTGGGGCCACCGGGACGCTCTTCCTCTGACTGCAGGTAGGACGCTTGGCCCGTCAGGGGAGGCACTGGCCAGGGCCGAGCAGAGGAAGGCATACGTGGGCTTTGTGAGCTCGAGGGAGAGAGACACCCTGTGTGTGTTCGTGGTGGTTTTCTCCAGGCGATGGAGTGTGAATAGTTGTGGCTTTCTTTGTATGCTTTCCTGCATTTCCTACTATGAGCAAGTGTTACTTTTACACTCCCCCCCCAAAAAAAAAAAAAAGAAAAGAAAAGAAAAGAAAGAAAAATCAAATGATTATTGAATACTTTGTTGGGTAGTGATTATTGAGGAAGTTTGGAAGGATGAGTACACGAGGCTCAGAGCTGGGCTGGCTTTCAGCAGGTGTCTGTACATCCCTATGGTCGGTGACCTGTGTTTGCCATGCGCACGCCTTGATAAATATTTTAGTATTTCCCCCGCCCAGAGGTTGTAATCTCTTTTTTGCAAGTGAGGAAGAATCTCATCTGGGCCAGTTCCCTTCCCCAAGCCAGCAGCCCCAGTCCGATGATGTATCAGTCCCTTTGCTTCTCCAAAGATGGCTGTGTGAGGTGCTCCTACTTCCCTCCTGGTTACCTGTTCCAGTCCTTCCGGGGGGCAGTCTCTGCCGCCGCCACGTTGATGTCCACACTCTAGAGCAGAGATGCTCAGGCCTGGGCGCGTAGTTAAAAAACACCAAGTTCTGAGTTGCGTCCTGCCCCCAGGGGCAGCGGAACCTGTGGGGGAGAGCCCACGATGGGGTGATTTCTAAGGCTCCCCAGATGCCTGTGATGGGCAGCCAGGGTCAAGGTCGTGGGGCCGTGGGGTCTTGGCAGAGAGGCCCCAGCGTTGACAAAGGGGCTGGTGTGGATTTGCTTGTCCTGCACTGGACACTATGGACGAGGAACACACAGCTGACTACACACAGAGGTGCCTGCCCTCTGGGGGCTCGTGGTTGATGGGAGAGCCAGGGCCTGTGCACAAAGGGACAGGCACGCTGAGAGGCATGGCCACCATGTCCAGCCTGCGCTGGTTCAGACATGGGTGTTGAACTGCTGAGGGGGGCGGTGACCCAGGTGTCAGGAGGGTAATCAGGCCAGTCTGTCTGGTAGGAGTTCCAGAGGCAGTTTTGGGGGACAGTCCCTCCCACTGGCGCAGTGGCTCTTGTCTTTTTTTTTTTTGTAATTTTTAATTTTATTTTTTAGATGAATGTTAGAAAAGACTTACTGAACACACGGCTAAGGGAAGCAGTGCACAGGGGAGCTCATCTCCTGGGGTAGTGGTTTGGGCTCTTTTTATTCTGGGAACTGACCTTTTAAAATTTTTATTTCTAATTAATTAATTAATTTTTATTTATTTATTATCATTCTATTTTATTTTTATTATGGGAACTGACTGATTTTTTTTTTTTTCTTGTCTTTTTGCCTTTTCTAGGGCCACTCCCATAGCATATGGAGGTTCCCAGGCTAGGGGTCTAATCGGAGCTGTAGCCACCGGCCTACGCCAGAGCCACAGCAACACGGGATCCGAGCTGTGTCTGTAACCTACACCACAGCTCATGGCAACGCCGGATCGTTAACCCACTGAACAAGGGCAGGGACCGAACCCGCAACCTCATGGTTCCTAGTCGGATTCGTTAACTACTGTGCCACGACGGGAACTCCCTTTTTTTTTTTAATGAAGGGAACTGACCTCTCTCTCTGTTCCCACCGTGCGAATAAGGGCTTGACACACGGTGGTTCTGTGGGCTGAGAGTCAAGGCCGCTCACTGGTCGGTCGGAGGTTGACACAAAATGGCTTGTGTATAAAACGGCTTCCACATTCGCCCCGATAGATGGGCAGTGCCAGATCTGTGGCATTTGGGTGAAGGTCTCATCTTCTGTAGCTGCTTCGTGCTGAGCCGGGGCGATGTGTTGGCCCTACTAGGATTGTCCATCCACCAAGGCTTCTGTGTGCCGGTCAGTTGGGATAAAAGCCGTTTTGGTAATTTGGAGCTTGGTCCAAAGGGCTCAGGAAAAGTGGAGTGTCTGTGAAATGGGTTGGAAACTTTGTCCAAGCATCATCTGAAGATGGAACTGTCAGCTTCTGGAAGAACCTAGATCAGTAAAAGAATTATTCTCACTAGGGCCCCGAGCAGGGGTAAGACCCAGGTTAAGCTCAGTAACAATTTTGATTCCGGTCCAGAGTCCGCTCGGGCTGCCCTGTCCAAAGGAAGGGACCTACTCAGGGTGGTCACATATATTTTTGTCCTCTGCAGAGGCTGCTCTGAGAATTGTGGTTGTTTTCTAAGGGTTTTCTCTGAGGCCCTTATCTGATGACCCAGCCTCTTTGTAACTCTGGCCCCGAGGGTGTGGCTGGCCGCTCTTCAGTCAGTGCCCTGGCGCTCCAGGACACCCCGGCAGGACTAGGCAGAGACAGATAAGAACCCTGCTTGTTAGCACAGCTGTTCCTGCAACACCCAGCGCTGTTTTCAAACCTGCGGAAACTTGGGTGCGGAAGTGTGGCTAAATCCACCCAACTTCAGGGGTGGGCCTGGTTCCAAATGAAAGGAAATTTAGTCAGTTTTCCCAGACGCAGGGACGAAAATAGAGTTGACAGGAACCCCAAAGGATCTGCTGGGGTAGCAGGCTCCCACCTACCAAAATCAACTGGCTCTTTGGTCTGGAGGCATCAAACAATAGACCTTTCAGCATCACCAGTTACCCCTGGAGTCTGGTCACATAGGTTCTTCAGAGACAAGTGCTCTCCAAGTAGGGGATTGTGTTCCTTCTGCGGGAAGCAGTCCCAGCGCAGGGACTGTGTGTTTTCTGAGCCTCTCTGGCCTGTAAGCTGGATTCTGGGGTTTATGAGGTTCAGATAAACCGACTGCATGGTCAGGGAGCTTGTACCGGAGGGGGAGAGGAATTGGATGGCAGAACTCACGTTTGGACACATTGGCCCCCAGGATGGTGTGTTCTGCCAGTTTCAACCTGGGGCCTTTCGAAGGAGTGCGTTCTGCCTCAGTGTCCCCAGCAGGACGATGCCGCGCCCGTGTTGACATCACCCACGTCCTTCCTCACACACTGGAGAGCATTCTTCTCTCTACTGCCCATTTATCTGCTGAGCCCTGGGCGGCCCTGGGAGGGGGCGTCTCCAGCTCACGGTGGCCTTTAGAGGACCCCTAAACAGCAGGTTTCCCAACGTCGGACACAGAGCTGACACTGCTGGGGAGCAGCAGAACTGAGCCTCAGATCTCCGGATTCCCACCCATCCTCCCCGACGGAGGGAGCTGTGGGCCCTGAGATGGCCGTGCCCAGAGATTCCAGAATCGCCAGAAGCGAAGATGCGCAGAGCAGGAGGCGCATGACCAGGGTTGGAAGGACGTCGCCATAGGTTTGCGAGGGCGCCGTGCTGCGCGTGGCCTAGCCGGCCAGAGGTGGCCCCGTAGACAACACTAACATCCTCGTTCCCCTGTGGAAGGTTCCTAAGAGCACTGGGCTGCTGGTTGTGTTGACAGGTCATGGAAAGGATGGAAGATGGCAGGCCTGAACTCATTCTCCTTAAAATTAGACATGCAGCATGCAAGGGGTGGGGATGAGTTGTCTGGCCCCTCTGGGCTTTAGTTTCCTCATCTGTAAAATGGGAACAGGGGAAGTACCCGCTTCACAGAGTGTGTGAGGTGTTGCTGAAATGATATTTGCAAACGTCATTTGCCCGGAGAGAGCACTGGGCACAGGAAAGTCACTAAAGCAGAGAAACTGCCTTCCTCTAAGGGTTCCTGGCTCTGTCCTTTTGAGACAAAGGTTTCCCCAGGGGAAGTGACTCGTCTCTGAGACCTGCAGTGAGTCAACCACTTGGTCCCCCCCACCCCCCCGCCCCGCAGGCCAGGCCATCTCCCTGTTGGCACCCTGAGTTTCTGCCCTCTGCTGACCAGCCTGGGGCCTGCCCCCCACCCTCCCCCCGTCTTGCTGCCCTCCCCTGCTGGAAACCCTGCCCACTGTCCTAAGCGGTGAGACCGGGGAGCCCTGGGCTGACAGTTTCCTCCTCTGACTTAGATAAGTTCCGAGATGCCTGTTGGCTTCAGGGGAAGGGCGGAGGGCCTGAGGGAGGCCCCCTGTCCCTGATATCTGGCAGACAATACAACTTCCAGGGAGATGGGTTAACCTCCACTCCTTGCGAGCTTGGGTGTGGAGCTGACCAAGCCTCCTTAACCCCTTCAGCACCCTGGGTGCTGTGTGTGGATAGGGAAGGTGGAAGAGTGCCCTTCCCTGGGCCTGGGCAGGCAGAACCCACTGAAGCTGGGCTGAAGCGGGGGGTGGGGGGGGAGTGTTTTTAGTAGGGATGGTTCAGTTGCTGTAGTTTTGTTGTTTTTTTTTTTTTTAAATGATTTTTATTTTTTTCCCATTGTACCTAGTTTACAGGGTTCTGTCAATTTTCTACTGCACAGCAAGGAGACCCAGTCACACATACATATATACATTCTTTTTTCTCACATTATCATGCTCCATTGTAAGTGACTAGATATAGTTCCCAGTGCTATACAGCAGGATCTCATTGCTTATCCATTCCAAAGGCAATAGTTTGCATCTATCAATCCCAAACTCCCAGTCCATCCCACTCCCTCCCCCTTGGCAACCACAAGTCTTTTCGCCATATCCACGGTTTTCTTTTCTGTGGAAAGGTTCGTTTGTGCCGTGTATTAGATTCCAGATATAAGTGATATCATATGGTATCTGTCTTTCTCTTTCTGACTTACTTCAGTTAGTATGAGAATCTCTAGTTGCATCCATGTTGCTGCAAATGGCATTATTTTGTTCTTTTTTATGGCTGAGTAGTATTCCATTGTGTATATGTACCACATCTTCTTAATTCATTCAGCTGTTGATGGCAATTGCTCTAGTTTTGTCCTGGGAAAAAAAATATGTCTTCGTGGCTGAGCTTTGGAGTCCAAAAGAACTGAGTTTGAGTCCAGGCTCTCTCATAGAGTACCTCAGTGAGTCTGGGAAACTTCTTCTCTGAGCCCTGGTCTTCTCATCAGTTAAATGGAGATTAACATGCTGTAGTTGTAAGGAATAAAAGATCTGATGGGGAAGCTAGCAGAGGGCCTGGCACAAGGAAACAAGCATGATGGTCATTCCTGTGCTGCTGTCTGGTCGGCGGCCTGTGACAGCAGTGGCTAGGAATCCTCTGTACCTCACCCTTTACTGGAAACTGCAGCTCAAATCCTGACGCTAAGTCAGATGGGTCATCTTGGCATGGAGAGAATAACACTTCATTCAGTAAATACCTATTTGTTGAAAGCTCATTATGTACCAGCGACTGTCCCCGCAGCTTGGGGGACAGCAGGGAACCAGACAGCCCCTGTCTTCAGCGTGTTCAAATGTTCAGGGCAGGGGGGTTGGCGGTGGGGTGGGAACAGATAACCCACCAGCAAAAGGTGAGAATATCTTCACACAGAGATGCATGCTTTGAGGAAAATAAAAATAGAATAAAGGGTTAGAGAGTGACGGGCTACACAGGTGCTATTTAATTAATTTATTTTTGTTAATCATTTAAATTTTTTTCCATTATAGTTGAGGTGCTATTTTAGATTAGGGCCTGGAGGCAAGGCCTTTCTAAGGAGGTGACCTTCGGGCAGCATTTGAATGGAGTGAAGAAGCGAATGATGAGAACTTGGGATGGGAGAGTTTTGCAGCCGTTGAGAACAGCAGGTGTGGAGACCCCAAGGTGGCGACCCGGCTAGGCAGGTTCTAGAAAGAGCGTGAAGACCAGTGCCGATGGGGTGAAGCGGGGAGGGTGTGTAGGAGCTGTGGCCACACTTGACCCTGACCTGTGACCTCTGTCCCTCTGTAGGTGGCCTGTTACCTGTGAGCGTGAATGTGTGAGTGTGTGTGTGTGTGTGTGTGTGTGTGTGTGTATTGTGTGGAGGGGGGCATCAGCGAATAGCCAGAAGCTGACTGGAGGGGAGTGGATATTTTTTTTAATTAGGGAGATGGCAGGCAGCTGTCACTGGTTTCCTTTTATTTATTTATTTTCTCCCTGGTTTCTGACGACACTCTGTGGTGCTATTTGCTGACGCCAGAGGCAATCTTGAGTTCTGAAAACACAGCAGGGCCCAGCTGCTCCCCTTGGGCTGCCCCCGTGTAGGATCAGCTGCCCAGGGTGATGCCGTCTACCTGGTATCGCTCCAAGCCCAGCGTGCCAGCCTAGAGCCCTCGTGAGGACCCTAATCTGGGGAGAAGAGAGTCACCTCTGTCCCCAAGTCAAACCCGTGGCTTGACTACACTGGTGTTTTCTTTTGTTCGTTCAATTCTCACTCGCATCATTTCCTGGGATCTGGCACCGCGGGGCATACACACCCAGCTGGTGGTCCTGGGGCTGGTTTGCTGGCTGAGAGCTGTTCTGAGGAGATTTTACCTATTTCAAGTTATCACGCTGCTAGAAAGAAAGATGAACAATGCATAGTCCCTGCCCTCGGGGGGCATGCCTGGGTGAGGAGGAGTATTGACAACTGGATAAACCAAGTACCTTGACAAAAGGTGCATCACAAAATCAGCTGCTGGAGTTGCCGTCGTGGCTCAGTGGTTAACAAATCAGGAATTCGGGTTCGTTAACCACTGTGGTTAACCGTATTTCAGTTAAGGATCCGGAAACAAAACAAAACAAAACATCAACTGCTGCTAGTATTTTATCTTCCTGAGCTAAACCTTCGTGTGGCCTGGTGCCTCTGCCCAGTTTTCACAGTCTGGACTGTCTTTCTTTTTCTTTTTTATCTTTTTAGGTCCATACCCATGGCACATGGAGGTTCCCAGGCTAGGGGTCTAATTGGAGCTACAGCTGCTGCCTACACCACAGCTACAGCAATGCGGAATCCAAGCTGCGTCTGGGACCTGCACCACAGCTCATGGCAACGCCGGATCCTTAACCCACTGAGCGAGGCCAGGGATTGAACCTGCATCCTCATGATTACTAGTTGGGTTTGTTACTGCTGAGCCACAACGGGAACGCCTGGACTGTCTGTCTTTCATTACGTCTGAGTCTCCCCAAGGTTTTGACCTCCGAATAATTGGCACTTGGGCTGGCTTGCCCACCTTTGCTCTCCAAGAACCCCTTCTTGCCAATCAGGGGGTTTACATTCAGACCTGCCAGTCCCACTGCCCACCTCCCATTGCCAAGTAGGAAACTTGGGGTTACAACGTATGGCTCCCTGAATGTCTTGGTGGAATTTCTTGTCTGCTCTTCCCTGATGTGAATGTCTCTCCAACTCGAAATCTGCTCCAGGGTCTCTGTCGAGCCGCACCTGTCTTGGGGGACTGTCATGGCCACCAATGGCCACCATTTTCCGGGCTCGACCCTGTGTTTCCCAGGCCCCAGCCTTCCATCTCCGCTCCCCCTTTCTGGCTCTGGTGCAGTAGGGTGACTTCGTGCCCTCTGAGTTGCCCACTGGGGCAGGAAAGCACAGAACAGGGCCACACGGTTCTGGAAAGTCTTGGGGTTCCGTGGTGGGTGGCGAGAGACCCAGGCCAGGCAGGGATCCGTCTCTGCGTTTCTGGGATGGGACAGGAAGGGGATGGGCCGTGACCAGAAATAGACCTGGACGCGTCCCCGAGCACCCACGGAAAGTGGGCTGGCATGGAGCAGGGTGGGACGTTGTTTTGCTGATCTCTTCAAGCGTCTGTTTTCCTCTGCCTCCCCCGGGGGAAGGGCCGCCCCAGCAGCCTTTTTGTCATTTAAGGTTTATCAGTTCCTGCTGTGGGCTGCTCCCATCACTGCCTGTTTTCTCAGCCTGATCCCCGGGGTGCAGGGCAGGGAAGGGCAGGACTGTCCCCTAAGAGTCGGGACCCGTCGGAAAGCCCGTTCTGGTGGAGGGTGTGTGCCGAGGGTGGCCCCAGATTTTCTTCTTGAGCTGGACAGTGACTCACCAGAACGTGATCGCAGGAGCACGCCTGGGACTGATGGCCTGGCTTCTGGCTCTGGGGCGCTTGGAGGGCTCACCCTGGTGACTCGCAGGGACCCCACCCTGTGAGGCAGTGTTGGGCTGTGGAACCTGCAGAAGGGTGGTGGGTCCAAGGGAGACAGGGACACAGTGGCTGGGGGAGAATGGCAAGTCCCGAGCCACAGGGCGCCCAGGGAAGGTGCTGGCAAAGCACTGGGAGGTGACTTGGTGAGGTGCAGCCCGCTGGCCCTGCGTGCTGGAGGGAGGTCGAGAGGATGGGAGGCTTTGGGTCACAAAGGCGCCACATCCACTCCGTCCAGCCCTCACCGCACACGTGAGGAAGCTGAGGCCCAGCCAGCAAGTGTGTTGCCACAGAGGGGCTGAGGGACCTGCTAGAGCTAATAAGCTGCTGGTCAGGGCTCTTTGCACCCATCTTGAGCTGGTTTGAGAGGTGGGGTTTCCGGTGGGGGACACTGAGGTCACGGCGGGCGACAGCGATCGGGGAGTCCTGGCAGATTGAATGGCCCACCCTTGGAAAGTTCCCATTTCTCTCTCCTCCTCTGGGCTCACCCATCTTTTCCTCCACTGTCGCGTCTCTCTTCTCCCTGCTCCCTCCTGGTCTGGTTGGGCGGGGATGCTGGCATAAGCCCGCCTCTTTCCTCCTGATCCATTTTGGTTCCCAATCAGTTTTGTCTGGTCATCGCCAAGCGTGGTTTGAAGGAGCAGAGTAAAGAGCAAGTGCACCAGGGGACGAGGCTCGAGTGCTTCTCCTCTCGAAGGGTGTGCTCCCCACAGATACGTGGAAGAGCCAGCACGTGCTGCGGGTGGGCTGAGCCCTGAGTTCCAGACGAGGAGGTGGGGACCCTGCGCTCAGCTCACTGTGTAGAGGTGGAGACCGATAACTATACGAATATTAAAGAATGATAACTATACGAATATTAAAGAAGGGGGGTTCCGTGTGGAGGGGGACTTGGCTCAGCGCCTCTCCCTCCCTCCCTCCCTCCTTCCTTCCACCCACCCACCCTGCTTTCTTCCCTCTCTCCTTGCCTCCTTCCCATCCGTCCTCAGTCTCGGATGTGCCTGTTGGCTGAGCCTTAATTTCCAGCTTCTTGCCCCCTGCTTCCCCCTGGATGTCTCACAGATGTCCCCACTCCACATGTCCCACACAGGTCCTTCTTTTCTTTCCCATACCTGTCTGTCTGCTTTCCCATCTCAGGGGAACATGTTGCTCTGGGGCCCCAGCCAGAAACCTCTGTGTTTTTCGACCTCCTCCCTCTCCCGCGCATTCACGCATCCAGTAAAGGATGTGTGAGGACACCTCCCAGCGCTTCCCAGTCTGGCCATCACGTCTCTCCATCCTCACGGCCCTGATTAACGTGGCCTCCCACTGTCTCTCTCCCCAACCACTGCAGGGGTCTCCTGCCCTGTGCTCCTGGCATCATCCTTTAAAGTGCAGCCCTTGGAGTTCCCATTGTGGCTTAGTGGTAACAAACCCAACTGGTATCCATGAGGATGTGGGTTCGATCCCCGGCCTCGATCAGTGGTTTAGGGATCTGGCATTGCCACAGGCTGCAGTGTAGGTCGCAGACGTGGCTCTGATCCGGCGTTGCTGTGGCTGTGGTGTAGGTCAGCTGCTATAGCTCCATTGCCACCTCTAGCCTGGGAACTTCCGTATGCTGCAAGTGTGGCCCTAAAAAGCAAAAGTAAATAAATTAATTAATTAAAAAAAATAAAAAAAGTAAAAATAAAGTGCGGCCCAGCCAGGGTTGTTTCTAAAATACAAATCAGATTATTTACTTGACAGCCTGTACATTAGAATCATTACGTACCAGGCACCATTTTAAGTGCTTTATAAATATTAACTCATTTAATCCTCCTACCAGTCTTATGAGGTGTGTATGGTTATAATCATCTCATTGACTTGAGGATGCCATTCATTGTAAGCTGCGGCTTATTTGTTGTTGTTGTTGTTGTTGTTGTTGTTGCTATTTCTTGGGCTGCTCCCGCGGCATATGGAAGTTCCCAGGCTAGGGGTCTAATCGGAGCTGGAGCCACCGGCCTACGCCAGAGCCACAGCAACGCGGGATCCGAGCCGCTTCTGTAACCTACACCACAGCTCACGGCAACGCCGGATCGTTAACCCACTGAGCAAGGGGCAGGGACCGAACCCGCAACCTCATGGTTCCTAGTCGGATTCGTTAACCACTGCGCCCCGACGGGAACTCCAACTGCGTCTTATTTTTAATAAGAAAGAAAAATTATGACACAATTATTCTTATCACATAGAGTTTTTCTTTTATGTTTAATGAAAGAGCGCTTTTAGACTTGTGTAGACATGGATTTTCAAAATCATATATCTATCTTGTGCCTCCTTAAGAAGAGTTTATAAGTGAAATAAATTAATCTAGATAGTTTAAAAATTTCCTCATCTTCAGAGTTCCACCCTTCCGCATTGTTTTAAACTCAGAGTCATAAATATGTTTTTTTTTCTCCCATAATTTCTCTGCGCCATTAAGATAATACAGAATTTCTTGAAAGTGTGGGTTTTCTTCCTGATGACTGACATTGACTGATGCATGCAGAGCCGAAGACACCTGTGTCATCCTGGCTGCCTGAGCAGTGATTCTAAGATGATTTTAGATGTTTTAAAAGGTAAAAAAAAAAGATGGCCTCATGTCATCGTTGATGACGTATATTATCCCATTTGACAAATGAGAACCCGGAGGCCCAGAGAGGTTAAACATCTTTCCCAAGGCCACTACCTAGTTTAATGGCAGGTCAGTCAGCGTCTGGGGCCTGTGCTTTGCTAAAAAGGCTTTGCTGGAACCCCATTTCCTAGAGCAGATGAAATTCGAGCTCTCTCTCCCCACAACACTCAAGTTTTCTGTGGCCCAGGCCTGCTTCTTTTCTGGCCTCCTCAGCCCTCAAGTAGCTTGGGCTTCTGCTGCTCTGGCCTCTCCCAGCGGGGCCTGGCAGACCTGGGCTCGCACTCCTGTGCCTGCCACCCTAGAAGAGAACAAGAGGCCACGCAGGTTAAGGCTTTGTGCCAGTGCTACCTCCTCTGGGATACCCCGCCGTGCCCCGTGTTGGTGGCCTCAGGGTTCACTTGGTACCAGCCCAACTGGCGGCCTGCTGTGTGTGCAGTGGCTCCTCTGAAAGCCTGGGTGGGGGAGGGGTGCCTTGGGGTGGGGCCCCCGCTTTCTCCTCAGGGCTAGTGTCCCGTCTGCAGGCTCTGCCTTCCTTGCTCCTGGACTGACAGGAAATCTGACGGTTTGAGAAGCATTTGGGAGATCTGGAATGTTCTCTAGTTGCCGCTTGATTTTTGACCAGCTGGGGACTCTCTGTTCACATAAATAATATCCTGTGCATGGGGGTGTGTTCCTAGCATCATCCTGAGCTGTTGGAAAGCACCTGATTTGGCATGTTCCAACTTGGAACACCTCCTTCCAAACCCCTCTAACAACTTACGGAACACAATGATTTAGGCGTCGCCAGCTGGAGAACTCAAAGGGTGCACGTGTGTGTATGTGTGTGCATGCATGTGTGTGTGTGCACATGTGTCACGCATGTGTGTGTGTGTGCATGTGCCTGCATGCATAGGGCAGGGCAGAAACATTGATACACAGACCTTCTTTTCTGCTAAAATCTCATTTCCTGTGGCCCGTGGATTCCATGGAGGCTCCAGGACCCGAGTCCCAGTTCCCGCCCCGGGGGCTGTGAGCCAGCTGCCCCAGCAGGAGACACTCAGGCCAGCTTGGGACTCCAGCCGTCCTCCTCCACTGAGAGGATGGCAAAAACCAGTGTGGGAGAGGAGGAGGAGGAATGTTCCAGGCCTGCTCAGTTATTAAAGACCTCTCAAGATAATGAAGCACAGGGAGGAACAAAGAGAGAGAAAAGCAACAAAATTAAAAAATACCACCCTCCCCACTTTGCCCAGGCAGAGGCATTTGGCAGATATTCAGCTGTTTGGAGGAGGGGATTTCTAGCCGCATCAGGCCGGAGGGTCTCTGGGTGTCCTTGAGAACACAAGGAAGGCCACCTGGGCCTGAGTCTGTGGTCCACTGAGCTGAGGGGCTGTGTTTCTTTCTTTCTTTCTATTTTATTTTATTTTATTTTATTTTATTTATTTTATTTTATTTTATTTTATTTATTTTATTTTATTTTATTTATTTTATTTTATTTTATTTTATTTTATTTATTTTATTTTATTTTATTTTATTTATTTTATTTTATTTTATTTATTTTATTTTATTTTATTTTATTTTATTTTATTTTATTTTATTGTTGACTTTTTGCTATTTCTTGGGCCGCTCCCGTGGCATATGGAGGTTCCTGGGCTAGGGGTCGAATCAGAGCTGTAGCCACCGGCCTACATCAGAGCCACAGCAACGCAGGATCTGAGCCTTGTCTGCAGCCTACACCACAGCTCATGGCAACGCCGGACCATTAACCCACTGAGCAAGGGCAGGGACCGAACCCACAACCTCATGGTTCCTAGTGGGATTCGTTAACCACTGCGCCACGACGGGAACTCCGGGTCTGTGTTTCTAATAAGGAGCATTCCGGATCTGTGGGTGATCGTTTTCCCTGAGGTCACCCTTAAGATCAGGGACTCATCCTCCACATTCCATTGAGCTCTTAATGTCCCGCAGTGGATAGACTATCTATGATTTTTAAGTTTCATTTTTATTTTATATTGGAGTATATATATATTTCTCTTTTTCGGCCTTACCCACAGCATATGGAAGTTCCCAGGCCAGGGATCAAATTCGAGCTGCAGCTGCAGCCTATGCCACAGCTTGTGGCAACGCTGGATCCTTAACCCACTGCGCCTGGCCAGGGATTGAATCTGCACTACTGCAGAGACAACACTGGATTCTCAACCCGCTGCGCCACAGTGGCAACTCCTGCATTGGAATATAGTTGATTTACAATGTGCTGTTAGTTTCAGGTGTCTAGCGAAGTAATTCAGTTGTATGTATGCATGTAGTCATTCTTTTTCAGATTCTTTCCCCATTTGGACGATCTGTGATTTTGTCCTAAACTTTTAGTACCAATATGTGTAACTGCCTGGAACTGTCTCTTCAGAGTATCAATGACTCCAATGTATTTTCTTTCCTGTTCTTAGCTCTTTCGGGGCTTCTTACTGCTCTGGAATTTGGAGGACAAGCTAGCTGTGTTGTTGATCATAGCTATTCTTGTTTGAACACATGAAATAAGAAAGAAAGGAAGGAAGAAAGAATGGAAGGGAGGAAGAAAGAATGGAAATTAAATCAATAAATTATATATAATTTATATATATATATATCTCCACATTTAAAACACAGAGATGAGCCTCTTAATCACATACCTAAATTTATTTATTGATTTAATTTCCTTCCTTCCTTCATCCCTATGTGTATGGTGTATGGAGGTTGCTGGGCCAGGGATTGAACCTGAGCCATAGCAGTGACAACACTGGGTCCTTAACTGCCAGGCCTAAATGTGGCTGTTTTACACTTGGGTCAAACTGCTTCCCTTCATCTTGGGGAGAGGGTTTTAGCTTAAGTAGCATCGGAGAATTTATTTCGGCATTCAGTTTTTTAGAAGAGCTAAGTTATGCTGAGCTGTGAATCACTGGCAAGCACAAAACCAGAAGCGTTTTCTGTGGCTGGCACACCTGCACATAGGAAGGCACACCTGCAAACACGGCTCCCAGACATCAGCCTTGCTCAGGCCTCCCTCCCCTGAATGGCCATTGCCTCTTCCCACTGCCCTGACATGTGGCAAAGGGACAGACCCGCTGACACCCCACACCCTGCCCCCGCCTCTTGCTAAAGTGATTCTAGATGAAAGAGTGCCCCAGGAATGGGGCCCATGTGCTGGAGGAACAGTAAAGGCTGGCTCTTAGTGTTTTCTTGGGATGTCCTGGGGTTTGAGGCTGATGGCAGCTACTTCTGGAAGGGGGAGACTTTTTGTTTTGTTTTGTTTTGTTTGCTTTCTAGGGCTGCACCTGTGGCTTATGGAGATTCCCAGGCTAGGGGTCTAATCAGAGCTACAGCTGCCAGCCTGTGCCATAGGCATAGCAACATCAGATCTGAACCACATCTTCGACCTACACCACAGCTCATGGCAACGCCAGATCCTCAACCCACTGAGTAAGGCCAGGGATTGAACTCGCAACCTCATGGTTCCCAGTCAGGTCTGTTTCCACTGTGCCACGACGGGAACTCCTGGAAGGGGGAGATTTGAGGACCTTAATGTTTTTCTGCCCAAGGACTGTCATTGACCCTTTCCATGTAGAAAGCTTAGGGTGACTTTGGGGTAGCATCTTTCTCTCCTATAATTTAGGAGCTTATGAGAGTGGGATTCAGTGCGATCACAGCTTTTGACCAGAATATGGAAATAAACTTCCTATTTCAAGGTCCTGACTAATTTGACTTTGAATTAACCAGAAGAGGGGATAGTGATGGTCAAGGAACCCGTGGGAAGTGGGGCTCCCCCAGCCAAAGTGGATGACGGTACGACGACCCCCAGGGCATGGGGTTTGGAGGTGCTGGAGGTTAAGCCAATGAGGGGGGGGAGCGGGGAGGCAGGGAGGTGCAAGGAGGGGCTGCGGCCATGGTCTCAGGTTCAGAAGCAGCTGCTGGAGGAAGATGAGCGTGTGGAGCTGGGCGGCCGAGCTGCTGTGGCTCTGGAAGCCCAGCTCTGAAGTAACACTCGCTCAGGGGTCCACTCCACATAGGCATTAGAGGGGGCTCCTGGGAAGGGCACATTCAACCTCGGGGCACAGGGACAGACCCTGGCGGCAAAACACCTTGCTCCTGTCTGAACTCAGAAGGCTGGAGAACCATTTGGGATGGGTGCCAGAAGGTGGAATGGGACCCAGGGCTGGGGGCCAATGGGAGAGGCCTAAGGACCGGAAGAATTGGGAAGAAGCCTGGAAGCAAGGGATGGGTGCTTTAACCTTGAGCTGCCTTTAGCCCACCACGAGGCCTGCCAGAGCCGGGCCTCCCGCTAGTCCTGGGGCATCAGGCCCATGACAGCTGTGTATTACTGAGCTGGGAGGAAGCCTGGGGACTGCTTCATTTGAGAGTTGGGAAAACTGGAGTTCCTGTCATGGTGCAGTGGAAACGAATCTGACCTTGCCTTGCTTGATCCCTGGCCTTGCTCAGTGGGTTAAGGATCTGGTGTTGCTGTGAGCTGTAGTGTAGGTCGCAGATACGGCTCAGATCTGGCGTTGCTGTGGCTGTGATATGGGCCGGTGGCAACAGCTCCGATTAGACCCTAGCCTAAGAACCTCCGTATGCTGTGGGTGTGGTCCTAAAAAGACACCCCCCCCAAAAAAAAAAGAGTTGGGAAAATTGAGACTCAGGAAGAAATGAACATGTCAAGCTCACATAGTTGAGGATCCAGGGTTGCTGATCCCTGGGCTACTGCTCTTTCCACCAAATCGTTTTGTCTCAACAGGACCAGCCTACGGCAGCATTTCCTCATTAGCAGGCCATGATCTGCTCTGTGCCAGGAGTCAGGTACTCCAGGCAAGGGCAAGGCCTTTGTCTCTGGAAACCTGCCATTTGAATGAACATGTGGCCACCTGGCAGGAAGGGGTGGCAGGTCACTACTCTTTCCCAGAACAGAGAACTTCTGAAAGTTCAGTGTTTTAAGTTAAAGGAATGAATGTTTAAGGGTGAAATTTCAGGCTTAGGCCAATATGTGAGGGTGTTCTTTCTCCAGTGCCTGCAGGAAACTGCCCAGTCCTGGCCTTCCGTACTGATGCTGGTATAGGCGCTGATGCTGTTGTAGTGTAGCCCATCCATTCAGCCCTCATGCCTGATGTGGCCACATCTGCCTGGGCTGGGAACCAGATCAGGCTCAGTTGTATCTTAGATGGCAGAGAATGGAACACAGAGTAGATAGGAGGTGACGTGCCAGAGGCCTGGAAGTCCTGAGCCTCGGATGAACCTGCTGACGGCGATTTCTTTGCCATGGGCCCTGCGGGTTGCTCGGCACATCCACTCACAGGAGACCAGACAGATCCTCACTCCCCCAGAGCCGCCCTTATCACCCAGAGCAACACCAGAGCCGCTGAGAGCAGGTACCTGGAACCGCGGCCCCAGGTCACATTCTTTTCATAAGTGGAATAACGCAATTTCAACTTCCTTGTTAATTGACTGTCCTTCCCCCCTCCACCTCCGCCCCCGCCCCTTTGTAGGGCCCTGTTTATGGTTCTGATGAGGCGGGGCTCGCAGCGGGCTGACATGATGATGAAGGGCAAAGCCCCAGATCCCTCGCGAGCTCCCATGTGGGGGCTGCTGCCAGAGCTGCCTTGTATCCAGAACTCTGCTGTTTAGAGAAGCTGCAAGTGGACTTACGGGCTTCCCCGTTCCTGGTACAACTTGGGGAGTGATGTCAAAGGGTATTGGGAAGGAGCCCTGGAATTCCACGGCCCCTTTCCCCCAGCCTCCCTCTCTGGACTTACTCAAGCCAGGTGATGTGCTCTCTCGTGGAAGGAGATGCATGGGCCCCCCTAGAAGGGGGAACCATGGCCCCTGTATTCCACAGCCAAGCCCTGGGAGAGCCCAGAGTGTCTACTTGAATTAGGGGATGAAGATGATAACTTCAGCTACCTCTGCAGGCCGGCACTGGGGGTGGATGGGCCCCTCTGGATGAGCATGAGGGTCTGAGTCAGCACTGGCGTTGGCAGGAAACAGCTCCGACTCCAGGTCACCTCTCTGGCCCTGAAGGTGCAGGAAGTTGGATGGATGGATGGATGCTAAGAGTGGAAGATGAGGGGAAGATGGTGGCAAAAGAGCCTGGCTGCTGGCGAGGAACGCCAGCTCTGCCTGTGTGCCATCCTGTTTGACCTTCTCCTTTCAGGATCCAGTGATGGTCCTATCCTTCCCCCCTTCATTTATGAGGGTGACAGGTATCCTGTTAGCAGCCCCAGGGTATAGCCCCGTCTCTCCTGGTTCCTCTCTAACCTGCCCACACTTTTGTAAATAGATCCTTTATTCTGTTCCGTTCTGTTCTAGTGTAGTCTAGTGTAGTCTATTCTATTCTGTTGTGTTCTACTCTGTTCTACTCTAGTCTACTCTGTTCTATTCTGTTCTGCTCTGTTCTGTTCTGTTCTACTGTGTTCTATTCTATTTTGTTCTGTTCTATGCCAAGCCTATGGCCTGTGGAAGTTCCCAGGCCAAGGATTGAACCTGTGCCACAGCAGGTACCCAAGTCACTGCAGTAACGCTGGGTCCTTCTTAGTTCGCTGTGGCACGAGAGAACTCCCAGATCCTTTACGTAAAGACTCTCCTGCGGTTAGCCTAGGGCACAGTGGGTTCTTTGTTTCCTGCTGGGACACCGACGGATACAAATACAAGACTGAGATAGAGAATAATCAGTGGAGCGGAACTGAACCTGAGGCAGAGGGGTGGATGCTGTTGGAGTTTGGGGGAGTAAGCGTTCATGTGGCCTGGGGCTGGCAGGGAGGACTTCTTATAGGTCATAGGATCTGGGACCTTGAAGGGTGGTGGGAACTGAGGCGACTGTGAGGCTCTGGAAAGCTCGATCATGCCTGGTATTCTGCACTAGCTGCCAGCCATCCCAGCCTGGGGCCCTAGGGTGAAGGCTGCACCTGTGCTGGGACCTTTCTCTCCAGAGAGCCCCTGTGCTCTTTGCAACCTTCACACAGCTCTTTCTACCTGTCTGGAAGCACAGGTACAAGCATTCTTTTTTTTGTCTTGTCTTTTTAGGGCCGTACTTGTGGCATATGAAGGTTCCCAGGCTTGGGGTCTAATCAGAGCTGTAGCTGCGACCTACACCACAGCTCACGGCAACACCGGATCCTTAACCTATTGAGTGAGGCCAGGGATCGAACCTGCAACCTCATGGTTCCTAGTCGGATTTGTTAACCACTGAGCCACGACGGGAACTCCCGGTACGAGCATTCTTCACATCAGCTCCCAAGTAGATTCTGGGTCAAGCTTCCTTGCATGCTCCTCCCTCTCCTCCCAGCGCCTAAAACTATGCTTTACATAGAGCTAAGTCTAAATAAATATTTATCGACTGAACAAATGAGTGCCTGAATGAATGAATTGAATTCTGTCAGTGTTCGAACATCCAATGCGCTCAGCACTGTGAGAGGGCCTGGGGCTGAAGGGGGGAACCTGCCTGGTTAAGGAGCCCCGGGTGGAGCAGGCCACCACACAAGGACCAGGCCCAGGTCTGCCGAAAGGCACTGAGGGTCCAGAGGAAAGAGCGACGACCTCAGAATGGAGCTGGGAGGGGCAGAGAAAGCCCTTCAGAGGAGAAGGCATTTGAATTGAGTCGCGTTTTGCCTGAAGGGAGAAGGATGGAGGAGGATTCCAGGCCGAGGTACCGCTTGAAAAACATGCCTAACGAGTGCGTGGTTTGTTTAGGGAAAGACGAGGGTGGACTTGCCGAAGAGTAGGGGGCTCTCGGAGAGTGGGGAGAGCAGACATCGAAAGGCGGTTGGCCCTGAGTTAGGCAGGATTTGAAGGCTGTGGGGAAACCAGGAATGATTTTGGAGTAACGGAGTAACACGATCAGACCTGGGTTTTGGAAAAGCATCCCTGATGGTAGGTGTGGGGGGACTTGGAGGTTCGGGGCCCTTTGAGATGTACTGTTGTAATCCAGGCGACAGATGACGAAAACCTGAGAGAGGGTCGTGGCTGGGGGGACAGCGAGAGAGGACAGAGGTGAGAGACATACTGAAAGTAGAATTGGTAACATCTCACGACCTCTCATGCAGCGTGAGCAGGGGTGAAGTCCAAGGCGGTGGATGTCTGGTGCCAACGGATGTGACCTCTCAGGGAGCCCAGGGGAAGGAGCCGGCTTTGGGAAGGAAATCATTACTTTCATGTCAGTCATGCTTAAGGTGTTTGCAGGACATTCCCTGACCAGGAGGAACTGGATGAGGGCTAGAGGTGGGTTCCGGTCCCCACCAGGGGTGTAGGGTGAGAGGACTAGTGGGCTGAAGAGGGCGCCTTCTATACCCCAAGGTATTTTTTTTTTTATTTCAAGGTTTTAATGTTTAATGTTTATTTTATTATTTTTTGCTTTTTAGGACTGTGCATGCAGCAATGGAAGTTCCCGGGCTAGGGGCTGAGTTGGAGCTGTAGCCACTGGCCTGATCTGAGACATGTCTGCGACCTACACCACAGCTCATGGCAGCGCTGGATCTTTAACCCACTGAGTGAGGCCAGGGATCAAACCCACGTCCTCATGGATACTAGTCAGATTTGTTACCGCTGAGCCATAGCAGGAACTCCCAATGTTTATTTTTTAAAGATATTTTTATTATAATTGATTTATAGTGTTCTGTCAATTTCTGCTGTACAGAAAAGTGACCCAGTCATACATATAGATATACACACACACATATATATATTCTTTTTCTCACATTATTCTCCATCATGTTTCATCACAAGTGATTGGATATAGTTCCCTGTGCTGTGCAGCAGGACTTCATTGCTTATCCACTGCAAATGCGATAGTTTGCATCTACCAACCCCAAACTCCCAGTCCATCCCTCCCCCTCCCCCTTGGCAACCACAAGTCTATTCTCCATGTCCATGTGTTTCATACCCCGACTTTTAAGGGCGGCCACTGTAGGAACCAGAGGATGGGGTTGGAAGGAGAGTCAGGGGTCAGAGAGAGGAGAGCCCAGATGGAAGTCACTGAAGTTCAAGGAAGAGCAAAGGATCAGTCCAGTCTGAGCACCCAGGGAGCTTGATCAGCACCCCTGGGCTGGAGGCATCCTTCTCCCCATGGACTTCTGACCTTCTGGGCAGATGGGAAGAGGTGTTACTTCAAGGCTAGGAGCTGGTAAAGAGTGCAGAAGGTCCCAACTGGGCCTTGGATGGTCATCATTGTATGATCATGAGTCTTCAGACCCTGGGGTCCAGGCTCCTGGCCAGGACGAGGCAGGTGCAGGGGACCTGGAGCTGAGTCTGTAGGGGTCCTCTCTGTGATGAGGAACTTTGGAACCTTCATTTCTGCAGGTTGGATGGCTCTGGTGTAAACAGCTCCCGACTCTCCTGAGCAACTTGGGAAACTCGAGCTGGTGATGCCCCAAACCCTCCACATATCAGTGAAAGAGGAGTTCCTGTCGTGGCGCAGTGGTTAACGAATCCAACTAGGAACCATGAGGTTGCGGGTTCGGTCCCTGCCCTTGCTCAGTGGGTTAAGGATCCGGTGTTGCCGTGAGCTGTGGTGTAGGTTGCAGACGCGGCTCGGATCCCGCGTTGCTGTGGCCCTGGCATAGGCCAGTGGCTACAGTTCCGATTTGACCCCTAGCCTGGGAACCTCCATATGCCGCGGGAGCGGCCCAAAGAAAATAGCAAAAAAAAAAAAAAAGACAAAAAAAAAAAAAAAGGCACATATCAGTGAAAGAGCACGTTGTAACTTAGGGAAATCCATGTCCATGTCCCTCCCTAAATCATTATTGGTCGGAGGTGAGCAAGCTGGAAAATTTATCCACGTTGACTTTATATGAAGGATAGAGGAAGCCGAGGCTTGGAGCAGATAGAATGAGGACCCCATAGCGCTGGCTCAGAGCAGTTCTCAGCTGCTTTGGGGCAGTGGTGCTATGTCCAAGCCCCTCTTCTTTCCAAGGATGGTCCTGTGGAGATGTCAGTTTGCCCCCTGTGGGCAGATGTGCATTGTGTGTGCACCCCTCTGAGAGGTCCTGATCTGAGCCCTTTGCTCCACATGGAGCAAAGATTCGATACATCCCAAGGAAAAGTTATTTCTTCTTTTCCCCCAATTTTTTGGGCTGTGCCTGTGACATGTGGAAGTTCCCGGGCCAGGGATGGAATCTGTACCATAGCAGTACCCCAAGCCACTGCAGTGACAATGCTGGATCCTAAATCCCCTGAGCCACCAGGAAACTCCCCAATGAGTTATTTCTAAAGCAGAAAATCAAACCACCTCACTACCTGCTTGCAACCCTCCAGCAGCTTCCTCTGGCCCTTGGAAAAACCAAGCTGTGCAACAAGCCCTCCGACGTCCCCTCCTCTGGGAGTCCTTCCCTGACAAGTCTGGTGGAAGCCACCTGTTCTTTCCTATTGGCCCCAATTATTTTCCTTCCTCCTCCTGGTTATTTCTTTAGCAGTTCTTACCACTATCTGTAATTTTCTCTGGCATTTATCTGTATATGTTCCTATCACCCGGCTCCCCTCCCTCACATTTAAGAGTTGGGGGCACAGGGTCGTCTTCCTTCCTTTATGCCCTAGTGCCCAGCCCAGAGCTGGAGCCCAGGTGCTCAGCAACCACCTGCTTTTTAGCTGGTGCATATGCCTGACACTGACTGTGTCGTGAGTGGGGGTGTCACCTAGGACACGAAGGCTTTGTGGTCACCAGGAGCACAAGTGAGGGAGTGTGGGTGACTCCACAGAAGCCTTTGGCTTTGGGTGGTTGGGTGGTTCAAAGCCTAAATTTTGGCCCCAGGGAGACGTGAGTTCAAATCTCAGTTCTGTCCCTTGGCAGAGTCTCTTACTTCTGGATACTTTGTCTTCCTCATTTAAAAATTTTAATTGTGCTAAAAATTCACATAACCTCAAATTTACTATTTTAATCATTTATTTTATTTTATTTTTTTGTCTTTTTGCCATTTCTTGGGCCGCTCCTGTGGCATATGGATTTCCCAGGCTAGGGGTCCAATCGGAGCTGTAGCCGCCAGCCTACACCAGAGCCACAGCAACGCGGGATCTGAGCCACGTCTGCGACCTACACCACAGCTCACGGCTCATGGCAACGCCGGATCCTTAACCCACTGAGCAAGGCCAGGGATCGAACCTGCAACCTCATGGTCCTAGTCGGATTCGTTAACCACTGCGCCATGACGGGAACTCCTATTTTAACCATTTAAAATGTGCAGTTCTGTAGGGTTAATAAGCACATTTGCATTGTTGAGCAGCCATCTCGAGAACTTTTTCATCTTGGAAAACTGAAACTCTGGACCCATTAAACATCCACTCCCCATTGCCTAAGCCCCTAAACCCCTGGCAGCTACCCTTCTAATTTCTATTTCCTCGATTACATCAGATAGTTCATAGAAATAGAATCATACTGTATTTATCTTTTTAAAATTGAAGTATAGTTGATTTACAATATTAGTTTAGGGTATACAACATTGTGATTCAGTATTTTTTTTTTTTTTTTTGGTCTTTTTTTAGGCTGTACCTGCGGCATATGGAGGTTCCCAGGCTAGGAGTCTAATCGGAGCTGTAGCCTCTGGCCTATGCCAGACCCACAGCAACGTGGGATCCGAGCTGCATCTTCGACCTACACCGCAGGTCATGGCAACACCGAATCCTTAACCCACTGAGCGAGGCCAGGGATTGAACCCGCATCCTCATGGTTCCTAGTCAGATTCGTTAACCACTGAGCCACGACGGGAACTCCTTATTCAGTATTTTTATAGCTTATACTCCATTTAAAGTTATTACAAGATAATAGCTGTAATTCCTTGTGCTACACAAAACGTCCTTGTTGCCCAGCTCTTTTGTACATAATAGCTGGTGTTCCTTAATCCAGTGCCACTAACTTGCCCTCCTCTCTTCCCGCTCCTCTTTGGTTCCCACAAGTTTGTTTCCATGAGTCTGTTTCTAGTTTGCATATACATTTTTTTTTTTTTTAGATTCTGTATAAAAATATACAGTATTGTCTTTCTCTGACTTATTTCACTAAGAATAATATTCTCGGAGTTCCCGTCGTGGCGCAGTGGTTAACGAATCTGATTAGGAACCATGAGGTTGTGGGTTCGGTCCCTGCCCTTGCTCAGTGGGTTAAAGATCCGGCGTTGCCGTGAGCTGTGGTGTAGGTTGCAGACGCGGCTAGGATCCTGCGTTGCTGTGCCTCTGGCGTAGGCCGGTGGCTACAGCTCCGATTTGACCCCTAGCCTGGGAACCTCCATATGCCGCGGGAGCGGCCCAAGAAATAGCAACAACAACAACAACAACAACAACAAAAGACAAAAAGACAAAAGACAAAAAAAAAAAAAAGAATAATATTCTCTAGGTCCATCCATGTTGCTGCAAATGGTGATATTTTATTCTTGTTTATGGCTGAGTAGTATTCTATTGTATATATGTGAGGGGTGTGTGTACATATATATATATATGAGAAATGATCGAATAAAGATGGTGTGGTATATATGTGTTGTGTGTGTATATGTATATTTGTATATAAAACACACACACTGCACACCTTCTTTTTTATTTATTTACCTGTTGATGGGTACTTGGGTTGCTTCCATATCTTGAGTGTTGTAAATTGTGCTGCTGTGAACATGGGTGTGTATATATCTTTTTGAATTAGGGTTCTTGTTTTTTTTTTTTTTTTTTTTTGATTTATATCCAGGAGTTGAAATGCTGGATCATATGGTCATTTTATTTATTTTTATTTGGAAACACCCTAGGCATGCAAAAATTCCCTGGTCAGGGACTGAACCTGTGTCATAGCAATTACACAGTTACAAAGCTGGATCTTGAACCTCTAGGCCACCAGGGAGTTTTTTTTTTTCTTTCTTTTTTTTTTTAATTGTTTGAGGAACTTCAATATGGTTTTCCATAGTGGCTGCACCAGTTTACATTCCCACCAACAGTATACAAGTGTTCTTTTTTCCCCCGCATCCCTTGCAACACTTATTATTTGTAGACTTTGGATGATGGCCATTCTGACAAGTGTGAAGTTCTACCTCATTGTTTTGATTTGCGTTTCTCTAGTAATTAGTGCTAAGCGTCTTTTCATGTGCCTGTTAACCATCTGTATGTCTTCGTTGGAAAAATGTCTCTTGAGGTCTTCTGCCTACTTTTGAATGGGTTTTTTTTTTTTTTTTTTGCTATTGTGTTGTATACCTTATTGGTCATATAATTTGCAAATATTTTCTCTCATTCCGTAGGTTGTCTTTTTGTTTTGTCAGTGGTTTTCTTTGCTGTGCAAAAGCTTTTAATTAGGTCTTGGTTGTTTATTTTTGCTTTTATTTCTTTTGCCTCAGGAGACAGATCCAAAAAAATATTGCTGCGATTTATGTCAGAGTGTTCTGCCTATGTTCTTTTCTACGAGTTTTATGGTTTCAGGTCTTACATGTAGGTCTTTAAACCATTTTGAGTTTATTTTTGTATATAGGGTGCGGGAATGTTCTAGTCTCACTGATTACACGCAGCTGTCCTATTTTCCCAGCACCACTTGTTGAAGAGACTTGTCTTTTCCCCTTGTATATTCTTGCTTCCTTTGTCATACATTGACTGACCAACAATATTTATCTTTTGTGGCTATTGTTGCACATGTCAGAATTTCCTCCCTTTTTACGGCTGAATAATATTTTATTGTAGGTATATACCATTGCTTATCCATTTGTCTGTTCATGGACACTTGAGTTGCTTCTAACTCGTAAGCTGTTGCTAATGCTGCTATGAACATGGCTGTACAAATCTCTTGAAGACCCTGGTTGCAATGCCTTTGGGTCTGTGCCCAGAAGTAGGATTGCTGGATCATATGCTAATTCTGTGTTTAGTTGTTGGAGGAACCACCATACTATTTTCTATAGCAGCTGTACCTTTTCAGATCCCCACCAATAGTGCCCAAGGGTTCCAGTTTTTCTGCGTCCTTGCCAATACTTCTTTTCTTTTTTTGCTTTTTAGGGCTGCACCTGCAGCATATGGACATTCCCAGGCTGGGGGCATATCTGAGCTACAGCCGCCGGCCTACACCACCGCCGCAGCAACGCGGTGTCCGAGCTTCTCTTTCACCTACACCACAGCTCATGGCAACGCTGGATCCTCAACCTACTGAGCAGGGCCAGGGACGGAACCCACATCCTCACGGATCCTACGTGGGTTCATTAACCGCTGAGCCACGAAGGGAACTCCAGCCAATACTTATTTTCTGTTTCTTTTGTTTTGTTTGTTTTCGACAGTAGACACCCTAAGGCTGTGAGGCGGTATGTTGTTGTGGTTTTGATGTAGCATTTCTGTAATGGTTACTGATGTTGAGACACTTTCCTCATTTTAATTTTTTTTTTTTAAATCTTTTTGTTTTTTCTAGGGCCACACCCAAGGCATATGGAGGTTCCCAGCCTAGGGGTCTAATCGGAGCTGTAGCTGCAGGCCTACACCAGAGCCACAGCAACACGGGATCTTTAACCCACTGAGCGAGGCCAGGGATTGAACCCGAAACCTCATGGTTCCTAGTCGGATTCGTTAACCACCGAGCCACAGTGGGAACTCCTCCTCATTTTAATTTTTTAATTTATTTTTATTTTTTTACAGATAAGAGAGAATTCTTTTTTTCCTTTTAAAAAGTTTTATATTGTAAATCAACTATTGATTTATAGTTGATTTACAATGTTGTGATAATTTTTGCTATACAACAACTTTCCTTTTTTTTTTCATATTTGGCCACCTCGTGGCATACGGAGTTCCCGGGCCAGGGATCAGATCCAAGCTGCAACTGTGCTGGGCTGAGGAGTGAACCTGTGTCCTGGCACTGCAGAGATGCCACCGATTCTGTTGTACCACAGCAGGAGCTCCTTTCCTCATTTTTAAATGGATGTAACACCTGCCTTCCAGGGTGGCTGGGAGGCTTAAATGAGAAAAATGTATGCAAGATCCTTGGCTTAAGTGCTCAGTAAAGGCCATCAATTATTATTTGTTCTAATTTATCCTAGAGAATGGGCCCAAAGCCCAGGCGCTGAGGAAGCATGTGTGCAGGGCCGTGTGTGCTGCTGACTTCCTATTGGATGCTGCGTCTCCCAGGAAACCCCTTCTGTCAGCCCTGTCCCCTGCAGCTGGAGAGGCCAGAGAATTTGGAGGCAGGGAGCAGAGAGATAGACCCAGGTGTCCCGGGGGTCTCCTCCTTGCTCCATGAGCCCTGGGTATCAATGATCCTCTGCCTCAGTTTCTCCCTTTGTCCCCAAAGAGGCTGCCCTGGGCCAGATGCCCAGGCATGACTAGAAGGAGCTCTGAGGTCTGTTCCGAAAGCCTCAGTTCTGTGCGTGGGACCTGTCGTGGCTGGCGTGGCGGGGCCCCTGGCTCTGTTCCTTCTCACAGGTTTTCTGCCTGCTCGGAGGACAGGCTCTGATTGCCAGAACCCACAACTAGCACTAAAAGCCCCTTTGAAGTGAGGCAGCCACTTTTAAGTGCAATCAGCTCGGAGATAACCCTCGACTCCCCTGCCCCCAACCTAGGAATGTCTCTTGCCCCCACCCGAGCCCACCCTTGGAGGATTCCAGCTCAGGAATCAGCCCTTTCTGCTGGTGGTGGTTGTGCTGTTTTGTGTTTTTCTTCTGAGAACATGGGAGATGGAGGAGGATAGATATGTTCCTAGTAGGAAAATTAAGCAGGATTACAAAGTAGTCCTAAGGTTGATAAGGAGGGGCTAGAGAAGGCGGATTGAGGAAAGTCAAGGCTGGAGCACAAGAGACCAGGACACAAGGTGTGGGGTCGTTTTCTGCTAAGACCTGGAGTGGGAGGGACGGGGACGGAAATCTGAGGCCCAAAAGGCAGGAAGAAAATGTTTGGAAACCTGCAGGCCTTTGGGAAAGGTAGGGAGTTAGGGAGCAGGTGTCAGGGAGCCTGGTCCCCACCCTCTCACCTTAGCGCCCTCCAGCTCAGTGATTCCTGAGTGGAGCCTTTCCTGGTCTGGGGAGCCAGGTTGATGAGTCCTCGTGTTGAGGCCCTGGGTCGCCATGGGGGCTGGTGGCGTGTGTTCATGGTGGGGAGTGGGAGGCTGTGGTGCTGGGGCCTCAGAGGCAGACTGGAGTTCCAGCCCCTGCTTCACTGTATGATCATCAACGTCTTGGAGCCTCTGTCTCCATTTCTATGAGCTGGAACATCGACACCTGCCTCTTAGGGTGCCTGAGGTCTTGTTAAGATGAACTAACTAGTAAAGAGTCTGCCATGTGTCACTGAGCTCAGGAAACTTTTCCTTCTTAAGTGGTAGAATTAGCGCTGTTGGTGATGGTGCTTGGCTTCCATCTCCAGCCCCTGGCTACCATGACCGGCTTGCCTGTCCAAGCTTGTGCACGGACTCTTTGCCCAAGGGGTCAGAAATGTCTGCAGTACATACTGTTTTACCGATAGATCCACTCTTGCCAGGGCACTTGCTCTCCTAAAGCCAGGTCATGATGCTGTCATTTGAATGAGAAGCTTCTTGCAGGTAGAAACTGTGCAGTCACCAGGGGACGCCATTTGACTGCCAACTGTCTGGGGGGCCGCTGCGGGGGGAACTCTGGCCCTAGACGTGTGTCGGGGAGCCCTGGCTGTGCATCTCAGGCTTACATGAGGCGGGGAACCAGGGATCCAGATAGTCAGTAGACAAGGCTCTACCTAGCACCGAGCTGATGGCTGCAGTTTGGTGCCTGGGAAGGAAGGACTTGCTCAGCTGATACCTAAACTGATCTTCCACCCACGTAGCAAACCATGAACTCATAAATTCTTTCCAGCATCCCATGAGCAAACCCCCTTCCACCTCCTCCACAGTGACTTCCCTTCCCCTTTGAAGGTGGTATGCTGGTTTCTAGAAATTTGGTCTCTGTTGGATGAAACCCGAGGGGCGGGCTGGGGAGGGAAGTTCCTGGCTACACGGTCTCAGATTTCCAACCCAGCCCTCTCTGGGCTCCTGCATGACTTGGATTCTTTTCTTTCTATTTGTTTTTGATTGTGGTTTCAAAAAACCCACAAACAATTTATTCATTTTCACCACTTTTAAGTGCACACTTCAGTCGTGTTAGATACCTCCACATTCCTGTGGAGCAGAATGTTTTTGTCTTGCAGAACCGAAACTCTGCTCCCACTAAACATCAACGCCCCGTAGCCGCCTCCTCCCAGCCCCCGGCAGCCGCCTTTCTACTTTCTGTGTCTGGACTTGACCACCCCAGTGACCTCCTAAGAGTGGACTCCTACGCTGTTGTTCACGTAGCCTGGTGTCCTTCACGTCTCACCCATGCTTCTGTGTCTCACTGGTTGTCCCTTTTAAGAGGCTGAATACTATTCCATCGAATGGATGGCCCCCATTTTGCTTATCTGTTCAGCTGTCGATGCAATATTCAGCGCAGATTCTGATTCTGACCCAACTGGCCGTTGTTCAGTGCCCACCCTATGCATCAGGGTTCGCATTAGTAAGAGGTTCTCACCCACTTTCAGGCATGCTCACTGCAGGTGGACACAAGTCGGGGGGCTGTTGTTCTCTCCCACCTAAGAACCCTGTTGAGTCTCCCAGAGCAGCCTCTCAAAGGATTCAGCCATGAACCTGTAGGGCTTTGATAAGCATTTCAAAAGATAAAAATAATAAGAAAGAACCGACAATGGATTTTGTAGCTAAAAAAAGTTTGGAAACTTCAGCTTTATCTCATTTGGTCATCGCACCGGCTCTGTGAGATTTGTGCCGCCTGCTTTTCAGACAAGGAAGTAGAAGTAGTGAGACCCTGGGAGCAGGAGGATGAAGGCTGGGAGGGTGAGAGGGTGGCGGTGGGGCTGGGGTGACATAAGAGAAGTGCCTGGGGTGAGCGCCCACCCACAGGGCGCGCCCCTACACTTTGTGCCCTGGGTATGGCTTTCTGTGTCCCCACCCTGGTCCCGGCTCTGGGATGGAGGCCGAGCCGGAGAGAAGCCTCCCCAAGGCCAGGAGCAGCCGCCCACACCCTAAGGTCTGAGAGCCACCCTCAAGTGGGCTCACCCTGCCAGGGACATAGGTTAGGAGTGGGGAGGCCCCTGGATGCTGGGCTTCTGGAGAGCTGGGTTTCCTGAGGGATGCACAGCCCTGGGACCTGCACTGGGTCTGAGTTGGTCCCCAGTCTAGGCCTGTCCCTTGTCTCAGGTGTTCAGTGTTGATTACTGCCTCTCAGTGTCCCTCTGAGCGCTACCAGAAGGTCTGCAGATGCAGAGGAAGAAACCGGGTCCAGGCAGGGCTTCGGCAGGTGCCTCCTGCTTCCAAAGGAAGGCTTGGGCCCCTCTGTTGCATTTAAAATAGCTTGAAGCCAGGAATTGTGGGAGGAGGGCTTAGGCCTCCGTGCTGTGTGGCCAGGGCGCTCCAGGGCCTCCCTGGCGAGGCATAAACATGCAGGACACATGCACCAGAAGCACCCATTTTTAAGGTTTCAGGTGACTTTCTTGGTTGTCTCTACTTCCATCCACGCCAGCCCAGGGAATTGAACTCTGGCCACGAGCACCTCTCTTGGAAGGTGGCGATTTCTGAAGACGTGGGTCTGACCTCTCTTGGCTTCTTTCAGTGGAACCTCCTCTCCCGCGAATGCGTGGACTCGGGGGGGTGGGGGCAGAGACCCTCCATCTCCTCACCCTCCCGTGCGCCACATCTGGACGGAGCCCCGGCTTCTGGGTGTCAGGACTGGGGTGGGGGGGGGCAGTGAGCAGGCACGTGGGGTCTCAGCTGGGGGTTTCCGCAGAGGCAGAGGAGCACCTGGGAGTCGCAGGAGTCGGCCTCTGGTCCACTGAACAGGCGAGGGCTGCAACCCCCCGCTTTCCTCTTGCTGAAATGGCACTAATAACATTTGCCTTGTAGGATTGTTGCGACCATCAGACGAGAGAGCAGGTGAGAAAGCGCTTGACGAAGCAGATGTTCTACTGGTGGCGGGAGGTTTGATTTTTCCCTCCGAGGAATGGATGGTGGAGGAAGGGAAGGGCTGCTTCGTGGGAGGAGGATGGGGGAGAGAAAGGCAACGGGGGCACTTGGGAGGCGAGGACGACGAGAAGTTTGGAATCTGTAGCTGCTGAGGAGAAAAGACCAGAGGAGGGTAGGAACCTAGCATCTCCAATAAAGGGTGTGAGGGATGGTGCGGGGGTGCGTGTGTGTATGTGTGTGTGTGCATAATGAGCAGTGTGTTTATGGGGTGTTGGTGTGTGTGTGGTGTGTGTGGTATGTAATACGTGCATGTTGATAGGCTTTATATGGTGTGTGTGGTGCACAGTGAGTGGTGTGTGTGTGTGTGTGTGCGCGCGCGTGTGCGCGCGCGCGCGCGCCGTGTCCTTTGGTTTCTTCCGTCCTTTCCCTCCGCCTCTGCCAGGCGCGGTGGTCAGGTCCGTCGGCCTGAGCCTGCCACCTGGTGGCCGAACGCGGCAGGGCGGCTTGGGCACATCCTCGCACAGCGTCCGCTGCTGCCCTCTCCCCTTTCTTGTCTCTGCTTTTCTCGGCCTCTCTTCTGTGTCTCCTCTCCCGCCTCTGTACCCCAGGTGTCTGGGTTTCTCCCTGGGTTCCCCCAAACTTCTCAAACATAAGTGGGGGTGATAACTCCATAGCTCCCTGCTTCCCAGGGCTGAGTGAGGATGAACCAGGGCAGGCGCTGTGCAAAGGCTCTGTGGATGGCTGGCCCCTTGTGAATCAGTGTGAGGCCAGTGTGCAGTCTGTCCCTCTAGGTGGCCATTTGTGGAACAGGCCCTCCTGGAACCCAGCAGAACTTCCATCACTTTGGGCTGAGTCTGGTGAAGGGGGTCACTGGGTACAATATTTCCATACATTCCCTCTGCTTCATTTTTCCTAATAAGGATTTTAGAAACAAAGGAGGAGTTCCCATCATGGCTCAGGGGTTAATGAACCTGACTAGTATTCATGAGGATGCAGGTTTGATCCCTGGCCTTGTTCAGTGGGTTAAGGATCCAGTGTTGCCGTGAGCTGTGGTGTAAGTTGCAGACACTGCTCGGATCTGGCGTTGCTGTGGCCGTGGCATAGGCCAGCAGCTGCAGCTCATATTCGACCCCTAGCCTGGGAACCTCCATATGGCCCTAAAAAGGAAAAAAAAAAAGTCTCCTTGGAAGGGCAACAATGAAAAAAAGCTTGAGAAATGTTGACATGCAGACTTGCAGCCAGTAGATCCTGACCACTCTGCTGCTGTGTGACCAGGGGGTAAGTTTACCTCTCTGAGCCTCAGGTTCCTGACCCAGAAATAGATTCTTACCATCTCATGAGATTGGGGTGAACTCTAAGGAGATAAGTGCAGTGCCTAACACACAGGAAGTGTTTGAAAAACCAAGGCTAAAGACAGCCCTTCAGGCCTGAAACTTTGCTGTCTTGCCTGGGTGATGACAGCAGGATTAGCTTATAGGTCCTCTGGTTGGGTTTCTCTGCCTTCAGGCTGTAGGCATACAGATATGCGGGGCTTGGAACAGCCAGGCCTAAGGAAAGGGAAATGGAAAAATACTATTTTAAAGCTTATAAGATAAGCAAAAAAGCAGTTTAGCCTGGGGGCACCCCACCAAGTCGGAGCTGTCCCTTGGGTGGCTGCAGCCACTTGGGCCGTCCACTGTCCCCCCCTCCTCCCGACAGCAGGGCCCCAGACCCCCTGGGATCAGACACTTCATCTTCCAGGCCCACCCTGCTAGATACCAGGGTCAGGGATGGACCCAAGGTGGGTGGGGCCGGCCCAGGCAGGAACTGCTGGCTGCACACCTAAAAATAGTTCGGGGAGAGAACAGGAAACAGAAACTTCAGGCCAACAGGGAAATGCTTTCTGAATTATCGGGAAATCAGGACTAGAGCTGTGGGGGCAGCCACACCCTGTAGAAGTACTGCAGTTCCCAGGAGGCCTCTCCATGGGGGGAACTGGGGGAAGCTTGAGTTGGGGTGGGGTAGGCTGGGGAGGGGGTTCCTAACTGGGAAAGCATTAGGCTCAGAGCTTTACTTCATACCTAACACAGCATATCTGTGCCCCACTGATCTTTAGTTACATGTAGATGCAAGTTTTTTTTTTTTCTTTTTGGCTGAGCCCTTGGCATGTGGAATTTCCTGGGCCAGGGATTGAACGTGCACCACAGCAGCGGCCTGAGCTGCTGTAGTGACAACTCTGGATCTTCAAACTGCTGCTCCATAGGAGAACTAGATGCAAGTCTATCTTAGGATGACCAGCAGTCCCAAAGTTCCTAGAAGTGAAGCTGACATGACCACATGACCTGGGAATTTGAAAACCAGGAAATCCTTGAGTTCTCCAGTGGCCTAGGGGCTAAGGACCCAGCCTTGTCATTGCTGTGGCATGGGTTTGATCCCTGGGTGCTGCCAAAAGAATAAAACCAGAAGGTCCTATGGAATCTCACAAGTTGGTCACCGTTTTATTAACACTGAATTCTTACTTAAGAAAGACTTCTTTCAAAGCTTTAGCGCTATGGGTGCAAACCTGCCTGTCCAGAGCATGACCTGGGGAAGCCATTAAAAATCCCCAGGCCTAGGCTGCATGCAGACCAATTAAATTAGACTCTCAGGTTGGGACCCAGGCATCTTGGATTGTAAAGCTCTTCAGGCAGGTGATTCCTGTGTGTAGCCCAAGCTGAGAACCTCGGCTTTACCATGGACTAAGCATCACCTGGGGTCTATTTTCCAGCCTCCCCCCTAAAAAATCTCAGTGCATGGTCTGCGGTGGAGGCTGGAAGCGCATCACTTAAAACTAAGCCACGAGTTCCCGCTGTGGCATAGTGGGTTAATGATCCGGCTTGTCTCTGTGGCCTTGCCGTTTTGATCCCTGGTCTGGCATAGTGGGTTAAGGATCTGGTCATGTCACAGCTGTGACATAGGTCACAAATGCGGCTCAGATTCCATCCCTGGCCCAGGAACTTCCACGTGCTTTGGGTGCAGCTGAAAAAGCAAAACAAAACAAACCAAAACAAAAAACCCCACAAAACCCAAAAACAAAGAAACAGAAAACAAAACTAAGTCAGCAGTGAGGCTCATGCAAGGGTTCCCCTGGGCCCACTCTGAGAAACGCTGGTCTGGCGTCTTATTCCCTTGTGGATCTGCGAGCTTTGAACAGAAAAAGATGTTCTGATCAATCAAAACATTTACTCAGGGAGTTCCCGTCATGGCGCAGTGGTTAACGAATCCGACTAGGAACCATGAGGTTGCGGGTTCGATCCCTGCCCTTGCTCAGTGGGTTAAGGATCCGGCGTTACTGTGAGCTGTGGTGTAGGTCGCAGATGCGGCTCGGATCCCGCGTTGCTGTGGCCCTGGCGTAGGCCGGTGGCTACAGCTCCGATTCAACCCCTAGCCTGGGAACCTCCATATGCCGCAAGAGCGGCCCAAGAAATAGCAAAAAGACAAAAAGACAAAAAAAAAAAACAAAAACAAAACAAAACAGAAAAACATTTACTCAAGACCTCCATCCTGGAGGATGGAAGGGGTTTCAAAGCTGGTGCAACCAAGGTCCCTCTTCTAAATGCAGTTCACTTCGAATGGGCAAGACAGCCACACTTTAGGGCAGCTGGTGACAAATGTCATCCCAGGGGAAGAAATCTGTCTCGGATTGAATGGATGAAAAGTGCCCTGGATGGCACGTTAGAATTCCTGAACTGCTATCACAACCCTTACACGAAGGAGCTGTGTGTGAGGCCCGGAGTGAGGCCCGCTCCTCATCCTCAGCTGTAAACCGTCAGGCTTGACCTCCTGACTGCAAAGGTCCCGCCTCGTCCGGAACTCTGCTCTGAACGTGGCCAGTGTGTCTTGTTGGAGAGCAGAGTAGGCTCTGTGCAAGCACCCCACAGGCTATAGACAAACTCCTTCCGTCCTGTGAAGAGGTAGTGACACTTTGGGCTAAAAAAGAGGCATTTGCAGGAGAGAGAGTGAAAGTCTTCCTGTCCCCTATAGAAGGGGGAGGCCTCGGGGCGCCTGAGTTGTCCCCCTAGCTCCAGTCTTCACAAGGAGCTCTCCCCATGTTCAAATGTCTGCTGTTAGAAAGATAACAGTCATATTGGATTAGGGGCCCCGCCACCTCTCCTAATGATTTATCTGAACTAATTACATCCGCAAGGGCCTTGGTTCCAAGTCAGGCCACATTTTGAGGCACTGGGGTTTAGGACTTCAACATGTGAATTTGAGGGACGGGCACTTGATTCAACCCGTAGCGGTGGGAATGTGCTGACAGCAGCAGCCAGACAGGTTCGAGGACTAGGGAAGACTCAGAGGTCCGAAGTGACGGGTGCTTGCAAAGCTATCGTTTATTAGAGCCACAACATCAAAGGCGCGATGTCATCACAGCCAAAGGCTGCTCACGGCAAGGGGTCTGGGGAAATCAAATCTCAGCGCCTGTTGCCTTGCTGTTAGGTTAGCAGCTGTGGCAGGAAGTGCTCTGTCTCAAATCCGGGACCGTGGATGTGCTCGGAGCACTTCTGAGCCCCCGCAGGAGCCTCCGCCTGGGTTTCGCATACCTGCTATAGGGCAGGCAGAGCCTCATACACAACCACCCCCGATGGCAGAGCCTCCGGGGCTCAGCCAGTCCAGGTGCAAACCATCAATCTCATTGCTACCAAAGCACGAAGCGGGCAGGCTGGTGCAAACCACCCCGGCCCCTCCGGGCGTTGCTAACCAAGCAACACTCCTAGTGGGTGTGCTTCACCGCCTTGACAGGGTCAGTTCTGAGCAGTTGCTGATTTCACAGGCACAGATCTGGCAAATCCCAGAGCTGCTGGAATTAAGCCCTCACAGCCCAGGGGCTGGAGGAGACCGCACAGGTGACCCTTTTCATTAGGTGTCACGTTCCCCGTTCCCCCTGCCACAGTTCAGTTTGTATGAAATTCACGTGGACTCAAGGACAAAAATCGGAGGCCGTTTGAGAGATCAGGTTAGTTCCCTTCCCTTTGCCATTGGCCTGGCTTGGGGGCTGGTGGTTTAAATCTGATTTTTGATGTGTTACTCTTTAGGTCTTCTGTAGCTCCAGCCACTGGAGTCTCGTCTTCACTTTTTGCTGCTTTCCTGAGTCACCAGCCAGGCATTTCGGGTCCGAAGTGCTGACAGAATCTGATGAATGGGGCAGAAGGCTCCATGCCTGACCCCTCGGCCTGTGCTGGCGGCCCCCCCGAGTGTCACAGGGAAACAGAGATGGAGGGGGCCCACGGGGGGTGAGCCCGGTGACAGGGGGTCACCAATGGCTTATCGACCATGGGCAGTTAGCTTCAGGGGACATCTGGAGCTGAGGGTGCCGAGAGTTCGGGCAGTGCTGGGAACTGGGAACACGGAGGTGTTGTATTCCTGGCCCTGCGGGCTAATGGTCTATGCAGGAGGTGGCATGTTAAGGGCCACTGCGGCTTATCTGGGCAGTGCGAGCCCCGTGTCTCAGGTCTGGGGGAACCAGAGAGTCCAGCAGATATCCACAGCTATTTCTTCCACACGATGGAGCAAGAACCAGCATTGGGAGTAAAGCCTGCGATGGGAAGTGGTAGTGGAACAAGACAGAGCAAGACAGCTGGCAAGGCTGATTGATGCTGAGGGTCTCCGTTTCTGGCCCACCAGGGACAGGGGTGCTCTGGAGCTTGGGGGCCTGCCTGGCTGAACCTGCACACATGGCACGGGGCCAAGGGAGAGGTGACAGAGGAGGGAGCCAGGCAGATGCTATAGTCAGCAAAGCAGGCCTGCTGAGACCCGGCAGAGCCGACCATGACCTCAGCGATGTTTCCTGACGGTGCTGAAAGCAACGCTAGAGGCACAAGGGGGAAGCACCCCAGTCCCGGGGGTGGGGTCTGCCTGGCCTTCCCCCACCTCCCAGATCTTCCAGCACATTCTTTTCTGTCTCTGCTTCATGGTCCCTTTAGCTCAGTCTTAATCTCACCAAGTTGGTTCCTGCTGACCCCGCCTCCAACCTGAACAGACACAAACCACACCATTTATGAATTTTAAGCTGTTTTCAGGAAGATCAAAGTCACACAAAAGGTATTAAAAAGGGGCTGGGAGGAGTTCCCTGGTGGCCTAGTGGTTAATGACTCAGCCTTGTCGCTTCTGTGGCTTGGGTTCAATCCCTGGCCTGGGAACTACTGCATGCACAGGCGCAGCCAAAAAAAAAAAAAAAAAGAGAGAGAGAGAGGGACTGAAAAAAATAGATTCAGGTGGCCCCTGTGCAATCTTATGTTTGGGCGTGCTGCGTTTGATGTGTGAAGGGTCTCCTGTGACGTGCGTCTGTGGATGGCGAGGCGTAGGAGTCTCAGGTTAGCAGCTTGGCAGTGGGTAGTGGTGATTATTTATGTGTTATATGCCTGCTTTGTAGTTTGGGGGCCTCTTGAGTAATCCATATGCTCATTTGCCTGTTTTATGTGACTTAAGAGCAAAGTTTTGTAATTTTAAACACATGTGGAGGCTAGAGTTCTGAAATCTTTGCGTTTGGAGGATTTTTGTTGTGTGTATGATGGATTTGAGGCCGAGACCTTACTTGGTTAAGGAGCTGCTGAGCTGGAATAGAGTCCCAGCTACATCCCTAAGAGAGCAAAAAGCTTCCCCGAGCCTCATTTCTCCATCTGTACAAGGAAGAGAACACGGAGCCTGTCTTCCAGGACTAAATGCAGTGGGTGTGTGATACGGAAAAGCCTTTCCAGCTGCAAAGTTGTACCTGAGTGCAGGGTCTTATCCTTACCATTGCAATTCAAAGTAAGATTGTTTCCATGGGACAGCAGAGCTTGCTTTTTGACAATTGGATTTACAGCGTAGTTTCCAGGAATGCATTCGTCTCCAAGCAGTCTTTGGCCAAAAGCAACACAACTTGACCCCGAGATAAAACGCAGTGTGGCAAAAGGCAGGAACTGCCCCGGCAGGTTTTCAAAGAAAAAGAAAACTCTCCCAGCTAGGATGCTCATCTCCCCCATCTGCAGAGAAGTCCTGGTGTTGGTGTTCCCTAGAGAAACCAAAAGGACAGGAAACACACGTGGGTGCTCATTTATGTATTTATATCAAGGAATTGGCTCATGCGATTGTGGAGGTTTGGCAAAGCCAAAATGTGCAGGGTGGGCTGGCAGGCTGGAGGCCCATGGCAGAGCCCACATGGTAGGTAGAGTCCGAAGGCTGTTGGCTGGCAGAAATTCCTCTTCACTGGGGGAGGTCAGTCTTTTTCTTTTTTTCTTTTAAAGAAGTTTTTATTAAAGTATAGCTGATTTACAGTGTTGTGCCAGTTTCTGCTGTACAGCGAAATGACCCAGTCATACATATGTATATATTCTTTTGTTTGTTTGTTTGTTTTGTCTTTTTGCTATTTCTTTGGGTCCCTCCCGCGGCATATGGGAGGTTCCCAGGCTAGGGGTCCAATTGGAGCTGTAGCCACCGGCCTACGCCAGAGCCACAGCAACGCGGGATCCGAGCCGCGTCTGCAACCTACACCACAGCTCTCGGCAACGCCGGATCGTTAACCCACTGAGCAAGGGCAGGGACCGAACCTGCAACCTCATGGTTCCTAGTTGGATTCGTTAACCACTGCGCCATGATGGGAACTCCTATATTTTTTTTTCTTATACTATCTTCCATTATGGTTTATCCCAAGAGACTGTATATGGTTCCCTGTGCTGTATAGTAGGACCTCATAGTATATCCATTCTATTTTTCTCTCTTTCTTTTTCCTTTCTTTCTTTCTTTTTTGGCTGCCCTATGGCATTTGGACTTCTTGGGCCAGGGATCAGATCTGAGCTGCAGTTGTGACCTAGCTGCAACTGCAGCAATGTCGGATCCTTTAACCTACTGTACTGGGTTGGGGATGGAACCTCTGTCCTGGTGCTGCAGAGATGCCATAACAGGAACTCCTATCCATTCTAAATGTAATAGTTTGCGTCTACTAACCCCAAACTCCCAATCTGTCCCGCTCCCTCCCCTTCCCCCTTGGCAACCACAAGTCTTTTCTCTATATCTGTGAGTCTGTTTCTGTTTTGTAGATAGGTTCATTTGTGCCATATATTAATTCCAGATATAAGTGGTATCATAGAGTATTTGTCTTTCTCTTTCTGACTTACTTCACTTAGTGTGAGAATCTCTAGTTGCATCCATGTTGCTGCAAATGGCATTATTTTGTTCTTCTTTATGGCTGAGCAGTATTCCATTGTATATATATATGTACCACATCTTCTTAATCCATTCATCTGTAGGTGGACACTTGGGTTGTTTCTATGTCGGCTATTGTGAATAGTGCTGCAATGAACATAGGTACATGTATCTTTTTGAATTATAGTTTGTCCAGGTATATGCCCAGGAGTGGGATTGCTGGATCATAGTAGTTCTGTATTAATTTTCTGAGGAACCTCCAGACTGTTTTCCATGTGGTTGTACCAATTTACATTAGTGATGTAGGAGGCTTCCCTTTTATCCACACCCTCTCCAGCACTTGTTATTTGTAGACTTATTAATAATGGCCATTCTGACCGGTGTGAGGTGGTACCTCATTGAGTTTTGATTTGCATTTCTCTAATAATTAGTGACATTAAACACTTTTTTATGTGCCTACTGGCTAGTCATACGTTTTCTTTGGAGAAAGGTCTATTTAGGTCTTTAGGTCTTCTGCCCATTTTTCCATTGTTTTTTGTATGTTTTTTTTTTAAATTTTTAAAATTTTTTTTACTTTTTTGTCTTTTTGCTATTTCTTTGGGCCGCTCCCGCGGCATATGGAGGTTCCCAGGCTAGGGGTCGAATCGGAGCTGCAGCCACCGGCCTACGTCAGAGCCACAGCAACTCCGGATCCAAGCCGCGTCTGCAACCTACGCCACAGCTCACGGCAACGCCGGATCCCCAACCCACTGAGCAAGGGCAGGGACCGAACCCGCAACCTCATGGTTCCTAGTCGGATTCATTAACCACTGCGCCACGACGGAAACTCCTGTTTGTTTTGTTTTATTTGTTTGTTTGAGTCGTATGAGTTGTTTGTATGTATTTTGGAGATTAAGCTCTTGATGGTTACATCATTTGCAACTATTTTCTCCCATTCCATAGGTTGTCATTTCATTTTTTTTTTTTTATGGTTTCCTTTGCTGTGAAAAAGCTTCTATGTTTGATTAGGTCCCCTTTTAAAATATTTGTTTTTATTTCTATTGCCTTGGGAGGGAGGTCAGTCTTTTTCTGTTGGGTCTTCACCTGATTGGATGAGGCCCACCCACACTATGGAGGGCAATCTGTTTTCCTCAAAGTCTGTTGATTTATGTGTTAATCTCATCTACCCATTCTCACCCCCAAGGGATGAGTGTCCTCTACACTTTGGGGACAGAAGACAGGGGACTCTTGCTTGAGAAATCTAAAGGATGCAGGGTAGGTAGTGATGACCAGCTGCTTTGAAGGCAGAACAAAGGAGAGGTGGCTTCATTAGGGGCTTCCTGCACTCCTTTAGTGTGTTGGTGTGAAGAACATGAGACCAGTTGGAGCCTCAAATGCAGGGGAGATGCCTGGGCTCCTCTGAGTTCTGCTAAGAGGAGGGTCTGGGGGAGACAGGCCTAAAGAATCTTCTGCAGATAGAACCTGGGGACATCTTCAGATGCCCAGGGGGTGAGGGGGGAGCAAGAGACAGCGTGTGTTGGCTGTCCCTAAGAGCCCTGGTACTCTAGATGCCTACACTCTGGGAGACCCTCGCGGGTGCTCATGAAAGTCACCTTGACATGTCTCTGGGCTCAAAGACCGTGACGCCTGTACCAGTGAGAACTCTCCAGCCACCTTCTCTTGCTCCTTTATTCTCGGACCTGAAGGGGTCAGGAACCAGGGTTGGCAAAATGGGAGAGGAGGGGCAAGAGCAGAGAGGGAAGCGGAGGGCGGAGGCCCACCTTGTTCCCCACTGGGTGGCTTGACTGCTGCCGGCCTGAGTGGCACTGGGGGGAGTGGCTTGATTCTGTAAACATCTCCCTGCCACCTGTCAGCCGCCCACATGGCAGAGTGTATTTCCCCACCCCACTGGTATTGGGCTTGGCCTTGAGATTTGCCAGTGGGATGTTAGTGGAAGACACATGAGTAAAGGTGTGCAACTGGGACTTCGCTCTTGCAGGTCTACCCTCATCAAGAGAACACGGCCCAGGTGGAGTGTACTTCCTGAAGAATGAAACATGTGGAACAGTCTTGAACATAACTCACAGCCTGGAGCAAGCCCCACTGAGATCAGCAGAGCCTCCCCAGACTTAGGCTAGAAACAGGTGCTTATTTCCATGTGTCACTGAGCTTTGGGGCGGTTTATTGCGCGGCGTTATTATGACAATAATTGATAAAAGGCATCACCAAGTAAAGTTGAGAATCGTGATGATTATACTAAGACAGACATAACTTAGTGACTGGAGGATATTTTTTCTTGACTAGAACTGCCTAGATTTCATTCCAGGCTGGGGGAAGAACATGCCTGACCTAATAAACTTAAATGAACATTAATAGACAACAGTAAAGTTGCTTTCTGATTATACCCACGAGCCCTGCTTGTTCAATTCAGCAGTCACACATGCTCCCATAAACACTATATAATAATGCTATATATGTTTATGAATTTATGCAAATATCGTGTATTCTGCAAATTGCCCTTTTCACTCACAGTTAGGCTCTTGAGGTTGCTCTGGGCTTAGGTGAAAGGAGCTGAGCTTGGTTCAGTCCAGCTGCCGTTCCTTCTTTGACCCGTTCGATCCAGTCCTCATTTGGGGCTGTGGTATTTCTCCTCTGCACGTGACTTTTCTCTGCAGTCCCCATTTTTATGTATTTATTTTATTCTTTAAATCAGCACTGGTACCTGGCCCCTGGCGGAGAAGGAAAGAGAAGGGAAGTAACGTTTATGAAGTGCCTACTGCATGCAGGCCCTGAACTGGTACTTTATATGCACTATGGCATTTGGTGCCCACAGGACCCCTTTGGGGTAGCTCTTATTCTTCCCGTTTTATGGATGTGGAGCCTGGGGCTTGGAGAGATGAGCCATTTACTTGAGGCCACATAAGCAGAAAGTCTGTGCTTCTAATGATGGCCCTGCATCTGTTCTTGTTAGTGGAACGGCTGTCCTTCAGGCCCACGTCATTGCCCTCTGAGTCCCCTCTGCAATGTCAGGGCGTTTGCATAGGGCAGGGTCGGCCTCTGGTCCAGTGTCCGATTCACCTGCTCCCTCAGGTGGGAAGGCCCACCCTCACTGGGACCACAGACCCCCGGGAACAAGCCTTACCCTTTTTCCCCTGTACTGCATGGCAGGATTCAGTGTATGATGAGGAAGCCGACACACAAGTGTCTCCAAGGGGAGAGGAGCTGCTCCCTCGCTCTGGAGCCAGCAGGCCCCATGGTGCATGCAGAAGCTTTTGCGGGCCCTGGGGGAGTGAATGATAGGCAAGGCAGGAGAGGAGGAGGGGGCAGAGCAGGATAACAGCTGCTCCTGGTGGCTCTGAGTCACGTTCAGAGCCTAAATTAGCCTTGTTCTTTTCCAGATCCTCTGTGCTCTTGCTGCAGGCTGCCTGGCTGCCTCCTCTCCTAGGCGTTGTTTTGTCTCTTTCCCTCCTTTCCAGTCTTCCCTCTTAGGTTCTTTCACTAGAGCTGGTTTGTGAGAGGCTAGATGGAGTGGCCTAAATGTGGGCTGAAAGATGGGGTGGGCGATGCTCAAATTTCTCTCTTGTCTCTTCCTGTCCCTAGGAAGTTTTACCATTAGCGATTAATTCTTTTGCTAGAATGCAACGTGAAGTCTTATCAGCGAAATTAATCAGATTTCCCCCGGAAGATAGTGTATTTGAAAAGCACACACAAAATTCTCGTATAATTCTGCTCTTATGTGGGGTAGTTCTTGCCTCCTGCCCATCTCCCCTCCTTTCCCTCCTTAGATGGCTACACTGATGGAGGAAGGGAGCATCAGGACTCTTGAGTTGAGAGAGGTCAAGGAGGGGCTTCATCAGAGGGAGCCAGCAGAGAAGGCAAATTGGCCATTGGGACAGGCCTGCCCATGGCCAGCTCTGCTGTGGCCTCGGAGCTGGAAAGCCCAGTTCTGAGCTCCGGCTCTCGCGGAGACTTGGTGCAGGGCCTGGAGAGAGTTACTTCTTTCTGGACTCTCTGTTTCCTTTCACGGAAAGCAAAGATCGAAGAAGATGATTTCTAAGATCCTTCTTGTCTGATCACACAGTGAGTCTCTTAAGTTTTCTCTGCAGATTCTGCACTGCAGAACAGTTTTCTTGGTCTCGATGTTTTGCTGTCAGCATTGTGGCTCTTTATGCTGAAAACTAATATGTGCCCCACAGTTGATCCTAAAACAAGGCAAGACAACAAGCCATGCTTTTCTTAACTCTGCAGACAACAGAGGTGACCTGGGAAGGGATTGCTACAAGGTCATTGGATGGAGCTGAACTTTGCCCTGAAGTGCAGGGTGATGGATGCACTCCAGGGGTGGGGTGGGGGCAGCTTTGGTGCACCCTCGAGTCTACAAGGCCCAAACAGGCTTGTAACAGTTTGACTTTCCCCTTGCCTGGCTAGTCATTCTTTAGCCCTTCTGCAGATTTAATCTGATCAGAGACCCTTTGTCTGACTTCAGACCCAGTTGCCGAGCAGCATAAAGGCACTTCCCATCATTTCAGCCTGAGTTTTCTTTGGAATCTTTTCAAAATAGCTCATTCTTTCATGGTGTGTGTTGCCTTTATACTTGTTTTTTTTTTTGTTGTCCCCCCCCCCCTTTTTTTTAGGACCGCATATGGAAATTCCCTGGCTGGGGATTGAATCAGAACTGCAGCTGCTGGCCTACACCACAGCCACAGCAGCTCAGGATCCGAGCTGCATCTGGTACCTACATCACCCTTGTTGAGGCTGCATCTCTTCGAGAGTTCTAGCTTTATGTAGGGATCTTAGTTCCAACTTCCTGCCTTGTACTGTAGAAATCTCACTTCCAGTGCTTGGATACAGGACACTCCTGGTTACTCAGATGAACAGTGCAGTCTAACCTGGGGCAGACTAAATGCCTTCGATTAACGGGGGGCAGCAGTAATGTCAGCACAGACTCCTACTTTGGACTTCTGGCGCTGGCGAATCCACTCTTACTTTTTCTCAGCTACACTTAACATATTTTTTTTGTTATGTTTTCCCAGTATATCTCATTTTTATTTTTTTTTTAATGATTTTTATTTTTTCCATTATAGTTGGTTTACAGTGTTCTGTCAATTTCTACCATATAGCAAAGTGACCCGTCTCTCTCACACACACACACGCATATATATATATACATTGTTTTTCTCACATTATCCTCCATCATGTTCCATCATAAGTGACTAGATATAGTTCCCAGTGCTATACAGCAGGATCTCATTGCTTATCGATTCCAGATGCAATAGTTTGCATCGATCAACCCCAGACTCCTAGGCCATCCGACCCCCTCCCCGTCCCCCTTGGCAACCTACGAGTCTGTTCTCCAAGTCCGTGAGTTTCTTTTCTGTTATTTTTTCCAGTGGTTCTAGGAGTTTTTAGGTGAGTTTCGTCCTTATCTTGCTGGACTCTGAATCTCCTAGGTCCTCCTTTTTATCGACTAGGAATTGTGCTTTTCGAACAAGAGAGAGGAAGGGATGGGAGGGCCGGCATTGGTTAAGTTGTTAGTAGCCTTTTTGGAACAGGTGAATATCGTCTATCCCAGTGGGCTTTATTCTTTGACTTAAAAGAATTTGGACAAACAATTGTGTCTTGCAGCACATTTTTGAGTTCCCATGTGAACAATTTCAAAATAAGTGGAAATAATTGCAAAAGATATCATTTCCAGTGTGTTTGAAATATTTTCATTAAAAAATACAACTGTTATATCACTTTTTAAAATGTTAGTGATTTAAGGGAGTTTCCGTCGTGGTGCAGTGGTTAACGAATCCGACTAGGAACCATGAGGTTGTGGGTTCGATCCCTGGCCTTGCTCAGTGGGTTGAGGATCTGGCGTTGCTGTGAGCTGTGGTGTAGGTCACAGACACGGCTCGTATCCCAAGTTGCTGTGGCTGTGGCGTAGGCCGGCATTTACAGCTCCGATTTGACCCCTAGCATGGGAACTTCCATATGCCGCGGGAGTGGCCCAAAAAATGGCAAAAAGACAAAAAAAAAAAAAAAATAAAGATACATTAAAAAAAATGTTAGTGATTTGATACTTATTTATTTTAAAAAGCACATACAACCTCTTTTTAATTTTTCTTTAATTATTTTTTTGGCCATGCCTGTGGCATGCAGAAGTTCCCAGGCCAGTGATCAAACCTATGCTACAGCAGTGACAATGCTGAGTCCTTAACCACGAGGCTAACCAGGAAACTCCCGCAACTTTAAAATTTTTACTTATTTATTTATCGGCTGCCGCACAGCATATGGAGTTCCCAGGCCAGGGATTAGATCCAAGCTACAGTTGTGACCTTTGTTGCAGCTGTGGCTATGCTGACTCCTTAACCCACTGTGTTGGGTCAGAGTTTGAACCTGCATCCCAGTGCTGCACAGACCCTGCTGATTCTGATGTGTCATAGCAGGAACTCCGCGCAACTTTTATTTTTTTTATTTTTTTATTTTTTTATTTTCCCACTGTACAGCAAGGGGGTCAGGTCATCCTTAGACGCAACTTTTAAATTTATTTTTTCTTTTTACGGATGCAGCTGAGGCATATGGAAGTTCCTGGGCTAGGGTTCGAAATGGAGCTAGCCCAAGCTGCATCTGTGACCTAAACTGCACCTTATGGCAACGCTGGATCCTAAGCCCACTGAACAAGTCCAGGGATCGAACCCAAATCCTTATGGAGATTACATCGAGTCCTTAACTGAGCCACAGTGGGAACTCCCACAGGACTTTTAAAATGTTTGAAACTACATCATTTTCTCTTTAAATTCATTTTTTTCTGTACCACATTTAAATAATTTTATTGGAGTTCCCGTCGTGGCACAGTGGAAACGGATCTGACCAGGAACCATGAGGTTGCGGGTTCAATCCCTGGCCTCACTCAGTGGGTTAAGGATCTGGGGTTGCCCTGAGCTGTGGTGTAGGTCACAGATGTGGCTCGGATCCCGCGTTGCTGTGGCTGTGGTGTAGGCTGGTGGCTACAGCTCCAATTCAACCCCTAGCCTGGGAACCTCCATATGCCACAGGTGCAGCTCTAGAAAAGACAAAAAAAAAAAAAAAAAAATATGATGTAATGTTTTTACATCATTAAATTTAAAAGTATTTTGTGAACCATCCACTTATACTTCTCAGCAACACAAATACGTTTATAAAGTTAAATTTTATTTCTTATGATCATAAGTCCTAATGTGTTGAACATGTTTCTTCTGGAGTGAGTTATTTTTGCAATTATTATGAATATGCTATGGATCAAAAAACATAAATATGTTATAAAGTTCGATAAATAAATAAATACTGGGAAATGGAAATATTTCATGAGGTGTATGGGACTGAGCCACTAAGTCAAGTGTCCCTGGGAACATATTACTGTTGCTTGAATGAGACAGGGTCAGTATATTTGGCTCTTACTTTTAATGTTTATGCATGTAAGCACCAGACAACTTTGTTCACAGCAAGAAGAGGATGGGAAAAGGAAGGTGTTTTGTTCTACCCATTATCACAGTCTTTAACTTTTTTCCAATTTTTTAAGCCAAAAAATCACATGGGGCCTAGCATCAAAAATAGTGTTTCAGGAGTTCCCGTCGTGGCGCAGTGGTTAACGAATCCGACTAGGAACCATGAGGTCGCGGGTTCGATCCCTGCCCTTGCTCGGTGGGTTGACGATCCGGCGTTGCTGTGAGCTGTGGTGTGGGTTGCAGACGCGGCTCGGATTCTGCGTTGCTGTGGCTCTGACATAGGCTGGCAGCTACAGCTCCGATTCGAGCCCTAGCTTGGAAACCTCCATATGCCACGGGAGCGGCCCAAGAAATGGCAGAAAGACAAAAAAAAAAAAAAAAAAGTGTTTCAGGGACTTCCTTGGTGGCCTATAGCATTACTGCATGGCATTGTCACTGCAGTGGCTCTGGTTTGATCCTGGGCCCTGGAACTTATGTATGCTGCAGCCATGGCCAACCAAAAAAAAAAAATTATGTTTCAAAACCTATCAGTTAACAGTTTGAATAGGTTCTCCTCCAATTTTCTAGCAAAGAACTGAAAAATCATGACTTGCAAAAAGTGACTCCATCACTTATTTTCTCACCATGTGAACCACTGTTTCAAACTGGCTCTTTAGTTTGGTGGCCCAGAGGTTTTCATGCCTGGAATCAAGCAGGCCACTAAGTTTCTGGGAGGGTGGGAGGCGTGCTTTTCTTTTGTATAAGGGGAGGCCTCTACCACAGGTGCTTTCAGGTAGATCAGCTTTCTGGGGCGGGCATGTGGAAGTTGAGGATCTGGAATGGAAATCAGGTTCCCTTGAGGTCGCCAGGCCTGAGCACTCCCTGGAAAAGTTTTCTGGACCCGCAGTCATTTGTGTGAGGGGGGCTTCCTGGAAGAAGAAGGCCTTGCAGCTGGATGGTAAGCTGCAGCTCGGGACCGCATCTGTGTCCAGACAGTGCTTAGGAAGTTCAAGGTGGGCAATAGCCAGCTAACCTGCACTGTGCGCTTCCTGTCGCATGGACACCTTAGCGGTGTGGTGGGGGTCGACACAAATAACAGTCAGTCCCCAGGTAACTCCCTGAGGTGTTCGTTCTCATTTAACTCTATGGCCCAGGCGAGGTGCTGAAGACTAGAGGGGCAGAGAACTTGCTGTGGGTGCCTGAGCCATAAGTAGTTGAACTGGGGCCTGGGCCCCAAAGAGCTTGTCTAATATCAAAGCAGCAACATGAGGCCTTAGGGTGGCCCCCTGGTTTCCCCTCCCCTTCTCTCCAGTCAAGGAGACAAGAGAAGAAATTGCTTCTTGGATAATTAAAAATAATAGAATGGTAGCGTTGGAAATGGCTTTTTTTTTTTTTTTTTTTTCCTAATGAGCAACCTGCTATGGGCTGAGTGAGCTTTTCTCAGTCCTAGTACCTCATGTGTAAATTGGGGATGTGATGATGCTGCTGATGGTGGTGATGATAACGATGTGACAGTGATGATGTGATGATGATGGTGACAATATTACTGCAGTGATTTCGTAGCCAGTACCTGCTGTTGCTGAATACTTAGCTCATTCTAGCTCTTTCTTGAGTTTAGGCAAAAATCTGTCTTCCATCGCCTCATCTCCAAAACATTTTCCTCAGGACAAGCTTTCGGCTATTTGATCTTTAAATACCTCTTCCTTTGTTGTCTCTTCCCTAGGATAAATGTCCTGAGTTCTCTGTTGAAATGGAATTTATAATTTTAAGACTCCTTATTTTCCTGGTCACTCTCCTCTGGATAGATTCTCATTTGTCAAAATGACTTTTAAAATATGGTACCCAGATATTATCACCATATTCCAGATATGGTTTGACCAGGGCAGAATGCTGTGAAATTGCTCTTTCCCTGGATCTTTAGATGTCATCTAACATTTAATGGTTTTTCCTGAGCATCCTCACTGTTGACTAAGTAAACTTCTATTAAGTCAGCATCCACAGATTATGAGGCAAGTCTGCTGCAGACCCCATCTCCCGTCCCGTCCTGCCACTTTGCAGCGGACAGTTTGTAACCTTGAACCTCTGTGAAATTCCATCTTGTGGACCACAGTCCATTTTCTCGCATGTCAAAGTGATTTTTTTTTTCTTTTTTAGGGTTGCACCTGCACCATAGGGAAGTTCCCAGGCTAGGGATCGAATTGAAGGTCCAGCTGCTGCCTACACCACAGCTCACGGCAACACCGGATCCCCGACCCACTGAGCGAGGCCAGCGATCAAACCTGCATCCTCATGGATACTAGTTGGACTTGTTTCTGCTGCGCCATGACGGGCATCCATCAAAGTGGTTTTGAATCCCAATTCTGTTTATTAAGGAGGAGAGCAGAACGTTTGATAGTGTAAGGGAGACAGGATGGTTTAGGAGGAAGGGCGGTGAATGAATGGTGTTGCAGACATCCAAGCCAGTCAGGTCATCGCTCTTTGAGGTTCTTTTGGGTTGATATCAGATCCCTTCTATCATTTCTTTTTAGTTTTTAAGTTTTGGCCATATACCCAAAGCGTATGGAAGTTCCCAGGCCAGGGTTCAAACCTGAGCCACAGCAGCGACCTGAGCCGCTGCAGTGACAACGCTGGATCCTTAACCTGCTGCACCACCCGAGAACGCCGTCACGGCTGTTATTTAGAGAGAGGATACTAAACCCTCCCTGCTAAACCCACTCTTGTAAGCTTCATGGTATCACAGCTCCTTGTCCCTTGGAATTCTTCTCTGCACCTAGCCTGCTCGGAGTAGAGGAAGCAACACTTGAGCAGAGGCTTCAGCTAACATCCTGCCCCTGGACCGTGTACCCCCATTAAGGAACTTCAGATGTTAAATAACCTCCCCTGGGCTATGCACGGATAACTGTGCTACAGGTGACTGTGGGGGTTGATTTTATGTGTCAACTGAATGGGGCCAGAGAGTGCCCAGATATTTTGTTAAACAGTTATGTCTGGGCGTGTCCATGAGGGTATTTCTGGATGAGATTAACTTTTTTTTTGCATTAAAAAAATTGAGGTATTATTGATTTACAGTGTGTGTTAGTTTCTGGTGTGCAGCAGAGTGATTCAGTTATACATATATATTCTGTGTATTCTTTCTCATATTCTCTTCCATTATGGTTTATTATAGGACATTGAATGCAGTTTCCTATGTGATACAGTAGGTCCTATTGTTTATTGTATGTGCAGTAGTTTGTATCCGCCAATCCCAGACTCCTTATTTATCCCTCCCACCCCCCTGGATGCGATGAACACTGGAGTTAGTGGACTGAGTAGAGCAGGTTGCCCTCCCTAAGGTGGGTGGGCCTCCTCCAACCTGCTGAAGATCTGAGTAGAGCAAAAAGGTTGCCTAAGAGGGATCTGCTGCCTGTTTGAACTGAGACATTGTTTTTTGTTCCCTGTCTTCACACTGGAACTGAAGAATGGGCTCCTCTTGGGTCTTGAAGCTCCTATTTTTGTCGTTGTTGTTCTTTTTCTTTTTCTTTTTGGGGCTGCTCCTATGGCATATGGAGGTTGCCAGGCTAGGGGTTGAATTGGAGCTACAGCTGCCAGCCTCCACCACAGCCACAGCAACGCAGGATCCAATTTGTGTCTGCAACCCACACCACAGCTCACGGCCACACCAGATCCTTAACCCACTGAACGAGGCCAAGGATCAAACCTGCAACCTCTTGGTTACTAGTCGTATTCGTTTCCACTGCGCCACAATGGGAACTCCAGAGCTGCTTGGTTTTTGACTGGAACTTACACCAATGGGATGGATGCGCTGGGCTCCAGTTTGCCTATAGGTCTTGGGACCTCTCTGCCTCCATAACTGTGTGGCCAATTCCTTGTGATAAATCTCTTCCATCTCTAAGTGTGCATCTATCTCCTACGGGTTCTGCTTCTCTGGAGAACCTAATACAGGCACATAGGTACTGCCTTTGTGCAGAGTATTGTGGGGTAAGGTAGATGAAGTGTAGCAGATTGAGAGATGGGTGCCTGGGTTCTCTTCCCAACGACTGCTGCCAACTGGCTCTGCATGGCACAGAGGGGTCCTGTGAGCATCACCATGGTCACACAGAGAGGTCCCATCTGGGAGCCCATCTGTTCTGGAACAGGACTGTACCCACCCCACAGTGTCACGTGGCGTAGCTTAAGAGCTAGACTTCTCTGGGGGGGAGGGTGGAAAAGGGGAGCTTACAAGGCAGGATCAGCCCCTCATCACTCCTCCAAAGAGCCACACCAGGATGGGCCTTGCGATAGAAGGACCTTACTGCTCTGCCTCCCTTCGAGAGTGACCTGATAGCAGGAGAGGGAGCCCTCGCTCTGGCGGAGGGCGTCTGGGTTCCAGTTCAGCTGTTGCTAGAAGTTTCCTGCTCAGCGCCTGGAGACCTGGGGCCCATGGGGAGTGGCAGCTCCTTTGCAGAGGGTTGGGGGCAGGAGGTTACCTACTGTCCCCCTGTCCCCATGAGAGGTGGGCTTGGGTGCAGCACGTCACACTGGGAGAAGTCGAGGGAGGGGCTCTTCCAGCTGGCTCGGTGCCCAGGAAACCTGGCGTGAGGTCTTGGGCCACTTTCCAAAAATCCTGCCCCTTGCCTCACACACTGTGCTGGCTGTGCCCCTTCCTGGGCCTCCATCTTCTCATCGTTTGGAGGGAAGAAATTGGGTTTTGGTCTCTCTCAGGCTGGCTCTGCATTCTAAATGGGGACAGAGGGCGACTTTCTCCACGTTAAATAAAAACAGACACACAGACACTTGATGCGGAAATGGTACGTGTCAGCTGTATAAACCACGATTCAAAATATTGAGAAATTTCCCTTCAAGTTTTCTCACACAAAGGAATAACATCGGGCACATTTTAATATTTTGCTAATCACGATGCTCAGTGAGTGGAGTGTGGAAAGGGATTTTAAGAGGTTCTAAGAAAAGACTGATGAAGGCTTCAGGTCGCTGAGTGACTCCGTGAGTCTTTGGAGAATAATGACGTTTCCCTCATTTTCCTGCTCTCCTTAAAAAAGGCATGTGGAGATCTTGCGTTCGTCGAGTTCTGTCTTTTCTCCCCGACACCATCGCCTGTGTTTTAATTCTCCGCGAGACTGATTCTAGAGCTGAGCGTCCCTTTTCCAAAGTGTAGACCTTCTTGACTTGGAAACCTCGGTCCTCAGGCCTCACGCGTTCCTAACTAAAAGGGGAAGGGGTCGTGGAAACACTTTGCCGGGGGCTCGTACAGGCAGTGCCGGGGGAGAAGCCGGAGAGAGGACTCGGGAGGGATAGGACGGCGGCGCATGGACCTGGTGACCGGGCAGTTGAATAATCACGATGGCATCATTTTGCCGCATTTGGGCAAAATTGCCCACAGAGCGGTCTGACAGCGCCCGTTGGTCTAGACCATTTTTCTTTCTCGAAACCACTGCATTTGTCTCCTTTTGCATGCAACTCATTTCAGAGGCAGATAACTTCCTTCTAAGGTACAGATGTGCCCCTTTTCAAAATCCTGGGGAAATTTCTCTTCAGCGCTTCCTCTCCCATCCCTGGCAAAGTGTCCTGCCTCTAACAGGCAGTCAATAAATACCTGTTGTGGCTGATGATGACAGGGAGTGAAATTGAGGAAGCCTTTCATGGGTTTATAATGGCGATGCTGTGCAATAGATGGGTGCGAGGGGTTGCCAGAAACATCCGACGGTTTCCGCCACAGCCCCGTCTCCCTGGGTGAGCCTTTGATTGAACGGCGATAAAGGTATCATTTTGCTGCATTAGGAGGAAAAGGTATATGGAGATTTGACACGCGTGGTGTTTCATAACTTTCTCTCCATCAAATAGCGACATTTGTCTTCTTTCATCTAAGGCTGAATCATTTCTGAAATGGAGACCCAAATTTTAAGGCATGGAACATTTCGAGTTAAACATCCTTGAGAAAGCCCGCTTCGTGTTTTCTTTCTTACCCAAGTGGGGAGCAAGAATATAGAAACCTGTTACCTTTGGATAATGGCCCTTTTGAGTCAGAGCGTGGGGAGGGCAGCTGCAGAAAGCTGGCTTGTTTTTGCTTTTGATTCATCGAAGGGCTGCAACTCAGACGGTAGAGCCGGCTGAGGGCGATGGTAGTGGGAAGCCAGAGGGTGGTTTGGGGGAGCAAGGATAAAGGAAAATTCTGCACAATGGCATATCCTGGATACCCATCACATGCCAGGCCGTGGAAATTCCAAGGTGACTGTAGTCCCTGTCCCCAAGGAGCTCCTGGGTGAGTGAGGGACGTGGACCAGGAAGGAAATGCCCACAGCACTGAGAGGTCCAAGGTGACACTGAAGGGAGTGGTGGACCGAGTGAAAGTACAGAGGACAGGTGAGTTGGGAACGCTTCCCAGGGGAGGCGTGTTGGCATCACGTCTATAAAAGATGCTATGCGTTAGTGGCAAAGGTGGTGTGGGCTGGATCGGGTGTTCCAGCTGAGGGAGAAACACGTGTAATGGAAAGAGGCAAAATGATTTTGGATCCAGGGAAAGGAGAGGTCCTGGAGAAGAGGAGATGGCTGAGGAGGAAGTTCGATGCAGAAGAGAAACGACAAAAGTAGAGAAGGAGCGCCTGTCTCACGGACCTCCATTCTGCTGTCAACTTACTGCCAGGCTGGGTCCTCCGACCTCACGGCCCACGTTCAACCAGATACCAGGTCCTGCTGGAGTTAGCGCCACGATGCCTCTAGAACCCACCCTTACCCTCCTCTTCGTCTTCACTGCCACGGCCTCCCCCCTCATCTCTGGTCAGTAGAGCCGCAAAGAATGACAGCTTGAACACCAGACATGTTTATTTCTCTTCTGCAAGTAACTGCTGGGACAGCACAGCAGCTCTGTAGTGTGGACACAGGGGTCTTCTGGGTCCTTGCTCTGTTGTTCCTGTGCTGTTGCCCTTGTTTGCATGGTCCTGTGTTTCTGCAGCCCAGTGAGTGGAAGAAGCAAGAGAGGAAGGGAAGATGTGCTCCTTCCTTTAAAAGCATCACCTGGAATTTGTTTACATAGGTTCTGCTCACATCTCCCTAGCGGTATGGTCCCACGAATCAGCAAGGAGAGCTGGGAAATGTAGTTTTTATTTAGGGTCACCAAAGTCTAAGTGAAAATCCAAGGGTTCTGTTACCACAGGTGAAGAGAAGCGTTATTGAGGGACAGCTGGTCAACCACCCTTTGGCTTGGGTCACCATTTGCAAAGCGCCAGACCTCTTCCTCCTCCCGCTGCCCTTGGGTGAAACTGCTCATCCATCAGCTTGTGACTCTGACCCTTTTCCTGCAGAGTCTTCCTCTTGGGGCCCCCAGGTTGTTCTCCTTGTAAGGGCTTGGTTCAGCACCCCACGCCCTCTACTCTGTCGATTTTTGCCCACACCCACCTTCCCCAGCAGACTGATCTCCGTAGTCCCCACTGCTCCCAGCACTCCCTGCGAAAGCAGAGGTCACTGGCAGTTAAACTGAAGTGGGTTGAGCCGGGCCAACACGCCAGTCCCGCAGACCAGAGGAGTGGAGGCTCAGAAACAGGCATCCCAGAGTCTCGGAGTTGGTGCTCACAGCTGTGTCCCTGGGGCCAGGTCAGCCCTTCCTGAGGTCAGAGCCTTTGGTGGGCGAGGAGACCAGGCTGGCAGGCAGATGGCAGGAATGAGATTCAGGCAGGGAGACCTGGGGCAAAGGCGTCATGGTGCAGGGCAAGCCCAAGTGCGTTAGGGGCAGGGCGCCAGCCCTGCAGAAGGAGCTAGACACTGAGCCAGGCAATCCCTGAGTGCTGGGGTCAGAAAGGAGGCGTCCTCATCTGAAGGAGGGGGAAAGGGAACAGGAATGAGGGAAAGAGAGAAAGCCCCCCCCATCAGTCTGACCCTGGTGTACGGCCCGATGCAGCATCCTGTGGGAAGAGAGCAAAGCCTGGAGAGGTGATGGCAGGAGAGGCGATTTCTGCCTTTGGCTCCACGGGGATGTGGTCACACTAATGCAACCTGTCCACCAGAGGGCAGGAGAGACCCACGCATGAGGGTCGGACAGCAGGCCCTGCAGAGCTTCTGGAAGGTCCTTGGCCTTGGCCAGGGGGCTGGGAGATCAGGAAGGAGGTCAGGAGGAAGGGTGGGGAGGAAGAGCTAGGCTCGAGCCTTCTTTCCAAGAAAGATTCTCTAAACAGATGTTTCCCAGCCCTGGCTTATACAGAGCCCGGCGGAAGTCATGACGTGGGGTGGCCCATGCAGAGGATTTGTTTGGAAGGTGACCTCGGGCAGCGCCACCCAGGACCTGGCTCTGAGCTTCTGGCTCAGGCCTCCTCATCTGTCCACTCGGCTTCTAGCCCATGGCTCAGAAACAGGGGCCATCTAGCCCCTCCCTCGGGCCTGGCTTGCTCCCGCGGAAGGACTTCAGGTTTGTGAGAGAAGCTTGTGTGGACGGAGCCCACATCCCCAGCTCCGCACCTCAGACCTCAGGACCTCAGTCAGACCCTTCCCCACCCCTGGACTCAGCCGAGGACCCTGTCTTGCTATCCACCTGTGACAGTCAAGTGGGAGAGCCTTAGGCTGAAGTCTTAGGGTCAGGTTGGGCCCTCTTCTCATCCAGACTCAGTTTTTGTTGCTGAGAAGCAAAGATTTGCAAAGCAGCATTTACCCAGCGCTGTTAGGAATCTGAAATGAGATTGTTGTACAAAATGGTCTTCTGAACAGTGAAGTGATGCAGAAATGTGATTTTCTTATGTCATTGATCATCTGTTTCAGGTATAAAGTTTCTATGAGGACAGAGTTGGGGTCTTATCCATCCCTCTGCCTCTGTGGGTTTGATGGAAGCTGGTCGCCAAGGAAGGGGTGGGCAGTCAGTGCCATCCCGGTCAGCATCAGCCCCTTATAGGACAGGGCGGGGTGGGGCAGTGGGTGAGGCTGAGGGGGGCTGCCCAGGCGTGACCTGTTCTGAGACCGTGGCTATTCCCAGGGCAGGGGTAAAGACTGCCAAGTCCACGCAGAGGTGGCACCTCCTGGGGAAGCTTTCCAGGAGCAGATTTGGCCCATCTGCAAACTGATGTAACCCTCCTTGGCCCAGGGCGGCAGGGAGGGGTCAGGGATGGCAGAAGTAGGCCAGGCAGGCAAGGATGAGGGCAGGGCTGGCAGGGGGCTGGGCTGCATCCTCTTCTGGGCATCTCCCCTTTCCAGTTGGTGAGAGCGTTTGATTGCAGCTCTCGCTTGGGTGCCATAGCTTCCTTAACTTGTCTTCCTTCTTCCTTGAGAGCAGATGAGTGTGGGGGTGTTCATAGGCTCCGACAAGTCCTATTTCCTTCCTAATAAATATTCCTCCTCTCTTCTCTAAGCACTAAAAAAAAATCCAGAGAAAGAACAAGGCACCCATTTGTCACCTGCGCCTCCGTCCAGAGCAGGGGACAGGTTTTGCGGTTGCTTGTGGCCGCCTTGGAGAAGCGAGGATGAGGGATGTGCTTATTTCTTTCGGGTCAGTTTAATCCTGCTTGGAAGGGCCAGCCCTGCCCTTGACCCTGGCCTGGTCATAGCTGGGGGAGGCGCAGGAGGAGGGGGAGGGCAGTACTGGGCAGTGGCTCGGCCAGGGGCCGTCGGGGACCAGGCAGGAGCAGGGAGGAGAGGAGAGATTGAAGGCTGGGGACACTGACCAGGGGGCATTCTGCCCGCAGGGGAGAAGAGGAAGAAGCTCCCCAAACCAAAGAGGTGGTGGGCGCGCGGAGAGTCCACACCCTCGGGCTGCCTTTACCTGAGGACCTGGGCTTCTCCCTGGCAGTGGGGCCAGGCTGGTCACTTGTTACAGGAGCTTGATGTCAAGCAAGCAAACCACTTGAACTCCAGCCTCGCAGTGGCTGGCCCAGCGCGTGCCTGTGCTACGGGCTGTCTACCTGCCACGCTGGCCGAGGCGGGGGTGGGGGCCTCCATGCTCTAAGCTGCTTCTGTTTTCTGTGATCTTTGCTCACCCCTGTTTAATGTCCTTTTCAGCCCATTACAGAGAATACAGATGGTGGCCAGACCCAGCCTCACCCAGACCACACCTGGCCATCGCCAGATGACAAGCTGTGTGTGGCTTGGGGGTGCTGGGGCATGTGTTTTGTCAAGATAAGATTTTTTTCCCTCCTTTTTAGGGCTGAACCCACAGCATATGGAGGTTCCCAGGGAGGGGTCGAATTGGAGCTATAGCTGCCGGCATACACCACAGCCACAGCAACACCAGATCCGAGCCACGTCTGCAACCTACACCACAGCGCATGGCAATGTGGGATCCTTAACCCAACTGAGCGAGGCCAGGGATCGAACCCGCAACCTCATGGTTCCTAGTTGGATTTGTTTCTGCTGCACCATGATGGGAATTCTAGGATAAGATCCCCTCCTCAAAAAAGATTTTTTCTTCATTTTTAAAAAGTTTTATCGGAGTTCCCGCCGTGGCACAGTGGTTAACGAATCCGACTAGGAACCATGAGGTTGCGGGTTTGGTCCCTGCCCTTGCTCAGTGGGTTAACGATCCGGCGTTGCCGTGAGCTGTGGTGTAGGTTGCAGACGCGGCTCGGATCCCGTGAGCTGTGGTGTAGTTTGCAGACGCGGCTCGGATCCCGTGTTGCTGTGGCTCTGGTGTAGGCTGGTGGCTCCAGCTCCGATTAGACCCCTAGCCTGGGAACCTCCATATGCCGCAGGAGCGGCCCAAGAAATAGCAAAAAGACCAAAAAAAAAAAAAAAAAAAGTTTTATTGAAGTGTAGCTGATACACAATGTGGTGAGCGTTTCTGCTGTGCGGACGGGATCTTGTGATTGCAGGTGCTCTGGGACATGTCACAGGGGCTCAGAAACACTTGTTCAACATTACCTGTCAGAGCCTTGGACAAGGATGGCAGACCCTGTGCCGGGGTCTCATTCCATGCCTGGCTGTGATGTGGGTGAGGGTCGCAACCCCTTGAGCCTCCGCTTTGCTCTCTGCAGGATGGAAGGAGCCCATCCCTGCCTGGCTGTGCCCTTCAGCTTGTCCAGATTCCAGGTGAAGTTCCGTGCGTGTGTGGCTCTCTGGGTTCTGTGAAGGATGGTGTAAATGGAGTTGTGGTTTGCAACCTACAGTACAGCTCACGGCAACGCCAGACCCTTAACCCACTGAGCGAGGCCAGGGATGGACCCCGCAACCTCATGGTTCCTAGTTGGATTTGTTTATGCTGTGCTGTGATGGGAACTCTAGGATAAGAGAGTTGGAGGGGAGGTTGGCGAGCTCCTGTGTCTCTGCTCTCCTTCTGCCTCTCATTTTCTGTGCTGCCTGTCTCTGATTTGCAAGCTGGCCCATCCTCCTGGATGCGGCGGTCCCAAAGCCCCAGTGGGAGCCACCAGTGCAGCGCGCTCCCTGTGTGAAGCTGAGTGGAGGAAGAGTTAGTTTGCCCTTCCAGCCGGTGCTGTCTTCTTTGACATCAGCCTGGAATATTCTGGAAGCTGCCAGCTGGGGGCAGTAGCACCTCACACCGTGACCCCTTCCCTGTGCTTCCTCTCGGAGGCCAGAAGGCCACCTCCATGAGTGGTGTGTGTGGCAGGCCAGTCAGGAGTGAGCGGCTGACCTGGCTGCCTGTGATGGATTAGGATTTAGCTGAGAGCCTGGTGTGGCAGGGCCAGTTCGAGGGCCAGGCCTGGCAACAAGCGCTGACTTTCTTTGGGAGCAGAGACTTGGGGGGTGATGTCTTGGATGATGCTCACTAGAGGTGGGGCCCCCAATGCTGTCCTCAGGGACTGCTTTTGTCCACTGAGCCTCCTGTTCCAAGGGAGGGGCCGCAGAGGGGGCTCAGCTGAGCGTGGAGGACAGGATGGGGAGGGGGCACGTGGGTCACCTAACCGGGCCCTCTAGACTTTGTGTTGAGCCCAGGTGGTGACAATAGCAAGGGTGCACCCACCCCTGCAGGCCTTGAGGCAGGTCCCCTGGCCTGAACCCCTGAGCCCTGCACAGACCCCTGCCTTCAGCTCCCCTCCTGACATGAACCCCGGCTCCTCCCGGCCCTGCTTCTGGAGGCCTGGCTCCTGCACTCAGCCGTCCCCCCTCTGGATTCCTGGTGCTGCTGACCTGAGACTGAAGCTGGGTACCAGTTATCCCCCTCGCCCAGCATCTGGATGACATCATTAGATGATGCTTATGGACCACTGGGGACTTGGCCCAGGGTTTCCGGAGACTGACAGCCCCAAGAAAAGACAGAATAATAACACAGATCTCGTGTTTCTGTGGTGTTTTGTCCAGAGGGAGTTTTTGAGGGCACGAGGGTGGGCTGGAGCGGGGCGATGGTGGTGGTGGTTTAAAGCAGGGGGAGTGTCATTGTTTCCCCAGTGTCATTGCTTCTTCCTCCATCTGAAATGAGAGCCAGTCACGCCCTGAGCCGGGGCAATGACCTGACTTCCCCGCGGGTGATGGCGGGATCTCCCTCGAAGGACCCATCTCCCCTGAAAGCAGGAATCGTGTGTTGTCTTCTCCCCTGAGAAACACCCTGTACCACAGAACATTCTGGAGTGAGCATGTTGGGGTGCCTTGTTTTCTCCCCCTATGCTTTCCAGCCTTGCTGTTGTTAAATTATTCATTGAGTAGCTTCCATTCACTCACTCGTTGGTGGATTGGTATTTCTTGAGCACCAGCTACACACCAGACTCTTGGTTCTTTTTTCAGCTGGGGAGGGGGATTGACATCCCTTTCAGGCTTTGTGCATCGTCTCCCCCCTCCCTCTTCTAATGAGGCCAGCTGTGGCTCCAGATGTGGGAAGGGGGGTGAGCAGGACAGAGCCAGGGGACGGAGCTGGGCATGTGTGTGGCAAGGTGGAACTGGGAGCAGGGAGAGAAGAAATGGCAGATCTGGGGCAGAAGAGGATGGATCAGGGTAGGAGGCAGGACAGAGGGGGGTAGGACACCAGAGGGATGGGTTGGCTGATCTGGGGACAGGGAGAGGGAAGGAGACAGGGACAGGGAGGAGGGGGCAGGGGCATGTCTGGGGGGAGAGGCAGTGGGGATAGGGGATGGGGGTGGGGCGAGAGGATGGTGTGGTCTCAGGAGAGAGCTTGTGGTTCAGGTTTGGGACTGGAATCTGAGCAGGGGGTGGTAGGGCACCGTTCCGACCAAAGTCCCGGGGACCCGGAGGTCACCGCTACAAGCCGCAGAGCTGGCCATGGTATCTGGCAGCCAGCCTGTCGGTGTGTGGGGACAGGTGACCCAGTGCTCTGGGAATGAGGTCATCAACGAGCAAAGCCCCTGCCGTCCGGGGCTCCCCGCTGAGTGGACAGAACCCACGGCTGCCGGAGTGGAGAGCTGGGGAAGGAAGGGAGCTTTATCTCCTGGCCCCTCCCTGCTCCAAGCAGAGCTGCCCCACGGCCCCTGCCCTGCGCTCCTCAGCCCGGCTGGCTCCCCTGCCTTTCGTCTGAGTTTCAGAACACACTAGCCTTGCGTCCCTTTTCTGAGCATTCTCCTGGTTGACAGAGACTCGTTTAATGAGTGACGGTGTTAAAGACTCTTAAGGACTCAACAGACAGTGCCTTCCAGGTAGTGTTCATTCTCCAGAAGCATGAATCGCTTCAGGCAACATCGTAGGTAAGGCAGGACCCCAGGCGGCCGGGAGGGGTGGTGGGAAGATAGTGCGGGAAATCTGGACTCAAGCTACACTGAACCCCACCCTGTAGACAGATGGCCCGGCCTCCCGCTTGAAAGACCAGTTCCTTGCCTGTGCACCAGTGCCCTGGTTTTAGGATCTCCAAGGAAATCTCCAAGGAAGCGGGAACCGCTGTTAGGAACCTTAGGACCACTCTTCTTCATTTTTGCTTGTTTGTTTGTTTGTTCATTCGTTTGTTTGTTTTTTGGTCTTTTTGTCTTTTTTTTAGGGCCGCACCTGTGGCATATGGAGGTTCCCAGGCTAGGGGTCCAGTTGGAGCTGTAGCCGCCCGACTACACCACAGCCACAGCAACGTGGGATCTGAGCTGCGTCTGCGACCTACACCACAGCTCACAGCAACGCCGGATCCTTAACCCACTGAGCAAGGCCAGAGATCAAACCTGCTTCCTCATGGATGCTAGTCGGGTTTGCTAACCGCTGAGCCACAACGGGAACTCCTAGGACCACTCTTGTAAGGTTCCTAATAGCACACGGATGCCCCTGATGCCTAATCGGCCCTTCTCCCTCCCCCTCCCCCCCAGTCCTGGTGGAGGTGGACAGCAGCTGAGCTTTTTTCTTTATTTTGTGAAGGTTCTTTCTGAGTCTTTTAGCTCTTTCCTCCTCAGGTTCAAAGAAAATCAGGTGCCTTTAACCTTTCTTCAAGCATCTTTCTCTTTAATCCCTAATAATTTTTGCAATTTCTATCTGCAAAATCTTTTCCATTTCTTGCTTCTCAAGTGAAACCTTAAATTGGACACATTAGGAGTTCGGGGATACGAATGCGGGTTATTGCTTCTTGCTTCTCATTTAATATTCCAACATAATAATGATAAAAAGTGAATATTTTCATTTTCCCCTCTGTACCAGCCTGTTTGCAGGGCTTCTTGTATGTATCTTAACTTAATCTTCATAACAACAAGCTTGAGGAAGGCATTATTATCCCATTTTTATAGAAGAGAAAAATTAGGCTCAGAGAAGTTAAGTCATCTGTCCAAAGTCACACAGCTTGTTGAAGTAAGAACCAGGTGGGGGTTAGGGGAGGGAGCCACAGCTGACTTTTGTAAACATGGAATTTAAGTCTAATTTAAAAAATCTTAATAATTCATGCAACTATTTTGTATTGTGCTTTATACAAGACTGACGTTTGCTTTAATGTAAGAATAACACCTTTTATTTCGATGAAGCTTGGGGTAGACTTGATGCTCCGGGGAGTCATGCCATGTCTGGGCTGTGGCCTCAGGTCCCCAGGGCACAGCCCCAGGCACCCCTGGGCTTCACACACCTCGGGGAAATTTCCATCCTCTGAGTTCTGAAACCCCTCTTGCAGCATGACCACATAGCTGGGCAGCTTTGTAGCCATTGATTCTCCTGGGACTCCAGTTCCTCAGCTTCGAAGGTGGGAACAATTTGGTTCTTAGAGTTGTTTTGAAGAGAATGTGACATAATAGACACGCAAGGTTCTGCGACGTGCAAAACACGACCTTCTTGGTGAACGTTTACATTTTGACATCAGGAGGCCATTTGAGCCACATGGAGCCTCTGATTTATTCTGGCCCTAGATTTATTTTACTGCCGCTCCACAGATCTATTTAACGTAGAGTTTCTATTTAGCGCCATCTCCATTTCCCAGGGTGCACATGAAGTCTGTGTTTCCCTGACTTGATTTCTCTGCCTGATTAATAGAATTTTCCTCCAAGTGAGGAGAAGGGGGGCACGGGTGGCTACGGGGCAGGGGGGCGTCCCCACCCATGAAAGAGGACGGGCCCTGGGGCCGTAGCAGCCCCTGGAGTTGGAACTTTGATGGAACGCCCACCCTACCTGAACATCAGCATCTTTCCAGTACCAGATGGAGTGTGCCGCACTGGGATGCTGCTTACAGAAACAAGGGATGCAACAGTCAGCCGATATTTATGCAGTACCTGCTCTGAGCCAGTGTTCTGGGGCTTGAGAGATGTCAGGGAGCCCAGCAAGGATTCTGCCTTCAGGAGCTTGGATTCCAGTGTGTATGTGTGCTAGGTGTGACCATAAGTAAAGGTATGAATAAGGAAATTGTAGAGTCTGTTAGAAAGAGAGAAGTGATCTGGAGAAAGGAGAGAATAGGAGTTTCCCTTGTGGCTTAGCTGCTTAAGAATCCCACTAGTATCCATGAGGACACAGGTTTGATCCCTGGCCTTGCTCAGTGGGTTAAAGGACCCAGTGTTGCCGTGAGCTGTGGTGTAGGTCGCAGACATGGCTTGGATCCTGCGTTGCTGTGGCAGTGGCGCAGGTCGACAGCTACAGCTTTGATTTGACCCCAAGCCTGGGAACTAACATATGCCTGGGTATGGCCCTAAAAAGGCAAAAAAAAAAAAAAAAAAAAAAAAAAAAGGAGAGAGTAATAAGAATGAGAGGCATCAGGAGTGCCTGGGTTCCAGTTGTCAGTGGGGGTCAGGATGAGCCTTCCTGGGACAATGAGAGTTGCACATCCTCCTTCAGGTCTCCATCTGGAGTCAGCCAAACGGATGTCAGAGGGAAGGGTGGAAGGACCAGACAGCACAGAGGCATTAGGTGGGATTAGGCCAGGCATGTCTGAGGAGTATCAGAGTGGTTGGTGTGGCTGGAGTGGACACAAGGAGAAGAAGAGCAGGAGAAAAGGTCCGAGAGGACCAGGGGAAGGCAGCTACATCTAGAGCCTTCTCAGCTTGTCCTTTAAGTGAGCCGGGAAACTTCTCAGGGTTTTAGGCAGAGAAATGACATTATGGGACATCTTTCCAGCTTAGGGTCCACCAACCTCCCCCCAATTCCACACAAGTTCCCTGGCTCAAATTCATAGGTTCTGGGAGGCAGAGGCAGAAAGTAGTTCTGTTGGAACCACCTAGGCTGAGGGTGGGGAGAGGTGGCTCCTGAGGGGAGAGTCAGATGAGCTATTGACCACCCCATGGGGAGGGAGAGTGGCTTCTTGGAGGACAGAAACATGGACTGTCCACCACCCTCCTGAATTCACTGGTGGTGGAAATAGGACCTGGGCATGAATAACATTCCATTGAAGGGCTCTGGGAGTTCAGAGAAGGATGAGAGAAATACATCATCTAAGGATTTCAGGTTTTATTGTGGGGGATGTCATTTACTCTGGGACTTAGATAATGGGGTTTGGATAGGTGGGTATAAAAGAAGAGGGACCCTGCATGCTAGAGTAGTGTGCTGGAGTAGGAAAACAGAGCAACAAGCAATTAAAATGGGGCAGCAAGCAATGGTAACTGGTTCTACTTTATTGGATTGTAGGCTGTAGGAGGGGAACAGTGGAAAGGTAGGCTGATTCAAGAGGTCCTCAAATACCATTTTGGATGCTATGAGGAAATAGATATAGCGTTACTATTCTGTGTTTAAAAGGTCAGGGCTCCACTTGTTAGAATTCTAGAACTACTTGGTTAAGGAGAGAGAGAGAATTTAAGAACAATTCGAGAGAAATGGATAGAGCTGAGGCTCTTATGTATAGAAAGATAATTGTGCAGTTTCTTGGGCTTCAAGCAATCCCGTCATCTCAAGAAACAAGACCACATGACCAAAAACGTGGAGAAAAAAGAGATAATAAACTCAAAGAAGAGATACAGATCTTAGGATGAGTAGACGTGAACTTAAAAAAAGAATTGACATCTTTAGAAGATATATGAGAAGATGGAGAATTTCACCAGAGAACTGGAATCTACAAACAGAAAGGAGGAAAATTCTAGAACTGAAAAATACAACATAATATGGGTTTAAGAGTACATTTAATGCACCTGAAGAGACAAATAAATGATCTAGAAGACAGAAGAAAATATCCAGTCTAAAGAAAAAAAATGTAAAATTCAGAAAGGAGTATAAAAGAAAGAACATGATGAAAAATTCCACCATATACACACTGGGAATCCCAGAAAGGAGGAGAGACATAATAACAATATTTGAAGAAATAATAACCAGGAATTTTATGAAAGTGATGAAAGACGTCAAGCTATGGGCCCAAGAAGCACCATGAACCTCAAGCAGAATAGATGCAAAGCAAACCATATACCTAGGCTCTCTGGAGTAAAACGGCCAGAAACAAAAGACAAAGAGAAAAAATCTTAAAGGGAGTAAAAAGGAAAATATATAGCGACAAGCCCCACAGCTGGCTTCTCAGAAATGATGGAAGCCAGAAGACAATGAATGTTACCTCTAAGGTGCTAAAAGAGAATAATTGCTAATTGAGAATTTGACACCCACTGATGATACCCTTCAAAAGTTGGGATGAAATAAAGCATCTTTGGGCAAACAAAAACAGAAAGAATTCTTCACTAGCAGACCTATCTTAAAGGGAATACTAAAAAAAGGTTCTTTGGACAGAAGGAAAAGGCTTCCAGAGGGAGGCACAGGGATCCGGAAGGAATGAAGAGTGAGGAACGTGTGTGGATAAATCAATCTGTGTGTGTGCTGACCGCATAAAACAGTAACAAGAGTTACTTTTTATGAAGTGTGTATTATGTTGCAGGCACTATTTTATTTATTCTTCACAACAATTCTGTGAGTTTGGTTCCCATTTCACCAAAGAGGATATAGAGATGGCATGTAAGCTTGTGAAAAAAAATGTTCAACATCAGTAGTTGTCAGGAAACGCAGTTGAGACCATGATGAGATATCACATCAGGGCATCTAAAGCAAAAAATAATAACAATGTCAGATGCTGCTGAGGGCCTCTCATACATTGCTTGATGAGAAAGGAAAATGGCCACTCTGGAATATCATTTGACAACTTCTTTAAAAATGTAAGTGTACACTTACTGGGAGTTCCCTGTGGCACAGTGGGTTAAGAATCCGGTGTTGTCACTGTAGTGGCTTGGGTTGCTGCTGTGGTAAGGGTTCCATTTCTGGCCTGGGAATTTCCGAATGCCGCAGGTGCAGCCAGGAAGAAAAAAGTATGCACTTACCATATAATCCAGCAATTACACTCCTAGGCATTTACCCCAGAGAAGTGAAAAACTTATGTCCACTCAAACCATCTACATGACTGCTTATAACAGCTTGTTACAGCCCCAAGCTGGAAACCACCAAAATACGTTGCAATTGGCTTATGGTTAAATGAACTATGGTACGTATATGCAATGGAATAGTACTCAAGACTGAAAAGGAACTATTCATACAGCAACTTGGGTGGATCTCAGGGGCATTTATTTTGAGTGAAAAGCCAATCTCAAAAGGTATATGTGTGCAACATTTCAAAGTGACAGAAGTAGGATCTCTGAGAACAAAGTAATGGTTGCCAGGGGTTAGGGATGGTGGGGGTTAGGGTGGGGAGGGAAAGTGTGATTCTCACCGGGTAGGGTGAGGGAGGGCTTTGTGATGATATTATAGTTGTGTATCTTGATTACAGTGGTGGTTACATGAATCTACAATCTGGTAAGTTGACACGGAACTGTAACACACATTTACATTAGTATCAATATTCTTATGTTGGGATTGTACTATGGCTGTATAACATGTAACCGTTGGGGAAAACTGAGGGTAGACTACAGGGGACCCCTCTATACCATATTTGCAACTTCCTGTGAATCTGTAGTTATTTCTAAATTAAGAGTTAAAAAAAAACAAAAGCTGGAGTTCCCTGGTAGCTCAGTGGGTTAAGGATCCAACATTGTCACTGCTGTGGCTCAGGTTGCTGCTATGGCTCGGGTTGCTGCTGTGGCTCGGGTTTGATTCCTGGCTTGGGAACTTCTGCATACTGTGGATGTGGCCAAAAAAAAAGTTAAAAAATAGAAAAGAAAAACAAAGCTGAAAAGAATTTCAGTCATATTAAAATATAAAGAAAACAATACACACACACACACATGCAAACACTGTGTGCCCGCTACCAAGCATTTAAAAAAAATTACGAAGCTCCCTGCGTATACCCTCTACTCCTTAGAGCACATTCCCCTTCCTCTTTTCATGTCCTTAAAGTTACCGCTGTCCTAATTTTGATGATTATCATCCTCATATTTTTACTTCCACTATAAATGTATGTGCCCTTAAGTAATGTGTAGTATCGTTTTACATAATTTAGAACTATATATAAGTGGTTTATGCTATGAATCTGTGCTTATCCTATAACTTGCCTTTTTTTTCACTTGAAATTCATTTTTTTGAGATTTGTCAAATCCATATACGTCACTTTAGTTTAATCATTTAAAATGGTGTGGTGTTCTGCTGAATTAAATTGCCACAGTTCTCTATTTGTTTGATGGACATTTAGAGTAGTTCTAATTTTTCCTTATTGTAGCCAATACTACAATAATCATTTTTATAAAAGTCTTCTTGAGCATATGAAGAAGAGTTTTAGGGATGTATTTTGGAGTAGAATTGCTGGGCCTGGGGTTATATGCATCTTCAGCAGAACTAGGTATTGCCCAATTGCCCTTCAGAATGATTTTCCTAAGACCATAAGAGAATTCCTATCATGCTGCACCTTTGCCAGCATCCAGTAGTGTCACAATTTATGCCAATCTCATGAGTATGAAATTCAGTTATAAGGTGGTTGGAATTTTTTTCCTTGTCCTCTGGTGTTGCTGAGCATTTAAAAATATGCTTTTTGAACATTTTGGCGTATTCTTGAATGGATCTCTATTCGTAGTCTTTGTTTATTTGTCTATTAGGTGGTTTGTCTTACTATTCATGGAATTCCTTTTATATTATCGATGGAATTTCTGTACTGTTTATGTGCATTGCAAGTAACCTTTCTTTGACTTGTTTGTTCTTTGTGTTTACCTGAAGCCCCCCCCCCCCCAAAAGTTTAAATTTTAGCCTGGTTGATGTTTTCAGTCTTTAACTGCCTGTGCTTTTTGTATCTTGCTAAGAAATTTCTTTCCAGCCTAAAGGTTACAAGATGTTTTCTCATAGTTTAAATGTTTCTAAGAGTTTTGAAGTTTTGCTTTTCACATATAGGTCTTAGTCCACTTGCAACAGATCTTTTGTGTAAGATATGAGGTAGCAACCAAATCAATTGTATTTCCTTACAGATAATTGTTCCAGGACCATTTATTGAATAGTCCATTCTTAACCCTGCTAATCTGCAGTGCCACTTCTGTCATGTATCAAATTATTTTTATATGCAAATTAGTCTCTCTTTGGATCCTGGATTCCCCCTAATTAATGTTTTTCTCTATACTAACATTTTCTTGGTTGCTATAACCTTATTCATAGTCTTGATTTCTACCCACTTGGTTTCTTTTTTTCACATGGTCTTGGCTATTCTTGGTTATTTACTTTTCCCAGAAGTGATCAGTTTCTATAAACTTTCATTTGGAATTTCCCTAAATTATACTTTTGTTTGGGGAAAATCAATACCTTTATGTTGTTTAGTCTTTTCGATTTTTTAGAACATCTTTAATGACATGAAATAATGTTTTATAATTTATCTATAAGGCTCTTGTGTACCTATTGTTAGATTTAGTCTTAAGATACTTTATAGTTTTATTTGCTATTGTAAGTTGTATTTTTGAAATTAAATGTTCCAGCTGTTGGATGTTGAGTATAGGATTATGATTGATGTTTGTGTAATTTTATGTCCCACAACTATGCTTAACTCTCCTATTAACTTTAATTATTTTGAAATAGTCTTGGACTTTCTATATGGAAATCGTATTATTTGCAAATAACTAAACTTCTAGTAAAATGCTCAACAGAGACAATGAAAATAGTATTCTTACCTTGTTCCTGATTTTAAAAAGGAATATTTCTATTTCACCATAAGTGCAATGTTTGATAAAGTTTTTGGTGGCTGTTAAGAAGATCCCTTCCGTTTCTGGTTTAATAAGATTTTTGAAGTACCTGGAGTTCCTGTTGTGGCTCAGCAGCCGTGAGCCCCACTAGTATCCATTGAGGATGCAGGTTCATTCCCTGGCCTCGCCCAGTGGGTTAAGGCTCCGGAATTGCTGTGAGCTGTGGTGTAGGTGGCAGACACGGCTCGGATCTGTCGTTGCTGTGGCTCTGGCATAGGCTGGCAGCTGCAGCTCCAATTCGACCCCTAGCCTGAGAACTTCCATATGCCATGGGCGTGGCCCTAAAAGAAAAAAAATAACAAAAACCCCCATTTTTTTGAAGTACCTAATACTTTTCTAATCAAAAGATTATGTGCTTCTTCTGCCTTCTCTCAATGTGATTTATTATGTTGGTAGACATTCCAGTATTGAATTTTCCCTGCCTTTGTGAGACAGATCTCATATGGCTGTGATGTATTATGATTTTAAACATTATTTGATTCAGTTGTTAAAATTTTATTTGACATTTTTACATCTCTTTTCATGAATGACTTTAGCCTGAAATGTTTCTTTCTTGTATTATCCTTGTTTGGTTTTGGAATCAAAGTTTTGGAAGCCTTGTAAGTTGGTGAGTTTTACTCCTTTCTCCTTTTCAGAATCTTTTGAATGAAGTTGAAAGTATTTATTTCTTGAGGGTTTGGTAGACTATACTTAAAAGACAATCTAGCCCAGAGATTTACCTACCCTCGAAGTGAGTTTTAACCACTGATTTAATTACTTTAACAATTAGTGTGTGTTCTGGTTTTTTTGGGGGGTGAGTTTTTAAAAGTTTTTCTAGGAAATTGTTCATTTTATTTAGGCTTTCGATTTTGCGGTTACACATTTTTTTCATCCTCTTTTCTTACCTAATATATGCATTTAAGGCTAGAAATATTCCTCTGGCACAGTTTCCAGAAATTTTGATCTATAGTGTTGTTGTTGTCAGAGTTTTTCACTTCAATTTATTTTACTTAAAATGTTTTCTTTTTTCAGCTTTATTGAGGTATAATTGACAAAACTGGAATATTTAATATATGGATGCATTGTGAAAGGATTCCTACATTTGAGTTAAGTACTGTATCTATCACTTCATATGTTTATCTTTTTTGTGTGTGAGAATCCTTAAGTTCTACTCTCTTAGCAAATTACACAATGCAGTATTATCAGTCATCTTGCCGTCCATTAGCTCTTCAGACCTTACTCATGTTATAACTGAAAGTTTGTGCCCTTTTACCCAGGCTCTTCTTGTTTCCCACAGCCTCCTATACCCTGTGACCTCAACTCTCTGATGGGCTCAACAAAAACAATCAATTTTCAGATTGTTTGGTTTTTGATCGTAAGTGTGGAAATGATGCTTTTTCAAACTTTCTGTATCCTAGGCAAAAGTCTAAGGTTCTCCAATTTTTTTCTCTGTACACAGTTTATATCTCGATCCCATTTTTCCATGGAGTTACTTCCTGCTAGTGTATCTTCTACGTTACGAATTCCCTCTTCAGATTGTCTAAACTGGTGTTAAATCCATCCACTGAGTTTTTAATTCTAATTTATCTTTAATTCTAGGATTACAATTTGGTTCTTTCTCAAAACTACTTGGTCACTTGAAAAATAGTTTTCTGTTAACCTGTAGATCATTTCAAGCTTGCCTTTTATTTAATTAAAGAGTACGTATTTCTTTTATAATGTTAACAGTACAATTTCAGTATACAAAGACTTTGCAGGTCTGTTTCTGCTGCATATTGTTTTTGCTTATTTTTGTTCGTGGTGCCTTGCTCCCTTGTGTACTTGGTTATTTTTTACTATAAGCTGCAGCATTTTTATGGGTAATTATTTGTGGGGATAAAGGCCCATTTTTACAGATAGGATTTTATTTACTTTTTCATATGCTTGTGGGTTCTACTGGTATTAACCTATTTAAGCTGAAATAATCGTTTGAGGTTATTTAGACCATTCAAGTGGGATGAAAATCCGACTTGTGGTTACAGTCTTTCAGTGATAGAATTTATTATTTTTCTTCTGTTTCCTTTGTGCCAAAGCAACTTTTCTTGTCGTCCCTGGGAATGTGAGGGTGGGCCGGGCTTACGTGTACGTATCTTCAAGGTATAACCTTTTGGGTTCCCAAGCTTATGGGAAGAGGTTCACTCTTGGACTTCTCATGTTGTACAGGTCTTGGGCTTTGTCTTTTATCTTCTAAGCCTTGTGAACCTGAGCAGACTTTTAAAGTTCTCTTACTTTGGCAGATACCTTCAGGACAAATGTAACTTCAGGATCCTTTTTCTTTCTTTCTTTCTTTTTTTTGTCTTTTTGCCATTTCTTGGGCCGCTCCCACGGCATATGGAGGTTCACAAGCCAGGGGTCAAATCGGAGCTGTAGCTGCCAGCCTACGCCAGAGCCATAGCAACGCGGGATCCGAGCCGCGTCTGTGACCTACACCCCAGCTCACGGCAACGCCGGATCGTTAACCCACTGAGCAAGGGCAGGGATCGAACCTGCAACCTCATGGTTCCTAGTGGGATTTGTTGACCACTGCGCCACGATGGGAACTCCCCTTTTTCTTTCTTTTTAGGGCTGCACCCATGGCATGTGGAGGTTCTCAGGCTAGGGGTCGAATTGGGGCTGCACCTGCTGGCCTACACCACAGCCACAACAACGCAGGATCTGAGCCACGTCTGTGACATACACCGAGGCTCACAGCAACACCAGATTCCTCACCCTGCTGAGCAAGGCCATGGATCCTAGTTGGATTCGTTTCTGCTGTGCCATGATGGGAACTCCCAATTTCATGATTCTTAATTCCCTTTGTTGCATAGATTTTGACCTGATCATTCCTTAGTTGTCAGCTCTTTGAGATTTTTAAAGAAAATTGGAAAAAAAAAATTATCTGACATCTACTTTTTTTCTTTTTCAAAGGAAAATCTATCTAGTGGTCCTGCAAGTTCTTATACTGGAAACATTAGATTTTATTGAGTTTTACCATTTAATGACTGCAGAATTTATTTATAGAAATTCTACACCATTTAAAAATTATTTCTTTTCTTATTTTTGACACTTTATTTTATATTATAAATGGATTTGAATTTTTGACTTTATAGCCGGTATCGAACAATTCTATGAACTAAAACTCTTGTGGTTTGTTGTTTCCAGTGATTTCTGTTTATTCTGTCTGTTTCCTCATGTGTTTTGTAACTCGGGCTGATCCGCTTTTATGTAATGGACCTTTATTAGTGGTATTCTGTGCACTGTACATAAGCGTGTATCCTTCTAGAGATGGTTTATGTTTTTCTCTTTCTTTCTTTTTTAGTAGCACCCACAGCATATGGAAGTTCCTGGGCCAGAGATTGAATCCAAGCTGTAGCCATGACCTACACCACAGCTGCAGCAATGAGGGATCCTTAACCCACTGCACTGGGCCAGGATTGAACGTGTACCTCAGTAGTGATCTGAGCCGCTGCAGAGACAATGCTGGGTCCTTCATTCCCTGTGCCACAGCGGGAACTCTGGTTTACATTTGTTTCTATCTCACGTTCAGTGCGTTGCCGAAAGGGGCCATTTCTATGTGACTTTCTCAGGTGGGAGGTTCTGAGACTATGCAGAGAGTGGAAGGCAGGCCTGTGGTTTTGCATTTTTAAGAAGACATGTTTTGGCTGCCCACTCCCCAGGCCCTGACTGATGGGCTTCTGTGCCACTTTCCTTTGACAGTGCACAGGTTTTTCAATTTTTTTTCTCTTTCTTTGTTCATTGTTGCACAAAGACCGTAGCCCTCAAAGGGTTATGGTTTTTCAGATGTCATTCTCCATTTCATCCTGTTCCACGGCTTTGTCTCTTGTATCTAGATAGCTATTCAAGCCCAAGCTTCTTTAGTTTTCTTTCTTTCTTTTTTCTTTTTCTTCTTTGGCCAAACCGTGGCAAATGGAGTTTCCCGCCCAGGGATCAGATCCAACCACCGTTGGCAACACCAGATTCTTAACTCACTGTGCCAGGCGGAGGATCAAACCTGCGTCCCAGCACTCCAGAGACACCGCCAATCCCGTTGTGCCACAGCGGAAGCTTGGTTTTCTTTTAATCAAGACCGGAAAGTGTTCCGCGTACAGCCACAGCCTCAGCACCACTTCCCACTCTGGTTTTCAGCTTCCTCTTTTTTTTTTCCTGCTAAAGATTTTACTTGCTTTCTTTTTTTTTTTTAACAAAAAATTTATTATAGTTGATTTACAGTATTCTGTCAATTTTTGCTGTAAGCAGAGTGACCCAGCCATTCATGTGTATACATTCTTTTTCTCGTATTATCTTCCATCACGTTCTGTCACAAGTGATTGGCTGTAGTTCCCTGTGCAGGACCTATTCTCAATGTAATAATGGTTTGCAACGACCCACCCCAAACTCCCTGTCCATCGATTTCCCTTGCTTTCTTAGGAGTTAGCTAAGCATTTAAAGGGTGTTTGTTTTCTTTTATCCAGCATTTCTAAGTAGTTAGTTAACAGGAGGCTTTTCGGCTGTCTTATCTGCCACATTGCTGGAAACTGATGTTAATTCAGTCATTTTTAGGGGAGCATCTACGTGGTGTCCAATATCTGATGTGAATGCTTTTTTAAAAAAGTTGTGACTGATATTTCTGAAGGTTGAAAATAGTGAAGGCAAGGACCTCATCATGTTTATCTTTCTATTTCTCGTGCCCGGACACAAAGTACCGATGAGTGCTTCAAAAATGAGGCGTTAGGGAGTTTACCTAGAGCATATCATTTGCTGTTCTTTCAAGGTTGTGCTTACTTCTAAATGTAGATAAATAAAGTGCCTCAGACGATCTAAAAATTGTTCTCAAGCAGGTATCTGATTAGAGTGCTTTTATTTGTTCACAAAGAAGTTTCTTCTGACTTTGTGTTAAAACTTTCCCTCCATCCAAACTAATATTGGCATATAGGTTAAAAAAAAAAATAATCAGGTGGCTAGCAAGGCTATTTCTATTTTGTTCATTTCTTTCCTGGACCAAGTCTCCATGTGGACATTTAAAAATTTTTTTATTGAAGTATAGTTGATTTACAATGTCATAATAATTTCTGCTGTACAGCAAAATGATTCAGTTATACATATACATCTATTGCTTTTCAGATTCTTTTCCATGTAGACTCTCACAGAGTATTGGGTAGAGTTCCCTGTGCTTATAGCAGTTACCTTTTTTTTTTTCTTTTTCTTTTTAAAGCCCGCATCTGTGGCATATGGAAATTCCTGGGCTAGGGGTTGAATCACAGCCACAGCTGCCAGCCTCCAACCACCACAGCCACAGCTACATCAGATCTGAACCGCATCTGCAACTTGTACTGCAGGTTGTGGCAACTCTGGATCCTTAACCCACTGAGCAAGGCTGGGGATAGAAGCTGCATCCTTATGGATACTATGTTGGGTTCTTAACCCACGGAGCCACAACGGAAACTCCAGAAGGTCCCATTTTTATTCCATAATTGTTCATAGATTGGATATGTTCCAGTTCAGCATGATTATGGCAAACAGTTGTTTTTTAAAAATTTTAATGGGGTATTTAAATATATATATATCCATTCTTTTCCATATAGGCGATCACAGAGTATTCAGTAGATTTCCATGTGCCATACAGTAGGTCCTTGTTACGTACCAGTATTGTATATCATGGAGTTCCCATCATGGCTCAGTGGAAACGAATCTGACTAGTATTCATGAGGACACAGGTTCGATACCTGGTTTTGCTCAGTGGGTTAAGGATCCTATGTGGCTGTGGCTGTGGTGTAGGCTGGTGGCTATAGCTCTGATTCGACCCTAGCCTGGGAACCTCAATTTGCTGCACCCTAAAAAGCAAAAAAAAAAAAAAATTGTATATTGTAATGTGTATATGCCAATCCCAACCTCCCAGTTTGTCGCTCCCCTCAGTGTTTCCCCTTTGGTAACCATAAGAGGAACACTATCAGTAAGGATGCTCCCCCCGCCCCCCCGCCCTTGTGTTCACTTGTTTGAACCCACACATGTACACACAGGGTATATTAGACAAGTGCTACCCCTTTGGAAAAGTAATGGCAGCTGTGTTTAGACCCAGAGGGAAGGCATTGCTGGGTACCCCGGCTTTGGGAAACGGGCACTTGAATAACTGCCTGCCTTCCTGCAACCTCTTCCTTTGGGGTTCCCTCCCCCAGCCAGCAGAGCAAGGTGACATCCTGGCGCTTCCGGTACCGAGGCTCTGCCAGGCCTCACTGGTTAATTGCCATCCAGTGTGGGAGTTCATCAGAGATTTCCAAGGCAGCCTGAGTGGAGATTTGAGAGAAAACAGAGCAAGCCGCTGCCAGACATAATCCCCTGCCCACATGTCCCCCGCGGGAGGCTCCAGAGATGGAGAATTTGAGGCAGCTTTTGAATGCGATGGTGTGGACCACACCTTATCGCTCTGGGCAACTCAAGAAGCAGCAAGTGGAGGATGGAGAGATTGGGGGGAAGAGGGGTGAGCCTGAGAGCTGAGTTGGAGCAAAGGGCCGCAGAGATTTCTCCGCGGGTGGGGTTGGGGCTGGACGTGGGGAGGCAACGTCTGACTCACAGAGGCAGACAGACTCCTGGGAGCTGTGGTTTCCAGTGTCTGTATATTTGCATTTGGTGCTTCAGAGTGGGGTTTAAACCAGTGCAAATGGATGTGACATTGGCTGTCGGACATCAAGAGACCGCAGACCCATTCTCCATCGTCTGGTTTCCTAATTAGATAGTCGGCAGGCCAGACACCCGCCATGCATTGAAACTCAGGAGAGGAGCCAGCCAGGTGCCAAGCTGCGCACACCCTCCCTGCCAGCGACTGGAGCAGGGAGATCCGGGCTGGCTGCATAACCCACCAGTGCGCATGCTGGTTGCACCGGTGGGGATCTGGCCTCAACCCCTCTGTAGAACTCAAGTCCTAGGTAATCAAGTCTGACCACAGGTGAGTGGCTCTTCCCTCGTATCCAAGCCTGAGCTTTCCTGCTCATGCGTCCTTCCTCTTGGCCCCACCTTGGTTTCCTGCTAGTTTTTTAGAGAGTGGGACATGGGAGAAGGAGTTGGGGGAGGTCCTGGCTCCTTTCAATGCACCCACCCTCTTGGCGGGCCAGGGATGGGAAGGTACAGATTACCATCTTAAAGGAAAGACCAGGACGCGCAGGCGCTCGTGTCCTCAAGAACGATGCCAGGAGTTCCCGTTGTGGCTCAGCGGAAATGAATCCGGCTAGTAACCGTGAAATTGCGGGTTCGATCCCTGGCCTTGCTCCGTGAGTTAGGGATCTGGCATTGCCATGAGCTGTGGTGTAGGTCACAGATGTGACTCGGATCCTGCGTTGCTGTGGCTGTGGTATAGGCTGGCGGCTGTAGCTCCGATTGGAGACCTCCATATGCTGCGGGTGGGGCCCTAAAAAAAAAAAAAAAAAAAGAATGAGTGTTAGAATTTCAGGTGTCAGTCTCTTACCTCCCCCCATGTCACATTTCCTTCCAGCCCCTGGGCCTGATAGTGTCCTTTGTCTCAGTGTCCTTTGTCTCAGTCTAGACTGTGGCTCCTTGAGACGGAGACCAAAGGGGTGCTCCCCTCAGGGGGGAGCACATCAGTATTGAAGAGACCTGGAGGAGTGCCTTACGAGCTCCCTCTGTCTCAGTAGGGTAGTGAGTTTCTGTAGGACGCTCTTCTACTCCAAGCTGCTTTCCTGCCTGCTGAGACTCACCTGAGCAAGTGTCCCGGGGGACTCTTCTTTCCCCTAGAATTCCCATGCCGCTGCCTTGGGCTTCCCTTTGCTCACCGTTAGTTGGACTTCTGCCCAGAGGTGGTCGTGCCCCTGAGATGTGGAGCTGGCCCTGTGGCCAGAACTCGTTCTGCTGGCCCCTCACCCAGAAGCACTTTCTCCAAGGGCTCTTCTGCCCCATGAGATGGATGGAGGGTTAGCTCGTGAGCCCTCCTGGTTTGCCTGGCCATCTGTAAAGGACTCTCTGTGCCTGGGCAGTTCTGGAGATGTGATACCCACCCCCTAGGATCCCTCTGGCTGCTAAGTGGAGAAGCGACTCTAGGGGCAGGGCTGGAAGCAGAGACCATGGCGGAGTCCACGGCAACCCACCAACCAGGGAGAGACGGTGACCATAGCTGGAGAGAAGCGGCAGGATTCTGATGCTGATTAAATTGTGTAGGTAGAGCCTGTAGGATTTCTTGACAAAACGGATACAGGGTGTGAGAAAGAGAGTAGTTAAGGGTGACTTCAGGACTTTAGGCCTGGGCAACTGCAAGGGTTGTGTTGTTGTGAGCTGAGATGGGGGATTTAGTGGGGAGCACATTGGGGTTGGGGAGAGGAAGACTAGGGGTTTAGTCCTGAATATATTACATTTAAGGTTATATATGTTTATCCAACTGGAAATACTGAGTAGACATTCAGATATAAGTCTGAGTTCAGAGGAGACACCTTGGCTCGAGGTGGCCATAGGGGAGGCATCAGTGGGTGTGGACGGAGAAGAGGGGGACTGGGGGGAGGAAGAGAGGGAGGGGACGGGAAAGGGCCGAAGAGGTCCAGGGACCGAGCGCTGGCATCCTCTCACCTTGAGAGGTTGGGGAGAGAAGATTTGGTTCGTGTCTGTGCTTATTTTGTTTTTTTCCCTCTTCCACTGGGAGGTAAGCTCAGCGAGGGCTGTGACTTTTGTGTCTGTGGCCCAGCACAAGCCACTCAGGAAGAATCTGTAGGATGAATGATCGCAAAGCTTTATACCCACCACGTGGTCTCTGCTGGTGGAGGGCGGGTTGGCAAGCTTGCCTCCTTGGGTGCTGCAGATCCATGTCAAGCCAGGCCTGCAGTTGTGAGCTGGTGTGGGAGCCGTGAGAAAACTCTGGCATCCCCTAGGCCCCTCCACTGTACCATTTTTTTTTTTTTTTTGGTCTTTTTAGGGCTGTGCCCACAGCATATAAAAGTTCCCAGGCTAGGGGTCAAATTGGAGCTATAGCCGCTAACCTATACCATAACCACAGCAATGCTAGTTCTGAGCCGTGTCTGCAACCTCCACCACAGTTCACAGCAATGCTGGATCCTTAACCCACTGAGTGAGGCCAGGGCTCGAACCCGCATCCTCATGGATACTAGTCAGGTTCCTTACCGCTGAGCTACAGCAGGAACTCTCTCCACTGTACCTTGAAGCTGCTTCTTGGGGGCTGGAAGTTGGGGGGGGGGTCGCCTGGAGGGGCCAGGAGCCCTGCAGGGTGACTGCACAGGCCACAGCTTTGAAGGTGGCCATTCACGTGTTCTCAGTGGAGTGGCTCTGGGGGAAGAGGACTCTGCTGCTGCTCTGAGCCAGCTCCTTCAGGAGCTCGCCTTCCCGCTGTGAGTCTCTGTGTGGAGTGTGTGTGTTTACGGCACAGGAAGTGCTGTAATCCTGTTATCCCTGTCTGTTCCCGCCCAGGAGTCTAAAATCCAATTCCCCAAGAACATCGGCAAACATAATGGATGCAGACGTCAGAGGAAATGCCAGAAGGACTCGGTGGCTTCTCCTGTGCCCCATGCAGCCCAGTTCAATTAAGCACGGTCCCTGACCTTGAAGGTTGAACTTGATAGAGAAGGGCCCAGCTCTGCCTCAGGGCTTCCCACCCCCAGGTCCTCTCCTTTGTCAGGATTACTTGCTGCCCCCCCCAGGTGCCCCTGCTTTTCTGTGCCCCTTTAATTCTCTCCCTTTCTGCTCCTCTCCCCCCTTTCTAGACTGAGCTCAGCTCCTCAAGCAGAATTTCTCAAGATCAATGTTTTGCTTTCTGGGCCTTCTTGGCTCCTCCCTGTTCTGGCAAAGGCTTCCTTTCTCCATGTGACTTCCACCCGCGATCTTCCAGGTATAGAGAGCCCTGGGCCCAGCTCCAAGGGTATGGACCAGCTGACCCTGTGTCCAGCCACCAGCCTCTTGTCTGTGGGCCTGTCTGGAGCTGCTTCCTGCGGTCGCAGCTTGTGTCTGTCTGCTCCTCACGCTCTCGTAGGAAGTTATTGACAGCATGCTTTCAGACTGGTCATTTAAAATGCAACAAGAGCCCGCAGGCTTAAGGATTTATGGCATACAGACGCTTAAGAATAATAAAGTAATTAAGGGGGAGGGCCGATGCGGAGGATACATAAAAAAAATCACCCACAGTGCCATGACCTGGAGATAACCACTGTAAACACTTAGATGTGTTTCCTTCTGTTTTTTTCCATGCATATTTATAAAGCATTGCTGTGATCATACTGTTGATTCCACTTTTCACCCAGGCTGCTTCTGGGCGAGCATACCAGGTGCTGCAGAAAGAGGCATCCTTCTACAGGTCTTGTGCGAGAAGCCTTGGCTCCTGGAACGTTGGTCCAGCTGCTCAAAGCCAGCCCAGATCCTGCTTCTTGCTCTGCTGCACTGAGAAATCTGTGTTTTCTTTGGGTTCAAGCCCTTATCTGGCCTGTGCTCTGCCTGCACTCACTTGCCCCCTGAGAGGGCTGTCGCTCTTCTGTGCCCCGGTTTTATTCTGAGCTTTGCAGCTTTGTCCACCCCCCCACACCTCCCCACTGCCACCCCAAGCTTTGAGCAGCCAGGATCTCCTGGATCCCCCCCAGGGAGCAGCCGCAGCAGCAGTACCCCCCCTTCTCCTGTCTCAGGGATGCCCCGCCTTCTTTGAACCTTTTTTCCATTTGGAATTCAGAGCACTTTTCTGCTCTTCTCCTCTGCAGAAAGGGCCAGGGGCTGTTTTCTCTCCCATTACCAGCAAAAGCTAGCTTATACCAGCAGCCACTTCCGGGCCATTACGAAGGAAGCGGCTGCCAGACCAGCAGTGTCACACGAGTGCACAGGTGGGAAGGGCTTTTCTTGACAGAGTCAGTCTCTTCTCTGGCAGTGACTCAAGCCCTGCATCATGCACAAGGAGGGCTGCCCCTGTTCTCCTGCCCCCTGCCCCGGCTGCCCAGCATGGAACATAACCTTTCCCCTGAACGAGCTGCCTCTGTCCTGTCTGCGTGGGATTTCTCCCTCGGCACCAGCTCACCCCATTTGGAATTTCTTTGTCCCCTTTGTCTCTCCAGGTTGTGCCCAGCCAGCTGCTCCCTCCACCTAGAAGCCCGCCCCTAACTCCTCCCAACCCTTTGCTCCAAATTCCTTCAGCACAGACAGCCCCCAACATACACCTCCCTGGGAGCCAGAAAATTGGGGGCCCTGCTCTGGCCTTGCTTTAGAAGGCTTCTTTCTGGTCCTTCCATAGGGTGCAGTGGTCACAGTGCTGGGCACCCCCTTTTTCAATGCTGCAGGCAGCCTGTGGCAGTCAGCTTGCAGAGGGCAGGGCCCCTTTTATCCTTTTTTTCCTTTTTTTTTAGGGCCACACTGGTGGCATATGGAGGTTCCCAGGCTAGAGGTCTAATCGGAGCTGCAGCCGCCAGCCTCTTCCACAGCCAGCAATGTGGGATCCGAGCTGTGTCTGTGACCAACACCATAGCTCACGGCAATGGTGGATCCTTAACCTACTGATCAAGGCCAGGGATCAAACTGGCATCCCCATGGATACTAGTTGGGTTTGGAACCTGCTGAGCCACACCAGAACGCCCCTCTTTTATTTCTTGTAGAATTTGAAAGATGACTGGGCGTGTGTGGGACCTTAGCAAATACTGAGTAGGTAAGAGAGTGATGCCCAGAGCGTGACTTTTTCTACAAAGAAGGGTAGGTGGCACAGACTGTCCCAGGAAGTGAGAGAGGTGGGAATGGTACCGTGGGAGGGACAATTTTTTGGTCATGTCCATGGCATGTGGCAGTAACCCATGCCACAGCAGCAGACTGAGCCACTGCAGCGACAGTGCTGGATCCTTAACCTGCTGTACCACTAAGGCACTGCTTAGTGGGTAATAAACAGACCGGAAGGGACAGGGCTTATTAACAACAGTGACAATGCTTTCCACAAATTCTAATGTGAAATCAACCCAGAAAGAAGTACAGAAACTCACAGGCACCCTGGGACCCCTGCGGGAAGACAGCATGGGGAATGAGGGTCCCGGAGGACGGCTCTTGAATAGGATGGCTTGGCCAGAGGGCTGGGGACTGCACCTTAGGGCTGGGGCTTGTTCTAGAGGTCCCATCTTTCTGGCTGGACATCTGGCCTGTGTGCAGCGCCCCGGGGGTGGTATGGAAGAGGGAGAACTTTCTGAGCCCTGCCTGGGTACCTGGCTCTGGCCCCAGAGGTGTTGTTCCTGGGCTGTTTGTTCCCAGGAGCAGGGGATGGAACTGCCAGAATTTAAAATGGCTGAGCTCGGTCCTTGTGCTTTTTGGGGGTCACTGCTCCCTTTTTTTTCACTTTTCCTCTTTCTCTTAATCTAATGTGCAAGACTAAATCCAACTTAATTAGGATTATATGTCTTATAAATTTAGTATTTAATATTCAAGCAGGCTCTCCCCCGCCTCTGTATTTCTTAAAGGTATCCTGGGAGGAATGTTAATGAGTCGCGAAGTCATACACATTTAGATCGAAGGAGCTGAAAGCAGGGGAGGGGGACAGAGAGGTACAGATCATTTTCAGAGCCCAAAAGGATGAAATGCGCCTCTTGGATTGGGACTGGCTGGGCAGAAATGTGATTTCAAGGTTCAGAGCTCTGCGTTGTGTTCTTGTCCTAAGCGGCGTAGAGCCAGGGTGTGCTGTGCGCTGGCCGAGTCAGGCTGGCTTTGCATTTGAGCACATGCTTTGCCTTCAGGATGCCAGAGCACACATTTCAGTGAATGACGGTGGAAACATCCTAGCTTGATGCTGCACCCATTCTGTCTCCTTCTCTGGCTGCCTGGAAGCAGCATTTGGTGTAGATTCAGCATTTGCACGACTGACCTTAATGCCAAACCTTCATCCGGAAGCTGAGTGTTTTATAATCAAAATAACAGAGGGAGGGGGACCCTTGAGGCTCATCTCCAGCCCTGGGCAAGAACTTTTCCATGGTCGTACTCCCCATCGCCCTTATTTCTGTGGATCTGAATGATGCACAAATTGCCCTCTCTCCTGATGAAACTGGCTTATTGATCCATCTGAACTGAGAGGGGTGCAGAGGGATACAGTCTCCCCTCCCATCCCCCGTGACGTCAGATAGCCCTGGTTTTCCGGCCCCTCTGAGGAAGTAGAGGGCCCCTGGTCTGGTCCACTGTTCAATTCCTTTCTCCACCCCGCCGATCCCAGTCAGCCTCCTCTGCTCCGCTCTGGAGGCGCTGGTACAGTGGCACAGCCACGGCTGCTCTCTTAGGAGGGCTGCTCTCTTTGTCTCTCGCGGTGCTGTAGGAGTGTGCTCTGGGCTGTCTGTGCCCGGCGGGCTGGGGAGGAGGGGTAAGAGGTGTCCAGACAGACCAGGGGCAGACCCTGCCCTTTTCCTGCTGGGGCTGAATGAGATCCAGCATCTACTTCTTGCAGGCGCTTCCGGTCCCTACAGCTGAGCTGCCTTCTTGGCTCAGATTCAGGGGAGCGTCTTTCCCCATGGAAAAGGGAGGAAAGAGCCAGTGTTCTTTCCCCCAGGACTTGAACTCTGTATTTTTGAAAATTGTCTTAACTTCTCTTTTGCTTTCCGCTTATATAAACTGTGTCTGGGAGGAAGATGTGAAAAGAGCTGGAGATAGGACTTTCTCGAAAGTTTCTGGAAGCTTCTGTAAGAATGTAGGAAACAAACCCAAGTAATATCCATGAGGATGTGGGTTCAATCCTTGGCCCCACTCAGTGGGTTAAGGGTGCGGTGTTGCCATGAGCTATGGTGTAGATCGCAGATGGAAAACTTGGATCTGACGTTGCTGTGGCTGTGGCATAGGCTGGTGGCTATAGCTCTGATTCGACCCCTAGCCTGGGAACCTCCATATGCCACAAGTGCTACCCCCCCCCAAAAAAAAGGAGTATAGGATATGCTTCATACCTGGTATTTTCAAGTTTGAGGCCTCAGCTATGATTCTGCAAGCCCAGGAGAATAGAGAAGTATCATTCGTTAAATCTGACATGAGTTTTCCGTAACTGAAGTGATATTTTGACGCTACCTGCAGAAGCGTCCCTTCCATCTTCATGTTGTTCATTTGCTTGGTTTTTCTTGTTTCTTTTTTTGAGGGCTTTTAAATTTTTATTTATTAATTTATTTTTTATCTTGTTAGGGCTGTACCTGTGGCATATGGAAGTTCCCAGGCCAGGGGGGTCATAGTGGAGCTACAGCTGCTGACCTCCAGCACAGCTCATGGCAGCACTGGATTCTCAACCCACTGAGCGAGGCCAGGGATCAAACTCTTGTCCTCATGGATCCTAGTCGGGTTTATTACTGCTTAGGCACAATGGGAACTCCTGAGTCTTTTTTTCTTTTCTGTCATTCATTTGTTCATACCTTCATTCATACATTGAATTCCTTGGCTCTTGTGTCCTGCAGTGGGCTTAGAGTTAGGGATACAGATATGAATACAGAGAGCCAGCCCTGCCTCAAAAAGCTTCTAGGCAGGTGGGGGGTAGACCAGCTCATGCATGAAAGTTCTCAAAGAGGGGAGGATAAAGGGCCATGGGACAGCGTATGGGGGTACCAGCTGAGTTGGTGGGTGTGCCAGGGAAGGCTCTCTGGAGTAGTGGTAACTAAGATGAGCCCTGAAGTCTAAATAGGAACTAGCTAGACAAAGGGGATCAGCAGTGTAGGCAAAGGGAACAGCATATGCAAAGGCTCAGAGGGCAGAAAAAGGTACATTTGGGAAACAGGAGGTTCAGGGTGACCTAATCATACATAGGGCAGGGTGTGAGGACTCAGGGGTGACGTGATAGTTGGCAGTAGAGTTGTGGCTGGAGCCTATCAGAAAGGGCCTGGCTCCAGGAGGGGACTTTATCCTGGGGGCAAAAGTCAGTCCCTGGAGGTTGTCCTATAGGAACTGGTACCACCTGTCTCCTGGTTATAAAACAAGCCTTGGCTGTGGGGGAAGAATGGCTTGAAGGGGCCACTCCTAGAGTCAGAGAGACCAGCTAGGAGGCTGCTCCCATGTTTTTCTGGTTGTCTGTTATTTGCCTAGTCCAGGGGAGGGAGAGAAGTTGGTGGCCTGGGCTAGAACCAGTTAGGACCAGAGAAAGGTAGGTGGCTTCAAGGAACATTTTGTTTCTTATTTGCTCATGCTCATTTTTCACTGTAGAAAGAGCCCCTCCACCTGTGCTCCCATCTCGGTGTCCCCACATCTGCTGTCCTTTTCCATGGGCACCCCAAAGATTCAAAATCACAGATGCTAGTCCCTTAGCTCAGGGGTCAAAACCTATAAGAGTGTGAGATGGGTTGCCATGGAAACCCAGAGCAAATGGGGGTTTGGCCTGGCAGATTGGAGGTGAGTGATGGAGGCAAAAAAAACGCTGTGATGAGCTGAGGAGTTTTGGCTCAGAGTCTACCCTGACACAGGCCGAGGAGAAGGGAGTTGTTCTGTATGCGTAGCAGAGACCTGCCAGGCTGGATGGGGAGGCCAGGCTGCCTGGGAGAAGCCAGGTCTGAGTTCTGACCTGGTGGGAAGTATTGGAAGGGGTGGTTGTAACTATGGCAACCACAGACCTGTGGGTACAGAGGGCGGCCTGTGGCCTGAGATCTGAAGGGCAAGGTGGGTGTTGCAGGTGCCTAGGGATGGGCAGCAGATGGATGATAGACAGGTCAGGCTGTGGTCTCCAGAGCCAGGAGAGAGTCTGGGAGGGACACTCCAGTGCTGCCCACTGATAATGTTATGGTAACACACTAGGCCCCTGTCTCTCTGGGCTCTTCTCATATTGTCTGCTTCTTCTGTAGTGAACTTTCAGGACAGAGTCCTGGCAAACCTGTGTTCCTTGCCCTCCCACTACAGCCTTCACATCTCCCTTTATTCTTGTGTGTGTGTGTGTGTGTGTGTGTGTGTTTGGTCTTTTTAGTGGGGCACCCATGGCATATGGAGGTTCCCACACTAGGGGTTGAATTGGAGCTGTAGCTGCCAGCCTACAGCACAGCCACAGCAACCCAAGATCTGAGCCACGTCTTCGACCTACACCACAGCTCATAACAACGCCGGACCCTTAACCCACTGAGCGAGGCCAGGAATAGAACCCAAGTCCTCATGGGTATAAGTCATATTCATTAACCACTGAGCCACAGCGGGGCTCACCCTAGGTCAGGGATTGAATCTGATTTGAGCTGCAGCTATGAACTATGCCACAGCTGCAGCAACACTGGCTCCTTAGCCCACTGTGCTAGGCCAGGGATCAAACCCACACCTCTGTAGCACCCTGAGCTGCTGCAGTTGGGTTCATAACCCACTGCACTACAGTGGGAACTCCCATCTCTATTTTTTTTCTGTCTTTTGTCTTTTTAGGGCCACAACCACAGCATATGAAGGTTCTCAGACTAGGGGTCTAATCAGAACTGTTGCTGCCAGCCTACGCCAGAGCCACAGCAACACCAGATCCCAGCCGCATCTGTGACCTGCGCCACAGCTCATGGCGATGCCAGATCCCAAACCCACTGAGCAAGGCCGGGGATCGAATCTGCAACCTCATGGTTCCTAGTCGGATTCATTTCCGCTGTGCCACGATGGGAACGCCCCGTCTCTGTTTTTGTGCACCACCCTGCTCTGCTCCACCACGGGTCATTCTCCCTCTTCTCTGTCCCCTATCCCTCCCCCCAGCTGGTCATCAGACCCCTTGTGGGGCCGTGCTGACTCCTGGTGGGAAGACTTCCCAGTAATGTTTCACAGCCTGCGGAAAAGAAGCAGACAATGGCTAGAACCTCAAAGGCCCCTGAATCTCTTCCCACTCCCGGCCCACGGGGAGCCCGCCTCTTTCCTCAGTTTCTTCCTTTTGTAGTGGGTGACCCTGCAGCTTGCTGGGGTGGTCAGATGCAGGGTGAAGGGGGGAAACTCACTCAGTTAGCAGGGACCCCTCAGAACGGAGAGCGCATTCCTGTGGCCAGGAGCTGCCTGGCCAGGGGCTCTGGGGCGATGAGGGGGCGCGGTCTGGGCAGAGGCCTGCAGGGATTGGGGCTGCCCCGTCTGGGGCATTGGTGGTTCCAGGAAGAGGGCTGTTCTCTCAGAGCCCTCTCTTTGGCTGATTTTGCATTTGAATTACAAACAGGGATAAAGCTGGAGGCAGATGGGAGCAGCAGAGGGAACCCTGCAGGCAGCGGGGAGCCTGAGCAGAGGCAAAAATGAGGCTAATCATACGTGTGTTATATCTGCCAGGGAGGTGCCTGGCTCACTTGGCATCGAGAGCCTTCTTAGGAGAGGTACAGAGAAGGATGGAGGAGGGGTTAAACAGGAAGGCACCCTTTGGGCTGCCTCCCCCCTCCACCCCAGGGGCTAATAGAGCTTGGGAATCTTCTCCAAGCAGGCCATGGTGATTCTTATAACGCAACACATCTTGGACTCAGGAAAGGAGAACTGGAGGAGAATAAAAACGGACCCTCTGAAGTTCAAATACACTGCTCCCCAGCGGGGTCGCTTTCCATCCCTCTCCTCCAAACACAGCCTTTCCCGTGTTTGCTGTTCTGGTGGCCGCTGTCATCTCTCGAGATGGAGTTTTCCATTCTTGGAAGGAAGCTCTGCCCAAGCCAAGGGTGTGGCCACAACTTCCTAAAGCGCCCGTGGAGCCCCACCGAGAAACTCAAGGCCACGGCCCTGGGGAGCGGTGGGCGGCTCTACGGGTGTCTGGCTGGTGGATCTCTGCTCCGGGCCCCAGCTAACAGGCTGTTAGCAGCTTCCCCAAGGAGACACACGTTTTTAGTTGCATCACTTTCACAGGCTTTTCTCATCAGTTCAGCTTTTTTATTTGTTGTTCTAAGCTGCTGGCTTACCTTGTCTTTATCAGCTCTTACCCTGCGTCCTGACCATCTCTCAAGTGGGAAAGTGCCTGGCAAAACATCAATTTCCTCTGAATGGAGCGTCTGAATTGTCCATGAAATGAAAGCTTGTTCCCTGGGAGAACTTTAATAGAGCCTCGGCCCAGAGGTTGTAGCTGAGCCACTTGGACTTTTGGTGCCACCAGGGACAAAACACCTCAATATTGGCGTGTACCGTGTTAATGCGTGTCAGAGCATGCGCGTGACTATAGTTGTGCACTTACACAGGCACTCACATGTACACACACCCACGGGGCTGGAAGGGCAGGGCCTGGGGTGGGGGGAAGGCTCTTTTAAAGGGACAGTTCTTTTCCTCTCACCTGCGGAGCTCCGGGTTAGCATGGCGAAGGTTGAAACCAGTCCCAGCTCTGCCTCTAAGTTGCTGTGGGTCCTTGGGGAAGTCACTTCACTTCTCTGAGCTCCATCTGCAAAGTGGATACAAAAACCTAGAGACTCAGAGTGTATGCCATGCTGTAGTCAGCCTTTAAGGCAAGAAACAGAAGCCACTCTAGGTATTTCAAGCAGAAAGGGATTTTATACAGAGAATGAGGATTTTCTAAAATCCTTGGAAGAGCGAAATGAAATCAAAGGTTGCCGGGTAGGGAACCTACTGTTCCCATCAAAGTCACCCCCACTCCTTGAAGCTGGTGATGGGACCGTAGAGCCCAGCCACCACCAGCACTTGTGTCTGCCTGGCCCTGCTTGTCTGACCCTCACCTCTGCAGAGACGTCACGACTCCTCTGAACACCTCTCTCCAAATCCAGAAGAAATACATCTAATGGGTAGAACCTGAACTGAGCTACAAGGCGACCTGGGAAGTGTAGTTTCTAGCTTTGCAGGCTCTGGAGATAGAAGGTGAAATGCAGAAGCAGTGGGAGCATCTGGCACAGCCTTTTTGCTCCCAAGTTCATGATTCTGCCGGGGAGATGATCAGCAGAAACATCAGGTTGTCTAAGTTGTTCTTGGCCTTGCCACACTTCACCGGGGCTCCTGAGCGGCTCCCAGCCTGAAAGGAGAGACAGCCCTGCACGTGGGGCCCTGGGTTTGGATGCCTGTGAGGTCTACTTCTGACCTCCATGCTCTGTGGGAGTGCGAGGGTCAGGAAGGAACCTGCCAGTTGCCTCTCTTCCCGTGGTCCCTCCTGCCCCAGTTCCCATCCTCGTGTGAGAGTGAACAATAGGATTTGAAGGACCGAGAATTGCAGGAGGAACTTGGGGAGGAAATCAAGGGTTTTCTTCTGGAGTCACATGGCCAAAACCTTGACTCTATTATCTAGGGATAGATGGCTCCCTCCTCAGCTGGGAAGGATGGGGTAGGCAGGATGCAGCAGAATCTGAGTTCAGCGGGGGTCTGGCGTGGGCCAGGGACAGAGGGGACCAGCTCCACCGCCCTGCTCTCCCCTGACAGGGAAAGGGATGCTGAGCAGAGTGGAGGGTCGGAGGCTGGCTGCTGCTGGTGGGCTGCGAGCAACAGCGGCAGGGGAAGGAATGGGGGTTTACACACTGTTCACCGAGAAACTCCCCTGGGTCTGCATCGCTCCTTTAAATTGGCACTGATTGTGCCTCCCTCCCCATGCCTGTCGGTAGAACAGCAGGGAGGGAAGATGCCAAGGAGGGAGGAAACGCAGCTCCTTCAAAAGCTGGGCTCCTGGGAGTTCCCGTTGTGGCTCAGTGGTAACAAGCCTGACTAGTATCTGTGAGGATGTAGGCTCGATCCTTGGCCTTGCTCAGTGGATTAAGGATCTGGTGTTGCCGTGAGCTGTGGTGTAGGTCACAGATGCGGCTTGGATCCCGCATCGCTGTGGCTGTGGTGTAGGCTGGCAGCTGTAGCTCCAGTTCGACCCCTAGCTTGGGAACTTCCTTCCATATGCCGCAGGTGTGGCCCTGAAAAAAAAAAAAAAAAAAAAAAAAAAGCTGGGTTCCTGATCTAGTTGGCTGTGCCATTGGCAGTGGGTGGGGAAGCAGGAGAGGGGTGTCGGGGGTGGCATTGCTGGAAACCTGTGGGGGTCCATCCTCTTTCCCGGGTGTGTCTTTAGGACTTTGTCCCTGGAAACTTTCAGAAAAAGGCCTGGGAAACCGGTTAGTTTTTCAATAGGCAGCATCATTCAAAGGTGAGTGGGTAATGAAACTTTTGAGCGCTTAGGGGGCACCGTATCTGGCTGTGGCCTGGCCCTGGTCCCCTTGGAACAGTGACGGGACTTGCAGGAAGCACAGCTGGCTCTCCAGATGGACCGTTCCACTAGAGAAGGCATGCAGACAGCAACCCCCTTTTCTGACAAGGAACTTTATGGGCTCAAAAAGAGAGCCCAGGGTTCTTTCTGGACGTGAGAACCCCAGAAGCAAGAAGGGCTGTGTATTTTAGTGGAAAGTTCTCCAGGCCATTTGGGTAGGAGGACTGGCTTTGGCTTTTCCCCTCTCTGGGCCAGCTGTTTCCACACCTGTCCTGGGAGGTGATGGCCCCTCCAGTTGAGGGTCCTTTTGGCTCCGATGGTCTGTGACTGCACCCCCCTGTCCCCTCCCCTTTCCTTGTCTGTGCTTCTCCTGGTCTCAGCGCAAAGCTAGGTCGCCTCTGCACGCTTTTCTCAGGCAGGTGGAGAAGTGGTCCCCGCGTGTGGCGAAGACCCCGTTGGGCTGTTGGGAAAGAGCCCGGATGTGCGCTGCATACAACCTCCGGTGTTGTTATTCAGGAGGAGGAAAGACCAGAAAGAAAAGCAAAGGGGGAAGATATTGTTTGGGTACAATCTGTGTTTGCAATTTTCCACATCGGTTCTTTTTATGAACGCTCCAAAAACAAGACAACAGCAGTGGCTGATTCAATATGCGCCATGCAGGAAAACAATAAGGAAAAAAAAGTAAGGGCTTTTAATAAGCACTTGGAAAGGCTGTAATTAAATCTTGGGCTCTGTTTGGAAAACAAGAATCTCATTTAGTGCTTTTGCCCCGGCGCTCCCTAACATCTGCACCCGTGTTTTCTGCTGGGCAATTACTGCGTCCTCCGCAGCTTGATTAACAAATACAGGTGCGGGTTTGGGAGGGGGATCCCTGGATGGAGGGAGGGGTGCGCTGGGGAAGGCTTGGCACTCACCCCAACAGGTGTCGGGGACCTGGGGGAGGAAGATGCTCAGGGCGGAGGAAGGAGGGGTGAGGGAGGGGAGGGACTCACCTGCCTCTCCCGCCTGTTCTTCTTGGAGTCTGATTTCACAAGGAGCCCAGGGGTCCAGAGCAAGTGGGGGGCTCCTCTGGCCCAGGTTTCAGGGACTTTAAAAAAGGTGACCGGGGAGTTCCTACTGTGGCTCAGCAGGTTACGAACCTGACTAGTATCCACGAGGATGTGGGTGTGATTCCTGGCCCCGCTCAGTGGGTTAAGGGTCCAGTGTTGTTGTGATCTGTGGTGTAGATCGCAGACGTGGCTTGGATCTTGGGTTGCTGTGGCTGTGATGTCGGCAGGCAGCTGCAGCTACAGTTCCAGCCCCAGCCTGGGAACATCCATGTGCTATAGGTGCAGCCCCCCGACCCCCCCCCTCAAAAAAAAAGGACCAGAGGGTGAAGGGGCATTTCAGTAAGGACATGGGAGCCCTGGGTCACAATGCGACATAGTGTGTCCACAAGCAAATTTCTTTTTAGGACATTTACCAAGTGGCATAGGAAGGGGGGTGTCTTCTGCACCTTCTGCAGTTCAGAATTGCCTGCTGGCCTCCTCCAGTCTTGTGAAAATCCACCTCGCTCCCTGCCCTGTTGTAGTGCTATTGGTCACTGCACAGTTGCTAGGGGCCAGGCACCTGCTAGGCCCTGGCCTGTACTCTTGCCTGAGCCCCTCAACCATGGCATCGGTGCTACCGTAACCATCTTTGTTTTCTGTTCAGGGAAGTTGAGGCGCAGAAGTTATAAACAGGGGCCAGAATAAATAACGGGGAGGAATGGTGCCAGCTCTTGAATCAGGCCGTCTGGTTCCAGAGTTCACTCTAACCCCTGCCTGCCTTGGTCCCCTTGCTTGTTCATCAGAGACGTGGTCACTATTCTTCCAGCACCTTGCTCTGGCCACTTGCTTCTCAGATGTTTTAGCAGAGTGCCTGCTGGGAGAGGCGAGGAGGTGACTCGGTCCTGATTGGGTTAGGGGACCACTCCTGGAGTCCAGAGCCCCAGGGATGGGATGTGGGGAAAGGAATGAAGGAACAGCCAGATCCAGAGAACTTTTGGAGCTTGTACTGATGGGCGATGCTTCCGGGAGGAGCAGGGTCTGCGATCTTGAGCGAAGGTGCTGACGCTGAAAGCCTTTCCTGGAAGGCTTTTGCAAATCCAATGCCTTATCCAAATATTAGGTACTATGCGGACACGTAATGCTGGTTGGGTGCGTTATCCAGAAGCACAGCACAGGTGGGCCGTGCCCAGAGGGCTCAGGGAACCTGTTTACTTAGGTGTCTTATGTTTATTGGCTGACTGTCTCTGTTTTCAACGCCCTGAAGCAGAGCCTGAGTTCTTTGGAAAAGTTTCGCCTTTCCTTTCCATCACCATGTGACCTTCAGGGAAGGATTCTCTCTCCCCGAGTCTCAAAGACAGATGGATTTCCTTGTAAGAGGTTGTGTCCAACTCCACAGTGCTACCTTATGGCTTTGAGATCCCCTGTCTTGTTGTGGCTGCCTCTCAGCTCTAGCCAGAAGCTGGCTCTGGCCTCTTCCCTCCCAGCTCCTCCCAAGGGGCACTCAGGGTGCCTCTTCCCATGCCAGCTGGAAGCTGCCCCATGGGTGTGTGTCTTCATGGCAAGTCCTGTGCCCAGTGCCAGGCTCCTGGAGGAGAGGAGAGCCGAGATTCTAGAGCAGCCAGCCCCCTCCCCATCACTTGGCGCAGCTTCTCTCACTTCCTGAAAGAAGAGCAGAGAAAGCTTCTGATGCTCTGCTCACTGCTGCCTCTTCGGCTGTTGAGGCTGCTGTTGTCTGTGGCTGCTGTGGCTGTGGGGGCAACAGCTGTTGCCTGTATCAACTCCACAAAGTAGGGGTTAGGGGAGAAGGCAGGGTTGGCGGGGGGAGAGAAAGAGACAGAGAGAGAGAGAGAGAGAGAGAGAGAGCGCGCGAGAGCACAAGTGAGCATCACCAAATTGGGAAGTCAATTTATATCCTTGGAACCAATTGACTTAGCAGTATCTCCCACCACCAGGAAACCAGTGCAGATGGTGCACATCCAGATAAAGATGAGAACAGATCCTTCTTTAATGCCAGGGCATTCTGCTTGATGTAGTCTTGAGGCGATGAAACAGCCATTAGCCTTTAATGCTAATTCCAAACTTTAGGAAGCACCCGAGTGTGTCATTAACATCACAACCTTGCACGCAGGTCAGACGTTCTTCAGGGAGCTCTGACAGTAGTGAAGGAACAGTTTCATTTATCCTCACCACCGAGCCCCCCATTTTTCAGATTCAGATACAGAGTCCAGGGCGATCCCAGCAGGTTGATGGCTCAATCGGGTTTCTGGTTCCAAGCGACTGCTCCTTCCCTGATATTCCTTAACTCAATAGGATCTTGAATTTAAGCCTCTTTTGAGAAACTGCATCACCAGGACTGTTGAGCATAAACAGCAGATGGTTCTTATTTGTGGTGGTTGCCAAACTCCTGATGGTGCTGGATGATGTTGTCTCTGAGGGCAGTGGAAGCCACAGCGGTGACCTACAGCCTTTCCTCTATGGCTCAGGTGGGGAATTGGTCTAAGGTATGGCTTCTGTACTGTTGGCTTAGCCTGGATGCCTCTTAGGCTCTTGCATCTTGTCTCCATGGAGTATTTGTAAAGGACCCAACCATGGCCCAAACAGACCTGGCTCTGCCCTTGGTGAGTGGGTGCTCTGAACAGGAGGGCCCATGACTTGGACGTCAGACGTATCTGCAGCGGTGAAGGCCAAGGTTGACGAGATGGCAGGGCTTTGATCTTTGACCTCTTCCTCTCCACGCCCCTCCCCACAACAAGCACATGAGCAGTGACCTTTCTATGACCCTGAGGTTCCCGGAGGTGGTTAGAGGTGATGAGCTGAAATCAGAAATGACTCTACTTCTAGTATGAGTGCCTTTTGCGAAGCACAAATTTGAAAGCAAGATTGAAGGCCATCAAAATAATGGAAGGGAACACAACTGTTCCTAACATTCTCTGGGGGAGGCTGGGCTTCTACATAGTCTTTTGCGTCCTTCCTGGGAAAGTAAGGCAGAGGCAGCTCTACCAGCCATTTAGGTGCCTGACTTTGGATACAGGAGGTTCTCGCTGTGGCTTTTACTGGCTCTGGGACAGAGATCCACAGCCTTCTAGCTGCCAAGTAGTGCAGACAAGCATGTGCCTTTTTTTGGATGCCCCCGGGAAGACCTCACAATAGCGGGAGAGAAGAGAGCAGGCAAACGAACAACAGGCCTGTAGCTGGTGGAGGCTGACCCGGATAACCTCTAAAGTTCTTTCTGCACATGAGTATCTGTGCCTTCGGGAATCTGTAAACGCTTAAGTAGGAAGGAGGAGAGAGAATCATGGGAGTCCAGCGTCCAGAGCACGGAAGGCCTCACAGCATGTTTACCGAGTGACTGGAATTGCTGTGCTTCAGCAGGGCAGACCATTTATGGCAGTGCTTCCCAAACTCAGGCTGCACGAGGGTATCTGAGCAGTGTCCAAACGCACATTCCTGGGCACATCCCCAGAGAATGCCCTTCAGCTGGTCTGCATTTGGGGCAAGCGGTCCAGTTGGTGCTGTGCAAACGACAGCACACCGTTCCTTCCTGCGATGTGGAGCCCCGGCTTTGGGACCGTGGGGGCTCTCCTTCGACGTCCTCGTTAGTGGAAAGTGTCCTTTGTGCCTGGCATTGGGGGAGGGACGCGGGCTGTGACTCTGTCCTCCTGCTTCTCACGGGACTCAGTGTTTCAGATTGAGCCTGACTTGAAAGGCCCTTCTCTCGCAGAACCAGGGCCTCTGTCACTCATCTGTTTGCTGACCTGCCCTGTCCCAAGTGTTCCTGTCTCACCCCCAGGCTCAGTGTTTGGAAACAGTAACTGCCCCGGTTGTCTGTAGGCGCCCAAATTTGGACTCTTGTGTCGCCATGGAACCCCTTCTTCTCTGGAACTCTTCCTCCCTGGGAGGAGATTGGGCCCATCTCCTCCCGCATCTTGGCTCTGAGACAAGGACCAACATAAACAGGTTAGACTGGATACTCTGGCCATTTGGGAAGCAGACTCCTTTGTGGGAGATTCAGAATGATCCCTGCCCTGGGCCTTCCACACCGATGACCTGCTGGCTGATGGGGGATCCTGGGTCTCACATCCATGGTCCCCCCTTGGAGGGCGGAAGGGCAGCACTGAGGTTCAAGGACATGGTGGTTCGAGGAGATGCTGTTTGCTGTAGGAGAAGAGGTGAGGAGGAACCCTGACCCATCAGAGTTCTGCCGGCCCAGCCTTCTCGGAGCTGAGCCCTGTCTAGCTTTAGCCAAGTCCTATGGTAAAGGGCTGGGGCCAGGCAGACCCATGCAAGGTGGGATTCTTGAGTGCCTCCTGGGATGGGATGTCCTTAGAGCTTTGCCAGCCTTCTGCGGTCTCCCTGGTTTCCGGGGGTGCGTGGAGGAGGTGAGGAACCCTTACCCAGCACCTCTCCCCGAGGGAAGGGGCCCTCTCTCCTGGGCTGTGTCTGAACAGCACGTCAGCTCGTGGCTTGCTCTGGTGCAGTAGATTGAAGGATTGGCTCTCCATTCATTATTTTCTGGGTTTCTGCTGACTTGGATTTAATAGGTGGACCACATTCTCTTTATGTAGTTTGTTCCCGTATAATATAGAGAAAAAACATCCCTGAATAATCATTTTATAATAATAATAATAATACATTCAACAAGAAGTTTTGAGCACCAGTGAGGTGCCAGTTCCTGTTTAAAGGCTCTAGGGATACAGAAGTAGACAGAATCCATGCCCTCATGGAACTTATGTCCTAAAAAGGGAAAGAGAAAATATAAAACATAGAATTAATATTTAATGTGTCAGAATGTGGTATATTTTAGGCAGAGACATAAAGGAGGAATGGAGGCAGGACCTAGCAGAGAGAGAGGGACAGTTTTACAAGGTATGTAGTCAGGGACGGCCTCACTGATCCCCTGAAGGGGTGAGGAAGAAGCCGTGTGGCGATTCGGGGAGACGCTTCTAAGCCAAGGACATAGCAAGTGAAAGGGCTGAGGCAGGAGGAGACTTAACCGACAGCAAGGAGGCCAGTGCAGCCAGATAATAGTAATAAGAATAACAGTCATAACATCAAATCCCATTTATGGGGTACTTTCCATGTTCCTAGCCCTCTGCTGAAAGCTTTGTAGACACCCTGTTTTTCAGTGCTCACTGATCCAGTGGGGTAGATGCTCTCGGCGTCTCCATTTTGCAGATGAGGGAGGTTATGGCACTTGCTCAAGGTTACACAGTTTCTCTGTGAAGGAGCCTCATCTAGACAGCTTGACTCCAGAGCCTGCTCTCTTAGTCACCAAATGCAAGAGGCTGGGGAGGAGTTTCCAGCTGTTGTCAAACGCAGTCAGCTTCTTAGAGAGGGAAGGGAGCCATGTATATATGAAGCTTTCCTTTCTCTTGCTCTACTGGTTAATCGGTGAATATGTTAGTAGAACACAGTCTTTTTGGACACCCAGACACCGTGGTCCTGAGTGGGCACAAGAGAAGAAGCATCAGAGACAAAAGGAAGGACCAGGGGGGCCCGACTACAAGCAAAAGATTGTATTTCCTGGCTGCCCCTTCTGGGTTTCTCGCCATCGCCTGCCTAGGGCACTGGCCGTGGTGCTGAATGCTGATGTGCTGAGCGCAGGGAGAAGTTGTCCGTCCGTGGTTAGTGATTTTAGCTGGGGCAGCAGTCAGTGTAGGGGGTGTTTGTGTGCCTGATGCAGGATATTGATGTGTACAGGTGGTGAGAGCTGAAAGACAGAAGGTGTGGCAGGAGTAAGGCGTGGCTAGCCCATTTCTGATTCTAAGACTGGTCCATGGCGCACTAAACATAATGGTCTTGGTGGCACCGTGCTGGGGTGCTGTTTGCTAGGTGGCTCTGCCAGGATCACACCTGGGACCATCCACCAGCCTCCTGTACCCGGGAGTGGTCACCATTCACATCCATGAAGCTGCTTTTTCTGTGATCCCAGACCATGTGCCTTTCCACCTTTGTGCTCTCATTGTTTTGTTTCTCCATCCAGGAATGTTTAAAACCGTGCTTAAATCACCACTGACTTCTGAAACCACATTAACTATTTCTCTCTCTCTCTCTCTCTTTTTTTTTTTTTTTTGCTTTTTAGGGCTGCACTCACAGCATATGGAGGTTCCAAGGCCAGGGGTTAAGTTGGAGCTACAGCTGCCAGCCACAGCCACAGCCACAGCCACGCCAGATCTGAGCTGCATCTGCGACCTACACCACAGCTCACGGCAACGCCAGATCCTTAACCCAGTGAGCGAGGCCAGGGATCGCACCTGCAACCTCATGGTTCCTAGTCGGATTCGTTTCCACTGCGCCACAACGGGAACTCCAACTATTTTTTTTGAAGTACAATTATATGTGTAGCTTATTTCACACAATATAACAGTTACCTATTCTTATTCCATCGTTGAACTGATGTTTTCTTGAGGCCATAGAAGTTATTCTTCCTTTCTTTTGTACTTCCACTGCACAATTCTGGGTTTATTATGGGTTTGCAAAAACATCAGATCCTTTTTGGTCTTGGTGCTTTTCAAAAGCTCCTTATACCTTTCCCAGATCTCCCTTGCACAAGAGTCGTGCCGGGCTTTTTAGGGCTAAAATCTCATCTGTTAAGCCAATTGATTTTTTTTTTAGGAGGTCAAATAGCCATGCATTTATTGGGCATTATAGAGGAGCAGTAAAGAAATGTGGCTGAATGATAAGGATTCAAGAGTGGGTAAAATAAAAAGAAGAGTATTTATGCTCCTTAGCAGGGAAAGTGACTAACGTTTTGTGGGTTAATTATGAAAGTCATGAATTACTCTGGCTTGTCTCAAACTGCTGTCCCAGATGGCAGCCTGCCAAGTTATTGGTCTTCTACGGATGCATAGATCAAGCACTTGAGTAACTGGCATTTAGCCACATCTGTTTTTTAAAGTAGATATCAGCTCATTGCTTTAGTTTTTGGGCCTGGATATTTGCATCGAGCCAGCACTATCCTATCCTATCCTAGCTTGGACGAATCCAGATTTATACCCTCCTGGCATCAGAGAGAAAGAAGAATGGAAGAGGGCCCAAGGAGAGAGCACGACCCCTCTCCCACCAGGTCTGTCTCCCGTGGTGACTCAGGTAAATGCTGCCATTATGTTTCTCCACCGTCTTGCCCAGGGACTTGGCAGCTGCTTTTGCACCTTGGACAGCAATGATGTCCTAAGGAACAGAACTTTTTCTCAGCTCTGGGAGACACTTGCAGATGTTTGATGACTGTGGGGATATCACAGAAAAAGCATTAAACTTTCCAACATGGCTGCGCCAAATATTAATCATCTGTCAGCTAGGAATCTCAGCAAGCAGAAAGGAGAGAATAAGTTGGGGAGGGGGTGAGAGGCTGAGAGATAGCATTTCGAGAGATAGATAGAGCAAGGAGTGGAAGGAGCGGGAGGAAGGAGGGAATGATGAGAAGATAGCAGATGAATTGGGGAGGAAAGTGAAAGCAATGGAAGAAGGTGTCTGGAAAAAATGAAGGGGGAGGGGAGGGAATGCAAGATGGATGTGAAAACTCTTTGAATAGACTAGAATTCTGAACAAGTGGAATATCATTACAGATAGGCATCCAGAGGTGTGGGAGACGAGATGGGAGAGAGAGGAGGAAGGAGAAAACTAAGGATGAACATAGAGATAGGCAGAGGCAGACACACACAGATGAAGGGAAACGGAATATTCCAGGGCCACTACAGATATCGTGACACCAACAGAAGGCAGAGACTGCAAGACAAAAGGCAACTTAAGCCGCTTTCTGGTCTGTTGAGTCACCCACTGCAGCACAATGTGCTGGGAAATGATGTCTGCCTGTGATCATTGTTTACCCAGAAAGCTGGCTGACAGGAGATGAAATTAACACAATAGGATGGAAAATTGCTAATAAAACAAAAGTCCCTGCCGTTAGAATTTCATAGCCTAATTATTCAGCACGTTACTCACTAATGGCAAAGACATTACCATGCTAATGTGCAGGCTGCATATGTCAGAGGAGAAAGGGTTGGCGGGACGTCTCCTCTCTGCAAATGGAGACGTTCCCCAATCCCAGATGGAAGAGGGTTGAGATGAGTAGGGCACCGGTGGCCAAGGAAGGGAGGTGGCTGTAGACTTTTCTAGACTTGAGCAGGAATTAGAGCCTTAGGGCTTGTTCTTCTGTGCTAATCAAAGCGCCACAGTCCCTTTCAACTCAAGCTGCTCCCTGCATCCCTGTGTCCGTCTCGTTGGAGGATCCTATTACTGAGGGCGACCAAGTTTTGAGCAGGAATGACAAGGAGCAAAAGCTGGCTCTGAGTGAGCTCCGTAATTGTGGAAACCTGATTCAAATCACGTGGAGTTAGTTTACCCTTGTTGCTGCTTTTATTTGTAAATCTGTTCTGTTGTGTGAGCTGTCCTTGACAGAGTCAAAAGATCCTGGAGTCAGGGCTCCTGGCTTCAGCTTTCTTAGAAACTCCTTATTCCTTCTCTCCATGGATCCATAGATCCGAGCATCCATTCTTGACATTGGTTGAATGACTGTTGCTGGACCACCTGCTGGGATGCAGCGAACCAGGATGCTCACAGGCTCAAGGTGGGGCGTGGGGTGGGTATGCATAGTGCGAAGCTGTTCAAGCAAGGAAAGGCTGAAATGGTGTCCACAGCACATCCTGCCTTCATGGAGGATGGCAGCGGGGTGGAAGCTCTGGACGAGCCATTCTGTGTTTTTCAGCCTTAGGTGGTCCTGGAGTCATAACTCATTTTCAAGGTGGGCAGTTTGAGGATGGAAGGACAGTCTGAATGTGTGTGTGTGTGTGTGTGTGTGTGCTAATCTCCCCACCGTGATAGGCTCTGGTAGCTGTAGCGTTAGTCTCTCCCCTTTCTCCTCTGCTCTAGAAAGTGAAATCCTTTTTCTAATAAGAAGCCTAGTCCATGTCAATCCAGTGAGGTCAGAATACAGTGGCTATGGTGATTGGTTCAAGGATGGCCCCAGGACCTAGGCTGGATCCGTCAGCATCCTTCTGGTACTTTTGCTGGAACCAGCGGCAGAAGTATTCTCTGGGGGTTCTCTGTCTTAGGTTCTCTTTTCCTGACAAAACTAAGTTTAGAGGTGGGATGGCCAATTTTGTAAGATATGGGGGGAAAAAATTACATGAGAATGAAATCAACACAGAAAAGTAAAGTCAGGAGACAGAGAGAGAGAGGAAGGGGAGGGGGGGCGGAGAGAGAGAATCTGATAACATCCGTTGACATTTTCCAAATCAATCCCTGAATCTAGACATTTCTGACGAGATCAGATCGGGCTTGTTCAGGGCTGTGTGGCCGTAGATGGAACCTAGCCATTTCTGAAAAGAGGCCTGCCCTTTGGACTTCCTGCTTATACAGACCAGCTCATTCTTTTTGCATTTAAAATGGTTGGAATGAAGTCTTTGTCACATACACATCAGGTAGTCCTTAGTAATACCCTTTCTTCCACTTCACTCGGCTTTGGAATGCTTAAGGCATTCTTGACCATCAGGAACAGTACAAAACTTTTTAATTCTTTACAACTCCTGTGCCCTTTTGCAGCCTGCCATCTGCTGTGGTGGCCGCAGGTGGAGAGACCGGTCAGGCAGCTTGCTGAGCAATGCTCAGTGGAGTGCAAGCTAATGCCAAGGTCCTTGATCTTCTTACCTACAAAGGCTTTTTGAAACACACACTTCTCTCAGCCGCCCTTCTGCCTCTCTTTGGAATTTTCCCTTCTGGTAAATTGATACAGAGGGTATGAAGCTGAAGCTGAGGGAGATCTTTGTAAGGGACCTAAGTGTTTGAGGAGGGGTTTCCGAGTGAAGGAGAGATACTAAGCGGTGGGGCGGGGTGGGTGGTGGGGGGTCTTGCTTGCGGTGGAGCAATACCACCAGCAGGCAGAGCTTCTGTCTCAGAGAAGCTAGTGTTACTTTACGCACTGGCCTGACGTTCTCTGTGCACAAGTGTCTTGCCTGTGTCCTTTCGATGTTGTAGGCTGGGACTGGTACTAGGACACAGGGAGTGGTCGTCAAAAGGACGAATGACTGGTATTCTGATTTTTCTTTTTCTGGAAACATGGTAAGAGTTTATTACCCACCCTCTGAAGGCGGGTGTGGCTAAATGACTTGATCACAGTGAAGTGGGAGCAAAATTGATGCGTTCATTCTGGGGCGAAGCTTTGAAAGCCACCGCATGATCTTCGGCGTTATTTCTGTCATGATGCCTGGTGATATTCAAGGTGGTCAGGCTCCCCCAAACAGGCTGCTCCCCAGAGAGGAAAAGGCAGCCAGCTTGATATGGACGTGAAGTGTGAGCAAGAAAGGAACCATTGTTGTTTTAGCCACTGAGGTATTTCAAAAAAAAATCAGGAGTTCCCATTGTGGCTCAGTGGTAACGAACACGACTAGCATCCACGCGGATGCGGGTTCCATCCCTGGCCTTGCTCAGTGGGTGAAGGATCCAGCGTTGCCATGAGCTGTGGTGTGGGTCACAGACGAAGCTCCGATCCCGAGTTGCTGTGGCTGTGGTGTAGGCCGGCAGGTGCAGCTCTGATTCGACCCCTCGCCTGGGAACTTCTGTATGATGCTGTGGGTGTGGCCCTAAAAAGACCAAAAAATAAAATGAAATAAAATAATTTTAAAAATCAATTGACTTTATTCTTTAGCACACTTTTAGATTTACAGAGTTGAGAAGCTAGTTGAGTGTTCCATGTACCTACCCCCTTCGCAGTGTCCTCTGTTATTAACATCACGCAGGAGTTCCCCTCGTGGCTCTGCGGAAACGAGTCTGACTAGTATCCATGACGACGCAGCTTTGATCTCTGGCCTCGCTCAGTGGGTTAAGGATCCAGTGTTGCAGTGAGCTGTGGTGTAGGTCGCAGCTCGGATCTGGTGTTGCTGTGGCTGTGGTGTAGGCTGGCGGCTGTAGCGCCTATTCAACCCCTGGTCTGAGAACCTCCATGCGCCTCGGGTGCAGCCCTAAAAAGAAGCCAAAAAAAAAAATAACATTAGTGTGGTATATTTGTTACAATGAATGAACCAATACTGATATATTGATAGTTTAAGATTCACTCTGTGTGTTGTATAATTTTATGGGTTTTGATAAATGCGTGAACTGTATCCATCCTCAGACTGTCCTGCAGAGTGGTTTCAGTGCCCTAAATACCTTTTGCTTCAACTATTTATCCTTCCCCTGAAACCCTCGCAATCCTTGGTATTTTTTAATGTCTCTATGGTTTTTCCTTTTCAAGCATGTCATATAGTTGGAATCATAGAGCCTGTAGCCTTTTTAGAATAGCTTCTTTCACTTAACACTTATACGGTGAAATTTCCTTCATGTCTGTTCATGGCTTTATAGCTCACTTACTTCTTAGCACTGACTAGTAGTCTATCATTTGGAATACAATTTATTTATCCATTCATCTACTGAAGGACATTGCGGCTGCTTCCAGTTTTTGGCAATTGTAAGTAAAGCTGCTGTAAACATTCTTGGGCAGGTCTTGTGTGGACTTTGAATTCAGTTCAATTCAATTGGATAAATGTCTCGGAGGGCAATTGCTGGATCACATGGTAAGACTATGTTTAGCTTTGTAAGAAACTGCTAAAGTGTCAATCAGAGTGCCTGTACCATTTTGCATTCCCACCAGCAATGAATGAGGGTTCGTGTTGCTCTGCAGCCTCTCCAGCTTTGGGTGTTCTCAGGATTTATTTATTTATTTTTATTGAATATAGTTGATTTACAATGTTGTGTTAGTTTCTGGTGTATAGCAGAGTGATTCAGTTACATTCTTTTCTGGATTCTTTTCCTTTATAGTGCATTACAAGATATCGAATGGAGTTCCCTGTTCAGGTTTCTTATAGATTTTAGTCGTTCTAATAGGTATGCAGTGGTACCTCATTATTGTTTTAACTTGCAGTTCCCTGATGACATCTGATGTAGAACATCTCCTCATGTGCTTGTTTGTCATCTGTGTATCTTCTTTGGTGAGACGTCTGTTTAGATCTTTTGCCCATTTTGAATTTGGGTTGTTTTCTTACTGTTGAGTTTTAAGAACTCTTCCCATTCGGGATACAAGGCCTTTATCAGATGGTGTTTTGCAAATATATTCTCCCTGTCTGTGGCTTGTCTTTCCATTGCCTGACAGTGTCTTTTGCAGATCAGAAGCTCTTCATATTAATAAGGTCCAACTTATCAATTTTTTTTTCTTTCATGTTTTACACTTTTGGTTTTGGATCTGAAAACTCATCTCCAAACCCAAGGCCACATAGATTATCTTCTGTGTTATCATCTAGAAGTTTTATACTTTTGCCTTTTACTTGTAGGTCTGTGATTGATTTTGAATTAATTTTGTGACAGGTCTGTTTCTAGATTTTGTATAAGGATGTCTAATTGTTCCAATACCATTTGATGAAAAGACTATCATTTCTTCATTCAGTTTCTCATGCTCCTTTGTCAAAGACCAGTGCCCTATCTTTGTATAGGTCTGTTTCTGAACTCTGTTACATTCCATTGATCTATTTGTCTTTTTCTTCTCCAGTACCATGCTGTCTTAATTACTCTACCTTTTTTTAAAGCCTCATTATTCTTTGTTTTTTAAAAAATTGTATTGGAATATAGTTGACTTACAAAGTTGTGTTAGTTTCAGGTGGATTATTGTACCACTAGAGTAGAGAGTAGTCTTGAAGTCAGGTAACATCAGTCTTTTTTTTTTTTTTTTTCCTGCACTTGCAAGATGTGGAGGTTCCTTGGCTGGGGATCAAACCCATGCCACAGCAGTGACAATGCCAGATCCTTAACCCACTAGGCCACCAGGGAACTCCAACATCAGTCTTTTGACTTTGTTGTTCTTCTTCAGTAGTGTGTTGGCTATTCTGTGTCTTTTGCCTTTCTGTATAAACTTCAGGGTCATTTTGTTGATAATTATTTTTGTTGATATCAACAAAATAACTTGCTAGAATTTTGATTAGGAATGCATCAAATCTGTGATCAATATGAGAAAAATTGACCTCAGCAGTATTGAGTCTTCCTATCCTTGAACATGGAATATCTCTCCATTTATTTAGATCTTTGATTTACTTCATCAGATTTAGTTTCTCTCATCTAGGTTCTGTGCTAATTTTGTTAGATTTATACCTAGATATTTCAATTTTTTGGGGTGCTTATTTAGATGATAATGTGTTTTTAATTTCAAATTCTAATTGTTCATTGCTGGTATATGGGAAGACAAGTTTTGTATATTAATTTGGTATCCTAAAACCTTGCTGCGGTTGCTTACTATTTCCAGAGGTGTTTTCTCTCTTTTTTTTTTAAATTGAATTCTTTGGAATTCTCTACATAGACAATTACATCATCTACAAACAAAGTTTTTTTTTTTTTTTTTTTTTTTTTTTTTTTTTTTTTGATCTTTCTGCCATTTCTTGGGCCGCTCCCGCCGCATATGGTGTTCCTAGGCTAGGGGTCAAATCGGAGTTACAGCCACCGGCCTATGCCAGAGCCACAGCAACGCAGGATCCGAGACGCGTCTGTGACCTACACCACAGCTCACGGCAATGCCGGATTGTTAACCCACTGAGCAAGGGCAGGGATCGAACTCGCAACCTCATGGTTCCTAGTCGGATTCGTTAACCACTGCGCCATGACGGGCACTCCTACAAACACAGTTTTATTTCTTCCTTTTTTATTGATATATATTTGATGTCCTTTTCTTGTCTTATTTCACTAGTTAGGACTTCTAGTATGATGTTGAATATCGTGGTGAGAGGAGACATCGTTTTCTTATTCTGGATTTTAGGGGACAGCATCTAGTTTCTCACTATTAAGTACGATACTAACTGTAGGTGTTTGCAGATGTTCTTTATCAAGTCAAGGAACTTGTCCTCTAGTCTTGAGGGTTTCTATTCTGAGCAGGTGTTGGATTTTGTCAAATGCTTTTTTGCATCTATTGATATGATCATACACTTTCTCTTCTTTAGCCTGTTGGTGTTTATATTAGTTGATTACTTGATTTGCCAATCTTGAACCAGCCTGACATATCTGGAATAAATCCCATTTGATCATGGTATTTTTTTTTGTGTGTGTGTGTTTTAGGGCCTCACCTGTAGTGTATGGAAGTTCCTAGGCTAAAGCTCGAATTGGAGCTGCAGCTGCCAGTCTACACCACAGCCATAGAAACGTGGAATCTGAGACATGTCTGCGACAACCTACACCACAGCTCACAGCAGTGCCAGATCCTTAACCCACTGAGTGAGGCCAGGGATTTAACCTGCATCTTCATGGATACTAGTTGGGTTTGTAACCTGCTGAGCCACAGCAGGAACTTCTGTAGTTCTTTTTGTATATTGTTGGATTTGATTTTCTAATATTTTTGTCTTTGTTCATGAGTAATATTTGTATTTTTCCTGTCTTATAATGTTTATATTTATTTTTGGTATTAGGGCAATGGTCACCTGATAGAATGAGTTAGAAAATGTCCCCTCTGCTTTTATTTTCTGGAAGAGACTATAGAGCATTGGTATCATTTCTTCCTTGAATGTTTGGTAGACTTCACGGGTGAAACCTTCTGGCCCTGGCGCTCTCCTTTTTGGAAGATTATTAAGTAATGATTCAATGTCTTTGATATATACAGGTCTATTCATATTATGTTTCTCCTCGTATGAGTTTTGGCAGTTTATTTCTTTGAAAGAGTTGGTCCATTCTTATAGGTTATCAAATTTGTGGGCATAGGATTATTAATTCATAATATTCCTTTATTACGCTTTTATATGTTATTAAGATCAATAGAGATAACCCCACTTTCATTTCTGATATTACTAATTTGTGGCTTCTTTCTATTTTTCTTGGTTAGTCTGACAAGAGGTTTATTAATCTTATTGATGTTTTGAAAGTACCAGTCTTTGGTTTTGTTGCTTTTTCTCTATTGATTTCCTGTTTTCAATTTTATTGATTTCTACTCTAGTTTTATTGTTTCTTTTATTCTACTTCTTTAGGTTGATGTTATTTCTTTTCTTGAATTTCCTAAGGTGGAAGCTTGGTGACTAACTTTAGGTCCTCTCTTCTGATATATACCTTCAGTGTTATAAATTTCTTTTTAAACCTTGCTTTTGCCACATTCTACAAATTTTGATAAGTTAGTGTATCCTCAGCTCAAAATATTTGAAAAATTCTCTTGGGAAAACCCATGCACAAGAAGTGTGATCAAGATAGAAAACATTGGGGAGTTCCTGTTGTGGCTCAGTGGTTAATGAACCTGACTAGCATCCATGAGGTTGCAGGTTTGATCCCTGGCCTCTCTCAGTGGTGTAAAAATCTGATACTGCTTGCTGTGAGCTGTGGTGTAGGTTGTCACAGACATGGCTCAGATCCCACATTTCTTTCTTTCTTTCTTTTCTTTTTTTTTTTTTTTTTTTTTTTTTTGGTCGCTCCTGTGGCATTTGGAGGTTCCCAGGCTAGGGGTCGAATCGGAGCTGGAGCCACCAGCCTACGCCAGAGCCACAGCAACGCAGGATCCGAGGCGCGTCTGCAACCTACACCACAGCTCACGGCAACGCCGGATCGTTAACCCACTGAGCAAGGGCAGGGACCAAACCCGCAACCTCATGGTTCCTAGTCGGATTTGTTAACCACTGCGCCACGACGGGAACTCCCAGATCCCACATTTCTATGGCTGTGGTGCTGTGAACTGTGGCATTGCAGATGCAGCTCGGATCCTGAATTGCTGTGGCTGTGGCATAGGTCAGCAGCTACAGCTCTTATTGGACCCCTAGCCTGGGTACCTCCATCTGCTGCAGTTGTGGCCCTAAAAAGACAGAAAAAGAAGCCCCCCCCCAAAGAAAGATGGAAAAATTGGTGTTTTAAGGCACTAAGGATATTATTACCTGTTATCTTATAGGTAAATGGAGACAGAACATTTTGTAAGCGTAGTAGTCATAGCTCTTAGTTTTAGGCTACAGGGATCAAATCGTGTTAATTTAAGCAGAAAAGGCATTTATTAAAAGGAAAATCGGATAGTTCACCTTGACCTCAGGAGGCCTAGAGTACCTGGATTGTAAGCTAAACGCTTGGAAACAGTGCTCCAGATTATGCCACAAAAGCAGACAGCAAAGACACCATTGTCACTGCTGCTGGGGGCACTGCCTCTGTGGATCACCCTGCAGACATCACCAACACTGGTGCCGTCTTGGGCAACGAGGCAGCTGCTTCCACACGTGGACAGAATTGGGTCTCAGCTCCTGCCTCTTCACAGTCCTTGCTTCTAGCATGAGTCTGGGAGGGGTCATGCAGGCTCATTCAACAGAATGGCATCTGCTGCCCTAAGTAAGAAAGGGTCTAACTGGAGACCACCAGACTGCACGGTAAGTAAGGTTGGAGTCCAGACTCTGGGAGGTGAGCCTGAGCAGGCTCCTTTACCTTTGTGAGCTTGTGGGGTGGTAGGAGGATGAAAGGGGATTAGTGCTTTGAGAGCCAGAAAACTCTCTATAAATGTATGTTGTGGAGTTCCTGTCATGGAGCAGCGGAAATGAATCCAACTAGGACTCATGAGATTGTGGGTTCAATCTCTGGCCTCACTCAGTGGGTTAAGGATCCAGCGTTTCCGTGACCTGTGGTGTAGGTTGAAGACGTGGCTCGGATCTGGTGTGGCTGTGGCTGTGGCGTAGGCTGGCAGCTACAACTCCGATTAGACCCCTAGCCTGGGAACCTCCATATGCCATGGGTGTGGCCCCAAAAAGACAAAAAAAAGTATGTTGTGATGTGTTTGTATGCCCAGATGTCATAAGCCTAGAGCCTAGCAAGTAAACCAGCAGCAGGCACAGGTCAGTCCCTCAATAGGTAGAGCAATTGAAGGGTTTAAATTTGTCCAGGTTAAAGAACTTGGCCTCTCAATGCCCATCTCTCTCCCCCGTGGAACATAAACTAGAGATTTGTCTGCTTTGTTCAGTGATGTAGCCCCAGCAACTCAAACAAGGCCTAGATGAGTGAGTGCTGCAAAAATATTTGTTGAATGAGTAAACGAGCCAGTGAATGAATGGATATCTTTATTCTGTCATCAGAGGCCAGCTTCAGTGTTAGTGAATGGGCTTCAAAGAAGCAACTGTCCCAGCAATCAGCATCTGTCATTGTTTCTCTGGGTCTTATGATCAGGACTTGCTGGCTGCATCCAAAGAAAGCTGGCCTCAGTCTCCACGATACCCCCCTTTATTTGTTCTCTTTCCAGTCATGCTTCTGATTTCCCCGTTGCTCATTCGGGCCTTAGCAGACCTAGTCTGATTGTATCGTTCTCCACCTCTTCCTGTAGTAATCAGCCCATCATGGAACTGTCCTTTGACTTATCCCAGTGTCACACATAAAAGCCATAGAGAGCATAAAGTAAAGATGGTTGGACCTAGAAAGAACTTCAGAAGCCATTTAAGCTTGCTTCTTTGAGGGGGCCCTTTGCATTTTCTGTTTCTTCTGCCTGTATAGCATCTCTCCTCAATCTTCCTATGTCTGGCTCCTTCTTGCTGTTGGAGGCCTCAGTATAAAAATCACCTCTTCACCTTTTGATTAAGAGACCTTTAGATTAAGAGACCCCTTTAGATTAAGAGTCTCCCCTGAACACTTAATCTAAAGTGCCCACCCAGTACCTTTCCATTATAAACTGTAATTTCATGATCTGATGCCACTGTGTCACATACATATTTATTAATTTATTGATCATGCCAAGCAGGTGGACAGCATCTCGCATTTATTAGGAGCACAGTCACATTTGTTGAATGAAGGAAGCCATGGGAACTGAAGCCCAGAGAAGTAAAGTGACCTTAAAAAGGTCACATAGCTCATTATTGGACGGATAGGGACTAGAACCCATGGCTGCTGACTCTTGCCCACTGGTTTTCCGATTGCGCCTCCACAGAGATATGTAAAAAGAACTTACATATCTTGAGTCCCCACTATGTGTCAACCTTCGTGCTGGTTGCTTTCTACCTGTCAGTTAATCCATCCTCATGGCAACCCTACAAGGTTGATAGAATTCGCATGTTTATAGATAAGGATACCGAGTCTTTGGGAGTCCAAGTAATTTTCCAGGTGTCACACAGCTCTAGAGAGAGCTGCAATCTGACCCCGGCTTGGTCTCATTCTCAAGTTTTTTTGGCACCATCTCAGCTGCACCACTCCCTTCAGATAAAATGTGCTCTTTATTAGTATTTCTGGAGAGCAAACCTGAGCAGTGAGTAATAGGGACGTTTCAGGCACCGCGGCAGGCTGACAGAAGGCGTCGGGTAGGGAGGCTACGCAGCTCTCCCCTTGCCCTTCGGATCACATCTAGAGCTGACAACTGTCTCTTTTTCTTACACATGAGGCTGACCCGGTCTTGAAGTGCAGCTGTCACACTGCGTAAGCTGCCTCCAAAGGTGTGTCGTATGAACGGAAGCTTGGCCCAGCTCTCTTCCATTTTCTCCTCGGGAGGACAGAAAGTTGGGATCTATGTAATTGATGCCAAAATGTCTACAAAATAAACTATCCCATCAGTGATGTGCATGTTCCCAAATCTAACTATCAGGGACCAAACGATATCAGAGATCATGAGGCCCTGGTGTCTGCCCCCTCTGTACAGCCTCGACCCCATGTTCATTCTGGCTCCAGCTACTCCTTGTTCCCTTGAGCCCATGTTGCATTTACTTGGCTGACTCTTGACCTTGGACAAACTCTTGCTCTTTCCCTGGGCAGCAGACTGTTTCTGGAGAAACCACATAGTCCATGTCCTCTTGCCTCATCTGGGCCTTTGATGAAGCTCCGTGGACCTTTTGCTGTGATCTGGCCGCCAGCTCCTTCTCAGCCACACTGTTGTCATAAAGACATCCATGATGTGTTCAAAAATGCTGGTCCGCTGGAGTTCCCGTCATGGCGCAGTGGTTAATGAATCCGACTAGGAACCATGAGGTTGCGGGTTCGGTTCCTGCCCTTGCTCAGTGGGTTAACAATCCGGCGTTGCCGTGAGCTATGGTGTAGGTTGCAGACGCGGCTCAGATCCCGCGTTGCTGTGGCTCTGGCGTAGGCTGGTGGCTCCAGCTCCGATTCGACCCCTAGCCTGGGAACCTCCATATGCCACAGGAGCGGCCCAAGAAATAGCAAAAAGACAAAAAAAAAAAAAAAAAAAAAAAAAAAGTGCTTGTCCGGGAGTTCCTATTGTGCCTTGGTGGGTTACAAACCTAACTATAGTATCTCTGTGGATGCGGGTTTGATCCCTGGCTTCGCTCAGTGGGTTGAGGATCCAGCATTGCTGTGAACTGTGGTGCAGGTTGCAGACACGGCTCAGATCCTGTGTTGCTGTGGCTGGGGTGTAGGCTGGCAGCTGCGGCTCTGATTGGACCTCTAGCCTGGGAACTGCCGTAGGCTGCAAGTGTGGCCCTAAAAAGAAAAAAAGATGCTGGTTCAAGTACACATGCCTGCTTTCACAGCTTATAGGGAGCTGCGGGGCTGGGGGAGAGGTGTTCTCAGCATCTAGAAGAGTTTCTCAGGTGTTACAGTCAGGAAGGTGCTGGCAGCTCCCTGGTCCTCTATCCTAAAAATCTAAAACTTATCCTATGGGCTCCAAGTCTTGTCCCTACCCCTCTGATGAAGGATTTAAGGGTCTCTTCTTGCCTCCTGTGCTCCTTGTTATCTCACCGTCCTTCTTTCTTTCAATGAAAATCAAGTACCACTATGTGCCGAGCACTGTTCTAGGCTCTGTAAAGAAAGGCTAACATCTCTGATACCCTGGAACTTCCGTGTAAGTCATAGTTGCCATTTGTGACATACTGATTAAGGGCAGAGTGTCTCCTGAGCCCGCTCCATCCTTGGTCTCTCCTCCATGATTGCATCTGCGTGCTCATTAAGCTTAGTTATATTCTTGGGCTGAACCAATGTCTTGGGGCTCCCATCTAATTCACTAGATTTCTCTTTTTGAGACAGGGCAGAACAAAGGCGAAGGCGATAAGGATGTAAGAAGATACACCTGTTCCAGACAGAGACCCTCAAAGCAGCTTTTGTAGCAAACCAAACATTAAAAGCAATTTTGGTTGAGCTGAGATCTCCCTGAACTCAAAAGCACAGGTGTAGCGAGATGAGAGGGAAGAATTATCTTGGAGAGACAGTAATAAGCTAATACGGTGTGCATGGCAACTCAGGGACTGCGAATTCATAAATATATTCATGTTTTCTTCCCAGTAAGATTGATTAAATACCTAAGCCCAAAGTTAGAGTAAAAGAGAGATGGAAAGAGCAAAAGAGAGAAAGGGGGAGTGAGCTACAGAAGTTCCAGTAAAACACATCAACTCCGGACAAAGAACACTTCATCAAACACATAAACAGCCACCGGCTGATGCATTAGAATCTCGAAGAATCATAAATTAACCTGCCAAGAAACTTTGCAAAAGGTCATATTTAACATTAATCAGGCTCTGGGAAGCGGTGTGTACTTTTCATGGTGAGAAGAAAGGAAAAAGACTGCCCTCCTTGGATTGCATTTTCAAAATCACTTCCAAATTATTCAGTGGGAGAGAGAAGAAGCCATTTCCAGCTGATTTAGGGTCAGAGAACTGATTCCCTTGTCACTTAGACATCCCTTGAATGTGGGTGTTGAGGCGAATAAACGGGAGGGACCATTCCCTGGACCCAACCCTTCCCTTTTGTACCAGGGCTAAGGTCTGAGTCGTTTAGCGGGACCATAGGAGATGCTGGTCTCAGCTTTCCTGGGAAGGAGTTTCCTCATCCAATGAATGGGGATGATAACAGTTGCCTGTAGAGCAGATAGAAAATGCATTCACTCATCTGGCTGGGAAATGTGGAGCATGAGTCGAGACTGTTCACATTCTGTCTTCTCTCAGAATGCCTATTTTCTTTATTTACTAAAGTATGGGTTTTTTTAAAAAAAGATTTTTATTTTTTATTATGGTGGATTTAGAGTGTTCTGTTAGTTTCTGCTGTACAGCAAAGTGGCCCAGTCATTCATACATACATATATATATATAGCTCCAAGTAGACCCCTAGCCTGGGAACCTCCATATGCTGTGGGTGCAGTCCTAAAAAGACAAAAGACAAAAAAAAAAAAAAGAGGGGGCTGAAGGGAGTGATAGTCGGGCATGCAGGGTGGGTACATTTTTATTTATTTTTTATTTATTTATTTTTGTCTTTTTGCCATTTCTTGGGCCACTCCCATGGCATATGGAGGTTCCCAGGCTAGGGGTCTAATTGGAGCTGTAGCCACCGGCCTACGCCAGAGCCAGAGCAATGCAGGATCTGAGCCGCGTCTGCAACCTACACCACAGCTCACGGCAATGCCAGATCCTTAACCCACTGAGCAAGGGCAGGGATCGAACCCGCAACCTCATGGTTCCTAGTCGGATTCGTTAACCACTGCGCCACTATGGGAACTCCCCCCCCCTTTTTTTGTGGGTACATTTTCAAATAGAGTGGCTAGTATAGACCTCATTGAGAAAGTGGTATTCGTTTGTTTGTTTGTTTATGTTAAAGTATACCTGGTAGACAGTGTTGTGCCAATCTCCTTGTACAGCAGGGTGACCCAGCCATACAAACATGCACACTCTCTATCTTCTTTTCCACCACAGTCCATCCTAGGAGGCCAGACATAGGTCTCTGCTCTCTACAGTAGGACCCCACTGTTCATCCACTCCAAATGCAATAGTCTGCATCCACCAATCCCAAGCTTCCAGTCCACCCTCTCTCCTTCCTTGGCAACCATAAGTCTGCTCTCCATGTCTGTGAGTCTGCCTCTGTCCCGAGGAGAGGTTCATTTGTGCCATATTTTAGATTCCACATGTAAGTGATGTCTTGTAGTGTCTGTCCTTCTCTTTCTGCCTTACCTCACCTAGCGTGACAAGCTCCAGTAGTGTCCATGCTGCTGTGAATGGTCCCATCCCGTTCTCCCTTACGGTTGTGTAGCATTCCATCACATACACGCACCACATCTTCTTAATCCATTCATCTGTCGATGGACATGTAGGCTGCCTCCAGGTCTTGGGCTACTGTGAACAGTGCTTCCATGAACAGGGCGGTTCATGTACCTCCCTGAATTATAGTTTTGTCCAGACATATGCTCAGGAGTGAAATTGCTAGATCACATGGCAATTCTATTTTTAGTTTTTTAAGGAACCCCCCCATACTGTTGAGAAAAAGTGAGATTTAAACAAAGCCTTGCAGGAGGTGAGGGAGGACCCAGTTGGATACCTGAAGAAAGGGCCTGCTAGGTAAGAGAACAGCAGGTGCAAAGGCTCTGAGGTTGCAATGCATCTGATGTGTTTGAGGAGCTGCAGGGAGGCTGTTGAGTGAGGGGGAAAGGGTGACTGAAAGTGAAGCTCAAGATTGTCTAGGGTCTGGCAGTTCAGCAGGAAGGTCTTTGGTTTTGACTGTGAAAGAAATGGAGCACATTTGGAGGGTTTGGAGCAGAAGAGACAATTTGACTTGCCCATTGATTTACACAGGTGTCTTCTCAGTGTTGCTCAGATGTGCTCTAATCAGAGAGAAGAAAAGGAATTTAATCTCCAAACCTACAGGCACCTGACCCTAACTGAGGGAAGCTATGGGCAATTCAGGGCCCATGCAGAGCAGCCCCTCCTTCATTCACTCTTTCCTTCTACAGAGTTCTTGTTAGCTTTGAGCAGCTAGGCATGGTCCAGGTGCTGTGAGGTATCAGACATCCATCTTGGACCAGGTGGTACCCTAAGGCGGCTGCAGGCATAGATGGAGAACATCTTTCTCGGCTCTTCTGCATGGGAAGCTCATGTGAGAGGTAACTTAATCCCTTATCTCAAAGAGTGTGGCTGAAAGTCTGAGACAGCTCATGACCCTGGCTTTATCAGGCGTTGTCCAACTTTCCCTGCATCCAGGGGTATTTCATTATAAGCCAAGATGGAAGAATGAGATTTCCAGGAAATCTTTTGCAAGGGGCTGACTCTATTGGAAGGAGTGCCTTATTGCCCCTTCTTATTCCATTTTATCCTGATGACTGGAGCCCAGCAGCTATCTGGTGACCTTGAAGATGAAGGTTATGAGTTCAGAATGGCAAAAAAAAAAATAGGAGTCCGGGTTCATGGGGCTCCCTTACCAGCATTGTGCTTCTTACATTCGTAAAAAGAGGGACAATGCTAGTATATGAGAGAATACACCCCTAGTTTTTTATGCCGTTGTTATTAGCAGGTGAAAGAAAGTCCTGACTCAGCTTTGAAAGCTCTTTTGGTGACCTGAAGATGAACACTGATGTAGAAATTAAAAGAACTGAATTTGAGTTCTATGTCTGGTGTGAATTCTCTGGACGGTTTTGGCCAAATTACTTGATAATAGTGATAACAATTGTCATTAATTATGTAATTACTGTGCTAAATGCTTTATTTATTTCATTATCCCATGTGAGCCTCACAAACCATCATACAAGGTAGGTTTTATTATATGCATTTTAAAGATGAGAAAAGAGAGACTCATGGAGTTTAGGTCAAAGATGATAGAGCAAGCCATTTGGAGAACTGAGGTTACAACCACATTCAGGCTGACTCCAAAGCCCTAGTTTCTAACTAGGTAATACTCTTGCTTCTTTTCTTTTTCTTTCTTTCTCTCTCTCTCTCTCTTTCCTTGGGCCTCCCCTATGGCATATAGAAGTTCCCGGGCTAGGGGTCGAATCAGAGCTGCAGCTTCAGCCTATGCCACAGCTGAAGCAACACCAGGTCCAAGCCGCCTCTGTGACCTAAGCTGCAGATTTTGGCAATGCTGGGTTCTTAACCCACTGAACGAGGCCAGGGATCAAACCCGCATCCTCATGGATATTAGTCAGTTGGTTCTTAACCCGCTGAGTCACAACAGGAATTCTGTGGCTTCTTTTCTTGAGACCTCGGTTTTCTCATCTGTACAGTGGGTGGCAGAACCCGATGGTCTTTGAATTCCCTTCTCAGCTCTGAAACTCTCTGGAACACATCAAGTCCTTTCTGTTCCATCCTGCGTGTCCGAGCTTGACCGGGCTGCTCCTAGTACCTCTCTGCATCCCCCACGTTTCCAAATGGAGCCTTTGCCCAAGATACTGTCATGTCAGCTTTCTTCTTCTCCCTGCATCTTGAGGAGAGCATCTCAGGCGCAGTGAGTAGTCAGAGGATGTTTCTGGGGGGCTGCCTGTCCCCGCCTGCCCCTGCTGGCTGGAGAACCTTCTGTCAGCCACAGAGATGGCTCACGGCGGGGGGCGGCTCCTCCACACAGCCAGACTGTCTGTCTGTTCTGATGATCAAGGAGGGACTCGGGGAGTGCAGAAGCCCAGAGCCTTCCCAGGTGATAAAACCTCCCCGGGGCACTCAGGAGCGGGGGCTCCTGGTGAAACATGAAGAGCAAGCGCAGCGCTGTGTAAACGCGTTTGCAGGACGGAGCTGTTCCTTGGTCCGATGGGGCCCATTTCCTGCCTGTGAGGCAGGAAGTGTCTTCCTCAGAATGACTGCCAGGGCCGGTGGGGAAAGCTAAGCAGATCTTGATTTCTTTCCTCGCGTTGGCACATTTACCAAACGAGCGGAAGGAACGGGCCTGGAGAGGCCCCGAAGCCGGCGTCCACACGTGGCCTTGGAGCAGCAAACGCTTGCTCTTCTTGCCATGTGGAAAATTCCCTGTGGTGTGTCTCCACGTTCCAGTCCTCCCTGGTCCAGGTCCCTTTATGGGACAGAAGGAAACTCCCTTTGGAACCTGCCTGGGTTGGGGTAACGTTTGAAAGGGGCAGTCAAGAAGCCCTGTCCACCTGGCCCGTCTGGGAGGTGCGACAGGGGTGTGGCTGATGATGCGGGCCTGGTGGCAACTGTGCTGTTAGCCCGGATCAAGCCCTTGGGTGTAGCTGGAGGGATTCTGGGGCCTTAACAGGTGCAGCTCAGCCGCTAAGGTGCTCTCAGCAGGTCACACAGGCTGAACGTGACCCCCTAGCAAAGGACATTGAGGGCACTCAGTCAGGCCAGAACATTAAAATATTTCAGATTCAGTCTGTGTGTCTGGGAGGTGCAGAAACATCCTCCTTCCTGTCCAACCCAGAGAAAGGAGAGGACTCCGGCTCTGGTGTTCCCCGTTGTCCAAGACATCCGAAGGCCAGGGTCGCTGTTCTTTTCCTGCCTCCTCTGGAGCTGAGGATGGCGTTTGGTTCTCCTCAGGCTGCCCCGTGATTGCACTTGACTCCTTTCCCACGAGTGGGCCTGCGGGTTCCCACCTCCTTGGCGTCTCTCCTTCCAGGGTGGGCTCTCGGTGAGGGCTTGCCAATATGGGAGAAGGCGGCTCTCGGCAAGTCTGCACCGACAGCTGGCTGGAAACCGCTGCTCGCCAGGAGGGGCCGTGGTGTGATCGATGCGCTCCTTTGAGACGAGCAGCCCTGTCATCCTTCTGCTTGGCGTATCATGGGAGGAAGAATTTCTGGTGCTGAGACATTTAGGCTGCAAATTTCTGCCTCCCCCTAGAGGAGTAGCAGAGGCACCAGTTTTTGCATCTCTCCAAGAGAGACAGGCCAGTCCTTGGAGATGCGTGTGGTGAGGTGCCCTTCCCCCGCCAGCCTCCCTGGGGTGGAGGTGCCTGACATACTGGGCTGTTCCGCCTTGAATTCCTCCAACTCATCAGTTTGGTCTCCAGGGAGAAGAAGCCAGACAGCTAGGATTCTGTGAGCTGCAGCCCCTGGGACAGCTCCTGCTACGATTCTGGCATTTTCCTTCACAGCTTTTCAAGCATTTGTCCTTTTGACCACCCAGCTCCCCATTCATCTCTCAGCCCCAAGCAAAGCTGTGGGACGTCCACCCCCTGGGGGATGCTTTTCTATTAGCTGGTGCTGCTAATAGAAAAGGGATGGGTTTTGCTCGAAACTGCAAGTTCAACTTGGATGTCTTCTAGCTCTTGAGGTTCAAATAGCTGAGGGACCATACCTGGGGACTTGGTAAGTGTCTGTGGAGGACACCTGTGCGTGTGTGGAGTGTGTCCACGGAGCAAGTCAGCACGAGCCTGGGATGGAGGGAGCACATGTCTACCACTGACGACAAATGAGATGACAAGTCCTTTTATCCATCCCATCCCCTGCCAGCCATGGGAGCATCTTACAAGCCTCTCCTATGGAAACAGTCTGGACGTGTGGCCCTGCCCAGTGCATGCTTCAGAACGAATGCTCAGAGATACGACATGGCATTGGATTCCTGCTACAGTTTTCCATTAAGCAGCAGAGTAAGAAGGGATCTCAATAGGCATCTGTTTTCAACATCTTCATTTTACAGATAAAGAAAGTGTGTGCCAGTGGGGTAATAATAACAGTAGCCAATGCCTTTCTATTGTTTACTGTGTGCCCATTACTGTTGTAAGGATTTCTTCTTTCCATCCTCACAAAACGCTTATGAGGCAGGCATTGTTGTCATCTCCATGTTACAGATGAGGAAGCGGAGGCACAGAGGATCAGTAATTTGCCCAGGGACATACGGATCCACATTTGAATCCTGGCTTTGTTATACGTTAGCTCTGCTATTTAAACTCTAAGCTTTACTTTCCCTATCTGAAGAATGGGAATAATGATGCCTACACCTCTGCTTTGTGGGGGGCAAATGAGATGCTGCATATAAAGTACTTACATCAGAGTAAGATACCATTAAAGCCATTGGTGCTCTCCCTTCAAACCCTCATTTTCAGAGCTGGCTTCCTCTGCCACTTGCACTATGTTCTAGTGACCAGAATCTGCATTAGAGGAACCATCAGGGAAAATGTCCCTGCTGCTTTTTTTACTTTCTGATTTCCTTGGTGACTTGGGACAAGTCTGTGTTCGGTTTCTCTTGGCTGTGAAGGATGTGAGGCCCTGGAAGACAGACCCTGCACTTGTGCCCTGTAGCCAAGTAGCGGTGCTCAGCCCCGGTGGGAGGAGGGTGCGCTGGGCAGCCTCCAGGTTGTCCTTTCCGCATCCTTCCCCTGCTCGTGGCTTCAGCTGGCTCCGCCCCTCGCTCAGGTCTGGGGCAAACACAGGTGCGCATCTGGGACCAGGAAGACCCAAACTCTCCTAGGCTCAGAGTGACCCAAGGCTGCAGCGCCCTGTCCTGTGAATCTGTCCAGGGAGAATGGAGTGACACGAGCACCCACCCTGGGCTGTCGTTTGGAATATTCATGGGAGGTGGTGGAGTCCCAGGTTGGCTCTGGTTGTCTAGGCTATGACTCTAGGACTCCCATCGTGTGTTGCAGTGAAATCTCATGGGTAAAACATGATAGAAACGCACAGCTGTTCATATTAGTACCGATGTGCTCAGATCTTGAGCCTAAACTTGTTATATGACCATTGACAAGTCATCCAATCTCTCTGAGCCTTTTTCTCACCTTTACAAGGAAATAATACCTAGCTCACATAGAAGTTGCAAGATAAATGACAGAATGTTTTGGTGTGGACATGAAAAATATGCATGGGGGAGTTCCTATCGTGGCTCAGTGGTTAATGAACCCGACTATCATCCATGAGGATGTGGGTTCGATCCCTGGCCTTGCTCAGCAGGTTAAGGATCCGGCATTGCCGTGAGCTGTGGTGTAGGTCGCAGACACTGCTCAGATCCTGCGTTGCTGTGGCTGTGGCGTAGACCAGCGGCTGCAGCTCCAATTCAACCCCTAGCCTAGGAACATCCATATGCTGCCGGTGCAGCCCTAAAAGACAAAAAGTAAAAAAAAAAATATATATGTATATGCCTGGGGGCAGTCATTAAGCGTCAACAATAATGGAGTCATATCTTTTTGTTCCACTCTAATTTCAGCAGGAAGAGCCTTCCCTCTTTATTGTTAAGAACCAAGGGTCTGTCCATCGGAACATAGCCGGCAGCAGCCCACTGAAGGAAAAGTGAAATGCCCAACGCTTACCAACCTCCTCCCTTCCCCAGTTCGTATCCCACCCTGGGCACTGCCCATTTGATGGTCTGAGTCACAAACATAAGGCTGAGAATCAGAATCGTCGCCTTTTCCGAAGTCTGTAGGTAAAACTCAGCAGGTACAAGGACAATTTGGGACTAATTTCAGTCCCTACATGACTTTGAGCAAATAAATGGCTCACAACATGCCCTTAGCCAGCCCATGTATCCTCTCGGGGCATCTGCTTCCTCTTTAGTAAAATGGGATGAGTGAGCCTTACCTCTTCTTCATTTTACAAGTGTGTAACGAGGATGGATCCAGTAATGGCCGCCGAATCCTTTGAGGTCCTTGGAGAAATAGTTGCTATATAAATGCAAAGTATGATGTCCATTTCTGTGACATCGTGTTTTGCAAATAAATATGTAAGCCTGCATCATATCCCTGTCAATGCCAGGCTGGCCAGCGATATGCCATGTGCATTTTTTTTTTTCAGTAAAGTAATCATCTCCACACATTATTCCTTGAAACCATTAATTCCGTGATCAAGTGTGAGGCTGTAATTATTATTACCATTCTTCTCTTTGGAAGCCCATCTCTTCTGCCTCATTTCAGCTTCTGGTGTGTCTGACAGGTCAGTTGTGGTGATGTGTGCCGGGGGGCGGTGGGGGCGCCTTTCAATACCTTCAAGGGCCTGGATCAGGACCAAGGAGGGTTTCATGGTTCTGGCTTTTCCCGGACCTCCTTAATGGAGTTGTTCAGAAGAGGAGCCCTGTCATCCGTTTGAAAAATGGCCTGCTTGTCCCCGTTACAAAAAACGTCAAGCAGGTTGCTCTCTGATTCAGGAAATAAAGTAACAGACTGTGGGACGCACTTCGACTCATACAACACTTTACAGGCCACCAAGTGTTGTCACTGATCTCAGTAACGCTGACTCTGCGGGGCCGCAATGATCAAGCCTGAAGATGTGTGAGGTGGTAATTTCCTAGTCGTGGTTCTGAGGCTTTCGCGCTCACACTTAGGTGAACTGCAATCCTCAAGGCTGCGTTTTCTTCCTTTTTAATAAAAATACACAGAAATTTGGCCCGTGGGGGAAAAGGAAGTATTGATTCTGAACGGAAGGGGAAATATTCCTGTGTTTGAGAGTCTCCCGGGTCTTGTACTGAAATGTAGACAGTTGGGAGTCCCCCGGGCTTCTATGTCCTGGGATCACTCCTATCCATCGCATGTTGGCCCTTTTCCAAAAAGATTTGCGAGGCTTGATGTGTGCTCACAAAATCCCGGGGAGCTGAAGGATTGGAACTTCGAAACCTCCTTCCTTTACAGTAAGTGTAAAGGAAATTCTAGTTCATTGCTCCCCTGAAAGGCTTGGACCCCAAGGGTCCTGTTGCCCAACCCACTGTCTGATCATTTTGACTAAATGTTGGCATATTTTGAGTAAACCCCTGGCCATTCAAATTCAAGGTCTCTTATTGGGGCCTCTGCCTCCTCCCCTCCTTCCCCAATTCCGATGTAGGTTCTTTTCTCAGCTTTCCTTCTTTCTCATTCAAACCAGTCTCTTCCATTGAGCTTGTCCTCTCCCATGTCTTTTACTACCATTTTATTTTTCTCATTTTTCCCCCTTAGTTCCAGATCCATATTTCGAATTGCCTGCAGTGCTTCTCCCCCTGTATGTCCTGTAGGCGGCTGAGACTCTAAGTGGCTAAAGTCACTCAGCATCTTTTCTTCACATTAGTTCCTCTTCCTACATTCTCTGCCTTGGCTTATGGCACCTAGTAAGCCAACTAAGCCAGAAATGTGGGTGTGGCTTCATATTCTCCCCTTTTCCATTCGGTTATGATGCCATGTTGATTTCTTCCCAAATCCTCTTTTCCATGTAAAAGAAGGGAAAGAGTTCAAGGTCTTATATCTGCTTACTTGGACTCTTGCAATAGCATGAAGTTTGCCCTCCTTTTCAAGTCTCACTGCCACCCCCTCTCCTCCTCAGTGTACTCTGTTCAAGATCTTAGTAAGTCCAGCTTGGTCATCTCATGGTGTCCTTTAACAGATCCATTGAATCTTTAGGATGTAGTTCCCTCGGTGTTGTGGCATTTGTTTCTTATCTCTACAGCTTGACCGTGAGGTCCCTGAGGACAGGGACCTTGTGTCATGCTGCCTGCATAACTCAGATTTTAGTACAGAGTTAGCACTCAGTAATCAAAGCACTTAGCACAGAATAACATGGCAAAGGCCTCTGGGCTGCTGTTCATGGTGCTCAATCTTTGATACTTTCTTTTGCCTTGGCCTCTGTCAGAAGCAGAATTCTATTTGATATGCATGTGTACCATTTAGATCTACATAGTAAAAATCCTATATTATCTAGCTTTTGCCCCTCCTCCCCAGCCTTCCCACATCCCACTGTCATCTTCTTCTTCTTCTTTTTTTTTTTTTAAAAAGCTTATGTTCTATTCTAAGCATCAAAAGACACAATCAACAGAGTGAAAAGGTTGCCTATGAAACGGGAGAAAATATTTGTGAATCATATAGCTGATGGGGTTAATATCCAGAATATACAGAAGTTCTGCAACTCAACACAATATTAACAACAGCAGTGATGAAAACAACTTCATTCAAGAATGAGTAGGAGTTCCCGCTCTGGCTCAGGGGGTTAGGAACCCGACACAATGTCTGTGAGGATGTGGGTTCAATCCCTGGTGTTGCTCAGTGGGTTAAGGATCTGGCATGGCTGCAAGCTGCAGTGTAGGTTGCAAATGTGACTCGGATCCGCTGTTGCCATGGCTGTGATATAGGCCTGCAGCTGCAGCTCTGATTGGACTCCTTGCCCAGGAACTTCCATATGCTGTAGGTGCACCTGTCAAAAGAAAAAAAAAAGTGAAGGACTTGTATAGAGACATACGAAATGGGTAATAAGTATATGAAAAGCTGCCCAACGACACTAATCATTAGGAAAACTCAGCTCCAAACCAGTCAGATACTACCTCACACACATAAGGATGCTACTGGAAAACAACAGAAAATAACCAAGTGTTGGTGAGAACGTGGAGAAATTAAACTCTTTTACACTGTTTGTGGGAAAGTAAAATGATGCGGCCACTGTAGAAAATAGTATGGAAGTTGCTCTGAAGTGCCCAGAAGTGGAATTGCTGGGTCATATAGTAATCTGATGTTCATTTTTTGGTACCCATATCCACGGCAGCATTATTCGCAGTAGCCGATAGGTGGACGCAACCCAAGTGTCCATCCACAAGTGAATGGATACACAAAACGTGGTCTCTGCATACGGTGGAATATCATTCAGTCTTCAAAAGGCAGGCAATTCTGACAAATGCTACAACATAGATCAACCTTGAGGACCTTATGCTAATTGAAATACACCTGTCAAAAAAGAAAAGAAAGAAAAATATCCTATGATTTCTTCTATATGAGGTCCTGAAAGCATTCAAATTCATGGAGACAGAAAGCAGAATTATGGTTGCCAGCGGCCAAGGGTACGGGACAATGGAGTGTTATTATTTAATGGGTCCGTAGTTTCCGTTTTATAAGACAAAGGACATCTGGAAGTGGATGGTGGCGATGGTTGAACAACAGTATAAATGTCCTTAGTATCACTGACCTGTCCACTTACGCATGGTTAAGATGGTAGGTTTTATGTTATGGGCATTTTACCACAATTTAAAAAAATGTTTAAGTAGTAACAAAGAAGCCTTGTGTGGGGTGGAACAGTAATAGGCCAGAATTTAGGAGCCTTGTTTTGTTTTTTTTGTTTGTTTGTTTGTTTTTGTCTTTTTAGGGCTGCACCTGAGGCATATGGAGGGTCCCAGGCTAGGGGTGGAATCGGAGCTGGAGCCACTGACCCACATCACAGCCACAGCAACTCCAGATCCGAGCTGCGCCTGTGAGCTACACCACAGCTCACGGCAACCCCGGATCCTTAACCCACTGAGTGAGGCCAGGGATCGAACCTGCGTCCTCATGGATACTGGTCAGATTCTTTCGCGCTGAGCCACAATCAGAACCCCAAGGAGCCTTGTTTTCAAGTACGGGCTTTGCTTTCAAGCACTAGGGTCAGGATTCTCATCTCCAAGACAAAGAAGTTGGGCTCGATGATGATCCCTCAAGCCCACTTCCCTCTGAAATCCTGGGATTTGGAATGTCAGCCACAGCCTCAGGGAGAGCCAGGTGGAGGGCCATGGGAATTTTTTTGGGAAAACAGTCCCAAGCATAGGCTTCTGGATGGATCATCCTCTCATACAAGTGGGTAACATACATTTCCCTTTCCAGGCCGAGTCTCCACTCCATCCTCTGCTCTTCCAGCTGGAGAGCTTGCGCATCATGGAAATTGGTACTGTCCTGCTAAGGACACTAATCTCATCAGATCAGGGTTCCACCCTTGTGGCCTCATCTAACCGTCATGACTTCCTTACTCTCAACACGGCCATGACACTGGCTGTTTCCACCTAGAAAGCTGTTTCCCTGATGTTCCCAATGGGTGGCTCCTTGTCATTCACACCCGTTTAAAAATCTCTCTTGCTCAGAGACTTTTTCCATAACTACTCAATACGAAGTAGCCAAACTGTCGCTCTCTACCAGGTCACCTTATTTGTAAATAATATTCTACATTGTATTCATCACTCTGATGCTTCTTAAAAATGACCTTATTTTAGGAAGTTTGCTGTCTCCATCTCTAATGTTACAGGCTCCGTGGAAGAAGGGACCTTGTCTCTTGAGAGCTGGGGACAGTGCCTGGCACTTAGTAGGTCCTCATTCAGTATTTGTGGAAAGGTAGCTGAGTGAATGATGATGTGGATAAAAGTTACTGCCATGAGAAGATGGCAGTCTGGTGGGGTGGCTGGTGTGTAAACAGCACAAGGTGGCTGGCTGTCCGCCCCAACGGAAGAGGGTCTGTGGGTCATGGGAGGAGGAAAGGGAATGCTCGATTCTGCGCAGGGCTGGGATGGAGGATTGGGGCAGATACTCTTGTGTTTCATCGCAGAGTGACACAGAAGAGAGGAGAAGAAAGTTGATTATACTCAAGAGTTCCCACTGTGGCACAACAGGAGTGGCAGCGTCTCTGCAGTGCCAGGATGCAGGTTCAATCCCCAGCTTGGCATAGTGGGTTAAAGGATCTGGCATCACTGTAGCTGCTGCCCAGATCTGATTCCTGGCCCCGGGAACTCCATATGCTGTGGGGTGGCCAAAAAAAGAAAAAAAAAAAAAGAAAGTTGGTCATACTCTATGGAGAGAGAGGGCATGTGCAGAGTCGTAGGGGGAAGGGAGTGCCATTTCCAGGTGCCCCTGAGTGGTTTGGAGGCACCAAGGCTGGAGCCACAGTTCTCTGCTTAAGAACCTGGGCTTTACCCTACGAGATCCAAGAATCCATCAAAGGAGGTGAGGCCCCAGTGTAGACAGCCATGCTCTCCCCTCCTGCTTCCCATGATCTGCGTTCTTTTTTTTTTTTTTTTTCCTTTTTTAGGGCCACATTCATGGCATATGGAAGTTCTCAGGCTAGGGGTCAAATTAGAGCTATAGCTGCTGGCCTATGCCACAGCCACAGCAATGCTGGATCCTTAACCCACTGAGCAAGGCCAGGGATTGAACCCTCATCTTCATGAATACGTGTAGGATTTGTTTCCACTGAACCACCATGGGGTCCTGGTCTGCATTCTTAATGTGTCCCTCTGTGCCACCTCAGTCTGCTCAGCATCACAGGGTTTGTCAGTTTTTTTTGTGTGGTTCCCTTATGAGACTGTGAGCTCCTTGAGGGCGAGCAGCTGCCTGTATTCGTTTTTATGTCTTCTTCATGGTGCTCGCTCCCTAGCTGATACTGAAGCTCGACATTGGTTTTACCAATGTGGTGACTTTGTTTTTGCTGTTGTTGTTGTTGTTGTTTTTTGTTTTTGTTTTTGTCTTTTTGCTATTTCTTGGGCCGCTCCCGAGGCATGTGGAGGTTCCCAGGCTAGGGGTCGAATTGGAGCTGTAGCTGCCAGCCTATGCCAGAGCCACAGCAACGAGGGATCCAAGCCGCATCTGCAACCTACCCCACAGCTCACGGCAATGTCGGATCGTTAACCCACTGAGCAAGGGCAGGGATCAAACCCGCAACCTCATGGTTCCCAGTCAGATTCGTTAACCACTGCGCCACAACGGGAACTCCCCAATATGGTGACTTTGTTTTTAAGCAGCAGTCAGAAAGCCCGTTCTAGCTCAGGCATCCTGAGTAGCAGTGGTTCATTTTGGGGGTGCAGGGTGGGACACAGGGCTAAAGTGTCTCTTGGGGCCCCCTGAAACTAGGTCATTCATTTTTCTCCTTAGCCTCTAGAGAAGGGGTTCCCAGTTTTGGCTAGACACTGGAATCCTTGGGGAAAGTTTCAGAAACCTTGATGCCCAGGACATATCTCACACCAATTAAATATTGTCTGTGGGACCGGGACTCACATATCAATATTGAAAAAAAATCTAATTCATTGAGGTGTAATTAATAAACAATACGATACATCCTTTAAATATATGATTTGATGGATTTTGACAAATATACCTGTAAATGCATCACCACTATAGGCAAGATAGAACATTTCTGGAGTTTCCACTGTGGTTCAGTGGATTAAGGACCCGATATAGTCTCTGTGAGGATGTGGGTTCAGTCCCCAGCCTCAATCATTGGGGTCAGGATCAGGCGTTGCTGCAAGCTGTGGTGTAAGTTGAAGCTTAGATCCAGCGTTGCTGTGGTCGTGGCATAGGCCAGCAGCTGCTGCTCTGGTTCGACCCCTAGCCCAGGAACTTCCATATGCCACAGGTGCAGCTGTAAAAAGAAAGAAAGAAAGAAAAAAAAGAACACTTCTGTCACAACAGAAACTTCCCTCATGCTCCTTTGCAGTTCGCCCCTTTCTCTCTCTCAGGAAACCTCTGAACCATTTTCTGTCACTTAGATAGGTTTTGTCTTTGCTATGATTTCATGGAAATGAAATCTTAGTTTGACTTCTTTTGCACAGTAAAACATCTTTGAGATTCACTGAGTCTATTCCTCCTCCTTGTATTTGTTGTATGGATATGTTTGCTAATCACCTGTTGTTGGACATTTGGTGTTTTCCCCAGTTTTTAGCTGTTATGAATATACTCCTACCCACATTTGGGTAGACTTTGTGGGAACATAGATTTCCAGTTTTCTTGTGTATTTTGGAATGAAATTGACAGGTGATGTAGTAAAACGTAAGTCTGTAAGAAACTGCCTGTTTTCCAAAGTGGTTAGTTCACATTCTCACCTGCAGTGCCTGAGGGTATTCTGCATTCTTGTCAATAGTTTATGTTTTCAGGCCTTTATATTTTAGCCATTCTAATGGGTGTGTAATGGTAGCAGATTTTGGGTTTAATTTGCGTTTCTCTGATGATTAATGACATTGAGCGTCTTTTAATATTCTTTTGTTTATTTACATATCTTGTTTTGTGGTATGTCTATCTGTCTTTTGTCTTTTTAGGGCCGTGCCTGAGGCATATGGAAGTTCCCATTGCTAGGGGTCGAATTGGAGCTGTAGCTGCTGGCCTACACCACAGCCACAGCAATGCGGGATCTGAGCCACGTCTGCGACCTGCACCATAGCTCACAGCAATGCCAAATCATTAACCCACTGATTGGGGCCAGGGATCAAACCTATGTCCTCATGGATACTAGTCAGGTTTGTTAACCTCTGAGCCATGACGGGAATTCCAGCGTGTCTTTCTTTTAATTGAGTTGTTTTGGTATTACTGTGTACCAAGAATTCTTTTCATATTCTTGATAATTCTTTGGTATATATATTTGTATTTACAATTAACACACACACACACACACACACACACACACACACACAAATATGTTCTCTTATGGCTTGCCTTTTCCTTTTCTTAACAGTGTCAAAGAACAGAAGTTGGCGTTCCCTTTGTGGATCAGTGGTTACAAACTCGACTGGTATTCACAAGGACAAAGGTTCTATCCCTAGCCTCACTCAGTGGGTTAAGGATCTGGCAGAGCTGTGGCTGTGGTGTACGCCAGCAGCTGCCGCTCCAATTCGATGCCTAATCTGGGAACTTCTATATGCCACAAATGTGGCCCCAAAAACAGAAGAAAAAAAAAAAGCAGAATTTAAACATCTTAGAGGTTCCCCCCCCCCCCGCCCGTGGCACAGCAGGTTAAGAATCCAACTGTCGTGGCATGGGTCCGGCCTGCAGCCTGGCTCTGTGGGTTAAGGATCTGATGTTGCTGCTGCTGCAGTGTAGGTCACAGCTGCAGCTGAGATTCCATCCCTGGCCCAGGAACTTCCAGATGCTGTGGGTGCAGCTGAAAAAAGAGGAAAAAAAATCTGGATAACGTCTAATTTGTCAGTTTTTTTCTTTTGAGAGTCATGCTTTTTGTGTCCTAAGGAATCTTTTGCCTATCCCGAACCACAAAGATTTTTTTTCCTATGTTTTCTTCTAGATGTTTTATAGTTTCATTTTTCTGCTTAAATCTATGCTTAATTTCAAGTCAGCGCAGTGTATGATGGGAGGGACAGGACAAGGATTATTTTTTTCTGTGACTATCCAATTGTTTCAAACCACTTATGAAAAGACTATACTTTCTCTATTAAATTATGTCATTACCTTTGTAAAAAATTCAGTTGACTATATATATGTATATCTATCTCTAGATTGCTATTCTGGTCCATTGATCTATATATCTATACTTAATGCTACTAAACATTGCTTTAATTATTATAACCTTGTGGGAAATCTTGAAATCAGTCAGTATAAGACTTTTAAGTTTATTCTTCTTTTTCAAAATTGTTTTGGCTGTTTTAGATCCTTTGCATTTCCATATGAATTTTAGAATCAGCCTGTCAATTTCCACAAAACAAGCCTGCTGGGATTTTTATTGTGATTGCATTCACCCCATAGAGGAGTTTGGGAAGAATCGATATTTTAACAACACTGAGTGTTCCAAACTGAATATGGGACATCTCCATTTATTTAAATTGTATTTAATTTATTTCAGCAATGTTTTGTAATTTCTAGTGGGGGGTGCTTAGACAACTTTTAGTTTTATTCCTAGTATTTTATGTTTTTGGTGTTCTTTACATGGGATTATTTTAAAATGTCATTTTCTAATTGATTATTGCTAATATAAAATGATACAATAGATTTTTTAATATTAACCTTGTATTTTATGAGCCTGCTAAATTCACATAATACTTCCATTCCTTGATATGAGATATTTCTATATTTCTCACAGCAGCGAGAAATTTATAGCTTTCAATGTATAGATCTTGGACATATTTTAAATTTATCCTTAAGTATTTTTTGTTGTTGTTCGAAAGGCTACTGTAAATAATCTTTTAATCCATTTTCCTTTTCCAATGATTTTTTTTTTTGCTCAGGCACCAGTGTTTTTTTTCAGCTTCTCAGGTAATTCGGTTGTGTAGCTAAGGCTGAGAACCTCTAGTCTGTAGATTCTGATCGTGAACCCTGCTGGGGGTTGGACCACTAATGAAATTTGTTTTTCTTCCTTTGTTGTGATGCATGTGGGTGGCTCAGTTCACTCAAGTATCTAAGAGTCCTGTCAACAAGCAGACTCACTGGTACCTGTGGCAAAGTGGAATCCTTGTGATTCGTCTTAATGGAAAGTGCTTTTGGTCTCTAAAGATAACAGGCTCCTAAAAGGGACTTAATGGATCTTGAACTATGTTACTGACCCAGCGTGGACCTGACCATGCTGATGGGCTGGATTAGAACTTTAGCTCCTCAGGACTGGCCATGTGCTGGGCATTGGCGCGGCAAGGCAAACTGTAGCTCAGTGAGCTACCCGGCTCCCCTGAGGTTGAGTATATTGCAGGTAGTGGGAATGGGTTGGGGAGCACAGGTAGGAGTTGTTTTGGTAGTTTTTCCTTAATTAGAAGAAAAGAGATGGAAGCTGGGATGCGAGTCCCATTCTTCATTTTCCGTGGTGCTTCAGGTAATGGTATTTAATGGAAGACAAAGTCATTCGTCTTCCTAGCATCCTGGCCCATGGAAGCCATGAGGGGTGCTGTCAGAAGAGATATTAGAGGCTATAAAAAGCTGTTCCATTCCTCCCTCCCCCTACTCTCCCTTTGTAACCCTTTTCCCAGGGAGACTGGTACTGTGCTTGCTGACTCTCCGTCACCGGGATGTCTTAGGCCTTGTGGGCATTTTATTGAGATTCAGGTTGGCTTTCCCATCCCATTCTTCTTTCTTTTATCTCCATCATTTCTCTGCCAGGGGTGGCAACACCATGGAAGGATTTGTCTTTCTGCTTTATTCTGCCAATTTTTAAAAGAGCTGGTTGATATGCCACTGAGTCGGAGAGCAAACCAGGCCCTCAGGACAGGTAGCAGCTGAAGCGATGCTTCTAGCTTCAGGGCCCTGGTGTTTCTAAGCCAGGCTGAGGGAAACAGGAGCCCCTTGCCTCTGCTCTGTGCTTTTGTTTTCAGCTTTGGCATCTGTGCCTTGTCTCATCTCCCGTTAGTACCTGTGCCAGGGTGGAGCTAGATAAGCTGGGCAGCGTTTGTCCCCTTTGATCATGAAATTGTCCTGGAGGAGAGATCCATTTCCAAAGGATTTTCTCCGTCTGCTTCTTGTTCTTTCATTTTCTTGGGTTGCTGTGTTTCTGCCCAGATCTCTCCTCTCCCATTTTCATAGCAGACTCAGAAAATTCAATGCTATACCCATTTACGGAGCCCTGACTTCATGCGGGGGACTCTGGTGGCAGTAGGAAACTGGTCTGGTCTCTGCTCAGAAGCAAGGCTGCTGGAGGAGACAGGCATATACAGATGCAAACAGCTGTCCCTCCAAGTTGGGAGTTACATACCCACAACAGAGGAGTGACTGGAGCGCTTGGGAAGAGACTTCTAAGAAGGGCAAGCTTCTATGCATGCTGCATTATATCTGGGCCTCAAAGAACAGGTGAGGTTTCAACCATTATGGCGGATTTGAGGGTAGGAAGGGTGGGGTTGGACATTTAAACTTAAGGAGTAGCGTTAGCAAAGGCTCAGAGGTGTGCGTTTACATGTTGGGAGTCTGTGAGTGTCTAGAAAGGCAAGTCTGGAGCCTTAATGCCACTCTAAGGAGCCTACATGTCTGCTCAAGATATGCTGGGAAGCTGGCAGGTTGATCGACAGGAAATGATGTGGGCTTCGAGCTGTCCTCTAGTCCAATGATTTCACTTCATTTAATTTGCATGTGTTTATTTTTATAGTGCGTATACTCCTAGGAAAGTGCACACACCTCAGGTCGACAGCTCAATGAAGTGTCATACATGTCTACACCTTTGAATAACCAGCAGGACAGGAGCTGTGGAGGAGGAATTGGAGAGGTCAGGAGTTAGACGGTGAGGGGAGAGGAGCCTACCCCAGATTTGCTCAGATTAGCAGTGACCGGGGTCCAAATGTAGGTATCTGTCTTGAGGCCTGGAAAAGAGAGGACCAGTGGGGAAGGTTTCAGGTAGGGGTCAGACAGGACTTGATGGAAACAGAGTGGACATCAAGTTTTCCAGTAGTAAACAGAAGGAGGGCAAAGTCCAGAATAAATCCTGAGATCAGAGCACTAGAGAGGGCAAGGGTTGGCTTTGGGAAGGGTGTAGAGTTAAATTCATTGGATTGCAAATGACAGAAAGTGACTCCAGCTAGTTGAAGTAAAAAAGGATATATAATGCAAGACTATAGAATAGGAATTCTTCAAACCAAAAGAAAGAGGACAATCTGGGGACGCTTCCGATGCTTCAGTGGAAGGAATTTGTGGATCTTTCTTTGGTGACATTGTCTTCAGTGCCTCAGCAACCTCTAGGCTCTCAGTGCACATATGAAATGCCCAAGGGAGGGAATCTGGTCCAGTAGGTGGACGTGCCTCCTCCTGGGTCAGAAGCTGTGGGCTGGAGTGAGAGTCAAGGCATACAGCTTGCTCCCTGGCGGCTCACCCCGAATGTGAGCGCTGTTCCCGGAGAAGGGGAAGTGGTGTGAGGCAGGGAGCCATGCTGCTGGATGCCTGCTCTGGGGAGGGGCGAGGAGGAGGATGTTCAGTTTGGGATAAGTTGTGGCGTGGGTGAGGCACAGGACCTGCACATCCACGTGGCGGTGAACTTCTCCCAGTTCCCCAGAGAAATGCAAACGTGTGGGCTCCCCAGGTGGAGTGACAGTTACAGCTTTTACGGTAGGGGAACTTGGGAAAGAGGGAAATAGGGGGAGAGAAGGAAATAGGGGGAGAGAGGGAAATAGGAGGAAAGAGGGAAATAGGAGGAAAGGTTTCTTCACACCTTACAAGGTTGGAAGCACCTTCCCTATCATCTAGTCCAATGTTTTCATTTCCTTTACTTTGCATGTATGTATGTATGTATGTATTTATTTATTTTTGTCTTTTCTAGGGCCGCACTTGCAGGATATGGAGATTCCCAGGCTAGGGGTCTAATTGAAGCTTTAGCCACCAGCCTACGCCACAGCCACAGCAAGGCCAGATCCGAGCCACGTCTGCGACTTGCACCACAGCTCATGGCAACGCTGGATCCTTAACCCACTGAGGGAAGCCAGGGATGGAACCTACAACCTCATGGTTCCTAGTCGGATTCGTTAACCACTGAGCCAGGACAGGAACTCTGCATGTATTTATTTTTATAGCACTTATACTTCTAGGAAAGTGCACACACCTTAGGTCGACAGCTCAATGCAGTTTCATACATGTCTACAGCTTTGTAACAACCAGCAGGACAAGACACAGAGCATGTTTCTCTTGTGCCCCTTCTGGGTCAAACTGTCACCGTCTATACCAGAAGGAATCACTGTTCTAGTTTTGTCTGGTGGACTTTATACAAATTTTATCATTCGATATGTGTCCTTTGGAGTCTGGCTTCTTTTGATTGACACTGTGTCTGAGAGATTTATCCATGTTACCGCATTAAGCAGGAGTTGGTTTTTTTCTTGCTGTGTAGTATTTTATTTTATAGCTGTCACAATTGATCTGTTCACCTGTTGATGGACATTCAGTTTTCTCAAGTTTTTGACTGTTGGGAATAAAACTGCCATGAGATTCCTTGCACATGCCTTTTAGTGACATATTACTGATTTCTCTAGAGCATATGCACACTTAGGAGTAGGGCTGCTGAGTTCAAGGGTAGAGATGTTTAATTTTAGCAGATACTTCCAGTTTTCTTAAGCGACTGTACCATTTTCCATTGCCCCCAGCAATGGAAACTATCGCTGATTGCTCCTCACAAACGTTGGTGTTATCAGTCCTTTTAATTTTAGCCGTTTTGTTAGGTATATCGTGGTATCTCATGAGGTGTGAATTTGCATTTCCCATGAGACTAACAGTATTGAGCACATTTTCATCTGCATGATATGCTCTTTGAATATTTCTGTATCTGTTTGTGTATGAAGTGTGTTTTCAAGTCTTTTATCCACTTCTTTTGTTTTTTCTTCTTGTTTTTAGGAATTCTGAATACAAGTCCTTAGTCGAATATATGTTTTGTGAATATCCTCTTCCAGTCCATGGTTTGTCTTTTCCTTTAATAATGACTTTTGATGAACACAAGTTTTATTTTCAATGATCGATTATTTATTTTACGGTTAGTGCTCTTTTTGCTCTGTTTAGAAAATATTTACCTACTCTCATTTGGAGATTAAATGCACAGTAGCCAAAGAGGGAAAATGACTCAGGTTTAAACATCAGGTGACCAGACCAGGACAAGGCTCTTTTCACTGGAAATCCATATACAGTTCTCTTCACAGTAGAGGAGCCGTAGGAAAAGCAACCACTGTCTTTCCATCGCTGTGACCTCCTACCCCACAGTTAAAGGGAATCACGTTTACGAGGACATTGAAAGTGTTCTTCCAAGTGTGTTAAGCACCTTGAAAACATTCCTACACTTTGACCCAATTGGTCTTCCTCGAAGAATCTAAAAGGCAAGGTTTCATGCACACAGATGTTCGTTGCGATGTTTTTTTGTTTTTTGTTTTTGCTTTTGAGGGCCACACCCATGGCATATGGAGGTTCCCAGGCTAGGGGTCTATGGGAGCTGTAGCCGCCGGCCTGTGCCACAGCCACAGCAGCAACTCAGGATCCGAGCCACGTCTGCGACCCTGCACCACAGCTCATGGCAATGCCGGATCCTTAACCCACTGAGTGAGGCCAGGGATTGAACCTGCAACCTCATGGTTCCTAGTCAGATTCATTAACCACTGAGCCATGATGGAACTCCAGTATTTTTTTTTTTTTTTTTTTTTTTTTAGTATACTTAGAGCTTTGTGGAACCATCAACATAATCTAATTTTAGAATATTTTTATCTCGCCAAAAGAAATTTTGTATTCATTAGCAGTTTCTCCTCATGCCTCTCATGCAACATGATATAGGTGGGAAAAAAAGCGAACAAAAATATTATGCATATGGTATTTGAATTATATTCATATAATATAATATTCGTATATGTGTATATATTCATATATGTGATATTCATATATCATATATAATTCATATATTATATGAATTATATTCATATATAATCATATATAATTATATTATATTCATATAATATAATATTCATATATGTGTGTATATATGTATATGTCTCCATGTATTATGGAAAAAAAGACTAGAAGGAAATACATAAAGAACAAACTGTATTTGTCTCTTGGTTGAAGCATTTAGAAGCAGCTTTATTTTCTCCTCTATACTTTTTGGAATTTCTAAATTCCCCACAGTGAGCACATATTATCTTTGTAATTTAAAAAGTCATGATTTGTATGAAGAAAAAAAAAAAAAGACACTTCTCCAGGCTGCATCTCTGGAAAGGGGGCAGTACCGTTCCAGCTACTATCATCTCTGTGTTTTCAGTCTGATTTCCTTTGGGAAGGGAACATGTAAAATCTTATTCTTCCGGATTTCTGCCGTGAGTTGGCAGCATAAACTTGCTGTTTGCAATATTTACGTGAACTGCCTGGGGGAGTCCTGTAAACTACTCTGTGAGTTGGTTATTCTCTTGACAGACTGTGAAATGCTGAGGAACTATGCTCTGGAAAGCAAATCCGTGTGGGAGTTGACTCAAGGGGTACACGTTGTCTTGTGATACACCTCGGAAGTGAGAAGAGTTTGTGCTGTGCTTTGAGACTCGTTTTCCCAGCTGTGAAGTGTATCTGTGGCCACCACGTATGTGTGTGAGCGCCGAAATCCACTTGTACATGGGCGTGCGTTTTTACACGGTCAGTTACTACGGGCGTGGAGGACCGGTTGCCGAGGCTCTCTGGTTCTAGTTTAATGACCCTTGGGCAGCTTGATGGAGAAATCAAATTCCCATCCCCGTAATTCTGTTTTTCCCTGAATTCATGGAGACAGCTCTACCCCCATCTCAATGCAGGCCATTGGAAATGAATCCAATCACATCTGCGCTTTGGCCAAAAATGTGCTTTGCTTGGAATCTGCACACCGTTTGACCTCTCGAAGGTCACTTTCTGGGGTGCAATTGAACTGATGAAGACGTTTGCCAGAAGAAGGAACAGACAGGTGAGGACCTGGCTCTAGCAGGGACTGAGTGCACAGAAACGGAAGCCACTTAGGCTGGCCCAATAGAGGGTGGGCGGCTACACAGGAGGGCCCGAACCAACAGGAAAACGCCAAGAGAAGCCAGGCTTGAGGCACTTCCCTGCTTCTGTCTCTGCCTCGGGCCTCTGACCTCTTGTCCTTGCCTGTCTCCTCTCCTTTGCAGGCCGGCTCCTTCCGCACAGTGTGTTGTGCTGGCTCTGGCCGTGCTTCTGCTTGACCACTCAGGTTAACTTGTTACTGCATCTGAACGATCATTCCCCGGAGAGGAATCTGATTGGCCCAGCTTTGGTCAGATTTCCTAGCAGATAAGGTGGGAAGGGAGGTCAGATGGACAAATGTCACCGCTGGGGCCTACCTGCTCCTTGAGCAACAAGCTTAGTGGGGGTGGTTGACAACTGCAAGGATAGACAGAATCTGGTCAAAAGCATTTTCTCTCTTCCTTCCTCCCTCCCTCCCTCCCTGCCCCCACTTCCTTCCTTTCTTCTTTTTTTGCCAATCCCTGTAACAGAGACATGTACATGAGGGTGTACTCTTAGGTAGTCTGGGATAGGCCCCTCTGCAGTGGTCCCATAATGATCCTTGTCTCCTGGGATTCATGTCCTGTGAATCCTCTCCCCTTTTCACCATGGAAGGACTTAGCAGTTACCTTTTTTTTGGGGGGGGCGGGGGTGTCTTTTTAGGGCCAAACCTGCGGCATATGGAGGTTCCCAGGCTAGGAGTCTAATCGGAGCTGCAGCTGCCGGCCTATACACCATAGCCACAGTGATGCGGGATCCGAGCCTCACCTGTGACCTACACCACAGCTCACGGCAACACCAGATCCTTAACCCACTGAGCGAGGCCAGGGATCGAACCTGTGTCCTCATGGATTCTAGTCGGGTTCGTTTCCGCTGAGCCACGGGGGGAACTCCCAGCAGTTTGTCTCTAATGAAGAGACTACAACACAGCTAATAGGATGTTACTTCCCTGTTAGGTTGCCAGAGGCGGTGGTTTCCATCTCCCTGGGGCTGTGGTGTCCTCTCTGAGGCTGTCATTTGCTGGCTCTGATGGAAAGAATGCCATGTTGTAACTGGCCCTGCGGTGGGGCCCCTGAAGCAAGAAACTGGGGGAAGCCTTTGGCCAGCAGCCTGCAAGGAACTGAGGCCTTGGTCCAATGGTCTCAAAGAAATGAGTCTTGCCAGCAACCCCATGAGTCAGCTTGGGGAGCTGAGGCTTTTCCCTGGCTGAGCCTTGTGAGGCCGTGACCTTCTGGACAGCTTGACCATAGTTAAATCGTGCATTTTTTTTTTTCTTGTCTTTTTAGGGCCGCACCTGCGGGCAAATGGAGGTTCCCAGGCTAGGGGTCGAATCGGAGCTGCAGCTGCCGGCCTATACACCATAGCCACAGCAATGCGGGATCCGAGCCTCATCCGTGACCTACACCATGGCTCACGGCAGCACTGGATCCTTAACCCACTGAGCAAGGCCAGGGATCAAACCCGCATCCTCATGGATACTAATCGGGTTCATTAACCTCTGAGCCATGAAGGGAATTCCAAAATCATGCAGTTTTTAAAGCACAGAACCCAGACTCACCTCAAAACAAATTGGAGGAGGTGATGGGACCCAAGACATTCTTCTGGAAAACTTATGTAGGCCAAGCGTCCTCCTGCAGGGTGAGCAAGTTCAAGGGCAGCAGCTGGACAGAAGTTAGGTCCTAACAGTGACAGCCTCACTGGATAAAATGCCACCAGGGAGGAATCCATTGTAGAGACTCCCAGGTAACAGCCGGATGTGGTGGCCTGTGCTGTAATAGCCAGGGTGGGTAGAGGGTTGCACTTGGAGAAGCCGAGTGTCCCTTTAACTCCAAATGGCACTGAGTCTGAGTATGTGCCCATGGAAGCCAAGCCCCTACGGCTGGTCCCCACATGGCTGGGGTGGACCTGAGGAGAAGCCTCAGTCTTCTGGACCATCCCTGGGATCAAAGTCAAATGGGGACACAGGTTCATCTGAGCCTTGCTGCAGGCAGGATTGGGCTCAGAGGTCTGGCGAATACTCCAGTGGTCCAGCCGCTCCCCAGACCACTTTCACAGGGAGAGCATCTCAGCAGGTCTCCAGGAACCAAAACTCCTCACAATCCTGTATTTCTCAACAGATTCTATAGCTCTGTTAGGAAGTTCTCCTCCTGGGGGAGTAGTCAACAGTCAGAGACTAAGTCCCAGGAGAAAGGTTTCTTGTTGCTGCACCCAGGATGGAATTTAGCCTAAGCATCCTTGAAGGCCAAGAACATGCTTGCTGGGCTCTTCAATTCAGGTCTCTGTCCCTGCTTCCTGCCTCCTCCTCCCAGTTTAACTGCAGTGTCCATTTAACTCCAAATGGTACTGTGTCATTTTGGCCTCAGCTTCTGTGAGCCTGTGTCTCATTCCTTCCTTTCAGGCACTCTCATCTGCCTCATGCCAGATGTTTCCTCCTTTTTCATCTGCGTGCTTCTGCAGGTCTTCAGGTTGACAATAAACACTTGAAATATTTAAGTACAGTTTTATAGACACACACATCCTGCCCCCACAGAGAGAACTGTGAAGAAATGATATAACACAGGAAGGACTTTTCCTTTGTTCTTTTTTATTTTTATTTTATTTATTTATTTATTTATTTATTTATTTATTTATTTATTTTTGTCTTTTTGCCATTTCTTGGGCCACTCCCGTGGCATATGGAGGTTCCCAGGCTAGGGGTCCAATCGGAGCCACCTGCCTATGCCAGAGCCACAGTAACTCGGGATCCGAGCCGCGTCTGCAACCTACACCACAGCTCACGGCAGCACTGGATCGTTAACCCACTGAGCAAGGGCAGGGACCGAACCCGCAACCTCATGGTTCCTAGTTGGATTCGTTAACCACTGCGCCATGATGGGAACTCCTCCTTTGTTCTTTAAAAGCAGGATTCCTTAAGCTGCCATAGTTAACCTTCTACCCAGTGACTGTCCAAGGTCTCTTTTTTTTCCTTTTTCCTATTCTTTTCTTTTTTAATTAAAATTTTTAAAAAAATTATAGTTGATTTATAATATTCTGTCTGTACAGCAGAGTGACCCAGTTATACATATATATTCATTCTTTTTCTCACATTATCCTCCATCATGTTCCATCACAAGTGATTGAACATAGTTCCCTGTGCTATGCAGCAGGATCTCAATGCTTATCCACTCCAAATGCAATAGTTTGCATCTACTAACCCCAAATTCCCAGTCCATCCCACTCCCTCCCCCTCCCCCTTGGCAACCACAAGTCTGTTCTCCATGCCCAAGAGTTTGTTTCTTTTCTGTAGATAGGTTCATTTGTGCTGTATGTTAGATTCCAGATATAAGTGATAGCAAAAGAACAAAATAATGCCATTTGCAGCAACATGGATGGAACTAGAGGCTCTCATACTAAGTGAAGTAAGTCAGAAAGAGAAAGACAAACACCATATGATATTGCATATATCTGGAATCAGGGTCCCTTGTTTACATGTGCTCAGGTGGCAGGTCCTTGCAGGAGAACAGAAATCTCGCTTTCTCTGCCCCACATGCTCCCACCCAGGACCCAGCAGCAGCCTGGGACAGGCAGTGAGGGCCGATGGCAGGGCAGGTCCAGCCCTGCAGGCAGCTGTGATCATTCTATCTGCAGAGGAGGTGTCATGAGTCTCCTTATCATAAAAATGCTGTTATGGAGAAGTGCGCTTTTGGAGGGATGGTGGGAAAGAGAAGAGAGAACTGAGCAAAAGGACAACTATTGTGTTTGATCTTCAAGGTTACCTGTTGAGATAGGACAATCTTTCCCTTGTGGCCTGGAAAAGCAATTCCTTTCCGATAGCTTTGTAATGACGAAGAAGGACCCTTTTGTTCACAGTGTCTGGTGTTTATCGCGTGTCTTTCTCCAGAGAAACGGCAAGGGCTTCATAGATTTTATCTTTATAAAAAGCTGATGAGTAGGTGTGAAGACCTTCAGTGCATTTAGCCCCTGTGTCCCTAATCCAGTCACTTTGTCCCCAGTCCTCTGACTTCCTTCCGAGTGATGGGACTGACACCAGTGGGTCTGGGATCGCCCTGGTCATGGGCGCTGCCGACCAGCAGGCAGGGTAGCTTGCTGCCACCCAGGAGTGTTCACTCGTGCCCTGTCCGCAAGCCCTGCTGCCGTCTTAAATTAAAGGGGCTTTATTCAAAGGAATTGCAAGTATTTCTCAGAATTCAAGACCCACAAGAACAGCTGAACTTCGAAAAGATCTAGAACTAGGTCCTGGAGTGCCGTCATCTTCTCTCGCTCTCCTTGCTTTGGGATCACACAGTTTCCTGGGGCTCCCCATCTCTGTGCACTGTTTCCTGCTACAGCTTCTTTCTAGAGACCCCTTTTTCTGCTTGCATCTCTGGATCCATGGCCCCCCCTCCCCCCCCCGCTGCCCGCTCCATGAAATAAAACCCATATTTTATGGCAAGACAAGAAAAATGCAAGCATAAACAATTCTCTCCGCTTTTTGGCTCCCACTCATTCCCTGCCCCTGCATCTGTATCACACGTGGACTGATCCATCTCCATTGCAGAAATTCCTGCTCAGCCATAAAGAGCAACCTTCTCCTAGCATCAGTAAGACAGCTCCTTAACAGGAACATTCCTTCTTGATGCGGGGTTACTTGGAGCGTAGAGGTGGGTTGTGTACATCGTTTGATATACAGCCTTCCCTCTCAAAAAGCTTGTATCACTGTGCCTTGACTTCTAAAGGGCAGAATAGTTCTTTGGAGCTTTCTGAGGTTCTGTTCCTGGGTTATAATTCTCACATTTGGCTGAGATAAAATTCCCACTTCTTTCATAGATTGACTATTGATTAGCTTTTGTTGACACCCCAAATGGCAGCCTTGACACTGAGTTACCAGGTGCAGGGCGGACGGTTCCTTTAGTCTGGTTGTCCTAGAAGAGGAAACCGACTGGCTCCCCCTGTTGCCTTGACTGGTGTCCACATGGTCCAGTCATTTCTGGTGGTGGAAAGAGCTTCCCCCTCCAGGCTCTAGAAGGACTTGTGCCTTTCTGTTTCCCTGTAGGTTCTCTGCTTTGCTTGGAATGCCCTAGCCTTGACTCCCCAGGGGTCTGCCACTCACACACATCTCCCCCTGAGAGGCATCCCCAGCTACCTTCCTCACCTGTTCAGCCCCTTCCTGCTCTGCACAGCCTCTCAATCTCTTTGCTTATTGTGCCTTTGACTCTGTGTCCTTCTAGCCTGCGGGATAAATTGCATTTGCCACTAGGTCCTTTCACATTGGGGGATTAAAGGGGGGACCCCGAAGTTGCAGCCATAGCCACATTGTGGTTCAGGAGCCCTTATCCTTTACCTCCCATCCATCTTACAGCTCCTGAAGTGTGGAGGATCAGCGTTTGTGTCGTGTACCATCTTTCACTTTACTTGATGATAGTGTATCTGTAGATTTGTGATCATATTAGGCAAGGCAGTGTTGATTTATGAGCATGTGCCTCACACATTTTCATTAGGATCGTTGTGCCTTAAAATTTGCAGCAATACCTAGACATGGCAAGTGCACAGTAGGTGGGGCAGGAGGGCTAGGGGGAGGCATGTAGGGCGGCAATCAGAAATCACCCGAAGAGCTTTCCAAAAATCCCATCTCCTTACCTGCACCTGACACCCATGCCTGTCTTGCTCCCCAGGTGACATGTGCCCTAGGTGACAGCTGCCGCTTGCATCTCTTTGCTCATGGCTTCCATCTCATTCTCCACGGCTCTGGTGTAAAAGGTGTTGGGGGAGGGGGGGACGAGGAGAAGGGTGGGTGAGCTCTCTCCCTCCCCTGTCTTTTTCAGCCCTGCAAATACCCCATCATCCCGTGCTGGGAGAGCCCCCTCGTACGCCTCCCAGTCTCCCGTCCTCCTGCTTAGCGACAAGTGACATCTTTGCTAGTGTGTGACATCTTTGCTAGTGTGTGGCAGCTGTGGAGCCCATGTCGAGGTGTTTAGACATAAACACCTTCTAATCCACTATTAAGTCCTTCGGTTTGCCTTCTCCTAACATGAACCATAATGAACTCTTCACATACTGATGTCAGTTTGATCCGCTGCTTCCCCAGGCAGGGCCTAGTCATTTAGTGTTAATTAATGATGACTTATTGCAAATGATGTGACTGACGTACGGACGCTCCTGGGTGACACGCGCATCCTTCAGATGAAGCCATAACATTATTACTTAGCATTCGCATAGCTCTTCACCTGCGAAGAATGCCTGGTAATTGAGTTAGCCGCTCTGTCCCCATTCCTCATGCTGATCCCGTCATGCGGGTGAACGGAGGTGTCTCTCATGGAAGGGAAACTTGATGCACTGAGTTTCCATATGCGCCACATTGCTGACCTGGAGGAACGACATTTTATGACTCTCAGAGCCTCGGGTTCATCAGGTGTTCCGTGGCGACAGCTACCTGGGAGGCACAGTACCCGGGGTTGGCTCATCAAGCACTTTTAATACCAGAAAGACGAATGAGGGGGCTGAAGGCCAGGAGATGAGTCATCAGACCTTCAGATGTGAGAGGAGGCGAGGGAAGGTGGCAGCCAGGGTCAAGGGGAGCCTCTGAGATAAAGAAAAGGCCACAGAGGAAAAAGAAGCCACTCACGTGGGCCATATTGCTACCAGATGTGACCACGTTTATAAGTTTTTATTGTAATTTTCAACCTCTTTTATGCGGTGGGGTTCTCAGTGGGACACATCTTAGTTTCTACCCCACGAAAATCATTCGGAATCACTGGAAGTTTGCTTTGTACAGGAAATGTTAAAAATGCAGTTCCCATCATGGCTCAGTGGTTAACGAACCCAACCAGCATCGATGAGGACACGGGCTCCATCCCTGGCCTCGCTTATTAGTGGGTTAAGGATCCTGGGTTGCCGTGAAGCTGTGCCGTAGGTTGCAGATGTGGCTTGGATCCTGTGTTGCTGTGGCTGTGGTGTAGGCTGGCAGCTATAGCTCTGATTCGACCCCTGGCCTGGGAACCTCTATATGCCGTGGGTGCGGCCCTAAAAAGACAAAAGACAAAAACCAACCAAACCAAAGGATGTCGCTGGACCACATCAGTCGTGTAGAGTAGGGGAGGGAAATCCTCATGGTATTTTCTCCATTTCTGGGATTAAGAAAGTTCAAGAATGAGGAGATGGCCATCAAACAAAGCCTCAGGGAGTGAGGAGGGACCGGCTGGAGAGAAATCTTTGGCCATGAGATTGTGGATTCTTTCTCATCTCTTCTCTCCTCTCTGTCACCCACCAACCGATGTTGCCCTTTTGTGCTGGACACATTATATAGTCTGAAATATTAAACACGTCCATTTGAAACAATATTTTGATTTCTAATAAATGATAAGGAGAGGGGAAATGAGATTCCCCTCTGGCCAGAAAGGGCAATCTTTCCTCTCCATGCGAGAAAGATAAGCCCAGTTGATTTGTGGAGACAGTGGCAAATTAAATTATCTTTCCAGAAATATATAAAATCCAACTCATTCTTCTTGGAAAACGCACTCTTACCATCTTTCCTTTGTCCCTGTTCTGCGGCAAACACCAGGACCTTAACTAATCTCTGCTCTTGACTTTATTGGCTCATTGCTGTCTTGTCCTTGTCTTGCTTGCCAACCCCATTTTAAAACAGCAGTTGGCGCCCACAACTAAGCATGCATTTCAAACACAAGTATGAATAGAACTCATATCAGAAACTTTGATTTATTATTCCTCGACTCTTGTATCAAAACCTTTTGATGAAGCCCAAGCCAATCCATGACACATTCGGATCAGGTTAGCAATTTGCACCTTCGCGGAGGGCTTCGCAGAGCAGCTTTGTTCTGATGTCTGTAAAAAAAAATCTATCTGTATCTGTTGGGAAACGCAACCTTATTTGTGTCTGGAGCTGTGTCCCTGGTAATGATGATAAATCAACTCAAGTCTCAAGCGGGCTGGTGGTTCTCAGGACATCAGGATCACCTGGGAGGGGAGGATGCATCCTTGGGGGTGACCGCCACCTTCCTGGCACACCCCTTTGCAGAAGGTGGAGAAGAAGCAGACCCACAGAGGAGGGGATGCAGTGTAGTCCACGGTCAGCAGAGGCAACCCTAGAGTCTCTCTGAAATTCACATGCGGACTCTCCACTTCCTGGACGTGTTGGCTTTGAGCAAGACACTTGACCTCTTCGAGCCTCGATGGCCTCATCGGGAACCTGGGCGTAATGGTATCAACCCTGTAAGGCTGTTGCAGAGATGAAATTAAATGAGGCGATGTGCTTAAGGCCCTTGCCACATGGTGAGCCCTCAATCAAAGGTCACTTTTCTTATCTTGATGTGCAGAGTTAAAATATGGTTGAGAGAAACAGGTGGAGAGACGGGTACCTGATATTTAGGAACCAGACATGGAGCAAGACTCATGGGCTGACATCGTGTTTGATACCCTTTGAGGCATATGCATTAAGTCTCATGCCATCCCCGTCCACGGGGTTCATGTGCAGAGGAATGAGGCTCTTCTCTAAATGGACCACTGAGCAGGGGAGGCTGTGGGCTGCGGAAGGGGCTCTGCAAGTTTTCCCAGGTCACCAGCTGGTTAGTGGTGGAGCTGAGATCTGTATCCAGGTTGTCTGACTCCAGAACCAGGATTCTCAACCTTGTCTGACAATTAAAGCCACCTGGGGGAGCTTCTGCACGTCCAGATGCCCAGGCTGGGCCTGAGCACAGTTAAACCAGAGCTGCTGGGGGTGGGACCCAGCCAGCAGGAGCTTTTACAGGTCTCTAGATGATGTCAGTTTGCATCAAGGCTGAGAAAACCTGCTCTAGACGAGGGCAGTGGACTGTGGTCCCCGAGCCATCAGCGTCCTTGGGGAATCTCGGGAAAATGCAGATTATTGTGCTGCACCCCATACCTTCTGAATCCTAAACCCTGGGGGCGAAGCCCAGCAGTCTGCCCTTTTGGATTCCTACTCATTTGAGAACCGCTGCTCCAGAGCCGTGCTTCTCAAACAGCAGTATGCCTCTGAGTCACCTGGAGACCACGCCGAGGTGAAGGTACAGATACGGCAGGACTTTAGTGGGGCCAGGGCTTTGGAATTGATGACTCAGATGCTGCTCGTGCACTGATCATGTCTGAGACTCGAGGGAGCGCCGATTCACTTAGCGGGCTGCCTGCAGAGCCCCCAGACTCCCTGCTTCAGAATCACCTGAGATGTTTGATAACAAACAGGCAGATTCCTTGGCCCTGCTCCAGACCTACTGAATTCTACTCTCTGAGGGTGGGATCTGGCAGTGCACATTTAAACAAATACCAGGGAGTTTCTGTAGTGACTCAGCGGAAACGAATCTGACCAGCGTCCACGAGGACGTGGGTTCAACCCTGGCCTCGCTCAGTGGGTTAAGGATCCGGCATCGCGTGAGCTGTAGTGTAGGTCACAGACGAGGCTCGGATCTGGTGTTGCTGTGGCTGTGGTGAAGGCCAGTGGCTACAGCTCTGATCAGACCCCTAGGCTGGGACCCTCCGTATACCTCAGGTGTGGCCCTAAAAAGACAAAAACAAAGAAATAAACAAATACCAGAGTGATTATTTAAAACGCCCTGGTCAGTTTGGGAACCTGGATTCCCGGGGAGCTGGATCAGGATGGTACCTGCTCCTCTCCCAGCAAGTCCCTTGCAGTCTCCAGGACTGGCCGGCGAGCCAGCCAGCCAGCCAGCCCAGCAGGGTCTGGACAGCAGGCCGTTGGTGCTATAGCTTAAGAAAAAGAAACCAGCAACAGAGGCCCTCTGGCTGCTGTCAGCGTCCTCTAGCTAAGAACCACATCATGCTGTGCCCACAGGTGCAGGGCGCAGGGCTGTATTAATCCCCTGGTCTCTGATACTGTTCTGTGCACAAATCTGGGGCCCTGTGGTTTGAAATACAACTCTCCCTCCTCCTTTTGCTTCCTGGTGACAGCCCAGACTGCCCAACCACCCCTCTGACCCAGCGACCTTTGCTCAGCCCACAGGCCCGAGGGCTAGGAGCTGGCATGACCACCCTTCTTGGATATACTATAGGCTGCTGTGTCACCCCTGTGTCGACTTAAAAATGCCCCACCTAAAAGTGGAGAGTTAAGTTTTATTGGGGGCAAATTTAGGACTTAAGCCCAGGAGACAACATCTCAGCCTTGAGAAACGGCTCTGAGGACGCCAGAGCGGAGGGAGGATATACGGGAGTTTTTGCAGCAAGGGGCAGGTAGCAGGAACAGAAGAGGTCTGGGCTCACGGAAATCATTCCTTTGAAAGGCACCTCCGCCGTGGGGCCAGGATCCTGAGTTTTCACAGCCTTGGGTTGGGGGGTGCGTGGTGGCACCCTTGGGGTGCTCACCCTTGGGGGTGGCTGTATTCGCAGATGACTGTGATGTCCTTTGTTTTGTCCCCTTCGCTACAGCAGAGGCAGGGGACCTGATGTCCGGGAATATGATCAGGGGGAGGGGGAGGTGCTGCAGCCACGCACGCATTTTACAAAAGTCTGTTGCTGGTCTCCTAGTCACAAGGAGCAGACATCCCCATGAGGATTTTAGTGTTTTTCTAGACATGAGGAGATGCAAGAATTGTGCACATAAAATTTCCTCCTAAACATATCTGACTCTCCGAAGACCTGTTCTTCCAGCTTTCCCAGAGCGCAGAGGACTTCCTTCCTGATTTCCGCCCTGAGCTCTGCTCAAGGGGTCCTGCGGGTCAGCAGCTGCAGTGGCTCATGCTAATCTATGCAGAGGCAGATGGCAAGTGATGGCAGGTGCCAAACTCCAGTTCACGTGTGGCGGCCAGCCGCTTGAGCGTAATGAGCACAGAACAACCGAAACCCAAAGCTCTGGGCTCCAGGTTACCTGGAGGAAGAATTCTGTTCCTGTGGGGAGTGTGCAGGCCCAGAAGCAGGCTCTTCGGAGGTAGTCAGCCTTTGCTCTGGGGAGATCTAGGCTGGTTCTGATAGGGATGGAGTAGGCACAGGTAGTTGTAGAAGTCCCAATAAGGGACCATTTTGGAGCGGGAAACCTAGGGGACATTGGATGTCACTGTAAGTTAGTGATTGCTCAAGAAAGCCGTCAGAACCAGGCAGGCTTGCTGGACCAGTGGAGGCTCGAGAACTGCCTCAGATCCTTGGGTGGGGAATGGGATGAGTCCTGCATTCAGATCCAGACCAAGGGCAGGCGTTTGAAGACCGCCCTTCTGCTGATTTGAATACACACTGTACTGGCTACTAAGGAGGAAAGAGGAAGAGGCAGTCTTTTCCGACCCCCACTCCCCTTGGATGATAAAAATGTAGCCCACCAGATTCTGGGAGCAGAGCCTCCTTGCCTGCCCGCTAGCATCTCTCACAAGCGTCCCATCTTAGTAAATCTGTTTCTTTCTTGTCCACCACTTTGTCTCTCGCTAAATTCCTTCTGCGAGGAGGCATGAAGAACTTGAACCTCAGTAAGTTCAGGTGAGTGATTCTAATATAAAACTGTGGCTTTATGTCCCAATCTGGATTTTGGCTGGGTTCGAGTCCTGGCATGTGGGTTCAAGTCCCAATCTGGGTTCTGGGTACGTTCAGGACATTAGTGCTGCCAGTTTCAGTTCCGCCACAGGGCCCACACATGTCCTTGAACCCGTGCTCCCATAAGCACTGTAGTCCTGTAACCCGGGGGCAAGGTGCGCGGCTAGCTTTCCCAACACAGTATACAGGAGGGCTCAGGAATAACCCGCCTCAGCACCCCCATCCATCTCCCCTCAGATACATCAGCCTTTGCACCTAGTGAGACGCTTAGACTCCACGCTTGGCTGCTTATTCCTTTACATCTTGTAGAATTCTCTTTGAAAATCTAAAATATAAGTATGTTTGAATTGTTTCCTCCCCTGTGAAATGGGCAATCATCCTTTAGGCTGGAATGAGGATTATTTAGTTAATATATGGAAGTAAAATCAGATGAAAGCCTGGTACCAGGTAAAGGCTGTAAAGGTGTTAACTGCCACTGTTGTTTTTCGTACCAGGTAAAGTGAAAAATTGATGCCTTTTGGGGGGGGGGAGGGGTATTACCTGAGTTTCTTCTAGATCTGTTGCTAAACAGGCCACCAAGTAGAGAGCCTGAGGCTGTCTAACAGTTCCCAAGCCATTCTGATCAAAAAGAGGCTAGACTCAGGAAGGAGGGGCAGTTAAAGGACACGAGAACATCCCTTTCATCCCCAGGAATGAGGGACTCTGAGGCCTCTGCCATCTAGAAAGCAGGGCCCAAGATGGTAATGTGACTTGTCTAGGAATCTTATTTGACAGATGAACAGAAATGACCAGCTGGTTGACCTGAATTACAATGATGCCCTGCAGACTAGCCTCAGACCCCTCTATCGGGCTGCAGGCGACTTGGAATTGCTTTGGGGTGGCCCTTTATGATACAGCGTAAGGCCCCTTCTTCCTTGTTCTGCTCTGGATGGAATAATAGCCCTTAAAAAGCCATTTTTGAGGTTTCAGTCGAGGTCTCATTAATAACGTGCAAAGAAACCAGAGGGACGAGTTCTGGCCCCCAGGTGGCTCTGCGGTGAGGGAGGCCCTGCCCTGCCCTTTCTGAAACACAAAGGACTGCTGATCTCACCAGCCAGACTCTGCTTGCCCCTTGCAGGCTGGGAAGGAGACCTCCACCTCTACCCCTTCCCTTCCCCAGTTTTATCTATAGGATACCTGGGACTCAGAGAGGTCGTGTGACTTACCTTGGGTCATGGCTGGATCCTGTCTGATGCAGCACGTTAATAAGATGGTTTCCAGGACAAGGTCTATCTCCTGTGCATCAGCCTGTCGACCAAAGCCTAGTGTAAATGCCTCACGGGTGGACCTCGGGACTTCAAAGAGATTTGCTTGGTGTTTTTTTGCTTTTCAGGGCCACACCCGAGGCACATGAAAGTTCCCAGGCTAGGTGTCCAATTGGAGCTACAGCTGCTTGCCTACATCGCAGCCACAGCAACACTGGATCCGAGCCTCATCTGCGACCTGCACCACAGCTTGTGGCAATGCCGGATCCTTAACCCCCCGAGCGAGACCACGGATCGAACCTGCACCCTCAGGGATCCTCAGTTAATCACTGAGCCACAAAGGGAACGCCTGAGATTTGCTTGTTGATTGAATTAGTTGAGCATTGCTATTTTCTTTCCTTTTTCTTTTTCTTCTTTTTTTGGCTGTGCCTGCAGCTTGCAGTGATTGAACCTGCACCAAAGCCATGATCCGAGTCATAGCAGTGACAATGCTGGATCCTTAACCCAAGGAGCCACCAGAGAACTCCCAAGCATTTCTGTTTTCTAACATTTTCCTAGTTCTATATGTTTGGTTATTGAGTGAGAGAGAAGAGGGTGTGCGTTGGGATATGAAGGCAGTGGGTTTTACTGGAGATCGAAAAGCTTGAGGTTTTGCTTTACTTTTTTGGACATAAGGTGTGTTCCGAGAAGGCCTAGAAGGCTCCAGGACAGGTGGAATCCCATTCTCCTGTCATTTCATGGGGCCCATCTCCTCCCCTTCTCTAGTTCACCTCCACGGTTTCTTCCCAGGAAACAGGAGGTCAGGGGGGCAGACAAGAGAGGGTCAGGGTCGGGGCAGGTGGAGAGGAGAGAGCCTGGGAGAAGGGGGTGGGCAGTGAGGCATACTGTGTGTTTAAACTAAGATGCATGAAAAATGTTCGAATTTCCAGCCTGAGTCCCCAAAGCATGGCTGTATGACCTTCTTGTGTCAGCAGCAGGAGCTCAGGGCTTCCGTCGGAAGTGTCTGCCTTAGAAGGATCCCTGCCACCAGTTTTCAGAGCCTCATCCACTGCAGCCCATTCGGTCATGGTCTTTTGGCTCCATCCCCTCTGCCTTGCATCTCTCCCCTGTGCTTTCTTAGAGGGGGCTCTGCTCCAGGACTTTATCTTCAGAGTGGCCTCCAACCCGAAACTAAAAAGGAGGGCATGTCTGTGGTCCCTGCTCAGCTGCTTCAGGCTGTGAGGCCTGAGGACAGCAAGTCGTATGTATGCCGAGGCCATGGGGACTGAACCGTGTTATGCTGCCCATGGCAACTGATATCGAGGCCACTTCTCTGGCCGGGTTGCGCCTGTCTTTGAGAACTGCTGCACCTCCTTTGGGGTTTGAGAGTTTGTGTGGTTTTCCCTCCCCACACATGATGTGGTAATTTTCTTTTCTGGCAGTATTCACACACACACACACACACACACACACGTGCAGTCACTTCCTGAGCTTGGCTGACATATGAATACGTATCCTTAGCTGTTGGTGTTGGAGAAGCTTCTGGAACACTGCCTGGGAGTGTGAGCCTGAGGAATTCCATTATGGATCTCCAGGTCGATAAGGAAACTAAGGTACCACTGTGGAAATAATACGTAGTTGGAGCTGGACACCCGGATTCCACTTGGTTTTGTTTCCAAGCAGCTGTGGGCAAGTCCCCTACGTCAGTGAGACTCCCTTTCCTCATCTACTTATTGGGATAAAGTATTTATCTCGAAAGGCTACTCTGAGGATTAAATCACATTACGTAAGATAATGGCTGTGGAAATGTCTACAATGACTGATAAAAACGTTTTGATGGAGAACAGGTACCATTTGTGTGCACGGTGAGAGTCTACAGAATAGGTACCATGGACCCTTTAAACAAAATGTCAAATACACATAGGATATACCATCTGAACCATTTTTAAGTGTATAGTTCAGTAGCGTTATGTCCACTTTGTCCTGCAACCAACCTGGAGGAACGTTTTCATTTGGCAAAGCTGAAACTTTATACCCATGAAACAGCTGCTCCCCACTTCTCCCTCCCACAACCTTTGGTAACCACCGCGATACCCTCCGTCTCTATGGATCCAGCTGCTCTAGATACTTCATGCAAATGGAATTGTACAGTGTTCGCCTTTCTGTGTCTGGCTTATTTCCCTTAGCATTGTGTCCTCAAGGTTCGTCTATGTTGTAGCGGGATTCAGAATTCCTGACTTTATGCTGGTGAATGGACGCCTGGGGGCCCTTAGATACCTTCAGGATGGGGCAGGTCACCAGAGAACCAACAGAGTGATAAGGGGGTTGAAAGTTTCAGCCCGGTTCCCTAGCCTCCCAGGAGGGGAGAGAGAGGAATTGAAGATTTCCAATCACCAGTTGCCAGCAATTTAATCAATCATGCCTGCAAAATGGAACCACCGTAAAACCCCCTAGATGACGGGGTTCGGGGTTCGGGAAGCTTCTGGGTTGGTGAGCATTTTGAGGGGGCGGGAGGGAGATTGTTCAGAGGGGACATGGATGTGCATTTCCTTGTGCATTTCTTCCCTCTGGCTTTTCCTGAGTTGTATCCTTTTTAAGAAACCCGTAGTTAACGTAAAGTGCTTTCCTGAGTTCTGTGAGTTGCTTTAGCAGCTTATGGAACCAGAGGGGAGCTTGCGAGAACCCCTGGATTTGTAGCCAAGTCAAAATTAAAGCGTGGGTATCCTGGGGACCTGACTCTGGGTCTAGTGTCTGAAGTGGGGTCAGTCTTCTTGGACTGAACCCTTAAACCTGTGGAGTCTAAGGTGCAATCCAGGTAGTTGATGGTGGAATTGAATTGAATTTTCGGACACCTGGTTGGTTGAAGAATCAGAATTGGTTGTTATGAGGAAAGATCCCTCAGTGGCCTAATCCTTGAACTCTCATGCCAACTAGAATTGCCAGCCTTATCTAAAGATAAAAACAAGCAGCCACCAGAGAATTTGCTTGATAAAACCATGCTTTCTAAGCGACAGCGGACAGTACAGACGACTTGGGAAGAATGGCTCAGTGTGGAGTGAGACCAGAATCAGAGCTGTGCTGGAGGGAAAATGAGTCTAAGCGGGAGAAGGTATTTCCCTGCATATAACCCATCAAGGATGAAGATTCAGGAGTTCCTATGTGGCTCAGCAGGTTAAGGATTCAGCATGGTCACCTCTGTGGCTTGGGTCACTTCCGTGGCATGGGTTCCATCCCGGGCCTGGGAACTTCCACATGCCACAGGTGTGGCAAAGAGAAAGGATAAATATCCAGAATACAGTTGGCCCTCTGTACCTGCACCTTTCACATCCTTGGGTTCAGCCAACTGCAAATCAAAAATATTTTTTAAAAATTCCAGAAAGTTCCAGAAAGTAAAACTTGAATTTGCTGTGCACCAGCAACTATTTACATAGCATTTACATTGTATTTACAACTATTTGCATAATATTTGCATTGTGTTTGGTATTATAAGCAATCTAGAAATGATTTAAACTGTATTGGAAGATATGTGTGGGTATTATGTAAATATTATGCCATTTTATATAAGGGACTTGAGCATCCATGCGGATTTTGGTTTCTGCAGGGGGTCCTGGCACTGATCCCCATGAATACTGAGGCATAGTTGAACATGAAGAATTCCACAAATCAGTAAGAAAAAGATAAACAAGCCAGTTAAAGCTGTCAAAGGATAAAGAGGAAGCGATTCACACATGAGGAATCCTGAATAGCCAATAAATATATGAAAACTGTTCAGTCTTACTAGTAACCAGAAAACAAACAAAAAAAATCCCACAATGAGATGCCATTTCATATCTTTTAGTTTAGAAAAATTTAAGAAGTCTGATAATATCAGCAAGAATATGGGATGATGGGAACTCTCTTATAATGCGGGTGGGGATAGCCGATTTGGCAGAGTCTGGTAGAATTTAAGAGGCGCAGACTCGGTGGTCCAGCAGTTCCTCTTGTGGGTGTATGTCCTCCAGAGACAGTCGTAGGCCGACAAGGAGATGTGCGCAGAGATGATTGTTTCAGCCTTCAGCCTTCAGGCTCGAGAGGGTCTCCCAGTAAGCCTTTGCAGAGTATTATAAATAGCTTGAAGCCATTTCCATAAAATTTAAAAACACATAAAGTAACACTACATACTTTTCTGGAAACACGTGTAGTAAGACGAATTACATAGACATCAAGGTTATACACTGATTTCAGAGACTTGTCTTGCAGAAGAGCGTAGACCTGAGGACTTTCTACCTTTCATGCTCTGTTTCTCTGAAAACAATCTTAAGCCACATGGAAAGGTTTAGCAGTTGTTAATTTTCTGTGGTAGATAAGGGGGTATTTGTTTTATTTTTTCTAAGCGTATTTATTTATTTCTTTATTCATTTTGCTTTTTAGGGCTGCACCCGCGGCCTATGGAAGTTCCCAGGCTAGGGGTCAAATTGGAGCTGCAACTGCCAGCCTACACCACAGCCCCAGCAACATGGGATCCGAGCCGAGTCTGCGACCTACACCAACGCTGAATCCTTTAACCCACTGAGCAGGGCCAGGGATCGAATCTGTGTCCTCACGGATATCAGTTGGATTCGTTACAGCTGAGCCACAATGGAAACTTTTTTTTTTTTTTTAAAGTTTTATTGAAGGATAGTTAATTTACATGGCTGTGATAATTTCTGCTGTACCGCAAAGCAACAGAGTGACCCAGTCATACATATATGCATATCCATTCTCTCTGATTCTTTTCCCACATGATTTCTCTATGTTTGAAATATTCCATAAATGTATTCCTTTAAGTAAAAAAGAGAATGAAATCCTTCCTAATCTGGGAAAACCTGGATTTTGTAATTCCTCTGGCTTCTTGCGCTTGCCTCCGTGAGTATTGTTTCTTCTCCAGATTTGTGGTGGAAGAAGCTTGCTTGGGACTAGGCTGAAAGGCAAGAGAGAGTGCTCTTAAAGCCCTGGTTGCTGATCATGAAGGCGAGTGGAAAGTCACCCAGTACAGGGGTCCCGTTCACCTCTTGCCTGGGAAATGGCCACTAAGCATCTGCTAGTATGACCTTGGCAGCAGCAAACTCGCTACCTCCTGCACTCCTGACCAGTCCACTGTGGGTGACATCTTCAGGGTAAGCTCGGGAGCCTTCTACACAGGCTGGTGAGCTGCAGCTTTTTACTTTGTTGCTTCACTCCAAGAGCAATAACAGGGAGTTTCCATGGCTGTGGCTGTGGCTGTGGCTGGCAGCTGCAGCTCCGATTTGATCCATAGCCTGGGAACTTCCATATGCTGTGAGTGTGGCTCTAAAAAGCAAAAAAACAAAACAAAACAACAACAACAAAAAAACAAACAAACAAACAAACAAAAGCAATAGTGTGGATGCCCCTCTGTCCAGACCTTGAATGGGAAGCTTCCCACGACTCACCATTCTGTTCACCCTTCTTTAGATGCTCTAAGATATGGCAGCCGGCATCCAAAGATGCAGTAAGTGCCGTGGTTGTGATGCGATTACATCAGAGCACAGGGAGCCTGTAATTCACATGAACTGGATAGTGTACTTTCATATGTTTGCATTAGGTCCTTAAATGGCCACATCGTAGTATTGCTTCGAATTAGGTTTGTGATCAGTGACTACCTAGCTGCCCCAGAATCCTTTTCACATAAATAGCTGCCAAGTTGCTACTCCCTCTGCCATCATTCTGCATTTGTGCAAGTGAATTTCAGAGATTGCTGCTGGGCTCTGCATTTATACTTGTTAAGCTTTATCTTTGTGGCTTCGGCCAGGCATTCTAGACTTGCCATCATTCTGAATTTTGATATGTCATCTATGGCATGTGCTTTCCCCACCAGCTTGGTGTCATCTGGATAATTGATTGACATTTTCAAAGAGACTGGGCCAAGGACAGAATCCTGTAGTGAAGCAGTGAAAACTTTTCTCTGGATGGACCTAGACCCATTCATCAGCTACCTTTGGTTTCAGTAGTTCAGTTGGCCGTAAATCTACCTTAAATTATTATCATCTGATGCTGTGAGCGTGCAAGAGAGAGAGTGGTTAGGAAGACTCAGTATTGTGAAGATGTCAGTTACCTCCAGATGAATCAATCCATACATTGAATACAATTTAAGGCAAAATGCCAACAATTTTTTTTTCAGAGCACCTGGTAAGCTGATTGTAAAATTTTTTTGGGAGAGCAGAGGAAGGACCAGGAATACCCAAGATAATCTTGAGGAAAAAACAAGAATTGGGGAAATCAATTTACCAGAAATTGAGGTTTATTATGAAGATTGCCCAAATAATTGGGCACTTTGGTATTGGAACAGAAAATGACAAAGAGTTCAAAGGAACAGAAAAGAGAGCTCAGGAATAACATCACAAATATACGGAAATTTGACGTGTGAAAGGTACACTGCCAAGTCTGTTAGGAATGCACATGCTATTTTAAAAATGGCAATGGGATACCTGGTAATCTGTGATGGGAAAAATTCTATTTCTATTTCAAACCTATACCGAAATAGATTCTAAGACCTTTAAAGACATAAATGAGAAAAGGAAAACTTCAAAATATTGGGGAAATTGTAAGGAAATATCTTCATGACCTTAGCTGTAGAAAGGGTTTCTTAAACAAAATGCCCAAAGTGTAGCCAAAACGAGAAGATTGATAGATTTGACTATATTAAAACTAAAAGTACTCCTATATCAAAATAGAAGTTAAAAGTCAAGTTATAGGCTTGGAGAAGATGTTTGTCAAGCTTATAAAAAAAATGAATAATTAGGAGTTCCCTGGTGGCCTCGTGGTTAAAGATGGCGTTGTCACTTTTGTGGCTCGGGTTACTGGTGGGGCTTGGGTTTGATCCTTAGCCCAGGAACTTCCACATGCCACGAGATGGGCTTAAAATATATATATATATATATAATATATATATGAATAGTTAGTAACCAGAACATGAGAAAGCCCCTTATAAGTCCATGTGAAAAATATGAATAACATAACAGGAAGATGGAAGATATGACCGGAGAGGTTTATGAAAAGGGCGTCTAAATGACTAGTGGATGTATGAGAAAATGCTCAGCCTCTTTAGTAAACAGGCAGATGCAAGTGCAGACCACAGTGAGATATATTTCTGACCTGTCGGATTGATGAAATTTAGGAAATCTCATAATAGCAGGTGTGGGTAAGACTGGGGAGCAAGGGGAGCCATCACATGCTGATGGAAGGTTTCACCGGTACCGTCGTGGAGAGAAAGTTTGGAAACAGTCTGTAAAACTGAAAATGTTCATACCTTGTGGATACGTAATTTCATTCCCAGGTGTAAATTCTGGAGGAATGCACGTACGCACGAGGAGGCACTTGCATGCGGTGTGGTGCAACACTGTGAGCGTGACAGCACTTGAAACAACCTGGACGATCATCAGGAGACGAGTGAGTGGATAAATTGTGAAACATTCCTTCAGTGTCCTGGTTTCCACTGATGGAAATGACTGAACCAAATCTACGTGTATCATATGGATGAATCTCAAAAACATAATGAGCAAAGAAAGCAAGTAGCAAAAGGATACGTATGTGTGATGCCATTTATATGAAGTCCAAACCCGTGTAAATGCTACAACAATATCAGGGGCGGCAAACTGTAGCCTGCGGGCCAAATCTGATTAAAGAACGCCTATTTTTATAAAGTTTTATTGGAACATAGCTGCACCCATCTGTTATCTCTGGCTGCTTTTGTACTACAAATGCAGAGGTGAATAGTTGCAACAGAGATAGGATGCTCTGAAAAATCTAAAATATTTGCTCTCTGGCCCTTTGTATATATGTGTATTAGGCAACGTTCATGACTTGTGTACAAGAAAAGGTTGTTTTCCACACTGGAATGGCCAAGTAAGCTTTCTGGGTCTTCTGGGGTAGCTTAGCAGTCATTGAAGACCCAAGATCCTTCCCAGAGGGTTCTCTGTCATCCTCGAGATCTAAGAAGGCATCATTTCATGATCCAAGAAGGGCGCAGCTCCCATCACTGCATCCTTCTTCTGCCAGTGTGAGGAGGGCAAAAGGCAGGGTTCCCCTGGCATCTTCATCTTAAGCATGTGACCCAGAAGTTAGACACACCCCATTGGTAATAATTTTTTCACATGGCCGCACCAACCTCGAAGAAAGCTAGGAAGTACAGACTTCCCTTGAGCCATTATGTGCTCGCCACAGATCCCGTGACCATGAAAACATGACATGATGTCTGTTGCGGAAGAACGAGGAACATCTACAAGCAGCTTATTTGTCATAAAGACTGAAAACCGATTGGTTCTCCACCCTGACGCAGGATGGAATGCTGTGAGAGAGAGGCACATTTGAAAGAGGTAAAGAAAGAGCTAGGAATTCGAGATGTAGTTTTATGCCTTAAGGTCTTGGCAGCAGAAGCCAAGTCGAATCTATACATCCTGCAATTACGCACGCACACCCCCGTATATATTTAACTGGAAGAGAGTAGAATAATAAAAGGAAAATTTCGAAGGCGGAATAAGAAGGCCATGAGGAGATAACTCACTGTTGAAAGATAATAAAATATACCAAGTGAAATGCCAATATACAGCACAGTGTGTTGGTGCAGGATCTTATTGGGCTAACGAAGCTATAGTTGGTATACATTTTTGACCACTTTATTATGGGTGTCTGTTGATGCTGGCAGTTGGAGCCAGTAGGTCAAGGGCCTTGGGACAGGCTAGAAACACACTGCCTAAAAATATGCCTTGGTTATTTTGTACTTTGACATCCCGACGTTAAACAGGGAATTTTTTTTTTTTTTTTTTTTTTTTTTTTAGGGCTGCACCGGCGGCATATGGAGGTTCCCAGGCTAGGGGTTGAATTGGAGCTCTAGCCGCTGGCCTCCGCCACAGCCACAGCCACTCGGGATCCTAGCCGAATCTGCGACCTACTCCACAGCTCATGGCAATACTGGATCCTTATCCTACTGAGCAAGGCCAGGGATCGAACCCACATCCACATGGATCCTTGTTGGGTTCATTACTGCTGAGCCACAGGATGCAGAATCCTAAATAGGGAACATTTAGGGAGGAGGTGGAAGAATTTCACAGGTGTGGGCAAACATGTGTGATCTCTTAGAATACTTACGTGGTCACCTGGGGAAGAAGTTGGTAACTACTCTTGTTTGGGGCTTCCGTCTGGCTGATATTAGGTGCCTGCAGAAAGGGTTGAAAGGGGCAGAGCCCTAGACTTTAGAAAAAGAACTCAGGTGGAGGAACGGCCCTGCCATGCCGGTGGGCGCATAGAGTGTGGACCCGTTCAGGAGAGCCCTCTCTCACTGTTTAGTTAAATTAAGAGTGCATTTTCCATAGAAGCCAGCAATTTCATCTCTGGGCATCTCTCCCAGAAAAATTCTTTCTCAGGTCCCTGGTGGCAGGTGTGAGGAAGCTCATAGCTCATCGTTCCATGGAGGTGGGGAGCTAGAGGCAGTCTGGGCTCCCATCATCAGGGGAGTGCATAGCACAGTGTGGCAGGTGCTCCCTGTGGACCACTGTGCCGTGGTTCGAAACAGAGGCTGGATACACCCACAGCATCGAGGGAGGAGCTGGAAAACACTGCTGATGAGAGGAGTTAAGGAAAAGGGCATGAGATCTGTAGCGCAATAACTTTGATCTACATGAAAAATGCAGGCACACAAAACCACAATGCGCATTTTCTGGGAACATACACAAGTTGAAAGAGGCACGTTGACGCATTAAAATGGTTGCTAAGGAGGGGGTGAGAGAGACCAACCCCCAAAATAGTGACTCTGGAAAAAAAAAGGGAGTTCCCTTGTGGTGCAGCAAGTTAAGGATCAGGCATTGTCACTGCAGCAGCTCAGGTCATTACTGTGGTGCGGGTTCGATTCCTGGTCTGGGAACTTCCACATGCCGTGGGCATGGCCAAAAAAATAGAAGGTGACTCTCTTTGCATTCCGACTCAATCCCTTGCCATCCCACTGGCTCTGGCCTAGATGTGCCGCTTTGACTTTTATTCCTTTATTAGATCGAGCATCTCTTACTTGGCTCTCTCGGTGTCTAACCACAGCCGTGCCCTGAACGCCACTCTGCTTTGACATCTTGCTATTGCTCTCTGACCACACTGCTCACCTTCTGGTCTTGCCTTCATTCCTCCCAGCTCAGTGCTGACAGCTTGTAGTGGTTTTGCTCTGCTACGCGGCCATACAGATCAACTGGGGTGTAGAAGATGGACCTGCTTGAACTCGTGATGGATCAGTAGTGGCCCAATAAAGCCGTGCTTGCCTCCATCTGCTGTCTCCCCAGACCATTTGTCTGCCCTCCACCCTCTCTTCCCCAGGCCTGGGGCGCTTGCTCTGGAGGACCTGGGCCCTGTCTGTGCCGTCTTTTCCCCTAACTCCAGCACATAGCACCTCTGATGTTTCTTTAATACTTTGACATGTGCTGGTAATATTTTTATAGAAACTTTTTTTTTGAGTTTGTACTGAGGGGTCCTGTTTATTTATTTATTTATTTATTTTGTCTTTTTAGGGCCACACCCGCAGCATATGGAGGTTCCCAGGGTAGGGGTCAAACCGGAGCTGTAGCCACCAGCCTACACCACAGCCACAGCCACTCGGGATCCGAGCTGCGTCTGCGACCTACACCACAGCTCACGGCAATGCCGGATCCTTCACGCACTGAGCGAGGCCAGGGAACGAACCCACGTCTGCATGGATGCTAGTCGGGTTCATTAACCACTGAGTCACGACGGGAACTCCCTAATATAAACTTTTTTAACTTCAAAAGCCAAGCGCTGATTTCATATAAATGAACATGCATGCATGATTGGAGAATGGCTGAAAGCCTGGTACTCTGGGCCACATGTGCAGGGACCTCTGTGTCATGAACACTGTGCTCCATCCAACAGAGTGGGACCGCTCTCAGGAAGCTGGTGACGTCAATTAAAGGCTCAGTGGCCAAGGGGTTACCTGGAGGGCAGGTAGTTAGAAGAGGCGGATCTCTGCTTCCACCTGCCTTCAGTTGAGAATCAATCATTTGGAACCACTGGTCTCCTTGGCTCTTGGCCAGTTTCCATGTTTCTTGGCCGTGATGCAGAGGTGGATTGTACAGACACGCGCGTATGGGATGGGTGGCTGAGCGTGTGTGCTGTCTGTAAACTCCAGGACCAACAGCATGCCTGGCCACATGTGTTCCTGGCACCAGTTAGGCCCCTGGTCTGTGAGACCTGGCCAGGTTTGCCCAGGGCTTGGTGCCGTGGCACAGCCATGCAACACGGGGAGTGGTAAGGACTTGCTTCAGTGCTTTATGACAATCTGCTGTCTGTTCTCTGGGGGAGAACAATCAGGCTGCTGGAAGATGGTCGTATTACCACCAAAAGTCCCCATGAGTAGGAATTGGCTCAGTGATGACGACTGCAGTCGGTAGGTTTACGGAGGCTAATTAAACACCGGAGCCCGGGGCTGGAAGCCTCTCCGACTCAGCTGCGGTGATTAGACCACGGGGCATAATGGCTTTGCTAAGGTATAAACGGCCTCCTCCACCAGGAGGAAGCGAGCTAAAGCTCCACCAGCGACGTGATTCCAGGGCCGGGCCTTCAGAGCCCAAGGAATTTTGACAAAGGAAACCTGACAGAGGAATTTGAGACTCTTCTGGATGCAAGCAACAGAGCGGGGAATCTATTTTGGATGTGAGTCTGTTATAATTTCTCTTACGATCTCGTGGCTTATGTAGGATATATGTCACAGTGGTGAACTCGAGTTTACTCTGGAAAATCCCGGCCATGTGGGCATTACCAAACAGTTGATGTGGGGTGTTTGTATTATACAGCAGTTGATATAAGATGCTTGGGGATAGAGTGGGAATAACAATATGTAAATGCCGGCAGTAGACCAACAGTTTTCGGTTTGACGAGTCCAGTAAAACAATGCGTCTTTTAGATATTGCTGATTCTCTCAGCAAAAGCAGCCCAAGAAGATATGCCAAGAAGATATGCTTTGACTCTGGTGGAGAACTGAGTTAAATCTAGGGCACAGGGACAGGAAAACCCTGCAGGGGGGGTGATGACTACAAGTTTAGGCTATTTGGGTTCTCGACTTTGACCCTTAATTGTGTGATCCTGGTCAAATCACTCGACTTCTTGGTTTTCTTTTCTGTGATAGATTTAATTAGGACTTTCCTCACAGGGCTGTTGAAAACATTGAGTGAGATAATGCATGTCAGGTGTTTAGCACAGTGGCTAGAACATAGAAAGTGCTAGATAAAATTTGTTAATCATATTACTGTCTCACTCTCTCATTAACTATCGTAACACACTAGGTATTTGTTTGTTTCTTTTTACCTAGTTGGGCTCCTGGATGAGTAAAATTCCAACCTCAGCAAGGACAAAAATGGTCTATCATAATTTTTTCCCCATTTTATTTTATTTTAATTGAGGTATAGTTGATTTACAGTGTTTCAGGTATACAGCAAAGATATTCAGTTTTTATAATGCGTATATGTTCCTTTTTAGATTCTTTTCCGTTTTAGGTTATTACGAGATATCAGATATAGTTTCCTGTGCTGTACAGTAGGTCCTTGTTGTTTCTCTGTTTTATATATGGTAGTGCGTATCTGTTAAGCCCAAATTCCTAATTTATCCCTTCCCCCTCTTTCCCCTGGTCTGTAATAATTAACTCAGAAGTAGATGGTAATGAGGTCATAGGATCACATCTGTAAGCTGCACCTGAATAATCCATTCCATTAAACTCCATTAAATTAGAGTTTAAAAGAGCAGAGGCGTAGACCATGTGGTAGGATTTATGGGGTTGAAGCTGAGGCCCCATCCCTATTTTGCCTCCGGCCACATTTCCACTCATACAAAGAATGCCCATTCTTGCTTTGGCATGGTTTAGGACTGACTAGCAGAGCATCATGGTAACAGCACATCCATTGGAAAGGCCCTGTTGGAATTCCCTTCCTGGCTCAGTGGGTTAAGAACCCGACTAATAGCCATGTGAATTCGGGTTTGTTCCCTGGCTTCAATTAGTGGGTTAAGGATCAGCTGTAAGCTGTGGTGTAGGTCGCAGATGTGGCTTGGAGTTGCTTGCTGTGGTATAGGCTGGCAGCTACAGCTCTGATTCGACCCCTAGCCTGGGAACTTCCATATGCCTCAGGTGTAGCCCTGAAACAAAAAAAAAAAAAGAATGGCCTCAGCCCACTGTTCTCTCTGACCATTTCCCAATCTGAGTCCTCAGCTCCAGGGCTGCTCCCCCCGCCCCAGCCTCCCATGAGGTTTGGCATCAGCAAGCTTTCAAAAGTATTTATTGCACGGATAAGAGCCTGCTGCCCGGATGGGTCCTTGGCTGCCAGGAGCTGACGTCTGGAGGCGGCAGTTTGTATGCAAATGTGGCTGATTGCCTGCATCGTCTGAGGCTTGGGCTCTAGCCTTTCTATTTGCCCCTGGAGAGAGACCCAGGAGCTGTTACCCATCTGCCCTCCCCCTTCCCTCCCCCTCTGCCCCTGTCCCCCAACCCGGTCTTCCCAGAGAGACCCATAACGTTGTATTCAGCTCATTATGTCCTGGGTAAAGACGGATCCTTCATTTTGAGAATAATAACCACATGTCCAGGCTCAAATGCGGTTTCTGAGGCCCAGTTGGGGACACTGATGAAGGGCCTGATTGGAGCTGGGGAGGGTGGCATGGGGGTGAAGGGAGTGTCCAGGCTCCCACAAAACCATTCTTTTCTCTGCCGGCTGGGAGGCAAAGGCTTGCTTTTGCGTTGGGTGTTGATCCTATGTGCCTGCTCTGATGCTCGTGTCGTGGTGGTTGGCCCCAGAGCCCTGGATGCTCTAGGACCAGGGGCTTCATTCTATGGGGGAGTCCGTGACCTTTGGCTTTGCTGGTTCACGGGAATCCGATGGTTCATGACCTTGGGAACATTGTTATGACTTAGAGAGCTGTAAAAATACAAAGGCTTGGGTTACAGTCCCTGAGATTGGGATTTAATTGGTCCAGAGTGTGGCCTTAGCATTGGGATCTTTAAAGGTGACTTTGACGTGTAGCCTAGGCTGGGAACCCCTACCCTCCCCGGGGTCATAAGAGACTGGGTTTTGGGTGCATAAACCCAAACCCTCATGTGTTAATGCAAAGCTCCGAGGGCGTGAGCCATTCCATTGTCCAGCAGTTCTCCCCGTGGTAAAAAAGTCAACACGGAGAGCCCGCCCACTCCCAGAAGGGAGGGAGGCATTCCTAGGGGAGGGGGGCTTTGTGGTGGTGAAGAACTCAGGCGCTGGGGTCACATGGACTTGGTTTATGTCCTGGGTTCCCTGTTTCAGGGTGCGAGGCAGGGAGCAAAGCATTTACCCTTGCCAAGCATCACCTTTGTCATCTGGAAAATGGCTCTAGTAATAGCTGCCACCACAGAGGAGTCGTGAGGATTGAGGAGCGCGTGGCGAGAGTATGGAAAGGAGCTTGTTGAATGTGCTTACAGGGATTAAGGTTCTCCTTGAGAAGGAGGTACCATTATCATAATAACACCTGCTGTCTTGGAGCTTGGATGGCCTGGTGCTCAACTGTCTTCTGTGGGGTGATAATTAATAATGCTGCCTAATAATTCACTTCCTATTTATTTATTTAGTTCCTTTACAATGTTGTATTAGTTTCCAGTGTTCAGCCAAGTGATTCAGTTATACATACATACCTATTTTTTTTCAGATTCTTTTCTCCTATAGGTCAGTACAAAATATTGCGCATAGTTTCTCTGTGCTCTACAGAAGGTTCTTGTGGGTTATCTATTTTATGTATGGTAGTGTGTATACCTGAATCCCAAACTGCTAATTTATTCCTCTTCCTCCCCCGCTTCAGTAACCTTAAGTTTGTTTTCTGCATTTACTGTTTGCTGAGCATGATTCTAAACCCTTTCCCTCTATTAGCTGAGGAACAGAGAGGTTAAGCAACGTGCTCAGGGCCCACAGCTAATGAATGGGCTTTAAAAAGCAGCCAGTCTGATTCTGGGCTTGTCCCTGACAACCACACTCTTCGGCAGCTCCAGATCCTCCCACCACGTGGACCGGAACACCCGGGTGTGATCAGAGGGCCTCTCCTCTGGTCAGTGCTGGAAGGAGGAGGGATGTGTTCACAGAAATGTGATCCTGCCTGGAGAGTCTGGAAAAGGGAGCGTGGCTGTTTAGGGTGGCATTCTGCCAAGCCATTGATTAGATCACAGCCTTCATTAGCTGCATGCCCATCCTGGGGATTGCTCTGGTCACCTTGATCAGACCTGGGGGTGGGCACTTATGTAAGCTGACGGCCCAGTTCATCACTTTCTGCTGATCTTCATGTGGCAAACTGACTTAGTAGATTTGTGTGTGTGTGTCTTTTTAGGGCCGCACCTGCAGCATATGGAAGTTCCCACGCTAAGAGTCAAATCGGAGCTGCAGCTGCTGGCCTACACTACAGCCACAGCAACACTGGACTTGAGCCACATCTTTCACCTTTGCTGCAACTTGCAGCAATGCCAGATCCTTAACCCACTGAGCAAGGCCAGGGATTGAACGTGCATCCTCATGGATACTAGTCGGGTTCTTAACCCGCTGAGCCACAGTGGGAACTCCCTTAGCAGATTTCTGACACTGACATTTTATTTTATTTATTTATTTATTTATTTTGCAGGCTGAGGAACTTATTTTTATTTATTTTATTTATTTTATTTTCCCACAAGTTATCCTTACATGTATACATTACATTTTTTTCCCCACCCTTTGTTCTGTTGCAACATGAGTATCTAGACATAGTTCTCAATGCTACTCAGCAGGATCTCCTTGTAAATCTATTCTAAGTTGTGTCTGATAAGCCCAAGCTCCCGATCCCTCCCACTTCCTCCCTCTCCCATCAGGCAGCCACAAGTCTATTTTCCAAGTCCATGATTTTCTTTTCTGTGACACTGACATTTAAAATGCTGGTAGTCAGCTCTCCAAAGGATGGTTCCTGATTAGGGCCTCTCTGGGCTAGTTGCCCACCCTGGAGTGTTCATTTTAGGGCACCCCAAGTGCTAACCACCTCTAAAGTGTACTGAGAGATAGTTTTACCTACATCCCATCTTGTTTATACTAAAGTATTTTAAAGTAGATTACAAGCAATATAAATTGTTATTAAGTAATAAAATTACAAGCAATGTAACAGCCTTCTGGGGGGAGGGTCTTTTCCTTGAACTTCTTCCCAAATGTTGTGACGGACATATATGCAGAGAGAAGCCCATAGGCTCTGCAGAAGAATGTAGATACATGAGGCCCCTGCAGGAGAGCTCCATGTAACGTGCTTTATCAGAATTGCATGGAGCCTTTTTGCTGGACATGGGTCTGCTCACATTATTGGCTCAAGTTGGGTTCTCCCAGAGCTGGGGGTGTGGGGGGAGTGGAATTGGGAAGACCCTCCAGGCCAGCCCCCAACCTGGTCCTCAGATCCTGCCTCCCTGCTCCTCGGGGCCTTTGGCAGAAGAGGGTAGATGAGCAGGCAGGGCCGGGCGGGGGGGGGGGGGCTCTGTTGAGACTGGCCCGGGCTGGAGGGAGCAGCTGTGAGACCTGAGCATGCACCTGCCCCTTCCCATCCACTTCCCACACTTGGCTGTATCACTGATCTGCCAGCGATTATTCTCACTGCAAACTCTCTCCAGGACTTCACAGAAGAGAGGAAGCCTGGGATGCTCAGGACGGGCCAGGTGCTTTGCTTGATTTTTGACTTTCTGTGCTTCTCTCTTGTGCCTCCGTCTGTCATTTTGGTTATCCCAGCTCTTCCTCCGCAGCCCTCTGAGAGCCGACGGCCAACCCCTCATGCAAGGCACACCTGCAGATAGGAACAAATATTTACTGACCCCATCATGCACCAGGCGCTGCTCCCTTGTGCATTATATTATTGTGTAAACTTATTCTAGCTGAGAAAATCAAATCTTCAAGAGGTCTAAACATTTCCCTAATGCAAATGGCTATTTTCAGTAGAGCCTGCATCCAAATCCAGGTCATTGGGGCTTCAAATCTAGTGTTCTTCTCCATTCACCACATGGTCTCTGGGTTCTGGCATCTGATGTTAAACAGCAGATGATCCTTCATGGGTGCCTTCTGGTCTGTCCCCCTCCTTGTTCCCTCCACCTGGGGCAGCTTCTGTGGCTCCCCTACCCCTGTTAGCATCCGTTCCCCTTGTGGCCCAAGGAGGAGGGGTCCGGGAGGAAAGCCTGGGGGAAGCTTGCTGTCCATCAGACCTGGGGACCCTGGCTGGGACACTCACGGGGCCCGGGGCGTAATTGGCTGGGAACCCAGCAGTGCCCACTCCAGCTGGCATGGTTCCGTCTGCCTCCTTCAGCTTTGCAGGGAATCCCACGAACTCCAAGTAACAAATGACAGCAAATTAGGAGCTGAGTAGCATAGCAGCTGCAGATGTTATCCGTCAGGTGACCCTCAGAGGCTGGCTGTCATTCTGGGGAAGATTACTGCTAATCCAAGGAAATACCAAGTCCTCAACCTTGGTATAGAAGCTCTATCATTCCTGCCCAGGAATGCTCAACAGCAGTGGAGGTCAGGCATTTTTATTCCTTTATTACAAATCAAGGTGTTTTTTGAGTGTGTGTGTTCGTGTTTGATGGGCTGGGCTGACTTTTCTGTGTAAGTCCTTTGTACTTTTGTGGAGAAACGGGTGTCGCAGAATTAGGCTGGAACTGAGAGCAGGTCCCTGGGTGTTCATGCTGGTTCCACCAGGGCTATGCTGTGTGACTTGGGACAAGTAACTCACCCTCTCTGGGCTTTAGCCAGGGGATTGGAGTCAGAATGAAGGACGGTGTGTTAGTCGCTCAGGCTGCATGACAAAATACCATTCTCTGGGTGGCTTGAACAGCAGAATTTTATTGTCTCACCGTTCTGGAGGTTAGAAGTCCAAGGTCAAGGTTTGGTTTTTCCCGAGGCCTTTCTTTCCTCCTGTTTTGCAGAAGGCTGTGTCCTCACGTGGCCTCTTTTCTGTATGTGCGCATCTCCGGTGTCTCTTCCTTACCGTAAGGACACCTGTCATATTGGATTATTGGCCTATATTGAACCCCATTTAATCTTAGTTACTTCCTTAAAGGCCCTGTCTCCAAATATAGGCACACTGGGGGCTTGGGTTTCAACCTGTGAATTTGGGGGAGACAGTTCAGCCCATAACAGAGGGTTAATGACTGTTTTACTCTCAGACTTCAGAGCTGAGGACTAGCAAAGCTCTCTTTGACTTACTCCGGAAAACCGAAACAGGAGCCAAGGACCTCATTCCTTCCCTGCCTGGGCTCTTCTCAGCCAGGACCCCCTCAGAGGCTGGAGGCAGTGGTACAGCAGGCCGCAGGACCCCTCCCTGGGGTATCACTCTGTGCTTGTCAGCCTACCAGACCCCTCCCCAGAATTCTCCGATGCCCTCTCCTGCTGTCATTGTCCCATGTGTACCTGACAAAGACTCTCAGTGCCCACCCTCCTGGGTCAGGTATGGGCTCCTCCCACTGCTTGCCCCTTTCCAGCTGGAAATGTTCCCCCCACGCCCCCCCCTGGGCAGGGCATGGGCCAAAAACACCCTCTCTCTGGACAGTGTTTAAAGCTGGGGTCTGACCAGAAAGGGCCGGATCAGGGATCTCCTGGTGTCTCAGGCGGGGCGGTGGCCGGAAAATCTCATCAATACCTTCCACAAAAGGGGAAAAAGAATATTTCAGCCTGTTCCCTTTGTGTCTTCAAGCGGTGATAAGGTGCCACCAAAGTGCCAGTCTGAGCTGCGTTCAAATGAAGGATTATTCTGATAAGATGGAGAGGGGAGAGGCTCGGGGGAGGGGGGTGACGCTGGCTTAAGGTTATTAAACAGGAAATGCCTGGCCGGGGCGGATCAGGGGGAAATTACACATTCTGTCACATTTGCTTATTGAATCCCAGTTCTATTGAAGCTGGAAAGGGGAAAAAAAGACCCGACGCCACCCCCATCAACCTCCTTGTAGCTCTTATTAGATTTCACAACCTTTCAATATTAAAATGCTCGTGCCAGTGGCAAAATTCCTTGTCAGTTTTTAATATCAGTAAGGGATTGTGGTATTAGGCTTAAGGGGATGGAGGTGGGAGAGGGAGGGGGTCCAGACAGTCTGCAGAGTCCCCTGTGCCCACAGCCGCAGCTGTCTTTGCTTCTGGGAGCCTGTTGCCCGTGGCTTCTGTTCTCATGCTTAGGACAGGGGTGGCCATCTCAGGGGGACCACACGTCCCGTGGAGCATCACAGTGACAGCCACTGACCCTCACGCTCAGCTGTGGCCTCCTCTCAAACCCTGTCATCAGGTGCTGCTCTAACAAAGGGCCACAGACTGGGTGGCTTCAATGACAGAAAATGATTGTCTCATGGTTCCAGAGGCCAGACATCCAAACTCGAGGTGTTGGCAGGGCCTCGCTCTGACACCTGCAGGGGGGACTTGGAATTTCCTTGACTCGTCTAGCGTCTGGTCTTTGTTGGCCTGTAGATGGATCACCAGAATCTCCTTCCCATCGGCGCACGCCGATTTTTGCTTCTGTGTTGCTCTCCTCTTCTTATAAGGACACCAGGCACATGAGGCTAATAAGGACCCCGGACTGAAGTATCACCTAATTTTTTTTTAATTTTATTTTTTATTTTTTTTGCATTTTAGGGCCACTTGTGTGGCATGTGGAGGTTCCCAGGCTAGGGGTGGAACTGGAGCTGTAGCCACCGGCCTACACCACAGCCACAGCAACGTAGGATCTGAGCCGTGTCTATGACCTACACCACAGCTCATGGGGACGCCAGAACCTTAACCCACTGAGCAAGGCCAGGAATCCAACCTGTGGCCTCATGGATACTAGCCAGGTTCATTACTGCTGAGCCACAACGGGAACTCCCAGTATCACCTAATCTTAATTAATTGCATCTGCAATGGCCTTATTTTTCAAATAGGTTCACATTCTGAGGTCCTGGGGTTTGGGACTTCAACATACCTTTCCTGGGGGCACAGTCAGTCCCTCGCAGGTGCTTCTGTTTGGATTCCCTGCAAAACCAACCCTGAGACAAGCAATATTTCGGCACAGGGAGTTTGGGAAATGATCCCAGGCTGCAGGTGAGGGAGAAGGGGCAGGAAAGAGGGAGTTAGTGAGTGGCTTGTCACTGTGGGCGACGGGAGCCCAGTCCTTCTGGAATTCTCTGAGAGGCCGTGGAAACATGCCTTGGAATTGTATCCCGGGGGGCAAGAAGGTGGGGTGTCTACCCCTCAGATGAGGGTCACTCAGAAAAACATGAACTCCTGGCACTTATACCCGCCTCAGAAGGGGTCGAGGAAGCTCCCGCAGCCAGAGAATGTTCTCCGGGGGAAGGTGGAGGAGGCCTCGGCCGCCCAGGAGGTGGCTCCAGGGCCCCCCTGGGAAGGTCAAAGGCTTTGGCAGGGGCCACCCACCAGGATGGAAGGCGCCTGGGCCAGATGTTGAGAGATTCAAGCAGGTCAGCCTGATGTGAGCTCTGTCCTGTTGGCAGAACTGCATTCTTTCCTGTCCTCTGTGACCCAGGCTTGTTCCTCTGAGGCTGAGCTCCTTCCTGCTTGTTCTCCTGACAGATATCCTGGTTCTTCTGGGTTGGGGGTCCTGCCTGGATGCCTGCTTTTCCCTTCTGGGAACAATCCCTGCCTCTGAGTGTCCGGTAAAACTACTGTCTGACCCCGGCCCAGCCCAAGTCCAAAATAGGATGGTTTCTTAGAGAATTTCTGCCATGAAGTTTATCTCCCACCTGTCGTTTTCTCTTGTGGGGACTGTCTCTGTCCCCAACACAGATGACAGCCATCTCTTTTCTCCTGGAGCCCCTCCCCTGGTGAGCTTAACTGTTCGTGGATTTGGTGAGAAGAGAGTGCTGAGATCAAAGAGGAGGAGTTCCTGTTGTGGCTCAGCAGAAGCAAATCTGCCTAGGAACCACAAGGACACAGGTTCATTCCCTGGCCTCGCTCAGTGAGTTAAGGATCTGGCGTTGCCGTGAGCTTTGGTGTAGGTCAAAGATGCGTCTCAGGTCCCGCGTTGGTGTGGCTGTGGTGTAGACCAGCAGCTGTAGCTCCGATTTGACCCCTAGCCTGGGAACCTCCATATGCCGCAGGTGCAGCCCTAAAAAACCCAAAAAACCAACCAACCAAACAAAAGATCAAAGAGGAGGCTCTAAGCCAAATATTCCCAGAAATCAGCCTAGGAGAGTGGAGAGGCCTTTTTGAGCCAAAGGCTTCCCAGCTCGCAGACAAGCCTACCCAGGAGGCAGGGCTTTCCCTGGGCCACTGACCACCTCCGGCCCCACTGCAGCGGCTCTGCTCCAGGCCCCTCTAGCTGCCCTGCTGGCCACGAGGCCCAGGTGTGCTTGGCAGCCTACACGTGCTGTTCAGCTCTGTGACCCCCATCTTCAAGGTCTTGACTGTCTTGCCCGCTGGATGCTGGGGGACCTGTTGCTGCTGCTGGTGTCTTTCCTGGTTCCTTCATGTGCGGCATCCCCACGGTGCATCAGCGAGCCCATGGGCGAAGCTCAGGCAGGGCCTTGAGGTCTTGAGGAATAATTAGGCACTGGCACAGGGGCATGTGGGTCACATCTTTTGCCACCTTTGAGGGTTCTGCAAGCGGAGGCCAGAAGCAAAGGAGTGAAAGGTAATCGTCATGCGTGGGCTGTACAAGGCTGGCCACGAGGGTGGCAAACGGCTAGGAGTCTGGAGACCAAGATTCTAGTCCTACAGTGGTAACGTTGCTTTCATTTCATTTCATTTTTTTTTTTTTAAAGTCTTTTGTTTTTTTAGGGCCGCAGCTGCGGCACATGGAGATTCCCAGGCTAGGGGTCGAATTGGAGCTGCAGCTGCTGGCCTGGGCCACAACCACAGCAGTGCTGGATCCTTAATTCACTGAGTGAGGTCAGGGTTTGAACCCACGTCCTCATAGATACTAGTCTGATTCATTAACTGCTGAGCCACGGTGGGAACTCCTCATTTCATTACATTTCATTTCAACAGTCACACCTCAGTGTCCACAGGGATTGGTTCCAGGACTGCCTCCTCTTCATACCGAAATCGGAGGATGCTCAATTCTCTTACTCTAAAATGGCATATATAATGGTGTATAACCTACACATATCCTCCTGGATATTTTATGCACTGTATAGACAATGTATGGGCTGTGTAAACAGTTGCCTGTCTGTGGCAAACACAAGCTTTGCTTTTTGGAACTTTCCAGAATTTTTCTGTAAATATTCTCTTTGTGGCTGATTGAATAAACAGATGCAGAACTCACAGCTATGGAGGGTTGATTGAATTTTACTTCATTTGAATGAATGAATGAATGAATTTTAAACTCCTTGTGCCTCAATTTCCTCATTGGCCCGAGATGGGAATAACCTACCCCAAAGCCCAGCATCCCCCAGGTTTGCTGTGACAATAAAATGGGATAACGTCTCTCCTCAGGAAAGTGGTCCTTCCCTGACATGCTCAGCTATAGCAAAGTTATTGCAGGGTTGGTAATAGGATAGAAAATGGATTGACCTAATTTGGAAGAAGGTTGTGGCAGGTGAGTGATCCAGGTGGCATGACACGTCTGCCTTGAATGTGTGAGGTTTCGAGACGGGTAGCGGGAGGGCTGGGCGAGATCGGGGAGGAGGGTGTCTTCTCAGGGCAGGTGGCCTGTCTGTCAGTTCTGATCGTCTGCCTTTCCAGAACTCTCTGTGCCACCTGCCTTCTCTGCCCCGGGGAGGGCTCTGGGGGGCCTTCCCGTGCCCCTCCTGGGAAATATACACACAGCACATCTGTGGTCCGCTTCTTTCCATCCTCAGCAAGCCTTAGCTCATCGTCAGAACGATCTCTGCGTGCTCATCACCAGGCTTGAGGTGAACTCACGGAGGGGAAGGTCCTTTTGGGGCTGGAGTCTGTGAGATGGGAGTACGGATACGCTGGGATGATCCTTTATCTCCGCTCTGAGAAATGGGGAGAATTGGCTAGGGGTTGAATTGGAGCTGCAGCTGCCGGGCTACGCCACAGCCACAGCAGTGCTGGATCCTTAACCCACTGAGCAAGGCCAGGGCCTGAACCTGCCACCTCATGGATACTAGTCGGGTTAGTAACCTGCTGAATCACAGTGGCAGACTGAAACCAGTCTGCTTTGACCTCATCATTTCATCATGTCACGCTGTTTTTAGTGCCACTAGAGGCTCATCCATCTGAAGGAGTTCAAATTGATTGAAATGATTTACACCAGGCCTCTTTTTGGTAATTTGTGCTTTAGTGTCAACCTGAAAAACCGCTTTGGGGACAGAAGTGAAAGATCACCCTACCGATTTCTTTTTTTTCCCCCTCTTTTTAGAAAAATTGAAGTAGAGTTGATTTATCGTATTCGTTTCAGATGTACAACATAGTGATCCAATATTTTTACAGATTATACTCCATTTAAATTATTACAAAGTCATGGCCACATTTCCCTGTGCTGTACAACATACCCTGTTGCTTACTTATTTTATACATAGTAGTTGGTGTCTCACCTTCCAATTCTTGCTGAACAAATTGCTCACATCTGAAGGGCTGAGCAGAGCCCGCTGGCCTGGTTCCATCTTGAGAGCTCCTTCATGGAATCTAGACCTATAGCCTCTGCCTCGTGGGAAGGTCTGACCGGCCTGGGGCAGGCAAGTCCACCGTGGTGGGTTCCAGCTCGGGTCTGACTCCCCACTGGCTGGGGCCAGACCTGTCCTTTTGGAGTCCCCAGAACCCCGCATAGCACCTCAGCCCTTCTCATATGTTCAGTGACTCAAACCTTGCCTCTTGGCTCTGAAAACTGGAGCCCCCAGTGAGAACCTAGAGAGGGTTGGGGTGCAGGTTGACAGCTGAGCAGCTCTCTCCCTGTAAATCTGTTCTCATTAGCAAGAGGCCCTGGAGGGAGGGGATGAGAGTGAGTGGGTGTGTGTCGGGTACTGGGGAGAGTTCTGCCGTTAACCTCTCGGAACCCCCTCTAATCTGTGATGCATTGCTTCTGCTTCGGGGCAGGCTGGGTTTGCAAGAGGTGGCTTCTCAGAGTCCTGGAGAAATCCTGACTCTGAACCCTGGTGTCCTGTGAACCGTACACAGCGCCCTGTCCAGAAGTTGCGCCTCCCCTGCTCAGTTTGATTTTTCAGGTACACTAATTGATCTGTGCCTTTTTGCATAAAGGATGGAGGAAGAGCTGCAAAGGTCTGCCCATCCTTGGTGGTAGGTTTTCCTTGTTCTGAGCCTTCTACTGGGGTCATGGCCCAGTGGTTCGCCTTGGCTGCAGTTGACATTTAGCCTTTGGTCTTTAGGCCAAAGCACTTTTCTGCCGGATGAGTGAGAAATTTTTAAAAAAGCTGCCTCTCCATCCCACCCATGAAGTACAACTTACTGCCCCGGACCCAGCATTCAGGACCTTGCAGGGGTGAGGTCTCCAGCGTGGGGGCCTCCCTTCCCATCCCCGCAGCCAGCTTTCAGGTGTGTCCACGCAGCACGAGGCAGCCAGAGTGACAGGTAGGCTTCTGCTGAGGCTCTCGGAGGCCCAGAGCCCACACCAGTGCCCACTGACAGCACCCTCGGTGAAACATGCTTACTGCCGTCTCCCCATTTCCTAATTTTCTATTACATTTGCATATTATTAAGATAATGAAACATCTTTCCTTTGTTGAAAGCCGCATCACACTCATTTAGGCATAGAGGCAATAAGGGCCCCCAATAAAGGACAAGATGGAAAGAAAATACAAATGATGTCAGGTGGGAGCCAATCCTAAATGCCCTGCTTGAGCCTGAGCTGAGACTGGCATTATTCGCATCATTGTGGTTATGATCTTAGCTTCAAAGTGTCCCAAACTTCATACCTCCATATTCATCCTTGGAAGATTTTTAGTAACTGAAAAGGCAGGTCTCAGCTCTTTTCCTCTGGGCCTAGATCTAGACAGATACTCTGATCGGCTCCAGCTGCAGCTGCTGGACAGGTGACATAAATGGGAGGCAAATGATGTGTATACCCCACAGGGGTCCCCTCCGTGGACCTGATGGCTGTGGAAGCACCAGGCTTCTTGCTAAGGACCCTTGACTTTATATAATCACTACCCAGTCTCTGCTCAGGGCCCCTGAAATTTCCCCGGAGCAACCGAGTGAGCTGCTCAGAATATACTCTGAAAATGCCTTTTGTTTAGAAAACAGCTTTGTTTGCCATCACTTGGTGAATGATATCTTTTTTGGTTCCCTTTAAAAAATTAAAATTTAAATTATAGTTGATTTATGATGTCATGCCAATTTCTGCTGTACAGCAAAGTGACCCCGTCATAATATATATATATATTCCCTTTGTTATGACATCCTTTCCTTGCAGTTTTATTGAGCTGTAACTGACATTCAACTCTGTATACGTTTCAGGTATAATGACCTGACTTACATACGCCATGAAATGATTACCACAAGAAGTTTAGTGACCATCCGTCATCTCACAGAGATGAAAAATCAAAGAATGAGGAAAACATTTTTTTCCTTATGATGAGAACTCTTAGGATTTATTCTCCTAACAATTTCCATATATTATGTACAGTGGTGTTAATTACATTGCATCCCTAATACTTATTTATCTTTCCATTGGAAGTTTGGACCTTTTTACTACCTTCGTCCCATTCCCCTTCTCTGCTCCCTGCCTCTGTAACCACAAGTCTAATCTCTTTTTCTATGAGTTTATGTGTTTATTTTTGATGTATATTTGACCTGCAACACCATTTTAGTTCCTGCTACACAATATAACGATTCAGCATGTCTATACCGAATGATCACCACGATAAGCCTAGTTACCATGAGAATAGCATTTTTTTTTGTCTTTTGTTTTTTTAGGGCTGCAGCTGCAGCATATGGAGGTTCCCAGGCTAGGGGTTGAATTGGAGCTGTAGCTGCTGGCCTACACCGCAGCCACAGCAACGTGGGATCCGAGCCATGTCTGCAACCTACACCACAGCTCATGGCGATGCCCGATCCTTAACCCACTGAGCAAAGCCAGGGATTGAACCGCATCCTCATGGATACTTGTCAGATTTGTTTCTGCTGAGCCACGACGGGAACTCCGAGAATAACATTTTTAATACCAAGGATGTGCAAACAGATTGTTCCTGGTGGAACCTGAAGGGTGTGGAGGAGTTGGGAGAAGGGTCCCCACTAAAGACCTGGGTTTTAATCTTCCTTTGCTACAGCCCTGGCATTGAGTCATGTAACAGCCAGGTTCAAGTCCAGCCCCGCCTCTCTGTGTGAAGTTGATACACTACAGAACCCCTATAAGCCTTTGTTGCTTTTTTTTTTTTATAAAAAACATGAGAATAATGATAGGTTGTTATCAAGATGAAAAGGGATTATATTTGAAAAAATACTTTCTGCCGTGCTTAGCATATGGAAGGCTCTCAACAAAAGGTGAGTTTTTATCATCTCTTCCCTGCTAGTGTGAACTGAAGCAAGTTCTCATGTCTCTTCTTGTGCAATGAGGACAGCAATACCTGCCACAGAGAGTTGTTTGCATTAAATGAACTAATGAAGTGAAATAAGGCATGAAATGAAGTAAATGACAAAACATCTAAAGTGTCGCTTTTCCCCTGGTGAATGGTGCAGTTTGCCCCGATTTGGCACATGAATTATTGGAATAAAGTAGAAAGGTACCATCCGATCAAACTGCTTCTGCATTTTCCTACCAAAACATGATTCTTTGTCCATATAACTACCAGCTCTTAATTATGAGATAAAACCAGGGTAAACAAAATAGAACAATATGAAGAGAACTAAAAATGTCTGTCTTCAAATTAAGTACCTTTTCATCTCACCCTCTTAGGCCATTAATTACCACTTTAACCTCATCTTGGTCTCCCTACTCAACCACAAGGAGAATACTTAACTTCCTTTTGGTGGTTCAAGTGTCAAAATGTCCTTAGCCTGGTATAGAGTGTTTTTTTTTTTTTTTCCCAGAAAATCATTTCTAACTCTTCCCCTGCTGATCCATCTAATAACCCTACTTAGGATTTATCAGAGGAGGCAACGTGTTAAGTGTTTCATCACTTCTCTAATTAGTTCTAGAGGATAATGACAGCTCCTTCATAGAAATAAATCATTTTTCAAAAAATTTGTTTTGTTTCTAGAATGTCTTCCTATCTTTTTTTTCTCTCTGGCGAACTATCGAATTTAGAGTACTAGAATATAATATAATAAGGCTAGCAGCCAACTCTTTTTCTGAGCACTTACTTATTGGCAGTTCGTTTCCTAAGCCCTTTATTTTATTTTGTTTTTCTAGGGCCGCACGGCATATGGAAGTTCCCAGGCTAGGGGTCAAATTGGAGCTGCAGTTGCCGGCCCACACCACAGCCACAGCAATGTCAAATCCGAGCCGCATCTGCAACCTCACCACAGCTCCCGGCAACTGAGTGGATCCTTAACCCACTGAGCAGGGCCAGGGGTCGAACCAGTGTCCTCATGGGTACTAGTCAGGTTCATTAGCCCTGAGCCACAGTGGGAACTCCTGTTTCCCAAGCACTTTATTTTTTTATTACTCAAATGAATTTATCACATCTGTAGTTCTATAATGATCATCACAATCCGATTTCATAGGATTTCCATCCCACAACCCAAGCACATTCCCCCAAATTGTCTCCTTTGGAGACCATAAGTTTTTCAATGTCTGTGAGTCAGCATCTGTTCTGCAAAGAAGTTCCGTCTGTCCTTTTTTCAGATTCCACATGTCAGTGAAAGCATTGGATGTTGGTGTCTCATTGTATGGCTGATTTCACTTAGCATGATAATTTCTAGGTCCATCCATGTTGCTAAAAATGCTGGTATTTCATTCCTTTTAATGGCTGAGTAATATTCCATTGTGTATATGTACCACATCTTCTGGATCCACTCCTCTGTTGATGGACATTGAGGTTGTTTCCATGTCTTGGCTATTGTAAATAGTGCTGCAATGAACACTGGAGTACATGTGTCTTTGCGAGTCGTGGTTTTCTCTGAATAGATGCCCAGGAGTGGGATTGCTGGATCAAATGTTGGTTCTATGTTTAGTTTTCTGAGGAATCTCCATACTGCTTTCCACAGTGGTTGCACCAATTTACAATCCTATCAACAGTGTACTAGGGTTCTTTTTTCTCCACCCCCTCTCCAGCACTTACTGTTTCTAAGCACTTTAGATGTTAGATCTTCTTTAATTGTTATGACAACCCTGCGAGGTAGGTTGCTACTACTCCCTTTTTAAAGATGAGGATACTGAGGCTTAGAGAGTTGAACGAAGTTGCTTGTTCCAGGTCCTTGAAGAGCCAGGATTTAAATGTGGGTGGTGTCGTTCAAAACCTGTCCTTAACCACTGGGTGATGACGTCAGGCACTGTGCCTGAATCCAGACACAAATAGAAAATGTTACAGCCTTTCAGGGAGAGAGCCCAGAACCTTAGAGCTGAGAAGTGGCAACCAAGCCCATGCCCCACACTGCCTCCCCAGATCAAACTAGGTGAGTGATGCTTGCATTTAATTCTGGCTCTTGAATCTGGCTCTCACACATCTACATCTTGCTTCATCCCTCCACGCACCCCCCCTCCCACTCCCTTGGTTGTTTACATGCATTGCAAACAGAGGGGAAAAAAAAAATCTCTCAAAGGCCGAGTTTTGAGTTTATGACAACTCTTTCCCCAGGCGACTCTTTTTCTCTTTCTTTACCAACATATCTTTTACATTAATGGAAATTCCGGAAAATCATGGCTCTCTGCTAATTGTAAAAATGTCTTTGATTTTTTAGAATGTTTCTCCCAGAGACTTATGAAAGGAACCCATTTTTTTTTCCTTTCAGAGTAGTTTACATATTAGAGACAATACAGATGAGTTCGAAAACAGTTATTCCATGCACACTAATTAAGAGATTTGTTTGTTTTGTTTCCAAATAGCACAAATCAATTCTTGCTGGTTTAGGCAAAGGGGGAGTTTTTTGGAGGGATAATGGGGAAACTCATGGCTCAAAGATACATGCTAACCAAGACCCAGAAAATGGAAAAATGTGTCTGGGGACCCCATGAGGGTCCCTCCCCCTGGTCACTGCCTTGGTGCCAGTCAATGCTCACATTTTACAGCTGAGGCTCTGACTACCCAAGAAGATGAACCTCAGTTGGAAGAAAATGTGATCCACCCAGGTTTATGTAGGGGTCTGTAAATGGATGCGTCAGCCATGGCCAGGTGCGGGGTCAGGTCGGCATGCTTCAGGATGACTCCCAGAGAAGGGAGAATGGCTGAGAGCAGGTCACCATGCCTCTGTGTCTGCCCCACTGTGGTTTCTTTCCTTTGCCTTCCCAGTGAATCTCATGGCTCCGCATGCACAACCTATTGGAGAGCTTCTTCTAGGAGAAGGAGACAGAAGAGACCGTGGAGCCTAGAAGGCCTTTTCTGTCTTCTTTCTCCTTTATGCCACCCCCACCATAGGGAGAGCAAGACAGTCCGAAACCCCAAGGATTCAGAGCAAGCAGTATTGGCCACTGAATTTTCCCAGGTAGTTTGGTAACAAGCTGATTGGGGCCAGGGTCTGCCTTCCCCCATCCAGCAGGAGGAGCTGTGTGCACACAACTTGCTCAGCCTCCACTTTCTCCACATGCTGGTCAGCCAGCCCTCCCAGGGGCCCCTGTAAATGGGTGGTACCCAAACTGAGCGCATTTGGCACCCGAATTCAGGCAGGTTTTACTTCACTTTCAATACTGCTGTCATGCTTGCCCCATAAAAGGAGAACCTCAGGTTGTGGGTCCCTCTGCTGATACATAGCCCTGCCCAGTGTTAATCTGTGGCCCAGCCCCTTCCTTCAGCCATGAACTCCAGGAGGCACCAGGCAACACTGGCTGGTGCTCACCTCAAACCTTTGACTCGATCCTAAGTCCAAGGTAGTGTGGTAAACTTAGCCCAGGCCTGGAGTGTGGAAGGAGTACTCAGGGAAAGGGGTGTCAATAATTCTGAGGGAGAGCAACTCTCAGTGCCAAGAGGAGCCTGAGCCCGCAGTCCAGTGGGGCTTTAGGAGATGATGCAAATGGATGTAGGATCCAGGAGCCAATGTGGGGCTTCCACAGCCTGGGGGAAACTGCCTTTTTTGCCCTTGCTCTGTTGGTCATTTAGTGGCTTAGTCACTTGACTGGAATTTCTTCACTACGTAAATCCTTCCTATACGGAGGTGTAACAATATCTACCTCATCTTGGAGAGGCTTTATGAGTCAGAAGTGCTGTGAATTCTGAGTTCTTGTTGGTCTGGGGAGACTGAGTCACAGACCTGTTTCCCCAGGCTGGCTTTGAATGTGGAGGAATGGATTCAGGCCTCGGAATACGGTAGTATCGATGGGGCAATGAGCTGTCCCCACGGTCCCTTTGCTGGGCTTTGTAGTTAAAGGTGACTGTGACTTCTGTTAACTTTTCTCAGCATCACAGATTTCTCTGAGCAGAACTGTAGCCATAATAACTTAGCAGGCTCCACTGGATCAATAACCCTGAAATCTAAGGGCCATTCAGTTGCTAAAGGCTTTTTATTTAGTCTTTGTGTTTGGTATTAATGTTATCCCCCATGGCATCTAAATGGCAGAGCTATTTATGGATTGGAAGTCAATCTGACAGTGCAGCTCCTGGCCATCCATCATGGGCAGGAGAGAAAAATCCAGGTGAGCAAAACTCCTAGGGTAAGCAGGACAGATGGGGATATTTAATGCTTGCTGATGCCATGAATTCTACCTAATTTCTTTGTAAGCAGAGGGCAGTAAAGAGCGAGCACCATTCTTTGAAAATGACAGAGCTCCTGCACTCAACTTTGGATTCGAGTTATAACTTCCACAGAATCTGAGTCACTGTAAAGGCCACACTGTGAGGTGCCCTGGTGCTTCTCAACCTTTTTTTGAGTATGTGGATTCTTTTCATTGGGAACAACAACAACAACAACAACGCTCAACACGGGAGTGGCTGTGCTCTGAGTGCTCGGTGATGGGGAGACCCTGTGTGCAGCACCAGTTTTCTGAGTTTGCAGTTAACTCATGCAACCAGCACACTTGAAAAAGGGGGCACATGTGATGGAGACATACTTTTTCTTCAGCTTATGGACTCAGTATATCCATGGCTGTTGATGACAGCAACTCATACCCAGCACTTTTTGAATCCTTACTCTGTCCCAGACACCATTCCATACATGGTAAAGACGTTATCTCCTTTATGTCTCAAGACAACTCTGGGAGACAGCGAACAACCCCTATGCCTCTCTTACAGATGAAGAAACAGGATCACAGAGGTTGAGTAATTTGCTCGAGGTCACTGAGCTGGTGAGGGATGGGACAAGCACTGGTCCCTGGGGTGTCTAACAGTATCATCCACGTCGTCAGCTGTGGTCTTCGAGATGCTCCTAATACAGACTCTTCAAGGAGTTCATGTAGAGGTGGGGGTGGGGAAGAGCCTGGATGCTCAGCTTAGCATCTTTGGAAGTCGGCCTCCCGGGTGGGTGCAGGTACCAGCTGCTCTTGACTGCACATCCCACTTTATTCTCTTCTTCCCCAGTGTTTTCCATCAGCTTTTACAAGTGCAGGTTCAGGGTGGACATGGATGAGCGGTTATAGTTAGGTGGCCGGGCATGATGTCATAGTCAGGTGGCGGGGTGTGGAGGGTTGAAGGAGTATCAGCGATTGGGATGGAATGTTGTCTCTGAATCTTATTTTCCACCATCCTGCTCCTACAAGGTTCCTGACAGAGGAAGCATATTCAAAGGAATGGTAGTCCGTTGGGAACCATTGGGAAAACATACTATTTTATTAGTGGCTTAGCAAAGCTCCTGAGAAAATGTGGTTTGGAAAATGTGAGTTAGGGCAAGAGGCTCAAGTTTGGCTTCCTCCCTCCGATTTTCCTTGAATCTAGAATATAAAACGTTCTGTACAGAATTCTGAGTCTGGGCTTTGTTAACACCCATCTCATGAGGCAAGAATGGCCGGGTTGCCTTTGTGTTTGGGCATGTACTGTATTTGTCTTGCTTTGTTTCTGGCAAGGGCACTGCCATCTCTTTGGGGAAACTGCCTCGCTTCCACTTCTGGTGGAGGCCGCCCATTCCCGTGCCTGTGCCCCCCATCATGGAGGCATGGGTGGAGCCCAGGAATATGAATGTGGCTCAAGCAACGCTGATCTGTGCACTGGGAGAGGGATGTCTTCCTCCTCCTCGAATGTCAACAGTGGAAGGTGTGTAAAACGGAGCTGTCTCCATTCCCTGGGAGAAGAACACAGGCAGTAGGAAGGAACTTGGAGCCAACACATGGAGTGGAGCAGCACTGAGGGGTGGAAGGATGGGAGAGAGAGAGAACTAGCAACCTGGCGAGTGAGAGATAAGATCTAGTAACCATGCCCTTCCCTCTGCACAGCCTGTGAACACTCGTCTCTTCTTCTTCTTCTTTTTTTCTATTTTATTTTATTTTATTTTGCCATACCTGGGCCAGGGATCGAACCTGCAGTGCAGTGGCAACTCAGCCCACTGCAGTGACAATGCCAGATCCTTAACCTGCTGCGCCACAAGAGAACTCTTGAACGCTCTTCTTTTCTTGGAGTCTTTGATCCCACGCGGTACTCACCTTAGCCTTCTTCTCAGAGGGTCCCAACCCCGCTGCCCCTCCTTTCCCCTCCTCTGCGGGCCGACTGCTTAGATGAAAGAGCACCTGCTTGTTTCTGAAACAGAGGAATGAAAGGAAGGATTTCTTTGCAAACTTTTTTTTTTTCTTGCCATCAGAGCAAACACTGGGCTTGAGGCGCTGTGGGCTCTGGAGTGTTCTGTCCTTGTCACCCAGGTGGGACCACCTCACCCTCACCTTGCCCAGGACCCTTCTGAGCTGCCCTGGAAGAGTTACTAATGAGCCCCCGCATTGTCTGAAATCCACTTTACTGCAGTCAACGCAGAGCCGGGTCCCAGGCCTTTGATGACCATTGCTCTGAAAAGCACCTTCTGGTTTAAGCATTCGAACTGGGAGCTGAGTGGTTTGGTCTCTTTGGCCTTTGACTTCTTCCTGGGAACGAGAACAAGCCACATTTCCCAGGAAAGATCTTGTGTCTCTGCCAAAGTTGCAGAAGAATAAAGGGGTTTTTGGCTGAGGCGATCAAACATGTGTTAAGAGGGTCCACGATGGTGGTGACTTTCTATGGAAAGAACATCTCTGTGGGAGTTGGGATACCTGAGTTCTTGTCACAGACCCCTCTTTCCCTCCGAGTGACCTTGACCAACCATTTTTTTAACCTCTGTGAGCCTCAGCTTCCTCTTTAGTAGATTGGGACAGTAATTCCCATCTCACCAGGGGTATCGTTGTGACCATTAAGTGAGATAATGCATGTTGTGCCATAGTTTTTGCAGGGATACTATGAAGATGACATGAGTTAAGTGACATGAAAGCCATTTGGTAATTGGGAAGGTTGGGGCGGGGAGAACTGACTGAGATGAGAGAGGCTAGTGAGTCTGGTTGAGCAGAACCCAGAAACCTGGCCATCTAAGGATAGGAGCTCCCCCAATTCTTAGCTGGAGGTTGGCTGTGCCGAACCTGCTGAACTTGGGTGATTGGATTTGGGCAGAGAAGTGCAGACTCAGGGGTGGCACTCCCCCTTGTCACAGCCTTTCTCTCTCCCATGTCCCAGGCAAGGAATAGCGACAGCCTCAGTGCCTCCTTGCTCATCGCTCACAGTCAAGCGGTGTTTTATGACAAAGGCGGATGAGCACGTCTAAATATTTAACTGGCAGATCAATCTGCAGTAAATTAAAAAAAAAAAAAAGATGAGACATTCCAGTGACGTCTTTGGGACTGACAGCACGCCATGGGGAGGGGGCCGGGCTCTGTCTGGGGTATTTTCTTCTGATGCAACTCAGAAGGGGAGAGAGCACTAAGTCAGACAAACGCTGACCTAGAAGTCCTGCCTCTGGCTGATAACTAGAGCCAGTGTGCTTGCAGCAACGAGAATGGGCAGACAGGAGATTAACTTCAGCTCCAGAGCCTGAGCCAGCCCCGTCACATGCAGAGCTGTTTGCGCACTGATGAGTGTGACGTCAGATGGGGAGGAGGAGAACATGCAAAGTGTGGATCCAGATGAGCACCTGTAGTTCTCATGCTCAATGCAAGGCAGTGCTAGGCTTGCTGGCAAGATGGTGGCAATCTCTGCCCCGCCGATCTGACTGCGTCACCCTAAGACAGGATATGGTAGGTGTTACTGTGAGAGAGGCAGGTGGCATCACCAGGCTGGATCAGGCAGTGGTGTGACGAAGAAGTGGGGCTGGGGAGATGTGTTCTCTAGAGATGCTGTACTGGGTGGTACAGCGTGGAGGAGCCGGCTTGTCATCAAGTCAGCTTGTCCTAAAGCGAGGGCAGCAAGAGGAATAATAGATAATACTTAGCGACGTCCACTGTGTGCCAGAAAATCAACAGGCGTCTTTATGCCTTAAGGTAACTCTGAAATAAACAGAATATGGAAGTGGATGGTATACATACACGTACAAAAACACAAACACACACAGACACACATATACATGTGCACACATAAACGCATGCACACACATATATATACACAAATACACAAGTTTATATAAACACAAGGTATATATGTATATATTTTACATTTATATGGTATATATAATATGGCAGTCATTTATTGTCTCTTTAGTTTCCTCACCTTTAATTTGGAAATGCTTACATCTACTCATTTACATACTTACATTTTTTCACTCTTTAAACCTTCATTCCTTTCTAGTGACACACACTGTACCTGATACTCACTGATTGGGAGGCTCCAGCAGGGAGAGCTGCTCAGAACAGCCCCTTAACCTGGGAAGAGCTAGGAATCCCCAAGCCAGCCTCATTAGGCAGCCACCACCCGCTGCTGGTTGGGTGACACGTGTTCCTGCCGTGATGCTCGGCATCCTGGGGTTAAAGTCTGAGAGCATCAGCCACATGCAGATGTACACAGATGCATTTACATGTCTGTACTCCCCTCCGTCTTCCGGGTCTCAAACAGTGCCTGGCATGGAGCAGACACTCCATGGAAGACTTCATTGCTCTTTGCTGAACGAATGAATTTGGAGAAGTAGATGTTGCTGTCTTACGGGTGACAGAGGGGAGATCAGCTCCAATGAGTCCCACAGAGTCATGGAGTTGGTGAGTGGCAGAGTGAACCTGCTGCATCTCACCCCCAGGATGTGCTCTTGGCCACTCGGCTTGAATCGAAAGAGCAGAGGGTTCTGTCTTGAGCTGGTCTAATACTCTTAGCATGGCAGCCACTGTTTCCTGTAATTCTTTTCTTGTTTGAAATTCTGGAGATGCTCTCAGAGTTTTGGGGATTTCCTTCATGTCATTTCCTCCCTCCTTCTAAGCGAATGAACGTGAGAAGAGCATCAGGTCCCGTGGCCCCATGGCATGTGCACGTGTGCGTGTGCTCTTGGGTGTGTGTGCTTCTGCGCTCACACTTGAGAGGTTGAGAGCACTGGTCTTGTTTGCTCCCAAACATGTCAGCCCCACAATTTCATAATTAGGGAGGATGCTAATGTTCCATGATTGGAAAATGTCACCCTGCGTGACTAATTTGCCAGCAGGGCCTAATTGAAGTTCTGCGTCATCTGCGGCTCCCATAACGTCTTTCTTCCGAGGTGTGGAGGCAGAGGCAGCGGCCATGGCAGTGAGCCAGGGCCAGGCCAGCGGACGGCGATTTATTGCCCCTTGTTTCTCAGTGGTTCTGAAGGGTCAGATGGGACCTCAGCTGGGGTGGGAATGGCGTTGCACCATAAAGGAAAAATCTAGGGCTGGATTAACCCATGTGGCAGGTGGCACTCAATAAATAGCGGGGCTTTCTCCAGGGAAAATTTTTTTGGTTTTGTTCTTTTGTGTTTTTTAAAAAATACTTTTTATTATAGTTGATTTACAATGTTCTATCAATTTCCACTGTACAGTAAAGGGTCCCGGTTATACATATACATATATATATATATATATATACACACACACACATTCTGTTTTTCATATTATCTTCTATCATGTTCTGTCACAAGTAATTACGTTCTGTTTTTCTTGAGTCAGGGGCATCTTTTTTGTGGGGCGAACATCAGAGTGTAGCAGGGCCCAAAGCAGCCTAAGGCAGAGGGCACATCCTGAGGAGTTTGTACCAGAAGGGTCTTTTGCCTTGGGAATGGGCGTCATGAGGTCCTAGGGACCCAGGGCTGACCTGACAGCATCTCTGCCTCAAGGGCATTCTCCAGCAGGAAACGGCAGCAAGGGCAAATTAGTAATGGTAACGTCGGGGGATGACTGCTTCGTGCAGCGGGGCAGAGAAGTGCCTGCCACCTGGTCCCGCGCTGTCTGTTGTTAATCTAAAGCTCTTGCACTGATATTCTGATATTTCATATGCCTCTCACCCCTCCTCTTCCACGTGAGGACAGAAGTCAGACTGTAGCTCGGAAGAGGGCCCTCGCCAGAGCCCAACTATGCTGGCACCCTGATCTTGGACTTCCAGCCTCTGGAACTCTGAGAAATACATGTCTGTGGTGCAGAAGTCACCCAGTCAGTGGCATTTCGTGATCGCCACCTGAGCTAAGACAGTGAGGAGGAGTCAAGGGACTTGATTTTATTTAACGTGGAGAAACATTCAGGGTGAGACAGGTACCTTCCCCCATGCAAGGAGCCTGGGTCCAGAAAATGACAGTCCCGGGGCAGAACTGAGGGGGTGCTGGCGGAAACTCAGTGTAGAAGGAATTATTTTCCTGCACTTAGAATCATTTGACAGTGGGCTAGGTTTTCCTCATGTAAATAAGGTTGCTTCTGGTTTCTATTTTCCCCACATCATGCGGAAACCGCTGGCTGATGTTTCAGTGAATGAGGAGGGCGTGTTTGAGGTGGGTCTGCCTTAACATAGATGCCATGCGATGTGCTCACAGCTCACTTTGGGGGATCTGAGGGCATCTCAGAGACCTTGTACTGCACCCCACCCCCAAACTGAGGAACAAAGACACACAGGGGACCGATTGGGAGGGATGGGCCAAGTGGGAACTCAGACTTTAGGACCAGAACATTTTTTTTGTGCGGTTTTACGGATGAGAAGAAAATGAAGACACTACGTTTGTTTAATCTTTTAACTTAAGACATGAGGCAACAGCAACCCGGTTTGATTCTGAACTTGCTCTGAAGCCAGACACAGAAGATGCCTTTTGTTCATTCTTGGCTCTGCTTCCCTCTTCCAGCCTTTAGTGCTTGACCCCCTCCCTTCCCACCCAGAAGAGCCCAAACTCACACATGGGGAAACTAAAATTTAAAAAAATCCTCCTGGAAAACCCACCATTACGTCCGGCACGCCCTCTCCTAGTCCCCAGCGCTCTCCCCAGAGTTAATTCAGGAAGGGAAGCTATAATCGGATTTCAGAGGTACGGTGTGGTGATTTTGTTTCTTCCAATTCTCTTCTGCCTAAGCCAGTGCAGCTGTCACTCTCTCCCTCCCTCCCCGTCTCTCTGTCTCTCGGTTGGTCTCTCTGTCTCTCCGTCAGCTCCTGTATCGCCTTCCGGCCAGTCCCCGTCTTTGATTTCCCTACCTCCTCCTCTTGAATTTTAGTTCGAAGCCCCCCTCCCTTGCAAATCCTCTGACGACCCAGACCAACCTGGGTTTCCCCTCTGATTCCCTTCTCCTTTCTTCATTGTCAGGGAGGCAGATTAGCATCTGACAGGAGCGCGGGATTGACTCTATTCCACCCTGACTTCAAAACCTAAGGCGGATTATTGTCCCTGATATAAATATAAAGGGCATTTTAATTTGCCAGGAGCCAAGAACAGGCAGGTCATCCAGAGTCACAAATCGAACAGGGCCCAGGCCCTGCCACCTGTTCTCTGTGGCTCTGGGGACACAGTGGTGGGCTTTGGAAGAGCCTCTCCCCCCTGGACACCTGCCCCCTGGGAGGAAATCTCCCTTCTGGGCCCTGAGGAGCCACTTGGCAGTTCTGGGAGCTGATAGAAACCTCCAAAGGACTCAGGGGCTGGGCCAGAATGCAGGTCTGGGTTGTGTGGATGTTCAGAAGGGGTCTCAGCCAGCATGAGACCCCCTGCTTGCAGCTCCCACCCCTCCTCACTGGCTCTGCTCCAGCCAAGGCCAGCTCCAGTGGTGGGGTCCTCGGGGCACATAGGGCTGGGAGGGAAGGCAGCCCTCAGCCTCTGGACGCCCAGCTCCCAGCCTGCACATCCAGGCCTCAGGCGGCCACTGGCTCACAGAGGCGTCCACACGGAGGCCTGCTGGGCCTCCACTCCACCATCCCAGAGAATCGGCTGCCCCTCAGAGTCAGGGTGTCCTGTCCTGGAAAGACAGGGATGCCCTTTTTTCCCTCTTGATGAAGCTTCGGGTTCAGAAGTCCTTTGATTTGGGGCAGTGGCAGCCCGGCCCCTTTTTGAAAGCCCTGCAGCTACCTCTTAGTCTGGCCTCTTTTATTTAGGTATTTATTTTTTGTCTTTTGTCTTTTAAGGCCTGCACCTGGGGCATATGAAGGTTCCTAGGCTAGGGGTTGAATCATAGCTGTAGCTGCCGGCCTATGCCAGAGCTACAGCAACGCAGGATCTGAGCTGCGTCTGAGACATACACCACAGCTCACACCAATGATGGATCCTTAACCCACTGAGCGAGGCCGGAGGTCGAACCTGCCTCCTCATGGATACTAGTCGGGTTCATTAACCACTGAGCTGCAACAGGAAGTCCTGGCCTCTTTTATTTCAGTCTTCCAGAAGCATCTTAAAGGCAGGGGGGTACTGCTTAGAGCTCAAAAATCCCAGGTTCAACCTCTTGCCCAGGAGAGAGGTTCTTTGGTACTTTTTCTCTAGATGATGAGGAGGCAGAGCTTGATGGAGGGAGCAGAGCCTTGGGGAGCGGGCTGCAGATCCGCTGTACAGTCTCTGGTCTGCTCCATGGTTTCTGTGTGTGAGCATGAGAAGGTGTATTAGTTCCTGCAGCTGCTGTAACAAGTTACTGTACAACGGCCAACTTGAAACTACAGAAATGCATTCTTCCCTAATTCTGGAGGTGAGACATCCAAAGTCAAGGTGTTGGCAGGGCTGGTTCCTGCTGGAGACCTGAGGACAGGTTCGTCTCCCATCTCTATCCCTGCTTCTGACGCTTGCTGGCACCTTGGCTTGCTTGGTTTCCTTGCTTGCAGCTGCTTTGCTCCAGCCCTGCCTCTGCTGTCCCTTAACCTTCTTCTTGTGTGTTTGTGTCCCTGTGTCTTCTTAGAAGGACACCAGTCATCAGATTAGGGCCCACCCTCCTTCAGTATGGCCTCATTGTAACATGGTTACACTGTCTGAAACCCTATTTCCAAGGAAGATCACATCCACAAGATTGGGAAGAGGGGTGGTTAGGATGTGGACAGATGATTTTGGGGGATACGGTTCACCCCACAACAGAAAGCTGCTCAACTTACCTCATGGTACTGGACCTCAGGAGAAGGAATTTGATTTAGTGGAGAGGGATGAGAAGTTGGAGACGGGAGATTGGCCCTCACCCCTAAGGACAGAAATCACTCTATCCTGACAAAGTCCCTTCACCTTCACCTCGGTTTCCTTGTTTCAGAATGATTTCTGGGAGTTCCCATAGTGGCTGGAGTTCCCCTCCTGGCTCAGTGGTTAACAAACCCAACTAGCATCCATGAGGATGCGGGTTCGATCCCAGGCCTTGCTCAGTGGGTTAACTATCTGGTGTTGCTGTGAGCTGTGGTGTAGGTCGCAGACGTGGCTTGGATCTGGCATTGCTGTGCCTGAGGTCTGGGGTTGCTGTGGCTGTGGTGTAGGCTGGCAGCTACAGCACTGATTCGATCCCTAGCCTGGGAACCTCCATATGCCATGGGCGTGGCCCTAAAAAGACAAAAGACAAAAAAAAAAAAAAAAAAAAAAAGATTTCTGGAGTTCCCAGTGTCTTAGGTCACTTTGGAGGCACGGCTTCAATCCCTGGCCTGGCACAGTGGTTTAAGGATCTGGCGTTGCCACAGCTGAGGCTCGGATTCAATCCCTGGCCCAGGAATTTCTGTATACTGTGGGTGCAGGCATAAAAAAAAATTTCTGAGGCACCTTCTAGTCCTAACATTCTATGATTTTATTTTATTTTATTTTTTAAAATTATAGTTGATTTACAGGGTTTTGTCAATTTCTACTGTACAGCAAAGTGACCCATATTCACATATATATATATGTGAATGTGTGTGTGTGTATATATATATATACACACATTCTTTTTCTCATATTGTTTTCCATCATATTCTATCACAAGTGATTGGATATAGTTCCCTGTGCTATACTGCACGGCCTCATTGCTTATCCATTCTAAATGTAGTAGTTTGCATCTCCTAACCCCAAACTCCCAATCCATCCCACTCCCTTCCCCTTGGAGTTCCCACTGTGGTGCTGTGGGTTCAGAATCTGAATGTAGCAAGGCTCAGGTCACTGAGGAGGTGCAGGTTTGATCCCCAGCCTGGCACAGCGGGCTAAAGGATCCAGCTTAGATTCAATCCCTGGCTCAGGAACTTCCATATGCTACGGGTGTGGCCATTAAAAAAAAAGAAAGACATTCTATGGTTTTAAACGTATTTTTGACGGGGCCATTCTCCTGCTTCAAAGAGAAAGACAGAGAATGAATAATGAGCAGACCAAGAGAACACAGAAATTGAAGGAAAAAAATGGAAAAGAAAATAAACAGGGGTGAAGCATCATAAGCAGGAGAAAAAAAGGAGGCAGCAGGACAAGGAGAACAACGGAAGTGAGAAAAACCACCGAAATAAAGCCAAAGAAGGGAATTTGAGGCAGTGGGTCACAGATCAGAAAACAGAGGCGGCCTAATTTGCCTGTGTGTGTGTGTGTGTGTCTGTGTGTGCTTTTAACCTTGTTTGCTCATAATCTGACCGCACAAGAAAAATACAGCTGTGTAATAAGCAGCAGAGCATTTCTGCTGGTTGCATACAAACTCCTGCTTTATAGCCATTATCTCCCTGAAGCTATTAATTTAGAGCATATTGTGCGAGGGACTGCTGAGGCACGGCCCCAGGAAGGGGCCGTGTGTGTGTGTGTGTGTGTGTGTGTGTGTGTGTGTGTGTAAGGAGAAGGCCTTCTTTCCCTCCTCCTCCCTTAAATAAAGCAGTTTGCTGGCAGAAGTGAGGTCAGGGAGAGAACTATTTTTCAGGGTCGGTAGCATCAGCTTGTGGGCAGGTGCCTCCCGCAGGCTCCTCCTGGAAAAACTGCAGCGGCACCAGCCTTCCCCTCATCAGAGTCACGGGTGCTCTGTCCACCTCTTTGCCTGGTGGCCTGAGTGCACCCCCGGAGCCCTGCACCCCAAAGAAGCTGCAGTTGGAGCCACTTCAGTATCCCTGGACCCCTCTGGGGCTTTCTCAGGGGCAGGAATCCTTGAGCTGAGACCCTCCCAATAAATCCCCTCATTGGTAAAAAGTTGCAGCCCTGCCTCCTTGAACTAGTAGTGCTCTCAGCTTCCTGGGCCCCCAGCTTAGGTCCTTTCAATTCATGTTCACCCCCCACCCTCCAACAGTGTGGGTGCTGCTCTTAAGAGCTGCTGTGGGACTTCCTGTTGTGGCTCAGCAGAAACAAATCTGACTAGCATCTATGAAGATGCAGGTTCCATCCCTCACCTTGTTCCGTAGGTTAAGGATCCGGCGTTGCCATGAGCTGTGGTGTAGGTCGTAGACATGGCTCGGATCCCACGTTGCTATGACTGTGGTGTAGGCCAGGGGCTACAGATCTGATTTGACCCCTAGCCTGGGAACCTCCATATGCCACCGCAGGTGTGGTCCTAAAAAGATTAAAAAAAAAAAAAAAAAAAACTGCTGTGCGATATTGGTGCAGCAAGTAGGGCTGCCAAACTTAGCAAAAATATGTACACATATATAGACAGACATAAATCTAGCATGCCCAATAAATTAGAATTTGAGAGAAATTTTTTTTTTTAGTGTAGTATGTCCCAAATACTTCATGAGACACATTTGCTAAAATAAATATATGTTGTTTATTGGAAATTCAGATTTAACCGGGCATCTCGTATTTTATCTGGCAGTGCTTGTGGCAGGAGGCAAGCCACAAAAAAGCCCTCTTATGTGCCCCATCGTCATTCTCCCTGGGTCTCAGGCAGCCAAGTCACTGCGCCGTTGGCAGCCTCCCCTTCCCCACTCCCCCTGCCAGTCTCATGTGATATATCAGTCCCTTTTGGACAGAAGGGGCCAGGTAAATGCCACGAATGAGCAAAGAGCCTCGCCCATCACCCAGATTAGCCCTCAGGCAGTATCTCCTTTCTGCTGGGATGCAGCGCTGGTGCTCAGAGGTCTGTTTTTTCCCCCACATGCATCTCTTCATGGGTATTTATCTTTTGCCACTAAAACACCAGACGGGGGGAACAGTGATCCATCAAATTGGCAAACATTCCAGCAATCACACTCCTAGGAATCTGCCCCAAGGAAATAATGAGAGATGTGCACAGAGATTTATGCACAAGGACGTGCATCACAGAGCTATTTATCAGAGTGAAATATTGGAGACTCTCTAAGTATTCAACAATGGGCGTGTGGTAAATTATGGGACATTCTTCGAGTGGAATATTATGTGACAACTAAAAATCGTGTTTTCAGAAAAATGTTTTATGGCACAGCAGGATGAATAATACAGGGAAGAAAAAAGATGCATGGTGGTGTGATCCTGAGACACCCAGGGAAAAGTCTAGAAGAAAATCCACCAACGCGTTGGGCGTTTTGCAGAGTGTGGGGCCTGCTGCGGATGATTCATTTGAGATTTTTCTTCTTTTCTGGTGGTCAGGGCTCAGCAGTTGAATATTAGCAGGAAAGTGCAGCTTGGTTCCTTTTCATCTGTGCACCCTCCCTTGGTTGTTCTTCGAGCTGGGGTAGGGTTGGAGGAAGAAGGGGGTGAGATTCTTGCCTCTGTTCGTAAAATCTCGCCTTTCATAGGTGATGGCAGCTTTATTCCTGCACCCCAGTGCAACCTTCTCCAACCTGCAAGGTAACCGCTGGCTAACACCCAAATCCCGTCAAAATAAGCTCCTTTGATGGCTTCTCATTTCAGCAGTGGCTCCAGATCTGCAGAGGACGCCCAGGAGAACTGGCGCTCGGTAACCCACAGTGCTCCAGGCACGGTTGGGACATACAGTGGACATATGTGTCATTTTTTTCCCATACAGATAAATGCTGTGGCCATCCATGCAACACAAAACAAATTCATTTAAAAAGACTTGTGTGGGAGTTTCCCGTCGTGGCGCAGTGGTTAACGAATCCGACTAGGAACCATGAGGTTGCGGGTTCGGTCCCTGCCCTTGCTCAGTGGGTTAACGATCCGGCGTTGCCGTGAGCTGTGGTGTAGGTTGCAGACGCGGCTCGGATCCCGCGTTGCTGTGGCTCTGGCGTAGGCCGGTGGCTACAGCTCCGATTCAACCCCTAGCCTGGGAACCTCCATATGCCGCGGGAGCAGCCCAAGAAATAGCAACAACAACAAAAAGACAAAAGACAAAAAAATAAATAAATAAATAAAATAAATAAATAAATAAAAAATAAAAAGACTTGTGTGGCGTTCCCTTTGTGGCTTTGCGAATTAAGAACTGGACATAGCATCCATGAAGATGCGGGTTCGATACCTGGCCTCTCTCAGTAGGTTAAGGATCTAGCATTGCAGCAGGCTGTGGCATAGGTCACAGAGTGGCTCAGATTCGAGTTGCTGTGGCTGTGGTGTAAACTGGCAGCTGCAGCTCTGATTTGACCTCTAGCCTGGGAACTTCCATATACTGCAGGTGCAGCCATAAAAAGAAAAAAAAAAAAGCCTTGTGTATGTCACATAGTTGCACGTTTCTGTTTCTTAGTTTTCTCATCAAGCAGCTTAAAAAATATGCCTATCAAATGACGGCCAGTGAAACACAAAAATTATTTGTTTTTTAAATTTTAATTGCTGATCTTTCATGGTTCTGAAGTAAAAATATGGACTTCTAATTTTTTGGACTTTGAAGTTTTATTGATTCTTTGTGAATGCATATTTGATCTTCATACAGCTTGCTTATAAAGAGCCTTTAAAAGAGGGAGTGATGGTTTCCACTTGAATAGTTTGCGAACGACTGGCATATATAGACCAGAATTACACTTCTCAGCATGACTCGACCCTGACCAGAAATTCTAGCCTCATCCCCTGGACGTGCCCCGTGACTGGACTCTTTTTTTTTTTTTTTTGTCTTTTTGTCTTTTTTGTTGTTGTTGCTATTTCTTGGGCTGCTCCCGTGGCATATGGAGGTTCCCAGGCTAGGGGTTGAATCGGAGCTGTAGCCACCGGCCTACGCCAGAGCCACAGCAACGCGGGATCCGAGCCGCGTCTGCAACCTACACCACAGCTCACGGCAACGCCGGATCGTTAACCCACTGAGCAAGAGCAGGGATCGAACCCACAACCTCATGGTTCCTAGTCGGATTCGTTAACCACTGCGCCACGACGGGAACTCCTGGACTCTTTCTTGAACATGCATTTGCCTTCAAACTGTTGAAGGTCTTTTTCCACATCTCCCTTCTCTCCCCTGTTTTACGTAATCTTTACCTCAACTTTACTTTAAGGCCAGATTTAAATATCCCATCCCCTCTGGAGACTTCCTTGTGTCTGCATTAGAGGTGGCTTCTTGCTTTGTGCCTCCCCATTGTCTTGTTCACATCTTATGGAGGCCCTTGCAATAATTTGTTGTTTCTTCTATGTCTCCGATGAATCTATGTGCAGTTTGGCAGGAAGGTACATGTTTTATCTTTTAAAAAGTTATCCCAGGAGTTATTGTGGCACAGCGGAAGTGAATCTGACTAGTATCTATGAGAACACAGGTTTGATTCCTGGTCTTGCTCAGTGGGTTAAGGATCTGGCATTGCTGTGAGCTGTGATATAGGTCCCAGACGTGGCCTGGATCCCGCGTTGCTGTGGCTGTGTTGTAGGCTGGTGGCTATAGCTCTGATTCGACCCCTAGCCTGGGAACCTCCATATGCCATGGGCGTGGCCCTAATAAGGCAAAAAAAAAAAAAAAAAGTTATCCCAGCTTTTTGTACATGCCTCCAGGGAGATATGTTTGTTGATGGAGACACTCACCCTAGCCCAGATGGGAGTCCCAGCTCAAGCATTCTCAAACATTCACTCACCGTCTTTTTATTGAGCACCTGCTGTGGGTCAGATATTATTATAGGCACTGAGGATATGGTGGGAATAAGATACGTGTCTACTCTCGGGGGGGACTCTCATTCTAGTGGGGGAAATGGATGATCGATGGATGGATAATAGCAAATAAAAAAAACAAAACAGGGTAAAGTCACTCATTCAGTCATCAACAAATACTGATGAGTACCTGTGACATGCTAGATGTCCTCATTGCCGGGTATATGGAAGGGAAGAAAACCAAAGATCCTGTTTTCAAGGTGTTCAAATAGGAAAGGACCTGGCGGGCGGGATGCTGTATTGGATGGGATGGTGGAGGCAGGCAGCCGTAAAAGAAGCTGCCTGGGACCTGTGTAATGAAGAGAACGATACTTGAAACAACAATTATTTTATAAATAATGAAAAGAGGTACTGGCCATGAGTAGGATCAGGAAGAGAATTGCTCCAGGCAGAGGGAAAAATAAGCGCCAAGGCCCTGAGGCAGCAATGAGTTTGGCATGAAGAACACAGAGCAGGACAGTGTATCTGCAGTGGGGGTTGTAGCATGGAGAGAGGTGAGTGTGGGGTGCTCCCATGGGGCCCTGCTGGAGGGACTAAGGCATTTGGATTTTATTTTATTATTTTAAAATCTGTTGGTTTTGGATTTTTCATCGTGGCTCAGCAGTTAATGAACCTGACTAGCATCCATGAGGACATGGGTTCGATCTCTCGCCTCGCTCAGTGGGTTAAGGATCTGGCGTTGCTGTGAGCTGTGGTATAGGTCGTAGACGTGGCATGGTTCCCATGTTGCTGTGGCTGTGGTGTAGGCTGGCAGCTACAGCTCAGATTCAACCCCTAGCCTGGAAACCTCCATATGCTGCGGGTGCTGCCCTAAAGAGACAAAAAGACAAAATAAATAAATAAAAGCTGTTGGTTTAGCATAAATAAATATGCATAAGTTCTTGGACCTCCCTCCTGAAGATTTGATTCAGTGGGTCTGGTGTAAAGCCTTCAAATCCGCAGAACACTCCCCAGGTGGTCCTGGAGCAGGAAGTCTATGAACAGTTCCTGGTGGTAGATACAAGAGTGACCACTGAGGCTTTAGCCAAATGTCTGCAACTTTGGCGGTGGGGGGCGGGGGGGAGAGAAAGACACGGGACCAGCATGTTCAGAGGCTTCGGGTCGATGCGCAGCTGAAATGCAGGCAAGGAGAACGCGGCTCGCCGCAGCTCCCCCGCTCTGCTGGTCATCAAGGCTCCCTTTATGCTTGAATTCTCCTGGGTCTGTAGGTCTGCAGCTTCCTTCTGGGCCCCACACCTGGGATGAGCAAGCCAAGGACCAAGCGGGGTTAGGGAGCAAAGTTCTGAGGTTCATTCCATGTACCTTCTCTGAGTTCTGCTTTTCTAAAATGGTTCGAAAAGAAAATAAAGGAATTGGATGAGATTCATCCTAAGGGCTCCCCTCTAGAAACAAAGTAAAATAACATTTTGGATTCTATTCTTTCATTACATCTTTCATGCTAACCTCTCATGGATTAGGATGGCCAGGCTCATTATCTACAAAGATAGTAACGGTAGATTTGTCTAGGGAGTTCCCTGGTGGCCTAGCAGGTTAAGGATTTGGCATTGTCACTGCTGTGGCTCAGCTTGCTGCTGTGGCGTGGATTTGATCCCTGGCCCAGGAACTTCCATATGTTGTGGGTGTGGCCAAAAAAAAATATGGTAGATTTGTCTAGAACCCAGTGTCCCCTGACTTATGTCTCCAGGTTTATCCAAGACATCCAGAATCAGCCCCTTCCAGCATGTTCATTATATATCAGAAGTCCTAATTCCTGAAATCTTTTTTTTTTGTCCTTTTAGGGCCCCATCCTTGGCATATGGAGGTTCCCAGCTTAGGGGTTCAATCAGAGCTGTAGCCACCAGCCTACACCACAACCACAGCAACAGGGGAACCATGCCACGTCTGTGACCTACCCCACAGCTCATGGCAACACTGGATCCTTAACCCACTGAGCAAAGCTAGGGATTGAACCTGCATCCTCATGGATGCTAGTCAGATTCTTTTCCACTGAGCCACGACGGGAACTCCCTAATTTCTGAAATCTTGTGGCTAAACTCCAAAGTGTTCCTTGCTCTGCCCCTCTGGGGACCGCCAGGACTGTGCCCAGGCAGGTGCAGAGCTGCCTTTCTGTGTGAGGAAAAGGAGGCAGGGCTGAGCTCTGGGCTGAGGGTTGGAGACCCAAGCTCCAGGAACTCTGCCACTTCTCAGCTGGGTGATTTGAGGCAAGTCCTGTCCCTCTCTGGTCATGGGTTTGCGCCGCTGTAAAGTGAACTGGTGAGATGAAATGTCATTTCTGACTTCCCATGATTATTTAATCATTTTCTTTAAAAAGCTGGGGAAATTGAGGCTCAGTGTCAGGCAAAGGCTTCTCACCATCTCCAAGCAAATTGCCTTTTGAATAGAGAACAATTACTCTCTGGTTCCCTGTTCAGCACGCTGGCCACCGCCAGACCACACTCTGTCTCCAGCAACCTTTTGTTCAAAGCAGCCTGTGGAGAGGCTGGAACAAGCCCGCTAGCCTCTGGATCCCAATTCTCATTTTCCACTCGGTGTCTTTTAGGTGGAAGCTTTTATTACCTCTTTTTCTCTGGGATTCCTTTCTTTCCTATTCTGATGCTACCACAAATACAATTAGAGAGGACAAATGCTAATTTCATGGAGAACTGGAGCCTAAATTTTTAAAAAAGGAGAGAGGGGCCTTAGAGGAAAGATGTACTTTATTTTCATGGCATCAGTGAGGCAGAGAGAGGAAGAGGGGATGCTGTGATTCAGGAAGCTGTGCTCTCTGCTCTTGGCGTGAAAGAGAAGGAGACTCAAGTGTCCCTGTCTGAAGTGACATTACATTTGTATGGGAGGCAGGAGCCATTGACTGGAAAACGTGGGGACATGCCAGGGAGTAGCTCACAGTCTCAGAGGGGTTTTAACACAGGCGCTGATTGTGGCCATGGACACCTGGAGAGCGTTGCCATAGCGCCATCACTCTATTGGGAGTCATGCTATTTGGACAAGGCTGCGGGTGGAGGCCTTGCATCCGTCCAGTGGAGGGCGCCAGCAGCCTCCATCCACAGAGTCGCCTTCCTCTGAGCACTGCCTGCTTTCCTAGGAGGGTTGACAGGCAGGGTTGTGCTGCCTTCGTCTTTTCAGCTGCCTGAACCTGGCTTCCATTCATTCAGGGAGAGTAAGAGCCTGGGTCTGGAGTCCCCAGCCTTGGGCTCTCGCCTCAGCTCTGCGACCCCACACATCTTGGCCTTTGTTTTCCTATCTTCAGAATCTGTAATAATTATCTCAGAGGTGCCTTTCAGCTCCAGCACCCTGCAGGTGTATGACTCATTCGTGTGGCCAAAGCCCTGAGTGGAAAGTGAGATTAACTTGAAATGTTCTTGACGCTTGAGCTTCAAGTGGGGGTGCTTTGTGGACACTTTTACTTAAGGGAATAAGGAAGTGGAGTCATCTCCCCCACAGCCTCCATCCTCTTGAATCAGAACCTTATGGGAGTTCCCATTGTGGCTCAGTGGGTTACGAACCCAACTAGAACCCATGAAGTTGCAGGTTCGATCCCTGGCCTTGCTCAGTGGGTTGGGCATCCGGCGTTGCCATGAGCTGTGGTGTAGGTCGCAGATGCAGCTCACATTGGACGTCTGACCTGGGAACTTCCATATGCTGCAGATGTGGCCCTAAAAAGAAAAAAAAAGAAAAAAATCTTATTAAGTTTTCTAACTTAGGCCATTGGGATCTTTCAGGGAAGCCTATAAAAAGGAAGCAAGATAGTGAGGCTTGCAGGACTTACAGGAGGGTGAGCTAAGTACCATGGTAAATGACCCCCAAATTTCAGGGACCTGAGCACAGTAAAACTACATTTCTTAGGAGTTGCTATTATGGCTCACTGCTAACAAACCCGACTAGGATCCATGAGGATGCGGACTCGATCCCTGCCTCGCTCAGTGGGTTAAGGATCCACGGTTGCCATGAGCTGTGGCGTAGGTTGCAGACACAACTCAGATCCTGCCAGTGGGGCCGCAGCTCTGATTTGACCCCTAACCTGGGAACTTCAATATGCTGTGGATGTAGCCTTAAAAAGACAAAAAACCAAAAAAAAAAAAAAATCCGGGTCTTATTCATATCACAGGCCAATGTGGTTTGGAGGGGATAGAATGGGCTCAGCTTCAGGAAGTCATTCAAGGACCCAAGATCCACCTGCCAACTTAGGATTCCATCCTTCCCTCATCCTCAAGGTGTTCCACTCAGCCAGTGGGGTGGGGAGAGGGCAGAGGACTGCTTACGAGTTTATAGACCAAGCTGGGGCAAGATGCACATGACGCCTGCCTTCATTTCATTAAATAGGACTGGGAAATATGGTCCCACTTAGGTGCCCAGGGGCTGAGAAATAGGATTTGGTGTTGTATCCTGGAAAAGAAGTAAGACAAGGATCTTGGTGAGGACTAGTAGCCTCTGCCTCTCTTGGGGGCTGTTGCTGAGAATGAAGGAGAAGCCTTCTGCCCTGGCTTTTTCTATAGTTTATACCCTTGTTGCACGAGGTCTTTGTTGCCGTAGGGCCATGTCCTCCCAGAGGTGTACTCTGCTCTGTTTCACACAAAAGCCCTGTGTAGGTCAGGCCGGAATGTGCTCTGAAGTCAGACATATCTTACAAATAATCTCAGCCCCATTAATTAACCATGAGGACTTGACTAAGAACCCTGTTCCCAGATTACAGACGAGGCAACTGAGGGCTATAGAAACTGACTGCCCTATTTCACAGGGTCGCATTGAGGATTAGATGGAATAAGATATTTAAGGTGATGGGGACAGAGAAGACACTTGATACATAGAGTCGGAGCTCTCTTTTCACTTCCCTTTTGGGATCATTCTAACCCTGTGAGAACCCTGAATCGGAATTTTGGTCCATGGCTCAGTTCACGCATGAACTCGGGCCACTTCCAGCCCCTAAAACATTGTAAGATCCTTTCCATCCCCATTGAAGGGGACGGTTCATGTTAGCTGTGAGCCTGGCATGGGTTCAATAAGACATAAGATCAAAGCTCAAAACCATGTAGAAGAAGGCGCAGTGATGATTCTACTAAAAATCTAGGCTATTTGAGTGACTTCAGTAGAATATTAAATTTTTTCGAGATATCTGGCAGCCATGGCAAAAAAGGGGAAGAGAATGGATGACCCAGATCTCACTCTCTGATTCAAGAAGGCATAGCTCTTTGTAAGGGAATCCTAACTGTTTAAGGGAATAATAAACGTAAAAGACATTGGTCAGGCACTTAGATGTAACCATCACTGACCCCTTGTCTCTGTGTGATTGGCTCTGCCTTTGCGGTTTTGAAAGCTTACCTGGGGAAGAATGGAAATACTTGTGCCCCAGGATTTAGTAGCAGGCTGATACCTCCCACAGATGGAGTAAATTGATGCCTCCCTGTTGGGTGAGATCTGAAGGGTCCCAGGACACAGATAAGTGGATATTACCTTCTCCAGGCTGGATTCTAAGAGCCAGGAATCAGCCTACCCAGAGTCACAGGGGCCGTGAATGTGATGAGGACAGAGCAGAGAGGTGGCTGCCAGGTTTCCTCCTGTGCCCCCTTTCCAGTAGCTTCGCTGGATGATGTACAAGGGTGCCCTTGACCTGTCCAGGCCCTGCTTTGCACCATTGTCTTCTGCCGACGATAAGTTCTCCTGAAATGATTTTGCATTTGATTTAGAAGCCACTTTGCTTAATTGTAGTGATAAAATAACATTATATGCAGATGTCTCACGATTTTAAAAAACTCAATTTGCTTTTATTTATTTACTTTTTAGGGCCACATCCATGGCACAGGGAGGTTCCCAGGCTAGGAGTCAAATCAGAGTTACAGCTGCCAGCTTACACCATAGCTGCAGCAACTCGGGATCCAAGCCATGCCGTGACCTACACCACAGCTCACAGCAACGCCGGATCCACGACCCACTGAATGAGGCCAGGGATTGAACCCACATCCTCTGCTGCTCCACAACAGGAACTCCCCAGTTTGCTTTTTTTTTTTTTTTTGGTCTTTTTACCCGTGGCACATGGAGGTTCCCAGGCTAGGGGTCTAATCAGAGCTGTAGCTGCCAGCCTACACCACAGCCACAGCAGCCCAGGATCCAAACCCTGTCTGCGACCTACACCACAGCTCATGGCCACGTTGGATCCTTAACCCACTGAGCGAGACCAGGGATCCAACCCACAACCTCATGGTTCCTAATTGGATTCGCTTCTGCTGTGCCACAACGGGAACTCGCAATTTGCTTTTAATGAAGGTTCGACATGGCCTCTGGTGGCAGCAAGCATAGGGGTGCTGGGGCTGGCTGATGGAGCTATTGATTGAGATGGGAGAGCCAGGGAGCAAAATTGTTTTTTTCTTTTAATAAAATTTTGTAGGGGATAGGATGGAGTTAAAATCTATAGGAAAGGCTTCCATCCAGGAATCTTTTAAAGCTTGTGCCAACATCCACGAGGAACACACTTGAAAAGCGCTTTGCGAACTTTCCGGCTCACAGCGCGCTCCATCCACCTTGCTCACACAGTGATGTCGGCTGGTGTTTACACAACACCCGTCTCAAAAGGGCTGGTAGTGTTTGTTTTTTGGTGCTGTGGGTTTACACAGTTGTGCTGGGACCTTGAGGTGACGACAGCCATTCTCCTTTTTAATCAGCAAGGAAACTGAGTCACAGCCACCGGTTGGACCACCACCTTTGTGGCTTGGGTGTGTCACGTGGTACTGGCCTGGGTTTTAAAGTCAACCTCACAGCCAGTTGATGAGGTGAGCACTTGACTGTGGCCTCAGACATGGCCTCCTTGAGGACCTCCTCCAGCGAGTGGCGGAATTGGGCATGGAAATAAAGCTTCCCCTGATGACGTTGTCACCCTCTCCTTCCTGCAGAATTTGCCCCAAGTGGCCACCAGACCTCTTCCAGGCTTCACACGTCTGGTGCTGCCTCCCCTCCTTGCCCTGTCCTCAGACCCCTTCAGAAGGCTTTAGACACGAGATAACTTCAGGGCCTTCTCTGCACACTTCAACCCCACTGGGTTCAGCCCCAAGAGACAACGAGGCAGCAGAAACTGGGACAAGATTTGGCATCAGGAGCCTTAGGTTTGAATCTCAGTGCAGATGTTTTTAAATTGTGTGGCTGTGGGCAGGTGACCCTGGGTAGATGACTTCATTCGAATGGAATCTCTTCTGAACACTTAACCGAGTGGTTTGCTGCGTGTGGTTCCCAAGTAGCAACACTGGCACCATCTGTTAATTTGCTCGGAATACAAATTCTTGGGCCAGACGCCAGACCAATCGAATGATAAACTTGGGGGTAGGGCCCGGCAATCTGGGTTCCAAAGCCCTCCAGGTGCTTCGGGAACATACTTAAGTCTGAGAACTGCTATCCTGACTAATGATACCATCAACTTAGAAGGGGGTTGTGAGGCTTATCATCACAACAGGTCCAGTTTAGCGGTTCAGTAAGCGATGGTCATGAGAGTGGCTCCTTGTTGTAATCAGCATCACCTCGTCTCTGAAACTTCCTTTTAGCTTGAGAGACATTCAGCTCACAACTCAGAAGAGTGTATGATTTTGCCAACCACCTGGACCTTGCTCTCTTAGTGGATGCTTAAGACCTGAGGGCATAGATGTGACTTTACACATTTTTATTTTCTTGGCTTTTTATTCAAGCTCTAGACCAGGGGCAGAGTTCCATGAGAGGGAGGAGGATAAGTCCTACAGGGCCTGTTTGGGCAGGCTGTTGACTGCTGGACCATTTCTCCCCCATGGTGAAGGCAGCATGCTGAGAGGAAGAGCTTTGTCCACGGAGACCCTAGGTCCCCAGATTCCAGAGGGGACTTTGTTTGGTTTTGGTTTTCTTCCCCCCCGCCCCCAGTCTTACTCCTACGTTTCTCTGGTTCATTAACTTCTAATAGGACAGTCCCTAAAGAGGTCTTCTTCTCACTCCAAAATAATCACAGAAATGTAACACAAAGGAGTTATAAAATCCTTAAAAAAACCTATAAGGTTAGTAGATGCAAACTATTTAGAATGCATAAGCAATGAGGTCCTGTGGTATAGCAGAGGGAACTATACCAGTCTCTTGGGATAGAACATGATGGAAGATAATACGAGAAAAAGGATGTGTGTGTGTGTGAGAGAGAGAGCGAGAGACTGGGTCACTTTGCTGTACGTCAGACATTGGCACACGACATTGTAAATCAAGTATACTTTAATTTTAAAAAATTTGAAAAAGCTTCCATCTAAATAATACTTCCTGCCCAAAACAAAGTACCTTCCTTTTGCTTCTCAAAACAGTCGTTGAAATTAGGCAGGACGGAGGTTCTTGCACATATGCTACCGGTATGGGGACTGATGCACAGAGGGATGGATGATTTATCCCAGAGTTAGGAACCCAGGCTCCCCACTCTCACTGCTGGGTGGGACACAGGGAAACAACGGGTGCTGGTTCATCAAGCAAGGGAACAGAACCAGGCAATTTACCGCCTCGTGTAGGAGAGCCCCAGGGAGATGGCAGTGCAGGCTGGGTGTCTGTGGGGGAAGGAGATGCTGATGAGCGGCTGGGCGGGCTTTGCCGAGAAAGTCTGAAGTTCCACGCAAGAGAGCCCCAGAGGAAACGGGGCGGCAGAGCGCCCTGGGGAGCCGTCTGCCTTCACTTCCCGTAACTGAAAGTGGCGGATTAGCCCTGGGTGCTACTGCTTTGAGATGGCAGGTTCTGATCGCCTCACCTTGAGGTTTGGGACCGGTTCTCTGAACCATTTTTCCACTTCCTATATGTTATCTCCATCCTGGTCACCCAGTGGGAGGGCCCGAGCCGCTGGTGTGAAGCCCAACCAGGGAAACTGAGGCTCAGGGAGACTGGTTGAAGTGACAGCGAGTCAGAGTTCAGGACTCAGCCACCAGGTGCGGTCCCACGAGGCTCCCTTCCCGAGTGAGCAGGGTGACGGGGTGGGACGGGGGCTGCCCAGGTCAGGGGTCTTCTGCCGCACACTCCCAGGCTCCATTCCTGCTGGACCCGGCATCAGCTGGACTTCAGCCTAAGTGCTTGGGCTAGAGAAAGCCAAGCAAGGGAACTGGTCCGGCGGGTGGGGCTGGGGCGAGAGCGGGATGGTCTGCCTTCTCTTTTTCTTCCTGCCAGGAATCCAGCTGTTCTCCATTCCATTTGTGGGAGGGTTAATGGCATCTTCTGTTGGTCGCACCAGCTGGTGCAGGCACTGCCCCCAAAGGAGGCTTAAATCATCCTGTCCTTTGTGACAGAGGCATCAGGCACGAGAGGAGGGGTGTGTGCACGGGTGTGTGTGTGTGGACACTGGGGTGCTCGTCCTGTTATCCAGCTACTTACGTTCTGCCAGGGGAAGTTGGGGCAGCCTCATGCAGGAGGGGAGGACGTGGGTCAGAGGGAAACTGGCCAGCTAAGCGTAAGAAGGTCCGTCACAAGCAGAGCTGTCGGCCTCTCCCAAGTGCAGAGGGTATGGATCCTTCCTGCATCACCCTCCTCCCACAACAGACCCATTGTTGCTGCTGGAAGGGTCCTTGGAGAGCGTGTAGTCTAACCCACATCACAGAGGTGGAGGGACGGGACAGGGCCCAGAGGGGGTGAGCAACTGAGGCAGCTCTTGTCAAGCGAGGTCACAGGAGGCTTAGGGGCAGAAGCCAATTTTACTGCACGCATGCCAGTGCCTGGCCACTGACCTCGGCTGTGGTTTTCGTCATAACCATGTACATTCGCAGTTCTGACTGATCAGCCTAATATTTTCAATACATTTTTATTTTCAGTATCACAAAAATCCAGTAATGATAACTTACAACTTTTATCAAGAGGTTTCTGTGCCAGGTGAGTCACAATGATTGGTTCACTTAACATCTCGACATTTCCTTGAGATAGTCACCATTACTGTCCCATTTTGTGGATGAGCAAACTGAGACTTGGGTTAAGATGCTCGTCCCAGGTTCATAGCTTTCACTAAGGTCTGGCTGTTCTCTGTTACATAAAATATCTGAAGAGCTGGAATGAAGCCAAGTGGCTTAAGATGCTCTTGTAACTGTTCAAACACAAACAATAAGTGGCAGAACCAGAGTGGGAGCCCAGGCGATTCAACTCCAGACCATGGGTTTTAGTCACGACCCTGTACTGCTCCTTAGGGCATTTGTACCAAGCCTTGTTTGACTTTCTAAGTGGTGCTTTCATGAGTCTAGAATTCGAGTGGCCCAAGTAATTTTTGTAGCACACAGGTTTTTCAGAGCTGTGGATAAAGGCAAGCAGTGATGGGTGTTGGATCAGTGGAAAAAAAAAAAAAGAGGTGGGGGGAAAACAGATGTTGGAAACGGATTGTTCTTCCTGATGGTAAATGATGTTCGGAGTCAGTAGCCCGATGGTAAGGTGAAAAATACCAAAATTATGTAGCCCTGTGAAGTACCTGCTCTCGGTAACTAGCTTCATGCCAAGAGCAATGAAATAATAAAGGAGCTGAGGTCTTGTGTTTTAAGAAGTGCTTTTGTTGCTGTTTCCCTCAAATTTATGTAACTAGCTTTCATTAAGATCTAGCTGTTATTTAATGCATAAAATATCTGAAGAGCTAAGACGCAGTCAAGTGGCTTAAGATGCTTCTTCACTGTTGAAACACAGCTCCAGCTGAGAGCCTGGAGGTCTCAGCTTTAAGTCAACACCTGTTTAAACCTCCATCTTTTCCTTCCTGGGAAGCTTTGCTGGCTCCGAACCGGGCTTTCAGAGGTTCTCCGTGGGGCTGAGGACTTTGGATAATTGAGCCCTGGTTGGATGGGGAGTGAATGGGGCAGTGGTGTCCTCTGGGTCCTCCCATCAAAGGGATGGAACCCTTAGCTGGAGGGGATGCCGTGTGGCAAGGTCTGGCGGCAGGTTCTGGTTCCTCCCTGAGTAGAGAACCCAAACTGCATCTGCCTGCCCAGCTCACCTGGCCTCTTTGCCGTCCTGCGCCCTTGGCTGTCCCTCTTTCTTTCATCCTGCCTCTCACTCCACCAGCTCCACAGTGATGGCTGGAGAGGCACCTCCAGCATTTGAGGCAGATGTGAGCATGGAGAGTGTCTTCAGACGTGGGCCCCAAGCGGGGTTTCCCTGGACACAGTGATTTAGCTCCTCAGAAATCCTGGACCAGCACAAAGGGGCTGGTAAAGCAGACGCAGCTGCTGAACCCGCTGCCTTGGGCTCTGCCCCATGACCATCTGTGCCCCCTTGGGTGGTATCCTCTAGGAGAAAATGCCGCAAAGACTGGCTGATAACATTCAAGTTTGAGTCCAAGAGACTTGGTGCAAATCTGCTTCCTAGGTGTGATCTTAGACAAGCTCCTGTCAGCTTAGGTTAGCTTACATTTAAAATGAGTGGGATTGTTGGGAAGGTGACATGAGACAGTGGATGCCTTTAGCAGAGTGCCTGGCACGTGGCAAGTGCTCAGTAAATCCTGCCTTCAAAACTGGGATGTATGCTTCAGGGTCCTGGCACTGCAGCTTCTTAAAGGCACATCCATCCTCCCTCCCCCCTCCTGTCTGTCTTTCCTTCCTCCCTTCCCTCTTTCCTTCTCAGTTGAACAGGTGTTGTTTGAGACACTAGTTTCCACAAGGACAGTTCTGGGCCCTCTGACTTTTAGGATCTCTGTCCTCCAAGAGTCCCAACCCCCACCCATCTGCTCTTCCCTCTCCACTCCTGGGGATGCTGGCTGCCCTTGGCTGGGCTCCCTGCCCACTGCCGCCCTGGGACAGCCCTTGCTCTGCTTTTGTGTGCCCCTGGCTGAGGCTGAGTCTGGCTTCCCTGGAGAGGCATTAGACAGCGTGGCTGTAATGAGTCTGTGGCGTTATTTCTGCCCCCCCCCCCGCCCCCCTTACTGGGATCAGAATGAAGCTGTCATTGCTCTTCGGCTTCGAAAAAGCCAGAAACCCCCACACACAAACAACCTTCCCCGAAGCGGCAGCATTTGGGGCTTAATTGTGTTTGGTTAATCAGGAAAACAATTAATTTGGCCGCAGCCTCTTTGGTGGGGTGTTTTTTCTTTCTTTTTTAAATAGAGGAGATGCTGCTAGGATGATCCATGTGATGTCTCTAGATTCAATTTCTCTCTCTCCCCAAGGCAAGGAACGACTCCTCTCTGTATCCATGACATCGGAGACAGCAGGGCGAGGCATTGCAGTTTCCAAAGAAGGCTGGTTTCTAAAAACCTGAATTGTAAATGCCTGCTTCACAGCCGACAGAGGGCTCTGGCCCTGGCTCTTACCCAAAGGGGACGAGGCTGAGGCACCAGAGTGGTGGCACAGACCCACTTCAGCGTCGAGGCCCCAGAGTGACAGAAAAGGCCAAACCCACTCCCTATTGCTTGGGAGACGCTGCATCGGGCTTGGGCTGGGAGACAGGGCGTGGTGCTCTTTCTTCTGGGATAAATTCTTGCTCTCCCAGGTGTTAATGGCTGATAGGGGCCCAACCCCAGGCCAGTCAATAGAATCCCCACACCAAGAGAATGGCTCCAAGGGTGCTTATCAAGTCCCCTCAAATCCCCTGTAGACCAGAATGCTTCCTGAGATAGAACCCTGTAAATGTGACCCTGTAGACAGCGCTCCGAGGTTCAGCAAACCATCCACCACAATTTGTGGTACGTTTGGCATGTGTGCTTCGTCGTGTTCACCAAATCATCCAAGGGCTTAGAATGGTCAGGCAAGCGGTAGACACCCCAGTGTGGGGTGAAGGAAGGTTGGGGGCCACATTCAACACAGAGAGTCACAGGCCCCTGGTTATCGTGCCCCTCGAGGCGTTTTCTGACGGTTACTCTTGTTTTTACATTAACAAAGCGTGTGGTTGAGGAAACTCAGGGCTAGAGAAGTAGCTTCCCAGGATCACAGAGCTGCTTGGTGGAGGGGCCAGGACCCCCCCGCCCCAGGTCTGTTGAACTCCAAAGCACTTGTTCCTTCCACACCCCCACAGTGCGTCTCATGTTGGGACACTTGGATGGCATGAGTGGGTACGTCTGTGTGTCTTTGGGCTTGGCAGCTCCTCTTCTTAAGATGCCCACACTCCTTGGCTTTGGCTCCTGATCTGGCCGCTCACTAGCTCTGGACTTCGGACAAGATGCGTAGCTGCTCTCTGCCTCAGTTTCTCCACTTACAACAAAGATAACAATGGTACCAATTCATAGGGTTGCACGCGGCTGCAGCCCTTACAGCTGCCCGATCCACAGCAGGATGGATGCAGGTAAAAGCTACTCTTAGGACACGCTCTATATCTTTATGTGTCTTGTGTCAATGGAGGGTCACCCGTGTCGTATGTGACTCTTAAATTAAGAAAAGCCTGGTCCCCAGGTGCCCTCTCTAGAAAATCAAATTTCTTACCAGGTTCTACCGAAATGCTGATGATTAAACACTGGGAAAGCACACCTTCATCTCGATGGCTTTTTATCACTGCAGTACAGACGTGGAAGGTATTATTACCCTGAGCTGAAAACCTGTGTTTAGCAAAGAGCCTGTGCTGGAGGTTGAGCCTGTGTGCTGTTGTTAAGTTCCCCTTAAAGGGCTTTGGACGGGAGAGAGAGGGAAAGTACTGGTCACGGAGGATTATCCAACCCCCCAGACCCCCAGGGATTTGCTGGTGAAGGGCTGCGGGGTTCCCTCTCTGCCCCTTCCCCGGGAAGAGCAGAGGGAAATGCGGTCCAGTGGAGATGACCCTCCAAGGGGTGGAGGTGGTCCCAGCCGAGAGTGGAATCTGGAATCATTGCTCAGGCAAGGGTCTGCTTTGATGGCAGAATTAAAGCAGCAGCCTGTATTAGTTCGATCCAGCTGCCATCACAAAATGCCACAGACTGGAAGGCTTTTGCAGCAGAAATTGGTTACCCCATAGGGCTGGAGGCTGCCAGTCTGCGATCAAGGGGTCGGCAGGGGTGTGTCTCCCCTGGCGTCTCTCTCTGGCTTCCGGATGCCGTCTTCTCATCTTCTCGCTGCGTCCTCACATGGTCTTTCCTCTGTGCACACCCACTCCCTGGTGTCTCTTTGTGTAGCCATGTGTCCTGTTCTTTGACACCCACCAGATTGGATGAGAGCCCACCCTAAAAGGCTCATTTAATTACTTTCCTCTTTAATTAATTGTTCATTATTTGGACCCCATCTCCAAATACAGTCAGTCACACCCTGAGGTACTAGGGGTTTAGGACTTACATATGAATTGGGGGGCGGGGCACACATTTTGGTCCATAACAAGGTCTTGATGGAGTTTACGGGCGAATTAGCTCTAGATACTTTGGGGGAATCCGTGGCTAGTTCTTTCCACCTTTGGATGCCTTTTACTAAATAAATCAGAGCCCTCATATTCTGGCTCATAATCCATCTTCACAACGTTGTCATAAGACAGACATCATCCCTATTTTGCGGATAGAGGATCTGAGGCTTCCAGAAGTTGCTCAGTGTGGCTTCAGGGCACATGATGGGTGGAAGCAGAGCCTGCCCGTGACCACCACGGCTGTCCCCACACCCTTGGGCCCCCACCTTGTCCCCGAGACCAGCGGTTCTCAACTCCGGAAGACCTTGTCCTCCAGGCACGTGGCGAGGTCTGAGGATGGTTTTGGTTGTCACCGCCGGGTGGGGGTTGTTCCTGGATCCACTGGGTAGAGGCCTGGGATGCTCTGAAACATCCGGGCATGCACAGGGCAGCTCTGCCCAGCAAAGAGTGATCTGCCCCCAAGTGTCAATGATGCAAGCTTGGGAAACCCTGCTCTGGATGGAACTTCTTGTCACCAGAGAGGCCCCAGGGACAACTGTAAAGACAGAGGCGCCCAATGGGAGTCCTGCCATGCTGGACTAACCACTCTGAGCGTGAAGAATCACGGCCCTGGAGCAGTTTCCCCAGTTTTCTCTGTGATCATGAGAATCAACACGGTGCTTGTTGAAGAGATTTGGACGCGGTTTTTTTTCTTCTTTTTCTTTAATTTTGTTTTTTTTTTAAATTTGCAGTTTGAGTAAGTGTCTTAGGAGATTTTTATCATGAGAAAAGTTCAGGGAATTCTCTTGTGGCACAACAGGTTAAGGATCCTGTCTTAATCTGTAGTGGCTTGGCTCATTGTTACGGCACAGGTTCGATCCCTGGCCCAGGAATTTCCACATGTCGAGGGCGCTGCCAAAGCAACAACCCCCCAAAAAGGAAAGTTTGAAACTGCCTCAAGCAGTTTTAGCGCACACTTACCACTCTTGGGTGGGACTGGTCTTTTGTTGACACTGCTCCAAGTTTGGAAAGATAACCTCCATTTGTTAGGTTTTGCCATTTTCCCCACAGTAATATGGAGAAACTTGACAGGACACTCGGTTAGATTAACTGAGGTGGGAGCGGCTCAGAGGCTCCATCCTCCTGGAGGGAGATTCTTTTTTTTTTTTGGTAGGGCTGCACCTGCAGCATATGGAGGTTCCCAGCTAGGGGTCCAATCAGAGCTGTAGCTGCCGGCCTATGCCAGAGCCACAGCAATGCCAGATCCGAGCCACACCACAGCTCATGGCAACATAGGATCCTTAACCCAGTGAGAGAGGCCAGGGATCGAATCCGCATCTTTATGGATACTAGCTGGGTTTGTTAACCACTGAGCCACAATGGGAACTCTGGAAGGTACATTCTTGAGAAAGAAGAGGCTTCTAGCATCTCCCTCACTCCCCTTCTCATGGGCAGTGTGGTGCGAAGGGGGAGCATGGACCAGTGGACCCAAGACCTGGATTTTGCTGTCAGATCTCAGCTTAGTTAAATGTGTTAGCCTGCACATGCCATTAGGGTGTCCTGAGCCTTAGTTTTCTCATCTACAAATTGGGAATAACAGTATGTGTCTTTGATCTTCTAGGGAAGTCTTTCTTTCTTCCAGAAGGAAATGAGATGATGTAGCCCAGGGACTCTCAGTTCTGACTGTGCATCCGAGTCTTCTGTGGATCTTTTCAAAACCATAAAAGCCCTGGTCATATTCCAGCCCTACTCATTCTGAATCTCTAGGATGGGGCCCATGTTTAAAAAGCAGTGCTTCTTGGAGTTCCCATTGTGGCTCAGTGAGTTAAGAACCCGACTAGTATCCATGAGGATGTGGGTTCAATCCCTGGCTTCCCTCAGTGGGTTAAGGATACAGCGTTGCCATGAGCTGGGGTGTAGGTCCCAGACATGGCTTGGATCCAGCGTTGCTGTGGCTGTGGTGTGAGCTGGCAGCTTAACTTCAATTTGACCCCTGGCCTGGGAACTTCCATATGCCATGGATGCAGCCCTAAAAAGACAAAAAAAAGTAGTGCTTCTTTTAAAAGCTTCATAGGTTGGATCCTTGAAAGCTGCAAAGCTCCCCAGAAAGTGTGGTTCCGAGAGAAGGGATTCTTCCCCTTTCCTCTGCTGCTGGCTCCAGCACTCAATGGTGCTGCCGCTGTTTCCTCTTTGGCCTTGTCAGATCATCAGACACATTTGATTACCTAAGCAGATGGTGGCATTTCTTGTGGATATTTTGAAAAAAAAAAAAAAAATAGGACAGGCTCCCATCTGCACACAGTGACTCAGGAGCTGCCTGTCCTTCCCAGAGGCAGGGGCAGCTGTTGAACGTCCTCTGAGGACCCCTCTAACCCCAGGGAGCGGGGACAGTGCTTCCTGCCAGGGCAGGGCCACCATGGGAGCACGCCGCACAAGGGCCACCGGGCCAGTGGTAGAAGCAGGAGCCGGACCCTGTGTGGATGGCCGCCCGTGGGCCCGAGTCTGGGCAAATGAGGGATGGAGCAGGGATCCTTCTCTCTTCCTTGGCCAGCTGCCCAGGGACAAGGACAGTGACAGGAGAAACAAAAGGGTCTTGCCAGCTCAACAGCTCTGTGCAGGTGGAGAGAATCACTGTGATTACTCGTATTATAGTTTGTAGGACTGTGGGTTTCCCTCTTCCACCCTGAGCAACCAGCCTCAAAGTGAGGGTGCACCCCCACCCCCCGCCAGCTCGGCCTGTCCCACCACCTCTCTGTCCCTCAGTCTGGAAGGAGGAGGAGGCCTGCATGCTGGTGAGAGGCTCGCCAGCAGGTTTACCCTGCAGAAGGGGAAGGGCTAGGAATAGAGTGGGGTCCCCTAGACGTGACCTCAGCATCTCTCTGAGGAGCCTGCCCTTGGAAAGGGCTCATCTTGTCTTGTAACTTCCACGTCTCACTTAGGTCCAGATGCCTCAGATCCTTTCTCGTTGCCTAAAAACACTGAAAGCTCATGGACCCTTCAGCTTATAACCAGCCCTTGGTTGCCCCTCTGTGGGCCACTGCTCGAGTCCAGATCTGTTGTCTCCAGCCTCCTATGAGGACTTTTCTAGATTTTATGTTGTTTTTTTACGGCTGAACTTGTGGCATATGGAAGTTCCCAGACTAGAGATCAAATCGGAGCTGCAGCCTCTGGCCTACGCCACAGCCACGCCAGATTCGAGCTACACCTGTGACCTACGCCACAGCTCGTGGCAATGCCAGATCCTTAACCCAGGGATTGAATCAGCATCCTTTTGGACACTATGTTGGGTTCTTAACCCGCTGAGCCACAGTGGGAACTCCTCCCAGATTTTATTAAGTTGTGCCGTATCTTCCATCTGCTTGGGACTTTGCTGTTTTTCCTACCCCTTAGCACTTTCTGTTTCTGGACGAAAAATCACCCAGTGCTGTCTGCTTGCCTGTTCTGTGGGAAATGAGTCAGTCCTTGCTGGTTCTGTGCGGGCTGTGAGCCCTCCTGGGGAGGCCCATGTGTCTGGGACTTTGAGAAAGTCCTGAAACAGAAGGCTGCCCTTCCAGCTCCTGTGGGGACTGGACATTTCTTCTTGGGCCTGGACCACTGGTCACTGTGCCCCACTCAGTGGCGGCTGCTGTTCCCTCACCATCAGGTGGGGATTGAGGGACAGTGAAAAGCTGAGGTATTGGCTAGAGGATTATGAGAGAGGATCTTATTAAACTCAAACGTGGAACTGAGTTGTTTGGGTAGAAATCTAAGAATAAGAGAGAAAATAGACGTGTATATAATCGTCTCTTTATTAAACCGAAGTACAGTTAATTTACAATGTTATGTTAGTTTGAGGTGTACAGCAAAGTGGTTCAGTTTGTATATATACACATACACACATATACACCAACATATATATATATATATAAAATATATCTATTTTTTTCTCAGATTCTCTTCAATTACAGGTTATTATAAGGTGTTGCATACAGTTCCCTCCGTTATACAGTAGATTGTTGTTGATTATTTTATATGCAGTGGTGTATATTTGTTAATCCCAATCTCCCAATTTATCTCCCACCCCCTATGGTACCATAAGCTTGTTTTCTATGCTTGTGAGTCTTTTTTCTGTTTTGTAAGTTCAGTAGTATTATTTTTTTTAGATTCCACATATACATGAAATCACATATTCGTCTTTGTCTGACTTCCTTCACTTTGTATGATAATCTCGAGGTCCGTCCATGTTGCTGCAAATGGCATCATTTCATTCTTTTTTATGGCTGGGTAATATTCCATTGAATATCTGTGTACATCTTTATCCATGCTCCTGTCGATGGACATTTAAGTTGTTTCCATGTCTTGGCTGTTGTAAATAGTGCTGCTGTGAACATTGGTGTGCATGTATCTTTTTGAATTAGAATTTTTTTTCAGAGTAAGAAAGAATATTATTGGAAGAAATAAAGTTCGTTTAAAACGGCTGCCAAGGGGGAGGAGGAGGGAGTGGGGTGGATTGGGAGCTTGGGGCTAATAGATGCAAACTATTGTCTTTGGAATGGATTAGCAGTGAGGTCCTGCTGTGTAGCACTGGGAACTATGTCTAGTCACTTATGATGGAGCGTGATAATGTGAGAAGATAGAATGTGTACATGTGTGTGTAACTGGGTCACCATGCTGTACAGTAGGAAAAAAAAATTGTATTGGGGAAATAACAATTAAAAAAATTAAAACAAACAAAAAAAACAACCACCAAGGCTTCTGGTGTTGCCATTGTGGCTCAGTGGTTAATGAACCTGACTAGTATCCATGAGGACTCAGGTTCGATCCCTGGCCTTACTCAGTGGGTTAAGGATCCAGCATTGCCGTGAGCTGTGGTGTAGGTCACAGACACAGCTCCGATCCCGCGTTGCTGTGGCTGTGGCTGTGGCTGGCAGCTACAGCTCCGAGTCAGCTCCTAGCCTGGGAACGTCCATGTGCCGCAGGTATGGACCTAAAAAGAAAAAAAAAAACAAAAACAAAACTACCAAGGCTTCTGATCTAGATGATGTAGCCTTCGGACTGCAGAATAGAGAGGACATGCTCATGGGAGTTGAGAATGTCAAGTGGTCCTGACTATTGTTTGATCCCGTCTCTCTTTCTCTCTATAGTGCCTGTATATACATCAGGCACATCTGCGTGTGCCTGCATGTGCGCGGGCACACACACACACGCGCCCCTAGTTTGGGGCCCTCGGCTCACAGACACGTGCCCAAGTCACCGGCAGATGCCCACAAGTCCCTGTTGGCATGCCCGTGGAGCACAGGTCTGCATCTTGTCTGTGCGACACTTGCCGAGCCTACAGCAGCTGAGTTGGCTGTTTCTTGGTTCTTGGATCCTGCGCTGCCGATGTCAGTGACTTTCTACAGTGAGGGCCTCGTCTGTGTAGGACCCTTCAAAGGCAGGGACTGTGTCTTAATCATCCTTGAGCCTCTAGTCCCTCATATGGTGCCTGGTACCCGGTAGGTGCCCAGTAATTATCTGTCAACCTAAAGTTTGGGGTCTGACTCTAGGTGATGAGGTGTAGTGGAGACTGTATCTGTCCATCAAAATGCACCCCCTCTTCTTCCTGGGCTCGCAGCTAGAGTGCTTCCTGGCCCTTTGTATTAGATCTAGTGATGGGACGTGGTGAACAGAGCTGATGAGGCCCCTTCTGGACCAGGCCGTTGAAACCTCCCAGTGGGCTCCTCCACACTCTTTCTCCCTTCTGGCTGCCTGGCAGGTCCCTGGGGGACCTTGAAAGTCAGGCACTGCAGATGGTAGCTGCTGGCCTGAGTCCTGCATGACCACATGGAGCAGGGCTTTGCCTTCACCCTGAAAACCCACCCTGGACTATTCCACGAGAGAGAAGCAACTTCTTATTCTTTTTATGTGTGCATGTGTGTTTTTAGGGCCGCACCCATGGCATATGGATGTTCCCAGGCTAGGGGTCCAATCGGAGCTGTAGCTGCTGGCCTACGCCAGCCACAGCAAAGCCAGATCCAAGACGAGTCTGCAGCCTACACCATGGCTCACAGCAATGCTGGATCCTTAAGCCACCGAGCGAGGCCAGTGATCGAACCTGCAACCTCAGGGATGCTAGTCAGGTTCGATTCCACAGAGTCACAATAGGAACTCCCCCCAGACTGCTTATTCTTCAAGCCACTGAATGTTTTATGCCTACTTGAAACTGCAGCTTAGCATCTCCTGATACCTGCCCTGTGACACGGGCCTTGTTTTTCAGTGCACTGGCCCCAGCTCACAAGAAAAGGCTGTGTGCTGACAGAGCCACGGTGTTGGATTGGGCAGGAGGGCCCAGCTGCTCTTGGATGCACATTCCCCTCCTTTAGATCTCTGTTTACAAGACCTGTACTTCAGGCCCTGGGTTCTGGTTCCCAAAGGAATAAGAGAAAGGCTTAGGGAGAAATAAGGTCAGAGCTCCCAGGTTTGGAGCTGGAACTTGGCCTTCGTGGCTCTCTCTCCCGGGGTCCGTACTCTGCTCTGCCCTTTTTCTCATTTGAAAAACTAAAGTAATCAGAGTGATCCGTCTGTGGTATAAGAAGGAAGGACTTATTAAGGACAGCGTCTTAGGGACTTAAGCTATTTAAGGGGGAGAGAGCGAAACAATATGTGCAGAAAGAAAAAGCCCTGGGGAGAAGCCAGAGGACACGACAGGAATGAGAATCTCAAGGGCCTGTCAGTGGGGATGCGAACAGGCATAGTTCCGTCTGTAAACCCACAAGTGTATTGTAACCACAGGATGTGGTCCCGTCCCAGGGCCCAGGGTCACCTTTTGTCTTGTCACCGGTACCTTACAAGTTGTAGAGTCAGTGGCAAGGACGGCCGGTTCACATATGTGGGGTGCTCAGAGCATATTTTCTGGGAGGTGGCAACTGCTAGGGCTGGGGCACCCCACAGCGGCTTCCTGACCTTGTAACCTCCGTTCTCAGAAGGCTACGGACCGACTCCTGATGAGGGACCCAGGACCCGCAACTGAGCTGCCCCCTTGTTTTCGGGAAGTGTATGTAGTAAATGCGTGTGCGTGTTCTTAGGCAGAAGGGAGAGTTGCTTATTTATTTTTATTTTATTTTTTTTATAATTTTTGTTTTTTTCCATTGTAGCTGATTTACAGTGTTCTCTCAGTTTTCTACTACACAGAGAGGTGACCCTGTCACACATACAGGTATACATTCTTTTTTCTCACATTATTGTGCTCCATCACAAGTGACCAGACATAGTTCCCAGTGCTACACAGCAGGATCCCATTGCTTATCCATTGCAAAGGCAATAGTTTGCATCTATTAACCTCAAATTCCCAGTCCATCCCACTCCCTCCCCTCCCACCTTAGCAACCACAAGTCTGTTCTCCAAGTCCATGATTTTCTTTTCAGTGGAAAGGTTCATTTGTGCCTTATATTAGATTCCAGATATAAGTGATATCATATGGTATTTGTCTTTCTCTTTCTGACTGACTTCACTTAGTATGAGAGTCTCTGGTTGCATCCATGTTGCTGCAAATGGCATTATTTTGTTCTTTTTTTATGACTGAGTCATATTCCATTGTGTATATATATCACATTTTCCTAATGCAGTCATCTGTCAGTGGACATTTAGGTTGTTTCCAGGTCTTGGTTATTGTGAATAGTGCTGCACTGAACATGTGGGTGCATGTGTCTTTTTCAAGGAAAGTTTTGTCTGGGCATATGACCAAGAGTGGGATTGCTGGGTCATATGGTAGTTCTATGTATAGTTTCCTAAGGTACCTCCAAACTGTTCTCCACAATGGTTGTACCAATTGACATTCCCACCAACAGTGCAGGAGGTACCCTTTGGGAGAGTTCATTTAAAGAGAAAAATTAATGTTTTAAAAGAATGCATGATTACTGTAGAAAATGGGAAAATTCAACTACTTGCAAAGAAAAAAAAAAAATGAAATGCCTGCAATTCCATGCCCCAGAGAGAACCACTATCAACACTTTGATAAAATATGCCTTTTTCTTTCTCTTCTTTCTTATCCCCCTCCTTCCCTCCCTTCCTACCCCTCCCTCCCTCCCTTCTTTCCTTCCTTCCAGCTCTCTGATAGGTTCTATCACAGACATATCTTAGAGATATTGTGGGTTTGGTTCCAGACCACCACAGTAAAGTGATTATCACAATAAAGCAAGTCACACAATATTTTTTAGTTTCCCAGTGCACATGAAAGGTAGGTTTACGCTGTAGTCTATTAAGTGTGCAATAAAAAGCATTATGTCTAAAAAACAATGAGCCTACCTTAATTAAAAATGCTTTATCGCTAAAAATGCTCATCATCATCTGAGCCTTCAGAGTCATCATCTTTTTGCCATAGTAACAGCCGAGACCACTGTTCACAGATCACCATAACAAATAGAATAGTGAAAAAGTTTGAAATATTTTGAGAATTATCAAAATGTGACACAGAGACACAAAGCGAGCAAATGCTGTTGGAAAAATGGCACCAATGCCTGAATTTTTTCAGTTATATTTCAACAATAATGGGATGTGATTCTACATCTTTTCTATATCTGTTCACCTAGTGTACTTCCATGTTAATAAATAGAGCATCTTTTTTTTTTTTTTTCCTTGTTTTTTGGGCCACACGTGTGGCATACGGAAGTTCCTAGGCTAAGGGTTGAATCAGAGCTGCAATTTTTTTGTCTTGTTTTCCCCACTGACAGGAGCCCTATCTTCACTACTGAAAGTGTGGTCAACATGGTGCATGTTCGACCCCTGAACATCACCTGGGAACTTGAGAGAAAGGCAGACGCTCAGGCCCCACTGGGTCAGAAGTGCATTGTAATATGATCCCCAGGCGATTCATTCATTTTCCAAGTCTTGAGAAGCGCAGATCCAGCCCTGTGGTTTGTCTGATGAACCTACTTTTCATCTGTTCCTTCCTTCCTTCCTTCATTTATCAAGTACCCCTTATAGCCCAGGCACATGCGGTGTAGGAGGGTAATAGAGATGACTAGGAAATCCTAGTCCTGGGCACTGAGGAGCTCAGAGCTTGAAACAAATCAACACAACCTGCCCAAGAGGTTCGTGGGAGCACAGAGGAGGAAAACATCCATTTCTACCTGCATCCGAAAATGCCTCACAGAGGAGGGGATGGTAGAGCTGGTTATTGAAGGATGAATAGGAGTTCGTTGGGAAGAGAAGAGTGTCTATGCATGGGGACGGTGTGCAAAGACACAGGCATATAGAGCAGGTGGTGAGAAGTATGCTGGACTGGAGTGTGGGTCCATGTGGGCAGACCAGTTTGAGGAGAGATTAGAAAGAAACACTGTGGCTGGTTCCTAAGAGATCTTGCTTGCTACTTGGAGGAGAGTTGGAATTGTCCTTTAGGTTAAATGGAACTCCAATTTAGCAAGGGAGTAGTTTTTTTTCCACTTTCTTGCAAGTGAAAGCTGTAGGATCAGAGGCATGTAGCTCAGGATCTTTTGCATATATCTGTGTGACTGGGTCACCTTGCTATACAGCAGAAATTGGCACAATATTGTAAACTTTAATTAAAAAGTAAACATAAAAATATATGTCTATAAATATAAAAAATAAATAAAATGATTCTTCTGGAGTTCCTGCTGTGGTGTAGTGGGTTAAGAATCCGACTGCAGTAGCTTGGGTCGCTGCAGAGTTGCGGGTTCGATCCTCAGCCCTGCATGGTAGGTTAAAGTGTTTGGCATTGCCACAGCTGTGGCAGAGGTTGCAGCTGCAGCTCGGATTTGGTCCCTGGCCCAGGAACTTCCATATACTGTGGTTGTGGCCATTAAAAAAAACCCAATACTTTGTAGAGACTGGGAATCACTGGGCACCTTAAGTTAAGGGAGGGCAGGAAGCTCACAGTCCTCAGAAGCCTCATGGATGCTGTGGGGACCATGCAGGGAGCCAAGAGGACCCAGTTAGTGAAGTTAAAATGGGAAACGTGCCTCCCTGCAGTACCCCCACAAAGGGCTGCATTCCAGCAGTTTGGCTCCAGAGCAGGAGGTCCCATAGCAAGTGGGGACACAAGGGTGAGTTTGGTCATGGTATGGCCCTCTAGCTCACTGTAGAAAAAACCCACCCACTCTGCCCTCACCTCCCAACGGGACATCAGACCTGCAGAGACAGCCTGTGGGGCACTTGGAACAGAGTCAGTTTTTATGTGTTTCCTTTTATCTGTGTATTGGCAAGTGGCCGCTAAAGGTGGCTGGTCTCTTAGCATCTGGCACCTTCTTGCCAAGCCCTTCCCATCTGAGGCCACTGAGACAAGACAGGTAAACACTTTTACAGGAGAAGCTTCCGTGCTGCGACTTGTGCTTGGAAGATGATGACCTGCCTTTCCTGCCTGAGCTTTCTTTCCATCCTTCCTTCCTTCTTCCCTCTCTCTATGAAGACTCAGCAGTGGCCAGAGGAGCCTGTCTCCTCCCTCACCATTGTCTTGTCTCCATGGCAGCAGTTATGCCCTTCAGTGAACCCCTCTCCCAGGTCTTTTCAAAGCTGGACCTTCTCAGTAAAGTGAGACTCAGAAGTGCAGAAGAAATAGGACTTGTAGCCAAAGAACTCCTTCTTTGCCTGAAGCTAGGGAGTGCTGTAGAAGGCTGCTACGCCCGCCCGTGACTTCTCTGCCCTGCTGTGGGCCACCCAGAGTGTCTTCACCACTCTATAGCATTAGCGAAAGTGATTTGTTGTTGTTTCTTCCTGCTTCTGGGAGTAGAGAGGGGATGAGTCACTGCCAGACCCATGCCTGCAGGCCTTCTGACCCCTTTCTTCCCCTTTCACCAGCTCAGACCTTTTTAATTGTGGCAAACAAAAATGTCCACTGGCCAGTGGGGTCAACCAAAATTTGACTTAGGGCAGAAAGTGGGCAAAGAGTGGTGACAGCTAAGATAAGCTTATCTGTCATAGCAAAGTCAGGTAGGAGAGAGGTCTGCCTTTAACCAGGGGAAATTGGTGGTTCCTGATATAGTGTGAACGTCAATCTGTCTAAATGTATACCACCTAGAACTGATAAAGTATGAAATTTCACCATTAGTGATTTGTTCTTTTGGTTATATAAACTGTCCCTAAAATAATTAAAATGAAAATATTCCTATTTATGGGTGGGCTCTTTTTTTCCTTGAACATAAAGTAAGGGATAGAAAATGGGGCATAAAACAATTATCTAGGGTAAACTTGTCATCAAAAAGTTGAACAGGTTAATATAGAAGAATCTTGGTTCATCAAAGACAGACTTTACTTATGTCCCAATTTTATTTGGATTGGTTCCAAGTAGGTGGTCTAGATTGAATTTCTTTAGTTTGTGATGCAACCAAGGTCAAGATTTTCCTCCTCACTGCCTCAGTTTCCTGTATTCCGTTCTGTCAAAGTCACAATCAGGGACAGAGTGAGAATTGGACCTCAGAAACACTGGGATGCCTATGTTCTCTTTCTGATGGACCACTCACATTTGATACAAGTAGTCTGTTTAGCTCAGTTCCAAGGGGGTCTGTGTGCCTGCTCTGTGCCCAACATTTATTTATTTTTTTCTTTCATTTTTTTATTACTCAAATGAATTTATCACATCTGTAGTTGAATAATGATCACAACAATCTAATTTCACAGGATTTCCATCCCACAGTGTGCCCAACATTTAGTCAGAGAAAACTATAAGTCACACCAATTATAGGGAAAACCCTCTTTATCCTTTAGGACATGCTCAGCTACAAAGAATTGAAATCTAAATAAATATGTATTAAGTGGTGAAGAAAATTTTTAATTTACAGAGCAAGAATCCTGGAAGTGGTTACCAGTTGGTTGATATCTGTTTCACCATGTCTCTGGGACCCAGGTTTTCTCCATCATTGTTCACTATCATCCTCAACCTATTAGTCTTGTCCCCCATTATCACAAAATAGCTGCCTGAGTTCCAGGCACCCCCTGCAGAAGGACATGATCCATCTGAAAAGAAGGGACTGCCTCCTGGGATTCTATTTTTATCAGTTGAAAGTCTTTTTTTTGTAGAAGCCACTCCATTGTTTCTCTCACATCTCATTAGCTAAGACTAGGTCACGTGAGCCTTTTGAATCCAGTGATGGAAGAAGAATGGGATCGCCATAGACCCATCGAGATCCATGCCTTGTTCTCCTAGACAAGGAGGATAGAGATAAGGTCACCTTTCCCAAGGAGATAGGCTTGAGAAAAGTGTGACTATGGAAACAAAAGTGGGGTCTACTGGCTGGGAAGAAGAGAGCAGTGGGCTTGTATGGGCAGCAAACAGTACCTACTGCATCGGGATAGTAATGAGTGTACACAGGAAAAGAGACCCCAGATCTTTGTACTTCCTATCAGGCCAGGAAATCTATAATCCTCATAGGAACCCAAGAACACAGTCACAGAAACACTTAGGTCCCCAAGTGGTTGCAGCTCAGGGACAGCTGAGTTGAGTCGTGCAAAGCCATACATCATCAGCGTTGAGTTGGACCTGGGCAGAGTCCTCACAGAAATGCATCTTGAGCTAGATTCTGGAGATTCAGTTAGCGAAGTGTGGGTTAGCAGAAAAGAGGAGCAGACACACCAAAGGGGATAATGATGGGCTCCAGGGCATGAATGTGGCAGTAAGTCCCTCCCACATGAGTGTGCATATGGACGGACGTGGCATTTGGGTCTCATTTGTTATGAGACTGTAAGATCCATGAAGGCATAGACCGAGTCTCTCTGTTTACACTTGGACCCCCAATGCCTAAGACAGCCTGGAGCCATCCATTGTTGTAGGAATAGATGAATGATGTTTATTTGGAACCGTGGAGAAGTGGAGAGGGAGCAGGAAGGAGCAGCATAAACCGGCAGCCCCACGCTTCTTATTGAAACCATTAGAGTCCAGAGGACCAGGAAATCACTCTCAACTCACTCCAGGCTCCCGCACAAAGGAAGTGACTTCAACTATTAAAAGCCTTGTCCAGACAACAATCTTTGTGCTCCTCTTTGTTCCATCTCTTCTTGAATGAGCCAGACTAGCCTGTCAGCAGAGCTCAGGAAATTTGGCATCAGATTGTGTCCTGACTAATAGGGATTTGTGCCTCTTCCATGAGTCATGGGTACTGGGGAGCTAGTTGAGGACCAGAGGAGGCAGAGATGGTGTGATGGATGGGGTTTGGTCACTTAGTGTGCACTTGGCATTGGGATTTGGTCATTTCCTGTCCAGATCTGACTCTGAGAGAGCAGACATAATTTGCAGAGCCAGGTGTGAAATGAAAATTGGGAAGTCCTTATTAAAAAGGGATAGAGAAGTTGTAAACACTGACCACATGCTTTAAGTCAAGTGTAGGGCCTTTCTAATCATAGAGCCCTTTGAAGCAAAGGGACAGCTGCATAGGTGGCGTACCTGTGAAGCCAGGCTTGGAGGAAAGCCCCCACAACCCACTTCCTGCTGGGGCAGGAGAGTTTCCTGGTGTTATCTTGATCAAGAGCTTTGTATCCATTCATATTTTCACATTTATAAATGTATGGTGGCATTGTGCTGGTGAAAGTTACCATTTTACAGATCACGGGAGCTTGGTCCTTTCAGAGGAATGAGAAAAATAACGGGGTGCTTAAAAGCAATTAGCTGAAGCAACAAAAGGACAAAGGGAACAAGGAAGCTATTATGCAAGTGTGTGGCCATTCACTGCATTCTGCCTTGGGAAGCTTTGTAGTGGATTCCAAAGTTTCTGCCTGTCTGAATTATTAGTCCCTCTTAATACTTAATATCAAGCCTCAGCACAATTATGTATGTATGTATGTATGTGTCTGTCTGTCTATCTATATGTCTATCTGTCTGTCTGTCTATCTATCTATCTATCTATCTATCTATCTATCTATCTATCTATCTATCTAATCTATCTCAGCATGTTAGTAATTGTTCTCTCCCATCTCCTGGTCACATGTGGGCTTAATGGCTACCTTGACTAAAACCAGCAAAGAAACGCAAAGGTAGCTCAGCCTTTCCAGGAAACTCAGCCAGACACAGGTACCCAAGATTCAGGGATCATTCATTTCTGTTCTATAAGGTCCTTGGGGAAGAAAAAGCTAAGACGTGCCTTCCAGGGAGTCCTGGGCAGCAGAATGCAGCATACAGTAGAGGTGCTTGCGCCACTGTCCGTGGTCCTGAACCACTACGTCTCCTAGTTCCTTTCAGAAACGACCTAGCAGACATCATGGAACGCGATGTCCCAAACAAACAACAAACTGCTAAAGACCTAGCAAACACATTTCAGACAGAATTTAGGCTACACTCAAACACCAGGAAACAGGTTCAGAGATTCTGCAAGATACGTCTTTTTGCTTTCTTTACTCAAGGGGCACAGGGTTCAACTACATGACCAAAGGGGGAAAGCTTTTGTTTCTGGGCTCTTCTTAGCCCACAAAATGTGATGCTCTGGGGTTCTGACCAACCAGACTTTGCCTCAACAATTCCATGGCCTGGTGTAAGTCAGGGCTCAGCTGGCAAGCTATCCTACCCCTGCGTGAGCGCTGTCACCAAGGGCGTGGCATGATGATGTCAAGGTCATAGGACCAATTTTTTATCACCTCTGAAGTGAGTGAAGAGTTCAGATTTCCCAAGGACAGACTGGATTATGAAGTTGTGGGTGACTTGCTGAGGTTTAGATGATATGAACAAGTCTTAGGTATTAAAAATCTGGACTTTTTGCTGAAAATATGGGCTGGTTAGGTCCAGACTTGGCTCCTGGCCAGCTGCATGATCTTGAGCATGTCACTCAGCACCTCTGAACCTGTCTACTGGGGGGAGATGGAGATAAATGTTGCTACCACCACCCCAAGGAGAGAGCCAGTCATGGATGGAAAAGCATCACCCCTCTATTTATGAATCACTGCCCTGTCTCTGTGCACCTGCATTGGGATGGTGGGTGCTCTGCTGTCAGTCTTCACCACCCCAGAGGGAGGGGCTGCCAGGACAAGATATCCAGTCTTTTGCTGAGGGTTCTGAGGCTTCTGGTGGTTGGCACCATCTGAGGACTGGGAACCCCAATCTCCAGTCTTGACCTTGTGCACAGGGGGTGTGTGTGAGCCTGTGAGGGCCACTGTGCCAGTATCTTGGGACAAGTGCTCCCCTTCTTCCTCCCTCTGGAGTCAGGCTTGAGTTTAGGAGAAAGGGGAGCATAGATCTTGGTTCCCCTGCAGTGGGTGCTTCTCACAATTTACTCCTCTGTCTACCCTCCACCCCATCACCTTCTGCCATTGCATCCCCCCCCCATTTTTCTGATCTGATCCAAATAGAAAAAAATAATTGAAGTCTGGCTATTGAGCATTCTCGCTCGCTCAGGGAGCCGCATGTCCGACAAATTAATCAGGAAGAAGGTGCTGGATGAGACTGCTGAGAGTTTCATTTGTAACCCTCTCTCAGAAGCCCATTTGCTCTCTGGCAGGGCCTTCTGGAGATGGCTCCACAAGAGCTGGCTGGGCACCCCGGGGCCGCCTTTTCCACCACTGCAAAGGTGGGCCCTGGGCTGGGCCATGCAGGGAGGTCGCCAAAAGCAGCCTTGAGAGGGGAGGCCAGATATATAAGCTGAGGCCTTGGTTCAGGAGCAGCCACTACACTGGATGCTGCCAGGGGTCCTGCTTCCCCTTCCTGGCTCCCTGTCTTCTCTGCTGGAATATGGCCGTGGTCCCTTGCCTCAAATTCAGGCCTCTCCATCCTCAAGATGCTCATTTACCCACTGTGGTTTCATTTTCTGCAGGAACTTGGGGAACACGGGGAGCGAGCTCACCGTGGCTGATGGCCCCATTTAGAAGAGGGGGCTGGGAATGAGTGGTCCCCCCTGTAGCTCAGCCTCATCTCCTTAATGGATCCTAATTACCCCTGTCCTGCATGTGGCTTCCCTCTGGGGCCCATCTGTCGGGATGATGGATGAGGTGAATGAGGGATGTGGCCGGCTGGGGCTGCAGGAATCCTTCTCTCCTCTAGGAGGGTGGAGGCTGGAAGGTGGAGGCTGGAGGAAGTTTAGTTCAGGCCCAAAGACTCTGAGGAAGGAAAGGCACCACCGCAGAATGAGCCCTTCTCCCCTGGAGCTCAGGCTGGGTGATTTTGGCCCAGAAGAAAGGTGATGGGGGAGCTGGGTGGTGAGACTGGTTATTCGGGTGTGAAGTCCTAGGAGTAGAGGATGAGGGAGGAGAGGAAGGCTGGCAGCCCTGTGGGGGACCGACCCCAAGGTGACACTGCGGGCTGTGTGTGGGACTCCACTGCCAGGTCAGTGGCAAGTCTACATTTGCTTGGAGAAGGCAGTGGTCCTCAGAGCTGAGTGGCTATTTCTAAGTCAAGTTTGTGCTGGCGTTTAACCTCTAGTTCATACCATTTCTCCATGGACACGCACCCAGTGAGGGCTCAGTGAGTGGACTGCAGGTCATCCAGGGTCCCAGACACAGATCTTTGAAAACAGGAAAACCGTAGCCAATGCTGGATGGCAGTGATTCTGTTTCTCTCTGGATTAAATAGACAAGGGAGAAAGATTAACATGATTCTGCTTTTAAGTCCAGTCTGCCAGGACAAAGGAGTGGAGCTGAAGCCTCCCTCTCCTTGGACGTGATGTGCCAGCCAAGTGGTCCAGTGTGCATGGAGACTGAAGAAACGCAGGCTGACTTTTGAGTTCTTTGGTCACCTGTTCCATGCCATGTGTTTCATAACGAGCTCCTTGCAAACAGCAAATATCTCATTCATCGGGATCCACCTGGCAGGGTCCACTCTGCCCCGAGACTAGGCCAGTGCTGCTCAGGCACACACACGACGCAGCAGGAAGGGCCAACTAGGGGGTGAGATGGAACCACTCTCTATGGCAGCCATCAGCCCCAGGTTTCCACAGGAGCAGTGGCACTTTTACTCCCAGGAGGTAAAGGTTTGAGAGGTTTGAGAGGAACCTTGGTCCCCCTCTGTGGCCACTGTCCCAGCCACTAAGGGTGACAGGAGCCTGTGGCAGAGCAGCTGGGAGCCTTCAAGGTCTCACCTTCAGAAGCTTCTTCTCACGCGTGTGTCCTCCATTCTCGCATCCTCCTGGAACGCACGTCTTTACCTAGCATCCTTCCTCGCCGAATGCGCCTAAGCCCTGTGACCAGCAGCAGGGGGTGGAAGTGATGTTGTGTGTGGCTTCCGAGCCCAGGCTGTAGAAGATGTGGCATCTGCCCTCTTGGTCTCTGTGGTCAGTCGTTCTGGGGGATGCCAGCCACCACATCCCACTTGTGGGCTGAATAGTGTCCTGCTTGCCTGACTCACACACTGAGTTCCCAACGTCCAGCACCTCAGCATGGGGCTGTATTTGGAAAGAGGGCCTTTGCAAAGGTAGTCAATGTAAAAGGAGGTATTTGCGGTGGGCCCAAGTGCAGGTGATAGTGTGCATCTGTGGGTGACTGTGAGAATTCAAAGAGCTATAAGCCAAAGGCTTGGAGTAGAGCCTGGCATAGAGAAAGCACGTTGTGAGTGTTGGCTGTTATTCTTCTTTCAACTCTTGCAGACAAGAGGATGTGATTCCCAGATGGCACCCAGATCAGACGTGGAGCCCAGGCAATGTGCTGAACTGACCGCCTCTGTAGAAACACTTCCTCTCCTCTCTCTTCCTCCTTCATCTCAACCCGAGCAGCTCAAGGTTGAGATGGCTGATGGCTCCCGACAGATCCAGAACAGTCTCCCCTTAGCTCCCCTGGCTGCCCAGGGCAGAGTTCCCAGGACAAGAGCCCTTTCCTGGAGATGGAGCCTAACACTGCCGTTCGGATGGGGGAGGGACTTGGGCTGCAGATGGAAGGTGACCAGCCCTCTGGGGACACATGGCTTCCCTCCCCAATGGGGTCCCATGGGAGTTTGGGGATCAGTCAGAGCCTGTGAGGGTGGGATTGGGGGTGGTCAGAGCAGTGTCTCCCTGAGGGAAGGGCCCAGTCTGGGTTTCCTGCTGTCTGCCTTCCAAGCTGAAAAGGAGCAGCTAAGTGTTATTGATCCAAGTTCCAGGGGGAAGAGTTGCTGGGAGGTCGCTGGCACCAGCCCAACACTTAGCTCGTATTCATTATTCAGTGACGGGGATGAGGAGCAGAGAAGGACTGGCATGCTGCCGCCAAGCCTGGCCTCCCAGGAGGGAAGTTGACGCAGGAACTGGGAGCTGCAGATAAATGGGAAAGGATCAAGGGCAACTGGCTCTCATCCCGGGAGAAAGGGTGCCAGGTGGATGGTCCTAGGAGGAATCCTACCTCCCAGGCAGGCTGGGTCTCCTACAGCCTCGGGAGCATCTCGCCTTTGGCTGGAGAAGTGGAAAAGAATCTCTGGGTGGTACCAGTCCTGGCTGCTTGCCCATGACCTCTATATATGCCTCAGTTTCCTCAGACATAAAATATCTCTCCCATTTAAGATAGTGTCTTACAATGAGACCAGTCTTTACAGGGGCAGAAATAGTATTATGTCCCGAGGCTTGAAAGTGGATCAGGATAATTTATTAACTGAAACCCGGAGGCCATGGATCCAGCCACTTCCCAACCCTGTGATAACCTGGCCTATGCCTAGAGTCGTCAAATTAGGTCATGTTGCTATAAGTGCTTTGTAGCAGGTGACATGTCAGACAAATGTCAGCTATCATCATCACATTATTGTTATTATCATTATCGCCCTTCCAGAAATACATGCCCAGAAGCATAACTTAGCCTGAGCAATAGCGTGAGAAATGGTGGGTGTTAGGACATGAATAAGGATGTTCATAGCAGCGCTGGTTGGAAATAACCCAAAGGCCTACAGAGTGGAGAGTGGATGAATGAATTAGGATATCTTTATAAAACGGAGGTTTTTTAATAGCAGTGAAAATTAATGAATTGCATATAACAACACAGGTGAATCTTAGTAATATAATGAATGGAAGAAAAATAAGTTCTCGAAGGCTATAGAGAGTATAATACCTGCTTTCTAAACTTCAAAATTAAAACTAAAAACATACATAATATGCAGCATAGGGACATAAGTGATACAGTGGAAAATAAAGCAGTGATAAGCACAAGATGTAGCATAATGGTTACCTCAGAGCCCAGGGGGAGAGCATCAAGGGAGGGGTCCGGCTAGGTGAGAAACACACAGCTATGTTATTTCTATTGTTCTAGATTTGGGGTTGGATGAACCAAAATGGACGAATGCATGCATGCATGCATGACTGAATGAGCAAGCCATGCGTGGAACAATGTTGGCATTGGGTCATAAGCAAGGATTATATTTAGTTCAAGTTGAGTACTTGGAGTCCAAAATACATTTTTTTTCATTTAATAAGCCTGATGTTAAGTGGATGTTACTGGATTCCCAAGTTTATATTCTGAAAAGACAATAGCTTTCTTCTAAGGAGATAGAGGGGGTCCCTCTCTATAGCCCACTGTGCCCAGATATACCCTCTTTATACCCTCTTTTGGGGAGATGCAAGTTCCAGTCTTTCTTACATCCTGTTATAGGTATGCAGAAGGCATATGAAGCTTGTATGCCCCTGGGGCAGAATTTACATTTACAAGTGGTACTAAACTACAACGAACAATGCTTCTGTGAACATTCCTCTTCGTTTCTTTTGGTGTACATATGTATACATTTCCTTTGGCTGTATATCTAGTAGTGAAGTTGCTGGGTTATGGAGTCTATGTATATTCAGCTTGAACTGTCCATGCCCAGGTTCTGAAGTGGTCCTACCAGTCTGTGCCCTCACCAGTGGGTGTGAGAGTTCTAGTTTCTCCATATCATCACCAATACTTCATGTTGTCAGTCTCTCAGATTTTTATCACTGAAAGTGTGAGGTTTTATTTTGAGTTTCTTTGAAGATTAATGAGGAGAGCATCTTTTACTGTATTTATTGATCACATGGATATTTTTCTTCATGAAGTGTTGGGGTCTTTTGCCCATTTTAAACTGGGTAATTTGTGCTGTTTTTAGTGAATTTTGACATTCTTTATATATTCTGTGTATGAGTCATTTCAGAGAATGAAAATACATGTAACATATGTATATTCTAAGCTGTTCTGGCTGTTCTTGGATCTTTGTATTTTATTGAAAAACATTTTTTAATAATGATTTTAATTTTTTCCATTATAGCTGATTTACAGTGTTCGGTCAGTTTTTCTACTGTACAGCAAGGTGACCCAGTCACACACACATGAAATTTAATAATAAATGTTCATTTTACTTATGAATGAAAACAGCCCAAAGGTCCATGACCAGGAGACTGGATGAATAAACTATAGTATCGTCACATGAAGGAATATTACGTAGCAGTCCAAATGAAAGAGCCTCTGTGAAGAAGAAGCAATGTGGGTGCATCTCAGCAAAGTAATATTAAGTGGAGGAAGAAAGGGCTTGGAAGATTATGTACAGCAGAATGCCTCCTTTTTTAGAGTGGCAAAAGCAAGTAAAATAAACATCTTCACCTTTAAGGAGCACCAACAGATGAGTTAGTGCCTTATTGAGAGGAACATCAACCCTACAGTAAAGAACAGCAGACCCTCGATTCAGGATGGAGGCCACCTTAGATGGGACAGCAGGAGAATGGGATGGGGAGTGGCTGCAGAGCTGGGTGGAAATTTTTGTTGAGGTCCTAGCATTCCTGTTGAGTAGTAGATTTGCAGGTGCTTATTGCATTGTTAAACATATGTAAATGAATTAAAGACGAATAATGAAATGTTATATGAATCAGGGATTATGGTGAATCTGATTTAATGCAACTTGGCTTGATTATACTAAAAAAAAAAAAAGGCTAAAAATGAAGGATTGAATGAGGATGCCACTGTCAACCCCTCAGAGGTGGGGTCTCCATTCTCCCTTGCTTGTTCCATCCCTGGACTGGGCAGAGGCATTGGTATCAAGATGACTATTATGTATTGATAAAACTTAATTTCTTTAAATTTGTTCTTAGAAAAATAAATAGAAGTTTGGGTTTTTCCTTTCTGCACCCCAGTGAGTCTTATGTATTCCCTGGGGTATATATTTTTTAATTTTTTATTTTATTTTTTTGTCTTTTTGCCTTTTCTAGGGCCGCTCCCGCGGCATATGGAGGTTCCCAGGCTAGGGGTTGAATCGGAGCTGTAGCCACCGGCCTACGCCACAGCCACAGCAATGCCAGATCTGAGCTGTGTCTGCAACCTACACCACAGCTCACGGCAACGCCAGATCCTTAACCCACCGAGCAAGGCCAGGGATTGAACCTGCAACCTCATGGTTCCTAGTAGGATTTGTTAACCACTGAGCCACGACGAGAATTCCTCCCTGGGGTATATACATGCCTCTGCCTTAAGTAAATGGAATTAAAATTTTTTTCTGTTGAAGTATAGTTAATTTACAATGTTGTATTAGTTTCTTCTATATAGCACTGTGATTCAGTTATATATATATATATATATATATATATATATATATATATATATACACACACACACACACACACATATATATATACACACACACACACACACACACACATATATATATATATATATATATTCTTTATTCTTTTCCATCATAGTTTATCACAGGATATTGAATATACTTCCCTGTGCTATGCAGTAGGACTGTGTTTATCCATCCTATATATACTAGTTTGCCTCTGCTAATCCCACACTCCTGATCCTTCCCTCCCCTGCCCTCTCTCTCCCTTGGCAACCACAAGTCTTTTCTCTATGTCTGTGAGTTCATTTCAGTTTTGTAGATAGGTTCATTTGTGTCATATTTTAGATTCCACCTATAAGTGATATCATAGTATTTCTTTCTCTTTCTGACATACTTCACTTAGTATAATAATCTCTAGGCCCATCCATGTTGCTGTAAATGGCATTGTTTCATTCTTTTTTATGGCTGAATAGTATTCCAATGTACATATGTATCACATCTTTATTCATTTGTTAGCGGACATTTAGGTTTTTTCCATGTCTTGGCTATTGTGAATAGTGCTGCTCTGAATATTGGGTTGCATGTATCTCTTTGAATTATGGTTTTGTCTGGATATATGCCCAGGAGTGCGATTGCTGGATCATGTGGCAACTCTATTTTTAATTTTTTGAGAACCTCTACACTGTTTTTCGTAGTGGCTGCACCAATTTACATTTCCACCAACAGTGTAGGAGGGTTACCTTTTCTCCACACCCTCTTCAGCATTTATTATTTGTAGACTTTTTGACAATGGCCATTCTGACCAGTGTGAGGTGATACTTCATTGTAGTTTTGATTTGCATGTCTCTAATAATTAGTGATGTTGAGTACCTCTTCATGTTGTTGTTGTTGTTGTTTTGTCATCCGTATGTCTTCTTTGGGAGAATATCTTCTTCCCAGCAAATAGAATTTTGAACTGGCTTCCATTTAGATGGATTACCCAATTGGCGTGTAGGAGGCTGTTGGTATACTTGCGGTCAGAGAGGACAAGAACCTTGGGGAAGGGAACGAGGCTAGGAATTGGAGAGGAATTTAAGAAGAGGGATTTAGAGGACTTAGTTTCCTTTACAGCAGGACATCCAGGAGGTGGAGAACTCTGTATGCTCCGCTAGCGATAACCATTTCTCTTAGAGCCAGAATCTCTATTTGCTCCAAACTCTTGGGCCTGTCACCCTCCTATAGAATGTGGACACTTTTATGTGGATCCCCAGCAATTACAACCTTATATCTGGTTCCCACCCACTGATGGACTCATTGTTGGCACCCTCCCTGCTCACAGCCTTCAGAGGTTGAAGGGACATCAAGCAGCCTCAATGGGTCCTGATGCTAATAAATATCTAGAGGCTGGAGCGGCTTGGGGGTGGGGTTTGCATTTCAGGGAAGTAGATAGAGCTGCCTCTCAAACCCCCAAGTTGGTCTGATCTGCTTCCTCTGACACAGCCCACCAATCAGTTGCCTTAGATGATTTTAATTGAGAGCTTCAGATGGTTAGGGAGTTTGCTTAGAGGAAACCTGATCCTGGAGGGTAATTTGACAACAGGCAAGTCCTCAATGCTTAGAATTTGGGGGAAGAAGAGCATATGTTAGGCCACATGCTTGAAGAATTTTGGGGCTAGAAGGACACATGCTCCCTTGGGGAAAACAAAGGCTTGCCTTGTTGGGACACTGAGTCAACTAACTACCTGCTCCCTGCTGGCTGGTCTGTCATTTAGTTGCATGTAACAGGGGTAGAACTAAATGAGTCTTAAGACATGGGCAAAAATGCCTTTGCTAAGAAAGCAAATGCCATTATAGCTGGGCAGCCTGTCACCACCACTTGGGGGTTGTGTGATCCTGGGTAGGTTAGGAAGGCCCTTATCTCTCACAGTACTGACCTCTCGGATGGGGGTTATGTAAAGGAGCACCCGTGACAATGCAGTGCACCTAGGGGACCTCACAGAACGTCAGCCACCAAGTGTACAGCTCAGCTGCCAACATGCATACTGAAAGCCAACTGCTTCTTGCTCCTGAGCTTAGTACTCCCCAGACTTGGATCAGCCCAGATCACCTAGAGAATTCCTCTGGGAGGCAGGCCCACTTACAGAAAGTAGTTTTTCCAAGACTCAACTGATGGGAAGCCAGATTGCCATTTGGCAAAACAAAGGTGATGAGTTAACTTTCCTTGAATTGAATTTTGATGAATACTCCCAGGGCTCAAGCACATAGTCAGAGAATCACCACTCAAAGAGAAAAAGTCCAGGGAGTCCCAAGGCTCTTTTCTAAGCGGAGGACTGAAAGGGTGGATGTGGAAGGGACTTGATATTCAGAGACCTCCTACTATGTTCCAGAAACTTTATGTATGTTATCTCATTTTACCCTTCATAGTGAGCCCCAGGGCCTGGGGATCATTAGTTTTGTGTGTGGGAAAACTGAAGCTTGAGAGCTAAGTAACTTGCCCACAGTTTCTGACTCCAGAGCTTCAGACATTCCTTCATGCCATGCAGCCTCCTCGACTGTCCACCTCTCTGCCAGCTTAGAATGTGCCAGCCACCGTTTAAGTGCATTTACCTGTATTAACTCCCTTAATCCTCCTAGATAGGCAGTGAGGGTATTGTTATCATGTCCACTGCACACATGAGGACAGTGAGATCCAAAGGAGTTAAATTATACGGCTAGTGTGTGATGGAGCTTGGCGTCTGGTTCTTAATGCCCATACCTATCCACTTTACTACTGCTACCTAATGACCATGTTTGGGAAAAATCAAGGAATTCAGATACAGAAAGCTGGTTTTCTCAGGCTTTCTAAGAGTTGAAGAGAATAGGAGATGCCATGTGGTCTTTCCATTCTGGTCTTCAAACCCCTTCTACATCAGCCTCCATTTGAGCATCTCTGTTTTGCTGCTCAAGGGCAGGTGGTCCTGCTGAGGAGGTGGGGAAAGGAGGAGAGGTAAGCATGAACTTGATTTTACAAGCCAGGGAAAGGAGAGGTATTACACAGATTTAAGATTTAACAAAAGGAGAACCAAACTGACATTTTATTGACTTGCAGTGGGAGTTGTTAAAGACAGATTACTGCATCAAGGGTAGGGTTTGATTGAGAGGCTGAGAGAAGACTCAGCCATCAAAGGCATCACACTTGAAGGCCAGTGATACCCAAGGGGCAAGATGAGGGCATAAATTTGAGCTCACACACAGTAACTTGCCAGCACACACACACACCCACTACCACCTCCACCACAAATAAAACCCGAGCTTCTCCCTTAACTCCCAGAGGCCAGGTCCAGAGACCCTGGGTGAAATGGGGGTGAATGAAAGCACAGCGCATTAGATTTGATTCTTACTAATGCCCCACCCCACCCTAACCTGATCTATCCCTAGGTCCACTGGGAGCTTCAGAGATAGAATTCCTTCTTTAAGGTTGAAATAGGGTCTTGGGAAACAAAACAAAACACCTCATTGCTTCCAGTGAGAAAACAGTCCCATTTCAAAGCCCCTCTCTCCAAGGACTCCCTGCATGCCGGCTGGCTCTGAGATGCAGAACCTCCCTGAGGAGCATGGAGATGGCCCACAAGGCCCACTTCCAAGCGCCCAGCACGCTGTGATTTGCCCTGGTGGAGGGGATGGGTGGGGGCCACTCAGAGAATCTCAAGAGGGCAGAACAGAGTGACATGTGGGGAGGAGGAGAATGACAGGGACAAGGCTGGATAATGAGAAGCAGCCTGGCTTAGACTGTACCTTAGGGAGGGCACCACCTGGTCCCTTCCTTCCCAAAAGTACTGGCATGTGGATCTGGACTCTGGGGTGGGTGATGATGGGACGTACCCCAGAAAATCTGATCTCTGTGGGCCCATCATTCCTTCATGGGTTGCACCCCACTGCTTTTCCCTCCTAAAGCGGAAGGGGGCCTGGGTCAGTGTTTGAATGACCTCTTTCTCCTCTGTTCCTACAACTAACATCAGATCTCTGGGAATTCTTTGTGTGGCCCTCTTCCTTTCCTCACCCCTGCCTCTGAGGCAATGGCTGCCTCCAAAGGAAGATCCATGACATCCGTAAATAACCGTTCCCTGCCCGCTAGCCCAATGTCTCCTTCGGGAGAGCCAAGGCAGACAAGGGTTATGAAAGATGACTTCTCAGTTAGAGTCCTCCCAGACATCTGTAATATCTACCACAGGAAGTGGCACTCACAATCCCTCTCACCCTCTTTTCCTTCCCTCTCCCCTCAGCTGGGTTCTTAGCGCCCTGGGCATCATCTGCACAGCACCCCCATCCATTCTCGATCTCCCATTGTCCAGGTTCTGCCTGCACTGAGCACTAGGAGAATAGGAGCATCTGGTTTGAAGGTGACCTTCATTGAGCCCTAAGAGAGATAACAATCTCTCTGCAATCAACAAGCCTGGCTCCTCTGGATACTAAAATAGCAACTGTGGAGTAAATCTGCCCCCCACCCCCACCTTCTTCCCCTCTCTTTTTCTTCAGGACAACACAAAGAAACTCTAGGGGTGAACTGGGAAATCATAGTATCTTTTAATAGCCTGAAAGCCTGAAAAGAAGGTTCTTGTGTATGTGTATTTGCAGGTCATCAGTACAGGAAAGCTAATTATCTCAGCACCGTCGCCGCCACCTTGCATTCAGCAAACTCTGTCCTTTCAATTATGATCTTATCAGTTCTACCAACAACCCTGAGTTCATTGTGTGTGTGTGTGTGTGTGTGTGTGTGTGTGTGTGTGTGTGTGTTGGGGGGTGTCCAGAAATGGCATACCCTGTTTTAGCTAGGAGGCAACCAGGGTACAGGGAAGGAAGGTGCCTGCCCAAGGTTACCCAAGGATGGAGAGGATGGAGTGGCCAGAGCCAGAAGATGACTATATACTTCCTAAGGTTCCTGCACTAGATTTCTGCTGGGAATAAAATGTGTTCTCAGGACTTGATTGCCAGACCTTGGGAGCATTTGAGATTGGGATAATATAATGATCTTAGCAACCTCCTGCTGGCTCCCTACTGTTCCTCTACTCCTCGTGCTGGGCCCAGAGCTGTTGTGCAGGATGATTGGAGCACCCCAGTAGGTGGCTGTCAAGGCAGGAACAGATGGAGCAGGGAAGGAAAGATCCTCCACCCTGTAGCATTTGGGAAGGAGGGTGAAGACTGGATTTGTCAGGGTTGGACTTGGCAGGGAAATGGAATGTGTGTTTGCATATGGTGGCTCATGGTTGATGGGAAAGAAGAAGCTGGCAAATGGGATGATGCTTGGATGTCCTTTTGAGTAAACAAAAAAAGGGAATGGGCCCAGTTAGGTAATTAATGGTCCTGCATTCATTCGTATGAGAGCATGGAAGCAGAATGGTCCCACTGGGGGTCCCCTGACCCAGAAGACCCTCTTCTGCCATATAGAGAATTGATGGGTGGTGGTGTTCAGAACCAGGGGGTAAGTTCTTGCATAACTTATCCATGTGGACAAGGGGACAGAGAGAGACCATGGTCAGATTTACTTTGTAGATAGATCCTAAGATCATCAACTTAAAATTAGAGGGATACTTAAAGGTCATTGGTTTAACCCTTTCAACAGTCAGTGAAAAAAACTGAACTCAGTGACATGCCCAAATGGACACAGCTGCTAAGCCATGGAATGGAACTAGAACTTTGATGTCCTCAATTTCTAGCCCAGAACTCCATTCAGCACCCCTGCTGATGAGGGTCAGGTCAGTTGACTAAGTTCACCTGTCTCTGTAATAAGAGATGAAGGGACCATTGTATTAAGCTGAGTTTTTGTTTTTCTGCTTCATGGAGGGTATGTGCCTGAGGTTGGTAAAGCTCTGGCAGTACCCTGGGAACTTGTGCTGAGTCCTTTCCAGTAGATCTAGAATATGGCCATTCAAAAGAGAGTCCAGAGAAAATACGCAGGAAACGAGAGATGATAGTGAGGTACATGAGACAATGGGATAGATCAGTGCAGCAAATGTAGACATCTGTCCTTCAAAATTCCTCAAAGACAGGTACTATTTTCTGCCATCAACCATGGTACAGTAACTGGGACTAGGTTTATGCTCTCACTTTAAACAGCCAAAAAACAAAACAGCATGTATGAGATAGTGGTTTCAGACATTGGACAGCAGGTAGCATGGGAGTGTGATGCCTGAGAGAAGGGAAATGAGAGGGGTGAATCCTATGACAGCCCCAGCTTACTCCTGGAGGCAGCTTGTAGGCCACAGTGTGAGGTGAGGTTGAGGGGAACAATACATAGCTTGGTGACCTTGTTGGCTTGAGAAGACAGATATCAGAGTTTGGGGAGGCCAAGCTACCTAGAATTTTCAAGGTGGGGTAACACAGAGGATGGAATAGAATTGCAAGAGAGAGAGCTCTGAAGCTTTGCAGAAGTCCCCTTGCAACTTTGGCTGAATACTGATCTGCATATACATGAGAGGAAACTAACCACAGCTGAGGGAACCCACTAAAAAGTAGTAGACCGAACAATTGCTAGAGCACACAGATGGGAAGGAATAGCTCATGTTCCTACCAGCTAGAGTGGAAAGATCTCCTAATAAATGAGGCATTATGTAGAATCCTCAGAAGAGTATTTTTTTTCGGTAGTAGAGCCGAAACACCCTAGACCAATGGTTGTTGTGGACCTTCCCTAACAAAGCTTAAAGCAAGTCTTAAAAGCATCCAAATGATTCCAAATAACTTGACTACGCATGAGAGCAAAATCCAGCTTGCACACACACACACACACACACACGTGCGCATACCCATACATACGTTATAAGACATAAAAGAGCAAAGAAATAAGATGAGTAATTGAGGAGAAAATCAATGAATAGAAATAGACCAAGACATAACAGAGATGATGAAATTAGTAGATGAGGATGTTAAAGCCATCATTATAGAAGTTATCCATATATTCAAGAAAATATAGGAAAATGTGAACATGAGGAGGAGAGAAATGGGAGATATAAAGACAGGGTAAGTGGAATTTTAGAGATGAAAAGCAATATTTGAAATTTAAAAATACACTGGATATATTACAGTGGAGGAGACACTATAGAAATAAAGACCAATAGTCTTGGAAAAATAGTATAAAAGGGAGTCAAAATTAAGCACAGAGGAAAAAGACAAAAAAAAAAATAAGCAGAGCATCAATGACCTATGAAACAATATTAAGTGGCCTCTTGCATGTTACTGGAGTCACAGAAGGAAAAGAGGAAAGGGTGAGACAGGAAAAATGTTTCAAGAGGTAACAGCCAGTTTCTAAAGTACAGCTAAAAAAAAATGAACCCATAGATCAAGCAATTTTAACAAAATCAAAGGAGAGAAAACATAAAGAAGATCACACTAAGACACATCATAATCAAATTGGTAAAAGCCAAAGATAATCAGGAAATTGCAAAACCAGCCAAAGGAAAAGAGGCATGTTTGTATAAAGGGACAAAGACAAAAATGATAGAGTACTTCTTATCATAAACTAAGCAAACTAGAGGTAATGGGGCAACACTTTAAAGTTTTAATAAAAAAATAAACTCTCAACCCAGAATTCTAACCTAACAAAAACGTCTTTTAACAATGAAGGTGAGGAGTTCCTGTCGTGGCGCAGTGGAAACAAATCTCACTAGTATCCATGAGGAGGCAGATTTGATCCCTGGCCTTGCTCAGTGGGTTAAGGATCTGGTGTTCCTGTGAGCTGTGGTGTAGGTCATAGATGTGGCTCAGATCTGGCATTGCTGTGGCTGTAGCATAGGCCAGCAGCTACAGCTCCAATTTGACCCCTAGCCTGGGAATCTCCCTATGCCACAGGTGTGGCCCTAAAAAGACAAACCAACCCACCCCAAAACAAACAAAAAAATGAAGGTGAAATGAAGACTTTTTCAGACAAAATAAGTGAGAGACTATATTACAGCAGGCCTAAACTTAAAAAAAAAATTAGATTCTTTAAGCAGAATAAATATGAGAACAGATAAAAATTTAGGTCTGTACAGAGGAATGAAGAGTTCTGCAAGTGGTAAATATATGAATACATGTAAATTGTTTCTCATTTTAAAATGTATTCCATAAAAACTGTTTTAAGCAAAAACAATGATGTAATTTATGGCTTATGGCATCAGTGAAATAAATGAATGCCAAAAGCTTAAGAGATGGTTGGAAGAAATGAAAGTGTACTATTGTGAAGTTCTTTTCTATAGGTGGGAGGCATAATACTATTGGAAAGCAGACTGAGATAAGTTAGCAAACTCCAAAGCAACTACTGAAAAACAACCTGTGTAGGTAATATTGGAGATAAAGTAGTGTCACAAAAATACAACTAGTAAAAAAAAAAAAAAGACAAAAAAAAGAACAAAAGTATCACATTTATAAAGGATAAACAAAGTCCTACTGTATAGCACAGGGAGCTATATCCAATCTCCTGAGATAGACCCTTATGGAAAAGAATATAAAAAAGAATGTGTACCTGCACAACTGAGTCACTTTGCTGTACAGCAGAAATTGGCAGAACATCATAAATCAACTATACTTTAATAAAAAATTAATAAGAGAGAACAGATGGCACAAATAGAAAACAAATAATAGGATGGTAGATTTAAACTCAATCATATAAATAATTACATATTTTAAATGTAAATAATCCAAACATTCCAAATAGAGGGATTATTAGGTTGGATCAAAAAGCAAACCCAACTATATGCACCTATAAGAAACCCACTTTAAATATAGAAACAAAGATAGGTTGAAAGTAAAAGGATGGAAAAAGATGTGCTTTGCTAACACTAATTGAATGCTTTATTAATATCAGACAAATCAGACTTCAGAGTAAGGAGAATTATCAACAAGAAAGAGAAAGATTACATCATGATAAAAGAGTCAATTCACCAAGAAATCATAAAAATCCTCAATGCATAGGTCCCTAAAATATGGCTTCAAAGTATGTGAAGCAAAACTGATAGAAAGGAAAAATAGCCCTGCAGCTATAATTGGAAACTCCAATAGTCCTTTCTCAAAAATTTATGGAATAGTTAGACAAATGTGTTATAAGGATCTAGAAGTCCTAAACACTATTAGGTCAGACTTGACCTAATTAATATTTATAAAACATGCCACCCTACAAGAGCAGATTGCATCTTTTTTCAAGTGCACATGGAAAAGTCACCAAAATAGACTATATTCTGGGACATAAAACAGGTCTTGATAAATTTAAGAGGATTAAAAATAATAACAAAATGTCCTTTTTGATCATAACACAATTAAACTAGAAATACGCAAAAATAATACTGTAAAATCCTCTAATATTTGGAAATCAGTAATGTACTTTTAAATAATTTCATGGGTCAAGTAAGAAATCACAAATGAAATTTGGAAACATTTTTGAATAAGATGAAAATGAAGATGTGTGGGATGCAAGCAAAGGAGTGATTACAGAGAAATTTATAGCATTAAATACTTATAATAGAAAAGCAGATAGATTTCATGTAAAATGTCTCAGCTTCCATTTTAAGAAACTAGAGAAAGAAGAGCAAATGAAACCCGAAGTAAGCAGATGGAAGAAAATAATGATTAAGTGTAAAAGGCAATGGAACAGAAAACAGATAAACAGTACAGAAAACCAATGAAACCAAAACCTATTTTTTCGCAAAGATGAATAAAATTGATAAACCTCTAGCCTGACTGATCAAGGAGAAAAAAGATACAAATTACTAATAACAAGAACAAGAAATGGGGCATTACTTACAATCATTGAAGGGATAATAAGAAGAAATAAACAACTTCATACCATAACAGATCTGATAACTTATTTGAAATGGACCAACTCCTGGAAAGACATAAACTACCAAAGCTTAACCTAAAAAGAAAGCAATAACCTAAGTATTCTAGTATTTATTAAGGAAATTTATTTATAAACATCTTTCAAAAACAAAACAACTCTTTCAACAAAGTAAAGTCTAGCCCCGAATAGTCTTACTGATTAATTGTATCAAACCTTTAAAGGAAAAATATTGTCTACACAAACTCTTTCAAGAACATAGAGCAGAACATTTTGCAACACCTTTTAAGAAGCCAGCATTACTTGGATACCAAAATCAAAGACATTATATGAAAAGAAAGCTATATTCCATGTAAACATAGACAATCTCCTCAACAAAATCTTGACAAATTCAAATCCTCCAATATATAAAAACTATGAACAAGTGAGGTTATCTTGGGGATACTAGATTCGATAACTGTGTGATCTAAGAAAGAAAAACTATAGGATTATCACAACTAATTCAGAACAAATATGAAATAATTATGGAAAATTTAACAAATGTGTGCAAGACCCTCTCATTGAAAACTATGAAACACTGCCAAAAGAAACTGAAGGCTTAAATAAACGGAGATGTATACCACGTTCATTGATCAGAAGCCTTAAGACTTAGTATACTAAGAGGACAAATACCTTGATAGAAAATGGGCCAAAGATTTAAACTGATGCTTCACTAAAGATAAATGAATAGCAAGTGAGCTCATGGAAAGATGATCAACTTTGGGAGTTCCTCTTGTGGCTCAGGGATAACAAATCCAACTACTATCCAGGAGGACTCGGGTTTGATCCCTGGTCTCACTCAGTGGGTTGGGGATCTGGCGTTGCTGTGGATTGTGGTGTAGGTCGTAGGTCATAGGCATGACTCGGATCCCAAGTTGATATGGCTGTGGCCGGCAGCTGCAGCTCTGATTTGACCCCTAGCTTGGCAACTTCCGTATGCTGCAGGTGCAGCCCTAAAAAAAAAAAAAAAGATGATCAACTTTATTAGTTATTAGGGAAATTAAAATTAATACTATAGTGAGCTACCTGTTACTAAAATTTTAAGGAACTGACAACTTGAAGTTTTGGTGAAGATGTAGAGCAATATGAAGTCTTATAGCTTGCTGCTGAGAATCCAAAATGGTATAGCCATTTTATAAAGAAGTTGAGCAGTTTCTTCCTTCCAGAAATCCCAGTCCTAGGTACCTACTCAAGACAACATATATCCACACAAAGACTTATACTTAAATGTTCATTCTTTATTCTTAATGTCTACAATAGATGCCAGATATCTATTGGCATGGACATGCATAAACAAACTGTGGCAAATGCATGCAATGGAATACTATTCAGCAACGAAAAGGAATTAACTGCTACCATAAGCAACAACAAGAAGACTCCCAAAAACATTATGCTAAGTGAAAAGAGCTAGGCACAAAAGACTACATATTGTATCATCTCATTTATATCACTTTCCATAAAAGGTAGAACTATGGAGATAGAAAGCAGATCAATGGTTGGTAGAGATGTGGAGAAGGAGATTGATGGCTGAGAGGCACTGGGGAACTTTTGGCAGTGGTAGAAATATTCTCTATTGTGATTGTGGTGGTGGTTACACATCTGTGTATGTTTGTCAAAACTCACTAAATTATATATAAAAATGGGTGAATTTTCTTGTATGTAAAATACACTTCATTAAATCTGATTAAAAGATTAGGTGCCTACTCTGCCTGGTTTAGATTCTGAGAGTTGAGGGGAGTAGAGATGGCCTTCCACAGATGGTCTAAGTAGCTCTCAATTTCCTGTGCTGTGGAATACGGATATCTGTGGAGTGGTCCTTGGGGGTGATGTGGCATGGAACCTGTGGAGTCTGGGAGGGGTGTGTATCTGAATGAGAAGGATGGTCAAAAACTCATCCTCAGAGCAACTTCATCCTGGGAGGACAGCTAGTGCGTTTATAAGACCAGGAGCAATCGCGTACCATTCTAAAAACTGAGCATCAAAGGGATGGAGGGGTGGGAAGCGGGATGCAGGAGGCAACTCTGCCAGCTGCATTTGAACTTTGGGGATGCCAGTCATCAAGTCTTTCCTGCTGAAATGTTCACAGGTAGCCAGGGTGGGAGGTCCCTATCGTAGACTCTTGGTATTGTTAGTAGGCATCTGAAAAGCTAGTGGCAGAAGGATTTTTAAGGCCAAATTTCAAATGCAGGGCCCCCATTATTGGAGACAGTCTCTTATAACGTCCCAATGCTTCAGCTAGTGTTATGGGTTGAATCATGTGCCCCCAAGTTTCATATGTTGTACCTCAGAATGTGACTTTATTTGGAAGAAAGTCAGTTGCAGATGGAATTTGTACAGATGAAGTCAGGCTGGAGCACAGTGGGCCCCTCATCCAGTATGGCTGGTGTCCTTTTGTCCTTATAAAAAGGGGAAATTTGGGAGTTCCTTAGCGGCCTAATGGTGAAGGCTCCTTCATTGTCACTGCCGTGACTCGGGTCACAGCTGTGATGGAGGTTCGATCCTTGGCTTGGGAATTTCTGCGTGCATTGGGTGCTGCCCCACCCCCACCCCCCCAAAAAAAAAGAAGGGGGAAATTTGGACCCAGACACACATACAGGGAATATTTTGCTGTATGAAGGCTGAAGTTATATTGCTATAAGCCAGTGAACTACAGGAGCCAGGAGAGAGGCCGGAACAGATCCTTCTTCCCTGGTGCCTTCAGAGGGAGCACGGCTCTGCCAACACCTTGATTTCAGACTTCTTCAGAACCATGAGACCATATATTTGTGGTTCTAAGTCACGCAGCTTGTTCCAGCAGCTCTGGGAAACCAGCAGGGATTGGCGCTGGCCCAGCTCCCTTTCCACCTCTCCCTGTAGGAACTCTTTGCCTGAAACACCGTGGATGTTGTCCATGGAACAACATTTTGCACGGTGGCTTACTGCTTAGGCTTCTCAGATTGCAAGGAAGAGACACACGGGGAATCACGAGGAGTTCTTAGAACCTGAGGAGACCAGGAAAACCACTTGTTCAGCAGCCCAGTCACTCAGATCCTCACTGGTCCCACAGTAAGATGTGCAGAGGTTCCACCTAGGACCCAGAGTGTGGTCCCCTCAGGGAGCAAGCAGCCTGGGCTTAAGTGGCTTTTCTCCATGGTAGTTTCCAGAAGTAGCATGTGATGTGTCAGCGACTTTCACTTGCAGGGAGGGGGGGACACTCATCTAAGGGGCTTGGTACATTAATTAATATTCATAAAGCACTCAGAGCTGGGCTGGCACACAGACAGTGCTGTATAAATATTCCCTCCTGACTCATCCAAGGGATGGCTTTCCTTGAGTTCCAGCTTTTATTTTATTCTGTTTTTTTGTAGTTTTGTTTTTTAGGGCTGCACCCATGGCATGTGGAAGTTCCCAGGCTAGGGGTCAAGTTGGAGCTGCAACTGCCAGCCTACAGCACAGCCACAGCAATATAGGATCCGAGTCACGTCTGCAACCTACACCACAGCTCACGGCAGCATCGGATCCTCAACCCACTGAGTGAGGCCAGGGATCAAACCCGCTTCGTTCCTAGTCGGGTTTGTTAACCACTGAGCCACGAAGGGAACTCCCGAGTTCCAGCTTTTAGATGATTGCTTTTGGTTCACACCCTGAGCCCTGGTCCAGTTCTCAAGTTTGATATCCCCTCTAACAAGCAGCCTTTACGAATGCTGGCAAAAGAGAGCATGGGAAAACCCACTTGGATTCCTTTCCTTTCCTTTCCCTTTCTTTCTTTTTTTCTTTTCTTTCTTTCTTTCTTTCTTTCTTTCTTTCTTTCTTTCTTTCCTTCCTTCCTTCCTTCCTTCCTTCCTTCCTTCCTTCCTTCCTTCCTTCCTTCCTTTCCTTCCTTTCCTTCCTTTCCTTCCTTCCTTCCTTCCTTCCTTCCTTCCTTCCTTCCTTCCTTCTTTCTTTCTTTCTTTCTTTCTTTCTTTCTTTCTTTCTTTCTTTCTTTCTTTCTTTCTTTCTTTCTTTCTTTCTTTCTTTCTTTCTTTCCTTCCTTCCTTCCTTCCTTCCTTCCTTCCTTCCTTCCTTCCTTCCTTCTCTTTTTAGGGCCACACCCTCAGCATATGGAGGGTCCCAGGCTAGGGTCGAATTGGAGCTGCAGCCACTGGCCTATACCGTAGCAACACCAGATCCAAGCTGCGTCTGTGACCTATGCCACAGCTCATGGCAACGATGGATCCTTAGCCCACCGAGCGAGGCCAGGGATTGAACCTGTGTCCTCATGGAAATCTAGTTGTTCTGCTAAGCCATGATGAGAACTCCTTGGATTCCTTTTATTAATCAGAAACTGCATGTGGCTGGCAGGGAAGGCTTGATGGATTCCTTAGTCCACACACTAAAAATGAGTGAATGAATAAAGAAAAGGATGGATGGTTGGATGGATGGATGCGTTTTCCCTCAGGTAAGAAGGTAAAGGGTGAACTGCATGAAGGGTGTGTGCCTGTCTGGAGAGAGGAAATTCTGGAGGATATAAGTTTATGCTTGTGTGTCCTTTGGCCCTCTTTAAATAAGGACTACATGATAGATTGAGATTTTATAGGTTTAATATTTGCTCCCAACGCCGTGTGCTTTACATCTGGATAAAAGGAGCTATAAATCTCCCCAGGCAGAATGTGGCTGGGTGCTGCCTTTCCACCCTTCTCACCGAGATCTCACTTGGAAATACAGCCGAACAGTCAATGATGAATCATAGCGTCTGTGGAACAGCCCAGATAAGGAACAATTTGCATTTTCATGTGATAATTCGCTACTCTTGGCGTTTTCAATTTACCTTTAGAGCCACATTAATTCTGTTGCCATAAACTACCACTCTGCGCCCAAGTCACTGGAAGAGGGAGATCTAAGTAGCAGGTCTGTTGGGCTTCACAGGAGCGGGGAGTGCTCCCTTCTTGTGACACGGGGCAAATGAGACCATGCCGGTCCATGTGGGGAGCTCCCCCTGGAAAGGTGGTGCCTTTAAACTTAACTTGGGCTCTTATCCTCCATGTCTGGACATAACTTGGTTAAAAATAAGCTAAACGTGGAGTTCCCATTGTGGCTCAGTGGTAAGGAACCTGACTAGTATCCATGAGGATGTGGGTTCAATCCCTGGCCTCACTCAGTGGGTTAAGGATCCGGCGTTGCCATGAGCTGTGGTGGAGCTCAAAGACCCGGCTTGGATCTAGTGTTGCTGTGGTGTAGCCTGGCAGCTGCAGCTCTGATTCAGTCCCTAGCCTGGGAACTTCCATATGCCTCAGGTACAGCTTTAAAAAGACCAAAAAAAAAAAAAAAAAAAGCTAAACATAAACTATACCCCCTACTTCCACCTCAGTGCAAAGGAGATGGCCTGCAGGTAGCTGTTTCTCCCCTTCTGTTTCAGGAATTTTATGCTTTGGTGGCAGCAAACCCCACCTGGCTTCTACAAACAGGGTCTTTCCAGGAGAAAGACAGTGTCGGAGGAGCTCTCCTGAGGGCTGGAGGAACCCTGTGCCCTGCAGAGGAAGCCATTGTCTGATGCCTGCCCACCCTCCTAGTGGTTACAGATCCTTCAGGAGGCACCCTGTGGCCATGGGGGACCCGTCTGCTGGGGCAGAAGGGGATCATGTTGCAGGATGACAGAATCAACCCTGTGCTCTCAAAGTGGGGCTCCTCCACTATCAAACACCCAGACAAAGACATTTCACAGTCTGCTGCTCCCCACTTCCTCAGTTCGCGTAGTCTTCTCAATCCAAGAAGGAGTTTTTTGTTTTTTAATCTTTAGGGCTGCACCTGCAGCATATGGAAGTTTTCAGGCTAGGGATCGAATCGGAGCTGCAGCTGCCAGCCTACACCAAGCCACAGCAACACCAGATCTGAGCCACATCTGTGACCTACACCACAGCTCACGGCAACGCCAGATCTTTAACCCACTGAACGAGGCCAGGGGTCAAACCAGGAAGTTCTTAATACTCATCAGAAACCCTTTCTGACTGCAGTGCAAATCCATTTCCTTGCCTGGAAGCAGAGACAAGTCATCCCTACCCCCCTGAGTCTGCACGGTCCTGCTGCTCTCAGACAAATTCTCAGAATGCTATCAAATAAGTTAATGAAGAGCCTGTGAAAATGAGGATGATTTCTGTCTTTCTGTCCTAATTTACATTTGTCCATTTCCTGAGGTTCCATTCTATGAAACTTTAACTTGCTTCCCTCTCATCCCAAAGCCTTTCCAAAGTCTAACCTTGGAGATTATCTTCACGCAGTTGGAATCTCTTGGGCTCTCATGGATTACACTTATGAGCAGTCAAGATATATTTTGTTCCCGAAGTGATTTCTAGATTGGCAGATTTGTCTAAAGGAGGAGAGAATTTGAATGATGGGAAAGCTGTGGTGATCATTTTCTTAAGTTCACTTTATTTTCGTGGTACTTTCCTCCAGCCTGGTAGTCAGCAGTTGTGTTTCAGTTATTTTCTTCTGTTAACTTTCCCAGTTTCTTTACTTGTGAACTGAGGGGTCTGGGGTTGGGGACGAGATGTCCAACCTTACTCTCCTACTTGTGTTTTTAAAATGTAGAAGAAAGCATGGAAATGGGGCATGCTTTTGGTTCCTTGGAAAGGAGCCCCAGAAAAGAAACACGTTAGATTAAATCATATAAAATCACCATTTTTAAAGGTCAAAAATGGTTGAATATTGCTGATTTCATATGGTTCAGTCTAGTATAATCAAACCTCATTAATTCAGATGAATTTGAGGAAGGTTGGTCTGCATTTGCCGGAATGCTGCAAAATAGTCTGAATCATTAGATCATTTTAAAGAGATGCAACTTCCCTGTACCCCAGTGTTGGCAGAAACAGGTAAAAAAAAAAAAAAAGTACTGTCTCTTCAAGTCCACGGAGGGATGTCTGGTTAATAAAGACAATTTATAATGAGCCTACAAATATGTTGGGTAAAGAGTGCTCTTATATATGGTGTACTTGAGAGTGCTTGAGAAGTTTATTATTTTAAGTAGCTTTAAATAATTTCCTTCTGATTTACATATATGATTAGTTTCCTTAACAAATCCTTCCTTTGGAGAGAGGAACTGTGTGGCTAAAGTTGATTGTTTGAATTCTTTCTTATTCCAAAATAGTGGATTCCAAATTAATGATGCTTGACTGCTCTATTCCTAACCTTGAGGTTGGCCATGAGGTTAATGAAAGTCAATGGAGACTAGCCCTCAGAGATTGGGGAGGGGGAAATATATTTCACAAAACGTATGTGCCTTGAAAAATGAGGCTAGTTTTCTTGAATGTTTTGTATGATGACTCTGAAGGCAGTTGCAGAGGCAAAGTTCCAGCAGTATACAGAGCAGCAAACTTGGAAGAAGTTAGCAACGTCCTACAGAACTGCTTTGAAGAGCAACATAATGCAAATGGACAAATTCCTTTTATGGTTTTCAAAAGAATGCTCTCATCTGCTTTTTCTCTTAGGACAATATTTATTCCTTTAAAAATAAACGTTCTTGCTAAACAATAGCAATATCTAGTGACATTTAAGCTTATTTTCAAGTGATTTAAAAATTATTTTATTTTATTTTGTCTTTTTTTAGGGCATCCATGGCATATGGAGGTTCCCAGTCTAGGGGTCGAATTGGAGCTGCAGCCTCTTGCCTACACCACAGCCACAGCAATGCCAGATCCGAGCTGCGTCTGTGACCTACAGCACAGCTCACGGCAACTCCGGATCCTTAACCCACTGAGGGAGGCCAGAGATCGAACCTGTGTCCTCATGGATATTAGTCAGATTTGTTTCTGTTGAGCCGCAATGGGAATGCCCTGATTTTTTTTTTTACATCAATATTCTGCTTCCCTGAAACTCTTAAGGGGCGCATGGGTAGGTGCGAAGGTGTGAGAAATTGTGCCAAGGGTTGGTGACCAGCAAGACAAAGACTGAGAGCAGTTTCATGAAACTGAGATGAAGAATGACTTTTTAGGAGTGTGCCAGTTGTGTATGGCGAAGTTTGTCCTACAGAATTCCTTCTCTGGCTTGTGTGTCCTTCTGATTAAAGGGGATTTAGAGGAAAACCCTTCTTTCTTAGGGTGAGTTGGTGCAAATCCCATCTTACATTTTTCCTCTTTGGCTTTGAAATGTCAAATAGGGCTCAGAGGAGGAGTACATCTGACTAGGCTACTGGAAGGAGCTGACTCTGTTTTCAGGTAGCTTGTCTCCACTGAAAGGGGATGTTAAAGGAAGACAGGGTCGGGTAGAATATGGGTGGTTACTTAACAGACTGGGGGGGGGGAGTGGTTCTGTATCCTCATTGTGGTTGCACAATTCTGTGCATTTGTCAAAAATGCATAAAACTGGGAGTTCCCGTCGTGGCGCAGTGGTTAACGAATCCGACTAGGAACCATGAGGTTGCGGGTTCGGTCCCTGCCCTTGCTCAGTGGGTTAAGGATCCGGCATTGCCGTGAGCTGTGATGCAGATCTCAGACGTGGCTCGGATCCCGTGTTGTTGTGGCTGTGGCGTAGACCGGTGGCTGCAGCTCCGATTCAACCCCTAGCCTGGGAACCTACATATGCTGTGAGAGCGGCCCAAGAAATAGCAAAAAGACAAAAAAAAAAAAAAATGCATAAAACCTGTACACCAAAAAGAGTGGGTGAACTGTAGGTACATTAGAAGGGACTAAATAAACATCAAATGAGACCAGTCCTTCTGTAACCGAGTGGATGCCCAAGTGGTGAGGTCTGCTGGACTCCCCTCGCAGCACTGCCACTGAGCAGCACAGCATACCTGCCTCTGGGACCGTGTCTGCCCCCGGGCGAAGGAGGGCCACGGTCGGCGTGCTCATCTTGCTCACTGTGAGTCCATGGTGGTGAGGCTGCAGCCCAGCACCGCGCCCCAGCCGAACAAGGGCCCCACAGCTGCTGCTTGAATGGGCCTTGATCCCACATGCTGCGATTTCAAGTCCAGATACTCTGCTCTTGTCCTTGGTGGAGAGTCCTTCAGTCCGGCAGCACTCACTGGATATCTGCTTTGTGCCGGGGACACACAGTGGTGCTAGGACTCAGGGACCTAAAAATAAGATGCAGCTCCTGGTCCAGCTGCTCTGGTTGGGAAGCTAGTTGTGTAAACAAATGATTTGAGACAATGTAATTATCGCTAAAAGAGGTGACTACACACTGCTCCTGGGCATGGAGGAGGGTGACCAGCTCAGCCTCAAGTCCTCACTCTCCATGAGAGTTCATGGCGCTGTTGCATCTGAAAAGAAGGAGGCTTTGCCCAAGGGGTACCCACACTGGGTCACAACACAGAGTACTAGCCACTATACGATGTCGATTGGGTCAGTCTTTACACACACACACACATCACACGGATGACACATGTATCATGTCTTACACTGATACATCACACACACAGGCACACATCACCCATAGATACACACATCACATACATATAAACATATCTCACAGCCACACATTACTCATCGTATATAGACATACACATTACACATGCCATACACAGATACATCATACACACAGACACACACATCAGGCACAGACACACATATGATACATCACACACAGACAGGCATATCACACAGATACCCACATGGATATCCAGACACATACATCACACACAAATGCACACACATCACACAGATGCACACGTGGACATACACATCACAGACATTACACATACACACACCCTTGAAGACCTCCTTGTCTCCTGTAGGATGGTTAATGTCAGCCCTGCCCCCTCCTCCACCCCCTGGACCACAAGGGAAACAGCCCCAGCGCTTCTTGAGTCGGTAATGCACCCGGTGGGTTGGTAGTGGTTGTGGGTGAATTCCCGCATCTCACATGATCCTTCCCAGTGCCTTTTCCTCACAGGCTGCAGCAATCTAGGCTGCCCGACAGTCACCATGGCAACGAGTCTCTCCTCTTCCCATCTTCTGCTGTGCAGGGTGCTTCCTTCCCCGGCCCCTGACCGACGCCCAGCCAAGCCTCAGGCTCTGTGTCTGCCTCTCTGGCTTGTTTCAAGACCTGACTTTTTTGGCCAGGTATCAACAGTGGACTAGGAGCACGTGGAGTTCTACGTGCCCGATCCCTCAGCTTGCCGTTAAATTTAAAGAGCTGCCGACAGTAGCTGTTCTGGCAGAAGGTGACTGAGGAGTCCTGAATATTCAGGCTGGCAGCTACCAAGGACAAAGTGGCCACACTGAAGAGATGAGCTGGGAGCTAGTTCTGACAAGTTAGAGCATGTTGATTGCAAGGTAACCAGGATGAAAAGTGACTGACGTGAAGGATGAAGGAAGGAACCGGGGAGGCAGGGAAGCACAGATGAGGGGCGGGAGGTCTCATAGGAACAGCTTTACTGACTGAATATTGCACAGGGAAGAGAGCAGAGCTGGTCTAAGGGGTGTCACTTTGGTATCACTTTGGACCAAAAAGTTGGCAGAGAAAAAGCCACAGAAATTGCTTCCCCTTCCTTAAGCTTCCAAAAGATCTCCTAAGCCCTTCAGAGGTGAAAAGTGCTGCCTTTGAAGAAGTGAGCTCCCCTGCTGCCTTTGAAGAAGTGAGCTCCCCATCAATGAGGATAATCAAGCTGAGGCTAGATGGCCATTGGGTGGGCATTCAAGTATGGGGTGCACTTTTACCGTCTCACCCAAACCTCACCATGGTCCTGCAAGTAGCTGTGACCCCCATGGTGCCCACTTTCTTGCCTGTGAAATGAGGGGCAGGACCAGACCGTGACTCAGGCCTCTGTATGCTTCCCAGCGCTGTGTTCAGACCCCACTTTCTCAATCTGTTCCTAACCACACAGTGCCTAGCTTTCTAGATTTAAAGCACTTCCTATTTTTCTGCGCACGTTCCTGTCCGTGGTCTCATTGTCTCTTCCCCTTTGCTCTGGGAAGTACATAGAACATTTATGATCACAGAGGCAGGGAAGTTCAGGGGAGGCTGCAGAGGTTACCAGGAAGTTCGCAGCAGAGCCAATGCAGAGGCCAGGTTTGGGTCCACCAGCCCCTCCCACCGTCCACTCTTGCCCGTGGCACATTCACTGGGCAGATTAGGCTATGGGGAAGGGTGTTCAGTTAATGGCCTTGTGAGCAAGCAGCCTGGCAGAAATAGCACAAAAGCAAATTAAACCTAATTTCCAGGAAAAAAAAAAAAATCCGTCAATTGTTCCCAACTTTGAGCTTTGCTGCTAAACTCCAAGACACAAAGTTGCTAACAATATGTGTGTGAATACATGAGTTAATGTAAAAGTTGAATAATAAAATTATCTAGTCATTCTGAACTAGTCTCCCCTAAAACTTGTAGTGGGAGTGCTGAGAAGGGAGGGGCTGGCCACTGGGTCTGCTTGGTATTGCATCCAAGCTGAAAATTCAACAGGCGTAATGTTCCTTGGGAAATTGAAACATCAAATGTCAAATAAGATCTAGCTGCTCTAATTCTTTATTCAGGCCCCTGGGGAATAATGTATCCGATGTGACAACACAATAAGCTTTAACATCGTCCCCATGTGCTATTGAAAAGCCCTTTCCTCTGCCTTCTTCAAAATCACCGTCTCCTTTTAATAAATCCAACCAGAGCAGTGAACGCAAATGTGAAACCACACGACGTATGCATGTCTGCTGGACTCGCCAGTGGATGATGGCTTTTCCCCTGGGAAGCTCTTCACGCTGACCTGACCTTTGTCCCCAGGGGAACCGTGATGATGACAAAAATGGGCAGCACACTATGGTTTTTTCCAGGGGCTCTGAGGACCTTTCATCTCCTTCACCAGCTCTTGGGGACGTGGGAGGAAGAGCACAGCTCTCCTCTTCCACTTAGACGTTGTAACCTTAGGAGTTCCTGCCATAGTGCAGTGGGTTAAGAATCCTACTGCGGCAGCTTGGGTTGCTATGAGGGTGTGAGTTTGATAGCTGGCCCAGTGCAATGAGTTAAAGGGTTAAAGGAGCCAGCGTTGCTGCAGCTGCAGCATAAGCTTGGATTCAATCCCTGGCCCAGGAACTTCCATATGCATCTGGTGCAGCAAAAAAAAAAAAAAAAAAAAAAAAAAGGTGAAACCTGAAGCCAGAGGCTTGTTCACCTGTGTGGTGTAGGGATAGTAGCTCAAGGGTTGAAGGAAAAGGAACCAGTGATGGAAGGATGAGGCTCATCAGGCAGGTCACCCATCTTGCCTTTTGGAGAGGCCCAGGTCTTTGGGAATAGGTGGGACTATGGTCCCAGCTGAGCTTAGGGTGGGGGGCAGTCTTCATGGTGCTAGCGGGGAGGCCACACATCTGGGAAGTCTCGGAGTCCTTGACACAATGCACTGAGGTGCCTGGAGGTCCTGGTCCTTCCTCAGGATTTATGTTGGGTCTGCTCACCTTCGATGCTGGAAAAGTTGGAGCCAGGTGGAAGAAGGTGAGCTGCCAGGGAGGGAGAGGTGCTCTGGCTTGGTGGGTCTGCTCTGTTGGCCTAAGCCAAGCGAGGGAATGTCTGGCTTTGCTCTGCTCCTGAGCCTCTGGCTCCTTTTCCTATGCGGAGCTGTGCAGGATAATCTCGTCTTTCCTGGAACCATCATGACCTTGACAAGGTCACCGCTGCAGCTCCCCTTCCAGAGGGCTCTCAGTGTCTGCTTGTCCACTTCCAGGGTCTCAGCCCACTGAAGGGGCCTGGGCCATGCTGGATACATCCAGTATGAGAAAGTTTTCTCCTTATGTGCACTTGGACTCTGCCTCCTCCCATCCTCCACCATTGGTTCTAGTTCTTAAGCTGGAGCTACCTGAGATAAATCCAGTCTCCCCCCCTCCAATACGTAAAGACAGGTGTTCCATCTCACCTGGGTTGGCTCTTCTCACAATGTGGTTGATGGACCCTCACCACTTGGTCACCTCGTCCTGGGTGTGAATCAGTTCATTAGTCTATGCTGTGTTTACACTGTGTGAACTCAGGTCTACACTGAAGGAGGCTTCTCATACCCCTGAGAGGATCCAGTCTGCTTTTTAGGATATGCTCTGGCACAGGCATTCCTGCCTAGCCAGCCGTTCTCACAAGGAGGAGGAGGAGGCAAAGCCTTTAGGGTAGATCCCTAGAGGCTAGCGCCCATAAGGACCAGACCCAGGCCTGGAAACCAGGACGCTGCTCTTCTGCCCAAGGACCCAGTACTTGTATCAGCAGCAGAGACTCCCATTTTCCCAAATGAAGTGGCGTGGATCCTTCTCCAAATCAATGCAGGGCTCTAGGAGGTGCAACCCTTCTCCCTCCCATCACTCTTCCACTCAGGATATTTACAATGGCAGGCACGGCTATGATGACCTCAACCTGGTGGCGTGAGGCTGACTCACTCAGTGTCTTTAAGCCGACTGAGCTCACCGAGAGCATGGCCAGACAATGCTGGCTGAAGGAGACTCAAGTCTTCTCTTGTCATCATTGCTAGAGTGTCTTGAATGGTTTGTTGGAAGCAATCTCAATGATATCAAAAGCTGCAAGTAGGAGTTCCTGTTGTGGCGCAGCAGAAATGAATCTGACTAGGAACCATGAGGTTGTGGGTTTGATCCCTGGCCTCGCTCAGTGGGTTACAGATCCGGCGTTGCTGTGAGCTGTGGTGTAGGTTGCAGATGCGGCTTGGATCTGGCGTTGCTGTGGCTGTGGCGTAGGCGAGCAGTAACAGCTCCGATTTGACCCCTAACCCGGGTACCTCCATATGCCATGGGTATAGCCCTAAAAACACAAAAGACAAGGAAAAAATAAACAAAGCTGCAAGTACAGTGAAAAAAACTTTCTTCTTCCCAGACTGCTGCAGAGTGTGTTGCCGACATGACACCCATCACCCACAAATACTTTAGTTTATGTATCCTGCCCACCAGGACACACTCTTATGTGAGCATAAACAATCATCGAAGGCAGGAAGTGAGCTGATTCATTCTGACATTTAATCCTCAGACCCAGTCTAGTTGACCAGCTGCCCCAGTGATGATCTTTAGGGTAAAAGGATCCAGTCTGGGGTCACAGTGCATCTCATTGTTGCGTCTCCCTCACCTCCTTTAATCTGGAACAGATTTCCAGGCTTCTCTTAACTTTTAAGACTTTGACCCTTTTGAAAACACTGTGCCAACTGTGTTGATTAATGTCCTTCACACTGGGTTTGTCTGATGTTTCCTCATGATTAGATTCAGACTGTGCATCTTTGGCAGGAGTTCCACAGAAGTGATACTTTGTTCTCACTGCACCTTATCAGGCATCACAGGATTCTGATTTGTCCCAGACCTGGTGATATGCACTTTGATTTCTTTTGTTGGAGGTGGTGTCACCAGCCTTCTCCACAGCACATTTACTCTTCTCCCCCTCATAAGTGATTTTTGTGTGTGTGGAGATGCTTTGAGACTAGGTAGATACTCCATTCCTTATCATACATCAATTTATGTCAGGATGAACTTCTGTTTTATATTTTATTCACTGGAGTGTATCATGTTATCATGACTCATTTTGATGCTGAAATTGTCTCAGAATTTCCCAGTGGAATCCCTTCAAGCTGGCTTTGGTGTCCTTTTCACATGTCCCCACCATTCTTTGAATGCTTCTTTACCCCTGATAAAGTAAGATATTCCAGATTCATCTTGTACTTTCCCTGGCCTGGTCTACAATCAGCCCATTTTTCAGGGAGCCCTGGTTGCTTTCAGTGGAGAGTGATATTTAGAAACCAAGATCTGGGGGCTGGGTGTGCTCAGTGGTACTGGGGTGACTCCCAGGCCCTCTTGGTGGACAGAACGGAGAAATATGTGCATGGATGACATATACAGTTGCATCTGTACTTAGATATTTATCTAACTTAATTGTCAAAACCATCCATTCAGGATACTCCAAATTCCAATCTAACATCTCAGGAGTCACTTTCATTGTCTTCTTTTTCATGTTGGTAGCATCCTTCTCTAACAGTGGGAAATCTGCCTCTTATCTTATTTGATCCATCTCCCCTTATGTAATCAATCTTCCATTGTCACCACCACCCCTTCCTGGCACAGATCTCCCCATCATTCCTCTTGGCCTCCCAGCCTGTGCCAGGCTGTCTCTCCCACCCCAGTCTGGTGCAGAAGTCCCTCCCAACCCTCTTAGGTACTTGCACCCCTTGCCTGGCTGTCCCCTGCAGGACTCCCTTCTTACCCCCTGGAGCTCCAACACCCCACACCAGCCTCTCCTGGTGGCCCCCATCCCGTGAGGAACCTCAGTGCTCAAGCTCCAGACCCTTAGCAGAGGTGTCCCTGGTTGGGTCCTCCTCATCACTCTTGGGCTCCAGCCCTCCTCTCTGGTTCACTGTGTCTCCCCTCTGCCCTGGCCCAGGTGCCCACTTTTTGAGGCCACCCCCCCCACCCCGGTGTTTGTGGATGGAACAGTTCAGAAAGAGAAAGGATAGGAGGGCAGAAGAAGAGAGGCTGCATCTCAGGTGCTTAACTGCGCTCACCAGGGGGTCTGTTCAAATGAAAAGGTCCAGGACAGCTGCCTGGCAAATGCTGCATTTGCAGAGAGGTCTGTTAGCAGGGCTACTTGCACTTTGGCGCATTAAGGTGAAGTGCAGTGGGGACCCAGGCCGCCTTTGGGTAATATGTAGATTATCCCATTCTGCGGCACATTAACGAAGTGCTAATTGTGCTTTCTGAATGCAATTTGGTGCCAGTTGCAGGAATAACTCTGGCACCTGCTTGGACTTTAGACTTGCAGATTAACTCAAATGGAAAGAGTAGCAAAACAGGGAATAATTTGTTCTCTAATAAGCCACTTGGAAGCCAACTCATTTCTACAGTTGGTGTCAGAAAAGTGCAGCTCAGTGATTGGAACAGGAAGCTGTGTATCTGGTGTGCGGGGTTTGACGTGGTTTGTGCCAGGACTTGCTGAACAACCCACCTCACTTTGCATCCATTGGCCTCAATTTACCTTCCTGCTATTAGGGATGTGAGTAATTTTATTCAGCTTGTATGAACTGGACCTGGAGAGCCCTGCTTTCTGCCCTTGTCACTTGTGTTCCTGTGGACAGCTCTGATAAATGTGACTAGAAGGCAGAGGGGCAGGAAACGGGTTTTTATGGGCAGTTCTCCTAGGCTGTGATTCTCAGAGTTGGGTGCCTGGACCAGCACATTGCCATCAGTGGGGAGCTGCTGGGAAATGGGGACCTATAGACGCCCCCTCCCCCCACCCAGACCTTCGGAATCAGAGACTTTGGTCTGTTGGTTTAACAAACCTCCTAGGTGATTCTGATGCGCACCAAAGTTCAAGATGCGCTGATTGCTTTAGGAAATATGGCTCAATCCAACCCAGCGGGGTTTACTGTGGTCCTACTGTGTGCCAGTAGTAGGGTTGAATTGTGAACAGGAGAGCCGTGGTTCCTGCCCTCCTGGGGCACTGCTGTCTCATGAGTGATGCACTGAACAAGCCAGCAGGTGGGATGCTAGAGGTGAAACTTCAGGGGCTGGAGGGAGAATCGTGAATCACGCAGGGAACCTGGTTTAGTTAGGTAAGGGGCTCAGGGAAGGCTACTCTGAGCAAGTAACATCTCCGCAGCAGCCGTGCTCTCAAGGAAGCCACGGAAAGTTGGCTGGAGGGAGGTACAAGGTGGGGAAGTTTGTGAGCCTCCTGTATCTGCGGAGGCAGCAGAAGAGTGCTGGCCTGAAGCCCCCAGACGCAGGAGCGCGAGTGCCAGCTGAGTGTCTCCTCCTTCCTTTCCTTGCTTTTGCTTAGAGAGGGCTCTGGAGGAGGGGCTGTGCCCCTCTGGTGTGGGAGAGAGCTCTGTTTATCATCCAGCCAGTGGAGATAGCAGCATCATCATTTTCCAGGGGCCAGATATGTGCAATATTAAAAAAGAAATCATGTGATTTGCTGACAGCACTTAATGCCTAATTCAAGGGGCCTTATTATTCCTATACATCACGTCTGGCTGGTGACAGGCAACAGGGTTTCTGGCACAGAGGGGAGGCTCTCGTGCCTTCAGTTTGGGTTTTTCCTTCCTTCCTGAGGTGACAACAGGCAGTCAAGTACCTGTTTGGATAGGTGGTCCCTGAGGCTTCGTCAGGGGCCACTTGGTGCTGAGGAAGGCAGTGGAACAGGGGAGTCTCTCTGAAGGTAGGGGGCTGGCCCAGTACTTTATTGGTGGTTGAATAATGCTGATCAGCCCAAGGTCTGTGGCTGAGCGAGCCGTCAGAGCTCGTCCTCTCAAACCCGCTGACTGCCGACCCACATGGCCAGGGAAGACATGCTTACATTGCTACTTCTGGGTCAGAAGCTCTATTTTTGTTTTGCAATGAGGGGTGTATCTGCATCCCTGACCAATATTTTTCACAATGTGTGTGCTGAGGGCGGGCTCCTCTTACCCACTTGGGAGACATTCTTGACCTTTGCTTTCGCATCGTGGTGTCTGGCTGATGAAAAGACAACTCTGGGGAGACTGGATGGATGGATGGATGGAGCAGAGGAGTTAGGAATTGCCCCGAAGGTCAAGGAACCAGATCTTTAGAGCAAGGATAGAGTCTCCCTCCCAGAGAGGACAGCACATTACGGCACCTTTCCTGTGCTTGGTTGTGTTATTCTGCCCCTTTACATCTGGAGACCCAGTTAATGGATTTCCTGGCTCTTGGAAAGGCAGTGTCAGCGGCGAAGTGGCATATGCCTATCTCTGTGCCTGGTGCACATTAGGCTTTCAGATGTTGTTGAGTTAACACATTCAAGCCTATTTTTCTTTTTTCTTTTTTGCTATTTACAGCCACACCTGCGGCACATGGAAGTTCCGAGGTTATGGGTCGAATCGGAGCTGTAGCTGCTGGTCTATACCACAGCCACAGCAACACCAGATCTGAGCCGCGTTTGTGACCTACACTGCTCACGGCAATGCTGGATCCATAACCCACTGAGCGAGGCCAGGGATCGAACCTGCATCCTCATGGATACTAGTTGGGTTCATTACTGCTGAGCCACAATGGGAACTCCCAATCCTATTTTTCTTTAGGTCAGGGATCCTTATTTCTAATATAGCCATCCTCCTGGGGAACTCCCTGGCTGTGTGGATGGGGTACTGGGCAATAAAGTACAGACCACAGAGTGGGGACCCCTGGTTCCCCTCCTGTCTGCAGGGAATGTCACAGGCAGTGTTATAGGAGCAGATGGCCCAGAAGGAACAGAGGACGTGACCCCTTTCTGGGCCACCACAGTGCTCGCCTCCTATTCCTCACCTCCACACCATGTGCAGTTTGTGCACCTTGGAGAACAAATATTGCCTTGTCTGTTTGTCCACACCTGTGTCTCGGCCCAGGGCGCTGCCCAGCCAACCATCCTTGAGGCAAGGGGAGCTAGAGAAATTCCACCATGACTGGGAAATTCTGAATATGCCTGCATTCCTCTTAGCCCTCGGTCATCCTGAAGGAGGCTAGGAAGGCTCATTTGTACTTGGGGATAAGTTGGCCTAAGACAAAAAATATATCTGCACAAAAAATACATATATGTTTTATATATAATATTTATTTTATATATATAACATATATGTTTGTGTATGTGTGTGTATCTGCACAGCATTATTCACATAGCCAAAGGTGGAAGCAACCCACGTGTCCACTTAGATGAATGAATGAACAAATGTCATCTCTACGTACAGTAGAATATTATTCAGCCATGAAGGATGAACCTTGCAGACATCATGCTAAATGACAGTAGACAGACACAAAAGAACAAATACCGTGTGGTTCCACTTACATGAGACACGAAGAGTAGTCAAATTCATGGAGACAAAAAGCAGAAGAGTGGTTTCTGGGGGAGGAGGGAAGGGGGAGCTGGTGTTTAATGGGTACAGAATTTCAGTTGGGAAAGATGAAAAAGTTGGGGAGCTGGATGGTGGTGATGGTTGCACAACAATGGGAATGTGCCTAATGCCATGGAACTGTACCCTAAAAAAGGGTTAAAATGATCAGCGAGTGTTATGTGGATTTTACCACAATTTAACAAAAGTCTGCAGAGGGGCCAGTTGGGGCTGCAGGTTGGGCTCCTGGATGTGGCTTCTGGGGTGGAGTCTGGGTGCAGGATGATTTTGGGGGCTCCATACCTCTGAGGGAGCGGCAAGGAGGCAGGGTTGGGAGGAGGAGGACGTTGGACTGAATCTGGGATGCGGCCCCAAAGCCCCAGGCTTTGGGGCAAGAACTGCTCATCAGACTCAAAGGAGCTGGCCTTTGATACCTGTGCCTTGCTTCACCTTGACCTTGTGGGCTCAGCCCTTCAGCTGAAGCTGATCCCCAAGGACTACAGAAGGGGGACCTGGGTGACACTGTTCTGTGTTTAAGTGGTTGGGAAATCGGAGGTCAAAGGGTCACCGGCAGGCTGTATGAGGTGTAAATGCCTTTATTTTAGAGTTGCTAGATTTCCCGTCATGGCTCAATGGAAACAAATCCAACCAAGAAGCATGAGGTTACTGGTTCAATCCCTGACCTTGCTCAGTGGGTTAAGGATCCGGCATTGCCCTGAGCGGTGGTGCAGTTTGCAGACTCGGTTTGGATCTGGCACTGCTGTGGCTGTGGCATAGGCAGCTGTGGCTTTGATTAGACCCCTAGCCTGGGAACCTCCATATGCCGTGAGTGTGGCCCTAAAAAGCAAAAACAAAACAAACCAGTTGCTGACACTGATACTCAGGGGAGGTCAAGTCACTTGCTCTATCAGTGGGTGGGTCTAGAATCCTCTTCTCCCACCTCTTGGCCACTCCATATCCAGCTTCCCCACCGGTCCAGGGCTCACATCCCACCTTGGTCTTATCTCTGACCTAATGGGGTGATGACACCTATTATACTCACCTTCTGGAATTTCCAGGAAGACATAGTCAGGTACCCAAGGTGAGCATACCTGACACAGTTAAAGGAAAAAATACGGTCATTGATTGAATCGGGACCAATAAGACCCCAGTAGTAACAACTCAGAAATGAATGGGTTGTTACGCTAATCCCACGGGTAGTGACTCCTAAGCAACTTTGGGCAATTCACGGTTTTCCTATTTGTATGCCTGGTGCATCAATTCCCACATGTTTTTTTATTGAGCACCTACTGAGTGCACAATACTCTGCAGGATCCAGGGAAGGACCTGGCATGGTGCCGACCCTAGAAAATGTCCCATCCCCTGGAGGGGCAGGACAAGCTAGGACATGACTGAAGGCAAGGAATGAGGTGGGGTGAATGTCTCAGCACTCTGGAAAGCACTGCTCCCCCACAGGACACTCAAGGGCCATGGATCACCCATGGAACAAACTCTCAATGAAAAATCACCATTTAGGAGTTCCCGATCTAGCTCAGTGGGTTACGAACCTGACTAGTATCCATGAGGATGCGGGTGTGACCCCTGGCCCCACTCAGTGAGTCAAGGATCCCACATTGCTGTGGCTCTGGCTCTGGTTGACAGCTACAGCTCTGATTCCACCATTAGCCTGGGAACTTCCATATGCCGCAGGTGCAGCCCTAAAAAGAAAAAAAAAAAAATCTCCATTTAGCCAAAAAGCCAATATCCAGCTCTCTGCCCCTGGTCTCAGAGATTTCCCAGCCCTCCAATTTCATGCCTGCATCTGTATCCAGAGGGCCCTCGCTGGCCCCTATGTGGGCCCATTTCTGCCTCACCCTGAGCCGTCACTGCCAGCAGGCGGGGCTTTCTGGTTCCCTTCAATTAACAAAGGGCAGACAGTACAATTTCCCAGGGCTGCAAACTGGGTGGCTTGTTAAACATTAGAAATGTATTGTCTCACAGTTCTGAAGGCAAAAGTTCTAAAATTAAGCTATGAGTGGGGCCACACTGCCTCTGAGACCCAGTGGGGAGAACCGTTCCTTGCCTCTTGTGGCTTCTGCTGGTTTCCCAGCAGGCATTGGTGCTCCTTGCCTGCAGCAGCACCACTCCATTCTGTGCCTTCATCTTCACAGGGCATCCTCCCCCGTGCCTCTGTGTCTCCCCCGCAGCCCTGCCCGTCTTCTTAGAAGGACACCAGCTCTATGGACACTCTGGTCCACGATGACCTCACCTCAACTAATTAATGTGCAGTGACCCTATTTCCAAATACGGGCACATTCTGGAGTATCAGGGATTAGGACTTCAGCATATCTCTTTTTTGGAGGAAGGACACAGTTCAACTCATAAAAGGAACCCAGAAAATACATTAGGTATGTCCTGGACTCATGCTAGAGATTGGTGTGTCTGATGTGGGTTATGTCTTTCCATGAGTGTGTTTGGAGGGTATGTCCTGCCTCAGAGGTGATGGGACACCAGTCTGTGTGGACCTTGACAAACGAACACATTGGGCTACTATTTATGTTTTTATTCTTCAAGTTAATTATTTAATAATAATTGCATATGCAAATAAAAGCATATGCCTTGATTACAGCCTTAATTGCATTTTGGGTGCTCTTTCCTTTCAGACTAAGATGCTACACGTAGCAAATGCTTTTCTGGGTTCACCCCAACTCTGATCAAGTCTCTATCATACCAGCTCCATCCTGGAGAATTGAGGTTCAAAGGGGAGCACGCAGAGTGGGTTTGCTCCTCCTTTTAGCTGCTCTGGGTATTTGCCAACGGTTTGTTTTTAGCAGCCTAAGTGCCTACCTATCTATGCATGTGATTGTGTGTGTGTGTGTGTGTGTGTGTGTGTGTGTTGGATTATTCGTTCCCATCTCTCTCCACACATTGTCGATGTGTGAGGTATGAGAGGCACACAGAGAAGAAGGGAGGCATTTTTGGTTTGAAAACAGGCTCCAAAACAACAGAATGTCAGAAATCACGTGGAAGCCAGTGGGGATTCTGTATGTCAAAGAAGGACACACCAGTGGCGCCGGCTGCGTCCCTGGACCTGAGCAGACCTCGTACCTGGCTGTCGCTTCACTCAGGGAAACTCTCTCTCTTTTCCCAGGAGATGGCCTGGGTCAAGGACACTTTCCAGAGTGGAACTTTCTGCGGCTTCGTCAAGTTCTTCCCAGCTTAGTTGCTAGGCAATGGCGGTGCACACCGGAGGGGCTGCCTCTGCCGGGCGGCTGGCTCACCATCCCATCTGCAATTTAAATTCCCTGACAGGCAGAAGCAGCCAAGCTGTTCACTTGAGATTGCAAAAAGTTAGATTGAAATACAAGGAATATCCAATGCCTCAAGCCCCTCATAAATTTTGCTTTGATAGTAACTGGGAGAGAGCCGGGGAGAGAGGGAGCTGAGAGGGGAGAGCATGCAGTTTAGACCCACGCAGTGGAATTACATTAGATCGACATGTTCCAGGTCCCCCCCGCCCCCATCCTCGCTCCTGGCCTCCCCCAGGTTCTTCAGGTGCCTTTCCATGTATGTCCCTCTCCCGCCCTTCAGGTGAGTGAGCCTCTGCGCATCTCTCCTGCCTTTCCATGGCTGTTCTGGACCAGAAAAAATGGGATGTAGCTACTGGCTAGCTAACCACACCGTACAGGCTGTACTGTACCCCGTTCCCATGCACCCGGCTCCGGAAACCCCTCCTGCAATGACACGCTCGCTCGGCAATGCCCAGAGCAACAGCTGTACTGAAAACAGCTGGATCCTGCCGTCAGCCGGGGCCTTGACCAGAGGTCTGGGGGAACCTGAGGCTGCCTCTGGCCACTGCACCCCTGCCGTCGACTGCTGTGGACCTGGGGCTCAGGTGGCAGGGAGGTGGACTGCAGAATCTCGGGGATTTTCCAGCTCAGATCCATGAAGCTGGGAATCGGAGAAAGATTCCCAGTGAAAGAGCCATGGAATCCACTTCTCCAGAGACAGGACTCTGGGCTTCTCCTCCTTCATTCTCTTCTCCTCTCCCCACTTTCAGTCTTGGGTCCTGGCCTTTTCATCTCAGGGTCCTCCAGCCTTTTCTTACTCTCTTTTATGTCTTTTTCTCCCGGTTCATCAAAACCTGTCCTCGAGGCCCCTGGCAGTCCAGCCTCTGTCCATGGGAAGGGCGGACTCAGCTGGACTCTGGGACCCAAGGCAGAGAGCCGTGGCCAAAACAGCTGTCTCCTCCGCTCCCACCCCGTCACCCCCTGTGGTACCTGGAGGTGAAAAGGGAGGTCTCGGGGGACCCGTGGCAGTTCCCAGTCCCTGCGAGCTTTCTCTCTTAAACAGGATTATTCATAACTAATGTCTTATAAGGTTAGGACCACGGTCGGAAAACTACAAATATCTTGGCCATTGAGGGAGGTTAAGAGCGAAATGAAACCACTTAACACCTACTAGGATAGTTAAAATACAACTCACAAATAACGAGCGTTAGTGAGGATGGGGAGAGATTTGAACACGCGGGCATGGCTGGTGGGAATGTAAAATGGTTCAGTCCCCGGGGAAAACTGTAGACAGCTCCTCCAACAGCTAAACGGAGAACTGCTATATGACCCGGCAATCCCACTTCCACTCCCATAGACCCACGAGCATTCAAAACGGATATGTGTTGTTGTAGCAGGGCTGTTCACAACAGCCAAGAAGGAGAAACAACCCAGTGTCCATGGACAGATAGAAGGAATGAAGAAAATGTGATAAGCACATAAAATGGAGTATTATTCAGCCATAAAAAGAAATTAAATGTGGATATATGCTACAACATGGATTGACCCTGAAAATATTATGCTAAGTGAAATCAGCCTGACATTGAAGGACAAATACTATATATATATATATTTGCTTTTTAAGGCTGCACCTGAAGCCTATGGAAGTTCCCAGGCTAGGGGTTGAATTGAAGCCACAGTTGCTAGCCTACACCACAGCCACGGCAACACCAGATCCAAGCATGTTTGTGACCTATACCACAGGTCACGGCAGCGCTGGATCCCCGACCGACTGAGTGAGGCCAGGGATTGAACCCGCATCCTCATGGATACTGATTGGCTTCGTTTCCACGGAGCCACAACGGGAACTCCTGACAAATACTGTGCTATTCCATGTAGATAAGGCACCTGGAATAGACACATCATAGAGATAAAAAGTACAGTAGTGGTTCCTCGGGATGAGGGCAGGGAGAATGGAGACTTATTATTTAATGGGAGTAGAGTTTATGTTGGGGGTGGTGACAAAATTTGGGGTATAAATAGTGGCAACAGCATGAAACATTGTGAATGTACCTAATACCATTGGATTGTATACTTACAAGTGGTTAAAATGAGAAGTATGTGTGTTTTGTCACAATAAAAGAGCAAAATGAAGTAGCAAGTATGGAAGGAAATTCCCAGTGTGAGAGGGTGGGGGAGGGAAGTGGGGGGGACCCACGGAGTCCCCACGTGGACGGGCGGGCATGGGCCTCCCTGGCCTGCTGTGCCCCGCAGGAGCCTGGTGAGGACGTCAGGAGGGAGCCGGGTCCCTCGAGAACAGATGACCAAAAAAAAAAAAAAAAAAAAAAACCAAACCAAAAACCCAGGCCCGGAGTTCTCCCCCGGGTCTGGAAGGAAAATAAAAAGGGGGATGAGTGTCTGGCTGTCCGCTGGGGAATCAGATTTAGGCCAGATGGCATCTTTCCAGGCCCAGCTTCCAGACCGGAAATAAATGCAGGTCCAGGGGGGCCTATGGGGCCAGTTGGGAGGACCTGCCACAAGCCAGAGGCTCAAGTAAAAGGCAGCGGTGGCCTGGACGGGACACTTACGAGGGTCTTGCCAGGATTCTGTCCTGCCCATCCCGTTGCCATCTTCTGCCACTTCCCAAACCAGGCATCACCCCACTCCCATCCCCACCCCAAGTTGAGCCTTGGAGACAGGCTGCCTTGGGGTCCTCTGGACGAGAGAGCAGGGGAAGAATAGCCTGAGGACAAGGCTCAGCACAGCTCCCAGGGGCCCCGGGGAGCTCTGGGGAGCACAGGCGGTGCTCTCAGAGCAACAGGTGGAGGACAGGCCATCTAGCGCCCGTAAGGACACTGCGGTTGGGTTCTTAGCAGATTCTCTCGCCCGCTGCCCCATCCCCACCGCAGGATGCCGCTCCCTGCGCCTTGGTCTTCCCTCCTCAACCACCTGTCTCTCCTGCCTTCCCCCACAGGAAGCCTGGGCAGCGGTGTCTGAGGCAGGAGGCTGGGCAGCAGCTCCAGGCGGCTTCAAAGCAAGGAGTTCTGCTTTCTCAGGTAAGGTGGACGGCGTCCCTCCGCCGTGTGCTCTTTATGCCGCTCAGGCGTCTCGTGGTTACAAATAGCTCAACCTTCCGCGCGCTGCCGTCGGCACCGGGCCATTACAGTAATGTGCCCATTCAGAGCAAGTGCATGCAGAGATTGCTACAGCAGCTTTTCGCCACGGAACATTTAGCCTTCAATCATAGCGTCTCAGGTCCCTCTGGAACCTTCCTCCGCAGATGCACCTGGGATGGCGTTCTCTCTCTCTCCACCGCCACCCTGGGAGTGACGTGGATTATTCTCAATTTTGTTGATGAGGAAACGGGAATTCAAATAAGAGAACATGGTGCAGGAAACAAGAGGGCTGGAACTGAGTTCACCACGGCGATTTTGACATTCATAATAATTATGGTAACTTGTGTAGGCCTGCAATGGGCTGCTTACTGGTGAAGCAGTTGGCCTGCACTGGGCTAGGTGATGAGGTCAGTGAGGGTCAGCTACTGTTCCAGGCACAGGGGCCGAGGGAACCCCACTGGACAGCCAGCTGTCACCAACGCACTTGACCTCTGCCAGGCGATATCTGAAGGCTGGCCCCAGGACCCATCTAAACGCAGAGAGAGCTGTCCTTTCCTCCTCGCCTCCGTGCCCCGATCCTAGGGCCCTTCTGCTGTTCCTGGGATCTCGCCCCTGGTCCTTCCTGCCTTCCCCAGTGGCATTCCCCTCCCGTGGTCCTTCTAGAGCCTCTGGAGCCAGCTCAGGCAGTGTCCCTGGCTCCTAGTCCTTCTTTCCAGGAGGCTAACAGCTAAGGGGATTGTCTGATTTTCACCTGCTGTGTTGCCCCCCTAACAGCATTTGTATTTAGACAACCTTGGCAATGCCATGCCTTAAGGCGGGGGTCCAAATGCATTGCCAAAAGCCGAGATGGAATCAGCCAGTGACATTTCAAAGTCAGGGTCTAGGCAGGGAAGATGGCCTTGGCTCTGTCCACACCTTCCCATCATGACTGCCCATTTCATGGGAGAGAAAACAGAGGAGAGTGGAGTTTCCTGGTGGCCTACTGGTTAAGGATCCAGTGTTGTCAATGTTGTGATGCGAGTTCGATCCCTGGCCTGGGAATTTCCACAGCCTGGAGGAGGAGGAGGAGGAGGAGGGGGAGAAAACAGAGCAGTGTATCATCACTACCATTTGCTCAGGCTGCAACATACCACTTACCTAAGCAGATTTTCCAGGACCCAATTCTGAGTTGTAAGGCAAGGTCTTGGAAGGCCCATTTTGCAGGTGAGGAAACTGAGGCACAAAGAGAAATGGCTTAGTCAAAGATAAGTAATAAGTAAACCAGATCCTGGGTGTCCTAGTCCTGCTGCTACCCTCTGCTTTGACCCAGGCTCAAAGCTGCCAAGGTGAACATCTTTTAACTTAGGCTGTTGGGTCACTCAGTAAAATATTCATGGATGCTGTGGCTCCTATGGGCTCCTTGTGGGCCAGTCACTGCACTGGAAGAGCTGGCTGTTTGAAGACATAAGAGGAGCTTCAGGAAACACGTGGAGAGGATAGAGGGGAGATGGGTCTCTGCCTTTCCCTATATCCCAAATGAAAGGCCCCTTTGTCTTCGAGAGTTGAGGCAACCCCTTATTCTTTCTCCTTCCAGAGTCCTGCGCCTTTCCCATCTGAGTCCTCAGAGGATAGACTCAGCTCTGACACCCAGGAAAAGGAAGGGCTTCCATTTCCACAGACCCTTTAATGTAAGCCCTTCCTCTGGGAGGACTCAGGCCAGTTCCCTGACTTTTCAGGGGACCATCTCTGAGCTTGGGCTGGGGCCCTGCAATTCACTGTGATAACAGCAGAGGGCGCTCCTGACTTTGGAGAATGAATCACACCCGTCGCCCCCGTTCCTCAACCCTTGCATTAGTCTGGCTTCTTGGGGGCTGTGCCAGAGGAGGGTAGTGCTTTGGAGGGAATCCCGGGCAGACTGAAGAGGCCAAGTACATCCGTGTCCCCAATTTCTACCTCTTCCCTCCGTGAGCCTCTGTCATCTGCTCTGTCATCAGGAAAGCAGAGGAATGGCAGGGTGTGGTAGACAGCTGGGCTGGGCTTGTGGGGACACTACTGCCACTTGGGTGGGTTATCTTGATTTAGCAGCCTCATCTGAGGGTCTTGCTGAGCATTGTTCTCATATGAGTGTCATCAGGACCAGCTCCAAGTGCAAGAATGACTGGCAAGGGTCTGTGAACAGATCTCTAGGAATGCAACCCTGGACCTACGTGTGTGACCCTGGGGGGCATGTGGTCAAGCCTGGGGGTGCAGAGTTCCTGCATAACCCGAGGGACTGAATTGGAGGGTCATCTCAGGGTGAAAAGCTGGGATTCTGTGCCGCCACCCTTTCATCGTTTCTCTCCATGATTATGGCTGTTGGCAACAGCCCTCTGGTGGCCACGTACCAGGGCTGGGGCCTTGTGGGGACCAAGGTTGCCCCTGATAAGTCATCCCAGAGGTCGGATGTTGCTCCTGTGTCCGAGTACCCCTCGATCCTGCTTACTGGGAAGAGAATCCCTGCAAAGTCCCCATGTCCTGAGGGCAGGGGCTGACTGCTGGCCCAGGAAGGAGTTTGGATTCCCCCTCCCTGAAGGTAGCCCCTGCTTGCTCTCACTCTGCCCTGAGGCTCTGACACACGTGGAGCTTAGGCGGGGAGGCAGGGACATAGGAAGAGCAGGTGGAATGGTTCTCCTCTGATGTGGCAAAGGCAGGGAAAGCCCAGCCCTGGCTTTAACTCTCGCGGTGCCTCCTTGGGAGCTCGGGAGATACCCCTCCGCGTCGCCGCGTCTCAGTTTGCTCATCCATGAAGTGAAAGGCTGCGGAGACGGTTTCCTCGGCCCTCCCCCATCCTGACGTCTGTGCTCTGGATCCTAACATCTGGCTCCTTGGAGAAGGGAAGACGAAGGAGGAGGTGGCTGGGAGGGAAGACACAGAGTCAGGAGGAGGGCGGAGAGGAAGGGGTGGAGGAGAGAGGGAGGAATGCGCTGGGTCAGTTTGCGCCTGCTCAGAAGGGGGCTGCTGATCTTTGAAGACTTGACCTCCTTATGCGGCTGGTCCTGAGACTGGGGGGGGGCGGGGCGGTGGAGGGACAAAGTGGAGTTCTGGTCACTTGGGAAAATACACCATGGTAGCCACCGAGTTACCCCTCTGTCCACCCATCTAGACAGACTATAGCCTTTCAAGACATTCAGAAGCTGAAATTGGAGCACATATAGCTCTAGGGGCCAGGGTGTGTGTATGTGTGTGTGTGTGATGCACACATTCGCATGGGACAGAAATATAAGCACAATGACGTTTGTATAGACAGACATCACCAACAAACGTGTATTTGGCACTTGCACACACACACGGCTGCACTCATGAGCTCATGCACATATACAAGCTGACATGTCTGCTGTTTGCAAAAGATCACGTTGACCCCTAAGGCGAAGAACTGTTTACTCGAAGAAGCATCTCTTACAACATATTAATAAAATACTTAGGCAGATTTTAACTTTAAGAGCCCAGAGAAGCAGGGGCGAGGGTGATGGGAAGGGGATGGTGGGGGAGGGGGTAAAGGCAGGTCTTAGCCCACGTGTCTGGGCTTCAGTGTAAGAACCATATTTCATGATACATTCAGTCTGATTTTCCAACTCATTGAAAACACTCGCCAGCTGCTGCTGAGTGGCTCCATTTGTTGTATACATGCACTCGCTCTAACGGGGACCCCTGGAAGGGATCCCCAAGGAGAGCTGCAGATGGAAACTGCACCAGAGAATTTGGGGCTGGACATTTTGCCTGGGAGGTGGGGGGAATGCAGAGCTGGGGCACACCAGGGCATGTGGCGAAGGCTGGAGCTGGGAGAGGACAGGCGGTCCTTTGGAGGCTGGGGGTTCTGGAAACTTCCATAGACACCTCCTGAAGTGGAACTCTTAGAGTGGGCCAGTGTGATTTCTCTTCTTCTCATGACCCCTCGGCAGACCCATGTGTACAAATGACACATGAAGTTTTATTCTCTCAGGATGGCTCCTTGGAACTGGGTCCTCCTGCAACCACCCAAACTGTCTGACTCTGGCATCTCTGAGGAACACCTCCCTGGGTCTGTCATGGATCCCTCTCCTTTCTTCTCCCAAGCACCTCACGCTGGGTCCCTAATGGTGCAGACACCCCGTCCTTTCTTCCATCCTCCTCTGCCTTTGAAAAGCTCCTAGCAGGAAGAGGAGATGTCTGCTGACACAGTCATATGCATGGATGGGTGAGGACTGCTGGCTTCCTGGAAGGTTAGCTGACCTCCCCAGAGCAGCGGAGACACTGAGCGGTGAAACGAGGGTCAGAAAGTGGGCAAGAATTTATGGGAAGGTGGAGGCAGACCTGGGTCAGGGAGCCTGGTCGGTCTCAGGTCGCTTCGGCCCATTCACCTTGGAGCCCGTCATCCGCCCGCAATCTGGGATGAAGGTTTAGCAAGTCCTCCAACCTTGCCTCCAGCCCAGCAGGACCCCAGAACCCCCCCTCTCCACTCTCAGAGACCCCTCGACCTCGGCCTTCAAGTCCAAAGCCAGGCCCTGGTCTGTCAGGGCTGGGGGTGGTCCCTTCCCATGGAGATGCACCTCTGCCGGGAGATGAACCCTTCCCCAGCTGGGCGGGGACCCAGTCGTCAAAACTCACCTGTATTAAACCAGATTATGTGGCTGTGGATCAGCCAGATGGAGTGGAGGAGGCCTGGCTCCCCCGCGGGGCAGCTGCCTTGTGGGCTGTGATCTGCTGTCAGCATCTCCCGCTTCCAAGCGCTATAAAGCGCTGATAGCAGTTTGGCACGTGTCCATCAGGTGGAGGTGGGGGTGATTGGTCCCTTTCACGGCCCTGCTGGGGAAGGGCCTTGGCTGGCAGCCCCATGGATAGTCAGAGCACCTCTGCGTCCCAACTCCATGGCCCCTCGGGTGACCTCCCGGCGCTCCGTTCGGGGGCCTGCTGTGAGGGGGTTATTAGCAGTTCTGGAGCACCTGCACGTTCGGTTGACAAGTTTTGAAATATTCTGATAAATGACTGTGGAGGACAGTGTCTGTAGAACTGTGCGGACGTGACCTTCCAAACTAGGCAGGGCAGCTTATGGACTGTTAGATGTTGACATAAAAGCCAAGGTCCAGAAGAGAGACAGAAGCCTGGTCATCCCGCTGATTAGCAGCAGATCCTTTTTCGTAACACTTCCTTCTTTCTAAGTTCGGTATTTCCCTATTTTTATCTCTACTTTGTTAGGTAACCTCAATGCCAGTTTCTTTGGGGGAACACAGTCAGATGTCCCCACTGAGCTGTGCCCAGATTTGAAAGGCTATTTGAGTGATTGTATTTGAAAGGCTATTTGAGTGATTGTCCAGACTCATGGTTGGGGAGGAGGCCAAGTAGACTTAGCCAGACCCTGGATACGCCTGGACCATCTGACCCTAGAGAACCAGACCTTCGAGGAAGCTGAAAGAGATGGAACAATTTTTCTACCCACCTTGGGGCATAGGCTTCCAGAAAAACCCACTGTGTCCTTGCTGAGAAGTTACTGTGTTTATGGTACCGGGCAGTTAGTTGCAGACCCTTAAAGCAGTAAAATTCAAAGTTGGACCTAAAGAAGGACTGGCAGCTATCGGCACTGATAGAGCAAGAACTGCTTCTCATGATCTTTACTTTAAAAAATTTATTTTTATTTTTACTTTTTTATAGCCGCACCTGCGGTATGTGGAAGTTCCCTGGGCCTCGGGTTGAATTGGAGCTGCAGCTGCCAGCTAACGGCACCAACACGGGGATCTGAACCACATCTGTGACCTACACTGAAGCTTGTGGCAACATCGGATCCTTAACCCACTCAGCGAGGCCAGGGATCGAACCCACATCCTCATGGATCCTAGTCGGGTTCTTGACCTGTGGAGCCATGGTGGAATGGGAACTCCCATAATCTTTACTTATGATTTTTTAAAATTTTAATTTGAACGCTTGTAGCATAGGGGAAGGATGGGACCATTTTAGTATACATTAATTAATTTATTTTTTTATTACTCAGATGAATTTATCACATCTGTAGTTGTATAATGATCATAACAATATGATATCACAGGATTTCCATCCCACAGCTCAAGCACATCCCCCACCCCCCAAACTGTCTCCTCTGGAGACCATAAGTTTTTCAGTGTCTGTGAGTCAGCATCTGTTCTACAAAGAAATTCCGTCTTTTTTTCAGATTCCACATGTCAGTGAAAGCATTGGATGTTGGTGTCTCATTGTGTGGCTGACTTCACTTAGCACGATAATTTCTAGGTCCATCCATGTTGCTAAAAATGCTGGTATTTCATTCTTTTTGATGGCTGAGTAATATTCCATTGTGTATATGTACCACATCTTCTTGATCCACTCCTCTGTCGATGGACATTGAGGTTGTTTCCATGTCTTGGCTATTGCAAATAGTGCTGCAATGAACACTGGAGTACATGCGTCTTTGTGATTTGTGGTTTTCTCTGGGTAGATGCCCAGGAGTGGGATTGCTGGATCAAATGGTAGTTCTATGTTTAGTTTTCTGAGGAATCTCCATACTGCTTTCCACAGTGGTTGCACCAATTTACAGTCCCACCACCAGTGTACTAGGGTTCCTTTTTCTCCACCCCCTCTCCAGCACTTACTGTTTTTAGACTTTTGGATGATGGCCATTCTGGCTGGTGTAAGGTGGTACCTCACAGTGGTTTTGATTTGCATTTCTCTAATCAAGAGTGATGTTGAACATCTATTCATGTGTTTCTTGGCCATCTGTATGTCTTCTTTGGAGAACTGTCTGTTTAGATCTTCTGCCCATTTTTGGATGGGGTTGTTTGGTTTTTTTGGTATGGAGCTACAGAAGGTGTTTGTAAATTTTGGAGATTAATCCCTTGTCAGTCGATTCACTTGCAAAGATTTTCTCCCATTCTGTGGGTTGTCTTTTTGTGTTGTTTAGGGTTTCCTTTGCTGTGCAGAAACTTTTCAGTTTGATTAGGTCCCATTTGTTTATTTTTGTTTTTGTTGTCAATACTCTGAGAGGTGGATCTGAGAAGATGCTGCTGTTGTTTATGTCAGAGAGTGTTTGGCCTATGTTTTCCTCTAAGAGTTTGATAATGTCTGGTCTTATATCTAGGTCTTTAATCCATTTGGAGTTGATTTTTGTGTACGGTGTTAGGGAGTGTTCTAATTTCATTCTTTTCCATGTGGCTGTCCAGTTTTCCCAGCACCACTTATTGAGCAAGCTGTCCTTTCTCCATTGTATATCCTTGTCTCCTTTGTCATAGATTTAGTATACATTTAAAAAAAATTTTTTTAAATACTTTATTGAGGTGTCATTGATATACAAAAACTGCATGTATTTAATGTGGACAACTTGAGGCGTTTGCACGTTTTGCAAACAGCCACGATGCCGTCGTGGTGTACACTTTAGAGGATGGCTCAGAGGAGCTGAATGTGTGAATATGCTGTTAACGTCTTGTACCAGCCCTTCTGCTTTACGGGATGGCAATGATGCATGATTTTTAAGTAAAACATCCCCCCCCAAGACACACACATACCCTTGGAGCCTGGCAGGCCTGGCTGTTGGCAGTGGGAGAAGCTCAGTGACCTTGGTGGCCGCCGCTGGGTGCAGGGACCACTGTTCTGTGAATCCTCACTAAGCTCCCGGCCCCTGGCAGGGCCCCCTTGCTGCCACAGCAGGCAGGTTTCCCATTGCAAGTACATTCTGGAGGGGATTGACCTAGTTTTCAGGGTCTAAAGGGCGACAAAGGCCCCAGTCAGAGCTCCTGTAAGTGGGTGATAAACAGTGTCTATTAGAAAAAATAAATAACTTCTCCAAAGGAGAGCGGGCCTCCCAAATCCCTCTTGCATCTCAGGGAGACAGCTCTCTCCTGGGGGCGGGTTCCCCGAGCTTTATGCCTCCCTGCACTGCTGACCACGCTGCGGGGCCACTCTGACCACCGGATCCTCTCTGACCCCGAGGCAGAGGGGAGACCTTGGGAGAGGCCTTGACCACATGTGAGGGCAGCAGCTGACGGCTGTGCTTGGCCTTCAGGCCTGAACTTTGTTGACCGCCAGCCCTGGGAGTCATTGTCTCTCTCACACACACACACACACACACACACACACACACACCCTACACCTACACACACACCCACCCAAACCCTATGATACCCAGTTTACATGGTAAGGAAACTGAGGCTCAGAGAGGTTAAATAACTTGTTTGAGTTTGCCCAGCTGTTAAATAGGCAAAGCCAGAATCAACACCCAGGGTAAACTCGCCTGTGTTTTTCAAATCACCTTCTCTTTCTCCTACTCTGGGGCCGTTCCAGGTTTTGTCACATCAGAATCACTTGAGGATCTTGCTCAAAGGCAGGTTCTGATACCCTAGGTCTAAAGGTGGGCCCAGAGATTCTGTTTTTCTAGAGAGTTCTCAGGTAACGCCAGCGCTGCCCCCCGCGGAGTGAGGTGTACAGCAGATACCTGGGAGGGGCTGACCCTGGGGAGCACCGCCTGGGGAGTGGGAGGCTGGGATCGTTCTGGGAAATGGGGAGATGTGAACACCAAGACTCGCTCAGGCCTCGGGGGAGGCAGGGAGGCCAGGAGTGGGAGGAAGGGGCAGTCGTGCGACCTGCCCGCCTCTCTCCTCATCATGTTTCTTGGTTTTCTCTTGGCTCTGGCCAGGTTTCCTGGTACAGGCACAGTTTGTGCTGGTCTCAGTGGATGCCTGGAGCCAGAAATGACGAGGAATAGAGGGGTACAACATCTACCAAGTTCCATCCCTGGTCCAGGATTCTAACTTGCCCGCTTCTTCGGTGACTCAGACCCCCTGGTAGTTTGAATTTTCCCCAAGTGGCTGCAATAGTATCTTCCTCCCACACACAGTTCTCACAGTGGACTTTCCATCTAGGGTGCTGGCCGTTGTCCTTCCCCATGACTCTGAGTGCCTGTGATTATAGCCGAAGTGATGCTATGACTCGGAGGCCAGGCCATAACAGTCAGGTCACCTTCCACTTGGCTCCCCTGGGACATGTGCTCCTGGAGCCTCGCCGCCGTGCTGTGAGGAAGCCCAACAGTCCCCTGGAGGTCGGGGCAGGTGTTCTGGCCAACAGGCCAGGTGAGGCCCAGCCGAGAACAGACGTGTGGGGGAACAGGTCTTTAGATGGTTCCATTGCCCAGTCCTTGAGTCGCTTTCATCTTGGACTCTTTCCACCCAAGGCCCCAGACATCACGGAGCACAGGAAGCCATTCTTGCTGGGCCCTTTTTGAATTCCTGACCAACAGAAGCCTTGAGCACAAGCAAGTGGTTGTTGCCATGCCAGCGCACCTGCGGTTGTATGTCCACAGCAGTAGTAACCAGAACAGGCCCCCAAGCAGGGCTACCTGAGGCTGTGTGGGTGAGAAGGCTCAGAAAGGACTCAGGCACTGAGGATGAAAGTGGTTCAGCCCCTGGGTTCACGAAGCACTTAGCACTTGATTGACTGATTGACTGCTTGCTTGCTTTTCAGGGCCACATCCGTGGCATAGGGAGGTTCCCAGGCTAGGGGTCCAACAGGAGCTATAGCCACCAGCCTACCCCACAGCCACAGCAACACAGGATCCGAGCCACATCTACGACCTACACCATAGCTCACGGCAACCCCGGATCCTTAACCCACTGAGCAAGGCCAGGGATCGAACTCATGTCCTCATGGATACTAGTCGGATTCGTTTCTGCTGCGCCACCACGGGAACTCCCAGTATCTAACACTTTAACGGTGCTTTTCCATGCTGATGACCCGATCCTCATGCTGAGGCCAATGGAGGTTACAGACTTGCTTCAGGCCAGAGGCCAAGGCAGGGCCAGATGACGCCTGGATATGACTCTAGAACCAGAACTCTTTCCATTCAAGCTGTGTTGCCTCGGTCAACCCTTGACAAATAAAATGTCACTGCCTGGCACAAAGCCGCGGATGGCTGGAGCCCTCCCCTCAGCTTGATTAGTTTGAATTTTGTGCCATTAGTACCCATCATGGGAGAAGAAAAATCTCGAACGTTGTTAATAAACAGAGTCAGAGGAAAGCACTGGAACAGGGCAGGTGTTATTTATCAAAGGTGAGAAATAAGCTAATCAAGAAAATCAATCCCAGGGGACTGTTTCATGGGAGGAGGGAGGGTAAGCGTGGGTACGTGGCTTGTTGGTGCTTTAGGATTTGAAGGCGACTGGACGGTGAGCAGATTTCAGGGTTTTTGCATCCATCTGGCAGCAGGTGTTTTTCCCATCTTCTCCACAGCTGTCGTGAGGGCACCCCTGGGAGGAGGGCGCGTGGGCCAGTGCTCTGGGCAGGGAAGTGTTATCCAGACCCCTTCCTTGCTTGTCAAATTTCCGGCAGGATGGGTCGAAAGTACCCAGCCTCCTCTGGAGTCCCAGCATGGGGAGCTCTCCTTTTTTTGTGCTCCATCTCCGCGTTTCTGTCAAGAAGAGGTGCTTCTGTCTCCCCAAAGCTCTTCTAACTCATACCTTCTATGCGACATGACAGAAACAGTGTTTTAGATGAGGTGAGAGCACTCTGTCTCATCTTGACAAAGCTGCAGTACCCAGATATTTCGTAATACACTAACCAGGATGTTGCTGCGAGGGTGTCTTGTAAATGGGGTTCCATCTGCAAGCAGCTGACTTTTAGTCAATAAAAGGAGATTACCTTCTGTACTGTGGGTGGGCCTCATCCAATCAGTTGAAGGCCTTAAGAGTGAAAACAGGTTTTTCCAGAGAAGAAATTTTGCCTCAAGACCCTGCTGACACCCTGATCTTAGCTCTCCCAGCTTTTAGAACTGTGAGAAATAAATTTATATTGTTTATAAGCTTTAAAAAACCCATCCTGACATCAGATCCTGCCTGAGTGTCCACATGGCTTTCTTTCCCAAATAGTGTTTACTTCATTGAAACCTGGAGACAGGGAAAGACCTGTGAGTGTCTAGGACACCAAGTCTGGGAGTGCCTGTTGACGTGGTGACATACAGGGCCTATCACCACGGCACGGACCCACGGTGCCGTCCAGCTGCCCAGGGAACAGAGGGGGATGAAGGTCTCCCTGACAAGGGCCTTGCAGATTCAGAGGAACAGGCCAGAAAGTGTGGTCTGGGTCATAGCGTGTTGTTATCCAGCCCGGGGCAGATGTGATGGACCAGACAGATGCATCGTATGCTTAGCAGCCCCGCAGTCACATGAGCCAGTTCCTTAAAACACACACACATCTGTATACACACACATGTGTGCGTCTCCTCTTGGGTTCGTTTCTCTGGAGAAGACTGCGTGATACAGATGCTATTTTGAGTGTATCATGTTGTCCTGACATTTTTTACTCTCCTTGACAATGCTTTGATCCAGAGGCTCAACACATGTGATGACAGTGGAGGTGGAGGTGGGTGGAAGGTGAGGCTGATGTGCAAACACACACATGTTTTATGAGTCCAGGTCGTGTGTGCCCTCCCTGCTGCAGGTGGGAAGGAAGGTGTGGTCTGATGGGAAGAGCACTGGGTTGAGAGTCAAAGACCAGCGTTGAGGCCTTGGTCCTGTGACCCACCATGGTGCTTCTGGAACAAGAAAAGAAGCCCAAGAATGATTAGGGTGATCGGATAAGGCTGTGGACAGAGAAAGACAGATCCTCTACGGTATCACTTACACGTGGAATCTTTTTAAAAAGCCGATTTCATGGACCCAGAGAATAGAACAGTGGTTGCCATGGGCTAGGAGGTGGTGGGAGTAACGGGGTGATTGATGTATGTCGCAGGGTACAAACTCTCAGTTATAAGAGGCCCTGGAGTACAGCCTGGTGACTGTAGTTAATCTGGTAGTTTATATTTAAAAGTTGCTAAGAGTAGACCTAAAGCAGTCTCAACACGTACACACATATGCATATACACAGTACACACACATACACACATCGGCAGGGTGCTGGCCAGAAAGTATGGTCTGGCTCATGGCATGTTGTTATCCAGACCTGGGCAGATGTGATGATGTGATGGACCAGACTGACACACACACACACAGAGGCACACACAGAATTAACTACATGACGTGATGGATATGTTGATTATCTTGACTTTGTTAATCATTCTGTAGTGCATATACATACATATATCAGATCATCACATTGTACACTTTAAATAAATACAATTTGTAAATTATTTCTTAATAAAGTTAAACATTAAAATTTTTTTTAAGAGGAGAAAGATAATGGAAGCTAATGCATTTTGTAAAGCAATGTCTACATGGAACTTGGTATTTTTTTTTTTTTTTGTCTTTTTTGTCTTTTTAGGGTCGTACTCATGGCATATGGAGGTTCCCAGGCAAGGGGTCCATTCAGCTATAGCTGCCAGCCTGCACCACAGCCACAGCAACACCAGATCCGAGCTGCTTCTGCAACCTACACCACAGCTCCATGGCAATGCAGGATCCTTAACCCACTGAGTGAGGCCAGGGATCGAACCTACAACCTCATGATTCCTAGTCGGATTCGTTTCCGCTGTGCCATAATGGGAACTCCGTAACTTGGTATTCTTAATTTTTTTAAAACCCAGATGCAGCCAACATATTATGTGAGATAACTATTATCTGGAGAGCGTCATGACCACCATGGGCTTGGGTCTTCTTCCTTTGAATGTCAGTTCAGCATAGGTCAAGTGAGAAAACATGGGGGCCATTTGTCAAAACCAATGAAATACTTTATCTGTTTTGGTATAGGAAATGTTTATTTTTAATTTTTAAATTTTTTGTCAAAACATAGTTGATTTCCAATGTTGTGTTAATTTTTACTGTATAGCAAAGCGATTCAGTTATATACATAAATACATATTTTTCTGATGTTCTTTCCCATTATGGTTCATCACAGGTATTGAATATAGTTCCCCGTGCTACACAGTAGGACCTTGTTGTTGATCCATTCGCCGTGTAAGAGTTTGCATCTGCTAATGGCCAACTCCCAGTCCATCCCACTCCCTCCCTGCTCCCCCTCGGCAACCACAAGTCTGTCCTCCATGTCTGAGTCACTTTCTGTTTCGTAGATAAGTTTATTCATGTCATATTTTAGATTCTACGTGGAAGGGATATCATATGGTATTTGTCTCCCTCTTTCTGACTTAGTGTGAGAATCTCTAGGTCCATCCATGCTGCTGCAAATGGCATTATTTCCTTCTTTCCTACGGTTGAGCAGAAGTACTTGAAATGAGGTCTCTCAGGGATGCAAATGTGTGTCATAAGGCAACGTTGGGAAGCAGAGCCCCCCCTTGGAAGGGGCTTTGGTCAGGCACTCGAGATGGAGCTGGGGAGGCTTTAAGGCATTCCCGCCCCCCTTGCTTCACTTACCTGGCTCAGCTGGACTGCTCAGAGTCAATGACACTGAGGTTTTGGAGGCAGGACAGGGCTCAGGCGGGTGCCCTTGGACAGTGACCTAAGCAGGGGAGGGAGCTGAGGGCAGATGGCAGGGCTGTCCTGGGGAGAAGGGAAAGGTCCACATCCTGAGTGACATGCTCATAGGACTTCTCAGTTGGCAGACAGGGGTCTGCCTAGTGCCCTGTGCCTCACCCCATATATGGTCCTTGATAACCACATGCACAACTTTTTTTTTTTTTTTTTTTTTTAAATTCCTTCCTTGCCTGTCTCTTAGACTAGCCTCTGAGTTTTATGTGGTCAGACGGCCATCAGGCCCTGTACCCTGGCACATGTTGAATGAATAAATAAATGAAGTCCCCGGGATGCTCAATCCACTGGATTGATCACGGTCATACTCTTGTGTGCCCCCTATCAGGGGCCCCCAGGAAAGGAGTAGAAGAGGAATGGGAAGGGCAGGGAAGGAGAGGGGAGGGGAAGAATGGGGAGAAAATTAACTAAAGAAATAGGAAAAGAATTCCAGGCCTCCAAGGATTTGCATCTTCGATTAAGAAGGTCAGATATACTCACACAGTGCCCATGGTTTGCTCCCCTAAAATATAATGAGCTTCAACCTGCAGCATCTCATTGCTGAAGAATTAGCAGCCAGCCCATGTGCTGGCCCTAGGCTGTCTCCTGAGGAACAAGCCTGGAGGTGCAAGGGCACTGGGAGACAGGCCCGTTCTGGATGGGGTTGAATTGGGTTAATTAGGGCCAAGTCCGGAGGGGGTGAAATTGGAGAGGGCCACTGAGTGGGGCACTGGCCATTCCCTGAACTCAGAATGCATTTGCAAACTGGGGTAAAGCCCTGCCTGCCTCCAGCTAAGATCGATGTCTCAGATCCTGCCCGTCTCAAGCTGTCAGGGACCTTCTTCCTTAGAGCACAGTCGGCGTCACAGTCGTGCATTAATTTAGAGCTAATTGTCAGGTAATGAATTCGATTTGGCTCACCATATTGAAATCCCTTCTGCTCCCAGCTGAACACCAGTAAATCATTTGCATCACAAATCTTCTCTTCACTGGATGCTCAGCTCACCCAAGCTGTTGCTCAGACCCTCTCCTGCCTCCCCACATTCCTTTATCTTTGAAAGCAGCTGAAAATCATCACATCTCTTTGTCAGAGTTGCGAAGCTGAGACCCACCCAAAAAAACTGAGTTTGGGTGAGTACCTCTGAAAAGTCTAGAACAATGGTTCTCCAAGTGTGGTCCCCTGAACCAGCAGCATCAGCATCCTGGTAACTCATCAGATGTACAAATTTTCAGGCCCCTCCTCCCAAAACAACTGAATAGGAAGCTCTGAGGTGGGACCCAGCAAGCTGTGGTTTAAGTTCTCCAAGTGATTTTGATGCATAATCAGGTTTGAAAACCACTGTCTTCCTAGAACATTCACTAGGTCTACCAGCATGTCAGTGGAATTGTTCTCAATTTACTTCACTCTCTGCAAGGGCAGCTTCCCTGTCTAGCTAGGTTTCTGGATCTTTTCAGGGGCTACTGAATTTATTCCTCTGCCATCTGTGTATAAGCTTGAATTAGATTCAGTTGAGAGGCAAAAAGGCCAATTAGAAGTGACTTAACAAGGTAGACGTTCTTAATGTAAAGAAGTTGGGGGTAGGCTGTCCAAAACTACCTGCTCTGACATCGTTAACATGCCCTCATGGTCCAAGACATCTGCTCAGGACCAGCCATCCTAGCTGCACTTGGAGTCTACAGAGAGAAGGGAGAAAGCCATGCTGCTTCCTGGAGGTTTCACGCAGCACTTCTATCTAATATCTCATTGGCCAAAACATGGTCACTTGGCCATACCTGCCTGCAAAGGAGGCTGGGAAATGTAGTTTAAATTCTGGATATTCCTGTGCCCTGCAAAAAAAAAAAAAAAAAAAAAAAAATCAGGAAATCTATTTCTTTTTTTTTTTTTTTTTTTTTTTTTTTTTTTTGTCTTTTGTTGTTGTTGTTGTTGCTATTTCTTGGGTCGCTCCCGCGGCATATGGAGGTTCCCAGGCTAGGGGTCTAATCGGAGCTGTAGCCACCGGCCTACACCAGAGCCACAGCAACGCGGGATCCGAGCCGCGTCTGCGACCTACACCACAGCTCACGGCAACGCCGGATCGTTAACCCACTGAGCAAGGGCAGGGACCGAACCCGCAACCTCATGGTTCCTAGTCGGATTCGTTAACCACTGCGCCACGATGGGAACTCCAGGAAATCTATTTCTAAGGAAGAAGAGAAGCTCAGATATTGGCAGACAACTAGCTACGAACAATGGTGCACCACGACCTCTGAGCTATAGTTCTGCTTCCAGGTCTTCAAGCAAACTTGTCTGTGTTCTTTCACACTTTGGCGCCTGCTTTGCAGTGCTTTGATTTCAGGCAGCCTTCTCCCATCACTCTGAGCACGACTCTGCTGATGGCCTCCATGCCTGTTGCCCACGACATCCAATTTCTACCGCCTGTTGGTCCACCTAATTTCCATGTAAGAGTCATGATCCAGGGCTAGTCTGTAAACTCCTGGAAGCGAGGCGAAGGCAGCGTCTTTGCTGGTGGAGCCGAGCTGAGTACGATCCCGATACCTCACCTGTAAAATGACGGGATTGTGGATGGTCCCTGAGGTGCCTCCCAGCTTGAGCGTGTCCTGTGTGGTCTTGTTGCCTTCCCGACATTTATGACTGTCCTCAGGGTGAGAAGGCAGCGAGCCCTGACCCTCGAACTGCTCCGCAGACTCGGGCAGCACTGGTTATAAATGAAGGCGTGGACTGCACAGCTAGGAAGTAACAGCTTGGGGCTTGATTGGGAGGATGGCTTTCAAGAAGCTGGTTCTGGAAATGAGAAATGTGATGTGTATAAAAATTAGGGCAAGTCTTGTAAAGAATCCTATAAGGTCGGTGCTGAGAGAGAGGTCATTTATCTGATGTTGCCCCTCCTTGATCCCAGCTCCAGGCCATCTACCTCCACTTCCAGTATTTTATAGGCTTAAAAAACAAACAAATAAACAAAAGCCCTGAGGTCCACAGAGAGGGGACAGAGTTTGTCCAAGGTCTTATAGCCACCCTGCAAAATGATAGCATCCATAGTGACTCCCTATTTGTGATCTGAGGGCCAATAACAGGCCACTGGTGTGCACACACATGGACACACACACACAAACATACACACTGCACATGCACACTACACATTCTCCTAAGCAAGCCTGGCTAGCGGTAGTGACTTGAACAAAGCGCACTTGACCTCTGTGAAGATCAGTTTTCTCATCTGTTCAATGGCGGTAATAACCATTTTCATGATTCTTAGGAGGATTAGACCAAAACATTTACATAAAGCCCTTGTCACTTTCACGGGTTGCTGTCTCTCCTTTTTGGACATACCTTTTTTTTTTTGCTTTTTCTATATTCTTATGTTTTTTATTATTTATTTATTTATTTTTATTTTTATTTTTTTGTCTTTTTGCCATTTCTTGGGCCACTCCCGCGGCATATGGAGGTTCCCAGGCTAGGGGTTGAATCGGAACTGTAGCTGCCGGCCTACACCAGGGCCACAGCAATGCGGGATCCGAGCCGCGTCTGCAACCTACACCACAGCTCACGGCAACGCTGGATCCTTAACCCACTGAGCAAGGTCAGGGATCAAACCTGCAACCTCATGGTTCCTAGTCGGATTCGTTAACCACTGCGCCATGACGGGAACTCCATGTTCTTATGTTTTTTAAAAATTGAAGTATAGCTGATTTACAAAGTTTTGTTAGTTTCTGTTGTACACCAAAATGATTCAGTGATATATATATATATATATATATATGGTTATTAAAAGATATTTAATATAGTTCCCTGTGCTATATCATGGATCCGTATTGTTTATCTATTTTATATATAATAATGTATATCTGTTAATCCCCAGTTCCCAATTTTCCCTTCCCCCTCTTTGGTAACCATAAAGTCTATGTCTGTGAGTCTGTTTCTGTTTTGTAAATAAGTTCGTTTGTATATTTTAGATTCCACACAAAAGCAATATCATGACATTTGTCTTTCTTTGTCTGACTTACTTCACCTAATATGAGAATTTCAGGTCCATCCATGTTGCTGCAAATGGCATTATTTCATTCTTTTTTTGTAGCTGGGTAATATTCTCTCTCTCTTTCTCTCTATATATATATATGTATGTATGAATGAATGGATAAAGAAGGCATCTATATGTTTGGTCCGTTCATCTGTTGGCGGACAGTTAGGTTGCTTCTGTATTTTAGTGATCGTGAATAGTGCTGCTGTGAACATTGTGGTCCATGTGTCTTTTCAAATTAGAGTTTTCTTTGGATATATGCCAAGGAGTGGAATTGCTGGCTCACATGGTAATTCTACTTATAGTTTTTAAGGACCCTCCGTCCTGTTTTCCATAGTGGCTACTCCAGTTTACATTCCCACCAGCAGTGTAGGAGGGTCCCCTTTGCTCCACACCCTCTCCAGCATTTATTTGTAGACTTTTGTGTGATATTTGTAGACTTTTTGATGACAGTCATTCTGGCTGGAGTGAGATGATACCTTGTTGTAGTTTTGATTGCATTGCTCTAATAATTAGCAATGCTGAGCATTTATTCATGTATCTGTTGGCCATCTGTATCTGGATATACTTTTTTTTTATGGCCACACCCATGGCATAGGGAGGTTCCCGGGCCTCTGTATGAAACCTATGCCGTGGCTGCAGCAAGACCAGATCCTTTAACCCACTGTGCCAGGCCAGGGATTGAACCCATGCCTCTGCAGTGACCCAAGCCACTACAAGTGGATTCTTAACCCATGAGGTCATAGCAGGAATTCCTGCATATACATTTTTAAGTGGGTCTTAGGCATTATATTCCACAAGCAGACTTCCCTTAGTTCACTTAACAGCTGCTTAGCTGAAAAACGTCTTTTAGGATGTCTTGTTCAACAAACACTGAGCACCAATCCAAGCTAAATAAGGCTGGGTCCCTGGACGCGAGGTCTGCCATCTGAGCAGGGAAGGGCAAAGGACCAGGAATGGGCTTTGCACAGCTTAATCATCCCAGAATTCTGATGGTTCATCGTCCTGTCCCGAGCACCCTTAGGGCTGGGGTTAGGGACAGGATTTGGATGAGGCTTGGGTTTGTTAGAATCATTTCACAAATGAGGTCATAGAGGCCCAGTGATGGAAACAACTTGCCCAAGTCCATCAGGGGAGGTGAAAGTTGTGGACGCTAAAGCCGTGACCTGTGGGGTGCAGAAAGCTGAGGTTGGAGCTGGGTCAGGGAGGGAGGGACGGGTGGGGGTCCCCGAACTGGAGGTGAGAGATGTGAGGGGATTCAGAGGGCCTGTGAAAGAGCCTTTGGCCACATTCCACTTCGGGTGGGGCTTGGTCTCAGCATAAAAACTGATTGCCTTTCATAAAGCTTGTTCTTTGGGATTGCAAAGTAAACTCAAGTCAGGGCGAGTCTTTGGGGATGGAATACTCAGAGACCCTTTTCTAGATAAGCTTCCACTAACATTTTACTGTTCTCGGGAGCCCTAGGAAATGGTGTATTCCTTTCAAAGTTATGGGTTAGAGGAGTTTCCACTGTGGCTCAGCAGTATCCATGAGAATACAGGTCTGATCCCTGGTCGTTCAGTAGGTTAAGGATCCGGCATTGCCATGAGCAGTGGTGGAGGTTGCAGGTGAAGCTCGAATCTGGCGGTGCTGTGGCTGTGGTGTAGGCCAGCAGCTGCGGCTCTGATTTGACTCCTAGCCTGGGAACCTCCATATGCTATGGGTGTGGCCGTAAAAGACCAAAAAAAAAAAAAAAGTCGTGGCTAAACCAAGTGTCTGCCAGTGAGTTCATGTCCCTCATTAGCATCCCGTAAGCTTCAGGATAAAGTGACAGCTCTGAGGTGGGACATGTGAGGCACCTGACTACCGCATCAGCTGGCGTCAGCTCTGTCCACAGTGTCCAACCCCACCCCTGTCCCCTGGATAGCCTGCCTTGCTAACTCCTGCCGCAGCCCCTCAGCTGCCCCCCTCTTTGGGAAGAATGTCCTCTTCCAGCTCTGTGGGGTGAGCTGGGTGTCTCCTCCCTGTGCCCACATCCCCTGAGCACCGGCCCCCGTGTTAGAATTGATCTCCGGGGCCCCTTCCTTCTCCCCAGGGAGCTGGTGTTTCTGCCTCTGTGAGCCCCCAGGGCCTGGAGCCCGGTAGGTGCTTTACTTGAATTTAATCAATTACTTTATCATCGCAGACATGATTTATCAGTCAGTTACAAACTGGGCTCTGGAGTGGGATATAGAAGATGTGGGACTGCCTCCCTCTCCTCTGGGAACCCAGTCTCCACGGTGAGGGAAGATTAACCCAGAGAACAGGGGCCGACAGTCCATCAGGGGTCAGTGATGCTGCCGGGACCTCGGGTGCCTGGAGGTTTCCGAGGCAGATTTCCGAGCTGGAGCTGGTGGACAAGTCGTGTCTTGGAGATGGGTTAGGTTAGGAAGCCAGGAGGCATGGTGGCCGGTGGGAAGGGCTGGTCAGAATGAGTGACCAGCGGAACTGGAAGAGGCGAATGCAAAGGCTTAAATGCCACGAAAGGGACCAGGGAGCCACAGAAGGTCTTCAGGCAGGGAGCAACAGGATGAAGTGGTGTCTGCAGGCTGTGAGTGCCGGAAAGTGATGAGCAGAAAGGTGTGAGATGTTAGGAGGAGGGAAAGAGAGAGGCTGGCTTTCCTTTGACCCTTTGTCACACGTGCTCTGCCTCCATCCTCTTTCAGGTGGTTCGTAGGTTGGACACAACCTGTTCGTGGATTATAGGGGCTTCTGTCATTTGTTCGCTCATTCTTTCAACATGTTTTTAAATGATTCCTACTGTGTTCTGGTTCCAAAGGATAGGCTGGGACCGCAGACCCCTGCCCCCAAGGACCTCTGTGAAGGAGGACAGCCACTGTGTAAATACACGTGGTGACCTCTCCCACCTTTGCTCTATCATTGAAAGAAATTATTTTGCCATATACATAACCTCTAGTCACCTGTCCCTACCTTCAGCCTCTCTTCTCCCTGCTCTCATCCATCTGCTAGTTTTCCCGAGGGGGCTATTTATAAATGGGTCACATGGTCCGTGGTAGGTGAAGGTGCTGTGGGACACTCTGGAGGGGGTGTGCTTGAAATGCAGACAATGTAGAAATCCTTCTCTTCACGGCCGCCAGCTGGGGCTGTCTGCGCCTGGGGGCCCTCAGGACAGAGAGTTGGCCAAGAAGCCCATTGAGCTGTCAGCTTCCAGATGCTTGACACCAGCCTCTGATGTCCCCTTGAGCCTGGGACTCCTTACCCTCCCTGAACTCAGTTTCTCCTTCAGACGTCATTCCTGAGACTAAGGAAAAGGCTCGACAGCGCAGAGAAGGCTCAGGACTTGCTGCGCTCTGTCCCTGCACAGCCAGCCAACAGCTGTCTCCTGGGGTGGAGGCTTTCCAGGGAAGCCCCCCCACCCCGCCCAGTGTCTCCACTTTGTTCAAGTCTGAGCATCGGGGAGCTTCTTTGTGCTCACTGGTTAATGAACCCCACTAGAAACTATGAGGATGCGGGTTCAATCCCTGGCTGCACTCAATGGGTTAAGGATCCAGCGTTGCTGTGAGCTGTGGTGTAGGCCGGCTGCTGTAGCTCTGATTAGACCCCTAGCCTGGGAGCCTCCATATGCTGCAGATACCTAATGATCACTACCTCACATCCCAGCAACTTAATCACACCGTTCCCCCCACCCTCTCTCCGCCTTGGTTACTTCTGGCTAAAATTGCCGTTCTCTTAGCCATCACTACACGAAGAACATCTTTGTGATGCCCAAAGGGGATGCCTCCGCCTCTAGTCAGAAAGCAGAGGGCCTGAGAACTGAGTCCCTGAGTGCAGACCTGTTGGGCTGTCGTCCTCTCCAGCTCTGGGTGGGTGATACTTACCATAGACTGTCGATCTAAGATGTCTGGGCGCGACCCTGGCTCTGCCACTTCCTGGCTCTGTGGTCTTGGCCAGATTCCTCACCCTCCCTGCAGCTGATGGGTAAACGGGGAAATGCTAGTACCTGCTTCTAAGGGTTGTAGTGAGGGCTGTGAGTTAATGCACATAGAGCCCTTATGCCAGCGTATGATCAATTCTCAAGACCTCCCAAAATGTGCGAGCTATTATTTTGTTATGCAGCTCTCATGCTTTTGCCATTCTTGGCCATCTTCATAACAATACGTAAGTAGGCACAGTGCTTCTCAGTTTAAAAAGCATCAATATCCTGCCTCACTTACTTTTTCAGCATCAGTGATGGTTATCTGACATGCCCCAAGGTCACACAGTCGGGGAGGGGGCAGCGCCTGATCTTAAAATTGTCTCCAAGTTCTTTTTTTAAAAAGTATCTTTTTATTGCTCACAGCCACCTCCTATAGAATGGGTGGGAAAGCAGTGGATGACCCAGTAACTCCTAATTATGGGGGGAAGAAAAACACCTGTAAAGCTCTCTCATTTTGAGGATAGCACATTTGGGAAAAAAAAAAAAAAAAAAAACAACCCAAATAGACGAAATTTGAAGCCCATCCCAGAGGCAGCTGCAATTCTTTGCCAGCCCCTGGAGTTCAAAGAGGGAGCCTTAAAGAAGGTCTTGAGGAGAATTACTTAATTTGGAGCGTTGGAAACCCAACAATTATTTGCTTAAAAATAGAATTTGCTGAAACAACTTCCAGCTTCTTATTCTTCTCACTGCATAATAAAGTAATTAGTAATTTGTGTCACTCTGGTAATTTTTCTCCTTCTCTTAATCACCAATAGTGACACTGCTCCCATGCTGGGGTTCTAACACACACATGCATGCACACACACACTCACTCACTCACTCCCGTCGGAGCCCCAGAAGAAAGTGGATGCCATAGTGTCTGTTGTTTTGTTGTGGCTATTGGAATGAAAATTTCTGTGACCCCTAAAATGTATCTGTTACCATATATACACACCAGTCTGGGTAAGGTTGTCAAAAGAAGTAGAAAGACGCAGACGACTCTCAAAATATCCCCAATGTTGTAAGAAACTATTATGAGCATAGTGAGTCCTATAGAAATGTGCAACTAAAAGTCAGGACCTTTATCTGACAAAAGGATTTGTTTTGAAGTGTGGGTTGTATTTACTATTTAATATGATGGGCCTTACAAAGGCATGAAAAGTAAATCGCATTTATTTATACATATGTTAGATAATCCAGACTGTAATTATAAGGAAAGCTTACATGTGTATTAATACCTACTGTGGGCTAGATTTATAATTAGCTATTATAAATCAAATAAATATTCAATTATTTGAAACAAAGCAATGGTAGTGGAGATTTTATCTCTAAGTTTATCTGACTGAATTTATAAGAGGCTTTAGGCGACTATGAGAAACTAGAGAAAGGAAGTTCAAAGGACTGGTTCTTTTCCCTGTTTATCACATGCTTATATTAAATTCCTGTACTATAACAAATAGTATTTTTGCTAACATTTATTGGCTGTTCACCATATACTAAGTACTGTGCTAAGAGGTTTACCTGCATTATATCCTTTGATCTTCATGTCAACTTTATGAGTTAGTTATTAATATTCTTTCCGTTTTATAGATGAGGAAAAGTGACAGACTCTATTCATTATCCACTATCCCTTCTTCTCTTTTTATTTCTGTAATAATAAAACCCAGATTTTATTTGAGGTGGCAATATGACATGCTGATGGCCTACATTTTCTTTCTGCCCTTGAAGTCAGGTGTGGTCATGTGACTAACTTCTGGGCCACAAGAAAGCAGAACTATCAGGTGGACCATTCAGAAGTTTCACCCTAAGCACCCGACTCCTCTCAGAGGAGCACCCCTTCTTATCATCTCTCATGCTTTATGCTTCTTGCAGATTTGATAGCTGACAGAGGGCTCTTTCTACTAGTAGCCAAACTGGCAGTCAGAACCATTCTTCTGCTGAGAATGACTAGAAAAATTTGAGGGAGTTCCCATTGTGGCACAGCAGAAACAAATCTGACCAGTATCCATGAGGATTCAAGTGTGATCCCTGGCCTCGCTCAGTGGGTTAAGGATCTGGCATTGCCATGAGCTGGGGTGTAGGTCACAGACATGACTTGGATCCTGCATTGTTGCTGTGGCTGTGGTATCAGCTGTAGTTCTGATTTGACCCCTAGCCTGGGAACTTCCATGTGCCATGGGTGTGGCCCTAAAAAGCAAAAAAAAAAAAAAACAAAACAAAACAACAACAACAACAAAAAACCCACCACCACCAACAAAATCCCCAAAAAACCTGTTTGAAAGGATCAAAGAAATTACAAGTGGATGAAGAATTATTTGGGCCAAGTTTTGTAACAAGAGGGGAGCTCAGTGAGATGAGCCTGGATTTTCTGGCTAGTTTTCTCCAAAAAGTGTCTGACAATTCCAGAAGATGTGGCTGAGGAGCTAAGATGCCAAGCAGAGCTGTGAGCAGACTTAGGGAGCCAGGAGACTGTCAAGGATGGGAAGCTCTGATAAAATGCCATGGGTTAAGACCATGTAAGGTCACATCACTGGAATAAGGTGAATGAGGAATAGTCTGTCCCTGGAAGAGGCTGAAGCCCACCCTATGTCACCTCAATCTCTGAGTGGGTTATCGTGACTTGGGATTGGCAGTGCCCATGTGTCCTGCCAGAAGCTAATGTAAATTCTCTCTGAAGAAGACACATTATCAGTAGCCTCAAATGATCTCAGTCAAACAAAGCAGGGGGAAAGGTGGAGAAAATTTTGACTTCCAAAGTGGAAGAGTGAAAATCTCCAAAATCTGCTTCTCTACGAAAACAATAAGAACTCTGGCAAAGAACTATCAGACATTTCACTTACTGGGGGCCAGAGCCCCCAGGAGCACCCTGTAGCACCTCATAGCACCATGTGGCGATCCCTGACTTAAGGCATATCCTGAAGAATGGCACCCTATCCTGGGAGGGTAATGTCTTCATGCTGGGCCTCAGCTGTGCATTAAACAGGCCATATTTCCATCAGGTCCTACAACTCTTGTTTCTCTCTTTTATTAGCTCAACTAGCACTTTGCTGGGAGGGTTATATTGTGCCTTGTCTCTAGATATTGGTTTGATGGCCAAAAGGGATGTTGGGTGCAAATCTTGAAGGGAGCATGTGCTGTCTTACAAGAAATAAGTCCGTGCCATCCTCAAACTATACTTTGTATATCCATGACCTTTAGGAAATGACATTATGATGAGAAAAACCACAGGTAGGTGAATAACACTAAAGAGGAGTAAATTCTATGTGGTCTACTTAGCTCCATATTGGAGAATGGTATAGTGAAAAGTATGTGAGAAAACAACAAAAACATCAAAATGTCATGAAGAGGAAGACTATGGCTTAGGTATAAGTATGCCATGTAGAATCTATATCATCCAGATAGTATTTTGAGTAGTGCTAACCTGTTGCTTCTGGATTTGGTAGAAGTTATTGTTCTTAACATATATAAAATGCATATCCCTATTATATCTCTATAAACTGTGGCTTGGGAGGAAACTTTGGATACTCAGGAAACCAGGACCAAGAAAAGCCATATGCTTACTCCCCTGGCCTTCTGTTCAAGGCTTTAGATTGCCATAAGCAGTCCGTTGCTCTCTCTGTCTTTATCATTTCCTCATAGAGTTGAGGCTATCCAGAAGTGTGGAATAGAATGGGGAGACAAGAGAACATGGCATTATTTTTACAATAAATAATAATAATAGTATAAATCTACTCTAATAGCTTAACCTAAGATATTTGAGATGTGTGCTCCTTCACCTCAATTGCTGTACATCTGCTTTCCTTTCTGAGGCAGGCACTGAAGAGGGAATGGGAATGGAGGGATAGGGTCTTAAATGATGTCGTACTCTAGTTTTATCCTTATCTCTGGGGCTATGCTGAGGACATTAAAAAATAAATAGCATTAGATCATAAGTAAACATCAATAAATTGATAAGAATGAAATGTAGTGAAATAATCTCAGATAGCACATGAATTCTTGAAGCACTTAGAAGTTCAACAATACTAAGCTACAGAGTACATATTCAGTATTCAAAAATAAAACCACTATCTTGGGGAGTTCCCATCATGGTGCAGTGGAAATGAATTCTACTAGGAACCATGGGGTGGCAGGTTCGATCCCTGGCCTCATTCAGTGGGTGGAGGATCCGGCATTACCATGAGCTGTGGTGTAGATCACAGACACGGCTCGGATCCTGTGTTGCTGTGGCTATGGTGTAAACTGGCAGCTGTAGCTCTGATTTGACCCCTTGTCTGGGAATCTCCATGTGCCCCAGATGCAGTCCTAAAAAAGAAAACAAGAAAAAATAAAACCCACTGTCTCAATTTTGGGGATATAGCCAAAGCTGTAATTGAAGGCAAATGCATAGCTTTAAAATGCATTTTTAAAAATTAAATAAGAAAAAAAAAACAAATCAATTAAGTAATAACCTCAAAAAACTAGAAAAATAGCAGTAAATCAAACAGAAATCAGAATTTAGAAATTTATAAAAAATTAATTTTAAAACAAAAATAATTTAGGCAAATCTAAGGGTGATTTTTTAACTAATAAATCATAAAATAGACAATTTATGGCTAATATTATCATGGCAAGAGAAAATGCACACACACACGTGTGTGTGTATATACACAAAAAATTCTAAATAAAGTACTGGCAAATCAATTTTAATAACATGTAAGAAGAACAATCCATGATGATTTTATTGGTTTATTCTGTGAATACAAAAATCATTTAGTATTATGAAATATAACATGGTATTAGTCTAAAGAGAAAATCTTCGTTATCTCAGAGGATGTTTAGAAGTCACTTCAGAAAAATTCTGCACTGATTCTGAATAAATAAAATTTATTGAACTAGAAATAGAGGATTTTTTAATGATAAAGAGTATTCATATTAAATGAGAGCATATATCATATTTAAAGGGAAAACATCAGATGCCTTCTGTTTAAGATTAGGAATAAATTAAAAATGCCTGGTTTCACTATAATAGTTAATATTGTCCTGGATATCCTGGCCCATGCTGAAAGACAGGAAGCAGAAATTAGCCTACTGGAAAGGAAATCAAAAGTACCACTACTTGAAGTTAATATGATTGTCTATCTAGAAAACCTAACAGAATCAACTGATAAACTACTAGAATGAATAAAAAATTAGGAAAATGGCTGAATATGAATAAATATACAAAAGAAGTGCTTAACATCAATAATCAATTTAAATATGTCATGGGGAGGGCAGTCCTACTTAAAACAATTACGAAAGTGTAATGGGCTAGGAATAATTCAATAATGAACCTTATCAATTTTTCCTGATGAGTATAAAGGAAGACCAGAGTGAATGACTTCCAGACCAGAAGATGGAATATTGAAGAGAAGCTCGTTCACCCCAGGTTCATTTATAGGTATAATTAAACTCCAATAAGAACTTCAGTGGGAATTACTTTCATATCTGAACAAATAACCATAAAGATAATAGATGAAAACAGTCAACAGTTTTTTAAAGAATATTGATGGGAATGTTTTTGTTTCAGAGAGTAAAACGTTTTTAAATGAAGTGGGTCTAAATTAGTGTTTTCCTGGAAATTAATTTGGCCATTTATATCAAGCAGCTTTATCCCAGTGAGTCTACCTTTAATTTTTATTCTAATACACATTTTCAGAGATGCAGATAAAGTTTCATATGCAGAATATTCATCATAGAAGTGTTTATAACATTGTTTCTAAAATCTGCAAACATTGAAATTTATTAAATCAATGAACTCACTTTTTTTTTGCTTTCTAAGGCTGCACCCATAGCATATGACGTTTCAAGGCTAGGGACTGAATCAGAGCTGCAGCTGCCAGCCTACACCACAGCCACAGCAACGCCAGATCTGATCTGCATCTGCAACCTACACCACAGCTCACAGCAACACTGGATCCTTAACCCACTGAGCGAGGCCAGGGATGGAACCCGCGTCCTCAAGGACACTAGTCAGGTTCATTACTGCTGAGCCATCATGGGGAATCCAGTGAAGACACATTTTAAAAATAGATATTATTCAGCATTATAGTTATGAAGAAGACTGTTTAATAACACATATTACACATTGTATTTTCCAAAGATGGCTATAAAATATCTTCCATCCTACATATCCTTCTGCAGAGTGACCTTGCAGCTTCCCTTTGAGAGCTGGAGACCATTTCCCCATTTCCTGAAATGTAGCCGGGCTCTGATCCACAAAACCATAAGCAAAGTAAAATTATTGTTTTAAACCACTATGTTTTAATAGAATTTGTTCTACAGCAACAGGCAAGTGGGAAAATATGTTAAGTGGTTTTAAACACGTTAAATGAAAACATGTTGCAAAACAATACATTCTGTGTAATTCAGCTAAAAATAATGTTCTATGTATGCATAGCACAAAGCTTAGAAGGATTTACATGGAACTGCTAGCAGTGGTTATTTTGGATGGTGGGATTACCCTGCTTCTCAGTTTCTTCTTTAGCTGCGTAATTTCTCAAATTTCCGTACTGTGTATGTATTGTTTTATAATAAGAAAAGACCAAAAAGTGTAATACCATGTGTTTGAGGATATTTGGATGACAGGTAGAGGCTCACAAGTCTGCATCACCTGAATAGAACAAGATACAAACAGTGTCTTTGAGGGTTTCCCTCTGCCCTGGAATTCCTGTTTCCAAGAGGGAACTTTGGCAAGAAAACATTCAGTTTTTCTTTTCATTCCCCCCCTCCCCGCCCGCCTCACTTCTCAGCAAGAGAGAAGGAGTGATTTTTTCAGCTGGCGAGAAGATGGGCTTGGACTCCCCTTGCGCCTCATCCCTCTCTGGGCGAGTGGAGTTTAAACCTGCCGCTCTTCAGACAGGACAGACCTGGATGCTGGGGTGGGGTGGAGGTCTGTCCCACAAGTGGGACAGGTATGCACAGGAGGTGAGGCCAGGCCTGCCTTCCAGGGTCTGCAGTGCCCCTGCTCTGAGCATCAGAGAATATGAAGGAGAAAATCATCCCACTTGCAGCTGACGGGTGAGGTGTCTGTCTTGAGACCCCGACCCTGAAGATGGAGGCGGAAACGAAAGCCTGTTTGGCCACAAGCCCCAGCTGTGTTCTCTGAGCTTCCTTTGCCAGAATCCTTACCTAAAGCCTATGTTTCTGCATCAGAGGGAAGAAAAGTGATTGATAGTTATCTTAAAAACCATAGTGGGGAGTTCCCGTTGTGGCTCAGTGGTAACGAACCCAGCTAGTATCTATGACAATGTGGGTTCGATCCCTGGCCTCGCTCAGCGGGTTAAGGATCCAGCATAGCCGTGAGCTGTAGTGTAGGTTGCCAATGAGGCTGGGGATCCCGCATTGCTATGACTGTGGTGTAGGCCGGCAGCTGCAGCTCTGATTTGACCCCTTGCCTGGGAACTTCCACATGCTGCAAGTATGGCCCTCAAAAAGCAAAAAAATAATAAATAAAAATAAAAATTAAGAAAAACGGTAGTAGTGTTTATAAATGATCTCAATATATTTTACATGTTTTAAAGCATATATATATATACACACACACACGTATGTATATGCACAGATTTGAACTGTTTATTTTATATACCACAAGAATTATGGAATAGAGTAATCAAAATATTCTCAGTGATAGCTCTCTGGGTGTTGGAATTGTGTCTGTTTCTTTATACTCTCTGTAGTGTCCTACACAGGCGTGGGTTACCTCCACAGTCGAGAAGGAAATCATCATTACTGTTTTAAAGGCAAGTCCTGTTTTCTGGGCTCAGCTTCTTGGGCAGCCTGTGCTGCCTTCTGGGCCAAGGCAAGCTCTGCTTCCCAGCATCTTTTGGGAATGCCAAATTTCCAAAATAAAACCCTGGGATAATCACAGGAGGCATGTGGGTCTGGGCCTTTTGCAGTTTGGGGAAATGAAAATGCTTCATCTTCTACCATCATGTGAGCCATTTGCATCATTTGGAGAATATTTGTGTTGACTGGTTATCCATCAGGAAAACAAACATAATTAACAGAGAGAACTTAATATAAGGATTTACTTAGACAGGTGTTGGGGAACTGCAAAAGCCAAAGGGGAACATTTTGAGAGCACAGAGATAAGAGCTGCAGGAAACAGCTGCCATCCCTAGGGCTGGGGGAACAGGGGATAGAAGCTTGGACGCAGGGACCTGCAGGGCTGGGACCCCAGGAGCCCAGATGACAGTAGAATGCAAGGAATTAGGGCATGATGAGTTTGGGGTACTCATTACCTTCGTTGGTTTAACATGTTTTTTAAATAGAAGTACAGTTGATTTATAATATTGTGTTAGTTTCAGGTGTATAGCAATGTGATTCAGTTATACATATATATGTATGGACATATGCGTATGTATATGTACAGTCTTTTTTCCCCAATTCTTTTCTATTATAGTTTACTATAAGATGTCGCATACAGTTCCCTGTGCTATATAGTAAATCCTTGTTGTTTATCTATTTTATATATGGTAGTGTGCATCTGTTAATCCCAGGCTCCCAATTCATCCCTCCCCTGACTGGGGTAATCAGAAATTTGTTTTCTATGTCCGTGAATCTATTTCTGTTTTGTAAATAAGTTCATTTGTACTGTTTTTTTTTTTTTTTTTTTAGATTCCACATAGAAGTGATATCATATGATGTTTGTCTTTGCCTGGCTTTTCTCAGTATGATCATCTCTGGGTCTGTCAAAACCTTACTATTTTGAAATAATTATAGACTTACAAGGAGCTGCAAAAGCAGTACCCCTGTACCCAGCACTCAGCTTGCTCCAGTAGTAACATTTGTACATCATCAAAATGGGTAATAGATGGTAATTAGTCTAATCACAGACCTGGATCTTACCAGTTTGTTGCATTTACTTGGTTTTTTTCTTTTTTTGTCTTTGTGTATAATTCTTTAACATTTTGTCACATGTAAAGACTTGTATAACCACCACTGCCACAATCTAGAGACAAAAATGTCCCTAGACCACAAAGCAACCCCCTCCTGCTGCCTGTTTATGGTCTGTATCATCACACCTCCTTCCCCTTCCTTAATCCCTGGCAACCATTGTCTGTTCTCCTTCTCTTTCAAGTTTAAATATAATGTGTTTAATTGCAAGTATTATGGGTTGAGTTGTGTCCCCCTCAAATGGTACATTGGGGTCCTCACCCCCAGGATCTCAGAATGTGACCTAATGAAGAGACAGGGTCTCTATGGAGTAATCCAGTTGAAATGAGGTCCTTAGAGCAGGCCCTAATCCGTACGACTGGTGTCCTTAGAGAAAGGAGAGATGTGGAGACAGACATGACCCCAGGGAGACACCATGTGAACATGAAGGCAGAGTCCACGTGATTCTTCTTCAGACCAAGGAAGGCCAGAGACTGCCAGCAAAGCACCCTGAGCTAGGAGACAGGCATGGAACAGAATGGCTTGCCGCCTTCGAAAGGCACCACTTTCAAAGTCAGGCAAAGACAAACGTCGTATGATACCACTTCTGTGTGGCAGACACCTTGATCTTGGACGTCTCGCCTCTAGAACTGAGACCCTACTTTTCCATTGTTTAAGCAGCCCAGTTTGTGGTGCTTTTGTTTCTGCAGCCATGACAAATACGGTAGGTTGATATAACTTAATTTATAATGGCAATTGTGCTTAAAATTAGTTCACAAGATTCCTGAAATGCTCTTAAGCAAGCTTGCCTCAGCACACCATGGCAAGGTAGGGGGCACAATGGGGCTAGTGCTGGGAGCACAGAAAGAGCTGGCAATTGGGACCAGCTGCCACTTGTGAACAGGAGCAGCATTGCTGAGGTGACCTCGACAGGGACATGAGGGATCAGGTCCCTCCTTTCTCCTCCAGCCACCCAGTTTCCCTCTAGCACCCCTAGACACGCAGCCTACAATGGATCGAGCTGGCAAGGGGGTTCTCAGGGCCTCAGCCCTGCCATCACAAAGCATAAAAAGGAAGCGTATGTTTGAGGCTGAGAGACAATAGCTTAGTATCCAAACACACTGGATTTTTTAGAAGACCCTTCTCTAAAATGAGTCTTTTATTCATTCTGGGGGTTCCTCTGGGCCATGAAGCTGCTAGCCAAGAAGACAAATATTTCTGTCTACTTATACTCATAGTTCATAACATATTTTTACTATTTTAAAATTTTACTATTATTATTGCTTTTTAGGGTTGCACCTGTGGCACCTGGAAGTTCTCAGGCTGGGGGCTGAATCGGGGTGGAATTGGAGCTACACCACAGCCACAGCAATGCCAGATCTGAATGGCATCTGGACCTACACCCACAGCTCACAGCAACGCTGGATCCCCAACCCATTGGGCAAGGCCAGAGATTGAACCCGGATAGCTGGATTCATTTCTGCTGTGCCACAACAGGAACTCTCTTCCTAACTTATTTTTAGAAATGTAAAACCCATGCCTTCTTTTGAGAGTCTTATCATTTTTGAAAAAAATACATCTTTAAAAAAAGCGTGCTGCCTCTTCGCTTGTGTCATATTCCCAAGAGTGGATAGACTAGATTCTCTCAGGGTTTCTTACTGAGATAATGAAGAGGACGGGAGCGTAGAATTTGGTATATGAAAATTCAGTTTACAAAAAACCCAACTTTTCCAGAATGTTCTTTAAATACTGTAAGATTTGCTTGGGATCCCTGGAAACCCACTACTCCCCTTGAAAAGAAAAGGAACTTCTTAGCAGCGTTAAGGGCCGGGGAAGGACTAACTCACACATAGGTAGGCTGCCTCCCCATGCGGGTTAATTCTCTCCTTGCTAAATAGCCTGAGATGAGTGGAATTGCTCTTCCCTGAGCCCCAGGACCAGCCCAGTATCTTTCCTGCAAGCTCTGAGCATAGCACAGTCCCCCAGCACAGCTCCGCTAATGAGCCAAACTGCTGCTGCAGCAGCTGCTCTTAGATCAGACTCACCCAGCTAGAAGGATTCCAGCCCGGGTGAGGCATTTCTGCTAGAGCTCTTGTCTTTCCTGCTGCACCCCAGCCATTTCATTGCTTTCTTGGGCATTCTATTTCCAGATTGTCTTTGAAAAACAAGAAAATCTAACCTCCCCTCATTATAAATGCGATTTATGCTTATTGTAGAAATTTTCAGAAGTACAGGAGATTATGGAAGATAAAGTACAATTTGAGGTCGTGTAGTTTAACAGGAAAAGGAGTCAAATGCATGTGTTTGCTTGAAAGATGAAGTTATTTTCCTTTTCATGGAAATGTACACCGGGGGAGAGGAAGCAATGTTTGAGTTCAACAGCCCTTTTCCTCCCCGCCTTGAACCCTGGGCGAGCCAAGAACTGCCACAGAGGCATACGTCTCCTTTGTCCTATTTTATCGACGCGTTGACAATTTTGAATAGTAGCCTGTTCTGAGAAGAATGATCCAGGTGGCCGTCATACCATGACAAGACCAGTTAGAAGAAGTGGAGGGCTTTGTCACAATGGCCATGACCAAGAGCCCAGCGGGCAACATCTATTGCAAGCAACAGATAAACTGATACATAGGTAGCAAATACCATGTGCATTTGGGGAACTCACTGGAGGAAGAGCCTGTGGCTCATCCTCCCTCTCAGAGCTTCCAGGACCGAGGTCACCGGGGCCACACTGGTGGTCCCTAACTTCCCTCCTCCCTCACCTCTCTTCCCAATTCTCCAGGAGTTGGGAGCATTAGCATTTCAGCTGGCTATCTCCAGCCTGGACCTGCCATTCATATGCAGATCTCTCTTGTCAAGAATGGATTGAGACAACACCGCAGGGAACCCTGGCTCTGGTAATTTCAGTGAGGGGAGGAGATGATCATTCCTATGAATTCCTGTTCTACTCTTCAGCGAGAAATCGAGAGAGAATATAATGGCCGTTAAAGCGAGGATTTTGGATCAGACTTGGGTTCCAGGCTCAGCCCTGTCGGTTGCTTGTGTGTGATCTTGGCAGGGTATAACCTCTCCATGTATCCGTTTCCTCATCTGTAAAAAGTGGGGTGAGAATATTCTTTTTGCATTGTTTTCACTGTAAAAGAATAAAAGCTGTAATACAGGTGGTACCTAATACAGTGCCTCCCCACTCCGAGTGATCATACAGTAAGTAGTAAGAAGTACCTAAACTGTGCCTCTGGGGAAGGAATGAGTGTCGGAATCCACCCGCACCCTTGGACGGGGGTGGGGAGTTGGAGCAAGGTGACCCAGGGTGCAAGACCGGAAGCTTGGCTGGGTTTAGAGCTACAGAATTGTCCTCTGGGCACTTGTCCTGCTAATTTGTCTTTACCTCGCTTCCTTAGATCTGGATGTTTTCCAACTCCTGTTCTCCAGCCTGAGACGCATTACTAGGAGGGAGGCTGGAAAGAGGGGAAAAAGAGACTGTGGGGGCAGATACTGGTGTTACCACTGACCAGGGTTCTTGCTTTCCTTAATCAATAGAAATTGATTAAAGGGCAGACAAGAAGCTCAGGCAAGGCTTTACTCCGGGCTCTTGCTGTAGTAGGAGGGAGCTTGATCGCTCCCTGAGATGCTGTGAGCTGGTTCCTTATATGGGGGAGGAGAGGGCTGAGGGGAGGGTGAGACCAGGGGTCAAATGGGGGGTGGTGGCTTAGGTCGTTTGTCCACCACAAACGACTGTGTGGTGCTGTGTGCAGGGTACATGTGCAGTACCCTGCTTTTGCTCCTGGCTCTTTAGAATTGTTTGTTTGATTTTTTGGTCTTTTTGTATCTTGTCTATAATTTGCCCTAACTGCACATGCATGCAGCTATTTTTGTTTTGTTTTGTTTTTGCTTTTTAGGGACACTTGCGGCATATGGAGGTTCCCAGGCTAGGGATCGAATCGGAGCTACAGCAGCTGGCCTACACCACAGCCACAGCAATGCCAGATCTGAGCCTCATCTGCAGACTACACCACAGCTCACAGCAATGCCTAATCCTTAACCTAGTGAGTGAGGCCAGGGATCAAACCCGCAACCTCATGGTTCCTAGTTGGATTCATTTCCGCCACACCACAATGAGAACTTCGCAGCTATTTTTAGTCCTTTATAATTTCTTTGTATTTTGTTGCTCATGAGGTACAGCACTGCAGCAAAGGGTTCCAGGTCCCAGGTCCCAGCCTGTCTCTCTAAGAGGAGATCAGAAATTTAAAAGGCAGAGGGCTCATAGGAAGCAGCGAAATCAGCTGAGCTTCCAGGGTAAACAGCCCCGTGCAGCCTCACTTGGGAGTCAGACAGTGGAGGTTTAATTCTTGCTCTGCTTAGACCTGGCCATGTGACCCAGGAAAACCCCTGCCTCTGTTCCCCGGCCTGGGAAATGGGGGTGATGGTGCAGTGTCCCCCCAGGGGCCAATGTCTTTATCCAGAGAGCTGATTGAGGCAAGAAGGGCAGAAGCCAGGACAAGGTGGCCTGAGACCTCCCTGGGCCTGAGACCAAAATTCTCCAGTGCCCTCATCTGTCCTGCTGTCCATACATTCCCAGAGCTTTCAGTGTAATGGAGAAAACATACATTAACTTCTTTTAAAATCATGACCATGGGCATATAATACAAAGTGACATAAATACTATGAAGAAATCTCTATCTCAGAATATAACCAAGAAGCTAGCATTGGACTGGGGGGTTGGCGGGCTTTCCCAGAGAAATGATGCTCTGGCTGGCATCTGAAGGATTAGTAGGCGTTAACCAGGCAAAGAGAAAAGAGTAGCTGTCCAGGCAGAAGGAAGAACATCTGCAAAGATCTTCAGCAAAGCTGAAGCTAAATGCTGGCCAGGTCAGGGTGGCAGGTGCAAAGAGAATGAAGTGGGAGAGGGGTGTGATGCAATTGAGAGCTACCTGGGAACCCCAGGCCAGGCCTTGTAGACTATGCGAAAGAACTTGGCTGAATCCCCGGAGGAAAAGGAAGCTGTTCAAGGGTTGTAGTTAGGAGGTGGCTTCAAGGTTAGGAATCAGGTGATCACATCTGCTTTGTAGATCATCCTGACTACGACATGGAAAATAGATCGGTGAAGCCACGGAAGAGCTAGAGGACCAATCAGCAGACTTTCACGATAGTGTGGGGAGAAAGGGTGGGAGCCGATTGGAGGGGTGACAGATGTTTAGAAATCAAATCAAATCAAGAGAAGTTTGTGATGGGCCAAACACAGAATTGAAGGAGAAGGAAGTGTCAAGGAAAACTGCTGGATTTCTGACTTAGGAAACTGAATGGATTATGGTACCAGGCACTGAAATAAGGAAAACTGAAGTAGAAACTCAGAAAATTGGACAAATCAGGCAGAGGCTCCAAAAGGTGGGGGATCATGGGGTTGGTCTTAGACTGTTGAGTTTGAGGCGCCTTTGAGAAATGCACGTAAAGCTGTAGTAGGATTCAGAAAAGCAGTGGTAGTACACTTGGGTCAAGAACCCCGTAAAGAGGTTTGAGCAGGAGATCTAACTTCGGGGTTCATTGATGTGTGTGCAAAGAACTGCATGTTTGCCTCCCTCCAGACTCATGTATTGAAATTCTAACCCCCGGTATGATGGTATCAGGAACTTGGGCCTTTGAGGCCCTCCATCCTAATTGGCTCATAGGATGGAGCCCTCATGAATGGGATCAGTGCCCTTTTAATGAAGGTTAACTCCATGGTTTTGAGTCAAAGGAACTGAAAGCATAGATTTTCCTTTTAGCTGGGATGGGATAGTCTGTGAAAGCAACAAGTTTTGGGGTAAAGGTCAGCAGTTCAGTCCTAGCCTGTTAAGTTGGGGGTACGTTTGAAGCTGTTAAGAGGCTGTTGGAGTCAGGAGTTCTGAAGAGTCCAGGCTGGAGATAGAAAAGGTTGAGCCATCAGCACATAGATGGTATTTAAAGCCAATGGGATTGGAGGAGGTCACCGTAAAAAGAGGTCTGAGCCCTAGGCCCTGGGACACCCCAAGGTTTAGAGGGTAGGAAAATGGAAGGGAAAGAACACAGGAGCTTGAGGAGAGCCCAGTGAGGAAGGCAGAGAGCTGAAAAAGGGAGTGTTCTAGAAGCCAAGAGAATAAATGCTTCAAGGAGGACAGAGCAATTATGTATTTAAGGCTTGCTCCAGCACTGTTTTAGGCACCAATAAGATGTCTGTTCTTGGGAGGCTGCATTCCTGTGGAGCAGACAGGCTGCAGGTAAGGAAAAACACATGTCAGGAGGTAATAAGTGCTATTCTGATGAATAAGGCACAATAAAGAAATAGGAAGTATTAGGAGAGTATTATTTTATGCATTACATTGATATTATATAAAATAAATATGCATTATATTAATATTTTATGACAGTATACATTAAATAAATGCATAAGTGGTAGAAGTTTATATCGTGATACTTTCTTAGTCTATTGAGGCTGCTGTAACAAAATATCATAGACTGGGTGGCTCATAAAAACAGAGACTTATTCCTCACGGTTCTGTAGGCTAGAAGTCCAAGATCATGGCACCAGCATGGTCAGGTTCTGGTGAAGGCCCTCTTCTGGGTTGTAGATTGCTGTTCTTGCTGTGGCCTCACGTGGTGGAAGGGGGCAAGGGAACTCTCTGGGGTCTCCTTTATAAGGGCATTAATCCCATTGATGAGGGCATCCCCCTATGATAAGCACCTCCCAAAGGCCCCACCTCCTGATGCCATCACATTGGGCATCAGGATTTCATCATATGAATTTGGGGGACATACAGACAGATCATAAATACTATGGACAAGTTAAAGTAAGGGAGGGGAGGGGAGCCTGCCGCTGAGGGAGGAATGGCTATTGTCGATAAGCTGGACAAGGAAGGACAAAAGGGCGACATTTGAGCAGAGACTTAAGTGATATGGAGATCTGTGCAGGCAACAGGAGTATCAAGGAAAAAACCATAGGGGAAGATGGGGTTAATAGTGTGTCCGGGAAAAGCAAGGTGGCTCTGGAGGCTGGGTGGAGGTTAGGAAGGTGGGGAAGAGGATGGGTGATGGGACAGGCACAGGCAGAAGCCGTGGAGAGCAGGCTGGCTTAATTCGCACGTGATGGGAGTTTCACATGATCTGACTTGGGTTGGGAAAGGTGCATTCTCTCTGCTCTGTACAAGTTCACCGCAGGGAGGCAGGATCCAGGTAAGCAGGCTCTTAGAGTAATCTGGCAGGAGATGCTGGGGACTTAGTCTGAGTGAAAGTGATGAGACTTGGTTAGAATTAGACTTGAAGCAACTGCAGGAAAAAAATATAAAAATAAGGTTAGTTAATATTTATCGAGGCTGCCACATGCAGGTGCTATCCTGAACTCTTTCCCTGCATGGTGATTCTGTAATGCAGGTATCCTTATTCCCGTTTCCAATTTGGGGAAATGGAAGCTTACGAAGGTAAGTCCTGTGGCCAAGGGTGCACAGTTTGTAATTGGTGTCATTGTCATTGACACCCAGGTTGTCTTGCCTCCAGAACCTATGACCTTGGCTTTTATATTGCACTCTAGTATCCCTGATCGGTCAATGCAGAATGGGGGTGGGGTGAGAGCTGCACTAGGCAGAGCAGAACGGGGGCAGGGCAAGAGAAGAGGAAGATGTGGATGTAGGCAGATAGCTTGACCCACAGCCTGGGGTCCACACTTGGAAAATGGGAATGTGGACGGAAGCCCTGCTTGGGTATCCCAGGAAGCCAGAATAGTGGAGAGGGACAGTCTCCCCACTTTTACTTCAGTCAACGCCCCATGGGGGCTCTGGAACATGGGGTGCCTAGTGGGATGGATTCTTGTGTGTCTGGATTTCCAGAAACATTTGCCCTGGGGGGCATTTGATAGGTTTCTGAGCTTCTGAATAAGCTCTAGCCGTTGAAATTTGAGTTATTGCTGTTACTATGACCTCACAAGCAAGAATACACAATTCTCAGGTCATGTGGCCAGAATGCTGGATTGATAGTGGTGGCTTAGGACATCCAAAGTCACAAGGTCGGAGTGCCCATCATGGCGCAGCGGTAACAAACCTCACTAGTATCCATGAAGACACAGGTTTGATCCCTGGCCTTGCTCGGTGGGTTAAGGAGCTGGCATTGTGGTGAGCTGTGGTGAAAGTCACAGACGTGGCCTGGATCTGGCATTGCTGTGGCTGTGGCTGTGGCTGGCAGCTGCAGCTCCGACTTGATACTAGCTTGGGAACTTCCATATGCTGCCCTAAAAAAAAAAAGAAAAAGAAAAAAAGAAAAAAAGAAAAAGGAAAGAAAGAAAAGAGAAAACCACAAGGTCAAATTCACACACAAATGTGCCTGGAAAAAGTTGCAAAATCTTTGTCAGACCCAACTCTATGCCACAGCATCAGAACTGCAGCTAAGGGAGGTGGGTATCATTCAAGTGCATTCACCCTTCAACAGTCGAAATTGTGAGAGTGGCCATGACTGTCCAGTGAAAGCAGGGTGCCTCTCATCTCCAGACATAAACACTGATGGAGCATTCGGAAGGGTGGGAAATTAATCCAGGCCAGACAGCTTTCTAATTAAAACAAGGGAAAAGCCAAGCTTAAAATGAAAAGCTTTATTTCCCGAAACCTGGAGAGGGGGCTGTGACTTGTCTCAGTCACACCCTGGTGGCTTGGGATGCAGGTCAGGACAAAGAGCCAAGGAGGTTCCCAGGGGCCATGCCTCAGGTAGAATGAGCCCTTTCGCCTCCTTTCTCCCTTTAGACCTTCTCATGTCCAGCCCCCACCCCAGGGTCCCCTCTAGTGGTGTGTTTCTGATGTCCTTGTGCAGTCGCCAGCACCAACTACTGGATCCAGACAACTAGTCTCATGTTTTGAGGTAGTGCCTCAGTTTCCAAATTATCCTCCAAGACCCCCACTTCCTCTCCCTCCATGGGAATATCCAGTTGATAAGGGACAGTTGATCATATCCGGCCGTTGAAAGCATCCCAGGAAACTCATTCAAACTTCAGTGTGAATGGCTGTGCAAGGGTGTTGCACATCACAGGGACAGTTTCGCTTGCGCAAAGTGTAGCTTGGTAACTCACAGGGGTCACCGTTACGGAAAAAAATGTAAAAGAGAACCCCCTCCACCATTTCTCAGGTCTTATGTATTCACTCAGCAAACAATGAAAAACTCCTTCCCTGTGTCAGAAGCTGTATTAGGTGCTGGGATTATAAATATTGTCCCTTTCAAGAAAATCGCTGTCAGTACAGGGCATAGATAAGTAGACGGTGGCTCTAATAATGGCACATCTGTGATGACTAAGCCTGTAATAACGGCCTAGCCGTGAACATTTATCTAGACTTTCATCATAGGAGATATTAAATGTCCTGGTCTTTTGAGTGAGTTGAACTAGGTGTTTCCAGTTACTCTGCAAACATCCCCCACTAGCCTGTAACCTCCAAGAGAGCGGAGACCACTGGGCTTTCTCCCTGCTTTGTATCCCCAGTGTCTAGAACCAGACTGGGCACATGGAGGGCATGCAGTGAAAGTTGATTGAATGAATCAAAAGGTGAGTAAGCTGAACAGAGCAGCAGAGTCCCTGCCGTGGTGAGTGTGGGTGGGCACCAGGGTTCCGTCGGGAGTGAGGACCCGCCACGGTCTGATCCAGCAAAAATTCCATCTCTCCTATAGTATCAGTGTTTTGCTCTCTGTTAGATTAGTCTTATCGATAAACTCTTCCTCCCTAGCTGATGTCCCACTTCTCCCCTTTGGTTTTTTTTTTTTTGTCTTTTTAGGGCCACACCTGTGACATGTGGAGGCTCCCAGGCTAGGGGTCCAGTTGGAGCTGTAGCCGCCAGCCTACACCAGAGCCACAGCAACTTGGGATCTGAGCCACGTCTGTGACCTGCACCACAGCTCACAGCAATGCTGGATCCTTAACCCACTGATCAAGGCCAAGGATCAAACCCACGTCCTCATGGATGCTAATCGGGTTCATTAACTGCTGAGCCACAATAGGAACTCCCCACTTCTCCCCTTTGTAGTAAATATCCTCAAAAGAATGAAATAATGCCTTTTGCAGCAACATGGGTGGACCTAGAGATTATCAGACTAAGGGAAGTAAGTCAGAGAAAGAAATATCATATCACTTGTATGTGGAACATAAAATATAACACAGATGGGGAGTTCTCACTGTGGCTCAGCAGTAACGAACTTGACTAGTATCCATTAGGACTCAGGGTTGATCCCTGGCCCCATTCACTGGGTTAAGGATCCAGCATTGGCCTGAGCTGTGGTGTAGGTCACAGATGTGGCTCAGATCTGGCATTGCTGTGGCTGTGGTGTAAGCCAGAAGCTGTAGCTCTGATTCGACTCCTAGCCTGGGGATTTCCATATGTAGTGGGTGCGGCCCTAAAAAGACAAAAAAATAAAATATGATACAAATGAACTTATTTACAAAACAGAAACAGACGCACAGACATGGAAAACAAACTTATGACTACCAAAGGGGGAGGCGGGAGAGGGATAAATTAGGAGTTTGGAATTAACAAACTACTATCTATAAAATAGGAATTCCTGGAGTTCCCGTTGTGGCGCAGTGGTTAACGAATCCGACTGGGAACCATGAGGTTGTAAGTTGGATCCCTGGCCTTGCTCAGTGGGTTAAGGACCTGGCACTGCCGTGAGCTGTGGTGAAGGTTGCAGACGTGGCTCAGATCCTGCGTTGCTCTGGCTCTGGTGTAGGCTGGTGGCTATGGCTCCAATTCGACCCCTAGCCTGGGAACCTCCATATGCCACTGGAGCGGCCCAAGAAATGGCAAAAAGACAAAAAAAAAAAAAAAAAAAAAGTCGGAGTTCCTGCTGTGGCACAGGGGGATCAACAGTGTCTTTGCAGTGACGGGATGAAGTTTCTCGATCCCTGGCCTGGCACGGTGGGTTAAAGGATCTGGTGGTGCCATAGCTGCAACATAGGTAGCAACTTCAGCTCAGATCTGATCCCTGGCTGGGAACTTCCATATGCTGCTGGGCAGCCAAAAAGGGAAACAAATAGATAAACAATAAGGACCTACTGTATAACTGTACAGCGCAGGGAACTATACTTAACATTGTGTAATAACCTATATTGGAAAAGAATCTGAAAAAATATGTATATATACATGTATATCTATCTATATCTTAATCACTTTGCTGTATACTTGAAAATAATACAATCCTATAAATCAACTATACTTCAAAAAAATAAAAAGAAAAAAAAGGAATTGAACCATCTCTTGTCACCTGCACTCAGTGCCACCACCCCAGTCCTTTGTGGCCTAAATGGCAGCAATGTTCTGCTAAGATGTGTCTGTTCTCAACAGAGACTCTAAAGCCATCCTCGTAAAACACAAGTCAGACCACGTGGCTCGCCTAGTCCGTCCTGCAGTGGCTCCCGACCTTATGCGACCTGCTGTCCGCCCCCAGCCTGTCCCACTGCATCCTCTCCCTGCTCACCACCCCCGCCTCACTCCCGCATGCTGTCTCCTTTCTGTTCTTGCTCCTGCCCTGGGCCCTTTGTTCTAACTCAGGGGTGGTTACATTTTTTCTGCAGAGGGCAATGTAGTCAATGTTTGAGGCTTGGAGGGTCTCTGTCACAGCCATTTAACGCTGCGTGAGAACAGCCACAGGCAATGCATAAATGAATGAGATCGTGGCCGTGTTCCAATTCGACTTTATTTACTGGCAACAAAATTTGAATTTCATGTCGTTTTTCATGTGTTATGAACTATTATTCTTCTTTTGATTTTTTTTCCCCCCAGTGGTTTAAAAACGTAAGGAAACTTCCTAGCTAGTGGGCCACCTAAGAACGCGTGGCAGGGTGGATCCGACCCGCAGGACACAGCTTGCAGGCAATGTTCTTCCTGCAGAAGTTTGCTGGACCACATCTTTCTCTCTCTCGTGTTTGGTCGAATGTCACCTTCTCGATGAGGCTGGTCCAGACTTCCCCACTTGACCTTGCCCCACCCTCTCTCTCGTGGCCTCAACATTTTCCACTGTCTTTCCTTCTCTGATTTTTCCTTTTTGCGTCTCAACCTCTAACATGTAATATAACACTGCTGTGTTCATTGAGTAGTTATGTTAATACTTACTCCTGTGTTCATAGGGTCCTGCCACTCCCCCACCCCACCCCCATCCCGCAAGGGTAGCTATTTATCTGTTTTGTTCATTGGCTGTCTTCCATGTACAGAGACCAGTGCCTGGTGTTTGATGGGAACTCAGTACATAGTTGTTGATTGAGTTTTTATGACCAGTGTCTATTGATGAGTGGATGTCTTCAGATTGTGGTGGTTTTTGCTTCTCTATACCTCAGGTAATGAGTAGGAAAACACAAATATTCTCTGAATCTACCAGAGGCAATAGGGAAGGCTTCATAGAGGAGGTGACATCTGAGTTGGGTCTAAAGGGGTAGAGGAGGGATTCATGGGATGGAGGAGGGCTGAGGGGAGGGCAGTTGAGGCAGAAGAAACCATGTGTTTCTTGGATGCAAGGACGAGTGTGAAGCATGGGGGCCGGCATTGGTTGAGTGCAGCTGGGAGGCAGTGATGGAGAGGCTGGAAGCGTCCGTAGGTATCGGAGGTGGTATGCTCTGAACGAATGTAGCTGCCATTCACAGCTTTCTGCAGATTCAGGAGAGAGCCTTCTGCAAGAGTAGGGCTAGACCTGCTTCTGTAATACTGTGCCAAGGGCTGTTAAGACAGGATTATCCCTTAGAACTTTTCTCAAAACTGCCCTACCATAAAATAAGGGAGTTCTGGGGAGTTTGACCAAGCCGCTCTGGACAGCCATGCTTCTTAGGGGCCTCCAGGGCTCGGGATGGCACATCACACCATGTGCTCCTCACTCCTAAAGCCCCTTGTGCTTAACAACAACACGGTGAGATCCAGATCTGCAGATTCCCTCCGAAAGCAGTGCCCTCCTGAGCCCTGGAGGCCTCCAAGACTTGCCTGCACAGCCTGGGGGGATAGCTGAGACCGGGACATGCATAGCCTCGTGGAGCCTGAGTCATAACATGTGTAAGATCTTTCAGGGCCGGGAGGAGAAGCACAGGCAATTAGAGCTTCTGCACAAAGCGTTGTGTAATAAGACTTATGAAGAAAAAGGGAGTCGGGAAGCAAGAGTGACCATTTCTGGGTGGAGAAATCAGGGAAGACTTCGTGGAGGTGGTGGCATTTTGTGTTTTAAGTCAAAGATGGGAAGAAATGGAGAAGGAGACTCCGCAACATGAGTATGTGGATGTTTGTGTGCAGACAGCCTCTAGATTAGCACCAATGCAAGCAATCCACTAATTGCATAAATGACAGTTGTTTCTCAGGCAGCCGGAAAAACCCAACCCTAGCAGATGTTGTCAAATGTATGCATTTTGTCCTATAATCTTTAAATAATCTTTTCATAAAGTACCATCTGAAGTAACAACCTAATCCATCCTCTCCTACTAGGAGAGGAATTATCTTTCTGATGGTATAAAATAATCCTTTTAGGTGACATGAAACTAACTCTCAGCCTAAATCCCTTCTTTTTCCTCCCCCACAGGTGCCATCATTACTGTTAAGAACTGCATTTAAGAAATAAGCGGGAAGATTGGAAGGGTTATTTTGAGCCTCAAAGAGTATTAAGTTGGAATTCAATATGATAACTGAGCTTCTGACGAGCTGTGCCAGGGGTCTTGCTGCTCCCTGATGGAAGGGGCTTCTGTGTCCTGGCTGGGGAGCCAGTGGTCCTGGCCCACTCCCCAGAGGCTCGGCCCTACCCGGCTCTTGGAGCTGTGAGAGGTTAGGTGGGAAAAGTGATGCCAGACTGCCTGGCGAAAGAGCGTTTGGGGATGAAAGCATCGAGAGGTGGTGGGAATTTGAGACAATCGACTTACCAAGGCTCTTATTCTAGGGCCAGACAGCCCAGCTGGGGGAGGAGGGCACAGAGTTTACAGAGACTCTGAGTTCAAGTTCTAACTTGACTGCTCCCTATGTCTGTGGTTTGGGGACATGCCTTAATTCCTCTTTTAGAATCTGTACAATGGGAGCAGCATAAGTAAAGCCCTTTCTTGTAATATACACATGAGAGGAAGCTCTATAAGCGGCATGTGAAAAGGCTTGGGACAGAGAGTTTGAGTCACAGCGAAGGTCTACAGAACAGTGAGATCTGGAGGTGGAGTAAGTGCACAGGCCTCCTTAACTTTCTCCTGTCACGCAGCTTTATTAGGGCAGAGCTGAGCCTGAGGGTCCATCCCACTCTCATTCGCATTCTTTTTCCTGGTCCTATCATGCAAATGAGTTCTCCAGCTTGTAGCATACTTAGTGTGTCTCTTATTCTCTCTCTTTGTACTTCATACTATGTGTTCAGTGGACCAAGATTTATTGAACACATACTATGTGTTCACTGGATGCTTTGTGAGGTTCCAGGAACTCAAGCAAGAAAGGTTGCTTTGGGGGCCTTTAAGGGGTGCACAGACAAACCTATCCCCAGAAAGCATAAGATGCCATGCGATGTCTTACAGTAGAGGTTTGCACCAAGTATTGAAGGATGCAAGAGGATGGAGCTCATAATTTCAGCTATTTTCATTTTTACAGGAGGAGGGGAGGGAGGAGCTGGGAGAGGCTACCCAGAGGGAGTGATGATAACTGGGGGAACTGGGAGAGCAGCAGAGAAAGCTCTCGGTAGGTGGATGCTGATGGGATTGTGTGTGTGTGTGTGTGTGTGTGTGTTTGTGTGTGTGGTGGGGGAGGGGTTGATGAGGAAGGGCATTATTCCAAGGAGGGGAGCAGGAGTGCAGACCCTTGGTGGAGCTGCTGCCTTGGTGCATCCATCGTGGCTGGTTGGGGTGAGGGTCCAAGAGGGAGCAGTAGGAGAGTCCCTGGGCACTTGGCAGGTGCCAGAATCCTAAGGTATCTCATGGCCTCTAAGGAGTTAAGCTTTATTCTGCAGCTCCTTTGCAATCCTTCTAAACAGGGGAGTGATATTATCAGATTTTAGAAAGATTATTCTGGCGGCAGCATGCAGCACAGATGGGAGGGGAGAAAATTGGAAACAAGGAACCCTGTTCTGCAAAGATTGTGATAATCCAGGCAACAATGATGAGGGGCTGAGTGAGGGCAGGTGCGTGGGAATGAGGATGAAGTGGATTAGAGAGAGATTTAGAAAAGACCCAGCCTGGTGACTGATTGGGAGTAGGGACCTTGAGTGAGAGGGAGGGTGGAAAATGCCCCGAGATTTCCAGCTTGGGTGACAGGGTGCATGATGCTGTCATTAATCAGGGAACAGAGGGTGAGGAGGACATTGAGGTGAAAGTAGAGAGGACAGAATTATGAATTCTGCTTTGGACCTGTTGAGTTTGAGGTGTCCAGTTGGCCGTTGAAAATGGGTTTAAAGTTTAGGAGAGACATTCATTTATTCATGATACAAATACCTGTGCGGTGTCTGCTGTGTGCCAGGTGATGTTCCAGTGTCTGCAGATACAGCAAGTGACTGTGATGGACAAGGTCTCTCTTTTCAGGGAGTGTTCATTCCAAGGAGGGGAAATAAATAATATACTAGTGAACAGTTGCAAAACAAGACAGGATAACTTGATAGAGAATGCCTGGGGGCTATGGCTATGTTAGACAGAGGTTCAGGGAAGGCATTTCTTGAGAAAGGAGCATTCAAAGTGAGATATGAATAATGAAGAAGAGCTAGCCATGTGAAAACTTCAGGGAAAAGCAAACCAGGCAGAGGGAACAGCATAGGCACAGTCTCTGAGGTGAGAATAAGCTCTGCATGTTCGAGGAAGAGAAAGAAGCTCTGAATGTTTGGAGTGTAGTGGGAGAGGGGGTGGAATATACGACATGAGATGGGAGAAGTAGTCAGAGGTCAGAACACATTGGAGAATGTATCAGTCAGATTAGGATAAACTGCTTGATAACAAATGAGCCTCACATCTCAGTAGTGTACAGTAGTTTATCACTCATGCTCCATGCCCATTGTGAAGTGGCTGCACATCTTCTTCACTCCAGGACTCAGGTAGTTGGGAGAGCTCTTATCTGCTGATCTCCTAGCAGAGAGAAGAGAGAAGGTAGAAGATCATGTGATGGCCTTAAAGTATCTGCATGGAGGTGGATGTGCCACTTCTATTGGCCAGGGCAAACTACATGGCCAAAAGTGGTGTCCTTGGGGGTGCAGATGTTCAATCCTTCTATGGAGATGAGCAGCAAATGCTGAGATCAACAGTACAGCCTACCACATAGCTTATAGTGAGGACATTAGATTTTATTCTAAGGGCTATATAGGAAGCTACTCAGATTTTAAAAAGGGGGGGCTATTAATGTTGTTTGATAAGGTAGGTTAAAAAGTAGATCAAGAATGAAAATAGGAGATATAATAAATCTAGGTTGATCTAAAAAACTGTGTCTCAGATACTGAGCATGTGGTAAAGGAGTTCATTAGGGTTGAGTCTTAAAAATACTACAGGACAGAGGTCTCTGCAGGAGCACACCAGGAAATGATTTGGCATAGCCTGGCCTCCAGGCTCTCCATTTATAGGACTCTCAGACACTCTGTGATGATTTTTGGACAAGGCACTCTGGGGTACTGGGATTCTGCCCAAGATCACAGCATTCCTCCCTAGGAGCTTTCTAAAATTGAGGTATATAATGAAAATTGTGAATGGAAAATAAAATAGCACCTTATTACTAATGAGGATGGGCCCCAGCCCCAATGGAGAAGGCTTTTGTAGATTAGGCTGGAGGAAAGAAAAACAACTGTGGTTTATGTTTTCTCTCTCTTCCCCCTCACCCTATATCAGCTTTCATAAAGAAAAAATTCTATCACTGGTCATGAATCTTTTTCCCTTCCTACATGGAAGGGTAAAAGAGGGCAAGGTGGTTGGGCTTGCTCAAGGAGGGTGGGTTCCCAGGGCACTATCCCACTTCTGCCACCAAGCTGAAAAGGGAGGCAAGACATTTGGGAGTTCCTAGTGTAGTGCAAACCAGATTGCAGACCCCCAGCCCACCTTTAGGGCAGGGCGGCTCTATGCACAGGTGGTCCAGTCCGAAGTAGCAGAGTGATGAGTTTGGATCCATCTTTTTCCTCCATGGGGTGGGGTGAAGAAGGGGTGACATGGGAGCTTCTCTTCACTTAAGTGCCTTCTCCTGCTCCCTCATCCCTCCATTCCAGGATGAGGAGGATGGAGAAAGCCAGAGGAAGGGCACTTGGCTATTTAACTTTGGCTGAACTCACCAGACAGTGGTTCCATTGTGGCTCCTCAAGACATGTTTGAAATATGGCAGAGGGACCGACCCAGAAGTGAGGAAGGGGATACAGGACTAACATATCCAGCCAGGACAATTGACTTGGCCCACCTGGGGATTTTCTTTGAACATCCAATATTGGTTTATGTTTTTATAAGAGTATGTAAGATCTCTTCAACTAAAATTGTAAATGTTATAATGTATACGTCTTCAGAACCGCCCCCCCCATTCCCATCCTCCCTCCACCCCACAGAGTGAACACAGGCTGGTCAAAAACAAGTGAAATACCAATATGAATGAATGAGTGAGTGAACAAATGATTTCCCACGAGGCTTACTCAGAAGCAATGCATGTGATCCATCTCTCCTATTGGCCAGTCTCCATGATGAACATGGAGAAACTAAGAATATACATAAAAATTGTGTTCACGTAGGAATGCAATGAGAGGGAAGGGAATTTAAGGTGCTGTCAGAGAGGCAGAGCTTTCTGCTTCTCTTCCTGCTGGCTGTGGTTAAAGAATTACAAAGCATCTCTGTTTCCTCCAGGGACCAAGATGGTTCAGGCCATTACCCAGGGAGCTGGCCTGGGAGAGCCTACCTGTCAACCTGGCTGGAATGCAGAGAGATAAACTCCTGGTGAATCCTGCTGTGGCACCCTGGGGCTTAGTGCCAGAGTTAATTAAGACGCCAGCGCCAGCATCAAAATTAAAGTGAGGAGGCAAAGTCAATTAGTGATTGAATAGCTATGAGGACACATTTAAATAAGGTTCCCTCTAATTTGAGCCTTTCCTTGCCCCACCTCATTGGGCGTGGCCACTCTTCCTTGTTCTAAGTACCTTAGGGGTTCACAGGAGGGAACCGTGAGGAACTTACCTCTCGCTCTAATTTATACTCAGGGGTGGATGCGGAGAGAGAGTCCTCTGCTGTCTGCAATACGCCAGGGCCCCATAAAGCTATTTATCACTATCCTGACTCTTTTCAGCAGGGTGTTCATTTCAATTTGCAGCCACCTCTTTAGCTCCCCTTCTGCAGGCTTGGCCAGGCTCCTGAGAGAAGATCTGAGCCCAGAGGGGGAGATAGAGACAGGCGAGGCAAGCTGGAGCTGGGCTCTCCAGGGATGCACCTGCCACCATCCACCCTCCACGGCCTCCTTTAACTCTATTTGCTTCTACAGGGAGACAGGGAGATTATGATGTTTCACAGGCGTTCCAAACCCTTGTCATACTTAATAAAGGTCTGGCAGGAACGGGAGCTAGGATGGCTTAGCAGGCTCTGTTTGCTGGGGACTGGGGGAGGAGAGGTAGGTATAGCTGTTTCTCCATGCACCTGTGTGACACCAAAGAGTCTGAGGACCAAGATAGACCAGACCAAGGGTCCCTGCTTCCTACATTTACTTAGTAGGTTTTCTGATCTCATGAGCAGTGAGGCCAGTGGAACTGGTAGGAGGGAGTTTAATGGCCAGAAAAGGAAGCTCCAGAGCATCAAGTTATTAAGACAAAAGGGTAGCACAGGAAGAGGAAGTTCAAGGTCAAATGACCAGAAGTGGATCATTAACAGCAAGATGAAATGCATGATAGGGAGGCTTCTGGCTTGTTGAATTCTGCAGTCCCCTGACCCTGACTTTGATCAGGATTGGGCCCAGGGCTTGAAATTGGGACTTAAGTTTACTCTTTCTTTTCTTTCTTTCTTTCTTTCTTTCTTTTTTCTTTCTTTCTTTCTTTCTTTCTTTCTTTCTTTCTTTCTTTCTTTCTTTCTTTCTTTCACAGGTTAGGTCTTTTTTAAAAAATTATTTCATTTTTTTATTAGGGTATAGTTGGTTTACATTGTTGTATCAATTTCTGCTGTATAGCATGGTGACCCAGTCATTTTATTACAAAATAATACATGTTGACTGCAGGAAAAAGAAAGGGAGACAAAGAAAAAGAAGTTTAACCTTATCTCACTACCCAGGACCTAACCACTGCTAATATTTTCAGATACTTTCAAGTAAATATATTTAATGTTTTATGTTAATAACATAATATTTAGCTGTATATCATGATTCTGCGTGGTAGGCATGAGTATTTGGGTCATTGGAAAGGCCTATCCCAATTGTGATATTCACAAATTAAAGTTCAGTTAGAAATTTTATTTTCCAGAAATCAAAAAACCACTGGGTAAAACTGAGGTCATTTTATAATGAAAATGTAGCCACGGATTCCTTGTGCAATAAAAAACCAATTTAAACTAAGAAAATGATAGCAGGACATAAATGATAATGTGAATAACTGGAGAAAAATACCCTGTTCTTGGATAAAAAAAGCAATATTGTAAAAATATCAAGAAAAAAGAAAAGCCAAACAAATTGAAAATACTTTTAAAGGAAAGAAAAATACCAAAATTCAGATAGCCAAGCTGAAAAGCAAAAAATTACTCCCATAAGCCCAATACAACAATTTATCATTATGGTTTATTTCTTTCTAGTGTTTTCCCATATATATATATTTTAATAAGCATATAAAGGATTTTAGCATAAATATGTCTTCAGCTTGTTATGTAGTCATAATAAATATAATTTTAGTGACTAAAATATAGTCTATAAAGTATATTTATTGCACTTTGTTTAATTTTTATCTGATGTTGGAGTTTGAAGTGCTTCAGATTACACAATTACAAAAATACTATGGTCAGCATTTTTGTGCTGCTTACATTTTGTTATTTTGAATTATTTCTTAAGAGTAGATTTACCTAAATAAATCATTGAGTTAAAAATCATTGGGCTTTTTAGAATTCTTGAATATTATTGCAAAAAATTATTTCTAAAATGAGTGTGCAGCTTATAGGAGTGTTGGTTTCACTGTACCCTCATCAGTCAAAGATTTTATTAAAAATTTTCAGTGAAATTTCATCTCATAAGTTGTATAACATGCAATGTCCGTGTTTTAAGAATTCGCATTGATGAGGTTTGACAAAAACCTTTAAAACCACCATCCAAAATAAGATAATAAATGTTTTTGTCACCCAAGAAATTTTATTTCGCTTGTTCTTAAGAGTTCATATAAATGTAATTAACAGTGCTCTTTTTGTCTGGATTTTGTTGTTGTTCAACATAACATTTTTTAAGATCAATCCATGTTTTTGTACATAACAGTGATTCAATCCTTAGTATGGCTGAGTAGGGTTTTTTTTAATTTTTAATTTTTGTCTTTTTGCCTTTTCTAGGGCCCCCCCATGGCATTATGGAGGTTCCCAGGCTAGGGGTCGAATTAGAGCTGTAGCCGCCGGTCTACGCCACAGCCACAGCAACTCGGGATTCGAGCCGCCTCTGTGACCTACACCACAGGTCACAGCAACACCAGATCCTTAACTCCCTGAGCAAGGCCAGGGATCGAACCTGCAGCCTCATGGTTCCTAGCCAGATTTGTTAACCACTGCACCACGACAGGGCTCCAGTATGGCTGAGTAGTTTTCTATTGAATGGCTATGCCAGTTTGTTTTCCATTCTCTAGTTGATGAATATTTGAGTTCTTTAAAATTTGGGCTATTATACCCAGGACCAGATGGCTTAATAGGTGAAACCTACCAAACATTTAAAGAATAATCAATACCAATCCTTCTTAAACTCCACCAAAATAAAAAAAGAGGGAATATTTCCAACCTCATTTTCTGAGACCAGCATTCTCCCGATACCAACCTGACAGAGACATCACCCCAAAAAAGAAAACTACAGGCCAAGATCCCCGATGAACATAGATGCAAAATCCTCAACAGAATATTAGCAAGCTTAATTCAGTAGCACATTAGAAAGCTAATACACCATAACCGAGTGGAATTTATCCCTGTGTTGCAAGGATGGTTCAACATATGCAAAGCAATCGGTGTTATACAGGACATTCAAAGAATGAAGAATAAAAAGCTTATAGTAACAGAAACAGACTCACATACATAGAGGACAGTCTCTCTTTTTCTTGGGACAGACTATGATGGAAGATACTATAAGAAAGGGAATATATTATATGTATGTTTGGGTCACTTTGCTGTACAGCAGAAATTGGTACAACTTTGTAAATCGACTCTACTTTAAAAAAAATCACGTGGTGATCTCCATAGATGCAGAAATGAATTAACAGAATTCAACTTATTTTTGTGATAAAAACTCTCAACGAATTAGATGTAGAAGGAAATTACTTCAACACAATAAATATCATTATATGGAAAGCTGACAGCAAACATTATGTTCAAGGGTGAAAAACTGAATGCCTTTCCTCTAAGATCTGGAATAAGGCAAAAATGACCACTCTTGCCACCTCTATCCAACATAGTATGGGAAGACCTGGCCAGAGAAATGAGGCAGGAAAGAGAAATAAAAGGCATCCAAATTGGAAAGGAAGAAGTAAATCATCTCTGTTTGCAGATGGCATCATTTTTTTTCATTTGTTAAAGTTTTATTGAAGTACAGTCGACTTACAATGTTGTGGTAATTTCTGCTATGCAACAAAGTGATTCAGTTATGCGTATATACACATCCATTCTGTTTCTAATCCTGCATAGATTATCACAGAACATTGGGTGGAGTTCTCTGTGCTCTACAGCAGGTCTCTGTTAGCCGGGCATTCCATATACCTCAGTGTGCAGATGACATGATCTAATAGGTAGCAATCCTAATAATGCAACAAAAAACCTGTTAGAACTAATAAATGAACTTAGTAAAGTTACAGGTTACAAAATCAACGTACAAAAATCACTTGTGTTTCTATATACTAACAGTGAACTCTCCCAAAAAGAAATCAAGAAAATAATCTCATTTTCAGTAACATCAAAAAGAATAAAATAAATACTTAGGTATAAACTTAACCTAGGAAGTGAAATTCTTATACACTGAAAACTATAAAACATTGATGAAAGAAATGAAAGAATGTATACATATATGTGTAACTGGGTCACCATGCTATACAGTAGAAAATTGACAGAACACTGTAAACCAGCTATAAGGGAAAAGAAATCATTATAAAAAAAAGAAATTATAAAAGACACAAATGAGTGGAAAGGCATTCAATGTTTACAGATTGGAAGAATTAATGCATGTAGTTTTCTGTGTGTCAGTTATTTTATTTCCAGTTATTTACCCAGAGTATTTACTGAGAATATAGACTAATTTTATATATTGAGCTTGTATCCTGCTACCTTAATAAGTTTACTATTTATTTCTTATAACCTCTGTAGATTTTTTAAGTTTTTAAAAAAGATTTTAATTTTTTCCATTATACTTGATTTACAGTATTCTGCCAATTTCTACTGTAAGCAAGGTGACCGAGTCATTCATATATATATTTTTTATATATATATATATATATTTCTTTTCCTCACATTATCCTCCATCACAAATGACTAGATGTAGTTCCCCATGCTATTATACAGCAGGATCTCATTGTTTATCCACTCCAAATGGAATAGTTTGCATCTATTAACCCCAAACTCCCAGTCCATTCCACTCCCTCCCCCTCCCCCTTGGCAACCACAAGTCTGCTCTCCAAGTCCATGAGCTTCTTTTCTGTGGAAAGGTTCATTTGTGCTGTATTTTAGATTCCAGATATAAGTGAAATCATATGGTACTTTTCTTTCTAATTTACTTCACTTAGTATGAGAGTCTCTAGTTCCATCCATGTTGCTGCAAATGGCATTATTTTGTCCTTTTTTATGGCTGAGTCATATTCCATTGTGTATGTGTACCACATCTTCTTAATCCATTCATCTGTCAATGGACATTTGGCTTGTTTCCGTGTCTTGGCTATCGTGAATAGTGCTGCAGTGAGCATATGTGTGCATGTATCTTTTTCAAGGAAAGTTTTGTCCAGATAGACGCCCAGGAGTGGGATTGCCGAATCATATGGTAGTTCTATATTTAGTTTTCTGAGGAACCTCTATACTGTTTTCCATAGTGGTTGTACCAGTTTACATTCCCACCAACAGTGTAGGAGGGTTCTCTTTCCTCCACACCCTCTCCAGCATTTGTTATTTGTTGACTTGTTAATGATGGCCATTCTGACCAGTGTGAGGTGGTACCTCATTGTAGTTTTGATTTGCATTTTTCTAATAATTATTAATGTTAAGCATTTTTTCATGTGCCTGTTGGCCACCTGTATATCTTCTTTGGAGAAATGTCTATTCAGTTATATTTGGAGATTAAGTTGTTTCCATAGGTTGTCTTTTTTTTTTTTTTTTTTTTTTAATGGTTTCCTTTGCTGTGCAAAAGCGTGTCAGTTTGCTTAGGTCCCTTTTCTTTCCTTCTTTTTTGGGGGGTGGGGAGGGGCTGAGCCCGAGGCATTTGGAAGTTCCCAGGCTAGGAGTCCAATTAGAGCTGTAGCTGCCAGCCATAGCCACAGCCACAGCAATGCCAGATCCAAATCGTGTCTGTGACCTACACCGCAGCTCACAGCAATGCCAGATCCTTAACCCACTGAGTGAGGCCAGGGGTCGAACCCATGTCCTTATGGATACTAGCCAGGTTCATTACCACCGAGCCACAATGGGAACTCCAGGGTTTTCTACATATAAATCATGTCATCTGCGAAATACAGTTTTACTTCTACCTTTCCAATTTGTATGAAATTTCTTTCTTTGTCTTATCTTACTGCGTTGGTTAGGACCCAAGTACTACCCAAGTAGTAAAACTGGACATTGTTTTGTGCATAATCTTATTTTTGTATTGAGTAAGAGTGTAGTTGTGTCTTTCATAAATGTTTTTCAAAAATCAGAATGAGGAAAACTAGTTGTATTCGCAGCTTTCAAAAAAAAAAAAAGTCCTAGAGGTTATATATATTTAAAAAAATAATACCAGGTTATTGAATTTTAGTAGATGTTTTCTGTGCCTATTGAAAGGATCATATAGTTTTTCTCTTATATTCTATTAATTTGGTGAATTATATTGATTATTTTTTGAATGGTAAACAAACCTTGCATTCTTAGGAATAATCTCACTTGGTTATGATATCTTATTCTCTTAATACATTGCTGCTGGATCAATTTGCTAATATTTTATTAAGGACTTTTTATTTGTTTATGCTCATGAAGGATATTGCTCTATGATTTCCTACCTTCTAAAATATTTTTCAGGATTCGGTATCAGGTTTCTGCTTGCCTCATAAAATAAATAAGGGAGTGTTTCCTCCTCCTTAATATTTCTGATAGTGCGTAAGAGGGACATTATGATTCCTTAGATGCTTGACATAATTTACCAATGATGCTATTTCAGAGTGGAGTTTTCTTTTCTTTCTTTCTTTTCTTTTTCTTTCTTTTTTTTTTTTTCCTTATAGGGCCACACCCACAGCATATGGAAGTTCCCAGGCTAGGGGTCGATTCGGAGCTACAGCTGCCAGCCTACATCACAGCCACAGCAACCCCGGATCCAAGGCTCATCTGTGACCTACACACAGCTCAGGCAATGCCGTATCCTTAACCACTGAGCATCCTCATGGATCCTAGTCAGGTTCGTTAACCGCTGAACCACAAAGGGAACTCCTTTCTTTGGTGTATTTTTAAAAATTACTAATTTGGTTTTTAAAATAGATTTACAACTCTTTAGATTTTCTATTTTGTCCTGTATTAATTTTGAAAAAATTGTATTTTTTAAGCAAGTATCCCTTTTATACAAGTTGTCAAATTCCCTGACATTGGACTGTTCATAATACTCTCATTTTCCTTCTAGTTTTGAAAAGCTCTATAGTGATAGCACTTCTTTCATTCCTGATAATTTGTGTTCTCTTTTTTCCCCTTGATCAGATTTGCTAGCGATTCATCAATTTTATTAATCTTTTCAAAGAGTCTAATTATGACTTTGTTAATTTTCCCTGTTGTTTATTCATTTTCTTATTCCTTGATTTTCACTCTTATTTTCATTAATTTTTTTCTATTTTGTATTTATTTTGTTCTTTTCATCAAGCTTCTCAATATGGAAGCTAAGGTTAGTGGCTTTATATCTTCTTTTTAAATATAGGTATTGAGGAGTTCCCGTCGTGGCGCAGTGGTTAATGAATCCAACTAGGAACCATGAGGTTGCTGGTTCGATCCCTGGCCTTGCTCAGTGAGTTAGGGATCCGGCATTGCCCTGAGCTGTGGTGTAGGCTGCAGACACGGCTCGGATCCCACGTTGCTGTGGCTGTGGCTATGGCGTAGGCTGGTGACTATAGCTCCAATTCGACCCCTAGCCTGGGAACTTCCATATGCCGAGGGAGCGGCCCAAGAAATCACAAAAAAATAAAAATAAAAATAAAAATAAATATATATATGTATGTATGTATGTATTGTAAATATATATATATGTATGTATTGAAAGCTATAAATTTCTATCTAAGCATTGCTTTAACTGTATCCCACAAATTTTGATGTTTTGTATTTTCATTACCATTCACTTTAAAATATATCTAATTCCCCTTGTGATCTTTTATCTGTGCATAGGTTTTTTAGTCTTGTGTTCAGTTTAACCACAAAATATTTAGATATCTTCTAAATAGCCTAGTGTTATGGGTTTTAAACCTATTATTATGGTCAAATGACATACTTTGTATGATTTCAGTCCTTTGAAGTATATTGAGATTTATTTTGTGGCCCACCATATGGTCTATTTATGTGTTTATTTCATGGTCATTTGAAAAGAAGCTTTCTGAGACTTTTGGATGTAGTGTTTTATAGATATCAAGTTGTTGTTCAAATCTGGTGCATTATTACTGATATTTTTGTGTGCTTATTCTATCAGTCACCGAGAGAGATGTTAAAATCCCAAACTATAACTTCAGATTTCTCTATTTTTCCCTTTAGTTCTGTCATTTTGTTCTATTATGTTCATGCTCCAGTATTAGGTATATAGACATTCATGATTGTTATTTTGTTGAATTTACCTTTTATCACTATGAAATGTACCTCTTTATCTCCAATGATAATCTTTGTCTTGAAGACTACTTCCTCTGTTACTGGTATAACCTCATTATGTTTGGTATTTGCGTTGTTTATTTCCCCATCCTTTTATTTTTAACCAGTCTGTGTCTTTTGTTGATAGTGTCTTTTACAATTAGCTATAGTTAAGTCTTGATTTCTAATACAGTCTGACAATCTCCGCTATTATTATTATTATTATTACTATCATTTTGCTTTTTCGGGCTGCACCCACAGCAACTAGAAATCCCCAAGCTAGGGGTCAAGTTGGAGCTGCAGCTACCAGCCTATGCCACAGTCACAGAAACATGGGGTCCGAGCCGTGTCTGCCATCTACACCACAGCTCAGGGCAGTGCCAGGTCCTTAACCCACTGGGCAAGGCCAGGGATCGAACCTGCATCCTCATGAATACTAGTCAGATTCGTTTTCTCTGCACCACAAAGGGAACTCCAATCTCTGCTTTTAAATTAGGGCAATTAGTTCATTTACATTTAATGCAGTTATTGATATAACTGTGTTTAGGTCTAGCATCTTGGTATTTGTTTTCTCTTTAACCCATCTGTTTGTTTTTCCTCTGTTCACCCTTTTCTGCATTCTTTTAGGTGAATTAAATATTTTAGTATAGCATTTTAACTCTGACTTTTCAAAATATACCTGTTTTTATTATTTTTAGTGATTACTCTAGAAGTTATCATGGGAATCATTTATTTATGAACCCATACATTCAAATAACAGTATACTCTTTCATGAACAGTGTTCAGTGCTCTGCAACATCATTGCATTTACCTTACCCCATCCCTCTATCCTCGTGCTGTCATGTATTTTACTGCTGTGTAGGAAACCAGAAAAACATGTTTTGGGATTTAGTAGAGCGTAGTTGATGCTCTACCAAAGAATTCAGCAAGAGGCAGAGTGACAAGTAAGGAAAGAGTTATTAGTACAGGATGCTTGTGAGAAATATAAGCAGGTGGGCAAGGGGATGCCACCCCAAGAACTAAGTGGGCTACAGTTTTATAATCAAAGGAAAAGTAGGGAGGGGGAGAAGACCACTTTCTTCCTTATTCTTGAGTAGATGTCAAATTTCCATCATCAAATCCCCCTCCATGTCGGGCGGGGTGGGGAGTCTTCTTGCCCCTACATGGGTAAACTGGGACTGTCATGGTACAATGGAAATGAGCAAAAAGTTAGTCACGTATACTAAAATATGGCAAATCATCAGCTTTCAGTATAGTGTCACCTTTCCCTATATTTTTGTTTTTAGTGTGCACAGAGAAGCATGTCCATTAACCTACCGATCTCACTGGGCAGGATTGGGTTTCCCTCTGCCATTGTTTTTTTTCTTTGGGGGGCATGTCTCTGCTTTTGTTTTATGGTTTTGTTGTTAAGCAAGCCTGTTTTCCTGAGTCTCCTATACTTTCTTTCCTCTGCTTACAATCCCCTAATGGAATTAACCATTTAATCACTACTTTGGCCATTTACTCTGTCCCTATCACATATGCTGTAAATGCTATAATTTATTGTTATAATTTTTGTTTTAAACAAAATGAATGGTCTAGTAAAGCGTTAATAGCATGCCCATTTGGACCATTTTTATAGTTTCCACCTTTTTGCCAATATTCGCCATTTATTCTGCTTATTTTAAGTCACTGTCTAGATATTCTAACATCTGGGCCATCTCTGGGTCTTGTTTACCATTCCCCTCTTAACCATATCATATTTTCTTGCTATCTTATGGCCTCTTAATGCTCTATCTGTGTTGGATATTGTATGTAAAAGATCAGTAGAAACTGAAGTAGATGATATTGTTGACCCACTGAAAAGATGATGTCCCCTCCCGCGTGAGGGTCTGAGACAATTAAAGCTCAGCTATTTGAGGAGTTCCTGCTCTGAAGCAGGTTAAGGATCAGGCATTGATGCCCAGCTTCAGCATAGATTCTATCCCTGGCCTGAGAATTTCCATTCCGTTCCTCACTGCCTAGGGTGTGGCCAAAAAAAAGAAAAAAGGAAGGAAGGAAGGGAGTGAGGGAGGGGCAGGGAGGAGGGTAGGAAAGCAAGCAACAAGCTAACTGTATTTGAGAGGAGTATGGGCTTTGTTGCAGCTTCAGTTTGATCCAGTTCACTACCGGCTTCAAATGTTTTAAGAAGGTATCAGGACCCTCCCATCCTCAGGGCTTGGAGGTCTTTTTATGCGTCACAACCCTGCTGTCAGCTTTCTGGGCCTTGGAAGGTCTCTCTTTCTGCCTTTTAGCCAGTTGTTAGCTTTGAGTTTTAGGTCCTGCCGCCGGGTTTCTACAGCTTGGCAGATCTCTCTCTGCCCTTCTGCCCTGTTTCTTAGGAGGAGTCGGAGGAGGAGCTTTGTGCTGCACTTGGTGGAGGCACTGTGTCCCTGGAAGGGATTTCTCTCAGCTCTCCTGCCCTGTCCTTAGCCTTGGGTCTCTTATTCCTGCCTACTTGCTGGAGACCTACATGAAAGCATTAGCATGTGGGTGAGCAGAGACTGGCTCTATGGTTGTGGCTTTTGGGGATTCTAACCTGTCACGTTAGCTCGCATACAGACATTAAATGCTATTACAAATTTGGCTGGTAGCTCTTCACCAGAGTTTATGGCTGACTCCTCCCCTTCTTCCTACTTCTCTGTGGATTGAAGCCATGGGTCTCTTCTATGCTAGGGAGTCCTTGTGGCTTTTGGAATTTCGTTTATTCACATTTCTTTACATCCTGAGCTCCCCGATGGTTTTAAAAACCATGGTATATGGAATTCTCTTGTGGCGCAGCAGGTTAAGGATCTGGCGTTGTCACTACTTGGGCGTTGTCTGGCTTGGGTCGCTGCCCTGGCGGGGGTTTCATCACTGGCCTGGGAACATCCACATGCCACAGGCATGGCTGGAAAAAAAAAGAAGAAACCATGATACAAAAGGAAAAAAATCATGGCTTAGCTAGTTCTCATTGCTAGCACAGGCCCCACAGTCCCCTGTGGCTTTTGACATCCTAACCAGAAACAGAAGCCACAGAGGTATTATTTTTAAAAGTTATGCTCATTTAACAAAGGCAATGGTAACTTGATGTTTTCATTTATATTCTCTGGAAACGGAACATATCAAATCTTTGCTATTTACAGTGCACCTTTTGTACGTATCTCTTGCCCTTCTATCTTTTCACGTCTTTTTTTCTGACCAATACATATGAGGTCTTAAACACCAAATACAATGCCTCTTTGTTACATTTGCTGCAATATCTTTTGGTTGCTGTTTGCATTTATACTTTGCGCTTTTTGTAGTCAGACTTATCGGACTCTTTTTTATTCCTTGTATTGCTTCTAAGCCTAAAAATTTATCTTTCCTCTAGAGGTTTGCAAAATATTCAGTTCTATTTTTCTGAGATTTTGATGTGAAAAAAAATCACATTTAACTCTTCCACTCAATTGAAATTTATTTTAGTGCATAACATAAAGTGAGATTCTAAAATTACTGTTTCTCTAAATTGCTAGTTAATTGTCCCAACACCATTTATTGGGTAATCCTTTCTTCCCCTCATTGAGCTGTAATGAATCTTACATCTTTGTACATAATCAGGTCCATTTCGGTGCCATCTGTTCAGTTACAGTGATCTCTCCGCCTGGTCCTGGGCAAATACAGATGAATTTTTGAAACGGCAAACCTAAGATGTCAGCTGTGGGCTTGGTATGTCCGTTTCAGGGACCGGGAGCCACATTTTCTCTGAAAGCACCTGAAGGCCGTTATAGAACTTTCATTTATTTACTTATTTGCTAATTTAATTTTTTTTGGTTTGTTTTTTGTTTTGTTTTTTCTTTTCTAGGGCCACACCCATGACATATGGAGGTTCCCAGGCTAGGGGTTGAATCGGAGCTGTAGCTGCCAGCCTACACCAGAGCCACAGCAACACGGGATCCTTCACCTACTGAGCGAGGCCAGGGATTGACCCCGCAACCTCATGGTTCCTAGTCGGATTCGTTAACCACTGAGCCACGATGGGAACTCCTTTGCTAATTTAATTCTTAAATCCTCTCCCCCAGTTAAAGCCTTTTGAGGATATGATTGTCCTAGACAATGTTTAGCTTTATCTGAGACTTGTTCTCCTGGAAAACAGCAATGGAAATCGTGTACGGCAGAGAATCGCCCTACCAAATATGGCTTCGATGCTGTTCATGGATAACCCTTGGTCTCCTACGAGAAGGACAGACACAGGTCCTCCAAAACCCAGTTCTTCGTCTCATGAATGATTAGCCGAGCTTTTTGTTCCCACTGATGAACGTGGACAAAATACTTGCCAACTTGCTAACTAGTCTTGGCCAACTTATTTAGTGCCCCCCTCCCCCGACCCTTGACCCATGCTCAGCCTGAGCCAGCAGTGGAGGCATCGGAAGTCCCTTCTTCATACCTCCTCCTGAAAATAGGCCAACCCCAAGGAAAAGCCATCCCTCATCCGCTGTCTGAGCCAGCCCCCCTCGTCCATTCCCCCCCCCACACACACACACCCACAGTTCTTCTGAATTCCTCCTATAAAAGTGAAGCCCTTTTCTGCTCGATTTATAATCCCAAAGATGTTCAGGTCAGACGAGTCTTTCTATTGCCGTGTCTCCCTTCCCCTATAGCAACATCCCTTTCACTTCACGTTATTCTTTACTGCTCGAGCGGAGATGATCTAGTTTGATTATCTCTTGACTAGAGATATCAACTCAGCACTGTATCCCCAGGGTCTAAACACTTCCCAGAGCAGAGGGGGGGATGAATCAGGTGCACCTAATGGTTAGAGCTAGTTTTTTAAAATTCTAAGAATAATACATGGTCATCAAAATAAAAAAGTCCAACAGTTCAGAATGATATTAAGTAAAGTACAAAATCTCCCTTAAGTCTGCCCTTCAGAAGTTTCCACTATTTATATGTCTTTCATACCTTTCAAAAGATTTTCTGTGCTTATGTGAAAAAGGTAGGTGTGTATATATATAAATAGCATTATTTATACTTAATATTCTTCAACTTTCTGAATTCATTTAGCAATCAGAATATCGGTATATCTTGGGTGTTTTTTTTTCTGTATCAGGGTATATGGGGGTACCTCCTTCTACCTCACAACAGCATAGTATTCCATTATAGATGAACCATAATTTTTATTTGTTTCCAGGTATTTGATATTACAAATAACACTGTTGTAAATACTGTTATATATACTTAAGGAAATATTTAAAGAATTTAATTTTTTTTAATCTTTTATTGCTACACCCTTGGCATATGGAGGTTCCCAAGCTAGGGGTCCAATCGGAGCTGTAGCCTCTAGCCTACACCACAGCAACAGCAACTCAGGATCCTAGCTGCATCTGCAATCTACACCACAGCTCATGGCAATGCCAGATCCTTAACCCACTGAGCAAGGCCAAGGATCGAACCCGAGTCCTCATGGGTGCTAGATGGGTTCATTAACTGCTGAGCCACGATGGTAACTCCTAGAATTTAATATTTTAGAATTTAAGATTTTGGTAGATTACTGAATTTCTCTTTAAATTTACACTCCCCCCAAAGATGGAGAACATTTTTTTTTTCCTAAATGAGGTTATTATTGGACTTTGCCTATATTGTAGGTGAAAAATTGAATTTAGCTACTAATATAGTTTGCATTTCTTTAATTCTGTGAGACTGAATATCTTTCCCCTTGGTTATTGGCCTTTTTAAAATTGGGTTGTTCCTCTTAGTAATTTTAAAGAATTCTTTTACATCAAGTAATTTCATTTGCCATCATATATGTTGCAAATAATTTACCCATCTGTCTTCTGACATTATAAATACTATTTTTTTTGGCCATGGAAAATGTTCATATTTTTATATAGTCAAATCTGTAATTTTCTTGTACAGCTTAACATCACTTTCAGTTCAACACATAGGCATGTTGATATGTCGATTACTTAAGGCCAACATCTATGAGTATTCAAGTTGTTTTCAACTATATTTGCAGATACGTATTTATACTCTTTGTTGACTATTTCCTTTGAGTAAGTAAATTCCTAAAAGAGTTATTTTTGGAGTGAAAAGGTGTGAACATTTTAAACATTTCATAGGTGTTGCCAAATCCAGGCCATTGATTTTCACCCACTTTTCAGTCCACCGACCTACCACATCAGGAGAAATGCCTCTTTTTGTTCTCTAGTGGCTCTGGGGTGAGAATGCTGACCCCTAACCACATGATGTAGGTCCCCACTACTTGTCCCTTTGGAGAAAGAATTCAGTAAAGAGACTGAGGGTAGTGAGGCAAATAAGTATTTATTAAGCGAGAAGAGCCTGAAGATGGGTGTGGAGAAAGCACGGGGAGGGGGAGGGGGAGAGAGAGACAAAGGCAGAGGCAGACAGAGTAAGAGCAAGAGAGGAAAAGAATGACACATGCCTTAGAGGGGGTTTAAATCACTTGCATGGGGGCAGTCCTTGTGGGTTTCCTCTGGCCAATTGTCTTGCTTCGTCTGTCCTTGAGCCCACATTTGGCCTGACTCAGGAAGGTCCCCTGTTCGCATGTGCATCTTTTAGCCAGGATGGAGTCTAGCACAAGGGTCTCTGGGAAATTAACAGGTTGGCCTGTGATCTGGTGCCCCTCCCTTCTCTGACCCCTCAGGAACCTTTCTGTGACTGTGTAGTTCCGGAGGTTTCCTTGACCTCAAGAATGGGAAATCGGTGGTCTCTATCTTTTATTCAAGCAGGATGCAGTTCCTCCTTGCTCTTTATCTCGTCCATGGGGAACTGGTGACAGTTGCTCAGCCTGGCATCCACTATCTCCTGTCTCATTTTTACCCAGAAGAGTTAAATGATGGAAATGAAAAGGGACGAGGAGCAGGAGCACCAGGGTCTAGGATAACAGAATCTTTAAAAAAGATATGGTAAGAAGCTACATCACATGTACGGATTTGAGCTAGCATTTTTATCCTTTAGCTTTTACTCCTTCTGGCACAGTTTGCTGGAGGGGTTTATTTGTTGCTCCTGAGTTTTGGAGGCGGGGATGGAAAACTCATTAGAACCCCTGCCTTATAGTTGGGTTTGCCAACAGTGATGGTGACTTTTATATCAGCAAGTCACAAAGGACCCCCTTTCTCTCCATTTTCCTGCTGCAGATGAGCTCCTGGTCAGTGGAGTTTATGAATCTCCTCTATGATATCCAGTTATCTTTAAAACTAGATGGGTGCAAGAGGCACATTCTATCTATTTGTGAATAAAGAATTTGGACTAAATTGGATTTCTTCCTTTTAAATGTAAATGAAAAGAGAATTGATGCATTCTGACTATTGCTGCTGATTCTACCAAAGGTCAGTTGCACACGGTCTTGCATACTTATAGACAAATATGAAGTTCAGATTTCTCTCTTTTCAGAACTAAAACGGGTTTAGGCATTTTCGCTAAAATGACAAGGTGGCTAATTTGCTTGATGGTTCCTTTGTATGAACTCCAAAGTATTATGTAATCTTACACCCAGGAACTTGGTTTAAACGATCAAACTTTTACGTTAATTTCACACTTCTGTCTATGCCTCTGCCATCTTCCCCAAGATGGACAGCTTCTTGAGAGCAGGCTTTCCTTGTGATGGGAGACCTTTGTTAAATCATTAAGTGTAGCCACACATGGTTTCCTCTGGAAGTCTTGCAGCTGCCGGTTGCTCCAACCAGGGGGTTGTGATCTGATATGACATTGCAGAACCTTCTTCCCAAATAAGAACATTCATTTTACAGGAACTTTCTGCAGGTGATGTAGCAGAGGCCATAAACTTTGTGTGTGAAAAACCATTTGCTGTTTGTACAACAAAACTTGGAGATGGCGGCACTTGTCCATAGTTGCTGTGTGCTTCGGAGCAAGTTCCTCAACTTTTCAGTGCCTGAACAACTCACCATGGATTTTTGTCCTTGGTTTCCCGAAAGTGCCTGGCAGGATCTTAGTCCCCATGTACGAGCAGTAGGTGCCCCCATGCAGCCTTCTCTTAGGGTTTTGCAAACTTTCTCAACAGAGATGTGCCAATCTTGCTTTTGGAGCCTGTATGAGGTGTGAACAGACTCTTGTCAAGAGAAGAAGAGGCTGATAGAGGTGCGGGAGGGGGGTCAGGGAGAGGGAGGCGTTAATGATGAGATAGCTGAGCATAAAGCGGGGTCAGTGGGAAGAAGAAGTGTTCCACTTAGGGTTAGACCATTGTGAGCTTGGACCTTGGTGAGCGTACCAGGATCTGTGCCCATCCTTGCCTCCTTTACCATGATCTGTGCCCTCTTGGCTGATGCTCATGCTTCTAGCTGAAGAGTTGGTCTTTGAAATCCCTGACAGTCCTGACCATCTAGGCGTGGTTCCGGACGGAGAGGGTAGCGAACTGGGATCTGGGACTCCTCACTTGCGGTTTCTGTTCTCAGAGCTCTTCCACATCTCTCAGGGATGTGGCTGTATCCCTGGCAAGGCAGGCCTCGGTTCCCCCTGAAATGAGAAGGTGGGAAGTGCAGACCCAAGGAGAGTCCGCATCTGAGAGGGATCAGAGATAGCAGATTAAAAATGGGCCCTGAGAGGGGAGGAAGCCGGAAAGCACAAAATTGGAGTTGGCACATGAGAGAGAGATTAAACAGAAAAAGTAAAATTGCCAGCAGCTTTGGATTTACCCAGCCAGAGTTTCTCCGCCGGGCAAGGAAAGCTTAAGTAATCCAAATTAATTTCTAGTTAAAGGCAGAGCTCAGAGCGCAATCAAACAGGTGACCACAGCTGGCACTCAATTTCACTGGGAGATAAACTGCTAATGCTAAAAAGAAGCCATGTGTGCTAAGAAAGGGGCCGTTTGGAATGAGCCGACCCGAGGCACGAGGCAGAGGTCGGAATGTTTCGACCATTTATTCAGCACACCTACAGCAAGTGCTCACTTTCTGCTGGGCGCTGAGCTTCCGTGTGTGTCTGAGATAGGTTCCCTGCCATAGAGCTGCTCATAGTCTCTGGAGGGAGATGCACAAAGAGAGTGTTGCAGGACCACGGGATAAGTACTCTGATGACAATAGCCAGTGTCACGCTGGGAAAGGTGGCTGGGGGTCGGGCGTTAGAAAAGGCTGCAGAATCAGTCACCTTAACTGAGCACGATAGGACAGGTAGGTATTGTCACGCTGACAGGAGGGGAGGAGAAGGACTTTGGCGCCAACTGGAGGAGCAGACGTGATGCTGTGGAGGTGAGAGGGAGCTTGCGTGTGCTCTGAGAAATGCCAGCAGTCCTATGAGGCATGGGGACACCTGGGGACATGCCCAAGGTGAGACCCCTGGATATAATGGGGCACCACTATGCTAAGCCATCTGGATTAGATTTTGAAAAATAATAGGAAGTCACCAGAGGGTTTCGAGCGGAATGACGTGATCAGATTTATGTTTTTGAAAGCTTGCTCCGACAGCATCGTGGGAGGGTGATTTGGGGGGCAGACCGAAGGAAGGGAGATTGTCTGCAAGATGCCAGCTGTCATCTAGGTAAACAGACTGTGGCCTGAACTACGCCTGTGGGTGGGAGGACAGAGAAAAGGAGATGGATCTGGGAGATCCTGAGGGATGGAATCCATGGACTTGGTGACTGAGTGACTTTTTTAGGGCGGCTTGTCAAAAAAGTCAGATTTGAGGTCATACAACTTAGTAACAAAAAAACAACAACTGTGTCTAGTCACTTATGATGGAGCATGATACTGGGAGAAAAAAGAATGTATATATGTATGTGTAACTGGGTCACCATGCTGTACAGTAGGAAAAAAATGTACTGGGGAAATAATAACAAAAAAATTGAAACAACCCAATACAAAAATGGGAAGGAGACCTACATAGACATTTCTTAAAAGAAGACATACAGATGGCTAACAGGCACATGAAAAGATGCTCAGTTTTGCTAATTATTAGAGAAGTGCAAATCAAAACTGCAATGAAATGTCAGCTCACATCCGTCAGAAAGGCCATCGTCAAAAAATCTACAGGTAATTGGAGTTCTTGTCATGGCTCAGTGGTTAATGAATCTGACTAGGAACTATGAGGCTGTGGGTTCAATCCCTGGCCTTGCTCAGTGGGTTAAGGATCTGGCGTTGCCGTGAGCTGTGGTGTAGGTTGCAGACATGGCTTGGATCCCACGTTGCTGTGGTTGTGGTGCAGGCCAGCAGCCACAGCTCCAGTTAGACCCCTAGCCTGGGAACCTCCATATCCCGAAGGTGCCGCCCTAGAAAAGACAAAAACAAAAACAAAAAACAAACAAAAAAACTACAGGTAATAAATGCTGGAGAGGATATGGAGATAAGGGAACCCTCCTACTGTTGGTGGGAATATAAATTGGTGCAGCCACTATGGAAACCAGTGTGAAAGTTCCTTAAACATCTAAAAATAGAGTTTCTCTATGATCCAGCAATCCCATTCCTGGGTGTATATCTGGAAAAAATGAAAACTCTAATTCAAAAAGATACATGCACCTCAGTGCTTATAGCAGAGCTATTTGCAATAGCCAAGACATGGAAGCAACCTAAATGCCCGTTGACAGAGGACTGGATAAAGAAGATGTGGTGCATATATACAGTGGAACATTACTCAGCCATAAAAAGAATGAAGTACTGCCATTTGTAGCAACATGGATGGACAAAGATTATCATTCAAAGTGAAGTAAGTCAGAGAAAGACAAATATCACTTATATGTGGAATCTTAAAAAACTCAAATGAACTTGTTTACAAAACAGAAACAGATGCACAGACTTGGAAAGCAAACTTACAGTTACCAAAGGGGAAATGGGGGGAGGAATAAATGGGGAGTAGAGGATTAACGTGTACACACCACTGGGAGTTCCCACTGTGGTGCAGGTGGAAAAGAATCTGACTAGCATCCATGAGGGTGTGGGTTTGATCCCTTGTCTTTCTCAGTGGATTAAGGATCCAGTGTTTCCATGAGCTGTGGCATAGGGGCAAATCGGGACTTGCAGGGTCTAAGGAGCCTGAAGCACGTCCAGATAGCAGGCAGTGTGGAGCCTCACCCCTCTCTCTTTTGCTGTTAACTCCCACTCCCTGAAGTGGTACCATCTGGGTTCTGCCCTCCCCTACTCTAAACAGCATCATCCTGCAGGTGGGTTGAGAGGATGGCTGGGTGGTGCTACTCACAGATAGCAATTTCATGGTGCCAGGGAACTCCCTTTGGTCTCTGAGAACTGATTTGAGTGTCATTTGGGGAGGGGGCGGGGAGCATCAGGGAGAGAAAGGGAGGGACAAGTGGGGAGAATCCATGGAGGACGAAGTTAGGGAGCTTAATGCCGAGTTCACCAGTTGCCAGAACCAGTTGGATTTATGGGAAGTCCTTGGAGGGCGGAGGAGGAATTAATTGTGGGGCTGTGTATCGAGCATTGGGACAGGGGAACAGAGAACTGCTCTAATGCACGGGTGGAAGCTGGAGTCTGCCTGCAAAACTCAGAACACAGGTCTGTTTGGCTCTGGAATTGTTTTTATACTTTCTAAATGAATTGCCAGCATTTAAAATTTTGACTTCATATAAAATTTCACATTAAATTTTGATTTCGGACTTCACATGAAATTTTTATTTTGGAAGTCTCTTGAAAAAATAAGACCTGTGCACAAGCATTTCCACTGGGCAAAAACTGGCCATACCTGCCTTTCAGTAGCCATCCTTTTCTCTCTCTCTCTCTCTCTCTTTTTTTCTTTGTCATTTTGGGGCTGCGCCCACATACATGGAAGTTCCTGGGCTAGGGATCAAATCTAAGCTGCAGCTGCCAGCCTGCACCACAGCCACGGCAACTCAGGACCCTGCAACCTAAGCCACAGCTCGAGGCAACACTGGATCCTTAACCTACTGTGTGAGGCCAGGGACTGAACCCACATCCTCATGGATACTAGTTGGGTTCGTAACCTGCTGAGCCTCAGTGGGAACTCCTAGTCATCCTTTTCTGTTTGTACCAGCCCCATGCTCCTCATGTCTCCCCTGAGCCAGCTTTGTTCTTTGATCAGACCAACCACCTCCCTTAAGTCAGACAGGCCAAGGGACTCACTCCTTTCTTAACCCCCCAAACTAATGCAGCACAAAAATGACTATTTTCTCTTTCTCTCTCTCTTTGAGAAAGACTTTAGCCTAAACTGAGTTCCTACTATGGGACTGTCTCCCTTCTACCATCCTGCCTCTTACTGGGCACATGAATACATATATTGGCTGCACTGGGTCAGGAGCTGCCCACTGGCCTCTGGACAGTGGACTGTAATTGCAACTGTGACCCATGCCACAAGAGAGAAGTATGCTAGAGCTCCTGGCTTAGTGCAGAAGGAGAGGGCGGGTGTCTCTGAGAGCTACTGGATGAGACAGAGTTAATGACGTGGACGTGGGAATGAAGGATGTGGAGAGGGGAGCGGGGAGCAAGGTGGAGAGATGCTAGTGAGGAAAGACATGGATGGATGAGCCAGGAGGCAGCTGGACTGACCCAGGAGAAAGATGCTAGCTTGGATTAGAGAAACGGCAGGGGATACATTAGGGGGAATTTTAGGAAGTAAATAGATAGCACTGAGGGGTGGATTGGTGATAAGGAGGAGGCTGTGAAATGCTCTGTCCTTGGTTTCTGGTGTGTATAGCTAGATGGAGCGTGTGGCATGCCCTGAGATCCGGAGCTGCAGGAAAACATGAGCAAGGAAAGATCACAAGTTTGTCCTTTCAGAGACTGAGGTAACTTCCAGACTTTGCAGAGGAATTGACAAATAGTTGGTCAGACAGGTCTAGAGACCTGAGAAGCTTGGACTCTCTAAAAAGAGCTACCTGCAGGTTAAGGATCCAGCATGGTCACTGCTGTGGTGCAGATTCGATCCCTGCACCCCGTGGGTGGCAACCTAAATAAATAAATAAATAAATAGAGAGGGAGAGGGAGAGGGAGAGGGAGAGGGAGAGCCATCTGCTACCAGTCCACTGGTGTGATGGTGCATCCTGGCCACTTTGCTTTCTTGGATCTGGACAGTTTTATTGCCCATTCATTCATTCATTCACTCACTCAGTGAATGTTAATTAGATACTGGTGTAGCCACTCTGATTGGTGCCTTCTACGTAGAGATGCTCTTCGCCCCTCAAGGAACCAAGGCATGAGTTTTGCAGAAAGTTTGGACTTGATTGGATTCCCTCATCTCTAGTTTTGTCTCTGCCTCTCACACCATTGGGCTTCTTGTAGGCAGCCTAGAAGGTCTCTGTATCTCCCCTTTCCTTGGATTGTAGTTAACTGTCTTGCACAGATTTACTCGTGTTTTCACACTTCACAGCTACGTTTAGGCAAGAGTTTCAAAACTGCCCACCGTCACTACTCTGATAATGGTTTGCGCAGTGTATTTGTCTTTAGCAGTTGGATCTGCAGCTCTGAATGTCTGAGGAAGGAAAGCACACCTTGACTACCTTCCTGCTTCGAGTGTTAGAGCTCATCTGCCAGGTCATGAAGGAAGTGTTTCAAATACCTAGCCTTTCTCAGTGCTCAGCGCCAGAAGAGCGCGAATTAATCATGAACACTGATGTGCTCATCAGTCTCCTTCTCCAGCCTTTAAATACCTGGAGGGAGGGACCACGTTATTCCAGCTTGTATCTTTGGTTTCCAGGCCAGTCCATGGTACACCAGAGGCAATTAATGAATAGATGTGCTGAATAAATCAATGAACAGGGGGCATCTTTGGCCGATGGTCTTGTTCTTTCAGTACCTTTTCATTTGATCTAAATGTGTACATTTTCTCATTTCCTTAGCTGAAATCTGAGTTGCTGTGGGTAAGAATTTTGATTGCGCTGTGATGCTGAACCGCAGCAGGTGTTCACTATAGATTTGTTCATTGGTCGCTTAGAATTAGAAAGAGTTTGGCTCCAGTCACTCTCCTTCGCCTGTGATGATCTCATCAGTGGGTTTTCTCAGTTTGACAAGAGCAAGTCGTTTCTTGTGTACTTATACTTCTGATATTTTGGGTGGAAGGACTCCCAAGCGGGACAACTTTGAACTTGGCTGCCGTTAAGCAAGTACATTCTCTCTGTCTCTTCTCAGTGTCTTTCGGAGGATTCTATTATTATTCTTAGCATGCTGTTATTTTTTTTAAGTTTTGCTGAAGTATAGTTAATTTGCAATATTATTATTCTTATTTCACAGAAGAGAACTGAAGCTCAAGGAAGTTAGGCGACCTGCCCAAAGTTGGAATTGGATTCCAGACAGTTCTGATCCAAAATCCTCGCTCTAAGTCAAAGATTTAGTCTTTGGTGCCATTTCTGTCAACATTGGCTTCACCTGGGCGCCTGGGAGATTCCTGGTCTCCGTCACTGACTATGTTGTGATTTAGATTCTGTGTTTTAACAAGCAAGCACCCCGAGGGATTCTGATAAGGGTGGCACTTGGGCCATGTGCCATCATCCCTAGGGGACCCAGTAATGCTGGGGTTTTAGACTGACTGTGTCTCTGCCAGTACTCATCACTGCCCCCCCCGGGGCACAAGGGCTGTGATATTTTTCTGCTCTGTGTCTCCAGAAACCTGTAAGCCTAGAACAAAGCTATGCTGGGGGTGCCTTCAGTAGGGGCTCTGACATGAGCCCCTCTCATAGACTGAGAGGCGGGTAAGCACCGATGAGCAAGGGCTCAACAAATGAGAGGCTGGCAGCAGAGCGGCCCTTTCTGGAGCTCAGGGAAGAGGGAAGGAGGAGGGGCAACTAGGACTTGGTAGAGTCCCAGGGTCCCATCCCAAAGGGAGAACACAAGTCTTCCTGGAGGGGAAGAGCTCAGACACCAGTGCCAAGTAGAGCTGGGCTGCGTCCTGGCTCCTCCAATTATTGGCTGTATCACTCCAGCCAGCTACTTACCTGCTCTAGCTTCAGTTCCCGGATTTGTAGAACAAGAACCATGTGGTACACAGATTAGGGATAACCAAGGACACCTTCCCTGGCACAGTGCTGCCCCTTAACAGAAGGAACCCATGGGCCAGGATCTGAGGTTTTCAAGGGCATGACTGGGATAGAAACTGGCATTTGGCTTTCCCATCATTCTGTGCTACAACTCCTCCATGGGAAGCCCAGGGTGGGTCATCCTGGCTCCTACACAGACTCATCAAGTGGCATAAATATTTATTGAGAGTCAGGCATCCTCACCAAAACCATCTCTACCCTTTGGCCCCAATCTCTTCCTTTAATGGGTGTTATCCACAGTATTCTGCAGAGAGGAGCTCAGCATTTAGAAAGATGGGAGGGAAGTATCCAGGAGCGGGAGCCTTGAAAGAACTTCTTAGCTGATGGGAAAGGTGCAAGACTGAAGATGCTTTAGAGCCTGAAATTGAGTAACTATTGCGATTTGCTTCAGAGCCTTTGATTTGCTGTTGGCATATTTATAGGAGACCCTGGACTATTAAAGGATGTGTAGACTGGGCCACCTGCCAAGAAAGCCCTGGCTTGGGTCCTTCTGGAGCTCGCCAAGCTATTGCCTCCCGAGGTTGTAGCCTTGAAGGCAGGGGACATTCAAAGGCCCCGGGATAGCCCTGGGAATATAATGTCGAAAGCAGTAGCAGATGATATTTAGAAAGGCATTGCAAAGGCAGTAGCAAATGATATCTGGAAAGGCATCGCAATAAGCATGTTGTTTTATCTTCACAGCAGTTCTGTGCATTAGGTATCCTGTGTTGATTAAACATAATAATTCTGGGAAGAAGAGGGCAGACGACTGAGTCCTGACTTTCACTCCCCGTGGGAACCCTTCTGAACCTCCCTAAGCCTCAGTTTCCTCACCTGGAAAATGGGAGTAAACATAACTATCTCATAGGGTCATTTTGAGAGATTCCAAATAAAGCCAATAGCCAACATCTAGAGTATAGTAATGTTAGGTATTGTTATGCTCATTTTGTAGATGCAGATGCCAAGGCCGCTATTCTTGTGTGCCCAGTGTTGCAGATAGGGAGCAGAGGAGCCAGACTCAGACTCAAGGATGCTTGACTACATGCTTTTGTTATCAGCCCCTGGGTATCCTGCCTAAGCTGAGAAATTCCCTTAGGAAGTCTTTTTTTTTTTTTTTTTTTTTTTTTGGCTTTTTAGGGCTGTACCCATAGCACATGGAGGTTCCCAGGCTAGGGGTTGAATTGGAGCTGTAGCCACTGGTCTACACAACAGCCACAGCAACATGGATTCCGAGCCGCATCTGTGACCTACACCGCAGCTCACAGCAACACCGGATCCTTAACCCATTGATCGAGGCCAGGGATGGAACGTGCGTCCTCATGGGTGCTAGTCACATTCGTTTCCACTGAGCCACGACAGGAACTCCACCCTCAGGAAGTCTTATCCAACTCTAATGATAGGAAGGGCTGGGGTTCTGGTTGCATAGTAGTTTTTAAGGGTATGGGCCTCAGATGCACTGGGTAGGGTTGAGAAGGCCTTGGGGCAACCAGGCCAGGCCAGCAGAGCGCTGCTGCTGAAGATACCTGGTCCAGATGGAGTTGCATTGCCTTGCTCTGGGCTTCCTGGGTCAACCCCCCAGAGAGGCCCTGTCTATGATATACTGCCTTCCTTCTAACTGGCTCCATACCCATATTCTCAGGAAGGAGAGCCAGAAAGGATGGGATTTACTGCGTCGGTTTACTGGAGCACAGGCTGTCCCATTTCAGGTGGAGCCAGCTACCCTGGAAAGATGCACCTTCTCTCCATCTGCCTGCCTGTCTCTGTCTGTCCTCTCTTCTATCTCAGGCTGTCACTCTTGCTCCTGCTCAGAATTCCTATGAAAAGAACAAATAGCCAGCAGCCTGGAGATTTCAATGCCATATCCTTAGAGCATTGAATACTGCTGCATTTGTGCTCTTCAGACTATCTGGGATGAAAAAAGGCTAGGGGTCGGATTGAAACTGCAGCTGCTGGCCTACGCCACAGCTCATGGCAATGCTGGATCTTTAACCTGCTGAGCCAGAGATCAAACCGGCATCCTCATGGATACTAGTTGGGTTCATTACCACTGAACCATAACAGCAACTCCATAATGTATATTTTTCTTAAAAAAGTATTCTTTAGAATACATTTCTGGAGCTCCCATCATGGCTCAGTGGTTAACGAACCTGACTAGGAACCATGAGCTTGCAGGTTTGATCCCTGGCCTCACTCAGTGGGTTAAGGATCCGGCGTTGCCCATGGTGTAGGCCGGCAGCTACAGCTCCAATTCAACCCCTAGCCTGGAAACCTCCATATGCCGCGGGTGCGTCCCTAAAAAGATTTAAAAAAAAAAAGAAAAAAGAATACATTTCTGGGAAAATGAAATAGAAAGATATAAAAATACAAGTTTTTTTCACATTATTGTAATAAACACGTTAAATTACTCTGCCAGATGGCTACGAAAGCTTCAAAGTGCTTACTCTCAGTTGCAGCACTTACCTCACTGTGAACCAGTAACAGACAATGCCCAACGTGATCCTGATACACATTTCGAGTCGCTCTGGTCTAGATGACCTGGGGTGGGAGTGTGGACTCTCCCCAACAGATGGTGGCTTTGTCTCACAGCTGGTAGTTTCAGTGATGGACATGGCCTGACCTTTCAATGGCTGTCATTGTCAAGTGTTGGTGACCCGAGTGATGCATAGGTATGTGTAAGAGCTACCTCCCGTCCCCTGCAGAAGGCAGTCCATGTGGCAGCACCATGGGGAAAGGAGGGCCCAGGCATGAGGCTGGTGGATAGACACAGCGAAGCTCCCATAAATAATTGCCTTGGAGTTTAGGCTCTGGGAGGAAGACTCAGAGGCAGCTTCTTATCTTTGTTTCTGATTGGCACATTGGAGGGTTATTTGGGGAGGGGAGAAGAGGGAGGCCACGGGCTCACTCCACACAAGCCTGCCTATCACGGACCTGAGAAGTGTGATAGCATATCAGATCTTCTCTCCCCTTAACCTTGTCAGCCTGCCTTCCAGCTCAGCTGTGCCAGCAGTTGACAAGAGGAAGGGAGGATGATGGGAAATTCCTTTCCTGGCAACAGGAAATCTGTTAGGGGGTCCCTGAGGGAGAGGAGCTTGCTCTAGAATCACATCTGCCAACACCTTGACTCCAACATGACCAAGGACCTGTCCCCATCCGTCTATGGCTCCTGCACTTATTCTGGTGCAAGGAGAGAGACCATGAGGGCGGGTAGAGATTGAGAGAAGCTTGGGGTGATGTCTGCCTCCTTGAAGTCAGTCACACAGGCACCTGCTAGTTTGCCTGCATCCTCTCTTTACCTGTTCTGTCTCAAAGCCCCAGATCCACTTTGTGTAGCCCATTATTTTCCTCTCTGAGAAGAGTTTCTAGCTCTCAGTGTATTTATAACATAACCGATGACTGACAGGTTCTAACTCGATTAGGCAAACATAGCTTATGACTCACTCCTAGTGTCCCAGGTATGGCCGTTCAGAGAGTGTCATTTTCATTTGGCATTCCAAAATGCTTTAAGCTCTCAGGAACGGAAGATACAGCCCCCACAGAGGGGAAGAAGTCTTTTATTAGTCAAGGGTAAGGGCGGGATGCAGGCGTGCCTGCTTTGCATCCTGGCCAATACTGGGAGGGAGATGGGGCACCAGCGGAAGAGTGACCGGGCTTTTCCCACCAAGGGAATGGCCACCACCAGCCCCCATGCAGCCCTGCTTAGAATGCCTTTCCTTTTTCCATCTTTATCCCCAAACAGCATTCCCTGCCACTTTTTTCCTGGAATCAAGGAACGACGAGGATCAGGCAGGTCGGAGTCGAAGCTCTTGAGTGGGGACGGTACAGAAAGGGCCACTTTGGCCTTCCAGGCTATTCACAGCTGGAAAGGGCCGGGCCACGACTATAATAAGATCATTCCCATTGGGGGTCCCCTGGGCCGTGGCAGCCTGCTCTGTCTGCAAGCTATGTTTATTCCCCAGATGGTAGACAGTAGCAATTAAGAGCAGGGCTTTGCTCTCAGGCAGAATTGGGCCTCAGCTCTCTCTGTGTCAAAATACCTTTTTTTCTGGGGACCTTCAAGTCTTTCTCAGACAATCCTATTCATTCATCACCGGTAGTGCAGTGGTTTTGGCAAGTCAGCGAATATCACTGTCACGTTCGTGTTAAATACACGGGAGGGAAGTTTTGTCTCACCCTGGGAGCATCACCCCACATCGCAGTTGCTTAGGGACACCCAATCAAAGGTGAACCTCCAGAAAACCTCCACGGAAAGCCCGTCCCCAGAAGAGCTGGAGAGTCATTGCACATAGCCAGGTCACTGCAGCCCCGCAAACACCTATGAAATACGATGGGAAGGCGCTCTGCGGACGTGGCCATGCCGCATAAATGCTAAGTAGTCATGATAAAGCCCATGGGGATGAGCGGACTCGTCATGTGCCTGTGGCTTCCAGCCTAAAACCAAATCTGGAAGGCGACTTCTGCATCCATCTGTATCCTGGGGGTGGGGGGAGGGGGCGTCTCCACCACCCTGCACTCCCCAAAAATGTTTGCTTAAAAGGTGGATTTGGAGAGGGGAGTAGAGGCCAGTTGACTCCATTTCTGGGTCACCCCAAACCCCTCCTCTCTTTCCTTCATCCAACAGAAGGATATGCCCAGCCCCCCATTCCTCAGCTTGCTTTTTATCTCCTTTTCTCCCCTCTACCCTGTTCCGGCCTGACCTGGAAGAGGCCTAGCCAGGAAATGGCCAGTCCTACCCTGGGACTTCCCTTACAGTATTGGGGCCAGGTTGGCTCTGCCCTCGGAGAGCCCATGGTGGGGAAATGGGGACCGTGGGCAAGCTGGGTCGAAGAGGATGGCCCGGTCCAGGCGAGGAGGGGGGTGAAGTGAAGGAAGATGCCCCCCCCGCCCCCCCCCCCCGCCACCTCCCTGGTCCCTCCCCTCCTCATCTGGTTTTCCAGCCCCCTTTGCTCTCTCTTTGCCTGTGTTCATGCTGCATATAGACTGGGTGTGGGTGGTTCACGGCACCCATAGCGTCAGGTGAGACCCCCCAGGATGGACTTGCAGGCTGGGGGAATCTACTGTCCTCTGGGTTTGGGGGTTCCTGAGGCTATTTCCTTCTAGGAAGGGCGTGGGGTAGGGATGCTTTGCTGGGAATTTTGCAGGATACCATTCTCTACCCCCATATTCTAGAGTGTCTTTCAAGTGGAAGCAGTTATAGTTCTATCTTTATCATCAAAAAGTAAATAGCAGAGTTCCCATCATAGCTCAGAGGTAATGAACCTGAGTAGTATCCATGAGGATTTGGGTTCAATCCCTGGCCTCGCTCAGTGGGTTAAGGATCTGGCGTTGCCATGAACTTTGGTGTAGGTTGCAGAGGCAGCTTAGATCCTGCATTGCTGTGGCTGTGGTGTAGGCTGGCAGCAGCAGCTCTATTCGACACCTAGCCCAGGAACTTCCCTGTGCTGCACATGTACCCCCCTGCCCCCCAAAAAAGACAAAAAAAGCCTGAATAAGAGAAAAAAATCTCCTGTTATCCCATAAAAAGTAACTATAGTTAGCATTTTGATGTGAATTATTTTACTCTTTTTCTCTCTGAAAAAAAAGAGCTTTTTTAAAAAAATGTGAAGTGTAGTTGTGTTAGTTTCAAGTGTACAGCAAAGTGATTCAGTTATATATATATTTTTTTCAGATTATTTTCCACATTAGGTTATTACAAGATTTTGAATATCATTCCCCATGCTGCACAGTAGGTCTTTGTTGTTTATCTACTTTATATACAGTAATATGTATCTGTTAATCTCAAGCTCCTGATTTATCTGTCCCTTCTTTTCCTCTTTGGGAGAAGGTTTTTTTCTATGTTTGTGAGTCTCTTTCTGTTGAAAAAAATATATTTTAGCAAAAATAGATATCATACAGTAATACAGCCTGCTCATTGCACTTAACAATATCCATAAACATTTCCCAGCATCATTAGATACTTTTCTATAGCATCTTTTTATGTTTGCAATGAATTTCACGATGTGGTTATAGCATAATTTATTTAATAATAGCAAATATTTATAAAATGCTTCCTATGGGCTAAGGTTTACACGCATCATCTAATTTATTCCTCACCACAAGATCTATGAGGTAAATACTATTACTATCGACCTTAGTAAGAAAACAGGTTTGGAGGCAGTGTTTTGCCAAGGTCGCACAGGGAGTGCATAGCAGGGCTGGGGCTTGAAGCCCGCTACTCTCTCCAGCTCCCCAGTGGACCGGCTTCCAGGCTGTGTTGCCACCTCAGCCCAGCATCCGTTGCTGGCACTTAGAGCCTCCCTGGCTTTTAAATGTTACAAACAGAGCTGGGAAGAACATCTGTAGAGCTGTATGTTTTGCACATCGCCGTTGTTATTTTCAAGGATAAATTTCTAGAAATGAAGCAGTGAGGTCAAAGCGAGCACACGTCTTGGAGGGCTCCGAAGCCGTGTTTGACGGCAGGGGCAGGCAGCACACAGCACACAGACTCTGCAGGGGCGGTTGCACCCGCTCTCCAGCGCCCCCTCCACACCCTCTGCCCTGCCCACTGGAAAGGTTGTAACCTTCTGGATTCCCGGCACCACTTTCGAGAGTGACCATTTCCCAGCTCCTATGTAAACACCAGGAATTCTCATTTTAAAAACCCTTGCCATGTTGTTAGGTGGGAAGAAATGGTATTATTTTTAAGTTAAATTGCTAATAAGGCCACATAAACGTTTAAAATTTGTTATTAGGCCATCCGTATTTCTTTGTTGTTGACTTTCCTATTTATGTCCAGCATGACCTCCAGGAACTCATGACATTGTGTGTTCTTATTCTCATTCCCTTTCTGGAATGGATGGATGGACAGATGAGTGAATGGATGGAGGGATGAGCAGCATTTCCTGGCATGTCCTATAACAAGAAATCTGATAGAAAATTTCCCCTCTGCCTTGTTGACCTGGCAAGATTTCATGAACTGAATCCCTATTTTTATTCACCCTGGAATGTAATCCTTGCTTGGGTTGGGCTGCACTATAGCTCTGCTTAGAAATTATTCTTCGAGGGAGTTCCCACTGTAGCTCAGCAGAAAGGAAGCTGGCTAGTATCCATGAAGATGCGGGTTTGATCCCTGGCCTCGCTCAGTGGGTTAAGGATGCGGCATTGCTGCGAGCTGCAGTGTAAGTCACAGAGGCGGCTCAGATCTAGTGTTGCTGTGGCTGTGGTGTAGGCTGGCAGTTGTAGCTCTGATTTGACACCTAGCCTGGAAACTTCCATATGCTGCACCTGCGGCCCTAAAAAAAGGCAAAAAAATTTATTCTTAGAAATGGTAGATACAGGAGCAATCTCCATGCTCCTGAGTTCCTAGGAATAACAATACTAGCTATCATTTATCAAACGCCTGCCAAATGCACACTGTTTTTGTCTCACCACAGTCACGAATGACATCCTTATTCTACAAGAGAGTAAAGGGCTCAGAGAGGTTCAGTGACTTGTATCGGATCACACAGCCAGCAAGTGGCAGCAGAAAAATGCCCCCTGTGTCATGCTGCCCATCAAAGTAAACTAGTAAGGGGTTTAGGAATTTTATTTTTTCCTCTGACAAAAAGGACAGTCCTGATTTGTTTCACAACTATCAAAAATCAGACAGTTGAAACTTAAGAAAGTACTATGGCAGCTTTTATAGCCAGAAGGTATTGGAATAATAATTTCTAGAATGTCCTTCAGTTGCTTGCATCTGTGATTCAAATGTACATACTTTGACAACTGAAGGAAGCCCATATTGGGCTCAGACTCCATCTCTGGCCGCTGTCCCTTGTTAAGCCCGCCGACCACACCTCTTTTTTCCCTGGCGCAAGTGTCTGGGGTTGTAGCACATTGCTCCCTCTTCTTTCTTTGGATGCTTATTGACTGAAGGGTGGAGCCTGGAGCCTCGCCATGGCTGGGGCAGAATGCTGCCTGGTGCTGGCGCAAGCAGGGGTGGGAATGGAAGAGCTATAAAGTGGGTGCTGCCCACCTACATATCTGCTGGATGAATGCACTGGCCTGCCCACCCCTCCAAACAAGCCTTGGACAAGGGGACAAGCAGCCCTCCCCTTGGGGAAGCCTCCCAAGACCCGTATCCCAAAGACTCTCATTCATACCTCTGCTGAGACACTGGGCACCACCTCTTGAAATATTCATGGGTTTCCCCCCATCTGATTGGGAAGCACTTGAGCTTGGGGACTGGTTTATTTATCCTTGATACTCCATAAATGTTTGAATGCATGAGTGATAGGAGTGAAATGCATTAAGACCAAGATAAGCTTTTGATGTATGTGTGATGGTTTGGTTGCGAGGACCAGACAAAATGATTTCCCAAGGCTCCTGGTAAATTCCCAGATCCCAAATGGAACCAGCTGCTTTGACTTTCCTTTCCAAGGAGGAGGCAATGCAGTCTGTCTCCTGGACAGAACTTTGGACACCCACCCCTGCCACTACCACCTCCCCCACCCCCCAAAGGACACTCACGCCCTGCCCCAGCCCAGAGCCTCCACACCGCCTTTGCAGTGGTTTGGAAAGTAAGGATATAGGATAAGGACCTACCTTTGCATCTCTTCTTCCCAGGAGGCTGCGGGCTGCTCCCCCAGCACCCACAAGAAGTCAAGCTTGAAGAAGACTGAGCAGAACCTCCCTGGGGATCTGCTGGCACCAAGCTTGCAGCCCAAGCTGTGCCCCTGAGGTGGGGAGGGAGCTTGGAGCTGTTGTCTGGTCCTTTCTTACTGAGAAGCCCATGGCTGAGTTAGGAGGGGGCAGGACACAGCAGCACCTCAGTTTCTTCCATCTCATGAAGTCACCTTCTTTCCCCTCTTAATGCTGAGGTCCACTGTACCTGCAAAGACCTCTGATGGGACTGATTGGTGTCAGGTGAGGCGTGACTCTGCAGAGAAGTGCCAGCAGGGGTAGGGAGGAAAAATATGTCTTTAGAGTGATTTAGAATGAGAGAAAATAGGGATCCTAGAAGGATTGTTTGGGGCAATTAAAATAAGTCAGATAATTCAACAACTCTTCAGCAAGGTTGGGGGGTCAGGTGTGGGAGTGGAGATTTCAGAGCAAGGTGGAGTCAAAATAGTTCTAAAGTGAGTCTGAAGGGAGAACTAGGTAACTCAGATTTGGGATTGTCCCTGCTGGTCTGTGGGTATCTCTGGGTCCCTGTGGTGTCAAAGTGATGCAGCGGCACCTCTAAGGACCTTTGTAAATATGTGGGGACCATTTTTGATTCCCAGATGACTTAAAGAGTGATGCATCTGGCTTCTGACAAGGACGTCAGGCTCATTAGTCCTCTTGTGATACACAGGACAATCTTGAATAGTAAAGACTTCCCCCAACTCAAATGCCAAGGGAGTCCTGCTGAGAACACTGAATGATGTCTCAAGATGCTTCCAGTAATCTAATACTCCATGATTCTCTCCTGGCTACAGCAGTTTGTTTTTTTCAGAGAGGAAGTGGGGGTAAAAAATTGATCATCTTTTTTTTTTTTTTTTTTTTTGGTCTTTGTAGGGCCACACCTGAGGCATATGCAGGTTCCTAGGCTAGGGGGTCATTCAGAGCTATAGCCACTGGCCTACACCACAGGTACAGCAACGCCAGATCCAAACCATGTCTTCGACCCACACCATAGATCGAAGAAACGCCAGATCCTCAACCCACTGAGCAAAGCCAGGGATCTAACCTGTGTCCTCATGGATGCTAGTCAGATTTGTTTCCGCTGAGCCATGATGGGATCTCCTTGATTATCTTAATAGATAGAGAAAAAAGGATTTAATAAAGCTCAGCACTCATTCATGATTACAAAAACATCTCTTAGCAAATTAGGAGTAGCCTCTTAAGCTAATAATGGCATCTACTATTTACAGCAAATATTATAATTAATTATAAAAGATCAGAAATTAGAAGAAAGGAAAAGGCAAGAATGTCCATTATCAATCACCATTAGTGGCAACAGTGTGTTGAGGGTTCTAACAAGTGAAATAAATACAATAATAAAATAAGAGGATAAGAATTGAAGATTTAAAGAAGTAGTTGTTTTTTTAACGCATGACTTGATTAATTCTACAAAAGGAAGAAACAGATGACTTACGGAAAATTACCACTCTTTTTTCAAGTTCGCTTTTGCTGGAGAGAAGATCAGTATGTTCCAGACGTATAGCATTCTACACATCAGTGTTAACCAAATTAGAAATTTTAGTTGTAAAAATTTAATTAAAAAACGATGCAGTTTACACTAGCAAGAAATACTAAAAAAAAAAAAAAAGCAAAAACAAAATCAAAAACTCTGAGTAATTATAAGAACTTGGATAATATGCAAAGAATTAAATGGAGAGAAGGACCATGTTTGTGGGATGAGAACACTATTGCAAAGATACTGATTCTCCCAAAATCAGGCCTATACATTCAACACACATATAATAAAATTTTCAACATGATTATCTTCATAATTAACAAATGATTCTAAATTCATATAAGGGAGTTGCCGTTGTGGCTCAGTAGAAACGAATCCGGCTAGCTTCTGAGAGGTTTTGGGATCCATGAGGATCCCTGGCCTCACTCAGTGGGTTAAGGATTTGGCATTGCTGTGAGCTGTGATGTAGTCACAGACATGGCTCAGATCCCACGTTGCTGTGGCTGTGGCGTAGTTTGGCGGCTACAGCTCGGATTTGACCCCTAGCCTGGGAACTTGCATCTACCATGGCTGCAATCCTAAGAAGAAAAAAAAAAAAAAAAAAAAGAAGCTGAGCTAAAATTCATATAAAATAAATGTACAAAAACCGTCAAAATAATTCTGCAAAAGAAGAGATTTGTCTTACTAAATATAAAGATATATTATAATGCCGTAGTTTTAAAGTCAATTCCTTATTGATATAGGAGTAGACAAATAGAACAATAGAACATCGTAGAGAGTCCAAACACAGATTCGAGTACGCCCAGGTCCTTGATATCTGAAATGACAGGGAAGGAGAGGGCTCTGGTTCTTCTGGGACAGTCTAACTGAGACTGTGATGTTCAGGCCATAGAGTCATGGGTTCTCAGCAGCAGCTTTTGTGTTTCTAGTAGAATAGCTTTGTAGTATGTTGAAGAATTTTTCCGAGTTCCCGTCGTGGCGCTGTGGTTAACAAATCTGACTAGGAACCATGAGGTTGCGGGTTCGGTCCCTGCCCTTGCTCAGTGGGTTAAGGATCCGGCGTTGCCGTGAGCTGTGGTGTAGGTTGCAGACGAGGCTCAGATCCCGCGTTGCTGTGGCTCTGGCGTAGGCCGGCGGCTACAGCTCTGATTCGACCCCTAGCCTGGGAACCTCCATATGCCGCAGGAAGCGGCCCTAGAAATGGCAAAAAGACAAAAAAAAAAAGAATTTTTCCAACTAATCCATGGTAGTAGTATTCCAGACTGCTTTTCTGGCCTTGCTAGAACTTTTATGGAACACCTACTATCATTTAATTATGCCACTTTTCGCTTAAACAAACTATAGTGAATTCTGTTGTCTGCCATCGAGGAAAATTTGGGATAGGGATGTAATTCCGTGTCCAGGTATCTATCCTCAGGAAAAACTCTCCAGCCGGTGTACAGTCATGTAAAGAGTATCCGTAGTAAATTTGATCATAATGCTAAACATTGGAAACGAACAACATGTCTAGTGGATGGAGAGAGAAATCGTGAGGTATTCCTGTGATGGATTATACAGCAGGTAGAATGAAATCACTAGATCTGTGTATATCAACATGGGTCGGCATCGATGCCTAATATTAAGTGAAAAAAATGTAAGTTGCAGAATGCCGTGTTCAGTGATACTGTCTACATAAAACTCAATGCTATCGTATGCATACACATATTCTATGTATTTATTTATTCGTACATAAAATGGAAAAACAAGATTGGAAAAATATACACTAATTTGATGATAGCCTTTGTACCCAGGGAGGGAGGCTAGGAAATGGAGTTGAGGATGATAAGAGAAATAGCTTCCTTTTTTTTTTCTAGACTTGTTCCATTTATCTTCTTTTAGAAAATAAACCATAAATTACTTCTGGGTGTTGAGTGTATGATATTTATTATTCTTTGTATTTTTCTGTATGTCTTGAACCAAAGGAAAAGGAAAATTGAGGGAGGAGGAAGAGGAGAGGAAAGAAAAAATAATAACTTATGGTTCTGTTATCTCTTACATCCAGATAATCATAGGGCACATTTCTCCTTGAAATCAGTGATTTACACACACACACAGAGGTAGTTTTTAAAAACTAATTATTTAAAAAATTATTACCATTAGAAAATGAGAGCTATATTTCCTTTTCAGGCATTACCGGATAGGAAATGCAGCTAAATTTCAAGCTCAGCAATGATAATTAACTCATCCCAAGTGCTTGATAACCCCTATTTACCTGATTTTTGAATGTCTTTTTTTTTTCCATTATTTTATTTTATCTACTATTTCATTCATTTCATAAACTATCTCAGATGAACTTGCAAACCCTAGACTTAAACATGTAGGAAACTTTACTCCCTAATTTTTCTTTTTCTGAACTAGCGTGGTGTAATAGGAAGGCATTACTGATATAATCTTAAAATTTGAGTCCTGGAGGCAGTTTTATGTAAATGCTCTTAAAATGTCATTGTTCTGAGCCTTGGCGGTTGCTTAGGCCCTGGGAGTGGGTGGGGTGGGGGTGGGGAAGCAGTGGGAGGAGGGTGACATGTGGAAGTTCCCAGGCTCGGGGTTGCAGTGGAGCTGCAGCTGCCGGCCTTCACCACAGTAAGGCTGTATTTTCAGCACTGAGAAACCATTCCCCATTTAGACTGAGCCAAAACATTTCAGATTCATGCTCTGTCATGAGCTTTTAAACACATTAACTCAAAGGTCCTCAAAGTGTGATCCTGGAGCCAGCAATGTCACCATCACCTGGGGATGTGATAGAAATGCAAATTCTTGGCCTCCATTCCAGGCCTATTAAGCCAAAAGTACTGGGAGTAGGACCCTGCAATCTGGGGCAAGGGGTGGTTGTTTGTTTTTTGTTTTTTGGCTGTGCTCATGGCATGCAGAATTTCCTGTGCCAGGGATCAAACCCCCACCATGGTAGTGACCCAAGTCACTGCAATGACACCACCAGATCCTTAACCGACTGTGCACCAGGGAACTCCTTTCAATCTGTGTTTTAATAAGCTTCCCTTCAACATGGCCCGCCCCCCACCCAACCATCTGATTCTGTGCAAGGTCAAGTTTGAAAACCATTCATTAGCTCATTCAGTCTTGGTAACAATTCTTTCCTATTACAGAATAGGAAACCAAGGCCGAAGAAGTTGCAAAGTACCATACTTTGAGCCCAAACTTAATCTCAGGTTTCCTGACTCTAAATCCTGTGCTCAAATCTGGGGTTAGAATCCTTTCCCAGGCAGCAATTGGAACCCCAGCATTTTAGGTCATACGTCTGGACTGAAAGGTTTCTCATTTACAGATGAAGAAAACCAAGCCCAGAGAGGTTAGAACAGATACTTAATGGCAGAGCCAGTAACTGGAACAGTTTCCTGAAGCCTGGGGCAATGAACTTTCCATTAGGGCATGAAGAAACCATAATTTAATTTTGTTGGAGGCCCATGTTTCTGCCTAACTGATTTGATTAAGTGTCTGAATTGGGACAGGCCACCTGCGTTTTCTGCATCTCTCCCCCACCCCCTTCCCCTTCTCCGGCTTGAGAAGAGTCTGTAACACACCATGACTCAGCTGCTGCTCTAGCCAGAGGAACTGTTACAGTCTGATGATAGAGGACCGCCCCCCAAAGTGAATTTCCAGTGTTGCACTGAGCCTAAAGGGGTGGGTTCCTGAGTAACTCAGGACAGCAACCCCCCCCCCCTGCCCCCAAGCCAGGGGCCCTGGGAACACTTGGACTTCTGCCTGACTTGCAAGGTCTTCCTGGCATCAGGGACTCCAGTCTTTAAGCCTAGAGTGAGTCTAAATCAAGCTCTCCTCTCCTGCTTGGCTTTGGGAGGCATGACTTCGGTCTCTAGATTGTAAATATTAAGTGACAGCTTGAGCCTCGGTTTGGTGTCAGGAAGACCCAGACTTACCAGCTGTGCCATCCCATTCTATCACATCCTCTCCCAGTGCTTTGGTACCCTCACTGCAGAAATGAAGAAAGCACCCCTCCTTCGCACTGCTAGGAGGTTTAAATGGCACAAAACTGTGCCACAGAATGGTGCTGAGAAGTGCCAGTTACCACTTTCCTCTTGTTTGGGATTTTTTTTTTTTAATTCCTCCTATTTGCTGTATTTGCCAATTTAATCAGTACCCCCAAACTATCTTTTTTTAACCCCCGCCGTGTTCACAGTTTTTATTGAACATGCACAACTCAAGGAATTTTCACAAATTAAGGATACCCATGTAACCTGTTCTTTAATTTAAGAAGCAGAATGTTACCAGCATCCCAGAAGCCCCTGGGTGCCTCCTTCCAAGCACTACCATCTCCCCGCCGCAAAGGATAACCATTACCTTGACTGCAACACCATGCGTTAGTTAGTTTTAACATGTTATATAAATGGGTTTTTAGGAGTTCCCATGGTGGCACAGTGCTTAACGAACCTGACTAGGAACCATGAAGTTGTGGGTTTGATCCCTGGCCTTGCTCAGTGGGTTAAGGATCCGGCATTGCCGTGAGCTGTGGTGTAGGTTGCAGACACAGCTCGGATCCCGCGTTGCTATGGCTCTGGCGTAGGCCAGTGGCTACGGCTCCGATTAGACCCCTAGCCTAAGGAATCTCCACATGCCATGGGAGAGGCCCTAGAAAAAGCAAAAAGACAAAAACAAAAACAAAAAACCTGTTATATAAATGGGTTTCTACAAATTTTTTGTATCTGGCTTTTTTTTGGCTCAACATTATATTTATAAGGTCCATGTACTTCTCTCTTTATATTTTAATAGTTAATTATATCCATCTTCATAGTTGGTAGCATCTTGTGGAGCTCACTTTCTGCCTTAGGTCTTGTGCCCTTAAAGTATCTTTACCTTAGAGAGGTGATGGGCTTTGGTGACCGTGATGGACCATAGCGCCTTTTTCCTCATCCGCCTATACCTTGACTGAAGTCAGAACTGTGGGTCTTCCGAAGGTGTGCTTAGGTGCCAGAGTGCTTAGGTGATGGGACTCTTGCTGAGCTGGTGTCCTCTCAGTTGCGAGATTTCCTACACAGGGATGCTAGGCTAGCCCCAGAGAGAAGACACCTCTGCTCTCCAGTTCTGGGCTACTGCTTAATTCCAAAGGAAACTGGCCCAAAGAGGCCTGCTTCAAAGATCTACTTCTCTTCTTGGCGTGACTGAGACAGCTCTTCTCTGAAAGCCATGGGATAAATAATAGATAACATCGCTGCATTTGAATTGGACAGCTCCCGGGACCCCAGAATATTTTACTGAGGCATTAAAGGAAGTTCTCTCCCCGACACCCCATGGAGGTGAAGAGGGGACAGAGCAGACTTTTGCTGAGTGCTGTGGTGTCTATAGAAGCAGGATGAAAGTGAGATCCTAGGATGCTGGGGCCATTTTTTCTTGTTGTTCAGGGGAATGGCCCTTTGTATCCAGGGCACCCTGAGACATGCCTAAAAGCGTAAACAGGAAAGAGGGCTCTGTGGGGACCTAGCACATTTCTAGTTGCTTTATATTGGGCAACCCAGCGCCAGCCCTGCACAAACCACCTCCTAGGTAAAGAAAAAGACGAACCACATCTTTTAAGGTCGGGGGAAAAAAATGGCTTAGGGAGTCACTTAGCACTGATTCTTCAGTGGTTGGTGGCTTGGTGTCAGTCAAGTTATGACGTCAGGTTTTTTAGGATAATGAGATCGGAGATGCCAGGACTTTGAAGTTTGAATGTCCTTCAAAGAGCCCAGGCAGTTATCTGTTGCAAATGTCCCTTCCATTGCATCCTGGAAACATTAGTTGCCTATGTTTTAACTTCCTCACTGAGGAGGAGCCGACTCCTCTGGCCCCGCCCTCCTTTGACACAGCCTGTTCCCTTGTGGGACCAAATTTTCCTCTCATAATTTCCACCCATTAGCCCTAGTTCTTTCTTCTAGAGTCATCCAGATTTATTCCAATCTATATAACAGATCTTTAACTATTTGAAAAATAGCTCTGATGTAACCCCTTTAGGTTACTTATTGAAATCCTACTTTTGACAGGAGGAATTGAATCCTCTCTTCTCAAAGTGAAACGTTCTTAGTTTTCAAAATATTTTCATAGAACGTGCTTTTCTAACTCCACTTTTAAGTGCTTTCTGGTTTCTCAATGTCATTCTTGAAAGGTAACGCCTCATGTCAAAACATATTATTCAGCCATTAAAATTAGAGAATTATAATACAAACATATTAGTAGTTCAGCAGACCGATGGATTTCAGTGGAAACCCAGAAACAATGCCAAATATATGTACCAGATTTTAGTGTGTGATAAGATTTCTATCTGCATAATTTATCATAATAAATTCCAGATGGATTTAAGAGTTCAATGTAAAGTGAAAGTCCTGAGAGGAAATATTGATATATGGTTATATAATCTAAGGGTATATAGCATGACTTTCTAAGTATAATTCCAAAGGCAGAAACCATGAAGAAAATGACTAATAAATTCGATGACATAAATGTATTGCGTATGTGGAAATATCATCAACAAATAAAGAGGCAAATGATAAACGGAAAAACATTTTTGTAATATCCATATCAAATAAAGGATGAATGTACTTGCTATAAAAAGATCTCTTAAAATTAATTTTTAAGTAAAAGATGAATCATCTTAATAGGAAAAGCAAAGAAAATAAATAGGCTATTTAAAAAGAGATTTAATATAGCAAATATATGAAAAATGTGCAAGTCTACAAGTAAAGGAAGATATTCTCATTAAAGCAAAATATTCTTATTCATCAATAAAACTTTTTTTAAAGACAGGGGAAAAAACTTCATTAACTAGAGTCAGTGTTAGTGGGCTGGGGGAGTAAATTCTCACATTCTTCTGCTTTGAAGATGAAGATGTACAATCCTTCTGAAGGACTATTGACAATATTGACAAAATGAGTCCAAAACTTTAGGAAAATGTGGATACCATTTGATTCAGCAGTTCTACTTGTGAGTAATTATCTTAGGTAAACAATCAACATTATATATATATTTCTGTGTATATGAATATACTATATATTACACACACACACATTCATTAAAGCATTGTTCACAACTGTGAAGAAAGTAATTTCCTTCAAAGTAGTCACTCCTCTACCTGACTTCTCTGGCCTTTCCTTTTTTTCTTGTCTTTTTAGGACTGCACCTGCAGCATATGGAGGTTCCCAGGCTACTCACAGCCACAGCAACGCGGGATCTGAGCCGTGTCTGAAACTACACCACAGCTCACGGCAACACCGGATCCTTAACCCACTGAGTGAGGCCAGGGATGGAACGTGCATCCTCCTGGATACTGGTCTGGTCCATGAGCTCTGAGCCCCGATGGGAACTCCCTGCATTTCCATGGTTATTAATTTGGGCCCTGTGCTGGGGGGAGGAGAAACAGACAGAAACAATGGCTGTTGTATAAAAAAGAGGAATGCTCTTTCTGAGACTTGAACCCTTTTTCTTTTACAAAAGGAGACATGAACTTGAGGTAGAGAAAGTGAGACTTCTTGACACTAGGAAATTAAGATCTGGTAAAAACCAGAGTGGCAGGGGATGGATTTCAACACTGCTCTGGGGAGATGGGGTCAGCCTGACAAGGAGGGGCTCCCAGGAGGGAGGAGAACAAACGAGGCCATTGCCCGGGTGCTGACCTGCTCTGTGCTCTCTGTGGGCTCTGGGGCTCGGGGTCGGGATGCTCTATCCAGGGCCTGGACCCAGGGATGGCAGGAGTGACTGAGCCCTGTGCTCGACCTTCACAAGCCCCTTACTCTGCGCTGGAGACTCTTGCTTTCAGCCAGTAGAGGCTTCTGAGGGTCAGCTGGCATGGTACGAGTGGCAGAAGGCTGTGCCACATCCCAGCCGAGAAAATTAGAATGAGCACTCAGTCCCAGGCTTTGCAGAAGCTTTTCCTTGATGCTTAGAAAATAACTGTGTGCTACATGAGGAAATGCAGGGACAAGGTTTTTAAGAGACCAGTTGATAAGAAGTCGAAAAAAAAGTATTTGTTTTTGTTTGTTTTGTTTTGCAAAGATTCAGCAAATCTAATTCTGAATCTTCCCATCCATCAAGATGTTTCCTAATGAATTTCAAGTAGATCAACAAATGAAGATGTTGTCTCCCTGCCTAATCTCATCCCTCACTAGAATCCAACTGCCCACAGCAGACAGAGGACTTGCTGCCCCTGTCTGAGACCCCCCTGACAGGTGCTGTGTTAAGGGGTGAGAGCTGAATGGAGAACAGAGATAGGTATTTCCTGCCACTGATTTGATTCTGTCTCTGAGTTGACTGCCGGGATCCCTGGAATAATGTTGGTCTCATTCAGAGTTTCCCCTCATGGGATGTCTTCACTGCCTGACCAGCCGGGGCCCCCGCCAAGGACAGGGCAGCCACCCCCCGTGACCTTTTGGCCAAGGGGATGAGGCCCTCACTTAATGAAGTGCCCAGCCTGGGCGTGGCCAATGAGATGCCCCCTCTTGGGAAGTGGTACTGAGAGAAGTAGAACTTTCTAGTTGGCGGGTATTTGTGTGCAAAGAGCATGAAAACCTAGGGGTTGAGGGAACCATGGCTGAGCCACAGGCATATCAACAGGAGTATAAGCCTTGAGTTTTTCCAAACTTCTTCTGGGGGTCCCTGTCAGGCTCTGTGGGATCCGGTTCCACCACCTCAGGTTTCATTTCCTGCCCATTTCTCCCCCTTGCTTCCTCTGCCCCAGCTGCCCTGGTCTCCTGGCTCTTCCTTAAACATCCCCTCTCAGGCCTTTTTAATGTGAAGTTATCTGTTAAGAAGAAGCATCTATAAAAGCAAAAATAAACCAATGGGACCTAATCAAACTGAAAACTTTTGCACAGCAAAGGAAACCATAAAAAAAGCAAAAAGACAACTTACGGAATGGGAGAAAATAGTTTCAAATGATGCAACTGACAAGGGCTTAATCTCTAAAATATACAAACAACTTATACAACTCAACAGCAAAAAAGTCAACAACCCAGTTAAAAAATCGGCAAAAGACCTGAATAGACATTTCTCCAAAGAAGATATCCAGATGGCCAACAAACACATGAAAAAATGCTCAACATCACTGATTATTAGAGATATATGCAAATCAAAACTACTATGAAGTACCACCTCACACCAGTCAGAATGGCCACCATTAATAAGTCCACAAATAACAAATGCTGGAGAGGGTGTGGAGAAAAGGGAACCCTCCTGCACTGTTGGTGGGAATGTAAATTTGTACAACAACTATGGAAAACAGTATGGAAGTATCTTAGAAAACTATATATAGAACTACCTTATGATCCAGCAATCCCACTCTTGGGTATATATCCAGACAAAACTTTCCCTGAAAAAGGCACATGCCCCCACATGTTCATTGCAGCACTATTCACAATAGCCAAGACATGGAAACAACCTAAATGTCCATTGACAGATGAATGGATTGAGGAGATGTGATATATATACACAATGGAATACAACTCAGCCATAAAAAAGAACAAAATAATGCCATTTGCAGCAACATGGATGGAACTAGAGACTCTCATATTAAGTGAAGTCAGTCAGAAAGAGAAAGACAAATACCATATGATATCCCTTACATCTGGAATCTAATATAGGGCACAAATGAACCTTTCCACAGAAAAGAAAATTACGGACTTGGAGAACAGACTTGTGGTTGCCAAGAGGGAGGGGGAGGGAGTGGGATGGATTGGGAATTTGGGGTTAATAGATGCAAACTATTGCCTTTGGAATGGATAAGCAATGGGATTTTGCTGTAAAGCACTGGGAACTATGTCTGGTCACTTGTGATGGAGCATGATAATGTGAGAAAAAAGAATGTATACACGTTATCTGTGACTGGGTCACTTTGCTGTGCAGTAGAAAATTGGCAGAACACTGTAAATAAGCTATAATGGAAAAAATAAAAATCATTATAAAAAATAAATAAATCCTCTTATACAGTTTGAAAAAAAAAAAAAAAAGCAGCATCTAGCAAGAAGTTGTATATGGCTGTCCCCGCCACTCCCATATTCAGCCTGACGTCAGACAGACCTGGGAGAAAGTCTCAGTCTGTGAAAGATAATTTGTGTCACGTTAAACAAGCCAATTAACTTCCCCAAGTCTCAGTTTCCTCCTTTGCACAAATGGTACAATCGATCCTGCAGGATGCTTATCATGGTCAAATCAAATAGACATAACAGATCAACCCTAGATTCTGTCGCACAGTAGGTTCTGGAAACACCAGTCCACAGGTATTCCTGTTTTTATGAATTGGTGTGGCCTTTGTGTTTTAAAATAGCTTTCTAAAATTATTTTTAAAATATATGCACATCATAAGAACATGAAAAATGCAGAAGGGTATGAAGGAAGAAAATATCACCCGTGATCCTATCACCCGGAGGCAACTCCTGTTAACGCCCTGGTACACTTCCTTCTGTGCTATTTTTAAAACCCGTGAGCAGCTCCATTCCCTGTATGTTGATCTGGGTTTAACTTCAGCCATTGTGCCTCCTGAAGCTCAGAAATAATTGAAACGTGAGTGTGAGGAACTTTATCCTCTAGGGAGGGTGAAGATGGGTGCTGATGGCTTTTTATTGTTTGTGGCTCTGCAAGTTGGGAAAAGCAAAAGCTTTCTATAAGAAGAGGTTTTACTTTTGCAAGGAGAATAAACAGATATCACTGTGCAGAGACAGGCGACCGAGTCCGTTGGCCTCCCTTCTGTGCCCCTCCCTATGGGCTGCTTTCCCTGATTTCTTATCGCTGGAAAGGTCCTCGGCTGAAATTACCAACCCTGTTGCTTAGCAGTTCATCTGCTCCTGCCTCCTCCCTCCCGTCCCTGGGAACTCAGGGCCATGTGTTGCCTTGGCCCATGTGCTGACAACATCTTCCCGCCCAACCTGCCACCAGCCAGGGCCACCTGCTCAGTGTCTGCCCCTCCCCGACTTCCAGAGGCGAGAGCTGGGAGTGGGAGGGGAGTGCGGTGGAGAGAGGTGGGGGAAAATGTTTGCTCTGACACAAGGACTCCAGGGTCTCTGACAGACCTCTTTCCCCAGTCCTTCTTGTGGTCCTTGCCTCTACTTTCAATTGATCCCTGTGAGAGGGTGCTTCAGAGAACCAAACGGCCAAAAACAGAGCCAGAGAAAGAAGGATGTTGCCACAGGGAGAATCTAGATGACCAGTTTCTGCATAGCTTGTTAACCTCCACTGAGCAGGTGGGTGACACTGATAAGTAGGCTGGGATGATATCCCACGAAAGAACCTCAGCATCCCTTGATTTCTTCCTGAGTTATGGGTCTTGCATGCCGCAGCCGCACCCTTATCTGCAGGACAATGTACAAATCCTTAGGCTGTTTGGCCATTTTACGGTCCTGTATTATTTATATTGTATATATATAATATATATATATATATGGAATGTGAAATAAATATAAATTTTCCTATCAAATATATATAATTAATATGTTTGTTTCTTTGTGTATAAATATATTTCTATTTCTTATAAAATATATGTTAGAAATGCTGTCCTTGATTTAGCGTAGGGTTACCTGAGTTTTCTTCTAGTTGAGCAGTTGTATAGAGGATAGGAAGCCATCTTTCTGCAGTCAGGGTATAAAACCTCCTCCTGTAACTCAAGCAAGGATGCCTCTACTGGAATTGGAAAAGCTGGTCACTACTGAAGTTGACTTAGTTTCCCAAAGGAACAGAGAGTGCTTTCTGTGTAGGGAAGATGAGATGTCCCAGTCCCTGCTTCCTGAAATCCAAAGCCAGGGAAACCTGTGAAAGATAAAACAGAGAACATCCCACCAAGGCCTGGTGGAAGAGGAGGAGCAATGAGGGTCCAGGAAAAAATATATGAAGAGAAAAAGAACACAGGCTGATGAGGAAGAGTGCAGGATGGTGGGGGAATGCTGGTTTGTGTGTAGCAAGTGGCTGCGGTCAGAATCCCTGCTGGACCCAGCAGCCTGGCACAGCACTTGTGCACCCAGGGAGCATTTTGGGGGTGCCACTAAGGTGAAAGTAGAAATTGAAGAAGGCTTCTAGTCATGGAGCACCCTTGGATCACCCTCCCTGAAGGCTACTGGGGGAATAAGAGCCAAGAAGTTGCTATGACAAGCCCCCTCTGGAGGCAGGGACAAGCGGGGCCATAGTGAACTGCTCAGAAGGCAACAACCTCCCCACCTGGTATGGATGCCAAGTGGATATTCCTTTGAGATCATGCAAGCCTGCAAAGGTTCTGAGAGCGGAGGAACTCAGAAGAGCATCTTAGGTTTTCTACTTTTTGGGTGTTTGGGGTTTTACTAGGTTTTAACTTAAATTCACAAGTGTCATACTTATTATATAAGAAATAAATATTAACTATAGAAAATACAAATCAAAAGAGAATAAAAATAGCCCCTATTCTCATTGTGTAGGGATCATATAGTGCTAACATTTTGGTATATTTTCTTCCAGCCAGTTTTCTATACAATGAGGCTGTGCATACTATTTTCTAACCTGTCTTTTGTGCTTCAAAATGATGGTGAATTTCTTCCATATCACTAAAAAGTTTTCCATATGTTTTTTTAAATGACTGTATCACACTCCATTGCATTGTTGTACTGTGGTCCAGTGAACAAAGCCCCGATTGTTAGACCCTGAGGTTCTTACAGATCCCTCTGACTTTGTGTATGATTCTGAGCCCTGCAGTTATAGGGTAGGTGTCCACAGAAGGATGAGACAGGGTTTCTGCTCTTAGTTACAGTTTAACTGAGGACTTTCAGCCAGTATGATGGACTGAGACGCCATAGAGAGGTGCTTCTTTTATCCCCACATATATTGATCTGCATACAATGTAACAAACTAAACTTATATACAGGACTTCAAAGAAAGATAACTTTCCAGTGTCTTGATGAAGGAGGAACTCAAAGCCAGGGTGTTGGGTGGGAGCTGAAGCTATGTTAGTCCAAGGGTGGGGATGGTCGAGGTCCAGACATGGGCTTTAAGGTTTGAATGGCGGTGTTAACATCCATCCAAGGCCTTTGAGTTGAGACCTCAAATCTAGGAGAGTTGAGAGACGTGGTTAGAAGCCTTCTGTAATAAAGTTAGAACTTCTGAGGGAAGTAGAAAAGCTCAGAAGTTCTAGTTGGAGGAAGTTTCAACATATTTGCCATCCACCAAGGCCTTGAGGAGTAGAAAGTCATTGGAAACCTTAGCCTCTGATACTTGTACAAATTTATACCACATAAGTAAAGCCTAGAAACTAACATAAATACTGTCCAGAAACAGTAAAGTTGGTGGGGTGCTAGCAAAGGCAAACATACAGTATTATATAGAGAGAGACTGCCACCATCTATATACAGAGGACTTGAGATTCCCAAAGGCAACCAACACCATGGAAAAACCCACAATAAAACTTGGAATCCATGGAAAGCTACAAGCTATCATGAAGGACACTTGGAGCAGCAAACAGTATAATTAGCATTCCAAATAAGGAACTTTGTTCCATGAAAATAGAACAGTCAAACTATAATTTAAGTATATTTAGATTATTTAAAAACATAAAAGCAGGAATAAAAATGACAAGAACAGGACAGAGTAATACAGAAACAGATTTGAAAAGTAGACACAGAGTGCTTCTAGAAATAAAAAGTATGTCGTTACAATAAAAATTTTATTAGATCTGTAAAGTCGTGTATTAGACATGGCCAGAGAGAGAATTAGTGATCTGGAAGATACACTGAGACTACTACCCAGAATTTGGAATAAAAATAAGAGAGAGATTTAACAGACATGTAGTCAAAATATAACTATTCAATTATCAGAAGGCAAGAACAGAGAATATATGAGGGAGGTAAATTTTAAAAGGTAGTCACGGAAATTTTTCTATAATTTAAATGCATTTAAATTATTTTTTTTAAAAAGGTGAAAGATTTATTTGATTTGAAGAGAAACCAGACTGCAAAATTTAAATTCTTAAATTGAAGAATATCAGGTCCCATGAATAATAAATAAAAACAAATGAACTTTTTAGATACATTACAGAAAATAAAAAAGGAATAGAAAACCTTAAAAGATTTTGCAGATAAAAGATTACACATAGGAATGACAATTTAACTAAAGGCCCACTCATCACCAGCAAAAAATGATAGCATTAAGAAAGACATCTTCAGGAGTTCCTGCTGTAGCTCAGTGATAAGCAACTCATCTAGTATCCATGAGGATGTGGGTTCGTTCCCTGGCTCTGCTCAGTGGGTTAAGGATCTGGCGTTGCTGTGAGTTGTGGTGTAGGTCACAGATGCAGCTTGGATCTGGTGTTGCTGCAGCTGTGGTGTAGATGGGCAGTTATAGCTCCGATTTGACCCCCAGCCCAGGAACTTCCATATGCTGCAAGTGTGGCCCTAAAAAGCAAGAAAGAAAGAAAGAAAGAAAGCAAGAAAGAAAGAAAGAAAGAAAGAAAGAAAGAAAGACACAGACAGACAGAAAGACATCTTCACATTGCTAAGGACAATACAAGCACCCTAAAATTCAAATCCTAATTAAACCATCATTCAAAAATGAGAGGAAAGGAGTTTTTAATGCACACAAAGCCCAAGGGAACTTAAGACTCACAGATCCTTGTTGAAAAAACAATGAAAGTATACTACTAAATAAGATGGAAAGAGTACAAAGTCAGAAGCAATGGCGAAAAAAATTAACAACAATGAGAAGATACATGTTTTGGTCCATCTAAATAAGTACTGACTATAATAACACCAATAACAAAAACTTAGATTAAAAACAAGGTGAATCTAACATGTTGGATAACAGCAAGTAGCACCGAAGATGGGAGTGGGGTGGAGGTGGGCGAGTGTACTCAGTGTGCCGAAAGGGGACGGAGATATTGACTACCTTTAAGTATCGTTAAACTTGAGGGTTTTTAGAGGTGGTTATTTAGGGGTAACCAGTAAATGAAAAGAAATACAATGCAATGTATGACCTTCAAAGCCGTAGAGGCTACGAAGGAAATAAAGAAAGCAGAATCACTCTAATAGGAGGCATGATTGGAGAAAATAGAGAGCAAATAACCGTGGTAATTAGTGTCAGGGATGTAGAGAATCTGGGATTTGATTAGTCCTACTTACAAGTTAGTAAGTTAGCCTGTTACTGTTTTGTGGTTGCTGTCAGAATTCTTGAGACTCGAGGGTCAGAGATGAAGATCTGGGCAACCATGCGAACGTCATGTGTGCTTCCGAGCTCTTGTCCTCTAAGTCCCATGCAAGGTGACATGGAGGAAGAGATGGATGTTGCATCTCAGTGAGTCTGCGTTGCTGGTGAGGAACCCTGTACTTGGGGGATCCATCTCTTAGCAGGCAATGAACTTGCTCCATGTCTGAAAGGGAGACATGCCTTATTTTACAAGATTTTTTGGATGCATACACAACCTCGAGAAATGACCTGGGTAATGAGCAGTCCGAGCCTTACATTCTAGGCATACCCAGTAGACATGGAGAAGCGGGAACAAGCCAGAGAGGGGTTTCTCTGCAAACAATTACCAAACACAAAGCAAGATATAGAAACGAATTAAAGCACACCAGCAGTCAAAATAAATAGAAATTGATTGTATTTTCCTTTTAAAAGACAGTTTCTAAGTTTGAGTCTAAAAAATATGCAATTTATAAAAAACCCCTGAAACATAGGTCATTTTTTTTTTTTGCCTTTGTGCTTTGGTCATATTCTGTTTTAGGAGATATCTGTCTGCTTGTATAATGTATGTATTTGTGTGTGTGGGGGGTGATGGGGCTGTGCTAATGGGGGGTGCAGTTGGTTTCTCCCCATTTTCCCTCTTTCCTCTTTTGCCAAGTCCATTCACACCTCTTGAAGACAGATACAGAATATTTGAAAGTAGTAGCAATGAAAAAAGGCATACAGTGAAAATACTAAACAAAACAGAACTGATACATTAAAATAAATAGCAAGTAAAATACATTTAAGGTAAAAAAAAAAAAACTCAAAAAACCCTCCACATTCATTCAGAATGAAGCACATCATTACCTTGCGACGAACAGAACATTCTAGCTGAGAAGAAGCATAAAAAGTCAAATCCAATGTAAGGCAGCATGAGTGCCTGGTGGTAAGAAGTTCAAAGAGCAAGTGTTAGGAATTCGGACAAAGGCGGAATCGATCTGTCATGACGGGATCCAGAAATGGATTCCGGTTAAAGGACACACTGCTTTAGATAGATCCTGCAAGACAGTGGCCCAAGAAGCATCTAACATGTAAAATATTGTTTAAGACACTGAAATAGGTGTCCTGGGACTTTATAAACAGAGGGAGGAAATCAGTGCTGCGTGGACTCCAGTGACTGAGCAGATCAAGAGCGTGGTGTTGAGTGGCTGAAATCAGAAATTTCATCCCCATAAAAGCCTGTGTGTTTTCCTCTGCTCCCCAGGTCTGTAACAAATTCCAACTCTGTGGTGCCTCCTATGAATAAAAGATCCCGTGTGGGCCTGAGTGTTCTTGAACAGTCATAGTGCTCCTCTAGAAAAGCATGGGCCAGTAAGAGTGAGGGGAGAAGGATGCTGACATCCAAGGAGATGACAGGTGCCTGGTCTAAGGTCAGCTAGCTTGTGACAGAGCTGTGAACCCAGATCTCCTTACTCTTTATAGACACTACGCGCCAGCTGGCCCTCTTGGTCCTGATGTGTTGGCCATGCTCTGCTTTGGCAAATGTCTTGCTACCTGTGTGTGTGTGTGTGTGTGTGTGTGTGTGTGTGTGTGTGTTGGTGGTGATGTGATTGTAGGAAAGTGCAGTTAATTTCTCTCCTTCTTCCCTCCTTGCTCATCTTTTGTCAAAGCCATTCACACCTCTGCAAGACAGATGGGGAAAGAAACTTTGAGTGGGGGGTAGATTTTAAACCTGGCTCCCTGGGCACAGGGCCATGTGTGACCCGTGCCCATGTGACAGTGGCTGCTGGAGAGACTCTGGAGCATCTCTCTGGGGCCCTCGTAGACAAGTGGTCTGAGAATACCCCCTCAGAGGCCGAGGCAGGTCACTATGCCATCTTTCCAGCCTAAAGCCGTCTCATTCACCCAAGCCATGTGCTAACAAGCCATTTGCAGCACCCTAGAGAAACAACGGCAGCAAAAATTGCCAGCCACTCCATCAGGGCTGCAGACCCTCCCTGCATCTCATTAGCGCCTTGTGGGTGGGAGGAGAGGGGCTGGCAGCCGCTGCCCCCACCTACACGAGCAGACTTATGCCAAGGCAGGCCAGCTGAGGTGGGCGGAGTGGGAGGTGCCCCAGCTCTCAGCTTTCCAAAGGCCTTTCCAATGCTCTGCTTGTTTATTTGTTCCTTTGTGTGTGGATTTTCACAAAAAGTATTCGATTCCTGAATCCTTTTGTGTAGGACACTTTTTTCTACCCAGTCGTCCCCAAACCAGCCAGTGCTTGAGGATCTGTTCCATGTCTTTGAACCTTGGGGAAGTAATGTGATTTCTTTATCATAGAAAGAAAGGTAACGAACACAGAGTCAGGTCATGTCTTCTGCCGACCTCCTAGCTCATCGCTGGCTGCTGCAGGCGGGAGGTCAGGGTGCTCTTCGCAGACACCCGCCTCGCTGCCGCAATTAGGACACCGCTCCTGTCCAGAGGGCCAGCCTTATTGGCCACGCCAGAAATTAGACCCCCAAATCCTCAGCAATTCCCCTCTCCCCCCCCACTTATTTCCTTCCAGGTTTGTATTCCCAAGTTCCCAGGCTTCCAAGAAAGCCCATCTTGGCCTGGAAGTTGGCCCAGATGTGACTTGGCCGTGCTCCCCGCCCCTACTGCGCCCTCTCATGAAGGGTCAGCAGCCTCATGCAGCCCTCAGTCTGGAGATACTCTGCCCTCTCAGGTTCCCCTAGACGCCTCCCCCACCACCAAGTCTGTCCTAGGCCAGCAGGAACTGATCCCCTTTGTTCTTTTCTAATTGAGCCAAAGTGCCACCCATGCATTTCTCTTTCCAGAAAACAGAGATGGGGGGAAGGAGGAACTTTCACAGAGAGATGGATGACAGCTCCTGGGAAAGATCAAGAGGTGGCTTCTCTCTGGAGTTCCCCACTGGCTCAGTGGTTTAAGGATCTGGCATTGTGGTTCTGGTTACAGCTGTGGCACGGGTTTGATCCCTGGCCTAGGAACTTCTGCAGGCCCCAGGCATGGTCTAAAAAAAGAAGTGGCTTTTCTCGATGACTCTTTTTTTCCCAGCCAGGACAGGCCATGATGCCAACCTTTACAGCTTGATCCTAAGGCCCTGTCTCACCAGGAGGTGGGGGAGCTGGGGACCAGCCATGTTGGCATGGCAAATCGTGCAGTGTGATAATGACCTTTTAGGCTAGATTCCTGGAAATGGCAACGAACTTTCATGCAGTTTTTATCAAATCCTAAGGTGCTTTGTTACCATTTCTTACCTAAGGTGGGGAAATCATGATTCATGATGTTAGTGGAGGTGGGAGTGGCGAGTGGGCCCATGGAGAGGCTGCAGCAGGGGGCTCAAGACCCTCTCCAGGAGCCCAGGCCGGCGGGAGAGGGTCCGTCTGTACACCCAACTTGTGCTGGCCGCATCCGAAGGCATTCCGGGCTACTGTGCTTCTGGAACCAAATCCTCAGGACGTCCTCCCTGCCCCAGAGCTGTAGGGCTCGGCCTGCCTGGGGCTGGGACAGAGAAGGCAGGCCGACTGCCCCCACTGAAACAGGGCTCGGCTGGGAGGAAGATAAGGAGGAGGCTCCTCATTCTCATTCATCCTGCAGCACCTGCTCCTGGTGCAGTGTGACAAGATACAAGCCATCGCACCTTTACAGATGTGAAGGCGAGTCTGTGAAAGCCCAACACAAGTGACGAGCCCGGCCGTGTCCCCTCTCTGTCTTTAGAGTAAACGGAGCATGCTTGGAAGGCAGGGGTCTGAGGCCTTTGGTGCAGCTCCAGAAAGCTCATTTCTCGGGGCTGGAAGCAGGCTTGGCAATGTGGTTGAGTTTTAGCATTTTCTTCTAAGCATCCTTGAGGAGAGGCACCTGTACCTTTACTGCATTTCTCCCACCCCGCCCTGCCAGCGCCTTTATCTCCTGGCACTTTGCCCTCTCACTCCTGTTCTCCAGGGCAGAACCGGCGAAGGAGAGTGCGTGCTTCTGTTCCACGGATGCCCATGACTCGTGAGTCAGAAAGGGCCTCCCTGGGGCTGACTTTCCCACTGGGTCCTGGGCGTGCTTCCTGTCTCTCTCCATCTTTTCACCCTCGACATCCCCCCTCCCCTCCCCTCCCCTCCCTGGCCGCTTGCATCCAAATGAAATCCTGTACCGAAGTCACCTTTGCTTCTCTGGTGGTATCTCCTCCGTAAAGTCACAGTGAGGACTCAGCCTCTGGAGCCTGGTGGTGAGGAGGTGAGCCGTGGCTCTGGTACCCACTAGACGTGGCCGTGAGTGGCCATTTCACTTCTCTGGGTCCGTTTCCTTGGTCATGAATCGGGGAAACAATAGCAGCTGCCTCTTAGGGTGAGAGTGGGGATCGGCTGAAATAATGTGAGTTGTCACTGTCAGCAACATGTAGCCCATGCAGTGAGCCAGGTATGATGCTGCTTAACTTGGATTTGCTCCAGCGTGGGACAAGCAGGCCCGGTGACACATGGAGGGAAGAGGAATAAGCCAGCCTTGTGTGCCAGCAAAGGAACACCCAGCCCCTATGTCCCTTCCCTCTGCCTCCCTCTAAACAAATGGATAATAGGCTGTAGCATCAGCCAGGGGACAGACATCTTCATAGGGAAGAGCCAGATCTCCTGGTAGCCAGGGACCCGGCCATGCTGGGAGGCACAATTGAATTTTCCCCTTCCATCTGACAGTTTAGGACTGGATGTTACTTTCCAAATGCAGGCCGTTCCGGAAGGTCATTGGGAACAGTGGATTGTGTTTATGCTGGCACATTTTTAATTCCGTCTCATTACAGCTGCTGTTAAGGTTGCATTATAATAATTGCTTTAGTTCTGCTTTGGTATTTTTGGGCTTCTTTAATGTAGCTGTAATCTATGTGTATATTAAAGCAGGCAGAGCCAAAGGGCAGGGGCAGCGTTATTAGACCCATGAAACAAATGCTGGTGGAGGGTGTGGGGCAGACAGGCAGGCGGGAGGGGGCCCTGGCTGGGGGGCCTGGCATCGCAGAAGGCAGGGGGGTCCCGGCCCCAGCCCCGCACAGACTCGGGCTGTGACTCGGAGCAAGTTGAAGCTGCCTGCTTCAGTTCCCCCCATCTATTTGTGTGAGTTGCACACTTGATCTTGGAGGTGCTTCAAAGTTGTCAGGAGAAAAGCCAGGGCTGGCAGAGAGCCTGGTAGGGGGCCTGTCTGCATGGGGCCCAGGAGGAGACCTCCCCTGCAGCCCCCAGCAGAGGGCCCTGGGATCGCTGGGGCAAGGACAGTGGTCAAAGAAACGGTATGCAAGTAACCCCCCAGCCCCCACGGAAAAATTTTGCTCTGGTTTTTCTTCTCTCACTCCTGCATCTGTTTTTGGTTCTTGCTTTTTTTCCCATCGAAATTGGGTTTGTTCAAACCCTCTCCACTCCGAGCACAGTCCTTTCCCCGTGAGGCCTCAGCTACTTGATGGAAAGGAGGCCTTCCTCGAATCTGAGGCACCGTGGCCTCTGTTCCATCCCCTCCAAGGGCAGTGTGCCAGTTTGAAGGGCGGAGGACCAAGGCCCCTCCTGGACCAGGACACTCACCTGTGTGCCACACTCTGTTTCCAGCACCCACCTGCTGTATGAATTCACCATCTTCACAATAATCCCGCGAACTAAGTATGATGTCATCCCCCTTTTAAGGGCCAACAAGGGCCAGAAAGGCCAAGAAATTTGCCCACATAACCTATGAATGGCAGAGCCAGAGTTCGAGTCCTTTCTAGGGTGGGGTCCGCCTTTGGCCCGCTGCATCTGGCTGCCCTTCCCCACCACTGCCCCTCTCCCCACCTCAAGTGTGATAGGTCCCCCAGGCTGGTCAGTGGAAGAGTCATCAGTAGTTGCTCTGAGGTCAGAGGCCACGTGCCCAGGCAGCCCCATGGCGCAGGTGTGGCCAGGACATCTGTTAAAGCAATTGGGGGTCTGAGCACCAACTGAACAAAATATGTCGTTTGGATCATTTCTCCTGGAGGAGGGCTTTGCCTGGGATCTGTGGGCATTGCAGAGGAAGGGGAAGAAGGACAGTCTCCTGAGATCATGTCACTACTCGCCTGTAGCCCCTCCTTATTCCTGGGCCAGTCATACAGTACCCAGATACACTTAGAAGGATCCCTGTTTATCCTCCTTTTTTTTTTTTTTTTTTTTTTTTTTTTGTCTTTTGTCTTTTTAGGGCTGCGCCTGCAGCATATGGAGATTCCCAGGCTAGGGATCGAATCTGAGCTGTAGCCTCCAGCCACAGCCATAGCCATAGTCACGCCATATCCAAGCCTCGTCTGTGACCTACGCCACAGCTCACGGCAACACCAGATCCTTAACCCACTGAGCGAGGCCAGGGATCAAACCCACGACCTCAGGGTTCCTAGTCGGATTCATTTACCCCTGTGCCACGATGGGAAATCCTCGTGGATTTTTAAAGATTTTTAAATCCTCCCATTTTTAAAGATTTCCACAAAAGAGGGTTTCAAACATTTCCCCATTCCCTCCTCAGGAAAATAGTCTTCATTGCATGCATCTGAAATACATAGCCTGTTGCAGCTCAAAATTGCAGTGCTTAAGGGATCCCAGAGTCAAGGCTGCGCTGCTGGATTTGCTTCCAGACTTCTCTGCCTGATGCCTCATAGCCTCGCCTCAAACACACAGGAACCTGGCTGCCACCTCCATCACATCGCAGCCTGTTTCACTTCTTGAGCAGTTCTAATCATTAAAAAGTTCTTCCTGGAGGTCTCTTGTGGCAGAGCAGCTTAAGGATCTGGTGGTGTTCCCGCAGAGGGTTGGGTCTCTGCTGTGGCTTGGGTTTGATCCCTGGCCCCTGCCTCAGGTGCAGGCAAAAAAAAAAGAAGAAAAGAAAACTCTTCCTTATTTTGGGTCAAAGTCCCCCTCCTGATAACGTCTATCAATCAGTCCTAGTTTGGGTTTTTCATTTTTTGAAGTTTTGTTGAGGTGGAGTTGATTTCCAATGTGCCATCATTTCTGCTGTACAACCAAGTGATTCAGTTGCACGTGTGTAAAATCTGTTCTCTCTCAGCTTCTTTTCCCGCATAGATTATCACAGAGTATTGGGTAGAGTTTAATCCGTTCTAGTTTGATCTCAAAAATATCAGAAGATCTTAGATTGTCTCTAGCACAAAGTAGGCTCACATAAATGCTTCTTCTTTTCCCCTCTGCTGTATTCCAGTTAAAATTGGGGGGTAACTCTCAATACTACCTATTGTGCTGAGTGTTGGAAAACATAAAGAAAATAAGACATGGTCTTTGGTCTTGGTCCTGTAATAGTAGCGTGAGCAATTGCTAAGTACTGGCTCTGGACAAACTGCTTCCTCCTTCCTGTGGATTTGCTTATCGGGGTGGTAAATGCAGTTACACTTGTGTGCAAACCATGTCCTCTTTTGACCGTAAGAAGAGCTGTGAAATTGGCTGCCCTCAAAGCTCCCTTGCTCCTGTTCCTCCTTCTCTCCGTCATCTTCCGGGTCGCCCTGGGGTCACTTGCAATTTTATCTCTATTCTTGGTTTTCCTTAATCAGCCCATTTCAAGAGCCCTCTCCAATCCTCCCATCCATCCTTCCCGCAGCAACGTGACACTCTCCCCGAAAAAGTGTCCTTAATTAGTTAACAAAATTTCCCTCCACGACACAGGCTGCTCTCCCCTAGAAAAACCAGTGACAGATATGAGCACCATTTGGTCTAATTAGTTCTGATATTTCACACACCATATTTGCGAGGTTTTTTGGAGGGAGGGGAGGTGGGCAGGGAAAATGCTTCTATTAAAAGAACAGCAGGGAGGCTCAGCTGAGGGGAGGGGTGGGGCTTGGGGGGTCTTCTTTTGTCATTGCCTTTAAAGCCATTATTAAATCAGTGCCACCTGGCCTGAGGACACAGCTTCCTGGCCCTTCTGTCTGCCTGCATTGGCCTCCCTAGGAATGAGACCCATGTCTTTTCTTATTTCGGTGGCTGCTAAAGTTCCTGATTGAGTGGCCTTTTCTCCTCTGAGACAGAAATCTATACCAGGCGAAGTACCACGAGAGGGGGCCCGGCGCTAAGACCTGGGGGACTCAGGACATGGTGTGCCCTGTCCTGCTCTGGCTTGTTCTGTGACCTTGGAAACACTGTTGAACTCTCCAGGGTCCCTTTGCCGTCTAAGGGCTGTGTATTGGGGTGGGGGGCGGGGGAGAGAGAAGATCTGATCTTGAGCTGCTGGAACAGATGGCTGTCTAGAAAAGGCAGTTGTAGAGTGGATGGATTAGAAGCTCTTAACCTAGGGAGTTCCCGTTGTGGCTCAGCAGAAACAAATCTGACTAGTAACCACGGGGACTCAGGTTTGATCCCTGGCCTCGCTCAGTGGGTTAAGGATCTGGCATTGCCCTGAGCTGTGGTGCCGGTCGCAGACACGGCTCAGATCTGGTGTGGCTGTGGCTGTGGCTGGTGGCTACAGCTCCAATTCGGCCCCTAACGTGGGAACTTCCATATGCCACAGGTGCGGCCCTTAAAAAAAAAAAAAGCAGAAGCTCTTAACCTAAAAAATCAATGCTATATTCTATATTCTTCTGTCACATTTGCTGTCATCTGCTTATACCCTGCAAGGTTCAAGGGGTATGTTTGCCATACCTCAAAGAGCTGAGCATACACTTGGGGTGATCCCAAACTCAGCCCCAAACTCATGAACTGCACGAGATGTTGGCTGCTGAGACGGGCAGTCAGCGCTGGGCTTTTCATGCGTTTGGGAACCACAGCGCCTAACCCCAAGTGATGTTCCCTAAAAGTTGGTGGGACCAGATATAGGGCAGAATTCCAGGTATCATCGTCCGCAAGGGGAGTCAGAACTCCTAGGTTCCCTCCCTGCTTGGCTTCAGTGTGGCTCAGTGGGTCAAGAACCAGATGTCGTCTCCTTGAGGATGTGGGTTTGATTCCTGACCTTGATGGCAACCCATTCATGCTCCTGGGCCTGTTCACTCATTTCTAACCTCGGAGAGTTGACTAGTTCTCTAAGCTTCCTGGGAGTTCCAAGCCCATGATTTTATGACCAGGCCTGGAAAAAAGAAACAAGCATATTTTAATAACCTTGATGGTGTAGAAAATGAGGAAAGCCACAAAGCCAACGGGATGAGCTTATGCTTCAAACTTGAGGGATCCCTAAGGGATTTCTCTCCCCAGAGGCTGTCTCTGTGTGATTCTTTGTCCCCAACACACTGAGTGAGGCCAGGGATCGAACCCGTGTCCTCGTGGATACTAATCGGGTTCATTACCACTGAGCCACGACGGGAACGCCTCTGGGTGATTCTTGATCCTGGCACTCCACTCCTCTGCTGCTTCCTTGCCAAGGGCTGGCCGCAGCTTCTAGAAACACCCCTGATGGAAATGCCACCAACTCCCAGAAGCCTGGTCACAGTGCTCTTCCTCCCCACTAGGGCCAGTTTCTGGCTCATTGACACCAGGCTGGGGAGGACTTGATCTGTCCCCACTGCCCTGATCCCTGGACACAGGGCTCTGGGATGAAGGCTGCCCCTGCAGTGGACAGCCCACCATGGCAGCCTGGAGTCCCTCTGCCCTGCCTGTCAGCCCCCCAGCTGGCCCCCTACTCCCAGCAGGAGCCCCTCATAGTCTGAGCCATTGAGGCTATGTCATGGGTGACATATTCAACTGCCACTGCTATTGCCCATGAGACGGTAACTGTCACTCAAACGCTGAGCAGCTCCGTTAGTTTGCAGTCCTATTTGGCAATTTATTGTTACTAATACTCCGTCAGAAAAATATTGCTGCCCCTGTAAATATGTGGTACAGGCTTTCTCCAGGGAGTTTCTTGTATGTGGGGGCAGATTTTCTCCCTAAGGGACACAATCCTAATTTTATCTTGAAATTAAATAAGAAAATAAGATACACATTGGAGGGCCCTGTTTATAGGCAGCATTCTTAGGCTGCAGAGCCCACCTGCTCACGTGGGGCAGGAATTGGGGAAATGAGGGCAGCCAGTCAGGTATGGATGTGTGGCTGGGGTGTCCTACATGAAAATTCTTTTTTTAATTTTAGTTTTATATTGGAGTAGAGTTGATTTACTGTGTTGTGTTAGTTTCAGGTGCACAGCAAAGTGACTCAGTTATACATAGGAATATATCCGTTCTTCTTGAGATTCTTTTTCCATAGAGGTTATTATAGAATCTGAGTCGAGTTCTCTGTGCTATACAGCAGGTGCTTGTTGATGATCTATTTCATACAGAGTAGTGTGTATATGTTAAAGGGAAGTTCTTGATTGAGAAATATTTCTGTCTTTTGTGCCAGGGCTTGGTTTTCTGGGTTCACATCAGACTCGTTCATTTCATTTAATGCTTCTATAGTACTCACCACCTGCGAGGCACTATTCTAAACGCTTGCATATAATAATCTATTAAATCCTTAGGCAGCTTTGTGAGGGGAGTGCTGTTATTCTCCCCATTTTACAGATGGGAAAACTGAGGCCAAGAGAGGTTTAGGAAATTGCTCAAGGTTGGACATCTAATAAGTGGCAGAACAGGCATTACAAACTCAGGCCCCCTGGTGCCAGAGTTTGTGTGTCTGCCTACGGCCCCAAGATGCCTCCCAACCACGGGGGTCCTTTTCCTCTGCTGGGTCATCCACTGTGGGATTCGGGTCCTTGGGAGGCTCTTGCCGTGCTCTAACTGCACGAGAAATTGCGCACATCAGGACTGGACACATCTCTGCTACCCGGCATTTGGGTCTTTTTTTTTTTTTTTTTTTTTTTTCCTTCTGGCATCCCTTGCCTTCACCTGAAAAGATGAATCGAACAGCTGAGTCGATGCTGGGTAAATGCAGCATCTGACTTGTCCTCAGATGAACTTGTAACAAAAACAGCATCTCGCGCGTCGTGCCAGTCTGCTTGGCTGCCGCATATTGTTTCCAGTCGCGGTCAAGGGCTTTCATTGACTGTTCTGTTCATCTTGTCCTTGATCCACCCCGTGGCTGCTTGTGCTTCTGGGAATCCAGGCGGCGATCTCCACAGCCCATCCACTCCCCTGCCACCTGCGGTATTCCCACCCCTCTCCGTCAGGCCCCGGGAATGGCTTGCAATGTCCCAGTCCCCATGGTTTGTGTCCTTATTTCTCAATGTGATACGAAAAGGGAAGGTGAGAGGGTGGGGCAGGAGGCTGTGTTCTAGCAAACGTTCTCACTGCTTGTGGTAAGACGTGATGGGTTAGATGGCCGGTGGTCGGGGAGGACGGCTGTTAGAGATGCGGGCCGCCCTTGCACTTGCACGACCTGCCCCTAGAGAAGCAGCAGGGCATGGGGTGGGCGCTGGGAATGAGAGCTCTTCTAGTACCAGCTTCAGTTTCCTCACCCGGATAACAGAAGGCTCAGGTCAGAGCTTCTCTTGGCTTTTCTAGCTCTGAAATCCAAGGGTCATACATGGTGGGGGTCAGCGGTTTAACAGGGAGACCAGGAAGGCACCCCATTCCTCGAGTTACACTGCATGAGATGGATCAGTTAGTTAGAACCTGACACTGTGCTCAGAGGTAAAGGGAAGGTACCGAGGGCCATGGAGAATTGGCATTTCAGGTGCCAGCTCTGGCATTCATTAACAGGGCATCTGATGAACAGCGTCCACTCAAATGTCTTTCCCATACTCCCTCCTGCTGAGTGCCACTCCGTTTGATACCTGGATATCCGCTCCCCAACTTTTTAGGAGTTTCTCGGTCATGTTTTTCTCTAACCCTGAGTGTGGTTTGGTCAAGGCTCAGAGGATGGATGGATGGTGCTGATGGCAATGGAGACGACAGGGTCGCTGTCACGTCTGGGTCCGCAGCCTAGCATACAGACTTATTATTTATGTACTTACTTATTTATTTTTGCTTTTTAGGGCCACACCTGCCTCATATGGAGGTTCCTAGGCTAGGGGTCCGATCGGAGCTATAGCTGCCAGCCTACACCACAGTCGCAGCAACACCAGATCTGAGCCACATCTGTGACCTATGCCACAGCTCACAGTAACGCCGGATCCTTAACCCACTGAGAGAGGCCAGAGATCAAACCCGCATGCATCTTCATGGATCCTCTTCAGGTTCATTAACCTCTGAGCCATGATGGGAACTCCAAGACATTTACTTAAAAGTCGCCTATTGAATTGGGAGCTGCGGATTAGCGCATCCCCCAAACTGGCCAAGAAGTGCCAGTGTAGAGGGAGCCTCTCCACCTTCTATTTAGAGAGACAGGTGAGTGCAGGGCTGCTGGGGGTTCATTAGGCCCTTCAGTGTGAGCCTGGACAATCTGGGGACAGTGCAGAGACAGGGGTCCCCCACAATACCAACATCCATCCTTTGCCATTCCTCCTCTCCTGCCCAGCCACCTCCCCCAAGTCCCCTCCCCTGACTGCGCCACTGTCACTCTCCCTGCCCACGATGGATTTTTTAGGCTTCATTTAGTGACATAACCATCCCAGTAAAACATATAAATGGCCCAGCCGTAGATCCTAATGTGCAGTAAACGGTTTTTCATCTCATATCATTTTTTCATGGGGAAAAATTGGTTTCGTGCTTCTCCTACCCCCTCCCTCCCCCCACCCACACAGGTGGATTCTGTTCAAGGAGGGGTTGCCTCTACCCTCATTCATCTGCCAGGCTGTCAGCCCAGCTCGGGCACCACTCACTCACAGGGGTGGGGGCGGTTCAGCTTTGATTAACTGTCCCTCGCAATGTTAATTTCCAACCAGAGGCTCACTCAGCTGTCGCGGCAGGGAAAGGAAGGTGGCAGGGGTGGAGGGAGACGGCGAGGTTCCTGATTGGTTTCAGTCCTTTATTTATTTGTCTGTTCTGTTTGTTTTCAGAAGGCGCTGCCTTCTGCAGTCATCCTTTCTTCTTGCCTCCTCCTCATCCTTTCCTCCTGCATCCTTGCTCACTGGCTGGGTGTGCTGTGCCCTTTTCTTGGTCTTATGCTCTCTTACACATGAAATGGGAGCCTCAGGGCTTCTCTCTGCCACGTGGCAAGATTGGAGGGGAACCCTGAGCTCTCTGGTTAAGGAGACGAAATAATCTCCAAACCTCAGGAGAGAGGACTCGGTGATGCTAAAGTCAAATGCCTTCCACTGGGCCCTGGCAAGGTCTGTTAACCATGTCTCTGCACCTACTGTGCCTGGCTAATCCTCAAAACTGTCGCCCTCCCTTTGGCCCAGTCCTGCCCAGACTCCTCCAACAGCTTTATTTCCTCCATTCCCACTCCCACCCAAAACTGGGGCATCTCCTAAGACCCCAGCCTGGGCCATTTGCTTTTTTCTCTAAGCTTTCATAGTGGACCCTTCTAGAAGCACATGCAAGGTGCAAATGATGGGAGGAGGGCAGGCTGTTTGCTCATGACTCGGTGTCTCTTCCATAGCAATGGAATCGCCCTGTTCTCTCAGACAACAAATTCCTACCTGCCCTGCCTCTCCTCCTGCCTGCCTTCCCACCAGCTGCCTTCCATGCCTGGGAAGGCATGAGACACAGCAGGGCTGTATGGCTACAGCAACTCCCTTCCTTATTTGCTGCTACTGCTGGCTCTGTCTCCATGGCCAAAGAAGCAGCTGATCCTCAGTGCTGCACTGCAAACAGAGCTGCAAGAATGCATCTCTGCTTATGCATCTTCTAGTGGTGCACGAAGCTGCCCCACTGGTGTCTTGGATCGCAGCTTATCCCTTTGGTGGCAGCTGGCTTCTTACCTCTGCACCTGGCAAGATATCTGCATGAAGGATGCGTGTGTGTGTGTGTGTGTGTGTGTGTGTGTGTATCCAAGCATGCATCTTGCATGCAGAGATTCATTTTGGAGCAATGTCTGCTCATTTGGCTCAAAGGCATAGTGTAAGTGTACATAGTACCTAAGAGGTATTCTGATACCCACATACTGTTTGGGGGAAATAATTGTACCTGAACAAAAGGAAAGTCTTTTAAAACATTAAGAAGTTCTATAGAAATATTAGGGCTGATCGTGATGATCATTCTTCGGAGACTCTGCTACTCACGGTGTCGTCAGACCACACCTCCATGGCGAGCCAGGGAATAAAGGACAAGGGGCAAGAGAGCTCAGCTGGTGCTTCCCACCACCTGGGACATGGGGATGGGTCCATTTTGGAGCCCAAGTTCAAGGGTGAATAAAGACAAGCCAGCAAGTGGTGGGGCTGTGCAGCCGGGGTAGGGGAGTGCTGGGTGCCACAAGCACTGCTGGGGAGCTGTGAGCTTTGTCTTCTGGAGAGATGGTGGAAGTGGACCAAGGTCTTGAAGGATCCAGATCCTTGATCCAGAAGGCGAAACTAGGATGGATGAAGCACAGGCTCAGAGGACCGATCCTCCCCAAATCTGACCCTCCCTACAATCGCACCAGTCTCTTCACTCCTCCTGCCGGGAGGGAGCAGCGCTGTTGAAGGATTCTTGCATTGGGAGGAAGGCTCAGCAAGAGGCTGTGGGAGGATCTTTCCTTTCAAGAGCCTTGGGTTCTAACCAATTATCCGCCAAAGAGGAAATTTAAACCCAGAGCCATAGACCTAAGGAGGATGTCACATAACCTCTAGAAGTTGAGACCCTGAAATTTGCATGGCCTTGAGTCCCCAGGACTTCCGGGCCTCGGAAAATCTCACAGCTCTTCATGACAACAATCCAACTGGAGGTTTGGGTTCCAAATGCAGAAATGCAGGGGTGAAGAAGACAGTGGCTCTTTGAGGGGGCTGTCCCGGGTTCGGAAGGGTTCAGAGTACCTTCCTTCTGTTGCCTAGCCCTGTGCAATGTCCTGACTTTTCTTGCATCCTTAGCTCTCAGTGGCTTGGCCACCCTCTCCATCTTCTCCCAGGGGATAGGACCAAGGCGTGAGTGTGGTACAAAGAGGGGGGGTGCTGACAAAATCCCAATTTAGGAGACAAAAAGCACGGCAGTGAAAACAAATCCACTTAGAAGCCTCCAGCAGATTTTAGACACCTTGATTAATCATAACTTGCTACACATTATTTCCCTATAAACAAACTACAATGTTACTCGTATAAACAGCTTTATCTTGACAGCTGCAAAATGTCAGGATTTAATGTAGAATGAACAGAGAGAGACCATATGTTACCACTCCAGGCCTGGAACACACTAATTCATAGCATATTGCCTCATCCTGAAGAGGTGATTACAAAAGAGGGGCTAGCTTTTCGCCTTGCCACGGCTGTGCATGCCATCGCCAGGTCCCCTGTCCCCTCTCCTTGGCTGAGCTGTACTGACTGCGAAGCGACGCAGCGGAAGCTTCTGAGGTTGCCAGCAGCGAGTTTGCTGGCAACCCAGGAAGTGCGGATGTGGTTGTGTTGTTGTATTTTTTTAAATGAACTCAAATAAATACAGGTGTACCCCACTGGGAACCCCTGGTTCCAGTGCAATAATAAAGGGGGTGGGAGGCAATCCGCTTCAGGTCTCCTGCTGAGGGTGATTGCTGCCTCTGCCAGAATGAAAAGCCTGCAAAAGATACCAAACAAATAGAACCCCCTACGGAAATAAGCAATTAAGAAACAAGTTAAATACAAGAGGAAACAGAACTTAAGGCTCATGAAATTAAAGTCTGTAAAGGGACTCTTGACCAAGGGGTGGTTTTAGCCCCAAGAGATGAAATTTTCCCCATGAGATTGTTTTAGGGAGAAAACCCCAATAGGACACATTTTCGTAGAGACGGCGGTTTCCTATTTGTTCTCTTTGCTTTCTTTCTCTCCCCTGCTCTATCTCCCTTTTACTTTAATTTGGCAAAAATCAGGGGTCGGTATGGTCGAGGGCACCCTCTGCCTCTTTATAAATAACAACTGTCTTTGGAACACAGCCGTGCCCATTCGCGGATATATTGTCTGACTGCTTTTGTGCTACGCCTCCGAGGTCCGTCCATGCAACAGAGGCCATATGGCCTAGAAGGCTGAAAATGTTTACTCCCTGGCCCTTTACAGAACAGGCTCAAGCTATAGATGTGTTTATGTCATTCCCCAGCCTAAACACGTCCAGCATGCCATCAATTCGTTTTTGGCCACCCAGGAGTCAGTCCTCTTCTGTGGCTCTAGAACCCTGATTTCCCTTCGGGGAAGTGCCACCCACCTTGCCTAGTCTGGGGGCGCTGTCGATCGAGGGGCAGGCGTGTGGCCCCAGCTTGGTATCAGAGCCTCCCCGGGCTGTGGTTGGCCAGTGGAGTGGCGGGCAGTTGATTTGTCCTGTTGGTAGCTCTCCGAAGCTCTGAAGCCCCAGAGCAGCCTTGGTTTTTAGTCCTTTTCCTAAACCCGAGTTGTTTAAGAAGCAGGAGATGAACCATGTTCATCCTTCCATTGCCATATATTCTCTTGCTTGAGTGGGAACTGGTTTCTGTTGCTTCTGAGCACAGACTCTACACGGATTTCAGCAACCTCTCAATGGCCCCTCGTCATCTGTGGGTCGGGTCCAGAGTGAGACCTCCTAAGCAGACCCCCTGTGACTTGGCCCTGGCTCGCTTTGAGAGACTCCCCGCCCCCTCTTCCCTCATAAGTGCCAGCGCTCCCTACCCTGAGGCTGTGTGTGCACTCCAGCTACTCTGTTTAAATGACTAGTTTATAGAGCTGCCTTTCCCCACCTTGCTACAAGCTCCTTGGAGACTGAGGAGCGGTCCTCTTTATCTGTATCCTCAGAGCATGAAAAGGTTGTGCCCTGTTAGAAGGATGAGCCCCATCTTCACCACCGGCTCTGCATTTGGCTCTTACGTTGTAATCTCGGTCCTACACCAGTAGTTCCCCAACCCAACTCAGCGTTCAGTCATCCTTTTTGCTCCCATGCTGATTTTATCCCTTGGCCTCCGTTACTGGCCTCTAGTCTGATCTGTTCAAGCCCTGAATGTGTACCCACTCCTGGGCTGGGGTTCTAGGCTTCTGCCCAGGCCTGTTCCTCTGCTCTCAGTCCTTGGGTCCTGCCTTCGTCATCTCAGTGGGGCTGCGGCTGACAGTTCTGCACCGGGACCCTTGTAGTTCCTGTCTGCCTGACACCACACTCCCATCCCCCTGAAGCCCCCGAGGGAGGCTTGAACCTTCCAGATGCTCCCCTCTCTTTTGGGGTCGCCTTTCTGCCCTTCTTGGATCTCTACTTGGATCCTGGCAACCCCGCTCTGGTTCATCTGTTGCTGACCTCTGGCACTCGCTGGCAGGATGGTAGTTTTGCCCCAGTGGTACAAGCAGCTGGCACAGGCTTGTGTGCTTAGGTACCTCCATGTTTTTGTTTGTTTGTTTATTTATTTGTTTTATCTTTTTAGGGCCGAATTGGCAGCATATGAAAGTTCCCAGGCTAGGGGTCTAATCAGAGTTGTAGCTGCCATCCTGTGGCACAGCCACAGCAACATGGGATCTGAGCCGCATCTGCGAACTACACCACAGCTCATGGCAACGCCGGATCCTTAATCCACTGAGCGAGGCCAGGGATGGAACCATGTCCTCCTGGATGCTAGTCCAGTTCGTTACTGCTGAGCCACGACAGGAACTCCTATGGGTCTTTTTCTGGAAGGAAAATCTTTTTTTTTTTTTTTTGTCTTTTGTCTTTTGCTGTTGTTGTTGTTGTTGTTATTGTTGCTATTTCTTGGGCCACTCCCGTGGCATATGGAGGTTCCCAGGCTAGGGGTTGAATCGGAGCTGTAGCTACCGGCCTACGCCAGAGCCACAGCAACGCGGGATCCGAGCTGCGTCTGCAACCTACACCACAGCTCACTGCAACGCCGGATCGTTAACCCACTGAGCAAGGGCAGGGACCAAACCCGCAACCTCATGGTTCCTAGTCGGATTCGTTAACCACTGCGCCACGACGGGAACTCCTTTTTTTTTTTTTTTTTTTGTCTTTTGTGGAAGGAAAATCTTTCATTCTTTCCCTTTGCAGAGAGGGAAGCAGCGCTCTGGGGAGCACACAGCGGACAAGGTCTAGCAGGAGAGTTAATTAGGCTCAAACCCCAGTGCTTCTGATGCAGCTCCTTTCTCTGGGCGGGATGCGTGGGGCCATCTTGGAATTTGCAACTCTTAGCGTCTTAGATCCACCCCGGAGAGATGAGCATTGTGGGCTCCTTGGGAAGGGAGGCACATCACCTCTCTGTGATCTGCTTCTCTCTTGCTGTCCATTTCATGGTGCGCCAGAGCTCTTTGAGTGCAAGATCCTGTCTGGATGTCAGAATCTTAAACACGAATACTAGCAATTCTCTCTTTCTAATGTTCTTGTGCCAGAAGGGCTCTTGGAACGTGCAAAACATCCTACGTCCCCTCCCGCCGCCTGGGGTCAGGAAGGGTCCTTGGTTCCTCTCCAGCTGCTGGAGTCATCCAAAGGAGCAGCTTGTCCCACATCCAGCCCTGGAAGTCCAAACACAGGAGCCTCCTTTTGCCCAAAGAAGGCATAATTCTCCACACGAAGGCTCTTCTGGGCTGCTGAGCTCACTGCTAAAGGTAACTGGCAGGCGCTGGTCCCCACTGCCGGGAACGCCGCCGGAAGCCAGGAGGTCAAAGACAAATGTGGTGAGAAGTGACTTCGGTGGGGAGGATGGACAGACATGCCCAAGTGCCCGGCACAGGCCAGCATTGTCACACAGGCTGCTTGATTGTTTCTGCTAACCTTCAGCATGTCCGTCAACTTCTGGAATTTTTGGCTCTTTAACCATGTCTCCAAGACGGTCTTACACACTCAGCCTGCGCACAGTCGTCACCCGGCCACAGGCCATGTACTTGACTCGGGGCCTGGTCCTGGTGCCTTGAAGGACCCCAAAGAGCAGCTGGACCTCAGCCTCCTGCCCTGTCTTCCTCCCAGGCCTGGGGTCGGCTCACATGCCTTGCCCTGCGAGGCTGCCATGATGGGGTTAGAAAACAGCCGCTGAGTTAGGTGCTGTTTCCAAGCCAGCTCCTGGTTCCCAGCTCTGAGCTCCTGGCACAATCTAAAGCATGCATTGCCTTTTTGGTCGCTGGCTTTTTTCTTCCATCTTAAGGACTTGACTCTGGAGCTCAAAAGGCTTGGGACACCTAAAATAGAAATGTCTAAAGGAGCAAAGAGCAGCATCTAATGCTTACCAAGCCAAGTGGCTTCCCCTTCCTGTGGGCCCGGAGCTGCTATGACATATAGAGTTGGATTTTGAGAGAGTGGTCCCATTGCTAACACCAGTGCTCAGCAATGAGATTGGCCTGGGTTTCTCCACCTGTGTGTGTGTGTGTGTGTGTGTGTGTGTGTGTGTAGAGAACAAAATTAGTTTCAAAACAAAATAGCCCTGGACTCTGATCAGCTGCTGAGTCTCTCACCCCCCCCTTCCCTCCTTCCAATTTATTACCTTTGAAGTCAGCCCTGGGGGGCAGGTGGGAACTAGACTTTGGATGATGGCTGAGACTCTTGCATTCACTTTAAAGGATTTTATGGATTCCACAGTTACCTCGTGGTTAGCAGTGCTGATGGAGGTGAGCAATAGCCTGGGTAATCTGAAGCCAAGGGATAATCCCCAAATCATTACCATCTATTTTTGAAATGTACCATATGATTATTTTCAGGAGTTGATGTGCCTTTCTAATCAGCCTCTCTCCTTGGACTGATGTTAAAACTGACAGTTCTTTCCACTGAAAAATAAAACCAGCTACTCAGACATTGTCGAATCCACTGTGTATGATGCAGAGACCTGACTTTAAAAAAACGGGAGGGGGGAGTTCTCGTTGTGGCCCAGTGGGTTAAGAACCCAACTAGTATCCACGAGGATGCGGGTTGGATCCCTGGTCTCGCTCAGTGGGTTGAGGATCCGGTATTGTGACAATCTTCAGTGTAAGTCTCAGATGTGACTCGGATCTGGTATTGCTGTGGCTGTTGCGTAGACCAACAGTTTCAATTTGACCCCTAGCCTGGGAACTTCCATATGCTGCAGGTGCGGCCCTAAACAGAAAGAAAGCAGGAGGGAAAAAGACTGAAAGGCGAAGAAGGTGGTGGAGGAGCCTTACCTTTGCTTCAGATTGAATTTTCTCATCATAGCTGGTGAAGGAATGAAAGTGGCGTCAGACCTCAGGACCTGTGCCTGTTGTTCAGTTTCTACTCAGAGGATGAAACTCGTTTTCATGATGTAGCTTTAGAGTCTCTGCTTCCAGCTCGATGCCACTCCGTTTGTGAGGCTGATGGTGATGCTCATGGCTCTTCCCTGTTTGCCCTGGAGCCCTGGCACTCCTTTTAGTCCAGGCTCTCGGTCCTAATCAGTGTTGCTTGCCATCTTTTATTGTCTTAATGTGTCTGAGTGGGTGAAAGTTGTGCATGGTGTGGAATTCAGAATACGCACTGCAGCTGTCACTCTCCCGCCCACTTCTCTCCACTGTCGCCACTGGGGTGCTTCCTGTAGACCGTTCGAGAAACAGCGTCTTCTTGCCGCTCCTTCAGTCAGCTGCTCAGCTGCAGTTCAGACAGCTCTCCTCACAGTCCCTTGAGCTGTGATATGGTTACTTGTTTCCTTGGCATCTGGACAACCGCTTGAAGCAAATCTACTCTCTTGGGTCTTCCATGGCTGAGAAAAGTCACATTCTTCCTAGGCCTCAGGCATCTCCAGGCCTTGCTCCCCACTTCCCAGCCATCCGCTTCTCCATTCTTTCTTTCCTCTACGTTCTCCAGTTCGTGGACCCCTTTCCTGGTCCTTGTCACCTCTGGTCTCAATGTAGCAGCTGCCAATTTTGTCCCCATCTTCCTACTGAAACCCTACTCTTCTGCCGCCTCCCGGAGGGCCCCTCTCCTGTCTCTGCGGAGACGTCTTCCGGCCTCCACGCCTGGTCTGCTCACTTCCCCTCTAGCCCCGTCATCCTTCACGCTCATCTCTGCTATGAAGGCGACTCACAAATCTTTAACTCTGGACGTGACCTTCTCCCTGAACTTCCGATGTTGTTTCCCACTCTCTGCTGGACGGTTCTACCACGCTGTCCCCTGGTCCCCTGAAGTCCACGTTCTCTGCTTCCTCTGATACCATCCCTTCCTTTAGCCTTTAGGACTCCTCAAAAGAGTTCCATCCTGCTCCCCGTCGCCCTTAGCGTTTCCAGCCATCGTCCTCATCCTCAAGACTGGTTAATTCCACCTTCACACTTCCTGCCATAACCACCCTTTTATTTCAGTTCACACAGCTGTCGTTTCAGGTCAAACCTTTCTGGCCCAGCACCCGAAGGGGGTCAGAAAACTGCGGATTCTCCTTCAGCGCCTCTCTTTCTGCCCAATCTGCTCGACATGTCATCTTCAGCATAACATTCCCCAGTATGGTTTTACCATGCCCTTCTCCTAAACAGAGGTTTCGTTTCATTTTTGTTGTTGTCATTGTGTTAGCTCGTATAAGCTGCTATGAAGCAGACAAAATTTTGTAGGGCCATACAGAATCTTTTTTCCTGGTGGTAACGACCAAAATGAAACAATAGTACGTACTCACCTTGAAAACTCTGTGGCTCAAAGAAAAACAACTTTTTAGCCTGACATTGGAGTTCATCTCAAGTGGTCCCCAAATTCCCTGTTCTGACTTATTGGCTCATTTCTTTGGGTTTATTTTAGAGGCGTTATAGGATAATGGTTAGTTAAAGGGCTCTGCTCTCATTCTGCCTCGCTGATATTCCACATCCTCCCAATACACATTACGTCACTCTGGAGAAGTTTTTTTTGTTTTTTTTAAATCCTTCCAAGCTTTAATTTACCCACGTTTTATTAAAAATGGTAGTTATACACCTATATTATAAACTATTCCGTGAATCACTTAATCCATGTGATCCGTGTAAACTGCCTCACACATGATAGTGCCAAAGAAATGTTGTTTTTGTTGTTATTTTCCCAAATACGAGCCCTTTGCTTAAGACAAACTGACCTAACTACTGTGTCTTGAATAATACCTTGTACATGACTTCCTTTTTGGCTTTGTTTAGGATTTTGGTCCATCTGAAAATCTTATCCATTTTTAAAAGTCTGGGAGTTTCCGTTGTGGCTCAGTGAGTTGAGAACCTGATGTAGTCTCCTTGAGGATGCGGGTTTGATTCCTGACCTTGATGGGTGGGTTAAGGATCTGGCATTGCCGTCAGTTGCCACGCAGGTCACAGAAGTGGCTCAGATCCAGTGTTGCCATGGCTGTGGATCCAATTGGGCCCCTCGCCCAGGGACTTCCATATGCTGCAGGCGCGGCCATAAAAAGAAAAAAATAAAAATAAATAAAGTGCAACATTCCACTCCTTCCTCGACACCTTTCTCTGATTCTCATTCCATGGTGGGTGCCGGTCGTTATACTTTTGCCAAAGCCCATAGATATGTATGACACAAAGAGTGAATGAGGTGTCAGCTATTGACATTAGTTAATAACAGTAATGTATCAATATCAACTCATCAATTATAACAGATGCCCAATAGAAAATGTTAGTAGTATGGGAGTTCCCATCATGGCTCAGTGGGTAACGAATCTGACTAGGAACCATGGGGTTGTGGGTTCAATCCCTGACCTTGCTCAGTGGGTCCGGTGTTGCCATGAGCTGTGGTGTAGGTCGAAGATGCGGCTCGGATCCCATGTTGCTGTGGCTGTGGTGTAGGCCGGTGGCTACAGCTCCGATTTCACCCCTAGCCTCGGAACCTCCATATGCCGCAGAAGCGGCCCAAGAAAATGGCAGAAAGACCCCCCCCCCCAAAAAAAGAAAATGTTAATAGTATGGTGGGCAGGAGAGCTATGGAAACTCTCCTGCTTGGCCTTCACTTTTCCTGTAATCATGTCTCTTAATTTAAAACAAGTCTGAACTGTCCACCTGTATGAGCTCTTTCAAGGTAAATCTCTTTATCTTCAGCCTAAAGTCTGTCCAGCTTGAAGACACAAAGGAGAGCTTTCATCATGTCATGTTGTGATTTCTTTTACCTGTGTTACTACTCTAGAGTCAATAGACAGTGTAGCTTAAGGAAAAACCAGTGTGAGATCAGAAGGGTCTGGGTTTACATCCTGGCTTCTTTTTTTACCCAATTATTTAACTTCTTTGAGCCTCAGACAAGTTATTTAACTTCTTTGAGCCTCCATAGTGCCGTCTGTACAATGGGGCCAACGATATGTATCTGTTATGATGAGTTGCAGGGAGAATTAAAATGAGAGATGTACTCAGCTATCGGCTGCCATCTCATTAGTATGTGAGGATCAAAATTTTCTAATTTTCTTTATTTTATTTTGCTTTTTTTTTTTTTTTTTTTTAGGGCTGCACCTGCAACATATGGAAGTTCCCAGGCTAGGGGTTGAATTAGAGCTGTCGCTGCTGGCCTGGCCATAGCCACGGCAATGCAGGATCCGAGCTGCATCTGCAACCTACACCGCAGTTCCTGGCAATGCTGGATCCTTAGCCCACTGAGTGAGGCCAGGGATCAACCTGCTTCCTCACGGATGCTCGTCAGATGCGTTTCTGCTGAGCCACGACGGGAGCTCCAAAACTTTCTTTATTGCCGACTGAACTGACAGAGGAGCATATTCTTTTATCTTATCTTATTTTTTTGCTTTTTTAGGGCGGCACATGTGGCGTATGGAAGTTCCTAGGCTAGGGGTTGAATTGGAGCTACAGCTGCTGGCCTACACCAGAGCCACAGCAATGCGGGATCTGAGCTGCGTCTTCCACCTACACCACAGCTCAGGGCAACTCTGAATCCCCTACCCACTGAGTGAGGCCAGGGATCGAACCGGCATTCTCACAGACACTAGTTGGATTCATTTCTGATGCATCACAACGGAACTCCCGGAACATATTCTTAGTAAGGTTTTATAAAAGCAAACAAGAGGTGATTGCTTTTTGGACCAAAAAGCATGTTCAGAATTGGAGAGATGAGATGAGTTAGAGGTGAAAGTAGACACAAACAGCTTTTCACCCCACCCCAGAAACACTACTATCCAAACATGAAAGAAGGTCTACAAATATTAGCCGAACCTGAATTTCTGTACCGTGATTAATCAGTAATTAGTGTTCAGTGCGACAGAGATTTGTCACTTAGGCCTTCGTCTTGCAGATATAGCATCTGGCACACATGACCCAGTCTGAGGTCACCCTGGGGGAGGATCCGGCCCAGAAGTGGCTCCCATCACTTCTGCTCACATTCCATTGGCCAGAGCTTGTTCACGTGGCCCTGGCCTCATTGCAAGGGGGCCTGAGAGACAGAGCCTCCCTGGTGTTTAGAAAACGGGGAGCCCAGAAAAAGTCTCTGCAGAATCATCTTAATCAAAGTGGATGGATTCAAAACGAATGTTTGCAATGCCATCCAAAGCTGGAAAGGTGAAAATGAAAATTAGTGTTTCTGTTTGAAAATAAAACATTGATTATTTCAAATGGTGGTTGAATGGGAAGACGAAGAAGGGAGCCAGTGATCGCTCAGTAATTGAAAGAGAGAAGGCCGGTTTCTTCTGCAATAAATCATTTGAAGTAGTGCTTCAACATTTTAATGATGATAAAAGCAAACCATCTCGGTCACCCCAACCAAGCCCAATAGAAAATGCTGTTCTCTCAGACTGTGGATAAAAATGTCAAAAATGAAATCTGTCTCCGCCTACAAATAAAAAGTAGAGAAATGCTGTAATTTTGCCAAAGAACCCAAACCTGCCACGCGTTGGCGTCTGGAAATCTCCCATTCACAGGCCTCCACCTCACATTATTCATGCAGATTCACTTTGTCCCTGGGGGGAATTTCATTAACACAACAGGACTGACAGATGACCGGATCAATTTCATCTCCAGCCCACATGGTCCAGAGTGAATACATAAATCAACAAGAACATCTTGAGGAACCAAGTGGGCTGGAATCCTTTGGTTTAGTATCATCTCAATTACTCTTATTATTTGTTTGATTTTGCAAAGGTGGCCTAATTTAATTTGTAATGTTTATGATAATACTGTTTGGGTGTCAGATAACCATCTTGTAGCTCATTAGGTAATTTCCATAACAAATATCCATCACCAGACAGGCTTAATCACAGCCTAGCTCCTGGAGGGACCGAGGTGACCAGAGCCAGCCTCACTGTCCCCCACGCTCTGCTCCCATTGCAGGGTCCAGGCGCAAGGCTGGATGCACCGAGCAGCCCAGATGCAGCACTTGCCGTCCTCCGTGGGCACCATTCTGTCATCGCTGTCCTCTCGCTAATGGCTGAGAGCACAACCAAAGCTCCCCCGCTGCGTCCAGAGAGTCATGGAAGCGCCTTAGGAACCTCTGAGCCTGGTGTCTGGCTTGTTGCAGATTCTTCGTCAATGTTACTATTTACTCTTTCCTCTCTCATTATGTTCTAGGTTGGTAAAGGGGCGCCCGAGAGCGGTGCCAAGCCTTCCAGTGGCCATTAAAGGAAGAAGAAAGGAAAGGAAGCGCCTTTCAGGGGCCAAGGCTCATCTGCACGTCGGTTTCAGTCTTTCCCTTTGTCCTTACCAGCAGCCCAGGAGAGGAAGTGTTACCGTCCTTGTACAGATGAAGATCCAGAGGCTTCAGGAGTTTGGGTTCCTTGAAAGCCCATGCTCACAACAGCAGGTAGGGAGTGGAGCTCAGATTAGAACCCATGGCCACAGAGTTTCAAGAGCATTGCTCTTTCTGCTTCATTTCACTGCACCCTCTGAAAGCAGGAGGGGACGTGGATGGGAGTGAAAAGGCAGCTGCCCCCTCCCTCCTGTCGATTGATCCTGAGATCCCGGAGGGGAGAAAATGCTGATAAGCAGGTTGCGGGGACCTGCTCATCTCTTACATGCTTCCTGGAGCCCTTGGGGGCCTCTGCCCCCCGGCCAGCCCCATCTGCCCCCTTGCCTGGGGAGCACTGGGGTGGAAGTGCAGCTGGTCACAGCCACTGGCCCTGAGGTGGGGCTTGTGTTGCCTGCTGGGTGGGGCTGGAGGCCTGCTGACCGAGTGGAGGGCAGGCTGCTTGTCATGCACCCACCACCCAGTCCCTGGGGGCTGGACCCTCTGGAAGAATGTGGGGTTCTGTCGTGGGCGGGGGGACAGAAGAGGGTCATGAAGGGCCCTGCCGGTGAGGGTTCCCTGTCTGCTTCCCACTCCCCCCCAGGCTCAGGGTCTGCAACTCCTGCTGGTGAAGAGCCTTTTCTAAGGGACCTGGCTTCCATCCATTCTGCCTTCTTGCTTAGGCTGCCTTTCTGCCGGTGTGCTCGCCTCTCTGTTCCTCCTCGGTCTGTGTGGAAGAGTAGAGAGTGTGGCAGTGAGCTGGAGAAATCCAGAAGGAGGGCCCGGGGAGAAAAGAGGGATCTGGGCCTTTCCAGGCCTCTTCGTTTTCTTCTGAAATCTCCCTTGGATTCACTACCCAAGTTCTGTGTGGTTTTAGACGGCCGCTTGGCTTTCACCCGAGCAAACCTGCACAGCCTCCATTCCCGAGCCCTGTCATCGTAAGAGTTCAGCCACGTGAGTGGCTTTTCCTGACACAGCAGGACCTTTCCTTACACAGTGTGATGGAGGTGAGGAGAAGCCACCGATGTAGGAGGCAGGGCACCGGGGCTGGAGCATCATGCACCCAACATCTGCTTCCCTTTTCCTGCCAACGGTCCCTTCCTCTGAAGATGCAGGAGTCGCCTAGGTGATTCCTGAGGTCCCTCCATCCCCAGTATTTCTGGATTTTTGAACTTCCTCAAGACTTGTATCGTAACCCTTGCATTTATTTGGCTTATATCTCATGACGCTCCAGGGCTGTGGCCATGTTTTGGGAATTCAGCTAGCAGCACTTCTGAACTACACACGGGCAAACCGGCATCCTGAAAATTCCCATGGACACTTTAAATTGTGTTTCCTTTGAATTGACATTGTTCCTCAAGTGCCCCCCCCCCGCCATTGATTCAACCTTCTATAATCTGTTCCTCTCTCCTTGTCACCTGGCAAATGGCTGTCTGTCCACCTCCAGGTACTGCTGCCATCATTGATATATCCAAGTCCAGCAAAGCCAGCGACTTTTTACCTGCTGATCCAATCCAATTCGATTCAATAGGCATCAAGCACCTGCAGGTGCAGTTTTCTCTGGATTGGGCTCCAGAGTTTTCACAGAGCTCACGGTCCCTGCCTTGAGGAGCTGACCATCCTCTGGGGATTGGATGGTGGCCTTGGCCATGGCCATGTGTGGGAGGGAGTCAGGCAAATGCACAGATGACTTTGATTCTAGGGTGTCAGGTTCTCTCTTTTCCACCATTCTCGTGAGTCATGCTCCCACTGGCTCTGCTGGCTGTGAGGATGGATTTTTCTGGGGACTGAGAGGGTGTGCGGATGTGACCGCTAGGACCCTCTGTCCAGAGGAGAACAGAGAAAGCTCTTCCCTCTCTTAGGGTTGGAGGCATGACTCGTCTGCCTTTTCCACTTGTCACATTGAGGGGGGCTCTGCCACCATATTTGACCGGAGCAAAACTCTGCACTGTGACCCGCCTGTGTGCTGTTGGGGAAGTGGCACCAAATGGGACGTCCAGAGGCCAGTCCCCATCCAGCCCGTGTACTCGTAACCTTCAAGCCCTGACCCCTCGGGCCGGGGGTCCTCATCTGTCGTGGAGTGGCTGGAAGAGCACATTTCTGAGGTCCCCTCTGATCTGCTGCTATGGTTCCCCAAATCCACACCCAGAGCTCCCTGTCTTCACAGACAAGGGGAGAGCCCTCCGTGAGCACCCAGGAAATCCTTCACCTGGGGGCTTGTCCTGGTCCCAGGGCGGCTCCCTGCCCTCCCTGCATACGTGTGCATGCACTCCCCTTCCCCAAACTGCATCCCCACACCACTGTGCCTCAGGGAACCAAAATTTATGTCCATGTGAAGTAAAGCATCTGCTACCAATTCCCCAGCCCTCTTTACAATCCAATTAGCTTGGGGTTTTTTTTTTGGGGGGGGTGGTGTTCTTTTTGGGACTGGATCTCCATTTGCTCCGTTAGGCTCACTCCCACTGGACTTGCTCGGGCACTGAGTTCCCAAGGTAGTGCCCAGTCATGGACTCTCTGAAAGCATCCTCCATAGACAGGTGACATTGACCAGGACAAGCAAATAGACACGTTCACTCAGACATGGTCGCACACTGAAATATTACAAATAAGTTCTTTTGTAGCTTTTTATTGGGCAGTTATCTTTTTGTGAACTGTCTCAGGTAGTGAAGCATGACTGCAGGTAATGGGACCTGTTAGGACAGTAGAACCTGGGGTGTGTGTTGGGGAATGGGGGGGTTGGAAAGGAGCTGGTTGGTTAGGGGTTCAAATGCTTGGAAGGAGGGGGAGATTTTACCTTAGCCTCCAGGCTTCTAGAAAGGCCTATGAGAAAGCATCAGCTCCCCCATTATCCCTTCTTTGGAGCTGGCCCCTCAGCATCCCCAGATGGGGGCCCCTTGTTTCCAGCCCTGGAGGCTCTGCCCTCCTGTGAGTGGCAATCTCCCTGGAGACTTAATTGGCAATGCTTCACTGAGCACAGAAACCTGGGATATGACAGTTCTTGCTCTTTAAATTGTCAAGGAAAGCAAGGTGCTTTGAACTGCACCGGCTGGGAGGGCAGGGGGACCCCGCTCAGTGTCACCTCTGCCTCCATGAATGTTCAGGGAGCATGAAATAGTGACAGAGAGACAAACAGGTAGATGGAGCAGGGTGACCAACATGAGCCTGACAGGCCATTTGATAGGCCAGGAGGCTGTGTCATCTGGGACCAGCACTTGCCAAGCTGAGGCAGGAGACCCCCTGTGGGCACCGGGGGGGCTGAGCCCTTGCTTAGCCCGCCCATTTCCCACCACTCTGCCCCTTGGGGCATGTGGCTGTGCCACCTGGCGATGCGAGCTTTGATGACTCTGGGCTCTTGCTAGGGTGGGACGCCCGCCACAGGGGTAGCTGGACAGCTGTCCCGCGGCCGGGATGGCAGGGAGTCAGGAGGTGTCCCCACTATAAAGAAATGCCTGGAGGTGCCCTGTGGGGACTTCTCCAGGCTGTCCCTGAGCTTGGGGAAGAGGTGGCCCAGGAGGAGGGAGAGTCCTGGACAAGCCTGGGGAAGGGAAGCAGTGTGATCAGGGGGCAGGTGGAGCCAGCGGAGAGGCCGTGGGAGACTTGGACCTGAGTGAGGAAAGGTGGAAACAGCTGGGGTAAGGGTGAGTCAGTTCTTAAGAAGGTTTTTCTGGAGGTTTTTCAATTTTGATGTACACTGTGGAATGCTGGGACCAGTTCTTGGCTTTGGCATTTGCTATTGGAACATGGTCCCCAACTTAGTTCCTTAGTTCCCAACTCAGATGCTACATCTGAAAAACTTTCCATTCCTCCAGTTAGTTTCATAGCCTGACCCTCGAGAGGAAGTTCCTCGAAGATGGTAACCATGTGTATTTTATTATATATCCAGAGCACCAGAAGCAGGGTGATCTCATTCTGCTTTCTCCTTCCTTGGCCTTACTTCTAAAATATTCAGGTCCCTTCTCTTTCCTATTCTTGTGTCAAGGGGTGGGGGGAAGAAATGAAGCAAGTGAGGAAGGGGGTAAACTGCTGTCCCTGAGTCAGATCATGAGCAAGAAGGACAAAGTCCTTTCTGATACAGGGACGAGGGGCCTTGTATGTTGGTGGAATGAAGCTTCCAAGGAGAACCATGGCTCAAAATTGGGATTCACATTCAGGAAGATAGAGAGAAAAATGTCTTTCTTGCTTTCCCACTGGCCCCGAGCCCCCAGGTAAAGTTGCTGGTGTTTCCTCAAAGTGCCACCTGCTGTGGACCTGTTTCACTCGCTGGCTGGGAGCTCAGACTCCGAGCCTCCCCAGCCCATTCTGAGAAGCGGGGGATTTAACGGTCTGGTTCATGCCTCCAGGACATGTGGTCCTCTAGCTTTCATGTATACCAACCCAGGACATTCCTCAGTGCATCCTGGATAATCAATTGGGCCCTAATTACCTCCATTAGCATTCCATTAGGTCCAAGCCAGAAACTCTGAACCCATGGACCCTCCCCTTTAGCCATCTCTGCACCTGCGGCCCTATTAAGGCAGGAGGATGTGGGTCATTATATGTGTGAACACTAGACTAATTCCTATTAGTCATGCCAAGGAGAGGGGATCCCTCCTCTTCTTCCTTTTCCTCCTCCTTCACTGACCACGTGGATTGACATTTACTCTTCTGTGGGTTAGCTCTGCAGAATCCTGCTGTGATTATCCAGGCTCCCCCCCCCCCAAAAAAAAAACATAGGCAGAGGAAGTTCGAAAGAATCCCCACTTTACAGCCTCATTTTATATCATCACCACCACCATCATCCCATTTCCCACCTGGGCCATCCCTGTGTTCAGCACCGGACACACCGCAGCACAGTGCCGGCGCCCGAGAGAGTCATGGAAAAGCTCCCTGTGCCCGGAAGCCATGTGACTGAGGCTGATACTCTTCTGAATCTGAGTCAGAGCATCCCGCCCTGATGCGCCTGTGAGGGCTTGACACGACCGTCTGGATGCCTCTTCCCTCTCTCTAATGCTGTCATCTAGGCTAGCTGATTAGTTCCTTCCGCTCTGTTGCATCCGACGATCTCTCGCTGCAAAAACATTTCAGAGGACAGATTGCGCTGATGAGCGCATTTCAGAATTTGGTCTGTTTACTTCCCTCTGCTTCCTCTTTTGTGCTGGCGGGTGGTCTTACACCACAGGCGATGCGGATAGCTCCTTCTTTTGGCGGCTCCCTCCCAGAGAGAGCACGAGGAAAACAAGACATTTCTCCCTCGTCGCAAATTCTGCAGAGCCCTCGCAGCTTAGCTCCGATTCCAGGATCCAAGAAAGGATGTTTGCAATGACCTGTGTCAAAGAAATGAGGCATGTCAGACCAGGCTGGGTTCAGAAGGGATTGTACAGCCTGACTCCCAACTTGGGCACCCCTGCAGCCCAGCAGTCCCTTGAAGCTCCGGAAGATCCAGATGCTATAGAAGCTTCGTGAATGTTTCCCACGAGTGAGTGAAGGGCTCAGGAATCCACCCCAAGCCTCACTCAGTCTATAGAGAGCCTGTGTTGTCATGGGTCACTCCAGGTCTTGACAGTTCTGCTAAATCACTTCATCGTATGTGCAGCCATCCTCCAGCATGAGAACCGATGAGCCACAGAATCCTTGTCTTTATAAGAAATGAGCAAGGTCCCTATTTTCTACACACGTGCAAGGAAAAAATATCCAAGTTTCCCGACACTGAAGGAACTAGAGGTTAATTTATTTTGCGATTAGGGTGAAAGGGAGAATACTGCACATTTTTCATGTATATGAAGCTCTGGAACAGACTCAGCTAATCTATGGCAGAAAAAAGTCAGGATTGTTGTTGCCTTGAGGGGCCGAAGTGAGGCAGTTGATGAGGAAGGGGCATTAGTGAATTTTCTGGGGTGAAGGCACAGTTCATGCCTTGATATGGGTTAGGGTTACAGTAGGTGTATGCTTTTGTCAAAACTTGGCAAATCTTACACCTAAGATTTGTGCCTTTCCTTGTGTGTAAATTTTACCTCCAAATAAATCTAACAGATCCTGAAATCTAGTTAATGACATCCATGCTGAAGCATTTAGCATGTATTGAAGTCTGCAGTTTACTCTGAACTGCATCAAAAATAGGATAAATTAGAAGTTATTCTACAGTTGCACTTGCAAAATAAGACTTATGCTATCAGGCCTTGTGGGTTGTTTTTTTTTTTCAGTGTTTCTATTTTCTTTTTTTATCTTTTTAAAGCCTGTCATACAAAATTTCGAGTAAATTTTTGTAGGTGGTATAAGGTAGAGTAGAGGTTCGGTTTCATTTTTCTGCAAATGGTTATCCGGGTTTTCCGTCACCATTTGTTGGAGACTATCCTTTCCCTGTTGAGTTATTCTTCATTCTCTTGATGGGGATGTAAATTGTTCCAGCCACTATGGAAAACAAAAAAATTTTAAAAATGAACTACCATATGATCTAGCAAATTTATGTCTGTGTATATACCCAAAAGAAATAAATACGGGATATTGACTAGCTCTCTGTACTCCCATGTTCACTGCAGCATTATTTACCAGACCCAAGACATGGAAACAACCAAATGTCTGTTAATGGAAGAATGATAATGAAGATACAGTAATGAAGCTACATATGTGTACACAATGGAATAGTATTCAGCCATGAGAAGAAAGGAAATCCTGCCATTTGCAACAACTCGGGTAGAGCGTGTAGGCACAATGCAAAGTGAGGTAAGTCAGACAGACAAAGACAGGTACTGGATGGTATCACTTACATGTGGAATCTAAAGAAGAAAAAAAAAACTGATATAAACATCGAGTAAAAAGGTGGTTCCCAAGGGCTGGGGGCTGGGGGGGATTGGGGAGATGTTGTTTAAGGTACAGGCTTGCTACTAATAGATAAATAAGTTCTGGAAAGCTAATGCATAGCCTAGTGATTGTAGGCAGCAATATTATATTCTGAACTTCAAAGTTGCTAAGAGACTAGATCTTAAAAATATTCCCGCCACCAAGAAGAAATGATAATTACGTGATGTGATGGCGTGTTAACTAGGGTGGTAATTATATTGCAATATAAAAAATACTGAATCAAAACATTGTACACTTTAAACTGACACAGTATATCCATTATATCTCAATAAAAACAGAATAAAGGTATGTAGTAAAATAAAAAATAAGGTGGGTGGGTGGACGAACAGAGGGATGGATAGATGGACAGAAAATGGCAGTCATGTAAAATGTTAATGGAAGGATTTAATTAGCAGGGTATATATGTGTTCACTGTAAAATCCTGGCACCTTTGTATTGTGTGTGACTTTTTATTAACAAATGTTGGGGAGCTCCCATTGTGGCTCAGCAGTAATGAACCTGACTAATATCCATGAGAATGAAGGTTCCATCCCTGGCCTCGCTCAGTGGGTTAATAAGCATCCGGCATTGCCGTGAGCTGTAGTGTATGTAGGTCACAGACGTGGCTCAGATCTGGTGTTGCCGTGGCTGTGGCGTAGACCAGCAGCTGCAGTTCTGATTTGACCCCTAGCCTGGGAACTTCCATGTGCCACAGGTTCGGCCCTAAAAAAAAAAAAAACTTTCCCAAGGCAGGGAAACTTGAGGTAAGAGAGAAGTCCTTTTCTATTTTTTATTTTTGTATCTTGTGGCTGAAATTGTTTTCATTATAATTTTTTTATAATTTTAATTATTATTTTTTGGGCTGTGCCTACAGCATGTGAAAATTCCCAGGCCAGGGGTCAAACCAGCGCCACAGCAGTGACAACACCAGATCCATAACTCACTAGGCCATCAGGGAACTTCTGAAACTGTCTTTAATACATAATTATCCCATCTTTACTGGATTCAAAAGGGTCAGATACCATAATTTTATTTTAAAACATCAAGTACCAACAATAGACTCTGAAGACAAAAACTGCATCTTCATCTTCTTAAGGAATGACGGTATCCCCAGCCAGAATAAACCCCAAGGCCCCATGTGTTCATTCAGCGCAGCCTCGAAGTCAGAGGAATCAGGAAGATGATGATGCAGCCAGCGTCACCATTTGCAGGTGAATGGAGGGTTTGGGACAAAAAAAAAAGGAGTTCCCGTCGTGGCGCAGTGGTTAACGAATCCGACTAGAAACCATGAGGTTGCGGGTTCGGTCCCTGCCCTTGCTCAGTGGGTTAACGATCCCGTGTTGCCGTGAGCTGTGGTGTAGGTTGCAGACGCGGCTTGGATCCCGCGTTGCTGTGGCTCTGGTGTAGGCCGGTGGCTACAGCTCCGATTCCACCCCTAGCCTGGGAACCTCCATATGCCGCGGGAGCGGCCCAAAGAAATAGCAAAAAGACAAAAAAAAAAAAAAAAGAAGGACTCTGAGGTTCTGTGCTGGGGAAGAGGTGGGGCTAATTAGCAGGGTCTGCGTCAATGGATGACAGAGGGGCACCGGGATGGATGCTAGGTGTTTGCCAGCTCCGGCCTTTCTCTGAGGTGAGGAAGTCCCATCCCATAATCCACGTGTGCCCCGCGCGCTGTCTCAAGTCCCATACCTTAGTGGCCAGCAGGCGCGTCAGGTAGATTTCAGACACCATCTTGCTCCCCCGGTCGCCCTCCTTCTGGTCCCCGTGCTCGTGGTTCTTCACCAGGTGCCACATCTTGACTCCGCTCTCCAGGTCGGGGGTGATCATGGGTGTGCGCGAGCGGAGGCTGTCGGGGCTCCCCGTGTACCGGATCATGTTTTCTGCCAATGAAGGGATAAGTCCAGCCCACTTCCAACCCATGACTCACAACACACCTCCAGCCAAGGCCAACTCTGATCCTTCCTGCATTTGCAGGCCTGGCCACCCTGCCTCGGTTCAGTCTGAGTCCCCAAACCAGGCTGCCTTTGCCACCAACTCCGGGAAACTCTCTGGGGCTTCTCCACCCACTCAGATTCCCTTCCCTCCTAAAAGTATCAAGTGCTCACTGAACGTCTGCCTGGTACACATCACTGCTCAGGTTCCCTAGGGCTGCAAAGATACACAAGCGGGAGTGTGCGGTCCAGAGGCTGTGCGTGAGAAGGACTCGAAGGAGAATGCAGGCTTTGTTTTGCATGCACACGCTTTCCCTGGTGAGAGGTCACAGGACAGACTGGAGCAGACAGTAGGACCAAAGCAGAGGCCCAGGGGTGAGGACACACATCATTGGCCGAGCAGAAAACTGACAGCCACTCAAGCTTATGCTTCATGGAGAAGATCCTTCTAGCTATGAACTTGTAAGGTCCTTGAGGACAAAGACCCTGAAAGACTTCTGTACCCACCCTCTTATTCCTCCTGACCTTGAGAGTTAACGCATAGCAGCCAGGACAAACCACCCTGTTATCTATAAGAGGCCAGCAGGTCTGTCATATTTCATACTTTGGAGAGGCCATACGGTCTGTCACAACGACACAATTTTCCTGGGGATGGTAAAAGCGGCCATAGATGAGATGTGAATGAATGGGTGTGACTGGGTTCCAATAAAATTTTACTGACAAAAGCAGCAGTTAGGAGTTCCCGTCATGGCTCAGTGGTTAACGAATCCGACTAGGAACCATGAGGTTGCGGGTTCGGTCCCTGCCCTTGCTCAGTGGGTTAAGGATCCGGCGTTGCCGTGAGCTGTGGTGTAGGTTGCAGACGTGGCTCGGATCCCGCGTTGCTGTGGCTCTGGCGTAGGCCAGTGGCTACAGCTCCGATTCAACCCCTAGCCTGGGAACCTCCATATGCCGCGGGAGCAGCCCAAGAAATAGCAACAACAACAACAAAAGACAAAAGACAAAAAAAAAAAATCCATGATGAAACTGAGAAATTCATCTTTATTCCACCCTCAATAAATTCACTTTCCTAAGAAACTGGAATTATTTGAGAGCAGCGATCGGTGTCAGTGCCTGATCAGTGGAGAATCATTCCGGGCCACTACTCTGCCCATCGGGTTAACCCCTGACCTACCTAATCCTCTTCTCAGGGTGACTCTGGTAGCTGAGCAGGCAGGGAGGGGTCGTGCTCTGTGCTCTTTTTTTCAAGCCGTAGGATAGTTATTTGAGGGTCCGTTGAATTTTGCACCTTAGGTTCAAACTGAGTCTTGACATATACACCAAATAATCTTGTGGACCCTCATAGCTCAGTCTTTGTATGGAATTGTATTTAAAGAGGTAAGGTAGAGAGAGTTCCCATTGTGCCTCATCAGAAATGAATCCGAGTAGTATCCATGAGGATACGGGTTCGATCCCTGGCCTCGATCAGTGGGTTAAGGATCTGGCATTGCCGAGAGCTGTGGTGTAGGTTGTAGATGCAGCTCGGATCCCACATTGCTGTGGCTGTGGTGTGGGCTGACAGCTACAGAGCTCTGATTTGACCCCTAGCCTGGGAACTTCCTTGTGCCTTGGGTGTGGCCCTAAAAAGCAAAAAAAAAAAATTTAAATAAAGAGGTACAGGTAGAAATAGTCAGATGGCAAGAACTTACTGTGTAGCACGGGGCACTATATTCAATAGCTTGTAATAACGTGTGTGTGTGTGTGTGTGTATTCAGATATGTAACTGAATCATTTTGCTGTACCCCTGAAACTAGCACAATATTGTAAATCAACTATATGCCAATTTTTAAAAAAAGAGGAAATTCCTCTTATGGCTCAGCAGTAATGAGCCCAACTAGTACCCATGAGGATTTGGGTTCGATCCCTGACTTCACTCAGTACATTAAGGATCCAGTGTGTAGATCAAAGACGTGGCTTAGATCCCAGGCTGCCATGGCTGTGGTGTGGCTGTGTTGTAGGCTGGCAGCTGCAGCTCCCATTTGACTCCTAGCCAGGGAACTTCCATATGCTGCAGGTACAGCCCTAAAAAGCCGAGAAAGAGAGAGAGAGAGATCAGCCAAATGGCAACGGAAAAGGAATTCCAAACTGTACCTGCAAGTCTTGAAGAACACTAAAGAAAATGCAGTCCCAACCCCCTTGCAGCCCTTGGGAGCTCTTCTTCCTCTTCTACCCGTTCCCTTCTATCCCCTGCTTCTCCAGAACCCGCCCACGATCCACCTCTTTCTCATGAACAATCTGCGGAGCTCCTTTGGACTTTGCTCACTCACTCTGGGTTGTCCCTTCTTTTCCATTTTTTTTTTTTTAATTGCTATATGATCTTAGTCTTTTGGACTAAACCATCCTGCTTTCCCTCTGCATCCAGCCTCTTTGAGTCTAACCACCCATTCTCCTTATCACATCAAAAGGCCTGAGAATCTTTTTTTAACTTCAGTTTTTTAATTAAAGCATAGTTGATTTACAGTGTTCTGTCAATTTCTGCTGTATAGCAACGTGACCCAGTCATACATACATATATATATATATTCTTTTTCTCATGCTGTCTTCCATCATGTTCTATCCCAAGAGATAGGATGTAGTTCCCTGTGCTGTGCAGTGGGACCTCATTGCTTATCCATTCTATGGATAGTTACTAGCCATTGAATAGAATGCATATTTACTGTATTTACTACGTACTAACCCTAAACTTCCCATCCATCCCACTCCCTCTCCCTCCCCTTTGGCAACGACGCGTCTGGTCTCTATGAGACCTGAGAACCTTGATGGAAATTTCTCCTTCAGAGTTTATGTGTGTTCATGGGAGGTGGGAGGGATAAACAGAGGCAAGTCTAGATGACTGGAAGGTTGCGGGTCGAGAGAGGTGGTAAATTGGTATCCTAATATGTTTTGTTCCTATTATATTATAAATGGCCTTCCAGTGCCTTGTCCAGGGTAAACACTCAGTTGCTGCGCCTTCTTCCAGCTTCTTTCCTTGCTTCCCCTTGTTTTAGGGTGACTCTTTCTCCTAGAGTAGAGTAACCATCCCTTTTCTAGAGATCTTTTTGTTCCTTGGCTCTCCTGGGACCTTACCCTCCATCAGAACTCCTGGAGCCAGACCAGCGTGACTACAGGCACTCAGGAATCTCTCCTCCTTTTCCTAAGAAACTTCAGTCGGGAGCACAAACGTGGCTTTAGGAGAAGAGCGTCTCTCTCTGCCAGCTGTGAGCTCATCAGAGTGAGAGTAAAATTTGTTGCAAAAAAGGAAGCATTGATTTGGCTGTCAGGTAGCGAGCAAGATTAAAAAAAGAAAAAAAAAAAAGGCTACTGATTTGAGAGCCCGCCATTCTTTTGATCAGGGCTGAAATTTCCTCCATGGACCTTCCGTTCCCAGACTCAACATTCAGCACCTTCCAGCTGATGAAATAGGAAAGAGGTGGGTGGTAGGTGATGGGCAAAGCCTCTCCTTGTTTGTTCTGAGTCAAACTGTGGGCCTTAGTCTGAACGATGGTGTTCAATCTTTGGGGAAGAAAATGAAAGACCTCAGCAGCCGGGAAAAGACAAGACATTGAATGCAAATCACTAGAGTCCTGTGTTCTTCATATTGTATTTCTTTCTCATTTGCCTCTCGGCACCAGCCTCCCATCACCCATTTGCAACCCAGAGTCGTTTTGCTTTCCTTGCAGCAGAGATAGTTCATAGCTCGTTGCTGCAATGAGATAACTTAGTGCTTGAGAGGCCAAGGTAGTAGGGGTGGCAAAAATCCTCTTCCCACTCCTAAATCTAGGCAACCTGAGTCTGCATGGGACAAGGCGCCAAAGCACCGTGCTTGGTGTCAAAAAGACCATCCACATTGAAAAGACAGACATGCAGCTTGGCAGCGAACACTAAAACAGGCTGCAGTGTACCTGACAAAATACAGAGGCTTCAAGAATGGCAGATCAGGAGTTCCTGTTGTAGCTCAGTGGTAACAAACCCAACTAGCATTCATGAGAACACAGGTTCGATCCCTGGCCTCACTCTGTGAGTCAGGGATCCAGAGTTGCCATGAGCTGTGGTGTCCGTCTCAGACATGGCTCAGATCTGGTGTGGCTGTGGCTTGGGCGTAGGCCGGCAGCTGTAGTTCCGATTTGACCCCTAGCCTATAAACTTCCATATGCTGTGGGTGCGGCCATAAAAAGACAGAAAAAAAAAAAAAGAGAGAGAGAGAGAAAAAAAAATGACAGATGAGGCTAACACATCAAGCGTGTAGGTGCAATCCAGAGGCATCACTCTTTGGGGTTGGACGGATGCAAAAAGCAAAATTGTAGCCAGTGGGGCAGACTTGGAGTTCAGACAAAGGATTTCTTTTCCTCTGGAAATAGAAGAATCTTGAGGGAGAGGTTCACAGGGGTGGAGGGAAGTAGAAAAAGTAAATTGGGAAGGGGAAATGGTAAATGGCAGTAAAATCCAATTTATATGGTAATCCACGCCAGGCTAATGTGGGCACAAGCTTGGGCTGGGACCCCTGATTTACTGGTGTACAGTGCGTGTCCTGACAGCTCTACACCTGCCCTCAGAGGATGTGCCGCTGTCCAGACTGTCCCTCAGCAGAGGGCCTGAGGACGGTGTTAAGTTTTTCGAGCAAAAAGTTTTGACTGCACACGTGGAAGAACTAGAAAGTTATGGTAACCTGGAGAGAGGCGTCGGGGGGCTGCTGGGGTCTAGTTGACTCGTCTTGTTGATGAGTCTTTACCCATCAACAGCTCTCTTTATGCATGAGTGGGGTGTGGCATCTAAGGTCCCTGCCCTGCTCTGCCTTCTCTGTCTGGGTCCGAGAGTCAAGGATGCCTTGGGTGTCGAGCACCTCAGTGCCCCTCTGCCCAGGTTTTGGGGTGTCCTCGTGAAGCCTCTAGGTTAGCAGAGGTCATCAGCACCTCCTGAGTGCTGGCGCTTGGGATCTCGCTTGTGAGCCCGTGGGAGGGGCGGCTGTGAGCAAGTTTTTTTTTCTCCCTGTATATCAGGGCCCTTTTATTTTTAATAACTTGTGTCGCAAACTGTCCCCCAGAGAACCCCAGTTCCCTGTCAAGATCCCTGAGGTCAGGGTCCTGTGTGTCCCTGCGGGGCTGCAGATTTTTTGGCTCCTGGCTACCCCAGTAGCAGGAGGCTCCCCCGCCCGCACTGGTGACCCAGCTGCTCTGGCAGTGCTAGCCTGCCTCCCTGGCTTTCCCAGAGCAGGGTCCTTCCCTCTGCCTCCGGGAGGGGTTGCCCTGGGAGACGGAAGAGGGGGCGAACAGCCACCAGTGGTCCTCACCGAGCTTGGTGGAGCTTGGCTCTTCAATATTTATAAGCATCAGCTCTAATGGAGGGAGAGGAGGAAACATTCGCAGCAATTTTCTTCTGTGTCTTTGGATTTTTTTTTTTTCCTGAAAGTGAGGGGGACTGAGAAGAAAAAGGGAACAGCAAAAATAGTTTCTGCCTCTTAGCTGTGGGCAAGTGAGAAGAAGGGGAGGGCTGAGGCGCCATCAGATGGCCAAGAGGAATGGGGAGGGAAGACCCCAGATGCTCATCCTAGGGCTTTGCTAAAACCCCCGCCTGCCACCACCTCCAGGATGGCAGCCTGCCTGCCATTGCCTCTCGGGCTCCTGCAGAGGGTGGGTGACGGAGCACAACAGGCAAATGCGGGCACCCTTGGGGCACACCCAGGGAACTGGAAGGTCTACTACCTGGCCTGCGCCGACTGTTGACGTTGGGCAAGGTCTCGACTTCTCCCAGGTGCCAGGACCTGATCGTATATGGGTGGGCAGGGATGGCTTCTCTGAGCCCTGGGGCAACCGCTGATTTTCTCTGATGTGGCTCAGTCACCTTCCTCTCTTCTGTTCGCGCTGTATCCACCTGAGGGGCGGCTCAAATCTCAGCTCCTCTGAAAAGCCTTTGCTGTCAGCAGCTCCGTCCGTGGAGTTCCTGTGGTGATTAGACTTTTCCTGCTCATTTACCAATGAGTCATGAACTGTCCTCCAGCATTTCTTTCTGCCATCATCAAAGCATGGTGAAGTCATCTATTCAACTCTCTTTATGGTCTGTTTAGTTGTACTGTAAGCTCTGAAGGGCAAAGACCAGGCCTTCCATGGTTTAGAATTCTGCTCTGTGCCCAGAGCAGTGACGCCGGTTTAGTTTATGCAAAGGCTCAGCAGCGGCTGAGCCTGCCCTGGCATTGCCTCCTCAGAGAATTCCAGGCGGGAGGGGCGGGGCCAGGGGCAAACCTCCCCTCTGCGGAGTGGACCACCGGCGGTAGCGCTGGGAGCAAGATGCCCTTTCGTGGATGTCTCTAATGTCACAGGCTTTGTGAGGCGCATGTCCAGGACCGGCAGCACACGCAGGGCTGGCCTGAATCAGCCCGTCCACATGCACCTCTTGTGCCCCGTCCCCAGTTTGCACGCTTCTCTGCGACAAAACCTGGGAGGGCTGCTTCTCTCCAAATGTTCCCTGGCTTCCACGTATCCGATAATTGGAAAGGTGGCTTTCTCTGTGTCTCCCTCCCACCCCCACGCTGCCCCCATGCAGATTTTGTCTTGGTCCCAGAAGGCAGGGCTCCCCTCTCAATGAAACCATGTGGAAAGAGATTCTTGCCTATACAATAATTACATTTCAAAACTGAAGAAACTCTCAGACAAATCCAGGGTTTCCAGGAGCATGGTGTGAACAGGTAAGCGCCTCAGCAGAGAGGGAGAAGAGCCACTGAAACAGCAGAGGAGGCCCAGGCCTGAGCCCTGAGCAGGTGGCTTTCATGCATTGCCAGCCAAGGCTAGGCTGGTCCCCAGGAACCAGTGGAGCACTTAGAATCTGGAACCCTGATGCAGCGCACTGGGCAGATGGATCGCTTTATGACCCTACAGGCTCTCTCTTCCTTTCATTCCCACTCTCTGGTCTTATTTCTCTCTTTTCCCATGGTCCTGTCATTCTTTCCTTTGAGAAAATACCCACCCCACCCCCACCCTTAGAAGAAACCTCAAAACCCCTGCTTCTGGAGCTTGGACATGTGGCTAGATAGGCTTTATCTTTTTTTTTTTTTTTTTTTTTTTGGTCTTTTTGGGGCTGCACCTGAGCCATATGGAAGTTCCCAGGCTAGGGGTCAAATCAGAGCTACAGCTGCCCCCCATACCTACACCATAACCACATGGGATCTGAGCCATGTCTGAGAGCTCTACCACTGCTCGTGGCAATGCCGGATCCTTAACCCACCGAGTGGGGCCAGGGATCGAACCTGCGCCCTCATGGATGCTAGTCAGATTCGTTTCCGCTGAGCCATGACAGGGAACTTCTAGATAGGCTTCAGATACTCATGCCATTGTTTACTGAGTTCAAGCCTGTGTTCTTAGCAACCGTCAGACTGAATAACTGTATCGCAAAGTATGCACGGGCCGTTTCTGGGGAGATGGACAGAGACGCGCTGCTCCTGGGGAGGAAAGTGAGGGCTGGGGAACATGGGAAGGATGGAAGCTGTTTGGTGTCTCTTGAATTAGGTGTCATGAACATGTCTTGCCTTTTAACGACAATAATCAAAAACCAGTGGCGTCACCCCAAAAGTATGGTACAGATCAGGGCCAAGAGGGAGGTGCAGTCCTGTCTCAGCAGGAAGGCTGGGCGTGGGGCTCTCCTCCTGGGTCATCCCCAGCTCCATCATGGCCCTGAGTCAGCTCATCCCAGTGGGTCCCCCATGTCTATCTTGGCTATATATTCAGAGGTCCTGTGTTCCCTTTGCTGAGAGAGCCTCTGAGTGCAAGCCAGCCACATCCCATCTGTGAAAACATGGAAACCAATGGCAGTAATACGACGACCCCGAAATATCTGAGAAAGTTCCTATAAGAAAACGAAGAGTATCTCCATGACCTTGGAGATATGTAAACATTTCTTCAACAGTTCACAGAAACACTAGCCATAGAAGAGAACTTTTTAATTATTTTTATATCTGCTATGACAGTCGGGGAGCAGCGATCTTCAATGCTACTTTTGCAAAAAGACTATGACTTGCCGAAGGCTCAGGTGATGGTTAACATTTGTTAGCAATACAGTATTTTGATATTTATTTATTTGTTTATTTACTTTTTCTTTTTAGGGCCGCACTCGCAGCATATGGAGTTTCCCAGGCTAGGGCTCGAGTTGGAGCTGGAGTTGCCGACCTACACCACAGTCACAGCAACGCCAGATGCCAGCCACATCTGTGACCTACACCACAGCTCACAGCACTGCCAGATCCTTAACCCACTGAGCAAGACCAGGGATGGAACCCGTGTCCTCATGGATGCTAGTCAGATTCGTTTACCCTGAGCCACATTGGGAACTCCGCAATATGGTATTTTTAATTAAGGTGTGGACGTTGTGTTTTTAGACCTAATGCTACTGTGAACTTAATAGGTGGTATAAAATAAACAACTTTCATATGCCGTAGGAAACCAGAAAATGTGTGTGGCTCACTTTATTGTCATGGTCTAGAGCCAAAGCCACATTATCTCTGACATAGGCCTTTACCTATGTACCTATGATTTAAAATATGATTTTTTTAAAGAGGGTGAAAGATTAACATGTGTTTTACAAAAGAGGATATCTCGATGGCCAATAATCTTATGGAAAGGTCCTCAACACCATTATTCACTGGACAGATGCAAATTCAAACTACAATGAGACCCCATTACACACCCACCAGAATGGCTAACGTGAAAAGGGTGACAAAACCACATCTTTCAACAATGTGGAGCAACCTGAATTCTCAGGCATTTCTGATGGAGGTAAGAATTTGTTCAGTCACTTTGGAAAATGACTTGGCAGTGTCTACTGAAAATCCTGAACACCTACCTGCTCTGTGACCCAGCAATTACCCTATAAATATGTATCTGAAAACAATGAAATGTACGTGCACAGGAAAGCTGTACAAGAACGTTCGCAGCATCAAGGGAATACAATACAGCGATGAAAAAGAAGGCAATGATGCCAGGCCCCAGCGTGGATGACTCTCACAGGCATTTGAGTGAAAGGGGTAAAAAACTAAAACAGACACTTGTTTGATCCCATTTATATTAGATTCATGTAAAACTAATCTATGGTGATGAGAATTAGAATAGTAGTTAGCTCAAGAGTGTGGGGGAATGTTAGTATTTCCTAAGAAGGGGCATGAGGGAACTGTTGGGGGAGATGAATGTGTTCTAGATGCTGATCTGGTTGGTATATAAATATTCCTAGCTGTACTCTTAATATCTGTGTGCTTTACTGTATAAAAAGTATAAAAAGTGTGCCTCAATTTTTTTTCAAGGAGAAAGAAGCTCCGAGGTCATGTAGCCATGCAAACAGTAATCTCCATTCCAGTAGAAAGCAAGAAGAAAGTGCTGGGGTTTTTTGGTGAACCATAAAGCAGTGCCATATCAGTCAGATCTCTGAGTGACCCCAGGACTGTGCCATCAGATCCCCCAAGCTGGAATCCAGGGTGATGGAAAACACCCCTTGGCTGGTTAATTAAGCCCCAGTTCCTGGCTTTGAGAGAGCACTTCCTGGCATGGCAAGGCCATTGCAGCTGCTTCTCTTACCTTGCTCAAGTTCAAGGGCACACATTTCCCTGGGTTGTCGGTGTTCCTAATGAAGCCCCACCTTCCACCCTGAGGCATCCTTGGGGTAAGCTGGACGGGGTCAGCAGGCTTGGTCAGAGATGCGTCTGGACTCGGGCGGGACCCTGGGTGGCATTCTGGGCCATCTTCCTGGCGGTCCAGGCCAGGGCTGTTCCAAGAGTGGTCCGTGACTGGAGCGTGTCCACACACTGATGCGTGCCCAGGATGATATAGAATGGAAATGGAGCATGAGCACTGAGAAAATTGTATAGCAATTAGAAAGAGTACTCTTACGTCTATTGAATTTACCATTATAAAGTGGGGGCTTGTCTGTGGTATATCTTTTTTTTTTTTTTGTCTTTTCATTTTTCTAATTTGTTTTCATTGTATTTTACAAAAACATGGGACTGCAATGAAATTTTTACCAAAAAAAAAAAAAAAAAAACCCTGATCTTTCATCTCAGGTAGCTGGGGGAGCATTTTTGTAAATGCTCGGAGGGTGTGTCCCCAAAGAACATATGGAAGAGCCCGGGCAGGGTCTCTGATAACTCAGAGGCTGTTGCTGCCTGCACTTGGCAATTTTTAGAGACACTGAGCAAAACAGCCTAATTGTAGTTTCCATAGTTACCAGCCACCACCGAGGAGAACATGAGCAGATTTTAAAGAGAAAAGCCAGGCTCAGGGAGAAGTCAGGCACGCAGAGCCCCAGAAAGAATCTGGGCCAGAGAGGGTGGCCATTCCACTCCATAGCTGGGGCCATTACTTATTGTCTTGATCCCAGAGGCAGTGTCCTGGGGACCCAGTGATGGCACATTCCCCTTGTGGCTGCCTGAGTCAGGCAGGTCGACAAGAAGTCATCACAACAGCAGGCTGGAGGAGCCCTCAGGGCTCCTGCTCTCTGGCCCTGTCCCAGTGGCAGCTCCAGGACCGTCACCCTCTCTCTCCACCATGCAAAATGGACCTATGGACCTCCGCCCAAAGCAAAGTTAGCAATAAGGAGAAGAGGGGAAGCAGGGTCCTGTACCAGCCCCACCAGCCTTCGTGCTCCCTCTTGGGGCTGGGACTTAAGTCATCGATTGGGGTCAGTGCTGTAGGCAGCCAGCCGCCACGCATGTGCAATGGTTTGCTCATTCCTTCACTCATGCTTCACTCAACAAACACGTCTGGAGCACTTGCTTAGTGCCGGGCACTGTCCCAGATGCTGGAGTTACAGCACAGCCCGAACAGAGGAAGTTCTTGCCTTCACGGAGCGCCTGTTCTCCTGGGAGAGACAGATAATGAAAGCATAAACTCCAGTGCGAGGTCCTGGTGCAATGCCGTTGGCCTCCGGGTGGTGTCTTGAGCCAGAAGGAGGCTGGGATGATGGTGCATTTACACTCAGTCTTTAGTATTTGCAGGGGTGTGAAGGGCCAAAAAAACAACCACAGAAGGAAGGCTTGGCTTGGCAAAGTGACTCCTAGGGTCTGTAGAGAGTGCCACAGGAGCTGGGGCTCAATAAATGTTTGTCACCTGAATCTGTGGAGCCGCAGAATCAACGCTTTGTAAACCCCTCTTACATCTGCGTGTCCCTGAGTCCCAGAGAGGCCCTGCATTATCCACTGGGTTCCAGGCAGGACTCAGGTTTCCACAAACTCCGGAAATGTCACCCAGGAGCCCTCCTGGGCCTCCAGCCACCAGAGGGCGCTGCTGCTGCTCCTTGGCTTTGAGGCAGGCAGCTTGGAAGCCCAGAAAAGGACTGATGTGGCTTTAGGAACATATTTGGATTATGTGAAATAAGAAGCAGTCCCTCCTCAGCGTTACAGGCTTGTAAATCACTCTGGGGAGAAGAAGGGCCAGGGGGACGGGGAGACGCGGGATGTGAGTTTACGATCTCTCCAGAAGCCCTTGATGGAATTACAGCCTCATAACTCACTGGGGCCCGCTCTTTCCTCCAGCCTGGCCTTAGCTCTTACTCAGGGCCCCCCGGGAAGGTTGATCAGGGTGCCAACAATGAGAGACGTGCTTGGCAGAGGCTTTAAGTGGGCCCCTCGCGGCTCTCTGGGGAGCTTGAGGGGAGGTGGTCCTCATGACTGTTTATGCATTGGGTGCTTGCTGGCAGCAGGGCCTCAGCTCGGAGACTTTGTGGAGCTGTGTGCATGTGAGTTCCAAAGGATGGCGATGGAAGAGGCCAGCTGAGCTGCAGGACCAAACACCAGTGGAAGGAGCTCTGGGGGGCTCCAGGGGAGGCAGCCACCTCCTGCAAGATCCCCGTGGACCCACACACGAGAATACTGGATGTCTCTTTGGATGAGGTGGTGTGGCACAAGGGTGCCCTGCTGCTTCTCCCTGTCCGTGCCGTGTCTCCAGTTGGCCCTTTAACAGAATGGCCACCCCTAGCCTCTTACAGAGGAGCACAGCAGAAAAATGTGCTGAGGGAGCTGGCACTGACCTTCCTCCAGCTAGGAAGATGTACCCACGGGAGGGGGTGGGGGGTGGCTGACACCATGCCTACTGTCCCCCATCTCCAGCTGTGGCCTCTGTCACATTCAGCGTTTTGTTTTTTTTTTTTTTTTTTTTAAAGGCCACGGAAAGTATGTTTCCAATGGCAAGTCAGTGATGCACTATTAAAAATAGCTACCTTTTGAAACCCTAAAGACTCCACCAAAAAACTATTAGAAATAATAAATGAGTTTGGCAGAGTGGCAGGGTACAAAATCGATATACAGAAATCTGTTGCATTTCTATATGCTAATGAAGCTAGCAGAAAGAAAAACTAAGACGACAGTCCCGTTTACACCTGCAAGTAAAAGAATAAACTACCCAGGGATACATTTAACCAAGGAGGTGAAAGACCCGAACACAAAAAACTATAAGACCTTGTTGAAAGAAATTGAAGAAGACACAAATAAATGGAAGAATATTCTATGCTCATGACTGGAAGAATGAACATTGTCAAAATGCCCATATTACTGAAAGCAAGCTATAGATTCAGTGTGATCCCTATCAAAATCTCAAGGACATTTTTTGCAGAAATAGAATTCAAAAAAAATTCTAAAATTTATATGAAACTACAAAAGACCTCAAATAGTCAATGCAATCCTAAGAAAATACGAACAAAACTGGAGGCCTCATTGCCTGGCTTCAAACTATTTTTTAAAGCCATAGTCATCAAAACGGTTTGGTATGGGCAGAAAAGCAGATGAATAGATCAATGGAACAGAATTGAGAGTCCAGAAATAAAACCATGCATATATGGACAATTTATTTATGACAAAGGAACAAAGGAGCAAAGAACTTATACCAGAGAAAGGATTGTTTCTTCAATAAATGGTGCTGGGAAAACGGGACAGCCACATGCAAACAAAATCAAACTAGACCACTCTCTCATAGCATACACAAAAATAAACCTAAAATGGATCAAAGACTTGAATGTAAGACCTGGAACCATAAAACTTCTAGAAAAATAGTATGTTCTCTGACATCAGTCTTGGCAATATCTTTCTCATCAGGCAATGGAAACCAAACCCTGTATGTTATCACTTAAATATGGAATCTAAAAAATAATACAAATGAATGTATGTGCAAAATAAAAACAGACTCACAGGTATAGAGAACAAACTAGTGGAGTTCCCTTCATGGCTCAGTGGTTAATGAACCTGACTAGGATCCATGAGGTTGTGGGTTCGATCCCTGGCCTTGCTCAGTGGGTTAAGGATCTGGTATTGCCATGAGCTGTGGTGTAGGTCACAGATGTGGCTTGGATCTTGCATTGCTGTGGCTGTGATGTAGGCCTCAGCCGTACGTCCTATCTAGCCCCTAGCCTGGGAACTTCCGTGTGCTGCCGGTGCGGCCCTAAAAAGCCAAAACTGAAAAAAAAAGAAAAGAAAGAAAACAAACTAGTGGCTATTAAAGGGGAAAGGGAAGGGGGAGGAGCAAATAAGAATATGAGGTCAAGTGATACAAACTACTATAAAATAGATAAGTGATATGGACATGTTGTATAGCACAGGAAACTACAGCCATTGTCTTCTAATAACTTTTCTTTGACAGGGGCTCACAGGCAGAATATCGAAGGTCCCAGGCTAGGTGTTGAACTGGAGCCATATCTGGGACCCAAGCCACAGCTCACAGCAATGCTGGATGCTTAACCCACTGAGTGAGGCTGGGATCAAACCTGTATCCTCACGGATACTCGTCAGATTCTTAACATGCTGAGCCACAATGGGAACTCCTAAATAACATTTAAGAGCATAGAAGATGTAAATTATATACTATGAATCACTATGCTGTACACCTGAAGCCTAGAAACAATGTACCTCAACTGTACTTCCAAGTAAAAATACCTAATAAACACAAAAAACAAAAGAAATGAACAAACCAAACCAAACCAAACATGCAGCTGCAGAGAACAGAGCAGTGGTTATCAGAGGGGAAGGGGCAGGAGGGAGGGGGATGAATGGAAATGAAACGTTTGATGGTGAGCACATTGTAGGGTATAGGGAAGCAGAATTATAATGTGGTACACATGCAACTTATAGAAGGTTGCAGATCAATGTTGCCTCAATTTAAAAAATAGCTACAGAGTTCCCATCATGGCGCACTGGAAAGGAATCCGACTAGGAACCATGAGATTTCAGGTTCAATCCCTGGTCTCGCTCACTGGGTTAAGGATCCAGTGTTGCCATGAGCTGCGTTATAGGTCACAGATGCAGCCTGGATCTGGCATTGCTGTGGCTGTGGTGTAGGCCGGCAGCTGCAGCTCCAGTTAGACCCTTAGCCTGGGAACCTCCATGCACTGTGGGTATGGCCCTAAAAAGATGAAAAGACCCAAAAAAAAAAAAAAAAAAACCAAAACAAACCAAAAAAAAAGGCTATGGAGTTCCCATCGTGGCTCAGCAGTTAATGAACCCAACTAGCATCCATGAGGACACAGGTTCAATTCCTGGCCTTGCTCAGTGGGTTAAGGATCCAGTGTTGCCATGGGCTGTGGTGTAGGTTGCAGATGCGGCTAAGATCTAATGTGGCTGTGGCTGTGGTGTAGGACGGCAGCGGCAGCTCCAATTTGACCCCTAGCCTGGGAACCTCCATATGCCATGGGTGCGGCCCTAAAAAGACAAAAAAAAAAAAAAAAAAAAAAAAAAAAAAGCTACCTTTCTTGAGCTATGCTTACTGTGTAGCAGATAGTAAGCACATCGCATACGTAGTCATATTTTCTCACAAATTCTCTTGATTTTCTCATAAATGATTTCCATTTCACAGGTGAGGCAGGGAACATCAGTTTGTCTAAGCCACACACAGACAGCTAAGGAGGGTGTGGAAGGTTAGAGCCCAGATCCCTCTGTCCCTCTGGTGCATCCCACAGGGAGCCTGCCAGCCTCTCATCCCTGTGAATGTCATTCCCTAAATCATTTGGCTAGGTTCTCATTCAGTTGCTACTCTTTTTAGTTCACCATTGCGATCCAGCGCCTGTCCTTTCTCTTCTTCTCCGCAATGTCCTTGGCATTTCCAATGCTATGGTGACAATCAAGCCACCATCAAGAGGGAGACAGAGAGAGAGAGAAAGGCACTTTGTTCAGTGTTTGTTGTAATACAGCTCAATCAAAAGCATAAACTTTTTTTTTTTTTGGTCTTTTTAGGGCTGCCCCCTCGGCATATGGAGGTGCCCAGGCTAGGGGTCAAATTGGAAGCGGTAGCCACCGGCCTACGCCACAGCCACAGCAACGCGGGATCCGAGCTGCATCTGTGACCCACACCACAGCTCACACCAACACTGGATCCTTAACCCACTGAGCAAGGCCAGGGATTGAACCCTCATCCTCATGGATACTAAGTAGTTGGGTTCGTTAACCACTGAGCCACAATGGGAACTCCCAAAAACATAAACTTTAGAATCGGAGACACCTAGGCTCACTTTCTAGTTCCATCATCTCTATCACTTGTCATTGGTGGGACTGGAGTTGTTATTGCTTTGAGCCTCAATGTCCTTATCCATAAAATGGGTGTCGTGGGGACAACGACTGCGTGAGGCTGGATCCCACGAATTGAATGAGGTCGTGTATGTGAGTGATGTAAAGACGTCAACGCCATTTATGAAATCACCTCTTTGAGGAGGTTCTTTGGGAGCTGATGACCCTCTGTCACAGAGCATCACATCGAGGCTACGGTCCTACGCTACCCTCGTGCCCTATACTTGTATTCTGTCTTCATCTCCTCCCTGGGTTTATCAGTGCCCTATATTATGAAGGCATCTTTTTTTTTTTTTTAAATTGATGGGATAAAAACCCACTAAGATCATTTAGAAAAATCTTGTCTTCGGGATTAGTTTGGTCTCATTACACGGTCTCCTTTGGGTACCTGATCTTGTGGTCCAGTGCTTTAGAGAAAACAGTGGGCATTCCTCTCATTACTGGGTACCCAGCACTGAGTTCAGAATAACAGAAATATTAACACCCAGTCTATTACTGAGTTGAGACAGGACATAAAGCAGGTGAAATTATTAGGGAATAAAATTATCATGTGCATATCAGCATTGATTCTGTTAAAGTGCCGAGGGCTGTATTACAGGCGATTAGAGGCTGTGGCCATTCGGGAGAAGGTGCTAATTGTGCAGCGAAGGAGAGAAAGGAGGAGGTGCCCTGAAGCCCTGAAGGTGGAATAGCAACAAGTCCCTCTGAGAAGTCACCTGTGAATGTGATGAGTCACAGAGCCAGGGGGCGAATCCAACCCTCACCAGCGTCCAGCTGTCGGTGTCGCTTTGATGTCCTTGTCTCACTATGTCCAGGGTGGAACAAAAACTTGGTTTGATGATGAATAATGGAGCGGAGGATGGTGAAGGCAGAAATGTGAAGGTGAAGAGGTAGAAGAGAACAGACGGCTCTTGCCAAGACAAGACTTTGTGAAATGACTTTAATCTCGCTCGAATAGCAGTAGTAAGCGTTTTAAAGGATTATGTATTGTGCTGTGTCCTTTGTGCCCCATCTCCTACCCACCTGACCCCCCCTTTCAACCCCAGCTGTTGCTGTAGCAACCGGGTGGCCTGCATGTAGCCTGGCAGCATCTGCTTTAGGGACAGACCCTATATTCCCTTTGCCTCTGCCCCACGTACCGCTGAGGTCGCTGGGGGGGGGGAGCCACCTAGCCATTCCCATGTGCTCGCAACCTAGACGTCTGAAGGATTCGGTAGCTACTGGGCAGCCTTTGAACACTGAGGGATGGATGGGAGCCAGTGGACACATTCTGAGATGCAGGTTTCTAGAGGGTGGAAGCGGGGTTGACTCCTGCTGCCCACAGTGGAGACCAGCTTGATAGCACACCCCTGAGTTGGCTTGTCTTTCCTCCCTGAACCCCACTCCTGTTCCTCAGGGCTGTCTCCCCAAATAAACCCCCTCCTTGCTCACAAGGTGAGCTGCTTTGGGGGGAGACTCGGGCACTTGCCATTATCAGTTATCCATTTCTATACTTTCTCGGGAAGCTATGATCTATACTTGCGTTTCAGAGATTCTCGCATTGACTTGTCTTCATTCACTTAACAGACATTTTTCGAGCAACTCCTCTATGCTGGCTACTGGCCCATGATCTAGGCCCAGAGAGATAACATATGAGGTTTTTCCTTCAGGAGCCTGACATGCAATACTAAAGCCACCATCCCCTAAAAGCCTACAAGGGGTCAGTACCCGCTCTCAGTCCTGGGAAAGCCTTTTGCCACTAGATCCCCTCAACAACCCCCGGGAGGAAGGCCTCATTCGATTTGGAGACTGTGAGGAATTTGCCCCGAGGTGACAGGGCTGGACCGTGATGGGTAAGGCCTTCACCACTGCTTCTACCTGGAGAATGTGCTCAGGTCACAGAAAGGGGACCAAAGTCACAGCTGTCTGGACTGCTGAGGGGGTCTCACAGTTCACATCTGGGGCGCATCCTGCCCGTGCTGCCCACGGGAATTCACGCAGCTCGAGGGAAACCACAGAGGAAGATGGAGTGAGAAGGGCAGGCGGGATGGGGAGCAGTGCAGGCGGGCACGTGAGGCGGGCACCTTGATCTGGCCCTTTTAGTTGATGTGCTTCTAGTGAATGGGGCTGAGAGCACATCCCTGATACCTGCCGGCTTCCCCTCCCTGACAGCTTCTCGTCTTCTTGTCCCGTCTGCCACTGGAGTTGGCTGGGCTTAATCAGAGACAGTCGGGGAACTTAGCTGGTGGAGACGCAGCAGCCCGGGTCTGCGCCCCAATGTGCCACAGGGGTAAGAAGCGCCCCCCTCCCCCACCACCCGCTCTTGGGACACGAGCTCCTCCGCTGCTTGTATTTCAGAGGGATTGTCAGGCCTTTATTAGGATCAGAGAGCAGTAGGTGCTGCTGAGAGCAGCCAGCCCATGTGTGTGGACTGGCCTTTCTAGGCATCAAGAGGAGCTGTCATTTACAGCCTCCTCCGGGTGGCTGAGGACCTGGAGAGGCAGCGCCCCCAGGTCTGTGCCCTGGTAAGGATGGGTTCTCTGCCTTCCTGTTAAATTGATCACTGATCAAAATCTGTATAGGAAGCTATGGGCTTTTTAAAAAAATCTTTTTTTTTTTTTTGGTCTTTTTAGGGCTGCACCCTTGGCATAGGGGGTTTGCAGACTAGGGGTCGAATTGGAGCTGTAGCCGCCAGCCTACCCCACAGCCACAGCAACGCCGGCCTACACCACCGCTCACAGCAATGCCAGATCCTTAACCCACTGAGCAAGGCCGGGAATCGAACCTACATCCTCATGGATACTAGTTGGGTTCGTTAGCCACTGAGCCATGACAGGAACTCCTGTAGGCTCTGTTTTAAATCTCCTTGGTTGTGTTCATCTCTAGATGGTCCATTTAGCCTCTCCTGAGGGTGCTGTGGGATGTGAATACTCTGACTGCCACGTGGGGCTACACACGCTTCACCAGGGCAGGCAGCCTGTGCCAATACCTGGCAGAGAGCCTCCCGCACAGAACTGGCAAAAGACGCTGGCTTCCCCTAAGGTGCTGCTCCTACTTTCTCTCCTGACCCTTCCCCTCCCCTCCCCCTCCTTCTTTCCACTTCTCTGTGGATTTGCTGCTTCTTTGTCTGAGTCTTCCCCTTCCTCCCTCATCTGTCCAAAATCCCACTCAGGAAAACTAGGTACATTGAGTGTAAATAGGCAATAATGTCTTTTTTTTTTTAAAATGAAAGATTTAGATTAAAAGAATAATTCTCTGTAAGTGAAAGATGAGCGTCCACTCATCCACCTATCAACTAAGAGGCTATTGATCGGTCAGCTTAAAATTAACTTCTTCTACCTTGTCACAGTCAGGATAGTCTAGGTTATGCTGCAGTAACAAACAGCCCTCACACCTCAGGGACTTCAAACAACAAAGAATTATTTTCTACTCATGCTGTATGACTATTAGGGTCACCTGGTGGCTCTGCTCTGTGTCATCGTGGTCCAGGCTGAGGGAGCATTGCAGGGGACCTGCATGACTAGTGTGCAGATTTCATCGGCCTAGAGCAAGGCTTGGCCAGTCTGCCTTTATTAGGTGAGGAACTGTCATGCTCATTCAGGGAGGGAAAGTGGGTGGTGTTGACAGTGACACTCCATTTGAGGACCCAGCCCCATACACCTGCCTTCAGCTTTAGCAGACACTCCCAGCAGCCCCGCAGGCTCGGGGTCAGCATTCAAGGTGGGAGTTTGGTTTGGAGAAGGTGACAAGGTGGTGGTGATCTGCCCTCCTCGGCCAGGAGCAGCTCTACCAATCAGGGAGGGGCTCTGACCACAACGCCTGCTCTCCTCACCTGCCGGCATCACCCCCAGCCACGACTCAAGGAATTCCGTTCCTGAAGAAGAAACTTTCATGGCAGGGGCTGTGCGGCCAAATGTGAAAAATAATGGAGATCAGGAGTTCCCGTTGTGGCTCAGTGGTAACAAACCTGACTAGTGCCCATGAGGACATGGGTTCGATCCCTGGCCTCACTCAGTGGGTTGAGGATCCGGCGTTCCCATGAGCTGTGGTGTAGGTCGCAGATGTGACTTGGATCTTGCATTGCTGAGGCTAGGCTATAGGCCGGCAGCTGTAGCTCTGATTCGACCCCTAGCTGGGAACTTCCATATGCTGTGGGTGCGGCCCTAAAAAGATAAAATAATAATAACAATAATGATAATAGAGATTAGGTTAGTCACAGTTGGGGAGATAATCCAGGGACCAGCTTCGTCGCTTCCCCCAGTCCTACGGCCCTCGTCCTTTCCTCCATCCATTCGTCATTTACTGGGATTTACTCTGTACTGGACACTGTTAAACTTGGGTTCAACTGAGGTAGGGTCTCTACTTTCAGTAATTTCACAGTCTAACGATCAAAAATACACATATTTCATAGGTTTACGCTTTTGCAATGATAAATAAGGCATCTGCTATGGACTGACTTCTGTCCTTCCAAAATTCCTATGTGGAAGTTCTCACCCTCCATGTGACTGAATTCGGAGACAGGACCTTTAAGGAGGTAATTAAGGTTAAGTGAGCTCCTAAGACAGGGGCTCTCGTCTGATAGGACTGGTGTCCTTACGAGAAGAGACAGCAAAGACCTCTTTCCAGGCACACATACAGAGGAAAGACCACGTGGGGACCCAGAAGACAGCTGTTTGAAAGCCAGGAAGAAAAGTCTCACCAGAAGCCAACCCTGGCCCCTTGACCTTGGACTTTCAGCCTTCAGAAAGGTGAGAAGATAAATGTTTGAGCCACCCAGTCTGATCTTCTGTTGTGGCAGCCCGAGCTGACGAATGCAGCATCCACTCTAAGTTTGTTATTGAGGCCCAAGCCCAACCCACTCTTTTGCCTGTGCAGTAGCACTCCTATGACTATTAATAGTACCGCATGCAGGTAGGGCCCTTCCTAATGCCCTGGGTCCTTTGCGCTTTAGTTACAGGAATCCACCCTCTCCACAGTCTCCTGGGTTTCCCAGAGCAGTTAGACCTGTCCGTGGTTTGCGGATAAGGAAACAAAATCACAGAGATGTGTTCTTCTCAAGGTCACAGTGGCTGGTTATGGTAACGTACGAGACCCTATAGATAAATCTAAAGACAGGGCAGGAACTGGGTCATGGGTGGAACCCGAATCTGAACTTTCCACGGAAGCCCACCTCGCATCTCCCTATTGTTCATGAAGTATAGTTTCTGTGTGTCTTAACTACCCCCAAAAAACCAAAACCAGTCCACGAAACATCTGGTTGATGTGAGTTCTTTGGGTTTGTGCTCGATCTTGAGGTTACTCATGCCCAGGAGCCTCAGGTTTGGTGGTTGGGATACGGCAGAGAGATAGAGGAGTTTCAGATTCCTGAAGGTTCATCTGTCTGCTTGCTTCCTTTTCGATTCTCTTTTCTCATGATTTTCAATTTGAATAATAATAACATTGGGGGAGTTCCCGTTGTGGCTTAGCGGTAATGAACCTGATGAGTGTCCATGGGGTTGCGGGGTCAAGCTCTGGCCTTTCTCAGTGGCTTAAGGATCTGGTGTTGCTGTGAGCTGTGGTGTAGGTGGCAGATGCGGCTCAGATCTGGTATTGTGGTGGCTGTGGCGTAGGCTGGAAGCTACAGCTCTGATTCGACTCCTAGCCTGGGAACTTCCATATGCTGCAAGTGTGGCGCTAAAAAGCAAAAAGAAAGAAAGGGAAGGAAGGAAGGAAGGAAGAAAAGAAAGAAAGAAAGGAAGAAAAGAAAAGAAAGAAAATTGGAATTTCATGGTGACATCCAGCCCAACCCCTTCCATCCGCTGACCTGAGATTTAGGGCAGCAGAGGACACAGACTTCCTGGACCCAGGCTGGTACTTATGCTGCACCACCTGCATCTCCTTCCCTTTCCCCTCACCCACCTCTGAGCCACGGCATGGACCATAGAAGGATGTGAGCGCAGGTGGACGGGTTGTTTTCTTCCCTTCCCCCACCTCCACCGCCACCCTCTTCATTTTCTTCTCCATATACCCCATTTCTATCCCAGAGGTCCAACGGGGTTCAAGGTCTCCTCCTTCTATCAAAATGGGGGGAAGGGGACCGGTAAGATCATTTGCGCTTGGGAGTAGCTTGCCGAGAAGACTCGAAGCAGGGGAGGTAATCCTCGCCTTCCCTCCGGAGCGTGTGCCTGGAGGGCTGTGTTGAGAGAGATTCGGAGGCCGATCCGCTCTGCACTAAAGTGGTGTCTGCGGACGGCATTGACTGGGAGTGTTTGCTTTCCCCCGCTTTGCAGGGTTATCGCCTCCTGCGACCCCTGCTTTGTAGCTGAGGACAGAGCCTTTCGTAAAAGGCTGTCTCTGGTGGTGGAGTTCAGACAGCATGTAGCTGGAGGAAAAAAGTGCTTTATTTCTACACCACAGAGGCTGCCGCCGCCACCACCACCTGCTTCTGGCCCAGCCTCCCCCTCCCTGATCCCAGCCAGACACGTAAAGACTCAAATCCCAAACCTCATTTTTATTATTTTTTAATAAACTTTATTCTATATTACAAATAGGTTTTTTTTTTGTTCTGAACTGCAAAATAGGAATGCCTTATATTTACATACACAGGTATACAATTAATTATAACAAAGGTACAGAAGCTTGCCTTTACCAAGTTACAACTGGGCTCCAATTTAAACAGCATAGGTTTCCTTTTTAAAAACTTTTTTTAATCTTTTTTTTTTAAACTCTTACTCAGATACTCTTCTTTAAAAATCAAAACCAGACGACCCTCTTCCTCTCCTAGATTTCATCCACTATCTTTGAGGCTCCTTATAACACTGTTGTCTAAAGATATGGTTTGCTTTGTTTCTATCAAAGGGTCATGTTCAAGGTGGGAATGTTATGGAAACAGGAAGTGGGCGGGGGCTGGGAGTGGGTGACAGGCGCAAGAATGACCGCTCTGCCGCCTTCAGTGGCCTCTCTCTAAGACTCAGAGGCCCCTGCCTGTTCCTTAAGCCACCTATTGATCCTTTCCTGTCCCTCCTCTCCTCTCTAAGTGTTTGAGACTTAACTCTGGGTCATCTGACCCGGCCAGACTCCTCTCCCCCCACCCCTGGGCTCACTGAGCCATTATCTGTTGTGGTACCCTGGAGTTGCTGGTTGCTATGGTAACTTGGCAGGACCTTGCTGAAAGAGATAGGCTGGTCTCTACAAGCTAAAGTGGGGAGGAGGGCGGAGGCCTCCAATCCTTCCTTCCCATCTCAGGGCCTGGGGTTCTCGTTCTTGGTCAGCGCAGCCAAAACACGACTAAACCAGGGCCTCCGGCCTCAAGGACGCCAGGCCCAGGCAGGGTGTGATGAAGGAGGGCCTAAAACACAACGTCATGGTTTCCAAATGGAAACACGATTCTTTGAGGTATACTAGCTTTTCTGTTGAAAGAACGGAAGGTTTAACGAGCCAACAAGCTGGCGGGAACATCAGGGCAAGAAGAGGGAAGGAGGAGACACGAGGACGCGGACACCGTCTTGGTCAGGCTCCTGTACTGCAGTCAACAGTCCTGTGTGGTCAAGTGGCCGGGGCGTGGGGGGGGGGGCTCAGTTTCTTAAGTGTCCTTTGCCTTGCTCTTCAACTGTGTCTTCTGTTCTGAATTTTACTCTTGTCAGGGAGCTTGAGTTGTAAGATCAAAGATAACCAACAAAAGTTCTCATTCCAGAGAAAGAAACTGGTGCAAGATGGGTTGCATGGACCTATGTGCCACGAGTGGCTGCCTTCTCAAGAGAGGGGCCCTCGGTGAAAAATCCCTAACGGGGTCTCCCCGCTGCCTCTAGGGGGAGGCTGTAGGATTCAGCGACCCCAGGGGCGGCCTGGGGAGACTGTGAAAGGGGGTAGAGTGGAGGGCAGGTGGGCTGGTCTGACCAAGGTCCACGGCCCTCCCCCACCTCCAGCCTACCTACAGAAGTCTTTTCATTCATAGGGATTTTGCTTGGTTTGGTTTGGTTTTGATTTAGAGTAGCCACTGGTCTATGCGAGGAATTTAAATGGGACTCTAATGAGCGTGTGTTACTTGCACAGCCAAACATCCTCTACATTTGTAAAGGTGGCTCCTCACCTTAATAAAAAATAATTTTATTGGGGAGCAAAGATTTGCAGTTGAATAGGAAGGTCGCTCCTGAATGTCTGAAATTTTTCTGCAGAGATTCTTTTCCGAATGGGAGGATGGGTCAGCGTTTCAGCACCAGGAGAAGGGGCTCCACAGCCTCGGCCTCCCCCAGGAGCAGCCTCTTCAGTCACCTCGGCCTCCCACTCTGTGAGATGACTGCTTGCTACGCAGTGGGGGTGGGGGTGGGGGTGTGAGGGGGGGGCGAAGGATGCGGGGGGGAGCTGGGGTAGCGCCCTGGGCTCCAGCCAGCAAAGGTGCAAAGGAAGCGCCCGGAATACTAGCAGCCACAGAGGGTGCTGCCCCAGCAGGGGAAGGTCACACCGAGGGTTGTCCTGACCCCTTTTTTAACAATTGGAGGACCCCCCCCCCCATCCCTCGGCCTCCAGTTTCTCCTCATCCCCTTGAAAGTCGCAGGTAAAGGGTTTCCCGCCCACCGTCCCCGCGTATTTGGACTTTACATGCCCCCCTCCACCCGGGGCTCCCTCCTCCGAACTCTTCAAATGCAAAAACAAAAAATAGCCAACTACAAACTCCAAATAAACAGCCCACCTACAGTTTAAAGACTAAGGGCAGGGCTGAGGGGACAGGGGCCCTTAGTGGTCTGTCCTAAGAGCTGATGGGGGCGGGGAGCTGACGGAAGCGTCTTGAGGACAGGAACGAGAGGGCAGGATGCCAAGTCAAATAGAGGGAAGAGGAAAGGCCAGGAAGGAGCTGGGATCTGCCTGGGGCGGGGTCCGCTGGGGTCACAGCGGGGGACGCGGGTACCTGGAGGTTTTCATCCGCGGAAACGCCTCTCAGAGACCCGCGCTGGGATTCTCGAGGGGGCGGCCCCTTCCCGGAAGGGCCGCGGTCCAGGGCCAAGAAACGAGTGTCCACAGGCCTTCTGCCGGGGGAGGGCCCCCACGGCCGCTTGCCTTCCAGGGACCTCCTCGGCTCTCTGAGGCAGGAACGTTTGTTCTTGATGAACAGTGATTAACCTTAACCTTCACTAGGTTAAGTATTTGACTTGGCATCCTGGGAAGCCAAAGGCAGCGCCCCTTGGTCCTAAGAGAGGAGACAGATGGAGAGCGGGCTTTCTTTCCCTTTAAGGTCGGAGCCAGGGGTTGTTCAGGATTCTGGAAACATCATCAAGACTTGCCTGGTAGACTGGAGGTCATTTGGGAAACGACTGCTTGTGGCTTCTCTGATGCGGGGGACCCTCCCCCCCCAGGCCCTGGAGGGACCAGGGACCCCTGAGCACTCAGCAAGACAGCTTTGGCGAGCGGGAGGGGGCGAGGGGTGGTCCAGGGCGGGACTGAGCAGCTCCTGAATTCTAGCGGATACATGGCCTTGGGGCAGAGGCTACACGTGCAGGAGGTGGGCAAGAGGGACCAGGGGTGCTTGTCCCCACTCCGCTCTGCTGGGGGAGGGGCACACTCAGGAGCCAGACATGCAAAGAGGACAAGAGCCTGAGGGCCTGGGCGTGGGAAAGGGGGTTCAGTGCTGGGATAGACGGCACATGGACATTCACCCCGGACTGGGAGGGGGCAGCAGGGACCTCACCCTTGGGCACAGTCCTGGACAGCCTGTCTCAAACGCTGGGATTTGCTTGGATTGACTTCTCTCTCAAGCATCTCTGGCCTCCTTCCCCAGCCTGCAGGCTCACGAGAAGGAAGCTCCAGGGCTGGCTCTGGGTGTGAGCCTCTGGGATACCGAGGTCATCCTGGGTCCCCAATTTCAAAACCACATTAAAACAAGAAGGCAAGAAAAAAATACTGTCCTGAGGAAGTAACCGACACGTAGCCATCGTCACTTCATGGAGCTATGTGCAGCTACCGAGAAATGTCAGCGTCTCCATGGAAGGACCAGGAATGGCAAAGCCCATTCCTGGGGAGATGTGTGCTCCTCAGGAGAGATGACCCGTCTGCAGCTCACTTCCCCAGCATCTCTCTACCCAGTCCCTTAAATCCGGGACGTTGCAAAGTTCTCCCTGCCTCTGGCCACCTCTGGCGTCGTCCCATCATCTCCTTCCAACTTTCAAGCTCCCTGCCCAGCCCAGGGCAGTTATTTGGACGATGTGATCTCCTGGTACCATTTTGGACCCACATGGCCTTGAGGGGCGAAGAGTGGAAGAGAGGGGGTGAAAGGGAGGTTGAGAAGAGAGGGCCTTTTCGCCCCTGCTCTCTGCCTAGGACTCAAGGAGTCAGATAAAGGTCCCACCTTCAACAGAACCATGACCCTGCACATGAACCGTGACCCTGCACATGAACCGTGACAGGGAGGGGTTTGCAGAGACCGCCCTCCCGCAGGACACAGCCTGCCCAGGGCCCTTCTCTGGCACATGCTGGCCAGCCTGGGTCTCTGGCCTGCCAGGAGGAGGCTGGGGACTCCAAGGAGAGGTTTGGAAAGAAGAGCTGGGGGAAAGAGCGGCTTTTTGACAATGCTGCTTTGTCTTTACTCTGAAACATTATCACACAGGCACCAAGAATCCAAAGCAAAGAAACAGAAAACAAACAGTTAAAGGAGAGACGGCTCTTATGGGGCAAATTGGGTTGGGGCTCTGGTGTGACCCTATCCCGTTTCTCCATTTCCCAGGGGCCACAGCAAAGTCCAGCCCCAACAATTAATATAAAGCCAGCCCCCCACGAGAAATGAGGAGGGCATGGAAACATCTCCAGCCTCCTCCCCTCTTTCTTCCTGACATTTCTGAGGTGTTTGACGTTTCTCTTACAACAAAAACATGGGGGGGGGGGGTAGTTTTGTACCGACAAAGAAAACAATAACAATAATAATAATACGGTAAAAAAAAAAGAAAAGTTTCAGCAGAACCGTGATGTCTTTTTCTTTTTTCTGCTCGTTCATTTTTTTCCCTCTAACTGTGCAAAACTTAAAAAATAAATCAAGACGCACTTACACACACAGCTTCCATTCAGCACATCTGTGTTAAATATGTTTGTGTCTTTCTCCTCCCCAACCCCTCACATGTGCAAAAATATTTTCACGGCCAAGGTGCCTCCACAGCCCGCCTCCCGGCCACGTGCTTCCTTCCCGGCCGGCAGGGCTTGTGGCTTCTGGGGAGAAAAGCAAACGATCCAGGGTAGAAGGTCCGTGCTTCTCCACCTGGCGCTTCGTCTGCCCAAACCTTTGGTTATGTTTTCCCCCCTGACACGCATCTTTCTCATGCTTCTCTTCCAGTTGTTGGGGTTTCTCCTCGAGGCCACCTCACGCCCTGCCCTGTGTCACCAACCGCCCAGCGCAGGCTTCCCTTGGCCAGTGACCACCCTGATTTCCTATGGACGGTGACCTCACCCCCGGCGCTCAGCACAGGAAACAAGAGTTGAAATGTCGCAAAGGTGCCGAAGGAATGGTGAGCGGGGCACAGGAGGGAGACGCTGCACATCCCTCTAGTAGGACGAGAAATCTTTCTGAGCTCTCTGCCTACTCCTGGGGCAGCAGATACACACACACAAAAACGCACCCACTCACGCACACACATGCACACACACAGGTGTGTGCACATGAGCTCACATGCACGCACGCACAGCTATGCCTATCCGACGCGGCGAGCATTCTTTGAGTTCAGGATGCTGGAAATTCTGTGCTTCCTTCCTCTTTCCACGCGGGGTCCCTTCTGAGCGGGTGGCAGGGAGGAGGTCTCGTACTTGGGGAGTGAAGGCAAGACTGTGGAACCCTCCTTCCTAGCCCCGCCTCAGACAATGCCCAAGTCGACACCGGGGCTGTCAGGAGCGAGTCTTTGGTGGAGACTGGACCACGGAGGGAGGTGGCATCTAAGGTCCCTTCAAGGTTTCAGGTTTCCGTGGCTGTCCATCGGACCATCTCTCACCAGAGCCCCTGCTCACCTAGGACGCATGTGTGAGCACACATTTGCCCGGCTGGCGAAAACGACACAGCCATAGATGGACTGATGGAGAGACAGATGCCAGGGCCAAGGTCAGTTGTATGTCCCTCTTCCCTTTCTGGCCAGGTCCTTCCTCTTGATTCTTCAGTCCTGCTCGAACATGACGAACCAGGGGCTGAGTTTGGCTGGCATTTTGGTTTGTTTCTGCGAGGCTGGGCTCGTGTGTGTGTTTCTTTCACGGACGACGGCCAAAGAGGTTAGGGAGGAGAGTGACAGGAGACAGCTGCGACGTTGATGAAATAATTCCTCTCAAGGAGGTTTGAACCGTCCAGTGACAAAGTTGTCTGCATAGCCACAGCACCAGACACTGCAGGGAGCTAGGGGCGAGGCTTCGATAGCGCCCTCAGCAAGGACGGCAGGGGTGGGGCCACGGAGACAGCTGGAGGTAGAATCTCCTGGACGCGCTCTGCATGTTACCTTGACCCCGATGAGCGAGGACTAAGGATGGAGCTGTGGCACGTGGCACTTGGGGATCTGCGATGGATCAGACCTCTGCCCGTGGCCGTGATTCGTTTGCATGTGGGGCTGCATGGAAAGCTACCAATTCTGCCTCCAGAGTGGATGCAGCTCCCTTCTCTTTTCTCCCCCTCCGGGTTACACTTCTGCCACCAGGAGCCAGACTGGGAGGTTGGGATGTAACTGCCCTTCTTTCCGTCTGGTCATTCTTTCGGTCTGGTCTTCTGCAGGCGGGAAGGAGACCGGGTAGGCTGGGCCCACTGGGCACTTGGAAGGGCTCCATGAAGATGGGAAGGGGACAAGGAGGCCTCTGGATGCCCACCCATCAAGTGAGAGGTGGCTCCACGCCTCACACCCCCACTCCAGCCACGAGCAGGAGACTTTCTTCTCCTGGCTGCAAAGGGACCAGGCCCCCAGCAGCGGAACCATGGGCCAGGCGACGTTGTCCCAGTGAAGGTGAGGCTGAGCCCCCTGCCTCTTCCCAGGCCATGGTTCAGACCAGTGTGGGGCCGTCAGCAAGCGGCAGGTGACGTAGCAGCACAGAAACGTCCTTCGTCCAGGGCTCCGGATTCAGCCCCACTGCGGATGCGCAGGGTCCGCTGGGAAAGAGCGCCCTCTGTTGTCTCCCGGCCAGGTCCCTCACTAACGGCACTTACTGAGGGTCGGTGGCTTGGTTCAATCCCGTTGGCAGAGCAACTGAAAGAGAGGGGATCCAGAAAGCAGGGGGGAGCCAGAAACAGGCGGCGGGGGGTGGGAGACAGCGCTGCTCAGGGGGGCTCCTGACGCCAGTCGGAACTTGCACTTGGTAAAGATGATAATCTAGACTGAGGCACGGCTTGGTGTGTCCCTCCCTCCAGGGGACCCTGGAAGGACGGTTCTCAGCTGTCTAAGCTCATGAGGGTTATGACTTGTTCTAGTTTGTAGGCCAGTTTCTGCTTCCCACACTGGTCATCGTGGTCCAGGGGTCCGAGGATCTGTTTGAAGAGCCAAGAATGCGGCGGTTACGAGCTTGCGGGCAAGGTCTGTGTTCTTAGGGGCCACAGAGGCGGGGGGTGTGGTCAGAGGTTTGGGGAGACGTGTGCAGGTGAGGCTGTCCATTGCTAGGGAGGTAGGCGGCCTGGGTGATGGGGCGGGGGTTCTCGGGCGTGGGGAACAAACTTGTGGGTGCCCAGGTGTCAGTGAGCCCAGGATGCCAGCCCACCCATTGGTGTGTTTGAACACACGTGTCCATTCCACTGCCCACGTAACACAGCTGAGAGTGGACGGAGCATCCCTGGGCCAAGATGCTGCAGTCACCTACAGGTGAAACGGCAGGCAGGTCCACTCCCATTGGAAAGCATGATGCTCAGTGTCTCAGGGTGAGTGGGACTTCATGATGTCAAGACATCCCACCCCACCCCCTTGTGAAAAAGGCACATTTCCCCCATCCGCAACCCAAGGCCTGAAAGTCCACATTTAGAAAGTGTTTTGGCTTTGTTTTGCCAGTTAAAAAATAAATAACCCTCGAAGAGTTATGTCTAAGCTTTATGGTCACGGGACACCTAACAACAGGGTTGACCACAGCCTCCGCGGAGATTGGCAGGTGGCTGGCAGAGGACAACGGCAGGGAGCGACTGTGGGCCCATGAAGACAAGTGTGCTGGAATTTGGCTCAGCCTCAGGAGTTGGAGGATTGAATTATGGCTCCCCCAGTTTCTAGCTGGGTGATGGGGGGCAAACATGGAAGCTCTCTGAACGCTCTCTTCCTCATCTATAAAGTGTGGGCACCATGACCCCTCCCTGGGCCGCTCCAGGAGAGGATAAAGGTGCTTATCACACGTGCGTGCTCATCACACAGTGCTTGCTCCAGGCGGGGAGGTTGAGAGACGGGGTGGTATCTGCAGGTGCTGGGGTGTCAGGGAGCAGGGAGGGGAGGGCAGGAAAGAAGAGCAGGCTGAAGGCTTGAGGAGTGGCTCCCAGAGCTTTTGGGTTTCCTGGCCCAGTTAATCTATTTTTAACTGGGTAGACCAAGATAGAGTTACTAACTTTTTTCTTTTTCTTTTTTATAGCATGTGGATGTTCCCAGGCTAGGGGTCGAGTCAGAGCTGCAGCTGCCAGCCTACACCACAGCCACAGCAACTCGGGATCCTAGCCGCATCTGTGACCTACGTTGTATCTTGAAGCCACGCCAGATCCTTAATCTACTGATTGAGGCCAGGGATCAAACCTGCATCCTCAAGGAGACAACAGTGGGTCCCCACCGCTGAGCCACAATGGGAATTCCCTAGAGTTGCTAACTTCTTAGCTGGCCAAGAACCACCAATTACCAGCCCCAGTATTCCATAAAGATGGGACATTTAAATGTCAACAGTAGATCAGTATATTTGCAGACTAAGGGACAGTCCTTTCCAAGATGAGACAGTGGCATGCAGACAATGGCCTGCTCTACGTCCTCTTTACTGCTCACGTGGCCACGGACAGATGGAAGATGCCCTGGACCAGCACTGGCCTGCAGGTGAGCTTCGGGGTCCCTCCCTTAAAGGACCCACCGCTTATTTTCCCTTCCCTGAGGTTCACAGCATCATGCTGATCACGGCTTGTGAACCCCAGTCCCCAGGGCCTGCTGGGGCTCCTTCCTTACCTTGGGGTTCCTGGACACTCCCTGGGCACAAGGCTGGGAAGAAGCTGAGGACCCAGGGCACTGGCTTCAGCTCCTGTTACTAGATGCCACTCACAGAGGGTGGCTGTGCTGCTGCTCAGACATGAGGAGTCTGGATTCTGAACCCACTTGGTCTATACCAGGATGACCAAGAAGACTCCCACAGGCACCTTTGTGCTGGCCGGAAAGAAGGCAGCGTCTGCAGGGGCAATGACCCCGGTGAGGTTTCTTAACTAGGGAAGGAAGGCAGCAACTAAAACAGGCTCCATTCTACTCTGATCTGTATTTATTCTGTCCTGATTGATTCTATCCTATCCTATCCTATCCTATCCTTATTCTGTTCTACTCCATTCCATTCCATTCCTTAGGACCTGTCTATCAGAATGGGGAGCTGCTTATTTAAAGAGAATTAGATCAGAGAGAGAAATGGAAAAAATAAAGGAGAGAGAACTGCAAGAAAGAAAAAAAAGAAAAAAGAAAGAGATACCTCATCTATGTATCTGAAAAAAACCGGGATTGATGCAGAATTTATAGACTGGCACATTTCTAGTGCCCGAGTCTTTGGAGCACAGCCCTCGAGTCCTGGGTGGTCATGAGTTTCCCTGGCGGGGGGGGGGGGGGGGGGTGTCCGGAGTGGTGCTCTTGGCACAGGGGCTGCTGTGGGCAGGGGTTTCTGGGTCTCCGGCCAGTTCCTTGCAGCGGGCCCCCGAGCAGGGCAGGGCTCACCTCCTCGCTGTACTTGCCCACGTAGGAGAAGATCTCGGAGAGCGCGCTCATGGTGTTGAACTCATTCATGTGCATCCGGGACTGCTCAGCCAGGTACGCGTTCATGTCCTGGTCGCTGATGGCCGGCATCTTCCCGATGTCTGAGTAGTACCTGCCAAAGGATGGGGGGGGGGGGGAGCCGTGTGTGTGGAGCAGGCAAGAGGCGGAACCTCCAAGCACTGGGTCTGGGCCAGCGGATGCGTGTGCGTGACCCCCTGGGGACCACGGCAGGCTCTCTCCAGGCTGGGCTTCTGGGTCCGGCCCTGGGAGCGCCTCCTGACCCAGCTACAGGAGGAAGGAGGGGCTGTGCCCTGTCCTGGTTTTGCTCCTGGCTTCCCGCAAAAGTGGTCCGGTCTGCCTCTCGCGTCCTTCTAACACCTGCTTCCACAGATGCAAGAAGTCCCCTCCACGGGGCCCGAAGGCTCTCCTAAGCACTTGCTCTGCCCTCTCTGAGGGTTCACCAGGAGCAGGGTGGGGCCGGGGGCCGCTTGCGGGGAGAGGCTGGCAGAAGGCAATCAGTCACTGTCACTTGCAGCTGTGCACTCCTGTCAACTGGCTAATGAGATGCCAACATTTACATTTTTAATTTCTGCTATTTGACATTTTATGCAGCACACCCCAGCTCCCCCACCAGAGGGGAGTTGTGTCGTTTCCTAATGAGGAACCGAAGGGCCCCCGTGTCCCTGAAGACAGCCACTCTCTCCCAGGCGTTTTAGGCTGTGGGTTACATGAAAGAGACCAGGGGAACATCAGGCCGTTAAGCAGCACGCCCAGGAGCCTTTGCGGTGTCCCAGCTCAGCCCACACTGAATGCTTGTGGCATCAATGCTGGGGAGAGCGAGCCTGATGACTTAGAATGGACGACAGTGGTGGGGACAGTCGCCAGGGTGGGGACTGGGGTGAGGCAGCTGGGGCACAAAGTTCTAGGAGAGCCACTCACTCACTCTCACCTGCACAAATGCAGGTGACAATGACAGGCTCTGGGTTTGCAGAACTCAAGGCTCGATCAGGTAAGCACAGGGGGCATTCTCAGAGGCTCTGTTTCTCACCCTGGACCCTGGCCCCGTGCCTCTCCCACCAGCACCCCTCACTGCACCAACCATGAATCCATCAGTCCTATGCCCGTTGCCCCACCTCCACCTCTCCCCACCAGTGCCCAGGAGTTGGGTGACAGGTTAGCCGACGTGGCACCTGTGTGCCTCTCCAGCCATCGCACTCAAGGGCCTGCATTGGAATGAGCTTTCAGTTTGTGCCAGATGTTCAGAGCATCTGTCCAGGCTGGCAGGGGCTGGGCTGGCTTCCCTGCTCGAGCCACAGCGAGCGCTGCGCAGAGGCCGTGCCACCCCCGCTCTCATTTGATCCGCCTTCCTTCGCAACCTTCTTTCCATGCGTGGTCCTCCCCCCTCCCCCACCTCCAGAGCCCTCAGGCCCCTCAGCTCCTTGTCCTGTTTCATGCTGGCGCCTTTGCTCCATCCCAGGAGAGCCCCTCTCTTCCAGGCCGGGATCCCACCCCAGATGTCCTGAGGCTCCTCGGGGTTCTGGGGAACGACATTCCCGATACAAAAGTTCCAGTGAGAGATTCGATTCCTGGCCACTCTTTCTGGAAGGGAGTAAGTGCAGTGTCCCATTGACAGTGGAGACCCAGGGGTGCTATCGGCGGCCCTGTCCTTGCTGCTCCCAGGGAGATTTGTGCCATTGTCCCCTCTCAAGCCCAGGCCTATGGAGCAGAATACACTCGTCAGGTAAAGGGTTATGTTCACAAGTCATAGAGGGAAAAAATGAACCAATGACCCCCCTCGCTGCCCATGACCAGCAGCCAGACAGTCCCACTCTGTCACCACGGGGGGTCAGAGCCCCTGACGGGGAGGAAAACCCCAGGCTCCCCCTGATAGGACATGATTTGTCTTCCGAAGCAGAAGCTCCTGCTGTTTCCATTAGCCACTCATAGAGCTTCACAGGTAGGTAGACGGCTCCGCCAGGCTATTTGCAGATAGCATCAGGGCTCCTACTGTGACCCTTACGGTCCCTGAGGCACCCGAAGGCCCAGGCTAGGACCCCTGTCTCCCCCCAAACAGCAGATGCCCAGCCCTCTGTCCTGGAGCAGGGCATTAAAAGCCCAGTCCATTCTGCCAAAGAGGATAGACTTTCTAGTGAGTCTGTGTGTGAGAAGGAGGAGGGGGTGGCGTGGGGCTGAGAGTGGAGTGGGACGGGCAGGGGTCTCGCCTCTCACCTCTCGTAATGGCGGTGGGTGGTCCGCCTGGATGTTCTCTGTCTGCGTTGGCCCCTCTCACAATGAGGTCAGATCCCCACCAGGCAGCCTGTCTCCCCTCTGCTGTCTGTGTGCAGAGGGAGCCAGATGGGACGGGTACACAGTGCCACTCATGAGCCCACGGGTGGCTCCACCACACGTCCTCATCTTCAGCAAGTTCTAAATGGCTGAGCTGAGTGGCCTTGGACAACTCAACCTCCTGCCTGAGTGGGGGGCTTGAGGTCTGGCTGACCTTCAGCTTGTCCTCATCCCCAGCCCTGCCCGGGACTAAGTGGGTCCGTCCTCTCTGTTGTCCTTGCTTTGACCTCTTCTCGCTCCTCTCCAGGGCTCTGTGCAACCCCTCACCCCTGTGGGACCCCTTGAGCCTGACAGGGGTCCCTGCTCTGGCATCTCTGCGCTGTGCGCCCACCTGCTTTCTCCTGAGCTCCTGGTCTGCTGGGCTTGGCACTGGGCTCTGCCGCTGAGCAGCCGCAGTGACTGTGAAGAATGCAATTACACCCCATCAGTGAACTTCACACAAGTGTTCTTATCAGCTGGCTGTGCGGTGAGGAAGGGAAAGGTCAGCCTGGGCTCCTGTACTTGAACTTGCTCCCATGGGATACCTTCCTACAGGTGAGTCCTGCTCCAGAAGGGACTAGTGCTCTGAAAGTCCATTCTGACCCACCTCGACCTGACCAAGGCCTGGCCCACTGAGGTCTGGGTCCCACCATTGGCCTCACCCAGCTGTCTTTGCTGTGCTTGCTCAGGTGGGGTGCCAGCACCACTGCGGTCCTGACACTGGTCCCCAGGAGCTGCTCTAAAGGGAAGGGCCCCCAAGGGCTGGATTCTCTGCTGCTGATCGGTCTGCGGTGTTTTACCGTCATGGGGCTTCCATGAGGTGGGCCCAGTGTGTGACGGTGAGCACCCCAGCTCTGCCTTCAGGATGGCCCTAGTGATCGAGAAGGGAGCCTCTCATGCCCTGAGCCTTCGAGAAGAACGAGGTCCTGTCGTCCCTTCGAGCACCTCAAGGATGAAGGTGCAGACATGAAAGACATCAAGAGCCTGATGCTCTGATGTGCAGATACTGGCCCTTCCAGGCCCTGCACCAAAGTCTCCTCTGTGCATCCTTCACTGACCTCCCAAGGCCCAGCAGAACCAGGCCCTCCCTCTCTGAGCTCCCCCTGGTACAGCTGATGGGCTTGCTGAGGGCCCGTCTGTGCGTCCTCCTCAGCCACGAGAGCCACAAGGGAGGGTCAAGTGTGCAGTGTGCCATGATGGACACCATAAATGCTTGGCCAATGGATTAAAGATTTTTTTCTTTTGCTTTTTTAGGACCAGACCCATAGCATATGGAGCTTCCCAGGCTAGGGGTCAAATCAGAGCTACAGCTGCCAGTCTATACCACAGCAACAGCAATGCCAGATCCGAGCCACGTCTGTGACCTACACCACAGCTCATGGCAACACCGGATCCTTAACCCACTGAGCAAGGCCAGGGATCGAATCTTTGTCCTCATGGATACTAGTCTGGTCCGTTCGTTTCCGCTGAGCCACAACAGGAGCTCCGGATTAATGAATATGTTAATGAAATGTCCAGATTTCGCCTCCAGTGTTGTTCCCGAGGTGAATTGCTACAGTTTTATATTTTGAATAGATGGCTTCCTTAGGAGGTTTTTAAAAAATATTTAAAATTCTTAACCTTTTTCATGTGTGATATGTGTGATAAATGGCATCCCAACATGTGGCATGCCCTGGTCTGATTCCCAGGGGCGCAGCTTCACTCACTCTTTCTGGAAAGCCTGTGACTGCGAGTGAGGGAGCCTAATGGTGCCATAGGGTTAATTCCAACTGAAAGGAAGCCACTACCTAAGATGAAAATGTTACTACTATTGGCAACGAAGTAGAAATGACTGCTGATCATTCCATGCAAGTCTGGTGACAACACTGTCGTGACACACCGGTCTGGTGACAACACTTGAGTTCTGCTCTATAAGGTGAGTTGGTTACTACTGGGGAACCAAGAGGTTCTCCCTCCTTTCTCTAGAGGTGGCCATGAGCAAGTGCTCTAATACTTGGATGGAGGCGGTAAAGACCAGACAGTGGGGCCACCGACTACTGGCATTGCAAGGTATTTGGAGGCAGGAATGGGATGGGAGGCTGGATGAGAGGACAAGGAGAAGGAAGGGAGGGAGGATGCATGAGAGAATGGGCGGGGGGATGGTGGGGGATGAGAAGGGGCTGGGGATGGGAGGGGGATGGTGGGGGATGAGAGGGGGCTGGGGGATGGTGGGGGATGAGAGGGGGCTGGGGGATGGTGGGGGATGAGAGGGGGCTGGGAGGGAGAGGGATGGGGATGGGAGGGGGATGGTGGGGGATGAGGGGGGGCTTGGGGATGGTGGGGGATGAGAGGGGGCTGGGAGAGAGGGTGATGGGGATGGGAGGGGGATGGTGGGGGATGAGAGGGGACTGGGAGGGAGGGGGTGGGGGATGGGAGGGGGCTGGGAGGGAGGAGGGTGGGGAATGGGAGTGGGTATGGTGGGGGATGAGAGAGGCTGGGAGGGAAGATGGTGGGGGATGAGGGGGCTGGGAGGGAGGGTGTGTGCGGGATGGGAGGGGGATGGGGGATGAGAGGGGGCTGGGAGGGAGAGGGGTGGATGGGGATGAGAGGGGGCTGGAAGAAAGGGGGGTAGGAGGGGGGATGGTGGGGGATGAGAGGGGGCTGGGGGATGGGAAGGGGGATGGTAGGGGATGAGGGTGCTGGGAGGGAAGGGGTGGGGGATGGGAGGGTGGATAGTGGGGGATGAGGGTGCTGGGAGGGAGAGGGTGGGGGATGAGAGGGGGGATGGTGGGAGATGAGAGGGGGCTGGGAGGGAGGATGGGTGGGGCATGGGTAGATGAAGAACTTCTAGGAGCTACAAGCCAGCATAGTTGTGACAACAACTTGGGCTGCTCAACCAACAACAGTTAGTGAGGCCTCCCATCCACATGCTTCCCACCCCCCTACAGAGCAGGCCAGCCAGGGGAAACCCAGTTTCTCAGCTGCGAGGACAGAAGGCCCTTCTCAGATGTGTGCAGAAGGCACTCTACAGCAGGGAGGCACAAGCTGGAGCCCTGCAGGGGCCCTCTGCATGCTCACAGCAGCCAGACAGCAAAATCAGAAGTGGGCAAGCTCTGGGAGTTCCCGTTGTGGTTCAGCAGTAATGAACCCGACTAGTATCTATGAAGATGTGGGTTGGATCCCTGGCCTCGCTCAGTGGGTTAAGGATCCGGTGTTGCTATGAACTGCAGTGTAGGTTGCAGATGTGGCTCGGATCCTGTGTGGCTGGGGCATAGGCCGGTAGCTGTAGCTCTGATTCAACCCCTAGCCTGGGAACCTCCATAAGTGCAGCACTTAAAAAAAAAAAAAAAAAAAAAAAAGTGGGCAAGCTCTGGTCACGAGAAAGGGGCGTTCTATCATTGTTCTTCTGAACTGGAGGCTGTGAGGGCCCCGGGCAGGCTGAGCTGGGAGAACAGGCTGGCCGGCGTCCCGAGCAAGTTCCGTGCTGCTGGGCTTCACTTCCCAGCAGCCAGATGAGCTGGGAGGCCAGCCTCCTCAGGGAAGGAGAGTAGAACTGATCACTCTGGGCTTGCGCTTCAGACCTGCCAAGCTCCCTCCCAGCCCCTCTGCCTTTGCGCCCACGTCCCAGAAGGCGAGGAGAAAGGAAGTGGGACTCAAGCAGGTGAAAGGACTTCCTGAGAATGCCACTGGTTGCTAAGAGACCGGTGGGCTAAGGAATGGAAGCCATCAAGGCTCTGCTAGCAATAACCACATGGACTGGGGTTACTCGTGACCTGCAGCAGCTGCATGGCACAAATCTCATTTAGCACCAAGTGAAAGGGAGACCATTAGCCTGGCAGTGCCTTACTCTCACCTCCGACTAACCGGGCTGTTCGGGGGCGTGTCCTCCATGCAGATGTTTCATACACACTCCCAGCCCCTCACATGCCTGCTTTCTCCCTCCCTGCCCGAGGTCCCTTCGCAGGGACACGGTGCCAGTGCAGGGGTCCCCAGTAGCCCAGCTGCTGCCTTTCTTCTCTCTTTGCTAAAGATCCAGCTGACCACATAGGAGAGCTGGCCACTAGCAGCTCTGTTGTCTGAATGAGCCACTGTCAACGCAGAGGGAGGTAAGACCTTCTTTGGTGACTCTGACATGATCGGATCCAGAGACAGAAGAGTTAGCGTTCTCTCTGACAGCCAAGGCTGGATGCCCACCATGTGCGCCAGCAAGAAGGGGTGGGGAGAGACCAAAGAACAGGGCAAGAAGAAAAACAAAATGCAACCCTTTTAGCAGAACCACGTTACTGACATGGCTGGGATCCCACCCCCTCTTGGTTATGCCACCTGTACAAGGGAAGGCAATTTTCAAGTCAAAAGATGGAGACTCTCTCTCTGCCATGAGCAAAACAATATTGTTCATTCTGTCTCAGTCACCAAATACAAAACAATTTCTGGTCTCTATGACTCTTCCAAAAGGCACCAAATCTGAGCTCGTATCCAAGTTTCTTAGCTTTAAGCTACTTGGAAAGAGAAAGGGCTTCTAAAATCAAGACTGCCATGGACGCTTGTGCAGGTTGTTCACTGCACAGAGGTGTTTGGTCAAGAGGGTGAATTGAGGCTGATAACCAGCCTGTCACTCAACAAACCATGCACTCTGGCTTGGGGCCACATCCCCTGGTAGGAAGGGACACCTTCCTTAATTCGCACGGACACTATATGGGTTGGCAGAGGCCCTCTCTAAAAGTATCATCAATAATAGAAAAGGGATTTTGGGAGTCAGCTGAATTGGGGGCTCTACTTTCCTTTTAGCCACTTAAGTCATCTTGGACTGATTACCCAGCCATTCTGTATGTATACTTCTTTCCCTACATGGGCACAAAATGAGGTTATAAATCCTGTCCTCTTATATTCCAGAGCTACTGTGACACATAAGCAGAGCTTCAGCTGGCTCTTCCACTCAGGTGCTTGGCGTATGGAGCTGCTGCGGTCCAGACAGACCATGACTTCTTTACCGTGAGTCAGCCTTGTACTCAGATGAACCCAGCTCTGCAGGGCACAGGTGGCCCTCCTGTCACAGGTGCTCTGTGAGCGACTGCAATTAGATCAGGGCCACCATGGCCGAGAAGACACCAAGGCCTGGGGCGGCAAGAGCGCATCATGTGAGAGTCAGGAGACTGGGACAGTGAGAAGCCATTCAGGGTGACAATGACATCCCCACAGGACCCTGGAAGAACTGCCAGATGGACAGGGGCAGATGGGGACAGGCCTCCAGCCTGTCTGTGGCAAGATGTCATTGGGTCCCTTGAAGGCTTTTTTCCCCTCTTTTTCTTCTTCTTTTTTTTTTTTGGTGGGCATTGGAGCAGGGACTGTATTTCCTTCCTGGGCCTAGAAAGTAACTCGGTCACTCAGATCCAGGCCCTCTATGCAGGGGAGCAGAGGGCAGAGGTGACTTCTAGCCACGTCCCATTCTTCTTTCAGCTGACAATACCGGGTCGGCAGGCTATGGGGGGTGGGCGTTGTCCAGGACTCGTGTGCAAGCCCCACCCACTTTGGACCCATGTACAGGCCCCCCCATACACACCCACAAGGGAAGCTGCCTGCTGCAGCAAGGGGCCTGCCTGGCCCGGCACCCACCTCTCCACCCAGTTCTTGTAGCTGGGGATGTCCTTGGCGTAGAGCAGCTTGTTAGAAGGGGAGTCCTTGCCCAGCCGGTGCTCGGACGTGGAGCACGAGTCCATGAAGGTCTGGGCCACCACGGAGAGGCAGGCGTCGGTGATGCTGTTCTTGTGGATGTCGAACACGAACTGGGGGTTCTTGATCATGTTCACCCAAAACCGCAGGGGTAGGCTGTGTGGAGGCAAGAGGCAGACGGTCAGAGGAGAGGCGGAGGGGTCTCTGGAGGAAGACAGAAGGCAAGGGGTCTGGAGGGCTTTCCCTCTGCCATCAGTTCACGTTCTGGGGAACCCCAGATCAGCAAGGATGAAGGGTCCGTTTGGACGTGCACGCTGGTGGGCCCTGGACAGAGCCAGACCGGGCTGCAGGCAGGGCTCATCCTTTGCCCTGACAGCACCAGGCTTTGGGGTCCGGGGCAGCCATGACCAGTGCGGGAAAGGGGAATTTCTTTCTTTTTCTTTTAGTGGTTTTTATTTTTTCTGTTATAATTGATTTACAGGAAAGGGGGATGTCTGATCCTGCATGCCGCTGGCTGCCCCCCTTGTGCCAGATACACAGCACATCCAGTCGGCAAACCTTAAAGAAGAGCCTGGAACCTTGGCCTCGTGTCTTCGTCTCTGCCCTCCACTGTGACCTGGAAGAATCACGCCCTTCCTCCCTGCCTGTTCGTACTGGCTTATTGCACATGGCGAGGGCCCTGGCGCTGAACAGTTCAAGTGGCGCTGCCTGATTCCCATCTCCAAGCTCGTGTGCACAACACTCCCGGCCTCTCATCTGCCCGCTGGGCTCCTCCTTCGCCTTCCTTCCAGGTAGCACCTCCTGGGTACCAGGAGCTACACTAGCAACTAGGGGTACGGTGTGAATAAGACCTTTCCTCTTCCCTTTGTAAGAAACCTGCCTTCTGGGAGTTCCTGTCGTGGGTCAGCGGTAACGAACCTGACTAGGATCCATGAGGACGCAGGGTGGATCCCTAGGGTTGATCCCTGGCCTCGCTCAGTGGGGTTAAGGGTCCGCTGTTGCCGTGAGCTCTGGTGCAGCTCACAGATGTGACTCGGATCCCGAGGTGTTGTGGCTGTGGTGTAGGCGGAAAGCTGCAGCTCTGATTTGACCCCTAGCCTGGGAACTTCCATATGCCATGGGTGTGGCCCTAAAAAGCACCCCCCCCAAAAGTCTACGCAGAGGGCCATGTCTGAAAAGTCTTCATGGGGGAAACAATGCTTAACGGCCTCAGGTTTAAAGATGCATCATTATTTCCTGGGTGGATAAGGCCTGGAGGGAGAAGCAGAGGAGGGTCCCGCCAAAGAGGAATCAGCTAAACAAAGATGTGGAGGAGACCAAAGTGCAGGGTGGTTTGGGAACCCTAAGTCATCTGTCTGTGGCTAGAAAGGGTTCCAGGGCATCGGGCGAAAGCTGCCCACCTGCCCCTTGGCTCTGTACTCCGCTGGCTCTCGGATTCTGTGGCTTCCCTCCTCCAGCCGGTGGAGATGCAGAGCAGGAAGCGGGCGGCACCCAGCAAGGGATCCTCTATTTCTCCCCCTCTGCCCTCCTGCCCTGTGCCCTGATGTGTTACTGCTGTTTTGGTTGCTGTCTCACTGTTTCTGATCGCTATAATGTACGTCCATATTTGGCTTGCCTCTGAGAACATAAGCTCTTTTGAATTACATTATCAATCCAGCAAGAACAAGATCTGTACATGAGCTGTATCTCCCAGCAGCCAGTACTTCCACACAACAAAAGCTAACGTGCAGGAAGACCTCATATTCCAGACTGCCAGTCAATCAACAAGTATTTATTAAGTTCCTACGAAGTGATCCGCACAGGCAGCACCGAGGTCTGACAATGTAAATTGTCTCATCCTGGGAAATCCAGAAGGAGGAATAAAGGGCTGGAGCAGGGAGCTGTGACCCTCCAGGGAAAGTCAAGGTCACTGCAGCTGCCCAGGGGCGACCAGGACCGCTGGGCTCCGAGCCCCGGATGAAGGACCCCCCAACCACACTGCCCAGCCGAGGCCCTCTCCAGCCCACATCTCCCTGTTTCCGGAAGTCCCACCCAGAGAGGGAAGGTGCAAGCCCATATTTGCTGCAAGGAGGTTTCTCCCCAACACTCCCCTTCCTCCAACCAGTTGTGCTGACAGGCAAATCAACCCGGGAAACCACAGCAGCTCCTGCCTAATGAAATATTAGCATATTATTAACATTAGTGGTGGCACTAATCTCCGGTTGATTGCAGCCACTCAGGCTAAATGAGCAGGAGGATTATTTAAAAGAGAAAAGGCAGGGGCGTGGGGAGGAAGGGGGTAGGGAGAGGGTGTTACCACTTTGGCCAGGAATAAAGAAACAATTTCTTTACAATCAGGGACCATTAACTCTAAGTCAATACGCAGCTCTCATAATTCCCAGACTAACTGCTTCTGGCACAGGTGGCCTTGAGCGGGTCGGGTCGGGGTGGGGGGGGTGTGCTTGGGTGAGGGACCCTGAGTGGGTAGTGCTGTCTGCTGCCTAACTCCCAGCTCTCCTTCACTGGGACTGGAGGTTTTTTGGTTTTGGGTTGGGTGTTTTTTTTTTGTCTTTTTAGGGCCACACCCACGGCATGTGGAAGTCCCCAGGCTTCGGGCTGAATTGGAGCTGCAGCTGCTAGCTTACACCACAGCCATAGCAATGCCAGATCTAAGCCACATCTGCAGCGTACACCACAGCTCACGGCAACGCTGGATCCTCAACCCACTGAGTAGGGCCAGGGATCAAAGCCACGTTCTCAGGGATACTAGTCAGGTTTGTTGCCACTGAGCCACAAGGGGAACTCCGGGACTGGGGTTCTTTACCATAACACCTGGTACTTGGAAGAGCTGGTGGGAAGGAAGGTTGTGCCCTCACCCCGAGGACATGATGACATCCATGGAGGTGGCCTTACCCCAGCGGGAGGGATAGCTGAAAGCAAACGGTTTAGATCCCATTTCAGGGGATGTACCTATCAAAGGCCACCAGGGCACAGAGGGGTGTTTTGGAAATCTCAGCTCTCCCCTGCGGGACAAGGATAAGTTCTGGGCAGGGCATTCCTTGTATTCTGAAGGCTGCTGACCTTCAGCTGGGGTGAAGCGAGACTCACTGGCATAGAGAAGCAGATTGGGTAGGTCAGAGACATGCCCTCAGAAAAGTTCTGAAGAGTCATGCTCAAACAATGGGCAGAATTCAATGCACTTTTACTTAGAGGTGGGCCCTGGGAGAGACCCAGGTCCCAGGAGGGAACAGGCTTCACCTCCGGTTGCTGTGCTAGAAGGGGAATTGGGGGGTCTAAGAGTCTTGTTACACAAAAGTTGCAAGAACACCACGATGCAAGGATGTAAGATCTTCTCTTACCCAGAAAGCCTGTGGGAGCAAACCCCCCTCTCCAGCTCTGTGGTCCAAAGCGCCGTCCCTGCCTGATCTCCCAGGGTTGGTAGAGACGGCACTATTCTTCCGGTGAAAGAGAGAAGCCAGGGCATCCTGCTTTCGCTAGCGTTTCAGTGCCACAGGCTGACTTCTGCCTAAATCTGTGTTTTGGTTTGAGGCTCAGGGCTGAAGGTCAGGGAGCCTGGATGATCCCCAGCGCCGGGTCAGTCCTGGGCGCTGGCAGATGCCGGGCAGCAGCTCCCGCTACCTTGGAAGCATGATCTGGGGAAGAACACCCCGAGACAAAGGGACTGTGGAAAAGCTCCTGGGAGGCAATTCTGGAACTGAAGGGACTAAATGTAAGGCAGCTTTGCCTGCGGTAGCACTCTCAAATAGAGGCCATCTTGGCCCTGCATCTTCATCAATATTTATGGAGTCCCAGCTTTGTGCAAGACTCCGTCACAAGAGCTGCATACTGATGCCTGACCTTGCAGTCTCCCGCTGAAACACAACGCACACACAAACGAGGGGGAGGGATGACATCTGCTAGAGGAGACAGGGGACCATGGTGACACACCTGGAGTGTCAGGTAGGACTTACTCTGTGGTCTCAAAAGCGCACTAGTTATGGGAAAGTCTCTTCCCCAAAGGGAGTTTGGGAAAGGAGTTGGCAGAAAGGGAAGACCACCTCTTCTCAGAAACACTCCTTGTTCGCCTAGATGACTCCTTGGTGGGCTTCAAATTCCGCTTAAGAGCGGCTGTGAGATGCTGCCCCCTATGATCGAGCTGCACACATGCGTGTACCTCTCTGTCCAAACAGCTGCCCTTCTGTCTCGGGTCTCTGACTGGCAGCCCAGGGAGGCAGAAGCCACACCTGATGGTCTTTGTAACCTCAGTGTCTAGCAGAATGACCTGGAAGGGACAGCGATCTGGCTACGACATCTGGCACATTCGTTTTCCTTCATTTAGTTGGTACGAGGTTGAACGTTTGTTGACTGACTGATTGTTAGGAAAGAAGGATGACTGGACGGACCGGAGGGTAGAGAGGAAGGGAGCACACCAAGAGTAGGGGACAAGGCAGGGCCCAGAGAGAGCGCCTGTGCGCTGCCCTGGCGGGGAAGGTGGACCCTCCGCCCTCCAAGGCCTGAGCTGCTCACCCCAAGCCCATGGCCTCCCAGCTGGCCTCCCCTGACGCATCCTCTGCTCGCCCCTCACTCACCAGTTGCTCTTCCAGGTGTGGCGGACGTGGGGGTCATGGATGCCGTGCTTGTCAGCCTGCTCGTCCAGAAAGTCGAACATGTACTTGATGGCCAAGGGCAAGGCGGAGCCCCGGTGCGCCGTGCTGAAGATGGTCTCAAAAAGGTCATCCACGAACTTCTGCAGCGTGCCCTGCGGAGGGGGCACAAGCGCAGACGCGGCTCTGAGGACGGGTTTTAAGCACGGCCTCCCGGTTGGGGGAGGGGAGGCCAGCAGGGGGCCGGGCCTGCCTGCCGGGGTGAAGTGGGGTGACAGCAGGTCTGAAGCCGGCACGCGCCCCCGCCCGATGTCATGGATCTCCCACAGCTTTGCGTTTCCCCTGCACGTGGAAAAGAGAGCCAGCACCGATGACTGGACCTAAGTAAGCCTTCCCCTGCCAGCAACGAACGAGGTTTGGTTTCACACCCTTTGGCGGTGTTATTTTAGCACTTTTCGCAAATGCTAACCAACAACGCCCTCGGTCAGAGCAGACAAACACAATCTGCTGGTTCTGCTTAGGCATTATTCACGCCGGCTAATGAACGGTGACTCATCTGGCTCCACAGAGAGCAGAGCCCAGGCCAGGCTCAGGAAGGAGGGACTGACTGCAGGCACAAAAGGTCCCCGGAACCAGGATCGGAAATGGTGCCCAAAAATCACCGATGGAGCCCCAATTTCCACCCCTGGAGACTCCATAGTCATCCCAGAGAAAGTCATTTTTCCTGAAGGCAAAGGCAGAAGAACACGGTACATGCGGCCAGTGTCTCTAGCTAAGCAAGAGAGAAGGGATGGAATCAGGACTTCAGGCTGCATGCCGCCCCTCCTGTCTGGGTGGGGTATGCTGGGACATCGGGTTAAGAAGGACTCTGAGGGGAGTTCCCGTCATGGCGCAGTGGTTAACGAATCTGACTAGGAACCATGAGGTTGCGGGTTCGGTCCCTGCCCTTGCTCAGTGGGTTAACGATCCGGCGTTGCCGTGAGCTGTGGTGTAGGTTGCAGATGCGGCTCGGATCCCGCGTTGCTGTGGCTCCGGCGGAGGCCGGTGGCTACAGCTCCGATTCCACCCCTAGCCTGGGAACCTCCATATGCCGCGGGAGCGGCCCAAAGAAATAGCAAAAAGACAAAAAAAAAAAAAAAAAAAAAAAAAAAAAAAAAAAAAAAGAAGGACTCTGAGGTTCTGTGCTGGGGAAGAGGTGGGGCTAATTAGCAGGGTCTGCGTCAATGGATGACAGAGGGGCACCGGGATGGATGCTAGGTGTTTGCCAGCTCCGGCCTTTCTCTGAGGTGAGGAAGTCCCATCCCATAATCCACGTGTGCCCCGCACGCTGTCTCAAGTCCCATACCTTAGTGGCCAGCAGGCGCGTCAGGTAGATTTCAGACACCATCTTGCTCCCCCGGTCGCCCTCCTTCTGGTCCCCGTGCTCGTGGTTCTTCACCAGGTGCCACATCTTGACTCCGCTCTCCAGGTCGGGGGTGATCATGGGTGTGCGCGAGCGGAGGCTGTCGGGGCTCCCCGTGTACCGGATCATGTTTTCTGCCAATGCAGGGACCCCCCGTGGATAAGTCCACCCCACTTCCAACCCATGACTCACAACACACCTCCAGCCAAGGCCACCTCTGACCCTTCCTGCATTTGCAGGCCTGGCCACCCTGCCTCGGTTCAGTCCGAGTCCCCAAACCAGGCTGCCTTTGCCACCAACTCCGGGAAACTCTCTGGGGCTTCTCCACCCACTCAGATTCCCTTCCCTCCTGTACCTGCATCTCTCCAGCCCTTACTGCTCCATTCGTAAAAATAAAAGCTTGGAGTTCCCTGGTGGCCTAGGGGATTAAGGATTTAGCATTATCACTGCTGCAGCTCGGGTTCAATCCCTGGCCCTGGAATTTTGCATGCCACGGGCGTGGCCAAAAACAAAACAAAACCTACCAGCAAAACAGGGATAGAAAAAACTACCTTCTTCCTAGCAAAACAGGGAATGAAAAAACTATGAACTTCATGGGATCATTCTGGAAAATAAATATTAGACAACATAAAATGATACCCATGCACAGAGGGACTTTCCTCTTTTATATACATGTGTGTGTGTGTATACACATACATACATATATATATATATATATGCTCGTCCATTTTGACAGTCTTCCTTGTAAGAGATCTCAAGTATCAGGATGTGTTCTGTGTGGCCAATTAAGTAACCGAGAGAGCAGGGAGCCTGTCTCCCCTAATGACAGCTGACCAGCTGAGTGATCACCTTGTCGCTTGTGTACCTGCATCCTCCCTCTCGCCTGGACAAATTCTTCCCACTTCTTAGCTGAGATGTAAAGTGTGGTGAGATGAGAGTAGAGCAGGAAAAGAAAATGAACGTCCCTCTGTGCGTGGGCACCATTCTACCTTGTCTTATAATTTATTTTCCAGAACGATCCCATGAAGTGGGTAGTTTTTGCAGACCCTGTGCTGCTGGTAAGAAGCCCACCTCTGCACCCTTTCCCCCGCCCCCAAGGAGCAGAGACCCGGCTCTGCACCTTCCCTCAACTGCTTCCTGATGGGTGACCTTTACACGTCATGTAGCCTCTGTGCAACGGAGGTATAATTTGCTAATCTGCATAATAGGGGGAAATAATAATTATTTAATTCACTGATTATTATGAACCTGACGTTCAATAATGAGTATCACAAACGTGAAAGCACCTTACAGACTGTAGGATGCTCAGAAAGGTTAGACTTTTTTCTCGTTTTGGGGGGATGAAGGTCCTGCTCCTGCATCAGAGCCCCGCCCAGAACGAGGAGCTTCCTTTCTGGTCCAGCATTCCTCCCCGGTGGCTGGCCTGACTCCCCACGACCCTCCCCACTCCCCGTCCTGGGCATCCACCGCCTTCCAGCAGTGCTGCCATCATGACAAGAGCTGCTCAGGGCACCCTCTGTTCCCCAGAAGGATTCAGTGAACTCACCATATTTACTGGCCGAGGTTCTGGAGACGGTGGAGTTGTTCACTGCATTGTAGGCTGTCACCTGCTTGGACACTAAAGCCACCACAGAACCATCTGGCACCTGCAGGGAAATAGCGGGTAAGAGGCCAGGCAGGGAAACTGCCAACCCAGGGAAAAGGACAAGCCAGGATGAACGTGGTCCTCAGGGGCAATCCCTGCCCCACCAGGGGACCGAGGAGGCTGTCAACTTTCCTTTGATGAAACAGGACACGTCTAAAGACAGAATCGTGGTCTATGTCAGGACTCACTCTTCAAGAGACCCTTGCAACAGCTTCTCATTGGCACCCTCTGGTCTTATGCTTCCCTGGGAGAGCACCCAGCCTGACGCTCCAGGGATGGTCCAGGAAAGGGTTTTTCTCAGGACCTTGGCCCAAGCCCCACAGGAAGCATGTGCTGAGTGGGCATCAGATCTCCGAGGAGGCCAGGGAGTCCTGGCTGAACTTTCCCTGGTTGCTAAGGGCCCACAAAGCGCCGGTGAAGAAGTGGATTTGGGGCTTGGTAACAGCCTCAAAGCGACCCCATTATTCAAGGACTGAGACTCCCAGGCACCTGGTGCCCCCGTCAGCCAGCGCGCCCCCCCCCCCCTGCTTCTACCATCACCTCACCTGGTAGTGTGCCAGGGTATTCAGTCTCTTCCAGTCGTTCTCAATCTTGGTGGTGATGTCCTCATCCTGCAGGATCATCCTCGCCCCGCTTCCCTGTCGCCACTCTGTAGGGAGAGCAGCTGCATCTCAGAGAGGTCCTCGGGCCCCTGAATGGGATGCTGAGGATGCCCAGCGCAGGCACCCACACGGTACCACTCAGGGGTGCACTGCAGACAGACAGGTGCGGGTGGATGCTCCCAGAGGAGGGGTGCAGAAGCTCTCAGCATAGGGGGATCCTGAATGCCCCTGCCGCTTCTCATTCCAGCAAACTATGTGACAGAAGTAGGAATGACATCCCCTCCGCCAGCCACCTGTCCCTGGTGAGTGGCCACATCTGCAGAAAGTAGATTATTAGCTGACAGACCAAGGCAGGCGAAGGCACCTGAGAGAATGCTAACCAAACGCAAGGTACTCCTGGGCACTCTTGGCTTGGTTGTAAGGTCTGGGAGCTAATGAGAGCAAGGCTGCAGGTTCACGCACTACGTGCCCTATTCCTATTCCAGGAGCGTGTCTTGCACCCGAAAGCTGGCAGGTGGGTCACCTTGGCAGGGAGATTGAGCACAAGTGTACAGAGAGACCAGCAAAACCTATTCTCGTGCCCAAGAACAGCCCAACGCCCCCAACGCTGATGTGGATAACAGCATCCTGGTGACCCATCCAACACCTAATCATCTGATGCCTCAGGTGTGCGTTTACAACCCCTGTTCTCCCCAAGGGCCTGGAGGCCCACAGCACCCGGGCTGCCTGATGGATCCCACATGGGGAAACGGGACTGTTTCTCATCCACCAAATCCTCATCGCCTCGCGTGGGACCAAGAGACACGCACATTCCGGTTTTGACATGTTCGCACATGGAGACCCAGGTGCACGCCAGACAAAGACTAGCTCTCGTGCGCCAGTGTGGGCACATCCACACATGCACACAGGCTCTCTCTCTCTCTCACACACACACCAGAAAGGAAAAACGGCCTTTTCAATTCAAATGCAACATGTGTTCCTGCCAGGAAGCCAGGAATCTGGTTTCCAGGCAGCCACGGTCCCTTGCCACGCCTCACAGATGCTAAAAATCCGAAACAGGCTGGAGCACTGGGTTTAGGCAGCGCATGGTTGGGGGCTGGAATGAGGGACCCGCCGTCCTTGCCGAACCCCACCTTGGACTCTTCCTACGGACCACGGATATACTTTTCAGATTCCCTCCCTCTGTTCCCCTCCTGCCAAGGTCGAGCTGGGCATCCCTGACTGGTTCCTCCCTGCCTCACGCCCTGGGCATGGCTGGTGCTATAGATGAAAATCAGGCCCAGGAAGGGAGCTGCTTGCCCTTGGGAGGAGCAGAGATGCTCCTCATAGCCAAGTCCCTGCCTCTACTCCTGGGCTTGTCTGCTGCCTGGTCGAGGGCTTCTGAGAGGGCTGGGATATCCCAGGAACGACAACACAAGGATGCCTCTGTGGTCACTGGAGTGGAGGAGCCTCAAGAGGACGCTGGGGACCGTCCATCACTTAGTGCTGGTGATGCATGGCTGGAACAGATCACGGAGATGAGGCCTCAGGGCCAGTGGGGAAGTAGACAGAAGAGGAAATGCCCTACCAGGGCACCAGGGCAGCAGTGTTTTATGCGTTGCTGCGTTGTTTTAATTGTGTTTTTGTTTTTAGTTTTAGGTAGGTTATGTGTGGATGCATGCACTTTTGAGTGGCTGGTGCAAGATAAGGGGAATATCCCCCAGCTGGTGAGGCAGCGGATGGAGGGTACAGTTGGACTCTGGCAAAGACCAGCTTGGGCCAAGGATACGGCAGTGATACGCTTTGTCCTGGTCACACAGCAGGTCCTGAGAGCTAAGGTCTCATGGGTCTCCCCTGCTTGCCTGCTCAATGGCAACAGGGCCATGAAGGCAGAGGCTGCATGGCTGCATGGTTGGGGGTCGGGGGGACGACACAGAAGACAGTCAGTGTCCTGCATTCCTTTCAAGGAAGCCAGAGAGGAAAGAGGGGACACGCTCTGGACACTAAGATAACTGGCTGGGCCCCCAAAAGAGAAGGTGTCTCCTATACTGATGAGGCCATGTGGCTTCTCAGGATTAGATGGGGAAGGTGCCAGCAAGGCCCAGCTTTCTGGTTTAGCAGCTGCACTGGCACCCTTGCTGATGGTGTTGTAACACCTCTCAGGGAGATCTGAACAAGCCATGCAGCCCGGTGGTCTGAGCAATGACAGCTAGCTGGAGCCAGATGCAGGGCTTCCCTGTTACACAAGTGCCCTGAAATTGTGCAGTGCGCAGCCTGGGCAGCCCTATTCAGCAGCCCTGGCTCTGAATCATGTCCAGTAGTTATGTAAGCAAGTGAAAGTCAGTCTGCCTCCCTGCCCCTAACAGAGAAAAAGTAGGGCAGAGTGTGGCCATGCTCCCCGCAGGGCAGTCAAGGAATGAGGACTTGTCCTTGGGAGTTTGAAAATGATGCTGCTAGATGCCTCCCAGCAGGACTGGCCCAGCATGTGGGACACAGTAAGTACTTGATGATATTTATAACATGAATAGCACATAAATGAATGAGTGAATAAATGAAGGAAGGGGAAGCCTAAGTGAGTGAGTAATGGTTCATTCCTCTAAGCAGTGGAATGATTTTCTATCGGTATGTCCATGCTCCACGGTGGGCAGGCAGGAGCTACAGTGAGAGGTGAAGTGTGAGCCGTGCTGTTTGAACCTGGGACAAAGGAAGATGTGAACTCCAGACACATCTGTTGCATTGAAGCGAAAGCTCTTGAAATTACTACTGCTCATTCTTCCAGTTTTATAACCGGGAAATGAAAGAAACAGGTTGGGAAGACAGACCTGGAGGTCATGACCACTCAGAGCTCGGCAGCACGGCACCCACCCAAGTGCCAGGAGCACGGGGGACCATGATGGCTGGACTAGAACCTGAGCTGTGGCCACACAGTGATGCTGGAAGGGAGCTGCCTCCCCCCACCTTCATCCTGTGAGCGCCAGGAATCCACGGGCGACATAGCATCTCCCCGTCCACAAAATCAAGTTGTGCCCATGGTGTGGTTGCATGCTCTTCCCCTCTGGCTGAGCTTTGCGGGCAGCGATGCTATGAGGGGGCAGCGGGACAGTCAAGGGCAGCAGGAAGCCTGCCCTCCACTGATGTCAGTGCTCAGTCACACGTTCGGGGACTGTGAGGTGTTCCAAGCCTCCAGCCCCTGCAGCCAAGCCCCTGCCTCTGATGGGGAGCCAGCGGGGCCGCAGGGAAGCAGCGACTATGGTCTTTTTGGCAATTATCTCAAAAAGCAAAGAATGTTCCTTCAAATACGAATGGGAGGTTAGCGAGCTGGTTTTAGAGCTACTCAGCCCTGCTTTTAGAGCTCTCAAGTCTGTTGTTTTTGTTTCTTCTTCTACAGAAAAATTGCTATGTGCTTCGTTTCTGAAATATCAGAAAGGAAGAAAAACATCCCATCCCTAAACCAGACTTGATGAACGAACCCTTGAGAGATGGGAGTCTGGTGTTGGCGGCTCCGTCCCCAGGACCTACTGGAAAGGTGCACGGCCGTGGGTAGCTGCCCAGTGGTCCCAGAATGGAAGCTTACGGGCGCAACCTCAGGCAAGGGACTCCCCGCACGGCGTGGTTGAAGTGGACTGATGTGGACGTGCATCCCTGCACCTCACTCTTCTCTTCTTGGGCTCCCTGAGCTCACCTGTGGCCGGAACACACTTCACTTCCCTGTCATGCCCTTTCCTTCCTTCCCGAGAACCCTCATCCAGACCAGCCGGGGCTTCTCTTTTCCCCATACTCATTGTGGGATGTCTCAAGAAAACCAGAATAGGGGTGTGGGCTCAGCTTTCTGGAGTGTTCTTCACGACCTTGACAGAGGTATGAGTCAGGGAGCGCAAGGTGGGACCACGAAAAGCCAAGGTCAAAGACCAAAATGGCTGCCTCATAACAGTTCCCCCCCCCCCACCAAATCACGGGGTTGGCTTCACGAACCCCCATCCCCACCCAGCAGTAAAGAACCAAAGCAGGTTGGCCCCAAGAAGGCGGGCCTGCCACCTTCAGATCTTGGTGCCCTTGGCAGTGATCTGGTGCCCTTGGCAGTGCGTGCAGCTGGTTAGGTCATGACGCCTCCGAGCGAGAACACATCTAATTCTGTGTTCTGGGTCTTGCTGCACATTCAACATATGCTTAGTTTTCATAACAGTAATGAAAATCAATAGAGCCCAGGTCTCCCCATCCCAAGTTCAGCATTCTCTTTACCAGATAGACTCCTTCTGCCTTGCCTATAAAAACAGCCCTAAAAATATCTCTCTATTGTGTCCACACCTCACTATGTATGAGGTGACCCTGTTAGAACAGCTGAGGGGCAATGTGACAGCTCAGCCGATGGCCAGCCTCCTCCTCCTCTGGATGCACACCCAGCCTCGGGATGCCTTGCCTGCACAGTGAGAGCCTGGAAAATGCCTCAACGCACTGAGCTCAGTGAGGGCCCCGGTGAATCCCGAGACAGAGTGACGCCGCACCACAGCCGCGGGGATCAGGACATCCGCCCTCTCTGGGTCAGGACGCAAAGAGGGGCATCTCCTACCACTGCCATGTTGAAAATCCAGACCCAGAAAGACTCAGAGCTCCATTCTCACTCCCTCAAAACTGTTTCTTGGACTGGATGAGCAAGGAACTGCTGTGTAGCCCAAGGAACTCTATCTGATCGCTTGTGATGGAACAGGATGGAGGATAAAGTGAAAAAAAGAACGTATGTATCTGTATAACTGGGTCACTTTGCTGTACAGCAGAAATGGACAGAACATTGTACATCAACGATAATAAAAAAATTAAAAAAAAAACCCTGTTTCCCAAGTGCCTACAGTGTGCCCAGCACTGTGCCAGCGGGCCATTAAATAGTTAAACAGGAAATAATGAAATAAAACAAAAGCCCTGCCCCTGAAGGGCTCTCGGTGGGGAAGCTCCACAGGAGAACCCAGGTTCCCAGGCCCAGGTGATCAGAGCTGGAAGAAGGAGCCGGGGAGGTGGAGGAGCAGCGGGGAGCCCTTCTGTGACACTCCAGGGATCTGTGGGGCGGTGTCCTTGAGGGAGACAGTGCAAAGGAGGCTGGTGAGGCACAGGCAGGTCAGGAAGTGAGTTAAGGAAGGTCTGGAATACCACACTACGGCAACCGGGTCCACCTGAGAGGCACCTAGGATGGGAGGGGTGGGGTGTGGAACAGGGGTGAGAAGGGGAGGGGGTGCCCCTCCCAAAGACGGCTGCCCCTGGCCAAGGCAGAAGGGAGGTGGGGGAGGTGGGGGGCGGGCAGGGGAGTGGGTTTCAGGGGTGTTCAGACCACAGGATGCTGCTCTGAGATTCTTGGGGCAAAGGAGGTGGGAGCACCTTGTTTGTGATGTGTCTGGGGAGATAGTGGGAAGCTGGGGTGTAGAGGAGGGAGGGGCTTATCTGCAGGCCAACCCGGGAAGGAGACACTGGCACCCAGCACATTGCTGGCCCGGCTCCTGGAAGGTCCCCTACCCGCCAGCAGGTGCCACGTGGAGAGGCAGTCCCTACCAGGAAACGACCCCTCACTAGCTCTGGCCCTCCTGCTGTGTGCATGCAGGAAGGTTGGTGCAGGGCACACACACCCGTACACACACCCATACACGCTCACACAAGTACCTCATTTCACCCCAGGCCGAGGAGCTTAAGGCATTGCAACAGCCGCCCCCTCCCCGCCGCCTCACTCTAGTCCGTCTATCAACATCTCACAGAAGATTCAGGAGGGGCTGACCTGGAGGGGGGCAAGGAAGAGCCCACCTGGCTAGTTAGAACTGGCTGAGTCAACCCTTCTGATGCACAAGCAACCAAGTTCACAGCCAGCTGTGCGTTCCCAGCCCAAGCAGCCTGTCCTCCCTGCGGGGTACTGAGCTGGTTCACACCAGGAGCACGCGCCAGCCTGCAGCCAGTCTCCCAAACCAGGGGCCAAGCAGAAGGCTGATAGGGGAGATAGGACTCTACCGCTACTCACCTGTCCGCAGGTGAGCCCCAAGGAGACACCTGGCAGACAGCCCAGATACCATGGGCACCCAGCCCCTCCCAAAGAGGAGCAGGTGGGAGAAGGGCTGGGAGAGGCCAGGACAGAATCAGTATCACAGCAAACGAGGTTAGGAAACTGACTTGGGGGCTTGGAGCACGAGTAGGGATCATCTAACTATGATTCATCTTTATTTTATTTTATTTGCTTTTTAGGGCCACACCCATGGCATATGGAGGTTCCTAGGCTAGGGGTCGAATTGGAGCTATAGCCACCAGCCTACACTACAGCCACAGCAATGCCAGATCTGAGTCATATCTGCTATCTACACCACAGCTCACGGCAACGCTGGATCCTTAACCCACTGAGAGAGGCCAGGGATTGAACCTGCGTCCCAATGGATGCTAGTCAGATTCCATCCCACTAAGCCACGACAGGACCTCCTGATTTGTCTTTTTTTTTTAAAAAAAAAAGGGGGGGGGGAGTAATTTATTGTGAGAGTAAGGGCTAAAATAGAACATAATTGAATTAGGAAATGCGGTATTTAAAAGAACATTCCTAAGTTGAACCGTGCTGTCTGCTTTTAAGGCGTGAGGTCTTTGCAAACTGTAAAGAGCTGTGAACCGGCTGGCTGTCGCTCTTGGGGCCAGTCTGGAGAGCTGAAGGAAAGAGCAGAAGGTGTTCTGCTGTTTGATTTAAGAAAGGTGAGCTAGCGCTTAGTGGATATTCTTGAATAAGGACCCCGGAGGCTCCAGTGGCGCTCCAGGGCTGTGTGCTGTGTCAAAGAGGAGTTTAAGAGGCAGGGGGCTGGGCAGTGGGAAGGAGGGAAGGTGACCCAGGTATTCATGTATGCAAGGCACCTGGGGGAAATTGCTGGCTCTGACCTCTCCGCAGCTCCGCCCTGTGCCCTGCTCCAGGCTCCAAGTACAAAGGACAGACACACTCACAATCCAATTTGTTACACTTCCACCTTCCAGGGAGAGAAGGAGGTGGAATAAGAAAGAAAAAAAATCCCATTATCTTTATCTGTCCTTCCCATCAGGTGCAGCGGAAAATGCAAACGGGGGCGACAGCCGCTGTGAACCCTTTATATTTCACTCAGAAGATAGTGTATCTTTTTATTGCATACAGGAATTACTTATTTGAAAAAATATACCCTTTCAGACAGAAAGGATGGCGGACTTCCAGGGCTATTGATGGGGCATTTGCATTAAACCAGAGGAATCTCTGGAGGTCGTGGACTGCGGAGGCGGCTGTGCCAGAAAGAAATGGGTGTTCTCGCCACCTCCCTGCTGTGTGACCAGGGCCCAGGCTCTGTGCCTCTCTGAGCTGCGGTCTCCTTCTGTGCAGTGAAACAGAAGGGATTCAGCTATATTTCCTCCGGGGAGTAAAGAGCAGAGGCAAATAGTCCTTTGACTCAGAAAGAAAAGTGTTCAGGAGCTCCCACTGTGGTGCCACAGGATTGGTGGCCTCTTAGGAGTGCTGGGATGCAGGTTTGATCCCCAGCCTGGCGCAGTGGGTTAAGGATCTGGTATGGCTGCAGCTGTGGCTTAGGCTGCAACTGTGGCTCAGATCTGATCCCTGGCCCAGGAGCTCCATATGCTGCAGGGCAGCCAAAAATGAAAAAATAAAAAGAGAGAACTGTTCAACCTTCTGCTACTGCACAAAGAAAGGAGGGACGCCTAGTCACGTTGGTCCCCCTGAGCCTGGCAGAGAGAGTGCCCTGAAGCAGGCTCTTATGATCTGTTGAAGTGTGGTGGTGCAAGGGGGTACCTATCCCCAATACCTGTGGGTGGAAAGGGACATCAACTTGGCAAGGACAGCCTGGCATGTAGCAAGAATGGGGAGCCCCTGGCACTGCGCTTCAAAAGTTCCCAAGGCCCACCTGTCCTGACACAGTCCCCAACTCCTGCCTGAGGTATTATCCTCTCTTCCCTAGATTCCAACAGATGGCAATAAAGGCAGGTTCTGGATCCCTCACTGTGGCTCTTGAAATGTTAATTTTATGTGTCAACGTGTCCGGGCCACAGCGCTGTGTCAAATGTTATTCTGCATGCTTCTGTGGGAGTTGTTTTTGGAGGAGATTAATGCTTAAATCGGTGGGCTTTGAGTTAAGCAAACTGCCCTCTGTAATGTAGGTGGGCCTCGTCTCATTAGGTGAAGGCCCGAAGAGAACAAAAGATTGATCTCCCCTGAGCAAGAGGGAATTCTGCAACATGGCTCTTCCCTGGGACTCCAACCTGCTGGCCTAGCCTAGAGATTTTGGACCTGCCAGCCTCCATGCTAGACAATGAACCTCTGTCTCCCCCCCAAAATTCATATGTTGAATCCTAGCCCCTACTGTAATGGCATGTGGAGGTGGCCTTTGGGTGGTAATTAGGTCATGAGGGTGGAGCCCTCATGAATGGGATTAGTGCCCTTATAAAAAGGGCCCCAGGGAGCTCCCTTGCCCTCTTTTCTGCCATAGGAGTTCCCAGCAGGAGGATGGCCATCTAAGAACCAGGAAGTGGGCTCTCACCAAGCACTGAATCTGCCGACACCTTGACCTTGGACTTCTCAGCCTCCAGAACTGGGAGAAATTAGTTTCTGTTGTTTATAAGCCGACCAGCCTCTGTTATGCAAGCCCAGACAGATTCCCCCTACTCCACTGTTAACGAAGTCCTCCGTGAATGCATAAGCCAATTCCTTCAAATACATCTTCTCTACATAAACATATCCTATGGTTCTGTTTCTCTGGAGAACCCTGAATAATACAGCTCCCCATCCTGGTTCCTTAATGCCTGGAACGGCTGGCAAAGGGGGGCAGGGGACAGTTCAGTCTGAGGAGCAATGAACAGAAGTGTCAGGAATGAGGGGCTGGGCCAGGCCGGGTGCTACAGGGATGGTGAAAGCAGGAGGAGGGGGTCGGGGCTGGGTTTACTTGGGGCAATTACAGGGGTGGCTTAAAATGTCTTTGCTTCCTACTGAGCTGACCTGGGACAGACGTCCCTGCCTTGTCAAGGGCTGGGCATCAGGAGGGGGTAGGCAGTCTTTGCCCAGGGCCCTCAGCTATGGGGGAGGGGAAGTGGAGGGGGATGCCTGGCTGTCTCGCCTCTGTCCAACGCACGTGGCTCAGGTCTTGCCCGTGCCTATGGGTGAAATGTCCCTTTGGCATGGATTAATTTTTGATAATAATCACACCTGGGGCTTGTAAACTGCTTTCAGGCTTTCAAAGCACTTCCACTCACATGATGGCAAGAACGCCTTGTCTCCCCCTGGGGGCCACGCGGCTGGGGTGAATCAGTCCAGAGGAAGAAGCGTTTGGGTGTCTGAGGAAGTCCCTTTTGCTTTGCTACGCAATCCGACATGGGTAGAAAGAAGACCAGAGCTGTGGGGGCAGCACCAGACTCTAGACTTGATAGAAAGAAGGAAATTCCTCAGAAGAGCACCCAGCATGGGAGGCCTTGGTGGTGAGAAGTCCAGTACCATCCCCTTCCCCAGGGGGACGGGCCCGAGGCTCAAACCTCCTCCTTTCTGTGGCTTCTCCCTTTTATCCTCCCTGCAAAGGTAGATTCTTTGCTCTCCTGGGACCCGGCTAGCCATGTGACACTGGAGAGCAGCCCCTTCTAGGAAGCAGGAAGCCTTCCCCAGGGGTCTAAGGAGCCTCCAGCTTGAGAGAGTGGCAGCTCTGGGGCGGGTCCTGGTTGCTGCACAGCCCTTAAGCTCCCTTCACTTGTGGTGGATGCCCGAAGTGGCCCTGGGGTCTTTGGAGGCCACTGCCCCCTCCACGCCAGCTGCTTGACTTCCCTCCATTAATGATCTGAGTTGCTGGGCTCGCTCCCAGCAAACGTGCAAAAGTTAAAAAGCAGCCTCTTCCCCTCCCAAGCTCGGGTGGGTGGACTCCAGGTGGGAGGGCTGGTCCTGAGCAGCACCCACCAGCCATGACATGGTCTCTCTCCCGCAGGGGAGGTCACCCCATTCCCAACCACCAGAAGCACACGGCTCTACAGGCACCTGCACCCATGAGCTCGTCCCGTGTTCTGCGTTCTGGTACAACCCTTCCAAACTCCCCTTTCTGCACGAAGATACAGGTTCTTTGTCCCTTCTTCCTCTTCTTTTTAGGGCTGCACCTGCAGCATATGGAAGTTCCCAGGCTAGGGTAGGGGTCGAATCGGAGCTACAGCTGCCAGCCTATGCCATAGCCACAGCCACAGCAACCCGGGATCCTAGCGACCTACACCACAGCAATGCCAGATCCTTAACACACTGAGAAATGCCAGGAATCAAACCCACACCCTCATGGATACCAGTCAGATTCGTTTCTGCTGTACCACAGGGGAGCTCCCAAGAGGTTTTATGAGCGCTCCTTCTCTTGGGCCCGCCAGCCGGGGGCTCTCTTCCCACCCATTTTGCAGATAAAGACTTTGAGAAGCCAAGGGTGGAGCCTGCATGATTCCCACAGATGAAAGAAAGGCACAGTGAGTGCTAGCTGGTTATCCTTGTGAACCCAGCTCTCCCTGGGAGACCCTCTAGGGAGGAGCCCACTTATTTACTTGGGGTAGGGAACCCAGGGGTCTCCCTTCCCTGGAGCCGTTTTCTCTCCCACTGGTTCTGTGTCAGACTCCCTCTCTTCACCAGTCCGTGGGATCACTCTTCATGGCAGCAGAATCACCCACTTGCACACACGGACGCCCACTCTGACTCAAGGGTCCAGTGCCCGCGACACACGTGGACATACTCACCCAGAACCCCCCACCCTGCAGACTCTCACACATGCTTCTTCCTTGTCCCACAAACGACACACCCAGCAACACCTCCAAAGCCAAGGGGAGCACATGCTTGCCCCCCTCCCCCAGTCCTACCCCTGGGCCGCAGAGCTCCAGGCACGGGGCCAAACCCATCCTGCCAAGAGACAACCAAGAGGCGATGGGGCGAAGGGAAGCAGTAAGAATTCAGGGGAGTGAGCAGAACTTCTGATCTCTGGGCATTAGGCTTTGGGAGGAGGTGGGGCGAGGCAGTAGGAGAGGATGAAAAATCCCTGTGGATTTTAGAACATAGCAGAGATGCCATTTGTCTTGGTTGGCTTAGCTGAAGCCAGCTTAGAGGCCAGATGGAGGGATTAGGGGCCTCTGCAGGTCCTCCCACCTCTGTGTCACCACGCATCTCCAGAGCCAACCACATACACACCTAAACACCTTCCCCTCCATGCCCAGGATCAACAAAAAGACATCTACCAGTACCATCTCCATAATTAGTAGTAGCAGCAGCCAGTACTTACTGAGTATGTACTATGGGCCCTCAGCGCATTTAAGGCTTTTACACGCATCATCTCATTTCATTCCTACAATGGGGCAGGCACTGTTGTTTACCTGTTTTATTTTATGTATCTCTCCCCCACTGGGCCACCCGGGAACTCCCTAGCTCCATTTCATCGGCAAGGCAACGAAGGCGAGAAAGGGTAAGTAACTAGAGACCAAGGTCACACGGCTAGGACCTGCTGCCACGAGGACTCCAACCCAGGCATGTCTGACAACGATCCATGATGCCACCCGGCCTCTCCTCAGCCCTGGCCTTTTTGGAGCCTCGGGCTCCCCACTAGGATTTCCCCAGGACGGTATCTTATGAAACACGCAGGCAGCCATCCCTGGATCTCGGTACAGCTGGCCCTAGGTGGCATGCCCTTGCTTATATAGGCTATGCGATCTATTCGTGGAACATTGAAATGAAATGTCATCCTGCTTCCCAGTAGGCTGTCATATCTCATTTTTCTCTCTTCTTTCTCTCCACCCTCCATCACTGCCCCAGATCCCTCTGGCCTTCGGTAGTCAGCAGAAATTACAAGCACGGAACACAGGCAAAAGGAAGGGCCTGGGGGCACAAGGAGGGTGGTGGCAAGACCTTGGGCCACACAGATTCAGACGAAATCCCCCTCGCTGCAGATGGGACACCTCTGTTCCTACCCATCAGCTACTCAAGAGACCCCAGAGGCAATCAGATCACCAGCAGGCCATGTCCCCTCTCTGCTTATCGCTCACGAAGTGCCCATGAAGGCACGCACCCCCTCCCCGGGCTCCCGGGGGCTGTGCAGGTCTGCCCCCTGCATCCTGGCTCCCGTGGTTGGAAAGAGGGGCTTCTGACCCACCACAGGACAGCCCTCTGGCTGGGCAGCCTACTCACCCAGGTCCATGTCTGCAGCCTTGGGCCGGTGGGAGCAGGGCACGTTCTTGAAGATGGCGTCCAGAATCTTCTCTTTGACCTGAGTGATGGTGTCGCAGTTGAGGATCTTCACTGGGACCTCGGGGCTGTTGGCACTGTCTGGGCTGACACAACTCAGGACCTGGGGGAGCGGGGAGAGGAGGTGAGTGCGGGGCGCAGTGTGGAGAGCCCGGGGACCACCGGCAGCATCCCAGGGTCCCATCCTGACCCGCTCTGCCTCTGCTGCTTGGACCGCAGAGGGACGGGGTGACCCCAGCCTGGACGTGTCCCTGCCAAGCCCTCTGCCCTTCCTGTCCCCACAAGCAGCAGGAAGGTGCCTTGGCTTCAGCATCACTGCAGCAGGAGAAGCTGTGCATTTACTGCCTCTTCAGAATAGACTCCATTAGGATCCTGGCATTTCAAAGGGAAGTATGTCGGGGCAGTCTGGCTGAGAATGGACACTACGGCACGCCCCTGCCCACACACACTGGGTACCCTCTCAGCAGCACAGCCTCACCCGCCTCTAAGACCGCCCCCCCATCCCTGGGCATTGGTCTGTCTTTCTCGTCACTCTGTCTCATACACACAGCCACATGGGAATCTGGCTCCTTTCTCCAAAGGTTTCCTATGCTTCAATTTCTGTGAGGCTTCTGGGCTGATCTGAGATTGGAGAATCTGTGAGAAGCTTCCTACGCGTGTGCTTTTTTCTTGCTTGTTTGTTGAAGGGCTGCACTCGAGGCATATGGACGTTCCTGTGGCAACACCAGATCCTTAACCCACTGTGAGGGCTGGGGATTGCACCTGAGGCCTCCACAGTGACATGAACTGCTGCAGTTAGATTCTTAACCCACTGCTCCACAGTGGGAACTACTAATGGGTTCTTTAAAAATAAAAAGGTGCCCTTTAAAAATTGCAGGTTCAGGCCATTTAAAGCCCTTCCTGGCTTCCAACCAGATATCCGGGTTTTGTGGATAGAGGCCACTGGCTCAGGACCCGCACTTCTTGTTTTGGAATGAGTCGGATAAGACTCTGCTTCAAGCCCCAAACTATATTTTTTCTTTTAAAAAGTTCGGGGCCGTTTCTAAAAGCTTGTCTTCTCTTGCTGTTCTCCGGGTGGGCTCTCTCTACGTGGATGAGACCATGGCATCCTTGAGTGGACCAGAGTGGGTCGGGGTGGGTGCTGTGGGTCACAGGTGCTGCCGAGGGAGCATGGCATCCTGGGCTCCTGAGGCCTCCGTCTGACCCCATCGCCCGAGGCTTCAGTGCGCTTTCTTCTGGGGACTTTCACTGCACAGGCCACCCCCCGCCAACCACTTCCCAACGGCACGTCTGGTCTGCAGATTCAGACCACGGGCTTCCTTCCACCCCCACCTCCTCCTGCTCCATGTGGTGACAATCAGAACGTGGGCCCCTGGAAGCCTGCCTTTCATTAGTGACCAGACGGCTGTGAGCTCACACGAGAACATGCTTCTTTCATTAAGAAGAAAATCTCCTAAATCTATAAAACCAAACTCTCAGCCTCACAATGTCCTAAACTGAAAACAATGGTGGGGCCAACTCTGGCCCACGTGCCCCCCACCCCGGCCCTCCCCCAGCCACTCCCTTCCAAGAGCCTTCGGGGACCCCTTCCCGGCCCCTCGGTGGCCAAGCACAGCCTGGGGCTCTGTGCCACTCTGTGCTGCCCTGCTATCCGACGTTCTGGGGCAGTGGCAGCGAGGAGACTCAGCCTCCCCCAGGCAGCATCAATCACAGCGTTCTGTGGGCTGAGAGACCATGAGGCAGAAGCTCCCCTGAGTTCACCGCCCCCAGTTCTGCTTGCTCCATGACAGCAGCTTTGCGGGGTGCTGCAGGACATCCAGAGAAGTGGCAGAGGCCCTGCTGAGGGACAAGGTTCCCTGGACACTGGCCAAGCCACCCCTCCACCCAGAAGTACCCTTCCTCAGCCAGCCCCAGGCCCATGCCCCTGGGTCATTTCAGAGCCAGCTGCCTGGCGTTTGTTCTGCCAGGTTCCTGCTTCTCAAGCTTTCACATGAACAGAATCTAACAAAACTAAAATGCGGATTCTGACTCAGGAGGTCCAGGATGGGACCTGAGAGTCTGCATTCAGGCAGGCTCCCCTGTTATGCATTGGCCACTCCCAGCGGCAGGGCCCCAGGCCACGCCAGTCCAAGTTCACTCACCACAGAGGAGGTACATCTGACTGTCAAGTGATGCTGGCCGAGCCTCTGGGCACCTGCCTCACGCTTTGTGGTCACCCTTCCTGCCTAGCACAAGGTCACCAGCAGTTAGCCGGAGCGCCCTGGGCTCCTCCAGCCAGTGCCCAATTCCATGCCACCCTGTCTTTGATCTGACCCCTTCACCTTGAAGTGTCCCTTCAGCCAGGTCTGCTGCCAACACGCGTCTTCCTTGCCCCTCCTTACCAACCACCGGGCTGCTCCCCCTTCCACAGAAATGGCCCTGCAGCCATTTCTTCTCTGGGCAGGACGACTGCGACTCCTTCCCCCTTTCCTCCCGGCGCACCTCTTCCCCAAGTGTTTGCACCTCAAAGGACACGCTTCCCTGACCCACTCCAATTTCCTCACAGTCTCTTGAAGTCAAGTCATCTGCAACCAGGCTGGGGGTGCTAACAATAGTTTGGCCTCTGGAATAAAGGATGCTGCAATTTAGGGACAGAGCGTTATTATAACTCACTGTGTTGGATTCAATATCGGGGAGCCGCTGATGAGACAGGAAAGAAAGCGAGCGGAGAGGGAGAGACCAGGCAGGAGACGGGACGGCAGTTCTAGCTCATTAAGAAATCTATTCAGGTCTCTATTTTTGGAAGAGCTTTTTTCCCCCCTTTCCCATTTTAATCAGAGCCTCTGACTCTCTCCCCTGGAGCCGACCCCGACTGCAAGGAAGCCCGGCCTACACTCACACGCTGCTGCCTGGAAGCCTCGTTAACTGAGCCAATCTGCTGAGATGCCTACCGGGACTCCTGGGGCCCTTGGAGGATGGAGTGGGACAGGTGCATCACGGTCACATCCCCCCAGCCAGCAGGACTGGCTTTGTTAAGAGTGGCAGGGATGTCTCCCCAGCTGGCCTCGGGGTCTGGGATCCATCCTCGGCTCAAGACTCCTGCCTGGGCTGATGGGATTGGGATGGCAGAGCAGAAGGATGAAGCTCGCCTTCTCTCATAAAAGCAAGAAAATTACAACCAACTGCTGAACAATCTTCAACCAAATAGACTGCAAACTATCAAAAAAGATATCCTACTCCAGAAGACAAAGAGGAGGCCACATCAAGATGAAATTGGCTAGACTTGGGAAGAGGGTAAAAATGGAGAAATGACAAGCTAGCAAAAGGTATTGTATTAATATCCCCTTCTTTATTAAATCATCTCGTTCACTTAAAAAAAAATCTTTATTATTAACTGAAACATCTTCTGTGGGTATTGTTTCCTTAATGCAAATTCCTTGAGAAAAGCCACCTTATAAAAATAAAAACCAGATTTTTTTTTTTTTTTTTTTTTTTTTTTTTGTCTTTTTGCTGTTTCTTGGGCCGCTCCCGCGGCACATGGAGGTTCCCAGGCTAGGGGTCGAATCGGAGCTGTAGCCACCGGCCTACGCCAGAGCCACAGCAACACGGGATCTGAGCTGTGTCTGCAACCTACACCACAGCTCACGGCAACGCCGGATCGTTAACCCACTGAGCAAGGGCAGGGACCGAACCCGCAACCTCATGGTTCCTAGTCGGATTCGTTAACCACTGCGCCACGACAGGAACTCCTAAAAACCAGATTTTATGTTAAAAAAAAAAAAAAAGGCTCCTGCCCGGCTCTGCCGCGCCTTGGCTTGCCACATCCTTCCCCTCGCAATAAGCGCGTTTGAAATCCCATCTATCCTCGGCCCTCTTTATTGTTTTCGCTGACCTCCTGCCTCCATTCTTGGCTCCACCCATGCACCACCCCCAAGACCGATCTTTTACCGTATTTTCTCACTCCTTTCTTCTACCTCCTCTCCTCCTTCCTGGAAAAGGTCTGGTGGGAGATCACAACTCTCTCCCAAAAAAAGCCCTAGGGTGAGCTCCCTGACCTGGAGTCATGGTGGGCACCGCTGGACAGTCACGGCGGAAAAGAAGAGGCAGCGCCCACGTAAGCCAGCCTCAGGGAGCACTAATCCCACTCCCATCTTCTGGACCACTCTGGGCGGTACACACGGTCATCATCCCTGTTTTTTTCAGGTTAAGAACCCCCAGACTCAGAGAGTTTAAGAGACCTGCCCCAAGTCCCCCCCGCTGTTGGGAGTCAGGGCTCCACTCTGGTCCACCTGCTTCCAGCCTTGTGATCTTAAAGGCTGAGCTTTGCTGCCTCCCAGGATGACTTTCTAGCAGGAAAGAGAGTCTGGCCCTGACCAAGGGGATCCTCTTGTTTACTGGACAAACATCTCCAACCGCCAGGCGGCCCTTGCTCCCCATCCTACAGCCGGGGTCATGCAGCTGCGGGCATCGGGACCACGAACAACTCTTTCTGGCTGCCCCTCTTTCATGGTCTGCCCACTACCTGCTTGTGACCCTTCAGCAAAGTGTGGGTGTTGAGAAGGAGTTCATTCTCTAGGGTCAGTCAACCAGCAGCTGGCAAGGGGTTAGCACCCCACAACCTGGTGCCCTGGCCTGGAACCACATTCGCATCTGTTGCTGTTGCTCAGCCACTGGTCCCCAAACCCAGATGCCCTGGTGTCGTGGTGCAGAGGAAGTCAGGGCGACCGGCACAGGAGCAACCTGGAGTAGGGACTTGGAGAGGTGGCTTGTCAGCATTGCCCCCGTCTGCTCAGCTGGGAAGGGGCTGCAGAGGACCAGAGTCCACCCACCAGAGCCATGAGGACGAGCGGGGAGGTTGGCTTACCAGGGTTTTGTAGTCGATCTGCTGGCGGATGAGCTTGTCCTCGCTCAGGGAGTAGCGGGCCTCTCCTGTGATGGCATCGATGGGCCCCTTCTCCATCTGCTGCTTGATGGCACAGAACAGGGAGAAGAGAGGCTCCCCCGCACACTCCTGCATGCAGAGAAGCACCATGTGGGACCGACTCTGGACCACAGGGGTGCGGAGCCTCCCGCTGCCTGTCTCTCAAACGGCTGCTTACTGCTCCTCTGTTTAAAGTCTCCTCTCCTACTCCCATCCTGCTCTTTTCCCGCCACCATTCTAGAGGCCCCGGAGCTCTGGCTTCATCATCCCTGCCCCTCCCGCCCCTGCCCTGTCCCACGCCCACTCCACCCTGCTCTCCCTGCAGCCCCATCCGGAGACAGATGTCAGTCTTTGAAGGTTCACACCCAGGCTGGGGGGAGACAGGGGTGCACCGCACGCAGGTGTACCTTGAGGAACTTGTAGAGCAGGAAAGTGAACCAATTGGTCAACATCTTCTCAGCCACCGACTCAGTCCTGGCACCAGTCGCGGGGGACCCAGCAGAGCAAGACAAAGACAGAGGTAGCCGGTCAGACCTCCAGGGCTGGGAGGGCAGGGTGTCTGGCTGCTTAAAGTGCTCAGGCCAGATTTTGAGACCCTAAGGGACAGGTGAGTTCTGGGGACTCCGAGACATGCCATCATGAGACAATCTGTGCCTACCAAGCTGGGAGAGGACCTTCTGGGCACCAGCTCCCGGCTGAGTTTCTATGAGAACATGTTAGAGCATCACCGTCCAAAGGTCCGAGTCCAACAGGCCTTCTGTGCTGTCCGATACGGGAGCCAACGGCCGTGGTGCCCACTGAGCACTGCAAACGCGGGCGGCTAGTGTGTCTGAGGAGCTGAATTTTTTCTTTTATTTAACTTAGATTCAAATAGAGCTGAATTTTTTATTTTATTTACTTTAACTCAGATTCAACTAGTCACATGTGACTCATAGCTATCACATTGGATAGTGTAGCCTTGGAGAACCGCTCAGGATAGGTTTTCCTTGGAGATAAAGAAAGAAAAGGGGGAAGAAAAATCTAGGCGATACTAACTTGGCAGGGAATAGGCAAGAAGGTGGCTGGGGAAGTGGAGCATGGAAAAAGGCCAGACAGACTAGAGAGAGCACATCCCTTAAGCTAAAGACTCTCAGGGCGGGTAGCAACACAGAGCTGGATACCCAGCTCATTCCAACAGACGCCCAAATTGTTATTTATTTATTTATTTTTAGGGCTGTGCCTGTGGCACATGGGCTTTCCCTGGTCAGGATCGAATCAGAGCTGCAGCCACAGGTCAACGCCACAGCCACAGCCACACACGACCTGAGCCGCATCTGTGACCTACGCTGCAGCTCATGGCAACACCAGCTCCTTACCCCACTGAGTGAGGCCAGGGATCGAACCTGTATCCTCAGGGACACTGTGTTCTTAACCCACTGAGCTACAACAGGAGCTGCAAATTGTCCTTCATTCAAAAGGCTTCCATGTACTTTTGAACTTCCCCTGAGAACCTTCTTAGTGCTTTATCTACAATGCCAGGAAGTTCATTCTTGAGTCTAATTTGCATCTTTCATGCTGCTACCCAAACCCATTTATTCGTTTCCTTTGAAAGTGAAGACACTGCAGTAGGGCTGCCAGGCAAAGGACACCTTTGGTTGCATCTATTTAGGGAAAAACGGCATTCAAACTTGCAGTAAGTGTGTGACCAGCTCCAGAGAGACAGCGGCCCATCCAGGTATGTTTGGATAGAGTTGAAAGCGGCAGTTGCCAGAAGATACTAATAACTGAAATCCCAAGGCAGCTGAGCAGCTGCCAGCACAAAATGAAGCTGAGAAGAGAAAAGAGGGAAGACTATTGAAAGGAGCGGGGGCAGCCAAGGGCAAGAAGCAGAAGAGACAGAGGAGAGCAGAGGGAGAGAGGCCCCTGGGAGAGAGGGCGTGGAAGACGGGAGACACGGATTCTGAGCGAGACCACGCCGGGACTGGTCAGTGGGAGCTCTGGCAGGCGGTGGCAACCCTAGAGTTATGCCAGTGGGGAACCGTGTGGGGGAAGTAAAATAAACATCAAAATGCTGTACCTTGCTGTACCCAGAGTGGTACGATTGCTCCTCTATGGAGCAACCTTTTGCTGCGGTGCAGCCGAAAGCCCACTGCACCAAGAAGACACCTGAAGTAAACCCTTCTGCAAGCCAAATCCATCGCCTGGACCACACGGGAGGCCCTGCCTCGGACCCAGTGACCAGAGATGGAAAGCAGGGGACAGGCAGAGGCAGCCAGCAAATGAGACGGCCCAGGCAGAAGGCTGGAAGTAATGGCCTGATGGGGGCGTTTTCCAGCTTCAACTACATGAAGGCTCAAGACAGTGGAACAACAGCCTGGAGGGGAAACAGCCTTCACGTGCGTGGACAGTTGGAATGGCAGCAGAGAGAGAGGCAGAGTGTCTCCGCTTCCGATAAGACATATGGTTACGTCTTCACTTGTGACCAGGCAGGTGTCAACAGTGTTGAGAACGGAGCACCTCACAGTGTGGAGAGCTGGACCCTGGACCCGGGCAGCGCCCATAGCGAGCGCCAGGACATACCGGCTGTGTTGCATCAGGCAAGTCGCCACTCATGACCTCTAATTCAAACACACTCTGCACCCGGGCTTCTCAAACTCTCAAGCACATTCGGATCTCCCAGGTTTCTCGCTAAAATGCTGGTTCTGACCCAGTCGGTGTGGGGTGGGACCTGAGATTCTGCATTTCTAACAAGCTCCCGGGTGATGCTTCTGCTGCTGATCGTGAACAGCAGTGAGGGTTGTCGGGGGCTAAAGGTTCCCAACTTGAGACGATGAGGTGGATTCCCAGAGAGGCCCTGCAGTATCTCTCCTAACTCAAGTTCTGACTTAGGTGAGGCCTGGGGATGGGAAAAAATGACCTCTGAAGAGTCTACAAGAGAAGACCTCCGGTAGAGAGGGTTCAAATCAGGGGAGCGTAAGGGTGGAGGGAGGAGAATGGAGAGCCGACACGGGGCCGAGAAAACCACGGGGTGAGCAGATGTAGTGTGGTGAGTGACAGGCACCAGCACGACGGAGAGGTTCTTTTAAGAGGGCGTGGGATGCACCTGAGCCTCTGGCCAGGTCAGGGCCTAACCTCGGGGGCCTAGGCTGCTCTGGGGAGCTCCACCCTGGTCTCCCTGGGGGCGGGAGGGCCAGGTGGGTACCCTGGGCTGGATGGGGTCTGTGTGGCCTGAGCTGCCCGCACCCCCCCGGGCCGCGTCCCTACCTCCTGAGCAGCAGCTTGGGGTGGTTCTTGCTCTCCAGGTTCTTGTCGATGAGGTCGGCCAGCAGCTGCTTCAGCACGTCGGTGGCGTACTCCAGCTTGCTCTGCAGCACCGTCATGATGAGCGAGGCCACGTTGCCGCGGTCGCGCATGGAGAAGCTGCGCTGAGACTCCAGCGTGCGGATGAAGGAGAGCAGGAACACCTTGTTGTTGATGAGCTGGGCGAAGAGCTTCAGGCCTTTCTCCACGCGTTCCTGCCGGTAGCCCGGCACCTGAGCAGGAGACCCGGGGGGCGGGCGTCTTGACAGTGGCCCGTGAGAGGCGAGGCTGGCGTGGGCTGCGCTCGCTGCTGGCCCTCCCACTCCCCCACCATCCGCCGCCTAGCTAATGCCATCAAGCCCTTATCGAGAGCCAGGCCCCACGCTTGGTGTCCACCTACGGCAGGTCCCTGTCTCTAGGGTCAGGGAGAACATCAGTGTGAGTGCGGAGCTGAGGAGGGGCCCGGCAGACACCATCACAGCCACAGGTAGGGGACTCCAGGACCTCAGGGCAGCTGAGGGGTGACAGCAAGGCCGGGGGATCACCAAACCCGGGCCTCCGATCAACCTCATGCTGACCCGTCTCTGGCTCTGGGGACCCTGTTGGCAGAGCAGTGGTCTCGGCCTTGGGACTTCTGGGTCCCTGTGGGCTCTGACACTCCCACACCATATAACCTTGGACCGGTCCTTGACTTCTCTGCGGGCCCAAGTTCATTCACCTCAAAAAAGGGAACGCTTAAATCCAAGAGTCTCTCAGATGCTCCCTAACTCTAGCATCTGATGTTTTCTCAGGGACTCCTTCTGAGACCCTGTACCACGCGGGGCCGGAGGAGGAAGAAGGTTTTATCTTCCTGCCTGCGTCTCTGTTCATCAGGAGATTTGCGCAAGGTACAGGGGTGTACCATCCACTCAGCAAACGGGAGCAGGGGAACGAGCTAAGCATGGCCGCTGCATCTCTGAGCTGCATGAGGATGGCACAGCGGCACCTTGCGTCCTGTCCCAAACCTTGCCACTCACAGTAACAGGGGTGAATCTTGCAAACATATTTAAAGAAAAGAAGGTGTGAAAGAGCATACTGTATTATACCATTTCAATTAAGATTAAAAAAACTATTAGGGAATTCCCTGGTGGTCTTGCAGTTAGAGATCCAGCAGGGTCACTGCTGCGGCTCTGGTTCGATTCCTGGCCTGGGAACTTCTGCATGCTACGGGAGAGGCCAAAAAAAAACAACCCCCAAACAAACAGAAAAGAATTCATGATGGCAGAAAAAGGATCTTCTGGAGGGTGGCTGTGACTGGAACGGGGGCCAAGGGGAAGTGTGGAGACTGGTTCTGCTTCTCAGTCGGGTGCTGGCTTGGCAGCTGTGTTCACTCGGGCAAAATGCTCCGAGTGGTGTCCTGATGTGCTGTGTGTTGCTCTGTCTGTGAACTTCCATTAAAACACAAAGTTCACTGATAACATGCAGCACAGCCTCTGCCCTGGCTGGGGGCAAGGACCTCTGTGAACACAGAGCAGGGCATGTGGCTGGAGTGGAGCAGGAGGGAGCAGGCACAGCCAAAGGAGGTGCGCTGGAAGCTCATCTCTAGGGATGTGTCTCCCCGCCTCCTCCCCCGCTCCCCGCCCAGCGTGGGGAGGGCAGAGGCGCCAGGTCCTTGGCAAGGAGTGTCATGTACGGAGCAGTAAAGAACACGGTTTCAGAGACTTGCATTAACTCCATCACAGTCATTTATGAGCTGCAGGACCTTAAGGGCCTAGTTTCTCCATCAAAGACATGAAGGTACGGCAGCTAATACACTTACAGACCTTACTCTACGCCAAGCACGGCTGCGCGTGCTTTAGAAACACTGACCCGGGTAATCCACACGACAGCCTAGGAGGTACGTGCCATTAGCACCCCAGGGCCCCAGGAGGATAAGGACCTTCCCCTAGATCCCAAGGCTGAGAAGTGTCAGAGCCGGACCTTGAAACCCCGGCAGCCAGCATGCTTCCCGCCCCTTCCTGAGCACAGAACCGGACGTGTGAAAAGCCTCAGCATGGTCGCAATCCAGTTATGGAACCGCAGCCGTTTCATCCTGCTTCACCCTGGCGATTTTAAACTGGGGAAGACGGAGGCGGCCAGAGAAACCCTGTTTGCCCTGGTTGCTGGGAACTTTATGCCACTTCTTTACGCCCCCGCCCCCCCTCTGTGTTCTGGGCTCAGGCAAGGCCCTGGCTGGAGCACAGTCCAGTCAGACCCAGGCCCTGCCTCTGGAAGGTCAGCCAGGGGTCATGGGTCCCCTTCAGCGGGGCGACCCCTGTGAATCCACCCCTGAATGCTGCAGAGATGTGCCTGCCAGTCAGGTCCACGTGCATTTCCTTTGCCTTGGTGCTGGTACCTCTCCAGGGGGTTCTCGAGGGAAGGATGGGGACTCGCCAGAGCCAGGGTGGCAGTGGCTACACCCCGCTGTGTCTTATCCTGGCTCTCAGCATAGTCCTCCTGGTGACCCCCTCGCCATCTAAGGTCCCCAGCCTCTAAGATCCTCACGCCTGGCCCCCCGTTCCCGACTCCACGGGGCTCTTGAGGGAAGGACGAGGGAGATGTGACTGCCTCCCTGTGCCACCAGGTGGGGCTTCAAGCTGCCCAGCTGTCTGGCCCCTAGGACCTCCCTCTCGACTCTGTGACAGCCCCTCAGATGCATGAGCACAACTTTTACCTCCTCTGTCTTTCCAATCCCTCAGCACAGCATCTCATTTGTCCTGCTAATAAGAGTTCACGCCACTTCTTGGGCATCCGCCATGTTGGAAGCATGGCCCTGGCACATGGTACCCATCCTTCCAGCTAAGCCTTCTCATGACCTTGCAAGGGTGAGGCATGACCTCCCTTTACCAGCCTCTCAGGGAAGCTACTGTGGTTTCCCAAGGCCAGCCGGCTGGTGGAGGGCGGGGCTGGATTGCCGAACCCCAGCTTGCTTAGCTCCCGAGAGCCCCAGGCCACTGTGGCCGGATCTGTCCCACCCCTGGACCCGGGAGGTGACAGAAAGTCAACAGCCTCTGGTGCAGGGTCCCCTGGAGCTCAGGTGGCCGTCGAGGGCAGGGGAGCCACGTGCAGGTTTGGCACTGTGGCACGTAGAGAGGATGACAAGGACGGGCTCAGACTCCCGCCCTGGCTGCGCGTGCTTTCCGGGCAGCAAGGCCCGGGGGCCCTGGGAAGGGAGGTTCAGCAAAGCTTCCTGCAGGGAAAGAGCGCCCCGTCAGCAGCACGGGATTTGGAATCTGAGAAACTCACAGACTTGGACATGGAGGAAAGCTCTGTCACCCCCGGGCTCCCTCGCCTCATCTGTAGAATGAGAACCTGAGTGCCTATGTCATAATGTTTTATGAACATTAAATGAGATAATGTATGTAAAGTGCTTGGCACACACAGAACGCACTTCAACAGCAGCCGTTTTACTACCTGCTTCTCCTCCACTGGCTGTTTTCACTGATCCCCTTGCCCCGGAGTTTCCAAGATGCCTAATGCATTGGCACAGGGTCCGGGGGCAAAAGGTAGGCATTTTCTTCCCATTTTATGAAGGGGAGATGGAAGTGAAGTATCCTGGTAAAGCATATCCAGAACAATTCCCCTTTGTAAGTGGCCATCCCCACCCCCTGAGCGAATGGCGCTCTGAAACAAGACTTGTTTCGTTCACCAGATGGTTCGATCATTTAGCTGGTCTGTGAGTATAAAACTGCATAGTAAATTTTAATTGTAACCCAATAGGTTAGTGTTTAGGAGGCAAAGATAGGTTGAAACCGAGGTGTGTGGTTACCGTTTGCTCTCTGTTTTGAAAGGACTGCTGTGTGACCAGGCCCTGGGCAACCCCTTACCCAAACGCCTCGACGGCACTCAGATGGTCACAACAGAGAGTGCTTGGTGACTTACTCTCCAGGACAGGCTGAAGCCAGGGGACCCCAGCTTCTTCTTTTTTTAAAAAAAAATTCATTAAAAATTATTTATTTCTGTCCTTTCTTTTTTATTTAATTTTAATTTTCTATTGGAGTAGAGTTGATTTGCAATGATGGGTTAGTTTCAGGGGGTAGAACAACGTGATTGGGTTATATAGCTACACATAGCCATTCTTTTCAGATTCTTTTCCCAGGAAGGTTTTTATGAAATACTGAGTAGAGGTTCCTGTGCTCTACAGCAGGAAGAGAACCCCATCTTCTTCACAGGCACCTACCATCATGCCTATCCCAGCGCCCGAAAAGCTGGAAACATGGCTTTAGATTCGCCAATGGCTTCCCTGGGTATGTTTCCATACCTGGAAAACCAACAGAGAGAAACTCTGCCAGAGGCAGGGCGGGGCTGGAAACAGGTAAGAACGATCCACACACCTCGGGCTCTGGTCTAGGAGGCTGGATCTCACACAGCCCCAAGCTAATGGGAAACAGTAAAAGTCGATTTCTGTCAGCAAGCAATTAATTAACAAGCTCGATGGACATGAAAAAGTCCTATGCTCTGGGTATATACCCAAAAGATGGAAGCAGGAGCTCAAACAGCTATCTGTACCCCCGTGTTCACAGCAGCAATATTCTCAGTTGCCAAAAAGGTGGAAGAAACCCAAGAGTCCATTGACAGATGAACGGATGAACAAAATGTGGTTTATCTACATGACAGGCTATTGTTCAGCCTTAAAAGGAAAGGAATTCTGTGACATGCTACGACCTGGATGAATCTTAAAACATTCTGCAAAATGAAATAAACCAGTAATAAAAGGACAAATACTAGGTGATGCCACTCGCACGAGGTACCCAGAATAGCCAAGTTCATAGAGACTGAAAGTAGAAGGGTGGCTGCCAGGGGCTGGGGCGGTAGGGCGGGGGAGAGAAATGGGAGTTACCGTGCATCGGGTGCAGAGTTTCCATGGTTGAAGGTGAAAAAGTTCTAGAGATGGACGGTAGGGATGGTTGCACAATAATATGAGTGAAGGTAATGCCACTGAAATTAAAAGTGGTTGAAATGGCAGGGCTTCCAGGCTGCGTACCTTGCTGAGGATTAAGGCCAGGAGTTGGGCAGAAGCTTCTCTCAGAAAACTAGCCCTGGGGGAAAGGCCCAGGGTGGTGCCGCTGGGTAGGGGCGCTGGCAGCTTTCAGCAAGGAGACCGACAGAGTTCAGAAAGGCAATAGAGGTAAACAGTAGGATTCTGGTCCTGGGTGAACAGGGCTGCCATAGACAGTGAGGCAGGTTGTGCACTGCACAACTCCAAGAAGCGCCACAGATGATTGGTCCCATCTGGAACAGTGCCAAGTTCAACCTACACCCCCTGCCCCCAGCATCCGGTGGGAGAATGAGCCCTATCGAGTCTTCTCTATCACCCTGGGCAGCTCTTGGGAGCCTACCGCCCTTGGATGTATGCTATACCAGTGCCAAGCCAGGCCTGAGAATCTAAACATCCATGGACATGCAAGGGTGCGCAGGAAAGCTGTAAATGGGTTCAAATGAGGAGTAAGACCCTCTGACTGGATGGGGCATGATGTATCAGCTGGGCCACAGGAATGGTTGGGAAAGTCTGTGTGTCCAGCAAGGGAACCATGTGTGGAGAAGGCTGTCCGCCAGCCCGCTCTGAAGTATTCAGGCTGCCCTACAGGGATGCCAGCTTGGAAATGGCCTCAGAAAATCTGATTTAAAAGTTAAACACTTAAAGGGAATCCACGTGGAATTTTGAGCTAGTGAAAAAGAGAGCCTAACTTTATATACTCATCCTAGTTGAATTCTTATTTTGATGATTCTCCATCCTGCACACAGAGGCGTGTGGGGACGTTCAAACACAACTCCCCTCCTTAAACCCACCCTAATTCAGACATACATTCATTTATCCAAATGATTCAACACTCCCTGTGTCTCCCTGTGTGCCTACTATGCGCCAAGCACTCTGCTGGAAGCCAGAATGATAAAGACAAGCTATGGGCACAGTCTATACAGAAATCTCTCTCTCTCCCCACACACACATACACACACGCACGCATGCACGCACGAATGCGTGCTCACGCACTTCATCCCACAATCAAACTGGAGAAACACGTGTGGGCCCCAAGGGCTGGGGACCGAATTCCTTTCCTGCAGAGGGGCACAGCCTCTCGGGCCCCATGGATGCCCCATGCAGGCATTCCCATGGGGCCCAGTACCTGCTCAGCTGTGCAACTCTGGAGCCACAGGTCTGTTTCTATGTTAGGGACAATAGAAATTTGGAATTAGTCTTATTTTCTGTGGGTGCTTGGGCTCAAGATTTTCAATCCATTCAAAGAGGTGTCCAGAGCCGTAAAGCGTGATGCGGACACAGCACCTCAGAAACCACACGCATGACCTTGGGAGTCCACACCCTGGAGTCTAACTGTTGGACTCAAATCCAGGCCCCACTGCCTCCCAGCTGTGTGGCCTTAGTTTTAGCACCTGCGAAATGGGTGGCCCTGCTTCAGAGGGCTCTTGAGAGGTTAAATCAATGCAACCATATGAAGAACAGAAACTCGGATGGGGCCATTGGTCAGCTGTTCACGCAGCGTGATTATTCCGCATGGTTACTGTTTCGCCCTGGTTGCCTCATTTATAGTTTTTGCTTTTCTCTGTTATTTATCTTTATAAGTCATTCCAAATCCCTTTCAGAACAAAGTGCCATATGAATACATGCATAAGCCAGACACGACGCTAGACAGTAAGCGGGATAAAATGTTCGAAAGATGAAGATGAGGTCCCTGCTGGTACAAAGGCAGTTCTGTTCTTATCACTCCAGTTCCCACCTCCCTTCTGAGCACAGGACTTCGCTTTTCCACATTTACTTACTGAGCACCAACTAAGTGGTGCCGGCCCTTATTTTGTGATTTCTTTTATTTTTTTTTTTAATTTTTTTGTCCTTTTGCCTTTTCTGGGGCCGCTCCCGCGGCATATGGAGGTTCCCAGGCTAGGGGTTGAATCGGAGCTGTAGCCACCGGCCTACGCCAGAGCCACAGCAACATGGGATCCGAGCCGCATCTGCAACCCACACCACAGCTCACGGCAACGCCGGATCCTTAACCCACTGAGCAAGGCCAGGGACCGAACCCGCAACCTCATGGTTTCTAGTTGGATTTGTTAACCACTGAGCCACGACGGGAACTCCCTATTTTGAGGTTTCTTAACCAAGGGTCTGTGAACTCCCTACACTGTTGGCCAGATTCCCTGTTTCCGTGACTATGGACAGTTTTTCTGGGGAGAGGGTCTTCAGCTTGCATCCAGCTCTCAAGGTATCCATGACCCCCTAAGACCCAAAGCCCTCTGCCCACCTCTGCTCTGAGTTTCCTATCCTCCCTGGGGTCAGGCTGACACCAACAAGTTGGGGTGGGGGGACATCTTGAGAAAGTCTCGTCCCCTCCCTGGCCTCAGCCGACTCTCCTCCGCAGCTGGACGCGGTCACACGTGTCCCTGTCCTAACACTGTGATGTGAAAGGCCTTTTTAGCCCCCAGAACTGCCCCTCACCTCGAGGTCCCGGAGGACCGGGTGGTCTTCAATGCCCGGGAACAGCACCCGCATGGTGTAGGTTCTATAGTCCAGGAAGGGAATCCCGGCTCCGTCCAGGTCACTGGTCAGCTCGTGGATGTCCGTCTGCAGCTCAGCAAAGGCTGGAACAAAGAGAAGCCCACGAGACTGCTGGATGGGGCCGGCCCGAGAGTTACCTGCTTCAGAACACTCAGAACCCTCTCCCAGGCCCTTGGAGACATGCGCAGTGGACCACAGCAGTGCAGGACTAAGGAGAGGGGTGTTTTAAGTAACTGAGGTGAAGGCTATAAGAATGGGAGAAAAATGGAGTTCCTGTGGTGACTCAGTGGTAACGAACCCAACTCATATCCATGAGGACACAGGTTCGATCTCTAGTCTCGCTCAATGGGTTAAGGAACCAGCGTTGCCAAGAGCTGTGGTGTAGGCCGAAGATGCTGCTTGGATCCCTCGTTGCTGTGGCTGTGGTGTAGGCTGGCAGCTGTAGCTCTGATTGACCCCTAGCCTGGGAACTTCCACATGCCATGGGTGTGGCCCTAAAAAGACAAAAAAAAAAAAAAGAATGGGAGAAAGATGCACCACGAGGAAGCTTGTCTTGAGCCAAATTCTTTCCAAAGCATGAACGCAAGGCAGGCTGGCACGGATCTGAGCTGCTGCTAGAGCCAGGAGGGCTTCCGCCTCTGAGAGGAGGGGTTTGATTTGCAAATATGCTGGGGGATTGGTAGAATGCAGGACAGGGCAGTGAAGGTGGGGGGTTCCAGTGATGGAGGGTCTGTTCCGGATTCTGGGCTTCACATTGGGCTTCCTTAAGGGAGTTTAGAACAATTTCTTCTGAAGCCTCAGGTCTGGGCCATGCAGCTTACAGGAGCCATGAAACCAGCAAACGGAGCCAGATGAAGGCTCTGCCAAACTGCTCTATCCCTCTGGATAAAGATGCAGGGTGGACCTTGGTCCTTCCTTCCTCACGCTGATGCTGCCCAATGGAGTATGTGATCTGCATATGGGCACCATGCTCTGTGGAGGCAGCCCAGCCTCCGGATGGTCACGGAGCTGCCAGCCCACAGCCCCCAAGGCGGTTCTCCATGTGGCCCCAGGTCATTACACAGCTGTGTGATCTCACTCTGGCCTGGGCACAGCCTTCCTCCTGGGCTGCCCTCCGCCCCGGGAGGTGCCAGAGGTGCTGTGTTTGGCCCTTCCCTCCTTCACCTTTTCCCTCAGCACGTGCACATGTACACACATGCATGCACGCACAGCTGAGATGGGTTAACACGCGCCTGCAAAGAACAGTGGATGGTGGTTAAACACTTCTTTCCATTTACAGAGACAGAGACAGGGAAAAAAATACTCAGTGGGCTCACAAGGGAATCACAAGCCCAATGTGGTTCCAGGGCCCTTGAAAAGCCAGCCCTGTGCCCAGGGGGCTCTGCTAATGACTGGACCACAACACAGCCGCCCCAGGCGCTGTCAGGGAGGCCCCACTGCACCCAGCAGTGCTGACTCCTGGCCTGCAGACCCTGGCTTCCCCGGCCTTGAGGTTATCAACGTTTCTAGTTTGATAGAACAACAGGGGTGCCACCGGGACCCCTGGAGGGGGGGCTGCAGACCCCTCCATGAGGCTCTCTTTATGCACGCCCAGTCATGCTGACATGGGGTGAGGGGGGCTTGTCAAGGAAAGTGACTCTTAAGGAAGAGCAACCTTAACACATCTGAGTGGAACTTCCACCAATATGTGTGCACATGTGTGTGAAAGGGAGTCAGTAAGCCTTCTTTTAGCAGGTACTATCACCAAAATCCCTGATGAGCACTCGTGTGCGTGTGTGTGTGTGTTGAGGAACACAGGTGTGTGTGTGTGTGTGTTAGTGAGTGTGAGAGCATGAGTGACCACCTGGGTGTGAGTCGGTGAGAGTCTGCGAGTATGTGTGCACACGTCTGTGTGCTTATACATCTACAGGTCAGGGCTGTGAGGGGCCCAGGCTGGGACTCTTCTGAGTTTGCACGTGGGTGGTGGCCTGGCTCACAGTCGAGCCTTCAGGAAGTCACCTCCCCTGGACCCAAGCTGTCCTCTCGATGTTCAGGAGCCAGCCCTGGGCACCCCTGGAAAATCCTTTCAAGGCTAATCCTACATGTCCTTTGCCCTCCATCTCTTTCCTACCCATGCAGACAGCCCTCTCCCAGAGTCCCCAAGTCAGGACTCCCTGTCTGACTGCTAATTCCTCCCTCTCCAGAACATTCCGAGAGGAATCTGGCTCCACGATCCGCCCCGCCGATGCCCGCTCCCAGTTGGGGTGCTCAGCTGGTGGGGAGGAGGCAGAGGGAGTTGGCTTTTTATAGGTCTGCAGCTTTCCTTCAAATCACTGAGCGCCTCCGACATTCAAAGCCTCGCGCCTGGCACACATAAAAGAGATTCTAATCACTACACCTAATTAGAGGGAAGAGTACATTGTGGAGAAAAAAAATTAAGCAGCGTAAATATAATAAAAGGCAGTAATTAACAGTCCCACAAGGCGGATGCTGTGTTGACAGCTGAGGACATGGAGAGGGGATGCAAGGGACCCGCTTTCCCATCAGAGATCGCGGGCTCTCTGGTGGGAATTCGAGAGCCCCAGGTACAGGTCCGTTGCTCTCCGAGTGGGAACCTGCACAAAGGGCCAGCTGAGACCTTCCCGGGCGACTCGCCGATATTCTCCTGGGGGTCACAAGGCTCTGACTGCTAAGTTTCCTTCTTGGATTTAGTGCAGCGGATTTCACCTCATGGCGGTGTGGATGATTTTTAAAAATGCAAGCTGCGAAACACTCTTCTTTCTAAATCTCAGGTCTGCCCTCCAGCCTCACCTTCTTTCTGAAGCCAGGGAGCGGCAGACGTGCCTGTGTGTGTCACGGCAAGACGCCTCCAGGACTCCCGGAGCGGGGCGTGCAGAACCCACCTGGCCAGGATCCTGGGCTGGAAACTGCTCTGGTGAGGTCTAAGATGATCCCGGGCTGAGTCGGGGGAGGAGGGGAGGGGACATTTGAAGAAGAAGGAGGGGAGGCCTCAGCCTCAGGTGGCCTTGTCCGAATAGAGCCTGGAGGTGTGGGCTTGGCCTGGGCTCAGGCTCAGAGACCAGAGGTAGAGGTTCTGAAGGCAGGAGAGGCAGGCCCAGCAGTGCCCACTGCTGCTTGTATGTGAGATGCACGTGCTTGCATATGAGCACACACACATACCTGCACACCCACACGCACACATACCCCAGCCACCCCGTACCTTCTTTGCACTCCAGGGCCACACGGGACTCCAGGTTGTCCATCTGCATCTGCAAGCGCTTCAGCGTGAGGTCGCTTTCTCGGGACTTGCGCTTGTAGGCAATGAGCACGGCCACGATGAAGATGATGAGGAGGCCGCCGGCCACAGCGATGCTGACGATGGCGGGCAGGCTGAGCGGGCTGTCCGGGGCGATGTACACCATCCCCGGGGAGTACTCCATGCCACCGACGCGGGCCTGGGGGGGTCACACCAGGGGAGAGGGAGCTGGCTGGAGGCTCAGAGCATCCCAGGCAACAGCCCCAGGCCACCGGTAGGTACCCTGGGGACCGGGGCCACAGGAAGGAAAGGCACGGGAAGCTCTATTACATCCTGTCTGGGTCAACAACGGTCCTCCCTGGAAGGGCCTCTCGCCTGTGAGAGGTGATTTGGCACTGAATGCTCTTTCTCCCCGCCCCTACTGCAGCCCCAGGCAGTATGGAGAAAATGACCACAAAGAAGAAAGAAGTCAGAAGCAGGGTGGGGAGAAAGAACTGGGGGTGTTCCTTGGCCAGAACCCCTTTCCCCAAAGCCCTGGTGGCCCAGGATGGCGCCGGACTGCTCACCCTGCAGCATCCCTCGAGCCCGCCCCATCCAGGCTTGGGGTCCCGTCGTCCTCACCATCACTTTGTGCCTGCCAATAAGGTTGGGGGACTCGCAGAGCAGCTGTACGTCCGACACCGTCACCGTGCACGGCTTCTCCCCGACCAGCACGGTGTAGTTCAGCTTTACGTTACCCCCGGCCACGGGTGGGATCAGGTTCTTGCCCTGCATGGACAGGAAAGCCCAAGTTCCCAGCCCATGGTCAGGAGCACAGCTCCGGTCGGCTGCCAGGTCCTCCCACCGCCCCCGCCAGAGGTCCCATCCTTCTGGGGAGTTGGGAGAAAGGCCACCTTCTCTAGTAAGCCTCCCAAATTGGCAACACATACAGTACTAGTCCCCCTTCCTCAGTGGGAAATCAATAATTGAGGCGCTCTGTTCAGCTTATTCCAATGCAGCCTGAGACTCCTTCTCAACACAGAGCTGTAGTCACTATCAGTTAATTCAAATTGTCATATGGGGCAGGAGTTTCGGTCACAGCTTAGCAATAACGAATCCAACTAGTATCCGTGAGGACAGGGGTTTGATCACTGGCCTCGCTCAGTGGCTCAGTGGGTTAAGGATCCTGCGTTGCTGTGAGCTGTGGTGTAGGTCGCAGATGCAGCTTGGGTGTGGCATTGCACTGGCTATGGTGTAGTCCAGCAGCTGTAGCTCCAATTTGACCCTTAGCCTGGGAACTTCCATGAGCCGTGGTATGGCCCTAAAAACAAGCAAACAAACAAAAAAATTGTCATATACCATGCTCATGGATTGGAAGAGTTAATATTATCAAAATGACTATACTACCTAAGGCAATCTACAGATTCAATGCAATCCCTATTAAATTACCAAGGACATTTTTCACAGAACTTGAACAAAATATTTTAAAGTTTGTTTGGAAGCACCAAAGACCCAGAATAGCCAAAGATATCCTGAAAAAGAAAAATGGAGCTAGAGGAATCAGGCTCCCGGACTTTAGACTATACTACAAAGCAACAATCATCAAAAATGTATGGTACTGGCACAAAGACAGAAATACAGATCAGTGGAACAGGAAAGTCCAGAATTCAACCCACGCACCTATGGCCAATTCATCTATGACAAAGGAGGCAAGAACATGCAATGGAGAAAGGACAGCTTGTTCAGTAAGTGGTGCTGGGAAAACTGGACAGCCACATGGAAAAGAATGAAATTAGAACACTCCCTAACACTGTACACAAAAATAAACTCCAAATGGATTAAAGACCTAGATATAAGACCAGACACTATAAACCTCTTAGAGGAAAATATAGGCCAAACACTCTCTGACATAAACAACAACATCTTCTCGGATCCACCTCTTAGAGTATTGACAACAAAAACAAAAATGAACAAATGGGACCTAACCAAACTTCAAAGTTTCTGCACAGCAAAGGAAACCCTAAACAACACAAAAAGACAACCCACAGAATGGGAGAAAATCTTTGCAAGTGAGTCAACTGACAAGGGATTAATCTCCAAAATTTACAAACACCTTCTGTAGCTCCATACCAAAAAAACCAAACAACCCCATCCAAAAATGGGCAGAAGATCTAAACAGACAGTTCTCCAAAGAAGACATACAGATGGCCAAAAAACACATGAAAAGATGTTCAACATCACTCTTGATTAGAGAAATGCAAATCAAAACCACTGTGAGGTACCACTTTACACCAGCCAGAATGGCCATCATCCAAAAGTCTACAAACAATAAGTGCTGGAGAAGGTGTGGAGAAAAAGGAACCCTAGTACACTGTTGGTGGGACTGTAAATTGGTGCAACCACTGTGGAAAGCAGTATGGAGATTCCTCAGAAAACTAAACATAGAACTACCATTTGATCCAGCAATCCCACTCCTGGGCATCCACCCAGAGAAAACCACGACTCTCAAAGACACATGTACTCCAGTGTTCATTGCAGCACTATTTGCAATAGCCAAGACATGGAAACAACCTCAATGTCCATTGACAGAGGAGTGGATCAAGAAGATGTGGTACATATACACAATGGAATAGTACTCAGCCATTCAAAAGAACGAAACACCAGCATTTTTAGCAACATGGATGGACCTAGAAATTATCATGCTAAGTGAAGTCAGCCATACAATGAGACACCAACATCCAATGCTTTCACTGACATGTGGAATCTGAAAAAAGGACAGACGGAACTTCTTTGCAGAACAGATGCTGACTCACAGACACTGAAAAACTTATGATCTCTGGAGGAGACAGTTTGGGGGGTGGGGGGATGTGCTTGGGCTGTGGGATGGAAATCCTGAGAAATCAGATTGTTATGATCATTATACAACTACAGATGTGAAAAAAAATGTTAACAACTAAGCAATTAAAAAAAAAAAAAGAATGTTAACAGGGGAAAAAAAAAAAAAAGCGGTATCCAGTACCACTTCACGCCAGTCAGAATGGCCATCCTTGAGAACTGTACAAAGGGTAAATGCTGGAGAGCGTGGGCAAAAGAGGGCCTCCTCCTACATTGTTGGTGGGCATGTAAACTGATGCAGCCATTATGGAAAACACTATGGAGGTGCCTTAAAAAACTAAAAAGAGTTGCTGTAAGACCCCTTAATCCCACTCCTGGGCTTATATCCAGAGAAAAATCTGAATCAAAAACATGCACGTTTCATAACAGCACTATTGACAATAGCCAAGAAGACATAGAGGCAGCCTCAACATTCATCACACAGGACTGGATAAAGAAGATGTGGTAGAGAGTTCCCATTACAGCTCAGCGGGTTATGAACCTGACTAGTATCCATGAGGATGCGGGTTGGATCCCTGGCCTCGTTCAGTGGGTTGGGTGTCTAGCATTGCTGCAAGCTGTGGCATAGGTTGAAGATGTGGCTTGGATGCAGCATTGCTGTGGCTGTGGCATAGGCTGGCAGCTGCAGCTCTGATGCCACCCCCTCACTTGGAACTTCTATATGCCACAGGTGCGGCCCTAAAAAGCGAAAAAAGGGGAAAAAGAAGAAGATGTGGTAGATATACACAATAGAGTATTACTCAGTCATAAAAAAAGAATGAAATAACACCATTTACAGCAACATGGAGGAACCTAGAGATTATCATATTAAGTGAAGTAAGTCAGATGAAGACAAATATCATAAAATATCACTTACAGGTGGAATATAAAAAATGATGTAAATGAATTTATTTACAAAACAGAGATAGGCCCCCAGACTTAAAAAAACAAACTTATGGTTACCAAATACTGGGGTGAAGGAGATAAATTAAGAGTTTGGGATATAGTTCCCTGTGTTATCCCTACTGTATAGCCCTGCTGTATAGCACAGGAAACTATATTCAATATTTTGTAATAACCTATAAGGGAAAAGAATCTGAAAAAGAATATATATATATGTGTTTGTGTGTGTGTGTGCGCATATGTATATGTAGAACTGAATCATTTTGCTGCACTCTTGAAACTACAACATTGTAAATCAACTGTACGTCAATAAAAAAAAATGATTTAAAAAATCAGTAAAAAAAAAAAAAAAGAATTAAAATTAATTTGCTATCCATACTCCAAAGAAGCCCTCTAGGGTGGTTTGCAAAGGATTGCTCAGGAGGAAGCAGTATGAGTCTTTGACCTCCCAGGTCCTGGCTCAGGGGACAATGCTGGGAGTCAGATGGCCTGGGTGGGTCTGGCTTCCCTGTGGCCCAGAATGAGCGCATCTCTCAGAACAGACTCAAGGAGAGCAGAGACCAGAGTCTGGGCTCTCATGCCACCTCTGCTGGCTAGTGATGCCGGTCTTGAGATCTGGCAGAAGCCCAGGACTCCGGGCCCCCTTCTGTGACTCAGAAAGCCCCCCTTGCAGGCAGCAGCCCCCTCCCCCCACCCGACTCTACCTTTAGGATGATGGGTGTGCCAGGCTTGAGCTCCAGGATTCCTGAGGGACCGAAGGCCTCAAACACAGGGTTGGGGTAGTAGGTGAAGTTGGTCTTGTTGAGGATGAGCAGGGACTGGACATTGTCCAGGATGAAGCCGAACTCCTCGGGCCTCTCTGTCAGGTCGGACTGGTGGTCGGGTCCCAGAGCCAGGGCTGGAGCCTGGCAGGTCATCTCAGTAGCACTCAGAACCTCACAAAGCTGCAGGGAAGGTGAACAGGGAGGCTGTGCAGCAGGGCTCTGCACACGCGCAGCCTCACCCACCCACCGCATCTCCCTGGGCGCTGCAGGACAGCGTGGTGTGGACATGATGGCTCCGCGGACCAGCTCTGCAGCTGGCACCTACCCGGGCTCAGCCCAGAGCGGGTGTGGCAGGGGCTGTGGGACCTCTAAGCTAGGGAGGGGCCCTGGGGGCTGGTCAGAAGGATGGAAGAAGAAGGGTCTGAAACCTTAGAAACCCAGAAGCTATGGCTTCTCCATGCCTGTACCCCAGGGTGTGGAAGTGGCCTCGGGCCTGCTCCCCGATCCTGCCATCCCCGTGTCCAGTGGCATCACGCATGGTGGCTCATCAGTGTCTGGGGTGGGCCAGCCCGAGCCCTCGGAGAGCCCGCCCCCTTTAGGGAAGCCCCCAGCCGAGTGGGCAGCCCCGGACTCACATTGATGTGCTCCTTCCCTGCGTGCTTGGCACGGACCTGGGGGTTCTGTATGAGGTCCAGGTGCGTCCCCCACACGGCGATGGGCGTGTTCCCACTGATCAGGAAGAAAAGAGGAGGCGTGTAAACACGGGGAGGGGATGAGGATAATCAATCAGGGCTCGCGGCACTGAAGACAATGATAACGGGGGCGCGATAATGTCCGCAGGGACGATGACAAGCTAACCGCATAATAATAAGGGTGAGCTCTCAGCCGCCGAGCAGAAGACAGTGATGACCAGATGTCTGCGGCCACCCTGCGCCGAGCTCATTCGGAGCTTGGACACCCCACGGAGGCGGGGGCCTGCAGCATGGCCCTCTTGGCCGCCTGAGGCCCCCTGGCCTGAGCCAGCTGCTTCTCTGCAACCCCCGTGGCATCTCTTTCCCCGCCCCTACCCCCTCCCACCACCACCACCACCACCACCAGCCTCGGGGAATTTCCTCCACACTGGCCTTGGCCTAAGGGAAGCCTCACTCCAGACCGTCCTCCACCAGACCCTCCAAAGTCGGGGCCCCCTCCCCAGGACAATCGGACCACAAATTTCCACCTAGAGGTCTCAGTTGGCTGAGACCTGACAGGCTGAGACTCAGACACTGGGGAACCTCCTGTAAGAAGGCAAACAGGCAACGTTCTGGGACCTTCGCGCCCTGGGGTGTCAGCAGGAGGAGTGCTGATGCTGAGTGATGAGGAAATTCATCTCTGGGTAGCTTTTCAGTGGAAACCTGGACGCCACTGTCTCAAGACCACTGAGAAGCCGATGTGGGATGGCGGCTATCTTCCCTGGTGGCTACTCCAAGGGAAGTGACCAGTCACTTTATCTACAGGCAAGGGAGCATCTTCGAGAGGAATCTAAGACAGCTAAGTCGTCAGAAGCTTGTGGATAAAGCGTCCTTGACCCCCGCATCCTCTCTACCCCTCCGCCCATTTCCCCACCTATACACGGTGTTACCGTCTTAAATTCCTACGTGACCCAGACAGGCTCTCTGGCCCTGGCAGTGTGGGCAAATGAGCTTCTGGTGTCCGGCCATCTCCTGATCTTCTCAATCATCACTTCACCACATGCGTACCCAGTGTCCCTAGCATCGTGCATCAGTAACCCAGTCTGTCCTGAGCGGGGTAAAGCCACGTGTTCGGCAGAGCCCATCCCATCCCAGACGACACTAACTGCAGCGAAACCGCTGGAGCCCCGCCCACCTCGGAACGTGCCGCCAGCCTCGGTGTGCCCATGACTGGGAGCGGCTGTCAAGTGGCAGGAAGGACAACCCCGCTACTGCTGTGACAGTGACACGAGGAAGAACGGAATTAAACCAGGCCATGAACGTCTTCAGTATCCGCAGAGTTTGCTGAGAATAAGGGGCCGTGCCAACTTCCTAGACTCACCAGGCCCCGGGGACAAATCCTGGAATAGCTTTTTTTTTTTTTTTTTTTTTTGTCTTTTTGCCATTTCTAGGGCTGCTCCCGCGGCATATGGAGGTTCCCAGGCTAGGGGTCGAATCGGAGCTGGAGCCACCAGCCTACGCCAGAGCCACAGCAACGCAGGATCTGAGCCACGTCTGCAACCTACACCACAGCTCACAGCAACACTGGATCCTTAACCCACTGAGCAAGGGCAGGGATGGAACCTGCAACGTCATGGTTCCTAGTCGGATTCATTAACCACTGAGCCACGACGAGAACTCCAAATCCTCGAATAGCTTTTACAGGCTCTTTGGCCCCCTTGGCACCTTATGGTCCACTTTCAGACCACGGCTAAAGCTTGGAAGGCTGGAGCCTTAGAGAGTAACTGCCAAGGACAACCGAGGGCATCTCCTAAAGGCTGCCTTTCATTTGGGTGTGAGGCCAGGTGGCGAACTCTTTCTGTAAATGGCCGGAGAGTGAATATTTTAGGCTTCTGGGGCCACGTGGTCTGTCTCGATTACTCGCCTCTGCTGCTGTGGTGAGAAAGCAGCTGCAGACAAAACATACGATGGAGCACGGCTGTGTTCCAATAAAACTTTATTGTTGAAAGCAGGCAGTCAGCCAGATTTGGCCCCCAGGCTGGCGTTCGCTGACCCTAATTTAAAAGATTGTTCTCTGGGAGTTCCCATCGTGGCGCAGCGGAAACAAATCCGACTAGGCTGTGGTGCAGGCTGGCAACTGTACTGATTTGACCCTTAGCCTGGGAACCTCCATATGCCAGGGGTGCGGCCCTAAAAAGACCAAAAAAAAAGATTGTTCTCTGGACTGGACTCATCTCTGACCCTGTCTCAGCTTGTGGAAACTATATCTTCATGCTCTGCCCCCTCTCCTGACCCCAGAGGTCCTCCAGAGCTGACAGAGAGGAGGGCTGGGGACAGGTTAGGGAGGCCAGCAGGGGTTTGGACCTCACGTCATCCTCTCAGTGTCCTGGGAGGGACTTGGCTGCTGAGAAACCCTGGACCCAGGGAGGCTAAACAACCTTTCAGGTCACTTGGCTGCTAAGCAGTGGAGTTGGGCTGCACCCACTCCTGCTGACCCCACGTCCATTCCCTCCATGGCCCCTGATACGGCAGCATCCCAATGGTCACCGGGGCCCTGCCATCAGATGCCCTTGGCAGCACCTTCTGCCTGCCAAATCAGGGGCTGTTGGCTCTTGCTGGTCAGAGCTTGGCCTGCAAGGGCCGGGTCCCGTCAGAGATGCTCTCTGTGGAAGGAGGGAGCCCCGGCAGGAAGGTCTGAGTTGGGGGGGCCCTCAGAACGCCGCTGCCAGGTGCATCAGATCCACAGCAGGACTGGGCCGCAGAACTGGGCTTCTGAGAGTTGAAGGGGGGGACCCCGAGGTCAGGGCAGCCCCTACCTGACGATGCTCCACTCGGGCTCAATCCGCACGATGGTGGGGTCCTCCACGTACTGGAAGAACAGGTCCTGGTGGATCTTGGCCCTGTCCACCTGCACCATCACCTTCATTTCCAGCACCTCATCTGAGGACGTGGTGTTGCAGACGATGTAGGACGGAGAACGCCTGGAGGGAAGGGAGATGGGGAGCTGGGCTCCTGGGTATCGGTGGTCCCGAGTCAGGGCGCTCTCACTCCCCTCGATGTTTATCAGGCTTCTCAGAGGCAGCGGGTAGTGCTGCCCTGGATACAAAGCCTGACAACTACTGACAAAGACCCCTCCCCCTTGACTGAACTCTAGAGGGTTCCTCTGAGTCCCTTTTGTGACTAGGCTGCTTCCTGCACCCTGTCTTGGGCTTGCCCAACCCCATTTTTAGCAAGCATTCTCCTAACTTAGTTTAGCAAGAGTCCCAGCCCCAGCCGCCACCCACACACAACATACACACGCCTTGATATCTGAGGACTTGATATTTCCTCCAGTTCCTCATCCCTCACTGTTGATCACCCCATCTGCCTGCAGCAAGAGCCTCGTGCAGCCAGTTTAGCCAGAATCCTCCTAACCTCGTTTCCTCTTAGTAATTTCCCATCCACTGCCTCCCTGGCTCTGTGCCTCGGCTGTACGTCCCCAGCTGTCTGCTGTCCTGGGAGTCAAGCCATCTCGTTCCCCGTTGTGACAGTCCTGACACTATTGTGATAGTCCTGAGCACCTTTATCCCTGCGACTTGAGCAAGTGTCAGAACCAGTTTTTTCTTGAACACTCACGCAAGGCCTGGCCTGACTTCACACCCGTCCCTGCCCTCAGCACGGCTGTCTCCCAGGCAAGCGTCCCTCTGCAGAACCTTGGCTGCAGAGAGAGCAGCCCCTACATCACAGGATGCTCTGCCCGCCTCCCTCCTTACCCCCAGCCCCGCCCCCAGGTTCCTGGCTCGTGGAAAGCGTGCCCTTCTAGGAATGGATGGTGGAATCGGGGGAGGGAAAGTGGGCTGCCCCTGGAGGTTCAACCTGGGCCAGCACTCAGCAGTCCCCGTAGGCTCTGCAGCAACTGGCCAGGAGCGAACCTGAAGGAAGGGGCCCTAGGTTTCAAAGTGTGCCCTATGGGACCCTAAGGTTGGCACAGTGGGTAGTTTAAAAGGTTGTTCTCTGGGCTGGACTCATCTCTGACCCTTGTCTCAGCTTGTGGGAACCACATCTTCATGCTCTGCCCCTTCTCTTGAGCTGAGAGGTCCTCCAGAGCTGAAGTTTAACTCGTGTTAAACTGCTAGATGTGGTATATACACACAGTGGACTACAACGCAACCATAAAAGGGAACAAAATAATGCTATTTGCAGCAACACGGATGGAACTAGGGATTTTCACACTAAGTGAAGTTAGTCCGAAAGAGGACAGATACCGGAGTTCCTATCACAGCTCAGCAGAAACAAATCTGACTAGCATCCATGAGGAAACAGGTTCAATCCCTGGCCTTGCTCAGTGGGTTAAGGATCTGGTGTTGCCGTGAGCTGTGGTGTAGGTCACAGATGTGGCTTGGATCCCGCATTGCTGTGGCTCTGGCGTAGGTCAGCAGCTACAGCTCTGATTCGACCCCTAGCCTGGGAACCTCCATGTGCCGTGGGTGCCACCCTAAAAAGACAAAGAAAGAAAGAAAGAAAGAAAGAAAGAAAGAAAGAAAGAAAGAGGACAGATACCACATGATATCACTTATATGTGGAATCTAAAATATGGCACGAATGAACCTGTCCCCAGAACAGAGACAGAACATGGACATGGAGAATGGATTGTGGTGGCCGGGGGTGGGGGGGAAGGGGAGGGAGTGGGATGGACTGCAAGTTTGGGGTTGGTAGATGCCACCTACTGCATTCGGAGTGGATGGACAATGAGGTCCTGCTTCGTAGCACAGGAACTATGTGGAACATGATGGGGGAGAATGTGAAAAAAAGAATGTGCACATACAGTCACTTTCCATACAGGTCCCGGGCTAAACCCAACATCCACAGCCAAGGTGGGCCAGAGAGCCGTCTCCCAAAGAGAAGGGCCACCTTCTCAGAGCGGACGATGGTCCTGCGAAGCCCCCACCCCCGGCCCCTCTGCCGGAACCCTGGAGCCCCTAGGGCGAGTTACCTGTGGAAGAGGCAGGGCTGCTTCCCGAACGTCACCACCACGTTGCTGCCCGCGTTCAGGTTGGTGCCTGTGATGGTCACCTGTGTGCCCCCCGACATGGGCCCCCGGCTGGGCTTCAGGTCTGAGAGAGTCAGCGTCTGTGTGGGAAAGAATCTGGCCTGAGGAGGCAGCGCCCCCGTCTAAAAACTGCCTTCTACAACACTTAGGCACGGTGGCCTCCCGGAGAGCAGGGACAGTCTACTGAGGCTTGTGGGGACAGGCTAGCCTTGGCACCTCCATACCAGCAGCGGTCAAAATAACAATAGCTAAACACCTTTTAATGACGGGTTTATACCTTCATCTATCATGATATATCTATGTCTATATCCATGTCTATATCTATATCTCTCAATCCATTCTACAAGGTAGGCATGATTACCCATCTTACAGAGAAAATTCAGAGATGTTAAGTAAAGTTTCCAAGGTCACACAGCAAAAAAGTGGCCTAAGAGGTGACTCCAGAGCTGGAGTTCTCCACCACCTCTCCAGTCTCCAGGGCTGGCTGCTTTCAGAAAGGTGAGTGGCCCCTTCCACAGGCCTCTCCAAGAGCTGCCCCGAAGCACCAGCAGCCAGAGCCTCGGGGTGGGATGTGTGGGCCCCAGGGAAATAAAGGCAGGGAAAGAGGGTCTGGGGAGGAGCAGGGAAGGAGGGTCGGAGGACTGAGTGAGGAGGCAGACGGGGGATGGAGCGACCCTGCGAGCTGAGGATTTGGAGTCTCAGTTTGTACTTTCATTAGCATTTTAATGGAAAAAACTTTCTTCAGTCCCAGGTGAGAAGCCTGTATCTGCATTTAAATGAAGATTTCTCTTCCCTCAACTCCCTTGAAGAATTCTGCACCGAAAGTTGAACCCACTCAGCTCCTCGGAGCAGGCAGGCAAACTCCCCTTGGAGAGGCCTTGATCGATAACAGGAGGAGAAGAGAAGCTCCGGCAAAGCTTGCAACCTGGGTCCCCGCACCGGGCATGCGCGCGAGGACACTCAGGGACACCTGCCTACCGCTGCCCCTGGTGTCTGCCCCGTGCAGGCGTGCTCGAGGGGCCTATCCACAGATCTGGAGCCTGGCAGCCCGGTGGCACCCACCAAGATGAGGAGCGGCTTATCCTGGCTCTGGTACTGGCTCATCCCAAGGCCTGCCCGAGGGTGGGATGAGGCTGTGGAAAGAGCCTTCCTTTCTCAGCTCTGGCTAGATCATGCTGTGTGACTTGGCACAAATCTCTTACCCTCTCTGATCACAAAGAATCAAAAAGTGGCCCTCAGAGGTGCCTGAACGTTTTCTGGTTCTCACTTCCCAAAGATGGTGCCTTTGCCCTATCGTCCGGAAAGGGAGAGCTTTCAGACCTGGCTCTTGCTGACCTCCCCAGGGAGGTGAGGGAAGGTGCACAAGAGTGTGGGTGTGTGTGTGTGTGTACACACAGGGGCTTCAAGGCAGAGCAGTCTTGGAGATAAAGTCATAGCCAAGGACTTTAAGGAGTTCCCTTTGTGGCTCAGCTGTAAGGAATCTGGCTAGTATCCCTGGCTTCACTCAATGGCTTAATGATCTGGTGCTGCCATGAGCTGTGGTGTAGGTCCCAGAGGCTGCTCTAATCCAGCATTGCTGTGGCTGTGGCATATATAGCCCGTTTGACCCTAGTCTGGGAACTTCAATACGCACTGAGTGCAGCTGTAAAAAAGACTTAAAAAACAAAACAAAACAAAGCAAAACAGTTAAGATACAGATACAAAGGGGATGGAGGTGGGGCAAGGTGAAAAGGAGAAGAGGTTCCCTGGCAGCCTGGGGGTGGGGGTCCCTGAGGGGTGAGCAATCCTGCTGGCTTGGCAGTGGCACCTCTCTGTGGGGCTGCTGGGTATGGAGTTATTCTGGGGGCCGGGGGTGGGGGGGTGGTAAGGAGACGTGTTTTAAAGTTGTGAGAAACTATTAACTGTTCAAGGCTTGCTTCACGGGTCTGCGTGGGAAACCCAAGTCTGCATTACGTGCCACCACCTCATCCCCTGGCTCCGTGGATGGAGGCTGAGAGGGAAACGCGTTCCCTCCACGGAGACCTCTAGGGACAGAACTAGTGACAGTCCCAAGAGTGCTGATCTGGGCTCTATCTACTGGCCTTAGAAGCAGGGTTTTGGGCGAATACACCTCCCCATCAGAATGTGGCCTACATTGTGGAGGGAAACTGAAGCAGATTCCAACCGTGCCCCGACCTCGGCCCTGGGAGGGCCTCCCCAGCATCCCCAGGCCCTGAGAGGCAGCCCTGAAAAGGGGCCCCCCAACATGTCCCAGGTCCCCAAAGGAGCCAGGAAGGGGCTTCCTAGCTGAGTCAGGACTCCAGGGGAGCCAGGGCCTCCCGTGGGGGCACCCCCCGCAGTGCTGCCTGCAAGCTGTCCCGCCGAGTGGGAAGGCAGTGAGAGATCTGAGGTGCTGGGGGGCTTGAGAGAGGGGCTTCTGTCCTTCCTGCCTTCCTGGTGTGGCTCTCAGAGGGGATCTCTGCCCTTCATTCCCGCCCTGAGCCCCTGGGAGCTCGGGGGCGTGTGTGTGGGGGGTGGTGCTCAGAGACCAAGTGCTCAAATGAGAACTGGGGTCTGGGGAGGAGACTAGGGGCGCTGGCAGCATTCCCCCTCCCCGAAGGTCTTCCCAAGCGGACGTGTGTGGCACCAGGACAGGTCCTCAGACAGTAAAACACCACCAGTCTGAATCCCAGGACCTGTTAAACCAATGTTGTGTGTGTGTGTGTATTTTTATTTTTTGCTTTTTTAGGGCTGTACCTGCAGCATATGGAGGTTCCCAAGCTAGGGGTCAAATTGGAGCTACAGCTGCTGGCCTACACCACAGCCACAGCAACTTGGGATCCAAGCTGCATCTGCAACCTATACCCCAGCTCACAGCAACGCTGGGTCCTTAACCCACTGAGTAGGGCTGGGAATTGAACCCACGTCCTCATGGATCCGCGTCAGGTTCGTTTCTGCTGAGCCACAATGGGAACCCCCAGGCCAATTCGTTTTTGTCTTGCGGCAATGACTCACATCTTCTCTGCCCTTCTGCTCCAATCTCTCCTCCTCCCCATCAACCCCCATCTCTCCACTGCCTTGTACTCCTGTCTTTTGGTGCCTTTCCACGGTGCACCTTATGCCAGGAACAGCCTCCTGCCTCTCCAAATCCATATGGAAAACCATATTCTGCTTTAGATCCTGTCTTTCCTTCTGGTTCGTCCCATGAAGCCTTCCCTTAAAATCCTACATCCAAGTACATCCTGCTCCGGGGTAGAAATGATCATGCAGGCAAGACAGACCTTCCCTGAGAGCAGAAGGAGCTTTGGACTGTCTACCACCTACATGTGTTACGGGAATGCAGCCCAAGAGCAGAGAGCATCAGGCACATGGTTGCTGCTCAATAAACGGTGTTAGCCCAGGCTGTGGACAGAATGGCCCTGAAAGCTTTGTGTGCCACCTACAGAGTGTGATTTAGCTTTGGGGGGATGGGGGGACAGGCAGAGTATTTTGTTTAAAGCCCCTCGGGAGACAGGTGCCCTGCTGGGGCTAGCAGAGATGCTAACGCGGGCTTTATCTCCAAGGATGCGCTGGTCTGACAGAGGAGCGGGGGTACCAAGAGGCAACGCCAAGTGCAGTGCGGGAAGATGCTATGGAATCCCCAGTGAGCGTGAGCAGGGCCACTGTGGGCACTGAGTGGGGTGTATTCAGAGAAGGCTGAGGAGTGGGTTGGGGCGGGGAAGAGTGAGGAGGCACCAGCTTGGGGCAACGTGGGGAAGGAGATGGAGAGGGGAAGGGAGTGAGGCCACTCAAAGGCGTGAGGAAGGACTGGATGGGGCGCGGGGGTGGGTGGTGGGTGGCGTGCAGAACAGACCAGGGAACTTGGACAAAGTCTAGAGGCAGGGGCTACCCCGGGCTCTTCTTGAGCTGGGTGCTGTAAAGAGGAAGATGGTATTCCACAGTGTGGCTGGTTTAGAATGGGCTCAGATCAAAGGCAGGATTTAAGGGGCGCACTGCACTAGCCAAGGGGATGGGAAAGAAAGACTCTAGGACATGGTGATGGAGGGACGTACCCAGGAATTAGGCGAAGCCAAGCCACAGGCCACTGAGACTGTGGCCCGGGTGACAGGCCACTGACAGCAATGGGGAAGTGAGGGGGACGCACGGTTTGCAAGAGTTGACAGCTTGGGTGGATCATGGGAGGTGATGGCAGGACATCCAGGGGGCGGCAGCCTTTGAGTGAGTCGCAAAGGCCAGAAGCCCAGCTAGAGACACGGCAGAGACAGCTGAGGCCCCAGGGAAACATCAGCTTCATGAGGCAGCGGCTGTTCCCAGTTCTGTTCACTTTGTCACAGCCAAGAGGCCACAGGATAAAAACGGTTCCAGGTAGTTGACTGGCCAAGGAGGTCCAGCGCTTGCTTTGGCCATGCAGCAGTGTCCTCCCTTTTGCCCCAGCTGCCAGGTCATTGCAGAGCCAGATTTCATGCCCAGTTTTAGCATGCCATGCCACACCTCTCAAACATTGGTCCGCCTCTGTCTCAACCTCTCTCTCCTTCTCATTAGCTCAGCTCTGCTAGAATAACAGTACATGCACATATAAATGTATATAGCATACTATATGCATGTACATACCGTGTAAATATGCATAAACTCATCACTAATTGTCTTAAGGGGTATCGGGTTTAACTTGCAAGTTGTCCTGCTCTCTCCTAGACTGTGGGTCTCTTGAGGGAGGGGCTGTGTGGGGTCCGATTCACCACTCTAACCCCTGCAAGCCAGGCCCATCCAATTCTATCATACGGTTCCACCAATTAAGCAAATATGTATCAAATAATCTAGGACGAGGTATTGTGCAAGATGATACGGTGGCTGTCAGCTGAAGAGAGGAGGAAGAAAGGGGAGGAAGGCAGAGGAAAGAAGAGAGAAGAAGGAAGGAGGGAGGGAAGGAAGGGAGGAAGGGGAAAGAGAGGGGGCAGGGAGGAGAAAAATGGGCTCCTGTGACACATTTCAGGGCATTTGATGCCCAGGCATAAAATCCATCACTTCAGGCTTCCAGCTTCCAAAAGCAGCCCAGAATCATGAAAAAACCACCCCATCACATCTGTCATTAACTTGAGAATGGTAAAACAGTTTGGGACAGGATGTGATGACGTGGTCCTGTCTCCAGAGTCCCTGTAGTCACAAGGCTGGGAGGGTCCCAAGTCCCCTGCGTACAGAACCCTTGACCAGGGGCTGCAGGAACTGGCCAGGCAGCCCAGGGGTGGGGTGGGGGGAGGCGTCCAGGCTGGAGGGATGTGCAGATGGGGGTGAGAACTGCAGAGGCAGAAGGCCTGGGATAGGGAGGGGGATGTCGGGGGAAGGGTGTTGGGGTGGGAGGGGGTGAAAGGGGGCAGAGGAAGGTGGGGTGTGGGTGAAGGGAGGTAAAGAGGTGGGTTAAGGACGGAGTTCCCGTCGTGGCTCAGCAGAAACAAATCTGACTAGCATCCGTGAGGACGTGGGTTGGATCCCTGGCCTCGCTTAGTGGGTTAAGGATCTGGTGTTGCCGTGAGCTGTGGTATAGGTCCCAGACGTGGCCTGGATCTGGTGCTGCTGTGGCTGTGATGTAGGCCGGAAGCTGTAGCTCTGATTAGATCCCTAGCCTGGGAGCCTCCATATGCCTCAGGTATGGCAAAAAAAAAAAAAAAAAAAAAGAAAAGAAAAGAAAACACAAGAGGTGGGTTAAAGAGATCATGGGATGGGAGAAGGTGGGGTGAGTGGGGATGATGGGATGGAAACGGTGGGGTGCCCGCCCCCAGGGAAAGGGCAGGCACAGTAGTCATGGTGACAATCCCAGGAATCATAAAACCAATGACACTAGAGGTGATACATCTATTTTATCCAATTTTCACAGTACCATGGGGTAGATCCACTATTATCATGCCCAAGCTATAAACGAGACACTGAGGCCCAGAAAGCTCAAACAATTTGCCCACGTTCACCCAGGTAGTAAGTGGCAGACCCAAGGGCTCAAATCCCAGGAGTCCCGATGCACAGCCCACACTTACCCAGCGTGTCACACTGACACAGCCAGAAAGGGGCACTGGGGCCCGAGAGCCGAAACAACTCCCCGGAGCCGCAGCCCAGGCGCAGCCCAGTCAGGGTGTGAATCCAGGTCTTCCAGACTCCCGGGGCTGAGCTCTCGGGCAGGTCGGGACGTCATGGCCTTGCCCTGGGTTTGCCCACAGAGGTCTAGAAGGGCCCAGCAATCATGGAAAAGAGGTCTGGGCCGGCCACCGGGGGCAAGGACTCACCATGAAGTAGTAGAGCTGCGAGGACCTGGCCATGAACTCGGGCCGACACACAGCCACACAGATCTCCACGAAGCCGGCGTGCTGGCTGGGCTTGGCCTCCCCCATCTCACACACGATCCTGCAGGAGGGAGAGCACCGAGCCCGCGGGTCACAGGAGGGCCACCGGCCTCCCTGCCATGACCCCTGCGCCCCACACCTACCCAGGGCCCTTTCCTGCAGCAGGATCCCAGGGACAGGCTGGGCAGAAGGAGGGAAAAGACAACCCTATTCCTGGGGTGCCCCCTGGTTCTCAGGAAACAGGGGCCTGTGACCTACAGGGGTCTCCCTGGCGGGGCCGGGGGAGGGGGTGTGGGGGCAGCCAGACAGCCCCTAATTCATGCGCTGTCCACCCAACTGTGAATTAGAGGGCAGGGAAGGTTCCAGCCAAAGAACTTAGGGAATACAGCTGGCAGGGCTCAGAGAGGTATAGTGATTTACCCAAAGGGCACACAGCCATCAGACAGGGACCTGAGATTTTCAAATCCTCACCTGGGGGCTTTTTTCCCCCCAAGGCAAGGATGGCCTCAGGCAGTGCTTTCTGCGCCCAGTCCCAGCAGGGGGCCCGGCAGGGGAGGAGGCGGTCAGGCTGGGGGGAGGGGGAGGAGTCCTACATTTTTCCCTTGAAAGACTTTGTGTTCTTTCACTTACAAAACTGGTTTATACTCTGAAAATGAGATAGAACCGAAGTGTGACTGTAAACAGTCAAAGCCCCTTTCTTCACTTTTAATCTTTCTCAAGTTTGGAATATAAATCCTTGCAGACCTTTTTCTAGACCTATGCAAATATATATAAAATATATATTTATAATATATAAATATATATATCTCTCCATTCACAAATGAAGAAACCGAGGCACAGAAAAGTTAGGCAACTTGCCCAAATATATATATATTTGCACATATACACACATATGTCTCTACATATTTGTCTGACATTATGCACACACATAAACATACACATACACACACACACGTAAAGAAACGTACACTTGATTTTACAGTCAAAAGGGAAACTTAACCACCCATTATTTTGAACTGCTCCCTTTTTACTCAACAAAACACAGACGCGCCTGCCTGTTCCAGTGTTCACAGCTCCGCTTTATTCTTTTCAACAGCTTCATGCTATTTCATACCATGCCTGTGTCATCACTTATTTACATCTCTCTGTTGTTAGGCTTTTAACTTACCCGGAGTTTTCTCCTATTCCAAATAATCCTGCAAAAGGAAGCAACTGCATGCATCCTTAAGCAGTGTATACTTATTAAAATAGATGAGAAGGACTGTTGGTGCTTTTAATGTTTGACAGGAGAAGGAAATAATGGCCCAGAAGGTCCTGTGTCTATTTGTCCTTCCATCAATAGCCACCGAGTGAGATTACTTCACTCTTTGTCCGACACTAGATACTATCAGTCCCTTGAAAGCGTTGTTCTAATATAAGAGGAAAAAAATGATCTCATTTTGATTTTTATTTCCCTGATTACTACTGAGGCTGCATGTATGTGTGTGTGTGTGCGCGTGTGTGTTTAAATCTTGGATAGCCTTTCTGTGACTTGTCTAAAGCTCTCTTCATTTTGCTGATGGATTGTCTTTCTCTTGGAGCATCTGAATTACTTTTGTCTGTAATAAATCTTGCAATTATTTTCTCCCAGTTGGTCACTTGTCCTTCGACTTGGTTGATATTGTTTTTGCCACTTGAAAGTTTAAAACTATCTGTGTGTTTCAATGGTTCATTCTCTTACTTTATGACTTCCGGGTTCTGTGTTTATTTACTTATTTGTCTTTTTAGGACAGCACCCATGGCATATGGAGGTTCCCAGGCTAGAGGTCCAATCCGAGATATAGCTGCTGGCCTATGCCACAGCCACAGCAACGGGGGATCCGAGCCACATCTGTGACCTACACCACAGCTCATGGCAACGCTGGATTCTTAACCCACTGAGTGAGGCCAAGGATTGAACCCGTGTCCTCATGGATGCTGGTTGGGTTCATTGACCACTGGACTATGACAGGAACTCCCTTGGTTTTTGTTAGAAAGAACTTCTGAATGAGAGTCTTGCAAAAAGATATGCTTTTGGAGTTCCTGTCGTGGCTCAGTGGAAAAGAATCTGACTAGGAACCATGAGGTTGTGGGTTCGATCCCTGGCCTTGCTCAGTGGGTTAAGGATCCGATGTTGGCGTGAGCTGTGGTGTGGGTCGCAGATGTGGCTCGGATCCCATGTTGCTGTGGCTCTGGAGTAGGCCGGCAGCTACAGCTCTGATTCAACCCCTAGCCTGGGAACCTCCATATGCCACAGGTGCAGCTCTAAAATGACAAAAGGCAGATATATATATATATATATATATATATATATATATATATAGGTCTAGATAACATAATTAATACATGTTAATTTTTTTTTTTTAAAGTACATAAAAAGCACTTGCCCATACATATACTCTCCCAGCCCAAATGCGCCACCCAGAAATATCCATTGTCAACATCTTGGTGTACATGTTTCCAGTCTTGCTTTTCTTTTCCAAAATCAATGACTAAACTCTGTATTCTGCTTGGTAACCTGTGTTCTCATTTAATATACCTTGAGTTTATGCCTGGTCATGATTCTCTTTCAATATCAAATTTAATGGCTGGGTAGTTTACTGTCCCACGTATATACAGTAATTTTTTAAATTTACGATTTCTCTATTTTTAGGCATACAATTTTTCACAGCTACAAATAAGGCCAAAAGTAAGCATCCTTGCAAATAAACATTTGTGCATCCTATTTAGGGAATGTTCTGGAAGTATTATGGCCAGACAAAAGACGTTTGACCTACATTTTCCAAATTGCCTTCCAGAAAGGTCATCCCAATTTACCCTCCTGACACGAATGTATGAATGTGCTGTTTCTTCTGCTTCTCATCTACACTGGGCATTAATTATAAAAAATTGTTCCCCGTTGTTTTCGTTTGCATTTCATTGGTTACTACTCATGTTAAGCATTTTTTACATGACTTTAGTTCTTTGTCTTGTGAATTGCACATTCTCTTCGCTCATTTTGCGATATTTGCCTTTTATCTATAGAACCTCTTCAGGTGTTAAGGAAAAGCATACTGTAATAGGGCAGAGCCATAGTATCAGCTTATCATTCATATCTTTACTTTGCTCATAATGATTTTTGGTGCACAAGTTTGAAGTCTTAAGTACTCAAATCTCCCCATCTTTTCCTTTATAGTTTTTTCTCTTGCAGTGGTACCTAGAACACCTTCCCTTTCTTGACATCAAATAAATTCTTACCTGCATTTTCTTCTAATCCTTCCACAGTTTCATTTTTTACCTTTAACTGTTTAATTCATCTGGAATTTATTTTGGCATATAATGTGAAATAAGGGTATGATATTATACTTTTTCCAGGGAGTGAAACTGTACCACTTACTGAGCAGACTTTGCTTTTCTTGCTGATTTGAAATGTCCCTTTTATCACGTACTAGATTCTTACATATCAAGATCCTTTTCTGTGTGTATTCTATCCCATTCCACAGATATAACTAATACAATAATATTTTAATCATATGGCTTTCTAGGGGTTTTTTTTTTTTGGCTGCATCCACAGAATGTGGGAGTTCCTGGGTCAGGGATTGAACCCGTGCCACAGTTGTGACCTGCACCACAGCTGTGGCAATGCTGGACCCTTAGCGCCCTGCATCACAAAAGAACTTCCTTTATGGTGGTTTTTTTGTTTTTTTGTTTTTTTTTTTTTAATATTCGACTCTTTAAGTCCAGAGTAGGGCATTTAAAATTTCCCTATCACAATATATCAGTAGCAGCGTGCTTTGGTTTTGGTTTAGGAAGGACTTGAAAAGTAGAAGGAGCCACAGAAAGGTCTGGGTAAGTAAGCGATGATGCACCAGGATGAATGCCACCAAACCTGGAGACTTCAATCATCTGACCCACTCTGAGCACCCTGGGAAGACCCGGATGGGGGTCAGGAGGAATTCGGGATGGCAGGACTGAGGGTTCCAGAATCATGAAATCCAGGTAAGACACAGCCAGCGCACAAGACCTTAGAAAGGGTCAATAACGTACGTGCCCGGGGACAAGTGGAAGGTTTCACTCCAGGCGGGGCAGCGAACAGGGTATAGAACATAGATTCTACTGTGCTGGTGAACTTTCACCGCATGCTCATGTTTGCTGGGCTGGAAAACCTGTATCCGCTTATTTACAAGGTGGTACATGACTCACAAACCTCCCCTGCCAGGTAGGTTAGAGGTCAAGGTCACTCCCTGAATGGCCCTCTTGGTGGACTTTGCAGGGAGAAAAACAGTGCAATTCCCACCGGTCTGAGAGTGGGTGTGAAGGTTCATTCTACCCCCACAGAGAGCAGCAGAGGATCAGCTTCTTTCCTAATTGGGGTGAGGACAGAAGTAAGGAGTTAGGGACAGGGGAGGGTGTCAGGGTAAAGAATTGACTCACCTTCTTCTGTAGGTTTTAACTTTGCTTTGTCTGGCTCCTACGCATCACTATAGCCCAAGGAGGTAAGAATCTCTTTCCCCTTCTCGCCCAGCCATCTCTCCTTCCTCTTTCTATATTTCTCCCAATATGGCAGTTAGTTAGTTCAGGGGCTGGGGGGTTGTAGGAGTTCCCCCACACCCTAGAACATGTTGCCCAGCAAAGACGAGTCACCACGGACCGTCTGTTTTTACGGACTTCTCTTCCCTGCACCTGCCCATGTCTCAGATGGCCTCTGCTTACTGTTCCGCAGGGATGTAGCCGTCCACCAACGGGCTGCACTCCACGCCGGCCACCTTGACATGGGAGGCAATGTCCCGGAATTCCAGGCCCAGGTTCTCCCCTCGGATGGTGACCTTGGTGCCCCCTTCCCGGGGGCCTGTCACGGGGATGATCTGCAAGGGGGGAGCACAGTCATCAGACACCAAGACAGAGCCATCACCCGTCTGCTGATGGGGCGAGGAGAGGTGGTGGGCTCCTTCCCGTCTCCACCCCGTTGGCCAAGTGGAGTCCAAGTCCACGAGGACCCCCCCCCACTTCCACCCCCACCCCCGCCCAGGGCTGGGACTGTCAAAGGCAGGAGCTTCTGGTAGAATAGTCTGTGCTTGGATGTGGCTTTTTGGAGTAGGGTCCAAAGCCCCTTGTTCCTCTTCCCATTTCACAGAAGAGGAGATAGAAAGTAATCTGCCACATTACTGGGTAATCCACAGAAAATTGGGATGGAAGCCTTCCATTAATTGCTTGTGTGGGTTCTATTCTCAGAGAAACCGAACCAGCTTCCTATCAACCACAGCCCTGCACACGATGGCACCCACCCACCTTTCAGGAGCCTTGTCAAATATCACTTCCCCATAACCAGACGCTCTCTAGGTCTCTCTCCATTGAAATTCCAAGACGCTTTCTTTGTGCTCTTTTCATGGTAACATTTGTGTCTGATCACCCATCCTGCCGCCCCTCACCCCTCCTCTTCCCACCCTGAGCCTCCGGGAGCAGGGACAGTGGCGCTTTACTGTTCCATGTGGACTTTCCAGGGACAGCACCACGTTTACTTCCTGAGTTGTGACTGTCCTGAAAACCAGCTAGCCAAGCATCTTCCTAGAGATGGAAATGCATTTGTCACAGCCCCTCCACCTTCATTGTCTGGCTTCGTTTCTAAGGAGATGGGTTTAATTTAGACTTTACCCTTACACATTTGGCCAAAATGACTGGCCTTCCCCCCTAAGACATTCCTGTTCATGTTAAAAACCCATGATTGGAACATCAGGATCCAACAGCCCAGGGCCTGCTTTGAGGTGGGGGCAGTCTGATTATGATGTCCCACAGTGGTGACCTGAGTGGCAGAAGACCTTCTGCGCCAGCCTCCCTTGGCACTTGACAGACCAGAAAAGGGCCCATATAATTCCTGGCGCCTCGGAACACTGGTGCCTGCACCTTGGTCAACGTCAGTGGGATCCTAACCGGGGGGAAACCAGATAGGCCACCTCTTAATATTTCCTACTCTTTGCATGCTGTCAGGATTACAAGCGGGGATTCCATGCTGGGGGGAGGGTGAAATATGGGGAAGGCAGTGACAGCTTTGCCGGGGAGGCTCTTCACCCACAAAGGTCAAGATACTTCCTGCCTCCTGTGGATGCAGGTGTGCACGTCTGTGAGTAAGCGTGCATGAGTGTAGGGCTTTACCCGTACACATTCCACTGCAGTGGAAAAAACAAAACAAAACAAAACAAAAAAAACGCAGGTTCTTTGGAGACACAGGCTGGTTTCTGGGTGAGGGAGGAAGAAAGATAAAGGGGTAGCAGACACGGGGAGTCCCTGTGCTCGCAGATGCCCACCCAGCTGGTCCCCAGAGCACCACTGGCACCTGGGAGTAGCATCTACATGACATTGCAGCCCCAGCTTGTGGTCCTGAAGAAAGAGCTTTATCTCTGGCCCAGGCCTTGGTTTCCCAGAAGTCCCCCAGAGCTGATGCCAGCATGGAGCCAGTCAATAGGCTCCGTTACATGGAGATGTGTTTAATTTGCCATCTCCTTGTGATTTTCATGGTCTCGGGCCAAGAAGAAAGCAAGTCCCACCATTTTCACCAGAAACACCATTAGCAGTCCTGCTTGGAGCCCCCCGGGGATGGTTTCTTGCTACGGGCTCAGGGTGGGGGGGCGGTTATGGGAAAGGAGGGGAGCATCCAGGTGTGGGGCCAGGGGCAACCACCTGCCCTCCTTCTCCAGATAATTCTGCAGGTGAAATGCAGGAGCATCTTTCCCCAGTTTGAGGACCACTGTTGAGATTCTCAAGGCAGGAGACTGAACTTGGGGCTGAATGAAACTCCCAACATCTGGAAGACCGGGAATGTGGAGGGCACAGGGCCGGGGGGTGGTGGGGGTGCATCTAGAGGGTCAGATCCAAGAGGCTGCTTTGCTGGTCGAAGCTGTTCACTCACAAGTCAAGCTCCTTCCTGCTGTTCCACACTCCTGGTGTGCTTGCATCATTTGTGAGGAGGAGCGAGGGAAGGTAAGGAGGGGCTGTCTGTGCGGGAGAAGAAAACATCCATCCAGGAGTCAGGAGCCCTGGCTTCAGGGTCCCTCTGACTTACACTTTGGTCAGAGTCAACCTGAGCATCGGTCTATTGACGCGGGAAAGGGTGATAACAGCCGTGGGCTTGGCAGGCATCGTGGGTCTAATCGTGTCCCCCTAAATCCATATGCAGAAGCCCTAGACCCCAATGGCTCAGGATTGTGACCTTCTTTGGAAAAAAGGTCAAGTCAGAGTGAGGTCATTCACGTGGGTCCTAAACCAACATGACGGTGTCCTCATAAAAAGAGGAAATTGCGGAGTTCCCATCATGGCGCAGTGGAAAAGAATCTGACTAAGAACCATGATGTTGCAGGTTCGATCCCTGGCTTCGCTCAGTGGGTTAAGGATCTGGCATTGCTGTGGCTGTGGCATAGTATCTCCGATTTGACCCCTAGCCTGGGAACCTCCATATGCTGCAGGTGAGGCCCTAAAAAAGCAAAAAAAGCGGGGAAAAAAAAAAAGAAGAAGACATTTTCCCAGAGACACGTACAGAAGGAAGACACAGGAAGAAGACGGCCACCTACAAGCCAAGGGGAGGGGACTGGACCAGACCCTTCCCCCTCAGTCCTTACAGGGAACCAACGCGCAACACCCTGATGTCAACTTCCAGCCTCCAGAACCCAGAGAGAACACGCCTTTTTGTTGTTTAAGACACTCTGTTGCAGCAGGCCTAGGAATCCACACAGCAGGATGTTGTGAGGCCGGATGACGTGAGGGATATGCAGCTATTTCACAAACTCTAAAGCACCACACAGACATTCAGCCGTTGTTCGGGTTGCAGAGGCGGGGGGTGTGTGCAACTGCACAGAGCTGGAGGCCCAGTCCACGCTCACTGCGGCCGGCAGACGGAGCTTCCTCTCCTCTGCGTGCCCCTGTCCCCCTCTGCGGCATTATTATCATCAGCACCAGCCACAGCAAAGACGCACTGAGCACCTACTATGTGCTAAGCACTGGGCCACAGGTACAGACATCATCCTGCTGCTGAGACATGCATGTCTCTTACTTACCTCTCTTACTTATTTCATGAGAGGAGCAAGGGATTCTAGCCATGGTGGTGGCGGGGGCAGGGGGTACCTTAGGGGGTCTGTCTGTCAGGAGAAGGGAGGTGAAGACACCCGGGCAGTGATGGGCTTAGATGTGCGATTTAACAGTGATTTTTTTTTTTTTTTGCTTTTTAGGGCATATGGAAGTCCCCAGGCTAGGGGTCGAATCAGAGCTGTAGCTGCCAGCCTACACCCCAGCCACAGCAACGAGGGATTTGAACTGGGTCTGTGACCTATACCACAGCTCACAGTCACCTTGGATCCTTAACCCACTGAGCAAGGCCAGGGATCAAACCTGTGTCTTCATGGATACTAGCCGGGTATGTTACTGCTGAGCCACAGCAGGAGCTCCCAGTTTCACAACGATTGTGACAATGTGGATGATGAACGAGGAGGAGGAGGAGGAAGGTGGTGAGACCCTGGGCTGGGGTACAGCCAAGCGTTTTGCACGGATTCGCTCATATAACCCCTGTACGGCCCCCTGAGGTGGATGCTTAGACCCATGGCACAGGTGAGGAGGCTGAGGCTCAGAGACAGAGAGGAAGTAGCCCCAGGGTGCCCAGCAAGCAGTTGGGATTAGCAAATGGAGCTGGGGTTCAAACGCTCTTCTCCGTGGATGCAGCATCTGCACGTTTAGCTGTGCCCTGCCCTTCCCTGCTCCTGGCTCCATGGCCTGTGCTCCCTCCCTCCTCCTGAATGGTGCTCCTGGTCCCTCTCTGCCGTCTTGCAGCTCAGGTTGTGCTTTGTGTGAGCCTGAGGCTCTGTGTTCTTGAGCCCCACCTTGCCTCTGCTCCTGTGGGGCCTGCTTAATGAGGCTGCCACCAATGCAGCTTCATGGCCTTGTCACCGAGACTCCTGGGGACAGGGAAGAGGTGCGAGGACTTGGAGTCCTTTCCGATACAGATCACCCAGAGACCCCAACAAGGCAGCCGAGCTCTGTCTGCTCTCAACCTCCCTCAGTAAAGGAAGGGCCTCCAAACTGAGCTGACGGCATCTGCGGACTTGCAGGAACATCCAGCTGGGGCACCTGGTGGTCACTGGGGTGACAGACACCATGCCAGGCACGGCTCTCAGGGCCCAGCCCATGGCAGGGCAGGGCTCAGCAGCCCAGAGAGGGCCCAGTGGACCCTGGCTCACCTCTGTGATGCGGGGGTTCGTGCACTTGCTGTTGGCACCTGACAGCTCCAGCCACTGGCTCTCGTGGATGGGGCAGTGCTGCCGCAGGGTGCACTGCCCTTGGCCTTGGCACCAGCCGCACTCGAAGTCCGGATCCGCCTTGAGGCACAGCCCGCAGCTCTCTCGCCTGGCACCGCACTTATAGAGGTGAACTGCAGGCAAAGGGCAAGAGGGTCTTGGGGGTGGGGCCAGCGGGCTGGGAAGGGCCCCCGGGTGTGGACCAGGAGTGCAGTCCCAGTCTCAACAACAGGACACCAAGCAGGTTGTCCCCTCAGTCCTTTGGATGCAGCCAAGGCCTGAGCAGAAGAACTTGCGTGGGAGGTAGGTTCCCCCCCAGGCCCAGAGGACAGCCCTGTTCCCTCTGCTGCACGCCTGGGAGCCGCCCGAGCAGCCAGCGGTCACAGAGCAATGGGGATGCTGGAGTGGCGTGGAGGGCGGGGTTGGCTTGGGTGGGGGACCGAATGGCCCTGCCCGTAAATGGGAGCTGCCCCCTCCTTCCTCTGCCACCCGAGAGCTCGCTCCTGCTTCACCTTCGTTCTGCGCTGGGTTGTCGATGTTGAAGTGCCCGTTCCACACGACCGTCAGCTCCACCGGCAGGTTGTTGATCTCCATGCCTTCGTAGGAATACTGCAGCCGGGGGAAAGGAGGGAGCGGGCTCGCTGGGATTTCCAGGGAGGGCCCATGCCTGGCCGGGTGCCCACAAGAGTGCACAGGGCTGAGGCCAGGCCAAGACTGTGTGCGTGTGTCTCTCTCTGTGTGTGAGTGATGCACACACACACAGAGACACACGCACACAGTCTTGGCCTGGCCTCAGCCGTGTGCACTCCACCCTGTGCATCACTCACACACACACACACACACACACCTCCCCGCAGGTGGACAGGGTGGGGAAGCACATCTCAGGGGACTGGAGCAGAAGGTCAAGAAGCTAAGGCAGGAAGGGGCCGGGCCTGTGGGACACCCACTTGGAATGCGGGGTCATGGAGCAGATGTGAGTAAGTGGCTTGGCCACCTTCTCCGGACGCCTGTTCCCACCAGCCGGGCTTTCCCCCAGATGTTTCACAGAGGGAGGAGCCTCCCTTCTCCTCGGCTGCCCAGAGGACGGCCAGCCTTTAGGCTCCGCCAGGCCCCCCGAGTGATTTGTGGACTTGAATTTCCACGACATGATCGGGGAAGGTGGGTGCTTTGCCAGAGGTCTGATCGACTCGCAGGCAGGGGAGAAACGAAGGGAGTGCACCCTTCAGGGGATGAGTGTCTGCGGGTTAACCGAGAAGAGGACTGGGTGGGGCTCAGAGGTGGGGTGGGAAATCCCGTAGGGCACAGACCTGAGAATCTGGGTCAAGACCTCAAAGGCTCCAAGACCGAGGCTTGGCTCCCACGGGGGAGCTGCCTCCAGGCCTCTGGGTCCTGCTCCCCTGCCCAGCTCTCCTCAGAGTCTGATACCCCACTTACACCTGGCTGGGTCCGTCCCACGGGACTGTGATGCTAAGGGGGGCTGCTGAAGTGGGGGGCCACTTGGACCGTCTCCCAGCGTGCCAGCCCCCATCTGCCTTCTGAGAGCAGGTGCTTCTCCATCCCCAGAGATGGAGGGCAGGTGGCAAGAATGCGGAGCCTGCCCTGGGCAGCATTTCCAAGCCCTACCTGGTGATTTTCTCATTATTCCACTGGATTCTGCCCACCACGGGGGGTGGGTTAGAGGATCAGAGCTGAGACAGGTTTTCTGCAGAGGAGGGGCTGAGGGCGGGCAGTTTGCTGGAAGAGTTCAGTGCAGGGCCCTTGGCTGGAAGCTGCGTTTGCAGAGCCAGTGGGCTTTTTAAACATAGAATTTGTTTGGAGGTCCTGGGCCGTGGGATGCTCGTGGATACTGTGGCAGATGGCTGATGCCCCTCCCTCACAGGGGAAAGGACAGCACAGAAAATGCGCCAGCTGGGGAGGGTCCCAGTGCCTCTGCCTCTGTAGCTCATCCATAGCGGCTTCTAAAGGAGATGTTTGCACCCTAACCTGGGAAATGGCCCTGTGTCCCTGAGTTACAGAATGCGCTCCCTGGTGAACACGCCGTGACATGGTCCTCATGCAGAAACGTAAGTAGGATATGTGTCTAGTCGTCTTCACTCCAAAAAAATGTCACCAACTCCCTGGTGATGGCACCCTGGCCATCCCCACTCATACGATCTCCCTCGAGACTAAGGACCCCTCGGCCAGGGCCAGGGTCCAGGCTCAGCAGAATAAAGCAAAGCTCCCTACCCCTGCAGAAACAATATAGGAGAACATCTTTTTTTGACCACCCACAACTCAGCTCGTGACTCAGAAGCCTTTCGCCATGTAGCCCAGTAACCCGTTCCCCAGAGATTAAGTGGGGCATTCCAAGCCATCCTGTGTTTTCTCAAAAAAACCTCTTTTGTTCTAGACTGTGGGTCTCAGCGTGGTCTTTGGACCACCTTCACCAGATCATGGTGGTGGGCAGTTCCCGTCATGGCACAGTGGAAATGAATCCGACTAATAACCATAAGGATGTGGGTTTGCTCCCTGGCTTCATTGCCCAGTGGGTCGGGGATCCAGCATTGCGGTGAGCTGTGGTGTAGGTCAGCGACACGGCTTGGATCCTGCATGGCTGTGGCTGTGGCGTAGGCTGGCAGCTGTAGCTCTGATTCAACCTCTAGCCTGGGAACCTCCATATGCCGTGAGTTTGGCCCTAAAAAGCAAAAAAAAAAAAAAAAAAAAAATCATGCTGGGGTCGGGGTGGGGATAAGGGATGAGGTCTACTACCTGCAGATTCCAGGGCCCCCCCCAGACCTGCTGAATTAGAGTCTCCAGAGACAGGAGCATTTCAATGAGGTGCCCTCATGAGTCTGGTTGCTGCCGAAGTTAGAGATTCGCTGTTCTTTGCTGTCTGCTAACAGCAGGGAGACAGAGCACCTGCCTGGGGGGGGAGTGTGCAGGAGCAGAGGAGAGGGGGAGGGAGAGAACACTTTCCAGACCGTGCCCCCCCCCATTTCCTCCTCTAGCCAAGCTCCCACTGCCCACCCACCCCAGTCCCTCCTCAAGGCCCCAGCGAGGGAAAGGGGGTGAGGGTCAATGTCAGGCTTCTCTGGCCTCTAGAAGGGATACTGGCGGTGCCTAAATCACCAACCAGCCAGGGCCCTGCCTCGCAGGCCTGGGTCTGGCCAGGACCCAAAGTGGAAGGAAGAGGCAGCCACCAGGGGTGCGTGGGCCGAAGATGAATAGAACCTTCAAGCCCCGCTCAGGAAGGACCTGGAATCCCCCAGAGAGCAAGGCCTGTGCATGCACGGGAGGGCTTCATGCACGAGTGTGTGCAACGGGTGTTGATGTGAGAAGGGGGCTGTGCACACCTCCGCAGTATCTATGCCTTCAGACATGCGTGTGCACGCGAGCATACACGGGCACGCACGAGTACTGCCATCAAGCGGCTCCGCAGTCACCGGCTGTGCAAATGTGGGCAGACAGTCCGGGTCTCAGAATCCCCGTGTGTCGAGGGGGCATGACACACAGTGCGCACCTCGAGGGATTGCTGGGAGGGTTCGCGATAACCAGCCGATGCTCTGAGCACGGTGCCTGTCGCAGAGAATGAGCACCCAAATATTATTGTGTATTTGAATCTCTGTGTGTACACTTGGGGATGCTGCACAAAAATACACTTGTGTTCCCTGTGTTTATGTTTATAGGGAATAATAATAGCAGCACGTATTGAGTGTTTATGCACCAGACACTTGGCGCATATGGAGGTGCACGCGTACGAGAACACTCATGTGTTCAGATGTACATGTGTGTGTCTGCTTGCATTTTCTTCTTGAAGAAAATAAAAATAAAACAGGCTTTAAGGACCACATATGCTGGGCCATGCTTCCTCTTTCTCCTCCCCATTCCTGAGACCTCGATTCTGCAGAAAACATGAACCCTGGGGGTCCCCACCAGCTCCTTGGTCTCTAGGGAAGTCACTCTCCTTTCTGGAAATGCCCTCTCCCCCAGTGACCTACATCCTGCAGGAAGAGGGCAGGCAGACAGCTGGGGAGCCTGGACCAGGGGAGGGCTCCCATCCCCCATGCCTCCCCACCTCTGCTCCACTTAGCATTTATATAGCTCTCTGTAATCAGTGGGCAGTTAATCTGCACAAAGCCCAGAGCAGAGGGAAGAGTGTTTCAGGCTCCCAGGGGCCAGGAGGTTAAGTGTCTCAATCAAGGTCTGGTCCATCGGGGCCCAGCTTGTGGAGGATGCAGCGCATCCCCTGTGGAAGTGTAAACTCAGTTTCTCCACTTTCTAAAGCAAAGAGAAGCCCTCTGTATAATTTGGACATTCTTTTCTCCAACCATTCCCTTGTCTGAGCTATTTTGCTGGAAAGTTCCATCATTCTCTCATCCACATAAGAAGCCTGTGTAGGCTGTGTTCCTCTGCTGGACCCCTTCCCAGCAGTGCTCTAGTAAAACAAGAAGGGGGAAAAGGTGGGAGTTCCCTTTGTGGCTCAGTGGTTAACGAACCCAACTAGGATCCATGAGGATGCGGGTTCGACCCCTGGCTTTGCTCAGTGAGTTAAAGATCCGGCATTGCCGCAGGTGGGCTGCAGCTCCAATTCAACCCCTAGCCTGGAAACCTCCATATGCCGTCTCGGTGTGGGCCTAAAATGCAAAAAAAAAAAGAAAAAAGAAGAAGAAGGGGAAAAGGTACCTCCCCCATTGGTCTCCCCATTTTGTTTTGCACCTTTGTAAACTGGGCACCACGAAAAACTGCGAGGTCCCCTAGGTTGGGAGAAGCTGGGCCTTCGCCCCAGGGCCTCACAGTCAGGCCCATGCTGGGGGGCAGCAGCACCTTTCCTTGTTCCACAGGTACCGACCAGGGTGCCAGCACCAGGTACCCCGAGGGGGTGCCGCAGAAGAGACCTGGCCCCCTCCTGCCCCGCTGTCACCAGAAGTGTCTCCCTCTATTCAACAGTCAGCCGAAGCCCAGCACCCCTGAGGCCCAGTCTTGCGACATCCGCATCCCGCTGCTGGAGGAACCCAGAGGCCACAGACTGGGTCCTCCCCCCTGATACCTCTGGGGCCTGGAAACCTGGGGCAGCTTCTCTGAGGAAACGAGGCTGTTTTCTCCAAGGCCCCAAATCCCTACAAGTTTGCTGCTTTGCCTCACTCTCCTCATGAGACTGACTTATCTGGGGGAGAATCATTTGAGCCAGACCCCGGGCTGGTCTGCATGGCCTCAGGATTTCCCAGGAAGCAGGAGGTGTTGAATAGCCCTTTTGCTTGCAGTTTTAACCTGGGGAGCTCCAGAATCTGCACCACAGCCTGGCTGTCCGGGGAGGAGGAAGACGTGTACTTGGGAGAAGTGGGGACACATCTGGGGTTTCAGAGGTTGGGAGGTTCAGCCCCAGTTCAGTTCCTGTAATGCTGAGCAGCCCTGGACTGGTGTATGAGCCTCTCTGAGCTCCAATTACCCCTAGACTGCTTCCTGCAGGAAGAGTGGGGTGCTCCGAGGACAAGCTTTATCCGGGACCCTCCTGGTCCCACATCATGGCCCCCAACATGGTCACTGCCTATAAGTTACCCATGAGCAATGACAGGGATGAATGGCAGGCAGCCCCAGATCCAGGCCTGGCCCTGCCTGCGTGACCTTGAGCACATCACTCACCCTCTGAGTAAGAGTGGGTTACCCCAAAGCGAGTGGAGCCTCGGGGTCAGTTTCAGGGCACTCTGCACTCACCTGCACAGCCTCTCCTAAGGCCTGCCTCCTGCATATCTCATTTGCACTGATGTACTTTATTCTTTTTTTTTATTTTTGTCTTTTTAGGGCAGCACCCATGGCATATGGAGGTTCCCAGGCTAGGGGTCGAATCAGAGCTACAGCTGCCAGCCTACACCATAGTCACGGCAATGTGGGATCCAAGCCATGTCTGCGACCTACACCACAGCTCACAGCAACGCTGGATCCTTAACCCACTGAGCAGGGCCAAGGATCAAACCCACGTCGTCATGGATACTAGTCAGGTTCATTACCACTTAGCCACGACAGGACTCCAGATGTGCTTCATTCTTAAAGAAGGTCCCCTGGTTGTGTAACTCTCAGCCCCACAAACCAAGATCCGCCCTTGCTTCCGGGCCTCCAGTTTCTCTTCTGTACCACGAAGAAGAATGTACGGCTTGAAAGTGTTACAAGTCTGTAAGACTCATGTTTGTCCCTGAGCATCTGGGTGTGCAGAAGGCGCCCAGAAAGGGAGAATGGGGGAGAGCAGAGCTGGGAAGGCCAGCAGGGGGGCAGGCACTTGGTGGTGCACAGTTAGGGGTCAGGCGAAGGCCCCTGGCAGCAGGAGGCCACTGACCCATCATTGGTCCAGCATGGACCGTGCAGATTTCTAAGTCCTGAGCAGGGTTTGTGTGGATCTACGCAGTTCACCCCTGGCTACCTCCCTCCTGTTCGCAGGTGCTGGTTTGTCTCAGAAGCTGTGTGTGCTGGGAAACAGCCTTTGTGTGGGTGTGCAGGCCACGGTGGGCCTTTGAGGTCTCAGGTGAGGCCCTGGAGTCAGCCCTGGTGGGAAGGCAAGGCCCGGGGCTTGCAGAGCTGCTCTGGGGAAGGTGGGTGGGCACACCTTGCAAATATATCTGCTCACGACAGTGCTCGGTGGCCCCACGGCTCGCATCACGGCCCCTGCTGGGTCACCATGACAATGCCACACAACGGGCAGACCCTTGGTGGGCTGAGCTGGCTGGTGAGCTGGGCCGGGGGAAGGGGCTGGCAGGGAGCAGAGCTACTGGAGCAGGGAGAGCCCTGGGGGATGCGGGGTGGCACTCACAGAGCTGTTCTGGCACTGCACGCGGGAGCTGTTGAAGCGCAGGGCTGGCACCCTCTGCTCGCTGCCCTGGATGCGGAGGACGCACTCGTACCCACGCTGCCCCGACTGCGGCTGCGGGAGGTTCTTGGCCTTCAGGGTGATGGGCTTGATCACCTCCACGGGCACCAGGATCTTGTCCACTCGCAGCAGCTGGGGGCAGTCCTGGGGACAGACAGCGAGGCTCAGGCTGGGGAGCAGGAAGCCGAAGGTGCAGGAGCCCCAGATGTCACCCGGATGTTCACCGGCTCCACCCTCCCAGCGGCTCACCACGCGCAGCCTCAGGCACGGCTGCCCACCCCGCCGTCGTGGGGGAGGAGGGGGACCGAGGAATCCTGGGTCCCGGCATTGCCACCTTGAGGCCACTCTTTGTGGAGGTCGATCCCTGCCGTCTTCGGCTTCCCTATGGACCAGGAGATCCCCGTGGTCCAGACTCCTGGCGGTCCCCTCTCAGCACCCCTCCCTCCAACCCCGGAAGACTGACCCCACTGGCTGGGTGGCCCAGGTCCCACTTTGCACTGACAACCCCTTTGCTTCGGTTCTTGGCTGTCAAGAGCTGAGATGGAGGCTGGGGGTGGGGGTGGGGGTGGGGGGGCCCATGCAAGCAGCTCTGCAGGGATGCAAAGCCCTGGGCCAAGGCTCTGGAATGTGAGTCTGGACCATCGCAGGAAGGCAGGGGGAGGACCTTCCACAGGTGGGCTGATCTGTCCCTTGGGAATGTTCTGGAATGAGCCCCAGAGACTTTTTATAGCCAGGATCTTCTGACTGAGCTCTGGGGATAATCTGACTCTAAGAAAATGCCTCTCAGAGCAGATCCACACGGAGCCCCTCCTGATGGGTTCCTCCCCCAGCCAAGGGGCCCCAAGCACATTTGGGGATGGAGGAAATGAATAACTGGGATGTTTTGGGACAATCAGCTCCGTCCCGGGAGGAGTGGCAGGAGAATGAGGTCAAATGAGGAGCATGGTACTCTGCCCAGCTGAGAGGTGGGAGGTGGGGTAGCTGCTAGCTTCTCCGGAGTTAGGAGGAAGCGACCTTGGCCTGGGCAGGAGTGAGGGTCTGGGTCAGGCATGTACCTCCTCTGGGTTCCTCCCTCTGTGGCACTGTTCGGGGCATGGCGACAGAGACAGATGGCTGCTGGGCAGGGTGGCTGTCCGAAGCATGGATTATACATTCTTTGTGAAGATGCTGCCTTAAGGGCTCACTGCTGACTCTTGGGCCCCCCAGCCCCAGCCTACTAACCCAGCAAAGTAAAGCAGAAAGGAAGCAGAGGGAAGGGCAGGTGGGAGGGGCCCCAGAAAACCAGGCACCTGGCAGCTGTCCCTCCTGGGTCAGAAAACAAGCATGAGCCCGTCTGTCACTGAGAGCTGCCAGATAGGAATCAAGCACCTCACACACACATCCCCACTTTGAGACGCAACTTTTTATCCATCAATTGGGTGGGATCAAAATGAGACAGGAGGGAAGAGAGCAGGGCACAGCCCTTAAAGAATGACACAGCCCTGGAGGATACGACAAACACTGGTTGGAACCAACTAGGTCCGAGATGGCGGATGATTAACTTCCCGTGGACCCTGAGCTTCACTAGACGCTCACTGGGACACCTCGGCCGAATGACACGCCCACAGGCACCAGGAGGAGCATCAAACGCCCAGCAATGGGTGGTGGCCCAATTCTTGGAAACCCCCACCCCTTCCCTGAAATAGTTGGAATAATCCTCCTACTCATTAGCCTGTGAAATTGCCCAGCCCATGAAAACCCACCACTCCCTATCCTGCAGCCTCTGGACGTTCACCCGACTGAGAGTGGAGTGTGTTTCTCCCAGGGCCACTCTCGCCTTCTGAGACGGCGCACACTTTGTCTGTCTCTCAAGAAATCTACTTCTTACCTAGCACTTTGCCTCTCGCTGAATCCTTTCCATGCTGAGACATAAAGAACCTGAATTTCAGCCAGACTGGGACCAGGTGTGTGATTTGAATAAAAAAAGACAGTGGGTTCAAGTTCCAGTCTGGGTTTTGGCCAGGTTTGCATCCCAGCCCGTGGGTTCAGGTCCCATTCTGAGTCCTGCCCGGGTTTGAGTCCCAGCAGGTGGATTCGAGTCCCAGTCCGAGGTGTACAGTTTCATAAGGAGGCATTCGGTTCTAACTAGGGCTGATTCCATGATGTGTGTGGTCTCACTTCTGCTCTTCCTGATTATCCCATAGCCTTGTTTTAAGGGACCACTCGAGACCCACTAAATGAATCCCCTTTTCTCTTCTGGGCTGCCTACTCCTTTACCCTGAAGAGCAGCTAGACGAGGAGCAGCAGACCCAGCAATCCCACTTATGGGGCTGCATCCAAAGGAACTGAAAGCAGGGTCTCGAGGAGATCCTTGATGCCCACGCTCATGGCAGCATCCCTCGCAACAGCCAAAAGGCGGAGGCAACCGAGGTACCATCACGGATGGATACGCAAAACATGATCTCTGCAGACAATGGAATATGATCCAGCCTTTAAAAAGGAGGGGATTCTAACACACGATACATCACAGATGAATCCTGAAAATAATGGACTGAAATAAACACATGTGAAATAAGCCAGTCACTGGAGGACAAACACTACACAATTCCACCCACATGAGGTACCTGGGGTTGACAACTTCATCGAGACAGAAGGTAGAAGGCTGATTTCTGGGGGAGTTAGTGTTTAATAGGTACAGAGTTGCAGTTGGGCAAGACAAATTGAGCTCTGGAGGTGGATGGTGGGGATGGTTGTACAACAACACGCAGGTAGGTAATGCCACTAAGCTTACACATAAATTGGCAAAGATGGTAAGAGACATGTCTTTGGTCACAGTTTAAAACAAACAAATAAACAAATAAATAAAACAAAGAGGAGCAGGAGGAGGGGAGAAGGGACAGAGGCCACAGCCTGGACCCTGCCTGTGGCCTGGAGGCTCCAGAGCCCATGGGTCTCCAGGGACCTTGAGGTCCCGCATGGAGAGAGTCTTAGCGCTCCATCCTGTGCCCTTGCCTTTGCTGCCATCTCAGCCCCCTGCCCGGGCAAGATGGGGGCATGGGTCACAAAGAAGACAAGAGCGATTTGGTGGAGAAGATGAAGCTCGGGCCGGAGTGGGAGGCACGTGAGGCTGGAGACGCAGGAGAGAAGATCAAGGTCAAGTGCACGGCGGTGAGCCGGAGGGGCCAGGCCAGTCCGCGCTCCACTCCTCCCTCCACCCGAGGCCCTGGCAGCTCTCCTTCTCCTCAGTCAAGCCCAAGCCTGACCCTGCCTACATCCACATCTGCAGCGGGGAGCTGGGGCTAGGGCTGTGTTTAAAGAAAGAACGCAAGAGCTGGAATCTCTTATCTCCAAGTCCTACAGGAAAATATGGCAGCTCCTGAATGGTTCCCTGGGAGGGTGTGAATCTGAGAGTCCTCTGAACCAATCTAAGGATCCCTTCTCCTTGGCAAAGGAGAAGGCAAGGCTGGGAGGAGAAAACTAATGGGTCGGTGCCACCAGATGTGCTATCAGCTGGAGAACTCAGATGCCAACCCACCATCTTTCCTGCCCTTAATGAAGGAGGTGAGTTTCTACAGACAGGATGGGATGGTGGGTCAGAAGGGTCTCCCAGAGAGGAGCAGGACCACCTCCCGTGGTGGGCTGGAGCCTTGCCTGGGGGCTGGCCCGGTCTGGCTGGGAATCTGGAAGCGGAGCCCCTCTTCCCCTGTAAGATTCCCACTGAGGCTTGTTACCAGTGAGTTCTCTAATGAATCCTGATTGCCAGTGGCCCCATAAAGGCCTAGTTTACATATAAAAAGGTTGGTGGCTCTGAGACTAAGTTCATTAATAATAATTGCAGAGGCCCACGGCTGGGCCGGGCCCATTTTCCTCTGGTGAGGCTGCTGATTGACTCCAGTGTCCCTCCTAATTGAAATGTGAAATGGCAATTTTCCCCTCGGCAACAGGGCACGAAGGGCCCACTGCCACCGTGGGCTGCCTCCGCCTTCCATCCCAGCTCCCTAGACCCTGCCTGGCCTCATGCTGAGATCCCAGGTACGAAAGCACCTGTGAGTGGGATGCTCGTGGGGAATTTCAGAGCAGTGTCCTCATTTCTCTGTGACTCGTGGCTGACGCCGTTTCCCAGCACTTTGGCCGTGGCCCTCACGGCGGCCCTCTCTAAACTGGTTTAGGAACCCCGTAAGTATAAGTCCATCTTCACCTGCTAATTTCCGTCTTGAACGGGCTCTAAACATTGCTCGGCTTCACTAGAAATGAGATGATTAAAAGCTCGTCCTCCACAGGGTCATCGGCAAGGAGCCCACAAACTACCATGTATCATGTGCCAGGCGTGGAGGGAGCACACACTCAACTAGTTTGCTCCCTCCTCACCCTTTCAAGGCAGAATAACTGAGGCAGGCGGTGCAGGAGCGTGGGCTTCGCTGCGTTTTTTGATATGGCTATTGATTAACACGTGTGGCTTAAGGGCTCCAGGGAGTAACATCCCCACCAGCCCTGTTTCTTGCAGGGAGGGTACCTACACCCAGATGGACATTCATCTCTAACCCACTCCTCATCTGATAGAAAAGCAATGAGAGCAATGGTGACTCTGTCTACGGGAAGAGAAGGGCAAAGAAACCATGAGACTTACGGGACACTGCCACCCCTAAACCCCCTATTGGACAAGGACTGATGTAGCCAACTGGGCAATGGGAGAAAACCGCAATTTCTGGACCCCATGTTGGTACCCCCTACCCCTGTCTTTAAGGGATAAAACCCCCTATAGGACAACAGAAGGGGGGACTCTTCTTCCGCCTCCCAGCTGTCCTGGGAGCTGTTCACTTTCCTGTAATAAAGTCTTTGCTTGCTTGTTGCCTGTGTGTTCGAGAAGTTCATTTGGCTCTGTGAACAACAACCCAGATTCCGGTAGCATCTCGCTGGCATCACTTCCCCCTCAGCTCAGGCTGCATCTGGTCCCTTGATTACTCCCTTTTCCTACCTCTTCTCCCAAGGCTCCATCTCCCCTGCTGCCATCTCTGTGAGCTTTTCCATAAACACACATCACCTCCCACCATCCAGCTTATCCACCCTTCTAGGTCTCAGAGGCTGACAATTTCCACAGCTCTGAGTGCTCCAAACACAAGGGTGACAGGTAGGGAGGTCCTAGTTCTGTCCACTTTTCACCAATCTCCTTTCCTGGAAGGTTCCCTGTGCTCTGAGACGGGACCTCTGCCACCCAACCACATGGCAAGTCCCCAGACCCTCCTCATCCATGAAATGAAAAGGCTGGTTTGGATTCAGTGAATTTTCTGGCCCCGGTTCTATTATGAACCCAGTCGATGCCCTGGGACATCTCCTTACATAATCTTTCAGAAGCTCGGTTTCCCTGTCTCTAAAACGGGAGTAGCAAATGCCTGCTCAACTAGCTCAAAGCATGGTGTGCCAAGTGCCAACTACTACGTGCTGGGGGTGGGCTGGGGTGGGGGACTTTGTGGGGGAGGCTGGTCTCCTGGAAGGGCCATTTACCTACCAGGAGGAAAGCATTTTAATATTTGAATAACTGGCATATTGCAACCTGGTCGAGCCATACAGGTGGGTACAGCTCTGATGAGCAGTGTGTGCCACTTGTTCTAGCTAACACAATGAGCTTGACACGAGGGGGACGAGGATTGAACCCAGTCACATCCCACCACCTCCATCACCTTACACACGTTTGGCCTTCTGCTATCTTGTTTCATGACACAACACATAGGATCACCCCCCATCCATGAGAAAGAATTAAGGACATCAGCCCCCTCACTCAGTCCCCACCAGGATGATGGGCAAGACCCTGTCACCATTGTCTTCCGGACTTTGGTCCCCAGATGATGATCTAGCCCGCTTACAGAATTCCTCAAAAACATACTATCTTTCTCTTTTCGAGGAAGATATTTCTCTGAACAATCATGTGAAAGGGCCAGCTCTTGGAGGGTGGAAAACACCTGCATTTGACCAGACTGTTTGGAGACAAATGGACGCATAAGAACCAGATCCCCTCGGAGGCTGTTTTGCCCATGGCTCTGCAGCAGTGAGAAAGGACTGAGGGTGGGGAAAGGGGTGGCCTGAGGTGTGAGAAGATCTTTAACATCTTGGCTTTCAGGAAGGAGCTCCAGTGGGCTCCAGATCCACCATCTAGCCCTGTGCATATTTTGGTTTCCACTGAAATGCCCGCAGAAGTAGAGATGGCACCGCTCAGCCATCTCTGAGCTTACAGGGGGAACATGAATGCCAAGCCCCCCATATGGGAGCAAGAAAGATGCCTCTCCATCTACCATGTCCAGCGTGTCAGTGGCTGCTTTATACAGAGGTTTCATTGCATATTTAAATAATTGAACAAGGACATAAAGAATGCTGCCCCGCTGGGAGAGGAAAAGCTACCTTCAGGGCTGGTGCAGCCTGAGGAGGGGGTGGTAGGCTGTGGATTTACAGCCCCTGGTGTGTTTACAAGATGAGGGCTCTAATTCTCTCTGTTGTTAGACTGGGGGGCTGGGGGAGGTGAAGCTCTGGTGGGGAGCTGGGTGGGGGGCAGCAGAGGGGCAGCTAAGGAATAAGTAATTTGCCGGTCACCCCTCCCCCCATGTCACCTCAGCCCCCATCAATTCCAAAGACAAGTCAGCCCCAGTCCCAGCCCACCCCCTAAATTTATTTATACTCCCCTTCTCAGACCCATAGTGCCCAATCCAAAAATGCAATGCACCATATATTTTCCTTGCTGTTCCCCAAGTTTATAATGCCATTAGCGTGATCTACGAGGGGCTGGTTTATGGAGAGCGCGAAGTAATAATACAAAGAGGAAATACCCATAACCTTCAGCGGGGGAGGGGCAGAGGAGGTTGCTGGAGAGCGCAGGTGGGTGGAGGAATGGCAGCCCAGTGATGGAATGCCTGCAGTGGGGGTGGCGCATGGTGGAAGCACGTTCTTCAGCTGGGTTTGCCTTTGTTTGCTCCCAGGAGGGTGAAGGGCATGGCAAGGATGCTTTTGCTCCCTGGGGTTGGGTCCCAGGAATGGCTCTTCCGGAAGAAGGAGAGTTGAATGGCTAAGGTGGGCTGGCCTGATCTCCTTCAAGTCCCACTGTGGGGAAATACCCTTGGCCTGCCCTGTCTCTGGGTGTGGGGCTTATTTCAGCCGCTGCCCAGGGCCTGGACCTTCCCTGCCTTGCCAGCTTTTCAGTCCCGGGGTAGGACTGACCTTGGGATCAGCAGATTTCTAATACCCATCCTGGCTACGGATTCCTCTCAGGGGTACCGAGGTGGGAAGGGATCTGGGGAGAACCTTTCAAGTAGGTCTTGGGAAATCAAATAGAACTGCTTTGGCCTCTTCTGATCCTACAACTGTTCTCTGAAGTGGACGCTCGGGTTGAACTTCAAGAAGAAAGGGACCTTCTGCAGGAAGCTGAGCCTGTCCATGGCGGGCCAGATGTGCCTCACCTTCCTGGCAAAGCCCATCCAGGCTAAAGCCTCAAGGATGGAGCTTCAGCAGCAGCTCATTTTGTGTCTCAGTTTATTCTTATTAAAATTAAAAAAATTAAAGTATAGTCAATTTACAATGTGGGGTGCCAATTTCTGCTGAAGAGCAAAGTGTCGGAGTTACACATACACATACACTCGTTGTAATATTCTTTTCCACCAAGGTCTATCCCAGCAGCTGGGCTGAGTTCCCTGCTCTACACAGTAGCACCTTGCTGTTCATCCTTTCTAAATGTAACAGTTTGCAACTACTAACCCCAAACTCCTGGGGAGGGAGAGGGATGGATTGGGAGGTTGGGGTGGGTAGATAGTAGATGCTTTTCAGTTTAGATGAGAAGTCCCAGTGAAATAGACCATCGAGGATAAATTCTTGCTGGTGGATTTGCTTTACCACGGAAGTTCACCTCTGTTCCCCAAGAATCATTGCTATTAAGTGTGTGGGTTTGATGGGGGGCTCAGGCCACCCAGCAGAGGAGCGGGTGGTGGGGGTTCCAGAGCCATGGGGAGACCAGCGGCCCCTCCTACTTGGTGGAGATGAGGGCACGGCCATGTTCAGGGCTGCCCTCGGGAAAGGCCATCCCAGTGGGAATCAAGGAGTCCCCACTGATGCTGGGAGGGCAGGATGGAGCAGGAAGACTCTGCGGTCCCACTTTAGCTTTCCCTCGCCTTCCTCTCCCTCTTCTCTTTGGTACCCAGGGTCTGGCAGCTGATCTAAAGACCCAGGGTTGGTATCACAATGCCTTCATTAGCTGAAACAAAATCATTCCCTGTAACTGGAATATAGTGACTATAACTGACATATGTTATTGGGCGTTCTATTTCTAATAATTGTAGTTATGCGAGAATACTTGCCATTAATATCATAACAACAATGATCGACCAGTTCTCTGTTCCAGACCAATAACTTCACCTGAATGCACTCTTTGTTCAGAAAAAAAAAAAAAAAGGTAATTCAACATGCCTGGTGACAGTCAACAAAGCCAGTGTTGAAACTGGAAGACGGATGGATGAAAGCTTTTCTAGGGATACAGGATGCTGCTGGGGTGTTGAGGGGCCACCTGGCAGCCCCCTTCTTGGCTAACAAAAGGCCCCTGTCCACATCCCTACACTCAAAGGTTGAAAGCAAATGAAATTCTTCCAGAAGAGTCACTGGGCCTTTCGTTCCCAGGATGGGTCTGAGCCTGGAAGTCCAGGGCAGCTGCCAGCCTGAGGCTGTATGTGAACCCCCCTGTTGGGCTGAACTGGGGGACCTAGGCCACCCTTGGACACTCAGCCACTTCTTGAGTGTGGATTTCTCTTTGGTGCTTTCCGGATTATTTCCACTGACAGTCACAGAACTTCAGAGGTCATATGGACCAAGGGTCCCATTTCACACAACTCTAAATACAGTTACAGATCTCTCATGCACTTTTAAACCTTCCATAATGCCTCGCGTGTGGGAAATGCTGGGGAAGTGGGTAACAGGATGAGAGGTGAGCCACAGCAATGCTTCAGAGGGTCTTGCTATGAATGAGCTTTTCCCCTGGCCTGGAGAAGGATGCTTGTGGCTGGGGGCGTCTATAAAACCATCTTTCCCCTTTTTTTTTTTTTTGGTTTTTTGCATTTTCTTGGGCTGCTCCCATGGCATATGGAGGTTCCCAGGCTAGGGGTCGAATCGGAGCTGTAGCCGCCAGCCTACACCATAGCCACAGCACCTCGGGATCTGAGCTGCGTCTGCAACCTACATGACAACTCACGATCCTTAACCCAGTGAGCAAGGCCAGGAACCGAACCCACAACCTCAAGGTTCCTAGTCGGATTCGTTAATCACTGTGCCACAATGGGAACTCCCTAAAACCATCTCTCCTTATCAGCCCTTATTCCTGCTACCAGCCCTTTCCGGAAACAAAAGTATAGAAAACAAAGCTACATGAAAAAAACCCATCATATTGCCACTAGCAGCCTGGGCTTTTTTTAAAGCTCTGACTTTAATGACCCCCTTCCACGGGCCTAAAAACGGCTGCAATTGGCCAGTAGTCCACAAAATATTTAAATAAATATTTTCTCCCTTGGCACCGTCTCCAGGAAGATGCTGCTACAACAACCACCGTGAGGAGGTCAACTCTGGCCCCTCCTCTGCGTCATGTTCAAAATGGTCCATTACTGAGCTGCAACCTCCAAGCTAGGACCCAAAGCACAGCTTCAAAACTTCCTTCTCTTTGCATGGAAGAGCACCCAAGAAAAGAAAAGGCACAGTGAGCTCCATTCAGGGATGTGACGAGGGAGGCACGGGGATTCCGAGTTAGCTGGGAGCCTGCCCCTGTGATGGTTTGCCAGGCTCATCATAAAACAGCTCACATAAAATGGAAAGAGCTGGGGCCACAAAGGTGGGTTAGTCCTTTTCCATATGTCACATTCCTCCAGGCTTCTCCCTCTTCCGAGGACCCTGACACCAAATCCTCTGAGGTCCCGTAAGTCCCCAGAGACTTTTGCCACCACCAGGTACAGATGGCTGCTTGAAGACATGATACTTTCATGAAGACCCCTGAACTGCCCTGGGAAATGCAGTGGGCTCTTGCTTTATTCTTTTCTAGGTTTTTTTTTTTCCTTTTTCTGAGCAGCAGATCCCAGCTCCTTTTGTGTATTTAAAAGAAAAAAAAAAAAAAAAAACTTGGGAAAAAAGGAGCAAATAAGAAAGAAAAAGCAGAAATTTGAAAAGCTCCTTCAAGGTAATTAAATGATTAGGGGACTTTAAAATCCACCAGATACCTCAATTGTCTCTGTTTCCACTTTATTCTTGGGTCTCTCCCCACATGAAATCCCTGCCAGATGCAGCAGCCCTGAAAGTCAGAGAGAGCCTGCAAACCTCTCTGTCTCTGCTCCCATCAAATGACTTGGAGGTTTCCGGATGACAGAAGAAGAGGGGGTTCCCCGGCTCTCAGCCCCTGGTTTGGGGGGCCAACCAGCCCTACTTCTGCTCCTGATCCCACACCCCCACGACAAGGGCCCAGGATTGAGGAGGCCGTACAGTCTTCCATCAGGGGCTTCCTGCCAAAGTGTGCCCCTTGGCTGTCAGACCCGTCTGGCCTATTAGCTTTTAGCTTCTTATTGTCTTAACGAAAAGCAGAGAATTGACACATAGAAATTAGATTCATATTCCGACTTAAAGTCATGAGGGAACCTCTTTTTTTCACTTTCCCTCTGAAGGTCTGGGTCGCTTTTCCACATTCTGAATTCACAGCAGCCATTTCCAGCTGTGGCAGACCCCGTCGGAAAAGGAGAAGGGCCGTCTCTGGAGACTTCTACGGCCTCTTCTTCTTACTTACGTACTGACTTACATTTATGTATGTATGTACGTATTTGCCACACTACCTACGTATGGAAGTTCCTGGGCCAGGGATTGAATCTGAGCCACAGCTGTGGCAACACCAGATCCTTTAACCCACTATGCTGGGCCAGGGGTCGAACCCGAGCCTCCCTCTGTAGCAAACAGCTGTGGCAGTTGTATTCTATTTTTTTTTCTTTCTTTTCTTAGGGCTGCACCCCGGCATATGGAAGTTCCCAGGTCAAAATGGAGCTGCAGCTCCCAGCTTATGCCATGGCCTCAGCAACGGGGGACCTAAGCCATGTCTGCGACCTACACCCCAGCTCACAGCAATGCCGGATCCTTAACCCACTGAGCAAGGCCAGGGATCGACCCCATGTCTTCATGGAGACTAGTTAGGTTTGTTACCACTGAGCCACAATGGGAACTCTGGCAGCTGGATTCTTAACCCACTGGGCCACAGCGGGAACTCCCACAGCCTCTTTTTGTTCTGGTCTGAAGCCTGCAGGTTACTTGATGGAAGCGGAGAAGAAGTTTGCAGGCTCTCTCCAGCTCTCCGGACTGTGTAATGGACAGGGGGGGTTCATGTGTGGAGAGGCCCAAGCATAAAATGCAAGCAGAGACAACTGAGCTGCCTGGTGGATTTCAAAGGCCCCCAATTGTTCCTTACCTTGAAGGAGCTTTTCGAAGTTCTGCTTTTCTGGTCTTGTTTGCTCTATTTGTCCCTCTGTGCAATCGGCTCGTTCTCTCCCCCGACAACCTCAGCATCCCTTGCCTTTCCCTCCATGATGAATTGTGCTGCTCACTCTCTGCCTGAAGAATCCCTGCTCAGACACCAGAGCCTGGAAAAATGGGCTCGGAGGCTCGGGCTTCCTCGACACTGGGCACAATTCAGGCATTTTTCCTGGGTGAGGAGAGCCCCACACAGCAGGTGCTGGTGCGGGGTGTCCGTCACCCCTCCCTTCCAGAGGCAGGACCGCTTCCCTCCTGCCACTGTGGGACTGGCCTAAGTCAGCGTTTTCAGTGGGGTGGGAGTCTAGGGGGCTGGGGCGCATGCACCGTGATGGGCCTCTCTGTTCCCACCACGTCTCTCCTTCCCCCACGCACTCCTTATACGCCCACACCTGGGCAGTTCCTTGCTCTCAGGGCGATGGGTTTGCCACATGGTCACGGTGCCTGTGTGGGTGCGTGAAGGGAGCCAGAAGGTACCCCGAGACTCGGGGGTAGGGAGACGTCGGAGCCTAAGTCCACTGCTGGCTGAGAGAGGGCCCTGTCCCCACATGCGGTGGGGTCCCCCCAGCACCATACGTATAGCACCTCCCTATATAAAGCAACCACTCTGTTGCCCATTGCTCATTGGCCCAATGTTTAGAGTCCCACAAGCACCACACTGTTTGAACAACAGACCTTTCCAAAGTGTTTTTATACCCATTATCCACGGGGTCTTTGCCCACCAACTTAGACTCTCAGAGAGGAAACAACATAGCCATAGGGTATTTCTATTACCGCGTTGAAGAGTTTTCAAAGATCAGACTAAAGATGAGGAGGGAATAGAAACAGCATCTTAGCCGTGGAGCCTGACTCCCCGCAAAATCACACAGTGCTGCCTTCACTCTGAGGCTCTCATCTGGCTGGACCAGCGGGAGACCCTGGATCTCTAACAGGTTCCCATGTCATGCTGCTAGTGCTGGTCTGGGGACCACATTTTTAAGAACCACTGCTCTGGCAGGTGAGTGAGCGACCATCCACTCATTCTTTTTTTTTTTTTTTTTCTTTTAGGACTGCACCTGCAGCATATGGAGGTTCCCAGGTGAGGGGCTGAATCAGAGCTGTAGCTGCTGGCCCACACCACAGCCACAGCAAAGCTGGATCCACGTGGCATCTGAGAGCTACACCACAGCTCATGGCAACACCGGATCCTTAACCCACTGAGCAAGATCAGGGATCGAACCTCCGTCCTCATGGATACTAGCCAGGTTCATTATCCCTGAGCCACCACAGGAACTCCATATTTTTATTCTTAAACTTCTCTCCCTGTCACTCAACTTGATCTCTTTGATCTCAGTTCTGCTCTGTGGATGGTGTTCTGAGGGACAGCTGAGGAGTCGCTACACAGTCTATTGTGTGCTTTTGATTATTTCCAGGACGCGTGCGTGCACACACACACACCCCTAATTTCTCTGGAACTGTTCTAGAACTCACCTAGTGTGTGGAGGGTCCTCCAGGCTGGAATGATCTGGAATGCATCTTTGTCTGTAACTGAGCCCCCAGGACTGACCCAGAGAGCAGAGTTCCGCTTGTTTAGTGCTTTCTCGAAATGGTGCCCTCAGAGTCAGCGTGGTGAGGAGGGCGTAGTCCTGTGGGATGTGCCCTTGCTGTCTCTCTAAAGGGAAGAAGGCCTACCCGTGGGTCCCATGCTCACAGCAAACAGCACCCACTGTGGGACCTACCTCAGGCAGCTTTACCCGGCCTTCCTGGAAGGAGCAAGTCTTGGGATCGTGGGTGCAGACGTGCCGATATTTACACCAGTGGCAGCGGTATGGGCTCTCCACGCAAGACAGGCACCTGGGCACAGAGGAGGAAGAGACACACTTCATAGAACCTGCATGAATCCAAAGCAGAAAGCCTGACTCTAGGGCCTAGCAAAACATGTTCTTAGTAGGAGGAGCAGATCTTATAAAAATCCACCTCTTTCCTCTCCAAGTCCTCAGGAAGCCAGGAGTCTCTGGCCTCCACCCCTTCACCCAGGAAGTTGACAGCCCCATCCTCCAAATTCTCATCAAACACCCTCCAAGTTTACAGGATGGCGCCCTCTTTTGGGCGCCCTCATCGGGGAAACAATGAGGTCCAGGACAGAGCAACTCATCCAGAGACCCCACAGCAGTCAGGGAAAACAGTGAAACTGACTTTTAATTCACATTGACTCCAGGGTCTTGGCTGACTGGGACCCACCCTGGCAGAGGAAGGCTGCTCCCACAGTGTGATGGGCTCTTGTAGAGTTGGCAACCCAACCTCCCCTCAATATTCCCAGGAAGCACAGGCAACTTTATAAAAGCTTCTTCTTGCTTAAAACTCAGCATGGGTCCCTTCTTCCAAAAGGTCAAACCCACACGCCTTGCCATGCAGGCTAAGCCCTCCACGGCGGCCAGGTGCACTGTTCCCATGTGTGTCTGGTGCTTCGGCCAAGAACAGGCCCTTCTCCCCACATGCTGTCCTTCCACCTGGAGTTCACTTTCCTCTACCTTTTTTGGCCAGTGGAGAGTTGGTCTCCTTGGGGCCTTTATTCCCCCAAACCCCTTGTTTACATCTCTGGGACAGTATGGTTGCATTACAGTTTACTTGTTTACCGTCCTGTTCATCCACTAGTCCACTAGGCCATGATTCTTGGAGAGTAGGAATTGAGTATTTCTTTTCTTTTTTCTTTTTTTCTTTTTTTTTTGTCTTTTTGCCATTTCTTGGGCTGCTCCTGTGGCATATGGAGGTTCCCAGGCTAGGGGTCTAATCGGAGCTGTAGCTGCCAGCCTACGCCAGAGCCACAGCAACATGGGATCCGAGCCGCGTCTGCAACCTACACCACAGCTCACAGCAAAGCCGGATCGTTAACCCACTGAGCAAGGGCAGGGATCGAACCCGCAACCTCATGATTCCTAGTCGGATTCGTTAACCACCGCGCCACGACGGGAACTCCCTGCATCTTATTCATTTCTGATCCTCTCTGTCTAATGAGTAACATCCTGTCTTGCACCAAAGATGCCTAAAATCATTTTATGGACTGAACGGAAACGTTGAGCGTGGTTTCATCTACCTGCTCTACTTTCCTAGGGGGCAGAAGGCGGGCGAGGGATTGGGCCATCAAGTGGTAAAGCCATGGGAAGCTCTGTGGGAAGAAGCAGGAGAAGAATTCCAAAGTTGAAGCAATTTGGCTGGGAGGACCGGCTGGCTCTGGACTCCCAGCTGTCATAACCAGACAGAGCCCACTGGCCTGGAGCCCCAAATATCTTTGGTTTTGTTCACTAACTTGTCCTATACGGACAGGAAAACAAAGCATTATATTAAAACAAGCAAAGCTCTTTGAGAGCTATGGTTTTCAAACTGTGCTCTGTGGAACGCTGGGGGTTCCGTGGAGCATCTTTGGAGACTGTGTGGCATGTGAGGGGTTCCAGGTCCCCTTATCCCTCAAGCATCTCCCACTTCTATCTATTCTGTATATTGGGCTTTCACACCTAAGGGTGGTGGGAGAAAGGTTTCTGTGGTGAACGAAAGGTTTGTGCCTTCTCACTGTGCTCCAAGTCCATCATTTCAGAGAGGAAATAATAATATAATAACAGAAATAGTACAGTGACTAAACTGTGGGCCAGACGTGGCTCTAACTGCTATTCTTGGTGTGGCTCGTCTGGCCCTCGGAGCCTCCTGTGGGCTGAGCAGGGCTGATGACCAGGGGCAGCAACCAGCGATGTCCCAGCCAACGGACCGTGCCCTTGCCATGGCATGGCAGCTGTTAAATATTTGGGCAACAGCCCCAGGAGGCGGACTGCTATTTCCTCATTCACAGAGGACACAGGGGCACAGAATGGCTATGTTCCCTAGCTGGTCTGCCTCCATCCTCCACACCTTCCCTTGGAAGTAGAAGCTTCAAACAGCGCCAGAGCTGGAGCCAGAGCCCCCCAGGCTGAAGCCTGCCTCTGCCCCTCGCCAGGCTGAGTCCTGACCCAGCCTCCAGCAGAACCGAGTGTTCAGATGACTCTGTGGACCATCTCCCGCCCCGCCCCCCAGATCCCTCCTCTCGCCTGGGGGGCTGGCTGCTCTGCTCTTCAGGTGATAAGCACCCCCTCCTCAACAGATGGTGGAAAGTGAATCAGGTGAGACAGATTTATGCCAGAGAAGATGTATGGCCGAGGGACTCGGAGCACCCCACCCCACGGGTTCTCACTCTGCTCATTCTGGCCTCTTCCCATTAACCCTGTCGGTGCCAGAGGAGGGCGCCCGTCTCCTTCTGGGCAGAGTCTCTAGATGGTAACTCCTTAGGAACAGGTGTGGGGTCTTCTATCTTGGGATGAACTTTGACCCCAGGAACAGGGAGCTGAATGAGGCTGGGGGGCACTTACGAATTATGGACGCTGCAGTTGTAGAAGACGAAACTGGTGCTGGCAAAGGTCATGCCTGTCTCCTTGGACTTGAGCTGCAGCTGGACGACGTGGTGGTCCCCTGTGGGCAGAGCCAGCCATGAGGTCATGGGGGCCGCCATGGCCCCATGTTGGGGTTCCACCGAAAGAAATGTGCTACAGAGGGGAGCCCACTCCCCAAGGGGTTCTCTCAGTTCTAAAGGGGGTGATTCAGCTGGCCCAAGCCCAGGACAACCTCAAGAACAGAACAGCTGCAGAGGTTCGGGCCTATTGCTCCTTCTGTACCATATACCTGGCACCCACCTCTCATATGCTCACCAGGTCCTCTCATGTCCACACACACACACACACACACTGACAGGTATTCAGAAGTGTGGCAACATGCAGGATGTCCATGCTGGCCACATAGAATTCCAAACACATTGATTCGCTAGCAGGAGAAACACGTAGACTTTTGGTGATGCTGCCACAAACTACACAAGAGGTTCTGCACACACGTGTGTGTGCACACACCAACTCATTCCCCATCTCTGTAAGGAGAGATCCTGTGCTGACACCCCCTCCTCCAGTGGGCTTGGGGCTCTGTTCGGGCGGGCGTCCCTGGAATCCTCAGCTGGCGCCAGGGAGGAGCTGGAGCCCATGTTTAATTCACAGCCCTGACCCCAGGCCCCCTGTTCTGTGCCTTCCCCAAGAGCCTCATTAATCAATCAGCTCGGAACAAATGTGACAAGCCCGAATGGGAGGGCCGACATGAAATCAGGCTGCCTAGGAGGCTTGTCCCTCCCCAGCGCTGGGCCTCTGTCCAGCCCATCCTTTCCAGTGAGCTGGCCACAAACGGGCAGCCCTGGGGAGGCGGGGGGGCAGGGGTGGAGGGCTGTGATCCAGGGTCAGAGACCAGCAGTGCAGGCAGGGGTTAAAGAGCCAGATGACCCCCGCACCCCATCCTTGCTCCTGACCAGCCTCCCCTCCTCCCGCGCCCCTTCCGGCCAGCCCTCCCACGCTCCAGCATGATCTCTGACCTTGACCGGCATGCTCTGATGCTGCGCTGGCCTTTCCCTCTCCCACCCTCTCTGCAGCTGCTGTCCTCACCTAGGGCGAGGCGGACTCCTGGATGCTCACCTGGTTTCAATTTCAAAGGCGGTGGAGGGACCCACCAACACACACCCCCTCCTCCGACCGCGACGCGACCCGACCCTCTGTGTGCTCTCTCGACTCCCCTTCCCCACCCCCCACCGCCGCCCCGTGTCTGTCCTGAGTTCTCATCATCTAGGCAGCAGGAGGAAGGCCTCGCCACCCAGCTCTGCCTCCGGGGACTGCTCACCGTTCTCCGTGATGATCCGGGGCACCTCCTTGGCTGCTGGGGAGTAGCACTGGATCTGATTGCCTACCACCAGCCCATCCATCTCTGACAGGTCCTCAAAGGTGCAGTTGACGCCCGCTGACAGCTCCGGGACATTGTATGTCTCCAGGACCAGCTGTGAACAGCCCGGCAGTGGGCGAAGGAGCAGGAGAGTGAAATGGGGAAAAAGGAGGGTATGCAAGAGAGGAGGAACGAGGGAGAGCAAGAGAGAGCAGCGAGAAGGAGAAGAGAGAGAAGCATGAGGCCATACGGACACAAAAGAGAGACCCAGTTCATCACGGGAGCAGATGGAGAGGGTGGTGGGACGTTAGGAGACAGAGACGAAAGAGACGAGAATCTGAATGGATTTGGCCCCAGGAAATGGAGTGCTTAGGGAACTGGTGGGTCCATCCCCCACTTTGGAAAATGGCAACGCCAACTACCATGTGCCCGGCAAGAACACCGAAGCCGTCTCCCTTTCCCGCCTCTGCGCGGACAGCGCCTCCATCTCACAGACAAGGACAGGGTTCACCCTCCCCTGGTCACTCTTCCGGTGGTTTTTGGTGTCTCAGTTTTCCCTGTCTTTCTATCCATGATGCATAGAGCCTCTTCCCCAATATGCATGCGCAGGTTCCCCTCCTCCTTCTCCAGGGACACCTTCTTCAACACCCCTGCCCTGCTTTGGACCAGAGCGGCTTTGAGGGGTGTTGGGCTGTGGCCCTTTTTGGAGGGGACAGAGCTCTGCCCAGGTCCCAGGATCCCGTCCCACCGCCTTACCAAGACATTGTACTGAGAAACGGAGATGTTGCTTGGATGGACGGTCAGCCGGACGCACTGCTTCATCTCGGAGGCAAACCGGCGGGGCTCCTTGGACCGTTCACAGCGCTCCTTCCGGGTGCACCTGGGAAGGACAGACAGACCGACGAGGGACTCAGGAGAAGGCCACCAGTCCAATGAGGGCCCCCGCACCAGGGGGTCAGGCATTGCCAGCAGCTCCTAGGATGTGTCCGAACTCAGCATGGCCAGGACTAAGCTTTTAGTTTCCTTCTTCCAGCCTGGTCCTCCCTCATCACGTCCGAATCAGAAGAAGATGGTCATTCTAATCACTTGTCCTTGTCACCAGTGCAAAACTCAGAGTCATCCTAAAGTGCCCCCAGGGCCCCCTCTTTCAGAAAGAGTTGAAAGTCCTGTCTTTTTCCCCTCCCCACTCCTCCTCAGCCACTCTCCCCGTAGTAACCTAGACTGTTCTTTCCACACGGCTACTCTTTCAGATTTCCTCGACTTTGCACATGCCAGTTCTTGGGTCTGGACAGCCCGCTGGCCACATCACCACCATCCAACTTCCACCACCCTTCTAGGCGGGCTCCTACTCTGATGCATCTGCTGCGGTGCCCCTCCCCGAGAAACCCACTCCCACCCCAGGCAAAGCTACGAGCACGGTGGCATTTCCCACCATCTAGAACTTCTATAGCACCAGCATTAGGCTAAGTGCAGCCATCTCCTGTCTAGTGTGAGCTTCTCAAAAGAAGAAACTACATGACTTAGTTTGGAATCCCTTACAGACCTCCTGCCCAGCAGACACAAGGTAAATGCAGGAACGAGAGGAGGGAGAGGAGGGAGAGAGGAGGGAGGGAGGAATCACGGTTGCAGGGTGTAGTGGTGGTTCAGAGCTTGCTCTGGAGCCAGGCTGCTCTGGATCCAATCCCAGCCCCGTGGCCCAGGGTTACTGCTCTAAAAGCTTTGCCATTAGTCCTCAGTGTTCTGTGCTGTTCAAAAGTGTCCCGTGTCACAGGCAGATCACATCCAGGTGACCTGCGATCTTACAGGATGGGGGCTTGTGAAAGATGCACAGAAGAGTCATGGTAGTCACCCACGTGGATGCGTCACACGCAGGGACAGGCACTTAAGCTCTTCTCTGGGGCCGGGGCCAGCCCCGCCTTCCAGTGGGAGCTTAGTGCTGGGAGGTGTCCAACCTTCAAGAAACAGTATTCAACCCAAGGATGAGCCTTGTGAACATGGAACTTTGCCGAGTGCCTATAACTTGGAATGTCTAGGCTGCTGGTTCTGCCGGGGTCCTCAGAGTGACACACTGAGATGAGATGGGACTGCAGGGAAGTCAGTCCTGAGCACTGATCTCTTCTGGTTACAGGGAAGAGACTCCACAGAGGAAGGAGGATGTCAGAGGCTGCTGCAGGCAGGAGGGAGCGCCAGGCAAGGAGTAGGGAGTGGAACAGCCAGGGAGGTGGACTCTGCGGGCAGGGGCAGGTGCTGGGAGGGAACTTCTGCCTCCAGAAGCAGCTGGGTGAGGGGTGGGATAAAAGAGGAGGGGAGAGAGGCACCTGTGAATCCTGAGCTGCTCTTAGGGTGACTCTTGGGCACAGAGGAAAGCTGTGGGGGCCTCTCTTCCCAGCCTCGGGGAAGAAAGGCACCTTGGCCTCTTTGTAGGAAGGATGACCTAATAGTGGAGGGTCTGGAGGAGAAGTTCGCTGAGAAACCTCACTGAGGGCATGGACTGAAGGAAGAAAGGGGAGGAATTCCCGCCGTAGCTCCGCAGGTTAAGAACCCGACTAGTATTCTCAAGGATGCACGTTCGATTCCCGGCCTCTCTCAGCCGTTAAGGATCCAGTGGAGCTATGGTACACCACAGCTTGTGGTACACTGTGTCAAAGAAGTGTCTTGGATCCGGTGTTGCTGTGGCTGCGGTGTATGCTGGCAGCTGCAGCTTGGATTTGCCCCCTAGCCTGGAAATTTCCATGTGCCATGGAAGCCAAAAAAAAAAAAAAAAAGGAAGAAAGGGGAGATTCAGACAAGAAGGATGACCTTGGAGTAAGCTGGATGTGCAACGCAGAAATAAAACACAGTTCTGAAAAAGATCATCACAGCTGCGAGTCACTGAGCTCTATTAGGCACTGTGATGGGGGCTTAACCGTTTACGCCGCGGAAGTCTCTCAACGATGCCAAGAGGTAGGTGCCACTGTAAACCCCACCTTACAGATCAGGAAACTGCAGAGGCATTCAGTGACTTACTCAAGGTCACTCGCTCATTAGAGAGAGTCTGTATTTGAACACAGATGAACTCTGGAGCCGTCATTCTCACCCACTGTACTCTACCTCCCAGAAGCTCCTAGCCTAAACCCACTTTCCTGCCATCCTGATGTCTCCTTATGTGCTTAGGGCAATTTTAAAATGTCCTCTTAATCTTCTTCTCTAGGCTAATCGCTGTGTGGCTGCCACTGGAAGCACTCTGAGTATTACTGAGACTTGTGGATTCTCCGGGACCCTTTTAGGAATCTCATCCCAAGAGTGAAAGGTCAGATATGAGTATGGTCGTCTCCCAGGCACCCCCGGGCTGCTCTAGCAGACCCATGGCAACAAGGGCATCTGCCTAAAAGTCTGGGGAGTTAATTTACCAGGCTAGCTCCTCTGCGAGGACTTCATTACCTCCAGCCATTAAGCTAATGTTATGGACTTTCCCAGGGTGTCTGCACTGACATCGCTATTAATAGTGCTATTACTCCCATTAACAGCAGACCCAGAGAGCTGGTACGGGCTTCAATTATTCACCGACTCCCCAACTTTGAAGTTCCTGTTTCCAAGAGCAATCAGTAGATCTGAAAAATGTCTTTGATTAAATTATGAAGAGGGGGAAAAGGAAGCTGCTTTCAGACCAAACATCACCTGGAATTACCAAATAGAGTCCAGATAGAAAAGAGGTGACTCCCTCTCTCCTCCACGGGGTACAAAGGAACTTGGCTGGGGGACCTCAAGGCAAGTTTGATCTGCATGGGTTGCTGCTTCCGGAGTTCATGAGACGACATCTTTCCATGGCTCCTGAGAGCCCACAGCTAACCTCATGTCCTCTCCCCCCAGATTTAGGTCTCACCAGGGAAGCCACCTAACACTTACAATTACATATATATATATATATCTACACACACTCACACACATATGTAAAATCTCCTTTTATTTATTTTTTTTCTTTTTACGGCCGCACCTGCAGCATATGGAAATTCCCAGGCTAGGGGTCAAATTGGAGCTGCAGGTGCCAACCTACACCACAGCCCCAGCAACTCGGGATCTGAGCTGCCTCTGTGACTTACCCTGCAGCTTGCGGCAATGCCTGATCCTTAACCCACTGAGCAAGGTCAGGGATCAAACCAGAATCCTCATGGATACTGGCCGGGTTCTTAACTCACTGAGCCACAGCAGGAACTCCATAATGCTTATGGTTTTAAACCTCCCATCTAACTAAATAACCTTGGGCAAATTAGTTAACTGTTGCCTCAGTTTTCTCATCTCTAAAATGGGAGCAAAATAATACTTACCTAATAGGGTTATCATGGGGGTTAAAAGATGATGCAAGCAAATCATTTAGAATAGGGCACAGCTTGTACATAATGAGCCCTCCATAGAAGCTAGTCTTCCTCTCCCATCCCTTCTCTGCCTTCCCCATTCAACCCCCCCCAACTGCAGCTGACCCAGGAGCACACATCTCCTCCCAGACTGGCCCATGGGGCAAATCAAAGACAAAAAGGCAGGGATGGCTGCCGTAGTTTTCCTCTTAATGATGGAGCGGGAGCCCCAGAGGGCAGGAGGGAGCAAAGAGGAAAAGAGTGGTCTGAGCTGTAGCTCTGCTTTCTTCCTAGCTGTCAAAGAGTATTGAGAACTTGGCTCTCTTTGTGGCAAGTCAAGTTTCAGGTCAGTGTCAGGGATGTTTTGACATTTCTACCATCCCTCAGGGTCCATGAGGATGGAAACTGCGAATGTCCAAAAGCACAGACGATTGACCTTCGACGTGATAGAAAAATGGAAGGGAAGGATGGATTCCTTCCGAGTTCTGAGAGGGTCTGGCAGGGCAATGGCTCTTGCTCTTCTGAGGCTGTGATTTCCCTTTAGCTCAGGCAAGAGCCAGGAAAGGCGCAAGGGGTTAATTCATGATCCCTGGGGGGCAGGGGGGTGGGGGCGGAGGCTGGCTTCGATGGTCCCTTCAAAGGAGCTCCAGGTACTTTCCTAAAGTATTTCCTTCACTTCCACTGTGGGGGCCCCTTGGACATGGAGGAAGACCCTGCTTCCTCCATGCTCCAGGGCTAGGCATGCTATCCAGCGCTGAGTTTCCAGACATTTGTCGTTGCTGCTGCCACTGCCACACCCTCCGAACCTGGACCTGAGGGTGGCCAGCAGGAAGCAGGCCCCCGGAAGATGCCCCTGCCCTGGAATTGGAGTCTGGCCCTGCTAAGCCCCACTTACTTTCCCGCCTCTCTCCACTTTCTCTGCGGTGGCTGGTCCTCCAGCCCCGGTTTGGAGGTGCTAAGAGCCCTGGGGACAAAGGCCCTGGCCCCTGGAGGGGTTATTATTCAAGTCAGTGGTTCCAATGAGATTATCCTCTCTAATGAAGCAGCTACCACCGCCTCCCCTAAGCCTGAACTTTCACTGCTGGGAAATTCCCAGCCAAGTGGAAAATTAGAAGGGAGAGGAATGGAGAAGGGAAGGGGGTGCGGGAGAGGGAAAGAGGTGGTGATTAAGTTCTAGAAATTAATTCCTAAATACAGTGAGAGAAATACTAACTCTCGGTGCCGCTGGTTGGGCAAGCACATTTCGGTTTGGAAGTGGGGCTTCCTGTGAGTCCGGCCTGGGTGAGCCTCCGAACTGCAGTGGCGGGGTGGGGGAGTCCCTGCCGGGCCGTCTCCCCAGGCCCTCCAGTATGGGTCTACCTGCCTTGGATCAGTACTGGCTCTGTGCTTCTCCCCACAGGGGACCCCCAATACTTAACATTTCATATGGGTCATGGCCTGTGCTTGAAATGCAACGTTTGGGGAATGTGCCTTTAGAACACGAGGAGGCAGGGGGAAAAATGGCGTTGGGGTCGGGCTCCCCAAAAGAGCTTTATAGGAAAGTTAAGGGGAACCTTAGCCACATTGGAGATCACGGGGGCTCTCCGATCATTGTCGCCACATCTGGGAACCCTGATGAGGGAGGAGGTTGGGTTTCTAACATCATCACGCTTGCCCTCTTCAGGAAGGGCCAGGGAAACGGGCAGGTGCATGGGGCTTGGAGGAAGGCAGACCAGATAGTAAACGGAACCTTTCTAGGAAGCTGGGTGTGTAAGGGTTTCTTATGTGAAAGGCATGGACCAGATGAGTCCTTTCAGTGCCGTGACTCTGGGACCCAGTGGCTGCCCATGGTCTCCTGCAAGTCTAAGCATTTAGGTGTGTTCTTGCATAAACCCTGAGACAGGAAGATCATGGCTGTACTATAATGTTCCCCCGCCACCGGCTGCTGGCAACTGAACCCATCACCCCTTTACCATCTCTGAAGATGAAAAGCCAACCTGAGCAGCAGATGTTGGATTTACGGTGTCTCCCGGGCCTCACGCAATGGGCGAGGTCAGGAAGCAGGAGGAGAACACGGGACTTAAAGGGAACCAGCAGGTACATGAGTCTAGTGGAGGCCCGAGAACATCTCTGGGCTGATGCAGCAGCCACGTGGTCCTGTCCCAGCACGACTGGCTCAAACACTGGCCCCGCTGCAGGCACTGAGAAGCCACGCTCTGTCCTGGCTCCAAGGCTGGAGTCTTGCCTTGGCTTTCTTTCGGCCCCTCCCCAAAGGAATGACCCAGGTGGCAGTGACAGGGACGAGGAGCGGCTCCCGCTTTCCGAGAAGAGAGGGTACATTCAGCAGTCGCCACTGAGAAGGTGGTGGGGCTGTCTCTCCTGCTCTTCGTCAGTGGGCAGTGCTGTGTGGGGACCAGTTTGTTTCTATGTGGTTGAGGAGAGGTTAGGAAAGAAAACGTGGAGAGAAGAGAAAAGGAAGAGGACAGGAGGGAGGACAAGAGAAGGAGAAAGAGGAGGAGGAGAGAGCCAGGGCGCATCACTGCAGGCTAATCCCTCCTCTTTCCAATCAAGTCAGTTACAGGAGGAGGCTGGAGACACATTCAACAATTACTCCAATTGTTTCTAATCGGCCTTCACACTACATGTCATCCAACCTCCTGGAGCTTTCACTTCCGTTAGTGTCACCAGGTCAGCAGGTTTGGTGCGGTGGAGCCACCTGCTTTGTGCAAGCTGGGCCACTCCACACAGAGTGTGCAAATGCCAGTCTATGGGGTGCATGTCTGGATTTCGAGCCTCAGAAGTAGCCCAACAACGCAGGCCTTCCCCAGGAAGCTAAGTCATTGGACTGAGGGGGACATTCAGAGCTTGCATGGACCAAAACTTTTCCTAATTCGTATAAGAAGACGCTACTGTGGATTTACCAATGCTGTGCTCATGAAGGCATGTGCTGTACATAGTGAGTATGGAGGGGGCGGGCAGAAGGCAGTGGTTAAGATGAGAAAACGCAAGTTCCTTAACCCAGCCAATCCTTGAGCAACTTTGGGGTCCACTTATACATGAGCTGTTCTTTTCAATAAATACTACAGCACTATATGACCCAAAGTTAGCTGAGTCTGTAGACCTGGAACCTCAGATAAAGTTTGTTGACTATAGCACTTGACATTCACAGATTTTGGTACCTGCCATGGGTCCTGGGACCAATTCCCCACAGATACCAAGGAACAGCCATATCTGCTGAGATGTGGAGAGAAAAAATTCAAATACACCAGTATCTCATCTGGGACTCTTTCTTCTGGACTAGAGGCTGATAAACTTCGGGCAGAGTCTGGGAAGACCATAGCATAGACTGCAAAGAGTTTGCTGGGCAGAAGTGGAAACTAACAATTCCTCATTATTGGGTAGACAGCCTGCAAACAGCCCGAGGAGAGACCATCCGCTTAGCATGAGAGTATTCAGTAACTCTTGGGTACAGGTCTAAAAAAAAGTAAAAAATAAAACCAGGCTATGGGATACGCTAAGAAGCAGCACAAAAGGACCTGCACTTGGGAATCAGTTTGCACTGGATTAAGGGGACATTTAGCATGGCCATGGGACAGACTGCTCTTTTTGCTCTTTCCCAGGTAGCCCTTGGGCAGCCACACACATGGCTGGCGAAGACTCTAAAGGGCATGGCTGGTTGGGTTGCTCAAAGCAGGAAGACTTTCCAGTGGTAGGTTTGTCCCAACCACCCAGCCACAGCCCTCAGTCCTAGGAAGGACAGAAAGGGGAAGGGGACCATGGAAATGGCTCTGGGCCTGACCCATGGCCTCTGCTTCCACAGCCACTGAAGTCAGAGCTACCTCCGGGCCCCCAGGGGGCAGCATGCATATCCGCACAGCCTCTCCCTTAATTTTCTTTTTTAATTAATTTTTTTTTTTTTCCCCTAGCAGCATCTGTGGCATATGGAAATTCCCAGGCTAGCGGTCGAATGGGAGCTGCAGCTGAGGGCTATGCCACAGCCACAGCAGCACGGGACCCGAGCTGCATCTGCATTTGCGACCTGTGCTTGTGTCAACGCTGGATCCTTAACCCACTGAGTGAGGCCAGGGATCGAACCTGTATCCTCACAGAGACAACATCGGGTCCTTAACCCATTGAGCCACAATAGGAACTCCCCTCTCCCTTAATTTTCCAGGTGAGGCTGTGTGATGGCTCTTTTCACTGCCATTTCATAGCTGAGGAACCTGAGACCAGAGCTGGTCTGTCCAGAGACAGGTTCTCAGTTTTAAGCCATCCCTTCTGCTCTGGGTCACTGCATTTTTCCTTGCCTCTCCTTCCCTTCTCTTCCTTTCCTCGCTTTTCCTTCTCTCCATCTTGGCAGAAACTATATGAAGTGGATCCTCAACAGTAACCCTTGCCAACCCATCCCAGGGAGGGCATTCTTCCAAGAGAAGAAATCTGCAAAGAGCCAGGGTCCCCAAGGGGAGAAAGAAGAGACTTTATAGAAGCTGATCTTATCTTCCCCTGTCAATGTCCTGGGTTACATGAGCCTCCCAGGAGCGAAGCTGATGACCCTTCTGAAGAAAGGGAACGTCTGGGCCAATCGATGGGGCTGGGTCTGTGGGGGATCCCGTTACCTGCTGGGACCCATAGGCTCCCTGGCCGGGGAGGGAAAGACAGAGTGGGCTAGGGACCTGGTCTTGGAGGGGTCTTTCCAGGCCCAGGACAGGTGAAGGCGGGCTGGGCTGCAGGTTTCCTTTCCTTCACCCAAGTCAGAACAGGGATTTTCGGGCCCAAGGTGGAGGCCCTGCAAACAGAGGCTTAAGATCATGGACAAAGAAATACCCGCTTTGTGGAAGCTGTTGTTGCCATTAGAAACCAGCAGGCCCGCCTGTGGGCTGGGGCCCGGGGTTGCAAGGGACGGCAACAGGGTGACCCTCCGTGCTCCTGGGTTGGCAGGTCTGTGCTTTGGGACAATTGCGGGTGAGTGACAGGAGGGAGGGTTTCAATTACACGAGCATTTCTTAAGCCTGTTCGGTCTGCAACCCACCTGTGCCTTTGCTGGTACAAACAGCCCTTTCAGCCACCTGAGCCACCTGTTCATGGGGGCTCCGCCTTGAACTGCATGCATAATCTCCTCTCTTCCCTCCCATGTCTCCTCGACCCCCCCTTACACACACACACACACACACACACACACACAACTTCTGTTGTCGTCTTCCTACAAAGCTTCCCACCCTCTGACTCCCTACAACTATGGGAAAAGTCAGCAAAAGTGACAGAGAAATGGGTGTATCCTGACACAACCAGGAACCCTCTGGTTTTCCCGGTCCTGTTGGCTGGCCAGGCAGCACTTAGCACAGGGTCTTGCCCATGGTGCAAACCTGACAAACGTGCTGATTTGAGTCCAGACTGCAACCCTCATCCCTCCCTGGACCGGAGGTCTGATTCCCAAGAACTTGCTTTAGGCCAGAATGTAGGCCCCTTGTGTGCCCTGAGCTTAGCATGTGCCCGCTATAGCAGTAACCGGAGCCCCAGCAGTGACAACGCCTAGTCCTTAACTGCTAGGCCACCAGGAAACTCCTGGTAAGTGGCTCTGAATCACTAAATGGTCAGTGGATATCTCACTTGTGATTTAGAGGCCCACAGGAGCCTGCGGAAAATAGTCCACGGCCTTTTGCAGGCTGTTTGGCCCTGCAAGGTCGGTCTGCAGTCAAATTTTGGGCAGAAATGCCCAGGGGTTGCCCTCCAGCCCTCCAGTATGGACTCATCCAGGGTGATTCCATTTCCTGACCCAGCATCATTCCCATGCTGACATTTCCATATATGTAGACGGGAATTTGACAAAATGAAGTTGGAACACAAGGAAGGAGGTAAGATTTGCAAAGGAGCCAGGGAAGGAAGAACAAGAAAAGAGAGTGAGAGAAGAAAGAGGTCAATGGGAAGAAGATGAGGACGGAGGGACTAACGGGGGGGGGGGGGGGGGGAGGCAGGAGGGAGCTGCCCGTGGTACTCACGTGTTGTGGAGCACACACCAGCCACAGTGCGGATCGCCCGAGCCAAGGCACTCGCCGCAGCTCTGATACTGACCGCAGGACTCCACGGGGACTCTGGTGAGCTAGGACAGGATCACAAGGGAGACGGAGGTCAAGATCACGCACAACACCCAGCGTCTCACCAGGCAGCGGAGCTGTCCTGTCAGGTGCATCACCTAAAACCGTGTGGAAGCAGGAAGTGGCCTAGAGCCCCAGAACCAAAAGGGACCCGGAGTGGTATTGGAACAGGTGGCCACCTAAACCCCGGGGGAGACAACTAAGACTGTCATTTTCTTAGAAGTCCCTGGGAATAGGCTCCACAGAATTCTATCACGTTGTTATCAAAGATATTTCTACCATGTACATTTAAATCTTCCCACCACCACAACCCCCAAGGATCTCTACAAACGTGCAACTCATCCCATATTTGTCTCTTATCAGTGTAATAAACGCAAATGTGTCTTCTCTCTCCGTTGTTTCTCTTTTGCCTTAAAGGGTTTCACCCCCTTCCCCGTCCTCCTCCATCAGGTTGCATCAGCGGAGGTGCCAGGGAGCCTCCAACCCTAGTCCAAGACCTTTCTCTTCCTCTTTCACGGGGTGTAATCAACGCGCCTCGTGGCTGTTACTTGCCCACGCTCTCTCTCTCTCATCATGTTGGCCAACTGGCTCGGAAAGTTGTTCACTCTGGTGCTTTCAAAGAGCAGCTGTTGCTATTTCTCTCCCTACCCACACTCTTTTCATGACTAGAAGCTTCCTCTCCAACCCCAAAACTTTATCTTAGCTTTCACCAGCCGCTTGCAAGCGTAAAATGTTCTGCATGACATTTCTGCTTGGCCCAAATGCTTCCATTTCCCACACACTCCTCAAGATCTTTGGAATTTCTTTGTCCTCCGATGTCACTTTGCCCCGATGTCTTTTGACATGATTCCTCACGATGTGATACACAGAAGGTACTGAATAAGGACACACAGGAGCAAATGGAATTTTAATTTTCCTCCTATAGCCTTGGTCTCTCTTCTCCACTTTTGCCAGTTTCCTCTTTAAAATTTTTTTTTTTTTTTGGTCTTTTTTAGGGCTGCACCTGCGGCAGGCTAGAGGTGGAATCAGAGTTGCAGCTGCCGGCCTAAGCCATAGTCACAGCAATGCGGGATTCGAGCCGTGTCAGCAACCTACACCACAGCTCACGGCAACGCCGGATCCTTAACCCCCTGAGCAAGGCCAGGGATCGAACCCACATCCTCATGGACACTAGTCAGGTTCTTTATTGCTGAGCCACAATGGGAACTCCAATTTTATTTTCTAATATTCTTTTCCATTCGGGATACTTTTTTTTTTTCCTCTCCAGTGAAAGACTTCTTACTTAATCTTTCAGCTTGAGCTAAGAGAATGTGATGTGGCCGTCCTTTTTAATTTCTTGCCATCACACGATAGACCCGGAGACGTATAAATCACGCTGACCTGCCTGAGCCTCCGTGCTTCATGAGCAAGTGCAGAGGCTCTGTTTTCCCTGCTGCTTCATAGGGCATCTGCCTCCATAAAATCATGTACCACTTGGCAGGGGCTACTTGTAACTCATGCGCACAGGCGAACTGGCACCAGAGTCTGCTCAATTAATCTCAAAACTCTCTTGCAGAATTAATTAATAATTATTTTTTTAAAGCCCACATGATTTCTTTTTTCCTTTCTACCTTAATTTTCTTCTTCCCTTTATGCATCTTTTGGTTGGTTTGTTTTCTCAAGCGTATCTCGAGCAATCTTCACGACCACCCTGCACTTCCCCTTCTTCCGAGGTCCCTCTTAGCTTCCTATAGCTTTGCCCTTGGCCTGGGTGGCCCTTTCGCCACTTCCTCAGATGTCTTTTTGCACATTTGGAATTTTATCTTTCCTTTTACTACCACTCATGCAAGCAGCCTGGGCCATGCCTCGGCTCAGCCTACATACGACCTGCCCATTTTCATAATTGATCCTGCCCATCAGTTTCTTACAAATGACCTCCCTGACTCCACACACAGCAGGGAACCACCTCCCTTCCTGTTGCCTCTTTCGTGTCCTTCCTTCACCCTAAACAGGCACAGACACACATGTCACATAAGCACAGGACCAAAGGTGCCCAACCCAAAGTACCTAGATTCCTAGGAATTCCTGAATGGTAACAAGGCCCATGGCTATTTTCAATATTTCCAAAAGCCTAATGGAAATTGGATTGTTGCTGGTTTCTGCTTGTGTGCATACTCAGTGATGCATTTCCCATATTAAAAATAGGAAATATATTATGACTTAGTAAATGCAGTTTGTTTAGCAGGCAAAAATCTTACAAAATCTGATGCCTAGAGAAGAAAAAAAAGTAATAAAAGGGGCCATAGATGGTGAAAGTTGGTAGCATAAGAACATAATACTGTTTTCATAAGTTCCAGCTGCTTGTCTAGCACTCCATATTTTGCATGGGCTTAAAGAGGAAATCATGGCTTGTTCAATCAAAAGCATTTTCTTGGCCTAAACTTAATTAATATCCTCCTCTGTTTCTCCCAGTGACATGTTCTATAATCTGTCACTGACTGTGCCGTGGGGTTCTGGGGTGTACTACATAAAGAGCCAGCTGCCTTGGCCAAGCCGATCTTCTCCAAAGCCTTGGCATTCACATCTCCAAAAATACCTTGCAATTGGCATTTCATAAGGTCAGTACCTGGAACTGTAAGGCCCTTCCTCTTTCCATTTGAGACGAGTCATTTGCCTTGGGTTGGAAAGAGCGTAGGAGCCTTGCAGAGTTAAGGTCAAATTCTGGCTTTGCCGTTTTACTGGCAATGAGATCCTATTGTCTCTGCGTCCCATTTTTTCTCATCTTTCAACACGGAGATTAAATCCCCTCCGGCCCCCTCCTACCAACTCAGGGAGTTTCCCAAAGCTCAGATGACCCAAGAAGTATGAAACTGGTAAATGATCAAGTGCATTGCAAGTGACAGTTATTATTGCTGCCATCTTTGTCATGAATACCCATTCTTCACTGTACAGCCGCTTAACCTCTGCCCTTCGTTACCCCAAACTGCTCTGACAGCCTCTCTACTTGGTCAGGAGTTTAATGCCTAGAGGAACTTTTTCTTCTTTAGTATCTGGATCACATCGTTTCTTCTTTGAACTATGCTGTCTGCCCCTAAACCATTCACGGCTGCATCTTGATCCAGTTTCCCGGACTTATTCAAGGCTTTTACCACCTCCCGTAACAGAAATGTACTTTGCTTTTCACCAGGATGGATCCCTAAGGGACAAGGACATAAATCCCGGGAAGTTATGCTACTCAGCTTCCTTCATCTTTTCTTATAGGATCTAGCTGTACTTGCAGTCATTCTTTATGACTCTTCTGAACTTTGGCTAGGTTTTCTCCATTCTTTTAAAAGGGGGGATGGGAAAGCTGGGGAGCCACCAGGATTCTGACAGTCCATGTAGAAGGACTGCCGTCATTTGAGAGCTGAGTGTCACCCTTTCCAGGACTTTCCAAAGAAGGCCAGACCCAGCGAAATGTCCAAAGTGCCATCATCAGGCATTGCCATGCTCTCCCGGACTGACTCCATATCTTCTAATCCACATAACCGCTTTGCCTCATGCCACGTGTAATTCTGGGAAGCATCAGAAATTCTGACACTTTATTTATTTATTTATTTAGGGCTACACCTGTAGCATATGGAAGTTCCCAGGCTAGGGGTTGAATCGGAGCTGCAGCCGCCGGTCTACACCACAGCCACGGCAACACAGGATCCCAGCCACATCTGCGATCTACACCACAGCTCACAGCACAGTGGGATCCTTAATCTGCTGAGCAAGGCCAGGGATCAAACCCGCATCCTCATGTTTCCTGGCTGGGTTTGCAACTCGCTGAGCCATAATGGGAACTCTCCTCCTGACAGTTTGAATCACTTCTGAAAATTAGATTCAGTCCACCATTTATCTGGGTGCAATTCTGTACCCTAATGGCTCTGGCCCCCACCTTGCTAGTAAGCTGCACAGGTGGCCAGATGGCTCGGCCCTATGATTCTCCTTCCCCAGACATCTAGATTCTCCAGCACACCTTACACCAAACAAAGCCGTCCCTCCCATCCCCCCATCTCCGGCTCCTCTCTTGACCCTGGAACACAAACCACTCCAGATGCAGAGCCACAGGATTAATTAAAACCACCCCACGCTGATTAAAGTCTTCAGCTACAATGCCAGGCATGCTAATTAACTGAGTGAGGGAATTCAGACCACAGGAAGAGGTGAAAAAAGAAAGTCACCGAGGCGGCTTCTGCTTAGAGAACAAGTCAGACGTCACGTGACCTACCTGGAGAGGAATGTGTCCTAGTGATGGGTGGTCTCAGAGACCCCAAACAAGTGATCGATGTGGCTGCAATAGCTCCCTCACTGCTTTTAGAGGCAGGAGTCCCACCTCTGACCTCCATGTGCACCTACACTGTGCTGGGGGGCATGGGGCAACTTGGGTGGAGGGATGAGAGTATGGTAGTCTTCTTGGCACATTCTGTCGGTTTTGTACAGAAATCTACTGGGCATTTTGGCAGCTCTTCAAAAAGTTAAACTTAGCATTAACCATATGATCCAGTACTTCCACTTCTGAGTACCTACCCCACAGACCTGGAGGCAGGGACTTGAACTTGTACACCCAGGCTCATGGCAACATTATTCACAATAACCCAAAGGTACAAGCAACCCAGATGTCCAGGGACAGAGGAGTGGATGAATAAAATATGGGATATGCGTACGATTGAATATTACTCAGCCTTAAAAAGGAGGACGATTCTGACACGAATGGCAACACGGATGAACCTTGAAAACATCATGCTAAGTGAGATAAGCCAGTCTCGAGAAGACAGCCATGGCATGAGTCCACTTGCATGAGATACAGGACAGTCATACTCCTAGAGACAGGAAGTAGAAAGGGGCTGCTGGGAGCTGGGGGAGAGGGAATGGAGAGCTGGTGTTGAAGGGGACAGGGTGTCAGTCTGGGAAGAAGGAAAGAGATCTTGGGAAGGATGGTGGGATGGTCGCAGCACCGTGTAATGTACTTAATGCCACTGAACACCTGAAACAACTCCAATGGCAAATCCTATGGTCCGTGGATTTTACCATCATCATCATCAGAATGATACAGAAATTATTGGGCAGACGTAGGAACACCTATTCTCTGCTCAGCAGCCTAGGTCAAGGGGGAGGAGCTTTCTGTTGGTAGACTGACAATAAACCCACGTGTATGAAATATCCTGAGGTCCTCGAGTGAGTCAGTTTAATCTCAAACGGACAAAAGGGTTGGGGGTGAACGTCTCTCACTGTGTATTGTTATGTAAGTGGATCTGTCACTCTCAAGCTCTGCACCTCCATTCCCTGATTTGGAAACGTAACATCAGAGCCTTGTTCTACCCAGAACCGCTTCTCATCTCCCACCCCTTCCAAGAGGCACAGGAGAGGGACGTGGAGTTTGCACGCTTCCTGCAAGGGCAAAGGGCCCCTGGAATCAGATTCACCTATTACTGCTCAGCCCCTGCCTCGGCATTGCTCATCCCCGGTTACGACCAGGAACGCCCGTGTGGCCTTCTCCATCCACCTCTCTCCCCTTCCACTACCTTTCTGGGAACTGCACTGGTGTGCTTGGTCTTTTTGCCACCAAGGCAAACGTCCCTAAACCATACAATGTAGTTTTGTCTGGTTTTGACCTATTGCCAATAGAATCTTTGCCTCTGTTCCCTCACGCGTCCAGCCCCATAACCAAGACCATGTCGTTACAAAACAATGACCTGGGACAGGAAGACGAGGAGCGATGGACCACAGAGAAAAGGGGGCCACATGGGAGGCCTCGCAGTCCTGGTCTTGGCCCTTATAAGCTTCTGCACTTTGACTGACAGAATCCACTCCCTGGAGGGCCTGGATGCATGCACAGCAGCTGGAGGCATGTTCGACGGTTCCTTGGGTCCCGGCCCCGCCTGTCTAGTTTCCCTGATACTCTGAGGGATGCTTTCCTGCGGCAGTAGGGTCCCACTCTGCCTGTTGCTGTTAGCGTTCCAAAGGGTGTCCGCCGCTCTGCTGATTACATTCAGAAATGTCCCGTAGATGTAACGTCCAGTCTCTGTGTGTATCTCTAATTTGTTTAAGTATTTGACATTCTGGTCGAAATGCGAGTTATTACTCCATCTCTCCTCTTATAATTGGATGCTAATGCTGCCGTGGATTCACTGAGCCTGATGGTGGCAGTTAATTTAAATGTCCAAAAGGCTTCTTAAGTACCCAATTTCCTTCAAAATTGTCAAAAAAAGAAGAAAGAAAGAGGCAAGATGACGCATTTGGAAACTCCTAGAGGCGGCTGCGGAGCTGTCAAGCTGTGTGGATGCTGTGCCTGGTGTCCACCGTCCTACCCATCTCCTGTCCCCCAGCAAAGGAAGCAGAGTTGGGGAAAGTCAGTCCTAGTCTAGAAAATGATGAACCCGGCAACACACATGGATCTTAGCATCGTGATCTTGAGAAGCCTCTCAAAGCCCTGCCAGGGCCTTTCTTTCCTTAGGTGGCCTCTGGTTGCCTTTCCAGGCCTCATTTCTCCTGACCTGGGGGCCACACAGGGGTTTTGTGGAGCCCTGTCTCCCGTGATGGCCTCTAAGTCCCATGCTGCCAGAACCTGAGCTTGTGGTAGCTGAGTGCTGGTTCAGGAAGCTGTGTTTATTTCACGTCACTCCAGGTGCCTGGGACACGGTCATTCACATCCTTTGCTCAGAGGAGGTGGGTATTCCTGAACTTGGCAGACTGGCAAAAGAGGTTGAGGCCAGAAGGCTGGTCACAGGCTGGGGCAGACTGCAATGAGGCCCAACTCTTCACTACCCTAAAGCAGCCTCTTACTTTTCCATGGCCATTCCCACTCAGCCTTATGATGAACGGAGAGGTGGAGGGTACCTCCCACACCCCGACCTTGGGCTTGGCCTCAGGACTGGGTCTGGTCCATGGGATGGCAGCAAGCACAGGGCCAAGCTTTAAGATGGGTGTAAGTGCTTGGCCTTGCCCTCTGTGCTTCTGCCACTGCACAAAGATAGCTTCCCTAGGTAGCTGCTTCCTCTTCAGCCACATGAGCCCATGTGGAACAGACCTGAGCCCAACCCACAGAGAGGAGACGAACCCACTGGCACAGCAGCTTAAAGCAGAATTCTCCCTACCCCCACCCAGCCAAGCTTAACCCAGATCAGCTGACACACAATGGATCTGCAGGTCCACGAGAAGGAGAAGCAATACTTTTTACTATATGCTACTGAGTTTTGAGGTGGTTTGTTACACAGCATTTGGGGGACAATAGCTAACGAATGCACAGGTCCTGGGCAAAAGCCATATCTGGGTACAAAGGTCCTGGAAGAGGAAGGAGAGAGGCTGGACGAGGAGGGGTTGGGTTACAGTGGTGAAGTTTCTACGCTGAGGCCAAAACAGGTCTAGAAAAACACTCAGGTTCTATGTATCTGGTACCATGTTGGGGAGACTATGGAAAACCGGGTCTAACCTGACAAACGAACCTTCCTAGTATCTCCCGTGCTGACCAAACGCTCTATGACGATCGATCTCTAGATGTGAGGGAGGCCCAGGCCCTGAGCAAAGTACCAGAAAAGACTCTGGAAAGAGCCTATGGCTCTTCAGATGCAGAGAGTTAACTAGAAACGTGGATGCTCCTAGGATCCTCTGTCCTGACCTCCTGGCTGCCCCAGTGCCAGGAACATGATTTTGTCTACTTGGCAGCAATAGAAGCTCCTCAGCAATGATTTGCCTTGAACTTTGCAATTTCTCCTACTTGTGCTCTGGCCAGGGGGCTCATACAGCAGAGGTCTCCCTTGAGAGCAGATTCAAGCACAGGGGCAAGGACAGCAGCAATGCTGTCATCACTGTCCCCACCTTCTGGGGTCAAGCTGGTCGATACTGAACAGCAAGGACAGCAGCTCCAGAGCAGACGGTTTGGGAAGCTGAAGGCCTGAGCTCTAATCCATTCCGGGGGTCTAGGTGACCTTGAGCAGCTCTCTCTCCACCCTAGGCCTCCTCGGACTCCTTTTCAGATTGGAGGACTCAGACCTCCTCTGCCTGGGAGAAATTGATCACAAAATACTACTAATACAAATGGGCTGGGAAGCTCTTCGCAAATAAAAAGGAGCAGATGTTGCGGAGGGCTGCAATTTGCTGCTATTAATAAGTATAAATGCCTAATAGGAAGCCAGTTTTGCTCTGGGAACTCGGACAGCCAAGGAGTAAGCCTGACGCCGGAATCATCAACATATGTTGCTCCTCATTAGCAGGGGGCGGTAGCTGGGCCAGGAGCTCTCAGCGCAATTTCTGCAGCCTGGAGAAATCGCCCCAGCCTCACACCTCCCCGTGTGGGCTTCGCCGCCATGGCCTGCGTTCCAGTCCGCCAGACCCTCTTGCCAAGCAAGGAACAAGCCGCTTCCCTGCTGCACAGATGGAAAAGCCACAACCCAGAGAGGCTGAGCAGCTTGCCCAAGGTCACACAGCAGGGCGGTGGCAAAGGCGGAAACTGAAATGAAGCCAGGGCTGCAGCCTGCACATGGGCCAGGGGATTGAGAAACCTCTGGTCCCTCCTCCGAACCCAGGTTCCCGGGCTGAAAATTCCACAGCCTTGGAGGCTGCTTACTGTCAACCAGGAAGGTTTGGCTGAGCTCAGGGGCTGAGAGGGGTCCCTTCAGGGGCCCAAGTGGTCCATCACTGAGTAGAAGCCCTAAGGAGAGGCTGACAGCAGGTGTCAGAGAGCCCTCCTCTTCCAGGGAGACCCCCTGGCTCCCTCAAGCATGGTTGGGGTGGCAAAAAGAGTTTGGAATAGTTTCATCTCAGAGTCAGGTAGAAGCAGAGATTTTGGGGGAAAGACTTGGGTTTGAATCCCGGATCTGTGACTTCCTGTGTGACTTGGACAACTTACTTAACCGCTCTGGGCCTCCTTTCTGTTATCTAAGGATGACAGTAACTACCCTGAAGGGTCATTCTGGGGATGCCCTGAGATGGCACAGATGAACGTGTTAATGCAATGCCAAGAACAACTCTTCGTCATTCCAGCATCTTTCTCAGATGAAATGCCCTCCCCGCCCCCATGAGGGGTGGTGTGAAGCCATCTTTATCCCACCATACTTGGCACTCGGCTGAGGCACAGCAAATGGGGATTAATGAGCAAGAGAGTGAATGCTTGCATGAATGAATGAATGAATTTGGTTCCTGCCCAGCTCCTACATATTCCAAGGACCCCGTGGAGATAATCGATTTGACAGTCTTGGCTTTCCCCCCAAATCTATAACTTCTGGATTACTGCCACAAGTTCACTTCTTAGTGTAAAGGTCCCATTTTCTCCTCTCTCTGGGCTCTCGAGACCCTGCAAGGTGGGCATCTGAGAGAGGAGATGGGCAGCATGGCCACGTCCTGCCCAGAGATCCGGCAGCCCACACGTGGCTGAGCAGGAGCCCGGGACAGGAGGACTGTTCTGGCTTTCACAGAGTTAACAGCAGGAAGTGGCCTTGGAAACAGCCTGGTGGCCGGATCCCTCATTTTTCAGGATAAGCTCGGCTGCTGCAGGGTCTGTTCAAGGCCACATGGCTACTAACACTATTCTTTTGATACCTGATCCCTAGTTACAGATTCCTGCCTAAGAAGTCCGCTCGGGACCCAGCCCTAGGGTCAGGGATGAAGGAGGAGGCAGAGCCTGGGGACCCACATCCAAGGGAGATGTGAGCTCTCCCCCAACCTGAGAGCCCAGGCAGGTGGGAAAGGAGCCTTTGTCCTGGGGATCAAAGAGCTGCTCCCAGTCCAGCCGCTTTTATGGTGCGGCTGACAGATCACGGCCCCATCCAAGCTGGGACTGGGGACCTGCTAGTGTGAGTTTCCCAAACTCAGTCTGCTCAAGGGGGGCCTTTGTTCCAGCAGCCAAGAAGCGGGTGGAGGGGGGGCTGGCACAGTGACACTTCTTCCCCGGACCCAGCAGCAGAGCGAAGCCAGTTCCGAGGCATATGCCGAGACCCTCTGGCTCGCTGGCACGGCTCTTTGTGGGAAGTGGCAGGGCTGGTCTTCTCCACCCAGCGCCTGATCTTGGTCCTGACTGCCTCTGTCAAGAGCACTGCGGGCAGTGGCCCCAGCGATGGGCTGACTGTTCAAACCTAAGAGTGCTTGTGTGCAAACAGCGCACGGACATGAATGAGTGCACATTGGCCGGAAGGGGTGTGCCCAGACACGTGTGCCCAGTTACAGGGCTGGTGTCTGCCCATCTATGCGCAGAGGTGCTCTGGGCCATGGGAGCAGGTTTGCCAATCCACATGGCTTTGCTTGCAGACGTCGCTGTCTGGGGGAGGCTCCTTTGGCTGGCAGACAAGCATCTGCCCTCAGAAAGGAACCTAACCCTGGGAAAAAGCATGGTGCCCAAATACACAGAAATCGATATCCCTCCACAGGGAGCCTTCTAGATCCCACCAACACGGGGATCTACGGGCCCCCTTCTCAGGCTGCTGGCTTAGGAAGAAGAGGGACCACGGATGCCCTGAGGAAGCCCACATCCTCTTCCTCCGCCCTCGCCCTCTGCCTCAACGTAGCCAACTAACTCTCCTCTTTGGGGTCAGGGGTCAGCCTGCTGCTGGGGGAAGCACAGAGGGGTCCTCTGATGCCCGAGTCATGCTTGGATGTGGGCCATCTTTGCCCAGACGAGCAAATATGACCTTTTCATTAAGAGATGCTGCCCTGAGGGTGTTTTCCAGAGTTCTTCAAATATGAAAGGACAACATTGAAAAGGTAGCATTTTAGAAGGTTTTTTAATGCTTTAACCACTGTAGGTGGGGGTTGAGATCAGCACAACCTTTTTGAGGAGTAATTTTGTAGTTATTATTGAAATCGAAAATGACCCAGCACGTCTTCCTCTTAGACTCTTTCTTATAGAAATACTGGCACCTGGGTACAGGTGCTCGGCTGTGGATAATCACTGTCACTTTGTATGTGCTAATGGCTACTTGGAAATAGAGTGTCCCTCCTTAGGGAACTGGCTAAATAAATTGTGTGACATCTATACACTGAGATAAAGCATATCTGCATCAGTGACACGGAAAGATATTCACGACCCATTGTTGAGCTAAAAAAGGCAAGTCACATAAACAACGAGGATTTACTGTATAGCACAGGGAACTATATTCAGAATCTTATAATAAACTATAATGGAAAAGAATGGAAAAGAAATATAGACATATACATATACATGCATAACTGAATCACTGTGCTGTATACCTGAAACTAACACACTATTATAAATCAATTATACTTCAGTTTTTTAAAAAAGCAAGTTGCCAAAAAAGTATATTGACTCAATTTTTATTTTTTAAAAATCTTTTAAGGGCCGCGCCCACTGCATATGGAGGTTCCCAGGCGAGGGGTCGAATCAGAGCTGTAGCCACCGTCCTACACCACAGTCATAGCAACGCAGGATCTGAGCTGCATCTGTGACCTACACCACAGCTCACGGCAATGCCGGATCCTTAACCCACTGAGCAAGGCCAGGGACTGAACCTGTGTCCTCATGGATGCTAGTCAGATTCGTTTCCGCTGAGCCACAATGGGAACGCCTCAGTTTTTATGTTTTAAAAGACAACTCTGTAGTTACGTATTCATAATACACAGGCATAATTTTGTGCAAAGAATAACATCCGGAGTGACAGTAAAACTGCTAACAGTGGTCAACTCTGGGGAGTCTGAATTTTTTCACAGACAAGGTATAATTAAAAATAGTATTTTTTTTTGACTTGGGAAAGTAAAATAATTTTCAAAAGCTGCTTTAAACTTTAGTCCTTTCAACCAAATGAACTAGTCAGTTCCAAATATATTTTAGGGTCAAAGTTTTGAGTTTTCTTTATCCCCTAGTGATTTCTGACATCTGGGAACTGTGAAAAGGATCCACGACGGATCAGTCTGCCCATTTTGGCTGCCTGGGGATGACCAGCATCCTGGAAGCACATGTACCCTGAGGCACAGCAGAGCTTCCTGGTGGGAAAGTTCACTAGCCCAGATTGAGTGTAGGGAGGCTTTGTTCGAGAAGGTAACTGATCACACCCACTCAGAAGACCCCACAGGACAACTTCCTCATGCCACCCAGCACAGAGAGGACGCCATCCTTCCACGGGCGTACTGAGCCTTTGCTGGTGTACAGGGCTGGGGCATCTGCCCATCTATGGGCAGAGGTGCTCTGGGCCATGGGAGCAGGTTTGCCAATCAACATAGCTTTCCTTGCAGATGTCACTGTCTGGAGGGGAGGCTCCTTTGGCTGGCAGACAAACATCTGCCCTCAAAAAGGACCTGGGCCCTCGTCCTAGACCTGCCCCGAACTTGCTCCGAGACCATGGCCAAGGGTCCTCATTTCTCAGGCTCTCAGTTTTCAGACATAGCTTGATCTCTATTGTCTTTTCTAGCTGGAAGATTCCAGTGTAATTAACGGTCTAAAGGCTAGAAAAGGCTCCAGGCATTTCTTTCCAGGATTCTCCCCTGTCTTATTTCATCTTGGTGACTTAATCTGTCCGTGTAAGAGGGAGGTTTGGGGCTGCCCCTCCCCTCATTTTGGTGATCTTGAAAAAGTTAGTCCATATCACCCCCAAATATACTTGGAATTACTACAAGAAAGGAGATGACCACAGCCTGTGATCATCAACTACAAAACCACCAGTGTTTATTATTACATAGTATATAGTTTATTATTATATAGTAATAATTAACACTGGAGTGAGCAGGGGACGGCAACACTCAGGAGTGGTGGCTGCACTGAGCCCAGCCTGACGGGACAGCAAAAGCACAGGCTTTGGAATTCTGTCTTGGGTTCAAATCCTGACTCAGTCACCTGGCAAGTGTGTGACTGGAGACTGTTACTTTACACCTTTGTGCATAATGGAAATAAAAAAGGTATTTCGCTGTTAGGTGACAAACAGATCTCGGCCCATAGTAGGTGTTCTGCAATGTCCATCCTTACCAGGCCTCATGCTTTCCAGGCGGCAGAGCCGAGGAGCTAAGGGGGTGGGGGAAGGGGGTCTCCCACTCCCATCTGCCAGGGGCTGACCCCACTGGACGGCAGCCGTGGGTCAGTTGGTTTCCATTAGGAAGTTCATGGTCAAGGGGCGAGTCGGGATGGTGGGAGTAGCTCATTCATTTCAGACTGTGTGCAGCTGGGGAATCTGATCTCCATCAGCTAAGACTTGAGGAGATTTCCCCTTCTCAGAAAGCGGCTGCCCAGCCCTATATTTAGATGGGGACTCAGCGAGGTCAGATAAAATTGCCGGCCGGGGACAGGGATAGGGAAGAGGAGGCGTCTGATCCTGGCCCCTGTGTGCCCCATTCTCAGAGGACCTGCGTGGGGTGGCTGGGGGCCTTAGCTACCCTCTGCCTCTGTTGCGACGCTCAGGTCTCTGTGACAGCAACCAGCAGCCCCTAACATCAAAAGGTCATTGCCAACGACAGACAAGCTCAGCAGATGGAGAAGCTGGGAGAGCAGTCTCGGGGAAGAGAGGTCAAGGAGGGGGAGGGTCACCAGGGGACACGGTGGCCCTTAGGACCTGGGCTTCGCCATCTGACGGGCTGCCATTCAGTCTCCAGCTCTGCCACTTATCAGCTTGGTCAGGCACTTAACATTTTCCGCCTCCAAAAGGTTATGCAGATTAAATAGTATAATGCAAGCAAAACACTCCACACAGTTCCTGAAGGCTCCACACCCGAGAAGTGGCAGCTGTCATTACCATGACAAGACAATCACCCCGCTCACCGGTTTGGTTTGCTTCTCCTTCGGGGACACAGAACATTCTCCTCAATGAAAAGTTCAGCTTTAATGTAAAGTTCAACATAAAAGTTTCCAGAGGTGACCCCCCACCTCAGTGCTGGCTGGACACAAATGCCATTGGTTCCTTCATAAGCAGTGCTGGCAAAGGAGTTGGAACTTGGGCAAATGGTGCTGGGGTCTCATGATCTTTCTGATTCCTGATACCCTCCCAACTTCACTGAGTGACCCTCTGGTCCCCAGTCCCACAGCCCCTCCATATTAATATGAGTTTGGTTCTATAGCCAACACAGACTTTTTTTTTTTTTTTGTCTTTTTAGGGCCATACCTGCAGCTTATGGAAGTTCCCAGGCTAAGGGTTGAATCGGAGCTGCAGTTGCCGGCTTACACCACAGCCACAGCAACGCCAGATCTGACACACATCAGCGACCTACACCACAGGTCGCAACAATGCCAGATCCTTAACCCACGGAGCGAGGCCAGGGATGGACCCTGCATCCTCATGCATTACTAGTCAGATTCATTTCCGCTGAGCCACAATGGGAACTCCCGGCCCAGACTCTTCCAACCAGTTCCCTGCCTCCTCCTCTCCCAGCTCCGGCTTTTCTGACAGCCTTCCCCCGGCCTTTGAATAGCAGAGAGCAGGAAGAGGAGGGAAAGGGCCAGTGAACAAACTTTATTGCCCACAGCATCCAGGAAAGTGAGGCGAAGCCAGGGAGCCATTCTAACCACGAGACGAGAGGGGCGAGGCTCTGCGGCCTGCGTGTGTTCAGCGTCTCCCCCCGACCTCTGCACACCGGCCTCATCAAAACTTGGCTGCAGGTCTGGGATGGGAAAGCATGCTGGCTCCCGGCCAAACCCAAGCGGCCGTGCTGTGTGCTGGCATGTGGGTACACTGGTTGGCATGGCAGGTCTGGCAGGCCAGGGTCAGGCAGCAAGGCCCAGCGTGGTGGTGTTGGCACAGAGTCCAGCAGCCCCTGCCGTGACAGGGACACGAGAACGCAGCCTCCAGACATGAGCCAACACAGGGCGTTTGCTGAGTTTGCAAACAAACCTGCACGACACGGGACTGACACAGCAGCAAGGCAACAAAATGTGACAACTTGGGCAGGTACCACGCCAGAGGCGGAATTCATTTACAAAAGCTTTTCTCCTCTGTTAAACCTGCCTGGGATGCTGCTGTGAAGATGGCCAGACCTGGATGGGAGTCTGGGGGTGGGTGCCGGGGGCTGCTTTGCATTGTCTGACTCCTTTTGCAAGCCCCCTCCACCATGTCACCACTTGCTGAATGCGAACTACTCTCCAGAAAACCCTATAACTCAAGGGGAGAATCAGGGTGCCCAGGAAGTGCTCAGGAAGTGCTCAGGACGACGGGCAGGGAGGGAAGTGGGGTCCAGGCCAAGGGGTTCAAACTTAGCTGCACATCAGAATCAACCGTAGAGCTTTAAGAAAATGCTGATGCCCAGGCCACATCCAGACGAGCAAAATCAACATTTCTAGGAGCTGGGCATCTGTATTTTCTCTAAGCACTGTACTCCTCCCCTTATCCCCCACTGATGACCCTGACGATGGGCTTGGTTTGGGACAACTAGCTTTGGTCCTGGGAGAAGAGGAGTTGGGACCTAAGGATGCTGTATTTCTACCGTGGAGTCTGAGAGATGCAGAAGGTCAAAGGCAGAGCACAGAGACAGGTGGAACAGGCATCACGTGATACCAGACCCCTGCACTTGGCTTCACAATTCATAAAGCAATTCCACAGCCATGATTGCATGTGACCCCCACCACAACCTGGTGAGGGAGCCAGGTCAGGACTGACAGTCTCCATTTTACAGCCAAGGACCCAGGTTGGAAGAGGTTAAGTCACTTGCTCAAGGTCACGCAGCCAGCAAATGGCAGAGCCAGGCTCTTCTGAGTCCACGACCTCCAATGGCTCCAGGGCTGGTCCAGCTTCCCCTTTCCACAGGAATCCTCTTTCTTGCAGGGGCCGAGTGGCCATAACTCCCCCAGTGAGGAGCAGCAGCAACGGTCTGAACCAGCTCCAAACATCATGGAAATTGATGAAGGCAGAATTGGGTTGGAAGGTCTCATTTAAATATCTCTTAGAATCGTTCTTGGGCCAGCTCGTTTCCATGGCAAGATCTGTCTCAACGTACACCACTCACATCTCCAAATAAGGCTTCTATCATCTCAGGCTGGGCAGGATGGGAGAGCATCGTTCAGTATGGTACGATGTCACCCTGGCAGGGGCGGGGAGGGTATGGTGTGCTTGGCTTCAGGAGACTTTACCAAGTATGGAATTGTTTCACTGGCTCCAGGGGCTGCAGGCTTCAGAACTGGCCCGTGTCCTGGGGCAACGGCTCCCCGGGGGCTCAGTTCTGAATCTATGTCCTGTCTTAGGGCCTGAGGGTATGGTCTGGGGGCATGGAGCAGCCTGAGCCCACAGACTGGCCAACACATCTCGACAACTTGAACTTTGTACTGCCCGAAGCATGCTAGGACTGAGTGGGCAGCCCATTCTGACCCAGAGTCACTCTTGGTTGCTCAGCTGCGGCCCTAGAGATCTGAGGGAGTACCGTGGACTGGTTTTCCAAGAGGCTGTGCTCTGAGTGGTCTGCCTGGCTGTGCCAAGGAGCAAATCTGGCCCTGCAGGCTTTCTGTAGATGGTGAGGTCTGGGAGGGAGGGTCCATCTGGGCTTCTGTGCTGTTCAGTTGGTCCAGTCAACTCAGCTTCCCCAACAGAGGGCAGACCCAGCAAAACCACAGATACCCGCAGGCATCCTGGCCAGCACAGGCTACATCAGTCCACCTCTTTGGGGTGGAGGATACAGTTGGAGAGGAGGGCGTTTAAGGAAGAAGAGCTGAAGAGAAAGCTCCCCCATGGAGTCCTGCATAGTCTCTGCAAGAGCCCTAGTCCTCACATTCTGCTCACTTAGACTCAACAAAGCCTGGACCCCCCACCCTGGTGCTTCTCTGTCCTTGGCTTCTTCAAGGAGTGAAGGGAAAATGCAAACGGTGCAAACCAGCGCGCCACGTCAGAAAAAGGAAGGCGGGGGTTGGGTGGGGGGGCGGAGGAGGGTTGGCACCAGTAACGCCCCAGGGGACAAGGGTCAGTTCCTCCCTGTTGGCTCTTCCCACCTTAACACCCCCCACCCCATTTGATTCTCCCTCCTCTTCTCCCTTCCACTTTCAGCGAGTTTCTCAGAAACTCACTCATCCTTGGGCATGAATGAGCTTGCCCTGGTGGTGGCTGCTAAAGGCTTGGTCCTGGGAGCAGAGGGGGCACAGCAGTGAGAGCCCTGTGTTCCAACAACCTCAGGAGTGGGGACCCTGCCTGACCACAGCCTCGAAGGGAACCCACTCTTGTCCTTTTTCTCCCATCTCCTCCTCCCTTCCCCCTGTGACCAGTTTCCTGGTGGCTCTCGTGTGCATGACATGAAGTTTTGATTTCTTGAGACACTTGGAACAAGGACCCACACTCTCCCAAAGCACCCAGAGCACTCACTCCATGGAGAGAAGAGAAGGCTAACCATAAAAGCATGGCTCGGCTGCTCAAACCTAAATCAAGGAGCCAGAGTTCCATCGTTGGGCAAGCCCCTCAGGCCACCTAACCCTGCCTCTACCAGATGCAAGCACTCATCTCAGCCAATTACTCAGTGTGTTTGCCAGTTATACCCAATTCCAAGAGCAAATGATAAGAGTTGTACACATCATTAAATGTAATCAGACGTGACCTCTGAAAGAGTTTGATGCAGCATTCAATGGTGCTTAGCTGCACCCGTGCCCTAATTTGTTGCTCGTGTACTGTGATCATCTACGCATGATTACAAAGGCAAGGGACTGGGAGCATTCCAGACATTAATTGGTGCCTTAGCCTTTTAAAGGGCCCCTCCCCCATCACTAACACACAGACGTTGAGCCCCTCTTGAGTGCAGAGCGCAGGCTGGACACCTGCGGGATGAGGTGAGTTCTCCCAAGGTCCTTCTGCCAACCTGGACTTGCTGAAGTCTTTGCAACCAGGGTCCTGGGTCTTCTGCCTACAGTGGGGAGTCGTCCTGCTGGGCAGATGAAAACCTAGACCTGCCCCATGGATGTTTGCAGCAGCTTTATTCGTAATTGTTGACACTTGGAAACAACCATTCAGTAGGTGAATGGATGAAGAAGCTGTGCTAATCCAGATGATGGACCATTCAGCACTCAAAAGAAATGCGCCATCAAGCCATGAAAAGACATGGAGGAGACTTAAATGTATTTTAAGGGTATTTAAGTACGAAGTGAAAGAAGCCAGTCTGAAAAGTCTACATAGGGTCTGAATCCAACTCTCTGGCATTCTGGGAGAGGCAAAACTATGGGGGGATTAAAAAGATCAGTAGTTGCCAGGAGTTGGTGAGGGAAGAGGGATGAAGAGCTAGAGCACAGGGCATCTTTAGCGCAGTGAAAATACTTTGGATATTATACTGGTGGTTACAGGTCTTTCTACATCTGCCAAAACCTACAGAATGTACGAGAGTGAACCCTAATGTAAACTCTGGAATATGATGTGCTCTGATAATGATGTGCTAATGTAGGTTCCTTGTTGGTGGGGGATGTTGCCAGTGGGGGAGGCTGTCTGGAGGGAGTGGAGAGCAGAAGATATAAGGGAACACTCTGTTCTTTCTGCTCAGTTTTGCTGTGAACTTAGAATTGCTCTAAAAAATAGTCTATTTAAAAAAACAGACAAAACTAGGAAAAGAGGCAATATACTTCAATATTGTCTTTTTTTTTTTTTTTTTCTTTTTGGTATTTTCAGGGCCACGCCTCTGGCATATGGAAGTTCCCAGGCTAGGGGTCAAATCAGAGCGGTAGCTGCTAGCCTACGCCACAGCAATGCCAGATCTGAGCCATGTTTGCGACCTACACCACAGTTCAGGGCAACTCCGGATCCTTAACCCACTAAGTGAGGCCAGGGATGGAACCTGCATCCTCATAGGTACTAGTTGGGTTCATTACTGCTGAGTTGCAACAGGAACTCCCAATCTTCTATCATTTTAAAAAGACTATGCCTATATCTAGGTATCTGTCCCCGCCTTGCTCTCTTACACAGGCAAATATGACCTGCCAAGGGGACATGGGAGGGGGGGAACAGCAGGAGAAGTGCTGCCACCCACTCAAGCCTTGGGGAAGCCACACTGGCTGGGGGACCTGGTACTAAAAGCCAGGGAAGGGGCAGGACTCAGAGTCCTTGACTGGGATGCCCCGTGATGAGCTGGAATAGAAGACCTGTGCTAAATGGACTCTGACAATGGACATGGACTCACCTTCTCCCTCTCAATAGGCTTCACTGCAGGGGGCGGTCAGGAGTGGTGGGCACATGCAGCAATGCCAGCAGTGCCAGCCAAGACTTCCAGATGTGCCAGGTGTGTCTGTTCCTAGAGGCACCAGCCATAAATGAGTTTCTGCCATCCCCAGTGTCCCAAATTCCCTGCTGATGGATTATACTGGGCTGGACACACAGCAGCCCAGTGTGTCTCCACTCTACATCAGGGCCCTTGAGTTTTTCAATAAATAGCCCCAGTGCAGCCTCTGGGCACTGGACTGTGAGGTGAGGATCAGGTGGGCACAGCCCCAGAGGATCCAGGCAGCTGCTGGCTGGCAAGAACTGACCCCTAAGGAAGGAGTCCCAGTTGGCACCTCAATGCATCCTCTGGGTAGCAGCAGCCCTGTCCTGGTACAGGAGACATGACTGGCTTTCCATGATTCCATGACAAATACCCTCAGTTATGTGTCCTTGTGCAGTGAACAACCTACATCACGGTGCCTCCTGGTTTGAGAGAGCATACACAAACAGCCCCAGGAATGTACCTCAGGGATCTAGGACATCCAGGCTGAATCCCAGCTCTGCCTTATCTCACCATCTGAGACCGGCCAAATAGGTCAACCTCCCAGGGCGGCTGTTCTCTCACCTTCAAAAGGAGAGGTTCCTTCCTGTTCTAACAATCTAAGACCGAGGGGAAATTGAGAGCACATTTCCCATCCTCTCCCTAGATTGCTCCCCCGCCCCTTCTCCCCCTTGAACTTGACCGGTTCCTTCCAGACCAGGCTAAAACCAAAAATCAATTTTAATTATAAAAATCTGTTTACTGTACCGATCAATCATCCCGGCCCCGGCTTGGTTGTGGGAAGAAGGTTACACCTGGAGCAGGGCTAATAAGTCACTCTCTCCCTCCGCCTCACTGCACCCGGCCGCCCCCCTGTTCCTGCTCCCATATTCATCTCCGTCATTAGGCTGTGGATTATTAATGACGCCCCGGGCCGATGGATGGGAGCTGAGATGCTCTGCAACACATGGTGTTGGTTGTAACTTGATTTCTAGCCGACCGCTGACAGGGGACCCTGATGGGCTTTCTTCCCCTCCCCAGTGGGGGGTGATGCATAATGAGGGGTGGGACCATCTTTTGGGGTGGCACCACATCTGGGGTCCAAAGAGGCGGTGACATAGACAAAGCGGGAGAGACGGCACAGCGTTGTCTCTATATCAAATTCCCAGGGCCATGAGTCTTTTATATTAATTAACTGATCAATTACTATTGCCGTCAGGGTTATCTCTCATGGGCTTTAAGGAGAGAGGGACCACTTGCTTCAGACGGCCACTTGGGGGCAAGGGAGAGAGCCTCCCACCCCCATCCTGCCAAACTGACATGAACTCTATGACACACCTGAAGAGGAAGGTAAAAAGTTGCTGGGTATAAAGAAGGAGGTCAAAACATCAGGGGGCTGCTGAGCCCTAGAGGTCACTTGTCATCTGTGACTCCCTGGCTAAAGTCAAGGGTTCAAGTCCATATACCTCTCTGTGACACTGCCACCTGAGCTTGGGCAGAGATAGGGAGGGCAGCCAACAAAGAGCAGGTGGCTTTTGGAACCAAGTCCTTTCCGGAGTGGGACCAGAACCTCACCTCCTTCACGGAGAGTGGCTCATCTCCAGCCCCGGGTTCTGAGACTTCCATTCACACAACCTGCACAAGAGAACTGGTGAAAACGGTGTGTCCAGATGGGAGGGGGAGGATCTCCCCTGGGCACCCAGGGCTACTGTGTCCTCCCTGCTATATATCCAGACAATAGAAATATAAAAGAGGTAGCCAGCATGGAAGGGAAGTTCTTGTATCTGACCCACCCTCTGAGGGGCAGAGCCGTGAGAGGTTCTTAGGATGGGACCACAGGACGGACTGGGGCAAATTCACGGCCATTCTGGCACAGGTCCTCTAGGAAGTGGGCACCTATATTGTTTTCAACTGGCCAGGCGAGCAGCCACCCATCACATCACAGTGAATGGGCTGGAGCTGTTCTACCCACTGCTTACAAGATCTGTGCCCTTGGGAAAGTCCCTTAGTATTTCTGAGTCTCAGTTTCTTCACTGTAAAATGGGGGTTCTAGTCTTTGCCTTGGTTGTTACGAGAGCACTTCACATGGTAGGTCTGGTTTGGAATATTTAATCACCCATCAGCATCTCTTCCTGAAGATGGAAGGAGATAACACGTAAGACCTACCGAATTGGCCACTTGCTTGCATTGACTTTTGTGGTAGGGAAAATTAAGAGGGACTCCCAAGTGAGGATTTAAAATTGTTTATAGAATCATTGCAGAGGTATGAGATTTATAATTTTAAACTGGGTTTGAGAGTAACCGTGCCACATATCAGCTGTGTGACTTTTGAGAAGTCATTTAACCTTTCTCATCTGTTACGTAAGATAATGATGGCAACTTCAAAGCCGTGCTGGGCAGGTTCAATGAGGTGTTGTGTGGGAAGGCACTTGGGAGGTGGTAAGTACTAAACAGATCCATGATAGCATTTCATTTGCTACACTGTCCCATTAGCAAAGATAATTTAGAGTTCGCCTGTATCAAGCTTTCTAGGGAGCATAAATGATAGTAACTATTAACTTCTTGATTCAGTTCTTTCACTCCCTTCCATTAAGGCACCAGGAGAGAAGCCATTTTTCTTTTTTCATCCACTCATCATCATTTCAGACATCCTGCTATACCAAGATGCAAGGAGAGGAGACGAGAACATTATAAAAAAGAAAGAACCAAAATGAAAGAAGAAGAAAAAGCAACAAAGCTCAGACATAGATCCCCAAGCTGAAGAACTGGTTAATTAAATGGGAAGGTCTGGTGCTTGTGGTAATTGTTATTAAGGAATCTATATCCCATCAGAAGCTTCTCCCCTGAAATCTGCTTCCTGTACTTTCTATCAGTCACTAAAATTGCTTCTATCTTTGGGCGGATGCAGCCACAGAGCCCAGAGATCATTGTGGGGGTGACTGTTTAGTGTGGGGCTTGGGCTGTAGCAGTGAACAACTTTGTCCAAAACCTGACCTGGTCCTTGAATTTCTCTGACTTGGACCTCACTCTTTTCTTCTGTGAAAGGGCAGCATGTGCCCGCTGTCTCTTAGGGCCAGTTATTAGGGACACACAAAGTAGGCAATGCTTGCTTCTACGGCTCTGCTGTCGGCAAGGGGGTTGGGTGCCCAACACCACCCAAACCACTGGCCCTACCGGGATCCTGATGTCCCTGAGCCACTACCAGCAGTTTCTTGGGCACCAGTTGGCTATAAGAAATACATGGTCTGTCTGTCCCTTTCGATGACACTACAGCAGCTAGAAGTAAATACAACAGCAACTTTTAAATGATGCTTAAAACACCAAAAAATAAATAACAAGCAATCAGTGGGCGCAGCAGGGGACAGTTTAGTAAAATGGAAAAATCCCTGGAGAATTGGGTTTGGGGCCCAACTATATCATTTCAGCTTTCTAGGTTTATAACTTTGGAAAGGCCTGGGTGTTGATTCTGAATCGTGCTAGGAGTCAGCTGAGTCCTGCCTAATTCAGGCATACATACATATACATGTATATATTCTAAAGCATCTGGATCAAAATAGATGGCTGATTCCATATACTTAAAATCATATTTTGCCTATTAATTATCAAGCATTTGTTAAGTGTCCATCCCAGGCTAAGTCGTCTGCTATAATTGGTCAGGTCAGGCAAGAAGGCATCTTAAAAGTCAAGGAGAAGCCTTTGGAACCATTATTCATTCTTGGATGGTCAACTCCTCATGAATTGGGCACTTGAGAACTGAGTGGCAATATATAGGGTGCTATGGAGGAAGGATCGAATAGCTGGAAAGGAGCAATAAGCCAGGATTGGGGCCATTTTCCATTTGGAGCAAAGAAGTGACCCAGGACAGGGCGGATGAGATCCACGTGGTCCTCACTAAGAAGGTATGCACCTCGCACCCCCCAGGGTAAACATCCTGCATGGCTGCAGCAAATGTACACAGGTCCTGGCAGAGACACGTGAGCTGGACGGTCCCTAAAGAACAGGACATAGTTCCAAGTGCTGTGCACTGTGCCCCTGACAGGCCACTCACAGGGCCATGAATGTCCTGAGCAGCCATCAAAAGGCAGCGAGTCAGAGCAAGACAGGAGGCCCCAAGAGCTTGGGAAATCCATAGCTACAGGCTCATACCCTTGACAGTGAAGAGCAGGGTACATGGAGGTGTAGAGGTGTCCTGACTATAGCATGGAAAGGGATGAAGTGAGAATAAGAAAAAAAATTCCTTACAAAGAGAGGAGGTCTTGAATAGTTCAAAGTTAAGAATGACCTGATTCAGTATCAACATGGGGCTCAGTAGACCTCAAATGCCATGTGGAAGCCCTGCTTCCCAAAGTTCCCTGGGCTGGAACCCAAACTGAATCCAGCTCAAGGGAAAGAGTGTGTATGGGTGTGTGTATGTGTGTATTGGGGGGGGGGGGCGCTAGATGTTTAAATTCCATCACAACCAACTATCACAACTATGTCCATTTTTTCCAGCCTGCCAGACAGGGTTAAAAACCTGTGTGCATTTGATTATCTCCAACCTTTGAAAACATTACCACGAAGTTGAAAGTTTCTGGTGTCTTTTGATTAAACATTGTGCTAGGTAATGACTGTTTTCCTTCTTATTCTTTTCGCCCCTTTAAATGACTGATTGTTGTCTGACATTAGGGCCCCATTTGCTCTTATTAAATTAGCGAGCCTGCAAAACTCTTAATGAATTGAAACCCATCAAATGCTTGGAAATGACTTAAAGTTGTTTTCTTCCGAATGTACCTCTGTGTGAAACATCTCACTTTTCCCATATACTCACTCAGGTTCAGACAGCTACATTTAGAGAATCAGGTTCTGATTTTCAGCTCATTTGAAGCAGCAGGGAGTCAGGTGCCCAATGGAAGCACAAGAACTTGTGTGCTTGAGTGGTTCCTCCAATGGGCAACATGCTGTCCTTCTGTGTAACCACTGGCTTCCTGGCTGCACCAAGTGACTCCTACTCTCCTTCTGAGGATGCCCTGGGAACTTTGACGTGTTTGAAAAGACTAGGATGCAATCTGTGGTCGTCAAATAGATTTAATTCCCTTTTTAGGTCAACCTGACTGGTCTGCAAAGGGGTTAAACTTCTATTTGGGCTATGCTGCCTGTTAGCTCATTGTGAACTGATAGGCTAGGGATCCTGGAACCCAGTGTCCCATCTTCTCTGGCCTCTTTTTTTTCTTTTCTGATGCCACCCTCATCTAGAAGCAGAGAGAGGTTCCAATTAAGATCCTCAGCTTTGCAAAGATTCCTGAAACTGTCACAGGGGTCCAGCGAATAGCATAACCCTCAATAAGGGACCATCCAGGGGCAAACTCTGTACTGACTCTTGTTCTACAAGTCAGAAAAAATAATCAGATAACTGGGCAATGATGCTCAAATTTCAGTCATCTGGTTTACCTTGGGAAATGGGGCTGCTATAAGAGTTCCACGTGTGCCTCTAGGAGGACCCTGAAGAAGGCGAAGGCATAATGAACACAGCCCTCTGGAAACACTTCCCTTTCTGGCCACCAATTACACCCTAGCTAGCCTTGGACCACCACACAGCCTCAAAGCCAGGTATCCCTGGACAGGTATGAATGGGGCAAAGAGGTAGGTCTGACTCACTGAGGCTTTGCCCTGAGAACATCTCTGCTCTTGACTCACTGTGGGTCCCACCTGCTCATGGGTCCAGAAACACAACCCAGAATGTCCCTGGCAGAGGCTTTGCAGGTTGTTCTACCTGCAGTTAGGACTACTCAGTGTAGCTAGGAACCACTTGACAGTTCTGGGGAACACAGCAAGACACTTTGTGCTGTTGTTCTATGAGCCAGTCTTCTTACTATTTAGAGCTCTGCCATTGGCTTGTTAAAGGATATAGGCATCTTAGATATCTAATATACAGGATGAGGAGAATGGCTCCTTCTATGTACCTGGAAAACAAATACGCATTGCAGAATAAAAAACACATTAATCCAAAAGGAGGCTGCTACAAATCGTCACTGTAATTGGGCAAAGGAAAGAATCTACAGGGGTTTCTGCCATGTCTGAAAGCTGAATCCTGGTCTCCCTGCTCCTGCCTACTTCTCAGCAGCACAACCCTGACCATCAAGAGTTAACTCCATCTGACTCTAAAGCGTGGACTGCCACCCCCAAGAAGGAACTGGGCAACGGAGAATCCTGCCAGGACCAGTATTGATCGGCTTGTGTGGTTAGTTGGTTAACTGAATATCACTGCTTTCTAATATAATTAAAACAAGATAAATACTAGGGCTTCGTCCCATAAGCAAGTGCCATTAGTGATCGTAGAGCACACCCTGATTAAAAATGCAATCGACTGAGAGGATAATTTATGAACTGGCCAGCTTCTAGTGCCACTCCATAGCTTGCAGGGCTTCAAGATAGGATGAGGCTGGCATGGACATTCCTAACCTGTTGTAGTTGCCCTGTTCGCTTGGGAAAAAAAATATTACACAGGGAAAAATAAGAGATGGTTTCTCCTCGCAGGTAGCACTCCTCGGTTTTTGTCATGAGCTGCGTTGTAAAGCATCAGAGAGGGATACTTACAGCACCATGGGACAATCATGACCATTTCCCCCTCATTTTCCTCAATCCCAGACACAATACTGGTTCCCAGGCCACTCTCCGTAATCTTTTGTTTGATCCTCATCAGGTTCATCATGAGTTTGAAACTATCTGAACATGAAATACTTATGAAAAATTACTTGAAGCAAAGCAAATGTGGTTAGTGAGAGGGGCACAAGACTTATTTACTTGAGGGCTGAAGGGATCCATCTACAGGCTGCTAAGAGAAGACACTAAATGTATAGAGCTTTGGCTTCATAGGCACAGTACAGGTGCCCAGGGACTAACCCACCCCAGGGGACGTCTCAGACAGCAGGTGCCTCCAGGAGAAGGCAGGCTGTCAGAATGAGCGGAGCACGGGACTCAGCCTTCGTCTCTTGGATGTCACCTGCTGCTTCCTCAGTCGACTGAGGCGTAAGTTTTGGCGTGTCAACTGCCGGCCTGGCTGGCCAATGTGTGGTAGAGGAGGGTCGTGTCCCCTTTCCTGAGTCACTCCCGTTGGTATCGCAACTGCCTCTGCTTACCACAAAGGGAGAAACCCTTCACTGAGAGTGGATGGGGGTCTCGATGAGATGCAAATGGTAAAGCACGTGGAGTACTCTACAAATACAAGGTGTCATTACCCCATTAGCTTATGTTCTTAATTTTTGAAATGTGTCCAGATGTGCTGACTGGGGAGCAAACATCACAGATTGGAAGGAGCTGAAGAATTCTGCGGCTGATGCCCAGAGCAGAATGGAACATCACCGCAGCTCTGCCTCGGTACTGGGTAGTGTTCTGATGAGGAATTAGATGTGCCTGGAAAAGCCAGGAAGATCTTACAGTGCAGATGCAGCCCTATTGTAGAAATACAAAAAGCTGACCTGGTGACGTGGCTCTGACACCTTTTTTTCTTTTTTCCTGCCCCCTTCAAGGCTTCCTCCCCCCAACTATTGTTCTTCCAAAAGCATGTCCCTTTAGTGGCTTTATTTTATTTTTATTTTTTTCTGAGAGAGTGATTTCATCTTATTGTCCTTTTCTTCTCCCTGAGATGCTGGCAGGTTTGGATGAACAGGGATGCACTGCTGGGATGTCTAATATTTCTATCACTCGAGAAAAGAGAAAAGAATGAGGCAAATAGGGAGGCCTGCAGAGGGTACTAGGAGCTGACCTTAACACATGATAGGAAGTCAGGGCTGAGTTCCACACCTTTAATGGGAATCACAAAGAACGTGCCTGAGGGGTTGACAGGAATAATCCAGAACGTCAGCACGCTCAGAGATCCATTCTGTACACTCTTAGGTTTTTCTAAAAGCTGAAATCATCTTCCTGAATGCTTATTTGGAGAAAAAACACTACACATAAAGAGATATGTATATACAGAGGAATGAGGACATATCTCTACCTACAGTTTCATTATTACCTTGCTATAAAATAAATGCTTATTAACTTCCACACCACATATGGAGGGAGCTGCCATATGTGAATTTCTTTCATCAGTAATTGCTGTGCCTGAGACTCCTTAAGTTATATGTATCACAGGGATGGCTTCCAAATAAGAGCCTGGAGAGAGGGACAGATTCACAGATGATAGCAAAAACGTCTAGAAATTATAGACCGATTGAGGTCAGCAAGAAACAAGTTATTCAATATATCCCCTGGGGTTAGAGCCAGACTTTTCCCCATGGCTCCAAAATTGCTTGGCAGTTTCATTAGGGTGAAAGGTAGAACAGCCTCAGAAGTGCAGAGTGGAGGCTGTCACTTCAAATGTAAATGGACTTGTCAACCAAACACTTAGAGGATGGCATTTGGATGGTCTGTTCTTTCCTGCTCATCAAAGAAGTTGCTCAAATTTGTGGCATAGATGAATGGGAATAAGGGGGATTTTAACTGCAATATTTGACTTTGTATATGTCTATATCTATATAAAAATTCAGGAAATCAGTACTACTGAGAAACCTGATGTCCAGGCAGAATCAATTACCATGTGAGGGAGCTGTCCTCAATATCCGGTGCTGAAATATAGACACCAATTTTATCATTTGATGTGCCTCCACAATATGAAGGAGTGTTTTCCCCTGGTTCTGAGTAGAGCTGCTGCTCAGCCAGTCATGACCAATGTAAAGCTAAGAGAGTACTTCTCCCTTAGCTAGAGGATGACGCTTTAGAGAATATTATGGAAAAATAGTCTTTGGACTTTTTTGATGCAGTAGAAATCAGTAGTTCTACTTTCCTTCCTAGGCACCTAAAAACTGAGCTTTCCAGCTTCCTTGCAGTTATGTGGGCCCATGTGACTAATTCTGGCAAGTGGGGTATGAGTCGACGTGATATATATATCTGCTGTGATAAAACAATTAAGGTGTGTAACCATCAAGCTCCCTCTTCCTTCTGCAGCAACAATGATATAGACCTTAACACATGATAGGAAGTGTGTTATTTTATATATATATATATATATAAATCATCTGATATAGCTGAGGCAAGATGGAATCAGCCTCAATCCACGAATTTCCATTTGGAAGGGATCTTCTCTGGAGAGCTGCTGGCCCCATAGTAAACTTCAAATGAATGAAAAATAAAATGTCATACATCTAATTAAGCCTCTGAAATTCTGAAGCTTATCCTGTTCTACTCTATTCCATCTTAATTGATACAGTTGGTTAATCATTTTGGTGTCCTAAAATCAAGACTGTCACAATAAACTTTATGCTAAGATAGCAAATAAATATACAGAGAAGAAAAGAAGTTTGTTCAATTGGAAGAAAAATAAGATATACTTGCCAGTATCCCCACAGTGATGATTTGTATGTTGGTTTGTTTGGGAAAGCTATGAAAAAAAAATATATCCAAAGACCGAAGTTTCTATTTGGCATAGAAGTCTATTTCTGAGCTTCCTTTTAAAATGGTGAAAGAATCTATGTTGGATTTATGATGGTCAGAGTTCTACAATGTATGAAGAAACCAAGGTCAACACACCACACTGCCGTGAAATGATGGATATAGTCAAGCAGAGGTCAAAGAGGATGAGAACTGAACAGAGACCATGGGATTTGGTCAAGAGGTGGTCACAGGCTACCTTTTTAAAAGAGTGGTTTCACTGGAAAAGTCAGCTTGCCAAAGGGTGAGAAAAGAGATTGCAGTGACAAAAATGAAAACAGAAAGTCTAAACCACAAACTCTAAGTATTTGGTAGCAAAGGAAGGAAACAGGGCTGTAGTTAAAAAGAGAAAAGCAAAACTTGAGTTTGAAGTTGGAGGTACAAGAACAACATGACAGGAAGAAACAGAAGATTAAAAACATGTAAACAGAAAATCCCTTGTATGTTTGAAGAAGGTATGACTCAGAGCACAAGCAGAAGGCGCTTATTACAAAGAAAGGGAAGACATGAGCATTTGGGAAGGTTTTCCTCCTGCATTTCTTTTCTTTTCTTTTTTTTTTTTTTTTTTTTTTTTTTTGTCTTTTTGCCTTTTCTAGGGCCGCTCCCGTGGCATATGGAGGTTCCCAGGCTAGGGGGTCTAATTGGATCTGTAGCCGCCAGCCTATGCCAGACCCATAGCAATGCCAGATCCAAGCTGCATCTGTGACCTACACCACAGCTCACAGCAACGCTGGATCCTTAACCCACTGAGCAAGGCCAGGGATTGAACCCGAAACCTCATGGTTCCTAGTCAGATTCGTTAACCACTGTGCCACGTCGGGAACTCCCCTCCTCCTGCATTTCTTATTTCTTATCTGAGTCCATGGCATCATCCTATAACTAGTTCCTGGGAACTAGCTGGTTGAGAACCCCAGGAAGCATCTTAAACTTCTTTATCTCCTTCAGTCTCCCCCACATGCTGTTATTACCAAGGCTGTTTAACCTCCCAAGCATTCCTAATTTAGATGGAACTATCCTAATCACAGCTTTACCCCTTACTAGCTGGGTGTGACCTCAGGTAAATTACAAACCTTTCAATTTCTCATCTGTAAAAGAAAAATAAAAACAACTTCTTTGTAGTACTGATGTGAAGATTAAATTAAATAAATACCTGGCACTGTAATAGCACATACTTTTTCGTTGGTCTCACTACCTCTGGATCTCCCATTTTTAAACACTTGTTCATGATGTTGCCATCAGAATAACATGTTTAACTTTTAAGTCTGTCACTGTTTCACCTGCTTAAATCATGTCAATGAACCACTACTGTTCATGGGGTAAAATCCAAGTTTATTTGCTTGTGTTTTCTTTTTTTTTTTTTTTGGTATGGCACTTAAGATGCAGTATGAGCTCATCCTTGCCGAACTCTTCAGCTTTCATCAATCTCCCATCTCTAATGATGTTCCAATAACATTAAGCTCCTTAAAACCTCCCCTAAGGCATCATAATGTGTCAAAGTCTTCCTTGACTTTGCAGTGCTATTCCTTCCTGCCTGGGATGTCCTTTTTCTCTCGGCAAATTCCTCTTTAGCATTGAAACCCAGCTCATATATGTCCTCCTTTATCACTCCCTTCTCCACACTCACTCTCTACAATGTAGTCACTTCTGCTGTCACAATTAACTCATCGAATTGTCACTTGTGTGTTTACCTGCTGGCGTGCAATACATCAGGAACTTGGCTGCGGTGGTTTCTCCACTGTCAAGTTACTATTTTCCCCTCTGTAGTTAATAAACATCTGGAACTTCAGACTATGCAACTATGTTGTTTTTCATCCAACTTTTGCCCACTAAATTTTGTATCCAACTGTGGATCTTCTCTGCAACAATGATGACTGTAGTGTAATTAAAATTGTTGTTCTCTTTCTACATACAAAATTTCTGATTTTGCTTTTTAATTCAAATTTTTTTTTGGAAATAAATACAAGTTCATGAGAAGTTGCAAAGATAGTACAGAGAGGTCACAGGTATCCCTTACCCTGTTTCCCCGGATGATTACATCTTAACAAAACTGGCATATCAAAACCAAGAAAATGACATTGCTGTAAAGTGTGCAAATATTTCTGTCATTTTATCACATGCATAGATTCACATGACCACGTCGGCAAACAGGATACAAACTATTCCCTCACCGCCCTCTAACTGCACTTGAAAAGGTAATTTTATGTTAATTATTCCTCAATAAAGCTGACAAAATGCAAAGCGCCCCCCCAATACATTAAATAACATTAAATTGTATGTAACTCCTAGCTTTCATTACTGTTGTTGTTTTATCAAAGACCATCTCCAGCCTGTTCTAGAAGATACCCAAGCAAAAGCCAGTCCAGGTAATCAAGAGAGGACAGAAGAGACCTCTCCCTTTTTTGCACAATTCACTGACTGCTGCTCTACTAGATAAGTCAGATCAAAATTAGTCACGGCCGCCTGGGGCTAGTGCTGCCTCAGCCCTGCTGGAGAGCCCAAAGTTGTCTCCTACCATCTGCCCCTGTCTCCCCTCTCCATAGTGACTACCTTTCTATTATTTGACTAGGTCAGGTGCATCCTGCTTCAGGTCTTTGCACTTGCTGTTCCCTCTGTCTAGACTGCTCGCCTCAGATATTCTGGGTCCAGCGCACATGGCATCTATTCAGAAAGAGCTTCCTGGGCCACCTGGCTGAAACTTGCCCCCATCACTCGTTCCAGCTCTTCTCTATCACATGACTCTGTTTAACTTCCACTGCAGCGCTTATCACTAGAAGAAATCTTCTTGGTTGCTTATTTGCTGTCCTGTTCATAGTCTATGCCCATCGCCTCTGGAATGTAAACTACAGAAAAGAATGGGTGTCTCCTGTTTTATCTACCACTGTATCTTTACTATTTGCCAAGTAACTAGGGTCACCCCCACCCCCACCGGCCCCAGAAGAGTTTTCCTGCCGCCTTCCTTCTCATTCTCCTTTCTTCTCTTTCCTTATTTATTTATTTATTTTCATTTTTGCTTTTTAGGCCCACACCCATGGCATATGGAAGTTCCCAGGCTAGGGGATGAATTGGAGCTGTAGCGGCCAGCCGACAGCACAGCCACAGCAACACCAGCTCTGAGCCGCATCTGCGACCTACAGCACAGCTCATGGCAATGCTGGATCCTTAACCCTCTGAGCGAGGCCAGGGATTGACCCTGCATCCTCATGGATACAGGTTGGGTTCGTTACTGCTGAGCCACAATGGGAACTCTTTTTTCTTTCCTTTAACTCTCTTTATGGCCCCTCCCCATTCCAACACATATCCATTAGATAAAAATGAAATACAAAGTATGCTATTACATTAGAGGAACCACAACGAATCCTGCAATGATTTCCTCCAGTCTTTTCTGCAGTGACTCCCTCGTTCCCAACCCTTTTCCTTGGTTCCCTGGCTGTCCTTGATGGATGCTTGCAGGAGGAATATCCTGAAAGGAGGACTTTCGCTAAATTGTCTCCAGGCTGTTTACTCGTGAACTGCATTTAAGCTAATAAGAAAGGCTTCCCAGGAAATCCGCAGGCTCCTCACCATTTTCACTCTTGCCCTTTGCCCCACTTCAGTCTAGTTAGCTCTGCTATCATTATTTCTGTGGAATGGCATATATCTGTGCCATTAACTCTACATCTTTCTAGGGGAGAAGAGATTGAGAGGAAGAAAAGACTGATTATTTATCAAATAAAAGACATTTCTCCTCCGAGTGGACAGCCAGGAGGATCTTCTGAACTCATTTCTACCCTGGAAATGGGGTAGCTGCTTCTGAAATGAGTCCCCTGTATTGGGGGTGGGCTCTGTTTTTACGGCCAGTGGGTAATAGCATTTCCTGATTTATGAATTGGCATCTAGGGGAGGTGCTGAGCCCCTGGATGGATTCATCATGGGAAGAACAGTCATATAAATAACCCTGTCACATAAAATTATTGTTCTCATTTTGATTTTTTAAAAAATTCCTTTTGTGTGGTGGTGGGATTTCAAAGACGTTAGTGGAAAAGCAGGAGAGGAATACATTATTTGGCCCCTTTTTTTCTATACGACAACAACAAAAATATACAAAAGATATTCTCTAGAAACAGTGACTTGTATAGAAGACAATCACCAACATGGATAATTAATAGGGAACCCTTGGCACTTAGCTTAAAGCCAATGCCAAGGTCTTGGCCTGAGATGACATGTAGGGAGTTTCATCTCATGAGTGTGGCTTAGGCCCTACTTGGGATATTTTTAAAAACTGGTAAAGAGAAAATCATTGCATGTAGGTGTCCCTCATCTTCTCCAAATCAGTGTGAGGATTCATCTAAAGTATCAAGTGCTCACTGAACGTCTGCCTGGTACACATCACTGCTCAGGTTCCCTAGGGCTGCAAAGATACACAAGCGGGAGTGTGCGGTCCAAAGGCTGTGCGTGAGAAAGACTCAAAGGAGAATGCAGGCTTTGTTTTGCATGCACACGCTTTCCCTGGTGAGAGGTCACAGGACAGACTGGAGCAGACAGTAGGACCAAAGCAGAGGCCCAGGGGTGAGGACACACATCATTGGCCGAGCAGAAAACTGACAGCCACTCAAGCTTATGCTTCATGGAGAAGATCCTTCTAGCTATGAACTTGTAAGGTCCTTGAGGACAAAGACCCTGAAAGACTTCTGTACCCACCTTCTTATTCCTCCTGACCTTGAGAGTTAACGCATAGCAGCCAGGACAAACCACCCTGTTATCTATAAGAGGCCAGCAGGTCTGTCATATTTCATACTTTGGAGAGGCCATACGGTCTGTCACAACGACACAATTTTCCTGGGGATGGTAAAAGCGGCCATAGATGAGATGTGAATGAATGGGTGTGACTGGGTTCCAATAAAATTTTACTGACAAAAGCAGCAGTTAGGAGTTCCCGTCATGGCTCAGTGGTTAACGAATCCAACTAGGAACCATGAGGTTGCGGGTTCGATCCCTGGCCTTGCTCAGTGGGTTAAGGATCCGGTGTTGCCATGAGCTGTGGTGTAGGTCGCAGACGCGGCTCGGATCCTGCGTTGCTGTGGCTCTGGTGTAGGCCGGTGGTTACGGCTCCGATTCGACCCCTAGCCTGGGAACCTCCATATGTTGAGGAAGCGGCAGAAGAAATGGCAAAAAGACCAAACCAAACCAAACCAAACCAAACAAAAAAGCAGCAGTCGATCAAATTTGAATTGTAGTTTGCCAACTCCTCTAGTAGGCTAATAATAAGTGCTTGTTGAATTGAGTCGAAAGGACATCATTTGATAACATGTGCATCTCACTTAAAAAAAAAAAACTTGAAGTTCCCGTCATGGCTCAGCAGTTTACAAACCTGACTAGGATCCATGAGGATGTAGGTTTGATCCCTGGCCTCGCTCAGTGGGTTAAGGATCTGGTGTTACTGTGAGCTGTAGTGTAGGTCGCAGAGGCAGCTCGGATGGCATCTGGTGTTGCTGTGGCTGTGGTGTCGGCTGGCAGTTGTAGCTCCAGTGGGATGCCTAGCCTGGGAACCTCCATGTGCCGCAGGTGCGGCCCTAAAAAGCAAAACACAAACAATAACAAAAAAACCCTCAAATGTGACCTGACAAAGTAAATAACTGCTGAACATGTTAAAAGAGTTATTTTCTATGCAGAAAGATTTCCATGGTACTCTTAACATACAATCTGTTATAGAAGCATATTTTAAAGAAGGGTCCCTTGCATAAAACCAGAATTTCTGTATCTTCTCCAATAAGCAAGATACTGCAGAGACACCATCTCTTTCCATGGCACCAGGCTCCAGAGGGCGCTAAAGGGGACAGAAATCTCTCTCTTCCTTTCACTGGTCTAGAGAAGAAGAGTGCCAGGAATCTGGAGGTGAGAACCAAGAGGACGGGGGGCAGGATTCTTTTGTTGGATGTGGCCTTGGGAGGGGACCAGCAGTGGCTGTTGAGCTGGCTCTAACCAGTGCGTCTAACCATGGAGGCCTCTGTTCATTGCTCTAATTTACTTCTTTGTTTTCATGGCAGAATAAACTCCAAATTCCAGGGGTCAACTAAGCGCCTGCCACTAGCTCCTGCGCGGCCAAAAAAAAGCTTGGTGTCATCAGTCAATGCCAACTAGTTAATAATGACCAGCCTCCTTGCTAATGGCCCGAGGCAGGGGTCCTTGGGCAGCAAAGGCTCTAGCAGAGAGACTTACAGGCAGCTGCATGGGAAGAATGGTTTGCAAGAAGCATTTCTGCTGGCCACGTTCAAGGGCGGATCCGCTCTGCTCAGCTTTTGAAGAAGGTAGTAATTAGTTTGATTCTCTTCGGTGCACATGGTGAATGCAGCAGAATCTGGCATTTGGAGGGCCACTGGAGGCTGTCCCTGTCCTCTTGACTTGCTTCAGGTTTATGTCTATAACTAAGAAATATCAAGACTGCAAGGCATTTCGGGGGGTCGTGTTCCACTCCCCCTGGGAGCAAAGAAACTTTCAAGTGTCAGGACTCCAGACAAAAAGAGGCCACCGTAGAGGAGAGCTGATAAGAATCCAGCTAGCGCTGGATCACACAGTGTCTCTTGCAAACTGCAGGTGGTGAGGACAACCACTAAACAGGAAGCTTCTGGAAGGCATCAATGTCATGCATCTTTGTATTTTCCCAGCATGGGGACCTACACACAGAGTTGCAGGGACAAAAATTTCCAGGCCTGTTTGTATGTGGTGGGCAGCGCTTCCCAACTGGTTAAATGCTGACATGCAGTGATGCTGTGGATGGGCCACAGGTGTGCTACCATTGATCCTTTCGGCCCTTGGGGCAGCCGGGAAATGCCTGGAGAAGATGTGCTTCCAGAGCCTGGTCCCCTCTGGTCAAGAAGGGACCTCCATTACCCCAGTGAGCAGAACAAATGCATTCATTTTCCATGTGTGCCTGAACAAAGTAACAAGTGAGAAAGCTTTGATCTGGGACACAAACCGAGAAAACAGCCTCAAAAGTCTGGATCTCACAACAAGCCGAGACTTGACTCCAGTTACTCTGTGTCCGGCGTCTCCCTGCCACCCTACAGCTATCACACTATACTGTCAACAAACAGCCACTGAAGCCAAATTGTTGTGATGGAGAAATCACCTGACTAAAAACTAGTGGAGAGTCAGAGGGTGTTGTCAGCACGGCTTGACAGGTGAGTGGGATGCTCAAAGCTGAAGTCACCTTAATGCCAGCAAACATAAGACGTTACCCCTAGAGCAGTGGTGTTCGTTCTGACCAGGACGTGCGGCAGGAGATATGTTTGACAGCGCAACCCAAGGCACACACGCGTGCTCATAGATAGTTTCACAGACAGTACTTATCCTTACTGTGTTTGATGGACACTGTTCGATTCGATTTTATTCTGTTCCATTAAAAAAAAAATTCTGGTCATGACCCTTTAAATTGATTTTGTGACCCACTAAATTGATTTCTCGACCCACTAATGTGTCATGACCGGCAGTTTGAAAAACACTGGCCTGACCCCATTCCAGCTCCCTCTCGCTCTGCGGAGAGGGGAACACGGAAGGTGAAGGTGAGATAAAAGAGTGGGATAAAAGCGCGGGGGACAGCGGGAGGAATGCCAAAAAGTGGACCAAGGAGTGAATGGGAGTGGAATGAGACAAAGGAGACATGGATGTCTGCGGAGTGGCTCTCAAGCTCCACATTGGCCATAGTTAGACAAGGAGCTTGCCCACCGGCTTTCATGGCCACAGCTGTGGTTACGCTAGCTGCTGGTCTGAAGATTTTCTCATCTGTCAGCACCATCTCAAATTCCTCACCATTGCTCCCACAGGGAATTTTTCACCTGCTGTTCAGGGATCTGGGCCCCAGAAAGATCTAGAAGCCATTGGGTAAATCACCCAGGAATAAAGAAACTCTCTGCAATGACTCTGCCTTTGCTGATGAACCAACACACAGTGGGCTCCATGGGCTTCTGAGCTGGGTCTAAACAAACTCTTGAGGACAAAAGAGGTGATTTCAGAAAGCATCAGGAAGGTGGAAATCGGAGATAGGAGTGAGAATAATTTATTTATTGATTTGTCTTTTTAGGGCCGCACCCACAGCATATGGAAAGTCCCAGGCTACGGGCTGAATCAGAGCTGTAGCTGCCGGCCTGCACCGCAGCCACAGCACCAGATCTGAACTGCATCTACGACCTACACCACAGCTCACAGCAACGCCAGATCCTTAACCCACTGAGCAAGGCCAGGGATCAAACCTGCATCCTCATGGATGCTGGTCAGATTCGTTTCTGCTGAGCCACGAAGGGAACTCCTGAGATGAGAATAATTTATGAAGCAGCTGCAAATTTGCACACTCCTAAGGCTAGCGGCTCTCTAAATAGTTTTGACTGCACCCCTGGTAGTGAAAATCAGTTTTTGAGCGTGCCCTACAAGCCTCGCATTTGCCAACAAAGAATATATGTGTTCTCCTTATTAACACCACTCCAGGATCAAATATATTCACAGTTAGGAAATAATGAAGATAAAGATAAAATACCATCTTAATTTTTATTTTCTATTATTTTATTATATATTACTTCTATTTTTCATTATTTATTTATTATTTTATTTTCTATTATTCATGAGTGATACAAACATTTTAGTATCACCAAGAAAATTATTATTAATGATGGAGACTATTGTATTAGGATTGGCTTCATTATTTTGGAAAATTCTTGTTTAGCAGTGAGTGATACGGGGTTCTGAGGCCTAGGGTTCAATTTATTTCAATACTTTGTTTAATGGCTGTCATAACAGGAAAAGACACCTCAGGTAGGCACAGAGAGGCAAAAAGCACACTGTTGGCTATGCTGACTAAATCAAGATATATTTTTTTTTTGGCTTCATGCACCAATTATGCGAAGATTGTTAAAATTTAGCTAGTAGATTTCCACCTTCTCTGATGTCAGTCAGGTGTTCCTTCAACTAATAAGTAGGTGCTGATTTTTTTATATTTTTTAACAAATGGGTAAAAACTCTCTGAAACTGTTTATTTCGAAGATTTTTACGCAAGGAGAAGATTCCGTTTCCAAATTTTCACAGTTTGGAGGTATGAGTTTTTGAAGTGTCACATTTCCTTATTATCAAATCTCCTAAAAGTGAAAATATTTCCAAACATCCTTTTTTTATTTCCCCAGAATGGTCTTCCCATGTTATAAATTCTCTCTGAAAGTAGTTAGTTTCTAACTCATCGTTAATACATTACCTTTATATGGAGGGGGCAGTTGAAATGTTTAATTTTTCAAAGTTATCAGCAAGGTGTCATAGTTCTGACAGCTGCTTGTCAGAACGGAAAAGGTCAGCAAATGAGGAACATTTTGCTTCTTTTTAAAGAAAAATCTTTATGTTCCCATAACCAGAAGACCTCTGTGTTGTATAAAGTTTTCATGCTCACTCCCATCTCATTACAAAATATTGTAAAGATTCTATTTAAAGGATTGTTTTTTTAAAGCAATATTGATAATACCAGTTGCATATAGATTGCAGATCTGCTGTTGTAGACTAAAGCTGAATCATCCAGCGAGCCCACTACTGTCTACGACCTGGGGACGTGGCCTTCTGCCCATGCCCTTCCTGACACCTAGATGGCTGATGTATAGACCAAGGCAGGAAAACAGTACCCAGTACCCACTGTATAGGAAACATGAGTGAAGTCTAATTTCTTCTTCCTCCCTCCCTTCTCCTTCTCTCTTTCTCTCTCTTTCTTTCTTTCCTTTGTTCCCTCCCTCCCTTCCTTCCTCCCCCCCCCCCATTCTTTCTCTTTCTGCTTTTTAGGGCCACACCTGCAGCACATGAAAGTTCCCAGGCTAGGGGGTCAAATCTGAGCTGCAGCTGCGGGCCTGCACCACAGCCACAGCAACTTGGGATCCAAGTCACATCTGCTCCCTACACCACAGCTCACAGCAATGCCAGATCCTTAACCACTGAGTGGGGCCAGGGAACGAAGCCACTTCCTCAGGCTTACTAGTCGAGTTTGCTACCACTGAACCACAACTGGAACTCTGTAATTTCTTTTTTAAAAAGAAAAAGAAATAGATGTTCTAACCACCTCTTCCCCTGCCCCATCTGATCATTCTTAATGTCAGTTAGTACTAAAAATGCATGTTAGGACCGCTGTGCTTGAGAAGCAAAAAAGGGTGCCAAGTGTCTAGAGTTTGTTCTTTGGAGATCTGGAGCAACATGATACACAAATGAATTGCCTCTTCTAAATCATTGTGCATTTAGGAATATTGGGTTATCAGCATTCATTTAATTGTTGAAGCTAGAGTAATGAAGATCTGAGAATAAACGAGGGTTTCTACATTAAGAATTAACCCGAGCAGATGCAAAGTGCTATAAGCCGTGAATCCCAGGTGAGAACCACATACATCTGAAGTGTGATGGTAGGTGAGAGGCAGAGGGTCAATGATTTTAATGAAATTAGTGACTTTCAGAGAAGGACAATGAATCGTAGATTAAGGCTGGGGCTAAGCTCAGAGCTGAAGAGGGCTCCACGTGCCTAGGAAGGATGAGAGACGGTCCTGGGAGCGAATAGGAGCTGAGCAAGCCTGAGGGCAGTGAGCTGGAGGGAGAGAACCTTGGCCCCAAAGTCCAGCTGTGACCTTGAGGCTCAGATCAAAAGAAGCCTCCTTTCCCCATCTCAGAAGCGTTGAGACCAAGAATTCAGTCTGTGCCTAGAGATGAAGCACTGAAGAAGAAACCAGGGTCAGTCTTAGAGCCAGGGAGAGCAGCTCGAGAAAAGGGAGAGAAGCTGGAAAAGCTGGCAAAGGATAAAAATGAAGTCTTTCTCAGTGGACATTGTGCTCTGGATGCTCCTGGCACAATGAATTCCATGGTCAAATGAGTCTGGGAGACATGACCTCCTAAATTTGCCACTGCACCCCCAGAGTAATCATAGGTATTAGTTAGTACACTGATGCTCTAAGAAATGCTGCTCGAGGTAACTGCTTAACTCAGATTTCCATTTCTCCAAGTACATGTGACCAAAGAAAGCCTTTTTTTTTTTTTTTTTTAATATCCTGCAAAATTTTGACTCTGAGAATCAGACCTGGCCTAACTGATGTTTAGAATGGTGCCGAGGCATACCAAGTGATTTCAATCAGACAGAAAAAGAGAAATATCATGTGATGTCACTTATAGGTGGAATCTAATTTTAAAAATGTTACAATGAACTTATTTACAAAACAGAAAGAGACTCATAGATTTCAAAAACAAATTTATGGTTACCAAAGGGGAAACGCAGGGAGAGGGAGGGATAAATTAGGGGCTTGGGATTAACGTACATACTCTGTTCTACGTAAAACAGATAACCGACAAGGACCTACGGCAGAGCACAGGGAACTCTACTCGATATTCCACAATAACCTCTAAGGGAAAAGAATCTGAAAAAGAGAGAATATGTGTACATATAACTGAAACACTTTGCTGTACACCTGAAACGAACACAACAGTGTAAATCAACTGCACTCCAACAACTTTTTTTTAAAGTGCTGTGGAGGCAGCAAGGGACACGTGGGCGGTCTCGGGTACACGTCACACTTCACATGTGTGCTTTTCGTGTCCAGAGACGTCCCCACCTTAATGAAAGTGAACATGCATCGCTACGTCCTGGGGTTTAAAGGGGGCTGCAAAGGAGTGGGGTTTTCCTTGAGGGGGTCTCTCCTTCAACCCCGAAGGTACCTACAGGTGTTCGTGGTGACTGCCTCCCAATGGAGGTATCTCAAGGGAGCGAATTGAGCACAAACAGTCCATTAGGACAGCCTCAGTGACCTTGGACTCAGGCTGGAAGGAGTCGCTGAGTGGGGAGTGTGGACTGTGGGAGCCGCCTGGGTTTGCTCTTGGCCCCAAATAACGGCCTGCCGGGTGCTGGAGGAGACAAGAGTGAGTGCATGAATGATGGAAGTAAAACTATTGTAGGTGGATTTTTTTTTCAATAAAATATAGGCACCCTTTAATAGACCAGCATACTAAAAATAATAAAGATGAACGCTAAGAGTCGTTGAGCCCTTGTTAAGTGCCGGGCACTACACTAAGAATTGTATATACATTTTCTAACTTACTCATTGTAACCGTTCAGGCAGTCAGCACCAGCCTATCCCCATGTTACTGTTGAGAAAACTTAAGTACTCAGAGATTAAATAATTTGCTCCAAGTCCTATAGGTTGAAAGTGGCAGAGCCAAGACCAGAAGCCAGGGCTGGTGGTTTCAGCTCATGCTGTGAACCCCCTCAAGTCACCCAGCAGATATTGATGCCTTCAGCACCAGCTCTGAGTCCTTTTCGAGGAGGATACACCTATTTCTATACCTGCTTCTCCACTCCTTCATTATTTTGCACAACTTTCTTTAAATATCCAGTCTCCCCCTCCACCAGCATGTACTCCCTTGTAATGATCACATTCTCTCTGAGTCAGTTTCAAATTCATGTCTCCATTGCCTACACGTAATATCTGAGATGCACTTAAGAGACTCAGATCAGATATAATTCTGCCATTTGTAATTTCTACTTTTATACCTATATTGTGTTTAGCAAAGTCATGTGACATCACTCATACCAACCAGTCATCCTGAACAATGGCACAAATTAACACACATCTATTTACTGTTGAAAACATCTCATCAATATTCAAACTGAGTACACAATTTACTTAAGCATCCAGGATTTGTCCTTTTCTGCACAACCTCAAGCACAAGACAGCCCATGGAACTTAACCACTTCCGTTCAGATGCCATCCCTGAAGGAAGGGGAGAGGGCTGGGATTGTAGGAGTTTAGCTTCTGTCCACACCCACCCTGTGTAAGGGGATGGGAAGCGCACAGAGTTGAGGCTTGTCTTGGGAAGCACCCCAAGAGCTCTGGCCTCTAGACCAGAGTCCTGGTGATATGAACCCCAACCCACGAGGAGAGTGTGCCCTTTGGACCAGCATTTGCCTTAACTGCACAAGGAGGTTGGGGTTCCAGGATAATCCCACTCTCTTTTCACTATCTTTAGACTGGAGTTTGTACCCACCTCACTCCTCCAGCTTCCAGAACTGCCTTCCTCTGCTCTTATCCATTCTGCACAGTGCCCCGCCCTGTGCTGGCCATACAGTGCGCACTTAATAAACACTCTTGGGAGGGGCCTGAAAGGTAGCAGAGACACAACCCTCCCACCCCTGCCCTCTCTGCCCGCCCTGTGGAGTCTCCGCGTGGGCTTCCATGTGCACTGTTACAGGTGGTTGTCTTTATACAGGTACTTCAAGTGCCATGAAAGTATTGCGAGACCCTGGCACCCAGTGGAGAGGAGATCTGACTGCCAGGGCAACTGTGGGAGACAGAGGCTCAGTGGACTCAGGGTCAGAAAGCTGCCTAGATGTTTCCCTAATCACCTGGCCCTTGGATTTTCTGTCTTTCCTCCCGCTCTTCCCCCGACCCCACCCTGCCTTTACGTACGAGCTTTTCTTCTCTTGTTCAGGGCACAGAGAAGAACAAGCCATTTTCCTGTTTGCCCTGGAAGTCCTGACAGGTGGGGAGCCAGAAGCTATTCAGGTGCCCAGTCTGTGATAACCTCAAGCCTAAACTAACTTCCTTCCCCAGAGCGGAAGAAGAGCTACAAAGAAACCCCACCAAGCCCTGCAGAGGGGCCCACAGCTCTGTCTGACCGGGGTCCAGCCCTCAGTCTCCTGGACTCGGCACTAACAGGTGTGAACACTCAGCCTTTTCTGGGGGATCTTGAAATGGACTGGGGGTGCCAGGGAATCCTGGGGAGCTGGAGGCCAGAGCTGAACTGGCCCTTAGCCCCCTAACAAACAGTGGTTTGTCCAGGCATCCCTACCCCGGCAGCAATCACTCCCTAAGAGAGGTGGTAGTGAGATAGTAATGATGATGCCGCCTGCACAGGGTCCTTTGCATGCACTGCCTTCAATCCTAAAAGCCCTGAGCACAGGTTATCAGCATTTGCATTTTCCACATGAAGAAACCAAAGCCTCAACTGCCTGAGTGACTTGCTCTGGGAGTCAGAGCTGGTGAGCGCCAAGGGCCGAGATGAAATCCCAAGTTCACGGCCTATTAATGACCATCCTGTAGTCTCCATTCTACTCACATTTCTGCCTCCCAGTCACTCCCATGATCGTCTGAGAAAAGTCAGGCCACTGTCACTTTTTTTTTCCTCTTCAGGAGGCTCTGAACTCGACCCCATTCAGATGTTAGAATGGTGCCTCTATGAGTGACCCTTAGAAGTCTGTTGGAGGCGTGTGGGGGTGGTGGGGTGCCTCTCTGCCTATTCCCTTTATGGGGTATCCTGGCTATGCCTGGAGTCCCATGTACCCCAAGATGTTCTAGGACAGAAGGGGGCTCTTGTCCCAACTTGCATCAGGCTGGAACTTAGGAAGAACAAGCAAAGGGCCCTCCTTCATGGGGCAGTGGGGCAATTCTGAATTCTTGTCACCCCGTTCAGCCCAGCCCACCCCACCCCCATCAAGTCCTTTCCATGCCTAAGGCTCGTTTTTGTGGCGGAGGATTGCGGTACAGACTGTCCTGCTGGGAAGACGCAGAGATGAAGCGCATCGCTCGGTCCCACGGTCCTCGCTGGAAAAGAGTCTGGAGCAGACCTTGCAGTAGGAGCCAAGCCAGTTCTGACTTGGCTCCTCTGCCAACCTGCTGTGTGACTCTGGACAAGCCAGTTACCTCTCTGAGCTTCAGTCTGCTCATCAGTCGCAGCGGGTAAAAGAGAGCAGGAGAGAATTGGGCCTGATACGCCTTGAGGACTTTCCGAGCTCTTAGGTCTTTGACGCTATGGAGAACCAGGTCCCAGCACGAAAGTGTGTAGGAAACTGGAGCAGGACCTCTTTTCCCCTATCCGAGTCCCTCCTGGGGACGACCTGCCTCTGTGAGGAGGAAGGGGAAGGGGAACGCCTCTGTCCTGACACCCAGGAACCTTCAGGATCAGCTCCAGGCACATGGGAAGGCTCCCGCCTAGGTGAAATTGGGTGAAGCGCGGCAACAGCTTTTCTCTCTTTGCGAATGCCTGAGGTGGCTTGTGTGCTGTCATTCACTCTCAGGCCTTCGCTTCAAGTCCCCTCTCCCAGGAGCTATCAGAAACAGCCCCGTCTGGTGCCGAGAGCAAATGTCCAAGTGGGCTTGTCACAGTGTCAGCCATCCGGATGGAAACTGGAACAGACAGCTGGGCTGCAGGCTGCAGGGGCTGCAGGAACGACAGGTGCTTGGGGACCCAGTGACAAGGGGGTAGAATTGTTCCTACGGGAGCCCAAACCCTTGGGCAGCAGGAACCATCTCCACGACTGCAACTCAAATGAGACCTGTGCCCACGGATCTCTGAGATGGTCAGACCTGACCCTGGCTAAACTCGGAACATCCTGGGAGGCAGGCAGGGCAGGGAGGGACGCTGAGGCACAGAGGAAAAATCTCTGTCCCCTTATCATATGGAGGGTCCTTGGCAGAGGCACCATCTAGGGAGGAGTCCAAGTTCCCAGGCACGTGAGCCTGTCTGCCTTGAACCCCAATACCACCTTCTCCTGAATTGTGATTCCCCTGAAACTCACAACGTGGTACAAATCACTCTCAAAGCATCCTCTCACTAATCCCTCCTACCCACCATGCAGACTTAGCCACGTCTCAATTTCACAACCCCAGGCAAAGAGCTTGCAAAGAATACAAGGGACAAGGAACATGCCTCTTCCCTTTGACCGCTCTGTTCAAAATTTCAAGCCTTTTCTCTTTCTTTCTCTTCCTTCCTTCAAAGGCTGCACCTGTGGCATAGGTTAGGGGTCAAATCAGAGCCATCGCCACTGGCCTATGCCACAGCCACAGCCACGCCAGATCCCAGCCATGTCAGCGACCTACACCACAGCTCAGGGCAACACCAGATCCTTAACCCACTGAGCGAGGCCAGGGATCCTCATGCACACAATGTCGGGTTCTTAACCCACTAAGCCACAATAGGAACTCCCTTTCACCCAGACCAGTTTTCCCAGTCCCCCACTACTGGCTCCATAGCATTTATCACCAGCTAACCTCCTACAGGACTTATTGAGCAGACTGCTCTTCTTGGCTGCTTCCTCTTGCTGAAACTGCAAGCTCCGAAAGCTGAGATATTTATGTTTCTTCACTGTTGAAACCCCAGTGCCTCGGCTGGTGATTGACACACAGTAGGTGCTTAGTGAATATCTGTTGCGTGAATGAATGAATTGGGCTTGGGTGATTCCTTATACAGTAAAAGGGCCCTCGTTACTTCGCTGCCGGATTAGGCTGGAGAGCCAAGCAGAGCTGCCGCTGCCTGGCCCCACTTTCCTCGGTAATGCCCACCACAGGCCTGGGAGAGACCTGTGTCCTGGTTCACAGTTGAGACTAGAGTGCCACTAGCTCATGCAGGGCACGTAAGCTATGACATCCCCAGGTAACTGGGAGCTGACCCACTTCAACATACAGCGCAGGAGAGATGGCTTTGGCCCAGACGCAATGGCAAGTCTATCTCCAAAGCAGGAATTCGTGTTTAAGGCCTCTGGCTCCTAGGCAGGGGGGAGCTGCTGCGTGGGATGCAGGGATGCTGAAAGTCACTGAGAAAGCCGCCACGTGCTCTGGGGCCTCTCAAAGAAGAGACTGGCCTTGTGGGAGGAACAGCTGCTTCTCCTACCCCCCATAGGGGGTCGCTCCAGGGCACCTGAGGACGGCCCAGGCTCTGCCGCATCATCTCATCTGTCTGCCTCGCTGACATTTCCTCTCACTTCCCTCCCATCAGTTTGGCAGGTTTTTATCACACTGGTTTCAGTGCGTATAAACCTTCCCTTGGGAGAACTGCAGTTGTAGTAAATACACACCACATACACACACGCAGATGCGAACCAAGCAAGGAACGGATGGAGACACAGACAGAGACAGACACAGGGGAAGGCATGTGAGAGTGTATGTGCGTGCTAACACGCACGCATGCATGTGTGTACACACACACACACACACTCCCTAGGGGAGATGTCCAGAGCCATGCAGAGGAAAGGAAAAGACAGAAACATAATCCGGCGCTGCAAGACACAGGCAGACCCTGATGAAATGACACTGATACCTAGCAGGGCGCCCTCAGCCACTCTGCGAAAAAGTGTACATGGGAAGCAAGCCTGCTGGATGAGAAACAGAGAGGAACTCACACAGCCACACCAACAGAAACAATATCCCACCTAGAGCATTACTCAGCTGGCCAATAATTGTACCATAGCTCCCATGGCTCTTATGACTCAGGACCTTCCTAGGATTGTGGTCGTTCTGTGCCAGAACCGAGGACGAAGGCCAAACATTTATTCTTATTATAAATCACAATATCACACCTAGGGCTATGACACATGACCAGCACATCATGTGTATGGTAGTATGAATAAGAGAGGCAAAGTGGGCTCTTTAAGGGTAACCAGCGAGTTTACATATATGAAAACACAAAGCAAAAAACAGTTCAGGACAGGGCGAATGTCACGGCGGTGCCGAACAGATGCCTGACGTTGGGGGAACACTTTCTTTTTGTAATCTTTTAATTATGTGAGTTCGGACTTGGGAAATTAAGAGAAGCAATACATCGTGTGTATCAGCCTTTCCGATTCCAATTCTGGTTCCGTGAAGACACGGGGGATGCATTCATTCACGCATCAAATGATGACCAAGGGCTTTAAGGTGAGGTTGAGGCGGGCAAAGAAGACACAGGGCTGATGACAGTCTAACTGGAGGACAAGACAAGAAAGTCATCACAACTTGGACTGAGAAGAGCCACCACAGAGGTGGAAGGAAGAGCTCCCTTTAAGGGAGAAGAAAACATTAGCCAGCTGAGAAGGTGCAGCGCCTTTCAGGCAGAGCCAACATCATTGCTGAGCGTGGACCCTCGGCCTGAAGTCTCCGCCTGCAAAGTGTTCGGATCTGTCTTGGCTGGGACTGAGCCACCAGCAGACGGGAGGATGGCAGGGGCTGGTCCTGGGTCTGGTATCTCCACATATATTTACCAGCCAGCTCTTGCCCAGGCAGAATGGCAGGCTGTGGGGTTTTGATTAGCTCTCCACTGGGACCGGATCCCTAAGGAGCCTGCTTCAGCCTTGACCTGGACTCCTGAACGCCACCCAGATAGGTCACCCAGAATCTTGATGCCACCACCTGCCCCACTCCACACGCAGCCAGTTCCAGACACTCCTGTCGCAACGTCATAAGCCTAGGAGCCTCCATTTATCAAGCCCTTGGTCTGTGCCAGGCTTTGGTCATGCCAATTACAAGCATTAGGTCACTGGAGCCTCGGAACAACACTGCTGGATTTTATGATAAACTCCATGGGCCACTTGAGACCAAAGAATCTTAAACAGGTTAGGAGCGTCCCAAGATCTCACTTAGTAAGTGGTAGAACCGAGGTTCGTGCTCAGATACCCCGACACTGAGGCCTGTTCGCTTACCCAACATGCCATATCAACACTCCCCACAAATAACCGGCATCCCAGTGGATGCCCTTGCTCGCCCAGATGTCGGGGCCTGGCACTGTGACTTGGGGGGCCGGCCACCCCTCCTCTGTGAGGAGCAGCCCCACAGTGGGTGAAGGCCCTGACTCTATCCCCTCCTGCCTCCCTCTCGACCCCCATGGGCCTGCAATCCAGCGCTCCCAGCATGCCCACTGCCACACCGGAGCAGGTCCTGACCACTGATGCTCTCAGGGAGGTGGGACACTGAGGTCAAGGTGCTCAGAATCCCAGCTCAGCTGTTAGAGGGGGCTCCCCGGAGCTTTGATACTTTCCTCTTTGGAAAGTCCCAGCTTCAGAAATTCTGGCTTTCAGGTCTCTTAAGAAATCTTGAAACCTGCAATGCCTGTGGAGGGGTCTTCTCCAAAGGATGCGTTCCACTAAGGAAAGCTGCTTCCCCTCAGCCTCTAGGGCCTTGGAGGTGGGCGGAGGGAGCGGGGAGAGGGGGGCCCCCCTGCAAAGGAATAAGAAATGAAGGCACAGGAGCTGCTTCATTCCAGTCCTGACTCCCGGCATAAATGCCCCCCTCTCGGCCCCACAGCAGGCCGTTCCCAAGTATGGCAGCCTCGACGGGGGTACCACAATGAGTCCCAGTGTGGCCGAATGGGGGGTCCCACCCCACGAGAAGATGTCATCAAGCTCTGGGGAGGGTGGGGCTGCTGCAGGCTGCCAAGACATAATGCACAAGCCCTGTGGGTGGCATAATGTGGTATTTATCTCCCCCACTATGCAGAGAGGGGGACAGGCGGAACAATCCAGACTCTGTCAGCAAGGTCCTCTGGGGAGTTCAGGCCACGCTAATGAAGATGAATAAGACCAGGGAATCTGCCTTGGCTGCTCAGAGCGAACGTATACATATTCATGGGCTGGAGGGACAGCTTCCAGAATGACCCGTCCTTCACAGAGCTGACGGACAGGGGCAGAGGTATGGCAGTGCTAAGCCACGCCTGGGGTGGGGTGTGTCTTGCAGGCTGTGAATTAGGGCACCCCACAAAATACCCTTAAATATATGGAGAGAACGCTACCCAATATTCTGTGATCATCTATGTAGGACAAGAACCTGAGAAAAAGAATGTATATGTGTATGTGCGACTGGGTCACCCTGCTGTACAGTAGAAAATTGACAACACTGTAAACCAACTATCATGGACAAAATAAAAAACATTTTAAAAAAAGAATCTTAAGGAGAACGGACACATGTACATGTATGACCGAGTCACCCTGCGGTACAGTAGCAATGATCTCAACCTTGTAAATCTACGATACTTCAACAAAACTGAAAAAATTAGAGAGTTCCTGTTGTAGCTCAGAGGGTTTACGAACCCAACTAGCATCCATGAGGATGAAGGTTCGAACCGGGGCCTCAGTCAGGGGGTTAAGGATCTGGCGTTGCTGTGAGCTGTGGGGTAGGTTGAAGATGTGGCTTGGATCTGGCATTGCAGTGGCTGTGGCAAAGGCTGGCAGTTGCAGCTCTGATTCGACCCCTAGCCTGGAAACTTCCTTATGCTGCATGTGTGGCCCTAAAACTCTAAACAAAAACAAAAACATTTTAAATGTATGACATTTCCAAGGTGAAATGTTTTCCTTTGCCTGTTGCAAACACAAGTCCTGGTCTGAACTTAGGAGCCCCCGAAGAACTTAGTTCTCAGCCGAGTTCCAGAAGCAAACGCAACCTTGCTACCTCCTACTTCACATCGGCTCACAGCAATCCCCACAGCCACCGTCTGGGTTCTGGCTGCCGTCGCCTCGTGGGATTTGCTGGGGGTCCCATGTTAGAGCACACGTGAATTCTCAGGACACACGCTACAGCTTCTCACCTCACGCATGTGGACCCTGTTGTCTTATCTTTTTTTTTTTTTTTTTTTTTTTAGGCTGCACCCACGGCATATGGAGGGTCCCAGGCTAGGGGTCAAATCGGAGCTATAGCCATTGGCTATACCACAGCCACAGCAACATGGGATCCGAGCCATGTATGTGACCTACACCACAGTTCACGGCAACCCCAGATCCTTAACCCATTGAATGAGCCCAGGGATCACACCTGCGTCCTCATGGATACTAGTCGGGTTCATTACTGCCGAGCCACAGTGGGAACTCCGACCCTGTTTTCTGGATTTCCATCCATCTGACTCTTCCTTCAACTAAGTTTTTTAGGCAACAAATCCTTTCCCACCATAGACGTCCAGGGTCCGGGCAGGTGATCTTGGTAGATTACACGGGGCGTAAGGAAATCTGGGCCATGGGCATCTGTACCACGTTTCTTCAAAAGAGCAACTGCTGGCCCCACACTAGACACACTGTCATCTGAAGTTAGTGGATTTGTTCTCGGCTCACAGACCTTTTGCTCTTTGCAATGTTTCATTCCCCGTTTCAGCGGGCTCAGCCTCCGTTCCCAGGCAGCAAATTGGGAAGGATGCACACGGAGCCAAATAAATCACATGCCTTCTCTGCGGCCGGCCTCCCGTAGGTTTCCGGAGCCACCGGCCAGTCTTCGGCTGCAAGACGAAGGTGCAGCAGAACTTGGGGAGCCTTACCTGCCTTTCCGACATGATGTAGAGCTGCTCGTGGTCCTTGGAGAAGGCCATGTCCCGGAGGACTGGGCCGGGCTCCACCACCTGCACCGTCTCATACTGCAGGGCGTTGCCCCTGGGCCCGTCTACTCGGATCTGTAGAGAAGAGGAAGAAGAGAGCCAGGGTGAGTTCAGACGGTGCTCTGCCCGCAGTCCCGCTTCAGCCCAGAGCCCTCGCGGTGGGCAAGGGAGAGGCAGCAAGCTCTGCTGCCACGGAGCCCAGACGCCAGGCCCAAAGGAGCAGGGGTGGGACATGCCCACTGTGGGGATGGCAAAGGGGCACGGTGGGGAGACCAAAGCTGGCTGCGCTGAGAATGTGGTGTTCTTCTCCTGACCCACGGTGTCTCAGGCTGGCGGCTTTGAGGCCTTGCTTGTACACCTTAGGAGAGGAGGACGGGGCTGATGTCGTGGAGAGGCATCGGGATCAGGAGCAGGGGGTAAGTGGATAAGCCTCAGGTCAGAGCATCGTCTTGTAAGAGCAAGGCCATGTGATCTTACATGTTTGTCAGCAGAAACGCATCTGGATGTGAGGATGCGGGCTGATTCTCTGAAACCGCAGCCCAGTAAGGCTGCTGCACCTTGGGGGGACTTGTCCAGGATCCAACCCCAGAAATTTCACACCAAGTGGGCTTGTTCTGACCATTAACCCAACCCACGGGCTTATGTCTCCGATTTTGGCATGGTCGTAGGGTCCTCAAACCTCCTAGAATTTCGATTCACGTCCCCAGGGGAAGGGGAGGTGGGTATTTCAGGAAAAGGTGTCTGGGGCATGAGTTATTCTCAGTCTTCCAAGGACACTTAGCAGCCTAGGTCGTCCCTGGGCCATTTATCAGTCCTTCCTTCATAGAACTGCCCGGACAATGTGGAGACAATCGGCAAAGACTTTAGTCCACACGCCCCAAGACTGAGGACGTATCTAGAAGAGACGGCGCCTTCCCAGGCCCACGTGATGCTTGTCTGGCCCTGGGGGTTGGCTCATCACGAGTCTGAGCTAGATTTGCCACGAGCACGGCGCAATGCTAATAACACCGTCCATCCAAGTCAGGCGCAAACATTACCAAGGGTGGAGAGTGAGGACAACGCCAGAGGGAGACGGGAGGAGGCACAGCCAGGGGATCGCCAGCCCTGATTGGATGTCAGTGGTATGAATGTCTGTAAGATACTGCAGTGTCATTTTAGCGATTTTAATATCAAAACTAAGGGGAAAAAAGACATATACCAAATATTCCTATTATATACTCATTTTTAATTTTCATATTTATGAGATCAGGGAGAATAGCAGAGTGATTCAGAGGAACTCAGTTATAGAAGGGAAACTGTTTTTTTTTTTTTTTTTTTTTTCTTTTTTTAGGCTGTACCTGTGGCATATGGAGGTTCCCAGGCTAGGGGTCGAATTGGAGCTTTAGCTGTCGGCCTCCACCACAGCCACAGCAACGCCGGATCTGAGCCGTGTCTGCGACCCACACCACAGCTCAGGGCAATGCCAGACCCTTAACCCACTGAGTGAGGCCAGGGATCAAACCCGAATCCTCATACACACTAGTGGGATTTGTTTCCCCCGCTCCACAGCGGGAACTCCCAGGGAGGCCACACTAATGACATGACTTTATCCGGGAAGTCTGCTGCCCCTTGTTTCTGTTGAACTCACCACACTCTGACACCAGGGGAGTTTGTGACTTCTATGTTTGATTTTAGGTTTGTGCCAGCCTGTTTGCTGGCCCTCCTCTTCAGCATGGTTTTGCAGCCCTTCCTAGATGTCAGATACTAGGAGATAATTTTGCACATAATTGCTTATTGCCATAGCCCTCTCAATCCTATGGGTTTCGAGTCATTTGTCCTGGCTGGCACAGCCCCTCCAGCACTCATTCCACCCTCTCTCACCTTTTGGGTGGGATTGGACCTACCCTCTGCTTCCTGGGGTGGTCTTCCACAGGCAGAAAGCCAATCAGTTTAATCTCACTTTCTTGAGATGGAGAGCGATGGAGAGAAAGCAGACCCAGAGAAACAGGTAGCTCTAAGAACTGTAGGCAGCCTTCATGTCATAGGGGGTGAGGTGGGGGAGGGGAGCTGGAGCCACAGAGATGGAAAAACGTTGGTCACTGGTGATGTCCCTGAGCCAAGGAATCAAAATAACCCCGAAATCTGCTACGTGTCGGGAGTTTCTAGGTATTCAGGATATTTCCTTGTTGTTAAAGCAATAAAAGGGATTTCTGCAACATCAAAAGCCCTAACTGATAGACTGAGAGACAGATGAGGAAAATGGGATGCAGTACATTAAACAAGAGGCCTGCGCTATAAAATCTGTAGACAGAATGAGAATCCAGCTGACTCTGAAATCCATGTCTTTCCAACCACTCGTTGCACGAGGGGACCGTGTTCCTTGATGGGTTTCATGGCTACCCCTTGGGGGTGCCACCGAAAGGTGGGGGGTGGGGTGGGGGGCTGAGTCGGTGTGTGCAAGCAGCCATTCCTGATTCTGAAGCTGAAACCCTTGAGCTTGACAAACGGTTATTTTAAAAATGAAGAAATAAATCAATGAAGTTCAAACTCTTCTTTGTGGATTTTCCATTAAGCTCCGGAAAACAACAACAGCAACAAAAGGAATTAAAAGGAGATATGTTTAGCCTTGAAAATCAAAATGCCTTGGATTCCAATAGCCCTCCTCCTTCTGTCCCCACCCCCAAGCCACCAGATGTCCACCCTGGCCAGGGCCCTCCTTAATCAGAATGAAACGGCAGCTCATGCAAAAACCAATTGGGATTACCACCCAAGTCTGACCGCGCGGTGATGGCCTTGGCCCCCAGCCCAGCTGGGCTTCATCCCCAGCTGTGAATCACCCCTGGAGCAGCAGCATGAGAGTGACACCATGCAGCCTGGCTGGTTTCCAGTCCCTTAAGGCCGCTGGCTGGAGCAGGCACCCCTGGGGAATCCTAGAAGACAGACCCCAATCAGTGCCCTATGGTCTGGTCCCCAGGGGAAACTGCATTCACTGCCTGGATATTCACCTTGATCATTTGGCTCCAATGTCCCTGCTCTTTAGGATGAAGTGATGTGCTGGATGCAGGTGGACCTCAAAGGAAACTTGGCAAAGTGGGCAGGGACAGAGGAGTGGACCAGGGAGCACCGACAGGGTATGTTTACCCCGGCCGGGGAGGCAGGATGGGGTGAAGGCCCCTATCCTGCCCACTCCACCAGGGCGGGAAATCAGTAACTGAATCAGTAAATGATCACCCCATCCCACCCCAATCCACCACTTGTTCCAGAAAACAGAAAGGAAAGCATCCATTCATCCACCTGCTGAAAGAATCTCACACAAGACAGAAGGAGCTCGTGGTGGGATGTGCTGTATGATGGACAGTCATAATGTTGAGGTAGGCTGGACCAGCCTCTGGCTCTCAGACCATCACACAAACAACAGCCACAAGAACTATTAGTGATTGAGTGGCTGCTGTGTGACACTGAGCAGCTGCTATGTGACAGGTGTGATGCTAGACATTCTACATGTATTTGCCTTCTAATTTAAATCCGATAACTCCTTAATATTATCCCATTTACAGGCGAGGCACAGAGAGGTGTAATACCTTGTTCATGGTCACACATCTAGCGATCGGCATGGTCTTGACCCTTACCGGGGTCTGACCACTTCCAGCGTCCGCTCTTCAGTGTACTTACTACATCGGTGCCTGCTGAGCCAGGTCCTACTGGTTATAGAAACCTGCATCTCTTCAAGGAGTGAAAGTAGTTAATGTTAAACAAGCACCACCCCGGGAGCCTGGAGGAACCATGTCTCTATCTACCGAGTCCTTCTGGGAAAGAATCATGCATATGAATGAAAAAGATGCTGTTGTAAATTTTCAAAATAACGATCCCTTATATTTTTGTTTTATACCTTGCTGAGAATGTTATTGTTAAATAACATTGTCTCATCTGATGGCTGTAAAATTTTTACGATGTTGACTGCCAGCGTGATGATTCTCACTTTACCAATGAAAAAGCTGAGATAGGAGCTGTTCAGTGCCTCGTCGAAAGTTGCGTGATAAACCAATGACAGGACTAGAACCCAGGTCTGATCCCGAGCTCAGAGCTTGCCGCTATTTAAATTTGCCAAGAAGCTTTTTGACAAGGCTCTACATGAAAAGGTATTAAAAATAATGAGTCTCCATGGGACTTTGGGCAGTTTGGCCATGGACAGAGAGCCAGCTTGGAGACAGAAAAAGACACACTTCTGCATGAAGTGGGAACAGGAGGACTCCCCAGGCACTAGTGTTAGGACTAGTCTTATTTAACATTTTTTATAAATGGTCTGGAGGTAGGAGCAGGAACATCTGCAGCTGATTCTAAGCTCTTCAGAACAGCAAGAAGACCAATGACGACAAGGAACTACAGAAAGACAGCACACCCTGTGTGGGGCAGAGAGTGGGAGAGGGGCTATAGGTGGGCAAATAGACCCCCAACTTCAAGTCTACTGGTGGCAGAGTCCATGCCTCTTGCATCCAGTGCTGTAGCCCCAAGGCCTGGCACAGTACCCAAAACATGGTTTGTGCTCCGTAGGTAGTTACCGACAAATGTTGGTGAGCGTATGGAGAAAAGGGACCCCTTGTATGGTACTGGTGGGATGTAAATTGGTACTGCCACGAAGGAAAACAGTAGGGTGGTTTTCCAAACAATTAAAAGTAGAACTGCCGTATGATCTAGCAATTCCACGCCTGGGTGTGGAACCCAAGGAAATAAAATCAGCAGCTCAAAAAGATTTCTGCATTCCCATCTCCATTGCAGCACTATTCGCAATAGCCAAGATATGGAAACAACCTAAATATCGATGGATGAATGGATAAAAAAAAAAGTGAGATATATATATAATTCAGCCTTAAAAAAGAAAGAAATCCTGCCATTTTCAACAACATGAATGAATCTGAGAACATTATGCTAATGAAATAAGACAAACACAGAAAGATAAGTACTGCATGATCTCGCTTACATGTGGAATCCAAAATAGTCAAACTCCTAGAAGCAGAGAGTAGAATGGTGGTTTCCAGGGGCCAGCGGGAGGGGAAAAGGGGGGAGATTTTGGTCAAGGGATATAAGGTTATTAGATGAATAAGTCCTAAAGACCTCATGTACCACAATGTGACTATAAAAATAACAACGATACAATACTGTATACTTGAAATTTGCTAAGAGGGCAGATTTCAAGTGTTCTGACCACATATACATGCAAAAAATGAAAATAGTAACTATGTGAGGTGATGGGTATGTGAATTATCTGATTGTAGTGATTATTTCACCACATGCATAAATCAAAATATCAAGCTGTATACCTTAAATATAGATACTTTTTGTCAGTTACACCTCACTCAAGATGGGAAAAGTAAGCACTTCCTAAATATATGATCAACTCTCTCTAAAGAAAACAACCCGTCTTCTACCGATCAGATAGCAGACTCAAGGTAAGATCAAGGTAAGAGGCAGGATCAAAAAAAGAGCTTGGTGTCACCATTTACTGCCCCCAATATTCTGCGGCAGCCGGAAAGGCCAACAAAATACCAGGCAGCATTCAAATGAAATTCCAGGGAAAAACAGGCAAACAGAAGCCACTCTCCCAGCCAAATTCACCTGGACACAGAAAATCACATTCAGTCCACCCCTGATAGAACAACCAGACGCCTGCCACTCGAGGACAGCCAAGAAAGTGTGCCCCAGGCCACAAGGACACAGGTGAGATGAAAGGAGACACGTCGGCCAGTGGCTGTGGTTCAGTCACCATCACAGGGGCCACCCTGAAGCTGGGGAGGTGACAGAACAAACAAGATTGATGATTTTATACAGCATAGATGATACTTGTGGATCACTGAAGCAGCGAGAAAGAATGAAAGTAGACACCGATTTTTTTTTTTTTTTTAAGGTAGAAAATACAAAGAAGCCCCTAGGTAAATTTGGGTGTTCAGAAGACGTTCCTCCCTGAGGCTGACACTGAGGAGGAAACCCCATTCTAACCCCTTGACACTTCTCACCCCCCCTGCTTTCCTGGGATGCACACGGACTGCTAGGCTCAGAGGTGGCTTCTAGAGAAGAATGGTGAGCCCCAGCCCTGCCCTCCAGGACGCCAGTCTGATAACGGGCTCAGAATTCACATAAATAAGGCCAAGTGACAAGTGCCACAGCAGAGGCATGTACAAAGCCCTCTTTTCCTTCTTCCCATTGTAGCACAGCAGAAACGAAACCGACCAGTACCCATGAGGATGCAGGTATGAGCCCTGGCCTTGCTCAATGGGTCGGGGATCCAGTGTTGCCATGAGCGGTGGAGTACGATGCAGACTTGGCTTGGATCCCACGTTGCTGTGGCTGTGGCTGTGGCAACAATGGTGTAGGCTGGCAGCTGTAGCTCCAATTCGACCCCTAGCTGGAACTTCCATATGCCACGGGTACAGTCCCCTCACTCCCAGAAAAGGCTAATGCAGGGCATCACCAGTCATGAGAATTTGATTAACAAAACACATAGTAGATAATATCAGATGTATTCAAACACCTCCTTCAGAGGCAAAATATCAAGTCAGTAGGAAGACTGATCTGAAGTAGCAAAATTAGTGGCCCCAAGAGATTTTATAAAGCTATGCTGGCAGAAGAGGGTAAGAGCTAAAATATGAATAAGGGGGTCAGAAGGGGGAAAAAGTGCTCGTTTTCCTGCAGCACCACGCCAAGGAGGGAGGCCCACTATGTTCTCTGAGACCCGAAGCCTTGCCCTAGGCCCCATGGAATGTTCTTCTGGACAGCACCAAATTCATTCATTCATTCATTCAATGAAAATAGAATGCTGGCCACAAATGTGGGCCACGAGGGCCATTTAAAATTTGGGGGTAGTGATTATATTAAAGAAGAAACAGCTAAAGTTAACTTCAATCATCTATTTTTACTAAGTCCATGTCCCCCAAATATTAGCATGTTAGTGTGTATATAGTGTGAAAATTTTTCATGAGATAGTGTCTATTTCTTTTGGCACACTGTGTCTTTAAAACCTAATGTGTATTCTACACTTACAGCAGAACTCAGCTTGGAGCAGCCACACTGCAGGTGCCTAACAGCCCTGTGTGGCCAGCGGCTACCACACCTGGCAGTTCATCTCTAACGTCCAGATTATTGTCATCCTTGCGTTCTGACCCTGCCCTCACCAAGTGACGCTGCTAATAACAATAAGTCGGCTTGGTGACCGTCCTCCTAGGGGAACGGGGGCTCAGTAAATGTTCTGGACTTAATGAAATGTACATGGACAATTTCTGATGTTCTTTCCTCCAATTTTCACCTGTTGAAGAGAGAAGGGGATGGCTTCGTTATGCACCCACTGGGCCCCTCAGTTCTATTCGGTCTCAGCTGAGATCCTGCCCACTGCCTCCCCTGCACAGCACCCTGTGTTGACCAGAACCTTAGATTTATAGCAAAACGAGTGTGCCGTGTCCTCTTCACTTTTTTGGAGCTCACAGGCTGGAAGCTCCAACCAGTTGTGTGGTCCCCGTGGGCCCAAGCAAGTCAAACGTGCAGCTGTGGGAGCCCAAGCTGAGCTGGGCCAGCTCTCAGCAGGCGCCTTGGACATACTCATGCTGACTCTTAGCACACCCAGGCCTCAGGCACTCTGGGTGCCTCTCTTGGGTGGCAGGGACCGCCTGCATCCTGGGTGACCGTCAAAACAACTGCTAGATGGGGAGGACCAACCAACCAGAAGAGCCACTGTGGGGGTCAGGTGGTCTTAGAGGTTCCCACCTACACCAGGTAAGCCCACTGGGGGCGAAGGGGGACCTGATGGTGTGGGGGCTCAGGGGCCTGGGGCACAGCTAACTGCAAATCACAGAGAAGTATTTCAATATTCAAATTTCAATATTGAACAACTGCTGAGTTATTTGCAAGAGCCAAGGCTTGGAAGCACCCTGAATGTCTGTTGACGGCAGCATGGATAAAGAAAATGAGACGTATATCTGACATAGTATTATACACACACACACACACACACACACACACACACACACACACAGACTGCATTTACAGATAGATATATACATACAACACACAATATGGATGAAGCCGGAGGACATCATGCTAAGTGAAAGAAGGTGGAAACAGACAGACAAATACTATGTGATCTCATTTATGTGTGGAATCTAAAATCGTCAAACTTACAGAAACAGAGCTTAGAATGGTGGTTTCAGGAACGGGGGAGGGTGAGGAGCTCGATGGGCACAAAGTTTCAGATGTGCAGGATGAGTGTGTCCTGGAGACCTAATGCACAGCAATGTGAGCAGTAATGTACACTTGAACTTTGTGAAGAGGGTGGTGTTATCACACACACACAGGAGAGAGAAAGAACACGGTAACGACGTGAAGCCATGGACACATTAATTAGCTTGACCACAGTGGCTATTTCACAATGTAGCTGTGTATCCCAACAAGTCATCCATCTCCAATACATACAGTTTTTATTGGTAGTGACATCTCAACAGGATGAGAAAAGCAACAACTGGCGAGGTCATGTCAGGACATAACAGTCTAGCAGCAGTCCTGCCTGGACCCCGCGGGACCCTCCGTCACAGTGCCCGGCCTGCAGGGCGCCATCCCCTTCACGGCTTAGCTGGCACAGGTACGCAGGTCTCCCCAGACACTAGTCTCCAGCCCGGGGTCATCCTAGGTAGCATGGGCCCCCCTCCTCTCCAGCCCATCCACCAGGCACCACTGCCACCTCTTCCATCCTTGGCACCGTGAGTGCTGGCGCTGCCAGGCAGACTGCTATTAAAACATCAGCAGGGTGGCCTCCACAAAGGTCAGCCATCCAGGGAGCTCCTGGCAGCTGCTTGTTTGTTTATTGGAACATTATCTGGGCCGGGCTGTTTATTTACATCCATTGAAGGATTGAACAATAAATATCGTCTCCCAGTAGCAGGCAGATGCTTGCACTAGAGCGTTCTGGCTGCCGTCTTGCTTGAAATAATCTCCCTAATGAGCAAACAGTGCTATTCATCCTTAAAGATGCAGGCTCCCCACCCCCCCGATTCCCCTTCTCTCCTTTCACATCCTCCCCAACCTTCCTGGTCAAGGTCTACACCGGCCAGACCTCCGGGTCAGTATGAGAAGATGAGAGTGGGTCTCACCGGGCAGGCGGGGACACGCAGCTGGCCCTGGAGAGGCGAGGGGAGCTGACGAAACCTGGAGACCAGTGTCCCAGGACACCCTCAATTCTCTACCTGGACGCTCGCACCTCCAACCCAGAGGCGAGGGGACCCAGGCTCTGCTTCTCCCCTCAGGAGCCTAGAGCTCACGTCATTGGTGCTTGTAGGTGTCCTGGCCTTGACCTGACTCCCTCAGAGGCAGAAACAGAATAGCACTGAGGATGCCCGGTGGGGAATGAGGACCTAGTCACAGAGGCTCTCAGGAGGGAAAAATAATGAACTTTTCGGATCTTAATTATGCGGTTTATTCAGCTGGTTCCCAAAGGCTCGAAATAGTGCAACCCTGGTCACTGTCACTCAGCATCTTGCCACTCAGGTGGGAAGGGGGGAATGAGCACACAGCAGCATGTCTGTCTGCATCAGGTGCATAGTCGGTCTAGCGCCTCAGTTGAATGAATGAATGAATGACTTAAGAAAGTAACTCTGGGAGTTCCCATTTCAACACAGCGGAAATGAATCTGACCAGTATCTGTGGGTTTGATCCCTGGCCTCACTCAGCGGGATGGGGATCCAGTGCTGCCAGTGGTGTTGGTCGCAGATGTGGCTTGGATCCCACATTGCTGTGGCTGTGGTGTAGGCCTCAGCAGTAGCTCTTCTTAGACCCATGGCCTGGGAACTTCCATATGTCCCATAGCCTGGGAACTTCCATATGCCTCGGCCCTAAAGAGTAAAACAAACAAACAAAAAAACCGAAAAAGAAACAAAAAGAAAAAAGGAAAAAACCCTAACTCTGGACCTAAGCTGCAGTAGTTGAGCCCTTTCGACCTGCAGACACACTCACAAACACGAACACACACGCTCTCCCTCTCTGAAGATGAGGCCACATCTCCACTCAAACACAACCTCGAGAACCTTCCATTTCAAATTCTACCGCCGAGTGATGGAGGAGGGGGAACTGGAAAGGTATGGTGGCAGCAGGAAAACAGACACAGGTGTGAGGCCTGGGTATCTTGGCCATTTGCTGGTGGGGGGCCAGCTCTCCTTAGGACGCGGGGACCCTTACGGCCTCTGCGTCCCCGAGGAAGAGCAACCCAGGTCTCAGGGTGGTAGACGGGAGGACCGCTGGGTTTCTGCCAGACTCCCAGGGACCGCAGGTCTCTCCCCTGCCAAGGGCCGCTCCCTCGGCCCCAGGCGCTCACTTATTTGTCAATATTCCTATAATACCAAACCAAGGACATCTGAAGCACAACTTACTCACAATGTCACATGAATGGTCCCCAGTGCTTTCATTCTTAAAATCATGCCCCACCCGCTCTTCTCATGCTTTCCCCACGTCTTCTCCTTGTCACCTTCTCACAAACCATACAGCTTATTCCTTTCTGATGCTTATCATTGACCTCCAGGGCTGGAAGGTAAGCTCCGCAGAGCAGAAGGCCTTATCTCTTGTGCTCACCTACATCTCCCAACCCTGGGAAACACGCCCCCTAGCAGGTGCTCAATAAATACCTGTTGGCTAAATGAATGAATGGAAACACTCCACTACTCTCCAACATCTTCATTCATCCTCATGGCGCACATTTCTCCCTGATTTTGTGTCAAGGGGACCAAACGGTTGGGGATGTCCTCCCTGGGAAGTTTGGCAGCAGGCGAGGAGCTGGAACCCAGACCCAAGGAGCCTGCGGTGCCCGTTCCGCCAGCAGAGTGGAGTCGGCCACGCACTGCACCCGCCTCCGTGCCTTGAATCCCACGCCTTGGAAAACGCCAGCAGAGCCTCAGCTTCTGCCTTCGCCCTGTCTAAGCCTTCCCCAGAAGAGCACAGTGAGGGCGTTTTGTTTTATTTTCCTGATTCCAGCCTGGACAAAGAGCATGCCGAGGGACCTGAGAGGGTGTAAACGGCAATTAATTAGACAGGCCCTGTGTGCGCACGCACCCTCCCCGGGGTGTGGAACTCTAGCCCCTTGGGTCTCTCTTCACACACACAGCACGGAATGATGAGGTCAGGTTGCCACGAAGCCTTCTTGCCCTGCATGGTCCAAATCAGAGAAGGTGGGGACCTGCCTGGGTGGTGACTCAGAGAACAGGATACAACTCCAGGAGGAAAAAAAATGCTGAATCAAAAGGAAAGACACTATGGTTGATATGGAGGAAATACCAGAAAAAGGTTCAATCCAGCATATTTCAAATGCAAAATATTTAAAATCGGCCTATCTTGCTGCATCTTTCCCAAGAGTCTCATTGGCGGGAAGGGCCTGAAAGAGTTAGTGGTTCGGAACCTTGGAGGCTCAGCTGGACTGTGACCCTAGAGTAGCCTACACCCCCACATCTTGGACGGCTTTTACCCATGTGCCTCTGGCCACTAAGGAGCCTGGGCAGACGGCTGCTGCTCCTGGAAAAAGAGAAGAGACTGTTGATCTTCGTCTGCCACTTCCTGCCGATACACCTGCTCGTTCCCTGTCTCAGACCAGAGCGCACTGGCTCCTGGGAGGCGGTGTGCAGGCAGGGGGCCAGGGGCGAGCCGACGGGCAGACAGCATGAATCCTAGCTCTGCCCTTAGGAACTGGGTGGCCTTGGACAACCTACCAAAATGTTGCACTTTGCTTTCCCCAGAAGAAAAACATTAACGCTAATGACAATACTTGTTTGTTATTCCCTTTTTTTTTTTTTTTTTTTGGCCGCACCCTCAGCCTATGGAGGTTCCCAAGCTAGGGGTTGAATTGGAGCTGCAGCTGCCGGCCTACACTACAGCCACAGCAACACGGGATCCGAGCTGCATCTGTGACCTACACCACAGCTCATGGCAACGCCAGATGCTTAACCCACTGACTGAGGCCAGGGATCGAACCTGCATCCCCATGGATACTAGTAGGGTTCATCAACCACTCAGCCACAGTGATTATTCTTGGTTGGTATTCTTATTGTGGGAGTCTGATCATGTCCCAAGCCTGAAGAATACTTAGCAGAGTGAGGGGTCATAGTTAAGTTTCAATACCTGTTCAGTAAGTTTCAGTAATCACATTGATTGCCATGAAGCAGTGAATCGATCCCTGTGATCTCCCCTCATCCCCAAGGGGAGCATCGACCTTATGCGCCACAGAAGGAGAGGTTCGAGGATACGACCCAGAGATTGGTCTCCCAGATCCTGACAAGGTCACCCAAGGGCTGGAAAGAGAGGGCTTAGCCCTGGACCAACTGAGAAGTCTAGAAAATGTGCATCGCTGGACAGAGGGCAGGGAACCAGGCCTAGGGGAGTCTGTGCCCAGGATGCCAGCTAGGATGGGCATCCCGCCATTGTGGTCCAGAGACTGTCACACAGATGCCTGAAGCTGGAGGAACTGTCCAGGAAACCCCAAGCCCGGTTCAACTCAGGCATGATCCACAAAGCCAGCAACTTTATGGAGGAAGATAAAAGCAGCTTCTTGTATATGGTTTGGGCAAGCCACAGGAGGGGAAGTGGGGTACCACAGCCTGGCTCACAGAGAGAAGAGCATCTCTGAGGACCCATCAAGGGCAGGAAGCGGAGGCAGGGCCGGCAGGATGCTGAAGAGAGGCAGGGCCCGTTTCCTAAAGATGAAGCAGTGGCCCTACGTGGTATGGGGACAGAGTCACGGACCCAGAATCAGGACCCCGGTTCCTCGTCTACACTCCCCTCCTGCCTCTTCCACGACTTCGACAAGTCACTCTTTGCCCTGCTTCCCACTGTATTCCCTGGGGGCAGTGTGCCCTCCTTCCAAATGCGGGGGAGGCTATGCCCTCTCTTCCGTGCCCCCCAAAACTATTGCCATCACCAACAGGTTAATGGATGGAGGCGTATTGTGATGGCCAGGGGCTGATGCTGTCAGCATTTCTCTCCTGCTGGAAGTCAAGCCTCCTCTGGAGTGGGATCCAGCAGCTGCTTGATGCAGCTGGATCCGAACCAGGAGAAAACCCCTATCCAGCTGGAGCGCCCAAAGAAACCAAAGGGGAGCGAAGGCTGGATGGATGGCCTCTCATGAGCTGTTAGAGGAGTTCCAGGAGTTTCAGGAGGCCTGACTGGTCAGGTCCTAACTCAGAGGATGGGAATTTCTAGCACAGAGCATGGCCCAGGATAAAGACTCAGTAATTAAGTGTCGAAGAGTGAGGAAAGGGGGCTTTGTCTAGGTTTTCTCCCAGGCTCAGAAGTAGCTGCACCTCCCCCCACACCTTCATATATCGGATTTCACTGGGCCCTACACGCCTCACTCTTCCAGCTCTGGTCCCAGCCCTCCTCACATCTGGGGGTCAAGACCTGTGGTCCTCTAGCAACTTTCTCTCCTGATCCCAACTGTCTCCATCTTCAGACTGTCCTCTGCATACTGTCATACTGTCATTTTCGCCCTAGACCAGCGCCGAAGCCCCCACCCATCACCCTCCCCAACTTTAGGACCACCTCCCCATCTTCCTCCTCGTCACCTAGCAACCACCATCATTGACCGCCCATGGCACCTGTGGGTGCAGCTTTCCAGATCTGGTGCTTTCTTGTTCCCCTGAGGAATCGAGCCCATCCTCTCCCAGAGCCCTGTTCATAGCATTTCCCTCAGTTTCCTCTCTGCTTCCTTTCAACCAACCCGCACACATCGATCCCTCTGAATCTAGTCTAGGATGCTCCTCCAAAGGCTTCCTCCATAGTACCTGCCCCACTGCGATGGCCTCTTCTCACCACATCACCCTTGGCCACAGGTGCACAGCCTCCTAAGCCTGTCTCCTGCTTCAGCCCATGTGGAAGTCTATCCTTCCTTGCTCTCATGCTTTGAGTGTGTTCATTTCAGCCATGAGAGTGTCAGCACCTCGAGGGCAGGTCTGCAGCATCGGGCTTAAGCTCAGGGCTGTGTAGCCAGCTAAGCTGGCATCCTAATTCTGCCTGTTCTTAGCATTTGCAACTTCAGACAGAATTTTCAAGATCTGTTTTAACATCCTCAGCTGAATTATGGGGCTTCGAATTCTGAGCTCAAGGTTGCCAGGATTTCATCAGGTGGATTATGAGATGCTCTGACTAAGGTGCCTGGTGTGTTGGAAGTAAGGAAGGTGTGTGACTGCTAGCTGTGGGTAGTGAGTACTTACTTGGGCTCAGGGACTGAGTGTGAAGATGGAGATACGCTGGAGTTCCCATCGTGGCTCAGTGGTTAACGAACTTGACTAGCACCCATGAAGATGCAGGTTCGATCCCTGGCCTCGATCAGTGGGCTAAGGATCTGGTGCTGCAGTGGCTGTGGCTGTGGCCGGCAGCAACAGCTCCAATTTGACCCCTAGCCTGGGCACCTCCATATGCTGTGGGTGCTGCCCTAAAAAAAAAAAAAGAGAGAGAGAGAGAGACAAAGAAAAAAAGCAATAAAAAAAAAATGCAAGATGGAGATGAGCTAATACCATGATGGCGACGACACAGCAGAGCACCGCCCCCGGGCCCCCTACAGCTCCGAGAACACCAGAGGTGCTTAATAGATGTTTAGTAAATGAACAAATGAACGCATGAGTTCCAAAAACAGGGAAAAAGATCAAAAGGGTCCCAAGCGTCCTCAGAGACTCTCTCGAGTATCCATCTCTTAGACTCCCTGCCTCCAAAGCACCAGCAGTCCTCCGTCTGACAGTGAGGGCGGCATGGCAGCCAGGCCTAGATGGTTGCCCCTTGCCAGACCCCGTTCTGAGCTGTCTGCCAGAAGCCCCCTGAGACTGTGTGGCTCAACCCCTAGGCACTGTTCGGCAATTTCCTTGGCAAATAAATAACCAGAGAGCATCAGACGAGCGCATATCACCGCGACATCTGCTCTCTAATGAGCTCACTCTGGGTTCCTTCCCTGCAGCCTCGCCAGGCTTCTGGGGCATCAGCCCTTTCGCAGGGCACCATCCACGGACAGCTGTGTGTGTTTTTGTGAGTCTAAGAACAGCCTGTGTTTCTTTAGTGCACAGGGCCAAGGTGCCAGGTTTCTCGAAGGTGGAGAACACAGCTCCTCGGGCAGGGACTAGCACCCCCATCGCACGCTCACCCCACGAACCACATGCTGCCTCCCCCTGGGAGGCCCGTTGGTCAGTGGCACCACCTGGTTCCCAGCTGAACGGCTGAGGCTTCCTCTCAAATGTCAGTGGACTTGAAAAGCCCTGAAACAGGCAGAGATTCAAATTTTGCAGACTTGGGATCCATACCTGGGATCCATACCAGGATTTCAAAGCGGTCCCGGCTCCCAGGCCGCCGAGGATTATTCTTATTATTTTTGAGTGTGTGTGTGGTGAAAATGAGGGCCAGAAGTAAGTGTGTTTACTTGAGACTCAGTTCAGCCTCACTCTCCCTGACTTCTCCCCACGGTCGCCCAGGACAGATTCCTTGTGCCCCCTGCTTGTGCTCCTCTGGGCTTGTCTGGACCACAGCCCTTGGAGCATCTCACCATGGGGGGGTCCTTATGGGCACCCATCTTTTCTTTTCACCTGCCTGCGTGCTTCCTGAGCGCAGGGCTATGCCTTGTTCATCTTAGCTAAGGTCACAAAGCCAGGGAGTGGAGCCCCGGACTGGAGTTCACATTTCTGGCTCCAGATCTATGCTAGGCAACCACCGACATAAACGCAGGTGTGGCCGTGTACCACAGCGACAGTGTCATCTCTGCCTCGTACAGCATCTCTAGACCCTCTGTCAAGAGTGGACTTGAGCGCACTCTACTGCCTCGCGGACACCAAGTATGGCTGAATGCTCGCCCCCTCGCTCCCCACACATCGCCCCTGCCAGGCACGGTCTGCATTTTACATTTTTTTTTTTTTTTTTTTAACAGCAGCTACTCTGCAAATGAAACACTTGGAACTATTTCAAATGAGAACCCAGGAATTCACGAGGCCTGGGTGGGGCCTGTGAACGTTCTGAGTCAGAACGTCTGCTCTCAAAGACGCTGTGGGCAACGGCGGTCCCTAGGCCCAGAATCCTGGAGCAGAGAAGGGCGTCCCTGTGTGAGGGTGACATCAGCGGACAGGGCTGGAATGCACAGATGCGGGGAGCTGAGGGGCCTGGGGCCAGGCGGGCGTGCGGCTGTCCCCTCACAAAGGGTCTTTTGACCACCCTTCATCCCGGAGAAACCACCGAGCCCCTGCTTCCAGCCGCCCCCGCGCTCGGTGGAGGGGCCGAAGACACTCTCCTCAAATCCGACGGGTGACCTCTGATCCCCGTGAGGGAGAGCCTGGAAAAGGCAGAGCTGAAGGGCCTCGAAGAACAAAAAAATAATAATAATCAGTGCCTGTGTGGGATCCACATTCCACCAAAAGCCCATGGAGTTAATTGCAGAGAAATGCATTTTAAAATAAGATATTGGAAAACCATCCTCTCTGTCACCGGCCGCCGTTATTACAATTATTTATACGACATCACCACGGCCCGTGTGTTTCACAGCAATTAAACTATTGATCTCGCAGCTCTGAGGCACCGAGCAAAACCCACGGCCACACTCCTGCTCCCGAGGGGGGTCGTCTGTCCCCATGCTCGGACGGGAAAACTGAGACCAAGGAGAGGGTGGAAGAGCCAGCGGGTGGAACGGTAAGGATCAATATATGGCTATAATGTGCTCATGTTACATTCACATATCAACAGTAATAGGTTCATGTCTCCATCTGGCCAGTATTGAGTCTGTCATGACATTATTTTCCAGGCTTGCCTGAGAAATTATACCGTGTAGTGACGGGGTGATTCAGTGCACGGGCTCCAGACCCGGCCCAGCCCCACCGTGAGCTACAGAACCCGGGGGAGATGAGTCAAGGTCTCCAACCTCTAGTGTCCTCCTTGGTAAGGCCTGAATAACGGTACCTACCGCATCCGGCTGAGGTGAAGAACACACGAGTTAGGAGATGAAGCACATTTAGGACACGGGCTGGAACACACTCGGGACTGAAGTCGAGTTTCCCGGTATCATCCCAGCAGGCCCCAGGGTGCTCATTCCCTCAGGACACACCTCTCAGGACCCACGTTTCACAGTCTCATCCCTGGCGAGGGACAGAGGGCAGGTTTGGTCTTGACACTGAGATGTGGAGTAAGATGAGTGACCCGCATCCTTTATTACTATTGCTATTATTCTTTTTCGATGGTCTTGAGGCAGGAGCTGGACCTGAGCTCCCTTTATGGCCGACCCCCTGGGTGGAGTGGGACCGGTCCTTGGCCTTCCGCTCTCCACCCCAGGAACAGGCCGTCGCTTTTCTTCAAGCCTGGAGTCAAGATTAGCTCCTGACGGTTACACAAAGTCTTATCTATGAAATGCACTGGATGTATTATTTAATGGATTTTGAAGATTTGTTAGGGGATAAAATATATTGAATGATGGGAGTCTGGGAACACAGGGAATTCACTCCACGGCATAAACCTTCTTGTTATAGGAAGGGGCATGTTCTTAGACCAACATCCCTCATATTGGATGGTGTGCATGTGGAGAGACGAGAAACAGAGTGACGTTCATGCTGGTCCAGCCGCCAGGCCGCGGGAATCAAGGAGAGAGATGACAGGAGGAGATGACGGAGCTTGTGGATCAGTGACAGCTCTGGGTTGTCATGCCTGATGACCAAGGGGATGACGGCAGGACCAAGGGGCAAGTTAGGAGGAAAACCTGGCATGAGTGGGAAGTGAAGAGTAAGTCTGAGATCATTCCCAGAGCCAGAAGTTGGGCCGATATGCCAGGCTGCGTGTCTCTCACCTTCTCCCTGAGGCTCAAGTCTGGCACACTCCATGGATTACAGCATATAGATTGGAAAGTCAGTGGTGGAAAGGAAAACAAAGGCACACGTCCCACTTCCCTTCTTATTGCCCCGAAGCAACCACAATGGGCTCCCTCAGGTGAGCAATGGCAACATTCTCCCATTTCCCAGGCCCGTCACTTCCAGAGGCCCCATGCCTTCACCTACAGATACTTACAAATAAATGGCAGTCACACGGAGGAAGACACTGAAAGACACGCCTACCCCAGCATCTTCTCTACACAGTCACCACATCCTTGTTTTGTTTTTTTGCCATAGGTGCTACATATAGAAGTTCCCAAATTAGAGGTCGAACTGGAACTGCAGCTGCTGGCCTATCCCACAGCCACAGCAACGCCAGATCCCAGCCATGTCTGGGACCTCACGGCAATGCTGGGTCCTTAATCCACTGAGTGAGGCCAGGGATCAAACCGGCATCCTCTTGGATCCTACTTGGGTTTGTTTCTGTTAAGCCACAACGGGAACTCCTGCACCACCATCCTTGCATTCCAGCCCTGGAGGAATTTTTCTTTGCATGAAGCATCTTTTATGATATAAATATTGTGATGAAGGAGGGGAAGGTACTTTGGGGAGGGGCAGGGGAGGTAAAGGGGAAGGTTCTGGCCTGGAGGGGAGGCCAGGTCTCCCATCCCTAGGGCACCCCCAGCAGGATGGTGAGTTCAGATGCTCTCTGAGGTCCAGGTTATGCAATTACATAGGCCACATAGATATATTTTGTTCTCTCCAATTTTTCCATGACAGGAGAGAAGGGTGCCCAGTGAAAGGTTAACAAGGGGACAGCATAAACCCAGATGGCTCATCATGGAGAAATGGCAGGTTGTGGCGGGGGGGGGAATTTTGGGGGAACTAAAGAGAAATCCCATTTTGTACCACAGTTTCCACAGTTGTGTTTGGGGCTGGTTCAGGAATTCCTCTCCAAAGTCTATGTCATTTTCAAAAGCTGAATTTATCTATCATTACAAAATTAAAAACGCTCATGGTTCACCTTTTGCTCTGATGTAAGACTTGAAACCACGTGAAGTACCCTGAGGCCTGAGCCCTCTCTCCACGGAGACCCAATCCTTTGGTCGCCCTTGGTCCCCTTTGGTCAGCCTCATGCCAGTGCCCTCCAGCAGGGGTCGCTGGACCCTTCTGCTCCTTGGGGACTTTCTGCTTGTGTCCCAATTAGCAGGGAGGGGAAAGAGAGGCCATGGGAGAGGAGGGGAAGGGTCGGGGACCTGCGGGCTGGGAATTCTCGGGGAAGGAGAAGGAGACCATCCAGCTGTTACTCTCTGGGCTCCAAGAGAGGCCCCAGGGACCACCCCCACCTCACAAGGCCCCAGGGGCCTCGATCCGAAGGTCCCAACATCCTGAGTCTCCACACTGGAGTCCAGTGACTGGACTTCTGGTCGTGGTCACTGGGCAGCAAGCTTTATTTCCCATCCCTCTCAAGCTGGACCAGGGAAAAGTGGGATGGAGACAGGGCTTTGTTTCCCATTAGCCAGCAAGACTCTGCGCCGGTCAGCTTGCAGGGTTGCTCCAGCAAAAGAGAAAGCGACGGAAGCCAGCAATGAAATGGTCTCCATCACTTAATTTCCTCCTAGATTTCTAAGCAGGCAATTACGTCCTCAGCCTCCAATGGACTTGCAAGCGCTTTGGGGAGACGTTTATAATTATTATTATTATTACAGACACTGCATAAACAAAGGTGTCAGATAATTAAAAATAATCTTCTCCCCCACTCCACCCCCGAGCGTTTCCTTTATGCAGTGGAAACCCAGGCTCTTCCCCTCCCTGAGCTTTTCCTTTGGGACCTAAGGCGGCAGCTCAGAGGATCCGGGAGCAGGTGGGAACAGGGGAGATGGTTCTGTGACTGAGGCCTAGGAGACAGAGGACGTGAGCCCTCTCACACTGGCCTGCTAGGTGCGCCCTCTGGGAGTCCCTGGTTCAAGTCTGCTGTGTGATATCCCGCTGCAGAAGACTCAAAGGGAATCTTGCAAAGGAGCCAAAGGGAATCTGGCAGCCTCCCCTCCTCAAGGGCGCCTTGTCAAACAACTAAGAAGCCAAACACAATTTAGAAAGCCATTTCACATTTCGTTTCTGATTTCATTCACGCCGCACAGAGTACGTGCACAAGAAACATTTGTTGATTTAATAAATGAGCTACAGTTCCGGGGAGGTGAGGACAGCAGTTGCTTCAGTCCCATTGCGTGTGTAAATAAACTGACTCAGAGAGGACACAGCTAAAGTCAGAGAGAGCTAACAAGGGGTAGCGTCAGAATCTTCTACCGGCCAACACGACCCCACCTCTCCTGGACACCAAGCCCCTCCTGGGGGAAGTGCATGCCGGGAACAGGCTCTGTGTGGCCATGGAAAGGAAGGGCTGGCCAGGCAGGGGAGGGCTCTTCACAGAAGAGTGACAGTTGGAGCTGACTTTTAAAGGAGGAATATGGTTGCAATAGCAGGTGCTGCAAGGAAGCCCATGTCTTGGGTCAGGCTGGCATGAGGGGTGGACGCAAGGGTCAGTGTGTGCGATGGGGAGGGGCCAGCTCTGGCCAGGCCGCGTGACTGCAGAGGACACAGTGGATGCAGGTACAAGAGAAACCTGGAGGGCTCTTCAAAGCACTAGGCGTTCACCTGTAGGCAAAGGGGAAGTGTTGTGTGTTGCAGAGATGGCAACCGATACAAGCTGACTTTCGTAAAATGAAGATAATAAACCTTCCTCCACGTTCCTAACTTGGAGAATCTCTCTTGAAGAGGAGCTTTTTCATTCCTTTAACAAAGGTGAGAACCTACGTATTGGCTAAACAGCTAAATACAAAATCCTCCTCCATCACAACGGGCAGCCTCCGAGGAGCTGGGAGCGGCCTGTGTTGAATCACCCACATCCTCAGCTCGCCTCTGGCCACTTCTCGGGTTCGGGTTAAGGGAACGACGCATTTCTTTACGCCAAGCTCTTTTACTGGGGTTTTGGAAAACTTCAATATTCTCAGTATAAGTTGAATCAGCCGATGTAGAGGCGCAGAAAGTGGAGGACTTAGTCACAGCACTTCCCCAAGGGCAGAGACCCTGATCCTCCCAGGCCTCCAGGGGACAACTTGACAAAACAGATGTCACTTGTCCATAACACAGTTACTCAACTAACAACAGCTTTGGTTCAAACTTTGAAAAGGGATTTTGTGACTGTTATTTCCATGCATCCTACATGAGTGCAGTGAGCTGGGCTGGTAGGGTGGACTCAGGCCCCGCCCTCTGACAGATGGGGAGTGAGTGCCCAGGTGGTCCATGGCACTCTAGCTCACAGCGCCAGGGCAATTCCACTGGGTCTCTTCCGTCCTGAGCCCCTTGCCCTCGCCAAGCTGCCCTGGTGTCCACTTCCTTTCAACAATCCTTTGAAAGGAGGGAGGGGTGACCAGAAGAGTCCACTGCTTAGGCCCCCACCTCCCCAGTTCCATCAATGCAGAGCAAGATGAGTAAACAGAGACCTATAAAGCCACCTGTTGTTCAGGCTTAGTTATTTTATTGTGTTGTTTTGTGTCATGTTGTGTTGTTTTGTGTCATGTTTTATTGGGTTGCAGTGTGTTGGACTGGATTGTGTTGTGTTCAGTGGTATCGGTTTGGGATGTATTGTGTTGTGTTCTATTGGGTTGGGTCGTACTGTGTTGTGTTGGATTGTGCTGTGTTGTATTGCATTGGGTTGTGTTGGTGTTGTGTTGGGTTCTGTTGGGTTTGGGTTGGGTTGGTTGTGTTGTGTTATATACTGTTTTGTGTTGTGTTGGATTAGGTTGTATTGGATTGGATTGTACTGGGTTGTGTTGGATTGAGTTGGATTGAGTTGGTTGCTTTGTGTTGGTGCTGTTAGGCTGGATTGGGTTGGACTTACTGGTCTGTGATTCAGTGAAACAAGGTCCAAAGTTTGCCCGGATGCACACGACCTGTGGTAAGTGATGTCTCTCTGCTGGCCCTGCCAGGCCACAGTGGCTTCACCATGACCAAGTCCAAAGTCATGCGCAACAGAGCAAAGTGGGCACCACAAGCAGAAGTCAGCACCCACAGCCCGGACACCAGCTCCAGGGGCCTCCCAGCCTGTTCCCTCCTCAGCTGGCCCAGGTGGCAGCCAGCCAGGCAGCTTCAGAAAGGGGTAGGAAGGAAGCCAAGAGCAGGGGTGGAGGACAAGAGCTGGCAGAGAGAAGGCGGGCAGGGCAGAGTGTGCAGCAGAGAGCTTTCTGACTGGGGAGGAGCACAGAAAACTTGACTTCCTGCCAGGGCTGGGATTGGGAACTCTCTTTTCCCTGAGGGAACCCGGTCAATGAAACGCAACCTGAGTGGTTTTGACATAAGGTCATGGCCCCCAAACAAGGCAAGGTCAGAAGGTCATTCCCAAACACAGGTGGGCCCATCGGTGGTTGGACAGAAGGGCAGGTAGGCAGGGGTCAGCCCTCCTCTGAGTGGTTCCAGGGGTTCGAGAGCCAACCTAGCCATCCTGCCCTTCTGAGCCCTGGAGAGGGTCCGATGGGGCTGGGCTGAGAAGGCAGAGTATATCATTCATGCCGTAAAAGAGGAAACGGAGGGAGAAAAGACCTCAGCGCTGGCCGCAGTCAGAGCCCCAGGGAAGGCCGAGTTAGCTGCCTGTGTGCACACTAGCTCTGGATCCTGGCTCAGTGCTCACAGCCTTTGGGCTCAGTCCCTCCCACCCCGCCTGCCCTGCCCTTGCCTTGGGCTTGGAGCCTTCCCCTCCCCGACGCCTGCATCTTCCCCTCCTGTGTCCTGGAAAACAGGAAGGAAGAGGAGGAAGTCTTTTCAGAGCCTCTGCTTATCAGCCTGTACTCTGTCCTTTTCCCTTCTCTCCCCCTCCAAGCTCATCCATGTCTGAACGGAGAGATCAAATGCATCTGTACTTATGCCGACAGGTGAACCAACAGATCATGGGCCAGCGGGAGCCAGAGGGGCCCTGGTGGGTGGTGTACGAGTGTGTATGTGCGTGTGCTGTATGTGTTTTCTGAAGCTGCTCTTTAACCAGGGTGATCGCTGTGTTGAATTCTGCACCTCCTCTTACAGCCAGTAGGTGGCAGAGCTGCAACAGGCCGGTGTTTCCAGTCCTGTGGCAGCTGGCCCCGCAACACTGGTCAGAACTGGTCCAACTGTGGGAGGAAGTTGTGTCCACTGACACACCAGGATGACCGACGCAGAGGTTCTGGGAAAGGTGATTTGGGGCACAGGCTATCTAAAAATTCTTCTGAAACCCTCTCCCCTCCTCTCCTCTCTTGCATTCCTCTGTAGTTCCCCACAATTTTATCTAGAAAGGGGAGAGTCTGTTGACATTGACAAAGAATCTGCAGCAATGTTTTCCAGATTTTGTGGGAGTATGTGAAAATGCAGGCTCCCCTGTCCACTCAGGATCTGACCCAGAATGGCTGAGGCGGAGCCCACGACTTGCATTTCAAATAGGTACCACTGGTGATTCCTGCGCAGGGGCCAGGGAACCTTAAACTGGGCAACAGAAAACTAGGACACCCCAGTATCGTAAGGAGGCTTCATTCTACGATCTGTTCTCAGGCTCACGTACTTCTTCATTCTTTCCACCTGTTACTTACTCTTCAAACATATTGCTACTGCCCTTCTCCGCCATGAAATTTAAGCTCCACGTTTTTAAGAGACCGCTTTTCTTGTTCCTTATGCTAATTTCCTGGTGCTCTAAGACCATGGGACCTCTTGTTCCTTAAGAAGGTTTTCTCGGACCGCCTAGCTCTCATCCTAACCTTTGTTTCATTCTGTCTGACGTCCTGGAAAGCCTTGCGCCTTCCCCTGCCTCGATGGTCAGGGGCTCTGCTGGAATTTGTAGGACAACAGCCACACTCCATCCTTCTCCCACTCCACCACCCAACTGGATTTTCCTGGGTGACAGTTCCATTCCTTGGTGTCCTCTGAGCGGGGCTTCCAATCAAGCAACCCGAAGCCGACCAAGGATGTGCTCGAGCAACAGAGCATCTCCCGCAAGTCAGCAGACGGAAGACCCCTCACCACCAAAGCGCTCGTGCTCATGCTCCTACGTCAACACACCATCAAACGCTCCAGAGACCCCGTGGAGTCGTTTGCTAGGGCTGCCGTAAGAATTACCGCAAGCTTTTAGCTGAAAGCAGCACCCTTGTTCTCTCACAGTTCTGAGGTTAGACGTCTATCAAGGTGTGGGTGGGCCATGCTCTCTCCCGGGACTCTAGCGGGGGATCCTTCTTTGCTTCTTATGGTTGCTGGCAGAGCTTGGCATTCCTTAGCTATGGCAGCATAAGCGCAGTCTCTGCCTCTGACTTCACATGGCACCCTTCCCTGGGTCTCTCTGTCTCTGCATCCAAGTCTCCCACTCCTTTCCCTTATAAAGACACCAGTCATTGGATTTAGGGCCCACCCTAATCCAGCACGACTTGGGTTACATCTGAATAACTTCATTACGGCTGCAAGGAGGACTCTGTTTCCAAATAAGGTCGCATCGCAGGTCCTGGTGTTTAGGACTTCGACGCTTCTTTGGGGGGCATACAGTTCGAGCTACCACACCCCCTACACGGAAAGCGCTCCTTAACATGGCTTACCTTCTGATGGAAAGAGGAGAGCAGGTTTAGGGGTCCAGATCCCCCTAGCATCGCACATGTATTTCTTTGGTGGACACCGTATGAAAGCCCAGTTAACACGGCCCTTGTGACTTCCTGGGTTAGAAGCATTTAAAACCTGTCAGCTTTGGGGGTTCCCTGGTGCCATGGTTCTCGGAGTGAGGGGGGACCCCTGACTAGCAGCATCCGGGAGCTTGTTAGGAATGCAAATTCTCCAGCATCCCCGCAGGTCTCTGGAATCAGAAACTCTGAGGGCGAGGCCAGCAAACTGCATATAACAAGGCCTCTGGGGGATCTTGGTGCTCAGGAAAGGTTGAGAACAAATATGATGACTTAAGCAGAGGGGGCATGTGGCGGCCCCAGGGAGTGCCAGCAACTGGCCGTATTGCTTTTGGCCCCAGATGTCCGTGTTCCTCTGCCCTCTGGTTCTTGGCAATGCCCACCCCCGGCCGCCCAGACGCCCCACCTCCATCCTTGAGCCGTGCTGCAGGATGCCCGCACATCAACTCCTCCACACCCACTGGCCGGCACTTCCCTCCGTGTTTCCCTCTCGCCGTCTTGCCTCCCTGGCTCTCCGGCCGCCCCCTCACATGCACTCATAATGTCCTCACTTTCCTCTGGCTCTTTCTCTTGACAAAGAGAAGAACTTGGCAGGGGTTGGTTAAGTTAACTCTGATCACACACACAACAAACTGTTATTTTTCCATCTGCCAAGCTGCCGAAGACAAGCATGTCAACCCAGGATCTGCGTGAAAGTCAGACCTACAGTTACCCCAGGGAGCCTGTGTTCTAGGCAAGCCTTTTCCTTTTTTTTTTTTTTTTTTTTTTTTAAGAAAAACTATCATGGTCTAATTCCCAGTGAGATACTGGTGACAACCTCTTGGATGTTCACGGCACTGGCTGTGACAGTCACCGTACACATTCCCCGACCCCGGGAAGGAGCAACTCCCATAAACAGCAGTGGTGGGTCATCTCTGACATCTGCTCCCACATTGCTGATGCCTGGTAAGGTTTGTTCAGAGTGACGACGCACAGCTGAAGTGCTCGTGCACCACGCGTGTTTGCTGTGTCGGCCAGCTCTAGCGACAGACCTGAAGGCAGGCAGACAGGTGGCGGGGGTTGGGGGGAAGGTGTTGGAGTCTGGCGAGTGTTCAAGATGAGATTTTAAAGATACTTCTGTGGGTTGGGGGTGGGGAGGTACGGAAAGCACGTTGGCGAGAGCTAGGGTGCCAAGTCCAAGCGGAGGCCTGTGTGCAGGTGATCGACCTCCCAGCACAGTCCCGAGTCTCTGGAGAGACTGCCCAGTGGAGCACCAGGGAGGAAGGGAAGCCAGTGCCGGGGGCAAGGAGGACGCCTCAGAGCCTCACCCCAGAAGAAGGTGGCAACAAGCAGAGACTGCTATATCTGCCCATCTAGCCAAGTGTGTTGATGTCTGGGCAAATTAGCATCCGGTTTCCATGCCATTTTTCCCCCAAAGAGCCAAACTGGGCACAGTTAGAGTAGAATCGTAGTAAGGGAGGAAAAAAAAAAAATCCATGCAATCAAAATGCATACGGCAAGGGAAAGGGTTTGCAAAAGAAACATGGCAGAGAAATCTGGAAATCTTAGCAGGCAGGACCTCTAAGTGATTGGATATAGTTCCCTGTGCTACACAGCAGGATCTCATTGCTTATCCACTCCAAATACTATAGTTTGCATTTACTGAGACAGAATTTGCATTGAGGCTGGAAACCAGATAAGACCAAGGATTGAGTTCAAATCCCCCCAATGGCTGCTTTCTTCTTTCTCCTAGATGGAGCATCAGCATCCAAGAAGCTGTGGCCCCAATCTTTCTGTCCTATGACAAGAAGGCAGCATGGCAGAGTGTCAGGAACCACAGCTCTGTCCCCAGCAAGTGAGTCTGATGTGATTTCAACCTTCTGGGGCTGTTCTCCAGCCTCCAACCCCGAATGGTGCCCGGACATTTCCAAGTTGACCGCTCTCTGATTATTGCTCATTTAGTTTCAAACACTCCTCCCCTCTTGTTAAGCACATCAATTGTCATATGCATTTTTAAACTATTATGACTTATTTTGCTTTGGGGATTTAGGAGATCACTGTCACTCTTCAAAACAATCAGAGGCATCCAGGAAGAAAGGGATGTCCCAAACTAAGCTTGGTTATCGCTGTCCTGGGGCTCAACTTCCTGTGACTTATAGACGCACTCAGGCTTTAAACAGGACAGTTGATCTGTCACCTCTCGGGGGTCCCCTTTGGACAGTGTAAGCCAGAGGGTCCTTAAGGTGAGAAAGACAAGGGTCAGGGAGGGGGCATATTTATATCCATGAATTCTCCTCTGGGATCGATGAAATATACCAGGTGACATAATGGAAATTCAGGGAGGAAAGAGACCTATGGCAGGAGAGACTCATAACTCAGGTGGCCACTGAGCTGTGGTCCCCATGAGTTCACCTTGTCCATCCTGTCTTTCCGCCCGCCCGCACACCTGGCTGTAAATCTCCAGTGTGTGTACACTGCTAAGGGCTGGTGGGTGATGCATGAACCCCAACAGACTGCTGCCCTGGTGGGAACAGGACAGTGAGGGGTGGAGGAGTGCGAGGAGGAGATCCTGGGATTCTCGCACCAGAGTCTGCATGACGCCTGTCCACATGCCTCCATGCCACTGGCTCCAGAGCCTAATGAGCTGTCTTTTCAGGCTCCCGCTGCTGTGCTCAGGTGGCCTAGACTCTTGTTCTTCCAGAAGATGCATTAGCATCTCTTCCCTCTTGCCATCCAACCCTCCCGTCTCTGCCCCCTCCCTGTTCCTGTCTCAACATTTCCTTCTCTCTCATCACTCTGCCCCTGGAGTACGGAATTGCCTTAGAGTACCTATGCTGGAGGAGAAGGGGTTGGTGGTGGAAATAATTCATTCTTCTGCAGACGCAGCACTGAGGGGGTGTATTGACTATAGCAAGAAACACCATGGTACCAAGAGGTCCGCTTAGGTTCTAGCTTTACAAACTGGACTATACCTGTAGCATCTCAGCCCAGCCTCATCATGCTCTGAGGAGTCGCGTATCAGTGGCCTCAAGGTCTATGAGGGGTCAGCAAAAGCAAAGCCTTCACCCAGAGGCCTGACTACATCTGTCCGAAATCTCTTGGGACAATGCCAGGCAGGTCTTCCCTCCAGAGTAGTTCCGTCAGATCCTCCCTTCAGGCAGGGCTCTGCTGGGCGGGGGTCCCTGTACCAGGGACTCCTCTGGGCCATGGCAGGGGTTGCTGCTAGGGCACTAAGGCATGGGCCAGCCTCAGCCTCTGCCCAAAGTTCTGAACCCAGATGGAGGACTGGTCATTGCATGTATAGACACGTCCCTTTTTGGAAGACATGTAGGTTCCTTTTTTTTTTTTTTTTGCCAGTTCAATATCTGGGTGGCTGTAGGAAAGACATGTCACCTTCCATGCCTCAGCTCTGTCATGTGGAAGCAAAGGCCTCCTGTCTCTCCGGTTCCTCCAAGCATAAGATGCTACGATTCTATAAGAGGTGCAAACTAATTCAGCTGCAAATAATCACAACATATGCCTGAGGACTGAGATGGAGCCGGGCTGTGCCGAGCCACGCTGGGACAATCAGAGACAGGCAAATGATGTGCCACGCGGACCCCGGAGAGATTTACGTACAAAAACCAGGCTCTCCCTCCAAAGTTACTAGGGAGCGGAGGACAAAGGCGTCAACCTGTCCCCACGCCAGGACTCCCAGATCCTCCCACGAGCAGAGTGAAGGAACGGATGGGAAGAGACAAGGGGGAAAAAAGCAGAAAGGAGAGAAAGGAGAATGGGTGAGAAAAAGATCTGCCAGGGTTGACACTAACATGAAAATGCCCTAGCAGATCTGCATTTCCTGTTAACAATCACTTCTGTTTTTATTTATTCTGGCCCAGTTTGCATGTCATGTAATCACTGTTTTAGTTCATTTCCCTCCAATGATAGATGGTGATAAGTCAAGTTGGTTGTTAATAATGCTACAATTTACCTAACAAATTTTGAGCTTGTAGTACAGCTTCATTAATATGTTTAATTTATCGTTACAATTCCTTCAGGTTAATGGTTTGAGAGTATGTTGGAGTTTAATCTGAGCAGTTATTATAAAGCGCTTGTTTCTCGTTAAAATGTAAAACTGAGATACCCAAGATTTACTTGGGATAAACTGGCCAGAATAAATCTCTTCTTTACACAGGGAAAGGAATGAGCACCGGCTATTAAGTGTTCGGCATTGGAGAGCCCTTCTGATAATTTTAAAGTCATTTTGCAGATTAAGCTGCCTTTCTCCAGGGCTAATGGAAGAGAGGCCCGAACCCGGAATTCATTCCGGCAGGATTCTCTCTGGCTGCTGCAGGGTGGCAGAGGCATCAGAAAACGGATGACAACGGAATTTTGCCCAAATATCAGCACTGTGGATCCCGTGTTCCAGGGCTGGGTAATGGTGACAAGAAACAGAGTCCAACTTCTGAGCTCTTCTTGTGTCCTCAGGAAAAAAGATGACCATCAAGAAGGCAAGCCCTCTGCAGAGAACAAAACAGGACGGCAGCCTTCTCATCGCCAGCTGCCATTCTGCTGGGGTCCTCGGCCTGGCAAGTCGCCCAAAGCGCTGTTTGGGCAGCTCGGACACCTGCCCCACCCATCTTCACGTCCAGGGCTCCCCAAACTCGTCCATGCTTCTGGATGACTTTTAGCTCAGCCCAGGAGAAGGAAAACAAAACAAAACAAAAACAAAACCATCACTCTGCCTCCTCTCTTTAACCACCCAACTTCCCTGAGAAGCTTCTGAGGTCCTAAGACTTGCCCTGGATTTGAGGTGTGGGCAAGGGTGCCCCAGAGCTTCATAAGATGCTGGCCATCCACAGTCAGGGGACTTGCGGGTGACTGAAAGCTGGCAGTGGAATTCTTGCAACTTTAATAATCTGGGCCCCTCCGAACATGTCTCTAGCTGCCCTGGAAGCTCAGGAAGACAGACCGGTTATAGGTTGAATTACGTCCTCCCGCAAAGCTACGTGAAGGTCCTGACTCCCAATATCTGTGAATGCGGTTTTATCAGGAGATAGGGGCTGTGCAGAGGTAAGCTAGATAAGACGAGGTTGTGAGCATGGGCCTTACCCCAGTATTACTGGGGTCCGTGGGAGAGAGGAAAATGCCATGGGAAGATGCGGGCAGTGATGGGAGCGAGGCGGCTGCAAGGCAAGGATGAAGGGCCACCAGCAGAAGCTGGGAAGAGGCAACCGGGGGCTCCAGCCAGAGTCTCAGAGAGAGCACGGCGCTGCCGACCCCTTCATTTTAGTTATTTTGATTTTTGATTTTTAATTTTTATAATTTTTATCATTGTTGATTTACTACGTTCTGTCAGTTTCTGCTGTACAGCAAAGTGACCCCGTCATATACATATACATACGTTCTTTTTCTCACACGATCCTCCATCCTGTGCCATCACAAGTGATTGGATAGAGTTCCCTGTGCTGCACAGCAGGACCTCATTGCTTATCCACTCCAAGGACTATAGTTTGCATCTACTAACCCCACACTCCCAGTCCGTCCCTCCAACACCTTGATTTTAGACGGCAAGCCTCCAGAACCATGAGACAATGAGTTTTTATTTCAAACGACCCAGTGTGTGGTATTTCATTAGAGCAGCCCCCAGAAATGAAGACAAGTGAGACCGGATGTTAAAGAGAGCCACAGCGACGGGAGAGACATGGGTGGGCAGAGCCCCAGGGCCTGGGCCCAACTGCCTAGACATGGCGGCCCTTCCCATCACCCTCCCCAGCCTCTCATCTCATCCACAGACCTTGTATCAAGTCCCCTTACGTGATGTTAACTTTATGAGTCAAGCTGGCTGGGTCACAGGGTCTCCACATGTTTGGTTAACCCTCTGGGTGAGTCTGTGAGGGTGTTACACCAACATCCTGCTGGGAGCCCAGCTTGCTGATGGCAGACCTTGGGCCCGCTCTGGGCCTCTGGGAGAATTTCAGGGGCCAGCTTAGGACACCTTAGGAGACAATGGCAGTCAGCCACTCATTCAAAACTCAGCCTTCAGGGCATGCTGGGCTCCAGGTCTCCAGGACACCGTGCGTCTCTGTGCGAGGAAGGTACCATCTTAACTCTGTAGGATTTATTCATCAAATTATACTAAATTTAAATCCTTTTGAAATAATGTTCATTAACACATTAACTTTTTTTTTTTTTTTTTTTTTTTTTTTTGCATTTTAGGGCCATACCCATGGCATATGGAGGTTCCCAGGCTGGGGGTCAAATCAGAGCTACTACATGACAGCCACAGCAACGCCAGATCAGAGCCTCGTCTGCAACCTACACGACAGCTCACAGCAACGCCGGATCCTTAACCCACTGAGCGAGGCCAGGGATCAAACCTGTGTCCTCATGGATGCTAGTCAGATTCATTTCCACTACGCCACAAGGGGAATCCCCAAGTTGACAAATATTAAAAAAAAAAAAAAAAAAAGATTAGAGCACACGGTCCGTTTTGGCTTGCCTGTAAGGAAGGGACTAAAGTCAGTCCCTGATATGGAGAACCTCCCAGCAAGAGGGTTGCCAGAAGGGGACCAGGCTCCTCGCCCACCTGTTGGATGGGGAGAAGGTCCATTCTTCCTGTCAGGCTCTGAGCACAGGGAGACCCGTCCCTGCTGGGGACACAGGTGAGATGTCTTACCCATCTGGAAGGAAAGCAGCAGTGGGGGCAGAGACTCCCAGTCCCCGGGGAAGGGACAGGGGTGGGCAGATGGCTTCCCAGCCAGGCGCCTGGCCCTGCTGGTTGGGGTTGGGCTTCCCGTCCCCGTCTCCACGTTAAGCGAAGGGTCACTGGGGTCGGGCAGGCGCTGGCTTCTCTTCCTCCTGACAGATCCATAATTAGAAGGAGACAGAGCATTCAAAGAGGAGTGTTTGGCTCCAGGCACATCCTTGTCAGCCTGTCAAGCAGAAGCCTGTTCTCCATGAGCTATTTTGAGCCACCTTCTCAGCTGCCTTTCTGATCCTCTTGGCCCATGACACCCTCTTCCCTCAGTCTCCCTCCCCGCCGAGTCTCCGTCATGACATCACCGAGCCTTGTAGGTCTGGGGGAGGGCCGGACAAAAGGAGCATTTTGTGCAAGACGCCTGAGAATGTGCAGCACTGGGGCGGCCGCCTGGCCCTGCCCCACGCCTTCTACCTCTGGCCCAGAAGGCTGTGCGCTGGGACCTTGATCCTGGGAGCAATTGCTACCAGGAGCCATGAGGTTCAACAGAATCCTAGCCTTGGAGAGAGTAAAGGGTGACAGTTCCTTAGAGAGCACGTCACAGGAGCCAAACCAGGACGAAGAACAAGAGAGGGTGTGTCCTTTGCCCAGAATGGCCCCGTGGGATACCCAAGGATGCATCGTCCCTGAGTCCTCAGCACCTCATCAGCCAGAAGAACACCCCCGAAAAGAACAGCTCCCCTCCTCAGCCCTGAGGGGAAGCTACTCTCTCCTGGGAAGGCTGACGAGTCAGCTTGCAGGAGACGGCCATCAGGTCCCCAGGTGTCTGCCACGTGTAGCTCATCAGCGCTGGTCCCCAAATTCCCATCCATGTCACACTCCTGTCAACCTGCACCTCCAGCTCACCCAGTACAGACCATATGGGCCCCCTGCAGAGGCCCTTGGTGTGCACTCCAGGCACTCTGCGAGCAAGCTGTGGGGGAGACAGCGAGCCCCTGAGGCTGGGTTTGGGGAGGGGGTGGCCTGCAGGGACAAGGGAGCCAGCTCACAAAGAGGCACGAGCGGAGTTAAGAAGCGAAGGCTGGATGCTGAGCTCCAGGAGCGGCAGCCTCGGCCTTAGCGGGAAGACCCAACCACCTGACAACCACCCGAGTGTGGGATGAATACAGCACTTCACTCTCTTAGTCATCCAGCTGGCAGCAGCTATTGTGGGAAGGGGCCCTCAGCCCCTGCTTTCAGTGTAATAAAGCCCCTGGTGCTGCATCCCGGGGGAAGGAGGGTGCCGGATGGCTGGGGCAGAGGGCACAGCCTCTGGGGCAGAACGGCTTTCCATGGAGGGGATGCTGCCACTCTGAGAGGGCCTGGGTGGAGACACCACCTGCTCTCCTGGGCCACCCGCTGCCCATTCTTATGAGATGACTGACTCAAGTGAGGGGAGAAGAGCACGGGTCAGGACTAGGTCTTCTCTGAACAGCCAACTGACCATCTCGAATGAGCTGTGCGAGCTGATGCAGGTGATGGTCACAGGAATTACTACATGCGTGACTTCGTGTCAAGTTCACGGCAACTCTAAGAGGTGGAGACCACTGCAGATGAGGAGAGGTTGTCTTTTTTTTTTTTTTTTTTTTTTTTTGCTTTTTAGGGCTGTACCCATGGCCTATGGAGGTTGAATGCAGGATCTGAGCTGCATCTGCGACCTACACTGCAGATCACAGCAATGCCGGATCCTTAACCCATTGAGTGGGGCCAGGGATTGAACTTGCGTCCTCACGGATACTAGTGAGGTTCATTACCACTGAGCCATGATGGGAACTCCGAGGAGAGGTTGTGTTTAAGCGAGACCCAATCACAGAGGATGCCACCTTTGGCTGGAGAGTCTCCTGTCTTGTTTCCAGGGGAAGTTTGGTTTGGTTTCTCTAAGGCCATGGTTCTCCATGGGTGGTCCTGGGGCCAGCAGCTTCAGCATCACTTGGTTTATTCAAAATGCAAATTCTTGGGGTCCCCTCCCAACCAGAATCAAAAACTCTGGGGTGGAGCCAGCAAGGAGCTAGGACAAGTCCTCCAGGTGATGCTGAGGCTCGCTCAAGTCTGGGAACATCACTCAAAGGATGCCTTGCTTGTCAACCCATACAAGAAGCCTCCAGCTAGAGTCGAAATGCCCCCCTCTGCCCTCTGTGTAGGTGGAGTCGGTCCCTTGACTCTAGCTCCAACCTTACCCTTCTAACACTCACCCTAAACCCACCCTGGGGTCTCCCCTGAAATCTTCGGAAACACCACCACCATCATTTCCTGACCCCGCGCCTGACACGGACTCGTGGTGTGTTTTGAAGTTTCTGTGTGTTTCCCCTTTTGTACAAGGAAATGGTGAGCTCCTCCTGTTGGCGTCCCTACCAGATTCTGCCCAAGGGAGCTCAGCCCCTTGCCTGCCTGCCCCCTGCTGTGGGCCCCATGCCCCAAGGATCCAGTGACTGTCACACACCGCCTTGCTGGAAACCAGGGAGAATGGGTTAAGCACAAGCCTTGATCACGGCCTTACCACCTGGGAGCCTGGAGCCGACTCCAGCCGCTTCACCTGGTTTGCATTCCTGGCCCTCAGCTAGGCGGGGGTTTTAATTACCAAAATAATGACAATTCAAAACCTTTGCACCAGCCATTCTCAAAGGATGGCAGGACATGGAGATAAACCTGGGGTGGCTCCTGGCCTCTGGATGCACTCTGGAAATCTGCTGGATACGGACAGATGCATGGGGTCCCACCCAGGAACCAGATTGCCCAGGTTCCAGTCCTGCTGCCCTTGAATCTTTATTCAGTGACCTTGACCCAGCTGCTCTGAGCCTTGTGATGAAGATTTTCTGTTATCAGAATAGGGAGGAGTCCATCATTCATGGAATAGATGTTTTCTGACCTTATAGGAAGCTGGGAGCTGTCTTGGGCACTGAGTACAAATAACACATAAATGAGACCTAACTAACCCTTTCCAGGAGTGCTTTGCTTTGTGTGTTGAGAGCTATAGAGGAAACCTAGACAGGGGTTACGTGGGGAGGCAAGGGATGGATCACAGAGCAAAAGCCCTGAGCCGATTCTTAAGGAATGAGCAGGCCTTCTGCAGATGGAGAGAGGGAACAGTCTAGTTTAGGGAACAGCATATGCAAAGACAAGAGGTGGGAAGGACCTGCAGTGTTTGGGGGACAGTGTAACTGAGCAGGGGATGTTTGAGGGGGTGGTGGAAAAAAAAGGAAGGTGGGTGCAGGGGGAGGTCTCAGCAGTCCTTGCCACCTCCCATGGCGGGGGAGGGCGGGGGGATGCCCGCAGGGATTTAATCAATTGTTTCACAGTGACAGAGTAACCACAAGAACAAGCTGTCATGACTTTGCAGGAATCGCCACTCAGAGTGAAATAGAACCCGCTTACAGTGAATGCTTCAGAGGGGACAGGAACCGAGAAAGGGGAGAAAGGCCGGCAGTCCTTAAAAATAAAACACGCTGTCTGCACTGTGCAGTCCTGGGTATTTCTACAGCACACGTCCAAACGGCGAGGGTGAGGAAATTGGTAAGCCGGGGAGTCCACTGGGGGTCTTTTCCATTCCAAATTGTGCTCATGTGTGGGTATGAGGTGAGTGGCCCAAACTGTGCCCCTTTAGGTGAAGGACATAGGGGGTCGGGGGGTGAGCCGCTGAGTTGAGCTGAGGATTTGATCTGGGTCACGCAGCCACGGATGGATTCGTCCGAGGCCACGTGGCACCATGAACTCTGGCAGTCACCTTGCCAGAGACCTGGTGCATGAGGCCTCCCGACTCATCAGAAAAACAGCCCAAGACATCTGTCGTAGGGGTTGCAGGTGGTACATAAGACTGTGCGAAAGAAATTTTAAATAAAGGGGAAGGGCAATGAAGGGCAGTGACAGAGCAAAGCTCCCTTTCTTGTGATCCCCTGGCCCACAGTCCCTCTGACTTTCAAATCGCTGCCTGGGTCTCAGGATCCGTCAGTCATTTTCCAAGGTTCAAGGCTCCATGCACGTCAAGACGGAGCCGAGATGGGGATGGGATGGGGCGGGGGAGGGGAACCAACCCGGGCTGGAGCAGCAACTTCCTGGCCATGTTAATGAGAAGCTTTGTTCTGCATCACCTGGCCGTATAATAACAGCAGGAATTAATGTGGCCACAAATTAATAGCACAGAAGAGCAACCGGGAGACAGAGATACATTCCTAATGGACTCAGCTGAGAGTGCAAAGAAGATGGATATGGCAGCCTCTCCAGGCCCCGGGCCCTGATCTGGCTGCAGGGCCGTAACAACCCCGCACACACCTCCCCTTGGCCCAGGACGGCGCCTGCTTGCCTCTGCTAAGAGTCCTCAGCGGCGCAGCCTCCTGCTCCCAGCCCTCACCCCTCCCGCTCCGAGTCCCCAGGAAGGGACGAGAGGCACTGCTCAGCTGCTCGGGCACCTGGGCCATCCGTGTCCAAGCCTTGCACGTGTCACTCCCCAGAGAAGGTGAGCTCATTCCTTGCAATCACCTTCCCCAGATCCTGCGGTTATGGAGAGCTGTCAAGAGCAATTTTCTATTAGGGCCAAGCGAACTGCTCACTCAGCCATTAAATCTAATAATAACAATGATAAAAGGAATAACCTCGAGTTTACAGTATCTCTCTCATCATAATCATGCAAGACCGTCGCTCACAGGCTCTCCTTCCCAGCCTCCCTTCGGGGGCCCAAAGCACCAGCCCTTGATCCCCTCTGTCCCAGACCGTCAATGGAAGAGGTGATGGCAAAACCAGGAGGCAGCCACGTGCCTCAGACAATGCACGGCTAGGGTCCCATGGGGCCAGGAGCATTGCCTACAGGAGAAAGGGCAGTGCCACAAGGGCTGGGAGTGATGGTCAAGGAGCCTTGGGAGAGTGGGAGGAGCTCTGGGTTCCAGACTCTGCTCAGCCCGGGTTTGCAAGGCACTGAAGGGCAATGGGCAGTGGTATCTTCTATGTAAATCGACACAGACGATTCGTAACTTCCCTCCAAGTGCTCACATTTTGCTAATGATAATTTTTTTTTTTTTTTTTTTTTTTGGTCTTTTCAGGGCTGTACCCACGGCGTATAGATGTTCCCAGGCTAAGGGTCAAATCGGAGCTATAACGGCCGGCCTACACCACAGCCACAGCAACGCGGGATCCAAGCTACGTCTGCGACCTACACCACAGCTCACAGCAACACCAGATCCTTAACCCACTGAGCAAGGCCAGAGATCGAACTTGCTTCCTCATGGATACTAGCCAGGAAGGCCAACAGGAAGAGGAGACATTGTCTATGGTAAGTGTGGCCCATTTCTCATCTGAAGAGCTGAGATTTCCACACCAGAAGAATTTAGTCACAGATTATTACATGAAGGGCCATCAGATTTCTATAACCAAGTAAGAGGAATGGTGTCCACTTGTATTCAGACAGGACTGCAGGGAAGAACCTGCTAAAAGGGAGATGTGTTCAGGAAAACAAGTCAGGCTTACCGCAGCAGTCAGGTGTTTCCTCACACCAAATCTTTTCACCTGGATGGTTCCCACTGGAGGAAAATCCGAGCCGAAGGGGTGAGGCTAAGCTACCGTTGCCCTTTCTCCAGCTGCTTCTTTGAGGCGCCAGGTCCGAAACACATTTCCATCCAGGGCACACATGCTTACAGACGACGGAAGGAAAAGTTCCATTTATATAACATGCAGGCTGATATTTTCCCGTTTTTAAAAGTAAAATGCTGGCACGACTCACTAAATTGCCTTCATGACACATTAACGGGTAGCTCACCACAACGTAAAAGTCATTGGATTCAATCATCTCAAAAACACAGGACTGGTTTCCACTCCAGGTTCGAAACCAGGAAGGACAGATGTCCTCATCTGCTTGTTCCTCCCGGACCACCTTCCCTGGGCCGCGCATGGCGGGTGGGGGGCCTGTGGGGAGGGGTCTTGTTACGCGGATTCCCGGCCTGATGCTCATTAGCCAATGTGCGTGCAGAGTGCTAATGGGTTCCCCCAGCTCCTCCCCATCCTGCACCTGCTCCCAGCCCAGAGCTGGTCCTCGCCTGGATCCTCAGCGAGGAGGAAGAAGAGGGAAACCGGGGAGGCAGGAAGGTAGCGCCAAGCAGCCGCAGGGTAACCTAGGCAAGGGCAGCACCAAGGGAGGCTGTGAAGGGGAGGCGTCGGACACCCCCCCAACTCCGCGCTGGCTCCTGCTGCTAACAGCCCCACAGGGAGAGCAGGTGCGGCTGGAGCGGCACTGGGCTGTCTAATTGTGCCTGCTACTCAGCTGCGGGAGGGCCGTGTCTGCGATGGAGGGGGCAGTCCTCGAAGAGGTGTCCAGGCCTGGAGGGGTGCTCCCCACCCCAGGGCGGGACTGCCCAGAAGGGAGAGGCACTGGAGGGGGCGGGGACCCTGGGAGAAAGTGCTCAGCAAAACATAACCATTATGTTTTGATGATTAATGCTTGGGATGGTTCCTCTAGCAATGCCAAAATCCTGACTGCTTCCAGGTAACTTTTTTTTTTTTAATGTTATATTCAACGTAGTTTTATTGTAAAGGAAAACGTGTTGCTTCTTTTGACTCTTTTGAAAAGTCATCACCCCTTGCCCCAGATTTGTATTTCAGTGACTCACATATTTCAAAACCCCAACCTTATTCCCTGAGCACAATCTTCGTAAAGCAGCAGTTCTCTCCAGCACCCCCACAGTGACCGTGAGCTTTATCAGCATTTAGGACTGGGGACGACACACACTAGGAATGTTTCCAGTCTGATGGGAGAACACTGCATAAACAGTGTTCCCATTTCTATAATAAGGGGGTTGGTTTACTGATGGCTAAAATCGCCCAAATCTCATTATTCTCGGATGCTGTGACTCAGACGCCCGCATTCTCCTCCGAAGGGTGTTGTTCGCTCCCAAGTCCCAGCCCCCTCTCCCCAACGGCCCAAAGCACTTGAGCTAATTCTCCTTAAATGAGTCAGCCTTATTGGGTGGTTTTCAAATACTTTCATTCTGGGGCTTCCTGGGTCAAAATAGAAACTTTTTTTTTTTTTTTTTTTTTTTTTTAAGCATTAAAGCTCAAGGCCACCCTATATTACACTGTAAATTGATGAGTTCTGACAGAATCCATGAAATGATGAGTTTCGACTCAAGAAACAACGATCTCATTGTTCTCCTCTCATCCAAACCATCAGAGAATATGAGTGTGTGGCAGCTCCACGCGCCCAGAGCTTTTCTAAGACAAGACAGGGCAAGGAGGCGTCCAGAAAACACGCTCCCAGAGGGGAGAGATGCAATCCGCGGAGGAAGGAAACTGCTGACCCTGGGAGTTTCTGCTGTGGCTCAGCCGTAATGAACCTGACTAGCATCCATGAGGATGCTGGCTCGATCCCTGGCCTCGCTCCGTGGGTTAAGGATCCGGCGTTGCTGTGAGCTGTGGTGTAAGTCACAGATGCCGCTTGGATCCCGAGTGGCTGTGGCTGTGGTGTAGGCCGGCGGTGGCAGCCCCCATTTGACCCCTAGCCCGGGAACTTCCCTATGCTGCGGGTATGGCCCTGAAAAAACCAAAACGACAACAACAACCAGAACAAAAACAAACTGCTGACCCAAACACCAGGATTGGTCAGTCTTTATCTGTGTGGTCTCCTTCTCTCAAGACTTTCCCCTCAATTCTAGGAGGGGTCAGGGGCTGCTGGTGGCATGTTCTATGCAGCACATGCTGCTTGGCAAGACCGATGGGAGTTGCCGGGCTCCTGTCTGCTGAGAACAAAGGAGTCACTGGAAGAGAGATAAACAGCCTCCCAGGCTGGGGAAGAAGTTGCCAGACCTTGGAGGAATGAGAGTGGGGCTGGCATATTCTTTGTCATCTGCTTGCCCTACCATTGGTGGCGGGATCCAAGGACCCAGCTGAGAAGAATAACAAGGAAAGCCATATTCTTGTGAAAAGCACTTCTGCTCTCCAAGTTTTCTGGTCCACACCAACTCTGTTTCGGATCTAAGATTTAATTAGCTTCATTAGTAGTATAAATAAGAATGCTAATAGCTTTGCTTCACTCAGAGTGACTGATGGCATACCTCCCAGTGAGCCAATGGCTTTCGTCATGTTCCCACCCTAGGTGCTCAGCCTCCGATCCAGGCGGCACCTATGTTTGCTGTGGAATGTCCTTTCAAAGTTCTCAGGTCGTGTGCTCTGATTTGGGGGTTCGAAGAGCACCGTGTATTCTTAATCCCTTCCCCTTTGGTACTCGGTCTGATTTCAAAACCCCAACGGCGCTGGCTTTCTCTTGTCTCCAGAGATTCTGGAACAGAGAGACTTCCTTAGCAAGAGGGGAGAAGAAGGAACATTTCCTGAGCACCTGCTAAGTTCCAGGAGCTCCTGTCCCAGGAACCCCAGAGGGTCGCCATTGCTATCCCACTTCTCAGATGAAGAAACTGAGGTCAGAGATGCAGGAGCCAGTAACTGGCAAAGCTGAGAATCGGACATCAAACATTCAGGCTGTAACGCTCTCTTCACCAAAACAGGTTTGCTTTCCATCCAAAGAGTTGAGCTCCTGGTTGTTTTCTTAGTGTTCGGTGAACTCGCCTTTTGATTCCCAGCCCAAGATACATACTCTTTGAGGGCAGCAGACAAGCCTCTGTTGACCCATTAACTAATTGCAATAAGTTATGAAAGTTAAAAGCCAATTAGAGCAGCCGCTTTGCTTCTGCGAGGACTCGGTTTCCAACCACTGCTAGCTCCCTGCTTTGACTCCCATCACACCCAGGAAATTTGGGATGTTGGCGCCAACAAAAGCTGCCTCTCTCAATCCACTCTGCTGTTGTAATAACAAACCATAAAATTAACTAAATTTCACCATGGTGTAATGTGCAGCATAAAAGCGGTGGCAATGTGTCTGCCGGGCAAGGGAACATTCCATTGAAATCGGCTTCTCTTTACTGCATTGCCAACAATGAACAATTTCTCCCCCCAAAGCAAGGGGAATAGCACGAGCTAGGAGAACGGACGTTGGCGAATGTGCTGCAGATACCTGCATGTGTATGCAGCCGTGGGTGACATGGAAAGAGAAGCCGACGAGGGTCACGTGCACATGTTCACACACACACCACCCACGCATATGCTTTCCATGTCCACACATGTCCCACACGTATGACGGTGCAATGAATACCCAGATGCATGAGGAGAAATACACAGCTGAAACAGGGCACATTCACCTGGGATGTAAACATCCCATGTGCCCAATGCACAGGTACAAGCGGATCGTCATATGCAGAGGGGTGTGTTCTATTCTCTTTTCAAAAGGTCACCAGTCACCACCTTGCAGTGTGCTGCCATCAGCGGCACCCCGGTGGTAGCAAGTTCAGCCCATTCCCGAGTAACAGCGATTAAAAGCTGGAACACTGTCTTCCCTGACCTACTGCTAAGAAAAGACAGCCAAGGCAGCTTCCATGGTTTCGGTAGGCTTGGCTTGATCCAAAATGACCCGACCAGAGCTGTTTAGCAAAGAGCAGAAAACAATGAGCCTAGGGGATACAAGCTCTGCTTAGAACGCATTTCCAGGCTGGGTAAACGTGCCTCGCCCACTAAGGGGGCTGCTCTGCTCTCGCACTCTGGGAGAAAAGAGAAAGCACTGCCAGCGGAGGTGTGAGTCGGCGGCTGATAGCATCTGCCTTTGATGAGTTCCCAGAGCCAGAGCCAGGAAGTTCTCCTGACTATCTGCCCTTAAGTCCTTCCTGGAGCAATTTAAGTCCATTTCCTCTCATGAGGAAGGAAAACAGCTGCTCATCACGCTTCCTTTTTTATTATTTTTTGAGGGCCACACCCGCTGCATATGGAAGGTCCCAGGCTAGGGGTCGAATCAGAGCCTACACCACAGCCATACCAATGCCCGATCCTTAACCCACTGAGCAGGGCCAGGGATCGAACCTGCATCCTCATGGATACCGGTCGGGTTTGTTACCTTTGAGCCACAATGGAAACTCCCCTGCTCATCACACTTCCACGTATACACTGTAGACACCTGTTATTTCTCCATCTCCCAAACGGCGGGGAGTCCTCTCTCAAATTCGCTAACACCGGCCTCCACCCATCTCCCATCCCAGCTGTGCACTGTGGGGAGGGCACGTTCTTCAAACTTCCATTATCTGCAAAGGCTGCAGGATTGAAGGCCACTGAGTATCTTGAACAAAGAGCACTGGCCTGGGAGTCAGGAAAGCAGGCTCCACGTCAGTTCTGCCACCAGCCCAGGGACCCTGACGGGTTCAAATTCCTCTCAGCCTCTAAACGAGGCAGTGACACTTCAGTGGGTCAGGAAGGCCCTCCACACACTATAATCGCTCCCAAATGTTTTGAAATTCACTTGCGCAAGGCAGATGTCAACCTCTCCTTTATGGAAAAAGAGAAAGAGAGAGAATACCTCCTGATAGTGTCAAAGCCAGCCAGCTATTAAGTCTGGATAAAGTGCAACTGGTGAGAACAACTTGCTCCATGCTTTCAGGACAAAGCGTCTTAAAAATGCTGCCGGTGCAGTAATTACTCAGATATTTACACAGTGATTAACATCTGCACCCTCGAATCACACGAGGATGTTCTATAGACAGCCACATATCCTTTCGGTCTAGCTGTGGAATGTCTTATAATGCTCAGCATTCAACAAATAATTCCTAGTGACCACACTGTAAATAGTGGGGTGCGGGGGCCGGTCAGCCTGGGAACGTAACACGAACAAGATCAGCTCTCAGATAATAACTGTGGAAATTGATGACCCCAGCCACCCACTCCCCTCGTCTGACACCCAGTCCCCATCCTCCAGACAAGAAAAGAGTCCTCTTCGTGACTATTTTCTGAGCCCCCAACAGCATCCAAAAGTGACACCTGGATGCTGGGCTGTCCATGTGCCCGATGACAGAGGAAAGACAGCGCCCATCACTGCTCTCCAGATGACACTGACCACACATCGCTGCTTGCCATGCCAGGCCCCTTCAGGGGAGGTGGTGCTTGAAGAGGCAGAATGGAAACCCAGCGATTCTTCCAGGATGAGCTGCAGCTTCTCCCAGAATGTCAAGAAGCCCCAGAAAGAAAAAGGACCCACATGGGCTCTGTTCCGGTGCAGATGATGGCTCAGCTAGTCCATACAGGGCGAGCGCCATCCTCGCCATTTCACAGACCAGACAAACTGAGACCCAGGGTGAGAAAGCAGTTAACAGCTGGAGTCACAGAACATTAGCGCTAAATTCTGATCCCCAACCTGAAGTTTTCTCCCACACCCGCCTCCAAACAACGTGAACACTTATCTCATGAGAAATAGTTTGTCAGCTTACAGTTAATACCAGCTCCCAATCATGTTCTCCACAGATCAACTTGCCATGTTTTGTCCCATGAAAAGATTTTTTTTTTTTTTTCATCTTTGGCCGCCCCGCAGCATGTGGAACCCCCGAGCCAGGAATCAGATCTGAGCCACACTCTTGACCTAAGCCAAAGCTGCAGCAATGCTGGCTCCTTAACCCAACTGTACTAGGCTGGGGATTGAACCTGTGTCCCAGCGCCCCCAAGATGCTGCCAATCCTGTTGTGCCATGGTGGGAGCACCAAGATTTGTTGTAATAGAACCACTGAACTAGAGATTCCTTCCATTCTTTCTTTCACACAAATTTATTATTTGTGAAATATTATATTGTGTATATATCATATGAGAGGCACTGATACAACTTGTGAAAAGCAGCAGTTATGAATGTATTTGCTCACACATAACGAACTAAACCTTAATACTAGAGCTCTCCTCTGCCCCTCTCTCTCCCCTCCACCCCACCCCCTTTTCAAATACAATAATTGGAATTGATGAGACCTGAGTTTTCCATTTTTTAGGTTAGGACAGAATATTCACGGGCCCCTACACTTGGTTTAGAAGCTAAATATGTATCAGGCTTGCCTTTAGGACCTATTGTGACAAGACTATAGGAAACTAGATTTTTACTGGAAGCTTCTTTGGAAGCATTGAAAAAGCCTCCAACCATTCTTATCTGAAAGGACCTAGAACAGCAGCTGAACGTTATAATAAGGACTTTCACCAACGACTCTGTAAGGTACATCCACAGCCTATGTGATAAGTAATATAGATCAGGATGGGAGATACTCAGCTTCTCTGCCTGGCAATCACAGGGGAATGGTGACAGAATGGAATTCTGGATCCCAGAGATCCCAAGTGGACTTTGTCACTTTCTAGGTCTGGTCCACAACCTTTGCCCTTAACCAGCCCCACAGTGAGTCTGTAGAATAGCCAAGACTGAGAACTCAGTTGATTCCAATCAGAGCTTTTAGTGGCCTGGTGGAGCTTGAGGCGTTGGGTACCCAAGGAACATCATATCACACGTTGCTCTCTCCTATCCGCCCCTATATGACTAACTCAAAATTAGATAAAAATGAACTTCATGGACTGGTCTGAAGGGAAGCAAGGAGAAGGAGAGGTGATGCTGAGGAGCCCGTGTGGAAAGAGCAGAGGGCCCGGTTGCTAGGCACTCAGCCTGGTCCCCAGACAGGGGTGGGGCTTGTGTCATCAGGATGTAGATGAACCTCAGTTCTGAGCATCCGCTGGTTCTTCTTCACCCTCTGTCTCCCTGTCCCTGACCCTGCAACAGGTGACCCCCTGGCCAACTATACTCCAAGGACAGCTCCGCTCAATGGAGAGAGGCAGAAAAGGGCATAAAGAAGCCTGAGAGGAGTCAGAAGAGTTGGAAGGCACAGAGGAATTGAGACATTGAAAGCAATAAAAGATCACTCCCTTAGCATCACCCCTTCAGTCCAGTGTTCTGCCCAGGTTCTTAACTCGTTCTGCAGAATCCACAGTGGTTGCAGCCAGATCCGGTCTGGGAGGAAGTAGAAGAACTTTTAAGGAGCATGAGGACAATCCATCTGTGCAAGGGATAAGACAGCAGGTGTCTGAGTGTGGGGTCTAAGTCATCTTCGGAACATAACGCACCTTTTCTCAGCAGTTTTGCTGCCTTGCCTGCACTTCTGATTGTCCACATGTGGCTCTTTGAAGAAAGACAATTCACATCAAGTGGGGACCCAACCCCAGCCAGGGCCCCTCCAACTGAGACAATGGCTGGTAAGAGTTGGGAGGACGAGCATCCTTCATCAGCACTGAATTACATCTGAGCACAATTGGGCATTTATTTACCAGCACTGAACAAGTCCCTGGAATGGAAAGGAAACAATAGCAACACGAAGCTTTCTCCAATCAGGCCTTGGGTCCTGCAGCCTTTATCACAACATATTTCATTTAATCTGAGGCACCAATTGTACAGTACACTATAATTTTGTGTACTACTAAGAAAGGAAAAAAGGCTGGCAATTAACCATGACAACGCATTGATTGTAAGATGTATTTGGTTCGGAGATGTTAAAATGGGAAGGAAAATGTGTGTCTTAGAATTGTTAAAATACAGTAACATCTAAGGCCCTTAAGATGGCATTCAAGCCCTTCCCAGAATGGTCCCCGTCAACAGTCCAGTCCCAGACTCTGCCGCCCTTGGAGGACCAGTGCCCCAGCCACAGCCTCCTTCATTCATTCACGCCCCCGCCCCTGCTGGGCTCTGGGCCCTCTGGAGGCTGCTGCCCTTGCCTGGGAGGCAGCGTCCCCGCCCAGCCTCCCCTCCCTGCCTCGCCAGGCTCACACTTAGATTCAGTCTCATCATGGCTTTGACCCCACCCCTCAGAGCAGTTTGCGTATTCCACGGTCTAGTCCTTTCTGTGGGTTATGAGCTCCCGGAGGAAGATAAACCAACCACGGTTAACACTTACTCAGTATTTCCTATGTGCCAGATCATAGAAGCGCTCACTCTATTTTATATGCAAGTGGGTACCATTGTTATCTAACGAAAGAGACGAGATATAAGCAGTAACTCTGCTAAAAGCACACAAGCTATCAACTGAATATATGACTTAGTCAAAACGGGATTCTATGAACCCAGATCTAGATGACACCATTGCCCCATTTTTAACCATTTTGGATCTTAATGGTCTAAACACCAGCATCAGGTGAGGCATGAAGTCAACCCTGCAGGAATGTGACGTCAAGGAATGCATCCATCATCGATTTTTCCCTTGGGCATTGGTGGGGCCTGGAAGACACCAGCCACTTTTTTTTTTTTTTTTTTTTTTTTCCCCGCTTTTTAGGGCCACACCTGTGGCATACGGACGTTCCCAGGCTAGGTGTCAAATTTATAGCTGCCGGCCTATGCCACAGCCACAGCAACGCAGGATCCGAGCAGCATCTGTGAACTAAACCACAGCTCATGGCAACACTGGAGCCCCGACTCACTGAGTAAGGCCAGGGATTGAACCCGCATCCTCAAGGATTCTAGTCGGATTCGTTTCCGCTGCGCCACAACGGGAACTCCGAGACCAGCTCGTTGTGCTCTGTCTCTTCCTATCCTTCTTCCCCCAAACATCAGAAAAATTATTCCTGCCATTAAGGAATTTATGATTCTAAATAAAACAAAGCCTTTAAGACGTTCCTGAAAATGGAAGAAAAAGGCAACTCGATAAAAATAATAACATGGATAAAGGTATGAATAACAATGCCGATAATAACAAGAGAATTCACAAGCCATCATAATATACTTAGGCAAAGAAAGGTTCTGTGAATATAATGTTACAAACAGATTCATCTTGGCTACAAAATAAGAAGCTTCTGTGATTGTTGATGTTATTATAAATTAAGCCCGGCTTTAAAATTCCATGCTACCATAAATGTCTTTTAATACACTTGGAAGCTCAACTCAATCCAAGAGACCCGCCTCCCGTTTCTTGGGCGCAAGGATGTGGGGGCTCAGATTGAGGCCAGCATTCCTGTCACCTCACACAACCTAGTGCCCAAGACCTGTGACTTCTGTACGTTGGCTCAAGGAAAGGGGAGCCTGGTTGAGCCTGACTGGTGCGGGCTCTGTTTTCCGTCAGAGGTTTATGAGAGCACTGAGGGAACCTGGCCTCACTCAGTGGGTTAAGGATCCGGCATTGTCACAAGCTGCGGTGTAGGTCACAGATGCGGCTTGGATCCTATATTGCTGTGGCTGTGGTGTACACCGAAGCTGAAGCTCTGACTGGACCCCTAACCTGGGAACCTTCATATGCCGAGGGTATGGCCTTTAAAAGGAAAAACAAACAAACAAACAAACAAAACGACTCTTTGGAGTCTCAGCTCCTGGACAACAAGGACTGTGCTTTGCCTCCTTTGGGAACCTGGAAATACTCAGCACTGGCCCCAGCGAGTGAGGGTCAGAGGGCAGACCCCTGACCCTCTCGCTCACTGGCAGTCCTTTTTTCCCCCTCTTTTTTTCTTTCTAGGGTCACACCCATGGCATATGGAGTTTCTCAGGCTAGGGGTCCCATCGGAGCTGCAGCTACTGGCTCACACCTTTGCAGCCACAGCAATACCAGATCTTTAACCCACGGAGGGAGGCCAGGGATCAAACCTGAATCCTCATGGATCCTAGTTGGGCTCATTAACTGCGGAGCCACCGCGGCAATGCCTCACTGCGGTCTCTAGCGTTCTCCTTCCCCTTCTCCCCTTAATGTCTTCCATCATCTACGTGATGGGTTTGATGCAGATTCCCAACAGCTGTTCATGAGATCATCTTACGTTTCCACCTCTGCCTTCAACGTGTTGTCACTTTCTATATTACAGCTTAATTATGCTTCAAGGGAGGGTGGAGATGAGAAGAACTCGCTTTTCACTGGAACTCGGGGAGGAGGATTTCTCCAAAGCATGCAAGGATCCTGGTTCTAAATACAAAACACAGTGGGGGGACCCTTCCCCTAATAAGAGAAATGAGGGACACCGTGGACTGGATGTGCCCTCGGAACATCGGACCTCAGCTTTCTCACTGGAAATGCGTGCGTGAGAAATACTTCCCCCAACAGAAGAGGTACTAGCAACGGATAAATGTTGGTGAAATGAACGAATGGAAATGCATACATAGGTCTGGATGGATCTTAGATCTTCAAAATGACTCCTTTTGGAAATGAGTGTAGGTGCGAATGTAGGTAATCCCATGGTCGAGCAGAATGTTTAATAATCAGCAAAATGGGCATTAGAGTCCAGACTCTTAACACATGAAGACTGGTTACTCTGACTAATACGCGAGGTCTAAGGGCACAGACGAACATTTGGCGTTGGTTCAGTAACTTTTCTGCCAGTTCGACACTCTGAAAGATCATCACTTATCTCTGTAAATGAACAACACCCAAGAGTTATCTGGACAGGAGCTCCTGTCCTGGCTTAGTGGAAATGAATCTGACCAGCATCCATGAGGACACAGGTTCGATCCCTGGCCTCGCTCAGTGGGTTAAGGATCTGGCCATGCCATGAGCTGTAGTGTAGGCTGCAGATGCGGCTCAGATCTGACGTGGCTGTGGCTGTGGTGTAGGCCAGCAGCTGTAGCTCCTATTTTATCCCTAGCCTGGGAACCTCCATATGCCGTGGGTGCAGCCCTAAAAAGTATTAAAAAAAAAAAAAGAGTTAGACAATGGCGAACTGTAATAATTTGTGCATCCATGGGTGCTTGTTATGTAAGCATTACAGATAAATACTTTGCTCGTGCTTATCTCTCGAGGGCAAAAAAGCTCAAATTTACCCAGTATGTTGAGCTGCCCTGTAGAAACACATGCTCGATCTCCAGTGATAACAACTACCTAGCTTGCTGTTGAATGAATGAATGAAAGAATGAGTGAACGAATGGAGGGAGTCAAGAAGCAATCTGTCAAAACTCGTGGGGAAGGAAATGATGTAACCCATGCTTCTAACACACGTGAGTTCAGGTCAGCTGGTTGCTCTGAAAACCCCACAGAGTCGTGTCCTGCAAATCTGGGCTCTGCCGGCCCCCTCCATCCGGGAACAGCCCGCCCATAACCATGACTACGCTATGCTCCTGGCAGGGCCCCAGGGACTCCAGTGTCTCACCACAAGACTAACCCTCCAGGCAGTGCCAGAACAGCCCTGGCCTTGCGAAAGAGCCCAGCTGGACCATAAATTGTCGAGACAAAGATAAAGACACACATTTTCTCTGGGCTCAAAGGCCCTCAGCATGGCACACCGCCCTCCCCTCTCCCAGGCCAGCCCGGGTGTTCACGTGGCTTCCTCTACTTTTTCTCCTCCGTACTGTCCCTTTCCCCTCTTTCCCCACAAGCCTCCTCTGCTTCCTGGTCTCTGGAGCTGCATATCATCCCCAAGCTGGTACAGCGGGCTATTTGTTGGGATGACCTTGAAATGACCCTCTCTCTGGGCTGGAGTCTCAGCACTGGTTTAACCTCCTTCCCACAGACAGCTGTGGGCTGATGAAAGGCCCTCACGTTGGCGTCAGCAGATCCTGGTCCAGGCACTGCCGCTTGCTACCTGGGTGACTCTGAGCAAGTCGTCTGATTGCTCTGGTCCTTCAACAATAATGCCAGCCTCACAGGTTGGTCCTGAGCACCAAAGGGGGTGTCTCATAGCTTTAATGAAACTTAGCATTTCTAGCACGCCTTGAAGGCAGCAAAGTATCTTCACATCTTTGGATCACCTAGAGGGAGGGAGGGAGGTATTTTAACTCAGTTTTTCAGGGGGAAAAATGTTACAAAAACAGAGTTCAAAAATATTAGGTGACTCGGACAAGTCTGCAGTGGAGGAAGCAGGATTAAAACCCAGGTTATCGAGTCCCCCATCCAGTGCTAATCCCACCCTACCCCACCTTTTTTTTTATTGTTTTTTTAGGCCCACACCTGTTGCATATGGAAGTTTCCAGGCTAGAGGTTGAATAGGAGCTACAGCTGCCAGCCTACACCACAGCCACAGTAACACAGGATCTGAGCCACATCTGTGACCTACACCACAACTCACGGCGATGCTGGATCCTTAACCCACTGAGCAAGGCCAGGGATCAGAACCTGTGTCCTCATGGATTCTAGTCAGGTTCATTCACGGCTGAGCCATGATGGGAACTCCCCCACCCCCTCTCTTTAAAGTGAGCCTTGTGGTGAGAATTTTTGCAGTAGGCCTATTTTCCAAACACAGCGGCAAGGCTACAGAACAATCAGGAAACCTAGATTGTTTTCCCTTGGGGGTCAACTGGATTTCCACATGGTTTATTCCCTGGACTCTCGGAAAAGACATGCCATCTCTGCTTTACCTTTCGTATGTCAGTTTCCCTCTCCTACTAAAAGGGGTTAGGTTATAGAAGGTACTGGCTAAAGTCCTTTGAGATGCTTAGAGATCAGTTCTGGATAAATTACACACACACATACACACTTTACTAGAATATCTGGACCAATCTAAGCTCCTGGTGGAAGTGCCCTTGCAGAGGTGAAGGTAGATATTATTGATGAGCTGTCTATTCAGAACCGTGAATGAGAAGGGGAGGTATTTTTGATGGTGATATCAATAGGTGGCAAGATTTGCTCAGCAGTAAGATGACATTAAGTGAAGGGTCAGAGGAAGAAATGAAGCTGCATCCCTCTGCTGACCTTGCCAAAGATGATAAAATATAGATAACATGGACGTTACTCGGATTCCGTTTTTTTTTTTTTTTTTTTCCTTTTTTTTCTGATCACTGCTTGGGATAATTAGCTAACATAACAAGGCAAATAGAAAACCTCCTGGATTTTTTGCCAGCCGTTGCCCTCTCCCCGGTGGAAAGACTCGGATTAGGTAGCATCAAAGCACTCTCGGCTGAATGCCCTCCCTGCCAAGAAAGAGAAACAGAGGGCAACGCCAGATCTTTCTTTTCTAGCCCAGAAAGGTTGCTGGGAAGAGCTCAAGGGCCGATGTGGGGTGGGAAGCTGGGATGCGTCTCCATGGCAACCACCCAGGCCCAAGGCCAGTTTCATCACCTGGAAACTAAGCAAGATGCAGACAGAGGGAGTATCTGTCAGGAAGTTTGGATTCTCCTAAGCATGAGCCTGTTTGTACTCGGGGCCTGTTTGTTTGAGGGCATGTATGTGTGTGCGAGTGCTGGTGGTGAGCAGCGGGAAGAAGGGGGACAAAAGATTCAAGAGAGGGACTGATAGCAAGATCACTGGGACAAAATCAATGTCAGTCTAGTGAGGAGGTATTTCTGGAGAAAAGTTTTGATGCCTAAGAAAGAGCCATTGAGGATGGCCAAGCAGGCAGTGCTGGGCGGGTTATGGAAGGGGAGGTGGTCTGAAGGCCTAGTGTTGAGCACGTCACCCAGGGGGCAGGGGGCTCCTAGAAGAGTCTGCCAACCACGTCTGAGTTCCAGAAGGGAAGGCAGCTGCCCAGGATCACACAGGGAGCGGCCAAGCCCAGACGCCACGCCAAGCTTCCAACTCCCTGGCTGGGATCGTTTTTTCCATTGGCTTCACCCTCTCCTTCTCCCCCTTTCAGTGTCAGGCAGCATTGGACTTTCCGAGGCACTTCAATGCCACCAATGTGTTCATTTGAACCAGATTTCCCCTGCACAGAAGCGCGGACAGACGACAGACAGACACTATGATTTGGGTGCCTTCCCAGGCGTGGCTCTTCTGGGGCAGCCGTGGGAGAAAGCACGACGGGGAAAGAGGTGGAAGTTTCATTTGCCGCATGGTTCTTCCTGCAGCTGGTGCTGGAGAAGTGGTTTCTGGGCAGAAGGTGTCAGCTGTAAACCTGACCTTTCTCCCCCACCTGCCCATCACTCAGCTGGAAAGACGAGGGTGGAAGAGTGAAACTCGGGTCCTGCCACTGCTAACCGAGTCAGCCTGCCCAGGTGACCGCTGTGCCTCAGTTTCCCAATCTTGAGCACAGTCACGATGCCCATGCAGGCCAAAAATGTTCCCACCTGCCCTCCCACCTTTCCTCGAGGGAAGCTCAGCCTGAGGACACAGGTGACAAATCCAGGAGTCCGTGACAGAGGGGATAAAGGAATGCCTGTCTCCTGTTCTCATCCAAAGCTCTCTCTTCAGCAAAGAGTTTCCCAACCTTTTCGCATCATGATGCCTGCAGAAAAGTCATACCTGTCAAATATGTTGAGGTAAGCTGGAGGGCTGCTCACAGGAGCAGGAAGATGGACCAGGGGTTCTGGCTGCCCCAGGCCCCTCCTGGTGGCTCCCAGGGCTCTGTGTGTGTGTGTGGTGGGGGGAGTGTCTAGGTGCACTGGGGCCAAGAAAAGGCAAAGAAAGCACGGACCCCCAACTATGGGGGGTGGAGGGATGGAGGGGGGGCAGGAGAATTCTGGGCCCTTATTGGTTTAGGACTATCTGGACCCAACTCTGAGACAAGGCAGATAGTCTGACCCTGATAAGCTCAGGCCAGTGGGAGTCCACCTATGGTCCTGCAGGGTGGGGACAATCCTCCATCTCCTGGTCACTCTGTGGGAGGAAGGCCGGTTGATCACGGCGGAAGCCAGGACTGTGCGGGAATCCTAATGCGAGCAGCACCCAAGGGAGATGTTTCCTCTGTGATCCTAATGCTATGCCTTTCTCAAGATGCACTTTAAAAAAAAATCTACCATTTCTCATTTATTAACATGCATGTTTTTGTTCTGTTCTTTTTAGGGCCACACCTGTGGCATATGGAAGTTCCCAGGCTAGGGGTCGAATCAGAACCACAGCTGCTGGCCTATGCTCCCACCACAGCCAACACCGGATCTGAGCCGCGTCTGTGACCTATGCTGCAGCTCAGGGCAACGCCAGATCCTTAAGCCCCTGAGCGAGGCCAGGGGTCAAACCCGCATCCTCATGGATACTAGTCAGGTTCTTAACCCACTGAGCCCCCACCAGGAACTCCCCAAAAGGTACTTTGATTTGCTCATCCTTAAAACAGAAGTAGCTAGCCAAGTTCCCAAACCCAAAAGATCTGCCAACGACAATAGTGGCCACAGTGAGCCATCAATTAAAGGACCAAACATTTGAGCTTGTCTTGAAAGAGTGTGTGTGTGTGTGTGCGTGTGCGTGTGCGTGTGTGTGTGTGTTTAAATAAAAGGGTTATTTAGCTCTTTTTCTCTCTCTCTCTTAAAAGCACCATTCAACCCAGGAGCTGCCAAAGAAGTTATAAGCTGGGACTATGTATAGAAACCACATCACTCACTACTGAAGCAGAGTGAGCAGCGACTCCCCCGCAATTTAGGGCGAGAGAGCAGGCAGATTCAGCCCAAACAGGGTGGGGGAAGGGGGGAAGGGAGGGAGGGGTGTTGGGGCCAGTGGCAGAAGGCCCTCACAGCACTACCCCTGCATGTGGACAGGGAAGGCGACCAAGGGTGGGCGCTGCCAGGAATGGCGGTGCTTTTGTGAGGGAAGGAAGGACCTGCCTCAGGGCATCTCATTCCTGCTCCCCCCGATGCAGTTTTTCATCCTTGGAAAAGCCTTTGGGACAGGAAATTTGATAAATTCCCATTCCAATGTTTCACGACCCTGACAGCAAAGGCGCTCCTCCTAATAACTAAGCTACAGGCTGCATCGCACAGTTGAAACGCATTTTGCCTTCTGATGGCCTTAGCGGAGATGGAGAACAGCTGGTCACCATTTGCACGTAATAACCTCTCTCTTATTGAAGATGGTTATTGTGTTACTCCTCACCTCTTGATTCTCCTTGTTAAAAAAAAAAAACAAAACAACAAAACCTTCAATTTCTTTATCTTGGCATCAAACCTTCTTTTTCTTTGTCCCAGCTCAATCCATCATCACCCTCTTTCCCTTTTTAAAGCTACAGTCTTCCTCCTGACCCTGCTGTAAAATTGGTGAATCGTGTCTAAACATCCCGCCCAGGTACCCACATGCGAGTGGACACATCCGTGTCAGGAGTGGGGGAAGGGAAGGAGCAGGTGTTGTGCTTTTTGAAGTTGGCTGCCTCCCCTCATTCTCTGTGAGTCTTCACGACCTGAGGAGGGACCTGAACCTCAAATTCACGGATCTGGAAGCTGAGATTCAGAGACACCGCTGGCTGTTGGAGATTATCTGGTTAATAAGCACCACAGCTGAGGTTTGCATTCATCACTCAAAGACCAATTTAGACCAAGAGTCCATTAAACCCCTTCAGGAAAATGCAAATCAGAGCCCCGGTGAGCTACCACTTCACCCCTGCTGGGGTGAATGTAATAAAAGACAGGCAAGAACAAGTATTGGCAAGGATGTGGAGAAATTGGAACCCTCATACATCGCTGGTGGAGATGCTCAGGATGCAGCCACCGTGGAAAACAGGCTGACAGTTCCTTACGTGGATTGCAGAGATTGACTATCCAAATCCTAAAATTCCAATCTTAGGTACATATCCAAGAGAAGTGAAGACATATACCCATGCAAAAACCTGGACACACATGTTCACAGCAACATTATTCATAATAGCCAAAGAGTGGAAGCAACCCAAAAGTCCATCACATGAGGAATGGATAAAAAAAAAAAACCTCATCTAATGGAATATAATTCAGCCATAAAAAAGGATGAGGAATCGACACATGCTCTAACATGAATGAACCTTATAATAAACACTATGCTGAGTGAAAGAAGTCAGTTGCAAAGGGCTACGTATTGGATGATTCCATTTATGGGAAACGTCTAGAAGAGGCAGAGCTGTAGAAATGAAAAGTAGCTGAGAGGTTTTCTAAGGCTGCAGGCATGGGGGTCATGGAGGGTGATGGCTAAGGGTTGTGGAGTTTCTTTTCAGAATAATAAAAATGTTCTAAAATTGATTGTGGCGATGGTTACTCAACTCTGTAATTATACTAAAAGCCGTTGAATTGTGCTTTTTAAATGGGTGAATTGTATGGAATGTGAATTATATCTCATTAAAGCTGTAAAAAAACAACAACAAAAAAAACCATGTACACTAAATCCCCAAACTCTGCCTTTTCAATGTTTAGGCATCTTTTGCTTTCCCAAGACCTGCAGCACGCTTCTACAAGGCGGGTCCTTGAATCAATTTCATGAGACGTGTCCGAAGTTACCCACCCCCATCAGTTCCAGCACTGAGGGGGCATGTGAGAATGGCCACTGGCTGTGCTGTCCTGGGAGGGAGACCCCAGGCCTGAGAAAGGAGCGATGAGGCCCCTCTCGTTACTTCGAGGAACCCCGCTTCCATCTCCCCCCCTGCCAATGGAAGGCAGCAAAGCAAAAAAGCAAGCACACCCAGGGCTGAAATGAGTCAAGCCCAGGATGGAGGAGCTGGAGACCCCGCCTGGTACCGGAACCATCTTCCATCAGGAGCAGGACCAGGAGCCTCGTGGCCAGAAGCTCTGATGGGAAGAAGCGCCCACCTCCCCCGGCCCCTGTCTGGCCCTGTCATTCCACAGAGCTCCAGAGAAAGAGAAAGAGGAGACCAAGAAAGAAGGGAAGAAAAGAGCATGCAGAGACCAGTTGGAAAATAAAAAGGGGCCAATTCCCTCTTATTAAGCCTGTTATTAGGCTGCGAATCAAATTAAACCACAGGGCTTTCCACGTACGGAGTGCTATTTTAAGGCTTATTAGACTATATTAGGATTGGCATACATTTCCACTGACATAATATCGGTCTTTAATTGGATTTAAGGGCGAGGAGGCTGCTTTCAGCTGGAGTGGGCCCTGCGAGGAGAAACTTGGCATTCTGCTCACAGCTTCCCCACTTCCCCTGCTGGCGGCCATCCGAGGGCCGAGCGGGCCTGTAACCCATTCAGACCCCAAACACAGCTGTCCCCCTCCTCCTCCGCCGCCCTCTCCTGCTCCTTTGATAAACGGCCCAGAGGCCACCGCAGGCCCCTCTGGTGCATCTCTGTGCCCATCACTGACTGGGCCTCCGGGCGTTTCAGACATGGAGTGAGCCCCAGGGAGGGAGTGGCCTCACCCTTCCCGACTCCAGGCAACCACGGACGCAAAGGCTGACCTGACCGGCGGTGGCAGGTGCTGGGGCGCTTTGTGGGTGCTGGCAAAGGGGGGCATTTGGGGCTGGAAGCCATGTTGGCCTTGGTCTTTGAATCTGCCCCAGCCCCTCCCCACTGGCTATGCTCTGGGAAACAATCCCCCCCCTCCTCCCCGGTCAAGGTCAATCCTTGGCCACCCCTTGGGCCGGTGCAGCTGGGAAGGGGAAAGTTCAGGAAGATTCACTGGGGTGGGGGTGGGGGGTCCCCACAGGAACACCTTCTTTTCTCCCCCACAGTTTCCACGAAGAGGTGTATCGAAGTAGTGAGTGTCAAGGTCAAGCCCTTGGCTTCTGGAATCAAAGCCCGTCTCTGGCACCTGGCCATGGGGGCGACATTCCGAGCTGCAGGGTCCTCCTTGGTAAAATGAGGACTGGGAGTGATACGGCTGGAGGAGGCGCAGGGGCTCGTGGAAGTTCAATGGGGGATCACAGATACAGAGGGAAACCTGGGCGACGCTGGGAGACCGTGCTAAGTTCAAGAAGACCCTCAGAACAAGGCAGCCTTGCTTACCTAGCGGAGCATTGTCTCAGGTCATCAGGCGGGGGCTGGGATGAGGCCTGCATTCAGATTCAGACCAAGGGCAGGAGTCCGAAGACCACCCTGCAGCTGATCTGAATACACAGTTTACCGGATACTGAGGAGGAGCTGCTGCTCCCAGAAAGGAAGAGGCGGGCCTTTCCGACCACCCGCGCCTCTTGGATGGTGAAACCGTGGCCCACAGGGTCCTCGGGCAGAGCTTCCTCGCCTGCCCGCATGCATCTCTTCCAGGCGTCCCATCCTCATGAATCTGTTTCTCCTCTACCGCTTTGTCTCTGGCTGAATTCCTTCTGCGCGGAGGCATAGAGAACCTAAGTGCAATCTGGTTTTTGGTTGGGTTCGAGTCCCGGCTCGTGGGTTGGAGCCCCAATCTGGGTTCTGGCTGGGTTTGTGTCCTGGCACGTGAGTTCGAGTCCAAGCCTGAGGTTCTGGGTAGGTTCGAGTCCCGGCCTGGGTTAGGGCTGTTAGTGCTGCCCGTTACAGAAACTCTTCCCTCTGGTCAGGACTATTTTGAGAAATTAATTGAGACCCTGCAGGTACACAGTGAATAAAAGGCTTAATAACACGATTTTCTTCTCCCCTTTCCTGGGCTTTAAACATTTCAAACACTTCTACTAAAAGGCATCATAACGGAAACAGACCTCACCAGTCAAGTACGTTACAAAATAACACTGGGAAGAGAAATATCTTGGTACAGGGACAAGTATGTATGAAATACCACTTCCCAAAATATTGCTCAAACATGAAAAAAGAATCCCCAATTCCTTAAGGTTTTCCACTCATACATGTGAACATCTCCTGCTCCCACTTGCCAAGATACTTCTTGGCTTTACTTTGATGTCTTCGATTTCCACACTTGTTTTCAGCTCTTCTGCCAGAGCCATGTGCTTGTTTATTTTTACTACATTTTTATGACGTTTCTGCTATAGCAATAAGTTTTGCATTATTAGTTTTATCAAATAACAGAATGTCTGGTTGGCTGGCAAAGATGATTGGCCTGGTTTTTATGGCTCCTTCCCAGAACACTTTTTGTGATTCCTTTCGAAGTTGTTCTTAGAGCCATTCTTAAACACGTGTTTATACCCTTATTAATTCACATTTAAGGGCTAATTGTTAGAGCATAAACTTAGCATCAGCGTGATGCCAATTGCTATCATCTTGCTGTTACAACTTAATCACATGTTGGTGTACTCAATTCTGTGCAAGAAGATGTATGTCAGGAAAGTTGCTTGTAAATCTCAGGGTTACAAACGGAATCTCTTTATATTCATTAGGAAGCTTCCCCCTCTCCCGCATATTATTACACCTTAACATATCTATTTGACAAGCTCAGTGTATGTGGGATATTGAATTTCCTGAAACTGGAGGGTAGCACTATTATAAATAAAGAGAAACAGAGAAGCAGCATCTTATCTCTGCAGTGTGTAGCTTCCTCTACTGTTCTTATTTGACCGAATAAGTCTGTGGGCGGCCTGGCTCTAGCTTTGAGAAGCAGAGAAATCACATACCCCCTCCGCTGATCAAGGGGGGGAGACAGGCAGGAGGACCGAGGGTTTCTTGCCTGGTCTGGCAGTGGGGTCCCAGCTGTCTTGTTCTCTGTGGGGGAGGCCCTCTGGCCTGGCATTAACCGAGTCTGCTGGGCTTCCTGAGGGCTTTGCACCTCCTGAACGTCTGTGCTTTCTTCACACCAGATCTGTTTCCCTTATGGAGTCCGAGCCCAGGTTTTTTTTTTTTTTCCTTCTTCTTTTCTCCACCCCCAACATATGTCCTTGTTGCTCACTGGCCCCCAGAGAGCTCCACATCATAAGAGAGGGGACCTCCTGGAATGTTCCCCCAAGGGAACATCAAAGGAGCAACTGTCCTGGTGGGATTGGATTAATGGCATCCGAATTATTACAGCCAGAATTGTGCATGCCTGTGAGCTGGCAGCACTGGCAGTGTGTGTGTGTGTGTGTGTGTGTGTGTGCATGCATGCGTGTGTATTGTGTACACTGAGCTTGTGCTTTAACAAGGAGTTTAAATCAGGGATGAGCTGAAATTCACAAACACCCATGACATGATTGTGGCTGCCTGGCCTGCACAATTAAGGCAGAAAGAATTTTTATTTGAAACTCACTGGGACCTCAAATCTTTTTAGGGCTTGGTTATCTGGAGTAGAAGTGCTTTATATTCACATTTTTAAACTGTTGTGCCTTTACGGCGCTTCTTTCCCCATCAGGGAATAGAATATTCTCATTGTGGAGGGTTGGTAGGCTAGTGTCTTTCATAAAGCTAACTTTTATCAGAATACACTGTCATTATCACTAGCGCTCTTTGGCTCTAAGATGTGTAGGTTACTGATGGAGGGGCAGGCTGCTCAGTGCATGGCTCCGTGGGTGTGTTTGTTTGCACACATACGTGCGTGTTCCTAATGCACCCCTGCTCTGCAGATGGTTCTAATTAATCTGGGCAAGGACAGCTCTTGGAGAGGGATTCTTTTCCTTCAAAAAGGAAGATGCTCTAGCTCCTCCCTCTGCTTAGCAACCAGCACGTACAGATGCAGCAAAGGCAGAGAATTAGAAAAATGGTCTCAAGTTCCACAAAGGCCTCCTGGGAGGCAACTTGCTGACAGCCCCAGGAAAACGTGGATAAGATGCCGGAGTTCCTTTTCAGCACCGGTGTGGCTCTAGGGTAAATGAGGCTTTGAGTGGCTTTGATTCCATGATTGGTAAAAGACCAGGCAAATGCTTGCCTTTCTCCACTGGGAAAGTAGTCTAGGATCCAGACAGCCCCTCCTTGTTGAATGCCCCTCCCCTCCATTCAGGGAGGGTTGGTGGCAGGTTAAGACCAAGTGCCTTGGCAGTTGGGGCCCTGGGCTGGTCAACCAGAGTCTTGCTTCCAAGACTTTGGATCTCCAGCAGGCAGTACACAGGAAGGATGGTTAGAGATTGTTGAGGACGGCAGTGGTGAGTCACGGCAGGGACAGCATATCCTGCAGACTGTTCTTGCTAGAAGGTGGCTGTCACACTTCCAGCAGCCAGAGTGGCCCGATTCTTGCACCTCATCCAAGCCTGCTCCTCCAGCTTCCCATCAATCTGGGAGGCCCTGATAGCCTTCCCTATAAATTCTCTTTTTGATTAAGATAACCCGAGTCAGTCTCTGTTAGTTGCAACTGAAACATCCTAACTGATAAATCCCTGAGACAGTTGACGTCAGATTTCATTAGCTGAAGGGCGAGTCCCACTGGCTATGAATGAGCAAGAAATGCACCCAACAGCAATCTCCATTTAACATCCAGACAAATGAGACCATCAAGGGCTCGGCAGACTGTTTCATTCATTCATTCGGTTAGCAGTTATCTAGCACGAACCATGTGCCTGGCACTGTTCTAGGCATAAGAGATACAGCAATGAATAAGAGAAAATCTCTGTTGTCATGTGCTTTATATCCTGGTGGCAGGGAAGACAAGCCATCACAAATAGGCAGATTAATACCTCCCATGTCAAGTGTTCATAAGTGCCATGAAAAAGAAGAAGCCTGGGAAAGGAGGGTAGACCGTTCCAAAGATGGGGGTATGGCTGCTTTACAGAGCAGGGTAAAGTGACAGCAGGACTTAAAGGAGGAAAGGAGCTAGTTAGGTTGCCACGTGGGAGAAAAGAATTCCAGGAAGGAGGAATCAAAGGTGCAGAGACTACAGGGTGGGAGTCTCTGGGGTGCCTTGGAAATAGCAAGGAGGCCAAATGTGGCTGGAGACTCACGAGCAAGGGGGTGAGTTTGGAGAGAGAGCAGGAGGCCAGCTGGTGAAGGACCTCAAGGACCACTGAGTTTTACACTGAGCGAGATGGGAAGCCACTGGAAGATTCTGAGCACAGGAGGGACATGATCCACTGATGTTTTAAAAGGTCTCCTCTGGGGGTCATACTGAGAATAGACTTTGGGGATGAAGCAAGGAAACCAGTGAGGAGACTACTGCAATAGTCTAGCGAGAGAATATTGTGAGTTGGGCTAAAGTCCCAACAGTAGAGAGGGTGAGAAGTGGTCAGAGCTGCACATATTTGGAAGACAGATCCAGGAGGCCTTTATAGGCAATTGAATATACAGTGTGAGAGAAAGAGGAGTCAAGGTAGCCCAAGTATGGCCTAAGCAACATGAGTGGAATTGCCATAAACTTACTGGAGAAGACTGGGGGCGGGTCAGGATTTTACAGAGAAATTGAGAGTTTGACTTGGGGCATGTTAAGACTGAGATCTTTATTAGGCTTCCAAGCACAAATGCAGAGCAGGCATGCAGGTATATGAGTGGAATTCAAGAGAAAGGTCTGAGTCTAGCGATGTGATTTTGTAAATCACAATGTCTAGATGGTGTTTGCAGGCAAGGAACTCAAGAGACCCCATCTCCCCACCCAGGTAGTGAGTTAGAGAAAAGAAGAGGTGTAAGGATATTGGGCCATGGCATTCTAGCTGAGGGGTATGAGAAAGAGCAACAGTGAGGCAGACAGGGAGAGAGGGAGGGAGGAAAGGAGAGAAAAAGAGAGAGGAGGAATGGGGGAGGGGGTGCCAGGATGGTTCAACATACAAAAATCCATCAATGCGACACGTCACATTAACAGCATGAAGGATTAAAATCTCAGGATTATCTCAGTAGATTCAGAAAAAGTATGTGACAAAACTCAACATTTTATCATGATAAAAACACTCCACAAACAAAGAATAGGAGGAAATTGACTCGATATAGTGGAGGTCAATATATGAACAGTCCACAGCTGACACCATATTCAACAATGCAAATCTGAAAGCTTTTCTGCTAAGATCAGGAATGAGGCAAGGATGACCACTCCTGCTATTTCTACTCAACATAGTACTAGAAGTTCTACCTAGAACAATTAGGCAAGAAGAGGAAATAAAAGGCACCCAAATTAGAAAGGATGTCAGCAGATGACACTGTCTTTTATGTAGAAAACCCTTAAGATGCCACAAAAAAAGGTTTCAACTAGTAAACAAATTGAACAAAGTTGCAGGATACAAATTAATATACCAAAATCACTTGTGTTTCTAGATTCTAAAAACAAACTGTCTGGAAGGGAATTGAAGAGAACAAGCCCATTTAGAATAGCATCCAAAAAGAATAAAATACTTTGGGATAAATGTAACCAAGGAGGCAAAAGACTTGCAAACTGAAAACTACAAAACAATCTTGGAAGAAATTGTAGAAGACCCAAATAGATAGACATTCGTGCTCATAGGCTGGAAAATTTAATAGTGCTAACATGTCCATACAACCCAAAGTGATCTACAATTTCAGTGCAACCCCTATCAAAATCCCAATGATAATTTTTTTGGAAATAGAAAAATCAATCCTAAAATTCTCATGAAAATACAAAAAACCCCAAATAGCCAAACAAGAACAAAGCTAGAGGCATTATACTGCCTGACTCTTTTTTTTCCCCATTACAAAACAACAGTAGTTTGTAATAACCTATATGGGGGGAAAAAGAATGGATATATTTATATGTATGACTGAGTCACTCTGCTGTGCACCTGAAACTAAATTTAAAAAAACTGTATGGTACTAGCATATAAACAGACATACAGAACAAAATAAAGATTCCAGAAATAAACCCTTGCATACATGTATATGGTCAAAGGATCTTCAATGGTGTGGTGCGAGACAATTCAATGGGAAAAGGACAGTCTCTTAATCAAATGGTGTGGGTGACACTGGATCTCCACATGCCAAAGGAGTAAACTAGGCCCTTGTCTTATACTACATATACAAAAATCAACAAAAAATGGATTAAAGACTTATAATACCTGAAATTATAAAACTCTAGAAGAAAACATAAGGGAAAATCTCCATTGATGTTGGCAATGATTTCCTGGATATGACACCAAAGCACAGGAAACAAAAGCAAAAATTGACAAGTAGGACTATATCAAACCAAAGGCTTCTGTGCAGCAAAGGAAACAATCAACAAAGTGAAAAGGCAATCTTACGGTTTGCAAAAACTTTTGTCATACTTATGTCTGATAAGGGATTGATATACAAGGAACTTATACAAAATACACAAGGGACCCAATAACAGAAAAACCCCCAAATAATCCAATTTAAAAATAGGCAAAGGACTTGAATAGATAATTTCTTTAAAAAAGGACATATAAATGGCCAACCAGCATATGAAAAGATGCTCAACATCACTTGCCATCAGGGAAATGCAAATCAAACCACAATGAGAAAGTCGCCTCATACCCGTTAGAAGGGCCACCATAAAATAAACTAAACAGAACAAAATAAAAAAACCCAGAAAATAACAAGTGTTGGTGAATACATGGAGAAACTGGAACCCTCGTGCTATGTTGGTAGGAATGTCAAATGGTGTAGCCACTACTGAAAACAGCATGGAGGTCACACATTAAAAAGAGAGCAACCCTAGAGTTCCCATTGTGGCTCAGTGGAAACGAATCTGACTAGCATTCATGAGGATGCAGGTTCTATCCCTGGTCTCCCTCAGTGGATTAAGGATCTGGCATTGCCATGAGCTATGGTGTACATCGCAGACACAGCTCTGATCCTGCATTGCTGTGGTGCAGGCTAGCAGCTACAACTCAGATTCAACCCCTAGCCTGGGAACCTCCATGTGCCGTGGATGCAGCCCTAAAAAGACCAAAAAAAAAAAAAAAAGCAACCCTATAATCCCGCAATCCCTCTTCTGGGTGCTTATCCAAAAGAATTAAAAGTAATATCTTGAGATGTTTTCACTCCCATGTTCACTGCACAATTATTCACAGTTTAGGCAGAATCAACCAAAGAACAGACCTAAATGTCTATCAATAGATGATAAAGAAAATGTGATGTATACACAGAATGGAATATTCAGCTTAAAAAAAAAAAAAGGAGGAAATCCTATGATATGCTACAACATGGATGAAACTTGGGGACATTATGCTAAGTGAAATAAACCAATTACAGGACAAAGGCCGCATGATTCTATGTATATGAGGTAGTGAAACGCATAAAAACAGAAAGCAGAATGGTGGTTGCCGGAAGCAAGGAGGAGGGGAAAATGGGCAGTTGCTGTTCACTGGGGATAGAATTTGGGGGGGGGGGGGTTCATTTTTTTAAAAAATTCTTTTAATTAAAGCGTAGTTAATTTACAATGTTGTGAGGATTTCTGCTACCCAGCATACTGACCCAGGCATACCCAGCCATACATTCTTTTTCTCATGCTGTCTTCCATCATGTTCTATCCCAAGAGATTGGATCTAGTTCCCTGTGCGGTACAGCCAGGACCTCATTGCTCATCCATTCTAAATAGCTTGCCTCTGCTAACCCCAAACTCCCCTTCCATCCAGGCACAGAGTTTCAGTTGTGCCGATGAAAAAGTTCTAGAGCGCTGCTGGACAACACGGGGCTTATAGTTAACAGCACGGTACTCTACACTTAGAAATTTTGTTAATAGGGTCCATTTCATGGCAGGTCGTTTTTAACACACACAATTTTTTTTAAAAGGAGATAATCGTTGTGTTAAGTGGTAGAAGAGCAGAGGGGGGCACTAGGATAAGAACGGCGAAATGACCAAAACTCAGCAGCAGACAGCTGATGCAGAGGTTGACAGGAGAAGGAAGGCGAGGTTCACGGCTAAGAGAGCACGGAGGGAGGTGTTTGCCATCTGCACTAACAGAACCAGGAGGGCCAGTTCTCAAAGGACTGCCTTCGGAAGGTGCAAGCCCCTTCCCCACAGCGAGAGAAGGTATCTGGAGCTGGATCTCCTTAGACGCCCTGACAGGCAGGTGAGAACCCGGTTTTCCCTTATCCTTCCTGCCTGTGTCTCCCAGAGGGCCCGCTTTCCTGCCCCGCTGCTCCAGTGTGAACACTGACAGCTCAGAAGCGGCTGTTTGCGTAAATGGTGAAGGTAGGTTTACAGCAATTTAATCAGCAGCATTAATAATGTCACCTAAGCTTAATGATACCAATTACAACCACGGTAAACATTGCCGAACAGCTTATAAACAGTGATATGAAAGATGAACTTCCTGCATTCGGTCACTGCTGTTTTAAAAACACAAAAGTAGAGGGGTTGGCGTTTTAAATATTCCTATATTCTCACTTCTCCTCTGAACTAAGAAAGGACCTAAAGGCTGTTCCTTGCAAGGCAGCAGCCCTGTGCTTTTCCTTATCCCCCAGTGCTATTTGGGTGGTTTGGTGCGGACAGATCTAAGTCTATCGCTGTTGGCCACCGTCGCGGGAGGGAGACCCAGGTGGGGGATTACAGGACGAGTCCTTTAGGAACAAGGACGTGGCTGGGTGATTATTCTGGCCCACGAAATATTGGTTTCGTATCCTCAGCAAGTCCTGAGAAGTCCAGAGGCAAGCAGAGGGGATTTTTAAAGGTCAAACTGAGAACCTATCAAAGCTTTAACCCAAACGAAAAATTGGAGGCAGGACTGAAAGGGGACTGCTTTTCTGCACATGAGGCTCTCTGAGGAATCATGGTGACCAACTTAGTTCTTCCTCCGAACGCGTGCTAAAAAGTCAACACTGCCCCAGAGGGATTCACACTGGAGAGCAAAGAAGAGACTCAGGGAAAGAGTCCCCAGGAGAGGCTGTGCATCCACCTGTTTCCAGGGGTTTCAACACCACAGGTGACATCCCTGCTTACAGGGGATGGGCACAGCCTCCAACTGGACAGACAGGTGGCAGGGAAGGGATATTTCTCAGCCAGAAGCCCCTTCCAGACAGAAGAGCCTTGAAAGTTTACTCGTGTCCAGCCCTCCCCCCATTTTTTTTGGCCGGGTCCTGGAGCATGAGGAAGTTCCCAGGCCAGAGATCAAACCCGAGCCACAGCAGTGACAACACAGGTTCCCTTCCCCAACGCTTTTTGTTTTATGTTTTTTTTTTTTTTTTTTTTTTTCTTCTGGCTGCCCTACAGCATATGGAGTTCCTGGGCCAGGGATCAGATGCTAGCTGCATCTTTCAACTTGTAGGTTGAATCACAGCTGTGGCAATGCCAAATCCTTAACCCACTGTGCAGGACCAGGGATCGAACCTTTGCCCTAGCACTCCAGACACGCCACTGATCCCATGTCCCACAGCAGGAACTCCCCAACCCTTTTTAACACAGCCACAGGAAATGATGATCTTTGCAGAGCCCATGGTGGTACAGAGAGGAGGTGGCTGGTGAGCCGGACATGCGGGGCCAAGAGCGCCGTCAGCGAGCCGGTGATCCACCGCGGTGTGCTGGGTGCGAAGCTCATGCCCTGCACCCCTCCTCTTCTCTTCTCCACATCCTCTCACCTTTGGGATGCCCCGCTGCAAGGGCCTTCCTTCACCTTCTGGTGGTCGGGAGCAGGTGACTCAAGGAGATGGCTCTTATCCAGGATCCCGGCCAAATGGGAGCCCCCAGGCCACTGTGTGGCCTACCTCTTGGGGACACAAATCATACGTTCTTTGTAAATGACATCCCCAGGAGTTGGGTAAGAGGTTGGCTCTGAATTCACGTCCACTTTGGGGGAATGTTAAGATACCAAGGCACCAAAAGTCACGTGTGTCTCCTCCAGGTTGCTGTGTGTATGTGTGTGTGTGTGTGTGATAGTTCATCTCAGGCAGGTGGGGGAGGCTCTGGACATTTCCCAAGAAAGAATCGAGGGCTTCACATCTCCCTCTTCATTCAATTCGTAGAAAGCCGGCCTTCTCTTCGCCTCCAACACAAACCTTTTTAGTCTGAGATCCCCAGTGATGGCAGGTTCTTCGGGGGGAGTTTACTGCAGTGTTTGGAAATTGCATGGTGTGTTTTTATAGATGTGTGCATAGGCCCGGTGGTCTTAGAACTCCGCAGGCAACGCCAATAAATAAATAAGCGTGCTGGGCTGAGTTAGAGTGAAGGATTTTGTGAGGAATTACAGGGACATCTCTGCCAGAAAGTAGGAGGATGGACACACAGCACCACGTACACACACACACACACACACACACACACACACACACACACACTTATGTATACATAGAGGACAACTATATATTTATTTTCCCAGTCAGTGCACCTCAGCGCAGATCAAGATTTGTGAACAAGCTTCAAATTCTCCTGCTACACTAACTTATTTTTTAGCTATCCTAACTTATTTTTTAGACTCTGAAACAAAGTCTTTCTGTGGCATCAACCATCTGGAAAGGAATAGAGAATTTTATTTAATTATCCAGATATTCTGAAATACACAAATCCTTTTCTTTTTCCACTTCCAATGTACCCCAGATGTTCATCATCTGTAGAGAGCGTCTGCCACTCAGGTTTCTCATCTGAAAACCAGGAGGGTTTCAAGCCCAGCTGCTCCAAAGGAATGTCCTTTATGGGAACACGTGATCCCGAAGCAAGGTACCCACACGCTTGGGGCAAGAACAAAACTTGAAGAATGGGTACTGTCGGTCTAACTTGATAGAGACGGGGTCTCTAAATGCAGTAGCAATTGGCTAAAGAAATTGGAGGAAGAGTGTTGGTGGAGAAGAAAACGGAGTGAGGAAATGATTGCATTTTATTAAATTCTCTGGAAGTAATTAGCTGTACAGGATCTTCAGGGACGGTGATTTCAGAGGTTTCAGGCCATTATTTATTCACAGTTAATTCCTCAACGCACAAGTTCATTCAACAAATATTAATTCGAGGCTTGCTGTGTGACAGGAACTCTGGCAGGTGCTAGAGATAAAGGGGTAAAACAGGTTCCCCTCCCTTTACTTTTGCAAATGAGTTGTTACAACTATGGCAAGTACTGTGACAAAAACGTGAAAGGAGTTATGACAAGGGGTACTGATGGCATGTCCTCATTGGTGTGGCTAAGGCAGAGTCCTCCAGGGCACAGCAGGTAAGCCGCAGTGCAAAGAAGGCAGCGGAAGAGGCCAGGAAGGAGTGTTTGGTTTCATCATGCATGTAACTCGAATCCACTGAAGGGCTGAGCATCATACAGAGGACAAAAACACCAGAATCAGAAGAACTGGGCTGTACGCTCACTCAGGTCGACACCTTACCTAGCCGGGCAGTCCTGAGAAACTCAGTCCTCGCATCTGTAAAAGGTACTACAAAGAGACTAGAGCTGGAAGGCACCTGAGAGTTTCGTTTTGTGTTAGTCCAGCTCTCTCCTAGTTCAGAAGGAAAAAAAAAAGCAAGGCTTCCAAATATCCATTCAGTCGGCTTCATGTGCTTGTGTCCGTGATCAAAAGAAATAATGCCTGTAAATAGCTTTTGTAAAAGAAAGTGTCATATGTACCCAAGGTAGTAGGAGTATAAGTTCTGATCTCTTCCCCTCTGGCCACAGATCCACACGTCTCCGTGTCCCTAGGTGTTAAGACAGAGAAAAATGGAGTCACGCCTGCATATGTGTCTGTCTGTGTCTGTGCACCTGTGTCTTTATCTTATTATCTGGATCTAGAGAGAAAGGACGAGAGAGAATTGGGAGACGACTGCAGCTCTGTGGCATTATTTACAGGGAGGGGGGCAATCCTGAAAACCGCCGTGTCCCCTTGAGAGCAGTGACCTAATCAAGATGTATAATTATCTGCCTTATCCAAATGAAAGCATCATTTGAAAAACAGTAATGGGCCTCGGTGTGACTTCAATTGCTATATAGTTCTCAATTGCTATTGAGTTCTCATCTGCCATGGAGTTCAGCTGCTGAAGGGTAATTATAATGTTTAACAAATATATTCCCTTTAGGGACTTGATGTTAAAGACGCAACGTCCCTTTTCTCATTTTACCGAATTACGCAGCTCCCAGGACCCCAGAAGCATGGAGGCCTTCTCCTCCTAAGCTCACCTTTCTGCCGGTTCAGCTGCTCAGAACCACAGGGTGTCGGGGGCAGGAGAGAATCAAGACTAGGACTTCTGGGTGGCTCTGCCCCTCACCTCCAAAGAGCTGTGAGAGCTCCCACTATCCCACAGGCCTTTCTAATGAACTCCAAGAAGGCTTGGAAGATGTTCTGTCAATTCTTTATCCCCCTTCCCCAGGAGCCAGGCACTGTCTCTTCCCCACTACACGAGACCCTGAAGGTCAGAGCAAAGGAGGGGGCTCACCCTAAAAAGACGAGGCAAAGATACCCAGGTACTCTGAGGACTATAAGAAGACCAGAAAAATAAGGGCCCTGATATTTCCTTTCTTTAGCAGGCACAGTGTATATTCTTTTCCCTTCCTTCCTTCTTTGTCTTTTTAGGCCACAGGGGTGGCATATGGAAGTTCCCAGGCTAGGGGTCGAATCGGAGCTACAGCCACCAGCCTATGCCACCGCAACAGGGGATCCTTAACCCACTGAGCAAGGCCAGGGATCGAACCCATGTCCTCGTGGATACTAGTCGGGTTCTTAATCCATTGAGTCATGATGGGAACTCCCACATTGGATATTCTTTACAGGCTTAGCTTTCAGAGCTGAGCAATGCACCTCTCGGTAACACATGCACACATGTACACACACATACACACGCACATACACACAGAGATCTGGAAGAGGAAACCCAAACCCAGGACTGCTGCGGAGTGGCCAGCGCCTCTGTCCACACTGGAGCTTAAACTGCAGCACAGAGGTCTGCTTAGAGAGCCAGGCAGTGGGTGCGGCCCTCCCTGTCTGGCTGATTAGCATTCACAGGCCTGGCCCCCCACCGTGTCCAGCCCCCATGTCAGTCCACTGAAGGCATACGGCTTGAAGACAGAGGCCACACCTGCCATAGTCACCTTTTATCCCTGGTGGCTGGCCCTGTTCTTAAGCCTGCATAGGTGCTCAGTAAGTTTGCGGGATGAATGCAAAATGGAGCACAGAGATGAGTAAAAAGTATTACTTCAAGCTGCCTGACAGCCTGTTTCAAGATGCTAGCCTTGGCGTTCGCTTGGCTTATCAGGTTAAGGACTCAGCATTGTCTCTATGAGGATGCAGATTCGAACCCTGGCCTGGCCAGTGGGTTAAGGATCCAGCATCGCCGCAGAGGCAGATGTGGCTGGGATCTGGCATCGCTGTGGCTGTGGAGTAGGCAGCAGCTGCTCCAATTTGACCCCTAGTCTGGGAACTTCCATATGCTGCAGGTGCGGCCCTAAAAAGACTAAAACAAAAAGGATATTGGTCTTTTTTTTTTTTTTGTATTTTTGCTATTTCTTTGGGCCGCTTCCGCGGCATATGGAGGTTCCCAGGCTAGGGGTCCAATCGGAGCTGTAGCCACTGGCCTACGCCAGAGCCACAGCAACACAGGATCCGAGCCGCGTCTGCAACCTACACCACAGCTCATGGCAACGCCAGATCGTTAACCCACTGAGCAAGGGCAAGGACCGAACCCGAAACCTCATGGTTCCTAGTCGGATTCGTTAACCACTGTGCCACGACGGGAACTCCGATATTGGTCTTGATATGGATGGTTCTCAATGCCATTCCCTCTCCCCCGGAGTCAGCTGTGAGGAGCCCAGGGGCAGGGATAGGCTGCTGCTACACTAGACGTGAACTCACAGAGCACTTTCCAGGGAAGACTGGGGGCAGCTGGGGGAGAGGGGAGTATCGCAAGCAGGCATGAGGCAGAGAAGACAACCAAGGGGGCCCATGGGGGCCGTTCACTGGGTCCTCATGGGATAGAAACCAGCCCTCCAAAGGCCCCTGCAGGCCTGAGATGCCTGGTGTGCGACTCACAGCAACTCACTGTGTGGTCACTGTAGGGGCCTCGTGAGCTCCTGGAAAATGATGGATTGATTGATTTGTTTATTGGGCCTTTTATTTATTTTGCCCAGAGTGATGGATGAATTCAGTAGAGAGGGAAGGAGAGAAGGGACAATTGGGTTTGCAGGATGGTCTGTCAGTGCAGAGTGGCTGAGCCAGCAGCCCGTTATTAGCTCGGAAAATAACATTTCTCTCCGGGCCTCACTTAATCCTTCGTTGGAAGAATATTTTTTTCCAACCCACATTAATAAAAAACAATAACGAAAAATGTGGAAGGAGGAAGGGTTAGAGTAGGAAGCGTGAGTGAGGCACGGGATTCGTTTAACGGAATCATTTCTGTGCCCCTTGAACACTTTGATTAAAGCCATGGGACCTAAATCAAAGCCACTGAGAGGAAAAATAAAAAGATGTCTGAGAACAATTTCGTTTGCTGGAATTTTCCCTCCTGTATTATATTATGATCGGGCAGGGGGTGTAAAAAAAGTTCTATTTGGCCCTCCTTTGATCTTTCAAAGTAAAGAAGAACGTTAGAAAAAGAAGAATAGAAATTGACACCAATCTTGTTTTCTTGCTTTTCTTGTATTAATAACTCAACTGGATTTGAAGTGAGGCCCGACCAGCTATGGAGCCCAGGACAGGCACAAATAAAAACCAGGAGCCTGTAACCAGAGGGAGTTCAAAAAGCCACGAGGTCACCAAGGACCCTGTCTCAATCACAGGTGGTCTTCCCTCGGCTGGTCTCCACATAAGGCAGGAGACAATTTAGACAAGGTCAAGTCAGATCAAGATGAGGCGGGGAGGGGTTAAGAGGCCTTCAATTCGTGTTTCTATCCTGAGGGGATTTTCTGCGGAGCCACTTGTAGGAAGGGGTTTCCTCTATGAGACAGGGCTGCTATACCAACCTCGCAGAGGTGATGGAAGGTGGCAACATCCAAATGAGGCAAGGCTTGAAGCACTCGGCTCACTTCTGGGTCAGGAATCTGTATAACTAGCCCCATTGTTCTCCAAAGAAGGTCATGCCCCTTCTACACCAGTCTCATGCATCTTTGAAATTTCATGCAGAAATAGTAATAAATCAGGAGCAGCTATACCAAGAAACTGAAGCAAATGCAGCGTGCAGAGCGGCGAAGTAAGCTGCACCTTGCATGCTAACTCTGACTGGTTGATAGTGACTACCTGTGTTAAGAATGATTCTGAGGATGTGTTTGAATTTCATCAGAAAAAAGACAGTGATGTCTGCTTTAAGGGTATGAAGAAAGGGACCAAATGTCATGCATGTGTCATATCTGGTAATTAGAAAGAGCACTGGAGATGGAGTCAAAAGACCATGCTCTATGATCTTAGAAAAGATGAAACGTTTCTGAGTGACAGGTGCCCTATCATTAGGACTAACACTAAAAACAGGAAAATTGATATATGTAATGTATGTAAATGGACTTTGCAGTTTGTGAGACATGTTCATGCTTGTTATTTTTTTTAAGTTGTAAAATTTAAAATTAAAAACGTATGTCATAAAATTGACCATGTTAACAAAAATTTAAGGGTACAGTTTGGTGGCATTAAGTACATTCACACTGATATGCAACCATCCCCACCATTCATCTCTAGAAAATGTTCATCCTCCCAAACTGAAATTTTGCATCCATGAAACAGTAACTTCCCATTCTCCCCTCCTTGGGCCCATGGAGACCACCGCTGCACTTTTTCTGTCTCTAGGAATTTGTGGAATCATACAGTATTTAACTCTCCTGTGTCTGACTTATTTCATGTAGCCTGTCTCCAGGGTTCATCCATGTTGTAGCCGATACCAGAATTTTCTTTCTTTTTTCTTCTCTTTTCTTTCCTCTTGCTTGCTTGCTCAATCGCTCACTCACTCGCTTGCTTGCTTTTTAGGACTGCAAGTGTGGCATGTGGACGCCCCCAGTCTAGGTGTTGCATCAGAGCTACAGCTGCTGGTCAGAGCCACAGCAACTCCAGATCCAGCCTTGTCTGTGATCTATGCCGCAACTCACGGCTACGCTGGATCTTTAACCCACTGAGCGGGGTGAAGGACTGAACCTGCATCCTCATGGATACTAGTCAGGTTGTTACCACTGAGCCACAAAGGGAACTACCTCTTTTTTAGGGCTGAATAATATTCCATTATCTGTACAGACCACATTTGGTTGATCCATTCATCTGTCAATAGACATGTGGATTGTTTCCAAGTTTGGGCTCCTGTGACTAGAACTGCTGCGAACCTGAGTGAGCAAGTATCTGTTCAAGTCCCTGTTTTACATTCTTTTGGGCATATATCCCAGAGGAGGAGTTGCTGAATCATATGATAGTTCTATGTGTAATCTTTTGAGGAACCACCCTACTGGTGCCATCTCTTTTTAAATTTCAACTTGTATTGTCTGCTTGGAAAGCTTCATGGAGAAGCTAAAGGATCACAAAGAGATAAAGGTTGATGAGACTCAAACTGAAGTCAGCGTGGGCCTGGCCACGAGCAGGTGGGACCCTCCCTCCTTGGCTGCTGCCCTGGCTGTGGTTGGCTGCCATCTTGCTCCAGCGGGACACCAGGCTGGAGGAGCAACAGCTTGAGCCTGTCTGTCCTGCCACCCGCTGGTGTGCAGGGAGCACATGGTCGCTGGGCCAGGCCCAGCTCTCTCTTGGGAAAGAACATCCACCATGGGAAGCAATGTTTCCCTTGGCAGGGGGACGGCTCAGATGCCGCCTCCTGGAGCGCAGAGCCCTCTGTGGGAGGGGCGAGGGGGAGGGCAAGATGGAGAAGGATGGACAGCCAGGGTGGGGGAGGCCATTAGCATTTGGGTTGTGACATATTTATGCTTTGGCTTTGTCATGTGGAGCAAATAACAGGCCATTCTGATAGAGGCTCAGCTTTCAAATGACGGGCTGAAAAGAAAGAGATGCACTGGCTTTCTTTGTTCCACAAAGGCCTGGCAGCTGGCAAGATCTGAGCTAGCCTGCCGGGGCACAAAGCTCTGGAGTTCTTGTCCTCCCTATGATGGGGCAGGGGTCTAACGCCAGCTCAGAGCCATTAAGTGGCTGAGCTGCCTGGATGCATCCCATGCCAAGGCACCGTTGGCATCTGGGAGTGGCAACTTGCCCAATGGGCCTTTTTTTCCGCCATAAAGTTGTCTTGGAGTCATTGGACGTGAGAGGGCCCGCAGAGGGCCATTCAGCCCACACTCCTGCCCGGAGTGGACACCAGCAAAACCATTCCAGGAATTTGTCTTGCTACCAAAATTCTTGTTCTGCAGCCTGGCTCTGGGGATGTGGAGAATGGTGGTCCTTTTTCCACACTGTCTTCACAGTCAAACCCTATAGTTGAACAGAGATCCGACAAACCCCGGCTGACTCCCAGGGCTCACGTTTATCAGTTCATGAGTTTGAGGAAATGATTCCAATCCCTACATTGCTCAATCCTGACATTCCTCATTTGTAAGCCGGAGATAAACAAGAATGCCTGTGTTATCTCATAGAATGACACACAGTCCCTGGCACCAAGGAGCACAATGTCAGCCATTAGCGCTACCTCTCTCCCCTCGGAAGGGTCCCCCTTGCGGAATATACCCAAAGCCATTCGGGGGATGTCCATCTGCATGGATGCCCTCCCACCAGTGCCCCCAAGAGCTGGATTTGGGCATTTGCAGGATGGCAATGGCTTTCTCGCCAAACTTGAGGGTCTAGGAATCAAACCAGAAGCTTCATCTCACCCGATGTCCACAGAAACAGCAGAGAGAAGAAAGGGCAAAGGGCATCAGCAGGAGCTGAACGGCCACTAGGACCCAGGCCCTTTGACCGAATTGACTTGAGCCCTCACAACAGACTCAGTCTGTGTCAAGTGAGAAAGCTGACAACCGGAAGGCTGAAGAGCTGGGCTGAGGTCCCCCAGCGGTCAGCAGTGGAACTGCAGTCCCCACCCACATCTGCTGGTCTAAGCCCTCTTCCCACTGGGTCACCCTTCTCTTAATACCTCCAGACAGAAGAGAGAGATCACAGGAGGGGTGCAGCAAAGAGTTTTCTGTGATCATAGAAAAGACACACCCAGAGCAAGGAGGGCGGACCAGAAGGGAGGATGCCTTGGAAATGGGCTGTAGGGCGGGGTGTTGACCAGGCATGAGCAAAGGTGGGGTCAGGTCTCCTTGAGAGGCAGCGAGTGGAACAGGAGCATTTTCGAAGCAAAGAGATAATAGTGTCGGGTGGAAACCATAGAGGGGAGGGGAGGAGGAAGAGACAGGGCGGGGTCCACATAGCCTCGCTCCCCTATCACTCTCCTTCCTGCCAGCAGCTCTGTGGGCCTGTCAGGCATCCAGAGGAGCAGCTGTGTGAGCCCAAGTCCAGCTGGGAGGACGCCCCACTGACCTGGGGACCAGAGGAAGAGCCAGGGCCCAGCTCTCTCCTGTTGGCCCTGCCCCTGCTCCAGCTGGCACGTGGAGGGGTCCAGGGCTGGACCCTCAGCAGCTCCTGCCTGGCCACAGGGGCAAAGACACCTGTGTACAGGTGTGACTTACCCTGCCTGGCTCAAGGACGGCTCACTCTGCCCTGGGCACGATGCCCAGCTCAGCCACTAGCTGCAGACAAGGCCCAGGCTCGGGGGAGCTGACACACAAGCATCACCGATGCACAGCTCTGAAGGATCTCAGCCCAGCTCCTCAAACAGCATGGTCGCCAGAGTGGAATTTACAGTCAGGCCCTCGAGCCATGTTGGTGACATTGGATTTCAAGCACTGACCTTGGCCCCACCCCCACTCCAGCTCCCATCTGCAGTGGGCATCTGCATTTACCTCTCATCTGCCCTGTGACTGTCTGCAGCTCACAGCACCACCTGAGGGGCTTTGCGGGCAGTCCATTCCAGGCCCTAATTCAGATCATTCTGCTGCTCCATCCCGAGTCCCCGGCTCCTATTTGAGTGACCTGGTTGGATCTGCTGGGGCCTGATGATCCCGGCTGCTCAGGGGCGCCTGAAGGCACACCCCCCCCCCATCTCCGTGCTTTAACATGACGCCAGACCCCCAGTGCCTCTGCCATGTGACCAAGAGAGCCCCTTTCAACTCTGTCTTCCCCTCAGGCAAAATCAGCAGCAAAGACAGCACTAAGCTGAGTGGCCTAAGCCCCTTCCTTTGATTTTCAGGCCCCAAGAGCCACCCAGGCGCCAGCAACCAGCTAAGAAGCAGAACCAGACCCCTTGCCAATATCATACACGCTTTCCCCCTTCTCAGCAAGACTGACAGGATGAGGCTTCCAGCCGGAGGTGAGCAGAGAGCTTCCTGACCTGGTGGGTCCAGAGCAGCTCGGGTCAACGGCCCCAGCTTCGCAGCCACATCCCGAGGAAGCCGCCAAGGGGCTCGGGTTAATGGGCCCACTGCCTCCGCTACTGGCAGAAGCCCTGGTGGGTACGACATCCACCACCGAGACAGAGCACCCACGTCAGTGCCAATGGAGAAAAACACACCACCAAAGCCTCAGCCGGAAAGCAGGCACTTCATGTCTGCCCGAAACCATTGCTTTGAACAATGAGCTCATCAAAGAAAGGGAATTTTTATGGACTCCCTGTCAAGGAATGATTTTGATGCCTAGTCTGTCTATTGTGGCCCCCTGGGAAGAAAGTACAAAGGGGCTTCTGCAGCGTGGCCGGAACAGCAAGTTTGTGGCATGGCTTCCTTGCAAGAGGGCCTGGGCTTTTTCATTTAAAAAATTTTTTTATTAGTTATTTTTAATGATTTTTATTTTTTCCATTATAGCTGGTTTACAGTGTTCTGTCAATTTTATACTGTACAGCAAGGTGACCCAGTCACACATACATATATACATTCTTTTTTCTCACATTATCATGCTCCATCGTGAGTGACTAGATATAGTTTCCAGTGCTACAGAGCAGGATCTCATTGCTAATCCATTCCAAAGGCAATAGTCTGCATCTATTAACCCGAAGTTCCCAATCCATCCCACTCCCTCCCCCGCCCCTTGGCAACCACAAGTCTGTTCTCCATTGTCAATGATTTTCTTTTCTGTGGAAAGGTTCATTGGCACCATGTATTAGATTCCAGATATAAATGATATCATATGTTATTAGTCTTTCTCTTTCTGACTTACTTCACTCAGGATGAAAGTCTCTAGTTCCATCCATGTTGCTGCAAATGGCATTATTTTGTTCTTTTTATGGCTGAGTTGTATTTCATTGCATGTGTGTGTGTGTGGGGGGGGTCTTTTTAGGGCTGCACCTGCAGCATATGAAGTTCCCAGACTAGGGGTTGAATCGGAGCTGTAGCTGCTGGCCTATACCACAGCCAGAGCAATGCCTGATCCTTAACCCACTAAGCAGGGCCAGGAATCCTCATGGATACTAGTTGGGTTTATTACCGCTGAGCACAACAGGAACTCCAAGAGAGCCCAGGCCTTTTTTTTTTTTTTTAATTGTTATTTCCCCAATATAATTTTTTTTCTACTGTGCAGCATGGTGACCCAGTTACACATACATGCATACATTCTTTTTTTTCACATGATCATGCTCCACCATAAGTGACTAGACATAGTTCCCAGTGCTACAGAGCAGGATCTCATTGCTAATCCATTCCAAAGGCAATAGTCTGCATCTATTAACCCCAAGTTCCCAATCCATCACATTCCCTCCCCTTCCCCCTTGGCAACCACAAGTCTATTCTCCAAGTTCACGATGTTCTTTTCTGTGGAAAGGTTCATTTGTGCCCTATATTAGATTCCAGATATAAGTGATAGCATATGGTATTTGTCTTTCTGACTTACTTCACTCAGGATGAAAGTCTCTAGTTTCATCCATGTTGCTGCAAACGGCATTATTTCATTCTCTTTAATGGCTGAGTTGTATTCCATTGTGTATGTATACCACATCTTCTTAATCCAACCATCTGTTGATGGACATTTGGGTTGTTTCCATGTCTTGGTTATTGTGAATAGTGCTGCAATGAACATGTGGCTGCATGTATCTTTTTTAAGGAAAGTTTTGTCTGGGTATATGTCCAAGAGTGGGGTTGCTGGGTCCTATGGTAGTTCTATGCATAGATTTCTAAGGTACCTCCTTACTGTTTTCCTTGGTGGTTGTACCAGCTTACATTCCCACCAACAGTGCAGAAGCGTTCCCTTTTCTCCACACCCCCTCCAGCATTTATTTGTGGACTTATTAATGATGGCCTTTCTGATTGGTGTGAGGTGGTATCTCATGGTAGTTTTGATTTGCATTTCTCTAATAATCAGTGATGTTGAGCATTTTTTCATGTGCCTGTTGGCCATCTATATATCTTCATTGGAGAAATGTCTATTCAGGTCTTTTGCCTATTTTTCAATTAGGTTGTTGGCTTTGTTGCTGTTGAGTTGTATAAGTTGCTTGTATATTTTAGAGATTAAGCCCTCGTCAGTTGCATCATTTGAAACTATTTTCTCCCATTCTGTAAGTTGTCTTTTTGTTTTCTTTTTGATTTACTTTGCTGTACAAAAGCTTGTCAGTTTGATTAGGTCCCTTTGTTGTTGTTTTTTTTTTTGCTTTTATTTCTGTTGCTTTGGGAGACTGACCTGAGAAAACATTTGTAAGGTTGATGTCAGAGAATGTTTTGCTTATGTTCTCTTCCAGGAGTTTGATGGTGTCTTGTCTTATATTTAAGTATTTAAGCCATTTCGAGTTTATTTTCATGCATGGTGTGAAGGTGTGTTCTACTTTCATTGATTTGCATGCAGCTGCTCAGATTTCCCAGCAATTCTTGCTGAATAGACGTTCCTTTTCCCATTTTATGTTCTTGTCTCCTTTGTCAAAGATTAGTTGACCATAGGTGTCAGGGTTTATTTCTGGGTTCTCTATTCTGTTCCATTGGTCTGTATGTGTTTTGGTACCAGTACCACACTGTCTTGATGACTGTGGGTTTGTAATATTGCCTGAAGTCTGGGAGAGTTATGCCTCCTGCTTGGTTTTTGTTCCTCAGAATTGCTTTGGCAATTGGGTCTTTTGTGGCTCCATATAAATATTTGGATTGTTTGTTCTAGTTCTGTGAAAAATGTCATGGGTAATTTGATAGGGATTACACTGAATCTGTAGATAGCTTTGGGTAGTGTGGCCATTTTTACAATATTAATTTTTCCAATCCAGGAGCATGGGATATCTTTCCATTTCTTTACATCTTCTTTAACTTCTTTGATTAATGTTTTATAGTTCTGGGCATATAAGTCTTTCACCTCCTTGGTCAGGTGGATTCCCAGGTATTTGATTTTTGGGGGTGCCATTTTAAAAGGCATTGTGTCTTTACTCCTTTTCTAACATTTCATTGTTAGTATTCAGAAATGCGACTGATTTCTGAATGTTAATCTTATATCCTGCTACTTTGCTGAATTTGTTGATCAGTTCAAGTAGTTTTTGTGTGGAGTCTTAGGGTTTTCTTTTTTTTTTTTAATAGTATTATATAATTAATTTTGGTGTCCACCAAGTTCATTGTTAGTACAACTTTTTTTTTTTTACATTTATCTTATATTCTGTGACACTTTGTTGAACTCTATTTGTTTATTTTAGTCAATTGTTATTTATTTATCTATTACTCAAATGAATTTATCACATCTATAGTTGTATAATGATCATCACAATCCAGTTTCACAGGATTTCCATCCCACAACCCAAGCACATCCCCCCACTCCCCAAACTGTCTCCTCCAGAGACCATAAGTTTTCAGAGTCTGTGAGTCAGCATCTGTTCTAAAAAGAAGTTCAGTCTGTCCTTTTTTCAGATTCCACGTGTCAGTGAAAGCATTTGATGTTGGTGTCTCATTGTATGGCTGACTTCACTTAGCACGATAATTTCTAGGTCCATCCATGTTGCTAAAAATGCTGGTGTTTCATTCTTTTTGATGGCTGAGTAATATTCCATTGTGTATATGTACCACATCTTCTGGATCCACTCCTCTGTCGATGGGCATTGAGGTTGTTTCCATGTCTTGGCTATTGCAAATAGTGCTGCAGTGAACATTGGAGTACATGTGTCTTTGTGAGTCATGGTTTTCTCTGGATAGATGCCCAGGAGTGGAATTGCTGGGTCAAATGGTAGTTCTATGTTTAGTTTTCTGAGGAATCTCCATACTGCTTTCCACAGTGGTTGCACCAATTTACAGTCCCACCACCAGTGTACTAGGGTTCCTTTTTCTCCACACCTTCTCCAGCACTTATTGTTTGTAGACTTTTGGATGATGGCCATTCTGGCTGGTGTAAAGTGGTACCTCACAGTGGTTTTGATTTGCATTTCTCTAATCAAGAGTGATGTTGAACATCTTTTCATGTGTTTTTTGGCCATCTGTATGTCTTCTTTGGAGAACTGTCTGTTTAGATCTTCTGCCCATTTTTGGATGGGGTTGTTTGGTTTTTTTGGTATGGAGCTACAGAAGGTGTTTGTAAATTTTGGAGATTAATCCCTTGTCAGTTGACTCACTTGCAAAGATTTTCTCCCATTCTGTGGGTTGTCTTTTTGTGTTGTTTAGGGTTTCCTTTGCTGTGCAGAAACTTTGAAGTTTGGTTAGGTCCCATTTGTTTATTTTTCTTTTTGTTGTCAATACTCTGAGAGGTGGATCTGAGAAGATGTCGTTTATGTCAGAGAGTGTTTGGCCTGTTTTCCTCTAGGAATTTTATAGTGTCTGGTCTTATATCTAGGTTTTTCATCCATTTGGAGTTTACTTTTCTGTATGGTGTTAGGGAGTGTTCTAATTTCATTCTTTTCCATGTGGCTGTCCAGTTTTCCCAGCACCACTTATGGAACAAGCTGTCCTCTCTCCATTGTATATCCTTGCCTCCTTCGTCATAGATGAGTTGGCTGTAGGTGCATGGGTCTAATTCTGGGCTTTCTACCCTGTTCCACTGATTTATATTTCTGTCTTTGTGCCAGTACCATGCGGTTTTGATGACTGTTGCTTTGTAGTATAGCCTGAAGTCTGGGAGCCTGATTCCTCTAGCTCCATTTTTCTTTTTCAGGATGTCTTTGGCTATTCTGGGTCTTTTGTGCTTCCAAACAAACTTTAAAATATTTTGTTCAAGTTCTGTGAAAAATGTCCTTGGTAATTTGATAGGGATTGCATTGAATTTGTAGATTGCCTTAGGTAGTATAGTCATTTTGATAATATTAACTCTTCCGATCCAGGAGCATGGTATATCTTTCCATCTATTGGTGTCATCTTTGATTTCTTTCATCCATGTCTTATAGTTCTCAGAGTACAGGTCTTTTGTCTCTTTAGGTAGGTTTACTCCTAGGTATTTCATTCTTTTGGAGCTCTTTCTGCTCTTTCATTGTTAGTGTATAGAAATGCCATTGATTTCTGTGTATTAATTTTGTATCTTGTGACTTTGCCAAATTCATGATGAGCTCTAACAATTTTCTGGTAGAGTCTTTAGGATTATCTAGGTATAGTATCATGTCATCTGCAAATAGGGATAGTTTTACTTCTTCCTTTCCAATTTGGATTCCTTTTATTTCTTTTATTTCTCTGATTGCTATGGCTAGGGCTTCCAGAACTATGTTGAGGAGTAGTGGAGAGAGCAGACATCCTTGTCGTGTTCCTGATCTCAGCGGGAATTCCTTCAGCTTTTCACCATTGAGAATGATGTTTGCTGTGGGTTTGTCATATATGGCCTCTATTATGTTGAGGTAGGTCCCTGCTATGCCCACTTTCTGAAGGGTTTTTATCAGAAATGGGTGTCGGATTTTGTCAAAGGCTTTTTCCGTGTCTATTGAGAGCATCATATGGTTTTTATTCTTCAGTTTGTTAATGTGGTGTATCATACTGATGGATTTGCGGATATTGAAGAACCCTTGCATCACTGGGATAAATCCCACTCAATCATGATGTACAATCTTTTTAATGTATTGTTGGATGCAGTTTGCTAGTATTTTGTTGAGGATTTTTGCATCAATGTTCATCAGTGACATTGCCCTGTAGTTTTCTTTTTTTGTGGAGTCTTTGTCTGTTTTTGGTATCAGGGTGATGGTGGCCTCAAACAATGAGTTTGGGAGTATCCCTTCCTATGCAATTTTTTGAAATAGTTTCAGAAGGATAGGTGTTAGCTCTTCTCTAAATGTTTCGTAGAATTCACCTGTGAAGCCATCTGGTCCTGGACTTTTGTTTGTTGGAAGTTTTTTAATCACAGTTTCAATTTCAGTTCTTGTGATGGGTCCATTCATCTTTTCTATTTCATCTTGGTTTAGTCTTGGAAGATTACTTTTCTAAGAATTTGTCCATTTCTTCTAGGTTTTCCATTTTATTGGCGTATAGTTGCATATAGTAGTCTCTTATGATCCTTTGTATTTCTGTGGTGTCCGTTGTTACTTATCCTTTTTCATTTTTAATTTCATTGATTTTAGTCCTCTCTCTTTTTTGCTTGTTAAGTCTGGCTAGGGGTTTATCATATCAATTTTGTTGATCTTTTCAAAGAACCAGCTTTTCGTTTCATTGATCTTTTCTATAGTTTTCTTTGTTTCTACTTCATTGATTTCTGCTCTGATCTTTATGATTTCTTTCCTTCTACTAACTTTAGGCCTTGTCTCTTATTTTTTCTCCAGCTGCTTTAGATATAAAGTTAGCTTGTTTGAGCTTTTTCTTGATTCCTGAGGTGGGTTTGTACCGCTATAAACTTTCCTCTTAGAATGGCTTCTGCTGCATCCCATAGGTTTTGGAGTGTTGTATCTTCATTGTCATTTGCTTCTAGGTATTTTTTAATTTCCTCTTTGATTTCTTCAGTGATCCATTGGTTGTTTAGTAGCATGTTGTTTAGTCTCCATGTGTTTGTGTTTTTTTGCAGATTTTTTTCTTTTTGTTGATTTCCAGTCTCATAGCATTGTGGTCGGAAAAGATGCTTGATATGATTTCAATTTTCTTAAAGTTACCAAGGTTGGATTTGTAGCCCAGGATGTTTTCAATCTTAGAGAATGTTCCATGTGCACTTGAGAAGAATGTGTATTCTGTTGCTTTTGGATGGAATGTCCTATAAATATCTATTAAGTCCCTCTGGTTTAATGCATCATCCAGGGCCTGTGGTGCCTTATTGATTTTCTGTGTGGTTGATCTGTCCATTGCTGTTAGTGGGGTTTTAAAGTCCCCCACTATTATTGTGTTATCCTTGATTTGTCTTTTTAAGGTTGTTAGCAGTTGCCTTATATATTGTGGTGAACCTATGTTGGGTGCATAGATATTTAAAACTGTTATATCTTTTTCTTGGATTGATCCTTTGATCATTATGTAATGACCTTCTTTGTTTCTTAAAATATTCTTCATTTTTAAAGTCTATTTTGTCTGATATGAGTATTGCTACTCCAGTTTATTTTGATCCCTGTTTGCATGAAATATTTTCTTCCACCCTCTCACTTTCAATTTGTATGTGTCCCTAGAAGTGAAGTGGGTCTCTTGAAGACAGCATATATATGGGTCTTGTTTTTGTATCCATTCAGCCAGTCTGTCTTTTGGTTGGGATGTTTAGTCCATTAACATTTAAGGTAATTATTGATATGTATGTTCTTATTGCCATTTTATTGATTGCTTTGGATTTGTTTCTGTTGCTCTTTTCTCTCCCCTTCTTCTCTTGTTCTCTCCTCTTCTGGTTTGATGACTATCTTTAGTGTTGTAGTTGAGTTGATTTATCTTTGTGTATCAATCGTAGATTTTTGGTTTGCAGTTATTGTGAAGTTTTGATATAAGAGTCTATATGTATATGAGATTGCTTTAAGTTGTTCTCTTAATTGTAAGTTCATCTCCAGTGTTCTGCATTTGTACCCACCTCTTCTTATAATTTCTGATTTTGGTGGTATAATTGTGCATGGATGATTTTTGTATCATTACTGGATATATACCTTTACTGGTGAGCCTTGTCATTTGTGGTATTTTTGTTTCCTGTTGCTGTCTTTTCTTTTCTGCCTAGAGAAGTTCCTTTAGTATTTATTGCAAGGCTGGTTTTGTGTTGCTGAATCCTCTCAGCTTTTGCTTATCTGTGAAGGTTTTGATTTCTCCTTCAAATCTGAATGAAAGCCTTTCTGGGTAAAGTCATCTTGGTTGGAGGTTTTTTCCTTTCATCACGTTGAGTATATCATACCACTCCCTTCTGGCCTGCAGAGTTTCTGTTGAAAAATCTGCCAATAACCTTATTGGGGTTCCCTTGTATGTTACTTGTTTCTTCTCCCTAGCTGCTTTCAAGATTTTCTCTTTGTCTTTAATTTTGGTCAGTTTGATTAATATGTGTCTCGTATTCCTCCTTGAGTTTATTTTATATGGTACTTGTGCTTCCTGGATTTGAGTGAGTGATTCCTTCCCCATGTTAGGGAAGTTTTCAGCTATTATCTCTTGGAATATTTTTTCTGTCCCCTTCTCTCGCTCTTCTCCTTCTGGCACTCCTATAATATGGATGTTGGTGCGTTTAACGTTGTCCCAGAGTTCTCTGAGACTCTCTTCTAATTTGTTTTCAATCTTTTTTCTCTTTTCGGTTCTGCATCCGTAATTTCTTCTCATCTGTCCTCCACCTTGCTTACTCATTCTTCTGCCCCCTGTATTCTGCTGTTAGCTGCTTCTAATGAATTTTTTATTTCAGTTGTTGTATTTCACATCTCTTCTTGTTTACATTTTATATCTTGTATCTCTTTGCTCAGTGTTTCCTGTAAGTTATCCATCTTTGCCTCCAGTTTATTTCCAATGTTTTGCATCATCTTCAGCATCAACAAATAGTCTTCTTCCTGGAGGCTGACAATCTCCTCATCACTTAGCTGATTTTCTGGGGTTTTCCCTTTCTTCCTCATCTGAGTTATAGTCCTCTGTCTTTTCATTTTTATAGGTTTTTGGTGTGGTGACCTATTTATAGATAATAGAGATGTAGCCTCTCTTACTTCTGGTGTCTGCCCCCCTTGTGGCTGAAGTCAGTATGGGGGCTTGCTGTAGGCTTCCTGATGGGAGGGGCTAATGCCTGCCCACTGGTAGGTGGAGCTGATTCTAGTCCCTATGTGGGTGGGGCTTAGTCTCTGGATGGGATTAGAGGCAGCTGTGTGCCTGAGGGGTCTTTAGGTAGCCTGTTTACTGAGGGGTGGGGCTGTGATCCCACCTGGATTGGTGTTTGCCCTGGGGCTTCTCAGTGGCTGGCTGACGGGTGGGGCCACATTTTCCCAAAATGGCCACTTCCAGAGAAAGGCAGCTGCTGAATATTCCCGAGAGCTTTGCCTTCAATATCCTTCCTCCACAACAAGCCACATTCACCCCTGTTTTCCCAGGACGTCCTCCAAGAACTGCAGTCAGGTTTGACCCAGATTCCTATGGAGACTTTGCTTTGCCCTGGGACCCAGTGCATGTGAAAGTCTGTGTGCACCTTTTAAGAATGGGGTCTCTGCCCTCGCCAAAGTGGGTATAGAGGGAACATTCCTGAATATAATCAAAGCCATTTATGATAAACCCACAGCAAATATAATCCTCAATGGGGAAAAACTGAAAGCCTTCTCACTCAAATCTGGAACAAGACAGGGATGCCCACTCTCACCACTGCTCTTCAACATAGTTTTGGAAGTCTTAGCCACAGCAATTAGACAAACAAAAAAAATAAAAGGCATCCATATAGGAAGAGAAGAGATCAAACTGTCACTGTATGCAGATGATATGATACTATACCTAGAAAACCCTAAGTACTCAACCCCAAAACTCCTTGAACTGATTAATAAATTCAGCAAAGTGGCAGGATATAAGATTAACATTCAGAAGTCAGTTGCATTTCTGTATACCAGCAATGAAACATTAGAAAAGGAATACAAAAAAATGATACCTTTTAAAATTGTACCTCACAAAATCAAATACCTCGGAATACACCTGACCAAAGAGGTAAAGGACCTATATGCCGAGAACTATAAGACTTTAATCAAAGAAATCAAAGAAGATGTAAAGAAATGGAAAGATATTCCATGTTCCTGGATTGGAAAAATCAATATTGTGAAAATGGCCATCCTACCCAAAGCAATCTACAGATTTAATGCAATCCCTATCAAATTACCCATGACATTGTTCACAGAACTAGAACAAACAATCCAAACATTTATATGGAACCACAAAAGACCCAGAATCGTCAAAGCAATCCTGAGAAACAAAAACCAAGCAGGAGGCATAACTCTCCCAGACTTCAAGAAATACTACAAAGCCACAGTCATCAAAACAGTGTGGTACTGGTATCAAAACAGACAGACAGACCAATGGAACAGAATAGAGAATCCGGAAATAAACCCTGACACCTATGGTCAATTAATCTTTGACAAGGGAGGCAGGAACATCAAATGGGAAAAGGAAAGTCTATTCAGCAAGCATTGCTGGGAAACCTGGACAGCTGCATGCAAAGCAATGAAACTAGAACACACCCTCACACCATGCACAAAAATAAACTCAAAATGGCTGAAAGACTTAAATATACGACAGGACACCATCAAACTCCTAGAAGAAAACATAGGCAAAACACTCTCTGACATCAACATCATGAATATTTTCTCAGGTCAGTCTCCCAAAGCAATAGAAATTAGAGCAAAAATAAACCCATGGGACCTCATCAAACTGAAAAGCTTTTGCACAGCAAAGGAAACCAAAAAGAAAACAAAAAGACAACTTACAGAATGGGAGAAAATAGTTTCAAATGATGCAACTGACAAGGGCTTAATCTCTAGAATATACAAGCAACTTATACAACTCAACAGCAAAAAAGCCAATCAATCAATGGAAAAATGGGCAAAAGACCTGAATAGACATTTCTCCAAGGAAGATATACAGATGGCCAACAAACACATGAAAAAATGCTCAACATCGCTGATTATAAGAGAAATGCCAATCAAAACTACCATGAGATACCACCTCACACCAGTCAGAATGGCCATCATGAATAAATCCACAAATAACAAGTGCTGGAGGGGCTGTGGAGAAAAGGGAACCCTCCTGCACTGCTGGTGGGAATGTAAACTGGTACAGCCACTATGGAGAACAGTTTGGAGATACCTTAGAAATCTATACATAGAACTTCCATATGACCCTGCAATCCCACTCTTGGGCATCTATCCGGACAAAGCTCTACTTAAAAGAGACACATGCACCCGCATGTTCATTGCAGCCCTATTCACAATAGCCAGGACATGGAAACAATCCAAATGTCCATCGACAGATGATTGGATTCGGAAGATGTGGTATATATACACAATAGAATACTACTCAGCCATAAAAAAGGATGACATCATGCCATTTGCAGCAACATGGATGGAACTAGAGAATCTCATACTGAGTGAAATGAGCCAGAAAGACAAAGACAAATACCATATGATATCACTTATAACTGGAATCTAATATCCAGCACAAATGAACATCTCCTCAGAAAAGAAAATCATGGACTTGGAGAAGAGACTTGTGGTTGCCTGATGGGAGGGGGAGGAAGTGGGAGGGATCGGGAGCTTGGGCTTATCAGACACAACCTAGAATAGATTTACAAGGAGATCCTGCTGAATAGCATTGAGAACTATGTCTAGATACTCATGTCGCAACAGAAGAAAGGGTGGGGGAAAAAACTGTAACTGCAATGTATACATCTAAGGATGACCTGACCCCCTTGCTGTACAGTGGGAAAATAATAATTAAAAAAAAAAAAAAAAGAATGGGGTCTCTGTTTCCCCCAGACCCGTGGAGATCCTGCACACAAGCCCCACTGGCTTTCAATGCCAGATGCTCCAGGGGCTCTTTCTCCCAGTGCCAGATCCCCACATGTGAGAGTTTGATGTGGGGCTCAGAACTCTCACTCCTGTAGGTGTGTCTCTGTGAATCAGTTTCCAATCTGCGGGGCTTCCCACCTGGGAGGTATGGGGTTGTTTATATTGTGAAATCGCCCCTCCTACCTCTTGATGTGTCCTCCTATTTTTCTTCTAGAGTAGGATATCTTTTTTAAGGTTTCTGGTCCATTTGGGTGAAGATTGCTCAGGCTTTAGTTGTTAATTTTGTTGTTTTTAGGAGAGAAGTTGAGCTCCAGTCCTTCTATTCTGCCATCTTAATCCCATCTGAGGGTTTTCTATATATAGTATCATGTCACCTGCATACAGCCAGCAGTTTTACCTCTTCTCTTCCTATGTGGATGCCTTTCATTTCTTTTGTTTGTCTGACTGCTGTAGCTAGTACTTCCAATGCTATGTTGAAAACAATGGTGAGAGTAGACATCCCTGTCTTGTTCCAGATTTTAGTGGGAAGGCTTTCAGATTTTCTCCATTGAGTATTATATTTGCTGTGGGTTTGTCAAATGACTTTTATTTTGTTAGGGTATGTTCCCTCTATACCCACCTTGGTAAGAGTTTTGATCATGAATGGATGTTGGACTTTGTCAAATGTTTTTTCTGCATCTATTGAGATGACTATGTGGTTTTTGACTTTTCTTTCGTTAATGTGGTGTATGATGTTGATTGATTTGTGCATGTGGAACCATCCTTGTGCACCTGGGATGAATCCCACCTGGTTGTGGTGTACGATCTTTGTGATATGTTGTTGGATTCGGTTAGCTAAAATTTTGTTAAGAATTTTAACGTCTATATTCATCAAAGATATTGGACTATACTTTTCTTTTTGGTGGTATCTTTTTCTGGTTTTGGTACTAGGGTGATGGTGGTGTCGTAGAATGTCTTTAGGAATGTTCCTTCTTCTTTAAACTTTTGGAAAAGTTTAAGGAGGATGGGTATAAATTCCTCTTCATATATTTGGACAATTCACCTGTGAAATCATCTGGTCCTGGACTTTAATTTGTAGGGGATGTTTTTGTTACATACTCAATTTCACTTCTAGTGATTGGTCTGTTCAGTTGATCTGTTTCTTCTTGATTCATTTTTGGCAGGCTGTAAGTCTCTAGAAAGTTGTCCATTTCTTCTAGGTTGTCAAATTTGTTCGCATACAATTGTTCATAGCATTCTCTCATGGTTTTTGTATTTCTATAGTATCAATTGTGATTTCCCCTTTTTCATTTCTTATTTTGTTCATTTGGGTTTTTTCTCTCCTCTTTTTGGAGAGTCTATCCAGAGGTTTGTCAATTTTGTTTACCTTTTCAAAGAACCAGCTCTTGGTTTTATTGATTTTTTTTCTATTTTATTGATTTCCTCTTTGATCTTTATGATTTCCTTCCTTCTGCTGACTTTAGGTTTTGTTTCTTCTTCTTTTTCTAATTCATTTAGGTGGTGGGTTAAGTTGTTGATTTGAGATTTTTCTTCTTCTTCTTCTCTCTCTCTTTTTTTTTTTTTTTTTTTTTTTTTTTTTTTTTTTTTGTCTTATTGCTATTTCTTTGGGCCGCTCCCGCAGCATATGGAGGTTCCCAAGCTAGGGGTCTGATCGGAGCTGTAGCTGCCAGCCTACGCCAGAGCCACAGCAATGCAGGATCCGAGCAGCATCTGCAACCTACACCACAGCTCACGGCAACGCTGGATCATTAACCCACTGAGCAAGGGCAGGGACTGAACCTACAACCTCATGGTTCCTAGTCGGATTCATTAACCACTGCACCACGACAGGAGCTCCTTTTTCTTCTTTTTTTGAGGAAGGCCTGTATTGCTATGAATTTCCCTCTAAGCACTGCTTTTTTTTTTTTTTTTTTTTTTTTTTGTCTTTTAGGGCCGCATCAGTGGCATATGGAGGTTCCCAGGCTAGGGGTCGAATCAGAGCTGTAGCCTCTGACCTATGCCAGAACCACAAGAACGTAGGATCTGCACCACATCTGCGACCTACACCACAGCTCATGGCAACACTAGATCCATAACCCATGAGCAAGGCCAGGGATTGAACCCAAGTCCTCATGGATGCTAGTCGGGTTCGTTAACCACTGAGCCATGAAGGAAACTCCATCTGAGCACTGCTTTTGCAGCATCCCATAGATTTTGAGTGGTTGTGTCTTCATTATCATTTGTCTCAAGGTATTTTTTAATTTCCCTCTTGATTTCCTCATTGACCCATGGGTTTTTTTAGTAGCATGTTGTTTAGTCTCCGTGTAGTAAGATTTTTCTCATTTCTTTTCTGTGGTTGATTTCTAGTTTCATGCCATTGTGGTCAGAGAAGATACTTGAAATAATTTCTATACTCTTTAAATTTGATGAGGTTAGCTTTGTGCCCCAGTATGTGATTGATTCTTGAGAATGTTCCACGTACACTTGAAAAGAATGTATATTCTGATTTTTTTTTCTTGGATGTAATGTCCTGAAAATGTTGATTAAGTCCAACTTTTCTAGTGTGTCCTTTAGGATCTCTGTTGCCTTATTGATTTTCTTTCTAGAGGATCTGTCCATTGATGTGAATGGGTGTTAAAGTTTCGTACTATGATTGTATTCACATCAATTTCTCCTTTTGTGTCTGTTAGTATTTGTTGGAGGTATCTGGGGGCTCCTATATTAGGGGCATATATATTGATGATTGTAATATCCTCTTCTTGAATGGATCCTTTAACCATGAAATAGTGTCTGTCTTTGTCTTTCTTTACGGCCTTCGTTTTAAAGTCTATTTTGTCTGATATGAGTATTGCAACTCCCGCTTTCCTGTCTTGTCCATTGACATGAAATCTCTTTTCCCATCCCCTCACTTTTAATCTATATGTGTCCTTTGCCCTAAGGTGAGTTTCTTATGGATAGCAGATTGAAGGTTTTTGCTTTTTAATCCAATCTGCCACTCTGTGTCTTTTGATTGGAGCATTTATTCCATTGACATTTAAAGTGATTATTGATAGATATGTATTTATTGCCATTTTAAACCTTGTTTTCCAGTTGAGTCTATGTTTCTCTTTTTTTGGTTGGATGGTTTCCATTTATTTTATGCTTTAGTACTTTTCAGTTTTTGTGAATGTAATGTTCGGTTTTGATTGCTGGTTGCCCTGTTTTTTAAGTACATTAACCTCTTCCTATATCTGCTTGCTTTTGCTTGATAGTCATATTGGTTCAAACACATCATTAAAATAAAAAAAGAATCTCTATTTTCTTACTTTTATTCCCCACATTGTATGATTTTGATGTCTTTTTTTTTTAACATCTTCATGTTTTGATCTGTAGGCTGGCTTATTTAGGTGACTGCTTTCCAAATGTGGTTTCCTCCATCCTAATTCTTCTTTATTTCTCTAAATTAGAAAAATTCTTTCAGTATTTCTTTTATAATGGGTTTAGTATTGCTGTACTCTTTTAACTTTTGTTTGTTGGAGAAATTCTTTATTTTCTCTTCTATTTTAAATGGTATTCTTGCTGGATAGAGTATTCTAGGTTGCAAATTTTTTCCTTTCAGGACTTTAAATATATCTTGCCACTCCCTTCTGGCCTGTAGTGTTTCTGTAGAGAAATCAGCTGATAGCCTTATGGGGGTTCCCTTATAACTAATGCTTTGCTTTTCTCTTGCTGCCTTTAGAATCCTCTCTTTATCTTTAACTTTTGCCATTTTTATTATAATATGTCTTGGTGTGGGCCTATTTGGGTTCAACTTGTTTGGGGCCCTCTGATCTTCCTGTATCTTGATATCAGTATCCTTTAGATTTGGGAAGTTTTCAGACATAATTTCTTCAAATATATTTTCAATCCCCTTTTCTTTTCCTTCTGGAATTCCTATTATGTGTAGATTGGCCCACTTTATATTATCCCATAGGTCTCTTATATTGTTTTCATGTTTTTTCATTTGGTTTTCTGTCTGCTGTCCTGACTGGGTGATTTCCATTATTCTATCTTCCATGTCACTAATTTGTTCCTCTGCATTATTCATTCTGCTCTTTATTGCCTTTAGCTCAGTTTGTATATCTGCAAATGAATTTTCTAGGTTTTTTTTTTTTTGGCTCCTCCTTATATTTTCTAGTTCCTTTCTAAAGGAATTACTGTTCATATTCTTAATTCCTTCAGCATTTTCTCTGTCTCCCTTTTAAACTCAATGTCTGTCAGACTGCAGAGATCTGTTTCATTGTTGACTGCTTTAGGTGAATTCTCCTGTTCCTTTAACTGAGAATGTTTTCTGAGCTTCTTCATCTTGATTGTGTTTTTCTTTTTCTGTGAGTTTGGGGAAGCCAAACTGTAGTCTTGTAAGGCTACTTCTATGCAAGAATACCCTTTTGTATTTTTTTGGGGGGGGGTTACTATTTATTTTTGGTGTGGGAGTTTGAATATTTGCTGTCTCTTTGTTTGGTGTAAGCAGGCTGTTATTCCCAGGATGCTCAGTGTGTTTTCAGGGAGAGGGAGGCAATGGGTAGGGCCAGCAGTCAGTGCCTGGTCATTGGGCTCTCAACAGCAGCAAGGATTTCCAGGAAGGTGGCACAGGTTACTCCTAGTTGTTGAGGCCTCCGGAGCCTGAGTCTCAGCACCCAGCCCCCACCAAACATCTCAGGCTGTGGTGTCCGGGCCGATGGTTCAGATGATCTGTGCAGCTCCCACTCTGCTTTGCTGTTCTCAGTCCAGCTGCTGTGCTTTTCTCAGCAACTTTGAGGTCCTGCCGACTCGGCTGATCTTTCTGTCAATTAGGGGGCTTCCCAGGATGTGGGTTCCTTTTCCTTCATAGCTCCCTCTCGAGAATGCTAGTCCCGTCCTGATTCCTTTTCTCTTTTTTTCTTTTGTTCTACCCAGTTATGTCGAGAGTTTCTTGCCCTTTTTGAAGGTTTAAGTTCTTCTGCCAGCATTCAGTGGATGTTCTGTGCGAGTCGTTTTGCATGTAGATGTATTTTTTTGATGTGCTTGTAGGAGAAGGTGAGTGCAACCTCTTACTCCTCTACCATCGTGCTCTGCCTCCAGTTCTGGTCAGCCCAGACTTTTAATACTGAACCCACAAGGGTCAACCTGGGTGTCTTCACTTCCCAATCTCAACCCTGTCTGGGAACTTCAGTATAGAAAAATCCAGACACATTCTGCCCAAAGTGCCCTTTGAGTGGGTGGCACATTGTTCTGCCCTGGTGTGAGACACCACGGACCTATCAGACAGCCAGCAAGAGGGGGATTTGCCCAAGACCCACAGGCCTCCGAGGCCAGAGACACCCCAGTGCTCAGTTTACAGGTGGCCTCTCAAATGCTGGGGGACATGCAGCCAAGGCCTTCAGTGATGCCCCCTGGCCTCACTGAGACTTCTTAACCCTTGAAAATAACTTTCATAAAATCACCATTTTTTTTAAAGTCTGTATTTAAAAAATAAAACAACTTGCCCTGCCTGTATTTGGCAGTGCCAACTTTCCTGGACTGTGTGTGTGTGTGTGTGTTGCCTATTTCTTTCCCTTTCATATCGCTAATACAAGAGAACATAAATAAATGAGCCTATAGGAAGCAAATTCACTCTATGGAGCCATTAACAAGTGATTTTCTTGGGTTATGTTGACTCATTTTTATTATTATTTTTTTAATTTTATTTTATTTTGCTTTTTAGGGCCATGCCCGTGGCATATGGAGGTTCCCAGGCTAGGGGTAGAATCAGAGCTACAGCTGTCGGCCTACACCACAGCCGCAGCAACTGGGAATCTGAGCCATGTCTGTGGCCTACACCACAGCTCACAGCAACGCCAGATCCTTAACCAACTGAACAAGGCCTGGGGTCGAACCCACAACCTCATGGTTCCTGGTCAGAATCGTTTCTGCTATGCCATGATGGGAACCCCTGTTGGCTCATTTTTAGATCCTTTCTCCCCATCTGCTCCAGTCCCTGGGTGCTATGACTGAGCTAGGCCATCCCCTGAATTTAGGGAGAACTGTATTCCCCAAAGGGCAAAACTGCCCCAGGAGCTGATGGCCCCAGTGAGGATGCACAGTACCCATGACAGGAAGCAAGAGCTGGAGGCCAGTGGGTAGGGCACCTGAATGAGTGTCGGGTATGGGTGGATGGCCACATGGGTGATCAGGAGAGTGGAGAGGAAGTCCCAAGGGAGCCTAACATGGGGTGAGGGAGGGCCCACCTTGGGGTTCAGATCAGCCTGCAAAGGAATGTGCCTCTGGGGTGGAGGAAAGGCAGGCTGGGGTGCAGAAAGAGCTGGAGGCTGGGGGAGAGGGGATACAAATTAGCTTGTGTGTTCTTTGGCTCCGTGGTATGTATTTAGTAGGTGCAAAGATGAGGGAAAGGAGGGATGCAGGGAAGACAAGAGAAGGAAAGGACGAGGTTAAGACAAAGGCCATTTGAAGGGATGAGAAAAACGTTTATTGGAAACTGCCTAAGAGCCCCTCGGGGATGGCCTGGGACCCTCCAGGGAGAGGTGGCCTCGCCATCTTCAGCTGCTGGTCGCTAACTGGTAGGGTCTGGAATCACTTCTTGTGACATGTCTCTCTGACAACCTCAGGACCTCGCAGATGTGAGAGCCTATTTCTGAACAAGGCTCTGTCTGAGCACTGGGATGTGTCAATTAGTCCATCTTGAGGGTTTCATAAAACCACAGAGTTCCTTCCTGTCGTGGCTCAGTGGAAACGAGTCTGAGTAGCATCCATGAGGATGCAGGTTCTATCCCTGGCCTCACTCAGTGGGTTAAGGATCCGGTGTTGCCATGAGCTGTTGTGCAGGTCACAGATGTGGTTTGGATCTGGTGTTGAGGCTAGCGGCTACAGCTCCAATTCGACTCCCAAAAAGAAAAAAACAAAAAAAACAAACAAAAAAACCCCCAAAACAACCCAATGCACTAAGAGGTCTGAAGGCTAAAACCAAAAAGGCAGTGAGGGAGAGGGGAACAGATCCCCCAGCAGGGAGCTTCAGATTTGGCGGGGGGGGGGGGGGGGGGCGGTAAGAGAGCATCAGAGTGGTCTGTGAAATGGATGAATCAGGAGTTCCCGTCATGGCTCACCATGAGATTGTGGGTTTGATCCCTGGCCTTACTCAGTGGGTTAAGGATCCCACATTGCCGTGAGCTGTGGTGTAGGTTGCAGATGCGGCTCGGATCCCGTGTTGGCTGTGGCTGTGGTGTAGGCTGGTGGCTACAGCTCCGATTGGACCCCTAGCCTGGGAACCTCCATATGCGGTGAGTGCGGCCCTTAAAAAAAAAAAAAAAGGAAGAAAAAGGAAATGGATGAATCAATGAGAAAGCACCAGGGAAGGTGGCACCTTATCACCGCCCATGGTTGGGGCCTCCTGATCTGTCCCTTCCAGCTCCCCACAACTCATACAGAGCCTAGGACACACTCAGCCACCTAAGGGCTGGAGTGAGTGCATCTAAACAGCCTGGGAAATAACCCTGGGGAGACCTGATTGACGAGAACTTCAACTTGGAGCAAAACCCTGCTACCTGTGCATTCCAGAGCCAAAAAGACACCCTCTCTTGATTATCTGCGTCACCACTCTGTTGAATCACTGCTTCTAGACGGAACTCATATGACTTTTCCCCCAGCGTGGTTCTTACTACCTCCTCTCAATCAACTCACAGGGACCCAGTGTGATCAGGCACACACAACCACTTTGGAAAAATACCCACATCCATGAGCCATGCTGCATGGACCACGTTAGGGATTGCAGGGCCAGGTGTTAAACAAAGACACATTTTCTGCCATCAAAGAGCCTAACTTTTCCCCAAAAGAAGCAGAAAGGAGTGGCTGAGTTAGGCTGGATGACCTCAAGGGGTTCTGCCATTTTGATTTTTGAGTTTCCCTGGAACAAACTGTGTGGAATCAGTGTCACCACACTGATCACACAGGGTATGGTCTGTGTCTGTTTCCTTGAGCAGTTTCTTCTTTGAAGGAGTCTCTTGACACCTGTGAGGCTCCTCTTCCATTAGGACTTGTGGATGCTACTCTTCTTAAAAAGGTGAGACAGGCCTGTGGCAGATCGCTCCTTCCGAGGACATCAGCTCAGCTCCTGTACCCCTACCTTCAGCAGAAGCAGAAGCTTCTAAGCCAACCTGCATGTCTTCCCTACCTTTCAATGTGGCATCATCACCTCTCAGGTTTCAAAGACCAGAAACGAGCATGATGAGCAGGAAAGACAGAGGCTTTCAGAATCAAGCCCACAAAGGTTCCAGTCTGAGAGCCTAGAATGGTGTCTGCACACAGCAGGCACTTGATAAATGCCTGATAAATGAAATTCTGGTTCTGCCGCTCACCAAGAGTACATTTTGTGTAAGTTTTTTTTGGTTTTGGTTTTGGTTGTGGTTTTTGCTTTTCAGGGCTGAGCTCTCAGCATGTGGAAGTTCCCAGGCAAGAGGTTAAATTGGAGCAACAGCCGACACCACAGCCACAGTAACATGGTATCAGAGCCACATCTGTGACCTATCCCACAGCTCACAGCAATGCTGGATCCTCAACCCTCTGAGCAAGGCCTAGGATCGAACGCACATCCTCATGGATACTAGTCGGATTTATTTTTGTTGTGCCACAACGGGAGCTCCCCATTTTGTGGAAGTTCTTGAAGGCTCAACTTTCCTCCCCTAGAACTAGGGCAAGTTGAGAGTTTTAAAGAGGCTTAAAGTTGGGAGGCTTAAATCATTATTCCCATTTTGCCCAGGTGACCATCATTCCAAGTTTTATAAGTGGCTGGAGTCTGATGGTGGAAGTACAGAGAAAACCTATGGGGCAGGTGGACCAGCCTGGCTGCCCAGAAGCCCTGCCTGAGCCCCACTGCGGACTTCATCCCCAGTCCCAGCAAGCAGTGACCCAGTCCCTGGCCAGGTCCAGGCTTAGAAGGTCCTCCCCAAGGTCAGAAGGACAAGCCCAGAAGATGGGAAAGAAAAGGCAACCATTCCTCACACACTAAGATTCTCTGACTGCAGCCAGGCTACCAAGTTGTAGACGCACTTAGAGTGTGTGCACTGGGAGTTGCTGAGACCACGGTGGCAGTTTTGGAGTGTTTGGCTCCTGGACACCTCTGGGCGCAGGAGCCCCAGGTGCACAGACACTTTGCTGGCGTGTCTCACTTTCCCCTGGATGGAAATCCAGACCACAATATTGCTCTGAAACCCAGGGAGCCTTTTGAAGTCATTGTGTTCCGACTTCAGACCACGTACACACAAAACCGCTGGCCTTCATTAGGGGGAGAAAAAGCTGTTGGATGGTTTGGCTACTAACTGCTTTTTTGGCATTTTCGCAATGGCTTTCAATAACGAGGCACCCATGGAAAGGCAGGGGTGGTGGAGGGGCGATACAGCAGCAACAAAAGGGAGGGATCTGGAAAAATGGGAAACTTCCATCTGCGATAAGAAACCCTTATGGCTCTTATTAGGCTTTCTGCTCAGGCAGGGAGGTCCCCTGGCTTTAATAAAATCTCATTTTCCCCTTAAACTCTCCCATGTGGTAGGCGCCCAGAGTTTAATGGGGACAGAAGAGATGATTCCAACCTGCGGCTCAGGTGGCCGGGGGGCCCCCCCACCTCCAGGCCCGCAGCCGGGATTGATTGCAGAGCGGCGGGGCCAGCGACACGCAAGCTGCAGCGCATCAGAGAATAATCACCCGCCGTTTGATGCTGACCCGGGCCAAACGAAGATGGCAGCCTGGCTCCCGCGCGTCCCCGCTCCGAGGAGGGAGCAGCTCATCCCCGTCTCTATTAAGAGTGGACCCAAGGAGTAGGTCGACCAGCTCCAACATGTGATTTATTAGGGGGCATCTGCATTTGAAAGGCTCTGTGGCTTTCATCTCTGCCTGATTCCTGAAGGTTCCCACCAGCATTGGGGGATTGTGTTCATTAGGACCCGTGAGTGGGGGTGAAGGCATCTCCCCCGTCACATGCACTTCTGTCCAGGGGTCTCACTCCCAGTTCTGAGGGGCTGATCCACGAAGCCTAATACCGTCCGACAGACTCCTTCAGAAGACAAGCCGGATGTCAGCGGCGAAGCTGTTGGGAGATGCCAAGCCAGAGCCAGCAGAGGCTGGAGGGAGGGAGAGCGGGAACAGCCGGTAATTAAAGTCGCGGGTGGGTACCAGAATGCATCCATCAGAAATCCACAGAGATGAACATAGCCCGTGACGGGAGCTGCAGTTGGTTCTGGGGTTTTTTGGTTTGTTTTTGGCTGCACTCATGGCGTACGGATGTTCCCAGGCTGGGGGCTGAACTTACACCTGAGACCTGACAATGCCAGGTCCTTAACCCCCGAGCCACCAGGGAACTCTTGGCTCTGGGATTTTAATTCCACTATTGCAAAAGGAGCCCCACTTATTAAGCTCTTGAGCCCTAGCCCGAGGACAGTCAGAAACGTCTCGACTAGCAACACGATTTCGACTTCTAGACAAATCTGCGTGAAGCGCTTGCACCAACAGGGAGCATATCACTTGCATCTGGCAATTGTATTATCAATTCCAACAGGCACGCTTGCTCTTAAATCCACAAAAATGTTCCGGCTTCCTCCAGGGAACAAAACACTGGAGGTGGTAAGGCACGCGAGAGTCAGTTCCGGCCATCACCTGACAAGTTAATTTCTGCCCAGGATGAGCTCTCCATCTCTTTCAAGGTGTCAGAGAGCTCCTCTGATCAACAGCAGGCTCCAGTGTGCACGGGAAAAGACGGACAGAGGCAAGACTGCCCTCCCATTTCCGTCCTGGAGAGCGCGGGCTGACATTGGCAAGGCCTCTGATGGGGACGCCCACCCTGTCTGTGCTCCTTATCCCAAAGCAAAGAGTGGAGCTGGGATTTTGGGTCCTGGTGGAGGCCTGGGCAGGGCCAAGGTAGGAAAGGAGCCCGGTCAAACCCAGACTTCCTGGGGCAGGTGTTAACCAGACAAACTTATCTAGAAGCATGGCATCTTGGCCGCCGTCTTGGAGGTTCTCCAGAGACTGAAACCGCTTGCTCACTCGGACCTGGCCCAGCCCTTAGAAAGATTTAGGACAACATCATAAAACTCAGAGACATCTTCCTAAGGGTCCAGACGTCTGGCTGTTCCTCCCCGAGAAGTGGAAGTGTCTCTCGAGGCTCAAGGAAAATGCCACGTGGCAGGGGTCCCCTCAACTCCGTTCACCGAAAACACATGCTGCGTGCCCTCTGGTTGAATGCCACTGGGGACCAAAGACGGTGTCGATGGCCCTGGCCCACACAGCCTCACAGAGGGCCCAGGAGGCAAAGCAAACACTTGATCAAATGATCACAACCCAGCTCTGCTCAACATGGGAATGAAGAGGGGCCCAGCAGCTGTCTATGAAAGCAGGGGATTTGTTCTGCTCCCAGGTAGGGAGGGAGGGACAGATCAGAGACAACGTTCTAGAGGAGGTGACATCTGAGCTGGGAAGGAGGTCCTAGAACCATCAAAAGGGTGGGAAAGAGGCTGTGTGCAGCAGGGAGGTGGGAAACAACAAGGTACAGCTCTGAGCTGCTGGAGGATAGGGCCTGGGGGACCCTGCTTGCAATTTAGAGGAGCCAAAAGTTAACAGGGACCAAGAGAGGCAGGAGGCAATATTTCCTTACAGTTCGTGGACAGCAGGTCTGTGGGTGTGACCTCAGACAGACGCCTGAAACTTAGAGAACTTCAGTTTCCTCATTGGTGAGAGGGGCCTGGACACTTGCCCTGCCTGCACAGTGTCTCCCTGAGAATCAGATCCAGGTAAGATCTGAATGGCGTTACTCTTGCTGCTTTGTAGAAATGCAGAGAGGGGTCATTACTCAGCACTGAGTGTGCCGGCATCTGCCCAGATACTGTTCAAAGTTGCTGGAAAAATCCTTGGGCTTTGCAGCCAGGGAGGAAAAGTTTCTATTGCACAACCAGCCATGGACTTGGGGCGGCGGAGGCAGAGCACCCCAGACTCTGCGGCTGCTCCACACAGAGTCCCGTACCCGCTGCATCCCGATGAAGTGGCTATTTCTCCTCATTTACACGCCACTCTCCCAAATGCCTTCCTTTACAGGTGCTATTTTGAAGGCCCTTCAAACCCTTTGTCTATAAACAGCAATATCAGCCAAGGCACTTTCAGCAAGAAGCAACCACAAGGAAACGGAATTGCGGCTGTGAAATCTCGGCTCGCAGGAAGCGGTTTGCTCAGTGATAACCGTTTGTCAGGAGCCCTGATCAATCCCGGTTCAGGCGGGAGAGACGGCCTCCCAGCGTCTCCATCCTGCTGCAGTGAAGGCAGCAGCGCCCCTCACCTCAAATTTTAGCTGGTGGGCCCCACCCAAGACTTCGGTTGGGGTTTGGGATCAGAAGACCTTGTCCCTGTGATTGTCCTAGAAAGGACACAAGCTGACTGTCACCCTAACCAAGCCCCACCTGGGGCCCTAGGGCTTCATGGCACCTCTGTCTTCCCAGGTCAGCCTTTGGCTTTGGGATGTGAATCAGGGTTAATCCTCTCTCTTCTTTCAAAGGGAAGAGCCAATCCCGCCCTGGGCAATGTTTGTGATGGGGAAACTTACCTTGCCTGCCTGCAGAGCTCTCTGTTCATCAAACATGAATGCCTGCAAAAACTCCTCTCCCAGCCTCATGAATTTTGTAAAAAACAAAACACAGGGAAAAAAAAAAAAAAAACCCCAAAAAACCCACAACAACAACCTACACCGTATTCCCCAGATTTTCTCTATGAGACAATGAGAGACCTCTCTCTCTCCCTCCCTCTCTGTTTCTTTCTCTGTCTCTGTCTCTCTCTCCCTCTCCCAGCTAGGAGAGGCTATGTAGGAAGAGCTGGTGAATCCGAGATGTTTCTGTTAGTGAGCTGTGCCCAGTAGCCTTGTTTACTGGGACCCACTTGGAAAAGAGCCAGGTCTCAAAATACATATGTTTTTCTCCTCTTACCAGAATCATTTCCAACGATTTCAGTCCTAAAGATCCCTTTTCCGAGTTAAAAGCCCTCTGCTCCTGTTTACAGCCTCTCACAGGATGGCCCTTAAAGAATGTGTTTCTCTGATAAGCACAGAGCTTTTCCAGATACAGGTTCTTTCAAACCTAACATTTCTTTTTTTTTCCTGTCTTTTTGTCTTTTTCCCTTTTCTAGGGCCACTCCCACGGCACCTGGAGGTTCCCAGGATAGGGGTCCATTCGGAGCTGTAACCACCGGCCTACACACAGGCACAGCAATGCGGGATCCGAGCCGCATCTGCGACCTACACCACAGCTCACGACAATGCCAGATCCTTAACCCACTGAGCAAGGGCAGGGATCGAACCTGAAACCTCATGGTTCCTAGTCGGATTCGTTAACCACTGCGCCACAACGGGAACTCCTAAACCCAACATTTCTTAAAAAGAGGAAAGGAAAAGGGCAGAGGCAAGAGGAGCTGCGATGACCACCTCGGCGCTGGGAGGAAAACTGAGGTGCAGGATGGGACTCCTCCCCACCTGTGGTACCCACACAGCGCAGAAGATGGATGGGGTGCCAGGCTCCCCACCTGAGGCCCAGAACTTCATCCTCAAGGCGTCTAGAGACCCAGCCTTCGTCCTCTTCCTGCCCCTTGCCCACCTCGAAGCTTTGCTGCTTGAAGAGACTTTAATTTCCTCGTGCCCTTCTGTGGCCACCAGCACAGAAATAGCAGAGTAGGTTCTACTTTCTCCTGGAAAATCACTTTGTTTCCGGGAGACGTCTGTGAGCAGGAAGATGTGGCGGGCGGTGATGATGGGAACTCGAGAGACCCAGGCTGAGGATCGGGAAGGGCTGAAGTAGCTGGTGTGACAGAAGCGCTCTTTCTGCCAACACTCGGAAGAGAGGAAAGGGAGAGATGCTCGGGCTTCGGGACAGTTCGGCTGGCTGCTGAGAGGAGGGAGCTGAGACCTGGCAAGGGGCCTACAGAGCAGCCCACCAACTTCTGCCATTACAGCTCTGCTTCCTCGAAAGGGCGGCCCCCCCGGGTGACCCATCCCGGGCCCCATCATCACGTTCTCCCGGTAAAATCATCTATGCTGTGACTAAGGTTCTCCAATTATCTTGTTTCTGTCAGAAGCACCTAAGGCATTCTCAGGAGTCACGTGGTACCTGCACGAAGGCACTGACGGTCACAGCTCAGCATCTTCCATCGCAGAAGCGATTTTTGTCTCATGTGCCAGAGGTCTCAGGCTCTCAAGCCATGAGAATAGTTATTCTTCCCAGGTAGGATTGGAGATGTGTTGAAGAGCAAAGAGGAGGGGTGTTTAACGTGGAGTTCCAGATTCTTACCACCTCTGGCAACTGGTTGGCACATGGCATGTTCTGGGTGGTTATGTCTGACTTTGTGGTTGAGGCAAACCCTCTCTAATACAGTGCAGCCGCTGGAGACCTGGGGGGCGGGGGGTGGTTGTTTGAGCAGGAGGCATGAAGCAGTCTGTCCTGACTCCCCTACAGTGGCATATCTCTGCACACTCTGCCCAGTCCTGACTACCAGAGGCCAGAGAAGTGCCCTTATCAGCTCCTCATTCCTCCAAAAACTTCTGGGCATTCCAAGAAGCTTCATGGATAGCTGCCATGGCAAATTGCAATCTTAGACCAGTCATTTCACTTCCCTGGGTCCCAGATCTCTCATTTGTAAAACGGGGCTTAAAGAAAGAATGAGAATGACTTAGAATATTCAAAAGCCCCTCCCACCTCTGATTTTCTTGGAGCCACTGATAGGGGCACTTCCACTGCAGACTCTCAGGACATACCTGCTGTGGGACTCAGTCTCCTTTCAACCAAGAGGGCAGCCAACACAACTCTGAAATGGGCATCTGTCCTCTTGTTGAAAGGTTCTGAAATGGCCATTAGTTCCATAAAACTTGGTGCAGATGTTCAAGTGAAGGTTGGACAGAACCTTGGTGGAGTGGTTGTGCACCAGCAAGGGTGAGTGTGTTCTGTGGGAAGGGTATGGAAGCAGCCAGAGGTGGTTTAACTAGGCAGCTTCTCATTCCCTTCTCACGCTGGGAGCCCGTGACACGCAAGAGAGAACAAGGACCGCCCTGATGAGACCCGGTATTTACAAAAATCCCTGGAGGAGAGGAGGAAATGGAGGTAGCATCTCAAGGCTTTGTCAGAGAAGTCTTCCTTTATCCAAAGCATCTGTGGCCTGGTCCTCTTCCTTCCCACTGGGCACTGTGAGTACCTCTATGGAAGCCTGGGCTCTGTATTCTTCCTCCCATGGTGGGCTTTTTTTTTTTTTTTTTTTTTTAGGGTCACACCCATGGCACATGGAAGTTCCTGGGCTAGGGGTTGAATTTAAGCTGCAGCTGCCAGCCTACAGCCACAGCAACACCAGATCCAAACCACGTCTGCAACCGACACCGCACCTTACGGCAACATCGGGTCCTTAACCTACTGGGTGAGGTCAGGGATAGAACCTGCATCCTCAGAGACACTACGTCGGGTTCTTAACCTGCTGAACCACAATGGGAACTCCTGGGCTGTTTTTAAACAAGTGGGTGCTTGACTCTTTGACCAGCCTAGTGCCAAGAGCATAATCGATGTTAATCAAATGTGGAAGGAAAGAATAAAAGAATGAATGAAGAAACCATCTTGCTCAAGGTCACAAACCATCAATGACAGAGTCAATATCAGAACCCCGGCTTCCTGAAGTCGAGGGGACAGCACTTCATATTAACTCTGCCAATTTTCCAAGCAATGAAAGATAGGGACTTGGAGAATAGACTTGTGGCTGCCCAACAGGAGAGAGAGGGAGTGGGAGGGATCGGGAGCTTGGGGTTATCAGACACAACTTAGAATAGATTTACAAGGAGATCCTGCTGAGTAGCATTGAGAACTATGTCTAGATACTCATGTTGCAAGAGAACAAAGGGTGGGGGAAAAAATGTATACATGTAAGAATAACTTGATCCCCATGCTGTACAGTGGGGCAGGGGGGAAGATAGCTTCTGATGGATTGCTCTTCTTAGTCTACACACCATCTTTAGAGTTCAAGGCTTTGTGGTGGAGACCAGTTTTTCAATTAATTCACGCCCGACCTTTGCTATCTGTACACATGATCTTGGAGCCAATCACTACCATCTCCTCTACGCACACCCACGCCTCCCCCAAGGTAGGCTCTCCACATAATTTAAAAGTGTTGACTTAACTTATGGCTTAAGAACTGGTTGAGAGCTGTTGAAATCCCATCTGGGATTCCAGAAGTAGAAGCAGCCCCTCCCCTTGGAGCTTTTGGGAACCACAGACAACTTTTTTAATGAACCAAAATACCAAAGAAATAACTCTCCGGACAGTTGTTATCTATTGCCCAACTCCCCGCAGAGAGCAGCCTGTGGAATTTGCAGCGATGCAGTCACGTGCAAAGGGCAGCAGCGGGCCCTGTGGTAATAACCAGGAGGCAGCGTTGGCCAGCTTTTCTCCCCTGAGAGCTTGTTTTTCCTCCTCTGCAATACTGCAGCCCTCTTGACTCAACCGACCTAGTCCCTGGCAGGAACGCGGCACTGGAAGCAGATGGATGGACCTGAGAACCTGCCCAGAGACACAGGGAGACGTGGAGGTGGCAGATGAGGTGATATGGCCCTGTATCCCTTAGTGTGTTGCCTAAGCATGGAGGGTGGCCAGCCTTGAAGAATTGCCTAATCCTAGTTTTAAGAAACCTGCCAACATTCCAAGAATCCAGGAAATAGCCATCCTTTGTGGAGAGCCTGCAAAGGAGCTAGGACAGATTTAAAGCATCGGGAAAAGGGCCATGGGGGACGGAGCCCTGATGGTTCTTGGCAAAGTCAAGAGAGACAGTCCCTTAAGGCAATGTCTTTCAAACCTTAGCGAGCCACAACATCACCTGGAGAACTTGCTACAAGCCCGATGGCTAGATTCCCCAACCCCAGACTCCCTCTCTCTGTAAGCCTGGGTCTGGAATGTGCATGTCTAACAAGTTCCCAGGTGATGCGATGCTGCTGGTCCAGGAGCCACGGCCTCAGGGGCATTCATTCCAACTGGAGTGAACTAGGCGGGCCACCTGGAAGAACTACCTGTCATGAAGGTTCAGACTAAGGTTCAGATCAGGTTACTGAGGACAGTGAGGAAAGCTCTTGGGCCGGATACTCGTATTTCCACAACAGATCTGAATCAGTTTTGCTTAGCTGCAAGGTAATTTTATCTACCACCAGCTATATTTATATTCCAATATGAGATGATAGAGTCTCCTACCTTCCAAGCATAATCACATATAGTACATACATCAGTACATGAAACTGGTGTGGAGGGTGGCTGGTTGGTTGGTTTTTATCCCTGTTTTAGATGAGGAAAGTGAGGCTCAGAGACTCCTGCAAAGTCTCTCAGCTGGTATGAGGTAGAAACAGGATTCAAACTCACATCTCCAGTCTCACCATGTCTTTAGGAAGGAGGGGAGGGAAGGGCTGCAGGTACCAGTATTTTCCTAAATTGTATACTATGAATCAGTGGGGTTTTTTTGGTTTGTTTTGTTTTCTTTAGGAGCCCTTATTCTGCTTTGCACACACTCACACACTGGGGTAAACATGCAGACCACGCCTGGTGTGATCCAAATTGGATTAGAACACAGAAGAACTTTCCCAAAACTCGCCCCTCTTGTCCAATGCACAGCCCTCTGTCCAAGGACCCAGCCCCAGCCAGGCGGTCACAGGGCTCTGTGCCCCCCCCCCAACCCCGCAGCACCTCCAGGCCTGGTTGTCATTCAGATCTCCTCCCCTTGCACCTTTCCAGGCTTCCTGAGCCAGAGAGTCCAACCAGAGCTGTTAGTCACTGCAGCATCTCACAATCAATTATTCATACTACTATCTCTGCTTGCTTTGAGGGAGAAAAAGGAAAAAAAAAAAAAAAAGGGTTCGAAAAGACAAGGGAGAGGGAAGCCGGGGTCTCTTTTCTGTGCAGGGTATAGGGATTAGAGCCTTAGGTGCGTTTTCTAAGGAGGTGCCTGCCTTTGCTCTCTTGGATGAGCAAAAAAGGTGGGAGGTACCTTCTTTCCCTGAAGCCTCAAGAAGAGGAAGCCGGAGGAGCGCATAGACCGCAGCCGGATTTCAGGGGTCAGAACAAGGCTGGCCTTGGCTTGAACCAGAGTCTCTCGGTGGTGGTTTGCCTTGTCTGCCTGGGTAATATTTGACCAGCTGAGGGGTACAGCACAGAAGCAAAATCGCATTGCTGCTGACTCCCATCTGTCACGCAGCCGGCTCTATGCTCTGTGCCTTCCTCAGGAAAACAAAGAGAGCTGTTCCAACCCACCTGGCGGGATCCAGGTGAGCATCAGGAACCAGACACCTGTGGCAGGGTTCCCCAAGCCTGCCAGGAGCCTTTCGCACGAAGCAGGCCTCGTTGATTCTGGTGAAATGATCAAGATTTTTAAATTGCTATGTGTGGCATTTTGCAAATGGAGAGCACTACGGCATCAACTCATTAATAAGAGAGGCGAGTGTGGGCCTGGTCTGCAATCATTGTCATTGCAATTGAAATGCTCTACGATGAAAAGCCATTCTTTGTATTCAAAGACAATACTACTAACAGCACAATAAGTGCTTATTTTCCATTGCACAATTACCGTATATTGTCTGAGCTACCAATATATTTGAGTGTTCGCAGAATGTGTCTGTGTGAATGTGCATATGTGTGTGTATACTTATATACACATATACCCACACACAAATATATACACAAATCTAGTTATAAGTAGTATCTGTCCAAAAACGTACTGACGTTCCTGAACGGTTTTATGTGTATAAAAGTCTTAGGAGTGTTTTATCTCTTAAGTAAGAATGCAGGTTCTCTTGGGCAACATTTTCCCTTTGACCTTCTATATCATTCTTAGTTCAAAACAGGATGCATCCTTCACAGGGAGCCCTTAATACATTCTGATTGGCTACTGGGTTGTGCGATGACTCACAGGTCATCTCTCCGAGGCCTCCTCACTGCACGTGTCAAGAGATGGTCCAGCCACCCAGCAAAGCCATGGACAGGCTCAGAGAAAGACCCCCCTTTACCACTGAGTTAACTGGCTGGCTGGCTAAAGACCTTGGGGTTGGCCATTGATAATGTTAAAATCTCTCTGCTCTCAAATCTTGATGCTATTCGAACAATTCTCTGAGGTTCTAATTTTTACATTTAATTTTTCCCATGGAAAGCAATAAATGCTCATAGACAAATTTTAGAAAGAGGTATATAAACAGAAAAAAAAAATGACGTCTTATCCCATTTTCCAGCATGGCTGTTATTAGCATTTGGGTGGATTTATTTCTAGTTTTTTATTTTACGCATTGTAAAAACTTTCAACTGTATCCTGCCTTTCCACTTAATGTTGTTGCACAAGAACTGGTTATAATATTGGTCTTTATAAACTAAATTTTAAGTGGCTGCATAACATGCCAAACATACCTAACCATTCCCCTACAAATGGGTATTTAGATCAATTCCAATTCAGCTAAATAATGCTGAAATATGTATCTTGGTGATTAGCATCACTTTTAAAAGTTTGAATTGATTTCTATAAAAATCATCACTAGTTCAAAGGACCTGAATCTTTTAGAGGCTCTTGCTAAATATTTACAAATTGTCTTCCAACAGTGTTGTACTGGTTAGAATTCCCAGCAGCCAGGCTTCAAATGCAAACAGAGCCAGTTTCATATGGCACCCGTGGGACTCATTTCTAAAGAACTGTTTACAATGCATTTCCACTCCTTCAGCATCCCTGTTTACCTGTCCCCGTGCAGGCTCAGAGGGCCTGTTACGCACCTCTACCCCCAGATACAGACAGTCTAGTACAAAGGCGGTGTGCCCTTCAGTGAAATCTCCAGTTTGGGAACGTATTTCCAGCCCCAAGTCTGGAGCAGCTCCCGAACCCATCGGCTCCCTTGGGACAAGAACCTACAGACAAGAGTGGTGCAGTGGAAATGGATCCAACTAGTATCCATGAGGATGCAGGTTCAATACCTGGCCCCGCTCAGCGGGTTAAGGATCCGGTGTTGCCGTGTGTTGTGGTGTAGGTTGCAGATGTGGCTCAGATCCTGTGTGGCTGTGGTTGTGGCGTAGGCTGGCAGCTGCAGCTCCGATTCTACCCCTAGCCTGGGAACTTCCATATGCTGCAGGTGCAGCCCTGAACAACAACAAAAAGAACCTATGGCCAGCCTTAACAAGAATGCGGCACTGATGTGCATCCCATCAGAATCACTTGGGGTGTCCTGGGGCTCTGAGCAACAGCATTTTCACTCACTCAAATAATCGGGTTATGGCATCATCAGTCTCTAACCTTAAGACTTTTGCCGCCACGCAGTCTCCACCACATTTTATGTCCCAGTGAACTAGGAGAAACGACGGGAGCATACAGCACCAAGTGTTCTCACCTCCTACCCCACTCTCCTCCAACTCCCGAGCTTTCCTGATTGGGTGTCATGGAATCGTACGGGATGCTGGTCATGCAGGAGATACAGCCGTACCCAGTCATGGCCCATCGTGTTAATCAGAGAAGCAAGGACGACACTAACTTTTCTTTGGGGCCCTCCTGCTCCAGGAGCTAACAGGGCTTTAGCATTTAGGATCAAGCACAGCCAGCACGTCCAGGTTATCCTTTCTTTCCTACTGCAGAGGCTGGTGTGGGTCTAAGCAGAGTTAATCACTTAAAGGTACAAAGAAAGTGGGCTCCAACCTCTCTCTCTCTCCTCTCTCTCTCTCACACACACAGTGTGTCCAGGGGACTCTGGCTACAGAAGTGGATAAATGAGCATGAGATGATCACGTTTTTTTCAGGGAAGATACAAACCAGGTCTAAGAGACAACTGAGTTCTGACTGGAGAGTCCATTTTGCTGAACTTCACAAGGGATAACTCAAGAATGGACCTTCCCTGAAATCCAGTGTCCGGGAGTGCCTGCAGGGTACCAGAGGCAGGGGAAAAAAGACCAATTACCCAACTGCTGAGTGGGGAGGCATTCTTTGAAGTCTTTTTGTCCCCAGGCGCTTGGGATGGTCCACTCTGAGCTCTGACATCTGGCTGGGTCCCACCAAGTAGATGCTGACTCCTCTGTTTCCATTTTCCAACATCCAAGGCACACACTATGCTAAACAAGTCGCTGCCGCTCTGAAATTTGTCTTGGTCTGGCTGTAGCTGGAGAGCAGAACTGCAGAGTAACTGTGGCTCTGGGGAATCTGGGGGCCCCCCTGCAGCTGGAGGGTAGGGAAGAAGCTAGTACCAGGCATCTAAACAAGGTGAATCCTTTTAGCGTCTAATAGATTTGGACCACGGTACACATCCCGTTTTCAGTAAACACCTGTACTAAAGTTCGGCTTCACAAAATGTGTTAAGAGGCCCAACAACTAAGGAACAGGGCTAACCAGAGCACAGTCATGGAGCCAAATGCTGGATCCACCAAATATCTTTGCTCTGGCTCCTTGGCCAGAGACACTAACCCCGGCCCTGAACATCTGTCTCAAGAAGGCACGAGGTGGCATCTGTTTTAGACAGCAAGGGAGAGCAACCAGAGCAGGTTGGTGCATTTCTGTACCTGGAAGAACAACTCAGAAGTCCCACCTGATTAAGCAGCCCCTTTTATACAAAGGTGAGCGAGCACACATGTATAGACATTCTCAATGACAAGTCCTCCTGCAGCCAAACTAGGACCTCGTTCATGAAACACCCCAGTTGAGAGGTAAAGCAGCTTCAGGTCATCCAATCAATGCCAGGCCCAAATCAAAATCTACCCTCTCAATTAAATCTGGCTTAGCTGAAATCATATCCTTTTTGAACATTGGAGTGGCTGATTTCCAAAGGATGCATGAAGATCATTCCACACGTGGTTATTCAATAGCAACCTCTTTTCTGTGTGACTTTCCAACCAAATTAGCACTCAGTAAAGACGGCAAGGTGTTCCACGGAGCTTCTATCGTTACGGATTACTTGAGCTCAGAATAAGGGAGCATATAGCACCAACCCGTGAAAAGGCACTGATGGAAGGGGGCCCACAGGTACCCAGTGTTGGACCAGGTGCCAAGGGCGGGGGGTAGAAGAAAGAAAGCAAGATTTGAAAGGGGTCCTGCAGCTCTGCCATCCCCACCAGCCCTGTCCAGGATGTGTGACAACCCACAGCGGGCCAAGGACAACAGAGACTGCCAAGGCAGGGAGAGAGCTGGACCTGTTTACATTTCTGACCACTTCCCCTGCAGTCTGGTTTCTGCCAAATGACCGAGGTCAAACGTGGGCGGGCTCCAGCTGGCCCCCTTCTTGTTGTGACAGCGCTGGGTTCATTAACACCCAGCCCTGCCCCATGGGCATGGGAGGCAGGAAGCCTTCTCACTTGGCCTGTTTTCCAGCCTGGCTTATTCTTTCTCACAAGTGGGGCAGGTGGTTGCCACAGTGGAGTCAAATCCTGCTCAGGGACAGAGGGAGCGGGCTGTCCAGACCCGGTGTGGGTGCCTTGGGCATGCTCAGAGCCTTGCCGGCTGCAATCTCTGTTAGCTGGCACTTCCTGGAATCGGCAGAGGCTGAACTCCCCTGAGACATTCAACCTTTGTCTGAAATACCCAGAGTGCCGCCTGGGAAAGAAAACACTGAACTGAGCTTGGAAAACAGGCGACGCGAGGAAATGCCAAGGACATGGCCTGGATCCTCCGCAGGGATCGCAAGCCACCAGGGTTTGTCCTCCGAGGACAGGCCACCTCTGTACATGAGCTGCTGCCGAGAATCGGGGCGTCTCAGAGCCTGCAGGGCAGGGCAGAAGTCCTCTAGTCCCTGGCATCTCACACGACCCATGGCAAAGGGCCATTCTATAAAATTCTTTATCCATTGTAGATGGACGCTTTGGTCCAATACCATAAAAACAAATGACTAGAAAAGTGAAATTTAAAAAGAGAAAATGCGAATTCACCAACCAGGCTCTAGGATGTTGCAGAATTGCTATGCAAATTTCTAACTCATTCTTGCTGTCTCTCTGTATCTCTTACAGATAATTTGCAGACCACGTTTTGAACAGCACTGACCTAGACCTCTGCTACTCAAACTGTGATTCAAGGACCAAGAGTATCCGCTTCACCGGGGAGCTCATTAGAAACGCAGGCCATCAGGCCCCTCCCCAGACCTCTTGAATTGCAACCTGTATTTGCATAAAATCCTCAAATGACTTATGTGCCCGTTCATGTCGGAGAAGCTCTCGGGCAGACCAGATGCACATTAATATATCACAAATGTTTTCTTCACACTCAGCCTGTACAACGCCTCTGAAAAAAGGAGATACTCCTGTTGAAGCATCTTGACTAAGTCAGAGAGTGGGCGGGGCATGTAAAACTGAGCAGAGGCGGGGCAGGCCAGACACGTCCTGGGCACCGGGCCACACAGCCCATCTGTGGCTGGACAGCTCGATAGCTTGGGAGTCACCTGAAGATGGTGGTACAGAGTCGTCAGATCTCAAATGAGCCTAGGAATTCCCATTGTGACTCGGCGGTAGGGAACCTGACTGGTCTCCATGAGGACACGGCTTTGATCCCTGGTCTCGCTCAGTGGGTTAAGGATCCAGCATTGCCATGAGCTGTGGTGTAGGTCGCAGACACAGCTCGGATTCTGAGTTGCTGTGGCTGTGGTGCAGGCCAGCAGCTGCAGCTCCAATTCGACACCTAGCCTGGGAACTTCCATTTGCCGTGGGTGCGGCCCCCAAAAGACAAAAAATAAAAATAAATAAATAAATAAATACACAAATAAATAAATACACAAAACAAGCCCAGAGGAGTGAGCACACAGGATGAGAGATGTTTGTGAATCTGATGTTGGGAAATCTGGCCCTTCACCAGGGTCAAGTACAGAGTCCAAGGTCAAGCTGCTGGAGCAGACAACCTGATTCCACCACCGAGAGGGGGGCCCGCCCGACTGGAGACAGAAGCGTGTTTATTTAGATCTTGTCTGCTTAGCTGCTTGACTGGCGGCAAGGAGTTTGATTATCATTCTCCGGGGCTCTGTGCCCTCGGCCGGAACCGTGTTCCTAATCTGCCTGGCCATTAAGGGCTCTCTGCAGCCCCGCTGTCTCCCGCACAGGGCTGGCGAGGCTGGCAGCCCCGGGGGCCTGCTCTCTGGACCCCTCCTCCTGGGTCTATGCTTCTGTCTGGGGCTGCAGAGCCCCTTCCATCAATTCTCCCTCAGGGGCAGCCTGGGTCCTTAATTCATAAAACAGTGAGCCTGCACGCGAGGGGGGGAGAAGCCACAGCCCTATTAGTCCGGCCCAAGGAAATGGCGAGGGATGTGCAGTGACGCCCCAGCGACCCCACCTCTGGGCACAGACTGAGTGCCACCCCACCCCTTTGTGTCACCTGCACTGTGACTCCACTCCAGCCTGACCCTCATAAGTCCCCTCCTCCTCCACCAAAACTCATCAATTCATGGAGCTGGGAGACCCTCAAAACCGAGGTCCTCAGTGGCTCAGTGTCTCATCCAGCGTTACCCAGCTAGTTTGTGAAGCTGCCTAAGCTGATGTAAGCAAGTCAGTGATTTGTGAGTCAATCACTCATATGAATCCCCCAGATATTCCACCACTGTGACAATTTTTGCACTCCATATTATGTCGTAATAATCCACCCTACTCTCAGTTTGGGTTCAGAAAAAGTGGTCACCTTATTAGCAAATTTCCTCTAGTCCTGACCTTGTATTTTTCACCTACTCAACTAAAAGGTCCAGCCATCCAGCCCTCTGAAGGACAAGTCATGAGGGGTCCCACCCTATTACTTTCCAAGGGGAGCCCAGAGGCCTCAGGGCCCCAGCAGGGGTTGCGCTGGCTTCAAGGGTGGCCAAGGCAGGAATGGTGTTGACCCCTGGGTTGTGGGATACAGGATCCGCTCAAGCCAGGGATCGTCAGATCACCCCCTTTTCTCATCCCCTCCAGATCTGGGAGAGTCTGGGAAGCGCAAGTCTCAGTACTCCATGCTTCAAAGGCAGCCTTCTTTCTGTCAAGTCCTGTAACACAGGAGAAGGACTAGAGTCACTGAAGCAGCGACAAGCAGCTTGGAGCAGAGGTAATGGCCTTCCCGGAGCTCGGCTGCAAGTGACAGTGTTCTCAGAAGGAAAGGCCAGCTGCCAACACAGCTATCATGGACTGCCCCTGTCAACAGAGGGAGCCCCAGCAGGACCCCAGCATGATGGCCCTGTGCGTTGTCACCCCCTTTCCCGCTAGTGACACCCCATCCTCAGCGTCTTCTGAGAAATGCCCTCCACACCCAGCATTTCAGCCTGTGCCTGGGATTCCTTGAAAGTTCAATTCAGCTTTTACTTCCTCATAATAGTTGGGCAGGAGATGGGCACAGCTCTCCCTTTCTCCTTTTATGCTCTTAATCTTGGAAAGCGATGCCTATAGTAAGAAGGGAAATTCTTTTCTGGCAACCTAGAAGCCAGGGAACAGAGAAGACTGTGCAGGAGGGGGGAATGCGGAGCGTGAGGCCGAGCTGATCCTCCCCAGAACCACCGGTCAGTCTTCGGGTATCTCCCTCCAGCCCTCCTCCGCCTGAGCCAGGCAAAGGGAGGCCAGATCTTGCTCCTGCTCCCCGCCCGGGAGCCAGCATCATGGACAGCTGAGTCTGTCCCAAGCCAGGAATGCAGAAGGTTTCCCTTTTCTGCCCCTGTCTCCTGCCACCGCTCCTCATTGTCCCACTCAAATGGAAGTGGGAGGCAAGGGCACCAGAGTGTCCCCAGTTTAAAGAGAAGGCAGAGGATCTGGAGCACAAACAAAGGATGGTACGGGAGCACATCTCAGGACATGGGAGAACGACTTGTGTACATTTCTGCCTTCCTTCTCAACCACAAGTTTCTTAAGGGTGGGGTCTAACTGCCCAGGGCACAAAGGACACTCAACTTATTGCATGAACAAGTGGATGGATGAAGGCGGGAAGGAACGGTACCAAGAGCAGAAACACACCTAGCTAGCTACGAGTGAAGCTGGTTATCTTTGGGCAGTAGCTGTCTCTCGGGTTCACCGTTTAGTATTAGGATGAAGCTGGTGCTCGAAGCTTGTCCTCTGCCTCCTCCCACGAAGACCACAGCCCCAACCTCCCAGCTCTCGCGCATCTGAGTCCTGAGCTGGAAAGAGCGTCACCTGGGAAGCCGACCCTCCGGACAGGCAGCAGGTGCCCCAGAGGCCCTGGCAGCCCCCGTGTGGCCTTGGCACCCTTCTGTGGGGAGGTGGGGAGCCAGGCAGCGCATGTTGCCATGTGCCCTGCTCGCAGTTACTGTGGCAACAGCCAGCATTCAGCCTCCTCTAGACGGTCCCACGGAGCCCTGCTGTCAGAGGCTGCGGCGATCCTGTCAACCAGGGTCGTCCTGGTCACGGCACGGTTCCAGCTGCCTCAAACCAGGGTGTGGACACAGACGCTAGCGTCCTGCTGAGCCTGGGGTGGGTCAGCAGACAAGACTCGCTTGTTCCCTCAAAACCCCACAGCCTGGGATACGCTGCATCTGTCTGAGCTCCCAGCCCAGCGGTCACGTCCAGGGAAGGTGCTCTTCCCGGGTTGCCATGGAGCCACTTCCCAAGCCCCTCTCCAGCCAGGCCCTGACCCACCCCTCCTCAGCCTCTGCTCCAGCCGAAGAAACCACTGCAAGTTCTCGTACAGGCTATCAATTCACTCCTCCGATTCGGCTTGGGCTGTTCCCCACCTTCTTCATTTGGAAGGTTTCGCTTACCCTCCCGGGTCAGCTCACTGCCCCCTTTCCATCAGCACCCCTTTCTACCACCTCTGACCCCAGAGCCAAACCCAGCCCCCTCTCCCCGTCCTGAGCTCCCACAGCAGGTGGTGAACCCCTCCACCTGGAGCTTTGTGGTTTCTGTGTTGTACTCCCTGCCAGACTGTGATCCTCTCAAGGTCAAGGAAACCATCCCTTTCATCTTAGCATCAGCCCAGCACCTAAGACAGCGCCTGGCACTTTTGAATGGGCTTTATTTAGTCTCAAGGGCCTACAAGTCAGAGGTGGTGTATTTGGCTTTGATCTGGATTTCAGACCAACATACGGAGAGCAAACGGTACCACATAACAGCTTTGGGTGGGACTGACTGTTGCTAGAAGCACCAACCAGCTCTTCTCTCAGGTCCTGATTTTCTCAGCCAGGCATTCGTTCATCCATTCATTCATTCATTCATTCATCTGAGAAGCATTTCCTGTGCATCTGCTGTGTGTGTGTGTGCTCAGCACTGGGAACTCAGAGGGGAACAAGGTACGTACGGCCTTGATTCTCTGCAGTCCTGAGACTCGGGGAGAATCAGGACAGGAATCAGACATGGTAAGGGATGCAGGGGGCTGAGGGATGCACAGAAGAGGCTCCTGGGCGCCCCTGGGAGCAGAGAGAGCCTAGAGGCATTAGCGGCTACAGCAAGCCCAGCCCGGAGGAGTCTGGGAGGGCGGGTGGACGCTGAGCCATACTGTCTTCAGGGTGCGGCAGTGCAGGAAGCCTTGCCTCAGAAGGAGGGCTGTGTTAGAATCCGGGGTCCCCAGCCAACTTGCCGGGCGGCCTGTTACAGATTCCAGGCACAGAGCTGTTGAGACGCAGGCCACTAATTTACACCCTCCTTTTTTTTCCTCCTTCATGCTAACTGGCATCCCTGTCTGACCTTCCCCAATCCCCTGACAACCTGGGTGTCTGCCTGGCCAGCAGCCATCCAGAATTTATTTTTTTCCAAGCCCTGGCTGAGACCCACAACACATGGGCGGGCGGGGGAGGAGGGGGACGTGAGCGGTTTGTGCTTGTGCAAAGCCAGCTCTTCCATTCAGCCCGTGTGCCGGGATGGGGCCCGCTTCCCTCTGAAGTGTTGCCCAGGCGCCAGGGCTGCCTCTGTCCTACCCCCTTGAGACACCCAGGCCGATTTCAGTGCAGATGGCACCAGCAGATGCCAGTCCCTGGGAAGACCCCTCCCCTCTAGCTAATGAGGGGAGCAGGTGAAGAGACCGGTGGAAGTGATCGGAGTGGGAAGTGGAACAGACCCTGGATTAAGGATGAGGAAACCCAGGTTCTAGCCCCAGCTCTGCTACTAATGAGCTGTGTGACTCTGGGCAAGTGGCTTGACCTCTCTGAGGCTGGGTGTGCCTGGTGGCTGAGTCAGGGATTCTAGGCGGCACAGGACAGCATATGCTGTTTTGAAAGAAAAGAGAACTGGGTCCTCACTTCTCGTCCACTGTGAATCTCCTGTGTGACACCGGGAGAATTCCCTCACCTCTCTGTGCCTGAGTTAGTCATGTTTTATAAGTCATACAGCGTGGGATTTAAACTGCGTTGCCATAAAACAAGGTCGCACTGAGCCTAGGAAGAAAACCATGCACATCTTTGAAGCTCTTTTGTCTACTTTCTTCCACTGCCCCTGCCCGGGCTTCCAGTCACAAGGGAGGGGTCAGTCCCCTAGCTGCATTTTCAACCCTTCTCTGAGCTCCTGCCCGTACAAATCTCCTTTCGCTTAGCCAGAGTCCTCTGCGGCCAACCCTGCCTCAGATCCGCCAGCCCCAGGGAGCTCTGGGACCAGCTCTGGGAATTCTTGCCCCGAGGGACCCAAGTCCCCATGGCATGCAAACAGAGCCCTGCCTTTCAGGGGCGGGTGAGGCCAGCTGCATCCTCGGTAGAGGTGAGGCTGGGCCTGTCCACAGCCCACAGCACACGGGTAACCACCACAGGCACTGATAAGTAGCCGCAGGGGCTATTGATCAGATAACCCCACTTTTTGCTCCTGGAAGTAGCAGAGAAACACCTAGTCAGGCATTCAGGTCTGGACTTGAGTGTAGGCTGGCCATAGCCGCCCCCCCCAGCCTCTTAGAAAATGCACAGGCGTGTCAGCTGCAAGAGGACCAGGCAGTGGGGCTCACAGAGGCCAGCTGGACTGGCTAAGGACCTGAGGACCCATCAGACTGGTGGGTGGCCAACCAGGCAGGGAGGAGGATGGGCCAGGGAGAGGGTGGGGGCAAGATGGATGGGAAATTTCTTTAGACGTTGAGGCCCTATGAGAAGAGGAAATAAATGAAAACCTTGGAGGAGAAGATCCAAACAGAGTCCCGCTGATGAGGGGTGCTGGCCACGAAAAATCTGAGGGATGCAGCAGTTGGCTGGGGCCACTGAGTCACTTACAAAGTATTGCAGGCAGTCAGGAACTTCCAACCTACATTGTTCATGTCTGGTGATGTGGCCCCTGATGTGCCCACTGGGGCAGAACCAGAATGCTTTCAAATCTGGGGATCCCATAAAAGAATGGGGAGACCCAAGAGTTACCTAGATAGCCCATGGAAATTTCTGGAATAATCATGATAACCATCATTTACGAAGCACTCACATATGTTAACTCTAGTTTTCAGAACAGCACTCTAAGATAAGCACTATATATTTTTCACATTTTACGCATCAGGGAAGGAAGGCACAGAGAGGTTAAGTAACACGCCCAAAGCTAAACAGCGAATTGGTGCCAGAGCCAGACTTTGAATCACAGGAGTCTCCTTGCAAAGCCTGTGTTCTTAGCTGCTATGCAGCTAAGTGAAGTGGGATGCTGCCTTCTTGAGGGCAGGGCCCTGCCTCTATGGGGGTGAACCCACTAGAAGGGCTGGAGACTCCAGGGCTGGCCTCGGCCCACACCAGCCCAGGCCTGGGCAGGGGGATCAGCCCCCAAACCCAGTTCTAGGCACCTGTCCCTCTGGCAGCTGGCTGGGGCGGCGGTGGCGGCGGCGGCGGCGGGGGGGAATGTGCTGGGACTTCACAGCACCGCCTTCTCCACAGGGCAACCCAGCCATTGGTTTTAGGCTGAAACTCCCCTCTGCAGCCCAACCTTCCTGAAAATTTTACAAATACTGAAAGATAAAAGCGCAGGGACCAGTATGAATGGGGTGGGTTTTTAAGAGACAGTGTTTAACATCCAGATCCCTCTGATGTGAGTAATTTGAATTCTGATGCATCTCTGGATTGTTTGTTGAATTATGCATCAGCAGCTTCTGGTGCCGGTAAAAAAAAAAAAAAAAAAAAAAAAAAGCCACCATCATGTGGTGGCTCAGAAACCTGCAGCAATGGAGAGGGTTGGGGGTCACAGTTTGGGTATGGAGACCCGCCTTTGATGGTCATGCAGCCGCACAAAGAGAGCGAGGCCAGGAGAAGGGGCGATGAGGTAGCAGGAAGGACCGGGGGAGTGAGGCGAGCTGCCTCCCCTCCACGTGCAGGAAAGCCCACTGCGAGGGAGAGACCCAGAGAGAAGGTGGGCAGACGTGAGCTTCCTGGAAGCCCAGCCACGTCACAGGACACGAAGAGACGGAAGTCCCCGAGCCAGGAATTCACCCATCATCTCTGCCACCGAAATGCGCTGCTCTCCTCCAAGTGGGAGCTCCCGCGGGAGGGGCTTCCTGCTTGGCCGAGAGGGTTACTGCTGCCGTTATTCATTTTTCCTAAGTCTTTTCTCATGTTTTGCCTCCTGGGACCCTTATTTAAAAACAGCAGCTAATGACAGTGTGCCCATTTGGCTGAGGGCGCAGAGCAAGGAGGTAACACACTTAACGTCACTTAGTGGCTGCAGTGAAGTTGGAATCCCTGTTTCTGGCCTCTCAGCCACCTTGCCTTCCATCAGCCTGGGCTTCCTGTCTCACGGTGGGGGCTCCCAGCATCTCTGACACCCACCGCTCCCACTGCTCAGGCTGGCAATGCCAAGTTCCTTGCCCGGGCCAGCAGAAAGCAGAGGCACCAAATCCCTGAGCCAGACCGCCTGGCCCAGAGCTGAGCTCTGCCTCTACTGAGGGATGTCGTTGAGCAGGTTATTTAACCTTCTGGACCTCACTTTCCTCATCTGTAAAATAGGCCTGATAATTGTTTTCACACCTCAGTGAATGAGACCACACGTTTGAAGAGTTTAGCTCAATGCCAAGGGGAGAGTAAGCCGTCAAAACACATTACACGCTGCTTTCATTATTGTTATTCTCCTGCAAACCTGCTGTGATCCCAAAGTTGGCCTGCGTAGAGCCTGACAAGTCCCCTGCCCTCCCGAGGGTACAAGGGCAGGTTCTGTTGAGTTTCTCAGACAAGGACCCTCGTGTCCAAGGTTGGCCAAGCCAGGAGGTCCCCAGGGTGTGCTGGAATCTCCTCTGCTGGTCTGGCAGGAACCTCATCCTTGCATTGGTCCTTTTCAAGAAGCCAGTGAGCCCAAACCCCCTTCCCAGACTGACCTAGCTTGAGAGTTTGGGCTCCAGGGACTCAGGGGGGCCCTCAGCCCAATTATAAATCAATCTAGCAGCCCTTGCCAAGCCCACTGCCATAAATGGCTCTAAAAGCTCAGCCTCGTCCGCCCTCCAGGCTCAGGGCTCCAGGATTAATGAGCATCAGCTGCAGGCAGGCTGCTGGGGACAGATGCCGACCTAATAATGAGCAGGGTGGCCCAGCCCTTGCAAACTCCAGGTGGGCGGGGCTGATGAGCAGGTGTCATTGTCATGCTGCCCCTTTGCTGAGTGTCACTTTGAAAGGCAGAGCTGTTGTCGTCAAGTGGCATCTCGTTACCCCCCGCCCTTGGGGTGCCATGGGAGTCTCAAGAGACCATCCACGAAGACCAGGGACTCTGAGGCCACACCCTCAAATCCTTGGCTGTACTGGGGACAAGGCTTTTCTCAAGGTCCCTCACCCTTGGGGCTGGAGAGAGGTTTGAGAATGTCCTCCTTCCCCATGCCACCCGGTTGTTGCATCCAAGTGCAGATGTCTCTGCTAGAATGTTCCTCAGCCATGACTCTGGTATAGTCAGGTTTCCCAAATACCTGGGCTTAGAGTTTGCCTGGAGTTTACCCACATCTGAGCAGACTTCGACAAGCACAAGCATCCAGCCTCATGCTGACCATCAACGGGCCATAATCCAGCCCCAGTCGTACCTGTCTGTCAATCAAGGACACGAGTCCCAGGGAGATGGTTCAGAAGCACCTACTACAACAACAGCGACAAGGGTGCTCATTTTCTGAGAATCTATTATGTGCCAGGCATGGACGAACCTAGTAGATAAAAATGAAGGACCCTGAGTAATCAAGTGTCAAATTACATTGAAGCAGTCAGTGCAGGTGAAGCAGAAACAGGAGAGGTCACTGGACTGGCCGGAAAGATGGAGAGAGACTTCACGGGGAGGCAGAACCAACCTGGCCCTGCTGGAGTGTGGGAGGAAGGTCCCAGAGGCAGCTGCAGGCACACTAGGGCCAGGGCAGAGTGAGTCCCTGAAGGGCAAGTGCCCAGGCTCTGGAGGCAGAGGCTTGGGGCCACCACGTGCGGCGGGCTCCCACCTCTAAAAATGTGGTTAGGCACCCCCCGAGGGAAAATAAAAGAAAAAATAAAAATAAAAAAATGAAAAAAAAATGTGGTTAGGATGAAATTTCAAAATCAGGGTTTGATTTCTGATGAAAATTATCTTCTCTAACGGTGGCTGCACATGCCCCCTTTTGCTTTCTTTTCAGAATGTGATTTTTTTTTTTAAGGTAAAATTTACGCACAGGGACATGTACAGATTTTAAGTGAGATTTTGACAAACACATTCACCTGTGTAACCAACACCCCACTCAGGAGCTAGACCCTCCCATGGGGCCTGAAGAATAAGGAAAGTGACTTAAAATCGGATTGTTCTCGCCCTACCTCTTCTGGGTAGCTGTGCATTGGAGTAACTCAAAATGATCAACTTTCTCTCTCACTCAACTCTGATCCACCCTCCCAACCCAGGAGAAAAAAATAAAATTATGCCACATCTGGTGAGCATTTGTGTTTCTCATTTTCACGTCTCTAGAACCAAGCCCACTACCTGGCACAGAGCAAATGACCCATTCATGTCTCCCCCAACCCCGCTCTTTTTTGGTCTTTTTAGGGCGGCACCTGCAGCATATGGAAGTTCTCAGGCTAGGGGTCGAGTCGGAGCTACAGCTGCTGGCCTACACCACAGCCACAGCAATGCTAGACCCTTAACCCACCAAGCGAGGCCAGGGATCGAACCTGCAACCTCATGGTTCCTAGTCGAGTTCATTACTCACTCAGCCACGATGGAAACTCCCCATTCATTGTGTCTTAAGAGAGGAAAAGAACGAATGTCCTCAGGGGAACGCCTCAGGGAAACAATTCTGCTTTCTCCACCCCCCATATGACTCTGACAATCAGGAAAGCATCCTGTCCCCTCTCTTGGGGCTGGAGGGGAGTCCCCAGCATGATGCAAACAAGCATTTTCCTGTCACCCGCGCCCCCAGCCCTGAGCTTGACTGTGCTTTCCAGGCCTCTCAGGCCTCAAATTCCAGGATCTTGAGAAAAGCAGACTTGGGGCATAAGGAATGCTCATCTGACCTCTAAGCTATGCCGTGGACAACGTCTGAGACAAAAACGTTTCCCCCCCAGACTCCTTAACCTTTTTTGTCCAGCTCCTTCCCCGTGTGGAAGCGCCAGACCACGCCCTAATAGATTTCAGGCAAAAGCATGACACGGCATCCAGGGCAAAGAGAAGCTTCAGGAAGGACCATCCTCATGCACGGGGCCCATTTACTTCCTGGCCTACTGAGCACCTGGATGGGGCCCGGAGCCCACTACTCGCCAAGGTGCTCAGCTCCCCATCCGAGGCCCTGGGAGAGCTCCGTCTGCACAGCCTGCTGGAGCCCATGGGCTCATAAACAGCATAAGCCAGCATTCCAATCAGATTATTTCTCACTTGCAGTATTGCACAAAGAGAAAAAAAAATAATGCTGAACATTCTGTTCATGGGAGAAAAAATAGCAGCAGAAAACTGTCACATTGTTTGGTCTATTTTCAATTTCATTCTGCAGCCCTAGAATAGCTATCTGTGCACACAGGCCAGAGGCAGACTCGGGCAACCTGACACGCGGGTCCCAGCTCAGGGTCTTGGCGCTGAGGACAAGGGGGGCACTACAGCTGAGAGGGTGGGAGCAGCCTGATGAGCCATGGAGGGTCAGGTGCATCAGCTGGTGTAGAAGAAACACCGAATCAGAAAAGATGTACAGAGTATTGACCCATGGGCACTGGCGGATGCAAATGGAGTGGAGCCCACAGGGCCCACCTCGGTCACACGCTGAGATCATCACCGGGGAGTTTTGAAAAATAATGCTCTCCAAAGGTAGTTACGCGCACCTCTGCACGTGACGAGACTGCAAAGAACTAAATACGTGCACACACATAAACACACACGCGAGCGTACGTAAGAACTGGCAATATCTGAATGGGTAATTCTGATGGACTGCACCAATGTCGATTTTCTGCTTGCGATGGGTGTACCAGTGTCACGTAAAGTTGTTATCGTAGGGGGGAAATGAATGGGGGCGGGGAGCATAAGGCCCTTTCCGTACAGTTTCTTGCAACTGCATGCAAACCCACAATTATTTCAAAATAGAAAGTTTAAAAAAAAAGTGCTCCTGGGGTCTGATTTAATGAGTCTGGGGTGCGGCCTCTGCACTAGAGGTCTCAGAGCTCTCCAGGTGAGGCTACGTGTGGCCAAGGTGGAGAACCACTGCTCCGGAGGTGGAGAGGCTGATTGAGAAGTGAGAAGAACAGATGAAACTGGGACACACCCTCATATGCTTTGGTACCCAAGGCTTCACTGATACCCACTGAAGAAGTAAATGAGCTGCTCAACAGCTGCATCAGGTGTCCCAGGCGTTCAGAGAGAGGGGAAGGCTTTGCGGAGGACATGGGATTTAACCAGGATTTGAGAGAGATGGAGAATGCAGGTAGAGTCGTCGGGAAAGGGTACTGCAGGTCAGCGGAGAATTGTGGCTGTCATGGGGAGAGGAAGAAAGAGGAGGAGGGGGAGGAGGGAGAGGAGGAGGAGGGAGAGTGCCAGGAGAGAGCAGACGTGGCCTGAGAATGGCTAAAATAGAAATCTCAGTGCCCACATACCACAGCCAATGCACTTGATACGGCAGGCCCCTGGAGTACTCACTCAATGCCTCTTTATTCTTATTTTACACACACGTCTAATAAGCTTGATGATCTCTTTCCAAGGGCACAGCAAATTCCAAAACAAAATTAAATGAGGGACACATGAGACACCATCACTGACAACAGCCATAAGGGAGAGATGACAGACAGCTCAACGGCAGAGGGAAAACAGAAATTTATATAAAATAACCCAGGGTGCTCATTTGACAGAGGAAGGCGACCTGAGCCAGCCTGAGGGGCTTTCCTGCAGAGGTAGAGAAAGAGCTTTAAGATGCCCACGTCCAAGATCTAAAAGACTTGCAAGACGCTCCTTCCTTTTCTCTTGTGCCCATTATCCGGGGCGGGTGGCCGTGTCCTGCTGCAGGCTGCCAGGGGCTGAGGGGCAGCTGGCTAGCCTTTCTGATTCTGCCAAAAACATGCGTGCCCATCTCAAAGCTTGCCTTCTTCCCTTGTAGCCCCCACCATGGCCCTCCCAGGACATGCCGAGCAAAGGGCAGGCGGCTGTCAAATGGCTTGGTCTGTTAGGTCAATCGGGTATAACAAGAGGGCATCCCAGGACCAGTAAAAGCACCTGTCACATCCGGACCATAGAACCATCACTTTGTACAAAATAGGTCTGGCTGTGAACGCCAGTACCAGCTAGGGCAGAAACACTATTCAGCCTCGACCGAGCTTCTTCCTTTCTCGTGCTGAGCACCTCCACACACCGACCCACCACCCACCCGGGAGCTAGTAGAGAGGAGCTCATTAGCAAAACACAAAGCAGACGGCTGACCCAAGGCCACCACGCCAGTGTGCAGTACCCCAGAACTCTGCCCCCCTTGGTGCTGATGCTGAGTATCTCCCACAGCTGCATCACCTTTGCTCCCCACGGGCTTCAAAGCCAGAGAGGGCAGCCCTGCCCCCACCCGGGGCCAGGCAGGCTGGGTGCTCCCCCCTCCACATCCTAGGACGCACTGCTTGGAGCGGAGGCAAAAGAGAAGAGGGGTCTCTCCTGCTCAACAGTCCCCAGATCCCTGTCCTGGACTCAGCCTGGACACGCGCACGCAGCCCTGAGTGTGGCGAAGAAGAGGAACAGAGACCCCAGAGCCAGGCATCCTGGTGATGGCCATGCCCTGTCCTCCTCCAGAGCCCGGCCCCCAATCACGAATTCTCTCAGATGTCATGCTCTGCTTTCATCCAAACGTGAAAGTTGAGAAAGAGGAGTTGAGAAAGAGGAGTTCCCAATGTGGCTCAGCAGTAACAAACCTGACCAGTCTCCAGAAGGACGCAGGTTCGATCTCTGGCCTTGCTGTGAGCTGTGCTGAGGGTCACAGACGTGGCTCAGATCCCGTGTTGCTGTGGCTGTGGTGTAGACTGGCAGCTGTAGCTTCAATTTGACCCCTAGCCTGAGAACTTCCATATGCCACAGGTGCGGCCCTAAAAAGAAAGAAAAAAGAAAGTTGAGAAAGAGAAATCAAGCAGGGAAGAGAGGCTCTGAGAAGTGCCGGTGCACAGGTGCACAGGGGATTAGATGAAAATATTAGCCTAAAACCAGGCAGGCAGGGAAGGGGAGGGGGCCCAGGCACCATCTCCAGCTCTAATTGCTGCTAAAGATCGCCAGGCAGCCTGGGTGACACCTGGAAGTCTTCTGTGGGTCCTCGGGCACAAAACATAAATCATCCCCTTGCACTTGTTACTAATCTTGCTTTCCTGCTGTGTCAGCCGATTCCCGCATCGGCCTGGATTTAAATGGGGACTTTTGTTCCCTTCTAGCTCTTTCTGTTCTTTCTCTCTGACCTCTTCCCCACCCCCATCCCCAGAAAGTGATGGCCCAGGACACCAAACTCCAAAAGGTAGGTCTGAGGTTTCACTCTGTGGGGGGAGGGCGGGGAGCGGGCGGGGAGAGAAGGAAGAGGGTGTTTGGACCCCGATGTGGGGGGACAGAACCTGAGCAACCGGGATGACGAAGGTGACTGCCTGGACCCACCCTGCAGCCTGTGTGTGGTGTCCCATCCAAGGCCATCCCTTTGTCAGTGCCCAGGGCAGCCCAGTGAGCGTGCAGCAGACTGGGCTACTTTCCCGTGGGGCTTTCTCGAAGCCCACATCCCATCGAGGGGAACAGCTCAGCTCACCCTGCTGAGCTGGGGGAGTGGCCTGGCGAGAGAAAGGTTTCTTTCACTTCTTTTTTCACTTCTTTTGTTTCCACCGGTCCCCAAGCACCTCCGTGAAGTGACGCAATATGGGTCCCATCCCCTTGAGGAATTCACCTGGAGGCTTGACCCTAAATAGCTCCCTGCCAATCGAAGTCAAAGTCACACCTTATGTAACCCTCCCTCTGGCTGATGAGGCCAAGAGTGATGCCACAGCCCTATCTGGTCAACCTCCCAGGAACTATCCCCAAAACTTTTTAAAAAGATTCTCCCTTGAGCCACGGGACACTCACCCCAGTGACCTGGCCACTGAACCCCCAGGGGACAGGGTGCTTGCCCCCCCGTCTCTCACCATGTGCTACATACTCGCTCTTGCAGGCCCCAAGCCGGGGAGGCACTGTGCATCGGCCAGGAGACAGAACCAGAAGGCTGTCGGGCCAGAGTGGCTTGTGGAGCTCGTGTGTCAGTTGCGGCTGCTCAGGCCTCAGCACACTGTACCCGGCCGTGACCCAGGCAACGGGGAGGCCCCATGGTACAGGTCATGCAGATGGGGCTGCCAAGCCATTCTGGGCAGTTGGGATCCAATGAGCTGTGAGACAATGACTTCTTAGCTTTCCCGTGCCTCGTCTTGTCTACTGCTAGAAGGGGTGAGCACAAAAGCACCCCTAGGGTACAAGACTAACTGAGATAATTCACGTGAAGTGCTTGGAAGAGCGCCAAGCCCGGGTAGGTGCCTGGTGTAGGCTGTGACTACTATTCTGATCTCTGCGATTGTTGCTGTTATTCTTTAGTATTATTTTTTTATTATTATCATTCTCTCGTGAAGGAGGGTGGGATGAAGGGGCTACAGGTCTGCACGAGGGAGCAATGCAGACAGAAGGATGCTGACGGCATTCTTGCCACCCCCAACCTCCCCTGCTGGCTACCCTCGGGGTGGTCCTGCTTGTTGGAGTGGGACCTCATTCTGCCAGCCTGTCCTGAGAACCTCAGGGGACCGGCTGTTTCTGGAGAAGGTAAGAGTGGGTCAGTGGGAGGTGCACGTGTGTGTGTGTGTGTGTGTGTGTGTGTGTGTGTGTGTGTGTGTTGAGGGGTGTGATTCACATTCCCCAATGAGGGATGTATAGTTACCCCAAAGCTCTCAAAAGCCACGTGTTAACATGAGGAGCTTCCAGCCAGGATGAGGACAGCACACGGAGGGGATGGCGTGTGAAAACCTGGGTTTTAAACCGCCTACTGCACGCTGCCTGCCCACAACTCCACCGAGTATTGGGTTCCTTGAAAAATGACAGGCAGGAACAGGCTGTCTCTTCAGCTCCTTCTAGTTGCTAAATTCCAGGAACTGCGACTCCCTTCCTGCCACATTTGACTCCCCATGAGATGCTCGGCTCACTCCTTTTTCTCTCTGATTTTACTCCCCCTTGATGCAACCTCTGTAGTCTTGAAAGCAGCCAGAGTAGCAGGGACAAAGGGAGATGGAGAGTTATCTGCCAGCCTGAAAGGACTGGTGACAGGTATGTGTCCTCCCAGGGGAGGGGGCAGGTCTCCAGGGTCTGGAGCTCAGGCCACAAAGCCAGGAGCCAGTGGGCTTAGGGGACACACCAGGGGCCCCAGCCGGCTCATCACCAGCACATTCGGGGTGGGATTTCTGGTTCTCACCACACCTGGCATGAAGGATACACTCTGGGAGGTCAGAGGCCCCTGGCATCCTTATTCCTCAGTCTCCGCAGCCTTCGGAACAGTTTTACCTGTTTTGACTGGGACCTCCCGGGGAGATCTCACTCACATGACAACTCAGGTGAAAAGGAAGCTTTTCAGGAAAACAAGTCTTACCCTTGCTTCTTGCAACGCATTCTGATTCTTCCTTCCTTCCTTCCTTCCTCCCTCCCTCCTTCCCTTCCTTCCTTCCTTCTTTTGTCTTTTTAGTGCCACACCTGTGGCATATGGAGGTTCCCAGGCTAGGGGTTGAATCGGAGCTGTAGCTGCCAGCCTACGCCAAAGCCACAGCAACACGGGATCCGAGCCGCGTCTGCAACCTACACCACAGCTCACGGCAACACTGGATTCTTAACCCACTGAGCAAGGCCAGGGATTGAACCTGCGTCCTCATGGATACTAGTCAGATTCGTTTCCGCTGCAGCACGTCGGGAACTTTTCTTATTCTATTCCATTTAAAATAACATTGGTCACAGCCCACGCGACTGACTTAATGGCCCACTAAGAGGTTGTGACCCTGGTTTGGAAAGCACCGTTTGAGAGGCAGGGAAGGGACAATGACTCCGCATGGCTGCAATGTAGGCAGAGACCCCATCTTCCGGAGGGGCGGGCTGCCTGACAAACTGAGAGACTGAATGTCCCCTGTGCTAACTGCAGGGTGACGAGGATCTCCCAGAGGCCCGGGGCACTTTGGAGAAGGACTTCCGAGTCACTCTAAGGATTAGCGCTCAGACCTCCGCTGGCACATCTCCTCTTGCCACGGACACCACGCGTCGTCCTCACCGACCAGGAATGAAGCTGCATTAGGTGACTCACGGGCTCTCCAAGAACCTTTTAGAAACTGCAGTTACCAAACCTTTCCGATTGAGGAGCTCCCGTCGTGGCTCAGCAGAAATGAATCTGACTAGTGTCCATGAGGACGCAGGTTCAATCCCTGGCCCTGATCAGTGGGTTAAGGATCCAGCATTGCTGTGAGCTGTGGTGTAGGTCGCACACGCGGCTCGGATCCCACGTTGCTGTGGCTGTGGTGTCAGCTGGCAGCTGTAGCTCTGATTCAACTCCTAGCCTGGGAACCTCCATACGCCATGGGTGCGGCCATAAAAAGACAAAAATTAAATTAAAAACATAAACCTCTCCGATTGAGGTCTTCCCTCACTTCTGAGATTTTTAGGAATGCAGTGATCCAGGTCCGCTCTAATGTATCCGCTATTCACCTTTAATTCTTCTCCCTGCCTTTGGATGCTGAGGTACCCCCAGGAGCCACCTGACCATCTGAGACAGAGGGAAAGGACCTCCTCTGCCCTCTTAGATTCACAGCAGCTGCTTCCTACTTGCCCGGAAGTCACTTAGTTGGGCATACTTGACTTTTGAATCATATTACAAGCTTATAAAACTTAAAAAAAAAAAAAGCCCCGTGTTCACCTAATCCTGACTCCTAATTTTGGGTGAGAAGACTGTGACCCAGGGAGGTTGGTGACTTGCCTGGAGCTGCATGGATGACTGGAGTCAGAGCTAGAATTCAGAGGCTCTGTCTCCCTGGCCCCAGCCTCCCACACGACACTCCACACTCAAGTCTCTGATACCCTTGGGTTTACCCTCTGATGTATTAAGGGAGAAGGCCGGGGGTGTCCCAAGAGAGCTGAAATAAAGTAGGTGATGGTTTTGAGGGGGAAAACCCAAACTTCCAGGGCTCATTCTTCCCCTTTTCTAAAGAGAAGGAAAGCAAGCCCAAGCGGGATATCTGCTTCTATAAGGACCCGTCATCTCCGCATCCTCATGTTCTGTGTGACGGTGTGGGGGGTGGGGGGCATTAGTGATACCTCTGCTAGCAGTCCTGGGTTTGTGGATCTGGAGAGGCAGATATTCTTTTCTCTTTTCTTTTCTTTCTTTTTTTTTTTTAGGGCTGCACCTGCAGCATATGGGGGTTCCTGGGCTAGGGGTTGAATCAGAGCTATAGCTGCCAGCCTACGTCACAGCCATAGCAACACTGGATCTGAGATGCATCTATGACCTATGCCCTGGCTTGCGGCAAAGCCAGATCCTTAACCCACTGAGCAAGGCCAGGGATGGCCTGCATCCTCATGGACACTGTGTCAGGTTCTTAACCCGCTGAGCCACAGTGGGAACTCCGGAAAGACAGATATTGACACACTCATTTGTTCCGAGTGGTCCCCGCCTGCCAGACCTCCCTGTGATGGGCAGGAGCTCATTATCTCAGCTGGCCTTCACCCTGAGCCTGACCGAGATGGCCTGACCCTTGCTGGGACAGCCCACCCCCAGGCCTGGACCATCCTCTGAACAGCAGGGCTGAGATGCACTGACTTGGATCGTCGCAGATGCCAAAGAGCCACCCTGGTGATTTTCACAGGACGGTGCATCAATCCCATTCTCTATTGTGAGACATGTGTTTATGAGTCCATTGATCCAGCTCTCTGGTTCCTCCAGGGATGGAAGTTTTTTGGGGGGCACGTGTGCACACACACACACACACACACACACACACACACACGCAACCAGGCACATGGGCTGTTCAGGTCCTACATCCCAGCATGTACCCAGGGCCAATTTAATTTTTAAAAATTCCTGGAGTGGAGTTCCTGTCATGGCTCAGTGGAAACGAATCTGACTTGTATCCATGAAGACACAGGTTCAATCCCTGGCCTCGCTCCGTGGGTTAAGGATCTGGCGTTGTCATGAGCTGTGGTGTAGGCTGCAGACATGGCTCGGACCCCGTGTTGCTGTGGCTGTGGCATAAGCTGGCAGCTGCAGCTCTGATTCAACCCCTAACCTGGGAACTTCCATGTGCCACAGGTGCGGCCCTAAAAAGACCAAAAAAAAAAAAAATTAAAAAAAAATTTCTGGGGCTATGTCAATACCTCTTACATGGTCTGGGGTTAGGGCATCAGTTTGTGGGGCTGGCCTCACCAACTGAGCTAAATGGGGCCAATTTATTGTTTTCTAGGGTGGATCCCGGGCTTGGTTAAATTTTCAAAATTGTTCCATGAAGCAGTTTATTCATATCATGATCCCTGGCTGCCTCACAGCCACACTTGAACTTAGAACACTGAGATTTTTCACATCAGAAATGAGGACCGTCTACCACATTAGCAAAGATTTAATAAAATTTCATAGTTTTCTACTGGGAACATAAATTGGAACAATACTTTGAGGAAATAATTTCATAATAGATAGCCACACTTGAACGTGTTTATACCCTCTGACCTAGAAACACCACTGCTGGGAATCCAGCCAAAGGAAATAGTCTGAAATACAGAGATTTTAAAAAAGAAGAAAAGCAAAACCTAATACACAATCATTTTCATATTAGCATTATTTATCATTTGAAAATGAGAAGTAACTTAAATATAAAACAGTAAGGGTGTGGCTAAGTAACTTATGACACAGCACATGATAGAATATTAAGCACATGTTTAAAATTACGTTTACGAAGAGTTTATAAGTGGGGAAATTACTTGAGTTACAAGGTTTCCTACCTGTATAGATATATGATCTTCCTTCCAGCCCATCCAACGAAAATGCACACACACACACACACACACACACACGTGTGCGTGTGCAAATAGCACGTGGACTGTTCCGGTCTTACATTCCTATTAAATATATCTACATATATATATTATTATCTACATGTAATCTCAACTATGGAAAATAATTAACATAAAAATTTTAAAGGAAATATTAACAACCATTGTGGGGCGTTGGCACTCTGGGTACCTACTTTTATCGTATTCATTTCTGTATTTTCCAAATACAATTAAAATTTTTCATTTGGGGGAGGCCATGCCCATGGCATGTGGAGGTTCCAGGGCCAGGGATCGAACCTGTGCTACAGCAGCAACCCAAGGTGCTGCAGTGACAACACGGGATCCTCAATTCACTGTGCCCCAAGAGAACTCCTAAAATTTTTCATTTTAAATTCATTTTGTTAAACTTTGGACCAAAAAAAGTATGTTAGGGGAGAGGGGAAGGGCCAGTCACATCTCTGCCGCCGCCGCGTCGGCAGGTGCCCTCAGGGAAGTGATGTGACCTTTCTGTGTCCCCCTCTCCCCACCCAGCACCCTTCCCCCATCTCCGTAATGAGTATAGAGGATCACATGATCCCTACCGTCCATTCTGCTCGCAGTCTGTGTCTCAAAATATCATCCCACTGTGTTTGAGAATGGAATCTCAAAAAGGGGCCCAAGAGGCGTAAACAACTTACGAGTAAAATACTATAATCATCCTAACAAGCCATGGCTTGGAAGGGCCTTCTAGAAGATGCAGCTGTTCTTTTACAGTCAGCGGAGGAACATGCTGACATGATGTCCTTGGGTTTGGACATCTGGAGCCAAAGAACAGAAAGAAGGGGGTCGCTGGCAGCTGTGCTGTGAAGCCAGGAATGGTGGCTGGAGGCGGGGGGGGCACTCAGCCCTGCATCTCCATCCCTCCAACCACCAGCCCGGCTGTTGCTAATCTCCCAGGTCCAGGGCAGACGGCATGATGACCCACGCTGGGCGAGCAGGACACATCTCATATCCTGCAACTTCCTCTGGCGGCTCCAGCCCCCAGCACCCTCCCCTGGACCAAAGCCCAGGGACGTCTTTATCTGTTTTGAGCCTGGGGGCCCCTCCTCACACACTAGGATGGTCTCAGGTCTCTGAGTCCCATTTCCTCAGTGGCATCATCTGGCACCCCTTGACGTCTGCCCCTCTCTGGACAAGCCCACAGCACCTGGGTGGTCCACAGAGGGGGAGAAATGAGGAGAAACCACATACTGAACTAGCTCCTCACCCTGCACCACAGGATGAATGGCTCTCAGGTCTCTTCCAAGGTGGGATTCTACAACTGGACCATCTCACGTGATCGTGTAGTGATCTCTTGGGATGTGCAGGGGGATTGGTTCCGGGACCCTGTGGGTACCAAAATCCATGGATGCTCAAGTCCCTTACATGCAATGGCACAGTACAGCCGACCTCCTGTAGCCCCAGGTCCTGCATCCGCAGATACAGAGGGCCGACGGCATCTCTCCTCTGGACCTTGACCATCTGTCCAAAGGCTCAGAGAAAACAGGACTTGCTTCTAGTCCTGCTATTTGGCTGGCGCGCACCAGGAAGGATGGAAGTTAAAACAGTAACATATCTCCACAGGGGTTGGTAAATGGCCACTGCCTTCTGACCCTTCCCTGGCTGCCTCAGCAGCCCAGGCTCTTCCGCCAGGACACTGCCCAAGGACCTCCCTAAGATCTGTCACCGAAAGGGTTAAAAATGCCCCGCCCTGCAGGGGACCTTCAGGATCTTGGCGCAGCATTAGGATTTCTGCCCTTGGTGGCGAAAGGCCTGGAGTCTCACCTCTCCTGCTCCCTCTTCCTGAATTGAGTCCATTGGGTTGAGAGGAGCTGAGATTGTAAATCTCTGCCAGGAGAGTGGACTGAGCTCACCAGGGTGGTTTAGAAGGGGTTGGGACTGGCGTGTGCACACTCTGGTGTCTGGAATGGATGGCCAACGAGGACCTGCTCTAGAGCACAGGGAACTCTACTCACTATTCTGTGAGAACCCACATGGGGAAAGAATCTGAAAAAGACAGGACGTGTGTATGCGAATAACAGAATCGCTCTGCTGCACAGCAGAAATCATCACAACACTGCACCTGTCTCCACGTCAGGAAAACGTCTAGAAATCAAAGACACAAGAGTAATAAGGACAAAGGTTGGTTTGGATCACCCTGATGGGGTGGGGGAGACGGCAAGGAATGGGCAAACGGGTAGAGAAAAGGGGGCTGTGACCATCTGCTCCGTGCCCCTGCTTTGTTTGCACGCCTCACATCTCCTTGAGCTGGGTTGAAAGTCCTACTGAGTGAGCCAAGACCACAGTATCACACGGCATCACGGTGCTTCCTTCCGGGCTCTTCAAGCAGCTACTGAGCAGTGATGGGGTCTCCCACCTGGCCTCTTCAGAAGGCAGAAGGAAGCGGAGACACTTTTCCTGGCTCCAGGCAGAGGGAAACACAGAGACGCTGAGCAGGTAGCTTCGGGTCACCTCGTCTATCACATGTGCAACGGGGCACAGACCCCAGCCTCGCCTGTTCCCCTCGCTAGGAGAATCAGAGAGTTACTGCCTCCCTTCCCCTCGGCAGAGGAGGGCTCTGGCAGGAATGCATTTTATTCTTTGTAGGTTTATGAGATGGGGGCCAGAGAGAGACTGGTTTCAGGGAGGCAGGAGGGTCAAAACGCTGCCCTTCGAGAATACAGCCTTTGTCTTTCTGGGCTGCCCACCCCTAGGAGCCACCCTGCCCCCAGGTCGTGGTGGGAACGGCCACCAGCATGTTACACTTCCCCATACTCTCCACCAAGAGGTGTAGAAGATGCCAAGGACCTCTCTGAGCTCCAGGTCTTGCCCCTTCGGACTGTCCGTCCATCCATCTGTCCATGCCCCTCCCTGTAGGCTGGCATCCCTCCTGGGCAGGGACTCCACTGAGAGCCCTGGGAAAGAACAGCCCAGGAGGCAAACCCCAGTCCTTAGCAGTGTCTTGCAGAAAAAGTTCTGGTGCCTTGGCCGTCATCCCAATTCTGTTTGCCTGGGATATGATCTGGCTGTCACAGATTAAAGGAACTCAGGGGATTTTAACGCAAAGAAATGTTTAGAAACAGAGAGAATGAAGGAACGAGCCTGCGCTCATATGTTTTCACTCGAATATACTCTGATCTGGCAGAGAAAGGAGGACGTTTAACTTCTAATTAATGAGTTCTCCATTTGTCCAAACAACTCTCCCATCGCTCCCCTCCCTGAAGACGAAGGCCCCCCAGACTCCTGGAGCGGGTGATGCTCTCTGCATGGGTTCTATTTACCTGGTCTCTGATAAGCAACTGCCACCAATTGGATTAGGCGCTGGCACCTCTCCGCCCTCCTTGGACCTCAGCCCTGAAATCCCTCATCAACAACTAGTTCTGATGCATAATTGACAAGACCGTAACCTGTGAAGGACATTTTATGAGCTTGGCTCTTGCCACCAGATCTATCTGAAATTGAAACCGCTTGCAATTTACTGACACCAAAGGGCCCAGAAGGTAAGAATGGGCTGTGATTGCCATTGTTACTTTCATGGCTGCTTTTTGAAATCTGGGTCTGGTTCACTCATCACAAGGCTTTAGCGAGGCCCTGATGTCTAGTTCTCTTCCAATCTAAGCAGGAGCTACAGGGGTCGAGATGCCCTGTTTACAGTGACTTCGTCTTTATAAACACAGAGGAACAGAAGCTGCTCTTCATCGAAGGGTGAGCCGACAGGGAGACCCGGAAGTTCTGGGACCCAGCCCGCTGCCCGGCCCCCCTCGTTCACAGCACCCCCCTCACCACCTCCACCTCTCGTGTCCACGGCCCAGCCCTTCCGGGAGCCTTGTCTCTGGGTCGCATGGATCTATATGCTTGGAGAATGAGAAACTCCAAATGCCATCCACCAACCACGTCTCTGAGGGTCTCGTCCACCCCCAAACATTTCTGACATGGCCCATCCCCCCCTACCTCCCCAAACACAATAAACACTCCCTTTGACAGAGTTCTATCCTCAGGGGGCCTCTCCCAGGCCCTCAACGGTGCTGAGCTTTCCCACCGAATAACCCCAACACGACCGCCCCCTCTGCTTACAAACCTCCTCCCTCTGCTCTGCTCAGGGCTGGCTGCTTGCCCTCCTCCCGTGCTCAGGGTGGATATTTCTGTCTTCCTCTCAAAGTGGACTCTCCCCCCATGCCTGATTATCCTGTTTCAACACCCTATTTGCGTCTTTCAAAGCCCTTATTATAAAACAATAACATGTCATTATTTTATCTACTGTTGGGTTTTCGTCTTGTCTCCCCTTCTAGACCTTGGCTCCATTTATTGAATGACTGCATGAACGAGCTGGATGGATGGATGAAACTGCACGCTTGCTGTGGCATGCCAGGCATTCTTCTTACACTGGCGATGCCACATTCAATGAGACAGATGCCCTCACGGAGCTTATCATCTTGCAGACAGAGGCCCTAAAGGAAACTGAAACTGCGAGAGGCTTATGCAAACACCGAGGGGCTGAGACAGAGGCCAAAGGAAGGGAATGCCATCGGCATCTCGTAAGCCAAAAGCCAAATCCGGGATACCTATCACAGAAAATCTATTAGTGTTACCAGCTTGGAGGGCAATTGCTTTTTAATATAATAAGATCTTCCTTGGAGGCGATTATGAGGCCCTGATAAGGATCAGGTGACATGTTGAGGTTTTGCAGATGGATTCATTTCTGTTTACATCTAGTTGCTTGCAGCCCAGGGAGTTCTTGGTTTTCAGGGAGAAGGAGGGAGAGTGGGCCCCTGGAGAAAGCCACCTGCGCAGAATCCTTTTAGGTGTTATTCTAGGGAACACACGGCCTGCTGTTGGTCACAGCACAGGCCGGAGAGAAAACCAGAGATCTCCGCTCGGAAAACACTGGTCAAGATCTGGGTGCATCTCCCCTTCCCTTCCCTGCCCCCAAACCTCAGGGGCACTGTGGTTGAGGTAGAGGAACTCCAGGGAACAAAGGGCTGGGGTTTGAGAGGCAAAGTCACCTGACACAAAAGAATCGCAGGGAAAGAAGGAGGGAGGGAAACAGGAAAAGGTGTGATTGTGCAGCTCATCTTAAACCCTGTCTCCACCATCAGTACCCTTGTTAGCAGATACTGTTCTTCCCCTAGTTTCACGCAGAGGTAAACCGAGGCCCGGGCAGACTCAAGGGCAGACCCGAACACTGCGCACACACAGCAAACCCTCGGACTGTTGACTCAAGATTCCCCCACAGGGGCTGGTTCACTTTCCCCCAGAGCAGTGAGGCTGCAACCCATGGCCTCAGGGCCATGCTTCCCATCTGGAGTGAACTGGGGCTCCCGGTGTGGGTGCCCAAGTCCCCCGGGTGTCAAGACCTGAGCCATGTCGCCAGGACATGTCTGAAACGGGAGCAGGGAGCCTGGGAAGGGTCCATGGGGCTGCTCTTTCCACCAGGGGGGCAGTAATCCGGGCAGACCCCAGCGGTGACGGTGCCACTAAGAGGCAACTCTGCCCAGGCCTCTAAATTCCAGCTCGGACACAATCCCCTCAGTGTAAACTCACTCTCAATATAAACTCGAACACAATGGAAGACACATCTAAGCAAGTCACTGGTGGCTTACAGGGGGAGTTACCACACACCTCTGGTAGTCTGGAACAATCCTGGCTGATGTGAGTGGCCTAGGCAACACAGTAATAATGCCCCCTTTAGGATGTTCCCATTGTGGTTCAGCAGTCGTGAACCTGACTGGTATCCATGAGGATGTGAGTTCGATCCCTGGCTTCGCTCAGCAGGTTAAGGATCCGGTGTTGCCGTGAGCTGTGGTGTAGGTTCCCAGGCTAGGGGTCTAATTGGATCTGGCGTTGCTATGGCTGTGGTATAGGCTGGCAGCTACAGCTCCAATTAAACCCCTAGCCTGGTAACCTCCATGTGCCATGGGTGTGGCCCTAAAAAACCCAAAATAATAATAATAATAATAATAATAATAATAATGCCCCCTTGAACTTTTAAAACTCTTGTTTTGGACAGTAAATTCTAGGGTCTTCCTACTTCTCATAAACCTGGAAACCCACATGTTATAGAATCCCCACAGAGACAATGCTATTTTATTTTATTATTATTATTATTTTTAAGGGCCGCACCTGTGGCAAATGGAGGTTCCCAGGCTAGGAGTTGAATCGGAGCTGTAGCTGCTGGTCTACACCACAGCCACAGCAATGCAGGATCCGAGCCGCATCTGCAACCTATACCACCACTCACGGCAACCCCGGATCCTTAACCCACTGAGTGAGGCCAGGGGTTGAACCTGCATCCTCAAGGATACTAGTCAGATTTGTTTCGGCTGAGCCACGACAGGAACTCCGAGATGATGCTATTTTAAAGCAGGTACACCCACTACCATTAACATGCCTCACTCCCACCGTCACATGGACCACCCACCAAATGAAACCCTTACGACCCCATACACAACTCATGGCCATCCATCCATGACGGCTGCATTGCACATATACATAAATATTATGCACACATAATAATATGCATCCAGCCACCATTTATATTTCTAATCCGAGCAGACTCTGCTTTCTTCCTTCCACTCTTCTGGCCTAGACACACCCGCACATGTCCCATAATCTGGGGGAGCACCAGAGCAATGCACCCCTGGACATCCATCCTAGTCAATGAAGCCTTCAGGGATTCGAAACCTAAAGACCCTGGTTCCTCTAACGGCTACAACCTTGTAAGGACAGGAGTCCAAGTTCATTAAGAAGCTCCGTGCAGATGAACCCTGTTGCTGTTGCGATTAATAATCGTAATAGACAGTCAGCTGGAGGGCTTCCCAGCTGCGCCTCCCAGGGCCCGGCTCTGGGATCCCCTCTCCATCCACCAGTGAGTAATGGTTTGGTTTATTGGAGACTCTCTTTTCATTTTTTATGGCTTCAATTAAGTGATGGAGGGAATCTATCATGTCACCTTCTTGTTGCACGGCTAAAGACTTCCAGAGGGGGAAATATTTATCAAACCCCAAACCATCAGAGGAAGGACTGCGGTCAACCTGAGGGGAAGCTGGGAGAGCAGGGAGGTGACCAAGGTGGTGGGGAAAGGGGAAGAAAGGAGCCACACAGAGGTTTCCTGCCTGGACAAGAGCCACACGGTCTGCGAAATACCTGCTCGGTTCACGAACATCAGGCTGCTTTTCCCTCCTCACCTCAAATCCCAGGCCCCCAGGAAGGTCCCACCAAATACCCCAGCTGTGTGGACTCCTGGAGCCCAACAGGTCAAGGTGGCCCCAAGGACAGAGATCTTTGGTGAGAGGTGGTGCTTATCGTGAGGGGCACAGCATGCTCAGGCAATGGGCAGTCCCTGGCCTTACACCATCCACGGAAGTATGTCACCCACGTGGAAAACTGTCACACTCCTCGCGAAACCCACAGCCCCTGGACTGAGAGGAAGGCCAAAGGCCCCATTTTCTAATTGTAACTACAAATTCTTCCCATCACCGCCACCAACAAATCCTCTCCCAGATCAAGTCGCTAGAACCCACACCCTCCTCTCCTCGGCCCAGAGGTGGCCCTCTCCCTCCCCTGACCTCTGCCCAGGCAGTCCTGTTGGTAAGCGGAGCTGGCTCTTTTTCTGCCCTTTAAATTATTCACACCCCAATCTTGGCCACTGGCATTAATCTTTCATTTGCTATTTAGACATCTGATTCCTGAGGCAGGATTGAGAAATGTCACGTGGGAGGTCAAGTTGGCCAGAGGGGAGGCCCAAAGGGAGTCGGGGACCTGCAGAGCAATGAGGGCCTGCTTGGAATTAATGGGGTCACCGCCCTATTCCCCATCACCCAGAGGAGGAGGCACGAGGGAACGGAGGCTCAGATGTGTCTGAAGGCATGAAATCCAGGTCCGTCTGCTCTGTGTGTGTGTGTGTGTGTGTGTGTGTGTGTGTGTGTGAGAGAGAGAGAGAGAGAGAGAGAAAGAGAGAGAGAGAGAGGGCAGGGTGATAGTCACTCAGCTCACATCAGGGTGGGCACTGAAGGAGGCTTGTACCTGCCCTGGAGCAGAGCACAGAGGTACCTGGGTATCTGCACAGGAGAGTGGGTAGCTGGGCAAAGAGAACAGAAATCAAATACAAAGGACACCTGTGTGAGCCCTGGAGACAGTGTTGCCTCCACATGCTAAGCAGTAATAACCAGAGGTTACATGGTCTTAGACCCCAAGACTTCCCCCTAAGAGAAAAGAGAAAACATGAAATATATCCCCTCCCTCCTTCTCCTCCTCCTCCTCTCCCTCCCCCTCTCCCTTCTCCTCCTCCTCCTCTCCCTTTTCCTCCTCCTCCTCTCCCTCCTCCTCTCTCTCCTCCTCTTCCTCCTCTTCCCTCTTCTCCTCCTCCTTCTCCTCCTTCTCTCCCTCCTCTTTCCATCTTCTTCTCCCCACTTCCTCATTCTTAGCTAACAGTTCCAAAGTCAGGCACTATGCTAAAGGCTCTTCATTCATTATCTTGGTTAATACTTTCAACAATCCTAGGAGGTAGGACTATTAGTACCCTCATTTTACAGGTAAGGAAATTGAAGCTTGGAAAGGTCCCTTGTCTCATGAGTGGTCATGCAGAACTCAAGGTAAGGAAGTCTGGCTACAGATACCAAGCTCGCAACCAGTGACTGAAGAAGAAATAAATAAACACAATAATGGCCGAAGAGCATTGGGAAAAGAGGGTGGAACTATGCTGTCCAATAAGGTACTTACCAGATGCATGTGTTTAGTTAAAATTAAATAAAATTGAAGCCCAGTTCCTCAATCACAAAAACCGCATTTCAAGTGCTCAGTAGTCACCGTGTCTAGTGGCTACCATGATGACCAGTATGGTATGACTGCTGCCATCATCACTGAAAGTTCTATTGGACAAGAGTGGGTTAGATGTTGGCAACAATGGACTGTCCTTCAGGAAAAACATCTGGAGGAAGGATTGCATTGACTTGAGAGCTGGTCACGTCTAGAAAGGACAAGAAATGGGGCAACAGGAAGGAAGAGAGCAGAGGGAGCAAGACTGAGATCAATAGACTTCACTCAATATCATGGAAGAAAGGGATCTTTAGGACTCACACATCCATCCCCTTCCCAATACAAATGAGGCCAGTGACCACCAGGGAAGCCACTTGCCCTGGGTTGCTGTCAATTAAGTACAAGGCTCTTCCCATCCCATCCAGCCTGACAGGCCTGGTCCTTTCCACTGTTCTCATTCTCGATCCCTCTTGAGATGTGTATTTAAGAGGTGACTGTCACCTCACCTCACATGATTCTGACTCCCAACAGGTAAGTTCTGCTCGGGAACAGTAACTGCCATTAACCCTATTGCTGCATTTTTCCTTCTTGTGATGAACAAGGCTGTTCAAGAATGAAACGCTGGGTCTTTGTGAAAGAGAAGCCATTTGGAAAGATAAATGCCAAGTCTGGGGCTTGGGAAGCTGCCAGGTAGGGCTCTGTTCTCTCCTCTGCCCTCAGGGCATGGATGAGGGTACATTGTAAGAAGTCAGTAGACACTTCGCAAGTAAACCAGCGGACGGCTGGTCGGGTGGCTGGCTGGCTGGCTGGATGACACCTGTCTAAAAGTCCTTTATCCACTTTAAAGACTGGTGTCACCACCCTCCCGCCCCCACCCACACTGCTATTCACACAAGCACGAGAGCGTCGCCACGAGCCACAGAGATGGGAAAATGTCTCTGAATGTAGAACAAATGCAGCCGCAGTTCAGAGCCCACTATTAGAGTGGGTGTAAACCTGCTGATGCTATCAGGACAAAGAGGTTTACGTCCCTGCAAAGAAACGCTGCCAACTGCCATGCCGCCTGCACTGGAAGTCCACAGACTGTCTCTTAGGCCAAGTTCATGACCCCTCTGCAGGGACCCCTGCTTCCCTCCTGGCCTCAAAGATCATTGCTCAGCTCATTGTGCGAGGCCAGTCCATCTTCCTCACAGCTCACTTACCCACCAGGGCTGTGGGGGAGCCTCTGACAGAGATGAGATGGCAGAAGGGGCCCCTCGTCTGAAGGCTCCGGGGCGCTATTTTCTCCTGAGAGATCGGGGTTTGCTCCCCTCCTCACAGGCCTGAGCTTGGGATCAGGGCTGCCTCCTTTGCTTCTCCCTAGACCCACGTTCCATGATGTTCCCTCAAACTACATATTCGGCCGTTTGAATGATGAAACTGTTTTGAGACAAAATGAGAAATCTCAGGATATAGACTTTGTCTGGTAGCTGAGGAATGAGGTAATGGGTTAGCTCACAAATTCCTCGAGGGCAGAGATTTTATTTCTGTATCTTTTAAATCTGAATTCCCAATGTGCAGAAAGAGGCTTGGCATAAAATAAAACCACCGATGTAATGGATGAATGAATAAGTGAGAGAGAGGGAGAGAGACCCCATCAGCACTAAGCCTGGTGGCTCTGGCTGGGACCCGGTCAGCTATTACTTCACTCCCAGGAAGGATGGCCAAGCTCCTTGGTCCTTGGGTCCCTTCTCTTTCTTACTGGGTCCCCTACCTACCTCTTCAGTTCTGTGGTGACACTGCTTTCTCTACAACTTCCTCATAGTCCATCCTCTAAAGTTGCTTTTCCTGGGTCATTTTGGTTTACTTGGATCAAATTCCCCTAATCCAGTGTTTCTTGAGCTTAAGACTTTTTGAGCTGCTTTAGAAGGAGAGATTCAGGGCACGGAGTCTTAGTGATAATCCACAGCCAAGCACCCAGCCAAACTCTGCCCTCTGGGTGACTGGCTCCTCCTGGACTTCTCTGCAGTCCCATAACCCACACCAAGCCATCCTGCTCTGCTGTCAGTTTTATTTTATTTTATTTTACTTTATTTTATTAAAGCAACATCATACAGATGTGATAAATTCATTTGAGAAATAATAAAAAAAAAAAAGGAAAAAAAAAGAAACATCACACTTGGGAGTTCCCATTGTGGCTCAGTGGTAATGAGCCCGACTAGTATCCATGAGGTTGCAAGATTTGATCCCTGGCCCCACTCAGTGGGTTAAGGATCTGGCGTTGCCGAGAGCTGTGGTGTAGGTGTTAGACACAGCTCGGATCTGGCATTGCTGTGGCTGCGGTGTAGGCCAGCAGCTGTAGCTCTGATTCAACCCCTAACCTGGGAACCTCCATATGCCGCAGGTGTGCCCTAAAAAAAAGAAACAGCACACCCTTTCTCAAGTCTTCAAGTGACCTGAACCTAAGAAAGATCCTCCTCACTGCTTATCACGATTCATTCATTCTGCCCCAAGGTTCTTCATCTGAGACATCTGCCCCAGTCCGCTGGACAGCAATGGCATATTCAACGTCAAGTTCTTGGAAGCTTTACCCACTGACTGCTCTTCCTTATAAGACGGCAAATCTGTTCTCTACGATGATATGAGAGTCAAAGCCTCCTGTGGAACATGCCCCCTTGGACTCCCAAAGTTTTGGAACCAAGAAACCCAGCTCAGCTCTTAAGGCCTGGAAGAGTCTGCTTCCAACAAAACATACTGCATTGTCATGGCTTTTGTTATCTGGTTGTTGAAGGCCGTCATGGAGGATCCCGACGATAAACAGCTTTGAGAATATGAAGCTTGGCTCAGCACTTGCTCATAGACTCACTATCTGAAAGTCAACAGACATGCCGGGCGCAGGTGGGAGAAGAGAAGGGGAAAACAGGTAGCCCTGTTCAATTCTGCCTCTGAGACCAAGGCACATGCTCTTGAACAAATCAATGCTTTTCCTCCACCTGCATGAGGAGAAATCGGCAGGGATGAGCGGGTGGAGGAGCGGAGGGAAAGGAAAAAACGAGAACGAGCAAGGTCAGAACGGGGAGGGGAGAAGTATCGGCGAGGGTCCCTTCTCCCTTGGCTTCCACCCTGTCTGATTCCTGTTCTTTTTTAATGGCTGGGCCTGGTGATTTGTTCTCATCGATTGCTATTGATGTTTTTTAATTCTATCTGTGACACTTTGGCAATATGTTTGTAAACACCGAGTCTTCCCGGTCCTGCCTCTTGTCACCTTGCACGAGAGTCGTCCTCTGTCACTCTGAATCAGCTGTCGATGGAAGGGGTCGGGAAGGGAGCTCTGTATCCTTGGTCCGGGGCCTCGCTTGTTTTCCTCTCTCTGCCCAAGAGCAAACACTCCTCCTTCACTGCTCTCTGGGAAAATGGAAAGCTCCCTCTTCAAGTGGGAGAAAACTGCGCGGAAACAAGGATCCAGCATCACATCGAGGCCGTCCTGGACCAAGGTGCTCTGGGAGAGGGAGATGTTTCAGAGAATCCTGCACCCACCTTGCTGGAGCCTGGGCTCCGGGAACAGACAACCACACTCTGAACAGACATGGCTAAGAGGCACGCATCCCAACAACTCTGTCCCCGACATCCAAGTGGACAACAGTAGATCCCCCAGGTTCCCCTAGACGGGCTGCTTTCTTACGTTTGGAACCAAGACCCATAAATAAGAGAGAGTCCCCACCATGGCTGAGTGTACACATGCCTACTTAACTGAAATAAAAGCTTAAGGAAAGAAAAAAAAGTTTAAAGAGAAAAATCGCCTTACCGTAGGTGGTGGTGTACTCTATTTTTTGTCCATTCATACACACACACACACACACACACACACACACACACACATATTTAATGCCAATCAATCATGTTTCAATAAGTTGATTCACGACTGACTTTCGGGTTGTGACCCGCACTTGGAAAAAACCATCAGACTAGACTGGGGTCAGTAAACTTTTCGGTAAAGGCCAGGTTGAAAAATCTCTTCAGCTTTGCAGGCCATGTTATCTGTCACAACGGCTCAGTTTTGCTGTTGCGGCAGGAAAGCAGCCACAGACGATGAGTAAACAAACAAGGATGGCCGTGTTCCAGGTCGACTTTCCTTATAGACACCACAATTCAAAGCTTTTAGAAATCTCATGCGTCATGAAATTTCACTCTCTTTATTTCTTTAAACCATTAAATCATGTAAAAACCATTCTCAGCTTGTGGGCGGTACAAAATTGGGGGTGGTCCAGATTTGGTCTGCCAGCGCCCCCTACCCCTGCCCATGCAGTGTCAACCAGTGCTTGGGACATGCCCGCCAATCCTCTCTCCAAGGGTTATGGCATCTGCAAACAGGCTGGGGTGTGGGGAGCCCCAGCAGCCCCTGCCACAGCTGCCCAAAGTCAGGGTCAAGCCCAGGTTGCTCTTGGGCCTCCGTGTTAGAATCTGAGTTCCAACATATCCAATGAACTGTTTCCTCGGAGAGCGGGTTTTCTCTGCCATGGGTTTCTTGCACAGCCTTGAAATACCTCTTTGCTGGCTTATCTTCTCTGTGAGACTGTGAGCCAGTAGATTCCAGAAGCTGCTGGTCCAGAGGAGGGCGGGAGGGTCTCTGCCCCTTCCAGGCCTTTTCTTGGCTCCTGCATTCAGTCTACCCAGGGACTCATTTCCAGGCTCTCCTATCTCGGGCTTCGGCTGACCACCTCCCCACCAGACAGCCTAGAGCCGCGGGATCCGGAAACCACTATTCTAGCTTCTGTTGCTGGGGACTGACTATGCTAGTAGCCGTCATAGGAGTGGAATCATCCAGTATTTGTCCTTTTGCGACTGGCTTATTTCACTTGGCATGAGGTGCTCAAAGTTCATCCATGTCATAGCATGTGTCAGAGCTTCCTTCCTTCTTAAAGTTGAATAAGAGAATATTTTCTTTGAAAAAGGTAAGTCCCCAAATTTTCCTAGGAAGTGAAAGCACAACTGGGCCTTTCCCGGAATGAATACAAATTTTAAAAGACACTCTCTTCATATCCCCCCAACCACCACCCCCAGAAATACTGAGGCTGGATCCCTCTCCATCTCTGCGTCATTACTCTGTTCTCAGAACATTCCCCAGGGCAGTTTGCCCTCTCACTCCTATTTAGTGTGGCATCAGGGAGACGTCAGGGAGAGGGAGCAGGCTTTATTGGGGCTGACATTCCTGAACTTAAATCTTAGCTGTTTCTTCATTGTCTTAGCTAAAGGTTTGGACCAGAACTTCATCTATAAAATGGAAACATCCACCTTATATATAAATGATGTTGTAAAAAATAAAGTGACACCGGGAGTTCCGGTGGTGGCTCAGTGGTAACCCACCCGACAGGTATCCATGAGGAGGCAGGTTCAATTCCTGGCCCCGCTCAGTGGGTTAAGGATCTGGTGTTGCCTTGAGCTGTGGCGTAGGTCTCAGACACAGCTTGGATCTGGCACTGCTATGGCTGTGGCGGAGGCCAGCAGGTACAGCTCCAAATCGACCCCTGGCCCGGGAACTTCCAAATGCCGTGGGTGTGGCCCTAAAAAATAAAATAATAAAATAAAATAAAAATAAAGTCACGTGAAAAGCAAATTATCTAACGCCGAAGCTTAGAGCTTAGGGCTCGCAATCATCATCATAATAATTATTATTGTTTTTTGGCCAATTACTAATTTTCAGCGTCACTGTCTGGTTCCTAGTATTTCAAATGAACCCTGGAGATCCCCCAGAAAAAAATCCCAGAACCTCTTTCTTAAGATGCCAATTGAGTTACTATAAAAAGTACCACAATCAGAGCCTGGGACTCAGATGTTCAATACGCCACTGCTCTCCTGTGACCTGGGCAAGCCATCCTCTTTCTCTATCCCCCAGCCTCCTCCTCTGTGAAACTCATCAAATAATGTCTCTGAAGGTCTTGCTCACAATGGGGCAATGTCTTCAAAGGGCACTGAGCTTTTCACGGGGAAGTCATTGTCAAGTGTACACCTGTGGTTACACAAATGCTAATACTCTGGCAACTAATTGGCAACTTCTTGGTCCCTGAATGCTTTCAGTCTTCCATCTATGCTGAGACTCCTCTAAGGGGCTGGGGAGCAAGGATGAACTAGTGACCCCAGGACCCACCGCCACGCATGGTTGTGCAAACTGTGATCCAGAGACTTTGGCTTACGGAGAACAATGGGTGTCTTATTCAGACCAAACCCAACACCCACCTCAGAGAGGAGGAAGGGGAGAGAGTTAACATCTGTCAGGGACCTACTGTGTGCTACCAGGTATTCAACACCTGCAGTAACATTTAAGCCCTCCCATATATGAGCACATAGGAAGAAGCACAGTGAGGATATGCAATTAGCCCAGAGTCACACAGCTGGTATCTCATAAAGCTGAGATTGAAAATAGGTTTGTCTGCCTCCCAAATCTATAAAGTTTCCACTCTTCCAAGCAGCCATTCTAATAAGGACCCCATCTTAAATGTCCATCATAAATCCATATAAATCCATCCACAGATGGATTCGCATTGGTCCTATTTAATGGCCTGGCTCTTGTTCCCTTTCTGCCTCCTTTATGGTTCAAGCTAATTAGTGATGTGCTTAGTCCAACATCCAGTTGTCAATTTATTGGCCACTGTTTTGCAGAGGGAAGGGAGGGGAGTGGAATTCACTGAGTGCTTTCCAAGACCCCAGCCCTGTTCCAGGAACTCCTGGCTATGCATTAACCCTCTCAATGTTCAGAATAACCCTGTCACCCTCAGCAACATGGAGGAGGAATTACCCAAGAAAGGTTAGGTTTTTTTTGTTTTTTTTTTTTTTGGCTTTTGAGGCTCATACCTGCGGCATATGGAAGTTCCCAGACTAGGGGCTGAACTGGAGCTGCAGCTGCCTGTCTGTGCCATAGCTGCAGCAATGCCAGATCCGAGCCGTATCTGCGACCTATATCAAACCTCATGGCCATGCCCGATCCTTAACCCACCGAGCGAGGTCAGGGATTGAACCTGCGTCCTCATGGATACTAGTCAGGTTTGCAACCCACTGAGCCCAAATGGGAGCTCCCAAGAAAGATTATTCTTAAGGTAGAAGCCGCCCTCCAGAGAGCCACACGTTTCCAGCTCCATGCCTGATACTTTGCATCCACCATCTCAGTTCACTTTTGTGTTAACAATTGTATCAAGGCTCTATTTCCACTTTGCACAATTTGAGCATTATTTCATTTGATTCATTCCCAATAGACCAAAGCTTAGGAAGTCAAGTGATGCTCCCAAGCTCACCCAGCTGGGAAGGGCAGAGCCAGGATTCAGACCCCGCTCCACCCGCCCTAATCCATCTGTCCTCGGCCAATTCTGGGGCAGCCTCCCCTCCTAGTTGACTGATGGGTAAACTGAGTCCATGAGCAGAGCAGGGCCGTGGTTGCAGACTCGGGGCTAGAGTAGAATCTGGTTTTCCTCGAGAGGGCAATGGAGCCAAAGAGAGGAGGTGAGCTGGGAGAGATGCATAAAACAAGCTAATGTTGAAAAATAAAACTGAGGAATCTGTTCAATTGTCCATCACTCCTCCCTTCTACAACAGCCCAGGATTTAAAGAATTCCACTCCTCCCCGAAATGATCCAATAACAAAATATCTGTTTGTGACTGGTCCTCCCTCCCACTCCCCCTGCTGCAGAATGTTTTCCGTTTATTCCTGTGCTGTGTCTTCGTAATTGTGTTATTCGCATAGCAACGCACGGGGATGGATGGCAGGACGAGAGCCACGAGTGCCTGCACCCAGGGGAAAACGTGACATTCCTCCAGAAGAAGGCACTGCTCACTGCCCCCCACCACCACCCCACCAGCCCATGCTGGGTGGTGCAACCCTGGGGCAGCATGGTCTGGATGCCCCAGACCATCTCCCGAGCAAGCCCTTTAGCCAAGGAGTCAAGAGTTTGTGAGGACACCACACACCATGGCCTCTGCCCCTTTGAGAAAGTTCGATTTGGAATTGTTCTTGGAATAAACAGCCTCCCCTAAAGTGCATATTCTGCCTACTTGGGGTTTAGCAGCCCTCAAGATCTGTGCTAGTCTTGCTAGGGGTCAGCTCTCCAGGCACCCTCCCCTCCCTTCCATCCTTCCTGGAAGCCACTGTGAAGGCATCTGTCTGGGCCCCACTGCACCAGGTGGGTGAACCACTGTGGCCCTGCCCTTCCCCGGTAGCCCTCCGCAGATGCTCTGTGCCACACCCCCTTCCCAAGGAAGCCGCCTGGAACACGGAAAACCTTTCTCCCTGACCCCCTCCTTGCTGCCAAAGCCATAAAAGGCCGGCGCCGGGCCCCTGGCCTTGGAGGCTGCAGACCACTCGGGCTGGGCTGGTCCCTCCCATGCCTCCTCAGCGCTGAGATAATAAAGGGGGAAAGTTCCCCTCCTTCCAGAGTGCAGACCAATTAGCATTTTAAAAATTGCTATTGGAGAAATACACCTAATTAGCCACTTTAAAGGAAAGCTTTAAAAGAAAAAAAAAAGAAAAAGTCATAAATTTCTAACTGGCCACAGCTTGGAGACACGTTTAAAGCTAATTGTGTGTTTCTGGTACTAGCGGGGAAATTGGTAAAAGTTAGAAGTGGATTTTATGACCTTGATGGGAAAGGGAAGGGACGCGGTGGGCTGACCTGGGCGGTGGGGGGAGGGGCTAATTTCCATTTATTGGGCCCCTCTTCGCCCCCCGTCCCCCCACGCCTCCTCCTCCCATCCCCACCTCAAGCCCTGCCTTGGTTGGGGGTACCTGCCTTTCAGCCCAATCAGAGGCAGGCCAGCGGGCGGACACCCAGCCAGGCACGGACTCAAGGAGGAAGGAAGGGAAGAGAAAAAGAGGGAGGAGCGAGACGCTGGAGGAAAGAGAAGCCATGGCCAGACTCCAGGAGCCTGTTTCTCATTTGTGCCGCCCATGAAGCTATGCATCAGGTGACCGGGTGGGACCCTGGGTGACTTGCTTGTTCCTCTCTGGAGGCCTCCGGGGGCTTCTGCAGCCCTTCTGCTTCCCCCAGGCTCACCCTATCCAGTGGCCCTAAAGCTGAGAACACACTTCATGGAGTGCAGGCCAGAGGCTCCCCGCTCAGAAGGAAGGCAGTCCAGTGGGGTTTTGGTCCCTGGAGAAGGAGCAAGAAGACCTTCCCGGCAGAGGGAAACCCGTGCTCAAACAGGGCTGCAGAAAGAAGGGAGGCCAAGGAGAAGACGACAGAGGGGCCGCACAGTCCCCTGATTCTCCTGCAAACCCCACCCACCAGCGCAGCCCATCCCCAGCCTTCCACTGTCCCACAGTGACAACCGAAGAGCTGCCAGCCATGGGGGTGAGAGCAAGGCTCCGCCCACTGGGGCACCCCTCCTCTGGCTGGGAGGTGAGGGTGCTAAGGGAAGAATAGGGCCTTGACCCCTGACCCCACTGTGAGGCCCACGCGTGTGGCCAGTATCAGGCGTGCATGACCCTAGGGGTGGCCTCCTGGTTGGTTGAGGGAGCAGAAGCAGGTTCTGAGTTTTATAAATGGAAAAAGTGAGGCTCAGACATGGAGAACCATTTGCTCCAGCAGCAGATTTAGTGCCAAATTTGTGTGTCTGACTCGGTCCTTGAAACCGTGTTCTTCATTCGCGAAGACCCTTGTTTTTATGTGTTAAAGGAGACTACAGAGAAATGGTACCTAATTTGGAAACAAGTTCTGGAAAGCCAACGGCATGCATTCTCAAGGGGGCAACAGCGCCCCCAAGAGGGCAAAAAAGGAGGGCAACCCCCTCTTGGTTATTACAGCCTCTGTGACCTTCCAAAACTCAAATTCTCATACCTTGGCTACCTCCTCACTCAAAAAATCTCAATTTAGTTGACTTTTCCTCCTAGTGGAGAAAAGTGATAATGAGGAAAAGGCTGAGAAATGCTGGGCCCCAGAGTCCCCTCCAGGGCCACACAGGCTGGATCTACTGACACCTACTGCCTGGAGACCGACCTCCCTGACGGAACAGGAAATGGGGCACAGGAGCGGGCTCTGCCGTGAAATGGGTCAGTGACCCCTAGATGTCCCAACCAAGGCAATGCTAAGCTGTAGAGGTGGCGGGAGGTTCCAGCAATCTTGGGAGAGGGCTGGACTTTGGGTCCCCAACATGCCACAGGCACCCCTCACACTCTCGTCCAGCAGCTGGGAAACAAGAAGAGGGAGAGAGTGGTACCCAGCCAGATGGACACCTGTGCCCCGTGCCCCGCCACACCCCAGTGATGGTTCCTCGCTCCCCCCCCCCCCCAATACACAAAGGGACCCTGGGCTGAGGTCCTCCAAGCAAATAACGCGGAGTCTGCTTAACCCGTCTCTGCCTCGACGGGCAGCTTCAGTCTGATGGAAGGAGCTGGGAGGCAGACACATGGCTTCACCATCATGGCAGCCTGGAGGGTCAGGTCCGTCTGCTTCTACCTCCTGTGTCCAGCGCCTTCTCTAGTCCCTGTCACACACGGGGTGCTTCGCCTGTGTCTGTGGAATCGTTCAACCCTTCTTTTCCCCATTGAAGAATGGGCCTCCCGTCTCCCCTCCCTCAGAGGGGGTTTGTGAATTTAACAGAGACGATGCTGACGACAGGTGGGGGGGGCATTAAGCGCCCCGCACGGTGGGCGTCTCCTCCCTGTCCCAGCTCATCTGCCCTTTCTAGGAAACTCGGCATTTTCTTCTCTCTTTAGGGCCCTACTTGCAGCATATGGTCCAGGCTAGGGGTTAAAATTGGAGCTGCAGCTGCCGGCCAACACCAGGGCCACAGCAACACGGGATCCGAGCCACGTCTGCGACCTACACCACAGCTCACGGCAACGCTGGATTCTTCACTCACTGAGCAGGGCCAGGGATCAAACCCTCATCCTCATGGATACTAATCAGGTTCATTACCGATGAGCCAGGATAGGAATGCTGGACCCTTGGCACTTTTATTGGGAGTCGTCTCACAAGGTTTCTGCAGGCAGGTGAGGAGAGGAATGGGTGAGGGGGGGGATGTCATGGTCACAGACAAGGAGCTGAGGCTCACCTTAAGGAAGAGCAGGAGGAAGAGATGGGTGCCCCCGACCAAGTGCCAGCATGTGCTGTCCTCTGCCTGGCCCCAGCGGCGCAGAGCACTGTGCAGCCAGGGGCCACGTTTCCCACAGCAGGGTCCTGCAGGGAACATGTGGGTCCCTTTCCTGGGGTTCTGGCCCACGGAAAGTAGCACCTTGGCTGCCCTTCCCGGGAGACATGACCCAGAGAGTCCCTTTTCTCCCGCTCTGACCCGAAGTGGCAGGAGGTCCCACCTCGTCCCTCTCCTTGCCCTCCCTGGCTTTCGGCGGGGGGTGATGGATGGCTCAAGAGTTGCAATTTTTTTCTGTCAAGAAAGCACAAACAATTCAGAGCCAGGAGGGAAGGGCGCTGCTCCCTGTTGGCCCGGGGCAGAATCCCTAGGGAGTTGTACCAGCGTCACAGAAGCCGCCAAGAAAGGGAAAACAGCCGGCCTGTGGGGAGGGAGGGTTGTTATTTGCGAATGATTAAACCGAGCCTCGCTGAGGGTTTCTTCTTGTCCCCCCCACTGCCCAGATGCAAGGAACCGTGGGCGGTCACCCTCTCCGTCCCCACCCTGCGCCCACCCCCTCAGACAGGGCCTCCAGCAGACAGCCTGGTCCTGGCCGGCCGCCAGGTCCTTGCCTACTTCCCACTCCATTCCCTGCCTGCAATTGTTTCCAATCAGTTTAGGAAACAGCTCTGAGAACAATTAGAAAAGATAACAAGGACGAATTACATAATTACAGTCCGCCTAGACCTGGGGTGCTTCAAAAATTAGCTGAACTGAGTCCAAACACAGATCGATGAGGGGAAAGAGATGGTGGTCCTGGTGAGCGGTGGGGGAGCCAAGGGGCTCCTGGTGGGGCAGCCAAGGGGCTCCTGTGTCCACCAGTGGGCCAAGCTGGGACCCTGATGGGTCCCCAGGCCGAAGCCCCGGAGCCATCCTTCTGCAATACACACCCTGTAGACCAGAGCAGCACACCCACCTGTGAGGGAGATGGGGCCTTAGAGACCACGCAGCCCAAACTGATGACCCAGCGAGGAAAAGGTCTCACCCCAAACCACACAGAAACTCAGGATACCAAACCCCAAGCCAAGGCTTTGTCCATTTGCAGGCCCCTGAACATGTGCCTTTGATCCTGGGCCTCTAGCTGACTGGCCCTGCACGCTGGGGATCCTTTATTCTTGACCAAAAGGGATGGATCTAGAAAGAACTTCACCCCATAGAGGGCCAGAGAATAAATATTTAGGCTTCGTGGGCATTGCGAACTCTGTCGTAACTCCTCAGCGCTGCTGTTGTGGCGCCTAAGCAACCACGGGCGAGATGGAAACAAACGAGCAGGGCTGTGTTCCAGCACAACTTTATTTATGGATGTGGCAATTTGAATTTCATATCATTTTCACTTGCCATGAAATACTCTCCTTCTTTTGATATTTTCCCCCATGCGTTCAAACATGCCAGAACCATTCTCTGTTTGTGGGCTGGACACACACAGGGGGCAGGCCAGACTCTGGCCCGTGGACTGGGGTTTGCTGACCCCTGCTCTAGAACTTTCTATAAAACTTGGTGTTTCTCTCTTTCCTCCACACCCAGAGATTAAACGTGACTCCGTGGACTCAGCACAGCATTTGGAAAGTCTTGGTGGACAGGTGGACAGTCTTGGTTCACTTGCAAGGTCAGGCTGCCCCCAACCACAGGAAGCCCTCAGGACAATCATAAACCCTGCTAGTCTTGCTCACGACATCCTGGCCATTTGTGAGCACCTGGCCCCCAGGAGCAAGCCAGGCACGTAGAGGGGAGGTGTCTGAGCCAGAAGAGCAGGCCATCCTCAGAAGAGGATGAAAGAGGGGCTGTTTCAATTTGCTCCTTTCTAGACAAGTCAGAAGGTCTGCTGGCATAGACGGCGATAAAGGACCAACCACCCAGCTTTCTACACAGCACATCCAACTCATCACTGGGTCCCCCTCCAGACCTCCTTTTAACATCAGGGAGTATCGAGTGCTTTCACTCATTCAAAACAGACATATCCTGGCCCACACTGGTATCAAGTCTCCATGCAGTTAGTACTCTCAGGGCTGGGACCTATGTCTATATGCAGCACTGCATGCAAGAGGCTCAGAACATGTTGAATGGCTGACCACATGTATGTATGCATGATATGGAAGTGGTTAGTGGCCTAAGACAGTTTGAATCCTATGCAAGGAGAGAGAAGGGAGAATTTGGGCCCAGCTGAGGAAATCAAGAAAGGCCCAATGCCAATGGAGGCAGCTGAGCGAAGCCCGACGAGATGGGCAAGATCTGGGCATGTGCAGTTGGGGCCTAGAATGAGAGGAGAGGAGAAATTCCAGCCAGAAGGCACAACCAGCAAGGGCCTCAGGCATGAGGGCATCTGTAAGAACACTGAGAGTCTAGCCTGCTGATTTCGTGCAAGCAGCCAGAGGAATGGCGGTGAGGGCCAGGAGCCCAGAGGCGAGCTTTAGCTGGATCAGAGGAACCAGAGTGGCAGGCAAAGGAATTGAAGCTTGTACAGGTGGTGGTGGGGCGGTGATGAGATTAGGAAAATCAATATGGCAGCCAAGTACATAAGCAGGGGGAGTCAACCAGAAGGACAGAGGCAGGCAGCTTGAGCCACTTCCCGGGGAGGAACAGAAGCATGGCCTGGGACTCACAAAGGACTCGTGATTAGCACAGACTCTGGAGTCGGATAAGCTGGGCTCAAGTCCAGCTCCAGCACTTACTCACTGTAAATGGCCATTCCTCACTGGCACCCAACTTCTCCATCAGGAAAATGGAATAAAATGGAGCAATCACCTTGCAGGGTCGTTGCGAAGTTTAGATGAGGTTACACATACAAAGTGCTTATTTATACATGCTCGATGCACATTAGCTGTCATTGGGATTTTTTTTTTTTTTTTGGCCTTTTAGGGCATGTGGCATGTGGAAGTTCCTAGGCTAGGGGTCGAATTGGAGCTACAGCCTCCAGCCTACGCCACAGCCACAGCAACGTGGGATCTGAGCCACGTTTGCGACCTACACTACAGCTCATGGCAACGCTGGATCCTTCACCCACTGAGTGAGCCCAGGGATCAACCCCGCATCCTCATGGTTCCTAGTCAGGTTGGTTAACTGCTGGGCCACGAAGGGAACTCCTCATTATGCCTTTGACACCAGAATAATTCCATAATATGAGGTAATTCCATAACTCATAAAAATGCTCTTTAAAGGGTTCCTTGGTGGTGCAGCGGGTTAAGGATCTGGCATTGTCACTGCTGTGGTGCGGGTTCCATCTCTGGCCTGGGAATTTCTGCCCATGGTGGGCGTGGCCTAAAAAAATGCTCTTTGAGTGCTGCGGTAAATACTATATATTTCTACATGACCAGTTCGGAAGTCACATTTGGGCCGGGGCAGATGCTTTTCGGTAGCGAGGTGGGTAGCTGACAGCATTCTACAGTCCCCACTGGCCTCGTGTCTCACCTTCCAAACCCTGGATGATGGGGCTCTCACTACAGCCTCAGGAAGCAGACACACACCCCCAGTCACCCCCTAGAGTCAGCTAGTGGCAGCCAACCACCAGCAATGTGTGGTCTCACACGGGATCTTTGTCAAGAAAGTCACTGTGCTGGACAGAAAGCTCACAGCCCCCAGCACGGCGGGAGGGAGGGAGTCCTGACCCACAGGCTAAATGCCTTCGGTCTCAGGACACAGAGGGATGTGAGCCAAGGCCTCTGGCCAGCAGGCAAGTCTAGGGACTCTCCAATATGCCAAGCCTGTCTTTTGGGATCCCTCACGCTCAAGATCCGTGATCAGCTACTTGTCAGGCCTCTGACCTGCCGGGAAAATGATCAGCATCGCGGCAGACAGAGCACAGGCTGTGGATGATGCTGGTGGCTACAGCCCTGAGTTCTGATCTGGATGTCACCACTCCCTGGCCGTGTGCAACTGCGTAAACAAGGACAGAAGTTACATGAGGGTCCCTGACGTAGTGCATGGCTGGCACGCACGGTGGCCCAGCACCGGGACCTGTGGTGTAAAGGCAGAGGACTCTGGAATTCAGTGCCGTGGCTGAGGTTTGGTCACCGCCCGAGATGAGGATGAGGCCTCGTCTCCTTTCATCAAGATCCACCTCAGACCTGGGAGGATCAGACCAGGGCCTCTACCCCACCCCCCTCAGGCTGCCCCCCTCTCCTCTTGGGGGTTCTGTGTTTCTCCACACGGTCCAGTCTCTCCTCTGCCCTGGTCCAGTTTCCGTCCAGCGCCCTCCCTGCCAACTAGCGGGTTTTTCCATCTCTGCACTCGAAGGAACCATGACTCTGGAGGAAGACTCACCAGCCACTCGGGAACCGTCACCGAAGACGCCCCCAGTCAACTCCCTTGGCCACTCTCTCCAAACCCCATTTACAACTGACCACGTCGCCTAAGAGCAGGAATGCCAGACCCAGGGAGCAGGAATGGGGATTTTTTAAAAAAAGAGAAGAAAAGAGACGTCCTTCGGTTCCCAGGGCACCTTTCAACACACCACAGCGAGGCTCCTCCTCCTGTATCACCATCTGGTTGCTATTGGCAACCAGGCAATCATATTTTTCTGGTCCCAGATATAGTCATCATAATCAATATAGGGTATTTATCCCACTCCTTGGTTTCAAGGAACTCAAAGGTTTTCGCATCTATTTTCTTTCCTCACGAACATGGGTGGGGGGTGTACGCTGGGAGGAAGCAAGCGTGCGGGGGTCGCAGGCGGTGGGGGGGGACTGAATCTCTGCCTCTATTTCACAGATGGAAAAACTGAGGGAAGGGCTCAGGAAGGGAGATGTAACGAACTGCCCGTGAGGAGAGGGCATTGTTAACAGTGACGGGCAGGCGACCCGGTGCTTTCACTTACATTTTCCATTTATTTCTCAACCCTGGGAGGCAGGCTCATCGCATCCTCTTTCAGATGAGCCCCGGAAGATTAAGTGATTTGTCCAAAGTCATACAGCTAGAAACGGCATCGTTAAAACTTGAATTGGGGCTATTGAGTTCCATGTCAGGTTTTTTTTTTTATTCCCCATAACATTTCTGCAAAGAATTCTAATACGCTCTTAGAGTTATCATGTCTCTTCTAGGAGGTGCCATCTTACCACTGTAAATGCTAATCACTCTACTCGCTCTTAGGTATGTAATTCTTCTCTCCAGTTCTGGTTGATACCAGTATTTGATCGGCAACAGGGACAAAGTGACAAGATGAAAGCATTCCACTGGGCTGACAAATTTAGGAGCTATATATTGAATCTCCAAAATTCTATGGATATCCCCTTGCCAGAGTAAATTTTTGGAAAAAGAATCTTTTTGATTGTGAAAATCATTCATCCCCTTTGACAACTACGTGATGGTACCTGTTGCTACAGCAACTAGTTTAATGTCACCCCTTTATCGCTGCAACCAAAGTGACGCTGGAAACATGCCTTTGGGGTCCCTGACGTGGACGAGGCACGTCCTTCCATCCTGCACACCTTCCATCCTAAAATAAACACCAGCAAGGTCTTCAGGGCCCACCTTGCGAGTTAGTGCTAAACAGGCAGCTGGGGGTGAAAGGACAGCAAGTCAAACACACCTGAGAGAGGTCACATGTGACCACGGGCAGAACTGCTCTAAAGAGGATGTTTCTCTGGGTTTTATGCGTAGCACGAACACCAGGGAAAGAAGAGAGTGGCTGGCTTGCGTCTGCAGCTTCCTCTTTATTCTCAGAACAGAGAGCTAGGCAGACGCCCCCTGAGCCTTTCCCCGTCTTCCTAACATAGAGTGAAGCGTGTTTTACTGCTTGCATACCCTAGACCTCTTGAGAAATGACAGCAAGGGACTCAGGCCATCCTTTGCCCTCCTCGCATCTCCTCTAGCATCTCCCCGGATTCTGGAAAAAGCTGCCACCTTGGGCAATTCCCCCCATACCCTCATCATACTCAGTTGAGTAGGCAGAAGCGGCAAATTAGAAACAAAGTGCCCCTCTTGCCAGAACCCAGGCTAAGGACACAGAGAGAAACACTGACAATCCAGATCCCCAGGGCTTGGTGACCCGTGTCAACCCACGGGCGAAGGCTTGCTCAGCACCTCTTAGTGCAATGATTCCATAACTGGCTCTTAACCCAGGCTGGCCGCCCACCACACAGCCCGTCCCGACTCCAGGACCCTGCCTTTGGTCTCCCCTCCCCTCCTGTGCCCATGTCTCCTCAGCTCCCAACATTCCATTCCGGTCTCCAGCTCCCCATCCCCAGCTCCCTTGGTGCATTGCATTTTTCCCCCCAACATTGAATTTTGATGCTCCCTCTGACCACAGTTTGGACCCAACTCCCAGCTGCACAGTTTTCTGACCACACTGGGTACCACCTTCCTTGTAGCTGGGGCCCAGCCCACACCGGCCAGCCTGTTGGCGTCTCTGCCATGCCCACCTCACTGCCCACAGAGGGGAGGCAAAAAGGGAGGAAAGGTGGGTGAACGCGCTGTAGGCATATGCAGCGTCTCTCCCAGAAATTTAGCAAGACGCAAAATTCGACATGCAGGTTCTCCAAGACAAAGGCCAGTTGGGGGCTCTTCCTAAGTCCCGCTGATCCCAGTCTGTCTCACGGCAGATTCCCAACAATGATGACTCCTCTCCTTTGTATAAGACCTGTTCCCTTCCAAAAAGCTTGCTGTCTGCTGTCTCTTTTCAGCCTGATACCAGCCTTGGGATGGATGCTGTCAGATGTGTTTTGCTGTCTGGGGACACGGGGGCACACAGCCAGGCATAATGCTGTGCTGAGTCAGAAGGTCACACTCTGCTTGGATCTCACTGCCCATGTGACATGGGCACGACCCTAACTAGGTGTTGGTGCGGAGGAGATAGAGGACGATCCCCCCGTGCAGGTGGACGCACAAGCCATGATGGAATTCCGACCCTGCAGGTGGTAATAACCAAAGCCCACTCTGGTTCTTCGCCTGTAATGAGGACCCCGAGTCTGCCTCCTCCCAGCTGCTCTGCTCTGCGGCCATCATGGGAGCAGGCGGAGCTGGGGTCTGGCCCAACCCACCCCTCTCCTGCACCTCTCCATGCACAGAGGCACATCTCAGGACCTCAGACCCTGTTTCCAGGACCAGACACACGGGTTTTATCTTCAGGATCAGAGCAGGCTTCCTGCCCAGGCAGGGCCACGTCCCCACTTATAAGGGCGGCTGCGTGGCAAAAGCTGCCTGAGATCCATGGCCTCGCTCTCGGTTGTGGGCCCTCAAACTCCTGTCAAATCTGTAGCAATCGCCTCGGGCAGAAAAACAAGGGAGGAAGGAAAATAACCAAGGTGGGGAGAGGGGAGAGATGCTGAAATCTGGACAACATCAAGAGCCGGTTTCCGTGACAACCCTCCCTATTACTGCAGCCTGTTCTAATCAGTGCTGTCAATGGAGCCTTCGATCCCATCGGTGGAGCCCCACCCTCAGGAGGGCCATCGCACCCCCCCATCACCCCCATTTCCTATCAGGGGACAGCTTACGGGGTGAGACTTGTTGGGGAGAAAAGGAAGATGAGGAAAGTGGCAGGGAGACAGAGCCACAGCCTGACAGACCTGTGGGAATCACCTGTGTCTGCGTGTGCCAGGGACCCCGGTCAGAGATGCGCTCATGTCCCGCAGGACCTGGGACGGCACTGGCCAGCACGCCAACGTGGCTGCCTGTGGACACATCAGCTCAGCCTCTGCACGCCTCCCTCCCCCTTTCCGATGCCCTGGGATGTTCTCTCTTCTGTCTCATCTCCTGCAAAGCTCTAAGCTCAAGTCGGTGCCCAGCAGGAAACAGGCACCATGGCCTCCAACCTGAGCTCAGTGAGCTGGGGATGGAGAGAGCAGTGGCCCGACAATCTCCAGAGTTACACTGCAGTGAAGGGTTTATGGCTTAGGGACTCCGCACAGACTCCAGACTCCTCAAGTTCCCAGAAATGATTGCTGACTTACGGGTCCCCCCCCAAACCCCGATCCACAGATGGGGTCTCAGAGGCAAACAACGCATCAAAGTCACCTGCTGGGTCTGGTGTCCCCAGCAAACCAAGCTCCCTTCCCTCCACACACTCCCAGCCGCCCTCTCCCTCCTCCTGTGCCCATCTGGCAAACACCCAGACATGCTGCAAATCAGGGGACATATGACACGCTGTACTCCGTCCTGAGCCGAAGGGAGTCGGACCAGGGGGACAGGGGATCTGGTTTACATTTTCAGCAGCTAGAGTGAAAAACAGGGGACCGATGAGGTAAGGCCATGGCAATGAACACCGCACAGCTGTCCGGGATAATTACGTCGCCTCGCCATCCTGGAGCCAGGGAGAGGGGCGCAGGGGAAGGGCTGCCCTGTGGATTATGAGCATGGGGACAGAGCCGGTCGATCCAGGAATGCCAGCTCTCCACCTGCACCCTAGAGGCTAGGGCTGCCGCCGCCACTGCTGGGAAACAACAGAAGGAGCCAGAGGAGTGGGAGGTTCTGGTCCAGGCAAGGCTGTCTTCCCTTCAACTTCCAACCCTTGGAGATTCCCAGAGAAAAGTCCCCATTCCAACCCCTCTCCAGGTCTCTCCATGAAGAATCGAGGCCCTGCATTTCAGCTAACGGCTGACCGCCTGCCCCCCCACAAGACACTGGGAGACCTAAACTCAGCACAGGACAGCGGGGAGTGAGAAGGTCACTGAGGAGGAGAGGGAAGGGAGAGGCTAAAGGGTGTCTGTCACGTGCTAGCAATGACCACCCCCTCCTCGAGCCGCATGTGCCTCTATGCAGTGGCTTCCCAGCTGCCGAACCTGCCAACGGAGACGGGCCATTCAGGGCTGAGGACACTTGGTATTGTCACTGCTGCGGCACGGGTTCAATCCCTGACCTGAGAACTTCCGCATGCCATGGGCATGGCCAAAAAAAAAAAAAAAAGAATGATAGGCTATTTTGCTGGGTCTGAACCTCTCTGAACCAAGAGATCCTCAGTCCTTTTGCTCTAGTTGATTCTTCCAGCTCCTCTTCCTGTCACCTCTCCCAGTGCGAAGTAAGCAGAGATCCCCTTCATTTCTCCCTCCCCACTCCCCACGTTGACCCAAGCCACAGAGTGTTCACACCCTCAAAATACAGGAAGAAGCAGAGGTAGTGACTGCAATGGGGGGGGGGCACACAGTCACCGAGCAGTGTTAGCAGGATAAAGATGGGAGTGAGAAGCGGCGATGACAGGAGCCAAGAGAAAGCCAAGGGCTCTGCAGAGGGAAGGCTGGAGGCCAGCTTGGGGGAAGTGGCGGAAGCCACCTGCAGCACAAGGTTGGGCTCATGGGAGGGTGCTTCTCATCTCCTGAGTCGGCCCTGTCGGGGGGGCCCTCTGTGGGGGACCGGCCTTGCTTTCAAGAAGCTTGTCTTTGCTACACTTGCTGCAGGCAAGTCTCGCAGCACAATTTACTGATATGAAAGCAGGTGGGTTTGCACACAACACGCCCAAAACACACGCTAAGAACCTGGCGTTAAAGAGTGGTTAAGACCACAGATTCTGGTTAAAATGTCACCCCTTGGAGCTCCCATTTCCTCATCCATGAGATGTAGGTAATATTAAGTGACCGTTTGGTTGCTTTTATGACATAATCCACTGGATACAGCACCTGGCATGTAGCAGGTGCTCAATAAACACTTATTTTTTTATTGTTATTTTCCAGCCCTCCATCATCAGGTCTGAAATGACATAGCAAAAATGAAGGCGTGTTAGAGATATAAGATTATTTACGGCACAGCTGCTGTTCACATACCCTGGCGTGGAACGGCGCGCTTCCTAATCACCCAGTGAATATTAGCATAAGATGATAATTCTCGCCAGATAATCTCAATATTAGTCTAACATACATTTAAAAGTGTCAGACAGCATAAAGTAAAGCAGGGACTCTGATATTAGACTGTGGCAGCATCACATATTTACCGCTTGCTAGCAACTGTCCTGGCTTATCCCAAGGCCTGGCACCTACTAACAGCCCAAGAGAGGTATAAAAAATCCAATTCGGTATAGTTTTAGATGTGTTTTATATTGGCAATTCTATTCTTAGTCTCTTGGAGTTTTTTTCAGTCTCCTTTATAACTGTCAGCATATCGAAACAGAAAGTTTTGTTTCAAATCAGCCAGCTACTGCTGGATAGTAAGTCATTAAAAGACTCTTACAGGATGGTGTTGGAGGTTTAACAGGCCACGACTCTGCAAAGCACATGGATGTATTAACTCTTCGCCCAGCAAGGACACAAACTGTCACATCCCTTTTAAACTCTCTGTCCCAGGCAGCGAGAATTAACTCACAATTATCACTGCGTATAACATATAATGTGCTTCACCATCAGCCAGAATGCTAACCATCCCCGGTTCATTCACCAACTGCACTTCTCATTTTATCTCTGGCCTGGAGGGAATTGAGAAAGAGGAAAGAGTCTCCACCAGACCTGGCTGCCCCGACACTTGCATCTCAGCTGGCAGGTGCCTGAGCTTCAGACACATGGACCACCAATGCAGCAGCCCACCATGGCCGGACCTGGTGGTCCCGGAGGCCAGCCCCCGAGAAAGGAATCACCTCTGAGAGCCCCACAAGATCCTCCAGGCTGTCTGCAGACAGGTCTCCCAGCAGGGGTGACCATCCACAGTTTAGAACACGTGACCAAGTACTGCCTTTGGTTATCCAGATGCGAACACACACACACATCCACACACATAGGAATGTATACACGTGTACAACGTGTATACATACATAGGTGCAAAATCCACGCATATGCATATATCAACATGCGACGATACTTCCTACTCGTCTCGGGTGACACGTTTGCTAGGGATGTTTGTGGGAGACGGAAGGGCATTTTCTGTGACTCAAATGCTTCTGGAACCAAAAAATGTTTGCAAACCACTGGTTAAGGGGGCGAGCCCTGAATTCTGAGCATGCGATAGATAATCACCCAAAGTCCCTGGCGGTCATTCTTTCTGTTCTCTCCTCCTTCCCCTTGCCCTAAAGCCACTAGCAAATATTTTAATACAGTTGCCTCTTGACCTGTGTCCTCCAGGCCCTGCTGGCTGGGGGATTACCAGGGTGAAAAGCATCTGGTTCCTGGCCCCAGAAAATGTCCTAAAACCAGGGAAATAGCCCGTACTTTCTGAAGCCTTACGGGATTGGGATAACACACTCTGGCTAGCTAACTGGAAAATTGTGTGTGTGTGTGTGTGTGTGTGTGTGTTTATGCACGCGTGTATACGCTTGCATGTGTGTGGGTCTGAGTGCGGTTGTGTGCTGCTGCCACAGAAACACTTATTTTTACAGGAGTCCGTTACATCCTCCCCTTGCCCCACAGCAAGGTTAGCATAAAAGTGTTGAGCTTCAACCTGCAGGAAAATGCCAGGATCCCTGTGTTTAAAAAGGGAGCCTGGGTTTACCTTCTCCACTGCCTTCCACAGACGTAAGGAGCACAAACACCTGGCAGGCAGTTTGCGAGTCTTTGAGGTTCTGCCTCTCACGCGCAGCTGTCACATCGCACCAGATCAACGTGACACAGCAAATAACACTATGACACGCAAACGGCAACTTTTGAAAGTACGGTCTCCCCACCCCGAGCCCCGCCTGCCTTCCCCGGCGTGTGCTGCTGTCTTCAAACTAACCATCCTGAAACTGCTTAAAAGAGCCTGACAGGTAATTTATTCTGCGGCAGAGGATAGCAATTTCACTGTCCAGAGGCAAGATACCCAACTGCATCAGAAAATCCATCCACTCATGGAACACAGGTTTAATATGATAACAATTCCAAGGGTGTGTGGTCATAATTCTCTCTGCTCCTGCCTCCCCGTCCCCGAAGCTGCCCGTAAATGTTGTTCCACAGCTTCCTCTTCGAGAGCCCCCTCCAACAAGCCTCCATCGCATACATCAAATATTTCACCATGAAGGGTGATTATCAGGCACTTGCTTGTGGAAAGAGCCAACTCTACAGAGGTCAGAGCCAGAGGCTGCTAAGGGATTTGTGCCATAAGTAGAATGTTTTTTAAAATTATATCTGACTCTCTTTGCTGCAACTGTGCTGGGCTCCACGGGGTTTCACTAAGGCACCCGGAAGAAAAGGGAAAGAAAGGCAAAGAAGGGTGATAAGCAGGACGACGCTTGCTTCTGGAGGCAGAATCAAGATGCTTCATGGACTTCTTATTTTTCCTAGGTATTCTGACAGCTGTTCTCATGTTTTATTTCCTAAAATCCATGTCAAGTAAGGAAGGTTGGCATCCCGTTATCATTTCTATTCAGGAAGTCTCTGGAAAGACCTAAGGCTTGGCATGGTAAAGGCTCATTCTGCCTCCTTAACCATATCATAGGAATAGTGGCCCCTGGGTTCCTTCCAGGGTAAACCGCAGCACTGTGGCTTGTCTACCGTCACATGGGAGTTCCCATCAGGGACAGAGCTAGGGCCTGCGTCTCCGGACTTGGTCCCAGATGAGCTCCCCAGCTACAGAGATTGACTGCATCTCGCCAGCATTGCAACAAAATGCAGATTCTGAAAGTGATTTTGGAACTTGGCTTTGTCCCTGAACTTGCCATGAGGCCCTGGACAAGATGCTTCCCTTTACCATATTTTGGAAGACCGAGCTGTAAGTGGGGCTGGGAGCACGTCGGGCTGGGGGTCTGCCGTGTCCAGCACAGGGCCTGGCCTGTGTCCTCCACCTGCTCCTCAAACTGAACTGAGGATAACAGAACTTGCTCACCCTCTGCTGACCTCAGAACATGTGCAAGGAACATGTGCTTGGAAGCCCAGGACACTGACTACGGATCCCAGGGCTGCAGAACAGCCACATGAACAGTGCTCATTCCACTAAGCTCTGCTTCTTAGTAATGAATGGAGTTATGTTTCAAGATTAATATATATACATATATCTTGAATCTACTACATTGAAAATCTTACTCAGTCATACAATAATCTTATTGCTAGGCCACCTGTCAGGTCTCTCAAAGAATGACTGCCCCAGGCCAGCAACGGCTGAATGTCAGAGACTGAGTTCCCAAAGGCAGACCCAGCCTAATGAGGCCAGAGGTGTAATCGGGCTGCACTTGGAAAGGGGCCCTTCAGGGCAAGCAGTTCCACTTGTTTCACCAAGTAGTGTGTCACCAACATTTTCCGTGGAAATCTCATGCAAGAGGGACATCCCTGGTCCCAAGTCACCCTTCTGTCGGCAGCAGTGGTAAAAGGAGGCCACAGATCTGGAGGCTGGGGCTCCGTCAGCAACTCCTATCCGAAGAGGAGCGCCAGCCCTAAACGGTCACCCATGCCTTCGGGGCTGGCCTGGGAGACCCAGGGCCAAAAGCAAGGTCAGGTCTGAAGGGGCAGAGAAATGTTATGTGTTGGGAGCAAAGGCTTGGAGATGAAAGGAACGTGTTTGGGGTCACCAACCCGAATTTCAGGGCTCAGGGCCACAGAGGCCCCAGACGCCCGCAGCTGGAGTGGGCCTGCAGACTGTGTGTAAGATTGCAGGTAAGTGAGCAGAGAAAAAGGCAACGAAGGGGGAAAAGCCTGGAAAGATCAAACTGAGGCAACTCCCAGCACCCAACTCAATTTCAGCAGTGGGAGCAGATGTCCTTCCCGCTCCCCTGCCCCCCTCCGCGGGAGCGCCTTTCCGCCCCCTCTCCGAGAGGTGCCTCAAAACTCCCCTGCTCTCCAGCGAGCAGCTTTCCCCGCTACCTACGCTTGTTGTCTGGATTCCAATCTGCTGCTCCTCCGTAGGATTCTTCCTGTTCTTTTTCTCTTTTCTTTTTGATGCTGACCTTTGTTCTCCCCAAGTGGTCGGCAGAGAAGTCCCCTCCACAAGCTCATCTCATGCATGTGGTTAGCGCTCACTGAGCTGTGCCCCAGGCCCTGGACGAAGCACCAGGCATGTGTGGAACAGCGGCTGAGACAAAAACGGTCCCTCGAAAGAGGGTGTTAAACAAGGAACCACTCACACACCCACTTTAGACTGTCATGTGAGTGAGAAATAAACTTATTCTTTGTGTTTTAAAAAAAACAAAACAAAACAAGAAACTGGGCTGCCCCCAGAAGCAATGCCTTCTGCCTCCTGATTCTCTGGCATGGCTTCTTTTTGGAGCCCCCCTGCCTACCTTTGCCCTGATCTGATAGATTCAGGTTGTGGATTCTTGGGACTGGCCCAGCTTTGAGATGGCTCTACGTGCCCAAGGCTGGTGACACTGAGCAGGGTGGCACTAGTAGGATCTGATGGGTTATTTGCAAGCAGCGTCAGTTCTGACTGGCAGGGCCTGTGCGGTCCCTGCTGTGCATCTGACTGCCACCCTAGGTCTCATCACAGAGGAGGCCGAGGTCCTGAGGAGAGCAGGCCTCTCCAGCGCATCTCCACCCGCAGCGCCCCCCGGGGCCCAGGGCCCTCAGGTTCTGTGCGGGAACAGGACACGTTGCCCAAATGGAAGCTATTCCTTCGCCAGCACTCAAGCCCCTCGTCTCCTTGGAGTCTTCTTCCTAGAGAGAAAGCATCACCAGTGCCATCACCTTTCCCCCACGTTGTTCTCTTTGGGGGCAGATGCCCGTTTCTGGGCTGCTCCTAATCACGTCTTAAAGTCCTAGGACTTCAGAAGGAGGAGATGTGCTCCGGGAAGTTAAAGCCAACCGAGCCATTTTCTTCCAGGACCCAGTTTCCCCCACATCCCGGGAACTGTCCCTTCCCTCTGATGGCTAAGACAAAGTATGGTTTCATGATCCTGCCTTCCATGCCCTCTCGGCCCGGATGTTTCTAGAGTTAACCTGCAGCTGCCCGTGGGCCCGCGGTCAGTTTCCCTGCACGAGCTCAGTCAATAGGAATCAAGGGCAGCGGCGATGCGCCGGCGGGTGGTCACGGCCGCGTTCCCCCTGGATGACTCTCTGCTCAGCCTTCCTTTAGATACATCCCTCTTAATTAACCTCATGTCTGCATCCTTTCTTTATTACATGGAAGGAAAATATTGTCACTGAAGGACTCGGCAGAGAAAATTTCCGAAGACCAGCATCTCCAGGGTTCCCTTTCATTTTCTAAATTGGCACTTCTCTCAAATTAAAATGTCTCTGGCATAGCTTCTTTTTTAAAAATGTGTGCTTCCAATCCAGGAAACATAATAACAGGCTGATCCTATCAACGAGCAGAGAGAGGACCACAGACCCATCGGCTTCAGTACCAATCAATGTACTGAAACAGGTGCCAGCCGGGGACCCCTCCATGACCTTGGGGGGACCCCTCCTTTGTTCTTTCTCTCCAAAGGTCCTGCTTACAAACTGGGCCAGATCGAAAACATTCAAGCGAACCTGAGAGCATCGACTTGCTAAATTTCAGCCTTCGTTAATATTCTTTTCTAGAATCCGACAGTTTTGTTTTGAAATCCTCTCCCACGCTTCCTTTTCTCCTTCCAATTAAGGAACCAAACCAAACACGCACCTTCTCACCCCTGCGCAATGCCTTTTTCTTAGGGGTCGTCACCAGGAATCATCTCTTTTCCGGACAAAGAGGACCAGGTGGTGACTAAAGGGACCTAAGTTCCAGGACACCCCACCACCACCACCCCCAAGGGGCAGCCTGGGGCACAGCTGTGCTAAGGCTGGTGGGACTGCAGCCCCAGCCACACACATTCTCTGTCTTCCCCACATTGAGGACTTGGCTCCACCTGTAGCCCGGCCATGCGACACCGTTTTTGTAAAAGTGCAGAAGAGGCTGATGGCTGCCATTGCCACTCCCACAGAGTGAACCACAGCACTATGGGCCCTTCAAGGGGCATCTCCTTTTTTTTTTTTTTTTTGTCTTTTTAGGGCTGTACCTGCAGTATATGGAGGTTCCCAGGCTAGGGGTCAAATTAGAGGTGTAGCCACTGGCCTGTGCCACAACCATAGCAACATCAGATCTGAACTGTGTCTGCAATCTATACCACAGCTCATGGCAACACCGGATCCTTAACCCACTGAGCGAGGCCAAGGATCAAACCTGTGTCCTCATGGATGCTAGTCAGATTCGTTTCCACTGAGCCACCACAGGAACTCCTCAAGGGGCATCTTCTTGACCGTGGTTCTCACCACCTTCCTGATCCAGCCAACCCCACCATCACCCCCCCAACCCTTACACCTGCAGCTACTTTCCTTCACCTGCCACCTGCTTCTTCCTCCATGTTCTCTACGAAGCAGGTGAGAAGACCTCTGTCTGGGGTGACTCGCATCCATACCATCTTGACTTTCTCACACCTTCACAGCCTTCTCCTCACTGGAGCTGGGTAGGTGTACCCGCCTGGGTGTCAGTTATTCAGCCCTCATCTGTGCCCCTGTGGGTGGCGCCCACAGAACGCACCTCACAGACGCCTCTGGTGGAGAAGTGACCAGAAATTAGCGTGTTATCTTAGCCCGTCTGGGCTGCTGTAACAGAATGCCAGCGTCCGAGTGCTTCTAGACAACAGAAACGTCTCTCTCGCCGTTCTGGAGGCTGGGAAGTCCAAGATCAAGGTGCTGGTAGATTCCGTGTCTGGTGAGGGCCCCCTTCCTGGTTCAGAGAGAGCCGTCTTACCACTGTGTCCTCACTTGGCAGACGGGGAAGGGAGCCCTCTGGGGTCTTTTATAAGCACATCAATCCCATTCATGAGGACTCCACCCTCATGACCTAAGCGGCTCCCAAAGGCCCCACCTCCAGACACCATCACACTGGGGCTTAGGTTTCCATATGTGAATTTGGGGGGGACACAGACCTTCCGTCTATACCACACGGTCACCCCTGCACGACTGTGACACACACTTCTGAATGGATAACGGCATTTTTCACACCTACATTTTCGCAGCCTCTCAGGCTCACACGACAGGGCGATAAAATCAAGGCTACAGTTAAAGGGTAAAACTCACAAGCTCTTGATGAAGGGGGCCGTCTGCCCCGCTCTGAAAGCTGACGGGCATCTCCCTGACAGGTCCAACTCAGCTCCGCGTCACGTGAGCGAGGGCACACCAGCTAAGACGGAGGAAAAGAAGGCCAGAGGCTGAGGCAGCGGCCAGCGCCAGGGGGCCAAGGCCAAGGACGCCGGGTGTGGTCTTGGGCAGAACCAGTCAGACTGACTTCCCTTCTCCCAGAGCCGTAAATGAATAACCATATTAGGTGCTTACTGTTGTTTGTGGTTAAATGAGATACTACGAGTAGCATCCTTAGATCAGAGACAGCACTTCATGCACAGAAGGAAAGGTGAGGCGAGAACAAGCAACACCCCCATAATCCCTTGCATTTCAACCTCCCGGCAACTCAGTCTGCGAGGCACCATCACCATCACTCTACACGGGAGCAGGGACAGACCCCGTGCCATTAAAATCCGCCCCACATCACACAGTCAGAAAAAGATTTGGAGACAGAATTAGAGAGGAGTGGGATGGGTTGGTTCCGCCTGAGGAGGCTGGAGAGGAGATCTGGTGAAGGCCTTCAAACTGCCCCCAGAGGAAGAGGAAATTAACTTTAGGCCCAGTCACTACAATACTTGTTTAGTTAATTTTTAAACGTTTTATGGAAGTATAGTTAATTTATAATGTTGTGTTAAATTTCTGCTATACAGCAAAGTGAATCAGACATATATATATATACATAATCTTTTCCACTATGGGTTATCATAGGATACTGAATATAGTTCCCTGGGTTCTACAGTAGGGCCTTGTTTGTTTTTCTTTCTTTCTTTTTTTTTTTTGTCTCTTTGCCATTTCTTGGGCTGCTCCCGCGGCATAGGGAGGTTCCCAGGCTAGGGGTCCAATCGGAGCTGTAGCCACCGGCCACAACAATGCGGAATCCGAGCCTCGTCTGCAACCTACACCACAGCTCACGGCAACGCTGGATCCTTAACCCACTGAGCAAGGGCAGGGATCGAACCCGCAATCTCGTGGTTCCTAGTCGGATTCGCTAACCACTGCGCCACGAAGGGAACTCCAGTAGGGCCTTGTTTATCCATCCTACATATAACAGTCTGCTTCTGCTAATCCCACACTCCCAGTCCTTCCCTCCCCCTGCCCCTTTGGCAACCACAAGTCTGTGCTCTTTGTCTATGAGTTCATACGTGTTCTCAGCAAGAAAATAAAATAATAGCTATTTTCATATATCAGGCATCACCAGTCCCAGCTACCTTATCGTATCCTCCCAAAGCCCCTACCTGGTCTGTATTTTTATAGAAATGTTGGAGCAGGAAGGTGAGGTAACGGGTCCATGGCCACACAATGTGTAAGGGGCAGATTTAGGATCCCAGTCCAAGGCTAGCTGGCCTGGGTGCCCTTGCCCTTGACAGCAGGACTGCAGCGGACACAAAAGCCTTTAACATCCCCGGCAGGCCCCGTGCCTGCACCTTCCATCCCTCGCCTCCTCTCTCCCCCCGCCCACATCCATCATGTGCATTTTCATTAGGCATCTTTGCCCAGTGATCTGTTGATTTGTTATATTAGAATTGCAAACAAATGCTCTCATTCTATCCTCTCGTTCCCCCTCTCCTGCCCTCCTGGCGTCTGGAATTCAGCCTTGGTTTTTCTGGCCCCGCTCCACTGCTTGACTGACATTTCTGGTTGATTTCGCCTTCGAGACCTTCTGCGGGCTTGTCAGGCTCCCACCGGAGCACATCACCTGGGGAAGCTGAACCAGACTATTTGTCTCCTTCCCTGCTCACAGGCACCAAGACTCAGTGCCCCCTGGACTCCGTTCCCATCCTCCCCTCCTCAGCCCCTCGGGATCTCAGCATGGAGGGAAGACAGGGGAATTGTCTGGAGTGGATACCCTTAGGTGGTGGGACCAGGTAAGCCTTGACCTCTTAAGTACTGCTGTTTTCAACCTGACCCGGGGTAATCTGACATCTTGTAGATGACGAAGGGGATTACCCTGGAGCAAAGCGGACTGGAAGGTACGAGGAAGATGGGCTCAGTGAAAGGAGCGGAAAGGTGATGGAATATCATCTTGAAAACAGAGGGGTCCCGATCCCTCGCCCATTAGAAGCTTCATACACATTTTCTAAAAATGGATTTAATAATCTTCAGAGGTCATCTAAGCCGGTCTACTGTCCAGGCCATGCGGCATATCTTCAAAAATACAGCTTTCTCTCCTAAGTTTAAGAACTCAAACAACCACGCAGACCCTCTTTTGCTCAGCTTTCAGTTTCTGATCATTCTGTTGGGATACTAGGTACCCAGTGGAGCTACATTTTCTTCCCTGAACTTCCCATTCCTACTGGATGTTGCCCAGTGGGTACCTAAGCTGGTATATCATAGAAGACACCACTCTGCCAATAAGATGTGGACCCAAGGCTCTGTAAAGGGGTGGGTGATGACCAGCTCAACAGGGAGGGGACTCACAGTGATGCGCCAGCTCAGGACAGCTGCGTGTAGAATTGTAGGAATTCTGTGATTTGGTTGTTATACCATTGGTAGCTTGATTTCACCATGGTGGAAACATTTACACCACAGAAACTGGCATATGCTCTAAATCAAGGCTTTTTTCCCCTGGAGAACCAAGGGTTTATTAAAGAGAGTGTCAGTCATGTGGTCAGCCTGGGGAGAGGCAGAAGGCAGAGAAAGGGTGGAGCAAGATGGAAGGGGGGTGGGTCAAGCCAAGGAACCCACACTCTTAGATCTCTTGGAAAGAACAACCTTTAATCTAACTATCATCCATCTCTCCTTATCTCCTAACCAGGAACAGCCTCATTCCCTCTGCATGTCTGTTACCTCTTCCCTGGAAAACAATCATGAGTCATGCTCTCAGACCTAAAATGGGAAAAGTTGAAGAGGCAGATGAGACTTTGCAATCTACCATTTCTCAGAAGCTTCGAGCTGGAGATATAAAAACCAGCAAAGAGTGCTTGACCAGAGACTGAATTCTAGATGCACATTTATACGAAGCCTAGCTGTGGTTCTCCCCAGCTACTCCTTGCACAAATGTTTATTCCACCCAGCGAACGGATGAGCTCATTGAAAGCAGAGCCCATGCCTTTTATTTCTTATACATCCTTAGCAGTGCCTGGTAAGGGATTCAAGACACAACAGGTAACTCAGAAACATTTGGTTTATTAATTGAATTGCTTTGAAATGAACTGCATCAGTGATAAACAACACACTGGCTTATTATCAGTGATCAAGCCCTTTCAAAGCTCTTTTTTCTAATGAGGTGAAACATTAGCTGCTGGCTAAACAAACAGACACTAGGTCACATGGGGTCTTGACCTTGCAACTCCACTTGAGTTCATGCCTGTGGCTTCACCTCACTTCCATTTCCCCAGTTCCCCAGGTTCCCGGCCTCTTGGGAAGAGGCATTCAGTGTGACATTGTGGTTCTCAGCAGCCTGCCAACCTGGCCCCTGATACTGTTCACCTGTGGATGGGAACGCCCCGACATAAGAACAACCCGGAGTCCAGTCAGGCCAAGAGAACCAGGTGGGGGCTGCCAGGTCCACATCCAAAGTGGTTCCGAAACTACAGGAGCCATCTCCCCCAAAGCTGCAGCCTGACCAGGGCTTTTCCCATCTGATCCCCGTCAGGGAAACCAGTGCCTAGAGATCTGAAGGGACAGGTTCCGGTCTCAGAGCCGCAGCTCTGCTCCACAAAGGGGTGAGGAGGCAGCTGCACCTGCTTGGAAATCTGTCCTTCTCTGACCCCCCTGCACATGTGACAGCCTCCATGTCCCATGCTTCTCTGCCTTCCCCAAAGGCTTCACCAGGGTCAGGGGCGAGGTGCCCTCCGTCCCCTGGACAAGAGGCCAAGTTTCTGATCAAGATGCTGCGTCTAAGGGGAGGCCCAGCCTCCCCAACCTAGTGGCTGTTCTCACCCGAAGCTGCCAGTATGTGTCCACCTTGGAGGTGCCAAGACTCTGAGCATCTTCTCAAAGACTCCCAAGAGAACTCACTCACCCACTGCTTTTACAGATGACTCAGAGGGTTCATAACCTCCAAGCATGCAGCTGGGGGCCTCAGGCCAGTGACTCCAGATTGAGGACACCAGACAAAATGCCTCGCTTAGTCACATTGTCTGTTTCCTGCCTGGACACCGGCTCCTATCTTTCATCTCTTGGATCCCTTCCCTCCAGGAAGGAAGAGGACTATTCCGTGGGATCCCTCCACATTACAGAGGAACAAACTGACAGCACAGGGCTGTGTGAGAGGCTGGGGCTCACACGGGGAGTCGCTAAGAGAGATGGGATTGGGATGCAGGTCCGGGAGGCGCTCTCTGGCACTCAAAGCTGCCACATGCCGCTGCTACGTGATGCGATTTCCACAGATCTCAGAAACAACCACATCCAAACCCCGGTCTTCTACTTCTGCTCGGAGAGGAGGCCCACCGAAAGGTCTCAGAAAGGAAGGAAGTGCCTTTCCTGGGGAGCAGGTAGGTCTCCCCACAGACTAGGCAGGACTGGAGTGCAGCTCTGTCTGTCCCGGGCTGCTGCCTAAAGGATGGATACCGGAAATGCCTCTGACAGGCCATGGACTCTGATGTTAGTGGCGGAGCAATAAGAGCCCATTTGCTTCCATCTTGTTCCATCAGCAGCAAGTAGGCATGCTCACCTCACTTCCCTTCCCCAACTCCTCCAACCACTTGGTTCCCGAGGAGAGTCTTTATGCATAAGCCTCTTTAGGGCTGCAGGGGCCAGAAAGGCCAGGACCCTCCCCTCCCCTCCCTGCAGGGCCCTCAGGGCTGGAGGAACCTACTCAGCCTGCTGTAGAGACAAAGGCCAAAGAGGCAGCCATGGTGTCCTGTGGACCCATGACTCCCACCGAGGGTCTCTTGGGCCCTCTCCCTGCACTCCCACGAGTGAGGACTGTTCCACTCTGACCCAGAACAAGCTGGAGGCCCAGAGAGGCCCAAGAGGATTCGTCCGTTCACAGGCCTCCCGGACCCCAGGCAGGGGCCAAATCTTTGAGGCCTCGGAAAGAAGACACTCTAAGCCTGAGGACAATTCCAGGATGGCACACTCTTCTGTATCCACCCCTCCAAACGAGGGCCGTACAAACTCAAGGGTCAGGACTCTGCTATTTCAGGGCAGGCCCTCCGGTGCCAAAACCCATACCCTCTCTTTTAAGTGGCGATTGGCCCCTATGCCTGCAGAAGACCACGTGCTGAAGGAAAGAGAGATGCCAGGTGGCGCAAGCCCAGCCCACAGGGAATCAGGGCGCATCCTTCATATCCACGCCTTATCCACGCCGGCCCAGAAGCACACACCTGGTGAGCAGTGGAAAGGACAGCTGTTTTCCGCCTCCACATCCTTCTGGCTGAGGTCTTCCTTCGGGCAACCTCGCCACCTGAGGCTTCCGGGAGTGGGAGGCGGCAGCCAGCACCTTCCCAATCAGCGCCACCCCTGCCAACATGAACAGCTGAGGGGGCGGTTGGGATGGGAAGCCTGAAAGGGCAGGCAGTTCTGCTCCTCAGGCCATTGGGAAGTTTACCAACACATGGGAATAGACAGAAACACAAACATTAAGCAACACGGAAGCCTCCTCTCAACTCGGAATTTTAAGGAGGGCTCTCTTGCCCTGATTTCCAGCACGCAAAGGACTTTTCCTTGGCAGGGCCCCTTGCATTCTGTGGTCAGCTGTGCCCGATGTGCCCCGGGGTGGGGAGTTGGGGGGAGAGCAGCAGTGTGTGAGGGTCAAGGACACGTTTTTGTCTTTGGGGAGTTTTTGAGAAGAAGGCGGTAAGAGCTTGGTTTCTGGGCTCCGTGGGATGCCGGGAAGGGAAGGCCATGCCAGGCGCCCTCCGAGAGAGCAAGATCGCACCCTGCAGCTGCCTCAGTGGCCCAGAACGGACATCGCGGCTGGGCTCGGCCCCAACACGGGGGCGGGACGTGCGGGCTGCGCAGACTGATCGCAGCGGTGATCTTCCTGGAGGTGACAGCCAACGAGCCTCCTTTTCTTAAATCAAGAAAACGTCTGCTTCCCTCAGGGTCAGAGTAGACATTCTTCCAAAACGAGACTCCAGGCATCAGATACCAAGACACTACATCACATTTACTGCCCTCTTTCTTCCCCAACCGTCCCCTCCCCATTCCAAAAAGGCGGGCAGGAAGGATACAGAGCGGCTGGATAGCTCTCTCTTGGGGTGGTCATGGGATTATTTTTGTCTCAAATCTAGCTAAGCTTTAGGAGTCAGAGTAAAGGCAAGAAGATGCTTTCCTCCCCTGCTTTGACCAGGAGGACTATTTCCAGAAGAAGTCCGAGGCAGTTATCCGCCAGCATCTCGCTCACCAAAGCATCCTGGAACCATGCATCAGTCCAGCAGCGAGAGATGGAAGAAAGAGGGATAAAAAGCAAGGCTTCTGTTAGGGGCCCACCCACCATGGCACAGTCCAAGCCCTTCAGTTCTTTGCAACCCAGGGAGCTCACCCTGGTGCAGCCCCAGCAAGTACAAATTACCAGGGCTCCAGCAGGCAGGGGGAAAGGTCGTAAGGCGGTCTGACACGGGGAAAGCAACGTGGTGCTGAGGAGTCCAAAAGACATCATAGGGCGCGAGTCTCTAGTCTGAAATGCCTCCTGGAAATGGTCATTACAGAGCACTCACACACAAGGAGGCGCAGTCGGAGAGGTGCGAGTGCCGTGTTCCCAGCTCCCGGGAGAGGATGCTCTGCCCGCTCCCTCCGCGTGGGGCAGGGCGCAAAGGAAGGCCACACCGGCACCTGCTCATGGGCAACGCTGCCCCAACCCGAGCTCCCAGAAGGGGACGGGTTGGAGGGATGTGAGCGCCGGCGCAGGGGACCGGAGGAACGAGGATCAGCTGGAAGACAGCTCCCGAGGTGGTCGGAAATGAAGGCCCTAATTACCTTCCTCCATTGGCTATGACCTGGGGTCACCACACGGCGGCAATTATACACCCTGGCAAAGTGATCAGGGAATTGGGGATGGGGAATTGGGGTGTTGGGGGTAGAGGCACGTGGAGGTACAGAAGATGAGGATGGCGACGGGAAAGATGCTTTTTTTTGCATCTGACTCCTCCTAATTGGGGTCAACACGGGCCTCAGTGAGGGAGCTGTCTACTCTTCGGTCTTGGTGAAGTAGCTGGAAGCTCAAATATGTAAAAAGAGTGAAAGAAAGAAGGGAGTTCCTGTTGTGGCTCATTGGGTTAAGAACCCGACTAGTATCCATGAGGATGTGGGTTCAATCCCATGCCTCGCTCAGTGGGTTAAGGATCTGGTGTTGCCATGAGCTGCAGCGTAGGTCACAGACACGGCTTGGATCTGTCATTGCTGTGGCTGTGGTGTAGGTCAGCAGCTGCAGCTCCAATTTAACCCCTAGTCTGGGAACTTCCATGTGCCATGTGTGTGGCCCTAAAAAGGCAAGAGAGAGAGAGAGAGAGAGAGAAAAGAAGGCCAAAGAAACAGTCACCCACTAACAGTGAAAATCCTATGTAAATCGGGGAGAGGATAGAACAGTTTCAATCAACCTGCCCTACCCTCATGATGAGAGCAGAAAAATCAGATCAAGCATCAGTACTACCTGGGAACTTGTGAGAAATGCAACTTTTCTGGCCCCACTCTGGGTCTAGGGAATCAGAGGCTGGGGGTGGAGCCCAGCAGTCTGTGGACTGACCAGGCCCCTGGGGTGATTCTGAATCAAGTTTGAGAACCATCCCTCTTGGGAAAAGGGATTCCAGTTTTGGGTTGCATCTTTTGCCCCCAATCAGTCTTTTCAAACTTTATGTTCAAAGAGTCCCTTGAGACTGGTTATTGCTTTCAATAAAAATATAACCATTTTATATAGAGAGAGTTTGTCTTTGAGCACATCAACAGAAATGACATTCAAGTGTGGTTTATTCACAAGCAACAGAATTCAGTTTGCTCCAAGCGCTCAGCACACCCTTGTCCCACCCCCCTTGTGTGCACAGCAGGTATGTGACAAGTAGCCCACTGGGGGCAGTGTGTCTGTCGTCACCACACAGTCCAGTCTGCAGGGTGGTAGCGGCCTCGGTACCAAAATGGAAGGGAAAGGAAGCGGTGTGGAGCACCTACTGTGTGCCAGGCGCTGCTCTGGGCATTTCACCCAGCTAATCCCACTTGATCCTCACAACAGCCCTGTCGTGTGATAGGAAAACATGCAGAGGGAAGAAGTATTATGTTTGAACCCACACAACTATCACCTCCTCCCAAAGCTCCTGTTTGTGCCACTATGCTGCACTGCCGTCTCCTTTTCCAAACGTATTAAAAGAATAGCCCCCAACCCTCCATTTTCTTTGCAGCTAATCTGCAAGCTCCAAAACCAAAGGCTGCCTCACCAGCCATGCAGGAGAAAGGGCTAGGGTTCTGCAGGGGGGCCCGTCCCCGACTCTGGCCAGAAGCTGGCCGGGAAATGGCCCTATAGACAGCAGGCGGTTGTTATGGGCTGAACTGTGTCCCCAAAACTCGTATGCTGAAGTCGCTACCACAGGACCTCAGAATGTGACTGCATTAGGGGATGGGGTCTTTAAAAGAGGTCATTAGGTTAAAATGAGGTCATGAGGGTGGACCTTAATCCAATACGGCTGACATCCTGATAAGAAGAGGAAACGTGAACACAGCCCAGTGCAGCGGGAAGACCCTGCGAGGACACAGAGAGTAGACAGGCATCTACAAACCAAGGAGACGAATCTTGAGAGGATCCAATGCCGCCAACACCTTGGTCTTGGACTTCCAGCCTTCAGAATGATGAGACAATAAGCATCTGTTTAAGCCACCGGGTTTGTGATGCTCTGTTATAGCAGCCCCCTTCCTGTCCCCATAGCGCCTGCTATGCTCCACTGGGCTTGATCCTGGCCAGCAATGCTGCGCAGGGGCTAGAGGCTGCTGAGGTGCCAGGGTCATGGGGAGACAGGCAGCTCTGAGGGGGAGCACTGCCCACCCGCCTCCAGCCTCACCTGGGCTCCATCTGCACACACACGGCAGGTACCTACTCCAGCCATTCTGGTGTTTGCCTCGTGCCTGGCAGGTGCCTCAAGAGACAGCATGAAGCAGAGGAAGGAGAACTGCAGAGAAAGATGCAGATTCACAGAGAACAGGGTTACCTTCAGGGCCCGGGAGGGGCAGCTGGCTGCCAAGATGGTGCAGAGGGAAAGAGAGGGAGGCAGACCCAGCTGTGTGGCAACGCAGACATGAAAAGAAAGCAGAAAGGGCAAGTTCACCGTCAAGTGTGCCGGTGTACACACCACACACGCACACACACACTCACACACAGCTGGAGAGGGGCTGTTTGCCTTTATACTTACAGACACAGCAAATCCCAACACACTCACACGTACACATGCACACGCGCCAAGCACAGTCTATACGTCTTTTGGGAGCACCTGCCAGCTAGCTGCTGAGGGTTCCTCCTTTGCATTCTCCACAGACTCCCTCTTTCTGGGCTTCGAGACTGCATCAAGCACACAGCTGTGAAAAGAGTTACACAATCACAGAAGCCTGCCAGGACATTCCATGGAGACTGGTGGAGGGGAGGGGAATGTGGCCCAGATATTCCGCAGCCAGTGTGGGGTGTTGGGTGCATGGCTCCCAGGAAGCCACTAGAAGCCTCTGCGCCCCTGCCCCATCTGGGGAGATCAAGAACCCGTGTGTCAGGAGAACCGAGGTAAGGGCAGCCTTGGCAGCCTACAGCACCCCCTCTCCTGCTTCTGACTGTGCTGGGCCAGAAATAGGTCTACTTGGGGGCAGGAAGGAGGCTGAGCCATTTGTATCTAATTATTGTAGAAATACTTGGTGGTACTAGTTTGCTTCTTCTCTGCTCTCTTTTTATAGGGCCAAGAGCTCTCTCTGAACTCCTATCTCTACCAATTTCCTCCGAAGAGGCTGGAGGTGCAGAGCCAAGCCAAAACAACCAGAGGGGCTAATCAACCGGGTCTGGACGGTGATGGGATTACAGGCAGTGACAAATTTTATTAGGAAGCGCTAACCGTGCCCAGATAAGTGTGTGACGGGAAGATAACAACTCAGCTGCGAGGCAGCTGGCCACTGGGGAGCCCTTAGAGGGAGCTCGTGATGGGGTCAGGAAGAGATGAGAGGAGGGGCGGGCAGGAGGGCAGGGGAGGAGCTGATGAATCAATCAGAGATGGGGTTGGGGGGGCAGTGGGACTCCCTCTCCATTTACACCCAGGGCCACCCTCAGCTCGGCTCCAGCTCTCCTGGGGGCCTTGGGTGGGACAGGAGGCGACCTGTATGCTCCCACCACCAACATAACCAACACCATCTCATTTGTCTCACACGCTGCCAATCTCCATTTATACTTCAATGATTATATTTGTTTCAAACCTCATCGTCACCGTTTGGATCTCATTTCATTCCACCAACAGTGGACCGTGTCTCCCATGTCAGAGAGACAGATGACATCTGGAGCTTTCCACCGGTACCCGAGTGCTTCTGCATTTTTTTTAAACCTTCTACCTTGAAGCAATTCTAGATTTAAGAAGACATATATGGAGTTCCATCATGGCTCAGCCAAAATGTATCTGATTAGCATCCATGAGGATGCAGGTTCGATCCCTGGCTTCACTCAGCAGGTTAAGGATCCAGCGTTGCCGTGAGCTGTGGTGTAGGTCACAGTCAGGCTCAGATCTGATGTTGCTGTGGCTGTGGCAAAGGCTGGCAGCTACAGCTCTAATTCAACCCCTAGCCTGGGAACCTCCACATGCTGTGGGTGCAGCCCTAAAAAGACCAAAAAAAAAAAAAAAGAGACAAAGAAAAGAAAAGAATACAGACTGTCATTTAAAACAGTAGACACTCTGGAGTTCCCACTATGGTTCAGCAAATTAAGGACTCAGTGTAGTCTCCATGAGGATGCGGGTTTGGTCCCTGGCCTTGCTCAGTGGGCTAAGGATTCAGCATTGCTTCAAGCTACAGTGTAGATCACAGATGTGGCTTGGATCTGGTGTTGCCATGGCTGTATATAGGCTGGCAGTTGCAGCTCCAATCTGACTTCTAGCCCAGGAACTTCCATATGCCGCAGGTGCAGCCCTAAAAAATGAAAAAAAAAAAACAAACAAACAACGACAAAAAAAAAAAAAAAAAAAAAAAGAAAGAAAGAAAGGAAAGCATTTGACATTCAATACACACTGGTTGAGCTGATATAGCCAGGTCTATCTCCCTCCAAAACTACTACACTGTGCCGTCTGAAAAGGAAAGCTACCTCCTTTCTTTTATTTTCTGGAGGACGTTAACCAGCCTCCCACAACTAAAAAGCCCTTTAAAAATATCTAGTCTATATTTGGCAGTATCTACTAAAGCTGAATTTGTACATGGACTGACCCAGCAATTTCCCTCCTAGGTAGAAAGTGTGGATATGTGGTCTCTGGAAGACATCCACGAGCGTTTAAGAACAGCACTGTTCAAAAAAGGCAAAAATGGGAAACCATTCAAATGCTCGACAATGATAAAACCGAAAAATAAGTTCTAGCATAGCCACACAATGGAATGCCATACAGACGCAAGAATGAATTAACGGAGTTCCCGTCATGCTGTAGTGGAACGAATACAACTAGGAACCATGAGGTTGCGGGTTCGATCCCTGGCCTCGCTCAGTGGGCTAAGGATCCGGCGTTGCCATGAGCTGTGGTGTGGGTCAAAGACGTGGTTCAGATCTGGTGTGGCTGTGGCTGGGGTGTAGGCTGGCAGCTACAGCTCCGATTGGATCCCCTAGCCTGGGGACCTCCATATGCCGTGGGTGTGGCCCTAAAAAGGGCAAGTAAATAAATAAATAAATAAATAAATAAAACGCTGCAAGAATGAACAAATGACAAGCCCACGCAGTGATATGGATCAATCTCATAAACATAAAGGAGAGCAAGAGGATAGACGCGAGACGGTCTGCCTGTGTGCTACGTGATTGCATTAGTATAAAGTACAAAACCGGAGAACCCGATCTGTGAGTGGCCAGGCGGGTGGCTGCCCTTGGGAGGGCGGGGGTAGTGACTAGAATGGGGCTGGGAGGCGGGGGTCCTGGTGGGGAACAAGGACTGTTCTGTTTCTCGATGTGGGTACAGGTTCCATGGAGGAATCCTGCACGTGAAAACTCACCGAGGGCTACACTTGGGACATCCACGCTTTCATGTTTAAATATGACAGCTCAGTAAGAAATCACCCAAGAAACCTAAGCCGGGAAATGGTTTCTCCTCCAAGCCCATCCACTCCCAAAGCTGCTGCAGGGGCAAGCTGGGCTAAGTGCCGAACGGGACAAACACTGCAAACAAGGTCTGCCTATTACCATAATTACATCTCTGGGAACGTGCAAAGCCCTCATTTTCCTTTCATGTCTATAATGTTGTGGGGATACGGGATGCAATTACAGCCCTGAAGTATGCAGCTTAGTAAGCATAAGTGCATACATCTCCACGGGCCTGGGTGAGGCTTACACACTCACACAACATGACCAAACCAGAGCACGGTCCAGCCTCTCCTGGCCTCCTCCATCCAGCCATTGGGCTGCTCGTTGGAACAAAGATGGCAATTCTGGAGGCAAATTCCCAGTTTTCTGGGACAGAATCCCTAATTTTAAAATTGCATGGAAATTCCCATTGTGGTGCAGCGGAAACGAATCCAACTAGGAACCATGAGGTTGTGGGTTCGATCCCTGGCCTCGCTCAGTGGGTAAAGGATCCGGCATTGCTGTGAGCTGTGGTGTAGGTTGCAGACGTGGCTTGGATCCCTTGTTACTGTGGCTGTGGTGTAGGCCAGCAGCTGTAGCTCTGATTTGACCCCCAGACTGGGAACCTCCATATGCCACAGGTGTGGCCCTAAAAAGCAAAAAAATAAAAATAAAAAAATAAAATAAAATAAAAATTGCATGGGAGAGCACAAGGCAAGAATTTAAGTAAGATATTATTTTTAAGACCAAGAAGATTTTTTGTTTAGGAAAAGATTCCCCATCTTCTTCTCTTGTTTGAAATTCAACCTCCTCGGTCATAATCTATCATTCAAGAGTCGCTGAGAACAAATTGAATGGCAGCAAATGTGAAGTGGAACAATCATATTTCCTTGGCAGTGAGGAAAGCCAGGGACAGAGCAAAGAGCAGGAAGTGGACTGGAGTAAATTTGATTTTGTAAGATTCTTTCAGGTGGAGCACAAAAGGGTGACAGAGGTGCCAGGGAAGAAGACAGATGGGGGTCCAGTCCTGAGGTTTTGTGTGGGCTTCTTCCCCTTGGGAATTTTCCATTCATAGTCCCGCTCCCCTAGACACTGAGGCAGACAGTCGGTGAGTCGGAGGATCTGGGCTTGTTTTACCACCAGCCCAACTGAGCACAGACCACAGACCAGAGAGGAAACCCGTGGGGTGTGGGGGATGGGGAGCCTAATGAGAATTGGGAGGCTCCTCTGCATTTAATACGAACTATCTCAGAACAAAGTGGAAAGCATGTTTTAAATATCTGCTGGTCTCAATTATCCGCATTGCATCTCCCTTCCAAAAGGACAGATAATTGGAGCTGACTAAATTGCAAATAGGTCTGGTTTGCAAATTCACGTTTGTACGGAAAAGTGTGCCCACATCCTGCCCTTTTTCTGTCCCCTTCCCCCTCCGAGGATCACACTTACACACGAGCAGGCAAAGCAGTCACCCTGCCGCCTGTGAGGAAATGCATGACGGAGGGGATACCACTTTCAGACAATGTTTTATGTCCAGTTAAAAGCACAGCAAACATACCCGGCTGGTAAACATTCTCACCTTCTGCTTCTGAAAGTCCAGGGGTGGGAACTACAAGACGGCAGGCAATGGCAAGAAGACATATGGCCATGCACGACTTGTGCCCAGCATAAAAAGAATTCAGATCATGTATTCTCTGAATATTTTCAAAAATAGCTGTGTGGCCTCCCTCGTCTATCAGGTTTACCCCCGGAAGGACAGCAGGGTAGCCTTCAAGAGCTTCAGATGTCAAAGGGCCCTGGGTCAGATCTCGCCAAGGTGGAACCGAATCAAGTCAGGACCATTGGAAGTGGGCTGCCAGCTGAGACGTGGACCAGGGGCTTCAGGGCAAGAAGGCAGGGTTTCAACTCAAAGTTGTGTCTATATTGTCACAGCCTCTCTGTGCCTCGGTTTCCCTCTTTCCTTCCTTTATGGCATAAAATGGAAAGAATGAATCCTACCCTCTGCTGATCTCACATATCACTCACTGTGAGGGTGAATTTGGTTTTTCAGTGAAATACACACACACACACACACACAGAGTGAGAACGAGAGAGAGAGAGAGAGAGAGAGAGAGAGACAGAGAGAGACAGAGACAGAGAGAGAGAGGGAGAGAGAGGGAGAGAGAGACTGGAAATCTAAACATTTCAGACCCATCCTACCTCCCCACACAACCTCTCTTTGGACAAACAGCAAAAAATAAACAGAAAGGGTATTAAAAAATAAGAATAAAAAAGATGACCCATAAGAAATATCTCCCTATGGGACAGATTTACTAGGACACAAGAAAGAGAAAGTGACTCCTTTGGGAAATGTTCGTATTTGATACTCGGTAAGATTCAAGAGGACTTTGGTCGGAAAAAAATCACAGTAAAGAGTATCTAGAGCAGAGGTCAGCAGGCTTTTCCTTTAAAAGACCAGAGAGTTAATATTAGCAGCTTTGAGGCCACGTGGTCTCTTTGGCAACCACTGAACTTTTGCAACTACTCAACTCGGCTCCCCGGAGGAAGCGGTAGACGTGTGCAGGGGATGCGTGGGAACAGGTGTGGGCTTCAGCTGCAGTCTGTCCTCCACATCTGGTCTAGAAGGGAAGAGCCAAAGCCAGGGAAGCTGAGATGAAGGGCCAAAGTTAAAACCTCACTGGAAGTAGTAAGCGGCAGAAAGCATGCCGCAAACATCAAGTGCAAGAAGTAAAGATACACTTGAAAAGCTTTCCCCGGACTGAGATGATGGTGAAGGGGGAAAAAATGAGACCTGGGGACAAAATTAGGGGACCTAACATACGTCTACATACAATCATCATCGTCATCTTTCCCGAGGTGAACATCCGAGGATGCAGATTGAAAGAACACATTAAAGAACTGCCTGCGCGGCTCAGCAGTTAATGAATGCGACTAGGATCCATGAGCATGAGGGTTCGATCCCTGGTCTTCCTCAGTGGGTTCAGGATCCAGTGTTGCCTCAAGCTGTGGTGTAGGTCACAGATTCGGCTCAGATCCCGAGTTGCTGTGGTTGTGGCTGTGGCTGACAGCTGTAGCTCTGATTCAACTCCTAGCCTGGGAACTTCCATATGCCGCAGGTATGGGTCTAAAAAGCAAAAAAAAAGAACATATTAAATGTAGTGCAAAACAATGTGATGAAATCAACATGTATACGCATCCGGAACCACTTCTTTGGTATCTAGAGAACATCCTATAAACCTGCAGGCAGGTGAAAAGAAAAGGCAGCCTTCAAAGAAATCAAAACCCTGCTGGCCTTGGGCTTCTCTCCTGTATTCATCACTCAGAGACAATGAAGTAATTTCAACAACTTTGAGGAATGAAAAATACTCAACCAAGTTGCCGTTTGATGGAAGTTCAACAGAAGGACACTCTCAGACATTCGAAGGCTTAAAATCACACTACCTGTATTCCCATCATGAAAAAGAAAATGTCTTAAAGGTGAATGCTGATCAACCAAAAGACCAATCAAAATTAAGAACCCATAGGTGGGGAATTTGCAGGCGACAGACCCATGAGCAGTGATAAGCTGTGCGAGTTATCTAAATTTTCTTCTTCTTATTAAAGTTAGTAGAGTTGCAATATTTCTCCAAATTCTGTTGTACAGCCAAGTGCCCCAATCACACACATTTGCCTGTGCTGTACGGTCCCCTTGCCCATCCATTCCGGATATAACATCAACTCCCCCACAAACGTCCATCCATCCCACTCCCTCACCTTTCCCCCCTGGAAACCCCAAGTCTGCTCTGCTTGGCCATGATCTGTTCCTGTTTTTTTCAGATGGAATCATCTGGTCCATATCTTAGATTCCACAAATCAGTGATATCATTTGGTATTTGTCTTTCTCTTTCTGACTTACTTCACTTAGTATGAGAATCTCTAGTTCCATCCATGTTGCTGCAAATGGCTTTAGTTTGTCTTTTTATGGCTGAGTAATACTCCACTGTATATATGTACCACATCTTTTTAATCTATTCATCTGTCAATGGACATTTAGGTTGTTTCTATGTTTCTGCTACAGTGACTAGTGAGCAATGAACATATAATTTCAATGAAAAAATAGTGGAAATGTCAAAAGCAATGTTTGAAAGTGATAAATGAATCCCGGAATGATCATAATGTAAAAATAATAGTGTAAGTCTCAAAACCTAGGTCACATTAACAAAAATTGGAAAGTTGGGGGAGGGGAAGGACATAAAACCAGACTGTTTCATTCCTAACTTTGATGCTTATGGGTTTAAATATGCTTTTCAAAAACTTAAGGGTAATCACTATTAAGTTCAAATAGGGTGAGTATCTTTCAGATCACCAGAGGGAAGAAAGGCAGATTTTTTCCAATCCACAGAGTAGAAATTAACAGATAGAAAGGAAATAGGAAATAAATGCATTTAAAAGGAAGACAGAAGGCTTAAAGATACAGAACAGAAGAGCAAGGATTGCATTATAAAATATGGAGCTGTCATTAAAAAATGACGTGAGGGATACTTAATCACATAAGGATATGTTCACAATGAGAAGTGCGGAAAAGGAAGGATATAAAAATATGTATATATTATATAGGTCATATTATCTCAACTATGTATACGTTTAAAGTAACGCTCATAGAAAAAAACACACAGGAATATACTCCTGTGTCAGCAGTCATTTTCTGAAGGCGGTAGGATTTCAGGTAATTTTTCATTTTCTTGTCAATTCTTTTTCTACGCTTTCCACAAACAGTATGTATTACTAGGATAATTTTCAAAAGACAGTAAGCACTATAAAAATAAGTTTTAGGGTGCCATGAAATCAACCTGATTATTCTCACCGTAGAGAAGTGGGGGTGGGGTGGGGAAACCAAGAGGATTTGGAAGATTTGATCCACGAGGGTTGGGTTCAAGCAATCAGCAGGCACTACCAGGCTGGAAGCTGGATTTTCCATCGCCTGCTGCCTCCTGCCCTCTTAGCCCTCACGAGTCCCGGGGAAAAATATTCACCATGAGAGCTTTACTTTTCAGGGTCCTTACTACCTGCTTTGTGCCCTGTGCTTTCATCCTCACAGCAGCCCAGAGGTGTAGATTCTACTAGCCCCCATTTACAGATGAGGAAACTGAGGCCAGAGAGGAGGAGAGACTTGCTCGAGCTCACGAGGCTGGGAAGGAATGCTGTCTGGATGTGACCCCTGTGGACAGCCTGTTTGGGGGATCCCTCCTTTTCTTCCTTCTGGAAGTTCAGCAAAACTTGTTCTGACTCTGTTGCTATTCTTTTCTAATCTGTTCCTCCTTGGCTCTGGCTTAGGAGGACACAACTGCGGGGGTTGCTATCTCTCCCTCTCAGCTGGACTCTTAATACAAATGCCCCAGATTCTTGCACAAAGACCCTGCGAGGCGCATCCCACAAGAGCTTCCTCAGCAGACAGACTCTCTCCCTCCAGTCTAGTTCTGGGGGACAAAACAGAACCAAATGCATCACAACGCCACCCACCCCCGCATCCTCCCCTCATAATATGAACCACGGAGGGCTGGCCCGGCAGCCTGGCCAATACACGTCAGAGTCCCGAGTGCGGCTCCCTCCCGCAGGCTCAGCGCCAGCCACAGAAACCTTGCTGGCTGTCAGCCAAATGAATAAAACCCCTCTCTTCGCCCGAAAAGGCAGGGGAGGGGAGGGGAGAGCTTACCTCTGAATTGCAGTGTTACTAGGACACAGTTTGCTGTAATAATACCAATTAACATTTCTCCCCACTCCCAGCGTTTCTAGTACAGGATAAAAATAGCAATCCACGCGGTGCCGGGATGTGGAAACTCACAATGGGGATGGGCTCTGGAAGAGCCCTGCTCCCTCACCTGGGAAGGCGGGGGAGGCAAGCAGGAATGTGAGGCGACTGCAGAGAACCTGCCCAAAGCCCTTAAGTCACCTTGCCTTTCTCCCTCTCGCTTGTCTTCAGGCCTGAGCCGCCACGTGTGCCCACCGAGGGCACCTGTGGAAGACAATGGCATTGGACTTGGGATCGGAGATTTGAGGGTGCAGTTCTCACCCGGACACTAACTCGTTTTGTGACCTTGCTTGTGACAGGGAACCTCTCTGAGCTGATCCCTTACCTGTAAAATGAGAACGGGAAATGGTGGCACCGACTTCACAGGTGGGTGTGCCACTTAAACAGGGTAACATGCAAAAGGGCTTTGCCAACTCTGACGTGGGACTCAAATGTTAGAGGAGCTCCCTAGGTATCGGGCGACAGTAGTGATGCAGCTGACACCTGCCAAGGCAATGTCTGTTGACTAGCAAGATGAAGAGCATCCTGAGTCAGCCCCCACCCTTCTCAGCAGGATTAAAAGGACTCTAGCAGCTCAGGTACTTTGTTGCACAAGCTCAGTAGATGCCATTCCTAACCTGGCACATGGGCCAGCACCTGTCTTCAAGGATGGAAACATCTTGTCCTCAGGACAAAGGTGGCCTGGCCAACAGCCATTGTCCTCGTAGCCCTGAGATATTTGGCTAAGAGAGAGGATGCCTGATTACACTCAAGACATTTCCTGAGGGCTGGCTTCCCTTTAAGAACCATCGCTCAGAGCCTGATGCAGCCCCGGGGAGCCCAGGTGTCATCTACTGGGAAGGTGCCACGGTGAATCAATGGACAGTCCCCTCCTTCTTGTCATCCCCTTACACACATGCTGCCCCCGCCCAGTCCCCAGAGCTCTGTCCAGAGGACACAGGACACATCCCATACACCAGCCACAAGGCAACTATGTACGGTCGGGGCTCCCTGTTGCGCTCCACAGGGCTTCCTCCAATCCGTGAAATGTCCTAGGAATCTTGGGGACCATCGGAAAGACAGATGTGGAAGCTCTAAACCCACATCCCTCTTCCCCTCACCTACCCCACCAACTCCAACCTGATCTGACTTTCATTTTTTATGTTTTACCTCCTTATAAGGTTTTATTTGAAGACAAAGTTCTCTTAAAACCTTCAAAACCTTCACTCTAGAGGCTCATGGACGTCTAGGGAAGGAGGATTCTGGTCCTTGGACTGGCGTGCAGTCACCTAAGGGCCTCGTCCCCCAGCCAAGTAATGACAGCATGTCCTAAATGAGGAACTGTGGTTCCAACAGGAACACGATCCAGAGTTTCTCTGCACCTCTGGTGACTGCGCCTGAGGACAAGGGATTGTCTCCTGCCCAGAGAAAGCCCTTCTTCCTCTCTCATGTGCTGCAGTGCGACCGTGGGGACCAGTGGTGTCAGCTCAGGCTGGATGAGCTCAAATGAGCAAAGTGCTCTCATAGACTTGGAAAGGGACATGGACAGAAGGTTTGGGGGAAGGAAAGAAAGCACAAGGATCAAGAGGAGAACACTCCCTGTGGAGCTGGAGGAGAGAGGGGCTGGAAGAGCACCCATGAGCCCATCTGCTTCGTTTGAAATGCACATTTCTGGAAAAAGAGGAGGAGGCTCGAGGAAGCAGAGATGCCAGCTTAGAGCCGGAGAGCATCCTTTCAAAGGGAGTAGAAAGCACATGAGCAGTGACAGGCCACCCTCCCTGGGGGCTGGGTCTCAACTTGGGAAACATCGGGAGGTCAGCCGGTGGGAGCCACCTGGCCCAGCTCCCCCCCCATGGCCATGGAAAGATCGAGGCCATCCAACAGAAGGCAGGGAGGAGTCATCCATCACTGCGTGGCTACCACGGAGGACGCCTGTTTCAGACAGAGCAACAAATATGAAGCAGAGGGCAATATCCATCAGATATTTGGGGGCGGCTGCAGGCTTCATGGCTGACCACAGCGTGCTTAGCCTGAGAGCAGCAAAGCATGACGGGCACAGGCACGGGCTCTGAGGACCCTGCGTTGGGACCTGCCTCCACGGCTTTAATCCTGTCTTCTTGGGTTAGCTACTTCACCTCTCGGGGCCTCGGTTTCCTCAGGCGTCCTCGGCAATAACAGGCGTATCTACCCTGCAGGGCAGTTCTGAGGATTGAATGAATTGACAGCTGCATCTCACCCAGAGCAGCGTCGACGTTCAGCAAGCATGCGCTAAATGTTGACCAGAGATGTCCTGAATAAACCTCCACTGCCCCAGGATGAGCCCCACTAACGGAGGAGCACAAGGTGGGTCACTCAGGCTCCCGAAGTGGCAGCGGGATCTGAAGAGCACCCCAACAGCAATACTTTCTGGGCGCAACTCTGTCCCATGGGGCATTCACCCCATTTCCATCTCTTCCATCTTTTCCTCTCCCCGACCCCTCTATTGCCCTCTTTGGCTAGTTTTGTAAACGTTTTCTAAGTCCCCCTCTGAGCTCTTTTCATAGAGTCAAATTGCCAAGCCAACTATCAAGAATCCTAAATGAATATGGCCCTGGATGTGGTTGCCTAGTCTCAAATTCTCTGCTTTCTGAGTAGGAGACTTTGGAGGGGGTGCCACCTGTCTGAAATATGCCGTAGCTTCTTAGATAAAATTCCACTGTCATCCCCTCTTAGCTGGCCATCGTAGTTATTAGCAACTCCCTAAACAGCCCTTTCAGGTAATATCACCCAGCACTTGTTTCACACATGGGAAAGCTGCAGGACAGCCTGAGAAGTTCCTGGTGGGGAAGAGGCTGAAATCCCACAGGATTTTCCTACTTGCTTGCTTGTCTCTGGATTCATCAAGTAACCAAGCAAGAAAAGCGGCTCCCAGCTCCCTTCCCTGGAGTCATCCCCCTAGTTTTGCAGAGTAGTTAGTCTTGGGCCAAAAGAGATGCAAAGCTTACTGCCTACAGGAGTGGGGGCGGGAGGCGGGAGCATAGGGCTTGCATTAGTTTTCCAGAGCTGCATCAGTCACACACTCTTGTGGTCAAGGTGACCCGTGAGGCAAAAGCTCAGGATTCTGCCTGAGGCCACCCGCCAGAGTTGTTGCTGTCCCCCTGCATGGGGGCATGTGAAAGACTTTGGCCTCATTCCTACCCTGCTTCAGCCAACTTGGCCCACCAATCCTAGGCGCTGAAAACTGGTCCACTCCCAGGCTGCTCTCATCCAAGGCTTCCTCAAAGGTCAGCTTCACAAGCCCGTTTGCTGGCTTTCAATGGACAATGGGGAAATCAACACACAGAGAGGCCAAGGATACTGCCCACGTTCATAAAATGTAAAGGCGGTGAAGCAGGGACCAGACTTTCAGTCTACTCCTATGATGGCCCACGAGAGCATTCCCGTAGGTGGTGTGGGAGTACAGCGCTTCAGCATCTTTCTAATATTTTAGATAAGCTCATCATTCAGGACTGCGGTGCCCAAGTGGTAAAAGACGCCATCCCGGGATGACAGCGCTGCTGAGAAATACAGCTTCTTGGCGGTGGGCTCCTTGCTAGCTCACATTGTCATGCCAGCCTCCCACCATGGTGTAGTTCAAATGTTCCAAATCTCGCAAACTTAATGAAACACCTGTCCCCTCTCACGCCATCAGAAGTAATTACACATGGCTTTCACACGCTCATACACACCCAGACTCCAACTGGCTCACTGGCGGCTTCCCCGAGGATACCTGGGTGCGCTCCACGCTCAATCTTGGCATCACTGATTTGGAAGAGTCCCTCCTTCTTAACTCTCTGGAAGAACTGGCACAAAATTCTGCAGTTGGGGATCAACGGGGCTTAGATAAGTTTGAAGCAGTTATGATGGAGTTAGGAAAATCTTGATTTTTAAACTGTCAGACTTTACATGACTGAGACCCCCATACATAGGGCATCCTTCCACAATTCATATTAAGAGGACTCCGTTTAGAAATTGTCCCCACTGGTCATTTTGTACACGAATGTTTATACACACACCGCACATGTTCTGCAGAAAATAATTTCTCCTAACAGTGCTACTAGTTGGCACACTCAAGCCCAGTGAACTGCGAAGGGAAAAAAGTTCTCATCTTAGGAATCAAAGATCTGAGGTCTGACGGGGAAGTCTCGGGCTCGTGCTGAGAAAGTAGAAAAGGCAGTTCCAGGCCCACACAGTGGTCTAGTGTTGTTTTCTACACCTGCTGCCCTATGACATCTCTCCCTCTTCCAGCAGGACCAGGAGAAGCAGGAGATGAGAAGAAAGGCAGACAAAGCTTTAGAGTAAGTCATCAAAAATGGCAAATGGGTCCCCTTCGGCTTTTCCAGGAACAGCCCTCCCCCCCTCCCCCGCACACACACGCTATATTTATGTACATACTGTTACACACACATTTGAAGAGAAAAGGAATTATATAACACATCAGCTGTTCATTTTCACAAGCCCGGTTGAGATCAACCCCGCAGTAGAGAAGCCTGTGGTGAGAGTCCAGGGATTTCTACAGGCAGGGAGAGAAAAGGGCCCCTCTCTCTGAGGCTCGGAACACAGGCATGGGGAGCTACCCAAAAATGTGAGCACTGAGTGTTTCCTTCAGGAGCCTTAAGCCCCCCAGGTGCCCCCAATTTCACCCCTACATGAAGCTGGATATTTGGTGGAGAAGCCAAATTGAGTTCGAAAACGTACATAGGCAAAAGGAGCAAAGGTGGACATGGCACAATTTATTATAAGGGCGTGGGTTTTGGAGACTATGCCAATTAGCATTCTACCTCTCTGGAGAGGAGTTTCTTCCTGGGTAAAATTGCAGTCAAAATCCTCACCAGGCACAGTTGCAATGAGGGCCCTAGACTGACCCCTCTGAGTTATGGGTAGCAAAAACATAGCACATAGTAGCTGCTGACTTTGTTCTCATCTTCGAGCCTCTCCTCCCTCTTCCCCCCTCCCCTAACCCTGATTGATGAATCAGGGGTTTTGACCTTTGCAGCAGAACTAGCTTTCAACAGACCATTCACCCAGTGGCTGCAAGTTAGTTTTATTTCTTACAGCTGGGATTGAAGATGGACTAATCCATAAACCCTAACTTGCTCTGCCCACCTAAAATCACCAAGGACATAAGGCCATTTTTTTTCTCTTGTTTGGTCATCTCACAATGCCTAAAGCTGTATCTTGCTCATCAATAAACTTCAATAGAAGCTGGCAGTGGTGCTGGGAATTATAGGAAGAAAATAAAAACCAACACACAAACATGAGCCTGACCAATCATGGCTTCCCTTGACCAGTAAATAATCAAAGTCCATGGTGACTCCCCTTAGGGGGAGGGGACACTGTCTGCAGCTGTGGCAACTAGCCCAACCTGCTGACAGGTTTCGTTCCAGATCTTTTCATTGGGCTTTGGTAGCTGCTGCACCTGCCAAAGGAACCGGTATCTTCTTTGTCTTGTAAAATTAAGACAAAGATGAACTTTACAAAAGCTTTCTTTTTGTTTGTTTCCCAAAAGCTCTTCTGAAACCAAAGAAAAGCAAACCCACAGGTAAAAACGAAACCCCAAATCAAGTCGTTGAAACCGGGAATGCACAGAGGGGCCCCTCTTGTTCCAATGACCAAGAGGGGAAAGGTCAGTGTGGCCTTGACCAGGGAGCTTCCTGGGCTCAGAGACTTGGGGGATGGTCCTCAGCCCATGTGGCTGGGATGATGGAAGGAGCTGGAGCCCTCGGCCTGGGAGCCGTGGCAAAGTCTGGTGGGCTTTTCGGTCTTTTTAAACCCTTTCCTTGTCTTTGGCTGTGGACCTCCCATTGGTCCTATCTGGTCCCCAAATGCCTCCCCCAATGTCCAACCTCACCCTTCTTCCCCACCAGTCTTGCAGGCTGTTAGAGAGGGCTCTGCTGCGGCAGACAGAACAGTGCCCCCTCCAAAGACATCCACAGCTTAATCTCCAGAACTGGAGAAAACGCTACTTCCCGTGGCAAAGGGGATCTGGCAGGTCTCGTGAGGTTAAGGATCTTGAAAGGGGGAGGTTGTTCTGCAGGGAACATCAGCCATCGGTGCTGGCCATGCAAGACAGGTGTCCACAAGCGAGGACAAGCAGAGCAATGGCCTGTCATTTCTCCGAGTCTGGGCACACTCTCTAAGCTGGCTCTTTCAGCCGAGCTGCCAGGACTAAGGTAGCATCGTGGGCACAAAAGCCCATCTTTAGAACGGGGAACCTGGGAGGCAGACAGCCCAGGTGAGAACTGTCAGAGGAGAGGGCAGCCTCTTTCACCAGACAGCAGTAGTGGCAGGCGCTGGGGCACATGTGGGACTCGGCCCCAGCCTCCCGAGCCTGCCAGAGGCCCTGGAACCCAGTTCTGGGCTGTCAGCAAAGACAAATTTAGCACCGATGATCTCATCTTGCAGAACAGCCCCGGGGCCTCCGAGCGCTCTGGGAAACATCACTTCGACAAGTTGGCAAGTGGACGTCACTGTCACGCCCGTAACGTAGGCAGAGGGTGCAGGGGTCCCTCCCTCGGCTCACCCAGGAGGAGCAGGTGCGGGTGATGCCAGGGCAACGGAGCAGGTGGCAGACTGGGTGAGGCCTGGGGTGCCGTCACCCTGAGCCCCCTCAGCCTGAAGAGCCCAGGTACTGTGAGCTGGCGCTTTAAGGCGAGACCGCAGACACCAACACACTTTGCCCGAGACCAGCGGCGGGCGAGCAGGAACATTCTCACTGTGAGGTGGTGGCTCACGTCCCTGCGACCCCGCCCCACCTCGTGCTTATATCAGGACGCGCTGTGAGAGATTATTTATAAAGGCAGTGGCGGTGGCAGAAGGTGGGGGAGGGTGGGAGCTCACTCCCTCTGCCGTTTATCACAAAGACCAGAGCACTGCAAAGATGACGATGGGGGGGTGGGAGTGGGAGGACTGTCCCTTGTCCCCCTACATGAGTCGGCGGCGGCGGCGGAAAAGGATGAACATTTGTCACCAAATGCAAACCCCAATTCCTCCCGTTGGCCCAGGCCACCTCTTGGTGTCCCTGCAGTTGATTTTCTGGCTTATGGTAGCTAGGGATTTTGCTGGTCAGTTCTCCCGAGGTTTTTCAGTGTGTTTTGTGGGCAGAAAACTCTCTGGAGTAAAGAGGCCACAGTGGCTCCCCCAGTGCTGCCCCAAAGTCCCAGGAGGGCAAGTGGCAGGTGAGTCCTTCATTGACAGGAGGTCCCCTGGCTCCTGCTTCCGCAGCCAATGGAGGGGACTCTGCAACGCTTCCTGGTGGAGGGAGGTGTGAAAATACTAAGAGAACGGACTTGATTCCTCTGCAATAGAGAGAAATACATTTCTAAATATCAAATAAACACAGGTACTTCTAGAAGGCAGGACAGAGAAAAGAGTGGTCCCTATCACACTGCTAAAGGTGATGGATAGTGACGGAGAATAAAAGTTGTCACATAAGAAAGGCCAGGTTTATATCCAAGCCCACCAGGGGTCAGTTCCATGTCAGATTCAGTCATATTACAGAAGATCAACTCCCGGAGAAGAAGGGCTGTGAGTCTGATAAATTCCATACCGGGAAGTGCCGATGGGATGTAACGAGGGGCTGTCAGAGAAATAAATCAAAATATACCGAGAATTTGGGGTGACCACCCATATAAAATCTCTTCTGCCAAAGACGCACGGACATGACCGTGGCTTAAGGAAGGAAAGCTCTGCCAGCAACTGGGAATGGAACTGACAGCATCTCTTCAAGTAAAGATGTCAGAAAAAAACGGCAAAGAGAAATTGGGATACGGGGCAAGAAGCGAGCATTAGCGCTACACGGTAGGACCAGGGGGATGCAGGCACGTCAGCCACGGGAGCAAAGTATCCTTGGAGCAGGTCTGACCCAGAGCTCTAGGCACATCCCATCACCCTATCACACACATGTATGCATGCACACACACACACACACACACACACACACACACGTGCACACACACACACACGCACACTGCTGCAGCACGGGAGCATTTGGAGAAGAAATAAAATTCGTTCAGACTGTGAACCATTTATCCTGTAGAGGCAAAATGAGATTTTTTTTTTCTGCTGTTCTTTTAATTAAAAGTTAGCTCATAAATCAAAGACCTTGTTTCCAGGCTGCAGGAGGTGGGAGGAGGAATCCCAAGCTTTTCAGGGCTGGGCACACCCTTTGCCCCCACCCCTCACCCACATTATTCACCCCATTTAGAGCCTCACATGTAGTAGCAGCCCAGGGAGAGGCCAAGGGTGGCTTCCTGAAGTTCTTCCAAAGAGTTCTTGTGTGTGTGCTCAAGTGTGCACGTGCATGTGTGCACACACACACACGATCCCACAGGGACTGGTTAGTGCATCTATTTGGAGCATCTGAGGTTTTCCCTGGTGACAGTCCACTCTCTGCTTCTCTGCCCTGCCTGGGCTCACACAGGTGTTTACATCCATGGAGTGTGAAGACTCTCCTTAGAAGTCGATCCAGCAAGAAAAGCATCTGATCCTCACCACCTTCTTAAGTTTTTTTTTTTTTTTTTTTTTTTTGCTTTTTCTTAGGGCTGCACCCACGGCATATGGAGGTTCCCAGGCTAGGGGTCAAATTGGAGCTACAGCTGCCGGCCTACGCTAGAGCCACAACAACTCGGGATCCAAGCTGCATTTGCAACCTACACCACAGCTCATGGCAACACCGGATCCTTAATTCAGTGAGCAAGGCCATGGATTGAACCCGCAACCTCATAGTTTCTAGTCAGATTCACTTCCACTGCGCCGAGACAGGAACTCCACCATCTTCTTAATTTTAATTCGGTTTTCTTCCTCCCACTGAATCAAGAGATGCCCTACAGACGTGAAGTTCTATTATCCTCAGCTCATTCAAAAGAGAGACGGAGGGTGCATGCATCAATCTGCTCGCTGCTCAACAGGTGAAATAGAAGTAGATAAACAGTTTGTCCAAAATCAGGAGCATCGCCAACAACAAAGTTGAGATTTCCCAGCTGTTGGTTGTGACTCTTCATGTAACACGTAGGTCTGGTTTGAACCCTTTAGAGGCACGAGCTACCTGTGACACAGCCCTGGGCAGACCCTTGGGCAGGAGGACGGTGGGGGTGGGGGGTGGTGGCCAGGAGCAGATGTGGGAAGCAGCAGGGTGACCTCCAGTGGCTCCCTTCGCTCCTTCTTGCCTTCCTCTGGCTTAAGGGAGCGGTTGCCACAACCGCCAAGGAAGCACAGTATTTTCCCCTTTTCAAGCCACTCCTCACCAGAGCATCTTAAAGTGCCCGTGTGCCCTCACTGACATGCCTTCATATTTTGGGGGAGAAATGAGGACAAAGAAATGGAACCGCCTATAAAAAAGGGAAGGCAGACAGAGCTTCCCATGATGCCATGAGCCTCCCTCTCCCTTTTTCCCCTCACCAACCCAGCTATTTTTCTCCGATGCTGCCCCAGTCAGAGAAAGAGTCCAGACAAAAACAAAGGTCAGGCAAGGAGCAAAGTTCCCTTTCCCATGTCCCCAGACCCACGTCCCTCAAAAACAATCAAATTTAAAGCGGAGAGATTAAATTATCACTAAGCTAATTATGGGAATCACACTTAGGCTGGCTGCCGGGAAGAGGGGTCAGCAGGCAAGAGGCATTAAAATTACAGGCAGATGCATGAAGCACTTAAAAAAGCAACTGGGAGACTCATTACCGTCCTCCCCCCCGCCGACCCACCACCCACAGGGGAGAGAGAAACCACTCTGGTGTCTGAGGCGCTGTCCATCTGGGCAATAGTCAGAGCATTTGACAGCTAAATAGCTCCGCTCTGTCATCATCTTAAAGCCAAAGTGGGCAAGACAGAGGTAAACTGATTAGATGGGGTGCTGCTAATTTCCCAGAGAGAACCGAGGGAGGTGGGTGGGGCTCAGTCCAAGAGGCAGAGCACAGGGAGGACCAGCCCCAGGCTTGAGTGCAAAGAGAAGGGTCTGGTTCCTGAGTGTGCATGCATGCGTAGGCATCAGCGTGGGCGGGTGCCCCAGGTATGCATGGGAATTAGGTACGCGGGCATGTTTCTGATATGAATATGTGTGACTGTGTGGGCAAGGTATATCTCTTATCCACCTGAAAGTAGAAGGTGAGAGCTTGGAAAGGACCAGAAGGCTCCTCCTAGCCACTCTGCAACCGAGAACGCCTTACGAGCTTTCTATGATGGCCAAGGCCCACCCAGTCACTGCCACTAGCTCAGCCATGAAGAAACCTATCATTTTACCCCATTATGGGTGCTCAGTGACTCCCCTGGCATCGTCAATATGATGTCAATCTAAAACGTGTCAGCTAGAAAACTGGCAATCTATAGAATGAGTTTGAGGGCTAAAAATCAATGTTTTTCAACCCAATCGGCAGGATGGCTTCCTCCATTCAGGATTCTAGCTTTGCCTTTTCCAGGGAGGAGCAGATGGTGGGGAACCCTGACAAGGAGGTCTGCGAGCTGGTCCTGAGGCAGTAGCCAGCTTTGGAACCAGAACTCCCAGATAGGCTTCCTTTCCTAGAAGATGGATTTCAAGGGCCAGTGGTCCTGCCTGTGTCCAGAGTGAATTTAGGGAATGTACAGTCAGAAAAGCAGAGTTCAGAAGGGAAGTGGGAGACTCTTTAGGGGTTAAATGACATAGGGGAAATTAATCTGAAAGGCTCCACTGAGTTGTAGTTAAGAGACATGATTTAATAAATTTGGCTAATTTAATTATCCCAAGAGACATCTGCTGAGCACGATTTAATCTGTGTATTTAAGTAGAAAAGTGCCCTCACTCTTAAGGAAAACTAGATGCAGGGAAATAGAAACATCAGAGGCTGACTGCTGGAAGGAACTGAACAATTCTAGTTGCAGTTCTAGAAGAAAAAGAAAATCACAGGAAAAGAAGCTGATAAGAGGATTTTGTTTTTAAAAAATCTCCAACACTATGTGTGGGTGGATGATATAAACTCAGTCATATCTTATGTTTTTCATATACCTTTTCCAATATTAAGCAAGAAGGGACCATGAGCTCTTCAATTCAAGAAACACCTAGCACGTTACAGATAGGCTAATTAGATATGTCTTTTTTTTTTTTTTTTTTTTGGTCTTTTTAGGGCCACACCCACCTCATATGGAGGTTCCCAGGATAGGGGTCCAGTTGGAGCTGTAGCCACCTGCCGATGCCACAGCCAAAGCAAAGCAGGATCTGAGCCGCATCTGGGACCTATACCACAGCTCACAGCAATGCCAGATCCTTAACCCACTGAGCAAGGCCAAGGATCAAACCTGTGTCCTCATGGATGCTAGTTGGGTTTGTTAACCATTGAGCCATGATGCGAACTCCCTAATTAGAAATGTCTTGACTCAGTGTGTTCACAATAATATTCCTTAGAGTAGATTGAAGTCTACTCAATATTCTGTGATAATCTATATGGAAATGGAAATACGTATAACTGAATCACTTTGTTATACTGCAGAAATTAACACAATATTGTAAATCAAAAATACTTCAATAGAATTTTTTAAAAATAATAATCTTTAGTGTAAGCTGTATTATTGACAAAATACTCTCTGCCCCTCGCTTCCACCCCCTACACATATACACACCAGGCCTCTTCCTGTGGCCAGGTTATATTTCCCACATTATTCCCTTTGGCTTAGCCAATAAACTGTGAAGAGCAATAGCATGTGCCACTTCCAAGCAGTGGTGTTAACAGCCATTTCTCATTTCTTTCTGCCAGGGGCTGGCATGTCTTCAGCCTCTGTCCCAAACAAATGACATGGAGTGTAGCTGCTGCCCAACCAGGGTACACATTCACATGAGCTGAAAATGAACTCATGCTACTGTTGTAGCCACTTAAATTGGGGGTTATTTGTTACTGCAACATAACTTAGCCTAAGGTAGCTGATACATTCTCACACACACACACACACACACACACACACACACACACACACACACACTATAAGACCCAAAGCGCCAACAATCAATCTTTAAATACATTTTTTACTTAGCACTTGTTACTTTCAGAAAGCACTGTGCTGGGCACTCACATTTAACCGGGGAATGTCTAGACACGCAGGGGAAAAGATCCAGATGTATTAATAAACTATTTTTTTATGTAAAGAAAATGAACACAGTCCTCTCAGGAAAAATTCTCAGCAACTGATTTTGAAAGCTTCTATTGCCTGTGATTTCTGGGTAATCAAAATGTAATGGAATAAAAACTCAAGGTGGTAAAATAGATACATTCTGAGGCTATTAATTTTAGAAAAGGATTCTTCAGTTTAAAAGAGGATTCACTAGTTCCTTTGATGAACTCTTAGCCCATGACCTTTCCATCAGGTGAAGAAGCCCACAGCCTAGTTGAGGCAATGAGGCAGTCAGTCCACTAGCATCAAGGTGACCTTGACCCTGCCCAGCTCATGGAGGAGTCTCACATCCCAGCTGCCCAGTGTTCCTTAAGGCCAACAGTGTGCAAGTTCAGATCCACAAAGGTTCAAAGCTGATCCTTCCTGATTAAACCTCATGAGATCTAAGAAAAATGGATCCCCCAAGAGTGAGATTTAGTTCGTATTTTCTCCTCCCCTGCCTGCTATGTCTGGGGGAGGGCCCAGAAGAGCTTTAATCATAAACATTAAATAAGACATTCTATGTATGCTCATCCAGAGCATTTAAAATATGGTGAGAAGTGCATACAATTTCTCAAAAAGCCTGTACACCCATAGTGAGAAATAGCTATAAAGGGATCCTGTTTCTTATAGAAAAGCCCAGATAAATGCTATGCTCTTAAGGGAAGGTAGGACAAAAGGGAAGGAGTGGAATGATCACTGGCAGGGGGTGGGGATAGCTGGTAAGTCAGCAGAAAGATCAGGTAAAGAATTTATCCACTTAGAGATCTTTAAGAATGAGCAGTATCTGCCCATCTTCCCTGTTATCGGAAACCACAAAGCATGGAAGATACTCAGGTGATCTAATACACAGGTATAATCTTGCCTGAAACAACCCTTGGCATCTGAGATTCCCACTGGGAAGACCTGGAAAGCAGCAGGGTTTGCTGTAACTTGTGGATGCAGTGAAAAGAGTGAGTCCTAAGGTGGCCTTGCCATCATTCTGGCCCCTCAGGTCCAATCATCCCAGGCCACACTCAAATCCCTCTCCCCCACCCTCAGCAGACTCTCAGTTTGGTGGGAGTTGTCAGTGGTTGAGCAGAAAGGCAATCTACCTCCCTGGCAAGAGCGGGAATGGGGAGTCTCTTCCTGTGCACTTTCCCTTCCACCCTCTTGCTCCCAAGGCTTCAGGAACCCTTGGCGGGGGGGGGGGAACCTTCTGGAAGGGGACTCAGAGGAGGTCTCAGCAAAAAACCTGGGGTGAGAGGAGGCACTGGGGATGCCAGAGAGTGACCCCAAGGAAGGGAGAGCCTTTGGTGGGGTGGGAAGACTGCTGAGCCAATACCCATCGATCCAGTCATAGATCCATTCGTTGGCCCACTTTTCCTAATGAGACTCATATGAGCACCAACAGGGCAAGGCAGGTCAACAAAGGAAACCATCTGATCACACTGTCCCTCAAGCCACGACATCTATAAAGAAATCGTGGAGCCAGAGCTGCTTTGGGACTTACTGCGGCATGTCAGCCTGGACGATTGGTCAAGATAACATCATGAGCAGATCTTCCTGCCTTAAGAGCACAATGCTGCTCAAGGACAGGCAGGAAAGAGCAAGAGCTGACCTGACTGGCAGCAGGAAAAGTCATCAGGCACCACTATGCACAGTCCCACAGGTTGTTTGCAGAGAGGATTCTGCTGTGACGCCAAAGGCCAAACATCCTGAGTGGGTCCTGGGTGGCAGGTCAGTGGTGAGTAGAAAAGCACAGCCTGTTGGCGCCTCCCCAGGGCCACCGCCCACTCTGCCACAGGACGGGCTCCAGCAAAACTGCTCCTGGAAACGGAAGTGGGCTGTGGAGGGAGCCTGGTGATGCGGGAGCTGCTGTGTAGGTGGGAACCCCACTGTCTCCCAGGCGGGTGCCTCTTCCTTGGCATTTAAATTTAGCCGGAATCCTTGAGACTCAAAATGTGAGGCGCCGGGCAGCGTGCCAGGGCTGAAGGGCTGAGCTGGAGGACCCGTGTCCTTGGGGTGGCTGGGCCATGACACACAGGCAGCCTACGGGCAGTGGGGGCCACAGAAGCGTGTATGAGAAGACAGATACATATATATATATTTAAACTAGGAAAGTGAGAGGATTGGAGCTGTTTCAGATAGATGAGTCTGGTACAATTAAAGAAGGGAGCACTCTGCCATGGGGACTTCAGTTACAGCAGCCACACTGGACCCCTGGGCCTCTGAGCTAGCACAGGGCCAGAGGGAAGGAAAGGAAGGTTCTGGCCAACAGGTGTGCTGGCCCAGTGTGGGGGAGGCCCAGCTCTCAGGGTTGTGGAGTAAGGTTCACCACAGCCCAAGAGCAGAGCCACAGGTCAAGTCCATGATAAGGCCACATCAGGGAAGACAGACCTTAGATCAAATTGTACACCCCGCAGGTGAGTCACGAGTCACTTCACCTGTGTGAAATGGAGGTCGTAGCCTTGACCCTGAATGGAAACCTGGAGAATGACATGAGATGATCAATGCACGTAACACAAGGGAAACACCCAGAAGAGTGCCTGGCACCTACAAGGTGTACCGAACACAGCGGTTCCCTTCCCAACCTCTCTCCTGCCAGCTCTAATCCACAGGGAAATGACCCCTTCCTAAAAGCCCGTCGATCCCCAAAAGAGGCCAGTCTCTGGGGGGGCAGGGCGCAGACCCCCTCCATGGACAGAGCGCTCATCAGGTACCGACCTGAAACAGAAGTCTCGCTCACCCCCCATCATAAACCACCGCTGTTTCCCCAAGACGAGCAGCGTCCCTGGGACCACCTCCACGTGCTCCCAGACCTCCCGCTGGGGGCGGCAGCACCCTCTGACCCTCTGGGTGGGACAGGCACTTAGCCCCTTCCTATTCCTCCTCCGGATTCTCTGATATGCCAATCAGAACCTCAGGGCGCCAGAAGACAGGGGGCTCCTGAGCAGGGCTGTTGTGCCCCTTCCTGTACCACTAAAAGTTAACTTGGACTTTAAAAGTATTGGTTCCTACGCCCTCAGTGGCCAGCTTCTAAGCGCTCATGTGGCAGGCAGCTTCTAAAAGGATCTCAGTGACCCCTGCCTCCTCGTATTCACACCTCTGTGGAAGCCCCTCCCCTGAGAGTGGGCTGGACCATGTGAGTGGCTTCTAGGGAACAGCATGTGGCGAAGGTGATGGGCTGTTACTCCTGAAATGAGGTTCTGAAAGGACCGGCTCGCTGTCTCTTGTTGGCCCTCTCTCTCAGCTGCCGTATTGTACGAGAGGCTGTCATGGAGAGGTCACGTGGCCAGGGACTAATGTCTCCAGGGAGGACCTGAGGCCTTGCACCTACCACGGGCATGACCTTGGAAGAGGAACCCCCCCCATTCTGGCCTTGAGCATGGAGAGGACGGCTGCCCCCAGCCAACACCCTGACTACAGTCTGTGAGCAACTCTGAGCCAGAGGGTCCAGCTAAGCTGGGCCTGCATTCCTGCTCCACAGACACTGTGAGACAAATGTTGTTTCAAGCCTCTAGGTTTTGGGGTCATTGTTGCACAGCAGCCCATAACCGATACATCTGCATCCCCTGGGAGCGTGATGAAGGGGGGAGACTTGAGGGAGCTCTTGGAGAAGCCGTGGCCAATGCCTCTATGAGAAACCAGAGCTGCTGGGAGAAGCACTGTGCCACCACCAGGAAGCAAGCCCAGTGGCCACATTCACAGGAAGTCACTTGGGAACAGGGGGAACTATAAGCAGACCCTCAAGCAGAGCTTCCGCTGGGGGGCTCTGAGTCAGTCTGGCTCCCACTGCCTTTCCCATCCCTGGTCCTGTTCTTGGTGAGAGCTTTTGCCAGCATCTCCATCGAGATTCTATTCTCTTCCCATCTAGAGTCTATCAGCTACGAACCCAGCAGGAAGGGGGCCATTCACAGCTGGGGGCCCACCACCTCCTCTTGCCTTCTGCCTCCTTCCTCTTCCTCTGGTACATCATGTCTTTCATCCTTTCCCATCTATGTTGTCTTGGTTACAAAGCCAGACTCCTGATATGCTGCTAGTTTTCATTTTAATGATACGTTCTTGTAAAGCACAATATTTTACTTCAATTGCATGTGTCACTGGCTAAATTCCTCCAGCGTGTCTGGCATTTGAGCATCAGCTGACTGAGTGTGCTCTATGATTTGGGGTGTTTCTGCAGCACTTTCTTCAATTTTAATGTCTGCATTTTAATTTATGATCAGGATCATTCCACAGAAATGTATATCCACACACACAGACACGTATGATTCAAAAAACATGGCACACATGTATCAATAAATCTTGACTTGGCAAAACTCATTTAAAGCCATCTCCTTAAATCATATGCACCAGCAATGATCATTTGGAAAATAGGATATGACAAATGTTCCTGGGGTAGTGTTTTCTGGGGATCTCCAAGCGTGTTTTAAGAAAGTGCTAGGCGGAGAGTGAGTCTAAGTGTTGAGCTGCTTTGAGGGGCTGTGAGATGCCCTACTGCAAGGACACTGCCCCATCCCGCTCAGGGCAGCGCTGAGTGACCTCTTGGGATCCACCAGGGACATGCAGGGACAGGGGGTGAACCTCAGGGCCAAGTGGTGAAAAGCAGGAAAAGAGAAGAAAACAGTGCCTAGGGGACACACTGCTGTGAAAAGGATGGTTGAGTGGGGAATTGATATTGTTCCAGAGTATAAGACATGCCCACGAGGACACTGCCCGGCTTAGCTGGTTTCCGTATCTCCAGGGTACAACATGGTCAAAAAGGCTTAGAAGCCAGCCAAGGAGATTGAGACGAGGTAGGGAAACACCATGAGAAGTGGACAGGTTGGCACGAGGTAAAGCCGGTCTGAAGGCCAGTCCCAGGAAGCTGGGTTTGAAGGATGGATGATCGAACAGCCATTAATCTGTCCCTGCTTAGATGTGAACCAAGTGGAAAGAGGGGGGGCCCCTGGAACATCTACTGTGTTCTTCTGTCTGCAGAACCCTCAGCCTCGGCCTCCCCTTCCCTTAACCACAGGGTAAGATCTGTACAGGCTTAATACTCAGCAAAACCAGGGGTGGGAAATGCAAAACCAACATGATGAAAATAAGCCCCAAAAAAGCCAAAAAAAAAAAGGCTTTGAAGGACTTTTCCAGGCATGGAAGTTGGCCAGCATGGATTCTTCCATATTTCTTTTATCTTCTGCTTAGGTGTCTAGCCACATGCAAACCAGCCAGCAGCTCTGGTTTGAGAAACCTGTATCACAGAAGCAAGTGCCCAAACCCTACACTAAGTACACTCAGCCTCTGCTCTGATCACCAGGTACCCGGCAAGCTGGAGTTCTAACTGTGTCTCCATTGGATGTGGTGATGCCTCCAGCCACCTGGAGAGCATTCCGAGGCATGAATTTCTCTGTAGTTAAAGTTGATTTAAACTTCCAGGTGACTGTGAAGAATTCTCAGGTGCACTAAGGAAGCTGCAAGGCAGGGGCTGCACATCTCTGTTAACAGACTCCAGCGCTATAGAAACACACATGCGGCATCCATTCCTGGGAACTTATGTTCAGAATGACACAGCCTCAGGTGGGCTCCCTCCACCTCGGGCTGGCTGCCCTTCTGGACGCATGGTCAGGGCCGAGAGAACACAAGCAAATCAATTTCAAACAGGCTCAGAGAGAGAGACGACAAATACCATATGATATTGCTTATATGTGGAATCAAAAAAGTACAAATGAACATATAGACAAAACAGAAACAGACCCACAGACATAGAAAACAAACTTATGGTTACCAGAGGGGAAAAGGGGAAGGGGGAGGGATAAATGAGGAGTTTGGGATTAACTCTAAACACACCACGGTACATAACACACTTAACCAACAAGGACCTACTGCAGAGCTACAGGCAACCACACTCAATATTTTATAATAACCTATAAGGGACAAGCATCTGAAAAAGAAAAGATGTGTGTGTGTGTGTGTATGTGTATATGCGTGTATACATATATGTGTTATTTATATTATGTATGTGAGTATATATATATATATAAATGGATCATTTTATTGTACAGTTAAAACTAACACAACATTGTCAATAAAATACACTTCAATGAAATAAATTATTATAAAATTTCAAACAGGCTCAAGAAAAAAGAAGTTAGGAAGACTGAATTAATCTGCATGACAGTCCCCAATAAGAATGACGGCATGTTATCTACTCCCATTGACTCTCCATGCTGACACACACCCAACTCCTATCCAGAGAGGCTGGCGGTATGGTGTGGTTTGCACGTGCACACACACAGACACACACAGACACACACACACACACACACATCCTACCACAAGCCAATAGCAGGGCCAGGCAAGGTTCTGCTTAACCAACACCCACCAAGTGCTCTGCCCCTTTGTGTGAGCAGTTTAACCTAACACCCAGGAAACACACCACCACAAAATGAAAGGAGCAACCAGGGAGTTCCCGCTGTAGCATAGTGGGTTAAGGATCTGATGTTGCCACAGCGGTGGTGGCGGCTGTGGCTCAGATTTGATCCCTGGCCCGGGAACGTCCATATGCCACTGGTGTAGCCAAAAAAAAAAAAAAAAGGAGCAATCACACCTCAAGTGGAAGTTTATGATGTTTTGGTTCACAATGAACATTAGTCTCTCCCACTAATGTCAGGCAGTAATTCACTGCCGAACAGTAGCCATAAAATACGATCTCTCAGTAGTAAAAATGCAAGAGGCAGAGACAGTGGGGCTGGACTTCTGGGTGGACTATTTAGGCGGAGATCTTGTCCTTCTGAGGCAACACTGACCTTGTTACCCCAACTTGGGTCAAAGGTTTTCAGATTTATACGGACACCTAAAAACCAATCAGGATGCTGTGTGCCTTCGGAGTTTTACACGCAGTTGAAACGGTAACAGCCTGTGGCTTCCTCTTAAATTCCTCAGCATCTGCTAATGACTGGAGCATCTATATGCCACATCTCCTAACAGCGCACGGAGAAGGACGCCAGGGCCAGAAGACATGAAAGACATCCAAATTGGTACTTTCCTCACCTCCTTTCCCTCTGCCTCATGTGATGTGTGCACTAAAGGAGTGAAATTACGGTCATCAGAGACAAGGCTGCAAATGATGGGGAGCCACAGCGCTCAAACAAAACGAAAAGTCCATAATTTTGAGGGCAGCCCATGGATAGCTACAGTCTAGCTCCTGGACCCCTGAAACTCACAGAAAACCCCCTTCCTCTTAGCAAAGCCCCCAGCCCCTCCCACCTCGAGTGCCTTGTCAGATTGCAAAGAACGCTGCGAGGCCCTGATGCACACAGGAGATTATTACCGGGCTCAGAGAAGCCCACTCTGTAATTACGGCTACCGTATGATTTCCATTATGCTCACCCCCGGTCTCAGCAGCGCACGAAACTTCCCACAAAGCCCTCCTGGAGCCCCAGAGCTTTCCGTGGCTGGGCCTCTGCCCAAAAGGTGAACGGGGTCCTGATAACCCCTGAGAAAAGCAAGACAGAGTTATTACAAGGAAAGGGGAGCGGTGCTCAGTGAGCAGGGCAGCGGGGGGGAGGGGGGAATTCTATTGTTCAGAAAAAAATAAATACACCGGCCAGTTTCGCTTTTTATTATTTCAAACAACAGACTCGGCGGTCCGGCCTTCCTTTCCCAACTCGAACTGTCCCCCTGGGCTGGCTGTGCTGAGTCTGCAGAGCGATAGCTGGGCTTCAGCAAAGCTATTAAAAAGGCTGCCTCTCTGAGCTTGTGGAGCAGAAAGTCTGGCTGCCCCCGTGGCCCGGCATTCCCGAGGAGGGCCGCAGGCTCATTCCTCTCCTGTGACCCTCTGCTCTTACCCCTCAAATGTTTACACGTCACCAGTCCCCCTCCAGGTCTGGAAAGTAAATGTAAGAGCCCAGGTGGCGGCAACAGAACTGTTCTTAGGCACCCCCCTCCCCGACAGTAAGAGATGAGAAGTGCCAGCCCACTGTTTATAAAGCCCCAAGGCTCCTGATCAGGTGTGACCTGTTACGGGGACACCTCAAGACCAGGCTCTGCCCGGGGCCTGTCCCCTGAGGGATGTCCTCAGCCCACCCCCGTGGAGATGGGCTGTGCTCTGTCCTCCCCTCAGGGGACCGGCTTCCCGGGTGACAGAGGGCCAGCCCCGTCAGCCTCCCTCCACCCTCTGACCAAGAGCACACATTTGCAAGTCAACAGTCTTCGGTTTATGATGCAGCCATGGCCAGGAAACACCTTTTATTTTCCCCCCAAGAGAAAATAACTTTCTGTTCTGTTCGGTGCACTGAATTCTCAAGGTTTGTTTCACTGACACCACATTCCAACCAGCTCAGACCCAGCATCTAAGTAAAGGATCCTCTGGCACCTGGTAGGAAGTTGACAGGGGGCTTCAGGGTGGGACTCCTCCAGCGCATTAGAGGAAGTCACCTCTCCTTTGCACTGGGATCAGGCTCAGGAGAGACAGGAGCAAAAGCACCCCAAATTCCCTTGCTAACTTATTTACCCTCAACAGTGCTTATTCCCCCATCGGAGCAGGCAAAGCCAGGTCAACAGACGTCTATCTCACGGGTGACCTGTCGATGGAAATGCCCTTGGTGTTTGGAGTTCACTTTGCCAGCAAACGGAACACGCTGAATCCCAGTGAGGAATGAAGTCCTCTGAGCAACCAGCGGAAACGTCCCCGAGGTCCTGCCCTAAAGCTGGTGCACTTCCCTCCTCAGGCTAAACTGAGGCTTATCAGACACAATTTCAGCAAGTGTGGTTATCTGATTTCCTAGCTCCCTGAAAGCTGAAAGCCGCAGACGGAGGGAGGAGGAGGGTCGCTGCTGTGGACCAGGACTTTTGGCAGCATCTGGAAGTGACGAGTGACAAGGTGCATTAGAGGAAGAGCCGGAAAGGCTGCAACGAACAGACATGGGAGTCACTCCACCTCCCAGCATCGTCCCTGGGCATCCATGCACTCACTTCAACACGTGAGGAGTCACAACAACAGGAAGGCCAGGGCAGCAAAAAACACTTGTGTTTAATATATTCTTTGCAGAAAGGCAGAAGACGCAGACTTTGAAACAATTCTTAAGGCTCTATGGACAGCGGTTAAATCATTTGTTAATTATCACTCAGGGCAGAACAGCACAATGAGGTGGGCAATGCCAGATGCGTGGAGCGCTGCCCTCATCATCCTTGCAGCGTGCTACGGCATTTCAGCAACGTAGGTTTCCAGCTGCTACCCACGTAGCTGCTCCACACGTATCCCTGATTCACCCACCCTCTGCTCCCTGCCTCTCTGAGCTTGTGGAGCAGAAAGTCTGGCTGCCCCCGTGGCCCGGCATTCCCCAGGAGGGCCGCAGGCTCGTTCCTCTCCTGTGACCCTCTGCTCTTACCCCTCAAATGTTTATGCGTCACCAGTCCCCCTCCAGGTCTGGAAAACAAGTGAAAGGGCCCAGGAGGCGGCAACAGAACTGTTCTTATGCACCCCCCTCCCCGACAGTAAGAGATGAGAAGTGCCAGCCCCACTCTGGCATGCCAGCCCCAGTGCTTGTTCCACAGAGATGCACAATCTAGAGAGAGAAACAACGGCTGAAATGGGCCGTCACCCAGCAGAATGGGAGAACAGGCAGAGTCTCGTGATTCACAGCTCAAATGAAAGACAACCCTTGACCAAACTAATACCCAGAAACACAGCAGAGAGAAAAGGAAGCATCAAAGCTCGGCCTCAGATGAAGCAGTGCCACTTTCTCCATCTGAATCACTCCATGTTCAGAAAATTCCAAGGGAAGCTTCATTAAAACAAGCAGGAGCACCACATGGAGTCATCAGTATTTCCCCGGGAAAAGACTCAAGTGTGACTATCAGCCAACAGAAAAACCAAACCAACTGCCTACAGTCTTAGGAAGGCTTTTAAGCAAGGGGGCCTCCCTCTGGGGCCAGCTCCAACCCACTGCGATGAGACGCCCAGCCAAGGTGGGTGAGAGAATAGTTCGAGATGGGGGGGGGGGGCCCAACACGGTGGATGGGCCAAGGTCACCCAGTGGCCCCCGCAGGCAGCAAGCTTCTACAGGACAAGGAGACCACACCCCAGACTCCACCTGATGGGATTTCTGTGCTTCCCACACATCTATGGTGTCCTCGTCCCACCACTTGGCTCTCAGCCCCGACAGCAGCTCCAGCAGCTCCTGCACCCTCCTCCATCTGTTTCCCTGAATGGCTGCCAAAGGGATGCACCAGCCAGAAGGGCTGACGTGGGAGAAACAGGCACATCTGCTGCCCCGTCCCCTCTCCCCACCCGCCCAGGCCTAGGGAAGTTGGACAGAGGACACCATTCAGAAAGGCCTGGGTGGCCTGAGACGCACACCTCTCAGGAGCACACCGGCCGGTGGAACAGGCGGACCCACAGGCTCACCCGGTGTGGTTCCCACAACGACCCTCCGTAAGACGGCGGAGAAGGAAGGGTTTTAATCCAAGCAAGGGGCCCCAGTGGCGACACAGCGCCTCCCCTAAAACCTGTATCACTGGCCAGTCAGGCCCAAGGGTGTCAGAGAAGGCAAGAAAGCACCCACGCCGGTGGGGACAGGCCGTGTCCACAATGACGGGCGACCGCCCTCGTCCTACCTTCTTGAGCTTGCCGCTTTTGGTGCCCACGAAGGCCAGGGAGTGATTCTTGTAGACGTAGGCGATGACGGACGTCATGCGGTCCCTGTCCTCCGTGAAGACCGGGATGCCGCGCACCATCTCCGACACGCCCAGGGGCGCGTTCATATCCAGGCCGCAGAAGTTGTCGTCGATGGTTAAGAGCTGAAAACAAAGGAGGAGACGAATGAGGGGCGAGCACCGGGGCAACTGGCGAGGTGCGGAGTCAGGGAACCCTAGAGCTAGAAGAATCCTGACAGGTGGATCATCTGGCACAAAACCCTCCTTTGTGACATGAAAAACTCGGCTCCAGAGAAACCACGTTGCCAGGCATCTCAGTAGGTTGCAGGACCACGGGAAAAAAATTTTCAGAAGCTTAGAGCCTCTTTGCACTACTCTGGGGTCTCTCTGGCCCGCTTCCAAACCCTCCAGCGCCACCGTGGTCACTTAGGTGGCCCACCACCGTCATCCCTTGGGAAAGCCCTGGGCCAGCGCCATAAGCATGGGCTCCAGGCAGCTGTGCCCGGGAGTGAGAGGGTGCAGCTCCGCATCCACACACTTGCTGCCGATCAGACACACAGATGAGGCCCCAAACACGTGGAACAGAGAACTAGAAACCTTAGTACATGGAGGACCACACCCCGGCAGAGACAGGTATGGACAACGGGCTGCCGAGAGGAGGAACGGGAGGAGTGAAGGCTTGTGGATGAACGCAGCAAGCCACGGTGGTGCCTCACTGTGTCCCGTCTCAGGCTCCCCACTTCTTTGATTCAGTAATTAATAATTATTCGTGTATTTATTTACGTAATAGATGTATAGTGATTTACAGTGTTGTATTCATTTCTGCTGTACAGCAAAGTGATTCGGTTGTGCAAGAACTAAATATACATATACATACACGATCTTTTTAAAGATATTCTTTTCTATTTTTATTTATTTAATTGAAGTATAGCTGATTTACGATGCTGTATTAAAATCTGCTGTATAGCAAAGTGACTCAGTTATACACATAACTATATATACATATTTATATATACACAGTCTTTTTAAAAATATTCTTTTCCTTATTTTTTTAATTGACGTATAGTGATTTACAATGTTGTATTAATTCCTGCTGTACAGAAAAGTGATTCAGCTATACAATAAATATATATATGTATAGATACATGATCTTTTTTAAAAATGTTCCTTTCCATTTTTATTTATCTATTTAATCGAAGTATAGTTGATTTACAATGCTGTATTAATCTCTGCTGTATAGCAAAGGGACTCGGTTATACACATATATACATATTTATATAGGCACACAGTCTTTTTAAAAATATTTTCTTCCTTCTTTCTTTTCGCCACACTTACAGCATACGGAAGTACCCAGGCCAGGGATGAAATCTGAGCTGCAGCTGTGACCTATGCTGTCTGCTATCTGCAGAAATAGCAGCTCCTTAACCCACGCCCCCACAGAGACAATGCTGATCCTGAATCTGCTGCGCCACAGCAGGAACTCCCTCCATCATGGTTTATCACAGGACACTGAGGATGCTTCTATGCTCCACAGTAGGATCTTGTTGATTATCCTTCCATGTATCATAGCTTATATCTGCTAACCCCAACCTCCCACTCCATCCCTCCCCCCAACCCCTTCCTCCCTCTTGGCTCTCAAGCGTCTGTCTGCTGGTCTGTGCTTCCATGTCTTGGCTACTGTGAATAATGCTGCTATGAACACAGGCGTGCACGTATCTAATTTTGTCTGGACATACATCCAGGAGCGGGATTGCTGGATCATATGGTAACTCTATCTGCTTCTTTTAGGCCCTGGAGAAGAAGGGCAGCCCTGACCTTGCCATACCTTCAGCAGCATTTTCCAAAGTGTCCTCCACAGCACCCAAGTCCCATAAGATGTTCTACCAGAAAGGGCTCCTTGGGCAAGTGCCTTTGGGAAACAGGCTAAAACATGGTGCATTCTTGGAGTTCTCGTCGTGGCGCAGTCGTTAGCGAATCCGACTAGGAACCATGAAGTTGCGGGTTCGGTCCCTGGTCTTGCTCAGTGGGTTAAGGATCCCGCGTTGCTGTGGCTCTGGCGTAGGCCAGCGTCTACAGCTCCAATTCGACCCCTATCCTGGGAACCTCCATATGCTGCGGGAGCGGCCCAAGAAATGGCAAAAAGACAAGAAAAACAAAACAAAACATGGTGCGTTCCAACTCCATGTAAGAGGTCCCTGATGATTAGTTCCAAGAAAGGTCTGAAAAGTCTTTTTAGGAAGAAATATCTTTCAAATTCTCTCCGCCTTTTCCAAACATTGTATTCCCTAAACCATTTTTTTTTGGACTGGAACACCTATTAGCATCCCTTAAAGAGACTATTCCCTGGATTCCCAGGTACCCTGTGGGACACACCGACCCAGCTTTTGCTCCTGATTCTGGGACAGTCTCAGGAGCCAGGGAACCAATAAGAAACGTCTTCAGCCCATTTCCCACCCCACCCCCAGTGTTTCAGCTGACTCTCCCTGTTTTATTCCAGGCTCCTGGGTCCCCATGTGAGCAGAAGGTCCCAGCTAGGGAGTCCTCCTGAGGGGGGGACCTTGACAGTGGCTGGTGCAGCCTTCAGGCCTCCCACTGAGCAGCTTTGGGTTGGCACAGACCTCCCCTATGCTTTAGGGTCCTACGCTGGATCCCCCTTTTTTCTCAGAAGCACTGTGTGCTCTAAGAAGAGTCATTCCATCTCCCTGGGCTTTTATTTTCCACTCTATAAAGATGAAGGAAGCAACCTCTGCTTTTTGATGGGCTTCCATAAAGCTATAGCACTCACGCCTGTAAACGTCTTTGGACTTTTCAGAGAAAGGAGTGAAATAAAATACAAGGTGTCATTTTTTTTCTTTTACGGCTTCAATCCAGCCGAAGGAAAAGGCATCTGGAGAATCGGTAGGCAGGCTCCTGCCAGGGGAGCTGTGTGGAAGTGGCTAAGCCTGAGCTTTCCAGAGATTCGGGGTGCCCCTGGGCTCCCTCCCCAAAGGGGGGAACAGCCCCTGCCCATCTCAGAGAGGGCCACATGCTGGGCATCCAGATCCTCCTTGGACCCCTTCACTCCCTGTTATTAGTGATGGGGGCAGCCAGGGTGGGGACGGGGACAGCGTGGGCAGGCTCGGCAGCCCCGGGCAGCGCAGGTGTCCACGCCACACCTTTCACTGCCTCCGGCCTCTCTGGCACAGTCTGGACCAACAGCCCAGAGCAAACACAACCCCTTCCTCCTTCTCCCTCCCCGCAAAAAGCAACAATGGGAGTCAAAGGCAGGAGGACGCTTTTGAGCTCTGTTCTGATCCTCAGGGTTGTTTCTTACAATGAGGACATGGGGGAGGGGACAGAGAGGGTGGAGCGGGAACGAGATGGACAGAAAAGAGGGGAGAAAAATCCAGATAAAGGGCAGGTGATGCCTTCCCCCTTGCTGGACATCATCACAGGAACCCGCCCAGCCTTCCGAGGGCAGTTAAGGAATCTCCACGGCCTTGCACGTTCCTGCCTGTGGTTCGGAAGGAGTCCTGATCCTGGACTTTCTGAGCCCTGACCTGTGTTGCCCAGCCCTCTGCCATCGGCAAAGGTACCTCCGCCATCAGGACCCATCTTTCAGGCAGATGCGTCTGAAGGACTGTCCGCTCCGCACAAGGGGAAACAGAGGCGGGGAGCCAGGGAGTCCACGGTCCCCACCGCCCCGGCACAAACTCACGCTTCATTGACCTGAAGGCTTAGGCCGCTCAGCCTCCAGAACTTCACTTCCGAGTGGTCAGTTACCAAATACGATTCTTCCTCCCTGGGCAGAACCCAAGCGAAAAACCAACCACGCCCAAAAAGAGTTTAATTCAGCCAACTGTGGCAGTAAATCCTTGCTTGCTCAGACTCAGAAAGTCAGGTACCTGCTAGTCTCTGTCACTGTGGCACCTTGCACGGCAAGGGGCTGGGTGAGGAATGTTTTCCTCGGAAGGAGGAGAAGACAGCTCAGCCTAGGCGCCTGGTGGCCAGGACTCTGCCGGTCTCAGTTCCTGACAGCTCCTTGCAAGGTCTTACCTGGAGGTAGATATAACCTCACATGGCATACCTCATTGAATTGCCAACAGATTCGCTTGTGGCAAAGGCTACAACTGAGGCTCCTATGGTGGCACAAGGATTCTGGGAACAAAGATGGCTTCTTGGGAGTTCCAACTGTGGCACAGCAGAAATGAATCCAACTAGGAACCATGAGGTTGCAGGTTCGATCCCTGGCCTTGCTCAGGATCTGGCATTGCCATAAGCTGTGGTGTAAGTCACAGACACAGCTCAGATCCCACGTTGCTGTAGCTCTGCCGTAGGCTGGAGGCTACAGCTCCAATTCAACCCTGCAAACCTCCATGTGCCATGGGTGCGGCCCTAGACAAACAAACAAACAAACAAAGTCCATATGTGGACCCACACTAACCTGGCCAACTGATATTTAAAAAAAAAAAAAAAAAAAAAAAAAAAAAAAAGACGGCTTCTTGCCTAGGCTCCCCTATGCTTTGGTTCCTCCCTCTGAACAGGCCACAGGTGATGGATCTGTGATGGAGGCCTCAGATCAGGAGTCGCCCAGGCCTGCGTGGATGCTGAGGTCCCCCAGCTGTGGCACAAGGGGGACTTACTCTCTGTTTCCTCAAAGCTGGGGGTGATGGAGGAAGGATTTTTGACATTGAAGTAGCAGAAAAAACCCAGGACTTGGATTCACATGGCACCCAGCTGCTTCCCAACTATTCAATTTGGCAGACGCCTCCTGTTCTCTGGGTCCCACTTTCCTAAACCGACGAGACAGGCCCATCCCAAGGACTAGGGGAGCTGCCAGGTGTGAAGGCACTGGAGAAACTGGAGCGGTGGGGTTGTATTTCCTGTTAATTCTCCTCATGGAAATCCTGCTCAGAACAGAGGCGGGAAGGCTGCAGGGAGTGGCCTTTGCATACCCCTGGCCACAGCACAGGTCTCTCAGGACACCACCCGCCGAGCCTGAGCGGAGACCGAAGAGTAATTACAGCAGTGGGAAGAGAGAGGAGGGAGGGTCCCGTAGGGCCCACAGACCCCGGGATGTGGGGGTGCAGAGAGCAGATGCCAGGGCAGTGTGGGCCCCGGAAGGGAAGGCTAATTGGCAAAAGCCTTCCACAGGTAAGGGCTGGCGTGGATTCCTGAGCACCCTGGGCAATGGGGAAGAGAGTGTCTGTCCTGGCCCTGGCCCAGCCCTCCCCTGGGCCCCATTAACAGCAAGATTAGAGCCGCAGCCAGAGGAGCCAGGAAGGGGCTGGACTCCGCTGTAATCAGGAGCCCAGTGCGCCTGCAGGCCCGGGTCGCGCCTCTCCCCTGCCTTTCCACAAATACCCACGGATGAGCTATGGCCACCAGGACAGGGCTTACTCATTAGACAGCAGCTTCATTCTTCCCAAGGGAAGAAATGAGGGTCTGCTGCGTGGTGTGTGTGTGGCAGGCAACGCGGTGAACAGACCTTGAAGCCTCAGATGAGGTCATCCCTTCCGGGGGGGTCCCTTCTTTCCATCAGGAAGATACCAAATCTGCTCGCCACAAATGCCTTCATAGCGTACCTGGCTTATAAATTAAGATGGGTGACCCACTGGATTCCCGGGACTATGAGCTCAAGAACAGGATCTTGTTGTATGCATGTTTGTACCCTTAGCTTGGTTCCTGGTTCCTGGTAGGTTAAGACGTATATGTTAAATAGATGGTGGATGGATGGGTGGATGGATGGAAGGACGGATGGATGGATGGACGGACAGACGGATGGGTAGATAAATGGATGGGTGGATGGATGGATGCATGCATACATGCATGGATGGATGGATGGGTAGATGAATGGGTAGATGGATGGATGGATGGATGGGCAGATGGATGGATGGGTAGGTGAATGGGTAGATGGATGGATGGGTGGATGGATGGATGGATGGATGGATGGGTAGATGGATGGATGGATGGATGGATGGGTAGATGGATGGATGGGTAGATGGATGGATGGGTAGATGGATGGATGGATGATGGACAGATGGATGGATGGGTAGATGAATGGGTGAATGGATGGATGGATGGATGGGTGGATGGGTAGATGAATGGGTAGACGGATGGATGGATGATGGGCAGATGGATGGATGGGTAGATGAATGAGTGAATGGATGGATGGATGGATGGATGGGTGGATGGGTGGATGGATGGGTAGATGGATGGATAAATAGATGAATGGGTGAATGGATGGATGGGTAGATGGATGACTAAATGAAAGCCTGAGTCTCACAATGGCTAACTAACACTGTGGGACTAGAGACAGAATGCCTAGGTTTGAATCCCAGCTCTACCACTTAATGTTGCGTGACCTTAAGCAAGTTATTTAACCTCGCTGTGCCCCAGTTTATCATGGGTAGTTTAGGGACAATAATCATAGCATATACTTCCCAGTGCCGTGGTGAGGATTAAATGACTGACACATGCAGAACAATGTCTGGCACTTAGTAAGCGCTATGAGAGTGTTAGTTCTCCTTACTCTTGGTCAGCCTTAGACAATTCAGAGAACCTTTGTGAGTCTTCGCGTCTTTGGGGAAATTCATGATATCTAGGCCTGAGAGGCATCATCAAGATGAAATAGCAAGGGTGGTACTTCCTAAAGATCTATCAGGCCAATGAGGCCGAATGAAGGAGCAGAGAAAGAGTCTACGATCCAGAAGAGTTAACGCTATTCACTGGAAATGCAAATTCTCAGGCCCCACCCCAGATCTGCTGGATCAGACTCTCTGGAAGCAGGGCTCAGAGATCTGTATCTTAACACCTTCTGGACTGAGTCATTCCCTAGGTTTGAGAAGCATTGCTTTAGTCCACCATGGGGGTCCCTTCCTTGACGAGGGTGCCGTTGACGGGGCCGAGGAGAGAAAGGCATGTGACAAGCTTAACCACTGAGGCAGGACCCACTGGACCTGAAGGCAGAGGGGCCCCAAGGCGGCCACCCCGGGGAGAGCAGCGGTGGCGGAGGTGGCATGGGGAGCCGGAGCTGACACTCCGAATTACAATCTAATAGCTCACCACGCTTCCCTCGCGCACAGCGGCAAAGGTTACCGTGCAATTACGTGTCGCTACATACAAATGACAGAGCAGTTACGGTTACTTTACCAATTACAGGGAAATTGCTCCCACTCTGCAGAGAGACTGGCACTCTGAAAAGCTCTATCATCTGCACGGAAAGGGGATTTTAAATGCTGCCAGCATCCTTCCTCTGCAGTCTCCCAGGCTCCAGGGCAAAGCTGCAAAGCAGCCACCTGAGGACTCCATCAGTGTCTGGGGTGGGGGGGGTGTCTCTCAGGAGACCCTTGGAGAAGGGCTGAAGAAGGGGCCAGACTGGGGGACAGTGGGGACATTACCCTCCCACCCCACCCCCTGGTGACACACTCATATGCAACCACCCTCACCCTGACACCTGTACCAATCCACCTTGAAGGCCTGGGGTGATGAGCTGATCCCAAAATCAGCCCTCATGCCACCTAGCATGACCCCCACCTGGTTCCTGATGCACCCCCATTGCCAGGTAGAGCTGTTTCAGCCCCACTCTTCGTTGCCCCACCTTTGCAGGAACCCCACACTGACTCCTTGTTATGGAAAGGTCAGCACGAGGCCAGAGCTCCGTGGTCCAAAAGCAGTGCTAATGAGATAAAGGTCACCAGGTCTGTCCCCCTGGGGGCCAATTAGCTCTGCTCTGGGACACGGTCTCCTCTACAGCCACAGGCTGCCCCTCTTACCCCAGGCACCCGCTGTTTACAAATATCCTGGAATGATCCGAAGGAGGCTGACCAGGTGAGCCCGCAGGGATGGACCTGACAGTGCAGCAGCCCACTGCTCTGGGCCGACAGCTGCGGTCTCTGAGTCCGGCACGGAAATACAGTCAGACCTGGTCCTCCCTTTGCTCGTGGGGAGCTCCTGATCCAGCAGAGAGAGGAGTCCTTCCCTCTGGGAGTAAATCAGCTCTCCAGCCCTCCCCAAAGGCAAAAGTTGCATCTAGCCTCATGCAGGGGAGTCCTGAGCCACCCTGCACCCACCCCCAGAGCTGGGAGGCCAGTCACTATGGAGGGAGAAGGCATCAGAGACTACCCCAAGCTCACCCACCGTGGAGCCTTCCGATGGGGCTTTTTCCATCAAACTTTGGGTCTCCTGGGCTATCGGAATTCTGTTTCCATTGAGTAAAATGGAGGCACTAAATAAAGGCAACGCTGTGACACCACCACTGTTCCTCACTGAGGAGGTCGTTCCCATTGCGGCTCAGCAGGTTAAGAACCCAACTGGTACCCAAGAGCATGTGGGTTCAATCCCTGGCCTCACTCAATGGGTTAAGGATCTGGTATTACCATGAGCTGTAGCATAGGTCGTAGACATGGCTTGGATCTGACATTGGTGTGGCTGTGGTGTAGACCGGCAGCTATAGCTCTGATTTGACCCCTAGCCTGGGAATTTCCATATGCAGAAGACTCAGCCCTAAAAAGCAAAAAAAAAAAAAAAAAAAAAGACCGTTTAGGAGGACCTACTAGATACTAAGCCTAAGTACCAGGTGAAGACTCAACAATATAAAGACTAAAACAGCTCCATTTTTGCCCTTTTCTTAGTGGGGGAGACCTGACTAGACAAGGCACGTTAGCTTCAGTTATCTGCCCGGGCTGGGGGGACGCGGGCAAGGTCACAACTGCCCTGGGGAGAACAGCAGGGTTTGGAGGAAGAGGCGATGTTTGGGCTGGATTCCAGGTCCTCTGTCCAGGACAGCGTCCGGCCATGCTTCACACATGGCGCTACTTCAGAGGAACTGGACGCAGATCTTAGAATTCAACAGCCCCGTTTCACAGAAGAGAAAAATTGAGGCTTAGAGAGTGAAATGACCCCCGTCATGACCTACCAAGTTACTGAGAAAATAGTTACTAGAACCTGAGCTTCCCAGTCCAGAGGGGAAAATACTGGTATTACATGGCGACTTTCTCCAGGGGCTCAAGAATGGCCCCAAAGGAACTGATTCTAGGACCAGGGACCACATGGGAACAGCCTGGCTTCCCTTTCTGCTGTGCAGGAGGAGTGCTCTGCCCTCTGTGATGTCTGGAAAGGACCAGCTCTCCCAACCTGAGGAGGCCCTGGGCCCATCATCAGAGCGGGCACCCCCCTTTTCTGGGCCCACCTGTCCAAAGGAAAGTGAAAGCTGAGGTTTTAAAAAGAAGAACAAGTTAGGAGAAAAAGTGGACAGACACCCATGAGGTGCTGCTGCTGTAAAAGAAAAGGCCTCTAGCCTCTTCTTGCTGAGCAGCCCCAAACGTCTTTCCACTAATTAATTACACTTACACACACACACACACACACACACACACACACACACACACACCCCGGGAGCTGACCAGAGCAGACCTCTGCTGGAAATGGGGAATCAGTGAAATACGCATGTGGGATTTCTTTTTAAAGGGAGATATTGATCAGGTAAGCGTAGCAGCTCATGCCTAAATACAGACTGCAGCTGTAAATCTCCACAGCACAGGAAGATAATGATCCCCCACTTATTGGGGCCAGATCTCAAATAGGACTGCTGACCCCAAGGTGTTCATAAATGCCCATCGTATATCTACCCCTGGAAGTGACTCTGGGTGCCCTCGAATGGCGGGGCCGGGGGTAAGCAGAGCGAGTGCTCCGGGAGGCAGAAACCTCGTGGGGAGGCTCCGTCTGGTTCGCTTAAGTTTACTCTCATCAGAAAGCTTGTTGCTCCATAAAACATCCCCGGGTGCGGAGCGCTGGTTTCTGTAACAGAGAAAGCGATCCAAACCCTCGGACGGACGATACCACCCTCTGATTGCTTTGCTGTTCTGCATAAACCTTCTCTCTCCTATGATTTCTAACCCTCACGGAAGCTCTGCCAGAGCCGTGCTGACCCCAGGCGGTCCAACTCAGAGCCGGAGAAACCCTGAAAGAGGTGAGGGTGGGCCTTGCACCTTGGCTGGGAGCCCAGGAGGCAGGAGAGGAGTGGGAAGGAGGCCTCGCGAGCTTAGTGACGAAGGCGTTATCTCAGAATGGGTCTTTATTGGGTCCCTTTCAATGAGATCGGAGGGGAAGTGAATGTGTAGAGAAAGGGAGGGGAAGCCTGCAAACTGCAGCCACAGAAACCTAGTTACACAGACACGTTCCTGGAGGCGCTTCATGGAAAGTGTCTCGGGGTTGGAAAAAGAACCCCCAAAATTGCACCAAGATTCCCAAGAGCCATGTGCCCTGTTCCAGGCATCTTAAACAGGGGAGAGGGGGAGGGTACCAAATACAAGATAGAAGGTCATTGTGTTTTGGGAGCTGTGTGTGTGTGTGTGTGTGTGTGTGTGTGTGTGTGTGTATGCAGTTTCTGATGCAAATATTCATGGAATTACAGTAGTTACCCCTTGTCTGTGGTTTCAATTTCCCATGATCAGAAAATGCTAAATGGAAAATTCCGTAAGTAAACAATTCGTAGGCTTCACATTGTGTACCATTCAGAGTGGTGTGATGAAATCTCATGCTTTCCTGCTCCAACTCCACCAAGATCCCTGACCATCATCATCTGCTCCTGGAGCTCCTGTCGTGGCTCATCGGAAACGAATCCGACTAGTATCCATGAGGACACAGGTTCGATCCCTGGCCCCGCTCCACGGGTTAAAGGATCCGGCGTTGCCATGAGTTCTGGTGTAGGTCACAGACATGGCTCAGATCCTGTGTGCTGTGGCTGTGGTGTAGGCTGGCAGCTACAGCTCCTATATGACCTCTAGCCTGGGAACCTCCATATGCTGCAGGTGCGGCCCACCTCCCCCCCAAAAAAAGAACAAGAAAAATTAAAAAAATCATCTGCTCCTGACATCCAACCATCGACAGTGCCCTGAATGCATGATCCAGCATCACCTGAAGCAGACGATTCGCCTTCCAACATATCTTCAGAAGGTCAATAGTTGCCCAATGATACATCACAATGCCAACGTCATTGACCTCACTTCATCTCATCACATGGGCATTTTATCATCTCACATCATCCCAAGAAAGATGCGTACAGGACGCCAAGATAGTCCAAGAGAGACCGTATTCGCATAACTCCTATTACAGTATATTTTTAAAATTGTTTTGCTTTATTGTCAGTTATTGTTGTTAACCTCTTACCATGCCTAACATAAACTTTATCACAGGGAGTTCCTGCTGTGGCTCAGCGATTACGAACCTGACTAGTGTCCATGAGGAGGAAGGTTCGATCCCTGGCCTCGCTCAGTGGGTTAAGGATCTGGCATTGCCGTGAGCTGTGGTGTAGGTCACAGATGTGGCTTGGATTCTACGTTGCTGTGGCTGCGGTGTAGACCGGCAGCTATAGCTCTGATTCGACCCCTAGCCTGGGACCTTCCATATGCTGCAGGTGTGGCCCTTCAAAAAAAAAGATTAGAAAAACCTTTATCACAGGTATGTATGTATAGAAAAAAAAAAAAAAAAACATGGTGTATTTACGGTTCTGTACTACCAGCAGCTTCGGGCATCTGCCCGGGGCCTTGGCACGTATCCCCCATAGATAAGGAGGGACTATTGTAATGCACTTGACTGACTGTGGAACCACGAAAGCAATTTGCTAAAAGCAAGCCTTCTTGTTGTACTCATTTTGATGTTTCTACTGTGTTTCGAGTCTGTCTGTGGCCCCGCCCCACCAGATATCCCAGTGGTCAATTACTCCTCATGACCACATGCTATCCTTCGAAGAGGAAACTCACGTCACAGATCCGAGCTGTCTGCCCAGCACGAAGCCCAGCATCTCTCTGTGGGCCTGGCTGTAACCAATGAGCCATAGCGACGCACCCTTGCTAGGCGTCGCTGAGCATAGTGGGCGAAGAGCAGCTTCAAGTCAGGATCCTGGGGGCCGAACCCCTGATCTTCTCCTCAGTAGCTCAGCTGCTGAAGTCCTGGCTTCCTCCCTCTGAGAGGCAGAGAGCCATGACACCATGACCAGACACAGGTCGGCAGAGCAGCAGCAACAGGAACAAAACCCCACCAGCCCAGTTCTGCCGATGGCCACGGGGATGGCTAGTCCTGAAGCCCAACCTGGGTGCCTGGGAAAGACCAGGGGAGGCCTTGGAATGGTACCAAGCAAAGGGCCCTTGGGTGCTGTCCCAGTCCCTGTGTACCTTCAGCTTCAGAAGTCCCCAGCGGCTACCTGTCACGGGCAAAGAAATCCCACCCTGCCTGTCAATCTCACATTCCCGCTTCTCTCCCTGTCTGCTGCAGACAACCTCGGCCACCACCAGGACTGTAATTGGAGCAGGGCGCACCGCAATGATTAAGTTTGTGCATTTTCTGGCAGGCGCTGGGAAGCAGTGGCCCCACTCACCAGGCTGAATTATGGGGCAGGTCATTCGCTTGTTAGAGGGAATAAATTTTATTAGCCCCACTCTTGTTCCTGTGCGTCTTCCCCTCCTGCTCCTCGGGCCCGAGTGTGGGTCTGGATAATGTTGCCTGCATGCAGGATAAATCAGCCGAACAAATCCCATTATATTTTGGAACACTGACAGAGACGCCGTAATGACACCGCGTCGGGGAAGAGATGGGGGCTTTCTTCTCTCCCGCTGATCCCGTTTCATATGTGGGGGCAGCATGTGGGGCCCGATCCACCAGGAAGAAAATGCAAATATAGAGGCTGAACGGAGAGCTCCGTTAGCTGTCTGTTTTTCCTTCTCCCCACTCACTTTGTTAATGAAATGAAGCAAGCTCTGCATGCCAGCATGAAGCCATTCCCTTCTGCCTCACAAAACTAAGGGACACACGAAGGTGACAGCAGGGAGGGTCTGGCTGGAAACGCATCCTCTCCTTCAAATGCCTTAACTCAGGATTCCTGACCTGTGCCAGATGGAAGGGGAGGCGGCTGGAGCCTGCTCCAGGCCTGGGATTCGGATCACAACATCTGGGTGAGGCAGAGACCAAATCTCTCAAAAGCAGATAGTGGTAGAGAAAAGAGATAAGCAGGAAATCACAGCAATATTAGGGAGTCACTTTCTGTCCCATCGGGTGGATCCTGTTCACCAGAGGACAAGGTACGGAATGTGCTATGAGATGGTTCATTGTTCTACAAATATTAGGTGCTCTGTGTCTATCATCCTTTATTAACGCCTGTGTATCGCTCTTTGCCTAGGAGTCTCGGCCCACTTTATTAAAGGGATATTGTTTTATCTTCTCCTCCTAGAAGATGAAATGTATAATTTAAAGCAAAAAGGAAACCGCTCACCAGCCCAATGATCTCTCATGAGCCGGGACTGGCTGAGACCCAAAGGTCCAAGCTCCCAGGTCAGCATCCCGGCCAAGAGGCCACCCTTCGAGGATGGCAGGAACGGAAGGAAAGGCCCAGGAATGCAGACCTGGATGGTGAAGTCAGGCTGGGCTGTGTGCTGACAGATTGAGAGGCTCGGCTGCCGGCTTTGGCTGGAGCGTCACACTCCGTTGCAGTGGCATGTGCGTGCATGTACGCATGTCATACGCATGTCACGGGAGAGAAATCACGCTGTGAAGCTGCTGTGTGTAGCGTGTGGGTGTGAGGGAGGATGAATCACAGTAAGAGGGAGACACAGGGAGCCCAAGGGATGACCGTGCACAGAGTGGGAGTGTGAGTGAGAGAGTGAAACACAGAAGAGAGTGTGACAGAAATGAGGGGCACTGGATACCATCAGAAGGTGGGTGAGACATCCAGGGCAGAGAGCATGCGTGAGCAGTGTGCACAGGAGGGTGTGTACAGGGGTGCAGGCAAGAAATACCTGTGGGATTTCTTTCTTCCTTTTTTTTTTTTTTCTTTTTAGGGCCGTACCCACAGCATATGGAGGTTCCCAGGCTAGGAGTCAAATCGGAGCTGTAGCTGCGGGCCTACACCACAGCCACAGCAATGCCTCATCCGAGCCATGTCTGCGACCTACACCACAGCTCATGGCAACGCCAGATCGCCAGATCCTTAACCCACTGAGCAAGACCAGGGATCAAATCCACATCCCAGGGATACCAGTCAAGTTCTTAACTTTCTGAGCCACAATGGGAACTCCACGTGCGGGCCTTCTTGAAGTCGGTATCTCTGTGTTGGGACTCGGCATCGCCAGCCCACATCCTAATCTCCCACTTGGGAAGCCCTACCTGAGGTTGTGGCAGTCGTCCAGGTTAAGAGTCTGCAGATGTGACTCCTGGGTCCTGTCACCCTCCCTGTTGGCCTGAGGGGCTCCAAGGTGGCATCCAGGGAGGTCATGCTGAGCCTAGGAGGCCAGCCTCAAGCCCCTTCCTCTCGCCAGGCCCATCACCCCACCCAGGGCTCAGCCACCATCCTGGACCCCAAAGCACCAAGAGTACTGGGCTGGGATGCAACTCTCATTGCAAATTCTGCTGGCCAAAAAGGAGGTGACTTTCACCTGAATCCCCGGAACAGAAGCCTGGGGAGGAGGGAAATTTGAATCTGGAAAGAGCGGGGTTGTGATATGGCAGCCCCCCCAGCGCTAAACCACAAGTCTGGAGTGGCGCAGGGGCTGTGGGGGGTGAGGGCTCGGGCTGATGTGGGAGGAGATTTGTGATGCGTGTGCTGTCACTGGGACCTGAGAGTGGTATACGGGGTGAGTGCGGACCCTGGGGGGGGTGTGAAATGCAGTGAACTGAGAAAGGGGGGACGGGAGCAGGAAAGCGGAGGCATTCCGGGTCTGAGGGAGGACTGCGGCTGAGCAGAAAGAAAAGCTTGCCTCGTGCCATCAACAACAGGATACACCCACCTAGTCAGAGCCGCACTTCCTGCCGACAGGGAAAGAAAACACCCCGCACAGACGGGCAGAAACCAGCACCGGGGCCGCGGAGGCTGCCCGGCCGTTCCGGATACGCACTCCGGTGGAGTTTCAGGATCCCAGGCGCCAGACGAAACGGAGGGACCATCCAGGCCGGGATGGGAGGCCAGCCCGAGTCCAGGGGGTGACCCTGCCCCTCCCGGGGCTGCCCTGCTGGAGAGCTGGACAAGCGACAGCACATAGGAAAGGGCTTCTCCCTTCCCACCCCTGCTGCTGGACAGGAAGTGAAACAAAAAGCTCGGTCCCCTGGGCCTCTCGGAACCTTGTGGGGCTGAGCAGGGCTGGCGAGGAAGCCCTGAAGTTAGACAGGCACCTGGTCTGGCCACAGCCCTCCATCGGGGCTTCTGGAAACGGGAGGGCTTTTCTAGTTCCTTCCGTGACTGGGGAGCCCTGTGGGAACTCAGTGCTCTAGGACCCAGCAGCGTCAATCCCTGAAATGCCCGGCGGACCCTGCACCATGAATCGTCCCAGCCCGGCGCCACTACTGCACCCCTGAGAGACACCAGTGAGGAAAGCGCTGAGCTGAGAATTAGGCTGTATGGAAGGTTCTAGTCTACCAAGGACATGACCTTCAGTGAAGCACTTGACTCTTCTGGTCCTCTGCTTCCTCCACGAGACAGGACGCCTGCCTTTTCTACTATCCAACGGTACAGCTGAGGGAAGAGGGGCAGTGGTGAAGCCCTTTGGAAACCGTCAGGCACCGCGGGACCCTTACGGCGAGATTATCAGGCACAGCCCTGAGAGCACCGCGCTCTGCTCCCGCTGCGGAGACTGGGCAGGTGCGAGGTCGCCGTTCTGGATACAAGGTCTGTGACCTCCGTGTGCTGTCGGAAGGTCACTCTAAGTTCACGCCTAGAGGGGAAGATGAAGAAGCTGATTTTTACCCCACCCAGCCTTCTCAGCACTAAAGCCGAGTCTGCCTGACTCCTGTGTCCAGTTGAGTCCAAACTTAGGGAAGATTGAAGTGGTGTGAGGGATGGTCCGTGTCATGACCACAGCCATTGTTCCCATCGCACAGTAATGACCTGTTTGAGTGCTTTGCTCTCCAGACTCCTAGGCTCCTGGAGACTGATGTCATTTCAGGATTCTTGGCATCGACCAGGAGAGAGTACATGGCCCAGGGCCTCCTAAATGTTTCATCCATTCATTTGGAGGCTTAGAAGGGCTAGTGTTCTGTGAGGTTACCCCGGAAGGCTCAAGAAAGGTTGAGTAGGTAGAGAGAGCCGTGCCTGGGGGGCTCCGGGATGCCGGGCCACTGGGCCCACGTAGAACACAGGAGCCTTGGCCCTCGGCAGCACACTCTCCAGCCTGGCTGTCCCATTCCAGGGGGCTGGGAGCGGGGCTGGGAGCTGTCACCTTGGCCTGCTCAGGGCCATGGCACATAGCAAGAGCCTCAGGCTATAACCTTCTCATCCCAGTTGTTACTACTCTGCAGAGAGAGAGTCTAGGGAGCCCAGGCAGTTGCCTTCAAAGGGACCAAAGAATGAGACCATCTCAGTGCTGAGCAGCAGAACCAGAGACATTACACCATTACCCTTAACCAACTCTGGATGCTCCTCAGCCAGGGGCCTTGGGTTGGCCTATGGTCCCCCAAATCCTAAGACCCACTGGGAGGAGCCCTGGCTGATCCCCCTAGGAACCTCCTTCTGCCCAGGTCCTCCTGAGGTCCTTAGGGCAATCTTCAGATGCCAGCCCATTTATACTTGGATATACCTCTGTCCATCCAGGCTGAGAATAAGCAGGACACAAGGAAGAATGGCCCAGAAGGCAAAGGCAGAAGCTGCTTCCACCTCCTGCTGATCACCCCCAGCACCAGCAAACACCCAAGCTGCTTCCCCCGCCTCTGTACCCAGTGACCATTGGGGGATCTGCATTTGCAACATGCACTGGTGCTCACAGGGACACACTCCTGTGAGAAAGCCACTCCTGGCTGGCTGGCCCTCATCTCTGACCTGGCTCAGCCAGCCTTCCCTGATTCTTCTGGAATGAACACAACAGGGTGCCCCCTGGGCCTGCAGATCAAGGCTCCAGCTTCCCGGTCCAACGCCTCTCCCTCCACGTGGTCACCAGGCTGTGGGCCACCACTTGGCTCCACCGATGCCAGCGTGGATGACAGGCCTGCCCCACCCCATCTTCTCTGAACACAGCCGAACACAGCTAGGACCTAGTGAGGGGTTGGGGCCTCAGAGCTCATACTGCTCCTTGCTCTGAGTCCTGGAGGCACGAGTTCAGAGAAGGAATGAGGGTCCCAGGAAATGGAAGGGATGGAGTTTCCATCATGGTGCAGCGGAAACGAATCCGACCAGGAACCATGAGGTTGCGGGTTTGATCCCTGGCCTCGCTCAGCAGGTTAAGGATCCAGCGTTGCACATGAGCTGTGGTGTAGGTCACAGATGCAGCTCGGATCTGGCGTTGCTGTGGCTGTGGCGTAGGATGGCAGCTACAGCTCAGATTAGACCCCTAGCCTGGGAACCTCCATATGCCACAGGTGAGGCCCTAAAAAGACAAAAAAAAAAAAAAAAAAAAAGAAAAGAAATAGAAGAGACCAGAATAGCCTGAAGAGCACCATGGGATGAGTATTCTAGCCTAGGGTATTAGGACAAGAGGACCATAAAAATGAGTCACTCGTCAAAAAGTACAAACTTCTGCTTATAAGTCCCCAGGATGTAGTGTACAGCATGGCGCTATAGGTAATAATACTGCACTGCATATCTGAAAGTTGCTAAGAGTAGCTCTTATAAGTTTTTACAAGAAAAAAATGTGTAACCATATCTGGTGATGGATATTAACTAGACTCTTGTGGTGATCATTTTGCAATAGAAACAACTATGGAATCGTTATGCTGTACACCTCAAGCTAACACGATGTTACGTGTCAATTATATCTCAATTAAAAAGGAACCACCAGTCAAGCGCTTTAGTTGTAACTATGACAAAACCCACCAGGGACCCCCTACTCTACCAAAAATAAGTCCTAAAGTCAGCCTCCTGGGCCTTAGCTTCCCTCCTCCGCTTTCCTGCAGCTGAAACGCCACAGGACAGAGCTCATCTGAGATCCGGTTCCCCTTTCCAGGCTTCAAGGGAATCCTGGACTCAGGGGCAAAAACAACTCTAGATTTTATCTCATCCCTCCCCGCCTCCAGGTAAGAAGGAGAAGGATGCAATGGCCTTGTGAATGAATGAGTGGAGGAAAGGCTGGGTTTGCAAACACCGTGTCTGCGAGGAGCCACTCAGGAGCCCGGCCTGGCTGACGGTGTGTGAATCATGTGTGGTCTGAGCTGAGGCCAAAAGAACCATCGCTGAGCCCTGGAGCGAAGTAACTCGAGTGTCGGCTGAATCAAAGGAAACCGATGCTGTGCTTTAAAAGCCGGTGTGGCCTTTTCGACTGGCTGGGGAGACAGCCCCAGCCCTGTGCAGGGGTTCTGGCCTCCTCCTTTCTGCTCTCAACTCCAAACTTGCCTCTAATGTGAAAGGGCTAATTAAAGCCCAAAGAAAAAATCAAAAACTTCGTATCTGGCTTCTTGACTCCCAGTCCGGCGTGAGCCTGTCTTGCGAAGCTGCTCCCCTCTGTTCCGTCCAAGGCCACCAGGTGCATGTTAGGACCTGCAGCCCTCCAGACGCCCTCGATGAACTTTGCTCTCTGCGTTGTGGCAGGAGCAAGGGCGGGACAAGCACTTGCTCATGGGTAGCCAGGCTGATTGCTGCAGCTGATTTTACTCCCCAAAGCATTGCCGCAAGAGACAGGATTGGAGCAAGTTTTCTGCAGAAAAGAATAGCCAACCCCTCTGATCTCAAAAGAACTAGAAGCTTAGTGCACACGAAGCAGAAACTTGTTATTCTAACATAGGGTGCATATGTGCATGCTTCTGGGGGTATTTCTCGTGCACGTGCACATGCATGTGTGCAGGTGTGTATGTGTGTGCGCACGCGTGCGCGCGCGCGCGCGCGTGTGTGTGTGTGTGTGTGTGTGTGTGTGTATCTGTGTGCAAGTGAGGTGATGAGAAGCAAGAAAGAAGGTTCTCCTTAAATGTGGTCTCTGCCATTCATGCACAAGGTACATGACCTAGGGCAACTCATTCACATTGCTGAGTCTCAGAATGAGGGTGCAGACCGGGCATCTCTGGGCGCCTTCTCCACGCTGACACTCTCGGGGCACTTCCCCAGAGACTTGCATCTGAGTGTAACATACACCCCACAGCATGGCATGTGGCCTGTCATTCATGGTCTCCATGTGGGAGCAGTCCACCGCCCCCCAAGTTCATCAACCTGTCTCATAGATTCTCTTGAGTGGATCATCTACTCCCCAAACCAAAGCTTCCCAAAATGCCACCTGCCCGGGCTCATCAGATACAGGCGCATCCCCTCAATTCTCTGGCCTGGCAACATGGCAAAATGTGTCATTTCCTTCTTTGGCCCATGGTGCCTCTCCCATTTCTTTTGTGACACTAGGGTCTTTGAGCTTTTCAGAACCTCCAAGAAGAAATGGCATCTTTTAGTTTCAGCCCAGGGACCTGGAAAACTCGTCACTAAAAAACAGCCTGAACCAAAATGCCAGGGCGCCAAAGACAAACTCTGGGTCACAAGTGAGTTCCTCCTTTCTCCTCCCTCTCCCTTGCCCGCACCCCAAATCCCAATGCCCTGAGGAATGGCCTCCTCACATGCTGGGGGCAGGGGTGGGGCTGGGGTACCAGTGCCCTCTGAGCTCCGCTTGGCAGCCAGCCACACTTGGTGGAGGGCAACTTGCATCTCTTAGATCAATCCAAATACATTCTCCTACCATGGCATTCCTCCGAGGTTTGACTAGGAGTCAAGAATCACATCCATGCAAATGCAAATTGCTACCTGATGCCTAAAGTGTCCTTTCTTCTCCCTACATTAAGATGAACGGATAGATTTCCTCAACCAAGGCTCATAATTTTTCAAAAGGACAACAACAAAGAAAAAGGGAAAGGAGAGTGACATAGGCCATAGAAGATGCCAACAGCTCGACCTTCCAAGTCACGTGAAGAATGATCCAGAAGAAAAAACACCGTAAAGATGAACAGAAGTCAAGCCACAGAAAGGCAGATGCTTTTCATGATGGGTCACAAGTGACTGAGGCTGGGTCACCCGGGCCACCTGCGGTCGCCCAGCAGCCCGAGGTCCACTCTGTCCCTCAGGCCCCCTGGGCAAGTCTCCTAAACCAACCCTTCCTCCACCCCTTCCTCCGGCTCTTTCCAGCCCTTCTGTCACCCAGCACTCAGCTGCGTCTGGACACTGTGACACGTCTCTCCCATGGAACTGTACACACAGAAGATGCTTTATAAATACAGTTTTCTAAGCAAGCTCTATTTTCCCCTCTATATTCACTGGACTCTCACCCGACTACTTTTGATCTTCTTTTGCCATTCCGTAAAGATACACAAGAGGTTAAAAACATACCTTTCCTAAAGCTTTTCGTCTACCCTAAATATGGAATGATTTTCCTCGTTATTCTCAGTAGTGGGTTTACTCTAAGCTCCCAGGAAAGTGATTTGCAGGCATGGTCAGTAAGAAGGTGGGGACCCGTCTCACACCTCAGCCCATGACAATGCAGCTTGAACAAGGCCTGGTGCCCGCAGCATCTATGGCACCCAATGCCCGCCTATTCCAGCCCCTCCTCTTCCAGCCCGTGAGCCCATCAGAATAGAGAAAAGTGCACACAGGCAATCGACCCCTGGCTCCCGCTCTGACTCTGACAGGCTCCGGGCCATAATCACAGTGGGCTTGAGCTCATGATGATCTGAATCCAGCAAGACCCCAGAGGTGGGATATTCTTATCTCATCTGCAAACCAGAAGGGCTGATTCACACCCCATGGCGGCCACGGGTGAGGCCTGCACCCTGCCCCATCCCCCACCCCCCCACCCCCCGGCCCCGGCCCCAGGCCCGCCCGCCCCGGACTCACCGCGCTGCTGCAGGGAATGTCCTTCACCTTGAGCCAGGCCAGGTCCAGCGTGCCCTCGCCCCGGTAGCAGGACTGCAGCCGCTCCTTGATGCGGTCGTTGATCTGCTTCAGGATGAAGATGCACAGGGCCGACTCGTCCAGGGATTTCATTTTCCGCTTCTGGCCTTTGGAGAAGACGGTGAAGAGGAGGTCGTCCTCTGGGCGGACGCCGAGGGTCTGGGCCAGCACGGCCCCGGCTTTGGACAGGTAGGCGGCCTGCAGCAGGCGGTACTCCACCCCGCCGCGCTCGCAGCCGATGGGCACCTCCACGTACGAGTTGAAGGCCGTGTCCTCCTTGCAAAGCCTCACGAGCTTGGACGTATACACCTGCTCCTTGGTGGTGGAGCCGGGGGGAGACACCATCTCGGGCTGCAGGGTCAAAAAGTAGACAAAGTTGCCGCTGCTGAAGCCGTAGACGTAGTAGATATCGAAGTCGGGGATGACGGTGAAGGTGTCGGACGGGATCTTGATCATCGAGGCCACAAACTCATCGTGGAAGACGTACGCGAACATGCCGTCCGCCTCGGAGTTCTTGGTCAGCTTCCGGCTGGAGATGGTGGGGAAGTACTCGGGCTTCCCGTCCACGGCCGTGGCAATGAAGAGCTTGTCGTCCAGGTTGCTGTAGGAGACGATCACCCCAAAGACGGAGCCACTCTCGTTGACCCCCGACAGGTAGTGCTCCTTCTTGTGGAAGGGCTCCCCCAGCTTGAACAGGTCCTCCAGCCTCAGGAGCTTGCAGATGCCCTGATACAGGCTGCCACACGCGATCAGCCTGTTCTCCTTGTAGTCAATGAGGAGCATCTTGTTGACATTGTTGGTGGTCGTCAGGGGCTCGTTGCACGTCTGGACAATGCGGGGCGGGTAGCACTTGGGGTTGTCCTCGTCCGGCCCTGTCTGGTGGGTCACCAGGACCTTCAGGTCGCTGGAGAGCTTATAGATCCGGTTGACGGCCCCCACGTAAATGTGCCCTGTCCTCTCGTCCACCACCAAGTGGTTGAAGCTCTCGGCGGGCTCCCCGCGGAACGTGACAAAAGACCGCTTCTGGGGCAGCGGGGGCGGCTGCCGGGGCAGCAGAGTGGAGGAGCCCATTCCCAGCATCAGAAGATGGGACAGCAGGCAAGTCCAGTTCCAAGGCATGGCTTTCATTTCAGAGACGTGGCCTTGGGGCACGGTGGCACTTGGCACAGGCACAGAGTGTCCCGGGAGGAGTGCAGGCTCTCTACGGGAGAAAGGAAAGAGGTGACCTGGGGTGACAACAACGGCAGAGGCTTAGTTTCACCCCCTAGCTAGGCAGGTTGGGCCCTCAAAGCACGCTGCACACAAGGAAACAGAACGACACTGGGGGAAACCGGGCCAAGGGACCCGCTCCCCAGTGAGGGGGCGGGGGCAGGGTGGATCAGGCCGAGCTGGGTGGCAGCAGCCGCAGGAGGGCGCCTGGTAATAGCAACTAATAACAATACCAGCAACAGTAGCCACAACGGTAACAGCCGTGATGACGGTAAACAGCCAATGACCGCAGAATGCCTGCCTTTGTTCAGCCGCCGTCCAGCACCTTCCAGAGACCCTCATTTCACCTGAACAAACTCTTCAGTGCTGGGGATCTTCCATCTGCCCCTCCAGATGCGCCCTCTGCCCCTCTCTGGGCCCAGAAGGCTGACCTGGATGGGCTGTATGTCTGTGGGCTCCTGCCTCTGAGCCTGTTAGGAGCAGCCAGTGGAGAATCAGCAGAAGGCTGGCGGTAGGAGGAGGGCGGCCCCTGTGGGCTGCATGTAGAGGGCCTCCCACCCCCATCTTCTTTGACGCACCTCCTGCCTGCCTCCTTGGGTCCTGGGGGGTAACAGAGCCTTAGTGTTCCTACCCAAACACTGCCCTGCCTCTGAGGAGGCTGACCTGGTCTCAAGAGCCTCTCCCTTAACCTTTGTGCAAATGGCCCAATTTGCATGTGCGACATTTCCTGCTGGGGCCCTAACTAGCTGCCTTCTAGGAAGTCAGGATTATTGGCATATCCACCTTGACATTGAGGGGAGTTGTCCAAGTTGCACAGAGAAAAGCCATAGGGAAGGACTTGAACTAGAGCCGTCCAAGTCCATGACAGGCTCTCACGCCAGACCGCTAAACCATCTCAGTTTACCCCAGCCAGGCAGAGACGACGGGGACGCCCACTGGTGACTGTTTATACACAGCAGACTAGTTCAAACAACCCTGTCTCGGGGGTTGAGGGGGGCAGCATCCGCTACAGCCCCAGCACCCCGGGTCTGCACCAATTGCAGAGGAAATTCCTCCTTGGCACCTCCCCTCTGCCGGACGGTGCATGAGGCCAAATTAACAACCCGCATCCTGGATCCCTTCACACGCGGCCAGCGGCCAGGTCCTCTGGGTACCCTGCCCGGCTCTGAGGCCTGACGTCACTTTAATGAGGCAGATCTTGGCTGCGAGGCCTCCTCGAAGAGGTTTTCATTAAAGGCAGAAAACAAATGCTTTCAGAAGTGGTCAAGTAAATAAATAAATAACTCCCCATGGCACAAAATAGCTTTCCATCCTAATGGTCTCATTCATTTCTATTCAAGCTGCTTTTCTGGGTGTGTTTCCAGACGACGGTTTCGTATTTCTTGCAGTTCGGGAGAAATCTGGGCAGGAATGGCCTATGTCTTCTTGGGGGGCATCTCAGTTCTGTGGGGTTGCCCTCGTTTCCCACTGAGCAATTCAGAAACGAGGTGCCTGGAAGGGGTGGATGGCTGAGCCACAAAACCCCACCCCCACCGCCCCAAGCAGGGAGCAGGCCAGGTTAGACGGAAACCAAGAGGAAAGAAGAAAGCCGGGAGTTCCCGTCGTGGCGCAGTGGTTAACGAATCTGACTAGGAACCATGAGGTTGCGGGTTCGGTCCCTGCCCTTGCTCAGTGGGTTAATGATCCGGCGTTGCCGTGAGCTGTGGTGTAGGTTCCAGACGCAGCTCGGATCCCGCGTTGCTGTGGCTCTGGCGTAGGCTGGTGGCTACAGCTCTGATTCAACCCCTAGCCTGGGAACCTCCATATGCCTCAGGAGCGGCCCAAGAAATACCAACAACAACAACAACAACAAAAAAGACAAAAAAAAAAAAAAAAAAAGAAGAAAGCCGAGCAGAGACTCAACACTGCTGGCTCAAGTCCCAGGGGAAACCCCAGGTCTTCCTAAGAAAACATCAGAGGAGAGAAACTCCGGCAGACAGCGTGCCCATGACTGCAGCGGTCCTCTCAATCGAGAGCCGTCATCTCTTCCCCCTCGTGGCCAACATATGCTCAGGGGACACTCCAAACAGGATCCAAGGATGGCTCAGGCTGGACCAGGCCCTCCAAGAACCCCGAGTCGGGGGCAGACACCCCGTCAGAAGCCAGTCACTCGGATGGGGAAATGTTACATGAGAGACTTTGGGAGCTCAGGCAAGGACAGCTGACCTCTACCCTGGGGTGAAGGGGCAAGGAGAGGGCTGCGGAGGCCTTGGGGAGCTGAGGGCATTTGGGGTGAGCCATGACTTTGAGAGGACATGCAGGGCTGGAAGGGAAGGGCCTCAGTGGGAGGGGTCCACGGAGCCACAGCAAGGCCGTTTCAACCAGGGTGCAGGCCCGGAGGAGTCAGTCCAGAGGGCACGGCTCCTGAGGGTCAGGAGGAGACGGGGCCAGAAGGGAGCCAGGACCTTGTCAGGACGTCCCTGGGAGACTGAAATTAAAATACGCTGTGCTGGAGTTCCCGTCGTAGCTCAGCGGTAATGAACCTGACTAGAATCCATGAAGACACGGGTTTGATTCCTGGCCTCACTCAGTGGGTTAAGAATCCAGCATTGCCATGAGCTGTGGTGTAGGCCAGCAGCTGTGGGGTAGGCCGGCAGCTGCAGCTCCCATTGAACCCCTAGCCTAGGAACCTCCATATGCCGTGGGCGCAGCCCTGAAAAGACAAAAAAAATTAAATAAATAAATAAAATAAAATAAAATAATAAAATAAAATAAAGTGCATGGTACTGAAGGCAGAAACTTCAAGGAGGAGAGTTCAGTCCCCACTCCCAGAGAGGAGCCTCTGTGCTCCTGTGAAATCAGCCTTTGCCGAAAGAACTGACTTTAGAACCAAGGCCTGGGGCTCCGTGCTTATGGTGTAGACCCACACCTGGCCACGGAGTGGAGTCTCAAAAACTCTTTTCTGACTGGCAGGAAGAGGGGCTGGAGACAAGGACGAGGGGCAGCAGTGTCTGTGCACCGTTTACTGTACCCCAGGCCCCAGAGCCATTACTCACTCATCAGACTGCTATTCGCTGGGGTCGGGAGGGTTTGACCTGCTTTTCAGGTGAGGAAACCAGCTCTGCAAGAGCTTATGGCTCCTAAGTGGCAGAAACCCAGACTCGCATCGCTGCAAAACTCGCCCTCTTTCACACACATTCCAGAGCCCTTGGGAGCCCGTTTTAATCCTGGTAAATCCTCACACACAGAAATCCCAGGACAGCGCCCAGCGGTACCACCATCAGCTCCATAGGAGGAAAGCAGAGCCCCTGGGACCCCCCAGGGCACAACCTGGCAGGGAATGCTCATCAGGTGAATATAACTATTTACCCCTAAGAGCATTCCTGATGGAAAAGTGCCCGGCACAGGTCCTCTCCTAGCCCAGAGTAAGCGCCTCTTAAATGAGAGTTGGGAAAAAAGAGATGCTGTGGTTGACAAGACTGACATAAGATCAAAAGGATTAGGATAGAAAGGCACGTGATGGCACCATCTCTGGTAGCCCTAAGAGGGCTCAGGTCGGTTCATCGTGAATTGCCTGTGCATGCACATCTAAATATCAGAGAAGAATCTAGAAGTTTTCGATCTGAAAGAGACGATCCATTTCGACGATTCCCAATCCCTGATTTTAGAGACAAGGAGCTGTGATCACAGAAGTTAAATGACTTGCAGGCGGTCACACGGTGAGTTCAAAGCGAGGGTGGGAGTAGGCTCAAATCTCAGGACTTCCGGTCCACCTGAGGCTCAGCCTCTGCCTTTACCTGGACTTCAGCATCGGCTCCCTGGCCTTCGTCTGGAGGCACCTACTCCTTGGGGATCAGATGTTCTGCTGGCTGACTCAGCTCTCAGAACATCGAGGCCAAGCACCCGATTTCAGCAGGTCTGGTCATCCTCATTCCAGACAGGCAGGTGCAAGTCAGGTCTCAGCCACCGACGCTTGGGAGGAACTTCCCGCAGGCCTTGGATTAGAACCTGCTTTCGAGGACCAGGAAAGTGTGCCTGCCACACCCCTGTCTTACTGTACACACTCACGGGACCCACAAGCCCATCAATGGCTCTCTTGTCTGCAAGAAGCGAGACGAGGAAGTCTGTAATTATAAATTTACTGAGCAGAAAGGTGGCAGGGCTCATCCTCTGTCTTCTATTAGGCACTGAAATGAGACACAGTTATGCATCTCAAACACTTGTCACCCTCATCTGGGGACGGTGAAATTACCTCGCCTGGAGAGGCGGGAGCCTGTAGAAAACAATAACGTGTGATAGGAATAAGCAGTCTCTCATTTTACAAACCACGAAAGGGACTGATTAGAAAACATCTCAGAGAAATGGAAGGAAAGGGGAACTAGCAAGGGTGTGGGCTCTGGCTTGCCTTTCCAGGGACCCCACGGGGCACCACGGGGGTGAGCCAACTGCAGCCCTCCCACCCCAGACCCACGGGTGGGCAAGTTGCTCATGCTGCCCCCAGGGCTGCCTGAGGCTGTTCGGTCCTGGCCAAGCTGGACTTGCCCAGTGGTTTCTGCTCCAGGATATCAATCCTCATAAGTGAGGCCTCAAACTGGGAAACCCTCATCGCTATTCCAGGCCCCAGCCCCCATTTCTCTCTGGGGCCATCTTTTAGCCGGTTTTAAAACCACGCATTGCAGGTAGCCTTCCACCCACCTCTGACTCTTCAGGACAAGTAATGTGACGGAGTCACCCCGAGAGGGCCCTGAAGGACTCCCTGAACGAGCTCGGGTGGGACAGGGGCCAGAAAACAGAACTGAAAGGCTCTGAATCACACCCAAACACACTGCCGTTTCCCCTTCTTGGAAATCAAATTTTAATTCACAGTCGTCTCCGGGGAGATGGGACTCATTTTTAGAAGCTGATCATCATTTCGATGAAAGAAATTGAGGCTTTGTTTGACGTGGCGAGCGGTGAAGAGCTCACACTAATTTTCAAGAAATAGCATCATCCTCTCAGATTGCTGAGTGGCAGAGAAGAAAGTTAGTACAGAGGAGTTTAAAATAGCAGCTACCTCACAAAGCGACTTTAGCCTTGACAGAGTGTTTTCATGTGCATCACCTCGCTCTGACTGTACAGCGCCCGGCACCCTTTCAGGGAGGAGAGGTGTTTGTAAGTCTACGTCCTCTATGGAGGCATGAGCAGGTACAGGTCCTGGCTAGGGTCCCCCTCACTCACGGTGGGACTTGGAAATCTCTTCGGGACCCTCTTCAGGCACCGGTACCTTCCCTGGCCCTCTGCACAGACACCTGCTTCTGAGGACCTGTGCTAGGGGATAACAGAACATCCAGAAAATGATGCTTCAAAAGACAAGTCACAGCCCATCATGAGTCTATAAACCAACTGAGCAGGTCGGTCCCATGTGCTTTTTTTTTTTTTTTTTTTTTTGTCTTTTTAGGGCCGCACCCATGGCATAGGAGGTTCCCAAGCTAGGGGTCAAGCCGAAGCTACAGCTGCCAGCCTACACCACAGCCCCAGCAAAAAGGGATCCAAGCCGTGTCTGAAACTACACCACAGCTCACGGCAACGCCGGATCCTTACCCCAGGGAGCAAGGCCAGGGATCGAACCCACATCCTTATGGGTATTAGTCAGGTTTGTTACCATTAAGCCACGACAGGAACTCCCCATGTGCTTTTTTTTTTTTTTTTTAATGAAATAAAATAGAAGAGAAAAATAAGACTATGTAGGAAGGAGGAGACTTTAGGGAGGCTTTTGTTTCAGCCACATATTTGTATGCCTGACACACTTCTTACTGTCAGTCAGTGTGATGGTACAGTGCCATCACACTCCCTGCACGGTGCCCAGCTCTGTGCTCAAACATTATTCTGGACGTTTCTGTGGGAGTGTTTTGGGAGGAGATTAACATTTAGATCAGGGGAGGACTTCAAGTGAAGCAGACTCTTCCCCCCCACCCCCCCGATAAGGTAAGTGTGAGGCCATGTAATCAGTGGAAAACTCAACACAACAAAAGCCTGGCCTCCTGGAGAGTGAATTCTGCAGCAGATGCCTTTGGACTGAAAACTATGACACGGGCTCTCCTCTGAGTTTCCAGTCTGCGGACCTGCCCTGCTGATTTTGGACTTGGGGCCTCCATAATTGCATGACCTAATTCCTTAGAATAAATCTGTTTCTCTAGCTCTCTCTCTCTCTCCCCATGTTTCTGTTATATATGTGTATGTGTGTGTATACACATATAAATTTTCTTATATGTATACTTATATATATTATATGTATATATTTCTCTGGTATGTATACACATCCATATATATATGTGTGTGTGTGTGTGTGCGTGTAAGTGTGTGTGATGTTGTTTCTGTTTCTCTGGAGAACCTTAACAGTCAGGGTTTTTTAAAATTGAAAGACATAGTTAGAGAGAGTAGACACCTGTTGTTTGTGGTACCATTTATTTATCCTCTGGGGATCCACCCCTTCACCCCCTCTCAGCCCAAAAGCTTCTGGGGAAATTGGCTCCATCCCTGGATCAAGGGAGGGCACATGACCCAGACCCAAACCAATCAGCACAGGGCAGGGGCAAGACGCAGTGACTGGTTCAGAGAAGGGTTCTCTGAATTTCCATTGGATATGGGCTTCAAGAGAGCTGGGTTTAGGAACCGCAGGCCCCGTCTTATAATGGGCGGAGGCGGGGGCCTGAAGCAAAGGAAGCCAAGTATTAGGAGCGCAGAGCTGAGTCCCAGGTCCTGGTGACATCACAGAGATGTCCAGATCACATGCACTGAGGCCACCTCTATGCTTACACTTTCCAGGTACATGAGCCAGAAATACGCGCCTTCTGCATACGCCCGTGAAGGGGGAAGAAGTGTGATGATGTCCCTTCCACACCAAAGCAGGTAGGAACTAGACGTGTTTTCTCTCCAGATTCTTTCACCAGCTGGACAAAGAGGGTTCTGGGGCCCTGCAAGACGGTGGGGACCTATCCACCAACCAGAGACATCCAGGACAGACAAGAAATAAACCACCACTGGAACAAGGCTCTGAAAGGGGGGACTTGCATGCACCAGCAGCGCCACCACCAAAACGAACAGAAGCAGAGACACAGCCAGCACGCTGTGTACAGAACCAGATTCCAACCCGAGCTGGGCACCTGGGGGCCCCGTTCCTCATACCACATCAGGCACACCCCAGCAAAAGTCCTCTTTAGGTGTCAGTACTCCCCTTGTTCCCAAAGCCAGACGGCAGGTCACCCAGAGACATGGGAGGTGGCCGTGCCAGCATCGATGGGGAGAAAAACCCTCATGTTCCTCAGCGGTCCTTTCGAAGCAGCTAAGGGCAACGCGGAGACCAGGCACGCAGCACGGGTCTCCTTTCTGTTTCATCCAAGAAACACCAGCCAGCCATTGATCCAAGTCAGCAAAATGGACAAAGGGCTTTTTTTAGATTCCTCCTCCAATCCGTAATCTGTGCATTCAGAACATCCCCAGCCAGTAACCGGTATTTTTTTCCTGTCTGCATTTCTCACTTTAAACTCTGGGTTTCCAGGAGTAGGAGCCATGGATTGTGGTTTTCTTTCTTTTCCTGGAGAATTATCTTTACACGGAACATCTGTGCCTGCCTCCTGAAACCACGAGGGGCATGCAGCCCCCGGTGGGTTTCACCGCCAGGTCCTGCCCTGCGCTGCCACTCCGCCTTCTGGCCGATGTCTCCAAAACGAGGGCCCCATTCATAAGAGGAACACGTCCCCGGGGGTGTGGGTGTCGTAGTGCAATCCACCACAAGCACTCGGGGAAAGATCAAGTCGAAGTAAGTGTCCTCCCAGGAGGAGGTCACAGTGCTGTCCTTGGCCAGTCCCAAGTGCAGAAGGTGAGCCTGGCCACACCCCAGCACAAGACGAGGAGGCAGCCACAGCCGGGCCAGGTCACCAGCCCAGGAGCCAATCCCTCCATTCTACTTTCCCTCTGCTTCTGTTCTTTCGAGTAATGAGAAATGCGACATCAGTGGTCAGGGAAAGGGGCTGGAGAAGGGCATAAACGATGGGGACGGGGACGAGGGAGCCACGGGGAGCCAGGCACAAGCTCAGAGTCCAGCCGCCAGGCAACCAGTCGAGTCCCCGGGAAATTCAGCACCAAGTGCAGCTACGCAGGGCTCTTAATCCTCACTTCCCCATTTAGAGGGCCGGGGAATGCCATCACCATGGACAGAGCCTTTGCAACCAGCCTGGAAGAAGCTTCTGCAGGAGGGTGAGCCAGCCAGCCCTCCCCATTCAGAGATTAGGTCTGCGCTGGACCCCTGAGGCCCCCGTCTATGGTTTCCCCTCCCCCAGGCCTCCCCGTCCTTGGCCTTGAGGGAGCCCCCCAGGGTGCAGAACCACCTTTCCCTGGCCTAGTCTGGCATTCCCGGCAGAGCCGAGTGGGAGCTCTAGCCCAGGCAGCCCTAGATGGAAGGCCATTATTACAGCGCGGCAGCCCTTTATATTCCAGGCCTGTGCTCGGGCGGGGGAGTCGCTAAGCAATGACTCTCTTTACTCCGAGTCTGGCTGTGAGGCTTTAAAAACACAGCACTCTCAATAGCAGCGTCTCATTTAAAGAAACAGGCGGGCCTCAGTGGGGACTGAGGGTCAGACGCCTTGGATGACCTGGCGTCCCTGTGGTCACTCTCTCCCACCCCAGCCCTTGGCCCAGCCCACGAGAAATGCCCTGTCTCGGGTGACTGGCTCCAGTTTCTCCTGACGGTCCCACTGGCCTCTGGATGCACAGAGACAAAGGCACAATCATGAGAAGGTGCTCAAGACACACCAAAGCTGTGGCATATGGAACATCCATTGTCAATTTTGCTCCTCCAAGACCTGGGTGGACATTCGAGTCACAGAGAAGGGGCCTGGGGTCCACCATACGCTGGCAGCGTATGTAATCCTGTCTCGGGCATATGGCCTGGGGCAAAGCGGGTTGAAGGATTGCTTTTGCAGACTGATCTTCATCTGGAAAGGAGGCTCATGGACAAAAAAGAAGGTTTTGCTTTTCAGGGCCACACCTCTGGCATATGGAGGTTCCCAGGCTAGCACTTCAACCGGAGCTACAGCTGCCAGCCTACACCACAGCCACAGCAACGCCAGATCCTTACTAACCCACGGTATAAAAAAAAAATTGTATATATATGTGTGACTGGGTCACTTTGCCGTACAGCAGAAATGGAAGGAACACTGTAGGTCATCTACACTTTAATAAAGAATTTAAAAAGAAAAATGCAAAAAAAAGGGAGGCACTCGGCTGCCCTCCCAGCCACCTGCTCCCCCCGTGTCCTGAACCTCACCGCTTTCTCTCCCTGGACACCCAGCCTGGCATCACGTGGCTTTCATGCTAACAAGCGCCTCTCTCTGAAGGCCCTTCTCTCCTGCCATGGCTGAGTGAAGAGGCGGGATAGTCTTAGTTCTTAGTTCATAGCGGCTGACATGGTAGCCCAGCCAAAGGCACCCATAAGAGCCTCCTCTCTCTGAATCACAGAGGATGCTTCAGAGTCAGGAATGGTCCCCCTCACTGACCACGGTCCTGCATCCTCGATGCTTCGGTGTCCCCGTCTGTAAAATGGTGTTTTTGGAAATAGGGTGGTGAGTCAAGGGAAATCATCATGTTTCTTCTTGGGCTTAAATCTGGGGGAAGCGAGAGTGAAGCGAGCTGGGCTTCACAGAATACCGGCTGTCGCGGACGTGGGGAGGGCGCCGCAAATGGCCTTTGCGGCAGAGCCAGGAAACGGTGCGGGTCACAGCCCAGTGGTGGTGTTCGCTGCGAAGCAAAAGGCTGGGGCTGAAGTCTCTCGCTCGAGTCTTTTTGCATCTTTGCTTAAATTGGCTTTTTGGTGGCCAGAATCTAGATGGCGAGGTGCCTTGGGAGAGCCCAGTGCGGCCAAGTCCCCCCGCCTGCCCCCAGAGAATGCGGGACCTCTGCTGGGAAACCAGCCTCCCGCACACTCCTGGGACCTATTTTTTCTCTCCCTCGATAAGGACTGTGGGAGCAGGACACACTTTGTCAGCTCAGGCATTGACCCATTCACTGAGTCAGATCCTAGGGGCCAAGTGAACCCTTCCAGGAGGGGCCCTCACTGCTTGCAGCCTCGGAGGACCCCGACTTTAGATAGCTGAGTGAAGAATCAGCAGGAGGCCCCCAATCCCTGAAGCTCCCCCACCCACTGGAGGGCTCAAGCGACATCCCACGAGGAGGGGATCTCGCCCATTTCATTGCCTATCTTTAGCGAGAGAAGAAATTTGAAAAGCAATGGCAATTTCCTTCTTTAGTCTGCCAGAAATCTCTAACTACGCTTTTCTAACAAAAAAATTAAAAAGTCGATAGGTTTGGAAGGGCTGCTAGGTGCAGGGTGCCGGGGGACCCAGCTGGGAGTCCACTGGGCTCATGTCCTTGCTCTCAGCATCTCCCCCAGATACCACTCTGCTCCCCAAATAGCACCCCCCAGCCCCCATCACTGGCATCAGAGCAGACCTGCTTCCCGCAGCCAGCCTCCCACCTTCCAGCCCACAGAGTCTTCAGGCAGGGAAGCCGGTGATTCCATCAAACAGCAAACAGTGAGGGAGCTGGCTAGGTGGGGCACATTTGGGCCCAGTGACAGCACCTCGGATGTCATCTAGTGTCTAGTGGGAGGGCTCTCTCCCCAGTCCCTCCCTTGTCCTTCAACCTCCTCCCTTTCTCTTTCAATTACCAGGAAAATCAGGAAGTGAACAGTTGTCTCCCTTGCTGGTCTATATTCATGTAATTAGTGCTATTTAATTCCACGATGAGCCAAAGCTCATAAAATACAAAACATATTTCAGCTGCATGTCGCAAATCTTGGCAGAAATCTCCCCTGCAGCCGGAAGCCGAATGGAGCTATATTCACTCTTTAAAAAAAAAATGTTCAGGGAGTTCTCTTGTGGTGCAGCGGGATAAGGCATTGTCACTGCGGCGGCTTGGGTTGCTGCTGTGGTGTAGATTCAGTCCCTGGACTGGGAATATTCATATGCTGCGGGTGCAGCCAAAAAAAATTAGGTGCAGAATTGACTGCAACAAAGTCTGGGCACTATTACCTGCAATATGTAAGGGGGTAGCAGAATAGGGTATGTTATATCTTTTTTTTTTTCTGTCTTTTTGCTATTTCTTGGGCCGCTCCCACGGCATATGGAGGTTCCCAGGCTAGGGGTCTAATCGGAGCTGCAGCCCCCGGCCTATGCCAGAGCCACAGCAACTCTGGATCCGAGCCGCGTCTGCAACCTACACCGCAGCTCACAGCAACGCCGGATCGTTAACCCACTGAGTGGGGCCAGGGATCGAACCCGCAACCTCATGGTTCCTAGTCGGATTCGTTAACCACTGCGCCACGACGGGAACTCCATGGGTATGTTATATCTTAAAGTTTGGAAATAACTTCCATCACCATGACAACACTGAATTTTAAAAATATTTAGTATTGATCAAGTAACACTAGTATAATACATCGTTCTCCCTAAGGAGGTGGTTCTCAACCCACCTCCTTCTTATTCCCATGTGTTTAAGTGTTTGGGTCCCTAGCAGTGGGGACCTGTGCCAGCCTGTCATCCTGCCTCTTCCACCTGCTGGGCACATGCCTTGGAATCAAAGGACCAAGGAGACTGAAGTTTCCAGCAATGATTCTCAGTTAACTAACACAGGCCTATTTCCCAACTCCGTCGCCCCTGCCCCTTCCACTCCACTCTGCTGAGACCTCGCTCTATTCTGTACTTACACCAGCAACATACGAGCAAGACATGGTAAGTCTGAACCCCCATCCTGCCACCCGTTCTCAAATGAGGCACAGAATGGTGATGACCATCCACGACCATTTTCCCCGGTGCCCATCACTGTAAAGGGGCCACACAGCGTGGTCCTCAATGAGTCCACCTCTGCCCCCACCTCAACGCCGGCCCTCTCGCCAGCACTCCTGATGGGACTGGGTCCCTCCCATTGCTCCCCATGGCTTGGTCGTGCCCTCCTTCTTCTCCAAGTGACAAGAACACAGAAGGGGAATGGTCGTGCAGGGCCAGGAGCAAGGCCAGGTAGAGGGAGGAGCCGTTTTGTTTTGTTTTGCTTTGCTTTTCAGGGCTGCACCTGTGGCATATGGAGGTTCCCAGGCTAGGGGTCGTATCGGGAGCTACAGCTCCTGGCCTACACCACAGCCACAGCCATGCCAGATCCGAGCCCAATCTGCGATCTACACTATAGCTCAAGACAACACCGGGTCCTTAACCCACTGAGCAAGGCCAGGGATTGAACCGTGTCCTCATGGATACTAGACTGGTTCATTACCACTGAGCCATAATGGGAACTCCAAGGAATTATTTTGGATGCTGCTGACACCTCCTTTCAGGACCTTCCCAGAAGTGGTGTCACTGGGAGCACAAGAGTCTAGGAGATGGACCCAAGATGTGACAGAGGGTTGGATCCACTGTACAACCCAGGAGGCCCTGACATAGACTTGGCAGCTCTTCTGAGTCTGCTCTGTGCATCACTCAGTGGATGGAAACACGCAATGCTCCACGCAGAGAGGAAAACGCCTGCCAACTCCGGTGCTTCCTCCTCTTACACAGCCTGAAGTTCCACTGCCACCACCTCTCATCTGTGTGTTACACCTTGCCTTCCACAGGCTCCTTCCTATGCAATCAACACTCAAGACTCCAAAACTAATCTCCACCCCCACCCAACCCATGATGGTTATCATCCAGATGGGGACACCGAGACTCAGAGAATTTCAGTAAGTTGCCCAAAGCTCTGCTCTTCATGTGTCCACAACTCATCCTCTGACAGATCCAGCACCTCCCAGTAAACAAGGCCACCTATCAGATGCATCACTGAAGATTATACATCAAAAGCTGGAGGAGAGAAAAGTCTAGAAGACCCCAAGACCAATGCATACTGGTTCACTGGGAGGAGAGGAAGGCCCCCTAGCCATTTATTTATTGTCTTTTTTTTTTTAAGGGCCACACCCACGGCATATGGAGGTTCCCAGGCTAGGGGGTAAATTGGAGCTGCAGCCACCAGCCTACACCACAGCCACAGCCACTTGGGATCCAAGCCGCTTCTGCAACCTACACCAGAGGTCACGGCAACAGTGGATCCTTAATCCACTGAGTGAGGCCAGGGATTGAACCTGTGTGCTCCTGGTTACTAGTCAGATTCGTTTCCACAGAGCCACGATGGGAACTATCCCCCTAGCCCTTTAGAGTATAAAAACTAACTATTTTGCACCGTCATCACCTCCAAAGGCCTTGAGAGCCTGCATGTGACAGAGGACACTTTCCTTCAACCCAAGGAAGACACAACTGGACAAGTTCTCGATGGCCAAGAAATGATATAAGGGGCCAAGTAACAAGCAGAGGGGGTAACCCAGGTCATTCCTGTGTTCACTAAGCAACACTTATTCAGCTTCTGCTTCATACCAGGAACCCAGGTTTCAAGGGCGCACAGTGAATAAGACAAAAAGATCTTTTTTGTCCCAGACCTTACATTTCACAGGGAGAAGACAGACAATGAAATAGTTATTTTCAGATAGAGTAAGTCCTTAAAAAGAAGAAGAAGAAGGATAGTCATTTACTACCGAGTAGATGCGGGGCGGGGTGTTCCCTAGCTGGAGTCCAGGGGAGGTGTCTCTGGGGTGATGCTTGCAGGGGGCCTAAACAAATGACAAGGATGAGCCAGCTCTGCAATGCTGTGGGGAAAGAGCATTCTAGGCCTAAGGCAGAGTAAGTGCAGAGACTCTGAGGAGGGGGCAGACTCGGCAACGAAGAGGCAGAAGGCTGAGTGGCCGGAAGGCACGGGGTGAGCAGAGGTGTGTGAGCAATGGGGTCCGAGGGAAAGGCAGGGGACAGATGACAGAGGACATTCAAATCCATGGGATGGAATGGGAATTTCATGCTAAATAGTATGGAAAGCCATGAAAAGGTTTAAAGCAAGGAAGTGACATGGTCAGGTTTGTCACTGACAAACTCAGTCTGGCTCTGGGTGGAGAATTGTTTGTAGGTGGAACAGGAGACCTGCAGAGAGTCCTTGTGGGGTGATGCTGGCTGGACCAGGTGATGAGGGTGAAAGCAGGGGCCTCACTGCTCCAATAGGGCTTCCTGGTGAATATGGAAACAAGAGTGGAGCCAGGGAGGAGAATTTCTAATACCTCCCCGAGTTTGGCTTGAGCACCTGGATGGATGGTGGTGCCATTTTACTGATATGGGAAGAGGAGGGAGGAACAGGGCAGGGAGCAAAGACGTCAAGAGCTCAGGTGGGGGCAGCAAGGGTCAAGGCTGGGTGCACAGCCAGCTGGGCTGAGGCAGAAAGCAATGGGAGCAGGGAGTAGCTTTCACAGAAGCCAGCTATGTGGTCTGCAACAAGCATCTCATGTGAATGCTCCAAGAGGGGCTAATGGTCTTCTTCCCTTCCACATAAGCCACTGGTTCTCAATACCTAATATGAAGGGAGGCTAAGATCTGAACCTAAGCCTGAAGAAAGCCCCTGAGGCATCCGGGCCCTGGCTTGAGGCTGCACCAAGGGACCTCGGCTGGAAGAAGGTGATGCCAATGAAAATATTTTCCTAAGGGACCTAGCGTTTTACGCTTATTTTTTTTTGTGAAAGAAAAACTAGCACATCAAAGTTTCAGTTTTACTAAAGGGAAATTGCAAATGCCTGGGAAGTGCGGACTACTTTGTAAACCTCATAAATTTATAGCCAAAATTAATACCATTAAAAGAGTGGAAATGGCAAGGGATATTCAGCTCCAGTCATACATGTTACACAAGTTATAAACGGCACCCTGGGCACCCTCTTGTGCAAACCAGTGAAGGGCTGAAAGAAATCAGACTGAAGTTAAAAGAACGCAGACTAAGAACAAAGCTTTTTAATATTAACTTTAAAAAAATATATGGTACAAGCTACAAAACATAAAAATGTACCAAGTTAACCATTCTGTCCTTTTTAAAATTGAACTATGGTTGGTTGGCAGTGTTGTGTTAGTTTCAGGTGTACAGCAAAGTTATATATGTGTATGTATTTATATTTCTTTTCCATCATGGTTTATTATAAGTTTCGAAGTGTAGTTTCCCGTGCTGTACAGTAGGTCCTTGCTGTTTATCTATTTTATATACAGTGTGGGTATCTGCTAATCCCAAACTCCTAATTTATCAGCCCCCCCCTTCCCCTTTGGTAGCCATAAGTCTATTTTGTTTGTCTGTGAGTCTATTTCTGTTCTGTAAATAAATTCATTGCATTATTCTTTAGACTCTACCTAAAAGGGACATAACCATTTCAATCACTGTGGGTTCAGTGCCATTAAGCATATTCATATTGTTGTGCAACCATTGCTGCCGTCCGTCTCCAAACCTTTTCCATCATCCCAAACTGAAACTCTGTACCCATTAAACACTAATTCCCCAAACCTCTCTCCCCCTAGATCCCTGGCAATGAACATTCTACTTTCTGTCTCTATGACTCTGACTACTCCAGGCACCTCATATAAGTGGAATCACACAGGACTTGTCCTGTGTGTCTACCTTATTCCACTCCGCGTGTCATCATGGCATCAGCCACCCAGGTAACAGGTGGCTCCCCCAGTGGGTTGACTGATGACACACCTTCCCAGCAGGAGAGGGGGAAGCCCATTCCTCTCTGGGCCTCAGTCTTTAAGCCTAAATGTTAGAGGGTCTCTAAGGTCTAGCCAGGAGTCAAAAAAGGACAGTGGTCATGGTAGCACAGTAGGTATTAAACCGGGGCTTCATCTACTAACGAAGTGAAATAAACCCTAACTTGGAAAGCACATTGGCTTGTTTCAGTAACTCTATTTCTTTTCCTTTTATGACCCCCAGGCCCCAGGCAATGTCCTGTTAAAATGTCCAGCCTTGTCTCAACTGTGCTATTAGATATTAATGGGCAGTTGTAAATCCATTCTTGGGCTGAGCTTCTAAGGAAGATGCATCCCATCCTCGGGAGCCAATGTGGCTGAAACTGCCATGATTAGCTAGAGAAATCCCAAAGTCTGGGCAAGAGCTGAGACTGCAGGACCTCACGGCCCTCCCCCCCGTGGAGATCCCTCCCCCAAGGCCAAGTCGGAGCAAGGCCACTGTTCCCTGACTGAGCCAATCTTGCCGCCACCTCTCAGGAGCGACTCTCCCAGATACACACCTGCCTGCCCAACTTCTAGATGCTCTGGGCAGGAATTATCCCTCTATTTAACAGATGAGGAAATAGAGGCTCAGGGAGGCTAAAGGCCTTTGCAAAGGTCAGAGACTGTCCCCGGAAAGGGCTGATCAGCATCCACCACAAGGAAGGATAATGCCATGTGGTAAAGTGTCAAACAGGCCCAGAAAAAAATGAATTGAAAAGAAATGAAGCAATCTCTAAGTGAAAGATGAACAAGATTCAGTCGGCAGTGAAAAATCAATGAGGCAAAATGCGCAGCCTGTGAAGATCGATGAGGCAACCGACCAATGACCCGTATTCCCACCTGAATTGACACCCGACCACATCACGGTCATGTTTGTGTTTGCCCAAACCAACCCCCATGCCAGCATATTGCCCAGGTACCACATTCAACCTCCGCCCAGGTGCCCCCTCGGTGCTGATCTGAACAGCATCTTCAAACAGCCCTGGGAGGTAGCTGATGGAGTCTGTGCACACAGGCTATAAAAAGAAGCCCCTGCAACAAGAAGATAAGGTTGCTTTCTGAGAACTAATTGAGTAACAATCAAGACGTCCTCATGGAAGTGCCAGATATCTGCAGAAGCCACCTTATGGCGGAAAGGTGTTCCCAAATCACTGCTAAAAGGGCAGGGGACCAAAGCCCACTCAGGGTGACATGGTTTCTTCCCGTAGACGAGGAGATAAGTCAAGACGGCAGAAACCTCAACCGTCTGAATAAAAAAGGCATTAGCCAACTCGGGGTGGTCAGCCTGGAGTGCAGAGCCAAACAGCAAGAGCTGCTGGGTTTTCATTTCATACCAACCAGGGAGAGGAGAGCGAGCGGTGGAGACCGCCGGACACATGTGCGGGGCTCACCCTCCGGGAGGCGCGCTCTGCAGAGGGACAGCAGTTGGTTCTCAGGCATCTTCACGGCACAGGTGACCTGGTTCTCAAAAACACCAGCCTCCTTGTTCCAAATCCACGTTCTCCCAATGAGCAAGCTGACCCCCCCCAAAAAAAACGCTTTCTTGATGGTATAGCCCCCAACTTTATTCAGGGGCACACCCTCCCCATGCAGCCCCACCTCAGAAGGAGGCCACTCTCGACCGGAAGAAGCCGGTGATTCCCAGCCCCACCGGTAACCATGACTGGATGAAGCCAATCGTGGAGGTCTCCCTCCTCCTGCCAGTGATGAGTTTTGGAACAGCCGCGAGACTCAAACCTGGCCCATTGGACCAAATGGGAAGCCTCTGGGGACGTCCCTTGGAGCAGCGGCCCCTTCCTCCTTATCTTCCCACCACACTCGGTGCCGTCAATGGCTGCAGGCCTCTCCTGACCGAGGGGGGCCATCACCCCTATACCCGCCATGGCTGAGCAGAGAGAAGAAAGCACCCGGGGGACGATGATGTTGAGCCGACAAAAGACCCAAGTCCGGAGGCACCGACTTGCGGTCTTCTCATGTGAGATGATCATTCACTTATCCTTCACCCCAGCATTGGATTCCGTTCACAAAAACTGAAAGCCTCTCGCTGATTCGTCCAGTAAACCTTCAGGTGGCAGACGTGCTCTCCATGATACCTGGCTTCCATGAAGGCCAAGACAGGTGCCAAGGAGAGCAACTGATGCTTCCATGAACTAGCTAGCAACAGACTCCACTGCAATGAATAAGGTGGTATTCTACCTTAAAGATCAATGTCCCAGAGAATTAGAGTGAATTAGTGCTGAGAATCTGTCTGTCTCTGGATATGCTGGCAAAGGCAGACCCTGGTCCATGGTATCCCACCCTGGGAGCCACCGGCTCCCTGTGCGTTGATGTCACCTTGTTCAACAGCAGTTGCGGGGAATATGGGAAACACAAGCTTTCTCCCAGTCCCCCTCTACCTTAAACCCACTCAGGTCCCTTATCCACTCTAGAGATTTGAACAAGGTCCATTTTTCTTACCTACCTCATGGTGTTTTTGAGCGTGAAATGAAATCAATATGAAAAATACAAATTGATATGCAAACCATGGAATTTTGGATAAGAAGTCTGTATTGGAAATCTTCTCAACATCCTGTGCATCAGAATCATTGGGGGAGCTTTTCAAAAAGCACAGACACCTGGATCCTACCCCTGGAAACCCTCACTCAAAAGATGTAGGATAGACACCAGTATTTTTTTAAAGCAATAATTATTCAAAATTAATTGTAAAATAATTATTCAAATGTTGCTTTTTTAAAAAAGGAATAATCACGTGCAGCCAGAGTAGATGAGAACCGCCAACAGCCCATGCCGCTGGGCTGGGACACCAGCATTCACCAACCATAGAGCCAGAACACTAGGAGTCTGGGCTCCTGAGTCCCAGTTTATGCATCGGCCCTTTATGCTTTAGTATCAACACCAGGGTATTTAGAGCATTGCTTTTAACAGAGAGAATAAAGGCAGGAAGAAGGAATTACAAAGGGTCATTAGGAAACTTTCGAAGGTGATGGCTATGTATATTACCTTATTTGTGGTGATTGTTTCACAGGTGTTTACACATGGCAAAACTCTGAACTGCATAAGTAGGCAATTTATGCTCTATCAATTATACCTCAATAAACTGAATTCCTCAAAAATAAACTAAAAAGGACAACCTATGGAATGGGAAGAAAACATACTCAATTATCATACATCTAATAAGGTCTGGTACCAAGAAAATACCAAGACCTACAACTCAGCAACAACAAGACAAACAACCCAGTTTTAAAGATGGACAAATGACTTGACAAGACATCTCACCAAAGAAGCTCTACCAATGATCCATAAGCCCATGTTCCCTCTGCCTGAGAGTCCCTTCTCTTCCTTCCTCTCTGTCTCTACACTTACAATTTGACCTTGGACAAATTACTTATTCCCTTTAGGCCTCGGTTTCCTCAACCATGAAATAGGGATGAGAGTAGGATGTGTCCTCTAGATTGCAGTGAGGTCGCAACGAGGCAGCCTGAGTAACTGGTGACCGCCAGCGCAAATCCCTCCTAACCTCCAAGCCAAAGGAAACTCTCTCCTTCCCTGAATTTCCAAAGCGAATATGAGAGCTTATCACTTTCTACTTTGCACCTGCCATGATGTTTATCCTTGTAGTCACTTGGCACCATAAGCCCTTCAGAGGTGAAGATATGCTTCTCATGTAGAGTCCAATGCACAGTACACGGCACTCAGCAGAGTGCACGTGCCTAAGAGGAGTTGGAAGGACATAAGGTCCGTTTCATGCAACCTTAAATGGACCCTAGAATGTCCCTCCGAGTGCTCTCAGCCCCATCAAAGGTAACCAAATCCTAACACAGGACATAAATTCAGGAACCAGATGGGTGCAAGGCCTCCAACATGAAAAGATTTAACTTGTCCTGTAAGCCAGTCGCTGAGCTTTTGAGGAGGGTCTCCAGGCACCTCTGTTCAAAGCGTTCCCCCAAATCCACAGAGGCCGGCCTCAGCCCAGTTTTCCACCCCCAAAGCATCTTCCAATAATTCAAAGATTCCCTTCCACATCAGGGGTCCCTTGTGCTTACTTAAAACAAAAAACCTTGGCTTCACAAGAAAACTATTTTTCTCTCATTTGATGCCTCTGGGCCTCTGTTCTCCTTGCGTTCTGCAGTCTATGAAGCTGCAGCCGCCCTGCCCACCTCGGGGGGTTCAGACTCAGTGGTGTCCAGGGGCTTCTCCCACACACGGGCTGCAGGCTCCCTTCCCCATCTGCTGCCAGCACCTCCCCTCCCCTCCACTCACTGCCCGCCTCTGGCAGCCTCGGTGCCACCACCCCAGACCAACCCAACAGCATGGACAAGGCCACATCATCTTGGGACCCCAGAACTCTGGTTTGGGCCCAGTGCCTGCAGAACCAGACCCCTGTGAGGCTGTTCTAAAGGACAGATTAAGGGGCTTTATTTGTTTGCTTGCTTTGGCAAATCACCCAGCAACAGAAGCATCAAAGGAACCTTCCTTGATGGGGGGGGGGGGGGGGAGAGCGCAGTGAAGAAAGAGGCTGGGAAACAGAATGGCTGCTCTGCGATGACTCCCAGGACTGACCCTGCTTAGAAGAAAATGCCAGTAAAGAGGAAGCTACAGCATGATGCAATGCTACTCTCTGCTTCTTGGCTGGGACGGGGAAACCCAGCAAGATCCACCGGCAGTTCTAGCTCTGCCCTGACCCTTATCCAGGGCTCCCCAACTAACCTGCCACAGGCCACCTGGCCAACTACTTCCTCCCACCATGAGACTCACTTCTGCAGCAGGAGTCCCCGTAAAGAAGGAGCATCTCCTCTTCCAGGAGAGAGAAGCATGGCCTATGCCTGCATCCCCACCACAGCACAGAGGCGAGAGCCTGGCTGCGAGGGACATCCCCATGGAAATACATATGAGTGTGCATGTGTGTGTGCAGACACAGCAGTGGGGAAAGGGGATGCGGAGAGGACAAAGGAAGAAAGATGGGTGTTCAGAGTGAGAACAGCCAGGAGTCACAGCAAATGGGACAGATACTGGGTTGGCTGGCATGGAAGATCTTTTATTTTAGTGGTCTCCAAATTAAGGAAATGTGGAACAAAAATACTAGAATTTCTATTTATCTATGTTTTTCTCTCAAAGGAATGAAAGATAATGGCTCTACTAATATTCGAGACATAGAACCGGCATGCCTATGGGCTGATATGTCTGTGTCCTGCAGGGGACAGCAGGTGTCCACAGGGCAGAGTAGGGCTCTTACGATACCCAGAAACTGATGTGGTCCCCTCACACCTTAATTAGCCAGCAGTATTTGCAAGATATTGCTGCATATCTGTGGCGACTAAGATTTGTGACTTGCAGCATTATTTTAGTTTAACAATCTGGTGTTTTCAAAAATGGGCAAGTGGTTTTAAAAGATTCCTATAAGAAGAGTATGGCCAGAAAGCACTACAAATCAAGCAAGCTCTAGCAATCAAGGAAATGAAGACATGATCCTTCTATTCTCGGCACAAACTCTTCATCATCCACATTACAAGCCGTGGGGCTAACTAACCCGACCAAAAATCACTCCCTTCTACCAAAACAAACAAACACAAAATCAAAATGATTAGGAAGACTATTTTGAGAGTTGGGTTTATGTTCACCATCACAAATGCATCATGCATTCATGCTAACCCTCCCCATAAAGGCTGATATACTTTGCCCCATGGTGGCAGTGCATGCTGGAACATGGCAGACCACGGTCCAGGCCCCACTCTGCCAAGGGTTGCCCTGGGTGGGTCAGGGCAGGGTGGGCTGGTAATCTGGCTGGTGGGCTTCAGTGGGAAAACAAGGAAGGAGTAAGCTTACTCTCTCAGATCTCCAGATCCAGCTCTTCATAAAGGTCTGTGGCTGACTTATTTCTTCTCCTACCCTCCTTCTCACATCAGCAGCAGATCTGGTCCCTTCCTATCAAGCATTTCACTCTTCTTAGTTGCCTTCAGAGCAGCCACCCCATGGCCCACACCCCACTGTCCCACCAGCTCACCCAAGAAAGAAAAAAAAAAAACACACAAAACAAACCAAAACAGTGATGTTGAGAATGAGGACCCAGGTTCCTTTGCTCCCTGATTCTTGCTCTGTTCCTTGATGGACAGCCTCGTGGCAGGCCCCACAGCCAGGATACCTACTCTGTGACTGAAAGTCAAGGCATTTTCCCCTTCATAAAAAGAGCTAATTACCGAGACCGTGCCATATGCCCAGCACTGAGCTGTGAACTGGACCCCATCATCTCCGTTAATCCCGGCCATAACGCCATAAGGAAGGTCTTACTCTTGCCCTTGGACAAGGGGAGAAACCAGGGTTCACAGAGGGCCGTTTTCAGTGCTGGAGTCCCGGCTCCATCCCAGGCTCAGAACCTCTGCTTCCCACCTGGCCCCTGCCTCTCAAGGTCATCGGGAGAAGGGAGCCTGGAGGAAAACTTGCATCCGTGTTGGGGCCTTGGACGAGCTGCTCTCCTAACCTCGGTCTCCTGAGTATAAAATGGGGTCGTTGTAGCTCATGTCACACCGGGCTTTAGTGAGGATTAAATGAGCGAATAGGTGTAACCGCTTCAAACAGTGCTGGACACGTATCAGGGTTCGCCATTATCCCTGCCATCACTCACGTGTTATATTGCTCCCCCAGAAAGCTCAGCCCCTCCTCCGTTTATTCCCGATGACAGACGAGTTCGTATCATTTTATCCTGATGCTGACTCTTGCTCCAGACCCGGGGAGAAGCTGCAGATGGCAGAGGGGAAAGACCAAGTCCCCTCCCGCTACAACCTTCACCCTTCGCACACCCCCTGCCACAGCCAGGTCTCGCCCAGGGAACCAGGATGTGAACAGAGCAGAAGAAAGAAGAAGAAGGCTTCTGGGTCCAAGGCCTCCTTCAGCCCCTGCAGGGCCCCCACCTGGCACAGCCAGCCTTCTCCTCTGAGGAAGTCTGCCCAATATAGGCAGCTCCGCCGGGGCTCCAGACACCTGGAGACTAATTAGGCAGCCAGTCCTTGGGCATATCAGCCCAGAGGACCCAGCAGGAGGCAGCGGCTGCGAGAGGCTGGAAGGCTGCAATCCCAGAGCCGTTCCATGGAACTGCCTGGGCCAGCAGCTGTGGTGGTGACAGCAGCACTCATAACACCCCCCAGGTGTTACAGAGATGGCTGGCCTTGACTAGTCGGAGGTCCTATTCATGACAGGGGTATTTCAGAAGAAAAGCGTATTTTTTGAGAATGAACTGCTGAGTTCCGACTCTCTGTGTCTCCGACTCCGCTTCTTGCAAAGGAGAGCTACTGACTTGACCGTACTCTCAGAGGCATCGGGCTGGCTAAAAAGATGAAAAGGAAAGCAAGCAGCTACAGAGGACCAAGACGTCTTGAAGGGACTGGGGATGTTTAAGCCGAACTTGGGGGCTGCCACTGGGAGGACTGAGTGAGCTTTCAGGACGGCTCCAAAAGGCAGCAAGAGGGCCTGCGAGCGGAGGTCACAAGGACAATTGCTCGGAGTCCAGTGGGCCAGTCCAGCAATACCCAGGCAGCCCCAGACATACCCAGGCAGAAGCCAAGTGTCCATTTGGCCAGGATGCTGTGCACAAAAGTGGGAGGTCGGACCGCGGTTTGCTGAAAGCAGTGCTTAGCAACGCCCAGCACCCACTAAGCACTCAGCCTATGAGAGCTTTTGTGGTGATTATTAACCCAGTGATAAGATACCGTGGTTCCTTTCTGGCCAAAAATAATAAATCCAGCCTTTTTGGAAGGAGGTCTTAATCCTTTAAGTCTCACTCATTGCCCTGAATGAGATCATTTTCAACACCCAAAGTACTATTTCAAGAAAGTTAAGACCCTTTTTAAGGACTTTGGCTGAGATTCTGTAGCTTGGGACACACGACCTGAAACAGGACATCAGGGTACCCCGGGACCAAGGGTCATGGGCCCCAGTGGTGGAAGGGGGCCTCACTGTAATAGGTCTCCAGCTTGTGCTGTGTAGGAAAGAGGGAGGGGGAGGCACAGAGGGGAAGAAAGGAATGCTGGCCCAAGGCCCTCTGAGAGGGAGGTGTCAAGTCCACAACAGCAGGAAAACTTCACGTAATAATGGGAGCTTTAAAAAAAAAAAAAAGGAGTCTTTTTCTGGATCAATTTCCTTTCAAGCCAGGAGTTTCTGTTGTCAATTTCATGGGCAGGTGCAGGGGCCGTGGGGGCCGTGGGGGCCAGCACAATCCACAGGCTTGGCCCAGACACCCAGCCTGGGATCATTCATCAAATAAGCAGAGGGGACAATTCCCAGCACAGAGCAGCTCTGTGGGATGCAGAGCATTGCTGATCCTGCTCTGCCACTAGACCTGCTTGCATTTCAATTCCTCCTAGAAAAGACATCAGATAGACTCGTTCCCACTCACTTCCCATCTCTAGCTCCCCTGGTGCAGCTGCCCATGTTGAGAGGGAGGCAGGTGTGGGGGAGGCCTGCAGACACCAAGGGTGGCAGCCAGAGTCCCTGTGACAGCCACACACACACACACACACACACACACACACACACACACACACGTGTGCACAGCTGTGTGTGGAGGCCACCACCACCACCACCCTCCCTCCCAGGATCCACACAGCAGCCCTGGGAGAGAGGCGACGGGTCCTGGGGCTCACAGAGGGGAGACACCCAGGCCCATGAAGCTGCAGGACCAGCTCAGGTTCATGGGCAGGATCTTGGGCAGAACCTGGTCTGAAGCCTGGGCCGTCATCAGCTCCCCAAGCCTTAGTGCGTGCCTGCTTCTGGGTAAGGAGAGTGAGACTAGGGTCCCTGCAGTGAGAAACGTCTTCCCTAATTCAGACGAAGCAGCTGTCAAGGTTTGAAAGAGTTAAGGGCCTGGGCTTTACTTCGGGCAGCCGTACGCCCCAGGTCTCGCTCTGTTGCTGGCTCATTACATGAACCTGAGCCAATTTCTGCATCTCCAAACTTTCTTCATCCATACAATGGAGCTGAAAATAGGAGCCAAGCCCACAACTATTACCAAGTGCTTAGCATAAGCCATGGCACACAAGAAACAATTAATAACTCTAGGCGGTGGTTAGAATATTATTACTGGAAGTGTCTCCAAGTGGGGAGGGCAGCTGGACCAAGCAAGCCTGGCTGCTGTTGGCAGCTGTCCCAGGTCTACTCTTCTGGTTTCCCTCGCTTTGCCATGACCAGCCACTGGGAGACATTGCTCCCCTCCCAAGACCCTGGCCTGAGTGTGTCAGAAAGAAAATCCCCTTCCTTGACTCCTCTGTGCACAGGTTGATGCTGTCACAAGAGGAGAACAGAAATCCCACAGTCACAGAAAACACAAGCACAAGAGAAGTAACGGCGTTTCCCGAGCACAGGTCTTAGAAGCTCACGTTTCGGAGGCTTCTCAAGTTCCCAGCCCCCACCTGTCTCCCTATGGCTGCTGCCACCCACCCTGTCACCCACCTTCTCCCCGTCTCTCCTACTACAAGGCTCAAGGAGCTCACTAGGGCCTTCCAAGGACCCTGCGTCTCCACCCAGGGCTCAGGGACTTGTAGAGCCTCAGTAGATGGACAGTGAAGATTCAACCCAAGTGACACTCTGTGCCCTGCCCCAGGGACTGAGCCCCGCCCAGGGTCACGTCGAATACATAAAATCCTTAGATGTGTGTGTTACACGTGCATGGGGGTGGGGGGAAACACTCTACACTCACCTTGTCTGAGCTCATAGTATGTCGCAAAGCATTGGGAGATACACACTCAAAAACTCCAAATGCTCTCCGAAGCAGCTGCACTCGCAGCTCCTGGGAACTATCAGCAATGCAGCGCCTAGGGCCCATCCTGCACCTACTAAATCAGAAACTCTGCTGATGGGTTGCCACTATCTGTGGTTTTCTTTTTCTTTTCTTTTTTTTTTGTCTTTTTAGGGCTACACCCATGGCATATGGAGGTTCCCAGGCTAGGGGTCCAACTGAAGCTGAAGCCACCAGCCTATGCCACAGACACAGACACAGCAATGTGGGATCCAAGCCGCATCTGAGACCTACACCACAGCTCACAGCAATGCTGGATCCTTAATCCACTGAGTGAGGCCAGGGATCAAACCCATGTCCTCATGGATGCTAGTTAAGTTCACGACCTGCTGAGCCACGACGGAAACGCCCATCTGTGGTTTTCACAAGGTCTCCAGGAGATTCCCAAGAGGCTGAGGCTAGAGGACCACTGACCAAATGCATAGTCCACCTTGCTGCCTACTCTTGAGTCTCTGCATCCATAAACCAAAACTAAACACTGTTTCATCATCTGTAAAATGGGGATAATAATGGGACCCATTTCACTGGGTGGTTGGTTATGAAGCTTGGATGGGATCCTGCATGTAACAAGCTTGGCAAACTGCCTAGGACATTGCAAGCACACATGAACATTCCCTAATACCAACCTTCCTCCCAAATCTAAGAGATGGATTCCATCACTATCACCCTGAAGGCTCAGTGAGTTTTTGAAGTGACTGGTTCAAGGTCACTCAGCTGGCAAAGTTATCTCCAGAGGCCAGCTCTCCCTAGGCAGAGGCACAGGTGTTGAGGGCAGGCATGGTATGAATCAGGCTCTTTTTCCCCTCAGACCTGCAGAAGTTCTCAGGCTGGGGCAGCTCCCCATCCCCAGGGGCATCCAGGAACGTGCAGAGGCTTTTCTGGTTGCCTGAGTGTTCCTGGCTTTTAGCTCTCAGCGGGGCAGGATGCTCCCCTACATTTTGCAAGATGGCCCCACTTAATGAAGAACCACCCTGCCCAAAAGGCCCAGTGGCACCTCCACCGAGAAACACCGGCTGCCCCAGAGGTTCGGAGCTGCTCAGAGCAGGGCTCCATGTCAGAGGTTGCCTGGAGACCCCAGCCATCACATCATGGTAATTACAGTGAAGGGCTGGAAGTTTCAAGGGACATAATTCCTGCCAGAGTCCCCAGAACGCCCACATCGGGTGTGGCGAGAACTCGCTTTCACTCTTGACATTTTCTTCTCACTTTAACACACAGTGATCGGGAAGTCCCCTTGTGGCTCATCAGAAACGAATCGGACTAGTATCCATGAGAATGCAGGTTCCATCCCTGCTCGATCAGTGGGTTAAGGATCTGATGTTGTCGTGAGCTGTGGTGTAGGTCACAGATGCAGCTCGGATCTGGCATTGCTGTGGGTCTGGCATAGGCCAGTGGCTACAGCTCTGATTCGACCCCTAGCCTGGGAACCTCCATAAGCCGTGGGTGCGGCCCTTAAAAAAAAGTGCAATGATCAGAGCCTCCCACCAAACCTACATGAGGCCTCTGCCTCCGTGACCCAGGCAAACCCTGTCCATCGCTGTAGTACTGAGGGCCCCCTCCCCCATTCTCCAGAAGCTCAGGCCAGAAACAGATGCTGGGTCCAGACACTGGACGGTGCGGTGGTGACTTTTGCCGTAACAACCTTGTGCTGATTATTCTTTGCTGCTAAGGGTGGGAGAGGGTGGAGAGAAAGGAGGTCGAATGTCAGCGTTGTTCAGAAAGTAAAAAAGCCTAGCTGTCAAAAATGCAAGCAGTGGGTTGAATCAGTAGAATCAATAAAGGTGTACTCCAAAGGATGCGCAGTGAAAAGGTGCCCAGACGGCCTGGCAGGAAAAGGCGGCAGCAGCAGCAACAGCAGCAGCAGCAGCAGCAGCGCATGCCAATCACTGCTTCACCTGTCTCGGGGACAGTGTGTGGCCCTGATGACGTTGGCCGTTCCCCTAACTTAACACCTCTTTTCCCACGCACCACCCCTGTCCCCTAGAGACTTCCCCGGCGCTTTCGCCAGTTACTCCTCCCCACAAGGGGTAAAGACCGACTGTGCTAAAATGCTCCTTCTCCCGCAAACCATTAAGCTGTCAAGCTGAGGTGGCGGACACATCCAGAGAGGCCCAGAGCTGGAATGCTAATAGCAAACACTGCAATTACTCTTTCTGCTCCGGACAATTCCTGCTTCAACTTTCCTGGCCCTGGGTCATATTTTGTGATCTTTGGACGCTGATGGAAGAGATAGGATTTGATGTAGAAAATCACTAGGGAGATGATGTCTTGACAGAGATGGAGGAGAGGCATCTGGGGGCTTTCTGTCCCTGTTTTCCTTTTGAAATCCACATACGTGTCCTATAATGGCTTCTGGTTACAAACCTCCCCATCCAAAGGAAAAACAACCTCTCCATAAATACTTTGCCCACGTCAGTGAAATAGCTGTGTTACACACTTGAGTACCATTTTCGAGGACACTTTAAATAGAGCATCGGTCGCTGCTTTCAATTTAACGTGTGAACGGCAGCCGCTGAGGCAGGCAGCGATGATAAGTTGTGGGGATGGGCTCACAGCTTCCTCTGGTGCATCTGCTCAGACTTTTAGCAGATCCACAGGCACTTAAGGTATTTTGGGGACAAGCCCCATGCAAGACTCATTCAACAAATGAATGGGCACCTGCTCCACATCTGCAAAGCTCGGTGCCAGGCACAGTGGGAGACACACCAAGAGGGGGAAGGCCTCCCCTAGATGACAAGGGCTCTGCATACAGAGGAAAAACGGTGCAAATGGCGCAAAGGTCAAATGCTCCAAGTTCAGAGGCGCGCTGGGGGCCCTCAGCTTTTTCTTGTGTAGAAACCCCTGGTGAGTTTCAGGAGGATTAAGTAAGATCACGTGTAATGGGCATCAAGACAGTGCCTGGAACTAATGCAAATGTCCCATAATGATAGCAGCCATCAAAGAAGGAGAACTGATATTGCTGATGTCAAATGATTTTTTTTCTTTTTTTTTTTTTTGGTCTTTTTAAGGCCACATCCGCAGCATATGGAGGCTCCCAGGCCAGGGGTCGAGTCAGAGCTGTAGCTGCCGGCCTACACCACAGCCACAGCAATCCAAGCCGCATCTGCGACCTACACCACAGCCCATGTCAATGCCAGATCCTTAACCCACTGAGCAAGCCCAAGGATCAAACCTGAATCCTCATGGATAATAGTCAGATTTGATTCTGCTAAGCCACAACGGAACTCCTAAGTGATTTTTTAAAAATTACTTTAAGTATAAATCTGGTGGGTGGTAAGAACAGGAGGACCATCAGACAAAGCTTGATACATAATAGCTTACATTTGGACAGACAAGGCTGAAGGAGTGGGAGCAGCATAGGCAAAGAAACTGGGGGCTTGGGAAACACAAATGTGTCTTCAACATTCTGCAGCTATACTAAGACATGTCTGGGTGTGGATTTCTTTTTTTTCATGCTTCTTGGAGTTTTAGGCCTCCTTGAATTGGTGTTTTGGTGTTTTTCCTCAGCTTTAGAAAATGCACAGACATGACTTCAAATGATACTTCTTCCCCATTCTCTCTCTCTTTGTAGAAAGCCAGCTAAATAGATAAGACTGTATCCATTATGCCACCTCCCCTTTTAATGTATGTTTTAAAATCATAGTTGATTTACTATGTTGTGCTAAAATCTGCTGTACAGCAAAGTGATTTAGCTATACATGTACACACACACACACACACACACACTCTCTCTCTCTCTCTCTCTCTCTCTCCCCTTTTTTTTTTTTTTTTTTTAATATTCCTCTCCCTATGGCTTATTTGGGAGACTGGATATAGTTTCTGTGCTGTACAGCAGGACCTCGTTGCTTATCCTTCCTAAATGTAACAGTTTGCATCTCCTAACCCCAAGCTCCCCGACCATCCCCCCCCCCAACCCTTTGGCAACCCCAAGTCTGTTCTCTGTGTCTGTGAGTCTGTTTCTGTTCTGTAGAAAGGTTCGTCTGTGCCATATTTTAGATTCCACACATAACTGATATCATCGGTATTTGTCTTTCTGACTCCACTTAGCATGAGAATCTCTAGTTGCCTTCGGATGATGCAAATGGCATTATTTTGTTCTTTGTAATAACTGAGTAGGACCATTATACATACGTACCACACCTTTTTAATCCATTCATTTATCAATGGACATTTACGTTGTTTCCAAGTCTTGGCTGTTGTGAAGAGTGCTACAATGAACATTGGGGTGCATGTATCCCTTTGAATCATTGCTTTGTCCAGGTGTATATCCAGGAGGGGGACTGCTGGCTCATATGGTGATTCTATTTCTAGTATTTTGAAAAACCTCCACAGTTTTCCATAGTGGCTGCACTGACTTACATTCCCACCAACACTGTGGGCGGGCTCCCTTTTCTTCACCCTCTCTTCGACATTTGCTATTTGTAGACTTTTTCTTTTTTTTTTTTCTTTTTAGGGCCTCACTCACACCATACAGAGGTTCCCAGGCTAGGGGTGGAATCGGAGCTACAGCTGCTGCCACAGCCACAGCCACAGCAACACAAGATCCAAGCTGCGAGTGCAACCTACACTGCAGCTCACGGCAATGACGGATCCCTGACATACTGAGCAAGGCCAGGGATAGAACCCACATTCCTCATGGATACTAGACAGATTCGTTTCCCCTGCTCCACAACGGGAACCCCTGTAGACTTTTTTTTTGTCTTTTTGCCTTTTCTAGGGCCACTCCCACGGCATATGGAGGTTCCCGGGCTAGGGGTCTCATCAGAGCTGTAGCCGCCGGCCTACGCCACAGCCACAGCAACGCGGGATCCAAGCAACATCTGTGACCTACACCACAGCTCACGGCAATGCTGGATCCTTAACCCACTGAGCAAGGGCAGGGATCGAACCCGCAACCTCATGGTTCCTAGTCGGATTCGTTAACCACTGCGCCACGACGGGAACTCCTCCTATAGACCTTTTTAATGATGGCCAATCTGACCGATGTGAGGTGATACTGCACTGCAGTTGTGATTTGCATTTCTCTAATAATTAGTGATGCTGAGCATCTTTTCATGTACCTACTGACCATCTATCCCTTTTCTTATTTTTTATCCTTCATTTTGGATGCTTTCTTTTGCCCTGTCCCCTACTTTGTTAATTACCCCTTTGGCTATGTCTAAATTCTTTTAAAATCCATCCATTGAGTTCTTAATTTCAGTTGTATTTTTCAGTTGTGGTGTATCTTTCTGGTTCTTGTTTCAAATCTACTATAGAGTCTTTACAGTTTCGAACTTGCTGCCAGGTTTTTTAATCTTGTCTTATTTCTACTTGAAAATAGTAAGCAAGGTTATTTTAAAGCTAGTGCCTGATAACTGCAGTATCCAGAAAACCTGCAACTCTATCGTTTCTGCTGGTTCTTGTTCATGTTTAACTGTTTCCTTGTGTGCTAACTTCCCTTTGATTGTATGCTGGACATTGCATTCAAAGATTTGTGTATAGGAATAGTTTTCTAACTAGGATAATGTAATCCTCCTCCGGACGGTTTTCTAATGCTTCAGCCAGGGGACTATCTTGCAAAATACGGTGTAACATTAGTTCCATTTCAGGAACTGAGATTGTTCTTAGTTACATGGTTCAAAGCTGAACTTCAGAACTTGCAAAGGTGGGTATACTTATAAGTCTCAACCCATTCCGACAGCCTTTGAACCACAGCTTTTGTCTCCTAACCACATGAGGCTATGAAATATAATTCTTACACCCTCAGCTGCCTCTCTAGAAACCAGCAAAAAGTCCCACCCCCTCTAGTAACTTATTTCCTGATTTCCTTCTTCTTCTAAAATTGGCCCTATGGTGCAATGGGATTGGGGGTGTCCTGGAAGCACTGGGATGCAGGTTCAGTCCCCAACCAGGCAGAGTGGGTTAAGGATCCAGCATTGCTGCAGCTACCACTTAGGTTGCAACTGCAGTTCGGATCTGATCCCTGGCGCAGGAATTCCATATGCCACTGGGCAGCCAAAATAAAGAGTAAATAAAAATAGAATAAAATAAAATAGGTCCTGTAAAAATTCACCACTTGGAGTTCTCTTGTGTGCAGCGGGTCAGGGATCTGGTGGTGTCGCTGGGGTGGTTTGGGTCACTGCTGTGGCAAGGGTTCAATCTCCGGTCCTGGACCTTCTACATGCCACAGGTGCGGCAAAAACCAAACAAACACAACACCATTTTGTTAGCTTTCATACGTCTTCAAGAATACTTTTGCAAATAACTTTCCTCCTTTCCAATTTTCCTCAGAAGGGGGGTCAGTCTGAATTACCTAGTCTGCCATTACCAGAAGCAGAGGCTCATAAATCGTATGGGATTTGATTGCAATGCTGGATTTACATTAGGGTGAAAGTCAAAGATATAGCCAATTATAGGCTGATTCCAAAACATGGATAACTTTGAATGCCAGGTTTAAGCGGAAAGATGGTCCATAATCTGTGGGGAGCCATTGAAGATTCTTGAGCAAGAGAGCGGTAACCTGAAAGCTATACTTGAAGGAGATGAATTGGGCACTTCAGTGCCAAACACACTGGAGGGAATGAGACCAAAAGCGGGAAAGAAAGTGAACAGGTGTTATCAGACTCGCGGAGAAGAGGTAAACACATCTGAACAGGGCTGAGGCGGTGAGATGAAGAAGGCAGGGCAGGCGGGAAGTGGGGTGCACCCCCGACCGGAAGCCACAGACAGGAAGTAGAACACGGGGAGAAAACCAGACGAAGGAGGGGGTTCCCTCCATGGCACAGTGGAAACGAATCCGACCAGGAACCATGAAGTTGTGGCTTTGATCCCGGCCTCTCACAGTGGGTTAAGGATCCGGCGTTACTGTGAGCTGTGGTGTAGGTTGCAGACGCGGCTCGGATCCCGCGTTGCTGTGGCTGTGGCAGAGGCCGATGAGACCTCTAGCCTGGGAGCCTCCAGATGCCACGGATGTGACCCTAAGAAGACCAAAAAAAAAAAAAAAAAAAAAGAACAAATGAGGAGGAAAGTACAGTATGTTTGGTCAGTAACTGAGTCGGGATGAAGGAGAAGGAAGAACCAAAGATGACACTGGAGTTTTGTTTAGATCTGTTTTTTTCTTTTTAGGGACATACCTGTGGCACATGCGAGGTCCCAGGCTAGGGGTTGAATTAGAGCTGCAGCTGCCAGCCTACAGCACAGCCACAGCAACACAGGGATCCGAGCCACATCTGTGACCTACACCACAGCTTGCAGCAACAGCTGATCCTTAACCCGCTAAGCAAGGCCAAGGATTGAACCCCCATCCGCAGACACTACCAGCTGAGCCACAGCGGGAACTCTGACGCTGTTGTTTTGAACAAAGGAACCCAAACATAGAGGGACAGAGACTCGTGGGTCTAAGCCACAACCGGCACCTCCTCCCGGTAGCCCTGAGACCCGCTCCAAGAAAGGCCTCGGTGTGAAGTCAGTGATGGTGGCCCCTCCAACCCAGAAGACTCCCAGAGGAGAGAGAACTTCGGGGGAGAATACAGAACCTGCCACTGGACTAATCCACTCAGGGCAGCACGTGATTCAGCAGGGGGACAAGCTCCCGGGCAGAGGGAGGTCACCCCATGCTGTGACATCAGAGATTCTCCAAGTGATGTGGGCTGGCAGCACCAACTTTGCTTGGGGCACGGAGAGAGCGCGCCGCGTCCTTTGTTCATAACCATCGATCCTGGGGCCTCAGACCACAAGCCAGGAAGTTCCGCAGCAAATAAAGAGCACGGAGGTGGATGTAAGCGCGCAGAGGGCCAGAGGCGTCCAGCCCTCCCCCTGTGACCGGTGGTCCTCGGGACTCAGGACTGTCACCGTTGGTTCCACGGAGTGAAAAAAAGGGCCTGCGAGGGTTAACGTCCCAGGTTTCCAGGTCGAGACTGAATCCAATGGAGACAGAAACCCTTAAACTATCATCACGCCTTAGCCTCTGGTTCGGCCACGTACTAGGGGTATTTTCCCCCATTCTCCCTTCCATTTATATGAATGAGTGTCAAAAGGCTGTTACCTGTGAGGAAATAACTTCTGCTTTCACTGTGGGGATCTGGGAGATGAAATAAAATAAAAGTAAAATGTTACTTGAGGAAGGGCTATATAATTTCATAAATAAATTACCGAGCTTGGCATCGATCTGAGCTGAACTTGTGCCGTAGATGGAGGAGAAGAGCACGGGCGCATCAGGCAAAGCTCACCACGCATGCAGAGCCTGTCTGCTCCTGCTTTCTTCCCCTTAATTGGCTGCACCAAATCAGTGAGGTCTGCAAAAAAAGCAAATGCACCTGCCTCTTCCTGTCTCGGCCCAAGACTCTTTCTCTCTTAAACCTGGGGTTTAAGAGCATGCGCACCCCTCTCCCAATACCCTCTGGCCTCCAAAAAAATCCTACCAATTCTCTCCCCAAAGGACCCCACCTCGTGCGGACAGCTGGCATTGAACCCAATGAAAGTAAGAATGGAGAGGGACTAGAGGGTTTGGAAACCCATTGGGCAGAATGACGCCCGAGCAAAGATGTCCCAAGGATGGACTATTAGCTCCCTGAGGGTGGGGCCATATTTGCTGACCCCACTGAACCCAGGGCCCCGGCCCCATACCCGGCTTACAAGAGACACTCAATAAACACCAGAATTGTGGAAATGAGATTGCTGGGATGAGGAAAGCAAGCCAGGCATCACTCCTCTTCAAATAACTTAAACATCTTGTCCACTGAGAGCAAGGGCATGACACGATGTCTTTCTAACTCTTTCATTCCCCAGCCCCAGAGCAGGTCCCCCTCCCTCTATAAATGTGTTCCAACTTTTTACCCCTCAAAGCCTCAATTCCATAAAAAAGCAAAATAGCAGCTGGATTTCCAGACTCCTAAGAAAGGGAGGGTTGCATGACTTTCCTGTGTTTTTTGCAGGAAAGGGAAGAGGTGAGGATGAGATTAAGTTGGAATGAAGGTGTTAAGAAGGGTAACAGGAGAGATGAGGCTAAGAAAAGTCAAGAGTGTTGCTGGGGTGGGGAAGCGCTGGCTGATTGGCTGACACCATCCACCGCAAAGCTATCAGCACCTGGGGGGGGGGGGGGGCGGTGAGGACCCAGCAGGAGGTGGCTGTGCATATTCCTGCTGGCTGATGGGACAACTCTGCCTATTTGGAACTTTGGTGGAGACATGAGAATGGGACCACCAGTAACCCACCAACTCTGGAAACTGAACAGTGTGGAGTGGCCAATCATCTCTGATAACCGCAGTCATCACTAGCTAGTCCGACTGTGGCTTTAACCACTGTTCCCAGTGGACAAGGCACTCCATAACGGGGGGTACCTGGCTGAGCCAGAACTGGGTCCAGTTTCCCTCTGCCACAGTCTGGCCACCACCAAGGACCTGGGGTCCTGTCCCCTAGCTACATCTTTAGGGATAGTACCTTGCCTACTCCCAAAGCGGATCTTTCTTTGCAATGGCCACACTGCAAAGGAAAGGTGCAAAGGGAAATTCATGTGGAAATGGATGCTTCCAGGACCACAAAAAAGTATAGCATCCAAGAGCCCCACAGTGTGGTTTATTCCCTTAGTTCCTGCCATCTCTGGGCCGTGAAGGGTCTGCGTTCGCTCTAGCTTCATCCATCTACTCCAGACACACTTTGGCCAGTGAAGGATCCATGTGTTGTTCAGCCCACCATTGCTTGCTTCTGGCCCACTGGCTAGTCTGGGATTCACCTCTCCAACTCTTTAGAAATCTCTCTCCAGGAGTTCCCATTGTGGCGCAGCAGAAACAAATCCGACTAAGAACCATAAGGTTGCAGATTTGATCCCTGGCCTCGCTCAGTGGGTTGAGGATCCGGCATTGCCATGAGCTGTGGTGTAGGTCGCAGATGTGGCTTGGATCCTGTGTTGCTGTGGCTGCAGTGTCGGCTGGCGGCTACAGCTCCAATTGGACCCCTAGCCTGGGAACCTCCATATGCCGCAGGAGTGGCCCTAAAAAGCAAAAAAAAAAAAAAAAAAAAAAAAAAAAAAGAAACAAAAAACAAAAACAAAAACAAAAAAAAAGAAACAAAAAACAAAACAAAAAAAAAAGAAACAAAAAACAAAAAAACAAAAAGAAAAAGAAATCTCTCTCCAGCTGCCAACTGGGCCATGAAGCTGGGCTTCTATTTTGAACAGTGACTGGGAATGAGTGGCCAATCTGCCTCTCCTAGAAGCCTCGGTAAGGCTCGTTTTGTTCACTAAGTGGAGCCACAAAGAAGGCGGCCCATCTCAAGCCCACCCCTACAGGTGCAAAAACAGAACATCTGTGGGACAGGTGTTCCGTCCCCACCCAAGACCCCTGGCTCCAGGGGAGAAAAAGGAATGAAACGCCTTTGCATCTGCTTCTACGCCTGAACCGATGGGGAGCTTTGAGGCCACTCTCCTTGGTGGAATTTGCCTGAATTCCACCTCTTTGTGGGCCCGCACTCACCCACGCGGGAAACTGTGCCTTGAACTCTAGGCCGATATTTCTCCAAGTGTAGTTTCCTGCAGCAGGATCGCACTCACGGAATCAGAACCTCTGAGGGCACAGGAGCAGAAATCTAGATGATAGATCTTTAGGTGGTTTTCAGGGCTCTGGCAAGACTCCCAAACTCAGGCAACAACCCAGGGCCCCAGGCAAGGAGGGCAAATAACATAAAGAATGCAGCGAGCTGGGCAGAGGGCCTGCAGCTGTGCAGTCTGGAGTGTGTCCTGCAGGCAGCAGCCTCCAGCTGTCTACCGCAGCTGCCACGTGGGAAGAGAGGCTCCACGTTCTCAGCCATGCCTCTGTCTCTACAGATGTGTAGAAGCCCTGTTGGACATGAAATCTCTTGATCATTAAATGTTGGCCACAGCAAAACACCCTATGCACCTAAATGCAACACAAATGGGACTCCGCTCAGTGGTTTCCCGCTATGAGTCTCGTTGAGAACCACGGGCTTAGAACAATTTAAGCATCACTCAACTATGGAACTGGAGACTCTCATACTGAGTGAAGTCAGTCAGAAAGAGAAAGACAAATACCATATGATATCACTTATAACTGGAATCTAATATATGGCACAAAGGAAACTTTCCACAGAAAAGAAAATCATGGACTTGGAGAATAGACTTGTGGTTGCCAAGGGGAAGGGGGAGGGAGCGGGATGGACGGGGACTTTGGGGTTAATAGATGCAGACTCTCGCCTTTGGAATGGATAAGCAATGAGATCCTGCTGTATAGCACTGAGAACTGTATCTAGTCACTTATGATGGGGCATGGTACTGTGAGAAAAAAGAATGTATGCATGTATGGTGACTGGGTCGCCTTGCTGTACAGTGGAGAATTGACAGAACACTGTAAACCAGCTATAATGGAAAAAATAAAAATCATCATTAAAAAAAAAAGAATCACTAAACTTCAGGGTGTTTCTCAGTCACGCCCAGAAAGACCCTCTCCTTCCTATCTTAGAAGAGCATCATCGACCCTCAGATGCAAAAGGAGTCATGGCCTCCTAGACTGCCCCAGGGGAGCCCTCTGGCTCCCCCGGCAGGGAGGAAGACTGCCCTTCCAAGACCCTTCAGGAGGATGCAGCCACCCACCCACCATCAGGCCAGGCAGACGCCCGCAGCTCCCGTCACGCTCATTGCCTCACCGGGGCCCTCCCTGATCTGCCAGAGGTCTTAAAGATTCTTGGAAATTCACACATTTGAGGCCCCCGGGTTCCTCCCTTGAGTTCCCAGAATCTACAAGAGGCATACAACTGCCATGATTCCGAAATAGGGTCCCTCACAACCTCTCAGACCTATCCTTGAGAAGCTGAAAAGGAAATCGGAACAGAATAAGCTAGTATATTTCCTAAAGTCTGCCCCCCGCCACCCCGCAGTGGCTCTTCCAGACATCAGCGAAACCCTCCAGAAGTGTCTTCTGGGAGGATCAGCAGAGGGCAGTTGCTTGGGCTTGAGCTGGAGCCCTGAGAGTTAGTCTTTTCCATCCAGGCAGAAGAATGAAGAGGAGGCGAGGAAGGGTCCGAGTGGGGTGCCCACACCCAACCCTGTGCTTTTCTTCCTCTTCCCGTCACACCTGCCCAGGGCCACAGCTGAGGGTGGCAGTAGGGGCCCACAGGAGGTCTGAAGTCAGAGAGGGAGGGAAGAGGCAAAAGGACACCACGCTGCCATGGATTTGCTCAAGGTGCTCCTGATCTTTCCGCCCCCTCAGCTGGCCTCAGGGGGCTCGCCGTGCTACGCTGCTGGGGGCAGGAACCGACCCAGGAAGGACAGATCCAAAAGTCCACACCAGAGGTGAATGTCATTCACAACAGCCAAGACATGGAAACAACCTAAATGTCCACCCACAGATGAATGGATTAAGAAGATGTGGAATATATACACAATGGAATACGACTCAGCCATTAAAAAAACCAAAATAATGCCATTCACAGCAACATGGATGGAACTAGAGACTCTCATACTAAGTGAAATCAGTCAGAAAGAGAAAGACAAATACCATATGATATCACTTACTTCTGGAATCTAATACACAGCACAAATGAACCTATCTACAGAAAAGAAACAAACTCTGGGCATGGAGAACAGACTTGTGGTTGCCAAGGGGGAGGCATGGGAAGTGGGATGGCCTGGGAGTGTGGGGTCAGTAGATGCAGACTATCGATTTAGAGTGGATAAGCAATGAGGTCTTGCTGTAGAGCCCAAAGAACTGTATGTGATCACTTGTGATGGAACCTGATGGAGGATAATGTGAGCAAAAAATGTATATATATGTATGTGTGTATATATATATATATATATATATGTATGTGTGTATATATATATATGTGTATGTGTATATATATATATGTATGTGTGTGTGTATATATATATATATGTATGTGTGTATATATATATATATATATATGCATAATGGTCACTTTACAGCAGAAATTCTAAATCAACTATAATAAAACAATTTTTAAAAACGAAGAGTATCACCTCCCTTCACAACAACAATGAAAGAAAGAAAAAGAAAGAGAGAAAGAAAGAAAGAAAGAAAGAAAGAAAGAAAGAAAGAAAGAAAGTCTAATGTCATCGGAGGCCATTTGTAAGCTTATCCCCAGAATACCGTATCACCAAGGCCCAAAAGGGTTGCCAATAATTCAGGACCAGACACTCATCTGGACTGAGGAACAGAGGCGGGTGGACACTGATAGCCCCTTGGTGCCGAGCTTTTCGAGGAGCCCCTGGAGAACAGAGGCGAGAGGGAAGGCCACGCATGGGAATGCTGGAGCGCTGGAGCGTGTTCCCCTCCAGCGCCCTGGGCTCTAGGACAGCATCTCGCCTTGAGCTTCCTAAACTGATCACCAGCTCCTCCTCGAAACCCTCTCCAGAAGGTTCTCCATCCTCATTCCCCACTCCCAACACCTTTGGAGGCTCAGATCCAATCAGCCTGGGATTAGGTCAGGGAATCTATCATTTTCCAAAACTCCTTAGGTGAATCCTAGGAGAAGCAGGACTTGGGAACGGTGGGGTCAACCCAGGAGATTCACAAAATGAAAACAGGCAGGTCAAATACCAAACCAGCCCATCCGGTTCTACACTCCCAGGAAAAGGAGCCAACTCTTTACAAGTGGCCTGAAAAATATATTTATTTTTCAAATACTTCCTCTCTTCAAAGAGGAAGCTGAATTACATCAGGCTAGTTTCATGGTGATTGTTTTCCCCCTGATTCAAGTTTACAGAAATCATTTAAAGCCAAAAATCCTTTCCAAAAGGGAGATACACTAGGCCGCAGTCTTCGGTAATGCTTGCTCTGGGCCACTTTCCCTGCATCGCCTCACTTAACCCTCTAAGGAAATTATCGTGATCCCATTCTACAGATGAAGAAGTAGCATCACAGAGGTTTAAGTCACTTGCAGGGAAGTGGTAAGCCAGAACTGCACCTACCTCTGACCCCAGAGCGTTTACCTGTAAGCCTGCTGCATGTTCCCTCCTTAATCCTGCCCACGCCTACATCTCTGCTTGTTCTGAAGTCTCCGAATGCCACTTAACAATGTTCCCCCTCCATGCCAACACAGTTCCTTCTGCCCCTTTGCAAGGGCCCTCCTGAAGGCATATGGGCATGGCTGAGGGTGCAGCGGGTGGCAGAGGTCAAGAGGGAGGCTGGGAGCTATATATTGGGCTCCTCCTGGGATTTGTTTGATGAGCTTTTCCAGGGAATTTTCTTTTTCTTTTTTTAGGGCCACACCTGCAGCATATAGAAGTTCCCAGGTTAGGGGTCAAGGGGAGCTGTGTCTGCGACCTACACCAAAGCTCATGGCAACGCCCACTAAGCGAGGCCAGGGATTGAACCCACATCCTCGTGAATACTAGTTGGGTTCTTAACCTGCAGAGCTACAACGGGAACTCTATCCAGGGATTTTTGACTCATGTTTCTACCATGTAGAAGAACCAAAGGACAGGCAGGCATTCCAGAACCACGGAGAAGACAGGGAAGGGGCAAAAGCCATCAGGACTCCACGAATATCCACCAGGAAAAGCAAGTCGGGGTGCAGATGACAAGAGAGCGTCTTGGTCACCGGGATTTCTGTTCTTCGGGCTGCTCCGTATTTCAGCCTCCGCAGCAGCTTGACAATGAGCGCTGGGCAAGATGAGAAACTAGAGAGCATCTCTCTGCAGCCACAACTACAGATCCCAAGATTGCCATGACCAAATTAGGACAGAGAGCCCTCGCTGACGCACACACGGGCCCCAGGGAGTCTGAGTGTGAGCACGTCTAATGCTGTCGAACAAAACGTGAAACTGAAGAAAGCACCCAGCCAAACAGAGCCCTTTGAAATGGTGGCTGGGCTCCAGGGCCGCGGATGGGGCGAGCGTAAAGACAGACAAAGCCTCGCTTTGGAAAGGCTCAAAAGAGTTTCTAGGAATGCCACGTCCCAAATCCGGTGGGGTTTGTGGGGGGTTTGGAGAGCCCTGGGGCGTTGAACAGCGCTTCGTTGTCACAGTAGGAAGTGGAGGTCTAGGCTCGCCCGGCCCTCGTCTTTCATGGAATTAAATTCTAATGCAAAATTAATGCAGAGGAGAGTGTGAGTCTAACTTCAAGATGACTGTGAAAGGACTTTTATGTGAAAAGCTGATGCGACTTATTTCAAGTGCTTGGGAAGTTCTTATTTGTTTCTGTAATGTCCCATTATTTTGTACCCTTTGGGGGTTTTGCTTGATGGGGAGAGGGGGCACCGATGTGGGAATAGACTATGCTGGCAAGGGTGGGAGGGCCTGCAGCTGAAGGATGCCCAGCGGTCCGGATTCTGTTCCCATCCCCCCTCCCAGAAACACCTATTCCCACTCAAAGCTGGGCGTGTTCTCGCCAAACACCAAGACAGAGAATTCTAGGGCGCTTTCCAAGAAATACCCAACCTCGCTTTGTTCAAAGCTAGAAATGGGACGCAAAACGCCCATCTGTTTTTCCCTAATTTGCATCAGTAAAATGCACCCTCATTACCGCCACCCCTTGGAAAAGCGGAATCCCAGAAAACCTAAGCTTCCCTTTCATAAGGTTTTATTAACTACTCAGCAGTCCCTCTGCGGTGTCTCCGGCAGAGCAGAACTGCTTACTTCAGCACTGAAAATGGTTCTGAACTTAGCTGCATGTGAGCATCACCAGGGGGACCTTAAAACCTGGGATGCCTGGGCCCCAACGCCAGCGACTTTGGAACATTTGGTCCCTCCTAAGTTTCTGAAACCTGGAACGAAGGTCTCTTCAAAAAATCTTAAAAGTGAGCGGACACTAAAATACCCCAGGGAGCCAATTTCCTTGATTCTGGGAGGATTGGCCTGAACCAATACCCTCTCAGGTGTTAGGAAGACGGTAAGGCCTGCAGACTGCTGTTTGGGAGTTCTCTTGCGTCTAGCGGTGCAGCGAGTTAAGGATCCAGTGCAGTGGCTCGAGTCACTGCGATGGTGTGGGTTTTATCCCTGGCCCAGGAACTTCCAGGTGCCTTGGGCACAGCAAAATAAACAAACAAACAAACAAACAAAAACAAAACCAAAAAACCCTGCTATTTGGGTTAAGCTACTGCTACATCTTTAAAATGCCCTGGTTTTCTGTTTGTTTGGGGAGCAGCATGGGGACGGGGCTGGGATTTAATGACTGTTGAATGCCCAGCTCTCGTTCACGGAGGAGCGTTCGAGATACAGTTTGAACACTAATAGGGGGAGGGGGACAGGTGGGTCCACGTTCACCAGGAAGCAGGAAGGAGGCTGGAGCTGGATCCAGAGGCGGTTTGAAGCCCTGACCTAGACTCTGGGAAGCAGACCGATGCTGGAGAGCCCTGGTCACCTCCTGTTGTCCTGTCGGTGCTAAGGCCACACCCGCCCTTGTACCCGAGGAGGGTGTTCCCTCCCGATAGGAAGAAAATAATGGCTAGAATGTGGGTCTTCCACTGCAGCTCAGAGTGACCCCCCCCAACCCCTCCCCCCCACTCAGCGCGAGGAGAGCCTGCCCTTCTCCTGGGGGGGTGGTCGGACCGCCCGCCCTTCCACTGAGAAAGAGTGTAAGTTCCTCTTTGGGTTACCCTCCTGTTCCTGCCATTAACCTTGACCTATCAGACAAAGTTTGGTTCAGAGTTCTGGCCCCATCTCTCTTGCTGGGCGGGATGGGGGACGGGCCGCTTCGAGGCGGGGTTCACGGGGCCACAGCACTGAGGAGTCCGTGCCTGTTTCTGGAGGCAATTAGTGGACACTGAAAGGAGCTCTGGGTGCAGCCCACTGGTTTCAAAAATCATCGCAATTTGGGTTTTAACCAAAACCTGACTTTATTTTGTGTGTGGAAGGCACTGAGTTGGGCTGGACACAACTCCCTCCTCCTGGCCCGAGGTTTCCGTCTGAGAGACTCGCTGGGAGAAGGGAGATGGGACCCGGCAGCCCCCAAGCCCCCGCCCCAGGCCCACAGCACACACTCCCGCTCGGCCGTGAGGACCGCGTCTCTGCCTCCAGCCCTCATTCCGTCTCTCTTCTGGACCTCGGTCTATTGCAAGCTGCTCGCACATCACCCCCTGTACGTCTCTGTTCCGTGTAGCATCAGACCTCAAACTCAGCTCATCAAAAACCAGCCCCTCCCTCTCTCCTGCACCTGCTCCTTCTCCCGCCTTTGTTGGAGCGGCACCATCCAGGGGGTCTTCCAAGGCCGTCAGCTGTCCCACCTAATTACCATCGAGGTCTGCTCATTAACCTCTGACCCACTTCTGGACCCTCCCTCCCATCCATCCCACTGACGCTCAGCCCCGTGACCTCATCACCCTCCCCCCAGCCGGCAGAAACAGCCCCCTAGCTGACTGCCTGATTCCAGATTCATCCTCCGGCAGGCCTCCCACTATACCCCCAAGACTGATCTTTCTAAAAAGTAAAGTGAGGAGTTCCCGTCGTTGCTCAGTGGTTAACGAATCTGACGAGGAACCATGAGGTTGCGGGTTCGATTTCTGGCCTCGCTCAGTGGGTTAAGGATCTGGCGTTGCCATGAGCTGTGGTGTAGGTTGCAGAAGCAGCTCAGATCCCGCGTTGCTGTGGCTCTGGCGTAGGCCGGCAGCAACAGCTCCGATTAGACCCCTAGCCTGGGAACCTCCATATGCCGCGAGAGCAGCCCAAGAAATGGCAAAAAGACAAAAAAAAAAAAAAAAGTAAAGTGAATTAGGCTTCTTCCCTGTCCAACCCCTTCCACAGCTACCCAGGTCCTGTGGAAGCAGGAAAGAAGCCTAAACTCAGAAGTTATGCTGGTCCCCCCTCCCGGGTCCCCGGGTCTCCCACCTCCCTTCTCCAGGAGAATGCTGACACCCAAGTATTCCTGCATGTGTTTCTCCACTCTCCAGACACAAACACTCTCAGAGCCGAATGATGCATGCGTTTTTCCCTCCCTTGGAAGGCCTGCAAGTCACCTGGATTAGCGGTGATTTTTACTTTGGGATGGCCGCATGCGGTGCTGTACCATGACTTATGCGGCTAATCCCCTACCACTGGGCATTCTCTTTGGCCCTCCGCCCCCCAACACACACACTTTTGGCACAAAGACTGATGTCATTATAAACCTCCGCATACATACATCCTTACCTACCAGTACTACTATTTTCAAGAGGGATATTTTTGGAAGCAGGGACTGGTTTTTGTTTTAGTAGATGTTGTGTGTGTGTGCAGCCTTCTTCATGGAAGTCCAGATGACTCCCAGCACAATTAGTGCCACCTTCCTAAGTGGCCTTAGCCCTTGACAGTGGTCCAGTAGGCACGCCCTCTTACTAAGGGAGCTATCAGACAGCAGACAGGGTGTATACGGACACATGACCTGGGCGTGAGACAGAGGATGCCAGAACTACACACTGAGCTGCCATGAGCTGTGGGGGCAGCAGAAGGCCAAGGCCATTGGAGAAAAGCAGGAGGGTGGGCCCCCAGGCCATCATCGTAATAACAACGGTCCCCTCGGCTAAGACTCACTCCTTAACATCAGGGGCATGAACGACGAATAATGCCGAATTTTCTCAAATTCCTCTTTCCAAACCTATCCAACCCATGGTAACAACGTCTGCCAGCAGCTCCCAGCATCTCATACACATCACTCTGCTCTCCTCTCAGTGACATAAAGGCACCCATTAGCCCAATGCAAGGAGCCCAGCCCCTGCCAACAAAGGGGAATGTGCCCCTGGAATCCCTGAAACATGGATCGACTCCCTCTGGGATCTCATGAGCTTCTCTTCCACCCGCTTTATTTTTTATTTTTTATTGCCTTTTTGCTTTTTCTTGAGCCGCTCCCTCGGCATATGGAGGTTCCCAGGCTAGGGGTCCAATCGGAGCTGTAGCCACCGGCCTACACCAGAGCCACAGCAACGCGGGATCCGAGCCGCATCTGCAACCTACACCACAGCTCACGGCAATGCTGGATCCTTAACCCACTGAGCGAGGCCAGGGATTGAACCCGTGTCCTCATGGATACTAGTCAGGCTCATTAACTGCTGAGCCATGATGGTTAATCCTCACAGACCTTTCAGGACAAAATTCCAGACAGCCCTGCAGGCTGGGCGGTGAGGGTACCTCACCACTGTATACGAGGATGCGCCAGCCACAAGCAGAGCCTCTTGCGAAGGACCGCGCACAGCCGGCCCCGCACCCCCTCGGCCACCCTACCGAGTAGCAGAGATGGCCTGTGATCACCAAAGGAAAATGCAATATGATTCTAGGTGTCACCTTTCAAAGACTGTCAGCAAAAGTGACGGAGGCCCTGGAAAAAGCCCTGTGTCCTTTTAACATCCAACACGAATCCTCTTCACACCAGACATTGACGCTAGATAAACAGAAATTTCCATTAACCTGCACCTCTGTACATTTATTTTTAAAAAGCAGTGTCACTCTCCCTTAAATGAACATACTAATTAGTGTATTAATAAATAGCTGAATGGAATCAATGAGACATGTAATCAAGGTCTGACCAGGAGTCGGGCCAGGTTGAAGGGGGTGGAGGGAGGGAGCGGGAGGGAGAAGAATCTTATTAGCAGGTTGGCTGGGGGGGGGAATGTGTAAAATCAATGCCCCACACGCAACCGAGATGCAGCCCAAGTGGCTGGAGTGTGTAAAAGCTAAATGCTCCCCCCCCCCTTGGACAGGAAAGCTCCTGGTGCGAGTTAATGGGACCAGCAGGGTGGACGTTAATTGGGGCTGGAAAAGCCATTCAGAGATCATGTCCAGATCACAGCTGGCAAAGTTACCCGGAACCTCGGGGCTGGAGATCTGACTCCCAGACCCTTATTTAAAACACTGCAAAATAACAAGCCAGGAGGGTTGATTCTGTTCTCCGCAAACACTTGCTCTAAAGAAGAAGCCACGGTGGGAGTTATTTGTTTGAGGTTCTTTGTTAGTCTTACTTCCTTCAAAATTCCAGGTCTATAAAGAGTAGCCAGAAGTACTTTCTCAGCGCCCCCGGAGGGCAAGGGGCTGGAGGGCTGGAGACAGCCTTGGGGATGTGAATGGCGCAGCCCCTGCCCCTGCATCGCCAGCAATTTCCTGTAGCACACCTCCTAGCAGGAAGGCTCAGCAAGGTGAGAAGAGGAAATGCTTTTGCAGGTCGGGTTTCCAGCTGGAGGGGTGATCTGATGACCTGCAAACCCAGCAGCAGCCTCACCCCCTTTGTTGGAGCTCAGGTCAGCAGAGACACCCTAGTTGCCTTTCCTCCATCTGGAGACACACCCCATTGGGCCCCCAAACACTGAACTAAAGATACCTGGGTTTTCATTTCCCTGGAGATTCATATCAGGGTCACACCTTTCTGTACAAAATCAATTTGGTGCCTGAGCCCCTTGCCCAACGCCAGCTAACGAGGTGACATGGAAACTGTATTCAGATGAAAGACTCAAGAAAGAAATTTTGCCTTGGGTCTGGCAAGAGCCAGGGTGGAGTGTGTGTCCCAGGCTTCTGGGTGCTACAGGGCCCCCCATGCGTGAAGATGAGGATATTGCCAATTCCGGTTCCTGAGTACCTCGCAGGCAGAAATCCTGCTGCTCTACCTTTGTCTAGCACCTACATCCACACCGGATGATCTAGAAGCAGAGTCTATATCCTGAGGTCTGTTTCCGCCAGCCCCAGGTGTGGCTTGTGACCCCTCACCCTGAGGTCAGGAGTGACAGTGAGGAGACAGATAAAAGGAAGTGGGGGGAGGCCGCTCTCAGCCGCCCTTGAGCTAGTTTCCACATGACTACTAATGGTGTTTTGCCCCAGGAGGCTCCTAACATTGTTGAAAGAATCTCCTCCCATCAGAAAAGCCAAAGGGTGACAGCCATCAGCTCAGGGGCAGAGCTTCCTGAAGGTCCCTGACATAAAATGCAGAAGGAGGGGCCAGACCCCAAGGTCCGAGGGCCCAATCTGAAACGCAGACGCCTCCAGCCGGCAGTCAGAGGCCTCCCTGTCTGGCTTAAGAAGTTCAATAAAGTCTCCCAGTATCAGTTAGCATCGTTTCCCATCCACTGCAATGCTTGAAATGCCACCATCGGAACCCTGTGTCTGTGGGTCAAGCACCACATTCTTTCCTCCAACAACCCACGCTCTACTGCGGCTCCTCCATTGCTTCTCTTTCCCTGTGGCCAAGGGGACTCGGGACTAGGCAGAAGAGGAGAGTGAAAAGGGTTCAAACAAGAGCACCCCGCGGGTCTCCAAGGGTACTTGGTAAGAAGGGGAAAGCATCCTTTCTGGTTGGCCAAAGCTTGGTGGGCAGAGGCATGTTGGTGGAAGAAAAAGAGACGTCTTTCCTCAGCAAGGGGATGTGACAAAACTGAGCCAACGGAGCATGGGCAGAACGGCAGCTCGCACTCATCCCTGGGTCATGGGTACACAAACTAGAGCCCCGGAGGCCCTGTCTAAAGAAAAGGAGGGGCAGAAAGGAAGTAACTTCCGAACAGAGTGCTTCGGGAAGAAATCCAGGTACTTCCCAGTTTTGTCCAAGGATACCCTTTGGAGATATAAGTAAAGAGATAACTAGACACATGTATAAATGGTGTCTATTCTATATTTCTACGTATAGATATATCTATATCCTATATCTATATCTGTGTCTATATAGTGACTAATTTCAAACCCAAAATACCAGGACACATGCTCTGGCAACAGCACAGCATATCTGAAGTGAAGGCTCTTCTAGGAAACCCAGGGCCTGTGGTCACTACGGATAAGATGAGGAGTGGAGGGTGGCTGTGACAAGGATCCTGGGGGTGCGAGTGTGCCAGTGAGCGCCTCCTTTCCTTCAGGGGACAGAGGAAGAGTGACAGGTCTCTCCACAGCGTGCTTGCAGTAGAAGAACTGTCTCATTTGGAGCTACCCAACCTCTGTTCACAGAGGCCTTACCATCGTCAAAACCCACCAATGCCCTGGAAGTTCCCAGACTCCCCAAGATTTTGTTCCCCTAACACAGTGGGTGACCACCTTTCTCCAAGGCCATCTGGTGATTCCTTCCTCCCTCAGCCAGAGCATTGCTGGGAATGACCCCATGTTTCAAGTTTAGTTTGTCATCAGGCAGAGATTGTGCTGCTTTCGGAGCTGAGGGGTGGGGAGGAATGTGGGGGCTCCACAACCAGGGTGCCTCAGGCCAAAGGAAGCTGATCGGACAACTGGATTCACATAGTGAAAACCATGCAGGAAAATCTCAAAAGTCCTGACTATCAAGTTGAAGGTTATCTTACCAGGAAAATCAGGGCCTGGAACTGGAGACAGCAGAGATGGGATGTTTTCATAAGTATCTCCTGTTGGATGCAGGGGAGCATGTATCTAGGTATGTCAATGTCATGCACAAGGGACCCACCCCTCTGGTCTCTGATGGACCATGTCTATCAGCTTTACGACTTTGGAGCAGACAAACAGCAGCACCCTCATCCCGCAGTGCTTGACACAATTATCAAGTAGGCTCCAGGTAATGATGGCCCACAAATGGTTAGTCCCTGGCTTGAGTTAAAGCCAAGGGTCTCCTGCTTGCTCTCCCTTAAACCACATCTCAGGGCCTGGGGGGTAAACCTGCAAAAAAAAAAAACCAGTGACCATCGCCACCGCCTGGCAAGAAAAACACATTATCTAAGATATCACAGAAGGTGAAACATACATAAAGACAATATATGTTTACAGGTGTGTATTGGCAAAATGGATGGCTGAATTGAGCACAAACTGAATATATAAACATGGTGGTCAAACTTTAACTCCAGGCAAATGCTGGATCTTCCAAAAATGCAGGAATCCCTACACATATTTTAAATCTTTTTTTAAGAGGTCATACTAAGAAGAAGGACCAGGATCCACGGCACCAGCCACCTGCCCCTCTTGTCCTCCCATGTGCATGTAGAAGCACCTCCAGGCGGTAGCCCCACCAAAGCCCCGTGTTAGAAGCAGACGGGATTGAACATAAACCAAGAAAACCAAAGTGCTTTAATTCAGCACTAAGTAGCAAGAAGCATAACTAACAAGTTTTAAGTATCTGAAGAGCAGGCAGTAATTGCCAGCAATACTATAAGCATTTAATATGTGCCCAGCAGTGTGCATTATGTCACTTGATTGTCCCAGGAATCCTCTCATATAAGGATTATTTGACCTTTTTAATGATAAGAAACCTGAACCTCCAAGAGGATAGATTGGTAACACGCCCAACGTCACACAGCTAAGGAGTCAGGGTCTGATGACGTCTGTAACCTACTTCCAAACACGTCCACGTGAACAGTGCAGGAGAACGTGTGTACATTGGTTTTAATCTACACCAAGGATGGTTCATTAACATTTGAAGTATGGACATCAAAAATTCACACACTCTGCACGGTTGCAGAGTTGTCTTTTGAAAGACCCACTGAGTCTTTCAACTATACTGTCTTGGTCAGCACTACTTCTTCATTGGACTCACTAAGAAGCATGAGAGACATCAGAAATCTTTTTTTTTTTTTGTCTTTTTGCCACTTCTTGGGCCACTCCCGCGGCATATGGAGGTTCCCAGGCTAGGGGTTGAATCGGAGCTGTAGTGCCGGCCTACGCCAGAGCCACAGCAACGCGGGATCTGAGCCGCGTCTGCAACCTACACCACAGCTCACGGCAACGCCGGATCGTTAACCCACTGAGCAAGGGCAGGGATTGAACCCGCAACCTCATGGTTCCTAGTCGGATTCGTTAACCACTGCGCCACGACAGGAACTCCCTAGAAATCATTTTTCAGTGGAAATTAAGTGGCATGAAAGACAGATGATGCCTTAGAAATACCATCCAGGCACCTCTGCCCCGTGGACACAAGAACTTGGCAAGCCCAGAGCATTTTCGTCTTGGCTCAGGGCTCCCATTAGATCTGTGTGTCACCTTTCAGAAGCTCCTCTCCTCTGACCCCATGCGAAGGGGAGCTGAAACCTATAACCAAAAGATTGTTGCACCTGCCTCAAGTAAACCTGCCCTCAAATAAACCTCTCAGAGTCATGTTAAAGACTAAAGGTGTCCTCCCCAAACTCCTCTGTTGAAATCCTAATCCCCAGTATGAAGGTGTGAGGAGGTGGGGCCTTTGCAAGGTAATCTGGTCATGAGGGCGGGGCCCTCTTTAACAGGATTAGTGTCCTTACAAAAGGAGAACCAGGTTTTCTCTCGCTTTCTCCCTTTCTCTCTCTTTCTCTCTGACTCATATACAAGACAGTCATCTGTAAACCAGAAGGAGAATCTTCACCAACAGCTGAACCACGCTGACACCCTAATTTTGGACTTGCAGTTTGCAGAACTATGAGAACTGTTTGCTCTTAAAGCCACCCTGTCTATGGCATTCTGTTACAGCAGCCTAAACTGACCAAGACAATCCCTAAATTGCTGTTTCCCAAACTTTCTCACTTCCTGAACACACAGAAAATGATAATATCTGTACTATACCCTGGAGCTAGAGAGGGCTGGCCTGGGGGCTCTGCTGGCTACATGCCCCATGTGCCCCCAGGCAGGGTTGAGGGAACTTGCTGTCCTGGCACACAAGCTGGGAAAGAAGGCAGGGTCTTCAGAGAGCTTCAGGAACAGGGGTGGGACTGCATCTGTGTCTGCTTTCTAATGAAGGTGGGGGTGGTGTGGTGGAATCCAGTCTGATGCTTGCTTTGTTGGGAAGGTTGTGGGGAGGAGGCCTCTCATCTGTAATCACTGGAAACTGGGCCCCCAAGTAATCTGTTCATTGGAGACGGCCAAGTTGGCATCAGTCAGGTTGCAATGCCAGATCTGTCTGTCTGCAAAGTCTTTGCTGGGTCCTCAAGGCTCCATTGCTTCATGGGCCCAAAGAAGATTAATCAATGGTTATTTGTCAAACCTACAAGGGACGGTCTCCTGGAAATGCCACACCAAAGGGTTCCACCCTTCGTGCTCTGCAGTTTCCATTTTTATCAGTCATTTGAATGAAGACACTTATCCAATTTGCAGATAATAAACTCTAGGACGTGTGAAGGTCAAATGAGAGACTATGAGAGAAGTCCTGTTGGTATTACTATAAGGCTTCCCCTACTGGTGATGATGACACATAATTCAAAACTATCTTAGCAGGGTCCAAACTGGATCCAAAATGAAATGGAATGTGATAAACATAAGTTCAAAATTTAGGTTTCAGAAAACCATAAATGGATAAAGTACCAGATGGCAGAAGTTAGCATATTTATACACACACACACACACACACACACACACACACACACACACACACGAGGGCAGAAGGAGTTTAGAGACGCACAGGTCATGAACCAGCAGTGGGATGGGGCTGCCCCTAGACCTTAAGGAGGCCTGTGCCAAACAACCCTGACACAGGTGAATTCTAACACTGGGGTCTGGCGCCCCACCTCCCATAGACACTGACCTTCTCCTCACACCAGCCTCAAAGTTAGACGTGGAGGCAGCCCAGCCACACATGGGTAGCAAAGAGCTCTCAACCCATGTGGAAGGATCGTTAGAAGAGAAAGAACCGGCTGTGTTCTACCAAAATGGGGCTCTTTGCATCCCACTCCCCAAAGATGCCCAACTTGCCAGCACAGCCCAGGTGTGTAGCTCAGAGAAGAAAGTGGAAAGAGAGTTGATAAAACAAAAAACAAAAAACCAAAAACTCCCCAGAATTTAAGATTTTCTTCACAGAAGATGGAAGGAAAACATAAAAGCAGGCAATGAACTACCAAGGGGCAACCATTTGTGCCCTGAAATAAAAATCTCTTTATTTCCTTGAATTTCACTTTGAATGTTACCCTTTTTATCTTTTCACCCTTGTGAAGCCAGAGGAAGACAGCCTAGTTTAAAGGAGTTTTCATTTTGGAAAGGAAGGAGCAGCGGTTCCTACATCCTCCCAGGCAATAGGGTGAGTCTGTGGTCAAGACTCCAACTCAGCAGATGCTCCATATTCACAGTCACCGAGCAATAAGCATTAAACAGATGACCACTCACTAGCACACAGCCACCACTGAGTGCTGACTTTCCTAGGAAGCTACTTCCTGCTTCCTGTGGACTTGCAGTTCTTTCATTATGTGTGATGCCCTCAACTGCCCAACCGTTCCAGCACCCCTCTTTTTAAGCCAGAAAACCAAGAAGAAAACCAAACCACTGATTATTGGAGCCAAACCACTCTATTAATTGGAACAGCAAGTGGGTATGAGACAGTTACCTGCTTTCAAGAAGCGTACAATTCAGGGGTAATATGAGAGGTAAACGCTAAGGATACAAGTCAATAAATCGTCTATTACAAATAAAGTCTTGGCAGCTTGAATTTGCAGAGTTTCCAGCTATACCACTGCTTTCTGGACACAAAAGTTCCTGGGCCTGGCTCACATCTGGAGCATGAATAAGGCTACTTGCAAAATTTGTTAGCTGGTAAAAACTCTTCCAGGCCTAAAGATTTTTTAAGATTTGCAAATATAAATGCCATTCTTTCAAAACAATATGCGCTGGGGGAATGTTGCTTGATATTTTTAGGAGTTACTTTTCTCTCTTCGGCCACGTGATATCCCTCAAGCTTTTCACTCAAGCTCTCTGGAACTCTCCAAACATGAGAGTCTTCCAATTAAAGCAAGAGAACTTCTATTACATCCCCAATCCTGGATGCCAAGAAAATACCATTTCACCCAGTAATGGCAGCCACACAGACAGACAGGTTTTGGAAAATATTTACGTCATTTGTTTTGCGGTATTTGTCCTGAAGCATTGGGTCTTGCTGGGAATCAAGCCCTGAAAGGAGAAGTGGAAGAGGGCAGAGTGAGCAGCCACAACCTTTCTTGTGACGTCAAGCGTGGTTTTAGCAAAGGCTGCTCTCTCCCGCCACCCCCAACACCCAGCCCAGGGCCCATCAACAGCCCAGACCCTCTGTCCAGTCAGACACCACACACATGGTGGGCAGCTCGAGCACCTGCATCTTCCTTGGGTCTTCTCATGTGACCACAGAAGCAGAAGCCCTTTGAGGGGATCTGATAAGGGCAGGGCAGAGGGAGGTCCCTACAGTGGAGCAAAATAAGGAGGCAGTGATAGAAAAGCAGGAGCGAAGTTCCCATTGTGGCTCAGTGGTAACAAACCCGACTAGTATCCACGAGGACGTGTGTTTGATCCCTGGCCTCTCACAGTGGGTTGAGGATCCAGCATTGCCATGAGCTGTGGTGTAGGTCACATATGTGGCTCGGATCTGGCGTTGCTGTGGCTGTGGTGTACGCCGGTAGCTGCAGCTCCTCCAATTCGACCCCTAGCCTGGAAGCCTCCATATGCCATGAGTATGGCCCTAAAAAGACAAATAAATAAATAAAGATAAAAAGAAAAGCAGGAGCAGTGGGGATTCCCTGTCTCCGTCCCAGACTCTGAGGCAGCCTTTGCGAGAACTCAGCTCACTAATCCTGAAGCCACCCCCATCCCTCCCCACCGGCCCCCACTGCGCCCCTGCACAGAGGATGCCACAGGCACAGCCGGGCGGCGTCACTGCTCTATTTCAGTCCTAACCATACATCACTGTGGTTAAATCACTTCCCTTCTTAGGACCCCAGGCCCTGCCCTCTGCCCCCTACAAGGGAACAAGTTGCCACCAGCCAAAGCGGGGAAAACTGCTGAGTTCCCTGCAGTGTAGCTACATAAATATATTATGTGCTGAGCGCAGCTGGTAACACAGACAAGGGCTGGGGACAGAGGCAGGGGGCGTGGGGTGGGAAGAACGGAACCCTGTCATCTCTGGGGGGCTGTTTGAAGGTTAGAGCTCAAAAATACCCACCCTGCCCCCGTTTCCTCCCCACGAGGAAGACCACAGTACAAGCCATTTTGATGAGCAGCTCTGAGAGACCCAGAGGCGATCCAGAGAAGAGACTGGACCCATTGTTTCACTTGAAATTGCACCGCAATTCGGCCGCTGAAGACACTCTCTGGGGCTGAACCCCCCGGATCCCTCACTCTAGAGCCTGGACCGCACTGCAGCCGTGCTCGCCGGGCAGCTGAACTCGGAGGAGGACCTCGGGCCCCACTCAAGCCCGGTGACCTTCCGCAGCACGACAGAGGGAGCTGGGGGTCGAAGCGGCCTGGGTGAACTTGCAGGAGGTGGATATTTTTCTCTCCACACTCTGCTCAAACCAAATGGCCTGTTTTCTACAGTTTCCGTGGCAGAAGCACAGAGCGCCTAAAAATGTTGCCACCAGCCACTTGTACAACCTCTGGGCTTACTTAGCCAGGGCCACTGAAGGACAAAGCATCCCTGAAGAATGCAAAGCACTTGACATTGAGACAGAAACTCATTTTTTTTCCCCACATGTTGCAAAGAGGGAGGAAAGAACCCTGCCTGAGTACCTAAAAGAGATATAAGGCTGCTGGTATTTTAATTCAAATACACCATAGACGTGTGAAGCAGAGGAGTGACCATTGGGAGTGGAACCTGTGGTCCTCTGAAGAGGGACTGTCCCATCTAATGTCCCATCGTGTCAAATCACACCTCTTTTTCTTTTTCTTTTCTTCTTTCTTTCTTTTTTTTTTTTCCCCCTTTGTCTTTTAGGGCCACGCTTGTGGCATATGGACATTTCTAGGCTAGGGGTTGAATCCAAGGTGTAGCTGCTGGCCCACACCAAGGCCACAGCAATGCAGGATCTGAGCCACGTCTGTGACCTACACCACAGCTCGCGGCAACACTGGATCCTTAACCCACTGAGTGAGGTCAGGGATGGAACCCAAGTGGATCCTCGTCAGGTTCGTTAACCGTGAGCCACAAGGGGAACTCCACACCTATTTTTCTTGAACACTCTTTGGGCCAAGCGAAACCTCACTAGTGGACAGATCCTACGGGCAGGCCTGGATTGTACAGACTGGCTCTTCCAGCCAGGAAACAAAATGAGACAAATAAGGCATCGTATTTTTAAAGGGCAATGTCAAGATTTTCATCCCCATCTCTCAGCTCAGGGTGGAGCTCACTTCACCAGACTACGCTGTTGTGAGCACGTGCACGTTGACAATGGGGAGAAAGCACCAAGAAAGAGAACAAGCTAATGCCTGGACAAAAGCCTGGTGCTTCTCCTTTGCTGAATTCTCATTTTAATTAGAATCTTAATCTCACTCTGCCTTTAGTCTGAGTTTGCTCCCTAATCATCTGCCCAGGACGCAACCTTCCGGGGCCATTTTTTTCCACCAGAAAATAAAGACATCTCCTAAGGCAAGGGCAATGTCTTGATGTTTTCTGAACAATCTCAAGCAAGATGTTCAAGATACTTAGTTTAATTCGAAACATGAACCACCTGAAGAATGTAAAAATCTGTATGTGGGTTCCCTTGCTTCTTTTCCAAGCTTCTGCCAGATCCCAAGATGAATGCCTAAGTCTACAAATGGGACCAGGAGGAAGAAGCATGGTAAGCACGGAGGTGGTGCTGCCAGTAACACAAGAACCACATACCCACTGTCCTCCCGGGCACCTCCACCCCCAAGTCCCACATGTTCCTCGATTCACCACATCCAGAAAAGAAGACGTCTTCCACCTCTAACCCGAACCTTGGACTAGAAATCTGTAACTCAGTGACGGTGTCACCTTCTACCAGCTTCCCAAGCAGGACACCTGCAAGACGTCCCCAATTCCCCCACTCCACCCTCCCACCACCTCCGCCGCCATCTCCAGCGCCTGTCAGCTCTAGCTCCTGCGTACCTGTCAAACCTGTCCCTTTTTCTCCTTTGCCACCGCCTTGGGGCAGCTTTTGCCGTGTCTCATCTTCGGGATTCCCACAGCAGCCTTCCTGCTGATTCTTCCTCCACCCAGCTTTCCACGACGCTAAGCTGGTCTTGTTGAGCCTCTCGCTTGGAGGTCCCCAAGGCCTTGCCGTTGCCTACTGGATAAAACCCTTGTCTGGACACCCACCCTGGCCCCAGTCCTGCCTCCCTCCCCCCACCCCCACCCATGTTTGCCTCTGGCCCCACTTCCCACCTCTGCCGTGGGCTCCCATCTCTCCAAACCCTGTGCAGGGTGCTACCTCTTCCTCGCATGTTCTCAAGGCCAGTCCCGCTCACCCTTCAAAACACCCTTCAAAGCTCCACTGGATGCCCCTCCCACCCACCCCGTCTCCAGAAGACCTCTGCCATGTCCTGCCTCTCATGGCTGGGCAGTTGCCCCTCTCCATCGTTGCAAGAGGCCCTCTGCGCGCGCAGCTCAGGCCTTACCACCCTGCGTTTAACTGTCTATTCCCATGCGTGCTGGGGCCACGCCCAGCTGTGGGCTCTCTGAGATGGCAGGAACGGGGTCCTTCATCTCTGTACTTGCCATGTGCCTCTCACACAGCAGGCGCTCAATAAACAATGACTGGCTGAGTCATTATAATGTAACGATGACTGATATATAATAATATGTAACAATATTGAGTCAAACGATGACTGACTGAGTCAAAATAACATAACAGTGACAGATCAGTCAATATAAACATTCAAATATGGATTGAATATGTAATTCGGTCAAATATCCCTTAGTCTCACATCTACCTAAAATAGGTAACTACGTATGTAAATATAAATATATATGTGTGTGTGTATATAGCAAGCAGAACAGTATATACATATATACATGCATGTGTGTGTGTGTATATACATATATAGTGAAGAGAACTGTATCTACGTGTATCTATATACACATATATATATGCATGTATGTAAATATATATATAGAGAGAGAGAGCAAAGCGAAGAGAACAGTATATACGTGTATGTGTGTGTAAATGTATATACAGCAAAGATTACAGTAGGTGTGAATGGAAATCACGACCTTTTTCCTTTCTCCGAAGTTCCCAATTAACCCGCTACTGCCATGATCGGGACACCCCCCTTCTCCCAAGCTTCTGGACTCCTGCCTAAGCACCCCTCCCGCGGGCCCCTGCTGTCCCGTGTGCACTCTCCTTTCTGACCCTCTGCAAGCTGCTTTGATCACCGCTAACTCTCCACTAGATCAGCAAACACACAAGAGCGAGTAAAGGTGCCATGATGAGAGGCCTAAGCTTAGACATCTCTCTTGATTTCCTCTAACCTCACATGTAAATAGAACCTTTCTTCAGAGGCTCACCTCGCCTGGTCTTTTTTTTTTTTTTTGGCTGTGTCCAAACCACATGGGCGTTCCTGGACCAGGAATCAATGTTGTGCCACAGCAGTGACAACGCCAGATCCTTAACCTGCTGAGCCACCAGGGAACTCCCCACTTGGTCTTTTAATATGCCTGGCCATGTTCATCCTCACTTCCTGGGCTTCAAGTCAGGAACAGCAAGGGCTAATTCTGGCTTGAAAGAAAGAGAAATCAAGGCCTGGTCCAGAGACGGAACTCGCTGAAAGAAATTCAGCAAACCCAGGATTAGACGCTGGGTCTCCCAATTCCCTGGCTGGAACATAATAATTCTTCTCTCACTCTGCAAATAGAAAACTCAGGATTATTTTGCAGGAGGGAAAAAAAATAAGCCTCAGGAAGCTGGAGCCACATTTCTGACAAGCCCCACTCAGAGGGCACCGTAACTTACATAAGTGATTTCCTAGTACACCGCAATTGTCACTGCAACATGACAGTCCTGCAGCCTCCTTGAAGTGCTCTCTTTGTTGTTCTTCAGTACAGATCCCCAGAAAGAAGAATCAAATATGGTCTGAGCAGAGAAACAAATCACACAGCACCAGCAGAGTGAGATGTCCCTTCTTCATGACTCCTCCTGAGAAGGACCGAAAAGAAGGCTCTGAACGGTCCCCCTGGGCCTGAGCCCTCGCCCACCTGCCCTGCTCCCAGAACTCTGCTGCGTCCCTGCAAATAGGACTCCTTTAAAAAAAAAAAAAATGAAGTCCACCAGCTTATGAAGAAGAAATGAAGGGCCATTTCCCAGCATGGCTGGGAATCAATACAAGCCGTCGTCAGGTTTTCCTTTCAAAGGGTGCCCGCCACCCTTCCCCAAAGTCAACAGTGACAGAGCTTCAGCGCTTGACTTACAACTGTTTCATCACAGCAACATTTTTTTAATTTAAAACCCAATGCAGTTGGGTTCGAACTCAGCTGGGACTTGATTTACTGCTTATTCATTTCTCCGATTCCTATAATTCTAAACTCGGTCGCCAAACAGTTTAATGCTGCTAGAATCACCGGTGCTGGGCTTTATGAATGGGCGTCGGGGGAATTTTGTTAGTAAGTGTGTGTTAGCAACTGTTACTCACTTTGGAAAGGAGCACGGTGCTTGGGCAAAGCATGGCAAGGCCCTATAATTGGGCACGTGGGTTATCTGTCAGTGTCCCCAGGTGACCCAAACCCAAGGGCCACTGGGACGATGCCCCACCCCCACTTCGAGACACACACACACACACACACACACACACACACACACACACCTACAAATGAATACTGGGCGGTAAAATGCTTCTCCTGGGAAATATCTAACTTTACTCCCTGGGTCACTACCCAATGCTAGAAACCATGGATTTACTGTCTAATTAGAATCTGTCAGCCTCTCTAGGGTAGCGAAGTTCCTTCCCTGAGAGGAAAATCTGTTTCATGAATCCAAAATTTAGGGAGTTCTATCTCAATAACTCAAGCCTTCTTCGTTAATTCAGAACGTTTATCTCCACCAGTTACACTGAAGCCTCTGATTCAATAAGTGTAGCTGAAAAAAAATTTACTGAGGAGGCGAACGTCATTACTCACGCATTGTGCAAACATCCGTCTTGATCTATTACGTGCAACCGAAAAGTGCTACTTGTTGGAAACGTTTCCACAAAACCTGTCAGAACTGCCATCACCCTCCTTAAAACAGTCCCGTTAGAAAACGTACATCTAAAGACACCAGGGTCACCAACGTCTCAGAACATTCTGCGGCCATCGCTGAGGTTCCCAAAAGCAAAGGACAAGGACAAGAGGAGGTCGGCTTCCCTGGATGCTGGCCCTGACCAGTCCCTGTTTTAAGATCAGAGTAATGTTATTTTTCTCCCCCAGACTAAACTCAAACCTGAAAACTTCCAGATGAAGGCCAGCGTCTCCCAAAATGCTTTCTGGGGAACACTTGTTCCAAGAAACGTCAACAGGTTTAAATACACCCACACAAAGGGATCCCTCCACTGCAAAATGGGCGGCTCAGAATAATTCACCAGGCTCCTCAACAGCCAAACTCCTTTGCCTTTAATGTGCATCTTGAATCTCCAAGAGGAGGATGCAGCATAAAATATTTGCAAGACTTACTTGGCCACAAATGCTTTTTCCACAGAGGGCCCAGTCTCTGAAATGCCCTGGGAAATGCAGGGCCCAATCTACGCGTATCTAAACCCATAGTGAGTTTTACATGAAGAGCGAGCATCAAAGTGAAGAGACCACGGCCCCTACCTGCCCCCAACCCCCAGGACACGCTAGGGAGGGTGATGGGTGGGATCAGCCGACGCTCGTTTCAGTTCATCTTAAACGTGGGGAACAGCCACCAGCTTTGGTGTGGTTCCACCCCAGCCCCTGCCAGAGAGCAGGCACCTGCCAGGGCAGCTGGTTCACACTTTGCTAGTGGTGCCCTTTAGCTGTTGCTTGCCACTCCTCCTCCTCCACCCATCTGTTCTCTTTCCTCTGCAAATACCTATCGATTGCTTCCAACAAGACGGGCCCTAGGTAGGGTGCTGAGTATACTACAGAAGTAAGAAAAGGTCCCTGTCATCTAAAGACATAAGGAATTAAGTAATTTCTTTTTAGGGCTGCACCTGCAGCATATGGAAGTTTCTGGGCTAGGGGTTGAGTTGGAGCTGCAGCTGCCCGCCTACACCACAGCCACAGCCACACTGGACCCAAGCCGCACCTGTGACCTCCGCTACAGCTTACAGCAATGCTGGATCCTTAACCCACTGAGCAAGGTTAAGGATCGAACCCACATCCTCAGGGAGACAGTATCAGGTTCTTCACTAGATGAGCTGCAATAGGAACTCCAGAAATAAGTAATTTCATTGTTACTGCCGTCATTGCTTCTTTGCCACCATTAAAAAGTATGAATTAAGTTTCTGATGACACAGAGACTCCTTCAAGCAAGGGCTGGTTCTGACCCACTGGGAGCTGGATGTGCTAACACAGACATACCTTGGAGTCAGTGAGCTGCGTGCACCAATCAGCGGTTAAGGGCAAGTGCATTTACGGGAGAAAGACAAGGATCAGTATCTAACGGCGAAGAGAGCAGGGAAGAGGGTCACAAGCACGGCGTGACCATCCGTCCTTTGTGCCAGATGACCCCAGAGGAGCAGCGAAGCTTAAGAGCTGTTTAAGAAAAAAACTGGCTAGAGGCAATGACTTACAGGAAATATTTTATGCAGAAATCCCCCCCCCGCCACGTTGCATTACGATGATCACAAAATTATTTAAAACTAGGAGAGAGGCAGAGATCAGATGCCTCTGTCCCCAGTGTCCCGGTGGCCTCGCTCCTCTGCCATCACAAACACAAGCGTCTGAGATAGTCACGTGGCACCACGTGGAAGGCACTCCTTTGGTCAATGAGCCCTAAAAGTTAGGAAAGCGTCCCGAAACCTGACTGGAATGCATTCTCCACATGGTTCCTCTGGGGTTCCAATCGGGTCATCCACAGTGTGGTCAGCGGTCTCGGCCAGAGTCACGACTGTGGGGGCCTGAATGCCGCCTCACTGGAGCAGCCTGCTGAGGTTCACTGACTCTGTTCTGAAGAAGCGCATCGTCCTTACACGGAGCCCGTCATCCCAGACCCTCAACTGACGCTCCTGCACAGATGGCTCAGCCCCACCTAACTCCCCACCTCCACCCCCAATTCCGGACTTCAACCCCCCTTGCCCTGCTCCCTGCCAGAGCGGCCGCAGGGATGCCTCACCCCATTTCTCTGCTCCTAAAGGCCCTGCTCCTTTTCACCCTTCGGGGGGGAAGGGCAGACTCCTGCAGGTGTAACACCTTCACACGCATGGTGGGGGAGCCACGGAAGCCCCAGCCCCACCCCTCGGGCTTGACCTCACAGGCCCCAGTTTGACCAAGCATCACGACCCAAGGGAAGGCAGAGTTCCCCCCTCCTGGGGTGAACCGTGCCCGGGAAGCTGCAGCAGGAAGGACCAGGCAAGTGGAGGGAGGCTGGCTGTGCCTGGCTTCCAGACTCTTCTGAGACCATGCTCCCACCAGGCTTTTCTGGGGCCACCAGCTGTGTCACCTCGGGAAGGTGAGGCCGGCCTGGTCTTAACGTCATTCTTTGTACATCCCCCCCCCCCCTTCTTCCTTCGGTCTTGCTGCCCTGGGAATCCACATCTCAGCAAAGAGTCCCCACATCAGTTTTGGCCTCTGGCTCTGCTTTCTAGGGAACCCAGGCCAAGACCAGAGATGAAGAGACAGGGCAAGGGTACCAGGCTCTGGGCTCTTCCATTCCGTTCCCAAGAGTCCATCCTGTGTCTGTTCTGTGCAATGGAACTCCACATAAAACTGCCTATTTAAAAATGTTTATTTTTTTCTCTTTCTTCTTGCGTTTTAGGGCCGCACCTATGATAAATGGAGGTTCTCAGGCTAGGGGTCGAATCGGAGCTATAGCTGCCAGCCTATGCCACAGCCACAGCAACACCAGATCCAAGCCACATCTGCGACCTACACCACAGCTCACGGCATCGCCGGATCCTTAACCCACTGAGAGAGGCCAGGGATCGAACCTGCATCCTTATGGATGCTAGTCAGATTCATTTCCTCTGAGCCATGACGGGAACTCCAAAACTGCATTTTGAAGAGGGAACGCCCCTGCATACATATTAAAATATTTTAAAAATCACTAATCTAGGCCAATTCCCTCATGTTATAAATGGTGTTTCCCAAGACCCCTTAGCTGGTAAGCGACAGAGCTGGGATCATCTACATCTGCCTCCGAAAGCCAGCTCTTCCCACAACACCAGTGCTTTTTAACCAGGGGGACAAACCAGCATCGTCCAGGAACCTAAGAAAATACCCACTTGCCTGGATCTCAGTCCTGTCTGAGAACCTCTTGGCTGCCTTAGAAGGACAAGGGCAAACACTGAGTCTGGAGTTGCGCTGTCTGCCCACCTGGTAACATTCTGCTTGAAACCCCAGTATCCATGTAATCACCAGAACCTTGTCCTTTGTGTGAAAGTTTGGCTGAAACTTCTATTGCAGAGTCCACCTCTTCATTCACAGTGGAGAGAAGGCAAATGAAAGTGCTTGTTTTAGTCCAGTGTTTCTCGGGGGATTCCCAGAGCCACTACACAGTATACCTACTTTTGTGGTTTTTAATCCGTCCGTGGTCGTGTGCTTAAAGGCTCTGAGAAGTCCTGCAACAAAGACCCTCTCCTGATTTGCTGTACACTCAGGGTTTCTCAAACTTCTCAGCGGTAGAAACTTTGCGTCGGGGTAACACCTCTTCACAGAATATGCTCTGTGAGATGCTGCTCTATTTTAGGTGTTACCTTCACGAAGCAGGTCTGAGATGGAGAGGAAGAAAAATCCACTCTAACCACCTCTGCCAAGTGAGCTGATATTCCACGCGGGCTGTTTCCATGGCACATCCTGGGAGCTGCCGCCCCGCCAGGCCCTCCTCTCGTCGTCCGTTCCCTCCACCAGAGGGACACTCGTGCCCCTCACTCGGCTTCCCGTCTCGCCTCTTGACCACTGGGCCAAAGCCAAGGAGTGGTGTGTTCGTCCTCTGGCTCCTGACCCCACACTACCCAGACGGGAACACAGCCGGGCAGACAAATTCAATGTCAAATGGGAATCTGACCACAAGTTAAGACCAGGGGAGCCTTTGGGCAGCTACGGTTTCCCCATCTATACTGCCACTGACCTCTTCCGCCACGGCTCCTCTCCTCGTGCTTCCCAGGGAAAATCCGCTTCCCTGGAAGACCTCGGGGATTGATTCAGCTCGTCTGTGTTCAGCACATCGACTGCGGAGACGATATCCTCTTAGCTAGTGATCTGTTTTGTGTTGGAGTGACAAAACATACCAAAATCCAATTTGCCGTTGCGAATCCTGGTTGATGGGGAAGGCGCCGTCGAGAGGGCGGGGGACAGCCAAGCTCGGCCGGCGGCTCGAGGATGCCTGAGGTCTCACCGACACCTGCGGCCATGGGTCCTCGCGGGCCAGGGATGGCCGCCACTCCTGACGCTGCCCCGAGGGGAGGCGAGGAAGTCCAAGTGTGTCCTTCCAGCCGCCTCGAGTCTGGCGGAAGCTTCACTCGCTTCAGTGCAGAGAAGTCAATAAGTAATGTATAGAATAAAAGTCTGTCTTTTGGAGAAAAAAAAATACAAACTAACCACAAGAGGATCACTTGTGGATGGTCCCCAAAATGTTCAGGCCAGAGAGACTGAGTCCGGCAGTTGAGGCCTGACTTTGGGGCAGGCCAGCACCCAGCCAGGTGCATGGCTCCACTAGGGCCTCACTGCCCACACCTCTCAGAACCCGGATGTAACGCCCAAGGGCGACACTTACACTAGGTCTGCACAATGACCTTCCCCCGAAAGAGCCCATTTGTCCCAATTTCCAATGCATCTCTACTTCAACGCCATATGGTCCAGGCCCCCAGCACCGCATGACACTCACGAGCAAAGATTCCTTCCCTGCCTCTGGCTTCCAAAATCTGCAACCCTAGGGCTAGTCGGTGAATGAGTGAGCAAGGATCAGCACCTACAGGGAGCATCTTCCCCCAAGAGTGTAAAGACTATGCACCAGGTTGCAGCCTGGGGCCTTGGGCATTCACGCCATCAGAGTTCCCAGACCATCAGAAGGAGAATAAACGATCCCCACTTTACAGGGTGATTTGAAGGGTTCAATGAAAGAGCGTCATTTCCTCAACGCCAGCAGCCTTGAAGCAGCCACTGGGAGAGCTAGATTCCTACCAGCACAAGACTCAGAGCCTCAGAGAATCAAAGGCAGAGATCAGGGCTGCACGAGTTCACGCCTCCATTTTTTTCCCAGGATGAGTTGGGAGCTGCCAGGCGAGGCACGAGTCACCCTCAGGAACTGAGCTCTCTGCTAGAATGACCCTTGAAATTTCACACCCAACCACAGTCAAGGGTAAGGCTCAGCCTCATTTGACAAATGGGAAAGTCAAGGCTTAAAGCATGATTAGATTTGCCTGAGGTCACAGAGGTGGTCCAGGGGAGAAACCAGATAAAGTTGGGCCCAGCATACTCTCCCACACACCTCCCACAGGCTTGCTATGGATGCAAACAGCACAGGAACCAGGACAGGGGTGGGGGTGGGGGTCGGTCTGGCACCGCCCCCTTTGAGCTGCGAGATCTCCCCCATCTCAGTCTCCTCATGGAAGAGGTGGGGATGGTGACAGTGACTGCCCCTCTGGAGGAAATGGCCAACCTGCACACACTCTTCCGTGATGCCACAGCCAAGGGAGCACTCACTCAGTGTGAACCGCCATGGCCATCGTTAATCATTATTATTTCCCGGTCCATTATTTTCACAAGGACATACTAATGTCCTCCCAGCCGCTTCCCTGGGGAGCCTGATGCCACCTCATCACATGCACAGGAGCCTGGGGCTCACACAGGCTCACAATGGGACTCAGGGCGCTTTTCTTCCAAACTGCTTCCTATCAGGGAGGGAAGCAGCCTTCTCCTGGAGCGAAGTCTCTGCTCTAGCAGTGACGACCCCCTGCCTGCCTCCGCTTTTAAGATCCATCTCTTACCACTTAGCAGCAGAGCCCCCTTCCGTCTCCCGGCCGACTCCACGTTCCTGCCACAACTGGAAGGCTGCAGCCTGGGCAGGGAGGAGGGAGGAAGGAAGAGGGGGTCAAGTCCTGATGAAGGGAGGCAGCAGTCGGGGGGGGGGTGCAGGGTAGGGAGCAGTGGGTTCACAGCTACTTACAGACAAAGCCTCTACAGGGCTCCATGTGGACCAAGTCTTGCTCAATAGAACCCATAGGGCAATTACCCTAATCATGTGCATCTCCCAAACAGCCGTTTGATTTATTAGTGCGCCGTCTTTTCAAAATGCCGCTCTTAAATATAAATAACACTTAATCATCCAGCTGTCATTAAATTCATGTCGTATTGATTTCTTGGAGTGCCACAAATTTGAGGGCGACGGGGCTGGCGGATGTGTGCCCAAAGCCAAGAGGTGGATTAGCAGGGGGGATGGGAGGAATTGGGGGTGGGGGGGTAGAAGGGGGTGTCAAAGGGAGCAAAAGAGCCCTGCTCAAGGGCTGGAGGGTCTGGGCTGGTTTCACCTTGGGTAGCGCTGGACACGAATGAAGAGAGGAGAGCAGAGCCTAGAAAGACTGGCACATCTGTTGCACAGACTCATCACAGCCTGGATCCCTGGCCGGTTTCCTGTAGGGCTGCCGTGCTATCGCTGTCCCTGGCTGAGCCACCCAACAGGTCTCCAAGGTGAGGTGGCATTGTCTGTGCAGTGCCTTCTCTGGGTGAGGATGGGGAGAAAACGACTGAAAAATGCCCCCTAGCTGGCTAGGAGGAGAGAGATTGGCGGCGATTTCTTTGCATCAAAGCCCGGTGATAACTAGGAGCTAAGAGCCGGTAATTTCCCCGCCCCCGTAGCTCGCCCACCGCTGCAGGACGGCTGCCTCCCTCGAAAGCCCCCACTTCATTCCCATCAGCCCTCATTGTGATGAAAAGGATCAGGAGGCCAAGTGTAGGCAGACTCTGCCGTGCAGATTTCCGTCTGCAGGGAGCAGGGAGCAGCGGCAGCGGGGCGAGGGAGAGGGGGCAGAGGAGGAGAAAGGAAACAAGTTGGAGGCCTCGGATTCCTCTGGAAATGTTTGCAGAGGGTCGGGGGGCATCCAGAATGAAGTGCTGGCCGGACAGAGGCGAGGCCGGGAGGACCGGATCCAGCAAGAAGGAACAGTTCATGGGCAACCCGCGCCGCGTGCTCGCAGCAGAGCCGCCCAGACCACAGCCGGGCGGCGGCGAGGATCTGCCCCCAAAAGAAGCATTCACGGTTGGGGTTTTTCGAGTGCGACTCCCTGTCGAGCGAGGAAGACCCCAGAGAACTTGAAAGGAAGGCCACAGAGGAGTGGTGGAGAATGAGAGTGACAACGTGACATGCTCCAGGGCTGGGCAAGCGAGCCAGGAAAAAATGAGATGTACAGCCAGCTCCACACAGATGTTAATTAATGCCTGCTTTGTCCTAGAAACCAAATTGGTACCTCACACTAAGTTCGGAAAGTGTGGGGATTTTTTTGAACCCACGTTAAAAAATGTTTAGCTTATCACCCGCATAATGACTGCTGGCTTAGCGTGACTATGATGGAGCCTGAGGCTTGCAAATATCTGAGAAAGGAAGAGGGGAGGAAAGGAAGCAGAGGAAGGAGCACAGGCCTACTTGGGAGACACAGCAACATTTCAGGAAGCTCTGGACCCCACCACTTGGCCCCTTCAAGGTCCCACGAGGGGATGTGTACCTGGGAGCCACCCACTGTCGCTGGAGTTCACTATTTCTGTAGAAAGCCATGTGCTACGCTACGCATACGGGGGACCTCCCTGTCCATGCACCCAAAGGGCATGCGCGGGAAACGTGTCGGTGCTGCCACAGCCCGGAAAGCAGAGGCGGGTCCCGTTGTCAACCAGTGTCACACGTGCTTGGCCGTGCTGCCCAGGTAATAACTAGGCTCTTGGAGAAGGCGTGAGTGTATCTGGGTGTGTGTGCAACACACCCACCATTCTTACAAGAATGTCTCTTCCCCCAGACAGGAGTCTCCCCCTTGTGAGAGCGTTGCTCTATTCCATCTCCCCTTCGCAGTCAATCAAAGGGCAGCTCAGAGCACACAGCAGGAATGCCACCTCCTTCTGGGGTGCTTGCCCCTCTCCTCCCCAGCCTAGCCAGAGTCCTTTGCGGGAGCTGAAAAAAGTCTGAAGAGAGCAGAGGACAGGGCCCTTCAGCTCAGCACCCATCTTCAGGATTTACAGAAGCAACCAAACCCTGTGCCCAGCACTGAGGCCCACTTGTTCGAAAGAATGTTGCTTCCTTTCCCCTAATGTTCTGGAAAACTCCCAACATATTTTTTCCCACTGGTGGGTTTGTAGGACACTCTGAATACATGATCTTGTATAGAGTACAAACTCATTCCATTTCTTGCCAAGTTGCCCAACAAGCTATGCCAAAAGGGACGGTTATAGAAACACAGAACCCTGCTACATCTATATTCAACTCCAAGATAATGTTGTATCTGAGAGCGCACATTCTTCTCCCTGCAACTGAGCCCTGAGTGAGCTGGTCTTTGACTCCCAAACGGGAAGTGTGAAAAAGCCCTTTTGGAACCCAACCACCACTCCCCGCTCCCCCCCTTGACCTCCCCCAGAAAAAGTTCTAAAATGAGCAGTCTGTGAAACTCCAACCCCAGGAGAAAGGCAAAGGACAAGCTTTAGGGAAACAGAACCTTGAACCACAGGCTTCTGGAGAGTGACTCTACAGGTCAGGAGGCACCCGGCTCTGGGAGCTGCTGCCAGACCCAAGAATGCCTGGCTTCCTTGAAGGGTGGGCACTGCCCAGGCGGTCAGGAGTGGGAGGACCCTTCTCCCTTCCTGCACTGACCCCCCGCCATTCCCCCTTCTAGTTCTATTTCTCAGACACACACCTCAAAGGCATGTGGCAGGTGTTAGGCTCAGGCACAGAGGGAGAAGCAGCGCCGCCGTGCTTTCCCTAACAGTGCTGGGGGAAGGCTAGGGAGACCCCAGTGTATGCAGGCTTGCTATTGCTCATAGAGCAGAGAGATGAGCAGGGCAGACCTTTTATGAAGGATCCGAACCCACACACTCGCCCTAGACAAGCAACACACCCAAAGCGATGCTGCCCTTCCTGCCTGCCTGAAATCCCGGCGCATTCCCGGGAAAGCAGTGCCATGCTTCAGAAAGGCGTTTGTGCTGCCTCTTACTGGGGAAACGCAGTGTCTGTTCCATATGCACCGCCCTACAGAACTGCAGCCCCATCCGCCTCTGTGGCCTCCTCCCCGCGCTCTGGGCCACCACGCTCTCCAAAGGTCTGTCTGACTCTCTGTCAGTCTGTCTCCCATTAAAATGCCAGGGTGCGCAGAGACCACGGAGTAGAGATCACACTGGGCGGGTCTCCCAAGACCATTACTTCTCCGGATTTTGCAACCAGCTAGGGATGCCAGGGGCTGGGAACTGAAAAATCGGTGGCTCAGCCTAGCGGGGTGGGAGGGAGAGACAGTAATACACAGAATCCCACCCCGAAAGTGCTGGGTAGGAGAAGTCTGAGTCTGGGAGCATCAGAGGAGAAGGAACATGGGAAATACCTGCTCCGGCCGCGCGGCACCTACGCGGGTGTCCAGGTGCGACGTGGGCAGGTGCGTGTGCGCGGCGTGTGCCCGTGTGCCTGTGTGTGTGTGTGTGCGCGCGTATGTGTGTACGTGCGTGCAGCGGGCTGGCTCCGGGGCAGCCGAGGACTTTGGACCGAGCCGGTATCTCCGCCCGCGCTGCCCTCGCCTGCCCGCCCGGCTCCTTACCTGCAAGGGCCGCTTTGCCTGCTTCAGCGGGAGCGCCGCATTGACACTGCGGATGGTGCCGGTGCCGCTGCCTCTGGCCCTCCTCTGAACGTGTGCGTGTGCGCGCGTGTGGCTGCCTCCTCCAGCCCCAGCCCCGAACGCGAATACTCCACCGAGGCACGGGGAACCCGGGGGGAGGCCAGGAGAGCGGAGGGCGAAATCAGAGCCCGCGGGGCTTGACAGCTCCTCTGGCGGCGTCCAAGGTGGGCGGAATGTCCAACAAAAAGGTCGGGCAATGCAGCTCGCTTCCAAGCACCCCTTTGCCCACCTAGCCCCGGAGCCCGAGCAGCAGCGGCTGCTCTCGGGGGCTGCGGTGGCGACGCGGGGCCGCCCCCCTTCGTCCCCACCCCCGCGGGCTGAATGTCCTTGATGCCAAGCGGGCACGGCGGCGTCACTCCGCGCCGCCCATGCTCGCCCGGTCGGGCAGCTGCCCGGGCGCGGCGAGTGCGCGGGGGACCCGCCGGGGAGCGCTCTAGGCGCCTCCGCGCGCCTCCCTGGGCAGAGGCGGCCGCCCCCCGGCCACCCGCGGCCGGCCGCGCCGCGGCTGCCCCGGCCCCCGCCGAGGGACCGGCCGGGCCGGGCCGAGGGGCCGGGGCTGGGGGGCCGCGGGAGCCGCCGGCTGCTCCCCGGGGAGCCGCGGGGCGGCGGCGGCCGCAGGCGCTGCGGCGGCGAAGAGCGCGGCCGCGGGCCGAGCCGGGCCTCCCGGGCGCGCCCCCGGCCCCCCGGGCGGGCTGCTAGCAAAGTTTGCAGGGGGCAGGGAGCAGGGCCGCCTCTGGCTCGGCCGCCGCCGGAGCTCCCGGGCTGCCTGCTGCCGCCGCGGCTCGCTGCTGCTGTGCATTGAAGCCCGGCCAAGCGCTGCAAAAACTCCAGCTGCCTGGCGCTCTCTGGGTCCTCCTCTCCTCCCTCCCGCCCTCCCCGCTTCCCTGCCTCCCTCCCTCGCCTCGCCCCCGCCCCTCCCCGCCGCCCGCCGCCCGCCGCCGCTCCCTCCCTGGCTCGCGCTGGCTGGCTCGGAGCTCGGCTGACAGCTAGACCGCCCGAGAGCGGCCGGCAGAGGGGGTAGGGGGCGCCTCCCCGCACCCCGCGCCCGCCCGGCCCGGCCGGCCCGCGCTCCCCGCTCCCACGTTTGCGGACACCAGCCTGGTCCCCACGGCCGGCACCGAGCGACCCTGCCGGCGGCGATGTGGGGCAGAGGGACGCGTACTGGTGACACTGGCGCCGGGCGCGCACTGAGGATGAGGCACACTCAGCCGCCTCGGAAGGTGCCGAGGTGGCCGCTGACGGCCGGAGGGACCCCCATGCGCCCAGAGGCGGAAACCGGCACAGGCACCCGTGCCCGATCGGGCCCGCGCCCCAGCACCCCTCACCGGGACCTGAGGACTGGAGGCCTGGGTGAGAGAGCCTGGGTGGACGAGGGCCCTAGAGCTCGCCTGGTAACCTGACTTATCCAGCGTTCATATTATTAAGAAGCCGACCTGACTCGTCTCATCTTGAAAACCCCAGACCCTAGACTACAGCAAAAACAGACAATGCCAATGTCAGGGCAGCTTCCGAAGTCCAAGGAAGAGAGGACAGTGCTGCTCCGGTTTAGACAGCGGCCTGGCAGATCACGAATATGTGAGGGTGGCGAGTGGGCAGCACAACCTCTGAAACCTCTGCCTCATCCTCCCAGGATCACACCCCGGCCGCCAAGAGACAGTGAAGGGACGGATCCTCACACTTACAGCCCCGGACACCTTCCTCACCCCCCAACAGCACAGTCCCCCAAAAGTGGCACCATCCCTTGTGCCCACCAAGGACCTCCTCACGTGGGCAATGGGCAAGGATGACCCTCTAAAGGAGCCCAAGGCTTCCTCCCTCAGGCCTGGTCTTCAACTTCCCTTTTCCCCACAGCCGGCAACTTCCCGCCCATCACGGTCCCTCCCAGCAACACATCTTCACGGAACCTTCCCGTTAGGTGGAGAGGACTGACAGAGCACGCATTTCTCCACCTTCCTGTAGGGGTTCTCTTTCCACGGAGATCAGAGTTATAAACCGGGGAAACTGAAACCAGCGGCAAGCTCACGGGCTCTACAGGCCCCAGGGCGGGCGGTGCCCTCAGGTCAGGCCTGGCCCGCCCAGAGGGGCCACCTCGCTGAAGCTTTGCTCTGGTGAGGTGGCTGCCTGGATCAGAAGGCAGAGTCAGGCCAGAGTGCAGTGGAAACCAGACGTTGGGTTGTTTGGTGAAAGGGTGTCCAGGAGACAGAGTGGAGCCCTGAGAGCCTCTGGTCCTCCGCTGAGCATCGCAGGGCCCAGAGAACAGCAGGGAGTTATCTTATTAGCTTGAGTTAATACACGGGTCTGGCTCCTCTCTTCTCAGACGCCCTGGATCCCAGACTCTAGATAAAGCCCATGCTATCAGGTTAGTTTCCGAAGTCCAGAGAAACATAACAAAGTAACTCAAGGGTGCTGCTTCTTGGACCTCCATCTGGATTTGAGGACGCCCAGGGCCAAGTGTCTCTCCAGGCAGGGCTGAGACTAGGGAGAGACAAGCCAGGCGTCCAGGAGGCCACTGGATTTTAGGAGTCGCTCACACGCAGGCTTCCTCCTGTCAGGCTGTCCTCACTCTGGTCCAGGGCCCACGGCGAGGTATCCTCTCTAAAATTGTACCCTGGGCCCATCACAGGCCTTTCCCCAGGGCTACAGCCCGTGCAGGCCCACAGAGAACCCTAATGGCTTACTTATGGAATATGGTTCTATAAAAGCGGGAGGGGGGGAGGGATCCTTTCAAATGTCTCTTTGCCACTCAGCTTTCAGGGGATGCCATAAAAATGCTGAAAGGGAGGGGGGGAGTGAGAAAAACAGCTCGGCTTCCATTCTCAGCCATCTAGCATGTATTTTTAATACAACTTGATTTTTTTGCTTATAGCTTGTGTGTGCACATGCACGTGTGTGTGTGTGTGTGTGTGTGTGTGTGTGTGTGTGAGTGAGTGAATATTGCTGGTAAGCCCCACGTCCAATTTGGGATGGATGGTTAGGAAATCAAAGACCTTTTTTGTAAGAGGTAGTAAAAGAAAAAAAAGGTATTTATTATTTTTTATCTCCTGCCTCGTGTGTGGCATCATTTATTTTCATTCAGAGAAATGAACGCCATGTGGTGCCTGAAGAGGAATAACAGGCAAATGACAGAGAAGAAGTGAGGCAAACAGCTGCCCAACAAGGGGCAGGCGAGGGGCTCCAGCCCATTCTCCTGTTGTCAGTGGGGCCCCATGACCAATGGTCTTTTCCTTCCTTCCTCTTCCATTGAACGACCCAGGTGACAGGTGTGCAGTTACAATGTCCTTGGAAGGAAGAACACAAAGGGTCAAACTAGCAACAGCGTGCGACGTGATTTTGTTCTAAATGATGATGGGCCCTTGGATTTGCTCTCTCGAGGCCGGAGATGGGTTGGGATGAGTGGGGCGCTAGCCCGGAAGTTAGAAGACCTGGGTCCTCGCCCTGGCTCTGTCCCCCACCTACTCTGCAAGCTGGGGTAGATCAGACCTTCTCGAGGACTCTTTGTCTTCTCACCTGCCCCATTTTTACCCCTTGGAGATAGTGACGTTCAAGGAAGACACTATCTACTCATGCACTTGGGAGCTGAGGTGAGGGCAGCACACACAAGGGTTGGCTCTGGCGTTTCGGAAGAACACGCCTCTTTTTCAACAGCACCACAGTGGGGGCCGGAAGGTCCTCCGTTGTCCTGCCCCGCCTCTGTGCGCACACACACTGGGACAGGCAGCCTCTGTTGTCCTTCAAAGTGGGTTTTTGCATGAGGTACAAACCCTCCCTTCTCCCACGTGGCCCCTTCCCCCTGCCAGCTGGGAGGGGCCAAGAGCTTTCTCCTGCCACAGGAGGTCTGGAAGTCACCCCCTCCTGCCACAGGAGGTCATTGCCTGGCTTACCGCCACAAGAGGGAGAAGCTAAATGGCATATGGCCGCATAAAGTCCTGTTTTCTCAGGAGGCTATTTTTGTGGCAACTTGGTTGTGGTTTATTGCGGGGTTTGAGGAGAAGAGCACAGGCTCATCTCTCAGGCTGAATAAAAGGGCAGATTTAATAGGAGAGGGGAGAAGAAATCCTTACGTTTCCCTTCACTTAGCTACCACCATTTTATTCGTCTAGGAACAGAACTGCTATTTAAGTTGATAAAAGCCAGATTTGCTCGTTAAATAAATCACCAGAGCCTGGTGGTGCTATTGAGAAATTTTTTCCCCCAATAGCTGGCCCCATGGCTGGGTTTCAGACGGTGCGCGGTGCGCTTGATGAAAAACCGCCGCAGACAGCGGCTTAAAAACCTAAATTGTGGCGCCACCTGCAGGACAGTGAAAATAGCAACATTATCCCAACTCTTCGCAGAGACTGGGAGGAAGAGCCTTCTGGGGTGATGCTGTGCTGGAGACTGGAGGCCAGGGCTCCCAAGGGAAAGGAAGGCCCCAACTCCCCCACTGATCCCTGATGTCCAGGTGTGTCACAGATGTCCACCACTCACCCCAGCAGGCTTCATTCTGCATCCTCCTGAAAGGGGCCATTTCAAGGTATCCACAGCTGCTCTCAAGATTCTCAGTCCATTGAAACAAACTTATTCATTCCTGTTTCCTAAGGGATTAAGTCAGCCGCTAACCCAAGGGTTCTATTTCCAAGACTCCAGCACATAAAAGAGTAAAGACGGGGCAGAGAAATGACTGCCCTTGGAGGAGGGTGGGGGAGGAGCATCCCTGTGTCACCGGGGTTCCCAGTAGTACTTGGTGGCTGGGTATTGTTAGTAGACCCCAACTGTCCCAGGCTTCTCCAGCCTGTGGGATCCCGAGGACACAGTGATGTTCACACTGAGTCTCATCTCCTAGCCTTCTCCTGAGCATGCAGACTTGACCTTCGCCGACAGCCACCTCCCTATCTCCGTCCAGGATGTCAGAGACGCCCCAGGGCGGCAGTGCTGAGGAACAAGTGCGATTACATCATTCTGCGCAGATCCTGTCGTGGCAGTCCACTGCCACAAGCCAGTGGCTGGAAGGACACCTCTGCATCGCCTCTACCCACCAATACTGCTAGACAAGGCCAGCCCTGCCGCTCTGCTGTGGCTTCCCAGGACATACAGGGCTCTGGTGCCAAGGCGGGGAGGATGCCCAGGCCCTCCCCGCATTCAGACGCTATGTGGACCGTGGTCATCCCAGCCCTGAAGCAGCTCCCATGGCCCAAGTCTTTAATCTCCTTCATCCGCCACCTCTCTCCAGGATTCTTCCTTCTCTTCCAGATGAGGAAGCACACTTGTCTTTTCAACTGCAGGAGGCAGAAGTTGGAGGAGGCAGGGGATGGTGAGATGTGACTTAACTGGCCAGAAAGAGCAGACAGCTCCATACCTTGCTACAACAAGAAAATATAAATGTAAACATTTCTCTGTGACTTTGCTTGGGGGTTCAGTCCCAGGAGACATGGGGTCCTGTAGCATGCCTAAATTCCAAGAACCAGTTGCCACTCATGGCATCCACATGAAGGTTCATTTTCTTTTCTTTTCTTTTTTCCAGCCACACCTGCGACACAGGGAAGTTACCAGGCTGGGGATCAAATCCGAGCCATAGCTGTGACCTATGCCACAGCTTCAGCAACACTGCATCCTTCTTACCCACTGTGCGGGGCTAGGATGGGACCTGCACAGAGACGAACCAGATCATTAACCCACTGCACCCCAGCGGGAATTCCATGAAGGCTCCATCTTGCCTCTGCCTTGTTCACCTGCCAAGTAGCTTGAGTCACTCGGCCCTTCTGATTGGGGTACAAAGAGCACAAAGGCCTCAGTTGTTTTCTGTGTAATGAAGATGGGTTTGTGCTAATAGGTTGACTATCCAATCTGGTAACACACATTTCCAGGAGGACTGCCAGGTGGTCTGAGCACAATCGGCCGAGAGACTGAGATTAACCAGCCTCTGAAGCGGCCCTGGCGATCCTCGCCAGCTGGTAGTGGCGCCCTCCCAGTCCTCTCACCCCCTGCATCAGCGCTGCCTTAGGTGACCAAGAAGAGAGGACTGCAGAAGGGACAGTGGGTGACTTCCGCTTCCGCAGGGCATCAAGGAGAGCCATGGTCCATGTTAACAGAAGGCACAGCAAGAAGAGACTGGAAACGGATAGCCCCCTCTCCCCTCCACGGCGTCCTGGAGGACTTGTTCACATCGCCCTGTCACCAACTTTGAGGAATCTCCTTAACCCCCAGCAGCCTCTGGAGACCTGGCAGTGCCTAAAGGTTGTTGGGGGCCACGGCACCCACGAGGGGTAGGAGGAAAGTGGGGGGAATAGGAAGGGTGCCTACTACTGAGCCAGCGCAGAAAGAAAGCCACAGACAGCGCCTCGGCAGGTTTCTGGGGATAGTGCACGGACCCCAGGTGGCTTCTTTCCTCCTCAACATCTCCTTCCTCTGTTTTGTTTGTTTGTTTGTTTGTTTGCTTTTTTTAAAGGGCCGCATTCATGGCACATGGAGGTTCCCAGGCTAGGAGTCTAATCGGAGCTACAGCTGCCAGCCTACACCACAGCCACAGCAGCGCGGGATCTGAGCCATGTCTGTGACCCACACCACAGCTCACGGCAATGCCGGATCCTTAATCCGCTGAGCGAGGCCAGGGATCAAACCTGCATCCTCATGGATCCTAGTCCATGAGGATCCATGTTTGTTAATGGCTGAGCCACAAAGGGAAATCATTCCTACCTCTGTTTTTAAAGGGCTTCATGGGAATTCCCTGTTGTGGCTCAGTGGAAACGGATCCAACTAGTATCCATAAGGATGCGGATTCAATCCCTGGCCTTGCTCAGGGGGTCAGGGATCTGGCGTTGCTGTGAGCTGTGGTGCAGGTCGCAGACGTGGCACAGATCCCGAGTTGTTGTGACTGTGGTGTAGGCCGGCAGCTGCAGCTCCAATTCGACCTCTAGCCTGGGAACTTCCATCTGCTGCAGGTGCGGCCCTAAAAAGCAAAATAAATAAATAACTTCGTCCCAAAGCACTCCTGTCTGTGGGCTTTGCAAATTGCTAGGCGTCCCTTACAGAGTCCCCAAGGTCACAGCCCCAAGGCTACCGTGGTGTGTGGTAGGTAAGAGCCAGGAGAGCCAACTGTGTGCATCTGTCTCCAACCCTGCATTCAGTGACACCATACTGACAGCGGAAATCAGCCATGCTGGAAATATTTACACCACGGGGATCAGCACACGCTGCAAACCAGGGCTTTTGGTTTCGTGGGGAGCCAGCTGCTAAACCTTTCCCAGCTCAGGAATGGGCAGAGCCAGTGATGGGCCAAATCAGCTCCTGGCTGACTGTGCATAGGTTCCCAGCAAACACAGCACCCACCTCAGCCCAATGTACCATCTCTATGGCCAGAGTGAGGGTTCCCTTCTGCCCATGCCTCACCTCTAGATGATGAGAAAATGTTAACACATACCCTTTCTAGCAGCTGTTTTCCCCCAATCCTGCATTTGAGGATATTTGTTGCATATTTTTGGTGCTAGATTCAAGAAGGAGAGTGACTTCCTTTCCCTGCTAGGCACACTGAGGCAAGGGAGGTTGAAGTGACTTTTCTCAGGTCACCCAGGAATCTGAGATGGAAACCTGTTAACACCTGTCAATTTGCTCTCTGCACTTCAAATTTAAGATTAATACCTTGGGTTTGGCAACAATTCTATTTTCATCCCCTCAAAGCACTGCTGTTAAAATTATGGTCCCCCCGTACCCATGCAGTAGAACACAGTGTCTATCTTAAACAAGTGAAGTAAATCTGGGTAATCTATGCTCTCAAAAAACCCCAACAAAACACAGAAAGGTACTTGTATATACATGGCCATATTTTTGAATATGGAGAATACTGCATACATATCTATATAGTTTGATATGTATATAGAACATTTTGGAAGAAAAACACTTACCGCCAGAAGCCTCAGAGTGGGAGCCAGGGTGATACATATTTTATTGCTTCATTGTATATCTTTTGTTCTTTTTGACATTTTACCCTGTGCAAGTATTACATTCTCCATTTTTTTTAAAAAAGCTAGTCAAAAGGAACAAAAAAATACTGCTGCTAAAAGCATCTTCATCACACCACTCTCTTCCCAAATCCAGCCAACCACTCCTCCACCCCATCTGTAGCATATTCAAGCTTGCCTTTGTTCTACTTTGCCACTGTCTGCTCCATCTTGCTCCTCTTCTGGGGGCGGCAGGAGGTCACAGAGCAGCCCATGGGGTTGGCATCCCTGAGAAGTGCTCGTCTCTCATTTCCTAAAGACCAGCCAGTGTCCTACTTGGCCCGAGGACTTCTGTCTGGCTCTGATTCGAGGGGGATTCCAGGAATGACCCAGAACATCCTTTCCATGCTAAAGCAAGTAACTCTAGACCAAGTCAGAGGCAGGAGGCTTTTCCACTGGGGTCAGTAAACCCATGGGCACGAATACCCAGAAATGGTACAGGCTAAACCGATGATGACGCCAGGTGGCATGCAGATGTTAGCAAGTAAAAGCTCCCAGTTGAGTTGTTGATCTCATCGGGAACTGGGTAGAAGCAGGTGAAGGACTAGAGACCGGACAACTTCATTCCAGTTTTGCAAAAGAAGAAAGTAAGGTAAGCTCTGAAAACTACAAACAAATGCGCTGGGCCCAGAGACTGGCTCAGTAAAGGGCAGACACGTGATTATTTAGGAAAGGAAAAAAAAAAATGATATGGTGAGCACTAGGAATGGGCCTGGGATTACCAGGAACCAACCCTACCAGGCTGGTCTTGTTCCCTAATTCAATAAGGTGGTGAGGTTCTCACATCAAGGAAATGTAAGAAGGAATGTCTGCCTGTCATCAAAGACTTTTTAATAAGACCCTCGAACAGGGGGGAGGCGGGGCTGGATGGCTCAACGGACTGGATGGTGAAACCCCAGAGACAGTTCTCGATTCCTTAATACAGCAGGGAGGAAGGTTTTGGGGGATCTGCATCCGAGCTCTGCTCTCAAACGAATCCTGTCCAACAGTGTCACGAAGAACGTGGATAACGATGAAGAGGACAGCTGTCATCACTTTCGTCTGTGACAGCAATAAAAATACTCGATGTAAGTATTTACAGTCTTTCTCTCCTCTAAGGGGGAAGAAACCTTGGTTTAACATTGGGCACTTCTGGTGTTAATAAGGCATTTTGATGTTGATCTGGGCACCATGCTGAGGAAGGGAAAAGTGAGAGAAGCTGAACTGACCTACATTTGAACATACATGGAGCTCTCCAGAAAGAAAAAAGATCCAGCGAGGGGGAAAGGCTCGAGCAGCAGCCTGGGAGGGGAGGCGGGGGTGAGGATGGGTGGGAGGAAGGCCGAGAGGATGGGGACCCTGCAGGGACATGAGCATCAGTCATCTAAAAGAGGGGGGTTTTAGGAAGACTTTCAGAGCGTATGATGTAATTCCTTCTTTTGATGGCTCCTCAAGAGACCAGCAGGATAAAACTTTATAAGGTTTGAATGCTTTGAAAAGGTTGATTTTGCATTTCTTTTGGATCTACCATCAGGTTGGGATGGCTCTTAAGGCAGAATCAAGAAGACCCTGTTTCATTCAGGCTACAAGCGCACGATCAAAGCCTGGCAACATAAAACAGACTTTCCGAATCCAAATATAGTTTTGCATGCTGAAATGATGGGGACATTTCTGACACAATGAAATGTAATGTGGGTGCCACAAAGGTCCTGAACGTGGGTATAGAAAACAACTTTGCAAACACAGGATCAGGGCGACGTGACCACATTTTTTTTTTTTTTTAAAGTATAAGCTAAAGTTGACAATTATCTATGTGAATCAACGGTGCGAGGCTGCCAAAGTCAACGGGCTCGCAAGCTATGTTGTTAGAGAATGGAGTCCCAAAGTACAGCCCGGCTCCACTGCAAGGTGACAGACCATGCCTGGATTACTGCAAATGGTCCCAGGCCCCATGCTTTAAGAGCGGCCAAGCCCAGAAGGCACTTCAAATCCTGTTATATTTGGAACAATCAAAGGAGCTGGTGATATCCAGCTTCAGGAAAGTAAGAATCCAGGGAATGTGACAGTTTCAAATATTCGAAGAGCCACCAAGGAGAAGAGTTGTTGAATTAGCTCTCTAACTTCAAGATATCAAAGGAGGATCAATGAAGAGAATTGATCTTATGTAGAGGTATTTCGGTCCAATATAAAGAATGTCTTTCTAACAGAGCTCTCTAAAGACAGAATAGTCTTTCTTGGGTAGGATCAAGTTTTCCACCACTTGATGTGTTCAGACAGGAAGGAGGTGATGCTTAGGGAAAGACTGAGGTTGGGGTGAAATGACCTCCGGTGTCTCATAGGGTCTGCGAATTTGGTTGTTTTGTGTTCCTTGTCACATCCTTCACAGTGCCGTGGACTTTGCTTTGACTCAGGAAATGTTTATGGAATTAAATTAGAAGCTTTGGTCAGAAAGACAGTCAGGTCCCAGAGTGAGATGCAGGCCGTGGGCAGACACAGAGCTCAGCTAAACCCCGCCTCTTCCTTGCTCTGCTCTGTACACGTCATTCACCAGACACCCCATCCTCTGCCCAGTGCTGGCCTGTATGGAACCTTTTTCCTTATCACTCACTCATTAAACGCTCAGACAATCCAGAGCTTTGAATTTTTTTTCCCCCCTTTGGCTTCCATGCCATCCTCCCTCCGTTTCTGGCTCCCCAAGTCCCCAGTCTTTTTGGAGGGGTGCCCCGATTGCTTTTCTCTCCCTCTCCCCTAGTCCCTTCCTACTCCATCAGGGGATCCCTGTTATTCCTCTATTCCTACCCCTTTAACCTCAGAGGTTTCTATAGCTACTAAGGCCCTGGCGACCAGGCCAGGGATCCTAGTGTCTCAGCAAAGCTGCAGGTAGTGGGCTCAAGGTCAACCTGTGTCAGCTCGTCCCATGGACTGTAAACCTGAGAGCTGCACAGGCTTTTGTCCAACATCTGACTACACTGCGGTCACTTGAAGACTATACATAATGACTGCTCGGTCACCTCCTGGTCTGTCTTAAATGACCTGAACAATGGCATTCTCATCCTCCCATTGGGGGAAATTAGTCCGTCATCAAATGCACCTCTCTGTGGAGTTCCCGTCGTGGCACAGCGGAAACGAATCTGACTAGGAACCATGAGGTTGCGGGTTCGATCCCTGGCCTCGCTCAGTGGGCTAAGGATCCGGCATTACCATGAGCTGTGGTGTGGGTTGCAGACGAGGCTCGGATCTGGCATTGCTGTGGCTGCGGTGTAGGCCTGCAGCTGTAGCTCTGATTAGACCCCTAGCCTGGGAACCTCCATATACTGCGGGTGTGGCTCTAAAAAGCAAAAAACAAACAAGCAAACAAACAAGCACATCAAATGGACCTCTCTGTAAAGAAGTTCAAATTTTCAGTTTGTCCCTTTGTCATTCCTAATTATGCTTCCTCCCATATTAACAGTATTATGGACACTTCATCATTTTCTTCTGTAAACAAAACTAAAGCATCCTATCTCTTCCTCTCCAGTGATTTCATCAACACCTTTCAGGCCTGGTCATCATTTCCCTTCCTGATTTGTCATGCTTATCCAGGCATAAAACAGCAGAAAGAAAGGATACATTTTAAGAATGAAAGGAAGAGTGAAGTGATAACGATGGTCACAGAGCTTTTCTTCCAAAGACAGAGACCAGGCAGCACAGATCTTCATGAGACAGAAAGGAGTTTTTCAAAATTTCATTGTAATTGTCGGGTGAAACATGCCACGGGATACTCTGTAACTCATATCATGTTTAGGATCATCCATTCAAAAAACACTTATGAAGTGCCTGCCATATGTCACTGTGCTGTGGATCAAAGCTGTTACAGGCATGGTCCCTACCTTAGGGCTTTCAGGTGAATGGGGACAATACAGTAAACAAGTAAGTGCAGCAAACACTAAGTTACGGATGCTACGATACAAGTATTCGCCAATAGGGGATTTAAAGAGGAGAGCAGCAATTCAGAAAGCAATGCTTCTTGATTCTGATCCTAACACCATATTCAAATTATAACTATTCCTTTTGTTATTCACAGTGTCTCTGCTGCGACAATATTTTTAAAATAAGACTCATCGGGGTGAGCGGTGATAACCACATTAATATATGGTCTTCTAAGTTAGAATTCTAAATGAGAGAAATTTGATGATGGTACAGTATTTACCCAGCAGTGGCATGGAACTGCTGATCACTTTGCCCTTTAGTATCCCTGCTTCATAAATATGGAAATCTTCCCAGGAATAAAACCAAGGACTCATGTGAGCAGGTAGTTCCTATCCATTCGTTCTCTTTTTTTAATGTTGAAGGTCTTACTGGCTTTGTTCTGTGATTCATTGAATCAGACAGCATCCAATCTAACAGATAAAAAGGAGCTCCCCATATATTTTTTCTTTTATTCAACTGTTACAGGAATATATGCAGAGCTCCTCCTCCGAGCCAAGTTCTAGGTTCTGGGGATAAGGTGGCACTCAAGACAGGAGGTCCCTGCTCTTGTGCAATACGTCCTGTGGATGAAGGCAAGGATGAACAAGTTAAATGAAAGAACATGATACTTTCAGGCAGTGGTTTGTTCTAGATATAATATTAGAATATGGTGTTGTCAGGGCTTTACACATGGGTTAGGAAAGGCTTCCTTGACATGATAACATCTAAGCTGAGGCTTGAAGGACAAGAAGGAACCAGCCAGGGGCAGACATGGGAAGAGGTAGGAGCCAGGACAAGGGCCCTGATGTGGAATGAAGAAGAAGAAGAAGGCAAGCTTTGGGAACCACAAAAGGGTCAGTGTGGGTAGAACTTTGCAAGGGAAAGAAATGGTACAAGCCCTTAGAAACACACATAGCACAACGGGAGATACAACCCCCAGCCTGGGAACTTCCATAGGCCGAAGGTGCCGCCCTGAAAAGCAAAAATAGAAGAAGAAGGAGGAGGAGGAGGCGGATGATTAAGGAATAGTGGGTCAGAGGAGTGCAGAGCCATTCACTGGGGTCTGTGTCAGGGTAAGAGGGGAGAAGGAGGGAATGCAGAGTAATGGAGAGACCCCAGATCTGGAATCAGAAGCCACGGGTTACAATCCCAGCTCTGGGAAAATTACCAAAACAATCTCAGCCTGAGTTTCTTCATCTATAAAATGAAGTGACAGTACCACCTCCCTGACAGGTAGGCTGTGAGGAGCAGAAACTGTCAGAGTATAAGCACTTAGCATATTCCCAAGATGCTATGGGGATGCAGGGAGAGAGTTTTATAGTAACGTCTATTTATTTTTCTGTCTTTAAAAATATATACAGTTGTGCATTTATTACAACATACATAATACATTACAATAGCCTATAAGTTATGCCTAAATAAATGTACATAGGTTGGGAGTGCTCAAAAAATTTACTGATAAGTCTCCAGGTTTTTAAAATAAATAGTTTGGAAACACTTTAAAGAACACAATGTGTTTAAAGTACTTAGCCCAGGATTGGGCAGGTATGGAGCCCTCAAAAAAGGATGGTCCCTAGCCACCTTGCAGATGTAGCAGGATTGCAATTTTTAACGGCACAAGCAGGCATCTGTCACAGTCTCTCTCAACTCCACTCTCAAAATGCTGCATATCATGTGCTCTTTTGCCACCTCAAATCCTTCTCCCAGAAAACAGGATTACAAGCAGCGCGCCACGCCAGCAGCTCCCAGGAGCCATCTTCACATAGCTTCCCTAACCCCTGGCATCTTCTTCTCTTTGGGCAGGTGGGCACTGCTCTGGAGGGTTGAGCCAAGGCAAGGGGGAGGGGAAGCCAAGCCAGCCTGGGATGAGAACTGCCGGAAGTCAAGGGCCCCTGGGAGAGGGGAGGGTTAAAACTCAAATGGGGTTTGGGTCTGTTCCGCGCAGTTCTCTCCCCCTGGCGAGACCTGCCTCCCATTAGCAGGGCCAAATGCGAAGTGCCCATATCTCCTCTTCGTCCACCCTCCTCTTCCTCCGCAGGCCCCGGGGCACTCGGGAAGAGCATTTCTCCTGCCCTGAGCATCACCCCCGCGGCAGGCACAGGTAGAGAAACAGTCACAAGGTCACTTAGCGGTTCGGCTAGAAGACACCCAGGAGTCCTGACACTGGATCAAAATCACTCTTCTCATTAAAAGCACAGAGATTAAAGCCTCCTTTATAAATATGAAGTCCTTAAATATTATCTGTTGCCATCAGCTCTGCTGGCTGGCTGTGCAGGCCTTGTTCATTTATTTAATTTAACCTTGTCTCCCACCAAAAGCTTTTGGGTTTGCCTTTAAAAACCCACACTAAATTCTCACTTAACGATTTGACCGGCTCCCCTTTAGCTCCCTTTAAACGAGCTGCCGATAAAGGAATAAACTTGCTGAAGAAATAAGAAAATAAGCCTCCTGAACACTGTAGCCCTTTATGCTGAGGCTGGCCAGGCTGAAGGCCCTCTCAAATGAATTGAGAGATAATGCTAATGGAATTACACATTGGGACTGGATCAGGGGCTGCCATAGGAAGATAAATACCAAAGCAAGGCTAAGGCATTTAATCAAAAATAAACCCCCTACATGCCCTTTTTTTCCCCTTCAGAGGAAAAAAAAAAAAAAAAGAGACCCACAAAAACCCAAGACCTTGGTTTGCCACCTATATGACTTCGCTCCCTTGATGCTATTATTCCAAATTATTTGGTTTCTGGGCGGCCCCACATTCACACACATTTGGATGCAAATTAAATTAGGAAAAGTGACCCACCACACATATGTTTACAATGATGCAAATGACACCACGGCAAACCTCTTAGAAGATAAACTGTACGGGGATTAATTCGTGGAGATGATATAGGACTTATCTGTTTTGTTTAGGCTCAATTTTAAACAAGATAAAATTGTTGGGCCCTGTGATCTGCCTGGTGAAGCTGTTTACCGCACAATTGACATGCGGTGGGGGCTGTGATGGAATAGAGATGAGCAAGTGGCAGCGGCTGGCGGTCGCCTCCTTCCCGCTCACTCCTGCTCCACCCGGGTGGTTGCATCAGGGACACGCACAGAGAGGGCCTGGGTCTGAGGCCCCAGCTTGGACTTGGGTCCCACCCCCCGCCCCCGCCCAAAAAAAAGGATCCACATAATGGTAATCTGTCATCTTTAGGGTCTCTGCTGTGTCCTGATTCGTTCTAAAATTAAAATGAACTGAGCAATACCTCTCCAGGTGACCCGTGACATCCCGGTGTACCAGAGCAGCTTTCACTAAGTCACAGAAATGGATTCTGCTTCTCTTAACCAAAAACAGGGAAGACCATCCGTGATGCACGGCAGTGGCTGCCAGGGGATGAGAAGGGTGACCACGAAGAGGTCCACCAAGGCCGGCCTGCAGGGGAAGTGTCGCCATGGCCTCCCCATCACGCGGCATCACTTACTCAGGGGACAGGGCCTGAGACAATGGGTGTGACGGGCTGAGTCTAAATAAAGCGTGTGTCCATCTGGCTCAGGGAAGTTAGAAGGGTCTGCCCTTTCAGCTCTGAGAATGGAAAACACATACTCTGCCCAGCAAGCACCACACAACAGGAGACCCTCCTGGCAGGACAGGTGCTAATAAAAGAGATGGAATGAGGGGCACCTCCAAACTGGCAAATGACTCCCACACTCGGGCGAAGGGAAGCACGCTCGGGAGCCCTCGTCTAGCCTGACGTCAAGTAGGAGACAGCTTACAGGAATAAAAAGAGCACTTAACAATGAATTAGGAGACCCAGACTTGGGCTTGGGTGTTAAGGCAGATCTATTTGAGCTGAGGGAGGTTCATTTCCCTCCAGCTCACAATTGCTGGTTGAATTACGTCCCATCCCCCCCACAATTCATAAGTTAAAATCCCAACCACTGGTACCTTAGAACAGGATCTTAATTGAAAACAGGGTCATTGCAGGTGTCATTCATTAAAAAGAGATTATACTGCAGTAGAGCAGGTCCCCAATTTATAATAATTTATACAAAGGGGAAATTTGGACACAGACACATGGGGAAAGTGCCATGGCCTCTATAATTGGAGTTATGTTGCCACAAGCCAGGGAACTACCAAAAGCTAAGAGAAAAGCCTGGAATAGATCTTTCTCTAGTCCCTTAGAGGGAGCGTGGCTCCACTGACATCCCGTCTCAGACTTCTAGCCTCCAGAACTCTGAGACAATATACTTCTGTTAAACCACGCAGTTTGTGGTCCTTTGTTTTGGCGGCCCTTAGGGAGCTAACACATTCACTCTCTATAAAGGGACTGGGTTGGACTTAGGTCTGTGACTTTCAAACGGAGTCTTGACTTGAGTTTGAACTTCCTCAGAGACCTAGAAGCTCCTGGCAACACCCTCTGACAACCAGGAGGCCTGGGGATCGTCAAGCCCCCTCCCGCACTCTCTAAATGAAAGCCCTGTGCAGGTTTTTTTGCTTGTTTGTTTTTTGTTTTTGTTTTTGTTTAGGGTCGCACCCACGGCATATGGACGTTCCTAGACTAGGAGTCGAACCAGAACTGTAGCTACTGGCCTACACCATAGCCACAGCAATGCCAGATCTGAGCCACAAAATTCTGGAAAGGCTGTTCCAGGGACATGTGCATCTCTAGGTGTGCGGTTAGGCTGGGCCTTTCACGGGTCCCGAGCCAGTCTCCACAGCACACACACTCACCCGGCTTCATCAGCCGCTGAGCCCCAGGAGAACTCCATGCAGTTTGCGGACTTCTTGGTCTAGTCCCGAGGCAGTTCCACTCAGACACACGCGTCTTTACTGGGCTTGGATCCTGGAGACGCCGCCTCATCTGAGACCCTGGTCATCACCTCAAGTTCCACAGCGGATCCAGCCGGGGGAAAGCTTCTGTGACCTCCGACCTCTTCACATTTCTTCCTCGCCCCCCAGCAGCCAGGGGCTGTGTCCAAGGGCCTCAGAGAGCAACAGACATCACTTTGCGAGGAACGTGTTGTCTTTGTTTCTATCTTTAAACAGAGAACGATCATGATGTCACAAATACGTGGGGGGTACCAGGCACCACGCCAGGCCTGATCGCATACTGTCAGAAGCTTCTACGCGAAATCATGATGCCGAGGGGAGGTGATGTATCTGTCTCCCAGGCTGGACCGAGAGCTCCATGCAAACGGCAGCCACCGGGTCCCTCGGGTTTGCATCCTCAGATCCAGGTGAACAAACCATAAGTGCTACAGGCAAAGACCCAAAGAGCTGCCTCCTTCCTGAAGCCCGTATCATTCTAAAACCTGGGACGGGGTGCCTTCACGACAGGCAGACTCATGTCTCAGCAGAGAGGAAGACTCATGCAGCTCTGCTTGCCCAGGCTGATTTTCCTCCCATGGCAGTGGACGTGGCAGTGCCACGCAGAGGGACAAGGGAGCAGGGGCTGCCACCTCTCTCCCTACAAGTCTTGTTACAAAACTGTCTCATACGCACACAGTTTAACAATTACTAAAAGGTGGAGTTCCCGCTATGGCTCAGCAGGAACGAATGCGACTAGTATCCATGAGGGTTTGGGTTCAATCCCTGGCCTCAATCAGTAGATTAAGGATCCAGCATTGCCGTGAGCTGTGGTGTAGGTGGCAGACGCGGCTTGGATCCCACAGTTGTTGTGGCTGTGGTGTAGACTGGCAGCGGCAACTCTGATTCAATCCCTAGCCTGAGAACCTCCGCACGCCGCGGGAGTGGCCCTAAAAACAACAGCAAAAATTTCTAAAAGGAACACAGGGATACCCTCCGTTCTCTGACCCATCGTTGTCACCTTTCAGGCACATCGTGAAATGTCACTTCAAGATACTTCAGCACAAGGCTAATAAAGTGTTATTTCACTGAACTGCCACACCATTATTGCACATAATAAAATTAATAATAATTCCATAATATTATCAAATGTCAAGTCCGTATTCAATTTTGTCCATCATCCTACGGGATGTCTTCCACAGTTTGTTTCTAATCAGGATCCGTTCACACATTGCGTTTGGATGTTGCCTCTCCTTTAACGCAGCTTGGTCCTCCAACGCCTCTCATTCCCGACACTGACTTTTTGAGGAACCCAGGCTGATGGCTTTAGAGAATGTTTTCCGTTCTCAGACTGTCTGGTTGTTTCCTCCTGGTGTTGCGTGACCTGTCCCTCTATCCCCTAGAGGCAGCTGCCATCCTGACCTACCCAAACCTGTGAGTGTCGAGCTAAATCAGGAGAGAAACAGGGCAGAATGCTCTGTCGCCAAGTGCCCTGATCTCTCTCTCCACCAAGTTCAGGCTCCATGCCAGCATCTCTGCCATAGCACTGCCACCAAATGCTTGGTCCTGCCAAGCCACTGCTCCAGGGCCCTGCACAGCAGCACTGTCCCTCTCCACAGTCCACTGCCTCTGACGCTGGTGTGGACACAGCTAGAAACATGTCTGCAGTGTCACAAAAGATGACGAAGATTTAAAGGTTTCTCGGTGATTTATGTCTCTTTAATTAAGGGCTTTTATGCTTTAATTAAAAAGTTATAGAAGTTGTCTTTTACTTTGGAAAAAATGCATTCATGGTTGACTGCCTGAGTGAATTAAACAGAGTCAGATCCCCGCACTGGCTCCAAGCTAGACGCCGAGGGCTCATTTTCAGGGGAAGGGGAAGAAGGTCAGTGAGAAACACCATTAAGAAGAGAGGCTGTGACAACTTTCATTACTTTTTGATGATCATGCAATAATTTTTCATGATAAATCATCCTATTATATCTGCAAATTTGGAGGCAGTCTCTAAATGCCATGGTCCTGGGGGGGAAAAAAATGAAAAAAGAAAAAGCACTGGGACTTCCTGGGGGAGACAAAAAAGAAAAAGCATTGGGACCTGGTTTAAAGGGATTCACCTCCTAGTTAAGGAAGCGGAGTCAAAGTTTATGTTTTATTCCTCACTGTTCGATTAGTTCTCAGGTCACACTAATTACGTGTGGTGTATGATTATGCAGAGTTTTAATCTGGGCTCCATAGATAATCTGAAGCCAAAATCAGAATCCACTACTGAGCCCATATGGAGCCCTAGACTGGCAGACTTCTAAGCCATTTGTCCATTCTGTAGGCTCAGCTCAGGTATCAAGATACATTCTTCTGTTCCCTAAACAGGATCATCACTGCCTTGTCTTTGCATTTCCACTGATTTATTTTTAATATTCACTCTCAATTTTTTTCTCTATTACCCTTTGAGGTGTATCAGTCACTCCATGCCCATCTCCCCCACGAGTGTGCCACTGGCTCCTCTATAGCCTTGTCTCCGCCGCCTCCACCCAGTCAGAAGTTACAACACAGTGATCTGTGTCCCCACGCCACCACACAAGCAGAATTGTTCCCAAATGTCTTAAGCGGGAGTTCCCACTGTGGCGCAGCGGAACGAATCCAATGAGGAACCGTGAGGTTGTGGGTTCAATCCCTGGCCGTGATCAGTGGGTTAAGGATCCGGCGTTGCCATGAGCTGTGTTGTAGGTCACAGATGAGGCTCGGATCTGGCATTGCTGTGGCTGTGGTGTAGGCTGGCAGCAGCTGCAGCTCCGATTCAACTCCTAGCCTGGGAACCTCCATATGCCGAGGGTGCAGCCCTGAAAAGACAAAAGACAAAAAAAAAAAAAAAAAATCTTAATCATGTTATTCCACTTTTCAAATGAAATATGTCTGTCTCCTTCTACTAAACTGTAAGCCCTAATGATCATAATTTCATCATCTTCTTTCTCTATTCTACTAGATCTTAGGTCAGAGAGTTGGATCAACCATACGCCTCGTTCATGACACATTTGCTCGTGTATGGCCTCTCTCCATTCACTCACTCATTCATTCTCACATTCGTTTATTCCCTTCATCCGCCTTTCCCCATCCTGTTACCTTGATCACTGACTACCATTCTAATGAAGTTCTTCAGTTTTACGCATTCGTATTAAATGTGTACGTCCTTATCTACTTGGAATTTCAATTTATGTAAGTATATAATGTCATATGCCTTGTGTTGTTTTCTAGAATAATATATCTACGTATGTGTGTGGCAGGAATTCACTGTTCTTTATAAGTTTGACGGAGTGAAACTTTAAAACAACCTGAGCCCGGATTTTGCGGGGATAAGTGGTCTTTGGTCATGATTCCAATTTCTTTAATATTTATGTTTAACTATGTCCACTAAATTTCTTTTTGTACCAATTTTGGCATTTATATTTCTGGGAAATGTATCAATTACATCTATTATTACATCTAGTACTATTCATAATATGCTTATTATTCTAATCTCTGCTGTGTCTACAGTTATTTCTCTTTTCATTCTACATTTTATTTGTATCTTCTTTTGTCTTCAATCAGTGTTTTCAGAGGTCTATGTAACTAATGATACCAAAGAATTATCTTTTTTTTTTTTTTTTTTTGTCTTTTTGGGGCATATCTGCAGCATATGAAGTTCCCAGGCTAGGAGTCAAATTGGAGCTGCAGCTGCTAGCCTATGTCATAGCCACAGCACAGGATCTAAGCCACATCTGCGACCTACACCACAGCTCACGGCAACGCCAGATCCTTAACCCACCGAGCAAGGTCAGGGATCAAACCCACATCCTCATGGATACCAGTCGGGTTCTTAACCCACCAAGCCACAACGGAAACTCCTCAATTTTAAATTTCTTCTATATTTATTATTTCATTTCCTCTTGTTTCTTTAGGTTAGCTTCATACTTCTTTTTTTCTTTATATCTCCAGAAGTGAGCACATACTTAATACATAGAGGCTTGTAATCAAATGTTTATTGAATAATGAACTATAAATACCTTGAGATCAGATAATATGTCTTATTATCCAACCTCATAGTCCTCAAAGCACCTACTACATCACCCAGCAGGCAGGAGACCTTGGTAAGCACTGAGAGAATATTTACTGAGGGAAATTTTTTTTTTTTTTTTTTTTTGTCTTTTTAGGGCCGCACCCACAGCATATAGAGGTTCCCAGGCTAGGGGTGAATCGGAGCTACAGCTGCTGGCCTACACCACAGCCACAGCAACAGAGGATCCGAGCTGTGTCTGCGACCCACACCACAGCTCATAGCAACACTAGATCCTTAGCCCATTGAGTGAGGCCAGGGATGGAACCTGTGTCCTCATGGATGCTAGTCAGATTCGTTTCTACTGAGTCACAATGGGATATACAGGAATTGCTAATATAAAGAAATACACTCCTCCTTTAAAGGAACCTCTGGAGGTCATCTAACTGAGCCTTTTGATTAAAAAAGACAACCATTAGGGACACAAGTGTCCCTCTGTTCTTTTCTTCTTCTTTGGTGATAGAACATCCCATTTGAGCTAGGCACACAGTCGACTGGAATAAAGAGCCAGTGATGAAGGCCTGGCCAAAGGGACACAAGGGAAAACGATAGACATGACTTGAGAAGGTATATTTCCAGGGAGGAGATGTGTCTTTCTCCTTGCCCTCGCTTCCCAGAACATGGATACAATGGTTGGGTTTTGAGGGGCTATAGTGGATCAGGAGATGACCTTGGGAACGGAAGTCTAGGTGACAGAGAGACGAGATAAAGTGTCTGGGCTCCTCACTCCAGGAAGCTTCCATGGGAGCCACAGACGAATGCTCTTGCTTGTCTTTATAAGGGAGAGAACTCCTATCTTGTTTAAAAGGCCGTTTGGGGTCTTTTCTTGATGGAGGGTTGGAGAAACTGCTTAGAATAGAATTCGATTCGTAACTGATTCAGTGGGGTACATGTCAGTCCTTTTCTGAAGCATGTCTCTCCTCATACAACACAGACCTCAGAAAGAAGGGGGATGATAAAAATCCCCATTTCCCACATGGGAAAAACAACGAGGGAGCTGAGACTTAAACTCACCTCTCTCTCTTACTCAGATCTCCATTTACGGGTGAAATGCACCCGCTAGAAGAAGGCTGGTTCCAAAGGCTTTAAGCACAGAAGCATCAAGGGTTTCTCATGCAAACTCCCAATAATTTTTGCAGCCCCAGACATTACCTGGGTAAACTCCAGTTAAACCTCAAAAGTTTCAGGAGTTCCCATCGTGGCTCAGCAGTAACAAACCGGATCCTTAGGCCAGCATCTGCAACTCTGATTTGACCCCTGGCCTGGGAACCTCCATATGCCTCAGGTACAGCCCCAAAAAGCCAGAAAAAGAAAAAGCCAAACAAACAAACAAAAACCCTCAAATTTTCAGACTTGACTCTCTGGCTTACCAGGTAGTCAGGTTCCCAGTTCCTTTCACAATGGTTAAACACAACTGAATCCAAATATGAAAGCCTTAATGCCTCCAGGTTGCTAATGACCTTGACTCCCAGAGGGCTGATCTGCCTGTTTCTCTGTAAGTGGTGGTTTGGGTGCACACCCAGCTTTGCACCCTGCAGAACAAGCTGTGTGGATGACACCTACAGGCTCTATAATCTATAAAATCAAATGGCCATGTTGCCTCAGTCTCACTACCAGCTTCCTGATGCCCCTATGGTCTCTATCCTGTGACCATGGGATTCTTGGAGGGGTTTCTCTGACGGGGCATCATTATCAATGGCCACCATCAACACCAGCCTCGGATCGATGCCAGGATTCTACAGAAAAGAAACAGAGGGTTTCTAGGGCCAGACAAGGGGTTATATCTCCCAGACACCAGGGCCTGGGTATGTTGGGCCAAGAATCCAAAGTCTTAGCTGAACTATGCCTTTGGGGATGGACAGGGAAGAGGGGAGGTCAAAGGACTTAGGATGGCTTTATGCTCCCAAAGGTGAGCTGGATCCAGAGCAGCCTCAGACCCAGACATCTCACCAGCAACGAGGAAAGAAAACACAATACTGACTGAGAGTACTCTGTGTACCAGGCACTGCAGCAGGCATTTTCAGATTCATCTTCCACTGAATCTCCTGTTCAGATGAAGGGCAGCAGGGTGCAATGGTTAACATAATCACCAGCTATGTGATTTTGGGTCAGTTGCTAACGTCTCTGAGATTCATGTACAAAGGAGGTAAAATAATTCTTACCTCATAAGGTTGATACAATCAAGGCATTAAGAACAGTGCCTATCACATAATAAGCTCCCAAGAACAGCTTGTGGGCTATTACTGTTAATCATCCCAGTGACACTTTGAAATGGGTTTTATTACAACCCTAATAAAGTCACAGAATGAAGCTACAGACTATTAGAGTCAGACCCTTAAAACAACTTTCCCAAGTTCAACTGCTAATAAGTGGAGGAACCAGGATTCAAATCCAGGTTCATCAAATTCCAAGCTCCTTGCTCTTTGCCCCAGACATTTTTCAGAAAGCCAATCCGTCCCTAGAGGATTGTTCTAGACACAGCTTAGCAATCTTCATGGAAAAGTACATAGTATCCGGGTCACTAATAGAGTTAGTAGTTGGGGCATGAAATGAAAATGGACTATCGTCCTTTAAGGAGGGGACTGCTGATCATGAACCTGCCTTCAAAATCAGCTGGGTGGACAAGCATTGAGATCCTGCTGCATAGCACAGGGAGCTATATCCAGTCACTTGTGATGGAACATGATGGAGGATAATGAGAGAAAAAGAATATATATACAGATGTACAAATACACACATATACATACATACATATATATATATGTGTGTATATATATATGGTTGGGTCACTTTGCTGTACAGTAGAAATTGACAGAACACTGTAAGTCAACTATAATGGAAAAACTAAAATCATAAGCAAAATCAGCTGAGATATAGAGTTACACAGGAGTGCGATAGAAATAAAAATATTGGGAATGGTGTTACTGGTAAAAGTAGAGGACACAGTTGAGAACCAAGGCCAAACCAAGCCTCCTTCTCTTTCTTCCCAAGCCGCCACCTTGGTGCTCACACACGGGGGAGGTCTGAGTAGACAGGACAGACAGGTACCAGCACCTGGATGGTGACCATGGACACCTAGGGCTGCTCTCATCCTTGCCAGGGAAGCGAGTCCAAGAGAGACCAGAGGTGTGGGAACTGGTCTCAGATGCAGGTCCTGCCCCCTGGGGACACAGGGACAAAAAATGCCAGACCCTCATCATCTCACCTATCAGGGGAAGCTCCCTCCACCCTTGGGGGAGTTGGTGGGAAACAGAAAGAAGGTTCTTCCTGATACTTAAGTTGGGACAATTCTACGAACTGAAAGAAACATGGAAAAATAATCTCTTCCTTTACCATAACCTCAAATTCTTGATACATACGCCCACCAACCAACTTCATCAATCAAAAACGGAAAAAAGGGATTTCCCATGGTGGCTCAGGGGGTTATGAACCCGATTAGTATCCATGAGGATGAGGGTTCGATCCCTGGCCTCGCTCAGTGGGTTAAGGATCTGACGTTGCCATGAGCTGTGGTGTAGGTCACAGACGTGGCTTGGATCCCTCGGCTACAGGTCGGCAGCTGTAGCTCCAATTCGACCCCTAGCCTGGGGATATCCATATGCTGCAGGTGCGGCTCTAAAAAGCAAAATAAGTAAATAAATAAATAAATAAATCCCACAAGCACCCAGAAAAAAGCCTTGCAACAAAAGTATTAACATTTTCCCCTTTTTTTTAGTGTCAAATTTTCATTCTTCTCACAGCTGGTTTGCTGATTTCATTCCTCCGAGTGGCTCCCACACTAATGCAATTGGTAGTTTAAATGTCTCAAAGAAACAGCACAGACCACTGGGATCTCTATTCTCTTTCTTGAAAAAAAAAAAAATAATAACAATCAAATGGACCGCAGAGAGTTCAGCAGCATTATTTCCTCCCTGGGCAGGGAGAAGCGGCTTCAGTCTTGGTTTATAAGGTCACCAGAATCCCTTGTCGAGAATGATTCCTCTGTAAATCACTTCTGCCCAGCTACTCCGCGGCCCTGAGTAGCAGATAATCCAGACGGTAATTGTGTCTGGTCTCCGGGCAAAGCTTCCCTGACCTCCCCAAAGAGGATTCTGGTACCAGCTTTGGCTGCAGGACGCAGTGGGGAAGCCCAGCCCCAACACACGCCAGCACTGAGACCATCTTCAAGTCGCCGTTCAGCCTTGCAGGTCACCATCTTGGACAGAGAAGCCCCTGCTGAAAGCACAGCCTCTGCTAGAGGAGAGGCCCCCACCCCCAGGGCCCAGCTCATACAGCAGGCAGGAGGCCAGGGCCTGAATTTGAACTTGGGAGCTGTGGGAGCCAACTGGCCCCAAGTACACTAGACTCGTAGCTGTGAGGCTGGTGTCTCTTTGTATGTTTTTCTTGGGTGTGGGTTTGTATGTTTTAGAATATATCACACCACTTAGTCCATCTTTGGCTACCAATGAATTCTGGCCTTGGGCAAATCACTTGCTTTTGAGCCTCAGTTTCACACAGATTTAAATTAAAACCCCGCATCCACTACATACTGATGATGACTTGAGCAAATTACATAATTACGCCGAGGCTCAGTTTCATGTCTTTCCTATTCTTTTCTCTTTCTTTCTTTCTTTTTTGCTTTTTAGGGCCACACCCACGGCATATGAAAGTTCTCAGGCTAGGGGTTGAATTAGAGCTTTAGCTGCTGGCCTACTTCACAGCCACAGAGACACAGGATCTGAGCTGCATCTTTGACCTACACCACAGCTCATGGCAACGCCGGATCCTTAACCCACAGAGCAAGGCAAGGGATTGGACCCACTTCCTCATGGATACTAGTCAGGTTCATTGCCGCTGAACCACAATGGGAACTCCCGAGCCTCAGTTTCTACACCAGTATACTGGGAATGTCAATGGATATTTTGTGATGTTGTGATGGGGACTTAAAAGATAACATATTGCTTATATGTGGCATCTAAAATATGACACACATGAACTTATTTACAAAACAGAACCAGACTCACAAACACAGGGAACAGACTTTGCCATGAGATAGCGGATGGGTGGCAGAGGGAAGGATTGGGAGTTTGGGGTTAGCAGATGCAAACTGGTATATACAGGATGGATAAACAAGGTCCTACTGTGTGGCACAGGGAACTATATTCAGTATCCTATGATAAACCATAATGGAAAACAATGTGAAAATGAATATATATGTGTGTGTATAACTGAATCATTTTGCTGTGCACCAGAAATTAACACAACATTGTAAATCAACTATATTTCAATAAAATTTTTAAAAAATGCTTAATAACACAGACGAAGTGCACAGCAGACTCTCTGATTGTACAAGGCTCTGGATGGGCTACCTGCCCAGCTGTGTCCATCACTGGGTGCTGCCCTCTTTAAAGTTCCCCCTGGGTCTCCAGGCTGCGAGTTCCCAGGGATGGGTGTCAGGGTACCTGTGGTTCAGAGTGGGCACCTAACCCCAGGCAGGCCCCCCCGCCCCCCGAGTCTGTTCCCCCTTGGAGAGGGACTAAGATAGAGAGAGGGGACCATGGGCGCCCATGAGCTCAGGAGCCGATGGGGACATGGTACTGCCACAGTGTCTGGCCCAGCCGGAGAAGCTAGTCTTCAGATGGAAAGGGAGAAGGACACAAACACAGAGAGGAGAAGAGAGACAATGCAGGAAACACTCCAGTCCCTGCCTCTGGTTCACCTCTGCCCTTGGGCTCCAAGAAATTCACACCCCTGTGTCCTCATAATAAATGTCTTCTCTTGTGAAGTTCGCTTGAGCTGGTTCTTGTTATATGCAACAGAGAAGAGTCCTAATAATCTGGTAAAACAGTTGTTATTCCATAAACAGTAAATGCCCACCTAACAGAAAATGACAGAATTGGCTAAATGATGTCATATTCTCTCCCCCACTCTCCTGGCCCCCACCCTCCCACCCCCCACTCTCCCACTCTTGACGTGAAATAATTCTCTACTGGGAGCCCCACCCTTTCTATAGCTCCTTCTATAAATACATTGACCCATCACTTATCATCATTCAATAAGTTATTCATTTGAGAAGCTGTTTCTCCACACAGGAGCAGGGCCCATGACCTACCACTCTCTCCATGTGCAAATGGCCGCATCTCTCATCCCCGCCCCTTGGACATGACCTTGTTCACATCAGACTCTGCCCATCCCCCAAGCTGCCCAGCCACAGTGACTTCCTGGGACCTCGCCCATGGTGGTCCTACCGTTCCCCCCTGTCCCGGCCCTCGATGGCCTTTCCTTTGTTGACTCCAGTCCTGGCAGTGCCCAGCAACCTCGGCACCAGCTGAGAAAGAGGCACTTTTAAAAGGCAAGCATCCCTGTCCTCACAATAAAAATAGCTGATGTGCAGTGTCCACACTGAGCGCTCCACAGGCATCACCTCATTTAATTCCCACAATGGTCCGTGAGAGTGGCACTGTTATTAGCAACAACGTGATGACACAGAAGCTGAGGCACAGAGAGGAGGAGTAATTTACTCAAGGTCGCACAATCAGGAAGTGGCAGAGCTAAATTCAAATCTGCACTGTGTCACCAAGGTCCACGCACTTTACCCCTTAACGGTACGAGGCTAGAACTTTCAAATGAGGCTTTGATTTTTTGTTGAATGGACTACACAGATAATACTGTCTGAGTGATGGCTGCAAGAATTCAGAGAAGGAATTCAGTCTGGACTGAAAGGGTGAGGGAATCATCAGAGAGGATTTGGGGACAAGGCACTGGATCTGGCCTTGGAGAATGGGGAGGGGACATAACAGATGGTGGAAAGGTCAAAGGCCCAGAGGTGGGACTGGGTATGGAGGGCTTGTTGGGAAGAAGGCAGGTGACACTGGCAGATGTGGGTTAGTTCTGGTGACACAAGAAGCCAAGCAGAGGGTTGGTGCTAGGTTTGGCCATTGCTGGTAGGGCGAATTGCAGCCCAACCCAAAAGATATGTTCAAGTACTTGGTGAATGTTTGACTTTATTTGGAAACAAGGTCTTTGCAGATGTACTCAAGTTAAGATGAGGTCATCCTTGACTAGAGTGGCCCTAAGCCAATATGACTGGTGTCCTTATAAGAAGAAGGACATGGGGACAGAGAGACACACGGGAAGAATGCCATGTGGGGATGGAGGCAGGGATTGGAATGAGGCAGCTGCAAGTCAAGGAACACCAAGGTCTGCTGGTCACCCCCAGAAGCAGGACGAGGAAGGAAGGATCCTTGTCTGAAGCCTCCAGAGGGAACCTGGCCCTGCTGACACCTTGATTTCTAACTCCTCGCCTCTAGAACTGGGAGACAATACCTTTCTGCAGTTTGAAGCCACCTAGTTGGTGAAGCTTCGTAACATCAGCTTATGAAATAATAGAAAAATACAGATTGATCTCTGCCCCTGGTTCCGGGCACAGAGCTCTAAAACTCTTGTAATTTTCTAAGTGATAGGCCATCTGGGACTATTTTTTGTTCTCATATTCGGTCTCTGACTCCACTTCCTGACATGGAGTTCCTAAATCTGGTGGCATTTCCTGGGTGATAAGATGATAAGCGCCTTTGGTTCTAACAAGGTGACTCTTGGTAGGCTCCTGGGTAGGATGGAGGTCATCAGAAAGACCAGGTCGTGATTGCATGCTTGCAACTTTCAGCCAGACTCCTCATCCTTCAGGAAGGGGCCAGGGACTGGAGCCTGAGTCAATGATCCCTCCTGCCTGTGTGATGCAGCTTCCATAAAAATCCCCAAAGGATAAGGTTCATGGAGCTTTGGGATTGCTGACCACATGGAGGTGCTGAAAGGGTGACACACCCAGACGTGTAGGGGAGTGTCCTGCCCCTTCCCCATACCTCACTCTATGCATCTCTCCACCTGGCTGCTCATCTGCATCCTCTATTCTAGTCTTTATAATACACTGGTAGGTGTACGTAAGCATTTCCCTGAGTCCTCTGAGCCATTCGACAAAATTTGGGGACCCAAGGAGGGGTCATGGGAACTTGGATGTATAATGGGTTGGTTGGAATACAAGCAACAAATGGGACTTGCGCTTGGCGCCTGAAGTGGGGGCACTTGTGGGACTCGGTGCTTAACTTGGAGGATCTGATACAACCTCCGGGTAGACGGTGTCAGACATGAACTGAATTGCAGGACACCCAGCTGGTGTCGGAGAATTGCCTGATGTGTAGAAAACCCACCCATCTGGTGTCAGAAGTGAAGTGTACTGTGAGAGTCAAGGAAAATGCGTTGGGTTTTTCCCAGACACGGCCCCGGGAACCTAACACAGTCATCATCAGAGAAACCTCCCAGGTCCTTGAACAAGATTGGGGGTAACAGGAGGGAAGCCATGTTTTAGGAAGATCAAGTGTCAACAGAAGAAACTGCTCAGAAGGAGACAAAGAAACTGGACTTTGAAGTAAAATTAGACTCAGCCCAGTCCTCTCTATACGTCCTACCTCTCCCTGTAGACCAGGGAACTAACTCCATTCTCCCCACCCTCCCGCTACCTCCCCTATGCCTCCTGAAGGCTCCGAGCCACTCAGCCTTTCTTTCTTTAGCTCAGTTTCTTCACCTGCAGAATGGAGATGGCAGTGCTGCTGTGCCCTGCTCCATGCCCCCTCCGATGTCCCTTCTGTTCCCCCTGTCCCGAATACCGCCCCCCACTGCTGTCTCCACAGCAACTCACTACCCCAGGGCCAAGGGTACGCTGGTTTGTTGGCACGCTGTCTCTCGCTCTCCATTAGAAGCTCAGCTCCTGGAAGGCAGCACTGTGCTCTGTCCGCTGATATAACCCCACATCCAGACTGGCCGGAGTTCAATATGGAAACAGTATGGAGGGAAGATGAAGTGAGATGATCTATACAGCGCATCTGTGCCATAGGAAAGACTTAGTATGTGCTAGTTCTGCCCCTTATTCCATCAAGTAGCTTCATGCATGGTGCTTATTCCACAAAGTAATTTCATGCATAACTCTATAACTGGGGGGCAGGGGGGGGGACACGATGACGTGTGTTCTGTTCTCCAGATACCACAAAGGAAAAAAAAGCTGAAGTGATACCACCTTATACATCCATTTTAAAATTTGACTCAGTTTTCCATTTCTGTAAAGTGGAAGCTATCCTGAGACTTCTAGAAATGTTCTTTATAAGTTAGGTACCTTGGGTGAGCAATCAAAGTGGCCTGTGGTAAGGAGCTCGAATGTCATTTGCATATTTAATAAGGTCCCTTCTCTCCAAGAAAACACTGCCTTCCTTTCCCAGCTGGTTAGACTGAGGTTCAGAGCCCCCCATTTACAGCCAGTTTTGCTATAACGTAACATACGAGTTCCTAAAAATCACTACCAAGTGCAAAATGGCTCGATTAAAAAAACCACAGGGCTCATCGGAAAATGAGGTTAGAGGCACAACATTCAAATACTTCATCAATGACATATTTAAAAAAGAAGAAGAAGGGGAGTTCCCATCGCTGCTCGGTGGTAAGCAACCCGACTAGTATTCACGAGGACGCAGGTTCAATCCCATGAGGATGCAGGTTCAATCCCTGGCCTCACTCAGTGGGTTAAAGGATCTGGCATTGCCATGAGCTGTTGTGTTGGTTGCAGATGTGGTTCAGATCCTGCATTGCTGTGGCTGTGGTGTAGGCAGCTACAGCTCTGATTTGACTCCTAGCTGGGACCTTCTATATGCCGTGGGTGTGGCCCCAAAAAGCAAAAAAAAAAAAAAAAAAGAACAAGAAAAAGAAGAGGAATCTAATAAAAATGGTAGCACACTTGGACACATGCAAAATGATTACGAAATCCATAAATACTACAATAAATACGGTACTTTATCCTGCAAAGGTTCTGATGTTTGCTTATGGAAATGGGCACTGGAAAGCCTGCAGCTTGTGAGTTATTACACCATGAGGTCAACAGAGAGTTGTAAGGACAGCTGTGGGTGGGTGTGGCTTGTAAGGTGCGGTGAACTGAGGCGGCCAGCAAACGTTTGAGGCTGCTGCGTGCCCTCACACTTTCTCACGCTCCTCAGCTCAGCTGTGTGCACTTTTCTACGGTTGCCTAGTATTTCTCACAGGCTGAATGGCACATAAGTAAATGTGAAATGTGTATTCTGCTCAAATTGCTCCCTAAGCCATCAATCGCCATGGAACAAATCTGCGTTTCCCAATCAAGCGTTATAGCAGGACTCACTACATAGCCAAGTTCACGCAGGGAGTTCGCAACAGGGCCGGGCACAGTTTATAAGCTATCCTGACCTGGCAGGGCCACATCTCACTTTGGGCCTGAGAGAAGATAGGGAGATACCTGGCAAGACTTTCATTAACCAGAAAGCAACACAAACCCTCATATATTGAGAATTATCTATCTTCAACTTTCAGGAGATGCCAATCATGAGAAACAAACCGACGTCTAGAAGTCAGCCAAGTAAAATCAAGACTGTGGCCCAGGATCACCCAGTCCCTGTACCTGTGTGTGTGTGTGTGTGTGTGTGTGTGTGTGTGTGTGTGTGTGTCTGTGTGTAACAAAAACTGGCATTTCAGCACGGGGATTCTGAGTCATGATCGGAAGTAAACAGTATTCAGTGTTCAAACAGCTTAAGGAAGGAAAATGGACTGAAGTTTAAATGGACCTCTCTACCAAAGAGAGACTCACAAACGTAGAGAACAGACTTATGGTTGCCGAGGGGGAGGGGGAGGGAGTGGGGTGGACGGGGAGTTTGGGGTTGAAAGATGCAAATTATTACATTTAAAATGGATAAGCACCTCCTGTACAGCACTGGGAACTATAGCTAGTCACCTGTGATGGAGCACGATGGAGGATAATGTGAGAAAAAGAATGTATATATGTAGGTGTGACTGGGTCGCTTTGCTGTACAGGAGAAAATTGACAGGACACTGTAAACCAACTATAATGGACAAAATAAAAAATCCTTTAAAATAAAATGGATCAGCAATGAGGTCCTACTGTACAGCACAGGGAACTATATCCAATCTCTTGGGATAGACCATGATGGAAGATAACATGAGAAAAAGAATGGGTCACTGGGTCACTATGCCGTACTGCAGAAATTGACGCCACACTGTAAATCAACTATAATGAAAATAAAATTTAAAAAAGGAGGTTTAGAAGGCTAACCAAAACAAGGGTTTTTGTTTTGTTTTTGCTTTTTTTAACCATCCTCAGTTCACCAGAAAAGCCATGGTCTAAGCATTCCTGTTCACAGAGACGGCGCTGCACAGGCCCACCAGAGACATGCCCTCTGAGCACATAAGATGCATCACAGCTCAGGATGCTGGGGAAAGTACAGACACCCAGTTGTCTCGGGTGAAGCTGCCTCTCACCTCCCCGCCTCCTCCACCAAGCCTTGATCTCTTCCGGCTTCACCTGGGAGCTCCCCCCACCAGCCAGCAGCAGCCCAGAGCACAGCCGAAGAGCAGCTGCAAATCTATATTGAGCAGATGAGGAATCAAGGGAAATTTTTATAGATGGAGAGACGGATAGTTCTGAAGTGTAATAAGCAGGCTAAGGGGATTGGAGTTTTATCTTCCTTTGATAGAAGAGCCTTAACCGGGCCCCTTGCAAGCTATGAGCGCAGTGATCGCTGTGTAATGGAAACCTTCCCTGAGCCTGTGGTTTCTTCCAGCCAAGAAGTTCCGATCAGGACACTTTGCTCACATTAATTAATTAGGCCTCCTGTGTCCCCCAGAGAAGCTGAGAAGCACTAGGTCTGGAAAGGGGCAGGTGAGCAAAGTGACGGCATCACCATCGTCACTAGCATCATCCCCAGCCCATCCTCATCATCACCCCACGGGGTTGGACAGGCATCTGTGAGGGCCCACGCTGGGAGCCGCAATAGGCCAGCTGGACACCCGCTCTCGCAGCAGGGGTGTGCAGTACAGGCAGAATGAACAGTTCACTCACTCATTCATTCATTCATCAGCACATTAATTCTGTGGTTATGGGGCTTCTCTTCTGTATTAGCACGAGAGGTACAACTGGAATGAATAAGACTTCGCATCTGCATTCCAGGAACTTGTGGTCAAAGAACAATGGAGGAAAAAACTGCAGGCAGTACAACTGAAGTGCCATAGAGAAAGCTGGCCCCCAATTCTAATTACCCAAGAAGGCAGTAGATCATCCTCAACCTCCTGTCTCTCATTCTGCTCGTCCAGTTCATCACCATGGCTGCCAGTCTCTCTTCTCACCGCCCCTCTGCCACCACCTTGGCTCTGGCCCTCCGGGCTCTTGCAATAGTCCCCAAACGAGCCTCCCTGCCTCCATGTTTGCTCTCATGGTCCACCGTCCCCAGCGCAGCCAAACAGACCTTCCCAAAGGCAAACCCGAAGGTGTCACTTACTCCGCTAACTAGGCCTCCCTCATCTCCAGGCTCACGTTCAGGGTGGGACTGGGCTTCACTCGGCAGCTCACATCCTATACCCTTGGGCGGTCTTGACACTTGTCACCCTTGTCACACTGCAGTGCTCCTGAGAGAGCCAGGCCCATGTCCCAAAGCCTCACTCAGATGCTGTTACTTCTGCCCCCTTGGCTACCTGCCAAAATCCCCAACCTCCCTAAAGATGCAGCTCTGTGTCTGCATGGGCGACCTCTCCCAGCCTCCTCTGCCCCCTCCTCATGCCAAGTCGGATCATGATCCCGTGAGTACAGCATTTTTAAAGTCATATTGTAATTACTTGTTTGACTACCTCTCTTCTCTCCTAGATTCTGACTTCTCTGAGGTCAGGGCCAGTCTCCCAGTGCCAGGTCAGGGCCTGACATAGAGGAGGGGGACTCAGTAATAGGTGGGAGAAGGGGTGGTGACAGACAAATTGCCTGTTTTGAAACTGCCAGTGGCTCCCTTCCAAGTACAGGAGATGCTCTGTCATAAGATCAGAAGCCCTGGGGTAAGGATAAAGCCCCCATCCTGTTGTCACAGAAGGCTGATGACAAGAATGCGTGGTCTGAGGGTGTGTCTTGGGGTGACAGGGAATCTGCCCTGGGCCAAACACGCTCCTTGGTCCCCTGAGCTACTATTCATGCGTCCACTGTCATGCACAGGTGAGGACTAGCTGGGGTCAGAGCGTGGTCTGGGGCCACTGCTGATGGGCTGTCACAGTAGAAGGCCTACTACCTACTTTTATTTGTTTCATTGGATGAATGGGTGTTATCATTCCAATTTTACAGGTGAGCCAACAGCCTCTCTGGAGTTAAGCCGCCCAAGGCCAAGTGGCTATGGTAAGTACCAGAGCAGGGATTTGAACCTATGCCTGTCTGACCCCACAGTCTGAGTTCTTTCCATCCCTCCAGGCCGCCTGGGACACGGGGAACATGGGGCCGAGAGCAGGGCGGCTCAGATAACACAGCTTCTGCATCTGTAGGGCCAACACTCTGTGAGCACTGGTTTTTATTTACCTTATATGGTGAAAAGAGAGATGCCCATTTTTTTTCCCCCTGGTTCTGCAGACTAACAGACGGGTGCTAATTTGGTAAGTGCAAATTGTCTGGCTTCGGTTCTATCCACCATCTGCCTGCTTGAACTAGTGAAACCGGGTGACTTGTCATTATGCCCAGTTCTCTTCACAAGGTCCTTCCATCCCTTCAGAGGAGCGTATCCTTTTCCTATTTTAAGAAAGAGCTTCACATAGCGGGGCATTCATGGAACACATCCAAGCAACAGCGTAGAAAGTGATATTATGAAGCCAAAGCAATCGCATAGACAAAACCCTTCAAGGAGATGCCGGGGGACCTGCTGGGCAATGGGAGACAAGCCACTGCAGCTCTCTGGGCCTCAGTGTCTCGCCCAGAGCACAGGCATCCAGAGCCCTCGAGAGGAGGAAGCAGAGCTGTGCCGTTTGCGTGGCAGGCCTGCCCCTGCTGCTGCCTGGCCTGGCGCTTCAGGTGGGTGTTCGGAGGGACGGTCCCAACCTTCTCATCCTCAGTTCTAGAAACAGCTCCTCAGACCCTGCATCAGAGTGTCCCTGCCTCCTTCCACCTGCTAAAAATAAAAGGCTGAATTTTCTCTTCTTCAGCCCACAGCTAGGACGGATCCAGCTGCTGGAAGCTCCACTTCCCTGCACTCGGCAACTACCTCTCCCAACATCCAGCCCCTGCCGTGTTTTAGGAAGGAAAGTGGGCAGGAAGGATAAGGGGGTCCGAAGGCCAAGAGAAGCACGTTCCCAGCCCAAAGCACACCATTTCAAGCCCGGGTGTGGTTCATTCTAATCCGAAGCAATTCTTCCCATGCATTTACCCAAGGCTCTCTTCTCCCGCCAGCTTCCTCTTTCTTGCAAGGTGGGGCTTTCAGGAGACAGCCACCCACAGGGCGGAGGGGTGGCTTTCCCCTTCAGTGTGTTGATACCAGTCTTAGAAGAGCAGAGGTGTGCTGCTTGAGAGGCGGCTGAGCAAGGGCGCGTATGGCTGGTGGCGGTGGTTCCCTGCTCGGCCCACGAGGGTGGGAGGCATCTCTGTGCATCCAGGCACCTCCCTCTCCCTCACCTCCTCCCGTCGCTCCTCTCCCAACCCCCATCCCGTGGCCACCTCATCCTCCATCCCCGAGGCTGGCAAATGAGCCAGCCCCGCCGCCCGCAGCCAAGTGAATTTTTTGAAAGTCTCTTCGACAAAACTAAGAGGGGAAAGTTGGCTGTTTAATTTGGTGGTTTTCTTTAGCAACGCTGAAATGTCTAACATCTCAATGTGTGGTGGTTGCGAACTTAAATATGTTGCCTCTGGACCAGCCATTCCTCCAGGAACATCTGCTCCCCAGAGGATCCGAAGTGAGAAGCCGCAGAGCTGCCTCGCTTATCTTTCCCTGAAGAAATGAAAGGTGTTTTTCTCCCCCTCAAAGTAACAGCTATTTCTCCACTCCACATCAAAACTCCAGCCTTTGGCAAACACGCCTTAGCACTTCCACATCCAAGCTTCGGCACAGAACTGCAGACTTCAAAAGGGACGGTGCGGGGCCGGGCCCGGGCGCAGCCCTCGGTACCCGGCTCGCTCACTGCGGCGCATCTTGCATAAGGGATCACAGGACGAGGCGGCTGCGGCACTGAGCCCAACACCGCAAGGCACACGCAAAGGTGGGGAATCCCTCGAGCCACGTGGGGGCCATCCTGGAAGATGGGCTACATGCACATCTCTCCACAGGGAGAGGCTGGTACACGACCTATATGCCCTATATGACAGGCGACTCCAAATAAGAGATCTGAACACACAGAGTCATTGGTTCATGTGAGTCATATCTGGAGCGGGGAGTCCAGGGGCTCCATGCAGCCACTGGAGAGCAAGCCTCCTTCTGTCTTTGCGCTCTGCCATCTCCAAGGTCCCCTCCAGGCCACTTCCTGGCTTCCATACTCAAAGCCTTTGGCATCCAAATGGCTGGCTGAGTTCCTGCAGTCACACTATGTTCTACGCAGCAGAAAGAAGGAAAACAAGAGCGAATGTCCCCACGACCACGGCAAGCCATGTCAATTCGTTTTTAGCCAGCTTCCCATAGGATGTGACATTTCTGCTGACATCTCAGTGGTCAGGACTTAGTCACAGGGCCACACTTAACTGCATGAGACACTGGGAAATGGCGCCCCTTCAACTGGCTGCTTCATGATCTGGAAAAAAAATGAGCGGCTTCTGCTGAAACAGAGGGAACCTGAGTGAGGGGGCAAGTGGCAGCCTCTGCCACAGACAGAGCTTTCCGTCGCTCAGAAGAATACGTCTCTCCTGACTTTATTCACAGCAGAATATCTCAACCTCAGCACTCTTGACATTTGAGCCAGTACTTCTTTGTTGTGGGAGGCTGTCCAGCACTTTATAAGATGTTTGCAACTTTCCTGACCTCTAGTCACTAGATGCCAAGAGCACTACCCCCGGCCCCAGCGGTTGTGATCCCCAGAAATGTCTTCAGACGCCGCCAAAGGTCCCCAAGGGGACGAGAATCACCCCTGGGGAAGAAGCACTGATGTACATTAAAAGGGCACTACAATGAGACAATAGGCACGGTTTTCTGACAGAGTATGGACTCTATTCCTGTTCTCCTAGGGGTAACACTGTGAGAAGAAATGGAATGAATCGTTATTTTGTTGAAAAACATCTTGCGAGACTTTAAGCGTCAAAGAGGACGCTCCGAGGCTCACTAAGTTTCAGAGAGTAAACGCAGAGCCCAGAGAGGAACCTGACCTACCAGGGATGCCTCTCGCCATCCAGAACTTGGACCACGGAGATGATGGCCTTTGGCCTCAGGCTATGCTTCTCCTCCACGCCTGGGTCTTCCCACGCCAGATTCCCTCTGCCTAGGCTCCTCCTGCTGCTCTGAAGGCAGCTGCCTCCTCTGCTTAAACATCACTGCCTTCAGTGGACCAGGAGTCGAAATCAACCTGCCCTCCCCATGGGCTGGTTCCTCTTCTGAATCCCCCATAGCACCGTCCCTAAGGACACACTTACTCACTTTCATCGCTTTCCCTGCTAGACTGTACCTTCCACTAAGGCAGGGACCATGTCTTTCTATTCACCTGTATTTACCAGCACCTGGTGCAGTAAAGTGCCATTAAATACTTGAGGAATAAATGAATGATTGAATGAAGATGGTGATGGAGGTGAGAGAGAGTGCAGGTGTGCTGTGTGAGGGAGGAGGAGGGAGAGATGGGGAGAAATGGGACACAGGCCAGGACAAAAGCCTCACCTGAGCCCACAATAACCCACCTGCAGCAAGAGCGATTTTCTTTCAGATTTTGTATGTCCAGTCAGTTACAGGTGCTTATTGGGTGTGGACAATAAATGAAGCATGGTCACAAGGACCTACAATGGAATATAGGAGATAACACGCACATACTAATAATTATAATAAAGGCAAAAGGTGCCAAAAGTGTATTTCAAAATACCAAAAAAAAAAAAAAGTACAAGAAGAAGAAAAAAAGAATTCAACAGTTCTGAAGGTAAATAGCTACAGACAGAAATATCTATAGACATGGAGCTTCACAGGGCAGCAATGGAAGGAGGTTTTGCAGTATGTGTAGGAGCTGGGTAGTGGGAAAGGAAAAACAGCTTGAATAAAGGCAGCAAGTGAGAAAGCCCGGGCCCTTCCTGAGACTGTGGTTTAGCCCAGCCCTATCCTGCAGAAATGAAATGTGAGTCACAAAGGGAAGCTTCAATCTTCTCGAAACCACCTCAAAAAAGTGAAAAACAAACAAGTGAAATTAATTTTAATGTTACATTTTACCTAACTCAGTATATCTGCAATATTACCCTTCCAACGCGATGAATATAAACAATTATTATCATTACTTTTTACCTTTTTAGGGCTGCACCCGTGGCATATGGAAATTCCCAGGCTAGAGGTCGAATCGGAGCTGCAACTGCCACCCTACACCACAGCCAGAGCAATGCTGAATCCTTAACCCACTGAACGGAAGCCAGAGATCGAACCCGCGTCCTCATGGATGCTAGTCAGATTCGTTTCTGCTGTGCCACGATGGGAACTCCGTGATAAACAATTATTAATGAGCTATTTCACATTCTTTTTTCCCTAAGTGTTAAAAATCGAGGGTGTCTTTGCCACCTAACTGCTCATCTCAATTAGGACTGGCCAGATTTCGAGGGCTCAGTGGCCACGGCCTAGGTACTGGACAGGTCTAGCGCCCTTAGGTGGGAAGAAAAGAGGCTGTGGCAGACTGAGGGCGACGTTTGAACAGGCATACTCAGTACTACGGTTTTCATAAAATGAGTTACCACAATACGCTGGAAAGCAGGAGGTGCAGAAGACTGCAGGAGCCTGGTCCAGAGCAGAGGTTATAAAGGTAAGATCCCCACAGGGCACTATGTCCCATCACTTGGGATGGACCGTGATGGAAGATAATATGAGAAAGGGAATGTATGTATATGTATGACCGGGTCACTTTGCTGTACAGCAGAAACTGGCGCAATACTGTCAATCAACTATACTCACATTTTCAAAAGTCAGCCAAAAAAAAAAAAAAAATGTTGAGATCCACAGGGACAGAAGTGAGACAAGGCTGGAGGTCGCAGACGTGGCCACAACTGTACCTAATGACCCGACTTCCTGGACTCACCCACAAGACAGAGGCTCTTGGCCCGACTTGCCTGATGAGTCTAGTTACTGCACCGCATCTCCTGAACGGAGGAGGGGAAGACCCAGGAGCCTCGGGAGGCACCTCCCACTGTGAGCTGAGCAGCAGAGAAAGGCAAGCTGAGGAGAAAGAGGAGGGTGGCAGATGTGCAGACAGAGATGGCATCAAGTGGCTGTGAGAAGGCCACCTGGGTCCCACTGGCTGTCAGGTTCCAGCTTCCAGATTCTTCCGGGCCTTCCCTGCAATCCTGCCCCCAGCATGTCCCTTACTCTTAAGCGAAAATCTCTCTCTTCTGTTTGCCTTTCTTTCTCATAGAATGCTGGTCTCTCTTCCATGCAACTAAAGCTCTAGAAGTCCTGGTGTTCCTGTTGTGGCACAGCGGAAATGGATCCACTAGGAACCATAAGGTTTCGGGTTCGATCCCTGGCCTTGCTCAGTGGGTTAAGGACCTGGCTTTGCCGTGAGCTGTGGTGTAGGTCGCAGACGCGGCTTGGATTCTGTGTTGCTGTGGCTGTGGTGTAGGCCGGCAGCTGTAGTTTTGATTAGACCCCTAGGTTGGGAACCTCCATATGCTGTGGGTGCGGTCCTGAAAAGACAAAAACCAAAACAAAACAAAAGCTTAGGAAGTCCTAAGAAATACTATTTAGTACAAGGGGGTCCTTTTTGTTTTTGTTTTGGCTGCAGTGTGCAGCGGCTTGAGGTGGGATCTTAGTTCCTAGACCCAGAGACTGAATCTGGGCTGCAGTGGTGAAAGTGCAGAGTCCTAACCACTGGACCCCCAGGGGACCCTCCCAGTACAGGGATTTACAACATGCAATGTTTTTTGTTCTCCTGACCTGGGGAGGAGGCACAGGGAGGAAGAGGACAGGGATCCAGACAAGGGGCGAATTGTCAGGAGCAACAACTGACTGAGTGAGGAGCGGGTGTCAGGGAGATGCAGAGGCATTGAGCCTGGACCACTGGAAAATTGATGGTGTCCTTCACACAGGTGGGAGCTGGGAGGCGGAGCAGGGCTCCAAGGGGAGAAGATGCTGCATTATACACACACACACCGAGGTCTCAGCCTCTCCGCCCTGGCTCCGCCTGTGGAGACATCGGGCAGCCCATGCCCCCCGCTGAGTGGGAGCCACAGGGGCTGGGGCTGCTCCTGCCCAGCGGCCGGCAGTCAGGAGCCCTCTGGTCTGAACGGTCTCCTAAGGCCTCTGGATTATAGGCTTTCATCTCCCAGAGCGCTGACGGCTTCAGCTACAACAAATAGTCATTTCTGCTGTTTACTTTCAGATCTGTCTTCCGACACTTTCTCTCCACACCTCTCCCCCCGGCACCTGCCTCTCATTCCCTGTGCCAATCGCCCCTCTGCAGTCTTTCTTCCCTTTTTCTCATGTCCCAGGGCTGAGAGACCCTGTTTGAACCAGAGGAAGAAAAACTCACAGACATACAAACACACACTCACATGCACACACACACACACACACACACACACACACACACACACACACACATACAAACACAAACATGTGCATGCGTTTATGTTCTCTCCTTTTCTCTCTGCATCAGCCAGACTTTTTATCCCAGAGCTTCCCCCAGAGCGACTCTTTCAAAGATTTTCGGCCTCTCCAGGGAGAGCATTGGCAGATAATGGCCGGGGTCCCTCATTACTCCCACCACCACCCTCGGCACGGCTCTCCTGACCGAGGCAGCACTTTCTGCCTGACAGCAAACACCAGCACTCACCCAATGTGCTCACGCCAGGCACGGTGCACCCCGATCCGTCCTGAATGCACATTTGCAATCCTTCTGCAAAGCACTGCAGCTGCCTTCGTGTTTGCTGGCTACAGGCAGGAGAAGTGAAAAAGGTATTCAACCTAATTCTAACCCTGTCTCAGCCTCTGTTCCTTAAGAACCTTTTAGGTATCAATCCTAGAGGCTTCTGAAAAGGGAATCATGATCGGAATGTCACAGCCACGGAAACTGAGTCACATTGGGGTTAAGGGCTCCGGGTCCTATTTTCAAGGAGCCTTCAGCACTCACAGCCTAGGGTTTTTGTGTTTTATTCTCTGGCCTCGTGGTCACCAAACACATTTGATTGCTTGCTCCATCCACAGAACTTTTTTGGGCATCCACCCCCAGTGTATGCATATTTATTTACTTATAAATTATCATCATGTACCTCTACATATACATTATGCATCTTATAAATAGACATACTCGTTATAACAAGTATAATAGACATACTCAAAAAATAGACATTTGAAAAGGAGGCTATAAAGGATAAATATAACTGGAAGTTCCACTGTTCTTCCTTCACCCAGGGCATCATCTTGTGTACCTCCTGGGGCGCATGCCTGCTTTGCAGACTCCCTGTTCACCCATCACCCTCTCACAGCGTGATCCTATGGTGGCTGCTGCTGCTGCTCATATATTTCCAGTTCTCCTTCCCTTCCAGACACACATGGGAAGACTGCACTCCCCAGTCCTTGAAGGTAGGAGTGACTACATGACTTGTATGTCCAATAAATGTCTCCCCTCTGCTTGGAGGCATCAAATCCCACAATACCCATGTCCTCTCTTCTCTTGCCCCCACAAAGCCCGAAACCTCGTGTTGAAATGTGGTGTCGTGGATGCTCATCCAGGAAGCCTTAAGTGGTTAAATTACAGATGCTACTGAGCCATACTGGATTTGAGGTTTGGGAGACTGTTACTGCAGCACAACCTAACTTAACCTGACTGATACTCTCTCTAGAGAACCAGATGCTACCAGGGTCCTGTTTGTCTCTGCAGCCTGGTCTCTCCCAGCTTGAACTGCTGCGAGGGTGCTCCTTGGTAGTGTCAACCAGCTGTAGTGCCATGGAGGAAGGAAGAACAGGGAACTGGGTAAAGAAGGGGTCAAGACATAAGACATGACCCGGAGTGTGATAAGCAAGCCTGGAGACCAAGAAGGTGCCATCTGAGCAGACCTGCTCAGGAATTGAGGGCAGTCTACACTCTGACCCCAAATCCCTCCTGCAACTCTGGCCTGCAGATCTCCAAGCCAGAGCGAAAATGACTCTGTGTTCCTGGTTTCTGCATGTCTTACGTCTCCCCAACAGAAAAGAGTTCAAGTTGGGGCCAAATACATAAATCCTTCTTTTTACTCTTTCAGCTCCTAAGGCAGTGGATCTTTGTTTTTATTTTTTATTTTTTGGCTGCCCCATGGCACCTGGAGTTCCTGGGCCAGGGATCAGGTCCAAACCACAGTTGCGACCTGAGCTGCAGCTGCAGCAACACCAGATCCTTAACCCACTGTGCCCAGCTGGGAATCAAACCTGTATCCCCAGAGCTCCCAAGACACCACTGATCTGGTTGCACCACAGAAGGAACTCCAGTGGATCTTTGTTTTCAAGAAAATTTCAGGGGAATTAAATTGGAAAAGTACTTCTATCACTGAAGCTACCTCTCCATTGGATCTCAACAGCCCATTTCCCACATCAGCTGTTGCAAGGGCTGCTCTTAAATTACACCATAGGATCCCACGTGGTTAAGGAGAGGATTAGGAATTTGGAACTCTTTTAAACCTTAGAAACTTTTAAACCTGATACATGGCTTGCTGTATTGGTCCAGCTGCTCTAACAGAGACTAAGCAACAGTAACTTACAGCAGAAGTAATTTTAAAATTCTTGCCCACATAATAGTCAACAGGTTTTGAGCTGCTAGGGCAACTCTGCTGCCCAGCATTGTTTCCAGCTCTTTTTACTTTTCTTCTCTGCCACCCTTACTGCTGAGCTTCCATCTCATGGTCTAAGACGGCTGCTCCAGTTACCACCCCTTTTTAGACAATAATATGAGAAGGAAGGCACATCCTTCATCTTAGGGCCAGAAACCGAAAGTACACTCATTACTTCTGCTCAGATGTCATGACCTGAATTTAGTCACACGGCTGAACTTAGCTGCAAGGAACCCTGGGAAAGATAATCTCTAGCCAGGCAGACATTGACCAGCTACCCAGCATGCTTTGGACATACTATTATTAAAGGAAGAAGAGGAGGAATATTAGGGGACAACTAGCAGGGTCTGGCTTCTTGGTGTGCTATGTGGCCTTCTTAGGAAGCATTCCCTCCTACTTCTGTCTGAGCCCACGAACTCCCATAGCACCCTGTTCAGCCGGCCACAGCCCTCGTCCTAAAGTGCGGCAAAGGCCCACTCATTCTTCACTGTGTCTTACCAGGCAAAGCTTCATGAAAGCAGAGGCTGTGTTCTTTCAGTTTATCCTCACATCCCCTGGTTCTGGCACTTAGGTGGTGCTTAACACATATGCTTTGCTAAGTAAATAAACAGGTGATTGTGTGACAGGACGGTAATTATTAAGCTAAGACTGTTCTCAGCCGTTCCCTCCCTCCCGCCCTCTAGTTCTGCCTACCTTGGCCCGCCACCTGGTCTTTCCCCCTCTCCTCTAGGCCAGGCTCACTCTGGCCAGTACTCTGAGGATGCACATGCTTTTGTGATACGCAATTGTGAGGACTGGAGGAGGAGGGGGCAAAGAAGCAGAAGGCTAAGGTTGGGAGGACAGGTTTTGAGGAACTGTCCTACCCGAGCAGAGGGGCCAGGAAAGAAAGTGTATTTAGGGAGTATCACTGCAGGCATCACAGCATTAAGAAAGACAAGGACACGATAGAAACTATTTGGAAAATTTTAAAAATTTGTTAGACTGTTTCTATGACCCAGACACTGCCTGGTGACTAGGCAAGATGTGGCTCAGAAGGAAATGACTCAGAACACCAGGAAAATGTCAGGGAAGTGTAAATCCCAGAAAGCCTTCTTCACAGCACTTTCTGCCTGCTTTGGATCCTTAGGAAAGATAAACAACTCCGCAAAAGATCCAAGCGTATGTCAGTGGTCTTCACACGTTTTCAGGTATTACCAAGTCTAGACATCATGATGCTCTCTGTATAACTCCCTAAGATATTTATATTTTCAATTTCATTTTACAAGTCAACAATTTTAGCAGGAGACAATACGATTATATCATGTGTATGAAATATAACAGCACATCCAGGCATGCATGTCCAACAAGATGAGTTGTCAAATTAAACATTAAAAAACGATTTCTGCATTTCCCCGTTAATATTCATTTGCTACTGGTTCATCTTTATTGCAATTGTCTGTGCTTGCTGGTAACAAGCAATATCAAAAACCAAAGGGAAAATTTATGGGAGAAAAACTGAAAATGGAGAAAAGTCTCTGCATGAATGGAATCTGTAAATGAGGAGGACATCTCTAGACGGTAAACTCCCCACGGGAAGTGACAGTGACAGTCTTATTTGTTGCTCTGTTTCAGTTCCTAGGACAGTGTCTGACATATTCTAGAAACGAAATGAAAATGTGTGACCAGCTCTTTCATCTCAGCTGTGGGACCTCTCACTCCAACCGGAGCCTAATTTGACAACTGCTGGACAAAACAGCAACACCGCTTGTCACCGGGTTTTCTTGATAAGCTCTTTTTCTTTGGTAAATGTGTTCGAGGCTCCAGGGCCACATTCATGCCCGCCGGTCCTAAAAAGTTGCTTAACACGCTAGTATGCATGAGGTCTTCATCCCAGGAACTCCTGTGATTTTGGAAGTGACCCTGCTTCTGAGGCTTTTGTGAGAGGATTCTTGTTTTGGCTAGTTTTTGTTTCTTTGTACAAGATCTTCAACCATTATGACAACCATACAAAATATAATAAATAACACTGTTATTCATATTTGCAAAATCCAGCACAGTTAGATTTTTTTAATCTGGTTTCTTAGTTTACATATTCATTTCCATTTTTTTTTTTTTTTCGTTTTTTAGGGCCCCACCTGCGGCATTTGGAAGTTCCCAGGCTAGGGGTGGAATCGGAGCTACAGCTGCCAGCCTATGCCACAGCCACAGAAATGCCAGACCTGAGCCACGTACACCACAGCTCACAGCAACAGTGGATCCTTAACCCACTGAGCGAGGCCAGGGATCAAACCTGCAATCTCATGGATATTAGTCAGATTTGTTTCTGCTGAGCCACAACAGGAACTCCTCATTTCCTTATTTTTATTAATTTATTTTTAATCTCATAAGGAGTACATTAATGATGCTTTATGACGATTAAAATCCCAACAATAAAAACCAAAATCCCCTTGATTAGCACCTCAAATCCACCCGAAAAGCAACAACTTTCCTCGTTTTTATCCTTGTAGATTATTTTCTATACTTTTACATATAAGTGTATAGGAATCTAGAGACATTTAGTTTTATCTTGTTCTTGTTTTTATTTCTATAAATGGTATAATTTGTTATGTATGCTCTACTACTTACTTTTTTCTTTTGGAATATGTCTTAAAGCCCCCATGTCCATCCATATAAATCTACCTTATATTTTTAAGCATTCATGGTATCCTAGAACAAAATACACCACAGTTCACTTGTCTTGTCCCCTGCTGCTGGATATTTACATGGTTTTCAGTCTCTTAGTTTGGGTACATATGCTGGCAATTGGCATCTTATTTACACTTACGAGAGTCCTACTCTGGCAAAGACATGGGAAGTCGAATTGCTTGGTCAAAGGGCATGAACACTTAAATTTTCACAAACACTGACAAATAATTCTCCAAAGCGGTTGCACCAATTTACTCTCCCACAAGTATTATATGAGAGAACCCACTTCCGTAAACTCCTGCCATCACCATCAAGCTTTAAAATGACTGCCGACCAGATGAGTACAAATAATTTCCCACTGTTGTTTTATTTTGCTCCATAGTATTTTGAATGTGGAAGGTCAACTATGTTGCTCCTATTTAAGACAGGTTGACTTGCTCTGCTTTATTTCTTGCCCCCCAATAAACACGGAGACATAACCTCAGCAGATGGCAGTGACACAGACTGCTAGCTATCTATCAAGTCTCCGCTTTGGGGCATGCGGATAGACTACATTTCCCAGACTGCTTTGCAGTTAGGTGGAGCATCATTACGGGTTTTAGCCATGAAAACATAAGTGGAGGGACAAGTTCCACTTCCTAGACTGGCCTATAAAGACTTCCCTCATACTATCTTCCAGGCTCTTTTCCCCTGCACTGGCTTGATGCAAATAAGCCTGGTGAGCCTCAAAGTACTGAAGATGCCAGAACCACAAAAGCAAAGATGCCTGGTCCTTGAATAATCACTTGGAGAAGAGATACCTACCAATCCAAACCTGGTTTGGATTTAGTGTGAATGGGAAATGAATTTCTAGCATATTCGAGCATTTGGGGGTTTATCACAGCATCAATAGGCTAATACAATGTAGTGAGGACTGAGTAATTAAAATGATTGTGGGCTATATATATATGTCACTCGCTGGGCAGACCAGGCTTGGAGTTTGAATTGGTTTCCAGGTCATGAAGTCAACTCTTCACCCTGTGTTCTCCATGCCCCTGGAGGTCCCTGGCATGAACACCTAGGAGGACTGTTTGGTGTGGGATCTGCGATCCGTGCTCGTGGAGCAGGCATTACCTTTCTCAGAGTAAAGAAAGAAGCTGCCGTCAAGTGAGCTAACCAGCAGGCTTGTGCTTATGGTCACGGACAGGAGTCTTTATGTGCTACATATCAGGGAACACTTCCCAGGACACAGGGCTATCCCCTAGGGCAGAAGAGTCCTTCTTGGAAAATCTCTAAATAATTAGGAGCTAGCTGAAGGAAAAAACACCCTGGAATATTTCACAGTTGGGCTAGGAAAAGGACTTCATCCATTTTTCTGGTTCCCACTGTAGCCTGAGAAGGACCACTTACTGGACAAACTGGTTGTTGGTCAGCACTTGGCCTTGGGGTCTCTGTTTCCTTAAAATGTCCTGTCAGCTATCAGGGTCAATCACTGCAGAGAGTCTAGACACTGCAGAATCATTTCATCCAAGGTCAAAGACTACCTAGAATGCCATTTGCTGCTAGATGACACTCATGAGCTAGAGACCAGGGGTGAAGCCAGCACAGGATGACCAGGTTACCTGTTAAGGACGCCTGTCTTCGGAGAAGAGAAATTGCCTTAGGTAGAGGCAGACCCAGCCTTGCTTGGGAAGCAGAGCAGCCCCAGCTGGGTGGCTGTCAAAGCTATTTAGGCAGACTGTTGTCCTATGGCTCTGAAAGGAAGCCAACCCACCCATCCAGGTGACGTGTCACCCACCCAGCCCCTTTCCCATTCCATATAACTATTAAGATTAACGTCATTGTGCGCTGGTTACAGTGCAGTAATGGCAACCAGCAGTCTCTGTCTCTGGCTACCACTGGGAGAGGAAGAAAGAGACTTCGAAAGAGGCTCACCCATAAGTCAGATGTAAAAGTTAGAAAAAGTCAAGGAGCCAAGCTATCCAAATCCTTCCACCAAAGGAGCAGTTTTCAAACAACGCAATAAAGCAGGAAAGAAAAAGAAAAAAAAAAAAAAAAAAAGCAAGCCTGGCTGAAGGCAGGGAGGAGGGCTCAAAGACCCTCCTGATGGCTCTGCCCCTCACCCCTGTGATTTCTCCCTGGCACCCTTGGGCTCCCAGAGCACAGTTTGAAAAGCTCCCCTCTGAAGGCCCTTCCAGATGGCCCAGCCAAAGGTCTAGTAGGAAGCAAGCCCAGAGTGTGCAGCCGCCCAGCATTTCTGGATGTGGGAACTGTAACATCAGGCCATAGGGATATGAGGTTGGACACTTCGTTGCTTTTTGCCCGCTGTATTCCCAGTACCCGGCTTAGCCTCAGACACGTAACAGGCACTTAATAGCAAGAGAATGAACGAGTAAAGGAAGTTTGATCTTCACACTGCAAAAAGCAAGAGTTACAGCATATTGGTCGTAGCCATTTACAGTTTACAAAGCACTTTCCCTTATACTGTCTCATTTAATCCTCAGAGCTCACTGTGATGTCATCAAGACAGTGATTCTCATTCTTTCAATAAAAACTGAATTTCAGAGAAGTCAGGTGACATGCTCAAGGTCACACAGGCAGTCAAGGGCAGCTGCAGGATTAGAACCACATCTTCAGGCTCCAAGTGCTGATATTCTTTTTACCACCCTCACCACTAAGATTCTTAGATGCTCCCATCGTAATGACAGTAACCCCTGGGGTGATGATGGTGGAATATTCCTTATGATCACAGAAATATGCCAAGCACATAAAGACTCCTATCCCTGATCATAAGCACAAGCCTGCTGATTAGCTCTTTACTCTGAGAAAGGCAATGCCTGCTCCATGAGCACGGATCACAGACCCCACACCAAATAGTCCTCCTAGATGTTCAGGCCAGGGACCTCCAGGGGCATGAAGAACACAGGGTGAAGAGTTGACTTCATGACCTGGAAACCAATTCAGACTCCAAGCCTCGTTTGCACAGGAAGTCACATCTGGGAGTTAATCTTAGTAAAGGACCTATGAGTCTGGAAACTACAGTTCCTCTGTCCTGGTATAAGTCATGAGCTTGATCCTTATAATTCACAGGTTGCTGATTTGGTGCTAGGTGACACAAAGATTGACTACCAGTCCCCACCAGCAAACTGTTGAAGGCTACTCTATTTCGGCTCTCCAAACCTGTCCACTACTCTGAGCAACACCTTCATCATAAAACCGTCAGAAGTTCCCCTACCTCCAAGCCCACGAGTAGTAAGCCTGCATGCAGGAGAATCTGAGCAAGAGAGGAACAGACAGCCCAAACCAAGAACTTCCTTCTACTTCCGGGTCACCCAATTTATTCTCCTTGCACAAAATGGTAAAATAACACCTTGCCATGAACGGTTAAAGCTATGAATGCATTTTCACCTGCAGAAAACTAAGCCCCGACAATAAAGCAGGTTTTTGGCCTTCAAGATCTTTTCTTCTTTTGTTCTTCAAGTTCCTTCTCTACCGACTTTTCCATCTCAAAAGTGGGGGCTCGGCAATTTGCATGAACCTGATGGTTGAATGACTGAAGCCCAGGAGACGTGGAAGGTGCTGAGCCAAGCTTTCCTGGGTTGATGGTTATACAATCACATAATAAAAGACCTCCCCTTCTGCCTCCCCACTCAGCCCAGTACAAGGCTAAAGCTTGAGGAAGCAGAGTTTTGGTGACCAGGGGGTTCAACTCTACCCTTCTGATTTTTGTGGATGGCCCTAAAAAAATCACCTCCCTGTCCTGCTAATACATAGGATCAGAGCACCCTCCAATAAAACTGGCTACCTCTGCAATATTTGAAATGGATTTCCCCCCTTTTACTGGACATCATCTTTTCACATCATTCACATGGAGCCTGCCATATGCAAGCACCAAAGAGACCATCACAAAAGATGGGAACAGGTTGGGAGGCAGGGTGAGGTGTGTGGAGTCCTAGACAGAGACCTGAGATCCCCTTGGCCATGCATCAATTAGATGTATTTGGCGTGTGTGTGCTCTGTGCCCAGCACTATGCTGAGTGCTGTGGGGTGGAGAGAAGTTAAATAATTTGTGATCTCAGGCAGCAAAAAGTTTAAACTCTCACTGAGGCTGTGAGACACGGACAATCACAGGAACAGAACACTGGGTCAATAGCAAATATCTACATACGTTGCATCCTCAATACCGAGGTCTGCTCTAGGTACTGGGATACAGACCAAAAACCTGCTTTCATGAAGTAGATCCTCTGGTAGGAAATGCAATTCAGGGTTTGATTGTGGAGGTCAGAAAATACAAGTCCTCTGTAATTAAGAAAAGAAATCTGCATAGTGGAGGTAGAAGCTTCAAGGAGGCCGTCTCCCTACAGGACTCACTATTCAGCTTATCCCAAACTGAATTTCTCATCTTTCCTCTTATATAAGAGGCCCTCGCTCTGTGAACCTAGTCATCATCACAATCCGCCCAGCAAGAAACCTGGAGGTATACCAGATGGTCCTAATTCACTTCTCCTTCCTTTCCCTCATCGTAACGAGTCTGTCAGTGTGTCATGCAGATTCTACCTCCTAATTACCTCTGAAATCTGTTCCCTCCTCCACAGTCCCACTGCCACATCCTAGTTGAGTCTTCGTCATTTCTAACCTTCTGGAGACAGGTAACTAATGGACACTGTCAGGCACGGTCCAGATTCTCTTTCTATGAAGGCCAAGTGGCCCCAGCTCTGAGAACACTGTTGATGCCCAGCCCTCAGCTATCCACCCCGACCCCAGGAGCTGCTTTCACTGCAGAAAGCTATCTCATCCAAGGCTCATCTATCTCAGCCCAACCCAGGACAACTCCAAGGAGCTATGCTTGCTCCAGAGCTCCCTGCGGGGTCAGCTGAAGCTGCTGCTGGGCTGGCATCACAGAATGATATTTTCCCCGGCTTTCCCCTCCCTTCCACAGGGTCCTCCTCAATGAACAGCCTCATGCCAGAACCCTACCTGTGATGCTCAGAGAACTGCAGCGGCTCCTGACCTCCTTCCACTTAAGCCTTCACCAATCTCATCTCTGAGTATCTACAAAAGTGGTATTTCTGCTGTTTCAAATTTGACTCTAATTTTATCAAAGCACTACAAAGTTTACAAAAATCAAATGTTTCTCAAGCCTTGTAATGAGGAATAATATTCTTTTTCGCTACCCATCACATCACCTTCTGGCATTTACTTTCATATTCTAACTAATCTGTTTATGCTATTTGTTCATGATTTTGATTTTCAGATATTTACTGACTTCCTACCATAGATGATGAGGATTTAAGTCTTACACACACACACACACACACACACACACACACACACACACACACACTTCATTCCCCTAAGATTGTTACATCTCATTTTTTATTGTTTTTGTTATTTTTTACTCTATAATACTATTCACAGCTGACCCGTGTCATATAGTATGATTACATTTCTTTTCTAGTACAGGTTTTTGGTTTTTCCTGGAATAACTCATTGCCATATTTTCTTATTTGCTTAGTTTTTTATGTACCCCTTACTAACTGTCTCTAAACTCTCTACTAGACTATCTCTTCTTGAGATGTGTGAACACATCTGGTAATCAATCCACTTCATATTTTTCTTCTAGGAGACTTTCCTCTTGAAACTCCCCCTCCTCTTTTCTAATATGGACTGAAGCTCTCTAACCCTGCTCAGCTATCCTCATCCTGATGGAACACTTTTTCTAGCAGCTTCCTGATAAAGAGTACACAGGAAGTAATTTTTTAAGACTTGCATTTCTAAAAATGTGTTCTATCTTATATTAGTCAGGGTTATCCAGAGAATCAGAACCAATAGGAGATATAAATAAATACATACATATGTACATACATACATAAATAAATGTGTGTATGTGTGTATATATATATATATTATATATATATATTTATATATAATATATTATATATAAATAATGAAAGACTGGGTCACAAGATTATGGAAGCTGAGAAAACCCATGATCTTCTCTCTGCAAGCTGGATTCCCACGGAAGCCAGTGGTGTAATTTTAGTCCAAACTTGAAAGCCCAGGAACCTGGAGTGCTGTTGGTCTGAGATCGGAATAGATGGATGTCCCAGCTCAAGAAAGAGAGGAAACCACCCTTCCTCTAACCCCTTCATGGATTGAATGATGCCCACCTGCACTGGTGAGGGTGACGTTTACTCAGTCTGTGATTCAAATGCTAATCTCTTCTGGAGGCACCCTCACATACACACCTTGAAACAATGTTTTACCAGCTTTCTAAGCATCACTTAGTTCAGTCAAGCGGACACATAAAACTAACCATCCCATAGCCTCATACTAGAGGTAGTTTGGCTAGGTATAGAATTCTAGTTTCGAGAACAATTTCCCTCAGATCCTGAAGTCATGGCTCTATAGTCTCTAACCTCTAATGTTGTTGATGAGAAGACTCCACATCATGTGGACTCCTGTCTCCCTAACTCTCTGTCTTTCTCGGCTCTTAGGCTTTGTTCTATGGCATTTTGAAAATTCATTATGTTTCTTGGTGTGTCTTAGCCCAGGCTGCCATAAGAACATACCACAGATGGGGTGGCTTAAACAAAAGAAACATAGTTTCCCACAGTTCTGAAAGCCAGAAGTCCCAGTTCATGGTTCCTGATGAAGCCTCTCTTCCCAGCTTGCACATGGCCCCCTTTTCATCATGTGTCTCTCACATGGCCTTTCTTCCGGGTGCCTGAGGGAGTCAGGCATGGAAGCGGGGGTGGGGACTGAGGAGAAGTGGGGAGAATGTGGACTCTCTGGTACTTCTTCTTATAAGGAATCTAATCCTATCAGAGCATGGTCCCACCCTTACAGCCTCAACTAATCTTTTTTTTTCCTATTTGGGACAAGTTTTTATTATATACTTGGCTTAAGCATTTGTTTTGTTTGCTTGCTTTTCTTTTTTTTTTTTCTTAGTGTTTTTAAAAAAGTTTTATATTATAGTTGATTTACATTGTTCTGTCAATTTCTGCTATACAACAAAGTAACTCAGTCATCAATTAATCTTAATTACCTCCTAAAGGCCATATGTCAAAGTACATTTACATTGGGGCCAGGGTTTCCACACATGAAACCCAAAGCACAATCTCTGTCCCAGAGGATTTCAGAGGAAGTCATTACCCCTGGTTCCTGGTTCCTTCTGCAAACCAAAGGCTTGTAGAAATTCTGGGGCCAGGGATTGAACCTGCACCACTACAGTGACCCAAGCCACAGGAGCAACAACACTGTATCCTTAACCCCTTGAGCCCAGAGGGAATTTGCTTCCCTAACTCTCTGTGGTCATTTTAGTGGGGTTTTTGGAGGAAGTACAAATAAATGCAAGTATTTGACCTGTACGTATACCCCATATCCTTTGAAAGTGACATTTCTAAGTTGCAACCTTTATTATGACTCTTCCCTAACTAAAACCCTTCAACTCTCCCCCAAGACACACAGTAAGGACTTTGAAACTTTGCAGTCAACATACACATAGTGGCAGAAGAGAATTAACATGTGTACTCCCCAGTTTCTGGGATGTAGTCCAAATAAGTCAACCACTTACAGGCAGTTTTTTTTGAAATCTCAAGTTTTATTTTTTAAATATATGTAAATTTTGCCCCTATTCCATAATAGATCTGTTCATTTTAATATAAGAATATTATTACAAATTATTGGCATTTAAATGGTCTTACTTTACTTTCTTTCCCCAATCTTTCCCCAAAACTGACGCTTTGCAAAGCATCATGTTTATCTCATTGCTTTGTGTATCTGTGAGATACATACCTCAATTTCAGAGGCCCAGTTCTTATTCTTACTGTGTCTCCAATTCCCAGCATAGTATCTGGCTCCTAGAGGATACTTGACAAGTGTTTGATGAATGAATTGAACTGAATGATCTTGAAGGAAGAGTATCATTTGGATGGGGAGTCAGGAGGGGGCCATATGGCAACTCAAGTAGACCATTTAGCTAAGCCAAGTTCTAGAGGGAGGAATGAATACCATCTAGTGAGTATGCTCTGAGTAGTACCCCAGGCTGGGAGCTTTTCCAAGTCTTCTAATAGCTGATCTTTTGCCCTGAGATCCCAAGATCGCTGTGTCCCTGGATGAGCCTTGTCACTGATGTGTCTCTACTCTGACATATAACTCCATCCAACCTCTCCCTGCCCCATGCTCTCATCTGCTCCTCTCACCCCTCCTCATAGCTCCTGGCAAGAATGAATCTGTGCCACATGGCCAAGCCAATTCCAGAAGCTATACTCTTGGAAGCAGGGCTGGTCTTCCACTGAGGGGCATGGACAGACCCTTCAATCTTAAGTTCCCCCTGGATAGTCCCCCACTTAAGCAATCTCCCACGGAAGTCAAATACTTCCCCTGAGTCACTGCCCACTCACTGCACAAAGGTGCCATGGGGAGTCTGTAACATCCCAGAATGATGAGATGTACCAGCAGCTACCTATTTTCTAAGAGTAACAAGAGACGTTAGAGGCCACTGAGGAGGAGAAATTCATTCTTACTAGAGTTAATTTAGACTTTTTCTTTTTTTTTTTTTTTTTTTTTTTTTTTTTTTGTCTTTTTGCCATTTCTTGGGCCGATCCCATGGCATATGGAGGTTCCCAGGCTAGGGGTCGAATCGGAGCTGTAGCCACCAGCCTACACCAAAACCACAGCAACGCGGGATCCGAGCCGCGTCTGCGACCTACACCACAGCTCATGGCAACGCCGGTTCATTAACCTACTGAGCAAGGGCAGGGATTGAACCCGCAACCTCATGGTTCCTAGTCGGATTCGTTAACCACTGCGCCATGACGAGAACTCCAATTTAGACTTTTTCAACTTTGCAATATAGCCAAGAGCCAGGTCTAGTACCAAAAAAAAAAAAAAAAAAAGGTGCTAAACAGCTTCTTGTTTGTCCTTTGGTTCTCCTTTCTGAATCTTTTGGCCCCATAACTTTATTTTTTATTTTATTTTTAATGGTATTTTGATATTATTTTAAGTGATATGCCTGCACATGGTAAAAAATCAAATAAAATGAAAAATCAAAACAACTGAAGGCCAGACCCCTGTGTCTGAGCCTCCCAGGTCTCTTCTTTTCCACTAGAGGCAGTCCTTCCAGAGACATATCTGCATGGACAAGAATAATGTATATATTTTCTGATAAAGACAAAAGCAAATGTTAGCATACTAATCATCTTCTTCTTATCCTTTGTTTCCTGGTCCAGGGATCGAACCCAAGTCACAGCAGCAACTCAAGCTGCTGCAGTGACAACGCTGGATCCTTAACTCCCTGCGCCACGGGAGAACTCGGTTTAACAAGAACTTTTGGTGGACATTCAATTGTTTCCAGTATTTTGCTACTGTAACAATAAATGATTCAATAAATGTACTTGTTCATGTATCTTTAAGCATATATATACAAGTTTATCCACAGGATAATTTCCAAGAAGTGAACTGCTAGGTGAAGTGGGAAGTAAATGGTTTTGGTAGATATTGCCAGACCGTCTTTCAAAAAAGGTTTCTTTGTTGGCTCCATAACTTACAAAGTCCATGCAAATGCCTCCAGAACAGCCTCTGGCCTTTCTCTCCTTTCCATCTCTTTTTCTTTTTGCCCCTTTCCTTCATCAACGCCCTAAATGGCAAAGGAGTATGAGAGAGATGGGACTAATCAGCTGGGGGAAACACTCCAAGTCTTCCGGGAAGAATTTCTGGAATCACAGCTCTTGGTAGACAAGGAAATCATATCTTTAACAGAAATCTTTAGAAGGAATAATACCAGAGAACATATAAACTCACTGAATCCTCACAGCGCTATAAGGCAGGTACCATATGATCCTCATTGCACGGATCAAGAACTTGGAGCCCAGCGGTCACAGGGCCAAGTAAATGCAGGAGCCTCGTGTAAGCCTAGACTGTCTGGTTCCAGAGTGAGCTTGAGGGGAGGGAAATATCTTTCTCTTCTCTACTCAGCTTAGGATCATAGCTGGGTCTCTGTCCGAGTAACAAGAAAAAATATGCACCGTTATTCGATATAAATGTTACCTGGCACGGGACACTTTATAAGGAAGTGAAGACCCAAAGAAGTGGTGAAACTTGAATGTTGTCACGCTAGGTTTGAGGAAGAGGAAAGTCCTGGGAAAATCTGATATGACAAAGGGTATGAGCCAAGGGTAGGAAACTGGGGGGAACTTAGCAAGGCCTGTTCACTCGGATTCTTCTCTGTATCCCCCTGACTTTGCAGGTAAGGATGTTCTTATCTGGAAGATAAGAATCTTCCAGACACAGGGAGGGTACCTCTCACCACAGGGTCTATGACCTGCTTCAGGGGGAAGTCAAAGAGTCCTTCCTACACCTGCTTTTTCTTCATTTCTTCAGCTGGAAGTGTTCGTGGTGCCGAGGCGCCCTCTTTGGGGGTGGCGTGTCCTGAGCCCCATCGGCCCTTACTTGTTATCCCAGCTCCCAGACTCTGATTTTTCTCATGCCAAGAAAAGTTTGTAATAATTTGGGGGAGGGTGGATCCACAGAGGATTGCCAACCTCATATTTTGCCAAATAAGCACATTAAAAATAAATCTTATCACCACTATCATTTCATTTTAAAAAAAATGACTTGTTAACATCACAAATTAGGAAGAACATAACCTCAGGATAAAAGCAGAAATCTAAACCAAGTAAAATTAGACTAAGAAAAATGCTTCACACCCCTTGTTTTCTCCATTTTTGCTGAAGTCCAGTAAAAACTACTGGGGACCGCAGTGACCCTTCTACAGGCCTCGGAGCCCAAGGTCAGCTCGCCAGGATGCCCCTGTCTTGGGATTCAGAGCTGGTGTCCAGGCCCACCAGGCGTGGGGCTCTGCGGGGACACAGACCCTCAGCGTCAAGCCTGGGAACATGTCAGGAAGGAAAGCCTGTGCCTGGTCTAATTCAAGGCTCCCTCCATCCGAAGCAGACTTTCCGGGCCCCGTTCAACCCCAGATAGTCCTGGGCCAGGGTCCTGAGTGGGCTGCTGAGACTAAAGGTCTCCAAATGAAAGGGGTAGCTAACAGCCCCAGACAGAGGAGGACAAACTCGATCTGCTCTGGGTGACTGAGCAACAGGGGCCCTGATGTTCCCATCCTGTGCTCACTCGTCCTTCCCCGTCTGGGACGCCATCAGCAAATATTCACTCCATAACTGAGTCCCTAAAGGTGAGGTTCTGGTCCTGGGGGTTCACCCCCTAAGTATTCTTCACATTTCCTCAGGGGCTTCCCTGGCCCAAGCCCGTCATCTCTTTGGTCAGCCGTGGCAATAGCCTTGCCCACGTTCCCGCAGCCCATCCCTCTCCCTCCAGACCCGGCTTTTTCTGAGACGCCAAACGACCGTATCGGTCCCTGTCTTTACCCCTCCCTGAAACATCAGCTCATCTGCCACCGACAGAATCAGGTCAGAACTTCCGAGCACAGCACACACAGCAATTCCATCCCCTGCCACCAACACAAAGCAACAGTGTCCCAACACACCCACACCAGCAACCATGCTCCAACACATACACACTCAACAGTGCCCCAACACACAAACCTACACACACCCAGCAGTGTCCCAACACACACACGACACCAACAGCAGTGTCCCAACACACAGACCCATGAACAACAGGAGTGTGCCAACACACGTACACATCAACAGCAACAGTGCCCCAACACACACACACAACAATGTCCTAATACACACATACACTACCAACAGCAACAGTGCCCTAACACACAGATACACATAACCCAACAACAACACCTGTGTCCCAACACACAGACACCCAATCATCCATGACATCCTAGGCCACACCCTACCCCATATTCAGTCCTTCAGGAATATGGACTTTCCTTCATTTGCCAGACAAGACAGTCTGGGCCTTTGCTCAGGATGCTCCATCTGGATCACCTAGCTGGATTGCTCCCAAATGCCTGTGGACCCTTTAAGACCTTGCTGAGGTCTCGGCCTCTCCGGGAACCACTCTGGGATCCACCTGGCCACCCTCACACCTGGGCTGGCTGGGCCCTGTGGATGTGTGTGTCTGGCGCAATCACGGGGGTCAAGCTGCTTCTCAGAAACCACGTTTCCATCGCTCCCCCCGAGGGTGCAGGTCATGTCATCCCTCCCTTTGCACTTCTGATGCTAACACAGTGCGTGGTGTGGAACAGGAACTCAAAAGAGGCTTTTTGAACCATACATTTGTGCACACAGGGCCAGATGTTCCCTGTGCCAAGGGCTGCTAAGGTAGCTGGGGAGACGTTACAGCCCAGGCATGAGCATCGTAAGACAAGACAGAGGCCCGGATGCAAACCCAAGAGCTAGAACATATGGTGTAGTAAGTACATCCCCAGCGACTGGAAAAAGAAAACAATGTGTGTCGACATTGCCAAGAAAGTTTTCATGGGGGACCGAGGAGGAAGCCATGCCCAGGCAATTCCTCAGCACCCAGGGACCAGCTCTTTCCGACCCTCTGGCCTCGCCCCTGGCTGGCCCCGTATCCTCCACCAACTCAGGAGGCCACAAAACCAAACCACAGTGACAGTATCCGAAGCCTCCAGCATTTACACCTGACAGCACAAGAATTTTGTGAGTACCAGGTTACTGAACTTGAAACAAATAAATGAAAGAGTTGTTGAATGTCTGTTTCTGGCAACTTTTTTTTTTTTTTTTTTTTTGCTGCACCCACGGCATGCAAAGTTCCCCGGACCAGAGATGGAATGCGAGCCACAGCAGTGACAACACTGGGTCCTTAACCTCTAGTCCATCAGGGAAGTCCTCTGGCAACTTTTAAAGAGAAGAAGGGCACATATTTACCTGCAGGTAGCGAGACTGTGCTGCAATTCTGCCCGGAGGCTGGGGGAGAAGGAGGGGACTCCAAGGTTCTAAGCAACCTTCCTGGCAGGACTCAGGGGGAGGAGCTCTGAGTAGAGGGAGGGTGAGGGAGAAGAGCCACCAATCTCTTCCATAAGGATGGGAAACGAGGGCCGCAAACCTCTCCAGCTCAGAGCCTCTGATCCAAGGCCCAGGCTGGCTCAGCCTTGCTCAAGAACTCCAAGCACATTGGGCTCAGCCAGGGAGCTCTTGAGAAACACTGCCTGGAGCTGTAAGCTGAGAGGCTTTGTGAGTGCAGGGGCCTGGGTGCTGGGGGAGCAGGAGAAACAGAGCCAGGGCAGAGGAGAAAAGGGGCCCCCAAAGTCAGGGAGGGAGGCCGAGGTGCTGGCAGCCTGGACTCCCGGCTCCATGGGTTGGGAGAGGTTCCCCTTGTGTCCAGTATTCTAGGTGGGGGACCTCTGGGGAATGGCTCTTCCAGGAACTTGGGAGCTTCAGAGACCCTACCAAGCAAGTGCAGCCCGGAGATGACAGAACTTTGCAGCAGTGACCACCGTCCCCACACCCTCGCCTCCATCTCCATCCTACGGTTGCTGCGCAAACATCCACCTGCCCTGGTGTACCTGGGCTCCACAGCAAGGCGATCGCAGCCCAGGGAGCAGCAGCAGCTCACCTGCCGAAGTCCTCCTGGATTCAGGTGTCCCATGGCTGCCACCCACATCCCTCCCCCACCGCACCCAACGAGGTGACCTTCAGTGAGCCGAGAAAAGACGTCTCAGCTGGTAGCTCCCTGTGACTCATGCTCTTCCCAAAATGCACCTGGTCTCAGGCGTTGAATCATTCGGGTCTCCCGTGGGGGCACCCACGCCAGCCCTCACCTTTGGTATCCGAATAAGGTTGCAAAAACCATGGCCCACTGAACCCTGAGGATGGAGGGGGTGGGAGGGTGGGAGGAATTCTGCTCCACCCTGCAGCCCCAAGGCTCACCTCCAGCCTCCCAGGAAGCAGCGGCCTCAGGCCTTCTTGGCGTTGTTTGAGGTACAGACAGTCCGTAGTGGAAATGCCTGGCACGACGGGGAGAGTGGGAGAGGGTACAGAGAAGGATGCTTCTACGAATCCATCCCCTAAGAGCCTCTGATGGTTCCCCTGTCTCTTGGCTCCCGCGTCCTTTCTTGCTCTCTGTCCCTGTCTCTCCTTCCCCCACTCCCTCCCTCTCTCTCTTTCCCTCCCTCTTTTCTCCCCTGCTCTCAGGCCAAGGCCACAATCTGTATGCACAATCCTCCCTCGGCCTGCGGGTGTGTAAAAAGGATGAATTACCTCCTTGATCTGGACGTGATGGCCCCTGTCCGAGCACCCCCTCACCTGCTGGGCACATAATTGAAGTGTGGTCTCTGAGTCTGCAGCTGTCACGGAGGAATTGACAAAGAGTCGCAAAGAGGGCCCCCTGCGCAAGCCGTGCTCTCCCTGGCCGCCTTGAGCACACGAGAATGCAATTTTCCACACCGTGCACAAGCGGAAGGCCATCCAAAGTTCTGAGACACTGGAAGTGCCCTTTAACTAGGAAGAGAAAATTAGCACAGACGCCCCCTGGACTTGCTCTCTGCTGCCACTCACCCTCCACTCCTGCTTCTGCCTGAGAAGATTCTGGAAGGCTGATAAACAGAGATCGGGCTTGTCTTCCAAGTCTGGGAGAAACCCTTGGCAGAATGAGCACAGGCCTGCCCTGTACCTCAGTTTCCCCACCCTTGCTGTGTTGTAATTACTCCGGCAACAAATACACAAACAAGCAAATACATGGTAATAGAGAAGGTCCCCACACTGTGAGTGCCAGGCCTTCCCTCAGTCCCCTGCCTCCGCCTTCTCTCTCCAGGCTGAGTACTGCCCCCCAACCCCACCCCAGCCCCTTGCCCAGATCCCAAACCAATGCCAACCCAGACAGGACGCTTACAGTGGCCCCATCTCATTTCTCTCACTGTAAGGTTTTCTACCTTGGTCCCTGCTCCTCGATCCAAAAATGGTACTAAGCAGGGGTTCCCTGGGCCTCCTGGGGTCCTGGCATCTGCCCGGAGCCCCAAGGGCCAGCTGGGCTTCACCCTCCTCCACAGCAGCGCTGCCTGAGTGACGCGGTCCAACCTCGGCAGAGACCGCATCTCAGCTCCCCCACCTCTGGCCCTCGAGGAGGGGCGCTCTTGAGCTCGGCACAGCCCTGTCCACCTTCCCGCCTGCCCCAGGGTGTCCCTGGCAGATCACAAGCACCATGGCAAGTCTGGGCCCAGGGCAGCTGGAAGCTACATGAGACGATCTGGGTAAAAATTATATAAAAGAAGATGCTGGGCGGGCATCAGTCCCCATGGTTACTGAGCTATCACAGCTCCTGTCTCTATTACCCTGATAATATGAAAGGAAAAAAATAAATAAAAGGAAAAAAAAAATAAAATAAATGATGTTAGTGAAGCATTTTGAGCGAGGAGGAAGCTAGAGGCGCTCTGGTGTGTGTGCAGGGGGACAGTCTCAGCCCGCGGGGACCAATGCTCAGTGACATTCAGTGCACAAGGAGCAGGGCCTCGGAGTCCCGCCTGCTTGACAAGCTGGTCATCTCATCTTTTCCAAGCTGCCGGCAATCCCTGAGGCCCTGGGGAACCGCATCTGCGCCCTTCTCAGCTCCAAGGGGCTGCCCTCCCGTGAGTTCCACGGCACTGGCCTCCCCGCCGGCAACGCTGCTGCAGCTCAGCAAAGGTCCCCTCCATGGACGGTGAGGTCAGAATTGAGGGCAGCAGGTGGCCCTGTCCTGGGAACCCCGGACGTGACCTCAAGGTTGGTAAAAACCAGAAGAGCACCTCTTTGCTGAGACCCAACCTCCATCCTGGGCGCCGAGGGCAGGCCACCTGCTTCTGAATGGGCAGCGATGGTTCTGCTGGTCCTGAGGCCTGCTGTGTCCATTTTCGATGGGAGGACAGCCTGTGCCTCAGTTTCCATTTCCGACCCAAGGTGAAGATCAAACCTCATGTCCTGGAGTCTCCTCTCTGGGCCGTTTTCCTGACAAAAACCCTAGACTGCCCCCACCTCCTGCGTGAAGGCTGACGTCATTCACTTGCATAAGAAAACACCGGAACTCGAGTCGAGTAAAGACAACGTTTGCCTTTCAGCCTCCCCCTGTCATTAGCTGCTGTCCCCCAAACCCTACACCCCAATCACCAGCAGGAAAATGTTCCTACACAGGAACGCTTATCTTTTCAGGCTTTAAGTCTGAATGAAGTCAACACTGCCTCCAGCCACCCCCGCCCCCGCCCAGTGTCCCCAGCAAGAGTGGCTGCTGCTCCACAGAGCTCAAGGGCCCCTCAGGAGGTCCTGCAGAACACAAGACTAATCTGCCCAAATGGAAAATTAGTTTTCACCTCCTGCTTAAAACAAACAAACAAAACACAAAACTGCATGTAATTTTCCAGTGACAAATTTCCTGTCTTCCATGCATCGACCTGCAATAGTCTTAGGGCCAAGGGACCCAGTTTCATGTGACACTTGTGAATGTCCAGGCTGATGATCAGACTCAGGAGGTGGGAAAGGCGCTGCAGAGGAGTCCTGAGCTCCCACCCTGCCCTGCCTCTCACTAGCTTGGGTGAGGATTTTGCTCAGTTTCCTCATCTATGATTTAAGAGGAGTTGGCTGGATTTTGAAGGATTGCCAAGCTCTGACGTTCGAGCGCTCACTGACATTCATGATGGGTAATTACGACGGCCAGGAGCTCGTCTTGACATGGGTATCTGAAGCAAGAATGGGAGACCTCTTCTTTCCCAAAGCAGAAACATGCTCAGTTTCTAGAGAGGATCACAGGAAGCCTTCAGTGAGGCCACACACATTCAGGGAGCATTTATGAAGGTCAGAGCATGTGCCAGGTGCTGATGCACAATGGTGATCAGAAAACAGTCATCAGGAACCAGATCGGAAAAAGTCATGGTCCTCAGATGGGAAAATACGAATTTTCTTCAAGTCTAAAAAGAACAAAATCACGGGGGTTCCTGTTGTGGCGCAGCGGAAACGAATCCAACGAGGAACCATGAGGTTTCTGGTTCGATCCCTGGCCTTGCTCAGTGGGTTAAGGATCTGGCGCCGCCGTGAGCTGTGGTGTAGGTTGCAGATGCGGCTCGGATCTGGCATGGCTGTGGCTGTGGTGTAGGCCAGCAGCTGTAGCTCCGATTCGACCCCTAGCCTGGGAACTTCCATATGCCGCAGGTGTGGCTCTAAAAAGACCCCCAAAAAAAGACAAAATAAAAATAAAAAATTTTTTAAAAACAAAATCAAAACAAGGTTAAATGAAGTCATAAAGGTGGGCCCTGATCTGCTTCTTGTAAGAAGAGGAAGAGAGAGATTTTCTCTCCTCCCCCCCGGGCACACAGGAAAGGCCATGTGAAGACACAGCAAGAAGCCTGCAAGCCAGGAAAAAAAGCCTCTCTAGCAACTAAACTTCGGGTACCTTGATCATGGCTTTTAGCCTCCAGAACTGTGAAAAATTAAACCTCTGCTGTTTAAGCTACCCAGTCTGTGGTATTTTGTTATAGCATATTTCATCAAATCGAGGAGCCATTGACTTTGTGACACTCCATTCTTTTATGTAACACTAGAAAATAAAAACCACTGCCAATTAAATACAACGTTTTAGTATCACATGCAACATTTACACTTACTGGAAGACTTTTAGAATCCCTCAGATTTTTGTTGTTGTTGGTCTTATGCAGACAAAAAGGGAAGTATAATCAAGATAAATAGTTCCAGTGTTCCTGAAACTTCTTTTTCAGAGTCCAAGTCCTGTGAATCACTTTTCCACTCAGAGTTGAAAATGGTGCCATAGATAGATGCTGGATAAGACAGCATTTCTTAAAAGTATACTCCACTGTTGTCTGCAGGGCCTTTTATTTTTATTTTTATTTATTTATTTATTTATTTTGTCTTTTTGCCATTTCTTGGGCCGATCCCACGGCATATGGAGATTCCCAGGCTAGGGGTCGAATCAGAGCTGTAGCCACCGGCCTACGCCAGAGCCACAGCAACACGGGATCTGAGCCACGTCTACAACCCACACCACAGCTCACGGCAACGCCGGATCCTTAACTCACTGAGCAAGGCCAGGGATCGAACCCGCAACCTCATGGTTCCTAGTTGGATTCGTTAACCACTGAGTCAGGACGGGGTCTCCTGCAGGGCCTTTTAAAGCCCTGACACCCATTCTGCAAAACGGATGTTGGGTGTTTCATGCTTGCCCTGTGACAGACAACTCTTTCACACTAATATCAGCAACAAAACGTAACACAGCTTCATCTGCTTGTCTTTCTTACTTAGGTCCTCTTAGTTTGCTAGGGCTGCCATAACAAAATACCATCAGTGGGTGACCTAAACAACAGAATTTTCTTTTCTCACAGTTCTGGAGACTGGAAGTCCAAGATCAAGGGACTGGCAGGGTTGGTGTCTCCTGTGACCTCTCTGCAGCTTGCAGATGACCGTCTTCCTGCTGTGTCCCCACCAGGTCTTTTCTCTGTGCACATGCACCCCTGGTATCTTTTCTTCTCCTCCTAAGGACGCCGTCACACTGGATTAGGGCCCCACCCGTAGGACCTCATTTAACTTTAGTTACTTTTCCAAAGGCCCTATTTCCTCCACATTGGAGGTTAGGGCTTCAACACAATAAATTTTGGAGGGACACAATTCAGCCCATAACAGTCTTGTAAAGCATTTGGTTGTCACACTGCCAGAATATACTAAATTACCTTTCCAATGATAAAAATTTGCTTTGCTAATATAAAATTGACAACCTGCTGTGCTGTTTCCTTGCTTCTCTGCATAAACTGTTTGCTTCGGTCCCACATCAGAATGTGATCTTTTTGAAGATATTTTAAATATAAATTAAACTCAAAACATGTAATATCCATAATGTGCCTAACTCAACTGCCGTGATGGTGGTATGAACAACCATGACCAAGTCTGCGCTTGCCTAGACAATGACGACAGCATCAACAGCTGCCTGGTCCACAACACGGCAAGACCGTATTCCTAGGAAGACATACTCCAATTTCAGAAACGTTAAGTGTGTTCAAAAGCACACATATGTTAGAGGAAATATGGTAAAAGGAATTTAATTAGGATATCCATAGAGTTCTTGTGCAGCTTGAGTTTTTAATAAATTCACCTCTACATAGCATGTAAACAATTCACAAAACGTAACAGAGAAGGAATTTTCTCAAGAGTTCAATGAAAATTTTAATGATTCATTTGTTCTAATTTTCTTTCGTTAATTTTCTAGGTAATACACTCTACACTATACGGAATGGCTATATCAGAGATTACCTAAAGTGACGTTAGGTATATCGAAAGCCAACAATTCTGTCATTAAGTATCGTAAGTGATGATGAAACTCCCTCTCTCTGTTTTATCTTGCAGATTGTTTATAGCACATGTAGAAGTGGATTTATTAAAATTCCAACCTGAGTGAGGACTTTAAGGCCATTCAGAAGAGGATCAAGTGATTGATTACAGAGCTGCCCTGAGAAAGTACGTCTCAAGCTGACTCGGAAGGTGAGTTGGGTGGCAGGGGAGAAGGGAGTACATATTCCAAGGAGAAGGAGCAGCACGCAGAGGCTTAGAGGTTGGAGAGAACAACCAAGAAGGTGACTGACAGAGCTGAGAGCGGGAGCAAGGGCGGCCACGGCAGGACACAAAGGTGGAGGTGGAGGTCCTGTGTGTCCCACCTTGTCGGACCACATCCAGACACATAACCAAGTGTAAGGAGGTCATTCATTGCCTCATTATTCAGCATGGCAAAAGGTTAGACACAATCTCCATGTTTCATCAACACGGGACTGGTTAAATAAATCATGGTCCATATAAACCAGAATTTCTAGAGAGTAGCAAAAAAAAAAAAAAAAAAGGCAGCAGAACTCTTTATTGATATGCAGCAATCTCCAACATATAGATGCAAGACAGTGATTATGATATGATATAATTTGAGTTTTTTAAATTAATTTATACTGGTATAGGTATGAGGCTATTTCTAGGAGGATACACAAGAAACTAGAAAAGTTGGTTAAAGAGTTCCCGTCATGGTTCGGTGGAAACAAATCTGACTAGTATCCAAGAGGACTCAGGTCCGATCCCTGACCTTACTCAGTGGGTTAAGGATCCAGCGTTACCATGAGCTGTGGTGTAGGTCACAGATTCGGCTCGGATCTGGTGTGGCTGTGGCTGTGGCCAGCAGCTACAGCTCTGATTCCACCCCTAGCCTGGGAATCTCCATATACCACAGATGCAGCCGTAAAAAAGACCAAAAAGAAAAAAAGAAAGAAAAGCTTGTTACCTACAGATGGGGAATTAGGTGTCCAAGGGCAGAGATGGAGGGAGAATTATAATGGCCTGGCCTTTGGACACTTAGAAGTCTTGAATCTTACAAATGTAGTGTTTATTAAGAAGGAGGAGGGGGGAAGTAAGATGTTTTAAGTGTAAGGGCAGCGCCTTTGGGTCTGTGGCTCTGATTTTGCAAAAGCTGGGGTGTGGACAAGTAATGGTGGAGGACCTGCAGATTCCTTCAGGGTTCTCTCTGTCTGGTATTGTTCTTTAGTCATTTCACGTGGGGCTTCTCCTTGAGGAAGATTATAAAGTCCTCCAGGACAGGAACCTGGATGTGCAGGTTCAGAAACTCCAGAGCCCAGCACCAGGCTTGATCCAGCAGAGGGGCTCTTAATTCTAGCCACCAGATTTTCTGGCTCCTCTCCCACCCCTTCAGAAGGGGCCCTGACATCTCCCCAAACCAGTGCAGCAAGAACAAGCTCAGGAGCTGCTCTTCTCCTAGTTACGCAGACGGGTCTCAAGGCCAGAGATACACGCCTCTACTAGAATTGCTCTTCGTGGCTAAAATTACGCTCACAGGCACCAAGAAAAGGCATCTACAAACTGAGGATTCACAATTCATCAGTGAGTTGTGAATCAATTTAATGGGTCCAGCTAGCCTTTAAAAAAAAAAAAAAGAATAACATAGAATTTAAAAAAAAAAAAGTCAGAATGCATCACACACTAGTAAGGGTAAATATTGCTTTTGAAATTTTTACATTTCACATACGTATATGCATGGGATAAAGTACACTTCTTATTTTGAGTTGCAGCCCAAAGTGTTTGAAAACCACAAGGACTCTGAAGTCAAGCAAAGTATGGTTCACACACCACCTCTAGGACTTCTGGTCCCCCAGATGCTCACTCAACCTTCTCTCGTGGGGAACGCATGGAGAGCAGCAATGCATCATGGGATTACTGTAAGGCGCTTAGGGCAAAGGTCAACATTCAGAAATTGCTATCATGCAAGAATATTACTATCACTACAAGAAATACTCCCTTCGTCTTGTCAACCTCCTGGCCCACCAGCAGACCACAAACTTGGCCGTGGTCTGGGCTGAGATGAGATCATGTGGTGGCCTGTGTTCTGAGGAAGCACCACCTTCCTGGCTGCCTTCAGACAGCTCCTGACTGGCAGCTTCTCCTCAGCTTCCCTGCCTGGGCCACCCAGGCCGAAGCAGGCTCCCCAGCTCCCTGCTTCTTGACCATCAAAGAGCTGGGTGACAGCAAAGGCATGTCTCAATTCAGCAGAGGACATTACTTTGCTCTAATGGGACATTTGTTATCCTGGCCCCCTTTCAGCCTTGGTGCCAAGAAAATAGATGGTCCCCAGCCACTACTATAATTCCTTCCTGGGAGATTTAAAGAGGAAGACGACGAAGAGAAAGATGGCAGTTGATTTGCGGCTTGAAAGAATATATGACATGCGTGTCCCCGTCCAAAATTAAAGCTGATGAATCAATGCCTGAGAGTGAAAGAAAGCGTTTTATATTGGAGCCTTTGATGATAAGACTGTCCTTCTTCCGGTTCCCAGTTTCATGGGCAGGGTTTGCTCTGAGTCCCTTCTTCTGGTGAAAATCCCAAAGCCTACTTCCAAACCAGCTGCCCACACTGTGTGCCCACCCAGGGCACAGGGAAGGAGGTGGGGTTGCAGCAGCTGAGAGCCTACAGATGTGGGGAAACCACTAGATGTTTCCTGTTGAGTCAGGACCACATCCAACGCCTGAGGACCAAGAAGGACCAAGATGCCCTCTCAGCTATGGGTGTCTGAGCTTGCAGAGTTGCATGTGGCCCTCAAGGGTGACCCACCTGTTGCTAAGGATGCCCACAAGGGTCCAGGCCATCCTCAGGTCCCATATACGCCCTGCATCGCATCCAGCACTCAATACGCCTTGGAGATCACTGTACATCAGTAGATAGAGTTCCACCTTCTTTTCTGTAACCCTCTAGAAATTCTTATTTGCATGGACCATCGTGTACTTAACCAGCCCCTTACTGACGATGCTTCCTTTGCTCTCACTTCATGTCTCCAGTCTCTGCATGAAGGAAGGAAGCATCAGAAAGAGAGTCCTCATGGGCCCAGGTCTTGTGAGCTGAACAGACTCTGGAGGGAGGAGGAGCCGGGTCGGTCCGGCCCATCAGTGACACGTTCATGTCACTCAGCCTTCGAGAGTTTCTTCCAGGGAGAGAAGCACCAAGGAGCTGAGAGAGGGGAGATGACTGTGCTCTCTGAAGCCTGTCACCTTAATGGCCTGATGAGAGGAGGGTGACAGAGATAGATCAAGATAATGTCGCAGATTACTTACCGGATTGCCATCATCATTAACAGCCTTAATTAGTCTATAATATACTGCACCTCGGCAGCAAGGGCCACAGTTGGCAGGGAAATGGGGCCAGCCACTCGAAGACAGGCGCAGGGCAGACCCACGCAGAATGCTTTTCTGACCTTGGAATCAAGGCACTGACTCAAGTACAGAATTCAGACTTGAGGTTTTAATCAAGCCTGTGCTTCTAGTTGCTCGTCCTCTTCTTGGTCCCTGTTTTCTCTTCCTCACCTTTCTGACCAGTCACTGCTCTCTCTGGCTCCTCTCCCCTCCCTGGATGATAACCCCGTCCTGCATGGGCATGGAAATTCACATTTTCCCCAGGCGTGTTTACATGTATTTCTTCCTCACAGGAACTCTGTGCGGTCGGCAGGGGCAGGGATTCTTAGCCTCATCTCGGGGGTGGAAGAGGTTGAGCTATAGAGTTATGGAATAAAATCCTACTAGGATGAAGACCAATCTCAGTGCTAATTTCCAACCCATTTCCAGGTCCACAGCCTCTCACACACACAGAGTCACACGGACATATACACACACAGTCATACACACACTCTCGTATACACTCACACTCACACACTATTACTCACAACACACCATGACCGTCCTTCCGCACAAAGCTTCCATTTCCACCAGCATCAAGTAATTCCTAACGATTACACAGTGACTCACAGACCCTTCCCTTTATCCGTCTCGCCCCGATTTTTCAGTGACATAGACTATAGAATCTGGCTGTTGCCCACAGGGCCTTGGCCGAGGTCTCAGGGACTTTATTAAGAGCTGCTTCTCAGGCATTCCCTCAGCCTTCGCGCTCTCGGCAAGAACCCTGCTCAAGGCTCCGGTGATTCTTGATGAGGGGCAGCCTCCACACAATCCTTTGCATACTTTTGGGGTGGATTAAAGCAGAAGCAAGTTTTTGGCTAAGGAAATACTGGTCTGGCTCCTCGTGGGCTAGGCCCCAGCGCATAAATGATTGGCCCAGGCAGTCTGCTTCCCCCAATCCCATAACCTCGGTCTAATCAAGAGCAAACATCAGACAGGCCCAAACTCAGGGCGGTTCTCCAGATTATGTGACCAGTACTCTTCTGAAGCGGGAAGTTCACCAAAAACAAGGGAGGACTAAAAACGTGTCACAGAGCAGAGGTGCCTAAGGAAGCATGGCAACCCGATGCCACACGGGATCCTGGCCTGACTCCCAGAGCAGGAAAGGACAGCAGGGGAAGGCCTGGTAACATCTGAGCTGTGTCTGTAAGTCAGCTCACAGCAACGTAGGAGGATGATGTGAGGGAAGCTGGGTGAAGGGTTCATGGGAACTCCTGGCACTATCTTGGCAAGTTATCTGCAAATCTAAAATCATTCCAAAATAAAGTGTTTGGGAGTTACTGCTGTGGCTCAGTGGAAAGGAACCTGACTAGCATCCATGAGGATGCAGGTTCGATCCCTGGCCTTGCTCAGTGGGTTAAGGATCCAGCGTTGCCATGAGCTGTGGTGTAGGTTGCAGATGCAGCTCTGATTTGACCCCTAACCTGGGAACTTCCATATACTGCAGGCACGGCCCTAAAAAGCAAAAGTAAAAAAATAAACATAAAGTGTGTGTTAAATAAAAGGCATGTCCAGCTCAGGTTACCACAGAGCAGCTTGTTGTATGTTCACCCAGACGTGTACAGCTGATGGTTATACAGACAAGAGCATGCCTAGAACACATGTGTCTAGGGCTCGCCTGGCGGTTAATTGCTCGTGGAAGGTATGTGCTACAGTGATGTACTCACCGGCATGATTTATTGGGTGTAGACATGCCAAGGCCTGAATTTTAAACAAATCAGTGCAGAATTACAACCTTCCAAACCAATGGCATGTTAAAAAATAGATACATATACATTTACATATGCACGCACACACATACACACAGATGGCAAAAATATCTCTATTCTAAGGTCTGTGCAATATGAGTTAGCCCAGCAAAACAAATTAACATTATCAGTTTTAATATGTTGATATTTGGCATATAACCCACTAGAGTTGTATTTTTCTAGCACAGCTATAAAAATAGTTTTTGAATAAAATTCAAACTGCTTCTGCAGACAGACACCTGGGGTCCCACAGGACAGTTTGAGAATCCTGGGGCCATTCTTGGATTTTATAGATGTTGCCCTGACAGGCTCACCCAAGGTCACCCAGCAAGCTGGAGTAGGAACCCAGGACTCCTGGCTTGCTGGGCTCTCTGTACTGCACACAGTCAAGGGCAGGCCTAGTGATGGAGCCCTGGGTACACAGACAGCCTGGACCATGAGCTGGAAGAAACAGTGGGCAGCTCTGAAGAAGGAGTGCTGGGCAGACAGCTTCCTAAGAAGGTCATCGCAGCCAGCAGGAAGGCATCAGATGGTAGGCGACAGGCTGTGAGACTCCTGTGAGTGAAAGGCCACCTGTGAGAGTGTGGAAGACAACTCCAGCCCTCCCTGGGACAAGGGACCAGAGGTGCTGACAGCCGAGCCCAGCTGCTCCGCTGATGGGCCCTTGCTGAAGGACTGAGTGTTAGCTCCGCAGAGAAAGGGGAGAGCATGGATGCCGGGTTTTCAGGGAGCTTCAGAGGCCGTGGGAGGATGGCCCTGACATTGTAAGGGGATAGTCAGGGAGAGGCGGACACAAGGGAACCACACGCCAAATTCTATAAACAATTGAACAATCCCTTGATAAATATTCCAATCAATCCAAACAAACCCTCTGGAAGAGATAAGAATGATATATAGCACACACAGGCATCCAAAATCCACATCCACAGAAGCTTGAATACTTCTCTTCCTGTGGCCCCAAGCCCTCCTGGCAGACGAGCTAGTCAGCCTCAGAGCTTCCTGCTACGACATCCAGCCACACGGAGTGCCAGGCTGCAGACTGCCAGCCAAGGAAGGATGCTGGATGTAGCACGTGGGTGCTTAAAGATCGCTGGGCCTGGGACGGGGGGCCCAGTTCCACGGTCTCTGCTGCTTTTTAGCTGACTCTCAGTCTGAGTCTTTCGAGGTCCCCACAGCCGTCTCCTCGTCTTTTGAGGAAGACCATCACTTTCCAATTCTAAGCCATGACACGCCACTTCCCTGTTTCAAAACCTCCAATGGATTCCCGTTCAATTAAACTGAAACCCAAGCTTCTGACTGTGGCCTGTATGTCCCCGAAGGATCTGGCTATTCTCTATCTTCTTAACCTCATCTTTATACTGCTCCTCCCTCTAGTCATCCTCCAGCCTCCCAAGTCTTCTCAAGCCCCCACACAGCACCTCGAGGCTGTGCACTAGCTTGTCCAGAACTGGAGTATGATCCCCCCAGATCTTCCGATGGCTGCTCCTTCCTGCCGCTCATACCTCCTCAGAGAATCCTTCCCTCGGTACCGAGCAGTTTCCAAGATGAGCGTCATGCATATCTAACATCATCTTGTCTACTTATTTATGTGTATTATTCCCCCCCCCCCCCATGAGGATGGCAGCCCCGCATCTGTCCTGTTCAGGGCTGTATCTCCAGCACTCAGAACAGTGCCTGGTATATAGCAGGTGCCCAGCAACTAGTAACCGTATGGATAAGCGAATGGATTCTTCCCTTGACAGACATGTCTCCGACCTTGGATTTTCCTACATCAGAGATGATGCCTAGATGCCTCTTAGAGTCTGTTTGTCCAGAAGCAGAGGCTTTGGTGAAAGCGCTTTGCTGAGTATGTCGGGAAGGGTGTTTCTGCTCCATTTCTCCCCCTCATGCGTGACAAGCACAAACCGCAGTCTACAGCCCATCCTGAGACCACGCCACTTCCCTCCCGGGACTCTCACATCCAGGGCATCTGGTTTACAAGCCAAACACTGATATTCTTTCTGCCTTTGGGTTAAACTCTAACATTCATGTCAGATTGTTCTTCTGTCTTAGGAATGTCAGACTTAGAAGGATACTGAAAGGATAGCCCAAGGCTAAAAGAGATTGAGAATTTCCTACATTGAACACAGGGACCTCAGCATTACAGACAGAAGTTTTTGGCTTAGTCTACTCATGGAGTTCCCATCGTGGCTCAGGGGAAACAAATCTGACTAGTATGCATGAGGATGCAGGTTCAATCCCTGGCCTTGCTCAGTGGATAAGGGTCCAGCGTTGTCATGAGCTGAAATGTAGCTCTCAGAGCAGCTCCGATCTGGTGTTGCTGTGGCTGTAGCACAGGTCATTTCTATAGCTCAGATTAGACCCATCGCCTGGGAACCTCCATATGCTGTGGGTGTGGCCCTACAAAGACAAAAAAAAAAAAAAAATCTGGCTTAGTCTACCCAGTGCGGCCCTCTTAAGCAAGCATTACACACACACCGTCGTGTTCCTAGTCCCTGGTATTTATGACCTAGGACATCAGCATCACCACCTTTCCTCAGAATGAGAGAAAAACACCTCCTAAAAAGAAGAATAAGGTAGAGGGACTTGCCTTACCAGAACTCAAGATTTATTATGCAAATCCATATCCGTGACACAGAAGTAGCTTTTCAGGTCACTGGAAAAAGAATGAATGTACAAAAACTGTTGCCAGGTCAAGTGACTACCCAAGATAGGGAAGGGGAGAAAGAGGGAGAGATATGAATTCTTCCTCCCATCCCAAATAAAAAATCAATTCCAGGTGGATCAAAGACTCAAATATGAAAGACAAGCCTTGAAACATTTAGAAGATAATATAGGTGAGTATTTTTATAAACTCAAGATAAGGAACAGTTTCTTAAGAAATAAGAATAGAGTTCCCATCATGGCTCAGGGGTTAAAGAACCCAACTAGTATCCATGAGGATGCAGGTTCGATCCCTAGCCTCTCTCAGTGGTTAAGGATCTGACGTTGTTATGAGCTGTGGTATAGATTGCAGATGCGGCTCAGATCCTGAGTTGCCATAGCTGTGGTGTAGGCCGGCAGCAACAGCTCTGATTAGACCCCTAGCCTGGGAACCTCCATGTGCCACGGGTGTGGCCCTAAAAAGACAAAAGACCAAAAAACAAAACAAAACAAAACAAAGCAAAAGAGAGAATGAAAAGAAACAAAAATAAAGGACTGATAAATGTTGGCAACTCTTAAATCAAGAACTTCTGTTCAAGAATAACAAAGAATTTTGAGTTATCAAAAGGTACCATTAAATGGGTAAGCAGCAACTGGGAGAAAACATTTGAAAGATATTTAATCAGCCAAGGATGAGAATGCAGAACACAAAAGTAAGTCCTATAGGTCTATTTAGAAAAAGACAATAACCCAAAGGGACAGAGCAAAGGATGTGAACAGAAATGTCACTAAAGGGGAAATAAGGAAAAGACAAAACACATGAGAAGATGATCAGCCTCATTAGTGATCAGGAGCACGTAGATGAGAAGCACAGTGAGGTACCGCACAGTACCAGCCTGTACCTACCGCACAAGCACCAGATCGGCAAAAGTGAACAAACCTGCGGATAACAGGAGGGCATGTGAATGGGGTGCAACGGGGAAACTGCTGGAGGAGTACACATTAACACAATCGGTTTGCAAAATGATACGGAAACATCTTGAAAGTTAAAATTCCGCCCTTCTGGGCACACGCTCTAGAGAAATTCTTGCACGTGTATCAGGTGTACAAGGTGCTCACAACCAAAATCAAATGCCTGAAACAACGCAAATGTCCAGTAGCAAGAAAGTGAATACATAAATCCTGGTCAATTCGCACAGACGGAATATTAAGCAGCAGCCACAAATGGATGTCACTCATCTCCTCACAGCCCTAAGGATAATGTGAGAAACATAACACTGAGTAAAAGGCAAGTCTTAAAGGACTACAATCAATGGGTTTTTTTTTTTTTTTTTTTTTAACTCGGAAGTAAACAGAAAGAGACATATTGTTTAAGGATTCATACAGATGAGGAGGCAAAACTAGATTTGAAAAGACCAGGGAATGTTAACATAAAATTGAGAATAGCAGTTATCCTGTGGGCCAGCCGGGCCATGCACTCCCAGGGGAGAGTAAAGGTACAGCGTCCAAGGTCTTGGGAAAACTTTGGTTCTTCATTTTGGTGGCAGCTTCCCCAGTGTGTATTTCAATGGCATGCTTTATTTATTACTTTACAACGTTGGGTTTTTTTTAGGGCCATACCCTAAAAAGGGAGGCATATGGAGGTTCCCAGACTAGGGGTCGAATCAGAGCTGTAGCTGCCGGCCTACACCCCAGCCACAGCAACATGGGATCTGAGCCTCGTCTGTGACCTACACCAGAGCTCACGGCAATGCCAGCGCCTGAGCAAGGCTAGGGATTGAACCTGCACCCTCATGGATGCTAGTCAGATTCACTTCCGCTGAGCCACGATGGGAACACCCACATATTTTTAGATACATTAAATAGCTATAATAAAAAAATTAAAATATTAGGAAAGAAGGCAAGGAAAAGCCATGCGTGGTCCCAAGTCACATGTATTTGTCCTTTGGGGGCAGATGGAGACTAGTTAAGGTCAGACGAATTTGAGTGGTAAAATGACTATTCCTTATTCATTCAACAGATACTGAGCCTACCCTAGGCCTGCCCAGGGGAAGGTCCCTGAGCAAGATCAGTGTGGACCTTGCTCTTGTTCTTCTGGGCCTAAGAGTCTAGTGGCCACTTGGACGCCTGCGGAGGTGAGCGGTCGCATTTTCTCCCCACCGAGCTAATGTCTTCTGCGAAGAGGCGGTGGACAGGAGTGAGGGTCGGTGCTGGGAGAGGTCCTTAGCACAGTCTCTTCTGGGGTCTAGAATCTGCCTCCCAAATAAATATTAGTTTGTAACAAGACCTTCTTTGGCCACCAGGCTGTCTCCCAAAGTTATTAAAGCCTGCAGGCCTTTCTATACAGCTGGCTGGTGTCATATGGATGCTGGTGCTACCACTGAAACGTGAGTGTAAATGGCTGGGAGCTGTGTTTTGACCAGCACTGCTGTGCATCTCGAGTCCCAAGCCCCGCGCCTCTCCATCACCCGGTATGTTTTAGCAGCGCACCCTACACACCTGGTCTCCTTGATGCATCAGGACTCTCAGCCCCTGCCCGCCTGCCAGTCACTGAGTCCAACGACACAGAGCTGGTCCTACAGGAAGGGGAAGGAAGGCTGACGGCGTCGCTCTACCCCAGCGCTGCTGTCACACCTGCCCCAGGTGCACTGACAGGACGGTCCCTCCCCTGTGCTGAGGAGAAAGAGTTCAGCCAGTGTTCTAGCCATTGCTTCCTCTTCAGCTCGGGTTTCCACTCCCCAACAGTTCCCACTGGGTCTCAAGATTTCCAGGAGTAACACCAGCAAAGCTTATTTGTGTATTTATCATTCCGGTCTCTGGATAAATTCTGACGCATCCAGAAAGAAGAAGCACCTGCTCCAAGCTCCACCATTGCCTGCAAAGATCAGTTATTAATCAGGCTAAGAGAAGGCTAAAATGTGGGCATGCCCAAGAAGATCATGGGTAGAGGCTTAACACCCACACCCTGCTCTGCACCCACACTCTGCTCGGGGGGGAGGGGCTTGAAGGGGGGAGCAAACCCAGGGAGACCCCATGACAAGGGAACCAGGCATGAGGGGCCTGGGGTGCTCTTTCTCTAGTGCTGTCCTAGAGCCCTTTCTGTGACCATGGAAGAGTTCTGTGACTTCACATCCAATATGGTAGCCATGAGCCACTGGCTTTCTTTCAAGAAAGGTAGCTGGTGTGACCAAGAAACTGAATTTCTAATTTTATTTTATTTTCAATAATTTAAATTTGAAGAGCCACATGTAGTTAGTGGCTATGTATCAATGCATTAGACAACAAAGCTCTGAAAACATACTGCACTAAACTACACAATTTTTTTTTTAATCTAAAAAGATGAGGTTTGTTGGAAGGAGACCATCACTACCACCAGGGGCTTCCAGCAGGTGCTGAGCCAAGTTCAGGGACTCTCTATGCGCAGAGCATCAGCAGGCTATGAGAATGGGAGTTTCTACCCGACACTAAGGAAAAAAAGCATATCAACCTCTAAAAAAACATCCTTCATTTCTAGGTACCAAGAGACAGAAGGTTAAAGACAGATCTAAAGCAAACCATCACTGCGTTGTTTACAATAACCAACACATTGGAAATAACAGTAGCTCCCAGTGAATAAAGACTGGGGGACACATACAATGGAATAAAATCATTAAAATCATGATTTAAATCATGATTTTAGACATTAAAATCATGATTTAAAACAATTCTAATAAGGTAGATGAAAAAGCAGAACATAAAAAACTATATACATGCATGACCGAAATTTCATGAAGGAAAATATAGTAAATATATTTCATATATATGTATGTATGTATGTGTATATATACACAGTGTGTGTATGCTAAGACAAAAGCTTAGGATGAAATATACTAAAATATCAAGAGGATCGGAATTCCCATCGAGGCTCGGTGGTTAACGAACCCAATGAGTATCCATGAGGACATGGGTTCAATCCCTGGCCTCGCTCAGTGGATTAAGAATCCGGTATTGCCACGAGCTGTGGTGTAGGTCTCAAACACAGCTTGGGTCCTGTGTTGCTGTGGCTGTGGTGTAGGCCAGCGGCTACAGTTCCAATTGAACCCTGAGCCTGGGAACCTCCATATGCCATGGGTGTGGCCCTAAAAAGACAAAAGACAAAAAAATTTTTTTAAATTAAAAAAAGGATCAAGAGGAATCCTTTTCTGGGTGGTGAAATTATGAGAATTCTTACTTACACTTTTTGTATTTTTCCAAATTTTCTATAATGGTCATTTATTATTTTATACCAAAAAAAAAGCCTTTCTCAAAACATACACTAAGGAGCTCTTAATAATGTGGAAAATGTACTTTAGAAATAAGTAAAAAAAGCAAGATACAATATAGTACATATAATTCTACTATAACTATATAAACCACACGTATGGAAGACTAGAATGGTGACAGCACGCTGGTGAAAATACATATTCTTCTATTATATTACTCTTCTCTGTGGCTATCTTTTCTGCAATTATACGTATATTATTTTCTAAAATGGGGGGAATCTAAACCATCTGGAGGAGACTCCAAACCGAAACACTGAAACAAGCATCTTCGGGCGTTTCCTCCCAACCCTGGGTAGACCTGAGTGATTCCCCCGCTCCAGGTCCCACAGGGGACACAGTGAGCAGGTTCCAGCCCAGCGACCTCAGTGGCCTGGTGGCTCTCCCACTGCCACAGTGGATGGCCACTCATTCACCCTTAGAGGCTGACCCTTTCTCCTCCATTCCCCTCCCACCTCATTACCACAGAGGTTCATTGAAGGTGATCAATAAATATGAAAAACAATTGATCGTCTCCCCCCCCCAACTCTCTCTCTGAGAGATGCTGTCTGCCGCGCTTGATGGAAATCACACCACAAAGGAAGCAGTGCAGCTTCCCTGTGGGGACACGGGGCTCCCTCGCCTCTCCACCCCCTCCTTCTGTGCTTCCAGCGTTTTTAGGATCCAGGGCAGTGCTCTTTATCAGCTTGGCAGGTGCTGTTGCCTCTTCTGCCTGGCTCGCCTGCATCCCGTGCTGGGCTCCCCCTGTCTGCTGCATGCCCCCTGCTAAGATCCCAAAGCCAGCATCCCTCTCAGAGCCAGCCAAGGCTCCAGCTGCAGCTGCACTGCTCTGTCCCAGGAGGACGGGAAACCATAGCAGCCAGCTCACCAGCCTCCATGGTGCAGCCCAGAGCCTTCTGCAAGGAGAATTCTCAGCTAGATCCCATCGCAGTGAAGGACCTCCTCCCCTTCATCTCAAAACAGAGCAGCTCAGAGCTTTCAATGGACCTGAGTCCAGTGGGAACCCCACTAAAGCAGCCCATGGGGAAGCCTACTTTCATCCCAAAGACAGAGCCTTGGCATTTAGAGATTTAACCTTCACTATTTTGACCAGGAAGCTCATCATCCCATGTGACTTACAATTTTATTAAGGCTTGAATTTGAATTGTTTGTGCTATATGCTTGATATGGCCAAATAAAACTGAAATAAAAAATTGAATACTCAATTACAAGGGAAACTAAGGTATCAAGTGATAAAGGTATCAGTCCAATAAGCCCTTAAAGGGTCTGATTTCAGAATCGCAGAGGAGTACTCAGCATGGTTGGAACAGAAGCCAATATGGATTTATAAAAAGCTTGGGTTCTTGATAGAGCAGCCTCTCCCATCGATTTGGAAAACACACACACAATTTATTTATACACTTAAACTATACCGCTTGCCTTTAACACTCTCCACTCAGTCATCACTGCAGTCTGCGAAATTTAGATTATTCCCATCTGGAGTTCCCGCTGTGGCTCAACAGGATGGGTGGTGTCTCTGGAGCACTGGGACATAAGTTTGTTCCCCAGCCCAGCACTGTGGGTTAAACTGGCCTTGCCGCAGCTGCGGGATAAGTTACAACTGCAGCTGGGGTCTGATCCCTGGCCTGGGAACTCCCTATGCCACAGGGTGGCCACAAAAGAAAAAGTAAATAAATTATTTCCATTGCGTCCTAATCACCTGCTCCCAGACCATGAAAATGGAAACCCTCTAGGCGACCCTGCCTCTGGTGGACATCTGCAAATGTCTGGCGACATCTAACCACTGTGGCCAGGGGACCCCTCCTCATCCTGTTAAAACGTCCTCTCTTTCTCCTTATTCCCATCCACTTCAATCCAGTCCCATACTGTCCTTAACCCTTCTTTCTCAAATTTCCTACCACGCTGTGCGTCTGTCTGTGACACTAATGATCACTAATCACATTTCAAGGAGGAAGCCCATGCCTCTGTGTCCAAAGCACAACCCACTTATTCAAAGAGCAGACTCAGGTGCGATCCAGAGGAGGAACCCCTCACAATTTGCATGAACTCAGGTCCATTGAAAGCTCTGAGCTGCTCTGTTTTGAGATGAAGGGGAGGAGGTCCTTCACCGCGATGGGCTCTAGCTGAGAATTCTCCTTGCGGAAGGCTCTGGGCTGCACCATGGAGGCTGGCGAGCTGGCTGCTATGGTTTCCCGTCCTCCTGGGACAGAGCAGTGCAGCTGCAGCTGGAGCCTTGGCTGGCTCTGAGAAGGCGCCAGCCTTCTGGAAGCGGAGACACTTTCATTGAGTAAAACGCCAACTCAGTGCATGTGGGCTTGGGACTAGACCCCTCGATGCTTGGCTCACCAGCCAGGGAGGAGCAGGGAGGAAACTGGAGGCAAGGACAAGTCATGCCCAGGTGTATGAAGGAGAATCGAGTCAAGAAGGAAAAGGGCAGATGTCTGGGGAAGAAGCAGGAATTGCCTGGTGAGAGTCACTGTGATATGCCTTTCAGGGCGCTGATCCTTTGGCTGACGGTCTTAATTCCATCCCTGCGAGGTCAGTCCCGCAGGCCAAGGTTTAAATCTGTTAAGTCACCGTGGTCTTGTTAACAATTTAAAGAGAGGTTGGTGTTTTACTCAGCTATGAAGGTGTCTCCACTTCCAGGAGGCTGGTTTTGACCTGGGACGGGAGAGCGGAAGGCACCCTGGGTGAGGGGAGAAGCTGAAGAGCACGATGGAAGAAAAAGGCCCAGCAGTGAGGAAGGCAGCTGAGAATCCAACATGCACCAGCCACGACCTCCCCAGGGTCAACCTCAACCAATTCCTCTTTGCTTTGTTTTGATTTCCTTTTCCCTCCTCACTTCTCCTGCGCTGCACCCTTTCCGTTTGCCATGGATTAGTCCCTACTTTGTCACAGTGGTTACAGGTTTTCCACGTTGTCTGCCTCATACGTTAACCTGGGCCTGTGTCCCAAGGGCTGCACTGGACCATTTTCAAATGATGCTCTTTTCCCAGCCTCCATGCAGCAAATTGACTTTCTTCCCTCCCTCCCTCCTTCCTTCTTTCCTTCCACCCTTCCTCCTTTCTCTCCAGTATCCCTCCCTCCATTCTTCTTTCCTTCTGCAATTATTAGGCACCTGTTTATGTATTAGGCACTGGGACAATAAAGATAAATAACACACAAACTAAAACCCTTCTCCCCTCATTCAAAATACACTTCAAAACCAAGCCCACACTTCTTAAAATTTTTATTTTTTATTTTTATAAAGCATAGTTGACTTGTTGATGTTCTGTCAATTATTTTTTTAATGTTAATTTTTATTATAGTTGATTTATACTGTTATGTCAATTTCTAATGTACAGCATAGTGACCCAGTCACAACAACATATATACATTCTTTTTCCCATCCTATCTTCCATCATGTTCTACCCCAAGAGATTAGACATAGTTCCCTGTGCTGTACATTACGACCCCACTGCTTATCCAGTCTAAATGTAATAATTTGCATCTGCCAACCCCAAACTCCATGTCCATACCACTTCCTCCACCCGTGCCCTGGCAACCACAAGTCTGTTCTCCCTGTCCATGGCCTGTTTCAGTCTTGAGGATAGAATCATTTATGCCATATTTTAGATTCCAAATGTAAGGGATATCATATGGTATTATGTCTTTCTCTTTCTGACTTACTTCACTCAGTATGAGACTCTCTAGGTGCACCCATATTGCTGCAAATGGCATTCTTTTGTCCTTTTTATGGCTGTGTAGTATTCCATTGTATATATGTACCACCTCTTCTTAATTCATTCATCTGTCAATGGACATTTAGGTAGTTTCCATGTCTTGACTATTGTGAACGGTGTTGCAATGGACATAGGGGTGCATGTATCTTTTTGAATGAAAGTTTTGTCCAGATATATGCCCAAGGAGTAGGATTGCTGGACCATATGGTAGTTCTATATTTAGTTTTCTGAGGCATCTCCACAGTGTTTTTCATAATGGTTGTATCAATTTACACTCCCACAAACAGTGTAGGAGGGTTCCTTTTTCTCCACACCCCCTCTAGCATTTGTTATTTGTTGGCCTATTAAAGATGGCCATTCTGACCAGTGTGAGGTGGTACCTTGTTATAGTTTTGATTTGCATTTCTCTGGTAATTAGTGATGTTGAGCATTTTTTCATGTGCGTGTGAGTTATCACACTCTTTTTTATTGAAGTATAGTTGATTTACAATGCTGTGTTACTTTCGGGTTACAGAGAAGTAATATATATAATTTTTCATATTCTTTTCTATTATAGGTTATTAAAAGGTTTTGAATATAGTTCCCTGAGCTATATAGTAGGTATAGGCTTATATATTTTATATATAGTAGTCTGTACCTGTTAATCCTAAACTCCTAATTTATCCCTCCCCCCTTCTCTTTTGGTAACCATAAGATTACTTTCTATGTCTGTGAGTCTGTATTGTAAGTAAGCCCACTTGTATCATTTTGACTCCATATATAAGTAATATCATCTGACATTTGCCTTTGTCTGACTTACTTCACTTACTATGATAATCACCAGGTCCATCCATGTTGCTACAAATGGCATTATTTCATTATTTTTTTACATAAACCCACACTTGGAGAGCAGCAAACATGAGTTTTCAATCTACTGCTTCTCCTGACCCCACCTCTCCCTCCCCTCACAGTGAATCTTGAGCAATTAAATGAGCTCAATGCCTTGGTTTCTCTATTGATAAAACAGAGACAGTGTAAATAGAAAATCCTTTTCTTTCCCCTCACAACCTTGAATAGAAGCATCATCATTTGTCTATGGTACAATTATTTGCATCCCTCTAGGAATGAATAGAAAACAGAGTGGTATTATTAAACACACTAGTGAAATATATTTCAAAATTTAGAGAATGTCATTCTTCCTAATTCTTTAGAGAATGTATTTTGTATATTAATGCTTTGGTAAATCTGCCCTAGGGACTGCATTATAATATCTCATTTTAGAGTAAACTGAATCCATTATTCTAGTTTAACATAACAGAGTATTCAGATATACGTGTGATTTTTTGCTTTCTCTAACTGAGCTTTCAATAAGAAATGCCCCCCCCAAAAAAAGTTGCTTATTTTTCAGATGGAGAGACATAACATGCTCTTGAGTTGGAAAAATCTACATTGTCAAAATGACCATACTACCCAAGGCAATCTATAGATTCAGCACATCCCTATCAAATTCTGTGTTTTTCACAGAACTAGAATAAAAAAAAATTTAAATCTGTATGGAAACACAAAGACCCCAAGTAGCCAAAGCAATTTTGAAAAATAAAACAGCTGGAGGAACCAATCGCCTCAACTTCAGACTTTTTACTACAAAGCTACCATCATCAAAGCAGTATGGTACTGGCACAAAACCAATTGGAACAGCATAGAAAGCTCAGAAACAAACCTACACACATATGGTCAATTAATCTACAAAGGAGGCAAGAACGTACAATGGAGAAAAGACAGCCTCGTCAGTAAGTGGTCCTAGGAAAACCCTATAGCTACATGTAAAAGAATGAAATTAGAATGCTCTCTAACACCCTACACAAAAATAAACTCAAAATGGATTAAAGACCTAAATGTAAGGCTGGATACTATAAAACTCTTAGAGGAAAACATAGGCAGAACATTCTTTGACATAAATAATAGCAATACCTTTTTGACCCATATCCTAGAGTGACAAAAATAAAAACAAAAACAAACAAATCGGACCTAATTAAGCTTATAAGCTTTTGCACAGCAAAGAAAACCATTAACAAAATGGAAAGACAACCCACGGAATGGGAGAAAATCACTGCAAATGAAGTGACTGACAAGGGATTAATCTCCCAAATTTACAAATATCTCATACATCTTTATACCAAAAAAGAAAAACAACAAAAACCAAACAACCCCATTAAAAAATGATCAGAAGATCTGAACAGACATTTCTCCAAAGAAGACAGATGGCCAAAAAGCACATGAAAAGATGCTCAACATCACTGTGCAAATCAAAACTACAACAAGGTATCACCTCACACCAGTCAGAATAGCCATCCTCAAAAAGCATACAAACAATAAATGCTGGAGAAGGTGTGGAGAAAAGGGAACCCTCCTACACTCTTGTTGGGAATTTAGTGCAACCACTCTGGATGGAGGTTCCTTAAAAAACTAAATATAGAACTACCATATGATCCAGCAATCCCACTCCTAGGCATATATCCAGAGAAAACCAAAATTCAAAAAAATACATGCACCCCAATGTATATCCGCAGCACAATTTACAATAGCCAAGACGTGGAAGCAACCTAAATGTCCATCAACAGAGGACTGCATAAAGAAGATGTGGTACACATATACAATGGAATGTTACTCAGCCATAAAAATGACTGAAATAATGCTATTTGCAGCAACATGGATGGACCTGGAAATTATCATACTAAGTGAAGTAAGCCAGACAGAGAAAGACAAATATTGTACAAGATCACAAATATGTGGAATCTAACAAAAATGATACAAAAGAACTTAGAAAACAAAAACAGACAAAGATTTTGAAACCAAATTTATGGTTACCAAAGGGGAAATGTGAAGGTAGGGGAGGAATAAATTAGAGGGTTGGGACTGACATATATACCACTACATATAAAACAGATACGTAACAAGGACCTACTGGATGGCACAGGGCCATCTACCCAGTAATGTGTAATAACCTATATGGGAAAAGAATCTGAAAAGGAATGGATCTATGTATACGTACAACTGACTTACTTTGCTGTCCACCTAAACTAATACAATTTTGTAAGTCAACTATACACCAATAAAACTGATTAAAAGATGGCAAAAAGTTGCTTTTTTTCCTAGAATTTCTACTGCCTAAAATTATCATATTACTCAAAGCATGAGTTACACCAAGGACTTACAGACCATTTTTTGAGTCACAGCATGTTGTACGAGAAAGAGCATTAGAATCAAAGTTCCAAGCCCTAAGCGTCAAGGCCAATATTGCTATTTCCTAATCCTGTGTCTCTTTTAGTTAAAGTTCTTTCAGTTGCCAGCCCAGAAATCAACTCTAAATGATCTTTCTATTTTTTAGGAAGAATTCATTGGAAGGCCATCGGGGTATCTCATGCAACTGAAGGAAGAAGTAAACATCAAGACAGATGAAGAGAAGGCAGGAGGGTGGCGCCGGGCACACAACATTAGGAGAAGGTAGGATTCCTTCCCTCATGTTACTCTTCATGGACTTAAATTCAAGAACCCTCAGGTTCTGTTTCAAATTCCAGACTTTGAAGCAAGAGACTGAAAAGCTCAGCTTTAGACCATGATTGAGAGCTAACTCAGGAGGGACCCATCAGAATAGGATAACAGGCCAGATGTGGCCCTGGGGCCTTCCCCTACAGCACAGCCATTCCCAGAAAAAGAGGGACATCAGTAGAGCGGGGAGTCACTCCCAGGGGCCTCTGCCAGAGTCTTTGGGCAAGAGACCCAATTCCTGGGCCTCTGTTGCTCCTACAAAGTTGGACTTTATTATTCCTAAGATCCCTTTTGCTTCTTTTTTTGTTTGTTTCTAAAGCTGTTTTTATTTTATTTTATTTTGGTCCCACTTGCAGCACATGGAAGTTCCCAGGCCAGGAACCGAGTCTGAGCCACAGCTGCAACCTACACCACAGCTGTGGCAACACTGGATCTTCAACCCACTGAGCTGGGCTGGGGATTGAAATTGCTGCCACAGAGGTAATACCCACAGAGACAATACCCACGGATCCTTATCCCACTGTGCCACAGTGGGAACTCCCCCTTCTGCTTCTTTACCCTGTATTTAACAATGGTGGTTCCTAGTGCTTCTGGAAAATAGCCATGAGAAGCTTTAGACTATTTTTAACATTTCCAAAAATGTAATAGAATTTATTTGTTGCAGATAAGTATGTCCGGATGCCCTACAAATAGCATGCTTCAATTTATGGTGTAGAATTATTTCAACAAATGGGATAGCAATAGTCATACACAGATAGAAGCCTGATTGGCAGTTAATTTTGATTAATACAAGGTGGGAAAATAATCATCCTTTAATCAATGTAAAAGTTGATTGAGAAAATGTCCTGTGTGCTTCCTTAGAAGTGAAAAGCATCAGCACCCTTAATATGTGTTGTAAGAGGAAACTTCATTTATTTATTCAGATTTTTGTTGTTCTTTTTTTGTCTTTTTAGGGCTGAACCCCTGGCATATGGAGGTTCCCAGGCTAGGGGTAGAATTGAAGCTGTAGCCACCGACTTAAGCCACAGCACAGCAATGCCAGATCTTAGCTGCATCTGTGACCTACACCACATGGCAACACCGGATTCTTAACCCACTGAGCAAGTCTGGGGATTGAGCCTGCATCCTCATGGAAGCTAGTCAGATTCGTTTCCACTGAGCCATGACAGGAACTCCCTATTTTGGATGAGTTGGAATAAATTTTATCACTCACATCACAGGCACCTGCAAGAAAACTTTGGAAAATAGAGATCTTATGGCTGCCCCTACTTATTAGCCCCCAGAAGAAAAGCTGTTGGTGTCAACACCCAAAGTAAGGAACACAGTGAACTGAGCAGGAGGCCTCTAAAAGAAGAACTCGATGTTTCATCTCAGAAAAGCAATCATAAATGCACTTACCCTCTTTTAAGGAACTCAGAGGGAGAACTTGAAACCTAATAGACTTGTAACTACTTCTCAGTGTGGGCATTAACCATTAATACACATTAAAATATTCTACAGCAAAAATTGGCACAGCATTGCAAATCAACTATAATTTTTAAAAAAGGGGGAAAAAGGTTAAAATAATGGGCAAGCATGATAATGTGAGAAAAAAATGTAAACATGTATACCTTGCTGTACAGTAGAAAATTGACAGAACATGGTAAACCAGTTATAATGGAAAAAAATAAAAATTATTTATTAAAAAAAAATAATGGGCAATCATAATATACTCTTTTTTTCTTTTTTCTTTTTAGGGCTGCACCTGCAGCATACTGGAAGTCCCCAGGCTAGGGGTCAAAACAGATCTGTAGCCACTGGCCTACACCACAGCCACAGCAGCACAGGATCTGAACCACTTCTGTGACCTACACCACAGCTCATGGCAACGCCAGATCTTTAACCCACTGAGAGAGGCCAGGGATCGCCCCTCATTCTCATGGATATTAGTCAGATTTGTTTCCACTGTGCCACGATAGGAGCTCCTCCTATTTCTTAAATATTCTGGATGAATTTTGTCATAGAAAATTACACCTTTATTTGGGAAACTAAACAACAGAAAAGAAGTTGATCTCCACATAGTACCAACGTGGATGTTGGGAGACCTGGCTTCTGATTAGTCCTACTCTTCCTATCACAAGTTTTGTGTTTATGGATCCGTCCCCTCTCCCTCCGACCGTCAGGTTCCTCCTCTGCAGACTGAAATGTTCACTACAAGGCTCTCTGAGACTCTTTCTAGCTTTCATTTTCTGTGTTATTGGAACAACACATTGAGCTTCTTCTATGTGATTAATATGTATTATGCTCTTTAATTCCCAAAAACATACCATTTCCCTTTCAGTTTTATAAAAGAGGGAACTGATACATAGAGAGGTCAAGCCAGGGAGGAACAGGGTCAGAGGTCTATACAGAAAGACACTCGTAGGCTTTCCTGTGCAGTCTAAATTTCTCCACGTCCCATTCCTCCAATTTCTGTAATACAATCTGAGCAGACGCTTGCATGTGCAGTTCTTTTCATTCTTTCCCCCGACATCACCCCTAATCACCTAAGTTACTTGTCTCTAAATTGCCTGCAATTTGTCTTCATCTTTCTAGAACTGAAGAGATGACGGTAATATGTCTTCCAGGTGCAGTTTCCTTGGAGCCCCCCAGACAAGGAAATAAACTTCTTTCATGGAAGTCCCCAGGAAGTCCCCTACAGCAGACTATCAGCTCTGTCTAGATGGTGCTGCCCCAGAAGCTGGAAAAACACAGAACTCAAAGGCAGCCAGAGCCCCTAGGGGGGATAACTGCCTAACAACTGAGGAGATCGGGAGGAAGAACACAAGCCAAAAAGTTCGAGAAACTGGAATTTGCTCACCTAATTGTAATGATTCCAACAAATACTGGGAAGCAATTCTCTGGGGCTCCCCAATTTTGAACGTCTTACAAGCAGGGTACAGACTGGTTTTTGTTCCAGACCACCTTTTCAAGAATGTGTGCATAGCAAAGAGAGCTTGAAGATAGAGGGTCTTGGTTCAGAGCAAAGGGCAGGCATGTTTATTGCCAGTTATAAAAGATTTGGGTTCCCTCTGTTCAGGGTTCCTCTTTGCTAACGGAACTCCCTGTGCCTATAGGCATCATCTGACCATCTTCATTCCCACTTATGGGAATCAGGGTTCACGGAGCCAACACAATCATGCTGACAATATGGCTACTGCTTTTGCTGTAAGTAATCAAGTCTTTCATCTCTGACCCAGGACTCTCATGTCTTCTGCCAACTTGAAAGAAAAACAGGCTAACATGTTGCCAGTAGAGTAAAATCTCAGACCTTCCACCGTATTTGACATTAATACCCTTAAGTACGAGTTTCAATAAAAAGAACAGTGTGTCTTCAAAGGGAGGTCAACAAACTTTATTTTTCTCTTTCTAAGAGCCAAAGACTATTCTCTTGAATTGTAGGGGAAAAAAATGCATCCAGGATTTTAGGTAGTTGAACCTTCTATTACCTATATGGTTTCCTTAGGGGAACTTTGGACTCTCCTCTTTCAGAAGACTTTAAAGCATAGTCTAGATATCTATCCATGTAATAGAGTCAGGCCTATACACACCTAAGTGCAAAGGCACAGGCAGGCATCAGCATGGCCTTTGTAAAGGACAGAAGGGCTTATAAAGCCACTCTGTTCATGCACAGACCCTCAGTCTGGTTCTTTTTCCATATGCAATATCTACAGCATATGAAGCTTTTACCAGTGAATAAGCTCAGAGTTGGTCAACCCTAGTACAAAGTCCCCATGATTCCCAATACTCAGGACCCATGACCCAGTTTTCAGGATTCAGTTCTTAAGAAAGTGGATACCCTCACTATAGCTTTAGGCCTGCGCGGGGAGACTGTTGGTGAATTCAGAAGATCACCAAGGTGGGGAGGTGACCTCCAGAAACCAGAAGCTTGGATGGTTCTTCTCTTCCTCCCTCACTTTATTCTCCTTTCTCCTGTCCTCCCTAAAATTTCCTCCATGTGGACAGCTTGAGCAATAACTAGATAAAGTTGTGGGCATCTCTAAGGATTCATTGTTTCTAAGATACCACTGGAGCATCAAAAGGATGATAATGAGCGCACAGAGCCCTGAGCACCATAGAAGATCTAACATCTATCACTCCCTTGCGAGACACAGAGCTTCCCATGACCACAGGCTTATGAACATCCTTTCTGATGAAGAATTCCAACACTTCATGTGAAATTTCCTACATGTGTCCACACCGTTAGCACTACTTTGCCTTTGTATGAGACTTTCCTTTCAGAGCATTGTTACCTCATTTGATTCAAAGAAAACCCCATTATCACGGTAAATATTTTAAAACTTACCTTAAAGATGGAGAAATTGAAGTTTACAGAAGTTCAAAGTGTTGCCTGTGGCCACAAGGTAGTTCTGAGGCAGAGCTGGAAACGGAGCCCTGCTGCCTGACTACAGGTCGATGATCCTTTCTGCTCAGCCATGCAGGAAGGCAATGCAGGTGGCAGCCTGAGGGGAGATAATGTTCCCATTTCACAGAAAGACAAGAATCAAGGGACTTATCCAACATCACACATCATATGAGTTGCAATGGAACTAGAACTAGATACAAGGTCTCCAGAATCCATGGTCTCAGCTCTTTCCCAAGGACCACTCGGCCTTGCCAGAATGCACAGGAACTCATCTTTAAAAGAAAAGTCATTTTGAAAAGCTGAGCACGTGGGTCAGTGAGTGCCCCAAGTCTGGATATCAGGGATCTACGGAGGGATAATTGTCCTTGGTCTCTTGCAATGCAGGTTCCCATCTTCGCTACCCTGTAGTGACCAAGGCATGAGCTTTGGACTCAGATTCACTAGAGTTCCAATCCTACCCCTGCTATTTGATCCTGTGACTTAACATTTCCTGGTCCTCCATATCCTCTTCTATACGATGGGATAATAACAAAGAGCATCTCATAGAGGTACCGTGAAGACAGCAATCATGTACAGAGAGCAGTAAGTAAACTGGAGTTGGTATTATCAATTGTGAGGTGGGGAGCTGGCAGGTGGCGAGAAGTTCCAACAGAAAAGGAGAAGGAAGGCAAGTAAAATTGAAGACACAGACAAAGCAGCCTGCCTTAAGAGTCCTGAGCCCCAGTGCCTAGCATTCTACTGAGAGTGGGGAACAAGAATGCCATCCTCAGCTCTCTGGCCAGCCCTTGCTCCCAACTTAACAGATAGATATGGCTCAGCTTCCAGGAAACATACTGCTCTGGGGAAGAGCTATGAGTCCACTTGGTCTCTCCCCTGCCTTTGACCATGGAGTAGGATTCAGATGTGCAGTACTGCCCAGCACTATCTGGTAAGCTGCAGGGCTCCAAGCCTGCTCCAGCTTCCATCACTAGAAGAAAGCTGCATTGCTCTGTCAGCAGAGACTGTGGGCTGAGCCCAGGAGAGACAGAAAGATGAGCCTACTGCAGTGGACACTCTTCTTGTCAGAAGCATCCAACCATGTCAAAGAAGGTTAGGGGAAAATGTTTTCACAGACACAGAAAATACAGTCTTGATCCTCCAAATCACTCCAGCGCCTGCATCTAATGCGCCATTTCTCTGACATGAGGAGCAAAAGAGCAGTGGAAAATATTAGTTGTCGGATCCTTCTATTAGAAAAGGCTGACTTGGAACTGACAAGGCTTTACTGTCTATCTGCGGTCCTTAGACAGGTTTCCTCTCCCACTGGCTGCCCAGATGAGGGCGGGGGAACTCTGCAAAACTCAGGGGTCTCCAGATGATCTGGACAGTCTTGAATGACTTCCTTCAAACATGGGCAGCTGGCATACGAGGTTGGGACGTGGATGCTATGAACAGCACTGTGGAAGTGGGCTGCGCCTTCTAGAAGAACAAAAAGAAGATTTACACTAACCCAGAATGCTTGGGCCTGACCACGCTGCACACACATACCACGCAGCAGCCTCCCAACTCAGCACCTTGGTTTTCCCATCCTCGCTTTCTCTCAGTTGTGTCACTGGAGCCCCATCTGCCCACCCTCCTTTGGCAACACTGTCCCGAATCACCAGTGTCCCTTATCCCACATCACTCATCACCCAGTCGGCACCTTGCTCTCTTAGTCTTCCTCTACAAGGGATCTCAGTCACAAATGCCAGAACTAGAGAGGATTTTAGGATTCGTTTGCTCTGATTTCCTCATTGTATAGACAGAGACACTTGAGACCCATAGAGGCAGAGTGACCTGTCAATGGTTCTCCAGCTAGACTAGAGACATCTGGACCTAGAACCCAAACATCCTGGATTCAAAGAGTATTCTTTCCACCATAGCCCCTCGTCCTTTGGGAAGTGCCCCCTTCACGAAGCTAAAATGGGGGAACTGGCTTTTGAAAACCCACACTTCCACCAAACCCATTCCCTCTGCCCTGTCCTTAAGAAAAAAGTGAAGTATGATGAATATTTGCCATCCTAAGATTCTAGAAGGAAATCTTGAGAGAATAAGAATACCTCTTTAAAGTATTTAGCTCAGCCCCCAGAACTGCATGGGCCATTAGAAATGGAAGCTCACCACCCATATTTTTAAAGTCTTGCCAAGAAATTGGACAGGATCTCTTTATTCATATGCATAAAAGGCAATGAAGCCGAGCTGAGGAGAGCTGAGGAAAGAAAGTCTTTCCTAACTGTGGTTTTCTCCAAATAGAGGCCCAGGAGTGGGATTGCTGGATCATATGGCAGTTCTATTTTTAGTTTTTTGAGGAACCTTTGTACTGTTTTCCAAGTGGTAAAACGATGCAAGCACCTCAATATTCACTGCAGCGCAATTTAGAATAGCCAAGACGTGGAAGCAACCTAAATGCCCATCGACAGAAGAATGGATAAAGAAGATCTGATACATATATACAATGGAATATTACTCAGCCATAAAAAGAATGAAATAATGCCATTTGCAGCAACATGGACAGACCTAGAGATTATTGTACCAAGTAAAGTTAGAAAGTGAAAGACAAACATCATATGATATCAACTATGTGTGGAATCTTTTTAAAAAAAAGGATACAAATGAACTTATTAGCAGAATAGAAACAGACTCACAGACTTTGAAAAAACTTACTCTTACCAAAGGGAACAAGGGGAAAGGACTAGGGGCTTTGGGACTGGCATACACGCACTGAGGTATATGGAATGATCAGGCAGCAGGGACCTGCTGTAGAGCACAGGGAACTCTACCCAATATTCTGTGATAATCTAGTTGGGGAAAGAATCAGAAAGAGAATGGAGGTGTGTACATGTATACTGAATCACTTTATTGTACAGCAGAAACTATCACAACATTATAAATCACCTATACTTCAATAAAACTTAAAAGAATGAAAAAAATGTAAGTTATAAAAAAAGATAGGAAACCTTTCTGACCCTTATATTTCATGGTTCTATGACTCTTGGAATTGGGATGTCTTGGCCTAGAGAATGGGCCAAGGGAGGTAAACTAAGACTCCAAGATGATCAAGAGTCATGGACAGAGATGGCCAGGTGAAGACGAACCCAAAAGAAACAGGCTTCTGTTAGACAAGGAAGATTCAGATCAGATATCCCTGAGAACTTCCAAACATTAAAATCAGTAAGGCAGGAAGTCAAGGAAGAACCCAGAGCAGAGAAATCAGTTGCTGTGACCTCAGAGGCTTGCTTTCAGCCCAAGGGCACTAGGATGAGCTGATCTATGAGAACAGTGCTAATGATAAGAGGAGAAAAACATGATTAATGCTTTAGGGTCATTGTGCAGTTGACTCTGCAGTCCTGTTCAGATGACCTCAGTGGGACCATGTCTCCCCTGACCAAGCTCCTCCAGCTCCTCCCTGGAGAGATAAAAAGATGGTCAGATAGAGCGTCTCCTCTCAAGCATGAATTTGCTGGAGGGAAGGACAGGTTTAGTGCTTCTTCCCATCATGAACCCCATTAAGTCATTCATTTAATGTGGGTGACTGGTCTAGACCAATCATATCCAGGGTCTCAGCAGAAGATTCAGGCACCTGGAGTAGCCTGTTTTCTATACTGTGGGTGTGTGTGTGTGGGTGTGTGTGTGTGTGTGTGTGTGTGTGTGTGTGTGTACAGAGAAGCTGGTGGGGGGCATAGCAGGGGGTGAGAAACAGAAAACTCTGGAAACAAAGTCTTCCCTTTTCTTCTTTTCTCTCCTTCTCTTCCTGCTCAGTGTCCACGCTAATGAAAATAAGCCCGCACAGCTTCTTCTGCAGCCCAAGAATTCGTTCAGAGCAATTTGGAGCCAATTGAATGAACAGGAATAAACGAGCAGATATTGCACTTTATGGCTGGCTGCTCCGAGGCCCCAGGCAGTGATTAGAGGCCCATGGTCCTTTTTCTGCCCACAGCAAGAGGGAGGGTGAAATTTGGTCCAGCTAAGGGTTCTAAAGAGGAGGTGTGGTGGGGAAGAATAGGATGGGTAATTTTACTCTGGGTTAAAACCAGGGCAGTGGCCATGCCACCCAGACCTGAGAAATAATTAAATGATTAAGTAGAAGATTGAAACAGGGAGAGGCAGGGGTTGCACTGTTAGGCCCGTGGATGGACAGGGGTGAAGTGTCCTCCTGGGAGGGAAAGCCTGCTGCTACTTGTCTGCTGCTGGACTCTGTCCCAACACTGATTTACTCTAAGCTGTAGGGAAAACAAGTGTGTGTCACACACAGACACACACTCCGTCCCCCCTCCTCCACCCCCATTGCTAGGAAGGAGGCAGTGACACTGAGGGCCTCCCTGGAGTTTGGCGTGCGTCCTCCCCAGCAGAAAGGACAGGTCTGCACTGACCCTTCCACGATCTTCACTACCTCTTCCTCGTGGTAAGGAGACAGATCTCCAAGACAGCTGTCCAATGTCACGGGAACATTTGTGGCTCTGGAATAGAAGTCGTTCCCTTTGGAGAGTGGAGTCCACTCCAAAGCACACAACCTGTTGAGCAGATCTGGTTGACCTTGACTGACCTTGACCCGGAGTTGGAGCATTTAGGAAAAGACCCCTGGGAGCAGTATGAACAAAGCACTCCATCTTTACTAGAATATCCTACCTACCACTATGCTGAGAATAAAACCAAAGACGGTGTTTTCTCTAAAACCCACACTTTTTTACAGCTTTGTAGTAGAGGCACCAAAGCTATTAAAATGACTAAGATGTGGTTCCTGATCTCGAGAACTTCAGGTCTTATGATGGAGGTAGACATGTAAACAGCATGTTGGAGGAAGGTATGCGATCTACACAAACAAGGCAGAGTGCCACCTCGTCCAGTCACAGGACAGGTAGGGGAGTCACTGTGCCATGTTAGCTGAGACAAGATCCAGGAATCAGCCAAGATAAAAACACTTCTCTGGTTGTTCTAGGCAGAGAAAACAATGCTAGCAAAAGCATGGAAGTGGAAAACTGTATGGCTCATTCGGAGAATTACTGTTGACCCAGTATTATTAAAATATAAGGTACAGGGCAGATATATTCAAAAGATAAGAGTCAGCAGCTGCGAGGCACCATGCTGGAAAACACAGACTTCATCCAGTGAATAATGACTTATCACTCAAGGGTTTCAAACTGGGGTCACTGGGGAGGGAAGGGAGAGGTGAAATGTAGCCAAGTTTTTAAATTTTTGGAGAACAGATTGGAGGGAGAAAGACTGGGGGCAAAGGGACCAGTTACAAAGTGATGGCAAAATTCCAGTCCAGAGGAGATGTGATGGGGGGTCTGACCCGGGGAGGTGGCAGACTCCAGGGTGGAGAGAAGGAGAGGGCTCAGGCGGGGCGAGGGGTGCCTCGGGAGAGTAAGTGGGTGCTTGGCTAGATGCAGGTCATGGCGGAGTCACAAACACAGGGGAGGCTGCCAGATTCCTGGCCTGGGGGACACTGGGTGGGCAGGACCAGGTGGAAGACAGTCTTGGGAGAGAAGATGGGCTCCATGTGGCCATGTAAAGCCCAAGGGCTTGAGGGGAGGGGTGTCCTTGCAGAGAAATGTCCAGGAAAAGTTAAGTCTAAGCCCCGGCTCTCTGTCACCATGGAACTCAGTCATTTCAGCCTAAAGTGACTGGATCACTCACTGCCTTCAACTCACCTTCTGAAAACAGACTGTGAAGGCCAAAGAGGAACATGTAGCTCAGGCGCTTTAGAAATAAAGCTGCTGTATAAATATATAGGGCCATCCCCTGCCAACAGAATGGCTTCTCCAATCTGCCCCGTGAAGGACGTCATCTCTGCTTGTTCATGACGTAACACCAGCACCGGGCTCTTGCCCACAGAGCCTTCTCCCAGTGAGGGCCTGGAAGGGTGTCACCGAACAGCGGGGAACAGCTGTTCCCACGGTGAAGCCATTTCAGATGCAACTTGACCAAGTCCTGCTGACCATGCTCCGCCCGCCCAGGTCACGTGATCCAGTGGATTTTCTCCGACTTCCCCGTGGTGGCAGGGGGCGCGGGAAAACGGCAGCTCCCAGCCCCCTGGCTGTCTCTCGTCTCCCACTTCTGACCACTGAGCGCTGGCTCCCTCATTGGTCGGCCCCCTCCCCATCCACAGGCCTTTGTTACAGTAACTATGGAGTCAGTCTTCTGACAAGAAGGAAAAGAGCAATTAGAGGCTTTTGTCTCCGCTGGGCAGCCCGGCTGACATCATCTGCATCCCCCACAGACCAGGCTCCTGGTTCACCCCCCTCTCTCCCTGCTGCCTGCTGGTCAGGGAGTCAAGCCAGGATCACAGAGAGAGACAGCGTAATATGAGGTGCAGCCCCCATGTCCTGAGAGGTCGGGGCTCAGGGCCCACTGCAAGAGAGCGGGACAGCCCAGAATCTAGAGAGGCTGGGAGACTTGCCGTGGTCACTGGGGCAGCTCCCACACCTCCTCTGCCAGGCCCGGCTCTAGGGCCATCGGCTTGCCTGGATTCTAGCACAGTGGAGAAGACTGCAGGGCTGGGGCCAGTGGCCGCTGCTGCTCTCTGCTGGCCCAGCCCCATGGCACAGCCCCCACGGAACCCACCCAGCCCAGTCCAAGGCCTGCTTAGTGCTGAGAGGACAGGCAAGATGGAAAACCCAATGGGTTGAGCTGTTCTCACGGCTCCAAGACAATCACTGGATCTTAAAGATGTCATTAGTCCTGTTATGGAGTGCCTACTGTGTGCTGGGCAGGGAGGATAGAGCAGAATCCTGTCCCTGTCCCTGTCCCCATCCCCAGGGAGCCGCCATTACAAGGGTGTCCTGGGTTCCCACGAAGAGAACAGGAGGCCAGGAGATGCACTAGAAGGCACAGCTAACCCAGTGTCGAGAACCAGAGACAGCTTCCTGCAGAAAGTGAGGTTTGGGCTGAAACCAGAAAGATGGGCAAAAGTTAGCTATGGAAAGTGGGTGATGGGATTGATGTGTGAAAAGGCCTTGGACTGGGAAAGAAGACACCCTGTTTGAGGAACTTCCAAGGGCCCAGCAAGGCTAGGAGGTAGCCAATGAGGCCAAAGCACAGAGGCTGTGCCATCCGACCCACCTTGCCCCAGCCGCTTCACAGGTACCAACGGAGAAGCCCTTGTGGTGTGTCGCAAGAGACTGCCAACCAGCTTCTGTTAAAACACTCCCAGTGAGGGAAGCGCACTGGGTCCGCTTATACGCAGTTGCCATGGTAGAAACTTCTCCCTTAACTTAAGGTGAAATCTGCATCAGGTGGGAAACGGGAAAGAGCATGGGGCTATGAATTCAGAGAGATGAGATTCAGATCCTGTCTTAGCCACCTGCCAGCATTACGAGCACATCCAAGATACAGGAACCTCTCCACACCTGTGGTCCCTCATCCGTGAAATGGGAACTACCATTTATTGGGAGTGTACAGTGCCTCGCCCAGGGCTCCGTGAACAACAAACACCTTTCCTTAGCCACGGGTCCTCCCTCTCGGTCTGCAACGTGTGGCATTCATTCAAGGGGAGGCCTCTTCATATGTTTTGAGCTTCCCTAAACCTCAGCATCCCTAGCTCCTTGGACCATGTGCCATATCATATGGTTTCTAAGCCCTTTACTATGGGGTTGCATATAGGAGGTGCAGGAAGAGGCTATCGAAGCCAATTAGCACAGAGCTCAGGAGAACTGCATCCTTAAATGTCAGCCGCATGAGGGCAGGGTTTGTCTGTCTTGTTCATGTTCCCTCCCCAGCACGCAGCACAATGCCCAGCACACAGTAAGCACTCAATATACACCTGCTAGTGAATGACTGAGGTCTGGGCATGATGCTTCTAACCGTACAGCCTAAGGGGGGGGGGCCTCATCTTTAAAGAATCTGTGTATGCTCTTGACCCCCATCAGGTTAACAGACAACGAGAACCTGAGGACTTCCACACGCAAGCGGTTATGCCTTGTGCCTCCCTCACCCTGTCTTCCTTCAGTTCATCGCTGAACTAAAGGCAGGGCTTTGATTTATCCCTACTTTTTATCTCGTTAGCTCCAGCCCATTGTTCTGGCCTGCCCAGACCCTTTTTTAATCTTCACTCCATCATCCAACATATTAGCCCTCCCATCTAGTGCTGCTCCATCTATCAATTTCCTAATCATGCCTCCTATGTCTTCATGGATCTAAGGATAAAATGTCAAAGCAGACAGACACATTGTATGGTTCTCCAGGGGAATGGACAGGCCTCCCATGAGCCAGCACCTGGGGACTTCCCAGTTGACATGGGTTCATTCATTAATCAACACATCTTGTGGACAACTGTTCAACCAGGAAGGAAGCTTCCATCCATCCCACGTTACTCTATTTTGTTCAGGATGACACTCTAGGAGATGCTGTCAAATCCCTGGCCCCCGTTAAATCCTGGCTATATCAGTAACCATCATGCTGAGGGCAGGGTTAGCAAGTGCCAAGCCTACTGCCTGCTATCTTATTGAACCCTCACAGCAACGCCACAAGGCAGTGCTGTGCAGGGCAGGGTAGTGGCTGAGCAAACCCGGCTGCCTGGGTTGGAGCCCTGACTACACCGGATGGCCAGGCAATCTCAGACAGTGGATTAGCCAGGGAGGGTCATCTGCTACAATGAATGACTTCAATGGCTTCACACAATAAAGGTTTAGTTCCTACTCACATCATAGACCAATCCCATAGGTGGCCTTCCATGAGACAGTGTGGGGACTCAGGCTCCCGGCATCTGGTGGTTCCCCCTCGGGGGCCTCCACTGGGTCTTCTCCATTCAGCAGCCAAAGCACAAAGAAAAGGCAGGAAATTCCAAAGCAGCCACTGCCCACACTCTAGTCACATGACTAGACTGGATCCTGGATCCTGGTCATGAAGCCAACAATGATACAGCCAAAATCACTGACTCATCTTGAACTCGTTTTTCCCTCTGAAACATGGGTCTAATTTCCACTGGTCCATCCAGCTATGTATTACTCAGTTCCAATGTCTGTCTCTGAAAATGCTTTAAAAACCATACAGCACTGTACAAAAGTGCAGCATTCACCAGCTTACCGGTTTGAGGAAAGGGCTCAAGGTACCTCCCATCCAACAAGCCTCTCTCCCCCACCACACCCCAGCTGGTAAAGACCTCGGCAGTGATGCCCACAGACACGGTTTGCACAGCACCCAAGCCTGTGAATGCAGGTCACATATGGTTCCATCCTGGTCACCAGGCACTTCAGCCAAATGAAAGAAATTGGAGGAGCGAGGCTTCAATTTATGCCCACTGTGGTGGGCAAAAGGATGCCCTCTTGCCAAAGATGTCCATGTGTTCACCCCTGGAACCTGTGAATACATCCCCTCACCTGGCAAAAGAGACTTGTGATTTAGAGGAAGGCCCTTGGGATGGGGACTGTATCCCAAATCATCCAGGTGGACCCAACCTAACCAGACAAGTCCTTAAAAGTGGGGAACATTTCCTGGCCGTGGTCAGAAGGAGATGTGACCAGGTAATAAGGGTCAGAGAGATGCGATGATGTCAGCTTTGAAGACGGAGGAAGAGGGCCAAGAGCCGAGCAATGGGGCTGCCTCTAGAAGCTGGGAAGACAAGGAATTAGATCCTCCGCCTCTGGAGTCTCCAGAAAGGAATGCGGCCCTGCGCACACCTTGATCTCAGCCTGGGGAGACCCACGTAAATTCGTGTACTGTTAAGCCACTAAGTGTGCAGTCATTTGTTATAGCAGCAAAAGGAAACTAGTACACCTGCCAAGAGGAAGAGGGAAGCAGCAGCTCGTGTGACCTGGAGTAAAGGTTGGTCGAGGAGTGAATAAAATGAGAAGCCCGGACAAGCCCTTTGCCTGCCTCTTTCCCCCTCTCCTTTAAGTCATTACTATCCAGTACTGAAGAATCAAGGAAGGTGTGGGGGCAGGGAGTGATGGGAACATAGTTTCCAGATCAGAATTTAGAATGTCTACCCACATCTGGGTGGACCTACCTACCTTCATGATGTCCATATGTTTCTGGGGTTTTGTGTGTAAACGAGGAAGGAGGCTATGAAAGTCTATGAACACATCCATCCTTATACTAGGAAGAGAGCCTTCCACCTTCGCCTCCTCCTTCCTCCCTCCTCCTAGCATCCACCCAGGGACTGCCCCATCAGCACGGCCTCTCCCCACTGCCTCCTTCCCAGCCCAGCCAGAGCCGGCAGCCATCCGTTCTCAGCTCTTAGTCATCGCCTTACAGCAGCGAACGCCATCATTAGGAGCCTTTCATTATCAGCGGCTTGCACGCAGCTGATGTTGATTTGATAGAATCCAATTTAGCATCCCACTCTGGGCTCTGCTCCATAAGCATTTGGGTTTAGCATGTACAGGCAGTTTGATGCTGTCTTGATGGCCTTTTAAGCGGCTGAGAAAATTGCTGGCATGGCAATTTGGTGGCAGGCAGGCTCCTGGCGGGTGGGGCTGGAGGAAGGGGGGGAAGGAGCAGGAGACCAAGGGGGCATTCCAGCCCATATCTGTAAAAGGCAGCTAAGTGTCTGGGAATCATGCATTTAATGTGAAGAGAGAGCAGACAAAACCACCAGCATGTCTGAGGTTCTCTGCCGGGTGAGGTTTCACCATGGCGCCTCCTTTGATGGGCACAGCGCTGTTCTCCAAATCAGCCACAATGCTCGTCACCTTCCCTGGTGACAGCACACCGCCCTTCACAGAACGCCTTCCTATGTCATCTCCTGTTTATGTGGACCCCACCAGACAGTCAGGCTAACTTTTGAGGATGCCAGTAACCCTGTCCTGCAGATACCAATCCAAGGCTCAGTGCAAATGCCTGAGATGGGAGCTGAGGGGCTGGCGGCTGAAAGAGACCAGGGCTCAAGGTACAGTGGAAATTACTGCAAAAGGGTGAGAGTGGGCAGCAGTGTCCATGACTCTCCATTCCACGATTCCCTCGGTGACAGGCTGAAGCTCATCTCTCCGCCTTGACACAAATAAGAACACTTCATTGCTTCCTTTCTTAGAGGCCACCCAAGGGTGAATGGGAGGTCAGGAGCTGCCAGATCCTTGCAGAATGGCTAAGTTCCTAGAGTGCAGTGGTGTGTGGGTAAGGGCCTAACCCCTGGCTCGCCGAAGAAGAGCACAGCCCTGAGTCAGAGCATAGCCCTGAGTCACGGCTATCAATACTCACAGCATGCCAATTTCAGGATGTCAAACACAAGACGGGGTGTCCTCCATGGGCTCCATGGGTGTGAATGGGCTCAGCCACACCAGTGCCAGTGACTCATGATGTTATTCTGAATTTGTGCCCATTTTATAGCTGAACACACTGAGACCCAGTAGTTCTGAGATGAATGCCTTGCCCACCCGTCAATGGGCCACGGAAGGCCAAGGATGCCTCCCTCGTGTAGAAAGTCATGCTGGGCAGCCCTAGAGTCTAACAAAGGCTGTAGCCTGGAGCTTGGAAGACAGGCAGCCACAGCCACCATCCACGGGCCACATTTAAAGTGTCTTCTGGAGTTTCCATCCTGCCACAGCAGAAATGAATCCGACTAGGAACCATGAGGTTGTGGGTTCGATCCCTGGCCTCGCTCAGTGGGTTAAGGATCCAGCATTGCCATGAGCTGTGGTGTAGGTTGCAGACATGGCTTGGATCTGATGTTACTGTGGCTGTGGTGTAGGCCAGTGGCTACGGCTCTGATTGGAACCCTAGCCTGGGAACCTCCATATGACACCGGTGTGGCCCTAAAAAGCAAAAATAAATAAATAAATAAAGTGTCTTCTCCTAGGGAAGAGTGTGAGGGCCAGGCCTGCTGCCCTGGGAAGAGGGGAGGAAAGTTCCTTCCAGGGAGGTCAGGTTCTGGGTCAGGAGGCTGAGAGCCCATGGAGGCTTTCTCTCTGCCCTCCCACCCGGCTCTCCTCTCCCCTCCTAGATGGAGACCTCAGAAAACCACGGCCTGGAAACCTTCCACCCAAGGTGCTGTCCGTCTCAGAGCCTGGCTCTTCTTTCCAGTGGTGGATGCTAGGCTCTTCACCCCGAGGCCATGAGTGGCTCAGGCCGATGCAGCACAAGCCTGTGCCCCATGTCACATGCTGGGTCCTCCTCTGATTCCAGCCCCCACTGCAGGGGAGAGTTCAGGGTGAGCTCGGCCTCACCTCACTCTGACCCATCCTACGTCAGGGCCATGGTCCAGCCGCCTCCTTCTGACCCCAGGGCCTTCTCTGTCACCAAGGGTTTGACCTGCAGCAGCAGCGGCCTGAAGCCCAGGGGAGTTTCTGTCCCTGGGGCAACTCTCAACCAGACGGACAAGAGCAGGGAGAATGCCCCAGCCTCCCAGCCCTCAGCAGACCACTCCAGAGGCTGCACAAAGCTGCTCAGGAGGCCCCGGCGGCCCAGAACCCCAGCGCCTTCCTTCTCTCGGCTGCCTCCTCCTGCTCCCAGGGATCACCTCCCAAAGGACCAGCTGGCACCCCACTCCTGCCCTAAGATAGAAACACAAACCCTCTGAGGTGGGTACCATTTACACCCCCATTTTGCAGATGAGGAAACGGAGCCCGTCCCCGCCTGATTGGGCTGGATGAATCCAAGAATGACTGTCTACCATGCAGACTGCTCGCGAGGATGGTTGTTCTTGGGGATACAGCACACGTTCACTGAGACGGCCGGGCCAGGCCCCTGCCTGCGAGCTGGACTGCCATCTGGCCCAAGAAGGGCACCTTGGCCAGAGAGAGCACCCCATGGGCAGTGGTTCTCTCCCTTTAGATCTGAACCACTCTCTTAGGCAAGAAAACCTCTCAATGTTTGATCTCGTTTCCCTTTTGCTTTTGTGTACATCTATAGATGCATATCTTTATATACATGTATATAAATACATGTAAATATATGTGTGTATAAGTGTTAAACATAGATATATACATATGTGTATAATGTGTGTGTGTATATATATTTTATATATATATATATATATATATATATAGTATACATCACACTCAAAAAGTTGGAAAGAAATTCACCAAAATCAGTAGTTATTCCTAGATGAGGCATATTTTTTTTTTCTTTTTCTTTGTTTTAGGGCCATACCTGCAGCATAGGGAGGTTCCCAGGCTAGGGTTCTTATCAGAGCTGTAGCTGCCGGCCCACACCAAGTCACAGCAATGCCAGATCCAAGCCATGTCTGTGACCTACACCACAGCTCATGGCAATGCCGGATCCTTAACCCACTGAGCGAGGCCAGGGCTCGAACCCGCATCCTCATGGATCCTAGTCGAGTTTGTTACTCAACTAGTAATGAGTAACTCCAGATATTTCTATCTTACGTGTGCTTTTCTGTCTTGTCTAATTTTTTTCCTCAATGAAATATTGTGCAAAGAGGCAAAAGCATCAATTTTTTTTTTTTAAAAAGATCAAACCTCTCTGAAGGAATTTATCATTAACTTGAGACACTGACTGATAACAAAACCCCAGGAAGACAGGGAAAACTCCATTTCTAGCTGCAAAATCTGTCACTTCCCAGAAACCCAAAGAGTTCAGACGGCCAAAGGCAGAGAAGATGCAAAAGGTGAAAGTGGAGGAAGGGAGGATTTAAAAGTCAGACACACGAGTTCCCATCGTGGCTCCGACTAGTATCCATGAAGATGTGGATTCGATCCTGGCCTCGCTCAGGGGGTTACGGATCCAGTGTTGCCATGAGCTGTGGTGTAGGTCACAGACGTGGCTCAGATCTGCTGTGGCTGTGGCTGTGGTGTAGGCCGGCAGCTGTAGCTCCGATTCGACCCCTAGCGTGGGAACCTCCATATGCCACCCCTGCCACCCCTAAAAAGACAAAAATAAGAATAAATAAATAAAAGTTGGACACAGTAAGATGCCCTGGGGTGGGGAAGGGGGCTAGTTCGAGGGATGGGGACCCCGCTTCTGGTACTTAGCAGGGGCAGTGGACACCAGTCGTGCGACATGATGATTTGAGGATGGAAAGGATTTAAATGAGATTCTGATAAAGGGCTCTGGAGGGGATGGGGGAGATCTTAGCCTTCACCCACAACAGTAAACACACGAGACAACATTCATCAGCATCCCATTTTGGGGGGTTTGCCATTCCCCTCGGAAGGTTGAGAAAAGAAGCATTTGTCCCAAGTCAGCCAACTGCCCCTCATTCATTCACTCCACAAATTCGGACTGAGCGCCCCTGTTGCGGCCATCATGCTCGCTATAGGCTCCATGCAGCGGCCTTCCCACCTTCCCATCGCTGTCAGCACAGGGACTGGGAGGCACCCAGTAAAAGGACTGAACGACCACCTGCCATGCCCCTCACACCAGAAGAGGCTACTGGGCTGGATGGAAAGAAAATTTGTCTTGACACCTGAGTCTCTCTCTCTGCCCTTCCAGTCACCTATTTACTTCTGATTCAATTCCCCCTAAATTGGAAGCTCTGACCCAGAAAGAATATCCAGAGATAAATAACACATTATCATATAGTCTTTATTCCTTGGGATAAAGAACGGGCAGAACGGAGGGCATAAATCAGTCCTGTCCTCGATCCTAAGGGGTCGGCCACGGGGTCCACCAGGACCCTCCTCACATGCGAGGACCCCGGCAGCGGTGCTGGGGGCTGGGAAGACGCTCCGGTGGGTGTGGAGCTTTCTGTTCTCTTTAGTGTCCTCCCTTTGGGACCATGCTGTCTTAATGGAGGCTCCATTAGCTAATCTAGTGATTCAATTAGTTCTAAATGCTCTCGGCCTGAGCAGAGGGATGGCAAGGTGGGGTTTGTTGACTCCTATTTGCCGGAAAGGGTTTCCCAAGACAATGGAGCTGCGATTTGAACGCCCCAGCCTCCCCGCCCCCTCCATTCAGGAGCCCAGAGTCAGCAACCCAGTGAGATCACGCTGCGAAAGCACTTTGTAAACTATTTTTATGACTCATCCCCCCGCCCCGACTGCCTTCTCCAGCCACCCACCCCCTGTCCCAGACCTAAGGGGGCTGCCCTGGGACAGAGGGACCAAGAAGTGGTCAAGGGCAGGCCGCAGGCCTAACCCCGAGGAGTCCCAGGCCGGTGGTTTGTCAGACCTCAAAGCGTGGAAATGACATTGAGACCCTTTGCAGGAAGAACTATTCTTCCTCTAGTGACAGTTCTGGGCCACTCCGCTCATGTGAGGACATGAGCACACACCACCCCTACGATCCTCTTGTCTCCTCAGAGACATTCAACGTGGGGACAAGAACCACATCTTAGGCGTCAGATCCTAGGCAGCACAGCTCAGCTTGGCAGGAAGGGAGAGAAAAACAAGAAATACAGGGGAATCAAGGACCGCAAAAAAGAAGACAAAATAGCACAGGAGTGAGTCTGGAGGCTGGGGTGGGCAGATGCAGACTATCCCATTTGGAGTGGCTAAGCAGTGGGGCCCAGCTGCACAGCACAGGGAACTACGTCCAATCACTTGCGAGAGAACATGATGGAAGGCAGCCTGAGAAAAAGAATGGATAGGTAGGAACAATGGGTCACACTGCTGTACAGCCGAAATTGACACAGCACTGTCCATCAACCACACTCTTAATTTTAAAAATACTTCAAAAAAAAAAAAAAAAAAGTCTCTGCTGTTTGGAGGTCCTTTTTCACTCCAGAACAAGAGGTGCTTTTTCTAAAGTCCAGGAATGGCTACCAACTCCCTGGGGACTGTTGGACTTGGGAGAGTCACCTGACCTCTTTGACCTCTACGCGTCCTGTGTGAAATGGAAGCGCCGGATTCGCACAGTTCTCCATCTTGGGCTGCACGTTGGAAGCAACCTGGGAAGCTTGAAAAAGCTTCAAGTCTTGGAGCCAAACCCAGAGACTCTAGTTTAATCAGCTGGGTGTGCAGTCTAGACACTAATTTTCTTTCTCTAGGCAGTGGCTTGCTGGTAAACCACCTCTAGACCAAAATCTCGGATGGGTAGCATTTTCTAATTTCTATGGTGTAAAGGCTCTCACTGCAGCGTAATGTGGGCAGCCAGTGGGGTGACAGCTGTCTCCAGGACACCACTGCCTCCGGTGATTCTAAGCTGCCGCTAACATGGATCCCCTGCAGCAGCCCCACGAGGAGGGGCGTTGACAGAGCCAGGTTGCTCCCGGTCCCCAGCACAGGGGCAAGAGGGAGGGTCTGGCCATCAGTTACACAGAGACACCCCCACTTGCCCGCCTTTTTCCCCCCGCCTTGGAGGCCATCCTTGCACCCCTTTCTCCCACCAAAGGCGCTCTGCAGGGGTCTGTGGAGATAAGCAACACAGGGGGAAAGAAAGTTCCGGTGGCTTCCAAATGCTGCTGGGCCCCTTGCAGGAGGAAACGGCTCAATCGTTCATGTCCTCCTTTTCCATCAGGAACATGCCTTTAAGGGCTGCAAGCAGCCAGCCAGGCATCTGGGGGGTGATTTTCAGGACATTACCCACTTTCTCTGACCATAGACCAAAGACTCTCCCCAGGAGACACCCAGGAGCCAGGGTGGGGGAAGGCGGGAGAAAGGGAGACACCTCTTTCTCCGGAGGGTGGTGGGGTCTCAGGCGCGGTGGTGGGGGCCGTGTCTTGGCCACTCTGCCTCCCTTCTGGAGGATGAGCACCTTGGACTCAGCTAAAATTAAGCAGCAGGGAGTAGGCTCAGGAACTCAGCTCTGTACTCACCTTTTTGAGTGGAAAATACTGTCCTTTGAGGCCCTTACCTAATAGGAGAGTCAAAATTCAAAGAGGACACAAGCTTAGGAACTGCAAGTCATGTGTAAACTAGCATAAGAGATCTGGGCACAGGCTCCACGTGGGAGCGCTGGTGGAGTTCAGAGTATGTTTTATAAGTGTTGTGCGTGTGTGTGTGTGTGTGTGTGTGTGTGTTTATCCCACCAATTTCCAAAAAGGAATAGAAAGCCCAAGACAAGAAAAGGGCAAAGGCCAGGGCAGGCCTAAATTGGAAATGCATGGGACAGGGAGATGGGACGTGATATGCAGCCATCTGGCAGTCTCCCTGGCAAGGGCATGCCCAGGTCTGCTGGCCTCTGGGAAGCGAGAGGCCCCGGCTGCCTCAGCAGTGACAAGACGGTGGATGGTCTTTGGTTTGGGAAAACATCCTGTGATCTGTCGTGAACAAGGGTAGGGCCGCTTCCATTCAGAGGGGACACCTTTTCTAATTTGCTAAAAAAAAATCCAACTGGCCAGCAAGAGACCCAGAATGGGTCCATTGTGCCGGCATCACAGGGCCCAGCTCTGCCTCACCCACGGTCAATCAGGTCTGAGCCTGAGTTCTGTCTGCCCGCTGCAATGCGCGAGCTGAGTGAGCTTGGGCCAGTTGCTCCACTTCCAAGATTCAAGGAAGCCAGTGGGGGGCATAAGCTTGGATCATAAATAAAAGAATCAATAAACACTTAACATTTGGGTCTTTGCTCACTGCTGTCTCAGATTCTTCTTAGGTTCAGGCCACTAAGCCCACGCTGACCCAGGGGAGTCACCATGACACATGAAAGTGAATAGATACGAAGTCTTTCTACATAGGTAGTCATGAATTGATTATTTTCCCATGAATTACAACAGTGTGATGGGAGTTCTGTTTGTCGCTCAGCAGTAACGAACCTGACTAGGATGTATGAGGATGTGGGTTCGATCCCTGGCCTCGGTCAGTGGGTTAAGGATCTGGCATTGCCGTGAGCTGTAGTGTAGGTCACAGACACAGCTCGGATCCCACGTTGCTGTGGCTGTGGTGTAGGCCAGAGGCTACAGCTCCAATTCAACTCCTAGACTGGGAACTTCCAGATGCTGCAGGTGCTGAAAAGCAAAAAATAAAAAATAAAATAAAATAAAATAGAGTGAATATGTGACAACAGCCCAGACTCCCAAACCATAGAATCAACTAATATTAACACTACAGGGGAGCTCAGATGTGATCAGATGATCTAATTTTACAGACCAAGACCTGTGAAGTAAGCAGTCTTTTAGAGACGGACCTTTACCCTGGTGTGTCTGAGGGGGGCTCGGCACGGGCAATCACCCCCATTCACAGACCCAGCGCTGTGCCTGAAAGGGTACAAAGGGAAGAAAAGACTGAATTACAAAAGAAATATGGAAACAGACAGTGATACTGATGCAATTCAGTGGCAGGTTCGGGTTGGGAGAGGAAAAAATAGATTTTAGAATTAGGAGAGGGCCAGATCAGTCAAGGGTGAAAAGAGAATTCTGAATGAAAGGTGGACAGGGCACAGAGCCACGGAGGAAGATGAAATAAGTGAAGTATGAAATCACCCTCCTTAGGGCCGTACTTTGCTTGAAACATGCCCGTCACTGGCAGGTGGAGGGGAGGTAGGGTCGGCAGTGTCGGGTGGCGGTAGGGATGGCATCCTGTGTCTGACTAGCACGCAGCGGAGCATCTGCGGGATGAGGGCTTTCTGGAAGGAGCAGGGCTCCTGGGACTTAGGTGTGAAGCCCAGCTGGGTGGACAAGTCAAGTCTCTTCTCCTCCAGCCAGGATGGGGCAACGCCTGCCCTTTTCCATCCTCTGCTGAGCCTCTTTCAGCCACGCCCTGTGTCCTTCCTCTGACATGGCTCTTGCCCCTTGAGTCCTGGGTTCAAGAAGCCAGTGCAGAGTTCCTGCTGTGGCACAGTGGGTTAAGGATCCAGTGTTGCCTCTGCAGCACCGTGAGTTCAATCCCTGGCCTGGAGCTGTAGGTTAAGGATGTGGTGTTGCTGCAGCTGTGGAATAGGTCATAGCTGCGTCTTGGAGTGATCTTTGGCCCAGGAACTTCCATACGCTGCAGGTGCAGCCAAAAAAAAGAAGAGGAAGAAGGAGGAGGAAAAGGAGAAGAGGGGGAGGAGGAAGTGAAAGAAGAGGAAGAGGGAGGAGGAGGAGAAGGAGAAGGAGAGGAAGAAGCAGCAGAAGAGGAGGAAGAACCAGTGCAAAAATCCACCTCCTCTCCACCCGCGTTCTGATTCCACACAGAGACGTGGACCCACAGGCCTGAGGATCCCAGCTGCTTCGGGATGGGGTCCTAGGGATGCTCCAGAGATACAAACCTCCAGGGCTCACCCCCCCCCCGCCCCCCACATTTCTCTGTCTGAGAATAGAGAGCCTCCTTTAAGCTGAATCTTTACTTCGAGGAAGCAGGATGCCCCACATTGAGAGTCGAGGTGTCCACTTCGGGGCATTTTCAGAAACTGAAGTCTCACCCACCTCTGCGTCTTGAGCTACACAGCCACACACAGCCTCAGCCTTAGAAGGCACAGACCTGATGAAAACTAGCATTACAACTCACAAAGCCTGAGAGACAAAACCAGCCAGGCCTCGCTCAGTGGATCACATCCCTCTCCTGACTGTGGGGGTGAGGCTCAGAAACGCAGAGAGCTCCAGGGACGCCACACAGCAAGCCTGAGGCTGTCTTGGGCCCACTCAGTGTTCTCCAAGTCAGCACGCCAGCCCCCAGGAAGAGGCTTAGTGAGCCTCTAAAAGAGGAGAGCCAAGTGGGGCTGACTCGCTTCTGATCTGTCAACCTGACGGAAAAGCAGGGGATCGATGGGGAGCCAAGCCTGGCCGCCTGCAAAAAGCAGACAAACGAACACGAAGAGCCACTCACTCCCTTCCGCCCTCCTTTACCAAGTGCCAAGAAGGGAAGCGGGGCTCACCCCTGGGTGGAAAGAGCAGCAAAAGCCCGGGTCCAAGAACCACCCAGGGGCAAGCTAAGAGGGCAAGAGCCTGGGCACCTCCGGATTCTAGGTCGGTAGGTCTGGGCCGAGCCATCTGTGTTCTAACAAGCACCCCTGCCCCCCATCATCTCTGATGAGGCCGGTTCTTCCCTCTGAAGAAACACGGCAAGAGTATTTAAGGGAATCCCAGAAGGCAAACTTGTTGGGAAGCATGAGGGAGCTAAAATGTAACCGTTTCTCTCAGCACCTACATTCTTTCATTTTGATAACAGCGATGCTTCAGTTTCCAAGGCACTTTGCCGCTGATCTGCCTTGATCTTCCTAAGGATGCAGTCCGAATGGATGCTAATTACCCTGGTCCTTTGAAGAGGAAACTGAGGTGCTGAAAGAAGTGCAGTGGTTACGTGGGACTATGTATTTAGCTAAACAGCAGTGGGGACTCAAAACCAGGACCAATCCATCTCTCTTCTGAATTTACCAGAGGCCTTCCAAAATGGCCAGGTGGGCACACAGATGCAGATGCAGGCAAACTTACAGATGACAGTATCCCATGTGTCCTCAGAGGCCACAACCAGCCACCACCCCTTACACCCCCTGCGCGGAGGTGTTGCCCCTCCAGGCCGGAGGACCTGCCTCTGCCCTTAGCTTCTGCTGTGACACCATGCTGCCCTGCCTGGTGTCACGGCAGAACCTGGACCGAGTCTCAGGTTAGTGTCAGAGTCACCAAGGGCCCTGGGGGCGAGGGCAAGGGTGGCAGATAAAAGGAACAACTAAATTTAAAGGCACTTTGCTACAACTTAATCCTGCCGTGACCTTGACTGAGGATTTAACCTCTCCCAGCCTCACTTTCTCCATCAGCTCCAGGGGGATTATAATACAGACCTCTCAGGTTTATTCTGAAGAGCACAAGTGACAATGACCACCCACCTATCCCGAAATAAGCGTCATATTCCTTTCCTGTTCCTAACGCCTCCAAAAGACAGAGTGGAGGATTTCTTGTTGTTTCTATAAAACCGGGTCTGGTGCTGCCCCACGAAAGCACTGGGAGCTGCTATGCTGCCCGTGCTGATTCGCAGAGGGGCCATCAGCCCAAGAAGGCTCCCTCCCCACTCACCCCCTGACTCCTGCCGCCCCATCACCACCAGACAGGAGGACTGGGAATCTGTGCCACAGGATGCTGGCTCAGCAGAGGCCCCATATATAAAAATTATTCTTGATGGCTTCGATGGAGTTTGCACTGTCCGGGTCCAAATGAAATATGAAGATTGGGTGGTGAAGGATGACTGGGTGACACTGGGAGCAGTGATTGAATACAGCCCATGAGTTACATTCAATACTTATTGAAGTTTAAAGATGAGGTTATGTGCCGATGGGTTATTTCTCCGAAGGTTTTCCAGATATTGTCATATTATGCCGCCTTTTTTCTCTGCCCACTCCTTCCCGCCCCAGGCCTGAAATAAGCTTAAAGCTTCTGGAGGAATAAGAATCTCCTTCCAGCTCTTGGGCCTGGCTGGCTGGATTCTCCTGCATGTGGCTGGGACAGGGCTGCGGGGGAAGGGAGGTGATCTGGGTCCCCCTGCCTGTCCGCTGGGACCCCAGGCAAGTCCTTGAGCCTGAGGCCTCTGTTTTCTCACCTACAAAATAAGAATATGACCACTGGTTCCATCGAAGACCCAGAAATGACCGTTTCTCAGTTCTGCTGATGGAGAAAAAGTTTCCTGAGACACCTGGAAACGATGAACTGGTCCCACAATGGTCCATCTGGTGGCTCTGGAAAGAGCCAGTCATAGTGACAGGGGCAGGGCCTAGCAGGATTTTCCAAGAGGGAGCCCCTTTCGACTCAGGGCACTGTGGGAATGTTAAAAAGAAAAGGGACTCTTGGCCGCTCCTGCCTAGTGACAGATCAGAGGCGAGGACCATTAATTTTGGAGGCTTTGTTCAAAAATGAGAAGGCTTTTTGCCTAATGAAGAACTCTTAATAGGTGTTGTTTTTCCTAAATTATCATATTAACCACAGATAATTAACAAGCGTATCCTTAATGCCGCAGGATACTGACAAACCCACTGAACGCATCTCGCTGCCTATAAATCACCCAGCCATCCTTCAAGACAGCTGTTTAATTACTCCTGCGTTGGGGAGGAGCAATATTGAGGCGCTCTCTAAATTTGGTTGCCAGTGAAAATAAAGTCAGCAACATTTCCGCTTTTCATCAACACTGCCCCATCTTAAGATGCTGCTGCCGGCCGTGTTTCTAGCGGTCAAAGACTGGAAACAACCCAAAAGTCCGGCCATCGGGGAACAGCTTGCCTAAACAAATTAAAGGGTATCAATTTAATAGGATGTTATTCAGCTACCTAAACCCAAGACGGAAACTATGTCAATACACAGAAAACATGTATTCTAAATCATGTTAAGTGGGAAAGCAACATAAAACACTCTGTACACAGTGATTACAACTACATAAAAAGGTATATAATTATTGACACATCAGGGACGAAAACTGAGAGGGATATAAAGGGGTGTGTTTAATGCTTGTTTTCTATTCTGAAGTGGATTAAGTTCATTTTTAAAAACAAAATAAAACACTGCTGGTGGCAGCTGCCCCCCGCCCCCCCGCCGCTGTTCCGACTCCAGCCCGTCCCTGACACCTGGAGAAAGGATGGGTCAGCCCCAATCTTCCCCCCACGCCTGATGCAGGCTCCAGTTTCTGAAATGCGTCCGATCTTTGCAGCGTCCGGGATGTCTGGATGGCATGCTCAGGGCAGAAATCAGCTGAATGTGTTTTTCATGCCTCATTGTCCAGGAAACCATAGACAGAAGGAACCTGGCTCCCGGCAGGAACATCTATCCTGCTCTTTGGCCAGAACCTGTGTCAGGAGCTCGGCTGCAGGTTCCAAATGCTCAGCTCTCAAGCCCAGCAGAGGCCTCGGCCTGAGGTCTGGCTCTGGGTGGCACGAAGACATGGGGAGCAAGGGGGAAAAGAAGGGCATCCCTGTGCTTGCCACCAAAATAGCCAGCAAAGCATGAGCTGGGGGCTTGGCCGAGGGCTGGAGGGGCAGGAGACATGCTTGCTCAGCCTCTGAATCTGGTGGAGTCCCTCCTTCCTGAAGTTTACAGGAACCGAGACTGTCCTTTAAAACGACCATTCACTGCACCTGGGTTTTGTGTTTTGTTTTTCTTCTTATGGCTGCACCTGCAGCACATGCAAGTTCCCAGACCTGGAACTGAGTCAGACCTGCAGCTGCGACCTATGCCACAGCTCGCAGCAATGCCAGATCCTTAACCCACTGAGCGAGGCAAGGGATCAAACCCGCATTCTCACAGAGACCACACTGGGTCCTTAACCCACTGAGCCACAAGGGGAACTTCTGGGTTGTGTCTTATTTTGCTTTCCCGCCATCCTGGGGTGGCAAGAAGTCACACTTAGGTTAAAACCTGGACTCTAGGCAACACTAGTGCCCAGAGGATCTGCTCATTGGCCAGCTTCGACTCGCAGCCAGCTCATTCTCCATGCCCATACACAGGCTCTTTGGGCATCGGAGTGAGGCCACAGGAACATGCAAGGGGAAAAGAAAGAGATACATAACCCAGCCCAGGGGGCCAGGTCCCCAAGCCATGGTGCTCTGGTTCCCCTCTTCCCGGCAGGATTTAACTGCAAAAGGAAGAAGGAAGCTCCAACCCCAGCCCCACAAAGCCAGAAACGCATTTTATCAGCAGGGCAGATGGAGAGGTGGGGGACGTGCCTTCTCCCTCCCACCACCCCTGGAGAGGTCTCCCACTCACATCTGCCTGTAGCCCATTATCTCACTGGCCCTAAGCACTGCTTGCCACCTCCTACTGCTGGTTGCAAGTCTATTTCTGGTTCTCATTAACACATTTAAGAAGAGTTAGGGATGGAGTCCTGAGGTGACCCGAATCACTGCCTCGTGGTCACTTCTGTCCCTTACGGTACCTGTGGAAAGCATTTTAAACCAAGGCTCTGGGATGAGCTCCTTCCACCGGGAGTTCCCGTCAGCACCCCTACACAGAGGAGAGCCAGCCGCGATCTGCACATCGCCTGAGTCTGAAAAGCGATGCGGATGGAAGAGGATGGGGAAACCAACGCGAGGGACACTCCCTGTGAGTATGAACCGAAGCTGAGAAGATAAAGGTATGCTTACGGCACCCATGTAAGACGGGAACATTCGTCTCCTCCTCTTACACAGGAAGAAACAGGCGCTCAGAGAAGTCAAACAACGTCTCCAAGGTCACACAGCTGGTAGGTGAGGAGCCAGGAAGTGAAGCCAGGTAGACGCCCGACGGACGCCCAGCTCTCAGAGGGACGGGTTCTGCCGCATTGCTGACCGTCCAGAAAGGAGTAAAGGGGGAATGAAGGACATGGAAGAAGGAACAATTCACATTCAACGACCGGGTTCGGGGGGGAAACACCGAAGTGTTAAGACAGGAAACCTCCCTCAGCAGAGAATCTAGGAAATTATTTTCTAATACCATTTGCTCTTTTCTGTGTCCCTGTCAAACAAGCTTCCGAGCTATCTCGGGTTTGGGGAAAGGACTTATTTACTAGGGAAGCGATGCCTGGAGCAAATCTCCCAGCAGGTTCTCAGGCAAGCATCCTTCATCCACTTCACGTCCTGGTTGGCAGTGCAGCCTCCTGGGGCTTTCAGGGGAGTGAAGCATGTGCCCCTCTTCTGACCATCAGGGACTCTGCCCAAGAGAACAGGCCCCAGGGACACTCCAAGGTACAGCAGAGCATGTGGCCAGCCCGAGGTCCCTTAACTAGCTCCAGGGAGGCAGCGGTGAGCTGAGTCAGCACTGTCCTTGTGATGGAGCGGCAGGAGAACGGAGGCCATTCATGGCTTTTATTATTACCATTATTAAAGTATAGTTGATTTATTTATTTATTTATTTATTTATTTATTTATTTATTTTTGTCTTTTTAGGGCTGCACCATGGCATACGGAGGTTCTCAGGCTAGGGGTCAAATTGTAGCTGCAGCTGTCGGTCTACACCACAGCCACAGAAACGTGGGATCTAAGCCATGTCTGTGACCTATGTCACAGCTCACGGCAACGCCGGATCCTTAACCCACTGAGCAAGGCCAGGGATTGAACCCAAGTCTTCATGGATACTACTTGGGTTCCTTAATAGCTGAGCCATGACAGGAACTCCCGATTTTTAAAATTACAGTTGATTTTTTTAATTAAAGTAGAGTGGACCCTTCACTGCTTCACAGAATTCTTCAACTTTGCTCTCTTAACCACCTCCTTGTCTCCCCATCTTAACCTACATCTTGACTCAAACTCTATCAAGAACTTAATATTCTGGAGTTCCCATTATGGCCCAGTGGTAATAAACCCAACTACTATCCACAAGGCCGTGGGTTTGATCCCTGGCCTCGCTTAGTGGGTTAAGGATCCGGCGTTGCCGTGAGCTGTGGCATAGGTCGCAGGCATGGCTCAGATCCCACATTTCTGTGGCTGTGGTGTAGACCGACAGCTGTAGCTACGATTTGACCCCTAGCCTGAGAACCTCCATATGCCATGGTGCGGCCCTAAAAAACAAACAAACACACAGAAATTATTCTACAACATCCCCATGCTTCCCCTCCAGTCAGAGAATGGCCAGACGACTCCTTTCCACCCTCCAAACAGTTCCCCAATTCCGTCCCCCTGCCAGCCGCGCAAAGGAACGCGGTGTGAACAGTACGAGGGGGATGCATGTCTACAGTTACCAATGAGAAGCTGTTCCACAAAGGAAAAATAGGACGCAAAACAGAGCAAGGGGAGAAAATAACAGGAAAGCATGTTCAGCATAATGGGATCCCATTTGTGTAAAACTTCTCATTATATGGGAATATATGCCTAGAAGGAGGACTGGAACTGTGGTTGCCTGGAGCGGGGCAGGGGCGGGGGGGGGGGGGGGGATTTCAGAGTGGTTTTTTCTTTTTATACCTCTCTGCATTGTTTGAATGGGCCATAACGCACATACATGACCTCTCTAAACATAAAATATATAAGAAGCTGTATGTTTAAATGAAAACCTCCTCTCCCTGACAAAGCTTTCTCAGATTGGCCCCGGGAGGACCCCCGACTTGCAAAGAAGCAGTTATTTCCATCCCGCTGAGGCTATTTCTCTTATCCTCCCCTCCCACAAACCAGTCCTTCACTCTTGGAAATCTAAGTGGGTCAAGGCCAGCGGGGAGGGGGAACACCCTTCCCTGGACCGGCCAGCACTGCTCCTCCAGGGGCCTCCTGGGGCTGCCCTTATTTAGAGTTGCTCAGATCCAAGGGGCAGACTGTCTTCAGACTGCTAACTTGCTCTAAGGAGGAAGTTAGGTGTGTTTTCTAGAAGTTTTATTTTCTTTTAATTTTTTTATTACTCAATGAATTTATTACATTTATAGCTGTACAAGGATCATCACAATCCAATTTTATAAGATTTCCAACCCACAACCCCAGCGCATCGAATTTTAATTAGCCTAATAGTTCATCTTTGCATTAGTTTCCTCTCCCTCTTAGCAGTCTCGAAAATACCCACAGGTCCTGTTCGTCCCTATCAGCTCTACAGAAGAAAGGCAAGAAGACACTTCTTCACCTGGCCCTGCTATGCCCTGATAATGGCATTTCTCTTCACCAAAGCTGAGCATGACCAGCACTCTGAGCTCTGAACTGGACTCCTCAAAAGGTACACACTTATATCCCCATATCTATTGGTGACCCCAAATTTCCTCACACAAAAGCCCACCATTCTGGCATATGGTTCTTCTGCCTTCCACTCAATTTCCAAAAGGACAGGACAACCAGAAACATCTTCCATTAAAAGTAAGAGCAAACCTGACTCGGAATGGTTTAAACAAACAGGGTTTTATTTTTCTTAAACAGCAAAAGGTGTGAAGGTAGGTAGCTGATGACATTGACTCAGCAGTTTAATGACGTCAGGGAGATTGGCTTCTGTAATGCTATTGACTGCTGCTTTCATGGGCCCAAAATGGCTGCCCCAGCTCCAGACATCACATCTGCAGTCAAGGCAGGAAGATGGGGAATTGGGGGTGCTCGACCATGCTATCCCTTTCACTTGGCAAGCCCAAAAGCTTTCCCAGAACACTCAAAGCAAACTGCCTTTTATGTCGTATTGGCCAGAGTGTATCATGTGGCCGTTCCCGGATGCAGGGAGAGTGGGAAAACAAATATTTTGCTTTTCCAGCCTCAAAGAAGCATATTGGGAGGATGCATAGAGTTGGCAAACCAACAACCTCTGTCACAGAGGCCAAACCCTAAGAAGCTTAACAAAGAGAATAATGATAGCGGCAAACCTTCACTGAGCACTCACTCTGCGCCAGGTCCTCTGCTAAGTATTTCCTTTACACCTGCTGTCTCAAGAAAGCCTCCTAACAGCCCCATGATGCAACCGTGACTAGTATTTCCACTTTATAGACGGGAAACCTGTGGTTTAAGAAGGCTGGAAACTGGCCCAAGGTCACACAGTCTGTAGGTGTTAAAATTAGGATTTAAACCCCGTTTAGCCAGGGGTCGACAAACTCTGTAAAGTGCCAGATAATAAATATTTTAGGGTTTGTGGGTCACAGAGTCTCTGTCACTGCTCTGCAATTATAGTGCAAAAACAGCCACAGCCAATATGTAGGCAAATCAGCTGTGTTCCAATTAAACTTACAGACACTAAAATTGGAATTGCATATTATTTTCACCTATCACAAAATACTATTCTTCTTTTGATTTTTTTTCCCCATCTATTTAAAAATGGAGAAACCACGCTTCCAACACCAGGCCTCGAGTCAGACGTGGCCTATGGGACACATTTTGCCAGTTCCTGCTGTTAAGCCACCAGTGTTGTAAACATTTCGGATTCTAAGTATACGGAGGATTTAATGCATGTGCTCTACCTCTGCTTGCCACATGCTCCTGCTTTGGCTTAGAACTTGACATTCTGCTGCCTTCTGCTCCTACACCCTAGTGCCTGGATCTGTGAGGACAACAAAACAGCACCGCCCCCCCACCACTTCCCATCAGAACCACAGGATACACCCTTGGCTGTTGGCATTGACATGGCACTGCCTTTCATCACAAGATAATTGGCACTGCCAGACACCTGTCCTGTCAGACTTCAAGCAAGTACCAGAGCAATGACAGGGCGGTTGGTTTTGTCCTGTTTGAGAGCTTGGGTGATATTTTTCTACCCTTAACAGCAGGCACTCCACAAGCTCTCAGGAAAGGAGAAAAACAGGAATAAAAGCCCAGACTGCTTTTCTTTGATTGTCTAAGTAATTTTAGATCTCTTTTTGTTTTTCTTTTTAGGGCCACACCTGAGGCACACAGAAGTCCCCAGGCTAGGGGTCGAATCAGAGCTGCAGCTGCCAGCTTACACCACAGCCACAGCAACACCAGATCTGAGCCACATCCATGACCTACGCTGAAGCTTTTGGCAAAACTGGATCCTTAACCTAGAGTGAGGCCAGGGATCAAACCCACAGGTATGCTAGTCGGGTTCTTAAGCCGCTGAGCCACAACGGGAATTCCTAGATCTCTTTTTTTAAACTGGATACTTAAGGGCGTAGAGAGGGAGAGAGAACAGCATGGCATCTCCTTGATCCGTTTTCCTCCTTCCTCTCCTGCCCAGATCACCCCCACCAAGACTCCTGGGAATTTCCTCCAGGGTTTATGGTGACTCCTCCATAGAAGGTGCATTTGTCCACAAAAGCTGCTGCTGCTCTGAGCTGAACAGCAAATGCCTCCCTTCTCTCCGGCTCCTCTGCCCGTGGCAGGGATGGGCCTGCTCAGTGAAAATTTCCAGAAGGTTCCAATGACCAAGAAGAACATAAATGCTAGGAACAGTTTCCCTGCCTGTGGATGTCTCCTCCTCTCCTACCCCTGAAGGCACTGCTCATTCCCTCGGTGTTGTTAAAGAAAGAATTACTCTCGACAGGCATGAAAGAACAGGAAGTGTGGCGATGCTTAGGGACTGCTGCGATGGAGCTTTGCATCGGAGAGGGGCTCAATTCCCAGTAGGACAAGGCAAAGTGGGAATGTACAGCCAAGGGGCGGGTCTGTGGGTGGAAACCTCAGGGGTAGGGGGGGTTCTGCCTGGACTGACCCAACAGGATTCTTGCCGAGGGCAGGCCGGGGGATCAGACATTGCCTGGGGGTTGGTGGAGGATGAGGAAACTGAACAGATTTTAGGGTGATCAGATATCAAGGGAAGGTTCTGGCTAAACTGGCCTAGGAGGATTCTTCCTAAAACTGGACAATGCAGAGATAAACACAGAAACTCAAAGTCAGGGCCAAGTTGCAAAGAGAGGAGCCAGAAGAGAGTTTGTCCAGGGAGACACTCTATCAGGGTGATTCCCAAAATAGTGTAGTGGGTTTTTTGTTTTTTTTTTTTTAAATTAACACCAACTTTGTGTGGTCAGTGACCATCCTGCGGTGCCCCGGAGGGATTCAGTGCCGTGTCTGGCCTCCTCTGTAAAAACGATGGTTATGGGAGTTCTCCTCATGGCTCAGTGGTTAATGAACCTAACTAGGACCCATGAGGATGCAGGTTTGATCCCTGGCCTCACTCAGTGGGTTAAGGATCCGGCATTGCCGTGAGCTGTGGTGTAGGTTGCAGATGTGGCTCAGATCTGGCATTGCTGTGGCTGTGGTGTGAGCCGGCAGCTATAACTCCAACTGGACCCTAGCCTGGGAACTTCCATATGTCATGAATGTGGCACTAAAAAAACCTTTTTTTTTTTTTAATAAAATAATAAAATGACAGTGAGGAGCTCTGCTGCGAAGGGTGACTGTGGAATAAACAAGATCATGCCTATGAGGACACCTGCTGCAGCCAGGGCAGAGCAGGTGCGCCCACAATGGCATACGCCTTCCTGCTCCGAAGCCCTCGACTGTCTAATCAAAAAAACTCTCCAGACTCTGTGTGTGACGCCCCCATGGGCACCTTAGATTGGTTCCCGTCCATGGCTCCCTGCCCTCCAGCCACGAGGGCAGCTGGGCGAGAGGGCAGGGCGACCAGTGTCATCAGCCTCTCCACAAGGTATATAGCTCAGGGAGTGCACAGGGCCCACTGACGGTCACCTGGCTGTGACAGGGAAAACGGCAGCTTTAGTCACAGGCTTTGGGGAAGGCTGGATCCCTGGCCCTGCCATCATGACTGGTTCCCACCTGGCTCATAGCCCTACCTGAGGGGGCAGGTCTCCTCTAAGAGAGAGAGCAAAGACTTCAGGGGCCCTGACGCCCTCTGAAGAAGGTGCTGGCCTCAAGCCCGGAGGCTGCTCCATACAGAGTCGCGAAGAGGAGCAGCATGGAAACGAGAGGGTTGAAGAGGGCAGACCAAGGGCTCCACCACTTCCTCTGGGTGGTCAGAGTCTTGCAGTTGAGGAAGGGCATTAACCACAAGGGCATTTCTAAGATTTCGGCCCCATCCCAGCAACCTCTCAGCCACATTTTCAGGCAGCCCGAGCAGTGACCAGGCTTCAGAGGGCACCCTTGCTCCTGGAGGTGAGCCAAGCCCAGCCAGCTCTGCGGCTCGGAAGAGCAGCTCTGGATGGGGTGCCTGAAAAGAGCTAGGTCCTCTCGGCCTCGGAGATAAGAAAGGACAGGGACAGACTTATCTTGAAGCCTAGACAGCTTGGGTGTCATTGTTCATTCACTCCAGCCAGGGCACGGGGCGGGCGGGGCTGTCTGCTGGGCAGAGGCCACAGTTCCCAAGACCCTGTGGTTTGGGAGGGGGGCGTGGTCGCCTTCGGGGGATCAGATTCCTGCTCTCAAAGGACAGGCTCACAACAAGCCCGGGCAGAGCTAAGAGGAAACATCCCTGTTCCCCTCCCCCTAAGGCCCCCTCTGTGAATGAATGCTGGCCTTTGAGGGGAGTCTCCAGCCTCCATGTTTAACCCCTCAGTGCCTGGGTTTGGACCCCCACACGCCAGCCATCATAGCTTTCTGCTATCCCAAAGGGGGTGAAGGGAAAATCTTCTTTAAAAGCAACTGGGGGAGTTCCCGTTATGGCTCAGTGGGTTAAGAATTCTATGTAGTGTTCATGAAGATGCAGGTTCGATCCCTGGCCTCACTCAGTGGGTTAAGGATCCAGCATTGCTACACGCTGCCTCACAGGTTGCAGATGTGGCTCGGATCCTGTGTGGCTGTGGCAGTGGTGGAGGCTGGCAGCTGCAGCTCCGATTCAACCCCTAGCCTGGGAACATCCATATGCTGCAGGTGAGCCCTTAAAAAGAAAAAAAAAAAAACAAATTTTTAAAGCAGTTTTGTGTGTGTGTGTGTGTGTGTGTGAGTGCACACCCATGTACGCACATGTGTGACAAAATATGTAAGAACAAATTAGACTGGGTGTTTATCACTCTCCTGCGTGTTCGAATGACTCAGTGTTTATCACTTCCTGAGAGTGGCCTCCTCACAAGCATTAGCAGAATCTGAAAGAAGTTTATGAGGTTGTCTGGGCTGAACTGTGTCCCAGGCAAAATTCATAGGTTCAAGTCTTCACCTCCGGTCCCTCAGAACGTGGCCCGATTCGAAAACCGGGTTGTTGCTGATGTCATCAGTTAAGATGAGGTCATACTGGAGTAGAGTGGGCCCTGAATCCAGTGACAGCGACATGCACAGAGATATGTGCAGAGACACAGGACAAAAGCGATCATCTACAAATCTGCGGCTACCGGGAGCTGCAGGACAGGTCTGGGTCAGGTCCTTCCTTCCCCAGCGCCTTCCAAGACGCCTGGCTTCCAGCACTTCCAGACAGCATGTTTCAGCTGCTCTAAGCCACCGGGTTTGTGGGACTTGCTAAGCGGCTCTAAGAAACCAATACGTGGTCAGCGGATAAGAGTGGCTGTGGGCCGTACAGAGGGGTAGAAGCCTCCACACTCAGCCCCTGGGATGACAGAGGATAATGTTTCATAGCCTGAGGCTCCAGTGCTAAAGTCACTTCTGCATCAGCCCATGAAGCCCTTGGCATTCAAGGGCTTGGCCTTCATGGCTTTAACTATTCATGAATGATCCCATAATTTATGATGTGTGATGGGAGTCGTTAGTCATTTTGCTAAGGCACAGACCTGAATCACCCACTCTGGGCCTGGGTACTCTCAGGGCACTTGGCTGGGGGCTTTGTTCTCCTCCGTGTGTCATCTGGAGACAGGACCACGTGGGGAGGTGACAAAGCCTGTGGGGCTTTGTGGGAAACTGGGACTCAAAAGAAAGGCAGCGGTGAGCATGGGGGAGGAGAGAGAAGACGGCTATCATGCGATGGTCCAGGCCTCTTTGTAAATGACCTGAGTCCCATGTTTACGGCACTTTCGTGGATCTGAAAGGGGCTCTAGATTTATCAATTATACTTTATTACCCTGTGAGGGTAGGAATTCTACAACTTCGTATCATTCTCAAGTTTAATGATTCACTAAGGCGTGAGGCCATATCGAAAGAATGCCAAGGGCCTAGCGTATAACAACAAGGCGCCACTGTATTTTCCAAACCTCCTTTTTCCTTTAGGTACCAGCTCTCTGCAGACTGTAACTGCTGCCATATCCTTAAACCGGCAGAGTAAAGGTCACTTGTGTGGTATGCTTTGGAGAGATGCTGAAAAGAGGCTTACACTAAATCACCAATTCCTCAGGGCCTCCCCCACCACAGCGCATACCTGAGGCCTAAAACCCTGCTATTCTCTGACTCTTCCCGTGGGGGGAAGGCATTGCCTCAACTTTAAAAAGCATCAATAGTGGGGAGAGGGCACTCTCCAATCACTGATAATCACAGTCCTCAATGTGAATGAGATGAGCAGAGTCTTTTATTTTATTTTATTTTTTATTTTCAGAGCCGCACCTTTGGCATACAGAAGTTTCCAGGCTAGGGGTCAAACTGGAGCTATAGCTGCTGGCCTATGTCACAGCCACAGCAACATGGGATCCGAGCTGCATCCACAGCTCATGGCAATGCTGGATCCTTGACCCACTGAGCAAGGCCAGGGATGGAACCTACATCCTCATGGATACTAGTCGGGTTCATTACCGCTGAGCCACAAGGGAAACTCTGAGCAGAGCCCTTTAAACTAGGCTGACCACCACTGTTGAGAAAGGAGGTGGGAAAGAACACCCTGGCAGGAGGATGCGAGAGAATCTTCTAGATGTTGCCAAGGTCAGCCCTGGTGGTACCCTAGTGAGTAAGGACAGGATGAGCAAAGGCTTAGCTGCCAACTGGAAGTGTCTGATCCTCTGTGAAATGAATGTGGTGCAAAGAACGTCAGAATTTCTCCAGTGACATCCAATCATTGGAGCTGTGAGTTTGTTTTTCTTTTTTCTTTCTTTTCTTTTTTTTTTCAAATAAAGTCTCACAACCACACACATTAGCTGTAAGGTAATCATCCACTGTGAAGGGAAAAAAAAAAAAAAAGACACCAGCTATCTCTAAGTCTTGACTTCCCAGATAAAGCCCATGTGTAATGATGGGTCACTAGAGCACTTATTTTGATGCCCCTCATTTTCCTCTTGGGTTCCTTTCTCCTTTTAGAGTCCCCTCCTTCCCTCCCATTTCTGGAAAGCTTTTAAGATAAGTCTAAAATAATGAAGCAATAAAAGCAAGGAACATTACACTATTCCGTTAACTGACAACCATATTGCTCTTTCCTAAGATGGCTACAAAAACCATTTTTGAAACATTCTTGGGTTTGTGAAAATAAGATGGATTAAGTTCAACACCAAATAGACAAGCAGATGTATATAGTATGAGCAATGTCGTGGAGCTGGCTGGTCTGGCACGCCACAGGCAGCACACCCTAAAAATGCAGAGCTTCTTGTCTGTCTGTATCTTCAAAGAGGTTTTCTTCTGTTATGCATTTGTGATGACTCCAGAATCTACATCCTTTTCTAGAATCACCAGCACAACTTTGACACTCATCCTACAACATGGGACTCTTTGACCCACTGGCATCGTCGTCATCATTATACACATTATAGCAGCCAACACAGACCAGGACCTAATTACAGGCCAGGTACCAGGCTGAGGAAGGAGGTACAGTATTACCTCCACTTTATGGCTGAGAAAACTGAAGCTGAAAGAAGAAAAGGGATGGAAGGTAAGCGGGGGAGCTTCGGTAGAACATAGTTCTGTCGAGCTTTGGAGCGGAACTGAATATACATGGAAGCCACTAAGGAGACTGTCTCCAAAGGAATAGGGCTGGAGTTTGAGCAGGACAGAGAGCCAAACACTGGTGGTGAAGATGCACTGAGAAGGTATAAAACACTGAAAGCTAAGTTCATATGCCTTGTGGTCTGAATAGGGTGTTAGCACAGGTTTTTTGGAAAAAGAGGGATAAGACCATTCTGCTACTGAGGAGGATATGTTTGGTCTGGAGAGGGCCTCTTTGTCTAAGGCTCTTCTCTTTTGCTCCAAGTGGAGATCATATCCAGTTCGAAAAGCGGATCCCCCCACCCCCCACCCCGGGACAACCCCTCCACCATCACAGCTTCACAGAGTCCTCTCGGCAGAGCCTGGTGGCCCCCGTTCTCCCAAAGAAATCCGTATCAACATTCTTTTCATTGTTATTAATGTACAGTTATTTACATGTTGTGCCAATGCCTGCTGTACAGCAGAGTGGCTCACTCATACATATATACACACACATTCTTTTTTAAATATTCTATTCCATCATGGTCTATCCCAGGAGACTGGATATAGTTCCCTGTGTTGTACAATAAGATCTTACTGTTTACCCATCCTAAGTGCAATAGTTCATAGCAACATTCTTGAAGGTCACTGGTTCCTGGGCTGTCTGGGGTCCCATGGCCATCTGTCTCTCTTCTTGGCTCCCCTCTGAGGGGCAGGCAGGGTCCTAAAGGGGCAGAGCCACGGAGACCTGGCCATAGTTCAAGTACAAAGTAGAAGTGACCTAGACAGGGCATTGCTGTGTCTTTTCCCACTAAGTTGTGTTTCGAAAGTATAAACTTGAATATTAAGATAGTTCATGAGAATTTAGGAGACAAGGGGCCCCAAAGGTCTCTATGAGACAGATGTCTTTTCAAGCTGTACCCAAGCCTACTGGGCCCAAAGTTTCCTAAAAGGACAACCCAGCTGTTACAGCTCCTTTCTCTTAGGGACTCCTGGTACAAAGCATCCAAATTGGCCAGGGTCCCAAAATGTTATGAGCACCCCCACCCCCTGCCGCCCCAACCATGTGTAATTCAAAAGCAAAATACTGCTAAACCGTAAGGGTAAGGAAGTTCGATCTGGTTCGGATTTTTGCCCAGGACAACTACTTCATACTATCAAATCTCTACACGTTTTGTAAGAGTTTCTGGGTGGTATGTGTATGTGTACACATGGCCATGCTCATACTTAGTCGGCCTTGTGGATTACCCAGCACCGAAGCTGAGAGCTGATCTCCCACCGGCCAAGGCTTGGCTGTGAGGGTGTGTCCTTTATCTCAGAGTTCCCAGGAGTGCCAAGTTTTCATGGCACACTGCAATGACGCTCGGGGCAACAGTCCGTTTAGTCAAAGGAGAAACACTCCCAGGAAGAGCTGCTCCCTTAGGCCTACAGGAAATGAGAGAAAGCCCCATTAACATCCTCAGCTCTCGAAGACCCAGAGAAGCAGCTGAGGACCAGACACGGCCATCTTCAGGGGCCAGGTAACTATAAAGCCTCCATCCTCCCGCATTTCCGCCCTGTTAGAGGGGTGCGGCTTCCACCAACTTGACCCTGGGTCATTAACCTACTGACAACTTGCCTTGGGACAAGACAGTCCCCCATGATCTTTGGGGCTACCTTAGTTCTTGCGTGAAGGAGGCCCTGGCCCCCAAGACTGCTATCCAGCATGCTCTGCGATGGGCCGAGAACCCTGCAGGCAATGACCCCATTCCTCAGCCTCTCCCCCCCGCTTCACATACTAGATGCCTGCAATTCCACACTGCAGATTCTCTCTCCCTCCCTCCTTCAAGGAAGACATATTGCATCTGACAAGAGCCCTTTCTTCTCACTCCTTAAGCCCTGAAGGCTTTGGTCTACGACATCCTTTCCACGCCTTTTCCTATCAGCATCTAATTTCCACGGCAAGCCCCTGAGGAGGGTCCCAGGAGAGATGCTGGGTTTGGCATGTGAGTGCTGGAACCCCACCAGCTAATAATGAAACTCCCTCTCCTCCCGTCAGACATCTCTGCACACACATGTGCACACTCCCTCTCTCCTCTCTCTCTCTCTCACACACACACACACACTCTATACCCCACTCCAGAGGGAGCATTCATTTACTCCATAACGCTCTCCCATTGTGAGTGGTGATGGGCGATAGAGATGATGTAATAATAATTTTATCAGATCAATATATCATTTAGAAAATAAAAGCTCTCCCCTTCATCGGGTGATGACCAAGAGGGGAAACGCCTGAGTCTGGTCAGTAATTTATGTCTGTCAAGCAGAATGGATGAGATCTCCCACTCAAAGCACTTGCATCTTTGTGTTTTACTGTATCCCGTTTTTAGCGGTGCCCATAAAACATCCCTCAGAAATGCCCTTCTTTGAGCACGAAGCACTTCTTCCCCCCAAGGGTTTAGACCTCAGTTGGGGAGGGGGCGGAGCCAGCCTTGCGGTGGCTTTCAGTTTCTTTGTGTGATGGATGATGAGGTCAGTTTGAATAGGCTAGAGTTTGTCAGGATACTCTTTTGCCTTCCCCAGTAGACAAATATTAGAAGCCACACTTTCCAGAGGGGGAAACACAGGACCAAAAGAGTAAAGCTTTTCCTTCAGCTCACAGGGATCAAAAAAAAAAAAAAAAAAAAAAAAAAGATTCATCTTCAACTGTAATAAAGTGCTATCAAGCCCTTCTACAACTCTGTGGGTTGGATCAGAACAGGAGACTGCGGGGAGGGAACTGTGTCCCTTCATGGTGACAGCTGCATCCAAGTCAGGACGATGGAGCAGCCTGGCTTTTCTCTGCCTTCCCAAAGCCCTTTCTGCTCTTGCTTCTTCATCCTGACCCATGGCCTGCCCTGCCTCTGAGCCCCTCTTCTCTCTGATGACTAGGAACCAGGTCCCAGTGGTGACAGAAACTTTGGAGCTGACCTCAGGTAACCCTCAAACACCTGCGTCCTATCGCTGGGTCTGAGTGACTGCGCTCTTTGCTTTGGTTCAAGCCAGCTCCTTGCATAATCAAATCAGAATGCTGGAGGTGAGGTAGGAAGAAAGGACAATAGGCAGGGAAACATTTGATCAACTGTGGCTTACTGAGAAAAACAGAAACACGAGTAGGAAGAAAACCATCATTTAATGTGTTGAGCCCTACCACATTGGAACATTAAAACACAGAAACAAAAACCCCAAAGAAAATTCATTTTGTTGAAGTGATAGTGAAAATAGGATGGATGCTGCCTCTCTCTTAATACGTAGCATTGTGACTCCTCTGCTCTCTGAATGTGCTGGAGAAGCTGTACCCACGGCGCAGAGGGGTTTGGGCTAAAGCTCCCACCGTCTCCCAGCAAATGCTCACCTCTGAACATGGGGTATTCACTCGCCCGTCTTTTCATTCAGTCAGCTTTTGGGGGGAAAGAGAGGGGATGGATGGACCATATGTTTTATGTGTTCAGGGCCAAATCGTTTATCTGAGAAATAAATTTATTAGTGAATCATTTGTTGGCATCTCTTATTTCATTTATTTATTTATTGCTACATCTGCAGCACATCGAAGTTCCCAGGCTAGGGTTCCAACTGGAGCTGGAGCTGCTGGCCTACGCCACAGCAATGCAGGATGAGCTGCATTTGCAACCTACGCCACACAACAGCCGGACCGTTATTCCACTGAGTGAGGGCAGGATCAAACCTGCAACCTCATGGCTGCTCGCTGGGTTTGTTACCCATTGAGCTACAATGGGAATTCCCACCACTTATTTCAGCATATAGTATAAATTACTTTTCTATTGAGCAATGCTTGTTTTGTTGTTTGTTTGTTTGTTTGTTTGTTTTTTTGAGCACTAGCTGTGTACTCTGTCCTGAGGACAATGGGTTGAAGGATCCATGAGATTGCGGGTCTGGACCCTGGCCTCGCTTGGGGGTGAAAGATCCCAGTTCCCATAAGCTGTGCTGTAGGTCGCAGACTCGGCTTAGATCCCACGTTGCGGTGGCTGTGGTACAGGCCAGAAGCTCCAATGTGACCCGTAGCCTGGGAACCTCCGTATGCCGCAGGTGCAGCCCTAAAAAAATGCAAAAAAAAAAAAAAAAAAAAAAAGAAGAAGAAGAAAAAATAGAAAAAAAGAAAGTCTGGTCACTTTAGAAGTCCCCACGCTGGGACTTTGGCAAAGAACTCCTTCCACAGGCAGGCAAAGGTGGGGAGGTGTGGAGAACAGGCAGATGCCTGAGTTGTAAAAAAAATCACAGATTTCCTTTGATAAGTGGTAATTAAGCTCCACGAAACACAGATCTTCTCTCTTCAGTCACTCAGAATGTATTTTGCCTCCAATCATTTGTTTACCTTCTTAGCCTCAGTACCTGGGACTGTGCCTATCATATGCTAAAAATTCAATAAATGATTTTTTACAGTTTTAATTTTTCTCAAAAGAACACGCATACATAAACAGCTAGTGCCAGTGGTACAAATATAACCAAGGAATTACGAGGGCGGGAACACTTACAAGTCAAAGCAACAGCAGAGCCCGTGGTTCCCTGGGCTCCCATCCCCTGCAAAGAGGTGGCTGAAGCCAGGCCTGGCCCGACTGGACACTCCTGGGGGCAGGAACTGAGCTCCAAGGCCCATCTCACTGGCTGCACTGAATGACCTGACCCCTCCACTTTCTCCCGTTTCCCTTCCCAGAGGCAATCTCTTAGACGGATCTATTATCCGCTCTTTTGGTGGCTTATTACCTTTTATTTTCTTTTAATGCTGTCAAACTTTAATAAAGACAAACTGCAGCATCAATTAAGTAACAGCAGCTAAACTAAGAAGGGGTAAATCCAGATTTCTTTAACGGAGAAAACACAGGTAAACGTCTTGCTGGGTCAGCGGCTCTGGAAGTTGAATGGAACCTGCCTGAACCCCGAGACTGCTGAGCCCCCACCGCTTCACTGTCCTCTCTCCTGGGGGAATCTGAAAACCCAGAGGGGCCCCTGACCCTCCTGGCCCCCATGGGCTGCATGGAGGACATCCTAAGCAAAAGAGCCCTTTGGGAAAGGCCGGATCTTCAACTCGAAGGCGTTAGCCCATATTGGCTGTGAGCGTTTTCTTTTCTTAGCTCGCTAAGCCTGCCCTGCCGGCAGAGCCACCATCCAACTTGCTGGAGCACTTTCTCATAGAAGAGAATCTGGCTGGAAAGAAGGAAGTGATCCTCCCCGATGCTTGGCTGAGGTCCTCGGCCACGTTCCCACAGAGGGGACCCTTCTGATGCGTGTAGTTCGTGTTTCTATACACTTTAAGCCCTTTCTTCTCCATTTCTAGCCAGTCTATTTCCTCTTTGATTGTGCACGGCATGTTCTTGACCTGCTGCAAGATTCAGCTGCAGCTTCTGAATCTCGCTTTCAAGATGTGCAGGCTGCAGAGGTGCTTGCTGAGTTTGGAGACTTTCCTTTCGTCCTGAAAGGCCTTCATCGAAATTTGGTTCTCTTCGCGTGGCTCTCTGGATAGGTTCTGCTTTTCTCCAAGCCTCTTTAAGGACACTTTTAAGTTCACAGATCAGTGAGCCTTCAAATCCGCCTCTGCCTGAGACACGGGGTGGTCCCCGTTTCCCGCTTCCCTCTTTTTCTCTGATCTCACGTCGCCGTCTCGACCTGCCATCATCAGCACAGCCTCTCCTCAGCCAGGACCCGCTCCCTCCATGCCTTCATGTTCTCAAGTATTTTTTGGTTGTTGTTTCGTTCTGTTTTCTGATCTGTGGTTCCCACACTCTTTGCTTTTCTTGGGCAAGCAGTGCTAGATTTTCTTGAAGATGAGTGTTTTCATTCAAATCAGCTGTTATTTTCTCCTGAGGTTGTTCTCCATTGTTCTGGGGTGCTTTTTAAGTGTTTTGTTTTTGCTTCAGTCACTTGGGGTTGAAGGGATTCTGAGGCATCTTCAAGGGACCATGTCCTCCTTGGAAGGTGTGCCATCCTCAACCCATGAAGTGAAAGTTCATTGTGCTCACTTTTCTGCCTTTTTTCCGAGAAAGTCTACTGTGTCCTCAGGTGAAGACCTGTTCCGATTTGCAGTAAGTGCTGCCAAGCAGCAGGGCCTGTAATTTCAAAGGATGGGTTCCTGGCATAGGCGATGGGAGAGCTTCATTAGGCTGATTTTCTCACTGACTCTTCAATACACTATTTTTTTAATTTATTTTATTTTTTGCTTTTTAGGGCTGCACCCACGGCATAAGGAGGTTCCCAGGCTAGGGCTCCAATCGGAGCTGTAGCTGCTGGCCTATGCCATAGTCACAGCAACATTAGATCCAAGCTGCATCTGCGACCTACACCACAGCTCACGGCAACACCGGATCCTTAACCCACTGAGCAAGGCCGGGGATCAAACTTGAGTCCTCACAGATGCTAGTCAGATTTGTTTTCACTGAGCAACGACAGGAACACCCAAAACACTTTAGTTCTTTCCCCTCCTTAAAGTATGTAGGCCCTTTACTACAAGAACCACTGCAGCAGCAGAAACCAAGATCTCCCAGGGAGACCCACAGAGACCTGGGCCCCGCTCAAGCCCTAGACCTCACAGCAGAACACTGCACAGTGGCTCCGAAACTGGCTGGGAAGATGTTTCTGTGACACTCGGCAAGCCCTCCCTGGCTCTGAAGAGCCCCACAACCTTGTTCTGATGGCCTATATCCTGCAGGCCACAACCGACAGTGCGGAGCCCTGTGGGCTGTTCCAGCTCCAGCGCAAACACAGGTGGGAACCAGGACAGATGGTGAACCGAGATGGGAAGGCGCAGGGCCCGCCAGGTTCACACACAGCGCTCCCTAACTCGGCTCTGCCGACGTACACCCAGAAAGCGCTATGACTCCCACAGGGCACTTGGGGACATGGAAAGGGCTGACTGAGCCCCAGAGCAGCCAGAAGCTGGGTCACCCAAGGTCCCACCTGACTCCACAGCAGACCCAGAGGATCCAACGGTGTCTGCTGGTGGCTACTGTCTTCACCCCACTGGTGTTCATAACCCTTCGGCTGGTTTACTGACTCTAAACAATATCCATGGACTCCTGGCCGTTAAATACAGGGATGTGAATGCTCCTTCAGCTGCCCTCCTTTCAGACCCAGCTCAAGGTGAGTGGCTCCACGTTACATCTTAGAGAATGTTGGGTTCCTTCCATAACACTCGATAACATATGTCCTGGGCCTCCCTTTATTGTTCCAGCAACTTCGGTCAATGTTTTGACTCCCTTTTGTGTGAGATGGGAACACAGATGCCCCAGCCTTTTCCTCTCCCTTCTGTCTTCACTCCCTGGGATGAAGGATCACTTAAATTGACAGGGTTGGAGTGCCCGTCGTGGCTCAGCGGAAACGAATCCGACTAGCATGCCTGAGGACACAGGTTCAATCCCTGGCTTCACTCAGTGGGTTAAGGATCCGGCGTTGCCGTGAGCTGTGGTGTAGGTCACAGACGTTGCTCGGATCCTGCGTGGCTGTGGCTGTGGCTGTGGTATAGGCCGGTAGCTACAGCTCGGATTAGACCCCTAGCCTGGGAACCTCCATATGCCGACGGTGAGGCCCTAAAAAGACCAGGTTAACATTTCCCCCATCTTCCAAGCTTCCACAGTTCGCCTCTAAATGTTGATTTCTGACAAGGTTTACATTATCTTCGCCGTATAAATATGGCTCACAGCCCAAACAAGGAGGGCTAGGGTATCAAATCCCCTCCCGCAACCTGAGACCACAGTCCCCAGGCCACTCACCAAGAATGGTCCCAGCAGAGTCATGTGCAATGAATTCCCTTTCTCAGATTCCAGCAGTTGCTTAAAATCATGACACAGTTTTCCTTCTATCTGGATAATGACTTTCCGTACAGCTTCTTGTTCCTCCAGGAGTTTCTGAATACACTACTTTTCTCCTCGAATAATTTCAAACCCCAGGATTTTCCATCCTCTCCACGATATTCCCTATCGCAAGCCGTCACTTTTTATCTCAGACCCTCTCCCAGTCAGAGTGCTCCTGCAGAACTGGTTGTGCTCCAGACTGGCCAGCTGCTGGTTACTTTGGGATCCCCGAGTTCCCCTTGATGGGCTGATCTCTGTCTCCTGGATTCCGTATCTTTCTCTTCCTTTGTTACTTCCCGGTGCTGCCGGGTTACATCCTCCAATAACTTCCTAAAAAGGGTAAAAGGGAATTAATTGCCCTTATTCTGCCCAACTAACAGTTGGGCTTGGTAAAAAAAAAAAAAAAAAAAAAAAAATAGATGAAAATTTTAAAAAATCATGTCTTATCCTCTTGGAACTTTGAAGGCATTATTATTTGAATATTGTCTTGTGGCACTGAGGATTGTAGATGAAAAATCAGTGGTGAGTTTGAATTCAGTTCCCTTACGGTGACCTACTTGATCTCTCTGGAAGATTTTAGGATCTACGAATTATCTTTGGTGCTCTCGAGGTTTGCAGGAAAGTGTCAAAGTGTTGGATTTTTTTGTTGTTGAGTCATGTGCAATGAATACTGGATACTCTGAGCCGTTAAAAATTAAGGTTGTTTTCAACCCTGAGGCATTTTCTTCCACTGTTTCTCTGCAAATTTCCATTTTCTCTATTCTCTCTTAATTCTTTTCCCTTTTATGTTTGACTTCAAGATGCATTCTCACATCTTTAGTATTTTTCTCCAACATTTTACTTCTCCTTATATTTCTTTTCCATATTTGGAGAGATTTCCTTGACTTTGTATTCATTCCAAGATCGTTTTGAAATTTTTATTTTGATAATCAAAAACTTTTAATCATAAGATCTGTCTCATTCTTTCTGGTCCTCTTTTATCCTTACCTTGTTTTGTGGATACAATACACTCTTGAAGAATTTAAGTGTATAAATTCTAAGATTATTTTTTTCTGAATTAACTCAGATTTCCACTGGGGTAAGTCTATCCTGGTTTGTCTCTTTGAGGTTCTGGGTTCTTCTCAAATTCTTGTGACCTTTGGTTGTCATTCTGCAAGTTATAAAGAACTAGCCAGCTGATGTGGGTGTTTTGGCACTGTGTTGGAACCAAAGAGATCTATTTTTCAATAGGTCTGCACCCTGAAGCTCAGATCAGAAGCTCTCAGTGGGGTGTGAAATGTTGCCTGGTTTGCATGCTGGTTGGCAGGTTTGGCCTTACGGGTGAGTGGATAAGGGGCTGACCATATCCCCACGGGCATTTGGGGACTCCCCAAATTTCAGAAGGTTGAGGCTCTATGCTAGAGTACCAAAATCTGCTAGACGCCTTAGGCTTCCCCAGAAGGGTGATTTAAATGTAAAGATAGACCCTATACATGTTGTCTTGGAGTAGACACCAGGTTAACCTGAAGCAGAGTGTGGCAGGTGGACCAAACCAACTCAACTGCCCCGCCTCTGTGAACCCCATTTCTTACTCCTGCCTCCAATTGTGCATGCAAATTCTGAGTCCAGAACCCTTTGGGTTTCTAACAGATTTATTGGTTCCCATTCACTGCAGTCCCCTTCTCTTCCAAGCAATGCCCCTTGCCTGCTGCATACATCACACACCCCATTCACTCCATCTTCCAGGAAAATGTTGAACTTTCTTGCTCGGTGGCAATCTTCCTCCCCAATCTCTTTACCAGGATAGACATTATTTATCATTTTATTCCAGTGAAATCTAAGATGTGACAAAGATAAAACCTGGTCAAGCCACCATCTTCAACCAGAAGTTCTCATCAAAAATTTGTCTGAATTCTGCCATGAACTGGAACTATGAGTCTAGTCACCTCTATGGGAAGCACTGTTTTGTTTGTTTGTTTGTTTGTTTGTTTGTTTGCTTTAAGGGCCACACTCATGGCACATGGAGATTCCCAGGCTAGGGGTTGAATCAGAGCTGTAGCTACTGGCTCACATCACAGCCACAGCAACCCCAGATCCAAGCTGCATCTGCAGCCTACACCACAGCTCACAGCAATGCCGGATCCTTAACCCACTGAGCACGGCCAGAGATCAAACCTGTGTCCTCATGGATGATGGTCAGATTCATTTCCGCTGCACCAAGACGGGAATTCCCAAACACCGTGTTTGATGTTAACAGGCTGCTGGTGTGAGAAGTGTTGAACTCAAGATTACATTTGAGTCTGTTTTTATTAAAAAGTTACAAAAGGAAATTTAAGGTAGACTTGAGAGAAATGTTTCAAGGTGTTCAAGGGCAGAAAGGCCAGGGTTGGAAGCTTCTGGCATTTCCTCTGCCTGCAGCTGCTGTGGCACACAAGGTTTGGAGGGCACTCTGGCTCTTGCCAGGAGGACGCAGCGGCTGTTGGTCAAGAGCAAGAGGCCATGTACTGGGGTCTGATCCGGGGCTTCTCACCAGCAACGTTTTCTCTGCGTCAGCACAGCTGCCAACCTTTGTGCACTCCTGCTTCTGCCGCTGCGCCCAGGAGAGGCCCAGCAGCTCAGGAGAAAGGATGGAGGGAAGACAGGATCTGTTTGGTTTTTTTTAAATGATTTTTATTTTTTCCATTATAGCTGGTTTACAGTGTTCTGTCAATTTTCTACTGTAAAGCAAAGTGACACAGTCACACATAGATATATATATTCTTTTTCTCACCTTATCCTCCATCGTGCTTCATCGTAAGTGACTACACATAGTTCCCAGTGCTACACAGCAGGATCTCATTGCTTATCCATTCCAAAAGCAATATTTTGCATTTATTAACCCCAGACTCCCAGTCCATCCCACTCCCTCCCCGTCCCCCTTGGCAACCACAAATCTATTCTCCAAGTCCACTGGTTTCTTTTCTGTGGAAAGATTCGTATTGTATATTAGATTCCAGATATAAGTAATATCATATGGTGTTTGTCTTTCTCTTTCTGACTTACTTCACTCAGTATGAGAGTTTCTAGTTCTATCCATGTTGTTGCAAATGGCATTATTATTGTTCTTTTTTATGGCTGAGTCATATTCCATTGTGTATATATACCACGTCTTCTTAATCCAATCATCTGTCCGTGGACATCTAGGTTATTTTCATGTCTTGGCTATTGTGAACAGTGCTGCAATGAACATGCGGGTGCATGCGTCTTTTTCTTTTCTTTTCTTTTCTTTTTTGTCTGTCTTTTTGCCATTTCTTGGGCCACTCCCATGGCATATGGGAGGTTCCGAGGCTAGGGGTCTAATCAGAGCTGTAGCTGCCAGCCTACGCCAGAGCCACAGCAATGCGGGATCCGAGCCGCGTCTGTGATCTACACCACAGCTCACAGCAATGCCGGATCCTTAACCCACTGAGCAAGGCCAGGGATCGAACCCGCATCCTCATGGTTCCTAGTCGGATTCGTTAACCACTACGCCACGACAGGAACTACCGCATGTGTCTTTTTCAAGGAAAGTTTTGTCCAGATCTATGCCCAAGAGTGGGATTGTGGGGTCATATGGTAATCTATATTTAGTTTTCTGAGGTACCTCCAGACTGTTTTCCATAGTGGTTGTACCAACTTACATTCCCACCAGCAGTGCAAGAAGGTTCCCTTTTCTCCACACCCTCTCCAGCATTTGCTATTTATGGACTTATTAAAGATGGCCATTCTGACAGGTGTGAGGTGGTACCTCCTAGTAGTTTTGATTTGAATTTCCCTAATAATCAGTGATGTTGAGCATTTTTTCATGTGCCTGTTGGCCATCTGTATATCTTCTTTGGAGAAATGTCTATTCAGGGAAGACGAGGTCTCTTGACTAAGCTCTGAAGTGCTGGTCCACCACCGATGCATGCAAGAGGCAGGGAGCTTATCCAGAGTATTTGTTGGGAATCCTAGCTGCTGAAACTTGAGACTCAATTTGAGCTAGCTTAAGCAAAGAAGATGATTTTATCATAAGGGTCTGCAAGAAAGTCATGAAACCCAGCAGTCTTAGAAGGAGACAGAGCTGGAGTTGCAGAGGCTAGCGTGATGTGTCCCCTTCTCCAGGCCTCTCTGCTTCCCGTTTCTCTCTCTGCAGAGTGGCTTTCTCTTCTCCCCAGCCTACCTGGCAGAGTGTGGGGGTTCTCACCCCCTGGCCCAGCCACTCACAGAGACTAACTGACCTCCTTTCCACCAAGGGTCGGCAGACTTCCTCAGGAAAGGCCAGATGGAGAATATTTTCAGCTCTGTGAGCCTTACGGTCTCTGGCACAACTACTCAACTCTACCATCTTGGAAGCAGCCCTAGCCTATGTGTAAATGAATGGGGACCTGCCTACATTTCAATAGAACTTAATTTACAAAAACAAGCGGACAGCAGGGTTTGGCTGAATGGCGGACCCTGTCTCAGACATAAACCCAAAGTATTAGAAGAATCTGAATGGTTTCAGGGTGGGTCAGGGTGAATCCCTGAGTCAGGTACCAGGCAGATGGGGAAACCCGAGCCGGGAGGAGGGGTGTGAGTTCCCAGGGAAGGGAGTCTGAGAGGGCAGCCCAGCCAGGGTCCACCATGCTGCCTCCCATCAGGGCAGCCACACGTTGGGAACATCAGCTCTCGCATCTTCCCACTGCCAGGTGATGCCATGGAACCGAGCAGCAAAACAGTCCTTGCGGATTCTCAGAAAAAAATTCTGTTTAGAATGAGACATTATCAAATTTCGCATCATAAAAGAAGAGGAACAAATAAAGAGCATGAGGCAACTAGCCCTACACAGAACGTACAACTAGAAAATCGTATTCAAAACATCTATTGTCTTTTGCGTGGACATTTAGGGGACATTTTTTTTTACATTTAAACCCAAGGTGCTGAAATTGAACAAAAGTAATTTTGAGCTACAGCTGGCTGACGAATTCCCCAGCTCCCTGCCTGCCCCCCGCCCCAGCCCAGGGCTCGCGAGTGTGCAGCTGTGTGGTTGAGGGCTGAATTATGTGCCCGGCGTGGCTATAACTCAGTCTGCATCCCTGCCTCCTGCGGTGGCCCTCGAGCTTCCAGTCATGGAAAATGACGGGTGGCTGGTGCCGGGGGTGTAAAATGGTGCAGCCGCTGTGGAAGGCAGTGTGGTCGTTCCTCACACAATTAAAAGCAGAATTACTGGATGATCTAGCAATGGCACTTCTGGGTAAATACCAAAAGAACTGAAAGCAGGGTTAAGGAGATAATAGCCAAAAAGTGGAAGCACCCCAAATGTGCATCTACAAACAGATAAACAAAACGTAGTTCATACACACAGCGGAATGTTAGGCAGCCTTAAAAAGGAAGGGAATTCTGGTACCTGCTGCATGGATATTATGCTAAGTGAAATAAGCCAGACACAAAAAGGCAAATAATAATTTGTACCACTGAGAAGAGGTGCCCAGCGCAAACTCATGGAGACAGGAGGAAGAAGGGTGGTTTCCAGGGGCTGCGGGAGGAGGGAACCAGGGCTGTTGCTTCGTGGCTACAGAGTTTCAGTTTTGCAAGATGAAAAGAATTCTGGAAACCGGTTGCACACATGACTGAACTATACACTTAGAAATGGTTAAGATGGGAAATTTGGTGTGATGTGTGTTTGCTTCAATTAAAAAAACAGTCTGTGGTGGGACAGGCCTGGGCCTCCAGGGGCCCCGCCAGGTAAAGGCTCTGCCACTGCTCCCAAACTTTCCCAGGATGAGCTTCAGCCTCCGCTTTCTGTGTATCTGTGAGAATCAGAATCTTTCTTTCTTTCTGACCACAGAAACCAGGGAACAGGTATTTAGAATCCCCCTTTGCTGCTCCCTCTTCTGTGAACCATTCTGGGGGCTTTGCCTCCGAAGGGAATCTGGATGTCCCCGGCCTTCCCAGCAGCCCCCAGGGCCCAGGTGCTGGAACAACTGGTGCATCGAGACAGCACCAAGAAGGCAGATGTGGACTTTCACGTGGTTGTCGTTCTCAGAGGGCCAGACCCCATGCGATCCGCTGCAGACGCAGGGTGCCCTCCCCAACTGGGGCCGGCAGGCAACCCTTAGCTCCTCGAAAAAGCCAAAAGTTTCTTACCCACCGCCTAGGGCACTCCTGGCCTCTGGTCTTGTCCCCTCCAAGCCCCGCTCCACACAGCCTCCTACTGTCCTCTGAGCACATACCTAATAGGTTGCGGCTGCACACCGACCTTCAGGGGCTCCCTACTGCCCGCAGGACCAAACGCCCCAGCATGATGCTCAGCCCATATGCCCTGCTCCCTGCCTTCCTCTCCAGCCACATCCCCCACAGCCTCCCATCTCTGTGCTCCCCATCCCTGTGCAGTCCTGCGCTGGGATGGACCACTTTGGAATCCCAATCAACAAGTGAGTCCCTTTTCCCCAGTATACACACTGTTGGATGGTTCTCAGTGTGGCCCAGCCATGCCATGTGCTGCTCCCTCTCCTCCAGGGGGCCTCCAGTTTGTCCACATCCTCCGTCCAGCTGGACACCCACCCGTGACCACACATTGCAGAGGTGATCCAAACCAGCACAGACAACAGCCTACAGGTTTAGGGAATGGCTTCGCAGGTTCGAGACATCAGAACACAACACAGGAGTTCCTGTCGTGGCGCAGTGGTTAACGAATCTAACTAGGAACCATGTGGTTGCGGGTTCGATCCCTGCCCTTGCTCAGTGGGTTAAGGATCCGGCCTTGCCGTGAGCTGTGGTGTAGGTTGCAGACACGGCTCGGAACCCAAGTTGCTGTGGCTCTGGCGTAGGCCAGCAGCTACAGCTCTGATTTGACCCCTAGCCTGGGAACCTCCATATGCTGCGGAAATGGCCCAAGAAATGGCAAAAAGACAAAAAAATAACAAAAAACAAACAAACAAAAAAAACCACAACACAAACCAACCAAAGATCAAGGATCAAAATTACAGAGGAGGGATTTATTTATCTATTTAAACTTTTTTTTTTTAGGGCCACACCCACAGCATATGTAAGTTCCCAGGTTAGGGATCGAATTGCAGCTGCAGCAGCCAGCCTACACCAAAGCCACAGCAACACAGGATCTGAACCACATCTGCGACCTAAGCCACAGCTCACAGCAATGCTGGATCCTTAACCCATCAAATGAGGCCAGGGATCAACCTGCATCCTCATGGTTCTTAACCTGTTGAGCCACGATGGGAACTCCAGAAGAAGGGATTGAGAATGAACCTCTAAGCAAGGGCTTTGAAAGTCCAGGATGAGCTCCAGAAGAAGGCCATCTTCTTTCCTTCTCTGGAAATACCTGAGGGTGAGCCGGGAGCAGACCTAGCTGGGCCGGTGCGGATACAGCCTCCGGGCGGGGGATGGGTGAGGCCTCCTATGGGGGGTCTACCCCCGTGAGTTACATGAACGCTTTGTTGGGGGCTCTCCAATCCTTCCTCCTATTCTGGAGGAGGATTACTCTGGAGGAGGGTTATTCTGGATGTTGGATTATTCTTTCAGTTTGAAGTCATAGCAGGGAAATTCTTTAAAAGTAACCATCTTTTACTCCGGCCAAATTTCTGGCCTATTAAGGTTCAGAGGCTAATGCCAGTGCCTGCTGGTACCTCTGCCCTATGGCCAGCACCCACGATGAGGTCAGAAACTGTAATAATACATGTAAAAGATGGAGTTGCTAACCCTTCCCTAGAGCCTCCATACAAGCTAGGACGAATAGTCTCCTTGCCAGAGGCCAGCTTCTGCACTCAAGGCTTTGAGAAATGCAACACAAATACAATTCCACTTTTCTACCAGAATGTTCCCTTCCGGCAGCCTGGTCACAGTGTTTAACCTCTCCGAGCTTCAGCTCCTCTCTGGTTAAAATGGAGATGAAACTACCAAACATGCACATGGAAGGACTTTGCAAGCTGCATGGCCTGCTATAAATGTTATGTTTATTCACCTCCTACACCAGTTAAGAAATTTCTAGATTAAATAGGCTGACTGAAAGTTAAGACATTGATTTTAATAGAAGAAATAGACCGTTATTATTCAGAGAATGAAGAAAGAAGAGGAAAAAAAAAAGACAGAAAGAAATGAGTCACCCCAGATGGGCAGAGGTTAAGAGGAAGAAGGCTGGTGACAGTTGAGGATCACCCCACGTTACTGCAGCATTACTGACAAGAGCCAAGACACGGAAACACCTAGTTTCCATCAACAGATGAATGCATAAGATATTGGGGCACGTACATACAGTGGAATACGATACAGCCCTAAAAAAGAGATCCTGCCACTTTTAACAAGAGGGATGAACCTGAAGGACATTATTACGCTGAGTGAAATAAGCCAGACACAGAAAGACAAGTCCTGTAGGATCTATCCCACTTATACGTGGAATCTGAAAAAGTCACATACCTGAAGCAGAGAGTAGAATGGTGGTGTCCAGCAGGGAGATGGGGGAGACGGGGAGATGGTGGTCAAAGGGTACAAAGTGGCCATTACTTGGGACAAATAAGTCTACAGCTCTTATGTCAGCATGATGACTACAGTGTATAATACTCTACTAAATACTCAACACTGGCTAAGAAAGTAGACTCCAGGTATTCTCAACACACACACACACACACACACACACACACACACGAAAAGTAATATATAAGGTGACGGATGTGCTAATCAGCTTGGCTATAGTTATCACTTCACTACGTATATGTACATCAAGGTGTTGTATACCTTAAATATATATAATTTCTATTGAAAATAAAGACACATATATTAAACCCACACATATGAGAAATGAAGTGTTAGCTTATCCCTAGTCACAGGTCCCCATGCTGCTGGGCTCTTAGTCACCTTGAGTTGAGACCAATTTTTTTTCCCTTGGCTGTGTCCGTGGCACATGGAAGTTCTGGGGCCAGGGGTCAAACCAGCACCACAGCAGTGACCTGAGCCACCACAGTGACAACACCAGATCCCTAACCCACTGGGCCACAAGGGAACTGAGACCAATGCCTTTGCATCATCCCCAGCACAAGGCCTGGAGCTAGCCCCTGCCTCAGGGCCCCATTACAATGGCCACCCCAAAGGTTGGGTCCCTCCATGAGTGGCCAGTGGGGGGGATGAAGGAACTCTCTCCCATGTACCCACTTCATGCCATACTGGGGTCCCTGCTCAGAAGGGAGATGCTGGATCAAGCTGTCAGTTCCCAGAGACAGAGTTTCCTTCCCCAGGGCCTTGGGGACTCGGGCAATTGCCAAACTCCATGGCCCCCTCTCCCCCTTAAGTGTGATGGATGGGCTGAGTTTTCCTGGTGGTTTAAACACTTTGCATTGATTTGTGTATTAGTTTGTATATTGTTTTGTGAGACCAATTTCAAGACAGGCTTTGCCTGTCGTCCATCAAAGCTCATCGGTGCTTTATCTTCATTCCGAGTTGGCTGCTCATCAGACTCCAGGCAGGCTGCTGCCAAAAGATCCTGCTGCCTGGGACCTCCATCCATCCATCACGGCGCAGGCATCACTCTGCCGCAGGTGTGTTAAAACTCAGCTGGAGACACTGGCCGCTGGGCAACAACACTCCACACTTGGCTCCACACTGGAGAAGAGCTGGGCAGCTGGTCTTTGGGTCTCTTAAAGATTCCCAGAGACGAAGACGCCACTGGGGTGCAATGGAATCAGCGGCATCCAGGGAGCGAGCACTGGGATGAAGGTTCGATGCCTAGCCCAGCACAAGGGGTTGAAGATCTGGCATTGCAACCTGTGGCTTAGGTCACCAATGCAGCCTGGATCTGATCCCTGGCCCAGGAACTCCATATGCCATGGGGAGGCCAAAGAGAGAGAGAGAGAGAGGAAGGGAGGAAGAAAGGGAGGGACGGAGGGAGGGAGGGAGGAAGAAAAATAAAATGTTCCCAGAGATGAAAATGCTCTTCCACAAGCATTTTACAGACGTGGAAACTGAGTCAAGCATCAGGGAACAGAAACAGGTATAAACCACAGCTGCATCTTAAGAGGGTTTTGAAAAGGACCGAGTAGAAACCACCCCAGAGAAGGGGGCTCTCTTCCTCTTACTTGCCAGGCATCTGTGCCTACGGCTGCAACCGGGTACAGCTTTGGTGCAGCGACATGGGTATGAGTGAGGCCAATCGCCATTCTGGCAGCATCTTGCTCCCACAAGGGGACTGGCTCCTGCCCTTTATCCAGGCCCCCGGAGGGTCCAGTTCCTTGTCTTCCAGGAGTGTGATGTCTTGGGTGGGTAGGTGGGGTCTACTCCCAGGGACAGCTCATTCTCTCAGCCCTGGTGGCCAGGAGTGCTTCCCACACTCTGGCAGGAAGAGACAAAAACCCCAAGTCCTCCAGCCCCGAACCATGCTGCTTCTGATGCCTGTCAGCAAAACCCATATCCTGGAACGGGGGCCTGGACAGAAATGAATCTGCACCCACCGGGGCTGAGAGCAAACACCAGCCCCTGGAACGGCCTCACGGTCTTTCTCTCCCTCTCTCTCCCTCCTCTTCCCGCTCTTTCAAGCACTGGAGCCTTTGCTGATTATTCTTCTCCTTTCTCGGATAGGCACCCAAGGGCAGGCCCCCGGGACAGCTGCACCCTCCACTCTCGACAGTGAGGCAGGGACAGGAGCTGGGTGAGGCCAGGGGCCAGGGCTCTCCTTGACCTGGAATTTCCATTGTCCAAAGGGCATCAGAACACAGTGATCGGCAAAACACGGCAGCCGGGCTCTCAGCGCTGGGCCTTGGCAGGGTCACTTCAGCTCCCCCAGAAAGCCCTTCTGGGAGGACCTGCCAGGGACCTGAGATGTCCTGACTCCAGAGTTTGCCCCACTCACTCAGAGGGTCACTGTGGACCTGGGGGCGGGCAGCAGGTGAGGAAAACCCTAGTAAGAGTGTGTGTCTCTGACCCTTCGCGTCCCCGTTTGCAGTATCCCCCCAGCCCTCCTCCTGCCTTTCCTAAAGAGGACCAAGTTCTGGCCCCTGCCATTCGCCTTCGCTCAGAACTGACCCATGCAAGACAGAAATGGCTCTCCAATCCAGGGGGCCATGCTCAGCCTCACGCAGAATAAAGTACAAATTAAAACTACTCGGAGAGGCCATTTATCACCATCAAAGTGGCTGAAGGCCAAAGGCTCAATGACACCCTGGACTGCAATGCGGTGGAGACACAGACACCCTCATTCACTGGTGGGAGGAATCGAGACGTAAACTGACACATTAGGTATTTTGATCAGCTTTCTGTGGCATAAAAAGAACAGATTCGGTCTTTGGCCCTGGTCTCTAGCACGGAGCTCCTAAAACCCTGGGACGTCTTCAAGTGACGGGAGCATCTCTAGTGACTCTTAAGGAGGCCCATCAACCAGCTAGGTTTAGGCTAATGATGTGACGTGGGGAGGGGCCCCTGGACAGCTTGAGGAGGGGGCTGGTTGTCAAAATCACCCACCTCCTGGTGAACAGAGGGTGGGAACTTTCAGCCTCACTCTCGGACCTCTGGGGAGGGTGGCAGGTGGGAACCAGAGATAAGGTTATTAAAAACTTGAACAAAATCCTAAGAGCTTCCAGGTTGGTGAACACATCAACGACAATGCTAGGCACTTAGAGAGGGGATGGGAGATCGCACGCGTGCGCACACAAACGCACACACACGCGCGCGCACACACACACTGGCCCTCCCATTTGGCTGCTTCTGAACTGTGTCCTTTATGATGAGCCAGTAGTAGCAGTAAAGCACTTTACTGAGTTCTGTGAGTCATTCTAATGAATTACTGAATGGGGGGGGGGTGTCGTGGAAGCCCCCAGATTTGTAGTTAGCAGGCACCCTATTTGCAGCTTCGTCTGAAGTGGGGGCAGTGTTGGGAGACTGAGCCCTCAGCCCTGTGAAGTCTGACACTAACACTAGGTAAACAGTGTCGGAATTGAGTTGAATGGTCAGAGAATCAGAGAACTGGTGTCAGAAAAAAAGACAACGCACTCTCAACATCACAATATGTGTGTCTTTGACCCACCCAGAAACTCTGCTTCTAGGAATTATCTTACTGATAACACTCAGCAGCTTGCCAAAAGGATGTAAATACAAACAGGTCAGTGCTGCTTGAAATAGCACAAGAATAGAAGTGGCCAAATTGCCACCTACATGGGACCTGTCTAAACTGTTGAGCACGCATACAATGGGATTCTATGCAGCTATTTAAAAAAATAGACTGAAGAAGATCTTTCTGTACTGATGTGAAAAGATCTCCAAGATATTTTGTGAATTAGAAAAAAAGAAAAGTGCAGGACAGGGTCGATGGCGCGCTATGTCCTGTATTAAGTGAAAGAGGGATATAAAGACTGCAGACTTCCACTGGCTGGTGCAAACAGTCTTTAAAATCTCTGAAAAGATAAGCAAGGAACTAACACCAGCCGTGACCAGCATGAGCAAGAAGACAGATCTGGGCCCGCACGGGATGAGGATGGAAGAAAATTTTCCATTTGAACCAAGTGACTGTGACACCTATTCCACTCACGCAAGCCCCGCCCCGATCCTATTCCACCCTCTCCCTACTTCGCAGGTAAAAATGTGGAAACTGTGGCCCAAAGGGACTCCCTGGCTCCCAGCTCTAGACCCAGGGGATGGTTGGTTCAAGAAGCCAGAGCCCTAAGCCCCGGTCCAGGTCTCTCTCAGAGACCCCGCGTGACTTGGTGCCCATCTTGGGGAGGGCACAGCAGGGCACAGGCCCATCTTTGAATCACTGGAACCTAACAGAACACTGGCACAAGCTCGCTATTGAGTGCAAGTTTTCTGAATGAATGAATGCTATGTAGTATTTCTTGTGAGCCCCACTTGAATCTCTGAGTAAGCTGATTAGTTAATTAATCATGGCAAGTGACAAAATTTACATCACCCAACCACAAAAGAGTCACATTTTTTCAGGGTCCACCAATGGTGGGACATCCGGTACCTCAGCAGAGGGAACACGCCTGTGGAGGGGGCCTTTGTCCCCCTCATTTCGCCCCTCACGTCAAGTGTCGTAAGGAACTGCCCACATTGTAACTTTTTGCAGAATCACCCTATGTGCAGAATAAGAAGAGGAAGAAAATGACAAATAAATATAGCAAACCTTTGGTTTACGTAATCTAGCACTCAGGACAAGAGGAGTTATTATTTGCACGTAGATTGTCCTTTAAAGCCAGTGCCTGTGGAGCATGTCCTTTGAACTGTGTAGGCTGGAGTTCTCACTGTGGCTCAGCAGTTACAAACCCGACAAGCATCCATGAGGTTGCGGGTTCTATCCCTGGCCTCGCTCAGTGGGTTAAGGATCCGGCATTGCCGTGAGCTGTGGTGTAGGTTGAAGACATGACTTGGATCTGGCGTTGCTGTGGCTGTAGCGTAGGCTGGCAGCTACGGCTCTGATTCATCTTCAGACCCCTAGCCTGGGAACGTCCATAGACTGCAGATGTGGCCCTAAAAAAAAAAAAAAAAAAGTACTGTGTAGGTTGGACTGGTGATTCGGGGGATTGCATCATACGCACCCTCCTTCCAGGCCAACTTATTAATGAAGCTCCAAACACTGTCACAAGGTAGATGGCAGACGTGCCTTCATTCAAAACCTGTGGTGAGAGGCTTGCTAGCCTCATCCTCTAACTGACTCCTACCCCGCCAGACAGACAGGGCGCTCACACTAGCCAGGGGTGGGAATGCAGAACCCTCCAGAACATAGCCATTCATCATCCATAATGTGTGACAAATCCAAGTTGTGTCAACAGGCTGGGAAGGTTCTGAGGGAGATAAGCTAATAAGTAAGACGATAAACACCTTGGGAGAGCAGATTGAGTAAGGCCATTGATGATGGATGAATGTTTGGTAAATCAAAGAGATCTGGGCTTGCAAGGAGAGCCCTGTTGGAGAGCTTTTGGTCACAAATTAGAGGCATGTTTGGCTCCTTAGACTCAGCTGGGCTGGCTGCTGCATAGGGAGCAAGGCTATCGAAGCCGCCAGAGGGAGAATGGGTAAGTGAGATGAATGGAGATCAAATCCCATTATAACCAAGTCCATTACAAAGAAAATTTCACCTTAACAAAAATATATCCAAGCCCCAGGCATCGGCCCATAATAATCGTATATTGTTCAAATAACCCATTGTGAAGCATGCTGTTCTTGAGGCCTTCCGGGTAATAGTCTCTAGTTATAACAACATCCTGGCACATCCCCACTTACCACATGATAAATTATTTGTGGTACATGACAATACCCGTGCTCTTTTCCAACCCTCTGACTGTGGGGGGATGCTTTTGAGAGGCTCTATCGGAGGTCGATGTTTTGAAAAATTGCAAGGAATGGGTCTTAAGATTCTTTACCTCATCTCTTAGTTTCCCATCAGACCAGCTACCTGGGTCTAATATCATTAGGAAGATTATTGAAAATGTTAGAGGATCACCTCTAAACATGCAGCACAAAAATATTTGCTACAACTCAACACCCATGCAATTTTTTTTTAAATCATAGTAAAATAAGAATAGTAAGTTCCTCAATCTAATAAGTAACATCTGTCAAGAATCTACAGTATCCTACCCAGCACTGAAAATGTTTAAATCATTCCCTTAAAAATCTGGAACCAGGGGTTCCTATTGTGGTACAGCAGAAACAAATCCGACTAGGAACATGAGATTGCGGGTTCAATCCCTGGCCTCGCTCTATGGGTTAAGGATCCAGTATTGCCATGAGCTGTGGTGTAGGTCGCAGATGCGGCTCAGATCTGGCGTTGGGGTGGCTGTGGTGTAGGCTGGCAGCTGTAGCTCAGATTCCACCCCTAGCCTGAGAATCTCCATATGCCATGAGTGCGGCCCAAAAAAGCTAAAAAAAAAAAAAAAAAAAAACTGGAACCAGATTAAATGCTAACTATATCAGAAATTGGCAAAAGCTAAAGGCCTGGAAAAATACTGTGTGTGGACAAGGATTTGGAAAAATAAGAACTCTCCTATGCCGACAGGAGTATAAATTAGCATGACCCCTTTAAGAGCATCTTGGCAATAACACATAAAGCTGAAGACACACATATTCTTTCATCCTGCAACTCCATGTGCTCAAGGAGACATGCACAAAATGTGTATTGTTACTTTGCTTTCAATAGAAAAAGGATCAGAAACAACATATATGTCTATCAACAGACATAGAAATAGAGACAGTCTTACAGTGGAAAAGGATATAGTAGTGAAAATGAATCAACTACAGCTACATGTATCAACATGGATCCAAGGCAGGGGCGGGGGGGGGGGCAAGTTCCAGAAAGATACATGCATGATGGTATCTTATAAAGTTTGAAAAGCATGTTGGAGGGGAGAAGATTCAGCTTCTCCAAGCGAATGGGAACCCCACAAACATTTGTTCTCCAAACTGAGTGACCTGGGGGGATCACTCCAGCCCTGCCCTGGGGCTGAAACAGCTTCACGTTCCATGTCTCGGCTAATACCAGCATCTTCATCAGCCCAAACTGCTATGACAGATGCCCCTGATGGTGTAGCTGAAATAATAACCATGTATTCCTCAGCATTCTAGAGGCTGGCTGGATGCCAGTATGGTTGGCTTCTTGGTAGAGGCATCTCTTCCTGGCTTACACATGGTCACCTTCTCATTTCATCAACAAATGACGGGGCGAGAAAGGGCCAGCTCTCTTCTTATAAGGACATTAATCCCATCATGGGGACTTCATTCTCATGACTTAATCACCTCCTCAAAAGCCCAACTCCAAATACCATCCCAATAGGGCTTCAATATCCAAATTTGGGGACATTGAAGGCATTCTGTCCATAGCCACCAGCATCCACCCTCGACCCCTTGGGAATGACCAGAAATCTATGGTTAGACCAGGAAAACAACACTATAAAGGGAAACACAAGAGCATCCCTTTTTCCTCTTTTTTTCCCATTTGCACTTTCTGGTTTCTGACTCCTTTTTATCATCTGTTACATATGTATCTTTTAGACATCCAGAGAGCTATCCCAGAATAGTTCCTCTCTTCTTACAACTTCTCAAGATCAACAGAAATACTAGGAGAGTAAGAAAAAAATTGTAAATTGTCACATAATCTCACCGCCCTCAGCAGAACCTTGGCGCTTTAAAGAAATTAACTTGAAGATGATTCACTTCAACTGGCTTCCTCCCTGAGGTCCAGGGGGGTACTACGGCTTGACAAGTTCTTGCCACTAGTTAGGGAACGAGCAAGACTCCAGTCACCAAGCACGGTGCTGTTTTCCCCATCTCCACCGGCCCAAACCGGCCCAGCCGGGGCCAGAGTCGGGGAGTGGGCAGGGGCTTGATGAGAAATCAAAGCGTTTCCTCAATAGCAGGGGCAGCTCGCGGTGAACACGCTGGATTCAAACTTCTTGCGCAGCCTCAGTGTCTAAAAGAGCTCTTGGAATGTGGTCCTCTCTCAAGACCTTCTAAAGTAGGCTAATACTAAATGCGGACTCTAGAAAAAGTCTTAGGTGTTCTGTCTGCATAGTGAAGCTCCTTTTGAAGCACAAAAGTTTTGGAGAAACTTTGGTTAAGCACAGGCCAATCACTGTGGCCTTAGGATACAGGATTCTGCTGGTGCTCCAGGCCTTCCATGGAGTCTGGGAGCATTCCCCTGTGCTCTGTAGGACTTCTGGAGCCCACGTGGAGGCCCACCTGATCCACAGGAAAAAAAAAAAAAAAAAAACAGGAGACACAGAATGGTTCTCCAAAGCAAATTTAGTGTCTTCCTCTCAGAAGGTGCTGGGCAGAATCTGTTTACTGATCTTTTTGAGCATCTGTTTACTGAAAATAGAATTGTTAAGTCAGAAAATATCCCTTTCCGGTTTAATTAAGAAGTAGCCTTGGAGATAAACTCAAAGTTTGAGCTGGAATGAACGTTCAAAGATGAAGAAAAGAAAAAGGAATGTGACTATGCCTTTCCTTGCAGGTCGATTGCGTCCTCTGAAACGTACGTCCCATGAAGGCAGGTGATAGTCTGCTTTGTTGTCTTGTTTGTGATTGGAACCCTGATGCCAATGCAATGTCTGTCGCTTAGTAGGTAGTCAATAAATATTTGCTACCTTAAATTTTCAAAAATACCTTAAAAAAAAGAATGGTGTTATTTCTACTGTTCCGCAGAAGTCCACAGAGTAGGTTCATTATGTAAAATACGCACAACATTAGCCTGAGTTCTCCTGTCCCTGTTGGGGTTCTAAAAATATCAGGGCGTGGTAAATGCAACTGTCGAGCTCAAGGAGGATCATTTCCCGAATGCCCTCCTCCTCGAGGTCAGAGTCACACACCATCGCGGGCCGGGAGGGCGCCCAGGCACGCACAGTTGTGCATGCAGAATGACGGCCTCCACATTTAGCCAATGACTCACCACTCTGAATGTCACTGGGCCTGGAACAACTTGAAAGGGAAGGCAGGAAAGCTAGTGACGCCGAAATCTCGGTGGAGTGTGCTGACGAAGACATGCTCCTGCTGATGAAAGGCTCAAATGGATGTTTCCACTCCTGCCCTCACTGGCTAATACCAATTATCTGTAAGAATCTGGTGGCCAAGAATTGTTTTAACAAGGGAAGGACTAAGCTACGAATGTAGAAAAATACCTACAAACATCATAAACTTGATTGTTTATAGGGTGATCTTGTTTTGTGAAGATCAGCGACAAATGCAAATCAGATGTAGAAAGCGGTTGGCAGTTGGCATGAATGATAAAACTTCCACACTGATCAGTGCTGCAAAGCTGGGAGGAATCTTCAGTCCCTACACTCTCCAAACTTAGAATCTGAAGACTCAAAATCAAGACACGGGACAGAGTCAAGACATCTATAGAGAAACATACCAGAAAATGGCATTTAACTTATAAAGCACACCATTTTCTTCTGGCATTGGAGAAAAACCATCAGGATGACACAAGTGGGATGGGTTCATCAAGAAGGACTTCCTGAGGAAATGTGAGGTTTGTGCCATGGGATTCGGGAAGAAGGAAAGGCCCAATGGTGAGAAGGAAGGAGGCAGACACCCAAGGCAGGTGAATGGCTTCTGCATTAGGCCCAGAGGAGGAGATACAGTGATGGGGGCAAGAGTCTACATCAGCAAGACCAGGCTGTTACGGTCACTCATTTCTCTGGAGACAGGGACCTCAGAAAAGAGGTAAGGCAGGGACCCTCCATCTACAGAGGGGAAAACATGCTTGGTAGACTAAGTGGCTCACAGCCACCAGGCGGTAGAGCTCAGTCTTGAAGTCTGGACTTTGGACTCCAACCAAAGAGCATTTTCAGGTTCCTTTAATGATCATGATAGTCAGAAATAGAAACAAACATGAGGACAGCTTTTAAAAGAGCCCTGTCAGGTGCAGGAATAGGGTGAGGGAATGTGCTGTATCTTTCCAAAGGACTCAACAGTTACGAATTTGATCTGTTTGATTTGTTGGTCAAGAGTCATGGAAAATGGATTAGTGAGACCAAGGTCACGGTGTCAGTGTCCCGGGAAGCAGGGTTGAGAACACAGCTGCAGGCCGTTGTTCTCTTGGCTCACTCAGGTACACCAGTCTGCAAAAGCTTGGGGTAAGAGGGGTAGCAAATGGGAGCCGAGACGTTAGAAAATGGATCTCTCATCATGCACATCCCCACAGACAGAAAATACCTCCAACACATACTCAGCAGTGGATTGTCCCAAGATCTTTTGCACACAAAGACCAGCGCGTTATTACTGGCGCTGACGTTAGACTAGACGCTCACTCTTTTCCCCTGTAGCCTGACTTCAGGAGCTCCCCGCTGAAATCCAGCCACATCTCTGCACAGAATTATCCACACTTAAAGAGTGACAGGTCCACATTTGCTTAATTTCAACTTTTCAACTTAATTAAAAAGACCAGGGGAATAGTTGGTAAATACTTTGGGTCTAAATAAGTCTGATTGTATCACGAAATGGAATCAGTGTATTTTGAAATTTAAAAGTGATCCTATGCCCTTCATCAGCCACAGATGAGAGTCCTTTGCATGTGGTGGGTACAAACTGTTCTCACCAGCTGGTCAACCACAAAAGAAACCAATTCTTGGGCACTGCCAAAGATGCCTTAACTTTCTCCCTCTGCAATGCCATCATCCTCTACCCTCTCATACCCGCAAGGGTTCTGGACTCTTTTTCCTTCCCCTTTGGCATTTTGTCAGTGGTTTTCAACCTCCTGTTCTCATTGAAATCACTGGGGAACTTCAAAAATCTAATGGTTGGGTGCCATGTCCAGAGATATTGATTTAGTTGATCTGGAGAATGCCCTGGTGGCAAAAAAATCTTGAAAGCTTCCCAGGTGATTCTAAGAGACAGCTAAGGTTGAGAAGAACTGCAACCAAGTGATCCCACCCACTGCCCAGGTCTTAATTCCCATCTATAGGCTACGACTTGTAAATTTAATCTCCTGTCTTGAGCTCTCTCCCAAGTTCCAAGAACCATTCATTAAAATTTCTTACGTGGCATGTCCACTTGGTTATTTAAAAGGTTTGCATAAGTTGAAAGGAGCACATTTGAGTTCCCCTTGCTTCCAACATGCATCTCTTTTAATAGTTCTCATTGTAGTTACTCAGACCAAAAGCCTGGAAGCCATCCTTGTTTTCCTCATATCAAATTTATCAGCAAAGTCATGTTTGTTCTCCACCTGAAGTAGATCTCATGTGCACTGGGACAGGCAGCTTCCAAGGTGGTCCCCAATGTTTCCCACTTCCTGTATTCACACCCTTGTGTCGTCCCCTCCCACATTGTACCCAGGTTGGTCTGTATGACCAAGAGTATAAGGAAGAACTGATGATATGTTACTTCAGAGATTGGGATGTAAAAAGACTGTGACTTTCACCTTGGTCTCCCAACCAGCACCTGCACACAGGGGGAAGCAAGCTGCAAGCTGCCATGCTGTGACCAGCCCTTGGTGAGGTCCATGTGGCAGAGAACAGAAGCCTCTGGCCATCAGGCAGCAAGGAACTAAGCCTTTCAGCAATCACATGAATGAGCCTGAATGTGGATTCTCCAGCCCCATCAAGCCTTGAGATGACTACAGCCCCAGACAAGAGTATTTATCCTGAGCCAGAACCACCCACTTAAGCTGCTCCTAGATGCCCAGCCCTCAGAAACAGTGTGATACAAGTATTGATTGTTTTAAGGTGCTAAATTTTGGAGTATTTCACTATACAACAATAGATACTATACTTATGCGCATTTTTGCATCTCCTGGCTACCATGCTACTCCAAGCTACTTCCACTTCTTAAATGCAGTACTGCAATAGCCTGCTAGCAGGTCTCCCTTTCCCCAATTCAGCCTTCCAACAATCTGTCATCCTCATTTATATCCTTTAAATAAAATGAGTTCAGATCTCTTTCCTGTTTAACACCCTTCAGTGACTTCCTATTTGATTTAGAACAAAACCCAGTTCCCCTCAATAGTCCTTCATGATCTGATTCCAATCTCTATCTCCAACTTATTCTCATGCCTCTTTTTCCATGTCTTCACTGTGTTCCAGCCACATAGGCTCTTCATTTTATATGAAGACCTTTGCTTTTCTTTTATGGTTAGATGGTCTGGGGGAAAGAGGGGCATTTTTAATATCAAGAGAACAAGACTCCAGTAACATTGCTCAAAACAGAAATGACTTTTTGCTACATCTCTGACAAGTGTTCGTCAAGCTTAGAGGTTGAGTACTGTAGCGTGGAAAAAGAATAGGTGCCTTTGCTTCTGGCAATATGTTGGGGTAAACGCAGAGAGAATACCTTCCCAGTGAAGAACAACTAAAAATCCAGGATAAAACACATTTTAAAGTGTGGCTGAGGTAGCAGGAGAATAAGGAACACCAGCAGAGGAAATAAAGATAGGAAGTACCATGCAATGGTGATAATTAAGCTACTGAGCCATTTTCCTTCTGGGAATCTGTGGAGTTCCTGGTCTAGAGCCATACATATAAGAGAGTAGAGAAAGAAAAAAAGCAGGTCCCAAGAAAAATGGGACTTTTATTAGCTGGGAATCCTATAGGGTGAAGCCTCCGTGTTCCCATCAAAGGAGATTTATCTGGCTTAGCCTTAACTCTTAGCAATAGGAAGAAAAAAGTTTTCCCTAATCTTTCCTATTATAATCTAATATTTATGAGAATTTAAGGCTGAAATTCACACAAGCTGTGAGGCCAGAAGGACCAAATAAAGAGAGAATGCCAAACTTAAAGTTGTCTTGATTGACAAGGCTCCAAACACCTGGTAGAGGAAACGAATTCTGAAAAAACAAAAAACAAAACAAAACAAAAGAAACAAAACAAAACCCTCTGAAAATTCAACTTTGGCCTGTTTTTATTTTCAGAAATGATAAGCAAAATCACTAAAGGCATGGAGTACAAGCCAATATTAGTAGGAGTCAACAGAAACAGTAAATTGCAGAGTCAGACCCATGGAGCCTACAGTATTGAATTACCAGAGAAAGATGTTTAATACGTAGGTTTAACATGATTAGAGGAATTTATAGGAATGCAAAGGAGCAACAAACCTATTGTGAGGAAATAAATATAAGTTCATGAAATGAATATTATGACATATGAAATTTAAAACTCATTGGATGAATTAAACAGCAGATTAGACACAGGAAACATGTACCTATTAGACTGGAGGATATAGATAAAAAATTATCCAGAATGCATCAGCCAAAAAATGCAAAAAATATAAATAAGAAGATGCATGAATGAGAGAATAAAAGATACAACTTAAGTATAATTGGGGTTCCAGGAGATATAAAAGGGGGAGAAAAAGAAGAAATATTTGAAAAGATAAAGGCTTAGAATTTCCCCAAGTTGAAGCCACTTCTCAGTTTCAGGGAACCTAACCAATTTCAAGCAGAATATATTTTAATAAAGCTGTAGCAAACCAAAATCAGAAAGAAGATCTTAGAAGTAGCCAAGCGGCCAGGTGGGGTGGGAAAGCACTATTGAAGGAACAATGATTAGACGGACAGCTGACCTCAACAGCATCAATGAAAGCTAGAAGTCCGTAGAATAATATCTTTAAAACGCTGAGAGGAAATCACTGTCAATTCAGAATTGTATTGAATATATGCACTGAAAGTGTACTCAGTAGAACAAGAGGAAATAAGTCATTTTCAGTTATATGAAATCGGAGTTCATTCAGTATAATAGACCTTCATTAAAGGACTGTCTGAAATAAAGGATGTGCATTAGGAAGAAGGAAAATAATACCAGACAAAAAAGACAAAAAGAAACACTACTGAGCAATAAGAAACAGTAAGCTTGTGTGCAAATCAAAATGACAGTATGAAACATAAGGATCTGATATGTGGGATTAAAATAAAATCAAGCTAAGAATTGAAAAAAAAAAAAGAAAAAAATCTTGCACTCATGGAGTTAACTTTCTAAAGGGGAGAAACTGAAAACTAGCACTTAGCAAAGTTCAAAGGAAAAAAAAGATAGATCATCCAAAGAGTGATGAATGCCACACAAAGAATTTAAATAGGATGTTGTGAACACCTAAGACTTGGGGGCCATTTCAGATCACGTGGTGATCAGAGAAGGTGACATTTAATCTGAGATCTGAATGACAGGAAGGAGCCGGACACATAAAGTCACAACCAGCATTCCAGCCAGAGGGAAGAGTTATGCAAAAGTCCTATATCTTTCTGACTTGACTTCTCTGAGCCTCAATTTCTTTATCATTAAAATGGGGATGATCTTTTCCTCATATTAGTTGTGAGGCTTTAATGAGCTTTGGTATACAATGCACTCTCAAATATTTGAATTATAATATACATGGCAATTTTGTTGAGGCAGTCTAGTTTCCAGCAAAGGGTACAAATTTTGGACCAGCCAAACCAAGACTTAAATTCTTGGCCTGATAATTCCTGTGTGAAACACAGTGAATCCAGTGTCCTTATTTGTTAAATGGGAATGGTGCAATTGCCATAAGGATTAAAGGAGAAACATTCACATAGAGCCCAGGACTGTGCCTGGTGCAGAGAACTCCATAATCATTAATTTCCTTCCTTTCCTACTGCTAAAATGTTTTCTGTAAAGGCTTCAATGGCCTCCTCATCTTCCACACCCTGACTCCAGCCAGAAGTTCTCTCTCTTCTCTGCTTTCCCACTGTTCTTTATCTGTCAGTATCTCTCAATGACTCTAATTTTGTTTTTCCATTTTTTCCCAGGGGTCTGTAAAAGTCATTCCATAGACCTTACTTTATCCATCTTTTACTTAGGGTCTCACACATCATAGGCATTTAATAAAATGTTTAAATGAGTGGAAGAATGAACATATGAATTAAGAGTTGGACCATCTCCAACACCAGGGAGCCAGCTATTTCACAAAGCAGCTAATTGCATGACTACTGCTGTTTAAAACTCAAGTTCTAAACATATTAGATCAAAATCTGCCAGTGGTAGATCTTCATGCAAAAGGTTCCTAATGAATCATACTTCTGGCATCTATACACTGATACTATCCCCTCCCACCCTGATTTTGGACCATACAGCACACTTTGGCCAGTGGGGCCAACATGATGCAAGCAGAGGCTTGATAAGTCATTGGGCCTTGGACTTGCCCTCTTGGATCATTGTCATCAACATTTTGCCTCCTTGAGGATGAAAGACCATATGGTCTAAAGAACCCAGATGAACCCAGAGCCTTGCCAATCCACAGTAGCACTATGGGCATATCAGTGAAGGCAAAAACCAGCAGAAGAACCACCCAACCAACCCACAAAATTTCCAGCAATAATAAATCCCTATATTAAACCAGAACTTTGGGGGGGCTGGGGGGCTGTTAAACAGAAATAGATACCAAAACACTTCCCCTCTTTGTAACTTCTTCCCTGAATCCGTAAAAGCAGGTACAATCCCCATCCCACCAGACAGTGGTTCAAATGGCTAAAGCCCTCCTGAGCTGTCTCCAAGCTGAACATCTTTAGTTCTTCAACAAATTTTCACTATTGTGAACATTTCCCTAAAGGCCCTCTGGTTCATTCTTCTCTTTTACAAGTGTGGGGCTCAGTAAAGAAGCATGTTCATTCATATCCCTGGCATGGCACCTCTCAGAGAGACTGCAATCCCACAGGTCTAGTTTGCTCCACTTCCATATCCAGGTGGCAAAGTTGGTTCCATGTGGCTTTTCTGATGGCTTGTCTCCATCAGGTGGCAGTTAGTGTGGCACTGAGGGTCAAAAATCCCAGGCCTTTTCTCATGAACTGTCGTGAAACCACGCCTTCCAAATCCTGTACATGAAAACCTGATACATTAGAACCTATGTGTGGTTTCCTACTACTATAATCATGATAATTTGGAGCTGTTGGAAGCAATTTTAATCTGAATTTTACAAAGCAATGGACCTCTCTATTGTTAACTCCCATGATCGAGTCTTCGTCTTTACCTTACTGATGTATAAGCAGCATCTGACCTGGTTCATCACTCTCTCCCTCTGGGGATGCTTTCTTTCCTTGGCCTCATAGGAATCCCTCTCTCTTGGTTTTCATCCTGTACCCTTGAGTGCTCCTCCATCTTTGCTAGGTCCTTGGATTTCTTCCCTTTTTTATCGACCCTCAACCCTTAAAGCCATCCATAGACTGAACAATTTCCAACCTTATTTCTCCAGTCCTGATTTCTCCCCTGTATTTCAGACTCCAACCTCCTACTAAGCATCTCTAATTACATAACGGGTATCTTAAATTTAATTGATCCAAAATAGAACACTTGGCTTTCTACCTCCACCTCTTCCTAAACTCCTTCTCCTCATCTCCATAAATAGTGACTTCATTCTCAATGCTCCTGACTGCTCAGTCCAAAATCTTCGGGATCATTGACTCCCCTCTTATATTCCACATCCAATTTTTTTTTTTTTGTCTTTTTGTCTTTTGTTGTTGTTGTTGTTGTTGTTGCTATTTCTTGGGCCGCTCCCGCGGCATATGGAGGTTCCCAGGCTAGGGGTCGAATCGGAGCTGTAGCCACCGGCCTACGCCAAAGCCACAGCAATGCAGGATCCGAGCCGCGTCTGCAACCTACACCACAGCTCACGGCAACACCGGATCGTTAACCCACTGAGCAAGGGCAGGGACCGAACCCGCAACCTCATGGTTCCTAGTCGGATTCGTTAACCACTGCGCCACGACGGGAACTCCTCCACATCCAATTTATTGGCAGATCCTTACAACCCAACCTTCAAAGTATCTGCAGAATCCTATCATTTTTACTACCTCCACCACTCATACCCTAGTCTAAAACACCACTGTCCCTAACCTAGACTATTAGAATAAACTCTTATTAATCTCTGGTCTCCCAGCTTCCCCCCTTGATGCCCCACAGGAGCCTGTTCTGCATATGGCAACCAGAGTAATCACTTAAGACATAAGTATTCATACTTCTCATCTGCTCAAGATCTTTCAGTGGCTTCCCATGTCCTAGAGTAAAAGCCCACACAGGTCAGAATGCTCTATAAGATCTGGCCTTAGTTACCTCTGACCTCACCTCCTACAATCCTCGCCTCTACTCTCTCCACAACTGGCCTTTTTGCTGCTTCTGCACATACTCTCAAAGCATACTCCTGCCTCAGAGTCTTTGCTTCTGTTCTTCCCACTGCCTGAAAAATACCATTCTTCCAAATCTTAGCTGGTCCTCTTTTCTGCTCAAAAGGCACTTTAGAGAAACTCCTCTCTGAGGCCAGTAACCACGTCCATCACAAGCCTCCTGGTATCTCTTCTCACCCCATCTGACACTTTGGTCCATTTCCCTCACTAGCATGCAAGCTCCAAGCAGCAGAGGCTTTGTTTTGCCCTGCTGTGTCCTCAGTGCGAGAACCAAACCTAGCCTAGCCAAGGTGCTCAGTATTAGGTGAATAAAGGAATTCACTATCTCTTCTAGCTTTGAACCATCTGCCAACTATATACTTATCCAAGAAATGTGTATTTTTATACAGTCTAAAGGATACGACCAGAAAATAAGCTCTGTGATGTACGTAGTGGAGGTCAGAGCCTTCAAGATGAATAATACTAAGTCTGGACTATGGAAGACCTTGAATGACCAGCCAGAATCTGGTTTATCAGAGGCAATGGGATTCCTTTTAAAAGTTTTTGAGTGGAAAATGATAGACTCTGTCTTATAAATAACTTTCACTGGGGACATTTAAAAAATCCAACTTAGATCAATTTGGAAGCAACTTGACATTTTCCTTTTTTATTAACTGGCTTTTAGAATGTGTTGCCAAGTATGCTTCAGTCCTAAGTAATGCTCTGGACCGGGGCGGGGACCACGGGGTCATTTGCGAACAGACGCATGTGGCTACGAACAAACAGATGAATGCGTCTGGGTCTTCTGATCACATTTTACACTTGAACACGTATACTTCTTATCTAACACCTGTACACAACTATATACAGCATACGAGAAAGTGTTTTCATATCATACGTGTAGGTTCTTGCCAGAGCTTTCTTCTGAGCCAGGGAGTCTGAGAAAAAAGCTGAGGGAACAGAGTGGAAGTTGTACCACGCACAGCAGACTCCAATGAGCTCGCATGTGTAAGAAATACACCACCCAACAGCCGCCTGCCTGGAAAGCTCAGGGGCGGGGGGCCACCAAGACAACAGGAGGATGTGCGGGGGGTGAGGGTGGGGACAGGCTCGTGGTTGAGAAGGGAGCAGTTGAGGCGGTTCGAGCATTTGTTCATTAACTTCTTCAAAGTCAACTGGAAAATAGTGGTGGTTGGACCAGAGGCCCTGAAAAGCCGTCACTGGTTTCTCCAGCACCATGGTCAGCACCCCGAGGGGCTGGTGGGCACCAGCTCCAGGGCTTGGAAGGGGCCTCTGGAGGGAAAAGCATCAGAGTGGCTCTTCCTTACTGCTCCCCACATAGCAGGCCCCAGGCAGCCACCCACCCTGGAGGCCCTGGTGCTCAGGAGCTGAAACCAGAATCCTTTCCTTGATGCAACCAAAGGTATGACTTACACTCAGTTTTCCCCGAATTAAATCATCCTGTTCTTGCCTCTAGTTTTCTCACCTCTTTTCTACAGCAGCACCGACTCCTTCCTAACTTGACAGGTGCTCACTCTCTTCCTCCCTTTTTTTTTTCTTTCTCTCTCTTTTTTTTTTTTTTTTTTTTTTTTTTTTTTTTTTGGTCTTTTTAGGGCTGCACTTGCAGCATATGGAGGTTCCCAGGCTAGGGGTCCAGTCAGAGCTGCAGCTGCCGGCCTACACCACAGCCACAGCAACACCAGATCCAAGCTATGTCTGCAACCTACACCACAGCTCAAGACGATGCCGGATGCTTAACCCACCGAGCTAGGCCAGGAATTGAACCAGCATCCTCACGGATGCTAGTCAACTTCATTAACCGTTTCGCCTCCATCTTCCTCCCTTTCTGAGTGCCCATCTCCCCTCCCTCTCTCTTCCCCTCTGTCCTCCCCTCCCCACTCTCTCCCCTGCCCCTCCCCTCCCCTCTCCTTTGGCTACCTGGCTTCTCTGCCTCTGAGATCCTCTTTCCTTGCTTATTTATTCCTTATACCTGACTGCAGATCTCTGGCCACACCAGCAATTTCTTCCTGCACTACTGGTGCCCGGTTATATATGTGGTTTATCACAGAAACAGTTTCCACTAAGGCTCACCGTTCTGTTGATGTGCAGCTATTTGAAGCTGAGAAACCCTAAGAGGACTTACATGTATGATACCCGTCAGGACTGACAAACATGCTGAAGGAATTCAGAGAAGGGAGAGAGCCCTGAGGGGGCAATCTCTGAGGGCTCCTCAGAGCAGGCGGGCTTTGATACTGATGACAGACTGAGTGGCACAAGGAGGCTGGTTCTGGCATGGGACAAGCTTATAGCGCTGTACAGCGTCTGGGTGCCGGGCCCCTCCTCTGAATCGCATTCAGGCCGGGGGGCTGCAGGATGATTTGCGGGAACTTGCTCACATCCTCATGTCACTGCCGGTATTTGTCCCCTCCCATCAGAAAAGACAAGAGGCCAAAGGGGGAGAAATCAACAGGTCTGGAGCTGCGCATGGTTCGGGGTTGCCATGGCAACCCCCTTTCTGCTGGACCCCCTGCCTCCTCACCAAATGCTGATCCCAGAGACACTTTGGAGGCATGGAAGAAGCCCTCAGACCCTGCCTGGCCTGGGAATACTGCCTTCCTTCCCTGCCCACGCCCGTCTGGCCGCAGCCAGGGCCCGTGGAGGGAGGAAGGGACCGCACCAAGCTTCAGTGCCAGGCGGAACTGGAGATGACCTTTCAGCTACGATTTCCCCAGTTTCCTTCGCCTGAACAGCTGGTACGAGGGGTGGCCACAGGGAGCTGTGATTTCAGGAAGTTGGAAAGAACAGGAAGCAATAAAACCCATATATTTTATTTTATTTTTTGCTTTTTAGGGCTGCACCTGTGGCATATGGAGGCTCCCAGGCTAGGGGTGGAATCAGAGCTGTAGCTGCTGGCCTACACCACAGCCACAGCAATGTGGGATCTGTGCCACGTCTGTGACCTACACTACAGCTCACAGCAACTCCGGATCCTTAACCCACTGAGCGAGGCCAGGAATCAAACCCACATACTCATGGATCCTAGTCAGGTTCATTACCGCTGAGCCACAGCGGGAACCCCAAAATCCATATATTTTAAAATTTACACATTTTACAGATTAAGAAAACTGAGGTCCTGACAGAAGTAGAGGCAGAATATGAACTAAAACCATATTTATCCATAGCTTATTTTAATTCTTAACCATTAAGTAATTTTTTAAAAAGGCTCAGTTAAAGACATTCTTTAGTTAGAGGGAAGTGGATGTAAGCAGCTTTTTGGATAGGACCAGGGATGTGAGCTTTAAAACAGTTACTGAAAAGATGCCTGAGAAAGACTGTCCTTGATCTTCATGTGCAAAAACCTAGCCTCTGGCAGCCCATTCGAGTTCTTTCTCTATTCCAGGTCACTTTTATTTCACAGCCTACATGGATTGATACACCTGATGTTTCTCTCCATCAGGACAGCTTTAAAATCACTGGTGGAGGAACTAAAATGCCCTTCATTGGTAAAATACATGTTTTACTTATTTTCCTACATTTCAGGGTAGTCCTAACATAGTTCTAGTTACAACTTTGAGCCCAAAGGAAGCAATTCTGAGAACAATGACTTACCCGTGACATCACAGGTAAATGGACAACAAAGTCTGCCCCTGCGCCTTTCCAATCATGGGACAATTTTACCTAATTAACTCATAGTCCTCAGCATAAGGCATTTTCCCAAGGGGAATGAGAGTCATTTAGACATGAGAAGAGTTTTTAAGTTCATTGATGTAACGTTTCCTCTGCTGCGTTCTTCCCCCATTAATGAAAGTTTAATTATTAGCATCTGGCATTTAAAAAGAAGCCAGTCCTGTATAAATGATACTCTCCGTTTCCACTCATTTTTTTCTTCTCTTTGGAGAAGCTCGCCATCGAATTTCAGCTCAGACCTCTCATTAGCATTTTTTTCCGAGCTTCTGGAGATTTTTACAGGTGGTAAATGGATAAAGTTCTTAAACCTTTTGGCAAATAAGTGCTCAGAAGGCATGTGATGTTTAGTCACTACCATGCTGACAATTACGTCAACTCAATCATTTTCCTGGGATCAGGGGAAGCTTGGGCATTCAGTGGCTACAGGGAACAAGCAAAAACTTAGAGCTAGGGTTTCACAGTATCAAAAGCACTTCCCAAACATTTGCTCATCTTATCATAATCTTCTCAAGATCAGCTAGACAGAGTGACTCAGATAGGTCTGTGTCTTGGCCATATTCCACCCCTGGTCCTTACCATGATGCCTGGTATGTCATAAATATTTAATAGATTTAGTTGAATGAACGGATGGCTTCCCTGAACTATTCAGTGGAGATTCAAACTTAGAGGCGAAGAAGTTGCAAATATGTATCAGAGTCTAGACACAAGGACAAATCTTTGAGGGTTGGTAAGCTTTCCCGGCTCCTACTAGACCATCACATCACCTCGTTAGAAGAAAAAACGTGTGTTGGGGGTGGTTAGCACGAGCAGCTCCTTCGGGGGTAGGAAGAGTAGGAAAAATGGAATCTGCTATTTGGTTAACAAAGGTTTAAATGGGGAAGATCTCAGGGATTATGTATAAGCTGCAGCATGGTATTGTACGACTATGGAGTTAGAAATACGCTAGGCCCAGCCCAGAACTGTTCTTTACCATTGCTGCCTACTTTGTGTTGTTGCTGTGAGCATTAAATGAAAATGCACAATGGTCTGGAGTTCTCTTATGGCACAGCATGTTAGGGATCTGGTGGTGTTGCTGCAGCAGCTTGGGTTGCTGCTGTGGATGGCTTCAATCCCTGGCTGGTGAAATTCCACATGCTGTGGGTGCAGCCAAAAAAAAACACATGGTGGTTACTTTTATGTGTCAACTTGGCTAGGCCATAGTGTCCATTCATTAGGCAAACATCAGTTTAGATGTTGCTTAAAAGGTATTTTTTAAGATGCAATTAATATTCAATTCAGTGGACTTTGACTAAAGCAGATTATTCTCCCTGTGTGGGTGGGCCTCACCTAATCTGCTGAAGTCCTTATGACCAAAGACAATGATTTTCTGAAGAAGGGATTCTCTTCAAGACTGCAACACAGAAAATGTGCCTGAGTTTTCCAACCTGCTGAGGAACTCAGACTCAAGACTGCAACATCAGCTCTTCCCTGAGTTTCCAGCCTGCTGGCCTGCCCTACAGATTTCAGATTTGCTAGCCCGCCTAATCACATGAGCCAGTTTCTTAAAATTGCTCTCTCTCCCTATCTGTTAAGATAGCTATAGATACACATATGAAATGTGTGTGTGTATCACTGGTTGTTGCTATGAAGATTCCTGATTAATATAGTAAGTCAAGCCCCCATACTGCCCCTGACAGAGAAAGTACCCAAATGTTCATTCTCTTCCATTATTGTCCCTGAATCTAACCCCATCATCCCATCAAATATATGAATGCCTACCTGCAAGAAGCCAAATGAGGCAATGATCCAGCATCATCAATGACCTTCCCAAGGACATGACGGGTCTTTAATATTAGGAACCAAATCCCTATCTTCTGACTCGTCATCTGTTTCTTCTTCTTCTTTCTATTACCAAGCTACCTTTCCATCCCTAATCTACCCAGATGCTATGCTTTTTTAACCCTAAAAATCATAGCTCCCCTCCAGCAAGGATGTACCACAGTCACGGGGCCATAATTACTCTTGGATATTTACTTGGGATTTCCCTTCATTGTGGCAGCAGAAAGCATTTCAGTGAGAGCCCAGCTATCTCAGTTTGTATCCACACTTGAAGCCATCATGCAGTGAGCTGGGCCCATAGCCCAGTGTTACCGCTATGACATCTGCCTCTAAGAGCCTGTGTCTCTAGCACTTTTTTTCCTGATTTTTTCTCTTGTTTACATTCAACCTGTCTGTGGTCAGTTAGCTTGGTCACATAGCCAACATTAAAAAGACTAATATAGGAGTTCCCATCGTGGCTCAGTGGTTAACGAACCCAACTAGTATCCATGAGGATTCAGGTTCAATGCCTGGCCTCGCTCACTGGGTTAAGGATCCGGCGATGCCATGAGCTGTGATGTAGGCTCAGATCTAACATTTCTGTGGCTGTGGCACAGGCTGGCAGCTACAGCTCCAATTTTATCCCTAGCCTGGGAACCTCCATATGCTACAGATGCAACCCTAAAAAAAAAAAAAAAAAAAAAAAAAAGGCTCATATAGTAAAGGATTCTACCCTACTTCATAATTACCAACTGTCAAGTCTGGGGCTAAGGGGGCCTAAAGACCACCCTCAGGTTCAGTAACTCAGTAGGATAATAAAGAGAATGATTCCCAGAACTCACTGAAAGCTGTTATACTCACAGTTATGGTTTATTACAGCTGAAGAATGTAGATTAAAATCAGCCAAGGGAAAAGGTGCATAGGGCAGAGTCCAGAAAAGTTCTACACACAGAGCTCTCATGGAGCCATGACCAACATTAACTCCTCCCAGAAAAGATGGGTGACATATGCACAGAGCATCGCCAACCAACCAGGGACACTCACATGAGCACTGGTGTGCAGTTTCTGTTGTGGCTCTTGGCTGACGGCCATCATGGTGGACCCCTCTGAAGGTAGAGTGGATACCCTGTGGCCCAAAGCCCCCATCATAAACCACATTGTCCTGTGTGGCTCATGGTCACCAGGTAAAAGAAAGACACTCATCAAGGGGGACATTCCAAGGGCCCTGAAATCACTTCACAGTAGCTGAGGACAAAAGCGAGATCTTTCTTTGGGTAAGCTTAATTTATTTACTATACACCTTCCTATGGTGTGCTGGGGGCAGGGGAAGGCATGCAACTCTGGAGTATTCCACAGCCAAGCCACCTACCACATTCCTAACTCTGACCTGTCCTTTTATCTTTTGTTTTTATTTTTTGGCCATACCTATGGCACGCAAAAGTTCCTAGGCCAGGGATTGAACCTGAGTCTTTGCAATTACCCACAGCAGTGACAATGATGAGCCTTTAACAACTAGTCCACCAGGGAACCCCTGACTGTCCTTTTGGAAAGGCAAGTTTCTTATCTCAGGGGACTGAGAGAGGGACTGGGGATGACTCCACACTTGCGGTCCCCCTGCTGACATTCGGTGAGGTGGCAAGTCAATGTGAGGTCCATTAGGGGGTGCTGTGGCTGGTCCCTGGGCCTTCTCCACTGGAACACTCATCTGGGGATGAGCCCCAATTCTGGGGATAACCAGAACCCTCCCTGTCCCAGTGCACTAGCCAACTCATTCCTTTCTGCCTATCATACTCCAGCTCAACAGACAATGGCACCTTCACTCATTTAAAAATGCCTCTTCTTTCACTGCCTAGCTTTCCACATTTGTGATGTCAAAAGTAATTTCACCAAATTTGTAAAATCTATAGATTAATGACTGTAGACACCTAAGTGGCAAAACTGCTTACATTTTACAAATGAAGACCCCAGAACACCTTGGGGACTCAAGACATGCACCTCTTTTCCCACAGGTAAGGCACAGAATCCAGACCAGGGACACGGCTGAAGGGATGAGGATTTCAGTCACATGACAAAAGCCAGAGTTGATGGTTGAGACAGGTGTGGCAAGGGAGGCCAGTGGGTAGCAGAGGTGTGGGGTTCCTGCCTAACAGGCCCCAGGCGCAGGGATGAATAAGCAGGTGCAAACACCCTGGCAGCATCCTGTACCATGCATTACTGACAAGCTGTGTGGGCTCTTGCAGCCCCGGCTAAACACCTGCCCAGCGTCCTCAGGCCAAGGTTCATTGTCCCTGAAGCATTTAGGTGAGACCACCTTCCTGGTTCCCTCGCTCCCTCTCACAACCAAACAGGACCTGCCCCAAGTCCTGCCCCGCAGGGCCCTGGTAGGGTGGGAGAGAATCTGTTTTGCTAAATGGAACCAGGGTGTTACAACCAATAACAATATCAAATAGCATTTTCCCTTTACAAAAGCCCCAACGCCTTCACTCAAAAGACACCAGCAGCAGAAGAGACATTTTCACTTTCATAAGCAGTTTCCTTAGCCTAAGGCCAATCCTGCCCATAGAAGCAGAGACTCAAGATATTGTGTGATGAGCACATTCTCTTGAAGCCAGCTAACGACCCCCCAAAAATCATGCAGACGTAAAATACACGAGAGAGATTCTGTAAGGACCTGGCTTTGCCACATTTCAGATGTAGCAGGATCTAATTCCAGAAGCCTGCAGAGGCCAGCTTAGCCCTGCCTCACCCTAGCTGTATCCCTCTGCGGTGAATCAGGTCTGTCCTCCCTTTGTGTTCCCACTGAGCGCTGCTTGAGCAGACCCAGCCCTTGTGTCCCTCTGCCTGGCATTACCCAGTGACATTTGGGGCAGGGCAGAGACCTTGTCTTTTTCATCTTTGCATCCAATTCCAATTCAAAACAGAATTACCGGCTCACCAGGGGGCTGCACCAGCCCTGGTTCTGATTCCTGAGCTAGAGGAAAAGAGGGCAGCCGTGTTCTCCCCTCCTGACCAGGTCGGGCACACTTCCACTCGCCTGAAGAGTGGGGAGAGCACATGGGTGACCTGGGGAAAGGCCAGGTGCGGAGCCCCTGCACATAAAATGCCAGCTGTGACAAGGTGCTAAGACTGGACCTTCAAGACTGAAATCTCACCTTCCCAAATACTGAAGGGGCCAGCTGACCAGAGACACCTGGGTGCCCTGACAGCTGCACTCAACACTGTCTCCCCCCTGTTATCATGAAGGTGGCAACAACTGACATTTACGATCAGAAGCACGTGGCACAGGACTGGAAGGTACTTTGCACAGATGATTACTTCTCAAACGGTCCTATTAATCATCGTAACAAAAACAAGCAGTAGACAAGAGGTCCATGCCTGTTCCTTTATCCCAGGGGCCAAGAACTCCATCCTCCTCCGCAGCCCCATCTCCAGGTCCAAGCACCAAGGCTAGACCCGCTCGCCGCTAAGACATGCCTTCCACATTTTCATCTCCACTCCACCGCCAACTTTCTGTAACCTTGAGCAGCCTAACCTCTTCCCCTCTGATTACTTCTCTCTAAAAGGGGAATAAACAAACTCCCCAGTGACGTCTCGTGGAGAAGCGAGGTGACACATGCCAAGAAGAGCCAGACACACCTGCAGATGTAGCAAGCACTATTTTTATATCTTACCTGAAAGGAACAGTCTCTCCAAGGAGTCTGCTGTGTTGGCTTTTCTGCCCATAATATTTGTGGTCGGATCATGTCTGTATTTAAACCAAACACAGTATTTAAGCCACCAGAAATAAGAAAACAAAGAGGGGAAAATTCCATCACATACTTTTTGGGTTATTTTTTTTTTTTACTCTATTCATCCAGATGGTGATCATTAGTGGGATCGCCTGTCTGCACCTGCTACTGTTTATGTACACATTCCACCTAGAGGAATGTGCTTGGAACATTCTGGATGAGTCTAACAAGAGATACTATGGGATTGGACACAACTTATCGCTGTGGGAATCACCCTTTGGCTCTTTGGTGGTGACCAAGATAGAGCCCTTGGTGCTACAGGGACAAGCGAAGTCAATGACGGTTTGGCCTGAAAGCCTCAGGGTCTCACATCCTTGCCTTCAATAAATCTGCATTTTATAGTGAAAGCAGCCCTGTCAGTCACTTGGTGTTTCCTGAAAATCTCCATACCAGGGCTCCACCCTAGACCTATTTGAATTCTTTGCAGTAGTGTCTGCTAAAACATCTCTTTCTTTCTTTCTTTTTCTTTTTTTTCTTTTTTTTTTCTTTTGTCTCTTTATGGCTGCATCCTCAGCATATGGAAGTTCCCAGGCCAGGGGTTTAATCGGATCTACAGCTGCCAGCCTCTGCCACAGCCACAGCAACACCAGATCCAAGCTGCATGTTCAACCTACACCACAGCTCACGGCAATGCCAGATCCTTAATCCACTGAGTGGGGGAGTGGGGCCCGGGATCGAACCCATGTCCTCATGGATTCATTGGATTCATTACCACTGAGCCACGATGGGCACTCCTAAACATCTATTTCAAACATCCAAGTGATTCTGACACTGGGTTAAGTCTGGGGTCTTCCGGGCTAAAACATGCTCAAAGCTGAGTGGAGACCATGCATGCGGTCCAGGTGTGGCAATAACTTCCCGTCCTTCCTAGGCAACTTAGGGCAAGTCACTGTCTTTGGGGCTTGCATATCTCTCAAATAAGGATGCTGGACTAAAATAAGTGAATGCCTGCCTGTGCTTCAGGAGCTCTAGGGTTTCCTTGGAGGCTTCAGAAGTTTCTAAGCAGAAAGTGATAGAAATGGAGTAATTTGGACTCCAGGTTCGCTGCCTTGAGAGTTAATCATGCAGCTGCTAAAAAAATCTACTGGCAATGCTCTAACATTAAGCAAGATCAACTGGGAACATCTGCCTGGGATGCAGGAAACATACAGTCCTAGAAAGGGTCAAGGTGGCTTAAAGGGGCCAGGTTATTCCAGAAGTCACATTTTAAAGATGTGAATCCCTGAGAAAGTCAAGGATTTGGGCTGAGAGCTTGTGAGCAGTATCACTTCCTTTCTGGGAGCTGGGATTTCCTCATCCTTTCAAGGAAGGGGTAAAACTAGACTCTATTTAGAGGACTCGCCTGCTGCCATCCAGGGGTTAGCACGGTCTGCACTGACTCCACCTCCACCTGGAAGCAGAACCTGGCAGGATGCTGCCTCTGCCTAGAACGAGGGTGAGTCAGCTGGCCTCCTGGGGAAGCAAGGCACAGACCTGACCTCATTACCATTTGCTCTGGAATGAACTGTGTCTTCCCAAATTCATACGCTGAAGCCCTAGCATCAAGGTAACTGTACTTGGAGTTAATTAATGGGAAGTTAGGTCATAAGGGTAGGGGTCTAACCTGATGGGCTGGGTGGCAGTGGACGAAAAGACACCAGAGGGCTCTCTCTCCAGACGCGTGTGCACCCAGGAAGGCCACGTGAAGACACAGTGAGAAGGTGGCCGTCCGTGAGCCAAGGAGGGAGTCCTCAGCAGACCCCACCCACGCTGGCAGCCTGATCTCCAACTTCCAGCCTCCAGAGCTGTGAGAGATAAAGGTCTGTTATTTAAGCCCCCCAGTTTGGGGAATTTCATCACAGGCACCCGAGCGGAGACACCCGCACACCGGGAGCAGCCGGGTCCTCGGCCACGGTCAGCGGAGGCAGCCCGCAGCTGTGTGTGGGACACTCTGCATCATGGCAGCTACTTCATCACAAGAAAGTCAGCTGTTCTTATTCAGAGTGTGCATCTTGTCTCCCACACTCAAACGCAAGCCCCCTCAGAGCTGGGGGTTTGCCATCCTTTCTCTCATTTCTGCAAAACTCTCAGGAGGTCAGCCTGCCAGATGATTTACCAGATGAAGAAACAGAGCCTCTGAAGCTGGAGGTTTGTGCCAGTCCTACCACATGGAGAGAGGCCCCTTGGCAGGAGGAGAACCTCCAGTTTCCAGCTCTGGGGGTTTGCTATTGTGTTCTTTTCTTTTGGGACTTAAGCTCAGCAAAGACCTATTGGTGGGGTGGGGGTGCAGAGGAGAGGAATGGTTTCCTGGTGCCCAGCTGCCTCTTACCATCCAGGACAGAAGGAGCACAGGGCTCAGGGCCCAGGAGGTGGGCATCCTGGTGAAGCAGGACTTGCAGCATGAATGGAGTGGGTCCCCACGGTGGGCCGGAGAAGGGCCAGGCCCAGCAGAGCAGGTGCATCTCTATGTCTTTCCACGAGGTCCTGTAGAGCGAGGATGCTGTCTGCCAGGCTAGAGAGGCCTGTGGATTCTGGAGCACTAGGCATGAGCCAAGTTGATAAAACACAATATTAACAAGGTTACAATTTTTGGGTTTGTTCCTACACTAATAAACACCTTAAAATTACTTGTCTAGAGCATTTACATTTAACTAAGCACTTTCAAAAACAATGTCATGGATTCTTTACAACAACCTGGGGAGGTAGATCTCAACCCCAGTTTGTAGGCAGGGAAACAGCCTTGGCTGTGATTAATCAAATTTACATAGTTTTTGAGTGGCCACATCAAGACGTGAAGCCCCGTGTTCCAGTCCACGTCCAGCGTCCTATTTCATCCTAGGTTTGCTTCACACAGCCATCGGGCTTAGCTACAAGCTACTTCTCAACTCAGCCCATGCCTTGGCAGCCTCTGCTACTGGCTTCAGGGTATGACGTGAACTAGGCTTGATGTATAATGGTGCTTCCCAAATGGGGTTCCAAGGAAATGGAACTCCTAGCAAGATGTTAAAACAGCCTTTTTTCCAAAGTGTAGGGCGGTTCTACAGTCAAGTTTGGACAATGCTATGTACAGTCTTTCCTAGGAAATTATGTTGGCAATTACAGGCTCTGAAAAGCCCTGGAATAAGGGAGCTGTGTAAATTTAATTCAGCATCTGACAACACAACTAATTTTTCTAGCGGCATCTTCATCTAGAGAGAAACTGATGCAGAAAAAGAAATGCCAGCGGCTAAGAGAACAGTGGACATTTGCTCTATATGCCAGACATAAAGAATATTGCACTGATAGGAATTAAAAGCACAATCACTATCACATAAGCACATTCAAATCCTCTCTTAAAACTTGTCACTAAAAATACTTTAGCTAAGTCTCTTTAAAGCATTACCTCATGGCATTGTTCATGTGTGTGTTTGCACTTATAGGATTAGGAAACAATACATCAATTGCTTTTGTTTTTATTTTATCTCATATTTTCTGTACTTTCTGAGTTTATAAATAGGTATCACTTATAAATTAATTCAAAACAAATAATTTAAAATAACACGCCACCCAACAGTTAAAAATTTCGGAAGAAGAGCGGACAGTGGCGGACCCAAGGTACAGAGTTGGGGAAGGTCAAGGTGTGGTCCTCCAGGGTCAGAGAGGACACAGTAGCAGATTTTCAAAAGCCTGGATGAGAGAGTGATTGTGTAGGACGTTAATGCAGGTTTCAGAGACGCAGAGCTCTGGGTGGAGAAGCACGGAGGCCCCATCCCTGGCCTCTGTGAGTCCCCAAAGGAGGGCAGAGACCAGGGAGTCCAAGGGGACACAGAACAAGCTCAGGACTCAGGTCACAAAGCAAGACCTGGGAGCAGGGCAGCAGCGGGGTTTGAGTCTGTCCCACCTCCAGGGCAGCCGGGGAGAGGTGTGTGCGGGACCAGCCCGAAACAGCCAGAGGAGTGCAGAGTGGGCACAGGGGTCCAGGCTCAAGCCCTGCCCTGTGCCAGGCACTGTTCAAAGAGCTCTGTGACTGACTCGTTCATTCTCACAGCAAGCCTGGGAGGGAAGCTCTACATCCCCATGATACACATGGGGAAACTGAGGCAAAACCGGCTAAAGAGCCTGCCCGAGTTCGCAGAGCGAGTGGACGTCTCCCCTGAGAGCTGTGCAAGGGCATGCCCCCCTGCAAGGCAGCCCTCCTGGCCCTGCCAGGGAGGAGGAGCAGGCCACAGGGAGGGCCTGAGGGAGGAGGAGCCTGGCTGTGGACTCCGTGTGGGCCCAGAGGAGTCAGTGTGCCTGGGAGAGGGGTGTGGGTGAGGGCGGGGTGGGGAGAGGGGTCTAATCCAACCCCTCAGGTCACGAAGTCGGGGTGTGTGTGTGTTGGTCACGCCCAGGGCACACAGGCGGTTCCTAACTCAGCTGCAGCCCTCGGTCCCGCCCCTTAGTCAGGGCTCCCTCTGTTTCTCAAGGTTGGGGCAGACCAGTAATGAAGACAGAGAGTGGGGCGCCTGGGGAAGATCCACTGCTCTGAGGCAAGGAGCCTGGCTGAGCCCCTCTTGGGGTCAAAGGCCAGGTGCTGAGACAGAAAGTCCACTGCAGGCTGGAGCAACAGGGAAAACAAATGCTTAGCCACCGCCTCCCCCAGCCAACAAGGGGCCAGGCCCTGAGGTCTGACAAACAGAAAGGCAAAGAAATCCTCTGCTTGGGGTCACCCGGAGCGGCAGGTCAGGCAGTCAGATCACACCAGCAGTGACCCTGGGGGCCTCCCAGGAGGACTGGAGCCGAGCAGCATGGGTGCCCACGGCATGGGACCCTCCCTGGGCAGCAGCAGCTCAGAGCAGCACCGGGAGAAAGGGGGGCAGAGAAATGAGATGAGAAAGACATCAAGGTGGACCCCCTGCAGCAGGCGCATATGCACGTGAGCACACACACACACAAACACACACACACACACACACACACACACACACACACAGCCTCAGGGCAGCCCTGGAGGAGAAGCCCCCCCACCCCTGACCCCAGCACAGATGTGTGTGGGTGTCGAGCTGATGCCAAGAGGAGGAGGGGACAGGTGCAGCGCTCGCCTGGGACCTTCTCTTCCTCCACCTCCACTTTGCGCCAAAGGTCTCCTTCACTCCAACATTCTCTTCCCACACTTGCCTTCTTCCCCTGCGGGACTTCCCTGCTCTCTCCACCCCTCCCTTGCTGCCCACCCTTCCTCCCAGAACACTGTGGGCATCAACACCAGCCAGCAGCACAGAACGGGGCTAGTGCTGGTGCCCAGAGCCTTGGGCTGCTAAAGCAATGCTCGAAGGTCCCCTGGGCTCACAGCTTCACTCACTGGAGTGAATGCGGGTAAAACACCCAGAAGGGTGCCTGGACTTGGTGAGCACTGGGCCTTAGCTCCTCCAGGCAGCACTATGCCACGGGCAGGAACCCTGAGGACCACTTAACGTTCAGTAATTTTCAAAAGCCTCAGGTGTCCCCCAGGGTATCATGGGTCCCAATGTAATGAGCAGGAGAGGAGTGGGCAGCTGCAAAGAGAGATGCTGCCAGTTTCAATCCAAAGCTGGTCCCTTGGTCTGTTGGTCCTTTAGCTTCATGCAAGGCTTCAAACTTTCCATGTTCATCTTCCCCAAATGGCACTCCAGGTACCACTTCATTAATCCCCAGGTGCCCTGGGAGGTGAGGACGGGCAGCATGTGGGTTCGGCCTGACAGTACAAGGCTAGAAAAGGGGCTCTGAGTTGTTTTCGTTCTTTAAAAAAAAAAAAATCACATCTGTATGAGAATACACACCCCATATATAAAAGTTAACTTAACATGGACCATAGACCTAAATATAAAAGCTAAAACTATAAAACTCTTAGAAGAAAACATGGAAGTAAGTTTTCAGGACCTTGACATAGGCCATAGTACCTCAGATGTGACACCCAAACCACAAGCAACAAAAGGAAAAAACTGATTTAGAAATACATTGGACTTCATCAAAATTAAAAGTGTTTGTGCTGCAAAGGACACAGAGAGTCAGTGAAAAGACGACCCACGGGATGAGAGAGAATATGCACAAATCATGCATCTTTTAAGGGCCCTGTTTCCAAAATATGTAAAGAACTCTTCCAACAATAAGAAGGAACCCAGTTTTTAAATGGACAAAGAATCTGAACAGACATTTCTCTAAGGAAGATTAAAATAAGCATACAAAAAGATCCTATTGGTCACCAAGGAAATGCAAATCATAAATCATAGCTTCATACCTCTTCCCACTGGCTAGGATGGCTATGCTCAAAAAGACAGTAAGAAGTGATGAGGATATGGGGAAATTAGAACCCTGATGGACAGCTGGTGGGGATGTAAAACAGCGCACCCACTTTGGCAAACAGTGTGGCAGTTCCTCCCAATTTTGAGCGTAGGTACCCTATGACCCAACAATTCCACTCCTAAGTGTACACTCAAGAGGAATAAAAACAAAAGTCTGGAGTTCCCTTCATGGCTTGGCAGTTAACAAACTGGACTAGGATCCATGAGGATTCGGGTTCATTTCCTGACCTCACTCAGTGGGTTAAGGATCCGGCATTGCCGTTAGCTGTGGTGTAGGTCGCAGGCGAGGCTCAGATCCTGCGTTGCTATGGCTGTGGTGCAGGCTGGCAGCTGTGGCTCTGATTGGACCCCTAGCCTGGGACCTTCCATATACCTCGGGTGCAACCCTAAGAAGCAAAAAAAAAAAAAAAAAAAAAAAAAAGTCTGCACAAAAACCTACACACCAAAGTTCATAGCAGTATTAGTGTTAAAAACAACCCAAATCTTCATCAACAAAATGTGGTATATTCATACAATGCAGTACTGTTTGATAATAAAAAGGAACGAAGTTCTGACACAGGCTACAACATGGGTGAAACTTGAAGATGGTGTTGGATGAAGCCAAAAAACTCCGTGGTGCATGATTCCATTTACGTGAAATATCCAGAATAAGCAAATCTATAGACAGAAAGGAAACTAATGGTTGCCTGGGGCTAAGGATTGGCGGTTGGAGGAGGCAGACAGGGAGTAATTGCTAATGGCCATAGGGTTTCTTTCCGCTGTGATGAAAATGCTCAAAAATTAGATTGCGGTGATGGTTGCACGACCCTGTGAAGATACTAAGAGACCCTGAAATGTGCACTTGTGAGGGATGAGTTGTATGGTATGTGAATTCTATTTCACTAAAGCTGTATTTTTTTAAAAATTAATGAAATGGGGGTATCTCCATTTTGGAAATTGAATAGGCCCACAGAAATGTCAAAAAAGTCTTGCTTCGGAGTGGACTCCCTCAGTTGGGCAATAATGATGGTCTCGTTGATAGCAGAACTAGATACTCTTCACCCAAACATCCGAATATTTAGCTGCTGCCAGACCCTAAGGACATCAGTGAAATAAAGTAATAAAGAAATGGGTTTGAATGCAGGTGGTTGGCTAGATGACTCCTGGGCCATGATAAAGGCATAATGGATTGAAAAAGCTCCTAGCTGCGTGGGAGCCTTTGGACCAAGAAGAGAGCCAGGCCATGTGGCCTCTGGCCTCACTGCCAGGAGCATGGGGTGTTTTGATGCCTCTGAGCCCCCAGCTCAGGCCTGGGGAAAGCATCCCAGCTCCAGAGAAAGCATCCTGGCTCCCTGGGTATCCTCTGTTGTCACCCACCGCTGACTCTGTAATCTCCCAACCAGCGTCTAAGAAGTAGCCTGAGATTTTCTTCTTCTAGACACATGCTGGCTCCATCTTAGCAAAGACCTATAGCTCCTGGCACTGGGGGCTGCTCCCCTTGGAGTTCACGGCAGCTCTGCTCTCTCCTGCCATGATGGGGAGCATCTTACACTTCCAGGCCTGTTAACGAGCCAGGAGAAGCAGGGGAAACAGTGTGCAATGAAATTCACAGATGCTGCTCATTTGGGAGGTGCAGGAAACACCAGCTCTGGGAGAGAAAGCAAACAATCTGCAGAGGGAGGGGTTAGAAAGCCAGCAAGCGAGCACCCAGCGAGGAGTGCTGGCAAACAATGCCTGTTAACCAACACCCAGCAGAGGAAAGAAGCCATGTCCTTGAGGCCGAGGAGGCACACGTGCTGACGTGGGCTCCTGCTGATAATCTATAGCAAATGAGATGGGCTTGTGCCAGTGCGAAAGGCTGTGCAGTGTGGAGCCATTGGCTCGGCCAGTCAAAGCGGAGCACGCCAACACTTCTAGCAAAGACTCCTACCACGACCAGAGAGAGAAGAGATCTTTTTCAAAGATATTTCTATGTCTGCTGGCATTCTCCTGGGTGAGACCATAAAGATGTGCCAGGACCGACGCGAGGCTCTATAATGTTGCCAACCGCACCTTTACAGGTGATGATCTGGTTCAGCCGAGCGGGACGGAGACCACGCAGATGACCACCATCCTGTGTGATGAAGAAAAGCTGGCCTCGGCTGTGAGGGGGCCGTGCAGTCAAGGACACTCACAGGAGGAGGCAGAAGCAGAAGCAGAAAGGCAGATTCCTGGCAGGTATAGTTGGGAGGTTGGAAGCATCAAGGGTACGTGCTGGTGAGCTGGGGCGGGGTGAGAAAGGCCAGGTGCCTCAGACTGAATTGTGCCCCCCCCATTCATATGCTGAAGTCCTAACCCCCATTGTGACAATAATTGGAGACGGGGCCTTTGGAAGGGGAGGGCATGAGGGTGGGGCCCTTATCGGGAGATTAGTGGCTTTTTGGAAGGCGACATAGCTGTGAGGACACAGCAAGAAATCAGCTGTCCTCAAGCCAGGAAGTTTTCTCACTAGAAACTGAATCAACACCTTGGTCTTGGACATCCCAGTCTCCAGAACCGTGAGAAATAAATATCTGTGTTCAAGCCAAACAGTCTATGATATTTTGTTACAGAAGCCAGGCCAACTAAGACACCAGGTGTCTATAAGCAGGCAAATGGCATCGTTCATTTTATGACAAGAGATTCAGGGAACAGTAATGTGCAATAATTGCTGAAAAACTCTGTATCTCTCATGCACTCAACAAATAATTAAGAGCCACTCACTACCCTCTAGATACTGACGACACAGCATGGAGCTGAAAACAGAGCCTTACTCTCACAGGGTTTATATGCCCTGTGGCTAGCAGTCCAATAAAGGCACTTCTGAGTGCCCTTGAGCTAATGTCCTTCCAATACAGTGTCTTTCTCAGACGTAAACTGATATAAAGCTGGACTTGCAAATACATCAACAACATGCCACTCAGATGAAAGCTTATAAGGCACCGAACACTGTATGAAGCCCTCAGGTTTTGGAAACTTACTACAGAGCCCACTGAAAATGATGTTCTTATCCCCGTTTCACAGACGATAAAACAGACGTGAAGAGGTTTAAGTAACTTTCTAGCACTGACCCAGCTTTCAGGTTAACAGAGCCAGGGGTCAAGATAAGGTATGTCTGACTCTAAAACTGTGAATGACTCTGTATTCATCATATGTTGTGTTGCGATGTATGAAACACTCAGTATCCTGCATTCAAATAAACACCTTCCACTAGTCAGGAACCATTACGCTGCAGGACAGAAGACTCCTTCAATCCCTTGGTTCCCAAACTTTACAATCTCTGGGGAGCTGGCCACCCTAGAACTTACTCACAGAGAGTCTAATCTATAGGTCTCAGATGAGGCCAGGGAATCTATCATTTAAGCACCCCGGACCATCTTTTTTAGATGCATGCAAATCACTTTTACTATTATTCTAGAGAGGAACTGTTTTTGCCGGTACTGTTACTTTTTAACAGATGAATGGGAGTGATTCCAATTCTTATAAATTCAAAAAGCAAAAACGACCTAATTGGATTTCTTTTTAAAACATCTTTATTGAGATATAATTCACATACCATAAAATTCACTCATTGAAAGTGCACAATTCAGTGGTTTTTAGTCTATTCAGAGTTGAGCAACTATTATCATAATCTAATCTTCCGACATCTTCACACCTTCTAGCAGTCACTCCTCATCTTCCCTAACACCCGGCTTCTGACAACCACCACTTCATTTTCTGTCTTTCGGAATTTGCCTGTTCTGGACACTCCATATAAACAGAATCACACAATACGTCTCTTTGTGTGTGACCGACTTCTTTCACTCTGAATAATATTTTCCAGGCTCATCCAAATGGTAGCAAGCATCAGAATTTCACTCCTGTTATTAAATAATAATCCATTATACGGATATGCCACATTTTTTTGTTGTTTGTTCATTCATCAGTTGATGGGCATTTGGGTTGTTTCTCCTCTTTGGCTATTATGAACATGCTCTGAACATTCATGTCCAAGTGTTTGTGGGGTGGGAGGAGTGTACGTTTTATTTTTCTTAGGTATATTCTTAGGGAAGGAGTTGCTGGGCCATAAAGCAAATCTAGTTTACCCATTTGAGGAACCACCAGACTCTTCCAAAGCAAGTGCACATTTCACTCCTACCAGCAGGATGTGAGCGGTCTAACTACTCCACAACCTCACCAATACTTGTTAATGGCATTCTTTTTGATCACAGCCTTCCCAGTGGGTGTGAAGTGGTGTCTCACTGCAGTTTTGATTGGCATTTCTGAAATGATTAGCTTTGTTGAGTGTCTTTTCATTTGTTTATTGGCCACGTATATATCTTCTTAGGAGAAAGGTCTTTCCAGAGTCTTTGCCTACTTCCCCTGTGATTTTTGATGGATCTGAATGGGGATTTAACACTGTTCTATTCGACAGCTAGAGCCTAAAAGTCTAACCCTGACCCAGCATTTGATGAGGAGGAGACTCAGGGGATGGACTATAAGTATCTCATTAAAAACCCAACCCCTGCTCAGAAGAAAGCGAGCCTGGAATTAATGCCCTAACAATGGAAGCGGAAGAGAAGACTGCATCTTTGGCAAACACGGATGGATCAGTTAGGAGCTTCTCAGCCTCAAGTAACAGCAAACCCAATTTAACCACATGTATGAAAAACAGAGGTACACCAGCTCGTGTAACAAAAAGTCCAAGGACAGAAGTTCAGCTGATACTTGGGCTCTGCTGGTCTTTTGCTTCTGCTACACCCAAACCATGTCTTGGCTTCCGTCCTCAGGCCTGTCACTCCACCACACGAGGTGGGCACCAAAGTGCCAGGCTTTGTTCACTCACAGAGCAACACCAAAGGCCATTGGGGATCACAGGACCAGCCTCAGGCGTGTTGCTATTTAACTTTCCCAGCAGCACCAAGGAAAATCCCTCACATCTCATTGGTCAGAATGATATCACACGTCCATTCCTAAACCAATCACCAGCAAGGAAAGTGGAGTAATACTAGACTGCCTTAGGTTAATCAAGCTTCACCCCTGTGGAGCTGCGGTGGTCATGGCTCAGTGGAAACAAATCTGACTAGGATCCATGAGGATGAGGGTTAAGGATCAGTGGGTTAAGGATCCGGTTGCCGTGAGTTGTGGTGTAGGTTGCAGATGTGGCTTGGATCTGGCCTTGCTGTGGTGTAGGTCGGCAGCTGTAGCTCCTATCCGACCCCCAGCCTGGGAACCTCCATGTGCTGTGGGTGCGGCCCTAAAAAAACAAACAAACAAACAAAAATTCATCTGTGTGAGTGGGTAGGGGATGCTATTTCCCCTGAGAGGCAGACACTTGAGCAAACTCAAGGTTCTATCAGTAGAGAAGAGTATTAACACTCAGGTAGGCCACAGCAAATATCCTTTACTACACTCCAGGGTGAGAGATTATGGGTAAAAAGCACTGGGAGTGACCTTGACCCTCCTACATCACCTTCCACAGATTTGTAGAGATTTTCCTGGAGACTATTAAGACCACCTGTAACCTTTTTAGTGCCTAGTAAGCCTCACTCTAAGAACACTATTTATGTGGCTCCAAGCTATCTATAAAACAGGATTGGCCCCAGTTCTCCAGCTCTAAACGACAGTCCGGTCCAAATGGATGGTACTCGTGAGCAGGCAGGCAGGGAGCAGGGTGGATGAAGAAGGAGTCCAGGGACCCCTAGACTTCAGGTCCCAGTCACAGGAACATTAGCTGGGGTGGGTGGGTGGGTGGGGGACAAAAGCCAGGAAGAGGAGCCAGTTTGGGAGAGGTGAGGGGTTGGTGGGGGAATTGTAACTAATTAGCTATTTTGGACAACTCAAGACTCTGGTCAAAATCATCCAGGAAAACAGGTGTAAATTTCTCAAACTCTGATTTCTTTTTCTTTTCTTTTATTATTATTATTATTTTTGCTGTTGTTTATTTTTAATCTTCCAGCACCAGGATAAGGACACACTGGGAAGGCAGGTGGCAGAGGCGGAGCTGGTGATATATCCTGGAGCTCCATGCAGCTGCTTTGTACACGACTGCACCCATGAGCTGCTCCAGTGTCAAAGCCAGTGACAAACTGCCATTGAACAGGACCTGAAAGTTCCAGAGCAGCAGCTCCTCTCCTTCCCAAGTCTTTCTGCCCCAGAAGACCTTGGGAAGCCAGCAGCAACATGGGCCTAGGAGTTGTATTTAGAATGGCGGGCTCTGCACTTGGCACCCTTCTGGCCCACCTGGGGCCTGCAGAATGGCTGCACCTGGGACCCCTTCCCGAGGCAGAAGCAGCAGGTATGCACCCAGCCTGGCTGCGTCTCCATCTCCTCTTCCTGGGTGGCAGGCCAAGGAAGGGAACGCCATGCAGTTAGGCAGATGTCTAGGAGCTCAGAGAAAGTAGAAAAGGAAGTAGGGAATTTGTCTGACAAACCCCAGACAGCAAAACTAGCATCAGCCACAAGCAGGAGGCTTTCCGGTTCTTCTTCCTCTGCCTGAACGCTCAGAAACTTCGCCCAGCCAAGGAAACCTTGCACTACCACACCAGTGCAGGAGAGGAAGCGATGAAAAGAATGGGGCTATTCATTATTCACTGAACACTGAGCAAAGGCTTATACTGTACACCTGCAGTGGAAGAGATGCCCTGTGGGACTTGGCGATGGCCCCAAAGATGCAGCAGCAAGATGATGTGAATGCAGAGAGGACACTTGGCAGTTAAGAGCCAGACGGCCGAGGAGGATCGGACCTGGCTGCCATTTACCAGCTGTACGACCCTTGGCATGTTACTGAACCTTTCCAAGCCTCAGTTTCCTTATTTGTAAAATGGGGATGATAAAAGTGCCTAATTTATAGGATTTTTGCAATCAGAGATAGTGTATGTGTACATATAACACTCAATACAGTGCATGGCTCAGAATACACCTCAACAAACACCAGTTACTAGTAGGTATTATCAAGCGACCAGAAATGACTCTGCCCAGGGGATAAGCTTGCACCTATTTAAATTTATATCAAACCCTCTTATCTATTTATTCATTTATCTTTGCCTTTTTTGGGGCGGCCGCACTTGTGTCACATGGAGGGTCCCAGGCTAGGGGTTGAATTGGAGCTGCAGCTGCTGGCCTACACCACAGCCACGGCAATGCGGGATCCGAGCCGCATCTGGGACTTACAACACAGCTCACGGCAATGCCAGATCCTTAATCCATTGGGCAAGGCCAGGGATCGAACCTGCAACCTCATGGTTCCTAGTCTGATTCATTTCTGCTGCACCACAACAGGAGCTCCTCGAATCTTTTTATTATAAAGTATAAGATGGCGAAGTACCCAAAAATGTAGAGCTCAGTGAGTTAAATTAAGTAGATCTCATCCATAACCCCTGTGACCCCCTGAAACATGATTGCTATCCATTTATGACAACTTGTCTTTACTTTTCCATATAGTTTTACCACATGCTCATCCATCCATAAACACTATCATTTATTTAGCCACATTAAGAATTTTATAGGAATGAAATTCGACATGTGTTTTTGTAGTCAGTCCTTGATTTCTTTTGTTCAAAGTTTATTAGAATCATCAATTTTTACATGGATCCATAACTCATCGCATTACTGTATAATATTCCATATGCCTCAATGTGTTTATTGTTTTCTTTATGATGCACTTTTGTTTGTTCCTACTTTGTAGCTATCATGAATGCTACTGAACATTCTCTACGTATGTACACAGGAATGGCAGTGCTCAGTCATCAGATATGGATCAGTGCTACAGACAGAAGAAGGTTTGTGTGCTTCCCGGCCCACCCCAAATTCATATGTTGAAACCTAATCCCCCATGGAGTTCCCATCATGGTTCAGTAGAATCGAATCTGACTAGCATCCATGAGGACGCAGGTTTGATCCCTGGCCTCGCTCAGTGGGTTAAAGATCCAGTGTTGCCCTGAATTGTGGTGCAGGTCACAGATGCAGCATGGATCTGGCATTGCTGTGGCTGGGGCACAGGCCGGCAGCTACAGCTCCGACATGACCCTTAACCTGGGAACCTCCATATGCCGCAAGTGCAGCCCTAAAAAGACAAAAAGAAAAAGAAAAAGAAAAAAGAAAGCTAATCCCCAATGTGATGGTATTTGGAGGTGAGCCTCTGGGAGATGACTAGGTCATGAGGGTAGATCCGTCATAAATGGAATTAGTGCCCTTATAAAAGAGACCCTAGAGAGCTCCCTCACCCCTGTCATGAGAGGGTATAGGGAGAAGACGGCTATCTCCAAAATGGAAGCAGGCACACATCCGACACCAAATCTGCCAGCACTTTGATCTTGCACGTCCCAGCCTCCAGAACTGTGAGAAATACACTTCTGTCGTTTTTAAGCCACTCAGTCACCTACAGTAATTGTATTATACCAAAGAAAATATGTTATGGCCTTGATAGATAATGCCAGATCATCTCCCAAAGTGGGTGTAGGAATCTGCCCTCTTCCCAGCAACAGATTAGAAGCTAGTTGCTTCACGTCCTTGTCAACACTCAGTATTTTCCATCTTTTTAATTTTTGCCATTCTAGCGGATAAATGGTGGCATCTCACTGTGAATTTAATTTGCATTTCCCTAATCAGTAATGTTGTTGAGTACACTTCGTATGTTTATTGGCCATTTACTTTCTGTGAAGTGCTTATTTCAGTCTCTCGCCCATTCTTCTGTTCAGTTGCCTTTTGCTTACTGATGTGCAGTTCTTTAGAGCCCGGATGTGAGCCCTCTGTCAGCTTATACTTCACAAATATCTCTTAAGACTTGCCTTTTTGCTCTCTTCATGGTGTCTTGATGAACAGAAATTTTTAATTAAGTAACCCAATTGAGCAACATTTCCCCTGTGGTTACTGTTTCTGTATCCTGTTTAAGAAATATTTTCTTCTGCTGAGGTCAAGAAGCCATTCTTCTACAGTGTATTCTAGAAGCACCAGTGTTTTACTCACTCCTATAAATGACATTCCAATTAAAATGGACTTCTGAGTAAGGACTGAGGTAGGGTCCAGCTGTCCCAGCACTACACATGTATTTTTAAAAACTGAGATATATGACATTATAGTTTCAGGTGTACAATATGGTTCAATATTTATATATATTGTGAAATGATCACAATAAGTCTAGTTAATATCCCTCACCATGTGACACAGTGACAAAATCTTTTTCTTGTGATGAGAACTTTTAGGATCTACACTCTCAGAAACTTTCAAAAATTGAACACAGCACTATTAACTCTAGTCGCCAAGCAGCACATCGTATCCCTTATCGCTTACTTATTTTACTGCTTGTTTATTTTATGTTTACTTATTTTACAGCTGGGACTTATTTTATAACTGGGAGTCTGCACCTTTCGACTCTCTTTACCCATTTCACCCACTCCCCCACTCCCTGCCTCTGGTAACCACCAACCTGTTCTCTGAATCCATGAATTCATTTTTTTTGTTGTTGTTAAGAGTCGATGTATGGTATCTGAGATCATACGGTTGTCTTTCTGTGACTTACTTCAATTAGCTTAATGCCCTTAAGGTGCATCCATGTCTCCCAAAATAGTATCTGGGGCAGAGGTAAGCTCTGTTGATGAATTAATGTATGAATGACTCAGGCAAGGCCGCTGTGACTTGGGATCATGGCTGAAAACCACCTCTCCCAGGTAGGAGAATATGTGGGCATGGTGAGCTAAGTGGTTGATCATAAGGTGATGAATAAGCCGCTCCTACACTGAGGAAGAAGTTGAAAGTGGTCGTAAAAACTCAGGGCTGTAACTTCTCATGTTCCTGAGACAGCAGCATCCTAGCAGTGATTCACAATACCTATTCTGCTTCTATACAGTAACATCTAACATCCCTGATAAATTCATCGCCAATGGAGGAAAAGCACCTTCTGCCTTAGTTACTGAGACTTCCAAGTTCTGTGTTAAGCACCCGAGGGTAAGGAGTGTGGGCTCTTTTATTTTGGGTTCACATTTAAAATGTGGCTGCTGCAAAGGCATTTTAAGAACACTGAGGTAACTCAAAATAAACTCCCACAGCAGGTTAGCCGACATCCTGCTCACTCTCTGTTAAAGAAGAGTCCCCAGCTTCTGCTCTGCAGCGGGCCTTCTAAGCTCAAGATAAAATGACATTGTCACTTCAACTCTGTTGAGTAGTATTTTCAATGACTGTGGTCATGCTTCTGAGCCCAGGGTGCACATTACCTTAGGGAGATGCGAAGCAAAGCTAAAATTTGTAGGCTGGCGTTGCGTTTCTGGTTTGATGCTGACTGAGAAACATGGCCTGTGGCTAGGAAATGAAGAAAATGGTTTTACCCTTGTCTCTTGAACTGCACAGGCAGCAGATAATAGGTAATTGGCCCCAGTCATCTGGCCCTCAACCCCGATTGTATATATTTTCTGGGGAGAGGGAGAAAGGGAGCAAGCACGGGCTTTCAACTTATGCTGTGGGCACTGACGAGGGCCCAGCAGCAGCCTGGCCAGTGGGCAGACCCAACAGAGAAGGGCACTGCAGGTGGCCCTCTACATATGGGCACTGGGGGTCCAGTCCAGGCAGGCCACTCCCTGTGCCAGGGATGAAGTGGAGAAAGGAAAGGCACAGCTAGAGCTGAGCGGTCCCTGCAACTTGGCCACTGACCTCTGGCCAAGCCATTGAAAAGCCATATGGAAATGTAATTGACTTGGAAGAGTTCTGTTCAAAGCAGACTGCCCTCTCAGCGAAGAGACAGGGGCCACAGCCCAGTAAGGATCCTTGCAGGAGAGGCAGAGGGACCCTAGGTAGGGGGACAGAGAGGTGAGGGAGGCCAAGCCTTCCAGCCTGGGAAAATCTTTGAAGTGTGTGGAAGCCTCACCTACTCAAACTCACTTCAAGAGGTTTCGAAGCAAACTGTTAAATTGAAACACAACTGTTTTCCATTTAGAGTTGACTTGGTTTGAGCGCATTTCAGGGACTGAACTTGAGAGTTTCAATTTTTAGTGTCCAACTTCCTTAACTGAAGGTCATAAATACGGTGACCACACTGCCTGAATCCAAATCGGGCTTAACAGTGGCCTGTCCCCTAACACGGGGACAGGCATGTTATCATGGTCTGGAGAAGGCTGGGCATCTCTCTGGAAGGTTCTAGACAACCGGGAGGAAAAATGGAAGACACTTTGGATTTGGATGATGACTTTTGCTTTCTCCCCTAAAAATCCAACTCTTTTTACAGGGGTTCTGCCAATAATACTGAGGCTGGAGGCACAAATAAAGATGACAAAAGATGAAAAGTAAAATTTCATCATCTTCATTCAAACATCAGCCTGGAGACAGGAGAATTAATTTGGCAATTGGTCATTTTTCTCCCAATGATTTTAGGTTTTGGAAGGTAATGGAATTGAAAGTTCCTGAAGCTATCAGATACTGGGCCGAAATTCTTAGTGTCAAGCGCGGTGATCTCAATCTGGAAATGGGAGAACTAGTTCACTTCTTCCTTGGTGCTTTTCAAAGCATCCATCATTCACCAAGCAACGCACTGCAAGGCACATCAGACAGGACTCAATCTCCTCGGGATACAAGGGCAGCCTTAGAGTTTCCTATTTCACTCAACCTGAAAAATCCCTGGGTCATGCGCAGGCTGGAGATGACAGTCAAATGCATATAGCTCTAGCTCATCTAAACTGCAGTAACTAAAAATGACTTTTCACATTTCAGTGGCTTTGGAGTGACAGAGGCTACAGAATGAAAAAGACTTTATGGGAATCATGTCCAGCCCCTTTCCACACAGCCTGGATCTCCGAGAACCAGTGTTCCATCTCATGGAGACCAAGTATGTCCTTGTCCCCTCCCTTGAATTCCCTGTGCATGGTTTCAGTCACTGGTGGCACCTCCGACACCAAGCAGGGTAGTAGGGAAGGAAAGAGTGAAAACGGAAACATTCTGCCTTCTTTTTTTCTTTTTTCTGGCTGCACGTGTGGTATACAGAAGTTCCCGGGCCAGGGTCGAATCAGAGCTGCAGCTGTGACCTATGCCACGTACTTGTGGCAATGCTGGATCTGTAACCATTAGCGAGGACAGGGATTGAATCTGAATCCTCACAGAGCTGCCAGGTCCTTAACCTGCTGAGTCACAATAGAAACTCCACATTCTGCAATTTTTTAAGCGCTCAGAAAGACAAAAGGCAAAAACAAATGTCCAGCACAAATTTAAACAGACACTGTGGACTTGAATTAACCAGCGTCCGTGTTGCTCAGACCAAGGCAGGCATCAGAGCACCACCGTCATGGTCCCCTGCTCTCAGGGTGTATGGACTGTGGGTTTCGTTGGCATGAACTGGCTACCAGTCCAAGGGAGCCCTTTCGGAACGTCAGACACAGCCCGCCCACTCAGCAGATCCCCTGGGAAAAGTGACAGGAAACTATTTCTCTAATGAATGAGTTCTCTAACGGATATCATAAGCCAGAGGAAAAAAGATAAAGACCATGGAGAACTAAATGAAAACTTAGGTTTTTTGCTTTTTATTTTCAGAGAATTAAAAAAGTTCCGGGAGTTACCGTTGTGGCTCAGTGGTTAACGAATCCGACTAGGAACCATGAGGTTCCGGGTTCAATCCCTAGCCTTGATCAGTGGGTTAAGGATCTGGCATAGCTGAGGGCTGTGATACAGGTCCCAGACATGGCTCGGATCCTGTATTGCTGTGGCTGTGGTGTAGGCCAGCAGCTGTAGCTCCGATTAGACCCCTAGCCTGGGAACCTCCATATGCCGCGGGTGTGGCCCTAAGAAGACCAAAAAAAAAAAAAAAAAGTTCCATTTACCAGGTCAATAAATTAAGAACTACAAATATAAACAAATACTAAAAGCGAGCTGCTATGTGGCTCGGATCACTGCTCTGGCGCAGGTTCCATCCCTGGCCCAGCAATTTCCACACACCGTGGGTGTTACCCGAGAAAACCAAAAATAAAACCAAATGATAAGAAGTACTAAATATATAACTAGTTTAAGAACTAGGAGGCTGGGGAAGAGAAGGAAGCATCACAAATCACTTGTTAAGAAGCAGCATAGGTGGCCACTGGGCAGAGAGGAAGCTGAGGAGAAGGGACTTGTTCCAAGGCGCAACCTCGCAGAACTCAGAGCCCAGGGCTCTACACCCAAGATGATGCCACATGATGTCTCCGGAGGTGGGCCTGAAAGGCCAGGAAGGGTGAGAAAAGTTTAGATGCCCATAAGAGGCTAGCGGAGATGGGACAGATGGAGTGACTGAGGGGGAAGATGGGAAATGGATCAAAACCTGGGGAAGGAGCAGTGACAGAGATCGAAGGTAAGTATTAACTTGGTCAATCTAAGGATCAGCTTTTCAAGAACTATAACTCAAAACAGATTCATCACAGTTAAGCTACTGTTACTCTTTCAACTGTTCAACTGCTCTAGTTCTTAAATCTTGAAAGGGTAAGCTCCTCTAGCTCCTGGAAATAGGGGAAAGAGAATTATCCTGGGGGATTCTGGAGAAGGCAATTACACCTGTGGGCTAAAGGATTTCAAGCAAAGAACCACAGCTTCCCAACTAAGCCAGAGAAGCTGAGGACGTCTGGCCTCTTGTTTAGTCTGAAGCAAAATTATCACCAGCCTAGAGCTGCTACAGAGGCGTCTCACTGGTTGACCAGCAGGCCAAATGAGGTCTGTTAACCTGGATGTTAACAGACCACATTCACTATTAATAAGGATGAGTCAATAATTTTTTAAACCATTGCTTGTGGGCATATTTTCTGTAATAAGTTATTGACTTTTCAAAGAGAGAACTTTATACTGATTCGACCTTGCCGTCTTCTAGAAGTTCACCAGACATTTGTGTGATAACATCTGACCAGTTTTCAAGATACTTTTTATTTTTTTGCTTTTTAGGGCCATACTTGGGGCATACGGAAGTTCCCAGGCTAGGGGTCGAATGGAGCTGTAGCTGCTGGCCTACACCACAGCCACAGCAATGCAGGACCTGGGCCGCATCTGTGACCTGTACTACAACCCACAGCAACGCCGGATCCTTAACCCACTGATCAAGGCTAGGGATTGAACCTGCGTCCTCATGGATACTAGTCGGGTTCGTTAACTGCTGAGTCACGAAGGGGACTCCAAGATACTTTATTTCTTCTCGGCTTCATGAGCTCCACTATGGTGGATCAAGGTGTGTTCTACTCAGTGGAGGTACTGCCTGGAGTGTGTCACTCCCATGAGCCTGATACAGATCACGACCTTCTCTCCCAGCAGCTACCCGGAGGTTAGCAGTGACCTGTACGGAGTTGTAGTGCAATTAACAAGGTCGTCTGCAAGGCGCGAGAAAAGGCATCGTTTTCACCCTTTTATTTCTCAAGGTTGGTCTTTGGCCCTTGTACCCATCATGTTCATCAGAGTGAGAAGTTAATGCCAGGTGCTGGGAGAGAGGTGTCCTGACAAACCATCTTCGTTTTCACGGATTTAACCAGCTTTAAATGGCTGCCTCCTCAGTGCTCTATTCCTCTGCCAGCAAGGAGACGGGCAGCCTGGAATGTGCCAAGTTCCTGGCTCTAAATTGCAGAACAAAACAGTACAGGAGAGAATTTGTGAGTTAGCTGATCTATAAAGACTACAGCCAGTCACCGTGTACACATCTGTTTTTGTGCACCTATCACTTCTCCCAGGCAGTTATCTGGCTACCTTCCTCCCAGGGCCGAAGTGTGCTGCTCCTCAAGTGACCAATGCTTCCTCGTTCACACATCAATGAATGCAGCTGATTGTGTATCATTTACACAAAAACTTTTCATGAAACAACCATAGTGTCTCTCAGTAATCACAGGAGGAGTGTCCGCAATGTCATTCAGAGTCAGTATCAAGTTCACAGATGTGTCCACAAATGTCCACGAAGATAACATTCAAGTGGAGCCAACATGGGAATTTAGAGGAGTAAGAAGCCACGCTGACACGTAGGGGGTTGATTGCAATGTTTCCAACACAAGTTACATTCATCCTGACTCCAAGTAAAAGGCGTGTGGAGGTTCGTTCTATGCCCCCATAACCAAATACCAGTTTACTGAAAACTTGCATTCCAATGACCACAGAACTGACCAAAGATAAGGAGAAAGTGTTTTGGCTCTTCCCCATAAGCCTGTAAGGCAGGTTCTTCCATTTCCCCTCAATTTACAGTTGAGGCATCCAAGGCTTAGTATGGTGGGGTGACAATTAGGTCCCAAAGGTGGCAGCTAGCAGAGCCATAATCTCAACAGATACACCTCATTCCAGAGCTTGTTTTCTTAATTACGTTGTCAAACTATCTCCTTCTGCAACAAAATAAACAATAAAAATTCTCCATGACAAAAGATATTCAGAAGACATCACAGGGCTCTGGCCTTCACTTCTCCGTCTATTTCCAGGAAAGATCTTTCCATGCAGTGTGCATGCGCAGTCCCAACTTCCTGTGTGGAAGCAGCAAGCCTCGGGTAAAAAAGTAGTGAGAGTTATCATCAGGAAGTCTGAATGAAATTAGAAAGAGGAAAAACTCTCAGGGTTAATTTTTTTCCCCCCTTTTTTACATTTTCCTGGTACTGCAGGGTCAGAACTTCCTAGTGCGTGCCTCAGGCAGGATGATTTCAGTCACCCCAAAGAAGGGAAGGTTCCTGCAGTTTATAAAGATCTTACTGAATCCTACCTACCGGGAGAGGCAAGCTGCAAGCATCTCTTGCCTGGCTGAGGCTCTGTGGAATGTGCTGGAGCTTTACAGAGGGAAGGCAAACGCAAATTAACAATACTGTAAATCAGTTCAGTTCCTGTAAGTATAATCATCTAACCCGGCAAACAAGCAAAGAAACAAACAACACATGAGGCCCCAGACTACAAAGCCAGTCTTCATCAGAAAATAGATTTATTATTGATGGTGGGTGAAGATGTCAGTATTCATGACAGAGGAGAGGGTGGGGGAAGCCAAGTTGCCTTCATATTGATAAAAAGATGCCTTATTTCACGTTTAACCAGAAACATTATTCCAGTAAGAGAGGTACATTTTCTTGCCTTTCGTCTTCTTACATGATCACCATGAGTTAAAATAAAGAAGCTCTTACATAGTCAAAGGAAAAAAGAAAAAGAGCACCCCACCATGCCCCAGCCTAGCCAATTCCGCCTGGTGCAGCTGGCCTGAAATGGAAGGTTTTCCCCACTCCAAAGACCTTAGCCCTCGACGCCAACCCCCAGCTTAGTGGGACGGAAGGGTCACCAAATGATGGGGCTTGGTTAGGAGAGGAAGCTGAATAGAAAGCACAGAAGGTGGAGAGGGCGACCTTTCTTTTTAATCATCATAAATGAGGTTTATTAACACTGCAGCACGTCCTTGATGGCTCATCCCTGACGGAGGCCTTGGCTTTTCAAACTGTTGCTGATCAAACTGTGATATGCTTCTGATGAATCTGCTCTCTGATGCTTCTCTTTAACGGTCTTCTCTTTAAATGGGTTACTTTCTTACTAGGAAAAAAAAAATGTTCCACCTCTGGAATTAACGTTGAGGGAATTTTGCTTGTTCTAAAAGTTGCTTTTATCCTCCCTTTTCAAGCATGCTCTGCAAGAAAAATAGAACACGTAAGATTTACCACCAGAAGGAGGGGACCAGGACACAGATGTTAATTATTTAGTAATGTTCTGTAATGCTTTTCGAAGACCTACCTCAAAAGACACATAAAGCAAGGAATATGCTTTCTGGTCTCGAAATACCTTTCATGAACATCATTGTGGATCATGCCTAACCTCCAAATGAACCCTACCAGTGAGCACGGCCTGGCCCGGGGGGGGAGGAGGAGGAGGAGGTGGGGAGTGTGTGTGCCATCCTACCACCCCGGACATTTGGAAACGTGTGGGAGAGTTTCTGGTGCCCATGGAGACTGAGAACAGATACTGTCAAGGGGGCCAGGGTCGGGTGAAGTGGGCAGAGAGGAAATCTCTCAATTGAAGATGGGATCCTTTCTCGGAAACCTCTGCTCACTCTAGTCAGAAGGCAGATGTTCACGAACTCGTAACACTGGGTGGATCTACATGGATCTAAACACGTATTCCCAAGTGACAGAAATGGCCCCTGCATTCTATTTATTTATGTGGGTGGGGATGAGGAGCAGTAGACAGGAAGATTTTTTTTTTTCATTTTATTGAGAATTAATTGACATATATATATCACTGCACAAGGTTTAAGGTTTACAGCAGGATGGCTGGATTTACACATATTCTGAAAATGATGGCCACAATAGGTTAACATGCATCATCTCACACAGACAGAATAAAAAGACACTGCACATTATTACATCCCTTGTACTTATTTATTCCTCTTCCTCCTGCCCCCTCTTGTAACCACAACTTTTATCTTTTTCCATAAGCTTAGTTTTCATTTATTTTTAGAGTTGACATATACATGAGATCATACAGGACTTGTCTTTCTCTGTCAGATTTATTTCACTTGGCCAAAAGCCTTCAAGGTCTACCCACATGGTAGTAAATGGCAGGATGTCATTGGGTTTTTTTATGGCTGAATAATATTCCACTGTATACATGTACCACAACTTCTTCATCCATTCATCTATTGATAGACACGGGTTGTTCCCATGTTCTGACTACTGCAAATAATGCTATGAACATGGGGGTGCAGACATATTTCTGAGTTAGTGTTTTTGCTCATTTGGATATCCCCAGGAGTGGAATTCCTGGATCATAGAGTAGTTATATTTTTAATTATTTTAGGATCCTCCACACTGTTTTCCACAGTGGCTACACCAATTTACAACCCCACCAATAGTACACAAGAGATTCCTTTTCTCCATATCTGTGCTCGCATTTGTTATCTCTTGTCTCTCTGATGACGGCCATTCTAACAGGCATGAGGAGATATCTCATTGTGGCTTTAACGTACATTTACCTAATGATCAGTGATGCTGAGCATCTTTTCATACACCTGTTGGCCATTTGTGAATCTTGGAAAAAATGTCATTCAGAATCCTTAGCACAGTTTTTCATTGCTTTGTTTCTACTGAAGTGTATGAATTATTTATACATTTTGGATATTAATCCCTTAACAGAAACATGGTTTGCAAATTTTTTCTCCCATTTTGTAGGTTGTCTTTTCATTCTGTTGCTTTCTTTTGCTTTGCACAAGCTTTTTAGATGATGTAGTCCCACTTTTTCATTTTTATTTTGTTGCTTATGTTTTAGGTATGATTTCCAAAAAATAATTACCAAGACCCACATCATGGAGCTTTTTCCCCTATGTTTTCTTCTAAGAGTTTGATGATTTCGGGTCTTACATTTAAGTCTTTAATCTATTTTCAGTTACTTTTTGTGAGCGGTATATGATAGAAGTCTAGTCCCCACTCCCCTGGTTTATTTTGTTTTTATTTTGTTTTTGGCTTCTTGTCTTTTTAGGGACGCACCCATGGCATACATATGGAGGTTCCCAGGCTAGGGGTCTAATCAGAGCTGTAGCTGCCGGCTCACACCAGAGCCACAGCAACTCGGGATCCAAGCTGCATCTGCGATCTACACCACAGCTCATGGCAATGAACCATCCTTAACCCAGTGAGTGAGGTCAGGGATCAAACCAGCATCCTCATGGATGCTAGTTGGGTTTGTTAACCGCAGAACCACAACAGGAACTCATGCTTTTTGTTTTCTTTTTTGGCTGCCCTGTGGCATATGGAGTTCCTGGGCCTACCTATGCCACAGTTGAGGTAACACTGGATTTGTAAACCACTGTGCTGGGCCAGGGATCGAACCTGAGTGACAGTGCTGCAGAGACACCACTGATACCATTGCACCACACTGGGAACTCTGATAAAGGTCTAGTTTTATTGTTTGATATGTACACATCCAATTTTTACAGTACCATTTATTAAATTTATTGAAGAGACTATCTTTTCTCCATTGAGTATTTTTGGCTGCCTTGTCAAATATCAGTTGACTGTATATGCTTAGGTTTATTTCTAGGCTCTCAATTCTGTTCCATTGGTCTACCCATGTTTTAATGCCAGTACCATATTGTTTTTGTTTTTGTTTTTTTTTTGTCTTTTGTCTTTTTGTCTTTTGTTGTTGTTGTTGTTGTTGCTATTTCTTGGGCCGCTCCTGCGGCATATGGAGGTTCCCAGGCTAGGGGTTGAATCGGAGCTGTAGCCACCGGCCTATGCCAGAGCCACAGCAACGCAGGATCCGAGCCGCGTCTGCAACCTACACCACAGCTCACGGCAACGCCGGATCGTTAACCCACTGAGCAAGGGCAGGGACCGAACCCGCCACCTCATGGTTCCTAGTCGGATTCGTTAACCACTGCGCCACGACGGGAACTCCCATATTGTTTTAATTACTATAGCTCTATAGCATTGTTTTGAGACCAGAAGTATGATGCTTCCTGCTTTGTTGTTCCTTCTCAGGATTTCTTTGGCTACTCAGGGGCTTTCATGGTTTCAAATAAATTTAAGGAGGGTTTTTCCTATTTCTATTGTTAAAAATACCATTGGAATCTTGATAGGCATTGCAATGAATCTATAGGTGGCATTTGGTTGTACTGATATTTTAACAATATTAACTCCTCCAATCCATGGATATAGAATACCTTTCCATTTATTTGTATCTTCTTCAATTTCCTTCATCAATGTCTTCTAGCTTTCAGAATAGAGATCTCTGACTTCCTTGGTTAAATTTATTCCTAGGTATTTTATTGTTTTTGGTGTTACTATAAATGGGATCAATCTCTTTTCCAGAAAATTTATTGTTAGTGTATAGAAACACTACTGATTTTTATATTCTGCAATGTTACTGCATTTGTTGATTAATTCTAACAGCTGTTTTTCTGTTGTTGTTTTGGTTTTTTGGTTGAGATTTTAGCATTTTTTACATATAGAATCCTAGACAGGAAGAATCTTAACTATTAGATTAAAACTCTAGCTTGGGCAGGGGATAAACTGTCGTCATTCTTAGGAAACTTCAAGAAGTCAAAACTTATCCTTTCCCCTTCAGTTTTGAAATTACTCAGGAAGAAGAGGGTAGGTCAGGCCCAAGACTGCCTCTAATTTCTTCATAGCTTTCTCTTTCCATCCCTCATCCTTCCAGCCACTTAGTCAACCAGCTCTTAACCAAGCTGCTACTAGGTATTCAGTGTTCTGAATTAGATGACAGAGGGAAACCAATGCAAACGCTCCTGGAAAATTAAGGCATAATACAGAGTGGTAAATTCCTATTTTTTTAAAGTACATTTGCTAAATATACATTAAAATTTTATTTTACTGAATAAGTAATACATGCACACAGTATAAGATACAAGAAAAACAAAAGGATAGGACAAAGTAATTTTTTCTCTTCTTCCTATTTCCTATTTTTTGGTATACTCTTCCAGAGAAAGTATCCGTTCAAAAGCACAGTGGTGCTACCTATTTCCGAAGAGGGGAACTCTGCAGCTGGAGTGACCCAGGAAGGCTCCTCAGATGATCTCTCACTATGGGCAGAATATAAACAGAGGATTGGGGTAGGGGTGGAGAGGGATGAGGGTGGAAAGCACTAGTAAGATTCAGAGGTGGGAACAAGCCAAAACGTATGAACGGAAGACTGGAGGAGAAAGACAAGCCTAGCTAGAGGAAAGCGAAGGCACTCAGGATGTCAAGGAAAAGAGTTATAAGAAGAGCCCATTGTGAACTTCACGCTGAAATACTTGCTTTTTGGTACTGAAAAAACGTGGGTATCTGATGAATGTCTTTCCTAGGAGCATGTCACTTAGGAAGGTTACCTTGACATCCTTAGCACAACGGATCCAATGGAGAAGTCTGGAGACAGGAAGACCACGGAGGAGGCAGATTAGAAATGAAGCTAGGGTTGGGAGTTCCCGTTGTAGCACAGCAGAAATGAATCCAAGTAGTATCCACGTGGATGTGGGTTCGATCCCTGGCCTCACTCAGTACGCTGGGGATCCAGTGTGGTTGTGGCTGTGGTGTAGGCTGGCAGCTGTAGCTCTGATTCAACCTCTAGCCTGGGAACTTCCATATGCTGTGGGTGCAGCCCTAAAAAGAAAAAAAAAGCTAGGTTGTCATAAAAAGACAAGAGAAAAGGAGCTCCTGCGGTGGTGCAATGGGTTCAATGGTGTCTCTGGAGCATTGGGATGCAGGTTCTATACCTGGCCAGGCACAATGGGTTAAGCATCTAGCATTGCCACAGCTGCAGCTCAGATCTGATCCCTGGCCTGGGAACTCCATATGCTGTGGGGCAGCCGAAGAGAGAAGAAGAAAAAGAGAGGAGGAAGAAAAGGAAGAGGAGGAGGAAGAAGAATAGGAAGAGGAAGATGAAGAAGGAAGAAGAAAGAAGAAAAAGACACGGGAAGAAAAAAAAGAAAAAGATATGAAATCCAAGGTATGGTGGCTCCTTAGTGACAGGGAGAACGGTGATGTGACCAAGAGAAACAGAGAAGGCAGCTGGAGGAGCCTTCTTGGGAATGAGGAAGATGACTTAAACTTGGGGTTTGAGAGTCTGGGATGATGATGACACATCCAAGAAGTAAATGTCTACAGAGAAGTTGTAGGCTTGGGAAAGAGGTCAAAGGTTTTTTAGATAAAGGTTTAATTTAGGGTTAGAGATGAAGAAAGGAGATTGAAATAAAGGGTCAGAAAAAAAAAAGAGGAGGGGCACATCAGCACATTGGGTCACAGAAGCACAGGACGAATAGCTTATCCTAGAGATTACTATTAAAGCATCCATGATGACAGGCTTCTAAGAAGTCTATGTCCACAGGGCACCAAAGAAGAACAGAGATAAAAGATATAATAGATATAAAAGCAAGGCAGTTTGTAGAGGTTACACAATGAAATGGTCAGAAAAAAATGATGCAGTCAAGGGAGAAATGAATTAGAAAAGCTAGATGCATCTAGAAAAAACTGGAAAGACAGAGCAGATTAAATGGAAGACTCCTCTCAGGAGAGGTGTCCTATAGAACTAACACCAGAATGTGAGGCTCCTCTCAAACCCACCATTCATATGAGCTCTGTATTTGCTGGAAATCTTAAAAATTGAGCACTTACCATGTAAGAGTTAGACCAGGCACTGTCTCAGTATCATTTATCCTCATATCCTTGTGACTTGATCTGTGAAAGTTTCTACAACTATACAGATGGGAAGCTCTATAAACTCCAGATACATAGACAACCCTGCCACAACATTATTTATTAATACAAAACCGAAGTCAGTATAAAGCAGATCTACAATGAGCCCATGTAAAGGCTTCTAGTTACTAAAGAAAATGATCACTTTCTGAGTGATGCCACTTCGTAGATTACAGACTCACTATTTTCTTCAATATACCAATGGGAACTTTAAGCTATTACCTGTGGGTCAAAACTAGATGGCTGTGCCTCAACGCTGCAATTTAGTTAGGTCTTACGGTTATAGTGACTGCCATGTGACAGTGCACCTCTCTTCAAAGGTTGCAAAATAATCTGCTGTGACCACAACATAATTAAAAGCATCAGTTAAAGTGTTTACAAGAGTCTAGGGAATCTTTTTAAACTATTTTCCTGCAACCTCAATCAAACACAGAAGAGTAATTTTTCAGCCACGTCAGTAATGCTAAGAATGTCAGATTCACTTAAGAAAGATGAGCTGGGCTCTGGCTGGTTCGAAAACCATGGGTCAGTCTAAGGTGAAGACATTAAAAAGGAACAATTTTGAGCAAATATAAAACACAAAGTAACCACATTCACAAAATACCTTGCTATGCACATTAAAAATCACATCCTCAAAGAGAGCACAGCAGTTCACTTGATTCACCGGTGACTCCTTGAGGACACAGGAGGCTCCTTGAAGACACAGGGGGCAAGATTGGGTCTTCCAGGGCTGTCTACACACATGCCGTCAAAATGCACTCAGTTGCCACCAATGGGTGGCAGAGGTGGTACAAAACTACCTCATTTCTTTCAGAGACAATAACAAACACAATGTCAAGCTGAAATTTTTTTTAAACAAATTAAGTGTGTTTTTACTATATCACAACTACGAAATAAAACCTGCCCAAACCCAGGCCCAAGGACCTTTGGCTGGAGGAATCTTGAGGCCTGGCAGGGTCAGCGTCAGTCAGCTCCACCTCTGGGTCCTCCCACCACCTCTGTCTTGGGTCTGTAAGTCGCTGCTGTTGGGCTGAATTTCAAAACTGCATAAATTTAACGCTGCATAAATTAACATAGGAAATTCCCTGAAGAATGAGGGAGAAGATTTGCAAGTTATAAAAAATTGCTTCCTTCATTTAAGGAACTGCTAACACTTAATCTTAATGTGGGGAAAGAAATTCCTTGCATTTGCTCATCATTCACATATTGGGGCCTGCAGGAAGGCCTTTTATGCACAGCTGGGTGAACCACCAAGAGGAGAGAACAGTCAGGCACCCACTCTGCTCTTTTCCCAAGTCTGTCTCTGATTCCAGCCACCAAGGAAGGCAGCCCTCACTGAAGAGAGGAGGAGCAGTGACCCTGGCAGCTGAAAGCTGCGTGTCATTTCCATTGATTAAGATGATCTTAACTCTTTTCCTCAAATATTTTTGTTACACAGTACTCTTGTCAATTGATTTTTGAATTACAGCTTTCTTGGAGGGGTTGACTGTGGTAGTAGCAGTGTGTCAGCTACAGGCTGTTTCAATATATTTAAGAGGAATTATGGCAACCCTGGACTGTATACAACAACCACAAGAGAACAAAAATAGTTTCGTCTTTTTTTAAAAAAAAAAGATACCACTCAGAATGCTTGTCTCTGACTGCGCATACTCAGCATCTTACTAAGATTTCAAACAACCTAGTAAAGCTGGATGTAGAAAAAGGAAGGCTTACAGGGGAAAGGTTTAGGGGAGAAACTAAAATGGGAATGGGGGAGTTCCGTTGTGGTTCAGTGGTCATGAACCCAACGAGTATCCATGAGCATGTGGGTTCGATGCCTGACCTTGCTCAGTGGGTTAAGAATCCGGCATTGCCGAGAGCTGTGGTGTAGGTCACAGAAGCGGCTCGGCTCTAGCATTGCTGGGGTGTAGGCCAGCAGCTGTAGCTCCAATTCAAGCCCTTGTCTGGGAACCTCCGTATGCCACAGGTGCAACTCTAAAAATCCACAGCCCCTAAAATAGCTTAAAAAAAAAAAAAAAAAGCAACGGGTCCTGGACATACATGAGTTTTCACTAAGGAGGGATAAGAAAACTGGGGAGGGGAAGAGAATGGAGCTCCAAGGAGGAATCGGGACTAAGTGAGAGTGTAAGTGAGAAAGAAGAAAAAGCAATCAATAAATTCAATTTATGAGATGCACAAGGCACACTTGGCCTCTGCACCACGTACTACCCTGGGCCACCTGAAAATCTGTTTAGCTAACTTGTTTTCAGCACCTGCCTCTCCTCCCCCGGCAAGTGCTGTTCTTTATTCTTCCTGATTTGGAGAAAACACAGGTTAACTTTTTTATGGCTAGGTCTAGTTTCATCTCTTCCCACGATAAATGCTCTGTGTGATATTCAAATTAAGTTACAAGTAATTAACTGTTTATACAACTTGCAGTAATAACAGACAAAACACTAACATATTGCACTTCTAACTCTTGAAGGATACGCACTAGGAAAGAAGTGCCATAAAGAAAAATGAAAGTCTATTACCACAATAACATTTTTTCTATTAAATCCAGATTTTAAAAAAACAGAAAATGTCACAAAGCAGCTATTACTCTCAACAAGCGGTTTCGGAAAGGATTGCTACAATGGGAGAGACTGGGGCAACAACTGTAAACTTTGGAATTTAGCTGGCTTTGATGTGACCTTGAATTTGAAGGGCAGCCCCACGGAAGGATGGGAAAGCGCTTGCGGAAGGCCCATGCGTCTTCCTGAGGGTGAGTAGCCCAGGGGCGATTCATAAATGTCACCAGCCTTCTGATACAATAAACACACGCTCCCGTAAGTCTTCCCGGTGTGAACTGGAGACTGGCACCTGCCATCTGCCTCGACCGGGATTGACTCACGAGCCCCCCTGCGGCTGCTGACCCTCGGCACCCCCTGCAAGGAGCTCAGGGTGGAGCTCAGCCGTGAGGCCCTCTGTGCTCGGGGAAAACTGGCAGAACAGATCTTCAGATAGTTAGCTATCTTCAGGAGAAGAGTTTAGGCGCCCAATTCTCGCATCTCTCGTATCTAGAAAAGCACTAAAATCCTTCCTGGTGACGTCTGCTGCTGGTGACTAGAAGTAGCCTTCGTGAGACAGCAGCTACCTTCTGTAAGATGTGTGCCTGGCTGCCTGGACCTCTCCCGGCACCAAAATCACATATACGTTGACACTCCCCCCAGCTCTCGGGAGCTGTATTTCAGAGCTATTGGCAAGGCTGCCTCCGGGAATACAGTCCACATTTTGCCCACATAAAACTTAACTCTCGACTACTTTTGAAGACAACACTGGAGAGTCAACCCTTTGAATTTATCTTTGTGCCCCCTGAAGGTGGGCATCTGTGTGCATCAGAGGCAACTACTGAAGGAGGGAGAGCAGCCTCGGGGGTGAGTTAGGGGAGGACGTAGGGTGACGAGGAGCTGCAGAGCCAAGGGAGGGTCCAGTCACAATCATGAGCTGCCCAGGGGACTGTGTCCTCAGCCGGCGCCTCCTTCCTCCCTCCTGCCCAGGAAAGCTGAGCGTGGTTCCTTATCTGGCAGCACCGACAGCTTCGACGGGGCAAGAGGACAGGAGAGGGGAACTTCTTTTTCAGAGGCTCCTGCCTTCTGTCCAAGACACCTTCTGATTTGCTCCTGAGGCCAAGGAAGGCGCTCATCAGCCTGATCAGACCTCCGCAGACGGCTCAGACACGGCAGGCAGCAAGGAGCGGGGGCAGCTTCACACCTCCTGAGAAGCGGACTCAAAGACTTGGCAGGGCCTCGGGGAGGCTGAAGGCCCCTCATGCACTTCTGGCTAGGGGGCCCTAGAGCTGGGCTTCTCAGCGGCTGTGGACAGAGTCACCTGGGGGATCTGCTGGACGTTCATGTTCGGGTCCCACCTCAGACCTTCTGAATCAGAACACTGAGGTTGAGTTAGGCACAAGAATTTTTTTTTTTCCTTTGTAGAGCTGCACCCACGGCATATGGAAGTTCCCAGGCCAGGGGTCGAATGGGAGCTGCACCTGCTGGCCTACGTCACAGCCATTGCCACATAGGATCTGAGCTGCGTCTGTGACCTATACTATAGCCTGCGGCAATGCCGGATCCCTGACCCATCGAGCGAGGCGAGAGATTGAACCCACATCCTCATGGATACTAGTTGGATTCATTTCCACTGAGCCACGATGGGAACTCCCAGGCAGGTGCATTTTAAATAAACTTCCCAGATGATTCTGATCACCCACATTTGTGACCTGATGTCACAGGGCACAGAAAACTAGGGCTGGCACCAGACAGTTCTGGCCTGGACTCCGCCCCATCTACAGGTCACTGACTCTCTGGATGCTAATTTTTCCAAGTGAAAAGATACAATCAGGTTACATGATCTCTATGTCCTTCTAGCTCTAACAGCGTATGAGTCTATTAAATCATCTACACGTAATTAATAGTTCATCTGAAAACAATAATAAAATACAGCTTGCTCTGGCACTAGGTTTTTCTTTCAAGAATTCTGATTTCTAAAGTGACAGCTACTACCATGTTTTCAGGTGCTCTTCACACTCCAGTACTAGGGATGTTTGGGAGGCCCAGTCTAACATAAATCCAAGAGCCAGAGGAGGAGGCAAAACACACTGTTCTCAGGACTGCTGACGCGTTCTGCTGGGTAAGCACCTCTACAGGCTCTCATCTTGGGCTCTTCTCTTTTGGTGGCTAACCACAGTCTGGACGTATCATTTACACTTTGGAAATGAAGAACTGAGTACATTAGTTTGGGAGTGGAGTAACTTCACATTAGGATCTGGCCTCATACATCAGGGTCTTGACCCCATGTCCCCTGCTGCAGTCGGGTGACATCTTGATCTCCTCAAGAGATCAGCAGGATGCACATGGGCCCAAGTGGGAGCTGACACTTACCAGAGGTTCTCATTTCGGTCCTTCCTTCCGCTACGCTGCTTGCTTTGTTACCTGCCCACTGCTTGATTTTAAACCCTGGCTACAGTTTATCAGTTCCTGACTGGACTCGATCGTTGGACTCTAGCCTCCAGACTCAGTCTACTCCTTGGGCCCTTGGGCCTCTCCTGGTCTGGTCCTTACTTTTAGCCCTGGTCTTTCCTTCCGATCCGGCCTCCTGCTCCGTCTCCATCACGGTCCCTTACCACGTCCCGCAAGGTGAATGCCAGTGCAGTACAGAGTGGCCCAGGGCGGCTGAGGGCACCAGCCTGCATTCTCCAGTGCAGCTTCCTAGCCAGCAGGCTCCGTTCTGCCAGGCACCAGTGAAAGAGCCCTTTTCCACTTCACTGACTCTGGAGAAACTGTGAGACTCTTTTTACCCCCTCCCAGTTCCTCCTCGGGGCTGTCAAGAGTAGGAGCTTTGAGGAAAGATCAGGCAGCAGAAGTGCAGCTGTTCTCCTAGAGGGAAAGGGCTGACAGCAAAATATAAGAAGCAGAGGCACAAGAGCTGCAGGTCCCCAAAGCAGAGATGGTGTGGTGCCCAAGAGCCCGTGTCTTTTAATGCGAATGTGCTCAGGAACCTGCGTGCTCGTGCGGCCTGCCACTATGAGAAGAAAGACATGCAAGTGGAATCTGCTCTAAATAACAGCTGGAAGGCCCTAGTGGATCACCTCGTTCAAACCCTTAATTTACCAAAGAAACTGCAGCCCAGGTCCCCAGGACTAATATGAGGATGTGAGCAAAGGCATCGCCCACACACTCTCCCCTTCACTGAACACATAATGTTCAAGAGTCTAGCCAGCTTCTGTACCTTTCTGCCAATAGCAGAGGGCTGAGAAAAGAGCTAGAACGCTTAGAATTACTACCCCTAAGCAGCTGGATTCTGCAAATAAACTGAGGGGTCAGGGGCTGTCCCAGGAAGCAGAGGCAGTGCAGATCTTCGAGCAAGCGCTTTCTACACACTGTCCTTTTATAAACAGAACTTGAGCACAGTTTGGTCCACCAGTGGGCCAATACCACTGGCTTCCCATTTCTGCCTCCCTTCCCTTCTCCTGCAAGGATGTGAAGCAAGACCGAATGGGGATCAGGTTTTAATAGGAAGAACAGTTCGGTAAGTCACTCTTGGGGAGTTTACAGAAGCTAAGAGGCTAAGCAGATATGAGAAATAAAAGACACAAGTCTATCAGTCAATGTCCTCCTATACTTTTAAACTCTGTATCTCATACAACTAGCCAGTAGCCTTAAAGTCTTAGAATAGTTACAGCAACTGACTATCTCTTTGCCATTATGAAGAATATATAACGCAATACACTGGAAGTAAGAGTCTAAATGTCTCATGTTGACCCGTGAGGAATTAAGCCTAGCTGAAGAAAGACTGATGTGAATAAGTGGATGATTAAGAAACAAAAAGTAAGGCTAAGGAATATCCGGAAATTTTCCTATCGGTAAAATCTATTAGTCCACAGAACAATGCCCCAAGGGAACCAGTGAAAGCTCAATCTTATGAGTCATTTAAACATGGAGTGGATTTGGCTACTGGAATTATTCCCAGGGGGAAACTCGTGCACTACGCCGGAAATGGACAGCAGGACCAAATGGGCTGTTGTTGTGTTTAGTATCTTATGTCCAGCTTGTTGTTTGGATTTAACAAGGAAACATAAGAAGGGGTGCTAACTGGTCAGGAACTGCTGCCATCAATGATCAGGACCACGTATCCTGCCAAAGCCTCTTCCAACAACGGGGACAGAAGAGCTGGGGTCACAACATTAGACAAACTTTGTAACAAGAAAAAGGAAAACACGGCGTCAGTGTCAAAGCGGCTACTCAAGAAACACTGATACCACCCCAAGCGGCCACTCTGGCGTGGTCTTAAAATGCAGCAGTGCTAAGCTGCGCCTCTGCTCACGCGCCGGGGGCTTTATAATCCCACTCCCCTGTTGGCTGCTTTCAGTCTCAATCACTACCTCATTTGGTCTTCAAGTTTTTTCTCTTCACTTTGTGATTATAACGCACACCTTCCTTCAGTGCCTTTCCGAAATAATAGATAATGGATGTCCCTTCACACACCCAACTCAAATCCCAAACACTATTTTTAAATCCGCTGTTTTTATAACAAAGTATATCTTGGTCTAGTTGTTAAACTTACCACCAGGACTTCCCTGGGCTTCAATTCTCTCAACTATAAAATGGGGAAAATAAAACCATCTCTATTTACATCTCGGGTTGTCATAAAAAACAAGTAAGAGAATGGATGTGAAATGACCTTGAAATCTAAAGTACTACAGAAATACGAGATGTTATTGTTTCTTGGTTATTGCCCATTTCAATGCTGCCCATCTTAGGTTTAAAAGGTTTTTGTGGACATATCTTTTTAACCTGGTGTTATACATCCTAATTCTCATACTTGAATATAAACATTGTAAAAACAATAGGCACCTGAGACATATTTATTGAAAATAGTATTAAATTATACAGCAGATGGGGAGCAGGAGAAGGAGAGTTCCTTTGGAATCACTAGTAATAAATAATTTGATGCTTCTGGCCAATTTGTTTAAGTTGGTTTCGGCATGGAATAATACAACTGAGGAAAGAAAGGAGGGAAAAAATTAAGACTTATTGAATACTCGGTAAAAATGGAGTCCTCACAATACATTACTTCCCTTCGCTGATGAGAAAAATCAAGGTCACAGGGTCAGTAAAGACAGGGCTTAGATACAAACTCAGATCTGCCCAATTCAAACTCTCTGTTGCTCCATGTGGCATATTTGATTTTGTCACAAGTTACCTCTGTTTTATTCTGTAAATGCACACTGTTGATCTCATGGGGCTACGTAGAGATAGGTCAACACACTTGACAATCAGGATGGAGTCCACTCCAGACACCACTACAGGTGCTCCTGCAGTAATGTTAGCAGTCACGCTGGAGACACAGGCACCTACGTTACCAGACACTAGCGCTGGACACACACTTAGTCACCACCATTCTGTGCACTGACCACCTCCCCCACTCAAGAGAGCACTAACATCACACGGTCAAAGTCCTCACGGTTCCACATGCTTCAGTTACTGTCAATACTGAAGGCTGGAGGTGGTCAAGAGCAAATCAGAAGCTGTTTTTGAAAATTAAAATGTACTAACTTAACATTAGCAACATTACTTTTACCAAAGGCCTCAGAAGAGCGGAATCCCTGGCATACCACTAAGTTATGTAGGTGTTGTATAAGCAAGAAACAGAAAAAAGCCTCAAGCCACAAGGCTTTTAAAGACAACACAAGCCTTTACTCTATTTTGGTTTTAGTTTTTTCTACCAGTGTCGCTGTTATTTTCCAGCTATCTAGACAATACTGACCCTCCCACTAGATATTTATGGTGATAGAAATTTATATTAAGCGGCATTCTCATAACTACAGCAAATTAGACCACAGGAAGGCATGCTGTGCAACTCAAACACTAAATTCAGTTGGGTTGGAAGGTCAACTATAGGGAGTTTGTCAGCACAAAGAACCAAGGTTTCCAACAATTTCCATCTCTCAGAAAAACCTATATCCAACTGTTACAATCAGTTAAATGATAGGCAATTATGTGACCTGCCAAATGGATATTTTGCTTCAGGGTTTATCATTAGCTTTCTGAAGTACATAAATTACAGAAAAATACATGTCCCATGATCATCATATTACTCTGACAGGAAGGATCATAAGAATATATCCATGGTACACAGAAGCGACGGATATCGCTTCCTAAATCCATCTCCGGCCTCTCTTTCCCTGCCCAACTGACTGGACTCCACCAATTAGTAAAAGACTGAATGATGCTAGCATGGTGGGCTTTTGTTTTAGTTTGAGTGTTTGCCTTTTGTTTGTTTTAAAACAGGCTCTAGCTGTCTCTAGATCTGAAGCTGCTGGCCCAGTATGGGGCAATGACCTTGAGGACACAATTACTGAGTAGAGGACAAAAGTTCAGAGCAACTGGAAAAGGCATTATTTACAGATTTTTAAAAATTTATTTACTTATTTATTTATTTACTTATTTGTTTCTGGGAGTAAGTTGAACACAAGGAGACTGTGGGCTCTTTCTACAACTACCCAAATGAAAGTTGGTTAGGACCTAACCAAGTCTTGATAGCAACCCTTGAAGGTGACAACTAGTTTGGCTTTTAAAGCTTTTCCATACATATTAGCCTAGTGCGCCCTTCCGAGTGCCCTTGGGCTTTCTGTTCCTCTGACGCCCAGTGAGCCTGGCTTGCACACCTACCTGTTTGGCCTGATTGACACAGCGCATGTACTCGCTGGCCAGAGCGGAGCAGCTGAGGGTCTGCTGGGTGTTCTGGCGGTAACACTGGAGAATCTGGGCCTGCAGGTCGGCACAGACGGGATGGCATTCATACCGCCTGAAAACAAAAACACAGACCACTGAGACAACCGGTCTTCAACCAGAATAAAGATAAAGACCAAAGAAGAGACAAAACAGTAAATGGATATAAATGTTGCAAATGCCACAAAAAAGTTTAAGAGAAATCGTTTTCTTCAACTTTTTTTTTTTAATTCGGCCGTGCCCACAGCACATAGAAGTTCCTGGGCCAGGGATCCAACTCACTGCGACCCAAGCTGCTGCAGGGACAAGGCCAGATCCTTAACCTGCTGCGCCACAAGGGCACGCCTCTTCAACTTTTAGATGATTTCTGTGAAATCAGTTCTATTAATCGATGCCACCAAGAGACTCTGGATAGTGTCAACATCCCTACCTGACCTGAAACGTAACCATGTGCATTCAGTCCAGCCAGCCAGATCAGCGAGTGGGAGCGCCAAGGTGCTCCTCCATTCCCACTCCAGTTGGTCAGGAAGCTTGAGAACCTGCAGTCCAGTCCTCTTTCACGTATTCATTGTCATCACATTAATTCCGAATCACTTATATCCTGGATTCAAGCCATGACCTCCACAGGTCTCTCTGTCTCTAAGCTTTCACCATCTATTCCTGCCCCCCAGAAGGTTCTTTGTAATATATCAATCTGAGATAGTACCTGCTTTCTAAGTAAAATACAAGATCAACAAGCAGGTCCTTCTGGATCCATTTCTGCCTACTCTTTCACCTCAGTGCACCACCCTGCACGGGCTACAGCCCAGCCAGACACTGTTCAGGGTTTGGTTCTTACATGTCCCTTTGCACCTTTGATATACTCCTCTTGAGTTTGGAAGTGCTCTGCACCCAAACCCTCACCCATTTCTAGGTATCTCAATACCTGAGCTAAGTACTAGAGTGTCACTTCCTCCCTAGAACTCTCACTAGCTCTCCCCATCCACAGTAGAGTCCCCTTTATGGTGATCCTATGAACTCCTTTCACCATGCACTTAGCACTCACTACATTACAGTCCAGTGCAATTTACTAGCATGCCAATCCCAGGTAGTAAGGACTGCAATTTGTTTTTTGTTTCTGGTCCTTTCAGGGCTGCACTCGCGGCATATGGAGGTTCCCAGGCTAGGGGTCTAATGGGAGCTGTTGCCACCAGCCTACGCCAGAGCCATAGCAACACCAGATCCGAGCTGCGCCTGAGACCTACACTGCAGCTCACGGCAACGCCGGATCCTTAACCCAGGAACTTCTATGTGCTGTGGGCATGGCCAGGAATCGAACCCGCATTCTCATGGATCCTAGTCGGGTAGTTAACCGTTGAACCATGAAGGGAACTCCATGCATCTTATTTGTGATCTCAGCTATCAACACAGATACCTCTAATAAATGTCATGCAATAAATCGTTGAGAATACCAATGGGTGTAGAGAGTATTTTTTTTTAGTTCCCTGAGCTAAAATTTTACTAATTATACTTACAGATCTCAAGATTTTAGTTAGATAGCTTTCAGTGAATATGCAGTACTGGACAAAAATGCTTCCAAAAAGCTGATAATGTACACTTAAAAAATGATAATAAACCAAATGCATTATACAAACAAAAATGAAATATTCTTGTGAAAATGGTAGAAGAACTTTGATTAGAAGGACTAAATACCCAGGAAAAAAATGTTATTATCAGCACTTTAATCTAGATTTCATAATTTTCAAATTAGTTTTGTTTAATGAAGTGGTTTCAGCCTTTCTTATCACTTTTTTGAAACTTAAATTTGTTATTTCCACAGTAATCTTGAAAATACCATTATTTTAAATTCGATGGGCTCTTAAAAACCCCTAGAGAACACAGGAGAAATATTTCACATCAATAAGGAAACCCCTGGGTGACGATTTGTCTCCTCATTACTTTTATCCAACACACTAAGCTAATATATATATTTTGCTAGAATAGAAAACTGAAATGCAAACCATGTTACTGGCCCCTAAGGGAATTTATTTCCTACTACCCTCTAAAAAAGAAGCCGACAGAGAGAGAGAAAAATATAATCCCACAAGTTTTATACAACATTGCTTGCACTTTTTCACTCATTACCTTACTGTTTTGCCAAATACCTACTACCAGAATTTAAATCCAATCCCAGGAGTTTCAACGCACTTTAAAATTCTGAAGTTCAGATTTCTATGAATTCCTCCAGACATGGATTTCCCTAATACCCTACCATGAACACCAGCATCTGTGCTTCGAGGGGTAGAAGCATAGACGTGACACTAAGTGACTGATTACCGCAAGATGCACATCTGCACAAATACTGAATAAAACAGGATTATGCACCAGGTCAGCTGATCCTAGCACATATAGGACTAATAATGTCTGTAAGAGTTCATAAGGAAGCAGGGGTATATTCTATCTCATTCCCCCCAATATAACTTAGATTTAAAGCAGGGGAAAGGAGATGAGAGAGAAGGCGAGAACCATCCCGACCAGATACGCAGCCCCTCCCCACTAACACACAGGAAAAAACTGTAAAGAATGAGCCTCCACACGCTGCTCATCACAAAGAAGACACTGTGTGGTTTCTTGGTTTTTTTTTTCCCCTCCTGAAAAGACTATTCACAGGGGGTTCACTCATCTAATACTATGAACTCCTTAGAACGAGGTAATTTAAGTTACATGTAAGCATTTACCCTGGGTTGAGCGATGAGTCATGCAAGTTAAAGTCCATGAGTTATTTATGATTTGAAATGTGTCAAAATATACTTTTATCACCACAAATCAATACGACTCACTTCCAGGACCCGTGATTTCCTGTATGGTAATCTGTTCTGTGTGAGTGTGTGTGTGTGTGTGCGCGTGCTTGTGCACGCGAGCAGACATCTTCTGAAATCCTTTTTGTACACATCTCAGCTATACGGATGATTAGATGGTAGGATGGGGGAAGAAGTGTGGAAATCAACATTAACTGCCTTCCAGTTCCTGGACTAGACTCTGGTACATTTTGCTTGGATTAATCTGTTAGGGCAAAGCCCTGCCTCTGTATTGATCTGCAGTGCTTGTTATGCTGCCCTAATGCATGGTTTTCACTTTGGGAAAATGCTAAATGAGATTACCATCTAACATTAGAAGGCCATAAAACCCCAAGCCTCGCACCTTCCATTCAGGAAAAGGGTTTCAAAGACATTTCCAATATGCATTATGGTAAACCCTCCATATAGTCATTGAGTCAGCAATTGATTTTTATTGACTGCTTTCATTCCTGCTGATGGAAAAAGCCACTATTAGGTAAAAATAACAAAAGGCAGAATTTCAAGATACCCAAGAAGGAAAATTAAATCTTAGCTACAAGAGACATTTAAAGAACTTAATTTCTCTGTATGGAAAGATTTTGAAAAAGAAATGGTAAATGACAAATGTTAGGAAAAAGATGAAATACTTGGAGAACTCTAAACCATAATAAAGCAGTGAGAGGTGGAGTAGCTTTCCAAAAACATATTTACCAAATGGGAATTGGTGGAACAAAGTTGATACATGGAAATAACATTTTGCTCAAAAATAAGAAAAAATCCAGGTTAGTGAACGTGGAGTTGTTGAGGACTTCTGATGGATCCCACCCCCTGTACATCTGTCTCTCCTCCTTTTTCTTCTTCTTGTAGTCTTTACTCTGTTTCCTGTCTCTTCCCTTCTTCCCACCAGCATGAGAAGCTGGCCCTGCGCCCTCCCCGCCCCAAGCTCACCTCACCCACAGTGGCACTCCAGGCCAAGGAGGCTGCTGACACTACTCAACAGCACAACTGGAGACCAAAGATCCAGACAGAGAACAAAACCCCCAAAAAGCCCTCCTGGTAGGTATTCTGTGACTAGTAACACAGTTTTTGCTAATGTTTAATGCTTTCTAATGTTGCTAATGTTTAATGCTTTCTCTTAAAAGACAGCTAAGAAAATATACCCAAGTGCTTTTCTCATGACACTGACGGGTCCACTGTAGAAAATTTAGGGGGAAAAGAAACCAAAAAAGAATAAAGATACGCATTTAGACTGTTTCTAATTCTTAAGTGCTTAGAACACTATGGAGTTCCTACTGTGGAACAACGGGATTAGCAGCGTCTCTGCAGTGCCAGGACACAGGTTCGATCCCTAGTCTGGCACAGCGGGTTAAAGGAACCGCTCGCTGTTGCCAGAGCTGCACTGCAGGTCACAACTGTGGCTCAGATCTGATTCCTGGGCCGGGAGCTCCATATGCCCCGGAGTGGCCAAAAAGGAACCCCCCCCCCCCCCAAAAAAAGCCCTCCAAAACCCCACCTCTAAGGTAATGGAAATAAATTATCACTACTGCTTCTGATGATTTCCCTCGTATAATTTCCTGTAAGTTGAATTAATTGGTCAAAGAGAAATGAAGACATTTTAGTAAAAATAAAGCTTAGATAAATCAGCAGTATTCAGAACTCTCTTCTTAAGACTCCAGGTTAATACATTTATACCTGCTTATCTGTTTCAGAGCCATCTGTTGGTTTAGCTGCTGCCTCTCCTACTTTCATGTCTTAGGAACTTCTTGGATGTGAGTCTGAGCTTTACATTTCAAGCATACTACTGACCCAATTTTTATTTAGTTCTAATATCAATGGCAAAGATAATGAGGTAATTTCAGAGGAGAAAAAAAAAAAAAATCTGGAGCTAGCCCTCCTCATACCACTTGGAAGGCTCAAGAAGTCATGTAATGACAATCAACGAGCAGCCATGATTCCTGAAGCTTTCAGGAACACTGTTCATTCTGAGTGCAGGGTGGATGCGAGAATGGTTGGTGCTAGAAGGGGAGTTCTGATTGTTTGGCAAGTTGTGGTGATACATCTTTCCTGGGATCTAGCAGTCTCATAAGACAAGAGGTACCACATTAAAAGCACCACCACAGGCTGAAATCTTGAGCTCAAACTCCTATGGAATAAGCAAATGCTCTGTATTCTCTACTAAATGTTTCATTAGATTGTTAAGTCCAATGGCCAGGATTTCTGCTTTTCTCTTACAATACAAGCTAAAGCTACCAAGCCTATTTCTAACATTTAATAATTCACTCATTTCTCTTATCAAGTACAATAAAGCTATAATAAAATGCAATATAAAGGAAGTATTTATCTCAAATGTATTCATTATCTTCTATTAAATTTTTTCATTTTTCATTTTATTTTAAATTACAGTATCTTGGAGTTCCCGTCGTGGCGCAGTGGTTAACAAATCCGACTAGGAACCATGAGCTTGCGGGTTCGGTCCCTGCCCTTGCTCAGTGGGTTAACGATCCGGCGTTGCCGTGAGCTGTGGTGTAGGTTGCAGACGCGGCTCGGATCCTGCGTTGCTGTGGCTCTGGCGTAGGCCGGTGGCTACAGCTCCAATTCAACCCCTAGCCTGGGAACCTCCATATGCCGCGGGAGCGGCCCAAGAAATAGCAACAATAACAACAACAACAACAACAACCAAAAAGACAAAAGACAAAAAAAAAAAAAAAAAAAAAAAAAAAAAAAAAAAAAAAAAAAAAAAATAAATTACAGTATCTTAATATTAGTTTTCAGAATAAAATGTAAACAGCTTCTTTCTAACAATGCTAGGGCTGAAAAACAACTCAATTTCAAGCTTTTCTGACATTCTTAATAACTGCTAACCATCTTTATTAATGATGCCTCTATCTGAGCTGTAATCAAATTTCCACAATTATACTTTGGAGGCTAAAAATCTCCAAAAGCTGTCTGCTTTCTTTGTTTCAATTTGTCTTCATATACATTTTGCTATAAAATCTTAAAAAGTAAAATAAAGAAGACCTTTTAAAAAACATTTTATTCGCTAAAATGATGAACACTAGCTATGACGGTGTCTATCATCTCAACACAAAAAAAATGCCAAGACACCTCCAGTGTTACCCAGAGGAGGGGACTCCGACCTTGACCTTGACTTTACCGGGTCCTGCACTTAGTTTGATAAACCAATCAGGCTACGTCTGATAGCAGATTGTTTCCATTAATGAGCGCCACACCATTTAGATTCAACTTGGGCATTGTGAAAGGAAAACTCAGCTCTGGCCTGAGATACGACAGAGTATACACAATTCTATCCTACAGACAAACCCAAGGCTTGAAAGAATAGCACCTATTTGAAAATATTTTAATACTTGAATTTTAACCTAGTACTGACTTGGTGATACTAAGTATCACAACTCAGTACTCTGAATCCATAGGAGGGGGTGATATGCAAGGAGGGAGGGGAAGGCATTGCAGCCTGCCTACCCCCAGATTTTAGGACCCTGAGTAAAAGTTCTAAAAACAAGGAATTCTCCAAGCTAGGACCTCTGGTCATATACCCCAGATGAATAAATAATCCAGCTCTACACAGACAGGTACACTGCTCTGGACCATCAGGCCTCACGTACCCTAAACGTACAAGCACAGATATACCAGATTTGGAAGTGAAGGAAAAATCTTCCAGCTTTGCAGTACACTTTTCTCCCTTATTCACTAATATTGGGTAGCTGGGAATGATGGGGCAAACCTAGGGAGAATGGGAACCTAGTTCACGTGTGACCACATGAAGCTGGTGGTGGCTGGCTGGCTGTGCCTTCTTGCTCAGTGGACAATATACTCCAACACCACAGGACCCTCCAGGGTCTAGTTTCCTTTCCTGAGGAGGTAGCTCTTCCCCTACTCTCTCCAGAGAGCCCGCATGGCATCTTGCCAACTTCCCCATGCCCTGGGTGGGATCCTGCCACCTGGGTTCACCCCATCAAGTGTCTGGACTTAGGAAAATGGGGCTATGTAATAGTGCATCTCCAAAGGACAAAGGCTCCACCTGTTTTTTTGTTTCATTAACACTTTTTTTTTTGTTGTTTGGTCTTTTTGCCTTTTTCAAGGGCCGCTTCCCACAGCATATGGAGGTTCCCAGGCTAGGGTTAGGGGTCAAATCGGAGCTGCAGTCATCAGCCTTCGCCAGAGCCACAGCAACGCGGGATCAGAGCTGCGTCTACGACCTACACCACAGCTCATGGCAACGCCGGATCCCCAACCTACTGAGCAAGGCCCAGGATCGAACCCACAACCTCATGGTTCCTAGTTGGATTCGTCAACCACTGCGCCAAAGTCCTATTAATACTTTCTTAAAATCTCATGACCTTTAGAGGCTGGATAATTTTCACCTTCCACCACATCATGGTACCCTTTCCATATTTGGGCTAGGTGCAGCAAGGTTTATATCTCTAGAAAGGGAAGTAAAATAATTGTTAGTTACATAAAAGATATCTGGAATAAGTAGCAATAACTACGGAGTCTGGGGATATAGAACAGAATTGATGTCAACATTAACTCAACCTGAAAGAACTTCAAATCAACTTCCAGTCACATTTACTTTAGGACAAAACCAAGTACTCATGAGATGTTATTTTCTCAAGCTCACACCAAGTTCTCTTTCTAGGCCAAATTCTACAGCTACCACATTGCACTTTAGGCTGGGTGAGCCTTAATTTAGACAAGCATAAGCTATCCTTCCCTTTTCCTTTCTTCCTTAGCAATGCCTGGTATATTGCTATTGCTCAATAAATGTCAAGGAATAATGCTGTAATAAAAATGGGCTCTAGTTGGTTAACAACGCAACTCTTTGCTTTAAAGGTGTCTGAGAAACAGCAGCAGTTTATATAAAGTATCACTTCCCGCCATGCACACAGTAGGAACAAAATTAAATCACAGTTCACAGAAGTGGCCCTTGGTTATAAGAACTGCAATATGGGGAGAAGCATTTTTTTTTTTTTTTTTGGTCCTATCCAAAGACCTACAAGCCACAGAATGAAGATACGTCCAGAGTCAAGGGTTAAATCTGAATCTCCAAAGGCTGTATCAGCGTGTGAATAAGACCAAGTCACTTGAGAAGACACCAAATTATTTTTATTTGAAATATGACAGTAAGGCTTCGAGGCCAAAAAAAAAAAAGCGCTGTTATTATAATTATTATTTTTAAAGACAAATGGCATTACTCTCACCTGCCTTTGTAATTTCAATTAGACAAGTTGGAAAATGTTAATCTTGAACGCACACAATGCATTGCCCTTGAATTTCTTTTAAATATGTGTATCTATATAATATGTTCAACTTATGCTGACACAAATTAAGTTATTTTAAGCTATTTTACTAGGAGGTTTTGTGAGTTATTTCCATTTCCCCTATCCTGCTAGCCTATAATGTTCACTAAAACTGGTCTAAGGTCAGAACATAAGAGTGTTGGCTGGGTCATTCCTTCATCTATTCAGTTAGTCCAACAGCAAATACTATTAAGCCACAAACATTTATTAAACATTCATTACATGGCATTCACTATAGTAAGTGCTGAATAAGATGTGACCCTTGCCTTCAGCTGGCTCACAGTCCAGGGCTGGGAGGCAGAGGTACACACAAAGTCTTGGGAGGAGATCACTAAGTTGCAAAGAAAGTGCTAAACAGAGCTCTGGTTTTGACATGGACAGAACCTCAATACACAGTGTTCCAAACAGGAGGACATCCATCACTAGGGAACAGGAATGGAAGACCGGCCTCGGGAGACCCTCAAAGTTCAAACTACTGGGGAGATTGGTCCATTTCATCTAGACTATAGAGATAGACTCAGAGATGGGGAGCCCTCCTCAGACCTTGGGGATATGAATACACCCACAACCTGCAACTCCAAGCCTTCTAAAGCCCTCTGCTTTCTCTCAGAGCAAAGTTTAGTGCCTGTATTCAAGACACTTGCCAACACAGGCTTGGTCTGGAGAGGTGGGAGCAGCTGTATACAGTTAGAGCTTATAAATCCTCTGAGTCAAGTAGGGGATCTACAGGAAATAACCAGAGGCCATAAGCCCAGTTTCAGACCTGTCAGTAGTAAACGAACGCTGAGACAGATTTCGGGGTGCTCTGTGTTCTTTTTCCCTACTTAGGAATGCCTTCTGTAACCACTCTACTGCTTTGGCCTTCTGTGGACAAGAAGAAAACTGGGTAATGTTTTCCTAGGTTTGGAAGTGGGAGGGAGACAAAAGGACAAGGGATTAAGATGGGGAAGGTAGAAAGATCCTGGGAAGCAGAAGAACCTACTAGAATTAGAGGGGACTCCTGGAGCAGAAAAGGAAGGCACAGCAGGCTGGTCCAGATGGAGAGAAAGCAGAGGGAGTGGTGAGCACCAACCCTGCCCTGAGTGGAGACAGGAGACAGTGGGGGGGGGGGGCCCTGAAGCGAAGAGCGGCCTTTGTTTCCAGACTCTGGAAGGACTCTTACTCCCTTCACCTCCCATTCTTCCTGCTCAAGTCCTCAGGCTCAAGAGAGCAAGAGCAGGATAGAGCCACCTTGGGTGTCCCCCACACAGCCGAGGGGAGGGCACCAGTCCTGGCAATTTCGCAGGCTTTTCCTGACAGAGGACACCTGTAATGAACTTATGCCATTCCCAGCAAAATTTAGCAGAACACTGGACCCAACCTCCCAGATCTGGAACAATACTACACCATTTTCATCAATGAAACTTGACTACTGTAGCAGCAGAGAATCATAGCATCTGCCAGCAAAGTAGTGTGGTAGCAGCAGCCTGTGTAGAAATGTGGCCAAACACATACTTTCATGTTAAGCTCCTAGGTTTAGGTGCTTACAATTTTTCAAAAAGAATTACCCTTTCAGATGAATCTGCTATGCTCCTTCTAAGCCGAGGGATGACTTGGGGGTGAGCTGTTTGGTGCAATTCCATTTCGTCAACCAAGCATAAACATACATTCCAGTACCCCCAGCTCTTCTGAGCAGTGATCAAATTTGAGAGAGTGCTTTTAATACTAAGATAAGTTAAGAACAGCTTAATTTAAAACATTTCAAAACTGCCACACATCTCAGTGAGGACTGTGACACATTCTAAAAAACTAGGTTAAGATCACATTTTAAGCCTGTAGTCAGAGAGCGTGTTAGGTTATGTTAGGTGATACTTTTTTTCCACTACATTTTGAAAGCAAGATCCAAATATCAGATACACCCAGGAAGGAATGTGTCTAGCTTTCTTAAATGAAAGAATTGCAAAAAATGTATTTATTTAAATGACAAGTAAAGGAAAAAAACCTCTGTACTCATCTGCCCTTCAGTGTCAGAGTGCTAACAATGAGGAGTGGCGAGAGGGCCCGAGCTGGGCCTTTTGTCTGCTTCCTGTCCCTTTGATGCTTGAAGGGGAGGATGCTTAAGCTACCCCTGCCAGAGGGAAACCCCCAAATGGGTGCACCAGGCCAGGCCAGCAAGGCTTCAGGGTCTGCCAGGCAGAAAAACGCCCCCCTGGACATCGCAGCCCTAGGTGTAGGTGGCCCTCAGAGGTGAAGGAGGAGTAAAGGCGTGGAGCGACACCGGAAGGAAGAAACACACATACTTGTGCAGCAAGCACCCTGGAAAAGGTCAGAGGTAGGGCGAGGCGGCAGGACAGGGTGTCGGGGAGACAGTACAGCAGTGAGAGCGACAGCTGTTCTGAGGAGGGGTGATCTTCCTTGTGGGAGGTAGCCTGGGGGTCCACAGAGGAGAGATGGGATTTTGCAAGACCCCCGAGTGAAAGGTTGGACTGTAAGAGGCAGAGAGGACACAGTGGAGGGTCCATGTGCACCAAGGCCCAGGCTCAGTCAAGGTGGGCACGTTCAGGGCACTCCGGCGATGGGTGGCCGGCAGAGGGGAGAGCTGAGAGGCAGCTCAGGAAACGGAGGCACTGGGATGTAGAGAGTCTCCCAACAAGACAGAGGGTGCTTCGATTCTGGCCTACGGGTGATGACACGCCATCAGCCTTTCCAAATGAGAGAAGCTGCCATTTCAGAAAGCTGATCCGAGGTGAATAAAATGGATGGAAGCAGGAACCATTTAGTCTGGAGGCCAGAGCAGCTGTGTCCAGCTATTAAAAACAGGCAAGAATGGAGGCCCTGGAAAGCCAGGATGGAAGGATGCAGTAACCGATGCTGTGGTCACCGTGAGGAAGAGGGAGGACCGGGCCAGACACACAGGGCTTAGGCCTGCGGCCTCAAAGGATGGAAGTGCTCGAGATATGTCAGGAACCCTAAGTGCAAACAACCCACTCAGCATGGGCCAGGGCCACAATCATGGACTGGGCATCCCCCTAAGATGGGGAGGGCAGAGACAGAAGGCGAGGGGACAGCTGAGCCCTAGGGAGCAGCCCTGTGTGTGGTGGTGGGGCGACAGGGAAGGAAGATGGAGCAGTCAGAGAACTGGGAGTGGAGAGAAGAACCTGTATGATGCGGCAGCACAAGTTCAGGAAACCAGAGCTTCGTGAAAGAGAAGACAGTCAAGAAGCATATAAACGGAGAAAAGGCCGTGGAATTCAATCCCTAGCAACTTAAGAGAAATAGTTTCAGTACAGCACATAAGGCAGAAGCCAGACGGCAGGAATTGGTAAATAAGAAAATGGGCAGGAAAGAGATGGAGGCAGTGGGATTAGGTCAGTTCGCTATCCTGCATGGAGTATGGAGAGTGTGAGTGTGAGTGTGTGTGTGAGTGTGTGTGAGAGAGAGAGAGAAAGTGTGTGTGTGTGTAAGAATTTCAATAGTCTTAAAGAACAGGAAGGGCTTAGCTGGTTGGAGAGAACAGGAAGGCACTCTAAATACAAAGGTAGAAGAAGCAAAGCACACTAATGGACTGGTTTTTAAAGAAGATTGATATTGAAATTTACAAAGAGATCAGAAAGCCAAACTGCTTTCAGCAAGGATATGCTTTACAGGCAGATAAAGGAATTTCTAGGAAGCATAGTAATGAGTAGAGGTGAGCTCCGAAGTTGGGTAAATAGGGAAGGTTGTGTGAAGAAAGTTTTCCAGTCTTTAAAGAAGACATACGAGAAGGGCAGAAAGGAGCATGTGGTCCAGGCAAACATGGTGTGACGTCTTGGTTAGAGCAGAAGTCCAGAGTGGCCCAGTGGCCAGGCACTCAGGTTATTTGAGAAGACTTAGTGGCCTCATCCCCAGAGACGCCAACGCTGGGACAAGACAGTCCAAAGGCCCTCCTCGCCGCCCCCCCCCCCCCCCCCCCGTCGCTCTTCCCATGACAGCCGCAATGGGTGAATAAAGTGAATGGATTTAAGGCAGGGACACATTCATGCAATGACCTCATCCTCACACCTTGTCTGGTGTGTTCAGATTAAGCCCCTTCTTGCTCTTCAAAATAGACGTGTACTGAAATTATTGGTTGATTAATGGTTAATGGAAAATGGAGAAAGCTTGGCATAAGATATATTTGAAAAACAGATAAGTTTATGGATTTGGTCCACTATAATCACTTATTCTACTTAAGTTCATGATGTACTCAATTTGATTTTTAAATCATTTAACATGTATATGCTGATATATGCATAAAATGTATCTGAAAAAAATATACAACAATTGGTAACAGCAGTGCTTCTGAGGGAACTCGGATAAGAGGTCACAGAGTCAAGGAGATTTACTTTTGCACAGGATATTTAAATCTTCTATCATGGGGAGTTCCCGTAGCGGCCTACCAGAAACCAATCTGACCTAGCATCCATGAGGATGCAGGTTCGACCCCTGGCCTCGCTCAGTGGCTCAAGTATCTGGCATTGCTGTGAGCTGTGGTGTAGATCGCAGATGTGGCTCAGATCCTGCATTGCTGTGGCTGTGGTGCAGGCCAGGGGCTACATCTCCGATTCGACCCCTAGCCTGGGAACCCCCATGTGCCATGGGTGTGGCCCTAAAAAGACAAAAATATTTTTTTTCTATCATGGGCATACGTTGCTTACAAAAATTTTCACTTTAAAGATCATAATTCCATATTATTTGCATATATTTTGCATGCCCTGAGAAATTGCTGTAAGAAAGTTCGCTTTTCTTTCAGATCCCTACACACCAGACCCAGTTCAATGGGTTCCGAGGCACTACAGAGAAGACTGTTTGAAAACTTAGGACGACGCTAAGATACCAGGTATGAAGTCCCACATGCAAACACTACAAAAAGACAAAAAAGTAAGTTGGGAAATAATTCAGGATGTCTTCATGCACGTCAGCCTTAAGCACAAGCCCTTGTGATTTCCTATCTCCTCGACCTTGTGAGAAAAAAGACAAAGAAAGCACCCAGTGATTTTAAGTCACAGGGCAAGCCACTGGGAGTAAAATGTCACATGAGTATTTGAAAAGCCTGGAAGCTTTCTCCATCCATGAGATTCTTTCCGGTCTGTCAGAGAACGTGGTCCCCCCTCTGTCTTTTTCGCTGCTTTCTCCCCGCCTCCCTCCCTCACATAATGGCCAATCATCTCCAAAGCTCAGGTCTTTGTCCCTGATATTCTTTGCTCCTGGTGAAGTTATTCTTTCCTAGCTTCTACTGCTTTGTGTGTGATGAAACGGGTTTTCTAGTTGCTCTCCATCAGGTAGTAACGTGTGATCTTAGGTTTCTCCGGGCTTCGGTTCTTTATAAAACAGACAGACAGTAATCTTACCCACCCAAAGGCAGGGACCAGATCTGATGGTCCTCTTATATTCTTGCTAACTCTAAGAACCCCAGACTAAGTAAGCAACAACAGACTATGTCCAACTTATCTGATTTCCACTTTCTTATCCAGACAAGATTTTCCTTCCATTTTTCACTATACTATACTAGCAATATTGTGAGCTCAGCATCATGCATTCAATTTTGGCTCTTTTCATCTTATTTAATACCTTATATTCAAGAAGTCATTGAGATTGTTAGTTCTCAGAAAAGTCACTTTTGACCCTTCCCCAGTTCCCCACTCACACGGCCCTGGGTTAAGCTATCAGGGCAGGCATTAGACTACGACTCTTATTAGCCTCAAATAGCCTCTGCCCTCAGCTGCCTCCTTTTCAAGCTCATCAACATGAGTTCTACAAAATGAGTACCCTGCAAAATGCCAACCTTTCTGAGGGGTCAGTCGGGACTCTTCCTTCTCCCTCTCCACCTCCCATGCCTAATTTTACTTTTAAAATTTCCCATTTCCCTTACCTCCTCACCAGCTACGACTCGTGGCATTAGGGGAAAGAGAACCCATTGAACCCTCTACTAAACCACTATTTACCTATTCTGGCTTCAAAGTGAAGGACAGATGGTGACATTTGCAAGGCTGTTTTTGAACACAATCTAATATATAAGAGCCAAAGAGCACAACTACACATACTCCTAATGTCTACTTCCCAAGCCATGTTATAAAATTATAAAATCATTCTCTGAATTGATTTTATTTTTCACTCGTGGGTAAGGGCACTATCTACAACAGCAGTAAGTTTCCATAGGAACTAAATTCATTTCAAAAGATTGGAACATTGGGGTTTTTAAAACGTGCTCAAACAACATGATCTTGTACACAGTGCCTTGCATTTTTGAAACTCAGAGAGTATTATAAATATTGACCTCTAATTCCCTAAGAGGCCTTGGAAAAGAGGAGGGGGTTTAAAAAAAAAAAAAAAAAAAAAAAGACTCTTTGCATTTGGAACACATTTAAGGTAACTGGTAGGGAAAGGAATTTAGGAGGTGAGTTGCTAATTCATACTGTGTTTCATCTCTAGCATTAAGTACAACTGATCACACATGGTAACACCATTTACCAGTGTTTGGAAGACAAGCACAATAAAATTTCCCTACCTAATACCTCATACATGAGGGATCCACTTCCCAAGAACTGTATAACTGACACAAGGGACGTGTTTCTATGTGATGCACATAATCACACTCAACTACATGTGCATCAATGGAACATCCACATGACTAGTCTTTTGTTTACAAATTCTAAAATGACTTTTGTTTACAAATTCTAAATTTTTGTTTACAAATTTTTGTTTACAAAATTTTTGTTTACAAATTCTAAAATTTTGTTTACAAATTCTAAAATTTCTTTTTTTGGTTCTGATTAAGGTATTTGGCACTGATGCCATAAGAAGGCATTACACTCTAACCCATCATACAGTCTCAAGCTCTTAGGTTACATAAATGGATTTAAGCATTTTTCAGAGGACAGGCAAGATTTGGCAAATTGGCTTAATATTCTAAGCTGAGACTGAAATTAACAAAACTAACCGTGAAAGTAGAGAAAACAACCACCTCCCGCACAAATTCTTCAAATGATTATGATGGGCCTCACACATGAGTATTTCAGCGGCGGAATCCCAACGATTCCTGTGTAAGGGATAGTGATGTCTTACCGCAGGACCAAACAACGCATTTCTCAATTTGTGTCCTGGACTGGATTCCCCATACTGAGTCCCAGTAGTTTCCCATCTTCCTAAGGGTTTCAATCAGCAGTATTAATCTAAACCTTTACACACAGCCCCAATCCATGAACGTCTGCTGTACAAAGGCCCTCTAATACAGCTCTCCAGGGGAGTGTTTCTGGGGGAAAATCATACAACTAGGGAAATTCTAACTGTTGCAAATTCACAGGGAGATACTAAATTCTGCCTACCACGTTTTTACACGGCATGTTTTCTGTGGTAAATTCACTCTCACTCTCTTTCCAATGATGACTTTATTCCATCTCCACTCCCCTGTGACTTTTGGCCATTTTTCTAGCTTTCTTTGAGAAAAACTGAAACCAAGAGAGAACTCCCTCATCTTCCCATCATAAAATCTGGATGTGCACCTTTTCTATCATTACTTGGGAGGAAGAGCGCCAGACCATGTCCATGAGCTCTCCCACCTTCTACAGAGGAAGTCCATCCAAGAGAACTTCTTCCAGTGGTGGAAACGGTCTACATCTACGCAGCCCAACAGAAGGGTCAAGTCCAAGCACTGCTACGGAGCACCTGAGCTGTAATGATGCAACAGAGGTAATGCATTTTAAATTGCACTTAACTTTAGTAAATTTAAGTCTAAACAGTCAACCATGGCTAGTGGCTATCAAATATAGTTGGAAGCACAGCTCTAACAAATACCATTCCTTCTTTTTTTTTTTTTGGCTTTTTAGGGCCGCACCTGTGGCATATGGAGGTTCCCAGGCTAAGGGTCAAATTGGAACCGCAGCTACCAGCCTACGCCACAGCCACAGCAATGCCAGATCCTTAACCCACTGAGCAAGGCCAGGGATTGAACCCGCATCCTCATGGATTCTAATCGCTGAGTGACAATGGGAACTCCTGCAAATACTATTCTTACAACAGCTACCTCTACTTCCTACCGTCCACCCATTCTCTTTCATCCACAACCAAGTGGCCAAAACCAACGCCTCATAGGACCTGTTTGAGGAAATTACTCCCTCTCTTGAAAGGCGCTTCTTGGCTTCTATAAACACCGAGCGTCCTTCCCTGCTTCTCCTCTGAATCATCTTCTAGCTGATCTCTAGATGTCGGAGTTCCTCGGGGTCCAGATCTCTCTGCTCCATATTCTCTTCACCATCACGTCATATCTCCACCATCCTCATGGCTTTGCTATCACTTGTGTGCTGACAGCTATCACATCTGCACCTCTAGCCCTGCCTTCCAGGTGACTGCCTACTGCTAGTCACACTGAAGGTTTTATAGGTGCCACATGTTTCAAATCGGACTCTTACTTCCTCTACCCCCAATTTGTTCCCTCTTCCCCATTGTAGTCAACAGACACTCCAAATCACGGAATGGGCCTTGACACCTCCTTCTCTCATTCCCAATAGCCAGTCTGTCACCAAGTCTTGTCAATTAAACCAAAATAGATCTGGAATTGACCTATTTCTCTCCATCTCCACTGTCATTATTCTAGACCAAGTCACTAACACAACCACCTGAAATACTTCAAGAATCTCCTAAGAAGTCTCCTGGTTTCCATTCTGAGTCTTCCAGTCTCATCTCTACGGCAATTCATTATCAACACAATGATATCTTCTAACGTCCCACTGATCTAGGGAAAAAATTCAAAATACTAATTACGGCCTAGTAGGATGTGGCCCCTGCCTCCATCTTTGGCCTCAATGCTCGGCATTATGTGTGGGCATTATGTATTAGGTGGATGGTGAAGAGTGCCCAAAGCACTATGCCGGGGAGACAAGTGCTCCCTTCATCCCAAATGAAATCCAGAGGCGTGTTCTTCTAATAAAGTGGTATGGCCGAAGTTGGTCAGCTTCCATAACACAGCCCCTGCTTATACTTGAGGGGTCTGCCATGATGGTTAGCACGGGATCTGGCATCTAAAACACCTATGTCAAAATGGGGACTCCACCTTTCACTTGCTATGGAAGCGGGTGCAAGTTGCTTCATCTCTCCAAAGTGCAACTTTTTCATGGGTTCCTACCACTGAAGGTTGTTGTAAAGATCAGTAAGATGATGCATAAGCTCTCAACACAGTAAGCTTTTAACAAATACAAGCTGCTCTTAGTACTATTATTGTGATTTCAACTAATGAACTTCGGCAGGTTGTTCTGGGAAGCTACTAGTTATTACCTTATTTATAAAGGAAAATGGATTTCCACTTTCAAACAGCCAACTTAAAACCAAGTTTTAGAAGACAATTTGTTTGACAGCTGGTGACTGTTCAGGTAACCTGAAGGTATCTACAAAGTGTTCAGGTGGTGGCAAAAGAAGGTTCCTTTGTGCATGTGCTTTTGCTACAGGGATTTAAAAGCCGCACTCATGTTAAAATCAAACTTTCAACGTGGGGGATATAATTAACATAAACCTATACACCTTTTCTTCTCTCAACTACATTCTCATGGGGAGCAGTGATTTTCCCTATGAACAAATCGAATGGCATCTGAAGTAATTACTCTTGGCACAGACTGGCCCACTGCTGGTGGCAGGGCTGCTACTTGTGACTAGGCACTCAGGGGGAACTCAACAGAATTGATGGCAAACTGCTTTAATTTTCTTTAATAGTCACAAAATCCTGTCTAAACCAAGATGGACATTTCAAGGATAATCAACACCACACAAAGTTCTATTGCCATTGAACCAGTATTCAAACAAGCCGGAAACCAGTTTTCAGCCTCTTTCCGTGAATTTCTATATCTTTAGTGTCATAAATGTCATTTTGTGAAGTCAAGCTGGCAGTCCTCAGCAGGAGGCCCAGAAGTGCCAGTGTTAATTAACAATGTTGGATAACTTTTCAGTTCGTTCACGCTGTGAGATCCGTTCCCTCTACCGCACCCTCGAAAAACTTTAACCACCAAAGGACAGTGAGGAACGGGGAGAAATAGGAGAGGACTAAGAATAGCTTCATTTTCATATGATCTGACATAGACAGGCAACAACAGCATGGACTGTGATGGCCTTGCAGCCGATCCACAGCAGGGACAAGGGGAAAGCCTGAGCTAGGAGCCTTCTCTGTTCTTGAACACTGATGCAAAATTAAAGATGGTCTCCCGGTGCCTGAGTGAGTAGCCTTGTGACGGATAAATGACAACCTAGAACCCTGCACACATTAAAAGCACAACAGATATTTGCAGACTGATTAGCTCAGAAGTTAACTGCACATGACTAAGATGATGTCAAAAGCTTGTAAACTTTGGAGTTTTACTATATACATATCATTTCATATCATGGTAAGAGGTACATAATGGCTGTGGCTATACAGCATATCATGAAGTAGAAATTTCAGACTCATCGGCCTAATGTGACGGATGTAAACCATCAACAACTGGCCCAGCAACTCACCTGACGTATCATTAAGAATGAGATGTCTTCAAAGAGGAAGATCTTAAAGTACTGCTCAGGACTGCAACTTCAGTTAAAGGTCTGAATAACTAGTTTGGCTATCTCAACTGGATGAATTAATGAGAGAACTTTTATCACAGCCATACATAGTGAAATAAAAGCACCAATGGCTTTTATTAAAACTTTTCAAAATGATGGAGTCATTTATAATACTAATTTCTACCAAATACTATTAATTTTTTTTACCACTTTTAGATCTCCAATATAGACTATAAGTGCCAATATTTAGACCAAAGGAAGAATCACTTAACGGATGGAGCTTTACTATTTCCAGTATTTAGGAAAGAGGTCATTAGACTGCAGTCTTATTTTGCTGCTTGTAAACTAAGGCTTCTGCCCATGAGACGCTATTTCAGAAATGCACTGAAGGTTAATATCTTTGCATGCATTACAAATGCTAATCCAAGTGCAATGTTAATATATTCCCTTATTCATTACAAAGAAAATGGCAGATATGACTGCACATTAAAGACATTTTGCCAACAGTATTTTCTATCCTGAGTAATTTTTTGGTCCCTGCAAATGCCAGTCACGATTTCACTGGTGCTCAGGTGGCCTTAAGTGAGGAAAAAGAAATAGGCTCTCCTACTAGGAGCCACACAGGACAAGAGGTAACAAAATATAAAATGTCCTGTTTTGTGGTTATTTCATTTTCTCAAACCTGCTGGTAGGAGAAAAAGCAGAGAGAGAACAGAGAAAAGATTAAAACTGTACCACACAGACTTTCCTCCCTTCTCTTTCCATCCCCCCATGTCTGGTTTCGGCACTATCAGTTAAGGGGGGACAGTGACGTTTATTACATACGTATCCAAAGCGAGGGTAGCAAACCAAAGGAAAAATGCCAACTCCCTCAAAGCTCCTGCCCAAGGGAGACACCACTAATCCCTCAGAGCACTCTAGATTCCTTTGCCTTCCCTTGTACTAGTTTCCACAGGGTGCTGCCGTCGCCTTGGGTTTGACCCTCTTGGTTCTATACTTTCTTGTGGTCCTTTAGTTAAGGCTGAATATTTTGTGATGCTGACATTCACAAAAGGCCTAGCTTCCTTCCACAAAGCACTCTGCCTTACAAAATCCAACGCTTCTGAAAGTAAGAAAGAAACCATACAATGCACCTTTATGACTCAATCCATGATCCTCCAAAAGACTAACTAGCAAAGCCAGGAAAAATTATCTGGGCTTAGCAGTCTATTTCTTTACTGCCTATAGAAAAAGAGCGGGGAGCAAAAGAGTAGGCCCCTATGACGGTTTAGGCCTTGATCTTAACTATGTCTGTTTTTAAAGCTGATTTGTGGTTCGGGTTCAGCATTTACCCTTTTAACAAGTCTGTGTTTAAAGGAAAGTTTCCTAACAGTCACTAGAGCCTGCACAGGCATTTCAGGAGTACCATCCCCATACATTAACAGAGCTGTTCATTTGGCTCTGAATTTAATTGCTCTCCCCAGAAAGCCCTTAATGACACTGTCTCTCATCCAGCCTTCATAATTTGGCTCCCCCACCTCAGAGAGCGGGATTCCTGGGCACTGTCTTCCCGCCTGCCGTGGGAGACCAAATGTGACTCTCCCCAGCTGCTGCTGTGCATCATGCTTTATGACAAGGGCCAGCCTGATCACTCCAAGTCGTGCCAAGCACACAGCCTTCCAGGCAACAACAAACTACTAGATGCAACCTGCTTGGGCCAGCCAGGGCCACCTTCTGCTCCCAAGCATCACTCCTCTATGCATCCTCCTGCTTTCATTCTATTGCTTGAGAGAGGACCATCTTCCACGCTTCCACAAAGGACCTCCACAGAAGATCAGAGAAGGTCCAAACCATGCCAGAGTTTAATTCGATCAATGGCATGTAAAAGTCTCAAAAATAATTGGGAACATCAAATGGAGATAGGTTCAACTATGATTAGAAATGCGGCTGCCTGAAAAATAGTCACAGACCAGAAGAGCTACTGGGACAGCTCTGTGTATACCTGAGAGTGGAAAGGAAGGTGGCGGTCTCCCCCATGCACCTGTTTGTCCCTAGCTCCCCAGCTGCTGGCTTTCAGGAAAATGCTGGTTGCAGGAGGCACCACATAAAGGGCAGCACTTCTCTGCTCTATAGAGAGCTGAAAAGATTTACGTAATTTTTCTGGGGTCCCAAGCTTTTCCTTTTCTTTCTTTCTTTTCTTTTTTTTTTTTTTTTTTTTTTTTTGCATTACCCATACTGTATTTGTCCATGGGATAAACAGAGACGCCTTCCCCTACAATTACATTTGCTTAAAGGAAAACACAGCTGTCTTTCTTGCATATTAAGATGCAACTGGAACCAGAGAGACCAAACAAAGATTTCAAAGGGAAGGAAAGTTTTTACAGTATAAAAGATACTCCACCAAACCAACGTGCATTGAAACTAAAGAACTGAGGCAAAGTAATGACTATTCTCCTTGGGGACAAAAGTCCTATTGAGCAAGAAGCTATAGGTGCCATTTTCCCACAAGAGCCACCTGCCACTTCTTGGAGCTATTGCAGATATTCAAGAGCCAGAATTTCATAGTCCTTCCATCTTCGGGTTTGTGTAAGAGGGTGTGCACACAAGTGTGCCGGGAGGCAAAACCAATAGGTCATTACTGGATGCTGTCACTGGGATGAGGGACCCATCAAGTAGACTACTTAATGATGCCCGCTCAGCCAGCCAGCATCACACTGCTAGCTGCTGTTTAGAGGAAACCCATGAGAAGCACGCTAGCCTGCACGAGAGCAAGTGAAGGACCCATTCCTTTGGGAAGATGCTGTGTCGCTAAGACGGCCCGCCCCATCAAAAGTACAGAATGGAGCAAGAGAGGATAATGAGCCTAATTAGAGTTAGTTATTATTTGCTATACTTACAACTGCATCTAATAATACTGCTGCCAGCCGTGCTGTTTTATGTGATGTCTTCTTCATGTGGCAACCTTTTCATAAATCAAAGCAAACGCCAATACTAGACAGTTTCTTGTTCAGCCTGCCTGACAATAAAAGTTAACACTGAACCTTAGCTGTTATCAATCTTCATAAATGTGTCCATGATGTGGCAAGACGGCTCCACATTACAGAGGGGGCTGCCGCTAATGCATGCAAGGTAGTGACCCACTAGGTTAATGGGACTTGACAATCAGCACAGTTTTAATTGAGCCAGAAAAAGAAATGGCCCTCTTATCCTTGCCTTAAAGTACATAGTTTTTTCCTTGGTTCCATCCAGTGCCTTACTCAGAAAATGTCTACAATCAAGTTTAATACAGACTCATAAAGCGGACAATAGAGACCTCATGGGAGAAGCAGGTAAGTCAGCTTCCATATGAAGATAACTTGTTTTAAAGTTTTAATTGGCTTTCTTGGTTGAGAGCCACCTGACTTGAAGATGTCATGTTTCCAAATTCAAGCAGAAAATGTTAATGAGACACTCTTCTGTTCTAGAAAATACATAAACATGTCCACATTAACAAAGTAAAAAATAGTCCTCAGAAACAGCAAAGGTCAAGAAATTTTCACGTACTAAGAACCCTTCTCTAACAAAAATTCACATAATACAGACATCTAAACTGAAAGAATTCCCAATTAATGACCAATGTTAACCTAATAAACAATATTCCATTACATTTTGAATCTTGCTATCACCTTAAATTCCCTAATGATACTATGAGGAGGAGAGCTGCCTTCTCTAAGACACCTATTAGAGATAAACTCGGACAATTAGCTAATAATGTCGAATAAAAGTCAGCTCTCTATTAAGAGCCTATAAATGAAGACCAGAAAGAGCGAAATATATCAAACCATTAGGCTAGACACAGAGAAGTCCCAAAGCAAGCCCCTTAATTTGCTGAATTTATTTCAGCCTGTATTTACTAAGTGCAGAATATGTGCAAGGTGCTGGGGAGATCTGGAAACTATACAATTCCTGCCCTCAGTAAGGTTTCATTTCAACCGAGAATGAGAGTCACACACTGGAACTTGCAATACAACCTTGATAAGGCTCCTTCAAACTCCTAAGAGTCTGTAACTCTCACTTAACTTTTTAGGCAACAGTTTCCTCTACTGTAAATTCAAAGTCACTTCTAGAGTGACCACATTCTGAGAGTAGAAGAAGGGGAAAAGCAGGAAAAAGTTTTATAAGAGTTTAATTCAACTGAGACAATAACAATACTGATACTGACTGAAAGCCTCCTTAAGAGTATTAATGCTATAGTACTAACGATGGCCAGGACGCAGCTCCCGCCCAAAGGGGCTCTCGCTTTAGAAAGGACATTACACAGGCAACTGTAATACAAACTGGGCTGTTACCTGAGCAGATGGGGGCGGGGGGCAACTGCGTCCTGTGGGGACTGGGGAACGGGAAGGGAAGTGTCAAGGAAGACTTCAGACACCAGTCTTGGCAGATGGATCATCAACTAGGAGGAAATGGTGAAGGTGCGTGACGTTATGGCCGCTCAAGAGCAAAGCTACAGAAGCACAAGCTAAAGGCAGGGTCTCGCCTTTAGGACTGAACCCTGGGGTCCATGCAAGCCCTGGCAAGAGATGAGGCTGCAGAGGTGTCAAAGGTTATTTTCATAGTGTGCTTGAATATTCTAAGTTTGGGGTGTTTGTCCCAACTTCTAAATAATGATTTATTAGATAATGTCAATTATTCAGCGTTGAAGCAGAAACTTATTTTGTTTTTAATCACATGGATCAGACTGATGGATGAGTATCTTGAGATTGCATGGCAAGCTGTTAAAAAAAAAACCAACTATTATCAGTTGCCACTACTTATCACTGCAAATCAGGATTATCACAACACTATGCCACCAAATAAATAGATGTGGGTGCTGAGGCTGAGGGAGGACTGCAGCCATCATCCTGAGCCCCTAAGCCTTAAATGCTGGATTCATGAAAACAAGCATCACTGTTTTCTTGATAATAAGCACAGGCTGTAAATAAGCTTACTAACTACAGTTACATAAATAACATAGCAAATTATCAGTTGTGTGAGGATTCCACTCACTGTTTTTAAAAAAAAAAAAAAAAATGGAACTACTGGAGGGACTGGGAAAATGAGAGGGAGTTGGTCCTTTCCTAGATGGATGTATTCCCTTTTCACTCTCTATAGGAATCTACATTTTTCTCACAGAAACAAGGTTATATGGTTATGATTATGGCTAGCTTAAAAAATTCGGAATGTTGCTGAAACACACACAGAGGTGAATGCACTATTTTTTTTTTTCTTTTTGCTTCCTCCTGACCCCATGTTATCAAACCTTCAGTTTTTCATTCTTCACTGCAAACATACAGGAGTTAAATAGGTTTCTGCCGAGTAACCGAGGCATTTAACCACAAGCGCCATTTTTATTTCTGAGAAAAATTATGATCCCAATGCTGAGCAACTGACTTCAGAACCAATTTTATGGAGAATTTTGTTTGTTTATCATGGACTACTAACCTATAATTGCCTACAATCTCAAATTTATAAAAATATTTTAAAGTATGACAAGCAATTAGATTAGGTCTGCACCACACTCTAACAATAGCTGCATTTAACCTGGCACAGCCTCCCATGTGCACTTCTAACTAAATGACGTACTTCCTAGCCTGTTAAAATATAATTATTATTTTGAGTAGTGTTGCTAACCATTGGCTAATGATTTGAAAGAAAACATGTGTCTTTAAACATGTTTTTAGAGCCGTGGTATATTCTCAACTGCAATTTTACAGATTCGGGGATTATCCCCTAGAGAAACATATATATTGGATTATATGATGGGCATCAATGTAAAAACACACACAAAATTCACTCAGCAGAAACCTGAACTATTGATGACTGTAATCATTAGCTAACTATTGACTACTTGGAGTGTGCCAAGAGCATGATGGGCCTCCTTTAATTTCTAGCTAACATCTCTAATTATCAGAGGGCTAAGGTAGGGGTGAGGAAGAAAGGAAGGAACTTGCTAGCAAGCCTACTGCACTATGTGAAGTGAGATCTATCACGATCACACCCAGTAAAAATTTTGCTCATGTGGATATTTACTATTTCGTTATAGCTCCACTGATACTATGGATAGGAAAATTAAAAGAAGTTGGAATAAACTTTCAAAAAATCAGGAAGATTAAGAACCACAAACAAGAGAAGTAAGTACATTTTCTTGGTAGCTGTCATAGCAGAATCAGTAACATATTAAACATTACCTTTTTCTTAAACCTACTTCCTGATACTATATCATAAAAAGAAAAAATTTTATGGCATGAAGTATAAATAGATGTAACATTAATAAGAATGGATCAGCTTTCTGAAGAATGCGGCCAAAAGCTTAGCACTCAAATCTTTTAAAGATCCAGCCTTAATGCACTCTCTCTAGCAACCATGCTATTTTCTTTGCATCATCAAGTTCTGAGAGTATATTTTTCCTTTGTCTTCTCATCAGTTATAAAAGGCAAAGATGTGTATACATTTTGGTTTTCAATTCTCCTATTAAGTCAGCTTCTCAGTGCTTCAGCTTCCAAATGCTCCAAAGGAGGTATGGATTGACATTTCTGCCAAAGGACAATTTTTTGCTCTGTAGTTTTTCCCAGAGTTAATGGAAAAAGTTCTACCACTAATCTTCTCAATTCACCTCTAGGGAATTACAAACTAGCAGCAAAAACTGCAAAGGGTGTGCCAAAACTTAATGTTTTTAAATTGCACAAGTCAAAAAAAAGGTGAAAAATTTCACAAAATGGGATCTTTTTTTCTTGAAAGAGAGAGAGAGACGCAGGCTTGAGAGGTCAGATGTAGATTCACTGTAATAAAACCTTTAAGGCTAAGTCACCTGGGCCCTGGCAACTCTAGGTCCATAAGGATGTCACTCCTGTATGGGGTTGAGTGCCTACTACATGCCGGGAATTTCACCTACAACATTCACCTTATAACAACTCCCTAAGCTATTATACATACATTTCCTCCATCGGCAAAAAAGAAGCACAAGGGGTTTAACAGCCCAATATCACACAGTTAGGACTGGTCACAACTCAAACTCAATTCACATTATGGAAACACAAGTACCAGTTCCTAAGGATTTATGTACAAATTTAACTCACTGAAGCCTAAAGAAAAACCTCATCAAAAAAAAATTTTTTGGAAACACAATCTGAGTCCCTGTCATTAGGGGATGGACTCAAATTATCATGGTAGAACAATGCCATGGAATACTATGCAGGTATTGAAAAGAATGAGAGTTACATGTGCTGTCCAGGGGACATACACCCATAATAAATTTAAGTTAAAGAACACAGGGTTCCCATTGTGGCTCAGCAGGTTAAGAATTTGACATAGTGTCTGTGAGGATGTGGGTTCGATCCCTGGACTCACTCAGTGGGTTAAGCATCCAGTGTTGCTGTGTCTGTGGCAAAGGCCTGCAGATGTAGCTCCACCTCCAGCCGGGGAACTTTCATATGTTGCAGGTACAGTTGCAAAACAAAAAAAGAAAAAAGATTAAAAAATATATGTATGGGCGGAGTTCCCGTCGTGGCGCAGTGGTTAAGGAATCCGACTAGGAACCATGAGGTTGCGGGTTCGGTCCCTGCCCTTGCTCAGTGGGTTAACGATCTGGCGTTGCCGTGAGCTGTGGTGTGGGTTGCAGATGCGGCTCGGATCCTGCGTTGCTGTGGCTCTGGCGTAGGCCGGTGGCTACAGCTCCGATTCAACCCCTAGCCTGGGAACCTCCATATGCCGCGGGAGCGGCCCAAGAAATAGCAACAACAACAAAAGACAAAAGACAAAAGACAAAAAAAAATATATATATATATATGTATGGGGAGAGAGACAGAATAATCTCATTTTGGGGAAAAATAAAACAATCTATATAAATGTTTCTATGGATAGAAATAAATATGGAAGGATGACTGTCAAACTAGAACTTCACACACTTTACTTTTAAGGGGTTGATCAAGAAGGAAAGGAAAAAATTACAACTGCCTTGTTTAAGAAAAAGGGGGGTACTATATTGATAATTTTAAAAAATCCAATAGCTTTTATTAATGCCACATGCGTCTCACTTCACTAAGCATCCAGGAAGGAGATCAAAAGGCAAAAGCTTATCACAAAACGCAGCGAGAAGGAAAAAGAATTCTTAAAAGGTTCATTTACTAATACTAGGATCTTGAAAGGAAATAGCAATCTAAGAGCTAATTTTATATACCTTGGGTGCATATAATCAGTTATAGACATAAACCAAGAATTGTCCATCCAGACAACCATATCTAAATAAACCACATACAATTTAATTTGCTTGTAATGCATTCTTTCCAACGACATGTAGAATTTGGCACCATGTGTATTTTTAGATACCATGGATAAAGAGATCATGGGCTAAGAGTATTTTTTTTTTTTAAGTTCATCATCATACCATTTCAATTAAAAGATGATCCCATATCATGGACTGCAGGGATAGCGCTAAAATGTGGAATCAGAATATTGGGTTTTGGAGTCCCTCAATCTCCTAAGGCTCTTTCTCTGCAAAAAATGCCCTTAAAAAAGAGTTCCCATTACGGCAAAGTGGGTTAAGACTGCAGCTGCTTGGGTCACTGCAAAGGCATGGGTTTGTTCCCTTGCTTGGTGCAGTGGATTAAAGGATCCAGTGTTGCTGCAGCTACAGGGCAGGTAACAGGTGAGGCTCGGGTTCAATCCCTGGCCTGAATGAGAACTTCCATATGCTGTGGGTGTGGCCATTAAATAAAAATGCCCTAAGATATCCCCAGATAGCATCCCATGAACCAAACCTTTCCCGAATTTTTTCCATCTTTTCAATCAAAACTACTTTTTCTTATGTTCCATTCTCTCAGGGGCCTGAACTTTGCTAAGAGACAACGAATATGGTAAGCTAATATGAGCTTATTTTAACGCATATTAACATGTTTATAAGTCATTAATACGATATGCCAAATTATGATTATTATAACAAATATGCACACACATACGTATGCACCCAGTATCATATCCGTATATTTGACTGAAGTCTTCTTGAAAAAATTACCAACTCAAGAGGCATAATTCTCACGGTGTGAATGATGGGCACCAGGGACAGTGACTCAAAAAAATATTCCCAAGTAGGTAGAATTTGGGTTGAATTATCACATCCTATTAACTCTGCCTTTCAAAACACAGTTAAGGTCCCACAAAGTCTGACTCTAATCTTCATTTACAGCCTCATTCCTTCACCCCCCCCCTTCCCCATTCATTCTAACCATTGCCAGCATTTGATTTTCTCCTCATGGAAAAGTCATTCTTTCTCTTTTTACTTTCTGAAACTCTCAAGGTGAGAAGACCCAGCTTCAACCTGGCACCTCTTCCTGCCATCCAGGGCTTCCTCCTTCCCTCTACACCACCTTGCTCGTGCCTTTATTTTAGCATTCACCACACTCCTCATTCCTGTCTCCCCATGTACCCTGCAAGGGTTCTGAGGCAGGGATCAAGCCTTCCTTATCTCTGGATTTCCAATTTATAAAAACCACCTGAAATGTAGGAGATACTCAACGATTTTTCTGGCATTTTTCTGTTGAAATTATAACTCCTGTATCAGGTTTTGACACCTCTCCAGGAGAGAAAATTATTCCAAGTATCAGACCTCTGAGGACAGGGACTCAAACTTGTATTTCTGTATCTCCAGTGCCCACAGAGCATGGAGCACCAAACAGACCCCTGGTGGACGGCTGTGTTGTTGATACTGATAAAAAGCTGTCACACTGCTACCCTTCAAAATAAATATATGTCACTGAGCTCTTCACTGGAGGAAGAAACCAAACAAATGCAAACAGTGTATCAGAATCCACTTATTGAAAAGAATTCCCAGGACAGGGGAGCTGATGAAATAGGTCTGCTGGAAAAATCCAGTATCTCAAATTCAAAGACTTCAAAAGTACCTACAAACCCATACCCAACTAACCACACCAAAACCACAAATGACAAAGTAGTGACAAAATGTTTGATCCCTGCTTCTTCTCAACTAACCAGGATGTCAGAAAGAGGCATTCTACACCCAGTGATGTTATTCTCTTTATATTAAGGTCTTTTGTATTGGAGAAACTCTATCGCGGGGAAAAAAAAAAAAAAAGAACTGGTTAATTGTGAGGAGTACCAAATGAGCTGTAATGGAGGTGTTATGAATGTAAATCAGTGAAGCCTGATGCAGAAAACAGCAGCATCTGGGCGTGCAGCTTGCAAAGTAATGAGACTGTGATGATGTGCTGGCGCCCGGCTTTGATCACTTCATCTTGTTCAAGAGCTCTGCTGGGGAAACAAAGGTGAGAGGCACTGACCTCCCTCCCCTCAGCTTTGCACAAGCACACAAAACAGTAAGGGATCAAGGACGGACCCTCTTGTCTCTTCTCCTCCTAGCCAACACACCCCCTTTTCAGAACTGACGGTTTCATAGTGGGGAGCTCAGCATAAAGCAGGCTGAGCAAGCTTCTACCATATGAAGTGTCATGTCTGAACATGTCTGCAGTAATTGGCAATTCATTTTTCATCCTAAAAGCAGAAACAGGTGTACGCTACCTTCAAAACCCTGAGCATAAACCACTCAGAACGTGCCTCTCACACAGGCAGCTTTGCAGGGATCTATACCAGTAGCAGCCTGGTGGACATCAAGTCTCCATAGATGGATCTGTCTCACAAATAGGTATTTGTGTAATCTCAGAAGTCCAAGAGAACAAAATGAAGAGCAAATGGCAGCACATTAAAAAAAAAAAAAAAAGTAAAACCCTACCGCACAACAGCAGCCCTTGGTCTTTATGTTAATACTGTAACTGGCAAGTACCTGACTTCTTTGTGCTAAGATCCCTCCAAAGCGTATTTAACATACTGAAAAAGGAGGGTTTAGTCCTTGAAAGGGAGTATAAAGCCAGATGTATCACTGCACAGTACTTCTTGCCAGCTTCATCCAGAAACGGTAGCTGAGGTGACTTGTGAAAGGAGCCAAGAGCGAGAACTCCCCTTAATGAGCACATCTATCAATTTCCAAGGGACGCAGTTGATTACCAGCAGTTAGACACACACACTCACTAAAGGAACATGGCAATTTGACTGTTGGCCACTGAATGAGAAAGCACATAAAATAGCTTAAGGCAGCCATGTGAGCAAGTTGGGGATGCTTGGCGACACTTTACCATGGGAACATGTGTGCTTTCATTTCAACATGTAGGGAAGGGCCAAGATGCAAGCTTTTACAAGTTTTCAAGCATTTTGCCAGGACTCAATACATAGTATGAACAAATTGCTGCCTGAGATTATTATATTAAAAAGTATCAGTGTTCCTCTATAAATGTTTCATGTACAGATACTGCCTTTAAAACCCCTTTACAAAAAATTACTTCCAAAACTTAACCAGGACTACCTACAACAGTCCAGACTAACAAGGACAAGGGTATAATAGGCAAATGCAAATTAATAAAGAAAAAAAAGACTTATTCTTAAGAAAATAAATGAAATAAAGTTTACTCCTGTATCTGTAGAGATCCAGCACACCGAATAAATAATAAAGCATGAATATATGAATAACTGTGTCATAAAGCACAGCCCTGACTCTGAGATAAAGTACGATTATGGATGATAAAGTATGATTATAGATGGGATTAGAAATTACAAGTTTCCTAAGACTGTGATTAAACTGAAGAAACATTTTACCTAGGACAAATGACAATATTTTTCTAATTAAAATAACAAATTTGGGGTAAAGTATAATCGAAATTTGTGGTAAAAACTGTATAGACACCTGCATAACCATTGCCCAGAACACAAATATTCTCAATACCTCAGAAAATTCACGTGTCCATTTTCAATCAAGTCCCTCTCTATCCCCAACAACTTTTGATTTCTATCAGTACAGACTAATTTTTCCTGTTTTCGAACTTTGCATGAATGGAATCATGGAATCACACTGTTTTGTGTATGGCTTCTTTTTGCATAACACAATGTTTCTGAGATTAATCCATGTTGTTACATGAATTAATATTTCAATTTTTTTAAATTGCTGAGCAGTATACCCATTCCCTCAGTGATGACTATATGGGTTGTTTCTAGTTTTTGACAACTATGAATGAATCTGATATGAGCAAGTATATAAATCTTTTTGTGGATGTATATTTTCTTTGCTCTTGGGTAAAACACTTAGAACTGTGTCATAAAGCAAACGTATGTTTAAATTTATAAGAAACTGTCAAACTTCTTCAAAAGTGACTTTGCTCTTTTATACCCCCCGCCCCCAGCAAAGCAGGAGAATTCTGGTTTCTTCCCATCCTTTCAGACAAGTAGTATTGTCAGTCTTTTTGATCTTCACCATTCCAATGGTTTTAATTTGCAATTTGCTGATAACTAATAATGTTATTAGCACTTTTCATGTGCTATATGGCCATTCTTAAATCTTCCTCTGAAGTGTCTGTTCAAGTCTTCTGCCCACTTTTAAAATCTTCTAAATGGTGTCTTAAGATGAATAGAGGGTTCCCTTTCCTCCACATCCTCTGCAGCATTAATTCTTTGTTGACTTGTTAATATGGCCACTCTAACTGGTGTGAGGTGGTACCTCACTATAGTTTTCATTTGCATTTCTCTAATAATTACAGATGTTGAGCATTTTTTCATGTGCCTGCTGGACATCTGTATGTCTTCTCTGGTGAAATATCTATTTAGGTCTTCTGCCCATTTTTCAATTGGGTTGTTTTTTTCTTTGCTGTTGAGTTGTATGAGTTATTCGTATATTTTAGAGATTAAACCCTGGTTGGTTGAGTCATTTACAAAAATATTCTCCCATTCTGTGGATTTTCCTTTCATTTTTTAATGGTTTCCTTTGCTGTGCAGAAGCTTTGAGTTTAATTAGGTCCCATTGGCTTATGTATCTTTATTCTAGGAGGTGTATCAAATAAGATGTTGCTATGGATTTATGTCAAAGAGTGTTCTGCCTATTTTCCTCAAGGAGTTTTACAGTGTCTTGCCTTACATTTAGGTCTTTAATTCATTTTGAGTTTATTTTTGTGTATGGTGTTAGAGAATGTTCTAATATGGTTCTCTTACATGCTGTGGTCCAGTTTTCCCAGCACCAATTATTGAAGAGACTATCTTTCCTTCATTGCATGTTTTTGCCTCCTTTATCATAGATTAATTGACCATAGGTGTTTGGGTTTATTTCTGGGCTTTCTATTCTGTTCCATTGATCTATATTTCTGTTTTTGTGCCAATACGATACCATTTTGATGACTGTAGCCTTGTAGTATTGTCTGGAGTCAGGGAGCCTGATTTCTCCAGTTCTATTTTTTTTCTTTTCAATATTGTTTTGACTATTCAAGGTCTTTTGTGTTTCCATACAAATTTTAAAATATTTTGTTCTATTTCTGTAAAGAATGTCTTTGGTAATTTGATAGGGATGGCACTGAATCTAGATTGCCTTAGGTAGCATTGTCATTTTGACTATATTGATTCTTCCAATTCAAGAGCATGGTATATCTTTCCATCTATTTCTGTCTTTGATTTCTTTCATCAGTGTCTTGCAGTTTTCACAGTAGAGGTCTTTTGTCTCTTTAGGTAGATTTATTCCTAGGTATTTTATTCTTTTTGATGCAATGGTAAATGGGACTATTTCCCTAATTTCTCTTTCTGATCTTCCATTGTTAGTATATAGAAATGCAATTGATTTCTGTGTATTAATTTTGTATCCTGCAATTTTACCAAATTCACTGATGAGCTCTAATAGTTTTCTGGTAGTGTTTTTAAGATTTTCTAGGTATAGAATCATGTCATCTGCAAATAGTGATAGTTCTACTTCTTCTTTTCCAATCTGGATTCCTTTTATTTCTTTTTCATCTCTGACTGCCACGACTAGGACTTCCAAGACTATGTTGAATAACATTGTTGAAAGAGGACATCCTTGTCTTGTTCCTGATCATAGTGGAAATGCTTTCAGGTTTTCACCATTAGGAATGATGTTGGTGGGAATGTAAACTGGTACAACCACTATGGAAAATACTATGGAGATACCTCAGAAAACTAAATACAGAACTACCATATGACCCAGCAATCCCACTGCTGGACATATATCCAGACAAAAATTTCACTGAAAAAGATACATGCATCTGTATGTTCATCACAGCACTATTCACAATAGCCAAGACATGGAAACAACCTAAATGCCCATCAACAGATGAATGGATTAGGAAGGTGTGATACATACATACAATGGAATACTACTCAGCCATTAAAAAAATAATAATAATACCACTTGCAGCAACCTGGATGGAACTAGAGACTCTCATACTGAGTGAAGTAAGTCAGAAAGAGAAAGACAAACGCCATATGATATCACTTATATGTGGAATCTAAATCATGGCACAAATGATCTACAAAACAGATAAAAATGTAAGACAGACTCATATTTGCCAGGCAGCAGTTAAAGGAAGTGGGATGGAATGGAAGATTGGAGTTAGTAGATGAAAACTCTTGCATTTAGAGCGGATGGGCAACGAGATCCTGCTGTATAGCACGGGGAACTATATACCTAATCACTTGTGATGAAACATGATGGAGAATAATGTGAGAAAAATAATGCATATATATACATACGTATATAAGTATATATATGGATGGGTCATTTTGCTATATAGCAGAAATTGACAGAACATTGTAAATCAATCGGTAAATTTTTTTTTAAAAAGATGAATAGAACTTTTTAATCACAAGGTCCAAATTTATCATTTTTGTATTTTGTTTGCTTACATCTTAAGCAAAGTGAAAAGAAGCAGAAATAGGTATCCTTGATAGACTGACACCTTGAGAGGTGACTTGGAAATTGACATTCAAATGAGCAAATACATGTTCGCGTACGACTATTCTGAAAGTTCTGGTATAAGCTCTAGTACCACGGTTTTAGCCTAGGCATAGTGAATGGGCAACCGTAAGTTGATTACCTGGTTGAGAGCAGGGAGGGTCAACAGTGTTTGGACAGGCTTCCCAAATAGTGGAGCGATAATTAGATACCTCAATGCAGCTGAGCCTATACAACTTTCCAGAGAGACTATCTTGAGAGCTATACATATATAACTTCCTTGATATAATTTTTAACCATATTCATGGCTAAACTTTTTGAATTTGACAAAAGAATTAAAAATCTACACGTCTTCCTGGACATTTTAAAATGTGGCAGGTCAGCTAGACAGTAATTAACTCTAATTGACCCCCCATAAGCTTCTCTACTTCCTACCTGTAGCTGAGTGGCACTCAAAAAGCGAAATAACTTTTTCTCACTTTCGAAAGCATCAAAGGAAAAAATTTTTAAATGATTTCCAACTGGATCTTTTAAAAAGTAAATGAACTCTCGCTGGAATCAGCAAGAGGAAAAAACTTAGTAATCCCAGTTAGAAATATCTTTTGGGAACTATGAGCTATGTAGCTAATTACTCAAATAAGCAAGGATCAATAAATTCTAAAATACCATGCACCCTAGAATTCAAAATGCTCTCATTTAAATATTATGATACAAAGAAAGAAACAAGCTATCATTTTGGCAGACTCTTCATTTATCTAACTAACAGTGTGCAATTAATATTTCATATAACTGTGTAGGGTAACACTAGATTCTTAATGGATTATATTGATTAAGGAAGAAAGTTCAATGCTAATGTTCCTGTCGAGGAAAACAGAATGATTTGTTATCTCACACAGAACAAATGATGAATTCAGGAGCTTATGGCCACTAACATAAGGGCTGCAACAAGACTGGTTTTGATAATTTACGTCTAACACATAAACAGATTATATTAAAGAAAAAAAGGTGCCCAGCGTAACCCAAACAAACCCTGGCTGCCCTGGCTGAGACAGGAAAGAGAATTCCAGGTCATGGATTTAGGGTTGGATGTGGCCAATTTGGCTCCAGCAGTTTGTATCACCACTTACTTGAGGTTCCCTCATATTCTGCAGAAGGGATGAGGAAGTTCCCAAAGTGACCCTCTTGACCTTGAGAACAACTGCACACACATGTTCATGCAATGGCTACAGTCTGAGCTCTCTTTTGTGAAGTAGATAATAGTCTAAACAGCTTATAAGTCCTGCTCTTTTAGTCCTATATCCCAATCAACTTTGCTATCCTGCCCCGTATCCTTCTGCAGACACCTCTAGACTGAGTGGAATGTGTGAGGAAGGTCAAAAGCCAACAGTCCATGCTGTTTTCCAAGATGACTGCACCACCTGCATTCCCAACCACAGTGTGCTGGGATTCCCTTTTCTCCACACCTTCTCCAGAATTTGTTATTTGTGGACATTTTGATGGTGGCCATACTGGCCAGTGTGGGGAGATGCCTCACTGTGGTTTTGAGGTGCATTTCTCTGATGGTTGGTGATGTTGAGCATCTGCACCAACCTGTTGGCCATCTGGGTATCTTTTTCGGAGAGGTGCATCTGGGTCTTCTGCCCGTTTTTTAATTGGGTTGGTTCTTTTTGTTCTGGGGCTGTACGAGCTGGTTGTGTGTTTTGGAGATTGGGCCCATGTTGTTCACAATGTTTGCACGTGTTTTCTTCCAGTTCCCGTGTTACCTCTTCATTTTGCTTGTGGTTTCCTTGCTGGGCAGGGGCTTGTGGGTTTGATTAGGTCCCATTTGTTTGTTTTTGCTTTTGATTCTATTGCCTTGGGAGACTGACCTAGGAAAGTGCTGCTGCAATTTATGTCATAGGGGATTTTGCCTATGTTCTGTTCTAGAAGTTTTATGGTGTCGTGTCTTAATATAACATAAACAACAAACAATCCTCTACTTCTAAATAGGCAATTATAAGCACGTATATGCAGAAATGATGCAAGTGGAAGTCTAACTCCCAAGTGCTGTTAATGTTTCTTGGCATTTATACCTTAGAGAATAAGTGCGTAGCCTAAGGACACAGCTCCAACTTAAAGGAATAAAGAGAAACTAATTAACCAACTAAACAGATCTGATTAGGAGGCTCCAACATTAAAGGGGAGGAAACTGGCATCAATCGCCTAAGCTTTTCTGAGAAACTGAACCCATCTTACACGCCCATCGTAAGAGACACCGTCAAATATCGGTGGATTCCCAAGCATGTCTCACTTTCCTTGGAACTAATTTGTTGCTTGGGGGTTGTGGACGAAGAGAAGGACACATACGGCTTCTTAGCTTGAGAGGAGGCGGGCTATTCTCCATACGTCCCCTGACAATGTACAGAAGGGGCTGCTACAACATCCAGAACAAAACTAAAACGGCAGCCCATGACCTACAACTAAATAAAACAACACCTCAGTCCATTTTTCAGATGAGGAGCAATGACAACTTTTTTCTCCTTTTCAACTTTTAAACCTTCTCAGCTTGAATGCTCTAAAGAAATGGAAGCTAAAGTTTACATTTTACAGATGGAAGAGATAAGTCAAAGACGTAATAAATAACCTGCCTGGGGAATTGTGTGTTCTAAATATTCAAGGCTATGTTTCACCAAATGGTATTTGCCATTGGCTTTATACACAAAATATCCTCCTAAGCTCATAAACATTGTTCTTCAATTTCAGAATTGAAAACTTTCCCCAGCAATACACAGACAAATTCTAGTAGGTGAGCTGATGTTTAAAAAAACAAAAACAGGAGTTCCCGTTGCGGCGCAGCGGAAACGAATCCAACTAGGAACCATGAGGTTGCAGGTTTGATCCCCAGCCTCACTCAGTGGGTTAAGGATCCAGCATTGCTGTGAGCTGTGGTGTAGGTTGCAGACCGAGGCTCAGATCTGGCATTGTTGTGGCTGTGGTGTAGGCTTGGCAGCTACAGCTCTGATTAGACCCCTAGCCTGGGAACCTCCATATGCCGCGGATGCAACTCTAAAAAGACAAAAAGACAAAAAAATAAAAAATAAAAACGACAAACAACCTGCTATACTTTTAACTGGGCAATTATAACCAAGTGTATGTACAAAGAGTACAGGTATATTTACTTTTTCTAGAATTTAGCCTCTTCAATGACTAAGTCTTTTACTGAAAAATCAAGGCGTCGCCTGGCTCCAAGGACCTTAGGGAATAAAATGTCACCACTGCAGCTGCTATATTTCCTGCTCACAGCCCTTCAAATTAAAAAAGGAGAAAAACGGCCCAATACAAATGCAGAATTTAATTAGTTAGTAAAAGCCCAAATCCTTGCCTGAAGCCCTGTTCTTCCTGTAATATCGCATTCTTTTCTTCTTGTGTAAACTTTTCATTATGGAGGAGACATCTTTATAATACAATAACTCTGGTTATATTGTAACTGCTGGTAACATAACTCTTACATTAGAAAAGCCAGCATGTTCAAGTAATGTTGTTTTAATACAATTTGTGTTCAGCAGAAACCAAGTCAACTTGGTCATTTAGAATTTGATCAATGTGAATTAGTGTCTTACTGAGATAAACCATTTGATCATTTAGAAATTGATCAATGAGAATCACAGAGAAAACATTTATCATGTACATTTGGTATATCAGAGCCATTCACGCAGCACTAAAGTAGGTTATAAGCAGACATCGATAAGTGTTAGAGACAAAATGCAGGGTAACTGTCAGCTGCAGATACAAATATATGTCAGACGGTATATAATTTTAATTCTCTTGATAAGGCAAGTTACTCAGTAAGGCAGCTGGAGTCACTGAAAAATTACAGGAGCTCAACTTTGGAAAAACTGGAAAGAAGTACAGCAAAACTGAACATCGCAGACTTTTGGAAATAAGTTTTAATTAAAAGCTTAAGCAGAATGCTAAGTAACAGAAATTTACTTGACTAAACTTCTAGAAGAGTTTTAAGACTATTAATCAGAGTAAACTTTGTACCTGCAGTACAATTAGTTCTATTAATCTAATATTTCCAAATTGAAGTCACATTGACATTCAAGTGCACTGGTGTATGCATCTAACAGAATTATAAATTTGCCAGTCAAAACCTTATTTAATTATTTTACAGCCAATTAAGCAGGATCTTTAAACACCATTGCTTAAAACTGTCCATGAGCCACACGTGTAATTACGGAGAACAGGAGAAACACCTGCTGGTACCGTTGGCGTGTCATCCTCAGCTTCACTTACTCATTCGCAGTGCAGCTATTAAAATCACACACCCCAAAGAGAAACTAAAGAGTACTGCCAGTCAAAGTGAAACCTTAATAAAGCCAAGGACATTTTAAAGTGAAAGAACTTTACACTCAAGAAATCTCTGACTATTCAGGAGTACTTACAAAAGCCCATTTTATCTGTAAGAGTTGTCCAACGCCTTCTGCAGATACGCTACAATCTCCTCCCCTTTTTCCATGGGGTAACTCATCTTTTAACACATTACAAGGATAACCCAGGCTTCTTTCATGAGCCCAAATTTATAAGTCAGGTTTCAACAACTTCATTCAAGGATAAACGTGAAAACCTCTTCCAAAGCCTGGCACACAAAGGAGCATTTCCAGGACTCACATCCCATTTCAGAGAATCACACTCCTTCACAGTATCTTTCGAAGACACGTAAGCTGAAAAGTTATGTTAGACCTCTAATGAAATCAGTACAAAAATATCTTCAATACATCTACGTCACTCCCACATACACATTTTTATGGAAGTCAGAAACTGGCTACTTCGGTCTCTAAAGAAAAACGTGCGACTGAAATATCCACCGTCTTTACAATGCCTTTCGTTTGATGTTGCATTGTCCTCACAAGGGTTACACTGCCACTACAGTATTATACAGTTCTCTGATATTTGCTTTACGCCTGCTTGATATTTGCGTTAACATTTTAAAAACAATTTGTATGTATGTAACACTATGGTAACATCTCCTTTCTGTAGCTGTGGTACATCAACTCCGACCCACTCGCAGCAACCGGATTCGGATGCTGACCCCGGGATAGAGCCCTTGCAGCACTCTGTCCGCACGCCCCTCACTCTGTACATCCAGACAGCGCTGACACATCCCTTATTGGACTGACCTGTCACAGAGCTTTAAACGCTGTCTCCTGGCTGGAAGGGGAGCTCCCCAAGGGTAAGAACTCTAATGATCTTTTGGGAGGTTTTCACATCATCTGGATTTACTTTGGAACTAGATACAGAAATTTCTCCTGTGGTGCATAGCTTCATAACTTGAGTTGAACATAACAATAAATAAAAATATAATAATATTATAATACACAATAAAAAACAAAAGATAATGTTTATTGAACATTTACTTGGTGCTAGACCTGTGCTAAGCACTATCAATGTAATATTTAATACAATATTTTGCTTAATTAATCACCTATAAGGTAGATTATAAGGATTAAATTAGAACAAATTCTCAGTAAGCTGAGCTATAACATGGTACTAGTGCCGGATAACTAACTAGGCACTTACACCGTAACTTGCTCTATTTAACAGGTAATAACACAGGGTGATAAAGGTGATATGAAGTGCTCATAACGACTGTTTTAGTTAGTGGGAAAAGGAAAGGTGTATCTTTTGAATAAAAGCTAGATATAAAAAGCATATTTATCCAGTGATTGGGATTTTATAGCTAAAATTTTAAAGCTTTGTTGGATGAAATAAACAGGACACATTCTTTTTTCATGTTTTTAACATTTTGGGGGGCCAGGGATGGAATGTGCACCACAACAGCAAGCTGAGCCACGGCAATGACCATGTCAGATCTTTAACCCGCTAGGCCTCCAAGTATTCCAGCAGCACACATTCTTGATCCCAAATTAATTTCCATTGAAAAAATACTAATTTTAATAACTTTAATTTTTAGTAACTTGGTATTTATTTAGGACGAAATTATCTCATCACAGTAGAACTCACTTGGGATTTCTAAAAAGCTCTATTTTAAAATTCTGTCCTCCTATTCCCCCCTGAGGAGCTCTAAGTTCCACACTGCTAGAACCCCACCTGACTCCTGCATAGCTGTATAGTCAGAACTCGCAGGGGGCGTGGTGCCTAGGCACCCTAGGAATGAATGATGTGTTGATAAAACAGGGGGGGCAAATTCCATTAAATCTAAAGTGTTTTAATGGTTTACTGCCAAACTATAAAGTGAGGGGCTGAAGTGTGAGTTAATATTTAAGTATCCCTAAAATAATTCCATTAGCTATCCTGGCAGGATGCATCAGGGTAACTGCTGGGCATTCTTTCTCTTGATAGTGATTTTGTGTGACCCCCTAGCAGGTTTATAATACGGCCCTTGAAACTGCAATTTTAAAAGCTTCCATCTTCTGTGACCAAGATGTAACCAAATGAATCCTTCCATCAGATAAAATTAACTTAATTTTCCTCAAAGTTCTTCAGAGCTTACTAAGAGGGGCTGCTAAGTTCGGCTCTGACAGGAAACAAAAACAATCAAATACACGGCCTTGCAAAAGACCGGAGACGTCATGATTATCGGAGATGCCCACGTTTCTAAGGAGAAACAAAATTCCACTGAGGAATCGCTGTGCCTTCAAAGATGGCAAGCATCTCTTACAGCCAAAGCACGATCACATCCTTGGTGTGAAGCTAATGAACTCACTGTAAATCAAAATACGATATTCTAGGAAGCTCAGTCTAGCAGACAGTAGCTAAAAAAATGATATAATGAAAGCCACTTTCTCAAAAACGAGCTCTTGAAATTCGTTCACAGTGTATAAAACCTGGGTTTTTGTTTGTACTGGAGTTAGCCAAACTGCGAAGTCTGAGGCAGAGTCCCCTGGCTGTTCTCACTTCTGACATCATTTGCAAGTTCAAGGGGTTCCCAAGCCACCCTAAGCTTTGATGGTCTGATAAAAGGACTCACAGAACTCACTAAAGCTATTAAACTCAGAGTTATGGCTTATTATGGGAAATGATACAGAGAATCAACCAAAGGAAGAAATGCACAGGACAAAGTTGAGAGAAGGTCCCAAGTGCAACATCCCTGTCTTCAGGATGCACTACACTGCTCGAATCGGTATGTGACAAAATGCAAAGAATAATCAAGCCCACCACAACGTCAATGTCCAGAGCGTCACTGGGCCTCATCACATAGGCTTGCTTGACGGACCGCCATGCAGCTGAAGCCAGTCTTCGGCACCGGACTGATACCACATGGCCCAATGGGCCCATCATGAAGAAGACATTTCTTTCACCTGGGCAATTCTGAGGGTTACCCCCAGGAGCTGGGTACAAAGGCCAGAGCTCGCTTTGGGAGAGGCCAAACTGTTTACTACACCAGATGAGAGTAGGAGCTAATAAAAAAATAACACCTTATAAAGATAAGAGAGAATGATGCTGCCGAGGCTCTGCTGAACACAGGTCCATGCCGTCTGGGAAAAGGTAAGTCATCATGACTTTTATGTTTGTGCCCCAGGCAGCCTCTCACTCGGCAGTAGGCTAGTGCAGGTGGAATGAAACGGCAGCTGGGCATGGCCTCAGAAGAGAGATTCTTTCATCTAAAACCAGACTTATCTCTCTGTGTGAAATTCATAGCTTCTACCAAACTCATATTTCCGGTTCTCCTTTTACCCCTTCTATCCAAGTGTCATGGACTGAACTGTGTGTGTGTCTCCCCAAAATTCCTGGGTTGAAGTCCTATTGCCTGATACTTCAGAAAATGAAAAATTCGGACAAAGAGATAGGTTAAAATGAAGTCACCCAATGTGATTTACAAGCGAAGATTAGGCCACAGATGCAGAGAGGGAAGACCACGTAAAGACAGTCTTCGGAAAGCCAAGGAGAAAGGTCTCCAGAAAAACCAACCCTGCTTACACCTTGATCTTGAACTCCCAGCCTCTGGAATCGCGAGAAAATAAAGCTCTGTTGTTTAAACCACTCAGTCTGTGGCGGCCGTAGTAAACTAGCACACCAATTAATCATTAATTCATGCCTAATCTTTCAATGACCTCACATCCATCTCCTTTTCTCCTTCATTTACAGAGACCTCTCAGCTGGTATTTCTGGCTCTTTCTCCCCCCACCCCTACACCTCCAATCAACTGTCAGACTAATATTCATAAAGGAACACAGGAATCAATCGGGGTATTCACCTGGTCCAACATCTTCCAATGACTTCTGGCTAAATAAAGACCAACTTCTTAGCCCAACAGCTAACGAATGACCCTACTGACCTTGCCAGCTGCATCCTGCTGAGTCACACCATTGATTTTAACTAGTTTGCCACCCACTAACTATTGAGCATGATGTTCCTTTTGAATACCTTTCCTTTCTGCCCACTCAAAACTCTTCTTAGAGCCTCAACTAAAGTATCATCTTTACGATGACTTCATAGATCATTCAGTCAGAACTGATCTCCTTTGTTTTATCTCAATTTTTTAGTTCTTTCTACAGCTATCATCTTACAAGGAAGACAGACCCAGGGTGCCAAGTCAGAGACAAAAGGTTTAAAAACACTGCTTTATCAATTAGAGAGAAGATAAAAACATAACTTTAAAAATACCTATGTAGAGGGCCTTCTAAAAACCAATCTATCCAATTCCATATCTAAATCCTGAAGACAGCACAATAACCTCAAGAGGGAGATCTATGGCCCATTTAGAGAAGGTCTTTCCTGGCTGCCCCAAAGAGATAATTCACTAAGGAAGACTGGAGGGTTTTGTCTGTTTAAATATACCTCAAACCATCTTAAAAAATACATATATACATATAAATATATTTTTAAATCAACATTAAAATAACACTGATATCCATTACCACACAAACTGTGCTAGAGCAGAAAGTAATAACATTCCACCTTAGGGTTTAATCATTTTATCAAATGCTTGTAAACATGCGCAAGGAAGGAGGTCAGAGCCCAATGCAATCTTTCAACTAAACCTGTCAAAACACCTTTTTGTGTTTCACTAATTTGCACATGTGTGACTAACAGGGCTTATACAACAGAACCATTTATACACTCAGAAAAATTCTGAATGAGGTCTTCTTACGTAATGTGAGCACTGGCAGCAAAGGGAGAGTACAGGGCTACAGGTCATGGACACTCTGATCCATCAAGTACAGAACATTCATTTAAACCTTCCAAGGATTACCACAGGTAGCAATTGAACATCACCTTCATAATCAAGGGCAAGGTAAAGTCTGTGATTTAAATGCTTTCCACGCACATGTGAAGAAAGGAAAACAGCTTATGTGTGAGAAAGGCAGATACTCAAATTTGGACAGGCCCATCATTCTATTACACAAAATGAATGGTTTCTGTGTTTCTGTGAATAGAGGTAGCAATTTAACATCATCTTCATCATCAACAGCATCCCACCCTATATAATAATCCAAATGAAAAGTCTATCATCATTGGTTTCAACTTCCTGAGTTGATAAAATTAAGTTGCAACACGCTTTCGACAAAGACCCTTTCTTTGCATTTGAATTCCACGACAGCAACCTGGATCCAAACACACGTCCACGTATTTCGGAGGGCTAACATACCAGATGATATTCTGCTCAAGGAGCAATAAAGATGTACTTTCATCTTGTCAAGAAGAGTAAATACCGGTAAGACACTAAAAGCTTACTTGAACTTTGCTTCCACCTCTTCAGCGGCTTTCTGGTACTGCTCAGTGGTGACTTTGTAGAACTCTGAGCTCTGTGAATACAGATTGACAGCAGGGTTTTCACTATCCAAGAGGACAAAATGTGGACAAGACTTAAGATTTCAAAAAATACATTAAAATCTTGTTTCAGGCACTTAGCAGTAGGAAAAACATTTCTTGCATAGTGGCATGCATATTGACAAAGATACATGTAAAGTTAACCATTTAATAACAGTACAGTTGTTGGTATTCAGGTTGTAAATACAGAGTAAATGTTTACAGTTATAATTCATTGTTATTTGAGCCTCCTGAGAAAATTCCTAATGTATTTTTGAGAGATTATTTTGATCCCCTTTATTTGGAATCTCCCTGATTGGATCCTGTAAGATGACTCGAGTTTGAATATGAAATTCACACATATCACATTTACATTATTATTCCAGTGTTCCACCTAGGACATTAAGGGTCATTTCTTTTTATACAGTAGTTTTGTCTTCAAGATGGAGTAGAATTTGTTCTATCATCTCCATATGACCATAAGAGCATCAACATTTATAGCCAATTAAAGCAAGGGGGGAGATTTAGATAACCTATTTTTAAAGATGTTTCCACTATTACATGAATGAATACATAAGCAACAAATCAAGTTGTAAGAGCAAAGTAATGCCTTTCCTCAGGCAGCAAAATTAATGGTCCATTCTGGCTAGTTCCTGTGAAACCTATCTTACTGCAGGGTGTGGCTTACAGGACCCTATGAGTCTTTGGACTCCATGAAATATCCTGCAAAATGCATCGCAGCACAATGGAACACAATGCAATATGGTGGTCTATTGTGTCCCTTCCTCCCCTAATCACTCAGGTTTCACATGCATGACTTGGGGTAGTTTATTTTTTAATAAATCATTGTTGGTTGGTAAGAAAATGAAAATGAAATCCTCTTCACACCAGTGACCCCTCTGCATTTAACAATCTAGGTTGCCCAATGACAGTCACATCCAGGTTTGTAGATGTAGATAAAATCAATAGGTATGTGATTAGACAGCAGACTCGGGATGGCTGGAGCAATGGACAGGTCACCATTTGGGATGACGAATGGCTCTCTATCAACCTAGAGTCCCCTACGATGCTAACATTTACTATAATCTTATTTGAGCTGCGATTTATCTTTCTTGCACCTGATCAATAAAGATGAACAGAACAGTTGTAAGGATCGATTGTAATTTTTTATCATTTTCAAGCATGAAACTGCATTTCTGACATGAAGACAATATTCTAGCATACCGCTTCTGCATTTTAAAAAACTACCATGTGAGCGATCAGCTGTGCCAGTCTATATGCTGAGAGATTTTAATTCATCTGTGGGCCTCAAGTGATCAAAAATCCATTTGTTTCTCAGATATTTTAACTTTAGGTTGTGTCACTCCTTCCTATCAGTTCCACTTACAAGGCTTTTCTCTTTTTAAAAATACACACACCAATCATGACATGTTCTTCTGCAATGTTTGCTTTCAGTTTTTCTTTGAACCCTTCTAATAAGAGGGCAGCAAAGAGGCAGTTACCAATGGAACACCAACAATGATGAGAAATTCCCCGCATTACCATGATGAACTGTCAAATGGCCATTATGTTACTGAATCATCTATTAAAGTGCTGGCAAAACAAAACCATTTTGATTAATATTTTTGCTTATTTTAAGCACTGAAACTGTAATACCTGGACAGAACCAGGACCAGTTTGAAAGATCTGGTTTCTGGTCCTGTTCTGTGATCTTGAGCAAGTCCTCCAACCTCCCCCAGCTTCCCAGCCCATGTCCTTAATCTGGAAAATATGGATGATACTAGCTCTGCTTACCTTGGCCAAAGCTGCTGTAGAAATCAAATAAGACAAGCAAGAGACCTGTGAAACCTATTCAGTGTTTCTGAAGGGTAAGATTAACATCCAAATAAAAGAATTTTGGAGGAAGAGAACTAATTTGGGTAATTCCATCCTGAGTACAGATTCAAAATTAAATATTAACTTTCTAACAAAAACATACAGAAAAGCAAGAGTTCTGCCATAATATAAATTAGTGAGATCCCTTCTGCTTGTAATGCCAAAAGCAGACAAAGTTGCTGATTTTGTTAAACTTTCTCCTTCAACATTAAACACATACACACACACACACACACACACACACACACACACACACACAACCTGTGTATCTGTGTTGCCCGCAAGCCTAGCATAGAATTTCTTAAAGTTTTAGGTTTTAATTTATGCTCCATATTTCTAGCTCAGTGACCAGTTTCTGACACTGCATAAATCTTTCTAACAAAGCAAAGTCTTAAAAAGTCAACACCACACAACAACTAAGAAAATAAACACAAACACGCACAACATCTATAAGAAGATAGCACTAGATCCATTTAAGTATTCACTTATTCATTTACCAAAAGCAAATTCTTATTATCCCAATAATGTCCATCTTGGAGAATCAGATCCTCAGGAAGCTTTCCATGTGCTACAGGAGAACTGAAAAATAATTACAATGGAAGGGTAAGTGCTAAGCTAAAAGTGGATGATATTGTTATTGGAGTTCAGAAAAAGTAGAGATCTCCTTTGACCTCAGGAAATACTTTAAAAAGTAAACTATGCAAAAATAAATAAATAAATAACAAAAACATTCCCAATATGTCAGTCAGCAGAAGAAAGGATGAATATATATTGGGTATTCCTAAAGTGGAAATCTATATAGTGATGAAAAAGAATGAACTGGACACACATATGGGGCAAAAATAGCAAGTTGTAGATATGATATGATGCAATTTAGTTTGGAAAAGTGCAATTTAGTTTGGAAAAGTGCAAAAGTGATATGATGCAATTTAGTTTGGAAAAGTGCAAAAAGACAGGATCAGTAAATAGCAAATCCTATTGATTATCTCTAAATGGTGGCACTTATGTGTGGGTGGTAGAAGGCAACAAGAGGGGCAGAATGCCATAAAAGGGAACAGAGAGATTTCACTGCACTGCCATATTTAAAAAAAAAAAAAAAAAAGGTGTGGGTACAGAGCCAGTTGTTACAATGGCTAAACGTACAAAAAAATGTACTACTCCCCTCTCATTCCCCAAAGGAGCTATCAACAACAACAACAACAACTGATTCAGTATAGCTAGAACATGTAAGTATGTCAAGCAGATATATGCGGAAGTGCTTGGCTAAGTGGAGATAGATATATTCTTGAATGCTAAACTACTGTAGAGTCTTTACACATCACTTAAAAAAGACATCTTTTTTGGTATGCTCATAGGTTAGACATGCCCCTAATTTTGTTTACTAATTGTAAATGACTGTCACTTTAATGTCATCCTTATAACTACGTTTGCTGTTATTTAACTAACCCTTAACCAAATAACATCACTTTTAGGAGTTTGTACTAGTACACACGTACATCAATTGTATGTTTTTGTCTGATCCTTTTCAAATAGCCAAATTTTAAGACCTATGTGGTCTGTGCTTCAAATAAGTAACATCCACATTGCTATTTCCAGAGATGGAGATACATGAAGCTGTATATTTACATACTTGTGTACATACACACGGCCGTACGCAAAGCAATTGTATGTGTGTGTGAACATGAAAGAAACATATATACCCCCTTCCAAACTGTGTTGTATTGTTGACAAGTCCTCATACTGTATGAGGTATGAGAGGAACAACTGGTGAGATGACCCTAAAAAGAGAATCAAAAACAAGAGGGAGAGAGGAAGGTGCCCATGACCTGATGGGGGCAGGGGCATTCAAAGAACGATCACTGCTTGGGTCCCATTGTTTCTATGCCTGCGAGGTCCTTTTCAACCTAAAGTCTAAAAATTCTTCATTCAGATTCATTCTGCATAGTTTGCTGCTCCATCGACAGCAGGAGAAATACTTGACATGATTTGTCCAGCAGTAATAGGGATTTGTGGCAGGTAAATGTGATTTAAATCAAATATTAAAAGCCTAATTTATTAGTTTCTTCCTTTAAAAGATGCATTTTTGTTTGACGCAAGCATAGAACATGTTTTCCATACCAAGACTCTTTTTGAGAAGGCAGATCTTTCAAATTCAAAGTGGACTGACAGTATCTTTTAGATGTTTTAGCACTATCAAAAAACCTGATAAGGGCTTATCTTTTTTTTTTTTTTTTGGTCGAAGAAGAGTGAAAGGAGTTTGAAGGAGGTGAACTATCTCCAAAATAACAACTTGTTTTATAATATAGGTGACAGAAACATCTCCCTTCTGTCACCCATATTACAAAACAAGGCATCACTGGAAACAACAGGCATTTTTTCCTTCTACATTAAAACTTTATTTTATTATAGTAAAATATATTAAAATTTTCTATATTAAAACTTCCTCCAAGCTAAGGCATCAGGGACCAGCTACTAAATACACAGGCAACAAACTGAGCTGGGGAGACTGACGCTCCACTGAACACAACTTTTAATACATTTAAAAACACATTAAGATGCCATTCACGGCATTCTGCACTTAGGTGAGCAATTCTTAGCAGAACAGTGTGGTGGTGAAGGGCGTGCGCTTCGGAGCCAGACTGACAGGCAATGGCTCCACACTTGTGGAATGAAGCACAAGAACTGTCTCTCATCTGTGAAGCAGGGAAGGTAACAGTAACAGCTTAATGGGACTCTATGGGGGAGTGAATGTGATAGCTCCTGTAAAGCTATTTGAATAGTATCTAGATCTACATAGAGTGATCATTACATGAATGCTAGCTGCTATTAATCACAGGCGTTACCGTCATGGCTCAGTGGTAACAACCTGACTAGGATCCACCAGGATGCAGGTTCGATCCCTGGTCTAACTCAGTAGGTTAAGGATCCAGCATTGCCGTGAGCTGTGGTGCAGGTCACAGACACAGCTCGGATCTGGTGTTGCTGTGGCTGTGCTGTAGGCCAGCGGCTGGAGCTCTAATGCTCCAAAGATAAGAAACAAGTAGAAATTGAAGATTTGGAAAATGATTCTAGAACTGATGGTGAGTGATGGTATCATTTTAATTAAGTGCTAATAAAAAAGAGCACGCTATTATTTCACGTTTTAAAAATCTGAGATAAAGTCCTTCAAGAAAATTATTGCTGATCTCTTCCCTGCGGCAGATTGCAAAAACGGTCACCATTCTTTACTCTTTTGTATATTCGTGTCCTTTGCATACCTTGCAGCTTCCCTCACCATAAAAGGGTAGGGTCTATTTCCCACCACTTTAATCTGTGGCCAACGGAATGTGACGGAAGTGATGGAGTGCCAGTTCCAAACATAGGACTCTCTTGGAACCCTGCCCAGGTGCCATGTCAAGAAGCCAAGCTAGCCTGCTGGAGGAGAGACTACAAGTCTTCCTGGCTGAGAACATCCCAGACCAGCCAAAACTCAGCCAGCTCCACATGAGTGAGCCCAGCCAAGACCAGAAGAATTGCCCAGCTGACGGCAGCCCAAATTGGTGACCCACCTGCAGAATCATGAGATAAATAAATGGCGCTGTCTTTATAATGGTGCTTTATAAATAAATGGCGATTTAAGCCAGTAAGTTTGGGGTGGTTTCCTATACAGCAAAATCTAACTGACCGATGCCCTTTCTCCGTATTCTTACAGACTTTTACCAAAGCACTTGCCACACTGCACCAGCAATACGTGTCTACGTGTGGTCTGTCCAACTAGCCCAAAAGTTCTCTTGTCCCTTTTATCATTATACCTACGTGACACACAAAACTTACTGAAATACTTGTTAGAGTGACACTATTCATTCTAAACTGCATTCCACCTTTTGCTCTTTTTAAAACGGGATGGTTTAGAGACAAGTCTAAAGTAAATGAAATAACACGGAGAAGGTGCAGACTACATTTGTTATTTGTCTCCTACAAACCAACAATCTCCTCAGTCTGCTATGCTTTGCAAAAAGGAAATGGATATTGCTGAGGATTGCGTTGAAATGCAAAAACAGAACATTCAGAGTTGAAGCTACAGACAGTAGCTTAAGCGAGTAAAGGAGTTACTTCTCTCATGTAAGAAGTAGTCCCAAGGTTGGACGCCCAGGGCTCATGCAGGTGCCAAGGACATTAGCAAATAACAAGGCCCTTTCCTGTATTCCCTTCTCGGGCACTCTTAGCATTTGGCATTTGTCCTCAGAGTCTCAAGACTACTAGACCTCCAGTCATCCTGCCCATATTCTGGGGAAGGTAAATAAGGGAAGAGAAGGCCTCTCCAGAGATTTCCACTCACATCTCTTTGGCCAGAATTATATATCACACAACTCTGGCTGCAAAAGAGGCTGAGAAATTGAGTAATTTTATTTTCTCACTTCTAGAGTAAAGAAAGAGAAGGAAGGAACTTGAAATTGGTGTTTATTGAGCCAATTTATCATACCTGCCACAGATAGCTGAAGCGACAGCACAAAATCATGCACAAAACAGTGTGGATGATTTTTTAGATGCAAGTATTCTAATATTTCTTTCCAATCTCCCTTAAAATTCTAATTTAGGGTGTGGGGGGATTTACCCATCTGGTATTCTGAGGCCCGAGAACAAAGTTTTTCGAGAGTGTAGGAAGGAAATGGGAATCAACAAGAGCGGGCATCATTCCCAAGTTTCTTTGGGCTGGCTGCGGCCCAGGTTTTGGAATGTGTGACATACTGCCATTTTCCATTTCCAGAGTCTCCCTTTAAAAGTATATTTTAAAATGCACATGCACAGACACACACTATTGCTAGAGTCAAAAAGCATCTTTTCAAGTTCTAAATTAGATTAAAAGAAAACATGCACACAAAAGTCGTGCAGTGTTTCTCAGGTTCTGAATCTTAATTCTGTTCTATTGCAACGAATATGAGAATACCTGTATCATATAAGAACAAATCAAAAAGACCCTAAGAAAAATGTGTTAACTAGCTCTTGTCAATTCTTTTATAAGATGCTACATAACACATCACGCCAAGGTACAATTCAAATCCTGCTGGCCTGACCCGCTTTGTCAGAGGGGATTAACACTCCTGTGCACTGTCCATTCAAAGAGGGTGGCAATCCTGCTGATGTTCAGAGGAGCCAATGGGTGAAGAAGCAAGTCTGGGCCTGGATGTGAGCAGAGGGACTGAAGGTGTGCACCTCCTCTTTCCCGGCTGATCTATAATTACCATTAACAACCATGTGAACGCAAGTGTTGCCCTACCTGGCTAGCTCTTTCAAACAAAGGTCTAGGTGTACAAACACCAAGAAAAGCCTTCCTGGTGCCAGTGTCAATAAGAACATTGCTCTTGTTAAGTAGCTGGATTCAAAACTGATTTATTTACACTTTTTGCTATATTACTCGTGCAGGCGCAATGTTATAACCTGTAAGCAGCTGGAGGCAAGTAAGGATGTTTCCCTCGATATAAGCACTAGGCAGCTGAGGACACAATTTAATACTGCAAATGCAGCATTGATATGATTCCAGGCATAGAAGCCCTGAGACAGTTATTTACTGAATGGCGTTGGGTGGCCAAAAAAAGTTTATGCTTCTTCAACTATCCTGTCTTTTTACAGAATTACACAGAATCAAACTGACTTTGTTTTACCACAATTTAAAGAGCTATAGATTTTTTTCTTTTAAATCACTAATTGTCTAAGTTTAGTTGATCAAGCAGGTTCAGCATCTCTCCCAACAAACCTTCTATCAGCCAGCCTACCGGCAGGTGTGAGTTCTGCCTTCCCTGTCTCCCTGTACACGCTGAAGACTATCACAGGCTGGCAGAAAAGCAGTGGAAGGGATCACTTTCAGGTCCCCCTTTTCTAGTGGCCTCTGAATAGAGGAGCTGGCATCTTGAAGAATCTTCCATTATTGGCACTCCTCACACCCGTGGCCTTGATTCCACTGTCGGGACTCTTTCCTTCTATCCACTTCCCCCTAACCCCTTGGGGGCTCAGGAGAAATCTATCTATAAGACAGTCAAGTCAAAGCCAGTATTTAAATAGCTTGCAAACTGCCAGCACTGGCACAGATGCATGGTATATCAGATGCAGTATTCTGTTTCTAAAAGGTACACCAAGGAATGGTTTGAGTTATTTAAACTGAGTCTCACTTTTTAACACACAAAACGAGGACCTTATCTTCCAAGGTGATTGCATCAACGGGACAATGTAAGTTCAGTCCTTGGCAGAGAGCCTGGCTTCCCCTTGTGGAAGACAGCGGTTCTCAACACAATACTACTCCTGCCAACACCCCCTGGCTCCCCAGCCAATCCATCAGAGCCTGGATCCCCATTAATTTACCGACACAACTATGCACCAGCCTGAAGAATGATCATCAGGTAGATGGATCTGAACTTCATCTCTATGTTTCTAACAATGAATAATGCTTTGTTTTGTGTAAGCTGTGTGTTTGTTTTGGGTAACCAATAAACTTAAAAGGTTAGGTATTTATCCTGAGTATCCCTAAATTTCTGCTTAGAACCATCTGTGTACATCTATAATTGTATCTTAATTTTTCTCAGCCCTACTTTTTTTTTTTTTTTCAAATCCATACCACCAGTCATCAATAACAAATGACAAATTTAGCAGTTTCTAACAAATCAAAAACGCTATTATGTTCTGTGGTAAAGACCAATGAAGATTCCCTGTGGAAAAGACAGTAGCAGAAGCTCATCCCAACATCTCATCCTCCTCCCTTAAAAAACTCCGGATTTCAGCGGGGTATCCGGTCAACCCTCCCTGAAATTCTTCTACTTAGGCTGAGCTTTAACTGTTGTATGGGACTTCTGGGTAAGCTGCCTAAAGAGAGCCGAACTCAGCTAGCTGGGACTCTTTCCTGCCCTTCTGGCTTTTCTCCTTCCTCTAGTCTGCAATGTAGATCTGATGACCAAAGCTCCGGCAGCCACCCAGGAACATGGGACGACCTTAAAGAGGGGAAAGCCTGTGCTCGGATGCAGGGGTGAAACCTACGGTGCCTGTGGCTCTGATGACACTGAAGCTACGATGCCAGCCCTAGACTGCGTACTTCTAGACACTTATTAAATAAGGAGGAAAGGAAAAAAAAAAAAAAAAAAAAAAAAAAAACTTCCTAACTTAAGTTATTCGATTTTTAGGATACAGACGCCAATCAATGAGGAACAGCCCTTCCGTCCACCCTGCTATGTTTGCCTTTGTGGTACACCTCATGAATAATCCTAACAAAGTCAAATGCAATGACCTAGGAGGAACAGCTTTTTCCTTTCCTTCGTGGCATACTCTGCCTCCACTTGCTAGAAATCTGTTTCCTTCTGCCTCTCTCTTTTTCTGACAAAGAGCAGAAAAAATTAAAAATTGCTAAAGCTATGTTTAACTCTAGCATCAAACCATTCCAACTCTAAGAAGCTACATTTCATGAGAACCCCACTGTCGCCTGGGCACCTTGGCAAAAATTAATAAACTGCTTTTGTAATTACCCTTCCATTCCATCTTTACTATTTCTCATATAAAGAAACAGAGCTATTCAGAGCTTCTTCTGGCACTTCTAGGTTTATTCCAGGCACTAATTAGAGCCTGAGGGTTTTTTTTTCTTTTCTTGATTTAGTTTTCTAATTAGAATAGGAATCCTAGATTCATGGACAGCTTTGTCATTGCATAAACTATATTAATTATACATTAGTTACATTATCTCATGCCTCAGTTTCTTCATCTGAGCAATTTAAATAGACATCTGTACCAAACACTCATTTGGCACCCTAAGTTTCCTATTATTTGTTCACTTCTTCATTCTACAAATACTGAAGGTCTGTGCCAGATACTAGGCCAAGAATTTGGAATGTAATGATGAGCAAACAAGATACTTGGCCCTACTTTTATGGAGCTTAGAGTGTACTGGAGAAGACAGATAAATTTAAAAGAAACACAAATAAATGTATAATTAATAATTACAGTGCCATAGGACCACGGCCACACAATAAAAGTGTGATCTTTTATTTATTTCTAGGAAGTCATTTTTCTAATGAGTCTCTAAAGCCCTATATTTCTCTGAAGTGCCTAACTATCCTTCAGAGCCAGTTCTTAAGTTGATTGTTTTAACTTCCTTTTAATTTCTCTAGCTTCTCCTGTCACACAATTCCAACTTCTTAACAGAAGTCTCTTCACTTAACAAAACTTTATTCCAGCCCCTTGAGAAATAAAGGAGATCCACTATTTGTACTGATATGGATGGAAAGAGGCCCCAGTGGTAAGAAAAACAAAGTTGTAAAACAATTTGATTGGCGTATCTTCTAAAATGATAAATACACACACACACACACACACACACACACACACACACACACCCAGAAATATTCTTCAATGAAAATGTGTTATGCCTGGAAAGGTGACATGAGGAGGAGATACTTTCCTTCTTAAATAATAGCCCTCTGTAACAATTTCAGTATTTACCTTGGGCTTGTATCATTTTTATAAGAAAATTAATGAGGCCTCAATTTCCAAGAGCATTATGCCTAAACTGGTATCATGCAAGAAAGGTAACTTACTAGAAATTACTGGGGAAGGAACTGCCTGACCCTCTCCCACCCATAGCTGCCATTAACCTTGCTCATACAGAGAGTTCTCATTTACCCAAATCAGATTCCTTTTTCTCACTTTTTCTTTTCTATAATAATGTCAATAAAAGGTCTTAAATCTTCCGACTGTCTATAGCTCTTCTACCTGAAATAAAACAGTTCTACCTTTCTACACTCACCTTTCCAACTTCTATATTATCTACCTAAGACCTTTCAGCTCTTGACACAGTTGTGCATCTCACTGCTTTTCTACAGAGGTGAGACAGAGCAATTTCACAGTCATCAGGAGGGTTAGCACATGATGTCTTGCAAGACCTGCACAGAAACTTTGAAATTACTGCATGTTACCAGCGCAGGAAGCGCTCTTTCTCAGGCCGTGTTAACATGACACAGTCATTCTCGAGGTCGTCAGTCTTACCTGTGCAAGACTCAGCGAGGTGATGCCATAGTGTACACGCTTAAGAGCACACCACCGGATGGCTCTATCCAAAATGTGTCACGGTTGTATTGCATGAACAGTTCAGGCCTGCGCTTCATCTCGCCCTAGCTGGTCTCCTGTCACCACGAAAGGAACACTATAAATCTAACACACAAACTCTCCTGTACGTGCCCAGCACAGGCAAGGGCATGCATTCATGCACACGGGGTCCTCTTCAACACCATGGGCTAAAAGGAAAGCTGTAAACAATAATCCCTATTGTAGAGAAGCAGGGGGATGTGAGCTTCTTTATCATTAACTCTGTCTAGCTCTTCACTCTTTCACAACGTTATACTAATAGATCTGAAGCATTTACAACAGATGCTCTCCTGGATGATCTGTCTTACCCATTACACCTTCTTTGCCAGCCCTCTGACCAGCCAACCTCAAATTCACTCATTCAAAGAGCGTCTTGAAGAACTAGCAGGGGCCAGGCCAGGGATGGGAGGGTGAAGACATCTTTAAAGGCTAAATGGAGAGAGAAATAGAAACAACGAATCCATTTTTTCAAGTACACAAAGATAAAGGCCTTCAGTTTTGTCGTCCTTTCTGCCTCCAAGAGCGCCATGTTACAGTGCAAAGTCCACGGAGGGCTTGTAAGTCCTATCATGCAGCCTAGCATTGCTCAAATACATAAGGTCCCTCGTAGTGACTGAGTATTTGGTTATACTAATCATGGACATAATCAGTGAAATGATGGAAGAGAAAAGTTTCTCATAGAGATTGAAGACCTGAGATTATTTCCTCAGAATCCAGGGTGAGAAATTCCAGGCTAATCCATTTACTGCCCTTTAGCTTACTGTCAGTTAACTTCCTAATAGGGACACATAACCAAATAGTTAGGAGCAAGACTAATGCTTTGCAAGGCAAAAGTAGGAGTGTAGAGTAACATGTGACTTCCAGGGAGGAAGGAGAGGTGTCAGTCAGGAAGGGAGCCTGAAAGGAGAGGACGGAGAGGCAAAAACAAAGCTTGCCTTCTTCTCACTCTTGCCTAGAACCTGTGGCCAACGCCAATAACTCACTGCAAGCCAGAAAATCTACCTTAAGAAAAACTTTCCTGAAAATTGAACAGACCTTTGAACTCGTTCACAGATAATATATAGTTTCTTTGCTCCTCAGCACCAACCACAAATTGAATCCAATCTGTTTGTTCGAAGGTAATACGTTTCTAACCCTACAGAAAACAAGAAGCTCATATAAGCAGAGAGTACCACAGACAAGCTGAGAATCTGTGCACATTTCTCTCTCCCAGCGAATTAGATGGTGAAAAATTCTGATCTCACCAGAGTTACGTGCTAAGAGCCTTGATGAGCGGTGCTCTGAAGATGCAGATAGGGCAAAGCATTCAGCTTCAAAACAATGTCATCACTATGCTTTCACAGTTATGTGCATCACCTCTGAGATGCACTCATCAAGAGCTGGGATGCTCACCCCTGCAGTGCAAACAATGAATATCTATATTCAATAGAGCCATGGCTTAGTGCAGGTAAGGGGCACTGCTATTCACAACAGCTTCTCACGTGCAGAGCTACTCCTGTTCCTAGCATCGTGCACTCTCCAAGGTCTAGCAAAATGTGTAAAATCCAACCCATGCCAAAATTTGAAAATAATTTCATCTCTTTATTATTTAAAACTGTCAACAGCATTCTTCAACAACTCCTGACTGAAGAAAAGGTCGAGGGCGCGGGTCTCTGACACATACACGTCCATGAAAGTAGCATTTGACAGGTCACAGAAAAATCTGAGACAAAGATTGGTAAAATCATTCTACCGTACACTTATCAGGCTGGCTATCTTCTTTCGATGAATGCATGAGAAAATGGGCTCCTCTCATAATTTCCTAGTAAGAGCATAAATTGGTACAATTTATATGGCAAGATGTCTCAAATGCCTTTGACCCAGTTTCATTTCTAGAAATATGTGAAATAATTATGGATGTTTAGAAAAATTTAGTAAAAATTTTTTTCAGAGTTTATAACAATGAAAAACGAAAAGCAACTTAAACAGTCAAGTTGTCACAGACTGCTAAAATTAAGTAACAGATGACCCATCCAATGCACAACAGGAGTTGTTTTTAGCCTTTTTTTCCCCTTGAGGAAGGAAAAGAAGAAATAAAATAAAAACAACAAACTGGCATTTTCCAAAACTACAAATGCACCCACTCACAAGGCCAATATACAGATGAGACAGTGCATATTACTTTTTATAAGAGGAGCGGAAAATGGCTTTAAGTTATGATGGTTAAAACCCTCTTTTTTCCTGGTGTATCTGCAGTTCTTCTGCCATTTGTTCAATGAGTCATTGTTCACTTCGATATTTACCAACAACCTTTTCCTAAGAGCAAGGTACTAGTAGCTGAGGGGGATATCTAAAAAAAAAATTTTTTTTTAAGTAATTATGTGATTCCTTCGCTCACAATCTACAGGGATGTGACATTCCTATGAAAAAAAAAGTCCCTGGAAGAGCAGAGGATCTAGAGATACCATGTTTACAAAAGAACACTATTCCATTACAGCAAGAGCTAAACTGTTCGAGAGGCTTGTGGAGACCTGGACTCCCAACAGCTAATATGACGAGGGAGCAATCATTTACCTCAACTGATTATATGGTAAAAACCAGTTAGAGAGAAAGTAAAGTTAGAGGCTACAGCCTTCATTGCACCTGTGAGGAATGGTATGCTTAGCCACCAGGACACATGTGCTTATTGGCCCAAAGGCAGTAAGTGCTATAACCAAATCAGCCCACGTCTGACACGCTATATCCAGGGCTCTAAGGCCGTAGGTCTTGAGATTTTAAAAATATTGTAGTTTCACGGGATGGAAATCCTGTGAAATTGGATTGTTCTGATCATTACCTAACTATAGATGTGATAAATTCATTTGAGTAATAAAAATAAAACTATTGTAGTTTCTTTAAGACCAAGCAAAAGATGGTATTCAGTAAGTACTTGACAAATTCATGATTTTCTTTAACCATGAAGGTTATCGTATTTATTTAACAGTCACATAACAATGAACTGCAATACACAAGCAAAGTAAGATCTAACGCAGGGGGAACACCTATCTCAAGTTTTAATTTCCTTTCATCGATTTCGTGCCCAAACTCAGATGTTAGTAATGACTGTGACAGTGATTCTCTTAAGTGCTGGCAATGCACATAAAGCTACTCAGGTGAGCAGAAAAGTCAGTCTTAATTTAAGGGTTAAAAAAAAATCTCAGATATGAAATGGAGAAAGATTTCAAAAAAGGTGGCAAAGGGATCACCTATCCATTTCAAAGACATGTTTATCTTTTTGTATTTCAAAGGAAAGGCCTTTTGAAAGATCAGGCATAGAAATATGCATGTGAATAGAAGCACACTGAAAAGTCTTAGCTTTCAGGTATAATGGCTCTCCCTTAGAAAGGACTGTGCAGGATTCCTGAATATCTAAGGCACATTTCACAGGCTGCCAAGTACACCAAGGGCCCCGCAGTATCACCTCTGTCCAGCTTTTATCTGGGGACTCATTAACATTTTCCTGCATTGTGGCCCTAAACCCTACTACTGGTTAAAAGTTTCACTTCTGAAATGCAGAAATGCATTCATTCATGTGGTATTAAAACATACATGCCTTATTTGTATTTAAAAACAATAACAACAGGGGGTGGGGGGAAGGAGTGGAATGGGGATGAAAAGATAATTATGGAAGACCCGTCATCTCCTAGAAATATTCATGAAAATCTGTCCCCGAAAACTGCTGCTGTTTGGTAGCCAATCTTTGCCACATACTTTTCTGAAAAATGTTCTTAGAAAGATCCCACAAAGCGGTGATAATAAAATGCACTTCATCAAATGATTTTTGGATCTGGCAGGGACTCTCTCTCCCTTGCTCACATCTTCCATGTGGATTCCAACTCTTCTTCCAAAGCCTATCCCATTTACTCCACTGTGCCTTCTGTCTAGTGCGAGTCCTTCCAAAACAAGGCCCATAAGCAGGAACGCAGCCTTCCACGCGGGACAAAGCATATGGTATTCCGCGGGTTTCCATGAAGGCAGGCCCTGGGGAGTGAGAGGTGACGTCCGCCCGCAAATGTGCTTTAAAGCATAACACCTTCACCCCATCGGGAAGAAGTGCTTGTGAAACCCCTTGTGATCTGAACACACCTAGAGGGAGCGAGACTGGATCTTTACTTTTTAAAAAGGTCTTTATTAAAAAGATACATGTGAAATATAAATGAAATCTGGGGTAAGCAGTGTGACTCAGGCCCTGAAATGATTCCTTTCCCCAGCACACATTCACAGAAACTACAGAGCAAAGAGAGTCCGCCATAACCAGGCTGGGCTTGATTTGCAGCCTAGTGCTCAGTGGGACCCAAATGGAACCAGACGAAAGCCATCAGCAGCCAGATGTAAATGGCCTTGTGCTGGGCTTAGTTTCAACAGGCATCCTCTTTGCCTGGTGAAAGCCCTCTCTCCAACCAGAGGACAAGTTATTAAGAAATTGTTTGTCATCTTAGATTGGACGGATCATTTGTTTCCCTGAATTCTTTTTCTCATCATTTACTCATTACACGCCTCCTCCTGATGGAAGCAGACATTTATTAGCTTCTGCATTTATTGCATTGGCAAACAGAAACATTCTGCTGCATTTCCTGGGGGCTTCGGTCATTTATCTATTGGATAAGAGACTGAAGTTTTCTACAGGGCAGAAAAATTAAAATATCAGTCAGGTTGACAGCTGGGAAAATGAGGGTCTCTTGGCAACAAGAAGTTTCCTCAAGCTTTTGGTTTAGTGAGATGCTGCAATGGTATTTCATCAAACTACCACTGCATATGTAACTAAAACTGTGGGCTATTAGCCAGAGAACTAATACTTCAAATGAATGATACACATGGTCCACTGTGAAGTAGCTAAGATGCAAGGCTAATTGTTATTTTAATAGAAAACATAGTAAAATGTTTTCAAATATCCGTTTCTGTAAGGAGTTAGACAGCCAGGGAGAGAACACTGTCTTATTAAACCAGTGAAACCAGAGCTAGACTCATAGAATTTAAAGCTGTAAGGGACCTCACAGGATATTGAAGCCTTTTGCAAGAATCTTCTTCGCAACATTCCTGACGACATCCCTGATCACTCTCATTTTGCCTAAAGCACTGATGGTGACAGGGAGACTGACGTGTCCCACAAGAGAGCTTATTCCAGAACAGAAGACTTCTGCTTGACAGGGGTCACTTCCCAAGGGTGACCTAATTGCTTATAAGTTTGGGCAAGCTGTTCAACCTTTCGGGGCCTCGGAGTCCTTGTGTAAAAATTAGGCCACTCTTGGAATTCCCATCGTGGCTAAATGGAAACAAATCTGACTAGCATCCATGAGGATGCAGGTTCGATCCCTGGCCTCGCTCAGTGGGTTAAGGACCTGGCGTTGCCATGAGCTGTGGTGTAGAGAGCAGATACGGCTCGGATCTGGCGTTGCTGTGGCTGTGGTGTAGGCCAGTGGCTACAGCTGTGATTTGACCCCTAGCCTGGGAACCTCTATATGCCATAGGTGTGGCCCTCAAAATGATTAAAAAATAATAATAATAAAAATTAGGCCACTCTGAGGTTCAAAGAACTGATGACCTCAACCCAGCCAAAAGATTCTTTGGCCCAGTGGTCATGGACACCTCACTGCCCTCTGCAGCAGCCACTCCACAGCTAGAGCTTGTCTCTCATTCTCTACACTGAAACATAGGTCATTCCAACCCAGAAGCTGTCTTCAACTCTTTTTCAGTTCTTTCTTCAATTCTTTTTTTCTCTTTCCTCTTTGGTCTCACTTCCCTTGAACCAACATTTTTGTTATACACCTTTCATTCATGACAAAAAGCAGAGGCAATCACGCAATGGAGCATTCTGTAGCCCTTCAAGCAGCTGGCCTATCTCAGTCCAGTCCTGATCTTCCTAATTCTCTGATACCAACGTTCTGGGATTTAGCTCTCAGTTCAACAAAGCATCATCAGCCTAGTATTGTGTCAGCAACTGTTATATAAAGAAAAATCGATTTTCAGTCTTTTGCCCACTTAGAGTTTGTGTTATCAGGGAACCTCAACGTCCCTGATAATATTGCTTAAAATATCACTGACGTCTCATTAAATCATTTTGGGGAAAAGAAAGAATATAAACACTAGCAAGAACATCATCTTTACAAATCAGTAACATCTTTTAGCTAAGTGTTCGTAGAGACATTTTTTTTTTCTTAATAGCTCTTAAATCTGATCTGAGAGCACCCCAGGCAGCCATTCTGTTCTATACACTGACGGTTAGCTCAACAATTATCAGAGTTCCGCTGCTACCTTGGAGCCTCAGTTTACCACCCGGACGAGATCCTCTTTCATGAGCACCTCCGTCGCAGCTGGTGAACTCAATGGAGGGAAGTCAGACAGCAGTGTACTTGATAACGACGCGAAAAGCTCCCTTCAAGGTGGAGCCTTGAAGTCCGAGCCTTTACAAGTCTGTGAAAAATAGCAACACAACTTTGCAAAGATTAATCCATGTGCTCCCTTCCCAATACTGTTAATGTCAGCCTAAAGTCAGAGGATGGACACACACACACACACACACACACACACTGCTAGAGTTTTCCATATTTGTCTTATCTTTTATAAAACCAGCATGGATAAAAAGCAATATAGAGTCTTTTTTTTTTTTTTTTTTTTTTTTGGCTTTTTGGGATCACACCTGTGGCATATGGAAGTTCCCAGGCCAGGGGTCTAATCAGAGCCGCAGCCAGCCTACACCACAGCCGCAGCAGGGCAGGATCTGAGCCTCGTTTGTGACCTAGATCACAGCTCACACCAACACCAGATTCTTAACCCACTGAGAGAGGCCAGGGATCAAACCCACATCCTCATGGATACCAGTCAGGTTCATAACCTGCTGAGCCACAACGGGGACTCCCAGCAGTATAGATTCTTTAGGGATGATACACAGGTTAACAATTCCTATGGATTCTATTATAAAACACAAAAAGATAAATAACATTTTTCAATGTAGTTTCATCACATTTTAACGTTAGAGGAAGGTAACAGTTTGGGATTTTATTCTAAGGAAAATAGGGAAGCAATGAAGGCTGTCTACACAAAGAAATTATATCATCTGACTCAAGTTCTTAAAAGATTCCGGTAGCTCCTGCTTGGAGAACAGACAGTGGTGGTGAGGGGGGCAGAAAAATGGAGGTGGGGAGACAATCAAGTGACCTCAAGAGTTTAGGTGACAGACGGTGGGGGCGTGGTCTATGTTGGTAACAGAATGAAGAAAAATTAGAAAGTGAGCTATGTTTTAGAAGTAGAATCAAAAGAACTTCCTGATGGAAGGAGAAATGAAGGAATGTGAGAAAAACATGGATTTTTAGCTCCATCCACTGAATAACAGTGTCATTTCCAAAGAAGGGAGAAAGCTGGAGGAAGATGGCTACAACGCGGCTGGGCCCCTGCACCTGTGGGTCCAATGTGTGTGACAGAGACGGAGGCGCTCCTTGCTGGCCTCTGCCCCCGACACTCACACTTCTCTACAGACCATTCTTCTTCCTCCTCTAAGTGTTTCATTCTCAGACTCCCCATCTAAAACGATGCCTCTCTAATCCATTTTCTCACACAGTATTCATGTCTCTTTAATTGTACTTTTCATAATCTGATTTTGGTTCATTGTTTTCTTCACCGTCTCTCACCAGACCGTGAGCTCCACGAGGGTTAGGACCTGTCCTTCATGTTCATTCCTGCTTCCTGTTTGCCCAGGACAGGGCCTGGCACACAAGTGGAACTCAGTGCATGCTTGCTCAATGATTTGGCCTCAGCAATTTCTACGGGGGGCGGGGAAAGCACCTAAAGAAGGGTTGACAGGAGTTCCCTTGTGGCGCAGCAGGTTAAGGTTCCAGCATTGTCACTGCTCCAGCATGGGTTCAAACTCTGGCCCAGGAACCTCCACATGCCACAGGTGTGGGGAAAAAAAAAAAAGAGAGAGAGAGAGAAGGGTTTCCACAAAGGGAAAGACAATAAATAGTTTAAGCTTTGCAGGCCATACCACCTTTCGCAAAGACACCACTCTGTTGTGTCCCGAAAGTAGCCCTGGTGGATATGCAAACAAATGAGTGACTGTGCTGCAATAAAAACTATTTATGGAGACCAAAATTTGAATTTCCTTTTCGTCTAATAATTTCGTTGTCAAATTATTCTTTTGATTTCTTTCCAACCCTTCAAAAATATAAAAACCACTCTTAACGTGTGGGCCAGAGGTGCTGACGCCAGTCTTTCCAAAACTCAACCATCAGCTCTCGAGGAACAGGAGGGTCAGGAAATGTTAAACCAGAAGACTGGTACGATGTTCATCAAAGAGTTTATCACAGAGTCAAAGAATCTTTGTATTTCCACATCTGCTTCAGCTGTATCTGGCTCCTTAAGAAAAGGGAACCATATCCATGAATCTTGGCGCCTTAGTACTGAGTATGTGTTGACTAAGCAGGGACGGAATAGAAATATATCAAGTCAGAAACAAAGATAAAGCTTATTTTCTCTGATTCTCATATTATCTGGCCATACTAAGAAAGCTACCCATTTTAAAAGATGTGTGGCAAACTGATAAACCCCAATTTCAAACTACAAGAATGACTCAGCTAACTGAAAGATCTTAAAACAAATGTAAGATGTTCTGAAACACTTACATTCGCTATCTATCCAATAGCTCATCCTGCTCAAAACAAACACTCTTTTCAAACACGATGTCAGAACTATCCCTACTAATTACAAGGATGTATTCAACCATATAGCTCTGTCATTAAAACTGCATTTCTATCATCAGAAATAGTAAGACAGTTAAAATAAATTTTTATTTATCAGCTAAAGAAGGTTATGATACAAAGATACATTTAAAATGAAATTACGCCAAATGTATTGGAAAGAAAAATCATATAACTGAGTGTCTCAAAGAAATTTACAGGGAGGAGGAAAAAGAGCGGTAAGCCGTGCTAAGAGTGAGTGATGAACACGCGTCCCAGAGCTCCAAAACAGTCACTGCAACATTTAGTCGTGCCCAACTGCCGCAGCTTCAGCAGACTGTCCACAGTGGAGAGACCTCCAGGGAATCCAGTCTTTTTCTACTTGAATGATGAGGGGAGGTGAGAGAGCAGTGGGGGCCCTGGGAATCTAAGATCGGGAAGGCGAATTCCCTCAAAGCGAGAGGAGAAGAAGAAAAGGAAAAACAACCCAAGAGCAGAGACTCCGAACAAAGATAACAGGTGCCAAGAGGAGCTCTTCAGCCTTTTAGGTTTGGCTCAGTGGAAACAGCAAAGGGAATGTGGAGGTGATGACAGAAGATCTGTCTGCCTTGTGAACAGGTTAACCACAACCAATCTATAGGCATAGCTGGGGAAGAACTTTTTGCCCAGCCATTATTACCACACACATGTCTAGCTTTGGAAGGGACAGCTTGAGTCAAAGCAGCCTCCTTAGCTTCTCTGAGCCGAATTCAATCTCATCCCAACTCCAACATCCCGGAAGTTTGTGCAGTGAGCGCGGAGGGTAACAATGTGGGCTTCAATGTCCAGGGTTCAAATGCTAGCTCTATCTCTTGCTATGTCTGAGACCTTGGATAAAGTGCACACCATTCACTACCCTGCCTCACCTCCTCATCCGTAAAACGAGGAAAACCATCCTCAAGAGCCTCAAAGGGTAAATGAAATAACACACATAAAGCGCACAGCAGAGTGCTGGTAAACCGGAAACTCACAGTAAATGGGGCCAGCTGACCTCTCAAAAATCTAGGTAGGAAGGATTATTCACAGTGACTTGGATTGTGGGGTCAGGGGAGGCTTAAGAGAGGAGTACAAGGTCACGAGGAGGCATGGGCACATTTTTACTTCATGAGGAAGTTTTAAAAACACTTCAGTATTCGTCTACCAGATCCATAGTGCCTATTTGCTATTCTTCTAGGAGAACAGGAATTAGAATCACTCTTGAAACCAGAGTGCCATTTGAACTCAACATAGAACTGATCTGCTAACAAAGTACAGACCAAAATAAGCACCGTCTGCCAGGCTTGGCAAGACAGATACTATAGTATTTGAAAAGCAAACCTGGCACTTTCTGAAAAGATAGCAAAGAATACACTAGAGCAATAAATGGCATAGAATCAAGGCAAGAGATTTGGGCAACTGGTGTGCAACAGTACTTTCCAGAAGTCTCTTCCTCCATACACATGGCTCAGCCTGGCGTTTGATCCTTAAGCGGCACCTAATCAGAGCCCTGTCCACATAAACCAGCATCTCTCTGCATGCTGTCACCGTCTCTTCCTTTATTATGAGTTACTTTTCTTCATATAACTCATCACTATTTGATATAAAATATATTTGTTACTGGCTGTCTTATTTTAACAGAGTTCTAACCATATGAAAACGGGACTTATTTTCTGCTTTTTGCTGCTTTATCCAAGAGCCTAAAACGGAGCTTTACACACTGTTCACTCTAAATAAATATTAAACGAATGCCTGAGCCTGGTGAACAGCTCATGGTGACAAAGACACTGAAAAAACCTTCAGCAAAAATTCTAAATTGTTATTAAAGTAAAAGAGTACTAAACTGCTTATTTTAAAAATTAATACAAATATTGTTAGTTAAAGTAATAATTACTTTCCAAATGTTTAAAAAAATCCAAGTAAATTATCTGAAAGTATTTTAAATCACAGGGGGACCAAGAAATTGAAGGACAGTCATTCCTGAAATAACAAGGAATACACAAGGTAGGTTTAAGAAAATACCTGTTTTAAAATTTATATTTCACTTGTCAACTGAAATCAAAAAACACTTCTCTCTCCCTGAAAAGGTTCACAGATAAAGTTAGTACTAGAAATGTGTTAAATAAAAGTCAGGTATTTCAGCTTCTTAAAAATACTTAACCATGAGCATACACTATGTTATTTCCATTACTGATTTTAGGATAAAAGACTAATGACAGCTATAAAGCATAAAGAATGTCTACCAATATCTTACATTTATATGTGGATAAACTTGAAGAGCCGTAATTTTCTTTCTCAAAAGAAAAATGGTTTTTATGTGGGGGTTTTTTTTGGATAACAGGATGATCCAGAAGGTATATTATATAAAATAGGCTATGGGATACTTTTTAAGCTGCAGTGTGGGTGCTCAAGGTGGTGAGTTAGCATATATTTTACCACATACTCTGCACCACAGAGAAAGGAGGAAGAAGAAACAATTTACAGGAGATGCTTATGCCTTTATCCTGGAACTGCAGCACACGCAAATAAAAAGACATTCACCCACGACTGAGAAACTGGGCTTCATTCTTATAATGCCTGTCACTTGTAACCAAATAAGCATTAAAATAGACTATGATTCAAGAGATCAAAAATATGAAGATTGCAGACATAAAAGACACTTTAAGGGGACTAAAACAGTTGGGGTTTTGGTTTGTTTTGTGAGACAGAAGCAGTAAAGAGAAAAGGAAGTCGTGGGAAATACATGAACACAAATTTACATGAGAAAGATATTAGAGGTTTAAACCGATAAATCTTTTTGAAAGGTTACTGTTTGGTGACTGTTTTTTAGACTGAAGTATTCAGTCATTTAACTTTATGAAAATTCTCAAATCTCAATAGGCCTTTTGAGGAATCTGGTCCAAAAAGGTACACTTTTAACGAAGAGAGCACAGTCTACTGTGATTATTCTCCAAGCGGGACAACAATATGCTGAGACTCTTCATTTTATAATTAAAAGGACTTCAGTAATTTTGCTCTTTGGTAATAAGCACTTTTAATAGATCCTGTATACACCACACAAAATGATAAGACATATCAGAATTAAGCCTGACCTAGTACATTTTTCTGTAGAAATGAAATCTACAATATTGATATCAACATCCCCTGTCATTTTCCTGAAGCCATGACCCCATCAGAGATGGTTTCTGTCTCTCAGGAATACAATCCAAAATAAAAGACTCATTTTTCAAGAAAAAGACTCTTGTAACCAGGAATGTTCCTAACTGTGAAACCCATGCCAAGAGCAGTATCTGTCAAGGGATCGGCCCTCTGTGATTCTTGCCACTTGACTCCTTTCTGTGGCCCCATCACAACCTTCAACCTTCTGACCTCACCCAGGCTTTCATACTTTCTCCTTGTCATCCATTCCATTTTAATGGGAAATAGAAATTTTCTTACTTATTAAATAAAAAAACTCTACAAGACTGACCCAAAAATCACAATGAAGAAGTGAATCCTTGTTCTGCATTAATATCCGAGGTCAGAGACTTCCAATGGAAGACTAAAACAAAAAGCAAATATTAAAACAAACAAAAAAACCAACCTAGATGTGTGCTATATACTATTTCCTCTGGATTCTACAGCCTCCTCTGACTCTATGTTCCCCATTCCCCAGCACCTTCCTTAAAGCTGGTACCCCCAGATGTTATAACCACAGTCTCTGGAACCTGATCTCTTTGCCTTGGCGCAGCCAGTCTTGAGGAGCTAGATTCCAATACTGTAAAATCACAGGGTTTAGTAAGTGTCATTTTGAAGCTAAAAAAGTGAAAGCTCAACTAGCTTAGGGGTGTTGTTTTAATTTCTCACCCACTGGTTGGGCTCATACACATGGAACTAAATGGACAAAGATTCACATCACCCTTTCCAAAAAAGATGGAGGATGACAGAAAAGTTTAGGTACCTAAGTACCCCCAAGTATCCAGACTACCGTCTCTGAGACATACAGGCTGCCAAATTTTAAGGCAAACACATACAAGAAAAACCCTTTTTTACCAAATAAAATGAAGTACATTAAAGAGCTCTGAAAATCAAAAAAAGATTACATAGGCCTAAATTGTAGGTTTTTTTTAAATTATATCTATTTTACAAAATAGTTCTACAATTGAGCCAATGATTCTATTTCTTCTGGCAAAATTTACTTTAACATTTCAACATGACAAAATAATAGATATTTCTTCTAGGGTCTTTTTCCTTCAACAAGTTACCTCAAACAGCATACAATTATCAATCTCCTAAGATACTGGATACTAATGTTGATGATATCTAATGTGATCCTAATATTCATATAAATGCACCTATAATATTTTCTTTCCTCTCGACAGCCTCCATTGCATAAACGAGGGCTCTTGAAGGTCAAACATGTCCCTTGGAGTTTCCAAGGATAGGTCTAGCATTTGAATCCACAGCCACTTGTCTTTGATGCCATTATATTTAGATGCCATTATAAAAGTCCTTTGAGGGAGGACCAAGGCTTTGATGCATTCCAGAATCATCTAAAACCGTCTCCCTAACATTCTGAGGTCTGAGGTTATAATTAAATAGCTCAGGTACTAACCAAAACACGTTTGTGGGTATACGAAAATTAGCAACTAGAGCAAATGAGCAAGTTAGCTGTCCTTTCCTCTGATACAATAAATCTGGTGAATTCTACTGAAATTAAAAACTATTGCAAGGCTGCTTTGTACCATGATATCAACAAAGCTAGTGAAATTTTATGTTTGTTTAAGCTTCATAAAACCTAAGGAATGGTTCCCAAATATTCGTAATATTTCAGTCACCTGTGCAGTATTTGAGATGGCCACCCCAACACAGATCAATTCTAGGGACCTAAATAAACAAACATGATAGAAAATCAGCAAAGACCTACTGTATATCCCAGGGAATCCTACTCAATATTCTGCAATAACCAATATGGGGAAAGAATCTGAAAAAGAATGGATATCTGTAGATGTGCAACAGAATCACTTTGCTGTACACCTGAAACTAACACAACACTGTAAATCAAGTATACTCCAATATAAAATAAAAATTGAGAAAAATTTTTTAAGTTAAAAACCTTAAAAAAATACACATTCACTAACTCACAACTTATTTGATGAGACAGTAATAGTGACTAGGTCAACACCACCAACACTCCCTTCCCCAACCACATAAAAACCAATTATTAAACCTCCAGGTTTCTGTTTCCTTACCTGAGAAAAGATACTTCTGTACTAGATGAATACAAAGTTGCAAGAAACAGTAAACATTTATGTGTCTAGAAAATATTCCACTTCATTAATATACCATCCACGCTGTATTAATACCGGTTTTAACTGTCAGTCAACATAGGTTTAAAACAACGGCAATCATGCTTTGGTGCCTGGAAAGGCTTAAAATTTAGAATTGCATCATAATCCCTGCTTCCATTTGGCTGTGTGTAAAGTAATATTCATTCAGAAACTATCTTTTGCATAATCACTCTTAAATAGCTAGGGTATAACTGACATTTCTGTAAATGTAGTTACTTTATGTAACCTGTGCCTCTATTTAAACTAAAATATTTACCCTTTTGTCTTTCTGGCATTATTCTTTTTAGAACTGAGTTCAAGGTCAAATCCAAACAATATATAATTTTTTAATGTACCCCAAAGAGAAATGGCAGTCTCTGTCTTTAATTACATGCTATTGAATTTTGACAAACAGTTCTAGGAATGTCTGCCAAATTTCTGCCGTTTACAGCAACTACATCATGAGAGAATAGATGACTTACAATTTATTACGTATTATTTTTCTGGAACTAAAGAAGCACTCGGAGTTCTACGGACATTTTCATTGTGATGACAGTTAAACAAAAATACAAAGTCTTCTCAATCTATAGACTGCCTACCCAAGATCTTAACTGTCAGCCTTGAACGACTTTTCTCTCCCTTCTGTTTTCATTCGCCACCTCACATCATTCACAGTTCATCAAGGCAACGTAGAGACAACATTACAATTAAGTTACAGAAATACTAATGGGAAGAAGAAACGACAGTCAAGGAGGCGAGAGAAGATAGCAGAGCTACGCTGTCTGATTCTGTCATCCCATGTATCCCAAGACCTACAACGCACGACACCTGGCACACAGTCAGTGCTCCCATTCCCCAGGGGATGTCTAACACGGGGCAGAGCAGTGTACCTAGAGAGCAAGCCTGGGGACTTCCTAGTGAACCACACTGAAGCAGCAGAGGGAAAACCATCGCGGAGGTTAAACATAGGAATGGCTTCAGGGTAGCTGACTGAGTGGTGTATTTTCTGAGATTTATTTAATTACCTGGGTTAATTCTGAGGCAGAGCGTAGGAAAGTCCCTGAGATGCAGTTTAAATAGCTCTAAGACAGAAGCAACATCTCTGACCTTCAACTAGACAGAGAAAATAGGAAACTCCTATTTTGTGACTCTAATCTAAGTTTGGAAGGAAGTTTATGTTCCACGATCCCACACGTATACAACCTAAACAGCAACTAAGCGGGCTGGACTGCTGTGGACATGGGGGTTCAAGGGCCACATGAGAGATGAGAAAGAAATGATTTGCAAAACAGGCCGTGGCAAAGGAGGACGGTGGGGCTGAAGTGCCCAGGTGGCAGTGGAGCGAGAAGAAGATCATTGGTGGAGCCTCCACTGCCTTCTTCCCTTGTTGCTATCACACTACATCTCACTGCCATTACCTGGGCTGATTCATCGGGGCCTCTCATTTTGACTTCTGGTTATTTCTCCCTCTAGTGTTCCCAGGACCACCACCTTCTCTCTCCGCCCCTCAAGAGCGTGAGGCCCAATCCACAGACCCTTTACCGTTTCCTCACTGCCAGCATCTCTCCCATCAGTTTAGTCTATGTACCAAAGCCACACTAATTGTATCCAGCATCTGTTCATGCCCTATCACGAATCCGGTTTAGTATCTCTCAAGTGTGGAACATGACCCACTATTACATAAGACCAGCACATCGCAGGCTGTAAAAGAAGCCAGGTACAAATGTTGCTAAGGAAACATGGCCGAGAATCTGTTACTTAAGGCTACTCACTCCAAACAAAAAAAAATGTCATGTCACAGCCACCAAAATTCTTATAATCTAGGAAAGGGCAGTGGAATAGCATAATACATACATGGCCAGAAAGGTTTTTGGGGACACAGAGTCTAGCCCTGGTCATCCAGAAGGGAAGGCAGGCAGTGAGCAGACACACAGAAGCTGTCTGTTGGTTGTTCCCAGCTAGGAAACTTTAGAGCAAGTTACTTGATGTCTCTGAGCCTCAAGAACAAAACTGATGAGTGATTGGGTGGTGAAGAAAGAAAATACCTTCCCCTAGAGAGGTCTGATCTGGGGTTAAAATGATGGTGTTAAATCATTCTGTGTACTTCCTCGTTTATAATAATCCCTCAGTAGATGTAGCTGTGTTAATATGAGGCTGATGATACTGATACTCCATTTCTTGGCCAATAGCCCTGGAACAGCAAGGATGTCCACAGCCTAAAGCACCCAGGAACATTTTCACCAAGAGCCAAGTTTCAGGATAATACATGAAGTTGGATGTTCTATTTAGGACAGTGGATAAAGCTGATTACCCCTGCCCTAAGTCGCATAAAAGTAGTGGATAAGAATGTCCCTTAGGCAATAGGATTTAATTTACGTCCAAGGTTGGCCCACATAGTAGCATCTGCACCGACTGTTTAATTTTCTGTAAATAAGATATGCATTTCCACAACTATCAGTAGCAGAAGGCATGGCTGGAGCAGGAGGACCCTCATCTGAATCTCTGGGATAACCTGCAGGATGAGGTGTAACTTGAGGTGAAGCGCACAAGTCACCTGGAGATGCATACCTAAATTACCTGGGCCGTTTCTGAGATTAAAGCCTTGCTGAAAACACCTTTATTTGTTTGCTTAACAAAAGTATGTCTAGCATGTACTACACGCCAGCCGCTGTCCCAGGGGCTGGGGACAGAACAGTGAGCAGACAGGGCTCCTGCTCTGCTAGATCGTCAGTGAAAACTACAGATAGTGAGGGCAAGACTGTGGCCACACCACTCTTCCTGAACTCTTGGGCTGAACTGCCTCCGAAGGGAAATGAGATTGCAGAACACAGGATTATCGACCTTCATCCAAGTGACTAGGCTACAAAGACTGCACTTTCTGACTGAGGCAAGCAAACCTTAATCACTTCCCCACCAAAGAGCCAGTCCTATAAACTCTTTCTCAAGGATCACAGAAAACTTGAGGTTCATGCATCTTTTGCTTTGTTTCTCCACCTCTAGATCTTGGCAAACACAACTGAGTTAAAGACCCACAGTGTTAATTAAATACTTATGAAATCTGATTACCCTCCTACTTCATTTTATGAAAAAGAAGAAAATTCCTATTGGGACCCTGGCTCCTTCGTGGCATTCTGCTGAGCTTCCACATCCAATTCTTGAGAGAAAGACGGTACGTACGACTCTTGGGTTCATGGGCATGACTCTGTGTCCTGTGGTAGGAAGGCCCTGAAGAAACCCTGCTACCCACTGCTCCCACTTCGAAGGCCCCTGAGCTGGGAATGCGAATATAAAGACAAAATGAGCTATCACAGGTATAGTTCTCCCAAAGAGGCTTGGAGAGACTGGACAGTGTGAAGAGAATTAAGAATCAGAACACAGCCATCCAGAGGAACCTTAGAATCCCTCAGCTTCTTTCATTTTGCAACACAGTGCAAACGCAGGTAATTCCAGGATGGCTGCAGGTCCTCAGAAGCCTCAAACTGGGAACTCCATCCATGAAATTCTACGGCTTCTTGACTTACACATTCTAGGATACAGATCAGGAAGGACTCAAAAATGTAAGTACTGGAAGGGCACAAGAAATCCCAGATGGGAGTTCCCATTGTGGCTCAGTGGTTAACGAATCCGACTAGGAACTATGAGGTTGAGGGTTCAGTCCCTGGCCTTGCTCAGTGAGTTGGGGATCTGGCGTTGCGGTGAGTGTGGTGTAGGTCGCAGACGCGGCTCGGATCCCGCGTTGCTGTGGCTCTGGCATATGCTGGCAGCTGCAGCTCCGATTAGACCCCTAGCCTGGGAACCTCCATATGCCGAGGGAGCAGCCCAAAAAATAGCAAAAAGACCCCCCCAAAAAAAAAGAAAGACAGAAAGAAATCCCTGATGGTGTGTTGGGATAAGTTAATGAGCGTTTCCTTTTTTTTTTTTTTTTTTTTTTTTTGTTAACCACTGCGCCACGACAGGAACTCCCTAATGAGTGTTTCTTGGAAAAACGATTCTAAGGCTTGGGTATAATGCTAAAACACGGCATGCAGTATCCTAGGCTTGGGAGCTCTGAAGGTATATAAACTCTGAGAAGGCCCGCAGTAAAGAAATCTGTTCCCCTTAGTTAAGCCTAACATTCCTCAAAATTATTTGGCCATGGGACCCATCCTACTTCCTAACACATTAATTTGAAGAAGTTACCTAGTAGTTATTATGTGCCAGGCACTTACCATGGTGATCAAAAGGAAGATAGTTCTGGTCTTCATGGAATTTACGTATTTTACATTTCTTTTCAAAGATAGCTATTTAAGGCAACGAGTTCACTGGGTCTTTTTATCTGAGCCTTTAACCTGCTGGATTTCTCCAAACCAACACACTGCTCTAAATTGCATGATCTTTCAACTTCTAAGGGACAAAAGTAGCAGCTACGTCTCGTAAAATATTTCTGCTCTGGAAAACAGCAGTCTGGCATAGCTTCCATGGATTCACTATGGCAATTAGTGAACCAGATGCCAACTAGCATTTGTGCCATTTGTGCATGTCAATAGCTATATCTCCGTACAGAGCCTGGGTCACTGGAGGAGTTTAACAAAGCGCATGAATGAATGCTGAATGCTGAGGACTTCCTCTAGCCCCTCAAAATTCGGTAAGCATGACCCAAGTCAAATTCCTATCTTAGCCTCCAGAGCCAAGCTGGATTTAGATTCCCTTCATTAAGCACTGACCTTACTGTGCCAACCTGCTTTAAATGCCAAGTTCAGATGTAGGCATTTCTTTTTCTTTTTTTTTATTAATTTTTTTTTTGTCTTTTTGTTGTTGTTGTTGTTGTTGCTATTTCTTGGGCCGCTCCCGCAGCATATGGAGGTTCCCAGGCTAGGGGTCGAATCGGAGCTGTAGCCATTGGCCTACGCCAGAGCCACAGCAACGCGGGATCCGAGCCGCGTCTGCAACCTACACCACAGCTCACGGCAATGCCGGATCGTTAACCCACTGAGCAAGGGCAGGGACCGAACCCGCAACCTCATGGTTCCTAGTCGGATTCGTTAACCGCTGCGCCACGACGGGAACTCCGGCATTTCTTATTTCATGATGATATAAGCTAATGTTATTTGTAAATGTTTTAATGACCAAATACATCTGTCTTAATGAAGCTCATGTGTTGAAACATAATCCCTTATGGAGGCACAGCTGGCTCATGGCCTGAACATAAAACTGGAATTCAAGAGTATTTTCTAACACAAGCCCTGCAATTTCCTTTAAAAAATTAACATTTATGTTAATAACTGGTAATATTAATTTTTCAGTCGGCAAAAGAAGGAAATAAGCATTGGCTGGTCTGCCTAAATGGAGTACATTTGAAATTTATAAGTAAACAAGATATTAAAAAGCAAAACCATCACTAATTATGAAGCTGGATACAAAGAAAATTCAAGAGATTTAGCTTGTTTTCAATCACATACACAGGAGATAGAGAGGCAAAACAGAAGGACTTCCTGACTGCAGTACTCTTATCAATAACAAGAAAAGATTCCAGTGAAAGGAGTACTAACTGTATGTTAAATAAAACGGCCTATTGAGTCTTCTAAGACAAAATGAACAAGACTCCTTTTAAAAAGTGGAATTATGTTCGCTGGATTTCCTAACACTTTTTTTCTTACCTTGTTGTTACACATTCGAGTGACATTTAAAAAACTGTCACAGTGAACAGAATTCATTTTACTGTACAGTCTTTCACCAGGTAAAGGCAATGCGAAGAGCTGAGAAAGTGTGCCACCCATACTACGGGCGCCTTAGCACTTAGGACCAATATATGCACTGACAAAAAGGCAATACTGGGCTTTAAAGCTCAACTGTATATTATCTCTTTCTCAGAGCCCTGGGGCTATCGCTGCAAAGCACAGTGGTCCGTTCTAAGCCCTGAATAGAGAAAACGAAGAGATCATTAAATTATAATTTCCATGCACAATTGGTACAAGTATTTCCTACCAACAGGATTAATATAAAAGCAAGATCCCAGCATAAAGCTGCTCAGCAGAGAGGATGGCAGTTTAGTGTCTTGTAAATTTGATTTCACTGAAAGCCCTGACACATCATAATAGTGAAATCCTATTTACTGCAGCAAGCAGGACGGATAATGCTATTTAATACTTGGTATACTCTGTGCCATCAGCGCATAGCTTTGTACTCCGTGTTCTCATCTTACCTTAAGGTTAATACTTCTTGACAGCCTACATGGTAAATAGAGCCCCAAATTAAGTTCTGATCCCACGATTTGCAAATCTTTCCTCTAAAGTTAGGCATAGAAAAACTGGCTCCAGCTAAAGGGATAATTTGAACAGCATGCACTTTTCACAGCTCATCCCGGAGGAAAAAAGTCTCATATCCCTAAAGTGAGATTAAAAACGCATTTCAAGGTTACCCAAACTACATTTCCCACTAGAAAATTCAGAGAGGTTAACAGAAAAGCCAAGGTGTTTGGAGGACTTGTTGAAGAGTGAATTAAGGATAAGACCCCCACATCCACTATACTGTATCATTTTCTTTTGCCCCCGAGCACAAAATAGAAAAAAGCCCACCCTGCTTGCAACTTCTAGAATATTTGCAATAATAAACTTTCTTTAGGGAGTCGCCAAGAGTGAAAAGGGGCTGCCTCTGAACCTACGGTACAGATGACTATTTCAATTATATTAACAAAGGATATGGGGCTCCTGGGCTTTATTACTTTCTCTACCTAACAATTAACACCTAAGTCCATTTATTTGAACTATCATTTATTTGTTAGTGATTTAAAAAATTCAGAGCATCTCAAGATACATGCTGAAACCACTTCACTGAAACCTGTCATTTGTAATGGCATTATGATAACAAGTGGCATCAGCTTCTACTGCCTTCAATGTCCAAACTCCTGGACCAGAGAACCTGACCTGTTTCAGCAACTATCAGTAACGGAAGCCGGAGAAAATTCCTTGATTTCAAGATGAATAAGGAAACCTGTACAAAATTTCCAGGTGTCAAAGGAATAATCTCTTTCTCTAGGTTGACAAATGGAAGCTAGTTACCAAGGCATATCTACCACAAAGTTATGCTTTTAACTATGGCATTAAATTTGCTATATCACAGTGCACAGTCAAAACATACACATAATTTAGTGTATATGAGCTAATAATATGACCTAGAATCATTGACAACTGTTTAGAAAGCACTTGAGGGGTAAAGTATCAACAGATTTTTTTAACCCATAAATTGAGTTTAAGCAATCATCTCCTTACCCTCCAAAAGGACTGTTTAGGTTTTAGGATTTCAGATGTCAGTGGTCTAACTGAATTCTATTCTGTATTAATCCCTTGAAATGACTGATCCAGCTCTACTCAATGAAATATTTTTACAATGACAGACTTCATCTTACAGTAAAAATGCATAATAATTTCTTTGCATAAGGAGAACACTGGGCTGGCAATAATCTGTTCTGTTGTCATTTCTCTTTATTATCACTGTTGGCATATTTTCCCCCAAGCTTTGCACAGAGGAACACAGAAACAAAGGTATTGACAAAGAAGAAGTCAAGCAATCAAAAAAGCCAATTAATCATCCAGATGAGCCCCACACTTTATGACGCAATAGAAGATAGGCCACCCACTACAAGTAAAAGGCTTTTAAAAATTGCTCATTTGATGTAAGCGTCACCTTAGAATTTAATTAGTAACTCTCTCCACAGGTGACGAACTAGTAAAGTACTTCCCTTCCTAATGACAATTTATTTTTCACCATTCTCTTTGCATTGCTTTCTTTTGCTCAGCTTGTACAACTCCCTCTCCTTCTTAATTGTATGGGGTTGACTGCAGTGCGTATGCAAATAGCTGCTGAAATCCAGAGAAGCCTGTAAGTAAAAGCGATATATATCCCACCACTCTGTTGACCTGAACATTGTAACAGTATCCAACTACGCTCTCTGATCTCCCTTAGCTTCTCAAGCCACCAGGGCTTTTATAGCTCTTCAGGCTGGGCCAAACCACACGGTTCTTAGGAATGCCAAGAGCAAAGTAGAATCAGTGGAGTGAAATCAATTCAAGTTCATAAATGAGAACTTAGACATGCAAGACACACTAATCACCAGAGAACTCAGGTCTCTGAGATGTCCTGGGGAGGGAGGAGTCCTTCGTCCTAGAAGATCCTGGGAGAGTCTGGACTCTGCCTTGTTACAACAGGGCCTTGGTCCCGCCTCTCATTCCTTTCCAGAGGGCCAATAGACTAGGGGAAACTACGTATTTTCCTAGAGAACATAGGAGGGCAATGGATGTTCCAGAAGCAGGCAATCTAGAGGCTAATGAAATAACCATCAAAAGAGTTGATAAAACAGAGAAAAGGTTTGTTTTCTTTCTAGAGAAGGAATGTGAGGACTATTATGAACATAGGAATAAATGCCTCAAAAACACTTCTAAACTGCTTGAATGACTATGAATTTCTCACTTCAATGTAAAAGCAGCACAACTTGATATTAAAATAACTCCTGGGAGGGAATTACCGCGCTGCAGTCACTAGGTAATAAGACCTTGTTTATTTCCTCTTGGTCAAATTTTCTCGGAGCTACAGCTGCCGGCCTACGCCACAGCCAAAGCGATGGAGGATCTAGGATATGGTAAGTCTGGGATACTGCTTGAGACACAGCCATATATTAACAGTCTCCCCCTATGGAAAAATCCATGCTTCCAGCTATAAAAGCCACAGACTCAGAATTTCTTTGAGTTCTTTCCCTCATGTACAAAACCATCAGCCAATCTGGTCAGTTCTGCCTCTGAGATACCCAACCACATTTCATTCCCTCCACTGCTAGTACCCTGGGCCGTGCCATCAGCACCCCATTTCTGAATGACTGCTATTACCGCTTACTAAGCCTCTCCTGCTTCAGCTCTTGCCCAAGACAGCAGCTAGAACACTCCTCTGCTCACACCCTCTCTAGCTTTTTCAAACATACCAAGCACACCCTACTTCAGGGTTGCGGCTGGCTTGCTTCTCCAATGCTACAGACCTCTTTCCGAATAGGGTCCTAGTGGACGACCCCTCTCCACCTGACCCCACACCGACACCTGGGACTCCTTTTCCCCGTGTTACTGTCTGCCATAGTATCACAATCTGCCATTCCATGTGTTAACGGGGTTTTAACCGAATTTAAGCTCCACAATGACAGACATTTGGTTCATTTTCTTTATTAGTGTATCTCTGGCACTACCAGGGCCTGACATATTTGGTAGATACCGGCTTAAAGAATGAGAAAACAGTCCCTATATTCAAGAAACACTCAGTCCAATGACACACAGAGACAGATGAAAACATTTAACACATAAATATCTGCACTGAATTGGGCTTTATAATCTCTTATTTTTCCCTGCTTTCTTATTAAACATTCTATTCTAAACCAATCAAATTTTGGGGGTCTTGCCCTCAGATTACAGGACAGTGGGATGATCAGAGCCTGAACTTGAGGCTATTGCTGCCAGGATCATGGGGGAAGGGGCTCTGCTCTCATCTTTCAATAAAGCAGTTGGTCCAATCAAAAAAAAAAAGGGGGGGGGGGAGGGAAGGTGTCTCAATCAAAAAGAAGCAAAAGCTAGCTTTGAAACCCCATAGTCTACGTATGAAATTATTTTAGACAACAAATACACTTCACTGAACAGGGGCCCTGGATGCTGCAACTCACATTCTAAGCCCATTGCCTTCTTTTGTTTCAGCCTAACTTCCTCCTTTGCATCTCCCTCAAGTTCTAGGGCCATGAAGACTGAAGGTACTATCTCCACTCCTCTTAATTCTTCTCCTGAGTCCTACTATTCAGCTCACGTCCACCAGTTTTGAAAGGTACATACATTTTTTAGCCACAATGCAGTGAAACTGAGCTTTCACAAAGACAATTCATCCTTTAAAGCACTACCATTTCTAGGAACGTGTTCAAGTTCAGTCAATGTCTGGGACAGCTAAGAGTAGCACTCTACTACTGGACCTGGAGACAATGCAGGGAAAATAGCTGGGCGAGTTCCTGAGTGGTAAAAAGCATCAATGAACCAATAATAGAACCGTATGCAAAACTACCGAAGTCGAAGTAGCATTATCTTCGAGAATGATCTATCTGCTTGGCCTTTTCAGTTCCTGGCCACTTTGTAACTAGGAAAAGCAGTTACAGTTCTAGCGTATTGATTTTTAAGTAAGTATATGAGAACGCTGCAGATGTGGTAAGAGAAGAGAATCAGTAACAAGGAATAGTCATACCCTCTCCTCCAGTCTAGCCAGCTGCTCTTTGTAGAATGCATCCTGCTTCTTTATCACCCGATCTTTTTCTTCCAGCTGCTTAGCCTAAAAAAAGAAATGAAGAATATACTATATCAAGAAAAAGCAGCAACAGCAAAGCAAAAGTCAAGTATAAATCGCATTAGAAATAAGCATACGAAGCTGAAGATTTTTGCAATCTATTAGGGCTCTGCCATAGAAAAACATTAATAAGACGATGATTGCTGTATTTAAATGTAAAGAATGAGTCTGCATTGTTTTGGTTTTTTTGTAACAGCTGTGTCCTACTTTGTCCAAATGTATTTGGAAATGTCAGAATACAGCACAGACAGTTTTATTTAACTTCTCTTTCGAAGAGTAATTTCAAGGATTAATATTTTGCACAATAAAACTTTGATTATATTCCAGGCATAAGACACATGGTTATTAACCTTCTTTCTTGAACAACAACAAAAATGCCTATAACATTTTGTTCATCGGGAGTTCCCGTCGTGGCGCAGTGGTTAACGAATCCGACTAGGAACCATGAGGTTGCGGGTTCGGTCCCTGCCCTTGCTCAGTGGGTTAACGATCCGGCGTTGCCGTGAGCTGTGGTGTAGGTTGCAGACGCGGCTCGGATCCCGTGTTGCTGTGGCTCTGGCGTAGGCCGGTGGCTACAGCTCCGATTAGACCCCTAGCCTGGGAACCTCCATATGCCGCGGGAGCGGCCCAAGAAATAGCAACAATAACAACAACAACAACAACAAAAAAAAAAAAAAAGACAAAAAAAAGACAAAAAAAAAAAAAAAAAAAAAAAAAAACATTTTGTTCATCAACCTTATGCTTGTGAGCCTTAAATTACCCAGTGAAACCTTCGTACAGACATGTATTATTCTATTTCCTTTTTAATCAAGTAACTGTATCCTAATTTATAAGATTTCTTTGTACAAAATTAAAAATCAAGTAATAAAATACTGATTCTTGAAAAAAATGACAATGGATTTTTTCAAGATAAATTTAAAAATTCATTTCTTAAACTGTTTCTACCTTTATTATGTTTAAGTGAGCTTTACCTGAAAAGAGACCCTCCTACATGACCCCATGTTAGAAAAGTTAACATAATGTTTGTTCAATGAATGCTGAATACGTGACTGACTAGGAATTTTAAGAAATTAGCAAAGCGTATGTTTTGATTTTCCCACTCTTATGCCGTATTTTTTTTGCGTCATGATCAAGTGTTACCTGGCCTCAACCAGTGTGGAAGTAACTGTCACTATCAGCTTAATTTAGGAGAATCCATTTGCATATTTGTTGTAGCTCATTGTTTTCTACTTATTCATAAGAATAAATTTCATACTTCATATTTATTCATACTTACTTTGACTTCAATATCCTGCAGCATGTTAAAAACAAAGAAACCATTATTTAACAGCAGAAGTACCTTTTCCCCCCTAATGTCAACTGAGAAATCTGATGGATAAAATCCATCTAAAAAGTAAACCAAAGTAGGCAACTGGGAGAAAACTTAGAGGGCTTGCATAACTTGGGACATACTTAGATGTCAATGTGCTACTACAGTTTGGGTAGAAGTCAATGAAAAGTTTGTGCTGCATGCTTATGAATAAATAAAAACAAAATATTGACATTAGATAAAAATGCACAAAAATACATGCAAGTACATAATCTATGCTCCTTGATACACCACAGTAAAAACCTTACCAGTCTGTCAGGAATATAAGAAAAAAATAAAAAGTAAACGAAGAAAGAATTTTTAATAAAGCCAAGTGTGAATAAAATACACATGATAATATGATCGAAAGTGAAAAGAGTGGTACATATGTACAATGGAATACTATTCAGCCATAAAAAATGACAAAATAATGTCATTTGCAGCAACATGGATGGAACTAGAGACTCTCACACTAAGTGAAGTAAGTTACAAAGAGGATAAACACCATAGGATATCACTTACATGTAGAGTCTAAAATATGGCACAAATGACCTATCTACAAAACAGTTCATGGACACAGAGGGCAGACTCATGTTTGCCAAGGGGGAGGGGAGGGGGAGGGTGATGGGGAATTTGCGGATGGTAGCTGCAGACTGTTTCATTTAGAACGGATGGGTGGTAGGGCCCCGTTGTACAGCACAGGGAACTGTACCTAGTCTATTGGATAAAAACCTGATTGGAAAAAAAAAAAATGGGTGTCTATGGACGGCTGGGTCACACTGCTGCACAGGAGAAAGTAAAGGAACACTGTGAATCAACTATACTTTAATTTGAAAAAAAAGAAGTAAAACAAAAAAAGTGAAAAGACCTTTCTAACTAAATTCAACACATACCCAAAATATAACTAAAGGAAATGCAAGAGAATAGATTTATGAGAATTCCCATAAAATAAAAAACATTAAACAAAACGAATAAGCAAAGAAATACCATCCCCGATCTGTGAGAATAGTGTTACTAACATTAGAGCACTTGAAAAAAATAAGGCCTCTACCCAAACCCAACCCCAAAAATAGCCAAGAAAAAAAAAAAAAGGCAAATGACATAAACTAGCAAGTCACACAAAAATATAAACACATTTTAACAACACCAACCCCCCCCGAGAAATCATAAAATGAGTTAAAATAAAAAATTCTATAATTCATCTATCAAACTGAAAAAACATATAAAATAATAATAATATTGCCAAGATACAGGAAAACATGCGCTTCAAGAAGCTGCTAGTCAGAATGTAAACTGGGACAACCACTTTTAAAATCAATTTAACAAAATGTAAATAAATTTTAAAATTGTACATATGCACTGATCTAAACACTCTTCTTTTAGGACTTAAGTAATTACGGCAACATGCCAAGATAGTCATAATAAGGTTATTTAGAAATACAGAGACAAAAAAAAAACAAACAAACAAACAATCTAGCAGTTATTACTGAAATATGCTCAAAATACACGAAGAAAAAAAAAAAAAAAAGGACTATAATCTTTTCTTTTTTGTGTGTGTGTAGGGAAGAAGAGAAAAAAAGACCAGAAGGATACTCAACAAAATGTCAACAGAGGTTGTAACAGGGTGGTAGACTTATGGGTGGCTTCTAATTATTTTTCTTTCTTTCTATTTTCCAAATGAAAAATAAATATACTTTATAGTCAAAATACAAAGGAGGGAATTATTTAATTCTGCTTCTTGATTATGGTAGTAGTTATACAACTGCATGCATTTCTCAAAAACTCATAGAACTGTTTACCACAAAGAATGAATTTACAGAAAATTTTAAGTGGATCCAAATACAGCATATTACAATTTATGAAAATAGCTATATAAATATAGGGATATATGTGTGTGTATAGCTTTACTTATGTTAATCTACTTATCAGTTAGCCAATTTTATGTCTAGATATTTAATTCTAGGAAATAATATTAAGAAAAACACACAAAACTTGATATCTAAGAAAATGCAGCCAACTTTTTTTTTTTTTTGGTCTTTTTTAGGGCAGCACCCGTGGTATATGGAAGTTCCCAGGTTAGGGGTTGAACTGGAGCTACAGCTGCTGGTCCTACACCACAGCCACAGCAGTGCTAGATCCGAGCCACATCTGCAACCTACACCACAGCTCAGAGCAACACAGCATCCTTAACCCACTGAGAGAGGCAAAGGATTGAACCTGTGTCTGCATGAATGCTAGTCACAGTCATTCTGCTGAGCCATGACAGGAACTCCCCAACATTCATTAAAGCAACAAAAAAGTATGAACAACAGAAGTTTGTGTAAATGAGACATGGTCCAACAATAGGATATTTATTATAAAGATTTCAGTCTGGCCACAATGATCTAACATTGACAGTTATTAAAAATAATGTTTGAATAGAATAATTGATATTTTTAAACTCAAATTATTAAGTGGGGGGGAAATGGTCACAAATTACCATGTACACTAAGTTCTTAATTTGGTTAAGAAATAGCGGTGGGGAACAGAAAGGATGGGCAGAGAAGGTTAAGCACATGCTTATACAGACAAAGACAATGTAAATGCATATTAAGATGGTAACAGTGTATATGGTATGCAAAGTAGGACATTTTTTCTCACTTGGACTATTTTCTATTTTCCAAAATTTCTACAATGAAGTTGTAGTTTTTTTAATAAAAAAATATTTTTAAACATCAATATCAATATATATTTATCCTTGACTATCAGATGGAAACATAACATGATTCAAAAGCTAAAAACAGTGAGCTATTAAGTCATTGTTAACAGCCAAATTGATACTTTATCAACTTCAACAGGTATTTATAGCATGGAAATTAGTTTATTTACTAAATCCTTAATGTATTAGCATTTGATTCTCTCTCCCATTCAATGTACGATTCCCCCCATCATGGTTCTTAAAACATTTTCACTAAATGACGTTTCTTTTGTTTACATTTAGTTGCACAGTGCGATTTTTTTAAAGCAGAGAAAATGTAACGGACATTCTGTTATGGCTATTTAGAAAACACTAAGAATTCAGTCCTACAAGTATACTGCTTTAGCCTAAAATGGACTAGCCGACAACCAAATTTTGAGAGGTCGATTACAATGCAAATAAAAGAAATATTCGCATTCATTTTTCTAAGCTGTAATCTCTGCAATGTTTTAAAGCAATATGCCAAAGGTCAGGTATGCACACAAAAGAGGACTACCTCCAAAGACCTCACAACATCCAGCCACAGGCTAAGATCACAAATCTCTCCCTAGACTAACAGAATCGATAGTGTGAGATCCACTGGGGAGAATATTAGAGCAAAAAACATGGCCACAGCACTTCAGTAGCACATTGCTTTGAAACAGTTAATGTGATGCTGGGAGGAAAAGTCACACAACGTGAATCCTGAAACTTAAATAAGCCTGGAATACACTGACTAAACTAATAGCTCCAGTAGATGGAGAGTCACATGCAACTTAAGAAAAAACAGTAAACTGACTGCAAGGAATAAAACTTCTATGTTTAACTCTCTAACAGATATGGAATCACTGTAAACGAACACTGAAAACAAGGAGGATTACAACAATATTCACTGTTACAGCAGAATTGTTTCTTAGGGAGAGAAAATGAATGTAAAACATTTCCCCCGTCTCCTGTTTGCTATTCCTCCTTGAAAAGAAATGTGTACTGCTTAGTTTTCAAATCCTGTAAGATTTGGGATAACATGATTGGGCTTGAAAACATGCTGGAAAGTGCCTAAGTGGATCATTATGGAAAACGAGAGCGTCCCACATACAAGAGCGAGAAAATAAGGAAATCAAGATACACGAAACCCAACGAGTAAACATTTTGATGTTTTAACTCAGTGTTGGTAGCCAGATTCAAAATGAAGTATACATGTATTTATTTCCTTAAAGACTTGCCTCTTTTCAGAAGAGACCTGAAGGTGTTTACAACAAAGGATATAATAAAGGCAACAGAAATAAAAACGGGGATTGTATCCATGATGTAAAGGGAGCTTTCCACATACCTTTCTGCGCACATTCCTAGAGAAATCCTCGTAGCAAAAACCTAGCATCGTAGCTCAGCGCTCTTAGGCCTGGCTACTCCCGGGGACTGAGATGGGGCACAGGCTGCACGTGTGGAGAACGCAGTGACATCACAGCCACTGAGCTCAGAGGCAGCACTGTTACTTCACACATCGAGAACAAGGCCTGTAAGGGAAGGTTCTGTGCCATGGGAAAGCTTTTCAAAGTTCCTTAAAAAGTCAGTGTTCAATTTTAATAGCTCAAGGAAGAAAACAAAGCAGGTACCAGCTCAATTTTCCATGGGGTGACATCATGAAGCCAAAAATTACCAGGGTTGAGAAAAGGCAACAACGCTAAATCAATCTCAATAGGAAATCCCTGTAACTACATTTCTTACCATTCTAAATCTCGAAATAAGTCTGAAACATACATATAATGAACTGAGAAAGATACAATTTTTACAATCATATGGAGACTCTGTGGTAGGTAAAATTACTCTACACATCTATCAACTCACACACACAAATCAGAGCAGGGAAAAGAGTTTGATTCCACATCAGAACTACATGTAAAGCAGAGCATACAGGAACCTAATAAAATTATACGCTGACATATAGCAGACAGAAAGACTGGAAATATCCAGAGGGGCTGAACCATAAACGTATAAGGTAACACTACACTGAGAAGCCGTAGAACATGATCACTGTGAATAGCAATCAGCCGTTACAAAATAATTAAAGTGGCCATGTACTCAATTAGCCGAATCCTAGACTTCCGTTACAAATGAGAAATTACATAGGGTTCACTGAGCCTTTTATCAAGTGGCATTAATAAACAAAGAGTTAAGACACAAAGCACCGTATTCCAAACCACACCAGAAGGTGGCCTTCAAATGGGTAATTCATTTACATGAACCTGAAAGATGCGCAGCCTATTACCAACTTTAGCATACTTTTCAATGACTACTTAGAGGCATTAAACCTAAGCTCTGAGCAAACCCCAGACAGAAATGATATGTCCACTAACACAGTAATAAGACCAGACATAAGTTGAATATAGACCAAGAAATGAAAGACAAAGCCCATTCTTCCAAGAGACTTCTTGATCTGAAGTCTGAAATTCACACACCAAGATTTGATCAAATCCATTTGTTTCTTCCCCAAAAGAGCTTAGAGACCTTGGTCTCCATGTCAGCTTCTTCATACTAATAATGTGCTAGAAAGAGCCTACTGAGTACGTCCCCCGCCATTTGGGGGCATATCTGCCTCTGCTTTTGAAAAAAGAGAGCACAGGCAAAGATGAGTGGTTTTTAAAATTAAAAAGTAAACCAACAATGAAGTGAGGAGGTTGTTAGGTACAATAAATTGAGAACAGAAAGCGACCTACTGGCACTTTGCTTTAAAATTTTTTCAGTAGTTCTCTCATAACATTTCTGCAGATCATGCTACTTGACAAAAGCAGCAAAATTAAGTGCTAGATGGAAATCAGAAACAATACAAAAGCTTTCTTCTACAACTCTGGAGAGAACATTTTTAAACCACACAAATACTTCTGCAGCGTTCTAGTGTAATTCAGAACTTACCGGAGCTATGACATACTAAGAAATCCACTTGGTGGGGAGTTGGAAGACTCAGATGCCCATTTAACTCTGCTAAATTACGTGACCATGCACTGACCCAGTCCAGACCCCTATCCATGCCCCAAACTCCTGAATATTCTTCTTTCATGTGGCCTTTGCCATGTCATACCCTTGCCTCTCACACTCTGGCACCTCACAGAGCTTTCCAACATGTCTCTTAGGGTAACTGTCTTTGACTCAGCCTTGTATTATACATGTTTACATTCCCACTATCCCTGTGTTCAACTTCAGGCTAAGACAGGAAAAGGGATTTACCCCTATCTTCCCCAAAGGAAACACTCAGAGGACACGATAGCTGAAATGAAACTAAGTGCACTCAGGAGAAGAGTTTGTAGGAGGGAAACAGAGAGAGCTTCTGGGAGACAAATCTGCCACAGCACCTGAGACTGACTTCAAAGTACCAGAGCATACACAGTGTGAGATTATGTGTCCATATTACTCAGATGAGGCTCTAGACTAGGTGCTGCCAGCTTGTTAGTCTAGAATCCACCATCCAGAAGTGATCGCCAAGTATGCTTACTGAAAACTCAAATTTGGAAGTTCACCAAGTAGAGGTGGCTATGACCAGGGCTTCACTCACCCATGGTTGATCAACAGTGATGTTTTGCTAGCAGAGTGACGGCTGGAAATGAGATTTAAATACTGACATTGGTTCATTAACCAGCAGGACAAATGTTAGATCTTCTTACTAGTAAAATGAAAACTATCAAAAAGATAGAAGGGGTAGCTATCATTTTATAAAGCTACTCCTACACCCGTTGTGTGAACAAGTTATGAGACCATGTGAGGTTATGAGAACAAGGCCGGTGACTAATTTTAGGGACAGTGCCTCGGGCTTGATCTCTAACAGTCCTGTGTCCAGCCATTCCCTTAGGAAAGAGATTCTCACGGTCAGCAGCACTACTGACCTTTGGGGCTAGATGACTTCTTGCTGGGGAACCTGTCTTGTGCACTGCAGAACGTTTAGTAGCACACCTGGCTTCTATGATGCCAGTAACACTACCAGCTCCCTGAGCTATGAAAACCGAACATGTTTCCAGACACTGCCAAATGCCCCTGGGAGGCCTAATTTAAGAGAATTACTGCTTGTCCGAGGCCAACTATAAGCAGCCTCACCTGCCTCAGATGGGCCTTTCCTGCAAAGGGCACTTAGAGGAACCAACGGCGGGGACTTGAATGAGCTTTCCAGCACAAGTTGTGAACCACTTTGTACTGCCTGCTACTACCTTTTCGCTGAGTAAATGTCTGTATGTACCGCAGACCAGGGCTAAAGACCTGGTCACACTGTAACCTGCTTGTAGGGTTGGCCTGCAAATGATAATGTAGAAAAGCAACCAGACTGCTTACGTGTATGTGGTTAATCACATCCCAGTGAGAGAAGAAACTGGAAATTTTAATTTATTCTTTTTGAACTAAGTAGGAAAAGCATAAAACAAGTTCCTAAGTCCTATCCTTTGTACAGCTCCCTGTAAAAACAGAATCAATGCCTAAATAACATGTAAGATTCGAATCCAGGTAACTGATGTCTGCTTCAGGCAGAACTCACAGGCACTGGTACTGGCTGTTTACCATTTGTTCTGCGTGGGCCGTGACGGTGCCAGTCCTGTTGTTAAATATTTTACGGATCATTCCTAAGAACAGGCATATTATGATTCCATTATGATTTACAAGTTGCATGTTACAAAGCAACGTGATATTTCAACATGAAAGGTGCTGAAACATATCACCTCATCAACTCAGCGTCATAAATTCTGTGCTCCTCTCCCAACAGCCTTTTTAAAAAAGAATGCCCATCACAATGCCCAGCACATAAGAAACAGTAAATAAACGCTGAGGCAAGTGACATGTACTGTTTGGGTTTTAGAATTCTCAAATACACAGTTTGTATCTTCTCTAATGACACTAGGTTTAGCTCCTTTGTGACCACAGACTATCCAGGACCAGGTGAATGTAAACATGCATCAAGTCTAAATGACCGTGTATCCTTACACTTAGCAACTACATAGAAACCAAAGTTTCAGAAGCCCAAGTTCTATAACATAAATAAGGACTCATGTCACAGAGTCATTAGGAAGATCAGGAACTTCAAGGGTACAATTTATAATTGAAAGAGGAAAACGTGGTGAAAAAAAAGGAAAAAAAAAAGGCCAAAATCAATAAAACTACTGTGTGAGTGTAAGAACTTAGAACAGGAAGGAGCTTTGGAGCTTTTATTAGAAAATTCAGCTACAGAACAGACGAAACCCTTGAATGTTACCATTACATGTGAAGGTGGAGTGGTCTCCACTCTGGACCACAGCGGAGAGAGCAGAGAGGCATTATGTAACCTAAGCTGCAATTATACTGCAACGCCTCTATCTTCTTATTCCATCATGTGGAGAATAATACTTCCATTTCCAGGCACGTACACAGAATCTTGTTTTACCACGGAGATTACACATCTCAGAAGCACTCTAACACAGAGTTAAGAGTTAAAATATACTATACTAGCTAAACTGTACTTTTGGTGCCAAGGTATTTTGGTGTCACTAATCTGACAAATAAATTGGACAACAACAGGGAGACAATTACTGCAATGACTTCTCAATTCCTTTTCTTTGTATTAACTTGTATTTGTTCAGTTTAAATTTAGATTTAATGTTCACATTAGTGAAACCAATTGGCCAGAGTCAATCTTTTTTCTCTTGCAATCTATTTCACATCCAAAGCGCAGGGGGGGGGGGGGGCCCAAAAAATAAAAACCATCTAGAGATGATCTAGCTCATTTTAGAGTAAATAAAAAGCTCTGGGTTTCTTTATGACCGAGGGGCAGAGGGAATTTGCGGGGGCGGGGGGGGGGGGTGATTTGTTTTGTTTTGTTTTTCCCCACACCCACAGCATATGGAAGTTCCCAGGCCAGGGATCAAATTCAAGTCACAGCTGCAACCTACACCACAGCTGTGGCAACACCAGATCCTTAACCCACTGTGCCACACAGCAGGAACTCTGAGGGAGTTCTCAAAGGTCAGGGAGAAAGGTGGCTCTGGGAACCCTGCCTCTTGACAGCAGTGCACTTAGCATCACTCCCTGATCATAGTTCATGCCTGTTTGACTTTAAGGGAAGACAATGTAAAAATGACTAACCAAACATGTATAGTTACTTTCAACTGCTCAACACAGCAAGATTTTTACAAGATATCCTGTAAGAGTTAATGCAGAATATCCTTAAAATGTCTTCCAATCTACCCAGGTAGCCTATCCGTTCAAGTCCTCTGGGATGAAGATGCTGAGATAGAATCAGAAGTACAGGAGATTTATCAGCAGGAAGGATAAGGGAGAGAGGGAGCAGAAGACAGGGACTGCCTTCCACGAGGCTGTGGGCCTGACACCTGCGATGGGAGGACAGGGAGATGAGGGAGGGAGGGAGGAAACCACGGTGCTACTCTGAGAAAACCCTGGCCAGGCCTATGGGGAGGCCCAGAGCAGAGACCACACACGAGATGACTCTGTGTCAAGCAGAACGGCCCTGCTCTAGAACCCAAGCCTCACTCTGTCAGTCACCACTGCAGGAGATCCCAACACTGCCATACCTTCCACGGCAGGTTCTCCCTAAAAGAGAGAGCTGAAGGGCACATGGCCATGTCATCCTCTTTGCCACATAACACAAAACAAAGAAGGACAACAAGGAACTTTGAGCAGGTCTTGAATTTCAGCTTCTAGTTCAAAGAGAAAGTAAACCAACAAAGAAAAATGAGATTGTATCTATTGGCGTGTGACAGTTCCCTTTAGAACTGCTTCGCCTGTGTGGGCCAGGCAGAGTAAACCCCAATGGAATACAATTTGATCCAGAAATTCTATACAGTAGAAAAAGCTACAAAACAGCCATCAGACAATTAAAGCTTTAATTCTAGATTGGCTGCTAACTCATGATCTTGGGCAAGTCAACCTTTGGAGTGTTCTTCTTTGAAACTGTAAAGGGATGGGCTAAAAAACACCTAAGAGCCCTTCAACACTTGCATTTTAGGCATTACATTTACCAGGACACTTCTTCTATTCTTCATTTTTGAATCGACTCGTCAGCTAGGCCAGAGGAAATTCAACAAACACATATGTTCTGCTGCCAAATCGCTAGGCTGCTGCAAGCACACATTAAACAACACTTGGAAATAACCATGTGTACATGACACCTGGTTGCCAGGGGCAGACACTGTGCAGAAACAGCAAGGCTCCCTCTCTGCCTAACTTGGCACCACTGGTGGGTTTGCAAATATTGGTGAAGCGACAGGGACTTCACCTGCTCTTTGAGGCTCAGCGCTGTTCGCCGGGCTGCTTCTAATACTGCCTGGCTGATTCAAAAAGGTCAAGCTCAAGGGTGACTTGGGGCACGTCCTGAGTTCAACTCACTGCTGCTAACCAAATCACACTATCTTCAGAAAACTGGGCATCCTCATCTCAGTTATGGTGCTTTAAACAGAACAGTACAGTAGAACTACATCATATGCACACTAAGCTTACACCACTCCAACTACTCAGGTTAAAGAGGTGAGAGAGAAAAATTTAAGTAGTGTGCAGGTTCCCACCCATCCACAGGAAGCCTGGTCAGCCTGGCCAGCTCGACTCTCTGCCTGCCTCATCCCCTACGTGCCCCAACTCTTCCCAGTGAATGAAATGCTAGTGACTCCAGATAGTTTCCGTTCACAAAACCCTTACATGAACACCAGCATTTCATCTACTGCTCAACCAAAGAAACCAACTGACCCAATAAGGGCAGAAAAATAGCAATGCTGGACTCTTAAGAGCAAATCTGAACAAAGAGAATCTGCTTCACAAGCAGATTTTTTTTTAAATTAGTCTTATTAAGGTATAACTTGCAAATAAAATTCACGGGTTGATGTTAAAACCAAATCCTTAAGTCAGATGTCACTCTACTGTAAACCAAGAAAATCTGACACTGGAAAAGAAGGATAAAAATTATATTTTAAAACATCCTCATCAATGGCCACTGGTAATTTTAAAAGTATGCAGGAGTGCCTGGCTCTCACGAGACATCCCATCTTTCCCCAAACTTAACTATCAGGGATTTTAAAAACTCTTTATCTAGGAATTCACACTATGGCTCAGCAGAAATGAATCCAACTAGTATCCATGAGGATGCAGGTTTGATCCCTGGCCCCACTTATAGTGGATCGGGGATGCAGTTGTGCTGTGAGCTGTGGTGTAGGTTGCAGACACAGCTCAGATCCTGCATTGCTGTAGCTGTGGCAGAGACTGGTAGCTGCAGCTCCAAATCGACCCCTAGCCTTGGAACTTCCACAGATGAGGCCTTAAAAAGCAAAAAACAAAAATCTTTAGCCTCTGTATGAAGCCTCCAGCTTACTATTCCAAGGAAAAAAAGGTTAAGAGATGAGATCATGGGACTAACTAATGATAAACTGAAGTGTGAACAAAGCTAGAAGGGAAGAAGTCCTAGAAAGGAATTGAGAGAAGAGAGTAAACCCAAACCAAGAATCATCCAGCTGGAAAGCAGCAGAGTACACAGGACAAGATGTAAATAAGCCACTTTAGTTCTGGGATTGAGCTGGCTGGAGAGGGATGAAAAGACAGCCCTGACTGTCCATCACAGAGGCCAAGCTCAATCAGACCTCTCTGACTCACTCACTGAGCCTGAGCGGCATCGACCTAGCTTTGTTCTCATCACTATTTGTACCGTGGTGTGGAAGGACCATATGAGACAGAGAATTCTGGAATCACAAATTTCAGAATCCCTAAGCACCCTTTTATCAGAAGTTTACTGACAAGAAACTCAAAAATGGACATAACCAAAATGTCAACTTATGATTTGCAACGCCCTTTATCCCTTTTAAAGACGTAAAACTACATAGTCAGAATAGGAAAATCTCACGACACAGCAATGAAATCACATGAGAAAGCCTCACTGTGCCCACTTTGTTTACTTGCTTACTTACCGATCCATTTTTCACAGTTAAGGAAACAACTGCAGATAAGGAACTTTCCTGAAATTTACAACTGGACGAGTTGTGTTGTGAAAACAGTTTCTGCCTCTTCTCACTAGAGCTCATGAAGCTGACCCCACTGTAGGTTTGAACCCAAGAAATAAAAAGCAACCTTCTGATGTTGATTCGGTTCTGCCTGCTGGGAAGTCAGAATATTATTAACAATTTGACATGATTCCCTGCCTGCTTTACGGTTATGGCTATCATCTTAATTATATGTATTATCTTTCTGGCTTAAGAATCCTCCTCCTGTGGGTATGATTTTCATTCATCCATCATTTGATCAGACACTAGCAAGCGCCTAGCAACAGTTCGGACTGAGAAGCTAAGTGATCAGACTCCAGCTCAGAGGAAAGTGACCTCTACCCCAAACACCTCGTTAACCAAGTGCAAATACAATGCATGTAAAATGATGATCTTAATGACAAACCGTGAAAGCTATGTGATGCCATATTTACCAGCTACCAAAAACACTAAGACAAAAGGAGAAGAAAAAAAATCATACACTTTTGAATGTACCTTATAAACTAAGGTCTTCAGATGTTAAAGATGTAATTCCGGGAGAGCTATACTCTCATAAGATGACTAGTTAGTCATGAGTTAAGAATAGAATATAGGCTATCTTGACTCACATTTTAATGTTGGCATACTAAACAGTATCTCAGATATCCTTAAAAACCTGCTTGTGATAAGAAAAATGAATCCAAAAATAAAAATTACTATTATTCCAAACCTAATACCCCAACTCCTCCCTCAAAATGTACACTGAAAACCATACATCTGCTTGGGTGATCATCTGCAGAGCTTCTGAGATGCAGTTCCCTTCCAAGGGCATTTACTCTCTGAAAGGAGCACTGCAGAAGTGGACAAAGACATTAGAGCTCACAAACCAGAAGAGCTGCACGAAAACACATACACGGAAAGTAACCGATGCATAGGTTAAGCAAAAACATCAAGATGTGCAACTTGTTTAGGATGTAAAAGAAATATTTTACTGAAAGCTCTGGCTTGGTCCTTTAAAAATTGATATTAGCCACCTTTTCTATTTTTTAAAGTGTTTTGTGATCCTTGCCATTTGTCACCTTGCACAGAATATTCCCGGCTACAGTAAAGAATCTGTGCTTTTTTTCTAACTGAACTAAAAAGACAGCCTGTTTGCTTTGAAAAATGGCTACCACCTGCTATTAATCTGAAACTGAAAACAAGCAGTGTAATGACATTTAGCAAGTTAACACTCCTCTCGACTATTTTCCTGAAAGAAGAGCATAAGCGACATTTCATAATCTTCTCAAAAATAAAAAAAGTTCTGAGAAATAGGTTTATATTTTACTAATAATAAGCTATAAATGACATATGAGATTATTAAAACCAGACACTGTGCCCCTGCAGTGTGACGAGCCTGGTTTAAGCACTGAAGGAACTCCCTCCCCAGTCCTCCTATCTTTTCTCTTTATTCTTTTTGTCTGGTGTCAGATGAATACAAGCAGAAATGATGACACAATTGAGGAAGAAATGATAACTGGCTGCATTAGGTGTAAAAAGACCATTTAGCTGGTCTTTGTAACAAGCTATCTTTTGTCCTACTGGAGCTTTTCGTCACTTGAGGTAGGCTGCATCCTCAAGAGATGAAATGCAACATAAAATTTTTAATTGAACTATTCTCCAAAGAGTTCCTGAAACACTTTGGAGAACTCTTCCAATTTGTTTGACAGAAGGATCTGGCCATGAACTTGCTCAGCTCTAAGTACACAGCATTATCTAAGCAGACTCACTACCATAAACGCCCCTGGAGCCATCTGAATAAACCAAACCCTATGTTCGGCTAAATGCTAAAATAATTTGCCAATCTGAAGGACAAAATAAACTTTTATTTATGTATGTATTCTTTTATCCAACAAGCACTCAATGAGACCTATTTTATGAAGATCCTCCAGACACTACACTAGACAGAGTAGGATACTAGCCAATTGCTTCTCATTCAATGACCATAAACCACAATCCTAAAGCTCCGGTTTACATGCAGAGCCATAAAACTAGCAACCATCCACTCCTGTCTACAAGTGCTATGTTTTTCAAGAACTTACAAAAAGGGGTGGAAGGCAGCGCACAGGCTGTACAAACAAACAATCATAGTAAAAGATAATGTATGATAAGGACAGAGAATGCTGCAAGGGAAATAAAAGACCTGAGCAGCTGGCCTGGGCCTTGAAAGCTGGATGAGTAGGATTTAGATGGGCGGAGAGTGAGTCAAAGGTCACCGCAAAAAAGGGGAACAACAAACAGAGGTCCAGGGGAGAGAAGACAGGAGGGCTCGGCCAGTCTCTCAGTTGAAGAGGAAATTACAGTAAGAGGGCCAGAAAGTGAGTGGGAGCTGGGCTGCAGGAAGACTTAACTGTCTGGCTACAAGGTCTGGACTTCATCCTGAAGGCCATCGGGGGGCCTCTAAAGGTTTTTGAGTGCAATGAAAACAGTATTTTAGGAAGATTAATCTTGGTGTATAGGATGGATTAGAAAGAGGGGAGACTGCCAGTGGGGAAACCATTAAGGGGGCTACTGACAGGATCCAGGTGTGAATAATAGAGGTCTACATGTGCTGAATGGCAGTTATGTTTCCACCAGCACTTTCTAAATATCATCTAAAGTAAATGCACAAATAGTAGTGAACTGCAAAAATGAAAAAACAAATCATATTCTAAAACATAGAAGAGATGTGCAAGAATTAACACAATGCATACTGTTAGCCATGCATGGAAAATCTCTGAGAAGAAACAACCACTGAAACTACGTAATGTGGAGCTGTATTTAGGATGTGACTCTATTCTAAAATAAAAGAGGAAAATATTATCAATGAAAGATGAGGAAAACTGGGATACACATTAGATATTAGGAATTCTCACCTTTTTATAGAGGTATAATTGACATATAACATTGTATTAGTTGCAGATGCATAAAATAATGATTCAATATTTGTATTTATTGCAAAAATGATCACAATAAGTCTAGTTGACATCCTTCATACACCTGGTTACAAAATTTTTTCCACGTGATGATAACTTTTTAGGAACTATTCTCTTAGCAACTTTTTTTTTTTTAATGTTTCATTAGAGTTGATTTACAATGTTCTGTCAATTTCTGCTATACGAAAAAGTGACCCAAACATACATATACATTCTTTTGCTCATGTTACCCTCCATCGTGTTCCATCACAAGGGACTGTATACAGTTCCCTGTGCCAGACAGCAGGATCTCACTGCTTATCTACTCCAAATGCCATAGTTTACACATCTACTAACCCCAAACTCCCAATCCATTCTACTCTCTCCCCCTCACCCTTGGGAACCACGAGTCTGTTCTCCAAATCCTTAAGTTTGTTTCTCTTCTGTAGATAGGTTCATTTGTGCTGAATTATTATTATTAGGTTCCAGATATAAGTCATCTCATCTGGTATTTGTCTTTCTCTTTCTGACTTCCTTCACTTAGTGTGAGAATCTCTAGTTCCATCCATGATGCTGCAAAGGGATTTATTTTGTTCTTTTTTATGGCTGAGTAACATTCCATTGTGTATGTGCACCACATCTTCTTAATTCATTCATCTGTCAATGGACATTTAGGTTGTTTCCATGTCTTGGCTATTGTGAATAGTGCTGCTATGAACATAGGGGTGCATGTGTCTTTTTCAATGAAAAGACTGGTCTGGATATATGCCCAGGAATGGGATTGCTGGGTCATATAGTAGTTCTATACTTGGTTTCCTGAGGCACCCCCATACTGTTTTCCATAGTGGTTGTACCAATTTACATTCCCACCAACAGTGAAAGGAGGGTACCCTTTTCTCCACACCCTCTCCAGCATTTGTTATTTGGTGACTTGTAAATGACGGCCATTTTCTAATAATTAGTGATATTGAGCATTTTTTCAATTGGCCGGCTGTATGTCTTCTTTGGAGAAATGTCTATTCAGGTCTCCTATCCATTTTTCAAATGGGTTATTGGTTTTTTTGTTGTTGTATAAGTTGTTTGTATATTTTAGAGATTAAGCAACTTTTAAATAAGCAATAAACTATCAACTATATTCACCACAGAAATTATTTTCTTTAACTATCAGTGTCAGTCTATGGTTGAAATTCTGGTATTTAAGAGAACTGTGCTGCTATCACATGGGAAAATATAACTGGGAGTATTATGTTCAGTACCAATGTCTTTTCATCAAAAAATTCACATTTGCTACAGTCTAACATTGCTTAAGTCCTTTACCCTAAATAAAAGACTGCTATATACAATCCCCAACCTTAGAAAAATCATTATGTAAATCTTATATATACAAATTTTTAAATATTTTAATGTTTGTTCAGATATTTCACTGAGATGTTGTTTAGTATGCCACCATTAAAATGTTCTCTGATTCGACCCCTAGCCTGGGAACTTCCATATGCCACAGGCGCAACCTCAAAAAAAATAAAAACAGAATAAAATGTGGAACAAAGTAAACTGTATTCCATCATTCCCTTGTGATTTAGCTAGCTTTCCTATCTTAAAAACATCCTTTAGCATCTAAGAACTTTGGATTCTAAGCTATGGTTGAAAAGTTAAAATTCCAGACTCTCCTACAATGATGAGATCAATCGTTTCAGCAGATGACTAAGATGTCCCAGGAAACAGGTCAGAAGCATAAACCCTTGTCTTGGATGCTGGATCCAGGCCAGGCTGCCTGCTTTAGGCTTCTACAGACAATTCAACAAGACGGAAGACAGACCAAAGGGATAGTAGTTCTCTGAATTCAGGGGTTTGGGGAAAGCTGTTTTTAAAAGGAAAAACTAATAAACAATAATAGTTGTCTAGCACTTAAGAGAGTTTATAAAGTTCTTTCACATTATAATATCGCTTAATTCTCAAAACAGCATCAGGACTAAATAAAATCCTCAAAACACTGCATAGTACAGACAGAAAGAGTAAAACAAGAAAACCCTGTCAAAATTATCACCCCTAATTATTTCAGTAGACAATTCTAAGGGGCATATGAGTGAAACGAATTGGCTAAATCATACAGCCAATAAATGGTCAAGACGGTTTTTTATCAACCATTCCTTCATTAGTACACAACGACCTTGATCATCTTCTCTGCAAAGCCATGCCAGGCTGCGCTGACCATTCCCTTCTATAAACTCTCATGACCCCAGCAGCCTACAGCACACAGCCCTCAGCAACAGCTTTGGAGAAACTCCCATGTATGAGGCATTATAAAGAACTGTACAGAATGGTGTTGCTTAGGGGTGTGGTAGTCTGGATTCTCCAGAAAAACAGAACCAATAGGATATATAGACACATCTGTATAGGAGATTTATTACTGGAATTGGCTCGCACAGCTATGCAAGCCAAGAAGTCCTACAGTGTGCCATCTGCAAACTAGAGGACTGGGAAAGTCAGTGGGGAAACTCAGCCCCAGTCTGAAGGCCTGAGAACCAGGGGAGCTGATGGTGTAACTCCTAGTCTAAGGCCAAAGGTATGAGAACACAGAGAGCGGCACCGGTGTAAGAGCTGGAGGCTGAAGGCCCAAAGACCAGGAGCTTCAATGTTTGAGGCCAAGAGAAACGGACATCCCAAATCAACAAGACAAAATGCGCCCTTCCTTCGCTTTTTTGTTCCACTCAGGACCCCACCAGTGGGCGCAGATCTCCTTCCTCCGTGTACCGAAGCCACCGTGCTCATCCCTCCTGGAAACACCCTCACAGATACACTCCAAAGTCACGTCTGACTAGCTATCCTTTAGTCCAGTCAAGCTGACACATAAAATTAATCCATCGCAGGATGGAGACAAGAAGGAGAAAATAATCAGACGCAGATTTTACTGAACAAAATTGTATCAAGAAATAACAGAAGCATAAAATCAAAGTATTATATGTAGACTGAACCCCTCTAAGGCAGGGTGTATGTCTTCTGATCACCATTTGGCCAAAGCCTGGCAAGTTATCATAGACGTTCCGTACAGGTTTGGTAGATGGATGGATAGATGGACAGATGGATGGATGGACAGAACTAAGATTTCCTCTGACTCCTACATTGTCTAGGTTCCTGACAGACACAGGGAGGTTAAACTAAAGCATACTCTTCATTCTTCAACTTTTTATTCTTATGAACTATCAGGATTTCAAGGACTGAATTTCTGACAGAGAAAGGCAAGAAAAAAGCATTATTTCTGAAATCCCTTTCTGTAGTTTTGTCTCCTCATTTAATATTACACATTTCTACGTGTCATTTTCTCCATCTCTCTTGTTCCCAGACACGGATCTAAGCAGGCAGCTTACTATTTCCATTTCTCTTGTTCCAACCTGACCCCTCTACTTTATCACAGGGAGTGTTAACAGCGCCTTCTGGATCAGTAAAAGGCTAGCAATTACATATGTCCAAGACACTTCTACAGGATGGCAGACAGAAGCAAATGTGTCACCATCCCTGAGTCCTGTACCCATGGCAGAGTTCACTCAGCCATCAATGCCCTTTGCTCACGGAGTCTGAATGGGGCTACACAATCCCCCCAACACAGTGCTCTTGAGGCAAGCACTGCCGATCAACTGGAGCTGGCTGACAGTCTGCCAGACCCCTATCAAGGCTGTCAGACACACCATGGGTGAAAGAAGACCGACTCAAGGAGAAGAAACAGAAACTAAGAGAAGCAGAAGGAATAATCAAAGGGCTGCATGTGCAATCCTAGAGTCAGCCCACAAAGCAGCACAGACGAATCTGAGCCATGACGAATCCAGAGTGAAAAGGGCATGGAGAAAATGACAGGAAAGCTGGGGTAAACGGGAAGTCCACAAACACAGCAGAGACTTGGCAGTCCCAAGAGGCATGCCTGGTGTCCACAGGAACACACCACAGTGGAAGCTGGTAGAGAGAAAGCAGCCCGCACTCTGGGAATCAGGGACTGACTGGGACAACATGAGGGAAGGGGTATCAGCCCAGGGAGTAGCGAGAAGAGGACTTGCCACCGGGCCCAAAGAGAACCAGGGGCTACCCCAGAGCATCATGGAGTACCAGGCAAGGTCACTCGAGGCACAGTTCAGCAAAGACTAATGTCAGAAATCACTTACACAGATTTACAAGGCTATTTACATAGTGTCCTCCTCTGCCCAGCAGCTATCATAATGCACGTGAGTCAGGGCAGATACTGACACGGGTCCACAAGATGAACCACAGAATCCAAAGGTGAAGCAGTGCAAATCATGTTCATTTTCCTTCTTGCCATAAAAGTCCTTTGAGAAACCAAGTTTGTTGTCAAAGGGCCTAAACAGTGATGTAGGAAACTACAAGTCATGTGTGACATTGGGTATTAAACCTATCTTGTCTCGACCTAACTTCAGCCTTCCTGCACCTTCCAGACAAACCTGTTGCCCCCCTCCCCCTGAGTTATTGCCTTGGAACTGACTCCACCAGACTGATTGCTGGCTCTGCATAATCCTTCTTTTCTAAACTGCCCCTATGCCCACTGGCCCAAGCAGGTTAGGTGCTTAAAACTTTAAACTGCCCTGCAGAACACTTCCTGCATGAGTGAGTTGGCTCACAAACCCAATGTGACCAAAGGAATCAAACATACATGCAATGTCAGTCAACCGATAATGGAAAATTAAATTTCCTCTTTTAATTCTCTCTTCTCCTCTTAGTTGCTACTGACTTTTTTATCTTCAGAGTCTCTCTCTTTGCTAATAAAATAAATGTCAATTACATCAGCCAAACTAGAAACTCACCTGTAACTCTTCCTCATCCTCTATATGCAACTCATCACAACACCCTATCAATTCCCACTTCATGTACCACCTTCAGGACTTTTGTTATGTTAGTTTACCACCATTAAAGACCTCCTGCAGGAGTTCCCGTTGTGGCTCAGCAGTAACGAAACTGACCAGTGGCCACGAGGATGCAGGTTTGATTCCTGGCCTTGCTCAATGGGTTAAGGAACCAGCGTTGCCGTGAGCTGTGGTGTAGGTTATAGACTCCGCTCAGATCTGACATTGCTGTGGCTGTGGTGTAGACTGGCAGATGCAGCTCCAATTCGACCCCTAGTCTGGGAACTTCCATATGCTGGGGCTGTGGCCCTAAAACAATAAATAAATAAGTAAATAAATAAATACCTCCTGCTATATACTTAATATTTTTCTTTAAATCACCTAGCTTTTGAAAGTTGAATTCTAAGTCAAAGCTTTACATAACTACCATAACTGGAAAAGCATAAATAAAAGATAATGGGGAAAACACAAGCGAAATTATCTCTAGTTGGAAACTGTTGCCTGACCAAGGGTATGAGTGAGAGGTGCTCCACTTCTCTTTGCTCAAAAGGTAAGAGTAGGAGTTCCCATTGTGGCTCAGAGTGCGAAGGACCTCCCATCATCTCTCTGAGGATATGGGTCCAATCCCTGGCCTTACCTAGAGGGTTAAGGATCCAACATTGCCACAAGCTGCAATGTAGGTTGTAGATACAGCTCAGATCTGGTGTTGCCGTGGCTGTGGCGTAGGCCTCAGCTGCAGCTCCAATTCCCTTAGCCCAGGAATTCCCATGTGCCACAGGTGCAGCCCTAACAAGAAAATTAAAAAAAAAAAAAAGAGGTACAGTAACAATGCTGGCAGTTAAGGACAAAAGGCATTACCAACAATGTTGGCAATAAAGTGCAGGGGCTAATTACATGTCATCTCTAGGAGGAACTCTCGATTTGGCACTTGAGCACCTCTATCTACTAGCTCTGTAATACTGGGCTACTTCAACCTCTTCGTGCATTAGTTTCCTCATCCATAAAATAGGAGTATTAACAGTACCTCGCTCATAAGGTTATGAGATTACATGGCTTAACAGTTGCAGAACACATAAGTCTTTATATATGTTTTGGGTTTTTTAAAAATAAATAAATAAATAAATAATGAGTATCATAAGCACAGTAACAACTCAGGATCACAACAAATGACACTGTCCACTATGTGACGAAAATTCCAGATCGGTGATAGATTAAGACCACAGTGAGGTCAAGGTCACATGACAAAGGAGGCAATGAACAAATGAAAATGCTGAGCTTCCAAATGAATGGAAGAAGAGAGAGCATTTCCTCTGCTTTGACCAGGCCAGAGATTTGGCCACTCCCCAAGTTCAACAACCTTTGCTAACTACTCGGTATGCCAATGATGACAAAACCCTACCTTCAAGGATATGGAAATCTAACAGATAAAATAAATCTAACAGGAACAGATAATTTTAAAAATCACAACATAATACAATGATAAAGGTGGCATGGAACTTCAGAGAAGGGGGAAATTATGTCTATGGAGTAAAAAGATTTACCAAGGGAGGTCAATTTTGAGATGGACTCTAGAGGCTAAGTAGCCATTCACGCGTCAGGCCAGAGAAAGAGCACTCCAGGCTCAGGAAAGAGAATGCAAAGCCCTCAAGGCCAGAGAGCAGGAAGCAGTCAAGGAAGGACAGGCAACACACAGGAGTACCTTCTACAACGTCCACGATAAGAGAACAATCACCAAGTGTGCAAGTCCTTGCATGGAGAGGTCTGCAGCTGCTAACACGGTGCTTTCCGCTGCATCATGCCCTGCCGAACAGGTGCAGAGGACGAACGACAGCAGGATCTGCAGAGGGGCACCCCGGTAGGTGAGGCCAAGTGGCCAATAGCACAGGGAAGGGAAGGAAGTCTTTAAAGATAGCCTGGAAGATAACTGAGAACAAGATGACAATGGCTGTGACCCACTTGGAAGCAACTGCAGAGCGAGATCATGCTGGCGGAGTGCCAAACCCAGCCAAATAGGTGTTTCTGAACAATGTATTTTGAAGGGCATTTGGATAAACACCAGGGCTGTAAAGAGTAAAAAGCTGTCTAACTTCTGGTTAATCTAGGATATAACATCCAACCAAAAATAGGGTTTATGCTAGGCAGTTTACCTGCAGAGGGATCTCTACTCATGTTTCAGATATCCAGAAATGATATGACAACCTCAGTCATCTAGGCCTGGGCACATAATTGCATTCATCAAAGTGCTCCCCAAATAAGTACTACTATGTATGTAATCAAGAGGAAATATATTTTCCCACAAAACAGGAAAAACAATTATTAAACTTAAAAAGTATGATCTAGTTTACATGTTGTATTAGACACATCCCTCGATTTCAATGAAATATAAAGACTCCTTTTCCAGACGACGAGCTTTAACCACTAAAAGCCTGAAAGTAAGATAAAGGGGGGCTGCCACACCAACCCCACTACACCTCACCTGACACAGATGTGTAAGTAAGTGCTGGGGTAGGACAACTGAGATCCTAAAAGGATACAGAATCAGATTACTTAAATACCTCCCTTTAGAAACAACCAAGTCAAACACTTCAGTGATGAAGCTAAAACTGAGAGGAGAAAGAGTTGTTCCACAAAGACACTCCGAAGTCCTGTGCTGGGTGCACAAGCTTTCGAGGTCATCGACTGGGAGAACACAGCAGGGAACCACAGCTGAAATTAGGAGGCATGAGCTCCAGCTAAGTCAGGTGGCTGCTCTGTCGCTGGGAAACACCGGGTTGGAAAAGGATGACTGGGACTAACCTTCAAGCAGGTGGAGCCACCTCACAGGACAGACACATGGCCAGGAAGCCTAAGAAAATGCTGGAACTTCTATGGCTCCTTTGTTCTTTATCCCTGGGTATTTTTGGGGGGGACTTTTTGCCATATTCTTTCCCTCCCTTATCTATCTTTCCATTTAGCAGGAATTTCTTTCCATCTTTCTTTTTGTTCATTTCTTAATTTTTACCTCCGCACTTTTTAATCTTGCTCTCAATTAAAAACATATGTGATGCCTAAGAGGGCTTTTTTTTTTTGGAAGTTCAAAAGAGGTCAAGTTAAGTATTTCCTATTTCTGACTCTAAAAATTCCTAAGCATTCGTCTCATCCCCACCACCTTACTGGTGGTCGGATTTCCTTTTGTTCCCTCCAGATAATTAGCAGCACTTTAGAGAAAGAAAAAAAAATTGCCTATTCCTGATTTAGCAAATGCATTCTTAGTTTTCTTAATAGTTGCTCATATTGCTGCCGCCTCATCAATTTTTTAATTAATTCTCAGATTTCTGATTTTGTGAGCATGGGGAATAAAAAGTTCTAAGATCACATTTACAGTTGGCACACATAAAATTATGATGCTTTGCGGTGAGATGTAAAAAACCAATTTTTCCCAGAAAGTAAAATGTTCTCTGATAAGTCAAAATTAGCCATGTCATTCTAGAATCTCACACTGAAGAATTAACACACATGAGTAACAGTCCAGTGAATTTCTGAATCTCCCTCTGAAAGCAGATTTCTAAATCTCTTGTCTGATCATCAATTTTTCTAATTATTTCCCAATGATCTAGTTAAACAGTACTTCTTATCCATGAGTTTCACATACTTCTAAGTTTGAAATCCATTATCTCCTCTTCCGCTCTGCATCCTAACGAATTTACTGCTGTCTGGGGTCCACCATTAAAATGTCCTTTTGGAGAATTACGAATATAACTCAATCACTCAGTAGGAAAGGATATAAACTGGTAGAAGTGAAACTTGGTTGAGAAGTCTCACTCTACCTAAATACATTGTTTCCTATCATCATTCTTTATTTGTCCTATAGAATGAAAAGGACACAGTAGGAAATTATTTACAATAAAGTCTAAGGATATGATTTATTTTCAGGGAATTCGAATGCTACAGGCTACATCCAATTGTGTGAATCCACTGTTGTTTAAAAAAAGAGAGAGAATAAAATCAATATACGTAACTGTAGAACTTTGCACTTGGTTGGCTAGTTTATTATTCTAAATCTGGACAGAATCTAAAACTGTTCTATACAATCCCACAGGGAAGATTAACCAAGAGACTTTCCTTCTTACCAGAACTAGTTCCCATCTTTCAACTAAATCCCTGCTGCTGAAATTGAATCCTTTAAAAAAAAAAAAAAATTAATCCCATACTCAGACATAGCTAGAAAAGCGCCCGTAGTAATCCTCCATATCATACTTCTCCACATAGTAGGAGAAGGTAATCCCCTCAACCTTCTCTGCTTTTAACTAAATATCTGAATTATACAGGAAAATATCTCTTTATCCAACTTTTCAACTGCAATGTGAATCCTTTCTATATGCTATTCAAACTCTACATCCCTCTGGGCTCATTTAAGTAGTATGAACCTTAGTTTCTTCATCTCAAAGAATGGAGCTAGTCATACCTGTCCTATCACTTCTCTTAAGAATCAAATTACGTTCACTGACAATGCCAAATCCTTAACCAGTAGGCTACCACAAACTCCTAAAAGCAATTTCTAAGAGAAACAATATACTCATTCTAAGTACGTATATGAGCAACACACTGAGAAAAGAGGGCTGGAATGCAAAAAAGACACAAGGACAATACAGTTAGCATTTAAGTCAACTTTTATCTATATTTCCTGCACTAACTAAAGCTAAGTCACTCTGTGACACCCTCAAGATTTGCTTCTTATTAATAGAGATTGACTTAGCGATTCATAAGATCTTACCAACTACCATATTTAAAAAAAAAAATCTTATCGCATTAAAAAAATCTCGAGTTGACTGTGAGCAGGAAGATGGTATATTGGGGGAGACAAGGACAGTGCATCTCAAATCTGTACTAGTTCAGGGACCTGGGGAAAGTTACACAAACTCTCTAAGCTTTAGATTTCTCCATCATTAAAATGAAGATAATAAGTGGGCCATCCTCAAAAGGGCTGCTCTAAGGATATATAAGAGGTTTTATGCAAAGCTCTGGCACAATTAGGGAAGCACTCTATCAGGAACAGTACATCATACATTTAAAACACACAGTGATAACCTGACCCCCTTGCTGTACAGTGGGAAAAAAAAAAAAAAAAAAAAAAAAAACACAGTGAAAAATTGTGTATATATGTATTTTAGACAATGAGTTAGTTGTAATAATATATTAAATATGAACTATTTGCCAATTGTCTGATAATAAGAATAAGCCCTTGGTGTGGGGCTCTGTTGAGTTTCCTGTAATCTTCATACTAGATTATCTACAATTTCAACTGGTTTCCTTAAAGGTGAGTGAGAACGTAAAGATCCTTATAGAGCAATCAGTGTGTGGGATCCAGCTAGATCTTCCCCCATCCACCCCTTATCTCCCACCATTCTCCTGCCCATACCCATAACCATGCCTAAGTAAGTCAAACGCAAATTTTTAGTAAGTCACCCTTGAGTCCAAGTTTTCTGAATGACCAAATGTACAAGGAAAAGCAGCGCATTCTCTCAACTTATTATTCTTGTTAAACACAAGAATAAGTGTCATAAGTAGAGAGGATGTCATTTCCTAACTTGCGCTTTACTCCTTTTTGTTTTCTTGTTTGTTGTCAGGAAAAAGAGAAGAAAAAATTGTTATCGAGATCCAGGATGCTGACAGAACACTCCTGCGCATTTCAGAGGCAAGCTGCTTTTGTGCCCAATAGGGCTGGCCCAACAGATGGCCATCCACTCCACCAAGTTCAAGTGGTTAGCACGTCAATTAGAATGGTAGTCTTGCTACGTAGAAAATTAGATGCAATCATTGCTCACGTAATTGTTTCACTGTTTTAATACATCAGTGTATTTCAAATGTACTTGGTTTTAAGAATTCATTCATAGATTACCTTTTTTAAAATCCTGCCCCATAGCTTATAACAAAAACTGCTTTGCAAACCTACTCCCCATTATAGCTCAGTTTCTCTCCTGAAGACTTGTAAGAAAGACAATTTTTTATGGATGAGTAATATTCCCTTGTGTATATGTACCACATCTTTTTATTTCATTCATCTGTAGATGGACATTTAGGTTGTTTCCATGTCTTGGCTACTGTGAATAGTGCTGCTATGAACATCGGGGTGTGTGTGTCTTTTTCAGTGAGGTATCTGCCCAGCAGAGGAATTGCTGGGTCAGTGGTAGTTCTCTATTTAGTTCTCTGAGCTACCTCCATATGATTTTCATAGTGGTTGTACCAATTTACATTCCCACCAACAGTGGAGGAGGGTACCTTTTTCTCCACACCCTCTCCAGCATTTGTTATTTGTTGACTTGTTAAGGATGGCCACTCTGATTGGTGTGAGGTGGTACTTCATTGCAGTTTTGATTTGCATTTCTTTAATAATCAGTAATATTGAGTATTTTTTCATACGCCTGTTGGCCATCCATAAGTCTTTGGAGAAATGTCTATTCAGGTCTTCTGCCTATTTTTCAATTGGGTTTTTTGGTATTTTGTTGATGACTTATATGAGTTGTTTGTATATTTTGGAGATTAGGCCCTTGTCTGTTGCATCATTAGCAATGTAAAGCCATTTGCAGCATCATGGATGGATCTAGAGACTCTCATACTAAGTGAAGTAAGCCTGAAAGAAAAAGACAAACACCACATGATATCACTTATTTGTGGAATCTAATTTGGAACAGATGATCCTATACAAAAAAAAAAAACAAACAAGAAAACAAAAAACAGAAACAGATCATGGGCAGGAACAGCAGACTTGGGGTTTGGAGGTGGGGGAAAGGGGAGGGAGTGGGGTGAATGGGCATTTTGGGGGTTTTTTAGATGCAAACCGTTATATTTGAAATGGATGGGCAAAAGGATCCTACCGTACAGCACAGGGAAACGTGTGCGATTGGGTCACTTGGTTGTACAGTGGAACTTGACAAGACACTGTAAATCAACTATACTTTAATAATAGAAAAAAGAAAGATAATTCTAAACATCATTTCTTTTATGCTTTCTTACTGGCCGGGGAACAAGTACAGTAACAGGCACTACTTAGGCGAAAAGAGCAACTGTGTCAAATCCTCCCCGGGATCCTTGGATAGAAGTTGTTTCCCAGCTATCACTCCCAGTTTCTCAAGACAAATCACCACCACAGAGAAGCAAAAACCACAGAATGTTATTAAATGTAGGACAAGTCGAGGGAAATAGTCATAAATGTAAACTGAACAATATTTAAGCTTTCATGCTATCATATTTGAGTAAATTATGACTCTAGTTTTCAAAAGATTGGAGCATCCACATAAACACAAGCAAAAAACTAGACTCCACTCATAATGATACTCTAATTTTATAAAATTCTTTTCTACCAAAGAATTCAAGCCCATTATACATTCCTGAAACACACTAACACCACTACTACCTCCAGGCTCTGAAATTTCATTTATGAAATGTAATAAAAACAAATAAATTCCAAGTACTAGGGCAAGTTTCAGTACTCACCCTTGGAAATAGTTCTTTTCTGAAGTAATAAAGATTAATAATCTAACACATCTCTGCATATTAGACTCATCCTAAAAGTAAACAGTAAATAAACCCAATACTTGCTTGAAGGAGGTGTCAAGAATCTCAATTTATAAATAAATAAACTGAAATTAAGAAGAGCTGGAGACCTTTACTAAACAACACAGAAAAATAAGACACACAAACAAAAAGCACAAAAGAGGTTTATCTAAGTCATCATCCACAGGCTACATTCTAAGGCAATTGTTCGGAATTCTGAACGTATTTTTCCTTTAGAAAATGGTCCTAAGGCAGTGGAAAAAACCTCTCAGAGGCTGATGACACCAGTAATGAAAGGTCTAATTTCCCACTGAACATACAACTTTCAGACACACGAGTTTTACAGTTTCAAAGGACTGTAAAGGAAGGAAGGAAGTTCCTTTAAGCCACATCTCTGTTCAGAGGAGGAAACAAAGGTCAGCAGGAGTAAATGACTGCCCGAGGACCCCCAGCCAGAAGGAGCACATAAGCAGGAAGGGCAAAGAAATGCCACCTCACTCGGGCATCTTCTCCTTGACTGAGGTGCGCTGGATTGGCTTCACAAGGAGAATGTACGGAGCAAAGGAGAAACCTGGTCTCAACCTGGTAGGCAAGACTTAATTAGGACAGCAGGAAAAAAAGGAAAGGGCTTAAGGTGAGCACAGGCAGGCAAAAGAAACCGCCTGAGACATCATCACGAATGCCAAGATCAGGGTGGGGACGGGGCAAGCGCTATACCCTTAAGAAGGCAAAGGGATTGCTCAAATCTCTCCTGACTCAAAAGTCTGTTCATGGGCATTGTACATGACCTCTGCCAAGCAAAATGACTAATATTACCACTAAGTGCCTCTGCTCATTAATCATCAGTATTCAGTTCACCTCCTCCAAAGCCAAAATACCAAAGAGAAGGCCACAGAGTTTGAGAAAACTGCAATGTCCCATTCACAGATGAGAGTCCATGCCAGGTCTCGCTCGCTAAAAAATCAACACTGTAGCCCTGCCTCTCTCCCCCTCAATACTAAAAACAAACAAACAAACAAACTTATCAGCAGATACTACTAAGATACTAGAATTCTGTTCATTCAAATGTCTGTTACAACTCTGAAATGTGTGTCATATTTTTCCCTTCATTACGAAATTATTCTGATTGGTATCTGGTTCTGATTATTTGAGTCCAAGTGGCCTCACCATTTTTTGCAGAGCTGTATTCACTTTCAGGGTTTTAGCCACAACTGAGACTCCCAACATTAACTTAGGTCTAAACAACCTAATTTATTACAAACAGCTCCTCGTATTTCAGGTATGGGGCAATCTATCCGTAGGGCAACTACTTTTCCTAGATCATACTTGCTGGCCAGTAACGAGGAAATATCATTCCAAATGGTCTTGTTTTGTCAAATCTACACCATCCATGGTGGTGCTGAGTGTTCCTGGATAAACATACTAAAACGGAATTCACAGGTAAACCTCTACAGGAAAACTGACTCATTCCCACACAAGGCAGAATTCCAAAATGGTCAAAAAGGAAAACCATAATGAAAGTGCCATTTACAGTATGAATTCAAGGAGTTCCTGTCGTGGCGCAGTGGTTAACCAATCCGACTAGGAACCATGAGGTTGCGGGTTCGATCCCTGGCCTTGCTCAGTGGGTTATGGATCTGGTATGAGCTGTGGTGTAGGTCGCAGACGCGGCTTGGATCTGGCATTGCTGTGGCTCTGGCGCAGGCTAGCGTCTGCAGCTCCGATTAGACCCCTAGCCTGGGAACCTCCATGTGCCATTAGAGGTGGCCCTAGAAAAGGCAAAAAGACAGACAAAAAAAAAAAAAAAAAAAAAAAAAGAAAGAATATGAATTCAAGATAATCAGAATAATGTCTTGCTCAAATGAGAACAAAACATCTATCTTTCAAACATGTCATGAGACATTATAATAATGTCATAACAAATATTCAAATTCTAACATATCAACAGAATATTCTAATGTATTTGTTGTTTTATTTATCAAAAATTGTACCTTAATAATCTTTTTCAAAAGTTTAGTTGATATTTTAGTTGGTTTTAAATGTCTATGTGTTTCAACATAGTTGGCCAGAGTCTGGCTACTCATTTATAGACAGATTTATGTGTGACTAAACACTCCAAATGCATATGGATAAAACAGATAAGATTAGAAGACATAGAAATAAGTTCAAAATAGTCACAGATAAGAAAAAAAATTTAATTATTCTATTTATGCAATGGCCAGACTTCTGACAAGGGCACCCAGCTCTAGCTGGGAAGTGACTAGAGTTTTTTTTTTTTTTTTTTATTCTTAGCAACAGGGATAGCAGGGTCTGTACACTTGAGTGTACCTGAGGGTTTTATGTATCATCAGATCCTCATCCACAAAACTATATGTAAAATAAGATAAATATCAGGACCAAGTTCTACATCCAAATAAATGTATTTTTTTTTTCAAATAGGTCTTGAAGCGGGAGATAGACTAGAAAATGGAACCCTCTCAGCAACTAGCACTGTTGATGGCCTTTAGAGCCTGAAATCCTATTTAAATATTTTGCCATCCAAAGATTTAAAAAAAAAAAAAATTGAATATATGGGAAGTTTAATGTGATTTAGGGAAGGAGCAGAAATTATTAAGTACAAAATACATAGATGCATTGTATAAGTATTTATTAATTGTAAGCAATAAATAGAAAGGGTATTAGACTTATGAGGACTACTGCGATCCCTGGCAGACAACACTGATTAAACTATGTAATTCATCAGAACTATAAAATAACATTTGGCTTATAAATCTTAGAGTTAATATTCAATGCAACTGGAAGAAGAATGGGACTTGGACCACATTGGAAAAATAAGGAATGGGAGCAAAAGAAATGTTGGCATTTAGATGTAAGCAAGATCAGTGGTAAGGATAGATTAGGTGACAATGATGAGACTAGGAGAAAGAGGCCTGGTTTTGGTGAAATATGCAGTACACCAAATGGTACTTTTTGTTTTGTTTTGTTTTTTTCTCTTGTTACAGTTCCACCTGCAGCATATGGAAGTTCCCAAGCTAGGGGTTGAATCAGAGCTGCAGCTGCTGATCTATGCCACAGCTACACTGGATCCAAGCTGCATCTGTGACCTACGCTGCAGCTTGAGGCAACGCCGGATACTTTACCCACTGCATGAGGTCAGGGATCAAACCTGCATCCTCACAGACACAATGTTGGATTCTTAACCCACTGAGGCACAACAGGACCTCCTGGAAGTTTTGAAGACTGGGAATGGTCAGACAGTAAGTCTACAGAATGATACTTGTTTTGGTTTAACATTGCCCAGTATAATAATGGTCTTACAATAACATCACAACATAAGTACATGAATCACAGAATGGAGTGCAAAGCACGGTATTCAAAAATAGCTCAATTGTGTTTAATTTATAAATCTGTGGATGCCTCAGCTATTTAAGTGCAATGCATTGTCTTGGTTTTAAATAAGCTAAGGATTGATCTCTCCTCATCTCACCCCACCTATACTCCAAATTCAGATGAGAAACTGAGTCATCATTTCAAAGCGTCATACTGCTTCTGGTCATTTTAAGGAACTGACTTTTTTTCTTTAAACTTCTTTAAAAAAATAAGCCAAGCAAGTATGGAATACAAAAAATTCATATGACACCAGAATTCAAACTGTGGAGTGAAAATTTTTAAATGGGGATGTTTAAAGGACTCTCAACTTGGCTTAAATATAAACAAGTAATATTTCAAGTACTAAATACATTCCTTTGAGATGTGCATCTTTGGGATATGAATTGGAAAACATATGAAATAACAAATTTCCTGCTCTCTCCCTTTCTTAAAACACACACACACACACACACACACACAGCATGCAGCAATAGCCAGCCGTCTGAGTGCCACATGCCTGAGAGAGATCTAAAGCTGCTACAAATTAAACTAGATCCTATTTCTTTAAGGTCCAGCACAGAAAAGAACTGCTGAACACTAGCGGCGAACCTATATCCCTTTGATCTCCATTGTAACAAAAAGCAAGGTGACATGCTCAAATGAAAAATCATTTTTAATGGATGAAAGAAAAGCTATTCTTTCTTTGAATTTATCTGAGAGGGGGAAAAGGAGGGGGAGTTTGAGGGAGAACAATTCTCAAAACAAAACACAATCCTTGTGAGATAACATCAATAATGGCTGGGGGGGGGGCGGCAGAATAGAAAACGGATGTGGGAACATCATCGAGGTCTCCATCGGGAAGGGAAGAGATCCTAATCGTCTAAAAAACGGTTAAGAGACAATTTCACATGTAAGGAAGACTAATTTTTAAAGACCCTGATTAGACTGCAAAGTTACAAGTATAAGCCACGGAACATTGTGAATTAACACTACATTATTGTGACTCTGGAAGTCATTTCAAAATGACTGAATTTCATTACTGCTTTCCAGCTGCAATTTAGTACTTCATAAGATATAAATATTGGGAGTAATAAATTTGTCTAGTTATTGCCTTTAAACATTAAAAATGAACTTAATAAAACGCATTATGCACAGGGGACATGGTTCCCTTGGCTACACTCTCAGGATAGTAAGGTGAGGTTTTTACTGAGTTTGGCTTACATATAGAAATTTCCAAAAAACTCCATGGTCGATATTTTTCACCTATGGCATAGCCTATCAACTTCCAGCCATACTAACAAGCTGTTTTAACATCACATCAATACTATATATATTTTTTAAGCCAAAGAGTTGATAATGCAAAGGTTTGGTTAGGTATTTTTTTAAAAAGGAGCACAAACAAAAACAGAAGTTCCAGGATAGAAGGATTTTGGACCTGATGTGAATTTCAGTGGATGCTAACTCTGTAACACTGAAGAAGTCACTTAGTTATTTATTCAGCATTTGAGCAGGCTCAGACCTGTGAAATGTTTACAAACATCTACTGCATACATGTGTGCCCCTGATATGATACAAGAGAAACAAATGGCCACCATATTGCCCTTGTCTTCTAAGACTTCTCCATCCACTGGGAAGCGGAGCAAGAACAGAAAGGAAGGATAACAAACTTCACATGGATGGAAAATGTGGACAAAAGTGTTTCCTAAAGATGGGGCTCAAGAAAGAGTTCCAGGGTAAAGCTGTAGACGGATATGCACAGGCTAAGGTGTTTGAGCATGGAGGGATGGCACCCTGAGAGAGCGCAGCAGGTTCAGCAGCCTGCCAATGGTTCAGGGCGGTGGAGTTTAAGATGCACTTAGAAAGACGGCCAGAGAAAAGGCAACAGCAAGCACAGGCAGAGTATGAAGCTAGGTCCTCAGCACCATAGTACAGCTCCTGCTTTACATGAAGACAGTGGCAGGCCACAGTAGGATTTCCTGCATGGGAGTGAACTATCAGAGTTTCACGTGAGATAATCCACTCTGGAGGCAATGTGGACCCAGGTGCAAGCAGGGATCTGCTTGAAGAAACACAGGCTTAACTTCAGGAAGGCTGGGCAAGGTCTGTGGCAGCAGGTTTGAAGGAGTTACATGGAACTGCCATCAGTAGAGTATGGGAATGAGGTGAGGGGTGGCAAGGAGTACCACTGAATTTCTGATGGGGACCATGGTCTTGCCCACTGAGAAAGAGAACACGAGGTTATCATCAAGTTGGCAGGTGGGAAGAAAAGGATTGGTTAAATGCTCCATGTTGAAAAATACAGCCTCGGCTAGATTCTAGGGTTGCTGGTTCACAGTTGATGGCTAGAAGCATCAGTGTGGATGAGATGGTCTATGGAGAGCAGAGGATGAAAAGGAAGTATGTCTATTTCAGAGGACTCTGAATGAGATGAGCAAATACAAGCAAAGGAGATGTATGTGAACGTATTCTGTAAGCTCCACCTTTGATACATACATAGGTACTTTTGTTTTAATAAGACATCAGTGTCTGTCCTGCTTATCAAGAATCTCTATTGATCTGTCTATGTGAGCAGCTCTGTATATTATGGAATATGGGTGCAAACATCAGAATCCAAAGTATGATGGAACTTTAGGAAGTACAGGTTATTGAAACATGTCTTCACAAGATGACACATAAACCCATAACCTCTGGATCAGAACCATATACAGTTCAGAACCCACTATAACCAAGCCTCTGAAACACATGTTAGTTCATTCCCTAAAATGCAGCATCAGGAGTTCCCGTCATGGTGCAGCAGAAATGGATCCAACTAGGAACCATGGGGTTGCAGGTTCAAACCCTGGCCTCACTCAGTGGGTTAAGGATCTGTCATTGCCATGAGCTGTGGTATAGGTTGCAGACGTGGCTAGGATCCCCTGTTGCTATGGCTGTGGTGTAGACCAGTGGCTGCAGCTCTGATGAGATCCCTAGCCTGGGAACCTCCGTATGCCATGAGTGCGACCCTAAAAAAGACAAAAGACAAAAATAAAAATAAATAAATAAAATGCAGCATCAACAGTAGTTACACAAAAAACCATTTTCTGCAAACTACTGATGCTTGTGGGCCTTTCCATCAGCTGCCTTCATTAACCACAATGAAAAGAAATGGAAGAACTCCTTCGCTTTGAATACACACATTAAATTTCTAGAACCTCTCTATTCATTTCTAACTTCTCACCGGCCATCAACCAGCTCTGCTCCCAATCCAGAGAGGTAGATATGAAACAACCTACACATGTCTGCAAACATAGGAAAAGCTGGTGATTTGATAAAAAACGTAACCAACTTCAGACCCTCCAAGATTACAACAGTGAATCTTGCCCAGGCCATTTAGAACAGTCTGATAGCTGTCGCCAAGTTACATGGGGGCAACTGGCTTCAGACAGTTTGAATTTCTAAAACAAGTGTTATTTTTCAAAAACTGAAAGACACTGTTGAAACAGAACTACCGCTACCACATCTCCATTACACTGTTTAAAATTGACCGTCTTTAATTTAAGGCTAGTCTTGGAACTGGCTGTCCATTTCTACTGTCAGAAAGTCAGAACAGACTTCAGAAGCACTGGAGGAACACAACCTTAAGTGACATTCAAAAGGATGACTCAGCGAGAAAAACTAATCCGATGGAAAACAAATCTGTCAGACATCTTTAGGACTTCATTCTATTTTTTTTTTAAGGCTCTATCTTCCTCAAGCAGTATCTGAATCTACCCCACATCCTGAGGGACCCTCTAACTAATATATTCATGTATTCATCTAACAAATGCACCGACTGATACAGTTGAAAAGGTGCCCAAATGGCATCCTTAGCCTCACTCACTCTTAGCTGCATAGAACCCAGTCAGGTTCCACAAGAGGCCTCCCGAGTCCTCTTCGAGAAGACGAGGCCGGGGTCTTAGGCCTAAGTAGGAAGGAGTCCTGCTAAGGGAGGAGGGCAGGTCAGGCAAGAAGGAAGATCTGAAACATGAAGGAAATGAAAGCAGGGATAACAAGGAGACCTGGAGAAGCCCAGTGGACCTGGGCGAAAGCTCAAGTTAGGGCAGACGTGCCAGGAAGGGGGCAGTCAGGGCGGGTGAGAGGTGTCAACATCTAATTAGCCTCGGGATGCTCCTGCTCGGGACACAGGACTGGGGATTCCACCACGTCTTCTTATCCGACCTTACTCACCTTGGGGTGCCTCAGTCTCTGAGCCTAAAGAATACGCGGACTCCACATTTTCACAGAAGAGTGCAGAAACTCAGGAAAGCCTGTGACTGAGAAAAACCCCTAGGAAACATCCCTCCCGTTATCCTTCTCTCACCCTGAAGAGACAGGGTCCCTCCCACCTTCCAAAGATTCATTTCCACCCTCAAAATAGTTCCTTCCAAAATTGAGATTTTGCTCAACCAGTTTACTACCACCTCTTTCTTGTGTTTTCAATCCTTCTCCTTCCACTGGATTCTTGCCCTCAACACTCAAACACATTAATTTCTTTAATGAAAACCTCCTAATAAACTGCTGCTTCTTCATATTCTTTATCACCTTTCTTTCAAAGATTAAAGTTTTGAAAGAATAATAACCACCTCGACATTTCCCTTCTCTTCCCTTCTTTAAATGTGAAAGCCGGGTTCTGATTCCAATGCTCCTTTTTTTTTTTTTGCTTTTTAGGGCCGCACCCGCAGCATATGGAGGTTCCCAAGCTAGGAGTCAAGTCAGAGCAGCAGCTGCCAGCCACAGCCACAGCCACAGCGATGCGGGGTCCAAGCCACGTCTGTGACCTACACCCCAACTCATGACAACACTGGATCCTTAACCCACTGATCAAAGCCAGGGATCGAACTCACATCCTCATGGATCCTAGTCAGCTTCGTTACCACTGAGCCACAACAGGAACTCCCCCAACCCTCGTTTTGATAATGCACATGATGTAAGGCAGCTACTGATCAATAACTGCTGAAGCAACGGCCTCCAGCAATTACTGATCGGTAGTATCAATAATCCTGCTCCTCTTCATCCACCAGCCCTCTCTAGAAACTCTGCCTCTGATAGACCACCCCACTTTCAGAAACTCTCTCTTCTGCTGGCTGCCTCATTCTCGCCTCGCCTAGCTGATGGCTCCTCACAACTTCTCCTCCACCTGCTTATAAGTGGGGATTGGCCCAAAGCCTGCCTCTAGCCCTCTCTTCTTTTCTCTCCACATTCTATTCCTTGGAGATCACACCCTTCCCAGCCGCTTATCTCTGAGAAGGATCCCTAGAACTCTCTCCACCCTTGTTCGTCCTCCCCTGAGCCAGCCCAGTGTTTCCAATTCACTGAATCAATAGATCCGCGGAGATGCCCTGGCAGTCCTTCAAACTTAGCCATCTGAAACACTTATTGTCAGTAACCCAATCTAAATGAGTTTCATACTGCGGTAACCTTTTACTCCCTGACACAGGTCATGGCCAGGTGTGGGCCCAGTTAGATAGTAAGAAAGTGAACACAAGACAAGGGCAGAAAGGCTTTCTTCTTGTCCCATCAGGTAGACGCTTGAGTGCTGAGTGAGTGCCCTCCTCAGCTTCCTACAGCAAATTCAGAGAAGCTCTGATTCTGACTGCCACTAGCATGGCAATGGCAGAGTACTTCCTCCATGACAGCTGCAATGACCAAAGAACCCTGGACTTGCTCTGTCAAGAACTAACAAGGTGAGAGGAAGCCTCATGCAGTGACTTGGGCCCTTAGCTCACTGCATACTCTTATTACAATTGTTGGTTCACTGGTTCAGTAATAAAACAAAGTTTATTAGATTGCAATGTGATTCTTGCCAGTCTTCAAAGCCAGAGTAATTTCTATGGGGTGGCCCAGCTCACTTCTCCTTTCCAACCTGCTACTTCTTGTCTTACTCTACCCTCAGGCATGTCTACCCCTCTGAATGCCAATGAACAGTCCCCTATTTCAAACTGCTTCCCCTCGCTGGGAAGGCTGCACCACATTCCTAACAGAGTCACCCTTTTTCTCTTTAACCCTTTAATTCACCTTCACCATGGTCACAAAAGTGGCAGTGTGGCTGCTCTCTGCCTTCCAAGTCTTCAAACCATTATTAGCCCCTCCTTACCCAGCATCCTAAGTTTGAACTACATTCATTGACTCAACATCCTGAAAGAGAACCTTTGTTCTTCTCTATCTCTGGACATCTTTGTCCCGGCTCCTCTTAGTTTGGCTGCCAAATGCCTTTCCAATCCCTGTGCCCCTCCCTTGTTAAAGTTCCAGCTCAGGTATTTTAAAAACCCACGGCAGGTTCCCTCCTCCTCACCTCTCTGGCCCAACCCCATCTCCAGAGCCTGAATTACTCTTTCTGCCCTTTGTCACTCTGTGTCTGTCTGCACATATGTCAATCTTGCACCTAGAATTTAAGACCGAGAGAACCAGAGCCATCTTTGTAACCCATGGAGCACTAAAACTGCACAGAGAGGGCAGTATATTATTGTGAAAAGACAAAAGACCTGGAGTCACAAGGACTGGCTCATGTCATGCATCAGTCACATATGTGGTAGTAGTGACTTCCATCAAGTTATGTGACTTTTTGATTCTCAGTTCTTTCAACCACAAAATGTAAAATAATAATTCTTAACTTTGGGATATTCAAAAGACCAAGTGAGATGATACATATGAAAATTCTTTGGAAAACCAATATAATGCAAACAAATGTAAGACAATATTATTACTGTGACATTTTACACAATGTGTATTGACAAAGAACAACTCAAACTTATCTTTTCCCAAAAGAAAGGCTGCTATAAATGATTTTATACTGGCTACAGGAATTAGATGGTGCTGGGAGATCCCGGGGTGGCGCAGTGGAAACAAATCCAACCAGTATCCATGAGCATGCAGGTTCAATCCCTAGCCTCGCTCAGTAGGTCGGGACTCTGGTGTCGAAGTGAGCTGTGGTATAGGCTGCAGATGTGGCTCAGATCCCGTGTTACTGTGGCTGTGCTGTAGGTCAGTGGCTGGAGCTCTGATTCAATCCCTAGCCTGGGAACTTTCATATGCCACAGGTGTGGCCCTAAAAAGCAAAAGAAAAAAAAAAAAGAAATTAGATGACACAAAAATATCAAAGAGGGTTTGCTCACTGGTAATATCTGATCTAAGATCAACTACACTGTTTTGTTGTACTGGAATATAATATGCTAATCAAAGTATTAAAACTAGATTTTAAAATGCAGCATTTTCTGCAAATCAGAACTACCATGAGATACCACCTCACACCAGTAAGAATGGCCATTATTCATAAGTCCACAAATAACAAGGCTGGAGGGGTTGTGGGGAAAGGGAAACCTCCTGCACTATTGGTGGGAATGTTAGCTGGTACAGCCACTATGGAGAACAGTATGGAGGTACCTTAGAAATCTATACATAGAACTACCATATGACCCAGCAATCCCACTCTTGGACATATATCCAGACAAAACTTTCCTTAAAAAAGACACATGCACCCACATGCTCATTGCAGCTCTATTCACAATAGCCAAGAAATGGAAACAACCCAAATGTCTATCACAGACAACTGGATTAGGAAGATGTGGTCTATATACACAATGGAATACTACTCAGCCATAAAAAAGAACGACATAATGCCATTTGCAGCAACATGGATGGAACTAGAGACTCTCATACTGAGTGAAATCAGTCAGAAAGAGAAAGACAAATACCATATGATATCATTTATAACTAGAATCTAATATACAGCACAAATGAACATTTCCACAGAAAAGAAAACTATAGACTTGGAAAATGGACTTGTGGCTGGGGAGGAGTGGAAGGGATCAGGAGCTTGGGGTTAATGGATGCAAAGTATTGCTCTTGGAATGGATTTACAATGAGATCCTGCTGTGTAGCTTTGAGAGCTATGTCTAGATACATACATCCTAACACAACAATGGGAGGAAAAAATATGTATACATGTATGTGTAACTTGGTCCCCATGCTGTACAGCGGAAAAAATAAATAAAAAAATAAATAAATAAAATGCAGCATTTTCAGCATTAATATGGGTAAATGGTCATTATATTATTCTCATATGCCTAAATATTCAGTTATATCTTCAACATAAATGTCAATTAAATGAATGGCTTTTGAAAAAGAACTTGTACATTTTGTTCTTATTCAAAGATTCATCTTTAACATAACAATACCTTCCCACTAACTGATGTAAATGAGCTTGTAAATTTGAAGTTCTGTAAGAAGGGTGTCTTCAGTGCCACCTCCTATCCTCACTGCAAACACACACACATTTAACACCATGTCTGTATTACTTCTGCAAAGAAGAAACCCACTGTGCAGCAGGCGGTGTGAAATACAATGCAGCTTTACACTGCATTATGAAAGCAAGGAAACAGCCAGCTGGGAGTTAGAAAGAGAACAAAATTTTGGGTTGCAAACCCATGGGACCTTCAGGTAACATTGCAAGTGCTCCTTAATGACGAATAGCTGATTTTGTTTCAGACCCACTATGAACACCGTAGGATATACTTAACATTTTAATTTTTAGTTTCAAAAGCAATAAACCTGTTGGTCAGACAGAAGCTTGACAGTCACAGCAGCCAATCTACCAATCAATCCAGCATGGCCGGGCTCCACCAGCACCCCTGACACCAATTAGGAAACGGAAAGAGCGGGCTGCTGCTACCAGGTTACAGTTTTGCCAATTAGAGCACATCCTGGGTGAGATCGACCAATGAACACTGGAACCCAGGGTCAGGAGAGAGAGGTGAAAAGCACCTCCTGTAATGTGACATGAAAAGGAAAGATTGCGGGAGGAACACAGCAAAGAAGCAAGACAGTCTGGAATCAAACGTACATTTTATTGTTTGCTTGTCAAAGACATGCAGACACTAAGACAAAGAACAAGCAAGGCGCTCCCCTGGGTCTCTACCCTAGGGAGCAACTGCTCATTGGCCCACAGAACTTGGGAGCCAACTGCTGTTAGGCAGGACCACTGAACCCGCCACCTCCAGCTGTTCCCTTTTAGTCAGGACTCGCAAGTTAAGCCAGCTCATACAGGGTCTGAACGTCAAAGACAGACCACCAATAGACACATATCAAAGTGCCAGGAGGAGGATATTTCAAATCAGCCTCACAATTAGCAAACTTTTTCTGCTACAATTTCTCTTTTTTCCATCCTACAAAATTTTAGGGACCTCCTTTCAATTTTTCCACCTGGGCTTCTCTTCCAAACCATAGCTTATAGCCCTGGTTTATCAAACTTTGCAAAATCTAAGGGCCTCAAAATCTTTCCCTTTGAGTCCCTTCATCTAATTACCATTTCCTGCCTCAGAATACCTTCTCTAATTCCACTTAATCTTCTGGCTTTGAGGGACTCCCAGCTGATCCCTGCTGTTCTATCTCATCTGGAAAAGCTAAAGGCAAAAGCAAGGTAGACACAAAAATCTTCCAGAGTGTGGAAGTCTGGACTATAGGTGTCACCTTCAGAATCAGGTATAAACCTACGTCTTGATGAGTCTCATAAAGGTTAAGCAGGTCTGAATTAGATGACAATGATGGACAAAAACGTCCTAAACTTTAAAAGAAACCCTTATTTTCCAAGTGCAAAAAAATGCTATTATTCATTTATCAACTGAGTCACATTTGCTGTAACATCTTTTCCAAAGGATCTATCACTGCGGTGACTGAAATTCAACTCTGTTTTGCTGCTGTCAGTTCTGCCAGTTTTCTAAGAATGAGATCAGGCAATTCCAAAGGTGTAGTCAGCATGCTATACACACCCCCATCTGCATGAGAAAGGTACAGTCAATGATGGACATTTAAAACATCAGCATTTATCATAAGTAGCTTCTAAAATGTTCTAGGTCCCTAACAATATAAAGGCTCTTTTCCCTCTGGAGTGGAGGTCGTCAATCTTGGCTGCCCTTTGCAATCACCTGGAAGCTTTAAAAAATGCTGTGGCCTAGAAAATGCTAGGCCTCACTCTGCAGAGATGCTGATTTCATTGGTTTGGAGTGATGTCTGAGAATGGAGATTTCCACCCCCCACCCCTTTTAACGACCCGGTTTGACTCTGCCCACCTTTACATCTGCAGTTCCTGCTCTCAAAAATTCCTGGAAGAGGGAGTTCCCGTCGTGGCGCAGTGGTTAACGAATCCGACTAGGAACCATGAGGTTGCGGGTTAGATCCCTGCCCTTGCTCAGTGGGTTAATGATCCGGCGTTGCCATGAGCTGTGGTATAGGTTGCAGACGCGGCTCGGGTCCCGCGTTGCTGTGGCTCTGGCGGAGGCCGGTGGCTACAGCTCCGATTGGACCCCTAGCCTGGGAACCTCCATATGCCGAGGGAGCGGCCCAAGAAATAGCAAAAAGACAAAAAAAAAAAAAAAAAAAAAAAAAAAAAAAATTCCTGGAAGTAAAAACACAGCACAGCTGAGCTAGTGATCACAAGTGATTCAAAGGTCTATTACACATTCAGGCGCAGGCATGGCAAGGGGAGTACCTGGCCTGGGGGCCCCAAGCCAAAGGGCCCTCATGTCCAGGTGGAAAGAAACCAAACAGTCTGGTGCTGGGGACACACATGCAGGACTGGAACATGCCAGAGGGATTTCTGAATAAAGCTGGAAGAGGACTACCCTCAGGTGGTCTGTTGCGGTTGAAAGGAGGCAGATGACAGGTGTCAAAAGAGCAGGCCAGGTTGTTCAGCACAGCCGGAGTGGAAATAGCAGAAGTGAGCAAAGCCAGGGCACGTGATGATGTCAACCCTGGCAGATGCTGGAAGGTTTGGCCGAAGGTCATTTCCCTGGGAGTGACTTAGCGTGTCCAACTCTACTCCTTCGCGGTAGCCAAGTGGAGAGCCTCTACTCTAGCCGTACTTCTCACACCCAGGGAGCCAGTTCAAACGCAGATTCTGCTTCAGCAGGTCCAAGCTGGACCAGAGGCTGCACTTTCCACAAGCTTCCAAGTAACATCAATGCCACTGTCCCACAGACAGCACCGGACCTCCTCCTCTTGAGTTACAGGCCTCTCACAAATGAAGATCCTATGGCCTTGGTTCACACATTCCGATCTCTCTAGAGGCTCCGTAGGTCCTGAGGAAACTAATAACCCTCGGTGTGGGCCCAGATGGGTGAAGAAAAGCTGCAGTCACAACTCTCTAATATCTTCCTCTGAATTGCTGTCCTCATACACTTCACTGCATTTAGGAAATAAATGTATGTTTATACATCTATTTGCTATTTATGGCCTGCCACCCCACTAGAAAATGCACTCAAAAAGTGTAACCCTAAAGCCTTCCGGCACAGAGCAGGCACTCAAATTTGCTGCCTCCAGGAGGGACCGCCTGAGATGATGTGGACACCTATGTCCAGAGGGTGCTGGGCAGCCCCAGTCCTGTGCTACCAATTGGTTCTGGGCAAAGACAGTGGGGCAATAACCTCCATCAAGCCTGCTGGCCAATGCTCAGGAAGCTCTGCCTGACAAAGAATGCAAGACGATGAAGCTAAGAGACTATTCTATATCTTCTCAACTTTATTTCGGATCCACCTCCTAGAATAATAAAGACAAAAAAATAAACCAATGGGACCTAATTTAACTCAAAAGGTTTTGCACAGCAAAGGAAAAGAAAAGACAATCCAGAGAATGGGAGAAAATCTTTGCAAAGGCCTTTTTTTTAGGGCCGTGCCTGGAGCATATGAAGGTTCCCAGGCTAGGGGTCAAATTACTGCTACAGCTGCCAGCCTACACCACAGCCACAGCAACAAAGGATCTGAACCATGTCTGCAACCTACACCACAGCTCACAGCAATGCCAGATTCCCGACCCACTGTGTGAGGCCAGGGATCAAACCCATATCCTCATGGATACTTGTTGGATTCGCTTCTGCTGCGCCACAATGGGAACTCTCCCAACAAAGGCTTAATCTCCAAAATATACAAACAACTCCTCATACAACTCAACAAAAAAACAACCCAATGGAGAAATGGGCAGAAGAACTAAACATACATTTCTCCAAGGAAGACATAAAGACGGCCAGCAGGCACATGAAAAAAATATTCAACATCGTTAATTACTAGAGAAATGCAAATCAAAACTACCATGAAGTACCACCTCACATCAGTTAGAATGGCCATCATTAACAAGTCAACAAACAACAAATGCTGGAGAGGATGTGGAGAAAAGGGAACCCTCCTACACTGTTGGTGGGAATGTAAACTGCTATGCCCACTATGGAAGGCAGTATGGAGGTTCCTCAGAAAACCAAATATAGAACTACCACATGATCCAGCAACCCCACTCCTGGGCATATATCCAGACAAAACTTTCCTTGAAAAAGATACATGCACCCCTATGTTCACAGCAGCACTATTCACAATTGCCAAGACATGGAAATGGCCCAAATATCCATCGACAGGTGAATGGCTTACAAAGATGTGGTATGTGTATATATATATATATATATATACACACACTATGCAGCCATGAAAAAGGACAACATAATGCTATTTGCAGCAACATGGATGGAACTAGAGATCTTCCTACTAAGTGAAGGAAGCAGAAAAAGAAAGACAAATACCGTATGATATCACTTATATGTGGAGTCTAAAATCTGGTACAGATGATCTATCTACAAAACAGAAACAGATCACAGACTTAGAGATTAGATTGGTGTTTGCCAGGGGGGGAGGGGGAAGAGAAGGGGACAAAGAGTTTGGGGTTGGTAGATGCAAACATTTAGAACAGGTAAGTAATGGGGCCCTACTGTACAGCACAGGGAACTGTGCCCAGTGTCTTGGGCTAGAACATGACAAAGACAGTGTAAAAAAAAAAAAAAAAAAAAAAGAATGTGTGTGTATGTGTGACTGGATCACTCTGCTGTACAGCAGAAATTGAAGGAACACTGTAAATCAACCATACTTTAATAAAAATTTTTTAAAAATACATCCGGAATATAGTCTCCTGCATGACATGAGACAGAATGGAAGAGAACTGGGGAGAGAACATTTTTCTACTTCCGCTTCCTTCAACTGCCATAATGAATTTGCCTGCACAGAAGTACTACAGCAAGAAAAGGAGGCAGTATCTGGAAAGTCAAATTCGGAGTAAAACCCTGTAATCTAAACTGCACGGGACCCCCAAAGGACCATGATAAAATGGCAAAGGAGAAACTCTCTATGCCTCAGGAAAGGTATTAATCCATCGTGAGAATTCAATCATTCACAAATGCCTACTGGCAAAACTACTCAAGGTCTCACAAAATTATAAAACTAACAAAATTAGAAGTGCAAGTACCTGAGCCAGCATCCTAGCAAGAGTAAAACTAGTGGAACAGATTCCATTGGCCAGCACAAACCCCACACAGCTTGAACTGATTCTCAATGATTTTCAAACCATAGGTTGCCACCTATTAGTGGACTGTGAAATCATCTTAGTGGGTCACAACCAGCATTTTTAAAAATGAAAACAGAGTAAAATAAAACAGAAAATATGAGAGCAGAAAATAGTAGAATGAATCACAAGTATGATATATTTCAATTAATACATGTGGGCGCACCGGGTCATAGTGAAAAATGTATTCATGTGGGTTATAATTTAAACAGAATTTTTAAAACACACCAAGAAAGTGCATATTTCATATAATGTCTCACCTGAAAAAGTAATGCTCACATTTAAACTAAGAGTACATATTTATACTACAGAAGTGGTAGGCCACAGCAGCCTAGAGCATGGGTCTGGAGCCAAACTGTCCACCGAGCGATGCCAGGTAAATTATTTAATGTCTCTAAGCCCCGGTTATTCCTATCACAGGGATAATAATATTACCATCTCATGCTGTAACAATACAATATATGTGGAGTTCTTGGCTTAGTGCCTGGCATGAAGAAACACTCAATAAGACACTGGGCATTCTTAACACTGCTTAAATGTGGTCTGACCTATTTCTTTTCTATCATTTCAGGGGCAAAATACTAAAGAAGAGAGTTGAGATAACTCTCATGTGAGCAAAAGATTGTGGCTGCTACATGAATAAAAACTGAGGAATCATCTAATTTTGGAAAAATCCATTTGAAATAAAGACCCTGCCACTACAAAAGGACAAGATGGAAGAGCAGTGTCCTTATGGAAACGCCATGGTGTTAAGACACACTGAAGAAAAGAAGCACAGGTCAATAAAGGCACAAATCACATTTTTCCACCAGGACACATGAATCTCTGCCTATCTCTGCTCTTCTTTTTAAAGTGCCACCAGTACTTTGGCCCATAAAAGTATGGAGGACCTTGAGCTTGCCCTGTTCCCAAGTCTTATTCAAATTCATGCTGTGTCCTTAACAACAAATTATTAATTAGAAGCTCCAGAAAGCTGGACAGCATTCACTATGATTAAATCCAGTATCAAAAAGGGATGTGGATAATTCCTATATTTGCTTCTCCCACTAGTCTTGATGAAACACGCTCAAGTTATTCTTGACCCAAGTGGCACCGTCGGTAAAAATGCTCAGTTTGCTGGCATCTCATCAATGGCACACTTCAAACTATTGCTTGCTGTTAAACTAACAGTTTATATTAGACTAAACACAGTTTGGTAGCCATTGTCAAGAAAATTGGAGTTGCTCAGGCATGGCAGCAGTTACTGATGTTATTTGTTTGGAAGCCTTGTGATTTCGTGAATCACTAGCAATTGTTAAGCAAGTAATTAAACTATAAAGCCAAGACCTGTGATTTTCAGTCTTTTCAAAGCAATAATCATCAAAATTCCAAGTACCATTTAACTGATTCCCTTCTAAACATGCTGGCAACATTTACATTGTTGTCATTCATCTGGCTGTACAGTTTATAAAACTAGATTATGGCCTTCATAGAAATTATATGCTGCTCAACTACTTTGCTAAATATAAGATGTTTAAAGGAAAACTCACAAAAATTATTTAATGAGAACTGGACATAGAAAGATTTGGATTTGCTCAGTGCATGGTTATCTTCAGTTTAATAACAATTCAAAAAGTCCTATTTTTAGGACTGAAATACTAAAATAACTGGACTATTGTTCTTATAACCTTTTACAAACATAAGAATGCATTATATAAACTTCAAGATTCCTTTAAGTGCCTTTAAAATTACAAGCAATTTAGTCTATGACTCATGTACCATACTGGCTGCATGCAATTTTTTTTACTTCTCCTCTCAATTATATCTTAATATTATGGGGGCTGAAATGCATTAAATAAATCATATTTCACAGATTCCTGGTAAAGTAATACTTACATGCATTTTAGAAGAAATTGGCCTGCATTTTAAATGTATTCATAATGACATTACCTGCCTTTCCACACTGACTGAAATATTAGGCAGCAGTGCCTAATTCAAGCTACTGATGAAAGCTTTTAGCAACCCTATGCTTATTCTGTGGCTAGCAATATGTTGTGTTAGTTACTATAATCCAACATTTACAAATAGCGATTTAACCAATATAAACCAGCTCTTGTAATTAGTGAACATTGTCACTGATTAAGATTTAATATGGTGCCTGGTATTTCTGCACTGTGTTACATAAAGAGACTGATCTTTCATCTGTCAAAGGATTACTGCCTTATCGAAGTACTTTATCACTGTAAGGTGTTTTATTTACAAACATACTGCCATTAGGAAATTAATTCATTTAAAAATCTGTATTTCTTAAAAACAATACATCAGTGGTGTTACAAGATGGCAGAAGTACCCAAAAATCCTAGAAAATCCCTTCAACAACTTAAAATTTGTATTTTAGAGACCTGCAAAATACAACTATTTTCTGTTTTTCCTATTAAATGTTAAATAATTCTCTTTTGCTTACATCTCTTCCTAACAACTTAAATGCACATGCAGGTACATTATCTCATACAATGTTCCCAATTATTCTGTGAAACAGGTATCATGGCTATTAATCATCTCCATTTAACGGGGAGAAATACTAAGGCTCATGGAAGTTAAATCACTTGCTCAAGAATATAAAACTATTAATAAGAGCAGGGATCCACTCGCATTTCTTGATTCTAACATCAACATTTTTTCCTCTCTGCTACACTGCATACTTGCTCCAGCTATTTCCAGAGCCTGAGTCAACCAGTGGAGTCAGAAATATAGACAGTACACAGTTTGGAAATGAGCTGCTCCCAACAATCATTTGGAATTTAGTTTGGGGAAATTAACATATTAAGTCCCAAACCAGCCCAGACAAGTTTTTAGTGAATCCATAACAGAGGTGACCTACACCGCCGTGACAATCTCCATGACGTGGTCCTAGGTGACCCAGCCCACTCTTCAGAGGAAACCCGCACGGCAACTGGACACTGGAATGCCAGGAAGCTGTCCTCCAGCCAGAGGGACAGGGCCCTGCCAATCTTCTCACACAAGTGTTTCCAATGGGTCCCTGGGAGAAGGCTCTCCAGGCAGAAAGCTCACATCTCTGAGAAAAGTAACCCCCAAAGGAGGTGGAGCTGTGAGCACCACACAGACACTGTTCCAAGGGGTGTGTGAGGGGGTCAATGAGTGTGAATGGGAGGAAGTGTGTGTGTGTGTGTCCATGTGAGCACGCTGTGGAGCTTCAAGAAGCCAAGCAGCACACAATCACAATTCCCTCTGGATGCAGAGCGTGTGGCGGGGGCGGAGGTTGTCAATGGGAATGCGAGTGTAAAGAAAGCACGTCGTGGGGAGGTGCAGATGTCAGGCAGCTATAGACAGTCCCTGAGCAGATCCCATTCTGGATCTCTCACACGAAAAAAGAAAAAAGAAGGAAAAAGGGGGGCGAGGGGTCAGGGGGCGGGGAGACAGAGTATTTTCCAAGGTGCTTGTGAGAGAATACAATAATCAACCATATCAGCCCGTGAAGAGATATGTACTCACAAAAAGGAGATGGCTTTACATGGTTTTAAATACTAAGAACTGCTGAGTCATTCTCTTAAACACTAAGGAGTCCTTTGAACAAACAGGAGGATTTGAGAAACAGGAAACTGAAGACGGGCTATTCAAGCATCAAAGCCAAAAGTCTAGGGCAAAACGCTTGAAATCTCATAATAAACAGAGGGGGGAAAGCCTAAAAGATGTAAAGGAACCATTGTGTGTGTGTGATATTCCATTTACATTAATTGTCATCATAAGTTCATCTATCGTTCAACTGATTAGTTCAAAGTTATTTTCCCCTATGGACATACTCTCTTTTGAGGAAACTAAAACACAGAGCTCCGCAGATGTATCACATGGAAAATTACCTTCTCCAAGGAACTAGCTAACTAAAAGATGAAAGTGATAGGCAAAAACATGACACATTTGTCACTCGCATTAGCAATATTAGTGCTAATGAGAAAGTACATGAACAAGAACACACACCTCTTAATTTGAATGTGTTACAAATAAAGACTAGATTAGTCACAGCTACTCGGATTAAATTTTAGCACTTAACGCTGAAATACTACATCAGGCAATGCTTATAGTGATTTTGCAGCACCATTTCAGCTATTTAATTACAGTTTTCAAACCATTTAACACCTCTCAGCACATACAAACTAGATGCGTATGCATGAGCGTTAAATGGGTCAAGATTTTAGGTGTAACTCAATTATCTGGCGTCCCTGGGAAATCAAGTGCTCCATCTAAGTGCATTTTCCATATAACCGAGGCTTAATCCTTCATGCATCCTAAATCTCTGATTAAATTTGTGGCCATCTGTAAGGGAAATCTTTCCTCAGAGTATTTCATTTCCCTATTTCCTTATAGGCAAGTGGATGCGAAGTGGTGAAGTGCTTCCGAGTTTGGGGTTTTGTTTTACGGATAAATCAAGACCATGGTTAGGAACACTCATCACTGGAGCACTTCAATACAGTTCCTGCTTTTTATGTTTTGTCTTCTCCTTCTACGTCAGGCTCTTAGCAGTCACTTCTTCCACGACTGCAGTGATGACCTCTAAGAGTCACAGACTCCAAAATTTACTTCGGTTTCAGAGTTTGTGACATCTTCCGTGGACTACTGAGGGGGTGGGGGAAGAACCAAACTTGTTAAGAAATATATTCAATGGTGTCGATAAGGCGAGGAACAGAGGAGACAAAGAGAGAAAAACACACGGTATTATTCTTCTTATTACTCAGCAGTGGAAAGACCAAAGTATTGCCGCATTCGCCCCGTCAGTTTCCATTCTTAGTGGAAGAGATTAGGGGAAAATCTTAGACCCCAGGCTCTAGAACCAAGATCCAAGTTCCAGTAAAACTAAAGAAGCCTCGTTCTCAACGGCAATGTCTTTTCAAATTACTTCAATGCTGCTGGTTCCCAATCTTACAGGTGCCTTACTTTAAGGCGTACCTGTTTTCATTCATTCTTACATGATTCCAACTGCTCAAGCACTGTGATCTGCACACTTATACCAAAAAAGGTTATGACTGGGCAGCAGTTCTCTGAATTCTGTCCTCAAATTTGTGAATATATCCAATATAAGTAGTGGCTAAGGTCACTGCTTACAACAATTCTCAGATTCGTAGTCATTCTGAAGACTGTACTTCTGCACTGTTTTTCTTATAGCTTCATGCAAGGCAAGCTCTCTGAAAGGCTGCAGCTTCCACCTGGGCATCCACACCTCCACTCAGCTCTGCTAGGACTCTCCCTGCTGTCCGGCATGACGGGACTTCATCTCTTGATCATGGCTTTCCTTTCCTCTTCCAAACACCCAGCCTCAAAACCATCACCCACTCACTGTCATAGCTACCCCTAGGCTGCAGGACTGCGGCCTACGCTCTACTGCACAGATTTCAAACTTGAGAGATCCCGCCTCTTTAACCACAACGTCCTTATTTCCTATCTTCTACTATCCTCTTTCACAACCTATATATAATCCTCAAACCTTCCACCATTACCACTCGACTCCCCACTGCCGGGAAGAGTTGGGTCCCCTATGCTGCTGAGGACACCAAAACTTAGGAACTCAATCCTGTTCTTTGCAATGCCATCGTCTCCCCTACTTTTCTAACTATTCTTCCGCCAAACTCTTGGAATAGGCGCATGACCAGAGAGGGCAGGAATCTACCCTGGGGAGCATGAGATGTTTATGAAAAGTACACGCCAGGGAGAGAGATCACTCAGAACAGCTCTTGGCTTCTCACATGCAACTGTGGAATCTGTGCCAATCCTTGCTAAATTCTCAAAAGTGACTACAGGACAGTTAACTATAGGGACTTAATATGATTACAGCAATCACAGCTTACAAAGCACTTTCACGTCTCTCTTTGAATTCTCAAAAGACCACCTGAGGTGCCTATGTTTGACTGAATGATGAGGAGACAGAGAAAGACTAGATTTGACCAAAGTTATATATTTAGTGAGCAGGGGCACCAAGGAGGCAAAATCATCCCGAGTCACCTGATGTCCTGAAGTGTCCTCAGTGGATCCCTAACACAATTCCAGGCCTGGCTGGGACCACGCAGGAAGCATACACTTCTTTCTAATGAGGAAGAGAGGCTGGGAGAAGGAAAGGCAGGAGAAGAGGGGAATGCTATTACATTTATTTTAAAAATCCTTATAGTCACTAGTTTATCACCCTTGATACAGATGGGAACAAGGCTGATATAAATTATTTATGATGTGTAACAGTTTAATGGAGTATAAAATAGATTCCTTTTTTCATAGTTAGTAAAAGTGGCAGTGTTCTTAATGTTGTCATATCCAGACTGAGCCTGGATCCTACTTATCTAGACTTTTGACAGAAGCATCAATTTTCTAAATTGTTCTCTAACAACTACAAAGCTAAAAGAAAAGAAAATTACTCACAATGTTAATAATTGCAATTCTCTGAAGATACTAAAGAACCCACTATAATTTCACATCACTGAATCCTGTGGCTTTAGACATCTGAAAACTCTAAGAGTTTTCAGACAGTTTCTCCTATGTGTTTTTAATACTAAAAGAAGGTATCTATATGAAATACACTGAAGAGCTAAAAATGGTATGATGGGATCTAGACCAGTATCGTTGTCTTGGAAGTGCTATATAACAACATCCATAAAACGTGGAAAGAAAAATGTATGACTTAAATGAACTCTGAAGTTCACAGGTGAACTTCAATAAATAACAAACTCACTTATTAAGAGCAAAATCCACATTACATGTGCTATCTACCACTAGGCATCTGACTGGCTGCAAGGGTTACAAAGCATCCAACCGTGCAAGGGTAATAAGGGATTTGATAACAAATAGAGGGAAAGGGACTCAAGCAAACAATGAGAAAAAGAGAAAAGATAAGGTTTAAGCATGAATAGATGGCTTTAAAGAATAAACTACATGGTATCTGAAGTAATACCAGAAGCACAAAAACTTCTGTTTTTACATACATTGCAAATACTGTATAAAGATAATGCAGTTCTCAAAGAACAACCAAAGGGCTTGAGTATTAAACCGCTTAATGAAAAGAGACTAATGTTCATCTTGAAGAATAGATGTAAAATACCAGTAAATAAGTTTTGAAGATCATTGGAGAATTGCCTTAACAAATATTTTTTTAAACTATAAATCTACAATAATTTAAATAGTGTGGTACTGGTTCAAGAACTGGTAAACATACTAAATGAACAGAATTTACATACCAGAAACAGCCTTAATTCTACATCAGAACTTGCCAAAAAAAAAAAAAAACAAAAACCAAACCAAGATACCTCTAAGGAGAATGAATGATTTAAAAAACTGATATTGGCAAAACTTTCTAGAAAAACCTAGTGCACAATCATACACCAAAATAAATGTAAGATTGAATAAAAACTTCATAGTTGAAAAGTTAAAACACAAAAAGTAGAAATAAAACTATTTAAATACATCTTACAAACCTTTCTAAGCATATAATTACTACAAAAAGACTGACAGATTTGACAATCTACAAATTAAAACATAACAATATTTTAAAATATTAGAAAATGAAAAAAGGTTATGAATGAGCCATTCAAATTAATAGTGTATGTCTGTCTGTCCGTGTTTCTTTCTTCCCATCTAAAAACAATAAATATAGGCAGTTACCACAAATGAATTCTCTTAGTGTGTACAAATTTGCCATTGATTTTCTCAGTTTTCTAGGTACCGAGTATGCAAATAATGGAAATTTTACCTCCTCCTTTCCATGTTTTTCCTTCCATTTGTTTCCTTTACACAGTATCTTGCTTAAAACCTCCAGAACAATATAAATAATGAACATCCTACTCTGTTTCTGACTTTAATGGAAATACTTCTTCTAAATTACCTTTAAGAATCATGATTGCTTCTTGAGCTTTCTTTTCCTTTTTTTGTCTTTTGTCCTTTTTAGGGCCACACCCACAGCATGTGGAAGTTCCCAGGCTAGGGGTCTAATCAGAGCTGTAGCCACTGGCCCACACCACAGCCACTGCAACGCCAAATTCGAGCCGTGTCTGCGACCTCCACCACAGCCGGATCCTTAACCCACTGAGTGAGGCCAGGGATCAAACCTGCAATCTCATGGTTCCTAGTTGGATTCGTTAACCACCAAGCCACGATGGGAACTCCTATAATCTTTTTAAAAAATTCTTTTAAAACAAAATTTTATTAATGCAAAAAAATAAATAAATAAAAATAAATAAAAAGACTCTATTTAGATAAATACTGAAGATCAACTAAAATGTAAACCACTGACACTAGGCACACAGAAGTATGTGTAAGATTTTCTGAATCGTTTGAAAACACCACCACAATCTACACCAAGGAACACCGGTTAGCAGTTATACTAATAACACTGGCATAGTCTTTAGAGAGCAGATTTACAAAGGTCATACAAACATTTTTAGGGAAAATGATAAACAGAACCATCTGCACGCATATACTGTCCAAACATCCTTTAATAAATAAAAACTGGATGAGAACTAGATACATTATTAGTACATCTAATATTTTTTTTAAAGTAGGCTGATGATTACTATATTTGGTCTTGGTAGGATATGCTCAGTTAGCCATAGGGGAATAATTTAACTAGAATCTTTACTGGCCTTTTTGTCTATTTGTTTCTATTTTGGAAGAGATCATTTCCAGAGTATTTAAATAGTGCCTGGCACAGAAAAGGCACTTATTAAACACCTATAGAATAAATAGAAGTCCGTTTCAGACCCAAAGGGCTGCAACATCGCTTAGAGCTCTTCTTGCGACCTTGCTCGGTTTGGCTGAGTGGCTAAACTATTGAAAATGGAATCTCAGGTCACAGGGGTTTCACTCAATTGGGAATGACAAGTATTCAATCCTTTTTTGTTACTGTTCATTGAGAGTTAACTGCAGGAATTTTTATCCAAAAATGATTAGTCACATATTTCTATTTTACAGATATACACGCTGAGTAAAAGCTGGTATATATTAGACTGAGTTCCGAAGTGACAGAATTCTATTTTAATGCAAACCTCCATCTCTAATACTGGGTATAGCCCAATACATATATATTTATCAAAAGAATGGATGAATGAGTAAATTCCCGCTATAATGTCCTTACTGAAAATATCCAAATTTTATATATATATATATATATATATATATATATATATACACACACACACAAATGTTCAATTCACAGTAACTTTTATAGCATCCTAAAAATTTTGCTAAGCCACTGAGTTTTATCAGTTGTCTGTTCTACCAAAAAATGTACATGAATCAGCATTCTTTTTTTGCTAAACCCGAGTATAACTTTTACTCCTTCTTAAGACATGAACTAATGAGTATTTATTTATAAGACAGATCATTCTGTTTAACACTAGAAAATCTACCGAATATTGTTGCTTTTTATATGAAATAAATATGCTTTCTTAAAGTAAGCAGACATAAGGATATCCTAATGAAATGACTTTCTAATATGTATGGAAAATCACTACAATGAGTGCTTTAAACTTACTATGTATTATAATAGTAGAAGGCATTATTTCATTCATCAAAAATTAAATGAAATAAACCATGCAGCACAAATAAACAGACACAAAAGGTACTTAACATCTAAGCACACTTTTTTGGCTTTTGTAACTAATTTACTTCCTGCCTGCCTGCTTGTCTTCCAAAACAAATTCAGTAATACTTCATTTTCTTTTAAAACTTTACACAAGAAGTTCAGGGAAAGAAAACAAAACTTCTAATGGCAGTAAGAATGCAAAACAGAAATTTTCTAAATTATATCCTTAAACAACGAGATACTGCTCAAGTTCAAAAGAAATACAGAAATGAAAACCACCGATATTTTTCAACTTTAATAGATGTCATTAAATTTTATATTTAACAGCTATAGACTCAAACGCTTATAGTGTAATAGCTGAACACTTCATTTTTGAAAGTTATATTTTCAAGCAATGTAAGTTAACAATGCACTAAATATACCACTTGATATTATAATAATATCAATGCATTTGATAATACGGATCTACATGATGGTATATGTAAGTATAAAAACCCTGCTGCCAATTTTCAAAATTAAACTGCAAAAGAAAAAAATATCAGGTAGCCAAATTACATAATTAAACAATTTTGATTTCCTCCTATATATGTCAGTTTAATTACTATATTTCAAACATGATACACAGATGTAAGTAAAAACTCCGAAAAGACCATCATGATAAAAGTAAAATGTGACAACGATCCCAGAGGCAGATACAGATACAAAACACAGCCACTGGGAAAAACAGCTAAAAGCAAATACAAAAATAAGTGAATAAATACATAATACACAAGTTGTGTATCATCCTTATCAAATAATAATACTCTTTTCTTTTTTCTTTTTTTTTAAACAAACATACACATCAGACTGAGAGCTCCCATTTTGGAACTTCCCTCTTAGCCTTCCAAAAACGCAAAAAAAAAACAAACCAAAAAAATCCTTGTATCCCATTTAAAATGTTATTATAGTTTTCATCACTTAACAGCCTTGACTGCAAATGACTTCTGGCTGTTCCCAAAAATCAAGTCTATTCTCAGCTGATGAAGATTTATCACCTTGGAGGACATTCAAAGAAATGTGACTTTTAAAGCAATTCTTAAAAGAAAGAAAAGAAAGAGGGGAAGAAAGAGGCAGGGGAAGAGGGAGAAACAAAGGCAGAGAGACTGAGAAAGGGCAGTTCTAGCAGAATAAACACGATGGCTTCCCAAGAAGATTCCTTTTGAAGGAAGAACTTCAGCTGTGACTGTGTTTTACTTCTGAACAGCTCTCACTAAAGAACAGTCATACTTCTGCAGGCATGAATTGATTAACAGTGGAGATTCTTTTGTGTTTATGTGACCAATAAGGATACCAAATGCAAGGAGAAAACTTTTCTATGGAAAATCATCCACTAATGTTCAAATAACATGTACGTCTACTCAACACAATATACAAATGGCTTTTCGGTGTAAGATTTTTTTTTTTTTCTCCTCCATTACACGACAATTGACTTTCTCCCAGCTAAAACTTTTAAATGGCAAAACAGATTTTGAAGGCATTTTCTGTAATTAAAAATCGGCTGCTTAGACACTGAGGGGGAATTTCTTCAGGATAATGTTGCTTTTCACTTTTCTCTTAAAAGATTCAAATGAAAGAGAAATGTGTTGAAATCAAGTAATTAGAATTCCATTTGGTCCATCACCCTTTTTCAAAATTTATTTAAAGATTCTAGATTCTACTGACAACTTTTTATCACCGTAATTATCAGGAAAAGAATAGTTTTTGGTGTTTTCAAATGAATATATGTAATCAAGGAGTCAATATGATTTATAACCGCAAAGAAATTGTCAAGAAATGTTAAGTATCTAAATACTTTTTAAATTGGCTTTGCATCAGAAAACTCAAATATCAGTTTTGAAGACCATGTAATTTTGGCAGATTGATAACTCCTCATAATACCTATCTCACCATTACCTGTAAGGGTTCTGATGTTTGTTTTATAGCAGGGCTCACTACCATCCTAGGAGGGGAAGAGAGACATTTCCTAGCTTCCCTTGATGCTGGTGCAGACATGTAACTAAGATTTGACCAAGAGAATACGAGGAGAGGTGCTAAGCACACCTGCAAGGAATCATCCTAAAGAGAGAGGATAAATCCCTACTTCTCCTCTCCCCCCATTCTGTCCTGTTGTCTGGAATAAGGATGTGAAAGTAGGCTTTTGTGGGCCCTGTGGATGAGAACTAACCATAAACAAATATTAATGCAAAGTTTAAAGCTAAAACTTCCATCTTTGAACAAGCCTATATTTATGTAAGCAGTGAAGGAATTACTGCTACAGAATGCAAAAATATAAGAAATGTCTTCCTGAAATGGATAATACTCTTCCCTAATGCTGTCAACTGACTCCAAATTTTAAATAGTCCAATTAAAAAAAAAAAACTATAACAATGAACAAATGATCTCATAGAATGTCAGTATTTCGAACTTAAAAAAAAAAAAAAAAAAAAACTCAGATACTAACTAGGTTTAATCAGATAAATCTTTAAGACTTTAAAAATCAAACTACTTGATTCTTAAGCACCAAGAAAAGGATATGGAAAAGTTTCCCATAAAAAGTTGTTAGAAGGGTTGTGTGGAGATTTTAATATTGGTAAAGCCACAAAAATCATCCCAAAGGAGCAGAGACTAGCTAGAGCAACACTTGATAAAAGAGGCTAAAGACACAAATCAGAATCAACTGTTGTCAGCTGTATATACTGATCCATATCCAACCTCCTAGAGGTTCTCAATGTGGTTTAGGGAAAAGGGTTTATATATACCACATGAATTTACAGTGCTGTTATAGACATTTAAGTATGAAAAAATACTTTTAAAAAAATAATGGAAAAAGATATGAAAAAATAGATCTAAAAAAAAGAGGAGGATCAGAGTTCCCATTGTGGCTCAGCAGGTAATGAACCCAACTAGTTTCCAAGAGGATGAAGGTTCAATCCCTGATCTTGCTCAGTGGGTTAACAAACCTTGCAGTGGGATATGGCATAGACTGCAGACACAGCTAGGACTGCATGTTGCTGTGGCTGTGGAGTAGGCCTGCAGCTCCAGCTCCGATTCAATCCCTAGCCTGGGAACCTCCATATGTTCTAAGTGCTGCCCTAAAAAGCAAGAAAATTAACTAAGTAAATAAATAAATAAGGGTTGTTTACAAATATAAGGTACTATTATTCAAACAGCTATGTACACATGCTAAAATAATTTCATGTTTAAAAAGAAAGTAATTTTGTTTTTTAAAAATGTCATCGTAGGAGTTCCCGTCATGGCTCAGTGGTTAACGAATCTGACTAGGAACCAGGAGGTTGCGGGTTCGATCCGTGGCCCTGCTCAGTGGGTTAAAGGCCCGGCGTTGCCGTGAGCTGTGGTGTAGGTTGCAGACTCGGCTTGGATCCGGCATTGCTGTGGCTCTGGCGTAGGCCAGCAGCTACAGCTCCAATTTGACCCCTAGCCTGGAACCTCCATATGCCACGGAAGTGGCCCAAGAAACGGGGGGAAAAAAAAGTCATTGTAAAAGCATATATATTTAAAAATCTAATAAAGATCCCTTCTCACCTGCCCTTGATATTTCAGAGAAAAGACGGCTTAATTTGTTTCTCTGAAGATTTTCCCCTCACAACTAAATAGATAGCAAACTTAGTATTTACCAGTATTATGTAAAAGTGACTTATACCTGACAAAACATTTTTCATCTTATGAGAAAAACATTGATTCCACAACTGATCATAAAACAGAGTGGGAAAAACAACCAATGGACAGTCCAAACACACACCAGGAGAAGGCCTATGGTGGGGTCGACTGTGCCAAGAAACTCCATAATTTTTTCCACTAAGATTTTATTAAATGAGTTTATTTAATTTTTTCCACTAAGATTTTATTAAATGAGTTTATTTATTTTTTAAACGCCTGAAAAATAATTCCCAGGTAGTCCATTAGATACTGTCAATTGTGTTATTCAGTATAGTATATTGCTATGTGGTTTCTCAATTTTTATCAAAATTACATCTAAGAGAATGAAAACCATTTGTCTACATTTAAAATGCCTCGTCTCTACAACTCAATATTTTTCCTTGATGCATTCTAAATGCCCTAGTAGAAATTATTTTGAAAAGAAACCATTAAAGGTATGCTAATGACTCTGAATTGTGACAGATGCTGTGGAAACAGGCCTGTTGGCTGCGGCACAGCACCATTAACTATCTATCATAAAGTCCTCTGGACTTGCTCGTTTATTACTGCTGCGTTGCTCAAGGGGGGAGAAAAACAGCAAGAGTTTCTCTTTCTGAGGCAAAAATCGTAAGCCACTCACTTATTCTAATGTCATGATCCCCACTGTTTATCTACATGATAATTAAGAAAAACAGAAGCAGTGAAATATTGTTTTAACAACGTGACTGGAATTAAACTGTTGAAAAGGCCAAGGAGAAAGTTTCACAAGCTCATTGACTGGTGGGTCTCCAACAAGAAGACACTAACTGCAGGGGAAACAAGTCCTGCTTCCGAGGAATCAATCAAGGGATGGAATTCCCAGCTCACAGAACAGTGCAGAGGGGAGAAGAGAATTTAGAAAGAGGGATGGAAACACATCATTACTCTGAGAATCTTCTGTCTATGGCCTGTTAGGAATATATGCTGACAACCCACTTTATGGAGAAACACTGATCTGGCCCCATGGGAATCAAAAACTACAGCATTACACGGTTACAAAGGGACTGCACACACACTAGCTCACCGGATCCCACCAAGAGAGTTGTAAGAAACCTATCGTGTTGATTCTGGAAGTGAGGAAGCTGAAGTCCAGATAAAAGTGAGGTGACTGGCTGAATGTCAAGACCTCATTAGTTGAAGCACCCCGAAGTCAGGTGTTCTATCGCTAAAGCCAGTGCTCTTTTCTCAAAGGCCAAATAAGAATGAAGTGGCTTTAAGAGGGAAGGGACGAGAAGAAAGAAGGGCAGGATACTTTCTTTGAATCCTAACAAAAATATGAAGACTATGACTGCAGCATAACACGTTTAATACACATTTTATAATCATGCAACATGGAACAAGTGTCAAAATGCATACAGGCACCGAGGCCTTGGCACACCAGTGACAGCCTTCCTATTACTTATACCAAAGCTATTCCAACCACAGGGCTGCCAAGCCCCAGTAAGAGGAGAGGAGGAGGATGCCTTCTTTTCTCATGCCCTCCATCAGCTATGCACCATGAGGGGTGAGCCACAGAACCGTGTATTTTAAAAACGCACATGCCCCTCGCCACCCTCCCTGAAGTCCCAGTCCTCCTGGGCATTTGTACTGACAGAGGACTCCAGCAGGCTTGGTGACCACCATCCTAGGATCACAGGTCTTCCTCTGTACCCACAAGTGATAGAAAAAATTCACGGCTTTACAAGTCATCAACAGATTTTATAAGAGCAAGTGAAGGACAAGAAATGTAGCAAAGAATTAAACAATAAACAATCCTGTCCAGGAAGGTAGGATCAAGCCTAAAGGATTTTTACCTACAGAAGGAAACCATTCCAGACGATCCTAGGTGGATGGTCACAGAAAATACAATAAACTCATGCCATGTAGTTTGCCGAGCACAGGTGTCTGACAAAAAGTGTTACAATACCCTAAGCTCCAAAGTTTGTACTAACAATTAGCCACTGCAGTCCAAATCACAGGATGTAGTAAAACTAAATACTCATTATTCACAGAAAGATTCTAAATGTCCACCTCTTCAATGGGAGGTGGCCCGTAGGCACTAACGAATAATGATTAACAGAGGAGGTGGCAGTAAAGTACTAACCCTTAAAAGAGACCTTTGAAATGTTCTAAAGAGGTCTCTTATAGCGTCTATAAAGCAGAAGTCAATGGACCCATTATTTATTTACTTTAGAACCATGTGGTAATAAACTCAACCTCATATCCAACGCCTCACTCCATTATGCTAATGCTGCCTCCTCTGGTCAGTGAAAAGGACTATTTAAATTACAAGAGCTTCATCTTATGTAAAAGCCCATGAATTTACCCCATGACTCCATGAAGGAAATTTGTCAGCAATAGCGAGTCTAGCGTCCTCTACTCTGAGTCACCTTTAGCAGGCTTACGACGTGATTACAATCTTCTCAAATGCTTTCAGTTTACTATGTTGCCAGGAAGCGGTCAGGGTTAATGCAGTCTCTCAAGAGACCAGCCACAGCATGTGTCTGCTAGGTTCCTCTGTCCACTTAGATGGATCGCCCAGGAACCCCAACTCTGCCACCCCTGAATGCTCTGCTGGGGCACTCCCCACGGTCTTGCTCCACCTCACAGCACAGCTTTGTCATTCGGTTGAGAGCCCTGAATGAACCCAAACTGCCGTTATACCAAGATCTGGACTACTGGCCACTCCAAAGGAGCCCCTTCACAGCCGGTCTCCCCGGCGCCGACGCTGCCTATTCACACCGACTGTCTTCTGACAGTTATTCGGGAGGCTCCAGCAGACCTGCTTGGCTTTGACAGCTCTTGTGGACAGCATGGAATGCAACGTTCAGTGAGCATTACTGAGCTCCGACTCGGTGTAAAGCCCTGTGTGGAAATGCAAGCGTAAACGACACAGCCCTTCTCTGCCTCTCCCAGCCCTACAATGGAATTCACCTTCTAAGATGGGAGATGACCACACACGCGACCAGACTGTACTTTCCTCAAACAGGCTGTAGAGGTTGTATCTAGGGTGACCCTATGTCCTGGTTTCCTCGAATGTCCCAGTTTACATGGGCGGTCCTGTTTTAATTAATTAATAATGGTACTTCCTTTCACCTTCTTCTCTGGATGATAAATTACAGGGTCACCCTAGTCATAAAGAGAGTTATGAACAAAGGGTTTTGGAAATATGGAAAGGTTGTGATCATTCTGAATTAGCAAAGCAGGAAGGCTTTACAAAGAAGACGTTTATGCTGGGCTTTGAAATGAAAGACAAAATTTAAGTGAGGGGCTGAGAGGCACGTGGAGAAGTAAAGGGTGGCCCTCAGGCAGAAGGACCAGCATAAGGAGGGCAAAGCGGCAGGACACGGGCGCTGTCTGCTCCGGAAGCACTGGCCAGATTAACTACCTTATTTTTTGTCAGTGGCAGTCTATATTATGACCACTGTAAGATTCTTGAGAGCAAGGACGCTGTTCAATCTTGCATTTCCCTGGCTCCTAACATAGAACCTGGCACAGAAGACGCGCATAAAACCTACGGGTTAAAAGTGTTGTTATACAACTGATGAATCAGAGCAAGCAATAGCATGTCACCTATGTCATGTTAGACAGCTCTGCTGTTTCAGGAGGAAGATTAGGGCCATGATACCAGCACTTTTCACCGTCCCCACAGTTCAGGAGAACGTATAAGAGACAGGCAGAGTCAGAAGAGGCTGTACCTCTACAGACAGGATCAGAGAGTTTGGTGAGACAAGCACCCAGAGACAAATTATGGAGAAGTGGTTGAGAGGTGAGAGCCAGGGACAGTGCCAACATGGTACCACTGTAGCCCTCATCTGTGCCAGCTCTGGCATCTCAACAAGATGCTTAGAAACCAGAGGGACCTAAAGCTCTAAACCCAAATGCTCATAGCTCCCAACATACCACAAAGTCCTGCCCAGAAAAACCACAAGGGCAGGAGTTGTTTAGAAAAAAGACTGAGATCTTCAGGCTGCCACATCAGCTCTTCTCTGGCTTTCAGCCTGCCCCTCCCTGAGGACTTCTGATGTGTCAGCCTCACAGTCACATGAGCCACCTCCCTAAAATAAAGCAATCTTTATGTGTGGGTATACATACATGCTATCTTTCTCTCTCTCTCTCGCCCTCTCTCTCACACACACACACAAAACCCCTACTGGTTCTGTTTCTCTGGAAAACCCTAATACAGATTTATCTTATATTAAGCCCAATATTTATATATTTGTTATGCAGTTTTAAAATGCTTCAAAAACTCTGTCATCTGATCAAAATTTTTCTAACTCAAATAAAGAAGTAAAAATACCCTAAATAGTTAGAAAGCACTCTGTAAGGTAGCACACATACATTAAAAAAAAAAAAAAAAAAAAAAATCAAGAGGTTGAATTAGAGCATTAAATACTGAGTTAACTATTTCTATTATTTTAGGGTTAACTCTCTTTCTCCCTAATTTATAATTATTTCATACATCACCATTAGGCATGATAAACACCAATTCCTGCTAACAAATGTAAACTCCATTAGGACAAGGTTTGTGGGTTTTTTTGTTTTTTTTTTAATGTTTTGATGTATTCCCAGCATACAGAACACAGTGCCTAGCATAGAGTAGATTTGAAATAAATAATTCCTAAACACAAATGCAAATGAAATACATACATACGTACACAAACACACACATACATATCCATGAGGGAAGAGCAAGAAGAGAAAGTTCACTCTTGCTAAATAAATAGACGTAAGTTATGATGGGCAAGCTATGTTTTAAATTATAAGAGCTGTGTTATAATCCATATAAGTAAACAATAATCTCATAACCATACAATGAGGTCTATCAATGATCACTATTCACTGTATTCAAAGACCATATTTCTGCCTCTCAGTTTCAAGGCAAGAACACAGAGAAGTCAGGGACATTCACTCACTCCCTCAGGAGTCATGACAGTGGCCGTGAAGATAACTGACAAATAAATGGGCCCTCCCCTCATTACTTAAAGGGAATTATGGCACAGACACTGGTTTTACAGTCTAGGAAGTTACAGCATTGATCTTTGCCTGGCTTCTTAAGGCTCTTAGACAAGGAGATGGGAAAGTGGTAGAAAGGGCAGCTGAGAAAAGTGCAACATATAAATGGGAGACAGAAGATAATCATGCATCCACATCGCCCTGCTAAAGAGCCATCTACCCCCAGTGCCCTCCGAGGGCCTGGCATACGCAGCACAGAGGCTGCCCATCCTTGATGGAGCTTCTAAGCCCAAGCCAGTCCAAACTTACAGAAAGATCGCTGATCTTTTTGTTCTCTGGCTTGCAATCCTTGGAGGCTCTCTGGAAATCACCACTGAGGAAGATGCGCAGCAGCCTAGACGGAGACGTCAGTGCTGCTGGTCACTGTGTCCCTCTCTCCAAAGGGCCCCGGGCCTCCTCCCTCACACGGAGGAGGAGGGACACAGGTGGTTCCCATCGCCTGGTCAAGGTCTGCCCAGAAGCCCAGGGATCATGCAGGATGAGTTCCCCTCCATCTGCACCAAGGCGCACTGGCCTTGAGAAAGGAGCTCAAGCCCCAGCAGCAGGCTCTGGGCCAAAGTAAGAAACAGCTGTAGCACTCAGGCGGGGGGAGGCTCTCAGGTCGCCCGTTGTGGGGCGCGACCTCTGAAACACACCCTTCTCAATTCTCTCAAGTGTTGGAGAAGAGAGGCCCAACCCAGCACACGACACAGGGCTGTCACTGAACACAGCTTCGAGCTACCTGTCAAAAGGCCGCAGTGAGGAATTATTTTGGTGACCTTAGGACTACACATTGAGCAGCCTAGTTTGCTAACAGGCTCAGAAGTTTATAGAGACTTAGGAACCAACTAAAAGGTCAAATTATCACTTTAAAATAAGAATCACATCTTCAAAGAACAGGCATGTGGGACCTCCAGCTGAGCCATGTGCTTCCTGCAGGCCATCTATGTGGAAACCCAACCATAACTGGAGGGTTATATGATGCTCTGTGTGACCTGAAAGTATGCTGGCCTGAAACGAAGACAGTTTGCTGTAAGGATCTGCCCACAGGGCAGGCATCCATCCACCAAGGCCAGACAATTGTCAGAGCAAGGGTGAGGTCAGATGGATGCAAGAACTGCCTATCTTCTTTAATTTCTTCTTCCACTCTCTCTATAAAACTCTAAAATATTAATAATGACAGTGTCTTTTTTATAATACATAAGTAAATAAATCAGGTAAACATAGAAAATGTTTTAAAAACATAAGTGAAAAGATAAAGAAAAAATCTCCATGTGCAAATACACAGATGCAAAGGAACATGCTGATTTTTATTCTACTAAACATCATATTGTAAACAAGTCCCATGATATTAAATAATCTTTTTAAAACTTTAAAGACTGAAGAAGAATCAAGATTGACATATTCTTTCTTTAGACGTGTTAATATATTCAATCAGTGACAGGCAAGTCTTGTTCTGATGTCACTCAGAATATGTTTTGAACTTTATCTAAGACAACTGCTTCCCCCTTGTTTCTAAGTTACTGAAAAGAAGACTCTTCAGACTCTTCCTGAAGTCTGAAAACTCAGGTACGCCCTCCCAAAGCGGAAGCACCCTGTCCAGTTAGAACCTTTAGGCCTTTTGAAGCCTCCACAGTAAGCAGGCGGCATCTGACGCACCAAGACCTCATATCATGGTAACTGGGAGAGGAGGAAAACATCCTCCCATGTCAACTAGCATCCTTTGTGCCCAGGCAACAAATGCCTCTATCAACTGTGGTCAGATTGAACACCCAGCACTTCCCCCCTTAATTCTGTCTTGAGAGACAGAGAATTAAGAATGTCAGGTCAAGAGTCCTTGCCGTGGCTCAGTGGTTAAAGAACCCGACTAGTATCCATGAGGATGCGGGTTCGATCCCTGGCCTTGCTCAGGGGGTGAAGGATCCAGCTCTGCTGTGAGCTGTGGTGTAGGGTGCAGACGTGGCTTGGATCCCTCATTGCTGTGGCTGTGGTGTAGGCTGGTGGCTACAGCTCCAATTCAACCCCTAGCCTGGGAACCCCCACATGCCGTGGGTGCAGTCCTAAAAAGACAAGACGACAAAAAATAAAATAAAAATAAGAATGTCAGGTCAAACTGAGACAACTGTGAGGTCACGGCAAATCAGCAAAAGGTTTATTTAGGGGAGGGTATAACCTGGCAACCCCATCAAATCACAGCATTACTCTGCTGATGTGCAGGACAGGCTCTAAACCCCCAAACCAGGCTATGCTCACATGACAGAAGCTTTTTTCAACCTCCTGCAATGTCTACAAAGCTGGCAAATAGCTCCCAAAGCCTTATATCAAACTGTGATGCTTTAAGAATATCCCCTTAATACATAGCGCCCAGTTACTTGCTCGCGACCCGTCTTCAGTGATGCGGGGACAGGGAAGTCTTTTGCACAGCTTCTCTAGGATGACAGACATTAATAGCAATGCATGGATGGATTTACAGCTGGCATCAATCAATTTGTAGTTATTTTACAAGTATTGATTAGGGAACTCAAACAGGCTTTGCTACTTGCCAGACATAAAGCTAAACCCACCTCCCTTTCATAAATCCCCCCAAAAAAAGCCAAAGAACCATGAAAACTGATGTATTCTAGAAACAAAGCATGCCAAGGCAAGATTATAACCAACTCAAAGCTGAGAATCAAGTAACAAACGTATCTCCAGAACAGCCCTCGAAAAACTTGCAGTCTTGTTAAGTCACCCTCACTGGCAGCAGAGTAACCTTTGCTGCAATCGGAATTGACGGGAAGCCTTTTCGCTTCAAGTAAAAGATTTCTGTCAGGGTGAACATATTTTAATCCACCGCATGCATTGTGCCATGTCACTTACAAGGACAAAACCTGACTACTTCAAGAACCTGCTTTTGTTGTGTCCTTCTACAGGCCTGTGTACATGTTCCCAAGGCTCACAGGAGAAAAATACTCAGAGGAGACAGGAGACGCGTAGAGGAAGCAACGACAGAACATGCATGCAGGGCATATGCAGAGCTGTAGATATAACTTGGAAACGGTGGTCTCCAAGATGGAGACACACGGTGACAAGATGCTGCGTTCTAGAGGAGATGTTATGATACACTGAGTTCTGCAAGGAGTTAAATGAAGAAGTTGAAGCTCCAATATATGTCCCATCCTATCATGCACAAAAGAGAATGGGGACCACTCCAAAAATGCTGCGGGCTGTGGGCCACAAATGCAACATGTGGGGTGATGTTAGAAAAGGAAGAAAAACTATGAAACATATGGGCATGGTCACATTAAAAATTAACAGGGGTGGAGTTCCCGTCGTGGCTCAGTGGTTAACAAATCCAACTAGGAACCACGAGGTTGCAGGTTCGATCCCTGGCTTTCCTCAGTCGGTTAAGGATCTGTCCTTGCCTTGAGCTGTGGTGTAGGTTGCAGACGCGGCTCGGATCCCGCGTTGCTGTGGCTCTGGCGTAGGCCGGAGACTACAGCTCCGATTCGACCCCTAGCCTGGGAACCTCCATATGCCACGGGAGCGGCGCAAGAAATGGCAAAAAGACAAATAAATAAATAAATAAAAATTAACAAATGATTTCTAGTGAGTTGAAGAAATAAATGGGAAATAAAGGGAAAATAAAGTAAGCATTTAAAAAGATGAATCTCAGAGTTCCCGTCGTGGCGCAGTGGTTAACGAATCCGACTAGGAACCATGAGGTTGCGGGTTCGGTCCCTGCCCTTGCTCAGTGGGTTAACGATCCGACGTTGCCGTGAGCTGTGGTGTAGGTTGCAGACGCGGCTCGGATCCCGCGTTGCTGTGGCTCTGGCGGAGGCCGGTGGCTACAGCTCCGATTCGACCCCTGGCCTGGGAACCTCCATATGCTGCGGGAGCGGCCCAAGAAATAGCAACAACAACAACAACAAAAGACAAAAGACAAAAAGACAAAAAAAAAAACAAAAAAAAAAGATGAATCTCATGGAGTTCCCACTGTGGCACAGCGGAAACGAATCCAACTAGAAACCATGAGGTTGCGGGTTTGATCCCTGGTCTCACTCAGTGGGTTAAGGATCTAGCGTTTCCGTGAACTGCAGTGTAGGTTGCAGACACGGCTTGGATCTGGCATTGCTGTGGTTGTGATTCTACTCCTAGCCTGGGAACCTCCATATGCCATGGGTGCGGCCCTAAAAAGGAAAAAACAAAAAAGTTTAAAAAAAAATAAAATGATGAATCTTTGAACTTGGAGAGAGGGCACTATAATACAGAAATTTATGGCATTTAACACTTTTTAAAGGTATAAACTAAACCAACTTCTGGGTCATTTAATTTGTATGTATTTTAAATGATATCAATTTGAGTTTATTTTGCTCACAAAGGTCTGAGTTTTCATTCTAAGCCAATAAACATATATTAGCAAAAAGAGCCCATCCTCTTACATCCAAGAAAAGGACCCCTCCCATTGGAAGCCTTTCAATAACAGTACTGCTAACAGCATGTGTACTGTGCCCATGACTAAATCACTTCTATGAATCCAAATAAGTTTGCAATAACAAAAATCCAATTTAACCAAGAAAATAGAGGCTTTCAACTTTTTCTTTTTTTAAATGGACTATTTTTAACAACTAAAGAAAATTAAAATAGACATGATTCTTAGAATTGGTAACCTATTCATAAAACAAAATTACTTTATGAAAAGTCATTTATAAATATACAGAACTTTGCATTCTCTAAGAACTCCTGTATTTATATATTTATTCATCAAGGTAACAGACTTGAAAGAAAAGTACATGAACAGCCTTGTCCTCATTTTAAATAGATGGAAACAAAGGGCATAAAGGGGGAAATAAAGCAATTTGTCTAAAATTACATGGAGCAGTACCTGGGTGCAGGAGTAGGGAGTAAGTAGTAGGGTGTGGAGACAAGGCTATTTCAGATAAAATTGTTGTTCAAAAAGCTCTGTAGAAAAAAGGGAGAGTTTACTATCTAATAATTTCTAATGATACAACTGGATGCCTGCTTCATTTCAAAGACATGGAACCTACACAGATGTTGGTGAAAGCATTTTAGTTTTAGTTTTAGGTCATAAAAAGAAAATATCCAAAACAAATGTTTCTTCACCCACAACACAGAGTATCAGTCTGTACGTCCACATGAAACTCTTCACCTCCTTCATCTATCCTACCTTGTCTTTCTACAACTCTACCAGTGACAGCAAGAATTCATAAACTGAGGTTAACAGTATCTATCTTGATCCTGTTGTTTGCAAATCATGTTTAAAATGTTTTAAAACGTGACAGCTCTGTAACTGCAACATATGACCCCAGAATGTATCCTGTTTGAGAAGGGAAAACTGTTATGAGGAACGTTATTGGAATCCTGATTAAAAATTAAAATGTTGCGTTGATGCTAAATCTCTTGATTTTGACAACTGTACTTAGTTAACGCAAGAAACATACACTAATTTTTGAGGGGCAGAAATATTAAGAGGCAAGTTGACATGATGTCTGCAACCAACGCAGAAAGTGTGTACGTGGGTGTGTGTCGAGAGAGACAGAATGATAAAGCAAGTGTGGCAGACGTTTAAAAATAGATGAATCGAAGTCAAACTCCTTGTTTTAATAACTTTTCCATAAGCTAAACATTCAAAGTAAAAATTTAAGAAATGAATTTTAAAATTCTAATTTTATAATGTCTAAAAAAAAATTGGCTACCATATGCAACAGAAAGTGTATACACATACACACACATACCTAACCTAGCACTGTTTACACTCAGTGTTTATGTGCAACAGTGGACTTAGAGTAAAAAAAAAAAAATCAGTTACCAGCTCCCTTATCACTGTCCCAGAGCTATGAGGAGAGAGCTTATTTTTTAAGAAATAAACTATGTTTTCTATTGCATTAATTAGACTGCTGTCAATAAGAATTATTCTTGGGATTACTGAAGGAAATTGAAAAATATATTAACAGCTATATAACTGTATCTCAAATTTGTTTCATTTTTATTAACTTAAATCTCCAAAATTGTCAAGGACATATTTTCAATTCTCTTCAGAGCTTATAAGAAAAACCTGTGGAATACCTTCACTCTGAATTTCTTCCAAAGTTCCATGAAAACGCAAAACACAAAATTGATCAAATCCACTGCAGAGTAGACACTGTTCACATGTATTATATTCACATTTACAAATAATCCATTGCATCAAGCCTATCTCTATTCTCCTCGAGCAGCATCTTGCCAGATTAATGCATCTTAATTATCCAAAGCACAAAAATAATCATCTCTTACCTCCTCTGCACGTAAAAAGTTCACACTGCACGTTAAAAAAAGGAAAGTTTCTGCCTTTATAGACAGGTGTCCTTCTCAGGGCAAGGGAATGAATAACTGCTACAAATCAGACTCATCCGTATCAATGCCAAGTACCTCTCTCAAAATAGAACAGACCACACCAACATTTTTTAATAAGTCCACTCAAAAGAGACTTTATAAAAAGTATACAGTAACACTTCATTCAACCAAATATTCTTTGCAATGTAGGGATTCACATTTTTTTGGAATACTGAAATATACCTGAAGTGCCAAAACCTTTTTCAATTCAAAAGAGTTCAGATGGAAACTTTGGTTCTAGTACGTATTACTCCACTCCTTGCTCTTACCCTCATCCCCGGTGGTCTTACCATCAGGAGGACATCACTTCACTAAGCAGTCACACACAAGGCCGATGCGAGTGGTCAGGGCTGCCTGCCTCTATGCTGAGCAGGCCCACCTCACTCCGATGCTGTTTACTTCCTTTGTGTGCTCATCACAGGTATGATTTCTGGGCGCCTTTTTTTGTTAATGTCTGTGGTAATTTCTACTTTTTCCATATGCCCATCCCTAGAAGTCCCCTCATCCATTTCAATACAGTGGGTCCAACCTACTACAGGTTAAAAATACAGTAATATAGCCAATTTGGCTAAACTGTGTCCCAAATTAGATTACCTAGGCAGTGGGGATCCACTCTGGAGCCCTGGCTCTATCTTCATGCAACCTTCTGGTTTACGATCTCTTTAAACCTTTTTTTCAGCATCCAAAACAGGAGTGATAGACATCCTGCCCAAATCCAGCATTTATTAGCACCAAATAAGATGCTAGACTTGAAAGCTCTTGGTTAAATGAAGAATACTAGAAACAAATATCAAATACTAAAAACAAATATCAAATGATGCTGGTTATTAATAAAAGTCCTAAGCATTACAGCACTAACCTAGAAACACAGTGTGATTCATTTTGGTTCTGGAGTTATGGTTCCAAGCGATCAGCTAGCCATGTTCCTGAAAATCAGACAAGCTAAGGAAACTGTAAAAGGATTAATGTTTAATGTCTGAGCAGAAAATGTTTGTAAGTAGGTTTATACTCTCCAATGAAACTGGCCCTGTGACACTGTCTGGTATTCTTTCTCATCAAGAGAATATGAAACACCAATCTGGAATTAAATTTACAGGCAGTGTTTTAGACAGGCAGCGGATATTTAGACACACAGCTAAGTATGGAACTTTGCAGCAATTCTTCATAAAAGATGGAAGAAAGGGGGAGAAGTTAGCTAGAAATCTCCTCTAAACTTTTAATCTCATCAACAAATGTCTACGACATGAAGACATCTGATAAGTTTACCACAAGTAATCATAAATTATTGGTGCTGATCATTCCATTTTATTTTTTTGAAAATAGCTTGGTAGCTGAGTAAATCATATTCTGCCTGGAGCTATGTAGCTTACCTCGTATTATTTCAGAATCATCTAAAATGACTCATTTTTCTATTAAAATGATGAATGAGCTAAATGAGGTATGTAATAAATACTGCAGGTTTGTAAACAGATTCCTGCTCTCTAGAGAATGGAGGCCTTACTTCATTTGGTAATTCTGCCCCTTGGTATTTTCAGGAGAAGTCATCCTTAAAATACAGTCAGTAAAGAAAAGAGTAGCAAGAGTCACATTGGAACCAAATGTTGAATGTCTTTATGGTTAAGGGAATAACCCCCGACTAAATGAGAAGAGGACCCCCCTCACCCGCCACAGCAGGCCACAGTTCAAAACATCAAGGAACACAGCAAGAACATAACTCAGTCCCATTTAGGAATCCTATCTAAGCAATAAAAGCAAGGATACATAAAAGAAATAAATATAGGGCTGCCCAGGAACATTCAGCATTGTGAAGAATCTAATGTCTAATAAAAATGGAGCAGATCTCACTGCACGTGGTATGTCACCTAGTAAACGTTACTGCCATTCAATGCACCTACAGAATTCACTAAGCCAGGGGTCCACACCACACAGGCTGAAAGCAACTCTCCAAGGCCGTATCCGAACTGACAGTGTGGAGACTGGCCAGGGAGACACACTGGAAAGACGGCCACTGAACAAAAAGGAGCACATCTGCCTTAGAGTCCCGTTCCAAACATAATGCGCAAGAACTTTTCTTTGGGATTCAGAGGACTGACAGGCTTCATTATGCTTCTGTTAAACTTTTAATCGGCTACAGGTTAAAGCAAACACTGAGGGCCATGTTTCTCACCTCTTCAGTAGGAAATGACATTATGATGTCAGATCAATAAAATTCCAAGGCCCTAATGACAGTTCCTCTCAGACCAGGCAGTGAAGCAAATAGGTTAACAATAAACGCCAGGTCATTATGAAGACATGGAATTATAACCAGCCTTTGCGCCTTCCTTGCCTATGGACTTTTACTCAGTGCTTTCCATACCCCACCCGACACCCCTAACGGCCCAAGTGATGGCATGTCAATAAGCTATCATGGCTGAGCTACCACACGGGACACAACTAACCAAGAGTTGCCCTGAGCCAACCGGTTTGTAATAACTTGATGAATTTTTTAAAGTGCATTTGGAATGACAATACGACGGCACATTCTAAGCAGGGTTGTTCAATACGATGGCTCGTCAGCAAGAATATCAACAGCATTATATTCAACTCCTCTAATTACTCTGTCAACAGGTCACACAGAATGAGACTATGGCTTGGGGAAAAAAAAAAAAGCAACACCAGCGAAATGTAGTCACCTCTGCATTGTGTTCACTGGACAGACTCTCCAATAGACAGTGAGATTTACTTTCCACTCTCAGAGGAATGCCCAGCTATTCTCTCCTCTGGGCCCCTCAGCATCTGCTCAGCATGACACCAGGCTTCGCACGGGCTATTTGGTAATGTAAGACCCTAGGCATTCCTGCAAATCTTGAGAAGGATGGGGGGTTAGACTATGTACGTTTGAGAAGTATTCTTCATCTGGTTATGATTTCGGGATACAAACAAGCACTACTGACATCTGTAAGAGCAGTCCTAGTTTTTCTCTGGGCTCTAGACATCAAGACCAGGTTGGCATACTTCGACAAAGCACAGATTTCTCTTTTCCTACTACCATAGCCAACAAACATCCCAGAAGCTGCCTTGCCACTCCAAGAATATCTGATTAACAACCTCTTCACAGGGCTCTGCGCATTCCAGCTGACAAGGATGATGCTGCCTTAACACACACAGGAGATAAAGACCACACAAGAGAACAAAGAACAAAAGGGAGAGCCCGGGATAGGGATGGTTAGTCCTGGAAGCCATGAAGGGCTGCTGAATCCAAACATTTACATAGGTGGCACCTCAGCTCCCACCTGTCATGAGGGCCCCTGTCCTTTAAATTTCCCGGTAAGATAGGAACTGAGCAAGAGGCAGGAAGTAGGGGTGTGCAGATGAATCCCAGGTCCCACTCTCATCAGTAACATTGAGGAAAATGTCTTATGCCTAGGTGGCTTAAATCTCTCAGACATAAAGTAGAAATTCTATATTTAAATAGTCCACAAAAGCAAAAGTTCAAAGCCATTAACTTCATTTTTGGCATTCAAAGCAAACATGCCCTGCATGTCAAAACAATTGGTCCTTAGTGTCTACACCAAGAAAACCAGCCCTGGGCGCACATAACCAGAGAGAGTGCATTATAATCAAAGTACTAAATTGCACCCTCAAAACCAGCAAACATTTTTTAAAAGTATTTTTTAAGTGCCCAACAAAAGAACCCAGGATAACCATTGCTGCACTACAACTTCATTCACCTGGTTAATTTTAATGATACTGAAAGCCCAAAGTGATCACTCTTACTGTTCTTAAACACAGAACTTCTGAGCATGAACCATGCTGATCATTTCAAAATCACAACCCCCAAGTGTATCCTTTGCCCTTGGCCAAAATCACACTTATAGCTGGGCAACAGTGGTGTTCTTACCTACTTCCTCTAATTTAGTCATTTTCCTCCAAATCCCAAATTCAAAACCTTTTTCTCTTTTACCATGAAATTTCAACTGTCACAGTTTGAAGCACAAACAAAACACAGAACTGAAAAGCACACAGCACAAAATTAATCAATTCTTCTTCTTGATTGCTTCACTGGTGCACTTCAGACAAAAGGGAAACTGGGGATGAAAAGTGACATTTTGGTGAAACAGTTGCTTAAATTTGCGCTTACCCTAATTTTTGTGTGTGTGTTTTTCTCCTACAGATAGGAGGTTTAACAAATTCAAATATAAGGTAGGAAAAAAAAAAAAACAACACCCGAGGTAAGAATCATCTTCCCCACACACCCTATATTTGACTGGAGATGGAAACTCAGGAAAAGCAACCACATCTAATGCATCCCCAGCAATGATGGTTCCCAGCACGTAGTGGGTGTTCAGCACCTGTGTGATGGAGGGACACAGAAAAGGATGATCTCTCTGCTCCCATTTGTTTCCTCCTCTACGCCATCCTTCACACTTCACTAGTGAGAGCTATCAAAATGCCACCTAATCTTTTCATTTCAAAACTCTGCGTGTATAAAGTGCAGGGTTCTTTGGGTTGCACACATGCTCATGATCTTAGCCCTGCCATCTTCCTCTGCTTTACCCCTCAACACTCCATGCCCTGTACTTCCCACTTAGCAATTCCTTGTAGCGTCCCAGTGTCCCCCGGCTTCCTTGCTTTTGCCTCAGTACTGGAGGCTGGGCCACCCCTACTCCTCAACCATACGCACAACTCCTGCTCATAGAGCAAGATTCTGCTCAGGAACCACTTCTTAGGAAATCTTTTCATGACCTCCCCACTTCCTCGCCTCCCATTTCCACAACCTAAGTAGATTCCATTCTTCGTTCACTAAATCAACAAGCATTTATTGACTATTTACTCTCTGCCAGGCCCTGGTATATATATTAGGCACTCAAATGAGCGTGAACAAGTGCAGATACAGCAATGGGTTAAAAGAAGTTCCTGCTTTCACTTAAGCCAGAATTCTCACATGAATATAAGTAGCATGGCCCTATTATAGACTTAGCACTTTTTAACACTATTTTTCATGTAGCTATCTCCCACATTACACTGTGAGTTCCTTAAGGATTTTTGTCTTTTTCATTTATATATCCTTAGTATCTAGCACTGTGTTTTTCATACAGTAGGCACTGAATAAAACATCGTCCAAAAACTGAAGGAAACTATTTTACATTTAGTTTTATAAGCTCCAGAATATTTAAGTAAATATTTCCTTAAGTAAACTGTGGCTTCTTTTCAGGTTTAGAATGAAAAAGAAACAAGAAAATACCACAAACTTCTGTAGTGATAAAAAAAAAAAAAACAAACTAACGTTAAACCAGCATAGTTTAATAAGACAGAAAGTCAATCAACATTGTAATTGGCATTTTAAAAAGAAATCAAACAGACTGCAAAGGCAAATAAACACAACTCTCTATTCTTTAATTTTAAAAACTCCTATGACACAACAAATATTGAATTTAGATGTATGAGACCTCAAAGATACACAAATGTCAAGACACATATACAGGCTTCCTCTTCCTGCTCCTAAGAAGCATTCCTTTAATGTGAATTTTACTGAACATTTTCGTGTGGATAATATATCATCGGTGAACTGCCTCTGCAAAACCTCTGCGTAGAATCAGAGGTACAAGTCAGCGAGAGTAGAGGAAGGGCTGGAATCCTCTCCTTGAATCTAGAGTGGGCCTTCACTGCTTCTCTAGCCACAGCAATCCTTCCAAAGGAGGAAACTTTCATATGATCCTATTTTAAAATTTCAACAACAGGGCCACCATGACTTTGCCCTTAAAAGAGCTTCAATAAAGTTAGCTGCTACAACAGCTGTGGGAAGAAAAGCCTGGACTCGCATCTAAGGAGACAGCAATCTAAATGTCAACTGCTCGTGGGCGGAGGATGGGGAGGGGAAGGAGGAGTCAGTTTTATTTCACAGAACCAATATCACAACTGTTTGGGGTTTTTTTCCCCCTTAGTTCTTCTGAAAGACAGCTTTTCAGTTTCTTCAAAGGTGTGAAATCCAAACTTTACTTTCTTGCTGGCTGCAATATTTGGGTTCTAAATAAAGAGGAACAATTCAATGTTTGGCCATCACTCAAAAAAAAGGTTAAGAATGACAGCCAAGGGGTCCCAGCACCCACAGCAGAACAGCCTTGGGGCGACTCTCACACGAGATGGGTTCTGAGGACGCCCACTTTCCCAGCTGGGCATTAAGGCTTTCACTTTACACTGTTAGGACAGCACAGGCTTGAAGTCATGTTTTCACAACACGTGATTTACAGGACAGTGGGATGAGGAATCTGAACTCTGGACTGTATACCGTGGGGAGGGGGGGCACAGCAGAAAGAACTTTCTACCCCCTAAACATTGACTGTTTCCTCAGAACTATTTTATGTTTAACATGACATAAAATTTACTATCTTAACCATTTAGAAGTGTACAGTTCCAGAGTATAAAATACATGCCCGCTGTTGCACAACCAATCTCCAGAACTCTTTTCATCTTGCAAAACCAAAACTCCACACCCATTAGAAAGCTCCATTCCTACCTGTGCTCAGCCCCTCGCAACCCCTGATGCCTTCTGTCTCCAAACCTGACTACTCTAGGTACCTCATGTAAGTGGAATCAAACAGTGTTTATCTTTTTGGAACTGTCTTATTTCAATTAGCGTAATGTCCCCAAGGCTCATCTATGATGTCATAATTTCCTTCCTTTTTAAGACTGAATAACACTCCACTGTATGCAGACAACACATTTTTACTTATGTGTTCAACCACAAATGGACACTCTGTTGCTTCCACCTTTTGGCTACTATGAACAATACTGCTATGGACATGGGTGTACAAATATCTCTTCAAGATCCTGCTTTCAATTCTTTTGGATAAAGACCCAGAAGTGTGGATTGCTGAATCAGTGATTCGAGTTTTAATTTTTTTGAGGAACTGCCATTCTCTTTTCCAGAGTGGCTATACCATTTTACCACCCCAGAACATCCCTACCAATCCCTGTTATTGCCTGTTTGGTTTTTTTTTATTAATATTAGCCATCCTAAGGCGTATAAAGTGGTTCTTTAGTAACTTTCACATTTTCCAAGTTTTCTATAATATCCCTGTATTATTTTAATAATTAAAGGAAAATTCAGTAAAATACACTCAACCATTAAAAGTGATCATGAAAAGATGTACTTACTGGTATAGAAAGACCTTTATCATATAGTCTAAACTTTTTTTTTTTTTTTGGTCTTTTTGCCATTTCTTGGGCCGCTCCTGTGGCATATAGAGGTTCCCAGGCTAGGGCTCCAATCGGAGTTGTAGCCACTGGTCTACGCCAGGGTCACAGCAACGCAGGATCTGAGCCGTGTCTGCAACCTACACCACAGCTCATGGCAATGCTGGATCCTTAACCCACTGAGCAAGGGCAGGGATTGAACCCGCAACCTCATGGTTCCTAGTCAGATTCGTTAACCTCTGCGCCACGACGGGAACTCCTAAAATTTTTTTTAAATGTGAAGCTTCCTCTAAGAATTACATAAGATGCTGTAGACTACCATCTGTGTTTGGGGAAATACAATTACACATATTAATATCAATGTTTTATACAGACTCAGTGTAATGTGAGAAGAAATATAAAACAATAAACCAGAACATAAACAGGAATTATCTCTGGATAGTGGTAACCTAACTGATTTTAGTTTTTTTGTATTTATTTTCTGATCTTTACCTAATGAATACGCATGTCTTCTACGAAAGCGAATAACAATAATAAAGGGAGTGATTTGGCAAATAAGTTGGGAGTTTCAAAATTGCTGTAGGCAGCCATGTTGCCATGGCCATGAACTTAATTGTCTGAGCCAGGATCCCCTGAATGTTCGAGCCAGGCCAGGATCCCCTGAATCAGCTCTAATCCTGTTGTTTAAATTCTACTTTTAGCCCCTAAATGCTTTGAGGGCTTGGTTTGGCTATTATTATGACAGATGCTAAAAATCAGGAGTTGTGAATACAGTAATTTGCCGCCTTTACCTTGCAACTGCAGAATCGGTAAAGAAGAGATATACAAAACAGAATATACAATGCCAATTTCTTTTCCTATTATTTTTCTTTTCATGGCCAAACCTACAGCATATGGAAGTTCCCAGGCTAGGGGACGAATCGGAGCTGGAGCTGCAGCTGCCGGCCTACACCACAGCAATGCAGGATCCAAGCCTTGTCTGCAACCTATGCCAAAGTTTGCAGCAACACCAGATCCTGAAGCCACTGGGTGAGGACAGGGATCAAATCCACATTCTCACAGACACTTTGTCAGTTCTTAACCTACTGAGCCACAATGGGAACTCCAACAATGCCAATTTTGTAAAGCTTAACCCGAAGTCAAAAATATATACACGACAAGAAATAAATAGGATTTATAAGGTACAAGGGGGAAAAATGGGCTGAAGATACACTGTTCCAACCAAGCTGCATTACATAAGGAGTTAATATTAAGAAAATTTTTAATACTTTCACATTTCTTATGAAAACTCTCCCTTTTTATGCCTTCTCATATGCATGCGTCTTTAATGAGTTTTTTGAAAAATCCCAATCTTGCTTCTCTCCCTGCACCAAGAGAACAAGACAACACATCCAAATTTAGGCAAAGAGAAGTCGAGAAAGGAGTGCTTCACAGCCAAGAGGCAAAGCTGGGGCACAAAGAAAAATGCCAAGCAAGGACTGTTCTGCTCACTAGACTCGGAGAAGCTTTTTCCCGCACCATCCTCAACCACGAGCACATTAACCCTCTCCACTCCATCCCTGGCCTTGAAACTGGGAGGCGGTAACAGCTGTGGAAATGACCCTTCAGCACACTGGCCTGACATGTTTTTAACTTCCTCAAAAACACCCTCCAACTCAGGAGCGCAGCAGATGTCATGATTAAATCACTCAACACTTAACAGCTTCAATTCAAAATTATCCCTCATTCACAACACATGACTTGCCTTCCACAGCTCGTGGCCTCGGTTCCACTCAAGGTCTGCGTGCTTGTGAGGCACCAGCCTGTCCCTTGACTTTCCTTTCTTAGTCCATCGCTTCTGTTCTGGCTTCACTGTCTACCCGTCTCATCTAGCCGGGATCCTGGATTAGTCACTGAAGAAATGGAGTCACTACACACTGGCTTCCTCATATGTTCTCTGTTGGTGTCTGGTCATGGGTTAGTCTCTCCAAGAAAGAAGCAAGGGGAAGAAGAGAAGAGGACAGAAACTGATCTTTTCTTATACATGTTTAATGATTCCCAGCTGCCTGCTGACCAAGGGACATCACCCTGAGTTCTGCATTCAAAGTTCCCCACTACATAGTCACATTTTACCTCTCCAGTGAGTCCCAGCCTCATTCCAATGAGCATTAAAGCTTCTGAAAAGTTAGAAAAGCGACATGCTGGCTTCTAGAAAGGCAAAACTAAGAGTTGAGTAGTCAGGACCCAAGGCTTCACCCAGAGCAGCTCCACTTTTATTTAGCAATGGGAAATCATTCAATCTACCATGTTGCATGCAGAAGACACCACTGTTCACCCATTAAAAACTACCTTTTGGAGCTATAAATGTTCATGATGCTAACCACTATAGACAGCACTATCCAAAGTCCTAAATAGGTGACAGACCTAGGAATAAGAATTTTTTAGAAGGAAACCCATAAACCACGGTTATGTGAGAATGACAGATTTATGGGTGCCTTTCAAATTTTCTTCTATTAGTAATCATTTCACACATGGTTATGTATCCTTTTCTTTTAATGTTTTAAAAATATTTTATACGAAAAAATTATTCCTTTTCTTATAAAAGATGGTCGCCCAAGCCCGTGCTTTACATGTTCCTTTTTCTGAAGCCCAGAAAGTGACTGATCAAACCTCACTCACCTTTGCTGAAGACTTCCCGGGCTAACATCTAGCAGTTGCCAGCAAGGACAGACACAAGCTAGGCTGCTGGCCCTAGAGGTTTCAAATAAAGTGAAACCAAAAGCAAGGGGAATGGGAGCAACCAAACAATATCCCTTCGGGCAAGATGCACATGCCTGAGCCTCCGTGTTGATCTTTTCTTCAATAATTCCCGTTACACCTTCCTTAAAGTCCTTGGTGGTTAATCTTACCCAGTTCTCAGCCCCTCGTAAAAGTAAAAACAGGGAAGCTCTCAACAAAGAGAACATGAATGTTACCCACACTGAAAGTTGGCTAGCATTTCCCAAACATCAGAGATTTCCTTGTAGACAAGACCTTTCGACTAAATCTTTAATACTCACCAGGTGCTTAGCCTTAGCCCGCTCCTCCTCATTTGCTATCCTCTCGCGAAGAATGGCTCTGGTTAACTGCTCGTTGGCAAAAGCCTTCTCTCGGTCCAGTTCTTTGTCTTGCTTTAGTCTAAAAAGACAACAAAGGTCTAACTTAGGGGGAGGGAAAGATTTTAGCAGTTGACATCATTTTTTAAATGAATACTTAAATTAAAAGATAGAAACAGCCACAGAGTTAGTAGCTGCAACCATCTCGGCCTAGTATTTAACGAAAGGAGACATATTTTCTAGTAAATCCCCAGGCAATCCCTACCTAACAATTTAAAATAACAAAATTCAAATACATCAAGAAGCAAATCAATTTGACTGCTGAACTAGTTTTACAAAGTTCCTCTTATGTCAAATGGATATCTGCCCCCCTCAAATATACCATTCCTGGGGCCTCCATCTGCCCCTGGAGAAAGAAGTAATACATCTCTAATTAACAAGCCACCCACAAGACAAATATTTGAAGGTCACCATCATCTTCCCATCAAAACTGACTCAACTGTTGACTGAATACACACCAGGCACCGTGCAAGGCATTGATGACACAGTGCTGAACAAAGACCAGTCCCTGTCCTTGTGGACCTGACATTGCGGAGAGAACTAAAAACATAATTAAGATATCTTTCCTCCCAATGAACGGCTCATTTTCCAACAATCCTTATCTGCAAAAATGGCTAGACCTTTCAACAGCAGGACTCTTCACTTGTGGAATGACTCCAATTTATCCCTCAACTCCAAAATAAATGTAACTCTGCAGAAATGGTCCAACAAGATAAGGCAGCAGAGCGTCACCTCCCAGGACTCCCACGAAATGCTAATCCTACTAATGAGCATCCGATTGCATTCAGTCTATCAGTAACCTCGTCTCACAATTAGATCATAGTAAGTTACAATCTGCTAAAACCCCTCCACTGTGCATGACAAGGATAAATTACTTTGGCACCGATCTTTGCCATAATGCCTGGCACTTAAAGGTATTCAGTAATCACTGAATGAGAGTGCATTTTAGTTTAATTTCATGGACAAAGATTTTCTGATTGCCTTTTCTTCTTTGAGAGAATAACCCCTGTATACCATCATATCCCCAAAGGCATAAGCAATGCTTTAAAAAAGAAAAATTCTGAGTGCAATCTACTTCATAAGAGGGAATGATGAGCCCCAGACTGAACTCAATACTAGTTTATCAAATTTCAGTTTTAAAAAAGATGCTTGTAAAGAAATAACAAACATTTTAGTTACTATTTTTAAAATTGCTACATCATGCTGATACCCTGAAATTCTAAGAAATCAATTGTAACAGATAAAATCACTTTGTAAACTACATTCCAAAGTTATAGTGCTTTCCCCCCTAAATATTAAACGTGTATGGTTTTGTGTCTTGAATAAAGACAAATAATAGAAACAAATATACTTTTACCCAAATAAATCCCGGAGTTACATAAAAGGAAAGCAACTCCAAAAACAAGTGGTCTAAAGAAGGACATTTCAAGAACATATAAGCACGCAACACATTAGGTAAGTAGCAGAAATGGTAACAGTGGGGTCAGGAATACAGAGGAAATAGTGATTTTCTGAAAAGAAGAAAATCTCCAAATTTACTAAATATACCATGACCACAGATAGCTATGTCTTCTTCATCTTTTTTCCCAAATTTTTCACCAATAAGTTCTGTTTTACTTTTATGATCAAGGACTCCTAGAATGTAAACTGCCTCTCATGACTCTAGCAGCCCTATCCTTGCCCATGCTCCCTTCTTTCTTTCCCACTTGTCTCTAAGCTCCACCAAGACAAGGACCTGGTCTGTTTTTGTTTTTTCACTGTCGTATCCCCCGGGCTTCAAACAGTGCCTACCATATAGTCAAGGGCTCAAAAAATACTTGAGCGTGCACATGACTGAAGGACTGGCACATTTCCACCCACAGACAAACATGGAAAACAGGCTACAGAAAATAGAATGCTGAGGGACTTAAGAAACTGCAAACACAAATTAAGCCCGACAAGGGCTGAGCCATCATGATGTTAAATGTCACAAGTATGATGGTCCCAGGGTACACGAACCTAAACAAAAGGGTGACTTACAGTTCACCTTTCAGAGCTTGTGAAATGGCAACACCCTATTATGCTTGATGCTTGACTGAAGAGAGATTGGGAGTGGCACAAATTGACCAAAAAGAAACTGTCCTTTTTTAACTCTTACTTTTATTTATCTCTACAAATAGACCTGTACAAGTTTTCACATAGTTTAAAGGAACATCTGCAAATAAAATGAAGAAAAGAAAGGTCTGTGTTTATAAAACAAAACTTTAAGAAGCCTGGGAGTTCCCATAGTGGCTCAGTGGGCTAAGAACCTGACATTGTCTCCGTGAGGATGCAGGTTCAATCCCTGGCCTCGCTCAGTGGGTTAAGGATCCAGGGCTGCTGCCAGCCACAGCACAGGTCACGGATATGGCTTGGATGCAGTGTTGCCGAGGCTGTGGCGTGGGGCTCAGCTGCAGCTCCTATTTGACCCCTTGCCTGGGAACTTCCACATGCTACAGGTGCCCAGTCGTAAAAAGAAAAACAAAACAAACAAAAAAACCCAAACACGAAAAAGCAAACAAACAAAAAATCTGAGAGTTCCCTGGTGGCCTAATGATTAGGATTTGGTGCTTTCACTGCTGTGGCTGCAAGTTAAAACCCTGTCTAGGAATTCCTACAGGTGTAAGCATGGTCAAAAAAAAGAGAAGAAGTCTGATGGTAGGACCATGAACAAATTCTCATTGCCTACCTGCATCTCAGTGGTACAATCCAAAAAAACTTCAGTTTTCTCAGCTTTTAAAATTTGAAGGTTGAGATTTACTGCCTTAAGGTTCCTTGCGGTTAAAAGTTTTACAAACATCGTACATTAAATATATTACTCTCCATTCCAAAAATCTCTTGAGAAAAGTAGTGGCAGGGGATAAAGGAAACAAAGGAGTATTATCTCCGGATTTCATAATTTTTATTCAATGGGCACTTATATTTCTAGTCTCACCCTTAGCGTTTCCTACCACTTGATAAAAACTGTACACTAGGTAAGAGTAAATGGGATCCACAAATTCACTCAGTATATAATTTGTGGAGACAGGCATTATTTTGATACTGTAAATGAAACGGTGAGCAAAGCAGACACAGTCCCTACTCTCATGAAGTTTCAACTCTGACAAAGCCATTATTTTTCAAAGTGAGGGAGGTCCCTGGTGGCCTGGTGGTTAAGTATCTGGCACTGGCACTGCTGGTGCTCAGGTCCTATCCCTGGCCTAGGAAATTCTGTGTGCCACAGTCACAGCCAAAAACAAAACAAAACCAAAAAAAAAAATCAGAATAAAAATATAAACTAAGGCTGCTATGAAACTATATGGGTGGGAACGGATATCTGAATTGAAATCTAAGGGACATAAAATGAGCAATATTGGGAAAGGAAAAGTGTCTTAGAGGAAACACCCGTCAGGTCCAGCGGCACAAGAAATTACTTTCTGTAGTTAAACTTCTGTACTGCCTTTTCAGATACCAAAGCTGGATGATCTAGGTCACTAAGAGCCCCCGCCCCACCCCACCCCCACACACACACTTATCGATAAAAATTAGCACGAGGCTTTGGAAGCTTAAAATTGCCTTTGCAATTGTAGGGGGGAAAATCAGAAAATTTTAGAAGAAGGTTTTGCTTTCTTCCAGATTATTTTGGAGTACAGAGTTTCAGGGAAATGGTGTAATTAATCGAGCTTTCATTTAGTTCAGTGCCCTTAGAAATAAAGGCAATAGACTAGAAATTTCTAAACTGTACTATTACTCATTTTTCCACCTCTCCCCTCCACATAATTCATTTATAACAATATTTCCTTCGAATAAGCTTCCTCTTTTACAGATTCATTTAGATCATTTAATGATCTACAAAAACTGCTTGTATTCTCTGAAGCTCCAGGCTCTTTCCAAAGCTTCCTCTCAGTGCCCTTGCTTTCATATTCCATCAGGCTAGTCTAGTCCATGGCCATCTATGAGAGGTAGATGTCTGTGTGATCAACCAATTTTTCTCTTATTCTGAACCCAATGCAAAGACTCTGTTTTCTGGGCCTGAGTGCTACTGGCCCCCTTGAGTATACATCCAAAGCCAGGTTGTTCTGTAAACACTCCTCAAGGGAAAAAGTGAAGCATTCATTGACAACAGAAGATGGGACTTTACTCTCAAGTCTCTGGGAAAGGGGAGGGGGGAGGAAGGCAGGCATGAGACAAAGGCTTTCATTATTGACTTGGGTTTCCAAAGCTTTAAGAACTATCTCAAAAGAAAACGAAACACACCAAGTATCTTGGAGAATACATTCTCTTTTTTTATTTACTGGCATTTCCCACTTATTACTTCAGATCTCCTGGTCTAATATTATTCTACATTAAGCCCCTGATTTAAGTTTCATTTAAATTTCCTTCTTTTAAATACATATCTCTCCTCATTTAAATTCTCTAGAGTTTTAAGCAAAGAAGTAGGAGTTTAGTGTAAACTTTTCTTATTTGCATTAAGTAATTGGATAGCTTGCCTAAGCTTAATGAAACAAATAACAGTCAGCTTGGCTCTGCCTTTATACCTCAAGCCCTGGCAACTTAGCTCTTGCTCTCAGTATATTCTCAATCAGCTAAAAGATTTAAGATACACCAGCAAAATGAATTTCTAAAACCCAGCCAAATCTCCTATAATGAATATTATTACATGTTCTTTAAATGAAAAAAAAAAAAATAAGTAATAAACTACTCATATATATTCAATTCTCCTATCTGGTGTATAAAATCTAATTCTATATATTTCAGTTTCTACGTAAAAACCAGCCAATATTATTTTATTCCAAAGAATCTAAAGGTTTTAATAAAGTGGGAAGGAGCATCTTAAAGATAACTTTAGCTGGGCAATTTTTATATATTCAACTGCGTCGTCCTCCATGAAGGCGGCATTACTATCTTCCTTTTTTTTTTTTTAACATGAGAAAAAATACGTGCAAAAGCACACAGGAGACAGGAAATGACCTGATCTGGTTTCCAAAGTCCTGCTTCTTAAACCTCCTGAAGAGTGACACACCCCTCCCCCAAAAGGAATCAGTTTCCATTACATTATTCACCTTTGTGGTCATATAAGAATGTTTTTCAAAAAACATATTATTCATAATTATTTTAAAAGAAGCTCATTTTTTATTTCTTCTCATTATATTAAGTCGGAGTTTGCCGGAGTCAAAATTATTATCAGGCCTTTCCAAAAGTGGCTTGGCTTTCAATGGCCCTAAAATGTTTCTTTGAACCTGTGCACTGTTCATTTAGCCATTCACAAATACTCAGATTTATCTTCATGTAGGTTGACACATAAGTAATATTATACAATTCTAGCTTAGAAAATTACTTTATAATTTAATATATAAAGCCATAATATTACTGAGGGAAAGCTGATAGGAACCTCAGATAATGGGTGAGAATAAATGGGAAACTCAGATTGTTCCAGATAAAGCAATTTGAGGAAATGATTTATCTAAAATTGAACTATGACCATTACACACAGACAACATCTGCATAGTACTGCAATGTACTTGACTCAGGCTGTTTCAAACAGTAGAAGAAAAAAATGAGCGACTACAACCTCAAAGGTCATTTTTAATTCTAATGATGAATTTTACTTTAATGCATCATATTTTGTCAGAACATGCTGAACTAGCATTCAAAATACTGTTTACTGCTCATTTTTTTAAACAGAAAAGCTGAGGTGGCAATCCAACGAACTAATTATTAGACTATTAAAAATAATGACAGAACTATACAGCTTCCTATTAATAAAGCTTTAGAAAAATAAAAGTACCTAGCAAGCTTAATATTCTCAGCTCAAACTATTTCAAATCCTGGAAGGAAATGTACATGCACTGAGATTCCAAAATAAACACCTGAAGATGAATGTACATTAACAGAGCCATGCTATATTCACATATAATATGTATCTATATGTAACATCTGTGTGTGTGTTTGTATATATAATATCTATGTGTATAACAGAGAAGAGTTAGCATTTATTTACTTTGTACCAGGTACAATTCTAAGCACTTGACAAGCATAACTCATTTGAATCTCAGAGCAACACTATCAAAGCGATTATTCTACCTCATATGAAGAAGCTGAGGCACAGAGAAGTTATGTACACCTAAGGCTTACAGAAGTTATAATAATTTGCCCTCAGTCATGAAGCCAATGAGAAGTGTAGCCAGGCAGGCTGACTTCAGAGCCTGCATTCTTACAGAAGGTGCACCCATGGACATACACACACTACACACACACACACCATACACACAAATATATATGCCATTAGAATGTAAGCCAAGCAGGGTTAGAACTTTGTCGTATGCATTACTATAACTTAGACACTAAATAGTGGCTGCCTCTTGGCAGGCATTCGATAAATATTTTTGAAAGAAATGAATATAGTACAGCATAGTTTAATACGATGGAACATAGGTACTCTTTATAAAATGGTAATTTACCCAGAAATGGCACTGTCTTGGAACGTTGAATGACTGCAATCTAGCAAATCATACAGTAAATCAGTACTACTTAACCAGCATGATGACCTGGTTCCAAATACAACCAAGAGGTTATTTTTTTTTGGTCACCAATGTTTCTGCGTATATATCATTTAAAATGTCATTCAGAATTTAACAATTAAGGCTTCCTTCCTCTTCACAAGAACATTTTTAAAAAGAGGTTTTTTTAAAAAAATTTAGTCAAAATCTGGACATTTTCCCGCGTAGCTTCAAATGATGCCAGAGGAAGAAAAACCTCAGCCCGCAAGCGGAAGCCTACAGCTATGCCCGGGGATCACCCATAGCTGTAATCCTACATGACACTCACCTCCCTCCGCCAGACCACCGCCTTCCGTCATACACCGCATATTCCTTTGCGCCTTGAGTCCCTATTTCAAGTCTCACTTGAGGACAAGTTCTAGCTGTCCTGGAATTTCTGGGACTATTATCAAACATATTCTCTTACTGCACTGAAAAACACTTTTTTATTTGAAAAGAATTCTGGTTTTAGTTCACAAGTTCATGTCACCATATCCATGGCTCCCACACCCCCCTCCCTCAGGAATTCACAACTAAATTCCCACGGAGGAGGTTACACCACACCCCCAAAGCGCTCTTGTCCTGCAGCTCTTGTCCTGCATCTTCGAGAAGGACCTATGGCCTCTTTTTTATCTGGCTTAAATTGAATGTTTTCAGGCACGTTAACTACAATAATCATCTTTCCATCATAAAGTACACATCAACTGTCATAATAATCAAAACACAACTGAACAATGGTGAGAGTGGGGAGGTAGAGGCACACACCACTGAATAGCACCCTATCAGCGGGGCTTGAAAATACACTCTCTTATACAAGTAGTGGGAGGAAACGCCCATGCATGACCTATCCCTACTGAAGACTTGTTTTGAAAGTATCTACATCATTTTCCCTTGTGAACAGACACCAGCTGGGTGCTGCAGGGGTTAATTTACTAAGACGCTGGAGGGAGACCAGAGAGTCCCTGAAGGAAAAAGGACCTGGAGGTCAAATGCAGGTATCTTTGAGGTAAATCCCAGTCATCAGCCCATGATGGGCAAGACAGACAGCATCTCCTCCGGCAAGCACTGGCCTCATCCCGGATGGCCTTGAGCCAAGGACAGGTGACAGTATGAGATGGCAGTTTCCTGAGGACAGGAAACCAGGACAATAATCCTGGTTCAGTGCCCTGAGAGACATGAGTGGGTTCTGGGCTATGAAAAAATGATACCATTTTAGTGTCCTCACTCATACAGAACGTACATCTAGCCTTTTACAGTGTTTTGCACTTATCTTTCTTTTTGTTAAAAGACATTTTTGCCAGGACCCATATTTTGAAATTATCCCTGTTAAGTCTTGGTAACTTGGAGACTTTTGGCCAAAGAGAGAAAAGATGCTACCATTTTCCCTAATAATAATCTATACGGGAAAATAATCCATTATTTTCTTCTTTTCTATTTCAAAGGACTTTCAAGTTTGAACCAAACTGCAACCTCTCACCCTCCACCTGCATTATGCCTCTCTAACATACACAGATACACACAGCATCTAACTCACCCTATCATTTTTTATGGTAGATGCTTTAACATAAAAGCTTGGCAGATTCCTCCATCAATTCCAGAGTAAACATTTTTAAAGAAAGAATAATCACACAAAGTCCTTTGTTATTTTTTAAATAAGTTGTCTTTGAATTTCTAATTGTTTTTGATTCCCATATTGAGCAGCTAATTTGATTGATGCAAAAAGGTTAATGACTGTTGTCATATCTTTGCTTGTTATCGTTATATAACTGTGCTTTTATATTCTGTTTGGTGCTTAAAACCTTCATTTGTACCTTTTTCATATCTCTTTGTTTGGTACAGCTTTGCTAACCCATTAATTTTAACTTTTATTAAGATTAATACAAATTATTTTTTTAAAATGTATGTCACAAAAATAACACATAGCTCTTGGGGTGTGTATGTGTGTTATCTGGCAGCCTTGCTCTTTAAATGGGTAATTGTGGCCAGTCACAATTATTAACAGTGTAGAAACTGATACACTTAACTTTATTTCTTTCATTTTATGTTATGTTTACCGATATTTACTTTATTGTTATTTCTTTTCCCTTTCTTTATTTTCCCAATTATATCAAGTTACTAAAAGATTTTTGGTATTTTTCTATGTGATTAGTGGTCATTCTGTTCCTAAACATTTACAAACACCTTTTCTTCCCTAGTATTGTTTAAGAGCAAAATTACGGAGTTTCTGTTGTAGCTCAGTGAGTTAAGAACCCACTAGTATCCATGAGAATGAAAGTTCAATCCCTGGCCCTGCTCAGTGACTTAAGGATCCCACGTTGCCTCAAGCTGTGGTATAGGCCAGCAACTGCAGCTCTGATTCGACCCCTAGCCCAAGAACTTTCATACGCCACAGTGTGGTCCTAAACAGCAAAGGAATAAAAATAAAAATAAAATAATGAAAACAAAATTCCTACTCTTATCTCAACCACCATGCTCTGCAAACTCAATACGATGAAATCATCTGAGTACTCCTGACTCTCCACCCCCAAATCCTAACTAAGAGTTCAGTGCTTTTAAATTCATACAGTGCTTGGTTTTCTCATTCTCTTTATTCTCAAGAATCCTTATTAGTAGTCTACTATATGCTCCCAGTCTATCAGCCACATACATAGCGCAAAGGCTGATTCTCACAGGTTCTGCTTCTCTACTCCACCTTTCCCTATGTAAGATCTCTGTTGTAATTTGGTTAGAATCTTCCTAAGTTGAACCAGTGTGTCAGATATTTAGCTATGACTCAGCTTCACACACACACCCCCGCCCCCGCTTCCATCTATCTGCTTTATGAGGTGAGAGCCAGGAGTCTCTGAACCCCACTTCAGCTAAGCAGCTGGGTCTCTGTTAGGTTCTGCCAACAGAGGGCGCCAGAGGGAGACTACTGGCAGGTAGAGGCACAGGCCTCACTGCTTCAGGCCAGCAACCCCTAGGGTTCCTGCAGCAGCAGTTCAATCCAGCAGCAGCCCACACCTGCAAAATCCACCTCACTCTGGAAATACCAACCCTGCCTCCCAATAGGCTCCTCAAAAACCTGAGTGCCCAGATCCACCAGCGGCTCAAGGCTCGGAGGGGAGTACCGCCCTCCTCAGAGGTCTGAGATACAATTCCACAGTGCCCCTGCCAAGCTCCAAAGTTTTAACTCCTACCGCTTCCTGCCAGTGCCACCTCTGGGATTGCTTAGAGCTCCCATGCCCACTACAGCCTATATGAGCCACACGTGCTATTGAGCCCATGAAATGTGGCTTGTCCAAACTAAGACGTGCTGTCAGTATAAAATACATACCAGATTCTTAATACTGAGTATGAAAATAAGAATTTAGTATGTCTCACTAATACATTTTATATTGATTTTATTTTAAAATGATAATATTTTAAATATACTGGGGAAAATAAAATCTCTCTGAACTATTTTCATCTATTTTTTTTAATGTAGCTACCAGAAAAATTTCAATTACATAGGTGGCTCACATTACACTTCTATTAAACGGTAGTGCCTTGTGTTGTTGTTTTGCCTTTTCAGTTCTTAAATACCTCATTAACAATTCTTACATTAAATTCTCTCTGTAAAACTAACTAATGAGTTTTGTCTCCTTAGTGGATTCCAGCTGCTAGCTGTTAACATAACACATTCTCTAAATCTTTGCGTATCTGTCTCCTTTTCACCTTGACAGGTAAATGAGAGCTCAACACAGCATTTGGGGGTTTCAGTCCTTTCTCAGGAATCCCTAGATGTCATTCTACCTTCTAGCTTCCAATTTGGCAAAAAAAAAAAAAAAGCCTACACCCAGGCTGATCCTATTTTTTTTTTTTTTTAATAAATTAGTGGTTCATTCTGCCAGGAAGATTGTAAGATTTTTCACTTTATCCTTAGAGTCCAGGCATTTTAGTCATCTGTGACCAGGTGTGCATCTTTTCTCATCAATTCCCCCAAGAACAAAGAGAAGCCTTTCAATTTGCAGACTCCAATCTTCTTCAGCTTAGTGAAATGTTTTATATCATTCAATTATCACTGTTCCTCTTTCTCTTCCCTTTATTTCCATCTAGAATTTCATCTATTTCATCAAATATAATATGCTAGGGGTTATTTGCCCCCATCCTTCAATATCTACGCAATTAAGATGCATCTTAAAACCAATGTCTTACAATCAAGTGGCAAGAGACGCCAATGCTACAAACATCAAAAGCACCACTGAAATAGTCCAACGGTTCTTACTAGCAGCACCTTTCTGAGTATCTTTCTCCCTGGCTGAGGCTGTTGCTTTTCATCTCCTACCCTCCAGGGCTCAGGCCCAGTGGCTATGGGCTGAGACCTTCTCAACCTCCAGGCAAGGGAACCAAGATAAAGTCTCCCTCCCTGTTCCCATCTCCCACCCTCTATCCAGCCAGACCAGGTGACAGAGAATCCAAAATGTTCTCAGGAACATTCCGAGACAGAGGCCAACATTCCGTGCTACACCAAAACTAACCTAGTTCACACCCGTCCATCAGATGCTAAGAAAAGGCAGCTGGAAGTCGGACTGAAAGTGCAATGAATGAGAAGACAGTGAAGATGCTTTTAAGCCTCCAACTCCTAAGAATCCCCTCCATTTTTAAAACTTCTCTTATATACTTTTTTTTCCCTTTAACATTAAAAGAGTTTTGAGGCAGAGTTAAGAGATGAAAAGTGCTGGAAAGGACAATCTCAGGTACAGCACATTAATTCCTATGGAAATAATCTCCCTGTATCTTGTTTTCACTGTAAGCTGCATTTTCCTAAAAAGAAACTTTGAGGTGTAACACAGCATGCCCTGTACTACAAGCACTATGAAGTCTTTCTAGATCTACACAGCAGAGAAAACTACTACCACCAAAACACAATCAAAATAAGAGCAATTTTGCATGGGGACACAACAACATGATCCAGTTTTGCAGCTCACGGATAATAATCAGGCCTAATTGCAGGACAGGTCTTAGAGAATCAATGGATAGAAGACAGACCACCTATACTGCAGAGGGTTGCTTTGATTAAGTATCACACAGCAGTAAGCTGAAGATTGGCTGAGCAGTTGCGGGCCACCTGCTCAGCCAATTGCCATAAAGGTCAGCCTAGCTGAGAGAAGGGGCATCCACTTTGGAAAACGAAGAGCAAGTGAAGTTGTATGCTTAACAGAGGGACAATCCACTTCCAAAGACTGTATGCTGCAAAAGCAATTTTGTTCCCAAAACACTGTTTGAAACCTACTCCAACAAAAGGATAGTCAAATTTTGAATCACTGACCACAGCCACAATTATTACTATTAGCTAGTTAAGCACAGGCTTGAGCAAAGAATCTCCATCAGTTTCACTTCTGAATAAAGACAGCCCTGTATTTTTTACCTCAGCTACTCCGTAACCTCAAAAGAAATATTCAGAGTTGAAGGGGCCTTCTCTGCGAGACCAGACTCATCTTTCTGTCTAACGTCGCCTTGGTCCACACAGGAAGTGGGAGTCCGCCTCAGCACCTGCCACGCCCAACCCACAACATCTTCTCCCAGATGACAGCCATTTTCATGCTCCTCTGACACTGTTCATCAGCTAAAAATTCACTCCTTGGCAGATGTTTTATTTCTAGTATTCCCTATGAAATCATGCTAAAGACAAACTCCAATAAAAACACATTGATCTGAAAGCCACACTAAGCAATACATTGAATTTCCTTTTATTTTCATTTTCATCTTAAATATAAAATGAGATAGCAGAAACACGTATTAAAAGAGCAAATGATGGGAAATTCTGTATGATTTTCCTTAGTGCCATCCTAGGGTAATTCCTATTCATTCCCTTACGTGGTATTTGCCATCTCTGACTCACAAGTTAAATCACAGACATAATTTAAGACATAAGAATTAGCATTCGGAATTCACAACAAAAACAAAACAAACGGAGTTTCCCGAAATGAAAATGCATAAAAAGTTCTTTCATGATTTAATATGTAAACCACAGCGGGAGAACAAGGACCCAGCCCACAGGAGACACAGCAGAACGTCTAGGCCTTGCTCTGGAGGAGGCTGCTGCAACAGTTCCAACGCCTTCTACAAAAGACCCATGCGGCCCTTTTCACTCCACTCCGTTTCATTCTGTTATTTTTAGTACTCAAGATCTTAACATATAACTCAAGCCGTTTAAATGAAAAAAACGTGTAATATTCAACTAATAACATTATAACAGCTACCATTTATGGAGTATTTCCTTATGCCAGGTATTTTAACCATACATTATTTTATATACATTATTTCATTTAATGCTCACAAAAATCCCACAGAGTAGTTGTTACCTTTCTGAGCTGAAGAAACCAAAGCTGAGAGAAGTTAGGTAAATTGCTCAAAATCACGTAGGGAAATATGCGGTGGTGTCTGTATCCCAGACTCGGGACTCCAAAAACCAGGTGCTAGTTAGTCACTGTACCACTTGGTCTGGACTGGGTGGACTAAAATGCCTAGCCAGGAGTTCTCCTGCGGCACAGTGGGTTAAGGAACCAGCATTATCAGTGCGGGGGCTCGGATCACTGCTGTGGCTTGGGTTTGATCCCTGGCCTGGGAACGTTTGCATGCCACGAGCACAGGCCAAAAAAAAATTTAAAAATTAAACATTTAAAAATACAATGCTTAGCCAGAGCTCCTCAACATATAACACTCCATGCTTGGATTCAACTATTAATAACGCACGTCTAGTTTTCCTCTCTCTTTTGACAAAGCCCTTTCTTCCTTCATCCATCTGTGCAGACATAACTCAATTGGCCCTAGTGCAACTGCAAAAGCAAGCACAGGTACCAATATCCCACGGCAAGTGGCTGACAGACAATCCAGAATGTGCTTCCACACTTTTCTTTTTCCACTCAAGGACTCCTGGGGCTGAGAAGCACTGCTCTAGTGTTATTCCAAACGTCCAAATCTGTAGATAAAATTACACCAAGTGGGAGTTCCTGCAGTGGCACAGCAGAAACGAATCTGACTAGGAACTATGAGGATTCGGGTTCAATCCCTGGCCTTGCTCAGTGGGTTAAGGATCCAGCATGGCCATGAGCTGTGGTGTAGGTCGCAGATGCGGCTCGGATCCTGCGCTGCTGTGGTTCTGGTGTAGCGGGCAGCTGTAGCTCCGAATAGATCCCTAACCTGGGAACCTAACCTCCATATGCGGCAGGTGTGGCCTTAAAAAAAAAAAAGCAAAAAAATAAAAAAAATTACGCTAAGTGAAGAAGCACGAACTGAAAACTGTAGTCACACCAACTCTGACTACAAAACACCGTGTATAAATTATACAAATATTAAAAGAGGTTTGGGTTAGGTCTTTTTCCCTTCAGAGTTACTAAGGCTGAGAAGGTAATAAATTAACGTTTAAGTCCCTTTGCAGAGGTACAGATGCCCCCCAATTTATCAGTTACAGAGGTGGAGACCCTCCCAATCCTGGTCCCAAATCTGCAGTGTAATTCTAAGTGAGAAGGAAAAGGAAGTGCAATGATGGAATGAGGAAGACTTGTCCTCAACCAGGCTTTTGAAATGAACCATTTACTACAGAAGAAAAACACGGTGGCCTGGGAACAGAACTGCAAGATTAACCACAGCTAAGCACAGCCTGGGCCCGCGGGCTCCGTGTTACACCCATGTTCAACAAAGAAAAACTTCTAAAGGACGACTTACACAAAGAAAACTATTCCACGATGTTAACAACCATTTCTAAATTTCAACTCTATTACAGGCCTGAGGAGCTGAGGCTGTTTAATTATGCAATATTAGTCACTGACATAGTGCTCCAATCCCACACAGCACGAACCATGTTAGCTAAACTAACAAAATGAATAATTTAACTTTCAGCCAGCAGGAATTCACTATACCCCTCACAATACTCCTTTACCTCACAACACCCCTTTCTCGCACTTTTGAAATAACAGCTACTTACAGGCTTTTTGATCCACATATCATAGGACAATTAATTCATCCTCCGTTCAAAAAAATCTAGGTAATCAAGGATGAAACATCAAGCTTCACTCTTACTGATCTTCCTCATTAAATTCTAACTCTCTAAATGTCAATAATCACTAATGTACAACACAATCAATACAGCCATACTTCAGATAAAGCTCCTAAGCTATGTTAATGCCACTGCACAAAAACAACCGAAGTATCTTCTCAGCAATTGTATATTCTCACACCTTTTGCTACTTGAATTTTCATTGTTGCACCAAAAAAAAAGGATTTATTTTCTGTTTTTAAAAAGGAACAATTTTAGACACAAAAGTGCTTCTATCATTTTTCTTCCTGGGAAGAATTTTATGGCTTCTCACTGTGACTAACAGGGTTGTGAAAAGCAGCAAGAAACCAGATGTGTTCACGGCAATCCAGAACAAATTCTGTCACAGAGACCATGGCTTGAACTCAATCACTCTCTTAACACTCAGCCGCATATCAAAAGTTTCCCAGTTCCGCCACAGTTCACAGGAGGCCTCTCTAGCTTCGATTTTGCAGAGATGGTAACAATCAGGGAGATGTGAAGAGCGGTCGCGGAATCAGACACTGCAGTCGTATATAAGCATCTAGGATTGCGCTAACTCATGTTCAACTCCTACTTCAAAGAGTTCTGAAGACAAATAAATACTGTCGGGGAAGAAAAATTTCAGGGATAACTATAAATTTCATTAAGATATATAGCAGATGTTTACATGGAAGATGAATATTCATTCCATCTGGCTTCTACTGCAATCCATTGTATCTTTACAGTGATCTCCAAATATCCCAACTCAAAATGCTTACATTGTACAAAAATTCAATGACAACACGTTTGTGGTGCAAACAGTTTGTCATTTTTTGCTTAGTTCAACATGACTAAGTTTGTTAATGTATTTTGACAGACTTGCATAACATCCTAAAATGTTTTGAACAATGCAGTTTAGGCCGCAATGCAATATTAATGAGTGAATAATGTTCTGGAATATAAGGTTTAATATTTAATGATTCAGAGTGCTGCCTGGATCTGATGCAGAAGAAAAATGTGGTTTGGAATCACTGCATTTATCAGGGGACCAGTGGAAAAAGACTATGGACTCCAGGCAAACCTTTAACCTAAACTTTGAGCTTGGGTCTCAGGTGCGAAACTAATGCTTGTCAACTGAATTTCTAGTGCGTATCAGCATTCACAGTATCACACCATTTATCAAGTGTCATTCACCAGTATTTTTAAATTACTAAGAACTCACATGTCTGTGCCAAGACGTAGGGGGGAGGGAGATTAGTGTAATAATAACATTGTGTGGTCTACGTTCAAATACATTTAGGAATCAAATCTGCCAGTTGCAATAACATGTCAATTTGAGTATTCCTCTTTTTAAAAATATATCAAACTAATAAAGTAGCAAATTCAGATCAAATAACAAGTTATCTCCATCTTCTATAAAGAGAAGATCCTAATCTAAAGAATCTTGCAAAGATGTTCTATGTGTCGATCTAATCCAACAAATGGATAATCTGCACACAGTACTAGACGTGCTTCATTTGCAAATACCAGGTCTTAAAAATAAGCATAAAAAAAAAAAGCAACAAGAGCAGGATTCACTTAGATCAGTTTAGTAATAATGCCCAAAACCACAGAGCTGTGAGGAAAAGACTGGAAAGCACTCTTAACTAGAATGCTAATAGTACTGTGCTTTTAAAACAAAGCGCTAGTCAGAGGATGAAAATAAAGCCCAATTTCCAATATTCATCTTCATTGACAGTTTATAACAGCCATGTCACTAATCACTAAAACACAACCTCGACTCAGAGTGTCCAGGGTTAAGGCCTGACTCTGCCACATACTGAATTTCTCCACATAACCTCACTAAGCTACTGGTTTTCCCACAGGAAGATGGGCATGGCAACACCCTATGTCACATGATTGTTGCAAAATCGAATTAAATAATATTGGTAAGCACTAGATCAGACAAAAAGCATTAAATACCAGTTTGAGTAAACAAAACACTGGGTAACATTTCCCGAGCACCTGCAACACCCTCGGAAAGGGCCTGCAGAGAACGCCTCACTGACAGGTTCACAAAGAACAGGCAGAGGCGCTTTTTATGTTGCCTCACTCAGTTTCTACCATCAAGGAGAGAAAATAAGCACAAAATAACTGAATTAATACAAATAGACATGTGAAGTATTTTCTCATCTAAAGTTCCATTAGTGTCATATTTTAATCATTTACAAAGTATCTTCATTTGGAAAAAGAAAAATTATCAGTGATACTCAGTGCTTATTAACCAACTTGACATAACATGTTTTAATCCTTGATTCAAGTATTTACTGATCATTTATCATGTGCTTAGTGTACAAAGCATTACGTTATAAAAAGAGTGATTCTAACATTAACCACAGTAGCATCCCTTCCTTTATATCATGACATTTAAATAATGCGATTAGTTAAGTTTGCTCTATTTCATTTTTACCAGATCAGCAATTATATCAACAATTATTTCAAAAGGAAAACTGTTTTCAAATGTAAACTGTAGGGAATTTGAAAAGTTTGTCAATGAAAGAGAACACTCTTAGGATCTTAATTACCACTACTGTCAAAGAGAGTCCATTTTTTCTATTAAACCATTCTAAAGAACTGATGCTACGAATTCAATGAAAATTCATTAATTTCTCCTAAGCACCAGTCCTGATGCTCCTGCAGGTAAGGATGGTGTCTCTTTAAGGGAGCACAGATTCAGTAATTAGACTTTCCTCAAGTATGAATAACTGAGACAAAAAAGGTAGGAATTCACTTGCTACTTTTTTACACACCCCAACACAAAAGCATAATTAAAGCATACATCAGCTTTTATGATGATTCTCTAATTTACAATTTCCTTAAGGGCAGAACAGAATGCTTAGGAAAATGATAGGAAGAATACACAAAAAATTGTCAATGATGGTACCAGTGGGGAGTGAGATGGGGTACCAGGCTTAGCTTTTAACACACTTCTGTGAGGTTGACATTTTTATGCAAATGTATTTTGTTTAAATAAAATGTTAGAGCAGCACTGGCTATGAGTAATATAACGCCAACTGAAAACTAAAATTTTAAATTTTCTAAAAGCCACATCAAAAAAAAAAAAGATCAAATTCATTTTAACAGTGTATTTTATTTAGCCCAATAAATCCAAAATACTACCAGTGCACATGTAATCAATACAAAGCATTAAAGAGATATTTAATATTTTTCTCATATTGAGTCTTTGAAATCTGGTAGATATTTTACTTTTAGAGCATATACAAATTTGTACCAAACATACTTCAAGTGCTTAACACAACAGGGCTACAAAAAGTTTTAAAGGTTTCCTAAATTTCAAAGCAATAGAGATGCTCATTAAGAACTCCTTTCTGGAGTTCCCGTCGTGGCGCAGTGGTTAACGAATCCAACTAGGAACCATGAGGTTGCAGGTTCGGTCCCTGCCCTTGCTCAGTGGGTTAACGATCTGGCGTTGCCGTGAGCTGTGGTGTAGGTTGCAGATGCAGCTCAGATCCTGCATTGCTGTGGCTCTGGCGTAGGCCGGAGACTTACGGCTCCGATTCGACCCCTAGCCTGGGAACCTCCATATGCCTCGGGAGCGGCCCAAAGAAATAGCAAAAAGACCAAAAAAAAAAAAAAAGAACGCCTTTCTCATGCTCATGGCATGCTACTGTTTCACTGTTGACTTCTAAGATCCTTATCCAATCCTTGCATGTTACTTACCTTCTTGGTACATAAATCAGAATTCGTGAAATCACATACTTCATGTGCAATGCCTCTGACAGTCTTCATTTCAAGGGCTAGAAGTAGTAGCTACTACTAATCACTCGGATCTCCTTTCAGAATCTCTTTAAAAAGCCCAATGTGACTGTATCCATTTCCCCTACACTGCAACATTTAAGCGGCAAGAGACCCATGGATTTTACAGGAGGTCTGGTCTCCTAACCCTTGAAAATGATTTTCTGAGCAAGACAAAAAAAAAAAAAAAAAAAAAGTGAAGGTACCAGTACATAAGGACAACTATTTAGCACCAATATCAATATTAGAACATATATTAACTAAAAGGAATATTTTTCACACAAAAAATTTTGTTGATTTTTTTCTTAAATCACTTGTTAATCTGAAAAGAAAAAAGTTCTCATTTCTCCCACTTAGCACTTTTGGAACTAGATCTGGACACACCCTTGGAAAAAAGACAATAACTCGTGCAAAAAAGAACAAGTTCACCTACCTTTGTTTATTAGCTTTTCTTTCATTTTCAACAATATAGAGATTTTCTATACTTCTTAGAAAGGATAAAGGCAAGAGGAAGTGCAAAAGAGCATCATTTAAAGAAAACACTGTACAACTAGAGAAAAACTAATTCTCTAGGATGGATGGAAGGATGGATGGATGGATAAGAGAGACAATTACATTTATGAAGCATTTACTATGATTTCTGTGTGGCACTGCGCCAAGAAATTTACATGGGATATCCCATTTAATCCTCAAAATAGCCATGAAAATAACCCAAGGTGGATGTTAATTACTGTCCTATAGCAAACAGATGAGGAAACTGACTCTTGAAGAGGAACTACGTGTTCTCTAAACCAGTAGCTGGTAAAGCTGGAATTCAAATCCAAGCCTTCTGACCTTTGAGATCACAGTCCTAACTATCACAGTCTACTGTTCTTCAGTTCAAAGAAAGAAAGGAATACTCTAAGAATAAAAAGCACTTCGTATTGAAAGTTTAATGTGTGCCAGGCACTCTACATACACTACCTTATTTAATCTTCATTTAAAAACAAGCTTATTAACTCAATTTCATAACCAAGGAGACTGAGACGTAGGAGGGTGAGTACTCAGGATCACAGATCACTAAGAAGCAAAGCTAGCATTCAGATCAGATCTCTACTCCAGGAAGATATTATTTGATCCCTAATTTCTTCCCTCATAATTTAGGTGGATTTGTAATTAGTATAATGGTAGAAATCCCATAATAATTAGGCTTTCCGGAGTTCTCTTCATGGCGCAGTGGTTAACGAATCCGACCAGGAACCATGAGGTTGCAGGTTCGATCCCTGGCCCCATTCAGTGGGTTAAGATCCGGCATTGCGTGAGCTGTGGTGTAGATCGCAGACGTGGCTCAGATCTGGTGTTGCTGTGGCTGTGGTGTAGGCTGGCAGCTACAGCTCCGATTAGACCCCTAGCCTGGGAACGCCCATGTGCCGCAGGAGCAGCCCTAGAAAAGATAAAAAGACAAACAATAATAGTAATAATAATAATAATAATAATAATTAGGCTTTCCTACTATGAGAATAATTTGTAGTACATAACAGTTCACAAAAAGCGTTCTTCATAGAAAGATAACCTGGATGATATAAGCTCTACCAAAAAAAGACCATTCATATAAGAAAACTATTAGAGGCTACAACACTACTGTAATTTTTAATTCACTTTTAGCTGGCTTTAATAGAATTAAAGAGAGTACAGAATGGGAGTACTATTTAAATGGGGACCAATTTACAAATTTTTCAAGTATCTATAGAATTGTCATTAAAACTGCTTTCAGGAGTTCCTGCTACAGCTCAGTGGTAATGAATTCAACTAGTATCCACGAGGACATGAGTTCAATCCCTGGCCTTGCTAGATGGGTTAAGGATCTGGCATTGCCAGAAGCTGCAGCACAGGTCACAGATGCAGCTTGGATACCACATTGCTATGACTGTGATATAGGCCGGCGGCTACAGCTCCAATTCCACCCCTAGCCTGGGAACTTCCATATGCCACAGGTGCAGCCCTAAAAAAAAAAAAAAAAATGCTCTTTCATTTAATATCACTTAACAACAACACCTCTCAAAATCTTCATGTACAATGCATTCACACTGGCAATTAATGCTGCAATGATATTAATGTATCACTCATTTAAATAGTGACTGAGCAAGAATAAAACAAAAATGAGTAGCATTGTTACAAGTTTCATTATGATTTCTAGGATGAGATGAAATGGCTAAGTCACCAGAAAAAAAAAAAAAAAAAAAAAACACATATTTGAATTTCTGCAAGTTGCAGTATGTATATGTGTCTAGGAATGAGGTGAAAAAAGAAGTAGCCAAGGAGACCAATTCAGAGAATTTTTGAAAAAAAATCCTAAAAGCACTAAGGATCTATATATTAAAAGTAACCAAGATAAACCTCAGAAAGTAGATTCTCTTACTTGAACAAGACAGTACCCAGCTTTGAGATGAGGTTGACCTATCTCTTGGCAGAATGTGAATCATGATATATGGCCAATAAGAGAATGATTATAAGACAACATCTGTGAAAGAGGAATAGCTTCTAGACCAGGGGTAGGAAATAGAAAGGGGCAAAAAAGAAACTTTTTTTAAAACTAGCACAATACTCGGCAATAAAGAAAAGTTTCAAATGCAGATACTTTTTCTGGTTCAGGGATCTAAACAATCAACCTTCAGTTTGCTAGAAGACGACAGTCGGTTGGGTTCTGCTAGCTTAATATGTGTATCAAACTTCCACGGTCATATTTGTAACAAGAAGGGAGTTTATTCAAGATATGTTATAGTAGAAGTAGTCCTGGTAATAATCATCACCTATATTATTAATAAAGATACATTGTAAAAATGTATAGGGTCAGTGTTACATGGTGTAAGAGTGAAGTGCATGCATGTCTCGAGGCTCACTCTCTCCAGGGTGAACTTGAATAATGAACTAATTCTGTGCACCTTTTAGTGTGGAATCTAGAAAATTCCAGGAAAAACATTTACTTATATATTTAGAATAACGAGGTGAACAATTAAAACTGTGCTAACTGCACATTTAAAATTAGGTCATTACAGAGAATCAAGAAACAAGAAGTAAAAGAGTAATAAGCTAGGTCAGTTTTTTAAGCCGAGTTGTCACACACATCACGTGCCAAAGATTTTTCATTCCAATCTTCAAATTTATCTGATTTTCCTTTTCTTTCTTTTTTTGTTGCATGCAAAAAGCAAACACCGTGCTATCCATCACAAGAAGAAAGTTTGGTCATATTCAACAATCAACAAATACTTATTTAATGCATACTGTGTGCAGGGCACTGCTCATAAAGCTGGAAATATCTCAAAGCTGCTTTATTTCTTCTACTGACACCTGATCTTATGACACAATCATACATTCATAAATGCAGGGTGGTGTTGACCAGTTAACTAAATCACACTGAGGCCAGATTTGCTGTGGCAATTTTAGAAATATCACCGAGTTCCCTCCAGGGCAATTGCAGTCTCCTACCCACACACTGCCTAAAACTGTTATCTGTCTGTTGTTGAGACCTGTATACAGCTGATGTATATAAGTCTCAGTGATAGGTTTTTTATTCATAGACAGCTAACAAGAGAACAGTGTTAATACTAAGTTATAGTTTCAATTGAGTCTTCTAAACCATGTCGACTTAACAATAATCCAAAATGATCTGACAAGTATTTACTGGGTACCTAAAACTCTCATGACACTCCCTCAGTAATAGCAAGACTACACACTCCATCCCAACAACCACCGCCTGTCTAAAATTCATGAAAACATTAGCCAAATAATCAGACATAAGGCATGGTCAGGTGGGCATAATGCAACACAGCACTGGTTTTATTACTACAGTCCCAAAAGTTACAACAATGAGACAAAAGCAGAGACCCATATGAGTAGTGAAGTAACTAGCACAATTTCTTGAAGGCAAGTTGGCAACAATAATATTCTGTATAACCTTTGACCTAATAACTCCACTTATAAAAATTTACCCTAAGGAAATAATACTGGAGATGTGTGAATTTAATAACAAGGATATTCAAAGGAGTGTGTTCATAATAGCGAAATATTTTGAACCATTTATTTGGAAGCCTACATGGTGTACAGTAAACTACCACAAAATTAGCTATTGATAAAAACATGTCAGGAGTTCCCGTCATGGGGCAGCAGAAATGAATCTGACTAGAAACCATGAGGTTGAGGGTTCAATCCCTGGCCTTGCGCAGTGGGTGAAGGATCTGGCGTTGCCATAAGCAGTGGTATAGGTCACAGATGCAGCTCAGGTCCTACGTTGCTGTGGCTGTAGCGTAGGCCAGCAGGTGCAGCTCTGATTGGACCCCTAGCCTGGGAACCTCCATATGCTGCAGGTGTGGCTCTAAAAAGCGGGAAAAAAAAAAAAAAATCATATCCATGGGACATGTTAACATGATAAAAAGGGAACCCTCCTACACTGTGGGTGGGAACGTATTAGTACAACCACTGTGAAAAATGGTATGGAGGATCCGCAGCACACTAAATATAGAACTACCATGTAATCCAGCAATCCCACTTCTGGGCATATGTCTGGAGTCACTGAAAAAGATACGACCACCCCTATGTTCACTGCAGCACTATTCACAACAGCCAAGACATGAAAACAACCCAAATGCCCACTGACAGGTGAATGGATTAAGAAGATGTGGTATACTTACACAACAGAACACTACTCAGTCATAAACAAGAATGAAATAATGCCACTGGATGCAACCAGAGATTCTCATACTATGTGAAGTCAGAAAGAGAAAGACAAATACCAGACAGTATCACTTATACGTGGAATCTAAAATATGTTAACAAATGAACCTATCTACAAAACAGAAACAGATTCAAAGACATAGAAAATAGACTTACGGATGCCAAGGGGGAGGAGGGGGGACTGGGATGGATGGGGAGTTTGGGGTTAGTAGATGCAAACCATTACATTTTGAATGGATAAGCAATGAGGTCCTACTAGATAGCACATGGGATGGAACATAATATGAGAAAGAGAAAGTGTGTGAGTGTGCACACATCAGTCACTTTGCCGTACAGCAGAAACTGGCAGCACAACACTGTAAATCAACTATAATAAAAAAGTAATTTTTTAAAAAGGGAATCAACCATGGGACAAGGTAAGAGAAAAAAGCAGAGACAAATTCTAGAGGTAGTCAGGACAGGATTGGTGATCAGAAACCAGTTCCCCTTAGGCACATCCTGCGGGGCCACAGCAAGAGGGCCGCTCCATGGCTGCTGCAGACTCCAGACCCCTGCAGCACTGAAGGACTCAAAGGTACAGGAAACCAGTAACCCTGTGGACCCCGGGCTGTGTTTTTGCTGCGCCCTCTCCCTGCAATGCTACAATACGTATCTCCCAATCTTCTGATTCTTTTAGCTTCTTGATTAATTTATTTGCCCTTTCGAAATGTCCTGTAATTCATTACAGCCTTCCTGGAATTGCTGTCTGGCTTCTCAACATGTAATATCAGATGTCCCATAAACAACAGGACTATTATATTAAAACCATGAATTAGATCCAAGCATCCTATTTCTCCCCAAGCCTATTAACTTGATGTTCTACAGGCAGAATCTCACTCAATTTGCCATTTACAGGATAACCTTTCCAGGTGTATCTTTCAAGTCCTTCCTGCTGTTCTGGATACCTCTTAATATCTGTATGTTGGGGAAGAATCATCAGGATGAGGTAAGAAAATTAATCCTGTTTTCTTCCTAATGGACAAAAACTGGAGGAGATGAGCACACAGTGCCATCAATTCACGACTGGACGACACTCTTAAGAGGACGGACTGCCTTTCTAAGTGACGTACAAATGGCCCCTCACCATGACAAGCAATGAATATTTCTGTCTTCGAAATGACAAGACTGAGTGATCAAAAGGATCAGGTGGGGAGATTTCCTGTTCTTCAACATTTTTGCCATTAGTTACACCGTAAAAGACAGCTGTCTTTATGCACAGAACTGTCACCGAACGTTCCCAGACTCGACAGTTTAGACTACCAATGGTTTTCAGGATTAGGGGGGGAAAAGCCCTCAAAATGAAGACTCTTCTGTCTCCCACACACATGCAGAAAAGCAAGAAAGAATGATATATGTTAAATACATGAAGACAACACCAGTCAGACATAAAAAATGCCCGAGACAAATTTTAGTGGCCGTCGTAATAGAGAACTTGCTCTTTTCTTTTTGTATTCTCCCCAGGCTTATGTCAGTAAACTAGAATAAACATGTTATTAAAAGAGAATCAATAGAAGGCTTTAAAATATACACTACCACAAAAGGTCAAGCCCCGGGATCGATTTTAATATAACATTTTTTGTGCAGCTTCCCACAGGGTTCTTTTCTAATATCGCTCTTCATTTTTCTCTCACTTTGTGCCCTGACTGGTGAACGTGCTGTTCTCGTCTGCGAAAGGCCATCTAAGGCTCAGTTTGCTGCGTGTGCGTCACTCCCATGACAAGCTGCTCAAAAGTGAAAACAACAACAACAACAACAAACCCACAAAACACATTTAAAGGCAGTGAGAGGACAGACACAAGAGAGCATGAAGCACAGGCAATGTTCAACTCACAAAAGGTACAGGAAGACTGAGCCTCCCAGCGACTATCCATCACAGGCCACCTTGGGCTTCGGCCTCTCCCGGGGTCTTGAGCGGGCGCTGATTCCTGGGAGGCGGGAAGGCTGAGGGGGGAGGAATGAGGGACAAGACGGTCCCTCGGGTTTCGACCAAAATCTCTCGCCACACCGACCAGAGGCAGATTTTCAGGATACAAATCCACGCGACTCTGGGCTCATTCCTGAACGTAAAGCACCAAATGTTCAAAGGAAAACCAGACAGGGTTCATGGGAACTAATCTGAGGTCCACGTCCACAGCCAGAGCCACAGGCTTCCTGACTTGTGTTCCAACTTTCAAGGCTCAAAGACAGACAAACCACATGCTGGGTCAGTCTCTTACCAGTGTGAACACATGACAGTTTCTATCTTACGTGTTCGCAGCTACAAATTTTGAGTATGTTTTTGGTTGCCAATGAAAATAGTCCAAAGCCCAAACTATATTCTAATAATGTCAGTTTTTCACTTTTAAACAATGTTTTGTTTTCGGGGTTTTGTTTTTTTTTTTGGGGGGGGGGCTTTTTGCCTTTTCTAGGGCTGCTCCCCACAGCACATGGAGGTTCCCAGGCTAGGGGTCCAATCGGAGCTGTAGCTGCCGGCCTACACCACAGCCACAGCAACGCAGAATCTGAGCCACATCTGCAACCTACACCACAGCTCATGGCAACACCGGATCCTTAACCCACTGAGCAAGGCCAGGGATCAAACCCACAACCTCATGGTTCCTAGTCGGATTGTTAACCACTGAGCCACGAAAAGAACTCCTAGACAATGTCAATAACTAAACAACTGTCTCAGGACAGGATGGGAAAGTAGATTATTTTTGCCTAAGTCACTTGAAACCAAAGAAATTGTTGCCTACGGTGTTAGAAATCATCAGTCCCCAGATCGAAAAATGGAAGCCACCGAAGCCTCCTGGAAGGGAAGACATGAACTGCAGTTGTTCCCTAAGAACTGAGAACACTTGAGGACGTGCTGGCAAGGAGGCTTGGACTTGGAGTAAGAGAACTGGGCCTCAATCCTGAGGCTGGCTTTTGTCTGTAACACGGTCCTGGGCAAAAACTGAGCCTTTCCCAGTTACATTCTGACTGTAAAATAAACCCTAGTGAGCTGTGCTACCACATCCTTTGGTCCGTACTTTGGGGGTGGTGGCAGGGGTGGGGGGGTCCTCTCAGCTTTGAATCCTGGGGCAATGTGAGGGGCATACCACACAGGCTAGGCAGGCCTCATCAGAAGGCTCCTGGCAAGTCTGGAGCTAATGTTTACAAACACGCCCGCACAGCTGCCTTGTAAACAGTAGGCAGCCATTCAATGGTAGAAGGTGCAGTCATATGATGATGGTCCTCCCTCTTCATCCTTTTGCACCAACTGTATCCCATTTTAATCTCTTTAGAACAACCATAAAATATTGTTGTAATTTAGTAATGCACTCTTGTTGACACTTACTACAGGACAATGAGCTCTGCCCTCATAGACCTTTGAGACAGTCAATTAACAGATAAAGGGCTATGAAGAAATGAAGCAAAGAAAGGACAGCTACAGTGACAAAACAGGAAGGGAATAATTAGATAAAGCAATCGGGAAAAGCCTATCTGTGGGGTGGGATTGAGAAGAACCCTAAATAGTAAGAGGGAGCCAGCCATGCAAAATATGGGACACAGCATTCCAGGTAGAGAGCGGCACATGGGCACAGGCAGGTCTGGAGGCTGCTATAGCTGAATTGTTCAATGGGACGGTGGTAAGAGATGAGGCCTGAGTGTAGAAATACAAAGGGCAGCAAAAGATCAGTAGATCAAGCCAAAGATCAGGATTTTAGGCTAAGTCTAATGAAAAGCCATTAAAGAATTTTACGCAAAAAAAAACTGCCGTGGTTCCAAAGGTACTTTTTAAAGCAAACTAACACTGCTCTGTGGAGAGTAGGATCTGGGAGAAGGACTGGCTGCCTGCATGAAGCCTCTGTAATAACCCAAGGGAGAAATGATAATGCGTAGACCAGGGTTTCTCAACCTCAGCACTACTGACACTTGTATCAAACAATTCTTTGTTGGAGAGGGCTGTCCTATGTGTGGCAGGATGTTTAATAGCATCCCTGACCTCTACCCACTAGATGCCAACAGCAACCTCCAGGTTGTGACCTTAAAGGCCTCCAGATGTGGCCAACTGGCCCATGAGGCAAGAGTGGGGGTGGGGTAAAATCTCCCTCAACTGAGAACCAATGGCCTAGACTAAGAAGGGTGGGAATGGTGAAAGCAGTGAATCTGCAGAATATCTTAAAAGCAGGGACGTAAAGGTAAGAAGGAGGAAGCAAAAATAGTCAATGATCAAAATTCTGATGTTACCCTCAATTTGTGAGACTAACATCCAAGTTTTCAGGAGTTTGAGGAAAGTGCTTTCCAAGTCAACTCTACCCGGGCCTGTACAAACAAATTACAGAAACTCACGTGGACAATAGTTTGGGCTCCTTTTCTCAAAGTCTATAAAAACTGAATTGTACAGCTGACAGGTATATTCACAAAGAAATACACAATTTTCAACATTTTACAGAATCTACATCTCAACAGAATCTACAGAAATATTAATTTTCACCTACTATTTGACAGTATTTTGACAATTTTATTTCAAAATACAGTCATGTGAATTAAAAATATATATATATCCCCTAAGTCCCTTCATTGTGAATTCTTTTCAAAACTAAATTCCTTATTTAATGAGTTTCACAATCAAGGCAAAATTGACTGTACTGAAACCTGAAAAACATAAATCTTTAGTAAACCACATCAAAAAAGCCTCAGACAGAAAATTCAGACTAACACATAATAGGTAACATCACTGGGGCACGAGAAAACAATTTAGCCTCTGAGATATAATCTAGCAGAGGGATGACAGCGGCCTCAAATTCCAGACTGCCTAGGGTCAAATCCCAACTCCTCAAGTTTCTGGATATGTACCTGAAGGCAAGTATGAACCCTCACCTCTGAAGGGAGGGGACCAGCAGACCAGCTCTTGCTTCATAGGGTGGCCGTGAGGAATGATCATTATGTGCAAAGTGCCTGGACAAAGGGTTCAAAAACTGTGAGCTAATACTACTACCTATTATTGCTTACTCTTTTGTGTTACTACTGTTAGCATTACTTTCCTGAGGGCAAGTCTTCTTAAACGGTGTACACCACCAGATTTTAAGTCTACTCAACAGCTGCATAGACTGCATACAGAAAGAGGACCACAATATATGACTGGCTGAGAGGGGAAAAAAGTAAGTTAAATAACATTATTACTTAAATCTCATTTTGTTTAAAAAACAAACTATATAAAAACACTGTTAAGAATAAATTTCTCCCAGGATAAAAGTGTGTGAATGATTTTATGGGAGAAAGAGCAGAAGAATGGAGGGGAGGGGGAAAGATGGCTAACTTGTTATGCTTACGTATTATATGAATTTCTTCAACAGATATGTATTTCCTTTAGTTTTGTTTGTTTGTTTTCTGTGGGGGTTTTTTTGTGGTCTTTTTAGGGCCGCAACAATGGCACATGGACGTTCCCAAGCTAGGGGTCTAATCGGAGCTGTAGCTGTTTGCCTACACTACAGCCAAAGCAATGCGGGATCCAAGATGAATCTGACCTACACCACAGCTCACAGCGAGGCCAGGGATCGAACCCCGCATCCTCATAGATGCTAGTCGGGTTCATTAACCACTGAGCCACAATGGAAACTCCTACTTCCTTTCTAAATTTTTACCAAATTAACATTATCCATATTTTCAGTAGTTTGAAGAATGACTTTTTAGTAAGTCAAACCTACTACTGCTACGTTCTGTAGCAATAACAAAAATTGTAGAAACTGCAAGGTGACGGTTTTTAAATTAATAGACATTTCCCATTTTAAATTAGTGGTTTCAACTGACTTTTTTTGGTCTTGGTTTGATTTGGTTTTAATCCATCAACTTATCGGGAAAGCAAAACTCTATCTATGGATTTGTAAGGGGTTTTTCTTTTACTATATTCATCATTCACAAAAGGGCACCAGGAAATGAAGAATTTAAGAGGTCTGTTCTAAGACATTGTGAAGAAACTCAAATTGAAATGATTAAGTGAAAATTTACATGGTTAACCTCTATTTTTATACTTAGCGCCAAAAATCACACGAAAATAATTTTAGTGGAACAACCTGAAACTTTTTCCAAACGAAATGCTTTAAGCCTGAAGGAGCTACACAGTGCATGTGTAAGAAAGCAAGTGTAAGTAGTACATAACTAATAAAGTGCCCTTATGTGAGCTGCACGTTATTCAGTGGAGAAACTCCATATCGGAGTTCCAAAGACAGACTGCCCCAGTAGCTAGATTTTTAACTGATTTAAGTTTGAAGACAAAATGTGATGCCTTGCCAAAATACTCTATCACACAAAAAGCAAATAAATACTACAAACCAAAACCCAAAACATCAAACACAACCAATACTAAGTAAGACAGAAAGTAAATTCTTTTTCAAAAAAGCCTAAGGATGAACGCCGGAGAAATGCAAAATGATTTTCACTTCACAATCGTCTCTTAGATAAAGTAAGCGCTGTGCCACTACTATTGCCCACACAGGGAAAAGGCCCTCCTGGTCCATCGAACCCTGCAGAAGGCTCCTGGGCACGGATGCGCCTCACTGGCCGGAAGCCGCCACTAGATTCTCAAGTTCATGAGGCAGGACATCATCTGCTTCCACACAACCCGGCCCTGCTATTCTACTAAGAAAAATGTCCCCCTCTAAGGGAACAAGAAGTTCAAACTGCCATCATCACTGAAAAAGTGCACACACACAAGAATTTCATAGGAAGTTACAGCCTCCGTGAATAAAGAACATTAACTTTAAACACAAATTTTCAAGGGATTTTGGTCCTATGATAAAGGAAGTCTTAAAAATATCATATCCAGAGCAGCTGCACAGATCTAATAAACAGCAGCACACACAGAGGTCATTTCCAAGAGCTCTTTTATTTACTAACAGTTTAGAGGTGAAAGCCCAGCTAATACTCGTTATTTCTTCCCACACTTTAACAGAGTATTCCCTGGAGTTCCTGTCGTGGCACAGCGGAAATGAATCCGACTAGGAACCATGAGGTTGCGGGTTCAATCCCTGGCCTTGCTCAGTGGGTTAAGGATCCAGCGTTGCCCCAAGCTGTGGTGTAGGTTCCAGACGCGGCTCGGATCTCGCGTGGCTGTGGCTGTGGTGTAGGCCAGTGGCTACAGCTCCGATTGGACCTCTAGCCTGGGAACCTCCATATGCTGCAGGTGTGGCCCTAGAAAAGACAAAAGACCAAAAAAAAAAAAAAAAGAGAGAGAGAGAGAGAGAGAGAATATTCCCCTGAACACACGGAAAGGTAGTTACTACAAGATGGTTTAGTGTGTGAACTTGACCAGAGACTTGGGTTCAAATCCCAAACCTGCCACTTACCAGAGAAATGACCTTGGGCAATTTTCCTTCTCTCTGTTTCCTCGTTTATAAAGCAAAGTAACAGAGGTGTTGTGAGGATGAGATGAGTTAAAATAAGTAAATACAGTAAATAAAAAAAACCAACACCTTTTTTTTTTTTTTTTTTACTATTTTCATTTCACTTGGGCACATAGGTCCTGAATCTGAAATGGTTTTCATAACGCAATGTGACCCCAGTGTATGTATTCTACGTATGTGCATCTATGAACTGTGAGGCAAGTTTCCATCAAAGACAAATGATATCTGCTCTGGTAAGAATGGGATGCAAAAGATTATGGGTTCTCTCAATAAAATATTTATCAAAAGCTTAGGATGAGCTACTTTCTTTTTTTAACAGTTACCTCTGACCAGGAAAAGGGAAGGGGGTGGGGGGTTATTACTTAAACATGGAAAGGGGCTGATGTTTAAAAACACTGCAACGCTGAGAAAAAATTTACATCTGCTTTACAACTATGTTGACTGCCCTCCTTTTCAGCCGGAGGCTCTGCTGGCAAAGCTGCTGAGGTCAGGAGAGGCAGGGGAGAGCCTCCTGTGTTCTCCACAGGCGACCCACCCTAACGGCTCCCATCCTGCCACTCTTCTCACATGGCATCAGTCCCAGCAGGGTCAGCAGCGGCTTCCTGAAGGCCCAGAACGGAGCACTCAGCCAGGACGAGGCCCAGGCCACGTGGACCACGGTCCAGAAGTCTGGACTTCTGGACTCAAGGAAATGGACATCAGGCCACTGCCCACTCACCTTCTAAAACGGAAACAGAACCGAGTCTATCCAGCAAATGCTGTTTGGAAAAGTATACTTCTGACACACAAAGTGTCCTGATCCGAAAGAAAATTATCCTGATGTTTGTCAGTCGAAGTCCTAATTAGCCTCAGGGCCTCTAAGAATGATTCCCAGGTTTCCGGGAAGGGCTGACAGAGCTCTCCAGCCCTTGCTCTCCAGCCCTGGTCCTAGCTCTGAGCAGCTGCCCTTGAGTCAGCTTTGTCTCCTTTGCATAAACGTCACAGGGTGAGGAGAGGCCAGATGACTCTATCACCCTCAGCAAGGGAGTGCAGGGCTGGGGACCAGTCCAACTCAAGTCCTGCTTCCAGGGCTGACGGAAAACTGATTACATGCGTCTACACGAGTCATCTGTTTTTATAAAACCCTGATAACACTGACAAGAAACATTAATAGTTTATGCAAAGAATAATAAATGATTTATAGAGTACATGACAACCCCTGCTCCCCTGAGATTATTCTGGGTAATGGAAAAACTTCAATGAGAACTACTCCAACTACAGGACACTCAGAAACTATTTTCTCGAAACTTCCAAATGCAGAAACCAACTTTGGCACAAATTACTTCAAACACTTGCTTCATGAGAGAAAACACTGTAATTACTGTCAAAAGAATCATTTGAACAAGAAGTGGTTGAACATCATGGCTGCTTTACACCAATAAATTAAAAAAAAAGTTACAGATTTCTATGGCATGCTTGACTGACTCTGGTTTTCCAATTTTAATGTTCCTACCATGTAACAATAGCTTCTCAAAGAGAATTCAGTAGGAGTCGATAACAGCATAATGTCAATAGAAAAGAAAACTGGATTTGGAAAAAGAAGTAAAGAGATGTGAATAAAACACAGACTGAATAATCCAACCTCCTGTAATTGCTGGGTGTAGAAAGCAGTTGTCTCTATTTAAAAAAAAAAAAAAAAAAAAAAAAAAAAAAAAAAGGGTGCCACTTGAAGAAAAGAAAGTAGCAGATGGTAGAAGAATCCAATACCTAGAAAAATACACAGCACTTCCAATCATCTTCCAGAGAAAAGCACTGGTGGCCAGGAGGTGATCTTCTATTACATTCAGAGTGAGTTAGGGCTTTACATTTAAGCAGAATGGAATAGAAAAGTATAGGAATAAAACCACAGCATCACAATATGAATTTTTTAAAAAGTTTCAATGAGGTTAATAAGAAAATTAATCTAAAATACTGGGATTTTTGTACTACAGAAGGCTCTCTTAAATGTCAGAGCACATAAAGAAATATTTTGCAGATAATGCCAACCAAAAGTCCACTACCCCTACCAGAGCCAGACACTGCAAAATACACTCCTATCACAGCAGGGTGGTACCAGTTACACCAGGACATCAAGCGTGTGCCACCAAGGATCAAACTCTATGATCACGTTCCTTGCACATAAGTGAGATTCATTGCTGGTGAGAGTAGTGAAGTGCCATGAGAAAATATCGACTGCTAACTGAGCATTTAAAATCGCTTAAAAACTACATACTTGGAGTTTCCACGTGATGCAGTGGGCTAACAATCCGATGTTGTCTTTGTGGTGGCACAGGTTCGATCCCCGGCTGGGCACAGTGAGTTAAAGATCTGGCATTGCTGCAGATGTGGTATAAATCACAACTGTGGCTCAGATTCAATCTCTGGCCCAGGGAACTTCCATATGCCATGGGTGCAGCTGAAAAAGATTAAAAAAAAAAAAAAAAAAAAAAAAAACAAGAGGCGTTCCCATCATGGCTCAGGGGTTAACGAATCCTACTAGAACCATGAGGTTGCAGGTTCGATCCCTGGCCGTGCTCAGTGGGTCAAAGATCCGGCGTTGCCGTGAGCTGTGGTGTAGGTCACAGACGCAGCTCAGATCCTGCATTGCTGTGTTGCTCTGGCGTAGGCCGGCAGCTACAGCTCCCATTTGACCCCTAGCCTAGGAACCTCCATATGCCACGGGAGTAGCCCAAGAAACGGCAAAAAGACAAAAAAAATAAAATAAAAATAAAATAAATAAATAAACAAACAAACAAACTACGTTTCTGTGCACAGTGTGTTACGGATCTGGTGTTGTCAGTGCAGTGGCTCAGCTCACTACTGTGGTGGGGGTTTGATCCCCTGGCCAAGGAACTTCCACATGCCACAGGCACAGCCAAAAAAAAAAGAAAACACCACACAAGTACATTTTTATGATAAAAGCCATTGGTAAACATCAGAGATCAATGAAACCTGTTCCCTGTACATTTTTCTTTAGTTACTATATACTTAGAGAGTACATGCAAGTTGAAGGCATGTAATTTCATAACCACTATATAATCTGTGTCTATGACTGAAAAACAGTGTTTGATACTACACTGATTTAAAACAAATACCTAGTATCTATGATCCCTGATTAATGTCTGATTTTTAAAAGCATAATATTTTTGTTTTTAACACAGTGTAGAATGTATAGAGAGAGCGAGCAGACTGCCATTCCTACAAGACTGGCAAAACTGTTCCAGTCCTGATGATCCAGTCACTCACTCAATGGAATAAATGTCTGTGAGAGCTGACTATGTGAAAGATACCACTCCAGGCAGATGATGTCTTACACTGCATATGTTCAATGTGATGCTAATCCCCAAAACAGTTTTTTTCTCTATTAGATTCTTTCCTCCTTCCTTTTTTGGCTCTTTCCTCCAAAGGCAAGTAACATCTAATAATAAAATTACAATACATACTTACATATAATAGACTTAAACAGGAGGTGCCATCCCTATAAATTTCACCCCACTCTGGGAAACAAAAAAGGACAAACAAGGTTTAGGCCTTTATTTCGTGACATAAGGCCTCATTTGATGCGACAGATGTAAAACTAAATGGACTGTGCTATACGCTCACTCACCCACACAGCTGATAAAATTTATGAGTAATTTTTTAAACCACCTATTAAAAAAAAAACACATATTAAACCAAATTAATTCCTCTGAGTCTCACAAATCTAATGTAATTTTCCAAGTAATTAAGAACTGGGTAAAATCTCAACAAATGTTCATCTAAAAACAGCAAGCAGGTAATCTTGGTTGATGTACAGCTGGTTACAACATCTAGTAGCTATTCCCTTTCTTCTTGGTTTCTTGAAAAAGATTACTAAAACGAACACACACTCACTTGCCTTTATAGGTATAAAGGTGAAATTCAAATGCCAAAGGTCACAGGTCAAAAGTAGTCACATTTTTCTTGCTGTCAGAGACTGACTTTTGGAGGTAGGACACAGAAGAGAGGTAAATCGCATTTTAAAAGTCTACATTCAATCTGTAGCATATTACATCCATGCCGTATTGGCCTGCTAGAGTGACAACACATTATGGTCAGCTATAATCCCAATGGACCAACAGAGTATCAGAGCAAAAGCAGACTGCTGACATGGGCATTTAATTTGCTCTTCACTCCCAACACATCAAACAACGATTCCATCCATTAGATGCTGTGATAAGCAAAACTGTAATTCCAAACTAGACCCAACAATTTTAGTGTATGTACTAACATTATGACAGTATTTGGGGGGGCATCAAATCAGTCAAGATTCTCATAAAACAGGATCAGATCTGAGATAAACGGAGTTGAGATTCCATGGTTAAAAGTTTTTTAGAAAGGAGAATATCACACGTACAATCACAGTGCTGCATCATCACTGTGGAAACACATACAATTGTAGTGCTTACAATTAGCTGCATCACCACTGTGGAAACTAGTAGAAACTACTAGTAGAAACTGTCTCCTCGGAAGTTACTTTAATTGGGCCATATCTACATATTAGATTTAGGAAGCAGAAACAAAGGAGTTCAGGTAAATTTTAAATGACCTTATGAAATTCTTCAGTTTACATGATTTCTGAATGGGTTCAAAACGTGTGTGACATGACCAGTCAGAGATGCTGTAAGAGGGCTTCTGCATTAGGTGGGAGATGAAGCCGACACTCAAGAAGTCACGTCCAAGAGAGGTTATGGTCCAGTGTGTACACAGACAGTATTGACGAAATACAGGTCCAGGACCCTCTTTGTCCTCGTTTCCACATACCTGAAACCATCTCACTCTTGATATCTGCCAGGCAGCAGTCCTGCAGTCCTGCATACCTGTCATAGCTTGCACATAAACATCAAAATTTGCAAAACTGGTGTCAAAAGTCTGGATAAATCCCAGGAACAGCACCTGGAATTAAGCATTAAGGAATGCTGTGTCGCCAAAGTTCTGATGGCACAGAGTATACACTATGTGGAAAAACACAGACATCAAGATCCTGAGTCACAGGGCAATGTAGAAAAATCAGACTCAATATCAACAGGTTTTGAGAGTCCCTTAACCCTGGTTTCTGACTATCAACACTACTGACATTTTGGCCCAGATAATTCTTCGTGGGGGGTGAGGGGGGTGCTATCCAGTGCATTACAAAATGTTTAGCAGCACCCCTGGCCTCTACCCACTAGATGCCAATAACACCCAACAAGTTGAGACAGCCAAAAATGTCTCCAGACATTGCTGTATGTCCCCTGGAAACCAAAATCTCCCCAGCTGACATGAGTGCCTTAACCTATTCATTTTACATACATTTTCCTTTCTATGAACACACAAGTGATACAATTTAAAAATTCAGTCAATCTTAATGAGCTCTTTCAATAAGAAAATTCTAAGAGGTAAACTATTCTGTTATTACTTGCAGCATTTTTTTTCTTAGTGGTACATCAAATACAATGCGTACACGATGGCATGCTCAATTTGACAAAATTCAGCCACCAGCCATCCTTTCCCCTTGATCATGGAACTGAAGTCCTGAAGATGACTGCCTCCCCACTGTGTAACGTTTTAATCGTATCCAGTTCTTCCCCACCTCGTGGTTCTCTAGTCCTTCTTTGGATTCTTTTTGAACTAATATGCTTCTAAAAAATTCCTTGCTTTCCAAGTAGGCCAGAGTTAAGTTCCAGTCTTTCAACCAAAAAAACCTACCTAATCTGAAAGAAGATATTTCAGAATATTTACCTGCCATGAAATTCACTGACCTATTAAAAATGCTAGTGCTTCTGACAACTCGGCAGATAGGTAGAATGAACAGGGTATAGATGAAATAAGAACTGTTGAAACACTGATAGGTCATGGGGATTCACTGGATTCTTCTCGATTTCTGAATGTGCTTTAAAATAAGTCCATAATAAAAAGGTTAAAAATGACAAACATCCTATAAAAAAAAAAAATCACAATCGAAATGATTTCCAAAGTCCCTTCTGCACAAGTTGGACTCCTTACCTGTGCATAAGCCTAGGCCCCAATCTTAGGTGCTTAAGAAATAACCATAATTATGCATGCATTTAGGGTGAAAAGAGAAGATGTGTAAGTAGGGCATGTACAGGTGACAGTACCACAGCACAAGGGACCATTTTCTAACTGTTTACAAGGCTTTACTCAATTAAGGCAACGATACAGTCATCTATGAACGCTTTGTTTCTCCATAAAGTTGCTTTTAAAAGACTGCACAGGAGTTCCCATCCTGGCACAGCGGAAACAAATCTGACTTGGAGCTATGAGGTTGCAGGTTCGATTCCTGGCCTCACTCAGTGGGTTAAGGATCTGGCATTGCTGTGAGCTGTGGTGTAGGTCGCAGATGAAGCTCAGATCCTGCATTGCCATGGCTGTGGTGTAGACTGGCAGCTGTAGCTCCAATTCGACCCCTAGCCTGGGACCCTCCATATGCTGCTGGTACAGCCCTAGAATACATGCATGCATGCATGCATGTGTGCATAAATAATTGACTGCACAAAAAACTTCCATAATATTTTTTTCTAAAGTTTCTTCTCTGGTTGAAAAAAAAATAGAAAAAAAAGTAAAAATAGCTATTGATTCTTCTAAGAACTATCATAGAGATAAACACACACTTTTTGCCAAGATTTGACAGCTGGAAGTTTTCATGAAGAAGGCTTCAAACAAAACATTTTTTTAAAAGAAAAAAACAATAAAGAAAGGCTGTACCACCCTCTGCTCTCCTTACGGGTGTCAGAAAATACATTCTTTATCAATAATCATTTGTCCCAGGTTACGGCGAGGCTGCCAACCCCAGTTCACATGAGAAATGAAATTGGCTCACTGGCACCTTTTATTCATCTCATCTGCCCTTTAGCTTTCACAGAGCAGGGGAGAACACATGGGAGCTGAGTAACGAAGGAGGGGAAAGAAAATCCCACCATAGTGAGAATTACTGTAACAAAAGGAAGACAAAAAAAATGCTACGTGAAATATAATAAGCAAAGTAAACATGATAGTCTAACAAAAAGAATCCTTATTAAAATAAAATTCAATTAAAAATAATAAAATTTCAAAGACAAGGAATTCTACCATAACATATTGATTTTCTTCGCTTCTTAATGAAAATGGTCTGAATTTTTTTTGAATATTTAAACTTTACTATCTAATTATATACTCCATCAACCTAACCCAATTAAATAATTATAAAGTGCTGTGTGGGAAACTATTGAACTATGCGTAGACCCTTTTAGCAGTACTAATTACATCGTGATTTTAAAACCCTAAGCCATGAGCTCTTAAAGACTTAAACATAAGACATGACACCATAAAATTCCTAGAAGAGAACATGGGCAAAATATTCTCGACATCACCATACAAATGTTTTCTTAGGTCAGTCTTCTAAGGCAACAGAAATAAAAACAAAAATAAATAAATGGGACCTAAATGAACTCACCAGTTTCTGCGCAGCAAAAGAAACCATGAAAGTAGTTGCCAACGATGCGACCAAAAAGGGCTTAATCTCCAAAATATACAAACAACTCGAACAACTCAACAGCAAAAAAACAAACAACCCAATTGAAAAATGGGCAGAAGAACTAAATTGACATTTCTCCAAAGACATACAGATGACCAGCAGGCACATAAAAAAATATTCAACATCACTAATCATTAGAGAAATGCAAATCAAAACTATAATGAGGTACCACCTCACACCAGTGAAAATGGCTGTCACCAGTAAGTCTACAAATAACAAATGCCAGAGAGGGTGTGGAGAAAAGGGAACCCTCCTTCACTGTTGGTGGGAATGTAAAAAACTGGTATGACCACTATGGAAAACAGTATGGAGGTTTCTCAGAAAAGTAAACACAGAATTACCACATGATCCAGCAATGCCACTCCTGGGCACATACTTGGACAAAACTTTCATTCAAAAAGACACATGCACCCCCATGTTCTTTGCAGCACTATTCACAATACCGAGATAATGAAACAACCTAAATGTCCACCAACAGATGAATAGATTAAGGTGTGGTACATATACACAATGGAATACTCAGCCATAAAAAAGAGTGAAATAATGGCACTGAGAGTAACACGGATTCATACTAAGTGAAGTCGGTCAGAAAGAGAAAGGCAAATACCCTATGGTATCACTTACATGTGGAATCTAAAATTTGGCACAAATGAACCTCTCTACAAAGCAGAAACGGACTCACAGACATAGAGAGCAGGCTTGTGGTTGCCAAGGGGGAGGGTGGAGGGAGTGGGATGGACTGGGAGTTTGGGGTGAGTAGATGCAAACTGTTACATTTAGAATGGATAAGCAATGACCTCCTACTGTATAGTACAGGAAACTATATCCAGTCTCTTGGGATGGACCAGGAAGGAAGATAATATAAGAAAGGGAATATATACATATGTATGACTTGGTCACTTTACTGTACAACAGAAACTGATACAACATTGTAAATCAAGTATATTTTAATAATTTTTTAATTTGAAATAAGTAGAAATGTATAACTGTAAAATCAACACTTAAATTTAAAAAAAAATATATATATATATATAAAACTCTATGCCATGGGCTTTCTCTCATTTCCTCAGAAAATGGTGGTCTTAACCTAAAACTCATGCCCTGTTCCCAATGTTTCAGGCAAGATGGACCTAGCTTATCGCTTCATCGAAAGAGAAAAAATATTGCAGAACATTATAAAACCTCCCACTTTAGAGATGAAATATTTACGGCCCAAAGAGGTTAAACTATATGCTGAAGGTCCTATAGCCAATGAAGAGTAGAATCCAATTCAAGGATTCTTTACATTTAGCTCTCTCTCAAACAAACCAGTTAAGCAGTCCCTCACACACACACACACACACACTCACACAGCACCTACTGGGGTCAGTCACTGTGCCTGTGAAAGATATTCACATGATCATACAATGATAAAGCTTTGTGCTACAGCACAGATGGGAAACATAGGACCATCTTGTATTAAAATGTATTCCCATATTTTTATAAATGAGCTTATAGTCTTTAAAAAGCAGTACTTTTACCCCCCAAAGAATTATCTATGCTGTTTGAATGTTTCTTTTTTTTTCAGTTGATAGCTTTCCAGCATCATTTTGAATCAGCACATAAGGATCTACTTGACTCTCTAATACTACATTGTAGGCGAGTACCATAATTGAATATTCATCCAGCCCCCCACGATGGGCATTTGGAGTGCTTCTAGCTTTCTATTACACAAACATTTCAATGAGAATTCTTTTAGCTATAATGTTTGTAGAAGTAGAAATAACGACAATAGTAGGTACATAGATTGGAGTTCCCATCGTGGCTCAGTGGAAACAAATCTGACTAGTAACCATGAGGACACAAGTTCGATCCCTGGCCTTGCTCAGTGGGTTAAGGATCCGGCATTGCTGTGAGCTGTGGTGTAGGTCACAGCCTCGGCTCGGATCCCAAATTGCTGTGGATATGGCGCAGGCCAGCAGCTACAGCTCCAATTCCACCCCTAGCCTGGGAACCTCCTTATGCAGCAGGTGCAGCCCTAAAAAGACAAAAAAAAAAAAAAAAAAAAAAAAAGTAGGTACATAGAAAAAAAATCTAGAGAAATAAAATGTTCAAGAGTGGGTATCTCTGTAGGATGAAATTATGGATTTTGTTTTTTTCAGTCTTATAAATGTCTGTAATGTCTTTGTTTTTAGTGAGCATATTATATTAAATGACATTACTTACTAACATGGGCACTGTGCATAACGTGACATTCATTATTAACTACAATACTGTTAACCTTAATATCCATAGTCGATAATGTAATTTCCAACCATAAATACATTCATTAAAAGAAACTAGCCTGAGAAATGCCTGGAGAACTACCTCTCACACACTGAGCAAACAGGGCTCAGTTACTCATCCAAATAAGAACAACTTTTCAAGAGAAAAAATGGTGACAATTGCATTTGGGAAGGGGGTAACCTAGGGCTTTAACAAGCACAACCCAAAACCAAAACCAGACATGTTCACCAAAATATGTCTCAAACATCATGAAACTCACCGTTTCTGATTTTCAGATTCCTTCTTGGCCTGCTCCAATGCCAGCTCCTCAGCCACTCTTCTTTTCAATTCTTCCTCAGAAACTAAACAATAAAGAAGGGAAGGAGAAAAAATCAGTGACTTTAAAACAAAAGTATGAAAATACTCAGGAAATCAAAGCTGAAACTAGATCTTCATGGGCAAAGTCCTACCAGCTGGTCAGTGTCCTCTGGAACTACCTCAACACTGCGAAAAAGACCAATTAGTGCACTTTGGGAGTAATTTAATCAAGAGGTCTCTGACAACCTAGATACTTCCACACCTGCCAAAAGTTGTAATAAACTCAACGAGCTGCTTCCTGCTCAGTGGGGACTGAGCCATTAAGTACAAATTCTTTAAAACGATGACAATTGCGTAGAGGCGGAGGAAAGGCTGTAAGGAAGGAAGTTCTGGGAGGAGAATGACATCAAAACATTCCCACTCTGATAAGTAAGCGTTTTTAAAAATCACTTACTACACAAGGAAAATCATTTGTATTTACATTCATTTTTCCATGACTTATGAAAAAAGGGAACTTATGACGCATGAAAATTTTAAAACCATATTTTTTGGAAAACCTGTCATTCAAATTCAAGTGCCAACAATTGGAGAGAGAAACACAGAACAGTGCTGAGAACACGGCTGGAGCTTTCTAAATACCTGGTGACTTGATTTGAAACATCTGGTCTTTCCAATTAGAAGATTTTGTACAATATGTTTTGTAAGATTCTTAGAGCTATGATAGCAAATAAAATAGACAAATTTTACATACCCCTTAAAAGCCCTTCATAAGAAATAAGCAGAGGCTATTTCCTCTCCACTAGAAACCCACTACCCAAAATACACGACCAAGAAAGCACCAGAAACACTTAAGATCTAGGAGTACAGTGGACCTAACCAGTATTTCATATGGTTAAGCCTATTAGATGGAAACTAGACAGTTCTGCCTCTGCTCTTCGATGATACTTTATTTGATAAGCTTCACATTATAAGCGCCTTGCCTCAGGGAATATGCAAGAAATGAATTACAGCAAGATACCCAAAAACTTCAAAATTTAGCGGACATCAGGCAATGACAAAGTAAGTATACGAAAGGTCCTAAGATGTTTTCTCTAAATTGTGAACTCTCAGAAAACAACACTAGCATCAAAGGACACCATCAAGAAGGCAAAAAGACAATCCACAGAATGGGAGAAAATACTGGCAAATCATACAGCTGACAAGGGGCTTGTATCCAGAATATACAAAAAATTCTTACAACAAAATAACATGACAGTAAAAACAACAGAATTTTAAAATGGCAGAGGACATAAATAAGCATTTCTCTGAAGATATATAAATGGCCAACTGGAGTTCCTGTTATGGCTCAGAGGGTTAAGAACCCCGCTAGAATCCATGAGGATGGGGGCTGGATCCCTGGCCTTGCTCAGTGGGTTAAGGATCCAGCATTGCCACAAGCTGCAGCGTATGTCGGAGATGGAGGCTGGGATCCTGGTGTTGCTGTGGTGAAGGCCGGCAGCTGAAGCGCCAATTCAACCCCTAGCCCAGGTCTTTCATATGCCACAGGAGTAGCCATAAAAAGAAGAAAAAATTAAAAAAATAAAATAAATGACCAATAATTACATGAAAAACTGTTCAAGAGCGTTCATCATTAGGAAAATGCAAATCAAAACCACATGAATTTACCAATTCAAACCCATTATAAAAAAAAAAAGAACAAGTGCTGGTGAGAATGTGGAGAAATTCAAACTTTCATACATTGCTGGTGGGAATATAAAATGATGCAGTCACTATACAAATAGTTCGGCAATTTCTCAAAATGCTAAACATTTACGATCTTTTTTTTTTTTGTCTCTTTGTCTCTTTAGGGGCGCACTCAAGAACCAGATCCAAGCCGTGTCTGCGACCTACACCACAGCTCACAGCAACACCAGATCCTTAACCCACTGAGCAAGGCCAGGGAACCTCGTGGTTCCTAGTCAGCTTCGTTTCCACTGCGCCACAACGGGAACTCCCCTGTATGATCTATTAATTCCAATGGCAGGTACTGTATTTATTCAGAATTGAAAACATGTCTACATAAAAATTTGTATAGGAATATTTATGGCAGCATTTTTTGATATCCCAAAAGTGAAGACAACCTAAATGCCCATCAACTGATACACAAATCAACAAAATGTAGCATATATCCATTCAGTGTGATATTATTCAGCCATAAATAGTCATGAAGTATTAATATATACTATAACGTGGATGAATCTTGAAAACATTATGCTAAGTGAAAGAAGCCAGACACAAAAAGTCCCATGTTGTATGCATCCACTGATATGAAATGTCTGGAAAAGGCAAATCCAAGCACAGAGGAAGTAAATTAGTGGTTGCCTGGGGCAGGAGGAAGTGGGGAAAGAAGAGTGACAGCTAAGGGTACAGGATTTCTTTGCGTTCGGCAGGGGTAATAGTGAAAATGTTCCAAAACTGGATCGCAATCTGATGGTGGCACAACTCTGTAAATACTAAAAAACCTACTGCACTGGAGTTCCCGTCATGGCTCAGCAGAAATGACTCTGACTGGTATCCTTGAGGACTCGGGTTCAATCTCTGGCCTTGCTAAGTGGGTTAAGGATCCTGCGTTGCCATGAGCTGTGGTATGGAGCTCAGATCCCAAGTTGCTGTGGCTGTGGCACAGGCCGACAGCAACAGCTCTGATTAGAGCCCCAGCCCAGGAACCTCCACATGCCTCGGGCGCAGCCTTACAAAGACCAAATTTAAAAAAAAAAAAAAAAAAACCCTACTCAACTGTACACTTTAGATGAGGTTATTTTATGGTATATTAAATGTATCTCAAAAAGCTGGAAGAAAAAGACGATGATATAAAGAGAAAGAATTTGGGCAAGGAATCAAAGAAAAGGAAAACTAGCTAAGGTCTGATCCCAGCTTGGCATCAACAATCTGGCAGACCTAAGGGAAGTTACTAGCCTCTCTGGGCAGCCGTCTTCTCAAAAGGCTGTTCTTAAATGGATGTTCTCCAGGGTCCCTTTGAACTACACACTACGCTGCCCGTGTGCCCTCTCTCCTACTTCACAGTCTACAGTAGGAGAAACACCAGTCTCTGCTTTGAAAAGGTCACACAAAATTTTAAAATATTTTTAAAAAAAAACTGGAACAGAAGTTCTCATTGTGGCTCAGCATAAACAAGTGTGACTGGTATCCATGAGGAAGCAGGTTCGGTCCTTGGCCTCGCTCAGCGGGTTAAGGATCCGACGTTGCCATGAACTGTGGTGAAGGTCACAGACGAGGCTCAGATCAGGTGTTGCTGTGGCTGTGGTGGAGGCCAGCAGCTACAGCTCCAATTTGACCCCTAGCCTGGGAACCTCCATATGCCTCAAGTGAGGCCCTAAAAAGACAAAAAACAAAACAAAGAAAACCGGAACAGGGAATTGTTTGCATTTAGGCAAATCTTAAGACTTTTTTTCAGCATTAAAAGTTTAAAACAACACAAATCCCAGCAGAGAAATTACAGACAGTAATAGCTAAGCAAGGAGTCTGGATACAGTCTTTGTTTTTCTATTAGCTCTACTTTAGATAAATCAGTTAATCTACCCGAGCTTTAATTTATTCATCCAAAAACAAGACCGGGCAGGTCACTCAGGTGTCAGCTGGCTATGAAGTTCTAGGCTATGCACTCCACAAAGTGATGATTTTCACATTTTCACCTCCTTCTCATAAACAAGCAAAACAACGTGGCACTACAATCAGGTTGTTCATGGCTGGTAGCTCTATTAGCAGCAAGAATGGAGACAAATACTTAACCCAATTAGTACAATCTCATTAAACCACACTCTGAGGTGTAACATACCAGTTAGCATCAGCACATAGTCAGGCTGTGTGTAAAATCACACCCATCCCCCTGAATTGCTTCCAATTATCACAGCAAAATTCTTCCCAGGCAAAAATCGAATTCTCAATCACAACTGAACTGAATTCCATTCAATAAAAACTAGGCTTTGGTAACACCTTGGTATACCAGGTCTAAGCATGAAGCAACAAGATCAGTTTTCTGAGCTGATGTGACATATCTTCAATAGTGAGTGCATAGTATGCCTCTTCATAGGGCTGCCCATCAGGGAAAAAGCCAAAATCAGCAGTGAGTTTTTCATGATGACATGATAAACCTGAAGGGAATGGTAAGGACCCCCTTTCCAAATGGTCACCAGCTGGGAGACTGGGAAGGCAGCCATGCAGGAGAGACCACAAAGAAAGTGCACCTCTAAGACTCTTCCTTCTCTCACCCACCTGCCTCTCAGATCAGCCAAGCCACGTTCCCTGGGGCGAGGTGATAAATCGGTGGAGATAATGGTGGTCTCACCCAGGTGGGCCCCCAGGGGAGGGAGAAAGGTGAGAGGAGGAAAGTGGCAGAGAAGCAAAGGACAGGAAGCGCCTGGGGCCACTGAAGAAGACACACCCAAGGGACTGGCTGGTCAGTCAAAGAACTGCTGTCTTTCCAAGGCCCTGGCTCTTTCTGGAACAGAAACACACACACATGCCCCCACCCTTTTGGGTCTCATGCCCAAGGTCACAGCTGAGAAAACAGCTACAATGGAGCTACAATCAAGACTTTAAAATAACAAAAGATAAAGCATGACCTAGCATAAAGAGTTTAAAATCTAAAAGAGCAATTCAAAGCCCAGGCAGGAATATAAACCAGTGTGGTAATGGGTCTTGAGCAAATCTAAGTTTCATGTTATTTGTTTTTAAATCAATAGAATACAGAAAGGAACAAGCTATTTCTCCTGATAGATCTGATCCAAAGTGCATAAGGGAAAAAGATACACCATTTGGAGACCACTATTTAAAATGGCCTTTCTGAAAACACTTTCCAGCTCTCAGGATCTGAACATTTTCTCAAATAAAACTGTTATTAAACTAAAAGGTCAGTGTTTCAGGATGGGCTACTTTAAGAGAAGCACAGGAAAGGCCAACTTTGCCTATTAGCACACTGAGTTTCCAAGCAGATCTTCAGGGACTGGCAAAGTTTGTGAAATGAGAAAAAGTTAAACGAGAAATTTTCAAGCCATATAAATCAGATTGGCCACGGAAATCTGCAAAACTCGTTCAGGCTCAGTAGGTATGGTTCCACTGCTCTCACATACAGACAACTTTCCTTTCAAAGCGTATTAAGACAAAGAGATGCTTTCTTCACATACTTGCACTCTGTAAAATATTCTCAGCAACCACTTTAATATTTTTTCTCAATGGCAGATTATCTTAATGAACACAAACACTGGCATTTTTGTCACTTGGGTATAGATGATATAACACTGACCATAAAACACGTGAGAAAAAAGCAAGCATTACAATTGCTTGGTTACAGCAAATCTGCCCTGAACCTTTTACTTGAAACCACTGAAAATAAGAAATATTTTTATTTAAAGCCACTCATGATTCCTAACAAATTTTTCTGTTTGGTTTTAGAAAACAACAGTCTAAAGAACTATTTGGTTAGTCCAAAGAGTCTTCTTTACTGCCTCCCTAGCAATCTTCTGCCCCTCTTAGCCATATATTCTAAATTTCTAAGTTAAATTCTTAAGAAACTCTAAGAATTTCTAACTTCTAGTTTGGGTTCAGTATCAAACAACAAATTCCTAAGCTTTACTATCTGGTTCTTAGTATTCCTAGGAACTGAGAATGCCGTGGTCTCATCTTCAGAGCAAACACAGCATGAATTCATTACACCTCACCCCTCTCCTCTGCTACATGACTTCTGTCCAAATTCTGTTTTCAGAAACTGGCTAAACAAGAAAAGACAGGGAAGAAGGGAAGGAGACACAATAACATATTAACAACACTTCCTTGAAGGATGAACAGAAATGACTCCAAAAGATGAGATGACTGTATGAATGCCTCACCTTCTACGAAAAAAACGAAAGACTGAAAATGCGACCATGATCTGAGACATGCACAGACTCCCTGGACCTCAAGGGATATACCAATTTCCTTTATCGCTTTTTCCACTACGACGTTCACTCTCCCTCATTTTCTTGGCATAATCCTTACAATATAATTCCCTCCCCAATTACAGTATTTCTCAAACAATCTCGATAAGTTACTTAATAAAAATTACAGCTTGCCTCTTAGAAAAATGTCAGGTCCTCTGGGATTTTCCCTTTATTCTATTTCTCTTTCTGGTTTTACCATTTGCATATCACGTCCAATTTTATGAAGCCTATTATTTTCATTTGCTAGTTTAAAAACACCAAAGAAAACTATAAGATCTACTCTCAGAAGAAAATTAATGTATGTAATTGCATAACACAAGCAGATTTTAGATAAACACTGACTCTGCCAGGATTGAGATGACTGAGCCAAACACATACCCTATGATATAGCCAAATTAAATTTTCAGCTCTACAGAAATAACCATAAATCTTATAATTTCGATAAATTCATTAATACAAGAAGAACACTGATGGTTTAAAAAACAATAATGGAAGCATCCATGCACTCAGTGAAATACAACACACACTCTATCAGAAGTAAATGATTCACAGCATGAGTTGCAGGATAAATCGTGTCCTGCTCCTTATCTTACAAAAGGTACAGGGTTTGATTAGGACAAGAGTCAAAAGATGATTAGAATAAATCTCAGGGGTTAGAAACGTGTTATAGCTTACCACGACCCCTTTGTGGCACCACCTAGTTAGCAGACAAATGTGATTTAAACACACACACACAATATAAGGATGCCAATATTAGGCTGAGAATTACATTCACGATCACCTTAAGGATAACATGTAATAAGACTGCCTTCAAAAAAATGCCATCTGTCTAGATACCTGGCAGGGTAACAGAGACTACTTACATATTAAAGCTAATGATGATGTTAGAATGAAAACCCTTAACTGCACATTCATAACCATAAATATCGAATCAGAAGGCACAGTGTTACAAAGAATTTGGCAACCTAAACATTAACTGCATCAAGTTAATGGGCTTTTGGGTGGTATTATTGCTCCATCAGGATTTATATACCTTCGTAAATTTCTAATTTGAATGGCATGATATGCAAATAATGTCCATTTTACTGTTTGCTTCACAACAAGTACTCCTAGAAACCAGCTCCACGTTCCATTCCACGTGAAAACAAACATTAATACCGGGCTGCAGAGGCTGTATAGCAACAGACAAGCTCATCATTCATATTCTACAGTTTCCACATTTTTAAGTAGACAATTCATAAAACTAGTATTGAAAATCAGATACACCTAGTATTTCATGTCTTAATATCCTGAATAATAGTTGTAAGACCTCACAAAGCCTCTAGGAAAATAAGATCTATAATTTAAATTAAAAAATAATAATTACCTCTGGATATTGCTTTTTGATGCATAGCTTAATTTTTTTGTTTCGCAAATGGATGTATTTTGCTCACTGGAGATAAAACTATAAATTCAACAGCATTAAGTCTCGAACTCCAAATGAAGTACCAAAGCCACTCAGACCTGTTTCTCTTTCTTTCCAATAGTCTTGAGTGTAACCTCACTGAAAGGCTTCTCCACAAAGACTCATGACACACAAAGACCAAGCTGGAAGTCAAAGGAGTTCCCACCCAGTCCTGGTTTCACATACAATTCGTTTTTGTGATGTTGCTCAAAAGCGCATCACTGCTTTAGGCTGTGGCTGTCTCCTCTGTAAAACAAGAGCCCAAACTAGAAACTAACAGCTGTCCCCTTACACCACTGTGTTAAACGGGGGCCTCCACTTTCCCGACAAGTCCGCTAACATGAAGGTGAAGGAATAATACGATCTATCACTTTTTTTTTTTCTTTTTTGGTCTTTTCAGGGGCACACTCGTGGCATATGGAGGTTCCCAGGCTAGGGGTCTAATCGGAGCTACAGCTGCCGGCCTACTCCAGAGCCACAGCAACTCAGGATCCGAGCCGCATCTGCAACCTACACCACACACAGTTCACGGCAACACCGGATCCTTAGCCCACTGAGCAGGGCCGGGGATCAAACCCACAACCTCATGGTTCCTAGTCGGATTCATTTCTCCAGTGCCATGACAGGAACCCCGATTCGATCTATCATTGACACACATGCTGACAGTTTTCTCCCTTGAAGCGACATTTTGCTCATCTGGAAAAACTGTCCATCAAATACTGACCCTGAGAACTACCAAACACAGGCTCTAGGCTTTATAGACAAAGCAAGAATAAGGGGGAGGGAAGGAAGGGCAGGGTGGCCCAGGGAGCAACACTGTGCAGCCTTCATTAGGCACAGAGCAGATGTTCAATAAAAGCATGTTTAATTGTTGGTGGAGTCCAACATCATCAGTCACTGGGTGAAATAAGTCATCAACTTGGGGATGACTTTCTTCTTCTAAAGCATAACACACACACTGCAAAATTACACACAAGTTAAGTCGAAAGTGCAGACTGCCACTCAAAAAAGACCTCAAGGAGTTCCAGTCGTGGCTTGGTAGCAACGAACTATCTACAGGGATGCAGGATGGGTCCCTGGCCTCGCTCAGTGGGCTAAGGATCCAGCATTGCCATGAGCTGCAGTGTAGGTCGCAGATGTGGCCCAGATGCCAAGTTGCTGTGGCTGTGGTGCAGGCTAGCAGCTGCAGCTCTGATTTTGACCCCTAGCCTGGGAACCTCCATATGCCACAGCTGGGGCCCCAAAAAGACCAAAAAAAAAGAGCAGGAACTCCAGACGTGTACCTGCCTTCTACCCACCTCTCCAGGCCACTGCCACCACCAGCACCAGGTTTCTACTCCTAGACACTCTGGAACAGAAAAGTGAACAACCACTACCCAAAGTGTATTATTTATAAAAGACAGAAGGGTGTGAATTCATCATAAGCTTGACTACACTGACTGTTAAGATTCGCTAATGTTTAAGCTCAGTTTTCTGTTCTCTGGTCGATCAAATGAAGTTACTTTTATTTTTGTTTGTTTAATTAATTTCTCCTAAATCAAGTCACCTCCAGGAATATCCAAACTAAGGAAATAATCCATTCCCAAGGTAGTAAATCCACACTGACTTAACCCTATGCTAGGCTTTATACAAGATGAAGACATACAGTCCCCACCATTAAGGAAATTATAGTCTGAGTTAGTAAAATTGTGCTTTGGGGGTTTAGTTTTAACAAAAGTTAACACAGTGGGCTGTAGTCATGGAATATTTCAAAAAGGAGGTGGAGGAGGAGCAAGGACCTACATCAGAAAGATGGAAAAGAAGCCAAAACAAAGCTCGTTTGTAAGAAAAAAAGAAACAGAAGGGTAAATTATTCTCAGTTGTTGAGGAACTCTGGAAATTAGGCAGGAGTTTGGATAAGAACTGTTAAGAGCTAGGGCACCATGGACAGCTGTTACAAAATGAAAATAAGGAGTTGCCATCATGGCTCAGCAGCAAACGAATCTGACTAGGAACCATGAGGTTGCAGGTTCGATCTCTGGCCTCGCTCAGTGGGTTAAGGATCTGGCGTTGCCATAAGCTGTGGTGTAGGTCACAGACACGGCTCGGATCTGGCGTTGCTGTGGCTCTGGCATAAGCTGGCAGCTGTAGTAGCTCTGATTAGACTCCTAGCCTGGGAATCTCCATATGCCACGGGTGCAGCCCTCGAAAAGACAAGAGACGAAAAAATTTTTTAAAAAAAATGAAAAAAATGCAACGAAATACGGTATTATAGGAAGTAATATCTGGCAAAGATGTGCAGATGAGCTGGAGGGAAAGGGCAAAGTAGTGAGCAGATCTCAAAGTGCAGCGTCATCCTCTGCCCCCGCCCCCCTGCAGAATCACCCGAAACTTGTTAGAGATGCAAATGTTTCAGCCCCACTCCAGATCTACAAATCAGAAACCCTGGGTCTGGGGCCAACAATCTGTGTGCTAACAAGCCCACCAGGTTTGGGATGCTGGCTCAAATTTGAGAGACGCTGGCATAAGGTGATGAGGACCGGAACTAGGACACCGGCCATAAACACGGAGTCTAAGACACATGGGCCTTCATGGGAAAAACTGATCATCTGTGACCCACTGAGAGACAAAAGAGAAAGAAGTCAAAGGTGTACCCAGATGCCAGAAAATTAATACCCACGATGGTCAATTAAAGAAAGAAGGAGAAGCTGTTTGGGGAAGAAAAATAATGAGTTCAGTTTCAGACATACTCATTTGAAAGTAATGGCAGAATCACCACATGGAATTGAGGGAATTAGATATTTGAACCTGAAATTCAGATTTGATTTGAGACTTGGCTGGAAATGCTGATTTGGGATTGACTGTTACAGATCTGAGTCAGTGAATTCTCCTGGGAGGGGAAAAAGTATAAAGAGGAAAAAGTAGAAGGCTAAGGAATAGGCCTTAAAAATTCGTCAAATGACAGAGGGGCGTGAGGAAGAACATCATTAGGAACAAAGACAAAACGGAATGGAAAGGAAGAAACGAACCAAGGTACCATGTGCGGATAAACAGAAATGATAAACAGAGTTCATCTCAGGTGTCCATTCTGATCAGCTGGCAGCAGCGGCCGGGGTGCTGTGTGTAGGACTCCAAGGCCTAGTCCAGGTTCAGTGAATTAACGTCTACCCTGGGCCCGGGACGAAGATTTGGCAGCATGGTTTACAATGACCTATGGAGTGCACGGAAATCAGATTGTCTGGGCATCAGAAATCAGTGGGAAAAGAACAACAGGCAGCAATTACAGGCCTCTCTTCACCAAGTTTAGAAATGAAACAAAAAGGAACAAGGTGGAAAAATTATAAATAAAAGATGATTTTGCAAATGGTGGCGATCCGTGCATATTTGAACGGGCAGTCATAATCAATAATCTGCAACTAAATTATAAAGGATGGATGAATGCCAGTTGTTGTTGCTCAAAAGTAATTCAGAGAACATAAAGTATACATTACTCACAAAGATCTGGCTGTACAGTACTATGGACCAATTAACATTTACATATCATATTCTAGTCCCCACTCCTAATTACCACGCTGAGGCAAGCAAAGTTCAGAGCATATTTTTTTAAACATACATTTTATAACAGTGAAACAGAGTGGACAAGCCTACTTTCATGTGCTAAAAAAAGCTTTAACCAATGTCCTTACCTAAATAATTTGCTTTGGTAAATAGAAAGTCAAACACCACTCCAATACTTAGAGTCATAAATCATTCCTCCTTCTTCCTATTGTTATAAACGAGTGTGTGCTTTTCAGCAATAAAAGCTGTATTTTATCCAAAAATCCATTAATCACTAATAAAAATTCCTAAATTCAACTAAAATATTTAGCACCTCAAACTCTGACCAACACTATTTTCGAAGGGAGACTTGAAAGGCATTTTTGCACATAAAGTCCAAGGAAAGCAAAAGACTCAAAAGTCTGAAAATAAAATCTATCTTCTCGTCTACCTAACTTTCTACAGCCCTGGGAAATGTCAACTAACCAAAAATCTCAGGACTTTTCTTCTTTTCAATGAAAACAGAAGTTCTGACCCAATTATGGCCCTTTTTATATGGAAAAAAACACTAGAGTCCTATTCTAGATACTGGCTCACTATTAAGCAGAGGATCACACACAGTCAGACCCCTGGGCTTCATTTAGAGCCCACTAAGGCTGAGATGACAAAAAGGACCTATTTAACTCAGGAGATAATCATTGCAGAATACCCTCTCCTGGGAAGTTTTAAACAAAGCAATTCAGATTTTACACCCATGCTTCATTCATATTTTATTTATGGTCATTCAAATATATTAAAACTATGAGACAGCATAATACATACTGGTATAATATTTTTCATTGAACTACAGTGCAATACCTTGAGCTTTGTACTTTTTAATTAATTCACATGTGATAATTAAGTCAGCTTTTTTTTTTTTTTTTTTTTTTGCTTTTTAAGGCCTCACCTGCAGCATATGGAGGCTCCCAAGATAGGGGTCAATTCAGAGCTGCAGCTGCCAGCCTACACAACAGCCTCAGCAATGCAGGATCCGAGCCACGTCTGCGATCTACACCACAGCTCATAGCAACCTGCCTGGATCCTTAACCCACTGAAGGAGGCCAGGGATCAAACTTGCATCCTCATGGATCCTAGTTAAGTTCGTTACTGCTGAGCCGCAATGGGAACTCCAAGTCAGCTTGGAGTCAAAGTGTATCTGCAGCCCTGTTATTTTTTCCTTCACCTAATAAATATTCACCTATTTTCATAAAACACTATTTCAATACAGTTGTAAGTGGTCATTATCTCTAATAAAACAAAAATAATTGTCTGTGAAGAACTGTGGAAGCTCTGTGAATTCACTGATCACAGATGACTTTGCCACCTTCAAGACACATGACTGTGCAAAAGAATTTCCAGAACAGAAGTTCTCATCATGGCTCAGAGGTAACGAACCCTACCAGTATTCATGAGGACTCGGGTTGGATCCCTGGCCGAGCTCAGCGGGTAAGGATCTGGCATTGCCGTGAGCTGTGGTGTAGGTCGCAGACATGGCTCAGAGCCCAGGCTGCTGTGGCCATGGTGTAGGCCAGCACCAATGCAACCCCTAGCCTGGGAACTTGCATTAAAAAAAAAAAAATTCAAGAACAGGAGTTCCCGTCGTGGCGCAGTGGTTAACGAATCCGACTAGGAACCATGAGGTTGCGGGTTCGGTCCCTGCCCTTGCTCAGTGGGTTAACGATCCGGCGTTGCCGTGAGCTGTGGTGTAGGTTGCAGACGCGGCTCGGATCCCGTGTTGCTGTGGCTCTGGCGTAGGCCGGTGGCTACAGCTCCGATTCGACCCCTAGCCTGGGAACCTCCATATGCCGCGGGAGCGGCCCAAGAAATAGCAACAAGAACAACAAAAGACAAAAGACAAAAAGACAAAAAAAAATAAAAAATAAAAATTCAAGAACAAAGGCCTGTCCTTTGCTGAATTTAAATGCAAAACTGTATTTAACCTTGTTTCTGAAAGTAAAATAAATCACCCACCATCCAGTTAGGCTGAAGAGAAGGTAACAGTAAAGACGTTTATTAGGACTACATTCCTAACGACCCCCACATTTCCTTCATACCAGTGGTACACAGGGACCGGTGTGGAGGGCCACTTTCTTTCAGAAGCAATTCCTTTGTGTCACCTACACCACATGCTATGTGAGGCCTCAGGATGAAGTCCTTCAGAACACCTGGGACGACATAAAAGCTGCTGGCTCAGACCAATGTTTTTCAACCGTCTCAGACCCAATGCTGCCGTTTTCTAGCAATTACATTTTTTTGAAATACTTCCTTTACTGTGCTAATAAACGGATGATAATACGAACACAAGATTTAATCACTGTAATACCCTAAATATAATATTTTTAAAAATAAATAAACTATATAATGAATAATGGCATTTCACTATATAAATGCTTAAACCTGCACTGGAAGATGTAATAAAACAGTCTGACTCTTTAGCTTATGCGTTAAACTACCACAAATGCAACTGCTATAGCTCTTCCTACACAGCAATTGCATTCCTGGAAAATTCATTCCTAGGAAATTAAAACCACGCAAAACATATTCTCTGCTTATATATAAAACACTTAAGTTCTGGGGTGGAAAAGCATGTTTTGAGCTGCATCAATTTCTGAAGAGACATTTAAAAATGGAGGACACATGACAATTCTTCAAGAGGCGAAACCATCCGAGGCACTGCAAGACGTCTAGATCCCTGCTCAACCCACTAAACATCAGTAGCTCCCCAACAAATTTCTAAAATGCCTTCCAAGAAGCAGTAGTGCCCCACCAATAAGCAACACTGTTTCAGACTGGGATAAATTTTCACCTAATAAAAGATACACATGGGAAACCTAGCTACTTTATGGTTGTATGACCACTGAGGTCCCAAATAATGCACTAACAGTAACATGAACTTTTCCAACGCAAATAAAACTCTGCAGATGAAAGCAAAGGGCCTTCCCCCAGTGTGATCTCTGCCTTGAGGTATCCAAGTATTAGTAAATTCTTCATTCTCCATACTCACCACAATCAATTTGCCCAGTTCCATTCATACAGATCATCTTGATTTTCCTTAGGGTATCCAAAGCCACTTTCTACTAATCATCATATTTTTTTCCTCTCCTGATGCCTCAAGATACATCATACAGGGACAAGGACTCCATTAGGAATTCAATGGAAGTGGAAAGTAGGTACAAATTACAGCCTAAAGACCCCAGCTTGCTGTTATCATACCACAAGAATGCAGACAGACCCAGGGTGACACCCATCTAACCAAACTACACAAATGTATTAAGCATTCACAAATATTTTCAGATTGATGCCTTTAAGAGAACCATTTCCTAAGCACAGATTTATTTAAAGCTGTCACACTTCCCATCAAAACCAACTACATCAGATAGCTTTTGGCCAATTAAAACTGTATGTTTCATACATGACAATATCAGAATTAACATTGAACAAACAGTTCAATAAGGCATATAATTTTTATACTCAAAGAAAATGAGAAAAGGACTTAAAGATATTCACTCTAAATTAACTTATAATAATTCACAGAGATTCTATTTTGAAATTAAGGAAGTGAAGGGTTTAATAAGGAATAATTTCTCTATAAACACCAAAAATAAATTAGCTTTCACTACAGCATTGAATATGAAACTACTGAAAATAAATGGTTTAGGAGGAATGCAAGAATGAGTACAATCTAAAGATATGATCATTTAAAAGAAATGCATCTTTTTTTTTTTTTTTTTTTTTCTTTTTGCTATTTCTTTGGGCTGCTCTCGCGGCATATGGAGGTTCCCAGGCTAGGGGTCCAGTCGGAGCTGCAGCCACCGGCCTACGCCAGAGCCACAGCAACGCGGGATCTGAGCTGCATCTGCGACCTACACCACAGCTCACAGCAACGCTGGATCGTTTACCCACTGAGCAAAGCCAGGGATTGAACCCGCAACCTCATGGTTCCTAGTCGGATTCGCTAACCAGAGCCACGACAGGAACGCCAATGTTATTTTTAAGTCTTTTAAAAAGTGCTACCAAGTAGAGATCCTCAGTAACTATTTTAATGAAACTAATAATTAGAACATCAACTTGTTATCTGTGAATAGTAACTTCGAATGTATACTTTGATTTCATAAAATAATCTACTAAATAATTTGAGATTTCCTCTTGGAATTTTCTTACCAAACCCTCCCTCTCCTCTACCCTACTGCCCATCCCCCACCCTGTTAATGTAAGTAAATATAAATTCTAATTTCATGACAAATTGTAAATTAAATGAATCCAAATTAATAAGATTTTACTGTGTGCTTTAACACTTCTAAATGGCTTCAACATATTTGATCTCAGTTACATAATTTATAGATAATTTAAAAGAAAGTAACCTAATAAGACATTCATATATAATATAAAAATATCTTTAATAGTACAAAACATTCAGATATAAGCTGACATGTATCTGAAAAATGGCCATAAAATGATTACAATGGTGTAACATGCCACACATGAAAGATTTTCATTTCTTAATCACAACCATGGGGCAGACAGGTGTGTACGGTGTGTGTGTGTGTGTGTGTGTGTGTGTACGCGTGCGTGTACATCACACATCTTAAGACTGTGAAATAGGAAGCATTGCATTTTTGGTATCTCTTAAATGGACATTAAAAACAGAGCTCAATGAACAGAAGAAAACATTTTTAATTAAAGAATCAAATTTAACTCTACCCTCTGTGACTTAAATTCTTATCTGTAAATTGCAATGAGGTTTCTCTTGAAGATGAAATGAAGTGAACTGAGGGGGTATTTTAAGGCCAAAGATGAGCGTCATTGTGACAGGAAAAGGAAATTCCCATCAACTGAAGAACCACCAACATTTCACTTTAAAAATCCTGACTGATGCTGTATAACATTTCATTGAGCCAATGCTATATTTTGCAAGAGGCTATTTTAAGCCATATAGTCTTCAGAACGTCAACATGGTAGGATTTACAATTTTTTCAACCTACACAAAGATTACATAACAAAAGAATTTGTGGTGCATCTTTCAAGAGGATTTAGGATCTGGCTTAATGACCATGTCCAATTACCTAAGTATTTTAGCTTCTGATCTCCAAGGTTCACAAATCTACTGTAAATGAATTTGATCTGACAGTAACAAGAATTCATTTGAACCTCTTTCATTGTCTTTGAACACTGCTAAAGTCAAAGATTATGACGAATGTGAGGAGACTAAAGGGTAAAGCAAAATTGATGCTGATCACGTATTGTCTAAAAAGTCATTTTCAGGGCCAGTTTAAATGACTATTAATTCTTCCTCATTGAAGGATGAAAGTTGGTAGCAAAGAGAAAGATTTAGACAATGAGGAAGAGCAATGTATATTTTATACATAAAACAATGAAAAACTAGAAGAAAACTAAATATCCAAAGACAGAAAAATGGTCAAACAGTAATACTGAACAGCCATACTATGCTAATATTAGGAAACACACATTAAAGAATATTAATCCCAGGAAAATATTCCCACACGTAAGTGAAAAGGACAAGATACTAAACTGAAAACAGTTTGCTTTCCATTTTGTTTTGCATCTTAAATGTCCAGCTCTGGGAAAAGCACAAGGGAACCACCACAAAGAAATATATACACATATATGGACTGGAGTGATAGACACAAAATGATCAGGATTATCTTTGAATTTGGGGAGAATGAAATTTTTCTTTCTCTCTTTATTCTTACTGGTATTTTTAACCCAAAACACATTTTTACATTGATAATCATTTAAAAATTTTTGAGTGAGGCACGAATAGACAATAAATTCCAATTTTTTTAAAGAAAATCCCTTTACCAATTTAGTCATGAAGAACAAATGTAGAAATTATATTAGTTTAGCTAACGCAAGTTCAAACCACACTTACACCAAATGAGAGGTGGCTGAGATTCAAGTACCTAAAAATGAGCATCACAAGATTCAAGAAATCAAAACTGGTTTTATTTCCTTTTATCCCACAGCCAGCCTGCCTATACCCCATTACAACAGACGACATACTCTTAAAAGGCAAATTACTCAAAGAAAGTACAAGCACATACCATTATTGTAATAAAATCTGGGGGAGCATTATTTATAGCACGCAGTTTCTCATAATGCTATCTGGAGGCATACCCCACAATGGCTACTTGTTCTGGACTGAAAATGATGAGATTCAGAAAAAAAGCTTTTTGGTGGCCATATAAAACACAGGTAGGAAAAAAAGAGGGTGGAGAATCTCAGACAAAATACTCTCTTCTCACTTCAGTTTTTCAAGTAGTATTTAATTTTTTGGCTTCCATTTAGAGTTTTCGATTGATAACACCAACAGTCCTAGCATGATGAATGATATATGTTACCAAGCACAGCCGATGAAAACTTCTTAGTCACTGACTTAAGCAATCAGCTGAAAGATAACCACTGCTAGGATTTCTCCATCAGCAACAAATTTCCCCCAACACTGTGACATGACACTCCATGGAGATACACTTCCACATGTAGCAGTCACTGCTACAAAGAGTCACTATATTTTGGGGTGTTCTAGAAAATCACTCTATAAACTGTCCATTTGGCCTGTGAAATATACACAGAGGTCTATTTATTTTATTCCATACAGGCATAGGCCAAAAGAAAATACAACTTCCACTATAAATTCTAACTATATAATATGTATCATTACATTCTTTGCTGCCACTAGCAAAATAGAACATTTAATGTATTTTGCTTGCTGATTAGATTTATGTTTCAGAAACATATCAAAATCTAGCCTTGTTTCCTTCAGATGGAATCTGACAACTCCTCACTGGGGTTTCATGGCCTGAAGCATCTCCAGTAAAAGTTATTATTCAATGTACCAAATTTTCCATTTTCTTAAATTGCTTAAGAAATATGTTCTTAAGAACATGTACACACCATAATCACTGGCTAAGACAAAAAGGTTTTAAATACCTATTTGTGGGAACTGTATCTTAATAACAAATATCAAAACCATCACTTTTCACAAAGCTTTCAAGACAGGGTAGCAACAACAAATGACTGGACAGAGTTCCCATCATGGCTCAGTGGTTAATGAACCCGAATAATATCCATGAGGTTCAATCCCTGGCCTCGTTCAGTGGGTTGGGGATCTGGCATTGCTTCGAGCTGTGGTGTAGGTCACAGACGGGTCTCAGATCCCGAGTCGCTGCGGCTGTGGTGTAGGGCGACGGCTGTAGCTCTGCTTCGACCCCTAGCCTGGGAACTTCCATATGCCATGGGTGTGGCCCTATAAAAGACAAAAAGACAAAAAAAAAAAAAAAAACAAATGACAGGACACTATAAGAGACACTACAGCTTTATCTTGACTTTCATCTTATTTATTTGGGTTTAAAGGAAAATCAAACTAAATTATTCATTCCTTACAGTGGTAGAGGAATGCTTAGATGCTGTTTATGCAGTGTGGATATAAACTAAAAATATCAAGTCTTTTCAATTTTTCATCCATGCTGATAAATCAGTAGTAACCAAAATCCAAAGAGGAGTTCAGACATGTGGGAAAGTGAAGTGTTTATAACCAAAATATTCCAAGGTAACTCAGCTCTATTTTGACAAGAACTTGTGCCTCATGGTTACCAATATTTTCAGCACATACAGTCTTCACTTTATCCTTTGCCACTCTCACCTGAGCATTCGAAGAAAATTATGAACGACTAACACAGCACAGACCGCCACACGGAATAGTTCATGGCTAGGCACACGACTAGTCAGAATAAAGACAATATTTCCAGCCTCGCTAGCAGTCATGCAGCCTCAGGACCTCATTTTGGCCAAATACCATGTGAGGAGATGTAGTGTGTGGCCTGTGGGTTATTCCCCATGGCACAGGCTAGAGGACAGCTGAGAGCCATTGTGGACCATACAGATAAGGGGTGCAGAGCAATAGGACAGAAGGAGCCTGGGTCCCCAGATTAAGGAATCAGCAAATTATCCAAAATGTTCTATGAGAGAAAAGTGAAATTCCAACTTTTCAGGTCACTGCTATTTGGGGTCTCCATTAGACAGTGGAACCTGCCTACCTTCAACCCCATATATCCTGATAAAACATGGCAAAAAATCAAAGTTCTAACTTACGTTTTCTCAGACCTAGAAGAAAAAAAGACAGTCTCAAAAACATGCACATATACAAGAAGCTAGGAATTCTCTGGTGGTGCAATGGGTGAATGGTGAATGACCCTGCAATGTCACTGCAGCAGCTTAGGTCACTACTCTGGCACAGGTTCGATGCCTGGCCCAGGCACTTCCAAATGCCGTGGGCCCAGACAAAAAAAAAAAGAGAGAAGCAGCTAAAAAAATCAGCTATGCTCCGTATACTTGAAAGAAGTGGAAGAAACTTGAGGGCAGACGTCTATACTTGCTGCAGGACAAGTTTCCTCATCCAGATATACATGATAAAAAGAAACGGGAAAATTACTGGGGTGCTTTGTCCAAACCAGGGTAAGTCATTTAAGCAAATGATTCGATCTCTTTAGAAGAGACTCCGTTTCATGACTTCTAAAATGAGAGGTGTGAATCAGATCCCCTCTAATGTTCCTCTCAGTTAACACAATTCTCAAGCTCTGATTTTATACCCGTAACATCGCAGACCAGCACCTAAGAATGTCAGCTCTGGAATCAGACTGCCTAGATCTAAAACTACTCCGCCATTCATTATGTTGGCATCTTCAGTCATTACCTTTCCTGTGGCTCAGTTTCTTACCTGTAAAGTGGGTATAATAAAAGTAATCATGTAATAAAATTGTTGTGAAAGTCGTATCTCCTTCTGACATACACCAATACCTCATTAGATTACATGTTAGCTCCTGTAAACGTACTTTACCTAAAACCCCACGCAAGTAATCGCCAAATTTCAAATAACCTGAAATTTATAGACTGATTCCTCACTAAAATGACTACACCTTCTACCCTGGTAATTCTTCAAGGTTCTATCCAACCATCTACTGCGTATTTAATATCAGTCTAACATAATCATACTACCTGCAGACAAAGAGTTCACTCACTGTCCAACTTCCTGGCAAGCTAAACCTTTGTGATAAACTGTTTCGGCCATCCCAAAGTTTGCTGAGAACCTGAGCTCTTAACTTTTCTTCCTCACCTCTGAGAAGAGCAAAGCATTCTGTGTAACAGCAGCAAGGATACAACATAAATGGTACTAAATCTCCCCCTCCTTTTTTACCAGATTTTCTTTTATTGCAAACTCACTAAGCAGAATTTGAGAAAGACTGCTTAAATCACAAGTTCATTCTCCCCACCTTCACCCCACTCCAAACATATGTACCAAATGCAATGTGAAAATGCTGTCCTGGATGTTCCAGAGAGGGGCTCCACTTGCTCTGCACTCTGTCCGCTGTTAAACTTCAGGAACCCTTAAATCCCACAACAAACAACCGCACTACTTTAATACTCTCTTTGATATGCTAACAGTCCCTAAGAGAACTTCAGCTAACAGCTGAAAGGTAAACATTAGTTTAGATCTAAAACAGTCTGCTTGGGAATAAGTTAGGTAAAATACTAATACATTAGAGCTGCCGGTAATTTTTTTTTTTTTTTTGCATTAACGTTAAAATTCTGTAAGGAAATTATTTTAAGCATGCCATGACAGATTTGCTGCATTCTTAAGAAATGCAAATTATATCTAGGGGCCCTTTTTTTCCATTATAGCATGTCCAATTTTGTAAAAGATATAAATGGAGAACTATAATCCACTTAAACCTATTCACTTAACAGTAAGCTTGGGTGAAACACTTTTTTTTAATGAGCAATATTTGTATTTCACAATCTTAAAAATGCTTCTCTTCCTCACACTGCACTAATATTTCTGCATTTCCTTAAGATTCGCTCAAACTACCTGAGGTTTCCCTTTGAGAATCCGCAACTACTGTAGCTTTAAACATCCGCGCAGCACAAGACCGTCAAAGGCTTAACACCAAGAGAACGCCCTCAGAGGGAGTCCTTACTCAGCAAGCCCTTTTACTCACACCATCCTTACCCCAGCAAGAAGTAGGGATCTTGCCATCCCTGTTGAATGATCCTCATCAGTGCAGTCAACTGGGCAATAACCAAGCCCTGTGAGAGCAAAGGGCCAGCCAGGATGCTGCTGAAGTCATTCCAAGCTGGCCACAGTCTGTGCTAATGCGTACACATTTCCAGACAGTCTCCTCTTTGCAGAAATTGGGAAGATATTTCATTTTCTTTCCCAAAGCTCTTTTCCCTGCTACACATTCCAATGGATGACTGCATTTCTCAACATTTTAAGTGCAAATCCTCCCATAACAATGCAACCTTAAGAAACCCAAGGTAATTTTTTAAAGAATCTGTAATTTGTATATGACATGACAAAGTAGCTTCAGGTTTAAAACATTTGATTTTTATGTATTCTTCTACTTTTTTTTCTTTTTTTTTTTGTCTTTTTAGGGCTGCACCCACAGCATATGGAGGTTCCCAGGATAGGGGAACCAGAGCTGTAGCCACCAGCCTACACCACAACCACAGCAACAGGGGATCCAAGCCACATCTTCGATCTACAACACAGCTCACGGCAATGCCGGATCCTTAACCCATTGAACAAGGCCAGGGATCGACCCCAACATCCTCATGGATACTATCTGTGTTCAATAACCAATGAGCCACGACAGGAACTCCCTAAAATGTTTGATTTTAAATTACTAATATTATTAAGATCATGCCAAAGTTTAGTATAATACATTATAGCTTTCTCAGTATATCAAGATAAAATTCAATATGCCTTAGCCTTTTCGTATGCAAAAAGAAAATTCAAAATGACAGAATATTATGTTTGGTTGAGGGACTAATAGTATTTTAAAATATAGAATCAAAAATAGTCAAAAACCGCTTTCATTACCTAATGTTCAAAATGATTACATTTTGCACTTAAGTAAATTAAGTGGTTTAATTTTGGACCTTTTTTTGTTTTATCTCTAAATGACAGGAGAGAAGATCTCAGGGTGCTATTTGTAAATGTAAATACATTTGGTGGAGGTTTTTGTTTCCAACAAATTAAAATCAAAACCAAAACAGGATATAATAATTACATTTCTCTTTTAAGTACTAAAATATAAGAACATTTCAATTACTGCATGAGAATTTATATAAATGAGCACATCTTACTAATAATGTAGTGAAAAGCATCCTAAGGCTAATTTTTCAGATCTATCATTTTTATGACGTTCATTAACCTGCTTTTTGTCATCAGAGTTCTGTGTATCTTTAGTCTTTAACCACTAATCCATTGTAAACATAAATTAAATACTGCATGATTACAAATAAAAATTTTAGGAGTTCCCACTGTGGCTCAGTGGTAATGAATTTGACTAGTATACATGAAGATGAGGGGTCGATCCCTGGCCTCGCTCAGTGGGCTAAAGATCTGGCGTTGCTGTGAGCTGACGAATAAGTCGCAGACCTAGCTCAGATCTGGCATTGGTATGGCTGTGGTGTAGAATGGCAGCTGCAGCTCCAATTCAACCCCCAGCCTGGGAGTGTCCATATGCTGCAGATGCAGTCCTAAAAAAAATTTTTAAATAAAAAAATTAAACAACATAAATTCCTAATCACCATGGCAGATAGGAATGTATGTATGTGATAAACCAGCTGTGTGATAAAGCTAGTCAGGGACTGAAGCCCTTTGACCTGATCTCCACTGACAATTATAAAACTCATTAGAGGAGTTCCCCTGGTGGCACAGCAGAAACAAATCCAACTAGGAACCATAAGGTTGCGGGTCTGATCCCTGGCCCTGCTCAGCAGGTTAAGGATCCAGCATTGCTGTGAGCTGTGGTATAGGTCGCAGACATGGCTCGGATTTGGCATTGCTGTGGCTGTGGTGTAGACCGCAGCTACAGCTCTGATTAGACCCCTGGTCTGGGTACCTCCATGTGCCCTGGGTGCAGCCCTAAAAAGACAAAAGACAAAAAAATAAAAATAAAAAATAAATAAAACTCATCAGACACGCAAAGAAAATATTTAAATAACTGTTTTCTTGGTAGATTTGGTAAAAGAATTCAAAAGAGCCTCCCTTAGAGCTTTTAGCAGCAATGTGCTCTCCAGAATACTGACACTGAAGTCCCCAATTGGGAAACACTGCTTTAGAATGATACAAAATATCAACCTAAATAGACATGGATTTTTTCAAGGTTTCCCTATAAATGGATAAATGCCTATGTTTTTAGGTTTCTGAAGTTTCCTAATGGGATTCAGCAAAATAAAAGTTAATGAGGGAAGGAGGACAGTTACATAAAAAATGTTATAAAAGAGGTACTAGAAGAAAAAAAAAAAAAAAAGGAACTATTCAACCTATATGCCAAATTCACGTTTTGTCCTCAGATAATCAGAAGAAAATAGTATCCTCCAGCCCTACTATGAGCAAAAATTATATAAAATTTCAAGCCTGAAGCTTTTGCAAACTACTTGCATCAAGTACAAAAGGTTAGACTCTAAGTGCTGGTAATGATTAGCAAAATAACAAATTAGAGGTTGGGGAGAGCTGGGGGAAAGAACGTATGTGGCAGAAGAGAAGTTCAGAAGGTGGTTTTGCAGGGTCAACCTGGGAGGAGGAATCAAGAGGCTGAGTGAAGCGCTCACTCTGGAAGCATCCTCCTTGAGAGGAGAGGTGGCTGAGGAGCAGGACTGGGTCAGAGGGGCTCCCAAGTTTACTGCTCTGACCCACAAAGCTGGCCTGTGAAGAGCAAAGCCACGTATGTCTTGAAAACTGGGGGCCGCAATCCCATCGTCGGTGAATGTGCTACGGGGCTTTTTTCCCCAGCACCTAAAGCTCTTCCTGTCAACACCATCCATGTTACTCAGCATATCTGGAGCTACAGACTGCATCGGACAGAGGGGCCTTTAACAGTTAAGAAGAAACAACCCACCTGTTCCTCATCTAAGAGAGGAAAGAAAATGTTTTTAAGTGGTTACCTCCTAAACGAACAAAAGAACGAGTAGAATTAGATTTTAGCTAAGGACAGAAGCAACTACATTTAAGCTGTCAAGTCTGACACCTGATGAAGAGGTTCAGACTCACGAGGTAAAAAGGGATAAAACAAACCTCTTCAGGCTTCCATCACACGCAGGAGAGCCACATCCTTTCCAGGCACTTCGCCCTTCCATCTCAGGTTCCACCTGCGCCCTGTACCAGTCATCACTGATGGGGAACTAACTGAAAGGCCTGATGACAGGCAGCTACCCTCATTAAGACAAATGGCCCATAAAAAGCAGAAATACATAAGGCCACAGCTTTTTAATGAAGAAAATACATAATCCTTTCACAGTTAGGGGATAGTATGCAGAGAACTGACTAGAATCGTAAGAAAAAATTTTTTAACAATTATAGGTTGTAATAATTTCAAATTAAATGAACTTCAATTTTTACCCTCAAGAGGCTTGCAACACATAGATGTCAATTATTCTTCCTTTTTTATGAGGTATTATACCATTAGCATATATTTTGGCCTCTGTAATTTGTTTATTCAACCTTCATTAAGTGCCTAATATATGCCAAGACCAGCAAGTAGCACACTGTGTACTAGCATGAGAGACAACATGGTCCAATGAAGGAGTTCCTAACCTGGGAAGGCAAGAGGTTTATAAACTCGAAAATGAGAAAAAGAAATGCATCTTTATTTTTACTAACTTCTAAATGAAAGTTAGCATTTCCTCCAATTATGCATGATGACCTCAAATCAAGCAGAGTTAGCCACAGTTCCTGTGGCTCTGTCCCCAAAAGAAATTACATTCTTTCATAACATGTTACAATAGTTTCAGACACCTCAAAATATTATATACCCAACACCAGATCTTTTTATTTAATGTGCTAATAAGTGACCATATTACCACATTACAAATTCGGGTTTTTTAGTATTCTGAAAATGCTATAATTAGTTTCCTTCGGAACGCTAATTATGTTATGTATTTAAAAACATTGTTCTGAGGATGAACCCATAGGCTTTACCACATGCCAAAAACACAGAATAGGTTAAAAACTTCTGATCCAGCAGAGCATATGGATCTGCCATGAAGACCCAAGATTAAATGCCGGTGTTAGTAGCTGTGGCCTAGAGTAAGTCATGTAAGGCCCTCAGAGCCTCCGGCTCCTCATTTGTGGATACTGCTGAGGGTTGTTGGGATGTGATAATGTATGAAAAACCGGGAATCAAATTTTAGATGATGCCAGACTATGGTAAATATGCCAGAGTTAAGAGTTATCTGGGTCAGCATGACTTCTATAAAGGATTTAACCCCAAAAATGTTTCAGAGTAAAAAACAAAGGTACAAGAGGACATTTTGCAGTTGGTAAGCCAAACCGTATAAAACATCTTGTCCTCAGGTAATTTCTGAAAGACAAGCTAGAAAAATCAAAATGACAATTAAGATAGAACCAAACTCAAAAAGCCACAGCTCATTATTTTACATAATGATCTAAGTTTTTGTCACACAAGAGAAGTTACTTTACCTGAGTTGCAGCAACAAGAGAATTAACAGTTATGCTTACTGCAAATGTGGTTTATCATCAAGCAAAAGTCAGTCTCATCACTTTATCTTTACCAGAGTATAAATGAATTTTGAATTTTTTCTTCAAATATGCTTTATACATTTTAACAATCACAGACCTAATTATATTTTAAAAATCCAGTTAATTTGTGATGTCTGAATTTAAAATAGCAAATCCATCGGCTAAATCATGTAAATATTATCTCAACCAATGCAGGCAAACAGAAAAATTTTAACCCTTAGACACCAGATGTTACAAGGAAGAGAAGAGAGATACTGATAATCCCAAAAGTCAAAGCCAGTAGGTTTAGTTTTGAATCCAGTAAGAGATACCCACTCAGAATCAACTAGTGAACAACCACCTTATCAGGATAGCAGCCAAGAGCCATGGGAATAAATTCAGAGGGAAAAAAGCAATTTGTACCTGCCAGTATTCTGACATTACACAGAGGAAACAGTTACGTACACATACCTTTAAAGGACCACAAAGCAAAAATAATTTTAATCCAGCATTGAGGCAGAATAAAACAATAAAATAACTGAGTGTAGTAAATGCTAATTACGAAGTGACTACAGATTTAACACAACATCGTGAGTCAACTATATTCCAGTGAGGTTTTTAAAAGAAAAACAAAAAGTGACTAGAGTTCCATAGAGAGTATGAGGGAACACTTCCTAGAAGAAGCAGAATTTTACTGGTTTTAAAGAGGAATCTGGCCTAATGGGGAGTGACAAGTAAGTGATAAGGGAAGAGTAAAGAAGTCAAAAGGGATCACAAGAGCTGGTTTAGAAACCGCCTTTTTGAATTAAATCATCAAAATCATTAGTCACAGACCATGGGGAATTCAGTATCATATAATAAGTGCAGGGAACAGTCACCAAAAAGATCACTTAAAACCTCTCTGACACAGTATTGACAGAGTACTTAGATAATGGCAATAATATGAAAACCTATGCTTAAATAATCCTAAACTGGCCTCAAAATATACACACACATAAATGTATGTATATAAATTCACGAAGTGACAGCACTTCTGGATGTCTGAAAGCAGGTAACTAGAGTGAGGACATTTTGCAAGTTTCTGTCAAGAGAGTGAAATTTTTTTTAAATATACATATATCTGACCCAAAGCCACATAAATGTGTTGATTTAAAGTATTATATACCTGAAATTTTTCAACAGCTTTTCAATTTCATAATTTTTTTAAAAAAATCATTTCAAATTTACAAGAGCTACAAGAATACTACAAAAAATCCACATGTACCCTTTACCCGGATTTCCCAATTAACATTTACCAGATATATTTGATCATTTTCTTTCTACTCAGACACACACACACAGATATTATTTTCTTTTGAAACATGTGAAAGGTGCAGACATGATAACCTTTATCCCTAAATATTCCCAGGAGATTTCTAAAACACAAGGACAATCTCTTATGTAACTACAATTTGATCAAAATTAAGAAATTAGCAGTCATACATTCAACACTATAATCTATAGGCCTTACTGACTCAGATCCAATCCAGGATCATATACATTGAGTGGTATCTCTTTAAGACACATCATTTTTTAAATTTATGTAAGGCAAACAAACTTAATAAATCCCGGGGAAATAGCGCCTAGCAATTTTTTCCTACTTCAGGTCTATTTATATGCTCCGTTACAGTAGCTGTCTATGCTCAAAAAAAAAAAACTGGAGAAGCTTACTTAAGTATACGAAGCACAGTAAACGCTTTGTCACCCTTAATGAGACCCCAAGACTCTGCTATCCTAATCGGTTACGTTTACTCTTACTTCCCACTGAATCGCCAATACCTTGGGAGCAACAAGCCTCCCTCATCTTTGTATCCCTCAAAGTGTACACAAAACTATGAATGTGTGAAGCGCAAAGTTAGTTTGATATTTGAAAGATGCTGCAAAAGGACACACAGAGAATACAGGACTGTCTTTTCAGGTTAAGATTAATCTCCATTATGACTGTCCATGAGAGAGAAAAGGAAATTGTACATTAAAATGATCAGAGAATAACACTGTGTGTGAAACAATATCCCTAACTGTTAACCATTAAAATAAAGAAGGGAGTTCCCATCATGGCTCAGTGGTAACAAACCCGATTAGTATCCATGAGGACATGTGTTTGATCCCTGGCCTCGCTCAGTGGGTTAAGGATCCAGTGTTGCCGTGAGCTGTGGTGTAGGCTGCAGACGGGCTCAGATCTGGCACTGCTGTAGCTGTGGTACAGGCTGGCAGCTACAGCTCCAATTCGAACCCCTAGCCTGGGAACTTCCATATGCCGCAGGCACAGGCTTAAAAAGAAAAAAAATAATAAAGAAAGAAAAATACCCACATTCCAAACCTTCGCTATTAATACCGACCCCTTGGTCCAGTTCCTTCCACACCTAGTGCACTGATGCCATATTCCATTAACTCTAAGAGTCACAATTATTCAACATTTCAACAGCTTTGATATTAATGGCAACTTACTGTTACAGTGGGCCAAGTGGCAGTCATAACATAGTTCATGACACTATCTATTTAAGATCAAGAAAGCAGTAGCATCAAACCATGCCAAATGAGCGTCAGCAGCTTGGGAGAAAACTCCAGAGTGGATAGTGCAGCACTCTTTTAAGAAACACTACATCACAAGCGCTCTTGAAGGCACAGCAGGGAAGAGTGTGCAGAAATACACTGACATGACAACTTAAGAGTCAGAGAGTAAATCAAAAACATGGACTCTGAACATAAATAAAATTCAAGAGTACCATAACCAATGCATTTCACTTCAATTTTCCTTTTTAATCTATGTGCCTCCAAAAAAATGTGAAATGAACATTCTAAAGGATAAGAAAGCATTTTATCACAGCTTAATTGTCAAGGTTATTTTTCAGTGGAACATAAAATAATGGTTTATCTTATAATTAATGGCATCTCAGATTCAACAGAACACAGTATTTCCAGCATAGAGGAGAAAGCTGTGCTCCACTCTTGAAGAGCTCTTTCAGAAAAACAACCACAGCCAAGCCAAAAAGCCCAACCTGCCAGCTTTCAACTTTTCCAGACACTGACAAGGTTCTTGCAGGCCAGCACTACAACATTCAAGGAGCCACTTCTTGGGGCCCAATTTCAGAAGGCAGTATCTCTACCTGCACTCTAACAGGCCCTGGCTCAAACCAGGGCAGACAGCATGACACACAAATCTCTACAAACCAACACACAGCTGGAATGCTAAATTCAGACCTACCAACCTTGACAGAACCGTTTTAATTACTATTTTTTTCCCTAATTCTCTAGTGAATTAAAAAAAAAAAAAAAATCTGGAAGCTGGGAGTTCCTGTTGCGGCTCACCAGTAACAAATCCAGCTACTAACCATGGAGATGCAGGTTCGAACCCTGACCCTGCTCAGTAGGTTAAGGATCCAGTGTTGCCGGGAGCCATAGTGTAGGTCACAGATGCAGCTCAGATCCCGAGCTGCTGTGGCTGTGGTGTAGGCTGGCAGCTACAGCTCCAATTTGACCCCCATCCTGGGAACTTACATACGCCACAGGTGCGGCCCTAAAAAAAAAAAAAGAAAAAAAACCTGGAAGCTGCCAACAGCATTTTTTTGTTGTTGGCCAAGTTATTCTGAGTAAAATAATGTAACATAAATATAGTAAAATAATGTAACATAAATATATTATTTTAAAGCAAAAGATCTTTAAAAATGCATATTCTTGCACCTTGATCATTTCAATGTATTTTTGCTTGATTTTAAAATTTTATACATTAGCTCTAGGCAGACACATACATATGAATTACATTAGCTCTAAGCATACACACATACGTATGAATGAACTTTTAGAGACAAAAGTATATCTCAGCTTGCTTGGGGGACAAATTCCAAAAAGTGACATAATTTCCACTTATCAATGTTCAGAGACATATACAAATAATCTCGAAATTACTACATATAACTATATACATGCCACTTGAGTGGCAAAATATACATGCCTGCAATCTCAATCATTGATCACAAAATTTTGCCCAGGTAATAGCTTTGGTATACAAAGATTAATGAAAATTGTCCTTATCAAAAGAGCTCACAATCTATCCAAGGAATCTGAGAGATAAGAGCCCATTCCACCAGTTGACAGATGAGAACACTAGGCTCACGGAAATAAACCTGTCCAGAGTAAAGGAACTAGTCGGTAATAAGGTAGAGGTAAAAATCAGATTTCATTTCCAATCAGCAATCCAGCAACATAGGAATTTAAATAGTCTCTATTTATTGAGCAATGCTCTGGGCATCGGGTTACCTCTCAGGTAATTTAGTCCCCCAATCCTAGAGATGAGGAAACCAATGTCACCATGGTGACTCAGAACTGCCAGGTCCCAAAGCATGAGCTCCCCTCCCTGCACCACACTGCCTGTCTTTGCAACAGACATTTACAGGCTCTGATCCTCTCTGAAAAATGGCCTGACACAGCATGAAATTAGTTCCATGTACCTGTGCTAAATTCCTCCTCCTGCTTAAATGTTACTGGGAAGAAATATGAGAGTTTTACTTTTTTTTTTTTTTTTTGCTTTTTAGGCCCACATCCACAGCATATGAAAGTTCCCAGGCTAGGGGTCAAATCGGAGCTACAGCTGCTGACCTATACCACAGCCACAGCAACACAGGATCCAACCTGAGTCTGCGACCTACACCACAGCTCATGGCAACGCGGGATCCTTAACCCACTGAGCAAGGCTCGGAATCAAACCTGCATCCTCATGGATCCTAGTTCGGTTCATTAACCCCTGAGCCATGAAGGGAACTCCCAAGAGTTATAACTCTTTTTTTTTTTTTTTTTTTTAAGATCAATAGAGACTTTATTTTTTTTGTTTGTTTGTTTTTTTGTTTTGTTTTGTTTTGCTTTATCTAGGGCCGCTCCCACGGCATGTGGAGGTTCCCAGGTTAGAGGTCGAATCGGAGCTGTAGCCACCGGCCTACACCAGAGCCACAGCAACGTAGGATCCGAACCATGTCTGCAGCCTACACCACAGCTCAGGGCAACGCCAGATCCTTTAACCCACTGAGCAAGGCCAGGGATCGAACCTGCAAGCTCATGGTTCCTAGTCAGATTCGTTAACCACTGCGCCACGAAGGGAACTCCTTAACTCTTGAAATAGAAAAAAAAAACAAAAAACCACCTCTATCACACCTGGAAAAACAGATTAACAAAAGCCAAAAACCAAAATTATATTAACTATTATAAAAGTAAATTAACAACCCCTTCACCTGACTGTCCAACCACACCAGCCTTGTGCACAATAGCAAATGTAAACATTAGTTTACATTTACTTCAAGAAACCTTCAGTAACTACTAATAAAACTGTTAAAAAATGTCTACACTAATGTATATGGTTAACATGTTATTTTCATTTACACAAGTTTGTGTGTATATGTGTATACAAATATCTGTTTCTATGTCTCACAACTACATAGAGACAATACCTGAACCCAAATATTGGAATCCAAAGTGAGGCATTTCAAGCCGTCTCACAAGCCATAAAGAAACCTTGATGGCAAGCTATGGATAGGTGCCAACACCTGAGTAGCAGCAAAGTTCACTGTAAATTTATCATTAAAAGGTCAAATGGCGAAGTTCCCTGGTGGTGTCACTGCTGTGACAACTGTTGTTGTTTGTTGTTGTCACTGCTCTGGTTCGGGTTCAATCCCTCGCCCAGGGAATTTCCATGTGCCATGCAGGCATGGCCAAAAAAAAAAAAAAAAAAACGTCAAATGGTATTTGGGTTTCCACATTAATCCAAAAATCCATTATAAGCCTGAAGAAACATTATTAAAACATTGTTTCCAGCTGCATCCATTCTTTCTTTGGGAAGAGGCATTGAGTTCCATATTCCAATAATCAGAGACTGCCTAAGAAAGAACAATGACGATAGCCCCTGTCACTCTTGGGCATCACAAATTAGGGAAAGTTGAGGTTCAGAGAAGACCACCACACTGCCCTCAGGTCATACATAGTAAGAGGCAAAGCTGAATACCCACGCCTGCTCATGTCAGGACCTCAAGATCTACCTGTCAACACCTGTGCTCCTTCCACCAAAGCATAGTGCTGGGCATTTATTTAACAGTTAACCTGAGCGACTTCTTGGACGATGCATAGGAGGGGCCGGGGGTCCACCGGAAACAATTAGGAAAATATCCTTTCAAATCCCTCGGCCTCTGGCTCTCTCAGATCTAGTGAGCCCTCCCATTCATACTTGGAAAAACCTCCTGATCCAGCCCCAAGCTGAAGCACTGGCTAACACTCTGCTAGTTGTAGGATAAGTGAAGAGAAATCAAACACAATGCTTTTGCTCTAGAGAGTCTCTGAAGAAACCCTAATAATAATCAGATCCGTGGGGAAGAACCACCCACTGCCACTATTCAAGCTAAATCAAGGTCAAGTAGATGACATCAGCCTCCTCAAAACAGCAATCTGAAGCATCCCATTTTTAAAGACAGTTGGCAATCACACGAAAAAGCAAAGTGCACACATAATAATGGCAAATGTCCTGAATGATTACATTCGGTGATTTAGCGTCAGGAAATAACTGTTTTATTAAGTTTTCTGCGGATGATTTCATTCAAGATTTCTTGTGGATAGACTATATGATGAAACCTTGTGGTTATGATCTTTGTTCATTTTTCAAGAGGGCTAAATTTTGCATGAAGAAGCACACCAGAATAGGTGCTCCCTGCTGTTTCATCAACACAGAAACTACTAGTTCCTACAATGTGGGAGACAAAGGAAAACCACATTACACCCTTTATCTGAGGGCACATGTTTTATTAATATATGGTTTCATCAATGCTCTAGTACAAAACAGCCTTTAAAAACAAAGTATGGGAGTTCCCATCGTGGCTCAGTGGAAATGAACCTGACTAGCATCCATGAGGACGCAGGTTCTATCCCTGGCCTCACTCAGTGAGTTAAGGATCTGGCACTGCCATGAGCTGTGCTGTAGGTTACAGGCACAGCTAGGATCTCATGTTCCTGTGGCTGTGGTGTAGGCCAGTGGCTACAGCTCCAATTCGACCCCTAGCCTGGGAACCTCCACATGCCACAGGTATGGCCCTAAAAATACCAAAAAAAAAAAAAAAAAAAAGTATGGAGAGGAGTTCCCATTGTGGTTCAGGGGTGACAAACCTGACTAGTATCCATGAAGACATGGGTTTGATCCCTGGCCCCACTCAGTGAGCTGCGGTGTAGGTCATAGACATAGCTCAGATTCTGAGTTGCTGTGGCGCAGGCAGGCAGCTACAGCTCCGATTCAGCCAATAGCCTGGAACTTTCATATGCTGCAGGTGCAGGCCTAAAAAAAGAAGAAAAAAAAAAAAAAATGAAGTATAGAGTTCCCGTTGTGGCTCAGAGAGTTAAGAATCCAACATAGTGTCTGAGAGGATGCACGTTCAATCCTCAGCCTCGCTCAATGGGTTATGGATCCAGTGCTGCTGTGGCTATGGCGTAGGCCAGCAGCTGCAGCTCCAATTTGACCTGTAGCCTGGAAACGTCCATATGCCAAAGGAGCAGCCATAAAAAGAAAAAAATTTTAAATGAGGTATCCGTTAATGAGAAATACAAGATCAACAGGCTGAAAAACAAACTATATCTCCCTCTCTTACTCCAAAGATGATAGAAAAAGAGCACCATTCTTTCTCCTTCTGCAAATGCTGTATTTCTTTTTATTGAGACAGAGCAATGCAGAACTCCCTAAAGACAAACCTCTTCAAAAATGTGAAAAATAAAAACATGCTGTTCACATACATCCAACAATATGCTACTCTGCTGATACTAAAATACCCGGCTGCTGGTGCTGCTGTCAGAGAAAGAGGTCACTGCATAGGCTCCTCAGAAGGGTCCTCTCACATGCCCGAGCCTCTCTGAAAGGAGTTCATATTCCCAAAGCTGTACTTTACCTACCTTCTACTGAGTCAAGTCAAAATTTTAAAACAGAATAATAAATAGCATAATGCAAGTCCCTAAGTGTATATATACTGCAAGCACGGCAACAGAGAAGAATATTCATTTGAATATGCTCTTTTTTAAATGTGACAAGACTTCAAGAGTATTTTAACAGCTTCACTGAGATAAAAACTTATATACCATAAAATTCACTCATACAGATCAATGGATTAAGGTACAGCTCAAGGTACTTGCAGTGCTGTGCAACCATCAGCAGTACTGCTAATGGCTGTGATGCACCCCCTCCCCAACACCTTGAGCCCTAGGCAACCACTCATCTTTCTGTGTCCATAGATTTGCTTGTACTGGACATTTCATAAAATTGGAATCATACCATACCTCATCTTTTGTAACTGGCTTCTTTCATTGACCACAATGTTTCTGAGGTCAAAGGTGTTTTGAAGAAGCTGGGGATGCTCTCGGGTCCTTCTACTCATTCATTTCATTGTCAAGTGTTTCTTGAACATCTTCCACATGTGAGACAGATGTGATATGGGTCACAATGGGACCTCTAGGCTTTCAGGGATGGATTCTGCCCTCAAGCTTATTACTGCAGAGTAAAGATGCTACCACAGCTACAAATAAATAACTATACTTCTTAATGTAGAAAGTAGTGACTTCCAAGAGAAAAACACAAATAAAATACTATGTAAGTTTGGAGGAAGAGAAGGCAAATAGGATCAAGAAAAGTTCTGACAGGCAACCTCTGAGGTGATTACACATACACAGATACAGAGACACACACACACAAACACACCCCCTACACGAGTAAATAAAATCAAATAAAATAACATAGGGATGGAGGTATTTCCTACTGGAACAAATCCATACGCCTTAGCTCAGTTATTCCATCCATACTTACTCCGTGTACTCAGATCTCCCACTCAGTCCCTGCATTCCAAATCAATATAAATAGTTGTAATTTCCAGAAATCACTAAGCCCTTTGTGAGCCATCATTTCTTCCCCCAAGAAATGCTATTCCTCCTTTCCACGATCCCTTCCATCAATGCCATCATGTCTGATTGGTGAACTCCTATTCATCCTTCCATATGCAGCTCAAACACCACCATCTCTTTCATGAAGTCTCCCCTGACCTCCCCCAGTAGAGTTAGTCCTTGATTCTTTATGATGCATGAATATCTCCACTATCTTCATTTGCATTGTTCTGCTCTGTTTATCTCTGAAATCTCAGTGCTTAGTACAGCATCAGGAACACAGCTGATACTAAATAAAAGTTTGCTGGAACAAGGGCACAGAACACCAAGTGAAAGGCAAAGAGTGTGACAGAAAGGTTGGACAGAGTCACCCGAGAAGGTGTGAAAGAGGGCAGTGAGGAGCTCTGGACTATGCAGAAGGAAAAAAAAGAGAAGGATATCTATCGATTACCTGCTATATTTCAGCACCAGTACATTATCTCTTTTAGTCTCCATGACAACCATGTGAAATTAAGTCTCTCCATCTTATCCTGGAGGAATCTGAGATAACTTACACAAGATGACACAATTATTAAGTGGCAAAAGCTCTTTGAGCACTAAATGTACGCTCTGTTCTTCTATTCAGAGGTAATTCAGCTACAGCCTTTCTATTTCCTATTTGAAGAAACCGGGGTTCATTTCCTTTGCAACCCCATTTCTGAAAGCAGACAATCACACGACATCACTGCCAGCAAAGCAAAGGTGGTAGTTTCAGTCGGCCTTTGTACCCTTCATCCTGGGTCTAGCTAATCCAGTACAAATCATGCTTCCTGAGGAACTTCAAAAATAATATTGCAGGCTTGAGCACCACAGAAGCCTCTGTGCTGTTCAACTAAAAGAATTTTACTTAGAGTAGGAGAAGGTAGTTCTCAATCAAAAGGTTCAGGGTAGAAGTTCCCGTTGTGGCTCAGTGGTAACAACCCAACTAGCATCCATAAAAGCATGGGTTTGATCCCTGGCCTCGCTCAGTGGGTTAAGGATACAGCATTGCCGTGAGCTGTGGTGTAGGTCGCAGACACGGCTCTTATCCTGAGTTGCTGCGTCTGTGGTATAGGCTGGCAGCTGCAGTTCCAATTTGACCCCTAGTCTGGGAACTTCCATATGCCATGGGCACGGCCCTAAAAAAAAAAAAAAAAAAAAGTTCAAAGTCCTACAAGCAACAATCAACAACAACAAAAAACCAAAAAAGCAATTTTAAAAATTACTGCTTTTTAAAGTTTTACTTTGCCATTTTTGCAGAAAGATGACGATGGTTGATGTAATAATGGCTAAATCAGCAGAGGTATAATGTTTAACGGCACAAGAAAGAATTAAAGGAAGGAATTTATCATTTGTATGTTTATAAGACTTGATAAAAATTGTTTTTTAATTACACAGGCCTATTTTTAAGATTTTTTTATTAATAAACCAATAAAGTATGTCAAAGGTCAAAGAATAATCATTAGAAGAGAATTACAACCTCCCATAATCTTATAATAATCACTCTAAGAAGTTTCTGAGAAAAAATATTAAAGCATCCTTTTTAGAAAAGTTGAGTAAAATTGTCACAAGTATAGTTTATGGGCTCAACTGCATAAAATTCCCAGAGAAGTCAATATGCGATTTAGAAAAGTTAAAGAAAACATTATGGGAGTTCCCGCCGTGGCTCAGTGGTCAGCAAATCCAACTAGGAACCATGAGGTTGCGGGTTCAATCCCTGGCCTTGCTCAGTGGGTTAAGGATCTGGCGTTGCTGTGAGCTGTGGTGTGGGTCGAAGACATGGCTCGGATCTGGCGTTGCTGTGGCTGTGGTGTAGGCCAGTAGCTACAGTTCCAACTGACCCCTAGCCTGGGAACCTCCATATGCCACCAGGGCGGCCCTGGAAAAGACAAAAAGATCAAAAAAAAAAAAAGAAAGAAAGAAAGAAAAAAAAAACACTTTATGTCCAATAGATATCTATGTTGTCCTACAAAATTAAACAAAAGCTGCTCAGCCAGTCTCATTTTTCCTACCACAGAAAAAGACCAAATTGATTGGCCTTAATATCTGCAGGTGTGTGTACTGTACACACACAGTTAAAGCCATCTCTTCTTGTTAAAAGGACAAGTTTTAAGAAGGAAAACGAAATAAATGCTCTTGGAGAGTTTTAACAACTCTTATTTTGTTAAATTAATTTCCTTCAATAATTATAAGGATACTATTTAGAATCCATAATCTAGCTGGTTGCGTTAATAAAACAGTAAAAATGTTTTGGGTAAACTGTCAATCTCAAATACTGCTTTAATATTTTTAATTAAATCAAATCTATCCTGATTACAGCAAGTGACTGTCATATCATTCCTCGGGTTCTTCCTCAAAAGTGACATACAGCAATTAATATTTTACCTTATTTTTTAAAGTCATGATGGTCATAATGACCATTATGTCACCATTGTGACTAATTACATCTGAAGGATTTGGTGGAACTACCAAGTAAGGTGTAGAGCACATCTGATACAGGTATACATGAACTATCGTCACTCTAGCACACGGCCATAAGGAGAACACAAGATGCATGTGGGAAATGCCCACATAAGCCAAGCCAAATTCTTGATTTTTCTTCTATCACTGTTAGTTAACACTTAGCTATTTATGTGTTTGAACATACAGGGGAGCCAGCTGCCTGATGGCCCAGTCCTCCCCTAAGGGGATGCAGGCAGTGGGTCTTCCTTCCAATCCTCATGCAGAAGCCAAACCAATCCTCAACATTCCTGAATTTCCAGGCGCCAAACCCCCAGGTTTCATACCGCTGGCCGCAGGGCCTTGAGGAAGTGAATGACAGCAGGAAGATCATCCTCTGAGAAAGAAAAGGTATGATGTTGAGTCAGAAGTTGAGATGAGGAGTTCCCGTTGTGGCTCAGTAGTTAACGAACCCAACTAGGAACCATCAGGTTGCAGGTTCAATCCCTGGCCTCGCTCAGTGGGTTAAGGATCCAGCATTGCCGTGAGCTGTGGTGTGGGTCGCAGATGTGGCTCGGATCCCTCGTTGCTGTGGCTGTGGTGTAGGCCAGCGGCTACAGCTCTGATTAGACCCTTAGACCCCTAGCCTGGAACCTCCATGTGCTACAGGGGTGGCCCTAAAAAGACAAAAAAAAAATAAGTTGAGATGAAGCCAAATGTAAGAAGAGAGAGTGAAGAGGAGCTCTTGAAGGAAGAGAAATCCCCTCAACCATCTGAGATTTTCTTTCATCCCATTTTGCCTAATTATCTGCCTAATTATCTGCCCTCAACTGGTTCACCTACAGCAAAGAAGTAATTGCTTTTCAACTCAGCAAAGAGAAGTCCACACCAAGGCAAGGGGAAGTGCAGGAAAAAAGCGTCATAAAAGGAGGTCCTGAGAGGACAGGTGAGTAAATGAAAGCTGTGGAATCTCAGGGAGAGGGGTCATAAGTCACAATCACAGCAGCACGTGCTGGGCGCTATGACAGGCAAGCACACACGAGCTGCTGTGTGACCCCACAGGAGGCACTTCTGACCCAGACTTGGAGTCAGAAAAAACTCCCCAAGTGATTTCTAGGCGGATATCTGAACAATGAGGAAGAGTTGGCCAGACAAGTCAGGTAGGAGGTGAGGTGGTGGGCTGGGGCTGGGGTAGATAGTTCGAGGAACAGTGGTCGGACAGAAGAGACAACACAGTCAAAGACCAAAAAAGACAAGTCCAAGGACCCAAGAACCTTCCACAGGGCTCAGCAGAGAGTTCAACATGACAGAGGGAGGTCCGGGAGATGACGCAGGACACTCAAGTGGAAACGGCTTGTTGGTTACATAAAAGAAATCCTGACTTCACTCCCCCTAGGGGAAGGGGAACCTCTCAAGCTTTAAACAGAAGGATGATCTGATTGGTTTTACACTGTGGAAGGATTACTAGGGCAGCAGGGAGAATAGACTATCGAATCCGAGACTGAAGGCTAGGACCTCAAGCAAGAGACAGAACAGGCAGGATGGTGCTAGACTAGGACAACGACACCAGGGATGGGAGAAACTGTACTAAAACCTGAAACCAGAAAAAGGAAACTGCAACACCAGGTTCTGCTGCTACTCATCAGATGTGGGTATCCCCTGAAGGACTATAACAACAATGGGGGTGAACAAGCAATAAATAAATAAAACAAAGCAACTAAGTCCCACAAACAACGTCAATAGATAGGGGCTCTCAGCAGCCATCAGCTCCCCACCATACCATCTGCAAGATGTCCTAGTCACATCAGGCCTTTAAGTAAAGGAGAGGGTTATTGCTACTACCCTGAAATTTCCAACTCCAATTATTTGATGCTGGCTAATTAAAACCCATATTTCAATTTAACCACTCAAGTCAGGGGTGCCAGGGCACACAGAACCAGCACACTGTCTTAAGCATGTCACAGCAATTCTGTGAAAAAGTTTGAAAAGTCTTACTGTAATGATCCACATGGGTTCCCAACGCCTTTCAAAATACACTCAGGTACAGTGACAGCTGTCAACCAGGTGTCAAGTAGCCCTGGGGGGAGAACAGGTTTAAAAAGAGGACTTACAAGCACTTACTGTTTCCTGGTAGCACTGAGCTGGCCTAATACAGAGCACTGGATGTGTAACTCTGAATAAACCAGGGAGACAGGAAAGGGTCAAGGGAAGACATGAAATGCTGGGTCAGTCGTTACTTTTTAAAAACGTTTACAAGGAAAAACATCTTCACCAACAATAATAACCTACTATTTGGTTGACAGGTGAAAGGGTCAATGGGTTGATTTTGAATACCTCTACGTGTAGCATGAAAATATTCAAAATTCTCTTGGGCAATTTATTTGAAGAGATCTGGACCGTGCAGGTCATGTGCTCAAAGTCCAGCAAATTTCAAGAAAGGCAAAAATACTGTAAACCAAGAGTTCAGGAGTCCCCACTGTGGCTCAGCAGGTTAAGAACATGTTAGTCTCTGTGAGGATGCCAGTTCGATCCCTGACCTCACTCAGTGGGTTAAGGATCCAGCGTTACCCCAAACCGTGGCACAGGTTGCAGATGCAGCTTGGATCTGGTGTTGCTGTGGCTGTGGTGTAGGCTGGCAGCGGGAGTTCCAATTTGACCCCTAACCTGGGAACTTTCATATGCCACAAGTGAGGCCATAAAAAGAAAAAAATAAAAAAAGAGTTCCCACTGTGGTGCAACAGGATCGGTGGCATCTCTGGAGTGCTGGGACACAGTGGGTTAAGGGTCTGGCATTGCCACAGCTGCAGTGTAGGTCACAACTGTAGCTCAGATCTGATCCCTGGCCCGGGAACTCCATATGCCATGGGGTGGCCAAAAAATGAAGAGTTCACTTTACAACTGGCATATTAAATCTAAATCAAAAATAGTGGGGTTCTATGTATTGTATGCCCTATACTTTATAATCCACTAGAGCTGCTTATATAACCAATGTCCGATATTTTATAAACCTTGAAGCATGATTATAAAATTTATACTTTAGAGCTGTTTTCTCTTTGTGGTTTATGATATATTATGAGTGATATCCATGATTTACTCGATTGTTATACCCAATAACAACACTTGTTCAATCAGAAAATATAATCCACTATCCCATAATTCAAAATGCACAGCAGCAAATGGGGGGGGGGTGTCTAAAACAGCTTATCTCTTCTCCCCTAATCACTGAAGTTACTTCCTTCCAGCTTCTGAGCACTATGATTCCATGGTATAACTATATTTCTGAAATATAGTAGCAACATGCCTAACAAAAGGGCTGCTTATTTCCAGTAACTTAGGAATAGGTAGGGAATTTCTGGCCCACTTGATTTCATACCACTTGGAAGCACTAATGCAAAGCAAATTATACCACAGCAGTTGCAGGGCAGGGGGCCTCTGACAATTTAATAAAAGGCACCTGAGGTCAGTGGTCAATCAGTTAACTAAGAAATCAAAGGGCAGAAGTCCCAAGTCACAGAAAACTACTGGAAGGAGTGACTTGCTGACATTTCAGGACCTACTAAGCTTCTCTGTCTATAATTCCTTTCCTCTTCTGCTGCAGCTTTTGCTTTCCTGTATGACGCCCCTTTTAACCATCCCAAAATACCATGGGATATACACTATATTGTCATAATTTATTCCATTTTTCTTAGTTTTCTATGCTCTCTCAGTTTGAAAATAGAATGAATTTAAATTTGTGCTGGTTTCTTAATATAACACAAAGACTGATGAATCAAGTGGCACTGGGGAAAGTACCTTAGACCAGGGGCGAAATGGCAGAAGTGTGAATTTGCCACTAAGCAGCCATGTGGCCTTGCTCCACAAATCCACCCAAACCCTCTTCTACCTCAAGCATGTGGTGGCTCTCTTCCCACTCCCCAATTTCCAACTTTTGCTACATTATCCTTCCAAGAATCCACCTGTACCATTTCAACTTCCCTGCTCAGAAAGCTTCTGTTTTACACCTTCCATGGTTTCAAGTAGCTGAGGACAACTTTTTTTTAAGGCCAGTTAAGGACAAATAAAAATGCTTATGAGGCTGCTTGTTTTTTCACGAAAATAATTTTCCTCAGGACTATGGTGGAAAACATGTATTCTTACTATTTAGATTTGGTTGTTAAATATAAAAATATCAATGAGAAAATCAGCACTTCATTTTCAGCCATAAAAATATTATTAATATCTGAGTATATGTGAAAAGTAGCAACTAAAACAACTTTCTGAACCTGGCATCCTAAAATTAAATGAAACAGCTCAGTAGCCACTAAGCCCTACATGCTAAGATTAACCTCCTTAACTTCGCCAGCCTTCCCACCCATGAAACCCCTATTTGAACCCTTTACCTGGTCTGTGTACTGACTCTGCCAGTCGCCTTCAACACCAACAACTTCTTATCCTCAAGGTCTGGCTCAGGTCCACTCCCCATAGGGCCTGCCTGCTAAGCTCTTGACCTTCATTCTCTGAAATCCTAAAACATTTTCTAGACCACTTATATATGCTATCTCAATACATATTCATTCGTATGCTTCAAAATATTGTATTTTTTATTTATTTACTTTTTGTCTTTTTAGGGCCACAGCCATAGCATATGCAAGTTCCCAGGCTAGGGGTCAAATTAGAGCTGCAGCTGCCAGCCTACACCATAGCCACAGCCACGCCAGATCTGAGCTGCATCTGCGACCCACACCACAGCTCATGGCAACACAGGATCCTTAACCCGCTGAGCGAGGCCAGGGAACCAACCCGCGTCTTCACGGATGCTAGTCAGGTTCATTACCACCGAGCCATGGCGGGACTTCCCATCTACTCCAAAATATTAGCTGAGCAGGTGGAGGGTACTACATTAGCACTTATTCACTACACTATAATGTTAAAGATGCTTTGACCAAACTGATAGCTCCCTGAAGTCAAAGATTACTGCCATGCTGTGATCCATCACCTGTTGACTGATGGAACTTTAACAACAGGAGTTCAACTATCCATTAAATCTAGACTGTTTAGTACCACCTCACACCAGTCAGAATGGCTATAATTAACAAGCCTACAAATAACAAATGCCAAAGAGGGTGTGAAGAAAAGAGAACCCTCATACACTGTTGGTGGGAATGTAAACTGGTACAACCTCTGTGGAAAACAGTATGGAGGTTCCTCAGAAAACTAAATATATAACCACCATATGATCCAGCAATCCCACTCCTAGGCATACATCTGGATAAAACTTTCCTTCAAAAAGATACATGCACCCCTATGTTCACTGCAGCACTATTCACAACACCCAAGACATGGAATGAATTAAGAAGATGCAGTACATATATACAATGGAATACTACTCAACCATTAAAAAAAAAATGCCATTTGCAGCAACACGGATGGAACTAGAGATTCTCATAAGTGAAATAAGTCAGAAAGAGAAAGACAAATACCATATGATATCACTTATATCTGGAATCTAATATATGGCACAAATGAACCTACCTATAGAAGAGAAACAAACTCATGGACATGGAGAACAGTGTGGCTGCCAAGCAGGAGGGGGAATGGAGTGAGATGGACTACGAGTTTGGGTTTAGCAGATGCAGACTACTGCATTTGGAATGGATAAGCAATGAGATCCTGCTGTGTAGCACAGGAACTATATCCAATCACTTGTGATGGAACATGATGGAAGACAATGTGAGAAAAAGAATATATATACTTGTAAAACTGGATCACTTTGCTGTACAGCAGAAATTGACAGAACACTGCAAATCAACTATAATAAAAAATAAAAGAATGTCTAGTTTAAAAAATGTAAAGTGTTTATGGACTTCTTTTCTTACTCTTTTTTTTCCTTTTTAGGGCTCAACCCAAGGCATATTGAAGTTTAATCAGAGCTACAGCTGCTGGCCTACGCCACAGCCACAGTTATGTGGGATCTGAACCACGTCTTCGATACCACCAGCTCACGGCAATGCCAGATCCCTATCCCACTAAGCAAGGCCAGGGCGTGAACAAGCACCCTCATGGATACCAGTCGGATTCATTTCCGCTGTGCCACAAAGGGATCTCCCATGGATTTCTTCTTAAGAACAGAATTTCCTGACTAGACAATCTGATTTAGATCAAACCTTTAAATCAATAGTGTATGCATTTCTTCCTTTGGAAGTATCAAGCAAACTACAGCACAAGCAAAACAAAAAATATTAAGTGCAAAGTTGCATCAACAGTTTCACATGTTAAAAGTTGGAAACTGGGATACTGCACCTCCTTTCAGTTCATGTAATTCAAGTCAAAGGAACAAGTGCAGCTTGTTACTGCGAACTCTCCCTACAATGTCAGACCTAAATGAGCCTTAAAGAGCTGTTTAAAAATAACTAGGAGGGCCAGATTCTGGGAGAAAAATACATAGAATATATAGATGAATCTGTTTCCCTAAATTGGCTGTTTAGTTTGGGCTGTGCTATTTCCTGCTTAAATTGGTTTCCTGTAATTTGTTAAGGTTGCCAAAGACTTAGATCTCAGTGATATACTTAACGCAAATCAGCAAATCTTTATTATTTTTCCCAATGACAAGAAATGTACAAAGAAACTTGCACAGTGAGGATAATAATAAAAATGAGTTCGTTTGTCCTTTTCAGATTCATCATTTTCATCTGGTTGCTAGCGGCTCAGGAAACCAACAAACAGCCTCCTAATATCATTCCTGTCTGGTTCTTCATATTGATCTGGGGACAGTTTCCCCAGCATTAGGTAGGCTCAAACACCAGAGGTCTGACCTCACTATAAGCCAGAAAAACTAAAGGATCAAGGTGGAAAGGAAAAAAAAAAAAAAATCAACTCCAACACTGATTTTTAAAATCAAAAAATGTAAGATGTTAATGAAAATATAAGTTTATAACTCTGTGCAAGGTATCCCCTTATGTCAACCTGGGAGGAAAAAAAAAATTCCCACAGTTCCCACTACGGCACAGTAGGTTAATGATCTGGCTTGTCTCTGGTGGCCCAGCACAGTGGGGTAGGGATCCAGCACTGCTGCAGCTGTGGGGTAGGTCGAAGCTCCAGCTCAGATTCGAACCCTGGCCCAGGAACTTCCATACGCCACGACTGGCCAAAAAAGGAAAAAAAAAAAAAAAAAAAAAAAATTCCCCTGATGAAAAAGCAAACCAATATAGTTGAAGCACATAACACAGCAAAGAATTTGAGGCAGCAAGGACACAGTTAAGTTCTTTAGAGCATGTTCATTTATTAAAGTGGCATTACAATCTGCTGTGTGTCACACAGTATATTATTTTGCCTGAAAAGCTTTACATGCAAATACTTACTGCAACGAGTCATTGATCTGGTGCAAGGTTTGGCAAAAAACAGTTTCAGCAAAGTCTTTAAAAGAAATCACTTTCTTAAAGCATAAATTACATTCTCAAAACAATATATATATGACAAAACTCAGTTCCTATAAAGAAATCCTAGAACTCTTAGTCCATCAGCTAAATTCACACATATGAATAGCCTAAGGCTGCAATGAATGAAAACCCCGCAAGAAAGAAAGCATTTTAACAAATATTAAAAATTCAACTCATATTTAATATGTAATTTACTTGACATGGAAAATGTAGAAAAGGTTGATAACATTTTTATCAATATTATTTTTGCAGACTTGAAAAATTATTTCATTACACATCTAAATTATAAATCTTAAAAAAAATCGGATTTCCCGTCGTGGCGCAGTGGTTAACGAATCCGACTAGGAACCATGAGGTTGCGGGTTCGGTCCCTGCCCTTGCTCGGTGGGTTGGCGATCCGGCGTTGCCGTGAGCTGTGGTGTAGGTTGCAGACGTGGCTCGGATCCTGCGTTGCTGTGGCTCTGGCGTAGGCCGGTGGCTACAGCTCTGACTCGACCCCTAGCCTGGGAACCTCCATATGCCGCGGGAGCGGCCCAAGAAATAGCAACAACAACAACAAAAAAAAGACAAAAGATAAAAAAAAAAAAAAAATCTATTATTGGGTACTAACTAAAACCCCAAATGCTGAAGAAAACAAACTTTGAGCCTTTCTACTTTTATAAACATATTTTTTAAATTTTAAGAAGCATAAATCTTTGTTAATTTGCACATAGTCTAGTTACATTCTTAAGCTAAAGGCAAGATCATTTCAAAATAGTACATCAAATCTTAGTTCCTTCTGCGGGTTGGTTTGGAATGAGTAAGGGAAATATACTTCAAGAGCCTGCACTGATAGCTTTGTTGAGTTTTTTCCACAGTTGCAGAGAGAAAAACCAAGTATCTGCATGACATGAGGGCATACAGGTGTTCACCAGCTACTCTGAGTTGAGGAAACCAGTTCCTCCAATACACTCCTAACACAGTGGTCAGGAAGCTGTGCTAAAGACTGAGGTGAAAACAGCAAACCTCAGGGAAATATTCCCTGAAGTGCCCACTTACCTACACCCAAGGGAGCCCAGATGTGGAAACGGCAGGAAACAAGATTCACAAAGAGAGACATTAAGCTCCTTACCTCAGCCACCACATCATTAAAATCACCTGAAAAAGCTCACAAGGCCAAGCATTGATAAATTCTAGACTAAAGCTGTGTAACAGAATGTTCTGCAATGATGAAAATGTCCTAGATAGGAGTTCCCGTCTTGGTGCAGCGGAAATGAATCTGACTGGGAACCATGAGGTTGCGGGTTCGATCCCTGGCCTCGCTCAGTGGGTTAAGGATCCAGCGTTGCCATGAGCTGTGGTGTAGGTCACAGATGCGGCTCGGATCTGGCGTTGCTGTGGCTGTGGTGTAGGCTGACGGCTACAGCTCTAATTAGACCCTTAGCCTGGGAACCTCCATATGCCATGGGTGTGGCCCTAAAAAGACAAAAGACAAAAGAGAAAAAAAAGGAAAGAAAAGAAAATGTCCTAGATGTCCAAAATGTCCAACAGGCCACTGTCCAACATGACGGCCACAAGCCACAGGTGGTTACCGAGCACTGGAATGTGACTCATGTGACAGAGGAGCTGATATTTTTATTTCATTTCATTTTACTTAGTTTTAATTTAAATCATAATATGGCTACCATTTAGACAGTGAAGTTCTAACCCAACCAACAAAACATAAGGTGGCATTCAAAGAGTCTTTAGTGCCCAGGCTTGGTCATGGACCAAAGAGTTCATCAGTCATGTCAAACCTAGAAATGAGAAGGGACGGATTCCTCAGAACAGCCAGAACCTTTCACAATGTCAGTGTCATGCTCTGGAGGCCACACCACGAGCATTTATAAAAAGCATCCCCACCCACACCCACTCTCTCCAAGGATCAGTTTAAGCAACTAACCCAAGAGGGAAAATACTTCCTTTCCTCCGACTCACTGCTGTATGAAAGCCAAGATGGAAAAATACGAGAAGAACCAACAATCATTTATAGAAAGAAGGTACCTTCCAAACTCAAGCAGAATATCACTAAAAAGGCAGCTCTTTTTCTCCAACTAATTTGTCACATCCTTTCTACAAATGAAGCAAAGTGTTATTCAAATTATAATAAAAGAGAACAGTTTACATCATTTGCTCTGGAGTCAAACAGACTTGAATTCAACTATCACCTCCACTGCTCACCAGCAGTGTGACTTTGGGCAAGACAATCACTGCAAGTCTCAATTGCCTTTCATTTAAAATGGCTTAACACAGTACCTTCCTCAAAGAGTTACACAAATTACACAAGATAAGACATAAAGAATTTAGCAGAGTAACTGGCGCATAATAAACATTATTTAAGTGTTATTTAAACACTATTTCTTGATCATTTTATCCCCTTAACAAAACAGGTAGAAAAGAAATCTAAGATATTAAGATAAAATTCCAATTTTAAAATATCCATATATCAGAAGATGATGTTGGAAAAGCAAAGAGAGAGCAGTCATGGTGTACCTCAGAAGCCAAAAAATTCAAATACATTCCAAATACCATGGAGACCTACCGCCAGGATGTGACATAAACTGATTCATTTCTTTAAAGATGCTGAGGCCTCTGTGTACATGGCAAAGCATAGAGGGAGGACAAGAGTACAAGCAGGGAGCCGCTTAAGAGGCTTCTGCAAAAGACAAGGTAAGAGATGGTAGTTATCTCAACCGGAGCTGCAACAGTGAAGATGGACATGCAAAGAGCATATCCACACATATTTTGGAGATGGAGCTCACAAGACCAGCCTAAGGCCTAATATAAGAATTAAGAAAAAGAAAACAACAATGAATCCCAGTGCCATGTGCTGGGAAAGATGGAGAAGAGAAGCAACCCTGAAGAAGAAGAAAAGGTTTAAGTTGAAGAAAACTAAGTGGAAAGGTCAGGGCTAGAGATATACTTTTGGGAGTCACGGGAACCTACATAATGATTCGAAAGGCATACAATTTGATAAGATTAGTTAGTGGAAATCAGTAAAGATGACTATACTGAGGATGCAAGTAAGGTAGGAGGAAAACCAACAGTGTGGCCCAGAAGCCAAAGAATGGGTCCCAGAGAGGACAGAATGGTCACTTTCTATTCCACTTTAATGAACTACAAACCCTTCTTAAGGAGGCTACTAAACAGTAAGTTTCAAAAGGACAAGAACTATCTCTTAATCATCTTGGCACCTTCTCCTCTAAACACATCAGAAGCTCAACGCATGGTTACTGACTTAATGATTAGTAAGAGGGTTACACTGTCCCCAAGTGAATGGCATTTGGGCAGCAACTTATGTTTCTCAAAGTATTTGAGTTTGTAGCCAGATTTACCACATAATGTCCCTTTCTAATAGATAACGAAAATCCTCACTTAATCCAAGATCAATCATTCCAACTATTTTCTCATTGTCATTTCACCAAGAAACGGTATGTCCATCCATACAGCAGCAACAAGAACAGTGCCCAATGCATAGGAGGGGCTCAGTAAATAATAGTTGGATGAATAGATGACTGGGGTAGGAGAGAGGAGAGGGAAAAGAAATAGTCTCTTATCCTGCAGGATCCACAGATAAAATGAGACAATAACTCTCTATGGATTTCATTTAACACATTTTCATCAATAATTAAGACTATGAAGGAATAAACTTTATAAATTGAGAGGAAATTTATTAGAATATAAACTCATTAGAGATTTGCCACCATTTGGAAACAATGAATCACTATTATCTAAGTTCATTTTTTTGTTTAATAAATATTTACTCCTAAAACTTTAATATCCCTATAAGCAACCCACGTCACATAAAAAGACATATGAAATAAACTTCCAAAGCCTAATAAAGGATTCAGGAGCTGGAAGAGGAAAAAAAAAAAAAAAATCCCAAAGACTAAAAGTAGATTCATTCTATATTTAGTGCAAAGCATTGTATTTATGTATTTATTTATTTGCTTCTTCTTTTTTTTTTTTTTTTTTTTAGGGCCACACCTGCGGCACATGGAAGTTCCCAGGCTAGGGGTTGAACTGGAGCTGTAGCCACCAGCCTACACCACAGCCACAGCAACACCAGAACCGAGCCATGTCTGCGACCTACACCACACCTCACAGCAACACCGGATCCTTAACCCACTGAGTGATGCCAGGGATCGAACGTGTGTCTTCATAGATACTAGTCAGATTCACTTCCACTGAACCCCGATGGGAACTCCCTGGTGCAAAGCATTTTAAAAGAAACCCCAGTGTATAGCACAGGAAACTGTACCCAATATTCTGTGATAATCTATATGGGAAAATCATCTGAAAAAGAATGAATGTGTGTATATGTATAATTTAATCACCTTGTTGTTACAGCTGAAACTATCACAATATTGTAAATCAACTATACGTCAATAAAACTTTTAAAAAATGAAAGAGAAAAGAGAGGAAAAGAATCCCCAGTAATGATCACTAGTACAGTTGGCCCTCCATATCCACAGACTCAACCAACCAGATTGAAAACATTCAGGAAAAAATAAAAACTCCAGAATATCCCAAAAGCAAAATCTGAATTTGCCACGCAGGCAAGTATTTATATAGCATTTACACTGTATTTAAAACAATTCACAGGGCATTTACAGTATATTAGTTATCATAAATAATTTAAGAAATGATTTAAAATATAAGAGAGGATGTACATAGGTTATAGGCAACTACTACCCACTTTATATAAGGGACTGATTCTGCTATCCAAGGGGGCCCGGGAACCAATACCCATGGTTGGTTACCGAAGAAAGACAACTATAAAAAGCTCAACATCCAAATAACAAGTCAGACATACAGAAGAACCTGACTATTGAGTGAACTTTTACCACTTGTAAATTTTTCTACTAAAAATTCAGAAATTAAAATTCCAAAGTACCTGAGGCACCGTAAGCACCAGAATACCGCTGAGACTTCGGGCCAGATGGAGAGGTTTCCTTCATACGATCAATCACATTTTCCGAAAGCTGAAAAGCAACACCAAAATAAAATCCATTATAGAAGAACAAGGAAACAGCACAATGGCATCCAAGTAATTCAGCCATCCATAGCAATATATATAAAACAAACGGCCTGGAGAAATTAGACTAAATCTAACAGCTATAAAACTAAAAGCAAGTTAAGAAGTTTTAAGATTTCAAGATGCACCCCACAGCACCACTTTTTTACTTCTTCTAATGCACTGCTAATTGCTCATTATAAATACCTCTTTTCCTCATTTTATACTGTGCACTAAATTGTAATCGCTGAGAAAATGTAAGTCATCAGAACTCCTTCAACTTTCCCCTTCATCCTACAAATTAATTTCCACAAGCAGCAGGCCTTAGCTCCTTCCCTCCCTCCAGTCCCAAGGAAATAATGTCCCTCCCTCCGTCCTGTTCAAGGCTAACCACAAACAATCCCTCTTTCAAATTTCATCCTGCACCAACTTTGGGCCATGAACAGACTAGACTTCAGGTATTCAACGTCATCAAGCTGCTTCAAGGGGAGAAGAAGAAGTAAACCATCATGAATTTAAGTATGATATGAAGGATGTTCCTTGGGTCAGTTGGCCTGTAATGGAAGGACAGACGGCATAACGGGCAGGTGGGCAGGGCATCTGGCCAGGCTTTGGGAAGGGGGCTGGACGGGCAGCCGAGGAGGAGGAAGAGTGGTTAGGAAGAGAAGGAGCAGGATGAGAGTACTCTAAGGGGGTACAGCGTAAAGGGACAGTTAAACAGCACTTCCCACCATTAGACAGCAAGTGGAGATATCAAGCAGGCTCTGAGAACACTCACTCCAGATGTGAGAGTCCCTCCCCCCATTATTATCATATCATCCTTTTTTATTTTCTTTTTAGCACTTACCACTCTCTGACACTTTCTTGTTTACTGCCTGCCTTCCTCACTAGGAAGAAAGCTCCTGGAAAGCAAGGATTTGGCTGTCCTATTATTATATCCCCAGAGCCTCAATAAGCCTGGTTAATTGAAAGAATGTTTAAATAAATCAAACAATATGATTTTAAAAAAAGAATGGCTGAAGCAGGAAGCTAGGGGAGGGAGCTTCGTGATAGAGAAGGTCAAAAGAAGGAAATAAATTTTAGATTTTGAAAACTCAATGAATCCTCAAGTTAGGGGGTTTGAACTTGATCCTGAGGGCAACTGGGCACTACTGAAGGATTTTACACAGGGTAATGGCACAATCAGACTTACATTTTAGAAACATCACTCTAGCTATAGAGTGGAAAACAGATTGGAGGAGGACAAGAACAAAAGCAGAAGGACCCCTGAGGGAGGCTAAAGGACCAATTACGAAGCTATGAAGCGTATGTCTCAACAAAAACTTGCATGAGAATGTTCAGAGCAGCATTATTCATAATAGCAAGAGTGGAAACAAATACCCACCTACTGGCAAATGGATAAACAAAACATTATATATCCATGCAATGGACTACAATTAATTCACAATAAAAAGAAGTTCTGATATATGCTATGACATGGGTAGACCTAAAAAACAATTAAGTAAAGGAAGCCAGACACAAAAGGCCACATATTGTGCAATTCCATTTATATGAAATGCCCAGAAAAGGGATCTCTACACAAAAAGAAAACAGATAAGTGGTTGCCTAAGGCTGAGATGGGAATGGAAATTAACTAGAAATGGGCATCGGAGATTTTATTGGAGTGATGAAAATGTTCTAAAACTGGACTGAGGTTATGGCTGCATAATTTTATAAATTTATTAGAAAGTGCTCTACACAGAAAACAGATGAATGTATTATATGCAAATTACACAAGTTTTTTTTTTAAATGTTCCAGGGAGAACACATTCAAAAGATATTTAGGATTCAAAGTAGCTAACCTTCACCGAGTGCTGATTCTGTGCCAGGCATTTACACTCAACTAAGCAAGCACTTTACTTATTTCACCCTCAACAATCCTGTAAGATACTTTTATCATCTCCACTGTATAGGTAAGGAAACTGAAGCAAAGCCAGATTAAATAACGTGGGCCGGATTTTACATGTGATAAATTATGCAGCCAGGATTCAAACCCAGGAAGTCTGAGTCAGGCACCTGCCTTCACAGCTAGACAGGGTCTGACTAGATGGGGGCGGAAGCAGAAATCATTAGGGAGGTTTCCAGGTCAAGTAACAGGGTGACCCCCTTCTACATCCTCAAGGACCGTCTTCCAGTTTCCCCTGCTAACCCGATGCAGCAGAAAAAGTCTTCCAGTACAAGTCGCCAACCACCAAATAAATCACCTTTTCTATTACATAAATAACTTTTATACTGATATAGAGAAAGCACCTAATTGACCTGACTTCAGCATCTAACACCTCTGGCCACTCCCCTCTCCTGGAAACCTGGAAACCGCTGTCTTGGCTCTTCCAAAGTCCCCTGTCCTGGTTGTCCTAGGACTCTGGTTGAGTTTTACCTCTTTTGCAGGCCTCCCCTCCCCCACCCACCCTCAAAAGCTAGAGGTCTCCAGATTCTGTTCTTTGCCTTTACTTTCGTCCCTATGTGCTCTTGTTGGTACCCTCATTCACTCCCTTGATTTTTCACTGCTCTTGATAAATTAATGAATTTTAAATCTAATATCCCCACTCTAAGACCTGTACCCCAAAAACCATACCTAAACACTTAACTGCCTAAAAGACACCTCCCTGGGATAGACCACAAGCACCTCAAAACCGACTTGTCCCAAACTGAATTCATACTTGCCAAAAATCTCTTCCTCCTCCTGTTTTCTTTATCTCATTAACACCACCTCCGTCCAGCCTCTAAATCAGGACAGAACTTGTCCTCGACTCTTCTCCATCCCTCATTCTCTTAGCCATGACGTCTTCAAACCCTAAATTGTTAATGAATTTATCATTTCTTCTCCCATCCCACTTCCCCTGTCGTATTTCGTGGCACCACTGACATTCCTTCTAAAATGCAAATCTGACTATGGTAACTGCTTCAAGTCCTTCAAAAGCTATCTGTGTTGACATAAAAGCCCAAATTTGTTTGTGTGGCATTCAAGACTCCTCTTCATTTGTTTATGACCTAACTCTCTGACCTCAACGTCCATAGCTTCTTCCTTAACACATCATGGCCTGTTCTACACCCACACTGGCTACCTGTTGCCAATTCTTTGCCTTTATATACACACCTACACTGCTGTCTCCCCTGGCCCATGGGAGAGAACTGCCTTTAAAACTCCAGTTCACACATCATAAAGCCTTCTCTGACCAAATGAGCTCCCTACTCCATTCCAACTCTGCCTACCCAATGTGACCTTTCTTGTGCCCCCCGGGTGCCTTACACAAATTTCCAATGCAGCACTCCAGTGATGGAACAAGCTTTTGCCTTTCCACATTTCCACAGAATTGTGAGCTCCTACATGTTTGTGGGCCATTCAGCAAAAGTTTACTAGGCCAAGCACTAATTGAGGCCCTTGCGATATATCAGTTTATACCTAAACTTGCATTTCAGGACCCAAACCAGCAAGAAGATGAGATAGTAAGCGGAATGTCTACTGCTCAAAAGTTGTGATCTTGGAAGGAAAAACTGACTCCTTTCTTGGAAGAGAAGTTAGGAAGGAGAGTGCAAGGGGACTTTCTATTTGAAGACGCCACAGCCAGCTGCAACTTTTCTAACAACTGACAGGCACCAAGACTGCTGCTGAAACTCACCTGCAAAGCTGAGTCACATCTTCGGAAAACCCCTTAAGATTGACTCCAATCCTCTCAATTCACAGGTGGGAAGAAAAGAGATCCTGAGCAATGTCCAGCTACTGGCAGCATCAGGACCACAACCAGGAGCCCCCATCCCCTAGTCCCATGCTTTGTCTACTATTAAACGATACACTCCTTCCTCCTATACAGTTAGGTAAAAATGTATCACCTCCTCTTAAAGAAATAAAATGAGACTTATTAGGTTTTGGAATCTTAAAGCTATTTTAATTGATACGTAACATAAAGTTTACTCGATATATAAGGTAATATACTACATAATATATACCTAATGTACCATATTAACATAGTATGCTATATTATGCATATTTTATATTACATATCATATATACCATATATTATGCCATCGTATAAACATACACTGCTACATATGTAATGTGTTTAAAGCTAATACACATAAACCTAATTTGACATATATAATTTTATATTTTAGTTTATATTTCTGTAAGTCAGAGAACTACAACTCCATTAAAGGTCTATTTTATCTAATCAGAGGTGCTAAAAATCAACTATTAGCTATAAACTTTCACCTATATCAGAGACAGGCCACCCTAACTTCTAAATACAGCTTCATCAACTTCACATCAAAATTCATGCCTTGCCATTATCTATTGCTACTTTTTTTTTTTTGTCTTTTTGCCATTTCTAGAGCCACTCCCACAGCATATGCAGATTCCCAGGCTAGGGGTTGAATCGGAGCTGGAGCTGCAGGCCTACTCCACAGCCACAGCAACACGGGATCCGAGCCACGTCTGCGACCTACACCACAGCTCACAGCAACGCAGGATCCTTAACCCACTGAGCAAGGCCAGGGATCAAACCCGCACCCTCATGGTTCCTAGTCGGATTCGTTAACCACTGTGCCACGATGGAAACTGCCTCTATTGCTACGTTCGAAATGAATATAACAAAAGGTCCTTCCAATCCTTAAAGCAGCCTCAAAAGTTTCATTCTTGGAGAGTAAACAGAAAGCTGGCCCAGAACAGAGGAAAAAGCACTACCTACTACCTACTACCTACTACCTACATAACCATACCTACCTACATAACCATAGGGACCTCACCTCAGTGGGCCTCACCTCCGCATCTGAAACTGAAAATAAAACCTACCCTTAGAGTTACAGAGGAAGAATTCCAGATGCTCTTAGACTATAACATGCAACACAAGTATCAAGTGGAGTTATTACTAAAACAGCTCCAGCCTTCGGCTGACTCCCATCAGCTCTGCCTGAGTTTGTACTGGGCTTGTCTCTATGTGGTGTGTGAAGACAAGGCCTACACTTACTGCCAGAAGCGGCTGCAGAGGTCCTGGTCTGAGCACATAAGCTGCCCATTTATCTCTATCTATGCTCTTTGCACAGTAAAAGTACAATGCATCTTTCAATCAAATCACTATTTCTTGTTAACTTTTTAACTGTGTGTTTTATCTGATGGCTCAAAACTTGCTACTAATACCAAATTCTAACATAAATTCAAAACATTTCCCAATAAAGTCTTTGGTTATAGTTCAGTAAATTTACAGTATGTTGTCCAAAGGAACACAATTCATTTTTTTAAGTTTATAAAGAGGTTGCAGGGTTGTCTTGAGAGTCAACATCTTTTTTTGTTTGTCTCTTTTGTTTTTACAAAACATGCACAAGTGTATCCCCAGGCCCTTCCAAAAGAAGGCAGCCTAGAGTTGCGTCCAGTCACAACTATGTTGCTCGCAGGCAACAGGCAGACTATCCTTTGTATCTCAGGCTAACACCAGCTGAGCTGACCTCTCAGCTGCAGTAGTAAGTTGAGGTCTGCACTCACCAGACCTCCTCTGTGAGCTGGGGGACTCCCTTGTGAAGCAGCTGACAAGATTTAGCAATGCTGGCCTGGGTTAAACACACAATCTATAGCTGGAGAACAACAGTTCTCTGAGATGCAAAATGACCCAAAAGTAAAACAAGCTTCCGCATCGACAAGCAGCCTCCATGTAAGTGGCAACCTCTTTAGAAAACATCTTTCCTTAAACAGGATACTTCTTTTTAAAAAGTTTGGGTTTTTTTTTGTTGTTGTTGTTGTTGTTTTTGGATCAGCAGTGTCTCTGAAGCCCTGGGACACAGGTTTGATCCCCTGCCGGGCACAGCGGGTTAGGGATCAGGTGTTGCCACGGCTTCGGCGTATGTCTAAACTGCAGCTAGGAGCTGATCCCTGGCCCAGGAACTTCATATTCCAAGGGGTGGACAAAAAATAGGCGAAGAAAAAAAAAAAAAAAAGCTTTTTTTCAACTTAAGGATCTATAGCTATTACACCTGGTTTCCAGACATCTCTAGAATCTCCATTACGGCAAATACCAAGTTCGATTTACAGAAATTTTTTGTAGCAAAGGGTGAAATGACCCAAACACACAATAATGCTGGAATTATGCCCTGAGGTCCATAGATTCATGAATCTATGGATTAATTCCTCAACCGTATGCAAAGTTTCCTGCAAACTGCCTTGTTCTGGGCAGAGTCCATAGCTTAGAGACTTGGAGCAGTCAGTGAACTAAGAGTTAAGAACCACTGTTCCAACATGAGGGAGAACCAAGAGAAGGGGGCCTGTCTACAGAGCAGAATTCGGTTCACTGTCTTGGATCATCCACCCTACTCTCTACTGCTCCTAAAGAGCTTCAATGAGTGGGGCTTGCCAATGTGGGGTCTGCACTAGTGCCCACACTGCCGTGTGCCCCAGAGAAGCGGACACGTGTGTCACCTTCCTTCTGCAATCTTCCTAAGCATCTCTTCCCACCCACATTGGTCTTACCTAAAAATCAGCACAGATAAACACCACTCACCCACCTGGAATCCAGCATTTTCTCAGAAACAAGAGACTGGGCAAGATGAAATATTTCTACTTCCGAAGAATGGAGTAAAAGGAAGAGAAGAACCCCTTTTAAGTTGCCCATCTCTAAGAGGTAGAGTTAGGAACCACATGAGACAGAAACAAATATCTTCACCGCCAGAATCGTCTTTCTCAACTTCTTCGAGGTGTTTCTTATCAAACCAATTAAAGGACTCGGACCCTTTTTCTCACCTGGTCTTCTTTCCATGCAGCATAGGTCCTTTTGTTTTCAACTACCAGTTCAAGACATAGGCTTCAAAAACTGCTACTCTTATTTGGAAGAAATCACTTCCAAATACTAACAGAGGGTGGGGGAATACCATCTATCTATATGTACAGGGATCCAAAATGTAATTTTTAGCTTAAGCCTGTCGTTTATCACTTGTACTCTCTGCATTTGTTATTAGTGGAAACCATGAACTTCTGTCTGCATAAAATCCTAGAAAGTTTAACATGGTAACACATAGCCAAGAGACTCACGGAATCTAAAGTACAAAGGGACCAATCATCTACCTCGACAACATTCCTCAACACTCCCAATGACTGACTGAATTTGTAGCCTCAGCTAATGTACCCTCTCCTGGCTCCTTAACCACATCCCACATTTGTAAAAAAAAAAAAAACTCTTCATTTAGGGGCTCTCAACTGCCAACACTTCCCAAAGCACTCGCTGTGTTCCACGTAAGAATCCTTACTACCACACTGGCTCCTGCGAATTTCGGCTTGCAACTTCAAGGGCAGTTGCAAAGATTAGTTTATGCCTGGAAAGCATGATAAATATTACTTTGAAAATGCTACTTATTGAAGTTGACATTTGCTCTGGAAGAGTTCACTCACAGCTTTGATGTTTCAGATAAACTTGTGAAAGACTGAGAGCAAGGCACACTCGCTAAGCAGACACAGCAGGTGCTCAGAAAAAGCCTATTAAGCACATGTAATACGAGTCATCAAAATGCTTGGTCTTTCTATCACAAGAAACTTATTTTACACTTGGAGAGGAGGGCAGGGCAAGAGCATGGCCTTTGATCCAACCCATGGAATCAGAGTCAAAGTTGGAATCAGGTGTTAGAATGCAGGTTATTTTGTGGAAAGGGGAGAGCTGTCAATAGCTAAGGATAAAGGAGGGAGGGACACCAAGCATCATCATAAAACTGCTCCCTCCTTTGTCTCCTTGGGGGAGGAGCTTTGTAAAGGAACAAATAATTCATTTATCCCATTCTAATTTTTCACAGTCTAAGGTAGCGCTTTGGTGTCCAGAGTCTGCTGAAAATGCAAATCCCAATTTCTGATGAGGTAGAACTGGGTGTGGCCCAAGGATCCATCTTTCTAGTGAGCAAAGATGGAAGGAGGCAGCCCAGCTTCATTCCCACCAGTCCAATGTGTCACTAATTTCTGGCAACAGATTTGCATGGTGGAGAGGCATTTCCCAGTGAGAATTTCAGGTCAGGGTGGGTAAGATATTTTGAGCAGAAAGGCCTTGTTTTTTTCTTTCCTCCTGCTATCATAAAGGTCATTCTTGGGTGTAGATTTATAGAGATTTTAAAGCAAAGGTCTTTTAAATATTCTTCTCTTAAAGAATAGATCTTTTTTTAAAAAAGAACAAAAACAAAACCTTGGGTTTGCTATCAACTTATTAAATAATGATCTCTCTCTTTTTGATCATCAAATATATATGCATTACATACATGAAATAAACAGTATTGGAGTTCATCCTTTCTTTTAATCTGGCTTTTTTCCCCACTGCTCCAAAAGATGTATCTTCAGGAGTATTGTAGAGTTTTTAAAGACATACTTTCTTTACTAATGCCCTAAAAAATATATTCTGAAATATTTGAACATTTTTCTATATATTTTCATGTAGTTTATCCCAATAATATTCAACATGAAAAAGCGGAAAGCTCTAATGATTAAAAAATATAGATAGTGGAGAAAATAAAGGATTAAGATTTTTATTTTTTCTATTATAGTTGATTTAGAGTGTTCTGTCAAATTCTATTACATAGCAAAGCGACAGTCATACACATAAATATATATATATACTCTTTTTCTCACATTATCCTCCATCATGTTCTATCACAAGTGATTAAATATAGTTCCTTGTGCTATACAGCAGGATCTCATTGCTTATAAGGATTAATTCTTAATGCTAATAGAAATTTGAACATAAAGCATTCTGGACTGTTAGACATCATACAAAGGCTGAAGAGACCCACCCCAAGGAGAGTTAACAGTTGACAAGGAAAAATGTAATATCATAAATAAATTAAGCTACAACAAAAAAAAAGGAGGGGGGACAGCAGTCCCCTTATAAATGACACCTGGTAAGTGAGAAGAAACTTTAAACTTAAAAGTGTAAGTAGGTCCTTTAATTGCTACCTGTTTGAGGACCTGGGCCAAAAACATCAGAAAACATGATCTATTAATAAACACAACCTAGTTACTTAAAGCCTTATGTTGCTTACTAAATGTCACTCTTCATATATTAACATAAATGAAGATGAAATTATTATCCTTATCAGTGGAAGACAAAATTGATTTTCCAGCAGTGACTGAATCTACCGCATTGCTGGCACACGCTTACTCTTATGAGTGACGGCATGAATGTTAGACAACTGGGTAAATCTGGAACACTTTCCTCAGCCAAGTTCAACAAACCTATCTGCAATTCAACACCGAAATCGGGCCTCAACAGCACGGTGATTCAATCAACTGAGCTAAAAACTGTGGCTCACTTATGATACTAAGATTGCTTCTTATCCTTCCCCAAGCTACAAGAGAAACAAGAGGACTTTTTTGACCTAAGAAAAATATAAAGGTCAGCTTAAAAACATCTGCAAAGGAGTTCCCGTCGTGGCGCAGTGGTTAACGAATCCGACTAGGAACCATGAGGTTGCAGGTTCCGTCCCTGCCCTTGCTCAGTGGGTTAACGATCCGGCGTTGCCGTGAGCTGTGGTGTAGGTTGCAGACTCGGCTTGGATCCCGCGTTGCTGTGGCTCTGACGTAGGCTGGTGGCTGCAGCTCCGATTCAACCCCTAGCCTGGGAACCTCCATATGCCGCAGGAGCCGCCCAAGAAATAGCAAAAAAGACCAAAAAAAAAAAAAAAAAAATCTGCAAAGTACACAGACAAAAAAAAAAGTCACACAGGCAATCGTTTGCAGAACTCAGGGCTCCCCTTCCCCAGTCCACACCCCCTTAGGTACACATGTAGGAACACAATATGCTCTTATTTTTATTATTTTCAGTTCATGTAAGGTTAGGTATCTATCCCCTTGACCAGCTCCAATAACAGCTACTACTCATTTAAGTACTAATCACTGTGGAAATGCTTACATAGCAAGTCCTCACAAGCGGTACTTGATACAAAAGTATCAAAAGTTTGTTGCATTATCCACATATCCAACAGGGAAACACAATGAAAGTGACTTGTCCCAGGCCACAAGCTAGTGAGAGGCAAAGCTAGGGTCAAACTAAGGTCTGCCTGGCTCCAAAGTTCATGCTCTTTCCACCACAGTACACAGCACATCCAAAGAATCTTAGAACATCAGGTGTGGGAGGAATTCCATCATATTAATAACAGCTGCCTTTTGTTAAAACTCAATGTGGAGTTCCTGTTGTGGCTCAGCGTGTTAAGAAGCTGACATGGTCTCTGTAAGGATGCAGGTTCGATCCCTGGCCTTGCTCAGTGGGTTAAGGATCCGCCATTGCCACAAGCTGCAGCAAAGGTCTCAGATGTGGCTCAAAGCCGCTATTGGTGTGGTTGTGGCATAGGCCTCAGCTACAGCTGATTCAACCCCTAGCACAGAGTTTCCATATGCTACAGATGCAGCCATTAAAAAAAAGGGAGGACGGGAGGGAGGAAGGGAGGAGGGAGAAAAAGAAAAAAAAAATCTCCAAGTGCCAAGTGCTTTAAATACCTTACTTCATCTTACCACAATCAAGAGAAGAGATGACATTCCCCTTTGGGATAAGGAAATATAACCAAAGAAGTGCAGGCTAGTTAAATGCCTAATGTGAGATTTAACTGAGTTCTGTTTAACTCTAAATTGATGTTCTTTTGACCATGACCTCAAAGAAATCAGAATGACCCCTGAGTACTCAACAATTCAAGAGCATGTTATTTTTAGGGGAAAGTGCAAGAGGCTGAGTGTGGCTACAAGAAACTTAAGAGTGCCACCAGACTGACAGAATTTCAGAAGTGGAAGAGATCAGAGCTCTCAGAGATAGACTCAAACCCTTTGCAGGTAAGAAGACTGAAGCTCAGAGATTGAAAATCATCCTTGAAAAAGGATCTGAAGCAACAGGGAAAACGATGCAAGGGCATTCCAGGTGAAAGGTATAACTGAAGAAGAGCAAAGCATGGAGGTCAAAATCAGCATGGTGTGTGCCTGAATTTCAAAAATATAAAATGTGTTCTATGAGAAAGAAAAACCACCAAGTTCGGTGGCCAAAGCTTCTTTTCTTTTTAAAAAAATTTTTTAAGTTTTTTAAAAGGGGTTTTGAGCCAATCGCTTTTTTTTGGGGGGGGGGGTCTTTTTAGGGCCACACCCGCAGCATATGGAGGTTCCCAGGCTACGAGTCTAATTGGAGCTGTAGCCACCGGCCTCCGCCAGAGCCACAGCAATGCCAGATCCGAGCCACATCTGCGACCTACACCACAGCTCATGGCAACACCAGATCCTTAACCCACTGAGCAAGGCCAGGGATCAAACCCGCAACCTCATGGTTCCTAGTTGGATTTGTTTCTGGTGCGCCATGACGGGAACTCCCAATCTCTTCATTTAATCTATTATCAACCCTTTTTCGCACTTATCTTATTTAACTTTATCTAATACCTGATATAAATCTCTGTGCTGTGGCCCATATCTCTTTTAGTTTGCTGTCATCACTGTGCCTGTACTAGAGCAATGAGAACATGGATTTCCACATTTTTCTAGTCAATGTCTTCTCACCCAAAATTTATTTTTCTTTTATCTTTTATTTCTTTTCCACCCTCTGGTGTGGAACTTTCAAAGCCTAAAAGCAAGATTAAACAAATCTCTGCACAAACCAAGAATTTACAGAAATGTTTATTTTACTCCAAAGAGTACCAACTAAACCACACAACACAAAGAATGCAGTCTCAGATATTCTACTACAAGCCATGGTACCACCCATCATCAATTAATATAAGAAAATGCTGGTCAAAGACCAAAAATTGAGTTCAAAAGCCTGAGTTTCTAGAAAAAACTTAAATTCTTCTCAAGTTAACAGTTCCAAAGTAAGAAGTTTTTTAACACCTTAAATATTTAAGAAGTTTTAATTCCTAGTAACCAATGCAAAAAATAATTTACTCATTTACTTATGCGAGATGTGTAATACCAGAGGGAAAAAAAAACAGAAAACAGTATAAAACTTCCTTAAGTCAAATTGCTTTATTTACAAGGCTCAGGTATCCTACTTCCAAAAATGTGACGCTCCCAATTCTGGCGCTGCGGAAGCCCGTGTTAATGAAGTTAGTGCTGGTATACTGACATCCTAGAGAAAAATCAAGTTTTCAGTTTATGGATCAGGCATACGCAAGGGCATTTAAAAATGTTCTCCAATGTCTCAGTGAGACCTGACTGTACTACTTCTAGTGGTATGGAAACTTGCAATCCTATCTCAAGTCCTATCGGGCTGGCGGACGCTACTCTTGAAGCAACTGGGCCCAGTCCAAAACTTAGGCATGGCAGGCTAACAGAGAAGGCGCCTGGGAAAGACAAGATGTCAAGTGCAAGGAGGGAGAAACCAGAATTCACCCAAGCCAGGGCAGAAAATCTAAGGTGTGTGTTAAGGGACTGAGTGCCGTCCCCCGTCAGTGGGAGTACTAAATGAGAGACAGCAGTTGAAGGGTTCATTAAAACGCCAATTCAACCACAGAGAAGTGATGTGGGCAATGCAAAAGCAGGGTGTGTGTCCTGAACCCAGGAGAAGTAAGACAAGCCCCATTTCACAGATGAGTACAGTAAGGCAGGGGTTCAAATAAAGTTCCACAACTACTAAGCAATACAGTCTAGACTGGACTCTGAGCCCCTGGAGGGTCTAGGTCAATCTAGCATCCCCCCAGCCGCTCCAGCACAGTGCCCAGCACTTGGCACACAACGAGGAAATATCTCTGAATGAATGTCCCAAGTCTTGAAAAACTTCAAACTTCTTCGCAAGCAACTCGGCTTCGGGCATGAAAAGACTAGGGATGCCAGACGGGGAAAACCAGGCTGAGCGGGACCCAAAGAAGGCAGAGGTAAGGGGTCCGAGTCCAAGGGCCGGCCCTCCGCCCGCCCACTGTCACTCACCCGGATGCCCTTCACCACGGTGATGTTCTCATTCTCGTCCGCCTCGAAGGTGACCCGACGAGTGCTAGCCGTCCCGCCCATAGCTTCTGCTTCTGCCCCCAGAGAGACCTAGCGCGGACCCACGAACTCTAAAGGTCCCACGCGCACACACGCGCGTGGACGCGCCCGGACTCTCGCCTTGCACAGCGGGAGCAAGGCCACGACCCCAAGAAGCAAGGAGAAGGCGCCGGTCCTGAGCTCCCGCCTCCTCCGGTCACGCGCCAAAACAAAAATGCCTCTTATTGGCCGAAAATACAAACGGCCCGCCTCTACTGGACAAGGACTCTCGGATTGGTTGGTGCAGACCCGGATGCTATGGCAACAGGTGGTGTTCGACAGATTTCCGGAGCCCCTGGCTATAGTGGGAATTGTAGTCTCCATCTGGCGCGATGGGTGCTGGGATTTTCTCGCCTTTATTCGGTGAGCGCCGTAAGAACATGGCTTTCTGGGAGTTGTGGTCTTGCCGCAGAAGAGACATCTAACTTAGCAACTTACAAGGAAGTTTAAGAAAGCACACTTTGAAGGTAGTATTCTAGGAGTTGAAAGATACAACCTCGTTCCTAAAGGAACTCACAGTTCCTTAAGGGAGGTGCACTCTCCTAATGCAACCATTCCTAGATCCCTGTGAACAAATCCCTGAGGCAAAGTGTAGTCTTTATTTTAGTTTTGCAAGTAACCACAGAACAAAACGCCGTTGTATTTGGCCTATAGCTTTATTTCGTGAGCTATGCATTTTTTTCTTTTTCGTAAAATAAAATTTTAAATACTATGGTTTTCAAATCTCCATGTGAGAAAGCAGAAAAAATTAATTATTTGCATGCAATGCATTCACTTTTCTGTGTCTCCTTCCACTTCGATTACATTAGCTTATATTAGACCGTAAGAGGAGGAGGTAGAGGAAAGTGATTGACAAATACAGCATTAATTAGTGGAGGAATTGAAACTACAACAAAGTTGAGGAGTTTTATTTCTAGGTCAGTATTTCACCTCTACAAGTTACATAAATAATGCTTAAATTATCTACATATGTATTTTCAAAATTTTATTGCTAAATACTCTCTGACATGTAAGTTTACCCATATGACCTTAGTCTTACAGAGGCATATGTACTCTCTTTAGGATTTACGTTAGCGATGATATTATCCTCAGAGAGTCCTTTTCAACATTAAAGGCAGCCAGCCACAAAACAGCATGGCAAAGGTATACACAAAAATGTATTAACATTTTTGAACTCCAATTATTTGCTGATTTTTTCCTGTAGAAATTTGTAGGGCACAGACTATGTCTTTTTCACCTCTAACTCTGGTCAGTGGCAGAGTATTGAATTTATTACTTCCCACTATTACTATTATTACTATTATTAATACTTAGTAATTACTATTATTAATACTTCCCACTGGGCCACGATGGAAACTCCTAACTGCAATTTTTATAACGTCAAGTTCAATCAAAACTCCTGGTCTTCCTGAAGCACAGCTGTGTCTTGTTTCCCAGGTTCTAGGGCATCTTACCAAGGAATCGTCCTATTCATGTGAGACCTACTCCAGTATATACAAGAACACAACAGAATATTCTCTGCAGTCTCAGGCCAAGAAGCCAGCACTCTAAGTAAAAACATTGGATGTCAATGGTCTACTTGGATGTAGAGTGGAGAACTGAGCAGTGGTTTAATTCTTCACCAATCCTAGCTTAGGCATCAAGCAATATCACCTTCCAATTCCTTCATCCTGAGTGACTTCTCATCTTCCCACCATGTCACATCTTTTGGAATTAAAGCTGCAAATAAATAATGCTTTTTGTTTTCTCCCCCCCCCCCCCCACCGCATCATAGGGAAGTTCCCAGGCCAGGGATTAGATCTGAGGCATAGTTTCGACTTATGCTGAGGCTGGGGCAGCACCAGATCCTTAAACCACTGTGCTGGGCCAGAGATCGAACTTGTGTTCCAGAGCTCTAAGACACTGCCAATCCCATTGCACCACAGCGGGAGCTCAAACAAACATGCTCTTGCTGTCAAAATTTCAATCATTCCTAATGCCCATTCTTTAAAAAAAAGAAAGAAAAAAAAAAAAAAACCTAGACATCCAAATCACCCTCACAAATGAATTGCCAAAAGAAGGTTTCTGATTTTTCAATCCCAACTTTTTTTTTTTGCTTTTTAGGGCCACACCTGCACCATATGGAGGTTCCCAGGCTAGGGGTCCAATCGGAGCTACAGCTGCAGGCCTACACCATAGCCACAGCAACACAAGATCTGAGCCATATCTGTAGTCTACAGCACAGCTCAAGGCAACGCCAGATCCTTAACCCACTGAGCAAGGCCAGGGATCAAGCCCGTGACCTAGGGTTCCTAGTCAGATTCGTTTCTGCTGCACCACGATGGGACCTCCTCAATTCCAACATTAAACAAAAAGTTGCAAAAGGCAAAATTCTGGTGATGCCTCTTCCACTACTTTTCTTGACCCTCCCTAACATACTGGTTGGGCTTGAAGGAAGAGATGGGTGAGAGAGGGTAAAAACAAAAGCACAGGGAGGAGAAACCTGTTCCTGGGCTCCAGCTAGAAAAACTAATCAGCATGTTGTTCCTGGTAGCTCTTGCTCAGCTCTTCTGAGTAGCATTTCAGCCACACAGTACCGTTCTCAGAGTCTGTGTAGAAATAGAATATAAATATAATGATCATGTTTTCTGAGCTGCAAATGGAGCTCATGCTCTGTTATTTGTATATTTAGACAATTAAATCGGTCCTTGAAATCAGAAACATCCTAGAAAATCTAGGACATATAGTTGCCATAGTTATAAGCGAACCAATTAAAATCTCTGAAGAGGGCTTCTTATGTAGTACCATCAATATAAGGACATTCTAAAGATATGGACTAAAACATACTTGACAAACTGTAATAGGACATCAACCCTAAAGCCTTCCCCAATTTTTATTGTATATAGAATCATAGAAAACCAACACCACCCTAAAACAGTAGTCCTCAGTGTGAATGTCTGTGTGTGTGTGTGTGTGTGTGTGTGTGTGTGTGCGCGCGCGCGCGCGTGCATTGCTGGGATGGGGGCTGGGCATGCATGAATGCACTTATGTGATATATTCGAAAACAAGAATTTTGGACTGCACCCTTGAAGAGATTAAAAAACCCAACATAGCAGGAAACAAGTCAGCAATAATTACAAGGCATTATAACAAGTACGGTATGACAATGAGCCTCTGTATCTTTGAAAGTATCCACAGCAAAGCTGCAAATCCCATCGCCTCCCTTTTACCTCCCATCACTGCTCAGGGAAAACTCATGGCTGCACTACCCATGCATCTAGTAAAATCCTGAGGCTTAATAGTAGCCTTTACTGCTAATTCCTTGTCTACAATAAGTTGTGGGGTTTGGGTTTTTTTTTTTTTCCCTGTTTTGTTTTGGTTTTTTGTCTTTTTGTCTTTTCTAGGGCCGCTACCGCAGCATATGGAGGTTCCCAGGCTAGGGGTCGAATTGGAGCTGTAGCCACCGGCCTACACCACAGCCACAGCAACGCGGGATCCGAGCCGCGTCTGCAACCTACACCACAGCTCACGGCAACGCCGGATCCTTAACCCACTGAGCAAGGGCAGGGACGGAACCTGCAACCTCATGGTTCCTAGTCGGGTTCGTTAACCACTGCACCACAATGGGAACTCCCACAATAAGTTGTATAGGCTGTGCCACATTGTGTCACAGGGTGGACTCTGATGAGCAATCTGCTTAACACATAGTTAAAATAAATTTTATACGTGGGCTACGCATCAAGAAGATCCCTTGGTACCTCTGGCACAAAGATGATTCCAGAGCAAAGTCTCGACAAATTTATAATAGGTTTCCAAAAGGCCATTCTCTGCCATTTCCTAGACATTCTTCTGTTACATTTTTTTCATTTTTATGTTTTTTTTCTCCTCATTATACACTCATCAGAATAAAGTGGCTGAAATATTGAGGGTGGTACCTGGGGCATGGAAGGAGGGATGCCAGGGAGTGAGAGGTCAACCCAACCAAGCCCCAGTCTTGTCTACTTTCAAGCCCTGCAAGGACGCCAGGGCTCTTCGATTGCCTTTGTGTTGGGTTTGGAGTGATCATCTTTGACAAACAGAGCCCAAGTCAGAAGAGGCTCATTTCTCCTCTCTAACCCTTAGACAGGCGCAAACATCCCCATCTCTCATCTCTCCCGAATGGCTCCTCTGGCCTTGATGAATTTTCAAACCATTTTTATTTGAGAGCACAGGGACAGTCTCCTAACCCTTCAGCAATATCTACCTGCCATGGATCTTGAGAGATTTCTGAAATGCAGGCTGTTAGCCTCTTTACTTCTGAATAACAAATGCTCGAAATGCATCAAGGTTACATAAGCGCTTTTACTGTGATGCTGGACAGGCAGAGAAATGCCTGCTTATTGAGGCTAATGGTGTAGAAATGTCCCTAGTACACATTCTCTCTAACTGGTCCTCAAGTATCTGTGTGGCCCCGTTTAGTTCCACTTTTGCCCCGGCTCAGAGATGCATCCAAGGAGGGCACTTTGTGGGCACCACGACTCCAGCGAACCTGTTCTAGCCACATCTTCCAATGCCTAGTGCATCCTAGGCCTCAGCCTGGAACACGAATCTGCACAATGCAGTTCCTCAGGAGTCACGGAATTTTCAAGGGGAAGCAATCTTGATGATCATCTAATCTTCCTCTTTGTTTCCCAGAGAGCCCACTGAGGGGGTGCGGGAAGGAGTGGGATGGACTGGGAGTTTGGGGTTAGTTAGCAATAAGGACCTACTGTACAGCACAGGGAACTATATCCAATCTCTTGGGATAGAACATGATGGAAGATAATATGAGAAAAAGTGTGTGGGTCTGTGTCTGTGTGTCTGTCTGTGTGTGTGTGTATGTGTGTGTGTTTCACTGGGTCATTTTGCTGTACAGCAGATATGGGCACATTGTGACTCAACTATACTTCAATAAGAATAAGAATAAGAATAATAGACCACACAGCCTCATTGCATCAGAATCTGAGACGATTACAGATCTCTAATCATTCAGTCTAGTATTTTGCCACCACCTTGTGCTATTCCCCATGGGAAAATGCCCTCAGGAGCCTTATATTCCAGGCTCTGAGAACCAATCTGAGATATTGCAATAGCTGCTGGAATCATAGCAAGTTTGATTATTAAGCAGAAATGGGAAGGGAGGATGCACAGCTGTGAGATGGTGATGCAGGCATCCAGCACAGAGGTGGCTCAAGGCTGGCACGAATCAGTACAGCTTCCCCATGGCAATATCTGAAGCTTCATCATCTTATCTGCTACTCACGCACTATCTAATGCCCCAGCAATACCACTCCTATGAATATTCACAACAGACCTGAATGCTTTTATCTCCCCAAAGACACAAACAGATTCTTTGCAGCTTTGGTCACAAGAGCTCTAAATGGCCATCACCTTTAGAGTGGTTAAGTAAATTGTGGTATATTCAGACAAGGAAATGCTATACTGCAATGAAAAAGAATAAATTACTGCTAGACCCTACGACACGGCTGAGTATCATAGATATGATGTTGAGAAAAAGACCAGACACAGAAGAATACATACCGCCTGAGGTCATTTACATTGTGTCCAAGAACAGGTAAAATTAATATATGATGGTAGATACGAGAGTAGCTGTTACCTTTTTGAGTGAGGTTGACTGGGAAGGGGCCCAGTGGAGTCTTCTGGTACGCTGGAAATGTTTTATGGTGTGGCTATCACGTGAGTGTATGCATGTGTAAAAATTCATTGAGATGGATGCTTAAGAGGTGTGTATTTGACAATCTGTAAGATGTATTACTTCATTAAAGAACAAATTTAAAGAGAAAATTTTGGTTGGGAGAACATATCATAACATATCATGTAGAGAAGTGCATTCTCTACAGCAAAGCTGGGATCCAGAAAACTTAATAATTAACAAGAATATTCTGAGTCTATTATAAGCTATTATAGTTCCAGCTCTGAAACTGAGAAAGTCAAAAATGAAAAACAAAAAACAAAAAACAACAAAAAAAAGAGGAAGCGATGGGACAGATGTGTCCAAGGCGGTTCCAAACTGAGGAATTTTAAACAGTGATGTGCCAGCTCCCTCTGATTGGTAGAGCCCTCCCACATTCAGTGACATCCCAACTCTACGTTCATGGCATCACCTTGGTAGCTTGAAACTGACCGTGGTGGCAACTGTTTCCCCATAATGGAAGGCAAACCTTACAAATGAGTGCTCTTTTATCTTCAAGCCGGTTGCTCAACAGCAAGTTATGGAATCAGATTTAAAGATAATCCACATGGGTGGGTGTACTGCATCCAGGATTCCAGGACCAGATCATGTACTAAAAGGAAGTACCTCTACATGGAATGTATTTGCTCTCCATCTACTGATCCCAGCCCCTCTGGTAGCATGCTGTTACCTCCATCTAGAATGACTTTCCTTCGATTCTTCAGCTCATGAACGTCCTTGAAGCCCCAGCTCACAAGTCACCTCCACAGTAAGGTCTTCCCCAGGTGCCTAAAATCAGAGAACTGTTGGTGTGGACAGTAGCTGGCTCTTCCCCAGCATTTGCTTCTCTCCTCTTCCTTCATTAATATTCTAGTTTTTGGAGTTCCCTGGTGGCTCAGGGGGTTAAGGATCCAGTGTTGTGGCTGTCATGGGTCACCACCGTGACTCAGGTTCAATCCCTGGCCCAGGAATTTCCACATGGCATGGTGTGGCCAAAAGATAAATCAATAAATAATTAAAAATATATATATTCTAGTTTTCTATTCAAATACTCATTCTTTTCCTTTTCGGTGCTCAGGTTTGAATGAGATTGTCTCAACACTCAACTCCATCAAGGGGTGAAGTGAGGTTCCTGAGTGGCTTAAGCTTATCAGTAGATCTTGAGATGCTTCTAAGAGAAAAATGCTTTTGATCTTCTGAGGAAGCTACTGGAATGGGCTCCCGCTGCACAAGAAGCATTCTGGGGTGTCCCTTTCTGATCCCCAGAGAAACCTGCCTGAAAATGGAGCCAATCCAAAGAGAAGAGAGCCAAGAACTGAGAGGAGAGAAAGGAACAGCCCTTGTCATATCTCTTGGCTCTGAATCAAGCCTAACCTGAAGCCAGAGGTCTCGGACTTTTAAGTAATATGAGTAAATATATGAGTCACATTTTCTGTAAGTTGTCATGCAAAGTGTACTGACTGATAAATTGCTTGATCTTCTGTGTATCAAGTCACATACATTTCCTAACTCTAACCTAACCATCTGTGGGGTTTTTTGGTTTGTGTTTTTGTTTTTGATTTTGCCTTTTTAGGGCTGCACCTGCGACACATGGAAGTTCCCAGGCTAGCGACAGAATCAGAGCTGTAGTTGCTGGCCTACACCAAGCCACAGCAACTCGGGATCCGAGCTGCATCTGCGACCTACACCACAGCTCACAGCAATGCCAGATCCTCAACCCACTGAGCAAGGCCAGGGATAAAGCCCACATCCTCATAGATACTAGTCAGGTTCCTTACCCCTGAGCTGCAATGGGAACTCCCACCCTCTGTTCTTTAGGGTAGCACAGAGTGGTCATTGCCCTGAGCCTCAGCAGTCCTTGTGGTTATAGGGTGGGAGATAGGGACTGGATCAGAGGCAGAGGGTTTTCTTAAGAGTCTTGACCTGAGACAGAAACTGTCTAGACTGGATTGGAGCATGATGAACCATTTGAGTGCACTGCTTCGTGATGTCTGTTGACTCTCAGAAAGAAAAAAATCAATTGCCCCCAAGATTGGCTGTGAAGAAGGAGTTTCTAAGAAGGAGTGGATGTCCATTCTAGAGGCTTCTATAAGGATTAAAACTTGTCCTCAGACACTTTTGCCTTTTTCCTCTTCTTATCCATTGATTCATTTAAATAAAGGAATTTTTTACCTTATTACTTTTAGTTAATGTATTTAAAACACCTAACACAGATAGCATTGGGCACTCACTGGGAGCTCAGTAAATGGTAATTCTGTATTACTCCAGTAATGTTAATTTTATTCTGTTTGGTTTAAAATATCTTATTAATTATATTCCTAAGTCCTTAAGATTGTATCTTGTTTGTATGTGTTTTAGATATTTAAATTACTTAGATTGATTTTATTTTATTTATTTATTTTTATTTTTTATTTTTTTGGTCTTTTTGCTATTTCTTGGGCCGCTCCCGTGGCATACAGAGGTTCCCAGGCTAGGGGTCGAATTGGAGCTGTGGCCACTGGCCTACACCAGAGCCACAGCGACGCGGGGGATCCGAGCCGCATGTGCAACCTACACCACAGCTCACGGCAACGCTGGATCGTTAACCCACTGAGCAAGGGCAGGGACCGAACCTGCAACCTCATGGTTCCTAGTTGGATTCGTTAACCACTGCGCCACGACAGGAACTCCTGATTTTATTTTTAAATTCTTATTATTACATGATCTAATTTTACTTTGTCTTCCTTAAGTAACTTTTGCTTATTAAAAAGTACATGTATTCATTATAGTAAATGTAGATAAACAAAGGAATGAAAGTTCAAATCACCCATAAATATTCACTACCCATAAATAGTAACTGCTAATAATTAAGAATATACACACATTTTTTTCTCCAAAATTGATGGGATCATATATATAGGAAATACTATTCTTTAGCCTGCTAGGGATTTTGCTTAATAGGTTGTGATTCTCTTTTCTTTGTCCTTTTCAATGATTGCATAGTATTCCTTTATACAACAGATTAATTTATTAAATGTCCAAATATTGGGCACTTAGGGATTCTTTCCCTAACGTTCAAAACACTATTAACAATGCTTTGATGAAGATCCTTGTAGGTAATTTTTTGAGCAAATTTGTGATTATCTCCTAGGATAAAATCCAAGCAATGAAATTAGTGGGCAAGCGTTTGCATACTAAAAAAACAAATATTAAATGATTCCATTTATAAGAAGCACTTAGAATAGTCTAATTCATAGAGAAAGAGAGAGAAGTGGTTGCCATGAGCTGGGAGGAGGGGAAAATGGAAGTTATTTTATGGATACAAAGTTTCAATTTTTTAAGATGAAAAGAGTTCTGGAGATGGATGGTGATGATTGCACAATGGTATGAAGGAACGTAATCAATCAATTAAAACCACTGAACTATACTTTTTTTTTTTTTTTTGTCTTTTTAGGGCCACACCTGCAGCATATGGAAGTTGCCAGGCTAGGGGTCAAATCAGAGCTGTAGCCACCGGCCTAAGCCACAGCTACAGCAACACCAGATCCGAGCCACATCTGTGACATGTCAACACCGGATCCTTAACCCACTGAGCAGGGCCAGGGATGGAACCTGTGTCCTCACAGATACTATTGAGTTCGTTACCACTGAGCCACAGTGGTCCTCCTAAAGATGATTACGATGGTAAAGCTTATGTTATATATAATGTGCCACAATTAAAAAAAATTTATTGAAGTATAGTTGCTGTACAATATTATATAATACAGTCATTCATAATTTTTAAAGGTTATACCTCAGTTACAGTTATTACAAAATACTGGCTATATTCTCTGTGTCATACAGAATATCCTTATATACCTACCAGTTTGTTCCTCTTACTCCCCCACACCTATACTGTCTCTCCCCTCTACTTCCTCCCCATTGGTTACCACTGGTTTGTTCTCTTTATCTGTGAGTCAGCTTCTTTTTCCTCATATTCACTAATTTGTTGTATTTTTAGATTCTACATATAAGTGACATCATACAGTATTTGTCTTTCTCAGCCTGACTTATGTCACTTAGCATAATGCCCTCCAAGTCCATGCATGCTGCTACAAAATGGCAAAATTGTGTTGTTGTTGTTGCTGTTGTTGGCTGAACCCATGGCACATGAAAGTTCCTGGGCCAGGGATCCAATCCGAGCCACAGCTGTGACCTACACCACAGCTGCAGTAATGTTGGATCCTTAACCCACTGCATGGGCCAGGGATCAAACCCACACCTCAGCAGCAACCAGAGCCACTAACAGTTTCTTAACCCACTGCGCCACAGCAGGAACTTCAAAATTGAGTAGTATTCCACTGTGTGTGAGTGTGTGTGTGTGTGTGTGTGTGTGTGTGTGTGTGTGTGTGTGTGTGTATCTTTACCACATCTCCTTTATCCTTTCATCTGTTGATGGACAGTTAGGTTGCTTCCATATCTTGGCTATTGTAAATAATGCTGCTAAGAACATTGGAGTGCATGTATCTTTTCACACTAGTGTCTTTGTTTTTTTCTAGATATATACATAGAAGTGGAATCACTGAATCATATGGTAGTTCTATTTTTACCACAATTTTTAAAAATTGGGGAAAAAAAAGGCGTATATTTTGAAGGTACTCAGGTGTCTCTTGCCAACCTCTGTATGCTAAAACAATTTATAATTCTACTTGTAAGATATAAATTGTTTTTTCCTGTACCCTTTGCTATATTGAATATCATCTTTTTTCAAACCATTACCAACTTGTTAAGTAAAAATCAGTAATTCATAATTTTAGTGTGCATTTATTTTATTACTAGCAAGATAGAACGTTTTTGCACATACATGTTAATATTCACATTTCTTCATATGTGAATTCATGTTCTTTGCCCATTTTTCTATTGGTATACTTATCATTTCTAAAATACTAATTAATTATAGTTTTTAATTTGGTACTATTTATCTCTACTTTTTAATTATCATCTTTAAAAAGTATAATTAATTATAATTTTGCTTTATAACACTAATTGTAATTTTGGTTTATACTACTAATTAGAATTTTTACTTTGATTCATTTTATGTCTATTTTTAGTTGTTAATCTTTCAAATTTGTTCTCAATTTTTTATAATTGCTGTTATCTAATTTGAGTCCTTCTAATACTTTCGTCCAACCATTTTATTGCCTTGTATAATCCTTCATTTTATCCTCTCCTTATTTCTCTTGAAAATCATTTTCTCGGCTTCTAATTATCTTTTATATGATTATAGAACTAATAAGAGGCACAGGAACAGCAATACGGGAGTTAGTTCATGATGGGCGTTTTGAAGTCTTCCTTATCCATCTGCCCTGACGTTACTCTTTTACTAGAGATTTTCCTTCCAAAGCTGGTCCCCCAGCCCTGGGGGACCCACAGACCAGTTCTTCTGACCACGGTGAGAGCCTGTGTGTGCTTCTGTGCGGATGCTATTATCTCTGGCCGTTCTGTATCCAGACCTTTCACAGATACGCACAGCCACTAGATGTGGGGCAAGCGATGCCAACCATGCCCCGTGAGGAAGGCGGGAAGGTAGGCAGGAGATGCTACCCGGGCCAGGCCCCTCCACAGACTGTCTCTCTCCCGCCTGTGGTGAGGAACCAGGGCTGTTGGACTTTGTAACAGCACGCATTCTCCTTCCTTGGGTCTTGAAGGTGGGGGTTGTCTCTTATTTAACTTCCTATTGAGTCTATCTAGTGTCCTTTGTTTTTGATGTATGTTTATTAAATGATTCATTAATGTGAACCAAGGACATTCTCTCTTTACAGAGAGCTGGCATGATGGTTGTGGAGTCAGAAAATTTAGGTTCTAACACCCCCTTTTTTTTTTTTTTGGTCTTTTTAGGGCTGCACCCATGGCATACAAAAGTTACCAGGCTAAGGGTCAAATCAGAGCTGCAGCTGCTTGCTGATGTCACATCCACAGCAACACCGGATCTGTGCCATGTCTGCAACTTACACGGCTCATGGCAACGCTGGATCCCTAGCCCACTGAGAGGGGGGCCAGGGATGGAACCTCATGGGTACTAGTTGGGTTCGTTACCACTGAGCCATGACGGGAACTCCTAACCCCAACTTTGTGATTTGTAAGGGGAGACCTAAAGTGGGACCTTGGATCCAACTTTCAATTTCTCTAATTCTTGTTTTTTTTTTTCATCTTTGAAAGGGAATAACATCAACCTACTCTAAGGGTAATATCAGTCTAAGGGTAATAGACAAATAGCCTTATAGGTTGTTATGAAGACTTCAGGAAAATTTGTTAATTGTTTAAATGTAACAGTAGCTTGGAAAAGCTTCCTAGAATAAAGAATGGGAATTCCTATTGTGATTCAGCAGTTTAAGAACTCTACATAGTGTCTGTGAGGATGCAGGTTTGATCCCTGGCCTTGCTCAGTGGGTTAGGGATCTGGTGTGGCCACAAGCTGCAGTGTAGTTTGCAAATATGGCTCAACACTGGCATTGCTGTGGCTGTGGCGTAGGCTGGCCACTGCAGCTCTGATTCCATGCCTGGCCTGGGAAGTTCCATATGCTGCAGGTGCGGCTCTAAAAATAAACACATACATATGTGCATAAATACATAAATAAATAGAAATTAAAAGTGACTAAGCTATGAGAATATACGTCCTGTTTTCCTCACTCTTACCCATTAAGTCACGTATGTACTTGTCCTCTCTCGTTTCTGTCTCCGTTTTCTCCATCCTCCCCCTGGGGAAGAGACAGCTACTCAGCAGAGGCTGAGGCATGAGGATGGTGGGTCTGGGCCGAAGGGCCTGGTGGACTCCAAGAGAGACCAGCAGAAAAGGGAGGGGGAGAGAGAGGAAGAGAGGAGGAGAGAGAGATGCCAAAGAGGAAGGCTGAGAAAACTTTAGAAATAGACACAGATATGGACACAGACACACACAGATACACCCATCCACACATATGTGAATGTTTCTGTGTATGTTTACACACCGCAGAGAGGGTATCAGGGCTTAGCTGCAGGACAGGAGGGTTTTAGGGATTGGACAAGGGAGCTAGGGAAACTCAACCAATGCTTCTGTGAACTGTGAATTGGCTCTGCTTTATCACCTTCTACTATGCTGGTTGCAGCAGTCAGGGTTTTCCAGAGAAATAGAAATAGTAGGAGATTGAGTAATTGGATAGATAGATGATAGATAGAATGACTGATAGATAGACAGATAGAGGGATAGTAGATAATTTCCACAAATTGGTTTATGTGAGGGCTGGCAAACCTGAAATCTAAAGGATGGGAAACTGGCAGCTCAGAAACTCTGGGGCAGAAGCTGATGTTCTAGTCTCGAGGCAGAAATTCTTCTTCCTCGGGGACACCTCAGTTGTGCAATTAAGGCCTTTCTACTGATTGGGTAAGGCCCACCCACAACATTGAGGATAATTTCCTGTACTTAAAGTCAACTGATTGTACATGTTAGCCAATTCTACCCAGCACTCCACAGGGACACCTTGATTAATGTATGACGGAACAAATGGGGACCTAGTTAAGTTGATACATAAAATGGACCATCACACCCGTAAGGATTGGATCTGCTTTACATTTTGTCTCTGGACTGTTTCTTTGCAGGCCTATCACCGAACCACATAGTGCAGTGGGATTTACTGCTGTTGATGCGTATTTCTCGCACATAGAAACAGAGGGACCAGCGTCACTCCATCGATTAAGCAGGTACTGTGCAAAGCACTTCTGCTGATGAAAATTATATGGTGAGGAGTTCCCTGGTGGCCTAGTGGTTAAGAATCTGGCCTGTCACTGCTGTAGCTCCAGTCACTACTGTGGCAAAGAGAAAACCAGTTGGGCAGGTGGGCATTCGGCTCTGCCTTTAGAGGATTCCTGGGAAAGGGCCTTCTCTGCGAAGGTGGGACAGCAGAACATGTACACCCCAGGGTGAAGAGCTGGCCTGATAGGAGGTTAGAATCTTGGAGGAGGGCAGCTTGATATGCAGATTTGCATCCACAGTAATTTAGTGAGAGCCAGCAAGCGTCTGCGAGTCCAGAGGTGCTATCCACCTGTAACTAGAAACAGCTCCTAAGAAGAAAGAGGGGCCAGCAGGGACAAGGGGAAGCAAGGTTTGTGGAGCAATGGGAAAAAAGAAAATATGCCCAAGACTCCTGGCGCAGCCTGGTCATCTGAGGCACAGCTCTCCTGCCTGCGGCATTAGCACTGATCTCTAGGGTCCCTGAACGTAGGCCATGTTCCCCAGGCCCCCTTCACGGGGCAGCCTGATATGAGGGAAGAGAGGCAGCCACAGCAGGTGCCCTCACCCCACCCTCACCCAGAGTCCCGAGGAGCCATTTCCTTGGGCTCCGGCCCTGCGCCATCAACCACCAATGGACTGTCGAAGCCCTCTTTGACTTTCCAGAGTACAAGGTTTCCTGGATGTGGAAGCAGACCTCCAGATACCCCTTCCCAAGTTGCAGGCTGTCAACTGAATCCTGAGCACGAAAAATAAAAGCTTTGCCCAGCACAGAAATCACTTTTAATGATCCCTGAAAGAAACCATCAGTAAACCTCCGGCAGCAATCTGCAAGCCTGAAGGTACGGCTACAAAAACACAAGGTGAGGAAGGTGACATATAAAGGCTCATTGCACTTGGGCAGCATCTCTGTTTCTTTCTTCCATGGATCATTGTGTTTGCCTCTTTGTCTGCTGGGAAGTGGAGGCGCATCTTACCTCAACACATTAGAACTGAGAGTTAATCTCGAGCTGTGATGAACCTTACCTGTCTCAAATGGGTACCATCTTCATGATGGGGCTGCCTGGGTGTTCCAACACAGGGATTCCGCAGTAGACAAAACCCCTGCAGGAGATGCCAGCCTCCCCCTATCGATGAATAAATGGTTAGTGGAACTGTGAACAGCAGAAGGAAGAATTCTTTTTTTTTTTTTTTCTTTTTGCCTTTTCTAGGGCCGCACCTGAGGCATATGGAGGTTCCCAGGCTAGGGGTCGAATTGGAGCTACAGCTACCGGCCTACACCATAGCCACAGCCACAGCCACACCAGATTCGAGCCTCATCTGCGACCTACACCACAGCTCACAGCTATGCTGGATCCTTAACCCACTGAGCGAGGCCAGGGATTGAACCCACAACCTCGTGGTTCCTAGTCGGATTCTGTAACCACTAGCCATGATGGGAACTCCAGAAGGAAGAATTCTTGGCAAGTTTCCTCTTTATTTCTTCCACCCTGCCTTCTCTTGCCTTTCAGAGCTGGGATGGGATGCTGATGCCCAGTTCTCACCCTCTATCACCTTCAGATGCCATCCTCCCAGGATAAAGTGGACCCCAGGACCAAAGTCCATCTGACCAGGAGGAGAAGAGTGTCAACTACCACAGCCCTGATTTTCTATTGGGAAAAGCTGGAGATAGAATTTATAATCCAGACCCAGGAACAACAGAAGTTGGTAATTTGAACGTGGTTCCTGCTAACCTTGTGGACAAACACTGACACTGGAAGATAATACATCAGTGTAACAAACCGAATGTCTTAAATAAACAAAGGCACAGCAGTTGATTTCTGGTTTCTTCATTCCCATAACATTGAGCTCCCTCTTAGACCAGAACGACCATGTGGAAGTGCGACTTGTAAGCATGACAGTGTTGTCTTTGACTTTGGTGTGTCTGGACCACTCCATACGGAACTCAAGTTATCGCTCCTGAGAGGGAACATTGTAACCTGAACAGGAACCAAGTCCCTAGGGCGGGGACAGAAGCGACAGAGAAGAAATTTGAAGCTAACTGTTTTCGTGGTTGCTGGAATTTGTCCAAAAAGTATTTGGACGCTGAAAGCATGCTGAGGCTGAGTCAGAAATTAAACCACCCCCCCAAAATACCAACAAAATAGTTTCCTCTCAAAGAGCCACTGGTAGCTCCCATTGGATGTAAGAGAGAGAGCTGCCCGTTCCTGTTTCTCTCCCCCCTCACCCTGGCCTCTCGCCTTGACAGCTGGGAGCTCACCTCGGCAGGAACGCAGTGGGGTGACCTTGGTGAACAGGTAGTAGTTTCATCATGAATGTTCTTTCAACTTGGCACTTCTCAGAGATGCAGCTACTCTGCAGTAGCTTTTTATATACAAAATCTTGTGACACTGGCTAGCAGAAAGTTTGAATACTCAAGCAACATTTTAAATATTTTTTCAAAGAAACACTCTTCTAAGTCCTCTCAAATCCTTTCAGTTCTTTTATCCTTTAAAACTTGAGGTAGAGGCTTCCTGATCAAATAGTACGTTCTCTTTAAAAATACTCACTTCGGCGTTCCCGCCGTGGCTCAGGGGAAACGAATCTGACTAGCATCCATGAGGACGCAGGTTAGATCCCTGGCCTCCCTCAGTGGGTTAAGGGTCCAGCATTGCCATGAGCAGTGGTGTTAGGTCGCAGATGTGGCTCAGATCCAGTGTTTTTGTGGCTGTGGCGCGTAGGCCAGCAGCTGCAGTTCCGATTCAACCCCTAGCCTGGGAACCTCCATATGCTACAGGAGTGGCTGTAAAAAAAAAAAAAAAAAAAAAAAAAGACAAAAATACTAACTTCATGCTAAGCATTTCTTGTCCTCTTTCTACAAAGTGATCATATTATGAAGAAGGACATCACAACTGCATTGCTAATTTCTTTATCTGTCCCTACAAAGATTTAGCTCTCCAAAGCAGCCTTAAAATTTAAGTGCCTATCAAGTGCCAGGTACTGTTGGGTGTCAAAGAGACAGTTCTACCTAGTTTAGTGGCTTTCTGTTTCAGGTGGCATTTCTAAGCATTAATGTCCTCCAGAATCACCTAGATACCTTTAAAAAAATTTTTCTATTATAGTTGATTTACTATGTTTACAATGTTCTGTTAGTTTCTGCTGAGTAGCAAAGTGACCAAGTTGTACATATACATACATTCTTTTTCTCACATGATCCTGCATCATATTCCATCACAAGTGATTGGATATAGTTCCCTGTGCTGTACAGCAGGACTTCATTGCTTATCCACTGCAAATGCAATAGTTTGCATCTATCAACCCCAAACTCCCAGTCCATTCCACTCCACCCCCACCCTGCTTGGCAACCACAAGTCTATTTTCCACGTCCATGAGTTTTTTTTTTTTTTTTTCTGTAGATAGGTTCATTTGTGCCATATACTAGATTCCAGATATAAGTGATATCATATGGTATTTGTCTGTCTCTCTCTGACTTACTTCACTTAGTATGAGAATCTCTGGTTCCATCCATGTTGTTGCAGACAGCATTCCTTTTCTTTTTTATGGCTGAATAGTATTCCATTGTGTATATATGCCTGGAAACTTCTTAAATGTGTAAACACCTGGCCCCACCCTCAGAGACTGTGATTCACATTAGGTTTGGGGTGGGGCCCCAGGCATCTGCCTTTTCTATAACCACCCCCAGTGATTCTGATATAGTGCTCTAAGGTCTAGACTACTGCTCCAGTGTTAGTATCTCCAAGGTGGGCTTCCTGTTTTCCATGGCTAGAAACCGTCATCTTGTGGCATTTGACATTTCCCCATCACTTTGTTTTTTGGTATTGACTATGTCCCCACTGTATATAATAATTTTTATTAAGACTCAACTTTTATTTTTCCCTATATGTCCGCAAGGTCCAGTCTTGAGCTAGAGAGAGGTTTGGAGGTGCAAGATCTTAGGCTGGTTGGTGTTTAAAGTCTAAATCAGAACCTAATTTTTTTATGGCTGCACCCGTGGCATATAGAAGTTCCCACACTAGGGGCTGAAGGCCTACACCACAGCTTGCAGCAATGCTGGATCCTTAACCCACTGAGCGAGGCCAGGGATCGAACCGGCATCCTCACATATACTATGTCAGGCTCTTAACCTGCTGAGCCACAATAGGAACTCCCTAGAATCTAATTTTTGAGGCAAGCTGCAATATTTGTTTATAAAAAGCAGCTTAGAGATTCTGAGCTACAAAATGCTCAGGCGAACAGGAAATATAAAGTCAGTCAGGGAAAAAGTGAATGGATATGTTTTTTTCTGAAGATATCATCCTCTATTTCATTAAAATATAGTTTTTAATGCTGAAAGAAAAGGGCATGAGGCCTGTTTAGCTAAACTGTAATTTTAGAAAGCATCATGCTAGGATATTTCATCCATCCAGCCCCCAGGTTCCTCTCAACCCTTGCGACTTCCCAGTTTGGCAGAGCACCCAACTTGAAGAGCGAAAGGTCATAATATCCTGATTCAAGACCTCACGGCTATGCCGTTTACTGTCTTACCACCGAGTCGAAATTTTTTTTTACTTCTAGTTTGACCTTTCACAAGCCCCCTGCTCTCCCCAGACCTTCTCGGCATAAAGCAGAATTGAGATGAACTAAGTGGAGTCACAAATACTACTTCGCATAGGTCCCTGGGCTTCTTAGAGATGGCAGCTCAGGTCAGCAAAGTGGAGCTGGAGTGAATAAAAGAGTGAAATTTCCCTGCTGACGATGAGGTTCTGGCCACAGGAGAATGAGAGCAGGGGGGAAATGGATGGGTGTGGACGGCCACTGGGTTTTTCCCACCTAAGATCCCTTGTTGCTTCGGGTAAGAGAATTCCTCTTTTCTGCAGGAAAATGCCTCTGTCATGGGCAGTGGGGATAGAGCCGCCCTGTGTCTCATCACAATCAGAGGACTGTGCCCTCCCCTTCTCCCACCCAGGGCCGGGAGCGATTGGTTCCGGGAGCGATTGGTTCCGGGAGAGGCGTACAACCCCAGGGCCGCTCGGCAACCCCCCCTTGGTCCTCTTCTGAGAGAGCTACAAGAAATCCTCTTCTTCCGCCGGACTTGCTAATCCAGCAGGATGGAAACCTTGGGCTGTGGGATGTCGAGATGATCATCACACTGAAAGGGTCTGTATGAGGGAGGGAGATGGATGGAGCCCTGGTGACATTCTTTGAACCCTGCGTGCAGCCATGTCTGATTTTATTCTGTTTTTTTATTTTTTATTTTATTTTATTTTTTTTTCATTTCTGGCTGCCCTCTGGCCTACGGAAATTCCAACAGGGCCAGGAATTGAATCTGAGCCACGGCTGCAACCTATGCCACAGCTGCAGCAATTCCAGATCCTTTAACCCGCTGTGCCGGGCAGATATCAAACCTGTGTCCTGGTTCTGGAGAGACCCCACTGATCTGTTGCACCACAGCGGGAACACCCCCAAGTCTGAGTTTAAATGGGTCAATAAAATCCTTCCCCTGCCTTTCTTCCACCAGGCTAGTCGGGGGCAGCTCTCTGTCACTTACAACCCAAAGAGCCCTGACTACTACAGATTGCACATTTATCCCGGAGATTTATGGCAGAGAGTAAACACTGCTGATGACCCACCCAGAAGTGCACCTTTCCAGTTCATGAACCCATTCACCAGTGGCCCTCGAGTTATGCCAATGACAGGCCTATTCCTAGAGTTATGCTAATGACAGGCTAGTCCCCAGAGGACAGAGCACCTTCACCCTGAGATGCCTACGAAGTCATATCCCACCCAAGGGTCAGTCCCTGACCAACTGATACAGGCCTCCTGCCTCAAGTGGGACCACTCTGCAGAGCAACCTATGACCCAGAGCTTCCCATGGACACACCAAGGCTAGACTTTAGCGGAGGCCTTCCCCAGCTCAGCCCTTCCCTTCTCAAACTGCTGCACCTGCTTCTTCATAGAGATTTCCTGAGAAGCTTGTTAATCCCAGGCACCTGAATCCCCATCAGCCTCTGCTTTTAGTGAACACAATCTAAGACACATGCACAGTCATTTTATTTTAACAATTGGTATATACGTATATTCTTTTTACAGCTGCACCTGTGGCATATGGAAGTTCCCTGGCTAAGGGTCCAGTCTGAGCTGCGGCTTCCAGTCTATGCCACAGCCATGGCAACACCGGATCTGAGCCACATCTGTGACCTATTTCGAAGCTTGTGGCAATGCCGGATCTGTAACCCATTGAGAAAGGCCAGGGATCGAACCCACATTCTCATGGATACTTTGTCAGGTTCTTAAGCCACTGAACCACAACGTGAACTCTCTCTCTCTCTCTTTATATATATGTAGGCCTAAATATATGCCCTTTTAGGGTGCACCTGAGGCATATGGAGGTTCCCAGGCTAGGAGTCAAATCGGAGGTACAGCTGCCTGTCTACACCAGAGCCACAGCAATGCCAGATCCAAGCCGTGTCTGCGACCTACAACACAGCTCACAGCAATGCCAGATCCTTAACCCCCTGAGTGAGGCCAGGGATCAAACCCGCAACCTCATGGTTCTTAGTCGGATTTGTTTCTGCTGTGCCATGACAGGAACTCCTCAAGTTTATATTTTAATCAAAGAGATATGTTACATGGTTGAAAGCAAAAAGGTGTGAAAAGGCTTTTTCTGGCAAACAGCAGTCCCCTGCCCAAACTTTCTCCACCCCAGTCAGAATACTTTTGGTTTTTCTAATTCCCTGAGTATTTATCTCAGTGTTTTGAATAACCTGCATATCCTGTTATTTGCATGGTAGACATTATCCACTGACTTCCTACAATGACAAAGGAGAATTTAGTTCATTTATACCACTTCTGCTATTGTTCACCTCCGACACACCATCATAGTATATCAGAACTTTTATTTAAATTAATAGTCATTTTTTATAATATAGTGACAATTATGACTATAGCCATATTTCATCAAATTTAAGATGTCATGAATTGTAAGACATACTATTATTTTATATGCTACAAAGAAGGAAACATGCTACCAATTAAGCATGACATACCATCAATTATATGGTACATCCCAGTTTCAGAAATAACATGAGGTGGAAAAAATGTTTTGTCAACCTACCTTCCCTACACAAGACTGATTCCTAAAAGCAGACACTTGGTCTATTTCATTCACTGCACAGTAGCTGGCACACAGTAGGTGTTCAAGAAGAACTGCTGGATGAATATGCAAATCGTGCCAGAAATGGCAGCCATCACTTTCATTCACTACTCAGCTGTCAGAACAAATCCCGTGGCCCTGCCCCAAAGCAGGGGGACCGGAAGTGAAGGCTTCCGGGCGCCTGGAAAGAGGACAGGGGCAGATATCGGCAAACACTGATCATGTCCGTCTCACGACTTACTAAATATCTTCACGCAGTGGCCCGCAGGCACCTTACATTCAACAGGTCTGAAATGGAATGAATGAATCTTCTGCCATCCCACCCACCCTTCCTGATCCCAAACTATGTACTTTTTCTCTTAGCAACACATACTACCATCCAGCCAGTTGTTCAAGTCTGAAATCTGAGGCCGCCCTTTCCCTTAAAAGCGGTCATGAAGTCCTTTTGGTTCTATCACCTTAAGATATTTTATTTGGTGTTCCCCTCTCCATCTCTAACATTGTCTTAGTTTCAGCATGCCCTACTTTTAAAAAAATTATAGTTGATTTATAATGTGCAAATTTCTGCCGTACAGCATAGTGACCCAGTCATATATATATAGACTTTCTTATATTATCTTCCATCATGGTCTATCCCAATCAGCTGGCCTTACTTTTTAAAAAGAGGCTTCTTTTAAACAGAGAGTAGAGTGGTGGTTACAGGGTTGGGATGTGGTGAGGAAGATGGGGAGATGTTGGTCAAAGAGTGCAAACTTCCAGTTATGAGATTAATAAACTCCTGAGATCTACTTACGACACAGTGATTATAGTTAATAACGCTGTATTATATACCTGAATGTTGCTAAAAGAGTAATTGGTTGTTTGCTGCACCCACCCATGGCATGCGGAAGTTCCTGGGCCAGGGAATAAACCCATGCCACAGCATTGACCCAAGCCACTACAGCGACCACACCAGATCCTTAACCCACTGCACCACAAGAGAACTCCGGAGAGTAGACCCTAAATGTTCTCACCACAGAAAAGAAATGATCATTAGGGGAGGTAAGGAGGTGTTAGCTACTGTCTATAGTAGGAACCACTTTGCAAGAGGTTGGATACCTTAAGCTTATACAATGTTATGTGTCAATTATATCTCAGTAATGCTGGAAACAGAGGCTTCTTTTTACCCCTCCAGTCTTTATACGCCAACCCTTTCTCTCCACAACTGTCAGAAGTAACCCTCTAAAATTCACACAGTGAGGAGTTCCCATCGCGGTTCAGCAGAAATGAATCTGACCGGTATCCATGAGGATGCAGGTTCCATTCCTGGCCTCCCTCAGTGGGTTAAGGATTTAGCATTGCCAAGAGCTATGGTGTAGGTTGCAGACATGGCTCAGATCCCCCGTTGCTGTGGCTGTGGCGTAGGCCAGCCTCTGTAGCTCTGATTTTACCCCTGGCCTGGGAAACTCCATATGCTGTGGGTGTGGCCCTAAAAGACAAAAAAAAAAAAAAAAAAAAAAAATTCAAATAGTTGAAATGTCACCCCGGGGCTTACAAGACTCTGCTGTCTTTAGACTATAGGTCAAGCTCCTTGGGGGTATGGAGACGTCTGGTACTGCTGCCATTCACTCCATGTGTGAGAGATTAACCTCCTCCCAAACCTCCGCATTTCCCAGTTAAGAGCCAATATCCATCCTTCCAGGGCCCCACTGGAATGGAAACAGTCTGCCCCACCAAATGCACATCTCACTGTCCTCACCTGCTAATCTGCCCCTTGCTCACCTGCTCCACCCGTGCTGGTCTCCTCACCATCCTTCAAACACTGTAGGCTGCATTGTGTTGGCTGGACCATTCCACCTAGAATACCCTTTCCCCAGCTATTTGTGTAATTAACTCTCTTGTTTCCACCAAACTTTTGCTCAAAAAGTGCCTTCTCAGAGTTCCCTGGTGGCTCGATAGGTTAAGGATCCAGCATTGTCACTGCTGTGGCTCAGGTTCAATCCCTGCCCTGGGAACTTCCGCGTGCAGCCCAAAAATATCATCTCAGCCCTCCTCACCTCATCCTCTCCTCTCCCCATCCTCTCCTCATTCCTAATTCCATTTACCCTCCCTTTAGTTTATCCTCCTCAAGCAAAACCTCCCACATCCATTTTTCCTTTTTCCTTTCCCTTGTTACGATTTATTTTCTGTCTTCTCCCTGCTAAGCTCCAGGAAGGTAGGAAACATTTGTCCATTTTGTTCACTGATGTAGCCCAACCCAAAGAGGACATAACACACAGTAGGTGTGAAATGAACACATAACAGACTCTGAACAAATCTCTGTTACATTACCTTGCCTAAAAGACTATAATTATCTCCTGACTTTGCTGCTAACTCACCCTCAAGTGTGGATTATTTTGTTCCTATAACCCCAGTATGATGCCTGATACATACATGCTTGATAACTATTTGGTGAATCTATAATAGAGGATAAACCTGTCACTCTATTAATAAGGATACTGAGGTCCACAGGGCTTGCTCCATGTCACACAGGGAATAAATGGTGGGGCCAAAGCTAGAATCCAGGTCTTCTGTATCTCTGGGCTGAAATTCACCAGGACATAGCCCAACTCTAATAAAAATATTTTAAGGTACATCTTGTCTTCCAACTATGGTGTACACTTCTTGAGACAGGGGCAAGGTACCAGGCTGCTTTGACGTTCCAATAGGGCTAGGCAGACATCATACTTATTTAATAAATATTTGCAATTTGAGTGCTCAGTAAAAATATTACTATGGTTAGCATTGTTTCCACTTTTAATGACAGAAATGATAATAACCTCCCAGCAGTCTGCTTTAAATAGGTTCAAGACACTGAAATACAATTTTTAACGGTGTCTTCCATCAGCTCGCTCCCTGGAGAGATGAAATGAGTTCATAATGAGATTCCTGCAATGAGTCCAAAGGCAGAGGGAATGAGTATGGGGGTTTGCTGCAGCAGACACGGATGTTTTACTGGCATGTGGGAGCCCCCCTTTTTTTTTTTTTCCTGCTACTCAGGCCACAGGGGGAGGGGCAGTAGGGTAAATCCTCTCCCATTGCTGGGCACCCTCCTCACTTCTGGGCATCACTCCTTCTGTTCTGGTTCAGCTGTGGTTCAGGACCGGTGGGAACTGATTGTTACTCAGAAGAAACATACTGTGCTCCCAGCTTATGGAAAACATGGGCACCACGGACTCCCACATGGAACAGCAGATTGATTAATTGCCAGCAACCGCAAAAGGCTATTTTCTCGGGAAGAGATTGGTGCAAAGACTCTTCTTACAAGCTTCTGCTGCTAATGTGTTTGACCTGCTTGCTTTTAAAGTACAGGTTAATACCATCTGGTGTTTTAAAGCTGTGGTGATCAAAGGAGTTAGTTCAGTAGCTTCTTGGCCAGAAGTGGTCAAAACAAATAATTGAATGGATAGGGGACAGGTTTCATCACTTTCCCTTTTCAACTAACATATCATCAGGAAAAGCAGAGAAAACAGGAAAAGTTAGCCTGGATTGGAAGAAATCTTGATACCCTGCTCTGTTCTTGATAGGAAGTTGTGTTGTTCTCAAGCAGGGTCAACCAGAAGGCATCCCAATGATAAAGTTCCAGAAGCCTGCCCTATTTATTCAATTCCTGAGCTTGATTATCTGAGAGTGTTCTTTACCCTAAAGGATTCTCTAAAGTAAATCAACCAATCCCCTTATTTTCTGAGCATGTCTAAGCCTCTGTGACATTCTGGACCATGTCTAATGTCTCAAACCACTGAGCCGTGCTTTATTTCTGACCAGGGTGATGGAGGGCTTTCCTCCGTGTGGGCAGTGTCCACGCTCAGCGCTCCCCATGGGGTCACCTCAGCACTTTAGGGCATCCGCCCCATCCCCCGAATAGCACAAAACACAAACTAGTCCATCTAAAAGAACTCAGACTCTGAAAGCACCGGGAAGTTAGTTGTGTGCATTTTGACAGATTTTGTGGTAAGACAAAGGGGAGAGCTCTACTACAGTTTGCTCAGCAGCACCATATCAATATCCTTCCTACCCTTCCTATGAAGCCAACTCTCAGCTACCTGGCCTTGAGCATCACCAGCTCCCCAAGCTCCCTTTTACCCATGGGAAACATTTAGAGCTTCTCTTACCTCGCTCAGTTTGAATCCTCACAAAAGAACGTCTTTGGGGAGTTCCCGTTATAATGCAGCAGAAATGAATCTGACTAATATTCATGAGGATGTGGGTTCGATCCCTGGCCTTGCTCCTCAGTGGATTAAGGATCCGGTGTTGGTGTGAGCTGTGGTGTAGGTCACAGACATGGCTTGGATCCCACAGTTGCTGTGGCTATGGTGTAGGCCGGCAGCTGTAGCTTCAATTCAACCCCTAGCCTGGGAACCTCCATATGCCTCAAACTTGGCCCTAAAAAAACAAAAGGAAAAAACAACAACAAAAAGAACTTACTTGGCATCCATCTTTCTTAGAAGGGGGGGACTGAAAAATGACATTAAGGGGGTCAAAAGGTACAAACTTCCACTTATAAAATAAATATCGTGGTGATGTGATGTACAGCATGGTGACTGCAGTTGCCAATACTGTACTACATGCTTGAAAGATGCTGGAGAGTAGACCTTGACCGCTCTCATCGTAGAAAAGGAAAGTTTGTAACTATGTGCAATAACAGATGTTACCTAGGCTTGTGGGGTGATCATTTCGTCCTACATACAAATACCAATCACCACTGTGTATTTGAAACAAATATGTTATAAATCTATTATAAGTCAATGAGAAAAAAGGCAAGAGAAGTCCAGTTATAATTGGATAATGGAATTAAACTTAAATCTAGGGGTTCTTTGACTCCAAGTCAAATGGTATTTCTATTGAATTACGCATTTTGTCTAAAATAACATTAAAATCTATTTTGGGAAAGAAGGAAATATTTTCCCTTTGTCACACTATGTGAAGGGGCTTGTTTATTGGGTGTGAAGTGCTGAGATTTGGGTTTCGTAGGCACTGAAGGATACATGAGTCAGCTCTGGGAACAGGTTCTAGTGACGTTCTCTGGGTGCACAAATAAGATACTGGCTGGGGGTTCAGATACGTGAAGGAAGTCTCTTTACCCCTCTCTCCCAGATAAAGTGAGGTTAATAACTTCCCTGCCTCCTCTGCAAGGAGGGATTTTAGATGGGAAAGGAGGAGAGAGAACAGTTAACAGACCCTGCTGACACGGCATCATCCTGGCCAAGACTCTGTATCTCCTCCCAGTCTCACAACTTCCAGCTTTTTCTTCCTTTTCTTTTCATGCTCCCCGCCTTTTTTGATGACTGCGCCCGTGGCATATGGAAGTTCCCAGGCTAGGGGTCCATTCAGAGCTGCAGCTGCCGGTCTACACCACAGTCACAGCAACACCAGACCTGAGCCATGTCTGCCACCTACACCACAGCTCAGGGCAACCCGGATCCTTAACCTGCTGAGTGAGGCCAGGGATGGAAGTGGCATCTTCAGGGCTACTAGTCCGGTACGTTACCACTGAGCCACAATGGGAACTCCCTTCTAGCGGTTTCTATCTGTGATTCTTTGTCTCCCTCCCCACGGCAGCCTAAGGCAAGCCCGATACAAGCTCCAGACGGATGAGCTGCTGAACTATTAGCCTATCGACGTCCAGCTAGTGCAGCCCTTGCCTTATTAGCGGTTTCCCCCTGGCGATTAATTACCAAGAGAAATAACTGCATTAACACGAAACATACCTTTTCTATTCCTGATTTTATTTCTCTTCACTGAGAGTTCATTTCCCAGGATTTCTAAGGAAAACACAGGGAATTATCGCCACAATGGTAAGGCGAATTTCATTCTAGTGGAATGAGGATGATTCTCAGGTAAAAATTGGTAATAATGTACGAGATATCTATGATTATTTTCAAAAGAAGTCTTCCTTCCTCTCTTTCTTCCTTCTTCCCTCTCTTCCTTCTTCTCTCTCTCCCTTCCTTCCTTCCCTCTTCTTTCTTTCCTTTTTGCTTTTTAGGGCCGCACCCATGATATATGGAAGTTCCCAGGCTAGGGGTCAAACTGGAACTGCAGCTGCTGGCCTATGCCACAGCCACAGCAATGCCAAATCAGAGCCGCGTCTGCAACCTACACCACAGCTCAGGGCAAGGCCAATCCCCAACCCACTGAGCGAGACCAGGGATGAAACCTGCATCCTCATCAATACTAGGAGGGTTCGTTTCTGCTGCACCACAATGGGAACTCCCGCAAAAGTATTTCTTAAAGGAGATGTTACCAAATTATTTTTCTATTAACTTGACACCTGATTTAGCCACACAGGCACCAATAAATAGGCAAAGTGGAGGCAAGTTTGAAAGTCTAATTAGACTTGGTGGATTTTGTTTCTCTTTTTCTCTGTTTTGCTCTGATTGATCGTGGTCATGGGAAGGAGATGATCTTCCACCTAGGCATTTGGCATTCGTTGCCACAAAGATAGGGAAAAGAAAAAAAAAAAAAAAAGCAAGCGTGGGTGGAACAATTCTTTGATGCCAAGTTCTTTTTTTTGTTTGTTTTTTTGCCTTTTCTAGGGCCACTCCCAAGGCATATGGAAGTTCCCAGGCTAGGGATCTAATCAGAGCTGTAGCCACCGGCATATGCCACAGCCACAGCAATGCCAGATCCAAGCTGCATCTGTGACCTGCACCACAGCTCACGGCAACGCCGGATCCTTAACCCACTGAGCAAGGCCAGGAATCAAACCCAAAACCTCATGGCTCCTAGTCGGATTCGTTAACCACTGAGCCACGACGGGAACTCTGGTGCCAAATTCTTTTGCAAAGCCTTTCAAAGGACACTGGTCTACCTCATTGCATTTTTAGAAAATCCACCTCAAAAAATTTCAAAGCTCTTAGCACAGCCTTGATAATGTCCCTAAATCTTCTGGGATTCTGTCTGAGTTCTTTTCTGAAAACCTTTCTTGCCTGTCTTTCATCCTGGGTGGACCTGTTGATTCCACAACATGCCAGCACACGAATCCATCTGTCATGATGGCACGCTGCCCTTGCCACAGGATGACATGCCAATCCCCACCAGCCCCGGTGCCAGCCAAAGCGGCATTAGCAACAATGCCCTGCAGGACACAATAAACTGTGCACCATTCAGCAAGAAGGTCTTCCCAGGGAGGGCACAAGCTGCCCAAAAAGGAGCAAGCCTCTCATCACGGCAAGTCACGCATGGCCCGTTTCAATGTAGACCCTGTCTCCTGAGTGATGTGGGTTCTGTCTGCATCGAGCTAATGTGACAGAGGGCAGCTCATCTGTACCCACAGAGCTCACCCTGGAAAGGAGAACTAGTAATCGTCAGAGCACCCTCAGGGTGACCCACTGTCTGGATGTACCAGGGACTGAGGGGTTTTCTGGGATACAGGACTAAAACACAAGAAAGTCTCAAGCAGGGAGTTCCTGTTGTGGCTCTGCAGTAATGAACCTGACTAGCATCCATGAGGATCTAGGATCTGGCATGACTGTGGCTGTGGCTGTGGCGCAGGCCGGCAGCTGCAGCTCCGATTCCACCCCTAGACTGGGAACTTCCATATGCCACATGTGCAGCCCTTAAAAAAAAAAAAAGTCTCGAGCCAACTGAGATCGGCTGGTCAGCCTACCTATGTCTCCACCACTGTCCCCACCAGGTAAATTCCTCCTGATCCTGTCTGTGTCTCCATCCAACCTTATTTCCATTTCCATTTAAGGGTAGGTATCCTCAGAGGTGGCCGTGTGATCCCCACCTTCTGGTCTGCACGCCTTTGGCAGTCCCTTCCCACTGAGTGTGAGCTGGATTATTCACTCCCTTCTGATAAGAATGGGGCAGAGGTGGAAGGATGGCATATCTGAGATTAACTTAGCAAAAAGACTGTGGCTTCCATTTTGGGTACTCCGGGCCCTCTGCCCTCCTCCTCCCTCCCTCCCTTTCCCCTTCTTCTCTCCCTCTTCCTCCTTCTCCCTCTGAGGATAACCAGCAGCCTGGTTTCCAGCAGCCCTATGGAGAAGCCCACATGGCAAGGAATCCCTGTCTCCACCACCAGCCAGCGAGGTCCTGAGACCCGCCCACAGCCGCCTGACTGCATCTGGGCACAGAACCACCCTCTGTCCAGCCTCGAGCTAACTGCAGCCCCTGACCCCACCTTGCCTGTTATCTTGTGAGACAGCCTGAGCTTAGGTCATGCGGGGCCTCCAGACACTGAGACAAACACGAAAATAACACTTTTTTTTTTTTTTTTTAATTTACTACGTGTTGGGGTATCTTCTTACATGGAAATGGATAAGTATACACCTTCAAACTCTGAGGGAGCCAGGCTGTTCAGAAACACACTGGACTCAGAATATCCTCTTATTTAGAATGTGAGGGAGGACCTGAGAGCTCACCTGTTTGGACCAATTCATTAGGAAGGTGAGGAGCCTGAGCTCAAAGGCAGGGAGTGAGAACAGCTAGACCCAGGTCTTGGGAGTCTTGCTCAGGTGCTCCTTCTATTCACTGGGGCCACCCAGCTCATTAACCCCCAGCACCCTGAACGCTGGTCCCTCTGCTTTGGTCCACAAAAGGAGAGGGCCTTGAGTGGACTAGCACCTTCTTAGTCGTCTCTTCCCTGCTGGAAGCCTTTCTAACCTCTCTGAGCTGGCTGGATGCTGCTACTAAGGCTTCTGGGGTGGAGTGGAATGTGAGCCCCATCTCTCTATATGGTTGCTATTTTTTTTTTTTTTTTTTTTTTTTGCCTTTTCTAGGGCCGCTCCCGCAGCATATGGACGTTCCCAGGCCAGGGGTCCAATCAGAGCTGTAGCCGCCAGCCTAGGCCACAGCCACAGCAATGCCAGATCTGAGCCGCATCTGTGACCTACACCACAGCTCACGGCAATGCCGGATCCTTAACCCACTGCACGAGGCCAGGGATTGAACCCACAACCTCATGGTTCCTAGTGGGATTCATTAACCACTGTGCCACGACGGGAACTCCTATATGGTTCCTATTTATTTATTTATTTGACCATGTTCCCATCATGTGGGAATTTCCAGGACAGGGATCGAACCTGTGCCACGGTAGTGACCCAAACTGCTGCAGTGCCAGTGCAGAAGAAGGCAGGAATGGAAAAAATATATGACATGATTATTATCCTCAAGGAGCGCTTCTGAGGGAAATCATAATCATAGTCATAATAACAGTTTGCACTAGGGACACATCTACGCGTATCTATGATGGGCTATTTCTTTTATTTAAAAATATCTGAAAAAATGATGAAATGTTAACAGTTGTTAATTCTGAGTAGTGAGCACATGGTTGTAATATTATTTTCTTTTAAAAAATATATGCTATGTGTGAAAATAACAGATGTTATGATGTATATTAATATGCATTCTATTTTGCCTTTTTTTTTTTTTTTTTTGGGCCATACCTATGGCATGCAGATGTTCTCAGGCTAGGGATGGAACCCATGCCACAGCAGTGCCAACACTGGATCCTTAACCCACTAGGCCACCACGGAACTCCCGTATGTACCCTTATTAATTAAAATCATCTGCCATTTAATGAGAATTTACCATGTCCAAAACACTCCACCAAGCACCTTAACATGATTTCTCATTTAATCTTTCCACCAATCCTTGGAGGAAAGTGCTGTTTTTACCTTGTGCCAGTTCAAAAAATTGAGTAATTTATTCAAAGTCACTCCGCTAATAAATAGAATCAAAAGTTAGTTCTGTCTAATTCTAAAACGAGTGATCTCAATCACCAAGCTTAAAATCTTACCAACAAGAAATATACAGGGAGTTCCCCTTGTGGAGCAGTGGAAACAAACCTAAATAGTAGCCATGAGGTTGTGGGTTCAATCCCTAGCCTTGCTCAGTGGGTTAAGGATCTAGTGTTGCCATGAGCTGTGGCATAGGTCGCAGATGTGGCTCAGATTCCATGTTGCTGTGGCTGTGGCGTAGGCCAGCAGCTGCAGCTCAGATTTGACCCCTAGCCCAGGAAATTCCATATGCCAGAGGTGCAGCCCTAAAAATAAATGGAAAGGAAGAAAGAACGAATGAACAAACAAACGAGTTAATGAACGGAAGAAAGAAAGAAAGGAAGGAAGAAAGGAAGAGAAAAGAAATATACATACTTCTTTTGGGGAAATAAGAGATACATGTATAAAATAAATTCAGATAACTTTAGTAAGCTGCCACTCTAGATATAACCAAAACAGCAAATAGGAGAAACTCAGTTAGCAGTCAGGAAGGTGAGAAATCAATATTAGCTCACTGCATAAGAGAAAGCGTCATGAAATATATTCACTCATTCATTCATTCAGTTACCGTTTCTTTTCTTTCTTTTTATATGTTACTCTGTGCTATGCACAGGTGCTGGGGATAAAGTGTTGAACAAGACAGGCAACTGTCCAGTGGGGATCCCACCTCGTAGGGAGGGGGAGACAATCCATGAGTCCATGAAGATGCTAATTTCGAATTATGATAAATGCTATGAAAAAAATTAAATGGAATGAAAGTGTCACAAAAGGGGGCTGCTCTCAGATTGATTGGTTTGGAAGGCCCTGTTGATTAAAGTTTGAAATCAGTGTCCCTTTCTGCCTCATTCCCCTGAAATAGAAAGCTTCACATGATGGGGGGACCCTACATTATAACCAATGAGGTTGGTGGGGAGGGGACCGACATATGAAGATTGACTCTATCAAGTAGTGCATAAGATTCTCCTACACATAGAATCTCTGTGGGTAACATGTGGCTAGGTTAGCAGTGGGTGGGAATGGAACAGGAAGAGCGTATGCAGTGTGAGAAAGAAAGAGCAACAGACCAGACAAGGTGGGGGTGGGACGTGGGATACACATTTGGAGTTAGGGATAGGGTATTTCCAACAGATAAAGAAAGATCAAACTTGGAAAGCCAGGATGTGGCCTTGGATTAAAAAATGAGAGCCAGAATAGCTACTAAGCAAGAGAAGAAAATGATGAAAGCAGTATTTTAAGTGGCTTATCCTGGCTACAGGGTAGATAGTGGTGGGAGGCAAGAAAATCTTCCAGAAGACTGTGGTCCAGATAAGCCATATGGAATCCTCATCTAAGAAGGCAAGACTTGGGAATGGAGAGATGTATCTGAAAGACCCTGTGGAACTTTAACTGCCCAACCCCAAGAGCTAGGACTGGGAGACCTTCCAATGTAAGTTATGTGAGCTCTCTGGTAGAGTTGGCTGCATTATTTTTTGCCCAGCAATTCTGATGGATTGGGGTGTTTCAGTCTGCTCATGGCTGAGCAGATTGTGAAAATGATCTCCGCAACTTTTGGGTTCTGGACTTGAGATGGAAACTTTCTCTGAACTACGTCATGGGTAAGTGGGAGGCCTACGCGTAGGACTTGAGCTTCTGGGGGGGCAAGAGAATGCCGCACAGATGGATGTCTTACAGAATACAGACAACAATCAACGCCAGCCTTTAGAAGCTTTCCCTGCTCAGTAAAATTTGTTTCACCCTTTGAGAAATAACAAAAGATCTTGTGCCATATGCTTCAAATATCACTAATGCTCCAGTACTTTCCAAAGATATTTAAACTCCTGTTTCCTCGCCTGTAATTAATACCCTATTCACCAACATATATAGGCTTTAATTGGATTTTGGGTTCCGAAGAGATTTGCCGAGTTACCGCAAATGAAGACAGGGAAAAGTGAAGTATGAGGAATTGTAATAGGATGTAAATATGGGAGTCTTCCTATCTCAGAAGTTTGGCTCAGGCTCCCCAACTATAGGTGCAAAATACCCTTACGTTCTCAATCACACAGCTAAACTATTGATATAGGACATGAAAAAGAAAGGGTGACAACACATTTTGACCAGCATTGGCCCATCACTCATCTTCAGGCAATAAGAGAAAGCAAATTTATTAAGGGGAGTAGAGGCCAAGAATTGGGATATCTTTGGAAAGGGTCATCCATGTGTTGTTCATCCACACTCCCCAATCTAATCCTCTTCTTTTTATTTCTGTGCTCACTGCATGTGGAATTTCCTGGGCCAGGGGTCGAACCTGTGCCACAGCAGTGACACGAGCTGCTGCAGTGACAATGCCAGATCCTTAAGCCACTGCGCCACAAGGCAACTTCCATTATGTACTTTTTCTGTATGACTTCTTTCACCTAGCATAATTATTTAAAAATTCATCCACATTGTGTCTATCAATAGATCATTCCCTCTTATTTCTTTAAATATTTTTTCTACCAATCCCCTTAGGGATTCCATTAACATATACATCAGGCCACTTGAAGCTGTCTCACAGTTCACTAAGGATCTTTTCATTTAAAAAAAAATGGTTTTTTTTTTCTGTTTCATTTTGAATAGTTTTCATTGCTATTAGTCTTCAAGTTCACCAATCTTTTTTTCTGCAATGTCTAACCTACGGTGAACCCATCCATCATGTTTTTCATCTCAACACATTGTAATTTTCATATCCAGAAGTTCAATTTTTTATACAAAAACGAGTATCTTCCATATCTATACTTACCTTTGAAAATATATGGGATGCAGTTATAAAAGCTGCTTTAATATCTTTGTCTGCTAATTCTAGTATCTGTCTGTCAGTTCTTGGTCAATTTTGACTAACAGATTTTGCTCCTCTTTGTAGGTCATATTTTCATGCTGCTTTGCATGCCTGATAATTTATAACTGAATACTAGTCATTATGAATTTCCTCTTGCTGGGTGCTGGGTAGTTTTGCATTCCTCTAAATATTTTTAAGCTTTGTTTGGAGATGTGGTGAGCTTACTTGGAAACGATTTGATCTTTTCTGCTCTTTCTTTAAGTTTTGTTAGGTAGACCCAGAGCAGTAGTTAGCCTAGGACTAACTGTTCCTCACTCCCGAGACAGGACCCTTCTAAGCCCTCTCTCCAATTATCAGTGAATGAGGTTTCTAGTCTGGCTGCTGGCAACAGCGCTGTTCTCAGCCCTGTGTGAGAGCGGTGCACTGTTCCCTCGCATCCTTTCAAAGGTTCTTTCCCCATCTCAGATGTTTCCCTCACATGCATGCTCTGATCAGCACACAGCTGAATACTCAAGGGACCCTCTGCAGGTCTCCAGAGTTCTTTACCTCTTCAGCTCTTTCCTTCCCAGTACCGTGTCCTGCAAACTCCATGCATCCCTGTTTCCTTGGACACTTAGCTCCATTTCCTCAACCAGGGACTCCACCAAACTCTACCTGGGCTCTCCTTCCCATCAGTAACCTGGAGACTCTTAGGACTTTAAACTGGGAGAAGGGCAAGAACCACTTCATTTGTTTCTCATCTTTCAGAGATGTTCTTCATTGCCTACGTCCAGTGTTTCAAAAATCATTATTTTAAATATTTTGTCTGATTTTATTATTTGTTTGTTTGTTTCAAGAGGTAAATTAAATTTGATCCCTGGTATTCCATCTTGGCTGGAAGCAGAAGTTTCATCCCTTAACTTCTACTCTTTTAATAGTGTCATATTTTAGATGAGTCTTTATCAATAACATGTATTTGGATCTTTTAAATTTAGTCTGAAAATTGCTGTTTTAGTTAAAGCATTAGTCCATTTTTATTGAGCAATTACTGATTTATTTAGGTTTGTATCTATCATCTCATCTGTATACAGTTTCTTTCTAGTCTGTATTTATTTACTTTTCTTATTTCTCATTTTGTTTATTTTATTTATTTATCTATTTTGTCTTTTTGTCTTTTTCAGGGCCGCATCTATGGCATATGGAGGTTCCCAAGCTAGGGCTCTAATCGGAGCTACAGCCACAGCAACGCCACAGCCACAGCCACAGCAATGCCAGATCCAAGCCGCATCTTTGATCTACACCACAGCTCACGGCAATGCTGGGTCCCTAACCCACTGAGCAAAGCCAGGGATCGAACCCACACCCTCATGGTTCCTAGTCAGATTTATTTCCGCTGTGCCACAATGGGAACTACTGCTTTATTTTAAATGGCTTATTTTTACCTTTCTTGGTTTTTCGCTCTAGACTAGTTTGAAAGTTTCTAGGAATTTACACTTCATAATGTAGTCAATATAGTCAGCAAGATCAGAATAAGGATAGTTGAGAATCCAGGTGCCATAATGAAATCACCACAGGCTTCCGATAAGAGAATTTAAGGAGTGAGAGGTATCCAGCATAGCTACTGAGTAAAAAACTAATTAATAATGGGAGGAAAGATAGCTGAACAAGGTAACTTGTTATTACCAGAAAAGATTCTGGTGGAAGAGGTAAAATATCAATTACTACTACAGCTTTAATTGTCGTGTGTGCTTTATGGGGCCTAGCAAGAAAATGATTTCCTTAAGAAAAATATCCCAGAGATGATGGGAGTTGGTGGTATAATAATCTAAGCTTTCTGGACCTTGCTCTTTCCCTAAATAAAAGGTCTGTTCCTTGGGGAAATAATAATTATAATGACAGTAATGACAGAGTCGATAATAGTTTTGAGTATTTATGCACATAAGGTGCGATGCGGCGTTACCTGGTTTATCCCAATGATCCTTTGACATGGATTTGACTGCACGGGACTCCCCCTGGATACCACTGCAAATCCTCTGAGCCTCACTTATCTGATCCTCTCACCAACGTTCAGGAACCACTCCTGCAGTCCAACCAGCTTCATATAGATGTAACCGGTTATCAGCCTCCGGTATCATGCTTTCTGCCCTGGAGCCTCTCTTCTTATGCTCAGCATGGGTTGTGGTGAGAACGTCCTTGAATGTGTCATTGGGATGGATATACTCAGAAGTTGGACGAATCCTCCTGTTAGTTCTCTGACCTCTAGAGTAAAAACCATTAATGATAGGAAATACAGTGTGGAAGCTCCTGTCATTGTCCTCCGCCAGCTTTCTGGCCAAGACAGTAAAGCAACCATGGGAACTGCAGAGATTAATGCTGCCATCAGAGGCTTAGAGGATGCAGGGGTACCAGTTCCTATAATATACCCATTCGATTCACCTATCTGGAGGCTTTAAAATTAAAAACAAACAAACAAACAGAAAACCCAGGATCAATCAGGGTGGATGACAACCATAAACCTTGATCAGGTGATGGCCTCAATAGCAGCTGCTGTGCCAGCTGCGGCACCCTAACTAAAGCAGATCAACCTATCCCCTAACTCCAGGTATGTGGCTATTGATCTGGCAAATGCTTTCTTCCCCAGCCAGTTCAGTATGGGGAGGATCAGAATCAGTTTGCTTTTACTGTCTTGCCCCGGGGCTGTGCTAAATTCTAGTCTCTGCCCCAACAGAGTCTGCAGGGACTTGATTGTCTTGACGCTCCATCGGACATCAGGACTGTCATACTGATGGGATCGGGTGAGAATGGGATGTCCTTGTAAGTGACCCAGTGTGTGGAGATAAATTCTACAAAGACTGGAGCTGCACACCCTATTGATGTAGTTACCTACTGGTGATGTTTTAAATTTTAAGTTAAAATATTTTAAACTTTTTTTTTTTGCTTTTTAGGGCCACACCCAAGGCATTTAGAGGTTCCCAGGCTAATTGGAGCTACAGCTGCTGGCCTACGCTACAGGCAGAGCAGCTCAGGATCTGAGCCACCTCTTTGACGTACACCACAGTTCACAGCAACACTGGAACTCTGACCCACTGAGAGAGGCCAGGAATCAAACCTGCATCCTCATGGATACTCATCAGATTTGTTTCCACTGAGCCACAACAGGAACTCCCAAAATATTTTAAACTTTTATCATAGAAAATTTCACACATACACAAAATTAGACAGAATGACAGAACAAATCACTATGTATCCTTCATCTAACTTCAAGCATTATCAACTTGTAGACAATTTTGTTTCATCTGTAACTCCATTCTATCCTGCCCATGTCATTTTGAAACAAATCCCAGACATCATATCCTTTCACTCATAAATATTCCATACATACTTCTAAAAGACAAGACGTCTTAACATAATTACAATATCATGTTCATGTTCCCATCTAAAAATGCTTAATAATTCCTTCAGATCATCAATTATTCAGTCATGTTTCAAATTTCCAGTTGTTTCATAAATGTCACCAAAATATTTTATGTTGGTTGTTTAAGATACAAATAAAACCTACACATTGCAATTAATAAATATGTTTTAAAAGTCTCTTCTAATTGATCGGTCCTCCTTCCATCTCTCTGTTTTTTTTTTTTTTGTTTTTTTTTTTTCTCTTGCAATGTATTTACTAAAGGAACTGGGTCATTGTTTCTGCAGGTTGGATTTTGTTAAAGGGATCCCTGTGGTGTCCTCTGGTATGTTCCCCCATGTTCCTGTAACTATGTAGTTGATAAAATTTTTAGAAGTCCAGAGAGTCTAGGATGTCCCTGGATATCCATTCTAAGGTAGGGGAAACATTTTTGTATCTTACATATCCTATCATTAAGAAGGAGGCGCAGTGTTTGATGAATCTTTTTGGATTTTGGAAGCAGCATGGCCTCCACTTGAAAATACTCTTCTGACCAATTTATTGACAGAAATAAATTGTGACAGAAATGCTCCCATTTCCTTTTCCTTTCTTTCCTTTTCTTCTTTTTTCTTTTTTGTCTTTTTAGGCCCACACCTGCAGTATATGGAGGTTCCCAGGCTAGGGGTCGAATCGGAGCTACAGCTGCTGGCCTACACCACAGCACAGCAACGCGGGATCTGAGCCGTATCTGAGAGCTAAAACCACAGCTCACAGCAACGCTGAACCTTTAACCCACGGAGCAAGGCCGGGGAAAGAACCTACATCGTCATAGATACTAGTCAGATTTGATTCCACTGAGCCACAACAGGAACTCCAAGCCTCCCATTTTCAAGTGGGATCCAGAACCAAAAACAATTCAGCAACAGGGACCAGGCGGTGGGACAGACTGCCCTGACACTTGGGCCACATGATAAGTGGAGGCTTTCAACCTTCACTCAGGTGTAGAGCTAGGATGACTCATCCTGTGGATGTCAGCCAGTCTCCTTCTAAGCCACTCCAGTGGCAGACAATGAATCTAGAAACAGAGTAATCCTTGTGCCTGGCTCTCTCTCAACAAGGCTGACCATTGAAAGTTCAAGCTGCAAACAATGACCTTGAGCCCTTGATATGGCACCATTCTTCAAGGACACCACCCAGACATCCAGTGGCAGGTTGATTATATCAGATCCTCCTACCCCAGAAGGAGCAGAAATTTGCTTTTCACAGAATTGACATTTACTCCACATATATGTTTGCCTTTCCAGCCTGCAGTTCTTCCACCAGAGCCACTATTATTGATCTACAGAATGCTTGATCTATTAACATGGTATGCAGCACAACACTGCCTTAGTAAAAAAGATCGCTTGTTATGGAAAACAGGTGCAAAAATGGATACATGACCACAAGATCCTCTGGTCTGACCATGTATCCCATTATTCAGAAGCAACCAGCCTAAGGGAATACTTTACTGAGAAGTGTCATCTGCAATAAAGCTCCATCTCAGAGTTAACACTCTGTTGGGGTGTGACATTTTGCCCCAGGTTATAGTATATGCATTAACTATGCCAAGGAGCATAAACATATGTGATAGCATCAAGATATGTGATGCTATCTCCCCAAAAGCTACACTACATGGCATGGGGAGGAATTGTACTGGGGGACTCACTCACTGAACTTGAAGCTGCCAGTACCTGCTCAACAACCAATGGATCACTGAAGAAATTAAAGAGGAAAGCAAAAAATATCTAGAGATAGGGACTTTGTAAATGAACTATACTTTAGTTAAAAAGGAGAAAAATGAGGGACCAAAGGTGCAGGGGGGGAACCCACAAAAACCCTAGAGACAACTGACAATGAAAACAGGACAATCCCAAGCCTATGGGATGCAGCAAAAGCAGTTCTAAGAGGGGAGTTTATAGCAATACAGTCTTATCTCAGGCAATAAGAAAAATCTCAAACAATCTAACCTTACACCTAAAGCAACTAGAGAAAAAAGAATAAACAAAACCCAAACTTAGTAGAAGGAAAGAAGCTGTCACCACCACCTGATTGCCTTGGGTTCCCCACGTTGATGAACAGGGAGACTAAGAAAGGAATGATGATACCAGCACAGGCGACTGACCCTGAGTGCCCACAAGGAGCTACTGTTGTACAGCTCAAGAAGGGAGGAGCAAGGCCGCAACCTAGGGAATCCACAGGGGCTCTTTTTGATGGGGAGTGAGGACTGCTGTGATCACTGGCTGGCAAGGACAAGGCTGCCAAAGCTTAGACTGTCCGGAGATGAGTATCTGAATCACCCTGAGTGAGAGAAGCAAAGGGGGTAAAAACCAATAAACACATCAATGGTTTCCATCCCTCCCCACTCCCCAGAATCTGAGCTGCCCTGAGTGAATCTGAGCTGCACCTTATATGGCTTTGCAGGAAGTCTCGCCGAATCAAGCAGATGGGTGCTTATAACTGAGGCCTGCTCCAACATTCCTTCTTAATGTGCTCTCCCGCCTTTCCTTCTCCACTCGCCCACCCCTTACTCTTGGCCTCCGCAAGGACCCTCCACAGGAAAGTTTTGGCACACAGGCCTCCATCTTAGGCTTTGTTTTCTGGGAACCGAGGCCAAGGCAGATACTATTGTTACTTCCATTTTATAAATGTTGATCAATTAGCTGTCCAGGGTTACACAACTATTGAATAGTGCAACCAGGACTCAGCCCCAGTCTGCCCGACACCGAAGGCTGTGCTCTAAGTTGCTGTCCAATAGAACTTTCTGATCATGAAAATGTTCTCTAACTGCACTACCACACGGGGTCACCACCAGCCACAAGTGGCTTTGAGATTTGAAATGTAGTTAGTGCAACTCAGGAACTGAATTTTTATTTTATTTAAATAATTTTAACAACATTCAATAGTAGGAGTTCCTGTTGCGGCTCAGTGCGTTAAGAACCCAACTAGTATCCATGAGAATGCAGGTTCAATCCCAGGCCTTGCTCAGTGAGTTAAGTATCTGGCATTGTCACAAGCTGTGGTTTAGGTCACAGATGCTGCTTAGATCTGGCATTGCTGTGGCTGCGGCTCTGATTCAACCCCTAGCCTGGGAATTTCCATATGCCTCAGGTGCAGCTCTAAAAAGAAGAAGAAAAAAAATGTATAAGAACTTTTCATAGAACAGTTAACCACATGGCAGGAGAAACCAATTCCAGGAGGCTGTTGGCAGTGATGGGTTAGATACGAAATAATAGAAATAATTTACAAAGGAAAATAAAGTTACAGTTCTGGTAATCACATAGCTTTTTCAAAAGAAGAGAATGTTTCAGACCCATAAACCTATAGTCCTGCACATTCACCATGGAAACAGGTTTGGGTTACTAACCAGAGGCATGTAAACACAAGGTCATAAAAAATAGATGACACTAAAGCTATGCTCTTTTTATTACTTTAGGAAATTTAAAACGGCTCATTTTATATGCATTACCCTATTAACAAATGCTTTCTGAATACTCACTGTGTGTTCATCACTGTGCTGGCCCCAGGGAATAGAAAGATCAGTGCAAACTGGCCCAGGTCCTCCAGGCTGAAGTGATAGCATACCATGTTCGACACGTATCCCAGGTAACATGAGACAACTGTCAGACTTCCAGTACAGCTGCCTTGTCCTGGGCTGCCTCAAGGGCTGGACAGCGGGACAGAGCAGTGATGGGGAGGTGTACTGTCCAGGCTTCAAGGTCATGGCCAACTGGTTAGGTCACGGTCTATAGCAGGAGTTGGGCTGAAGGCCCGAGTGATATTAATAGAAAAGTTCTAGGCTCTTGTTTGAAGCAAGGTGAGATTTAGTGGCAGCTCAACTAAACCCAGTTCCTGAGACTCCTATCTATGGAAGTAGAAGCTGGAAAAAGTGCATGTGTCCTGCTCTATCCTAGCTCCTAGGTGGGGACTTTTGGCAGCAGCATCCTGAGATACTCAGCTGGAGCTCAGGCTGGACCATCACCTGATCTCCCTTCAGAAGAAAGAGCTGGTTGTATCTGATTTCCCTCTGGCAATGGGTGAGTCCTCCTTGGCCCAGGAACACTTGATGTGGTTTCCTCCAGTAGCTCAGCATCATTGAAGGGACTGAGTTTTAGTGGAGAGGTTAAGGCTTCCCTCTTGGCTCATTCTTGGCAGCTTGTCTTAGTTCTTCGGGGTTCTTTGGAGCATGATCCTCTGATGAGATTGGGGCTGGAGGCACCTGTCTGAGGTATACCTAGTGGCATCCGTGAATGTCCACCAAAGGAAGAGAGACCTGCGGAAGGAGGGGATCAAGAAAGACCTCCCAGAGGTGGACATGACAGTTTGGAGAGCGGATCACATGGCGGTCTGGGTGAACGGAGTCCCTGGAGTTGAGCAGTGCACAACCTGCGTAGCTGTATAGGCTGTCCCTGTGGATAGGCCGAGAAGAAGATTATGCATTCCAAGAGGTGAAGACAATGTGAGGAAAGACCCTGAAGCTCTCATTTGATTCACATTCATCTTACCCCTTTATCCCAAGGAATATTTATAAAATCATAGGCATTTTCATCTTGTTATTCCTTCATTAACTCCCTCTACATCTCTGGAGGACGACTTTGTGACAAGTATTATTCCCCTCTCAGCAACCTCAGTAGAAGATATCAAAAGTAGCAACCTGGGATCTGAGAGTGAATTATTGGCAGAGATGGGAAGTCAGAGCGTCCCCATCCTTGGGTTTTAGCTCCTTTCCAGTCCTGCCTTAGATTCTATCCCTTATGTTTCAAAAAACCAACCTGATTTTTTTGAGGGCGATGAAAGCTAAGTACATGGGCCATGAGTGCACTCCTCTAAACAAGGGCCAAATTTGGAAGAAAAAATTTAAAAATCACTTATCCTTGTGCAGTGAGAAACTGAAGTTGCTCTGAATGCCAAGAGAAAACAATGCAGAGAAAATGGATGGGGTTACTGGAACATGTTCATAAATTTATGCAGTAAATGTGCTGTGCCTTCTCCAATTGGCAAACGCCTGCTATAAGGCAATATTAAGGTATGGCAAAATCTAAGTTCACGTAACACTTCTCCACCACCATGCTATCTAGATTTATTGCCTGAATTTTTACGGGGTTTTAAGTGACTTTTTCTTGACATTAAGTATTCAGCAGGTAACAGTTAATTTGTCACTTTAATCTTGAATTGTTTCATATTGCAATACATGACAGGAGTTCAGAGGGAAGAGAAAGTGTGATAGGGATTTGTGCGCAAGTAAGAGGATGGGGACACCAGAAGGGGGAAAGTCAATGTTTTCCTGAACCTCTTGCAGTTGAAATGATGAAATGCTGTGTATCAAGGCTGTCGGGGAAGTTATTGGAAGCGGGGGAGGGGAGGTTCTCACCACGTCACCATTCTTTCCTGTTAACCAGGAGGGGACTAGATGCTGGTCCTTCCTTACTATACATGGGAGAAATTAAGGCACCAAGGCAAGTTTGACATAGTTGGCAAATAACCCTGGGTGCTGGATGATGAGTCCCTGGGAGGCTGACGAAATTACGCTGTCTTTGTGTATATGTGAACACATCCAAAATACAAAGGAGAACGGGAAACCCAAGAAAGGAACATGAACCAAAAAAGGGGGACACAATCAGCTCATTTCACCTCCGCGACAGGACCGCCGGACCGCCTTTTTCTCTCCCAGCTTGATCCCGCGTGTCACCTGCACACTTTGCTGTGCTCTTCCCCCAGGCCTTTCCGAGTCACACAGTTCAGCACTGTCATTGCAAACTAGGACTGAGTCTCTTTTAAGACTGTAGTGAGGGAGAAGCCTTAGAAACAATAACCATCACAGTGGAAAAGAATCATCATTGCCAAGTTTTGAGCTCTTACTGATTTCTAAGCCTGTGAATACACCATCCCATTAAATACCCTGACAATCTTCTGAAGGAGGGGATTGGCCCCATTTTCCAGGTAGAGAAGCTGAGGCTTAGAGAGCTGAAGTCCACGTCTAAGGTCACAGAGGAAGGCAGAACTGGTGTTAGAACCGGGTCTGTTGCCCCTGAAGTGCCTGTTTAACTCCTATGTTGAAGACTAGCTAGAGGAGAGGTCACAGGAGGCTCTGGAGGCTGATTGTCAGGCTCACCTCCACTTTCCACGTGGGTTCAGAATCATCATCCCACCCAGGATCCAAAAGCAGTAGCATAGTTTCAGGCCGCCGTCCTCCCCACTACTCACACAGGAATCTGCGATGGGAGGACAGGGGAAGGAGGTGGATACGGATGACACCGAGGACGAGGTCTTCCTTGGGAAAGGTTTCATCTGGACAGTATCCTAAGTGGAGATTGTCCTGAAGCTGTGCTGGGCTTTCAGCTGTAGGCCAAGCTGAAAGAGAAGAAGCCACAGATAAGTAGGGCTGGGGTTGACCTGTTAACTTTGTGTCTGGGTGGCCCTCGAGGAAGAGTAGCCAGTGGTCTTAGTCCCAAGGCAGGAGGAAGGAAGGGATACAAGCAGGCAACCCCCAAGGTCCAAGGGCCATAGCAAATTCAGACTTAGTCTGGGGTGGCATAAACAAGTAGGGGTGTAGCCCACTGGGTGAGGCACGTCTGCAGAAGTTTCTATGGTGCTAAGATGCATGAAGGTAGAAAAATGGCACACTCAAGGTTCAAGAAATCCATCCTTATCAAAGCCCAACACTAGGTAGGTGATTTCATAAGTGCCAGATAGGCTATCAAGGCCCAAGTCAAAATGTCTGAGGTTCAGAGCATGACTCTTGCCCCAGTAGAAACGCTAGAGTTCACATCAATAGCCAAGTTCATCTGGGCTTAAGACTGGTCCCTGATTATCCTTCCTACTCTGCCCCACCCAATACTATGGTTGACAGAGTGGTTCTAGGAAGCACTAACATAAAACCCACTGTAATTTCCCCCAAAGGAAAGGTCCATTTGTTAATTAGCCTTTTCGTGTCTGCAGTTTCTAACGCAATGCCGAGGCCAGAGTGGGTCCACAAAGATGTCTGTCAAAAGAATGAGAGGGGTGTTCCCGTCCTGGCTCAGTGGAAAGGAATCAGACTAGCATCCAGGAGGACTCAGGTTTGTTCCCCGGCCTTGCTCAGTGAGTTAAGGATCTGGTATTGCTGTGAGCTGTGGTTGAGGTCACAGACTCAGCTCCGATCTGGATCTGGCGTTGCTGTGGCTGTGGTGTAATCCCAGCAGATCAGGCCTATGGCCGGGCTCAGTTCCAGGAATGGACTTGACTCTCTACTTACTCAGGACTTGAAAGGTCATCACAGAAAACAGCAGATCAGCTCTCCAGACCTGATTTAATTTGGGGAGGGGGATCATCAGTGTTTGTCTTAAGAGCCCTGTGATGGATGTGCATTACCCAGATCCCCTTGAGAGTGAGTTTTCCTAGTTTACTATTCTTTGCTTATTACAGTCCGGTCAGCCCAGGTCTGGACTGTACATGTTAGTTTGTAAGCCGAGGGAACTCCAGAGGGCTAATTCCAAATGCCCACTCTTCACTGACTTTGATAAGGCCACAAGAAAAGCCATTTCCCATTTCTCTGTCTTGGGGCCTTTGTCTATTAAGGAGAAACAAGAATAACCTAGTGACTTTTATGACTGGGGGGAAACATATTCAAATTGAGAGATTTGAGATTGTCAAAGTCTGCAAAACAGGGCACGTGCACGAAATTGACATGACCACATGTTTCTTGCTGCGAATTTCAAACACAGCAATGGTGGGAAAATCTTTTCTGACAGATCGGTAGCTGTGGGCTTAACTCTTGCCCTTGATTTATCTTGTCTTTAAGGATAGTGAGCATCTCTGCCCTTCCATGTTTAAAATAAGAAGGAAGCTTCAAGGATGGACTCCAGGGTTTGAGAGTTTCAACTTATGAAAAAATCATGTCTCCAAACGGCAGAACCACAGAACTACCACTCGTGATTCCCTTGGAGAAGGAAATGCTATTACAGGTTAAAGGACGAACTTGCAATGGAAGGGCAGCAAGGGATCTCAGGGAACTAGGCTGTTTCGAGCCAATGCTGGTCCAAGGGAGGGGATGTTTCTGGATTCCCTCTCCAGCCCCTCAGTCATAGAACACTAGGCGCTCACTTCCCGTGTCTGCAAAATGGAATTGGTTATACTCGGTGCCTCTCTCTCGGCTGCTGTGAAAATGAATGGATTGAAGGGGAATAGATCTTTTCATAACATTTTCACCTAGACCGAACCAAGACGTGATGAGCGGTGAGTTCCAGATGTTGCCCATCCCCTACTGCTATCATTTCTCTCCACGCCTGCCTCTTTGACAGCCCAGGGCACGGATGGCATCCTGCGATAGCTCTCTGCTCTCCCCGTCTCTTCCCCCTCCTCGTCTCCCTCGCCCTCTCCCTGCTTAGTTCTCCCTTTGAAGAAACCTGCCTTCTACCAGGGTGAGATATTCTGCATCTATTTAAAAGCAACAGGACATTTTCGTTCCTCCGCAGATATCGCACAGGTAGCAAACACAGTCCAAGATCAACTGCTTGCCAATATGACAAGTGTCTTTTCAATGGTCCCAGGAAAGCGAGACGCCTGTAACACGAAGAGGTTTACCATCTGCCACCTCAACGTAGCCTCCCCCTTTTTCTTGTCCAAGAAAGAAAGCGAGCTGGGGCTCAGAAAGGGCCCATGGCTTCCTGATTGTTATTATTTTCTTAATTGTAAAGAAAAGTCCGGGTCAGAGTTTGGTCTGTTTGTCAGAGACAGGAATCTTCCTACAGTTTCTCCGGGTTGCTTACCGTTCCTTAGTGCTTGGAAGCTGGAAGCTTTGATCAACAAAGCGGTGAGAAAATGTCAGAGCATCCAGTGGGTAATTAGACACATCCTGGGGCCTAGAGAACCCATCTTCTCCACAGAGGCAGACCTCCCCTGCTGGTAGGTACTAAATGTGCACAGATTGGGTTCTTGGCAAGCTGCTAATGGGAGACTAACGATCTCTGAAAAGTCTGCTGTGGTACAGGAAAAAATACGGGGGCCTCTGGCAGAAACAACCCCCACCACCACGACAGTAACAGTAATGTCAGGCGTATGTGGCACTCTGTTCTTTGGGGAAGCTTGAAACATGTTTAATCCTTGTCACAAATGGATGTATGAGCTGGAAAAGGTCGTTTTCTAGTCTGGAATTATACACAGCTTCTCAGCACCAGTCAGAAACTGTGATGGTTAACGTATGTGTCAACCTGACTGGATCAGAGGGTAACAAGAAACTGGACTAATGTTATCTATGGGTGTGTCCATGAGGGTATTTCTGGATAAAATTACAGTTTTTTTTTAGGGTGGCACTGGTGGCACATGGAAGTGCCCAGGTTAGGGGTTGAATCGCAGCTAAGCGGCGGGCCTACACTGCAGCCACAGTAACGCCAGATCTGAGCTGTGTCTGCGACCTACACCACAGCTCCCGGCACCCCCCCCACCAGCCCCCCAATCCTTAACCCATTGAGTGAGGCCAGGGATCAAACCCACATCCTCATGGATACTAGTCGTGTTCCTATCCCACTGAGCCACAACGGGAACTCCATAAAATTAGCTTTTGAATCGATGGACTCATTCAAGTAGTTTGCCCTCCCAGATGTTGAGAGGACATCATGCAATCCACCGCGGGCCTGAGGAAGAAAAAAGAAGACGAAGGAAGAATTTGGCTCTCTCTGCCTGATTGCTTGAGCTGGGACATTGAACTTCTGCCCTCGGCTCTCAGGCCTTCAGACCTGGTCTGAAATCTCTACCGCTGCTCCCTCTTTTTGAGACTAAGACTGAATGATACCATTAGCCTTGTTGGGCCTCCAGCTTTCAGGCAGCACATCGTGGGGCTTCTCAGCCTCCATACTTGGATAAGCCAATTCCTTATAGTAAACGTCTTCCTGTGTGTGTGTGTGCGCGCGCGCGCGCGCGTGTGTGTGTGTGTGTGTGTATCTGTAATTGACTCTATTTCTATGGAGAACCCTGGTTAATCAGAAACCAAGAAGGGTAGCTCCAGATGGAACCAAGGCCTTCAGACCCCCAGAACTGTGTTCTTTCCAGTACATGAGGCACAGGCTCCCCCAGGAGCTGTGAGGCCAGCCAGGGCATCTGAGGATCCAGCAGCAGGACATATTAGGCCAATAGCATGCATCATAGCCTGAGGCCAAAGCTTAATTCTGCTCCTTCTCAGCTGTGTGGGCAGCTCTGCAGGAGATGTTCCTCGTACACGGCACCCACATCCCCTTGGAAACTGGACTTCAGCACAGATGTGTTGGATGGAGCCATGCAGGGTCCCAGGCACAAGGTGTCCGCTTTGCTGACCCAGGGCTTTCTCCCAAGATTCAGACCCCAAGCAGCCAGGGGCAGGGGCAGCCTGTCAGTGCAGAGGTGGTGATGCAAGCTTAACCAAGGAAGGCCCCGAGAATACACACCCCAGCATCTTGGTCCTGTGGCGGGACAGGCAGTTCTGAGGCTTGTTCTGCACTGTTCCTCAAAGAGTTCCCAGAAGGACCGAGACCCAGTTGCCCCCAGCAGTGACCAGTCACACAAGCCTTTTACTAGCTTTTTGTCTCCTCTATCTCACTCTCTCCACCCTCTCACTCCTGTTTCCTGATATCACTTCCCAAACAAACTCCTTACACTCAAGTTCTTGTCTCAGGCTCTGCTCTCCAAAAAGCTCCAAACCAAGTCAGGCCCCTTCCTTGATCCCTCACCAGCGTCTCTCAAGAGGTGAATGGCCTCTGCTTGTGATATGATTAATCACTACCCAGCCAGCCCCAACTTCTCTTTCTTTTGAACACTCTCTCAGAGTTCCCATTGCGGCTCAGCGGTAACAAACCTGACTAGCATCCATGAGGACACCGGCTCAATCCCTGGCCCTGCTCAGTGGGTTGAAGATCCAGCATTGCCATGAGCTGTGGTGTGCGGTGTGGCTTGACAATGCTGTGGCTGTGGTGTACACCAGCAGCTGTATCTCCCATTTGACCTCTACCTGGGAACTTCCATATGCTGCAGGTGTGGCCCTAAAAAGGAAAAAAAAAAAAAAAAAAAAAAAGGAAATGTAAAGACCATTCTAGCCCTTGGGCTGGATGAAAGTAAGCAGGGGAAATTCAGCCAACACTGCCCTGGACCCTCAGCTCCTTCAGAGGAGGAATAATTGTCCAAGCAGCTTCTCCTCTGTTTTATGTCATTCCTGGCACACAGTATACTCAGCACTTACTGGGTAACTAAATAAATGGGGTAAATGTCCATCCTTACACTGCCTCTTAAAAAACACTCACTGGCTTAACCTCATGCCCCATCTGCCCACGAAGTCTCCCCAGAGGCAGGATGCTTCCCCTCAGGCTGCTGGGATGCTTTCCTCCACATCAAAGGCTCTCTGAGAAGCACTTATATCATATGGTTTTGTATTCATTTCCAGCATCATAAAACCTCCCTTCCCAGCCTTGTTCCCCCAATTCTCCCAGAAACATTGGCCCAGTAAGCTGGTGACTCTGGGTGCTGAAAGCAGGGATGTAAGTAACAGGTGTTTCTGCTGCTGTCGCCGGGAGAAGAGGAAAATTCCAACCATGTGGAGAGCTCTGTTATTGAAATGACTCCCAGACCAGGGGAAAGTGAGGACTGCAATCTGACCAAGCAGTATTACCAGTCTGGTATTCTAGAAGCCCATTCCTCAGCTGAATTCCCCGTTAATTTTGTCCTCAGTCAGGATAACCATCTGCGGACTCAGCCTAAAGGATTTATCACCTCTGAGCTCTGCTGCTAGAACAAGTGCCCACCGTGGATAAGATCAGGAGGCCGATTTAACAAATTGAACTTTAATATGATTTTCCTAAGAAAATTTATCATCCCCAGTTCCCCTCTGTCTTGTTGAAACAGTTCCCTGAAGGAGATAAAAAGATAAGGCAACCCTGGAGTTCCCGTTATGGCGCAGTGGTTAACGAATCCGACTAGGAACCATGAGGTTGCAGGTTCAATCCCTGACCTTGCTCAGTGGGTTAAGAATCTGGCGTTGCTGTGAGCTGTGGCATAGGCTGGTGGCTACAGCTCTGATTAAACCCCTAGCCTGGGAACCTCCATATGCCACAGGAAGCAGCCCTAGAAAAGGCAAAATGACAAAAAATAAATAAATAAAAAATAAGGCAATCCTGGAACTGCCAGGCCTTTAGGCTCAGCATCACCTAGATTCTTGGAGACTGTGCAGGTACACAACACATCCAAGAGCTCCTGGAGAAACATGGTGAGGTTGGGAGGAGTTTCTTGTCCTAAAGACGCCAAAGTCCTGCAGTCTTCAGGCAGGGACCCTGGGCTGACCCCGGGCAAAGACGCGCAGTGGGCAATAGCCCAGACCTCTGGTCACCCCACGAATCTTCCTCTAATTGACATGTCCCCATACATCCCTCTTCTCCAAAACCTGGCCTTCAGGCTTTTGCCACCCTCTCGTCTATCAAAAGATACCGAAATACTGGGCTCCTGAGAATAATTACTTATAACTAATTGTTTGTCTGTCTCTTTCCACTGGAATATCAATTCCGAGAGGTCAATGTGAGCTATTTCCCTGATTGAAATGGTACTCAGTAAATCTTTCTTTTTTTTCTTTTTAGGGCCACATTTGTGACATATGGAAGTTCCCAGGCTAGGAGTCAAATCAGAGCTGCAGCTGCCAGCCTGTGCCACAGCCACAGCAACGCCAGATCCGAGCCGTGTCTGTGACCTTCACCGCCCACCACAGCTCATGACAATGCTGGATCCTCAGCCCGCTGAGCGGGACCAAGGGATGAACCTGCAAACTGATGGATACTAGTCAGGTTCCTAACCTCCTGAGCCACAACAGGAATTCCAAGTAAATCTTTCTTGACTGCTGCTTTAAAAAGGATCAGGAGTTGCCGCTGTGGCACAGCACTGGGACACAGGTAGGATCTGGTGTTGCCACAGCTGCATGGGTTGCAGCTGCAGCTTGGATCTGATCCCTGGCCCAGGAACTCCATATGCCGTGGAACAGACAAAAACTTTAAAAATTTTTAAATAAAAATAAAAAATCAGAAATGCTTAGGCCTACAGACAATCAAGGGATTATACTTGTAAATATGTATAACAAACTTAATAATTGTAACGGGCTTAGAACAGTGCCTGGCCCATCGAACAATTATGGGATTCTTCAGCAACAGACAAACAAAATAAATAGGAAACTGACACATCTTCCCCCATTGAAGACAGCCTCTCCTCAAATGCCCCCCATTACCTCTCTTTTTTGCTTTCACCCCCATTTCTCTCCCTCCTCTTCCTCACACCAAATTCCTTTCCGCCCCTTCGATTGAAGGTTAGCTCTAGTTTATTCTCACCAAGAGTCACAGGTCTGAGAACACAGGGGCGGGAGTAATCCTTTTAAAAGCTCGGTGGCCCACATGCACCTGTATTATTTCTTTTTTATTTTTTATTTATTTATTTATTTTTTTTAAAATTTTTTTATTTTTGTCTTTTTGTCTTTTGTTGTTGTTGTAACCTGTATTATTTCTTGTTGCATTTCAATAGGCTCGGACTAAAGAAACACATCTCTGAAGGTGTAACTTTGGGGACAGCAAATGGGCCCAATATGGCCCCTCCCCCTCCGCCCAGGTCTCACTGAATATGTAAAAACCCCATTCCTGAAACCAGACCCGTCACGGGGGTGGGGGGGCCTCTTCAGGGTTGATTTCCTTTCCTAAGATGATTGTTCTTGCTGCTAACAAAGGTACAAAGATGATGAAAATGAATACCAAGCTGTAATGCAATGTGCTGGTCCTGGGTAGGTCATTGCAATAAGCTCCTTTTTTTCATGAATTGCCCTGTTTCACCCCTGGAAAGAGTTACCATTTCTTATCTCCCTGTTTCACAGACTTAGAGGTTAGCTAACTTTGCCAAGGTCAAACGGCTTGGAATTGGCAAGGTCAGATATTGAAACCCAGGTCTGTCCCTATTTATAAATAGTCTGCATGAGGCACCATGCTGCAGGCCTGCTCATATTCTACCTGATTCTTGCCACAATCCTGCAAGGGAGGTATTAGGGTCCCTCTTTCATAGCTGTGACAAATGAAGCTCAGAGGAGCTTAGTGACTTGTGCAAGGTTACAGACAAATGATGGAGCCAGTATTTGAACTGAGAATTCTCATGCTCTTTTGACTCACCAGCATCGTGGGTCATTTTTATTTTCTCCTTTAAATTTAAAAAATATTTTTCAGAGTTTTGAAAATAAGCATCTATTACGGTTATGTTTATAGTCTCTCTTTATAGCCTCTTAATTACACTAGTAATGCATGAAGACATGCTTACTGTAAAAAATTTAATATCGTAGACATTATATTACTTTTCTAAAGAGGAGAAAAGATTACCAAATGTTAGCGTATGCTTCTTTGGGGTTTACTCATGACTACACTTTTGTTCTCACTAGCAATGCTTACAGAGAAATGAGGTAGGCCTGTGGCAAGCCTCCCACCTCCTTATTTATTGCCTGATTTTTGCTTTTTAGGGCCACACCCATGGCATATGGAGGTTCCCAGGCTAGGGGTCGAATCGGAGCTACAGCAGCTGGCCTATACCACAGCCACAGCAATGCAGTATCTGAGCTGTGTCTGTAAGCTACACCACAGCTCACCGCAATGCCGGATTCTCAACCCACTGAGTGAGACCAGGGATCGAACCCGCAACTTCATTCATTTCCACGCACCACCACCGGAACTCCAAGCAGCCCAGTTTTTAAATGAAAGGCGCTGGTAAGGAGCGAGAGGGCTATTCACCACTGGTACACTTCTCATCCTCCTGCTTCTACCTGGTCCGCACACACTGGGCAGATAGGGTGGGCTTCAGAGTGCCAGAGGCTGTAAGCTTCTCATGTTCTCTTAAAGAAGCATGTGGGATACAGGCTAGGGATGGAGGGGTTGTTTTAGGGCAGCGGGCGGTGAATCAAGCATATAAGGGAGCATCGCTGGTAATCAGGGCCCTGAGGCCCTGAGTGTCCATAGGATCAGGGCAGGAGACAGGTGACCTGTCCAAGTGGGGAAACTGGGATGAGTTTAATGGACAGGCTACTAACAAAGATGTGGACGGGGTTAAGAGAAACCAGTAAGTGATGGTAAAAGGTCTGGATATCAATAACACCAGTTAGCAGCCTAGGCCTGAAGGAGCAAGAGGAGGGAGTGGTTAGGGAAACCTGGACGGAGCCGCCGAGAGGGCCACGCAGAGAGTCAGCCTTAGAGAGCACAACGCAGATACCGAGAGCCCACAGCCAAGCACAGGGCATTGGGAATAAACGCCCCAACTTCTCTCTCCTTCTGCTTTTTGCTCTCTTGTCCTGGGCAAGATCTTCCCTTCGATGATCTCCCTTGGCAAAACCCCAAATAAGCCAAAGGGCATGGAAGCCCAGTTGGTGTCATTCATAGTGGACAACTTCTAGAGGCAGAGAGAAAAAGTGATGAGGGAATATGGGGGGGCAGACGGCATGAGAAAGGGCCAGGACAGTAGCATGGTAGCCCTGATGGCCATAGAGCCTGTTCCCCCTTCTTATTTATTTATCTTTCTACTTAAAATTTTTATTACAGTTAATTTATAATGTTCTGTCAATTTCTGCTGTACAGCAAAGTGACCCTACATACATACATATCCATTCTTTTCTTCATATTCCCTTCCGTCATGTTCTATCCCATGTGATTGGATATAGTTCCCTGTGCTGGGTACCAGGACTTCGTTGCTTATCCACTCCAAATGCAACAGTTTGCGTCTCCTAACCCCACACTCCCAGTCCATCCCACTCCCTCCCACCCCCTCCTTGGCAACCTCTTTTCATTTAAAAATTTACAAAAAAATTTTTGAGGCTGTGCCAAATTTCCTGGGCCAGGGATCAAAACTGTGCTCCAGCAGTAATGAGCCAGGGCAGTGACAATGCCTGATTCCTAACCACTAAGCCACCAGGGCACGCCAGTGTTCCTCCTTTTTGAATAGACTATTTTTTGGCACCGTTTCAGAGTTAGAGAAAAGTGGAAAAGGTAATACAGAGTTTCTGTACACCCTGCACCCAGTTTATCCATTATTAACCCCTTAAATTATTATGGTACATCTTTCCGGATTAATGAACTGATACTGATACATACATACTATTATCTAAAGTCCAGGGGGTTCCTGTCGTGGCTCAGCTGCAGTGAAACCGACTAGTATCCATGAGGGTGTTGGTTCGATCCCTGGCCTCGCTTGGTGGGTTAAGGATCTGACATTGCCACAAGCTGCAGCATAGGTTGCAGATGTGGCTCAGATCTGGCACTGCTGTGGCTGTGGAGGAGGGCAGCAGCTGCAGCTCCAACACGACCTGTAGCCCGGGAACTTCCATATGCTGCATCTGTGGCCCTAACAAAAAAACAAAAAAAATGCTGTTGTTTTTCTCAGATTTCCTTAGTTTTTCTCTAATGCCTTTTTCTGACCCAGAATCCCATCCAGGATATCACATTACATTCGGTCATCATGTCTCCTTAGGCTCTTTCGAGCTGAGGTAGTTTCTCAAACTGTCTTTGCGTTTGAGGACCTTGACATTTTCGAGGAGTTTGGGTCAGGTATTTGTAGGATGTCACTCTATTGGAATTGGATGTTTTTCTCATGATGAGACTAAGGTTATAGGTTATGGGGAGGAAAACCACAGAAGTAAGTACCATTTTTATCACAACATATCAGGAGCACCTACTATCAACGTGATTGACGACTATTATGCTGACCTTGATCACCTGGCTGAGGTCGTGTTTTTGCTAGTTTTCTGCACTGGAAAGTTATTTTTCCCCCCTTTCCATACTGTTCTCTTTGGAAGGAAGTTACCCAGTGGGACACCTAAAAATAGGGGAATTATTTGAAGGTGAAGTAGTACATAAATTATTTGGAATTCTTTTGCATAGGAGACGTCTCTTTTCTCCCCCATTTACTTTATTCAATCATTTATTATATAAGTATTAATTCAAAGATACTTATTTTCTACATTGGGCTATAACCCAGTACTGCTTTATCTATCTTGTTGCTCAAATTGTCCCAACGTGGGCCATGGGGAGCTTTTCATTTGGCTTCTGCATCCCTTTGACACATCCCCATCAATGGTTTTGGTTTTGGTTTCTTTGCGTGCATTTCCTTACTTTCTGGCTCTACAAGATGCTCTGGGCTTATCTTGTGTATTTCATGCTAAAAGAAATACTATTTCTTCTACCCATGGAGGATTTCTGATGCCACATGTGTGGAGTTTTCCTCCGTATTAAGCAATTCTAACACTAGGTGGTGAAGACCCAGCAGGCAAATGATTCAGTCGTATAAGACAGCCCCCACATCAGATGCCAATCGCAAGTGGTGGGTCTGCAGGTCAGTGGCACGCCTGTCTGATTTGGCTACACATAGGAGGTTCCCATAACTCTCTCCCCGAGTTCCATAATTTGCCTTAATGGGTTCAGAACTCATAGGAACACTGTACTTACTTTACGAATTTATTATAAAGGATACAACTCAGGAACATCCAAAGGGGAGAGATACACAGGGCAAGGCAGAGGGAACTACTCCGGAGCTTTGATGCCCTCTCTGGGTGTGCCAGCCTCCCAGCACTTCCATTTGTTCACCAGCCTGGAAGCTCTGTTAACTCCATTGGTTTAGGGTTTTGACGAAGTTTCCATGATAGAGGCAGGGTTGATTAGATCACTGACCATTGGTGATTAACTCCATCTTTAGCCCCTCTTCCCTCTCTGGAAGGACAGCGGCTGGTGGAGCACGGGAGCAGATAGAGTTCCTCTGGCAACCAGTCCCCATCCTCCAAGAATCACTTCAGAGCATAAACTCAGACATGGTCAAGAGGTGTGTGGGTGTGCGTGTGCGTGTGTGTGTGTGTGTGTGTGTATCTTTCTATCTTTTTAGGGCAGCACCTGTGGCATATGGAGGTTCCCAGGCTAGGGGTCCAATCGGAGCTGTAGCCACCAGCCTACGCCAGGGCCACAGCAATGCAGGATCCGAGCCACATCTGCGAACTACACCACAGCTCACGGCAATGCCAGATCCTTAACCCACTGAGCGAGGACAAGGATTGAACCTGCATCCTCATGGATGCCAGTCAGGTTCGTTAACCGCTGAGCCATGATGGGAAGTCGAGAAGGGGCTTATTTCGAATAATAGGAGACATCCGTCTCACTCTATTGCTCAGGAAATTCCAAGAGTTTTAGGAATTCTGTGCCAGGAACTGGGACTGAAACCAAATACGTATTTCTTATTATGTCAGAGAAAACAGTGCTTCAGTGTATTGTTTCTTTCTTTCTTCAAGGCTCTTTCTTTCTGAGTCTTGCAGACTCCTCCAATTTCCAAATCTACTTAGGTCAGCACCACTTCCCCTGCCCCCTTCAGTGAGATTATTTCATATGTTTAGATTCTCTTGCCATAATCTGCATTCCTTCCTGGGGCCCTTCAACCCCCTAAATGGTTTTTTAAAATTTACATACATTAAGGTTCACTTTCTGTGCTATACAGGACTATGGGTTTTGACAAATGCCTAATGTTATGTATCTGCTATAGCATCATATAGAACAATTTTACTGCCTTAAACATCCCCTGTGCTTCCTCTATTCATCCCTCCCATCCTTCTTTTGCCTGAGACCCTAGAAATCACTGATCCCTTTACTGGCTGTATAATTTAGCCTTTTCCAGATTGATAGGAAATGGAAATCATATGACATATGGCCTTCTAGACTCACTTCTTTCACTCAGGAACTTTAAGGTCCTTCATGTATTTTGGCAGCTTGATAGCTTATTTCTCTTTACCATTAATACCCCATAATATGGATGTACCACGGTTTATCCGCTTATCTACTGACAGACGTCTTAGTTCCTTCCAGTTTTTTTACTATTATGAATAAAGCTGTTCTAAACATTTCTGTGCTGGCTTTTGTGAAGTTTCAAGTCAATTGAGTAAATACCCAGGAGCGCGATTCCTGGATCGTATGAAAAGACTATGTGTAGCTTTGCAAGAAACTGCCAAACTCTCTTCCAAAGACTGTATCACTTTGCATTCCCACCAGCAGTGTATGAGGGTTCCTATTGCTCTAAGCCTTCCCTTTTGATTCAAACATGTCACACTCAACATGAAGAAAAGCTCCCAGCCAATCTCCACTGCTCTAGAGGGCAGGGTTTCCATAGGAAGAGGGGGTGACTGGGGTTCAAGTCCTCAGAATCCCCCATGCCACGGCTCTTGGGGCCACCAGCTCCCAAAGGGCACTCGGACAAGCAAAAATTTTGCAGTTTGAGGGATGTGATGATATTCTGGATGAAATAAGAGAAATATCCAAGATGCCAGGAATTCTCATTACACAGCCGAACAGTAGTTCTGTGACATCCAAAAGGAGCTCCAGGAGTTCCCGTCGTGGCTCAGTGGAAATGAATCTGACTAGGATCCATGAGGTTGCGGGTTCGATTCCTGGCCTCGCTCAGTGGGTTAAGGATCAGGCGTTGCCGTGAGCTGTGGTGTAGGTCGCAGACAAGGCTTGGATCTGGGGTTGCTGTGGCTGTGGTACAGACTGGCAGCTACAGCTCCAACTCAACCCCTAGCCTGGGAACCTCCATATGCCACGGTGCAGCCTAAAAAGACAAAAAAAAAAAAAAAGGAGCTCCACTAAGCAGACCCTCAAGATGCATGCAGTCAAGACAAGCTTACCAATAGGTGTTTTCAAAGTGAAACAAGGTGACATAGAGAAATGAAGAACTTGCCAGGTTTGTCATTTGCCAACACTTAACCACAAAGATGCACGAAGCCTGCGCTACGGGCCAGTCGCTGCCCTAGGTGCTACATCCCACAACTCCTAGCCCAGCGGAGGAGACCAACACGTCCACAGATCATCGTGATTCAGGGCAATACCCAGAATAACAGAGGGACGCACATTGATTTCGGACCCGATGACACAAGCCTGGTTAGTAAATGGGAACAAGTGAAGAGGCAATTTCAACAACGGCTTCAGCATCCAAGGAACCAAGCCAGTCAACCCGAGAGGCCATAATTACTTTCTCGGGCTTATGCTAAATTACCGCGACTCGCTTTTTGTAGATGGAGTCGAAAGAAAGGGATGATTTCCTTTGTGTTTTGAGGCTATCGCCAAGGAAAAAATGGCAGGAGGTAAAGGAAGAAGCCCAGCGGTGGAGCAGCCCTGGGCAGAGAGAGGCAGAGACATTTATTACCGGAGCAGCTGCACCCCACCTGCACCAGCTTCCAAAGCTTCCCTGTTGTTGGGAGAGAAGACAGAGCACAATTTAAGGACACAGTGGAATGCAAGCGATTGATGGGTCAACATGGCTGGCTGGGCTGGTGATTTTGTAATTATGAAGCAGATTTTTTAGACAGAATGGTTACCCCAACTGTGTAATTAAGAGGATCGTTAAGGAGTGTTGCTGGGCTGTGCATCACCCTGGGGCTAAGGCTACCACATGGTTACAATAGAAAAATGCAGTCAGGCTTCATCATCAGGCCATAGCTAATTAATTGAAACAAATATTTGCAATAACATTTCCTATATATGATATATTTGCAACGGCTGACTGCTAAAAGAATCTTAATAGAGGGGTTTCATCAGGGGTTCCAGTAACAGCAAAACAGGTGTTAGGCTGCAGGTTAGAGGAAAAACCAATGGGCCAGTTGCAATTGGATGGCCTTGGGGTAGTTTTGGTTGAATCCAACTCTGTGGCACTGGCTGGGACCTTATTCTGTGCAGCATATTTAACCAAGAGTGGGCATGGGTAAATTGGAGGAGATCCAGAAACAAATAGGAGTGGTTCCAGTTGGAAAAATAGCACCTGGGGGGATGGTGAGTGAAAAGAGATGATTAAGTCTGGGCGGTAAATCTGCATAACACATGAATTCAGACTTTTAAAACTCGGAGACGATTTTAATGTTTTTTTTTTTTTCGAGGTTGGAAAGTCGCCTTTACCATTCCTTCTGAGCACAAAGAAGAAATAAACCTCAACTGCAGAATGAGGAATTTGAGCAACGCAAAAATCTGTTGTTTTAGATTCTAAAACAGGAGATTACACAGATATTTGATCTAATTCCCTCAAAGCCTTTAGAATTGCAGAGAAGTCACAAATCCCAACACAGTCCCCCTCCATGCTCTGCACAAAATTTCTTGCTATTATTCTGAACATCTTCTTCGTTGGCAATCATTAAACAGCCTTTGCTAGATGAAAGTACTACCTTAGAAAAAAAATATGGACCAAAATGTTAACAAAGGACCTGATCTCCTGCACTGGAAGTGGGGTCAGTCTGTTGCTTCCAACTGAAGCCACTTAGGGCTTGGGTGTGGATTGTATATCCTTTGGAGGTTGCCCCTAATCTTAGGATTCTAGAAATTGATCATCACTTGCCTGGTATTTCCATTGTTTGCTACTATGCCCCAAAACATAGTAGGTGCTCAATAAATGTTGTTATAAAAGGACCACATGCAATGTAAGTACACAAGCCTCTTTTTATCAGGGAATTCACATGTACAATAACCTCTCCACATGATTTGGAAAATGCCTGGCCTAGAACAACCAAATCATAGCCCAAGGCTTGAGGTGATCTCTCTGAGAACAGCATCCAGGACAGAAGGCTAATGATTATATCTGTTATCTGGTCAATTGAATTCAATTTGCCTCTACTCAGCTGGCCAGGTGGTCCCAGCATAGTTTAACAAAGGTGAACAACAACGAAGGAGTTCAGTTCCCATTGGGGCTCAGCAGTAACGAACCCAACTAATATCCACGAGGATGTGAGTTTGATTCCTGGCCTCGCTCAGTATGTTAAGGATCCAGAGTTGCCATGAGCTGTTGTGTGGGTCTCAGAGGCAGCTTAGATCCTGTGTTGTAGTGGCTGTGGCCTAGGCCAGCGGTTGCAGCTCTGATTCAGCCCCGAGCCTGGGAACTTTCATATGCCGCAGGTGCAGCCCTAAAAAGCAGGAAAGAAAAAAAAAAGGAAAAACAAAAAGTGAAAGACCTTCTGCATTGACCCTACCTGTCCCCTGTGGGTCACAGTATCTCGCTGGGTATGGGCGGAGGTGTGAGCAGGTGTCACTCTCCAGCCTAATTATGAATCATTTTGTTGGAATAGCCCCTTCTCTTCTGGAAGGCGGGAAGGCTCACTACTGGTGATAGGCAGAGGAGAGCCACACCTTCAGTGTCCCCAAAGCTGGGCCCCGCCAGGCATTACACTAAGTGAAATAAGTCAGAGAGAGAAAGACAAATGCTGAATGATATCAGTTATATGTGAAATATCAAAAATACAGCAAACTAGTGAAGACAACAAAAAAGAAGCAGACTCACAGATATAAAGAACCAGCGGAGGGGTGTGCAAAACAGGGGTTGGGGAGTTAGAGGGAGAAACTATTAGGTGTAAGACAGGCTCAAGATAGCATTGCACAACACAGGCCAATATTTTGTAATAACTCTAAATGGGAAGTAGCCTTTAAAAACTGGATAAATTTTTTTTTAATTTTAAGAAAATAAAAATATCAGCAATCAGGAAAAAAAAAAAAGCTTATGTTCCTCCAGCAGCCATATGCAAAACCACAGGATACAGCGAAGGCCTTTGTGATTTGTCAATTGCATTCAATGTTTGGTGTTTAAAATCATTTTTTCACATTAAAGCAAATATAAAGTATGCTTTATATTACAGACTGAAAAATTCACACGTGCTTTTAAAAGAAAATGAGAGTCTTTACAGAAATTTCTCCCCTGATGAAGTTCTGGCAGAGGCTCCAGAATCCCAGGGATATGCATTTACCCTCCGCTATCTCAGAACTGATTAGAGCAGCACTGTCCATAAGTCTTTCTGGGATCATGGAAATGTTTTATACATACATACACACACACACACGTATGTATATTATATATTACATATATTATATATATATACACACACACACATACTATGAGTATATATATGCTATTGAGCACTTGAAAAGTATATACTATGTATACATATATACACTCAATAGCATATATAATATATACTGTGTGTGTGTGTATATATATATGCTACTGAGCACTTGAAAAGTGCCTAGTGAGACTGAGGAACTGAGTATTTTCTTATATTCCATCTTCCTTTGTTTCATTTAAATAGCCACACGTGAGCCAGCGGCGACTGCCTTGGACGAGTTTAATGGAAAATGTCTATGCTTTATTCCCTACGTCTCCCAGGAGGTCTTCGGGAATTGAGGAAGACTTTAGGAAAGGAAGCAGAGCCTGGGCTTCTGTAACATGGTCCCCCTGTTGTTCAGCCCTCACTCCTCCCCGGGACCCTCCCCGAGCCGGAACCGCCTCCCCAGTCTGCAGATCTGAGTGTATGAAAAGACGGGCTTCCGGAGAAAGACAAGAATGGTGGGAAAGAAGGGTGAGGAGGTCTGGGAGCCTATCCTGGGGGTCTGCAAGCCTCCAAGCAAGATCTCAGGACTCCTGGGGTAGTCATTAGGTTCATCTCATCAAAGTGGAAACAGCCTTGGGGTGGATGTATTTCTTGTTTTGGTGACTCAGCAGATGAGATGAGAACAGCCTCCAGCCACTGTGGGCTGCTTCCAGGAATGAACCTGGGACCTTCTCAGGGGCAGGTGATAGATGGTTATTCACTGCCCTGAGAGATTATTAAGATTTTAAAGCCAGACAATATTCTTGTAATTTGAATTACGTATACATGACTTACAAATGTCCTTCTCATCTAGTGATTCCTATGCTAGAATTTATCCAAAGTAAATTATGGGGACATGTTAATAACATTATATTAAGTGGAAAAAAGAAGGAAACACAATTATATATATACACATATACAATAATACATATTATTATAACACAACATAATAATTATATAGTTATACATAACAATATGTATTTTGATTTTTTTTTTTTTTCTTTTGTGGCCACTCCACCACATAGGGAGTTCCTGGGCCAGGGATCAGATCTGAGCAGAAGTTACAACCTGCGCTGCAGCTGCAGCATTATCACCAGATCCTGAAGGGCCAGGTACTGAACTTGCGTCCTGGTGTTGCAGAGATGCTGCCAATCCCATTGCACCACAGTGGGAACTCCACAAGATGTATTTTATATATATATAAATTCAAGAAATGTTTAATGCATTTGTATATCTATAACAAAAGTTGGAAGAAAATACAGCAAAACATTGATAATTATTATCTCTGAATAGAAGGCTTATGGATGACTTTAATTTTCTATGTTGCACTTTTTGTATTTTCCTATTTTTCTTTAATGAACATTAGTTTTATAATTGGGAAAGCCAATTATTTATAAACATCAATACTTCATTTATTAACCATGATTTGGTATCTTGCATTCAGTGAGAGGCCAGAACTTTCTCTCTATGGACATAACTATTGGGGATATATATTGTCATGCTTTGGTCCTGCCCTCAGGGAGCCAGAGTTCTACACAACCTGCAACTTCATCTCCATGTAGGTTTTCTCTGAAGGTGGTCCTGCCTGGAGGCAATGCCAATGGGCAAGACACAAGGATAACTTGAGAGGAAGTCTTCTGCGATGAACTGGCTAGAGATCTTATCAAGTGACCAAGAACTGAGGGTCACTCTGGGTAGCAAGTGGCTATTGTTAGAACATGCAGCCCATCATTAGGTACCTGATAGAAAAGACAGGGCCTTTTCCCAGTTTACAAAATGGAGAACTCTAGGCTAACAGTAGCTTCCAGTCAACACTTTGATATCAGTGACTTGATCATATTCAGAGTGAAATGCAAATCTGACCAACACCTCAGAGGCTATGTGGGAAACTGCCCTCACAAGTGGAAGCCAAAGCCAAGATCTCCAGCAAGCCTAGTCTCTAACCACAGACATGAAATTCCAGGCTCATCCCTCTCCTGAGGTGGTTCTTTGTTGAGGCTGACAGGCTTCGATTACTGAAAGCATTTGCTGATCAAACTGGGTAAAATGAAACTTCAAACTGAGCCGTGGTTTCTAAGGTGTTGAGCAAGCCCATTACCCCAGTGAGCCAGCTCCCCCTCAGTCCACTGACAGACCCAGCATCAGTGGAGAGCAGGGCTTTCTGTTGTGATGTGCTGCTCCCACCGAGAACACGCTGCTTTGCAGGCAGAACACGTAACCCTGCATTATACATCACCCAGCTTGCCACATCCTGTTAGGTTGCAGCCCATCAGCCTAAGCCATGATGGAGGTGAACACAACCTGGGGTGACACGCAGCATGTTGTAATGCACTGTAGCATTTAAACCTACATTGGTCAAGTTGCACGCATTGGTTTGGACACTAGATGCACGTTATTCAGAGGATGCGATCTAATGTGTGGAAAGTGCTGGCTGAGGGGATAAAATGCATCAAGGGAGAGCATCTGTGTCACACTCCATCTGAGAGACGAAGTTCATCCACTATGCAGAATTATCAGTTCTCTACTGGAAAACTCCACAACTACTGGGTCTTTGTGCGAGAGGATCAGACAAACGAAAATTCTCCAAGCTCTTGATAAGAGGATGGTGCCTCCAGTCTACCATGGGATGGGTCATACCCTGTGAGGAGATCTTCTAATATTTAGTCTAATGAATAATTGGATGCGATAGATGCTGATGGATTAACAGCAAGAACTTTTTTTTGGTCTTTTAGGGCTGCACCTGTGGCATATGGAATTTCCCAGGCTAGGAGTCAAATCGGAGCTGCAGCTGCCATCCTACACCACAGCCATACCAATGCCAGATCTGAACCTTTTCTGCAACCAACACCACAGCTCACAGCAACACCAGATCCTTAATCCACTGATGGAGGCCAGGGATCGAACCCAAGTCCTCATGGATACTAGTCCCAGTTGCTACCACTGAGCCATGATAGGAACTCCCTCAACAGCAAGAAATTTAGGAAGCATGTGACTAGATTAACAGCTCTCACCTCAAACCAGAATAATGCTAAATGACTGACTTGCAGTTGAAACTTAAGAAATTGTTATCATTACTCTTCTAACCAATCAACTAATTATATGTGACTTTTCAGGACAACTAGGATGCTGGATGATGAATGAATGAATGAATGTCCTGGGCCCCAAAAGCCAGTTCTTCCCTGTAAAGATTTGACAGCAGAATTCTACAGTCTCTTCTTCCTCCAGCTGCTGCCTGAAAGACTGAGACCTGGTAGTCATGGAAACCCTGTGTTCTTCAAACCCAACTCAACGAGCAGTAAGGAAGCTTGGGAGGGAATATTGAGCCCTCAGGGACGGAGAAGCATTGGAGTATGGCTCACACTGTCAGTTTCACAGCAGGATGGGAATCCTTACAGGTTCCTCTTAAGAAAGGAGAAGTCATTGCCATCTCAGGAGGGCTTCAAGAGCCCATAGCTGCCTTTAGATTACAGATGCTTCCTAGGCTATCCATTTAAAAAAATTCCATGCTCTGAGCTTTTCTTGGCCCAGTCCGGGGGTTAGGGGGAAGCACCTGGGAGAGCCACACTTCTTAGGAAACTTTTTTTCTTAAGTAGAAATGGGACCTTCCAGTAGATAAGCAGTCTATCCAATGATTTTGGAGGATGGACAGCTTTCTGCATAAGGATTACCTGCAGAGATCATTTCTGGTTCTGAACTGCCATTTGCATTCACTATCTCTTATGCACCAATTTGCAGAGAGTGATGGAGGTGGCAAGATAGGAGAAAGGATTAATAGTCTCCTTTCCAGGACAGGGAATGTTGAGAATAGATATTTAGCAGAAGATGAGATAAGGAATCTCCATGCTTTATGCATGTTTGTACATGGAAGATATTATCAATATATCAGCCTTCTAGATAGCTCTTGGCCTTAGGTCAGTAAAAATTAAAGGCAGAAATTTTATTTAACTCTGTTATCTACTCTTTGCAAACAGAAGTAGAGGTAGGCTAGTTAACATAATATCTTGAAGTAGGTACCTATTTGTAATTTATATGTAAAAGGCTGGAATACAGCTTGTTCTATTTCCACTTCCATGAACAACAGAGTAAGCATCTATAAACCTGTGAATATTAAGAACATATACCCAAGAATCAACAGACCTAGAACGTGTGGCCTTGGGCAAGTTTCTTTTTTTTTTTTTTTGGCTTTTTGCTATTTCTTTGGGCCACTCCCACGGCATATGGAGGTTCCCAGGCTAGGGGTCGAATCGGAGCTGTAGCCACCAGCCTAAGCCAGAGCCACAGCAACGCGGGATCCGAGCCGCGTCTGCAACCTACACCACAGCTCACGGCAATGCCAGATCGTTAACCCACTGAGCAAGGGCAGGGACCGAACCCGCAACTTCATGGTTCCTAGTGGGATTCGTTAACCACTGCGCCACGACGGGAACTCCATTGGGCAAGTTTCTTAGCCTGCTCTGCCTTGGTGTCTTTTTGCTTTTTCTTCTCTTTTGTCTTTTTAGGGCCGAACCTGTGGCATATGAAGATTCCCAGGCTAGGGGTCAAATAGGAGCTGTAGCTGCCAGCTTATACCACAACCACAGCAACATGGGATCTAAGCTGCATCTGCAGCCTACACCGCCACAACACCTGATCCCTAACCCACTAAGGGAGGCCAGGAAAGCATACCACTACACAAAATTGCAAGAGCCAAGGAGTTCCCACTGTGGCTCAGTGGGTTAAGAACTGGACATAGTGTCCATGAGGGTGTGGATTCAACTCCTGGCCTTGCTCAGTGGGTTAAGGATCTGGAGTTGCTGAAAGCTGCAACATAGGTTGCAGATGCTGCTCTGATTCAACCCTAGCCTGGGAACTTCCATATGCTGCAGGTGTGGCCCTAAAAAGAAAGAACAGAAAAAAATTTACAATAGCCAAAAGTGGAAAACAACCCAAATGTCCATTGATAAATAAAATATATTTATCCAAACGATTCTTATGGATCAAGAGCTCACTGCCTGCCTGAAGAGCATAGCAGCCAATGCGATGGCTCTGACTTTTGAGGAAAGAAGTTTTATTGCCAGGTTGACCGGAAGGACGCAAGGCTCAAACCTGTCTCCTGGCTCCAGCGGTCAGGATAAGACTTGGAAGCTGATTGGCTCGTCTTGAATTCATCTGTGTAAGCTGCTCATGCTGCTGGAAGCCAGCTTTTCCTCATTGAAGGACTTCTCACTTAGTTACGGGCTCTGATGGCAACCTTTCTAGTTTTTAAATTCTGTAGACTGAAGATTCGGTTTCCGGTCATCCTGGACACATGGGTTCCCATCCTGTTCCTATGCTGTGTTCGAAAAATAACTCAAGGTTTGATTAATCAACGACCTATTTAAGGAGGTAAAACCAGTTTAAGCTGGTGCTGTTTCAGGCCGATGAATCAACAACCTATTTAAGGAGGCAACGTTGGTTTCAGCGGGTCAATGTCTTCCGCCCTGTTTCCCGGTGGACTATGACCCATCCTTAAAAAGGAATGAAGTTTTGCTATCTGCTACCCCATGGACGAAACTCGAAGATATTCTGACAAAGAAAAGAAGGCAGACACAAAAGGGTAGGTATTGTATGATTCCACTTATGCAAGGTAACTAGAGTGGTCAAATTCATAGGAAGAAAACACATGGGGGGGAGGGAAATGGAAAATTAGTGTTTAACGGGTAGCGAGGTTCCGCTTGTGGAAAAAAGTTCTGGAGATGCGTGGTGGCGACGGATGCAGAACAGCATGAGTGTACTCAATATCACTGAACACTTACAGGATTAAACCGGTAGGTTTTAGGTTATGTATATATTTATATATATATTTGACCATAAAAATAAATAAAAATAATTTAAAAATAGGAGTTCCCGTGGTGGCTCAGCAGAAGGAAATCTGACTAGCATCCATGAGGACCAAGGTTCAATCCCTGGCCTTGCCCAGTGGATTAAGGATCCAGTGTTGCCGGGAGCTGTGGTGTGGGCCAGCGGTTGCAGCTCCAATTTATTCTGTAGCCTGGGAACCTCCATATGCTGTGGGTGTGGGCCTAAAAATATATTTAAAAAAAAAAGAAAACTAATTTTAAAATAAAAAATCTCACAAGAGTGTGCAAATGCAGGAATTCCCATTGAGGCTCAGCGGTAACAAACCTGCCTAGTATCCATGAAGATGCAGGTTCGATCCCTGGTCTCACTCATTGGGTTCAGGATCTGGTGTTTCCGTGAGCTGTGGTGTAGGTCGAAGATACAGCTCAGATCCCGAGTTGCTGCAGCTGTGGCGTAGGCTAGCAGCTGCAGCTCCTATTCGACCCCTAGCCTGGGAACGTTCACATGCCATAGATGCAGTCCTAAAAAGCAAAAAAAAAGCATGCAAATGTGAATGATAGGACTTAGTTATAGTTGCCTTTTAATGTACATCTGTTGCATAGATTTATGTTTCTATTTGATGGTGGTGGCAGCTGGGGTGAATAGCTGCTATGGTTGCCATTCAGAAGCCATTGGTCAGAAACAAGGCCTGTAATTTATTCCTGGGAGCTATCACAAAATTTGAGTAGTCCTACCCTCCCGTCAGTCACTCTTCAAGGGAGGCCCCAAAGAGGGTGTCATCAAAAGGATTTCTGATCAACAGGAAGGGAGGTTGAAGGAGGAGCCATTTGCCAGCTTTGGCTTTCGGAGAGGGCGTCTCGGGTGCAGAAGGGCAGCTGTGATTCAGGGCAAAAGCACCTTCTCAGACACAGGGGCAAAGGTGGTTGATATGAGGCTGCCAAGAGCCCTCTAGAAGCCAAACAGCAAGACTCTCAGAGACTGGCAGGCTCCCCAGTGCTGGCAAATCAGGGCGTCACGGGACTCTCGTCTCCCTACAATTAAGCAGATAATTAAGAAATAAGAACATATTTTTCCAATATAAATTGATAGGCGCGCCTTGGTAATGTTAGCATCGGGGATAAATTGAGCAGTAATCTGCAAAGGATGTTATTGCTATTATAAAAATAAAGATCTGTCTCCGCAACCAATCAATTCAGCAGATATATACCAACAATCACATTGTTAAAAATGACTTCTATAAATTACCCAGTGTTCCATCTAATGGTGCCAGAAGCAGCTGGGATACAATTTAGGGCTGATATAACCATACGTCGAGAGTACTTTTTCATCCTGATGGTTTTTGTTTCCTTCTAAACAGTTGTAGTCGAGCCCACAGCTTTGTTTAATGCCCCCATGTGAAAAACAAAGTGTATTTCACTCCACGGGTTAGCAAAGTCATTTTGGCAGAAACACTCAGGAATATGTGCATTTAATATGGGAAGAATAATTCAATTTTCTTTCTATTATTTTAGCTACAAGGTTGCCATCTCCTTAATTCTGCATTAAACCTTGTGAGGAAGTTGCAATTCTTTATGAGCTGCCATTCCTCTTTCAAATGCGTGTAGAAAAGACCCACAAAGGGAGAGTTACAATCATGTATTTTTCAGTCTTGTCTAACAGCCATTTCAAAGAGATCAGAACAATTTAGGAACTTTTCTTGATACCTGCAGCCCTTGAAGACTCATTCTGTCCAAACTTTGATGGTTAATGCCTAATCACAAGCCACCCCGTGATCTTTTTTTTTTTTTTCCTTTGCATATTCATGTCAGCTGACAAAGCAGTTAAATACTGGCTGAACTGAAAGCAATTTTCCCAGTTGGGAGGCTTGACACAGCAGGCATCCATCTGTAATATAACACATCCAAACTTAGTTCTTGCATTGACGTTGGTCTAGTAAACTTAGATGGTGCCCAAGCTGAGACCTGGTTTACTCCAGACACAATTAACAGTGAGAGCAAAAACCAGAAACAGTGGCCACTGGTCTCCTACCGAGTGCTAAGTTCTTTCCTGAGAAAATAGGAAACCAGGAAACTTAGCAACACAAGTAAACATGGTCCCCTGCTTCAATTAATACCCTGAGGAAACAGCTTTTAAAAGAGTGGAATGGTGGAGTTCCCGTTGTGGCTCAGTGGTTAATGAATCCGACTAGGAACCATCAGGGTGCGGGTTTGATCCCTGGCCTCGCTCAGTGGGTTAAGAACCTGGCATTGCCATGAGCTGTGGTCGAAGGCAAAAAGACAAAAAAAAAAAAAAAAAAAAAAGGTGGAATGGTTTGGGAAAAACTAGGGTCCTAGAGAGTAGGGTGAATCACCTGGAAGAGAGCTGCTTCAGGAGAGGAAGTCTCTATTCCTCCCCAAGATGGAGGTAGACAAGCTCTACACAGGCAAGAAGGAGCCACATCCTGGTCTTAGGTTCAGTGATCTAGTTGAGGAAGAAGCACAGATAGCTCCTATAATGAAGTGAGAGAAAGATGAAGGGGACAGAGAGAGGAAATGAAAAGGGGTGTGTTTAGGGACAAGTTTGGAGAGGCATGAATGCAATGTTTCAATTGGACACACAAGTCATGCCCAGCCATCAACGGAAATCTGAGTCTGGAACTCAGGCGAAAAGTCAAGAATCAAGAGATAGATACAGAAGTCCTATTTTGTGGAGTACGAGTGGCGTAGACTGTAGGATGTCTTAGAAGGTCTGTTTTTGACCCTTCAAACTATTGAAGTTCTTTCTCAACAAGTACTTATGCTAACGCTGCTAGCAAATGCAAGTTCCACTGCCCAATGCACCGTGAGGCCAAACAATACCAAAACATTGGCATTTGGAAGAGGGAAGATTTTATTGCAGGGCCAGGCAAGGAGACAAACGGTTCGTTCCCCCTCCCTCAACCTCCCCAACCTCCCCAAAGGGTTTCCGCAATGCATTATTTTTAAAGGCCGGGTGAGTGGCGTGGTCCCAGGGTATGTGATGAACTCTGAACAGCTCTCTTGCTGGCTGATGTGGAGATAGTGGAGAGGTTGACTTTATCAGTCCTTAGGCGCCAGTAGGTCTGGGGGCTCTGTGCTTCGGATCTTCAAGTAGTTGATTTCTTACATGGTTTTTAGCATCTGAAAAACCTCAGGAGGTACGCATGAGATACTATTATCTGGCTTCTTCAGAGAGGAGCTATAGCCAGAGGATGTGCGGGGAAGTCTGGCCCTGGGAAGGCCCTGCTGGGCCCCACTCAGTTACAAAACTCCCAATGAGAACTCTCCATCTTCATATGGTCAGGCCACTCATGATGGCTGTTCTCTTGCCCTCTTTACATCCCCCTCTGCTCCGACCAGTGCCTGCTTGTCTACACCCTACTCATAGCGCTGACCTTCCTATATACTTGCGCCAGGCCCCAGCTAGTGATTGTTCTTATCCAAAGGGGGTCGAAGTTCCTGTCGTGGCCCAGGGGAAACGAATCCAACTAATACCCATGAGGATGCAGGTTCAATCCCTGGCCTGGCTCAGTGGGTCAGTGATCCGGAGTTGCCCTGAGCTGTGAGGTATGTTGGCATTGCTATGGCTGTGGCTGTGGCTGTGGCTGTAGCTCCCATTTGATACTAGCCTGGGAATGTCCATATGCCACAGGTGCAGCCTAAAAAGCAAAAAAAAAAAAGAAAGAAAAGGTGATGCGGGGCCTGTTCCTCTGCTGGTTTCCCTGGTAATTAGTGAGCCAACCTACAGCCAATTACCCCTATAAATGGCAATCTCCCCCCCTCCACCCCTCGCAGGGAGTAAAGAATGCCTCACAGGGTTGAGTGTGGCTCCCGGACCTTGCTTCAGACATGTAAGCTCTCTCATCCATTAAACCACTGATGTCTCTGTGACTGACTCCAGGCAAGTATAGCCCAATGATCTTATATTCTATTTTATTTAATACAAAAATATTGATAACTCTTTATTGCTCCTTATGCTGGGAGTTTTCTGAATACGCATTCGGATTCTCTCTCCATCCTGCTTTGTGACCCAGAGGCTGACCTCTGTGGGCTGCACCATCTTGCCCTCTGGCTGCTTAATGGTTTGACCAATGGAAGACCCAGGCGAAAGATAAGCATCAGTATGACCGAGGGGTCTCTTCCACGAGGACCTGGCTGCCTCTCCCTGTGCCTTAGATTCTGATAACCACTCCCCCTCCGTGCCAGTCTGGCTTAGGGTCAGTGACAGTTTCTTGATGTTAGCCTGTAGGGTTTAACACCATCTTTTGTTAGTTTCCCTAAATCATGCCTATACTTTTTAAAACAGCATATCATTAATGCTATTAACTTTATCAGACTTCGTTAAACTCTTCTCAGTCACCTAGTCAGAATGCACTATTTTCTGACACGACTCTGAGAGAGTTCTTGGCAATTATTGATTGGTTGACTAATTGACTCGTTGACTGATACTATCCAATCTTGGTTCTAACATAGTGTCCTTTAAACATTTCTAGATAGAATAATGGCATTTGGGCTGATTTTTTTTCATGAAAGAAAATACTTGAGATAATTTTCCCCAACCTAAATATTCATCAGTAAGAAAATAGTTGAATAGGGAGTTCCTGTGGTGTGGACGAACCCGACTAGTATCCATGAGGATGAGGGTTTGATCCCTGACCTCGATCAGTGGGTTTAAGGATCCAGTGTTGCCATGAGCTGTGGTGTAGGTCACAGATGCAGCTTGGATCTGGCATTGCTGTTTTGGCAGCTACAGCTCTGATTCGACCCCTAGTCTGGAAACTTCCATATGCCATGGGTGAGACCCTGAAAAGACCAAAAATAAACAAATAAAATAAAAAGGAAAATAGTTGAATAAATTATTGATTATAGTCCATTTCTATGTGTGATGCAGAAATAGGAAAAAAATGAGGTGTTCTTGCAGATATGGACATGGAAATATCACCAACACCTATTAAGTGAAAAAGTTAAGTGACAGAAAAATAAGCTCACTATAACCCTATTTATGGACACAATATTAAGCAAAATAAAACACTTCTTTTTTTGTGTGTATGTGGCTGCATCCACTGTGCCACAAGGGAACTCCAAAAATAAACATTTCATATGAATTCTTGGTCCTTTGAACTGTAGTCTCAAGTTTTCCTTTGCCTCATCTCCTCCTATATTCTTGCTCAAACTTATAGTTGAGCTATAGTGTACAGTAGCTAAGCTAGAATAGGCATTCAGTGCTTGTTGGGTGAATAAATCAATCACAACTTTCAAATGTGCTCTGCACTTTCTCCCCCCCATCTTTATTGATGTATAATTGACAAATAAAATCTGTATTTATCTAAGGTATACAACTTGATTTTTTTATTAACATACATTCGATTTACAGTGTTGTGCCAATACAACATGATGTTTTCATATGCACATACATTGTGAAATAATAGCTACGATTAAGCTCATAAATATATCCATGGCCTCATATATTTTGTTTTCTTCTCTTTCCTTTTCCTTCTTTTTTTTGTGTGTGTGATAAAAAACACTTAGGATCTACCCTCTTAGCAAATTTCAAGTACACAATACAGTGTTGTTGACTATATTTAGCCTCTACTTTCAAGACTCCATCATAGTGTTTGTTCATACTGTTGCATTTGCTAGGAATGCTATTAACCCTTTCTTCACCTGTTAGTCTTCCGACATCCACTCCAAATACCCCCTTGTCTGTGAGTCTTCCCAAATACCTCAAGCTAGAATCTCCTGCCTCTCCTCTGCCATTCCACAGCAGTTGGTCCCATTTTTATTTTCATTTTAATGGAAGTTCCTGGGCCAGGGGTTGAGTTGGAGCTGCAGCAGCAGGTGGATGCCACAGCCACCGCCACACTGGATCCAAGCCTCGTCTGTGAACTCCTCTGCAACTTGCAGCAATGCCAGATCCTTAACCCACTGAGCAAGGCCAAGGATCAAATCCACATCCTCATGGAGACAATGTCAGGTCCTTAACTCTGTGAGCCACAAAGGGAACTCCATCAATTTGTCAATTCTTCTGGGCACTAAGACATCTCGCTTTGTATTGAAATCTAGCTCACTCAGGAGATTCTAAGATTGTTAAGAGAGCTTTGGCAATTTTGTATTCCTAACGCCGAGCCTAGCATGTGACACGTAGTAGGTACTCCATCACTAAATGGTGTATTGTCTTGAATGAAATTTAATTGAATGTTAGGGTTTGGCAGACCGGGTCTTGCTGCCTGTTGGAGATCATTAATTGAATGTCTCCCAAACAAACTAAGTGGATGAATTTAATTATGAAATTGAGTGTCATCATATTTTAAATAATTTACTCTAAAACTTCAGGTAATTTAAATCTAAGATGAAAAGCAGATGGATAGAGTGAGAGCGTAAGTAGGGCAATTTTTTTTGTTTGTTTTGTGGGATATCAAAGTCAACTTGGAGAAGATAAGTACCTCCTGCAAAGATTCGGCCTGGGCAAAGTGGGAATGGGCTAGAAAGTTGGCACTTTCTTAGGTAACCTCCTCTCCTTCTCCCCAGGGGCACGAGCATATTTTCCTGTCTGCTTTAGCAGCAGTTGCCCCCCCATGGATTTCCCAATGAATCAGAAGCCGCCTCTGCACAGACCCATAGTCCACAGCTTGTAAGTAATTCTCAAATCTAATTTATTAAAAACTCATTTATTTTCAACAACACCAGATTTCTGATTAATTCCCAGCACCATGGGTTATTTAATGCAGTGAGTTGCATTGTCATTTCTGATTTCCCAAAGTGCTTGATTGATAGATGCTATTGTGGGCTTAGTCTGTCAATGTATTGTTCCCTTGTCAAGTGACAACAAAAAAAAGCTTATTGATGAAATTGCTGGGTGTCTCTTAAATTAAGGCAGAAATACCATAGGGCACTGGAGACCCATAGGTGTTAGGCATTCTCTAGGGAAACTAAAAATCATGCTGAGAAACTTCTCTGAAATAAGGCAGACCTCCTCATCTATATTGCACTCTAGAAAAGTCTGGAAGCCGACGTGGTTTTGTTTTCTCATCTCAGGCCAAGAAAGACAGGTCTATTTCCATTTTGCCTTTTATGAGGATGATGAAATACAGTGAAGTAGATTCAGCACCATAAATCCACTTTAAATGAAACCAGCCTCATCATTTGTTTGCTTTTTAAATTTTTCAGAACATCAGAAGACCCATTTAAATCTTTGAAGGGAGTAGCCCTTAGAAGATAAGCTACCGCTGGCAAGGCTCAAACAAAACAAGTTTTTTACAAGTAAGAGGTGATGTCATGGTGTTGGTGTCACTCATCTGCCACACTAAACAGGAGTCTTGCTTTACCTATGCCCTCAGCCTCTCCGTGGACTGCAGTTACTTCCCCATCCTAGCCACAGGCACAAGCTAGGGATTGGGAATTAGGTAGAGAAATTGTCACGGGAGTTCCCTGGTGGCCTAGTGGGTTAAGGATCTGGCGTTGTCACTGTGGTGGCTCGAATTCCTTTGGTGTGGAACTGGCTCAGGTACTTCTGCATGCTGTGGGCACAGCCAAAAAAACTTTTCATGAAATGTCGATAAAGGGGAAAGAAACAAGTCTTCCACACCCTGGCAAATTCTTTCACAACTTGCTGCAACTCAGTTTGCTCAAATGTGGCAAATCTCCCATACATACCTTCCATTCATGTTTTTCTCTCTATATTTCTAGAAAGACAGGGACCCTCAGTGGAGAATCAGCCATTAAATGAAAAATCCCACCTGCTTTCATTTCTCAGATGTGAGGATACATGACTTCCTAATCAGAACTTCCTCTTCTCAGCAGCGCCTTCCACCACCATAGGTGACAGCAGTCCAGAGATTTGGGTTAGCTTCTGGCCCAAATGTCTCCCTCTAGGCTGGTGTCTTAACAGCTGGGCTCTTGTGCTGTTTATGAAATGTTCACTGTCAAAGAGATTCTATCCCACCTTGAACAGCTTCGAGGACACGTACTGTATAAAAACCAAGCCCTAAGAAGGCAGGCGTCAGAGATGAGAGCGCAATGCCGCATAAATCTCTTCATGCCTCTCTCTCTGTCGCCTCTGCTTGCTTCCCTGGAGGGCACTCCGAGAGGGCAAACGAGGGGGAAATGGCCCAGGAGCCAGGGCTCTTAAGATTCCACTTCCCTGGACCCTTTATTATATATGGGCAAGCCCACTCATGTGCAAATTCTCATGTATAAATATGACTCTGCTGACACTGGCAGTAGACACCCTTCTGGCACTCTGCTGCCAGCACAGTGAGCAGTAAGATGCTTCCCAATGGGAGCGTATAGTAATTTATCTACAAACGTCTGTATGCAAGGACATGTATTTACTGAAGGACTGTACCGAGAATGAATGAGGTCTTGGTGCCCTTTACAAAATATATCGTTAAACTTGTGCCACCTCCATTTTTCAGTAAGATTGACTGAGATTAAAAAGCTAATATATTAAGATGGGGAAGATACGGGGAACGAACCCTTTTAGATCGTTATGTATAAATTGGTACAAACTGTATGGAGGGCAATTTGAGAAGATCTGTCAAAATGAAAATGTGCTATCAGAGACTTGCAATTTTAAGATGGGAGCATAAAGTTTTTTCTGCCCCCTTTCCTCTCAGATATCACCCGCAACCAACGAGGATAATGAGAAACAAACACAAACTTCATAACCTGTGAAGTGAGGACGTATTTATATCCTCAAACTACAAATCTGAAAATGAGGGCATTGAAATCACTCAGCAGCGTGGAGGAAGCTTGGAGAGCTGGTTAACGATAGGATTTTTAAGACACTTAATACCACAGAAAACAGGAGTGAGGGAAGGGGCTTAAAATGGGATGAATGGTTTAAAGTATAGATGAGAAGCAGAGGGAGGTCACTGGTGGCTCAGTGGGTTAAGGATCCAGCATTGTCACTGCTTTGGCGTGGGTTCAATCCCTGGCCCAGGAAACTCTGCATGCCACAGGCATGGCCAAAAAAAGACATCAGTCTTAGACTGTCAAATAGCATAGTTATTTTTTAATTGAAGTATAGCTTATATACAGTCAAGTGTAGTAATCTAAAGTGAATTTTAAATGAATTTTCAGGGAGTTCCCTGGTGGATCACTGGGTTAAGGAACTGGCATTGTCACTGCTTCAGCCTGGGAACTTCCATATTCTGCTAGGGTGGCCAAAAATAAAAAAATTAAAAAAAAAAAAAAAAGCAAAGAGAACCCCCTCAAAGCTTCACCCCATCCTGAGCAGCTAAGTGATTCTCTCATACCTTGAACCAAGAGGAAATTGAAAGAGTACCTTCAAACGCGGGGATACCAGCCCAGTAGAAGGCCTGGAATAGGAAAGAGGCTAAAAATGAAGTTAAACAGTGAGACCCTTACCTCCCCCCCCCCCCGCTCCCCGCCCCAGGCTCGGCTGCGAGGACACTGGGAACCAGCCTGATGGCCATGGCCTCCTCCTTTCTCCACACCCTCTACCCAAAGAAAGTAAAAGGTAGAATTCTTCTCTGCAATAACCGAATGTTCCAGAAAAAAAGACCTAGAGATACAGTTGGTTGTCAATTCCTACAACAAAAATCAAGTAGCTTATGACTCCACCAACCTACAAAGAGGTGGGCAAGCTCCACTCCACAGACGGAATTTCCAGTCAGCTCTTTAAGAGCTCCTCTTCCAGCGTAAGCTGACAACCAGTGTCTCTTGACATTTGAGGAATTCCTCTAACATGAAAGACACTAAATAAATAAAATACACACGTACAGGTAAAGAGGGAACCAGGAAGAAATGGAGACAAGTAGGTAGCAAAAAATTCTTTTAAAAAATCAATATAGTTGATATTCTTAGACATAATGAAAATGTGTCAATGGGAAAAGAATAGGAACAGAGAAGTCAGAAAAGGAGCTCTTAAGATGAAAAATATCACAACAAAAATTTCTTTAAATTCTTAATAAAAGGGTAGAAGAAAGAGTTTAGGAAATCCCTCAGAGCATATAACAAAAAGGAAAGGAGATAAATATTGGAGAAAGGGGTGTTCCTGTCGTGGCTCAGCAGTAACAAATCTGACTAGTATCCATGAGGGTGCAGGTTCGATCCCTGACTTCACGCAGTGGGTAAAGGATCCGGGGTTGCGATGAGCTGTGGTGTAGATGGAAGACACAGTCCAGATCTGGTGTTGCTGTGGCTGTGGTGTAGGCCGGCGGCTACTGCCCCAATTAGACACCTAGCCTGGGAACTCGGTATGCCACGAGTATGGTCCTAAAAAAAAAAGAAAATGTTGGAGAAACAATTAAAAAATTAGAGGCTCAAACCAAGAAAGAAATTTGTAGTACATGAGTCTCCAGATTGAAAGAAATGTCAATGCAAAAAATGAAAAACACCCCCACCAAGGATATTATTGTATAATTTCAATAGATTGGGAATAAAGAGACTAAGACATTTAGAGATTTTTTTTTTTTAAGTTACATACAAAAGATCAGGAATCAGAGTGGTATGTATTTTGTTTATTTTTTTGTCTTTTGTCTTTTTAGGGCCACACCCATGGCATATGGAAGTTCCCAGGCTAGGAGTCCAATCGGAGCTGTAGCTGCTGGCCTACACCACAGCCACAGCAATGCCAGATCCGAGCCACATCTGCGACCTACAACACAGCTCCCGGCAGTCCGGGATCCTTAACCCACTGAGCGAGGCCAGGGATCGAACCCACAACCTTATGGTTCCTAGTCAGATTCGTTTCTACTGCGCCATGACGGGTATTGTATTTTGGAGTTCCCGCCTGGCACACAGCGTTGCTGTGCCTCTGGCGTAGGCCAGCAGTTGTAGCTCCAATTAGACCCCTAGCCTGGGAATCTCCACATGCCTCGGGTATGGCCCTAACCTAAAAAGACAAAAGGCAAAAAAAAAAAAAAAAAAAAAAAAAAGAATGGTATTGTATTTCTTAATAGCATTGTTGGAAAATTAGAAGATAAAGGGAAAAACGTCTTAAATATTTGAAGGAAAATTATTTTCTAGCTATAACCAGCCAAACTATCAACAGTGAGTTTAAAACAAAGACATTTTCAGGTATAAAAGGACCTAAATTTTTCTCCCTCTCATTAATCATGCTCAGGAAGCTACTAGAACATGTAGTCTATAAAAAGGATTACAACAAGCAGAGAAAAATATGGGAAATAGGTATTCGGGGATCTAATGCAAGAGAGAGAAAAAAGAGAATTAGAATTTGACTAGAAAGCCCAGTGAGCAAGCAGTCAAGATTGGAGCAAGAGAGTAGAAAGTTCCAGGAGAAGGGAGGAACTGGTTGGTTGTCTGATGAATGTGTCCGATGAATGGTTGTCCGAAGATTATATTGAGGTGGTGTTGGGTGAAAAATTAGATACGGGAGTTCCTGTCGTGGCGCAGTGGTTAACGAACCCAACTAGCATCCATGAAGTTGTGGGTTCGATCCCTGGCCTCACTCAGTGGGTTAAGGATCTGGCGTTGCCATGAGCTGTGGTGTAGGTCATAGTTGCAGCTCAGATCCTCAGTGGCTGTGGCTGTGGCTGTACTGTAGGCCGGCAGCTATAGCTCTGATTCGACCCCTAGCCTGGGAATCTCCCTATGCTGTGGCTATGGCTAAAAAAAAAAAGAAAAAAAAAAAAAAAGCACATGATTTAGAAATAGGAAGATAAAAGAAAGAAAAATAAAAGGATTAAAAGTGAAGGAGTTGGCATATGGGCCATCAGGAAATGGTGGGGCAGGAGACTGGTTTTTAGTTATGTCTTTTAGCCATATTTCTTTTTTTTCTTTTTCTTTTTTCATTTTACAGCTGCACCTGCAAGATACGGAAATTCCCAAGCTAGGGGTTAAAGCAGAGCTGCAGCTGCTGGCCTACACCACAGCCACAGCAACACCAGATCCTAAACTCACTGAGTGAGGCCAGGGATCAAACCTGCAACCTCATGGAGACTACATTGGGTCCTTAACCTGCTGAGTCATAAAGGCAACTCCTGATTTTTAAAAATTACCCACCTGCGATAATTTAGTAAAAACTAAATATTGGAGTTCCTGTCACAGCTCAGTGGTTAATGAACCCAACTAGCATCCATAAGGACTCAAGTACGATCCTTGGCCTCACTCAGTGGGTTAAAGATCTGGTATTGCCTTGAGCTGCAGTATAGGTCAAAAACATGGCTCAGATCCCAAATTGCTTTGGCTGTGGTGTAGGCCGGCAGCTACAGCACCGATTTACTCCTAGTCTGGGAACCTCCATATGCTGAGGGTACAGCCCTGAAAAAGACAAAAGACGAAAAAGAAACAAACCGTAAATATTTGTTAAAAATAATAACTAGGGAGTCCCCGTGTGGCTCAGCAGAAATGAATCCAACTAGTATCCATGAAGACGTGGGTTCGATCCCTGGCCTCACTCAATGTTAAGGATCAGGCATTTTGTGAGCTGTGGTGTAGGTCACAGATGCGGTTTGGATCCCAAGTGGCTGTGGCTGTGGTGTAGGCTGGCAGCTACAGCACCAATTTACCCCTAGCCTTGGAACTTCCACATGCTGCAGGTGTGGCCCTAAAAAGCAAATAAAAAAAATTTAAAAATAATAATAACTAGATTATATCAGGTGATCTTTAAACTTATACCTAGTTTTTTTCTCTTTATTTATTTTTAATTTAAAATAGTTTTTAACTCAATGAACTTTCACCTAGTTTTAGTTTTACTTTTTTTCCAAGGTGGTATACATTTTTAATAATGATTTTCATTTTTACTATTATAGCTGTTCTGTCAATTTCCTACTGTACGGCATAATGACCCAGGCACACATACATGTATAGGTTCTTCGGTTCTTTTTTCTCACATTATCATGCTCTATCATACATGACCAAATATAGTTTCCAGCACTACACAGCAGAATCTCATTGCTAATCCATCCCAAAGGCAATAGTCTGCATCTATTAACTCCAGATTCCAAGTCCATCCTGCTCCCTGCCCCTCCCCCTTGGCAACCAAAGTCTATTCTCCAAGTCCATGATTTTCTTTTCTGTGGGAAGTTTCGTTTGTGCCGTATATTAGATTCCAGGTGTAAGTGATATCACATGGTATTTGTCTTTCTCTTTTCTTACTTCACTTGGTATGAGAGTCTAGTTCCAACCATGTTGCTGCAAATGGCATTATTTTCTCTTTTATGGCTGAGTCGTATTCCATTGTGTATATACACCACATCTTCCTAATCCAGTCATCTGCCAATGAACATTTGGGTTGTCTCCATGTCTTGGCTACATCTAGTTTGAAAGGCACTTATTAAAAACTTTAAAGGTAAGAAACCACTTGGATGTGAAAATTATGAAAAGAGCATGTTAAAGGACTAGATAAAGGCTTTTTTGGGCATGGACTTTTTATTTCTGCTCTTATGCTAATTGTATTGGCTTCGGATCAGAAAAGAACATGTCTGTATGATTAGAACCTACCTCTGAATTTGGCCAAAGTTAATTTCTTAAAGTATAATATTCAGTAATGAAAGAGAACAAACTTCCGATATATGCAACAACATGGATAAAGAAGCCAGAACTGCAGGATTAGATAATATATGATTCTATTTGCGTGTCATTTTGGAAAAGGTAAAACTACAGGGATAGGAAACAGATAAGTGATTACGAGGAACTCAGGGTAGAGTGTGTGTGGGGTTGACTAACGGTGCTCAGGTGATGGAATAAGGTGCTTGAGGTAATGGAATTAATCTACATCTGGATTGTCCTGGGGGTTGAACAACTGTGTATGTATTTGTCACACTCATAGAACTGCACCCTGAAAAGGGTAAACTTGGGAGTTCCCATCGTGGCTCAGGAGAAATGAATCCAACTAGCGTCCATGGGGATACAGATTTGGTCCTTCGCCCCACTCAGTGGGTCAAAGATCTGGTGTTGCCTCGAGCTGTGATGTAGGTCACAGACGTGGCTCAGATCCCATGCTGCTGTGGCTGTGGTGTAGGCCAGCAGCTGTAGCTCTGATTAGACTCCTAGACTGGGAACCTCTATATGCCGTGGGTGCTGCCCTAAAAATAAAATAAAAAGGGTAAACTTTATTAAACGTACAGTGTATCTCAGAAAGAGAGTGAAGAAATAGAGCACATGGACAATTGTTCCCCCAAAATTTTAGCTTCACATATTGTCAGATGAGACTAAAATAACCCTACATCTTTGGGCCTCTCCTGTCTTTACTGGGTAGGTCATTAAGATCCCATAAGCCATGAAGTTCAATATAACTCTTCCAGATCTACCAGTGGGAACAGAGAAACCCAAAGTGTCATGCAGGACTTCGTGTTAACTACATGATCAACACAATTTTTCTCAGAATTTTTTTTTATGGCTGCACTCTTGGCATATGCAAGTTCCCAGGCCAGGGATGGAATCTGAGCTGCCGCTGCAATCTATGCCACAGTTGTAGCGATGCCAGATCCTTAACCCACTGCACCACAGTGGGAACTCCTCTCAGAACTTTCTGAAAGCAAATATTAAAAATGGCAAATATTTCTATAATAGATTACAAAAATGGCCAGTTATTCCTCTGCCTGAATCCAAATTACTTCACAATGTGACTGCGGGTCCTTCCATCAAGAAGACTTGTGTACTTCTCTCTTCCTTGAATCCGGGCTGACCTTGTGAATTGCATTAGCAATGGAATAGGACAGAGGTGAGTTGTGCCAGTTCTAAGCATAGACCTCAAGAGGCCTCGTGACCTTCCACCAGTTCTCTTAGAGCCCTGCCCAGCTATAAGCCTGGGCTAGTTCCTATGAGACAAGCAGCCCAGTCACCATCATTACCCCAGCTAACCTCCAGATATGTGAGTAAGACCATCCTTGACCAGGAAGCCTCCAGCTAATCTATTGGCTGACCACAGACACAGAAGCAAGCCCAGTCAAGTTCAGCCAAGCCTGGCCCAGAGGAACTGAATCATCCAGCTTAACCATAGAATCAAGAGCAATAATAAATGGTTGTTGTTTTAAGTCTCTAAGCTTTGGGGTAGTTTGTTAGGCAGCACATCTGATGCAATATTAAAAAGAATGTGATTTTGTTTTTTTTAAAATGGCAAACAGCACATTTAGATATCTTTTTCATACTGAAAAGCTAACTATCTTAAACTAGAAATGAGTCATTAGAAAATAAAAATAGGAGGTCCTGTTGTGGCTCAGTGGAAACGACCCCGACTAGTCTCCATGAAGACAGGGGTTTGATCCCAGGCCTTGGTCAGTGAGTTAAGGATCTGGTGTTGCTGTGAGCTGCTGTAGGTCACAAATGTGGCTCAGACCTGGAGTAGCTGCAGCTGAGGCTTGGGCAGCTACAGCTCTGATTCGACCCCTAGCCTGGGAACTTCTATATACTGCATGTGCAGCCAAAAAATACAAAAAAATAAATAAAAAATAAATAGGACTTCTTACTTTTGTAAAATGCACTTAAAAAATCAATTTTACTTGTAGGAATTTATTTTCTAGTTACACTCAGTGTACACTAATACCGTTAACCAGGTGAACCCTTATTTTAAGTCTAAATAAAGTTTTATTAGAATATAGCATCATCCATTCATTTACATATTCTCTACAGCTGTTGTACAATGACAAAGTTGAATAATCTTTTTTGTGTGTGTGTGTCTTTTCAGGGCCGCACCCAAGGCACATGGAGGTTCCCAGGCTAGGGGTCTAATCAGAGCTACAGCTGCTGGCCTACGCCAGAGCCTTAGCAATGCCAGATCTAAGCCGCATCTGCAACCTACACCACAGCTCACGGCAACGCCAGATCCTTAACCCACTGAGCGGGGCCAGGGATCAGTGGTTCCTGGTCGGATTCTTTTCTGCTGCACCACGATGGGAACTCTGAATAATCTTGACAGAGATTGTGTAGCTTCAAAGCCTAAAACATTTATTCTCTGGTCCTTTATGGAAAAGATTTGCTGACCCCTGGTCTAAGCCAGTGGCTCTGGAACGTGAGTGTGTGCATCAGAACTACCCAAAGGGCCTGTTTAAGAGGATTGCTTTGTCCAGCCCAGAGTGGACACCCTATTCAGCAGGTCTGCATAGGGCCTAAAACTTTACATTTCTAATTCTTTTCTGATGAGCTCAAACTACCCTAAACAGTCAACTCCCTGTTCTGGGTCCTCGATGAGCTGGTCATAGAAGATTCTCAATCCAAATGGCAGGTGTGATCTAGGGCAGAGCAGGTCATGCTGGTGCTCCGCCTGCTCCACACTGAGCACTCTGTGATTTTACCTCTCACTTTGTCTTATCATAAGCCGTTTAATCCCCGCTCCAAATATTTGCCATTACCTTTGAGTGCAGAGTAATGTCTAAAGCTACTTACTGGGTGAAAGGTAGAGCTGTAGAACCTGGAGAAAAAATGGTAAGACCTGGGTTCATCTCCTGGTTCCTGTGTCCTTGGATAAGCCATTTACTTCCCCGAAGCCCCGGAGTATTAAAATGACTATTGGGAGAATAAAGGGGGAAATCCTAAGCAAACTATTGCATCGACGTTAACATTTCATAAACTAGTTTTATTGTTATTATGTATTCCTGTTAGCAACCTAGTATATTATTACCTAGTAGGTTATTGGCCTAGAGTATTATTGACAGCCTTAGCGATTCTAAGCCGATGTTGCTATGAGCAGAGAAAAAGGCTCGGCCCAGAAAGAATGAATAAAGCCTTAATACAACTGGTCTCATTAAAAGGAAGAACTTTCACCCCGTAAGGCGCTTCAGACATTATTCTGGATTCAAAGGTAAATATTTGTCTTCATTCTTGGCAGAAAATAAAAGCGCACAGGACAGGCGTGTGGTATTGATGGATCTGACTTGCCAGACTGGAAGCCCAAGCAAACCTGCCTGGGTCCTTGCCCGGAGCCTGTCATCAGTCCCTGGGGCCATTCCCATTGGAAGCCAGCCTCCGCTGCCATGGCAGCCTCTGAGCACCTCCAGAAGCTCCAGCACCTCCTGCTGAATTGCTCCCGGAGGACCCAAGGCATGAAGAACACCTGCCCTCATAGAAAAGCTCAAGGAACTACTGCCAGTCGGCTCCAAGCTACAAAGAGCCATTAGCTGATAATGACCCCTGGAAAAGACACTGTCGCTTCGGAAGGCGATGGGCGGCTATGTGGCAACCCAGCACAGCTGGTACAGTCTCCTGCAGCTGCCCACCTCCCCAGAGGCACCAGAGCTGTTATTTGCTGGCTGGCCAATCTTAGGAACGTCTTTTCTCCGACCTCGCTCCTGTACCTCTTGGAGAGGTTAGCCAAAGGTGGAGCCCTGCCTATCTGCTTCGTGTTTGCTCTTTAGCGGTTATTTCAAGGTCAGCCTAACTCACTGGCAGCCAAGCCCCAGGTTACCCATCAGCTTGGCATGTGCTCCTGGAGCCCTGATTCAAAGCACAGTGCTTACTTTGCTCTCCCTCGCTGCACTTCCCAAGGTATAGACCCGACGATGCCAGTGTTTGGAGCCTCCCTGCAATGCCTTACTCGCAACTCACACAGAAGACGGGTGACCCTCCTTGAGAGCGCTTGGCTAATGCCAAGCAATTCAAATCTTGACAGCCTGTGGTGAGAAGGCTCAGCGCCCACCTGGGCCACTAGCTGCCTTGGGAGAACAGGTGTTATCGAGTCCATACGGAGGTGGAGCCTCCTGATACAGCCTTTTCGGGACATTTGATGCCTCCAGCAGTAAGAATGCAGATGGCTTCTCCCTTTGGCAGCAGTGACAAGATTGCTTTTGTGTTTGGGTTTGTCCAGACAAGGCTGGAACGCTCAGTCGGGCTTCTCATTCAACAGTGTGTGTTTCTCTCCTTGGAGGGAGGGAGTCAGGGAGGTAAGTCTGGTTCCTGCTCTGCCACCAGCTTACGTTGGGAGCGCACACAAAGCACATGACCTCTCTGGGTCTTGGCTGCCTCCTCTAAATAAATAAATGGAGGAGATTTCTAAGTCTCCTGTGAGTGCCAAGGTTTTATGATTCTCTTGAACTCCAGGGATGCCATTCCTACCACCTCCCCATACACACACACACACACACACACACACACACACACACACACACTCATAGACAATGCAAACAATTTTTTAATATGAATCCAAGCAAAATGTAATAAAGAAAGTAAATTTGCTGTCAAAATTTGCATAATGTAGTCTCAAGCCAAGCAGAAATGGCATTTGGACTGTTTGCTGTTTTGAATTATCTGCACCACCGCACCCCTGCATTTGTGCAGATAATTGGGAGGTGACTGTATGTGGGGAAGATACACAGTCGTCATACGTGGATCATATCACAGCAATAGTTCTCAGAGTTTGGGTTAACATGATTAACTCAGTTGGTGGAGCCCAAGGAAGAGCATGTTGCATCTCTAGGTTTTTATTATTATTATTATAGTTTTTAAATAAAAGGATAGTTGATTTAGAGTGTTGTACCAATTTCTGCTGTACAGTATAGTGACCCAGTCGTAGATATGTATATATATATATACACGTGTATATATGTGTATATATGTAAATATATATGTACACATTCTTGTTCTCATTTAGAATGGATAAGCAATGAGGACCTACTGCACAGCCCAGGGAACTGTGTCGAATCTCTTGGGATAGCACGTGATGGAAGAGAGTGTGAGGATCTCTGTAGTTTTATATGGAGAAAAATCGCTTTTCAGATGTCCCTCATGGCACCCTGACTCATAAAAGGAATAAAGAGGGTAAAAGGTACATGTGTTCACTACATTCTGAATCGGTAGACTTGCAGTCACTAATTTTGGTTTGTAATCACAGTACCTCCACAGGCAGGTAAGGTGATTTGTCCTTTCATTGAGGCATGAGTTTGGACCACCTGTGTTGGGGGCCAAGTGCCAGGAAGGAGGCCTGCAGCTGGTGGTGACACCTGCCCACCAAGCAGCCATTCAGCATCTCAGCTTTGGCCTTCTCATAGGCAGCAATTGCTTGAATGCTGTAAAGAACTGATTTCCTTCTGACACGTCCATAAAGCTAAAAAGGCTATTAGCTTATCTGTGAAGATGTGCAAAGAGAATAAGTGCTTGGGAATGTAACTTGAAAGAAAGCCCAAGGCCTGTGCAAACATTCCCATGCACTTGGATTCAGGACTGTGAGCAGTCCTCGTGGGGAGGGTCTCCCGGGCCACCAAGGTAGAAACAAGAAGCTGTCTGAGGAGCTCCAAAGAGGTGGCTTCAGGACAAATACAACAAATTACTACTCGACAGAGCAGGTAGTAAAGAAATGAAACGTCGCCCCCGAAGGCGATAGAAGTTGAACATAGAAATAGGTCTGAAAATTGCTTTGGATAAATTCAAGACTTATAAATCTACAACAGAGGGTTTCCTTTGTAATAGGAAAGCTGGGTGTCCTTGGCACTTGGCAGGGAATAGCTGTGCTTGCCCACCCAGCATCCTTCCCCCACTCTCAGACCATGCTGCTGTCCTTCCGTCACTGAGTGCTGGGTGATCATGAAAGACTTGCTGTGTATTCATCATCTCCTTTAATCCTCATGGGTACACGGTATTACGTAGTATTATCCCCATATCAGAAAAGAGGAAATTGAGTGTTGTACAAACCTCCTGGATTGGCTGTCTAGTTCACACAGTGCCTCCCCCAGGTGACCACATCTGTATCACACGATCCCTCCCCCTCCCTCCATCGTCTCCTGATACATGGGGGCCTCTCACTCACCCTAAGTGGGCCCCGTAGCATCCTCAATCCCAGAAACGTGAGCGGTGAGGTTAGGGCATACAGACGTGGCCTGTGCCCACTAAGGGCAGAAATTCAGTTCAAGAACATCTCTGCGGAGAAGTTGGAGTGTGTTTCCATTGCTGATGGGAATGTAAAATGGTGTGGCAGCTGTGGGAAATGGTTGGGCAGTCCTTCGAAGAGTTAGTCCTGGAATTACCGAATGACTCAGTGATTGTCCTCCTAGGTCTATACCCCAAAGAACCGAAACCAGGAATTCACCCAGATACTTAGGCGCTAACGGTCATTGTAGCTTCATTTACAATACTCAGATGGTGGGAACCACCAAAATATCCATCTTACAGATAGGAAACTGAGGCCCAGAGAGGTCAGGTATTTAGACCACGATCACACAGGTGAGAAGCGGTGATACCAGGATTTGAACTCAGATGGTCTGATTCCAGAATCTGTGCTGTTAACCGCTCCACACCACTATTAGAAGAGTCACACGTGTTTCCCTTTAGCCGTCCCCATCCCCCTCTACTGTCTGAGGTCCAGTTCTGCCCTGCCAACCTGCCAGGCTTCTGTTTATTTGAATTTGCACCCTTGGCATTGCATATTTTGTGAGGGAAAGCCCAGCCTATAAATTGAGCATTGTCCTTATAACCTCCCAGAGTACTGATCACACCACCAGATTACTAACCGCTGGAACGCAACGCAAAACCATTCCATACGTTTACCCACGTGCAATAATTTTGCAACTTTTACCATCACTTACTATAATCAATTCCCCCCACCCCCCAATTGCCTGTGCATCTTAAAAATACTATTTCCTTTATGGTAATAGTTCAACAAATAATTGTGGTACTCTGTGCTCAGGTCAGCATTGTTTGGCAGGCTGATGGCCCTTTAGGCCTGTAAGTTCAAAGAAGGAGCAAAGAGGAAGCCTTAAGAGGCATGGGCCAGGCAGCAGAATGGTGTAGAGGGATGTGATCCAACAGGGAGGAAGGCAGATGAATTCAAAAAAGAAGCAATTTCCTGAGCAGAGGCAGGTCATCTACAGAGACTTGAAAGCAGACAGCAAATGATGGGGTGAGGTGGCGTGGAATCTTTTCGCCTGGTTTGAAAGCCTGGAAGAAGAGAAAGGAGAGCAGGGGGTGAGGAGAGCATTACTTAGGTTGTATGTAGCTGAGAAATTCATTTTCTGATTATAATTGGAGGTAGGAGAAGTGATTCCCGAAAAGGACAGGAAAGGACCTTTTTACGTTTCCAGGAATGGGGAGGAAAAGGGAAAGAATAGATGGTGGACGTTAATTGCTTCTGCAGACCCTTCTCATCATGACACCACCCCCAGTCTGTGTGGGTCTGTGGGATTGACCGTCCCAACACACAGTAGGTCCAGAAATGTGCACATGACCCAAGCATGGCCAGTACTTTCCATTTGCTGATGACACTGATTAGTTCAGTGATGGGTATGCAATTCAATCCTGGGACTTTCACCAGAATTATTAGGAAAGATTAGCTCTTGCAGATATTTCTAGCTATTAATTTAAGGAAGATAGATGCTTGAAGCTGCTGGGAGCTCCCATATGGGAAATAGCTTAAAAATGATGTTGATACAGAAGAGACAGAAGACGAAAACTGTGTTATAATGATCTGATACGGTTCAAGACCCCTGGACCCAGCCACACTTGAAGGTCTGGATTTTTCCATACTAAGAACCAGTAGGTAACATTTGTGCTAAAGTCATTTTGAGTTAGATGTCTGTCACTTGCAACAACTACCCAAAAAAATCTTGGTTTCTTTGTCTATTCCCAAATTATAATCCACAACTAATAAACCAAGATGCAATAAAATATAAACCCTTATAAATTAAGAGAACAAGGAAGTAAAAGAAAGATACTTGGCTAGTACAGAACAAAAGGAGAGAGTGTGTCTAAGGATATATATCCCAGAACTGGCAAGAGGAAGGTGTTGGTGGGAAAGAAAACTGGAAGTCCCTGTGTGAACCCTACTGGTTTGAGGAAGCAGGTTGGGCTGAATGAGCCCTGCTGTTCACTTCCTGCCCAGTTTGCATGTTCAGGTCCCTACACTCTGGAGGGTGGAGTCTGAATTATATGGAAGATGTGGCTGAGAAAGGGCACAAGAGGGGGTAAGGCAGATGGCTTTGGACCTAAGACTTTCTGCTTCAGATGCAAGAGCTTTGCTCCTCTGGGAGATGGTGACATATATTTCTGTTGGTGTCATGCCAGCCAGCTTATGGGGTGGTGTTCTGACCATTTAATCAATGACCTTTTTTGGAATATCTTTTCGTTTTGATCACCTCTCAAGGCCTTTTCCATTATATTTCCTTCTTCTCATCTTCCCCTTCCTTTAGTCCAGTGTCTTTACATTCCATTTTTACATTTCTTTCACTCTTTCTCAATTGAGTTCAAGAGAGGAACTTGAGAAATTATAATATATAATTAAAGTATATAATTTTATATTTAATTGGGCTTAGATTAGTATCTGTGGAATAGGGTCACACCCTTCATTTAGAATTTTTGGCAGAGTGATGAATGTGTATATTATCCTCACTCTGAGCCCCAAACGAAAACGCTATGGACTGGGACCAGTCATCTGTCAATATTATTCTAATATGCAGCATCCACATTGTCAAGATAGATCTCAAGTGTTATAAGACGGCTTTAATTTAGTCACCAGGAAGGGTCTTAAGTGAACCCTGATTTCGACAACTGAACCTTTTAATTCAAAACTATATATATCGTTTTATATATATATATATATACACACACACACACACACACTATATAGTTATACATATTTATAACATATATATATTTATATATGAATAATATATATTATTTTTTTAAAGAGGTTGAGACTGTGAGGTACCATTGTTTTCTCATTTTGATTCAAGAGTCTTAGGAGAAACACTTTTCCCGGTAAGTTTTATCTTTACCTGACTCAGCTTAGCCTCATTTATTCCCATTCCAGATGCCACTCAGTATCATAACTTCAAGCATGACACTGCAGTTTTCGGGGGACTCCTCCTACTGCAATAAACTATTTCCAGGATGCTCCTGATTGTCAGTTTTATGTCAGTGTAACTATTTATATAAACCAAAGTGTTTATAAGCAAATAAGTACTTTTCCAACACACACATACATACGTGTGTGTGTGTGTGTATTTTTAGTCCCTCTCCTCATTAGCCTCCTAAACAATAAGAGCTACATTTCAGTCAGGAAACCCTTTTTCCACAGCCCTTTTCTCTCCTCCCACATCCGTCCCTCATTTCTTAATCTCTTTCTCTTTCTCTCCCTCGCTCTCTCTCTTTTCCTTTCGCCTTTTTTTGAAGGCCAATTGTGTGACAGCCTTGTCAACTCTGAAGTGACACTAAAATGTCCCTTACAGTTAACTTACAGCCATTATTGTTCCTTATTATTTGAATTAATCCACTGAGGGAATAGTTTTTAATTTCTTTGCTGGAAATTTCCTCAGCTTCTGATTTCCCCAGGGGATTGTGTTAAGCAAGGGGAAAAAATTAGCCTCTCTCCCTTTTTTTCCTCTTAAGATCTCAGGGAGTTTGAGGGCTGATATACATCATTGGAGTTTGCTATTAACATTAAGTTAGTTCATTACGGCAAGAACATAGTCGACATGCTGTGATGATGGAAGAGAAAAAGAATAGCCCATCAGTCAGAGGAGCCTCTCAACGATTTTGCCATAATCTGGGGGTATTGAAATTGATGGGTCTCAGCCCATCAAGCAACCCGATACAGCATCTAGCTCTTCCTGAGAGACAGGGTTTAGAGTTTTGTGGGTATTGGTGTTTTTTGGTTTTTTTTGTTTGTTTGTTTGTTTTTTTGGTTTTTTTTTTGTCTTTTTGTCTTTTTAGGGCCACACCTGCGACATATGGAGGTTCCCAGGCTAGGGGTCTAGGCGGAGCCTCAGCTGCCGGCCTACACCAGAGCCACAGCAACGCCAGATCCGAGCTGTGTCTGCAACCTACACCACAGCTCACGGCAACACCAGATCCTTAACCCACTGAGCAAGGCCAGGGATCGAACCCGCAACCTCATGGTTCCTAGTCAGATTTGTTTCCACTGTACCACGACAAGAACTCCCGGGGTTTAGAGTTTTAAGGAAGCTGAAATACAAGAAGTCTGGGGCTGGTTGCGTTATGTCACACTTGAACAAAGAATTATCTCCATGACCTACACCTGTCACTAGCACCAAGACAGACTTGCCTGTGTTCTCTTCATGGCCTACTCTGTGTGCCTTATGTCTTTCCTGACTCTTCCATTGCTGACAGAGACCTTCGGCTTCGTCCCTGAAACTTGGGACTTGACACGTGAATTACAAGCAGCCATGCATGGAAATGTCCGCTGTCCCAACCTCTGCCTCCACCACGGGGCCATGAGCACAGCCCTCCTCCTGTAAATCTTGGGACACCGAACAACTTCAGAGTGTTGGGAAACTTCCCTAGACTCTAGACTCTTGCTGTCCCTCCCGCTGTCTCTGCTGCAAGCAGGACACTCCCCTGCGGGTGGAAAGCGCTCACCGAACTAGATGACCAGGACTGGGTGGCAGAGCTACATCCCACCCCAGCTCAACTACTGACATCCGGGGCGGATTTGAATTGTTAACTCTGAACATCAGCGAACAGTCGGAAGATATTGGAGAGGAAGTGGATGGACACCTACTCTCCCAGAGGCCTTGTCTGCCACCAGGTCCCTTCTCTTTCCTCCCGGGACTTCAACTCCTTTCACTGCATTTCACGCAAGCGAGTATATCCAGAGCTTCCTTCATTGCATCAGGAGGCCTGGACTGAACTCAGGTCTGCTGCAAAGAGAGACTTATAACCCCCATCCCCACCCCCGCAGGTCAGCACCGTGGAAGCTCCATAACGGTCGTTTCCCTACCCAAAAAGATTTTTCCAGTCTCTTTACCCACGTGCTCTGGGCGATCCCTCCGTCTTTGAAGCCTGTCTTTGTCTTCATCTGCCATTGTCTTGTCTCCTCGATAAGAGCGCCAGCAGCCTGGAGCAGTTCATTTTTCCAACCTGACCTCTTCCAGTGATAGCTCCCTTTTAAAATGACCGTGTATCATTTTCTCTGAATAAAACTGAATATTAAAGAAGAACACAGAGAGGCTTTCGACCACACGGGATGACAGTATTTCATCCACAGAGACAGAGGGGGTTAAAATGTCCTACGGTTGTACACCGAGGAAATCTCTTTCCCTTCACACCTCTGTGAAGCCCAGAGCTGTGTCTAACAAGCTTTCAGGGCCACGTTTAGCACATACTTATATGCTCATGGCTCCTAGAAGGGGATCTAATCTTGTTTCCAAACAAAGTCAGCTGGATTGACCACCTTATCAATCTGAACCCATTAAATCTTATTTATGTCCCAGCTGCGAGAGATTTAGGTAATGGTTATTTATGTAGGAATTTGGCAAATGGCAGACGAACCCAGGGATGCTTGTCTGGAGTCCTGTTTGCAAAAGGTGGCAGCAAAAAGATTACGTGAGCATTTCCCAGCCTCTTCTCCTGAGACGGCCCAGGTTGAGGTTTTGGACAATAAGACAGTGCAATGTCTGAGCAGGAGTGACATGGTGAGACTGACTGTCTTACCAAGTGCCAGGTATTTCAGGAAGTAGAGCATTATTTATAGCAATTGTGCAACTTCACACACTCACCGTGCAAAGACGTTCACAGTCCTTTCACTCTCTCCAGGGTTACTTGCCCTACAGCAAAACTTGCCCACAGGCTTATTGGCAGAGAGCCCAGGATTTCACTCTTAAAATTTGCCCTGATGGTTTGAAATATCAAATGGACACTAATGGCTTCCTCCCCAGGGAGAGAGTGTTGGGAATAGTGGTGACAGCCCATGGCAATGGGGCCAGCGTTACCAGCACACACTACAATCCCTGAGGCCCTCCATCAGACCTTCCCCTGCGTTTCCCCTCTAGAGCTGTCTTACATCTCTGACAGCTTCTCTGCCCTTTCTCAGAGATAAGCCCTTTTATTAAGAAGTACTGTCCATGAGCAGCCTTGCTTCCTTCCTCTCGCTTCAGGGGCCCCCCTCCTAAATATGCAGGTGTTCTGCTCAAGCGACTCTTCCTTGATAAGACAAGAAGAGTCTCCCCAGGAAAGGTGGTCATTTTGAGTATCACTGTCAATGGACATTGTATAATGTCTTTTTTTTTTGGGGGGGGGACACTAATCCCATCAGATCACTTAGCCATGGTCATTTCTTAGTTCTTGATGCAAATGTAGGACTGAAAAGTTCCCCAAACAAAGCCAGGTATCCAAAACCACAATCTTATGAGCAAAAATAAGATGCTTCCTTTTTCATTAAGACCCCAGGTTACAACCCAAATGTCCATTGACAGATGATTGGATTAGGAAGATGTGGTATATACACACAATGGAATACTACTTAGCCATAAAAAAGAATGAAATAATGCCTTTTGCAGCAACATGGATGGAACTAGAGATTCTCACACTGAGAGAAGTAAGTCAGAGAAAGACAAATACTATATGATATCACTTATATCTGGAATCTAATGTACGGCACAAATGAACCTTTCCACAGAAAAGAAAATTATGGACTCAGAGAATGGACTTGTGGTTGCCAAGGGAGAGGGGGAGAGAGTGGGAGGGATAGGGAGCTTGGGGTTAATAGATGCAAACTATTGCCTTTGGAATGGATTGGCAATGAGATCCTGCTCTGTAGCACTGGGAACTATGTCTAGTCACTTAACGATGGAGCATGATAATGTCAGAAAATAGAATGTGTGCATGTATGTGTAACTGGGTCACCATGCTGTACAGTAGAAAAAAAAATTGTATTGGGGAAATAACAATTAAAAAAAAAAAGACCCCTGGTTATCACACCACTGAGTCCTACTTGTCAGATTTCAAGACCCACACATTTTCTCCTGGGAAGATCCCTCAGGGTCTGCCTGCTGATGGCAGCCAGGAGAAGAAGTCATTTGCCCTTGAGGTCAACCTTCCAGTCAATAGCAATGGCACCTGCTGGGTCTTCTCCTGGCCTGAAGTCTTCATCTCTGCTCCCCGTCATGAGGTTAAATGGAATGCCAGGAGGGGCAGCCAGCCACATGACTGCCTGGGTCTCAGAGGGGTACAGCTCTGTGCGTTTAAAGCCATTTCACCCCTCAGAGTACTGGGAAGGCTGGGTGAGAAGTGTTAGTCCATGGGCTCTGTTCCAAACCAGCACTATTCTCAGAGAGCCAAACCTCTCATCTTAAGTCCAGCCACCAACACAGATTTCCTTCTCTTTTGTGGTATCTTCTTTCAGGGATCCAAATGTTCTGCAGTCTGGCCTTGGGCCGGAGGACTAGTCTACCACACACATAACTTCATATATTTCATTCTCAGCAGGAAGGATTTAGGGTCCAGTAATCCCCCCGCCCAATGGCTCAACTGACTCTTGTTTCTTTCTTTCTTTTTTTTCTTTTCTTTTCGAGTTCCCTTTCCTTTTTTTTTTATTATAGTTGATTTATGATAGTCTGTCAATTTCTGCTTTACAGCAAACTAGACCCCAGTCATACACATACATATATACACATTCTTTTTCTCACATTATCCTCCATCATGTTCCTTCTCAAGTGATGAGATCTAGCTCCCTGTGCTATACAGCAGGATCTCATTGCTTATCTACTCTAAATGCAATAGTTTCATCTACTAACCCAAAACTCCCAGGCCATCCCACTCCCTCCCCCTCCCCCTTGACAACCACAAGTCTGTTCTCCATGTCCATGAGTTTATTTCTTTTCTGTAGATAGGTTCATTTGAGCCGTATATTAGATTCCAGATATAAGTGATATCACATGGTATTTGTCTTTCTCTTTCTGCCCTACTTCTCTTAGTATGAGAGTCTTTAGTTCCATCCATGTTGCCCCAAATGGCATTATTATTGTTCTTTTTTATGGCTGAGTAATATCCCATTGTGCACGTGTACCACATCTTTTTCTTCTTTTTTTTTTTTTTTGGTCTTTTTAAGGCCACACTCATGGCATATGGAAGTTAGGGTTAGGGTTAGGGTTAGGGTTAGGAGTCAAATCAGAACTGGAGCTGCTGGCCTATGCCACCGCCACAGCAATGCCAGATCTGAGCTTCGTCTGAGACCTACACCACAGCTCATAGCAATGCCAGATCCTTAACCCACTGTGTGAGGCCAGGGATCAAACCTGCGTCCTCATGGATGCTAGTCAGATTCGTTTCCACTGAGCCACAATGGGAATTCCCTGTAACTCATCTTCTTAATCCATTTATCTGTCAATGGACATTTAGATTGTTTCCATGTCTTGGCTATTGTGAATAGTGCTGCAATGAACACAGGGGTGCATGTATCTTTTTCAGTGAAAGTTTTGTCCGGATATATGCCCAGGAGTAGGATTGCTGGGTCATATAGTAGTTCTATAGTTAGTTTTCTGAGGTACCTCCATTGCCTCTTATTTCTGAATGCAAATAGATGAGGATAAGAGTGGGGAATCACCCCTCCATCTGGCAATAGCCAACACCCAGCCCCTCCACCACCCACTGTTAAAGCTCAATTCTTGACAAGCCTACAATGGTCTCTTGTATGTTGACATATTAACACATGACGACAATGATACCCTTCATTTACATTGCCTGTTGTATTTGTCTTGTATTGCGGCTATTACAGATGATCACAGGCTTGGTGGCTTAGAACAATACCAATTTGTTATCTTACAGTTCTGGAGGTCAGAAGTCCAAAACCAGTTTCACTGGGCTGAAGTTCCTGCATTGGCAGGACCGGTTGCCCAGGAAGGTCTCAGGGGAGAATTATTTCCTTGTCCTTTTTCAGTTTCAAGCGGCTGCCCCCACTGCTTGGCTCAAGGCGCTTTCCTCAAACCTTCTGCCAACCTCTTGCTTCCGTCATGGCACCTCCCACAGCTCACGCTGATCTCCAGCCCCCAGAGCTCTTATACAGGACCCTGTGACTCTCTCAGGCCCACCAGGTAATAATACAAGATCGTCTCCCTTCCAAGTCTTGAACTTAATCCCAGCTCAAAGGCTCTTTTGCCCCATCAGGTCACATATTCACAGCTTCCAGGAATTAGCATGATCTTTAGAGGTGTCCATTATTCAGGCTATCCTACTCATTCCATTTATTCTAAGGACATTTTAATTTATGTATGTGTTTTTAATTTATTTTTCAAATGGAAGTATTGTGGACTTACAATGTTACTTTTGTTTCTGCTATACAACAGTGATTCAGTTGTATGTACATATGTGTATGTATACGTATATACACATTCTTTTTAAGATTCTTTTCCACCGCAGGTTATTGCAAGATATTGCATATAGTTCCTTGTGCTATACAGTAGGTCCCTGTATGTTATCTATTTGCATATATAGTAGCGTGTATATGTTAATCCCAAACTCCTGATTTTTCTCTTCCCTCCCTTTCCCCTTTGTAACCGTAAGTTTGTTTTCTATGTCTGAGTCTGTTTCTGTTTTGTAAATAAGTTCATTTGTATCATTTTTTGAATTCCTCATATAAATAATATCATATGATATTCATCTTTCTATCTGACTTACTTCACTTATGATAATCTTTAGGTCCATCATATTGCTGCAAATGGCATTATTTCATCCAAGAACATTTTTATTTATTTTATTTTTTTGTCTTTTTAAGGTGGCACCCATGGCATATGGACGTTCCCAAGCTAGGGGTCTACAGCTGCCAACCTACGCCACAGCCATAGCAATGCTGGATCCTTAACCCAGTGAGCAAGGCCAGGGATCGAACCCATGTCCTCATGGATACTAGTTGGGTTCGTTAACCTCTGAGCCACAATGGGAACTCGTCAAGAACATTTTTGGATCAATTATCTCATATCGCTGAAGACAGCCTTGAGAGTCACATTATTATTTCTATTTTACAAAAGAGGAAATGATACAGGCTGAGGCTGAACTGCCTAATTTAGTAGCTACTAATTACAGATGGCTATTGAGCCCTTGAAATGTGGCCAGTCCAAACTGAAATATGCTACAAGAGTGAAATTCATACTGGATCTTGACAACTTAGTACCAAAAGAAGAGCATCAAATATCTCATGAATAATTTTAAAATATTGATTATATGTTGAAATGATAATATTTTGGCTATACTAGGGTTAATGAAGTCAATAACGTATCATGGTTTAAATGATTTTTAGCCATTTTTTTCAAACTTTTAAAATGTGACTACTAGATGTAAACCAACTATACTTCAATAAAAATTAAAATAAAAAAGTGCTAAATTCAAAAGGATAAAACAAAATATGGCTACTAGAAAATTTTAAATTATGTTATATGACCAGCATCACATTTCTTTTTTTTATATAAAATGATTTATTTTTTTTCATTATAGCTGGTTTACAGCAATCTGTCAATTTTCTGCTGTACAGCAAGGTGACCCAGTTACACATGCACGAATAGATTCTTTTTTCTCACATTATCGGGCATCACCTTTCTATGGGCAGCACTGGGATAAGGTCATACATTTATTAAGTGGCCACTGTACTCTAACCCCTCTCCCAGTGTCCCATGTCCCATATACCCAAGGACAAAGTAGAAAAACATAGGTTTTAGGGTCTAAGAGACCTGGCTTCAAATTCTGATCCTCCTACTTTTGAGGAGTGCCTATTAATGTTGCTGAGCTTCAACTTTCAAATCTGAAAAAGAGGCTAATAAGGCCCACATTATAGGATTGTTGTGAATAGTAAATGGACAGCTAATGCAAAGGACTCAGCATAGAAGCTGGAAGAGAGTTGGTGACAAATCGTTCCCACTCCTGCCTTGCTTTTCCTCTATTAAACAGTCACCGTAAGCAAATAATAATAATCCCCCTTTTTTTGTTTTGTTTGTTTTGCTTTTTAGGGCCGCACCCACGGCATATGGAGGTTCCCAGGCTAGGGGTTGAATCAGAGCTGCAGCTGCCAGCCTACACCACAGCCACAGCAATGCAGGATCTGAGCTACATCTGCAACCTACCACAGCTCACAACAATGCCAGATCCTTAACCCATTGAGCAAGGCCAGGGATCGAACCGACATCCTCAGGGGTAATAGTTTGGGTTTGCTACCACTGAGCCACAATGGGAACTCCAATAATGACAGTCTTATAGGGGATTAGTTATAGGAAAATGCAACACATGTAAAGCTTATTTTACCCATATTAAACCAGGAAAATCTGCAGTTTTTACAAGTTTTACGCTTTTGACTCCAGGGACCTTTGGGATGGTAGCTTTCTACAACATCTGGATCTCCATGAGCAGATTTGTTTCCTCCATGGATGCAGAAGTAATAGGGTCTGTAGATTCTAAGAAAGAAGCCAGGCTTTTCTGGGACTGATTGTGCAAATAGGAAAAAAAAAATCCAAAATTTAGGCACTTGTCTTAATTTGTCAGAACTTTGCGTTGAGTGAAGTGTGGCAAAGTCATGATAGTCTTCTGCCCAGTGGATTCCGTATTTACAAGATCACCATAGAGCTGTTACATTAGAGTCTACTTAGAAATATGGCCAATATTTCTTAAATTTCCAGGGACATGGGAAAAGGCAATTCATCCACTGCTGTATTTAGCAAAGCATGTTTAGTAGGAAACTCACAAGCAGCACATAAATAATGCCCTGGTGAAAACTCTGTCTTTTGTCTTTTTTGTTGTTGTTGTTGTTGTTGCTATTTCTTGGGCCGCTCCCAAGGCATATGGAGGTTCCCAGGCTAGGGGTCTAATCAGAGCTGTAGCCACCGGCCTACGCCAGAGCCACAGCAACGCGGGATCCGAGCCGCGTCTGCAACCTACACCACAGCTCACGGCAACGCCGGATCGTTAACCCACTGAGCAAGGGCAGGGACCGAACCCGCAACCTCATGGTTCTTAGTCGGATTCGTTAACCACTGTGCCACGACGGGAACTCCCAGGAAGTTTTGATCTATTTAAATGGAATCCTTGTCTCTCTCTGTCTCTCTCTTACACACACAATCAGTTCTCAAGTTGAGACCTAAAAACTTTATTTTCCAAATGTTTTTTCTCTCTCTCTCTCTTTTTTTTTTTTTCTTTTTTGGCTGTACCCATGACATAGGAAAGCTTCCAGGCCAGGGACTGAATCCAAACCACAGCTGTGACCTATGCCACAGCCACAACAATGCCAGATCCTTAAGCCACTGTGCCTCAGCAGGAACTCTGGCTTTATTGAGATATTACGGACACATCACCTATGTCAGTTTCAGGTGTACATCATGAGGATTTCATACACATGTTTATATGGCAAAATGGCTCCTATAGTAAAAGTTTGTATCTTTTGACCAATACCTTCCCATTTCTCCTACCTGCTACCTGCTAGCAACAACCACTGTAGTCTCTTCTTCTTTTAACTCAGCTTAAAAAAAAAATCCACATATAAGTGAGAACCTTGAGGATATGTCTTTCTCTGTCTGACTTATTTCATTTAGTACAATGCCCTCAAGGTCCCTCCATGTTTTCACAGGAGGCAGGATGTCCTTCTTTTTATGACTAACATTCTATTTATGTGCACACCATATTTTCTTTATCCATTCATACATTGATGGATACTTGTGTCATTTCCACAGCTTGGCTACTGTGGCTAATGGTGCAATGAACACTATCTCTGAGACAGTGATTTCATTTCCTGCCCATACATACCCAGAAGTGAAATTGCTGCATCACATGGTAGCTCTACTTTTTTTTTTTTTTTTTTTTTTTGTCTTTTGTCTTTTGTTGTTGTTGTTGTTGCTATTTCTTGGGCCGCTCCCGCAGCATATGGAGGTTCCCAGGCTAGGGGTTGAATCGGAGCTGTAGCCACCGGCCTATGCCAGAGCCACAGCAATGCGGGATCCGAGCCGCGTCTGCAACCTACACCACAGCTCACGGCATCGCCGGATCGTTAACCCACTGAGCAAGGGCAGGGACCGAACCCGCAACCTCATGATTCCTAGTCGGATTCGTTAACCACTGCGCCACGACGGGAACTCCCGTAGCTCTACTTTTAATTTTCTGAGGGACATCCACAGTTTTCCAAGTGGTCGCACAAATTACATTCCCTTCAGTAGTACACAGGGTTCTGTTTCCTCTACAGCCTTGCCACCACTTATTGTCTCTTGTCTCTATTTTTTTTATTGTATTTTTGTCTTTTTAGGGCCTTACCCACGGCATGTGGAGGTTCCCAGGCTAGGGGTCCAATCAGGGCTGTAGCTGCTGGCCTACACCACAGCCACAGCAATGCCAGGTCCGAGGCATGTCTGCGACCTACACCACAGCTCACGACAACGCTGGATCCTTAACCCACTGAGCAAGGCCAGGGTTTGAACCCTCAACTTCAGGGTTCCTAGTTGGATTCGTTTCCGCTGCGCCACGACGGGAACCCCCTCTCTTGTCTCTTTGATAGTAGTCATTCTAACAGATGTGAGGTGATATCACCTTGTGGTTTTATTTTATTTTTTTCAATTTTCAATTTTTTTATTTTTTATTTTTTTAATATTACTTAATGAATTTATTACATTTATAGTTGTACAATGATCATCAAAACCCAATTTTATAGGATTTCCATCCAAAACCTCCAGCGCATCTCCCCTCCCCCCAACCTGTCTCCTTTGGAAACCATAAGTTTTTCAAAGTCTGTGAGTCAGTATCTGTTCTGCAAAGAAGTTCATTGTGTCCTCTTTTCAGATTCCACATGTAGGTGAAAGCATTTGATGTTGGTGTCTCATTGACTGACTGACTTCACTTAGCATGATAATTTCTAGGTCCATCCATGTTGCGAAAAATGCTATTATTTCATTCCTTTTGATGGCTGAGTAATGTTCCATTGTGTATATGTACCACATCTTCTTGACCCACTCCTCTGTCAATAGACACTTAGGTTGTTTCCACCTTGTGGTTCTGATTTTCATTTCTCTGATGACTAGTGATGTTGAACATCTTTTAATGTACTTGTTGGCCATTTGTATGTCTTCTTTGGAAAAATGTCTATTCAAGTCCTTTGCCTGTTTTTTTTTGTTGTTTTTTGTTTTTGTTTTTTTGTCTTTTTTGTCTTTTTGCCATTTCTTGGGCCGCTCCCGCGGCATACGGAGGTTCCTAGGCTAGGGGTCGAATCGGAGCTGTAGCCACTGGCCTATGCCAGAGCCACAGCAACGCGGGATCCAAGCTGCATCTGCGACCTACACCACAGCTCACGGCATCGCCGGATCGTTAACCCACTGAGCAAGGGCAGGGATCGAACCCGAAACCTCATGGTTCATGGATTCGTTAACCACTGCGCCACCACGGGAACTCCTACCTGTTTTTTAATCAACTTTTTTACTTATGTATGGTTTTTTTAATGAATTTGGATGCTAACCTTTTCAGGTAGTTTGCAAATATTTTCTCCAGTTCCATAGGTTGCCTTTTTATTGTGCTGATTATTTCTTCTGCTATGCAGAAGCTTTTTAGTTTGACCAAGTCCCACTTGTTTATTTTTGCTTTTGTTGCTTATGCTTTAGGTGTCATATCCAAAAAATTATTGCCAAGACCAGTGTCAAAGAGCTTTTTCCCTATGTTTTCTCTTAGAAGTTTTACAGCTTCAGGTCTTATATTAAGTCCATAGTCCATTTTGCATCAATTTTTGTGAATGGGATAAGATAGGAGTGCAGTTTCATTCTTCTGCATGTGGTTATCCAGGTTTCCCAGCAAAATTTATTGAAAAGATTATTCTTTCCCCCACTGAGTCTTCTTGGCTCCTTTGCCAAATATTATTTGATTATATCTACATGGGTTTATTTCTGACATCTCAATTCTGTTCCATTTGTCTGTGTGTATTTTTACGCCAGTATCATAATTTTTTCATTACTATAGCTTTGTAGAGAAATTTGACATCAGGAATTGTGATGCCTTCAGCTTTATTCTTCTTTCTCAGGATTGCTTTGGCAATCGCAGATCTTTTGTGGTTCCATTTAAATTTTAGGACAATTTTTTCTTTTTCTGTGAAAAAATTACATTGGAATTTATTTAAGGATTGCACTGAATCTAGAGATTTGGGTAGTACGGGCATTGTAACAACATTAATTTTTTTTTTTTTTTTTTTTTGTCTTTTGTCTTTTGTCTTTTTTTTTGTTGTTGTTGGTGTTGCTATTTCTTGGGCCGCTCCTGCGGCATATGGAGATTCCCAGGCTAGGGGTTGAATCGGAGCTGTAGCCACCGGCCTACGCCAGAGCCACAGCAACGCAGGATCTGAGCCGCGTCTGTGACCTACACCACAGCTCACGGCAACGCCGGATCGTTAACCCACTGAGCAAGGGCAGGGACGGAACCCGCAACCTCATGGTTCCTAGTCGGATTCGTTAACCACTGCGCCACGACGGGAACTCCACAACATTAATTTTGATCCATGAGCATGGGATATCTTTCTATTTATTTATATCTTCAATTTCTTTTATCAGTGTCTCATAGTTTTTAGTGTACAGATCTTTCACCTTTGTGGTTTAATTTTTTCTAAGAATTTTTTATTTTTGGTGTTTTTGTATATGGGATGGTTTTCTTTATTTCATTTTCAGGTAGTTCGTTGTTAATATATAGAAATACAGCTGACTTTTGTGTGCTGTTTTTGTAGCTTACAACTTAACTGAACTCATTTATTAGTTCTAGCAGACTTTTGGTAGAATTTTAGGGTTTTCTGTATGTAAGATCATATCATCTGCAGAGACAAATTTTATTTCTTCCTTTCTGATTTGGATGCCTTTTACTTCTTTTTCTTGACTAATTGCTATGGCTAGGACTTCTAGTACTATACTGAATAGAAGTGGTGAGAGTGGGCACCTTGACTTGTTCCTAATCTTAGGAGGAAAGTTTTCAACCTTTCACTATTGAGTGTGATATTAGCTGTGATATTAGCTGAGTGTAATGTTTGTCACATATGGCCTTTATTATGTTGAAGTATGTTCCTTCTATATTTAATTTCCTGAGAGTTTTTATCATACAGTATTTTGAATTTAGTCAAATTCTTTCTCTACATCAATTTAGATAATAGTATGATTTTATATTTTAATTTATGAAATTAGTCTATTACATTTCTTGATTTGTGGGTATTGAACTCTTTCCCTTGGTAAGTCTAGGTAACAGTTTATCAATTTTGTTTATCTTTTCAAAACACCAACTCTTAGTTTCATTGATCTTTTATTTGGGTCTAGTTTGTTCTTGTTTTTCTAGTTTCTTGAGGTATAAAGTTAGGTTGCTTATTTGAGATCTTTCTTTCTTTCATCTTTTTGTCTTTGTAGGGCCATACCTGCCACATATGGAGGTTACCAGGCTAGGGGTCAAATAGGAACTGTAGTTGCCGACCTATGCCCCAGTCACAGCAACTCAGGATCCGAGTTGCATCTGCGACCTACACCACAGCTCACAGCAATGCTAGATCCTTAGCCCACTGAGTGAAGCCAGGGATCAAACTCACGTCCCCATGGATCCTGGTTGAATTTGTTAACTGCTGAGCTATGATGGAAACTCCTTTCTTTTTTCTTAATGTAAATAATTATCTTTATAAACTTCCCTCTTGGAAGTGCTTTTGATGCAGCCCATAAATTTTGATATGTTGTGTTTTTATTTTTTTCAAGATATGTTCTGATTTCCCTCTTGGTTTCTTCTTTGACCCATTGGTTGTTCCGGAGACTGTTGTTTAATTTCCATACATTTGTAAAATTTCCAGTGTTAAACTATTGTGGCTGGGAAAGATACCCGATATGATTTAAATCTTCTAACATTTGCTAAGGCTTATTTTGTGGCTTAACATCTGATCTATCCTGTAGAATGTTCCTTGAGAGCTTAAGAAGAACATATGTTCTGCTGTTCTTGCATAGAATGTTCTGTATATGTCTGTTAGGTCCATTTGGACTAAAGTGTAGCTCCAATCCAATGTTATCTTTTTGATTTTCTGTCTGGATGACCTATCCACTGTTGAAAATGGGGTATTGAATAGTCTCCTACTATTATTCTATTGTTGTCTATTTCTCCTTTCAGATCTGTTAGTATTTGCTTAGTAGGTTTAGGTGCTCCAATGTTGGGTGCATATATATTTACAATTGCTACATCCTCTTGATGAATTGACCCCTTTATCATTATATAGTGACCTTTGTTGCTTATAAACAATCTTAACTTGTAGTCTATTTTAAAACTTAGACATTTTGTGTTGCTGGTTTTTTTGTTTATTTGGACCTTGGGTACACATGGTTCTATTGATTATACTCCTCTATTCATTGTATCACTATCAACATTGGTTAGATTTGTTTTTCAATCCTGGAACTCAAAGAAGTATCTTTCATTACTATATTCTTCTTCTGAGAACCTTCATTCGGCCTGACTATTAATTGATTTATAAGATAACCAAATTCCCCGAGAACAAATTTGTTCCCAGAGAACAAGTAACTCATAATCGGCCAAAGGAATTCTTTATTGTCAAGGCTAAATCATAGGATAAAGTACTTGAGTGAACTTGGACTCTCTAAATGAAATCTTTTTATGTTTGTGATATAGTATGGAAAACTATAATGCAAATTTCTTCTTGTTCTGACAATCAGGCTGACGTTGTGAATCTTTTGCTTCTCATCGCTTGTACCATGACCCCTTTTGTCTTTACCGAAATGAATAATGTAAATCTGATCCCACTCTATCTCACTTCAACAGCACCTTTAAATGAGTCTTGAGGAGAAATGAGAGATCCCACTCCTTTTTAGTAGTAACTGCATATTTGGAGCTCATTATCAATATATTGTACAGCTTTTAGATGAGCTGGATGTATTCTCTCTCCCCATAGCAAAGAGGAATGTAAACATTCTTTTCTTTGGTGATGGCATAGTCTTAACTCTCTTAAGCAATCACCCGACAGCAAATATTTCCACTCATTAACTGCTATCCAAAAGAAAAGTCTAAAATTAATTATGCCAATTTCGAAATAGGCACCATGACTCTATGTGCTCCAGTTTCCAGACTAAACAACTTTGTTATTTAATTTAGTTACCAGGGGCTATATTGATTATCCAAAGTTCTTTCCTGAGAAAATTTTTGGCACTGTTGGCATATACACCTGAATCTTACCTTTTTTCTGGGCAAGAATATACATCAAGCTTCTTAATTTTTATAATAAAACTCTGGCTTTGCCATCAGCACCCCAGAGACATACCTCACACGAATCTTCTTCTGTCAACAATGAGGAAGGTCTTTGCTTTAGGTCTCAAGTTCCCTGCCATTCATTGTCTTAATTACCACCTAAGACAGCTGATAATTAAAAAGAATTTTCTAAGAAGCATACCTAAAGAGATGTATTCCTCTAGCCTCAGTTTTTCCTCCTGCCAAGTCAAAAACTAGCAAAGATTATGATAAACTCCTTTAAGCTTCCTCTGAGAAAACCTTAACAAATCCATGACTTAACATTCTCCCTTTGGTACTTATCAAGGATATATTGAGAACTTTCCATATAAAAATATTCTGGTATCTCAAATAAAATCGAAGATATTTAAATTCACCACATTATTTGAATGTCTCCATGACAGATAAATTCATTTTAGAATTTGTAGAAAAACCTTCTTAAGCTGGCATATTTAATTTAATAGGTAGAGAAGATTACCTAAAATTGTATTTCTTACCTCAGCTTGCAGGGAGCTCAGAACTATATTTTGGGATCTATTGTAGTAGTTTCATTGAGCCTAAGTTTTTTATGACACAGCTATGATCCACATATTGCTTGACTCTTATTCTTTTGCTAACTTTCAGTGATTTTCTAATATTTATTATAAATTGTTTCAAATCTTTTGGGCAATAGATACAATCCAGTTTATGTAGATAATCTGTACCTAATTTTTATATCATCACTTGAGGAATTTGATAGAGCATAATTAGAGGTAGAGAGAGAATTAACTGCCATAGAAAAAGAGAAGGCATAGATAGAAACAGAATAAAGGTAACTTTTTTACCCAAGAGGAAGAGCAGGCCCAAATAATTCGATCTATAGAGCACACACATTTTGTAAAATGGATTAGAATTTGCACCTACTCTGGATACTGAACAAATAGATTTCCTGCTGCTGCTTTGGACAAACGGTTAGTGACTTTTTAACAGAAAGAGACAGATACCAACTTGGGGATTGGTTTTAATTTAAGAATAATAAAAACAGGTATCTCTAGACTTTTCTTTTCTTTTTTTTTAAGATAATGGTGTATGTTTGTAGCTTGCTTGCTTGTCTGGGAGGGATCCTTTCTTTCCTCATTTCGCTCCATGGACTCTTCCTAGGCTTGTCATTTCCAAGCACCCTTGAGACCACAAGCACGAATGTGTTCAGCAGAGACCCTGTCAACAGCCCATCAGCTCCCTGCACGGCCTTCTGTGCCAAACTCCCGACTCTCAGGCTCGTAATTCCCAGTTCAGAGTGAATTGGCTGGATGGCAAGTGTCTCTTGTGTCCCTTCTACCACTTCAGCTGTGGGGTTGGGCTGTCGCCAGTCAGCAAACAGGATATCAGTCTCAGCTGTTTCAACTGAAGAGACTGATCCTTTTTAAATAAAATCTGTTGAGGTGAATAACATGACTCTCAGGTGCCCTGGCAGGGAAGGGTCATACTAGGAAAGACTAACCGAGTCACCATCAGAGAGGAATTTGTATGGTAGCTCTAGACCGCCCCAGTCACAGAAAAGGATCTCAGAGACAAGTTTGTGGGGAAGGATTGCAATGACATTAAAACTTTTTTTTTTTTTCTGGCTAATGAGCCAGCTGATTGTGTAGTATAATTACAGTCATACTATTGTAGAACTGAAAAGATAGCCACAGTAATCAAATCCAGGGTATATTAAGTGGCAGTCTGTGAACTGCCTTTGAATTGAATGCAGAATTGTGCGGATACGTGCAAATGTTTGCCCTCCTGAAAAAAGGAGTCGTATTTTCATCAAATTTCTCAAAAGGTCTATAATCAGAAAAAGGTTCAGAACCTCTCACTGATCTAATCCAATGACCTCATTTCAGAGAACCTAGCCAATCATAACTCCTCAAGTTACTAAAGCAGAGCTGCTGGGTGAGGGATTAGGAGAAATCAATTGCAGGAAAGGAATCTTTTTAATGAGACTTTTTTAAGTCCTATAGCTTGCAAGACTAAAAACACCGTAAAATGACAAAAAAAAAAAAAAAAAAAAAGCCTGCACAGTCTAGAACAGTGGATGCACCATTTTTCTGATCAGAATATTTCGGGCATGATATTTTCCATGACCATTTTATGTGTTTAGGTGTATAATTTCTCTAGAGGTACTGCAACATGTACAGTAGCGAAATTTGTGAATAGGAGATGCTGATATCTCTCTGCAACACGTCTGGACTTGTGCACATCTTCCTCTCACCAAGAACAGGTGAATGACTCAACACCTGATCAATCCGTTCCTTGGTTCACACAATACCAAGAAGAATCACCTCCACTTTTTCTCAGTCATCGACTTCCACGGCCACATTCCTGGATCTTGTCATCATCTAGATTGTCTCCATTGCTGAAAGCTATCATTTTACTTTGTTTAATTAAAATTTTAAAAAGTATACAATTTTTAAAGGTTGGTTTCTGTTTACAGTTATTAAAACCATTGGCTCTCTTCCCCGTGTTGTACAATACGTCCATGTAGCTGATCTTACACCCAATCGTTTGTACCTCCCACTCCCCACCCCTATATTGGCCCTCCTCTTACCCCTCCCCACTGGTAACTACTAGTTTGTTCTCTTTATCTGTGAGTCTCCTTTTTTTTTTTTTCACTTTTTAAAAAATTATAGTTGATTTACAATGTTGTGCCAATTTCTGCTGTGCAGCTAAGTGACCCAGGCATACACATATATACATATTTTCTTTTTTTATATCATCCCCCATCATGTTCTATCCCAAGAGCTTGGACACCGTTCCCTGTGTTATACAGTTGGACCATCCATTCTAGATGTTTTAGTTCGCATCTACTAACCCCAGACTCCCAGGCCGTCCCACTCTCCCTCCTTTCCTTTGGCAACCACAAGTCTGTTCTCCGTGTCTGGGAGTCTGTCTTTGTTCTGTAGAGAGGTTCATTTGTGCCATATTTTAGATTGCACTTATATGTGATGTCATATGGTATTTGTCTTTCTCTTTCCGACTCACTTCACTTAGTATGAGAATCTCCAGTTACATCCAGGTTGCTGCAAATGGCTGTTTGGATTTTTTAAATTTTGTATTAAAGTACAGTTGATTCACAATATTCCTCCAATTTCTGCTGTACAGAAAAGTGACCTAGTCATACGTATATAGACACATTCTTTTTTTGTCATACGTCCTCCATCATGTTCTAACCCAAGAGATTGGACAGAATTCCCTGTGCTGTTTTCTTTTTTGTTACATTCAATAGTTCGTTGTATTTTTTAGATTCCGCATATAAGGGATATCAGACAGCGTTTGCCTGGAAAACGTTCACTTTAAAGTTCTCGTCCTGACAACAACACCATTCACCCATCACTCCCTCTTTCTCTGTTAGTTTACCCATTGGCAGCACTGCTTCCCGACTCTTGTGTTTTCCCCGCGCCCAGCGCCTCTGTTCCGCTGTCTCCACTGCTTTATCTTTGCTTAACTCTCTTGTCCAATTCAGCCCTCTGGCCAGGTAGCACCCCTGACTGGTCCAGCTGTTCACATTCTCTGTTTCTGTATTAGTCTTCGTCCTCCAGAGAATATATGACCGTATTCTATATTCTCTCTATAGCATTATCGATATGACTCTCTGTATAATATACATTCTGTATTCTCTGTATAAAGAACTATATACAATTATATGTAGAGAGAATATATTTTATAGAAATATAATACAATTATAATTTTATATATGATTTATATATATATACACACACACATATATACACATAGAGAGAGATTGATTGAGATTCCTCTTGCAATTACGGAGGCTGAGAAGTCCAAGATCTGTAGTCCCAAGCCAGAGACGAGGAGAGCCAACAGTGTAGGTTCTAGTCGTAGTCCAAGTCTAAAGGCAGGAGAACACGATGTCCCAGCTTGAAGACAGTCAAGAGAGATAGAATTCTTTCTTCCTAAGCCTTTGATTCTATTCAGGCCTTCAACAGATTGGATGAGGCCTATCCATATAATTTTATTTTTAAAGTGTTTTGCTGTGGCTCTGGTGTAGGCCAGCAGCTACAGCTCTGATTAGACCCCTAGCCTGGGAACTTCCATATGCCTCAAGTATGGCCCTCGAAGGACAAAAGACAAAAATAGTAATAATAATAAAAATAATAATAAAATAAGTCTGCTATATACATTTGCATATAAGTCTTGTATAGACAAATGTTTTCATTTTTCTTTGTTAAGTCAATGGCTAGAAGTCAATGGCTGGGTCGTATGGTAGGGTGTATGTTTAATTTTATATTCCCACCAGCACTGTACAGTGTATGTAGCGAATGAAGGTGCCAGCTACTCTGCCTCCCCTCCCGCACTTGGTATGATCAGTCTTTTTTTTTTTTTAGGTATGTACCCATGGCATATGGAAGGCACCCAGGGTAAGGGTCAAATCTCAGCTGCAGCTCTGGTCTACACCACAACCACAGCAAATCAGGATCTGAGCCACGTCTGTGACCTACACCACAGCTCACAGCAACACCGGATCCTTAACCCACTGAGCGAGTCCAGGGATCAAACCTATGTCCTCATGGATACTAGTCAGGTTCATTACCACTGAGCCATGATGGAAACTCCCATGAACAGTCTTAATTGTAGCCATTCTAGTGGGTATGCAGTGGCATCTCATTGTAGAGTTTTTTTTTGTTTTTTGTTTTTGGCCATAGCTTTGGCATGTGGAAGTTCCCAGGCCAGGAATGAAACCCAAGCTGCAGTTGCAACCTGCACCACAGCTGCTACAATGCCAGATCCTTAACCCACTGCGCCACATGAGAACTTCCTCATTGTAGTTTTAATTTGCATTTCCCTAATGATCAATGATGTTGAGCACTTTTTCATGTGATTATTTTTCATCTATATATCTTCATTGGTGAAATGAGTCCTCAAATCTTTTGCGCATTTTTAATATAAATTTCTTATTATTGAGTTTTGACAATTTCTTATATATTCTGGATCTAAGTTCTTTACTAGATAAGCGATTTTCAAATACCTACGTCCAATCTGTGGTTTGTCTTTTCATTCCCTTAATTAAGTTCTTAGTTGTGATGAAGTTTTCTCTTTCAAAGTTCTTGACTATGATTAGATCCAAAGTATCCATTTTTTCTTTTATGGCTTGTATTTTTGGTATCGTGTCTGAGACATCGTTGTTTGAAGTTACAGATTTTGCTTCTAGATGTTTTACAGTTTTTCATTTTATAGGTGTCTAAAATCCACTCTAAGTTTTTTTTTCTAATTTGGCACAAGGTATGAATCAAAGTGTTTTTTTGCATATGGTTTTCCAATTGTTACGGAATCTTTTGTTGAGAAGAGTATCTCATCTTAGCTCCATTGACTTGCTTTTGTGCCTCTGTTGAAATCAGTTGTCCATATACACGTGCATCTTTTTCTGAATTCTCTTTGTTCCATTGATCGATTGAGCTATCTTTATGCAGCGGCACACTGTTTGATTATTGTATCTTTATAGTAAGTCTTGAAATAAAACAGTGTGAGTTCCAAACTGAACACACTCTCTCTTTTGACCTCGTCTGATCCTTTTCATCTTTATCACAGTGAATGGCGGCGCCATTCATGCCGGACAGCAGACCATCCTCCACTCCTGCATGTCAATTCCCAGTCCCTCTTTCCACCCTTGCCGTGGTTATTCTCAGTGATTGTCATCTTTTTATTAAATATTCAATCTCAGCTTCTCTCTGACCCTTTCTGTCTCTAAGCTCTAAAGTCCACGAGGAAAGAAATCATGTGTGCTTTGTCGCCCTTGTATCCTAAGCCCCTTGCCTGGGACTCAATGAAAGTAAATTGAATGAACAAATTCACGAGGTAACACATCAACTGACATTATGAAACACATACAAACTAGATGTTTAATGGGCTTCCTTTAGTCTTGCCTCAGCCAACCCATTCTCCATAATGCAGCGGGATAACATGCATTTCCTCATAAACCCCTTGAGTGACACTTCATTCCCCTCAAGAAAATGTTCAGCTTCCTTAAATTGATTCCCCTCGCCCTCTTTGACCTGGTCGTACTTAGCTCTCTAATCCCAGCTCTCCTCGTGCCCATGCCCAACATTAGGCTACAGGCGCTTTCTTACCTTTTGATCCTACGGCACACTCAATGTCTTACCCTCCCTTTTCCACTTCCCTTCCGTCAGGTGAATTCCTCATCATCCTTCATTCTTAAGTAGAGATGTCTTCCCTGAATCCAGCATGCCTGGGTTAATTTTTCTTCCTGTTTGCTCCCAGAGCTCCAGGTATTTCCACTTATCACAACATGTTACAGCTACCCATCCATAGGAAGCTCTGTGGGAGCAGGGAATATGACTATTTTATTGCTCTATCTTCAGCATCTATCATAGGACCTGGTACAGAATTGGTACTTAATAAATATTTGTTGAATAAATGTTGCATACTCTGACATACATGATTTAAAATCTAAATGGGGTGTTGAAAACCAGATTAGTATTGTGTCAAAGGAATTGTTCTATATTAACAGATTGAAAACTCTTTCGAATAGTTCGATTTAACACCTTTAAAAAAGGTTTCATTTGGAGTTCCTGTTGTGGCTCAGTGGTAATGAACCCAGCTAGTGTCCATGAGGATGTGGTTCAATCCCTGACCTCGCTTAGTGGGTTGAGGATCTGGCGTTGCTGTGGCTGCGGTGTAGGCCGGCAGCTGCAGCTCTGATTTGACCCCTACCCTGGGAACTTCCATATGCTGCAGATGCAGCCCTGAAAAGACAAAGGAAAAAAAGAGGAAGGAAGGAAGAGAGAAAGGAAAATTTCATTTGATATATATGGATGATTTCAAAGAAATCAAATTTTAAACCAGTGATTCTCTAATTTCAGCGTGCATGGAATCACTTGGAGAACCTGTTAGGAATTCCAGATTCTTGGATCCCGTTTCAAGAGTTTCCCATTCAATATATCTTGGAATGCAGCAAGGAATCTGCAGTTTTAATAAGCACTGTATTAATCAAGGTGGTCTGTCTGCCATAACAAATCACCCCGAGGCTCAGAGAGTTAACAGAGCAAAAGGGTCATTTCCTGCTCATACCTCAATCCAAGTGGATTGGCAGCTTTCCTTGCAGTTTCAGGGATCCAGACACCTTACAATTCATGGTTCCATCATCTTCTAGGGATGTGAAATCTCTGGGAAACCCCTGTCTCCAGCCAAGGAATGAAGAAAGATTAAGAATGCTGTGTGGGGAGTTCCCTTCATGGCTCAGTGCTTAAAGAACACGACTAGGATCCATGAGGATGCGGGTTCAATCCCTGGCCTCAGTAGGTCGAAGACGTGGCTCAGATCTGGCGTTGCTGTGGCTGTGGCATAGGCTGGCAGCTGCAGTTCCAATTTGACCCCTAGCCTCTATATGCTGCAGGAATGGACCTAAAAAGAAAAAAAAAAAAGTAGTTTTAAAAAAGAATGGTGTGTATAGTACATGAGGTCTGAGAGTTCTTACAGGGTGTCATGGCAACTATGATAATAGGTCTAGGGCTGAATTCAATTGAGAGGTCACCCCCAACTGTAAACTGGGGATGGCAATGTGCTCTCAATGTATGTTTAGGCAGCCCAGAAAAGGCGTGGATATTAGTGAATCCTGGCACTGCTTCAAATGCACTAATCTGGGGGTATTACTTGGGAAAAACTCCGGTATGTGGCAGACTCAGCTCATTTCTTACGAATCCTCAAGGTGATCATTCATAGCATGGTTTGTTTTCCCAAGATTTGTCTTTTTCTTTCCAAGATTTTTTTTTTTTAATATCTTTTTTGGAGTTCCCATCGTGGCGCAGCAGAAATGAATCTCACTAGGAACCATGAGATTGCGGGTTTGATCCCTGGCCTTGCTCAGTGGGTTAAGGATCCAGCATTGCCGTGAGCTGTGGTATAGGTCACAGACACGGTTCAGATCTGGTGTTGCTGTGGCTGTGGTGTAGGCTGGCAGCTGTAGCTCTGATTAAGACCCCTAGCTGGGAACCTCCATGTGCCATGGGTGTGACCCTAAAAACACAAAAGACCAAAAAAAACCACAAAAACTTTGTAATTTCTCTTTAATTCTTATTTTAAAGTCATATAATATGTCAGAAGGATCATGTCCATGGCTTTTCTGCCTTAGGGTGAAAGCTGTTTTTATAGCTTCTATCGGCTACTAGTTATTTGTTAAAGAATCCTTTCAAAGGCTCCCCTTTCTCACAGCTTCTGTTGAAGTAGTTCCTTATAAGTATCAGGTCTTTTCATCGATTCTTTTCCAGGGAGCAAGAAAAGGAGAAGATTATGACCAGGTAAGGCATTTCAGCCCTTCCGAAAAGAAAAAAGAAGACAGAAAAGAAAAAAAGAAACCTCTTAGTAATTAATTCTATTTCTAGATCTTTCTTCACTTGAATGCCTTTACATCTTTGCGTTTTATTTTTCTTTTATGTGAGAGCTCACTCCAAGTTATAACTCTTTGATCGATATTTTATTTTGCACGTAAATGATTTTCTTTAGTAACATCTTAACAGCTTACAACTTTTAGAAACTGCTTTCTTAAGTAAACTGCTTTATGAGGAAGATTACATAAGAAAGTAGTTTGTAAAAAATAATATGCTGTGGAAGTCCTAATAAAAATGATTGTATGCATGGAGTTCCCGTCGTGGCTCAGTGGTTAACGAATCCGACTAGGAACCATGAGGATGCAGGTTCAATCCCTGGCCTCGCTCAGTGGGTTAAGGATTCAGCATTGCGTGAGCTGTGATGTAGGTCGCAGACACGGCTCAGATCTGGCGTCGCTGTGGCTGTGGTGTGTGGTGTAGGCCGGCAGCTGTAGCTCCAATTTGACCCCTAGCCTGGGAACCTCCATATTCCGCGGGTGTGGCCCTAAAAAAAAAAAAAGAAAGAAAGAACAAAAAAGAAAGAAAGACAGCTATAGATTAAGTTGAGGAGATAATTATTATAAGATGCTGAGGAATCACTGAGGAGAAGAGAGAGGAGAAAATTGGAAAGCTTCTGGATGAGTTTCTCATCAACTCATTTTGCTGTCACAGGTTCTCAAATTCCCCTTTGTCTTTTCTTTTCTTTTTTAAATTGTAGTTGATTTACCATGTTTCAGGTGTACAGTAAAGTAATTCAGTTATATATATGAAAAGACAATGTACATATATGAATAGACAAAGAAAAAGCATATCAATATGTATATACAAAGACTGAAAATATATATAATGTATATTACGTATTCATTTTCATTGTCTTTTCCACTACAGGTTATTACAAAATATTAACTATATGTTCTTGTGTTACAGAGTAGGTCCTTGTTGTTTATCTATTTTATAGTAATGTATATCTATTAATCCCAAATTCCCAATTTAACCCTTCCCCCTGAAATTCCCCTTTTTCTAAATTTGAATGACTTGGACTCCATCATTCCCCCACTCCCTGCCTCTGTTTCCCCACCCTTTGAGCCAGAAAGTCCTGCACTAATCTGCAGACTTGGGGAATCAGAGGAATTGTAGCAAATCTGAAAATCACTTCGAATTCTGTTTTTAAAATAGTGAAATGAAAGATCAGTGAAAATATTGTTGGCAAAATGGCGCTCTGTCTCCATTTATTAAAGGAATTATTCTCCCTCTCAGAACTTTCTCAAATGGCCAGGGAGAAGGATGGAGAAGAAGCTCAGCCTCCTTCCAAACAAGCAAATGTTAGCTCTTCTAATGCAATCTAAAGTTCAAAGGATCAGCAGGTGGAACACATCTGGGACACAATGGCAGAGGCTCTGTACACATTTCTGGGAATGAAATTCCCTTAAGCCCTGGAGAGGACAAAGAGCCTGGTGAGCGGTGGCCTTTCTCTCTCACTGCTGGGCTTCCTCTCTCAGTACTCTTCTAATCACTGCAGATGAAAGTTTCAATAGTGTTTCAGGTTAGTATTTCCCAGACTCTCCTTTTTGGGCCTGGTGCCAGAGTCTTACTGTTCTGATCCTGGCTGTGGCTTCTGAAGAGAGTTCAGCTAGGAAATAGCCCTGACCTAGGAGGTCCTACCCCCTTGTCCACCACTGAGATCCTGAGGTCTTGGAGCTTACCTTCGCTCTGTCTCTGTCTTCTCACTGAGAACCTGTGGTGGTGCTGTCTGCACTGTGGTTGGTTGGTTGTGCAAAGGGATGGCAAGGGGACAACAGACTATTGAGTATCTTACAGGAAGAATTTCCCTATGGTTTATCTGCTTGGCCATTCCTATCACTATGCTTTGATTACTTTTATATCAACTATAGGAAGGGGCTAAGACCAATGCAGTATCATATTAACTTGAGGGCTTATTTAACTGTTAATAATAAAAAGTTCATTGGAATTAGCATAATTGTAGCCTCTCTTCAGTTGGATTTTCTTTAAAAATACCTTTTTAGAGAAAGAGGGGGGCTGAAAACCAAATGAATTCATAATATTTCAGTTCTGGAGATCAGAAGTTCAAAATGGGTCTGAGCTAAGATCAGGTTGTTAGCAGAGCTGCATTCCTTTCTGGAGGCTCTAGGGGAGAATCTGTTTCCTGGCCTGTGCTAGCTTTTACAGGCTGCTTTCTGTAGTCCTCAGCTCATAACTCATTTCTCCATCTTTGAAGTCAGCAAGGATGGGCCACGTCCTTCTGACACTGGCATTTCTCTCATTCTTTGCCTCCCTCTTCCATTTTTGAAGGCCTTCGTGGTTACATTGAGCCCACACAGAAATCTATTTATCTCTTTTTTTGCATTAATTTTTTAACCTATGGTAAAAACACAAGATAGACCATCTTAACTAGTGTCCAGTTCAGTAGCATTAAGTATATTCATGGCAATCCTTTAACCCACTGAGCCGGGCTGGGGATCAAACCCGTACCTCCACAGTGACCTGAGCCGCCACAGTCAGATTCTTAACCCACTGTGCCACAGTAGGAACTCCCTTCTGCAACTATTTTAAAACTAGACGTTTGATCTCTTGACTTCAAATGTTATCTCTTGTTTTCTTGACACCTAAATTGATGTTATTAGGCCTAAATTTATATCACAAGCCAGACTGCTTTAAAATCTAGCTCCAACTGCCGACTTTGAAGCTTCACTTGCGTGTCTAACTGACATGTCAAGCATAATATGTTAGAAACAGAACTCCTGATTTTCCAAACGTGCGCCTCTCTAGCCTTTCCAGAATTAGCACTGCCACTATGCTGGTTGTTCAATTCAAAACCTGAGTCACCAATTAAGACTTTTCTCTTAATTTTTACTTACCATACTGTTGCATTCTATCTTGAATGATGCCACTTCTCTCAGTATCCGCTGCCATCACCCTGACCTGAGTTTCCATCATCTATTGCCCCAGTTACTAATTTAATAGCTTCTCTGTTTTAACTGTTGCTCTCCTGTGATTTATTCTTCACAGCAGCCAGAGTAAGCTAAAAACATAAGCTAGATAACATTCCCATGTTGAAAATGCTTTCCAATAATTCAAAAGTAACTTCTTGGATGAAATTCTCGATTTCAAAAATAAAATTCTAACTGCTCATCCTATTTTCAACTCCCTGCAGCCTTTGGTCTGCCTCTCCAGCTTCTCGTATGAATTCAAATGCAGACTTACATTTTATGCTATTTTTTCAAATCAACCCCCGAGGACAGCCCTCGAACAGTGACTGTTGGGAATTGGTATATAAATACTGGAGAAGAGCAGAATATGCCACTCCAAAATGTGACTGTATGAGTTTAGGGCAGGTCACTGCAAAATATAGCACTTTGGTATATTGCTTATTTTGAGCTGTGGGTATTTGAAAAACTGCAAATGTAATGGGAGAGGTTTCTCTGAACTACACTTATCTGCCTAAAGACAGATGCTGCAAAAGGAACTCAATAGTCATAAATTCCCTCCTTAGGAGTTTCAGCCAGGGAAGGTTGACTCATCACAGGAAAGGAAACTAGAAATCAACACCACACCCAGGCAAATTTTGTCACAAAATGACACACCATAGAATCTTCGAAGGGTCCTTTCACATTTCCTAAAAAATATTTACCTTCCCCTTGCCCTTTTAAGGTGGTATTTAAGCCCAATTCTGAGCCACATCAGAGAGTTAATCATTTTTCCTTGGGTGTCTCACATGTACATAGGAAGTGTACGGGCTAATGAACTTCTGTTTGTTTTTCTCCTGTTAATCTGTCTTTTATTACAGAGGTCTCAGCTAAGAACTCAAAACAGTAGAGGGAAAAATATTTTTTCTCCCCCACAAAGCCCCAGGTCCTTCAGCCCTTGGCTCGGATGATTCAGATGTGTGTTCTATTCCATGTACCAGAGCTTCTTATGGGGTTCCGTGTGTCACCTAAGTGGAAGTTAGCTTGATAACATGCTCTTTATGGGCTGCCTTCCTGCCTCCATCACACCTCCCCATTCCCTTAGGGAGTTTCCTGCTTCTCCGGCATAAACTACCTGCACTTGTATAATTGTCTAAGGGACTTCTTCTGACAAAATTCAAAATTAAAGAAGTTCCAAGGATAGGAGTTCCCTCATGGAGCGGTGGGTTAAGGATCTGGCATTGTCACTGCAGTGGCTCTGATTACAGCTGTGGCATGGGTTTGATCCCTGGCCTGGGAACTTCTGCATGCCATGGGTGCAGCCAAAAAAAAAAAAAAGAAAGAAAAAAAAAAAAGAAGTACCAACAAGGACAAATACTAAACTGAGGTGTATTATTTCTCCTTCTCCCGCTCCACCTGCCCTCCCAGCCCTCCTCCCATAGTACTTTGCTATGAAAATAAAATAGGTCTAGGAGTTCCCATCAAGGCTCAGTGGAAATGAATCTGACTAGCATCCTTAAGGACGCAGTTTCGATCCCTGGCCTCGCTCAGTGGGTTAAGGATCTGACGTTGCTGTGTGCTGTGGTGTAGGTCGCAGACACAGTTCAGATATGGCATTGCTGTTGCTGTGGCTGTGGTGTAGGCTGGCACCTGTAGCTCCATAGGGAACCTCCATATGCAACAGGTGCGGCCTTAAAAAGAAAAAAAATAATAAATAAAAAGACCAAAAAAAAGAAAGAAAATAAAATAGGTCTAGCCATATATGCACACTGTTGTATATAGAAGGGCTGGTCAATGGGGACCTGCTGTATAGCCCAGGAACTCTACTCATATCCCATGATAACATATATGGGAAATGAATCTGAAAAAGAATAGATATGTGTTGTGTTCATTTCTGCTGTACATTGTAAATCAACTACACTTCAATAAAACTTTAAAAGCTGAAAAAATAATTAAAAGACAAAAAATAGATTTAGGCATCAAGTCTAGACATGGGGGAGGGGCACGGTGTAGGCAGACTGCTAGACTCTAGAACAGTTCTGTTTGTATGTATATGACAGATATGCATCTGGTTCCATACACAGTTGGATGGCCAAATTCTAAAAGATACAGCTCTGACTCTTATTTCAGCCCGTTTAATTTCTTTGTTCAGTGGACATTCGAACTAATTGGTCTTTGTTGCTGGGCTGATTGCATCCAGTTGTCCTCCAATTTTGCAATTAAATTGATTAACCCATTCTTTCATTTATCTTTAAATTTTGAGTTCATTTGTCAGCAGTTACACAATGTAGGTTAATGCCTTATTTTATTTGGGTTTAAAACATTTTAATCCACATCGGGTTCAGTAACATTGGCTAATGATTTGATGATTCTATATTTAATGCCAAATGTCCAGATTTTGAAGAAATTAAGGAGAAGAAAAATACAAGCAATCCAAAATATGAAAAGTTTGAACATCCCTTAGACAAAAGTTATTGTCTAACGGGTAGAGGTTTCTGTTAGGGATGATGAACATTTTATGAAAACGGTTAGTGGATATTGGTGATGGTTGTACAACGTTGTGAGTATACTTAACACCATTTAACTATGTGAAAATGGGTAAAAGGTAAATTTTGTGTTGTGTATATTTTTTAGCACAGTAAAATAAAACAAACTTAAATGCCAATATCCCCACTTGTTATCAGAAAAAAAATTAGAGATTAAAATGTTATAAACTAGACCCACAAGTCTGTAGAGATTGTTTAATACAGTTCCCTTACCTCCTACCCCAACTCCCATTCCCAAGAGCCCAGTCTGTGGCAACTTTAAATAATCACTTATTAAGTTGAATTTTGATTGACTAAATTAATGATGAAACAAGCCTACATTAATCATGTAGTAGTGAATCAAGACTCCAAGAAATCTTCTCTCACAGGGTAGAGTCATTTCTGGCCATTATTGTCATTGTCCTGCTCACTCTTTGTGCAAAAGCCTCTTGTTATCCAGAAGACTATCCCCATTGTCTGCTGCTGCATTTCTGTTGCCATGTATTTCCTCCTTGTTTCTTGGACCAAATTCTTGCTTGCCAAATCTTCACTCACTCCTGTCTGTCTCAGACTAGGGCACTGAACTGAGCTCAAGTCAAAATTCAGATCCAATCAGTCAGTCCCTTACGGAGTGGGAGGCTTGGGTCCTCACCATGACGCATTAGTAAGTGTCCGTCTAGTCTCTCTTCATCCTGGATCTTTAGAATGAGCATCTGGCCATCTGCAGGCTGCCCTGCCCTTCCTCAGAACCACCGAGGAGCCAGCCCCTCACTTGATCCCACCTCCTACCACCTCCATCTTGGTTTGCTGCTTCTGCTCTGCTTCTTTAACCGCAACTAATTTACAGCTGATCCTCCCAATCATGTGCTCCTACAGATGGGTACCCACCCCCATTACTTTGCAAACACAGCATGAACTGTACAGTGGGGTGGTATACTCTAATGCGGGACGGGTTGGTAAATGTTTAACTGCGGCTCTCTGGGCAAAACAAAACAAACAAAATAACACACAGAAACAACAACCACTTGGCTTTGCACCATGTGCTGATTTCTGTGGTATAATACTTCTGCCATGGCCAATTTCGAACAATCAGTATGGAGCTGGGGGAGATACACAGTAACACATCATTGTAGAGTGCTTCCACCTATGCCATCCAGCTTCCAAGATCGCTCCTCCAGTGTTCACATCTAATGTTTATACTCCTCCCACTACTGTTCAAGAGGTGGTTTGTGTAACCCAATAAAATATGGCAGAAGTGATGGTATGTTACTCCCAGGAGTAGATTATAAAAGACACTGCAGCTTCCCCCTCTCTCCCCGTCTCTACCCCACCACTCCCCCCCACCATCCCGCCCCCTCCACCTTTCCCTCTTCCTGTCCAGCTCCATCTCTTTTGAGGCTAGCTGCCATCCTGTGACCAGCCTGATTAAGAGGCTCATGCAGCAGGAACTGAGGCCTCCAGGCAATAGTCATGTGAATTAACATTCTTGAAGGTACATCCTCCAGTCCCAATCAAGCCTTGAAATGGCTGTGGCCCCAAAAGACATCTTGGCTGTAGGCTCATGAGAAACACTAAGGCAGAAATAACCAGCTAAGCTGCTCTCAGATTCCTAACTTAGAACCCTGGTGAGCTAATAAATGTTTGTTATTTTAAGTTGCTAAACTTGGGGGTAATTTGTGATGCAGCAGTAGATAACTAATACACCACCATACAGATCAAATAGATATAAACAACTTTAAGAGCAGAGATAATAGTAAAATAATAAAGAAATGATAGGTTTTGATATTGACTACTTTTGATTTTAACACAATTTATATCATTATAAATTTATATACTTAAAATTTTAATAATAGCTGTATTTAACAGATAGCATGAAAATACTCCTGAAAATTTAAAAATAAGTTCACGAGCCTATATGAGAAAATTCCAGTATGCAGACTTTCATCCAGTAGTCAGTAAACTTTTTTTTTTTTTTTTGGCATGGTTTTGCCTTTTTTTTTTTTTTTTACTCAGTGAATTTTATTACATTTATAGCTGTACAACAATCATCACAACCCAATTTTATAGCATTTCCATCTCAAACTGCAAGCACATCCCCCCTCCCCTCAACCTGTCTCATTTAGAAATCAAGGGTTTTTCAGTGTCTGTGAGTCAGTTATCTATTCTGCAAAGTTCATTGTGTCCTTTTTCCAGATTCCACATATAAGTGATAGCATATGATGTTGGTGTCTCACTGTCTGGCTAACTTCACTTAGCACAATAATTTCTAGGTCCACCCATGTTGCTGCAAATGCTGTTATTCCGTTCCTTTTAACGGCTGAGAAATATTCCATTGTGTATATATACCACATCTTCTTTAGCCACCCCTCTGTGGACATTTTAGTTGTTTCCATGTCTTGGCTATTGTATAGCATGCTGCAATGAACATTGGAGTACATGTATCTCTTCGAGTTGTGATTTTCTCTGGATAGACACCCAGGAGTGACATGGCTGGATCAAATGTTAATTCTATTTTTAGTTTTCTGAGGAATCTCCATACTGTTTTCCACAGTGGTTGTACCAATATGCATTCCCACCAACAGTGTAATAATAGAGTTCCCTTTTCTCCACACCCTCTCTAGCATTTATTGTTTGTAGACTTTTTGATGATGGCCATTCTGGCTGGTATAAGGTGGTACCATAGTGGTTTTGATTTGCATTTCTCTAATAATTAGTGATACCGAACATCTTTTCATGTGTTTTTTGGCCATCTGTGTATCTCCTTTGGAGAATTGTTTGTTTAGATATTCTGCCCATTTTTTTGACAGGGTTGTTTGTTTTTTCGGTATTGCACTGCACAAGGTGTTTATAAATTTTGGAGATTGATCCCTAGTCAGTCGCTTCATTTGCGAATATTGTCTCCCATTCTGTGGATTGTCTTTTTGTTTTGTTTAGGGTTTCCTTTGCTGTGCAGAAAGTTTTAAGTTTAATTAAGTCCCATTCATTTATTTTTGTGTTTATAGTCATTACTACTCTAGGAGGTGGATCTGAGAAGTTATTGCTGTGGTTTATGTCAGAGAGTGTTTGGCCTATGTTTTCCTCTAAGAGTTCTAGAGTATCTGGTCTTATATTTAGGTCTTTAATCCACTTTGAGTTTATTTTCGTGCATTGTGTTGGGAATTATTCTAATTTCATTATTTTACATGTGGCTGTCCAGTTTTCTCAGCACCACTTATTCAAGGGGCTATCTTTTCTCCACTGCATATTCTTGCCTCCTTTGTCATAGGTTAGTTGACTGTAGGTGCATGAGTTTAATTCTGGGCTTTCTATCCTGTTCACTGATCTATATTTCTGTCTTTGTGTCAATACCATATGGTTTTGATGACTGTAGCTTTGTAGTATAGTCTGAGGTCAGGGAGACTGATTCCTCTGGCCCCATTTTTCTTTCTCAGGATGGTTTTTACTGTTCTTGGTCTTTTGTGCTTCCAAACAAACTTTAAAATATTTTGTTCAAGTTCTGTGAAAAATGTCCTTGGTAATTTGATAGGGATTGCATTGAATCTGTAGATTGCCCTGGGTTGTATAGTCATTTTGATAATATTGATTCTTCCAATCCAAGAGCATGGTATGTCTTTCCCTCTGTTTGTCATCTTTGATTCCTTTCATCGGTGTCTTATAGTTTTCAACATACAGATCTTTTGTCTCCTGAGGTAGGTTTACTCCTAAGTATTTTATTCTATTTTATTTATTTATTTATTTATTTTTGTGTTTTTGCCTTTTCTAGGACCACTCCCGTGGCATATGGAGGTTCCCAGACTAGGGGTCGAATCAGAGCTATAGCTGCCAGCCTACACCAGAGCCACAGCAACGTAGGATCTGAGCCATGTCTGCAACCTACACCACAGCTCAGGGCAATGCCAGGTCCTTAACCCACTGAGCAAGGGCAGGGATCGATCCCTCAAGCTCACGGTTCCTAGGCAGATTCATTAACCACTGCACCACGATGGGAACTCCCAAGTATTTTATTTTTTTTGATACGATGGTAAATGGGATTGTTTCCCCAATTTCCCTTTCTGATCTTTAATCATTAGTATATAGAAATGCAGTTAATTTCTGTGTATTAATTTTGTATTCTGGACTTTGCCAAATTCACTGATGAGCTCTAATATTTTTCTGGTAGTGTCTTTAGTATCATGTCATCTGCAAATAATGATAGTTTTACTTCTTCCTTTCCAATTTGGATTCCTTTTGTTTCTTTTACTTCTCTGATTGCTGTGGCTAGGAATTCCAAAACTCTGTCAGTGTGTTCCTTTATGCTTACATTGTTAAAATTCAACTCAGGTGTTCCCGCTGTGGTACAGTGGGTTAAGAATCAGATTGCAGCAGCTGATGTTGCTGTGGAGGCATAATTTCAATCCCTGGCTCAGCACCATAGGTTAAAGAATCCAGCATTGCTGCAGCTTCGGTGTAGTTTGCAGCTGTAGCTTCGATTCAGTCCCTGGCTCAGGAACTTCTTTATGGCACAGGTACAGCCATAAGAAAAAAAAATTCAATTCAATTCATGGTCTCCCTACAGGAATATTTTAAAGCTACTTCTTAATTTGGTGGATTAAGATTAAAACACATACTCTGTAATTCTGTGTTACCGTATACATGGAAATTGCAGTATTTCACAATTCTGTGAAATAGAGCAAATGAGAAGAGGGGTCGTTGTCAGTCTCAACGGTGGAATCCCCACTCTTCACAAGACATTTAGCGTATCACCAGTGACAAATGACTGAAGGCACCAAGCGAGGGTGGCAGTATCGATCCATATGCTATCAAAGTTTAACTCCTATGCCCTCCCTCCATCCCCCTTTAGAGACCTATGGTCTAATCCTTTGCTGGCAACTAACACTGACAAATAGCGTTCAGTGGCCTTACAGGGCCCACAGCAAGAGCTCCTGAGAGGCACATCCCCTTTTGTAAGAGGGAGGGAATTGCTGTAACTTGGATTTCCAAACCCGATTGAATGCAAGGGATATTAGAATACAAACAGCCAGAAAATACTTAGCTATCTCTGGGGGTGCAGAAAAGAAGAGGTCACAAGAAGGATGGTTTTTTGTTTGTTTGTTTGACTTTTAAGGCCGCACCATGGCATATGGAGGTTCCCAGGCTAGGGGTCCCATCGGAGCTGTGGCTGCCGGCCTACACCACAGCCACAGCAATGGGGGATCCTTAACCCACTGCGCGAGGCCAGGGATTGAACCCGCATCCTCATGGATGCTTATTGGGGTCTTTAACCACTGAGCCACAACAGGAACTCCCAAGAAGGATGTTTTTAAAACATAACAAAACAAAAAAAGAAATCACAGCAGAGACTTAACCCGGGTGATGGATGTAGCCATCAGAATTGTGGTGCTTTATCGAGAGCAAAAGTCCAAAAGTGGCCAGTAAGATAAAGAGAGAAGCTATAAGTGTGATTTGCAAGTACCTTTCGAGTCCCTGAAGTTTCCTTCTCTGGGAAAATTTAAAGAAGAATAAAGCAGTCACCCATCCTCCTGCATAACATCTATAAATGTGTTATTTTCCCCAAAAAAGCCTTTAAAGATGATCATTCAAATGCATATTTTTCTGCACATTATAAAGTAATTTGTCATTTCCTTTGTGTTTTGATAGATGTTTCCTGGTGACTAGCTCCAGAGTGTTTCATACATCTGAAGCTTTAAAAAGAGACTGTTTCTTCCCTGACTGTCGCCTGCTCCCAATGGAGGGGCTTAACTCAAGACATTGGAAGGTGAAGGTCATTTACGCTGGAGGTAGCACTTGACTCACCTGAGTGAAACGTCACCATCACCGCTTCTAACACCTGTAACTAGTTCTTGGGATTAGGGTGAAGGTGAAGAGAATATAATAACAACGTTTCTTTTGTAGAAATCAAAACGGGGGTTTGATGTGGTATTCCAAAAGGAAAAGATATATAACAAAATAACTCCCATAATCATAGCCCTTAACGTCCCCTAAAGTACTTTCGCATCCTTTTCTCATTGGCGCCTCTTTGCAGTCACAGGTTGAGATTATTTTTATTTACAGTTGGAAAAACCTGAGGTCAAGTGGCTTACGCAATTTACATAAAGCTTCTTTTGATGGTAAGTATGCACATTCACGGCAAGTCTCCTTCTCTGCTATGTGCCCAAAAGGGGCAAGTCAAACAGGTGATTTTTTTCCTTCTCTTTTGCTTCTCGTTTTTCACTACCTCCCTACTTCCGCTTGGCCCAGGTTGAGCTAAGTTGACAGTCCTCGTCTACTTTCTACTTATTTTGAGAAGACTCCTGAACAAAATGAAACACACCGCAGGATAAGGAAGCAGGGAGAAGAAGATGGTTCCATTGGAGACGGAAACCAGGAAGTTGGTTGCCAATATAAGGAAGAGACGAGGTTAGTTAGAACCTTTCTTGGCCATAAAGCATGAAAGACAAAAGGCAGTAAAGGAGATCAAATACTTCTGGACGAGTATTTCACCTTTTCATACCATCTCGGGGGGAAATGAATGGAGACCCCATTTCACTGTATATGACCGTGTAACTGGAATGAGCTACATGTCTTCTTTGAGCCTGTTTCCCTCCTAAACACACACACACACACACACACACACACCCTTGCTGATTCAGCACTGCCAGATAAAATATTGGACGCCGGAGTTCCTGTAATGGCTCAGTGGAAACGAATCTGACTAGAATCCATGAGGACACAGGTTCAATCCTTGGCCTTGCTCAGTGGGTTAAGGATCTGGCCTTGTGGTGAGCCACGGTGTAGGCCACAGACACGGCTGGGACCTGGGTTGCTGTGGCTGTGGTATAGGCCGGCAGCTACAGCTCTGGATTCAACCCCTAGCCTGGGAACCTCCATGTGCTGCCAGTGTGGCCCAAAAAACAAACATATTTATATATAGGATACCCAGTTAAATGTGGATTTCGGAGAAAACGACAAGTCATTTTTTTGGTCTAAGTATATGCAATACATAATTTTAAAACATGTTCTTTATCTGCAATTCCTATTTAATTGGATGCCCTGTATTTTCATTTGTTAAATCTGGAAACCTTAGCCTAATTAAACTTTAGATCCACTTTCTACCTCTGAATGTAGTCTAATCAGAGCTGAGGTCATTGTTGCTGTCCCCTGCTGGCCTATGTTAGAATAGCCATGTTTATGTACTGGGACATGCATATTAGTCGCAAATGTTTCTTAGTTTCTGTCTGTAGTCACTCAAAGCTCCTAAGTGCAGTTCGCACTCTGCCAATGCTGGGAAAATGTTTTTTGTTTTTTGGGTTTTTGTTTTGTTTTTGTTTTTTTTTTTTGTCTTTTGTCTTTTGTTGTTGTTGTTGCTATTTCTTGGGCCGCTCCCGCGGCATATGGAGGTTCCCAGGCTAGGGGTTGAATCGGAGCTGTAGCCACCGGCCTACGCCAGAGCCACAGCAACTCGGGATCCGAGCTGCGTCTGCAACCTACACCACAGCTCACCGCAATGCCGGATCGTTAACCCGCCGAGCAAGGGCAGGGACCGAACCCGCAACCTCATGGTTCCTAGTCGGATTCGTTAACCACTGCGCCACAACGGGAACTCCGGAAAATGTTTTAAGTAGGTATATATTGGAATCTCTTCTCTCTCTCCTCAAATTCCAGAGATGCTCAGTTACTTCCACAACCATCACGATAGTTTCCTTTGTCAAACTAGCAAACATCTCCAATTAAATCCCAAAGTAAACTCCATGTCCACCTCCTTATGGACCGCGTAGGATATCCTTAGGAAGCCTTGATCACCCATGTCGGATGATTCTCTTGGATATATTTTGCAAATCCTTCTCTTTGGGTATAAGATCTATCACAAAAAGTTAGTAGAATAGCCTTCCCAGGAGTTAAGAAAGGTCATCTCAAAGGGATTGAATTTAGGTTTATTGCATGGCAGGGGCGAAGACTAAACAATTCCTCAGGTTAAATCAATTGCATTTTTATTTGCAGTATCTAGTTCTCCATTTTTTTAGGGAGAACCTATGAAATTGGATTTTTAGGGTCAGTAAGCCGTTGCCTACAAAGAATGTAGAGGAATACTCTGATTTCTGTTCCTAACCGCGGACTTGACCCTATCAACAGCCCCCACATTCAAAGCCAAAAGAAAGTATGATGGCTTTGTGTGCCCTAGAGGGTTGCTATGGTGCCCAGAAAGAAATATTTAGAGGTTTTGAAATGGCAATTGAATGTATTAAATTTTTATGAATTAAAATCTAAATCTCATCTTAAGTTTTTTGAGGTGAAATTCACATAAAATTAGCCATTTTAAAATGAATAATTCAGTGGTATCTAGTACTTTCAGTAATTGACATTTAGTAACCACAACCTCTATCTAATTCCAAAGCATTTCCATCATTCCAAAGTACAACCATTTATCCAGGAAGCAATCTCTCCCTATTTCCCACTCCTCCCAGACCTTGGAAACCATTAATTTTCTCTGTCTCTATGAATGTATCTATTCTGGGCATTTCATTTACATGGAATCATACAATCTGTGACTTGTTGTGTCTGGCTTCCTTCATTCAGCATAATGTTTGAAAGGTTCATCCACATTGTGGCATGTACTGGTACTTCCTTCTTCTTTTTAATGGCTAAATCATATTTTTTCCTAAGTTTTAAAGTTCAGCTTGTAAATCTAATTATTCTATTTCATAGAATTAGTGAATTTTGAACAATAACTTTTCAACTGACTGCTTACTATTTAGTCCATTTACAGAGTTAATGAAAATTCCTTTAAAATTTCAAATAGTACATATACTTAGCATATTCAATTTTCTTTAATACTTTAATGAGGTTTTTAATTGAAGTATAACTCACACAGAGAAAAGTAAACAACTCATAAGTATGCAGCGGCATGGATTTTTGCAAAATGAACACCCCTACGTAGCTACCACCCAGATTAAGGAATTGGACATGACAGGCATTGCAGAAGCTCCTTCTTGCCCCTTTGCATTTTCCTTTGGAAGACTTATTTTGACGTCCTGAATCTGTCTGATTTGTTGTGGGAGACGTGCTTAGCCACCACACATGCTCCCAGTTGTTTGCTAGTCACTTGAACAACAAGGGCTGCGTGATGCAAAGGACGAGGGTCAGAAAGAAGCTCCACATTTGTCTTGGGGCTCCTGGTACTCCTGGTGCCGCCTCAGAACCCCGCCCCCAAGGGAACAGATTCTTCCCTTTGAGCTGGGTACACAGCACACAGTGCCCTTTTGTGTGAAGGGACTGGAAGTGCAAGAGAATGACACTGTCATTGCACTATCAATTACAGCTTGAGTTTCTGATGAAGATCTACTGCTGGTTGCTGTATTTCCATTTTCCACTGCGGTGTGAATGAGGAATCCTTCTGTTATGAAAACCCTAGAGGCACTTGGGAGACTTTGATGGCATTTGCTGTCAGTGGTTCCCATGCCCAGGTCAGGTAAATAGCTCCCCCCCCCTTAGAAAAGATGCTTGGAGAAGAATTACTTCTAGAGAAAATGGATTTAATAGCAGCAGCTGGATGAACAGAAGGCCCAGAGTTAAGTGGGGAAAGCAGTTAAGAGTTCAGATGGGAAAAGCAACAGGGCCAGACAGAAGAGGGCTTTGAAAGCTATGGGGAGCGGGGGGAGAGTTTGTTTCTGGGTGACCAGGAAGCTGCAGGTTTTAAAGGGAGTGCTGAGCAGATGCTGTCATCCTTCTCCTCTTGGTTATGACTTTTACTTTTATTTTTCAGCAGGGGTTCTGATGTGATGTGTAGGACGGATGAGTGGTGTGCATCACCCCTGTGGCTTGTTGGGGGAGATGAAGCTATTCAGTGAGTCCCTTTACCAGCCCTCCAACCTCACCATGGTGTTGGCTGCCCATCGAGGGTGAAGGCTGCCATCCCCAAGATGCTGCTTTGGCACATCGGTTCCTCTGGAGCTGAAGGCCCTCTAGAAGCAGCAGGTGCAGGAAGTGCTCTCTGACGTCTCTCTAGAAACAAGCCAGGGAATTTCCTGGGAAAGCTGCCTTCTCTGGATCGGGAAGTATAGAAACATCCTCCTTACCAGAGACTGTGCATCACTTTACTACCCAAAGAATGGTGCTCCCTTGACATGCTGGGCACAGAATACAGGGAGGGTTTGTTTGACCAAAGGTAGTTTAGGATCTGAGGCAAAATAACAAAGCATAATTATCTGAGTACACAGTGCACATCGCCCTTTCAGAGCTACTGCCTGTGGACTTGCTGTGCAGAGCAAAGCCCTCTGGGAATGAGCGCTTCTGAGAAAAAAATCGTTTATTATCATAATAGAGGATTCAATTACTTGCTCTGATGAGAGGTGGAGAAGTTTCTAAATTCATTGTGGTAATTTAGAGTTTTGGGGGGAAATAATTAAAAATGTAGGCCACCTATGGGTGCTGCGGAACGTGGATGATAGAGTGCGGTTATAATGGGAATATGATACATTTTATGTATATAATCTCTAGCTACAAAGAGTATATTAGATATTTTGCAGTAGGCTCAGAGGCTTAAAACAAACAAGATTAAAATCAGCAATAAACCAGATCAGGAGAAGCCAGTGAAATTCAGCAATAAATTTGATGCAAAACCAATGCGATATGCCAAAGGCCTTTTAGAATTTGCTGCAGGCTGCTGTTTGAGCTTTCGTCTTGTAGTGATAAGGAAGGAAGTAGAAGGTGGGGTGGATGCCTGCGAAGGGGAGGTCAGCCAGGGAGCGCTTCCTTTTGTAGAAAGAATGGTTCTGATTTTGTGGGGAAAAGAGAATTTCCTTTTTTTTCTTTCTTTCTCTTTTTTTTAGGGCCACACATGCTGTATGTGGAAGTTCCCAGGCTAAGGGTCTCACTGGAGCAGGCCTACACCACAGCCGCAGCAACGCAGAATCCAAGCCAAATCTGCGACATATACATACCCCAGCTCACAGCAACGCTGGATCCTTAACCCACTGAGTGAGGCCAGGGATCGAACCTACATCCTCATGGATACTAGTCAGGTTCATTACTGCTGAGCCACAAGAGGAACTCTGAGAATAGAATTTTCATGTCATACAGATATTTGTGAAAACCGTGTATGTGTTTGTGTGTGTGTGTGTGTTTACATCCCACAGGTGCCTATCCTTGTGACTCATCCTTTTTTTTTTTTTTTTTTCTTTCTTTTGCATGGTTGCACCCATGGCATTTGGAAGTTCCTGGGCCAGGGATCGACCTACGCCTCAGCTGCAGCAATGCTGAATACCCTTAACCCACTGACCAGGCTGCAAATCAAGCCCGTACCTCCTCAGTGACCCTGAGCTGCTGCAGTTGGATTCTTAAACTGCTTCACCACAGCGGAAACTTCCTGTGATTCATCCTTACAATCGGCAAATCCTTCCATCCCATGCTACCCCATCCTGTGTCATATTTCTGGGTTTCCTAATGTTTTTTTCCTCTCCCTCACCCTCAATTTTGTTTCTCCGAGTCCCATTCTCAGCTTCCAATCTTTTAAAAGTCTTGGTGTCCCTTATGTTAATGTACCACATCATCCTAGATAGAAATAAGACTGTTGAATTCAGATTCTGCCAAAGGGACAGCTTAGCTTTTGTTTGTCTGCTCAGGTTAGGGGAATACAGACTTGGTGACACGAGCTTCATTTCTAAATATAATATTTTGAAAAAATATCTTATCTCAAAATTTTATGGAAGTGGCAGCAAAGATTTGTGGAGAAATACCGAGTGTACTCAGTAAGGAAAATAGCTTATTTGTCTCTAGGCACTTAAACGTAGACTAAAGCGTATCTTCTTACACCCTGGTAAAAACCCTTAACCAGTATGTTGAAAGAGGATGGTTTGGGTCTCGCTTGCTCTGTCTTTTATGTGTTCCATGTTTTTCTTGCTGCAAATGCAGACTCATTTGCCTGTCAAAGCATCAACGCTAAGGACTGAATCTTTTTAACTAATTTTCTATGGAAGATTTGCCTACCATGTGTTCTGCAAATTACTTGCTGGTTGCCTGCTCGACTTGTTAACAAGAGTGGGTGCAGGGTGCTGCAGCATCGCTCCTTTTGCTGAGAACACCCTGCATCCTTGGTCTCTTTTAGCTTTGGTACCATTCACGTTCCCTGGATAGTGATCATCTCAGAGCTGTTTCACCCCCTTTGTTGAAAGTACCACTTCCTGCTTGGCAGCTGCATTAAAAGATCCTGCTTTGAGCCACACGCTGGCACTTTCTGGTAACACCATGAAACATTCTATTCCTCAGTGTGTCATTGACTGCTGGTGTTTCTGTCTGAGCACTCCAGTTCTAAATCCATGTAGTAATGTCAAATTGCAGTCATGCACCACGCCCGCATTATTTTCCAACTTGCTGGTGTATTTCTACAAGGAGGGAGCTGCATTCACACTTCCTTTATTTTCCACCATGTCTGGCTCATTGCTGTGTATGTATTAAATACCCAATAAAGGCGTTCCCGTCGTGGCTCGGTGGTTAACGAACCTGACTAGCATCCATGAGGACATGGGTTCGGTTCGATCCCTGGCCTTGCTCAGGGGGTTAAGGATCCAGCATTGCTGAGAGCTCTGGTGTAGGTCACAGATGTGGCTCAGGTCCTGTGTTGCTGTGCTGTGGCATAGGCTGTCAGCTACAGCTCCGATTAGACCCCTAGCCTGGGAACCTCCATGTGCCATGGGTGTGGCCCTAAAAAGACCAAAAAAAAAAAACCCAAAAAACCAATAAATATGCTTTGTACACGTATACTTTTCATATTTTTCCTTTCAGTGTATTAGTTTTTGGTTTGGTTTGGTTTGGTTTTGGCTGAGCCTGTAGCATGGGGAAATTTCTGGGTTAAGGATAGATCCTGCACAACAGCAGTGACCTGAGCCACAGCAATGGCAATGCCACTGAACCACCAGGGAACTTCCACAATGTATTATTTTTCAAATGTTCAAACCTACAGAGAAGTTGGGAAAAATAAAACAATGAGAACCTGTATATCTAAATTTACTAGTTTCCAATATTTGGCCACATTTGATTTATCTGTTTATGTATATCTTATTTATTTTCTAAACCATTTGAAAATAAGCTACAGAAATCACAAATTTTTTTTTGCCCATAAATAGTGCAATACACACTTCCTAAAAAAAGGACATTTTCCTATATAACCATAGTGTTATCATGACACCTAAGGAAAAGAATAATATACAGTCCATATTTCAAATCCTAGAACCAGCTCTAAAATGTTCTTATAGTTGTTGCTATTGCTTTTTAAAAAAAATCTAGGATTCCATTGAGGTTCATGAATTGCATTTTGTTCTTATATCCAAAAAGTCAGTTTGAATGAGGGTGGAAGTTCAAAGTCATTCATTTATTGTTTCTCTCCCATTGTCTTTTTTGGTGGAACCTGGAATGATTATTTCTGCCTAGAAAGATCTTAGAGGGGCTGGAGATTGCATTAGGATTAGAACAGGGATGATGTCTACTGATGAGTGCAGCACAGGTGCATTGGTGTTAGTATGGAAATGTTGTTTACTGTTGATTTGTTGAGAAATAGCTGTTGCCTGAGCAGCCACCCGCTTTCTTTTCTTTTCTTTTTTTTTTTTTTTTGCATCAGAGTGAAGCTGCTTGATGTGGGATCTCATTTCAATTCCATCAGGAATTGAACCTGGGCCACAGTGGTGAAAGCACCGAATCCTAACACTAGACCACCAGGGAACTCTCAGTCATATATATATATATATATATATATATATATATATATATACACCTGCTTTTTACCTGTAGCATGTGGAAGGTCCCAGGCTAGGAGTTGAATCAGAGCTGCAGCCGCTGGCCTACGCCACAGCCATAGCAACATGGGATCCAAGCCTCCTCTGCGACCTACACCACAGCTCATGGCATCACCGGATCCTTAACCCACTGAGAGAGGCCAGGGATTCAACCCTTATCCTCATGGATCCTAGTCGAGTTTGTGAACTGCTGAGCCACGAAGGGAACTCCCTCAGTCATATTATTCTTAATGTATTAAATATCACTCCTGGATTAAAATAATGAACTTTGAACAGACTTATTCCAGATTACTCTGTTCTATTTCAGTTTTTCCCACCTGTTAAATGAGATCATGGTTAAAATTATTATTTTGGAACTACTGATATTTTATCAGTTACACAATAGATTTAGGATTAAACAGTTTTTACCATTTAAGGTGTTACATCGTCCTGTTACTCATTCCCATAATTCTCTTCATTTTGCTTTTCTTTTTCTTTTTTTTTTTTTTTTGTCTTTTGTCTTTTTAGGGCCACACCCATGGCACATGGAGGTTCCCAGGCTAGGGGTCTAATCGGAGCTATAGCTGACAGCCTACACCGCAGCACAGCACCACAGGACCCGAGCCTTATCTGTGACCTCACCATAGCTCATGGCAACGCCAGATCCTTAACCGACTGAGCAAGGCCAGGGTCAAACCCGCATCCTCATGGATACTAGTCGGGTTCGTTAAACACTGAGCCACGATGGGAGCTCCTCATTTTGCTTTTCATTACACTCACTCTGTCATAGTAACAGTCCTGTTTATGCTTCCTCCGAGGAGAGTACATTTTCTACATGATCACTCCAGCCAAAGAACCCAGTATTCGGTGCTCAGGTAAAAACCATATTTATTAATTTATATGGGTTGGCACTGAACAGGTAACAGGTGGTAATGACTTTTTTTTTAAAAGAATTGTGTGCATATCTGAACATTTATTTACTTAATAGTTTTGAAATTAAGTGTGGGAGTTTCACAAACCTGTAAAGTTAAACAAATGTCATCTATTTTCATTGACTTAATATATACAAGTGTTTAGAAAAGTGGTGCTTCTGAGTAATTATTGACATCACCAAAGAATTTGATAAGATTTTGAACAATCACTTAATTTAAAAATGTTTTCAGGAGTTCCCGGTCGTGGCGCAGTGGTTAACGAATCCGACTAGGAACCATGAGGGTGCGGGTTCGATCCCTGTCCTTGCTCAGTGGGTTAAGGATCCAGCGTTGCCATGAGCTGTGGTCTAGGTTGCAGATGCGGCTCGGATCTGGTGTGGCTGTGGCTCTTGCGTAGGCCAGTGGCTGCAACTACGATTCGACCCCTAGCCTGGGAACCTCCATATGCTGCGGGAGTGGCCCAAGAAATAGCAAAAAGACAAAAAAAAAGAAAAGTTGGTAAAATCTTTTTGAAAATTTTATTTAAATAGAATATAAAGAATACAAATGGAAGATAAAACAAAGGCATGCCTCACATAACCACACCTAATCCAGAAAGAGAACATTATCAGTGCTCTTCCCCTTCAGTCACTACTTGGTCCCTCTTACCTAGAAGGTAATCACTATTTTGACTTATAACAGTGTAGTTTATTTTGCTTGTTTTTGAACTCCATATAGATGATATTAGACAGTATGGATTCTCTTGTGTCTGTCTTTGCTTATTCCACATTGTATTTTTGACACCTGCTCATGTGGGTAATGGAAGTTGTCTTCTTTTTCATTGTTCTAGAGTATTCTCTCATACGGTGGCACTCTTTTTTTTTTTTTTTTTTTTTTTGTCTTTTCTAGGGCCCCACCCACGGCAAATGGAAGTTCCCAGGCTAGGGGTCCAATCGGAGCTACCGCTGCTGGCCTATGCCACAGCCACAGCAATGTGGGACCCGAGCCACGTCTGTGACCTACGCCACATCTCAAGGCAATGCCGGATCCTTAACCCACTGAGCAAGGCCAGGGACCAAACCCACAACCTCATGGTTCCTAGTCAGATTCGTTAACCACTGCGCCACGACGGCAACTCCACGGTGGCACTCTTTATGCATTCCACTGCTGGGTATTTTTCTGCAATTGTCAGTTTGGGGATATTATGAAGAATTCTGCAATGAATATTTTTTACATGTCTCTTGGTATATACATAGTCATATATCTGTTAGGAAAATATGGACATAAAATATAAATAAATTTTAACACATTAGTCTCTCCACACCCACAATAGCTTTTTTCACAAGGGTTTTTATGAAATAGGATTAATAGAGGCAGGTTATTTTGGGTGGGCAAATCAAATTGTACCATATAGGTTGCTGTTTTTCCCTTACAGGTTGAGCCAATTCTGTTTGATCACCTCTGTTCAATAGATGTTCAAACCATACAGAATAATTGATGCTACTTGTGAATCAGTTTTCCATGTGATGCCTTTCAAACTCTGGGTATTAAAGGGCATTGTCAAAGTTCCTGTTGTGGTTCAGTGGTTAATGAACCCGACTAGCATCCATGAGGACACAGGTTCAATCCCTGGCCTCAGGCAGTGCGTTAAGGATCCGGCATTGCCGTGAGCTGTGGTGTAGGTCACAGACGTGGCTCAGATCCCACGTTGCTGTGGATGTGGCGTAGGCCCGTGGCTACAGCTCTAATTGGACCCCTGGCCTGGGAACGTCCATATGCTGTGAGTGCAGCCCTAAAAAGACAAATAAAATAAAATAAAATAAAGGGCAATGTCATAACAAATAAAATGATCTCTGTGGATGGTTGAAGATCCTCTCAGAAGAGTTGGAGATGATCTCGCTCTGGCAGCCAGAACCCATGGCCATGCGAAGTCTGATTTCAGGGTGGTTGAATTTCTTGAGACAGTAACACAGGTATCCTCTGTTTTCGAAAGTTCTCCTTACACCACTTCGTTTTTATAAAAGACGTACATTGGAATCTATTTCAGGCTAACTGAAAAATCTGAACAGGATTTTCACTTTTACGAAAAAAGGTGAAAAACCAAAGTTGCGTTCAGCGTTCCTTCTGTAGCAAGCCATTATAGAGGCAGCACACACTCAGTGCAGGGAGGGCGGCTCTGCCAAGCTCCTTCCCTGGAAATTACACTCAGCACCTCAGCATCAAGCTGCCATAGCTTTGAACTCTGTCTTTGTGCGTCTGTGCTTTATGTTGATGTATTTTGTGTATCCTTTACCAAGATCTGTCTGAAGTTAACTACTTCTCCCCTTTAGGCTATTAGAGCCAACACAAGGTTTCTTAGGAATGCTCTAACTTTTTAAAAATTTAATTGTATTGATTTACAATATCATATTAGTTTCAGGTATATAGCAAAGTGAATCAGTCATACATTTAAATATATCCATTCTTTTTTTCCCATGTTGGTTATTACAGACTGAGTAGATTTTCCTGTGCTATACAGTAGGTTTTTGTTAATTATCTCTTTTATACAATAGTGTGTATACGTTATTCCCAGCCTCCCAATTCTTCCCTCCTCCCCAGTGGTTTCACCTATGGTGACCATAAGATTGGTTTTGAAATCTGTGAGTTTGTTTCTATTTTAAAAAATAAGTTCCTTTGTATCACTTTTATTAGATTTCACATATAAGTAATATTATATGATATTTGTTTTTCTCTGTCTGACGTCACTTAGTACGATAATCTCTAGGTCCATCCACGTTGCTTCAAATGGCATTATTTCATTCTTTTTTATGGCTGAGTAATAGTCCATTGCATATATGCACCACATCTTCTTTATCCATTCCTTTGTCAATGGACATTTAGGTTGCTTCCATGCCTTGGCTATTGTAAGTAGTACTGCAGTGAACATTGGGATACATGTATCTTTTCTTTTTTTATTATTATTATTATTTTTTATTACTCAATGAATTGATCACATCTGTAGTTGTATAATGATCATCACAATCCAATTTCACAGGATTTCCATCCCACAACCCAAGCACATCCCCCCACCCCCCAAACTGTCTCCTCCGGAGACCATAAGTTTTTCAATGTCTGTGAGTCAGCATCTGTTCTGCAAAGAAGTTCCATCTGTCCTTTTTTCAGATTCCACATGTCAGTGAAAGCATTGGATGTTGGTGTCTCATTGTATGGCTGACTTCACTTAGCATGATAATTTCTAGGTCCATCCATGTTGCTAAAGATGCTGGTATTTCATTCCTTTTAATGGCTGAGTAATATTCCATTGTGTATGTGTACCACATCTGCTTGATCCACTCCTCTGTCAGTGGACATTTAGGTTGCTTCCATGTCTTGGCTATTGCAAATAGTGCTGCAATGAACATCGGAGTACATGTGTCTTTGCGAGTCATGTTTTTCTCTAGGTAGATGCCAGGAGTGGGATTGTTGGATCAAATGGTAGTTCTATGTTTAGTTTTCTGAGGAATCTCCATACTGCTTTCCACAGTGGTTGCACCAATTTACAATCCCACCAACAGTGTACTAGGGTTCCTTTTTCTCCACAACGTCTCCAGCACTTACTGTTTTTAGACTTTTTGATGATGGCCATTCTGGCTGGCGTAAGGTGCTACCTCATAGTGGTTTTGATTTGCATTTCTCTAATCAAGAGTGATGTTGAACATCTTTTCATGTGGTTTTTTGGCCATCTGTGTGTGTTCTTTGGGTGTGTATCTTTTCAAAGTAGAGTTTTCTCTGGATATATGCCCAGGAGTAGGATTGCAGGATCATATGTTAGTTCCGTATTTAGTTTTCTGGGGAAATGCCATACTGTTTTCCATGGTGGTTGCACCAATTTACATTCCCACCAACAGTGCAGAAGGGTTCCCTTTTCTCCACACCCTCTCCAGTGTATATTATTTATAGACTTTTTGATGATGCTTATTCTGACTGTTGTGAGATGATTCCTCATCGTAGTTTTGATTTGCATTTCTCTAATAATTCATGATGTTGAACATCTTTTCATGTGTTTTTTTGGCCACCTGTATGTCTTTGGAGAAATATCTGAGGAACTGCCTAATTTTGGATAGTGCGGGAAACCTGTGCCTAAACCTTAATGGACAATGTCGCTATGTAACTGATGGTACAAGTTGTTTTGTCTCCTAAGTTGCTGATGAGCCAATTAAGGACAAAGACAAGCACCAAAAAGTCATTAAATAAAAATTTAAACACTTGCGTATTTTTTTTTTTTTTTGTCTTTTGTCTTTTTTGTTGTTGTTGTTGTTGTTGTTGCTATTTCTTGGGCCGCTCCCGCGGCATATGGAGGTTCCCAGGCTAGGGGTCGAATCGGAGCTGTAGCCACTGGCCTACGCCAGAGCCACAGCAACGCGGGATCCGAGCCGCGTCTGCAACCTACACCACAGCTCACGGCAACGCCGGATCGTTAACCCACTGAGCAAGGGCAGGGACTGAACCCGCAACCTCATGGTTCCTAGTCGGATTTGTTAACCACTGTGCCACGACGGGAACTCCCACTTGCGTATTTTGGATATTTGTTTCATTCCATAATAAACATCTCTAAGCGTTTTTACAGAACAAGCACATGGGGTTTTGTATTATCTACAGTTTTATTTATATATATGATAATTTAAACAGTGCCATTAGAGGATTTTACTCCAGACAGTTTGAAAAGTTTCAGACATGAAATCATGTTGCTGATCTGTTTTAATGTTCCTCCTGATTTTGTATGTTAAGATGTGATTATAATCTATAAATCTATCAAAAATGTTTGTTTTTGTTATTGAGCCCAAAAGGTAACCTAGGTTTGAATTAATTTAACTAAATGGTGAAGTCCTCTTAAGATTGCTAAAGGACAGTGTGAGCAGGCTGTCATTCTCTGCCTTTGGAGCGGGTAAGCAATGAGATCCTGCTATATAGCACAGGGAACTATATCTAGTCACTTGTGATGGAACATGATGGAGGATAATGCGAGAAAAAAGTGTATGTATATGAATGACGGGGTCACTTTGCTGTACAGTAGAAACTGACAGAACATTGTAAATCAAGTGTAATGGAAAAAATAAAAATCATAAAAAATTAAAAAATAAAATAGCTAAAGGAAATACTGTGTCTAAATCACTTGTTATTAGTTTGATGACTCTGGTGACTTTTACCAGCCTCTCAGGTGTCATTTTTCCTTAAAATCAAGTATTTCTGGAAGATTCAGTTGCAACCTTATTAAATATTAGAGTAGAGAGGATGCTTTAATTCAACAGATGCTTACAGAGCCCCTGTTCTGTGGAAGGCACTAAATGTACAAAAATGAATTCAACAGTGTTTCTTTTTTTTTTTTTTTTTTTTTTTTTTTGCAAACGAACAACACTGAAGGAGACAAACACATTCTTTATAACAATCACATTCTCTTGTTACAGCTGCTACTGACCAAGAATTAAGGGAGTTGTACTCTGTGTGTGTGTGTGTGTTTGTGTGTGTGGTGCATAAGGTCTTAGTGAGCTGTTGACGTTTGGCTTTAAACGGTGAGTAAACGATTGAATATAGTTCCCTGTGCTGTATAGTAGGACCTTTTGGTTTATCCATTCTAAATCTAGTAGTTTGCATCTGCTAACCCCAAACTATTGGATATACCACCTGGAGTAGACCATGATGGAAAATAATATAAAAAAGAATGTATATATGTATATAACTGAGTCACTTTGCTGCACAGCAGAAATTGGCACGATGTTGTAAATCAACTCTAATAAAAAGTTTTTTTTTTTTGGAGTTCCCATTGTGGCGCAGTGGTTAACGAATCCGACTAGGAACCATGAAGTTGCGGGTTCGGTCCCTGCCCTTGCTCAGTGGGTTAACGATCCAGCGTTGCCGTGAGCTGTGGTGTAGGTTGCAGACGCGGCTCGGATCCCGCGTTGCTGTGGCTCTGGCGTAGGCCAGTGGCTACAGCTCCGATTCGACCCCTAGCCTGGGAACCTCCATATGCGCGGAAGCGGCCCAAAGAAATAGCAAAAAGACAAAAAAAAAAAAAAAAGTTTTTTTTAAAAGTAAGCAGAATTTTAACCAGTTTAATTGAAAGACATTAAAAAAAAAAATATGTTGTGCCCTACCAACATATTTTATTATCTCTAGTATCTCAGCAAACCTGAAGCTAGGAGGCTACATTTTTAACAAATGTGGGATCCAGGCTCAGAGACATTTTAGGTTGAGCAAAAGTAGGTAGGAAAAAGGGAGATATAGGACCCCTGGCATAGTTGGGTATCAAGGGAAGTCATGAATAAGGAAGCTGCAAAGCTGTCCATACTTTGGATAATGAGAGTTCAGAAGTAAAAGGATCAGATTTCTGCCTTGTTTATTTATTGTTTACAGGAGATATTTATTTGAAGAAATACCGCAACATACAAAAGCCACATAAAGTATTAATTTCTACTCATACAGTGGTAGATTGGATATAATACATAAGAAAGATATTTTAAATCCATAGTGCAAAGTTTGATCACTAAGTCATTAGTTGAGAAGAAAACCACAGGACTGCCTCACGTCAGCAAAGGCCAAAAATGATGTGTACAACACACCTGAACCAACAGATTTTGACTAAGTGGTACGTAGACTGGAGTGAGGGTGGAGTAAAAGGAAGAGAAATCAAGTGGGATGCTGTGGAAAGAGTTGAGAGACGAGACGATAAAGACTTGAGCAAGGTGATGGGCTGGGAATGCTGAGGAGGGAACAAATTTAACAAATATCGTGCAGGTCAAATTGATAGAACTTGGTGACCAACTGAAAGGTGATCGAAAGAATCCTACTTTGTTGTTTCCTATCCGCATGTGTGTGAGTGTGTGTATTCATGTACATATATATATATATATATATTATATGTATTTTTGGTAACATTTGCAACCTGAAATTAGTGATTTTAACATATGCAATTTTGTGCAATTTAATATATGCACGTGGTATGCAACATTATCTAGGTCTGGAATATTTTCAACACTTCAAAGGGAAACCCTCTACCCATAAACAGTCACTCCCCATATTCACTTCTCCTGGGCCCTGATAAGCACTAATCTACTTGTCTCTCTTTGGTTTTCCCTATCTGGATATTTCATATAAAAGAAATCATATATATGTGAGGTTTTGCCTGACTTCTTTCATTTAGCATGCTGTTTTTAAGACTCAGCCAGGTTGTAGAATCTATCAGTGCGTCGTTTCTCATTATGGCTGGATAATGCTGCGGTGTATGGATATACCACATTTGGTTCATGCATCTGGCCATCGATGAACATTAAGGTTGTTTTCACCTGTGAAAACAATATTGTGATATTGGGTACAAGTTTTTATTTGAACACCTGTTTTCAGTTCTTTTGCATGTGTACCTATGAGTAGAATTGCTGGGTAATGTGGAATTTTATGTTTAAATTTTCGAGGAATCACCAAATTGTTTTCCAGGCAGTGACACCATTTTATATTCTCACAGATAATGTACTAGGGTTCCATTCCTCCAATACCTCCCAGTGCTTATTTTCCTTTTGAAAAAAAATTAAAAATTATAGCCATCCTAGAGGGTATGAAATGGTATTTCATTGTGGCTTTGATTTGCATTTTTTTTTCTTTTCTTTTTCTTTCTTTTTTTTTTTTTTGCTTTTATTTCTAGGCCCTCACCTGCAGCACATGGAAGTTCCCAGGCTAGGTGTCGAATCAGAGCTATGGCTGCCAACCTACACCAGAGCCACAGCAACGCCGGAGGGATCCCAGCCACATCTGCCACCGTCACAACTCATGGCAATGCCAGATCCTTAACCTACTGAATGAGGCCAGGGATTGAACCCACATCTTCATGGATACTAGTCGGACTTATTTCTGCTGCACCACAACCGGAACTCCTGATTTGCATTTTCTTAATGACTAATTGTGTCAAGCATCTCTTCGTGGGCATGTTGGCCATTTGCACATCTCCTTTGGGAAAATGTCTATTCAGATCCTTTGCTCATTAAAAACATGAATTAGTTGCCTTGTTGCTGAATTGTAAAATTTTAAAAATACACTTATTTTCTGGATACTAAACTTTTATCAGATATATAGGCTTTGCAAAGTGTTTTCCTATTTTTTAGGTTATCTTTTTTTTTTTTAGCTCTTGTAATGATTTTTATTTTTTTCCATAATAGCTGGTTTACAGTGTTCTGTCAATTTTCTACTGTATGGCAAAGTGATCCAGTCACACATAAACATATACATTCTTTTTTCCTCACATTTTTCATGCTTCATGATAATTGATAAGTGACTAGATATAATAAGTGACTAGATATGCCTGCAAGTGCTACACACAGAATCTCCTTGCTTATCTATTCCAAAGGCAATAGTTTGCATCTATTAACCCCACACTCCCAGTCCATCCCACTCCCTCCCCCTCTCCCTTGGCAACCCCAAGTCTGTCCTCCAAGTCCATGCTTTTCTTTCCTGTGGAAAGGTTCATTTATGCTGTATATGAGATTCCAGATATAAGTGATATCATATGGTATTTGTCTTTCTCTTCCTGACTTATTTCACTTAGAATGAGAGTCTCTAGTTCCATCCATGCTTCTGCATGTAGGTTATCTTTTCAGTCAAGAGATTCTCAAGACATTTGTTGAAATAGGAAACCCAGAGGAAGAAGCCAGTGAGGAGAGAAATGGGTAGGAAAAGTGAGTGCAGTGGGAGGTGTTGGTTGGCAATCTAGATGGGGTTGCCTAGAAGACCTGGCTATCTACAGTGCCTGGAGCCTCCTATGGTATATGTTGATGCTGATTGAGGGACTCTGGGAGAGAAGCTGGGGAATGGTTGCTCCTTGGCTACAAGCTGTCAGCCTGTATCCCACAGAAACAAAGGATATGCCCCCTTCATCAAAGTGGTTGTTTATTTTGGAAGATACTATTTTTGGCCAACCTCCTAAAACAGTCAGAAAGTCAAATGCAACTTCAAGATTAATCCACATTTCCCTGATCAGACAACACAGGCTGAACCAGCTATTGAGGAAACAGCAAAAATCAACCCATAGTGAGAGAGACAGACGGCCTATTGTGATCTACTTATAAAATTTCCCTTCAGATAGAATACGATGTGTGTCTGTCTTAATCTAAGCTTATATTTATGTAAGATCTATTTAAATCAAAGTAAGTGAAAAACTGATATAAAATTGAAATCTTGTATAAAGAAAACAGTTCCTTCTGCCATGATGAAAGCATCATTGACTTTTGCCTACAGTTTATAATCTATGTGCTGTGCCTTGATTTATTCAGCCATGCCTAAAGCATGTTGTTTATATCTTAGGTGAGCCAGCAGTGTTGAGGGGGGCATGAAATAGCTCCTTTTTCAGAGTCCTGCCCACATGGCTAATATTCTGGGACACTCTTTTTAAAATCCCCCGGATCTGGGCGTCCTGCTAACACCCAGGCCTGGCATTATTTTTTTTTATGAATCTCAGGGAAGCCATTCTGCTGCTGAGCTAGCCTCACTTGTACATTTCATTTATCCACAATAATAAGAATATCAATACCTTGGATTTATATAGAGCCTCCCTCCAAAGAGGTCAAAGCATTTTAATTTAATTGGATGTTCCCGTGGCTTTAAGAGCCTCTGGGTATATTTACAAATGTAATAATAAGAAGTCGTCTGCCCTGGTTTACAATATAATAGACAGCGTAAAACAATACCTGAACATACACTGCTTTTCACCCTCCCTGTGCAGATACATCCGATGCCTGGCCATGGGGTTCAAGGTCTTTTCTGAGCAGATCTCCATGTAGCTCTTCACCTCGGACTTCACTTTTCTCCATGGATTCTTTATTCTAGTCCAATTATTCCCTTAACATAGGATGCATGCTTTCACTTTGCACCTTAACCAGTTCTAGAAGGTCCTTCTCCTCCTCTTCAGGTGTTCTAGGTCTGTCCTTTTCTTTCTTTCTTTTTTCCAGTCCAGCTTATTTATACCACCTATTCCATGAAGGCTGCCATGGCATCTTAGCCTTTCTTGCTTATTTCCCATTGAAACATCTGCAGCAGTTATGCTCTTATTCTGTGGGTGGTGATGCTGTGCCTTATGATCATTTCCTTTTCTTTTCATTCTGGGTATATAGCATGTCAGCCTCTCCACGCAGAGGAATCTATAGTCAGTCCCTTTGATGTTCATAGTATTTAGCTGGTTCCAGGTAGCCTGCTGAGTTTGGGAGTCTGCGATGAAGACTGAAGATTACAAATGAACAGATCTGCTATACCTTCCCTGGAATTCTTCCCCCCTTTGTTCACAGTTTAGTGCAAGTCTGAAATTGGTTTAGAAGGTCACCTAGAATAGAAGCAATGTGAAAAGGTATAATTGTCACCTGAAAATGAGAGGTACAATGGTACAAAGCTTTCCTGAGGTGAGTGTGAAAGAAGTGGAACAGAGAAGCAAAAACAATGTATTGAATTCAGGTTTAATGGGAGTGTGTTGCTTTAATTATCATGTCATTCCATTTCCAGTCTGGAGGCTTATCCAATTCTTGCTTTTTATATAAATTTCAGTTTATAAAAGTAACGCCCATTCAGGGAAAATCTGAACACAGTAAAGAGTTAAACAATGAAAAATTATCTTTTTCTTGCTCCTCAAAACAACTTTATAATACCTAAAGAGAGGTATTTTAAACAGGATTAATACAATTCTTTAGTAACAATAGCTGATATTTACAAAGTGGTGACCATACATGCCTTATACAGTCTCAAAATAACCCTCTAAAGGAAGTACTGTTATCATCTGTTTTCCTTATCATCAGATAAGGAAACTGAGGCATAGAAAAATTAAGTAATTTACTGAAGATAATCTAGCAAGCAAGAGGAGTTCTGGGGTTGAATCTAGGCAGTCCTACTGCACAACCTACATCATTTTTTTATTGTGGTAAAATAAATATAACATAGGAGTTATCATCCTAACAATTTTATTTTTAAATTTATTATTATTATTATTTTTAGTAGGGCTGTGCCCACAGCATATGGAAGTTCCCAGGCTAGGGGTCAAATTGGAGCTGTAGCTGCCAGCCTATGCCACAGCCAGAGCACCGTATCCGAGCTGCCTCTGCGACCCGCACCACAGCTCACAGCACCTCTGAATCCTTAACCCACTTAACCCTTGAGGCCAGGGATTGAACCCACATCCTCATGGATACTAGTCAGGTTTGTTATCACTGAGCCATAAAGGGAACTCTGTCATCTTAACCATCTTAAAGTGTATCATTGAGTGGCCTTTAATACATTCACAAAATTGTGTAACCACCACCATTATTAAGTTCCAGGACATTTTCATCATCCCCAGTGGAACCCTGTATCTATAAAGCTGTCATTCTCCATTTCTGTCGCCCCGTAACCCCTGGGACTCACTCCTCTTCTTTCTGACTCTATGTGAGTTTGAATATTCTAGATATTTTGTGTGAATGGAACCAGTGTGGACTTTTGTGTCTGGTTCTTTCACTTAGTGTCATGTTTTCATGGTTCATTAATGAAGTAGACTGCATCCGTTTTCCATTCCTATTTATGGCTGAATAGTATTCCGTTGGATGGATGTCACATTTTTTATACTTCAGTCATATGCCACATATCATCTCTACCACATTCATCCACTGACGTACATTTGAGTTGTTTCTGCCTATTTGCTACTGTGAATAGTGCTGCTATGAACATTTTTGTGCAAGTTTTTTTTTTGAGCACCTGTTTTCCATTATTTTTAATGTATACTTATGAGTGGAATTGGTGTGTCATATGGGAATTTTATGTTTAACTTTTTGAGGAATCACCAAACTGTTTTACACAGCTGCTGTACCATTTTATATTCCCACCAGCAAAACTTGAGCCTTCTAATTTCTCCACAATTTTGTCAACATTTTTTTCCATTTTTTAAAAAAATTAAAGCCATACTAGTGGGTATAAAGTGGCATCTCACTGTGGTTTTGATTTGCATTTCCCTAATGACTAAATTTGTTGTGCATCTTTTCATGTGTTTATTGGTCATTTGTATATCTCCTTTGAAGAAATGTCTATTCAAGTCCATCGCCCAGGTTTTTTTTTTTGGTCTTTTTTTTTTTTTTAGGGCAGCACCCATAGCATATGGAGGTTCCCAGGCTGTTCCCAGCAGAATCGGAGCTGTAGCCGCTTGTCTACACCACAGCTCACAGCAACGCCAGATCCTTAACCCACTGATTGAGGCCAGGGATCGCACCTGCATCCTCATGGATACTAGTCAGATTTGTTTCCGCTGAGCCACGATGTGAACTCCCCATTGCCCAGTTTATAATTGGAGCTTTGTCTTTTGCTTTTGAATTGTAAGAATTCTTTCCATATCCTGGATACAAGACCCTTATCATATATATGATTTGCACATATTTACTCACATTCTGTAGGATGTCTTTTTACTTTCTTGCAGTGTTCTTTGATGCACACATGTTTTAAATATTGATGAAGTCCAACATCTATTTTTCCTTTAGTTGCTCATGCTTTCAGTGTCATAATATAAGAATTCATTGCCAAATCTAAGGTCACTATGTTATCTTCTAAGTGTTTTATCTCTTAAATGTAGGTCTTTGATGCATCTTGAGTTGAATTTTCCATATGGTTTGAGGGCTGAATAGGTGTCAACCTCCCCACCCCCAAAATTCATGTATCAAACTCTAACCTGTATGTTGATTGTATTAGGAAGTGGGGCCTTTGGAGGTCATTAGGGATTAGTGTTCTTATAACAGACCTCACAGAGATTCCTAGGCTCTTCGGATATGTGAGGACACAATAGCAGTAAACTAGAAAGAGAGCATTCACTGGAACCTGACCATGATGGCATCTTGATCTTGGACTTTTGACTGACCAGAACTCTGAGAAATAAATTTCTGTCCTTTATAAGCTACCCAGTCTGTAGTGTTTTGTTACAACTGCCTGGATGGACTAAGACAGGATCTGACTTCATTCCTTTTCACGTGGATATTCAGTTTTTCTAGCGTCACTTTTTGAAGAGACTATTCATTGAATGATAATGGAAGCCTTGTAGAAAGTCAGTTGATCATAGCTGTATGGGTTTACTTCTGGACTAACAATTGCATTCTATTTATCTATGTGTTTATCTTTTTGCAGGTACTACACTTTTGATTATTGTAGCTTTTTAGTAAGTTTTGAAATCAAGAAGTCTTAATCCTGCCTCAGGGTAAAAGTGCCCAGTCCTTAGCCACTAAGCCATCAGGGAATTCCCCTGTGAGTTCTTTAATTTTATAGCCTGCTTTCAACAACTTCCCTTCATTAAAAGCCACTAAAATTATCATCTCTAGTTGCTATATATGTTGTATCCTCATGGGGATGTTCCGTAACTTAATACTTCTATGTTTTAAAAATTTCAATATTTTTTTGTATCTCTCTTTAGTATCAAAGTCCCTTGCACCAGAATTATTGGGCTAAAGGCAAGGAACTTTTAAAAAAATGATGTTTCCAACTTATTTTAAAAAATCTATTAGCTTATATATGCCTAATCAAAGTAGTGGATTTGCTATGTGCTTGCTATTTTGCAACTCTAGGACCTCTGAGTTTGCTTTCTATTCATCTCTGAAGTTCTTTTCTCTCTGGTGCTACTAAGCAGACCACTACCTTCTCCTTCTCAATATTTATTTTTCTTCTTTCTCTTCTTGCCTTCACCCTTGGCATGGGGATGTTCCTGGGCCAGGAATTGAGCTCATGCCACAGCAGTGACAATGCCAGATCCTTATCCTGCAGAGTCACAAGGGAACTCCTTAGTTTTCATCTTGTTCCTCGATTTATGCACTTTCCATTCTTACTCTAATCTTTTTTTTTTTTTTTTGTGACTGTTGTTCATTTAATCTACTGAATTAATGAGTAAGCCAGTAGAGTCATATGCAGGGCATACGAAATCATCCCAGTAAAAATATTAATAAAACACAACTGTGCATCATTACCAACTATGCTTAATTTAGCTTGGGAAGAAGGGGAATCTGCAGTCTGATCACTTTTCCTTCTTGGTATTTTTGTCTTTTCTTTATCAACATTCATTTGTGTGTTCCTGCTTGCATATTTTTTAGGATTATCTGGAAATATAAAATAATTGAATTCACACATTAAACGAATGCACAAATATTTAGTTTTTTTAGAGAATTCTAAAGAAAAGCACTTCTGTGTCTATTCATTTTCCATTTTATTGCATTTTTTAAAACTTCTTTTGTTTAAAATAAAAACTTTGTATACAGACACCAAGCATAGACACTACTTGAATATACAACCTACATAAGCACTTTGGCTTCCTCAAATAAACTTGATGTAAAAACTCATAAAATTCTAAAAACAAGAATACTGGGACAAAACCCAGGATCAGAATAAATGTAAATGAAGACATTAGGAAACTTCACGACATCGCAGCTGGATTACTTTCCCTGTGAACCCAAGAACTACAGAAGGAAACTACAATTCCCAGAATGCTTAGAGAGCGCGTCGGGCTCTGAAACTTACTGCCTCAGTCCTGCCTTCTCCCTTCAGCGATTGGATTATCCAGTTCCGCGACTCTGGACTTCTCTCCTCCCATTGGTACACTGCCCAGAGACGTCAATTACAGAGTTTATGCTTGGTTCCTTCCAACCCACCCGCTCTCCCCCCGAGTACCAAGATGGCGGCAGAAGGAGCTGGTGGGAAATACAGAAGCACAGTCAGCAAAAGCAAAGACCCCTCGGGGCTGCTCATCTCTGTGATCAGGTGAGGGAGGCAGGAGACAGGGTCAGGGACTGGGGGCAGCGGCTCGATCTCCGCTTTGGCAGGGAGAAGGGTTAGCTGGGTTCCACTCTGCTGACCCCTCCTCTCCCTCCTTGCCTCCCCCCCGAGCCCCTTCCAAGGGCTCCCAGAGTTCCTCCTTTTCTCTGGGGTTGGGCTAGGGGGAGGAGCCCGGCTTTGCACTGTTTTCCTAATTTAGGGCCAGAGCTTTCCATTAGGGCCCACGCCCTAAAATCACGCTGTTTGGGGCTCGGTAGAGAAAGCCAGGTGTGTTCACTTTGTCATACATTTATTGACTGATCGCCTTCAGCGGCGCTCACTGTGGAAGGCGCCTCCGCTTTTCTGGGTGTCAGGCCCTGGCGTCCGGAGACTCCAGTCACGAGTTGCCAATTGTGTTCTCACGTGTTGGACACCTCCAACCACCTGTGAATGGCCACAGCCTCATACTAGAACGAGCCTGTAGTGAGCTGGTAGGAGGACTCTGGGTTTGAAGGCATGCATATCCGTGTTTGATTATTGTTCTGCCTTCTTATCCAAGTCTTTTCTTAAAAAACAAAACAAAGCAGATTTCAAGTTATCCTAAATATGCATAGCATTTTCCCAGACTATATGGTGGGGATAGGAGTGGTCGACCTTTTAAGGGCCCTTTATTCTGCAAGTGAAATAAATTAAGGATGGAGGGCCCTTTTAAACACCCGTAAGGATGATACAGGGAATAACTAAAACAACCTGAATAAAACGTATTGTGACACGTTTTTACGTTGTTGGCATTTGAATTTCAACTTACGTATTTTTCATAAAACATCCCTTCCCCCGAACCCCCAAAGCTTTGGTTGTGTTCCTGGAGGGCTCCTGGAGTGTCCTGATGATCTTTTTAAAACCCAGGCCCAACTGACTTGGTAGTTAATCAGCATTTGAATGAATGAACAGATCGAATAGAGCCCGCTGCTCAAGGACTAATAAAGATCCTTCTCATGGGTATTATTTGGAGGCCTTTAATTTAAGATTATGGCATATTACATCATTATTACTAAATTTTCTTTAGGATTAAGAGGATAATTCTTCTCTGTATGAAAACATTAATATACTTGGTGGGCCATACAGAGGAAATGCTATTCTCTTGTGGACCCACAGTTTTGCTGTGAGGATACCCAGGTATTGTAAATGTTTCTCACTATACAGAAACTCCAGCTAGAGTATTTGTAGTGTCCCGTTTTAATCTCTGTGGAAATATAATACATGAATTCATTTGGATCCTTTTTTGAATCTTTTTTTTTTTTTTTTTTTTTTTTTTTTTTTGCTTTATAGTCAACATTTATTTAAACAGTATGCATTTAGTGTCAGTTTGTTGTATGGTGCCTGGCACTTATTTATGTAGTTAGTAAATATTTGTCGAATGACTGAGTGAATGCCCCCAGTTTTGTAAAGATGGATCTGACATGATGCTACCCTTGAGAATATGGTCTTTTCAAGGGATAAAATATGGAGCAATTGTGACATAAGACTAGAAGTGACAGATGTGCTGGGAATTTAGGAGGAGGAGTGGTTACTTCTGACTGATGTGGAGTGGGGATTAGGGCAAAGTGGTGGCTACATGCCAGTGTATCATCTCAGCTTTGTGTACGTGAGTTTGTAGCCTAATTTCTCTTATGGTTAAAGCTCATTTAAGTGTACCCCAAATATCCTATACTTGAAAACAAACCTAAATATCAAGCTAGAGCTTTTTTTTTTTTTTTTTACTGATATTGATCCGAAACATACATTGCCTGTGGTTGACTGACTGTACCTTTGTGTTCTTCAGGGGGAATCTCCTACTTCTGGATGGTCTGGAATATGATTTGCTGGTTTTCCACCTATTATTTCCATCTCTCTTACCTTCATGTTGCCAGCATTAATTAGTCTAACTTCTGTTGTATGCCTTCCATTTGTCTTCCCTATCCCTAACCACTTGAGTAACATTTTTACTTTATTATATCTGTTACCAGCATGCTGTCATGGAGTGTCCAGATCTAGCATCCTGGGCCAGTGTAATACGGACTGGAGTTCACGGTTTTATTTGACCTTGTTTAAGACTGGTTGTTGGTGGTGTGGAGTGTTGCAGCACTTCCCTGAGCAATAGGAAAATTTTGGTGTTGGAGTGAGATTATTGCAAACTCTTTGTTTTCCTCCTTGAGGTGTTTTGAACATAGCCAGTGGTTTACATTCATTAACAGTAGCAGTAAATGAGAGGAAAATGTTAAGTATTACTTTGGCCTTTTTGGGGTGAGGGAGAGTTGGGGGAGGGGAAGCATACCTCAGGGGAACATGGAAAGGGGAATGTGGTTGATAGGAGAGGAGCCCTTAGAAGCTCTCATCCCAAGAAAAACCTTTTTTTTTTTTTTTTGTCTTTTTCGGGCCGCACCAGCAGTGGCATATGGAGGTTCCCAGGCTAGGGGTCGAATTGGAGCTACAGCTGCTGGCCACAGCTACAGCCACAGTAGATCCGAGCCGTGTCTGCAACCTACACCACAGCTCACGGCAACGCCAGATCTTCACCCCACTAAGCGAGGCCAGGGATGGAACCCACAACCTCATGGTTCCTAGTCGGATTTGTTTCCGCTGCGCCACGACGGGAACTCCAAGAAAAACCATTTGTGAGGTGATGGATGCTAACTTATTGTGATTATCATTTTGCAATAGCCACATACATCAGATGATTATGTGGTACACCCTGAACAATTACAATGTTATATGGCAAATATATCTCAGTGAAAGGGAAATAAAAAGAATGGAGTGTGCACATTTCTTATTAGTAAATTGTTCTGTGACTCTGAAGTTGCTTCGTTTGGCTGTCCAATTTGTATTCTTTGTGTCACCCTTCTTGCCACATTGTATTCATGATTCTAAATTCCTTACATAAAACTTTGATTACCTCTTATCCTTAACCTCTTTTCAAATTCTCTTTCAAAGACTAGCTTTCCTGGTTGCTTTGGCAACAAGCCTCAAAAAGGAAAATGATTTTAGGCTTTGTGTTTCTAAAATCTGAGCATTCTGAAGATGTATCTAGTACGTGCTAATTCTCTTTCTTGTTTCCTTGGACCTGTCATTTTGTCACAAAATAAATTACTCGTTAGTGATAGAGTCCATTGTCCTTTGAAGAGTTGAATTAGTTTCACTTTATCTTTTTCTATCGATGAGCTGTTGTTTTTCCTTTTTGAATAGTGAATATTAAAAATTCTTTATTTCTCTTTCTCTGATATGTAAAAAGTGTCATTTCTGTACTGTTATCAGCATAACACTTCATATGTATATTTTCATACTATTCCTATTTGTTGGAACAGCATTTATTGTTATGGTCATCTTTTAACTGGAAGAACCACGTTGAGTGGATAAGGATTTGACCTGAGGAGAGGGTAGGTGTAAACATGAGAAATATTCAAATCTCATCAGAATTTGCAGTCATGGTACCAGATAGTTAAATGATAAGCATTTTGCTAGTGTGATAGTCCACCACTTTAAAGCATTTAGAAGTCAAAATAATTTAAAGAAATACAGTGTAATTGTAGTGAAAGTGTTACATTTGGTAGATGGGTTATTCTTAAGTACCTTGAGACTCATACATGAAATTCTTAACCATTTATAAAGTACTGAATCAAAATGTGTCAGGACAGTCAGATGTTTCAAAGAGTGGACTTTGGGGTTTTGCAGAAGAGTGGTTCTGTTTTGAGGTGGGGCTTTGATGAGGAATCAGGAGACAGTGTTTGGGGTTGAATCTTTTGGAGACTGCCACTGACCTCAGCTTTTGGTTTTAAGTCTCGCCACTGGCCCTTTTAAAATGAAGCTAACTTGGTGGACTGAGTCCTGATTACCTGCTAATGCACAGTTTGGACAGTTTTATGGGCTCACACGCGTACATACAGAGCATTTTTCCTACTTTTCTATTGATTCCCCCCCCCCATCTTTTGTTTGGTGTGAGGTTGGGGTGGCCAGCCTTTCTAAATAGGAAATAAGCAAGATGGCATTTTGGAGGTGCTATTTTATTTTTGTGAGGTCTTGTCAGATTTTTAATTGGGAAATGTGTCTGCTGCTAACTGTTAGGTGATTTACTTACCAATTAAATGTTGACTCTCTTCTCCTTATAAGTTGGGAAGACAGACTTCGGCTGTGACTTGAGGGGACCTCATTGAGACCTCAGAGCAGAGCTTTTGTGGACAGACTGCTTACAGATGTCAGAGAGCTTTGAAGGCACACATTTTCATCAACTTTTATGTGTTCACAGACGTTGGAATTTTCAGAAACGTAGAACATCCTTTATTGTAGACACCTGTTAAATCCCCTTCCCTCTCTGAGAGCATCTTGGTCAGCCCTGTATTTCATTCAAAGTAAACTTTGTTGAAAGGGTCCGAGTTTTGATCAGACCTCTGAACCAATAGCCTTGAAGCAGGAAAGGAGGCGCTGTTCAGAGCAGTCTGGGAAGTTATTGTGAGGGCTTTGCTATTGTTTTTCCAGCACTGACTCATCTCTTCATTCGAGCCTGTCTTGTAGTGGTTTTTAGGGTTTCCATCTCTCTCTGGTCCCTGGAGAATCTTGACTCTAGCGATATAGTACTGCTTGAAAATTACTGCTGGAATATCTGGAGACTAACCACATAGAAACTTTCTGGAAGCCCTGGGGCATCTGACAGCCTTTATAGATTTAAGGGACAAAAGAATTCCCATTTTTCTAGCTAAACACACAGAAGTAATATCTTGAGAGCCCATGTCTAAGTTTCTATCCTCATGGGTAATTTTTAGCAGTGAAATTTCTTGAAGACTTTGAAGCATATAGTTTTCTAATTTTCCTTTTCTTTTTTGGCTGTACCTGTGGCATGTGGAATTTCCTGGGCCAGGGATCAAACCTGCACCACAGCATTGACTTGAGCTCCTGCAGTGACAATACCACATCCTTAACTTGCTGAGCCACAAGGGTACTCCAAGGCATATTGTTTAATGTTGGGTGTTAGGTCAGGTTTTTTAAGCCATTTCTTTTTTTTTTTTTTTTTGTCTTTTGTCTTTTTGTTGTTGTTGTTGTTGTTGTTGTTGTTGTTGCTGCTATTTCTTGGGCCGTTCCTGCGGCATATGGAGGTTCCCAGGCTAGGGGTCCAATCGGAGCTGTAGCCACTGGCCTACGCTAGAGCCACAGCAACGCGGGATCCGAGCCGCGTCTGCAACCTACACCACAGCTCACGGCAACGCCGGATCGTTAACCCACTGAGCAAGGGCAGGGACCGAACCCACAACCTCATGGTTCCTAGTCGGATTCGTTAACCACTGCACCACGACGGGAACTCCTTAAGCCATTTCTTATAGGTAAATATGGTCACAGTTTTCAGTGGAAGTTGCGATATAGTTAGAGGAAACTTAGTCTATTATCCATGTCAGTTGACCTTGGACTAATTACTTAAACCTTGTGTCTTAGTTTGTCATCTGTAAAATGGGATAATAACACAATGTGCTGTGGGTTTGGAAAAATTGCATAAGAGTATGTAAGCGTGCCTAGCACAGTTTGGCACAGAAAAGGCTCACAGATGCTCATTTCCTTCTTTGCAGGAGCACCAGCTTCTCTGGTTAGAAATTTGATTTGAATATCAAGTTTGCCAGAGAGCAGCCAGGATATAATTTTCCATCAGAAATATTCTTGCTGGGTTGACTAGAATGCCTGATTCCAGTTGTCAGAATGTTCTCTCTGTAACTAGGAAACCTTGTGTAGCTGAAATAAGATGGTAATTATTTGATAATTTGAGAGTCAGCTGAAGAAGCTAGATTTAAATATATATATGCTTATGTCTGTATACAAAACATGTAAAATATGAACAGACATAAAATGTAAAACATTTATTTATTTTTTTGTCTTTTTGCCATTTTCTTGGGCCGCTTCTGCGGCTTATGGAGGTTCCCAGGCTAGGGGTCGAAGTGGAGCTGTAGCCACCAGCCTACACCAGAGCCACAGCAATGCAGGATCCGAGCCGCGTCTGTGACCTACACCACAGCTCATGGCAACGCCGGATCCCCAACCCACTAAGCAAGACCAGGCATCGAACCCACAACCTCATAGTTCGTAGTCGGATTTGTTAACCACTGAGCCACGACGGGAACTCCCAAATGTAAAACATTTATTAAAGACACAAACTATAAATGAGCAAACCAAAGGGTCCATGATCTCCATCTAGATAAACTTTGTTGCCATTAAAAAAAATGATTTCTGTGATTTTCTAAAATTATATACATGATTTTCTAAAATTAGTTACATATTTAGAAAATTCAGATATTTCAAGGGGTGCAAAATAGTTTTTCTCCCTCCCTATTCATCTCCTTCCTGAAATATACACCTGTTAAGTGTCTTGTGATTTCATGAGAAAAATAGTAGACTATATTTAAGTATGTGTGAATATATAATCTTTAGACAAAAGGAGATCTTTTTTTTTTTTTTTTTTTTTTGTCTTTCTGCCATTTCTTGGGCCGCTCTCGAGGCATATGGAGAGTCCCAGGCTAGTGGGAGCTGTAGCCACCAGCCTACTCCAGAGCCACAACAATGCGGGATCGGAGCCACGTCTGCAACCTACACCACAGCTCATGGCAACGCCGGATCCCCAACCCACTGAGCAAGGGCAGGGATCAAACCCGCAACCTCATGGTTCCTAGTTGGATTCGTTAACCACTGCACCACGATGGGAACTCCCAAAGGGGATCTGTTTTTTAACATATTAACATGTGGTATTGTTTTTGAGCTTCTCTGTGTGAGGAATAGTCATAACAGTAACATATAATCTTTAGACACGTGGGATCATACTATGTACATGTTGATCTTTCTCATTGTTAGTGCTTGTGCGCATTCTGTCCCGTGGATACCCCATAATCTATTTAATTGGTGACCCCTACCCCCGACTTTTTAACATATACTTCTATTTTTTTTTTTTTTCTTCTGTTAAAGATAAGTTGCAGTGAGGAGTCGTGCTCATTGGCTGCATATCCATGGTGTAAATTCATCGCAGTTGCTATAGAATAGCTGCTTTGGAGTATATGTGCTTTTTGTCTTTTGACAAATAGAACTAAAATGTCCTCCAGAAAGATGGTAATTTACAGTCCCACAAGTGGTCTATTAAAGTACCTGTTTTCTCATATTCTTGCCAGAACTGTCTTTTTTTTTTTTTTTTTTTTTTTTTTTTTTTTTTTTTTTGGCATATGGCTTTTGGGCCAGGGATCAGATCCAAGCCACAGTTGTAGCCTGTGCCACAGTTGTGGCAGCGCTGCATCTGTTAACCCACTGTTGCTGGCTGGGGATTGAACCTGTGTCCTGGCGCTGTGGAGATGCCCCGATCCTGTTGCGCCACAAGAGGAATGCTGAAACTGCTTCTTCTTTTTCCCTCCCCCTTTTTTTAGGGCTGCGCCTACGGCATATGGAAGTTCCCAGGCTAGAGGTCTAACCAGAATTGCAGCTACGGGCCTACACCACAGCCACAGCCCCACCAGATCTGAGCTGCATCTGCGACCTACATACACCACAGCACACAGCGATGCCAGATACTTAACCCAGTGAGTAGAGCCAGGGATTGAACCCACATTGTCATGGATACTAGTTAGGTTCTTAACCCGCTGAGTCACATAGGAACTCTCGAAATGGTTTTTTTTTTGGTGTTGTCTCCACTAACTCTATCGCATGGTTAAGACGGGAGTGTTTGCCTCACTGCCACTTAGTGATGTCAAATGTATGTGGATATATGTTTTGAAAATATGTTTTCCTGCTCTGTAGCTTTTCATCTTACTTTCTAGGAAGAGAATGTCTTTTCCAGAGCAGAAGTTGTTGATTTTAATAAAATCCACTTATCAGTTGCTTCTTCCATGGATCGTGTCTTTGGTGCAGCTACAAAGTCATTGCCATGCCTAAGGTCATCTTTAGCTTCTCCTATGCTAACTTCTAGGATTTTTGGTGTTTAGGTTTCATATTCATTCTGAGTTAATTTTTGGGAAGGTTATAAGATCTCTGTCTAGATTTTTTTTTTTTTTGTGACTGTTGAGTTGTCATACCATTTGTTGAAAAGGTTACCTTTTCTCCATTGCTGTATATGTGCGGGACCTTTGGCAACATCCTCTGCTTTTTGATCTCTTTTTCTGCACATCTGTCAATGTAACTTTTTCCATTTGCCTTTATAAAAATTAATTTCTGTAAACTTATTAAAAATCATTAAAGAGAAACATTGTCCAAAAATACTATTTCTGAAAACAATGTTTTTGTTTTTAAGGTTTTTGTGTGGATCCTGTCCAGGTACACATGGAGGCTTAATAGTTGTAATTGTAACAAAGTTAACATTTTTTTAGCATAACAAGATAATGTAAGTATTATATGGTTATATAAATATTTTTTACCTGGGAAAAATTAAAAATGTAGAAAATTACAGAGACGGAAATATACTCAAATTCTCTTCACTCAGAATTAATCACTGTTAATAACTTTGCTTCCAGCTTTCAAAAATCATTGCATTGTTATAAAAATAGTCCACCCTCATTATAAAGAATTCAAATAATAGAAATGTAGAAAAATGTGAAGATGAAAGTAAAAAAAATATGCTAAACTTTATCCTCCATAAGTTACCCACACCCCCATCTCTGTCTCTCTGTATGAAATGTTGGATGTATAGATAGAAATATATTTTAACAGAAATATGGGATGTGCTCTGTGCTAAAAGTATATGCTAACTTTATTGTCTCCATTTTGAGATATACATACAAAGAGTAAAGCACATACATACTGATTGTATGATTTAATGGCTTAATGAATTCTTGCCAGTGTAACCATTCCCTAGGTCAAGGTAGAAAACAATTCCAGCATCCCTGCCAATTTTTTTTTTTCCCAGTTCAGTTTTTGTTGTTGTTGTTAAGGATCTCCTGTTGTTCCAACACAACTTGTTTAGTAGGCTGTTCTTTTTTTCGCTGACTCTTTTGCGTGTTTGTCAGAAGTTAGTTGGCTACTGTGGATCTGTTTCTTTAGTCTGTTCCATTTATCTGTTGATCTTGTTGACAATACCACACAGCCTTGCTGACTGCTTTTTTACATATCATGTAAGCTTTCCAGCTGTATTATATTTTCAAATTTATTTTAGCCCTTCTAGGTCCTTTGCATTTCCGTATTAATTTTAGAATTAGCTAATCAATTTCTAAAAAAAACGCCTGCTGGGATTTTGGTTGGGATGATTAATATGGGAGAATTGACACTGTATCAGTATGAAACTTCTGATTCATCTACAGGGTATCTCTTTCCATTTAATTCCCTCAATCCTTTTTTTTTTTTTTTTTTTTTTGTAGATTTCAATGTGTTAGTCTTACATATTGTTTGTCAGATTTACCTCTAAGTATTTTAAGACACTTCAGGTTGTCCTACAGCTCACTGAATGGTGACTTTTCTTTCTTTTTCTTCATTCTTTGTTTTTTCTTGATGTTTGCTTTTGCATAGTTTCTATTACTGTGTGTTCAAGTTCACTAATCATTCCTGCAATTCATAATCTGCTGTTAATTCCATGTAATATAAGTTTATTAGATTGTGGTTTTGCTCTCCAAGAAGTTTGATTTGAGTCTTTAAAAAATGTCTTTAAATCTCTGCCTACGTGTTCAGACTTTCCCATAGCTGATTGACCATATAGAATACAGGTGTTGTAACTATTTCAATGTTTTCACTAATTTTATCATCTGTCATCATTTTGGGGTTCATTGTGGTTGATTGATGCCTCCTGCCCCTCCCTTTACATGCCTTGCACTTTTTCGATGCTAGATTTTGTGGATTTCACCTTGTTGGATACTGATATTGGATATCTTTGTTCTCCTGTCAATATTCTTGAGCTTTCTTTTGGGATGTGGTTAAGTTAATCGGAAACAGGGTGGCACTTTCAGGTCCTCTTTAAAATTTTGCTAATTGGGAGCAGTGTAACATTTAGTCTAGGGCCATTTTGCCTCTGTGCTTTGGCAAAATCCTTCTGAGTGCTCCATCCAGTGCTTTGTTGAGTGCTGAGATTTTTCACTCTGGCTGTGTGTGATTTGAGATAATTGTTCTCGCTAATGCTTTCAGGTGGTTCTTGGTGTGGCTTTGAGTAGTTTTCTACCCCGCATGCCCAGATGAAGACTCAAGGAAGCTCCTCCACAGCTCTCCAGGGTGCTCGGGGTGGCTCTCTCTCCAGCACTCTGCTTGGCGAACAGCAAGAGTCCAAGGTTTTCAAATCTGTTTGGTTTGTTCGCTGTTTCAGATGGGAGAGTAAATCCATGTGCTGTTATTCCATCCTGTCTCGGAGTAGAAGCCTGCCATGCTTCTTGTCTTAAAGAATATCTCTCATTTTCATGGGTCGGGTTTTAGGGTGCATAGGCTCAGAGAAGAAGAAGAAGGTAAGCAGATGTTGTGGCACGAAAGTGAGCTAGGTATCTCAGCATTGATGGTTTTTCTGATTTTACTGTGTTGTGTGTTTACTTCATGTAGTACTCTTTCAGAACTCTTAGAAATACCTTGGAACTAGTATGCGTCTGATTGTATATTTCTTCAGTTTAAAAAATAGAGTTCTTTGTTGAATGCCTGTGAGGGTACAGTTTATTGTAGCCTGAGGTCTAGTGTGGCTGGTAAATGGCTTTTCTTTGGGTAGCATAGTACTTAGACTCTTTCTCTTGGTTGTTTTTATTTGCATGTGGATGCTTTTGCAACCTGTGTTTGCATTTTTCAGTTGGCAGTCGTGAGCAGCTCTCCCCACTGTCTTATATTCTGTTGCCCCTTCCATGTTTGTTAACTGCTTTCAAGCTATGAAATGAGTTATGACCTTGGTCTTTCTTTATGGTGTTTTTCACCTTGAAAACGTAGGGACTCACCATTTAACATGATGCTATAAGGGAAAATGCTCGCGTATCCTTTGACATTGTAAGGAAAATTTAACCATTTCAAGATTCTTAGGAGAACCTTTCCTGACATTTATTCTTTTAAAAGTTTTTTATAAAGCTCTTGCAGAAAGTTCAGTGGCACATGATGCAGAAGGTGTTTTTCCATTGGAAACTTGATACCTATCATTGTGCTGAATATTACAGAATATTTTATACTTAAAGTGAGTATTTTATACTTAAAGTATCACTTGAGAGCTTGTTAGAAATGGAGATCTTGTTAGAAATGGAGATCTTAGGAGATCTTAGGCACCTGCTGAACCATCTGGCCTGAATCAGCAGTTTTTTAAGAGTCAGCAGTTTTGTTAAGAGTCTCAGGTGAATTAGAGTTTGAGTGGCCCTTAGGAGATAATTTGGGAAAAGAAGTTGTAAGAAATCAATTAACATTGTTAACTTTTGGCTGAGATAATGGTATGGCTATTTTTAAAAAAGTGTTATTCGTAAGAGATACGTAGTGAAATATATACAGCAATAAAAATAACGTCTAGGATTTGCTTCCAAATAATAGGGAAGAAGATTGGAGTCAGTGAAGGTATAAATGAAACAAGATGGGAATTGTTTGATAATTGTTGAAGCTGGGTTTATTCAAGGAGTCTCTTAATTTCGTGCATGTTTGGGAATTTCCATAAAAATGAACATGTGGGGAGTTACCATCGTGGCTCAGTGGAAACGAATCTGACTAGTATCCATGAGGATTCGGGTTCGATCCCTAATCCTTGGCCTTGCTCAGTGGGTTAAGGGTCTGGCGTTGCTGTGAGCTGTGGTGTAGGTCGCAGACCAGCTTGGATCCCTCACTGCTGTGGCTGTGGCGTAGACCAGCAACTTGTAGCTCCAATTCAGTCCCTAGCCTGGGAACTTGCATGTGCCCAACATGTGGCCCTAAACAAGCAAAAAAAAAAACCAAAAAACAAAAAAAACACCAAAACGCATGTGTATGTATGTTTATGTATATGCTGGGGAGAGGGAAGGTGGTGGAAATTACAAGGTTACGTAGGTTAATAAATTGCAGAAATGCTACATAATATATTCACGTCCTGTCCACCTTGCCCTCCCCCCCTTCCTCCCTCCCAGAAGCACCTTGTACATTAACATATTAAAGTCTCCTGAAAATGAACGCTGTTAGGAAACCTGCTTCAATTTGTGTAACCCAGAATTTACAGAAGAGCCCATTATCACGTGACATCTATTAATATCTTAGAAGACACTGTTTCTGAGGAACTCACCAGAAACTCCTCATTAGGAAATAACATACACATTTAAAATGGTCAGATGGGAGTTCCCATCTTGGCGCAGCAGAGGTGAATCCGACTGGGAACCATGGGGTTATGGGTTTGATCCCTGGCCTTGCTCAGTGGGTTGAGGATCCTTCGTTGCTGTGGCTGTGGTGTAGGTGGGCAGCTGTAGCTCTGATTCGACCCTAGCCTGGGAATCTTCATATGCACGGGTTCAGCCCTTAAAAAAAAAAAAAAAAAAGATCAGATGCTGTAATGTGTTGTACTAACAGAAACATTCCAGTGGAGGCGAAAAATGGGGTGCCTGAAGACAGTGTTTTAAAAGGATGTAGGGCTTAAAATGCGAGTGGAAAAGAGAGTTTGGATCAGGAAGGGTGGGGGAGGTTTTAGGTTGACTTTGTTGACCCTGGACTGTGTTGATTTTTTAGTAGGGGTGATTTTACTTTATTTTGGTAATGGTCTTCTCTTTTAAGCTACAAGATTTATAGCTGTTGGTCTCCGGAAGTGTTCTGTATAACCAAGTTAATTGAAATACAGAAAAACTGCCTGTCGGGTGTCGTAATTGGCCCTAAGTGCTGTCTTGAAGCAAGCTGCCAGTGAATTTTCAATTGACTTTAAAGCAGAAATTGTTTACTGTCACTTGTTATTAACTGAATCTCTTAGTAGTGAATTATGGAATGTTGTTTTTAGGTTTCAGAAAACTTTTTCAGAGGGACTTGTCATTGTGAATGGTTATCAGTTGGGCTGGTAGTATCTTGTATTTTGTGGGATCTAATAAGACAGTTAAACAAGCAATTGCAGTGTATAATTGAATATAATAAAATCTGATTTAAAAGTGTAATGCAGATTTGGTTATGCTTTGAGTGAAGCCCTATCTTATGTGATTATATAGTGATACCCATCTTATAATCTGATGTGTGATTTTTTTTTCTTTTCTTCCACAAAACTCAGAATTATAATGAGTCTTCTTTTTGGCCACGCCCATAACATGTGGAAGTTCCTGGGCCGCAGATTAAACCCCATCCACAGCAGTGACCATGTTGGGTCCTTAACCTGCTAGGCCACCAGGGAACTCCGAGGTTCTTTTATTTTTATTATTCATTTTAAGCATTTGTAGACTATGCATCTTCTACAAAGTGCTCTGCTTTGTGGGCCTTAAAGACCACTTCTCAACTTTGTTGGTTAGGGTTCAGCATCTCAGTAACCTCTTTTCCTCCTTCTCAGTTTGTACTTTCACTCTGCTCAGAAGTGTCTTTAGTACTTCTGCTGACCTAATAGGCATATGTTACTGTCAGGCATTTCGTAGGTTGGCTGTTACATATTTTAAAGGAAAAGAAAACCTGACTCACAGTGTGAGATAAGGGCTAAATAGATCTCATAGTGTAACCTAATACCTTGCTGGTTAAAAGCGGTTTGGGAAAGAGAATAGAATTCACGTTTTCAAGAATCACGTCGGCTCTAGATTTTTTCTTGTGTTGGGGTCAATAACAAGGAATATTATATTCCTTTTTGAAAGATGGGTTAGTTAATTGTTCATTCTCTTCCTACTTGGAGGTTCTGAAACTTGTTAACCCTTGGATATCTGTTGAGAGTGTAAAACTACTCAGGTTGGGTCGGAAGGTAACGTGTTTGACTATATGGTGAGGATGGCTTCTTGTCTTCTGCTCTTTTCATTATGCAGGTAAAAATGTTCGTTAGAATTGTTCTCATGAGAGAGGGCGGTACTGATGGAGGGATTCAGGTGCTTAGGAGCAAAAAGGGCAGGGGCTCAGTGGCATCCGGATTGCCTGCCAAGAGGCCCATTTTGAGTGCTTCCCAGAGTGGGGGTTACTGAGGAGATTGGCTTGTAGCTGTGGATTTTCCCCTGTAGAGCTGTACTTCTTGATAGGTGATTTCTGGATATGTGGAGCTTTACTTGTAATTAGTTTTTCTGAGTTGCTTGAAGGGATTTCCATTAATTGTTTCCTTAATCTTTATTATTCCTGGAGGAGAGGTCATGGGATGCCAACAAGGAATGCCTTTAGAAGACAATTAAGTGTATTAACTGTTTTCAGAAAGCCCGACTTAATGCTAATTATTCTGCAGGTGTCACCCAAATTCAGGTGTATTATGTTAAAATTTCTTATAGCAGGTTAATTAGTTGAGTTATCTGAGACTCCATCGGGCAGCTAACTCTGCTTGTGAAAGCATCTGCGTTGCTATGGTTAAGCGGGGGAGGGGGGGTGACTGATAACATCTGCCTTGAGGTTTTACCCAGCTAGTGTGATGCTGCCTCTGTCTTACAGGGTGCTGTAGTAGCCAGCTCAGGCTGCCATAACAAAATGCCATGGCCAGAGTGACTTAAACAATAGTTTTTCTCACAGTTGAGGAGGCTAGAGGTCTAAGGCTAAGGTGTTGTCAGGGTTGGTTTCTGGAGAGGCCTCTCTTTCTTGGCTGGCAGGTGGCCACCTTCTCGCTGTGTCCTTGCACGGCCCTTGCTCTTGAGTATAGAGGAGGGGCGCTGTCTTGGGTCTCTTCCTCTTTTTATAAGGACCCCGGTCCCGCAGCATTAAGGCCCTGGACACAGGGCCTCACTGAACCTGGATTACCTCCCTCCAATCCCTCTTGGCAAACACAGTCCCGTTGGAGGCGAGGGCTTCTGGGGGAGGTGGGTGGTGCGTGTGTCACAATTCAGTCCATACACGCGGTGCTCTGGAGACGTCTTACTCCTTTGTTCAGATAACACTAAGGTGCCCCCAGAGTGACAGTCTGGCAATCTTGAGGCTCAAGGAAGAGCCCTGGTCAGGGTACTTTTCTACAGTTGGTTGTCACCTTTGCTAAATGGTTTTGTGTGTTTTAAGGTTTGACCGTCTTTTATTAGCTCTCTAATCCCAAATGCTTGTACTGTGAACTCTTGGCAAAGAATGGCTGTCTGGTCAGCTTGAACTATGGAAAAAGGGTGGCGGAGAGGAGGAAGTTAATGAGACATGATCAGATCCATTTAGTCGTCGGACTTCTCTCAATTCTACTCTTAGATTAAAATGGGGAGTTCCCGTCGTGGCGCAGTGGTTAACGAATCCGACTAGGAACCATGAGGTTGCAGGTTCGGTCCCTGCCCTCGCTCAGTGGGTTAAGGATCTGGCGTTGCCGTGAGCTGTGATGTAGGTTGCAGACACGGCTCGGATCCCGTGTTGCTGTGGCTCTGGCGTAGGCCGGCGGCTACAGCTCCGATTGGACCCCTAGCCTGGGACCCTCCATATGCCGCGGGAGCGGCCCAAAGAAATAGCAAAAAGACAAAAAAAAAAAAAAAAGGGATCTTTGTAAAGCTTAATGCTCAAACTATATTCAGAGTCTTTCAAAATCTCTTAGGTTTGAGTATTACGTTCTTGGAGGGACTTAGAAAAAATTGTCATTTATCTGTTTTTAGAAGGTTGTCGAGGACATTGTTTGCTATATTGTATAACATCTTATTTTAACTGAAAGGTTAAAAAAATTAGTTCTAATTTAAAGTTTACTTCTTTAGAGGAGCTTGGATCTGTCTTTTTGAGCATGAGAATTGCGTAGCTGTTTCCTTTTTGCATTGGCTGCTAGGAACCTCAGAGTTCGACAGAGGGCTCACTTCATACACACTGCGTTGGTCCCTATGACCTGCGTACCTGTGTTTTACATGTGTGTGGCCTTGTTGTCCTGCATCTCTCACTAGTTCCCCTTTCTCATTTGTGTTGTCTGTATTTTTGTATGAACTGTCTCAGATCTTTTGGAAAGAGGTGGGGTAGGATTGAAATGAAACGTGGAAGTATTATTACTCATTATTCACCACTAAATGCTGGTTGAAAGCTGTCATGCTTTGCCTGGGTTCTAACTCCTAGGTGACTTCAGAGAGCACTTGCAGAGTAAAAGCCTGCCGAGCTGTACTAACCCAGCCCCCAGCATCCTCCTCGACCTTAACTCTTATCTCTGTTGCCCCTCCTCGCTTTTCTGAAGCCACGTTGACTGCCTGGCTATTCGTTGTTCCTTGGACAGGCCAAACATAGCTGGTTTCAGGACCTGTGCCTCTTTTGCTGTCTCTGGAATCAGTTTCCCCAGATAATGCCACCTCTTCTCCCCCCCCAGCCCCGGCAGCCCCCAGCTTTCTAGAAAACTGTTCAAATGCCATCTTGATCTGAGAGGCAATTCCTGGCCTCCCTGTGTGCCAGAGTGTCCCCCTCCTCCTGCTCCCCCCCACCCCCCCGCTGGCCTTCCCATGTGCCTGCTTCCCCCACTAGACTCGATTGGAAGCTTCATGAGGGAGGGATTGCTTTTATTCACATCTGTCTTTTTAGCCACTTAGAACTGTGCCTGCTAAGTTGCAGGTGCAGTACAGACTGTTCAGTGACTAAATGAACGAAATAGGGTCCAGTGAACTGTTACTCGTCCTTTCCTAGAGATTGGGGAACAGGTATTTCTCTGTGTGAGATCGTCTAGTTGCAGTTGTTTCTTAAGGCAGGGACCCTCCGTGACCCCTTTCAGTTCCTGCCTTTTGCTGATGCTCATTATTTAGCTTTTCCTAAGCACTTAATGGAACAGCTACCAGAAGAATGTGGAGAAAAGCTCTGATGTTAGTTTATAAGTAACCCTCAGGAATTTGCCAATGGGGGAGGCTTGGCTTTAGGGGGTTTGGGCGAACAGTGTTGTGATTCACAAATGATTGATTTTGTTTCTAACAACGCATCAGCCCACATGTTGAGGGCACTTGATGTTTACAAAGCACGTTCACACACTTCTCTAGTCCTCACGGTAACCTGGAGAGGCAGGTGCTCTTACTATCTTGTCTATTTGATAAGGAAAGAAACAGATCCAAAGCCGTGAAGTGACTTGCCCAAGGTCAGAGAGCTCGAAAGTCGCAGACAGCTTATGGTTGACCTTGTTTTGAGAGGACTAAGACACCCCTGGTGTATTGCTCATGGTGGTATTCTAGATGAGTGTTTTTTTCTTGTTGCATCCTCTTACTCTGTCTTTGACAGTTACTGTTCCTCTTGAGTGATGGGTTACCTTTGGGTTTCTAACGCTATTTTCATAGGTGTGCTTTTTCTTGTATTTGATCTTCCTTTTGTCTTTTTAAAGAGTAATACTGGCTTTTGTGTATTTTCTCCTGTCTGGACTCCATTACTCTATTAAGTCCAAAATGAAAGCAAAATTGCTCCGTAGAAGGAGCCAGCGATGGTGACTAGTTATTTTCCTTTCAAAGCACTTGACCGGCTACACTGAAATACAGAGGCTGGTATCAGAAAGGAAACTGACAAATTTAGTTTTAGATCTGTAGTTATTTACCCTGGGTTTTTATGCTTGTTTGTTTGTAGGGCTTGCTTGGAGCCGATGGTGGTGAATTCACTAGAACCATTTAACTTGTGTGTTCTACCAGGTGCTGTTAACCATAGCTTAGCATAGGTACCATGGTCCTTTTAGCCCATCAGGTAAATAGATTCCTTCCTGGGATTAATTAGTCATGGTTGGAGATGTAATTCATCCTGCAAATGCCAGAGCTGTCTTAGTGATCCAGAAATGTTTCTGTGCCCAGCTGAACTGGAATCTGTGCTTTTTTTTTTTTTTTTTTTTGTCTTTTTACCTTTTCTGGCGCGGCTCCCAGGGCATATGGAGGTTCCCAGGCTAGGGGTCTAACCAGAGCTGTAGCTGCCGGCCTACATCACAGCCACAGCAACGTGGGATCCAAGCCGCGTCTGTGACCTACACCATGGCTCACGGCAATGCCGGATCCTTAGCCCACTGAGCAAGGCCCAGGACTGAACCCGCAACCTCATCGTTCCTAGTCACATTCGTTAACCATTGCGCCACAACGGGAACTCCTGGAATCTGTGCTTTTTATGTGCCTCCATGAACTTGGCAATGGTTTGGAAAGCATCGTGGTTTTGACATAGGAATGGAAAAATCTCTACAGAATGACTGAGTGACTTGATGGCATCATGAGATGGCAGCTTTACATAGTTTCTCCTGTTTCATGTCTTCTTTTAGGTCATGGCTTTTAAACATCCTTGTCCAGATTCAAGATTGTTGCTGCTAACAAAGCTGCTGAGTGCTCTGTGCACATCTCCCATTGTCCACTCCTTTCTTTACACGAGAGCGGTAGCTTGACGAGGGTGTGGTTCTGCAGCCTTGGAGCTGAAGTCAGGAAGGGCAGGACTTCGTAACATGTATGGTGGAAAGGGCATGGGTTTTAGAGTCTAGCACACTGAGTTTTTTAATTTCATTTGGGATGTTGTTAGCTGTGTGCTGGTTTGCATGTGACTTGACATCTCTGTTGCTTTGATTCCTATCTGTAAAAAGATGGTGATACTGTCTCACCAGACGGTTTTTGAGTATCGCCTTAGACCACGTGGGCAAAAGAACTTCTGCAATGTCTGGTGTTTAATAGAAACCCAGTTATTTATATCCCCTGCCTCACTTTGACCTTCTTTTCTCAAAATGTGGGACACAGGGATGCATGTAAATGTGTCCATTTAATTTTCAAATTTCCAAAGTCGGGGAATGAGAGCTAGATTGTCAGCACTTACTGTCAGATCTTCGATCATTTTTGGACTCAATCTTTATGAAAATACTATAGCGTTTTAGTCTACATTATTAGAAATTGAGCACCCATATTACGGGATATAGAAGCTTTTTCTCTTTGGACTGGTCACCCCCATAATAGGAGTATGTTGTGTCAGTTACGAGTACCACATCTCCAGAGGCAGGATAGAGAACCTTAGGAGCCAGGCTATCCAGATTTGAAGCCTGTCTCTGCTGCTTAAAAGTTCTGTGCCTCTAAACCACAACTTGGTCTCCTCATATGTAAAAAGAGGGGGAATAATTGCACCTGCTTCACAGGGTTGTTGTCAGGAATAAATTATTATGTGCAAACCTCTTAGATTAATGTGGTGAAATAGAGGGTTAACCATTTTCGAGGGGGCTTCAGAAGAAATGAACAAGGCCTGTAGGCTGCCACGTTGTGGAAGAAACAGATGAAGAAATTGGAGGTGTTGAACCTGAGAAGAAAGAAGTACTGAGAGCCCTTTACCATTTAAAGAGAGATTTTTATGGAAGAGGAAATACTTGTTTTATGTTACTGAAAAAGGTGGAACTGGGATCAATGGGTAGAAATTATAAAGAGGCTGATTGTACTTTATTGAAATGAAAGGCTTTGTAACACGTAGGGTTGTTCAGAGTTGCAGTGAATGGCTTTGTGAGCCAGTGAGCTTTCCCTCCCACAGAGGCTTAGAAGGCTGAGGGGAGCTTCCTGACCTGGCAGGCAGTGTGAACTGGATGATCAAGTCACTGGCTTAAAGTCAGATGATCCCACCCTGACGTTTGCTAGGTTTCGGGAACTTTTCTCCCTCGAGTTCATCAACTTTTATGGTCGGTCTTTCATTCATTTTGCAAATCTTCATCATGTGAGACATTGTATTTCTGGTCTCATTTTGCAGAGAAGAAAGCAGGTTGGAAATGAATCTCTGTTTCCCATCTGCTGTTGCTTGCCACCATGCAGTCCGTGGAGGAACCCAGCGGATTTGGTTTCATTATTGTTGGGAGACTGTTCTCTTTGGGAGGGTCATGTTTCTGAAGTTCTTGTGAGCAAAGCACTGGTTGGAGATTCTTGGGCATGTTCAGATGTTTGGAGGATAGGGGTAATCTTTGCCTCTAGAGCAAAGGCCAAGCATGTTAACTGTCGGGTATAAAAGATTCAGTGTCTTAAGTTGATGGTTCCTTTTCAGCAACTCAGTATGTGTAGGTATCCATTGGGGTCCATTTGCCCAACACTCATGGGACTTGGGGGACAGGGGAACCTGATAGAAATACACTGATGCTCGTGCTGCTTGCTGTGCTGTGAGTAATAAAGTCCTAAGCTTCTGACCTGGGAGTTGTATGACCTCTCCCAGTATCCATGAAACTGTGGCAGGCTAACTTGTTAGCTTGTAAGTGTGATAAAAATCTCAAAATCTTAACAATTCTTTTTTTTTTTTTTTTAACTTTTATCCTATTCTTTTTTTTTTTTTTTTTTTTAAATCTTCATGATTCTTGATGTTAAGGAGTAAAGTGAAAGAGGGGTCAAATCTCAGGCCCAGTGCCGAATGATCTAGTGTTTGGGGTGATGAAGCTTGAATCTTTGTCTCCGAAGGATGCCGTTACCATGACATTGTGGAAAAATGCTACTGCCTTTTCTGCTGTTGCCCTAACAATGACAGCCAGCAACCACTGCCGGCATTTGTGGAGTGCTAGTGATATGCCAGGCCTCGTTCGATCTCATTTAATTCTCACCTACCACCCTATAAGGAAGGTTACTTATCGTTTCCATTTTATAGATGAGCAGATAAGATACTGTGACCAAGATCCTGTGGGCAGTGATGGTGGAGCCAGGGTGCTAATCCAGGCAGTTGGATTCCAGAGCCTACAACTCTAGCAGGTAGAAGCAAAATCTGAAAACAGACCGAGCTGGGTTTTGAATCCCTGCATTATCTCCCTCCCCCTCATTGGGTGAGGTGGAGCAAATTAATGTACCTTCTTCAAATCTCATGTTGCTTCGTCTTTAAAAAAGAGAGACCCTCTCCAGTGGGCTGTTCTGAGGGTTAAACATACCTTCTATAAAATGAACAACCTCTCTAGATATTACTATTACTACTTTTCTGTAGTTAAACAATAACCAAAAAACTTTAGTGGTTTTGTCCTCAGAGTTCTTTAAGTATTTTTGACTAAAGGCAAAATGCCATTCAGCCCAGTTGACATCGAGAGAATGAATTTCTGGGAGTTCCCATTGTGGCTCAGTGGAAATGTATCCATGAGGATGTGGGTTTGATCCTCGCCTTGCTCAGTGAGTTAAGTATCTGACATTAGAGTGAGCTGTGGTTTAGGTCACAGACATGGTTGGGATTTGGCATTGCTGTGGCTGTGCTGTAGGTTGGCAGCTATAGCTCCCCCCAGAAAAAAGAAAGAAAAAAAAAAAAAAAAAGAAGTTCCCGTTGTGGCTCAGTGATTAGCGAATCCGACTAGGGACCATGAGGTTGCGGGTTCGATCCCTGGCCTTGCTCAGTGGGTTAAGGATCTGGCGTTGCTGTGAGCTGTGGTGTACGTCACAGACATGGCTTGGATCTGGCATTGCTGTGGCTCTGGCGAAGGCCGGCAGCAACAGCTCCGATTCGACCCCAAGCCTAGGAACCTCCATATGCCATGGGTGCGGCCCTCAAAAGACAAAAAGAGGATGAATTTCTGGAGTGCCCTGATGGCTCAGCAGGTTAAAGACCTGGCGTGGTCCCTGCTGTGTCGCAGGTTTGATCTCTGGCCCAGGAACTTCTGCATGCTGTAGGTGTGGCCAAAAAAGGAGGATGAATCTGAAATGCAGGGCGACATGGCATAGGCTGGATCCTTGTATAAATATTTTCTCTGAAAATGAAATTAGAACCTAGCCCCCCCACCCCCGACCCAGTTTAGTGTCTCATCTTGGCTTGAGTAACCCTCTCTGTTTTCTAAATAACTCCTAATGCTGTGGTAATGTGTTACACTGACAGCTGATGCCCCTGAGAAATTGTCCTCTCTCTCAGCCTGACATTTTCCTTAATGGTAATTCCACTAGTTACTGTAAACAGTGGGAGATGTTGGGCACGGTTCCTTCCACAGAGGGGGCGGTGGGGGGGGTCACACAGCGTCATGACGATGCCTGGCCGATCCCCTGTAGCTTTGAAAAGTCTGTGGCTGTGATGGGGGGCGAAGGGGGGAAGTAGGAGAGTTAAATATCCAGGAGCTCTTCCCTTTGGGACAGTTGATAAATTGAAAGCCTTTTCTGATGGTGCTTGACTCGAGATTCACAGCCTGGAAGGTATCAGATTTAAAGAGCAATGTTATGTATCATTGAAACAACAGGTGGACATCCTTCGCCATCCTGTACCCGAATATTGCAAGTAAGATTGGGAGCTCTGCTTTTACAACCAGATTCCCCCTAAGTTCTCCGCTCTGATTTACTTCATTAGTCAAATGCCCATGTGGTATTTTCTACCTGAAGGGAAGCTTGGCGGTCGTCTGCCCGGGTGACAGAGGAGGACACAGGACCTGGTGTGGGAAAGGCCTTCCTTCAAGTCTCGGGGTTCTCAGTGTGTGGTTTTCCTTGAGTGTATGTCACAGCCCTTAGAGACTTGGGTGTTGTCTTCACTCCCTGTCAGTCTCTCCGCACCCGCACCCCACTTTATGCTGGACCCCATCTCTGGGCATCCCTAGCACATGTACAAAATTCGTTTTGGAGGTTAGGTCTGCTGAGTCTCCCTCCAGATGGAAAGAACAATGTTATACGTCAGGTGCCTCATGCAGGAAGATCTTTTGCTCTACGTGGCCGCTGGGAGAAGGCTGTCGTACAGTATCGCGCTGGCAAAAATGCGAGGAGGGGACACGCGATTGATTCCCTGACAGATCCTTTCTGAAGGCAGTTCTAATGATCGACTCAGAATTGACGGCATCCCTCTTTGAGAGCCTAAACCACCCCCTCCCTAAATTAAAAAAGATGAACGGAACAGAGTCTGCTGCATGTATAAGCTGACAACCGAGGGAATTTAATGAAACCCTAAATTACCGCAGCCAACAGATAAGAGGAAAAGGTTTCTTTGTTACTGATTATAACACTAAATTAAAAAAAAAATTATCCAAGAGAGATAATAGAAGAAACAAAGCTCTGTGGCCCATGTATCAAACGAAGTTATTGGAAGATTTTTTTAATAAGTGTATCTATCTCATTCCCGGCTTATTGTTGATTCATATCAATCTTGTTAGTGCTGTTGGAAGAATAGTGAATGGGGGGACTCTCTCGTAGGATAGCTGATATTATTGCTGTTGCAGTGGATTTTAGAATGACTGTGACCTTATTTGGGGGCTCGGTTCCAAATTCAGGTCATTGGGATGAACTGTTGGGAAGGTGGTTCCTCAGTGCAGAAGCACCTGTGTAGTTGGGAGGCTTTCGGCTCTATATAAAAGAAGACCAGGCCAAAGTGACTTAACAGTGGATGTTATCTCCCTTCACAAGCAGTTGCAAAGTAAGGCAGCTGTGGGCTGGCTGCTTTGGGGGCCCAGGGACGTCATGGCAGTAGCTTGGCGCATGTGTCTTAGCTTTCTTGTTCAGGACTGTAAAACAGCTAGTGGATTGGAGTATTTTGTCATTGTATGACAATCGCAGTGTTGGGAAAAGGCACCTGCTTCCTGTGCATCTTGTTGCAAGAAAACCATTCCTAGATGCCCTGAGGTCTCATTGGCCGGGCTTGCCACTGGTAAGGGCAATGGAAGTTGCGGAGTTCCTCCAGCAAATTGAGAGCTGCTCAGACTCTTGGAGAGTTCATGCTGGCTGTTCACCTGACCTTGCCAAGGGGAAAAGGGAAGGGAAGGCCTCCTCAGCAAGGCAAACCAGTAAATCCACTTAGATGGGCTCCTGGAATATACTGTGCACATGGTTCCATCTTTTCTCTTAGTAACCTGTGTCATGTCCTAGTGAGTGAGATGAATGTGCTCGCGTTGCCGAAGTCCCCTTTCTTGTACCTTTGGCGTTCGCATTGGACGCGGCTTGATCTATTCTGTCTTAACCAGGACCCTCTCGACCAGTGATGACGTTGAAGACCGAGAAAACGAGAAGGGGCGCCTGGAAGAGGCCTACGAGAAGTGTGACCGAGACCTGGATGAACTGATCGTGCAGCACTACACAGAACTGACGACAGCCATTCGCACGTACCAGAGCATCACAGAGCGCATCACCAACTCCCGGAACAAGATAAAGCAGGTGGGCCTCCATCCTGCTGGTCTGGCCATTGCAGGGCCTTCCCTTTGCCCAGGCGTTGTAGCTCGGGGAGGTGCTCTGGTGGTGGTAATGGCCTTCACGGGTGATTCGCAGTGATGCTTTGCAAGGAGTTTTGTAAGTTTCTGGAAGGCCGGGCTGAAGAGGATCACAGAAGGCATCTGGCGTTGCTGCGTTTTTCCCGTGTGTCTGATCCTTGACTCTGGCCATTACTTGTCCTTGCCGCGTGAAATGACACAAAGGAGAGGGCCTCAATTTGAGGAAGCCTAAAGGGGAGATGTTTTAAGCCTCTAGGGCCTTTTACTGTTAGTGAGTGTCATTTTAATGTATCAAATGTACTTAATATGCTCACATTACACATGAGTGTGTGTGTGTGTGTGTGTGTGTGTGTTTGCTGTAGCAGTTGAACATTAAAAAAAAAATTCTGATTTTTGAATCTGTCACTCCATTTGAGGTTGGTTGTGATTGCTGTTAAGTCAGTGTTCGTTCTTGCTAACTTGGGAGAAGAAAAATCTAACTTACAAGTTATTTAAACATAGTTAAAATATTATGAATCCTGAAATTCTTGAAGATCATTCTTTAGTGACAAGCATGTATTAATTTTTATTTTGTAATTGTGTTACATATCTTGAGCTGTTCCTCTTATTTTCTTTCTCTCTTCCTCCCCCTCTTCCCTCTTCTTGGCTCATCCTTCCTACCCCCTCACCTCCTTCCTCTCAGGGTTGGTCTTGGAAAACCTTTTCACTCTCGAATGCCGACTTCTTAGTCGCTGAAGGATAAAGTGGGTTCATCGGGTATTTCTATATTTGGTCAAGGGACGAGCTACTCAAATGAAGGTTATGTACTGTCACATCATGGTGATGTGGTTCTCGGCTGTGCATTTTGAGGGTCACTCCTTTAATACTTAGACTTCCACTTTCTGATAAATAACACCTGCCAGCACTTAGCACTGCTTCCTTGCCAAGCATGATTAAGGTCTGTTTCTCACTCAACAAGTATAGAATTTGAACTCTGGTCTCCCTGCTCTGAGATGCTTTTTGCTGGTTTTCAGACGTCGTTTAAGCATAAGCTGCTTCTTTGTAAATGAGATTTTGCAGAACCCCAGCATACAAGCCACCTCTTGTTTTGTTGGGGTTAGAGATGCAAAGGCTCATACTGGGCCCCTTAGCACTCAGCAGCTGACCTTCCAGCACTGTGGCCAGAGGGCTGCATAGACCGTTTGAAGCACTACCTACCTTGTGCTGTTGGATCGGTTCAGGAGTTCCCTGGTCTGGACCTGCCCAGTGATAGCTGTGCTTACAACAGCCTCCCGTGTCTTCTCCCCTGCCCTCTAGCCTTATGTTATGGTGTGAGTAGATACATAAATGATTCTTCTAAGAATGCTGTTAAAAAGTTTGGGCCTCCAAGAGCACGGTTTCACTCTCAGAAGGCTCATAACCTTTTTTTGCAGCAATGTGCCAACCTCTTCACATTTTAAAATTAACTGGGCAGTTTCAAAAGGAATCCTACCGTTCTTAGCCTTTTCAAGTGGTGAGTTCATCCTATGGATTGATCTGAAACAAGGTAAAGCTATAGATGATTGACTCCAGATTTAAAGTAACTGTAGTCCGTTTTGACCCAATATGCTAAGCTCAGGAGGGGTCAGAAAACGAATGTATAGCGCGGCTGACCTGCTGGCTTTGCCTCGGGTAATCACAGTGAGGGTGAAGGAGCTCGTGGTACTGGTGTTTTCTGATGAGTGCCCTTGACTGGAAGGACTTTGTCCTAGTCTCAGGGCAAGCAGTGCGGTGGTTTCTGCCTTGACTCCCTATCACTCTGAGTCGATAGGATCTTGGCCGAAACAGAGTATTGGCTGGTGCTGAAACGGAAGAGCCTCAGCGTGAGGATTTCACATTTGTTCGAGTCGCCGGAGTCTTGGCACTGCCCTCATTTTTAAGAGTGCGGGAGTTTTGAGCACAAGAAAACAACAAAGACAACTTTGTGTCTATGACGTCAGGCAGTTGTCAAGAAAGTAAATGTCACAGAACTCTGAGGGCTTCGCTTCAGTCTTGGCAAGAGAAAGAACGGGCTAAATCTCTTTTCAAAGAAGCCTTTAATGATTGACACAGGGAAGAAGAAAACTGTTGGGGGGAGAAATGAAAGCGAATTTGTTTTCGCTGTGTAATTTGACAATTTTGTACTGTGAAAGTCCACTGCGGATCACCAAGGAAACACTGATGATTCCGCACTAATCTTTGCCTGTCATTTTTGGTTTTTACTTGCACTTTGGATTATATACAAAAAAAAAGTGTGTGTATTTTTAAAGTACAAATGCGGATGATTCAGTAATCACTGGATTCCCTTATTTCAGGGCCAAGCAAGATGTTGAGAAGGTGTGGATCTGAGTTGACATTTTCTTTCTGCTCTCTGCCAAAAGAGTGGAATGAGGACTTACTCAACAAATATTTGCGCCGTATGCTGGGACTGTTTTAGATTCTGAGATCTGCTTTCGATTTCCATAGAATGGAAACCACCAGTCCCTGTCTTCATGGGGCTTACAGGCTGGTGGGAGGAGACAGGAAGACAGATGAGATGTAGCAACACAGATTTAGCCTTTGTAATGTATTAAGTGTCTGTTTTGTGCTGAGCATTGCTCTAGGTCCTGGGGTTTAGAAGTGAATAAAATAGACAAAATTTCCTGTTCTTGTGGATTTTACATACTCGATTAGGGAGACAGGCTATTTTTTTTTTTTTTTTTTTCTTTTTTGGCTGGACCTGTAGCTTGTGAGAGTTCCAGGGCCAGGGATCAAACCCATGACACAGCAACAACCCGAGCCATAGCAGTGACAGTGCCGGGTCCTCAACCCACTGAGCCACAAGGGAATGCCAATAAATTAAGGAGTAAAAGAGGTTATAACAGGTGATAAGAAATGCTAGGCTTAAAAAAACAAAACAAAACAACAAGGAAGGGAGTTCTTGTGGCTCAGTGGTAACGAACACAACTAGTATCCATGAGGATATGAGTTCGATCCCTGGCCTCGCTCAGTGGGTTAAGGATCCAGTGTGGCTGTAGCTTAGGCCAGCAGTTGCAGCTCTGATTTGACCCCTAGCCTGGGAACTTTGATATACTGTGCCTGCACCCTAAAAAGTGTGCGCGCGCGCGCGCACACACACACACACACACACACAGCCAGCAAGGAAGAAGAGTAGGGAGTTGCTGTTTTGAACAGAGTGGTCAGGGAATGCTTCACTGAGGTTATATTCAAGTCAGCACTGGAAGGAGGTGACAGAGAGTCTGGAAAAGCACCCCAGGAAGAAGGAATAGCAGATATAGAAAGTTCCAGAAGCAGGAACATGATTGGAATTGGGGGAAAGCTGTGCAGAGGCCAGTGGGGCTGGAGTGGGAAGTGGGGAGAAGGAACAGAGATGAGAGAGCTGAAGGGTGAGCTGTGGTGGAGGGTCATGTCATGTGGGGTCTTTCTTTTTTTCTTTTTGTCTTTTTGCCATTTCTTGGGCTGCTCCCGTGGTATATGGAGGTTCCCAGGCTAGGGGTCAAATTGGAGCTGTAGCCGCTGGCCTACACCACAGCCATAGCAACACAGGATCTGAGCCGTGTCTGCAACCGATACCACAGCTCACGGCAACACCGGATCCTTAACCCACTGAGCAAGGGCAGAGATCGAACCCGCAACCTCATGGTTCCTAGTCAGATTCGTTAACCACTGAGCCACCACGGGAACTCCAGGTCGTGTGGGTTGCTGATCACTGTAAGGACTGTGACTCTAACTCTAGGCATGATGGAAAATCGTAAGGTTTTGAGCCCAAGAATGGCACACTGTGGGCAACCTTTAAAAGGGCCACTCTAGGTGTTATTTCATTTTTTAAAATATTTTGTCTTTAGGGCCATACCTGGGACATATGGAGGCTCCCAGGCTAGAGGTCGAATTGGAGCAGTAGCCGCTGGCCTACGCAACAGCCACAGCAACGCCAGATAGAAGCTGCGTCTGGGACCTACACCACACCTCATGGCAATGCCAGATCCTTAACCCACTGATCGAGGCCAGGGATCAAACCTGTGGGTCCATGGAAACTAGGCAGATTAGTTTCTGCTGAGCCAGGACGGGAACTCCTTTTTTATTTTATTTGTTTTTTTAATTTCACTGTAGGTGTTAAAATGAGAATAGATTTTAGTGGGGGCCAAAGCAGACAAGGATGTTCATGTTTGTGCTTTGTTACCTTGTAGAGTTTGAGAACATAGAACTGTTGAGTGTACATTTCCCATTTTGGTGTTTGTTTTATATATGAATTTATCTATGGTAGAATCTGTCCTTGAGGATAATAGGAGCTGATAGGTGGATTTGACTCTTCCCAGATGTTCCAGACTTCTTTATAAATCAATCAAGTCCTTCTGGAATTTTTTTTTTCCAGAAAAAAAAAAATACATGCAAATAAAATGCCATGTATGATTGATCGGGTCAATTAATGTCAATAGTAAGTAAAATAGTGGGGCTCTCCTTTTATTGCCGAATGTGTTATTGAGTACAAAGGAGATGTTGCTGCCTTAGAAAAACCTCAGAATCTGGAGTTCCTGTTGTGGCTCAGCAGGTTAAGGACGTAATGTTGTTTCTGTGAGGATTTGAATTTGATCCCTTGCCTCAATCAGTGGGTTAAGGATCCAGCGTTGCTGTGGTGTAGGCTGGGAGCCACAACTCCGATTCGACCCTTAGCCTAGGAACTTCTATATGTTGCAGGTGCATTCGTAAAAACAAAAAGGAGAATCAAACACCCCCTACCCCCCGAATCCACTGGTTCTGCCAGTGTCTCTCATAATAATGACTGTTAATGGCCGCAGCATCACTGAAAATCGATGATGAGTTGGGGACTTGGCGCTGTATGTATGGGTGATGCTTGTTGGTAGTAGTTGACCTGTGCTAAGTAGATGAGATGGCATCAAATTTCTTTAAAGATACTAAGTATCTATCTAATACTTAACATAGAATCAGATAGGCTGAAGGGAAAACAAAGAAACATATCCGTGTTGTGATGTGTGCATAAACACTATATTTCCCCCCAATAGGCTGCTCTGTTAATGCTGAGTCAAGTTCTTAACTCATTCTTCTTGCGTGTAATTGGAAATAACCATAGGTGATTACTGATACGAAGTTGTTAGGGCTTAATCATTGAGCAATCTAATATTCATTACCTGACATGTAGCGAAAATAGTTGTGTGACTTTTTAAGTGAACGTAACGTATACTTTGAGAGGCAGAATGAGAATGAAGAAAATTTTGATACGGACACCATCACAAGAGAACAACATGGTTTGGGTAGGAAGTTGTTTAAGTCTAGATAAATGATAGAAGATCCAAGCTACTTGTATGAGAAAGGGAAAAAAGCCTAGAAATGGACATGCCAAACTGTGGGCAGTAACGAGATACTGCCACTTAAAATCTAGATGGGCCTGGATCATTAATGCCATCTCAGGCTTCCTAGGAGGGAAGCTTTGCATTAAGTTTAACAGTATCTGTATTTGTGTACTGGTAACAGACTCTGCAACTCAAAAGTATTGCCTTTGGAAAGCGCTGAGTGGAACCTCTCAGCATTTAAGACCTTAAAATGGAATCTAAAAAACGAAGGGGCAAAAAAAGCATGAGAAATAAAAGTTTGAAGGTAATTTAAAAATGATCGATAGTTCTAAAGGGCTTTTAAACAGACCAGTGAGTGGTGTTTCTAAAGTTCATTCCTTCTAGGCACTTGCTTTAAGACTACGGGGAAGGAATGGTTTGGACACTTGTTAAGAGGAAACCCATGACAATGCTTATAGGAAGATTGATTTTTTTTTTTTTTAAACCACAAAAAGAAAATAAGGATATTTTGTACTTTTAGAAGTAAGAATAATGGTGATTATTACTTTAATTTTCATTTACCAGCCTTTGGTTATGGGGAACCCCACAGGATATTTCTCGTCTACAGTTTCAGTGAGGTGCTTGCAGATTTGTTGTGCTTTGTTACAGATAATAGGCACATTCCAAGGCATTCCTCTCCTCCTCTTACCTTATTCCTTTTTTTTTTTTTTTTTGCTTTTTAGGGCCTCACCTGTGGTATATGGGGGTTCCCAGGCCAGGGGTCAAATTGTAGCTACAGCTGCTGGCCTACACCACAGCCACAGCAACCCTTGCGGATCCAAGCTTCTTCTGCGACCTACACCACAGCTCACAGCAATGCCGGATCCTTAACCCACTGGGCGAGGCCAGGGATCATACCCGCACCCTCATGGTTCCTAGTCATTGGTTTCCGCTGAGCCATGACGGGAACTCCCTCTTACCTTATCCTTGATCCAGGTTTAGTGCTTTGCTGATTTCCTGACTTGAAAGTGAGGACCTCGGCCATGTCCCCCGGGGCCTCCGTCAGCATCCTTCTTGTCAAATACTCCCACAGTGCTCTTCAGAGGCCCCAGTTTGTTTCCTCTTTGCTTGCTCTCTCCCAAGGCAGGGTTGCAAAAATCTATTTCTCTGCTTTCTGTAACCTTTCACATACCCATTCACAGTAACCTTTGGGGCCCTGTGTTCCTTCTTTTCTTTTCTTTTTGGCTGTGCCTGTGGCATATGGAAGTTCTCAGGGATTGAACCCGCGCTGCAGCAGTGGCAATGCCAGGTCCTTTCTTTCGTCCTTCCTCCTCGCCTCTCCTCTCCCCTCCTTCTTTCTTTCTTTCTTCGGCTGCATCTGCAGCATAGGACATTTTCCGAGGCTACAGGTTGAATTGGAACTGTAGCTGCCGGCCTGTGCTGCAGCAACACCAGATCCAAGCCGCATCTGTGACTTGTGCTGCAGCTCACGGCAACATAGGATCCTTAACCCACTGAGCTGGACCAGGGATTGGACCTGCATCCTCATGAATACTAGTTGGGATCTTAACCTGCTGAGCCCCAGTAGGAACTCCCTGAAATAATTTCTGAATGGATGATTTGGACCAACCGTGAAGTTACTAGAATTCTAAGAAAGCAAAGGAAATATGTTTGAGGAAAGATTTCTTTCTTTCTCTTCCTTTTTCTTTTCTTTTTTTTTTTTTTTTGTCTTTTTAGGGCTGCACCCACGGCATATGGAGGTTCCCAGGCTAGGGTTCGAATTGGAGCTACAGCTGCCAGCCTACACCACAGCAATACCAGATCCAAGCTGCGTCTTTGACCTACAACACAGCCCATGGCAACGCCAGATCCTTAACCCACTGGGCAAGGCCAGGGGTCGAACCTGCAGCCTCATGTTTGCTAGTCAGATTTGTTAACCGCTGCGCCATGATGGGAACTCCAGTTTCTTGGGTTTTGATATCATGATTTGAAAAGCTTGACTCTTCGTGGTTTTGTTTAAGGGAGAAACAGAGCAACACAATTTTTCAGTCTTAATTATCCTGATAAATTATAATGGAATTAAAATGCTGTCACCACATTTCTAAAACAACTGGCATTTGATGAGTTCTCATCGTGGCTCAGCGGAAACGAATCTGACTAGCATCCGTGAGGATGCATGTTCGATCCCTGGCCTTGCTCAGTGGGTTAAGGATCTGATGTTGCTGTGAGCTGTGGTGTTGGTCGCAGACCCTGCTTGGATCCTGCGTTGCTGGGGCTGTGGCCGGCAGCTGTAGTTCCGATTCGATTCCTGGCCTGGAACTTCCATATGCCATGGGTATGGCCCTAAAAAGAAAAACAACAACAAAAAACCCCCAGGCATTTGAGAAATAAACGTTTAGGTATAATATGGTACCTTTCTTACTTTAGATGCCGTTATGCGTTGGTGAATGTAGCCCCGCTTCTCCCCTCCCTCTTTAAAAAATTGTATTTATTGAGCTGTAGTTTACATACAAAATTTTTAGAGTACAGTTCAGTGAGTTTTGGCAAATGTTTGTATCCTTGAATGGAGACTGTATCCAATCTGGAAACTGTCCTCCTGCTTCTTCACAGGCAATTCCCCCCACCCCCCAGCCCACCCAGTCCTGCTCCAAACAACTCCTGATTTGAATTCTTAGCACCAGAGATTATTTTTGCCTGTTCCAGAACTTTGAATAGCATATACTCTAGTGTCTGGCTTCTTTTACTCAGCGTAATGTTAAGATTCTGCATGTCTCTTCCCTTTTATTGCTGAGTAATGTTCCCCTTGCTGCCCCAAGTTTTAAAAGAACATTTCTTTGAAACTGTGACTTTCTGATCAAAAAGCTGAAGCCTCAGGGCGCTTTAGTATGAAAAGTTCATGTGAGCTGCTTATGCCGGCAGCTTTGGCTAAACTCAGTTGAGGGGATAATTTGGGTCGTGTTCATTTGGCACACAGCCTGATGTCCCCTCCCCCACCCCAGACACGCACCCCAATTCCACCTTCCTTTTCGTCTTCTCTCCACGTAGTAATCGAAAATGAGGAGTGAGCTGATGATATGGTATATATCCTAGTGTGGAGTGCTCTCATGGTCAGAAAGGAGTTTGCCCAGCTTTAAGGACACTCTGTAAGTTTGTCTCCCACTCTTTTGATGAAGCGTCTAGCTGTGTGTTGTATGACACAAAATTTATTTTTAACCGTTTGTGTGGTAACTATTACACACAGAGGAAAATGCTGAGAAATACGGAACCAAGGTGATTTAAGTAGAATATCAGCTATCAGAGTCTAATAGGTTTTAACTAAGAGGTAAAATACGATAGATTTAATCGCAGGAGTTCTTAAGCCAGAGACCAAGAATTCTAAGAGGATCTAGGAATGGCTTTGAAAAATGTGTTTCAAAAAATCAAATAAAACCACAAGTGCTGATTAAAGAAAAAAAATGCAGTACTCCCTTACCTCGTCCTACCCCAGTCCCAGTGCCAACACTTCAGAGGCATAGACCTTTACTCATTGAAGTCCCCCCCCCACCAGATATTTAATATTTCTGTATTTCTAAGTAACACCCTGTTTTTCTGGCTTTTTCTATTTTGTTTGATTTTGTTTTTTGCCTTTTTCTCTTTTTTGAGCCGCACCCATAGCATATGGAGGTTCCCAGGCTAGGGGTCTAATCAGAGCTGTAGCCACCAGCCTACACCACCGCCATACTAGATCGGAGCCGTATCTTCGACCTACACCACAACTCAAGGCAACAATGGATCCTTAACCCACTGAGCAAGGCCAGGGATCGAACCTGCAACCTCAAGGTTCCTAGTCGGATTTGCTTACACTGAGCCACGGTGGGAACACCTGGCTTTTTCTCTTTTAGACACTGTATGTGAATTGCTGGTTGTGGTTCTCCCTTTTTCTCCCACCTCACCTCATCTTCCTTCAAACCCTTTGTATCTCAGTTTTTGGTTAAATAGCTAGTACTTATTTTATTATAATGACATAAACATTTACATCTAAGCTATCCAGCATACTCGTTCCTTTAAGAAAATTTTTTATTGGAGTATAGTTAACTTAAATGTTGCGTTAATTTCAGGTATACAGCAAAGTGAATCAGTTGCATAGTTTTCTACAAATTTATATATGTCCATTCTTTTTCAGATTCTTTTCCCACATAGGCTATCATGGAGTATTGAGATTTACCTATGCTATACAATAGTTCTGGTTACTTAGCAGTTTTGTAGACAGTGGTGTGTATTTCCTTGGGCAATACTGTTGACTTCCTTGGAGGAAGTGACTGAAACATCCCATTTCCTTTCTTCTGCATCGGCTTCCCTCTTTCCTGGATCCTGTTTCTTCCCTTCTGTTTTTCCCTTCTGTTGATGGAAAGCATTCTCCAGTAGCTTGCTGAGATAAGGTTTATTTTTTGAGAGCTTGCATGTCTGAAAATGTCTTTATTCTTTCCTCACACTTGATTGATAGTTTTTCTGGGAAATAATTCTCTTAGGATTTTGAAGATCTATTAGTCGTTTGTCTTACAGCTTTTAGTGTTGCTCTTGAGAAAAGTTTGATGCATTCTGATTCACAGTCCTTTGTATGGGTTTTTTTGCTCCTTTCCTTTGAAAGCTTTTAGGATTTTCTCTATATCCTTGTGTCCTTATTTGTCAGGATAGTGTACCCTGACTTGGGTCTTTTTTTATTCCCTCATCTTGAATACTTGGTATGCCTTTTCCGTCTGAAAATTCGTGTCTTTGGCTCTGGAACATTTTATGTTAATTGTTTCCTCTGTCTCATTTTTTTCCTCTACTGGAATTCTTAATTTGCTAAGCATTGGACCTCGTGCAGCAGTCTCCCCGTTTTCTTTAATCTCTTATTTTCCTTTCTTTTGTTTTTGTGTTTTACTTTTTTGGAACTTTGCTCAAGAGTCTCTTCTAACCTTTGTTTTGGATTTTTTTTTTTTTTTTTTTTGTCTTTTGGTCTTTTGTTGTTGTTGTTGTTGCTATTTCTTGGGCCGCTCCCGCGGCATATGGAGGTTCCCAGGCTAGGGGTTGAATCGGAGCTGTAGCCACCGGCCTACGCCAGAGCCACAGCAACGCGGGATCCGAGCCGCGTCTGCAACCTACACCACAGCTCACGGCAACGCCGGATCGTTAACCCACTGAGCAAGGGCAGGGACCGAACCCGCAACCTCATGGTTCCTAGTCGGATTCGTTAACCACTGCGCCATGACGGGAACTCCTTTTCTGTCATTTTTAATTTCCAAGAGCTGTTTTTCATGCTCTGATTTTTTTTAATAGCATCCCATTCTTGTTTCATTGTAATATCTTCTTTTTTCCCCCCAAGGGATATTAATTAAAGCTTAAACATTTTTTTCCTGCCTAGTTTTTCTTCTTCTACCCCCCTCAGTAATTTTTTTTTCTTTTTTGATGCCTGTCTCTCCATATTGCAGGCTTTGCTTGACTTAATGGTGATCCTTGTCTAACACTTTGGATGGAGGAGGGAGGTGTACTGCAAAGATGATTGGAAATTCGGAGCATGTGGTGGGGCTTGTTTAGTGCTGATTGGGTGGGGACCCAGCGGTTTCCTTGGTGAAACCTCTGATAGGACTATCAATAGCCCTTGGCACTTGGTTGCCTTCCCGGGGGAAAGCCCTAAGCTTCCTGTGTTGGGGCTCAAAGTCAAGCTGCGTGTTATCGGAGCCAGCCCAGGAGGCTAAGGGTCCAGAGAGCACTGAGGACGTTATTTGTCCGTGGGTCCACTTGGACTGCATCCTCCTGTTCTCTCTCCAGGGCCTCACACTCTTCTCTCAGCTGTGTCTGGTATTTCTTGGCCCAGATTCTTTCTAATTGACGCTCTTCAGATTGTACCTCTCCTGTTTGACCATTGCTGGGAGGAGGGGAGTGTGTATCTGCGTGGTTTGATGAGGATGTTTGATGAGGGCTCAAAACACTCAGTTTTAACCTCTTCTCTTGCCTCCTTGTGTCTTTCCCCGGTGCCTCCTTTGCAGTGTTAGCAACCCCACTTGGTGCCATTCATCTTCTCGATGGCTTCCAAGGTTTTCTCGTCATCTTTGGCATTCCCTTCTCTCTGTTCTCTTTTCTTGTTCTATGCTAAAGATAAATAAAATGCTTTGGCCCTCTGATGGGATTCCAGGAAGGAATAGAGGTATAGAACCTTCTTCAACAGGTCTTCAAAGGAGTCTAATGACCCTCCCACCAAAGCTAACAGTCATACCACTATGCTTAACAAGAGTGATTGCAAAATCCCCCTTTTCAGGGCTCTTTTTACATTAGAGAGTTTTGATAAAACTATGATTGAGGCATTGTCCTAACGTTGTAGGATTGGATTAGATGCTTTCCCAGAACGCTTTCTAATTTTAGCATTCTATCTTCATGTTTTCCTTGTTTGTTGGAAAAATGTTGAAATTTATTATTTTTTAATTTTTATTTTTTTAAATCTCTTTGTTCTATTTTTTTTTTGGGGAGGCGGGCCACACCCACAGCAAATGGAGGTTCCCAGGCTAGGGGTCTAATCAGAGCTGTAGCTGTCAGCCTACGCCACAGCAACTCAGGATCTGAGTGAGGCCAGGGGTCAAACCCACAACCTCATGGTTCCTAGTTGGATTCGTTTCCTCTGCGCCATGACCTGGGAACTCTGAAATTTATTTTTGCAATTACCAGAAATACAGCATCAGTGAGTCTGTGCACCACCACACCAAATACTATAGAAGAAGACAGATTTTCAATAGTTAAGAATACGGTAGAGTTTGTAGGGTGGCGGAAATGTCCTAGACAGTGATGAGGGTTTGGCTTACGCAGATGTGTGCATTGGCTGAAACTCCTCAAATGGTACACTTGAGGCAGTCATGCGTAAATCTCACCCTGAAAACAAAACCAAAACTGTAAACAAATACAAAATCCTAATTTAAATAAAAACACATCCAAGGGAATATCAAAAGTCTATGAAAAGAGTTCTGTGAATGTTGAAAGATCATGATTCTCCTCTTGCACGCTATAAAAATCAAAAACTTGTCATTAGGGTAGAAGATGAAAATGTCCTAATTATGTACCTTGTGGTTCTGTCCCTTTTCCTCTCCTCTTCCTTTTATCAAGCTGTGCCTGTATGCTGGTCACCAAACGGTGCAGATCAATGATCACCCCTGCACTTGTCTTATTTAGTAGCTAAAAATTGGAATACATGGCCGTGTGTCCCCATTCGCTTTATTTTGAGTTTATCCCTGGATGTATCATTTCTTTTCTGGAAAGTAGCCTTAGATTTTGGTCAGTTGAGGTGAACTCCCAGTTCCTTGGTTGGAAACTTAAACTGAAATTCTCGCTCCAGAAGGATGGACCCAGTCACCTATCAGCTGAATAGGAAATAGCCCAGGAAGAATGGGCAGGGAAGAGTAGCGTGGACTCTCAAAGCAGTCATTCTCTTTTCGATAGATGAACTTCGCTATGGGAACTTGATAGTTTCAGGGTGCTTGATATCCTGAGCAATTTTTCCTGGATATCCTCAAAGGTGGGGAGTCATTTTTGCATGTCACTGAAGAGAAAGTACAAACGTAGACATGGTCACACAATGCAAGGGAGCCTGTCAGAACTGGGATTCGGAATTTTGCAAGCAGATGAGCCAGAAGGGAATGAACAGGAGTGAGAATTGGGAACTGTGCTTAGAAACAGTGCCGGTGCAGAACACACACCACATTGCAGGTTTGGGCTGGTAAGACTTGGAACTGACCCAAGCTTGAAACTGTTGTGTTGCAGGTGAAGGAGAATCTGCTTTCATGTAAGATGCTGTTGCACTGCAAACGAGACGAACTGCGGAAGTTGTGGATTGAAGGGATTGAACATAAGCATGTCCTGAACCTGCTGGATGAAATCGAGAATATCAAGCAAGTGCCTCAAAAGCTGGAACAGTGCATGGCGAGCAAGCACTACCTCAGTGCCACCGACATGCTGGTAAGGGCATAGCTCCTGTGATGCTGAGGTCAAAGAGCCTTCCTTCCCTTCTCTGCGAATTCTGCCGTTCGTGAAGCACATTACGCACTGCTCTTTTGGGGTTCACAAGCCCTGGCAGGTGAAGCCTGGCTAGTTGGCTTCCTCATTTCAGTGTTCAAAACGGCAGGCAGTTATTCTTGATGTATTGCCTGCTTTGGAACAACAGTGAGGAGCATGGTGGTGAGAAACCAGTACCTAAGTCGTGTTGGAATGGTAACGAGAGGTGTTGTTTTTAGCTTCAGAGGAAGATAGTCAGTGAGTCTCATTTTGAAGAGTGTGATCCGCATGGGAGAGGATGCTAGGAGACTAATAAACTTGACGTTCCCCGAATTCTATGAAGGCACTTTCACATTAGAGCTTTGTTTTTTTCCTTTACATTGGTAAGGAGTAATTCTGGCTGGAATAATTCTGGAAGTAATTTTGTCAAGCAAGGGTACCCAACAGCCGAGCCTTTAGCCTCCATTTTGTCCATTCTGCTACTTTTTGAATTAGAAATGAAAATTCACAGAGGGTTGCAGCTGGTGCTACACGAGGCTGAGCATCAGAAAGATGAGTAAGAAATAAAAATGCAGTATCTTGCTCCCTAACAGTTCCACCTTGCCCAGGGCCTGTGGTTCCTAGAGAGGGCTGCTCTTCTTTCTACCTGCCTTTTCCACACACACTCCCCCGCTGCCTTCTCAGAGTTGTCTGGAGACAACAGAAACTCTCAGCAGCAGATGGACTGTATTTGGATTTTGTTTTCCACAATAGGTAAAGGTCCCTTATCTTTGTTTCAACAAATTAGATTGGCTGCAGCCCTGGAAAGAAACACTGAGAGGAATTAGTGGGAGAAAAACAGGTTAAGTCCTCTAAGTGGTTCTAATTCATTCAGACTTTCAAGAAGAATTTTGCTCCACGTCCATCATAAGAAGCTTTTAAGGAAATTTGGTAACCAAGAGGTGAGATGTGCCGTGATACTCTGTCATAAAAACCTGGTTATATGATAGTTTCACTACTGACTATGGTCTTGTCTTCAGAGTGGCAAAATAATTGATTATTTTCAGGATCTGTTTATAGTGATGTCTTCTTTAATAATGACTATATGGTGTCTGCCAAAAAATGAGTCACCTCTCAGCTTTACTCTTGGTTTGTGTGTTAGGAAGGCATATAGGTGCCAAATTACCAAGATGCAGCAATCAGAGTAGACAAGCTCATTTATGTATATTTGTGTAGCATATATACATCTACTTGAAACATTTTTTGTAGTGGGCCTGCGTTGAAGTAAATGCCATATACTAAAATAGGTAGTTAGGGAGGTCCCTCTGTGGTGCAGTGGGGTTGGTGGCATCTCCGGAGGGCTGTAATGTGGGTTTGATCCCTGGCCTTAGCACAGTGGGTTGGATTAAAGGATCCAGCATCGCCGCAGCTGCAACTTAGATCTTGTCCCTGGTCTGGGAACTCCATATGCTGCCAGGTGGCCAAAGAAGAAAATAAAGGTTTTTAGTATTTATTTCTGTGTTAATTATGTTCATTTTAGGATTTCAGATTTTAGGATTAGCCTTTATTCCTTAAGGGCTAATTTATTTAAGAGCTAATTAATAATGAATCTGGTTTTTAAAAATTATTATTTTTTAAAATTATTTTTTGCACCTTTTTTTTTTTTTTTTTTTTTTTTAAGAGGGCTGCACCTGCGGCATGTGGAAGTTCCCAGGCCAGGGTTTGAATTGGAGCTACACCTGCTGGCCTACACCACAGCCACAGCAACACAGGATCTGAGCCTCTTCTGTGACCTACACCACAGCTTGTGGCAATACGAGATCCCTGGCCCACTGAGCGAGGCCAGGGATCAAACTTGCATTCTCATGTATTCGCTTCCACTGCACTACAACCGAAACTCCTAAATTATTATTATTATTATTATTATTTTTGTCTTTTTGCCTTTTCTAGGGCCACTCCTGCGGCATATGGAGGTTCCCAGGCTAGGGGTCCAGTCGGAGCTGTAGCCACCGGCCTATGCCAGAGCCACAGCAATGCAGGATCCAAGCTACGTCTGCAACCTACACCACAGCTCATGGCAACGCCAGATCCTTAACCCCCTGAGCAAGGCCAGGGATCAAACCTGAAACCTCATGGTTCCTAGTCGGATTCCTTAACCACTGCACCATTACGGGACCTCCCTAAATTATTTTTTTAAGGACCCTGTTAACTACTTCTTCAAATTCATGGTCTCAAGTTAGAGAAATTCAGCTCTAGTTCACTTACGTAGTAAGGCAGTTGCTTTACTCATGTACCCAATCTGCTGAAGGAACGGAAGTGTGTGTGGAATGCCATCTGTATGGTCTTCCTGTGTGTTTTCTTCATTGCTTTACTGTAGACTTTCTTCCACGTGTGGGCAGGTTGGGTGTTTGGAGGAAAAGAAGGATTGTACACTGTATCTTACATCTTTCTAGCTTTGCCGTGGAAAATAATCTTTTTGTTGTAATTTGAAAATATGGGAGTCAGTTCTAGGTGGGGCCGGCTTAGGAGCTGTGATTGTCAGTTCTAACTAAAAACCATGTGGTCGGGGGAAGAGGGGGCCTGAGGAGTTGGCTGGGAAGGAAGGGCAGTCACCTCCAGAAAAGTGTGTGAGAGACATTTCCCAGAAGCTCCTTTTATCTGTTTGTAGTTCTTTATGTATTGTAGATACTAATCCTTTGTCTGTTTGATGTATTGTAAATACCACTTTCCAGTTGGTGGTGTATCTTTTTTTTTTTTTTTTTTTTTTTTTGGATTATCTCTTATTAAAAAGTTTAAAAAATTTAATCCAATAATGTTTTTCATTCTTTTTTCCTTTGTTAGGTGATGTTTGTTTTGAGAGAATTTTTTTATCTGATTGTCGTAAAGAGAATATCCTATATCATTATCGTTAATCCATTTAAAATCTCTTTTCATATATGGTATGAACTAGAGATCTAATTTTATCTTCTACATAAGCTTAATAATTGGCTCAGATCATTTATTGACTTCATTTCCTACTGATAGATAATTCCACCTTGGTCACATTCCCACCTTGGTCACATTCCCAGTTTTCGCTTAATGCGTGGGCCTGTTTCTGAGCTCTTTATTTTGTTCAGTTGGTCTTGTCTGTATCTGCACTAAAACCATGCTTTTTAAATTACTACTGTTTTATAATAATCTTGATTGCAGGTGAAGACATTCCATCACTTTGACATTCAGAACTGTCTGTTCTGTTCTTGGCCCTTTACTCTTCCATGTGAGTTTTGGTTGTCAACCTGTCAAATTCTGTGAAAAACCTGACGGGATTTTGATTAAATTTAAGAGAATTTCATCTTAGTAATAACAAATCTTTCAGTAAACAGGGTATTTCATTTATTATAGTCTTCATGTATGTCCTTCATAATAATGCTTAGTAAGGTATTCCCCAGAGGTCTTTCATGTATTTGTTAGTTTTGGCTATTATTTTTTGTTCCTTTTTAAAACAATCACTCTTTATTAATGATATTATCTCGTTCTGTGTTGCTGATAGATAGGGGTGTGATAGATTTTTATTTTTATTTTTTTTACAAATGATAAATTTCCCTGAACCTAATCCTAATCATGCTTGGAAAATGATTTTATTCTTGAAGACTGGGCTCAAATTTCATTCGGTTTCTGAATGTCCCAGGTAATTAGATGCTTTTCTTTCTTTCTTTCTTTTTTTTTTTTTTTTTTTTTAATTACATGTTTTTGTTGTGGTAAGAATACTTAACACATAAGTAGATGCTTTTCTTTGTTTCCATAAGCTGTATGTATTTCATTGAACTATAACTCCTTTTGTTTGTAGGGTAGGTCATTGAGCACAGGGACTATGTATCTTACCTATTTTTGTCTACCCTGTATTTAGCATAATGCACTTCATGTTGGCAGCCTTCACAGATGATTGGCCACATGGGTAACTACATGGAAGACTTTCACACCACTAAACAGGAAAGGGTACTTTTATCTCCAGGGGTTCTGGTCTGCTTTTTCTCTTCTGGTTTGGGTTTTGTGTTGCGCATTTGTTTCTTTTTTAATTTTTTATTTTCCCACTGTACAGCAAGGGGATCAAGTTATCCTTACATGTTACATTACAATTACATTTTTCCCCCCACCCTTTGTTCTGTTGCAACGTGAGTATCTAGACAAAGTTCTCAATGCTACTCAGCAGGATCTCCTTGTAAATCTATTCACATTTGTTTTTTAACAGCAAGGTTCTCTAGTTTCTGACCCTTTCCCCCCCTGCAATATTGAAATGAACAACAAAAACAGTATAATTATAATAGTAGCTAATATGTATTCAGCCCTCCCTGTGTGCTGGTATCCTTGTAAGTATGTTGCATTTGTTAACACTTTGCATTTTCAGGAGCCCATGTGAGAGAGAGCTTTCTGATAGCCTCCCCATTTTGCAGATGAGGTAGTTGCTTTGAAGGACCTAGAAGCTTAGCATATCCTAATATACAGGAAGATTTCATAAAGGTAGGACTTAAAGCATGCTCAAAAGAAATATTCTTCAATTTGGCCCCTTGTATATAAGAGTGAACAGTAAGGTCCATAATTGCTTTTTCATTGGACTTCATAGGAGCAAATAATCCTATTTCCTTTCCCCGTGGCTATGTGCTATTAGAAGTAAAATCTACTTAAGGCGTCTCAAGGGTCCAAATGGAAATCTTTGCTGAGACATTGGAGGAAAGTGAAGACAGGACAATCTAGTCTTTCAAAACCTTCTGATTTCCTTGGATCTGTTTATCAGAAGCTTTTGCATTTCCATTTTAAGGCAGGTGCAGATGCCCAGTAATTTAATCCCTACTCAAGTTAATAAATCCAGAGTAAATAAATCAGTGGTGACCCGTGGCTCTTGTCAGCGCCTCCAATTCCTGCTTCCCCATCAGAATGGGCTGAGAGCTATAGACTTGGCTGCTAGATGGGATATTTATTTCTTTGGATATGATAACCTGAGCACTGCCTAAAATAATGAAATTGTCATGACAGGGGAATGTCTGCAAATAGGCATGGCCTTTTGTTTCCTCCTTCAAGGTAAACAGCTGTGGTTAGCTTATGAAAAGCTAGAAGTGACCCAACGAGAAGCCTGTATCCGTCACGTTGAAATCAGAGAGTTGATTAATACTGGAGCCTGTAGCTTTGTGATATGTATGGTTTAAATTAGACCTTTGCAGTCGTGGTGCCGGATTGATGCAAGCCCGTTAATGACCGAATTTCTGGTTGCTGCATCACATTTCTGCCGTCTGTCCTTTGTATTCCACTCACATTAATTGAAGTAATTTTGCCAGTGAAGCGTGTTTCAAACCTCTGCATTTAAATTGAAATTTTAATTCCCTTATTGTCTTGAAAAGACGGCTGAAGATGCCTTGTTACAGGTTTCATTATCACTCAAAACACTCCAGCTGCTGGTTCTAATGTACAATGACTGATTAATTCTGGGAAGAATTATTAATATAAGAATAATAGCTTCTTCCCAGTGGCATGAGGTACCCAGGAAGGTATTTCATGATAGTCAATATTTTTATGAACTTTTTTTTTTAAAAGGAGAATTTGTGTGGAAGTCTGCGTCAAACTGAAATTGCACAGATGAGCTTTGAAAACCACTCACACAGGTTCTGATGTATCCACCCCTAGAAGTCAATTCATAATTGCATTCAATCAGTGGAAACCAAGCCAGTGTGAGTAGTTGGGAAGCACTTTAGCTGACAGTCACAAGGCGTATAACTAAAATAATATTTTTCTTTTCTAAGGCTTCCTGAGATAGTAGAGATTTTTAAGGTCTCTTGATCATTTTTGTCTTTTTTATTGATAGGCCTTTCAGAATAGAATCCATATCTGTATAGTAAGATAAGGATTATTATAATTATAATAACATATTTTTGTTAGCAGCCTTCTTCCCAGAGGATTCCAGAGTGCTTTGCTGAGTGAATGGTATAGCAGGATTAATTCACTTACCCTATGAAAATGTGGCCACATCTGGGATTAGGAAAGTCAAACAGCTTTTTTTTTTTTTTTTTTTTCTTTTTAGGGCTGCACCTTTGGCATATGGAAGTTCCCAGGCTAGAGGTTGAATTGGAGCTGCAGTTGCCCGTCTACGCCACAGCTACAGCAATGCCAGATCCAAGCCACTTCTGCAACCTACACCACAGTTCATGACAATGCTGGATCCTTAACCCACTGAGCGAGACCAGGGATCGAACCCTCATCCTTAGGAGCACTAGTTGGGTTCATTAACCACTGAGCCATGATGGGAACTCTCAGCTATTTGATTGCATGGTTTCCTAAGATTGTATAATAAAAATAAGTGTACTTGTAGTATTTTTAGTTTACAAGATCTTTTGCAGTTGTTGGCCAACAGTCAAGGGTGTGAATGTCCGTATGGGCCTTAGTGGGCCCATGGACCTGTGCTTGAAATCCTAGCTTTGACTCTTACTAGCTGAGTGACTTGGGGCTAAATAGTTAATTTGACTTGTCTGAAAGTTGGAGTTGAGAATGATAAATGCCCCCAAGGGTTGTTGAAGGGATTAAATGAAATACAAAGCTATACGTATGAAGTTCCCACAGTATATATAGTAAGACCTTAGGAATGTTATTTGTAATTGATTATTTTTACTGATAGTGTAGGAAAGGATACAGTACTTGCTCCCATTTATGCCCTCAAAACCCAGTCTGAGTTGTACAGGTTTTGAGCTGATAGGAATTGAAGTAGGGCTGGGTAGGTTAAACAGCTTTTTTTTTTTTTTTTTTTTTTTGGTCTTTTCAGGGCCGCACCCTTGGCATATGGGGGTCCCCAGGCTAGGGGTCTAATCGGAGCTGTAGCTGCCGGCCTACATCACAGCTACAGCAATGCAGGGTCCAGACTGCATCTGCGACCTACACCACAGCTCACAGCCAGATCTTTAACCCACTGAGCAAGGCCAGGGATCAAATCTGCATCCCCATGGATGTTAGTCAGATTCATTTCCACTGAGCCACAATGGGAACTCCCTAGGTTAGGCCGTTTTGATTCCTTTTCTTCTTGCCCAACATGGACATTGGGCTGAATGAAAGACTACCTACCCCACATTTTATAAGGTTAAGGAAGTCTTACAGTCAGAGATCATGTCTCAGGGAACAAGTCTAGTCTGCTCTAATACATACGCAGATGCATGACCAAGACCCCAAGGTTATATGCTGTATTCTGGGAAATTGGCATGAACCAATTTAAGATTGTCATCAGTCAACTCTTCTGCTTACATCAAGTATATGTTTGTTGGATACTTGTTGACTGTCTAATTATAAACAATATAATTTGCTTGTAAACTATCCAAGATCATTTTGTTGTAAAGTCTAGTCTTAGGTAACTACATGTGTTAATCTGTTGGGTGTTGTCATTAGATGTAAGCCGGTTCACTGTCGGAGGCAGCTTATCAAAAAACGTTGATTTTAGTAGTAGAATAGTTGAGGTTAAGCTTTGTTTCTGACAGTCCTTAGATAGTTTTTCTGGCACCTCATTGGTCCTTCTATGTCACGAGCGAATAGACTAATTCCTCTTTTCTTAGAAAATGGGTGGGGAATGGGTGGTCATGCATCCAATATGAAATGGTTCAGTGCCTGAAAGTAAGAAAAAAGGCCAAAATGCATATCCCTTTCTTGTGACCTGAAAGTTTCTGAGATGTCACAGGACTGCTTTTTCCCATCATGACTCTGGGAATGGTATTGAGGTGAAAGCACTATAAATACAGGAGCTGGACATTATAGTGAACTTCCTGGACTTAATCTGAAAGTGGTTCAGTGATTGCAGAGATGTTTCAAGATTCCATATAGATTTTTCTGCAACATGATAAAAAATATATCAGTGATCAATAATGAAATAGCCGCCATTAAAGCCCATCTGTTCCTAGTGTGGAATGTTGATTTGAAAGCCAATATTCTGTACTAATAATTAGTCAGGAAGAATTTGGCACATATTTTGATAGACAGATGAATGTCACTGTGCCATTGCTGATCTCTTGTGTTATATGTATATGGATCTGTGAAGGTGGCCTCAATCATGAGGGAGCTTACATACTAGTAGGAAGAAACAGATGATGAAGAAACAGCATCTCACATCCTGATCAGTACAACAAGGTAGGGGATTCGGGAATACTGGTTGTGGGAGAAGAGTAGTATGTGTGGTTTGCTTTTTTTTTTTTGGGCCACGCATGTGTCATGCAGAAGTTCTTGGGCCAGGAACTGAACCCATGCCAGAGCTGTAACTAGAGCCACAGCAATGATAGGGTTGAATCCTTTACCCACTCAGCCACAAGGGAACTCCTGGTTTGCTATTTATTTATTTTTGCTTTTGGGGGCTATACCTGTGGCATATGGAAGTTCTCAGGCCAGGGGTCCAATCGGAGCTGCAGCTGCAGGCCTATGTCACAAACACAGCAAGGCCAGATCTGAGCTGCATCTGTGACCTACACCACAGCTCACAGCAATACTGGATCCTTAACCCACTGAGCGAGGCCAGGAATTGAACCTGCAGCCCAATGGATACTAGTCGGTTTCGTTACTGCTGAGCCATGATGGGAACTCCTGGCTTGCTGCTTAAATCGGGGGAGTCAGCTGTGCCTGCTCTTGACTGCATTTGGGACCCCTGCATTCCCTCAAATACTTAGATCTAAATTTCTTTGCAAAAAGATTAAGAAAAAGCCGGAAAGGAAAGATATTAAGTGAGTAGCCTCAGTTTTTGTGTCCTAAATTAAGTAACTTCGGTGTGGCAGCATTATTTTTCTTCTCGAGAATGAAAGCACAGGGCTTTGCAGTAACTATTTTTCTTGTTGCTCAATGCCCTTGACTTTGTTTTTGCAGGCTCAGGTTTTTAAAAGCCACACCGATAGGCACTGGGTTACTGTAATACCTTTCCTTGTGTTGTAGTTTGCTTTTTTTTTTTTTTTTTTTTTAATCTGCTCTTCATTTGCCTCTTTTATTTTAAAGCAAATAGAAATTCTGTTTTACTACACTAATCTCATAAGGTTCAGCAGTTTTTAACTGGCTCACCTGGCTGTGGGGCAGTGATTCCCAAACTCTGCACATTAGGGGATCTTTTAAGAATCCTAAAGCCTGGTCACACCCTAGAAGACTGATGGATTACATTGAAATTTCTGAGGGATGGGACACCCTAGTTTGAGTAGTTTTTGGCATTCTCCAGGTGATTCTAGTGTTGAGACAAACCTGGAACCATTAATGGAGGGTATGCCCTCTACTGTGCAATAGGCTAAAACTAATTGTCCCTGACTTCATTTAACACCTGCTCTAACTGGTACATAGAAAGCAAATACTGCATAAGACACACATGGTGATATTCACATTGACATGGAGTAGTTGTATGTTGACCTAAGTTGCTGTATTGCTATCTTCTGTTGCAGATTTTGGATTGAGCTGATGGTTATTTGGCTCTTATTCAGATTTTTTAGCTGGAATATTTGGTCAGTGTGTTTTGTCTAATGATTAAATGAGATGCTCTAATGATTAAACGAGATGCTCATCAGGTTTGGGATGACTTGAACTTTTTGAAGCCGTCGTCTTGGTGCTCTGATTTCTGTACCTGTACTGTGTTTTTATCTTACTGCTGGGATTTAATGGATTGAAATTGGAGTACAGATTTGTTTATGGGTCAGTGGTGGCTAGGTCCAACATGGTATGATGAAAACAAAATGTGTCGAAAAGCCAGACGTTCTTAAGTCTAGTCCCAACCCAACAAGCCCCCCATTCTGTAAGCTTAGATAAATGCATCACTTTCTCAGTAGCCTCTTCTGTAGAGTGGCTATACAGCTACTTACCCTGTCTACATTATAGAGTGATGGTGAGAATAAAATGAAATTTTGTATGGGTACAGTGCTTTGTGAAATAGAGCGGCGGTATACAAATTTGGGTGGGGTAGGTAGCATTGTTGTCATCACTGTCACACAGGGCCAGGTGAAAAGAAAAAGTGGTAGTCTGGGGCTTGTTGCATTGGACAGTGCTGCGATCACTAGGGTAGGAATGTTTTAATCAGATTAACTCTATGCACATGCACAAACATTTTCACACTTGAGTTTGTAGGAGGAATGACCTCAGTCAGGAATAATACACAAGTCCTTTGCTGATATCCTCCATCACATTTCGGGTTTTAGCCTTACCTAGGGACTCGCTTGAACAAGGTTTTGATTGGTCAGTCTGTGGCCAGTTGGGGACCCAATAAATGCATAAATTGCAGGTGGGAACACACTGTCGTTGCTGGGCGTCCCCTCTCTCAACTTGATGGTGGTCTGCGGATGCGGGTCGGTAGTTTCTGCTTGACCTTGACAAGACAGGGGGAGTTTGCTAAAGAAAGAAGTCTTCTCTGATCAATTCCCACTGTGGCTGAGTGGGTTAAGAACCTGACATGGTGCCTGCGATGGTGTGGATTTGATCCCTGACCTCGCTCAGCCGGTTAAGGAAACCAGCATTGCCTCACGCTTCGGTGTTGGTCGCAGATGCGGCTCGGATCTGGCATTGCCATGGCTGTGGTGTAGGCAGGCAGCTGTAGCTCCTATTTTACCTGTAGCCTGGAAACTTCCATATGCTGCAGGTGTGGCCCTAATAAAAAAATCTGATTCATCCTGATACAAATTACTTACGATTGCCTAGCTCTTAGAATGAAAAAAAGCCGTTGTCATTTCACATTCTGTTGTGGGATTTTAAGAGTTGATGTTGGTGAAGAGCCACAGAAATGCTGATCATTTCTAATGGATTTGGGGCTTTTGCCAAGTGTGGGTGAAATTGTCTTGATTCACTTAGGTGACCCTAAAATGATTTACAGAGACCTCTTTGCCAACCCTTCAGAGGAGAGTATTGTGTAAATTTTTCTCTTCCTCAAATAACAAATAAGATGACAAAGGCAAGTGACTTTGGGACACTTGTTAAAAATGCAAATATCTTGCCCAGTTGTCTCTTCTCTTGGATTTTAGAGAGTAGAAACCTAGGTTTTAATGCTCTCTTTATGGAGCACTGATGGGAACCGAGAATTGAAGGGATCATAAGATTAAGAACAAAGAAGGGTTTTCTTTCATGAGCTTTTCCATAAGCAATTACAATTCTTATCTTACAAGGTGTGAGGTACAGTTTCATTTCATCATGAAAGTGATTGTGAACAAATCTCTTGTAAGTCCATTTAGAACAAAATAAGGCTCTAATTTGGCGTTATGCATTAGAAGCCCTAAATGTCTGCATAACTTTGCACTTGGAATTCTACTTCTTGACTGTTATTTTGGGGAAGGAATTAAGCATTTTAACTCTGAGGTATTCAGGGAATGTATACTAAGATAATTATCACACTAAGATTTATGGAAGTAAAAATTATCAATTCCTAAGTGATGGGGAGTTGATTTAGGTCATTTGAGAAATATTCATATTATGAACTAGTAGGAAAACACGAAACATCATATGTTTAGTGGTGGGAAGATGTTCCCAATGCATTGCCAAGTGAGAAAAGCATATTTAAGAATAACAATATTTTTGTAAAAATTGCCCGTGGAAAAATGATTGGAAGGAATCAGGTTAAAATATATTACTTTATAAAATTAGTAAAAATGGGGATTTTTTTTTTTTTGCTTCGTAATTCTGATCTTGGAGAGACAGCAGTGGGTGATGGCTTGAAGCGAGATCTTAATTCTCTGCTCAGGAAATGAACCTGAGGAGCCTGGATGAAAACCAGGAATCCTAGCCACTAGACCAGCTGGAGGCTGAAAGCAGAATTGCCCTGACTCTTGTGCCCTGTTGAAAGCAAGAATGTTTTGAGGAGACACATACTGTAAAAAGAGTTTATTGTTAGAAACACAGTACAACATGTGGTGGAGCCCACAGAGAATTAGTTTATTTTGTAATACATATTTTAAGGCAGAAGCAAAGCTTCCCAAAGGGGAAGCGAGGGTGCAGGCATCCCCCTGAGTGAGGAGTGTGCCAGAGAGGTGATTTAAGTCACATACAGACACTTTTTCCAAGTCTTTGTCTTCCTTTGGCCAATTGCCTTTTTATCTTTGACACCACCCCAGACCCAGGGCCCTCCCCTGATCTGCCTGTGCCTCTTTTGGCCAAGATGAATTCCAAAGATGAGCATGGCAGGAAGGTTATCTAGACTTACTATGGCCTGGTGCCCCCTCCCTTTCTGACCTGGAGGGGTCTTTTTGCGCATGTGTAGTTGGGGGTCTCCCTGACCTGAGGATGGGAAGTATGTGACCTCTTGACCTTTTGCCCAAGCAGGTCTTTTGATCCTGTCATTACCATTGTTTAACAAGTTCACCGAAGACACGTACCATTTATTTGCCTTACACCTGTTGTTAGTTCTGTCTTGAAGTATAGACAGGTGGCTGGTTGTAAATTGTAGATGTTTATCCCAGAACCCAACCATCTCCTGCCTCAAGAAGTGGAAACAAGAAGCTGGTTGTAAATGTCTATCCTGGAGCCCATCTATCTCCTGCCTCAGTTTTGTTGTTCTTGTCTTCTTGGTCGAACATCTATTACTTGTATAATTTGAAAGAAACATAAAGGTTAAGAAGAGAAGTACATTTCTGGGCCTCACCTTTTTTTTTCCAGTCTGTAAAATTGGGGTTGGGGCCTCAGTGTTAACTTTTAAAGGCCCCTTACAATGGAAAATGCTTACATTTCATTTCTTAGATACTGTCATTCCGTGAAGCTTGGACTGAAGACTTGGTTTCCTATACTTTACAAAAGGAGGGGAAAAAAAAAAAAAGGTTTGCTTTATAATATGCTTTTTTTCTCATAAAATGAGAATTATATCTGGTAGTGTGCCCTGTTTACGAAAAACCAGAAAATTTGGGAGAACCCCAAAGAAATCTTAAAAAGAGTGAATAGGTGGTCTGCTTTTAGAATAAACATTTCACCAGCAGTTACAGGATGAGCTCTTTCATGAAGTTGGAAATCGAAGTTGATCTTTTTGAGTTTTGCTTTCTGAGATAGATTTGAAGATCCTTGAAAGAAATTCATGTGTAAAAGGCCTTTTCTTTGACAGCACTTTAGTTTACAGCCCCCCCTTCCTTCACTTATCAATAACTTCATCTCATTTGCTTTATCCTGTAAATTCCATTATCTCCCAGGCAGTCTATTGCATTAAGCCTTTAGTACCTAATATCGCCTCATTTACATTGACACGTGCTTGACCTCAGCCCTTCTCCTCTCTTTGTTAATGCACCAGCAAGCACTGATATCTCTCCGGAGCATTATCATTTGGCTGTTAGCTCAACTAATAACAACCCTTCATTTGAGCTGATGAAGGTTTATTAAATAAAAACAGGCAATAACCCTGGCGACACCGAAGGGGGAATGGAGGTGGACAACATCCTGTTTGAGTGGTGAGAGCCTGCTGGGTCTGCATCACAGCTATTGGGTTTCCTGAGGGAGAGGAAGGGGCACCTGAATGGGGCTGATCAATATTACGTTAGCAAACTGACTTTAAGAATGGGCTTTTTTGATGGCCCGATTGATTTGATCCCCGGTGACTGGCCCCAAGCAGAGGAGTTGGGGGTGGGGTTGGAGACGTGTTCTTGCTCCAGGCACTGGGCCTTGCTCCTGTTGTTGGGGATGTGGCTCAGATTGTCAGTGTGGGAAAATGAGACACCTGAACACGGGGAGATCTCAACAAGTCTCTTGACCTCTGCAAGAGGGCGCGGGGGCTCAAAAAGCACGTGCGAAGAAGGAAAGACCCTCCCCTATTTATCCCTAAGGCAGGTGATGTACCCGTCCCCATCCCAGTGGTCAGGTCAGGGCGCACATTCATCTCCATTGGCTAATTTGAAACAAAATGTTACTGGGAGAAGAAGGAAAGAGGAAGGAGGGGTCACAGGAAGGCTTTGAAACCAGAGCAAATTGGAGTCACCAAAATTTCCTCGGACAGAAGAGACGTTATGTTGCTTTCCACGCTGTGATGCAGCTTTCTTGGGACGTCTGCCTTCAGTACCAAACTCAGTAGACCTGAGGCCTTCAGTCAAAGGGCTGGCCGAACCTGAGGGAGCCAGAAATCTCTCAGTCTTCTCCAGTGCACCTGGGATCAGGGATTCTGTTTTTCCTCCAGATCCTCTAAGACTCCTTGAAACCCCCATGATAGCCCTGAGCCTTGGATGGATTGCCTTTATCAAGTTTATATTTAATAGGATTTTTGTGAACAAAACTCTTTGGGGTCACATGCTTGTTTTTTAGAATCATATACATGTAATAGGATTATATTGTGCAAGTAAAATTGTTCTTAGTTTCCCTATGCAGTTACATGTAGGGCTCTATGTAAGGCCACAGCCTTTTTAGGGGCCGCACCCATGGAGGTCTCTAGGCTAGGGGTCCACTTGGAGCTGTAGCTGCCGGCCTACGCCAGAGCCACAGCAATGCCAGATCCAAGCCGAGTGTGGGACTTACACCACAGCTCACGGTAATGCCAGATCCTTAACCCACTGAGCAAGGCCAGGGATCGAACCCGCAACCTCATGGTTCCTAGTCGGATTCGTTTCCCCTGTGCCACAAGGGGAACTGCAATAGTTGATCATTTTTGACTCAAGAAAACAGCAGTATCATAGGGTTCAAATTTCAAACTGAAAAGGAAATCCTGTGTTTTTGTTTTTAACCTGCTTTTGGTTTCTTTGACCAGTTTCTGGTGAAGAGTAAAATCTATCTTCGGGAAATACAATGAGGCTAAATGGAGATGTTTGGTGAGTGACTCAGGATTCCTGGTGGTGAACATCTTGCGTCGAGATCCAGGAGGAGACATCTTGGGCTCATCCGGGACACCCTGGGCCTGAATGCGGAGAATTGTAGGTGGAGGGCTGTCTTGAGCAGGAGGGACTAAAGACACCAGAGTTGGCCTTCCTCCAGTTCAGGGGCCCAGGGGCAGCAGGCCAATGACCTGGATATTAAGTCAATCTCCCGTTCCAGGGCAGAGATTTTTAGTGGCCTTATTTAGTTGAGATTGTTCAAAAAATTTAACTTGCGTCTTAAATACATATGGGAAGCATACATATGACCTGGATATTAAGTCAATCTCCCGTTCATGGCCAGAGATTTTTAGTGGCCTTATTTAGTTGAGATTGTTCAAAAAATTTAACTTGCGTCTTAAATACATATGGGAAGCATACATATGACCTGGATATTAAGTCAATCTCCCGTTCATGGCCAGAGATTTTTAGTGGCCTTATTTAGTTGAGATTGTTCAAAAAATTTAACTTGTGTCTTAAATACATATGGGAAGCTATCAATTCTCTGGAATATCCTTATTTTGATTAAAAAAAAATTTTTTTTTTTTTTTTTTGTCTTTTCAGGGCTGCACCTGCGGCATATGGAAGTTCTCAGGTTAGGAGTCCCATCAGGACTCCAGCTGGCGGCCTACACCACAGCTACAGCAACGCCAGATCTGAGCCGAGTCCATGACCTACACCACAGCTCACAGCAATGCTGGATCCTTAACACACTGAGCAAAGCCAGGGACCTCATGGATAGACTCAGATTTGTTTCCTGAAATATTTTTATTTTGTATCTTTCTACTGCATATGTAAGTTGGGCCAAGGCAACATTTTCGGAGTGGTTATGTTGTTTTATAAGAAAAATACTCCTTTAAGGGAAACGTCCTGACCTGTTGAAAAGTAATAGAACATTTTGGAAAGATGTCATCATCAAAGTCCTAAAGGAAATAATTGTTTTGGACCCAACAGGGGCAACACACTTGCTTTCTTTAGGGAACATTGTTGCCAAAATAAGCATTTTTATTAGCTAACAGACCTTTTCTAAATTGGTTTTGTTTGTGCTTAAAAGGTGTTCTTCTGTTTTGGCTTGAACCTTTATTCTCTTTAGAAAGAGTTAGTATTCTCCTTTACCTTGGTATATCTCACCTCCTCCAGCTAAAATAAAAATGGGTACTTTCTCTTCCAGCATTTCTTCATTTAAGCAGCTGTTGAGCATGGCCAACTTTGGCGTTCCACGAAAACTCCCACTGGTTCATGTTAAAGCACACAACTAGATCTGTTCACCTAATCAGCTTGAGCAAGACCGGCAGAGGACAAATGCTTCACTATGAAATAATTATTTCCCACCTGAACCTAAAATGCAGTTGAGAAGTGGGCATTTGGGAAAGAAAATTAAAGGGTGCTGTCGTTCCTAATGACAAAGATTTCCTTTGTTGTAGACTCATGTCTCAATTCAGGGCAAAATTTGTTGAAACGCCAGACAATTCTTGATTATGTACATTCTATTAATAACCCCTTGACCTATTTTTTGATTTATAGAAGTAGTTTTTCAGATGGCTGTTTTCTTAAATGGATAGGTTTCTAACAGTGAAACATACTATCCTGTTCACTATCATGTCTGAAAACATTTTGTAGATGTTTGCTTCTTTTCATAACCCTAAGAGAAATTCTTGTTTTCAGCTCCAAAACAGATTGCTGTTACCCCTGTGAGCAGTTTCCAGCTCTGATGAGTGGAACATTAAAGATCTAAAGTAGATCTCTAGATTAAAGTAGAACATTATAATAGATGTTCTGGAGTTCCCACTGTGGCACAGTGGAAACCAATCCGCCGAGGAACCATGAGGTTGTGGGTTTAATCCCTGGCCTGGATCAGCGGGTTAAGGGTCTGGCATTGCTGTGGCTGTGGTGTAGGCTGGTAGCTGTAGCTCCAATTCGACCCCTAGCCTGGGAACCTCCATATGCTGTAGGTGTGGCCCTAAAAAGACAAAAAGACCCCAACCCCCCCCCAAAAAAAAACCAGAAAAGATGTTCTGTGAAAAAATGCCCTGTTGTCAGTACCCACTCCCCCTTTATCCTCCCCAATTAATTTTTGAAAATATGTGTAAGAAAACTTCCAAACACATGTAGTTGGCTCATTATGGTGTAATCTACCTTTAAGAAATGGTGCAGCAGAGCTGAGAATTCTAGAAGGTCATGGGAGAGATCATTTGGGACCACGCTATTCATGGCGTCCATCTGTGAGCAGATACATAGCGTTCACCAGTGGACTGTTCCACTGTGTGTTGTCTGTCTGATCTTGCATTGGCAGGACCTTTTTTTTTTCTCGTCTTTTTAGAGCCACATCCATGGGGTTGAATCGGAGCTGTATCCGCTGGCCTACACGACAGCCACAGCAATGCCAGATCCGAGCTGCGTCTGCCATCTGCACCACAGCTCACGGCAATGCCGGATCCTTAACCCACTGAGAGAGGTCAGGGATCAAATCTGCATCCTAACGGATATGAGTCAGATTCGTTTCCCCTGAGCCACGGCGGGAACTCCTGCAGTATCTCATCCTGTCACTTTGGTATATACTATGATATGATTCATTGTTGTGTGTTAGACTTCTGAACCTGATTTTCATTATTTCTCAAATAACCTATTAACTGCCCCCTTTAATCCACCTGCATCTCTTGATGTTTCATCAGTGATTTATTTAGAAAGCGTTCTGGGAGTTTCCCTTGCGGCGCAGTGGGTTGGTTAAGGATCTGGTGTTACCACTGCAGCACCTCATGTTGCTGCTGTAGAACAGGTTCGATCCTTGGCCTCAAACTTCCACATGCCCCAGGTGTGGGCAAAAAATAATAAAAAAATAAAGTGCTCTGTAAGTTACTGGGCCAAATGTGGGTCCGCTCCCGTGTGCACAGTAAAGCCAGTCTGTTGACACTGGGCCGTAGTGACAGGAACTGTGGCCTTATTGCAGGGCATCAAGGAAAGGGTCTAGGGAAGCTTGTGCTTAAAAGACTTGAACTCCCTGAAGGCTTTCAGGGAAAAGTTTTTAAGGACAAGGTCAGGGGAGGGGAGTCGCTGGGTGTATGATCAGCTCGTGCACATTCTTTTGACCGGTTGGTGATGAGGTCGAGAGACATCAGCCTTCTGGTTCCAACTGGTCTGGCGTCTGTGTGCTTCTGGGCAGCCTGCAGTTAAATTCTTCCCCCTGGCGGGGGTTTCAGTATCAGCAAAATGGCTCAAAGGACACAGCTCAGAGTATTATCTATAGTCTTTGAGCAGGAACTGGAGGTCCATGGCTAAAGTATTATTTTGTCTTGCCTGACTGTTTTCCTTTTTTTCTGGATTTTCTCACTCCTCTAAATAATAATTTGAGTAATTTTTTTTTTTTAATCGACAAGAGACAAGCAAAGGACATGGGACAGTGGGGGTGGGGATCTTGTTCCGAAAAGGGCACATAGGGTCCTGCTCAGTTACATGTAGTCATTACATTTGGAACACAGTGAAATGATTTATAAAATGATTGCTTCCCATATGATAAAAAAAACCCCGTTACTGGTATTTTTATCAATAGTTATGCACATTTCTAACCGTAGATAGACATTTAATGATTTCTCTTCCAGTAAGTGCTAAATGTTATGAAATACTTGGAAACCAAATTTTCCCTTTTCCTCCCCAGTACTACAGAATTCATCATCAGTGGTGCCTGGGTTCACTGCTGCCTCACCACATTTTCCTTAGGTTTAGGCTCATGGTACAAGCTACTTAAAACCACATAAGATAAATATCAGGTTTCTAAACTGATGTTCTAGAGATGCAATAATAGCATTGACAACTCTTTTCTTCAAATTGGTTTGAGTACCACTTAGGTTAGAGTAGAGCAAGACAGTGACCTTGCTTAGCTGCCATAATTGGAGCTTTGTAAAGAGACTTTTAATTTGTGAAGGCCAGAAAATAAAGTGCTTTCATACAGAAATAAGAGGTTATTCTCTATGCTATTTGTCGTAAAAGTTTGCAAATCTTTGAAGTTCTGAGACTACCTTGATTGTATATATGGTACTTGTGCTTGGATTTTTGGGTCAAAACCAATTCAGAAAGTTTGTTGTTTGAGTGGTCAATCATGATTCTATGGTGGAAGTAACCTTTATTGAAATTGTTCATTAATACATGTTGGAAACACCCTCTGAAGTTTCTTTGTCCACATAATAGTTGCTGTTAAAAACAGCGAGTGCTCGGTATGTGCCAGGCACTATGCTAATTGCGTTACCCGCATTTAAGAAAAATTTAAGTAGCCTTGAAAGTTGACACTATCCTATAGTTTTGTACTTGGAACATGAGCTGTTTGGGTTAAAAATCTTCATGCTGGAGTTCCCATGGTGGTGCAGCGGAAATGAGTCCGACTAGGAACCACGAGGTTGAGGGTTCGATCCCTGGCTTCGCTCAATGAGTTAAGGATCTGGTGTTGCTCTGAGCTGTGGCGTAGGTCGCAGACGTGGCTCAGATCTGGCATTGCTATGGCTGTGGTGTAGGCTGGCAGCTACAGCTCTGATTAGACCCCTAGCCTGGGAACCTCCATATGCTGTGGGTGCAGCTCTAAAAAGACAAAAGACGGGGGAAAAAAAAAAAAAAGAAGTCTTCATGCAAATTCCTACAAACAAATGGAGTGTGGATGTGCAGTGGGTGGTTTTTAAGCTTAAATATCTCAGCTGGATTTAATTACCGTGAGGGATGAGGCTACATGATGGGCCAGTGGTTTACCAAATTATTTTTCATTTTCTGGGTCTTGATGTCACTGAAGGTTAATGCATCCTCTTTTCTCTGCTAGAGACCGGAGTTAAAATCCATTTTAGAGCATAAGTGTAAATGAATTTGTTGTTGTTCTCTCCTCCTTGGGGACACTTTGGTCATTTCGTGAGGCTACCTTTCTATTTGGAATTGCTCCCACCAGGCCCAGGGGCTCTCATAGCAGGGACAGGGGCAAGTCGGCGTGAAAATGAACTGGCAGGCTTCAGAGGGCAGAGCTGGCCCAGGGCTTGTCACTTTTGCATTCCCCCATTCTGTCCTGGGTAACTTAAGGAAACTTATTTGCTATGCCATTTGATTATAGCACATCACAGAACAAGTGATGGGTTTGTGGCTAAGCCATTGCATTTTCTTCCCCATCTCAGCCCAGTTTGTAGTTGGTAGCTGCAAAGCCTTCTCTGTTCACTACCCACACTCTTCTGGTTGCATTTCACTTCCCTCTGCATATACTGGGGTAGATCTCTGATCATCATTTTTGATCACTGATAAGTTTCATGGCTCTATTATTTATTGCTTTTGTATAAATGCTTTTTCATTTGGGTGCTTATTTATATCCATAAATTATATTTACCCTGAAGTAGTGTTACTAGTTATCACGTTTACCTGTGCAAGTGAGAAATATTTAGATGCATAACCAAAGTGGAGCGTAATCATTGCACCTGAATTCCTTCGGGGAGCTTGGTAGGGCTCTCCTCCCTGAGTTCAGCTTGTAGTCATCACTTCTGCATTATTATTATTGTTCTTGTTGTTACCAATACTCCCACTGATACTGCAACTATTGTTATTATTAGCAGTCTTGGTATTTTTTTTTTAATCTCCCAAGGAACAGTACCTAGTGTATACTTCTCACTTCTTTTTTTCTTTAATAAATACATAAGCTCTTCACATATAGAAAGATATGAATAAAATTTTCTATACATGGATAAATGGGATTATATAATAAGTACTTTTGTTCTTCTCCCCTTTGCAGTTCTCACTTTGGTTTCGAAGTGAATTATTCCAAGTTCCCTGAGTCTTCTCTGTTGTAGGCATTCTCACACCATTTTTATTCAATCAGTCCTTTTTGTTTTAAAATCTCCCAAGTTGCATTTTACTCCCTCTTCATGGTTTATCTTCTGTTCACCTTTCAAATTCTGTTTCTTCTGTCAAACTGGGTTATTCCAAGGAGAGGTGATCACTGCTGTTTTCTGCTTGTAGCATTGATGTAAAAATATATTTACCTCTGTGTGTCTGTGAATACAAGAAAGAGCAAGAGTGACTAACTATATCTAAACGCACATGTAGACATAGGCTAACCAAGCCCTGATTCATGATCATCATGAGAATTATTTAAAAATGGATATTTTGTGCTTTTATTTTATCTTAAAATGCTAACTTGGGCTAAAAATTGATATAAATAATCTTGGGAGAGTATGAATTATTTAATCAGAAGGTCATTTTACTTGGCCATGTGTGTGGGAACTAATAGTATGTACAGCTTTGCTGAGCTGTTTTAGATGTCTTCATGCAGTTTTTTTTTTTGAGGGGGGGTGGCGCATCCACAGCCTAAGGAGGTTCCCAGGGCTAGGGTTTGAATTGGAGCTGTAGCCACCGACCTACACCGCAGCCACAACGTGGGATCCGAGCCGTGTCTGCAACCTACACCACAGCTCACGGCAACACCAGATCCTTAACCCGATGAGTGAGGCCAGTGATCGAACCTGCGTCCTTACGGATGCTAGTCAGATTCATTTCTGCTGAGCCATGACAGAAACTCCTTGATGCCTTCATGTTGATCAAGATTGTTTTCTTCCTGAGAGTTCCCACCATGGCACAGTGGGTTAAGAATCTGATGGCAGCAGCTGGGGTTGCTATGGAGGCACAAGTTCAATCCTCAGTCTGGGGCAGTAGGTTAAAGGATCTAGCGTTGGTACAGCTATGGTGTAGTTTGCAGCTTTGGCTTGTCTTCAGTCCCTGGCTTGGGAACGTTCATATGCTGCAGGTGTGGCCATTAAAATAAACAATTACTCAGCATTCTGTCTCCTTCAAGAGCAGGACTGGGCCTGTCCACGTTATACTCAACAAAGTACCATGTATGCTGATAAAAGTTTCTCATAAACTCTTAACAGTATCTTTGAAAGGTAGTCCTTCATATTTAGTAACAGTGCTAGATTTTTTAGTTGTCTTCATCATTTTTTTCTCTTTTCAGGTGTCAGCAGTCGAGTCTTTGGAGGGCCCCTTGCTCCAGGTGGAAGGCCTGAGCGACCTCAGGTTGGAGCTTCACAGCAAGAAGATGAACCTTCACTTGGTTCTCATAGATGAACTGCACCGGCACCTTTATATCAAGTCCACGAGCCGAGTTGTGCAGCAGAACAAGGAAAAGGGGAGGATGAGGTTAGTTAAAGAGGAGTTTTGTGGCGGTGTAGAATTTTAAGGAATATCTATCAATTGTTTGCCAGAATATTGCTGGAGTTTATTTTACTTCTTTTTGAAACATACTGTCGCTGAAAATGTAAGGTGGTTTTAGGGTAGCAAATACTCCATGTTTTGAAAGGCCGACAGTCACCATTTGTTCATTCCCTCATCACGCATATCTTGTAGTCCTTTCATGTAAAGATGCATAAGAAACATTTACTTGTGGGCCTTTAATGTACTAGGTTGGAGAGACTCTGATATATCTCAGGAAGCGAAAGAAGTCCTTTACTAGGATAGGGAAGTCAGCCTAGTTAAGAAATAGAGATGTATGAACGGAAGTTAAAAGATTCTTTTTTACTCAAGGGTATGCTCAGCTTTAGCCAGTCCTCTTTGTGGAGTAGCTCAGGTGAGGTTGAGAGAGAACACTTTTCTTTTATCCTTGCGCTTGTGGTAGGATGCTCCTGGGTTTAAGGGCCTGGGTGGAAATCGATTAGGTTAGAGGAGATTTGGTAGAGAATAAGGTCAGTTCTTAGGAGGGTGGGACATGGGCATTGTGAACCTGTATCAATTAACTTGTGCATGTCACATGTCCTCCCGCCATGCCTTTAAAATACAGTTTAGCACTTCATGCTGTAGGTACTTTTTCATCTGGCTGTAGATGAGAGGAACCCTGTAAGCAGTGCGTGCTGGAAATGAAGTCTGTAAAGTCCCATCCTGTTCAAGCCAAAATTGACAGCTTTGTGTGTGATGCCTCAGTTTGGTCGTGGTCTCTGACTGAAAAAGAAAGAGAAGTTTCCATCTCTTTTCTGCAGATGGCCACCATCGTCTTCCACTGGGCACAAAAATCGAGCTGAGGGTTGTATACCTGAGATTTAGTTTGAGCACTGGATCTGAATATAATAACTGCTCCTCTTTGGAGCATCAAATGGTGGGTGGGATCAGTGCTATGGAAATTCCTTCCGCAGATGTGGTGGAGAGTAGCAAATCTAAATAGTTATCTTCCCATGCAAGGATTAAAAAACAACAACATCACCAACAAAAAACACTCCATTATAAAAATAAGGGAAAAATAGAGTATGCATAATGGAAAATGAACATTATCTTGAGGTCTCAAAGAAAAGCATTTATTTGAAAAAGGAAAAATTTAGGAATCTTAAGGTTGACATTTCTCAAAAGATGCGAGATGATATGATAGGTTAGATTATTGCTCAAAGTTATCACCCTTCCTTCTCCACTTGAGTGGGAGACGTATATTTCCTTTTCTTTGATTTTTGGCCTCTTGCTTTTGCTAATGGTTAGCACATGACATGAGGGGTTTGAAATATGCTTGTGCCAGGGAGCATGCTCTGTCATGCCTCTGCATTGCCATGATGATGATGTTGGCCCCAGGAGGAGGGTCAAAGATAGGTGGATCCAGCTAGGATCAGCTGAGCTGCCTAGTGGGGATCAGCCAGCCTCAAAAATACGTGTTTATTGTTGAACGTGACTGAGATTTTGTGGTTGTATGCAGGAAGTATATAACTCTAGGAAATGTTACTGGGAAGCTATGTGAATGGAAGTGAGAGAGATGCAAAAGGAGCTACCTAACACAGAATGTAAGGAAAACCAAAATAGAGTTGGGAAATTAAGTCTGTCTAAAACATTAATAGAACTGAAGGAACACTACCAAGCTCAATTCTATGAAGCCACCATCACCCTGATACCAAAACTGAACAGATACCCAAAAAAAAAAAGAAAAGAAAATTACAGGCCAAATATCACCTCAGATAGATGCAGAAATCCTCAACAAAATATTAGCAAATAGCATCTGAATACATATTAATAAGATCATACACCATGATCAAGTAAGATTTATTTCAGGATGCAAGAATTCTGCAATATCTGAAAATCTGTCAACAGGATACACCACATCAATGAATGGAAAAATAAAAACCACATGATCATCTCAATAGCTGCAGAAAAAACTTTTGACAAAATTCAATATCCATTCCTGATAAAAATCCTCCTGAGTGTGGGCATAGAGGGGAACTACCTCAATATAATAAAATTCATTTATGACAAACCACAGCTAAATCTTTCTCAGTGGTAAAAAACTGAAAGCATTTCTGCTGAATTAGGAACAAGATATCGATGTCCACTTTCACCAGTGTTATTCAGTATAGTTGTGGAAGTCCTAGCCATTGCAATCAGAGAAGAAAAAGAAAAGGAATCCAAATTGGAAAAGAAGAAATGAATTATCACTGTTTGCAGCTGACATGATACTATACCTAGAAAATCTTAAAGACATTACCAGAAAACTGTTAGAGTACATTAGCTAATTTGGTAAAGTTGCAGGATACAAAATTAATACACAGAAACCAATTACATTCCTATATACCAAGAATGAAAGATCAGAAAGACAAATTAGGGAAACCATCCCATTTACCATCACATCAAAAAGAATAAAATACTTAGAAATAAACCTACCTAAAGAGACCAAAGACGTGTGCTCTGAAAACTATAAGATGGTGATGAAAGAAATCAATGATGCAGATGGAAAGATATACCATGCTCTTGGATTGGAAGGATCAGTATAGTCAAAATGACAGTACTACTTAAGGCAATCTGTAGACTCAGTACAATCCCTATCAAATTGCCAATGACATTCTTTATAGAACTAGAACAAAATATTTTAAAATTTGTATGGAAACACAAAAGACCTCAAATAGTCAAAACAACATTGAAAAGAAAAAAATGGAACTGGGTGATTTGGGCTCTTTGTCTTCAGATTATACTACAAAGCCATAGACTTCAAAACAGTATGGTACGGGCCCTAAAACACAACTACAGATCAATGGAACAGGATAGAAAGCCCAGAAATAAACCCAAATACCTATTGTCAACTAATCTATGTCAAAGGAGGCAAGAACATACAGTGGAGGAAAGATAGCCTCTTCAATATGTGGAGTTGGGAAATCTGGATAGCTACATGTAAAAGAATGAAATTAAAACATTCTCTAACACCATACACAAAAATAAACTTGAAAATGGATTAAAGACCTAAATGTAAGGTCAGATATAATAAAACTCCTAGAGGAAAACACAGGCAGAATGCTCTTTGACATAAATCAGAGCAACATCTTGTTTGATCTACCTCTTCCAATAATGATGATAAAGATGAAAATAAACCAGTGGTACCTAATTAAACTCTAAATCTTTTACACAGCAAAGGAAACCAATAAAAAAATGAAAAGACAACCTTCAGAATGGGAGAAAATCTTTGCAAATGATGCAACTGACAAAGGCTTAATTTCCAAAACAAACTCATATACCTCAACAACAAAACAAACAATCCAATGGAAGAATAGGCAGAAGACCTAAATAGACATTTCTCCAAAGACGACATCCAGATGGCCAGCAGGCACATGAAAAAATGCTCAACATCACTAATTATTAGAGAAATGCAACTCAAAACTACAATGAGGTACCACTTCACACTGGTCAGAATGGCCATCATTAACAAGTCAACAAAGAACAAATGCTGGAGAGGATGTGGAGAGAAAAGGGAACCCTCCTTCACTGTTGGTAGGAATGTAAATTAGTATAACCGCTATGCAGAACAGTCTGGAGGTACCTCAGAAAACTGAATATAGAACCACCATTTGATCCAGCAGTTCCACTCCTGGGCATATATCTGGTCAACACTTTCCTTGAAAAAGATACATGCATCCCTATGTTCGTTGTAACACTGTTTACAATATCCAGGACATGGAAACAACCCAAATGTCCATCAACAGAAGAATGGATTAAGAAGGTGTAGTACATATATACAGTGAAATACCATCCACTGTCAAAAAGGACAAAATAATGTCATTTGCAATAACATGGATGGAACTAGAGATTCTCACACTAAGTGAAGTGAGTCAGAAAGAGAGACAAACTCCATATGATAGCACTTCTATGTGGAATCTAAAATATGGCACACGTGATCTATCTACAAAACAAACAGATCATGGCCATGGAGGTCAGACTTGTGTTTGCCAGGATGGAGTGGGGAGAGAGAGGGACCATCAGGGAGTCTGGGGTTGGTAGATGCACAGCTGTTGAATTTAAAACAGATGGATGATGAGGTCTTGCTGTACAGCACAGGAAACTATGTATGGAATATGATGGAAAAATGAAAAAGGAAAAAGAATGTGTGTATGGGTGTCTGGGTCACTTTGCTATATAGCAGAAATTGAAGGAACATTGTAAATCAACTATCCTTTAATAAAAAAATTTTAAAAAACTGAAAAAAAAGTTAAAACTGAATCCGTGTTATGGAGGGAAAGCTTTCCTCATTATGCAGAATAAATAATAGTAAATAAATAATACAAATAATAACTGTGGAAGATGGAGAATAGTGATCAAATGATTTTAGGTATTCTACAGACTGACACTAAAATGATACTTTTATGGGCTGAATTTTAAAACCCCCAGTATCTTAGACTGTGACTAAATTTGAAGATAGGTTTTTTCCAAGAGGTAACTAAGTTAAGATGGGGTCATTGGCATGGGCCCTAATTCAGTATGACTGGTGTCCATATAAGAAGAAATTTGGATACACGTGTCTGCAGAGTGAAGAACATATAAAGATATAGTGGTAAACAGCCATCTACAAACTCATGAGAATGGCCTCAGAAGAAAGTAACTCTGCCAAAATTGATCTTGTACTTCTAGCCTCCAAAATTTTGAGAAAACAAATGTCTGTTGTTTAAGCTACCCAGTCTGTGCAACCCTAGCAAACTAATACAGAGGAACAGCAGCAGTAATTAGAGGGTAAAGAAATAAACTTACTGAAACAGAAAAAAAAATAAATAAAGACTTAGATCTGCAACTCATGAGGAGTCAAGGTAAAATTAATGAAAAACTAACTCTGAGATATGATCAAGAAATTTTTTTATGATTTTTAAAAAACGTAATGTAAGCACCAAGAAGAAAAATTGTGACCTGCCCTGACAGATAGTTATTTGCCCACCCAATATCTACTCTCTAATTCATTTTAAAGGACAACCCTTAGCTTGTTCCAGGTGGCCATATGCCCAGCAAAAAGGCTGTATTTTCCAGCCTCCTGGATAGCTAAAGGTGATGGGTGAGACTTCTGCTTGCAAGCTGTTGAAACAGGGCTCATAGGAATATTCCTTAAAGGCGCCAACTAAACTGGTGTGCTCACCGTTTGACTTTTCACTGCCTTCTTTTACTTCTCGTCCAAGGTATGGATTGGTGGCATTGCGTCATCTGGGACAGTAGATGACCTTGAACATGGAAGCCAAATTTGAAATTCTGTTTTTGTTTTTTTTTTTTTTTTTTTGCTTTTTAGGGCCACACTTGCAGTATATGGAAGTTCCCAGGTTAGGGGTTGAATTGAACCTGCAGCTGCCGGCCTACACCACAGCCACAGCAACACAGGATCTGAGCCACGTCTGTAACCTACACCAGAACTTGAGGCTATGCCAGATCCCTGACCCACTAAGTGAGGCCAGGGATTGAACCCGCATCCCATGGGTACTGATTGTATTCGTTTTCCACTGCAGCACAATGGTAACTCTGGAGATCTTAAATTCTTTAATGACATGGGGCCTTTGTTAGCCTTAATGTGTTTTGTATCTTTTAAAGGAAAAGAAGGAAAACCTTTTGTTGTACTTAGGCCACTGCTATTTGGGCCTTGTATTTTATGCAATTAAACATGGTCCTGATAAATAGAAAAGAGGAAAAACAGTGTTCACTAGGATCTGCTAAACACAAGATGACAGAAGACAGAGGAGCAACGTCGACAAACTTTTGAATGGGGTGGAACTGGGACCAAAGATTTCTATACCCAGCCAAGTGGACACTGATACACAGCACAGAGACATCTCTCAGCACAGAGATACACAGTAATAAAAAAACCAAAATCTAGTGTTCTTTTTCTGAGAAATTCTGAAAGATGGACTGTAAGCTATAAATCAAAATCAGCAGCTTGAGAACAATAAAGTTGTAGGTAGTTTGAAACTGCTTCCAGGACTACACAACATTAGTATGTAGGTTTGCATTTAAATAAGTGACAGATATTTTTGTGAGATGGGAAACATGAGCTGAAATCTATTTTTGATAAAGAAGGTCTATGTGGCTGGAGAATATTCTCTAATAAACAGGATTTACATCCCCACATTAACTTGGTAGAGACTGGGAAATTTGGATAGGCAGGAGATTGAAAGGAACACTGAATCCTCAAAAGGAGTCAGAAGTTGTTTTGGATTTTAACAAATAGAGAAAATATATGTAAAGGATTTAATTTTGTCTTCATTAACTTAGATATGCATAGTTAAAGATTTTATAGGAAAAGTCACTAGAGACAACAGGAGGAGATAATATTCTTTATCACAAAGTATGATGATTTAGCCTGAATTCTTTTTTTGTCTTTTTTTTAGGGCCTCACCCGCGACATATGGAAGTTCCCAGGCTAGGGGTCAAATTGGAGCTGTAGTCACCGGCCTACGCCAGAGCCATGGCAACGCAGGATCCGAGCCGCATCTGCAATCTATACCACAGCTCAGGGCAATGCCAGATCCTTAACCCACTGAGCAAGGCCAGGGATGGAGCCCGCAACCTCATGGTTCCTAGTTGGATTCCTTTCTGTTGCGCCATGAGGGGAACTCTTAGCCTGCATTCTTGATTGCAAATAACAGAAATCAGTCCTGGTAATAAAACAAGGAAAGACATTTAGTGAAAAGTTACTAGGTAGGTCACAGTTTCTAAGGGAAGGAAGTTTGTATAATTAGTCTGTAAAACCTTGGAGGGATCAGGGGAAATGCAACAGCTGAGTGTACGTTAAGACAAGCCTTAGAAGGGGTCTGGTTGGCTTGCTGCATCATGGCCTACAGTTGCTGGATTCTTAACTCTCATGTAAATGACCTCTAAATGTCACGGCATCTCTCCTTACTTCATCAAGTTTCAAAGTCCTGGCTTGAAGCATCTAGTTGTTTGAGCCTGAGACTTGTCTGGCCTCTTTCAACTTGTGTAGTAGGAAGAGTGGCCCTCTTGGTTTTTGGCTTTGACCCAGACCAAATACAAAGACTTTTGCAGTTGCTGGTATCCAAAAATAAATACCCAACAACAGACTATTACAGGAGAAAACAAAGGAAATTATACGAGGGCACACACATAAAGAAGGACAGATATTTCTGAAGTACAAATAGACAACTAGTAGGAGTTCTCATTGTGGCTCAGTGGGTTAAGAACGGGACGTAGTGTCTGTGAGGATGTGGGTTCCATCCCTCACCTTGCTCACCAGGTCATGGATCTGGTGTTTTTGCAAGCTGCGACATAGGTGGCAGATGCGGCTCTGATCCGATGTTGCCGTAGCTGTGGTGTAGGTCATAGCTGCAGCTCTGATTCACCTGCTGGCCTAGGAACTTCCATATGCTGCAAATGCAGCTGTCGGGGGAAAAAAAAAAAAAAGAAATGGACAGCTAGTAGAATTGATAATAGGAAGGTACATGTCTACATGAAAAATATAAAAATGTTTTTTGGAGGGTATGAAACAAGACCACAACAAATATGGAAACTTTCCATGTTCTTAACTCATAAAGATATAAATCCCAGGTAAAAACTCAGTTTTTTGAAACTGTCAAATCTGTAGTTCACATTGGAAGAATAAACATGTAAGAATTGTTTAAAAAAAAATTGAGAAGATAGATTATAAGGGAGGCTTTTCTCATCTAATAAGAAATCATGTTGTAAAGCTACTTCAACCAAAATGGTACAGATAGGCAAACAGACAATCAGACTGTTGGAAGAAAACAGAACTTGGAAATAGACCACAGCGTATATGAGATTTTAATCTTTTTAAATGATAGTTGTCAGTGAAGGGAATGAAGGCTATTTAGTTATTGGTATTGAGACAGCCAGCTATTTGAAGAAAAGAAATTTAGATGCCTACCTGTTGTTAGAAAAAATTTAACTTGTAAAAGTCAAGTGAAACTTTCTATTAGCATTAGGAAAAGAGGAGAATATGTGTGTTGGAGGATTTTTGGCCCACACCCTATAGAAATAGTCCTTTTTCATAAAAGTAGGTTTAACAGGATGTCGATTGAACACTGTGGGTAAGAACAACAAAGATGCACAAGTTAAATGTTCACGTGGACTAGGTTTAAGTGAATTGTGGTGTATCTGTGCTGTGTAATGCTGGACATTAAAACGAGTGAGAGATCCCTTTATGCTGATAGGAAGAGATTTCTTAGGTGTATCTTGGGTTCAAAAAAAGTCAGTTGAAAAACAGTATGTACCTTATGAATCTATTTGTGTAAGAACTGAAAGGATAGATATTTAAATATTTATCTTTTATATGTACGTGTAAATGTTATACATGTATAGAAGCTTCCTGGAATAATGCTGAAAAACACCAATAAAAGGAGTGACCTATGGGAAATGGAAATGGAGGGCAGGGAATAATAAAAAGGACATATTTCGTACCCTCTGCACTTGGAATGTATTCACCAGGAGCATGTATTAAACAATAATACTTGAGTAATAGTAGTACTATTTTTGTTGATACTTTTGAAGATAATTTTTAAAGAAGTGGCAAAATGTTGACTGTTAAAAGGAATAACTAGAGTCTTAAGATTTTATATGGGATGATCCTGAGTGTTGAAGAAGCATGAGTGTGTGTGTGTGTGTGTGCGTGTGTGTGTGTGGATGGAGAGACTCCTTTCTGGTAACTATTTTGAAGGTATTATACCATAATTATATTAGTAGATGATTTCGTTTTCTTCATATTTTCAAAAAAGAACATTTCGATACGTTTATTAGCAGATAAAATGAATATGAAGTTACTTTAGAAAGCGTTGATCCAGTGTTCCCTTATGGTGCAGTGGATTAAGGTTCTGGCATTGTCTCTGCGGTGGTTTGGGCACAACTGCTGGCATAGGTGCTTCAAAAAAACAAAAAAACCCCCAAACAACCGGTTAATCCTTTCACTTAACTGCAGGCATCCTGGGTTAACACTTGATTTGACCTTGCTTCCCTGGATATTCTGGCTCACGGAGGAGAAGACTTGAGACCTGTAGATTTTGGTGACCGTATTTGTCTCTGAGTGTGTAAAGAGTGCCCATCCTTGACTCCTTTGTATTATTGGCTCCCTAGCTATTTCGTCTTGAACATATTTTTCTTTTGACCTATGTCTGTTTGCTTTTTGTTACCTTTGAGTTCTTTGCTTTTCCTCTTTGCTTAGATTTTAGCTTCACTTTATTTTGTATTGTGTGTCTTCACTCTTGGTTTATTATTGGAGCCCATGCCTGCGTTTTGGCTTTTAGACCCTCTGAATGGCCCATTTTTCTTCCTGTGTGGTCAGGCAGATCTTAGAACCATAGAGGATTACCATGCCAGACTTTCCTGATTCATTATTCCAGGAAATTTTCTAAGGTCAAATTATCTTTGATAGAAACTTCTCAGCTGAATTTGATTTAACAAACTCTTACAAATTCTTTCTCTGACAAGTACTGTGCCAGTTGTTGGGGTTACAGAGGTGACTGTGTGAGTTACTAGATTTACAGCTTAAAGTTCAGCTCACCTCTGTCAAGTTTTAGCCTGACGATAAAATCAACCAGATCAACTGCTGCTGTGAGTTTTAGACATAGTTGGGCATGTTTATTACTCAGTGAAGGCACAGAAACAAGTTCTAATTGAAAAGCCAATGTTTAGTAAGCCGTTAGCACTTCTAACTCTTCTTAAAAGGATAAACCTCATGGTTTGAAATACTAAAATCGCAGACATTCAGACGTAGATCCTTACTAGTTGGATGGGTGGTTAATGGCCAGAAAATCCTTGGGGTTATGGTAGTAGGGGTTGTTTTCTTTTTGGTGTGGTTTAATTTGCTTTGTAGTTTTCCTGTCTGCCACCCTGTGGCTGTTAAGTAGCAAACAACTTAATCACAATATATGGTTATTAGTTTGGGGGGTATCTTACACTGGGAAGGAGTTTAGTGCCTTGGTTGTCTTTTTCAACTCGGCTATGACTGATTCTGAATAGATTTTTGTAAGCATGGGTATTTAAAAACAAAAATTTCTATCAATATTTCTCTCAAAATAAAACAGTCCAGAGGATTCATAGTAAAAACTTGAGAACAATCCTTTTTTGAATTTAGGTAACTGGTTTATAACATTATATAAGTTTGACGTGTGCAACATTATATCCACTTGTGTATACACGGTAGTGTGCTCACCACCAAAAATGTAGTTTTCATCTGTCACCAATCATTTGACCCACTTTACTTGTTTACCTCCCCGCTCATCTCTCTCCCCCCCTTGTAATCACTACTCTGTTCTCTTTATCTGTGTTACTTGTTTTGTTCTGGTTTGTTCGTTTATCTTGTTTGTGTTTGGTTTTCATATTCCATATATGAGTGAAATCATAGATATTTGTCTTTTTTTTTTTATTTTACTTACTTCACTTATCCTAATGTCATCAAGGTCCGCCCATGTTGTTACAGATGAGGAAGATTTCAGCATTTTTATGGCTGAGTAGTAGTCTATGTTACACGCAAACCCCACATACATGCACATATACCACATCTTTATCTGTTTATCTGTTGATGGTCACTGAGGTTGTTTGCATAGCTTGGCTATAGTAAACGATGCTGCTGTGAAAATAGGGTTCATGTATCTTTTTGAATGAGTGTTTTATATTCTTTGAATAAATACACAGAAATGGAATAACTGGATCATAAGGTAATTCTATTTAAAATTTTTGAGGAATCTCTATATGGTTTTCTGTAGTGGCTGCCCCAATTTACATTCCTGCAAATGAGGGTTCACCTTTTCCCACATTTTCTCCAACATCTGTTATTTCTTTCCTTTTAAGAACAATCTACTTTTGATTTTATTTTTTGTTTCCGACAATACATCCTCTGAGAGATTATAAACCCTTTGAGGGTGTTGATACCTCTCAACTTTATTTCTGATGTGTAGTGAGGTCTTTTCTCTCATTTGAAATGGAAACTGAGGTACGTACTGGTTGAATGCACTGTTCTCTAAGAGCATCTACCTTCAAGTTTCATGTCTGAAGAAGCTAAATGAGTGGGTGTTTCTCCTTTTGCTTGAACTCTTAAGTCCTTCCATAAAAGAAAAAGAGAAAAACTAAAAGTCATTTCCAGAGTTACTTGCCTTTGGGTTAGTGTTCACAAAGGAGAAAATTGAAGCCCAAGGGAAAATTTTTAGAAAGGGGTGAATCTATGAAAATGGTTTTGTAGCAAATTGACTTTCAAAGGTTTTATTGATGGAGTTTGAGGGCCCTTCTGGCTCTGATCATAAAGTCAGCAGGTTATGTTTTTCAAAGTTCAAATGGCAAGCCATTTATCACCCTATATTTAACTGAAATACGTTTTAGGTTAAAACTGAGAAAATAATTGCAGGTTTTAATCCAAAGTGAATCGTGTGCACATGTGTTTATAGAAGTGTGTTATACTCATATATACACACAGCAGTGTGCATTACTGGACTGCCTCATTTATAGCCTTGGTGGGTGGTATTCTAGCCATGTTTCTGAATTTCCTGCTAATTGGTACCTTCCTTTATCAGTGTTTTAAAAATAGCTCTTCCTCTTTTTTATGGGAATATTTATAACGTTGATCAAACCATTTTTCCTCTAAGTTAAAATTGTAAGCAACTGGCGTTCCCGTCATGGAGCAGTGGTTAACGAATCCGAATAGGAACCATGAGGTTGCAGGTTCGGTCCCTGCCCTTGCTCAGTGGGTTAACGATCCGGCATTGCCGTGAGCTGTGGTGTAGGTTGCAGACTCGGCTTGGATCCCGCGTTGCTGTGGCTCTGACGTAGGCCGGGAGCTACAGCTCCGATTGGACCCCTAGCCTGGGAACCTCCATATGCCGCGGGAGCGGCCCAAGAAATAGCAAAAAGACAAAAAAAAAAAAAAAAAAAAAAAAAATTGCAATCAACTTAGTAACAGTACTGTAAACATCTGTGATGATCCTTGTCTCTTTTAGCATGTATATCCAGGCCTAGGGAGTTTTCCAACTGTGAGTAAAATGAAGGTAAAAGAGGAAGATGTAATGGAAGAAAAAAATGAGAAAACAGCAGTAGTTGGTATATAAAAGATGAATGGATAAATCTGTGATCTAATTGATTTTATGATTAGACTATTGTAGCAAATCAGTGGATTGTTTTTTTCTTCCTTTTTCAGCCGCCCCATGGCCCATGGGGTTCCTGGGTCAGGGATCAGATCCCAGCTGCAGTTGCGACCTAACCCACTGTGCCGTGCTGGGGATGGAACCTGCATCCCAGCGCTCCCAAGACAGCACTGATCCCATTGTGCCCCAGTGGGAACTCCACAAATCAGAGGATTTGAAGGCTCTTTTGGATTTTCTTAAGATAGTGTAGGCAAATAGGACCTTACAGCTTTCTATTGGAGGAAGAGAGTTACTGGAACTAACTGTGTTAGTTCAATTCCTGGTAAATGCTATTTCTGTTACTTTTATACTTCACATTAGTCTGTAAGTGATTCCAGCACTTGGAAATGCGCTAAGTTTGGTATAGCTCATATCTTAGTCATACTTGGATCCTCGGTGCTGAGTGAAGTGCCAAGCACATAACAGATGCTGAGACTTGTTGGTGTAATGACTCTTCCTTCCCTTTAATAAGTGAAAAGAAAGAAGTTAATGACTCTCATAGTTATCCCCAGGGCCTAGGACAATGGCTCACACATTGTTAACACCTGATGAGAATAATACCTTAAAGGATCATCTCACCCCTTAGTGGACAGTGGGCTTTTCGAAGTTTTCTGAAAGAACATGGGTATTTTTTTTATGAGCTTGATAGTAAACACATACCTAGCACTTTGGTTTCAGAGGGTGTAGTAAGAGGGGGATGGGGACATAGCGCTATGTATTTCACTATGGAGGTTGATGTTCAAACTTCAACCACACATTTTTTTTTTTTTTTAAATCCCATTTGGAGGAAGCTTTCTGGAAGGTGTCGTCTTGTTCCTGCTCCCCTCCTGTCTGCTCTCCCTTTATAGCCCACTTTGAGAATCACTTCCGTGGGCAGCCACTGTTACTGGTGATCTGATTGAGGCTGGGAAGAGGTGAGAAATGTGGCTTTGACCTGTCTACCCTTGAAACCTGAGTTAGAGAAGCTTTCCTGTTGACGATGCAGTGTGATTGAGATGATTCTGTTTCTTCAGAGTAGGGCCCAGGTGTTATTTGCCTTGGCATTGCTTGCATTCTTGCACTTAACAGATGCCTGTAAATGGGAATTAACTTGAAAATTTGTTTTTTATAGTCTTTGTGTCATTTAAAATTAATGTGTTTATTTTGGAGACTCTGAAGTTAATTATTAAGATGAGTTGCCAGGCCTTTTTGGAAAAGGTGAAATGGGTAATCAAATACTGAATTAACTTGGTTGAGATTCCTTAAATCATCTTTTATAGGCGCGATTCTCGACTCGTTGAAATTTATGAACCTTTTTAAAGGAAACGGAATGCAACAAACTCCCAAAATATGTCAAAAAAAAAAGAAAACTCCAACTTGAAAAACACACGTTAAACTAGGCTTAACTACTTAAAACATTCATTCAGTTAACATGATCAGATGTTACTTGATGTTTCTTTGCTGATAAATGAATTTTAACTTAGAAACAAAGGTTCTGAAATTGTGTGGCATAATTTGGTTATAAGGTGGTCATCCAGATGATCAGAGTGTACCTGACCTAATTTAACCTGGTATAGAAATAAAAAAGACAAAATAAAAATGTAAATACTCAGAATCCTCGACATGCGATCTTGAGTCTCCTGTCTGTGACAATTACTACTCAACTTGAAATATACTTGGGAGATATTTGAGGTCACAGTATGAAGAGGACGTGTGTCAAAGAGGAAGCAGAAAGGGAGGGGCGTGTAGTGGGACTTGAGTAGAGTTTGGAGAGAGTGGTGAATAATTCCTGCTGCTTTCCCCTTTCAGCTCCCTTGTGAAAGATGCTTCTCCTGTTCCTCTACTTGATGTTACAAACCTTCCTACTCCTCGAAAATTCCTCGACACCTCTCAGTATTCTACTCCGGGAAGCTCAAGTGGTAAGTATTGATGAATTCTTCAGCCATTCAACTTCCTTGAGCAGGCAGCAGTTCCTACGCACACACCTGGGAAGCCCGTGGGGCCAGGGCTGGGAGGTCCTAAGGTGAGCTCCTTGGAGCTTGTGGTGAGCCCTTGGCCACCCTCAGAAGGAATAAGATATAAGATGATTGGTTGGGCCTGTTGCATTATCGGTTTTAAAAACTGGTGGCTGAAGCTGGCCTCTCTGCTGACTCCAGCAGTGTTTTATTTGACCAGCACTGCTTGTTTTTCTGAAGTTGAATTTGAATGCTTTTTGATGGATCACATTTTTTTTTTTTTTTTTTTTCTGTAACTTCTCTTGCTCCTACTAGCTTTTACCCAACTGCTGCACATTCTGCATTCCCTAGTCTGGTCCATAAGAGCTTTTGAGTGCGTGACCCCGTCTGATTCCGCGTATCTTCCAGCAACCTCTCCATGTCTGCATGTGCCTGTGTACATGCATGTGCACAGACACAAAGCTACCTGAGGACATAGCCGGAAACTAATCTTGTTGCTTCTTGGGCAACCTAACATTGTGTGGAATAAGACAAAGGAAAACCATGTTTGCCCATATTTAAGGTTGGTGGGGGAGGGAGGGATGGTGAACTTTGACAACACATGCGGAGATATAGGGGAATTCGTCCTGAGCGCGTAGACCTGCCCCATCAGTTCAGCTGGGCTTGGAGAGCTTCTAGGCAGCTGAACATACCTGCTTTGCTGTTGCAGCTTTGAGCTGGGGAGTGTTTTTGTAGGCTGTCCCACAGTTACCTTTGTGTGACAGCCAAAGTGCTCAGTGCCTTATAAAGAAATAGTAATAGTAATAGTTGATTATCATTGGCTTTTCAGATAAAAATTAGTTCTTGTAGTTCTTACTAGTTCTGTAATCCTATAGGGCTTAAAATGGTGCAAAGGATTCAATCAGTAAGTTTTGTGCAACTAACAAAGTGTTTCTTTTGAGGCCCTAACAATATATTGTTGCTGGGGCATATTTAATTACCTTATAAAATGTAATTTAAATTTTAGGGTTATTTAGGCTTGAAGTCTTGAAGTTAATTGCTTTTACTATAGGAAAAGTATAGGAATTGATTTATAATAGATTTTTCTATTAGTCTTAGTTACTGATTTTTTTTTTTAATCCGAACGCTTATTTTTATTATGACACTTTACAAAGCTTTGTACTCAAGCCTTTTCTTGGAGTTAAAAGATTTTGTTTTTCCTCTCCCTTTCTGATGTAGTATTTGAGTTTTGACACTGCTTAGAGCTGTTGTAGAGTGTGGAGTTATAAAATAGAAAATGTATACTTTTAATTTGCATTTTACCTCTGCTTTTTGTGGAAATTACCAGTCGTTAGATCTTTGTCTTGTTATCATGTGAATCATGGCTTAGCCTAGCTATACCAATTAACATAAATGTTGCTGAGTCAATGGCCAAGTGAAATAAAAATTTTAATTGTGGAGAGATGATGGGCCAGACATTTTGAGTACTGAATGAATACCAAATAAGCTGGGGGAAAAAAAAAAAACCAGTTATGGCAAATTTCAGTAGAAACTAATTTTGCAACATCTATTATTTTAATAAGACAGCTCTTACTCTTGGCACACTTTTTCTGTCAGGCCCTGTAGTTAGCCTTTATCATTGAATGGAGTTCACAGTGACACTTTGACTCCAGCCATCTGTTCCTTCATCACTGCGAATGACTTGAAGAATTGCCTGGTAGTTTAGTGGTGCCTGAGACCATTGTGAAGGTGGCTTGTAGACTTGTGAACAAAACCTTTCTTTTTAGAAGGGCTCATTTCTTCACTCTATGGAAGACTGTTGATCCCTGGACTTCTTTGTGGGTGACTGAAAAAGAAGGTAGTTAAATTATTATCAATTATAAGTCAATAATAGTTAAGACGTAATAGTGAAGTAGTTAAGATGTGTTTAGTGCTTTCTTGGGAAACAATAGAAATGAGTGCTTTACATGAATTAATTCGTCTAGTTCTTCAGCAATATCATGAGAGAGACACTGTTAGCTCAATTTTACAGTTGAGGAAACTAAGCCCGAAGGTGGTTAAGCATTGGTTTAGGTTGACACAGCTGACAAATAGTAGAATTGTGATTTCAGCTCAGGAGCTGGGTTCCAGCGTATGCTCAGTTTGTTTTCCTGCAAATAAACTAGATATTAGTTTTCTTTTGCTGCCACAAGAAATTAGCACGACATAAATCATCATTGTCATCTTAGAGTTTTGTGGGTTAGAAGTCCAATATAGGTCTCATTGGGCTAAAGTGAAGTGGGCAGGGCTATTTCTGTTCCTACCAGAGGTTCTATAGGTGAGTGATTTATTCCCTTTTCCTGTTCTTTTTTTCTGGTTTTTTTTGGCCTTTTGCCTTTTCTAGGGCCGCTCCCTTGGCATATGGAGGTTCCCAGGCTAGGGGTCCATTTGGAGCTGCAGCCACTGGCCTACGCCAGAGCCACAGCAACAAGGGATCCCAGCTGCGTCTGCGACCTACACCACAGCTCACGGCAATGCCAGATCCTTAACCCACTGAGCAAGGCCAGGGATTGAACCTGCAACCTCATGGTTCCTGGTCGGATTTGCTAACGACTGCGCCATGACGGGAACTCCCCCTTTTCTTGTTCTTAAAGGCCATTGCTTTCCTTGACTTGTGGCCCCCTTCCTCCGTCTTCAAAACCAGGGACTCTGGGTCACACCCTTTGCACCTCACACATCTTTGACCTACTCTTCTGCTTCTTCCTCCCTCTCTTAAGGATCCGTGTGCGTCAGTTGATTCTCACCTGGTCAATCTAGGCTACTTTTACTATCTCAGGGTCCTTAACATTAATCGCATCTGCACAGTCTCCTTTGCCTGGTAAGGTGACATAGTCACAGATTCTGGGGATTAGGACATGGGGATCTTTCAGGGACCATTATTCTGCTTGTCACACTCTGCATTGCCTTTTTTTTTTTTTTTTTTTCTTTCTGAGATTATTTTTAGGATCCAATGTATAAACATTAGACTTTCTTGAAATTGAGTGAAGTCTTTGCAGTTGTAGTCTTGAGGACTGTATTAATCTGGGTCACGTCACTAAAGGGGTTTGTAAGATGTAAATTATGAGGAAGATGTAAATTATGTAAAGAACTGCATAAAATGTTACTAAATACACATAACAGTGTGGGGCTGATGAAATACACTACAACAAAGGACAGAAAGCTTGTCTTACTCTAATAATGAATAGTCTATTTGTGAAGTACTCAGCAAGTCAGCCTAGAGAGTAATAGTCATTTTGAGTGGGGAATTTAACAGAGGCTCTTAAAGCTCCTCTCTCATCTTGTGAAACAGTAGGATGGAGGGTATAATCCATTAGAACTGACATTTTTATAGAGGAAGTTCCAATAGGGAATCCCTGGGTAGAATAGATCTCCCAGTGTAGTGCCATAAATTAAGGATGGAGGTGATTCCTGAGAACTTGCAGATTATTACTAATTAAATGAGAATTTAGACGGCTTGCGAATGAGTCGTTTTTCAGATGTCATTTCGAGGTGGAGTTGTGAGTGACTTTGCTGTGAGAGGGTTGCTATCTAAGTTGACATGTTATAGTTTGCAAGACTGGCTACATCATTCAGCTTATGCAGCAGTCCTGTGAGGTGGTTGGGGAAGGTACTGGTGTCATTATCCTTATGAGTATTATATTCATATTGGTCATATTTTAGTGCATTATCAGATATTTAAGTTATCATAAAAGTGTAGAATTATATCTGTGTACATATCATCTAATTAAAAAATAAAACTAAATACAAAATGCAAAATCAAGGCACAGATTGGCAGAAGCAAGCAATTCATGAAGAGGGAAAAGATTAGCATGCACTTAACTTTGCTGCATAAAAGCAATGGCATAATAAAGAACTAGGCAAAAATTGGTAATTCACTGAAGAGTCCATTTACATGGAAAGATTAGCATTTATCTGAGAAGAAGTATCCAGAATATATGAAGAACCCCTATAAATCATTAAAACAGAAAAATAGGCGAAAATATGAACACACAATTTGCATAAGAGGGTATCCTATGCTAGTAAATATGTGAAAAACTGCTTACACCCGCCAGTTAATTGTTACTTTTAAAACTCATAAGTATGGAAACTGGATCCAGGGAGGTTGAGTGATTTGTCCAGGTTCAACCAAAAACGGTAGTTGTTGGAGGCTGGCCTCATGCTGTCCTCACTTTAAATTTGTAAAGGATGTGTTTTGCAAGCCTTTTTTCTATTACTCTCATTAGTCACAGTATTTTGTAATGTACAGGGAAACTGGTGTTTAATTTAGATGTAGTACTTCAGCTATAACTTAGGTAGAAAGATGGGAGAAGTGTGGAGAAAAGCCAATAATTGTAGTAAAATGTTAGTTTAAGCTTGTGGATTCCCAGTATGTCCTTGCATTTGGCAAATTGCCTTTGGAACATTTTGACTGAGCAATTACTCCCAGGGTACACAGGCATTTCATATGTGGCTTCTTTATTCATTTCATTCATGCTCCTGCTGGAATTGCTGTGAATATAACTATAATGAAACTGGACTTCTCACTCCTTTTCTTTCTGGAACCAGCATAGGTTAAGCAATACAACTTAGAGCACACATTAAATGATTTTTTTCCCCCTTTGCTGCTGTTTTCCTGATGTATGTTTTATTTCATAAAACCCTGAGACTTTGTGTTTATTTTGAGAATTTTGGGTCTAATATTTAAAAAGGGGTGGGTGCTATGAACCCTGACATAAAAGGAGATGAGGTCTCTCTTTTTGGAACTCTGGAAGAGTGAAGATCTGAGGCTCTAGAATACTGACACCTTTTGAATTACTTGTGTCCTCAGGACCGGACCGCTCTTGGTATTTTAAAGGAACTATTCCCGAAGCATCCTGGCATTTGCTCTTTTGATTTCCACAATTGATCAAAAGTAGAGCTGAGGTAGATAGAAGGTAGAAGAAAAAATAGAAGTAATAGATCAAATGTTTCTAAATGTAAAAATGAAGCAAGGCCAGAGTTTATTAAAACTACTAAAAGGAATAATAGAAAAAAAATAATAGAGCTCATTTATAAATAAGTGCTATCTAGCATATATGCACATATACAAATACGTAGACTATATTTACAAATGTACAGTGTAATATACACATATACATGTATACACATGGTAAAAAGATGAAACGAAGACGAAAAAGATACAGGATATAAATACAAGTATACCTTGAAGATAATTGTGGGTTTGGTTCCAGAGTACCACAGTGAAGTGAGTCACAGGAATTCTTTGGTTTCCCAGTGTATATAAAAGTTGTGTTTCGGGAATTGCTGTTATGGCTTGGTGGTAACAAACCCAACTAGTATCCATGAGGATGTGGGTTCGAAACCTGGCCTCACTCATTGGATTAAGGATCCAGCATTGCTGTGAGCTGTGTTGTAGGTCGCAGGCATGGCTTAGATCCTGTGTTGCTGTGGCTGTGGCCTAGGCCTGTAGCTACAGCTCCGATTTGACCCCTAGCCTGGGAACTTCCACATGCCGTAAGTGCGGCCCTAAGAACAAGGCAAAAAAAAAAAAAAGTGATGTTTCCACTATACTATAGTCTATTAAGTGTGCAATAGCAAGTGTGTAATTATATCTAAAAAAAAAAAAAAAAAAACTCCACAATGTAGATGCCTTAATTATAAAAAGCTTTATTGCTAAAAAATGTCAGCCATCATCTGAGCCTTCAGTGAGTCATAATCTTTTTACTGGTGGAGAGTCTCATCTTGGTGTGGATGGAGGTTAGCTGATCAGGCTGGTGGTTACTGAAGTTTGGGGCAGCTCTGGCAATTTATTAAGGCAGCACTGAAGTTTGCTCTATTGATTGACCCCTCCTTACACTTGAACCCTTGGAGGCCCTTGTAGAGGTGTTCATTGGCCTAATTTCAGTACTGTTATGTCTCAGGGAATAGGGAGGCCTGAGGTGCGAGGGGAAAGGCCAGTCAGTGGAGCAATCAGAACACACACAGCATTTATTGATTAAGGTCTCGGTCTTAGCTAGTGTGATTTGTGGCACCCCAAGATAATTAAAAGAGATCGGAGATCACAGATCACTGTAACAAATATAATAATAAAAACGTTTAGGCATATGGTGAGAATTACCAGAATGTGACGGAGTGATTAAATGCTGTTGGAAAAAATGGACTGAGAGACTGGCTTGACACAGGGTTGCCACAAACCTTCAATTTGTTAAAAAAAAAAAAAAAAAAAAAAGCAAAGGGCAATACAGTGAAGCACAATAAAATAAGACATGCCTGTAGCCTGTATTTAACTGATAAAATGTATTTATAGAGAGTTCCTATTGCGGCTCAGCAGAAACAAACCTGACTAGTATCCATGAGGATGCAGGTTCCATCCTTAGCTTCGCTCAGTGGGTTAAGGATCCAGCATTGCCGTGAACTATGGTGTAGGTTAGACTTGGCTTGGATCCCATGTTGCTGTGGCTGTGGTGTAGGCCAGCAGCTGCAACTTCGATTTGACCTCTAGCCAGGAAATTTCCATATGCTGCAGGCACAGCCCTCAAAAGCAAAATAAATATAATTATTGTAAAATATGATTATTACATTACGCACTAGAGATCAATAGAACTATCATCTACGTGCTTCCTTCCCACAAGATTAATAAATCTTACTTTATTTCTGTATTTGCTTCATATTCTCTTGTTTTTTTTAAAAATAAAACTTCCCAGGTATGATTGCCATCCCCTTGAATGCATGACTTCTTCCCAGTTCTTTGCTTTCACTTCTACCCTGGAGGTTAAATGCTATTTGGAAATCGTTCTATATCTTTATTCTGTGTTTTCTTCCTTTTACTATGTGTGTGTATGTATATTGTGCATTTATAAATACAGAAAGAATATGTGTAGTTGATATATTTATATATAAATTTTATGTTTGTATATACAAACCATATTGTCCTTGGACTATTTTAAGGCTTAAGTAGATTACATAATTTACTTATTTACTTAACTATGTAATTTGCTCCATTAACTTATAATTGTATAATACATGTCTCGTTCTGCTATTTAACTGAACATTATATTTTTTGGATTTTCTCATGAGCTATGACTTTATTAATTTTATTGCCGTCGTATAGTATTTTATTACATAAATAGACCACATTTATCCATGGCCTTATAGATAAGGTGTAAGCTTCCAGTTTTTTTGTTATCAGGAACTTGATAGCAATGAAGATTTTTGTACATATTTCTCTAGGACAGAGTTTCCCAACCACTGGTAATGGTTTATAGATGTATCTTAAGACACTGAGCTGTTTAGACTTGGGAGTAGCCAGTTGGGTCTTGGGTCTTGGGCAGGTCCTTTCTACCACATGTAGCCTAGTTGTGCTGTTTAATACTGTTGTTTTCTATGTGTGCCATGATCCCCAGAGGGTGGAGAAGCCTTGCCCTTAGGGTGCATGTGTGTATATGGACAGGAATGTTGCACCTCCTAAGCTTTACTTGCAATTGCTTTTTAAAGTGATCATACCCATGTGCATTTCTCCAAGCAGTTCCTGAACTTTTGATTCTCTACTTCCCTGCCCTTAAAATTGGCTTTGTTAGATTTTAAATTTTGCAAATTGATTCCTCCAGATCTGACAGGCTTTGTGTTTTTATTTTTATTTTTAGTTATTTTAGTTGGCATTTCTTAGTTCTAGTGATGTTTGATGTTTGAGCATTTTCCATGATATATTGGTCATTCGTGTCTCTTTTATGAATTGTCTATTGTTTTCAATCTTAAGCCCTTTTTTTCTTTCTTCCTTTCCTTTTTCCTTTGCTTTCCTTTCCCCTTTCCTTTCCCCTTTCCTTTTTCCTTTCCTTTCCTTTTTAGGGCCACACTCATGGCATATGGAGCTTCCCAGGCTAGGGGTTCAACTGGAGCTGTAGCCGCCGGCCTACACCGCAGCCACAGCAACGCCAGATCCTTAACCCACTGAGTGGGGCCAGGGATCGAACCTGCAACCTTATGGTTCCTAGTCAGATTCATTTCCATTAAGCCACGATGGGAACTCCTTAAGCCACTTCTTAGTATGTAAGTAGGTGCTAATAATTTTACTGTGAGTTGCTGGCAGATATCTTCTAGTTATAGCTTTTCTTTATGTTTTTATTTGTCATATATTTTAGATTTTAATGTAGTTAAATTTGTCAATACTTTTCTTTATAATTTGTATTCCTTCTATTTTAAGAAGGCCTTTCCTACTGTGATTTCATAACAAAGTATTTACCTGTCTCACTATTTTATAGGACTGTTAAGCGACTTGGAATTTGTTTTTATTTACTTATTTTATGAGGACCTGCATTTCATTTTCTGATGCATAGCTATTATTCTAACATTTACTGGTAGTCTGTCCTTCCCCCACTGACTTTAAAATTTTTTTAGGGTGGACTTTTATTTAAAAATATATCTTTTGATATATAGAAAACTTGGCAAAGAGACTACATAGTCCCACTGGTTTTTTTGCACCACTTGTATTGTGTTTTCATATATGCACGCTTTCATAGACTTTTTGTTTCACTGGACTGATAACACACTGTTTTGACATTGCTGTTTTATTGCTTATTTTTATTTTATTTTTTAGTGGCTGCACCTACAGCCTATGGATGATCCTGAGCTAGGGGTCACATTGGAGCTGCAGCTGCCACAGGGATGCAGGATCCAAGCTGCATCTGTGATGTATATTGCAACTTGCAATGCTGGATCCTTAACCCACGGAGCAAGGTCAGTGCTTGAACCCACATTCTCATGGACACTATGTTGGGTTCTTAACCCACTGAGCCACAGTAGGAACTCCCAGTTTTATTGTTTGTTTTGATGACGGGCAAGAAAAGTATTCCCATTTTCCTCACCTTCAAAATTATCTAGGCAATTCTTGCCCTTTACTCTTACGTATATATGCTTTTTAAAATCAAGATGTTAAGTTCTATTAAACATTCTGTTGGGGTTTTGATTGGAATTTTATTGAATTTATAGAGTAATTTGGGAGAATTTGTTTTTGAGTCTTCCCACCTATAAACATCATTTAACTCTTCATATCTGTTTCTTGCTTATATTTTGTTAGATGTATTCCTAAGTACTTAATATTTTTTGTTGTTATTGTGAACTTTTTTTCTGTTACATTTGCTGTTTGACTATACTTCTAAGCAGTATGAATTTTTCGTGTTGAACTTTTTTCTAGCAATTTTGCTGAATTAGTAAAAAATATTTGAAATATATTTTTATGTAGCTTGCTGGATTTTGTGTGTCAACAGTTATAATATCTTAAAAAAAAGAACACTAGTCCGGGGGGGGGGCGGGAAACAGTTATAATATCTCAGGTAAGGGTAATTTTGTCCTTATTTCTTTAAAATTTGTTCTTTGTTTCCCTTTCTCTTTGTTTGTTAATTTTTCCATAGCAGGAAAACCTGCAGCATAAAATTGAAGAGGAGATAATAGCAGGTCTCACCTTTAATGGAAATGCTGCTAAAATGTCACCATTCAGTATGATATTTACCCTTAGTTTTTGACCAGTTATTTACTCTTAGCCTGGGTGGGAAGCTATAGATTGTATTTTCTTTTTCTTTTTGGTTATCTCCTGTGCTGTAGAGATACTTAAAAATTCTCAACCATCTATTTTTCTGCTTTCAAATGGAGTACATGTTCCAAGTGATGATTCTTGCCTGCAGCAATTATTAGGTCTTTGCCAAGTTGTAATTTTCTTCTATCATTCTTGATACATTTACTAATTGGAATTCTACTGTGATGAAAAACTGTCTCTTCTGCATATTTTATTCATTAATTATATCAGTACTAATTCATGGGTGTTTATTTTTGTTCTATAAGTTATAATCAGTTGCCACCGTGATTTTATTGCTCCATTTGTCCCAGATTTGGCCACTGGTAGGTCATTCAGGTTGCTTCCTGTGTCCCCGCAACATGCCACCATCATTTGTTGGGCACTTTCTTGCATTCTGTTAGCATAAGACAGTTCAGGCTCACCTTTCCTTTCCTTGCGCTAGCCTTGGCATGAACTATTTCTCTAATGAGCTCTCGTTTCTTTTAAGTGAATGATCCTTTGTAACCAAGATCTCTGCTGTAGTGGTAGTCATTGCTCCTGTTGTGTAGTTACTGTTGTGCTACTGTTATTACAGTTCCTCTTGGATGACAGAGCTAGGAAATAATACATGCATGTTTGCTTGTGTTTGTACATTTCTTTAAAAAATTTATGCGCACAATCCTGGTAGACACATAATATAATTTCAGAATTGCTAACCCATGAAAAACAATTCATGTCCCAGTGAAAACCAGATTTATTGAGAACAGTATTTGTGTATAATTGTATTTCTATGCCATAAGGTATTTGGTCAAAACAAAGGGATGTAGGCTAGTTCTTTCCTTCCCTAATTCACTTGGTAGGGTTATGTTATTTACTTGTAATACACTTAGATTCATTTCTTACTGTGTGTGTGTGTGTATATATATATATATATATATATATATGTTTTTTTTTTTTTTTTTCTTGTCTTTTTAGGGCCCCACCCTCGGGATATTGAGGTTTCCAGGCTAGGGGTCTAATCAGAGCTACAGCCGCCAGCCTACACCACAGTCACAGCAACGCCAGGTCTGAGCTGTTTCTGTGACCTACATCACAGCTCATGGCAACATCAGATCCTTAACCTACTGAGCCAGGCCAGGGATTGAACCCACAACCTCATGGTTCCTGGTCGGATTTATTTCCGCTGCACCACGATGGGAGCTCCCATTTCTTACTATTTGTAGTTCATTTGGGTACCTTCCCACCCCCCTCCCTGATTCTGGTTGATTTCCATTTATTTATGGGGGAGGGCATATGAAACAAAGTGTTCTAAGCGTTAAAATTATGTAAACAAATGTGCAGACATGTCACATTTTAATTTTATTTCTACCCATCCCATTTAGATAATCTACCTCAGCTTGTGGTTTATCCTTCTTGGGTTTCTTTTTGCACAAATAAGCAGATAGATGTATGTGTACTTATACCTCTCTTTCTTCCATGATGGATAGAATACTATAGATACTCTCCTAATAAACTTTGCAGTTTTCCCTTTATAATGTGTCCTAGAAATCACTTCACCTTAGTTCATGAAGTTTTCTTCACGCTTGCATAGTACTCCATTGTGTTGATTTACCATAGTTGAGTTATCCCCTTATGTAGAGATATATTGATTATTTTCAGTATTTTGCTGTTATAAGCAGTGATGCAATGAATATGCATTTTCATATTGTTGGAGATAAATCATTAAGGGAAATAGAGGGATAGTTGAGTCAAACGATAATAGCTTTTTTTCATATTTTTTTGCCAATTCGCTAGGTGAGAAACGGTATCACAGTATTGTTCCATTTGTATTTTTCTAAGAGTTGGTTTGTACAATGTTTCTTGTATTTTAGATCCATTTTTATAAATTTTTTTTGTGAATCGTCATTATATTTGTCCCTTGGAATCTGCAAGAGATTGGTTCCATGATCCGTGCGAATACCGAAATGTGTGCATGCTCAAATTCTTAATATAAAATTATGTACAATTTGCATAACCTATGCACATTCTTTTTTATACTTTAAATCATCTCTAGGCTATTTATTTATTTCTATCTCTGGACTCTTTATAATACCTAATACATAATAAAGGCTATAGAAATAGTTATAAATACAGTGTACATGCTATGTGAATAGTTGCCAGCATGCATCAAATTTAAGTTTTGCTTTTTTAAACTTCTTGGCATTTTTTTTCCAGTAATACTTTCTTTCTCTCCCTTTTTCCCTTAATACTTACTTTCTTTTCTTTTTCTTTTTCTTTTTTTTTTTTTTTTTAATTTTTTTTATTTTCCCACTGTACAGCAAGGGGGTCAGGTTATCCTTAGATGTATACATTGCAATTCCAGTTTTTTCCCCCACCCTTTCTTCTGTTGCAACATGAGTATCTAGACATAGTTCTCAATGCTATTCAGCAGGATCTCCTTGTAAATCTATTCTAGGTTGTGTCTGATAAGCCTTTTTCTTTTTTTTTAAACTAACTTTCTCTGCTTTATCAATAGGAATTTTTCTCTTTAAACTTTATTTCTGCAGTAGGATCAATTTTTTGGTTTTCATTTTAAGGCATATAGGAAGTTCCCAGACTAGAGCTTGGAATGGAGCTGCAGCTGCCGGCCTATGCTACAACTACAGCAACATGGGATCTGAGCCACATCTGCAATCTATACTGCAGCTTGTAGCAGCACTGATTTATTACTACTACTTTTATTATTATTATTGTCTTTTTGCCTTTTCTAGGGCTGCTCCTGCGGCGTATGGAGGTTCCCAGGCTAGGGGGTCTAATTAGAGCTGTAGCTGCTGGCCTACGCCAGAGCCACAGCAACACCAGATCTGAGCCATGTCTGTGACCTACACCATGGCTCACGGCAATGCCGGATCCTCAAAACACTGAGCAAGGCCAGGGATGGAACCCGCAACCTCATGGTTCCTAGTCGGATTTATTAACCACTGAGCCATGACGAGAACTCCCAGCAACACTTATTTTTAACCCACTGAGTGGGGCCAGGTACTGAACCTGCATCCTCTTGGATACCAGCTGGCTTCGTAACCTGCTGAGCCACAACAGGAACTCCTGGGTTCAATTTTAATAATCTTTATTTCCCTAGAAAATTATTAATTTCATTTTAAAAATTTTATTTATATAGAGATCTGTAAAGTATTGTCCTGCAGTTTTGAAATTCTTTGGTTTCCTTTTTTGTCATTTATTTTTAATTTATGCTAGCTCCCTTTTCTTCTTTGATCAAAGTAGCTAATGGGTTGTTTATTGTGGTAAGTTTTTTTCTCCCCCAAGAAGTAACCAGGATTTTGTTTTATCGATTAGGTCTATTTTTGCGTTCTTTGCCTCATTATTTTCTGCTTTTATATTCATTCCTTCTTTATACTTAATTTTCATTTATTCTTTTTTCTGAGCTAGAAATTGCAATTATGTATTTTCCTTCATTTTTGTTAAGTGATAAGAATTTTTCTCTCATCACTACTATAAATGTAGACATCACTTAAAATGGATTTACTTCAGTTTTTATTTCCTCTTTAATCCAAGTGCTTTGGAATGAAGAACTTTAAAGATGAAAGAGTCTGTCATGTTTTTTTTTTTTTTTTCCTTAATATTGTCTAGTTTTATTGCATTGGATTCATTGTTGTAATATTTCTACATTATAGAACTTACTGACATTTTCTTTGTGACAATATATTATCAATTTTTTGTACGTCCCAGGGGCTACTCGAGAAGATGCATTTTTCTATTGTCAGGTGTAGAGTTTGATAAATATTCATGAGATTCACCTTATTTAATTATGTTGTCTAGATCTTCTATCTCCATTCTTATTTTTAGTGTATTTTTCTTCTAAGTCTCTCTGCATCATCTGTATTTTTGTTTAAAAATGGTGGTTGCTGTTTTATTTGGTATATGAACAAATAATCACAAGTGTTGTAGTTTCATTGTAAATTGTGGCTTTTGGTATTTAAAAAATGCCCTTTGTTGTCAGGCTTAATGCTTTTTGACTTGTACACCTTTGTTCATTTTAGACTTTCTAAATTGACTTTAGTATGTGTATAGCATATATAGTTTGGAGTTGCTTTATAAGCCAAATTGAAAATCCTTTCTTAATGAGTAGAATCCATTGATACATATTGGTATGACGGGTATGTTTTTCTCAATTCTACCATAGTATTTTATTGGTATGTGTATTGTTACATATGCTGTGTTTCTTTCTCTCTGTTCTTTAAGCTATGCAGACTTTTTTTGTTTGTTTAAGAAGTTTTTTCAGGAGTTTCCCTCATGGCTCAGTGGTTAATGAACCCAACTAGCATCCACGAGGACATGGGTTTGATCCCTGGCCTCACTCAGTGGGTTAAGGATCCGGCATTGCTGTGGCTGTGGTGTAGGCCGGCAGCTGTAGCTCTGATTCGACCCCCAGCCTAGGAATCTCCATATGCCGCGACTGTGGCCCTAAAAAGACAAAAAAAAAAAAAAAAAAAAAAAGTTTTTTCCTCCCTAATGCTTGTCTTTTAATGTAAACCTTTTAATAATACTCTTCGCCCCTTTTTTCTTCAACCTTTACTCTGAGATTTCTGTTTTTTTGTTTGTTTTGTCTTTTTTAGGGCTGCACTTGTGGCATGTGGAAGTTCCCAGTCTAGGGAGCTGCAGCTGCTGGGTTTTGCCACAGCCAACACGGGATCCAAGCCACATCTGGCTCACAGCAATGCTGGATCTTTTAACCCACTGAGCAGGGCCAGGTATCAAATCTGTGACTTCATGGATGCTAGTCAGTTTTGTTACCACAGAGCCACAGCAGGAACTCCAGATTTCTCTGTTTTTAATGGTATCTTTTCTTTTCTTTTTTTTTCCTTCTTTTTAGGGCCGCACCTGAGGCATATGGAAGTTCACAGGCTAGGGGTCGAATCGTAGCTGTAGCCACTGGCATACACCACAGCCACAACATCGTGGAATCTGAGACTACACCACAGCTCACTGCAACACTGGATCCTTAACCCACTGAGCAAGGCCAGGGGTCGAACCCGCATCCTCATGGATTCTAGTCAGATTTTCTTCCACTGAGCCACAGTGAGAACTCCCTGTTGGTATCTTAATTCTCATCTACTGCCTAGATAAGAAACAATAAGTTTTCTGTTTTCCTTTTCATCTCTTTTGCCATTTTTTAGTTTTTCACATTATACTACTTTTGTATAGTTGTCTTCTACCATTTTTATTTTGTATTAAATCTACATTAAAATGTTCTAAATGTTCATGGTCAGATTTTTTATTGAACTTTCCTAGTTATCTCTTGGTTGGACGAAGTTCTTCATCTAAGAAAATTCTCAAGAGGGGCTCATGGGTGCAGAGTTCCATCATTTGAAAACTTTCTTTTTGGCCTTTCTTATAATCATGACACTTAAAGGACAACATGGAAGGATACAGATTCCTTGCTTTACACTTTTAATTATTGAAATTTAGTAAATAACTTTTTTCATTGTTGTCTTGCTTTGTGTACTTTATAAAAATTCTGATGCCTAATTCTTTTTTTCCCTCTTGTAAGTTGCTTGATCCTTAGGATTCTTTAGGATCCTTGACAGTTTCTTTCCAGTCTTAGGAATTCAATAGTTTTAGTAAGATAGGTCTTGGAGTTGATTGTTTTAGAGTTAATTTTCCTGGATACCCAATGGGCTGTTGTTTGATTTTGTACACTTGTGATTTTCTTTTTTGGGGGTAGGTTTTCTTGGTTTACAAATTTAAGCATTCTTTTGGCTTTTCTTCTTTATCAGTCTTATCACAGTATTTTTTTCTTTGCCTGTCTTCTATTTCCACTACTTTCTCTTTTGTCTTTTGATTTCACTTTTTTTTTTTTTTTTTGTCTTTTTGCCTTTTCTTGGGCCGCTCCCGCGGCATATGGAGGTTCCCAGGCTAGGGGTCGAATCGGAGCTGTAGCCGTGGGCCTACGCCAGAGCTACAGCAACGAAGGATCTGAGCTGCGTCTGCGACCTATACCACAGCTCATGGCAACGGCAGATCCTTAACCCACAGAGCAAGGCCAGGGATTGAACCCGCAACCTCATGGTTCCTGGTTGGATTCATTAACCACTGGGCCACGATGGGAACTCCTGATTTCACTTTTTAAAATCTCCATTTTATCCTCTCTTTTGGTTCCTTGTATTTCCTCAATATCCTTTATAAAACACTCATTTGAACCTGTTCTCCCTGGGGTATTTTGTAATTTATTGTTCATATCTGAGATAATTTTGTCTTTCTCTTCCATCTCTTTCCTGATTTAGTAAATTTTCCTTTCACACTTTGCTTTTCACTGTCCATGTCTGTCATGATTTTTGGATTTCTGACAAAAGGTGGCTTTCAAATTCCCCAATTCTTTTTTGAGTTTATTAACTCACCTTGGAGTGTTGTCTTCTAGTTTTCTTGTGCTTCATTGTTGTTTTATTGGAGGGAATTTTCCTTCCTTGATGTGTTTGGAGTTTTTTGGTAATACTCTCCTATGAATCCGTTCATTCTTTCTTCTTTTTTTCTTTTTATGATATGGGGGTGTTTTCTAGGATTCCTAGCTCATTGGCTCCCTCTTCTGTCATTATAGCAAACTCCAGATACCTTAGTGGACTTTTTGTTTGTTTTGGTGGTGGTGGGGGCTTGTTACATTTCTCTGAATTTTGACTCTTGTCTTGTAGGATCCTGAATTTTTCCTTTTGGCCTTTTTCTCCCTACACCATCCATAGCCAAAGGGCATTTCTCTCTTCCGTTTTGTCTTCTTTCTTCCTCAAAGGGTACGTGTTTCAAACTGCTCTTTCAAATTGAGTCTGCTTTTAAGTCCCCTCCCTATAGTCCATGCTGTGATCTGCTTGGATACCTTTTTAGTATTTTGAAACTTAGGATGAACTTTGTCTTTCCCAGCGATCGTTTTAGATCAAACTTAGGCTCATCACTAACTGCTTTCTCATCTCTTCATCATAGTTTTTTTATAGAAACCTTTGCTTATAACAAAGCCTTGAGGCAGAGCAGGAGTTGGGCAGGAGCATGAGAAATCACTTCATTGGATTAGGTATTTTTTCCTTATTTTTATTTACAGTTATTTTGAATTTGGGTCAATTTTTGTCTTCAAGTTAGGCTGAAGGCATGATTTTTATGAGTGTTGTTTCTTATTCTGTGTTGTTTTGGAAGGAAATGTTGAGAAACAGGGATCTAAGCAGCCAATTTTTTTTTTTAGAGTTTGTTTTGATGTCACATTATATCACTTAATTCTGTAGATGATTTTATTTTCAATTGACGAATGAAGAAATGGAGGTCCAGCAAGACTTGATAGACTTGAAAGAGATCACACAACTAGAAGTGGTAGACATAATCATTAAATTGAAAATGATGCCTACTTCTTGTTCTTTCTACCAAATTATACTATGCCACTGGGCAATTGAACTTGAAAGATCTTATATTAACAAAGGACCACACTTCCATGAATAGCAATAGAAATTTTCAGTTTTTACATCTGTTCTTGTCTCTTAACTGTATCCCTGTTAAATTTCTGGTAGACTGTTCTCCATTATTTGCTACTCCTTGACATAGAAAGGTGCATCCTCCTTGCTTTATGGAAGATAAGGTGAGCTAATGTGATTTTAAGTGCCGTCCCAAGGAAAGCTGATTCAACAGATGTTAGTTTTGTGTGTTTTGATCCTCAGGGAGTATTCCACTCTGCCTTCTCCAGAATAAACATGCCATCATTTCCCCCCACAGCCCACTTTCACTATGGAAGGACCAGTGTATATTCATTTTTTTTCAAAACTCAGGGCAATGGGGGGATCTTCTCCACCTCTGAATTGAAACTCTCCCTGTGCTGAGGCGGTAAAACCTCCTAGCCCCTTGTAAATGATCGCCCCAAGTTGCAGCGGGCAACAGCTTTTGGCAGGCTCCATTCAGGAGTGTGGTATTGTATTGTCTGTAGCTTTCTTTAAAGGAATTTAATCTGCACCTTAGGAGTGCTTCGTTAACATTTTTGAAGCACCTTAATCAGGAAGGCACACTCCTGGGGTAGTTAGTTAACATTTGAAAGACCCTAATCAAGACTCTATACTCTAGAGGCCACCAGTGCAACAGATACTGCTCTCTGAATCTGCACCAGTGGGTGCGTTAATTAGAATAAAAGATGTTAGAAGTAATTTTTCATTGGTGAACCCAATGGTGGTTAAGATAAGTAGTTGACCAAGTACTTCCACTTGGGACATGGATGAGGATAGGGCTTGGATGAGGTCAGTAGCCTTCCAGTGTAGGTCTTGGCTTGGTTCTGTGCTGCAGCCTTTGATGGAGGATTTTGTCAGCTCACCTGGTTAGTGGAAGTTGAGCTTGTTAAGTGTGTCTAACCTTACGGGGGCCAAATCCTGCCTATCTTTGCCAGCTTCTCCATTCAGAGCTCATGAGAAACATACTCTGGCTCAACTTATCGGCATTTCTGGTCTACAAAGATGTTACTCTCAATTTTGACCTGACTGTTTTTGCTTTCTTAAGTTACATTTCATGTATAATTATATTTTGAACAGTTGGATATTTCAAGTATGAATTTACAGTGCCATTTTGATCAGAAGCACAAGAATTATTTTTAAGTGGTAACTTTCTTGTTTTCTATTTGAGAATGTTGTCAGTGTTTGGAGGCCAGGCTCCATCTGTGGGGGCAGCACTGAGGATGTGTAATTCTCTTGATACTTTGTGGTCTAATTAGGCTTGGTAATTTTCGGAAGGCTCCTTTTTGTATTGAATTCTGTTCAATAGTGGCAGACAGTAACCCTGTTCAATGGGCATAATGTTCTTGAACGCAAAATGTAAATGAAGTTCTGTAGGTTGAAATCATATATATGAACTTGACGTACTTTATGAACCACAAGCGGTGTAAGGAGTGACATCTCCAGGGGTTTCTGTAGTAAACATGCTATTATCTCTTATACCTTAATTGACATATATAAGTGATAGATGAAATAACACAGCAGGTTCAGTGGTTAGTGTCTTACTAGGGCCTTTTATCTTGTGTAACTTGATGGCATGTGTAGGTAGGGGATGTGTTACCTTGTGTTACCAAACATACTGAGATAAACAAGGAGCCAGGGACTGGTCTGGATTGCCTTCTATTCTCACTTGGGAAACCAAAAAGTAGTTTTCTTTTATAAAGTATTTTGCTGCATAAATGGATTTTTCACCTTGCTTATCTGCTATTTTTTCAAAGGGGGTCCTGTAATATAGGTATATGTAATTAGCCATAGACCTTGTAACCAGAAATATCTAGAGTTAGTGTAGTAAATAGAATCACAGATTTACAGAGCTTGAAAAGACCTTAGGTAGCATCTAGTTAATCCTTTCATGACGACCACAGTGTCTAGTTAAATCCTCCTTCCATGATTCCACATGGACAGGTTTATATCCACTTAAGCATATATACCTACACATCTGTGTCTGTCCATCTGTCTGATCTGGTTGTTTATCTATTTAGGAATGTGTATGTGTGTGTGCGTGTTTGTAAAAAGAAGTAATTGGGGCCAACAGAATTTTAGTAGAAATAAGTGGTTAAAGAGCATGAAAATCTTTTAACATTTAGCACTGCCCTGTCAGTGAAAGTCTTCAAAAACACCTTCAAGAAATCAAATCCTCACTTGATAAGGTCCTCAGGGAAAAAAAAAAAAAAACACCTAACAACAAACAAACAAAAAATCATAGTTAAGAGCACTGGGAAAAGGAATTAGCGCATTTCTGACTTTAAAGTGCTCTAAAACCTACACATTGGGGACATATTACAGCAACAGAGATACATTCAGTAGAAAGATTTGGGCTTTTTTAGCTTGGAAATGTGTATGTTTGAATGGTGATGTGAGGCCTTACTGAATTTTAGCTAAATTATTTTTGTACGAGGCTTTTTCCTTGAAGCACCAGTAATTCTGTCTGACCTCACAGGGTTTTTGTGACTATTAGACTCGTCTTCATGGTTGATTATATTATCTTTTAAATTGCCTTTTAACTTTCAGCTGATGTAAGTGAAATAGATAATATAAATTAATTAATATTGGCTCTGTTCAGTGTTGATGCTCTAGGAGATTTTGGGAGACAAAGATAAGGTTGTAAACAAATGTGCCATTTGGGGCTGTTGCATTTTAGTATTCATACCTTGCTAATTTGTTATTTTTTTAATAGGTGATCTGTCGTAGTAGTGTGCATATCAGTAGCTATTCCATGTACTCTAGGGGTTTATTGGTTCCAAGTACATTTACGGTGTCACCCATCACTCTGGCAACAGCACTGTTGAGGTGGCCCTTTGCATGTGTCCTGTCTGTGACTCATATGTACTCTTTTATGAAGATCATATTATCCCAGCTAAATTTCTATTACTTTCTTTGCTGCCTGAAGCTCTGCTTAGAATTTTGCTTCATTTCCCCCGTGCCATGCTGAATTTAGGTGGCTCCCTGGCTGCTGAGTTCTTTTCTCTTTTGCTCTTGGGGTTGGTTTTGCAGAATGGAGTACTTCAGTGGCCGGAGGTGTCTAGTTCTTCATGTGTAAAACAAAACCAGTAATTGAAATGTCGGCGCTTGGAGTATTACATTTGGAGATAGCGATGACTTTTTTTTCTTTCTGGGGCCACACCGTGGCATATGGATGTTTCCAGGCTAAGGGTTGAATTGGAGCTGTAGCTGCCAGCCTTCATCACAGCCTCAGCAATATGGGATCCTAACTGCATCTGCGAACTACAACCACAGCTCACAGCAACGCCGGATCCTTAACCCACTGAGTGAGGCCAGGGATCGAACCCACATCCTCATGGATACCAGCTGGGTTTGTAACCCACTGAGCCACAATGGGAACTCCCTCTTTTTTTCCTTTTTTTTCCAGTGATGACTTTTTTTGGCTTGCCTTCAGAATTGTCATATCAATATACAGGCTTAAGTCTTCTCGGTTCTGTTCAGTTTGCTAGCATTAGATTTTTAAAATCAAATACCGTATCATCAGATGCCCTCTGCATATGAAGAAAACCATATGGATTTGGTCATTCTCTGTGCTTCTCTCTCTCGTTGTGGGTTTTGGGGTCTAGTGAGTCTAGGCAAGATAACAGCATTATGGGTTATGTAAGGATTTAAGAACAAATTTGTGTAAGTAATTAATCATGCATGTCATTAAATGAAAATGAAATATTCGTATTTAAGTGCATTTTATGAGTTTGGAGCAAAAAAAGATATTGAGAATAGCCTGTGTGTCATCTGAAGTAGAGGTTTCTAAAACTTGATGCAGTAGTTGCAAGGACTTACTCCATATATTGGGATATTTTCATTCTTCCCTAAATAAATTGATTTCAAAACATCCCAGTGGTGCCAGACAACTTTGAGTAAATGTGTTGTATAGTTGAGTCTGCAAAGAAGAATGCACATGTTCTTTCAGGATATCATATTCTAAAAACCTTTCAGTTGTTTGGAGTAATAGAGGAGAGGGGAGGATGAAACAGCTTCGTTAGGGTCCATCTCTAGGCTTATATTCACTTTGGCTTTTGTCTCCCTTAATCCAACCGTTTGTAAAATGAGAGAATTATTTTTATGCCAGAGTTGTTTTTGTTTTTTCCTTTTTATGGCTGCACCTATGGCACATGGGTTGAATAGTGAATCAGAGTTGCAGCTGTGACCTATGCCACAGCTTGGGGCAATGCTGGATCCTTAACCCACTGAGTGAGGGCAGGGATCGAACCTGTGACCTCATGGTTCCTAGTCGGATTGTTTCCACTGCAGATGACGGGAACTCCCGAATCTGTAGCTATTTATTAATTATTTTATTTTATTTTTTTATAGTGAAGGAGATAAGCCTCCAGGACATCAAGGAAGATTTGGAATTGGATCCGGAAGAGAATAGCACTCTTTTTATGGGCATTCTCATCAAGGGGCTGGCCAAACTGAAGAAGATTCCAGAGACAGTGAAGGCAATCAAAGAACGCTTGGAGCAGGAGCTGAAGCAAATTGTGAAGAGGTCCACAACCCAGGTGGCCGACAGTGGCTACCAGAGGGGAGAGAACATCACTGCTGAGAACCAACCAAGGTAGGAGGGACTGTGGTTTGTGTTTCTGATAATTGTGTTTACTGTACCTTTCTAGGATAGGGGGTAAGTAAGTATCTTATGTTGATTCATTTCTTGAACTTGGGATATTATGGCTCATACAAACTCAAGATGGTGAAAACAATTTGAACAGGCATGGTTCAGCTGGTTTTTGCTGTAGTTGAGAAGTTGTGAAGCATATTGTCCATACTCAAATGAAATAATGTAGCAATTATTGAATACTTGTTAAGTACTAAACAGTGTTGAGGCAATTTATGTGTATTATCTTAGTTAATTCTCAATACAGTTTTACCAGTTACCTGTATAGTATCCACATTTTACAACTAAGGAAACAGAGGCTCGGAGATGAAGTAATTAGCTCAAGGTCACAGAACAAGTGGATGGTCTTACAGTTGAGTGCGCGTCCGTGGTCTTTCCTCTGTCCCCTGCTTTCTTCCTTAATGTGGGGTGATACTTGCCAGGAGACAAATCAGTCTCAAAAGTTCTTTTATCTCCTTGGAACAACTAGTAAGGTTTGCACTTCATAATTTTTGTTTCCTAAGGGGGAAACTGAAAGTGTCCTCTGATCCTAGTTCTGTCTTGACTGTCATTCACTGGGTGAGCTTGTCTGCCAAACCAGAGCTGAGGGCATAATAAACTAATGTCCTCTGATGGTGGGCCAAGATTGTTCACATTGAGGCTTTTCTGGAAATTCCAAGATGAACTGTCTGTTCCCTGCTCCCCCTTCTCCATTCTATTCCCCAACCCGCCCCAACTACACCAGGCATGGGCAAGGTAGCAGTTTGGCATTGAGGGGTGAAGTCCAGTGAAAACTATGGTTTTATCTGAGAACAGAGGGCAAAGTAGAGCATTTCTTTTGAGATGCTCTGGCAGGTGCAAGACAGTTTTTCTATGAGGAATGAGTGAGCTAAGACGGGGATCTCATCTTGTTGATACATTGTTAAGAAAGTTCTGTTTGTACTTGGGACCTCAAAATGAAAAAAAAAAAAGAATATAAGCAAATTTAAAGAGAAATATATAATAATAGCCTAGTATGGAGTTCTGCAAACTTACCTTAAAAATTTTGAAGAAATTAATGTATTCTATTTATACATTCTTTTGTTTTTCTAAATAACATTGATTTTAATTATACTTTAAAACTCTTCTAGGGAGTTCCCATCGTGGCGCAGTGGTTAACAAATCCGACTAGGAACCATGAGGTTGCGGGTTCGGTCCCTGCCCTTGCTCAGTGGGTTAAGGATCTGGCGTTGCTGTGGGCTGTGGTGTAGGTTGCAGATGTGGCTCGGATCCCACGTTGCTGTGGCTCTGGCATAGGCCGGTGGCTACAGCTCCGATTGGACCCCTAGCCCGGGAAACTCCATATGCCGCAGGAGCAGCCCAAGAAATGGCAAAAAGACAAAAACAAACAAACAAAACTCTTCTAAATTCATTCCCCGTGAACTTCATTCAGAAGCACGATTGTTGAAGAAAACATTGCCCATCCCTCTTTTGCCATGGAATATTTCCCAGCACATGTTTTGATGAACTTGGGTTTTGGAGTCGAGCAGAGCTCACTTTGAATTCCAGCCCTATAACGGAGGAAAATTACACCTGTCTTAGAGGCGTGTGTTGGATGAGGTTGTATGCTTAGAGCTTGGTAGAGTGGTGCCAGTATTATTGCATGCCTTTGTGTGTGTTTGAATATGTAAATTTATTTCTTCTTATTTATTCCTCTTATTTATCCTTAGCTCCTTTTACATCTTGTTCGTTGATCACTCACATTGAGATCCAGAGAAGCTGGGAATGGTTCTCAAGTGAACTGTGCTTTTCTTGTTTCTTTGCCTGCTGCCTGGATTTTTGTGAAGACCTTTCATGTCCTTACTAATGAACACTCAGTTCGGGTTTGCTATTTGCCCTGTTGCTGCAAGTCCCTAGATGAATACACTGAACTTTCATAGGGAAATAGCATAACCATAGTACATATTGGAGAAAAACGAAAAGGGCACGGATCAATAACTTTTCTGCAGATCTCATTACAGACCCTTCAAAGCAATGTGTCTTTCCTAGGATTTTGACCTCATCCTCTTTCGTTCCCTTAGTTTCTTCCAGAATTCACAGATGGAAATTACAGCTGTAGAAGTGGAAATTCAGCATGTTGCCCTGGGAAGTAAGAAATGTTTTTCTATGAGGAATGAGTCAGCAGGGGGGTTTTTCCTCCTCAGCTTTTTCATCAGTATTTTAAAGGTTTTTGCAGCCGGGATATGTTGGACACTGGTAAATGAACCAGCTGTTCGTCTTGATTTCATGTCTATAACATGATGGCATTGTATAAAACGTACAGATCTGAAATCTTGGGCCAAAACTCTTTATTGTGAGAGAACATATTACAGAGAAAGCATATATTTGGAGTGAACCACTCTTGTTGAAAATCAAAGATTAGGAGTTCCCGTCGTGGCGCAGTGGTTAGCGAATCCGACTAGGAACCATGAGGTTGCGGGTTCGATCCCTGTCCTTGCTCAGTGGGTTGACGATCCGGCATTGCCGTGAGCTATGGTGTAGTTGCAGACGCGGCTCGGATCCTGCGTTGCTGTGGCTCTGGCGCAGGCCGGTGGCTACAGCTCCGATTCGACCCCTAGCCTGGGAACCTCCATATGCCGCGGGAGTGGCCCAAAGAAATAGCAAAAAGACAAAAAAAAAAAAAAAATCAAAGATTAGGAGTTACCATCGTGGCGCAGTGATTAATGAATCCGACTAGGAACCATGAGGTTGCGGGTTCGGTCCCTGCCCTTGCTCAGTGGGTTAACAATCTGGTGTTGCCGTGAGCTGTGGTGTAGGTTGCAGATGCGGCTCGGATCCAGCATTGCTGTGGCTCTGGTGTCTCCGGTGTAGGCCGGTGGCTACAGCTCCGATTCGACCTCTAGCCTGGGAACCTCCATATGCCGCAGGAGCGGCCCAAGAAATAGCAAAAAAGACAAAAAAAAAAAAAAAAAAAAAGAAAAAGATTAAATTCTTGGGTTGGGATTCCAAATGACTGATGATTCTGATCCAGTCTGTGGTGGCCATGTGCCAACTAATGCTTTAAAACTTCTCCAGAATTAATTACGTGGGAAACTTCATTCCCAACTGATAATAGCATTGTTGCTTCCAGAGGTTTAGACTTTCCGAAGGGATATTGTCAGATTATCCTTGAAGCTTTCCTGGTACTTTGTTAAGTTGTACTGGGAAGATATTAATAACATTATTTTAGAGAGAAGTAAAGTCCCAGAATACTTTGCACTATTATTACAATTTACTTTTTATTTACTTATGTTCTTTACTGATCAAGGACTCTTAACGCTGAGTCTGTTTTGCTTAAAGGAAGTTGGAGCATAGGCAGAAAGAACACTGAATCCTTCCACATGGATTCTCTCCCTCACCCTGCCATGAGATAACCTCTTCCAAATCATTAGCATATAATTGCTACTTTGAAGCTAGGTACCAGTCTTGTAACTTTTCCCTAAAAGTTTCATTGCTCAACCTCATCTTATTAAGTATGTTCTGGTTGTGATGCATTGCAGGCCTCTTTTCATTTGTCTTTATGTAAAGGGAATTAATGTTGCGTGCCATTTTGCTAGAAAAGCAGAAGGCACCAGACTAGAGAATTCTGTTTTGTTTTTACTTCCTGCAGAGCCAGAATACTTTCACAGCCAGCTTTCAGCATTCACTTTGGTCAGCCCCTTATTACTTTATTTGTTACCCTCCAAACTATCTGTTGAATAATTACAGGAGAAATAGTTTGTCTTTATTTTCATTCATTGTCTAATGTCTAGGAACCTGTTTGCTAAGAAACGGAAGTGTTCAATTGCTGTTGTTGACAACTTGATGAACGGGAGGGTACCACGTGCTTTTTTAATCTCCCAGAACCACCTGCTACCCATAATTTCCTCAGAAAGGTAGGCAGTGTCTTCACTTTCAGAGGGTGTATGTGGTCTGCAACCTGTACAACTCAAAACCAATTTCATGAACCCCTGCTGCCCAGCAATTGGTTCTCCAAATCTAGCTCATGAGCATTTTCCTGTCATTTTTGTTTCAAAAAAGCTGGAGAAAGTTCTCTGATATTTAATAAGTAAGAAAAGCATGAGAAATATGTGGAAGAAACAAAATCGTAAAGGTGTCCTATCTTGCCAAGAATATGGGAGAGAGAAGAATGTGGGAGGCAAAAGAGAAGGATTGGCATGTGTGGAACAATTAATTACTCGACTTAGTTGAAAATGGTCTTATTTAAACATGAGCTGAACAGGGAGTGCTGCAGGCCTGCTGCACTTTGGAAAATCAGTTGGTCTAGAAAAGGGCAGAAACTTGGTCTGGAAGAGAGCAGAAAGGATGCAATCAGTGGAGGCCATGGCTGCCAGGGAGAACTTTCCCCCTTTTGGAAGAAGACCATTTTATAGTGTTCTTTGATCTCTGATATGAATGAGGGAAGAGTAAGTGTCTGCTATAAAAAGCAGAGAACATTGCATACTTTGTGCTTCTTGTGATATTGAAGGAAAATTCATGGAAAAAAACCAAGTCTCTGCAGTAACCCAAACCACTGCAGTCAAATTCTTAACCCAGTGCACCACAGTGGGAACTCCAGATGCAATAAGCTTTAATGCTAAAAGTAGTGGTGTTTGGATAGTATGGTTATAGGTACTTCCCCCCCACTGTTTTGTAAATGTGATTAAGTTACAGTGAAAAATAAATACAGTAAGAATTAAAGTATTGCTCAAGTTATTTTACTCAGAGGAAATCATTAAAAATTGGAAATGCTGGTTGAGAGTATTAATAACACCCGATTGTAGATCAGCTGGATTATGTTCATTAGATGCCTTTTTATGGAGTGAGTGACTGAGTGAGGGGGGCGGGGAGAGGATTTTTCTGACTACTCTTAGCGTGGAAGCTTTAAGAGAAGCAATAATTAGTTTGCCTTGTTCATCACCATACTTCCAGCAGGTAGCACGGTGCTCACCAAACTCATAATAAATATTTTTTGAATGAAAGAAGGAATTCTGCGTATATTGAATTTCTGTTATGGGCCAGAAACTGGGTTAAAAAGCCAAACAAATATGACATGGTCCCTGTCCTTAGGGAATTTTAAAGTCCCTGTCCTTAGGGACAAAGGCATTAATCAGAGAATTCTCTGATGTATATTGTTAACAAACTGTGTTAAGTGCTATAGAGGAAAAGCAAAAACAAACAAACCAAATCCCCCAAAACCAAAAAAACAAATAAACCAACCAAAAAACCCCCCAAACAAACAGAAAAACCCGGAAGATGTGCCTTGAAAGCATATAAATATGGGTACCGGATCTGGTCTGGGTCCATGGTCATTAAGGGGTATCTTGTGTGTGTGTTTTAACTAATTAAGTAAGGTGGCTTTTATTGCTGTTTTATACTGTTGTAGTTAGCACGCTCCAGTCACTTGATAACACCTCTTAGTTATTCTTGTTGTGCAGTTCGCTTGACATCAACACATAAGATCTGAGAAGGAAAGTATCCTGATTCTTGATAGCAAATAGGAAATTTTTAAAGTTTCTGCTGACCTCTATGGGTGAATAGATTTTGATAATTATTGCCAGGTATTCTTAGAGATAATATCCTTCATGACAGATTGTATTATCAAATGTTTTTATCTTCGTCAATCTGATAGATGAAAAAGGATATTTCCAAGGTTTTGATTTGCATTTTTCAGAAAAAATTTGAGGTTATTCTTCTTTTCATTTGTGTAGAAATAATTTGTTATGATGTATATATTGTATCTGGATATATTACTTCATAATAATCTAGGTTGTGTGCAAGTATAGATAAAACTAAAACAAGATAAGTTGTAAATGATAATGTTTGTCTTTTTTTTTTTTTTTTTTTTTGTCTTTTGTCTTTTATTGTTGTTGTTGCTATTTCTTGGGCCGCTCCCGCGGCATATGGAGGTTCCCAGGCTAGGGGTCGAATCGGAGCTGTAGCCACTGGCCTACGCCAGAGCCACAGCAATGCGGGATCCAAGCCGCGTCTGCAACCTACACCACAGCTCACGGCAACGCCGGATCATTAACCCACTGAGCAAGGGCAGGGACCGAACCCGCAACCTCATGGTTCCTAGTCGGATTCGTTAACCACTGCGCCACGACGGGAACTCCAATGTTTGTCTTTTTATTGATTTGTAGGAACTCTTTATATGTGAAGAAAATTCGTTCTTTGGGCTTTCTAGCTCCCTAGTTTCTTTCTCTTTTGACTTTGTGATGTCTGATCATGTAGACATTGTTTTTATCTTTATGATGCTTTACTTAGCAGTGTTTTGTTTTATAGTTCTGGATTTTGTGTCAGAACTTAGGTCTTCCTCTTACGTTATGAATAAAATTTCCCATGCTTCTAGTACAGTCTTAATATTTTTAATGTATCTTGAATCTGAAGGAGTGGCTATACTACTTTTAAGCAGTCATAACACATATTACATTGTATTGTAAATGACTGTATACCCCTTTAATTTCTGCCTTCTAAGCCTCTGTTACACAATTGATTGTCAGTGTTAGATGAATGCTTGCTAAGTATTTCTAACACTGAATCACCTGCTTTATAGTCATGCCTTTTTCATAGTTGGTATTGACCTTATTTCCTAAAACTTTTTTTTTTTTCTTCATGGTTTCTCAGTCTGTGAAAGCAGTAGATTTATAGAGGTATATTAGATTATTGCTCTAGAAGTTGGCAAAATATATTTTAAAAATATTTGAAAAATTCAGAGCCTAGAACTTGGAATAAGGGTTTCCATTTGTGATAGGGCAGTCTTCCGAGGTGATTTTACCTGTGAGAAAGTCTAAAGGCTCAGGCCCAAGGTTAGTTAGTTAGTTAGTTAGGCCCAAGTTAGTACAGTGTTGTGAAGAGATAAATGAATGAAGTATTTCTCATGATTTCCTTATATCTGTGACTAGAGTCAGGAATGATTTTTTTTCAGATGAGTGGCATTTCCTTTCATCTCTCCTTCTCTATTAGTTAGTCTTCTCCATAATATCTGACATGTAGGAGTTGGTGGAATTGGTCATTTTCTTTACAGCAGTCATTTAAGAGCAGCTCTGAAGCAAGGTCAAGCATCTGTCCTTGTGGCTTCTGGTAGCCATCCCCAAGCACTGCATGTAGCACCCGGACATGCTTGGAATCAGGAAGGGCCTCAGTGTAATTTCTATGAGTATTTAATTTGAATCAAAGCAACCGGGAAGCAAGTAAATTGAACTTCAGTGATTATGACTCCGTTTGATTAAATCTGTACTTTTGATTACACATATCAGTGAGAACATGCTTTAAATACACCCAACTATTAAATACTGAAGCGTATGAATAGGATGAACCAGGGACATATAGAAGAAATTCCACTATTCCTCAAGTAGACTGTATCCCCTGCAGCTTTACTGAACTCTTTTTAGAACAAATGAAAGGAATTACTTCTTTACATATGGGATTTACTACGCCAATTGTTAACTAAAATACACAATTCATTACCATGGAAGGTAGTACTGGTCCCAGATCTGCCAGTAAGACTTCAACAAATTAATTGATGAGAGCTTCTTAACATACCAGGTGAATTAAGCTCTTTGGTAAACATGCAGAGGACAGCTGTCTTTCTGATTGTAAATGTCTTTTGGTTATAGTCTCTGGAGAAAGAGTGCATGGCTGAAGAGGCTTCCAAGTCATACTTAGTGTTACGTTTCTTAAATCTTTGTTTTGTATTGGTCAGAGTAAACACGAGAAAGTTGCTTTCACTTTCTCTTGCTTTGCAGAAGAAAGCAGGTTCAAGTTAGAGATGGGGCCAGTTAAGGAAATGATTGATAAAGTCTACATTTTATGTTATCAGTAATGTTATTTAGATATAATCCTTCGTGTTGGATCAAGGCTGCTTCTCCACTTGGCAGATAGTAGGAGCTGCCTTAGATCTTGGCATTTTCTGTGTGCTTGTTGGTGTCACAACACAAAGATATTGCACACTTAGACTGACACCGAATCTTTTTCACAGCAAAAACATGCAAACAAAAACTGTGTCAAGTGAAATCCGATGTGTAGGTGATGTTTAGGAGTGGTGTCAGATATGATGAAAGCACCTTTGTGTGTGTCTCAAGCTGTGGTTGATACTTTCTGGGCTCTGCTAGCTCCTGGCCCCATCCTCATTATGTTCTCTAATCCGATGGGGCTTTGAGCTTCTAAGAGGGGGGAGTTAAGTTTGTGTTTGCAGCCTTATTTAGGGCTGGGCACACAGTAAATGCCCAGGAAGTTTAATGAATGAATAAATAAGAAAAATGCAAAGAAGATAATTTTTTAATACAAGGAGATTTTTTTAAAATTTTTTAAAAAAAATCTTGGCACTGCACACAGTGGGGTCTAAGGATCAGCAGTACATACCAATGCCACTTGAGAGTTAGAAATGCAAATTATCCCTGTGGTAGAGGGGTGATTAAATTGGAATCCCTGGGTGCAGGACCCACAGAAGTCTCGACTTGAGATCATTCTCTGCATGCTAAAATTTGAGAACACTCTAAAATTTGAGATCTCAGACATCACGGGGTTCTGCAGTTTTGTAGCATCGTTGCTTTGCAGAGCATTCTGCCATCTGGCATCTCACCTGAGTGAGCCTCACTGTTGGCCTCATCACAGGTAGGGGCATTATTATTAATCCCAAATTAACCCAGGGAAACGTGAAAACTGCAATAATTTGACAGTTCACAAAGCTTGGTGGTGGTGGAATTAAGAGGGGACATCGTCTCTTTCCGCCAAGTAAGACTGCTGTCTGGTTCGTGTAAAGTTGGCGTTCCTCATTCATTTCCTGTACCTGATTTTGTTGTGCTGCTTGATAAGGGCAGTATTTGTGCTGACATCTCCATTCTCCCACCCATCCTCCCCACTGTGGTCAGTGGCGGCCTCCCAGCAATGACTGGACCTGTGAAAAAGTGTGACCAGAAGCCACAGGGTACATGAGTCTTGATTGGCTCACTTGAGAATCAAACTGATGACTGAGATAAACTTAAACAAGGCCCCCAGAACCCTTGTACATCTTTTTGTACTGAGACTGTTACACAACAAAGTACTGAGAATACACACCGAAAACCCTAACTCTCATCTTTGGGAGTTGCATTTGTGGACAGTTTTTCCAATGTCACACTATGATGAGAACGGCTTTCCTTCCCTCTGGCCTTAGTGAGATATAATTGACCCAGAACACCGTGTAAGTTTAAGGTGTTACAGTGTGTTGCTTTGATATACAAATATTACAAAATGATGACACCGTAATATTAGCTAACACCTGTGTCACTGGGGGTAATTACGCTTTCTGTTTTGTGGTGATCACTGTAAAGGTGGACTCCGTAGCAACTTTCAGGTATGTAATACAGTACGTAATGACCATGCTTGACCTCAGCTCCTCAGATCTTACTTAGCCTCTACCTGGAAGTTTGTGCTTTTCCTTCACCCCTGGCAGCCAACACTCTAGTCTCTGTTCCTTCGACTATGGCTATTTGAGCTTCCACTTGTGAGAACATAGAGCATCTGTCTTACTCTGTCTGCCTGACTCATTTCACTGTAGCCCTCAAGGTCTGTCCCGTTGTCACAAATGGCAGGATGTCCTTCTTTCTCATGCCTGAATGCTGTTTCATGGTGTGTATGTGGGAATGGATGTTTGTTCATTCACTGATGGGCACTTGGGTTGTGTATGTATCTTGGCTCTTATGCGTAATGCAGCATAGGAATGCGGGTATTTCTTTGGGATTCTGTTTTCATTTCTTTTGGGTATATACCCAGAAATGGAATGCAGGTTCAAATTAGAGATTGGGCCAGCTAAGGGAATGATTGATAAAATGTACATTTTATGTTATTGGTGACGTTATTTCGGTATAATCGTTCGTGTTGGATCAAGGCCGTGATAACACTGTGTAAGTTTAAGGTGTTGGAGTGTGTCGAATCAAGTACTGCAATATGATTACCGCCATAGCATTAGCTAACACCTGTGCCATTTCTTTTTTGTAAAGAAAAGAATTCATTACAAGTGGATTCTTTCCCGGTGATCCTATGGTAGTTCCCGTTTTAATTTCTTGAAGAACCTCCATGCTGTTTTTCACGGTGGCTGCATCAGTTCGCCTTCCCAGCGAACAATGCACAAAGGATCCTTTTTCCCCCACAACCTCCCCGGTGCTCTTACTGCTTTTGTGATGCTCGATCTCCTTGTGGTGTTGACTTGCATCTTCCTGATGATTAGAGATGTTGAGCAACATTTTGTTGACCTTTTGGCCATTCGTATATTTTTGGGAAAATGTCTTAATCAGTTTCTCTGACCATTTTTTAGTCTGATTGTGTTTGGTGATACTGAGTTGTGTGAGTTCTTCATATATTTTGCATATTAACCCCTTATGGGTTATAGGATCTGCAGATACTTTTCTCCCTCATTCTGTAGGTCGCCTTTTATCTTGATTTCCTTTGCTGTGCAGAAGCTTTTAATTTGATGTGGTTCTACTTGCTTATTTTTACTTTTGGTGTCAAATCCAAAGAATCACTGCCAAGACTGATGCCAGGGCTTTTAGCATCATGTAAGAGTCATATGGTTTCAGGTCTATGTTCAAGTCGACTTCTGTATATGATGCAAGATAGTGGTCCAGTTTCATTCTTTTGCATGGGACTATCCAGTTTTCCCATCATTTTTTTGTTCAAGAGACTATCCCGGGAAAGGCTTTTGAAAGAATGACATTGATAAAGAAATAGAGGGCCTGGGTTTGTTTTCTAATTTCGGGCACTAATGTGTTGCATGTTAGAAGTTCATCCGAGGTCATCTACTGAGAATTCAGAAACAGCATGAGAGTCTGATTGACAGGTCGGGAAGTGACACAGGAAGGAAATTACTAGAACCAGAATCCAGTTCTTTTTATTTTTACTGTGTTTCATTCTATATTGCTAATAGTTTTTTTCCTATTCTTTTCATAGTGCAGATGGAGAATTAGTCAGCACTCCTCAAATAGTAACTTCTTTTCACACGAAGACTGTTATTAATAAGTGGTGAAACCAATCTCCATCCTTTAGAAGTAGGTATTAGATAACCTTGAAGATTAAATGTCCTGTTTGAAATGAAAAATACTGGCTCAGCCAGGCTCGTTATGAAAATGTGTACGTGAGAGACAGGCATATAAAACTTAAGACCATTTTGATATGAAATAATTAATGATCAGTTTCTCTTAATTTTTCACATAAAACCTAAGCTTTGAGTTTAGTGTTTTTTGATCCTTTAGAGCATAGAGGTAGGGAAATAAATATCCTCTGGTTATTGCCTTTGTCTGGCAGTGGGGAAAATGTACCACCTGATATTAAGGTCTCAGCAAATAAGTAGTGGAGCAAAACTGATTTTCTACCTTGTGTGTGTCTTTGCTTCGTGACCAAGTAAGGCAGCTTCTTGGCTGTGAACATGGGTTTTCCAGCCAAATGACTAATTCAAGGTTCCCTGGATGTTAAATTTAGATTCAGAGAGTCGGATCTCACCTTAAATATTGAACATTTTTCACAGCTTGATGATAGAGCTTTATACCATAGACTTTGCTTGCCTTGTGCAACTGTGACTATTCTTTTTTTTTTTTTTTTTTTGTCTTTTGTCTTTTTGTTGTTGTTGTTATTGTTGCTATTTCTTGGGCCGCTCCCGCGGCATATGGAGGTTCCCAGGCTAGGGGTCGAATCAGAGCTGTAGCCACCGGCCTACGCCAGAGCCACAGCAACGCGGGATCCGAGCGGCGTCTGCAACCTACACCACAGCTCACGGCAACGCCGGATCGTTAACCCACTGAGCAAGGGCAGGGACCGAACCCGCAACCTCATGGTTCCTAGTCGGATTCGTTAACCACTGCGCCACGATGGGAACTCCAACTGTGACTATTCTTAACCTTTGCTTCCTCCTCATCCTCTGCCTTTTTCCATGCGGGGGCTCCAAGACCAGATGCATAGGGACGGCTGTGGAAGTTAGTAGAATATCTGGGAGAATAGGTAACGTTTTGCTTGTGTCTGTAAGAAGGCTGTTGTTAAACCTGCCAGGTAATTGGAAGTGTGTTTAACAAACAAATACTTTGTGTATCTTGATCCTTTTCTTTTTCAAAAATACAAAATAGATTTTATTATAGTATTATTCAAGGTATGCATATACCTTTCACCTGTAACTGTATTTCTTGTGGTTCTTACGTTTAGCTTGATGAGGCTGTCTTCTTGAGAGGAGAGTTTTGTATGAAATATTTTTGTTGTGAGTTTCTAAAACCAGGAGATTATAATCTTTAATACATATTTCCTCACCACTTGTTATCTGTAATCAGGCCTCTATCTGTCCCTCCTGCTGGAGCTCATTTTTGCATTCTTTTGTTCAACAAATACTCATTTATTGCCTGTCATAGGCTGACTGTTATGACAAATACTGGAATACAGCGATAAATCAGACGCACTTCTTACCCTCATTGAGTTGACAGTCTAGACAAGGAGAGGCAAGGACTGGGGGAAGAGAGATTCCTATAAGGGCTGTTTGAATAATCCAGGGAAGAGATAAGGCCTGGGTTGGCCAAGTAACAGTGGCAGTGGACTGAAGTAGGCCCATAGGAGAGGTGGTAAAGGGGCAGAAATAAAAGAAGGTTTTTTTCCTTTTTTTTTCTTTTTTTTTTTCTGCACCCATCGCATGTGGAAGTTCCCTGGGCCCAGGGGTTGGCACTGCACCTCAGCAGCGACGCAAGCCACTGCAGTGACAACTCCTGATCCTTAGCCTGCTGTGCCCCAAGAGAACTCCAGCAAGTTGGTAATTGATTGGATTTGAGGAAGAGGGGAGGGGAGGGTGATTTGCCGAGGCGAGTGGTAGCGATCACGGACATAGGTAAGCGGAGAAGGAGGTTTGGGAGGAGGATGAGTTTCATTGTAGCTGTATTGGGTTTGAGGTCTCAGCTCAGGAGAGCCCTCTGGCCACAAGACATGCTTGGGCGTCATTCGTGGGTGGGTGACTGAAGACATGGTGGTGAGGGAAGCTGCCCAGGCAGCGTATGAGGATTGAGAAGAGTTGACGGCAGGCAGAGGAAGAGGTTCCTGAGAAGGAGCAACTAGGGAGGTAGAAGGAGAGCAGAAGAGTGTAGGGTTGGAGCCAGTGGGAGGCAGTGTTTCAAGGAAGAGCAAGCGGCCAGTAGAAACAAACGCTGCCTCTGTTTGCATAAGGACTGAAGAGGGTCTGTCGATGGGGCAGATGATGATTTGAGACTTGGAGGAGAATCATCTTACTCAAGGGCCAGGATTAAGAACCGGTTTGCAGTGAGAACGCAGAGGCAGTGTGGACAGTTGCACTGACTCTTTCCAGCCGCGGATGCCCCAGCATTGTATGGTATTGATCACTCTTCGGCCCCTTTTCTTAAATTACTTTCTTTGCTTTTTTCTAACACCCCTTAAAAGAAACCTTCTCCAAGACTGAGGCCTTTGTTATTTCTTCATCTCTGAGCTTTAGTTTTCTTGTTGATAATGTGGGGATAGAAATAGGGCCCTCCTCGGAGGCGAGTCCTGAGGACTCAGTGTGCCCTTCACACATACCTGGCCTGTTGTCATCAGTGTGGTTGTGATGACGTAGAGGTCTTTGTCGTGGTCCTTGTCATTGTCACCATCTTCTCACTCCAGCCTTACCTTTGTAGGGATCTCTTCCGCCATAACAGCTTGACTTGCCAGCCCCACGCAGAGGACCCCAGGGTGGTGGCTCTAATGCTACTTTCCTGATACAGCCAAGCTCAGTTGCTGATTCTTTGCCTCTTGTACTCAGGCACCCACGCAGCTTGACCAGGCTCTCCATTTTGGGCATTGGCCGTGTGTTGCGGGAGAGGTCTGGTTATATAACTACCACACACGGGGACTGTGCTCTTCACTGTCCGGCCCAGGAGGCCATGCATGTTGCTCTCTTGTCACCTCTCTCAGTCCATTGCAATGATCTCTTTGGTTGGCGGGGGTTATGGAATCAAAGAGAGATGAAGAAACTTGCCCTTATTCTTCGAATGTGGCCTCTTTGAGTTATAAGTGACAGAACCACCTCTGACTACCTTAATTAAAGAGAGTTTTGTTGGAATGATACTGGTCAGTCTTTTTTTTTTTTTTTTTTTTTTTTTTTTTGTCTTTTTACCATTTCTTGGGCTGCTCTTGCAGCATATGGAGGTTCCCAGGCTAGGGGTCGAATCGGAGCCATAGCTGCCAGCCTACGCCAGAGCCACAGAAATGTGGGATCCAAGCCGCATCTGCGACCTACACCACAGCTCATGGCAAGGCCAGATCCTTAACCCACTGAGCAAGGCCAGGGATCGAACCCGCAACCTCATGGTTCCTAGTCGGATTCGTTAACCAGTGAGCCACGACGGGAACTCCTGGCCAGTCTTATGGACAATAATCAGGTCCTTACTAACCAAGCTGGGAGGACAGAGAGGCAGCTGGGCCATGGGGACATCTGGAGTGTCCCCCCCACCCCGATGGTAATGTTAGAGCTACAGGAAGCACAGTGGGTTAAGGAGCTGGCCTTGTCACTGCAGTGGCTGGGGTGGCCGCTGTGGCATGGGTTTGATCCCTGGCCTGTACACTTCCGCATGCCGAGGGTATGACCCTGCAAAAAAGATACAGGAAGCAATTTGCTGTGGTTGCGAGTTTGTTTTTTTAGTAAAATATTGGGTTTAATTCTCACAGTCTGTGATTAGGAAATTCTAATTGGGGAAATTTGTGTTTGAGGAGATTGAGATCTGGAACAACTCGATGATGTGTTGAAAGTCCCGTGGCTGTTCCGCAGAGAGCTGGCGCCGAGTCCGGCTTTCTAGTGCCAGGCCTTTATATCGTCATTTATAGCACATGGCCTTCCCTGGATTGAAATTTTCTTTGGCCAACTGTGATGTGGCATTACTGCATTCCTATTTTATGATTCTGGAAATAATCTGTGTGTCTGTGTGTTTGTGTGATTTTTTTCTGAAGGGTAGAAATGGCAATTAACTGAAATTTTAATCTTTGTGGTTCTGAGGCTTATTCCTATCCAAGGCCTTTTCGTATTCAATTCAGTTTAAGAAATGACTAGTCATTTAGTCATTCTGCCTGCTCCTTAGTCTTTTAGATCAGTGGTGAAAACCTTGAGCCTACCCGGGTTTAAGCAGCTGAGCTAGCTGCAATGTCATGTTTTATTTCTTCTTTGATTTAGCTAATACTTTGGGGGGGAGTAGTGGGTGGGGATGACTTTTGCGGGGCTTTGTGGGTGTGGGTTACCCTAAGTGTGTCTGCAGATAAAGGCAAACACTTGTTTTCTCAATTTAATGTCGTGTGGGCAGTTGGCGAGTGTATATGAACATTAACAGCGTATTTCAGCTTGTTGCTGGTAGCTGTAAATTGGGCCAGACTCGTGCAGTTTACGTCCTGTTGATGTGAGTGATTCCTGAGTTCTTGGATTCTTGGCTGCATCGGGAGTCATCTTGCTTTTTCCTTTTTCTTTTTTAGGAGGGTCTATGCTGCAGAGGCATGGTGGGCCTTTGCAAAGTGTGTCTTTGACTTGGATTCTTTCCCCCTATTAGCCGTTCACTGCCAAGTTCAGCTTCCAGGGCTCCCCTGAAACCCCTCCTGCTTTCGGGTCACCGGAACCTGTGAGCTGTACATTTCTGGCATTACCTCACCTGACCACTGTGTAGCCTTGACTCTGTCGCTATTCTCTTCTCCTCTGTCTTCTGCGACTTTCCTCCCGTCTTCCTTCTTCCTCCCTCGTTACTTCCTAACCATCTTGTCAATGCTGCTGTTTCGGGAGTGTTGGCTCTGGACCTGGCTAGCTTTTTTTTTTTTTTTTTTTCCCTTAGCTTCTGCGTATTATCTCTGAGTAATCACATCCTCTCAAATATTTATCGCTTTGTAAATTTCCAATATCAGGGTCACTCCTGAGCTCCAGACTTGCATACCCAAGTACTATAACATAGCACCTTAAACTTCACAGTTCAGATCTCAACCCAGCGTCTCTCCCTCAATGATTTTTGTTTTTCCTGTAATTTTCTCCATCCCCACCTTTCTCTCAGGAAGGGTGATCTTTATATTCAGAGCTGCTCAAGCCAGAAAGCTGGATAAAGGGATCCTGACCCCTTCTCTCTGTTTAACATGGTACCATTGCCTCAACTAGTTCTTTCCATTTTCAAATGGGATCCATCCAGTCGTTGCATGAGGCTTCTGGAACAGGTATTTATGAATACTCTGGTTTCGCAGATGGAGACACTTGGTGAAGTTGAGAGATTGTTTCATAATTAAAGAGTTAAGAATGATCACTGCTGGGAAAGAAGGCGAATCTTACAAGAAGGAAAAACAAACAAAAAACCTACGTGAACCAAAAGAAAAAAAAAACCTAATATCCTCCTGGTAGTAAGATGCTGAAGGAGTCAGCTTTCTTAATACTTCACTTTCTGAGACATCAGTTTTCCTTTTTCACTCTTCTTTATGTTTTCTCTTCATCACAAGGGAGGTGTTGGGCCCCTCACTGTCCTCACTCAAAGCCAGAGCTGCTTATTTTTTAAAAAACGTTTATATAATTCACATGCTGCACACTTCGCCCCTTGAAACAGTGTTTTTTATTCACAGGGTTGTGCAACCATCACTGCTTTGTGGTTCCAGAACATTTTGTCCCCCTTCCCCCCAAAACAAGCCCCACAGGCTTCAGTGGTCAAATCCTACCTGCCTAAGTGACTACTAACATATTTTCATCTGGATAATTGGCCTATTCTGGATATTATATGTAAATGGAATCACAGTACGTTGTCTTCTGTGACTTTTTTCACTTAGCATAATGTTGTCAAGATTCACGGTGTAGCACATGTCAGCCTTTTAAAGCCAAATAATACTGTGTTTTATGAATACACCTTTTTTTGGGGGGGTCCGTTTGTCAGTTGATGGTCATTTGGATCATTTCTACTTTTCTGGTTTTACTCTATTATTATTCTTGTACTGTTTCAATATTTTACTATAATGAATACTGCTGTGTACAAGTTCTTGTGTCCATATATGTTTTTCTTTCTCTTGGATATAAACGTAGGAGTGAGATTATTGGGTCTGTATGGTCGCCGTTTAATGTTTGAGCAACTGCCAGAGTGTTTTCCAAAGGCAGCTGTACCATGTTACCTTCCCATCAGTGCTGTCGGAACATTCTAATTTTCCAGCGTCCTCACCAGCACTGTTTATTGCCCATCTTTTTGAGTATGTCCATCCAGGTGGGTTGCAGTGGTAGCTCCTGGTTTTGGTTTGCATTTCTCTGAAGACTAAGATGTTGAGCATCTTCTGTTTGCTTCTTGGTCATCTGTGTATCTTCTTTGGAGAAAAGTATATTCAAATTCTTTGACCATTTAAAAATTCGGGTGTCTTTTTTTTTTTACTAGGTGTAAGAAAATCTTTAGGCATTCTAGGTATAAACCCTTTATCACATAAATTCTCTGCAAATATTTCCTCCCATTTCTTGGGTTGTCTTTTCACCTTCTTGGTGGTATCACTTGCAGCCCGACATGGAGAAATTTTGTTGTCTGAGCCGTGGGTTTTATTACTATTGCTGTGATTGTGCTGTGGTGAGGCAGTGGGGAGCCTCCCTCTCTTCAGCAGGCGGATGTTTGAAAGTAGGCAAAGCGCAAGTAGAACTTCTCCACTTCTGGTCTGGCTTCTTCCCTTCTTCCTTCCCTGTGTAGCCTGTCGAGGGCCTGTGATGGTCACACTACGATGTGTCTGTCTTGGGCTTGATCCTCCAGGAGGGACAGAATGTGGCCATGTGTCAGCATTTTATCCGGGGATTGTCGTTTCCATAATATTAAGATGCCATGGGCCTCATTTTACACCTCAGTTCTCCTGAGGCCCCTTCTGCCCTGGTTGCTGAGTTGCTCTTGGCCTTGAGTGGCAGCCAGGGTGTGTGTAGTCCTGGAGTCTGGGTGGCCCTAGAGAGAACCTGACAGCAGCCCCTTCATTCAGAGGAACACTTCTTTTCCATTGTTTTCTGTTTCGTAGCTGGTTTAGAGGCCCGTGCCTAGAACTTCATGCCACTGGGAAGTTGGGCACCAGCGAGCCACATGCTTCTGAATGTCATGGATCAATATGATGTCAACAAATGCTGGGGTATAGGAGTTCCCATTGTGGCTCAGAGTGTTACAAACCTGACATAGAGTCCGTGAGGATGCGGGTTCAACTCCTGGCCTCATGCAGTGGGTACGGCTCAGGCATTGCCGCGAGCTGTGGTGTAGGCCTCAGACATCTCTGATCTGGTGTGGCTGTGGTGTAGACCGGCAGCTGCAGCTCTTTCCGACCCTTAGCCCAGGAATTGCCATGTGCCACAGGTACGACCACAAAAAGCAAAACTTACGACCACAAAAAGCAAAGGTACAGCATAAAATTACTAAGTTTTAATTTTGTCAAGGAGGGACATTATAACTGGACTAAGATGTTGAGCATCTTAAGGTTCTACTTTTTCAAATAAAGATTTATGCTGAGTTTGTAAGCCTGTGATTCCCAAATATCAATCCGTAGGCCATAATTTTTTTTTTTTTTCAGTGGTGGATGGCAAAATAAGAAAAATAAGACCATATTTTGACACTTCATAAAAGTAAATTAATTTTTTTTGGTACTCTGTTGATTTAACCTTAACTTAATCGAGTGTTTTCTCTGTATGCCAGATACCAGTCTCATAGAGATTATTTAGCCACACTGAATTAACTGTTTCAGTTGTTAAGTTAGGTATATCTTAGATGCACCTAACTTCCTCTCTGTACCTCTCTCTGCTGAGACGTAGTTCTTATATGACATACATGAAAATGAAGAATTGTTTTAGGTAAATTTAAGTATAAATATGAATTGACCTTTAAAAGATTTAAAGAAATCATCATTCAAAGGTAGATTTACAAAGCTCCTATTTACAAATATGATGTGTTATTTCTAGCTTATATATATATTTTCTGGACTAGGAGTAATACATAAATTTTTATTCTGTCTTTTCTAAATTAAAATGTCAAATAAGTATTAGGGTCTTATCATAAGATAGTTATTGGCTGTCACATTGGCACATTAATTATAGTAATTGGGCAGTAAAGAAGCCATAGGATTAGATAATATGCTATACGTTTTGATGGGATTATAGTTATAGCCTCTTATTTATGGTAATAAAATCTTGTTAATTGACACCGTTGACAAGCTCTTCTCTTTCCTTTTCTGCTTTCCAGGTTGCTTTATAAGTCTACTTAGGAACTATGAACTAAGAACCACATATTACACATCAAAGGCCACAGTCCAAAATTGCTTATACTCGTTCATGGTATATGCATTAAATTCATTTAGCAGATATTTGCTGGTTACTGTTCTGAGTGCTGCTAAGTATGTAGAGGTGTATAAAGCACTGCCTGATCTAAAAAAGACTAATAATGGAGAAGGAGAGATAAAATGTCTATGCATAAATAAATGTGACCCATGTTGATTGAGTCAGAGATGGGAGCCACATACCATAAGTTCAAAACTGGGTTTTAAGTACAAGTTCAGAGGAGGAAAGGGTGATTGCACATGTGGGTGATTAGTGATGCTATAAGGCTCCGAGGAATTATTTTGCATCCATGACATAAAGCTCTGGGCCATCTCTGAATATCTTTCTACATGCAGAACTGTAGTGGGTGGTAGGTGGCTCAATGCACTGACATGGAAATCAACTTTTGTTCTTGGCTTAGCTGCTTTGCAACCTCATTTTGTGTCTTTGAGTATATAAAATTGATGTAATAATATGTATCCAGCATCTCTCACAATGAAAAATGAGATAATGCTGATGCCTAAGCTGCTCCCTGTGGTGAAAGTCAGATTGCTTGGCGGTTGTGTAGTTTTTTTCAGACAAGTTAGGCCATACATTTCAATGGTAGTAAGCGCAACTTTCCATGACTAAAAGGATTAGCATCCTTACCAAAGTGTCCAATTTATTGCTAGAGAATAGCATATTCTGTGTAGCATTTGAACTGTTGTCTGAAAAATTGCCTGAATTCCTTGTGAAAACTGCCTGTATGAATTCAAGTATAGTGGTCACTGAATTCTATTAAAAAGGAACAGCTGCTACTACTGTTTTAGGGACTTTACAATTATCTTTAAAATTTCAACACCATGTCCAATAAAAAAAATTGAAATATAGGAGGTAATGCTGTGGCACAGTGGGTTAATGACCTGGCTTGTATCTGTGGAGGCATGGGTTCAATCCCAGGCCTGGCACAGTGGGTTAAGGATCTGACATTGATGCGGCTGTGGCGTAGGTTGCAGCTTTGGCTTGGATTCGATCCCTGGCCCGGGAACTTCCATATGGCATGGGGGTGGCTGAAAAAGAAAAAAAGCACAATGAAGTATAGTTGATTTACAATATTAGCTTAGTTTCAGGCATAGAGCAAAGTGATTTGGTTATATATATTTCTTCCAGATTATTTTCCGTTATAAGTTATCACAGTATACTCAATGTATTTCTCTGTGCTATACAGTAAATTCTTACTGCTTATCTGTTATGTAGTTTGTTAATCCCATATTTGCAATTTATCTGTGCCCCCCCTTCCCCTTTGGTGATAAGTTTGTTTTCTATGTGTTTGAGTCTTGCTCTGTTTTGTATGTAGATTCATTTGTATTATAATTTTTTAGATTCCCCATATATGCGTCATCCTGTAGCACTTTCTGACTTACTTTACCATGTCTATTTTACAGCAGCGGAAACTTGAGGCTTAGATAAATTTTCAAAAGTCGTGTAAATCAGTCAGCCATTTGAAATGAAATCTGTTGAAATTTAAGGTGCTGTTTACACAGTAGTGTGGTACTTCACTTTAGTTAGATGTTTTTCTTACAGGCCAGTGTCGTTTGTGTGTGTGTGTATAAATGTTTGTTTTTTTCACTAGGTTACTTCTAGAACTGCTGGAGTTGCTGTTTGACAAGTTCAATGCTGTTGCCACTGCACACTCTGTAGTCCTGGGATACCTGCAAGACACTGTTGTGACTCCACTGACGCAGCAGGAAGATGTCAAATTGTATGACATGGCAGACGTGTGGGTGAAGATCCAAGATGTTCTGCAGGTAAGGTCCTTTTACAAAAGGTGCTCTCTTGATTCAGAGTAACAAGGAAGAACATAAAAAAAAAAAAAAAATCAGCCACCTAAAATAGTCCCTTAATCCTAAATAGAATGAGAATATAATGTTTCCATTTCAAGGTGATGCTTGCTGATGTTATGGACGTCTATCGTCTTCCAAAGACCTTTTAAAAAAGCTTTTTTTGGCCTTTTTTTTTTTTTTTTCCCCCTTTGGGTCTTTTTAGGGCCACACCCACAACATATGGAAGTTTCCAGGCTAGAGATTGAATCAGCTGCAGCTGCCAACCTATACCACAGCCACAGCAATGCCAGATCCAAGCCACGTCTGTCACCTATGCCATAGTTCATGGCAACGCCAGATCCTTAACCCACTGAGCGGGGCCAGGGATGGAACCTGCATCCTCATGGATAGTAGTCGGGTTCATTACTGCTGAGCTTCAATGAGAACTCCTTGGCCAGATTTTAAAATTAGAAGATTCTCAAAGTGTAGCAATCAAGGATCTATACTATCTGGCTTTCTGTTGTAATGTACTTGACTTCACTAGAGTAAGTCATATGTCTATGTAATCAATATTAAAATGTTCTTAAACATTATTTTATAAACATGTAGCTTAATTTTATGACAATTTTCTTATAGTCAACTCTTGAATATATTGGGGTAAAAGACAGTTCAAGAGCTTATTTTTAAGAGATGAAATAACCTGTAAGGTTAAATGTATCATTTTGATTGATTTGTTGAAGATTGGAGACATGATAGTACTGTTTGCTATGATACTGCAGAGATGGTATTTAGAAATGTTATTATATTTTCTCTCCATGTGCCAGGAGAATATATTTGATTTGGCCAGATGAAAATTAGAAATATGATTAGGAATTGGCTGAAACAAATTTGACATAGCTAAATAGAAGTGATTTGGTTAGACACTATCTACTAATAGAAATAAAATTAAGTATATATAGGGAATTGAAAAATGTAACTGTAGAAATGGAATTATTTGCATGGCAAAAAGGAGCCTTTGCAGGAAAAAATAAATCATGAATGTAAATTGTAGTCATTTTTGAGAGTACAGGCATGCAGTTGTTTGATTGATTGATTCCCTGTTATTCATTCATTAGACAGTTTTTTGACTGTAGTCAGTTTGCTTTATTGAGGGTTCAGAGAAAGAATGTATGTTGCAACTGTATTCCCTGAGTTTGTTTTGATGCTCTGTCAATTACCATGTGCCCATAGTAGGTGCTTGATGAATATTGGTGAATTGAGTAAAATATTTTTGTTGCTTAGAAACTGATTATTTAACATTTTATATCTTGGTTTGCTAATCTGTCATGGAAACATGCATTTTTCAGGTTAACATGTTTAAGTTTGAAATAATATAATAGATGTTAAAGCTACTTTATGAGTAGTTAGGGACTTATGGTTCTGTCCATGGCAGTTGAGAGAAGAGAATACATGAGGTCAGTTTCACATTCATCCAAGGTTTTTTCCTGGGGAACACTTTTCAAACTATGGCATAGGAAAGTGAAAGGACATCAGCAGATTCTCTGAGCAGATGAAGCAGAGATCAGGGTTCAGGGATATGGAGGCAGCTGCAATTTGTGGGTTAGGATACTGGAGAAGAGGGGACTGCACAGAGAAAGAGCCTAAGAACCTTGAAAAGAGTGCCATCAAGCCTTTGGTTAAATATGAAGCTTCACGTACTCCCAAGTCATGGCAGAAAATAGCCACAGTTGGACTGTGTGAGATGAATGGAAATGGCAGAAATTGCCAAATGATTGAAAACATTGGAATTTAGACCAGCCACTGTGGGGAGAATTTGGTGAACAGCCTGTGCTTTCAGTTGTGACCTCAGAAAGGTTATGTTTTAGAAATTGGGCTGTCATAGGCATAGAATAAGGGATACTGTAGATCTCACATAATTAAGCTCAAACCAAATTTCCACAGTATCAGACTCATCCACTTATAAGTTAACTGCCTGCCAGAACAGAATTTACTCTAAAGTAAGAACCATATTCTCAATAATGAAGCATCCACTGTCCAGGATACAATTACTATATTAACAAAAAAAGCAGAAAAATGTGACTCAACTGGGAATTTTAAAAGGCTGATAAAAATTAGTGTCTGAAATGGAAATTTTACCAGATGGATTTCACAGCAGATTGCACGCTGTAGAAGAAAGGGTCCGAAAACTTGAAGAAAAATTGATCAGCACCAATCCATGAGTTCCCTTCGTGGCTCAGTGGTTAATGAATCCGACCAGGATCCATGAGGATGCAGGTTCAGTTGCTGGCTTTGCTCAGTGGATTAAGGATCTGATGTTGCCATGAGCTGTGATATAGGTCACAAATGTGGCTTGGATATGGTGTGGCTGTGGCATGGGCCAGCAGCTGCAGCTCTGATTCAGTCCCTAGCCTGGGAACTTCCATGTGCTGCAGGTGCGGCCCTAAAAAGCAAAAAAAAAAAAAAAAAAAAAAAAAACAACAACAAAAAACCCCCAAAAAACAAAAAGACCCCCCCAAAAAAACAGAAAACGAAAGACAACAAAAAAACCCAATCCAGTCTAAAATACAGGGAGAAAATAGAGTGAAGAGAAAAATGAACAAAGCCATAATGTCCTGTGAGGCAATATCAGGCTGTCTAGCATTTGTGTGTTTGCAAGTACAGATGAAGAGAAGAGAAAGAGGTTGGGGCAGTTAATTTTGGAAGAAACAATGACCAAAATTTTCTAAATGTGATGAAAAATGTAAATCCAGAGATCCAAGAAGCTCAACAAATCCCAAGGAAGATTAACACAAAGAAAACCATACCTAGACAGATGATTGTTGGGTTGCTGAAAAACCAAAGAAAAAACCCTTAGCCAGAGGAAAAAAGACGTATTGCCTACAGGGAATCAGTGATAAAAATTTTCACTTAACATTTCATCAGAAACAATACCAGCCAGAAATCAATGTATGTCATCTTGAAAGTGCTGGAAAATAGAAAAATTGTCAGTCTAAAAGTTTATATTCGCTGAAAAAAATCATTTGAAATGAAGGTGACATAGAGACATTTTCACATTATCTAAAGCTGAAAGAATTTGTTGTCATGGGACCTGCACTTGCAGAAATGTTGTAGAAAGATTTTCAAGCTGAAGGAAAATAATACCAGATGGTAACTCATCTACAGGAAGATGTAAAGAAGGCCAGAAGTGGTAAATATGTGGGTAAAAATAAAATAACATTTTCTTCATTTCTTAATTCTTGTTTAAAGCAAAACCAATGATAATGTATATGGGTTTTATAATATGTTTAGAAATAAAATATGATCATTGCATAAAAGTTGGGAGTAGAGTAAATGAAACTCTGCTGCTCTAAGTTTCTCATACGTGAAGAGATAACACTGTTCAAGGTCAACCGTGGTAAGTTAAGGATGCATATTTTAATCCCGAGAGCAAACATGAAATTGTAAAATAGATGTCTAGCTTATGAAAAAGCAAGTAAAGGGGATAAAACTGAATAGCGAATAAATATTTAATTCAAAAGAGAGCAGGAAAGGAAGAAAGAAGAACAAAGAAAGAAAACACAGAAAAGATAGGAAGACTGGAAAAAAAAACAAGATGTTAGAATTATACCAACCATATAAATAATTACATTAAATGTAAATGAACTAGATAATTCAGTGAAAGGGCAGCATTTGTCAAATTTTTTTTAAAGACCCAGCCATGCTGTTTACAAGAGATGCATTTTGTTTTATTTGTTAATTTGAAAATAATTTCAAACTTTTAAAAAGGTTGTAAGGATGGTACAGATGGTACCTGTATACCTCTTTATTCATATTCAATGGTTTTGTACTTTACAAATTGTTTCTTCTATGTATATATATTCTTCTGTGTGTTTTTCTCTATTATCTAATCTGTTGTCTCTATTCTAGCTTTGTTAATGGACCCAATATATTCTTTAAAACAGGTTTTTATTTTTATTTTTATTTTTTTGCCCTTTCAGTAGAGAATTCAGTCTAGCATTAGATACTGCATCTGCTTTTCATGTCTCTTTAGTTTCCTTTAAGTTCAAACAGGTCCATGGCCTTTCTTTACCTTTTACTGTAACAGTGCCATTTTGAAGAATACACTCCATCTATAGCCCCATCTTTTAATACAAGTTCCTCATTTTGGGTTTAAAAGTTATGCTTTAAATATAAAGATAGAGGTAGATTAAAAGTATATGAACGGAAAGAGATGTACCATGAAATACTAATAAAGATATTTTGTATTATGCAAATATATCAGACACTATTAGAATATATAATATCAAATGGAATTATTTGTTTCATAGTTCTTATGGCACTTAAAACTTGAATACATGAAGCCCTAGTAAGTATGTTACAGATGATGTAATCTATTGTCATGAGGTTAGTTAAAAATAACTTTTGAACTGAACTTTTGAATGTGCTAGGATGCTCATTATAGTACTTTAAAAGTTGTAAGTTTTGACTTAATAAAAATACTTAAGTTTTTGATGCTGATATTTGACTAAAACTAATATCCTAAATTAATTAATTAATTAATTATTTTTTTGGTCTTTTTCTCCTTTTAGGGCCACACCCGTGGCATGTGGAGGTTCCCAGGCTAGGGGTCCAATCAGAACTGTAGCTGCCAGCCTACACCAGGGCCACAGCAACGCCAGATCCGAGCCTTGTCTGCGACCTACACCACAGCTCACAGCAACGCTGTATCCTTAACCCACTGAGCAGGGCCAGGGATGGAATCCGAAACCTCATGATTCCTAGTTAGATTTGACGCCAGGAGCTCCAGTAATGTCCTAAATTTAAAACAACTTTTGAATCTGCTAGGATACTATTGATAGTACTATTGTGAAGAATTAATTATAGTTATGAATGAAGTAAGATGTTCAGTGTTTCTTAGCCCTATTTACTTTGGATTTGTCAAATGTATATATAATTCCTACACTTTTGAAAACAAAACTCATTATCTCATATTAAAAATGTTTATAATAAACTAAGGAACTTTTAAGTTCCATCAGAAATTAACTTGAAATGCAAAAATGAATGAAAGTATGTTTCTGGCTTATTAAATAAGTTATACCTTTCACATACATCATTTCAAAAGATGATCAAGGGATCCTAGCTTAATATTACAGAATGAGTTATTTATTTGTTTATTTAAAGAGCTTTATTGAGGTTTTACCTGTTTAAAGTATAGATTTCAGAGCTTTTTGGTATTATTTGTGGAGTTGTGCAACTGCACCATGATAGGAGTTTATAACATTTTCATCACCCTGAAAAGCATTAGCAGTCATTTCCCATTCCCCACTCCCTTCTCCCTCAAGATGTACTTAAGACACTAAAGAAGCATCGATTGTACATCTCTTGAGTATCTTATAATCAGAGCTTCAGGGATAAGTAAGCAAAAGAGTGGTTTAGCTGTAGCTAGGGGTTAATTTTGTGGCCAAGAGGGTAAGTTCAGGCAGGTAGATTGGGGTTCAGATTGTGGCAGCCTCTAGTGTCCTCTAAGGGGGTTGTGATTTATCTTTAGGCAAATGGTTTCTGAAGCTGGGTTTGCATTAGATTTATCTCTGGATTGATTCCTAGCCCCATCCTTGAGTTTCTCACTAAGGATCGTAGAGCACTATGTCTAGAGGCCTCTCTTGGGATAGACCATGAGGGAAGTTAGTATTAAGAAAGAGAATGTGAGCTGTGGTGTAGGTCGCAGATGTGGCTCGGATCTGGCATTACTGTGGCGATGGCATAGGCCGGCAGCTATAGCTCCGATTCAGCCCCTAGCCTGGGAACCTCCATATGCTGCGGGTGGGGCCCTAAAAAGACAAAAGACAAAAAAGAAATAATAAAAGAAAGAGAATGTATATATGTGTATGACTGGGTCACTTTGCTATACAGCAAGGATAGGCCCAACATTTGCAAATCAACTACACTTTATAAAGAAAATACAAAAAAGGATCACTCGTGGAAAAGAGCTGGATTCTTTGTTTTCTGTTGGGTTTTTTTTTTTTTTAAGCTCCTGAGATGATTCTGATACATTTGTTCAGGATCCTGTAACTGGGGTCTTTGCTCTGAGTCAGTGGTTCTCAAAATATGTTTCCTGGACCAATAGTATCAGTGTTACCTGGGAACATATTAAAAACGCAAGTTTTTATTCCTGCTTCATAATTACCAAATCAGACTTGAGGGCTGAGGCCCTGCAGTCTGTATTTTAACAAGCCCTTTTGGTGGTGATTCATATGCACGCTGCAGTTTGAGGGCCTCTGTTTTAGGTGATAATGGTCCATTGTGGATTTTTGATTGGGGTGTGGTGAGAGGCGGTGGGATTAGTATGGTAGTAATGAAAAGGACTGAGTGTAGAGGGTGGAGGCTAAGGCAGGGAAGCTCTTTCTTTTTTGTGTGTGTTTTTAGGGTGTCACCCGTGGCATATGTAAGCTCCCAGGCTAGTGGTTGAATCGGAGCTCATGGCAATGCCAAATCCTTAACCCACTGATCTAGGCCAGGGATAGAACCTGCATCCTCATGGGTAACTAGCCTGGTTCTTAACCTGCTAAACCACAATGGGGAATCCCAAGTCGGAGAAACTCTTTTGTAGGCTGATGGAGCGTCTCTGGGTTATATTACCTGAGGCAGTGCCTTAACCGTGGAATAAATAAGACAGGCTTTCATGAGGCGTGGTAAAGGAGTTCAAAGAAGAGAGAAGGATTTGCAAAACTTTTGGAGGTCTTTGGGAAAGTCTGTAAAACCATGTAGTCAACTCATCGGGCTGGTTTCCAATGTGACAGCCATTTTAGTGATGTTTTAGTGCTGTGGTATTAGGGCCACCCGTGTTCTGGGTAGTGGAGAATGGAGATGAACACGGGAGAGTCAGAGAGCTCCCTCTGGTGAATTGAGGGGAGCGCGCACCTCACTGTTCGTCACGTGGCACAAGAACTAACACGTGAGAATGTTGGCCAGAGTGGTTTAGAAAGAAATTTTTGGTTTACGTTTTCGTGCAGAGTTTCATTATGCTTAGGGTCAATTTGATTTTCATATATTTGTTGGTGGAATGTTCTGTAGGTTGAAATCATTCCTGGAGGACAGACACCCTTGAGAACAATAGATGCCTACAGTTAATCATCGCCAGTGTGAATGAAGGTGATGGGACCATGTGATACATGGAGATATGCGTGTTGAGAGTTGAAATTCATATTTCTTTGAATGGAAAATATTTCTTGCTGAAAAATGGAAATGCTTTGATTTATTAAATCTTGGCAAAGAACATGGCTTTTGATCACACAGAGACTTCAGCTTTTCTGGCCTGGAACCTGGCCTGTCTCTGGCAGGCTGAGTCCGTCCGGTAGCTGGAAGGCTCGTTTGTCTCGACGTGTTTGTGTCTGGAGACAGCCGTGCAGGGAGACGGGGCTGCAGCTATCAGACTAACAGGGTACCAGCATTTTCTCCTGGTGTCAGCCCTGTGACCACACACCGTTGAACCCCCTTCTCAGTTTTACAGTCTTTGAAACTGTGATAATAGAAATACATGTTTTTGCTCTTCTGAGCAGCAGCAGCACCTTCCAAAATGTCACCTGCTCAGTGACATGCCTGTCATGCTGTTAGCTGCACATTTTCAAGTGTTTAAGGCTGAAGTACATGAGACACATAAGATCCTCCATCTCTCGTGGGATATGAAGAGGGTCGCTTTGAACAAGTCCAACTTTCAGGTGTTATGATTCTGAAAAAGCTCTCTCTCTCTCTCTCTCTTTTTTTTTTTTTTCCATATCTCTTTTCAAAATAAAACTGCCCAATTATCCATTGTTGGCTTCAGTGCATGACCCCTTAGTGTGCTCAGTGGAGTTCTGTAGGTGGAGGTAGTGGGTTGTAATTATCCTGTTTACCATGGGTAGTGACACCCACAAGTCACTGCACTTTTTAGTGTCCTGATCTTTCTTTCTGGAGATGAACAGAGACAGAATGTGCAATCATTTTACTTTTGTTAACTGGCATCTAAATGCCTAAACAGTGAACAGTTAACCTCGCACAGAGAGAACTTCCAGTTTGCTATCAGGTCAGAAAATCCACACATCTTACTGGTACTTTTCCATGACTTGGAGGGGTTTTTCCAGGAGGGAGATCCAATCTCTAATTTGAATCCAGGTCTGAAACTAGGTTTTTCATAGATTTTGCTTCATTTGATGCTTTGGTTTGCTGAGGATTCCATTTCTTAAAGCAAAACTAGCTATTTCTTTTCCCCCTTCGGTACTCCAGGTTAGTTAACTTGAGAGATGATGGTTGCAGACATAGTTTTTCCAGCCTTTACGACTTTTTGATAGCCTCTATTTGGGGTGGCATATTGTCAGCCAGGCCGCTGAGTCTTCAGAAAGGTGGTGCTTGGGCCTGGAAATTATGTTCTGTCTTGTCAACGGACAGTGTGCTGCCCAATGAATAGATGACGTTAGCACGTGGAAGTAAGGGAGAAACCATCCTATGAATTGAAGTCCGATTCTATAGCACCAGGGTTCGTTCCCCTGTGTTGTTTTCTGTTCACTTCTTAAATCAGGAAACTGTGGGTAACCATGGAGATGCCTCTGGCTCCCAGCTCACATGTGGCAGGTGCATGAGTCAGAGCTCTGAGTGTCTATGGCCCAGAGAAACTTACTGTGAATGTCACGAGCATCTTAATACACTGGGTCAAGAGAAGACAGGAGCTTGGTGGCTGATAACCCGGAAGAGATGGATCTGGTTGAAAGTCTGTTCTCGTTAAATTTCGAAGTTGCCCAGAAAGGATCTGCTTGGGCCTGATTAGGTCGTGCTTGAGGGGACCAAGGGTAGAAAGAACAGGTCTTCCTTCCAACCCACCACTTTCAAAGCTTTTCTCTTTGTCTGATTTCATCTGAGATTTTGGAGGGTGAACCCCTGAGAGCCAAGTCAGATATTGTACTGCTACTGGTGATTTAAGTGTCCTTGTGGAGGCCGTATGATTATCAAGGTTTGGTGTACTTGGGCCGAAGCAAGGGGGTTGCTGGGAACCAAAAGGCCGTAATAAATGGTGGTGATGAATAGGTGAAATAATGGGATGTAGCCTGTCATTCTATGATTTGAGTGAAATTGAAGCATCTGGCATTGCTTCCCTGGCATTACTTTCGGCTGCCGGAGAAGATTTTTGGGCAACAACGATGATATGTTCCTGAATTAATACTCAAGCTCTACCTTTCCTTTCCTTTCCTTTCCTTTCCTTTCCTTTCCTTTCCTTTCCCTAAACCTAGTCTGATGGTGGAAGTAATTTGAGAATGTGCCTAAATTCTTGAGTATAGTGATAGCTTTTTGGTTAGGTTGTCTCTTGCTGCATACCGAATTACACATTAATTTGGTGGCTTAAGACAGCGGCCTTTTTATTTGCTCTCTGTTTTGTGAGTCAGGAGTTCCCTCAGGGCTCACCTGGGTGGCACTTCTACCCATGGGGTGTCAGCTGAGATCATTGACTTGGCTGCTTCAGCTGAAGGCTGGGCTGGGTGAGAAGGTCCAAGAGGTGTTTTCACGTGGTTTCTCACTCCCCTTAGGACCTCATAGCATGGCACTTTCGGGGTAGCTGGACTTCTTATGTGAACGCAGGCTTCCAATGGGGAGCATTCAGAAAGGCAGAGGGTGAGGTGGTGATCTCTTCCGGCCCTGCCTTGGGTGTTATATGGTGTCACCCTGCCACATCCTGTTGGTCCCAAGGGCATCCAGGATTCATGTGAGGGAAAATAGTCTACTCAATGGGAAGAGTGGCAAGGAAATCGTAGCAGTTTTTACTTTATCACAATAGGGTAAGGTTTGTAAGTTTGCTTTTAGAGAGTAATCCATCAGAATCAGACAATGCTATTGGATTATTGTTGCTGTGACTTTGTCACAAGATAAAGACCAGGATTTTATTCTTGCCTACTGATCTTAATTGGTTAGCGAATATCTCAGTGGTTATCAGGCTCGGCAAATTTTACCATTTTGATCAACTGAAAACAGAGATGGGTAAAATGCATTTGGGAAAATACAGCTCTTTCATGGAATTGCTTGGTTCAAGTGAGTTTATGAAATTCTGAGAGTAATTCCTCTTTATCGGTCATATCTGTCACTTGAGACTCAAGCACTAAAATGATGTCTTATATCTTTTCTAATTCCTTTGACCTTTCTCTCTTTGTCATTTGCTCCATTTTCCCCATTTTAGAGATGGAGAAACTGAGGTGGGAGTTTTTAAGTCGTGTTTATAGCACCACAGAGTCAAATGTAGAACTTAGCATGCCCTCCCTAGCTTTCCTTTTGAAGGTTTAAGTCAGTGATTTACAAGCCTCCTTTGCCTTATATTTTGGCATCTTGACATTTAACTTGAGAATCTGTGATGCTTTTAGTTGACTCATTTAGCTAAAATGATTTTAGTTCACATATTTTTAAAATAGAGCCTGTATTGGGGAGTGTCTCACTAGGCATTTGACTAAGTGTTTGCATGTGAAGAAATTGATCTGTACCTATATATGTATACATGTTTTCAAATTGTGAAAATTGAGAATTTTAAGTTTCAAAAAATAAGCAGTCACTGAATAGAGATTTGCCTTTTCAAGGTCTCAAATGCCAAATACTTTGTTCAATGGACTAACATCAGTACAAGCCTTTGCTTTACTCTATAGGGTCAAGAAAACGAAGGTAATTTCATTTATGTTTTGGCAGCGGCTTTAGATTAGATCCTTTGAGTGTTTTGAATGTTTTGGCAGTCACAGCTATTAGTCATTGAGCTTTCCTCTGTCCCTTCCTTCCTCCCTTCCAATCAGAATTATCAGTGGACCCTCACAGGGGAAGTCTCTCTCAGTAGGATTTCAGCTATTTCTAATGCTAGGTTAAGCAAGTATTATAGGCTTGGCCATATTAAAACCAAGACAGTCTCAAGGAGGTGGGTGAAATTTACAAAAAGTTTAATTTGGAAAAATGCGTCACTCCTTCAGAGTGTGTATTCTCTGCTGTGTAGCAAGTGATGATCCCATGTTGAAGCTCCATGAAGATGGGAAAATGTTCTCGTATAAATTAAACTCACTTTGAAGGGAAGACAAAAACTACATGTGCTGTAACTAATCTGCATTCAGAGATTTTGGTCCACTTTAGAGTAGCAGCCCAAAGACAGACAACCTAAGTAGTTCCTCTTTCTGACTTGAATTGTTGAGAACATTGCAAACTGTGTTATTTCATTCAAGATTTTTTTGAAATGGAAAGAATCATATAAGAATGTTAGTAATTATTATCTTTTTATTAAGAAAAGAGGTTTTTGACTTCCCTGGTGGCCTAGTGGTTAAGGACTTGATGTTGTCACTGCTATAGCTCAGGTCGCTGCCGTGACACAGTTTCTCTTCCTGGCCCAGGAACTTCCATATGCTGCAGATGCAACCATAAAGAAAAAAAAAAAAAAAAGGTTTTTTTTTTTTTTCTTTGTTTCTTTCTCCCTACCCCTATTTGTTATCTATATGAGTTTTTAAAATTTATATTAATGGAAATTTGTTGTTTTAACTAGAGAGACAAATAGGTATTTTTTTTTCTAGGATATTTATATAAAAGGAATTTAAGAAATTATTTTAACCTTGCAGGAAGTGAAGACAAAAACATAACACAGAGCCGTTTATGGTCCTATGGGAAAATTTCAGAGAAGACATAGAAGGTTAGGTCAGAACAGGTTAAAGTAGTTGAGTTCATGGGAGACTCAGCTCATCTTAACATGGCTGTGATTGAATACATAACACGAATGGTATTATAGGGAGCTGGGGAGAAGAAGGTTTTTTTTGGGGGTTTTTTTTTTGTTTGTTTTTGCAAAATGTTACCAAAAAAGTAAGATTAAATGTTTTAGGGTGACAGGGAGATCTTTGAATAAGAGATTGGATGGTTTGGACTTGCTCCTTTTGGCTGTGGGCTGCTATTTATGGTTTTTTTTTTTTTTGCTCTTTTTAAAATTTTTAATTTAATTTTATCAATTTTTTTTTTCTTTTTAGGGCTGCACCCGTGTCATACGGTTCCCAGGCTAGGGGTCCAGTCAGAGCTATAGCTGCTGGCCTCCACCACAGCCACAGCAATCTGAGATCTGAGTGGTGTCTGCGACCTACACTACAGCTCACGGCAACACCAGATCCTTAACCCACTGAGTGAGGCCAGGGATCAAACCGGCAACCTCATGGTTCCTAGTCGGATTAATTTCTGCTGCGCCATAACGGGAGTTCTGTGTTCTTTTTTTATTATGGAAAATTTCAAACGTGTCCAGATGTACCTAGACATGTATAATGAACCGCCATGAACCCATTGTCTGGTTGCACCAGCTTTGGAAGTTAATTTATGGTAATATCATTTTAGTACTGCTTCTGCCTGTTTCCCTATCCCTTATTATTTTGAAAAAATCCTAGAGGTCATATTGTTTCATCTATATCCCAGTATGGATCTCGAAAAGGTAAAGTCTCCTTTTAAAAAATAGATCCATAACCTCAAAACATAATGTTTTTTTGTTTTTTGTTTTACCGTCAAATATCCAGCCACTGTTCACATTTCCAGCTGTCTCAAATGTCATAACTGTATACTTTTTACAGTTTGTCTGAGTCAGGATTCAAATAAAGATTAAACGCTTCAGTATGATTGGTAAGTAACTTAAAACCTTGAACGTATAAATTCCTCTCCATCTCATTGTTTTCAAAATTTGAAAATTCCTCTTCAAATGTGTGTATTGAAGAAACCAGATTTTTTGACCCATAGTGTTTCCCACATTCTGGTTTTGTTGATGGCTTCCCCGTGGTATCATTTGCTGTTTATTGTTGCCCTGCAACTTACATCAAGAGGTTTAATCAGATTTAAGTTGATTTGGGGGGGCGAGATTACCTCATAGATGATATTAGATGTCGGTTTTTTTCGATGGAAGAGTAAAAGAATGAAAGTGTTATTTTTAGGATAATTTATTTGCAAGATGAATTGGTGGAGAAAGCAGTAAAATGGAGAGATGCCAATGAGAGGGCAGGTTCACTCAATACAGGAAGGAAGGACCAGATGAGGGCAGGGCCAGTGAAAAGAAAGAGGACAGAGATGGAAGAGATTTTGAAAGAAGAATGAATTTTCAAACCCTTTTAACACTGACTCGAAGCAATGGAGAGCTCTGAGGCAGGGTGAAGTCTTGAGCCTGTGTGGTTGGGAATTAGGATCAGGAAGACGGTGCTCTGTGCCTGTTAAATGTGAGGAGTTGGCAGAATATCCCTGAAGAATTGTGTTCCAGCAGCTAGAGATTGTGCACGGAAGGTTAGGGGAGAGGTTAGGGCGGGAGATGGACATTTCAGGATCATCTCTCTCCTTGGGGGACGTGGTTGAGACTGTTCCAATGGACCAGCTCAGAAACTCAGGAGCGTGAAAGTGCAATGAGGACTGATTTCCTTCAGCAGTTCATCAGCTCAGTCCGCTCTCCATTGTTGCCGCAAGTAGCAAATTAGAGAGTCTCCAGAGATTGGAATTTCTCACCGTGATGCCACCTTTAGGCTTCCATTGCTTAGCATTTTTCCAGTATGTGCGGGTGATATGGAAGCAGATTTTTAAGCAAGACCCAAATGCCCTTCAGGTTAGGGCTGGTGGCTTAGAGAAGCTGGCCATTCCTTAGGGGATATGGACAGACGGCTTGCAGAGGGAATACTAGATGGTTTTAATAGGTCCACAATTGAGCCTTGAAGGAACTGAAGGAGCAGAGCAAGCAAGACAAAGAGTACATAGGGTCAGCCATTAGGAAAAGACCTTGAGGTCGAGGCTGTTTGCTGTTTGTTTCCCTGCATTAGCCTGCGCTGTGGCTACGTCATGTCTGAGAACTGGTAAGTGTAGGTGGGCACCAGGAGTTTCCTGTTACCCTCTCCTGGTTCCTCTCTTAAATCCCCCACAAGTGCAGGGAGAGTGGTTCATGGGAAGCCCTGCAAATTACAGCTGGTCATAAAAAAGTCCATCCTAACTTACTTCTTAAGAAAATGTGTTCCTTGGCGATCTCTCTCAAACTTGTAACAGCATCACATTCACCCACCTATGTTTTAAGTTTATTTTTGCCTAGTCATAGAAAGATGGACAAAGTACATTTTTGCTGTCACATCTACGCCCTTACTATAATGGGGTATTTAAAAAACAAACAAACAAATGCTGGGCCCTGTGGGGGGAATTTTTTTTGAAAGCATTTTAATTTTTTTTTATCTTGCATAAGATGAGAAAGCAAATTCTAGTGCATTCAAAGGTGCAGATTTGTTTTGTTTCCCAGTAGTTCTGATCTTCCCCAGGTGTGTGTTGGTGTTGCCCAAGAGTTGTGTCACACGCGCGAGTGGCATGAACCTCTTTTGGTTAGCTGCCTGAAACTTGTGAAGGATACTGAAAACTGTCAGGTGCACAGGGAGAGCAAAATTCATCGCTTTGGATGTGACTCCATCTAAGGGAAATGAGGGCTGCCACCTAGTGAACTGCAGCCGATGACGAATGCTCAGCACGCAGTAGCCGGTCCCGCGGGGGTGATGCACGACAGCGCCTGGGCTGTGTGGTAGCAGCGTGATATGGCACTGAGAAAGGCCAGCGCTATTTCTGGCGGCGCTGTACAAAACAGCATCTGGTCACGGAGTTGGGGCTGATCCTCCCCGTCTCCCCCGTTCCGGTGAGGTGACATCTGGGCTGCTGCCTCGAGTGTTGGGCACGTGTACGCCAGAATGACAGACACACGGGTGGGAGTCCCAAGCTGAGCATCTGCTGGGATGAAGGACTTGCGATGAGGCAAGTTTCAAAGCTTGGGGCAGAACTGGTGTGTTGAGGAACAAGCACGTTGAACAGAGATGTTAACCTTTACGGGGAGAGGTTGACACTGGAGAAAGAGCATCATTGTAAAGTGGATGACTCCGAAGAGAGTCAGGACTCCGTCGTTGGCACTGGTTTTATACAGAGCACTTTTGAGGGGTTACTCAAGCATTTTCATAGATAGCAAGTCATCAAAAAAGGGCTCCATGGAGTTCCCGTCATGGCACAGTGGTTAACGAATCTGACTAGGAACCATGAGGTTGTGGGTTCGATCCCTGCCCTTGCTCAGTGGGTTAATGATCCGGTGTTGCTGTGAGCTGTGGTTGTAAGTTGCAGACGCGGTTCCGATCCCGAGTTGCTGTGGTTCTGGTGTAGGCCAGTGGCTGCAGCTCCGATTCAACCCCTAGCCTGGGAACCTCCATATGCCGCAGGAGCGGCCCAAGAAATAGCAAAAAGACAAAAAAAAAAAAAAAAAAAAAAAAAGGGGCTCCAGGAGTTCCCTGGTGGCTCTGTGAATTAGGGATCAGCACTGTCGCTGCTATGGTATGGGTTTGACCCCTGGCCTGGGAATTTTTGCATGCTGTGGGCATGGCCCTAAAAAAGCAAAGGCGGGAGGAGGGGGGTGCCCTCCAAGGTACAATTAAGTACTTACTTATTGTTAAGTACGTGTTTTTAATCGAGGGCTCAAAGAGGAAGGCAGTGCCTCAAGGGCTCAACAAGGACGGCAGCGCCTACTATAATGGGACAAGGACTACACAGTTGTAATGAACAATGTGGACCTGGCGCTTTTGATTTAAAATTCAAAGGCAGATGTTAAACTTGGGAACAATGGGGGTGAGACTTTATAGTAATTTAAAAAAATATTCAGGAGTTCCCATCTTGACTCAGTGGAAATGAATCTGACCAGCATCCATGAGGACGCAGGTTCGATCCCTGGACTCACCCAATGCATTAGGGATCCCGCTTTGCTGTGAGCTGTGGTGTAGGTCACAGATGTTGCTTGGATCTGGTGTGGCTGTGGCTGTGGTGTAGGCTGGTGGCTATAACCCCTAGTCTGGGAACGTGGATATGCTGCAGGTGCAGCTCTTAAAAAAAAAAAAAAAATCAAATATAAAATAAAGGGATTGTTTATTTTTCTAGAGGTATAGATGAGTACAGCAGAAGGAAATTAAGAAATGCAGAAGGTACACTGACTATTAGGAAATATTTCTACAGTGAGAATATTGGGCCATAGGATCATCCCTTAGAGTTGTGGGGCTGAATTTCCTGCGGCTATTTGATTGAATGTGTATCAGGAGGGAAATAGACTGAATATCTCTGCAGGCTTTGTTTCTTTCTTTCTTCTCTGATTCTGGGCCCTGGTTGATGATCTGTTTACCTGCCGTGATCAGAAAGAAATAGCACTTCCTGTTCTTCTCCATCCAGGCACACTTTAGATGCTCTGCTGATGGACATAGGCTACCGTGGCGATTGATTGCCCCAAGGTTGACCCGGCGCCATCTCCCCTGATCTGATGGAGTTATTCTCCTCTGTTTGGGATGCAGCACCACTGCAGTCCATAGAGACCCTTACTGAGGACAGGTATATTTGATAGAGTGGGCTGGCGTGTATGGGGTCAGGGTCTTCTTCAGAGACACCTAATGACCCAAGAGGGTTGCAGGCAGGCCTGCTCTGGGAGTCCGAGAGCTGCAGGAGTGAATCCCACAACTGACCCTCCTGCGTCTCCCAGGATTTTAATTTCAGAAAAAAGGCGATTCAGCCGCCTGGGTGACCATAGACTCTTCCTTGGTCCTGTAAAAATGTGGCAATTTCAACTTTTTGGCTGAGTCAAGGCTCCCGAAGAAAAGCTTGGCTGTTTGTGGTTTGGTGGTGATGTGTGTGCCCGTCTTTGTAGTAGGATCTTTGTGTAATCAAAGAAGCAAATTGGATGTGCAAATTGAAATTTAGGTTTATTACAAGTAGTCTGCGTTGCCCTGTATTAATTTGTAGGTGGGATTAGGGCTTCCCCCGCCCCTTAGTTTGTCATTCAAATACTTCCACAATTTGAACAAGGGCTGTTTTTCTGTTTAGTTTACTCTCGTCCTATAGAAAGGCCGTGTTCTAATTAAACCGGATTTTCTCTCTGTCCTTTCCCATACCAGTGCTTGGCGATCCTTCCCCTTCCTTCCCACTGTCTGTGCCCCGGTTTCCAAACAGCTTCTGTCCTGTGCTGCGGTCTGCTCTATCTCCTGTCTCCACTAGGAAGCATTCACCGAGCGTTTCCTTTTGAGAACTCACGGCTCTTCTTGTTTTACTACTCATTTGACATGTCTCATAGTTAAATATTTTTTCCTCTGCTGAATCTACATCTTTCCTTTTAAATCATGTCAGAGTCCTCCGGAGGGCCATTTTCTTACACGTCTTCCAGTGTCTCGGAGCGCTTTCCCACGTGGAGTTTTTAATTCCTTTTCAACCAGTCTTTAAGCCTTGTGAGAGAAGGGGTGGGACTGTTACTGATTGTGGTCCTGCCTCCCAGGAATTGGGCACCGCTTCTTAGGTACAGTGTGCACCTAATTAATATTGCTTGAGTGAAATGAGTAGTGGATACCAATACGTATCATTTGATTGGTTGATTTAGGATTGAATTTTAAACGCCTTGTGAATGCGACGAACTTTGTAGATTTAAACATCAAGTGGCAGAGGACTCACGAAAGCGTTATGTTGAAGATTTGAAAGGCTGCTACATTCCCAGGAGACCAGTTCATCCTTTCTTGTGCTGGCTGGCAGTTAAATCATTACCAGGGTTTCAATCCCTGGGTATTGTTACTAGGTGGTGTTAGGTGGTATCTAGAAACTGGAGGGAGAATACCAAATGGAGGATGTCACACAACCATACCATCGAGATCCCACCCAGACTCTAGACACCAAACAAACAGGAGAGAGACTCCCGCGTGGATGAAGGCCCCAGGAACAAGATCATTTAAGGAGCTGTTGAACCTCAAACAGAGCCAAAAGGACTGTTAAAATTCACATTTAGGGAGTTCATATCGTCGCTCAGTGGAAATGAATCTGACTAGCCTCCATGAGGATGCAGGTTCGATCCCTGACCTTGCTCAGTGGGTGAAGGATCTGGCGTTGCCATGAGCTGTGGGGTAGGTCACAGACGCGGCTCAGATCCCACGTTACTGTGGCTGTGGTGTAGGCCGGCAGCTGCAGCTCCAATTCAGCCCCCAGCCTGGGAACTTAATATCCTGCGGGTGCGGCCCTAAGAAGACAGAAAAAGAAAATAAGAATAATAATTCACATGTAATAACCTAAATCCCTCTTCGCCGTTTCCCAAGCCCCCATCCCCGTTCTCCTTGAGACTGTGTAACGTATCACACGAAACCCTAACTCTAAAAAAGCCCTTGCCTCAATAGCAGGGAGCCTGAGTTCTCTGTGCTCAGTGGTCCTGGCCACTCTGTTGGTTGATAAATCTGCTTGCGAACTTACTGCTCCAGCCTCTGTTGCTCACGACTCTGCCATCCTAACGATAACGGTGTTTGCCCGTCAGCATCCTTTTTATTGTGGGTGTGACAGTGCTTTTGGAAAAATTGTGACAACTTTGATAGCGGGTTAAGCCGAAACTCTCCAAAAACTGCTCTTGGTTTTTTGAAAAGAAAGACTTACTGTTTGATAGTTCATTTTGATTTTCTTATCCTTACTAAGAAAGTTTTCTTTCCTGTCTTGCTGTAAGTGAACCACCCTTGCTATAAATTAAATCCACTTCTTTCAGTGATATCTTTTGTGTGCAATTACCTTCTTTGAGTGTCAAGTCTTTCTTTAGGATCATTAGAGCTGCTGTTATAGAATTCTTTTGAGTAAATGCTGTTTAATCAGAGCATGCATTTTACCTGAGGGGCAGCTCCAAGTGAGTGGTGTGGAGGTGTGTCCTCTGAGTGTGGTTTGTCTAGTGTTTTGTGGTCCTCTGGGAGATGAGGTGCTATAGAAAGGGAAGGCTTTGACTATAACTCCTGGGTTTCTATACAGAAAGTACCATGCACACATCATTGATGATTCTTTTGCATAATCAAAGCATTGAAAAAGTAAGAGATGCAGGAATCAAAACAGATGTTTGCCAAGTGGGAAGGGACTAAATTGGTAGGAAAAAGAAATTTTAATTTCAAGCTTCAAGAGAATGTTACAAATCTAGCTTAAAAAAAGATCCGACCAAAGGTGACAGCGCCCTTTTAAAGACCAGCAAAGTTACAAGAGGAAGAAAAAAATGGGCAAAAGGAACTACAAGAATACGAAATTAAAATTGCTGTACTTGAATCAGTTTGTGGTAGTAAATTACTTCTGAGAGCCTCAATTTGAAGATGCGCAGCTAGTCTGTGGTAATGAGTATAATTATGCCACGGTCGCCAAGTCTTTACCTTGTTGCTGGTCAAAGAGCGGTGCTTTTGTCTGTTTTTTGTTTTGTTTTTTTTTGTTTTAATTTTTTAATTTTCTTTAAACCTGGTAGCCATCAGAGGTGATGAAAAATCCATTTACTTGGGGAAGGTTAAAGATGAAATTTCTAAAGTGAAAGAAGGGCTCTTTAAAATGTGCACTTGAAAGTTTGCATTTTTTTTTTCTTTTTGTCTTTTTGCTATTTCTTTGGGCCACTCCCGCGGCATATGGAGGTTCCCAGGCTAGGGGTCCAATCGGAGCTGTAGCTGCTGGCCTACGCCAGAGCCACAGCAACGCGGGATCCGAGCCGCGTCTGCAACCTACACCACAGCTCACGGCAACGCCGGATCGTTAACCCACTGAGCAAGGGCAGGGATCGAACCCGCAACCTCATGGTTCCTAGTCGGATTCGTTAACCACTGCGCCACAACGGAAACTCCAAAGTTTGCATTTTTAATCGTGTTCTACTTTTGCTCTACCCACCCATACCCGCCATTCTGATACATGTGAAGAGCTGTTGGTCATTGTCTGGGATCATTAATCAGAGGGCGAGAGACATGGGAAAGTGTGTGCCATGAAGAACAGTGCCCTTCTCTTTAAAATAACAAACCTGGAGGCAGGCAGAAGAGCTCGGGAAAAGCCTCATCTTTTCTATCTGTTATGCTCTTGATTTCCTATCTACTGTATCTCCTTTCATCCATGGCCAGCTGGGATCTGAAAAGGGCACGAGCAGTTCACGGTATTGGAGGAGCAAGTGTATGAGACCCCAGAGTTGTGGTTGTGAATGCATTGAGATGATTCATATTTAGACCCGGTGTGACTCAGGAGGCAGGGAGTTTTATTGCTCAAGTAAAAAAAATAACACACACCATTTAGAAAGGAAAAAGCCATCTGTTCATTTTGCCTCATTTCTGTGGGGATTTAATCTGACATGAATCACTTGGGATTTGTACAGAATAAACCTGTGCTAACATTTTATGAAAAAAGGTGCCAGAGGGGTGTGGGGGGAACCCAAACTTTCTCTTTAGAGATTAGTTAGCTCCCAACTCGGATTTTTTTTTTTTTCTGTATTGCACGTATACATAGCAAACTATTACAGTGTTTTTTTAGTGTTAGCCTATTCTGACTCCTTCTGGAAGAGGTTCAATTCTTTGTCATATGAAAATACCTGAGTAGGCAGTGGCATCAGGAATGACTTTAGACAGACTGGGGGTTCAAAGTGTGGTCCCCAGACCAGCATTATCAGCATCACTTGGGAGCAAGTTAGATGTGTGAATTCTAGAGAGTTCCCTTCTAGTCTAGCAGGCTAAGGATCCAGCATTGTCACTGCTGTGGTTCGGGTCATTGCTGTGCCACAGGTTCGATCCCTGGCCCAGAAACTACTTCATGCCATAGGCACGGTCAAAAAAAAAAAAGTGTGAATTCTAGGGCTCCATCCCAGACTTACTGCTTGAGAAACTCTGGGAGGACAAGGCTGTGCAATCTGTGTTAAACAAGCCCTCGTGATTCTTCTGACATTCAAGGGAACTGAGGAATTAGACACCAGATTGTAATAAGGAAATAGTGGTGTTCAAACCTCATAATCACTCATACGAGTGATACGATGTGGGCTAAACCTTAAATACATTATTTGCTTCAACCCTCAGAGAGCTTGGTACTGTTGTTCCCAATGCCCGTGTGGTGACAGTGTGCCCAAGTTCATGATTGGTAAGCAACAAAGCCAGCCTTTGAATTCTGGTCTTATTGCAACAATTATTGTTGTAAATACTATTGAGTAGGACAATTCAAAAAAAAAAAAAATTTAAGTGACTGTGCTTGTGACTTGTTAGCAACCACGTGTGTCGTCATGAGGACTGTGCCCAAGAAGTTACACGGCCAGCTGAGTGCCAAAAGCAAACGAGAGGATAAACCTAGAACGGGTTTCTTGTCCCACCTCTTCCTTTATTCTCAGTCCCTTAGTTTTGTTCACTTAGTTGATTCCGTAGATGACCGTCACCACCTGTGACGTGTGGCCCTTCTTTCCCAGAGAGGCTTTTGCTTAAAACTGGGAGAACGAGCAGAGAGGAGTGACTTTTTCAAGGTCATCTTCGCCTTTCAAGTGAAAGAAGCGCTGCCGTTTGCTTCTGTTCGTCTTGGTGGTGTGAGCCTGCAACTGTACCCATCCTGTTGCAAAGAGCAAAGCCATACAAACGAATGACGCTGACGTTCACCTTTGCCTGTGTTGTATGTAGGAGTCCGTTGGCAAACCTGAGGTATTTCGTCGCCTTGCAACTTTGCTGTTGGTCACGACAGTCATAGGTCTGTCCATCTCAAGCCTTGGTGCATCTTTGGACCGGTCTGACTCTATCAAAAAGAGCTGATTTAGCTGTCTTGCTTGGACCTGTACATTTCCTTTTTTTTCCCTTTCTCTTTCATGTATATTTTTTAACCCCTGTCTATGACCTAAAGTTGCAGTCTCTTCAGCTGAATTGTAAGCTCTTGAGGATTGAGGAAAACTTGTTTTTTTTTCTGTAAACTAACCTTCTTTCATGGCAGACCCCTCAGTAATGTCATGAAATTAACATTTTAATCCTTCCATATCTTGCTATTGTTTCCTATTACTTTAAATCCTGTCCTCAAAAAAAAAAAAAAAAACCAAAAAAAAAAAACAGAACCAAACCAAACCAAACCTGTCTTGTGTGTATCATTTTCTCTCTCAGTACTCATAATTCGTCGCGGTTACCTCTGAGCATTTGTACTTGCCATTCATTCCGTTTGTGTAGATACACCATTCTTTTCCCTAAAACTACTCTCTATTAATAATTAAAACCTGTAAAAATGACAGCCGACACATATAGAGCATTTTCCAGATGCCTCTATGCTTACTTAGTACTTAGTACACATCCCACTTAATGCCCACACTGATAGTGCCGTTTTCATTCTTACTTTATAGGTGACAAAAGTGAGGTTTAAAGAAGTTACGTGACTAGCTCCAGCTATTCAGTGGTGAGGCCAAGCAGGATTTAAACTCTTTTGTCTAATTCCAGTGAGACACTTAGCCCCCATATGCATTGCCTCCGTTGTTTTCAAAATTTATGTAAATGTTTATTGGCATGTCTGCTTCCCTTCATTATGGTATCTTATCATGTATGACGCATAACATACTTAGCATCTGAGAAAAAATGTGTAGAGACTATCACACAAGCCTTTCAGGCCAGAACTCCTGCTCCTGCACATAAAGTCTTGGAAATCTTTATTCCTGGGAGGTCGTGCCCCATATAGTCCCTTATGATATACAAGTTCAAAGCAGACCTGAATATCTTTTTATTTATTTATTTGTCTTTTGGTCTTTTTAGGGCTGCACCTGCGGCACATGGAGGTTCCCAGGCTAGGGGTCCAATCCGAGCTGCAGCCGCTGGCCTATGCCGCAGCCACAGTAACACAGGATCTGAGTCGCATCTGCGACCTACACCACAGCTCACGATGACGTCGGATCCTTAACCCACTGAGTGTGGCCAGGGATTGAACCTGTGTCCTCACGGCTGCTGGTCAGGGGTTCGTTACCTGCTGAGCCACTATGGGAACTCATGGACTTGAACATCACAAGGGACTGTAAGGGCCACAGCCTCCCAGGTTAAGATGTATTTCACGTGGCTCAAGCCGCCTCCTCATTCTAGTTCATGCTTAAGCATGGGTGCCATTTTCAGTAGATTCCAGCATCGGTGTGAGGGTAAAGGGGTACACACGGTCCTATGAGGAAATACGGTTCTGTCAGCCTAACAGGGTTATCGATAATCCCTTTCAAACTCGGGTCTTGGTGACTTTGTATCCTCGCATGTGAACCTTGTTCTTTATTTTACACTGGCTCTCTGCCCTTGCTTTATTCAGGTGTGTTGGACTTTTGGGGTAGCCCAGAACATAGCAGGGCCAGCTTGTCGTCCTAATAACATTCCCTTTCCAGAGGGAATTTCTTCAAGAAGGAAATTCTTTCCTTCTTGAAGCCAGGTTTCCAGAGGGAGCGAGAAGCAAAAGGAAAAAGTTGAGTGTTTGTGGTCTTCTTAGGTTTATTTCTGCAGGTTCCACCTTCTCAGTTGAAGTCCCGAGGACCGGAGAGAATTGGATTCCCTGTAGTTGCTGTCGGAGTGAGCCTAACGTAGTGACTTCACTTCCATTTTCTCTAAATGGAATTATCTGCACATGTTTCTCAGGATGACCTGTGGCTTAATTACTATCTCTAAACTGATCAGAGAATGTAAAGCGGTATTTAGGTGTTTATTAGTTTTAAATTACATTTATAAAGGTTAAAATATTGATAACTCAACCATCATTATCATCATCATTTAGAATTTATATACCATTTACATTTCCAAAGTGCTTTATTCAGGTAATTAGCTGGTCCTCCTGGTATTGCTATGAATTATGTCTGTATTACCCTCTGAAATGTTGACGTTTTTAGTTTATAGTTATTATTTCAGCCGAACTATACCTTGTTAAAAAGGTGAAAGTGATTAATAGCTTTTAAACCACTAAAGGTAAACATTCTTAAATACCCTCGAAGATAACTGGGTACCTGGAACTCCCGAGATGGTACCGGGCCAATATTTGAGAATTAATTTATTTCCTTTGTACAGATTATATACCTTAGGTTTTCCTCTGTCATCTTCCTCACTTGCACTTCTCTACCTGTTTATTTTGTATTTTTTTTTAAAGAATACCAGAATGTGTCCGTGTTGTCAGTGTCTATTTTTCATCTGTTTTTACAAACTAAATATATAGGTAATCGATGTCCAGATCAAGAAATAACACATGGTCAGGGACTTGGAAGCTCTCTCATCACGTGTTCATTAAGCTCCTTTGTATGCAAGATGTGGCCTTATTGACGAGAGACACAAAGACGATTGTTGTTGGAATTCTGGGCACAGGGAGTTTCCACACTGAGATGTTGCTTCCCTTATGAAACTCATTTTGATCCACTGCAGAAATTTTATTTCAGTGGTTTAAAGTTGCGCCTAATATTCACAGAAAGAGAGGCATACCTCGTGTGTGACAGTAGATAAAATATACTCTTGGATATCACAGGAGTGAAGTTGGGCCCTTTGAGAAAAAGCCTCACGTGGAGGTGAGGTGCGAGCCGGGCTGCCCGGGGATAGAGCACTTGGACAGTAGAGTAGGATTGAGTTAAGGACGGGAAAAGGTGGAGGGTCGCGTGGCATTATGTTCCAAACAGGGAACATAGAGATAGCGTGCACGTGGCATGTTCTGGTTACAGAGAGTTACTTGGTTTGCAGTAGATGGTTCCTTTGAGGGCATAGTCACCATTCAAATTTGAGAGGGACGTAGGAGCCAGATTTTTGAGGGCCTTGGAATGCCAGCCAAAGATTCATAGTAAATGGACACTTAATGAATACCATCTGTGTGTTAGGCGTAATACTTAGTGCTTTTATATGCATTTAGAGTTTCCACTCAAGATAGGGCTGCAGCGGGCGGGATTAGTGGCACTGAAGAATTATGAGCTGCCTGTAGAAAAATGGGACTGGAGGCAGGAGAAGCAGTTAGAAGACTATTAAGGTTGCTCAGACATGATATGATAAGACCTTGGATTAGGTTTAGTCCTAAAATTTTTAAATCCTGCTGCTTGATGATCCTAGAGAAATCGAGACTTTAGATTTCTGGATTATTTGTTGTATTATCTAATGTAAGAATTTATAATAATATGATGAGTACTTAGCTGGTAGATTCTTACCTGGAAAACATCTCTTTACTAGGTTGATAACTTCTGTAGATAACATCTCCATACTAGGTTGGTTGGTTGCTCACTCTGCTCCTCTGCTCACTTGGCACTGGTTAATTTGGGGGCAACCAATAGTAAGTGATTCCTAATACTTATAAACAACAGGGTATTAAGAAGTCACCCTACTGGCTGAAGGGTACTCTCTCCATTTTTTTCTTAAGAATTCTTGCTATTCTTTTTTACAGCAGCATGCTAATGTCAGATCATTGTAACGAGTTTATAGTTTCTCTCTCTCTTTTTTTTTTTTTTTCATTTTCACTTCATCATTTTAGCATCCAAAGCCATATCTCTTTGAGGAATTACTTTTGACCTCTTTCTCCTCGTTTCAGCACTTGTTGGCCATAACAAGTAAGTAACGTTTGTCTCAGGGCCCTCTTTGCCTTCCACGACACCTCTTGGGGGGTTTCGTTCCTCTTTTGTGTTGACGTGATGTGTTAGTAAACTAGACAATGAGAGGATGAGTAGAGAGATAGTGATGTGTACAGATTGGTAGCTGGTGGGTATTCTGGGAAATGAATTGTGTGCTAGGGACATAAGAAGGAAGGGAAGAAGAACAGATAGATGCAGGGAGTAAAATACACATAGAATGAAAATGAGACAGAAAATGAGAAGGTGTGAGACCTCAGAGTGGTGATGGGAGGAGCTGTGTGTAGCCATAGGTTCATGGTTGAAGTCTACTTGTGCAGGAAGAGGTACATGTTATAAAAATGTCTTACAAGGTTTTTGTTTTTTTTTTTTTCTCTAGGGCCACACTTGGGGCATATGGACATATGGAAGTTCCCAGGTTAGGGGTCGAATCAGAGTTAGAGCCACCAGCCAACACCACAGCCACAGCAACACCGGATCTGAACCGTGTCTGCGACCTACACCACAGCTCACGGCAACACCGGATCGTTAACCCACTGAGCAAGGGCAGGGACCGAACCCGCATCCTCATGGGTACTAGTTGGATTTGTTTCCACTGCACCATAACGGGAACTCCTTCAAGTGTTCTTTGAACCAACTGGAAGAGTTGCGTGATTTTTGATGCCACTCCACCATGTGCCTAAGAATCTTAGTTAACACTGCTGTTTGTTTATGATGTTTCTTTTTTTTTTTTTTGTCTTTTTGCTATTTCTTTGGGCCGCTCCCGCGGCATATGGAGGTTCCCAGGCTAGGGGTCGAATCGGAGCTGTAGCTGCCAGCCTACGCCGGAGCCACAGCAACGCGGGATCCGAGCCGCGTCTGCAACCTACACCACAGCTCACGGCAACGCCGGATCGTTAACCCACTGAGCAAGGGCAGGGACCGAACCCGCAACCTCATGGTTCCCAGTCGGATTCGTTAACTGCTGCGCCACGACGGGAACTCCCTGTTTATGATGTTTCTTGATGCCAAGTGCACGTGTGTGTTGGGCAGTCTGAAGCACTCGAGCCTCTTTGTAGTGGTTTTCGTATTAATACTGATCCAATATAGGGAAGTATCTATTTTCTACGCTGTCCATTCAGTCAGTTGTTTAACCTCTTAGGATTTTAGGTGTTTTAAAACTTGGTCTTAAATGGACAGTGCTCTGTGTCCTTTAACTAATGAGAGGATAAGTCATCAGTCTGAATCTTCTTCATTGAAGATTAAAAAAAAGGTATTAAATAATATATACATCGCTTTTTGCATGACTTTTTTTTGGTTTTGTCTACATTTTGATGTAAGTTTAGCTTCTTTAACCTTTTAATCTATTCCTGAATGCATTATTTTAATAGATGTGTTTATTTTGGAAGTAGGAATATTAATTACCCCTTTTAAGCAAATCACTATCCAAAACACATTAACCGTGTCTCTTCTAAGAACCGTGGTAACACATTTTCACCTGACAAAGAGGGTGGGCAGAAAATTAGCTAATGAAATAGTTGTTCCAGACTAATATATAATTAAGGACTTTGCAAAGCCCTTTGGGAAACTACAAAACTGGGGATGAGTTATAAGTATGTAAATTATCTATTGTTCTACTAAATACATGTGTAGTGGAAATGAGATTTTTTTCCTCTGGAAAGTATTTAAAACGAGAACAGATCATAATTACATTAGTTTTGCCTAAGTAGTCTGGCCTACTGAATGCAGGGAATCTGGTAGTTAGCTTTTGACCCTGGACTTAATTGCCAGCAAGTACCAGGATGTACTGCTTTGTAAGCTGCAAAATTTGAAGGTGGCTGTTGAGTTACCCCTTCAGGTCTGGAGGCACCAAGGCTGATGTGTACATCTTAGCTTTAGGGAGGTGAGTCATGGACCAAACCTCTAATTCAGTGCTTCTTAAGCTTTAATGAGTATAAATCTCCTGTTGATCTTTTAATTTTTGTAATTTAAAAAATATTTATTTATTATTTATCTTTTAGGGCTGCACCCACTGTATATCAAAGATCCCAGGCTAGGGTTGAATTGGAGCTGCCAGCCTGCACCACAGCCCCAGCAACATGGAATCTGGACTGTAATCTGGCAACCTATGCCACAGCTCATGGCAAAGCTGGATCCTTAACCCACTGATTGGGGCTAGGGATCAAACCTGCATCGTCATGGGTAGTAGTCAGGTTCATTACTGCTGAACCACAATGGGAACTCCCTTTGACTTTTTAAAATGCAGACTTGTATTCAGTAGTTCTGGGGTGGGGCTAGAAAATTTGTATTTCTAGCATGCTCTCAGGTGATAGCAATTTTGTGTGGACCACAATTTTGAGTAACAAGATATAGTAATATTTCTGGAATGAAAGGAAGAAATCTTTTTATTCCTGGGAAACACGCACACCATCCTTTGGCATTTCTTGCCTTGAGAGATTGGGAGTTTTTCGAGGTCTGTAAAGGACTGTGTCTCTACTCCTGCCTCTTCAGTATCCGTTCCCCCTCATTACTCGGATCGCACTGCATTTGTGGAAAGACCGCTGGCAGGGCATCACCTCTGACCCACAACTCAAGTTCTGAACGTTTCCATGAGTTGTCAGTGTTCGTAGAAATGAGTTTGGCCCTTGCAGTGATGCCAACATTATTGAGTTCTGTGTCTTTGCTTAACTCAGCGCTGGATGTGTCCTCTTGCTTAGTGACGTCTGAATATTAGCATTCCAGATGCTCCACTTTAAAAAGTTCCATATTAATTGCTCGAGTTTAACAATTGCACCCCCTCAGATCTCTGAAACCCTCTCGTTTCTCTCTCGCTGGAAGGCTCCAGCTTTCGTTCAGGTCACCAGTTACGACGCCCACGCCGCTGTACCACCATTACTACCATCCGTCTTGATAAACTGTAAAACCGAAACTGTATCTGTTAAACAGTAACTCTCTTCTTTGCTCTCCACAGCCCTTGGAAGCCACCGTTTTGTCGTCCTGTCTCTGATTTCGAATGCTCTAAGTACCTCGTATAAGTGAAATCATACAGTGCGTCTTTGTGATCGATCTATTTTACTTAGCATCATGTATTCACAGCGTATCCATGGTGTAGCATCTATCAAAATTTCCTTCCCTTTTAAAGCTTAATATTATTCCTTGTATGTATATAGTACTTTTGCCTACCCATTCATCCTTCAATGGACATTTGGATTGCCTCCGTTTTAGCTATTATGAATAATGCTGCTGTGAACACAAGTGTCTGACTGTCTCTTTGAGACTGTGCTTTTAATTCCTTTGAGTCTATACTCAGAAGTTAAAGACTTGCTGGCTCATAGGGTAATTCTGTTTGTAATTTTTTGGTACAGTGGCTGTGCCATTTTATATTTCCCCTCAACACTGTACAAGAGTTCCAATTTCTCTACATCCTTGCCAGCACTCGTTATATCATCTGTGTGTGTGTATGTGTTTTAATAGTGTCCATCTAATAGGTGTGAAGTTTAACCTCATTGTAGTTTTGATTTCCGTTTCCCTATTGATCAGTAATGTTGAGCATCTTTTCATGGGCAGTATTATTGGCTGTTTTTGTATCTTTTTATTCAAGTCGTTTGCCTACTTTCAAATCATGTTGTTTGTTGTTTTGTTGTTGGGTTTTAGGAGTTCTCCATATATTCTGGATATTAACCCCTTATCTGATGTATGATTTGCAAATACTTTCTCCCATTTCTTGGGTTGCCTTTCTGCTCTGTTGATAATTGTCTTTTGACATGCATGATTTTTTAATTTTTAAGAAGTCCAATTTTCCTATTATTTTTTGCTCTCTGTGCCTTTGATGAGATGTCCAAGAAATTATTGCTAAACCCAGTGTAAAACTTCTGCCCTATGTTTTTTTCTAAAAGGTTTGTAGTTTTAAGTTTATATATTTAGGTCCTTATTTTTAATTAATTTTTGTAGATGATGTTAGATAAGGGTCTGGCTTCATTCTTTGGCTTGCAGATAACCAATTTTCCTAGCATCATTTGTTGAAAAGTCAGATAGGTGTCGTCTCAGTGGCTGGCACATCGAATTATTTATTGAATAAGAGGCTGAATGGAAAAAGAGAAAAGTTTGGTATTATATCTTTATTTTGTCTAAGGCAGAATTTTCAGTGTTTTTGAGGCTCTAGAAACTTTGTATTAACATCATACAATGTTGATTTGGTCGTAAAGTTTTAATGATGTATGTAGAGCAAATGTCGAGAAAACATAATTTTGTGTTTTTAGGCAATGGTCTGTATTAAATATGAAGGAAGAGGGAAACGATCTAGGATAATAATCGTTAAGACCATTAGCAGATATTTGAGAAGGTATAGAGAGGTTGGGGAAAATGTAAAAAATTTGCTACTTGTTGTGACTTCTCTATTCAGATCATGGTAAAATAATCCAAGACTTACTAACAAATGTTAGTGTTACAATTTCATGTTTGCTGAATATGACTTTTATGTGCCTTCTAGGGCAAATGCACCACTCTAAGATGGTCATGGGAGTATAATTTAGAGCTAGCCAAAGAGAAAGAAAGCACGTCCTTCCATCCATCTACCCACCTCTCCATCCACCTCAACTTGGCAAATATTTGTGTGACTACTGTGGGCAAGACACTGTGTTAGATGCTGAGATTGTAAGCAAGATACATATTATCTTGAGGATACCATGTGTCCAAGACTTTTAAAAGCATCTCAAGTGTGAGTCTGCTCTGGTATTCTCAATGTAGTTAATACCCGAATCGAGTGAGTGACTGCTTGTGAAGCTCTTTCTTGTGCTTTATCTCCTTTTGTTCCTACATCACAGATGAAGAAACTGAAGCTGAGAGTGATGTACACAAAGGCACAGAGCTACCCAGTAGAGAGAGTAGATTGAGTTCTTCAGGGTAGACTTCAATTCCAAATCCCATGCTGTTTTCTTGCATGATCTGTACTACGTCCATGGGCAGCTGTGCAGATACCTCACAGAACTCAGCAAGTTTTCAAGATCATGGTTTAAAAAAATACTTTTTTTAATTTATGGCACATGTTCCAATGCTTAATTTTTGAGCATTGTGAACCAATGTAACTAAATTTCTGCCCATTGGATCACCTCTTGGGTCTCTCTTGCTTTAAAACATTAAAAAACATGTTTTTACCCTTCCCGTTTTCTGGGATTGTATTTTTAATTTAGTAGTCCAAAGGGTATATATATCTCGAAATTTCTTTTGGTTCTTTTTGCCTCCTGTAATTCCTTTCTGTATGGATAAAATACAAAGTGAAAAGTTCTTAGAGCTAGAGGGAACGTTAGGGAAAGAAACCTTTTCCTGGGATTCTAGCATGTAAATAAAACACAGTTTTATATAGTTCTCTGTAGTTGAAATTAGTTTTGTATCTGCTTGTACAGAAAGCCTTCATTTAGGCTGCAACCATTATCAATTGACAGTATCAATTGTTAAAAATGAATGTATCCATGGTTTAGTTAACCTAATATGTGATAGGAATGTTAAGCAGTATTCTAATCTTCAGCTTGGACTGAGTTGTGAGAGGGCACAGTCCCCTGATGCCAGTATGCATGTCCTAGAGTGGATGCTGTGAGCCTCAAGTTTGTTCTTAGGACAGCTCCTCTTGCCCTCATTCTGGGGTTGTTTACTCTTGGATTTGATCAAACTTGAGTTAGGTTCCTCTAGCCCTCTTTGTGATGAGGCCTTCACCTTGGGCTTCTGTGTTCCCCTTTATTGGGTTCAGTTTTAGCAATAATCCTACTAGTGAGTTTAGTAGGATATTTGCTCATTCTTTTTTTTTTTTTTTTTTGCTTTTTTTAGGGTCGCACCCACGGCATATGGAGGTTCCTAGGCTATAGGTCTAATTGGAGCTACAGCTGAAAACCTACACCACAGCCACAGCAACGCCAGAGCTGAGTCACACCTGCGACCTACGCCACAGCTCACAGCAGTGCTGGATCCTTAACCCACTGAGTGAGGCCAGGAATTGATCCTGCCACCTCATGGTTCCTAGTCAGATTCGTTTCCACTGCACTGCAAGGGGAACTCCAGTTGGCTCATTCTTAATAATTGATTTCTACATGTATACTTGGTCTCCTTTAATTGTTTGTGTCCTCTATCGTTATGGTGTCGGTGCTGGTGGTGATGATGAAGTTAGTGTGGTGGTGGTAGAGGTGGTGCTGATGTAGGTGGTGGTGGTTAGAGGTGGCAGTCTTGGCTTAGGATTCCTTTTGTTCTAAGCTCTGTGTTCTTATTTTACCTACATTTTAATGTGCTGTCCCTGTTTTACTCCTTAGCTACCAAGTAGCAAGGGTTGGGTTTGAACCTGAATCAGTCTGACCCTAATGCCCCTATATTGTACTAAATGTTATATTGCGTCCCACATTCTTTTCAGTCTTCCCCTGTGTGAATTCTATGTTTTCATAGATTGGTGACGTTAGCCATGGATTCTGGGACTGTGAGGCTAAGAGAAGGTGGTCAAACAGGTATCAGTGGTTCTTATTTATTTTTGGATATTTTAATATTTGCTGCCTTATGAGACCAAAAGCCTTCTTTTCGGGGTCGGGGGGCACACATCTGCAGCACATGGAAGTTCCCAGGCTAGAGGTTGAATCGGAGCTTAGCCACCGGCCTACGCCACAGCCACAGCAACGCCGGATCTGAGCTGCATCTGTGACCTACACCACAGCTCATGACAACACTGGATCCTTAACGCACTAATCAAGGCCAGGGATCAAACCCATGTCCTCGTGGATACGAGTCAGGTTCGTTACTGCTGAGCTACAGCGAGAACTCCCCAAAAGCCCTTTCTGAAGCACTGTAGGTAGCCTGTGTTAGGACCATCTTATGTAGACAGTTTTCTTTTGCTGGAGCTATCTTGAGTGACTGCATAAAAGAGAAGTGTAATCAAAATCAGATAAACCTCCCAGTAGGTTAGGATATAGATAAATCATCATCGTCCTTACTCCTGGGCTGTGCCTCCCCATTGCTCATCGGGAATTATACGATCACCTAGCAAATTCAGAAATGTTTAGCTAAAAGACAACAACAGAATGATCAAGCTTTATTGCCACTTGATTGAAGTTTTTGTTTTCCGCCGACAGAGCTACTGTTCTGATGGCGTCAAAATACCAGGATTTTAACAGTGTTCGGTTTACCCTGACTTAATTAATCCATTCCCAGTGCTGAACCTGCCTGCTGCCCAAGGAGAGCAGGGCTGCAGGTAATGTCTGCTCCGCCCTGCGGTCACGTGGAGTAGCACCAGCTCTGAGAAGCAGAATGTGCCGGAGGCGGTATTTCTTTATGTTCAAAATGCTTCCACAAATGGCCAGAGGAGTTGACTTGCTTTTGCTTTTCCGAGCATTTCCGTGATGACCTTTCGCGATCCCTAGCTCAGAGCACAGTGTGACTTTCTTCTATCCTCCTCCTGACCCCTGCTCGACTTTTCTTACTGTGGAACGTATATGTTACCAACGAGCCTTGTTCAGCCTTACTCATTTGGGAAGCTGTGGTCATTCAATTAATTCCTCCTTTCTGTTCTCTACACTTTAATTGCCCCAGGGATCTGGTGTTCTGAGGAATGCTACTTTTGGCCAGCCTGATAAGCATTGGAAATACTTCGCTCTTCATGGCTCTGGGTTAGTTAGCTTTGCAGGGCTAGGGAGGGAAAATGAATGAAAGAACTAGAAATGACTAGACCTTTCTTGCTGGGAGACCTGATGACAGTTACCATTTTTAAAGAATTTTGCATTTTCCTCGTTTTTTTTTTATCATTGTTACATAGCCTATCTGTATGATTTCCTTAGGAGAATATTCAGAAGTACTAGCCTTGTTGTTACAAATAAAGACATAGAGACTAAGCATATAGATTTTCAAGGGGTATCTTTTCGGGGCTAAGGAATGAAACACTATTTTACCTGGGCCTGCTGGCTTAACACCTTTGCATTTCTTCCCCACCTCCAGACAGCCCATCCTGCTGAGCCAATATGCAGTGAGTGTGCTTTTGAAGTGGTTTTATGTCCATGAGCACCCCACATTTAGCCTGCAGGAATCGTCATAATGTGTCAGGCATGTGTTTTAAGGTAGCTCAGGCTTTTCTTATCAGGACCTAAATCTTACAGGATGTCAGAGGAGGGAGAGAAGAAAGCATATTAGAAAAAGAAACGCGTTAGGGAGATTAGAGTATTGAATAGAATTATTAAAAGCACCTTAAGATTGAGGAATATATGTCTGCATGTGTGTGAATTTCTTCTCTGTTCTATATGTGTTTTATGTTGTGTGTACGTGGGTCTCTGTCTACTGTCTTACTTTGTCTTCTGATTGGGTAAGTACATCTAAAGCCCCCAAAAGAAGGTAGTCAAACTTAATGTTTGAAATGCACATTAGCATCAATAGGTCTAAACCGTTTAAATTGTGCTAGGTCAACATCTTCCATCTTAATTAAGTTTAGGACCAGCACTGCATGGAATGAGGTTATGGTCTTAAGAGGCTAGGAGTTCTCGTCATGGCTCAGTGGTTAACGAATCTGACTAGGAACCATGAGGTTGCGGGTTCAATCCCTGGCCTCGCTCACTGGGTTAAAGATCCGGCGTTGCCGTGAGCTGTGGTGTAAGTTGCAGACGCGGCTCAGATCTGGTGTTGCTGTGGCTCTGGCATAGGTTGGCGGCTACATCTCTGATTCGACCCCTAGTCTGGGAACCTCCATATGCCTTGGATGTGGCCCTAGAAAAGACAAAAATAAGTAAAAAAAAAAAAAAAAAAAAAAAGAGGCTAAAGTTACAAATACTGGCTATCCTTGGGTCAGTTAACTTTGTTCTATTTTTTTTTTTTGGCTATAGATTATAAATTATATGTATATATACACATACTTATAAAAATATGCATACATAAGTTAAATCAGCCATCTTAAAGATGTCCTTTGTATCAAAAGGAACTTGGCAAAAGAATATGTGGACATTAGTGTAAACTCATATTTGCTTCTGTAAGAAGCAGTTAAACCTCATATCTTACATCTGTAGAGTCATTTTTGGATACAAAGGAAAAGTCCTCAAATAGTTTATTAAAAATGTTTATCATGGAGTTCCCGTCGTGGCGCAGTGGTTAATGAATCTGACTAGGAACCATGAGGTTGCGGGTTCGGTTCCTGCCCTTGCTCAGTGGGTTAACGATCCGGCGTTGCGGTGAGCTGTGGTGTAGGTTGCAGACGCGGCTCGGATCCCGCGTTGCTGTGGCTCTGGTGTAGGCCGGTGGCTACAGCTCTGATTCAACCCCTAGCCTGGGAATCTCCATATGCCGCGGGAGCGGCCCAAGAAATAGCAACAACAACAACAAAAAAGACAAAAAAAAAAAATGTTTATCAAATGTAAGGAAGTTGAAGCATCTTTCTATCATCTATAGATGGTTGCTCCTCATTGAATCTCTTTATCATTAAATGGTCTTTTATAGTTGGGGATGTCATTAAACTTGAGAATTCTTGTTAAATAGAAATATTCGCTGTTATTGATGCATTATAAAAACATTTCCCTTTTCCTGACCTCTGCCAGTGCACTTAGCACATCCTTACACTTGCAGAATTTTAACTAGATCTTATCACAGATTATGTATCTACGGATTTAATGTTTTCAGGACTCAGCATCAGCAAAAGTAGAACAATTTCTTGGTCTTTACATTTCATCTAGACATGAATTGACATTCCCCAGAAAGTCATTTGAACAAAAATCCCAACATCAAATACCCCAGTGAAGGTACCTCTTGGTGCAAATTATGATCAGATTAGGAGAGACTTAGCTTCAAGGTCACAAAAGTATGCTGGCTTCGGAAAAGCTGTGTCCCAGTGTCAGGTGGACATGATCGTTTATTTGGAACTCATGCACTGTTGTTTCTACTGAAATACTTGAATGTGTGTTCTCACCTGCTGTCTCTCTTCTGCCTTTAAAAAATCAGAGTAAATCACGGTAATAGAGCAGTTTTTCCCCCTTCGTGTTGAGTTGCAAGTTTTTTGTTCCTCTCTAATAATACAGTTTACTTCTAAGTATGGCCTTTGAAAGGAAGAGGTGGGACCCAAATCTTAAAGTGAGCCTTTAAATAATAATCACCTGTCTTTGATTGAGCTTGTTTATAGGGCGTGTTGCTTTTGAAGTTGTTCCTTGGCTGCTGGCCAAAGTTAGTCCTGCTCTGCAGTGGGCAATCTAACTGTAAGCCTTGGAAGAGCTTCCAGGCTGTGCAGAATTTGTGATTCATACTTGGTGTGTCCTTAGCATTGAGCTCTTCTTGCCCAACAAGTGATGGACCAGCATTAGTTAGCCTGATTTAAAAAAATGTGTGTTGTGGTGGAGCATTTGGAGGGTTAGGCATATTTTTGTTGGACTATATTTGGGTATTTTAACATTTCCATCTTTGTTTGGGAGTAATGTCTAACTCTTTGCCCAAATTTGGGTACAAGGGTTTTTTTTTTTGGCATCTAAGGGCAGCCCAGTTCTGCAACCTCACAATTACATGCTAATGTCATACCAGCATATAGAATCAAATAACCTCTTCATTAAACAGAGCCTGGTCATCAGCCTAATTGATATGACAACAGTCATTATAAAGGACATTTCCCCATTAATAATAAAGTCCCAAATTGTGTTACGATTTACAGGAAAAGAAGTTTGAAGGGTTTCTTTTTTCCTCATGAAAATAAAATCCAGAAGTAGTTTGCAGTCATTCTGCTGTCTTTCTCAGAACACGTGTTTGATGGCAAAGTACTAGGCAGGGGCTCTGTCTCTTTCGTCAGGGTGCTGAAGGCATTGTTGGTGCACAGTTCATGTTTAATAATAACATGATTCGGGGTTGAAACGTGGCTGGCACACCAGGGTTAATGCCAGTGCTCTTAGGAGAAGGGTGATTGGCATTTTAATCAGTGCAAATGTTCGGAACCTTCGTCTGAATGACTGTTTCCAGCTCTTCAGATTTCCCTGCTCTGTGGTTCAGCACCGATTCAGAGGGGAGAGCTCCATCTACTGAAGGCCCATTTCAGAATGATGCCTTCTGTTGAGTTCAGTGATTTTCCTTTTTGCACAGCTCGTTGAATTTTCTTCTGATTTATAAGCTCCAATGGAGGTTACGCTGAAACTGGTAATTTGGCCATTTCAAAACCAAATTCCTTGTCATTTTGCTTAGTGCTTACATCCAAAGGAGTTACCAGGGGGCTTTCTTAATTCACTCTATTTAATAGTCATGTTTTGTTGGGACCTAGGTAGATGGTAGAACTGCCAGTAGGAAAATGTCGCTGTGGATAGACTTTCTTGAGCCATCCCTGGCTTGAGTCCCTTTCCATACCCTCAGGTTGGCATTTTATTGATGACATCATGGATACTTTTGAAGTAACTTTGATGTCAGATCAAAGCTTGCCTTTGTTCAGCCACTTTGGCTGCCTCCGAGATACTGTACAAGCGACATAATTTTCACAAATCTCAGTTTCCCCATGGAGACTTGTGGGCTATGCTTAATGTGTTTGGACTTTGTCGGAAGGGCAGTGAAGCCTGTGAAGACTTTAAAATAGGGGAACATTCATAATTGTATTGTAGATCAGACCAGATGCGCTGGTGCCCTGGACTCTAGCTATCAGCCCCTTCAGGGACTGCCAAAATTGCCAAGGGCCCCATCACCCAAGACGCCTCTTTTTGGGTTGGCTCGCATTGAGCAGTGAGGGAGTAGAAAGGCCAGGCGGTCTCAGCCAAACTCTGGAGGATTCCACAGGGCCATCCTAGCTCCATTGCTCCCCCCAGTGTTAGCTGATGCTGTCATTTGGCCATCATTGTGGCCTAACCTCTCCCTCCGCTCCATTTGGTTTCCATTGCTTCTCTGAAAAGAAGCTGTGCGTGTTGATCCCAAGAATACGCCTTAATAAACATCCTGCATACTAAACTGCCTCAGAGTGTGTTTTCTGAGGATCTCAGTTTGGGAATTTGGAGAGTAGAGATTTAATGATAGAATCTGGATCTTTTCCTATAGGTAATGAGAAGCCGTTGAGATGATTTGAGCACAGAAGTAATACGCTAAAAGCAGTGTATTAGGGTGTTCGATCTGGTCCATATGGATCCACAGGGAAGAGTCTGGAGTAATAATTCTGAGGGAGTGAATGAAGCCAGAGTTAATAGGTACTAATAAAATAGGTGCTGGGAAATGGAGCCTTGTTGCTTACCAGCTGCATGGCCTTGAGAGATTAATAGGTCTCTTTAAGCCTTAGATGCCTGCTCTGTAAATGAGGGAATTAAGATAGATATCATAAAGCTCTTGAGAGGATTAAATGAGATAATGTTTGGCACAGGTTTTGGTGCTTTGCGTTACTTCCTTTGAGTAGTGACTCCTTTGAATCACAGTCGTCTCAATACTGACACACAGGCACACTCACACACTCACACACCCCTTCCTCTGCACACATGGTTGTCTCCTGTTGGCTCGAAACCTTTCAGCTTGGCCTTTCACGCTCTTCTTAGCATGGTAGTCAAGAGCTTCTCCTCCAGCGTGGCACTCCCTTCTCATCTTGTACCCTTTAGCTTCTCAGTGCACACAAGAGGCCGGAACATCGTGTGCTGTTGATGCCTCTTCACCTGGGAACGTGCTTTTAATTCTTGCCGGTGTGCCCTGCAGGTGCTCTGGTCCACCTGGTCAAGTTCCATTCAAGCCTTCAGAGTTCCTGTCGGGAAAACCTGTTCCTAAAAAGAATGATCAGCTTCCTGGTCTGTGTATGACATGCATTTCTGTTTCTCAGACACTGTGGTAACTTGGTGTTTTCCTAACCATTTTCCTTGTGACCTTCTTGGGCCCAGAGCCCACGTTGCTTTTATGTTTTGTCTCTCATCATGCAGAATGGTGTTAATGGCACATCATAGGCAGACAATAAATGTTCTTTGGAAAGCTGGTTGATGGAAGATTCTGTGTTGCTCCGACTATGGTCAAATTCTCACGAAATCCAGACAACTTGGTTATGACCCTGAGAGGTCCCAGGAGTCAGGGACTACTGCCCAGTGCTGGGGTGCATGCGCAGATGCTCTGTGTTACATCAGCACTTGCTTTGGCAGGTTTAGAGGTCTGCTTTGTGTGTCGATGACTTGCAGCCCAGAGCCTTGGGTTGGGAGAAGCCCTGATACGTGATCAGCTGTACTTTATGGCTCCAAGATGTCTTGTCAGTTGATGGCTTTTTGATCTAAGAGGTCTGAAATTGGAGCAAGTCTGTATTCACTCTCTCTGATGAGGAGTGTCTTTGGTCTAGCTTTTTAAAAAAGTCATCCTTTGACTTACCTTGTCCCTCACAGATTAACAAGCTTATTCCTTCACAAAATTAAACATTCTTGCTCTACTTCTTAGACTATTTGGGAGAAATCCTTTTTAAACTATAATTATAAAAATGAGTAACATGTTTTAATAAGTAATCATTATAGTATTTATTAATTAGCAACCTCCTGGTATCCTCCAAGTTGACTACAATATTTGGAGTCTAAACAATAGGGGAGGAATTCCCTGGTGGCTCAGTGGGTTAAGGATCTGGTATTGTCACTGCTGTGGCGTGAGCTCAGTCTCTGGCCCAGGAACTTTAGCATGCAAGATGCGTGTCCAAAAAAAAAAAAAAAAAATTAAAGTAGATACTGAAAGAACTTACTAGGAATAAGAAAGAAAAAAGAGAGGTTATGTCAGGAAATGTATTTATCATAGGTTAATATTAAAATAACAATGGCATCCAAGATGAAATGTCTGAAAGGCAGTAGTAATTCAAGACAGAATTCAGGAGAGACAGTATAGCTTTTACTCGCAGCATTTTTGGAGAAAAATTTCAAACATTGAAAAACATTGAAAGAATAGTATAATAAAAACTAATATATCCTTCGCCTAGATTTGCCAGTTCTTAGCATTTCCCAATATTTATTTAATCTCTCCCTCTGTGTATGTATACATATTACATATTATGTGTATACACATATCTATATAAAACTATAGAAATATTTATGTATCTATAACACTCACGATGTTGCACACATCAAGACACTTCTAAATATTTTAGCCTGTATCATCTTAAAATAAGAGCATTCTTTTACATAGCTTTAGTACTGCTATCACACACAGTTTAATATTGATAATAGTCATGTTATTTAATATGCAGTCGCTATTTAAATTTCTCCAATTACACAAAAAGATCTTTTACTTTGGGCTTTTAAAAATAATTTGTGACCCACCTAAGAGTTGTATATTACATTTTGGTTTGTCCTGCCCATTTAATTTCCTGTAATCTGGAATAGTCCTTTCACCTATTTTGTTTTTACTGGTATTTTTAAAGAGTGCAGCACAGTTGTTTTGTAAGACTGTTCCATAATTAATTTGTCTAATTAATTACTCCTGATTAGATTCAGCTTGGCAAATTTTGGCAAGACTATTACATGGGAAGTGTTGTATACTTTCCATTTTATCTGTAGGAAGTACATATTTCTTCTGTTATTGGTGATGCTGAGTTTGATCACTTGATGAAAGTCTTCTTCCAACTCTCTATTTTGAGATAGAACTCCTTTATAATTAGTAAGCAATCTGTCCAATGATACTCAGAGACCATTTGCTTATCCTCTTAACAACCTGATACCAGATAGTTTTGATTTTTGCCTGAGTCAGTTAATACATGGTGGTTATAAAATGGGTAATATGTATTTGAAAATAATGGGTAATATGTATTTGAAATTACTGACTAACAGGGGTGAAGATGGATTTGATAGACAGTAAATGAACCTAGAGCTATTGGCTATGCATATGAAAAGATTTAAATATTCACCCCATACCATACAGAAAGATAAATTCCAGATGAGTTGTAGGTCCAAATGTAAAAAGCAAAACTCTAAAACTTTCATAGGAGAAGACAAAATGCTTATTTTCGTGACATTTGCTAGGGAAAAATTGCTTAAACAAGACATAAAAATCACAAGCCCTAAGAGAAAAGACTGACACTTTGGAATATATTAACATAAAAATCTTCACTGTAACAAAAGACATGAAAAACACAATGAAAAGCCAGACCATAGACTGAGAGTACATATTTGCAACTCTTCCGTGTGATGAAAGATAAGCATCCAGGGTTCAGCAGAAGTCACACAAATCAATAAGAAGAAGACAAACTACTCGATAGAAGATGGGCAAAGGATATGACTAGGCAATTCCCAGAGGAAGAAGACTGAATGGTCAATTATGAAAAACACTCAACCTTACCAATAATCAGGGAAATGAAAAAGTAAAACCCTGGTGAGATTCCATTTTACACCTATCGATTGGCAAAACTTAATACGCTTGCTAACGCCAAGTGCGGGCAAGGAGGACAAGAGATAGGAACTCTTGTACATGCCTAATGGGAATAAATTGCCGTATTATTTTTTGGGATCAATTTGGAAACACCCGGTACAGTTGAAGATGTGCGTATTTCACAATGAAGCCATTCTCCTTTTAAGGTTAGCCCGGAAATTTGTCACATGTGAGGCAATGAGACGTGTTCAAGGATGTTCATTGTCGCACTACTTCAAGTAGAGAGAAACAAGTAGGGGAACTGATAAATCTGGTAGAATTTTCTCCCTATGCACTCGAGCAGTTAAGATCAGTAAACTAGCTTGTGCTAAATAAATATAATACTAAGTGCGTATGTTGTGAGAGACTATATTATATATTTGTAATATAACCATTGTAAATTATGTAATATATGTAATATAATTGTAACAATACATGCATACTATGTTTATATATATAAAAATAAACCAGCATTATTGAGAGAGAATTCACATGTCATATAATTCACCTATTCCAAATAGCACAGTGTAGTGGCTTTCAGTGTATGTACAGAGTTGTGTGTCTGTCACCATGGTCAACTTTAGAACATTTTCATAACCCTTAAAAGAAACCCTTAGCCACCAACCCCCCAAGGCTCCCCTCCTTTCCAGCCCTAGGCAACCACCAATCTACTTTCTGTCTTTATAAATTTATCTCTTCTGGAACTTTCATATGAATGAGGTCCTATGTGTGGTCCTTTGTGACCGACTTCTTGCAGGTGGAGCATCTCTTCAAGGTTCATGTAGCGTTTATCAGTCCTTCATTTCTTTTTATTGCCAAATGCTATTCTGTTTTAGAGAGATGGCACATTTGATTTATCCATTCCTCAACTGATGGGTGTTTGGGTTATTTCCACTTTCTGGCTCTTTTGAATGCTGCTGTGAACATTGTGTACAAGTTTTTCTGGACATAATTATGTTTTCATTTCTCTTGGGTATGTACCTAGGATTGGGATTGCTGGAATACATGCTAATGAAACTCTGTGTTGGAACGACCAAACTGTTTGCCAGACCAGCTATGTTCTTTTTTTTTTTTTTTTTTTTTTTTTTTTTTTTTTTTGTCTTTTCTAGGGCCTCTCCCGCGGCATATGGAGGTTCCCAGGCTAGGGGTCTGATCTGAGCTGTAGCCCCTGGCCTACGCCAGAGCCACAGCAACGCGGGATCCGAGCCGAGTCTGCAACCGACACCACAGCTTGTGGCAACGCCGGATCCTTAACCCACTGAGCAAGGCCAGGGACCGAACCCGCACCCTCACGGTTCCTAGTTGGATTTGTTAACCACTGAGCCACGACGGGAACTCCAGAGCGGCTGTGTTCTACCAGCAGTGTATGACGGTTTCACTTTTCTGCACATCCTTGCTGACACTTGTGACCCTCCATCTTTATGATAAACATTCTAGTGGGTGTGAGGCAGCATCTCATTGTGGTTTTAATGTACATTTCCCTCTTAGCTAATGATGTTGATCATGTTTTCATGTGTGGCTTCTTGATTATACATTTTAAAAGCATACAGAGGAGTTCCCGTCGTGGTGCAGTGGTTGGCGAATCCGACTAGGAACCATGAAGTTGCGGGTTCGGTCCCTGCCCTTGCTCAGTGGGTTAACGATCCGGCGTTACCGTGAGCTGCGGTGTGGGTTGCAGACGTGGCTCGGATCCCGCGTTGCTGTGGCTCTGGCGTAGGCCTGTGGCTACGGCTCCGATTCAACCCCTAGCCTGGGAACCTCCATGTGCCGCGGGAGCAGCCCAAAGAAATAGAAAAAAGACAAAAATAAAAAATAAAATAAATAAAAGCATACAGAACATTAGTATATATTGTTTCTCAATACATATCTATATAATCAAAGTATTAAAAAAGGGAAGAGATGAGAGGGTGGTGCTTTAGGTATGTTTTTATCATTTCTTAAAGCAAAGAAAGGCATGACACTAGTAAGTCAGATACTAGCATTTGTTAAATCACTGTGGTAGATAGAGTTGTTTGCTACATTATTTCTGTGTATATGTGTATAAAAACATCTCTCTATTTATAAATAAAAGCAACTATGGAAAATGGTAGCTGATGTGGTGAGAGTAGAAAGTTCTTCTGAGGAAGAATAAAAAAATGGAAATCCCAGGAATGCTTTGGTGCATGCTTCCATTTTGGTGAGATATGCAAAACAGGAAATAAAGATTGGTCAAAAAGACATAAGTTAAGACTCATTTATTACTACAGATAACCAAGTAAGCGTTGTCACCAATGTCAAATTTTGTGGAGATGGAGGGGATGTGGTCTTGTTCAAGAAAAGCAACAGAACCTTTTTGTGTGATAATCAGCTCATTAATATTCTCAGAGGATGGAGTTTTGATTTGAGAAGTAAGGTTCAAATTTCACTTTTGGGAGGGAAGCAGTATTTGCCACGTGAGATAGAGTAAAACACATTAAGAAGATTATCAGTGAATTGAAGCAGAGAAATAAGGCAATAGCCGAAAAGGAAAGATGGGACAAAGGACTTTTTATTTTTTCAATGGCCGCACCTACAGGCAGGGATTGCATCCCAGACACAGATGGAGCAACGCTGGATCCTTTAACCCGCTGCACCTTGAACCACTGCAGCCAGGTTCTTTACCTACTCCGCCAGAGCAGGAACCCCACAAAGAACTTTCTTTAGCGTTGCACATCCAAACTTGGCGCAGGACTTGACCATCATTCATGTGAACAGCTTGGAATTTCTAAGTGGCGCCACAGCAACACTGCTCTGATTTAGGAACTGGAGAGCGACTGCTACTTTATTCATGTCTCCTCTCCTTCCTCCCTTGTTAAAAACATTATATTTGCATATATGGCTCTTTCTCTTTCTAGCTCTTCAGATCCTTTGGGTGAGGGAGTAATGGGTGATTCATCTTTGTGCCACTGCCAAGCACAGTATTTTGCATATGGTAGACGCATGAATAATATACCTTAGTTAAAAAAGGAAGAGCTTTATTTAGCATGGAGAGATCTTAGGGGAAAGCCATCAAAAAGCTGGAACAGTTGCATGAGAGAATGTGTACAAAGTGCCCACAAAACACCCAACTCATGGTCTATATGTGTTAGTATTTCCTCATGGCTCTCGCCCTCCCAGCTATCTGAGAGGAAATAATTGAGAGAAACCACTCTAGGAAACTCAGGTTGACAGGGTCCAGATTTTAAAGAGAGAGGTATGGAGAGATGGGGCAGAAGCCAGCACTGGCATAGAGGAGGAATGGTGGCAGGGCATGGTCAGTGCCCTCGGTGGGCTGACCTGAGGTCCTACACTGATGGAGGCAGCCATGTGGCGTTTTGAAGAGAATGAATAGCATTTGGAATATCTTTCTTTGAGCAAGAAAGTAAAAGCCAGTTGACTCAATGGGTTGTCCAGTAACATTGAGAGTTCACTTGAGTTTAGACAGTATGCATGATGAGGTGTTTGCTTCTAGGCGATTTTTAGGCTTTGGAAGTTGGCATTGAAGAAAAGCAACCAGAAAGTGTGATACAAGGGAGGGGATTCACAGGGCTGTAGATGAAAGATTTGGTGGAGACATGGTGATTTCCTTGGAGAAGTTTGAACAGTACCCATGTGATAACTCTTTTAAGCCTATTTTAGTAGAATATAGAACTCAGGCTTGGAGTTCCCGTTGTGGCGCAGTGGTTAACGAATCCGACTAGGAACCATGAGGTTGCAGGTTCGGTCCCTGCCCTTGCTCAGTGGGTTAACGATCCGGCGTTGCCGTGAGCTGTGGTGTAGGTTGCAGACGCGGCTCGGATCCCGCGTTGCTGTGGCTCTGGCGTAGGCCGGTGGCTACAGCTCCGATTCAACCCCTAGTCTGGGAACCTCCATATGCCGCGGGAGTGGCCCAAAGAAATAGCAAAAAGACAAAAAAAAAAAGAACTCAGGCTGAAGAGTCGAAGGAAGATCCCTTCTCAGCAAAAGAACTTACCAATAATTAGAGCCATCTGATATTGTAATGCATTATTTTGAGAGAGAGAGACTTTCCTGTTGGGGGAAGAATTCAGAGAGAAGGGGCAGGCTGTGAAGATGGAAGGTCTGACTGCATGTCAATGGAAAAAACCTTTTAAACACATAGGGTGTTAAAAGGTTTTATGATCAAAAGGTTAATGGGTAAGAAGATCTAGTTTTTAGTTTAAGAGCAGAAAAAAAATGGTGATGATGAGGGCAAGCTAGATTGGACATCAGTTTTAGCCAGAAAAGAGCCAAAGATCTAAGTAAGACATTGGGAAATATCCATGCCATAGTTGCAAGCTTTTTTTTTTTCACTCTTAGCATTAACAATGTGGTCTCATGGAGTTCCCGTGGTCGCGCAGTGGTTAACGAATCTGACTAGGAACCATGAGGTTGCGGGTTCGGTCCCTGCCCTTGCTCAGTGGGTTAACGATCCGGCGTTGCCGTGAGCTGTGGTGTAGGTTGCAGACGCGGCTTGGATCCCGTGTTGCTGTGGCTCTGGCGTAGGCCGGCAGCTATAGCTCCGATTCGACCCCTAGCCTGGGAACCTCCATATGCCGCGGGAGCGGCCCAAGAAATAGCAAAAAAAGACAAAAAACAAAAACAAAACAAAACAAAACAACAATAAAAAACAATGTGGTCTCATCACTTGTATCTCCCATGACTTGCAGTCATGCTTAACCAGCCTATCTTACTTAGTAGTACCTTTGGGCTCCATGTGTTTTTACTCTGATTTAAATTTCATTTTATTTATATTTATTTATTTTGTTTTTGTCTTCTTAGAGCTGCAGCCGGGGCATATGGAGGTTCCCAGTTCGGATTCGTTTCCGCTGCACCATAACGGGAACTCCTAAAATGTCATTTTAGAGTGAATTAACTTTGAAATAAAAGCCAAGGTGTTTTAAATTTATTTGTGGATTACACGTTACATGTGAACACTTTAAATACATTTCCAGTTTTTGCATGAGTTTTTCCCCCACTGGCATCAATCAACAGATTTTTGATTTTATTATTAAGTAAGTTTTTCTGATTTTTACTGAAAATTCTGAAATAATTCTTGTTTCCCAAGTCCCCCCGCCCCTCTTCGTAACAGAAAGATCATAGCGGTTTTAGCAGTTTTACTCATCCCATGGAGAGAATGTCATCAAGCATCCCATGAAGTCTGGGACAAAGGACAATAATTCACACCAAATTCACCTATTGGTTTCTTTCTGGCTCAGTGTTTAACATATTTAAGTCATAGGCTGTGATCATTTGGATCCCCAACTCAACCTTTTTTTTTTTTTGATGTAGTACATTAGTGTCTAGAAATTTAGTATTGATTACTGCGGTTGCTCTTTCTTCATCTGAATGTGAAAGGAATGAGCAAGTAGCTTAGATCAGAAGGTTGGCCAGTTAGCTCTTTTTGCTTGCTAAGTTTGTGTGTCGGTTTCTAGAGAACACTGAACAATGTGCCTCTTTAGTGTCGTACTGCAAAGATACTATTTAATTAAAGTCAGGGTTTTCATGAAAAAACAATGTGTTAGAAATTACTAAGACCAATATCAAAGATGTACACAGGTTGGTGAAGTGCTGGAGAGGAAAAAAAGGGGGGTGGTCAGTCAGTACATTGATTCTCGTGGGGTAGGGCTGGGGGCTACAGTCTTCAAGAAGCCACAGCAGAATCTCTGGTCAAAACTTTTCTAAACATGGAGTTCCCATATTTTGAGGACCTGACGTTGGGTGTGGGTTCAATCCCTGGCCTGACTCAATGGGTTAAGGATCCAGCATTGCCATAAGTTGCAGCATAGGTCACAGATGTGGCTCGGAATCTGGTAGCTGTGGCTGTGGCGTAAGCCACAAGTGCAGCTCTGATTTGACCCCTGACCTGGGAACTTTCATATGCTGCAGGTGTGGCTGTAAAAAGAAAAAACACTTTTATAAATACGCATGATCCACTTCCTGAACTTGTGCTCAAGCTGTCACTCCAGGGAGTCTACCTTTTCTTTAATCCTTCTTTGAATCAGTATATATACTCATTACCTGTAACTGCAGTTAGGATTATTATGATTATTAGATATAAGGTGAATTAAGAGCCACAATGCTGGTGAATATCCTCTGGGGCTGGGAGACCATTGTAATTGATTGCCTCGCTCTTTCATAGCAACTCTTATGTAGGATATAGGATTAGATAAAGTCCTCATACATGATAAGCTTGTAGGATTTTAATTAAAAATGAAAAAAGAATGGACATTTGTGGGGAAATACTGTAAGGATAGATATTTTCAGTGTTGAGAAAGAGATCATCCTTGCCTATGTTTAGTTGTGCTGTTTAATGTGAAAAGCAGTTTAGTAGGACCTTCCTGGCATGAGTGAATTCAAGGGGTTTTGTGCAGCAGAAGAGACTCCGAATAGCTCATTGCGAGCAGCAGGGTGTCGAGGCAGAATTAAAGAAGGTAGAAAAGTGGTTTAAGGAAAATAACAAGGTGGTTTTCACATGAAGGACGCCAGAGCCATCGGCTGCTGGAACATTTTGGTGGTTATGGAATAACAGGACAGGGGCACATGAGCTGCTGTGTGGCCCCAAGGCCTGGCAAAATGACAAGGAATATCAGGAAAGGAGGCTCATAGCCTAGAACAGATGAAAGGCTTACTTAATATGCAAGTTTGACTTTCTCCACTTCTGCACCTTGGTAATCATCATTGGAAGAATGAAGGAGGAAGTTTCCTGGATGCAGATGGTCAAAAGGTACAAACTTGCAGTTATCAAGCAAGTCAGTCCTGGGATGTAACGTGCGGCATGGTGACTATAGTTGACAATACCGTGCTGCCTATTTTAAAGTTGCTAAGAGAGTAGATCTTAAAAGCTCTCGTCACACAAAAATTGTAACTCTGTGTGGTAATGGATGTTAACTAGACTTCAGTGATTCTGCACCCAGTCAATTATATTTCTTTTTTTTTTTTTTTTCTTTTTTTGCCTTTTCTAGGGCTGCATCTGCGGCAGGTGGAGGTTCCCAGGCTAGGGGTCTAATCGGAGCTGTAGCCACCAACCTACGCCACAGCCACGCCAGATCCGAGCCGCATCTGCGACCCACACCTCAGCTCACGGCAATGCCGGATCCTTAGACCACTGAGCAAGGCCAGGGATTGAACCCACAACCTCATGGTTGCTAGTCGGATTCGTTTCTGCTGCGCCACGACGGGAACTTCATGTTTTTGTTGTTGTTGTTGTGTTTTGCAATTATATTTCAATTAAACTTTTTTTACAAAAAAGTTTTGAGAACCAGCTGTAGAGAAATTTACCCCCTGCCTGTGGTGTTTTACTGTGAAAAAGATTTATCAAGGAAATTGAAGCCTCAATGACTGCTATCAGGAAGGTAATAGGTGTATGATCATACACAGCCAGTCCACAGGTATTTATTGAGTACTGTCCTAAGAGCCTTGGTGCATGTGGTTGGTGTTTTAAGAAGATTGTAGTCCGATTGGGACAAGAGCAACTTGAAAGGTCCGCCCAAACAGAGGACAGCACATGTTGGTATCAGATGAAGGCTTTTGCTGTTCAGACTGACAGTCCAGGGCTCAGGCCCCATCCCAGACCTACCAAACTCTATTGGTTTCCTGTGGCTGCCTTGCAAATGACCACAAGCTCAGTGATGCGAAACAGCACATGGATTTATTACCTTACAAGTTCTCTGGGTCAGCGGTCCTGGCAGCCGAGCTGGCTCCTCTATCAGGGTCTCTCACCAGGCTGTAGTCCAGGTGTCGGTCAGGGCTGGGTTTGCCTCAGGACCCAGTGGGAAGGAGGTTGCTTCCAGCCTTCTTTGATGGTCGGTTGAGTTCCGTTTCATTGCTGCTCCAGGATTCTTGGCAGCTTGCTTCTTCAAAGCCAGCTGACAGTGGAGACTGACGGACTAATAAACAGTTTCCTCTCAACACAGAGTCTTATATAATGTTACATAACATCCTATCATCTTTACCACATTCTTCTGGCTAAAAGCAAATCGCAGGTCCCTCCCACACTCAAGGTGGGAGGGGGATTATAAAAAAGTGTGGGTACCGGGAGCCGAGGGCATCATGAGGGCCGCCTTCGAGTTTGTCTTCAACACCTACTAACTCAATGTCTACACGGAAACTGTATTCCCCAGGCAATGACATTTTGAAAAGCCGAGTTCTGGATGGTTGGTGCCAGAGGAGTTTGATTTAGAGAGAAGACGATTCTTTGGGCCTGGCTCAGCCAGGTGTAGACGTCTCTGGCCAAGATAACTTGCTGTGTAAAGGCTTATCCACGTCGGAGAGCTTACCCTGTCTGCCACCACTTCCCCCGAGGTCACCACCTCCGGTTAGTGTCGTGTTTTTGACGTTTGTGATGTGGTCAGACGCTTCTCCCTGAGTAAGTCTTTGAATTCCTGACTTTGACTTTTTGGAAAGAAGTGGTTGTTCTCCTTTATTCCTTTTTGGTCATGGGAGTTGGTGAGTCGTGGGACGTGGGGATTTTTCCCTGCCCTAATAGGAAAGTCATGGCCTGTCTTTGGCCTCCGTGCCCTGGGAGGTGAGTCCCGTCCTTCCTCTCTTAGAGGGTGAGTGTGTGAATTGAATGAGTTAAAGGACGTGAAAGTTCTTGGTAAAGTGTTCAGACTGTTGGCGTGAACTCCTGTGGCAGATGCCTAATTCACAGCGCTGCTCTCTTCCCACCGAAGCGGGCGCCTGAAAGTCCTGACTGTACCTTGGTCATGTTTATCAGAGCAGGGGTGGACACCTGACCCAGACAGGGCTGCGTGCGTTCTCCATCTGCAAATTTGAACTTGGAACCAAAAGATGGCCATTCTGGCCTTGCTGATCTAGGGTAAAGAGATGAGAAAGCTCGGAAGCTTTAGTGCAGCTGTTTTCTACTCTGTGGCATGAGTGACAGAGAAATCTTGTCACAGAGGGAAGAGAGAAATTAGACTTTCCGAGCAAATCAGAAGACCCACTCCTAGAGGTCCTTTCTGCTTCCCATTGCCTGCTTGCTTTTCCTGGTTCTGGCTACGTTTTGGCCCTTGAGTTGTATACCACACCTCTAAATTCGTATGATTGATTCCCCTCTTTTTTGTTTAAGCTATGTTGCGTTATTTTCTGTTACTTTTCAACAAGAACGCTGAAAAGAGGGCCCAAGGAGTATGGTACTTAAACTTTTGTTTTCTTAAATCCCTTAACTGCGTATTCCTTTTTCTCCCTTCAGGTCTATGGAGTTCATTTTCAAAGGCCAATTATATTCCTTCTTTTATTGAACCATCATTGAGTACTTTTTCAGGGCACTTTAGAGATGTGAGATGCAGAAACATGATCCTTGCCCTCAAGCAATTGTTAATTTACTGATGGAGATGGACATGCAAATGACCACCTCTCATATTAGGAAGGAGAAAGGAAGATGCCTCTGTGTAGCTCATATGATGTGATCTGTATCTTTTGCTTGATAGCCTTACTTAACGGCCATTGAAAAATTTCATTTTTTGTTTGTTTGTTTGCAAGTAGCCAGCCCTTTTGTCTCTGATGGTAAGGTTGTGACTCATGCTTCTGGACCCTCCCACCCCCCACCCCATGCCTCGGAGCCCTGCAAGCAGCTCAGGCAATCAGGCCACATATGCCTTTCTTTATTAGAGTAGATAGCAGAAATCACAACTATGTAGGCAAAACTGAAAGCGGGTGACAACAGAGGCTCAGATCTGAGATTTTAGGAAAAAACCAAAAAACTTGGTCAGGGAAGTTCTTTGCTCTCGAAGGATAACCGAATTGCCCTTACCTGGGGGTGATTTGAACATTTCCATATTTAAAAGTTGGTCTTAGAGGTTCTGTGTTCCTAATAACTTGCATTACGTATAAAAGAGTGCTTATGTAATTTGTGCTAAATGCCAGAAAAGGTACTTCATGTAAGATCTCTGTGTTCCCCATAGTTTGCATTATGTAATAAAAAGGGTACTTACACACTTTGCATTGCATCGTAAAAGGTTGCCCGATATAAGAGTTGTGTTCCCTCTAGCTTGCAGTACATAATAAAATGGGTGTATAAATTAGGTAGAAGTCAGTGGAATTAGAGCTAAACAGCAGAGGGCTGATTTTTAGAACCACATTTTCCTCACATGGAGGTTATATAGGTTATATGTTTTATAGGCTTCTGCAGTTCTTCAAAATGACCCAGTTCAGAATGACATTCAACTAAGAGCTGATTGAAGTGAGCATTGGTGAAAAGTCCCTTGGGGAGTTATGGACAGTTAAAAAAAAACAGGAATCTCATTCTTTTTAACAAAATAGAAAAAAAATCTGTAGAAAGAATTTTGGAGAAATACGTGAAGCTTTATCTTACTAAAGAAGTTGTGGGAAATGCTTATTTTGATTTTGATTTTAGTGCTGTACCCATGGCACATGGCGGTTCCGAGAGTAGGGGTGAAATTGTAGCTGCAGCTGCCAGCTTATACCACAGCTCACGGCAGTGCCGGATCCTTAACCCGCTGAGCAAGGCCAGGGATCCAACCTGCATCCTCATGGATACTAGTCAGATTCCTTTCCACTGAGCCACGAGGGGAACTCCAGGAATGCTTATATTTTGAAACGAAAAGGAATTAATTAGTCTTATTTTGAAAATATCATTAGGGAGAATAATAGAATTAATGAAATAACCCAAGGATGAGCTGAATAATTTTCTTTGAAGTGAGAATTCTTCTGGAGATAATTCTAAAATTGTTTTGGAGACTCGATAGTACAGAGGAGTGAAACCACCGGTAAAACCAATGCAGGCTTACACCTTGTATCCTTTTTTTCTTGTCTTAGACAAGGCATATGTAGTTTTTTTTTTTTTTTTTTTTTTTTTTTTTACCTTTACTTTTTTTTTTTTTACCTTTACTCTATCTTACCTTTACATCATTTTGCTCATTTTGTAATTGTGTGTATATGTATGTGCACTCATGCGTGTGCTTACTCATGTGTGCGTGTACGTATGTACACGTGTATACATGTGTCAGTTCCCTACCAGATGTTAAGCTCATCAAAGATGAGAATCGTGCAGTTACCTTATTTTCCCTAGGTACCCGGTGCCTAGCACTGCCCTTGGACTGTGTTGGCACTTACTAGTTATTGAATGAATGGATATTTATTATTTTTTCACATAACTCTACACTCGACAAGTATTACTCATACAGAGATATGCCAGAACTATTTATAAGTAACATCATTGTTTGGCCCTTAGAATACTGTCTCTGTGCTGTAAGGTTTATTAGCGCTATGAATGTAGTCAATAATCCATAAAAACTGTGACCAGCTTGACTCTTACTCTTATATGCTGTCAGAGAGAAGCTAACCTTAAAGCCAGAAAAGAGTTCCACTGGGGTTTAGCGGGGTAAGAACACGACATAGTGTATGTGAGGATGTGGGTTAAGGGTCCGGTGTGGCATAGACCTGCAGCTTCAGGTCTGACTGGGGGCTTCCATATGCCACAAGCACGGCCCTAAAAGAAAACAGAAGAATAAGGGAAAGGGGATCAGCAGTTGGGACATTTATCATCTTGAACCCGCGACTTAGCAAATGACTACCGAAATTCTCTGGGAACGAAGCTTCTAGTGACTAGGTTGGCCAGTGCCTAGACAAGGTTAAGAGAGTTCTCAGAGCCACAGACTAAGTCAGTGGTGGCAGCAATTCCAGTGAAGGAAGCGAAGTTGTTCTCCCAGGGCTGGAGCTCGGGCGTGGGGCAAGGAGACCCTGGCACAGTGCCCTTCAGGGGAGGGGAATGTGCTCCATGAATTCTGGTTGTGGGTCCCTAGGGAGGAGGCCTTTGAGGATAGTGAGCTGCAGAGGACTAGGGGACGTGGGTAGGGGGGTGCCCTTTCAAGGGAGGACGGGGTTTTAGTAGTTGGAGTTCGGGCCGATTGTGCCCCTCCCCCACCCCTTTCCCTTAGGTGTTTCCTCTGTTCCTGGAGATGCTTTTTGCACGGAACACAAGTCACTGGTCCACAAGCCTGCCTGGATAGTAGAGCTGTTAACTGAACTGACCTTGGGTTAATTCCACGTTCATGTTATTGTTGGTGACATCGTGCCCCAGTTGGGGGTTAGGTCTGGAACTGTAACCACCGCAAAAACAGTTCTGTGTTATGCCTGCAGATGGCTCTGCATCTGTCAAGGAAAGAGCAAGATAAATATTTTCTTATAAATAAATATAAAAGGAAGAGTTAAAAACACTTATTGTTTAAAAACCAAGCTGATAAGCATATTACATTGTCTGAGGCACCAGAAGTAAGCAAATTAATTACATGCAAATAACTGTTGCTCATGAAGTGTGGGATAATAATAGTATCTGTTTGGATGTTTATGGCAAGTTTATTTACATGGCTCAATTTTCTGCTAATTTTCCTGTGGAAAATGATAAATACTTGGTTGCTTTTGCCTTTCTTCCAGAAATACTTCATAGAAATTGTGGAAACTGTTACTTTGTCTTGCTATCATTGCCTTGCCAAGGGCAATTCTCAAGACAGTATTTGTGTACACATACTACAGAAGGAAGGAAGAACTGTTAATTGCATGTGGGTTTTTTTCTGCCTTAAACAAGTGGCCACCATCATAAGCTTCATTACGTACGTAATACACAGGGTTTTTTGTTTCTTCTTTTTAGGGCTGCACTTGTGTATGGGAGGCATATGGAAGTTCCCAGGCTAGGGCTTGAATCGGAGCTACAAATGCTGGCCTATGTCACAGCCACAGCAATGCGGGATCTGAGCTGCATCTGCAACCTACACCATGGTTCACGGCAACACCTGATCCCCGACCCACTGAGCGAGGCCAGGGATCGAACCTGCATCCTCATGGATACTAGTCGGATTCATTTCTGTTGCACCACAATGGGAACTCCAACACGCAGGTTCTTATTATTGAATGGATTATTGAACTCATGTATTTCAGTTCGGATTGACTTTCTGTTTATCTTTTCTCATGAACATCTTTGGATGTCAACTTCTTGGTAAAAACTTCAGACGTTTCCTCTCTTAGGGCCACACAGGGAATCGAGTGGTTTATATTGACGGTGTGATCCATGGTGGGGGTCTTGCCTTTTCTGCCCATGAGTGGTTGGGTTCGTTTTGAAAAGGTGTCTCTAAACTCTGCCCCGTGCTCCCCACACTCAGAAGAGCCCGCTGTCTCCTGCTGCGCGTCTCCACGCTCCTGGGCGCCGCTTCCTTGAGGGACATCAAGGTGAGGAGACGAGCTCTTTCATTCTCTCAAGATAATCCGTTCTTGTGGGCTGTTCGCTTGGATTGTGTATCAGATGCCGCATAAGCGAGGGCGCATTTTGGTAGGGATAAGGAATAGTTATTTTTCTCTCCGACCTTCCAGGCTGGGCTTATCCACGGAATGCCTCCCTCGATCGGGCGATTCCCACTCCCACCAGGCTGCTGTCTTGCTGGCTCTCTTTGTGCTGGGTCTCAGGCATTTTGCTCACTTCTGTGCCGTTTCATCAACAAGCCTGACATCGTGCCATCATTTTGGAACTACTATCCTAACGGCATACCGCTCCGTGTGGTTATTCATCCCCTACTGTTTGTAAAACAGGAAGTAGAACAGAAGTGGACTTTTGCTGTAATTTTTTGCTAGAGAAGGGATTGTAGCATCTAGTCAAAAAGGAAAACAGCGTTTGATATCTGGAATTCGTTTGTGTCCGTTCCTCTCCAACCTCATTTTGCCATCTAGTGGTGACATGTGGGTTGGGGTGTGGAACATGGGGGGGGCCTAGGAAGGTCGAACCCTTGAACTCTGGAAATGAAGCTCGTGCCTTGGGGGACTCTGTCTGCTAGTCCTCCCCATCGATTGCCAGTGTAGAGATTAGGCTTCGAAAGGCTGGCAGCCAAATATTTTCTTACTCTGCTTCTGGAGGGTGAGGGCAGTACACCCACGCCCACCGCTCGGATCCACTCTTCCGCTGTACTTCCTTTCAGATTGAGGTTCCCGGGTAGAGAAATGATAGTACCTTTCCTAATCCTGATTAAAAGAAAGAGAAAACTCAGTGGGTAGTTGTTGAGGAGAGAATTAGTCTCCTTATTACAGAAGAACATGAGAGACATAACCACCTCATGTTGGCAAATTATTTGCTTTCAGTCTGTGATGCTTTCAGGAGTTTGAGGAAAAGGGTATTGAACCGCTCAGCTTATGACTGATGAGATCACGGTGAAAGTGCTCCAGCCTCACGGAAGCTTAAAATGCAGCGCTCAGAATTGCTGGATCATACCTGACAGTGATTTGTATGTCTACGGATTATTAAACCTCAGCAAAGAGAAGGTCCTGATTGAAAATTTGCCAGTTGTATTCCCTTGGTTTGATGTGAGGAGCAAGCAGCTGTCCTTTCTGGGGTCTTGTGTTGTAGAATGTAAATTGCTCAACCGCAGGTGAGTTTCTACCAAACTGAGCTGTGGAGAGGTCTCCCCTCGGGGGCTTCTCAGAGAATGAACTAACATGTCCTTCACCCTTGACTTTGCCCTTTGCGGACATCTAAGTGCCATTTGTTATTCCAAGCAGCCACAGCCTGGGCCACAAACTGGAGCACCTGCCCTGGAATGGTCAGGAGGAAGCAACTCAGAACAAATGGTAATGACTCTACGCTGATATTTGATGTTGATGATGTAGGCCCTCATAGAGTTCTCCTAAAAATCCCCGAAGCTTCTGGAGGTTTGGCTCAGTATGCATCAACTTCATGTTCAGAAAGAGGCTCCTGTAGCATTTATAGGCCCAGAAATGGATTTAGTACTTGTGGTTTTAAGACTTGTTTCATATAATTTCCGGGTTCCTTCAGCTTCATTCTGTGTCAGTGTGTTGTCGTGTTACTCCACAAACGTTTTATTGGTGCTTATTGTGTGTATTTAGTTCTAATTTGGGTTTTACCAGGGCTTACAGTTCATTTGGGGGTGTCTCCGTCATGGCTCAGTGGTAATGAACCTGAGTAGGATCCATGAGGATGCAGGTTCGATTCCTGGCCTTGCTCAGTGGGTTAAGGATCCGGTGTGCCGTGAGCTATGGTATAGGCCGCAGGTGCGGCTCAGGTTTGGCATTGCTGTGGCTGTGGTGTAGGCCGGCAGCTGTAGCTCTGATTCGACCTGGGAACTTCCATATGCTGCAAGCGGGGCCCTAAAAAGCATGAAAAGGAAAAAAAAATTAATTTTGGTATCATCATCATTTTTGTGCTTTATCTCGTCCTCTTTTTCACTAACCAAGAGTTATTTTATAAATATTATATAGATGTGGATACCTGAAAATCTTGATTTGATATGAGTCAAAAGCTGTTTAAGGGGGATGGTAGGACCGTTGACAGCTTGGAAAAGCAAGAGAGGCAGGGAAAGTATAAACCAGGAGAGAGAGAACTTGAGAACGGGAATTGAAATAACGAACGATAGGGATTAAGGAAAACAATGATGAAGGAGAAAGAGTATGTTGATGTAATTGGTGCAAGGGTTCTAGAGCAATGATGTCTTAGGCTAGAATATTATGGAAAGAATTGATAGAAACCTGGCTTTTCAAGTCTTTTAATCACCTTTAACAGTGTTTGCCCTGGACCTAAAATAATGAGCCAAGTGTCAAATGGACTTTGAAATCAGAATCTGAATATTTAAGATATTTTACTAGGTATCCTTTTAAGCACATCATCTCCTTTCTATTGCAATAGGCCATTTTCTAAGTTTTGTTAAGGTGACTGATTAGCTATTGGGACCCATCTTTTTTTCCATAGTTTAAAAAATGTTTCTAGATTTCAAAATTGGGCTGTTGTTCATATACCATAAAACTCACCATTTTGAAGTGTACATCCAGTGGTTTTTAGTATGTTCCTAGGGCTGTGCATCTGTCATCTCTGTTGAATTGCAGAGTACGTTCATAATGCATAAAAGGAACCTGGTCATTGGCAGTAACTCGCCATCAGTAGTAACTCCCGTTCCTCCTCCTCCACAGCTTTTGTCAACCCCGAGTCACTTCCTGTCCCCGTGAATTTATCAGTTTTGAACATTTTATATAAATGGAATAGTACAATATGTGATCTTTTGTGCCTGACTTCTTTCAAAGAGCATAGTGTTTACAAGACTTCATCTGTGTTATATCATGTATCAGCACTGCATACCTTTCAATTGTATTCCATTGTGTGGTCATTCGATATTTTCTGTTCACCAGTTGATGGACATCTGGGTTGTTTGCACTTTTTAGCTGTAACAGTGTTATGAACATTCATGTACAAGGTTCTGCATGAAGATATGTTTATAATTTCAGTATGCCTAGGAAAGGAAGTTTTGGGTCCTTTGGCACCTCTGTGTTTAAACTTTTTGAGGAACTGCCAAACTGTTTTCCAATTGGCTGCACAATTTTATATTCCCACTATATTGGGCATGTTATTTGAAATTTAACTGACACTCTGATAAAATAAGTTTGGTCTTTATTTCTTGCCCTTTTGGACATCACGTTTACTGGGATGAAGTTATTACCTGAATTTCTGAAAGGTAATAGAATTTTAGAGGTGGAGGGATTCTAATGCATTCACCTTCCCACTGGAATGGACAGTCTGTGAGGTCCCTGACTGAGGTCAGGCACCTTGTTCATTTGCTGTATCCACTCCTCTGAGAGGAGGGCTCTAAAGTTGTAGGAATTCAGTATATATTTCTGAACGAATGAATTGTATCAAATATGAACCTCTGTGTTTTTTTCAATTTACTTTTACTGGAGGGTAGTTGATTTACTGTGTCGTATTAGTTTCAGGTGTACAGCACAGTGAATCAGTCATACATATAAATATATCCATTCTTTTTTCCCATATAGGTTATTACAAACTATTGAGTAGATTTTCTTGTGCACTACGGCAGCTTCTTGTTAATCATCTGTTTTATGTAGTAGTGTGTGTACATGTTATTCCCATCCTCCCCATTCTTCACTCTCCCCACCTGTTGCCCCTGTGGTGACCATAAGCTTGGTTTTGATATCTGTAAGTTGGTTTCTATTTTTAAAAATAACCTCTTTGATATCATTATTAGATTCCACATGTAAGTGATACATGATATTTGTCTTTCTCTCAGTGCGATAATCTCTGGGTCCATCCGTGTTGGTACAGATAGCATTATTTCATCGTTTTTTATGGCTGAATAATATTCCATTGTATATATGTACCCCGTCTTCTTTTGCATTTCCCCAAAATGTATGGAATGTGTAATAACCTATATGGGAAAAGAATCTGAAAAAGAACAGATATATGTATATGTAGAACTGATTTACTTTGCCATACACCTGGAACTAACAAAACTTTCTTTTTTTTTCTTTTTAGTGATTATTTTTTTCCATTATAGCTGGTTTACAGTATTCTGTCAATTTTCTACTGTACAGCAAGGTGACCCAGTCACATATACATATGTACATTATTTTTTCTCACATTATCATGGTCATCATAAGTGACTAGATATAGTTCCTGTGCTCTACAGCAGGATCTCATTGATGATCCATTCCAAAGGCAAGAGTTTGCATCTATTAACCCCAAATTCCCAGTCCATCTCACTTCTTCCCCCTTCCCCTTGGCAACCACAAGTCTATTCTCCTTGTCCATGATTTTCTTTTCTGTGGAAAGTTTCATTTGTGCCATATATTAGATTCCAGATATGTGATATCATATGGTATTTGTCTTTCTCTTTCTGATTTACTTCACTTAGTATGAGAGTCTCTAGTTCCAACCATGTTGCTGCAAATGGCATTGTTTTGTTCCTTTTAATGGCTGAGTAGTATTCAGTGGTGTATATGTACCACATCTTCTTAATCCATTCATCTGTTGATGGACATTTAGGTTGTTTCCATGTCTTGGCTATTGTGAATAGTGCTGCAGTGAACATGCGGGTCCATGTATCTTTTTCAAGGAAAGTTTTGTCCAGATACATGCCCAAGAGTGGGCTTGCTGGGTCATATGGTAGTTCTGTGTATAGTTTTCTAAGGTACCTCCATACTGTTTTCCCTAGTGGTTGTATAACAGAACTCTCTAAGTCAACTTTACTCCAATAAAATTTATTTAAAACAAAATAAGGAATGTTTCATGACTTTGTGTGTCATCCTTGCTCAGGGGCCATGATCGTGTTCTCCGTACCATTCCAGTTTTAGCATATGTGCTGCCAAAGGGAACATCTACCGCTGTGTTTTAATGAGAAAAGTGAAGCTCAGAGAAGACAGGTCACAGACTTAATGGCAGAGCGATAGCTAGAAGTCCTGATTTCTTTGTCAGGATCTTACCATCACCATCATCTCAAATTCACAGTTCTTCCTGAGCTTGGTGGGCCGTTGCTGACCTGGTACAGCATTTTCTGACGGTTTATAACTTTGCTTTGGGGATTTATTGACATTTAATGAGGGTTTTTGTTCTTGTGAAGTCATTTACATGTTTATTGCTGAGGCCAGCATTCATAAAAGGAGAAAAAACATTTAAATAACTGCATGTTACCTAGGGAAGATAAATTACAGTTGCCCATCAATAAATAGATAACTTTCATAGCTTCCAAGATTATTAGATTGTGGAAGACAAGGAATTTGTTCCCTCCCCTGTGAGCCACTTGCCTTAAAAATTCACAACTAATTATCTGAAAGTGAGAGCAGTTTTTCTATATCTATTTACTGGTATCCTTTTCTTTGTTAATCACCCTTGTAGATGGAAGAATCCATTTTATCAATCTTGCCTCCATACTTTGCTCTTCCAGAGTAATATTTGTATGAATTAAATGTAGCTTAGCGTAAGTAAGCATAGATTAGCCTGTATCGGAGGCTGTGTTCTCGGAGCCACATTTGCATGTTAAGTGGAATTGTGTGCCATGAAGGATAGGTTTATAGACCGGACCCGCAATGAAGTTGAGAATTGCTGTGCAAAGGCCATAGGTAAAAATCTAGAGCCTTTGAATGCACAGAGTATATATATTACACTTCCTTTTGGCAAAAGCCTTTATTTTACAAGGCCTTATGGGAAACAGTTCAATTACTTTAGTTAAAACTCATTCCAGGAAACAGAATATCAAGACGTTTCTTGAAGGTATTGAGATTTAACCCCTTTCTGAAACTCTTCCTCAGCTGATTGATACCTGGTATTAAAGTAACAGGTTTAATAGATTATTCTGAATTTTGGATGTATTTGTCCAGATCTGTGAGACACATCCTAGGAAGGGTCATAAGGCTTTTGAAGTCCTAATTGTACTTCTGGTCTCTTACATCCCTGTACTGTTAGGAGTTAAGAGCAAGAAAATGTGAAAGAATTCTCTTTTCTGTTAAGGTAAGAAATAAAGGAATTTTTTAGGGATTAGCATGAGGCGGTGGGGAAAAAGACCCGGGGTTTTATTCACAAGATGTATGTTCAAATTTTGATCCTATGCCTAATGAGTTAGGTAGTCTTTAAGTCACAGAACTTCACCAAGGCTCACTTACTCGTTTGTAAAATAGGGATAATAATAATTCCTTACGACATGGATTTTGTGTTTGTCGAGGTATTTTATGGTCTTCAGTAGCTGTTAGTGGCATCTGAACTTGGGGCTCCTTGGAGCGCCTTAATAAAGCTTTGTTACATGTATACACATACGGACATACACCCAAGACACACACGCACACATGTGTGCATGTAAGCACATTCCACACACCCCCCCCCCATATCTTGTTTCTGATAGGATTGAACTGTTTAGGTGGTTGTCAAGTTAAATCTTAAATGTATGTGGATAATCAGAACCTTTGAAAATGATCTTCCAGTGTTGTTTACTGTAAAGATTTGTTTATAGCTGCTAGAAATCTGTTTATCAAGTGCTTTGCATTCTCTTCCAGTTTCTGTCAGTGCTACCACTAGTGCTTATATTATCCAAGTTGGAATCTTTTTTACCTTCTCGTTTCTTTGTAATTTTGCTGCCTAGTGGGCTGTTTCTATGGAAAGCTAATACTGCATAAAAGGTTGTTGATGCTGCGGTAAGGTAGACAATTTATTAGTCAACAGATTACTGAGGTGCTAGTACAGCTTTTAATCCTGTCCATTCATACTCAGAAATACAATATATTCCGAATTTAAAGCATTGTTTGATTCTTATTTTCTAATGGTCCCTTCAGTTGGCAAGCTTCTAAGACTAGGTCTCTTTTATCTTCACGGTATAAGTGACAGGATCTTTGTATTCCATTAACAGCAGGATACCAGGTGTGGGTAAACCAAAAAACCTCTAGCAGCCTGCCTTTGAGGATGTGGTAGCTTGAGTTATCATTTGGTAAATATTCATTCCCAATCCGCTTCCATTCCCAAACCACCCAGCCCTGCCTCTATGACAGCAGTGTGCTTCCTGCTCTCATTGACATTGGGCTTGGACATGTGACTTTCCATGGCCAATGCAGTGGTCACAGATATGCCACTAGCAAAGGCTTGAAATATGCTTGTGCATTTGGGCTTGGTCTTTTGCTGAATCCCAGATAACCAGCATATATGTGAGCAAGAAAGAAATGCTTTTTGTATATTGCTAAATTTTAAGGTGGTTTGTTACTCCGTATTGCTGGGGCAGTAACTAACAGATACAAAGCGGCTGGGGCGGGGGGGGGCTGATTTCTTTTAAAGATTTTCTTTGATCACTGATGTGGGAACCTTATGTTTCTCTTAGAAAAAAAAAAAAAAGACCCCTTATTGTTTGATTGTACCTGTCTTAATGCCAATTTTGTGTCTTCTGGTAACTGACAAAACTGTTCAGGATTGAAAGCCCCGTTAAAAGAAGTGCTTCAGATCTGGAAGAGGGGCGCTGGTTGACCCTGGCTTTCTCTGCAAACCTGTTTTGTACTTGGAAGTGATTTCTCAAAGAAGATAATGGCCATTGGCTCCTTTCTTGTTGGTATTTCCTCCGTGGTGAAAAGGGCAGTGAATACACAAAGATGGTCCCTTTAATTATGGAAAGAGCCTATTAAAATTCCATTTTGTCTTTAGAAGTAAACATACAAAGGCATCTGGAGGAGGCCAAACACCCCTTTAAAATAATGATTGTCTTGGGCTAATTCCTTCACTGTGCCTCCACATCATTAGATGCCAGACCTACTGTGCAGGTTCATTTGCAAACAAAACTGATGGGAGCGGGGAGGCTGTGTGCCAGAGACTTCCCAAAAGCAGAGTGGCAGACACCTGCCCATTGTTGAAGCCGGCTACCCTCAGCAGTACTGTTATTTATTTTCCCTCTTCCTGGGAAGAGGGAAAAAGATTGTTTATTTCAAAGGGTATCGGAGCTCATCCTTCAAAAGAGAACACTGAAAAAAGGGGGAAAAAAAAGGATATTGTGTAAAAGCTCAGGAGGTTTTCAGAATTTCCCTTTCTTGCCCGGCATAGACATGATCTTTCCCTTTGCTCTGAGCTCCCCCCTCTGGCATTCTTGGTATATTTCTCTTTCTATTATTACAAACTTCAAAGCTCCCCCACCATGTCATTTTTGCAAGCCCTCTAGACTGAAATATAAGTGCTGGTTCCAGCTGCCTTATTTCCTAGAGTTTGGGGCGGGGTGTGGATTAAGGAACGCAGAGGAACTGCCTGGAACATTTATTAACTTTTAATTCAGTGGAGAAAAAAACTGGAAACCCAATGCACCATTGATGTTGCTTCAAAAAAAATACTTTGAGCTTGTTTAACTATTTTTTAAGGCTTGGGCACCAGGACTGAAATGAGGTGCCTTTTTGCAGACCTCAGGATTGTGCTGTCATAATAGAGCCATATGGCTCTTTGTTTTCCCAATTAAAGCTTTATCCTCATGCTTCTTCTCAAATGGCTATCTTTGTTCTGATAAAGACTGATTATAAGTAAACTCCTAACTGTTGGATCATGTTTTCTTTAAAAAAGATGGGTAATGCCCAATTTATTTAGCGCTGTTTCGGAATCTGATTTTCAGTGTAGCTTACTTTTTCAGGAAACAGTCTCACGTCTTTAAAGCACCAAAGATTGTGTTTTAACATTGCTTAAATGCAAAATTTTATACAATGCCTTTCTCAAATTGGGTCTGCAGGGGAGGAAAAAAAGTTTTCTTTTACCCTCTTAGGGTCCCTGACTGCGTCCGAAAATGAAACTGACAAAGATGGATTAATAGGAGAAAATCTTCCTCATTTATTTACTGTTCGTTGTATGTGATGTGGGAACCCTCAGGTGGAAATGACGACCCAAAGACCTGGCAAAACCTACTTGCTGTCTTAGATTAGGTCCAACAAAGAGCGGCAGGAATGGCAACTGTGTGAGGGGCCAAAGAAAGATAAGAATTATTTTAATCAAGTCTGTGTACATAGAATTATTTCTGTCTCAACTTCCCTTCCTCCCATGATAAGCATGTTACTCTCCTTCCGGTGGCGAGAGGATGTCTTGCGTGTAGGAATTTCCTCTCCTGTGTGTAAGAAAAAAAAGGAAGACCAGAGTGCTTTTCTTATATTTGCTGTTTTTCAAGTGCCTTTGAGTCAAAAGAGTTAATGTGCCAAAGTGGCATATTTTGAGGTGACACGCTCAGAACTCTTTCAGCTCCTTTTGTCACAAAGTCCCGAGCACATTGGGACTTTTCATGGGGACGATCGAAGGCCATCATTTGAACCCTGTTAGCAGAGGCTTCACTTGAACTCAGCAGCCCTTCCCCTTATCGAGTGTGTTGCTGAGCGCCTGAGGTCGTCTTATCGCCTCTGGAGGCAGGTGCAGTGTTGCCCCCACTTGGAACCAGCCGCACGCACGCTTCGCCTTCTTTCTGTCTCCTTGTCTGCTGTTCAGGCTGTCTGTCTCTGTCTCTTGCTGTGTGGTTGTAGGTTATCACATCTAGCTGCTTTCTGTGTCTGTCTCCCACACGATCCTTTTGCTGTCTAAGTTGCCCAACCCCTGTGGTATGAGCTGCAGGGGCAGCAAACAGGGTGGTTGGAATTGATGGAGAAACAGAGTAACAGTAAACAGAGAAGCACTCTCTGGCATCAGGTGCTTGAGTTGTTAACTGTGAATGTTGTAAATTTTGGCTACGGTGTGTCCCTTTTTCTCGCCTATCCTTTTAAGTTCTCAGTGGTCTAGGTTGCCAGATAAATTAGATATTATTATGCTGACAGTGGCATGCAAATGATACCTAAAACCGGTTGTATGTACACACATAGGTAAACATACTGCACCTTCCTTGTCCATTTATCCACTGAGGGACACTTAGATTGCAGCATTATTCACAGTAGTCAAGATAGGGAAACGATCTCTTAATTTGTCCTTATTGATCGTTTATTCCTAAGGGTAAGGTTGTTTGAATTATCCTTTTTTCCCCCTGTTTTTAGGGCCCCATCTGTGACATATGGAAGTTTCCGGGCTCGGGGTTGAATCAGAGCTGTAGGTGCCAGCCTGTGCCACAGCCATAGATAGCAATTCCAGATAGGAGCTGCCTCTGTGACCTACACCAGAGTGCATGGCAACACCGGATCCTTAACCCACTGAGCAAGGCCTGGGATCGAACCTGCATCCTCATGTATACTAATCGGGTTCTTAACCTCTTGAGCCATGATGGGGGAACGCCTGAATTATCTTAAGCAGCTTTCTTTTCATGTGCTGTTTTAAGGAGATAATTTACTCTTGGCAGTTGTTTTAAATGATAGTGGTACCCTTATATCACATATTGTATATACCCTTCTTGGTATTCAATATATGGTGGTTTTTGAAAGTTTTCTTTTGGCACCCAGATACACTGAGTGGATATGAACTGGTCAAACCTACAGTGGTCTGGGCTCCTTGTACTCCCTTTTCACTGTCTTGGCTGGTATGTCTTGACCTGCCCATCTGTGCCCTCCGAGATCGGCCTTTTGAATGAGGTTTCGATTTTGACTCTCCTCTCCTCTGTAGGTCAGAGCTATTGCTATTCATAGAAGTGATATGATTACCTTTCCGTCTGCTTTCTCCTTTGCTCCTCATTTGGCATTGAGTCATAAATGATGAAACACACTTTCCCCAGAATCGGGACCAGTACTCTTTTTGTTTTTCTCTTTGTCTTCTTTTGCCTGAGAGAAGACAGTTGTGGCCAATTAACGAAAAATGCTTAACATTATTCCATTCATTCAAGATGGTCTGCTAGCCCAGTCCTTCTGCACTAATGCTATAGAGGTCAGTTCTAGGGACCTGGTCAGAAGACTAAGACTGACCTGGGGCGTAAACGGTCTTCGTAAGTGTCATGCACCTTTCCTATAGGTGAGTTCAGTGGCCATCAGTTCAGTTTAATCCGTGCACAGTTATTAATATGTGCTCCCTGCAGTGCAGCATGCTTTACACAGACAGATACCCCTAGATGAAGTCTCCCTCCCCTTTTAATTTAGCTTGTAGGAAATGCAGCAGTTAGTCTTTTTTGCTTATGTTTATAATTGAGATCTTTTCCTATTAGCTTTGTGTCAACCTCCTGAAAGCATATGCCTCTATGTAAATTTGCCTGTCTGCCCTGTCTTTAAATTGAGGCTAAATGAATAAAAATAGATTTGAGTGTTCGTGGCTGGAGGTTTTTTGGAATGTGTGTGCGAGGAACTTCCGTTAATCATTAAATTATATAGTGATTGTAATAAAGGTCATTTTTAGGATTTTTGTTTATTTTTGATTTCTCTTTAATCTTAGTGCGTCCCCTAAATACATTTGAGGATTTTTTTTTTCAAAAGGAAGCACTGAGAATATCTGTTCAAATTTATAGTACACATAAAATTTTTTTACATTTATTTTGTATTTCTCCAGGCTATTGTATTTATGTTACTAGAGTTTTTAGGTTTTTATTCTGATTATGGTTTATGATTTAATTATCCACCAGATGTTCAGGCATTTTACCTTTTGCTATGACATCATTTTATACATTAGAGAAAATATGAGTATAGTTGGTACAATTTTCTGCTCAGAAGAAATGGGAAAGTTTGGTTGCAGTCCCTGTCTAGCTCTTTGAATTTATACGTGTTCTACCATCTGGTGGTCCCTCACTCTTGGCTCCCAACTTAGAGCTGATGTTGGGTGCTGAGGAAGAATGTCTCTGGCCTCATGGAGCTCACAGTCTCTGTGGGAGAAGAGGTCACTGGTTTTACCACCAACTTTTTCTTTTTCTTTTTTTTTTTTTAAATACTTTTTCCTAGTTTTATTGAGGTATAACTGAGATACAGCACCATATAGGTTTAAGGTGTTGAGCATAATGGTTTGACTTAACGTTGTGAAATTACCACCATAGGACTTCCTGTCGCAGCTCAGTGGAAACGAATCTGACGAGCATCCATGAGGACACAGGTTCGATCCCTGGCCTCGCTCAGTGGGTTAAAGATCCAGCGTTGCCATGAGCTGTGGTGTAGATCACGGACATGGCTCGGATCTGGTGTTGCTGTGGCTGTGGGGTAGGCTGGCAGCTGTAGCCCTGATTCGACCCCTAGCCTGGGAACTTGTGTATGCCACCAGTGTGGCCATAAAGAGACAAAGAAATATAAAGGAACACACACAAAAAAAAATTAATCACAATATGTTGAGTGACCATCCATCATATACAAAATTAAAGAAAAAGTTCCCAGTAAAAATAAGTCTCAGGAGTTGGTCTCTTTAACAACTTTCATATGTAACATACAGCAGTGTAAATTGTATTTATCATGTTGTACAGTACAGTCCTATTTCTTACTGATTTTGTAACTTGAGCGTTTGCACCTGTTGCCTACCTTCATGCAATTCCCCTACCCCCTCCCCCCTCCATCTCTAGTAACCACAAATCTGATTTTTTTTTTTTTTTTTGGTAAGATTTTTATTTTTTCTATTAGAGTTGATTTACAATGTTCGCTCAATTTCTGCTGTAACGGCAAAGTGACCCAGTCGCACATATGTATACATTCTTTTTCTCACATTGTGTTTCATCATGTTTTATGAATTTGGAGTTTGTTTTTGAAGTATCATTGACCTACAACCCTTTGTTAGTTCCTGACACACAACCTACTGACTCGATAAACATTTCAAACTGATCGCGCAGTAAGTCTAGCTACACTATGTCACCACACAAAGATATGACACAGTTACTGACTGTATTTCCCACACTTTACATTTCATACCCATGACTCATTTATCCCTAATGTCTCTTCGTAACCATTTTAAGACTGATAGGATATTTCATTAGGTAATCTCCCCCCCTTCAAATCTTCTGTTTCCCCATTTTTCGGTGATATTTCCATAATGATTGTAAGTGACTCCTCGAGTGTGTGAGTGAAATCCCTTAAGAGGTTTAGCTTCCCATCCTCTGGGCCTACTGATTGGTATGAGTTCAGTTTTGTCAAGTGTTCCCCATCTGCTTTTGTCAGTCGCTATTTTTGCAAAGTCTTCATTCTCTCTAATTATACAAATATGTCTTCTTCATTTTTCTTGTCAAAGACAAATTAAAAAGAATCAGTTCAGTTTCGGAGCTAGTTTAGTCTTCATTAATTCTATACCCCCACTCCATTTTTAGCAGCATTTTTCTTTTCCCTGCTCTTTTTTCCCCCTTGATAATTTTAAAAGTTCGTCTACTCACGTCTAACTTACCTGAGTAGCGTGAATTAATTTGCTACCTCCAACTCACTCTTCAAAGTTTGAGCTGACTATAATGAGATACTTTTCACTTTTCTCCATATTTAGTTCAGATCTGTCTTTGTCTGTAGATGTTTGAAGAGTCATTTGTGAAACTACATTAGGTGTCCCTTGTTCATTAGCATTTTCCCCAAGAGGAATTTTACTCCTACGTGTGTTAATTATTTAATTATCCTAATGATGTCTCAGATGGTACCCCTGGCCTCTTACACACTGATGGAATTAATCCTTCATCCTAGGGCTCCTCAGAGTTCCTGATTCTGTGATGTTTGTACATTTATATTTAAACAGATTTCACATTAGTTTATAACTAACTTCCCCTTGCTTTTACCCCCATCATCCAAGTTGTCTCTTCTTTATCTAATTCCCTGTGTTTTTAGGTTTAAATTTTTATCCTCTCCAATGTTTTCTCCTTTCTTTCCATTGCCTCCAGTGCAGGTAATTTTTTTTTTTTTTCTTTTTAGGGCCGCATCTGTGGCACATGGAAATTCCCAGGCTAGGGGTCAAATTGGAGCTACAGCTGCTGGTCTACACCATAGCCATAGCAACACGGAATCTGTGTCTGCAACCTACACCACAGCTCACAGCAATGCCGGATCCTTAACCCACTGAGCAAGGCCAGGGATTGAACCTGCAACCTCATGGATCCTAGTTGGGTTTGTTAACCACTAAGCCACGAAGGGAACTCCCCCCTCTTGTTAGGTTATTTTCTTATGCAGTCTGGTTCTCAAACTTGAATAGATGTGAGAATCACCATTAATTGATTGTTAAAAATCACCATTAATTTCCTAGACCCAGAAATTCTAACTCATTTGGGCTGTGAAAGAGCCTAGATATCCTCTTTTTTTTTTTTTTTTTTTGGTCTTTTTGCCATTTCTTGGGCTGCTCTCGTGGCATATGGAGGTTCCCAGGCTAGGGGTCTAATGTAATGGGAGCTGTAGCCACCAGCCTACACCAGAGCCACAGCAACACGGGATCCGAGCCGCGTCTGCGACCTACACCACAGCTCATGGCAACGCAAGATCCTCAACCCACTGAGCAAGGGCAGGGACCGAACCCGGCAACCTCATGGTTCCTAGTCGGATTCATCAACCACTGCACCACGACAGGAACTCCTGATCTCTTCATTTTTAACAGGCATCTAAGAAGTTTTGATGAGGTGGTCACTGGCCACTCTGCTGTGCACTGCTGCTCCTGCCTGCTAATTACCCTCCGTACAACAGCCAGATTTATCATTTCAGAACATTCATTCATAAATTAATTTCTGAAATGTCTGCTGTTTGCGAGGCTCTATGCTGGGCACTCAGCATATCATCCTGAGCAAGAAGAATTTTGTGCCCTGATCCTGCAGTGCTTATAGTGTATGGCACTGTTTTCTTCACGTCTTCCTCATCTCAAAAACTTCCTTGATTTCCTATTGTTTACCTGTAATAGTGAGTCAGGTTATCGGTATTTTTGCAGAGAGGCTTACACACTATAAGAGCGATGACTGGGAATCAGGAGCTTTTGGATTCTAGGTTTGTTTTTCTTTCTGATTCTGTGTGTGTGTGTGAGAGAGAGAGATAATAGGAGGTGGTTGACATATATCACTAACATTCCTTCCGGTCAGCGTTTGAATCTCGGTTGCGTTCTCTGCCTTTAAGTTCCTATAGGCAAGTTGAGAGGACATGCACCCTGTTTCTTCAGTTCTCATATGTCATCATTTACCCCCCCCCCCAATTTGAGAGATGTTAAAATGTGAAATAATGTGCATCATATAATCAAGGAGACATTGCGTGTGCGTGTGTGTGTGTGTGTGTATTTATGAGGATAGTGATGCCACTTGAAACTACTTTCTAATTCCTGACGCATGGTTACCTGGGACCAAAAAAGATGCATCCACTGACCTGGTCCTCATGGAAGGGTCAGGATTTATTAAAATATACAAAGTCTATAACACAAAAGAAGCAAAGATGCAGTGAGGGTCTATCGGTCTCTCAGCCCCAACGACTCTGCTCGTGTTTCCCCTGGATTTGCTTCACCATTGAGTCATGGAGTGTGGCGAGATTGCTAACAATAAAGCAATCAGGGCGACCATAACTCAGTGGGCCACTCTCCCATCTGTCACTCCGTTCAGACAGCTCAAAAGAACCGAACTCAGGTTGCACAGGGCCTCTAGTGAGTTATAACCTCTTTATTTATTTTTGCCTTTTAATTTACATGGGTTCCTTTAAAAGCCTTTTTAAAAGCAAGGTTGGTAGCCCAATCGAATAAACACTTCCCAGCAACCCTCTCCCAGCCCCCACGCATTTTCACTCTTTCCAAGCTAGGGTCTTGCAAAGGTAACGTCAATGACCTTTTAAACTTTCCAAAAAGTTATCATGGTTCCTGGAAACTGCAAGGGCCATCCGATTTCTTCTTAAGTTTTCACTGAGTCTTACTGTACCTGGCTGACATATTCATGGATACAGAACAAAGTCCTGGAATCAGCTCTGTACTTTTATGGAGGCTCTCATTCCGTTGTTCTTCTCACCTTTAACTCTACCCCTGGGTGCCCATTCGGTTCCCTCTTGCTTTCAAGCACTTTTAGGCCTAGAAGGAACTCCTCCTGCTGCATCTGCTCATCAGTGTTCATCATTTGACCGGACATATTTTAGTACGACTGGGAGGTTCTGGGTGAAATCTTCCATTTCACAAGTTTCTAACTTTGGAGTTCCTGTCATGGTGCAGTGGAAACAAATCTGACTAGTATCCATGAGGACGCAGGTTCGATCCCTAGCCTCACTCAGTGGGTTAAGGATCCGGCATTGCTGTGAGCTGTGGTGTAGGTTGCAGATGTGGCTTGGATCTGGTGTTGTGTGGCTGTGGTGTAGGCCGGCAGCTACAGCTCTGATTAGACTCCTAGCTGGGAACCTCATATGCCATGGTTGTGGCCCTAAAAATGACCACAAAAAAAAAAAAAGTTTCTAACTTTAATGGCTAGTGGTAAATGCCAAGTCACTGATAGTGGGCTCCATGTTCCAGAGGAGTTAAAGGGAAGGAGAGATTACTGCGTTATTGGAAATAGGTAGAGATGGAAAGGGTATTACAGATGGGACCCCACCAGAAAAAGGTAGAGGCGGGAGAGTAGGGGGGGTGGGAGAGAGGGACTGTGCCAAACGGACTGGCACAGAAGCTGTACGTGTAAGACGTGCATGAGAGAAAATCCTGTCCAGGTTCCTTGGGGCTGAGTCATAAAGGGTCTAGAAATCCCAGTAGAGATTTTCAGTTTAACATCTTAAAGAGTCATGAATCACTCCCTCTAAGGCTCCAGTCATTCTCTAAGGGAGAGAGCTTATGAATATTGCAGTGGGGTTAATTCTGATGAGAACTTCTAAGCCTGGAGTTCCCTTTGTGGCTCAGTGGTTAACAAACTGAGGATCCATGAGGATGTGGGTTCAACCCAGGTCTTGCTCTGTGGGTTAAGGATCTGGTATTGCTGTGAGCTGTGGTGTAGGTCACAGATGCGACTCAGATCCTGTGTTGCTGTGGCTGTGGTATAGGCTGGCGACTATGGCTCTTTTCGACCCCTAGAACTTCCATATGCCATGGGTGTGGCCCTAAAAAGCAAAAAAAAAAAAAAAAAAAAAAAAACCCAAGGCTTTGCATCAGATGTGTCTGTTTTGGTGCACACACATATGCAAACACAATGTATGAACTGATAGATATTCTTGAGAAAGGTGGCCATGAGCAGAGTGGGCAGGACTACAGCACTGCTGGCTGGCTGAGTTTTCCTCTTGTGAATCATCTTGGAAAGCTGTGTGAATTGCAGTTCTGACCACTTGGTCTTTCAGATCTGTTAATTTCCAATGATCAACCTGTTGACAAGGCTTGCCTTAAGCAGTGGGAACCATTGGAGGTTTTTTTGTTGGTTTGGTTTTCTGTGTTTTGTGTGTTTTTGACATTCTAGAGTCGATAGCAGGAAATCACTCTTTGAGAAAGGCTGTGTACTGCATGTAGTTTTCTGATGAGTTGGAGGGGATAACTCTAGGCTGATGAAAATGACCCTGTGGAAAGTGCAGCATGAGATGAGAAGGACAGAAGAAGGACAGTTAGAATAGGAAAAAAGGGATATAGGGAGAATATGTTTACTTATTAAACATTTATTGAAATTTATAGTACTTTGGAGATGGAAAGTTGAAAGAACTGGATCCTCTGCTTTAAAGAACCCTCACTGGTGGCAGTCAGATAAGTAAACTGTGACACCACCATGTGCGTAATGATAAAACAGTACTGAAGTGCTGTGGGAACCGGGAAGGGGGCGAATTCCTCAGCCTACTAGGCATGGGGACGGGACTCAAGGGTAGTGTGAGAGGGGTGATATTTGAGCTTCTTCATAAGCTTAAAGGAGAGAACCTAGTAGAGAAGGAGGGGTTGGTTTAGGATCAAAGAGAGAGAAGAGAAAATTAAATGAAAGAAGATGGAGGAAGTGGGAGTAAATGCATTTTGACTGTAAGAAGGCATTTGGGGGACTTGAAGATTGGCTGCATAGAGAGGAAAGGAATCGAAGCTAACCAAGTAAACAGTATTGTGTAACTAAAAGAATGACGGTGCTGTTCGTAATAAAAGAAGATGGATTTGTTTTAAACCCACTGGTTTGAGATGCTGATGGTCCAATAGGAAGCTTGTAGCGAAGGTTGATAAGGTTGACCTGTGAACGATAAGGGTGAGCGCCATTGATCAAAGATGAGAGGGATCCTGATAATGTAATCTATCAAACCCGTTGCATGTCTGCAAGAAGGGGGGTGGAGGGAGCTTGTGAGAGTCCTGGTTGCTGTGAAGGGAGGCATGGAATGAGTCTTACGACAATTCATTTCCCTGTCTGGCTGGCTCCCTAGCCTGGATGTCCAGATAGTCTTGCAGGGGTGATGTGTTTGTCCAAGATCTCAGGCAAGGACTGACGGTGGAGGTCAGACCTGTGTGGGAACTAGAAATAGTGCTGGAAGTAGGATCGCAGGGTGGCTTTCCCGGAAGGCCTAGCAGGAGAGGCCCCGCGCAAGGGGAAAGATGAAGAGCAGACACACTGACCTCTTGGTTAACTGTCCCCTGCGCAGTGCAGACTGTGGGCTCAGCACTGGTTTCTTCACCAGAGAGCAGTTGGGTAGCCTTGGATGGAGTCAGAAATCAGGGCTGTGGGTAAAGACTTGGCCTGTGAAGTGCGTAGTTGCCCCAGAGTCTGTGGTTACCTCACTGTGGTGATGCTAACCTAGGCACAAAAACTTCACCATGTGCCTTTCCCTAGGCAAGCACCAGGGCGCAGGAGTCTGTGAATACTCTGGGTGAGGCTTCTCTCTGCTGCTCTGCAGATTGCATTTCCTGCCTTCAGTTGCCTCCTTTGGTGGGTATCAGTGGGCGGTAAGAGCGGCCTTTAGGAAGTTTCCCTGTCTTCTTGGCTGTGATGTGGGGCCAGACCCAAGCCTAATTTCTAAGGGCCCTGGGGCCTCATCCCTATCTCTCAGAGGTATATTCCCGGAGGGGTCAGCTTGTCTGAGTGGAGTGTGGTGAAGTGAGGTGTTGTCTTCTCTGCCAAGAAAGCAAACAAGAAACCCTTGCACCAGAGATGGTGCCCAGACATCGAAAGCTTGGGGTGGGGGGAGTATTGCCCTCATCTTGGCCATTGTGCTGGGACTGGGGGTAAATGATAGACCCCAGGAGCTATGTGGTTCAGGAAACTGTGATCACTTTCTGTCCTCTCGTTTCCAGTAGGCTTGGGTGTACGGATACCCCGGCCAGAAAGGTATGCTGAGAACTAGGTCCACGTTGGAGTGGGGTTGGTTGGCTCACTGACGGTGGGTGGCTGCAGTGGGTCCAGTCTGAGTATTGTCTTCAGGAAGAGCCAAATTATAGTCAAGCTGGCTGACCACGAGAGATTCTGGTCTGAAGGGGGTAAGGAAGATTCTGGATGAGAGCCAGTGTAATGGACCAGGAGACCAGAAAAGGCAGGATCAGCGTGGAGACTAGCAAATACAGTCTGAATGATTTTTTTTTTGCACCGAAGTGAGCATTTTTAGATATCGGGGTACAGATGGTCTCAAATGTGAAAAAAGAACACTTTAAAAGCGCCTGACCAGGTGTGAGTAATTAGCTCCTTTTCTGTTAATCTTCTTGAATCTCCCCCCCTGGTTGGTCTCTGTTAGACGCACACCCGTTTGGAGAGTAATACTGACTGAGGGCTGACTTTCTATCAGATGGTGTTTCGGGGTTGGGATGTAGAAGGGTCCCCTCAGCCCCGGGGCCTCGTGGGCAGTTGGAGACCGTACACTCGCACGTGCGTACAGGCCGTATTGTCCCTCCTGATGAGTTTCTCTGAAGAAGGTAAAATGCGGGAGCAGCGCTTGTGGGGGTGACTTGTTGGGGAGGGGGCTTCAGGCCGGGACGGGCTGCAAGCTCTCTTTGTGAAGCGACGATGATGCTGGCGGTGAGCCTCGAAAGGTGAGAAGGAGCCAGTCACGGCCCGATGGGAGAAAGTGAGGGGCAGGCGGGGGCTTGTGTTTGGCCACACTGTTGGCGGTGCTTGTGAGACGGGAGGCAGAGGCCGGTTCTGGGTGCTGAGGGGGGAGATCCGGGCTGAGAGAGGAAACGTTAAAGTCATAGGACTGGGTGAGATCGCTTCTCGCTTCACACTTGCGTAGGGCTCTTTTTTTTTTTTTCCCCCCGTGGGGCTCTTTTTTTAATCAGGTCTGTTCGCCTAGAGATAAACTTCATATGCAATCCTTAATTTTACACAGGACTTTTAAAAAATGACGCAGAACTTTGGGGGTGTGAATGTGCTTGATTTTGTAAGTGCCTATTTTCCCCCCCATATTTCCAGGTCGCATATGTCATGACTGCTGGGCTCCCCCTTCCTTGATTTCTAAGAACCAGCATTTCTCAAAGGTTTCAACTTACATCCTGACAGATTGAAATTTTTCTAAACTCATTATTGAATCTGCTCAAGTGTGTCTAGACAGTCATAGGTTTCTGATCTTCAGATTTATTAAGAGTCCCTGAAACCTCTCTCTTAGTAAACATTGTATTTGAAAAGGTTGCTGACACATGTGTAAAGTGCTTCACAGGAAACACATAGCTGGGTGACGTTCCCAAACTCCTGGGAGGTAGGAAGGTGTGATGATCTTTCCCCTACGGTTGTGGTTGTGGAGAGTAAGGACTGGAATTCAAAGTGATTCGTACGGGGCAACACAACTGAAAATTGTGAGGGCCCCATAGAAGCCAGGGCTTTCATTTCTGAGCCAGAGCCTCACTGGTTCTCAGCCTTGGCTGCACATTAGAATCATACTGTAGGAGTTCCCGTGGTGGCGCAGCGGACACAAATCTGACCAGGAACCATGAGGTCGGGGGTTCGATCCCTGGCCTCGCTCAATGGGTTAAGGATCTGGTGTTGCCATGAGTTGTGGTGTAGGTTGCAGATGTGGCTCAGATCCCCCGTGGCTGTCGCCATATACAAGACAAAACTGACCTCTCATTGAAAGGGGGAGTTGGTCCAGATTTTAGGATTGAGAGATAGGCTTTTGTAATTTTTTGCTCTGTTCTTGGTGCTGTCAAATTCTTTCAAGTGATTTCATGGTGTTTTTTTTTTTTTTTTTTTTTTGTCTTTTGTCTTTTGTCTTTTTGTTGTTGTTGTTGCTATTTCTTGGGCCGCTTCCGCGGCATATGGAGGTTCCCAGGCTAGGGGTCGAATTGGAGCTGTAGCCACCGGCCTACGCCAGAGCTACAGCAACGCAGGATCCGAGCCGCGTCTGCAGCCTACACCACAGCTCACGGCAACGCCGGATCGTTAACCCACTGAGCAAGGGCAGGGATCGAACCCGCAACCTCATGGTTCCTAGTCGGATTCGTTAACCACTGCGCCACGACGGGAACTCCTCATGGTGTTTTGAATAGTGACTCCCACTTTTGAAAGCAGGATTAAGATGAGAAGGCTTCCTCTCAGGTCCTCTCACTGTTAACTAGTGATTCTCTCACTATTTAACTAGTGTTAACTGTTAAATAGCCAGCTTCTTGCTTGACTGTATTAGGGCTGCTAAGCTGGCATTAAGCCAACCACACTAGCTAGTAGGCTCACTGGGACCCACCCTCGCCGAGCTAAGTACAGGGATTAGATTGAACTCTTAGTGATTGCACGAAGTCATTTTATGTCTGTGGAACTGCGTATTAAAAATAAAATTGGAACTTAGGGTTTATTCATATGTGTCTTTCTAAAATTTTACTCTTTTTGTGCTTTACAAAAGTATGAACACTGATGCCCCCTCCTAGATGCCTGGACTAGATCTCTGAATCCAGCAGGAAGGGAAGGAACTAAGGAGCACCCCCACTTTTTTTCAGATGAGTAGTGATAAGTTACTTGGTTTGGGACTATTTTTAAGGACGTAGAGTGACAAACTATGATATAGTAAACTTAAAGGTTTTGGTGATGGGGATCAGCCTGACTCAGCCTCAATTTACAGCCTAAATTTCTAAACTTATTTCTGACCGTTTATTTACCACCTGTCCTCCTTGTGCTGTGGTTACATTTCCATATGTTTGTTTATCCCTTTGAAGACACAGACAATTCTGGTAGGTTTAATAGTGAATTTTTAACCATGAGTCAAGAACTAAAGGGGAAAAATCATTTTCAGTTTTTGCTTTGGCAGCATATGTTTCCATTTTGAAGTGACTCTGGTCAAGTCAACTAAGCATTTCATTATTATTCTTTTTCTTTTTTTTTTTTTTTGCTTTTTAGGGCTGCACCTGCGGCATATGGAGGTTCCCAGGCTAGGGGTCGAGTTGGAGCTATGCCCACCGGCCTACACCACAGCCACAGCAACACAGGATCCTAGTCGCGTCTGTGACCTACACCACAGCTCATGGCAATGCCAGATCCTTAACCCACTGAGCGAGGCCAGGGATTGAACTCGCAACCTCATGGTTCCTAGTCGGATTCGTTTCTGCTGCGCCATGACAGGAACTCCCTCATAATTTTTTTTTTTTTTTTGACATTATACCCATGGCATATGGAAGTTTCCAGGCTAGGGGTTGAATCCTAGCTGCAGCTGAGGCCTGCGCCACAGCCACAGTAACACTGGATCTGAGCCACATATGCAACCTACCCTACAGCTTGCAGCAACCCTGGATCCTTAGCCCACTGAGTGAACCTGCATCCTCTCGGATGTTGGGTTCTTAACCCACTGAGACGCAATGAGAATACCATTGTTTTTTTTTTTTGTTTTGTTTTGTTTTTTGTTTTTTTATATTCAGGTGTATTTTGACTCTGCACTATTATGTTCTAGAAGATACTCTTTTCTAAAGCGTATTGAGATGTGGAAACACCAGTGTTGATCCTTTTCTATTACGCATTGATGTAGGCAATCAGGGACTTCTGCTTGCTTCTTTCCCTGCTAGGGTATGTGGATCTTAAAGACGAAAAAGGAAGATTGGCTCTCCACAATTTCCCCAGAGTCCCCCAGGCTTCCTGCCTTTTCTCTTGCATTATTATTTCCTGTTGTAAGAATAAGGCTTGATCATTACAGAAAATTTGGGAAATTCAGAAAAATAGAAGAAGGAAAGTTAACTTTTGCATGTTTCCAGCACCTGGAAATAAGTCTTGTCACATTTTAGTGGATTTTCTTCTCCAAATTTTTGCTTCCTTAAAAATCGTAAAATTGTCATCATATTGAAATGCAAAAATGTATGCACATATATAAGCCATTTGATTCAGTTTATAAAAGGAGTTACACGTGCATGTAGACATGTTTAGAAAATAAGGAAAACTGTAAAAATCACCCAGAATTCAGAGTCCACGCCGTGGCTCAGCAGACACAAATCTGACTAGCATCCATGAGGACACAGTTTCCATCCCTGGCCTCACTGAGTGGGTTAAGGATCCGGTGTTGTCACGAGCTGTGGTGTAGGTTGCAGATGCAGCTTGGATTCTGCCTTGCTGTGGCTGTGGTGTAGGCCGGCGACTACAGCTCTGATTCGACCCCTAGCTTGGGAACCTCCATGTGCTGAGAGGGTGGCCCTAAAAAGCAAAAGCAAAAAAAAAAAAAAAAATCACCCAGAATTCTACATCCTATGGATAAACTTTCAATATATTTACTCATTTTCAGTTTTTAAAAGCATAGTTGAATTCATATCCTAATTATTTTTAAGCTTATCTCATAGAGGCAAAGTCACAAAACCTAGATGAGAGAAGGGTTAATAATAATTTTTAAAAAGGTTAATGATTTAGGTCATTCAGTATGAGTTTCAAAGATGTGAAACATTATTGTCAATTTTCTTAGTTAAAAAAAGGCTAGAACGTAGTTGCCCCTTTTTATAAAGAAAAACACAATTTTTATTTAGATAGTTTCCCTGGGATATTGTCCCAAATGTGTTTATAATAGTTGAGCTCTCATTAGTGGTAGAAAGAACACTGTTACTGTCTTATGTCTACCTGAAGTATTTTGACTGTGGGTCAAAATAAGTGGTTCCTGGTGAAGGGCAGAAGAGGAAAGATGCAGAACTGGGGAGCGTTCTCTGGCTGCACTTGGCCCTTGACCCACACACACAGTGCGCCCCACTACGTTCAGTCCATTTGGGTTATTAGCCTTGAGGATGCGAAAACCCGCCAGTTTGTATCATGACTTCCTTATGCTTTCAGTCTTAAATTTGTAGGCATTCCTCATGGCCTACAGTGTGTCTTAAAACTACCGCACTGTAATGGGTAGAATTGTGTACCCCAAAAGATACGTTCAAGTCCTAACCTCAAGTACCAGTAAATGACACCTTATTGGAAAGAGGCTCTTTGCAGATGTAATCCTGTTAAGATGAGGGCACCGCGTATTAGAGTGAGCCCAGGCTAATTCAGAGTCTAGGGTTCCTGTAAAGAAACGGCAAAGAGACACGTGGGAGATGGAAGTGATGCCCCTGTAAGCCATCAGCCGACGCTGGAAAGAGGCAGCAGGGCTCCTCCCCTAGAACTTTCTGAAAGAGCGCAGCCTGCCAGCACCTTGCTTTCAGGCTTCTCTCCTCCACAACTGTGAGAGCGTAATTAACTGTGGTTTAAGCCATCCTGTCTGGGTGATTTGTTACCGCAGCCCTAAGAAACTAATACACTCCCAAGAACACGGGTTCCTTATTTTCTGAACTCTGTCAGGTTATGTCTTCTGAGCTTTTTAAAAATAATTTATTTTTTGGCATGCACTTTTCCCTTAAAAATCTGTAGACATTATTACATAATTTTCTCCATCATGTAGTGTTGCGGAAAGTATAAAGCTGTCTTGCTTTTTGTACTTTTTTAAAGCTTTCGTTCTGCCAAATTTTTTTTTCTCATTTGCTTCATAAATTAGGTTTATTTAGATAAGGGTCATTTCACTGCTTTCCCTGCCTCACACCCCTAAATTGATAAACTCTTGTTTTACTCATGGTACTTTTTTTCCCCTTAAAAGCAAGAAAATACACTTCAGGGTATGTGTGTATGTGTGCAGCTGTAGATATCTTTACATTTTTTTTTCCTATAACTTTTGGATTGAATCCTTATTCTCAAATCTTTATAATCTATCATCTATTCCAAACCTCCAACCTTTTTTTTTTTCCCCATCCATATTTAGAAGTGCTTCCCAAATTTTTTTGTACCTCTGATTTTATTTGATGGACTATCAATGACTAACTTAGCACTTTTATTATAGTTTTCTCTTCTAATATTTCATTTTCTTGATAGTATTTTTCTTGTCCATTTTTACATTACACTGGTTTCTTTTCTTTTCAGCCTTTTTTCTCTTTAAAGATGTTTTTTACTATTGCAAGTGGCCATGTGTTCTTATATACTATTTGGAATTGCCAGAATTTATTGCAGCTTTCATGTTTCCAGTTTCTTGAAATGTATCTTTTCCTCATTTTTTTTTCTTTTTCCTGTTTACTCATTCTCAAATGCACAGAAGTCCATTTAGACCCAATGTTTGCTGACTATTCCAATATGAAGACTGCTTCTTAACCTATTATTTAAACATTTAGGTGCTAATGAAATCATTTTCGAGTTTTACTGCTAGAAGTCAATTTCATGTGTATGTCTGCCAGCTCGGTTCTTGGTTTTCATATAATGCAAATCTATTTCCTTGAGATGGAATCTTCATCCTCCATTACTCCCTGGCTCCCTAGTACACAGAAAATAGATGACATATTAAAGTAAACATAAATGCATTTTCCATGATTATTTTCATCTGTAGTCTCTTACATGAGAAGATTCTATTTGTCAGAGCTCCATTGCCAGTCTTTTCCTACTTTGTAGCAAATGGTTTAATTTGCAGTGCTATTTCCAGTGGATGTGGGATGAGAAGCGTTTGTGTGGCATGTAAGCAGTGGGCTTTAGTGTCTCAAGCCAGTTGCCTGCTTTGGTTTGATTTGGAGGGTACAGATGGTGAGAGAGTGGAAAAGGTTTTGTATACCGGTTCCCAAGGGAGCAGACTCACTTTCCCTCCAATAGCAGTTACTATTACGTTTAAACTAAAAAGGTGTAGGTTTTGTTTGTTTTTGTTTGGCTGCATCATTGGCATGCAGAAGTTCCCGGGCTAGGTATCAAACTTGCACCACAGCAGTGACAACCCTGAATCCTTAACCTCCTGAGCCACAGGGGACTCCTAAAAAAGTGTAGGTTTTAATTCCTATTCCATCGCCCTTTCATTTAGTGGAAATTATTTAAAGATTCTGAGGGTACTTGTATGTGGCTCCAGAGTTGTGGTGTTAGGAGTTGTTGTTTGTCTTCTGGAGCACTCACAAATGTTTTATTTTATCTATCTATCTATCTATCTATCTATCTATCTATCTATCTATCTATCCATCTATCTATCTATCTATCTTTGTCTTTTTGCCATTTCTTGGGCCGCTCTCATGGCATATGGAGGTTCCCAGGCTAGGGGTCTAATGGGAGCTGTAGCCACCAGCCTGCACCAGAGCCACAGCAACGCGGGATCCGAGCCGCGTCTGCGACCTACACCACAGCTCATGGCAACGCAAGATCCTCAACCCACTGAGCAAGGGCAGGGATCGAACTCGCAACCTCATGGTTCCTAGTCGGATTCGTCAACCACTGCGCCACGACGAGAATGCCTCACAAATATTTTACTCACTGTATGGGAGAGACTGTGTGGGATGCTACTAGCCAAATACCGGTTTTACATTTTAACTTCAGAGTCCAGTGTCGATTTGTCATTTCTACTTAAAAATGTCCTGTTGACTTGTAACTTAGGGCAAGATCATCTTTTATTTACCTACCTACCTGCTTCCACCTATCTATCTATCTATCTATTTGTTTAGGGCTATACCTGCAGCATATGGAGGTTCCTAGGCTAGGAGTTGAATTGGAGCTGCAGCTGCCAGCCTGTGCGACAGGCATGGCAATGCAAGATCCGAGCCACATCAGTGACCTACAGTGCAGCTTGCTTGCATCAACATTGGATGCTTAACCCACTAAGTGAGAAGGGATCCAACCCAAATCCTCATGGAGACCATGTTGGTTTCTTAATTCCCTGAGCCACACAGGGCCCTCCAAGATCATCTTTTAATCTTAGTTTCTTCAGCTTTGAAAGGAATTTTAAATGTATATTTTAAACACAGATTAATATCAATACTCAGGTATTTGCTAATACCTTTTTTCTTGCATTCTTGAGCGAAAATGCATATGTTGAGCAAATGAATATTTCTTGCATTCATTTGATAACCTCATAGTATTTAAACATTTTCCCTTTTCCCTATTTGTATATTTTACTTTTCCTTATCTCCAAGCATATTTTATTTAAAACCTTTGAGTCCGAGAGAGAGTTGCAGGGATTTACTTCTGATTTGAATGGTTGCTGCCCATCAGTGAACTGCCATGCAAGGGGCAGAATGTGAAATGGACCCGCACTTTGGACCTTTCTTCAGTAAGATCTCCAAGCATGTTGCTGGCTTACATTGTGTTGATCTGGGATATCTGCTCAGCTCAGAGCTAATTGATGTGATGAAAAGAGGTCGGTGGGGAGTTCCCCTTATGGCTTAGCAGATTACAAACCCAACTAGTATCCAGGAGGATGTGGGTTTGATCCCTGACCTTGCTCAGTGGGTTAAGGATCCGGCATTGCCATGAGCAGTGGTGTAGGCCGACAGCTGCAGCTCTGATTCGACCCCTAGCCTGGGAACCTCCATATGCTGCAGGCGTGGTCCTAAAAAGACAACAACAACGAAAAAAAGTGGTTATGAGTTGAGAAGACATAGCTGCATACCAAGATGACTCCAGAAAGACCTCTTGCCTTGTTTTTCCATTAAAAAAAAATTTTGTTTTTAAATTGCGGCAAAAACACATAACAAAATTTATTACCGTTTTAACCATTTTTTAAGCGCAGTTCAGTTACGTATATTGACGTCGTTGTGTTTTCTCCCACATCTGAGAAGAGGCGAAGCTCTGCTGTTAATCAAATGCACGGTGATTTGTTGAACAATCCGTGAAAGAAGTGTGTGAGAAACAACTGAAGACAGTGGTAAAATAAAATAAAAAAGCAGAGAGGAGGCAAGAGCGATAGAGCTTAGATTAGAACTAGTCCCTGTAGCAGCAGTCTTAGTGAATATTTCATCTCCTTCATCGAAGGTATTAAGAAGTATAAGATAAGGGGGAAATGAAAAAATACCTTAAGCGTGTCCTTCCCTTGTAAAACAACTGTTGATAATTATTTTTAAAGATAAAAGATAGTTACTTGAGAAGTGCTAAAATGTGAATTGTAGAATCTTAAGAAATAGAGGGTATTATGGATGGTGGTGAGAAGCCATAAATGTTGGGTCTCGGGGATGCTGGTGACCAAAGAGCAGATCAGTGCCACAGCCCAGGCATAAGAAGGGTCAGGAGTCATGCTGACCTCAGCACCCACTGCCTTCTTCATAGGCCACACGATCTTCAGTTCTCGGCCCATCTCAGATATCCCGAATAGCTAATGCTCATTGATCTAGGTAATAGGGTGTTTTTTCCCATCAGAATTATTTCTAAGTATGTTGCTTTGATTCTCTGCCATTATGGGTCACTGACAGCAACTGACAGTGTAACAGATGTGTCCTGTGGAAACATGTTCTTAGTAATAATGACAGACTAGCCAACAAAGTGTTACATATGTGAGCAGCTGACCCTCGTGTTTCCTTGGAGCAAATGAGGGCTATATGGACATTTTGAAATATATGTCTGTTTAAAATGCTGTCCCGCGAGCTTAGTTGTTCAGTTCTATAGTCCATTTTCTGTTATTTTTCCAAGTGAGAATTACCTTAAAACGGCATCCCCAATTGTTCATCAGTCTCCTTTCCATTATGTAAATGCCACGTGTGTCCACCCTTTTCAGTCTGTGATTTTATCATGACACATATACGTGGGATGGATTGTTACCTTTCCTGGGAGGAGAATAAACCATAAATAGGAACGAGGAGCCTTTAGAGAAACCTAACATAAATCACTAAGAAAAATCTGTAGTAGACTGTGAGAATATAAAAATCATTGTGGTTTATAAATAATACAGCAGGATTATAGAAGTCATTGTATATGAAAGTGGAAGTATATTTCTTCCTATAGTAATGCTCAGTGATTTCGATAACATTGGTCGACCATATTGGACATGGAATAGAGTAGAAAGTTCCATAGTAAAATTTCTGGGTGATCGTTGATACCATGCTACAGGGATGCTATTTGCTATTGGAGATTGTATTTGCTTTTTATTGTTACCAAGATGTCATCAAAAGAAATCTTTCCCTTTTCTCTTTACATTTACTCTTAGAAAATAACATACATATTTTGATCCTTTAAAATAGACATTTCTATACTGAAAATTTTAAACATTATATTTTCACTTAATTAAAAACTTTCTCTGAAATTAGCGATTGAATTTTGGGTTATTTATGAAGCATCAAGAGACTCTCCTTAAATTTTTTGTATCTATTTTAGCAAAATTTGCTGTCTATTGGGTCTATTTTAACAAAAATTAATAAGGAAAATTAACCATAAACATGGAAGCTATTTTTAAGCATGTATTGAAGAGAATATTCAATGGAAGATGATTGAAGGATCATCTCTTGGTTCATTAGCTGTTTTAGCAGATGGGATATTTTGCTTTAGGAAGTTTTCTTTCTAATATATAACTCTTATACAGTTTAGAGTTAGGTTATTTTGAAAGCAGGATTATTTCCTTTCTATATAAAATTGCTTTATTCATGTCGTCGGAATTGAGCAGCCTCTATAGATAATGCAGGAGATAAAGAAAAAGTGTAAGTGCTGGTTCTTAGATTTTTTTCCCGAGTTGAACTCAAACTAATATTATTTTTAATAACACTGACATTTCAAGACAGTATATGATTAAGTTCTAAATTGTGTCTGTTCGGGCTGCTTTTAAATGCCAGTCTTAAAGAAAACTAGAGACAGGCTATTATTACTTTTTTACCCCTATTCACACATAACTGGACTTTTGAAAACATTCTAAATATTCAGTCTCTGATAGATTGAGATATTTTCCTTAATCTATTTCTAAAAGGAAATTTCTTCTGTACTAAACCCCTTGTTTTTATGTTTTGTATTATGTTTTTAATTACTTCTCTGACATTACCTTCATTCCTTAAGAGGATTTGCTTTGGTTCACTATTAGGCTAAAGGTTATGAAACATCAAACTCCTTTCCTGCTAAGAATAGAGCATATTTCTAAGGTGGCAATATGTGATTATTATTTAACAGAATCTTTATCTTGCCAACTTTGAGCTCATCTGGGACAGAGCTCAGGAATACCACCTAGATACGTATAATTGATTTTGAGCTAAAGTAGCGTGCTTGCTCTGGCATAGACTGGTGGCTACAGCTCTGATTAGATGCCTAGTCTAGGAACTTCATATGCCCTGGGTGGGGCCCTAAAAAGACCAAAAAAAAAAAAGTAAACGCAAAGGAAACGAACTGTATCCCAGCCTATGCATTGTCACTAATGATTCTTATTTCTGCTTGCAAGTTACTGTAAGTGAAACGTAGAATCACTGTATTCGTATGGGTCGCCAGATTCCAGAGGGGTCAACACGTGGCTGGAAAGTGTTTAGATAATGCCTTTATGGGTCCGGAAGAAAGAACAGCTGTTCCAAGATGAACAAGATAGGCACTAATCATGATATCTTCACCATGTGGGAGTACATCCCTGTCAGGAACGGAATCTTTCCTGGCCTTGAAGGAGCAGCGCCCGTCGTGATCTCCATGTGATCAGGAGGGAGAGGAACTTGAGATCAGGAGGGAGCTGCTGTGGTCAACTGGGTAGTGATAGCAAACTAGACTCTAGTCTGTCTAATCATCGTCTCGTATCAGAAAACTTGGGAGACATCCTGAACTGAGCTCCGCAAGCCGCTCTGGATGGCGCAGAGAGTCAGCTGGTCCTTGAACGTAGATGCGCCCTCTCTGGTTCTCAGAGCTCCCTCTTGGGCTGTAGCTGCTCCCCGTATAGAATCGGGTGTCAGAGCCCAAGGTTGGAGGATATAACGGATGGTTTGGAGAAATGAGTCGCTCCACACAGCCAGTGAGGGGACAAATGAAGGTCTTTATACGAGTGCCCAGTGCATTGCAGGTACTCATAAATACTGTTTAATAAAGGAAATTATAGCAGTGAGCCAGAGAGTATGGAGAACAACGACACGAGTCAAGTCAGTGGCTGGAGTTGGCTTTAGTGGTACTTTTCTGGGTGCATGCTTTGGTGTCATGTTTGTAATATTATTTAGAAAAATTTTTTTTTGTCTTAGGCCCATGCCTATGGCATATGGAGGTTCCCAGGCTTTAGAGGTCGAATCAGAGCTACAGCTGCTGGCCTATGTCACAGCCACAGCAACACCAGATCCGAGCCATCTGTGACCCACACCAGAGCTCACGGCAATGCTGGATCCTTAACCCACTGAGCAAGGCCAGGGATCGAACCCACAACCTCATGGATACTAGTTGGATTTGTTTCTGCTGGGGCACGATGGGAACTCCTCGTATTATTTTAAAGGTTAATTTTATTTGCAGAGTTAGTTGTATAAGCCAGCAGGGAAATAAATGCTGGGGTTCAGAGGAATTGGAGACCATTGAGCAATGCCGAGAGCCCTTTCAGAGCATAAACTGGCGTATGCACCTGTGTTTGTGCAGTACCTTGTGCTGAAAAATGTTGGTTGAGTGAATAGACATATCAGTGAAAAGTCGATGTTGTTGCTGGGTCTTGAGAGGTGATTGAATCTGCTGTAGCAGAGGGAATTGAGATGGGTTTTCAGATTAGTAGGACTGTGAATAAAGGCACAGATGTTGGAATGAGTTTAACTACTTCTGAGAGACACGGGAGAGGTCAGTGTGATTAGAGGCCTGCGGTGGGTATCCGGACAGCAATGGTTGTAAAAGGGTGTTTTAAAAAGCAATTCCTGGGAATTTTGTGTTCTGTCTTTATTGATGCCCTGTCCTGATTATCTTGTTGGATAAAACTACTTTAGGAGAACAGGGTACTAATAAGGCCAGGCTTATCGTTTTCTTCTGCATAAAAACCATGAAGTTGGTGTTGATTGTGGCGCACGTGTGCGTGTATACACACGTGTGCACACACGCAGAGAAGGACTCTGTGCCTGCTTCTTGAGGAAGTGAGACACTTCTACTGAAAAATTCTCACAGACACATCTCCTAACTCCTGGTCCGGGACCTTCCTGTATGCTGCTGGTGACAAAGCTGTAGCAAGAAACACACCTACTTTCTTGCAGCTTAGAGGTCACCATATTGAGTAGGTCGTTTTCTCAATCAGATTGCTTATTAAAAGTCTTATTGAGGAGTTCCCATGGTGGCTCAGCGGGAACGAATCTGACTAGCATCCATGAGGACGCAGGTTCCATCTCCAGCCTCAGTGGGTTGAGGATCCCGCGTTTCCATGAGCTGTGGTATAGGTTGTAGATGAAGCACAGATTGCTGTGGCTGTGGTGTAGGCCAGTGTCTACGGCTCCGATTCAACCCCTACCCTGGGAACCTCCATATGCCTCGGGGGCGGCCCTAAAAAGATAAAAAAAAAAAAAAAAAATTCCAATTGACACTTGGTAGATTGCCTCAAATGTCAAACTTGGAAACTGCTCAGGCAGAGGGAGCTGAAGTGGGCATGTCCCATTGTTGTGCCAGCCCTTAAAAAGCAACTGCAGATGTTGCTAAAGGGACCACATGATTTAGCAAAAGCATTTTCCGAAAATAGCCGCTGAAAAATTCTCTGATTCCTCTTTTTCCACCTTAAGTTGGCTAGCCATTATGTTGTATTACATTTTCATTTGTGGATTTTTTTTTTTTTTCTTTTTTAAAGTCATGAGCTCTGGCTTGTTCTTCAGAGAAAGTTAATCCTGATTGCACAATTACTACAGGTAATTCTAGCAGCAGTGGTGGTTATAGCTCCGGTGGTAACACTCAGAACCTACGCTTTGCTTTAAAGCATGCGGGTACTTGGTCCTGAGCAAACACCGAACGTTTCTCAGACGTTTAGAAGGCATAGAAGAAGGGAGAATCAGAAGTATAATCAGAAGAACTAGAAGTATAATCAGAGACAAAAGCAGAAAAAGAGTAGGGTTGCAGATGGGATTTTTCCTTTCCTAGATAAAAGAATGATTTTTTTATTGGCTAGATATTATTACACTGCAAATAACTGGCAATTTTGCATTCTGCTGCTCTTTTATCTAGAGCACTACATAGCTGTTTATCTGAGCCGTGACAGTACTCAGCGGTGGTTGGTGGTTGTACCCAGCTCCTCTTAAACCGGAGGGTCTGAAATTGAGCACTAAAGCTGGAATGAGGACCTGACTCTGGGGGGTTTGGGATCTGCCATTTATCCTGTTGCAGAATACAAGTGCTTGCAAATTTGATGAAGCACACTCCAAAGACATGGTTTTGCTTTCAACTGTGATGACACCCTAATGGATCAAATATATTCTTTCAAACAATCATAAATTCTTATTGGAGTTTGAGGAGATGTCATGTTCATTTGTCAACATGTCACTCCAGGGCCACAGGTGCAGCAAATTTGTGGCGGAAGCACCTTGTGTTTCTCCCGGGCCACGTAAATAGGAAGCCGACTTGATTGAAAATGTGGGGCTCTCAATTACTCCTCAGATGGAGGGCAATTAAGATCTCTCTGCAGAAGGCGTTTCGCTACGATTCTCAGGTTTTTGTGCAGCGCAGGCGGAGATGAGGTCTGAGGGCCACCAGAGGAGTCTGGGGAGCCCTGCAGGTGTTGTCTCAGAAAAGAATACCAAGACAGTTCTGCTCTGGCGGAAAGAATACTGCACGCTTTTTACTCAAGTGCGTGATTAACTTTGACATTTGAAAATAGAACTTCACGTAAAAATAAGCTTGGTACTTCTGCATGTTTAATTAAGATGTTTAGTTCCTGTCTAGGAACTACAGTGGTAGGTTTTTTTTTTTAATTCCTCCTGTGAAGGGCAATATATTCGCAACTTCTGAAATTTCAGAAACCTGTACTTAACCTTTAATCGTCATTCCATTTACATGGAAATCTGATTAACAACTTTTAAAGTTCATGAGCTCCTGGTAAATGCAATTAAGACCTTTTTTGGAGTTTGTTATTAAGAGCTGGCATTTACAGAAGACTAGGGCCTGGCCACTGTTGCTGTCTTCTCCTTAGCAGGATGTCTTAAGCAATTAGCAGAGAACATGAGGTACATGCGTTGTACCGTATTGCTTCTGAGTTAACATGGTTGGTATTTAAATAGCATGCTGTCTCTTTCTTTCCTATGACTTGCTTTATGGTATCAGCTTGTTACCGAGTGGTGGAATAGGGCCAACGATAACTTAGGTGGAGTTGTAATAATTTTTGTAAGTAGGAGGGCTAGGCTCCATTTCCCCTCCCATTGATGTTCTGAAGTCATGTTTACAAACATTCAGTCTCAGGGTGTAAGGAGTTTGATTCATCATCCTATTGCATTGTGGTTTTTTTTGAAGTATAGTTAACTTACAATATCATATTAGCTTCAGGTGTACGACATAGTAATGTATTATTTTAATAGACTGTATTCCATGTAAAGGTAATATAAAGTGTTGGCTGTATTCCCTGTGCTGTACGTTACATCCTTGTAACTTACCTGTTTTATACCTAGTAGTTTGTATCTCTTAATCTCGTTTCCCCACTTTGTTCCTGCCCCTCATCTTCTCCCCTTTAGCAACCACCAGTCTGTTCTCTGTATCTGTGAGTCTGTTTCTGTTTTATTTATTCATTTGTTTTTTAGATTCCGCATGTAAATGAAAACATAGAGTGCATGAATTTTTTTTTATTGCATTCCTCTACTGGGTGTAGTAGTCTTTTTGAGAGTTAAAAGATGAACATTGTGGAAACAGACATGATTCAGGTATGCAACTTCTTTCTAAACTGGTAGGCTATTCAGACATTGCCCTTGGGTGGTGGGGACAGAAAGGTGGAGGTCAATGTGTTGGAGCGAGTCCATGTAGCATAATCGACAAATTGAGACGTGCTGTGATGTATGGAAAATGGGAAGTAAGTGGTTAAAGGCCAAGAGGCTTCTATTGAACCATGTGTTGCCAATCTGGCAGGTTTTTTCACCACTTGCCGATAGAATTGGGCTCTCTGATAGATGCATATAATGCATTTCTTAGGCAGTTTGTATTAGCATTTAGAGGAATGACAGGAGAAAATAATGAAAGTCTCAATGAAAGCAAATCATTAAAATATGTAGCCTATAACAGTATTATTAAAGAATATTAAATCCTTAGATGTTTCTATACCAGGTGAAATTTTTATGAGCATATATTGCTTTTCAATAAAAGATCAAAATAAAACAAGGAAGTATTTGGGAAAAATAAATTTAAATAGGAAGCCTGTTCTGAAAAAAATAAATTTGATGCCAGAAATACCAATGAAGTAATTCTCCATTTTTAGACCCTAGAGTTTCTGTGTTTACTATAAACTTATCTAAACTAATTGGTTATGCACTTAGCTGGTTAATGTTTTCTGTTAGAGGCTAACCTAAAGTGTAGTAGATAAATAGTTTAGTCCCATGTTTTGAATTAACATAAAATATTTCAGTAGAAATAGTGTATAATAATCATAGCGCTCTTACAGATTTGGAAAACAAATGTTTTTCTGGCCACAAAGCTGATAACACAAGATTACTTTTGGTTGAACCAAGCTGTCAACAGGTTTTTTTTTTTTTTTTTTTTTTTTTTTTTTTTTTAATGTCTTACTTAAGGGATATATATCTTCACCTTTAGGTAGAATTTTGTTCCATGTTATAGTCAAAATCTTTCCTGTAAATACAAGAGTTGATAAAGTCTAGAAGTGAGTGATATTAAGTTGTTCTGCAGGTTTATAGGATTTTAGCTAAGGTATTTCAGCCAGGCATGGATTTGTGGTAATAAAGGGACAAAGTGCCTTCTCATTAACTCATGTTGGGAGTTGCAGAGATAAGGACCAGAGATGTTAACTATAGAGCAGAATATCACTAATTACCAAAGCTAGGTAACCAACCGTAGGTCCTGAAGGAATTCAAAGAGGTGGCTTAAGATAGATTGGCCAGAGGAGGTTTTGTGTGTGTAGTGGGACCTGGCTCTTGAAGGAAGGTTAGTCTTCAGGCATGTGGGAAGGTCTTTCTAGATAGGTAGGATATGCATGTATGCCAACAGCGAGTGCCTTACTGAATTAACCATATACACAATTTGTATAGAAGGGTGTCACGTGTGATGAGATAGCAACCAGACTCTGAAGAGCCTGAAATCTTCCTCGTGAACTCCTTAGAGAAAGGAATCACTTCATCCTTGTGCTTTGTATTCTCAGTGCCTCCAAATCTCATTATCTCCCAGTCTTAACAGTATTTCCCTTAAATCCTAATGTAATGTGCTAACTCAGTAGGTACAATATAAATGTAGCAAATCTGAATTTGCACTTGTTATTCCTAAATATTCCATTTTGAATGAGCTGTAAGCAAACATTGTTTTGCTTTTTTTTTTTTTTTTTTCTGTAGGTGTGTCAATGTTCACAGATTACAGATAATCAAAATGAAGGCCTCTCTAGTAACTGAATTGCTAATTGAAAATTCTGGGTCGTAGCCACTTAATTGAATAAACTGTCTCCGGAGAGCAATTTGGGTCTTTTCCAAAATGCATTAACTCTTTCAGGTCATCAGGGTGGCACTTATCTCATTGGAGCAGAAATTTAATAAATGGTATTCCTGGGATGTGAGTAAATTAATGTACCTCACGAAGTCTGAAGTTTCACCACGGGTGTTGAGAGTTCTCCTCCAAGGAGCTCATCTGTGAATGTAAAACATCAATAAGCAGCTGCCCTTTCAAACATCTTCCTTTGAATTTAGCTAAGCTACTAGGGAGCATCTACTTTGTTCAAGACACTGGGCTAGACGTTAACAGGAATGCAAAGAAAAGGCATGGCTTGAACTAAGAGGTGGGAGAGAAGGCAACCACACAATAAAATCCTTGAGAGATACGAACTGCAGTGTGGATTTCAATGAGAGTGAAATACCGTCATTAACTGTTAAGACAGCTGGTAACCTACGGGAAGGAAGGGACCGTGAGTGGTTCACACCATATGCTCCTTCATGTTCATTCTCTCTCCCTCTCTTCTTAAAAAACATTTTTGAGGTATCGTTGACTTGCAATGTCGTCTTAGTTTCAGGTGTATGGTATGTATGTATGTGTATGTATACATAATAATATGAACAAATACATGTGTGTATATCCATACATATAATGGTAAATATGAGCTAGGTCAATCAGAAGCTTTTTTTTTTTTACAATTTTCACATAAGTGCTCTGCCCCTTTGAAAGATGAATTAGTCATGTCTGGTGTTCATCTAAAATGTGTACGGTGAAGATGTGAAAACGAGAAAAACAGGGCAGCATCTTTTGGAGATATGCTCACCGATTGTCTGATCGTGGCAGATTGTGTGTCAGCCTGCCGATGGGCAATTGACCGTCAGCTAGTGAAGAGGCTGAGAAACGTCTGTCCTACCCACCAGCACGTGTCACACATTTATATACATTGTGGGGATAGGGGCAGCTAGTTGTAGTATCATAAGCCTACGGGTAAGTGACAAAAACGACCACTGAAAAAAGAACCTTGGAAAGAAGGTAGAAGTAACACATCGTGAGAAGATGACACCTCAGAGGTGTAACCCCAACCTCTGCTTCCTCATGCCGGGGGTTGGCCTCTCTTCTGGGCATGTGTGCATCTGCACAGAGCACTTGTAATGTGTTAAAAATCAAGCTAATAACTTAAATTCACTTTTGTTATCTCATTCTCCCATGCTTAATTAATGTAGAGTTAGTTACAAGCAGAGGGGAAGGAAGGATAGACTCAGACAGGACAAAAACCCTGGGGACTCATTTATGGAGCAGGAAAGTATCTAGGTTAAACAAAATGGTCATTCTGTGAAAACAACTAATAGGAAATAAAGCGGCAGACGATCGGGGGTTGTGGAAGGTGCTGGTTAACAGGGGGGAGACATCGGATCATTTCGCTGGCAAGGACTCCGTTGAAGGCTTTGAGCAAAAGAAGGACGACACTGAGCTCTGCCCTGGTGAGCTTAGCTGGCTGTGGGGTACGATTGTCATGGGGGGCATAAGCCGATGACCAGTTGGGAGACTGTTGTGCTAAACTGGGTGCAGGATAGTGAGGATCAGATTGAAAGGGACAAAAGGTAGGAGTGGAAATGTTGGAAAGTGGAAGTGGACGTGAGATATGTAGTGAAAGAAAGGACTCAGCTGTTGGGAAAGAAAGGCTGAGAAGAGTTGGAACTAGCTTCACATTTTGATCTTGGGAGGTCCGAGGTATGACAGAGGTGTTAACGAGGAGGACCGCTAGGGGAACCTGGATTTCTTCGGTTTTCCACTCCTTTCTTCCTCTTGAAGAGAAGTGATAATAACGAGTTTGTTTGGTTAGGTTGTTTGTTGACCTCATGTCCCCTTACTCGCTCTCTTTTTTATAAAAATGTTTCTGGATTATAGTTGACTTACGATGTGTTCATTTCAGGTGTACAGTAAAGTGAACTAGTTATACATATACATATATCCATTATTTGTCAGATTCTTCCCCCCTGGAGAGTATTACGGGCTATTTAGTGGATTCCCCAGTGCTAAACGCTACGTCCTTGTTAGTTGCCTGTTTTATGTATAGTAGCGAGTGTATTTTAATCCCAGCCTGCTAATTTATCACTCCCCTTGCCATTTCCCCTTTGGTAATCATCAGTTTGATTTCAAAATCTGTGAGTCTGTTTCTGTTTTGTAAATAAGTGCTTTTGTATCGTTTTTAAAAATTAGATTCCACATATAAGTGATAGCATCTAATACTTTCTTACTGTCTGTTGTGCTGTTTCCACTTCCTTACTTGCTAAGATACTTTTGCAGGCAATGACAATGCATCTCTGGAGAGTTTGGGACAAATTAGGAAGGTAGGGGAAGATTTAGAAGTCATCTGAAACGTAGATGTAGCTAAAATGCAAACGAACAAGAGTAAGGATGTTGAAATAGTCAAAAAAATGTTTAAAATGTTAAGAAAAAGCAAACACCAAAAGTTTAGAGATGACTCTTAGCAGAAGTCTACATTTAGTGATTGAGGTCTTAATCATAGAAAGAAGGAGAGGAGGAAAGAAGAGTGAGAGCAGTGAGAAGATGATGAGGCTATAGAGATAATTTTACTTATTTAATAACATGTGTAAAGGACTATGCTCCATGTAAAGTTCTAAGTGATTTACAGCAGTAACTCATTTAATCCTGATAGTAGTTCTGTGGGATAAGTACTCTTATTCCTGTTTTAGAGATAAGGAAACCCAGATTGTTAGGCACAGAGTGGTAATGTCTTAGTTACCTGGGGTGCATTAAAAAATAGCCACACATTTCAGACCCTCATCCTCAGAGATAAGAGTAGCCTGTTATGAGTCAAGCATTTTATATATGTTATTTTAATTTTTGTATTCTATGAAGTATGTTCTTGTATTATCTTTATTTCACAGATAGAGAGTGGAGGGAAGTAGGGTGTAGCGAGATTAACTTGACAGGGTCACATAGCTAATAAGTGGTAGAACTAATTTTAAGCACAGACTTTCTATATTGTCCTCTCATTTTGCGATTCTAAGGTGGGCACATGAATCTTTATTTTAAAGTTGCTCTTCAAGTGATTGGTACGTATGGACCACTCTGTAGAATTTTAGCACAAGCCGAGAATGAAGAGATGTATGTGTTTTTTTGGAGGAGATAAAACATTGTGGTCAGAGAGGAGAATTGAGAGTTAGAGACCTTAGAATATTCCCAAAGGAGAAAGAACGTCAAGAATAATAGAGTAGAGGCCACTCACTGGAATTGAGACTGAGAAAGACTGGGTACTAATAAAAGGAGTCATTAACATATTGTGATGAAGCCTGTGTGTCTTAGTACAGAGTAAGACTGTAACAGCAAAGCTGACATTTTTGTAATTGTATAAGAAAATCAAGGAGCTTGGTGGCCAACTTTGAGAAAAAAGGAGAAAGAGATATAAATATGTGGAATAAACTTAAAATATATTTTAGTGAAACGGACAGGGAATATAGTGAGCTGCAGTTAGGGATGTTGCCTCTGAGCGTTGAGACCACTTCGGTGTCTTTCCCTAGCATGACTTCTTTACCTTCTGTTTTCTCTGAGTATAAATAACAAACCATGAAAATACTATGGGACCCAAAATACATGGAGGAACAACTGGTAGAATTGAAATAAGTAGAAAAGTCTCCAACTAGAGTCAGGGACTTCAGTATTCTTTTAAAATAATTAATAGAACAACTGGACTAAAAACAAACAAGATGTGGACAATACCATCAAGCACCTTGACTTAAAGTGACGTATGCGGTACACCCAAACTACCTCAGAATACAGATTATTTCGTGTTCATAGAATATTCTTCATGGTAGATCACATCCTACTCTATGAACTAAGTTTCAGTCCTTTAAAAGGATTGACATCACACAAAGTGTGTTCTCCATCCCTAACAGAGTTAAATTAACAGTAGGAAAAAACTGGAACTCTTCAATATTTGGAAATAAAACAACAGACTTCTGAATACACCATGGATGTAAGGAGAAAGACCTAAAGACCAACAATGTAAGTTTCTAGAAAAAGGAGGGAAAAAAACCAACCCCAAAGCAAGCGGAAGGAAGAAGCAATAAAGATTAAAGTGAAAAATCAATGAAATAAAAATCAGAGGAATAATGCAAAGAAGTAATGAAACCAAAATTTGTTTGAAAAGATCAAAAATTGATTAAATCTTTATCTGGATTGGTGAGTGTAAAGAGAGAAATATCAAGTAATACCAAAATTAGGAATGAGAGAGGAGAAATTACTATAGAACCTATGGAAGTTAAAAAGATAACGAATTATTATGGACAACTTTATGCCAATTGTTAGGCAACTTAGTCGAAATGGACAAATTCCTGGAAAGACACAAAATGCCAAAACTTACTTAAGATGGAACAGAAAATCTATATTGTCCTATAGCAAATCTAGGTGTGACTCTCTTCTTTTTTGGTCTTTTAGGGCCGCATCCATGGCATATGGAGGTTCCCAGGCTAGGGGTCGAATCGGAACTGTAGCCACTGGCATACACCACAGCCACAGCAACGCAGGATCCGAGGCGAGTCTGTGATCTACATCATGGCTCATGGCAACGCCGGATCCTTAATCCACTGAGTGCGGCTAGGGATTGAACCTGCATCCTCATGGATACTAGTCAGATTTATTTCCCAGTGAGCCGTGATGGGAACTCCACAGGCATGTCTCGTTTTATTGCAATTTTCTTGATTGTGCTTTGCAGGTAGTGCAATTTTTTTCAGAAATTGAAGATTTGTAGCAACACTGTGTTGGGAAAATCTATCAGAACCATTTTTTTCAACAGCATTATTATTATTACTATTAATATGGTGTCCACAGCATGTGGAAGTTCCTCACTCAGCAAGGGATCGAAACTGTGCCACAGCAACAGCCCAAGTTGCTGCAGTGACAGGACTGGATCCTCAACCTGCTGTGCTGCAGGAGAACTCCTCAATAGCATTATTTTGGAATTAAGGTGTATACATTATTTTTTTTTAGACATAATGCTATAACATATGTAATAGACTGCAGTATAGTTAGTGTAAACATGTGTTTTATATGCACTGCAAAACTAAAAAAATCCAGGTGACTTACTTTATTGTATTATTCACTTTATTGTGGTGGCCTCGAACTGAACCCACAACATCTGGAAGTTGTGCTATAAATTAAATAAGTAATTAAAAATTTTATTTCCTACATATACATAGGTGCACAAATAGTGTAATCAAACATTAACCAGTCCTTTGCAAGCTCATTCAGAAAAGAGAGATGTGGAAAACACTTTCCCAACACATCCTCTGAGGCCATTATTACTCTGATAAAAAGGCGAAATAGCACAGGGAGCTGGAGCAATATTCCTCATGAACATAGATGCAAAAATCTGGAACAAAATATTGGGAAATTGAATCTATCAATATTAAACTGTATCATGTACCATGATTAAGTGGAATTTATCAAAAAAATCAATGTAATATACCATATCCATAAAGGAAAAGCCCATATAATTATCTCAGCAGACACAGGAAGGCACTTGACACCCACTGATGATTGAAAAAGAGAGAAAACAAAACAAAAAAGTCTTCAGCAGATTAGAACAGGAAAGAAACTTTCTCAACCTGATAAAAGGTTCTGTAAAAAACCTGCAGCTAACATCATCAGGGAACTTTTTGAAGTGTCAGGGTTTTAAATGGTTGTAGTGACGGTTGCACAACTGCATCCATTTACCTAAAAACCATTGAACTGTACACTAGAATAGGTGAATTTTGTGGCGCGTAAGTGGTATCTCAGCGAAACTTTAAAAAATATTATGGAATAAAATCAGATTGCAAAAATTCGGACACCTATGCTCTTCCCAGTGTCCTTCAGAGGGCTTGTAGACAAACACTCAACAGTCCTAATGGAAGCTAACTGATGTGTAAATCATGGAAATCTCATCAACGTTATTTCCTCTTTCACAATTACGTATTTGCGGGTACACGTGACTATTGATAACGGATTGTATCCCCAACTAAATTCACTGTCCCTCTCAAACTCATTTTTCCTGCGCTCCTGATCATTGTTCATGGCACTACAATTGTTTAGTCCCTCACATGTACACTCTTTGAAGCAATTAAACCTTTCTTTCCTTTGTAGAATAACTGGTTAAATTTTGTTCTTTTTTTTTTTTTTTTCTTTTCTCTGCATCGACTCAGATATCTTCCTGATTCTACCATCTCATTACCACTGCTTGAAAATCTTTTCTTTTTTTGAAATTTCTCCTTTCTTGGTAGGATTGTCCTTCCTGTCCCCTTGCCTTTCTCACACTTCCTTCATCTCAAATTTTGCCCCAAATGAGCCACTGCCTGCTAATCTGTTAGTGTATCTGCTGGTGGATTAACGTAGAGTATATATATATATATTTTTTGTCTTTTTGTCTTTTTTGTTGTTGTGTTGTTGTTGTTGTTGTTGCTATTTCTTGGGCCGCTCCCAAGGCATATGGAGGTTCCCAGGCTAGGGGTTGAATCGGAGCTGTAGCCTCCGGCCTACACCAGAGCCACAGCAACGCGGGATCCGAGCCACGTCTGCAACCTACACCACAGCTCACGGCAACGCCGGATCGTTAACCCACTGAGCAAGGGCAGGGACCGAACCGCAACCTCATGGTTCCTAGTCGGATTCGTTAACCACTGCGCCACGACGGGAACTCCAACGTAGAGTATATTTATCAACATTTTATTTTCCTATTCAGAACTTGTTGCTGCCTCCTCATTTTGGACTTCAGCAGCTGAGCCTGGTGTGTTAAAGGCCCTGAGAAATTTATCTCTTTGTCACCTTTTCTGGCTTTACCTTTCAGACTTCATTTTTACGTTACCTGAACTACTTGCAAGGCCACTAAAGAGACCTAGAATTTCCCTGGCATTATTTCTGTATTTGTATTGGTCCCCCCTTTTTTTTTCCTGTGCCTTTTACATATTTTAAGGTGATATTTAGGACCTATAGTGCCATGGTCTTGAAAGTTTTCCATTGTTCTGGTTGGGAGCAATCTTGTCCTTCTATAAATGCTCACAGCCCTTTCTTTGACCCGGTGCTTCTCACTTTGTCCCTGTGTGGTAGTCATTCGCGTGTGTCTCTGTTACTAGATAGGCATATTGAGGGAAGGATTGATTGATTTGGCTTTTAAATCACTTAAAATTCGTATGTATGTATTCATTTATTTATTTAGGCTTTTAGGGCCACACATGCCCCACAGGCATATGGAGGGTCCCAGGCTAGGGGTTGCATTGGAAGTGCAGCTGCCGGCATACACCACAGCTACAGCAACATGGGATCTAAGCCATGTCTGTACCCTACACCACAGCTCATGGGAGCTCTGGATCCTTAACCCACTGAGCGAGGCCAGGGATCGAACCTGCGTCCTCATGTATGGTAGTCAAATTTGTTCTGCTGAGCCACGACGGGAACTCCAAAATTTGTAGTTACATATAGTAAAATTCACTTGTTTTGATATTATAGAAGGATTCTATTTTTCTAGTCTTGCCTTTTACATCCAGGACAATTCCTTGCATAGTTTATGTATTAAGTAAATATATGTCTCATTTAAAATAAATGAAAGATTTCTTTCCAAAGCTGTCTAAAAACTGGGTTTTCTTGGAGTTCCCATCATGGCGCAGCAGAAACGAATCTGACTAGGAATGAGGTTGCAGGTTTGATCCCTGGCTGTGCTGAATGGGTTAAGGACCCGGCATTGCTGTGACTGTGGTATAGGCCAGCAGCTGTAGCTCTGTTTTGATCCCTAGCCTGGGAGCCTCCATATGCCTCGCGTACAGCCCTAAAAATATAAGCAAAAAACACCCCCAAAAACAAAAACTGGGTTTCCTTTGTTAAAAACTCTTCTTTTGGGGCTGGTCGGGGGGCGGGGGGGCTTAAATGTGAGCTCTCGAGACTTTGCCTATCAGGAATTTGACAGAGGTGCAGGAAGTAAATGTGTGCTCTTGGTCTTTTTCGGTATGTTTAGCTTTGAACACTAGGAGCTATTCACAAGACCATAATAATAGTGATTTTAATGATACAATTGCAGTTGATAATGAGTATAATTAAACAGGCAGCCGTTCCATTTGCAGAATGACTGTTTATTTTTCTTTTGGTTTCCTTACAGAATATTTTAGTCCTTACACAGTGAGGGGAATGAGACTGTTATACTCGAAAGATAACTTTTCTTGTATTTTCTGTGTCATTTCTTATTTTATCCATTAGCTACCTTATGGGAGAAATCTGAGAGTGTTTAGTAATTTTAAATGGTGGTCCTAATTTTTTAAAAAATATTGTTATATTGTTTCAGTCTTTCAGTATTTTCTGAAATCAAGAGTGCTGGTTTGAGGGTTATTTTACCCTGATTTTGCTCCTCCTCCTCTAGAGTTTTCTTCTCAAATTCTGGACGTCTTGGAATCCCTTTACCTAGACCTTATCTCCTCCACCCAGTAAGACTGTAATTTCTGCTTGGGTTCTAGCCTTGCTCCCTAGAAATTTAAAGGGGCTCTTTGGGGGGAAAAAAAAAAAAACAGAGGAACTTACCTTGTCGGCTTAACTTTTCTTTCAGAGATTGTAGCCAACAATATCTACCTAATTTGATTTCTCCCAAGGGCCTTCAAATTTATTTTTTTCTTTTCTTGCTTTTTTTGTCTTTTTAGGGCTGTACCCCCAGCATATGGAGGTTCCCAGACTAGGGGTCAAAAAGCCGTAGTCACTAGCCTACACCACAGCCATAGCAATGTGGGATCTGAGGTGTGTCTGTGACCTGCACTAAGCTCATGGCAACGCCGGATCCTTAATCCACTAAGCAAGGCCAGGAATTGAACCTGCGTCCTTATGGATACTAGTCAGATTCATTTCCAGTGAGCCACGAAATGAATTCCCCAAATTAATTTTTTAATCCATTTTTCAGCTTTTATAGTTATTATCAGTATGAAGGTTAGTCTAGGTGGAAGCTACTTTGCAGTGCCTGGAACACAAACTCCTGGGCATCTGCATTTTAAAAGAGTACATTATTGAAAGTAACAGTATGTACTGGAGGCACATTTAAGATACTGCACAAGAAAGTTGAGCCTTAGTGCATGTTGGGAGCCCAAGGTGATTTTTTTTCCCCCATTATGAAACAGTATAATTCTCAGATTCATGGGCGGGTGGGTGGGCATAGGTACAGTATGGCTTTGCTGTGAATCATTGAACATTTGAGGTTAGTAGTCAGAATTGTCTTCCTAGTTGCAGAGATTGAAATCTGTGCAAACCACTATTCCTGTTGTCATGAGATACCAGTGTTTTAGCAAAATAGTATTTGTGATATGAATGTCACTGGATGAGTATTAGTATGTATTCGCTTATACCTAAATATCTTAGTGAAGAAGCAGCAACTCATTCAAGTTGTCATAAGGAAAAGGTATTAAAAGCTCTAGGGATATGTCATAAAATCCAAGAGTAGAAAATATAAGAACCTTATTAGCAACTGGGTTTACTACCTTTGCGTTATGGAAAACTGAGATTGCAATCTTTGACTCTCTTCTTTCTCTTCTGTGGGTCTCCTGTTTCTTTCTCATCGTCTGGCTTATTCTTTATTCTCTCTGCACGGATTGGCTTTCTTTGATTTTTCTTCCTCCACATGGTAAAAGGTGGTTACCCCGAAGTATTTACGTCTTGTCATTCACATTGACCAGCACAGACTGTATCCTACTAACACGTTTCTGGGAAAGAGAATCTGATTGGCTGGTTGGAGGTTGGTTCTTTCCCTGACAAAGCAGCCTCTGACTGAGAAGGCGCGATCCCAGGGTACAGTCCTGGCTACCCAAGTCTGTTGTGTAGGTGATGAACTGTCCTTAGATGAGGCAAGGATTTTGTAAGCTGGGACGATTCTAAAAAGAATCCACCACTTTTAGTATCTAGAAGGATCTAGGTGTTTCAGTGAGTAGCTACTTGGATAAATGGAGAAGCTGAAGACAGGAGATGAACGGATTCTGAGTCTATAAATCTCACATTTATTTGTAGAAAATTTGATGTGTATAACCACAGGCAGCCACAGGCAGTATGTTATTTGTCTTTTTTTTAATTTTATTTTTTGGCTGTGCCCACAGCTTACAGAAGTTCCCAGGCCAGGGATCAAACCTGTGCCATAGCAGTGACCCAAGCCACAGCTGTGACAACACCAACACCACCAGATCCTTAACATACTGAGCCACTGGGAAACTCCTATGCTAATTAAAGAGGATTAAAGTAAATGAGGGGTTCATTCAAAATGATATTACCAATGTTCTAGCAAGTTATAAATATGAAAATCTTGACCCTGATTTATATATCATGAGATTGCTGATAGCATCTTAGCAACTGCTGATCAGTATTATAGCAGAAGAGATACATGACCGTCCCAATTTATATTCTCATTAACACATTCTATTTCTTTTCTTCTACTGTAGAACCATCTAACTTACCAGATATTAAAAAAAAACAGAGTGAATCTGGAGTTCCCATCATGGCTCAGCAGAAATGAATCTGACTAGCATCCATGAGGACACAGGTTCAATCCCTGGCCTTGATCAGTGGGTTACGGATCTGGCATTGGCGTGAGCTATAGTGTAGGTGTAGGCCAGCAGCTATATCTCTGATTTGACCCCTAGCCTGGGAACCTCCATATGCCTCAGGTGCAACCCTAAAAAAAAAAAAAAAAAAAAAAAGATAAAAAAAATTAAGTGAATCATGGTATCATTGGGATTTTATAGATTTTAGGGTGCTTTTCAATTCTATTTTCATATGTCTTGTCTTTGGTTTTACAAATTAATACCTTTTAAGTTAAACTTGAAACACAATGACTTTTAATTTTTTGAACTCTTTGTCAACAAGAAATAGCAATTCCTGGTAAGTAAAAGGAGAAAAGAAATGAATGAGACATGGAGGAATTTAGAACCGCAGGAACACACATGGGCTTATCTTCTGCAGATGTTCTGGGCGGGATGTATTTGGTATTAGATGTAGTGCCCTCTGCCCCAGAATTCCAATCTTGGGTGATTTTCCTCAGGCAAAAGACAAGGTGTAGAGCTTATCTCTTTTCATAAAAAAGGAAATTTGAACTCATGTATGAGTGCTTAGGATATTTATAGATACTTTGGACGATGCAGTGTGTTATCCACAATGATGTAGAATCACCAAGAACCATTGGTAATGTTTTAACACAAGGCATCTGACGTTTGTGTCAAGACTATGTAGTAGAGGATGTAGCCTCATTCAAACACAATCCAAGCCTCTTAGAAGTAGGGGCTTATTTGTTCTTTGAGATATTAAAAATCTGCACTTTGACCAAACTGGGTGTCAGTGTAGAACTTTATCTGTTTTAAAGCAGTAGTTTTTAGCTGGTGGGGAATGGTGTTAGGAAAAAGAGGCGCACACAGCGAAGGAAACATTCACAAAGCCTCTGATGCAAGTCACGCCTATCCTTTTTCATTTGGCTCACAGTATAGGTTTTTGTGTTAAGGACTCATTTACAGGGCTCTTTCTATTTTGGGGACAATTTCAAATTTGCATACAAGAACGTATACATCAAGACTTCTTATCACATGCTTTTAGAAATTCGGTGACGTGCTTTTAGAAATTCGGTGGTTCTAGGGCTTTTGTCTTTCTAGGGCCGCACTTGTGGCATATGGAGGTTCCCAGGCTAGGGGTTGAATCAGAGCTGCAGCTGCCGGCCTACACCACAGCCACAGCCACACCAGATCCAAGCCACATCTGCAAACTACACCACAGCTCAGGGCAATGCCGGATCTTTAACCTACTGAGTGAGGCCAGGGATTGAACCTGCATCCTCATGGGTACTCATCAGATTCGTTTCTACTGAGCCACGATGGGAACTTCCTATCATGTGCTTTTAGCATTTCATTGGTTCACTATACTTTTGGATTCACTGGCATGTTGCATGGCTCTGGAAGAAATTAAGAAATGTAATGCTTTAAGAAATATGAAAACTCCTCATATTTATTAATGATTAGGCATCTTTTTATTGAATAATCGCTAATAGTATCGGGCAGGTATAGGCACATCCTTACTGAATGATGTGTGGTACTTAAGGAATTCAGAAAAGGGGACAGCTGACCCCTCTAGTGGCCTGGCAAAGGAGTCCTTGAAGAGAAACACTGGAACTCTTTTTTGGAAGGGTCTGATAGGCATTAGGAGAGAGGGTTATCTAGGGTAGGCATTCCAGGAAGGCACAGTCTCAGGCGTATTCAGGTAAGGGTTAAGTAAGTGATCTGGATTGGAGGGTCGGGTTCCTGCGTGGGAGGATAAGGTCTGTTTGCAAAATTGAGGTCAGACCTTTGGAGATGATCAGATGAGGATTCCTGTGATGGTTGCAGCCACTGTGTTTTAGGAAGATACCTCTGTCGAAGGTATGGGAGGAGGACTGGGAGACCGCGAGATGAGAGGCAGAAAACTCAATGAGAAAAACTGAGTTGAACTAAGATGGCAACTGTCTGACAGGACCAGACGGGGCGAACTCAGAGAGTTGAGAAAAAAATGATAACTGAATTTAGGCACGAATTCTTTTGTGGATACAAAGGATTAGAAGATACATTAAACATCTGAAGTTTTAAACCTGGAGATGAGTGAGAATAAGAAAATACTAGAAAACCGAAAGTTGACAGAAGGATTTACTGATTTCATGGGGAGATGACTGTGTTTCAGAATGTAGGGTTGATTTTCTCCGTGAAATATGTGACCAGGTCAAGCATATGCAGTGGGACGTGGGGCTGGAGCTTGGGAGAGAAATGAGGGATGACCCGCGTCGAGTCAGGGAAGAGACTCCTGTGAAGGCTGATTTTAAAGTTGCGACTCTGAAGATGAAAGGAAATAAGATTATAGACAGAACCTGAGGACCAAAGCAAGATTTTTGTTGAGAAGGTAGAGAAACAGGACGTGTGTGTAGATAGAAAGCGAGAAGCCGGTGGACAGAAAAAATTGAACAACCCTGAGCGCTAATAAGGGCACTTGAGTGATATGTAGAAAAAGAACCATGATCCTAAAATATCTGGGTTTTAAGGATGCTGCAAAGGTAGGTCCTGGGTCAGTTAGTGTTTTATCATACAAGGACAGTCATGAAATTCTAGGACAATAATTACGTCCAAAGAATTACTTGGTTGAGTGTATCTTCGAGCTTTGATGGCAACATAATTACATCCTATCTGTGTAGTAACCAACATTTGAGTGAAACAAGGTGTTGGTAGACGCGTTTTCTCTGCTGTAACCATTTGAAATTCTTTTCGGAGTGACGAGCCTTCTTTTGATCTCAGATTCCTGCAAACCTTGTTAGCAGCACTGCCACGTCCACGGAATAACGGAGCCCCTCATCGGAGTTGTTACTCAGGTGGAGACCCCACTCAGTATTCTCTGGGACTCAGTTTGGGTGATAGATGGACCAAGATAGTGTTTGTCATTGTATTAGTTCATCAGCATGCTGAGTCATTCTCCAGTGGCCTCATAAATAAATTAAAAAAAAAAACAAAACCGCATCGATTGGTCTCTTAACATGTTTTATGCTTTTCCGGTGAACTCCTTATTGTATGGAAAATAAAATAAATTAAGTCCATTTACCGCCCCCCGTAATCATTCTCATCGGTAGTTTCTTTGCTCTTGGTGAGAGTGGAGTGTCATGGGGAAAAGAACTTTGGAGTCAACTAAACTGGAGTTGAAACCCTGGCCTGTTACTCTGCGTTGTGACGACCTTAGGCTAATGCTCTTCCCTCTCTCTCCTTCCTTCAGGCCTTCTGTCCTTTCTTCCTCCCTCCGTCTCCTCTTCTCGTTTTTCTCCCTTACCTCTTTTCCTCCCCCTTGCTCCTCTTTCTTGTAAGTTTTTTTCGTTTGTTTGTTTGTTTGTTTGTGTTTTTTAAGAGAACTTGAAAATTCACAGTGAAATTGAGGGGAGATTTTGCCTTAACTGCTGCTCTCCCACACACATGCACATAGACTGGATTCTCGATGCCACTAATTCTCCGTTTCTTCATCTCTAAATGACAGTAGTACTTCACAGAGTTGAGGATCAAGTAAGATCACGTTTTTAAAATGTCAGGTATTTGCCTAGTTCTCAGTAAGGCGTATGGGCTCATAATAGAGGCAGAACTGGCTTTAAAACTTACTCGGAACAGTATCTTCATAGGTGCTCTATAAATGGTTTTTGAAAGCTTTTTCTTTTCTTTTTTTCTTTTTTTGGCCACAGCTGTGGCACGTGGAAGTTCCCAGGCCCGGGATCAAACCCATATCACAGCCGTGACCCCAGTCCTTGCAGTGACGATGCTGGATCCTTAGCCCGCTAGGCCACACAGGAACTCCCATCAGTGTTTTTTGATGAAATGCTTAATATGGTCCTCAAACCTTTATTGAATGAATGACTGATTATAAACATATGAACAGGAATAGTCCTTAATATGGGACCCTGATTCTCTGAAAAGCTTTCGCGTCAGTCACGAGTAGAATGGTTTGCCCACATGTACTCTGTACGTATGCCACTTGGTTATCTCGCGATTTTAAATGTGGCAGGCGATTATGGAAATGAGTTGATACACTTTTGTCCCAGGTTATATATTCTTAGGCACCATGGCGGTTTCTTTCCCATATCTGCTCTTTTCTTTCACAACAGTGGGAACGTTATATAACACTTGTCTTAGAAATAGTAGAATAGCTGATTCTTACCCAGCCCCCCAACTTTGGAGGCTCTAAGGTGGATTCATGTGTATAAGCAGGATCTGCTGGGAGTAGTGATCAAAAGAGCTGTCGCTTTTGTTGTTTTGAAGCACTAAAGATGAATAGTGGCCCTAGAAATTACTGCCGGTCGGGGCTGCTCAGTCTGCTGTGGCCTCTGCCACCCTGGCTGGCAGGTTTGTTAGAGTGCTGATCCAGTTTCTTATCTAAAATCTGAAAACTTACTTACCTGATAAACATTCGTATTTTAAACAGGATAACACATCCAAATGGATTAGCCTCTTGCCTATAGCCAAGTAAACTCAATAACTGTTATGGCATTGCTGCTGCTATAATTTGGAATTAATGAGGATTGAATTATGACTCAAGGAGTATATTGATGAACTCACCCAGCACAGTGCCTGACACATAGCAGAACCTCAATAAAAACACTCGCTTTATCCCTGTGTGCAAATGCCCCTGCTTCCCTGTTCCCAGTTTTAGGAGCAGGTAGCAAGTAGATGACCTTCTGTAATGAATCTTTCTTGACGTCTACAGCTAGAAATAGGAATCACTAGGTTAATATACTTCTGAATTTCAAGGAGGTTTTAGAATTAGGTTTTCATGGATTTGAAATAGGTTTTTCAGGAGTTCCCATCGTGGCTCAGTGGAAACGAATCTGACTAGTATCCATGAGGATGCAGGTTTGATCCCTGGCCTCACTCAGTGGGTTACAAATCTGGTGTTGTGGTGAGCTGTGCTGTAGATCACAGAGGTGGCTCAGATTTTTTTTTTTTTTGTCTTTCTAGGGCCGCACTCATGGCATATGGAGGTTCCCAGGCTAGGAGTCGAATCAGAGCTGTAGCCAGTGGCCCACACGACAGCCACAGCAACACCAGATCCAAGCCACGTCTGTGACCTACACCACAGCTCATGGCAACACCGGATCCATACCCACTGATCGAGGCCAGGGATGGAACCTGTGTCCTCATGGATTCTAGTCAGATTCGTTTCTGCCGAGCCACGACGGGAACTCCTAAAATGGCCTTTTCTTAATCGCGCGACATAAATATGTGTGCTAAGTTGTGTTTCTGATTGTACAGATGTTGCTGACTGAGTACCTGGATATGAAAAATACGCGTACGGCTTCTGAACCATCAGCGCAACTGAGTTATGCCAGCACTGGACGAGAGTTTGCAGCCTTTTTTGCCAAGAAGAAACCTCAAAGGCCAAAAAACTCTCTTTTCAAGTAAGTATCTCCCTGCTGGTAAGATAGGTGTCAAAGCACGTTAGATTCAGGTAGGCTGGTTTTGTCTTTGATTGACAGCCATTACTTAAGCCAGTGTTGATTTGAAATAACTTATAGGAAGTGAACTTGGATTCAGTTTTGTGTACTTTTGTTTTCTACGAGGGAAGTGGCTCTTTTGGAATATGGTTACGGGACTAGCTACAACTTTTAATAAAAATTTTTGAAATTTGTTTCTGGGGAGTTTTATATAAAATGAAAAGAAATGAAATTCTCTTGTTTCTGGGGAATTTTATAGGAAATGAAAGGAAATGAAGTATTTCAGCCTTTTGAAAAGGCCCCAGGTGCCAAGAAACAGCCTTTGTTAATAAAGTCATGCAAATCTCCCTTGCTGGGTAGTGTTGGTTTTTATTTGATTTAATAAAGGAACAGTCTGGAAGTTCTTTTAGCTAATTACAATTAACTAACCTCACCTGGCAGTGTATCCCAAGTGTATGTCACCTGGTAATAGCTAACAGTTAACGTTATTATTAACATTAATAATAATAATAGCTACGTGCCGTGCTTGAGTGCTTACTATGTACCAGGCACTTTGGTAGGTGAGTTTCTCAAAATAAGCTTACTTAAACATAATTTAATTTGGAGTCTATCAAATTTCGATAGCAGGCATCATGGTCGACACTGGGTCCTTTGTTAGTCCAAGTCGAAGTGTTAAGCCGTTTTCATGGATTATCTTATTTCCTCATTCCTTGTAACAGTCTTGTGGTGTGTATATTCTATTTTTTATTCTCTTTTACACATTAAAAATAAATTGAGGCACCGGAGAGGTTCAGGAACTTAGTAAGTTCACATGGTTAACAAGTGGAGGTAACAAGATTTTTTTTTTTTTTTTTCTTTTTGGTTTTTTAGGGCCACACTCACGACGTATGGAAGTTCCCAGGCTAGGAGTCTAATTGCAGGTAGTCTAATTGCCCAGCAGTTTGGGATCTGAGCTGCATCTGCGACCTCCATCACAGCTCACGGCAACGCCAGATCCTTAACCCACTGAGCGAGGCCAGGGATCAAACTCGCATCCTCATGGGTACTACTCGGATTTGTTACCGATGAGCCACGACGGGAACTCCCATGGTAGTAACAAGATTTAAACCTTGGCAGACCTGTGTTCTTCTGAGAACACAGATAAGAAGTTATAGATAAGAAGTTGTATCTGTAAATCTTAGCATGTAAAGTGGCTACAGAAGTGTCCCCCCCACTGTCTGAGAAGTTACAGATAAATTATAGATAAGAAGTTGTATCTGTAAATCTTAGCATGTAAAGTGGCTACAGAAGTGTCCCCCCACTGTCTTGATTTCATTCTTTTTGAATAGTTGAAGGGCCAGTATCTTCTCTTGATTCACTCTGGGATTTGTTTTTTATCAGGGATTCATAGAGTTCCTTAATCATTAAGGAAAGTTTCAACAGTTCATTTGTCTCGTGATCTAGTGGAGATTTTTTCTGTGCCCACACTGAAATAAAATCCATGCTGTTTATTGAATTCATTCATTTCATTCTTCTTCTTTTTTTTTTTTAACAGTTTTATTCAGAGGCTGGATGCAATATCAGTTAAAATGCTTTAGTCTGCAAGTAGCATCGAACCCCAAATGAATAGATTCACCCATAGGGAAGTTGTTGTTGCTACAACACAGAAGGTTGAATATCGAGGATTCCTTAATCCATCAGTAGAGTATCATTAAGAACCCAGCCCTGCCCACGTCTCTGCATTCAGTCCTGCTCTGATAAAAGGGTGCTGCTAAGGAAATAGCTTGTGATTCGTCCTGCAAATCTTTATTTATTTATTTTTAAACTAGTAGGCTTTATTTCTGTAGTGGTTTTAGGTTTACAGAAAAGTTGAGCCGACAGTATAGAACTTTCTCGTATGTTCCCTTCCCCACAGTTAGTGTGGCACATGAGTTAGTATTGATGAACCAATACTGATACATCACTATAAAGTCTATCGTTTCCATGAGGGTTGGCTTTTTTGGGCGATATCGTTCTGTGTGTTTTGAGAAATGCATGATGTCCTATATCTGCCACTATAGTATCTTACAGAAGTTTTGCTGCCCTGATCACCTTCCGTTGTTCAGTTATTCGTTCCTGCTTCTTTTCCTTAACCCTTGAAACCCTGGAAATGACTGATCTTTTTTTATTACCTCTATAGTTTGCTCTTTCTAGAATGTCTTAAAGTTCAAATCATGTAGTACATGGCCTTTTCAGATTGGTTTCATCCACTTAGCCATATGCATTTAAGGTTCTTCCATGTCTTTCTGTGGCTTTTTGTAGCATCCTTTGTATTACTGAATACTGCTACTCATGCTGGATGTGTACCACAGTTTGTTCCATTCAACTATTGAAAGACATCGGGGTTGCTCTCAGCTTCTTGCAATTATGAATAAAGCAGCTGTAAACATTCACGTGCAGAGAGTTCCTGTTGTGGCTCAGTGGAAATGAATCCAACTAGTATCCATGAGGACACAGGTTCGATCCCTGGCCTCACTCAGTGGGTTAAGGATCCGGTGTTGCTGTGAGCTGTGCTGTGAATCACAGATTCAGCTCGGATTCTGCATTGCTCTGGCTGTGGCATGGGCCGGCAGCTGTAGCTCCGATTTGACCCCTAGCTGGGAACCTCCATGTGCCACGCCTGCAGCCATAAAAAACATTAAAAAAAAAAAAAATCATATGCAGGTTTTTGTGTGGATGTAAGTATTCAGCTCATCTGGGTGACTACCTCGGAGCATGATTACTGGACTCTACCCCACTGTCAGACACTGCCACACTACCTTCCAGAATGGCTGTACCATTTCAAATCCTTTTTATTATTATTATTATTAAGGATTAATTCTTAGTTAACCATTTGTTAATCTTTCCCACCAGACACAAGGCCCCCCTGTAAATTGTCCTCAAGAAAACTGGCATTGGGTCTCAGGCCCATTCCGAAAGCAGTCACTGGCCAGGGGAAACAGACCATGATGAGGTCTGAAACCCGTCAGGGTTCCTCTCTGGGGACCGTCTCCAGCTGGAGAGGGAGCCCCTCTTCCTGAGCACCCCGCTGCATGAAGAGGCAGCCAGGAAGCCGAAGGCCCACAGAAGATGGGGCTGTGACAGCAAGCGGGAAAGACGGCAGGAGGGAAGGTGGCTGTCGAGGCGGCTAAGGCTGCCTCACAGAGGCCCTCAGGCCCACGGTTAGGGCTTCTCTCTCTCTCTGTGCCCCCCCCGCCCCCCCATCCTCACACCCCTCGCAAGCTCACTTACCCTTCTTCTTCGATGAGAATTGCAAAAGCAGCACGTTTAGACTTCATGCTCCCAACCCTCACCCCTCACTTTCAACCTCAGACCCACTGAGACATTTCCAGGCGTTTATCCAGTCCTGAAGCTCGTATTGAAAATGAATAAATGCGCTTAAATTATCATTACACATTTATTACTTTTTCCATAGTGATAAAAACGCACCATCCACAGAGAATTAGGCCATTCTTGGAGATGTGCCTCTTTCTGGCCTGGGTGCCACCATTCACGAGCCCTGTGCCAGGATAGTGCTCCTGTCTTAGTGGGCCTCAGTGCCTTTGGCTCTAAAGTAAGGAGCTGAGACCGGCTAATCACTGGCGCCTCTTGTACTGCACAATGATAGCTATCTGTGACTTGTTGCAAACACAAAAAGGATTCCTGAGTGCGTCAGGTCACAACGGATTCAGATTTTGGCGAGCCGTCACCTGCTTTTATCACAGCCGCGAAGAACTTTATCACTCTCTCTAATTGCCCCTCGTCAGGATTAATTAAGTGTGTTTTAAGTTCTCCCTTATTGTCTAATGTGTGCCTCTCTATTCTTTGCTCGAGAGTTGTGTTTCTTTCCCTGTGCCGTTTCTGATCAATAGCTGTCAGCGTGCGTTTGGGAGGTCAGTGGCTTCTCCTCGGCACTTGACTGGCAGGTGGCACTTTTGAAGTGCTGCACACGTTGCCTTCCTTCTGGCTTTTCGGGCCCTCTTAGTTCTTGGCAGGGAGCAGAGAAAGGATCACGTAACCCAAGTGTTTCCCTCGGCCCAGCATTCGTCTTGGTATTCATCTTCTTTGTCAAAGAATGGGTAAAGAAGGCGTCATTAAGAAAATGTTGGTGCTCCTTCCTTGTGGCCAGAAACCCCGTTGTCATTGTCACTCTTTGACTTGCTGCTGTTTAGCCCTACGTGGCTGTCATTCGTAGAAGGATTCCTCCTGGCAGCCTGTTATCCTGACTTTGAAAATCTCAGGTTTGAAATGGAATTTCTTTGCCCATCAAAGGAGTTATGGATTGATATAGTCATAGTTTTACCTGGTTTTTTTTTGGCTGTTGTTGTTCCTTACCAGCAAGTTACTTTAAAGGCTGTGATTTGTTTTTTTCTATTATGTAGTCATTATTTTAGCTCTTAAAGACCTCTTCGATATCAGGAACCTATCCCCTGTGTTTCTACTCCCTGAAACAGTTCCTGGGGAGGTGTGAACAACATTTGTAGCTTGGTATCTTTGGAAGTATTTTGTGTGGTAGGTGGCAGGTAAGAATCCTGGCAGCCATTTAGAAAGTATATTGTTTTTGGAGTTCTCGTCATGGCCCAGCGGTAATGAACCTGACTAGCATCCATGAGGATGTGGGTTCCATCTCTGGCCCTGCTCAGTGGGTCAAGGATCCAGTGTTGCCATGAGCTGTGCTTTAGGTCACAGATGCGGCTTGGATCCCGTGTGGCTGTGGCTGTGGCGTAGGCTGGCAGCTGTAGCCCTGATTCGTCCCCTAACCTGGGAACTTCCATATGCCACGGGTATAGACCTAAAAAGCAAAAAAATAAAAAGTAAATTTAAAAAATTTTAAGAAAGAACGAACATTGTTTTTGAGGACTTTAAGGAAAGACCACAGATTCCCTGTTTCTTTGGTGTAGTTGTTTTATGTCATTTCTAACAGCCCTTTCGGGGGGTAGCTAGGAAGGCAGGAAGTCTGCTCTGAGGAGCCAGTGTTTCTGTGGTGACATCTGGCAGTCACTGATGGCTTTTGAACAGCATAGGAGCAAAAATCAGAATGACTTCATAGGATGCTCTTGTTGCTGTGCGGGTAGGGATCCTGGCAAGGATTCTGCCGCTAAAGAAAACTTCAACATATACGTTGTATCAGTTGACATGGGAATAGGCAGAGATCCAGACACTGTCATGGAGGAGCATTAGCCAGGAATATGGTTCACAAATCAGGCCTGGCCCAGCCTGCCCTGGCCTGGAATAGCCAGAAAGTCTTGGCCATTGAACACTAGGGAGCATCACACGGGCTAGAGGAGAAAACGTCTGGAATAGGCACGGCTGCCCCTCCCCCTCCTCTCCGCCCCACCACTTGGTTGCTGCCGAACCGTATTGTTGATGTTGCCCTTCGTTGCAGGTTCGAATCATCCTCCCACGCCATCAGCATGAGCGCCTATCTGCGAGAACAGAGAAGGGAGCTGTACAGTCGGAGTGGAGAACTTCAAGGTGGGTAACTGACCTTCTTTGGAAAAAGGAGTTTTCTGGAGGAAGACCTGGAGTCTTTATAGCATGTGAATTTGAGGTCTGCACTCATGGGATTCTTTCAAGATAGCAAAGATTTAAGGACTTGGTAATCTGTTTCTTCTGTCACTTCCCAACACCTGCTGCCAAGCAGCTCACACTGCTGTTGTGGCCACAGGACTAATGGACCTGGTGTACCGTTCAAGTGGGAACACAAAGCACCGGGAAATGAGGTCAGCGTCTTCTTGCTTAAAGATGGCAGGCGTGAGTCCAGTCACAGCCTGGGGGATTCTAGACTTCTGTGGCTGCTTCTTAGTTATTGTTTTCAATACCTTTTGGAACATGGCAGGAGTGTTTGAGATTTGGAAATGTGCAGATGCAGCCTGTGTCATGATTTAAAGGGAAGAAAGCTGTCTCTCAACAATATGTTCCAATCCACCTAACTGTGACACACGGGATATTTGAGGCTCATGGATGGTCACTAAGAAGTTAGAATCTGCAGAAGAAAATACTAAGAGAATAAATTATATGCAACTTTAATTAAGTAAAAAAATCAGACCAATAACTGTGTGTGTGTGACTACAAGGAGGCTAATCCTGGTAGAGGTGACAATTGAGGAAGGTTTGCGGCGTTCCCGTTTGGGTGCAGCAGAAATGAATCTGACTAGTATTCATGATGATCCCTCGCCCTGCTCAGTGGGTTAAGGATCCAGCATTGCCTGGAGTTGTGGCGTAGATCACAGATGCGCCTCAGATCCCACGTTGCCGTGGCTGTGGTGTAGGCTGGCAGCTACAGCTCTGATTTGACCCCTAGTGTAGGAACCTCTGTGTGTGGTGGGTGCGGCTCTAAAAAGCAAAAAAAATGGAGAAAGATTTATGAGGGCCTGCAAACTCTAAGACATCCAAGCACTGGAAGGGATGAAGGTAGAGTACAAGGAAATGAGATAAAAGCCTTAAGATCCAGTTATGAAAGTAAGGAGTGAATATCACTCACCAATATCAGGCCATCGGTGGTGACAACTGACTCCTCCTTCAGATTGCTGGAGGCGCTGAGAACGGAGTGTGTCTTTAAATTATTTTGGAACCATGGGCTTTCTTCCCAGGGGATAGGTAAGAACACTTTCACCATCTTTGATGCACTGCAGGCACTTGGAATATTTTGCAGTGACTAGCCTACACAATTAAATGTTTAGTAGTTAAGACTCATCATAATTCTACATCGAAATATGATAAAACAACCAGCCAGCCTTTCTGGATTTAAAAGTCTGTTGCCTAATCATTCCTACCTTCACCTTCCGTATTAACCCAAACAGCTATTGATTTTTCCAAAGACTTTGCTATGCTGACTCACAGTTACATCCTGGTAGTAATTCCACAGTTCCAAGACCCAACTGCCCAGACTGAAAGCCTAGAAATATGTTCGAGGGTATGGGGAAAAGGACATTAGCTTGCCAGCATTTTATTTAACATTAAAGTATTGCTGTGCATCCTGGAAGACCCGAAGTTGTGTCTTGGAGGCTTGACGTCCAGGAGTACAGAGAAGCAGTTAGATTTGGGCCCAGTGAAAGATTGAGCCACTCTCTGGTCACCAGGAGGGAAGGAGGAGGGAGACTGGGCTTCTGCAGGCAGCTGTCCCCCAGCTGTAGAGGGTGGGGGCTTGGAAGGAAATGATGGGTTTGATCCTGCTTGAACTGCCGGTTAGGGGGCGCTGCCGTGATGGAGGGTCGGAGAGATCGTCTGTTATCTGCCTGTTTGTTCACAGTGTCCTATTTATAAATCCAGAGTTGGCCGAAGGGATAGTTTAAGTTTACCTCCGTAATTCCTCTCCACCGGCTTCTAGTATGTGAAATTCCTTTAATGGGGACACACAAAGCCTTTCTTCCTCTTTTCCTTCTTCTCCTCCTCCTCTCCCCTCCGCCTCCCCCATCCGTCTCTTCCTCCTCCTCCTCTTCACCTGAATCTTGATCATTTCGTGTCTCTTAATAAACTTAGTTTTTTAGAGCACTTCTCCATTCACAGAAAACCTGGGCGGAATGTACAGAGAGTAGCGCCTGTTCGCACATACGCGCTCCCTCCCCTCCCCTCAGCATCCCGCACCCCGATCAAGCCCTTCACTTGACCCTCAGAGATGAGAAGGCAGACCATGTATGTAACTAATGGGACGGCAACGCAAGCTGTCATTCGCTCTGACTCAAGCATCGTTCGTGAACGCGGTTAAATGATGGATAGTCGATTCTCCTTTTGGTTCGTGAGAATGGGGAGTGAGCCCCCGGCCTCCTGCTCTCGCCAGGCCGAAGCATTGTCTTTGGCCCACCCCCACTCCCACCTGTGGTCCATGATCTCTTGGGAGAGAGTACAGCCAATCAGTGAAGCGTAGAGGGTTCTGGGCCCTTATTGTCAACACTTAAAATCTAGCTCCCAGGGAGTTCCCGTCGTGGCGTAGTGGTTAACGAGTCCGACTAGGAACCATGAGGTTGCAGGTTCGGTCCCTGCCCTTGCTCAGTGGGTTAAGGATCCGGCGTTGCCGTGAGCTGTGGTGTAGGTTGCAGACGTGGCTCGGATCCCGCATTGCTGTGGCTCTGGCGTAGGCCGGTGGCTACAGCTCCGATTGGACCCCTAGCCTGGGAACCTCCATATGCTGAAGGAGGGGCCCAAAGAAATAGCAAAAAGAGAAAAAAAAAAAAAAAAATCTCGCTCCCAGGTTCCTAGCTTCGGAAGCTCTCTGCCTGTTGCCTTCTCTCTACTTGGGAATAGAAGAAACAGTGCCTGTTCAATGAGGCTCTTGTTAAAGTTAAGCTCTGGACATGCTGAGATGCTGCGCCTGACCAGTGGTACACATTAGGGCTTCCTCCCTCTCCTCCAATATTGTTATTATATTATTACTAGTACCGTCGCTTGAGAATTTTCATGTATCTTCTCTTCGTCTCCTCGTTGGGCTAAACCTTACTCCGCTTTCCACCTTAAATGTAGCTGTCCCTCACTCGGCTGAGCCCTTCCCTTCGCCTCCTTCCCTCCCCACACTCTCTTTGTCCCCCTGGGCCCTGGGCCCTGCCGTGTGCTCACATCTTTGGTGTTCCCTCGCGATCTCCTTCCCCGCGGCACTGTCCCATGAGGGACCTAGCGTTTTATTTCCTCTGCTTCGGCCAGTGCCTGGTGTAGTAAATGTTCAGTAAATACCGACTGATTCACTGACAGAAGGAATGAGGGCAGCAGAGTCTAAACCGTTGAGAGGTTAGGGAAGGCCCCAAAAGATACGGGCCACTGACAGCCATTATCAGCTTCGTAGGTTTCCGTTAGCTTTTAAGTTTAAGCCAAAGTAGAGGAGGGGAGATAGATACATATGTATATGTGTGTGTGTGTGTGTGTGTGTGTGTGTATTTGTTCTTTGCAGTTTTATGTAGCTTTGTTAAATAGAACCATTGCCCTTGAGCTGTCTGGTCTAGGACAACACTGCTGTATGTAATTGAAAAACATTTTATAATCCAACTAAGTCACAGCGGACTTAGATTCTCCAAGGATGGTTAATTGAAAAATCACCGTAATCTAACCAGTAACTTTCCCATCCTTCAAAACATTAATTGTAATATGGAACTTCCAAGCCATGGTCTATTGTACTTACCAGCGTTCAGCAAAATAGAAGAATTTAAATGGGGGAGAAAGTAGTTGGCAAACATATCATGTTCATAATAATCATTAAAAAATAATTTAGCTGAGCTGATATATCACAAGCTTGTTGAGAGAGCGTATCAGATGACCAATTTTTGTGCAAGTTTGGTGGTGTTTCCTTGAGGAACAAACGTTTCTCTGATGAATTCTTTTAATATTTCAGCAGGGGAAAAAAGGAGGGGTCACGACTCTTTTCCATTAAAAACAGCCATTCTTTTTCAGTTATTCTGTTAATCTGGCTAGTCCAAGGACCACAGTGAGATCTGCCTTTCAGCTTATCCTGCAAAGGTGTGGTTAAATAGTTGAGTCAGATCCTGAGACACATTTGATTTTTGTGTCTTCTCTTAATGCCGTGGAGCTGCCGGCTTCACCTCCCCAGTGGTTTGGACCATAAGGTCAGCTCTCCCTTCTTTTGCAGGAGAGCGATAAAGACAGAGCCTCAACGTAACATTAAAAAACGCTCAAATCTGACAAAAGTTAGGTTCCTGCCAACATTTCTAATTCATCATGCAATTAAAAATGTTCCTCAGCCTAACAGCACGCAAGGGGAAGAAAGAATGAACAAATGAGATTTCTTTGGTATCATCAACCCATCTCAATTGGCTCTGTTAAGTTACAGATGGTTCATTATATAGTTTGCTGTTGGCAATTGCGCCGAGGAGGTGGGGGTGCTGCTTCATAGCGTGCAGGGTAACAGGTGGAACTCTAGCTTGCGGATGTGTCGACGTTAATCATAGGCGTCCTGTTGTTTTGAGCCTCTCCACTGCTTCATTGCATGGCTTCGCTGTGTTGTAGGTTAGCAAGACACTCATTTTAGGAACATTTAGCTTGAATCTAGCATCTTGCTTTTAATGTGATTCTTCAGGAGAATAAGACTGCTGATGAACACATTATCTCGTGAGGGTTAAAAAATAAAATCAAAATGCTTACTGCTGCCCAGGACCAAAATAAGCTCTTTGGTTAATCAGTCCCCTGTGCCTTGGTTTTCTCATTTGAAAAATAAAGCTGTCATGAGTTCTGGCTCTTTTAGGGGGATAGTGTGACTCTAAAATTAGCTATTAAAACTCTGGAAAAATGAGGATAGTTATAATTGATTTAAATTGAAGTGGTGCTTTGAAAAAAGTTATCACTGGGGCACGGCAAAAACTATATCCGCCTCTTTAGCTCTTATTTTTCTTCCCTTCCAATCTCCCTTTCTCATTGGGTCGGCTCTCCTCAAGGTCATCAGTGACCTGCGTCTTGGTAGATGAAGAGTTTGCTTTTCAGTGTTCATCTCACTTGCTCTTTCAGCAGCTGTGCTCCTTTTTCTCTTGCTCATATTCTTCCTGGGCCTTCTCTAGGGCTTCTCGGAGTGTCTCATGATTTAGTCTTGGAACCTTTCTTGTGCTCCCTGTGGAGACCCTTCCCAGGTGATCTCAGCCCAAACCAAGCTTTGTTTAGGACCTAGTGCAGGTGACTTCCACATCTCCAGCTCTTGGTCTGCTGCCCAGATGTCGTCGTTTCCTCATCTCTTCCAGTGTCTTCTCTCCCCTCCCCCTCCCTTCCTATCCATCTTAACCACAGCAGTTAAAGAATTTTCCTCATATGGTTAAAAAATATGGACATCTTGTTAACTTGTTAAAACTTTTCTTCCCTTACCTACTAGTTCCTTCCAGTGCCTAGGGCAATGCTTGGCTCGAATTAGGCACTTAGAAAATCCATGATGAAGGAGGCACCTTGAAATCTCCTGATTTTGTAGGTACAAGCCTACTTATTTGAGAAACTGTAGAGGGAGCTTTAATAAATAGACTAGGATTTGTGATTTGTCTTTGCCCCCCCCCCCCTTTTTTCCCGCTTTTTAGAGCTATACTCATGGCACAGGAAGTTCTCAGGCTAGGGCTTGAATTGGAGCTATAGCTGCCAGCAACTTGGGATCCGAGCTGCGTCCTCAACTTACACCCCAGCTCACAGCAACGCTGGATTCTTAACCTACTGAGTGAGGCCAGGGATCAAACCTGGATCCTCATGTATCCGTTTCTACTGCTCCACAGCAGGAACTCCCTGTCTTTGCCCATTTTTCAAGATGATAAATCTCATAAATGGGTATCGTACTTTAATTGTCACTGATCAAACTGAGGTGTATGCTCAGCTTTGATTACAGTTTCCTTTGTCTTGGGGCTACGTAGTACTTCTCTTTGTACCCAATAATACTACCTTTGAGAGTATCAGCTTTATTCCCATTAGTTTAATGAGTGGCGTTTCTATGGCCCTGACATTGAAATACTCTGTAAAGGTCCAACCAGTTGAGAATTGACTTCTTTAAGAGGATTTGTGTTACATAGTAAATATGTAAGTACCGGGATCAGGGAAAACTGGGCTCTTAGGCTGACCTGACCTGAATTTTCTGAGTAGTTGGGAACTGGGGTTGTGAATACTTAATACTATCCCATGTAATTAATCTGCTTAGAGGGGCCTTGCCTTAAGGTAAGGCAGTATTTGAAATGAGCTGATGATCCTTTTGACAAAAGGATTTATAGTAGGAGTCTCCGAAGTAGTAAGCCGTTCTAGAATGGAGCATTTAAAGCAAGATTTCCTTCATGTACACATTTTTCAGGGACATTGTGGCTGAAGTGAGGTACAGTGGTTTTACATTCATATCATCCATTTGTTCTACAGCTTTACATACAAGAAGTACTTGTAAAGCTTTATATCCTGAAATTTGATTAGAAAATTCTTTGTAGTCTTCAAAATTTTGCCTAATGACTTTGTGAATAACTGTAACAGTATTCAGGGGACAGAGGAAAAAAAAGCACTTTCTTTCCTTGTTAAAATTGCATATAATTATTTTAAAATAACCATCATCTCTTAGAGTTATGGTTTCTGTTTTACATTCTGAAATTGTGTATGAAAATTGATTTATCTTCCTTTTGTATATTTACATTCTTTTTAAAAATACAGATCTTAACTTACTTATATGTAAGATTTGTCTTGTCATGAAATTATAATAGAGTTTTATGAATGCTAATTACTTTATCTGTTCCTAAGAAGTAGTAAGTAGTAAATACACTTTCCTCAGGTCCTGAACAGACAAATGCATTATTTCACATCATTTAGAAAATGAAAGTGTTCTTATGCCACAATTGTTATTGAGTGTACCAGCTCTTAGCCTTAATCTATGCAATGTAGATATTTATTTGATTTTAAAATATTCTTTTGTGGGTCTAGTTTATATAAAATAGATTTATTTTCTGAAGAAGTTTAGTTCATACAACATCCTTGCTACCCAATGGATGAACCTCTGGTAGCTGAACCAGTCATGAAAAAATCAGTCTTGACAGTGCAAAGTAGCCATCACAAAGCCTTGGTAAAACCTAACAGCCTCACTTTTGAGAAATGACCCTTGGTCATCATGCAGAACTAGTTAATGACATTGACATAGAACCTTATTTTTAAAAAACTTGTATTGGACCCATTCATTCATCCATACAGTTATGAGAAAAGAGGGAATGCTGTTAAATGAGATACATATTTGAGTTTTGAAAGTGATATATATGCCTGTATATTTATCTGTATTATAATTAAAAAAAAAGAATGAAAAAACAACAACAAAATCTTTTATCATGATGTAACAGAAAAACTATAAGTTAGCTTCTCATATTTTTCACCATTTGGCTCACATTAACTTTTTAATAATGTGAAAATAATAGCACTGCTATTACTACTTTTTTTTCTTGGACTTTTATTTAGGACCATAGGAAATGTTATTTTGGCAACTCGGATAGTTTACATGATGCATGTAATTCTGACTTGAGATTTTTTAGGAAACAGAGAAGGCCATAAATATTTATGGTATGTAGTGAGGAAAATAATTATCAGAAACTAGTGAGAATGCTATGTAACAAATTTGTCATTGTCCCAATAGGACACTATTCATAGGGTAATTTTACATTTTCAAAAAGAAGGTTGGGTCTTTTAGGAGTACTAATAGTTAGAGGTTACCTTATCTGAAATGATCTGTTTTCAGAATTCAGAAGAAATTGATATAAACACATACTAGGATGTCTAGAAAATGAAACAGTAGATTTCGATGATAAAAAGTGCTTTAGGAGTTCCCGTGGTGGCGCAGTGGTTAACGAATCCGACTAGGAACCATGAGGTTGCGGGTTTGATCCCTGCCCTTGCTCAGTGGGTTAACGATCCGGCGTTGCCGTGAGCTGTGGTGTAGGTTGCAGACGCGGCTCGGATCCCGCGTTGCTGTGGCTCTGGCATAGGCCGGTGGCTACAGCTCCGATTAGACCCCTAGCCTGGGAACCTCCATATGCCGCGAGAGCGGCCCAAGAAATGGCAAAAAGACAAAAAAAAAAAAAAAAAAAAAAAAGTGCTTTAGGCTCATAACCTAGTGCTTTTAAACTCCTATTTCTTAAGTCTTATGTCACAGTTGCGTATAGAAAACAGCTTGAAGTGGAGCTGGTTTGACTAAGTGGGGGTGGGGGCTCGGAGCCCTGCCTGCTTAGACCCCACTCCACTCGCTCCTTTCCCCTTCCTCTGGGGGACATCGAGGAAACCTCCCACTCCCAGAAGCAGACTTCTCCACAGCAGAAAATTCGATCTTGGGAGAGAGATGACATTATAGATTGAAAGGGATAAGACTGACTAATCAATAATGGATGATGAGTCAATTGTTATCCATAAAGGAAAAAATGACATGGGATTTAAATCTCGTATCATTTAGGAAAATGCATTTTTGCTGGGTTGAGAACCCAAATGCGAAAGGCAAAACCTTTGCACGTGTAGGTTCACAGCAGCATTGTTTGAATAACAGAAAACTGGAAACAACTCAAGTGCCTTAGACAGGAGAAAGGAATTCTAAATCCTGGTATAGCCACAATTCCACGTGGTGGGATACTCCATAGCAGTAAAAATGAATGAGCTCTGCTAGACATTAACTTGGTTGAATCTCAAAAGCCATCACATAGGAGTATGTGTGTGTGTGTATAGAGTGAGTCTAATTTCATCTCTACCGAGATCCAAAGCAGAACCGAATAATATTTTCTTTACACATACATCTTTATGTGACAAAAATGTGAGGAAGGTAAGATGGGGGCATGACACTCTGAGATCACCTCTGGAGGAGGATTTAATCAAAGAGAGGAGCGCATGGGGCTTGACGGGCAGTAGTAGTCTTCTGTTTCTTAAGCTAAGTGATAGAAATGCTGTTGCTTGTTTTGGTATTTTTAGAACCTTATAAATGTCATGTACATCCATGTGTATGTATAAAACATTTCATAAAAAGTAGAAATACAAAATTTTTTTAAAAGGCCTCTATGTCACCAGAGATAAAGCCATGGATGTAGTGTAATGCTGCCATCTTCAAGTCTAAACCAGATTTGGAGTTTTCTGTGACAGCTGGATTGGTTCTTGGGCTTGCACCCTTCCACTGGAACTCCACGTCCCTGCCAACGCTCTGCGTTATTACTGAACTAATACCGTACCTTAAGGAGCTGATGAGAAGAACAACTTTCGGGGTCAGGAGGGCTCCCTTCCCCTGGCCTGTGCCTTCCTGTTCCTCTTCTTCCATCTGGGTGTCAGAACCTAGCAGTAAGGGAGGTCAGCAGCTATTCTACTCTGTTTCCTGTGTTTTCTAGGACCTCCTAGGTATTTATGGAATCAGTATAGACTTAGTTGTATTTGTTCGAACTGGACACTTCCCTAAGCTCTTAGGATACAGTAACGAACAGGATCAGGTTTGGAGTTTTGCCTGCGAAAGGCAAAAGAGCAGAGAGAAACCGTGAATGTGTCACAGAGATGGGCACTTGTCTTCGAGCATTTTTAGCTGGATACTTGGCCACCCAAAATACAAACATTTCTAGGCTTTCCTTGCAACCAGCCATGGACAGAATTCTAACCAATAGGATGTGAGTGAAAGTGATGGACGTAACTTCAGGTCTTCTATTTAAAGGGAAGGGCCGGGCTCTCAAAGCCTGTGTGCTGTGTGAAGATGTTCACACACACACACACACACACACACACATACTATGAGTGAAGTGTTGTGGGGAGTCACCTTAGGGATGGGACAGCAATGGTTTACAAGGAGCTTGGGTGTTGAGTACTGTGCAGAGTCACACTCTGATGACTGGAGCCACCCAGACTTGTCTGTGAGAGAGGAATAAACTTTTGTTTAAGTCACTAGTATTTGGATTCTCTATTACTTGCAGCCCTACATATATTCTCATTAATTTGACATATAAATAAGTGATCACAGGACTGTGATGTGCTCCATGTTGGATTTGCACGTATATATGTAGCTGAGATGTGCACACAGGTTCTGGGAAAGGCAGGAAGGCTTGTATAAGTATTTAATGGTCAAGCTGCTTAAAAAGGTTGAAGAAAAGCTTTGTGGATAAAGAGGGGTGGGCATTTCAGGCAGTGGGCTTGGAGGATAAATGCATGGACGTGAGAGTATAGGCCTTTCTTGTTTCCTAACATGAATTAGATACAACTTTTTTTTTCTTCTTTGTGAATTAAGGAGAGCAGTTGATGTAGACAGACCTCTCCTGGTTATAATTTGTTACTTCTGGGAACCAGAGATGATGGAGAGAACCTCACAGCTGTTGTGAATGGCTTTGGCTCTGGTTCATTGTAACACAAGTGGTGTGTCGGTGATGACAGGAATGTCAACGTCATGAGTGTACTAGAACAAGAGCTAAATGTGATCACTTACCGGTTTTTCTGAGTGTTGTTCGAGTGGTATAGTCCTGCCACTTTATCACTGCAAGTCCTATAGGAAGAATAACTTCTAAACAACCATTGTTGTGTACTGTATCAGACTCAGCATGGCAGCTTTGGCTGGAGAAATCGGCAGCGCCTGGATCATGAAGGACCAGCCTAACCTCATCCCAAAGTACCTTGTTCACCTTAGGCAGCTTGGAGATGGCAGAGTTCTGTGTGCTCACGTTGGATTTCCAGCTCGTAATTGCGGTGCGGGGTGAAAATATACATCAAGAATGGTTAAGCAGTGAGATCCTGCTGTATAGCACTGGGAACTGTATCTAGTCACTTATGATGGAGCAGGAAAATGTGAGAAAAAGAAATGTGTATGGGTGACTGGGTCACCTTGCTGTTCAGCAGAAAATTGGCAGAACACTGTAAACCAGCTATAATGGAAAAAAAAACAACATTAATTTAGAAAAAAAGGAAAATATACATCAAGTAACTTTTGGCTTCACCCTACAATATTAAACTCAAAGAGCCCATATTACAGTAATGCAGGCTAGTATGTATGAATCTTACACAAATCTTACAGTAGTCATAAGATAGGATGTTCATTTCCTAGAATTGTGATGACATCCACGGAACTGCAGCCAGTTGATTTGCATATTCATGCCCACTTAGCTCAAATAAGTCCCTGTTTGTTTGCACGTTAACGCCTGATTCTGCACCAGTTAACTAATCTGCATGTCCCTGTTCAGTTGGTTAGTGAGGTTCATGTGTGGGATCTTGGTGCGGCTGTTTGTGCTTTGAACAGTTGGGCGGGCAGCGTGGTTTCATGGAAAGAGTACTTGTTACTCATCTTGCTTTTACTCTCAAGTGACTTTACCCTTCTGAGCCCCCGATTACTCATCTGTGTAACAAGCTCGTGACACACACTCTGCCTCTTTCTTCGGGGTCTAGCAGTGTATTGGAGGCGACAGCGTGCAGGTGACATATCTAGGCCAGCGGTATTCTAGGCCCTCCTCCTGGAACATGTACATCTGGGAGGGTTCTTTGTGCCCTGGAAGGCAAGATATGCAAACAGCCAGTTTTAAGAAATGTTGTCAGTACCTCGGGGAGCGTGGAGGAGAAGGCAGTATTCCTAGGAGTGTCACAGAAGGCGTTAGAAAGGAAGAGTCTGTGTTGAAATTGGAAAAGATAAGTTAACTGCACTGATCAGAGGAAGGATTCTCACTGCAGGTAGGTAGAAGAGGTGAAACAGCACACAGCTATGGGAGAGCATCGTGGGGCTGTAGGGATTTCATTGTGTTTGAAGCACCCGGAGAAGACTGGACCTAGACAAGGAGGCATGATGGGCAGATCTCTAGGACCTGGTCTGATAGCAAGAAGGTACAGTTTCTGTTCTGTGACTGAGAAGGGGTGCTCTAAAGCTTTAAAGCAGGAGACTTAACATAGTCAAATCTGTATTTTATTTTATTTTATTTTTGTCTTTTGTTGTTGTTGTTGTTGTTTTTAGGGCTGCACCCACTGCATATGGAGGTTCCCAGGCGATGGGTCAAATCGGAGCTGCAGCTACCCACCTATAGCACAGCCACAGCAACGCGGGATCTGAGCCACGTCTGTGACCTACACCACAGCTCACGGCAACACAGGATCCTTAACCCACTGAGTGAGGCCAGGGATCGAACCTGCATCCTCATGGATACTAGTTGGGTTCTTTAACACTGAGCCACGATGGGAACTCCTGATTTTATTTTTATTTTATTTTTGGCTGCTCCTGAGCCGTGTGGAAGTTCCAGGGCCAGGGATCGGAGAAGCTGCTGCAGTGACAATGCTGGATCCTTAATCCCCTGTGCTGCAAGGGCATTGCCTCAATTCTGCATTTTAGTAAAAGTGTCTGGCGGCTTGTGGGGGAGAACCGGTGCGGTGAGATTGGAGACAAGGAGGCAAATTGTGTTGGTTCAGGTGAGAGCTTGTAGAAGACGATGCCAGCTTTTTGAAGGGTAATAGCAGTGAGGATGGCCAGGTGGGAACAGATCCAAAAGCTAATTTTGAGGTAGAGTCAGTTGGACACGATGCCGCGTTCTGTGGGGAGTTTGAGCAAGAGATAGGCTTGGTTCCCAGCTTTCCAATCTGGTGACTTGGGTGGATCACGGTGTTGTTTGTTGCAAGTTAGGAAATACAAGAAGAGAAGCTGTTTTTATGGAGTGTTAGCTAGGGGCAAAGATAGCTTTTTTAAATGTCTATTTTCATGTTTCTCCTTTTTGTTTAGGTCCAGGTAATCTAACCTTAGCTAATCTAACCCACTGAATTGATCTATAATCTACTGCCTCATGACGAAGGCTTTCAGCAGTGTCTGCTTACCTGTTATCTTTCCAAAGCGCAGAGCGTTGGACTTAAAGGTTTTTACCCTCCTTCATCTTCTTCCTATTTTTAAATTGCAAATGCTGCTTTCTCTTTTACAGGATTTGACTGATCTGTTCATTTTGGTGCCCTCTTAAGTCTCTGAAGAATGCGAATTCTTTAATTTTTATTTCTAGATATATCCTATATGTTTATTATCATTAAAATCATCATTCTTAATAACTTTATGATTTTTGTATGAGTCACTTAACTGATTTTCTCAATTGTAAAGAGAAGTTAAATGATTTCTGTGACCCATTCTGTCCAAAGGTCTAGATGCTTGAGCCTCAGCTGCTTGGTCACTGATCTGAGAACCAGTCGGTGTGGTGTCTGCAACTAGGTTTCTTATCTGGATGATTTGGGGAACGTTAACTCCTTTGTGTGTCAGTGTCTTTTTCTATAAACTATGATATAACACACTTGTCTCATGGGACCATAGTGAGGGTTAAATGAGTTAATATGTGTACAAGTGTTTAGAACTGTGCCCAGCACATATTTAGTACTGAGTAAATGTAAATTATTGTTAACTTATCTATGACTGCCCCCCAGCCATCACCCCCAACACCTAGCATCCTTCTTCACATGTAGGAGACACTCGATAAATTCTTTGTAAATTAAAGAATGAATAAGCATGCTAATGGACAGATAAGTTCAAGTGGAATATCCTAGAGTGGTCTATAGAAGCTCTTTTTCCTTTTTTCTGCCTTTTTTTTTTTTTTTTTTTTTTTGGACAGACGTCCTTTTAGTTAGAGGGTTGAGAAAACATGTTTCCTATTATCCCAGTCTTATAATTTTTTTGGGGGGGTCTTTTTTTAGGGCCACACCTCTGGCACATGGAGGTTCCCAGGCTAGGGGTTGAGTCAGAACAGTAGCTGCTGGCCTACACCACAGCCACAGCAATGCTAGATCCATAACCCACTGAGCGAGGCCAGGGATCAAACTCATAACCTCATGGTTCCTAGTCGGATTTGTTTCTGCTGCACCACGATGGGAACTCCCCAGTCTTAGAATGTTAAGTGGCACCCACTGTGGTCGTCTGGGTGGAATTCACATATATCTCTAACCATAAGAGGGTAACACTTAGGGACTCCTCAGTGATTTGCTCTGACGAATATTTATCCCCCCTCCCAGAGATAAATATTCGTGGCAATAGTGAAAGCAGCCATTTCTCTTCAAAATTATTTCAGTTCTTCAATGGCACTAACTCCGAACTTTGCTACGCATAAAATTTAGAATGATGACTATATGGCAAAAAAAGGAATGGCAAAAAACAGCATGGACATTCCTTCTAGTTATGAATTAACTGCTTCACATCCGAGTCTTTGGCAACATTTTATGTACAGCCTTGTTTTGCTTTCCTCTTTCTTCCAGTTTGAAATCCTTTCTTTGTAACTTGTGAACATGAAAAATAAAAAACGAAGTTACACTCTATCTCATGATTTGCTAACAACTCTTAGCGTGGAAAACTCCCAGAGCTAGCGGAGAGCTCTGATGAGTGCCTTAAAGGGAAATAAATGGAAATGATCTTTTGAAAACAACATAAATTCTTAAAACCAATAAAAGATGTATGACTGAAACAAAGTTACCAAAAAAAAAAAAAAAAAAATTACAGCTAATCTGAAAGGGGGATTTGTGACTGGACCTGGAAGGCGAGCAGGGAACTGTGTGTGGTCATTACTCCCCACGCGTGGTGAATGTAGAAAAAGGCCTGATAAAAGCGAGGCTGTGGACAGGATGGACCATTCACTCACCAGTGATTATCTATCCTGCCACCATCTACCTATGGCTCTTACTGGAACCCGTTGGAATCAGTCATTCCAACTTCTCTTAAATAATTGATGAATCATTTAAAAAGTTTTTTTCAGAGTTCCCCTGTGGTGCAGTGGAAATGAATCTGACTAGTGTCCATGAGGTTGCGGGTTTGATCCCTGGCCTTGCTCCGTGGGTGAAGGATCTGGCATTGCCGTGAGCTGTGGTGTAGGTCACAGATGCAGCTCGGATCCTGCGTGGCTGTGACTGTGGGGTAGGCCGGCGGCTACAACTCTGATTTGACCCCTAGTCTGGGAACCTCCATACGCTGTGGGTACAGCCCTAAAAAGCAAAAAAAAAAAAAAGTTTTTTTCAAGAGATGATCTTCTGCCACAAAAATTCTTTAGCATCTCATTTGAGTGACAGACTGCGATCATTTCAAAACTGTTTACTCTGATTTACTTAATAGATAGTGGTTCCTCAAAATAGATAATTTGGTCTTATTTCCTAAGAAATTGAAATCCTTTGTCATCCCTAGATTGGTCAGTACGGTTCTTTTTTTGCCTTCGCTGCTAGGATATTTTTAGGCAAAGATAATGCCCCAAGGGGAATACTACGCTTCTTTTTAGATGATGTTTGCTTAGTTTTTAGCCACAATTATTTTATTTTGCACTTGGAAATCTGTCACTGCCTCAGATGTCTTTAAAAGTATTTATATTAGTGGTATAAATAGAAATTATGTCTCTAACATTTGAGCTTTGGTTCCCTGTGAACTGTCTCCCTTTTTTCTACCTTTTCTTCCTTATTGTACTTTTTATTGAGATAGACTATGGCTACAGTGAAGTGTGTGAAGTGTGCTTATCTTGAACACACGTCCAGAATTTTGCATGCAGAATCATGTAACCAGTACCCAGGAGGTTTTCTCATGCCCTTTCCCAGTCGGTCCCACCCCCAAGGTAACCAGGATTCCAATTCTAATGCTGTCACTTAGTTTTGCGTATTCTTTAACTCTCTGTAATCACACAGGGTCTTACGTATCTGCCTGCTTTTGTTCACCATAATGTCTGGAGAGTCATTCATGTTATTTAGGGCATAGTTTGTTTTTATTGTTGCCTATTCCATTGTATGATTGTAGGGCTAATTATCCACTCCCCATGTTAGTATACATTCATCATTTCCACTTTGGGGCTATGATATGCATGTCTGCTCTGAAGAATTTTGTACATAGGCACGCATTTCTCTCAAGGATAAACCTAGGACTGGAATTGCTGGGTCATGAGCTTAGCCTGTGCTCAGCTTTAGAAGATATTTAACAGGCACTTTACAGTTACAAAAGTGAATGAGAAATTGTTTGAGAATTTTATTATTCTACATTCTCACTAACATATGATTTTGTCACCCTACTAAGTTTTCTGCAATCTGGTGGTTGTGCAGTCTACTTTACTTAAAAAAATTTTTTTTTCTGAGGTCTCCCTACTTCTGGATATGAGTTTTCAGTTTAAAGGCTATTTTCCAATGTGCTGATTTATAGCTTTTCCTAGCAAAGTGACCCTTTGTCATTCCTAGGAAGTCCTGATTGTGTAAATGTGGCCTTACCCAGGGTTCTTGGGTGGCTTTTCTTGTTATAAATCCCCTATTAATCCGTCATCGCTTTTGTGGTGGAGTGTAAAGATACCTCCTCTCTTCTCTTTCTGCCATTTTTTTTTTTTTTTTTTTTGGTCAGTGGTTTTCTATTTTGAAGTATATCTTTATTGCATGGATCGTATTGATATTCTCACTGGTGACAGGCAGAACTCTGAATGGACCCCCAATTACCCATGATCTTTATAATTTCTCCTCTTGTGTCTGCCAGATCTGGGAACATCATGGAATATCACTACCATGATTAGGTTACATCCTGTGTCACCTGTAATGGGATTTTGTAGATAGGATTAAAGTTTCTAATGATTTACCTTTGAGTTAATCAAAAGGGAGGTTACCCTTGTTGGGCCTGACACCTAACCAAGTGAGTCCTTAAGAGACAAGAAGCAATAAGGATGCTAGCCTTGAGGAACTAATTCTTGTGAGAAGAGGGGGCCATAGGGCAAGGGCCTCGGTTTCTAGAAGCAGAGAGTAATCTCTGTCCAACAGTCAGCAGGAAAACAAGGACATCAGTCCTCCAACCACAAAGAACTGGATTCTACCAACAATCTGAATCAGCTTGAAAGAGGACCTCAAGCCTCAGAAAAGGTTACAACCCTTGACTCACACCTTGATTTCAGCTTAGTGAGACCACAGCCACAGCTCCGTGGGATCTGAGTCACGTCTGTGACCTACACCACAGTTCACGGCAGTGCCAGATCCTTAACGCACTGAGCAAGGCCAGGGATCAAACCCACATCCTCATGGATACTAGTTGGATTCGTTTCCGCTGAGCCACAATAGGAACTCCCATTGCTTTTTTTTAAAACGGTCTCTTGCCTTGCCCAGATTCTCACTGCTGTCACCTCTTGGTTGGTGCTGCCTCTACCTTGAACCCTTCCAAACCATTGGTTATACTGGAACCAGAATGCTTTCAAAGTATTTGGTAACTTCTTATGTCCCTTGTACTAACCCCCATGTCCTTAATATGCCTAATAGGGTCTGTGTGATTGGCCTCCACTAACACCCAGCCTCTTCCTGGCCCCCTTTCTCACCACAGCCCTGCTGGACTTCTCAGCTTGTCATGCTCATTCAGCCTTGGCCCTTCCTTCCTTGCAAGTGGCTCACCCCTATCTTCTCCTTCATAACTTGTTCTCATCTTTAAGGTGGTCCTTTGCTGTATGAAAAGATTTTAGTGTAATACACAGTAAGTACTTACCATGTGTCAATCAGTACTCTAAATGTTTTTGCATGGAGTATCTTGTATCTTCTTAACTTCCTTTGGGAAGTTTTTGTTTTGTTTGTTTCAATTCTCCCAGGCAAGGTTATTGTCCTTATTTGTAGCACATGACATGTTTATAGTTATTCAATTAATTACTTGTTGTTTGTTTGAAACATATACTTACTCATTTTAAGTTCCACAGAGGCAGAAGCCTTGTCAGTTGTGGTTTCCTTAAAGCTTTTAGTCCAGTGTCAGACATACAGTAAGCTCATTATTCATGCTTTTTTACAAATGAAAAGAAATTCAATGTTGCACATTAACCAAATGTGAACTAGACAGAAGCTTAGGGGCTTTTTTTGTTTTATTTTGTTTTTAAGACAGTTTTTTTATTTTCTTTTTACAGCAACAGCTGCAGCATATGCAAGTTTCCAGGCTAGGGGTTGAATCGGAGCTGTAGCCGCCAGCCTACACCATTGCCATGGCAGTGCCAGATCCAAGCCGCATCTGCAACCTACGGCACAGCTTGTGGCAATGCCAGATCCTTAACCCACTGAGTGAAGCCAGGGATCGAACCCACATCCTCATGAACACTATGTCAGGTCCTTAACCCACTGAGCCACAACAGGAACTCCTGAAGCTTAGCTCTTTTCTCTCCACCTTTGGAACTTTTTCCTGTATGCTAATAATACTTGAGGAGATATAGTAATATATCATAGACTATACTAAGAAGGAAGCTAAGGGAAACTAATATTGTTTGAGAGAAGAGAGTGAAGTTATTGAGATTGCATTTTTGAGTATGTACATAACTATCACTTGATTCTCACAATCCTTGTCTCAAGTAGGTCTTCTTTTCTCACTTTAATGGCTAAGAAACCATAGCTTACACACATTAAGAACCTGCTCACAGTCACAAAACCAATAGATGATAGAGTTAAACAATTAAAAAAAATACTAATTTCATTAGATAAGGTTTATAAAGTTTCAGAATAACTGAGATTTGAAATGGCTTGAGCCACTCTGCTTTACTGAGATAATTTGCATGCAATAATCCACATACATTAAAAGCGAACCACTTGATGAGTTTTGATGAATATGGATACCCATCAAGATACAGGCATTTTCATCACCCGGAAGTTTCGTTTCGTTGTGCCGTTTTGAGCCTGTTTCTCCCTTCATTCTCAGCCCCAGACAGCTATTGAAATGGTTTATGCCACAAGATAAGCTCACAGTTTCTATATTTTATATAAATGGAATCATACCGCATACAATTTTGTGTCGTCTTGTTTCATCCACATAATGATTTTGACATTCACCCATATTGTACATTTCAGTAGTTTGCGCCTTGTTATTGCTGAGTAGTCCTCTATTGTATGGATATACTGTGACGGATAGCGACATGTCACATTGTTTATCCTTCCAGCTACTGATGTATGTTGAGATTGTTTCCAGTTTTTGGTTGTTTGAGTAATGCTGCTGCAAACGTTCATGTACAAGTCTTTGTGTGGGACGCGTATTTTCAGTTCCCTTGGGAGTGCTCAACAGTGGGCTTGCTGGATCACATGGTAGGTGTGTATTTAACTTCTTAAGAAAATGCCAGTTTTTTTGAAATGATGAAATCATTTTATATTTCCACCAGCAGTGTCTGCCAACCTTGGTTTTGTCAATCTTTGTAATTTCAGACTTGCAAATGAGTGTGTAATGATGGTTTATTGTGGTGGCCTGAACGTCTTTAACATAATGTTTTCTTGATGTAGAAGGTTAATACGACTGTGGATTTGAGCATTCTGAATTCAGATTAGAATCCACCTCAAGTCTTTTTTTCTCTTGTAATAAGTGGTCCAGACCTATGGATCACTTATTTCCTTTGAAGTAACTATTAAAATATTTACCTCCATGAAGGTTGTACGTATATAGATATAGACTATTTTACAACTGGAGAGCTTCGTATATACTTGTTCCTATGTTAAAAGCAGTGCTTACTATAAGTCCTGCTTATTGGGTATCTACAGTATACTTCCAGCATCTTCTAAAAGTTTGTATAATATTATTCAACAGCAGTGAGTGACTTCTAAACAAGTCTTGTTCTGAAGCTAAGCCATCCCAATCGTTGCCTTATTAGTAATCACAGGGCTCATGCAAAAGGCTGCTGATGAAGATTTTCTGTTTTTCTTTGAGTGCCACCATGGCAGCAAATGGTATCTTAAACTGACAAGCTGTAAATTAAAACTTGCAGAATGCAAGACCTGGTCTAGGGAAAATGAAGTTATGTCTAGGTGACTTGTTCCATTTGAATTAATCAAAGGGCTGCCGGTGTAGACCAGCTGTGTTCTCTGATGACAAAAACGAATCCTGACATTTGGGATAATGAAAATTCAGTTCAGCACCTCTTAGAGATATGTATGATAATATATTGTCAGTCAGAGGCAGAGGGAAAGGGGGAAGCAAAAACCCTGTCTTATTAAAATAGACAGTGTGACAAGTGGACGTTGCTGGATCTTCAGTTTCTAGGGGAAAAAAAATGTCAAGGGAAACCTCTTTTACAAAAATGATCAGAAGAGCTGTTTTATGGAAGGAAGGTGGAAAGATTTGACTTTCGATGTCTGACCTCTTTGGCAGTCGCCTCTGTCGGTGATTCCTAGATTCCTGGTTTATTTTCTGGGGGTGCAGGCGGAGGCCGGAAAGGCACGAAACTCACTTTTTTGGTTTGACAGTGTTAATGCCATCATCTAGTTCATACTTTGTAAGCCCACTTATTATTTCCTCTGCGTGTGTTTTTTCTAGTTTTGCGGATTAGCTGCACTGTCTCTTCAAAGGCTATCCAATCAAGGAGGGGTTATTAAAACCAGGGCGATTTATGACTGAGAATTAATTAGAGAAGCATTTTCATGCAAAACATCCAATTTTTTGATTAGCAATGGAGCAGGGCCGCAATTAACACTCTAGGAAGCTTAAATTTCCAGCTTTTTGATTCTCAGGAAATGAGATTATCAAACCAGGGTCAGACACTTGACAGCAAAGCGGGGGTGGGAGAGTGTGAAATTATATGTAAAAAAAAAAAAATTGCCTTTTGATTTTAATTCTGAGATTGCTATTAAGGCAATAGAAAATTCAGGGAAGTGGAAGAAGGAAAAATCTGAAAATGCAAGAACCTGAAATTCCCGATTCTATAGTGGCCTATTTGCCATGCAGAGTATCTGTTGTAAATGTTTGCTTGGAATATGGTTTAGAAACACAGCAATATATTTTGTTCCTACATTATTATTTATTATTCAGTCTTTCGCTGGTAGATTTCTTTTAGATATTCAGTGGCTGAACAAGTATTTAGAGTGTTCGTATGCTTTGGAGAGAGGCCCACATTTCTTAGAAATTTGAAAGCAAATTGAAAGAAAGGAAGTTTCTTTTCTAAATGGTGGTTTGCTATTTTGGGAGTTGATTTATTTTCATTGGTGTTTGTAATTATTTTCAATCACTTGAGAACAGTTGCGGTAGTGAGCTATCTCAAAACCCAGATTACCGTTTCATGGTACATGCCCTTGGTCAAGCTTAGGTGTCTGTGGTAAGAAGTACGGCAACCCCAGACCTCCTGTAAAACAAAGCGGATGCTGTCATACGCATAACTGGGGTTCCCCAAGGAGGTACGGCATAAGGAAAATTGGTTTGTTCTGCAAAATACTTTTCGCCTTCTTTTCTCTTATTTTAGATATCTAATTTCAGCTGAGAAATAGAGGCGCAAGGCGTGTTTTGTGTTTGCTCACTGTGCCGGTGTAGCTCTCTTACTTTTCTCCTCTTCCTCTGTTAGGTTCTAAGATTCCTAAGTCAAGGGACCGCGTCAATATTGTTAAATCACCAGTCAGTCCTTCCCGTCACTGCCCTGTTGTCTTGCACTTACGATGGTGCTCTGTGACTCCGGAAGCTGTTGATCTGTACTGTTTATGGGCTCCCTACTTACTGACGTCAGGGAAATTGTTGGCATCCAGTGCTAAGATGACCACAGGTTAAGGATACCTTCCTAGGCTTGGCATGGAGGTTGGGGGTTGAAGATGTAACAGGTCTGTGTGGATCTGGTTTATTTCCTCTTCTCCCAGACTTGGTTTTTTTCTATTTCCATAAAGGGCAGGAGCTTTTGTGAGATTCCTGGGGTTATTTTGAAAAATACCTTCATAAGCAATTTTCTGGACTATGCTAACCATGAATGGAAGAGGCCGTGCGACATCTATATAGTCAGTGATTGCTCTTTGCGTTTCTTGCTCGAAAGCATCTCTGATTTGGGAACATGATTCATTGACCTAGTCTGTCATTCTTGCAGTCCCACTGTGGATTCTCAACTTGATGTGTCAGTCTTGCTTTAACCCTCCTTCCTTTGTTGGTGAAAGTATCCATCAGTGGCTGGGTGAATATTGGCTGCAGTTTAATCTTGGGAAAAGGAGGAGGAAAAACTGCCAATCAAAGGCTGAAGAGTTGATCTTACTAGATTTGTCATCGTCAGCCTCGGTGCCGATTTTCACATTTTTGGATGTTGACAATTGTATGCTTTTTGGATGTCAAATGAATACTTGTTGAAGAACTTACAGTGTTAGTTAGCTCTATACATTTTTTTTCCCCCATTGGAAAATGTTTCTACATTTCCAAGTTCCTAACATAGGGAGCCTTTAAGCAGGTGAATTAGGGACTGGTAACCTATGTGTGCATGTGTTAGGGTAAAGGACTCATGGATGGCTTACAGGGAATCTGTGACCCCGTCATTGTATGCACGTTTGCAGGGAGGAGGGAAAGAAGTTGCCTAGTTTTCACTAGGTTTGCAGAATGCTATTATTACGTGTGTATGTGTAAATACACACATTTACAAGTAATATATAATATAGTTCCCAACTTCGTGAGCCTTATTTCTATAGAAGAAAACAATAAACTAACTTCAGTAAAAACACCTAAAATGATATCCTAAAATTCACAAGAAGTGTGAATTAAGTACAAATACACCTGCATTCAAATGTTTGACTATCAAAGGTGGGCAGAAATAATTGAGTTGATAAAAATTGGGAAAATGAATCAGAAAAGGCATGGTAATTTAATATAAATCACTTTGTAGAAAGCAAGGATTATTGTTTAGTGGAGTGAAAAAAAAAAACAAGAGTATTCCAAGTTTTTCCTTCTCTGTTGTTAGGTTTTTTAAAAAATATATAGTTTGATATAGCTCAATCAATAAATTAATTGAGAAGCTTGATTTGCTTTAAGAGGCTTACAATTGGTAATAACCATATTACATTCTGGAATTCCCTGGGGTGGGGTGAGGGTGTCAGCTGTTCTACTGGCAGCATTTCTGCTTTGTTTGATTTGCTGTGTGCTCAGTTTGCACAGTGGTGGATGATGGACGTGGAAGAAGGCTATTTAAAAATCTTGGCTGGGGAGTTCCCGTCGTGGCTCAGTGTTTAGCGAATCCGACTAGGAATCCATGAGGTTGTGGGTTCAATCCCTGGCTTTGCTCAGTGGGTTAACGATTTGGCGTTGCCGTGAGCTGTGGTGTAGGTCGCAGATTCGGCTCAGATCCCGCGTTGCTGTGGCTCTGGTGTAGGCCGGTGGCTACAGCTCCGATTCGACCCCTAACCTGGGAACATCCATATGCCGTGGGAGTTGCCCAAAGAAATAGCAAAAAGACCAAAAAAAAAAACAATCTTGGCTGGCCATGTTGGGAAAGGAAAGCTTTTACTTTAAGATATAATCAATCTTTAATAGTGATTGACTCGTGTGTTTATATGATTATATATGTATATGTAGATATTTAACTATTAAATCTATAATTACTTATTATTGAAATTTATACTAGGACAATTACATTGTTACTGAGTGTCTAAAACTCACGTCTTTAATCCCAATTCCCACTGAAATACTTGATCTGATAAGGATAATCCTGTTCTAACAGAAATAGATAGTAGGAACAGTTAGAGATAGTAGGAAAAAGATGTTCATTTTCTTGAGATCCTGATCAATCTAATTTGTAAACATTAGATTTTTATGAGCATGAGAGCCAGTATTGGTCATTGAAATGAAAGGTTGAAACCTCAGGGTTCAAAGCAATGGATTAAGAGAGATTTAGATCAGGAATTGAAAAAAGCACACTCACAGAGCATCTATGTGATAGATGTGGTAGAAACTCTGGAGTTGTCAAGCTTTTTAAAAAGTAGGGACAAGTGCATTGAAAACCTCAGAACTCAGTCTTGGTTGAAGAAGAATAGTTCAGGAGCCATGAACAGTGTCTTAAATAAATTAGGGCGAGCGAGGAAAGTGGATAACTAAGGTTATGAGTATAAAAAAATCTTCCCCCATCAATTTTTTAAAAAACTCATCTAGTTGAGGTCTTAGAATCCCCAGTAACCATAATTAAATGTTTGCTTTGGCTTCTAGTGCCCTTTTGTCAGTTTTGATAACTGTACCTCTCTCTGGAAGCCCAGTTATGGGTTTATTGTAATGATTTTAGCAGTCCGCTCCTGAATGCACGTTTCTGAGTTAGAATCGTATGGCTTCTGCGACCATTGTGATAATGGTCAGTCTTTGGACAAATAATGGTATCACATCTTTAATGTTTTGTTCTGATGCATGAAGTGAATCGGAGTCATGAAAGTTTTTTCTAAAATATAGCACCAAGAATTTCTCCCTGTCTCTTTTATTGAGGCCTCTTTATTCTTTCTTAGGCCTCTTCATTCATGGCCTCGTCATTGAGGCCCAGGCAATTGCAAAACCTCCCAAGTGCCTGAGAAGACTCCAGACTCAGTCTGATTCCTCTAAGAACTTCGTACTGATACAAATCGTATTAATGTTTTCAGATTTCTCTCTAACTGCTTTGGTAGCATAATAACAGAAGCTTAATAGTATAATAACAAAAGCTTGATGTTCTGTAGCTGGATTCCCTTCAATAGCGTAAAAAATGTTATAAATGATTGATCGCTTGGATGACTGCCCATATTCCTCTCGGGGTGCTGATTGCCACGTGTTTATGGTTGTGTTCCACACTATTGCCACTAACCACTGCTGAAGTCTCCTGCTTACTGTATAGTCATTGCCCATCAGTATTTAGTACAGGATGAATGAACAGTCCCTCCTTTGTGTGTTTAAGGAATGTCTACAAACTTGCAAGTAGTCTTGTTCAACTGGAGTTTCTTTGAAATAGGAGATATGCTGAAGAAATATTTGCATATCTGAATATGCGGAAGATACATGTCTGATATTTATGTATAATTGACTTAAATTGAAGGTAACGCCATGGTAGTGATCTAGTAATCTGATTATACTCATGTGTGTCAATGAAATTTGGATGGATTTAGTGGTATTAAACCCCAAACATTATATTCTCCTGTGGGACTAGGAACCATTTTCTGAGTTAATACAGTTTAGTGGTTTTAAAACCGCGTTTGTTCTAGAACACCTAGAAGCTTGAAAAGGTTTAGGAAATTGACTAGTCAGGATTCCCAGCCATCCCTTGACAGCTCCAACAAGGGAAGCTTAAGGTCCTTGTTTTTTTATATGTTTTGATTCAATTTTTTTTCTTTGAAGTGTTGCTCTGTAAAATTGTGTGTTTTAATTTTATAAGTGAAATTGTTGTTCTCATTTTGATGAGTGTACTTTTAAAAAACATTTACTAAAACATTTTAACCTCTTACTCCAGTTCCTCTGCCCAGACTCTCCACTGTAAGAAATTTAGTGTGCAGGATTTCCCAACGTGGCTCAGCAGAAACGAATCCAACTAGTATCCATGAGCATGTGGGTTCGATCCCTAGCCTCGCTCAATGGGTTAAGGATCTGGCGTTGCCGTGAGCTGTGGTATAGGTCGCAGATGCGGCTCAGATCCCACATTGTGGTGGCTGTGGCTGTGGCATAGGCTGGCAGCTGCAGCTCCGATTCGATCCCTAGCCTGGGAACTTCCATATGCCATGGGTGTGGCCCTAAAAAGAAAAAAAAAAAAAGAAATTAATTCAGTGTGCATCCTTCTGGTTCCTGTTCCTTGTGTTTATAATATGTATTACGTGATCCCATGTACACATTTTCCAAATTTGCTATTTCAAAAATGTTGGCAGTGAAAGCTTGTATGAGATTTAAAAAAATTTTTTTTTACATAATGATTTTTATTTTTTCCATTATAGCTGGTTTACAGTGTTCTGTTAGTTTTCTACTGTACAGCATGGTGACCTAGTTACACATACATGTTTGGATTCTTTTTTCTCACATTATCATGCTCCATCGTAAGTGACCAGATACAGTTCTCAGTGCTACATAGATTTTTTTTTTTTTTGTCTTTTTAGGGCCGCACTTGAGACATATGGCGGTTCCCAGGCTAGGGGTGGAATCAGAGCTGTAGCCGCTGGCCTACACCACAGCCACAGCAACGTGAGATCCGAGCCATATCGGTGACCTGCACCACAGCTCACAGCAACACCTGATCCTTAACCCACTGAGTGAGGCCAGGGATTGAACCTGTGTCTGCATGGATGCTAGTCAGATTCATTTCTGCTGAGCCACAATGGGAACTCCTATAAGGACATTTCTTATTTGTCCTTAAAAATGACGTCTTTTCAGAGAAAGAGTTGCAGTAGGGGGTATAGCCTAAGACTGTGTCTTCCAACTCGAGGGCGCATCAGAAAACCTGGAGGATTTGTTAAGACAGAGACCACTGGGCTCCCTTTCCCCAGTTTCTGAATCAGTAAGGAGTAGCGTCTGAGGATCTGCACTTCCAGCATGTTCTTATGTGATGCTGATGGTTCACAGGACTCACTTTGACACCCTCTACTCTAAGCCTGGTAATAAAACTAGGAAAAGTGGTGCTGGTCAGGATAGCCCCGTGGTCTCTGACCAGCTGCTTTCCTTGCCTCTTTAATACCCGGGCACTTAAGAATTGTCATATTTTCCCTGGAGACTATCAAACCTAATAGAATTATACATGTGCATTAAGAGATCATCCACCTTACACCTTTCCCCCTGGGCATAGAGCAATTGGAAAAGAGACATTCCCATCAAATGACATAAAACCTGTAGCTATAGTAACAAATTAACAATTACCAGACTCTATAATTGGGTGTTTGTGCAAGCCTCCTACACTTGGGTTTTACGCATGAATTGCAGAGCTGGAGATGGGAGAATGTTTAGGGAAAGGATGGAGGACCAGCTTTCAGACTCTGTGTTCCGACAGAGATTGCAGACCCTAATTCTGTGTTAAAAATGATTAGTCAGTTTAGATACTTGTAATAGGAACACCACATTTTAATTAATTAATTTGTTAATTAAGTAATTTCGGTTTTGTTTTTTTTCTTTTTTGGCTGCACGTGCAGCTTGTGGAAGTTCCCAGGCCAGGGATCGAACCCATACCTCCACAGGGAGCTGAGCCGCTGCAGTGACAACACTGGATCCTTGCTCTGCCGTCCCACAAAGGAAATCTACCACATTCTTAAGAAGACCAAATACTGCGAAAAGATCCTATCTTTGTGCTAGGTGTTTAATTGTGTGTTAGTGTTGAGCTTTTATTCTGGACTTTGTGTTGATTATTTTCGGTCTTGAGCAATTTTATTTTTTTTTTTTTTTTTTTAATTTTATTTTCCCACTGTACAGCAAGGGGGTCAGGTTATCCTTACATGTATACATTGCAATTACAGTTTTTCCCCCACCATTTCTTCTGTTGCAACATGAGTATCTAGACATAGTTCTCAATGCTATTCAGCGGGATCTCCTTATAAATCTATTCTACGTTGTGACTGATAAGCCCAAGCTCCCGATCCCTCCCACTCCCTCCCCCTCCCATCAGGCAACCACAAGTCTCTTCTCCAAGTCCATGATTGATTTTCTTTTCTGAGGAGATGTTCATTTGTGCTGGATATTAGATTCCAGTTATAAGTGATGTCATATGGTATTTGTCTTTGTCTTTCTGGCTCATTTCACTCAGTATGAGATTCTCTAGTTCCATCCATGTTGCTGCAAATGGCATGATGTCATCCTTTTTTATGGCTGAGTAGTATTCCATCGTGTATATATACCACATCTTCCGAATCCAATCCTCTGTCGATGGACATTTGGATTGTTTCCATGTCCTGGCTATTGTGAATAGTGCTGCAATGAACATGCGGGTGCACGTGTCTCTTTTAAGTAGAGCTTTGTCCGGATAGATGCCCAAGAGTGGGATTGCAGGGTCATATGGAAGTTCTATGTATAGATTTCTAAGGTATCTCCAAACTGTTCTCCATAGTGGCTGTACCAGTTTACATTCCCACCAGCAGTGCAGGAGGGTTCCCTTTTCTCCACAGCCCCTCCAGCACTTGTTATTTGTGGATTTATGAATGATGGCCATTCTGACTGGTGTGAGGTGGTATCTCATGGTAGTTTTGATTTGCATTTCTCTTATAATCAGCGATGTTGAGCATTTTTTCATGTGTTTGTTGGCCATCTGTATATCTTCTTTGGAGAAATGTCTATTCAGGTCTTTTGCCCATTTTTCCATTGATTGATTGGTTTTTTTGCTGTTGAGTTGTATAAGTTGCTTGTATATTCTAGAGATTAAGCCCTTGTCAGTTGCATCATTTGAAACTATTTTCTCCCATTCTGTAAGTTGTCTTTTTGTTTTCTTTTGGGTTTCCTTTGCTGTGCAAAAGCTTTTCAGTTTGATGAGGTCCCATGGGTTTATTTTTGCTCTAATTTCTATTGCTTTGGGAGACTGACCTGAGAAAATATTCATGAAGTTGATGTCAGAGAGTGTTTTGCCTATGTTTTCTTCTAGGAGTTTGATGGTGTCCTGTCGTATATTTAAGTCTTTCAGCCATTTGGAGTTTATTTTTGTGCATGGTGTGAGGGTGTGTTCTAGTTTCATTGCTTTGCATGCAGCTGTCCAGGTTTCCCAGCAATGCTTGCTGAATAGAGTTTCCTTTTCCCATTTGATGTTCTTGCCTCCCTTGTCAAAGATTAATTGACCATAGGTGTCAGGGTTAATTTCCAGATTCTCTATTCTGTTCCATTGGTCTGTCTGTCTGTTTTGATACCAGTACCACACTGTTTTGATGACTGTGGCTTTGTAGTATTTCTTGAAGTCTGGGAGAGTTATGCCTCCTGCTTGGTTTTTGTTTCTCAGGATTGCTTTGGCGATTCTGGGTCTTTTGTTGTTCCATATAAATGTTTGGATTGTTTGTTCTAGTTCTGTGAAAAATGTCATGGGTAATTTGATAGGGATTGCATTGAATCTGTAGATTGCTTTGGGTAGGATGGCCATTTTCACAATATTGATTTTTCCAATCCAGGAACATGGAATATCTTTCCATTTTTTTACATCTTCTTTGATTTCTTTGATTAAGGTTTTATAGTTCTCGGCATATAGGTCCTTTACCTCTTTGGTTAGGTGTATTCCGAGGTATTTGATTTTGTGAGGTACAATTTTAAAAGGTATCGTATTTTTGTATTCCTTTTCTAATGCTTCATTGCTGGTATACAGAAATGCAACTGACTTCTGAATGTTAATCTTATATCCTGCCACTTTGCTGAATTTATTAATCAGTTCAAGGAGTTTTGGGGTTGAGTCCTTAGGGTTTTCTAGGTATAGAATCATGTCATCTGCATACAGTGACAGTTTGATCTCTTCTCTTCCTATATGGATGCCTTTGATTTCTTTTGTTTGTCTAATTGCTGTGGCTAGGTCTTGAGCAATTTTAAAGGGAATTGAGCAGAACTTGCTGGTTGCTTAGTCTGAATCCATTTACCTTCCTGTTGCTTCTCCTTTTCCTAAAAATATCCCCTTCCTGTTTTTTGTCTAGACTGTAGTGTTCCTAGCTTAAAAAACACATTTCCAGGTGTACTTTGCAAGTAGATGTGATCAATGAAATAGAAGCAGAGGCAGTTGGATAGGGCTTTTGTGAACACATTTAAAAGGAGCCGACTCAGCTGGGAGGTACCCGTTTATCAACCCTTCCTCTTTCTCTCTGCTTGAAGTTGGGATGCGGCAGTGGCAGTTTGAACAGCCACCCTGGACTGAGGCCACCTTGATGTTGGGAGCCAAGCACTAACGGTTGGTGGAGCAGGAAAGAGCCTCCGTCCCTGATGGCCCCTGATGAGCATTCCAGCCCTGGACTCTATTCCTTTAGACTGCAGAGCGAAATAAACCTTTGTCTTATATAAGCAATTTATTTGGATTTTCTGCAATTTGCAAGTAAATCTTGCAAGTAAATATTGGAGGTGGCAGTTCTTCTCCTTTTAAAGAAGGGTGTATCCTTAAAACCTAGGAGGTATTTTCACTGTTGATCCTGTAAGGTCATTATAAATTATCCCACATGTTTGGATCCCTGTCATTTTACACGTCTTCTTTCCTCCCAGTGAACTAGCTTGTTTTTAGGGTCAGAGACACCCGTTCTATTTTTAACAACTTTCTTGAGCCATAATAAAAATAACAAAACTCACCCATGGTAGGTGTACAGCTCAGTAATTTTTGATGAATTTTCTGAGTTGTACAAACAGTAGCACAGTCCAGTTTTAAAACATTATTTATCACCCCAATATGATCTCTTGTGTCTGTTCACAGTAAATGCTTACCCGGCTGTAATCACTAATCTGCTTTCTGTCTCTATAGGTTTCTATGTCTTCGGGGGGCATTTCATATAAGTAAAATCCTACAATGATGTGGTTTATTCTCTCTGGCCTCTTCTATTTAGCATAGTTTTTGAGCTTTGTCTGCGTGTATCATTACTTTGTATTGATGAATGGCATTCTGTCACATGGACATACTGCATTTTGTTCACTCATCAATGATGGGCATTTGGATTGTTGCCACTATTTGGCTGTTTTGAACATTGCTCTGCAAGGCTTTGGGGGCACCTGGCTTTGACCCTTAGCTCCTCACGTTAATTGTCTGGTGACCTTAGGTAAGTTCCCTAACTGCTCATCTCTAAAATCTGTGATTTCCTTCTCTCTAAAAGATAATGATATAGCCTTCCTCATGGAATTGCTGTGAAGATTAAATGAAGTATTATGGGATCCTTTATTGAGAAACCTAAACAGTGGAGACATATAAGTAATATTGTTTTAAAAGCATACTTAAACATAGTTACATTGTTTTTTTTGTTTGTTTGTTTGTTTGTTTTTTGTTTTTCCAGTAATGCACCGTGAGTGGAGATAACGGGGGGTATAAGGCTGCAAATGACTAACTAGCCTTGTCGAGTGATAGTTTGTTCAGTGCATTATGGACAGGATGGTACAGATCACAGCAGAAGCTGTAGCAACTATATGATGATACTTCTGGTGATGCAATAGTTGTACTGTTTGGTTGTTCGTATGGCTTGGCAGGTCAGAACCATCTTTAGCTCTAATTGCAGTGGGCAAGTACATATTTTAATAAGGGAGGCCATTAGAATTGAAGATAAAGTATATGCAAATTTTAGCCCTATGTTTTTTTTTTTTTTTTTTTTTTTTGTCTTTTTGCTATTTCATTGGGCCGCTCCCGCGGCATATGGAGGTTCCCAGGCTAGGGGTCGAATCACGGAGCTGTAGCCGCCAGCCTATGCCAGAGCCACAGCAACGCAGGATCCTAGCCATGTCTGCGACCTACACCACAGCTCACGGCAACGCAGGATCGTTAACCCACTGAGCAAGGCCAGGGATCGAACCCGCAACCTCATGGTTCCTAGTCGGATTCGTTAACCACTGTGCCACGACGGGAACTCCATTTTAGCCCTATGTTTGATGTTATTTTTCTTTTAAAAATTTGTACCCTTTTCTAAAAAAAAAAAAAGAAAAAACTTTCTAAGATACTTCACGTATTTCTTTTCTTCTTGAAAAGAATACTTAAAACAAGTTTTTGCTGATAACTTTGAGTCATCATTATGAACTTCAGACAGAATATTATACTAAGTTTTAAGTCTGTTTGTCCTCCATCTGAAACATCCAGTATCCTGGCTCTTGGGGTTCTTGAGTTTATTTAATATTTATCTGTTTATTTATTCATTCTCTTATTGTCAGACCTTTTCTTCTGCTCTTAGCTTACCTCCCGCCAGTAATCTTTGTTGGCATTCTTTCCTTTAGACGTAGAGATTGGGTATAAGGATGGTGTTGCTCTTTCTGTAAAGTAAAAATAAATAGACATAAGATGAGTAGTAAGGCTTATGAAATTTGTACCATCTATCTTGTCCCTTGAGCAGCCTTTTTTGTTTACTTCCAATTCTTGATTATTATCTGAATTCATGAAATTGCTGGGTATATGGGAGCTGTATCTGCTCTCCCAATTTGCTGGACAGTAATTGGGCCGGGAACAGAACTGGTTGTTCCATTGAGTGGTGTTTTCCTGGCACACTTGTGGCTGACCCAGGGTCCAATATCATGCTTGTTAATTTCTGTATGTAGTGTGATACCCAGCCTTTGTTCAGTTTCTGTTATATCCAGGCATTGCTCTAGGTGATAACATTTTCTTGCTATTAGATAATTCAGTTTGATTAATTTAGTTCGAATATTCAACTCAGAGGCACATCCCTATATTTAAAACAACCAGCTATTTTTTCCTTCATGCGATTTCTGATAAATCCACTTCTGGAATGAATGGTCTAGAAAATTTGACAAAGAGGTACTTGTGTGCAGCACCAGTTAACTCCTTCAGTATCTGAATTATTGATGAGAGGCTGCCTAGTCTACATTTAGAGGCTGTCCATGGAGACAACAAGAGCCACCAGAGTTCTTAAAAAGAGAAATGAAAATACAAACATGTATAACCAAGTATAGGTTAACATTTTTTAATTGATTAGATAGAAGTAAAACTCTGAGGGCTTAGACTTCAGGGTGCTAGGAACCAGAAACTATAATGAGAAAAATCTGGGTTCTCCACAGGAGAGTGTGGATTATTTTTTGATTCAATAGTTAACGTTCATTATACTCTGGTAAATTAGATCCTTTGCATTTAAGAAAATTTTCTCTGATGCAATAGACTAAGAACTTTCCAAACTTTTTTGTTGCCGCCACTACTGTATTCTTTGTTACTGAGAAGTTCATTTTGCTAAACCAAGTATTAAAATCTAGTTCTTACTTTAATGATCAGTATATTCCACTGCCAAAAGGACAAATTTTTTAGAGCACGTTTCTTTCATATCTCTACAAGATAGTTTACTATGTACCAGCTCCTCATTTTGCGGTCTATGACTTTATGTTACTGTTGGTTTTAACTATTATACGATGAGGGGGATAAAGGGACTGATAATTTTTTGCACCTGGTCCATACTGATGCATGGTACAGTGTATTGCAAGAAGCTCTTGAGGCGGGCTGTAAGATCTTTACATTCTTTGACCATGGAGGTCTCTCTATCAGTATAGCACAGGTCACTGAATTTTCCAAAGGCATGTGTTTGTCATAATAGCCACGTTTTTATAGTAGCAAAAATAGATATTCTAGTATGGCCAGTTTCTAAAGAATTTAACAACAGCTTGTCTTTTTAGAAGAAAAAAAAATTTTTTGGGGGGCCATGCCCATGGCATGTGGAAGTTTTTGGGCCAGGGATCAAACCTGTGTCACAGTAGCGGCTCAAGCCATCGCAGTGACAGCACTGGATCCTTAGCCCACTGAGCCATAAGAAAACTACTTTCTTTTCTTTTTCTTTTTTCTTTTATTTTGTCTTATAATTTAGAAACATGGTCAAAATAACGAAAATATACCACTGAAGAGCTTTGTTGTCAGTTACTGTGGTTTCAGCAATCTGAGGAGAAAATTGGTTTTTGTTGCTAATTGACATCTCATCAATAGGTCTTTGAATTGTTTCTCAAGAGTAGTGTTTTTAAAATGTTGGAAGAATTTTGACACATCGCTATTTCTGACGTGGGCCATGTGACAGTCTCAGCAACTGTATGAACACTAGAAGGTTTTAGAGAGCATTTTTGTTTTGATCTTTCTCTTTTTTTTTTGTTACTTTTTGTAACTTTTTTTTTTTTTTTTTTTTTTTTTGCTTTTTCAAACTTTAAAGTCTTTATTCCTAATGAACAGATTTGGTAGTAATTCAGAGCTGTTTGGTGAGCAAGACAGTTCGTTGGGTCAAAAATTGAGCTTTTCCCTTAATAGAAGGTGTTATTATAATGAAATAGATTTCCTTTGTAACAGATTAGAATTCTGTTACCGAAGAATGTGGAATATACTGATCATTAAAATAAGTGGATGGTTCTCATAAAGAAACTCTTTTGAAAACTAACACATTTAAAGATACAAGTTCCAAATTTATATGTTCTTATTGCTTTATTGGTGCACCCCTTTGCATATAGCCTTTGAAGCTCAAGAAACAAAGCAATGAAAAATACCCTGCATGTGGCCCTTCACCTAAATTAGTTTTCCCGACCATCACGAGAGATGACAGCTCCTTTACCCTATGACAGACAAGTGGAGTCTATTCTGTTTCTATTTTTTAAAACTCAAATGTATAACAGTTGTATTGAGATATAATTCACACGACCAAAGAAATCACCCATTCGAATGTACAAGTCAGTGGTTTGTAGGATATACCTGGGTGTGTAGCCATCACCATAATAAGTAAAGCAAATTGAAAATAATGTCAGAAAGGCTAAAGTTTCTTCCCAGCAGCCTAACACTGTATTTTTAATTTTTAAAAATGAACATATGTGAAAGATTTTATTTAATTAGTTAATTGGAAACCAGCAGGATGGTAAAGCTGAGTAACTGAGTATTTATGTATTTTACGTGTTTATGTTTATTGAAGTATAATTGACTTATGGTATTATTTTGGTTTCAGGTATATTTGATATTTTTATAGATTATACTCCATACAGAGTTATTATAAAAAATTGACTATCTTGTGCTATACATTACATCCTTAGAACTTCTTTTTTTATTTTATACCTAGTAGTTTGTACTCCTAATCTCCTTCACCTCTTTTACCCTACCTCTTAGCCCTCTGGTTAACCACTAGTTTGTTCTCTCTGTGAATCTATTTTATTATATTCTTCCATTTATTTTATTTTCCAGATTTCACGTACAATTGAAAACATACAGTACTTATCTTTCTCTCTCTTTTTTCACCAAGCATAATGCCCTCTAGTTCCATACACTTTGTCACAAACAACGAATTTCACTCTTAAGCAGATGCAAGCCTGCTTTGGATGCTCCAGAAGATCTGGGCATGTCTCTCAACATACTTACCCTCAGTTGTTTTTATTACTGTATTGTATCTGTCCCATAGAAGGAATTTAGTAGCATCTGAGTGGGAAGGAATTGGATATTGGGGCCCTTGTTTTCCTGAGGTATGAAATGTTGACAAATGAATTTGTCAATTGATGAAGCTGATTTAAGAAAAGGGGAAAACAGTGTTTGGTTAAAATGTTGTACAAATTTTATTTGCACCAAATACAGTATTTGGTACAGAATATTAAAAGAAGAAATATATAGTCCAGTGAAAAATGAGTGGTAATGGAAGTTATAACTGCAAATAACACAAGTTGTCACATGTAGAAATTACGGAAGATCTTTCTGCTGTTCTTGCTAATTCGTCTCCTTTTCTGTTCCCGAAATCCTAGCTTTATTCTGCCTGTCATATTTCACCTCTCTCCTTTTTCTCCTTTACCTTTTTCTCTCTCTGTCCCCACTTCTCCCCACGACAAGCTGAGCAAGAGTGAAGGTTTTGAGTTTGTGCCTTTCCCCACTTAGCCGTAAAAACCAATCAAGTATGTTGTGAAGATAGCCCTGGTATGAGGGGAAATAAGCTTCAAATGCAGAATGATTACTGTTGGCGATGGTGTATAAAATAAATAAAAGGATGTTATGTGGAATGTTCCTTCCGGGCTGAAATGCACACATTACATGATCTGGATGGTAAACTGAGCCAGCTTAACCCTGGCTCCTGGAAATGACGGTGTTTATAAATTTGCACGGTGACATTTGTATGAATCAGCCTTTAACTTTTACTGCATTGAATACACTTAATATTGTTATTTTAATCGTTCTTTTAGAGCCATTTATGCTATGGGAAAGAAACACTAGTTGAAAATTTGAAATGCTTAGAAATTGGATGGTTTTTGTTTTACCTAAGCTTTCATGATGGTTGTAATTAAGATTTTGTTTGTAGATCACCCTGCTGTAGCATGTGAGGAAAAAGCTTTTCCTTTCATGATTTTCTCACTGAAAATAGTTTTTGTCATTTCTATTTAAAAAAGCTTTTTCTTAAACAATCAGCTTTCCTTATTTATTTCTATAGGTTTTGAAATGTGTATTGCTCCCAGTATATTTCAACAATAATGGGAAAAATGAAGGATAACGTAGAATTACACCCCTGAGCAAAATATTTGAGGTTTATTATTTGTTGTTTATTCCAGTTCTGTTTCCTATTATATTTGTAACTTTAACAGTGCCATAACAGTGGTGTGGATTCAGCTTTCCTTAAAAATGGATTTGAATAGTCCATGATTCCTATTTACTAGATCAAAATCAACAGAGGCATTTCATCAAGACTAATATTCATCCTCTTCAGCAATTTGAGAAAACTTTAAGAAGTAAAAGTCGAGTTCAATATCAACCTTTACTGATGTGTTACAGCTTAATTTATAAAAGAGATGCACTGGCAAGAGCTTTCCCAAAACAAACATATAAACAACCCCCCAAACTACAGGTGTGGGCCACCATTATCTTTTCCGAGTTTTGTGCCTTTAATGTGTTTGGGTCTCTCTGGGGTGCATAATATATGTGATTTGTTTGAGATTCAGCCATAAATTAGTAGTGATTTTTCTCCATTATGAACTTTACACATAATGAATTTCAGGAAGTACACAACAACACCTTCTGCTTGTAGATAAAGACAGTAATATGATGGAGTGATCAAGTACGAATGCTCCTTTAATTTATTTTACCAAGACATTTATCTATGTTTTATTTATAAGGCAATTGAAGCCATTCATTTTGTGTGGAACTCTTCCCCTCTGAATAACAAGTAATATATTATCATATATACCGCATTGGAGAAGGGAGTGATGAAAGCCACACTTGAAAATAAAAGTTTAATATTTTGGGCTCATTGGGCACAATTATAGTGGCACTATCTTTGTTTTCAACTGAATTATAATTGCATGTGCAGATTTTTAAAAAAAGTTGAGGTGGCATGGTAGGGTAGAAAATCGATCATTCAAGGAGGGAAGAGGTATTATTTTGCCACTGCAGAGCATTTAAAATGCACAGACTGTCTCAGAAATAACCCTTTGTAAGGTTCTCGCACACACATGATTTTATGTCGTTTCATTTTATGAGTGAACAGAATAAAGTAGAAGCCCATCTGCCCTATGGTGTGGCCGTGTGAAAGCCATGGTCATTGGTTTTGAACTCTTTTCAGAAACTGTCCCATTTGAGGGGCACTTGCAACGTTTCATTTCGGAACCAAGTCAGGTTGCCTATTGTGTTTGCTGTCGCCCAGTGCCATGCAGAAATCTTTGTAAAGGCGCATCATATAGTGATCGTTTTTAGTTACCCTCCGTTAAAATTCCAGCTAATAGCTCTAAAATGCCACAACTTCTGAGGCACCGATTGCTCGAGACCACCCACTTCTGGAATAGGTTAGAAGAAAAGATCACGCTGGAAAGAAAAGTTGAAAGTTGAGGAGTTCCTGTCATGGCTCAGCGGAAACGAAACTGACTAGGATCCATGAGGATGCAGGTTCGATCCGTGGCCTCGCTCAGGGTTAAGGATCTGGTATCGCCGCGAGCTGTGGTATGGGTCACATACATGGTTACGACCTGGTGGGGCCGTGGCTGGGGTGTAGGCCCAGTGGCTACAGCTCCAATTCAACCCTTAGCTTGGGACCCTCCATATGCTGCGGGTGTGGTCCTAAAAGAAACCTCAAAAAACAAAAAAAGTTTAAATGTAAAATCTCATAACATAAATAAGAGATGTTAGCGCTTGGGTACCTCTACATGTTGAAGTGCCCAAGAGCTATGCTACATGTTGGATTCTGTAGGGATTTGACTATATTAAGATTACTAGCTCCCTGTAAATTCATTTGGATAGATCCATGCAGTGTTGAGATAATTTACTGTCATGTTTTCCTAACCATGGTCCCAGACAACTCAAATCTTCCTGTTAAGATTCCTTTCAATAATGAGCTCGCTCTTAGCAAATTGAAAGTGTCTGACATCAAAACCATGGCTCAGCGGTCAATGAATCTGACTAGCATCCCTGAGGACGGAGGTTCGATCCCTGACCTTGCTCAGAGGGTTAAGGATCTGGCATTGCCGTGAGCTGTGGTGAAGGTCACAGATGCGGCTTGGATCCTGCGTGGCTGTGGCTGTGGTGGAGGCCACCAGCTAGAGCTCCGATTCGACCCTTAGCCTGGGAACCTCCCTGTGCTGAACGTGTGACCCTAAAAAGACAAGCAAGCAAGCAAGCAAACAACACTGTTTCAGCAGCATCCCTTATGTACAGAGATTGCGCTATTAAAACATATTTGATAATTATAAAGATGGTGGTTTGTGATTGTTTTAATCTCGTTTAGAATTTCACAAAGTTATTCTGTTTGGGGCATTTGAAATCCTTTTTATACAGAGAGCTTCGACCTGTCCTAGCTTGCGAGTGTGACATTTAGCCATTTGAGTTGCCATAGGTTTATTTGCTAGTCAGGACTACCGTATCGTAAGGTCCATGGTTCTTGGAAGTGCCTTACAGCATCACTTCAGTAGTACCTAAGGTACTGTTTTGGACTGAGGAAAGTGTAACCTGTTTGCAGAGCTGCTGCAGAACTGCCTTTTCCTATCCTGGAACAGCCACTGTTGCTAGTGTAAGATTTCCAAGGTCAAGCCTGTTGGTGGAAATTATTTCTCTTGAGACCAAATAAGACATCTCAAGCTTTTTAAGGTTTTATTGTAGTTTCCAAGTGAGATTAGTAAGCTGGTATTGTTTCCTAACATGTTTATGGATTTCAGAAGAGAACAGTATACCTGTTTTTGTCTTGGAAAATTCTTCCTCCTGATGGGCTTTATGCTCGAGTTTCTGGGACCACTTGGGATTATTCTCTCTTCTCCATCTTACTTATTTCTTTCTAAGGTAGAGTTCTTTGCCTTTTCTGAATCATGAACCCTTTTGACTTTAAAAGTCATAGGAGCGCAAGAGGAACCAACTATGTTGAAATGGTTGAAATAGCAATATATGGGGAATTCCCATTGTGGCTCAGCGGGTTAAGAACCTGACTAGTATCCATGAGGACATGAGTTTGATCCCTAGCCTCACTTGGTGCATTAAGGACCCAGCGTTACTGCGAGCTATGGCATAGGTTACAGATACAGTTTGGCATTGCTTTGGCCACCTCTAGCCTGCCACAGGAACATCCCTAAAAAGACAAAAAACAAAAGATCCAATATCTAATGGCAGTTGTTAAGTTAGCATAAGTGTAATTTTGAGGTACTTGCTACAATTGTATATGTTACTAAAATAGTACTGACTTCTGTTGATCACAAAGTTACAGTATGTTAATACTATTACTGTTGTTGCCTATAATAAGAATTGAAGAAAATGCTAATTTCCAACTAGCAGTCAGTAGATTCAAGATGTTCTTCCCCATCTGAGGTCATACCCTCGTTGAATTCTGTCTGTGGACCTCAGGTTAAGTACCTCCCCCTTTCTGCAGGGCCTCCTGCGGGTCTGACAGGTGCTTTTCCTGAGCCAGTATTCCAGTGTGAGATCATTACCTGCTCTTTGCTCCTGAAGGGCTGACTTCTTACCCACTAGCAGATGAGGCCGATAATGCTGCTAACGCTTCAGTCTCTTTAGCTTCTTCTGCCAGGAGAGACATATGTTTGGTCATTATTTTCCTTTCCCCAGTAATTGGCTCTTTCTTCACTTGGGAGACCAGTACCATTTTGTTAGCCAAACTGTTGAGAAATTCTTGTTTCTTTGGAATGGTATAGGCCAAAGCATAAATCAGTTTGACAGAAATAGCCACTCTTTTTGTTTCCAATTTGCCCAAATAAGTTAATCTCATTTATAAATGTTGACGACGACTCCTGTATCCAAGTTGAGGCCAGGCTAGGAATTCATTTGTGATATAGGTTCGGTCACCTGAAATAAACTGGACTAAGAGGAAAGACCAAACTGACTTGCAAAGAGTTTTATTTATTTATTTTTTTAACATGTGACCTGAGCTTATATAAAACTTTTTCCATTGATCCTACATTCTACTTCTCAAGAGAGCAGATTATCAGGATATAGCTTCAGTGCAACAAACTATGGATTTATATAGACATTTCACTTCTGTGGGCACATTAGAGAGAATTAGCAGTAAGAAGAAAGCTGATTTACTGGAGAGTTTTACTGGGAAGGAGATTTAGAAGAGAATAGACAAGAGAGCAAAGCTCTAGGGCCCCTATCCGTAATATTCTCCCTATTAATTGGATTTTTCTTTCTTGCATCAAGCTGTAGTTGATTTGAAGTAAATAATACATATTTGAGTCATGCAATATTTTGGGCCTTTTGTTAACTAAGGGCTCGGAGCATACACCTAGAGACCCTTATCTCAGATCTTCTTCAGATGTGTCTGCTGTATTATATCTAGAGCTACAGGTAAAGGAAAGAGAAGATTTAGGCAGAAAAGTGGAAGGTATTCTGGAAAGGTTGGAAAGCCTCTGGAAAACTAAAGAAAAAAAAATAAGTTAACAATCCCAGTTAAGAGTATTTTTCAGATTGTATAGAAGAGAAACATTGTGTATCAGTGAAACAAAGGGTTTCATTTGATTTAGGATGCATGAAAAATGTGAGTTGTTCTCGGATGAGAAAACTGGCAGTAGTTGCAAGTATTCTATTCAGTAGGCTACTGTAGCAAGCCCTATAAGACAGTCATTGGAATTCTCAAATGAAATACAGCATTGTTTAACAACAGTCAAAATTCTTTCCTGGTTTGAGCCAAAAATAGTGGGGGTACATATTTGCTGTTCATTTTTTACTCCCCCCTCCCCTTTTTTCTTTTCATGGTCAGTCATCCTTGAACATACTAGTCATTCTCAAACTGTTCTTGCATCAGAATCACCTAGAGGGCTTGATAAAACAACTCTGTGTGTGTGTGTGTGTGTGTTCTCCCCTGCCACTGCCGCTCCCCTCCCCAGAGATTTCTGATTCAATATTGGGTCAGGGTGGGACCCCTAAATTTGCCTTTCTAACAAGTTAGGTACCACACTTTGAGAACCTCAGAACTGCATCATCAGTGTAATTGTTCCCTAGCCCAAGTGATGACTTACCAGATGCTCTTTTGCTTAATGTGTCTGTATGGCCCAATAGAGCACCTCATCTTATTAAAAACAAAAGAAGTTAAAAGAAGCTATTTAATAGGCATAAAAAGAAAGCTGAGTCTTGATCTCAGGAGCCTTTAGATTGGAGAAAGACCCATTATGAAATGTTTCATTGTAGTCTTAGCAAATATGATGTTTAAGGAGATACTGTATTGTTAATTCTGATTATTACACATACACTTTAAATGTTTTATTCGTTACTGTGATTTTGAGTTTGGCTTTAGTGATGCCCTCGTTGGGGTTGTAAAATCTTCAGCTATACATTTTTTTTTTTTCTGATGAGTAATTATTATTTTCAGATTGTTGTCACCATCACTTGGTTAATGCAAATCTTAATAGGGTCTCACATTCTCTACTTTGGTCATTTTATTTATTGGTTCATTCAAATTCTGGGGGACCATTTAATACTTTAAATGAGTCAGGACCCTTACAAATTGAAAGGCCATATAGGTGCTCTTTGTACTATTTAGTTTTCTGTAAACCTAAAACTATCCTGAAAAATAAAGTTGGTTAATTTTTTAAAAAGTGCTCAGAACCAAGCAAAAAAGAAGGGATTAGAAATATACATGAGTTTGACAGCTGTTGGAGAAGAAAGACCCTGGACGTGCAAGGTAGGATTTTCTCGAAAAAAAAAAAAAAAAAATCCTTCTTCATTTATACATCCAAACACCAACAGATGTATGATTTAGCATTTGCCCTGTACCTCTGGCTCGAGGGACTCTGGAGTTTTTGTATGTGGAGTCCCTGCCGCAGTGAACTCTGTCATTGTTCTGAACAGCTGGGAATGGAGTATAGCTCATTAAGACAGGAGATGTTATCCAGGCCTCCCCTGGCATCCTGAAGAGCAGTGAATATGTTTTGCTTCCCCACATCTAAAGTATCCATTCCATTACCACCTAGTGTTCTCTTTGCTTTTATTGAAAAACTCTACTGGCCCCATTGCCTCTTTGAATGATGTGCACAGTTTATACCAGCTGTTCCCTTGCTATCTCTCCTCCCTCTTCTTTGGCTTTTTGTTATGTTTATGGTGTATGTTGTGCTTTTTATTTCAAAAAAATAAAGCCCCGGTCTAATTAGTACACATCACTTGTTTATGTAACCAGAAGAATATTAAGAACAGATTTCCACAAATAAATCCCTACCATTCAGACATCCTTGCTCCCTTGGGTTTGAAAAGCAACTTTGCTGGGGAAGAGGTTGCAATTTAAATTCATCATGCTTATCAAGGCGGGGGGAGTTGGGATTTGAATGCTTATTTTGTGCCAGGTGCTTCATTCGTATCACTTCATTTGATTGTGGTAATAAATCTATGAGCTTTAAGTATTATTTCTCCATTTTGTAGATGGGGCACGAAGCATCAGAAAGATCAAATAACTCAATTAGTAAATTGGGGAGCAGGGATTTACACCTGTGTCATTCTGACTCTGCAGTCTCTCTCTGGGCTACTTATGCAAACTTTGGGTGAGTGATATATAAATTCACATATCCGTGTTCATTTTTCATGTGGCATTATTGTTTCCTTGTAAAGCATGATTATTCAGAACAAGAAAAAGTCAACTAAAGAAAGCGTAAAAATAGCGCTTTCACCTGGATATTCTGAATGATGTCCAGGTCGTCATTTTCTTAGTTGGAGGATTATTCACTCTTTGCAGATGAAATAGGCAGGAATGATGAGGAATAGTAATCTGGAGCTTCCTTTGTAATTAGAGGGAAACATTTCAACCTCTCTACTAATATATATTGGAGTTTGCAGTGTGCCAGCCACGTACATGCATTATTTCATTTAATCCCCTAGGAAGTAGAGGAAGAGAGGTGGAAAATGAGGGCCAAAGCACTGAAACAATATGCCTAATATAACCTGCAAGTGTACAGTTGGTGCAAGAGCTGCCATCTGATTCTAGAAATCACTGTCTCAATCTATGCTACCTTGCCAAGAAGTGGCAGTTGAAAACATGGGAATGGGCGACATCAAAGCCAGGAAAAAGAGAGGTAAATGATTTGGACACCTGGATATTTTCTGTTTCTATCAGCAAAATAGAAAATATGAAGACAATAGAGGTGTCCTTCCTTAAATACTAATCTCATAAAGAGAAGTTAAAATACGCGTGTACTTACTTTGTATACTTGCGATTAATCCAGGAAAGTTGGTTATATGTTTTCTCAGTTACTCTAATTGAGTGTAAATAGACATGGTGATTTAGAGAATAAAATAGCAAAAAGCAGTGACGGCGAAAGAAGAGAGGTTTTGCACACACACAGCTTTGTCAAAGATAGAAGGAGATGAAGGATGTGAATCTGGTTCATTTTCCCATCCCTATGCCTCCGTGAGGACACAAGCAATGATGTCAGGTGCTTTGGCATTTTTAACTGCTAACCTCAAGTGCAGTGGAGGGGCTTACCCTAATCCTTTTTCCTCAAGTACAGTAAGATTTGTGACTTTTCTGTCATCATGGCAAGACTCAAGGAAGCGGGACCCAGGAGAGACCCTAATCATTGAACATTTGAGTGGAGTAATAGTTCATAATATCCGTATACATGCAAGCACCTCTTAATATACATATTTTCTGGAGCAAAAGCGAAACTGTAGGAAGGGGTGAGATTTCTAGTGAGGAAGATATTTTAATTGAAATTAATTATATTGGCGTTCCCACCCTGGCACAGTGGAAACGAATCCGACTAGGAACCATGAGGTTGCAGGTTCCATCCCTGGCCTTGCTCAGTGGATTAAGGATCTGGCGTTGTCATGAGCTGTGGTGTAGGTCACAGCTGCGGCTTGGATCCCATGTTGCTGTGGCTTTGGCATAGGCCGGCAGCTGCAGCTCCAATTAGACCCCAGCCTGGGAACCTTCATATGCCGAGGGTATGGCCCTAAAAAGACAGAAAAAACCCCCCAACCCTCCCCCCATACATAGTGTTTTTGATGTCCTTTAAAATATAGCTGATACTATTTTTATAAGAAAAGGTATCTTTATTTTATTTTATTGACTGTTAATGTACTTATATGGTGTTTCCCAATTTAACTTCTGAACCATACATTCTGCCATCTGTGGTTTATGGAATCTGACATGGAACCATCCATGTCGGAGTGTCCATGTTTCTTTATCAGGTTTTTTTTTTTTTTATAATGGAAATTTTTTTTATTTTATCTTTAACCAGTTTTGATATGGTATAAACCATTTCATGTTTAGCATTTTTGGTCTACTTGACTTCTGACTACACACCCATTAATTGAATTTACGTCCTTTTGTTAAATTTGACAAGCTGGTGGAAGTTGGCGGGGAGGCAAAGGATGACTGTTGGGGCTTGTGGCACTAGCACTTCTTTGAGACTATGGCAAGGCTTGTGAGCAGGTATATCAAGCTCATTATGAAGAAAGGCACGAGCAAAGATTTTTTTTTTCATGTGAAAAGTGTACTAGTTCTCAGGATATGGATCATTCTTGGAGTTACAGTTGAGAATTCATTAGTACTGCTTCTTTTCAGTGAACCTGACTTGTAATAATGTGATTTTTTTTTTAATTAAAAAAACCCTTCCCATTGAATAGTTTTTAGGGATAAGGTTTGAGCACAAAAAGCTTGGAAGTGTCCAGCATTTATTATTTCTCATTTTAGGGAGCCCAGTTCTTTGCACAAGTTCTCTGCACTTCTTCTTTCTCTGTTAGCCTGAACTTGACTCTGGAACTATATCCATTCGCATGTGCCCCATCATAATTCAGTATTTTAGAAAAATAAAAGGAGGGGCGGTCTCAGAATGACAAGATTTAGGATAAATGGCTTCATTGAAAACCCTCTCAGGAAATGAGTGTCAGCTGCATTCTCCTGCTATGAGCAGCGTAGTCAAGGAGCCACCCTCACTGACCAAGAGGTGGTGCTTAGTTTAGTTGGCGATTTATTTTCCTAATTGCTGAGGGCTTTTCATACATGGTGCTGTAGTCGGAAGTTAATGGAGAAAAATAAAGCCTAGTGCTAAAAGGAAATTCTGACCTAGGAGAAAGCTTGCTTTTGGTACTCTTTTCATCTAGAGGCAAACGGGTCTTTGGTGTGGCTAAGATACAAATCGGCATCATCTGTTCTTAGGTCTGGAAATCATATTTGATTACCTTAGCAGGAGGAAAAACACAGTGAATTATTTACTCCAATATAAATTTGTTTGGAGGCGTCTATAATTGATTTATTTAGAAGCAATAAGGTAATTCAGATAATTTCAGAAAATTTGCTTTTGAGAAGGAATTCTAATACACGATAATTTAGACAATTATATTATGCATGAGAAAAGACTATCTGCTAAAAAGGGAGTAACTATAGATAGAGTTTAAATTGAGAGATTCTCTCTGGAAATAGTCTCTTCTCTGAGATTTCAGGGTGAGAATTACATGGATGAAGTATGACCCAGAAACACCCCTGTCAATGATTGCCACTGGGAATAGAGTAATTGAAGGTTTGCCTGTGTTGATTGACTTTCCGTATCTGATTACAGAAGCTCGGAGCAGTGTATCTTATTCTTTGATCTCCTTTGTTACCTCCTTTCAGAAATGCTCGTAAAACGTGTCTGGTTTATCTATAGATTTCTGGGCTCCTAGAAGGTCATTTAGTGTTTCTGTTTCGTGTTTATCAGTAGAATATGTCAATTGATGAGTAGTAACATACAAAACCTGAAATAAAATTTGCTAGAATTCTGAGGCTCATGTTTTTGGCATATGATATATTTACTTATTCTTTGTAGAACCTCATCTATATGAATGTTTGGGTTGAAATACTTGAGTGTTCGAGTGAGGGCCTCTGCCAGGGCATTTATAGCTTATGGGTGCCAGCTCGTTTAGAATGATTCTTTGATGCAGGTAATATTTTGAGTAAATCTGCTCCTTAGGAATTAAATTCTACAATGTCAACATGAGAATCTGCTTTACTTTATTTAGAATTGAGCAGTGGCAGAATGTATTCACGGACTTTTACTTTAAGAAAAAAAAAAAAGATATCTGGGGGTGGCCTGTACAGTGTGGATTACTCATGGTCAGCTTGCCATAAAAAGCTGTAGCAGTGCCATAGCTGACTCTCCTTCTCTGTGTAGATTTTCTGGTTTTGATTTGCTTGTTTTTTGTTTGTTTGTTTGTTTAATTGTAATATGCTGCAAGAAACATTGGTGGTTGGCTTAAGAGGAGTGTGTCAGAAAATACATATGTTACTAGTTTCTTTAGTTTTGCCAGGTTTACATTTTGACTCTTAAAAATCCAGTTCAGCTTCCTCATATGTACCGATTTGGCCTCGGGGAGTGGATGGTGAGAAAAGCAAGGAAAGGAAAAGGAAGGAAAGGACGGTCCTTGCCTTGAAGGCTGTGGATGAGAGATCCAACTCCACGACTGAGAACAGCAAGTGTGTGAAGTCCACGTCGCATTTGACAATGCTTTTCCTAAATTAGTGTAGATCAGAGAATTTTATCTCAGCGCCAGTAAGCTCTTGGCTTGTGTTTCTAGTCTGCCCTATATTTACGTAATCAAATCATATTCTCTACCCTTCGACGTTTCGTTCTGCTCAGCACTTTTGTTCGGTGTAGTCATGTGTTTATTGTCATTTTTGATTTTGTGTAGGACCTGAATAACGACTGGCTACATTGTAAACAATGTCACATTGCAGTGTGTATTTGTTCAAATTTATGTATAATCGGTAAACATATGTTTTTGGTATTTGCTTTCTGTCTCAGAGATGTACGTTTGGTTGTAGTTATTTTCATAGCCCTGTCATTTTGTCCGGGGATGAAGAGCCTTAGCTAATTTTAATCATCCCTGAGCTGTCATTTCTGTTCGTCACTGTCACATTAGCATCATTCCTGTTCATCACTGTCACATTAGCAGCAAATCTGAACTTGCTGATTAGTAAAGTGGATGAAAATCACAGCTCTGTGTGTGTCCAAATAGCTACTCATCAGCAAGGCTTGTGATGGGGCCTGATGGCTTAATGCAGGCCTTAATCAAGGGCTGAGAAATGTTTTCTCTGCAGTTTAACCTCGTCGTATTGAATTACATTAACATGTATATACACTAACGAACACACACACGTACACACACAAGTAGTGTTACATCAGTGTTCAAAGTCAATCAGACTGAATCAAACAAAGGGAGGAAATAAATAGATTTTGAGGATGGCTTCTCTTGTGATTTCAAGTCAGCCAACATAAACAGCATAGTTACCTTCAGTCCTCTTGAGTCATTCCTATCGAACAAAAGAACTGCTTGATTGAAAATATGCTCTTTGGGGACAGAAATGGAAAAACTATGAGGTAGATGGGATAGGTTTTTTGTTTAGAGTTGACATGATCACAAATGGTGGTGTAAGGAATGTGTTCTAAAAAAATGTCGCAGAGTTCCTATTGTGGCTCAGCAGCCTAAGACCCGATGTTGTCTCTGTCTCTGTGAGGATGCGGGTTTGATCCCTGGCCTCCCTTAGTGCGTTAAGGATCTGGCATTGCTGCGAGCTCTGCCGTGGGTTGCAGATGTGGCTTGGATCTGGTGTTGCTGTGGCTATAGTACTGGCCTGCAGCTGCAGTTCTGACTTGACCCCCAGCCCGAAGCGTCCATATGCCTCAGGTATGGGTATAAAGAGAAAAAGGAAGTTTCTCACACCTTGTTGCTTACAGTCCTATCTGAGTGACCACAGTCATTGTGAATCCTGACTTCACTTAGGATAAGCACTAACATTGGAAACACTGAAGAAAGCAAGGGTGATAGCAGCATTCTCTCCGGAGGCTGTAGGATTTACATTCAAACGAAGGACAGCATGAGGATCAGGACTCTGGTACTCTTTTATGGAAGCCAGTGTAATACCTATTTGTAAAGTAATATCAATTCTTGCATCCAATTAAAACATTACCTTATTGTAGATTTTATTTTCTTTTATAGACTCTAGCCCTAGAATCGCATGTATCTTCTAAACATGTGATTCTGTTAGGTTTCATTAAGATTCTTCATTCTGTTAAGATTAGTGAGTGCACATTTTTTTTAAGCATTTCCAGCATACATTTTGTTGCTGCTCTAAACTCTGAATGAACATATTCATTTTCTTCCAAAATTTCTGTGACTGACACATTATCTCTTTCTTTTCCAGTGGCTCAGCTTAATAGAGTGCTGTCACATTTATTTCTCTTGTCTTTTATGCCAAACTGAGTGTTTTACTTTGCTTCTGTTCTGGATCTAGTTAGGTTTTTTTTTTTTTTTTTTTTTTGGTGTGTGTGTGTTTATTTCTTTATTTTTTATTTTTAATTTATTTTTTATTGTTATTTCCCCCAACACTTTTTTTCCCCACTGTACTGCACAGGGACCCAGTTACACATACATGTATACATAATATTTTCTCCCATTGTCGTACTGCATAGTAAGTATCTAGACATAGTTCTCAATGCTACACAGCAGGATCTCATTGTAGCAGGATATAAGATTAACATTCAAAAATCAGTAGCATTCTGTATACTGACAATGAAACTTTAGAAAAGGAATGCAAAAACACAATACTTTTTAAATTGCACCCCCAAAAATCAAATACCTGGGTCTAGTTAGTTTTGTTCAGAAATAGAGCTTTGAGGCAGCAGCACCATCCATGGAATGGAAATGTGTGGGCTTTTGAGACAAAGGCCTGAATTGGGATTCTTGCTTCTCTACTTAGTAGCGTTTTGAGTTACTAAACTTTCCAGCCACACTATCCTTATCTGCAATAATAGGGATTAGTTGGGTTATTGCAGGGATTCAGTAGGTCAACTGAAGAGACATAGCATGCAGTCCCTTAGAGTGTGTGCTCAATAAATTATAATTTTCCTTTATATGCAGTATTGTTTCCCATACTTTTTTTTTTTTTTTTAACCGGATAATTTCCCTCCTTTTCTCCCCGCCCTCATCCTCTTCCTCCATCCCCTTCTCTCTCCATCCCCCTCTCTCTTTTTCCTTCGATGTACAGCCTCAAAGCCTTAGTGACTCCTAGGAGGTTATTATGCTTACCCACTTGGAAGATGGCTTTGGAAGATGGCTCTGTCTATGCTCTTGGATACACAGGCTCATCCGCTCATCAGTGTTGTTTGTAACAGGCTTTGTTTTTTCATTTCAGCAAAGTATGACTGGGTATAATCTGCATCATACTACTTTCTCCAGTCATACCGGATGTCTCCCCTTTTACTTAACTATTTTATCTAAGCTTGCTTCTGTTTTACTGTCAATCCATTTAAAAACTCTCCTTATCAAGTTGACAGACTTCCTGCTTCATCTTGGCTGTAAAAGTAGGTTTGGTTCTAAATAAGAGACTCAGCAGTGGTATAAACAAGACAGGATTTTATTTCTCTTTCACACAAGTCTGGCAGTCAAGTCCTGGCATGGTGGCCTTGATTCATGATATCCTCAAAGAACCGGCTCTTTCTTAGTAAGTTCCAGCACGTGTGCTCTCCTTTCCCAGTATCTCCTTTTTGTCCAGGATGGCTACTTGAACTCTTGCCATCATATCCACATAGTAGTCATCAGGAAGTAGGCAGGGGCAAAGTAGGACATGTCCCTTTTTCTGTACTGTGCTTCATCTTTTTAAGTCTATATTATCTCTGGAAATAAATACCACTTGTGCTCTATTTTTGTTCATTTCTCACCAAGAGAAAAGTGGTCCTACTAGTCAGATTCTTTGTTGCCTCATGAATCAGCCATCATGATCATGCGCTGTACACGTAGCAGGCAAGTCTAGCAGAATGCCATGTTGAACTATTTTCTTTATATTCCTCTGGGAAAGTAATTCAGCATGTGGAGAAGTTCCAGCTGTGGCCCAATGGCTTAAGGATCTGGCTACATCAGGCTCAGGTCCCCGTGGAGTTGTGGGTTCAATCTCTGGCCTGGCGCAGTGGGTTAAAAGGATCTGGTGTTGCTACAGCTGTGGTGTAAGTTGCATCCATGGCTCAGATTTGATCTCTGGCCCAGAAACTTCTATATGCTATGGGTGCAGCCATAAAAAATAGTAATAATTTTACATGTAGGATATTAATATTGTCTTCAGCCAGAATTATGGTGCTGTAGAACTTTCCAGTTTATTTTTATCAAGATATATCAGTTTTCAAGTACAATCGTGAACTGTTTTGAAGATGTATGTAATTATTAAAAGTTTGACATATGGATCACAGTAGCCCATCCTTTTGGTTCATTTTGTTTTCTCTTATAACTAAATGTCTTATTTTTATAACAGAAACAACTTCAGGAACTTCCCCTGCTTTTTTCACATGCTTTGTTGTGATTGACAGGCCATAAGGATGCTTTTATTTCAATAGATGGGGCAGCTGGGTTCAGAGATTGGATAACTTGTCCAAGGTCATATAATTAGTCAGCAGCAGACTAGGATCCAGACCTAGATCTTTTGAATCCAAATACAGTTGCTTTTGCACTCTGGTGTAAGAACTAGAAAATAGGCACATTCTTTCACTTACCACGGATTTGTGAGTTCTCAATCTGTTGCTGTTTTTTTTTTTTTTTTTTTTTTTTTTTTTTTCCCCTAAATGATGGATCATCCTTCATGGGAGAACCAAAATGTTAGCTGGTGTACAGTTGTGTTCCTTTATTTGCTGTTAACCAGTTTTCTCTGCATCCATAGCTTAACAAAGACCTCCTTTCCTCTCCTTAAAATCTTTTGCTCTTAGTCCTTTTTTCTTTTTTTGCCCCCCTATGGTTGAATTGATAATATAGATTAAAAAATTGTATTCATGCTCTCAAGGAGCTTGAATTTTCTTTTGGGATACATGATATATGTATGAGGAAAGGGTCGCTCACTTGCCTCGGTGAAATGGCTACATGTGTATGTTTTTCTTTTCTTTTCGTATTCTTCATCCAGTATGTTTTTAATATAAACTGATTCTGCTCCGGCATTCTCGGTTCTGGAAATGTGTACTTAATTGCCTTTATCGTTTACCTGTGTGTCTTGTACCCATGACATACTTAAGATGTGGCTTTCCTCCATTACTCTAGAAAAGGACAATTTTATATTTATGCCCACAAGCAGCTCATCATCTTATAATTACAAAGAGTAGGACAGGAGGCAGTGGCAGAGTGTCCTACCCTGCATGGAAATGGGAATCAAACCATTCTGTACTCTGACCTACTTTAAGCACTGTGATGCTTTGATTAGGTAAGAGTTTTTTTCTTTTATTGTTGCCAGCTGGTATCTGATGCAAATAACCATCTCTCCTGTATCTCATTTTGTCCTTAACCTTATCCCCTGGGCTGTATCTTTCCATTTTGCATAGCTGCCAATGTCTGAACTTTCAAATGAACTTAACTCCCCTGTCACAGAGTTTTGGATCTCAGTTGCCTTCTATTCTTCACTGATTTAACTGAAGACAGGCAGTCATAGTACCTGTTAATCAAGAAGAGGAAAAGCCATTGTCTCAGACATAGGTTCTCTCTGAAAGCTAACTGTAATATCTGTATAGATGGTGATGATTTAAGAATTCGGAGTTTTCCCCTCTTTTAGGTGACATAGCAGTTTTCATTGTAGGAAAGGAAATTGTGATATAGATTAATAAGCGTGAAAGCTTTCCCTCGATCCCACCATGGATATAATCTGAATTTGCAGTTGTCCTTCTGGAAGAAGTTCTTCACACTGTCTATGAAGGTTATGAGTCCCTGGATTGGGGAAGTTTTACTCTTTCCCAGAAAATTCTTAGGAGGCATGCGGAGGGGCACATCTGCTTTAGAAGTAGTGGGCTTGCTGTAGATAATCTCCCAGAATCCCTTCTTGCTTTATGATTCTTTGATAAGCCTTTCTATAATTCAGATACTGAAAAAAGAAATATCACTGCCCGCAACCTCTAAAACCTTAGAGGAGCAGTTAGCTCATTCCTGTTGGTAGTGTTGAATGCTTTAGAAGGAAGGCACTAGATAAACATAAGGCATTTTTTGTTATTACTGTTGCCATTACTTGTTATCATTTATGTAGCACCTGCCTCACTAATGCAATTGCTTACAGGAGCTGCAATTTTATTCCTGATGGCCACTTTTTGTCATTATGTAATCTGTGGTAAACCACATACCATCTAAATGTTGCCATTGGATGTCTTTTTCTTGAAACTCCAGCCTTAGGATACTGTTTCTGTCCCATTTGTCAATGAGCCACTAATGGAAAAATTTTAGGAACATATGGTGCAGGGTGCCCAGGAGAAGAAAGTAGATTAAAAACCAGGTAACTCCAACTGATTACCCCATCATAGTTCTTATTACCTCAGAAAACTATTAAAAGAACATTAATAAGTTTTGCATGCATGGCTTCATTTTTATAACCATTTCCTAAATTGCTAAGTTGCCTTTTTATTTACTTTCAAATTTATAAACACAATTTCCAAATCTATGCTTTCATTTACTAATGTGTAGCTCATTGTGTATATGCATGTGTGTGTTTTTCTGGTAAATTACCATTGCTTCCTTATTCAGAAGCTTTGAGTCTCTTATTCCGAAAGGTTTCTGCCAGCAGTTATCAGTTTGCATGTTATGGGACAGTATAAGGACCTGATGGACTTGGCCAGTTTCTCTTGCAAAGCTAAATAGCTAGCTTCCCATTATAAGGTCGAGAAAGATGTGGTTGCAGAAATAAGTTATTTATTCTCTATTTTCTTCTCATCCAAAAACTTAAAAAACTTAATGTTTTGAAATGTGAAATCCCTTGATATGTGGGGTATTTTTACATAATGAATCAAAGCACTTCTCTCATTAGCTAGTTCCCTATTGCTGATGTCACTAACATTTGTATTTATAACTCTAGGCACATGAACGTTTTCTCATTAAAATAGGTAACAAAATAGCATTGAGAACTATGTCTAGATACTCATGTTGCAAGAGAACAAAGGGTGGGGGAAAAACTGTAATTGTAATGTATACATGTAAGGATAACCTGACCCCCTTGCTGTACAGTGGGAAAAAAAAAAAAATGTTAACAATAAAGTCTTGGCTCATGTTTTGAATATTTCTGTCTACATGAGATAATTAGGTTTAATTAAGCTGCTTTTAGTCTTTATTTACTTTTTTTTTTTTTCTTACTGGAAATGATTGTCCCCATTTTTTCCCCAAACAATTTGAGAATTTGTGCACCGCACAGGAAACCAAAGTTAGGTATGCCATCTCTCAAGAATCTGTGCCCAAATGGCCTTTGCATTAATTTTCCATTTCTGAATGTCTAGTCAGTGTTACCTGCTCAGTTTTTTTGCACTGCTCGCTAGCATCTCTCTAATAGCTTTGAAAGCTATTGGCTGTAAACACTTGGGAATAATGATACATGATCCCCCATAAATATATATATTTTTTAAGGTGTGAATCATCCATCCAGGTATATTTCTATTTTACTGAAAAATTCTTATCCGTGCACTTGGACCTTTACTTGGTGGGTGTTTCAGCATGATGATAGAGTGAAAAATTCTAGGCAGAGTTGGGAGTAATTTGGAGGAAAGAAATTTTGTGCAGACATTCTATTTGCCTCATGTGAGTGAAGGGCTGCCAGTGGGGAAGGCAGAGGCTCAGGTCTCTTGTGGTCACACACTTTTGATTCCTAGGAAACTCCAAGGTCCTGAACTCTCACCTAAGTCTGTCTCTTCTATTAGTACACAGTATAAGTGCATTTTCTTAAAAAAATTGGGGGTGGGGTGGGGGGAGAGTTCCCATCATGGCTCAGTGGTAATGAACCTGACTAGTATCCATGATGCTGCAGGTTCAGTCCCTGGCCTTGCTCACTGGGTTAAGGATCCGGCATTGCCATGAGCTGTGGTGTAGGTTGCAGACGTGGCTCAGATCCTGTGTTGCTGTAGCTGTGGTGTAGGTTGGCAGCTACCGCTCTGATTAGACCCCCCAGCCTGGGAACTTCCATATGCTGCAGGTGCGGCCCTAATGAGACCAAAAAAAAAATAATAATAATAATAAATTTTTTTTTTTGGTTTAAAACAACAAACATTTGTCATCTCACAATTGCTATGCGTCAGGAATTCAGGAGCGGCTTAGCTAGTTGGTTCTGGCCCGTGGTCTCGCATGACAGGCGCCAGTCAGGACTGTGGTCACTTAAGACTTGACTGCGGCTAGAGAGTGTGGCTGCTAGCTGAAGGCCTCAGGTAAAAACTTAATTCAGAGATTACTTTGAGATAATATATTGCTTGGAGAAGACCCATTTACCTTTACCTTTTTATTATTGAGATAATATTGTCTAAGTTTAATGTGTACAGTGTGTTGGTTTGAATGTTTATATATTCCAGTGTGATAACCACCATAGCATTAGCTAAGACCTTTATCCAATCACATAATTATCATTTCTTTTTTGTTGTGGGAACAATTAAGATCTGGTCCCTTAATTTTGAAGTTTATAGTACAGTATCGTTGACGATAATCACTATGCATTAGATCTCTAGGACTGACTTTTCCACTGGTTACAAGTGTGCACCCTTACACAGCATCTCCCCAATTTCTCCACCCCCAGCCTCTGGTAACCACCGTTCAACTCAGTGATTTTTACAAGTTTGGCCTTTTTAGATTCCACATAGGAGTGCTGGCATACAGTATTTGCCTTTTTCTGTTTGGCTTCTCACTTAGCATAGCCTCATGATCTAGCCACGTTGTTGTAAAAAGCAGGGTTTCCTTCTTTTTCATGACTGAATAATACTCCATTATGTTTGTGTGTGAGTGACCTCACATCTTCCTTCTTTATCCATTAATCTGTTGATGGATACTTACTTAGGTTGTCTTCCTATCTTGGACATTGTGATTAGTGCGCAGTGACCATGGGGAGTTCGGGTTATCTCTTTGCTAGCCTGTTGTATACATATATGTATCCTTTGCATACATACCCAGAAGAGGAGTTGCTGGATCATATGGTAGATCTATTTTTAATTTTTTGAGGTGTCTCTGTTCTGTTTTCCATACAGTGGCTGCTAACAATGCATAGGGGTTCCTTTTTGTTCGTATTCTCAACATTTGTTATCTCTTGTTTTTTTTTTTAAGATAGCCAGAGAATGTCCACTTAAAAGTGTCCACAAAGGGAGTTCCTGTTGTGGTTCAGCAGTAAAGAACCCAACTAATATCCATGAGAATGTGGGTTTGATCCGTGGCCCTACTCAGTGGGTTAAGGATACGGCATTGCTGTGACCCGCGGTGTAGGTCACAGATGCAGCTGGGATCCTGCGTTGCTGTGGCTGTGGTGTAGGCTGGCAGCCGGAGCTCCAATTCGACCCCTATCTCGTGAACTTCCATATGCTGTGGGTGCGGCCCTAAAAAAAATGAAAAAAGAAAAAGTGTCCACAAAATGCTTCAAAATGGTTTCAAACTGATTTAACTGATGACATTAAATTCTATATTTGATTATTGGTACCAGTTTTATTTGTATGTTTTCTGAAAAATTGAAATTGTTTTTTCAAACTTATTAATGAATTCAGAAATGAAACTTACAGATGAAAAATAGTAATAATATCATGTGTTTAGACTAGAAATATGCCAATTGAGAGCCATAAGATGACCAAAGTTATAAAAGTTCCATATTTTCAGTTAGACCACAGACATAACAGCTTGAGTGTTTTGGGAAACTTGAGCTTTTTAGATGTGGCTTTGAACTCTCGGTTGGCTTTGCAGTTTGTTTTTGATATTTAGTTCCCTTTAATAATGACTTATGGCCATCAGATTTTTTTATAATTCTTCCGGAATTCACTTTGAATGTAAATTGTGTATCCTGAAATAATCTCAGTGGCCTAAGATTTTTTTCCTGAAAGCAGATTTTTCCCTTTCTGTTGAATTTAATATTTCTATTTCTTTCAATATTTCTTTGGAATCTCAGTAGATTATCTTGAATATTCAGATAAAATTTAATTCCGTTGACTCCACTGACGGTATTATTCCGTGGCTGTTCCCCACTGTTGATTTTCCGAAGAGTATTTTTATAGCTTTCGGTATCTAATGATTATACTGTGGGCGAGTCCCTTCATTTTACGTGATTCCTTCCTTCCCATTTCTGCTTCAGTTGCTTGCTTGAACAGCTTCACCTGTCCTTCAGACAATAAGCTTTCACATATTTAATAACTATTATTAGGTTATCCTTATGCTGTCTTTTCTTCAGCCACAGTAATCTCGCTTCCTCCAAGCTTTATTTCTATACCACTTTTATCCAGGCTTTAATCATTTTAGGGGCTTCTTCCAGATAGATCTTCTTTAGAAAGGAGTGGGATGAGATTATACAATGAAACTCCTGCCAGAAGTGTGCTTGTCGTTTATCCTCTGTATCAGTCACATTCTTCGAGATCCTCAGACTGAAGCCTCTATGGGAACATTTATTATTCGTTCAAATATGGCCATAAAAATCGACTTTGCAATCACATTGAGTCATCTTGACAGTGCTGTGAGTGACAGACTAATCTGATCTGCTGGCTAGCATTTTAAAAATGATAAATGGACCCTCACTCCTTAGTTAGGCTGCAAATGAAATTAGGTTTATCTTATTTCTCCCAGAAATAGCATTACTTAGAAAATTTTGAATTATACCTTTCTGAACAAAGTTAAATAGTAAAGGCTAGGGGCTATATTTTGATTATTATTACATATGTATGTATGTGTCTGTGTGTATATATATATATATATTTTTTTTTTGCCTGACTTTTAGCACCAAATACTGGTGCCTTGGGAAAAATAAAGGTGTTAAGAACACAGCACATATTTCCTGAAGAGAACAAAGGATTCCTCATCACCTCTGCCTGAGACCAAACTTAAAAATTACACCCAGGCAGACTGAAAAAGAACTTGCTCAAGATAAATTTTTATCCGGTATTAATGCTTTGATTTTTTTTTTTTTTCAGACCTAAAATAAATTTTCAAATGCTGATAATCACAGCATGTCTAGGCCTAATGTTTTCATTGTTTTATCTGTCTTCCCTCTAGTCCCGTAATCATTTAAAGATCAAGTTAAATTGAAATCTAGTACAGCTCCCGCTGGCAGAGTGACTTTTATAGTCACTTCCGCCATTCATTTGTTTTCCCAGTAGGACACTGATTTACCTTACTTCTCTATGTGATGCAGATACCTTTGTTTTGAAATGTCTTTTCTTTGTCAGTCAGGATCAAGGACTACAGAATCCATTTTTATCAATGCCTGTAACAAATTAAATTAGGTCACCTTGCAGTATCTAATTCCTTTTCGTTCTACATTTTAGCTAAACTTTCAGAACCTCTGCACTGTCATTCCCCCCCCCCCCCCGCCTTTCTTCTATTCTTGATGTCCAGGACCCTGTTAATAAGTTGGTTAGGTGGTATTTTGTCCAGTGTGAGTTTTAACCAAATCAAGGGAATTAAAGCCATAACCTTTTATGTTCTGTTTCTAAAGAAACAGGATATTGATGTGCTGGGGTGATTGGCTGCAGAAAAAAAACCTTGTTATCTTCCATTTGTAGATTCCCTTCCTTCTTTTTCCTGGTCAGCATGCTTCAGAGCTTTGTATCTCATATATGAAAAAAGTAGGAGATAAGGTTTGGATGAGTAGGAAGATAACTCTTTATCTTTTGTTCTGATTAATTTTTTTTCTTCATTCTGTTTCAGTTTGGGCTTTTAAAAGTCCAGGGATTTATATAGATGCTTGATGTGTGAAAAGTTGCAAGAGATAAAAAGGTTAAACAACTTGTTTATGTTTCTTTGACTGTGTGAAAGTTATTTCTCACGTTTTCCCCCTTCTAGGCTTTAGGTTCAGGGCTCCTGCGAGATGACCAAAAAAAAAAAAAAGTATAGTAATGCCTCATGTGTTAGTATCATTAAGAAGCAAAGCATCTCTCAGAAGTTAATTTTCCAGGTAACGGAATTCTACGTCTGGGAATCACATTCGTGTTCTGTGGGCACAGGGTAGGCTTTTGAGCCAAATCCAAGAAAGAATCCCAGCTCCTCCAATTTCTAGATGTTGAACAAGTTATCGAACTTCTCTGAGCTTCAGTTACCTCTTTTCTAAAGGTAGACTTGTCATAATAACTCCTTCAGTGGGTTGTTCTGAGGAGTAACTGTGGACAGTACTTGTTACCAATAGCCGTTTAATACATAGCAGGCTCTTTGACTTTTCATGGTAACGATCATAACTTGGTTTAACTTCCCTTTTTCTTATTTCTTCACATTGTCATAGGCACAGATTCACTTAGATTTTGCATTCACAGAGTTTTCTTATCTTCCTTTCCATATTTGCTACAGGTTTCCCAGTTCAGATTTTTTTGTTATCACTCACTTGAATATAGTCAATAAATATTGAAAGGTCTTAAAAGCCTTCTAGTTTAACGACTCTTGGGATACTTGAATTCTCTCTGCATTACTTCTTCAAGGAGTTTTCCAGTCTTTCCATTGCTTAAAACATAGCGGTCCCTCTTTTTTATGTTTTAGGGCCGCATGTGCAGCATACGGAAGTTTTCCAGGCCAGTGGTGAAATTGGAGCTGCAGCTGCTGGCCTACACCACAGCCACAGCACCACCAGATCCAAGCCACATCCGTGACCTATGCCACAGCTCACGGCAATGCTGGATCCTTAACCCACTGAGCAAGACCAGGGGTCAAACCCACATCCTCATGGACACTAGAGGGGTTGGCTGAGCCACGACGGGAACTCCCCTTTGATCCCGTCCGGCCTCAGAGAGTGTCTTTTCCCATTTTCTCTGGGCAGTCCTTGTGATACACGCGGATGGCCAGAATGTTCTCACTGAACGTCGTCTTTTTCAGGTGGAAGCCCTCCGGTCCCAGTTGATGTTTTTGGTTTTCCAGTGCCTTTGATGTTCTGTTTGATCTTCTTAATATTTCAGTTGGTTCAGTTTGCTCTTAAAAAAATGGCTATTCTTTTCCAGATCAGATTTAATCTGTCCAGGGGAGAGCTGGAAGGTTTACTTTTCTTGTTCTGCACACTGTATGTCTGCTCATGCAAGCTTCTATTAGTCTCTTACTCTAGATCTATTTTATAGCTAGTTACTCTGTTCATCCATATGGAGTTTTAAGGATTCTCCATTGGTGCTGTTTTATAGCTCTGTTTGTCCACTTTATTATTTTTTAAAATAAGTTTATTGAGATGTAGTTGATATACAGTAAACTCATTCTTTTTAGGTTAACCGTTGGATGCGTTTTGACACATGTACGTAGTCGTGTAATCACAACTGATGGAACATTTCACTCCTTTTCTGAAGCTCCCTGCTGCCCCTTTATTAAAGTCAGTCTCTTCCCCTACCGTCAGGTGTGGCACCCTTTCGGTCCTTGTACGTTCGCCTTTTCTCGATACCCCTCCCTTCTTACCAGGCCGATTTTTCTGCTTCGTTGTGCAACTTGACCTTTATTCTTTGACATTTTCTTCATCTCAGCTTTGGGTGCATAGCTCTAGACTATGCTGGTCTGTTGGGATTCTGATTCTGTCTTTATTGTCTTTTCAAGCTCATGACATGCGTAACTATGATACACATTGTGGCTGTATTTTTCTTCCATGTTATTTAAAAAAAAAAAAGGATGACCAAAAACAAGAGCCGAGGCAGAACCCTTGTTTGACACGAATAACATTTTCTGAGTTGACGTCTATTCACTTCTCAATGTCTTTTAGTCTTGTGGTTTAATTAAGCTACCGAAGTACATTATTGTTCTGCTTATATTTATATATATATTTTAACCAAAGCCACCGTAAGAGATCTTGGCAGGTGCTTTGTTGAAGTCTGGAACATAGTTTTTATCTTGGATTTCCATCACGTAATGGTCTAGTAACCTGTTCTGCTTACTTACGTGTCTTTGAAACTATCAAACTATCATTACTTGTTAAAATTCCTATTTCTCTTGTCGCTTCTGTTCCTTGATGGTTTTAATGTTGGAATACGTGTGATCGTGTACTTTCCATTATCCATAAGTGGTAATGAATTTTGTGTCTGAACTGACTTTTTCTTATGAATCAAAACTTTCATGAAGTATGTTGTAAGATGTTTCTGTATTTGAATTGAAGCCAAGGTTTGTTATGAAACTCTTGTCACTTTCAGTATGTATTAATCAACCCTACACTGATAAGGAAGAGATATTATGTAGTAAATCATTTATATTTACCAAATAAGCTTTCTAAGAGCAGGGGCGTGTCTTCCTGGTGTACCACTCAGACTCCAGCATCACGCAGAGTGCCAGAGCCATAGCAGGTACTCCCTAAATAAGAATCTTTAACTCTAGACCCCAACTCCTTTGCTAGCAGAATGTACTGTGTTCAGTTGTATTAAATACCAGGTCTTTTCTAGGCTTGTTTTATTATATATTTTTGGATGATCATATATTTCTGGTCATCCTTTAAGATAACAGTTATCTTACCTGCATGAATTTAAAGAATAAAGGTTTAAAAAAACAAACAAACAACAAAACCCCAAAAAACTAGATCTCCAAGTTTGAGACTATGAAAGCTACATCTCTGAGCAAATCTTGTGTTTAATGACATCTAGCTTTCGGCCAAGAGCAGTGGCTTTCCTATTTTTTATTAACACCAGCAGCATCATTAGTTTAAGGTGTTTTGGTACTTGATCCCCCACTTTTATGAATTCAAAAAAAAGAAGAAAGCATACCCACTTGAATGTAGCTGAAGCTACCGTGCAGGAGTGCTGTCTGCTATTTTCCAACCACAAATAAGGGCATGGTGCCAGATGCCAAATTATTACTTGTGATGCTCTTTCTGATGCGTAGACCTGACTAGACCACAGTCCCTAGTTAATTCAATAAAATGCTAATCTAGGGGTTGCTCTGAAGTTATTTTGTAGATATGATTAAGGCCCACAATTGGAACTTTGTGTGGGAGGTACTCCTAGATATCTGGGTGGGACTGATTGTACCAGCAAAAGGCTTTACGAGCAGAGTTGTAGCTTCTCTGAAGGAGAAATTCTGTCTGGCAACAACTTCAGCTCCTGCCTGGGGATTAGCGCCCGCCTTGCGGATTTCAGCCTTGCCTCGCTGGTCCCCAGTCACTTACACTCTGTTAATGTGCGTCTCCTACTCGTTCTTTTTCTCTGGTTCAACCATGACTCATACGTCACCCTATTAGAGAGGTGATTCCTGATCATTTTTTAATGAACAGTGTGATGCAAAGCATGTTTCCTAATTCATCCGTCTGTGCCTGTGTTACATGTTTCAAAAGGCTCTTTGCGATGTGAGACATGTCTCCATTTTGCAGACTTTTCAGTTGCGCAGCTGCCCTAAAACCGTACTGCTATAGCTGCTCACGGCTTTGCCATTTGATTTTTTTTCGGTCCAGGTTTTTCTTCAGAAGGGAAGTTTCATCTGGTAATTTTCTGGTCTAGAGTGTAGGGAGATAATGTTTCTGTAATTTTCGTTGTTTTGAAATTGCTCTGTTTGCTTTTTTGGAAGGAGAAAAGTAACGGCTGTGCATTTTGATGTGCTGTATGCAGTAGTTCGACGTAGGATCTGTTAGCACCAGGCTCACATGTGAATGTTCTAGAGCACCAGTCCAGAGGGGATGTCAGTTATGCTCTAAGTTATATTCCAGGATTCTGTCACATGCTGATAGCGTGCCAAAGCATATGGATTTCCATATGGTGTTTCTTTTGGGGTTTTTACCACCTGTAATCTAGCTGATTTTCATTCATTTAAATTTGTCCACAAGGTAAGCAAACTAAATATGGAAATGGAAATAATACGCCAGTGTTAAAACACTGAAGTTTGGGATGAGTTGCTGTTATTATAGTAATTGCCAAGTGACAAAAGTCATTAAATGAGTGCATTTGTGCTATAGCAGAAGTGTTTCTGTCACCTCATTAACAGCAGGGAGTAGGGTATCCGTTCTGACTTGTGGAGAGGGAAATTAATTTTGTTGTTTTATTGAGTCTCCACGAGAAGATAGAGATAGATCATTTGGGGCATCCTTAAAAGTAATAATAATAATGAATTTAAGTATGTTTTCATGGTTCAGGAATAATGGTATTGTGAATGGCATTTGGCATTTTGATTGCATCTAAAAGTAATAAAACTAGTTGCATTCTGACTGCATGATATTGCGGTTGTTTTATATCATCAAGAACCTTTGATTTCAGAAATGAAAAAAACCCAAAAAGCAAGAAACAAAACATGGCTCCATTGAACCATGGATTTCAGACCTCATAAAAATGCTTCTCGAAGCTCCAGACAGAGTTATTGGTTTCTATGTCAGCTAGCATTGTTTTACATTGCATCTTAAATGTTTTAGCTTTCCTTCAAAGCAGCTGTTGTAATAGACAGGGCAGAAATCATTGAAGATGTTTTTGTGCTACTGTCGTCATGTAAAAGCAAAAAGGTACTTCTCGTTTATGGTCTAGCCAACACTGGAAACTTTTAACCAGAGAGATTTTGTCGATGCCCACATGTTAGAGAAATTGAGGCATAATTATTGATAATTTGAAGCTACTTCAAATGCCAGATACATTAGGCATTACCTCCTTTTCCACTGAGAGCCACCTCCTAGGAACAGGAGATTGGTAGCTTGGACTGTTAGTGCAGGCTCCTTTTGCTGAAATTCAGTGATGACTGGAAATGGGGGTGGGGAAAAGTTCTCCTAAACCAGTGATAGAACTGATGGTTGCCAGCTAATCAACACAGCCAGCCCAGTCAGCCTGCACGAATGTATCCTCCACCATATTCATAGGCCCTGGCACAGTGTCTGGAACAAAGTAGAAAAACCATATTTTCTTGATAAGAAAACTCACGTTTTTTATATTTATTTATTTTGGCTGCACCTGCAGCACATGGAAGTTCCTGGACCAAGGACTGAATCCTTGCCACAGCTGTGACCTATGCCATAGCTGCAGCAACTCCGGATCCTTAACCCACTGGACCCAGATGGAGATTGAACCCACACCTCAGCAGCAACCTGAGCTGCTGCAGAGACACCACCAGGTCCTTAACCTACTGTGCCACAGTAGGAACTCCTCGTGATTTTTTTTTTTTTTACATTTAAATATTTCTGAAATCAAGGCACGTCTTCCCTTTAATATGTTGTATTTACCCATATCTTTGAAGACTTTTATTAAATATTTGAACAAAATGTGTTTGAGATATGAAAGGAAGGGAGCAGAACTTACCCTTCCTCATGCCTAATCTGTTTGCTTTTTGCAAGGTTGAAGAATCATTGGGTTAACATGCACTGGGGTCTAAAACTACCCTTGGCCTAGTGGGTAGGTAACATTGGTCAAGTTACAGTATCTCAAGCATAGATTATTCACTGATAACATGGGGACAGCATTTTATGTTTTATATGCTACTCGCTTTATAGGCTTATTATGAGAATCAAAAAGATAACGGTTATAAAGTATTTTATAAAGTATATCATATTACATTTGTCTAATTTTTTTAATCCCCCTGTTCCAATTAATTCACACGTTTTCCTCCTTCGCATTTGGATTATATCTAATCTTCTACTAAATGAATTTCCTGTCTCTGGCTTTTATAGAATGTGTAGAGTAGTCCTGAAATAATATTCCAATTATGTTACTTTCCTTTTCAAAACTTCCTCATGGGGTCACCTGTCTATTCCACCAGCTGTTATTTCCTGCTCCTCTTCTTCTGCCCATTCCATTTCCTGAACTACTTGCTGTGCTTCAGACTCTCTGCTTGCCACCTCTGTGCCTTTAAATGTGCTGTTACTTCTACCTGGAATCCTGTTGTCTTTTTTGTCTTTTAGGGCCGCACCTGTAGCATGTGGAAGTTCCCAGGCTAGGGATCGAATCGGAGCTACAGCTGCCAGCCTACATCACAGCCGCAGCAATGCAGGATCCGAACCGCATCTTCAACCTACACCACAGCTCATGGCACCGCCAGATCCTTAAGCCACTGAGTGAGGCCAGGGATCAAACCGTATCCTCATGGATGCTAGTCAGCTTCCTTTCTGCTGAGCCGTACGGGAACTCCGCTTTTCTTCTTTGTACACTCAGTTTGTATCTACTCAATAAAATCTGACCTGTCTTTCAAAGTCCACCTCAAACATGATTTTCTGCCTTTAATTATTCCCTGTATTTTATCAGACCCAATTTTTTTTTGTCTAGAAATGGCATAGATAATGGGAACCAGAATAAGGGTTGGCCGCCAGGGGGAGGCAGTATGACCCAATTTTTTTTTTTTGTTCCCAACACAGCGAGAGGTTTTATTTTACTATTGGAAAATGGAGAGTTGCGGTAGATTTTTATGTGTCCTATAGCCTGTCATCCTCTGGTGTCTCCTTCCCTCACCCACATCCCTTCTGTGGTGCTTAAATTTTCCTTTACCTAATAAGTAGGTTGTATGTAGATCTGTAAGTTTCCCATTTCACACAGTGTGTGTGTATGTATGTATGCATATATATAATGCAAAATTTAAAGAAATATTTTTTAAAATAAATCTTATGATTTCTTCATGAACTAGGCTGTATAGAGGAATACAGAGATGAACTGTCTTGAAAGTAAAAATTCATTGTGTATACTGAAAAATTTCAGTTTATCTGTTAGTAAATTTAGATTTTTACATATCAGCTTTTCTTAAGTGATACTTTATTTCATGGTAGATGGAAATGTCTATATAGAGTGTCACCCAGGCCTGTTCCTGAAAACTGTAAAATGCTTACAGACTGTATTATCACAGGTTGATCAGATTTTAAGTTTTAGCTCTCAGTATTCCTTGTTTGTTTTTTGTTTTTTAGGGCCTTGCCTGCAGCATATGGAAGTTCCCAGGCTAGCGGTGGAATTGGAGCTGCAGCTGCTAGCCTAGATCACAGCCACAGCAACACAGGATCCGAGCCACATCTGCGACCTGCCTCACAGCTCATGGCAATGCTGGATCCTTAACCCACTGAGCGAGGCCAGGGGTCCAGCCTGCATCCTCATGGATACTAGTTGGATTCATAACCCACTGAGCCACAGTGGGGACTCCCTTGGCTCTCAGTAATTTAATACTATTCTCTAAAAGTCTTTATTGTTAGGAAGGGTTGATTTAACAAGAATCTTGAAAAATACGTTTACACTCTAAGTTCCCAAGCCCGCTACGCCAAAGTAGAATTGCTATAATCTTGGTCAATTTCAAAATAAATTAATCTCTGGTGGAGAATTTCATTGCTATATCCTCCAGCCTCCAGTACTTGGGCTGTATCTGTGCCAATCTGCCTGATCTATGCTTCAAAATGTGCAACCAAATTGACTCCCCCCCCCCAACCCCCAACAAAATTACCATGAACCAGAATTCCAATCACAGGGCTCATTTCCGATATTAGGTTTTGTGGCTGTTGTCATTTCCTCTTGGTTACTGCACTTGAGCGTGCTCTGTCCCTAGTCCCGTCTGATGCTGCAGGCTAGCATCCTGCATGTCACTTTTCATCAGTAGAGCTCCACCTGATTTCTTGGAGTTTAATTTCTTCTCTTTCCTATTCCTTTAGCTCCTTATGCATTAACAGTTATCACACTGTATTGTAATTTTTAATTTATGTTTTTTTCTTCAACTCAACTGTGAGACCCTAATGGGCAGGAATCATGTCTGTCTTCTTGTTTAAAACCCTGTGTCTTGCACCCTACATGCCGTGAGTGTGTGTGGAATCAAAAGATGGATAAACAGTCAGAGGATTCCTCATCTTCTAACTCCCCTTCGGCATGGCAGTATGTCGTGAAATAGAAACCCCCAGGACTGCTAGGGATGAAAAAATGTTTAGGAAAGCAGTGGATTAGAAGTTATTGGCAAAATTGGATCTAGCCTGTAATGCCCCTTGGGTATGGGTTAATTCCTATAACACAGAATGATCTAGGCATGTTATTTATCTAAATAACAATGAGCAAATATTTATTGAGTCTCCATCTGCCTAAGGGACTGTACTGGATGCGGCTATTCTGTGTAGAGACTGAAGCATATCAATAGATTATAAAGCTAGCAATCATTAAAATGCTGACTTTCTTTGCTGGCCGCTGAGCATGTGATGGTTAAGAAGATGGTTGTACATTAGTCATACGTTAACTGTCTTCCCAGGTAAGACATTTCATGTTTCATTTTCACAGCTAACCTGTAACTTTATTCTTTTTAAACTGCATTTCTTTCTTTACAATAGTAATATTTTTGAGTAATACCTATGTGCTACTATTTTTATTTTTTTTTAATTTTTTTTTTTTTGCTTATATTCAAAGACATTAAGTTTGACCTTCTAAGAACTTAGCATTGCATTCAGAAGCCTCAGAGTCACTTGAGACACATACACAGAGAAACAGCCCAGACTTTAGAATCAGACTGCATGGGTTGAAACTTTGGCAGCACTAATTCAGCCACATGATCTTAAACATAGTCACTTTAGCATCTCTTTGCTGTTTCATCATCTACAAAACAGACTAGAGTCATATCTACCTCCTGGGTGATGCTGAGGATTAAATGAGAAAATGCAAATAAGACTTTTTTTTTTTTTTTTTTTTGGCTTTTTGCTATTTCTAGTGCCGCTCCCTTGGCATATGGAGGTTCCCAGGCTAGGGGTCGAATTGGAGCTGTAGCCACTGGCCACGCCAGAGCCACAGCAACTCGGGATCCGAGCCGCGTCTGCGACCTACACCAGAGCTCACGGCAACGCCGGATCGTTAACCCACCGAGCAAGGGCAGGGACCGAACCCGCAACCTCATGGTTCCTAGTCGGATTCGTTAACCACTGCGCCACGACAGGAACTCCCCAAATAAGGTTTTTAACAATGGTTGTTAACTAATTGAACATATATCCTATGTGCAACTGTTTTGAAAATAAAAATTCGAGTTTATCTAGTCCCGCATAGCCCAAAACATGTAATTTTGAATTTTCAGAATTTTGGATTTTTACCTTTTATATGTAGCTATATAAGGTAGGTCTGCTTTTATGACAGAAGTCTCTCATAGAAATGGGATGTGTGCATCACTGAGGGAATTACAATTGCTTGAGATGATTTTTCACTGACTTCAGTTTTCTTGACTGTTGTTGCCCATAGTTAAGTTGTTGCAGTGTCACTTGGTACCTGTGCTCTTTAACTTGTCACCAGATAGGTTCTTAATGGATTGGTGTAACTTTAATGAAATCCAGTCTAGCTGAATCACTAAACCTGCTTTCTCCTAGAAGGCTCCTTACTGGGACCTGACAGATCACCTCTCCAGAGCCTTTGGACATCCAGGCTCTCTAATCCTTCTCCATAACGAGTTTTGTGCTGGATGATAAAATATTCATGTTCAAATAGGTTCTAAACTAATTATCTGCAGCCCACAGTTGCCACTGCAGTCGTTTGCTGTTAGCTTGGCTCAAGTTAATGGCTTGTATTTCAGTACAAATAGTCCCTTCTGGCTGTTGCTGTCGCTGATTCTTATCCTAAATGGAATTTCCATACATATCTAGAGTTAATTCTTCTTATTTTGAAAGGAGATTTCTTGCCCTCCTTTGTCATTCTTTTTTTTTTTCCTCCCATTTTGAGGTGAGCTTAATTTTAGTTGACCAGTTCCTCGTGGTCACCTCATCTTCAATCTCGCATCACTGCCAAGTTCACGACTCCCATGCTGGCCCGAAAGAGGAAGTCAAGTCCCAGCTTTACATTTAATAAGGATGTACCATGTTAGTTTTTGGAAGAAACAAAATAAGAAGCACCACAGTAAGGAGGAGTTTCGGTGTGTAAGAGGAGCCTTTTTACTTAAACGCTAAAGACCTACGGAGGAGGCATTATGGTAGGAATGAACCGCTTTGGGAGGAATTATGGGGCTATTCACACGAGGGGGATAAGGCCCTAGTGGAGTATTTTTTTGTGGGTGTTGATGGAAACGATGACGGAAATGCTGAGAGAGTGGTTGGATTCAAGTGCAGAGGCCTGAAGACTTGGTCTTGGTCTTGGGGGCATCCGGAGTGGGCAGAAGTGAAAAGGAAAGGCGCCAAGCCAGCAAGGAAGTGTTCTCGATCCCTAAGGACTGGATTGAGCTCCCTGCGAGGGGCTTTCTCAGAGGCTTCCTGCTTCCCTCTGTTCAAGCAGTGAGGGAGGGAGTGCGAATGCCGTTAAATCAGAGAAAAAGGAGCTGTTAGGCAGCTAGAGGATGGGCCTTCTTGGGACTTTGTAAGTGCCTCTCGCCCCAGTGTTGCTCATCTAGCCCTTCAGAGGAGAGCAGCTAACCTAAAACAGTTAACTGACCATAGAGGCAGCGAGCGACCCATCCTTTCACCATAAACAACACACATTTTATTCAGCCTGACTTCCTCAGAGTGTTGTGGTCATCACATGCCTTTATTTATTTATTTTTTGTCTTTTTTTGCTATTTCTTTGGGCCGCTCCGTGGCATGTGGAGGTTCCCAGGCTAGGGGTCGAATCGGAGCTGTAGCCTCCGGCCTACGCCAGAGCCACAGCAACGCGGGATCCAAGCCGCGTCTGCAACCTACACCACAGCTCACCGCAACGCCGGATCGTTAACCCACTGAGCAAGGGCAGGGACCGAACCCGCAACCTCATGGTTCCTAGTCGGTTGTTAACCACTGCGCCACGACGGGAACTCCCATCACATGCCTTTAAATACCACCTAGCCTCGTCTCTTCCTCCAAGAAAAACAAACACAGCAATCTTAGGTTGCATATCGGTTCTCTGCCAGTGAGCTGATTGTGCCATATGCATGTTACAAATTGCCTTGGGATTTCTTAAGCCCAGTGCTAATGATTTGATCTTAAAAACAAAGCTTTCCATTTTCACGAACTTTTAAACATTAGAATTTTTTTTTTATTTTTTTTTTATTTTTTTATTTTCTAGGGCTGTGCCCACCGCGTATGGAGGTTCCCAGGCTAGGGGTCGAATCGGAGCTGTAGCTTCTTGGCCTTCGCCACAGCCACAGCAACACCAGACCCCAGTCGCGTCTGCTACCCACACCACAGCTCCCGGCAACGCTGGATCCTTCACCCACGGAGTGAGGCCAGGGCTCAAACCCACAACCTCATGGTTCCTAGTCGGATTTGTTAACCACTGAGCCACGACGGGAACTTCAGAATTTTTTTTTAAATAAATAGAGTTATTAGAACTAGTCCGGATGTTGAGATGCAGGTGTATGGTGCGTAAAGCATGCATGATTTTGATGGCGCTCTGAATAGTAAAGAGGATTCTCCTGATACTAACTGCCCAAACCCAACAGCTTGTTCTTCATTGTACTTAAAAGAGCACATGCATTGGGAATGAGAGTGTTTTCCCCTCACGCTTTGCTTCTGACCTTTGTCATATGTTTGTTAATTCATCTGCTTTTTATTCCTTGATCAAAGCTGAAATATGTCTTTTAAAACACCCATGGTGAAATGCTTCTTGAAGGGAAATGTTAGATGGCATTTTGGTTTACTTTCTTTTTTTAGTAAAAACATTTTGCCCTGGAATCTGTTAAAAATGTAATTCTCAGGAAATGTGTAAAAGTAAAATCTAATAACTGCATTAGTATTGTGGCTTTCTGGAATTTAGATATAACTTGAAATTAAAAGAGTTACTGAATATTTTAATTCACATTCGTTTTCTAGGTGCAGCTTCAATAATAATCAATTTCTTCAATGTAATGTATGAATAATGCATGAAATACCTGTGGCATTTGGGGGGAGGGAGTAAAATATTGACTCATTTAATGGGAAGAATGTGTTTAAGCTAACACCTCCCCATTTTAATGGTAGAACAATACTTTTGGCAATTACAAGCAAATGTTATTCATATTCCTTTTTTCTTTTTTTTTTCAATTTTAAAGGAATTAATTTAAAATGTTTCTGATGGTCCCCATAAGCTATGCTTATGCTCACTGAAGGGATATGAGATAAAAATTTTATCATGGAATCCTGATTGTTTAAGATGTTTGACAGTTAACACTGCTGATACGTCTTCAGATCATTTCATAAATGTGCAGTTGCTCAGGAGGAAAACGCTGCTGCTGACTGTCCTCAGAAAAAAGCATGAGGGGCAGAAAAATGAAAGTCTGCGCTCAGCTCTGGTACCCCAGGGTCCCATGTGACCAACTTGATTAGCTTCTATACTCTTTTAAGACTAAAGGGCATAAGAGGAAATAGATGATAATGCACAGTAATGAAGTTTTAAACAAATTATCCTGAACTTTGGTTTACATTTGGTGTGTTTCTATTTTTTTCTTTCCAAATTGCCTGCTGTTAATCCTTGACCATTTTTCCATAGTTTTTGTTAATTCGTATATGTTATGTATAACTTTTCATGTTTTCAGGTATAGCAAAATCATTTTCTTCCACTGTAATCTGCTTTTTTAAAACCTTGTTTAGAGTATCTATTATTGTGCAAAAGTTTAAAATTTTGTCACTTATCGTCTTTTTTTCTTTACAGCTTAGTGCTGCTTCTTCTTCTTTTTTTTTTTTTTAAATGGCTGCGCCTGTGGCATATGAAAAGTTCCCAGGCTAGGGGTCGAATTGGAGCTGTAGCTGCCGGCCTACACCACAGCCTCAACAGTGCAGGATCCGAGCTGCGTCTTAAGTGTACACTGATCTCAGGGCAACATCAGATCCTTAATTCACTGAGTGGGACCAGGGATCAAATTCGTGTCCTCATGGATACCAGTTGGATTCATTGCCACTGAGCCCAATGGGAACTCCTCTTTACAGCTTCTTGATTGTTAATTTTGTTTAAATAAAGCTTCCCTACCTCAATATTAAAAAAACATTTTTCTCTAGACTGTAAATTTTTCCTTATTACAAGTCTTTATGCACATTCAGTGTTTCTTACCATATCTAGGTCTTTAATCCATATGGAATTTATTTTGGTGTGAATGTGAAGTAGAACTTCACCTTAATTTTTTGAGATGTGAAATTAGTGAACTACCCACCTTTTATTGATCAATCCTGTTCTTCCTCCATTGGTTTGAAATATATTCTTTTTTGTCTTTTTTTTTTTTTTTTGTTGTTGTTGTTGTTGTTGTTGTTGCTATTTCTTGGGCCGCTCCCGCGGCATATGGAGGTTCCCAGGCTAGGGGTTGAATCGGAGCTGTAGCCGCTGGCCTATGCCAGAGCCACAGCAACGCAGGATCCGAGCCGCGTCTGCGACCTACACCACAGCTCACGGCAACGCCAGATCGTTAACCCACTGAGCAAGGGCAGGGACCGAACCCGCAACCTCATGGTTCCTAGTCAGATTCGTTAACCACTGCGCCACGACGGGAACTCCTGAAATATATTCTAATCCCCATATGCATAATTAGGATTTCTTGATTTTAGGTGAAAAGGAACCAGCTTAGTGAGCTTAAGCCAAAAAGGGTAATTATTATTATTTAAAAAAATTTATTATAATATAGTTGACTTACAAAGTTGACCCCTAGCCTGGGAACTTCCATATGGTGCAAGTGTGGCCCTAAAAAAATAAAATAAAATAAAAAAAGCTGAATGAGATGTTTGTATATTTTGGAGACTAATCCCTTGTCAGTCACTTCATTTGCGAAGAATTTCTCCCATTCTGTGAGTTTCTTTTCTTTCTTTCTTCTCCTCCTCCTCCGCTCCATTTTTCTTTCTCTAGATTGCTTTGGCTATTTGGGCTCTTTTGTGTTTCCATACAAATTAAAAAATTTTTTTTTCTAGTTGTGTGAAGAATGCTTTGGTAATTTGATAGGGATTGCACTGAATCTGTAGGGTGCCTTGGGTAGTAGAGTCATTTTGACAATATTGATTCTTCTAATTCTAAGCATGGTATTTCTTTCCATCTGTTTGTATTGTCTTTAATTTCCTTTATCATTGTCTTATAGTTTTCAGAGTACAGGTCTTTTGTCTCATTAGGTAGGTTTATTCCTAGGTATTTTATTCTTTGATGTGATGGTAAATGGGATTATTTCCTTAATTTCTCTTTCTGATCTTTTGTTATTAGTGTATAAAAACATGAGGAATTTCTGTATATTAATTTTGAGTCCTGCAACTTTACTGAATTCATTGATAAGCTCCAGTAGTTTTCTGGTAGCAATTAGGATTTTCTATGTATAGTATCATGTCATCTGCAAACAGTGACAGTTTTACTTCTTTCCTAATTTAGATTCATTTTATTTCTTTTTCTTCTCTGATTGCTATGGCTAGGACGTCCAAAACTATGTTGAGTAAAAGTAGTGAGAGTGGACATACTTGTCTTGTTCCTGATCTTAGAGGAAATGCTTTCAGCTTTTTACTATTGAAAATGATGTTAACTGTGGGCTTGTCATACATGGCAAATATATGTCGTATATTATGTTGAGGTAGGTTCCCTCTATGCCAGCTTTCTGGAAGTTGTTATAAATGGGTGTTGGATTTTGTCAAGAGCTTTCTCTGCATCTGTTGAGATGACCATATCATTTTTATTCTTCAGATTTTTATTTTTTTTGTCTTTTTGCCTTTTCAAGGGCCACTCCCGCGGCATATGGAGGTTCCCAGGCTAGGGGTCGAATCGAAGCTGTAGCCACCGGCCTACGCCAGAGCCACAGCAATGCAGGATCCGAGCCGCGTCTGCAATCTACACCACAGCTCACGGCAACGCCGGATCGTTAACCCACTGAGCAAGGGCAGGGACCGAACCCGCAACCTCAGATTTTTAATGTGATGTATCACATTGATTTTGTTGATAAGAAGGGGGTGATTATTAAGAAGAACGGTTTTTTTGTTTTGTTTTGTTTAATCAGAACACAGAATAGTTAATAGTGGAAACAGCTATGGCCAGTGACTCAGATGCCATCAGATTTTCTTTGTCTTCATTTCTCATCTCCACATACTGGGTTTTTCTTCTTACTATAAACTTGTCTTTTTATAAATGGTTCCTTAGCTATTCCTATACTCAGAAAGGGACTGATTCTTTTCATCTCTAGTCCAAAAATCTCAGTTTGGGTCAGCTCCCTTCATTGTTTTCTGGAAATTAAGTCATGTAAAAACATAGCCAGCCCAATGAGAACCATACAGAAGAAGGCACATACTAAAAGGCTAATACTTCCTTAAATGCTTACTGTATCTTAGGTATTTAGTTCTGGTTATAGGCTCTCTAGAAATGATAAATAAGCTGTTTACCCTTGCCAGTTCCAATTTAAGGCCATGTGCTGTTGTCCTTACAAAACTGTAGGACAAGCACCTTCTTATTTTTTTTTTCTTTAAAAAATATTATTGGGGGGAGTTCCCGTCGTGGCACAGTGGTTAACGAATCCGACTAGGAACCATGAGGTTGCGGGTTCGGTCCCTGCCCTTGCTCAGTGGGTTAACGATCCGGCGTTGCCGTGAGCTGTGGTGTAGGTTGCAGACGCGGCTCGGATCCCGCATTGCTGTGGCTCTGGTGTAGGCCGGTGGCTACAGCTGCAATTAGACCCCTAGCCTGGGAACCTCCATATGCTGCGGGAGTGGCCCAAGAAATAGCAACAACAACAACAACAACAACAACAAAAAGACAAAAGACAAAAGACAAAAAAAAAAAAATATTATTGGGAGTTTTCATCGTGGCGTGGTGGTTAACGAATCCGACTAGGAACCATGAGGTTGTGGGTTCGGTCCCTGGCCTTGCTGAGTGGGTTAAGGATCCGGCGTTGCTGTGAGCTGTGGTGTCGGACGCAGAGGCAGCTCGGATCCCGCGTTGCTGTGGCTCTGGCATAGGCTGGTGGCTACAGCTCTGATTCGACCCCTAGCCTGGGAACCTCCATAAGCCGCAGGAGCGGCCCTAGAAAAGGCAAAAAGACAAAAAAAAAAAAAAAAAAAAAAAAATTTTATTGGCTGGTATTCTTCCAGATGAAATTTACAATCAGCATGTCAAGTTCCATTACACATCCCATCATTTTTTTGCTGAGAATATATTGAACTTCTATATTTATAAGCTGAGAATTGGCTTCTTATTCTGAGACCACAATCGTGGTATGCCTCTTTATCTTTTTTTTTTTTTCAATATTTCTTTTGTGCTAAATTGTCTTACATGCTGTATTAGTGTCAAATGAATATTCATTCCTAATTTGTACTTAAGCAAATAACTGCTTCATAGAATAATAATAATTTAGCCAACACATGTGAGTAAAGGAAGTAAACAAAGGTTTCCTATAATCCTGGCACTCGGATAACTGTTTACATTGAGAGAAATGATGGGACTGCATCTTCCACAGAGGGCAAACCTTTAGGATACAACAGATGGCACTTGTGTCAGTTAGGAATGCATTCCCTTGTAGGTAACAGGGAACCCGATTACAGCAGGAGTTTATTATTACTTTACATAAAAACTCTGAAGATTGGCAGTTAGTTCAATGCCTAGGTGAAATCAGCGCTGATCCTGTTTAATTCATTTGGCTTTTCTCTGGTGGTCACAAGATCGTTAATGCAGTGACAGTCGTTGCATTCATGCTTGAGGCAGAAGGATAGGGAATGGGATATGTCAGTTTGTTCCCTTGTCAGAAAAATGAAAGGTATTTCAGGTCACCTCCCTTATGTCTGCTCATGTGACCATTCTTCTATACAAATAAGGTTGACAAAAGCAAGCATTTGGCATTTTAGTCTCTGTCTTGGGAAGTGGGGTTGATTGGCCTTGGGTAGCCAGTCAGCATCTTTGCAAATAATGCGAAAAATCACCCTTGAAAATATCTTAAACTGTGTAAACCCAGTTTTGTACCATAGATGATTAAGTTTCTCTCTATCTTCTTTAATCATTATTTTCCTGCACCCCTTAATTAATTCTTCATTTTTTTAAAAGTTAAAGTATAGTTGACTTACAGTTCTGTGCCAATTTTCGCTGTACAGCAAAGTGACTCATATATATGTGGGTCACACATACATACACACATGTATATACACATTCCCTTTCTTACATTATCTTCCATCATGGTCTATCCCAAGAAACTTGATACGGGTCCCTGTGCTCTATAGCAGGACCTCATTGCTTATCCATTCTAAATGGAATAGTTTGTATTTACTAACCCAAACTCCCCATCCATCCTGCACCCTCCCCCTTGGCAACAAGCCTGTTCTTTATGTCTGGTTAATACTTCATTTTTTTTTTTTTTCCTCTCAAGGATTGCTAAGAAGCCATTATTCCTACTTGCCTACTACCTGTCCAGAGTCCTAGAAACAATAGAACTCATTTACATTTCATTCCCATCAGTTTTAAATGTCATTCCTTGACTCTTTAATCCTAGATTGCCCTGGCCATTCCTTTTTAGTCGGAATAGTGTGTCTCTTTGTGTTTGTCCATTTGTTTTTACTGTGAAGAAATGGTTGAGCTTCAGTAAAGGGTGCATCTGCTCTCTTCTGTTCTGGACTGCCCTTGCCCAGGGGTTGGTTTCTGTTCAGATGATAGGAAGACAGCAGCTGCATGGGACCATATCTGACTTCTGGATTAGAGAGATGCTCATGGGGCGTCTCTGATGCCTGAGTTCCATGTTACTAGGGTCCTTTGCCTCCCAAAATTGCAGCTTTGTGCTTTTGGTTCCCATGGTTCTCTAAATCCCATTCATCTGGCACTTCCAGACTTGTCATTTTCATTAGGTCTCATTGCTTCAGCAGTCAGGGCATACCCCTGACAAATAGAGTTCTTTCTTACCTAGGAGAAATATTAGCTTTATTTTAGCCATGGCTGTTTTCACAAGTGTGTAAAGAGCTGGAAAATTGCAATTAGTTTCACATAAGCACAGCTGAAATATTCTTGTTTTGTACTAAGGCAATAAAATGAAAGAAGGATTGAGGCCACTCAGTCATGGGAGTTTCTAATGATGGAACTGATGCATTATGGGTTCATGTATCTTACTGGGACCTTGTTACTTACAAAATCTAAAATAAAAGGATCTTAATGTGTCCTTAGTAATCTTCATGCCTCTTAATAAGAGCTTTTAATTTTTTGTCCCTGAGTCATCACATTTCTGTATTGCTAGCCCCCCTGTGGCCAAACTGAATACTTTACTAATTAATTTTAATAATAGAAAGACTCATTAGGAATGCTGTGGTCTGTTGGGGTAGATTGTTGACTTGCCAAGTCACAAAGAGGATGAAATCATTTTGGTCATTGTGTCACTTAAAAAAAAAAAAAAGCGAAATGACTGTTTTAGGCCAAGAAAGGCTGTCAGTGGCTAGCATTTGGGAGGTTGAGTATTATATTTCATTGGTTTGATTTGTCCTGCTGGGGTGTCACTCTCTGGCACTAGTGATCATTTTTAATTGTCATTTTTAATGACAGATGAAATTGAAAGAGACTGGAGTGTTAGAAGGAAAGCTGTGTTTTTAATTGTTAACCTATCCAGAATGAAATAGGCTCTTTTGGGGGATATATGTAAACAGATATATGTTTTTAAAAAGTAAATCAAAACTGGGCAAATTCTGTGTGGCTCAGCAAGTTAAGAATCCAACTAGTATCCATGAGGATACGGGTTCGATCCCTGGCCTTGCTCAGTGGGTCAAGGATCTGGCCTTGCCATAAGCCGTGGCATAGATCACAGACATGGCTTGGATCCTGTGTTGCTGTGGTTGTGGTGTAGGCCGGCAGCTACAGCTCTGTTTCTACCCCTAGCCTGGGAACTTCCATTTACCATGCGAGTGGCCTTAACCCCCACCCCCGCCCAAAATTGGGCAATTCTCTCTCACGAACATCTATAAGCATTGAGTTTAATGGCCCTGCAGGTGCTCTTGGCTGAGAGGTTTCTAGTTTTATTGTTCCAGTTTCCGTCCACTCTCATCTGCCACTCTCTTTTCTCTTTTCTGCCGTTGCCTGGGTCAGATGGGTTTGTTTGTGTAGAAAAACTAAGAGACACCAGTCATTTTTAAGAACCTGAAGACAGGCGTGCTTCTCTGTTAAAGCCTTTTCTTCCAAACACCCGTTAATAATTGAATTGAATCTGCACAAGCTGTAGCCTAGTTATGGCGGTTTGAGTGGGAGGCATCTGATACGTGGTCTGTCTTGCCAGTGTTTTCATGGAAGTGGATTTGCTAAAACCAGTGGGCATAAGTTGGTTGGAGGCAACTCCTTTCCTAGATGAAGACCTTGCAAAATAGGGCCTTAAAACATAGTGGTTCAAATATGCACGTTTACACCTTCAACATGAAGGCAAAACTTGGTGATGATAGAAATGTGTTTCTACAAAACTGCCAGGAATTGAATTAATTGCATGTTGAGACTCCTGTATTTTGACCTCAGCCACTTTGTCCGTCTGAGTTTTCTTGTTCAATTATTTCTTTGGGCGTAATTCTATAGAAGTGAGTTATATTTCATTTGTTTGATTTATACTGGTAGGTTGTCACACTCTGGAATTAATGGCCATTTTTAATGGCATATGAAATTGAAAGAAACTGTGAGAAAAAATTAAGCTTTTGAGACTTTGTTTTGTTTTTGTTGATGTGGGCATGACTCAAATTGAGCTTTATTGAACGATCATTTGCGTTGCAGGAATTCTTTTATTTTGCTTACTCAAATCAAAGTTAAGTTCCCACCTTTTTGCCCTCTTGCTCAACTTATTTTAAATAAGAAATTAAATTTGATATAATAAAGATGTTTCAGTTACTGGATATCATACTATGAACTGTACCTTCTAAACCAACTTGTAGTGATCCTCTTTGAAAGTCAGGACCAGTTGAAAGGCTAAATTTCGGTGAGTAATTGACTGGTAGAAGACAGGCTAAGATTTTCACTGTTCATTCAATAATTCTTCAAGGTTTATAGTATGTTAGGCTTTTGACATGTCTTGTGAGGAGAGAGAGGAAAAGAGATATTAATTATACTCGCAATGAGCATTGCCACAGAGATTGCAAGTGGAGGCCTGTGAGCTGAGGTTGCTAAGGTTACAACCAGCTGTTTGAATGGTATTGTTCAAGGAGCTCCAGCCAACTGCAGATAACCCAGGGGTCTCATCTGGTGAGTGGGGAATTGCGAAGAAATCTCTAATTTTGTGACTGGTGGGGTTGGTTCATCCAGTTGTACCATGTTTAGTTTTAGAATCATAATGACTCAGGGAAAGACTTTCCCATTCAGAACTAGAGCAAAATGGAGCTAAGTGGGAGCCAAGGGAGAAGCTTATCCCATGGATTGGGCATGGGTGGTGGCGTGCCTCTGGAAGGTCATAACTGGGTGGGCTCTGCCAAGCATGGTGAATCCTGGACCTAATGTCTTATTCTTGCTTTTCTCATCCGTGAAATGATGGTAGTTAATAGTAGTAGTTACCTTATGGGGTTATTATGGGCCTTAAAAGAACATCCATGGAGAATTCTTCAAAGGGTGCCTGGGACATATTGAATGTTCAATAAATATGTTGGCTATTATAGATCCTATCCACTCAAAGGAGTTAACTTTGACAGACTTGGTTAGAAATGGCTCCAGGGAGAGTTAAGTCTAAGCCAGTGGCTCTCCAGCTTAAAGCATCAGAATCAGGATGTTTTTAAACTGATTGCTGAGATCCACCTTCAGAGTTTTTGCCTGGGTTTTGATTTTGGTGTAGAGTTGCCAGATAAAACAGGAGGCTCAGTTAAATTTGAGTGTCAGATAAACAGCAACTAATATTTAAAGTATGTCCCATGCAATATTTAGAACATACACTAAAAAAGAAATTCATTGTTTATCTGAAATTTGAATTTAACTGGGCATCTTGTTTATTGTTTTGATTTTGCGAAATCTGACAGTTGTAGTCTGTGTGGGGCCTGAGAATTTGCCTCTTAAATGAGTTCCCTCCCAGGTGACATAGCTGCTGCTGGTTCAGGACCACACTTTGAGAACCTCTCAGTAGCTGGCCTGGCTAGAACTAAGGACTGTGATAATAGACTTTCAGATAATTGCAGTGCATGATGTAGATAAAGTTCCCTGCAAGTTCAAAGGATGTCAAAGAAAAAAATGCAGTAATGTTAGTGTCAAAATCGTGACAGTTCAGTGGGGACTACAGCTATGTGGTGTGATTTTTAAAAATAAAGAATATGAAGTCAGTGTCATTTATGAAGATATGTAAATGCATTGGCCTAAATGAAGTAAAAATAATAGATTCCATTTTTTAGCATGTTTTTAATTTAGCCATATCTTCATGAATTTCAGATTTATAGCCTTTTAATGCCAGGAATTGTATTTTAGGTTTGGGCTGAGAGGGCCAAGGGCCAAACTTGAAACTCATCTGTTCTTTATATTTTCTAAGTCAGAGACTAGAAATTAGTCACACAAGAGGGAGTATCTGAGAGTAGTTATTTCATAAGCTTTAGAGTTGGACAGTTATTTAGCCCCAAATCCAGTTTTTCATCTGTATAGTGGAAATAATAATATACTTATCTCCATAGCCTGGTTGTAAGCTTGCTCTCATATGAGAGGACACATGCAACATGGCTTAGCATGGAATAAACACTTAAATGTTGGCTAAAATAGGATTAGGATTAACAAAATTCAAATCTTCATTTTGGTGGATAAATTTTTAAGCTATTGTTAATAAATCCTCTGAATCAAGTTGGGTTGGTTTTTTTTTTTGTTTTTTTTTTTGTTTTTGTTTTTGTTTTTGACCAAGAAACAGCATTGATTCATGACGCAAAAATCAATATGCATTAATTAAAGATGCATATTTAAATGTAGTCCCTTGGTTTATTATCTACTAGATTTAGCTTCAAAAATGCAGGAACCATGCTCATTGTCTTCTCTGTTTTATCTTTACTGTCTCGACCAGTGTTTTTCACATAATCCGGTACTTGTGGAAAGAGTGAAGGATGACTGCCATTGGCAAACACTTTCAATAAACTGTTTTTAAAGATTTTATGGATGTAGGTAATCTTGTTATATTGAAAGAGTAAGTTTTTATGGCTATAATGTTAGACCGAAGGTTTAGAATATGTAAAACAACAAATCTGAGCATAAATTCAGAATCACACAAAGTACCAAGAAGAAATGGAAAGGTTTTTACACATTTTTTTAAAGTACTGATGTGAGAATAGAAGCACTTAACTGCTGTTTCCTTCTTCTTTTTAATCATTTAATATACTATGTTACCTTAAAAAAAAAAAAAACTAGTTTAAAAAAGCCAATGTAAATAAGTAATACATTCGCATGCCTCAGAATTCCAAAGTTTAAAAATATAAATTGTAAACATCTCCATGCAACCTCTAATACCAGCCGTCTTGTTATCTTTCCCACTTGAAACTAGTATCATTAGCTTTTTTTTTTTTTTTTTTTTTTTTTTGTCTTTTTCTAGGGCTGCACCTGTGGCACATGGAGGTTCCCAGGCTAGGGGTTGAATCAGAGCTATAGCTGCCAGCCTACGCTACAGCCACGCCAGATCTGAGCCGTGTCTGTGACCTATACCGCAGCTCACGGCAATGCCGGATCCTTAACCTACTGAACGAGGCCAGGTATCGAACCTCAACCTCATCATTCCTAGTCAGATTCATTAACCACTGAGCCACGATGGGAACTCCCTCATTAGCTTTTTGTTTGCTTTCAAAGATATCTTTTGTGTAAATAAGCAAATATATGTGTATTCTTTTCTCTCTTTTTTACATAACATGGTAGTACATTATAAATAGTTTTGAACTTTTTGTTTCATTTAATATATCATGGAGTTTTCTTTATTCTTTTTTGTGATAAGAGAGTATTTCATTGTATTTATATCACTACTCCCCTATTAGTGGGAATTCAACTTGTTTCTGATCCTTTGCTATCATAAGCAAAGCTGCAGTATGAATGTCCTTTCATACTGTATGAATGTATCTGAATGCTAAATGCCGGAAGTAGAGTTTAGGGGTCAAATGACATGAACATTTGTGATTTTGATGGACACTGTTCTACTGCCCACCATAGTGGCACTATGCCAGTTTATTGTGGTAGTGCTCAATTTATACTTTTGCCAGGCCATGTTTGAGGCTGTTTCTTCACATTCTTATCAACACATTGTATTACCTAACTCTTAACTCATTCCTATTCTGATACGTAAAAGACTGTTTTGTTTTAGTTTGAATTTGACTTTTTCTTGTGAAGGTCAACATTTTTTCATACATTCAAGAACTTTCTGTATTTTTTGTGACTGTCGATTTTGTTTTGAGTAATTTTTAATTGTATCATTTTCCCGTTTTCATTGATTTGTAGGAATTCTTTATCAGACAAGTTAGCACTTTGAGATAGGAGTTTCCAATTTTTTTCCATTTATCTCTTGATTTTCCTTACCATAGTTTTTTCATCAGAAATGTTTGTTAAAAAAAAATATCAGGCTTGCTTGCCTTTTGTTGGTTTTGGTTGTTTGTTTTCTATGACACAGCTATAAAAGATTTCTACTGGCTTATAAGGTTATAATATGAGGAATTTATATGATAGATTATGTAATGTAAATTACATTACATATATATAGTTAGAAGGAATTTATTCATAATTTCTCTCATTACTTTTATAATTTCTTTTTTTGCTTAAAAATTATTATTATTTTTTTTTGTCTTTTTGCTATTTCTTTGGGCCGCTCCCATGGCATATGGAGGTTCCCACGCTAGGGGTCAAATCGGAGCTGTAGCCACTGGCCTACACCAGAGCCACAGCAACGCAGGATCCGAGCCGCATCTGCAACCTACACCACAGCTCACGGCAACGCCGGATCGTTAACCCACTGAGCAAGGGCAGGGACCGAACCCGTAACCTCACTGCGCCACGACGGGAACTCCTGCTTAAAATTTTTTAATCCATTTGGAAATTATCTAAATATAAATTATGAAAAAATCATTTGACTTATGCTTTGACTTTGTTCTACTTGTGACCTCACTAATTTTTTTTGTGTACCATTTATGTGCTAGGAACTTTGCTAGATGCACTTATAGGGCACCTTATTGCTTGGTAGGGTGGATAGAATTTGCAGAAGCATGATATGTACAATGGTAGAGATGTTTGGGAATGCGCGCACACACACACTCACAATTAGTGGTTAACGCTTTCTGTGTCAAGGACAGCATTCGGGAGTTCTTGTTTTGGCTCAGTGGAAATGAATCTGACTAGGAACCATGAGGTTGCGGATTCGGTCCCTGGCCTTGCTCAGTGGGTTGAGCATCCCGCGTTGCCGTGAGCTGTGATATAGGTCACAGATGAGGCTCGGGCCTGGCATTGCAACAGCTCCGATTAGACCCCTAGCCTGGGAACCTCCATGTGCCGTGGGTGCGGCCCTAAAAAGACAAAGGACTAAAAAAAAAATAAGTAAATAAAGGACAGGATTCATACTGAGGAGATATGTAGACCCTACTAATTTTTGAAGTGATTAGTGTCTTGAAACAATTTAGATTTATAAGATGCTCACTGAAAAATTGATTTAGAAGAACAGGTACAGTCTGAGTTATAAGAATGATGAGCCTATTATGTGAATAGATTGATGATATAATTCACATTTATAATAAGTTTGGCATCCCTAGCAATAGATGCATATATATATATATATATATATATATATATATATATCTAGAAAAAAAAAACTAATGAGGAAAACTGGGGAAACTAACTTCAGAGAGTCAGTTTTCAAGATGGAGAGGATGGTAGTGTCAGAACAATAACATAACAATTTTATGATTTTGGAACTCCCTTTGAGAACCAAGAATAATTAATAAAGAGTTTTTAAAATGCCATTAAGTATTAATAAAAGAGAGCCGTAGATAATTAGGTGAAAGAATGACATAAGAAGTGATAAAGAGGGAGAGTTCCCATTGTGGAGTCCCATTGTAACCAATCTGACTAGGATCCACGAGGATGCAGGTTCGATCCCTGGCCTTGCAGTGGGTTAAGGACCTGGCATTGCTGTGACCTGTGGTGTAGGTCACACATGCAGCTCGGATCTGATGTTACTGTGGCTGCGGAGGAGGCCAGTAGCTACAGCTCACATTTGACCCCTTGCCTGGGAACCTCCATCTGCTGCAGGTGTGGCCCTCAAAAGACAGACCCCCCCCTCCCCCCAAAAAAAAGAAGTGATAAAGAAAAAGAAGCTTTATCACTTGAGGAAATGTATAACACTTGATACAATTGTTAAAAGTAAGCCGTGAGTTTTTAGTTGCTCTGCAGGACTTGTGTGACGGGAGCACAAAGTTGTGACATATGTCCAAAGCATGTAAGTGATCAGAGAAGAGCTTCTTTTTTTTTGTTTTTGTTTTTGTGTGTGTGTGTCTGTGTGTGGTTTTAAAGCTTTTTTCTTTTTGGCTATGCCCACAGCATGTGGAAGTTCCTGGGCTAGGGATCCAACCTGCAGCACAGCAGTGACCTGAGCTGCTGCATTGACAATGCCAGATTCTTAACCTGCTGCCCTACAGGAGAACTCCTTAAGTTTTGAACATAGGAAGAAATGTGTAAAGTGACACAAGCTTCAGAAAAGTGTATGAAATAGGATGTCAGGTACCAACAGGAAGTTATTTTCAATTGGAAAAGATACCAAGTTGTTTTCAAAGCAGAGTAGAGGTAAATAGCTTTGTAGTTAAACATGCGTTGGCCTGATGTTAATAAAAGAATAAAGAATGAAGAACATTCAGTATCGTGGGGAAAAAATATGTGGATTATGTTTCGTATATGTGTATGCCTGTGTGTGCCTGTGCACACAGGCACACACAGACACTATGGTAGGGCATTAAGTTTTGTTCCCGAGAGCCAAGAGAAGTATAAAATATCTAATAATTCTTCAATTTTTTGGTCTGTCTTCTGCATTTCACACCTGAAGATTAATATTGTAATTTTCGTTTGTAAGTGAATCCTCAGGATTTCACGACTTCTCGCCGAGAACAGGTGGCAGCTGCTAGATAGTCTGTACATTTGCACAACTCATGTTTGACACCTGTATCTCCACTGGCGTTTGATTATGAGACCTATATTAATCAGGAGTGTACACACTTTTGTTTTGCTTTTCACCTCTCATTTTTACAAGATAATGGAAAAATGCAATAATGTAGCACTTAGTTGCTTAACTCCTTTTGTGCCAAGACGGCAGTGAGCTGGCAGGAAAGGCCTCTGTGGGTTAAGTGGAAATCTTTGATGGCTCGAATTTGGTCTAAAAAAGTCAATTTCTAGTGCCAGGATGTACTGTATGATAGATGATACTGTGTGAGTACTGCCGACCTCATGTATTTAGAACCTCTGCAGGCTTTTCACACTGGGTGCAGTAAGGGCTGCCAGGTCTCTGTAGAATGGGAATTGGGAATCTGAGGTCTTCCAGCCTCAGCAGTTACTGATTATCCGGTTCAACCCCATTTTACAGTTTAGGAGAGGAAAACCTAAAGAAGTTTTTTTTCTGAGTGTACAAGCCAGTGTGGTGGCAGAGATGTGTGATTAATGATCAGGTTTTCTGACTTCCTTTATTGCTTTTTATTTTTCAGCGCATGTTGCTCCTTTGCTATAGTGGTTCTTCAATTTCAGTGCACGCCAAATGGTTAGGTTGGTTAAAAAAAAAGTACAGTCTCCTGAGCTCCATCCTCAGAGATTCTGATTTGGCAGGTCTGGCATCTGGGCCCAAGAATCTACATTTTAAATAAGTATCCACTCAGATGAAGGTGGCACTTGTGCCACATTGTGAGAAGGGTAGTCTGTCCTACACGAAGCTGGAGCACGTGGATGTTATATAGCCAAGGTGTCAAATCCAGGAAGTTGTGAAACCAGGACTTGCACACACTCTTCAACATGGTTTTGATGTATGGTTTTCACGTTGCGGAAAATGAAGTGGCTGATTCCACCTAGACGCTGGGGACAAGATTTAGGAAGTAGCCAAAATCAGCATGATTCACCGCTTAGCATGATGTAGGCTTCTTAATAACCCAAGTAAAATTGCCCAGCACAAATGGCCTTTTTTTTTTTTTTTTTTTTCTCTCCTCGTCTTTTGTCTTTTTTAGGGCCTCACTTGTGGCATAGGGGAGTTCTTGCTGCCGGCCTATGCCAGAGCTATAGCAACTTAGGATCCAAGCCTCATCTGTGACTTGCACCATAGCTCATGGCAACGCCGGATCCTTAATCCACTGAGCGAGGCCAGAGATCGAACCCGCAACCTCATGGTTCCTAGTCGGATTTGTTTATGCTGCACTATGATGGGAACTCCAAAAAGCAGCCTTTATATAGGCATTTCAAAGAAGTAAGGCTGTGGTTCCTGTTGTGGCTCAGTGGTAATGAACCCGACTAGTATATCCATGAGGACACAGGTCCGATCCCTTGCCTTGCTCAGTGGGTTCAGGATCTGGCATTGGTGTGAGCTGTGGTGTGGGTCACAGACATGGCTCAGATCCTGCTTTGCTGTGGCTGTGGTGTAGGCCAGCAGCTACAGCTCTGATTCGACCCCTAACCTGGGAATTGCCACATGCTGAGGGTGCAGCCCTAAAAAGACAAAAAAAAAAAAAAAAAAAAAGACTGTGACGACTAATGTTTAAAGATGATTTAATTTGAAACTATTTAGAGACATTGATTTAAATATTGGTATCGTCACCTTTTCCAGTCCTTATCCTATTGGGTATCTCAGGTGGCCTTGCCCACCTAGACAGTGGAATTTAGAATTGTTTCAGAATTTTACCTTTAAGTAACTTAGGGAACAGCCAACTTAGATATATATGCAGTTAAGGAACAATATTAAAACATTATTAAGTGATGACTTATGAGGGTCTAGGTCATATCAGGGTTCATAAGAGAAGAGAGAAGGGTGAGCCAGAGCAGCGGCCAGATAACCCTTGGATGGTCCATATAGACCAGTGTCTTCAGGCAGAAGGGAGCCAGTGGGCGTGGAAACTACTAAGAAAAATGAATACCTTTTGAAGGAAATGTAATGAAAAATTAGGATTCATGCAAGAGTTAGACGTGAAGATTTTCTTTGTAATGAGCCACTGCCTGAAAGTAAGCTAGAGGATGATGGGCAGAATTTAATGGAAAATGCAGTAGTATTTGCAAATAAAGAATTTGTTAGTAGGTGTTAAAGAAAGCAGTCATGGAGTTCCCATTGTGGCACAGCAGGAACAAATCCAACTAGGAACTGTGAGGTGGTGGGTTTGATCCCTGACCTTGCTCAGTGGATTAAGAATGTGGTGTTGCCGTGAGCTGTAGTGTAGGTTGCAGATGTGGCTCAGATCCCACATTACTGTGGCTGTGGTGTAGGCCGGCAGCTGTAGCTCTGATTGGACCGCTAGCCTGGAAACCTCCATGTGCCGCAGGTGCAGCCCTAAAAAAGCAAAAAAAAAAAAAAAAAAAAAAAAAAAAAGGAAAAAGCAGGCAGTTATTAGAATGGTCATACTTGTTTGTGGCTAGAGGTACTTTAACACAACATTCCAGCCTGTTTTCTTTTGTTTCCCCATCATTACAGCCTAAATTCTTGACTAGAATGTTATCTAAATTTCTGTCCCAAATTTGCAGCAATGCAAACAGTGAATCTGAGTCTTAGCAGTGAATAATTGAATAAACTCAAACCTGAACCTGCCTGGAAAAGACGACTGGCACTGAAAAATCAATGAGCGTAGGGAAAAAGCTTGTTCAAGCTTACTCAATATAAAAATAGCAATAAATCAAGAATAATAAATGAGTTGCTTAGATAATCGTTTTACTTTGAACAACATAAACAAAAAGAATTGATAGTTTGTGCGGATGCATATGAAAGATTTCTAGCCTTTGAAAAGTTATGGCAGAATAAAGAAATATGAAGAAAAAATATATAAAAGGCATTCCTTATGACATAGCAAAAATCACTATGGTAAAATAAAATAATAAACTGTGGGATAGATATATTACTGATTTGAGTAGCCTTTGGGATTCTGGGGACATCTCTAAATACTGTCCTGCTGAAAGAGCATATCTCCTACTCAGAACTACTGGAAAATTTTCCAGTTTAAAAAACTCATTTCCACACTATGAAGCTGGGAAATATTTGGGAGAAACAGTCTATTGTTTTTGAATTTTTCGCTTAAGATATCTTCCACTTAGCATGAAGCCCGAGCAGATTGTAAAATAATCTTTAAGGAAATGGCTGTATGATAAAAGTTACTTTATGTGGGTGATTTGAAACTATAGTAATTCTAAAAACAAGAGAGTATGGCCACATATGGCTGTAATAATACATAATCATTAGGTCTTGAATACAGTTAAATGTTGATTTTTTAAAGTTTCTGATGAATAAAAAGCAGTATGAGTCTATGGTATATTTAATACCCAAACATTTAAAGTGTTAGCTTTGGAAGGAATCTCATTTTTATGTTAGTAAACTGAGATCTGGAGGAAATTGACTATTTATGGACAGAGAAAAGTAGGAACCCAGCTTTTTGGTGGGGAGCACCAGTCTGTATGAGCCATGGGGCTACTGAGAAAAGTGGAGGAAGGACCAGCTTCAGTGACAGGTGGTGTAGACAGGGTAGCACTTTGGTCTCCTCCTCATCCTCTGGCAAGTCTTCACCTCTGGTCGTTTCCTTGTGCCCATCCAGTTAAGGAGTCATCAGAGGTGACTCTAAGTGGGGAATCGGGGACCTAGGGAGGTGTGGTAATGCACCCCAAAGTATGCAATCCTCTAAACTTCATGGACCTAGAGCCAGGCCTTTAACCGCCAACCTAGGGTTTTGATTTATAGCCATCAGGGTTGTATGTTCCTGTGTCAATTATTCATTAAAGCTGCCGGAAACTTTACATCTGCTCTGAGAAGATAGTCTGCAGCCTTGAAAAATTTTAAACTACTTTTGTTTATACGTTATAATTTTTTCAGTTATTTTTTAGTACACATAAGAGATTTTGTGTTTTCAACATACTTCCTCATAAAATTGGCTATTGTAAGACTTCTCATAAGCTTTTTAATAAAAGTTTGGGTAATAATTATATGTGATTATTTATAAGCAATATTTACAATGAGTAAGTAGAAAGCATGTAGTATATGAAGAAGCGCTGGCTTTTGAATGCAACACTGTGTGTCTGTGTGTATGTATGCACATACATATATAATGATATATAGTCATACGTATGATTATATATACAATTTCTACATGTGTAAAAATCTATATAAAATACTTATTTAAATATTGAATGCATATATACCAATGCATGCATACACATGCCTTTGAAGATTTATTAGGGAGAGAATTAGACTCAATTTATGTTTTAATAAGCTTTTGAACTTGATCGTAAGCTTTTTAAGAGCAAGCATTTTAAAATGACCTTATCGTTACTCTCACTGGTAGATGCTGATACACATATTTGTTGATTGCGGTGGTTTTAGTGCTAAGGAAGGTGCTGATTTTTTTCTGAAGGATAAATAAGGTCAGGGCTCTTTCTTTCCATGTGTCAGTCAGTTTGTCTAAAAGTGTTGCTGACCTGCCACCCCTGCTAACTGCCTTTATCCCGAAAGGTCTGCTTTCCACAAGCATGGAAGATGCAGTTGGTGATCCGCAGGAGGAGGGCTTCTCTGCAATGCATGTCTTCACCTGTTTTAGGATTTTGTTGTACTGGTGTTTCATGTTGGCTCCTCTCATTTTCGTCTCATTAGAACCCTGCCTTCTGCATCCAAGTGCATCTGAAAAGATGTCACCTGCAGAGGTGCTATTTGGTGAAGATTTGGAACCCCTTAAAAACTAAAATGCTATCTTTTATCTTCAGTGGTGGTAACAAATCTGTTAGAAGCAAGTTGTTAGAAGGAATACCTTAAGAAACATGACACTCTTCATGCAATGGATGACCTGGTTGTTCAGTATTCCCTGGTTGATCAGTGACGTGCACACCAATAATCAAATAACTGTACTTATGATGATACGCATTTGTTGAAAAGAAAGCACTGTGCTTCTTTCTCAGCCTAAAAAGTTTTAAAGTAATCCCCCCCCCACCCCAAGGAAATGAGTATGTATTCTTTAATGGACTTTTAGAGGTACTGCATTTCTTTTACCTCCTAGATCTAACCTGTCACCCTGTCATTTCCCCTTCCGTTTAGATTCACCTCTTGTGGCTTCCTAATCTCGCTGCGACTGTCTTGCCCAGGTCTGCACCATCTCACACCTGCCTTATGGTCCTCCTCCTGTTTTCCCTCCAAATTCAGATCCATTCTGTATCCTGCACTCCTCGCAGCACATTTTATTTACATCTCGACTGGAAAGCGCCACCACACAGTAGACAGAAGTATTGACTTGTAGCAGAGCATTAACGCTGTCACTAAGAGCTCCTCTTCACCTGAAAAAACAATTGTGGAGCCATTTCTCACTCAATACTGCTTTCGATGTTGCAAACATTTAATTAATATTTAATGAGTTAATACTGTTTCCGGCTTTAAAAATCGGACTGCTTTGGTGACCGGGGATGGGATGGTTGTCGAGGTGGGGGTCAGTCCAGTATGTTCCGCGTCAGAAAGAATCAGTTCTGGGAATGAGCAGACAATTTCTTGAAGTAATAATCGCAGTCGTGCAAAGCGGGATTGTACTACGGTGGTGCCCCTGCCCCTCCACGCTGCTGCGATGCCCAGCCCAGCCTGTACAGTTGAAGCATATTCTGGGGAGTGGCTTTAACTGCACTCTAATTTCCGCCTTCCCTTTCTCACCTCCAAGTTCATCTTAAATGAACCTCTCCGTGGTCCCATACGGCCAGTCTGTTTTTGCATTCCTCTCTTCTGATTTCTCTTGGCAGGAAGACTAGATGTGGTTGACAGATTATATCTGAGAAGGGCTTTGGTAATTGCCGGTTCTGTTGGGTGGCTGTGCCGCTGACAGATGGGCACCGTGAATATTGAGAGCGTTCTGGACCCCCGCACACTCCCTCAGCTTGTGAGGGGTGAGCACAGCCAGCATTTTTTTTACTCGCTATTAGCCAATTCAAGAAGAATCGCTTGGATCTTTACCTCTGAAACCTCTAACTAAATCACATTTATGGCGAGGGTCTCTCCCACTTCTTCTGCTCCCTCCTTTTTTTTTTTTGAATACAGAAAATCCTCAAGATGTTACTGCAGGCTGGCATGAATGGATGCCAACAGTTCTTACAGACTTGTTAAAAGATATATTTTTTGCCTGAGAATTACACATATGGCCTAGAATGATAATATTAGGATCTGTGTTGGTTGAGATAATTGGCAGATCACACCTTAAGAAAAGTGATTGGTTGGCTTGTCTCTTTCATTTTAATCTGTTGTCTCCGTCACAATCACATTACCATCCATGTAGTATGTTACTGTGCCTTAAAGAAAAAAACAAAAACTCATTTAACCCATTTATAGGGGGCATCTGTTCATTGAGCTTGAGTTATTGAAAACATTTTCTTATATTGGCCAATTTAGTAACAGCCAGCAAAATCAAAATGAGCAAAGGAGGGGATCCCGATTATCCCAGTTCTGTAAAGGTGGGTTTTTAAGGGGAAGGAACACTCACCACCCACATTACATTAGAGATGGTCTTACCACCGTCTCAGGGGAAGAAAGAAACGAGACCCGTGAAACCATCTCATTGAAGACTGGCTGCCCACATGGAGACAGGCTGCTGGGGGTCGGGGTGGGGAGGGCCATGAGTCCTTGGCATTCGCCGAGCCCTTCCACAGCCCAGCAAGTCTTTATGGGGGGCCTTGAGATTGAGGGCAAATGACTTCATCTGTTTCACTTCAGTGATGACACAGGAGAAGATGACCTTTAAAACATCCATGGTTAAGGTCGTTCCACTTTCAGCCTTTGTGTAATTACCAGCGTGTACAGCAGTCTTGTTGTAACACCTAATTCCTGTGTTAGTGATAATGGACATTTATTTCTGCTTATAACAAGATGTTAAGATAAATTAACTTAATCTGTTTTTCCCTCTCCAGTACTGCTATTCGCTACGTGTGTGCATGTGAGTACATGAATGAGCAGAAAAAGATAATATGTTCAGCGTTGGATATTTATTTTCATTTATTAATAAATGGACGAAGATGCTTACATACTTACACAGAAACTTGGACGTGGCTGTCTCTTTCACAATGTAATTTAAAGATAGACATCATCAAAGAATACATTATATAGATGATAAAGCTCGGACACACCTTTGTTAAGGTTTGGATAATATTTTAGAATAGAAAAGTAAAATGTGTTACTTCCACTCACCCTTAAATAATCAGTCTACTTAAGGCAGCCATCAGAGTTTAGGAATCTGACAAATAGATGATGAAGTAGGAAAGTTACATTTTTTTTTTCCCCTTATAGTAATGTTTTTCTTTAGGAAAAGTTTTTGAATTATAAAAATGCCACCTTGTAATTTCCTGGATCACCACCAAAAGCATTTTCCTTCTTTTCCATGTAATAACTGTTCCCAGCACGACCTTTCCTACCAGTTATTCCAGTGATTATAATAAAGTTAGAAGGTCTCTTGGATAAAGTCTGGTTTGCATTATAGAAGAGATCACGGAGGACCCCCAGAATTAGGTGACTTGTTTAGGACGGCAGAGCAATTGAAGTCTTGGAGTCTGCAGATGAACCCAGATCTCTTTGTTCCCACTCAGTACTTCTGTTTCTAACCATGCTGCTTCCTATCACGTTCTCCTTCTGGATGAATCGAGTGTAAAAGTCAAGGGTGTGCTGTTTTCAGTCTAGCCATTATTAACAATGTTTTCAATCATGTTTTTTTTTTTTTTTTTTTTTTTTTTGAGGCTGCACTTGTGTCGTAGGTGGGTTCCCAGTCTAAAGGTCAAATTGGAACTGCAGCTGCAGGCCTGCGCCACAGCCACAGCAATGCCAGAACCTTAACCCACTGAACAAGGCCAGTGATTAAACCCGCATCCTCATGGATACTACGTTGGATTCTTAACCGGCTGAGCCACAGTGAAAACTCCTCATCCATGTTTTAATAATAGAACAAGTGTGTTCAAATTTATTTCCCACTGGCCTTATATAGTAAAAAGATCAAATATGTTGACTGAATAAATGAAACTGGTAGGTAGGTTTTTGTTGGTTTTTTTTTTTTTTTTGGCAAATGCAATTTTTCTGATTTCTGTTAAAGAAAGAAACCAAGATGGATCCATCTGGTTTATTTGGAAGGACATTATTGCATCAAATGCCAGCACCATCGCATTATGATAGTATGTGTTCATGACTGGAGACGAATCAAAATGACAGAGATTACAGATTTTCAGAATAGTACAGGTGTTCCCTTCATAACCCTCCAATAGGTAGATACAGATTTTTTCAACTCGGTACGTGCATTTGATGTTTATTATTCTTACATTAATTTGTTGAAATTGTAGTATTTGTCTTTTGGATTCAAAGAAAAGAAAGCCCATGGCTTTCTGTCCCCACTTTGGCCGTATTTTTCCCTTTGAACTCAGTTGCATCTCTTATCAAATACTTAGTGGGATTTTCATGATTTACCTGGCCATTCTTAGTCCATGGAAAGGACTCTTTTTACTTGAGTTAATGCTACAGAACCTTGAATCCAGTTTCACATTCCTAAGTAGTAGTAGTATTATTTTTGGCTGCACCTGTGGCCTATGGAAGTTTCTGGGCCAAAAATCTAACCCGTGCCATGGCAGTGACCCAAACCACTGCAGTGACAATGCCAGATCCGTAACCACCTGTGCCACAAGGGAATTTCCCATCCACATTGCTAATTACTTCTTGGGTTAGTAAACATCCAGCTTCTTGTTCACACTGACCAAGTCACATTCTTCAGTCACTTTTTTTTAACTTAAGGTGTATTTTTTTATTTATTTATTTTCTATTTTTTTAAGGGCTGCACCTGTGACATATGAGAGTTCCCCAGCTAGGGGTTGAATCAGAGCTACAGCTGCCCGCCTACACCACAGCCACAGCAAATCAGGATCTGAGCTGCATCTGTGACCTACAGCGCAGCTCATGGCAATGCCGGATTCCCAACCCACTGAGCGAGGCCAGGGATCCAACCCAGATTCTCACGGATCCTAGTCAGGTTCGTTAACTGTTGATCCACTAAGGGAACTCCTTGGGGTGTATTTTTCTATCTCAGAATCAATGAGAATTAGAATTTCTTATAGCCATTATATTTCTTATCATCATGGTTCACTTCAAATAACAACATGATTTAATTTTATGTGTATTTGTACATAAAATCCTGATGTGGTGAGGTACTTTGGTTAGTCCTTGAATAACAGGTTATTTATATCCATTGCATCAAAATGAGTTGCTTTGCTTTGGGGGATTATCAGTTGTTTTGCATACAATTTTTTTAATAATTAAAAAAATGAACTAATAGTTTAATAAAACAATTGGAAAAACCATCCAAGTTCTTAGCGTTCATTGTAGTGTTAGAGCCAGAGTGTCCCAGGCCATTGAAAGGAAAAATCAAAGAAACAAATCTTTTATAACACTGCATTCTCCTTAATCTCTTAGGTTTGTAGCGAAGAACAGGTTTTGGCGGTGATGTTGAAATGAGTTTAGAGTCAGGAAAAAATAAAATACAACGCTCTCAGATGGCTAGGGCAAAATGACTTTGGAATACCACAATTACTGTTGCTCCATCTGAGAAAATGCTGCTTCTGTTCAGTAGCTCCTAGTAACCTGGAAAACTCCAGGATTACATAAATAATGAATGGGCCCTACATGCATTGGTTTTTGTAATGTAGATAAGGTAAGCAGTCTTGTCAGGGCTTAAATTAGCATATTAGAATAACTTAGTTATCTTGTTCTTTAAAGAAATAAATGGCTATGAATATTCATGGATTCAATTAAAATATTAATGGTGTACTGATACTTTACTTTTAGGTCTCTAGCCATCCATAAAGAGTTTTATTTAAAATTAACAGTGAAAGGATACTTAAGCATAGAGTATAATATATTGGCGTTTTGTGTCTGAAATGAAAATGTAATACCTGACATTATATTACTGAATTTGTTTATTCTTGCAATGCATTATTTCTTTTGCTAAGAAAAGACCTCTCTTGGGTGTAGTGTAAGGCATAGATCTAGTCTGACTATCTTTCATACTATGAACATCTTTTTTTTTTAAGCTCTACTATTTATCATAATTATGTAGTTGGGGTTTCTCAAGTTGCTTAATTGACTTATTTGTAAAATTTTTAATTGTGGTAAAGTACACATAAAATTTATCATCTTCCTCAGTGAATAGTACAGTGTTATTATGTGCACGCACCACCATCCATCTCTAATAATTTTTCATCTTTTCCAACTGAAACTCTGTACCTATTAAACAGTAAGACCCTACTACCTCCTCTCCCTGTCCCTGGCAGCCACCCTTCTACGTTCTGTCTCAGTGAATTTGACTAGTCTTGGGACATCATATACATAGAATAATATACTCCTTATATTTTTGTGACTGGCTTATTTCACTTAGTATAATGTCCTCAGGTTTCATCGTGTAGTGTATGTGTGTTACAAGTTTTTCCCTTTTAAGCCTGCGTAATATTCCATTGTGGTTAGAGCCCACGTTTGGTTTACCCATTCATCCATCTGGTTTTATATTTGACTTGCTTCCTGCTTTTAGCTATAAAAGTAGCAATTTGTGAGTAATGGTGCTGTGAACACAGTGTACATATATCTCCTTGAGACCGTGTTTTCAGTTCTCTTGGATATATACCCAGAAATGGAATTACTAGACCATAGAGTAATTCCGTTTTTAATTTGTCGAGGAATCACCGTATTGTTTTTCATTTCACATTCCCATCAGTAGTGCACATAGGTTCCAGTTTCTCTCCGTCTTTATCCACACTTGTTATATTCTGTTGACTCTGTGGATTTTTAAGTTAGGGAAGTTACATATACTTCTTGCATAGATTCAAATAATGGAGAAAGGTGCAAAGTAAAGTTGACAGTACGTCTTTGCTCCTCCTGACTGGGTGGAGGAAGGAGAAGGTAAAAAGGACAGGGAGAAGTGTGAGATGACCCCTGGCATGGGAAATGGGGTGGCGGAGGGCTTAGCTTTGAGAGAAGCAGGGCAGGATACAGAAACCAGGAGCTCAGGTGGTTGAATTTGAAATGTGCGAGATGCTCATGTGAAATCTGGAGCTTGGGAGAGAGGTCAAGGCCATACACGTGTTTGGGTTTTCCTGGTACTTCGGCAGTAATTGATACCACGATTGTGTATTTGATCATTCAGGACGAGGAGAAGAACAAAGAACTAGGGATCAGAACCTCGGGGGCCTGGGCACTCGTGGAAGTGTGGAGACCACACCTACCTAAAGTAGGTGTTATTTCTCCTCAAAATCTACTTCTTCCGAAATTTCCTTGTTTTCTCAGGATAACAGCAGTGTCAGTGTAGTCAGAATCCAAAATTGCTTGTTCTCTTTAGCAGTTGCCTTTGCCTAATCTGTCACCAAGTTCTTTTGCTTTTTTCTTTTACAGTACTTTTCAGATATGGCATTTCTTTTTTTTCCTCTTGTGTTATTGTTTTTCAGGCCTTTGAGTCTAGCGTAGTTTTCTCTTAACTTCCCTTCTTGTCTCTAGAGTTTTCCTCAGACTTTTATCTACTTAGTATATCAGATTTCTTTATAAGCTTTCAAATGGCAAAGAACTTTCCTGCTTAAGAAAAATAAAGTTTGAAAGTGTTCATTTGTAAAAATACAGGTCCTGGCATTTAAGTCCCTGTGGAGTCTTTCTCTGATTTATCTTTGGGAACATAAATTTCAGCGTAATCACCAGGTTTCTGCCATTCTGCAGTATTTGAATTTTCATTGCTGCCTTTTCTTACGCTGTTTCCATTACCACCTTCACTCCTTCTCGCTCAGACAAAGGCCCAAGTCAGCAATTCAAGTCTTATTTCCTCTTTGAGGAGGAGGCCTGGGGGTGGTGTTGAATGAGCTTTGAGTGATTTGTGTAAGGACTTGTGTGGCTGCCTCTTACCTGAGTAATTGTGAACAACTTACTTTTCTGAATTTCAGATTCCTCACCTGTAAAATAGGCTGTCGTGTGGGTTAAACTGACCAAGTGAAACAAGGGAAGCACAGTAGTTAATATTTCTGATCTTTGCCCTTCAGGTCATCTCACTCATTTCAACTTTTTCAACAAGTAGTTTTTGTTTTTTGTTTTTTGTTTTTTTTTTTTTTTTTTTTGGTCTGTTTATGAACTTTTCAAAATTTTTTGCTTTTATTTTTTTATTATTACAATGATTTTTATTTTTTTCATTACAGCTGGTTTACAGTGTTCTGTCAATTTTCTGTTGTGCAGCAAGGTGACCCAGTCACCCATACATGTGTGCATTCTTTTTTCTCACATTAACATGCTCCGTCATAAGTGACTAGATATAGTTCCCTGTGCTATTATACAGCAGGATCTCATTGCTTCTCCATCCCACAGACAATAGTTTGCATCTATGAACTCCCAATTCCCAGTCCATCCCACTCCTTCCCCCGCCCCCTTGGCAACCCCAAGTCTGTTCTCCATGCCCATAAAGGTTCATTTGTGCCGTCTGTCAACAAGTGGTTGTTTTGGTGCTTGTCTGGGCAGTGGGAATACAGCAGTGAACGGAATGAACAAAAATCCCTTTCATTGTGGAACAAACGTCCTAGAAGAGAAGATGCATGATAAGCAAGAGATAGATCATGATTTCATCAGGGTAACTGCCAAAGAGAAAAATTGAAGAAGGAAAGGGAGACATGAAATATGAAGAAGGGGAGTTCCCGTCGTGGCGCAGTGGTTAACGAATCTGACTAGGAACCATGAGGTTGCGGGTTCGGTCCCTGCCCTTGCTCAGTGGGTTAACGATCTGGCGTTGCCGTGAGCTGTGGTGTAGGTTGCAGACGCGGCTCGGATCCCGCGTTGCTGTGGCTCTGGCGGAGGCCGGTGGCTACGGCTCCGATTCAACCCCTAACCTGGGAACCTCCATATGCCGCGGGAGCGGCCCAAGAAATAGCAACAACAACAACAAAAGACAAAAAGACCAAAAACAAAAACAAACAAACAAACAAAAAAAGAAATATGAAGAAGGAAGGTGGGACTTTCAGATGGGGCTGGGGAAGGCCTCTCTGTGGAGTTTTCTTTTTAGAAATCCCCAAACACTTGACAGACTCATTGTACTTAGTCTATAACACGCTGTTGTTTGCCTAGGAGTGTGTGGTTAGATCTCAGCCTGGACCTCAGCTCTGTTAGGAGCTCCTTGCACTGATGGAGAAATTTGTTATGAGCTCTATTTTTCCCCTCTCACCCCACTTTTACTGCAGTGAGAATGTATCGTCCTGACAAGAAATGGACACGATGTCAACGTATAACTGGAAGTGGTGGCAAAGGGGCCTTTCATATCTAAGAGGAGATTGATAATATTCCATGAAAGTTAAATATTTAATACTTGTTTCATGTAATTTTTATTAGGCCAGACACTTAAGATTGCAAAATCAAAACCAGAATAAAGACTCCTGGCCTCCATCAGGCATGTATGGCTTTTTTGGAGCCTTTGAATGAGGATGGCGGTACCTTTGGGTTTCATAATGAAAACTGGACCTCTGAGGGGAAACTGCCTAAACTCAGAACTAAGTGAAACGCCAGTGCTCATGCTGATACTGAAATGGACTGGACAGGTGGGGAGTCCATAACGAACTTTATTCAAATCATTTGTTTTTTACAAGGTGTTTGCGTGTCAGCCTGAGCAAATATTCAGTGGAATTCCCAAGCGTCAGCATCATTGTTGGAACCCATCAGCAAAATCGGATGATGTCTTGAATATATAATTAACAGTTACATTTGTCCTCCAGATTTCTGTAGCTTCCAGCCTACCAGGCAGGAAATTGGAATCAGAAAGAGGAACTCAGAAATGTGCAACTCTCATTTCTGGTTCGGTTTCTCCCCCCCACCCCCCAAAGAAAAGTTATCTTGAGAAGAGTTAAATTTCCTGCCAACAATGACATGAAAGCTATGTTGATGCTATTGCTTTTGTTTTGAACTTTGAAAAAAGAAAATCCACCAAACACTACCCTTTGATTAGTCGAAGCAGTTGTTTTCCCGCAGGGGAGATGTGGACTACAAATTCATCACACAAAAAAGTGGTGCCTGTGCTCCAGCCAAAGCTGGAGTTCGTTTTTCCCCTGGGGATTTGACATTTTCTGTTTCCTGACATTTTTACCATTGTTAGGCACACTTCTTTGTATTCCTGTCCTATATTCATCCCCTAAGGGAATTTGTGCATTTGATCTACTGGGAGGCAGGTATGCCTTCTGTTTTGTACAAGCCATTTAATTGTTTAAATAAATCCAACTATAGTGTAATAGACCAATCATTAGGAACTGGGCCATGTGGCAGCATTTAGATTCATGAGATCAGATCTCAGTTCAATCCAGAAAGGAAATTAAATACCAAATACATAAAATGAATGATTTTCTTTTCCCTCTCTTTCCCCACCTGGCCCTTCCCACCCAACCCTTGAGAAATAGTAAACAGCATCCTAAAAAACAAACAAACAAAACACTACTTTTCTCAGTATTTCTGACTTGTTTATTTCTGGTTTTCTGTATGGGAGAATAATTATTTATTAGCCATTGAGTAGAATAATAAGAAAGATTGCCTTTTTGCCATTATTTTCTGTTTTTTTTTTTTTTTTTGTCAAATAGGAGAAGTAAAAAGGAAATGATGATCTAGCATTTTTTGCTCCCTTTTCAGCTACGTTGATGTAATTCTGTTTAAATGAATGATTTAAAATATATAATCAGTCGTCATATTTCCTAACAACACTAACTCTTTTCCTTCATTTTAAACACTGTATATGTGTGTTTTAAAAATACACCTTCTAGAATTAAGTTGCTGATTTGAATTTGTTAAGGGGCTTATTTAACTGTTTGCAGAAGTGAGTTTTCTCAGGCCTGTGCACTGCTGGGCGGAATGGCATATAAAAGATGACATTTGGCTGGTTTGCAGGGGATCTGACGGATGTAGGTTTGAGAACTGTTTCTTTTGCTTTGATTTGCCCTGTGCTGGGCAACAAGTTGGATTCAGATAGGTAGACATGAAGCAGTGATGTGTGTTGTATCCTGAAGATGTAATTTGAGTCTGTTGAGTCTGCTTACCAGTTTTTGTATTCCTTTCATTCTGAACTCTAAAATTCACCTGCTGGGATTATTCTTTGGCCAAACAAAAGCATGGCAAGATCTGAACTTGAGGTCTGTGCAACCTAAGAAGCCTCTGGCAAGCATTCCCCTTTGGCTGCTACATTGCATACAGGGATATACACTCCTGGGATTTCTAGAAAAGCCTGGAAAGATCCATCCAACAACTAAATGGGTATTAATCAAAGGGATGCAGTCTTCAAACAATTGGGAAAGTCTTTTGTTTTGGTCTTAGTAATACTTTTATCTTCATTTCTCGGGAGAGGAAAAGTACCGTCAACAATCACCATTTGTGCACTGCAGAGCAGTATTGTGTTGCTGTTTTGTTTTTACAAGGGCAGCAGGAGAGTGTATACATGAAGGCAAGGAGAGGTTTGTCAAGGCAAGACTAGCTTGCTGCGTTATTGTTCTATTTGGGGATTTGCATTCCTCCCTTAGCCTTGGTATCTCCAGTTCACTATCTGAAATTAGCTCTGGTAATCCTTCCCCAGCAGGCATAACCTTCAGAGCTGAGATAATCCATCTGGAAATCTTGAGGCCATAGGGCGTCTTGCTCCCAGAATTACTAAAGTCTAAGTAAGTCTAAAATGGGCATCAGCTGTCTTTGGCAGTCTGGACGAAGAAGAATAGCTGAGTGAAGTTCAGTTGGCTGATTGGTATGATCAGAGGCGATCTTGATGGATAGAAGCTTTTGAATTATAGACATCCCGTTGATGGTTAGAGTCTTCCATTCTCTATTTTCCACACATAGAAGGATTGGCTTTAAGAGACCGTCCTTTTCTTGTTACACCCACTTACTTCTCATAACTCCTGCACCTCACTTTCCCAAAATTCTTATAACAGCATGTTTCTATAATACATGAGCAAGCATATTTGAGCAAACACAGTAAAATATACATCTTAAAAACAATACAGAAAATAAATTATTAAGGACATAAAAGTAAACCCATTTTGTGTTTTGTTCTGATTAAATATTAAAACAAGAATAAATGCATTCTAATTTCCTTTCAAAATACACATTTTATGTGCTTACATAAGGATGAAGTAGAATTTAATGATTTTTTAAAAATGTATTTATTGGAGTTGCCGTCGTGGCTCAGCGGTTAACAAATCTGACTAGCATCCGTGAGGGATGCAGGTTCAATCCCTGGCCTTGCTCAGTGGATTAAGCATCCGGCATTGCCATGAGCTGTGGTGTATGTTGCAGACACGGCTCAGATCCTGCATTGCTGTGTCTGTGGCGGAGGCCAGCAGCCGCAGCTCTGATTTGACCCCTAGCCTGGGAACCTCCTAAAAAGCAAAGAAAACAAAACAAAAAAACCTCCTGTGATGCCTAGCTGTACATTTGGTAAAAATAATTTTTTCCAACAAGCTGAATTGAGGAATAGTGATTACGAGACTGTCTTCAAACCAAAGGCAGTCATACTGACCATTCTGCGTGTCCTTGAGGCAAAACTATCACAGCCTGAACTGGGCGAGAAGTTTTAGAATCTTGAGAGTTGCCAAAAACCTTAAAGGGGAACCAGTTTGATGTTACACATTAAAATGATGTGCAGTGTTTTGTGTCCAAAAGCCTACCTCTTATTTATTATTTCATTTCTCTTGGTACATGTGATGGGGTATTTCGGTGGCGGGTCGGGGGAGGAGGCGCAGTGTGATTCTTCATCTACAAACTACGAATTCATGTCCAGCTTCACATTATTTCCCCCAAATATCACACTGCAAGTTAATTACAGGACAGGTGTTGGAAATGAGACAGGTGCCTTGACTTTGGACATGTTTGAATGTTCCTTGCACTGCCCAGCATCTTCAACTGCTGACCATCTGCAGGGATCAGAGGCAACGTGCTGCACCTCTTGGTATCTTGATTTACTCATCAGCTGCTTCGATAACACAGTACATCAAGGCTCAGAGGAGAGGATGATTGCAAAAGCAGTCTGAACATTTAGCAGCTATGTTGCTGTAAGGTCTTATTTGTGTAGACCTATCTTCTTCTTCAGTGAAACGAGGGCGCTCCAGTTTCCCACTTGCCTAGTTGTCTAGGTGCAGAGGTCCCTCTGTTATTTGCACTAATGGAGAGAATCAACGTTGTGAATATCCAGAAAGGCAGATAATGAGGGAATCGTTTAGAAGATATTTCAGCTTTTACATACAGGTCTCTTTGATGCTCCAAGAATTCATAACTCAGGAAACAAAAGAAGAACAACAAAAAATTTTTCATTGTGACTCAGATGAAAATAAGCAGCTTTATAACTTTGCTGTCTTATCCCTTTGTTTCCCCCATGGCCTATTGTGGGACTGAAGCGTATCTATGCCTCTAACCAGTGAAGGGTTTTGGCTTAAAGCATCATTGACTTATTTTCTTAGTATTTTAAATGTTCATCTGGTCCGATGGGAACAGACATTTGTGAAATAGCCCATGTCTTAGCTTCTGTAGATGCATAAACTACATACAGATTATGCCAAGAAAGTTATGATTAAATATTGTCAGTATACATTTGAAAGCAGGTTTGCTGTGAATTACTGATCCTGAGAATAATTGCCTAAAGATTGTCCTGATAACAGTGAATAGAAATGTGACAGATCTAGGCTCCTTTGTCCAGCTTCTCTCTTGTTTATATGCTACTTAAAAAAAAATTAAGAAATAATTTATTGGGCATATTCTTACCATAGATGTCTTTGTGAGTGGGGTACTTTTTCAAGGGATTAAAAAAAACTCAGGTTGTTTGTTTAGTTAATTGAAATGCTTAATGTTGATGTTTGTTGGTGTTACTGGCCTAGAATATTCACTTAGAGTTACATTATTTCTATTCAGAGGAATCTCTCTTCTTTTATTAGTAGAAAGAGCTGGTGGAGTGTTTGGAAGTATTTGGTGTGTATGCATATGTGTATGTGTTTGTATATACTCACATATGGCCATATATGTTTTTTAAGCATTAAGAGTGAACGCACTCCTGTCAGTTTATATATTTTTTTTAAATCAAGGGCCCTACCCACCGCGTATGGAAGTTCTCAGGCCAGGGGTTGAATCTGAGCTGCAGCCGAGACCTGCCCTGCGGTTGCAGCAACGTGGGATCGTTTAGCCCACTGCTCCGGGCTGGGAATCCCACTCGCGCCTCTGCAGTGACCTGAGCTGCTGCAGTGGGATTCTTAACCCATTGCACCACAGCGGGAACTCCTCCTTTCAATTCTACTAAGCTATAAACCACTCTGACTTGGCTGTTAGATGGTGGAAGTCATCTTTATAAATATATCAAAACACTTCAGTTCAGCCTCTCTCTCCCTCTCCATGCCCCTCTGCTCCCCGCTACTTTCCTCAGTTCTCTCCTAGTTGGGGACAAGGAGAAGGGAAAAATCCTAAAGAGGGGGTATGGCAGGCAGGATGGGGAAGCAGTATCCTGCTTCCCTTTTCTTTCCTTCTCCTTGATGACAAAGGAGAGCTCGGCTGTGCTCCCTCCAGCTACAGTAGCAGTCGTGGCAGCTGCTGTAACTTGAGGTACCATCATGGCCTTTGCCGTTGCACCAGGATGTAGCCTAAAAATAGAGCTTGTGGCAGAGTTAAGTCAAGCCTTGTGGCTCTGTGAACATCTGGGACCTGAGTCTATTGCCAGCAGAGGCCTGGCACCAAAAATACTCTGTCCCCAATTTCTAGTTTGAAGAAAGAGCCTCCAGGCCATCTCTGGGACGTGGGGGCAATCCGATCCAGATCCTGCACCTGCCCACCCAGCTGGTCACCAGTTACACAGGTTCACATTTTGCAGTGCTTTTGTTGATGATATAACCATCATTGTGTGATCGTGTGCCAGCATGGCAGTGTACATTGCTGGTGCAGAGTAAATACATGTGTGTGTGTTTGTATAAATTCGCAGTCCCAGGTAGAGAAGTGCTATGTGGGATCTTCAACAGATTTTATCTGGAGAATGTGTATAGATGTAAACTTTTTAGAGTTTTGCTAAATTGAGTTCAGCATGATGCCGACACACTGACTTTAATGAAATTGGTTTTTATTAAAGTCTGCAGGTTATTCTTGTACTGGCAGTGGCTTTGATTAAGCACCGTATTAGGGTCATATCCTAGAATAACAGCATTTTGAAATCCCTGGCTGTTTTTGAAAGAATTGTGATTAAAGTTCTGGCCGTTTTCCCGTAATTACTAATGTCTGCTGAGGGTTGAGTTTTCCCGGTTGTTATTGGCGATTGAGCTGTGTGGCAGTCCTTTTGCTCTCTTGCCAATATCAGTGGCATTCTCCAGGGGAAAGTGATTTTGCATTGAAATGCGAGACCCGAAAGCTGTAACAAAATTAACACGGGGTCTCGGGTTTCTGGTGTGACTCCACAGCTAGAATGGGAATGTTTCCGAAAGTCTAATTCATCTGTGATTGAATTTCAGACAAAACAATGCTGCCATGATGAAAGGAGGAGAAACCCATCTAAAAAAGATTATGGATGAACAGGCAGAAGAATAGGATAGGGCGAGGGCAGAGATAGACAGATACTTCAGCTTGAGCTGGACCTCTCTTCTTGACAGGTGTCTCCTGTGTCTTGGCATGAGTGCCCCAGGCAGTGGCCCACTTGGGAAACACATGCTGTTAGGGATGATCTCCTTGCCTGCCAATGGGATGTGAAAATGAGCTCCTTTCTTATGTGTGTTTAAAAAAAAAAAAAAGTTTGTTGAGTGTCAGGTGTGTGGTTTTCTGGGTTTTAAGATACACTCTGGATTTATAGCTGTTTAAATAAAAACAGTTGTTGACTCTCTCACAGTACCCCAGTTAACAATCAGTTCTTTTCCACACTGGAAAAAAAAAGTGCCAAATTAGAAAAAATTAAAAACACTGGATATGAGGTTGTTTTGCATTGCTACCAAATAAAATCCTACAGCGTTTTATCCCTTTATTTGCTGGTCTTTTACCTTTGGAAGTTTTAGGACTTGGGTATTTATTTTCAGCCCATGTCGATGATAAATTCCTTGCTGGCAGGACACTGTATCTTAGATTTATTCTTTTCTCTCACTATACTGTATGCAAAACTGTTTCATAATACCTATTTGCAGATTGATTTTTGTGCCCAACAAAAAAATTATTTTTGAACTTTAATGCAGTGTTAAATAAGCAAAGTTAAACTTGAGGAAGTTCTGAACTTAAAAAATTGAAACACTTGGTACTTTTTATTTAGCTCTTCTTTCATAGTTACATTAATTTTTAGAGCTGATTTCAAGACAGAATGGTGGACTTTTGGTCTTACCTCTGCTCCTCTTTCATGGAAGAGAGAACAGCAAAATAGTAGCTGTATATATATATATATACAGCTAGTGTACACACACACACACACACACACATGAATTTGAGAGACTAAAGTTCATCAGTTATTCAGCAGAAATTTTCTGAGTACCCTTTATTGTCAGATGATGTTACAGGTGCTTGAGATACAAGAACAAAACAAAGTTCCTATAAACTTTTATTATTTTTATTTTAAATGTTTTTATTGAGATAAAATGCGCATACCACAGTATTTACTACTTTACAGTGTACAAGTCAGTGATTTTTAGTATGTTCACAGGGTTTTGCAACGCTCGCCGCTGTCTCATTCCAGAACATTGTTTTCACCCCAAAAAGAAATCCCTGTCTATCACCTGTCACTCTGTCCCTCCTTCTTCAGCCCCGGCGAAGCACTAATCTATTTTCTGTCTCTGTGGATTTGCGTATTTTTGACATTCAGTATAAATGAAACGGTACCATTTGTGGCCTTTTGTATTTGGTTTCTGTCACTTAGCATCATGTTTTTCTGGTCCAGCCATGTTGTAGCAGGAGTCAGTACTTAGAGATAAGGAAGACTGCTGGAGGAGAGGGAGGGAGCGGGAAGTTGCTCAGAGTTTGGTTTGGGAGGTGTTCAGTTAGAGTCGTTCCTGCTAGCTTCCCAGTGGAAATACTGAGCTGCCAGTTGGATGTACAAGTCTGGAGTTGAGGCGAGAGGTCTGGACGGGAGCTATGAATTGAGATGTCGTTGGCATATAGAGGGTATTTATATTTGAAGCCACAAGGTTAAATGTAATCTTCTGTGGCCTTTATTTATTTATTTATTTTATTATGTTATTTTTTTTTGGTCTTCTGTGCTCTTAGGGCCGCACCTGCAGCACATGGAGGTTCCCAGGCTAGGGGTCGAATCAGAGCTGTAACTGTTGGCCTCCACCACAGCCACAGCAATGCCAGATCCGAGCCACATCTGTGACCTACACCACAGCTTACGGCAACGCCAGATCCTTAACCCACTGAGTGAGGCCAGGGATCAAACCTGCAACCTCATGGTTCCTAGTTGGATTCATTTCCTCTGTGCCACGATGGGGACTCTGTTCTATGGCCTGTATTTAGAGCAGAGAAAGGGTTGAGCCCTGGCGTACTTGACTAATCAGAGGTTGGGGAGCTCAGGAGGAAGCACAAGAAAATGGAGCACTGCCTCCGAGGAAGAAGAATCAAGTGGTGGTAGGATCCTGGGAATGGAGGACAGTGTTTCAGGAAAGCAGTGGCTAATGGAGTTAATTGATGCTGCTCCATCCAGTAAGAAAGATGAGGCTTGAGAGTTCTTCTCTGGCTAAGACCATTTTATGAGGGCAGTTTCCACTGGAAAGAGTGAAGGTGAGGGCCCCACAGCTGTGTCTGTCCCTGGTCGTTCCCGTGGCCCCGAATCCTCCAGAACTCTTACATGCTCATTGCTCTACTCTGACCCTCTCACTATGCCCAGTATCTCATTCATGGCAGTTACTGAAATGAGCCTTGGATCCCCAGGTATCTGATGTTCTCAGGCCCCTTCTCCCCAATTGCATTTTATACATCTCCCTTTCCCTCCTCTGGCCAGTGAAGTTACCTGTCTCATCATTGTGAATCCTCTATATCAGATGTCTTTACTGAAGAAAAGAATATTATTTTAACCTTTTTCCTAGAGCAATTGGAACTGAAACCTATCTCACTCCTGAGAGCCTGCTTCTGTTGCTGCTGTTCTAAATGGTGGCTCTTTCTATCCCATAAAGAGATGTGATAGGTGTCTTCCTTGCCTTCCAGACCATTTTCTTTCTCTTCTCCCTAAAATTCCCACACCCTTAGATTATTCCATCTGTTAATATTTTTATTGTAGTTATTTACAGACTTTAACTTGGTTCCATTCCCCCCCCCCAGCTTGTAGATCATGCAATCTGTATTTGCTAATAATAATTTTGTTTTCCCGGTTTGGGCAAGCCTCAGTGTTTTCAGCCTGGCTTCACTGTTTTTTACAATAGCAAGGACAGTTTTTTGAGACCAGTTTTTTGAAGCATTAGTAAATATGGAAGATGACAAATGCATTAGTCCAGCGCCTGCTGTACTGGCCTGATCTTCTTCTTCTTCTTTTTTTAAAGTGTGAATTTTAAGTGATTTATATAGTTGAGGGGAGAACTTAACACATGTGTCAGCTATGCTGATCAGATGATAAAGTGGAGGAAAACTGAGCCTCAACCTTTTGTGCAGCCGGTGAAAATTAAGGCACATGGCCATTTTTGGAGGCAGATGGAATGAGAACAACTAATAAATCAGATTTTGAAACACTGAAGAACAACTTATTTCAATACATATGGTGTTGGATCTTAGACAAGATAGTACTGGAAGAAAAATAGATTAAGAAGCACCAGGAGGACACTGTACCTAAGCGTCATCTGCATAACAATATTTAAATTCATTTCATGGCACCAAGCTCAGAAATTTAGTAAATAATTATAGTGCGCCAAGAGGAGCCTTCGAGATCTCCATGGAGTTGTACATGAAAGAGATCAGAGTGAAATTGTATTACCACGAGCCTTCTATGATCATTCAAATTTTTCCTTCTCTATTGTGCTTTGAGAAGATCAGAAGACTATAATCGCTTTATAGATGTCTCATAAAAAGCATTGACAGTAGAAATGCAAATTGCCATAATGGATACATTTGTGTCAGTGCTTGTGAACCTGCTCTGTGCTTGGAATGTAGCTATATGGCTGTCTCTTTTGTTCAAAGAGCGATACAAAATGAACCATTGCATAAAACTATGTACCACTGAAGTACAAAAATAGATTTTAGGAAAACAAACAAGCATGGCTCTGACGTTTGAATTTGCCAACAAAGGATGTACAGGGGGAGGAAGGAAGCAAAATGTAATGATTTTAAGAAATTTTAAGTCATCCTTTATTGACTTTTGTTTGGCCCCGCCTGCAGCATGCAGGAGTTCCTAGGCCAGGGATCGAACCCGCACCACAGCTGTAACCAGAGCCACAGCAGTGACAATGGTGGATCCTTAACCCACTGAGCCTGGAAGGAACTCCTCCTCCGATTTTTTTTAATAAGGCGTTTAATAAGGCGCTTCAAGTTGAAGCATTTTAGAATATGCTTCAACTTGAAACTGTTCAATATTTCATATCAGAATTTTCCTGGGAATTTCTTTTAAGCTAGATTCTGGATCTTTAGTTTAGCATAGAACACTTTAATCTGAGATCAGGACTAGATTTTTTGTGGGGTCCATGGAAAACAGGAAGAAGGAATTCTCTTCGGTTCCTCAAGGATGTCTGGGTGAACAGTGTGTTTGATTACATTATTGAAGTTTGTGGTAATTGCTTTCTGCTTCCTCAGAACGGTCGTATATTACTGTGTTCATTGTTCACCGAACACTATATTAAAGCTTTAGGCGTTATACTTAACCAGGAGATTAAAAAGACCCTGCCTTCGCGATGGTCACAGTTCCCCGGGGGAGAGATGTTTAACTGTCTGAAAAATGGAATGAAAATAAAAATGAAGTCAAATTTTAGAATACGAGATACCTAAGAACAGCTTAGCAGAGCAGTCATTCGATCTGGGCCCAGAATAGTAAAACTTCTCTCCAGTTTTGATAAACCTGCAACAACCGTGAACCTAATGGTGATGTTTTGCTTCCAGCCTGTGTCATGATTTGGAGGGGTACTGTACGCATGTGTGAAGTCCGATTATTTCTTTACTTAGATATTTTTGAGACCACTGAATCCACCCCTGAAGCAACTCCTGTTAAACTTGATGCTTCTGATGATACACACTAAGTGTCATGCTATCAAGCCTTCTGCTTTGCCTAAGTCATGGCTCCCTGAGTGTGTACTATTTGCTAGGCCAGTATGCAGCAAAAGAGGTGGAAAATGACTGAAAGCAGCTGTTTACCTTGAGGGAGTCTCTTGTAATAGGAGAACAATTAATATTGTGAATACAGTGAAGATACCTGTGCAAGGTTAAAAAGGAACCCTAGGAAGGTCTTATGGCTTCACGGAAGTATGTTTGAATTAGAGGGTATTGTGAACAGTTTCGGCTTTAGTAGATAAATTGTGTTATTATCCTTCAATTGTTAATAGTAATATGTATATTTAGTGTTCAGACATGCCGAAACCGGATTTAGGAGGGCATTCACTAACTTTAATGGATCCAGGGAAAATTAAATGTTTTCGGTGTTCAATACAACTATAGATCTTCCTCGACTTAACGGTGGGATTACATCTCAATAAACCCATCCTAAGTTGAAAATATTGTAAGTCAAAAATGAATTCAATGTGCCTAATCTAGAGAACATCATGGCTTAGCCTGGCCTACCTTAAGCATACCCAGAATGCTTCTATGAACTGACAGTTGGGCAAAGTCATCTCACATTTTTTAGAACGTTTATATTATAATAAAGTGTTGACTATCTCAGGGCATTTGTCAAAGATTGTACTGGAAGTGAGAAACAGAATAGTTGTCTGGGCACAGAATGGCTGCAAGTGGGTTGCTTGTTTACCCTTGTGGTTGTGTGGCTGTCTGGGAGCTGCGGCTCACTGCTGCTGCTGGGCATCTTGAGAGAGTATCATATGTATATTGTTAGCCAGGGGAGAGATCAAAATTAAATTTGAATTATGGTTGCTATTGAACGCATATTGCTGTTTCATCATCATAGTAAAAGGAAGATCATAGTCAAAAAGTCATGTAAATTGAACCAGTATAAGTCAGGGACCATCTGTAGTGTATTTGTGGTAGCTTTATTTATTTGGCGGGGGGTATTGGGAAGAATTTCAGACAAACTCAAAAGTTGGGGAAATACCGTGTGTATATATATACACAGTGTATGTGTGTGTATGGACATATATATGTACACACATATGCATACGTACATAAGCATACTCATATGTGTATATATGACTTCTCTATATAAGCATCACCCAGATTCAGTAGTTATCAAGGTTTACCTTATTTGCTTCGTCTCCTGTTGGATTTTCCTTTTTAATTCTTTGCTGAAGTATTTACAAGCAATTCTCAAACAGTGTATCATTTTTATCCCTGCATGCCTGATTATCCATCTTTAAGTACTGAGGATACTTGCTTAGACAGCCACAGTTCTGACAATTGTTTAATATTGTCCTGAGCTCCATGGAAATGCTAGGAACTCTCATTATATATTTTGCCTCATTAAAGATTCACCAACTAAGGGGAGGTGGTAGAAAAAAAAAATTTTATTACGTGAAATCCAACATAAAAATCAAGAACTTTTATGTTTTAGGTATGACATATTTCCATACTTAAATTGAAGTTGTAGTTGTTCAAGGTTTTGCTTCAGAAATGTACACCAAATGTTTTCTCACTTTTGTGAATTTAGCCGATTTCCAATTGTGCGTGTACATTGTGCCTGCTCTCTATAGTCTATATTGTGCCTGCTGTGAGTTGGAAACTATTAATAATTTTCTGATATTATTAATTCATAATAGGTCCAAGGCAATTAGTCTACTCTCCCTCTGTTGTGAGAAGCATAGGGAGTGTGTAGATGTCGGCTGAGGAGAAATATTAATAGAGTAATATTTTCCTATATGCTGCAGTTCTCAAATTGAGATATGAATATACACATACATGTGTAAAACACAGTTAAAGTCCAAACGGGAAAAATCTGTATTGAAAGGAGAGGTGTTTTTGTTTTTTGTTTTTGTTTTTTTTTTTGGTGGGGAGGGAAGGGGCGGTGGTAAAGTTACGTAGTAAGAACCTGGAGAATCCTTTCAGACTCCCTGGTGGGCAGAGCAGACTCGCCCTGACTGGGTGGAGCTGACCTGTACCTCGCCTTCCTGCTCTTTGTTCTGTGACATCACATTGGTAGCTTGAAATTGGCCTTGATGTGAAAATTTCCACCCCAGAAATCAGCAAGGGCTACAAATCAGCTTCTGCTCCCCTCAGAGAGCTGGTTATTAAACATTTACTAATACGGCAGTGGTTCTAGTCCATGAAGACTGTATATGATTTTACCATATATGGTTATAGTATTTTATATATTAGTTTATAGTATTTTATATATTACGTGTGTGTGTGTGTATATGTATGTAGCATGTGCATATATATAGTACATGGTATTTTATAAATCCTATCTTATAGTACTCGTAAAATGAGAGGATTAAATATTGCTTTATTATGTTGTACCCTCAGCCTTTTAAAAATATTCTGTTCACATTGCTTTATAATCATGTGCTCTTTAATGTGGGCAGTAGGTCCTTTTATTCTTGATATGACTCGACATAACTGGATATAATTAGACACAAGTTTAATTTCAGTTTTATGATCCTCCGTGACTGTGACAGAATATAATGGTGAATTCTTCAGGGAAGTTAACTGCTGCAGAATCTTTGGTGATGGTCTTTGATTTAATAATATTTATGGGTTTAATCTTAGGACATTTTTATGAAATCTCAGAATCTCACTGTTGCAACTGATTCTTACTTTCCAATCATTGCTTTAAATCTCCTTTATGGTACCTCGACAGATGGACATCTGGCTTGTCTCAGGAAAAACAAAAAATGCAGATCTTATGTTACAAGGAAGAAACTGTCTCCTAAAATAGTCCTTATTTTTTTTATGTTCTAGTAATCCTTGGTAAGTTTTTATTAAGTCAGATCTGCCTTTTTGAAGATTCCAAACTGTTTGTCTTGATCTCGTCTCTGGGACCACAGAATACAGTTTCACCCCCTTTTTCCGAATGTAGCCGTTCACATATTTGAAGACAGTCACACGCCTCCCCACACTCTCCATTCGTCAAACCTAAACATTTCCCATTTCTTCAGCCCCCCCCCCCCACTTTTTTTTTTTTTTTATGTCTGAAGATAAAACCATGATTGGAACTTGGTTTCCTCTGAGGATTTGACTCTGGAAACTTCTTTGGAGTGGGGATTAGCAAGACACATAACTGACTCCATGTTATGACAGCTCTCATTTACACTGTGCTTTACAAAAATTTGACAAAGAGTGTTACATACATAATTTTGTTTGTTTCTTACATTAAGTCCTTGAGGGCAAGGAATGTATTATTCTGTTGATAGATTAAGTAAATAAAAGTTGGAAAAATTTAAAAGACTTGACCCAGGACACACACCTAGAGGAAGCTGTGTAGTTAGAATCTGAATCCAGCTCTTTCCAGACTCCAGAAAGTCTGCTAATTCTGTTGCACCTGGGGTCTCTGGTCTTGAGGCTGTCTGTGTACCCTCTGGAATTATTTGTAAAATGTTGTTTTCATGTATGTGTGTGTGTGTTTTCTGAGGAGAAGATGCGTAGTTTCGATCAGACTCGGAATGGCTTTTGTGACCTCACCGAGGTGAAGAGCCATCACCATGTTGTCTGCTTCTCTGAAAGATTATTCATCAGGAAATTATTTAGAGGTGGGCTCTTCAATAAATAAGCGATTTGCCTTTAATACTTCCCTTCTGGTAGAGCCACAGCTCTCATTGAGATCCATACCACAGGGCAAAGATGTCTTCTTCTAGGCTGAACCTACCGACTCTTTTAAATGCGTATGTATGTAATAAACATTTTATAGGTTAAAAATCTAACCAGATCTCCACCCCTACCCCCCTGCTTTTCTCTGTCTCTTTCACATATATATTTTACCCTCTCTTATACTTTCCATTCTTTTCAAATGTTAGCGTTTCAAAATAATTTATTGTTAGTTTTATAAACAATAAGAAAATAAGTTTCAAAAAAATAAATCTGGTTTATGGAACTTGTCTTATTACTTTATTGTCACACCTCATTAAATAGTATTGAATTCCTGTCAGAGTTTAATGTGTGCCATCAATTCTCTTTGGTTATTTTGAGTGGTGTTGCATTTTCATTTATGTAATATGCTTAAAAATGTTCCAGGAATTTTAGGTATTAGCTTTAGTTTTTGGAGAAACTCTGAAATGCTTAGAAGAAAGCTAGAGTGGGTATAGATGTAGGAACATTTGTTTTTCTGGAAAAGGGAAGCGAAAGGGTATCCAGCTTGTTAATACCTATTTTCTCCATAAAGTGAAAAGCAAGGCCATCTGGTGAGAGTGAGGGTGAACGTAGTCCGGTTGGGGGGTTTGAGGATACTGAAGGGTTGGCAGAGTTGTTGTGGGTGGTGGGAGAATGAATTATCCAGAAAAATAGAGTTGACTTGCTAAGCAGTGTTGAAGAGCCCAGTATACCTTGCTGGGCGATGATTTTTAGCAGTGGTTGGTGGAAACGCAGTGAGGGCAGGTAACTGGACTCCGCCATGGTTGGCTTTTATCAGATGGTATTTTGAAAGGACAGAAGGATGAGTGAAGATATTAACAAGAGTGGTCCTTACATTATGCATCATGAGATCTTGGTCGAATAAGGAAGAAATGAAAGATTAAAAAAGGTGATGAAAAGGGAGAAAGATGAAGGGCCTATTGATTGGAAGTCATGATGGAGTTAAAGAAGAGTGTGTGAGCAGAGTGAGAACTTAGTGGTTAGTGTGGGAATAAATGCTAACGGGTCCAGGCGGGGGTTGCGGGAGGGGGCCGCTGTGGGAGGTCGGGTTCTCCAGAGGCAGACATCAAGGCTCAGTCAAAGGTGCCAGATATCCAGTGGGACTCAGCACCCAGGAAAGTGTCAGGGGCGTGGAATTAGGATGGAGCAGAGAGAAAAGTGAAATTGGAGGAGGGCTCCTTAGAGCCTCTCCCAACCCAGCAAGGATCAGCGGCATGGATCTTGCCCATCACAACTGATCACTGCTGTCTTGCATCAAGCTGAAGTAGTGGGGACTTTATACCCCTGCCTAGCCCAGTCGCCGAGCTTGGCCTCCAGAGGAGAGGCTCTGAAGGGGCAGACCCTGGAGCGGCCGACAGCTGGAACCGCTCTGCGGGGTAGTGCGGATCTGTGTCAACCATAGTGGTGAAGGTGAAACGAGGGAGGTCATTGGAGATGAAAACGTCACAGCTCTCAGTGGCCTTGATTTGTTGGGCCATGAGCATGAACGTTGGGGTCGTCATCCTAGATATTGGAAGAAGTCCGGGGAAGCCGTAGGTTGTGAACTGGGAGTGAGGAAGAAAGGATGGGGTGACACGGCCTGATGGGAGGGGCCCTAAAGTGTCAGAATGTTGAAGAAGTTGTTACTCAAGTCCTGGAGGGACGGGTCTGGAAGCTGCTTAGGGAGCCCACGCAGTCTAGAGTATCACTTCTCCGGCCTCTGAGAGGGGAAAGAATTAGCACTTAGAGGCCTGTGGAGAAGTCGTGTTTACAGTAGAAAACCAGGGATGGTGGTGAGGAGTTTTGGAGGTTGGAGAAAAGTAGGGTCTGAATCAGGAACAGAGCAATTCAGAATGTTAGAAAGAGGAGAGCAGGGTGTTGGTACTTAGGTGCTGTCCAAGGAGATTGATGAGCCAATGAAGTAGGAATGAGAGGTGCCATAGGCTTTGGGCAAAGTGGCCAGAGGTCTTGTCACCTTTGGCTTTGTCGATGGTGGTCCTAGGAGCTGCAGACTCTGGGTGCTGCTTAGCACATAGAATTGCAGGAGACTTCACTTTGCTTTGGAGAAGAGATGAGAAGCATTTTTAAGGCAAGACTTTGTGAGGATAAAAATTAGGAGAGGGTTGTGTTAGGGATTACTTTGGCTTTTAAAAAACAGCATCTTCTCATATTGGCATTAAGTTACGACACTCTCCTGCTCCAAATCCTTTTAAAAATGTTTATATTATAGTTGATCTACACTGTTCTGTCGCTCCAAATCTTTAATGGCTTTCTATTTACTTAGGGTTACAACGTCTCTTTTCCTTAGCAAGACCTTCTGGGGATCTCTGCTTGCTTCCCCCTTGTTTTACGCTTCTTGCTCACTGAACTCTGCACTCTCAGTGCCTTGAATGTTTGCCTCGGGGCCTTTACACGTGCTGTTCTCTCTGCTTAGAACCCTCTTTCCTCAATTTTTTACAGACCAACTCCCACTCATCTTTCAAGCTTTGTGTAAATGTCACTTCATCTGACCTTGAACTAAGTTAGCCCCTAATGGATACTTTAGAGATAGTTGTTAAGTATTTTATAGGTATCATGACATTTCCTGCCACTCTGTTCCAATCTCCTAACATAGAAGACAGTGGGTAAATACATATTTATTTGTGTGATAGCTTAGTGTCTGTCTCATTACCACATGGTCAACTCCATAAGGGCATGGGCTATATATTTGTTGTTGTTGTAACTCTTCTGTGGTTTTTTTTTCTTTCTTTCTTTCTAAATTAAAGTATAGTTGCTTTACAAGGTTGTGCTGATTTCTGCTGTACAGAAGAGTGGCTTAGTTATACACAAATATATTCTTCTTCTTTTTTTTAATATTCCATTCCATTATGGTTTATCCCAGGAGATGGGATAAAAATTCCCTGTGCTATGCAGTTGGACTCTGTTGCCTATCCGTTTGAAATGTAATAGACTACCCCAAACTCCTGGGCCATGTCTTTTTTTGATCATTCTTCTTTTCCAGCACCCAGCATAGTGCCTGGTATGTAACAGGCTGTGTAATAGTTGCTGAATGGTTGTTGTTTGATGTGTCCCTAAAATATTTGCTATTTTAGCCTTTGATAATCATGTCCTTAAAGAAGAATTCATGACGTGAAAATACTCAGGAGAGAAAACTAGGAGGAGAAAGCTGGTGCAGATCTTTACTATATGCATGGTTTCAATTTTTTTTATGTGTATGCTTTTGTTGTGTGCTTGTGTTAGTGTGTTGTTTGAGCAGGCCTTCCCTGTGTAGTGTCTTTCTCAGAATTTTATCATCCTGGCCAGATTTTAGGACCTCAGTTTTTTATAGGCTTACAGTTGCTGGTCTGTAGAAACATGTGCCTTCTACTGACTCAATTTACTATTTAAATGAATGCATACTTCACTTGGATTTTGCATGCCTGGGAAGGAAATAGTTGAGGAAAGACCTGAAAGAGCTATGGGAGTGAGCCGAATGGATCTGGGAAGAGTGTTGCCAGGTGGAAGGAACAGGATGAACGGAGGCCCTGAGGAAGAGGCGTGTGCATCGTGTTCACAAAAGAGCAGGACAGCTTGTGCAACTGGAGCAGAGGGAGACGGGGAAGGAGCAGTAGGGAATGAACCCAGAAAAGTGTAGGGGCTGGTAGTAGAGAGTCTTCTAGGTCATTGTAAAGAGTTGGGCTCTTACTTCAAATGCGATGTGATTCAAATGAGATGCTAGAGAGAGGAACATTCTACAGAGAAGGGAGTAACTGCATTGGCTTTGTATTTTAACAGGATCCTCTGCCTTGAAGGTTAAGAATCTCCTAAAAGGGGCAAGGATGGAGGCAGGAGGACCAGTTGGGATGCCAGGAAGCAGGAGAGATGGTGGTGGCTTGGTGGTCGAATGTAGTAGCAGCATGGGTGGTGAGAAGTGCTGGAATTCTTTGTTTTGAAGGCTGACCAGACAGTATTTGCTGATGGATTAGATGAGAGACGTGAAAAAAGTAGAAGAGGGAGAATGACTCCAGGGTTTTTGACATGAGCAAAGGTTGATGTTACACTTATTATTGCCAGGACCTTGTATACGGTACCTGTATATTGTTGGTACTTAATAAATACTTGGTGAATGTATTTGAATTTAATCCGCCTCTCGTCTTTTTGTTCTAGTCTCTCTTTAGTTCTCTTTTGCTGGAGTGGTGCTTGATTGTTGAGATAAAAAGATGTTTACGCTGAAGCTATGTTTGGGGACCATTAGTTTCTCAGCCTAAGTTGCTTTGTCTAGTATCTTCAGAGCCTTTTTTTTTAGTAATCTCCGCCTATTTCTGCTCCCTCCTGAGCTAAATTGACAAGTCGTTCTTTTGTGTATTTTAATAAAAGCCTTGTTTGTATTTTAGATTTTTGAAAAACAACATTTAAAAGTAGATTCACTGATGGTTGAAGAAATAAAAAAGAAAAGTACTTTCCCAGGAAGTGGTTGTAGCAATAATTTTACATGATGTATTTAGAAAATGTTGATAAGTAGCTCCTTTGTTATGTGATTGAGTCACTGTTTTTGATAAGCCAAATGGAGTATTTATTGAATACCAGGTATTAGGAGCTCTTTATTATATGTGTTATCTTGGCCAATCTATTTTCTAGTATTATTAATATCAGGCTACTTTGTAGAGGAACAATGGTGTATTTTCTCTGCCAAACAACTGAAACTTCACATATCTTCTCTGAGTTTTATTGTGTTTCTGCAAGTTGGTTTCCAAACTCAAGAGCAATAGTTCATCTCCATGGAATGCTGTTCTTTCACTCTTTCATTATGTTTTATAGTAACTTTATTTCTGACTTTTGGTGTGTTCTTTAATTATACTCCAATCATAACCTGAACTTGTTGGTGTCGTGAACAACTTGTTGGTGTTCTGTTAGCTAGTTTTATATCACCATGACCTGATTCCCAGGCCCAAAAATGCTGAGTTCTTGATTACAGATTGAATTCAATTAAATAGTGTTTTCCTGTTAAGTATGTTTCCGTTGTAATTGCTTTTTTGAAAACCATTGATTTTAGTGATTTGTTTAAAGTTCTGATACTTGCTTTAGGGTGAAAAACCGAGAAACATCGTAGCTCAGAATTGCACAGACATGCCATGAATTTTGCCCATTTTATTTCTCTGCATTGGGGAATTCTTATGATAATTAAGGCAGAATTTAAGATGCTGCCCATAAAAGAAGAAGAGCATAAGATAATCACAATCAGGTGGTGTAAAAATGTCAGCCCAAAATGATAGTAATTATTTTTCCCTGAAGCATAACTAATATCCCAGAGTAAAAATACAGTTCATTTAAATTCCCTTTAGAATTATTGCATATGATATCTCAGTGATTATAAGAATTGGCAAAAGTTTCTACTTCATAAAGGTATGTATGTTATACAATATCAGAAAATGTAATTGAAACCAATGGGTAAAATATATTGTAAAGGAAATTTTATAATCTAGAAAATAACAATTCATAAATGGAAGGGTTTCTCGAGAATACACTATCTGGTTTATCCTCCTTATTTTACTGACAAGAAATAGAAGGCTCAGGGTACTTAAACAACTTAATGCCGTATAATTACTTGATATCAAAGTTGAGAAGAGAACTTTATTCTCCTCATACCTGATTTTATAATTTATATTTTATTATATATTGTTATATTTTACTATATCAAGTTAACTGATAATGTTTAAGGCAAGAGCCGTATTTATTTTAATTCTTTTTTTGGTGTTACTTGTAATGATTATCTTAGGATAACTATGAAAATTGATTAAAAACAGTCAATAATAGGAATATGAGAATAGATTCCAAAGATACTTGCACAGGAAGAATTGGATTCAGAGGGGAAGTTATTTGTAGACTGTTTTATAAAGAATAGATTATATGGAGACTTCTCTTTCTAGCAATATGACTGGGACCTTCACTGAACTTCACATGAAAAATTTTTAAAGCTGTTGGATAAAACATTTCAAATACATTAAGTTGCTTTGATGAGCTGACAAGAAATTTAGGATTATTGAGGCCCCTGCCCTTCCCCCCCCCCCCCCAAATAAATAGACTTCAGAGAGATGTGAGAGAAAGTACTACCAAGGTGGTTTTCACTCTGAGGGTATTTGCCAAACCCAGGTGAATCTGCAAAGCCCAGAACCCGCTCACCTTGGGGAATCTAGTAGAACACACCCCCGTACTCCACGTAGAATAAGTATATGGATCATCTAGAAACATTGTCTCTTTCCCATAAACTCGCCACCTCTTATAAGGGACTGAAACACAATTGATCACGTTGGCATAGACTGAAAGGGGAAAAAAAATTGCTAGAAAAACAAAGTTTTTTGCATAAATATACATCCCCTGGATGATGTGAGAAAATTTCAAGGTGAGAAGTTAGTTTCAGATGGGTTTTAGGTTGGTAGTTCCCTCAGGTAAACTAGTAGAAGCTACTATCACTCATGTGTTCTGGAGGAATGTACCTTTCAACCAGGCCTCAAAGAATTGCTCCAGATGAATTTCTAAGGGAATGAGCTTATAAAACATATACATACCTGATACAGAACACATACAGGAAGAAAAGGATTCAGGAATAAGACCCAGCAGAGGTAAGAAACATAAGAGGAGTTCCCGTTGTGGCGCAGTGGTTAACGAATCCGACTAGGAACCATGAGGTTGTGGGTTCCATCCCTGGCCTCGCTCAGTGGGTTAAGGATCCGGTGTTGCCGTGACCTGTGGTGTAGGTTGCAGACGCGGCTCGGATCCCGCGTTGCTGTGGCTCTGGCGGAGGCCCGGTGGCTACAGCTCCGATTGGACCCCTAGCCTGGGAACCTCCATATGCCGCGGGAGTGGCCCTCGAAAAGGCAAAAAGAAAAAAAAAAAAAGAAACATAAGAAGCAGACCAGCAAAATCTTCTAGTATTGTAATTATGAGACATGTAATGTGGGCTTATCTCACAATATTATTTTAATTAATATCCTTTTGCCAGAATGGGGTCCTGCCTTTTATACCTTTTTCTTACCTTATTGCAGAAATAAGGCTACATCATATTCTAGTTATAGGTACCTATATCTGTAAATTTTGTATCAATTATATATACATATTTGTTTTTATGTTTATAATTAATTCTCTTGTTGTTTTACTTTTTTATGTGATTTTTTTAAGTTTAACTTACTGTTCTGTGATGAACATCCTTGTTCTCAAATCTTAATTTCACTCATGATACCATTTTTAATTGAGCTTATGAGGAAATTCCTAGAGCCGAAATATGGGGATTAAGTAGCATATGAAATATTAACACTTAGGGCATGTGCTTTTCAACAGTCATGACTGATCAAATGGAAAATTAAAATTTTGAGAATATGTACAAAATACGTGTGCCAGAAAAATGTGGAACAAATATGATTGGAAAAATTCTCTACAAATGCACTCCGTTTTGATTTGGTGGGTGGCTGACATTGAACTTAACTGCATTTAATGAAGGACAGAAGTCAAGATTTCAAATATAGAAGGTGCATCTTTTTTAAATTTTTTATTATTTTTTTACTGATTATCATTATTTCAGTTGTAAATGAAATGCGAGGACTGTATTTCCTTTTTTAATTGTTTATCAATATGACATTCCATTAAGATAAAAAAGTATATTGGACATAGAGAACTGCAAGGAATGGAGAGCCTACGTAGGATGTAAAACACTGATTAGTTTTGAGTTATATGCTGAACATTGGACATGCACAATCCTATATTGTGCTCTGTTGATATGCAGTAAACCAAAAAACAAACAAAATGCCTCTGCCGGCTGAAGTTCTGAGTGTTGATCATGTCCTTGCTCAAGCCATGTTTAGCTGGCTTGGAAAACCAATTTTAATTCTGTGAGAATATTGCAAGAATTGTTGCCCAGAGTGCCTGGAAAGTTGACTGTTGCTGATTAAACCTAAACAGTGACTGGTAAAGTTATTTAAAGCCACCTGTGCCTCAGGAATCCAGATGCTTCCAGTGAGCCATGAAATAATACTGCTTCTGTTTGGGTGCCAGCACTGATTATCTTTGTCAGTAAGCTGAATGCCACCATGTTTTGTCACTTGTATTTAAAGAAGCCTTTATCTCTCTTACTTGTGATAGCCATTTGGAGCTGTTACACCTTGTACCCATTCCCTCAAGCCCTGCAAAATAATCCCTTTCAAACTTCGGCAGTACTTGGATTTAAGCACATTTTGGAGGGTGGAGGCAATGGCAGCATTTAATACCGTTTTTTTTCCAATGAACCAGTATATTTATGCACTAATCATTTCTAGTGGCCTGGGCTCCATCGTAGACCATTTCACAGGCAAAATAAGATGGATGGGCTCAGTCTGTTTTCAGCTCGGTGCTTATTCGCACCATAAATCTACCGCTTAGCTGGCAAGACATCATCAGAAGACTCCTGACTAGTCACATGTACGTGTTAGGTCAGCCTGGAGATGGGCTCATATGATGAGAGAACTTCTCTGTATCCTGTCATCCTTCTTATCACTCCTGCTATACTTTAACAAGTACTGCTGAACAAACAGTCAAATCTCCTGCAGGCTGAAACTTGAGTGAGGAGAGAAACTTTATTGTCTGTTCTAATCACAGGTGATGAACCAGTGCAGACAGCACTGATAGTTACCCAGTTGTACCAGCGCCCAAATGCCTCTGCCTTCACCCAGTCATGTTTCCGTAAGGTTCAAAACAGACAGGGCCACCCTGGAGGAGTCCGAGGGTGGTCTCGGGCTGGTGGGGGAAGGGTTTTTCTGGAGATGAAAATACTTAACGCTTCTTCTCTGTGCTGCCCATCACAAACTCCCCACCGCCACCCCAACACACTCACATTCAGCTTTTCTCTTAAAGAATTAATTATTTAAAAACACAATAACAATGAGCATGAGGACGTAGACTTTTGAAGAACAGTCTACTCGTTCATCAAACTGTTAAACATAGATTTACCCTGTGACTCAGCAGTTCAGGTTCAAGTTATAGACTGAAGAGGAAACGCATGTCCACATAACCCTTGTACATGGATGTTCACTGTGACATTGTTCATAATAGCCAAAAAATGGAAGCGTGCCGATGTTCCTTGGTTGGTAAATAGATAAGTGTGGCATATACATACATGGCTATATCATTCAACCAGAAAAAGAAATGAAGTACTGTGTTGATAAATGCTACAACATAGACGAACTTGAGGCTAAGAAACCAGGCACACTTGATAAGTAAGGTGGGGACCCCAGGTTACACACGCGAGAACCTCTGAGCCAGATATATCCAACCAGCCTCTAAAATAGGTTTCATAGATCCAAGATAATTAAAACTAGAGAAGCTGTTAGACAGTGGAAAGAGAAGAAAGAATCAATGTGGTCCCCGTATGTAGCTTAAAGTGAGCTGGGGGATAATGTCACTAAGATAGGAATGCTCCTCAACCGTGGTCAGTTCAAGCTCCCTTGTGCCTTTTTGATCAACCATTTAAAAATCTGTGTGCAGTGACTGTGGATCCTTTGGTAATTGGCTCACATCTCACATTTTGTTCTTCATAGAGCATGCCGGTGCAGACTCCATCACAGAAACAGTCAGCACTCTTACTAATGGAACTTTGTTTGACTCATATTCGTGGAAGAGCTCCAGGCGAACACATTTTACTGATGGGTCAGGATGGGCTATCATTATTATTATTATTATTGCTTTTTAGGGCCACACCCATGGCTTACGGAGGTTCCCAGGCTAAGGGTCTAATCGGAGCTACAGCTGCTGGCCTACAACATAGTCACAGCAAGGACAAATCCAAGCCGCACCTGCGACCTACCCCACAGCTCATGGCAACGCCAGATCCTTAACCTGCTGCGTGAGGCCAGGGATCGAACCTTCAACCTCATGGTTTCTACTCGGATTCGTTTCTGCTGGCCACGTCGGGAACTCCAGGATGGGCTATTATTAACCTTAAAAATTATTACTTCATTTTACTTTGTTCCTGGTCATCCTCTCTTCCATAACCTCTCCTGCTTAATTGTTAGGAAGATAATTAAGGAACTGGGTTTTTTTTTTTTTCCTTCTGTTTTTTAAACCAAGAAATCACCCCGCAGTAATAATTATTACGAGTTTCACTTCTCATTTAGGAGCTAGGATGTATTCAATTCTTAAAGTGTAAAATAGCAATTTTCTTGCTTGGAGTTCCCTCGTGGCTCAGTAGGTTCAGGAGCCAGCATTGTCACTGCTGTGGCTCTGGTTACAGCTGTGGTGTGAATTTGATCCCTGGCCCAGGAACTTCTGCATGTCATGAGCGCAGCCAAAAAAGAAAAAATTTAAATTAAAAAAAAAAAAAGATTTTCATTTTCTTATGAAAAATTTCTCACAGGCTTTAACCAGAAATCTAGGCGAGATCGTCTTCCTTGAAACAAAACTCAAATGAGTCATTTGAATATGAGCAGGCTACTCACATTGAAAATTCCAAAAGACATGATACTGCACACGCACATATTTACTGTTCTTTATGCTTCCAAGCGTGTATTCTTTGTCCTTCTCACAATAGCCTCATATTAGATAGTCTCTAATTCAGAGGGTCTCTCCCTACCTTGCACCTTTTACCTGGGAGTGGCTAGGTAGAGTCCAAAGGAACTTGCCTTTTTCCTCTGAGCTGAGACCCCTGGAATTTCCTTTCCTTCTTTCACTCTTTGGTCTTAACCCCACTCGCAAACTTTGCAACTGCCTAGTTCTTTAACTACTAAGCATCAGACTTAACTGACCCCACATTCACTGCCCCATTTCTCATTCACGGAGGGCTCCATGGTTGTGACCCCAGAGAAAGTGAGGATGAGTATAATTCTAAGGATGTTTTCTCTCTTTTAACTTTGCATTCCTTGCAAATCTCTCACTCTCGTTCCAGCCTCAATGCTCTTTGACCTTATAGAGATGCTTACACGTCAGCTTCCACTATATTCTTCATTCAAGCCCTTTTCAAACTGCCTTTCTTTTCTTATCCAGTCTTGACCCATCTCTGGTTAATCACCTGAATTTTTTTGTCCTACCAGAACCTTCAAGTCCTTTTTTCCCTGTTCTTCTAACACATCCAGCTGGTAAATCCTTACCTCTGACTCTCAAAGTCTCTCTCCTTCACATGTTTTTTCTCTTCTAGAATGTTCCATAATTATATGGTGTTGCTATAAATTCCAGTTATGTTCTCTCTCCTGGGCCTTTAGCAGTATGGAAGCATTATCCAGGAACCCTTCCTCAATATTTTTTCTTCCAGTCCTTTCAAAGATTAGTTCGGTTCAGTACCACTCACCCACTAAGGAAATTAGCCTGAATGCACCCATCGGGAACTCCTATTTCTTTGCTTCTTCATGGTACTCCCTGAAAGGCCTATTTTGTATGATAAAAGTCCTCTGACAGAATGCCCAGGAGAGCAATTTTTGTTTATTCGATTGTTTGGGTTTGGTTTTGGATCCCAGTGAAGGAAGAATGTGGAGAAAGAGACACTTTTTTTTTGCTCGCAGCAGGGATGTTAAGCTTCGACTCCTGACAACTGTTGGGGCTACTTGGAACGCAGAAGGATTCTGGTTCAGTTGGCAGTGACTACCATTGCTTGTGAGAAGGATGAATGGCATCCTGAGTGACACATGGCATCTCAGTTTCATTGTAAGTTTTGAGGATGAAAGAGCCCACCAGCATCACTTGGTTTTCTCACTAGGTTTGCCAGGTTTATGTGTACTTATGGGTGATTGCAGGTCAGAAGAGGGAGAGTGTTTTTCATGAGTATTAGTCCCAAATTCATGCTCAGGATTTTCAAGAATTACCAAGGACAACAGAAGGAGAGACAAGAGTATATTATAACTGAAACTTACCAAGAGAGTGAAATTTAAGTATTCTTATGAAAAAATAATATGTGATGTTATGGACGAGTGAATGAATGGAGGAATCCTTTCATAGTGGGTACATAGAGCTAATCATCACGAGGTACACTTTAAATATCTTTCAGTTTTGTTAGTTCTACCTCAGTAAAACTGCAGAAACACAAGGTTTTAAGTTTTACAAAGAGGAAAAAATAAACTTTGCTTCATTTACATGTTAGGACTGCTTATTTTATTGTGAGAACTTTGAGACTCTTAAAAATGTATTTCTCATCTTCCCTTTTTCTTCTGTTGCTAAAATTAAAAACAAAACCAAAAAACAACAATTGTAAAACATTGTATGGGTCTCCAATGAGTAGACACATAGAACTGACCTGTAGTAATAGTAAAAGAAGAAGCCAGGAAGGGCTGTTGGAATTTTTTACCTAAAGGAGAAAAAAAAAAATGAGTTTCTTTCAGTGTGTTAAGTATTAATATAAGTAGACTATCCCAATTCCCCCCCGGAGCCCCCAGCCCTTTCTTGTCTTTGTGCCTTCAGGATTCTGCATCTCCAAGGAGCCCTCCCCCAGCAGTTTAGATTCGGAGGGGTCGTTACATCTCCTAGTGGCGAGTTTGGAGAAGGGGGAGTAGACTTCCAGGTTCTGTGCTGGGACTGTATTAGAAAGCGTCATTTCTGGCTTCAGTTGAACCATTAAATGTGTTTTCCCCCCGGAAACATTTTCTACGTGGTTTTATCCCTAGAAGGTTGTTTATCTTAAGCTTCTCTTCCATTTTTGGTCAGAGAGGCTTCTTGTGCATTGACTAGGAAAACCACCTCTGGTATTTAGTGATGATTACATGGAAGATGCATTTTACGTGTCAGACCACAGTAAAATCAGGGTTTACTCCTTCCTATTTTAGAATTTCGCTGTATGCCCCATCATCAACATCATTTGATTCAACCTGTGAGTTTCTTGGGACCGAACAATGGTATTAAACGCGTGGTAGTATATGCAGTTGGGAAAATACTGTTTGAATGCTGAACCTACCACGTTTGTGACCTTGAGCAAGACACATCCCCCAAAGCCCTCCATGAGCCTCCGTCTCCTCATCTCCGTTAGGTAATAGTATTATGGGGCTGTTGTTAGGCTTAAGTGAGTATCAGTACCAGTTTCCTAGCTAATGTTTAATAACACCAATCCCCTTTTCCCCTCGTGATCTTCTTCCCACCCCCTGTGTGATGCTTTACGCCTGTCTTAATTATCAACAGCATAACATCAGAGCCACCCAAGAGTAAAACATGATTGAGCAATGAAATACAGGCCAGCCATTCCCTTATGGTGGGGACGACGAATTTGTGTCTGTTTGGGAGATTGTCTTCTGTCAAATAGTATCTTAATATACTTTTTCAGCGCTTGATGGAAACAGATTCCTCAACTGAGTATAGTTGCTGTAAAACACAACTGCTCTTTGTTTCTATGTGGTTTTTGCTTAGAATTTGGTCCAAAAGAGATATTCTTGACCATGTTCTGTTCGTTCATTTGCTTAGTCATATATTTTTCAATTGAAGCACAGTTGATTTACAATATTGTATTCGTTTTAGGTGTAGAGCAAAGTGATTGAGTTACAGGTTATTACAAGATTTTGAATATAGTTCCTGGTGCTGTCCATGCTTATTCACATATTTATTCAACAAACATTCACCAAGTGCTTATTATGTGCCAGAATTATCCTAGGCACGGGGGTACATCTGTGAAAACAGTATGTGAACAGTGTTGTTATTAATCATTATACCCTAGGTAAGAGGTGATCCTTTTTTTCAAAGGGGCTAATTGCTTGGATTTTTCTACCTAGAGCCAATAGCAATAGAAAGTTGTCACCAATCCTGATTGGCTTGACTCTCTGTAATAGTAAGTCATCTGAGGGTAAGGGAAGTATTTCATCTTTATTTTCTTCTTAATCTCACACCAAGCTCATGTACAGACCCTTGTTACAAACTTGGAGGTGGTGGTAGCAGCAGCAACAGCATTAAGTCATAATGATAATTTGTGCTCTAAGAATAGGCACTTGCTAAAGACCTTAATCTAAAAGAACACTCTGGCAAGGTGACAGCTGTGAATTCAGGGAATTCTTAGGCCACTCACCTGGCTCCTAGAGCCAATTAAAGAACCTATTTATTGGTGCAGCAGGAATTCCATATTTATTGTACTGTATGCATTTTCATAATCCTTAGGAAGAATTTATGAAGCAAAATATTTGCTGTAAAAAGGTTCACCTTCACTCTGGTTCTTTTCTGTGTGGAAAGGCCAACTTTAAATCCACAACACATTAAAAATGTCAGATGAAGCATAATGCTTTCTGTGGCTTAACACAGGTGACCATCAAATTCTGTTATTTTCATCTAAGCTCTTGACACAAAGTATTCATAATTTTAATTAACATCTATGCATTTAATACTGATTATTTTAAATTGAAAAATTCAGAGAAAGACCAATTTCCTTTTGTCAGACTGTAAGTATTCTTCAGTAGTTTTTTTTTTTTAAACTTTCACTGCAATGATGTTTCCCCTTCCCCCCACCAAATAAGACAGATGTGTTTTAATTGGTCTCATTAATGATACTGACCGGTGTGGTGTTGCCTAAACACCAGGATAGCGAGGGTAACATTTTTAAAAATTTGAACCTTTTGGTTTTTAGTTCATGTTCCAGTGATAATTGTGTGTATGTGTCTGTGTGTGTGAGAGAGAGATCATTTAGATCCTTAACTGCTTGGTAATTCTAAAAGAAAGAGTAGATGCCCCCCCCCCCCCTTTTTTTTTTTTTTTTTTTTTTTGAGATGTACTGGATCTCAGACACGGTGCTGAATGCCCTGGAGTATATTATCTTACATAAATATTACCACTTTGAACAAGTTTCCTGCAATCTGTGTTTTATTCATGGGAAAGTTGAGGGTTAGAGTATTTAGGTGTTTTCATCACACTTACACTAATAGCAAGTAGAGATCTGGGGTCTGCCCCAGATCTGTGGGATTCTTTGCAGTATACCGTAGTCTTCTCAGTGAGAATATCCGTTTCTTTCTGAGACTTGGGCTTTCTGATTTATTAATGTGATGGTGTTCATTAGAAACCTCATCAGGGTCCAGCTGGGACGAAGCAGGGACTAAGTACGTTGCAGAGCTCATTGCTGATACACAGGTGGAGTCTAAACTAAAAGAAGGACCTAGCCCAGGAGCACTAAATTGCTGTCACCCCCACAGCCATTGGGTGGCCCTGGTGCATTTTGCCAGTCGTCCGAGGAAGCCTGTCAGCCATTGCCGTCCTTATTAGGAACAGGAAATATGACTGGGGCATTTCTCCCCTCCTGTCTGTACAATAGATATTCGGCTTGTAATACTGTTGTCAGGTCCCCTTTCTTTGCAGCCATCCATCATCATCCAGCATTTTCTCTGGTGCCTGTCCCCTGGCCTCTGACAGCCGGGATTAGACTGTAAGCATAATGAATGAAGGGGAAGGGAGAGGCCCCCGCCCTCCCCATGCTCATCTCAGGATCAGGTGACGAGTTCCTTAAGAACGGTCATGACAGTGGCTCCCAGGTTACTTGGTTACGGGGGGCGGGTGGTGCAAGGAGAGGTGGGTTTTGGTTCTCTCCCAGAATATTAAAATACTAGAATAAACCTCAGAGAATAGAGACTCCCAGGCCATATGGTCTTTGGCCGTGGCCTTTGCTTTGGGTTCTGACAGCTTTATTTTCAAGACTGTTTTCACTGGGTTGGTGCTGTTTATTAGTACTTTAGGAAGCTAGATTTGGACTTGCGCTCTGCAAAGAGGAAATCACATCAAATGCACTGTTGATGGCAGTTGGTAATGGAAGAGTATACCACGTTCCCGAGAGTGGAATTTTGGTTGCAGGTTGAGGAATAGAGGGGATTTTTTTTCTTTCTTTCTTTTTCTTTTCCATTATTTTATTTTATTTTTTTTTTTTGAGGACCGCATCTGCGGCATATGGAGGTTCCCAGGTTAGGAGTCCAATCAGAGCTGTAGCTGCCAGCCACAGCTACAGCCACAGCCACGCCAGATCCAAGCCACGTCTGTGACCTACACCACAGCTCACAGCAACACGGGATCCTTAACCCACTGAGCAAGGCCAGGGATCGAAGTTGCGACCTCATGGTTCCTAGTCAGATTCGTTTCCAGTGTGCCACGACGGGAACTCCAAGATTTTTTTTTTTTTTTTAAATAATGTTGCCCAATCTTTTCTTTTTAATTTGTTTAACCCTACTGTGTGAATCGGTAATAGCCTTCATGTAGCTAGCAGAGATTTAGAGCAAGTGAAACTCTTAGTTTCTAGCTTGATGCATTGTCCTTCCTCATGCCTTTAGTTTCCCCTAGTCTGGGAACTTCCATACGCCACACCTGCGGCCCTAAAATGAAAAAAAAAAAAAAGGAAAAAAAGAACCAGAGCTCATAGCACGTAAATATTCTGAGGAAGATCCTATTTTAAAAGGAAGCGTATATTATTATGATGCATTACAATATGTTAGTTTCTTTTCTACAGTCATCCATTTTAATGACCTACTTAGAAAACTTCCTTTGCTGTCACAAAAAGTGTGAAACTGCCTTATTTTCGTTTGTGATTTTTCTGAACATTTAATTATCCTCTTGCAGATGATTATTAGAGTACCCGAATTTCTTTCTTTCCTTTTTTTTTTTTTTTTTTTTTTTTTTTTTTTTTTTTTTTTTGCGGGGGCGGGTAGGGGGGTCTGCACCTGCTGCATATGGAGGTGCCCAGGTTAGGGACCCAGTCGGAGCTGTAGCTGCCAGCCCACCCCACAGTTCATAGCCAATCCGGATCCTTAGTCTACTGAGAGAGGCCAGGGATCACACCTACGTTCTCATGGCCACTGGTCAGATTCATTTCTGCTGAGCCGTGATGGGACCCCAGAGTACATGTATTTCTCTTCTCTTTGTCATTGTAGCCACTTATGATGCCACTTACCTTACAATATACAATATCTGCTTCATATCCTTGCCCATCCTGGCCTACAGTTTGTTGGAACAGCCAAATCTTCCTCTCACTGACATTTCCAGTGGCCTCCGTGCCTTATTTTTGGCATCGCGTCTTTGCCTTTTGTCGTCTTTGATTGTCATCAGCAGATGTTGATGTAGCACGTCTACTGCCTGCAAGGCTTGGGGGACACAGGCAGAACTGCTGACACTGGTTGGGTGTTTGGCAGTTCACCGAGGGCTTGCACGTGGCCTTGCATATCTGATTCTAATAACAACCGACTAAGTTAGGCCGTCATGTCTTCCTTCAGTCACGGCACAACCTGTGCTTTTATAAATACTTTCCCGGAAGTTACCTTCCATGTGAGGAAGGAGTTACGGAAGAATGAGAAAACAGATGACGGTAACCGAAGGGACCTGTGTTAAGCTCGTAGGGGTTGCTTTACGCGGAGTCACCGGGAATGGAATTGCGGACACTGGGAGAGGGGGCCCTAAAGGAATGGTGGAAGGGGAGAGGGCTCCCCAGATAGAACCCAGTGTGGACCGAGGCACTGAGGAGGTCGTGCCTACAGTGTGCTCCCCTGAGGAGGTCGTGCCTACAGTGTGCTCCCCTGTTCTGGAGCTGGGTTCACCAGGTCTGTGTTTAATTATTGAGTACCTAAAATCAGAGTTTTTAGAGGCCCTTAGAGATGATGTAGTCCAGCTCACATCTGTCCTTTCAAGGTCTGCTCATGTTGAGTAGATTAGTGCGTTATTTTTTTATGGGCAGATTTATTTATTTCATAGGCTGTCATTTACATTGTTCCTGGAGTGCAGAGTACAACCTGCTTTCTTCTGGACATACCACGCATCCCTGGTGACTCAACTGTGACTTGATTTTATGATCTTAGAGAAGTGTTAATAAGGAAGATATTTTTATTCTGTTGTATTTTTTTTTCATTTGTAGCCACACCACGTGACCTTCCGAGGAGGAATTTGATTAGAATGTGCTGTTTGTTGTAGTTTGATGCTCTCCCTCTGCTTTCCTTTTAACCGAGCAAACCTACCAATGTGGCCGAACACCAGTATTGCCGATGCAAATATAATAATGCAAGATGGATTTTTTTTTCCAAATGAGAACAAACAGCTCGTGATTTTTGAATCAAGAGCTGTACATGCCATTATATGTTCTCTTTTTCTTAAGAAAAACCATCCTTTGATTAGTTGGTGGAAACAAGGGATCCAAATGGGATTTGTCTAGACTCAGATGCCTCCGGGAAGTCTTGATGATCCAGGCTATGGATTTCTAAAGCTTCACATGTTTTTATCAGTCAATTTCCAAGATACCTCTGAGACCATTAAGGCAGATAATAAATCAGATGAGATTTAGTTATGTTTGGCATCATGCAAAGAACTATAATTAAGAAACTTTTGACTTAGGAAAGAGAAATGCAGTCTTGTAGGGGTCGATTGTTAGGGTTTTGGGGAAGTCTGTTGAATAGCATCTGCCTTTGCTCTCAGAATTCTGACACTATGTTGAAATAATATTAGGAGGTGGATGGAATATGAAATGCCACTTTTATGTCAATAGAAAGTAGACTGAATGATGTAGCCTAGTTTGAGAGCAGAATGACTTTGCTAATTGAACATTAAAATTAGACAGATTTGGGAATTCCTGACGTGGCTCAGTGGGATAAGAACCCGACTAGAATCCATGAGGATGTGGGTTCAATCCCTGTCCTTGCCCAGTGGGTTAAGGATCTGGCGTTGCCCAGGAGCTGTGGTGTAGGTCACAGATGCGGCTCGGATCTGGCGTTGCTGTGGCTGTGGTGTAGGCCGGCAGCTGCAGCTCCAGTTCAGCCCCTAGCCAGGAACTTCCATGTGTCACAGGTGTGGCCTTAAAACAAACAAACAAATAAACAAATTTAAAAAAACAAAATTAGACAAATTTACTTAGTCACAAAAGGTGCTGGATCGCTTCGTACTTCTGTGACAGAACAGGACTTGTGTTGCTAAACTTAGATGGCACTGACTTTACACAGGCGCACTGGTTTCTAAAGTGGAATAAGGAGGTTGCTGAGCCATGTATGCCCAGCTTTTTCTTCTTAGTTTTGTCACAGGAGTTATCTCACTAACTTCAGTGTGTAAATGATGGAGAAGAGGCCAGGATTACTTTAACTGAGCATCATTCTAATGGAAAGGACCATGAGGAGTGGGAAGCAAGGGGAGAATTTCTCCCAGCACCCCAAAATGTACCTTTTTGTCACATTTGAAACCCCGAAGTTAGCATATAGCTTCAATCAATGGCATCTTAATGGCTCTTGACCAGAAGATAGTCTTAATGAGCGAGTTCTCATCGTGGCTCAGTGGTTAACGAATCCGACTAGGAACCACGAGATTGCGGGTTCGATCCCTGGCCTCGCTCAGGGGGTTAAGGATCCGGCGTTGCCGTGAGCTGTGGTGTAGGTTGCAGACGCGGCTCGGATCCCGCGTTGCTGTGGCTCTGGCGTAGGATGGTGGCTGCAGCTCTGATTCAACCGCTAGCCTGGGAACCTCCATATGCCGCAGGAAGCAGCCCTAGAAAAGGAAAAAAGACAAAAAAAAAAAAAAAAAAAAGACATAATGAGTTGGTTTTGCCTCAGTATGGATGAGCTGAATGGTCATTCTTCACATCTTGACTTTTTCAATATTTCCACCAGTGAACCTCTTAAGAACCATTTGGGGAAAGAGTATGAGCCTTGGTTAGTGTTGGAACACCTAAGAGCATCAGAAACATATCCACAGTGAACCTCTCAGAATGAATATGAGCAGCTTGGAGGAAATACTGAATGTATTCTTTTAAGAAATCCAGTAGATTTTAAAATCTCTCATTCCCGTTGTAAACCACAGCAAAGGAATGGGCTCATGGACTAACCAGCTGTGATTGCTTTTTTTGGCCTGGACTCCTTGTCTAATGCACATGGCAAGTTTTCCACTTTAGGCTCCATTTCATGAGTTTAATATTTATTATATCTGCCTTCTCTCTTTTTGATTCTGATTTCCGATCTAACATGTCACTGTTATCACTGAGCAATGATAAGAAAACAGAAAAAAAGATTTTTATATTAATCTGTGTATAAAAAAGAATTTCCACTTAGTGACACTGTTTAGAAAGCAAAGCTGTTGGCAAGTCTGAGGCATTCGGAAGAGCTGGGGTCTGAACATTAAATGGTTTGAGGAATACCTTAACCAGAATTCCCATTGTGGTGCAGTGGAAAAGAATCTGTAGTATCCATAAGGATATGGGTTCCATCCCCGGTCTCGCTCAGTGAGTCGGGGATCTGGCGTTGCCGTCAGCTGTGGCATAGGTCATAGACGGGGCTCAGATCCTGCGTGGCTGTGGCTGTGGCTGTGGCTGTGGCGTAGGCCAGCAGCTGTAGCTCCAATTCGACCCCTAGGTTTGCCGACAGTGCGCTCTGAAAAAAACAAAAACAAAAACACCTTAACCAACTACTTTTCTTAAATTTCCTCATTATATGTGTATGAGAGATTTGTGCTAAACATCTCTTTGTTTTAAAAATCTGAATGAGGAGTTCCCGTCGTGGCGCAGTGGTTAACGAATCTGACTAGGAACCATGAGGTTGCGGGTTCGGTCCCGTGGCCTTGCTCAGTGGGTTAAGGATCCGGCATTGCTGTGAGCTGTGGTGTAGGTCACAGACACGGCTCGGATCCCACGTTGCTGTGGCTCTGGCGTAGGCAGGTGGCTACAGCTCCGATTGGACCCCTAGCCTGGGAACCTCCATATGCCACGGGAGCGGCCCAAGAAATAGCAAAAAGACAAAAAAAAAAAAAAAAAAAATCTGAATGAGGACTTAAATTTACTTATAAGTGATTTAACCTTGTTCTATATATTTCAATAGTAAAGAACTTTAAGTAAGAAAAAAAAGATTCAAGTAATAAGGAAACATATACTTCTGATAGCAGGATTTTATTTTTCTTAGTGTTCCTTATAGCAATAGTACCTTGTGTATCGTAGATTTGATGAAATATCATTAGGTTTAGATGGGTTTCTGCTCCAACCTTTTTAGCCCTGGACTAGCTTCGATGGCACTCTTCCTTCTGAAGTTTTCATGTGTTGTGCTGTCCAAGGTTGACACTGGTTAATAGAGATCAACATTTTAGCCTTAATTGGGTTATACCCTCGCATTATTTCCTCAAATACACAAATATTCTTTTTTTGGTCTTTTTTTTTTTTTTTTTTTTTTTTAGGGCCATACCCACTGCATATGAACGTTCCCAGGCTAGGGATTCAATCAGAGCTACAGCTGCCGGCCTATGCCACAGCCTCAGCAATGCAGGATCTGAGCTGCTTCTGTGACCTAAACCAGAGTTCACAGAAACGCCAGATCCTTAACCCACTGAACGAGGCCAGGGATCAATCCCGCATCCTCCTGGATAGTAGTCAGGTTTGTTACTGCTAAGCCACAACGGGCGCTTCTGCAAATATTCTTACAGTGCTTCCTTGCTCTCACTCCAGAGTAAACAGGCTTATCCATAGCTTGCTTATGGGGAAGACTGTCATATCGAAGTCATTCACAGTAATTTTGTAAATATTGAAGGCAGTTGTTTTCAAAGATGGTCTTCCTTATGACAATATTACATCCATCTGATAGCCTTGGTTTATTTCTTTATAAAAGTTCTAATAAGCTAATCTCCCTTTTATTTATTTTTTTTCTAAAAGGGGGTCCTGATGACAACTTAATTGAAGGTGGAGGAACAAAATTTGTCTGCAAACCAGGAGCTAGAAATATTACTGTCATATTCCATCCATTACTAAGGTAAGCCAAATCCTATGTGCGTAAGATCAACCTTTTCATTATTTATGCTGATGTACTGAATGCCAGTAGGTCAGTCAGTGTTAAAATAAGTCATAAAGAGAACTTGCTCCATTTTATAGGCTTCACAATCTAGTTCAACAATAGAAAAATAAGGTCATCCCTGGAGTTCCTGTCGTGGCGCCGTGGTTAACGAATCTAACTAGGAACCATGAGGTTTCGGGTTCAATCCCTGGCCTTGCTCAGTGGGTTAAGGATCCAGAGTTGCCATGAGCTGTGGTGTGGGTCGCAGACGTGGCTCAGATCCTGAGCTGCTGTGGCTGTGGTGTAGACCCGCAGCTGCAGCTCTGATTAGACCCCTAGCCTGGGATCCTCCACATGCTGAGGGAGCAGCCCTAGAAAAGGCAAAAAGACCAAAAAAAAAAAAAAAAAGAAAGAAAAACAAGGTCATCTCTACTAAGTAGCTACTTTCTCTGAGGATTAATGTTTCATAAATTCATTTATTTGATTTTCTTTGTTTCTTACTCTCTGCCCCGCTCCTTGTCACGGTCTCTCCCTTCCCCTCCTAAACTATTTCAGAGATGGGCAAACAGTGGCCCACAGGAGAAATCTAGCTTGTCACTTTTTTTGTAAATAAATTGTTATATGCCACAGTCATGCTTATCCATTATGAATTTGCCCATAGCTTTTTTCATGCTGTAGTTGCAGGGTTGAATATTTGCAACAGAACACATATGGCACTCAAAGCCTCCTTACTGGCCTTTTGCAGGAAAAAATTGTAGACCCATGATCTGTCTCACTGATTGCCCTAATGACTCAAATACCTCTTGCGAATTGGCAGGTCTCTGAACACATGCGATTTATAAAAACTGAAAGACACTGTATCAATCAAATACGCGGTTTTATATATTGAAGAGTAACATGATGGTGATTAGAATGAAATCTGCTCAGTTTATTGCGATAACAATGATTTAAGAAAATAAGAATCTGTGATACTTCCATTTTAAAAAAGTTCGGAGTCCCAAATATCTTCAAAAGGATACTTTCTGGGGGGTGTAAGAGTGGGGAGTTGTTGTTCAATGGCTATTAAGTTTCAGTTTTACAAGATGAAAAAGTCGCAGAGATGTTACACAACAATGTGCCTACAACTCGCACCGCTGCTGCACTGCCCACCGAGGAAAGGTTAAGAAATGTTACGTCTTGTGTGTTTTTGAGTATAACAAAAAGGGCTATTCTGGGGACACAGATCTGCAACTTAATATTAATTTTATGTTGCCTCTATGACGAACTAGTATTTAGTTTGGCTGCATTTTCATGCGGTGGACCAGAAACTCATTAGAAGTTCAGTACTTCAGATCACCGTGTTAACTTTCTCAGGTAACTCCTATAATATTTGAGGCATTTGGAATAACAGTCAATCAAATGCTACTGCATTGGCCAGAGACAATAGTGTATATACTTTTCCAAAACATAAGCAATCTATTGCTGGAATTACCTACCTTCTCATTATCCAGCACTTCCTAAATTATTATCACTAGAACTAGCTTAATTCAAATTTCTTACTCACATAACCAGTTTCAATCATTGTAGTGGAACATTTTACCCAATTAATTTTTTTTTTTTTAAGGGCTGCGTCTGCAGCATATAGAAGTTCCCAGGCTAGGGGTCAAATTGGAGCTGCAGCTGCCAGCCTGTGCCACAGCCAGAGCAACACCATGTCTTCGACCTACACCACAGCTCATAGCAATGTCAGATCCTTAACCCACTGAGCAGGGCCAGGGATTGAACCCATGTCCTCATGGATACTAGTCAGTTTTGTTTCTCCACTGAGTCAAACGGGAATTCCCTACCCAATTAGTTTTAAATGCAAGAACACAAATATATAAGTTGATCTACAAAAAATACCTGACTTTCACACAATTAAAAGTAAGAGATTTTTGAAGAAATGTCACTAACTTTAAAAATATGTTTTAGCAAAATTTGCAGCAAGTAAATTAAGATGAGTTAAGAATCATGGTATTAAGAGAATTAGAATTATTCCTCTATTAATTCAGTTGATTTACATATATACCTAGTATACATAATTCATTTTATATATATATAGAGAGAGAATAAATACAGCATATAGAATTCCAAAATTGACTAACAGTGCTCATAAATATCAACTGACTTTGGTAATTCACTTAGTACTTACTCGCTTTTCCAATTACAATTGATTTCTACTTAGTTGGTGTTGCTAATTGTTAGGAAAATGAGAAGATAGCTTAATCATTATAGGCATCTTCTAACCTAGATTTAACGCCGTAATTTACTACCAGGTTACACTATGACTTCAGTAAATGAAATCCTTATGTTTACGTTTGTTCTGAACTAAGGAAGAAGACCCTTTGGAAGTTTGTTTAGCTGTGTTGTCAATAAGCACATTTCAAGAGTTTGGGTTTTTTTGCATAAACTTATTCTTTTTAAATGGGAAGTTAGGAGAATGGAAAAAATACTTATTTCACACAATAAAGTGCATTTCAGGTAGAGTTTAATATATTCTTAACAAGCCCTTTTTTATATTTATGTTCCAAGTTTTAAGGCTTGATAATGCTACTAGTTTTATTTGCATGTTTGGTCTCTACTTTCATTCAGTATTTTCGTTTATTATTGATTAGAACTGGAGAAAGTTTTGTTGGGTAATGCAGGTAGTTGATCATTCTTTGTGTAACTCTTAGGGGGAGTCACAAGACAGTTATATGATCTACAAGGTAAGTGAATTCCTTCCTAAGCAGGTGATCATTATAGACTTTAAATTAGCCATTGGGTCAAATTGTAACCTTGCTTCTCTAACTCATTATAGGGCCTTAGCTGAAAACTCATAATAGGCTTGTGGAACTTAAAATAACTAAAATCTCTTAGTGATTTTTTTTTTGGGGGGGGGTTTGTTTTAATTTCAGTTTTTACACTTCGTTGTTGGCTGACTATTGGATTTATTGTTTCTGCTAAAGTTTAGAAGTTTAGTTTTGGTAATGAGAAGAACCAGCATGTATTATCATACATAGAATATTTCATTTTTACAATTATAAAGCTTTCTCATTTCTCCTATACTCATTCATTTATTCATAATCAACACTTCATTCAAGTGTCTAGTAAGCACTTACATGTTTTCCTTCTCTAAATTAGATTTGGACTCTAGTTAAGAAATAGTGACTTTCAATTTTATGGGATTCTTTAAGTATAATAGGTTTCGATATAATTTTCCATCCTTTAGAATGTCTTTTGCTTTGTGTGTGTGTGTGTCCATGCTTGTTATAAGTAAAGGGATTTTACATTTTACTATTTAAAAGACAATATAGCGGGAGAGACAGGGTAGAGAAACTGAAAAGCACACATTTTGAAATTAAAAATGGAAACCCCCATAGGTTATCTAGGTTTAAATCTGAGATGCCTTCGGTTTTACTCACAGGTTATATTATCAGCCTCTGATTCTATGCCAGGTCCTGGGGAAACAAAAGAAACAAGATCAAATCCTTGCCTTAAAGGTACTTACTTGGTAGTTGTCTGAGTGGGAACAATTAAGAAGCTTGAAAACACCACTTACTGGAGGAGATGTGGATCAATGGGATTTCTTATACCCAGTGTGTAAATCGGTACAGCCTCTCAAAACCAGTTTGACCTTATTGAGCTGTCACCTATCCTGTTACCCAGTAGGTAGCCTCCTAATGTGTTTCTACTTGTATGGAGGGACTCACATCATTTTTCCATCCAAATTCTCTTTAATTGATTATAGTAATTACTCTTTATTTATAACTTAAATTGTATTCAAAAAGCAAGTTTAGAAGGGACTTCTCACAAGTTGGCTTTTATAACAAGCCAACACCAATGTAAACGGTATGTCGTTGTCTCACGCTTTCTCAGGGTCATCTCAAATGTTTTTGTTGGAGGAGAGAACCCTGAAGTGTGTGGGTCCTTCCTTTTTCATTGCTACTCTTCCCCTTTGTCCAGCAACACCTGTATTCTGTTTTCCTCAAACTTAGCATACGACCTTTTACTTTGTATTTTTTTTCTTTGCCTTTTTTTCTAGGACCGCACCCAGAGCATACAGAGATTCCTAGGCCAGGGGTCTCATTGGAGCTGTAGCCACCGGCCTACACCACAGGCACAGCAATGCCAGATCCGAGCTGGGTCTGCAACCTACACACCAGCTCCTTAACCCACTGAGTGAGGCTAGGGATCGAACCTGCAACCTCATGGTTCCTAGTTGGATTTGTAAACCACTGAGCCACGACAGGAACTCCATGAATACAACTTTTTTGTACTTCATTTATTTAAAATATTTTCATAATTTTTATTTAATTGGCTGTGCATTCTTTGCAACCTAAAGGTTTTCACTACTGGAAACACTGAGATGCAGATTCCCATTATTCTGTTTCGTATATTCTTAGCAGTTGTTCATACTGTCCTCCTACAATATCATTGTACAAGGTCCCAGATCTGGTAACCTTGCAAACTTACTCTTGTACTTGTGTCATAACCACTGCAGTCTCATCATTAGGAAACCCTATGGGGTTCTAGAGGCAAATATACCAACTTCCAGTTGGTCCACTACCCATTAATTCTTTTGGCCCCTTGGCTTTAATTCTTTTCCTTACTCTTTTTTGTTTCCAGTTAAGGAACCAGCAATTTGTCTTTAGGAAGTAAAGTTTTAGAAAGGTGGGTGATAGTATTCTTTATCTTGTTGCTTTACTTAGCCGAACAAGACGTTGTGTGCAATTAAATCCTTAATGTAAGCTTTCGGTGATAAAAGTTCATCTAATCAATTTTTCTGCCTGTGGGTCTAAATGAACAAAAGCATATTGAAATAAAAAGATTTCGAACCAAGCCTAGCTAGATTCTGAAATACTTCACCAAAATATAGACCCAGAAAATGATGGGACTGGTTCCCCCCCCCCCCCCACCCAGGCGTATTTGCTGGGGTTTTTGGGTTTTTTTTGCTTTTTGTTTTTTTTTTAGTTTTTCTGGAAACATTCAAGAGGAATGGATGGGTTTACTCCAATAAATAGATTTTATTTTTAAAAATGAATTTTATCAGAATATAGTTGACATAGAAAGTTATGTTAGTTTAATGTTGAAATTTGACATAGTTCCTTTCTTTAGTCTAGGTCTGATGTGTATTTAGATTTTTTTATGAATATTTTTATTTTTGAATAATTACTTCATAGTAATTATTAGCTGTGATCTAAGTATAAATAAGCTTTTACTAACAAAGTGTTCATTTTACTGTGCAAAGGTTATTTTAATTACAATTAATATACAATCTAGCCATTTCTGGAAATTTGAAATTACTTTGTGGCTGCTATTTGTGGGGTTTTGAGGGGAAGGAGTGCAGATTTAGTTTTCCTTTTGTTTTTTTAACTGTTCATTATTCTTCATTCTCTAAAAGCCTAAAAACAGAGATTATATTGTACCATAGATTTATTAATACAGTTCCTTCATGTAACAAAAAATAGGTCACAACAAAAATTACTCCTTTAAAAATCTAAATTACAACATCTAACCAAAGTATTTAGGAAATAGCCTTAGGTTTATCTTTCTCTCTTCATGCATTTTTTATTGTGCTCATTCCAAAACAATTAGGCACATCAGTGGGGAGTGTTACTGATGTAGCCAAAGTCACACATCTGATTGGTGCATCTGCCCCGTCTCACACCTAGATGTTGGGTTTTAAACAGGGAATCATCAAAGAAAGAGGATGGGATTTAATGCAGCCCATCATCACTTCGGAAACAAAAATTTCAAGTGTTCAGAGCCAAGACAGGTCAGAGCTGAGGACACAGGGGTCCAAAGAAGTCTCTTTACTGAGTCCTCACCTAGCCTCCTGTAACAAGGATGCCACCGTTATGCTCCCACCCGTAGGGCCTCAGGCATTCTTTTAGCCTGGGAGCTGTTGCAGTGGAAAGGAGTTTTGTATAAATTGCATGATACAGGGGATATAGACCACTGAAAGTGGGTGGGGGTGTGTAGGTGTGACACTTTTTTACCGTTGATGTTGGCCAAATCACTGTTGGTCTGAGTTTTTACATAGCTGTAAATACAAGGGTTGGTTGGTCTGAATTTTGTCTTCTCTCGCTCGAGTTTTATGATTTTTGTGACTGAGAAATGCTTTTATAATGTTTAGGGACTCCAAAGGCCTGACATTTAAAATTTAAAAGTCCACACGACAGAGTGTTGTTTCTTTTGCTGATCTGCTTCAACCAGCTTTTAAAAGGCGTGTGGCTCTTTAGGGAAATAAGCACTTTGTATTTGTAAAGTACGTTTCTTATGAGAAAATTGAAGAGCAGATGTTGGCGGTCTTGGGGTGACTTGGCAGAGGTAAGAGGCTAGAGGCATGGGGGATGATGATGGTATTTAAAGTTGCAAAAATGTGACTGATGCTTCCTCTCTTTGGACACAACTGGAATGTTCCACATCCGGACTGTGAACATTTCTCACTATTTTCAGCCACACTTCGTTAAATTGGGCAGCACTTAGAGGCTTCCTGGGTAGAACCGAAAATGAAATATTTATTGGTCAGTAAGGAGTAGGCTGGTTTTTTGGGTCAGTTGGGGCGATGAAACGTTCCTGACCACTTGAGCCTTGGTGATAGACAACATCTCTCTGGTCGCCCACGTGCCTTTCTTTGTGCAAACAGTAGTAGGAACAGCAAGTAATTGCAATCATACCGCCTAATCGTATTTGCCTGTAATTATGGAGAAGAATAACTTCTAAAAGTTAATCTTGTCAGATGTAGAAACTGCCACTTAGCGCAGTGGAGGGAACTGGTTTAAAGTTACCCACGACCCGGTTGTGAAATAGCTTTGAAATACCCGTGATGGCTAAGGAGCGTTTGGAGTTAGGAGGTCAAGAAGTGGCCAAAACCCAGCCTGGAGCAATGTAAGGCTCCCAAATTGATGATGCCATTAACATGTTCCTAAAAGTGACTTTCCAAAGTCAATGATCATTGTGAGTTACAATTTTATATTTGTGTGTTTCATTAATTATGGTACTTATAATATCACCTGTTGACAATACTGGTTCATCAGAGGTATATCAAATTCATTGTTACAGTTGTTCCTAATAAAAATCCATTCATCCCCCTCTCCTTTTTGTTTCGGCTGCACATGGAAGTTCCTGGGCCAGCGATAGAATCTGAGCCACAGCTGAGGCAACACTGGATCCAGAACCCACCACAACAGTCCTGGGATTGAACCCGCACTGCTGCAGAGACAACAGCAAATCCTCAGTCTGCTGCACCACAGCAGGAACTCCAGTCATCCATTGAATAAAATTTATTGAGCACTTACTATGTGCCACGTCTTCTCCATCTAACGAACAATAACTTTTCCCTGGTGGAATTTAGTCTAGTGGAAAAGTCAGAATAAAAAAATAAACTAATATACATGGCAAACAGTATGAGGTAGTGATAGCTGCATGAAGAACAACAAAGATTTAGGGACGTGATGGCGGATGAAGTAGAGGCATGGTATTTTAGATGGGGTGAACTGGGCAGGCCATGCCGAGAACATGGCATTTGATGAGACTTAAAAATGAATTGAGGGAGGACCCCATGTGACTCTCTGGGGAGAGTGACCTAGGCAGGGGTTACGGTGGGTGAAAAGGAAGACGACAGTGTTCCTGTCGTGGCTCAGCGGTAACGATCCCAACTATTATCCCTGAGGATGCGGGTTTGATCCCTGGCCTCGCTCAGTGGGTTAAGGATCCTGTGTTGCTGTGTGCTCTGGTGTAGTTCGCAGATGCAGCTTGGATCCCGCATCGCTGTGGCTGTGCTGTAGGCTGGCAGGTACAGCTCTGCTTTGACCTTCAGCTTGGGAACTTCCATAGGCCACAGGTGCGGTGGTGAAAAGCCAAAAAAAAAAAAAAAATCAAAAGGAAGACGAAGAATAGGTTCAAGGAACTGTGAATGGGGATGGATGTCACTGGTGCACATGATGGGAAAGAGGCGTAGAGCATATACACCGGGTAAAGAAGGCCAAATTCCTTCTTTTTTGTTTAAACAGCTCGGAGGACATTGTATTTACATTTATAAGAAACTTTGGCGACTAGATCAGAAACTTGCAAAGGCTTCGAAAGCCTGCTGTGATGGCTCCCAGTAAAAACTGTTTTCTGTGGCTTTATCTTAGTATAGTTTGGACTCTCAGGAAGCCCTCTTTTTAAGGGAGAAGCCAGTAACACTCCCCTGTTTGGTACAGTGAAATCCTCTATCCCGCCTAACAGTTATTTCTCCTGAAGTGGAAAGTAAGTCTTTGCTATATAGCCAACTTGGGCAGTATTATCCACAGATGTCAAGTGAATGTTATTATGCTTTTAGCCTCCCAAGATGTGATGAAGGAGTTTTTCTGTGTGACACTGCAGATAGATGAGAGTTTTTAAATAGTTGTGGCTGAGCTAGCGATGGCTGTTTTCTCTTCAAGAAGTGGTATGGTTTGATGAACGGCTGTGCAGAAGACCTGTGGTTTGTTTTGTGCTTTGTAATACAGTTGGCCAACAAATTTAACCATTTTGAACAGAAAATAAATCCGGGGAGTTCTCATGGGGGCGCAGCGGAAACAAATCTGACTAGTATCCGTGAGGATGCAGGTTGGATCCCTGGCCTCGCTCAGTGAGCTAAGGATCCAGCATTGCCCTGAGCTGTGGTATAGGTTGTAGACGTGGCTCGGATCGGGTGTTGCTGTGGCTGTGGTGATTCAACCTCTCCCTAACCTGAGAAGCTCCATATGCCGTGGGTGTGACCCTAAAAAGACAAAAAAAAAAAAAAAAAAAAAAAAGAAATCAGGGATAATCACGTCACTCCATATGCATTAAATATTATATTAGTCTAAACCTGCTCTGTAGTATATGTGTGTCTGTGTATATATATATACACATACATATAAACCTACTCTAGCACAAAAATTCTTTTCTACTTTTTCTGATACTAACAAAGGAATGAATTTGGTAAGACTCGTTTAAGTCTTCAAACCTCCAGGTCTGTTTTCCTGTAACGTCCTGGATTTCTGCCCTTCATTATCTTCCCTTTTTGGGATCTTTTCTTAATGTTATGTCCAAAATAAAAGAGAGGATAGTGGTTCAGATGTGTCTTCTGTATAAGTGGGGTAAACAATAAATATTTATTTAAAGAATGAATAGGAAGCTGACAGGCGTGCTTAGCAAATACTTGTTGATTTGAAGCGAATTTTTTAATCAGATACTATTAAAAATATAAAGGAAATTATTTTTAATATGATATTGAAATACGTCATTCTTTCCTTTGTACCTACAGATGGTATACTTTTTTTTTTTTTTTTTTGGCCACACCTGTGGCATGCCAAAGTTCTCATGCCAGGGATTGAACCCATGCCTCAGCAGTGACAGTGCTGGATCTTTAACCCACAGAGCCACCAGGAAATTCCAGCATACTATTTTTTTTTAAATTTATATATATTTTTTAATTTTAATTTTAATTTTTTTTGTCTTTTTGTCTTTTTAGGGTCACACCCACGGCATATGGAGGTTCCCAGGCTAGGGGTCCAATCAGAGCTGTAGCCGCTGGCCTATGCCAGAGCCATCGGAACTGGGATCTGAGCCTCGTCTGGGATCTAAATCACAGTTCACGGCAATGCCAGATCCTTAACCCACTGAGCAAGGCCAGGGATCAAATCTGTGTCCTCATGAATGCCAGTCAAGTTCTTTAACTGCTGAGCCCCGACGGGAACTCCTGGCAAGCTATTTTTAACATCATTTTACCTCTATCATAATTATAGTGTTTATTAAATGATAAAATATAGAAAAGGTGAATTTAGAAATTTCCTTTTTTTCTTTTTTTTTAAACAGCATTGGTCCTAAACTACTACTCTTTTAATTTAATCTCGTATTTTGTTTTTAGTACCTATCAGAAACTTACTTTTGCCTTTCTCCTCTTCTTTGTCTTATTATCACATTGCAAGCTTATGATTGCACAAAGTAACTTTGCCTTATTATTCTTTCATGAATTATGGAAGCCCCTTTCAAGATTATAAAACCTTTTCTAATAGAAGAAACCTTGCTTTAAAAGCTTTCTTAAGTAGCCACTTCTGTTTCTGTTAAGTTTTTTTTCCACTTCTATTTAAAAGGATGCATAGCCCCTTGATTCTTTCTTGGTACTAGGTAGATAAAGTGTGTGTGCGTGCGTGTGTGTGTGTGTGTTTGTGTGTGCATGCGTTTGATTAAGCATGAATGCATTTCACAAACTGAAATTAAATTCTTCTGTATTTCTTTTCCCAATATTTGTATCTTTGAGAAATGGACAGAAGTTAGCTTACCCATGTCAGTTTGATATGCGCATTGGCATCCAGCAGAATTTTATTCTGAGTGTTCACAGGTATGTGATATTTTTGTACAGATAACATGTTTGTTCTTAATGAGCTAAAGCTTATATAGACATTTTGAAAGATGCTGGTGATTAGACAGTCTAGCAAATAACATTGTAGATCATACATTATTCATGCATGGGAGGAAATGTGGCTGCCCTGTTGCATCTTTATGAAACACAATGGGTTTTTTCCCTGTCCTCAGAATTATGAAAAATATTGCTCTTTTCAGACTGTCTGACCTGTGAAGGCCCGTGAAACCCTTGAGCGGTGGTATAGTGAGATTTCCAACCCCACGTTTGAGTCTCTCCTTTAGAACTTATAAATGTTAAATGCGTTTAATTTTCAAACAACGTAACTTTTAGAGATTATAAAATTGTTTCCTAAGCTCTTCTTCTACTTTGGTATTTTCAAACCATGTTGTGTGATGTGTGGCCAAACACTAATTGCAGCTAACTGGCAATTGTATATTACTGAGTGAAATAGAGAGCCCCTCAAGGTTCCAGCCCACATGTCAATTTCAACATTTCAGCAGCAATGTTGACTCTACATAATGAGAATTTTCTGATGAATAAGGCAATCCCCAAATAGGAAAGTTTTCCTTGGAAGTCAGTATCCTTCCTGGAGATGCTTAATCAGAAGATGAATTCAAGATGCAGTTAAGAAGATGCTGAATTGTCAGATTTACATTCTTTAAATCTGTGATTGGACGTCTTTCTAATATACTATGCAGCTTCAGAATCTGGGTAGAAATATTTCTTCCAATCTTGCTCATTAGGGTTGCTTTTTTAATATTTCAGTTTAGTGCTAGTGATCATCACTGACCAGGTCAAGATGTTTCAGTTGACTTCCGTATCATTACAGCTTTGACTTTCTTCTTTTGACCCAGGGTAAGATAGAAACTTGGGTCATGGCTATATATAGAGCAGTCGTTAGAGGAACTGCACCCCTCTCCACAGTGGACTTCCTTCTATCTTCTTCTTTCCTTCCCTGCTCCAATTTTTCTGTTTTTCTATTTTTTTTTTCTTATGCCAGTAACAGGGTCCATGTGATTGCAAGTTAACCCTTTCAGTGATTCTTGAGTCAAAAGCAGGCTTGCTTCTGCTGTAGAACTAATATGGGACTAAAGCTATATTGTCAAATAAATCTAAACCCATCACAACTGCTGCTGTGATTTTCAATCAAGATTTACAGTGATATTTTAGTTGCAGGTTTTCTTATCGTTACCAATTAAATTTTATAATTATCAATGCACATTATTGGAGGCTTACACATAAAAGACTATAGAGAAGATTCTTTGCAGTGCAAAATGTTGACATCATTTGTGTGTTGCTTTTTATGTATTCTGAACATGTATTTGTTTTGGACTGCAATAGCCAAAATATGCTTATTCAGCATTCATCGAAATAGGTTTACGTCCAGCCAGAGGCCCATTTACATCTGATTTTGAAACTTAAATTGGTAATCTAATTTGGTATCAAAAACAGCATAGGAATACCTAGAGGAAAAACCTGATCTCTCCCTTTAATAACTTACATTCCTTCGGGTGTTTGGCTATACATTGTTTCTCAATATCATTTGGAAGATTATCTTATCATTCCTCCTACCCCTCAGAAAACATACTTCTTTTTTATTTCGTTCTCTTATTTCTGCTTTGGGCTCTTCCTTGGTCATTTTCAACTTTCTAACTTTCATTAAATGTCATTTGAACATTTAATCATTAATACTACTCATTATTTTTTTTAATATGTCGTACTGAATGTGAAATATTTTCCATTTTATGGTCAAGAAACCCTTTTAATTTTCCTTTATGTGGTTAAAAACAAAAAGAAATCTCAAACTAAGCACAGTATTTTTTTGAGACTGGTGTTTAATAAGTGGGAAAGTAGAGTTCTTTGATTCAAGCAAGAGAAGCAAGCACAGTCAGTTTAAGGAATTGAGGTAGAAATATCATAAAAGAAGATTCAATTTTTACTTACCTTCATTTCATTTTTTTTTTTTTTTTTTTTGTCTTTTGTCTTTTTGTTGTTGTTGTTGCTATTTCTTGGGCCGCTCCCGTGGCATATGGAGGTTCCCAGGCTAGGGGTCCAATTGGAGCTGTAGCCACCAGCCTACGCCAGAGCCACAGCAACGCGGGATCCGAGCCGCGTCTGCAACCTACACCACAGCTCACGGCAACGCCGGATCCTTAACCCACTGAGCAAGGGCAGGGACCGAACCCGCAACCTCATGGTTCCTAGTCGGATTCGTTAACCACTGCGCCACGACGGGAACTCCCATTTCATTTTTTGATAAGGGCAGTAGTTTTGAACTTTGAAATGCTGGGTTTGTCCTTTCTTTTCTCTTGCAACTGAAATAGATACTGGACTATTGCCTTTGGAATGGATAGGCAATGAGATCCTTCTGCATAACACTGGGAATTATGTCTAGTCATTTATGATGGAGCATGATAATGTGAGAAAAAAGAATGTATACTTGTATGTGGAACGGAATCACCATGCTGTAGACAATTGAGAGAACACGAAACCAGCTATAATGGAAAAACAAAACTAAACAAACAAAAAAACAAAACAAAGAAATAGATACTGGAGTTTTTGATGTCCTCAAGTAGTTTTCAGTATTTGTGGGAGAAAATTATTTGGTGATTATTATTATTAAACTCAATGAGCATTCTTTTTTTTTTTTTTTTTTTTGGTCTTTTTGCCATTTCTTGGGCCGCTCCCATGGCATATAGAGGTTCCCAGGCTAGGGGTCTAATCGGAGCTGTAGCCACCAGCCTACACCAGAGCTACAGCAACGCGGCATCTGAGCCTCATCTGTGACCTACACCACAGCTCACGGCAGCGTAGGATCCTCAACCCACTGAGCAAGGCCAGGGATCGAACCTGGCAACCTCATGGTTCCTTGTCGAATTCATTAACCACTGAGCCACGACGGGAACTCTATCAATGAGCATTCTTTCAAGTCAAACTACTACATTGTAAATAGGTAAGGAAGGGTTTGATACCTGGCAAGAAGACAAGAGTGTGATGCCACAAAGTTCCGGAATATTGCTCCTTAGTGAGAGAATATTGAAGTATTTTACTTAGTTGAGCTCTACAAATTCAAAATTTGTAAATATTTTGAAAGCTAATCTTTTTTTTCATTTTTATTGAGATATGACATATATTAACATGTACGAATCCTTACATACATATTTACATATATCCATATATTTGTATGAATTTTTACATATATACTCAATTGTAACCACAAGCTAGGTCAAGATATGAAATATTGATAATAGATCATTCTCAGTGCTTCAGAAGAATTCCTTCTTTTGACAGTCGATATCCATCCCTAAGAGGTAGTCATTATTCTAATTTCTGTGGTTGTAGATAGATAGGTTTTGCCTGTGCTTGAACTTCATCTAAATGAAGTGCTTTGTAGAGTAAGTCCTGTTTGGTGTTTGGTGTTTGGTGTCTGGTGTCTTTGGTGCAACATCGTGTCTGTGTCACTTACCAGGTAATTGGGAGTAACAGCAGAAGTTGGTTCCTTTGTGTCAGTCACTGTATCAGTTTACCACTGAAATTAGCAATTATAAAAACACAATATTTAATTCCTGTTTTGGGATAAATGAGAACTGTTTAGGATTTGATGGTCCTAAGAGCTGCTTACAATGAACACTTCTTCAAAACACCTTTCTGAAATTCCCACCTTGGCCTAGTGGGTTAAGGATGCCACTGAAGCCGCTCAGGTTGCTGGGGAGCACAGGTCCCATCTCCAGCCCAGCTCAGTGTGTTCACAGCTGTGGCTCAGATTCAACCCCTGGCCCAGGAACTTCTGTATGCCAGGGGTGTGGCCATAAAAAATAAATTGAATAAATTAATTCAAGAAATCTTTTGATTTCCTATCTTGTGCAGACAAGGAGCCACCTGAGTAAGTAAGAGAGGCTCTGTGGGGTCAGGTAGGGCCAGGATGCCCAGAAGCCAGATCGCCTAGATAATGAATGTATACTGTGTCCTACAGCCTTGAAAGTAAAAGCCTGGGATGTTAAAATTTATCGACTCTGTATTTCCCAGACTTGGGCTTTATGAATCAATCAATGAAAAAAAAAAACAAAAAAAAAAACAATTTGAAGCAATATAGTTTGCCAGTCGTATTCAAGAACAAGAATTTCAATGCTAAGAAAAGTTAAAAAATCCTATTACTTCTGAACTAATAATTTTTTTCAGAGACAAATAGATGGCAACTTTTAAGTCAACCTTCTTTGACAAATGTCAATATGTGGCTAATGCTTGGAAACAGTCAATTTAGTCCCAGGGTGGGCGAGGAGGCGGTGAGAAGTGGGACCGGAGGGAGTGACCAGGAGCCAGGGGGAAGCAGTGAGCAGGCCTGGACCCAGCTGCCAGGCTTCCGGTCTGTAATGGACAGTCAGGAAAAAGGTTTCGAGTAAGTGAGCAAATGAATCGTTGGTAAGTGAGTGGGCTGGTTGTAAATGCACAAAATAAACTTGATAGATATTAAATACTCTTTTAGAAGGCCTTGGACTCTTGCAATTTAATGCTTGCCTATTAAAAGATATGTGTTTTTTAACCTCTTCAGACTTTAAGCTTATTTGTTAATTATAGCCATTCATTGCCTTCACTTTAGCTACTTTTAGAATCTCATCTGTTCTGTACAGTCATATTTGTCATAGCTGCTTTGTTTTCTGAGTTTTAATCCGTCTGCAGCCTCTCCCGTGGCCGCTAGAACTCCTTTGTCAGCAGAGATGCCTGCCACCCACAGACAGCTATTGCTTTCTGCCCAGAGTGCCTGGGGGTGCTGGCATCAGCAAAGCCATCGATATCTTGTTTGCATAGTTTATTTATTTTTAAATGGAAGAACGGAAATAAGAAGAGCAAAGAAAGTTGTATGAAAAGAGGCTACTCAATCTGTTTTTTAAAATGAAATTAGAAATGCTGAGCAGGTTTGAGAAAGGTGTGCATCATTGCTCAGAAATGCATCTGAGTGAATCTACAGTTCTTTCTCATTTTGAAGCTTTAAAGAAAATTGAAATGCGGATTTCACTGAAGAATAAAAAGGACCCAACACCCTTCTTTGAAAGTTGGAAGCCCTCTGCTTTGTAAGCCTTAATTCATTACATTTTCTCTTTTACTTGTTTTTGATTGACATGTTGATTTTTGAAGATGCAGCTCCGACTTTCAATAGGAGTTCACTGTAGTTAAACTGAATTTTCAGGGGGCAGTTCTTCAACTTAATCGTATTTTTCTGTCAGTTACTTTTTATTCATTTATTCAGTTTTTTTCAACAAGTATTTATTGAGCATTTACTCTGTGCCAGAAACTGTCCGTGCCTTTGTGAAGGTTTTGGTTCCTATTAAAGCATCCTGGTGATTTGAGAATAAAAGAAGATCCTTGAGAGAGAAATCCATTAACCCACTAGTGCTGAGTTTCCTTAAGTTTTGCTCTTTACTCTTAGATGTTCAGCTGTTGTAGACGTGCATCTCTTTGTGTGCCCTTTCCTTTTGCAGTGACAGTTTTTCCTCTAGTCTTTTTTTTTGTTTGTTTGTTTTTTAAGGGCCACACCTGCGGCATATGGAGATTCCCAGGTTAGGGGTCCAATCAGAGCTACAGCTGCCAGCCACAGCCACAGCAACGCAGGATCTGAGCTGTGTCTGCAACCTACACCACAGCCCACAGCAACACCAGAGCCTAAACCCACTGAGCAAGGCCGGGGATTGAACCTGTGTCCTCATGGATGCTAGTCAGATTTGTTAACCACTGAGCCACGACGGGAACTTCTCTCTTCTAGACTTAATCCCACCTCCTTCCACCCCCACTGAGACCTTGTTCTTTTTGTTAGATCCTCTGTCTCTGGTCTTTTTCTCTCTATCTCGCCTCCTTCCCTGGGACCTGTAAATATGCTCAGCCTCTCCTGTTTTATAAAATCTCTTTTTATGGTTCCACACATCACTTAAATTTCTCTTTTCCTTCCTACTAAGCAGTTCAAGTATATTCTGTGCTCTTCATCTCCTTCCTTCCATTGCCCTTCATTTGCACACTCCTGCCCAGTCACCGTCTCACTGCCAAGTCCCAAGGGTATGTTTCCGCCTCGTCTTACCTGATTTCATTAATACCTTACACAAGTGATCATGCTTTGGTATTTCAACCTTTCTTCTTTGCTTCTCTGTCATTACCCTCTCTGGCCTCTTGTTCGCCTTCAGACCATTCATTCTCAGGGAGGGTTCCATTCTCTCCTTGGGCTCATTCAACCCAAGCTCTCCAGAGTCTTCCTTGTCTCTCTTCTGCTCACTCTGCCACTGTCTCACCCATCCAGTGGCCTTAGCTCTTACTTTCGAAATGCCATCTCCAAATGAGGCTCTCTCCATAGGTCCAGGAAGCAGGTTCAGTTCTAAAACAGAGGGAACAATAATTATCTGTCAAAAAATTGTATCCCCAATCTCTACTGCTGTACACCTACTCATATCCTAGCCCCAGTCTCCTCCTGCTTCTAATCTTCCTTTATTCCCTATCCTGAGAGATGATGATGCCTCCAGCTCTTCAGTGATTGAGACTGAAAAAAACCAACCAAACGAAAAAAAAACAACCTTTGTGTCCATCTAGGAAGTTCTTATCCGCCTTACCCCACTCGTACACGGTTGTTCATTTCTGTCAATTATGCTTCATAATTAAGTCTCAAGTCCACTCTCTCCTTCCCACATCTATTGCCATGGCTTTCCTCTCTCAGTTTTCTAATGGGTTTTCATTACTCTAAACCTAACTTTCTCTAATCCATCTTATATCTAAGCCAGAATGACCACCGTTGTCTGCCCGTCGGGTCAGAATACCTCTGTGTGGAGTGTAAGCCACCGTTGACCTTGAAGATGCTCACGGAAGCTTGCCTTTTCCCCAGATGTGTCATCCTATAGGACCCATCTGAATTTACTTCTGTCCCACATCTACCCACCCAAGCTGACCTTCTCTTCATTTTCATTATCTGGCACACACCTTGTCCTTCCAGATTCAGTCAGGCGTCATCTTCTCTATCTGTTTTTACCTGGTCTTACACTCACTTACCCTTGCAATGATATGAGATGAATTTCCTTTTGAATTTTTGGAAACTTTCTTTTTGAATTTTATACGTTATCTTGCTTTAGCCGTGTTTTCATTACGGCACTTGACACATTATCTTGAGATGGCTCAGGGCTGGACACAGTCTTATTTTGAAAATAATATACCCATACCTAGTGAAAATGTTAGGTTAAAGAATAACCTTATCAGGGGAAAATGCCAACATCTTCCATTGCTAGTGACGTTTGCAAAGAAGGAAAAGAATAGGGTTGAGAAAAGGAATTGGATTGTATTCAAACTCAAGGTCTTTGCTTTGAGATCCAAATAGGTAAATTACAAAATTTCCAAATGTGGGTTATGGCGAAGTTATTTAAGGAGAATTGATTCTGATTTAGGTCATTGTAGAGATGAGGAGGAAGCCAAGAGAGAAAGTCACCTCTTCTGCTGTCGTTACTGCTTGTGTTAGCTGACAGGCTGCCTGTGTCTGATTTAAAGTGACTGTCTATACAACTCCTTCAGGTAGACCGTTAATTTCCCATGACAGCACATAAAGCGCCTTCTCTCCTCCGCTCCCCAAACCCAAGCACACACACCAGAGGTACCTCCTATGTGAGACATTTGTTTAACGTCGCCTGTCAGAAAAGGTGCGACAACAAGTCACTCAGGTTTGAAGTTTGCAAACATCCTTCCACCTTACTGAACATCACAAAGGCTGTCAAAATTTTTATTTTCCTGTATTTTCTCGCCTCTCTAAAAGAAAAACCATCACCGATGTAGGTGTACGAAGCATTTTGTCACAGGCTTTGGAGAGTCTGCAGGAAGTTTGATTCATTCTTGGGGGAGGTGGGGAGGAAGGAAGGCTCTGCTGACATTTTGAATCCTTTCTAGCAGTTTGACTGAACTGTGATATCAGGAACTGGACATTTTTACTTTCAAATATTAGTTATATCCCATTATCTTTTTTTTTTTTTTTCCCTACCTTCTCTGGAAAGTAGGCCTTGATAGTTCTAAAATTTTGTTTTTCCTTTTACCTTCTTCCTGGTCTTCTAGACTCTCTTCCAAAACTTACTTTTTTATTTTTATTTTTTTAGTCTTTTGTCCTTTTAGGGCTGTACCTGTGGCATATGGAGGTTCCCAGGCTAGGGTTCTAATCAGAGCTACAGCCGCCGGCCTACACCAGAGCCACAGCAATGTGGGATCCAAGCCTTGTATGCAACCTATACCATAGCTCATGGCAATGCCAGATCCTTAACCCACTGAACGAGGCCAGGGATTGAACCTGCAACCTCATGGTTCCTAGTTGGATTCGTTTCCACTGAGCCACAGTGGGAACTCCCAAACTTATCCTTATATTGAAAAGAAACAAATTCATGGACTTGGAGAACAGACTTGTGGTTGCCATGGGGGAGGTGGAGGGAGTGGGATGTACTCGGAGTTTGGGGTTAGCAGATGCAAACTATTTGCATTTGGAGTGGATAAGCAATGAGATCCTGCTGTATAGCACAGGGAGCTCTATCTAGTCACTTGTGATGGAACATGATGGAGGATAACGTAAGAAAAAGACCCATATGTGTGTGTGTGTGTGTATATATATATATATATATATATATATATACACACATATGAGTGGGTCACTTTGCTGTACAGCAGAAATTGACAGAACAATGTAAATCAACGATAATAGAAAAAATAAAAACCTAAAAGATAAATAATTTTAAAAAAGTGGTTGAGGTCAAATTGAAAAAAAAAAAATCCCACATATGGATTTAACTGGGAGTTGGATGAAATATGATTATGCAGGCTACACTTGGTTCAGACACTGTTTGGTGGCTGGTGGATAACTCCAGAGAAAGAAACCAGTTGCTCTCCTAAATATAATTAGCAACCCTAGCCTAGAAGTTTGCATTTGGTTGTGATGAAGGCTGTGGCTTGCCCTCTGCAAAGACAAGGAGGGGAAGATGGATGCATTTCTAATGCAATCAGGAAGCCCCTCTCTAATTTAAATACATTAGCATATCCTGAGAAAGCTGCGTTTGAATGTCCCTAAGATAACTCAAAGTCTCTCCTGAACAAACATGATTGAATTACTTGAGGGAATGTATTAAGGCAGCAGGCATGGTCCTTAATGGATCGATGCTGTCTATATTCATTATCACAGTAAACTCCAGGAAAACTATCACTGAAGTCATAAGGAGGCCGTTTATTGATACAGTCCTAGTGACTGTGCTTGTGTTGCTCACATCCAATTTGCCACCACAAGTTTGACGCCATGCAAACATTGCATTTCTCGAATATTGTTTCCTACTTGTACTTAGAGCAATGAATATACATCTTGAATCCTTGTGTTTTAGATTATATGTAAGGGAGTAGATAAGAGCTTCGAAACATTCTGAATTCTAGGAATGGGTAAGGTGGGGTGGGATTGATCATCTAAGTGTACTTTCTGGGTGTCGTTTTTACCGTCTCCCCATGTCTTATAAAGGTCTCAGTCAACTCAGGTAAACAGTAATAAAAATAACTGAAATGATTGCGCCCTCGTGATATGTATAACCTATCATGCCTCACCACAGCTCTATGTGGTAGGCATTATTCCTCTCCTTATTTCATAGCTGAGGATCCTGAAGCCTAGAGAGTTTGACCAAGATCACCCTACTGCACATGGAGGGGCCAGGATTCAAGCCTAGGCAGAAATACCCCGGTGTCCTGACCTCCTGCTCTGTATTTCAAGGATGTGACTCCGTTCCAAAATCTTAAAATAGGAAGTTTCTCAGGCTTTAGGACTCATCCATGGAAGTAGTACATAAACATAATTCTCCAGCTGGGTTAGAGTAAATGATTTCTCTCTTAAGAAAATTATGATGGAAAGATGCAGTATGACCAGCTCTGGGTCCCAGAGACATCCCAGGCCAGGTCAAGATCAGACGCTCAGAGTACTTTGTCACGGTGACATCACTATGCCCTTCTCCTGGTTTTGCTTCTAAAGGATAAGTGTCTGAAACGGTGGGGCTGATTTCGAAGAAAACTTTAGGAATTTAACTGATGAGTTTTGGTACAATTATTTGCATGCCATAACCTTTATTACATAAATTTAACCAAGGTAAATTTTCAAGCCTATTTAAGATACAATTTAATTAATGCGAAAGAAAATTTCCCTACACAGATTAGGGATGTCTCTATAGCAAGAAAGAATTAGCACTTGGATATTTTTTGAATGGAACATTGTGGTCTCCCTGTCAGCTTTGGATCTTGATAGGAAGGGAAATGAAAACTTTCAAGAGCCCTTGTGCTACCTGCAGGAATATCTTCTTTATGAAGCTTCTCTATTGGCATTATCGTCTGAAAAGCTTATGCACGGAAAATACAAGCATTTCCATGTATTTCGTGGCATTACGTTATTTCTCGAATGATTCCTGCCCTTGTGGACCTTGTTTTTTTCAGTGAGATATGACAAGTATCATATAATTCTCAAGTATTTTAGCCTTCATGGTGGCTATTATGAGTTGACCTGAAACATACCTGTCTCTTGATGTACATGATGTATTCCTTGTTCCTTATTTCAAAGCAAGATGATAGAATAGAAGCCATCAAAGGAGAGGAAAACAGTTCTGATTTACCCCAGGACATTTGTTTGTGTCATCTTGATAATCCTAACTCTTATGAGGAAAAATGGGCACATCTCTATATTGATTTGAAAAAGTTTGAGTGAATGATGAGCAGTTTGATTCAGAAATTTCCTTAATTTTTAAAATTCACTTATGCGTTCATTTAGTGTTGATCCTTTTCTGAAAAGATTGCGAGACAGCTGATTAAACACAGTCGACCCTTGAGCAATGCAGAGGGTGAGCCACCTGTAAGTTATAGTTGGCCTTCTGCTCCCTCGGATCCAAAGAACCTGGGACCGGGTGAGACTGTCGTATTTACTCTTGAAAAATATCCACAGGTCAGTGGACCTGTACAGTTCAAACCTGTGTTGTTCAGGGGACAACTGTTATTTTGCTTGAGGAGCAGTTAAAAACTGAAGTTGTGGGTGTTCGCTTCATGGCTCAGTGGTTAACGAACTCAACTAAGATCCATGAGCATGCGGATTTGATCCCTGCCCTTGCTCAGTGGGTTAAGGATCCGGCGTTGCCGTGAGCTGTGGTGTAGGTTGCAGATGCGGCTCGGATCTGGTGTTGCTGTGGCTGTGGTGGAGGCCAGCGGCTACAGCTCTGATTCGACCCCTAGCCTGGGAACCTCCATATGCTGCAGGTGTGGCCCTAAAAAAGCAAAAACAAAACAAAACAAAACAAACAAACCCTGAAGTTGTGGGGAAACAGTGCCATAAACAATTTATGAAAGGAAAGCAGTAGAGGTATTTAGTTTTTCTTATTCATTTCTCTTAATGTTCCTGTCCTTCTCCATCTCATGCCTTAAATATCAGGAAGAGAGAGAAGTGAAAGGAATGGTTTTCCTTTGTGGGGGATTATCGAGTGGACTTTTTCTGGAGTGGGGCTAAGTCTCAGTATACCGCTCATAAAGGAAAATCATTTTAAGTTTTAAAATTCAGCTTAGCCTTTTCTTGAGCTTTTTATCTTAAAATAATCCCCTGTTCCCCCTCCCCCCTTTAAAAGGACTGATACTGCCAACCCTTTATATAATTTCCTCCTAATGTTTGCAGAAATCCCCCCCCCCGGGGTTTCTTCTGGTTCCCTGGAATTCCTCTTCTCCAGATATTGACAACATCATTAAACAAGCCTGAAGCTCCCTGATTACTTTTCCAGCACCACTTTCGTTGCTCTTGATCATTACGTTTAGTTATGTTTCATCTCGTTTTCAATATATGTGACAGGGTTCATATCCCAGCCAACTGGAATTAATTTGATAGCTGAGCATTTCATGAGCTGGCTCCATAACCCACTCTGCCAGATCCTGCCATGTGTGAAGCATTTCTACTTTTTTTTTTTTTTTTAACCACTAAAGATTATTTATAACTTGACTTCTTCTGTGCTCATTTGTGTTTCTGAAGAAGACAGGGAGGGGCGGGGGTGGGGTGGGGGGATGCCTGCTCTCAGTGTTTTTCTTGTAACCCTCACTGATGCTTGCAGTCACCCCCTTCTGTGTCTCTCCATTTGAGCAAGAGGAGGCCGATGGAGTTGTCTAGAATGCCATGCCTTGCTTCTCAGCAAGAGGACGCCCTCAGAAGCTCTGGTGTAGCCCGTACCTCTCCCTTTCGACCCTTTAGTGGCTTGAGAGTGTGTTACGGTGGAGTATGTCGTTTGATGGGGAAACTATTGGAATAGACCCCAGTAAATAATTTCTTAAGGCCTTTAGTCCTTAGAAGTTATCATGGTAAGTGACTCAATGAGAAACAACTGAATATTCTATCACTACTTTGGGGAAAAAAGGATAGTTTTAGCTAAACATTTCAGAGATAAGAGAAAGGAATTGTTTATATTTCTAAGATTTGGTTATGTTCTGAATTTCTCCCCTTTTGTAAGTATCCCAAAGGGACTTTATTAATACTCTGAACCACTTTATCACTTTGATCTTAGAACACACTCTTTGATTTATCACTTTGATCATTTAATTTTACGGCCAGTATATGTTCCCGAGTTTAGAGCTTTCCCTCACATGGCATGATTAGCAGTCGTGTGTGAAATGATTATGTGGAAACATTACTAGCGAATTACTGCTTGTCTAAATACTGTATGTTTTCACTTTGAGAACATTGGCTCTGGAATGTATTTCTGGCACTGTGGAAGGAAAAAAAAAGGCTCGATGTTAAAATGCAGCCAGAATTTAATTTGCGGAATGGAGCTTTAAACTCAGTTGTTCTTCCCATTGGCAGCAACTTGGGGCTGCTTATTTCCTTTCTCGAATGAAAATCATGCCCTTTAAGGCTACTTAGTCATATTTTTAATCTTCAGATTGGTATTTTCTTATAGAAAGAGCCAAAACTTTATGGGGTTCACATTTGCGTCTGTGTTTCATAGGATGGAAATGATAAATCCTAATTAGCACCACTTAAAGCTAATGGAGTGGCCATTTCAAGGTCCCTTACTACAGTAATTATGCCTTGGAACAGGGAAGTGAGTCTTATATTAAGATTTTATACTAATAATTCTGGCAGACTCCTCATATGGTGGTAGAGCCCAGACTGGAAAGCGTATTCTTACCATAAATATAATTAATAACCTACCCTGCTGGGTATTTACTGTTTTGGGGATGGGGACGTTAACTCGAATCTGTAAAATAACTGTGGTAGAAGAAATTCAAAGAGGGAGAAAAGCCAGGAGCCATATTTTTATTTTCTATGTTATTTTATCCTACAGTCGAAAGAAGTTTTTCATTTTAGCTTGTACATAAAACTTTCTCGGTACTGAGATTGGTCAGTTTCATTTCTGGAGTGGACATTTCTTACATATCCCCAAAGAAAGGGAAGAAAGTGGGGGGCAGGGAGTTTCTTTGCTGATTTAATTATTACGATGATAAAAGTTCCTTTGAGTATGTCCTAAGTACTCAACCGTGTGCGAAAGAAGAAACACTGAAAGAAGTTGTGCACCGCAGTTCCCCCTTTTTCTCCCCAAAGAGGAGCTAGGAGTTCTGTAATAAAAAGTCACTTTCTCCTCACGCTCAGCATTTGATGTAGATGATTGACAGCCTGCGTGGAGACTTCGTCTCATTAGAGTGTGGGCCAAGGAAGACATCATAGCCAAGAAGATCAAAACTCTGAACTGAGGCAGGAACTTTTCCTTCAAACTCGAATACATACAGAGGAAACGGAGGACGTAGCTTCCAAAAATTAAAAAGCAAAACAAAATGATTTAAAAAACTTAAACCTCCATAGTCTCTTAGCACGACAGATCCCGTGTTTGTTTTGAATTGAACATTTTCAGAAAAACATCATGATTCATTAAGCCGAAAAATTATGGTATTATCATAAGAAAAGGATTGTTGACTCTAATAGGAATAGGCTTTGGATCACTTGTAGTATGAATTAGCCTCATAGCATTAAACCATAATATGAAGATACAGATTGTTTGTTCACTGAATAGGATGATTTTAAATATTACTCTGAGGACTTCGCTCTGATACCAGAATTGCCCTCAAGGACCTCACGTTGAAACCCGGAAACTCTAGGAGGCAGATACTGTTTGGTAGATTGATGTGCATTATTAGCTTAGAGATAAACAGAAAAGCTGGCTGGTTTCCTTTTCCAGGTAATTTGGCTATGCTGTTGATGGTTTATAACTGCCATTCCCTCATAACATCCCACAGTACTTACCTCAGTGCACGTGAAAACTACCCGTATAAGTACTTATGATAGGAGGATATGTTTTGTGAGATGCGTATGTGTGGGGAAAAAGTCAATGGTGATTACTTTTACCAACAGCCTAGAGGTGCAGCGTATTTTTAATGAGGTGGGACACGGTGGGGAATTTTTTCTTTTGATGACTCCCAAAGAAATTTAAGGCTACATACTGGTAAATTCAGTTTTCTCTCTCTCTCTCTCTCTTTTTGTTCTTAGGGAAATATAGGCTATTTAATTTGTCTTTAACATAATATAGAGATTATAATGCGTTTCTAATGAACACAACCATTGTTGTTAAAGAACCCCAAAGCTCTCAGTTTTATTTAAGCCACTTAGAGGGAACCGGGCAAAGGAAAGGAGTCGAGAGTGACAAAGGAGAATTAAAGAAGAAGGAAAAGAGTGTCATGGATCCAGAGAGAAGGAGAAACAGGGGGGGAGAGTGAGACAGGATTCAAGGAGGAGACATGGTAAGAGAGAAGTGGAGACAGGGTGGCACCTGCTGAGGGAAAAGCAGCCTGGGGACCAATGGCCTTTGGTGCCTCATTGTCTGTCAGCCTCAGAGCAATTGGCTGGTTTTCCTTTTTTAATGGAATTTTGACTGTTTCTCCATTCTCCAAGCTCTCATTCATAATAGCCATTTTTACTTACAGATCTAAAAATAAAAATTGCTTTTGCGGCATTGTCCTAAACACTCACAGGCCAGGCACTCTATGAAAGTGGACCTTTTTTGGACTTGAGTTTTAACCCCGCTTTTCCTAGTTGGTAAGAAGAAAAACCTAAGACTACAAATCTCCAGGGCAAACACATTTGACAAATTTAAAACTATAAATAATGACGTCATTTATTATAACAGTAATAATTTAATATATAATAATAATGTTATTGCTTATTGTTTTCTAATCAGGGTAAATTTTAGCAAGAGAGCAACATGAGCAAACAAATGAGATTGTGTCCTTTAAGGGTTGTGAAACCCGAAGTTACATACTTGCACCCACAGTGGAGCAGCTGTATGGAGCATTTCTTGTAGGTTTGGATGGGCCCGAGGGTGTCTTCTAATGAAACTGCACAGAGGAAGGAAGACATTATTAATATTACTAATAACGTTTTACGTTTGTTGGTAGATAGATTTTCAGCTTCTCTATTAACACAGAATTGGTTTGGAATCCAAAACCATAACTCAGCTTTTAGAAGTTTTTTTTTCCCTAAAGGCCAAGGCAGGCCTCTGCACTTTACCAGGATCAGCTGTGCCCATCACAGCTGAAAACACCCACGGTACCAACACACCCTTTCATTTGTGAAATTGTGTCGGAGTCGTTTTTCAGAGGGTATACAAGACTGCTCTGTGCTGTTTTTGCACAGTTTTCTGTTGGAACACAACTCACTCCTTCCTTTACCTTCTAGAACTTCTGCTTCCCTCTAGCAGGTTAACAGGCTAACCTTTCCAATCTCCTCCCCACCCCCACCCCCACCCCGGGTCTCGGGTCTCGAGCTCTGCAAACATCCCCTCACCCCTTGTAAACTCTCCAAAGTTCAGCAGATACTTTGAGCTGACTTTTCTCCCCTGCCTGCCTCCATTTCCCCCTCTTTTGACAGGTAAGAATAAGGAAGCCCAGCTTGATGAATATTTTTCTGTTGCCACTCTCCAGACAGCGTCCCTATTTCTGAAGTGCACAGCATTGGAAGTTAGCAAACTAGAACTATGTAAGCGTGGGGAGCTCTCTATTGGGAGAAAGGGTGGGAGGTGGGAGAAAGGCTTCAGAGTGCCTGGGACAGCGGGGAATTGAGGGCTGGAGGGATTCATGTTCCACTAGGAGGTAATTAAGAAACCTGGTTGGGCAAGATACAGGCCATCCCGGGAAGGCCTGAGTTTCCTCATAGATGACATGTGTTTCCCTCCCCCCGCTTTGGGACTCATAAAATAGGGTTTCTGATGTATGGAGTTGTTTGTTAATGAGAAATCGAGTAGTACGCCAGGTGATCTCAGCACTGGTTCTGTGCATGCGTGAATGAGGGTTTATAAAAATCAATTCTGCATGAAAGACTCTGCCTCAGTAGGAATTTAAAAGAGTGCCTTCAGCTCATTAGAATTCTGAGAGCTGTGCGTGAGTTTAGCCCTGAAGGCAGAAATACTGCTGAGATTCAGGTGTTGGAGTCACACCATCTAAGTGCTGTTCCCATTTCAGTTACTGAACTTCCCTAAGTCTCAGTTTCTTCATCTGTAAAATAGGAATAATGCCATTGGCTTAGTGGGATTGTTAGAAGAGGAGCAGATATACCAGAGTTACTTAGAATTGCACTTGAAACATGAGGTCTCGCTGAATGATGTTTGTAGAGGTTATTATCATAGATGCTGAAAATGGATAGTTAAATGGATTATCATTTTTAGATGATCTGAGAGGCCTCACCATTTGGGAGCTGTTGGGGGAGGGGTGAAGTATAGAGTATCTACCCCTTTTCTCTGTACTGGGCCCAGCAGCTCTTCCCTCTTTGCCTGTCTCTCAGGGCTCATTCGTGGTAAAGTAATAGGATATATTGCTCCTATATTGAAGCCTGGAAGACTTGGGCAAAGATTGCTTACACTTAAACTGTTAAGGTCTGGAGTTCCCGTCGTGGCTCAGGGGAAACGAATCTGGCTAGCATCCATGAGGACACAGGTTTGATCCCTGGCCCTGCTCAGTGGGTTAAGGATCCAGCATTGCGATGAGCGGTGGTGTAGGTCACAGATGTGGCTAGGATCTGGCATTGCCGTGACGTAGGCCGGCAGCTGCAGCTCCAATTTCAACCTCTAGCCTGGAAACCTCCATATGCCATGGATGTGGCCCTAAAAAGACCAAAAAAAAAAAAAAAATTATTAAGGTCTGAATTTTAAGCTCTAGTGACAAAGACAACATTGGAGAGGAGATTCACAACACACTAATCATAGAATATGCTACTTTCTTTTCTGCCTTTGCAAAGACAATAGCAAAGTTGGATATTGGAAGAAATAGAAAAGTATCCAAAGTATGTAATTGGAATGGTGAGAATTATTTTTAAATTCTAAATACATATACTATGGAGGTGACAGTAGCTCCCTCAAATACAAAAAAAAAAAAGCTCTAGTAAAATGATGAATGACCTGCTAATTAAAATAATGGTGCAAATGAAAAGACAGCAGAATATAGATGAAATTACCCTTTAAAGACAGTTACATTAAACTTATTGCGAGGACTGTAGTGAACCCTTATGGAATAAAAGGATAGATGGCTACCCATTTAAAAATGTTTCCATCTGTAGCAGAAGATAATTTCAGAAATAACAAGAATTGCAATTATTTGAACTAATTGAATCAAGCCTGACTCTATGTGATGTGTCTCAATTAGTTAACATCCATTAGACCATTGTGAAATTGTGTAGCACGGTTTCTTAGCAATATCTTAATATTTTACACAACATACTTACCTGTATTTTACTTTGGATTTCCAGGTTTAAGAATTCAGACATGGGGGAGGAGGGACGGATTTCTGATTTGGGGCCTTGACATGAAAAGAATTCAGAAGAGTATTCCAAATAACAAGTAGCATTTAGGAGAAAAAACAAAACAAAACCGCATTCATTTACTTTAACATGTGCTGTGAAGCTATAACAACAGCCAACAAGATCAACAGAAGTGGCAGGTATTATTTCTTGGCTGTTTTGCTCTTAGTCTGGGAAGGTAAAATGGCATTTCTTCTAGAAACCGAGGCATGATTAAAACATGTAAGTCATGCCAGCTGCATAGATCACAGCTGCACGTTTGCGGATCCCTCCTGTCTTCTTCACTTAGTGAAGGATGTTCAGAAAAAGAGAGTCACTGACATCAATTTCTCACTGCTCATAATTAACATTCACCCCTAAAAAGAGATTGCATTTTAGCTCTGAAGAAGTTCTTAGAGTTTTGTTGCTGAGGACATTTTTTAAGCACGGATCTTAAAAGTCATTGGAAGTTCTGTAGTGGTTAATCTATCCCAACCCCCTTGACAGACACAATTGAATTTCAATGATGTTCCAAGTTAGAAAATATGTTTTCACTAAAGAGGGTCATTATACTTTTTAATATAAATTGGAGTTATAAGCAGAAATGATCTCAATTTCCTGAGCATATTGCATTGGGGGGAGTATATTTTTTTGAGTTCTTTCTCATCCCGTAAGAGTTGTACTCTTATTTGCAACATCAGTGTGGATCTTGCCTTGGTTGAGTATGGAATCAGTGTTGGGAGAGAAGTGAATGGTCACTGAGGCTCCATGGAAATACTTGGAACCAAGAGATATTGGGGGGCGGGGTGGTTTGCTTGTTTATTTTTTGATGCATCTTTTAATGGTCTGCATTGGTCTGAGCTTTCAGAAGAAATCAAGTCATGGTCTTTGCTTTCAGGCCCTTTGTACCACTTCAGGGAGCCCGGTATGCATGCTCAGGCCTGTGCCCACCCATAAAACAGCCATGCGTAGTACTCCCAACCCCATGGTGCTCATAGGCTAGTAGGGGAGGTACGGAATCTTGAAGGAAACAGTTAAGTGCCCCCAAAGCATGGGGGACTCTAGTAGCGTAACCCAGCTCAGCCTTTGAGAATGACGCACGTCTTCCTAAAAGAAGAAATGTCCTACAACCTGGAGGATGAGTTGAACTTGGTCCGGAGCGGCCGGGAATACTTTCCTGTCACAGAGCAGAGCATGTGCAGAGACAGCGAGTGGGGAGAGGGAGAGATCCACACGCATCTGTCTGGACTTCGAGGGTCTGTGAGCTTACCGTCGAGTTCGGGGATTCCATGGTACCGTCACCAGACTGTGCTGGTGTGAACTTGTTTGGTCATCAGCGGTTGCTCTTCTTTTCTATGGCTTGAAAATGCAACCAGGGGTTCATGGGCCACATGACCCCTCCCAGTGTGTTTTTAGGGCCTTACAGGATCCAGAAGGTTAAAACTTACCTTCATCTGTCCTGTGAGAAGCATTTTTCTGATTAAGATAAAGGGTGAAAAGAGCCATTATTGGGTCTGGGTTCTCCAGGACAGAAGGAGCTATGCTCTCCCCTCTTAGGAAAACTGCCCTCAAATCATTAGTCTTTGATTCTTCGTCATGGTTAGGAGGTGGGACTGTGGTGTAGGGTAGACTTAGCTTTGAAATGTTTTGCTTGTGTGACAGTGGAGCAGGTTGTTTCATCTTTGTTTCTTTCTCTTTCTGTTTCACAGAGTTATTGAGAGTCACGTAAGTACTCAATAAAAGGGGACCGTTACTTAACTATGAGGGTATTTACTCATTCATTCACCAAGTGAGTAAATATTAAGGATGTTCAAAGAGCCTTGTCATCTCGCCTCATCCTAGGGGGAAATGACTGCTTTTGTATTACGATTTGAATTTCTTCCTCTGTTTTTTTTTTTTTTTTTTTCTTCAAAGCCAAATTATTGCTTATTTTGGTTCTATTTCATCCTTTTAGAGTGTTTGTCAGACTGCCTTCCAAGAACTACCTGTATCAAAATCAGCAGGGGAGCTTATTAAAAGTGGGGATTCCCAGTCCTTACTTTGAACCTGCTAACTCGGAACGCGGGGCGGGGCGTGGGGGGATCTACCCCTTCACCAGGCTCTCTAGGTGGATCCCACACGCACACTGAAGACCGTAACCGGTTAGGATCACAGGGTTCCACTGACTTGCCGTTTGGTGCTACATTAAGGAAAGCTAGCAGTCAGTCGCTTTCCTGTTCTTTTTGCTGTGTGAGCTCTCTGCAGCGTTGATTCCTGAGAAACCCTCCTTGCTTTACTTTCAATTATTTGTTTAGCAGCCTTAATGTATACATTTTTTTCCCAGAAAAGAGTAAAGTATGACTGAACCGTCTGCCTCTCTGGATAAGTGTTCTTTTACGAGCATCCATTTCTTGAAAATTCGAGACGCTAACACCTGTGTGCTCCCCACGTTCAGTGAGATAATAGTTGATGACCTGCTTTTCCCTTTTCCAGTTGCAGGGCTTGTTATTGCCCTTGGGCAATATGTTCAGGACCCACAGCCTGAATGTTAAAAATGAGGTTAAAAAGAAAAAAAAAAAAAAGAATGGAAGCTTCTGCGCATGTTTTTTCATTTTTCTTTCTTTTTTTTTTTTTTGCAGCCTTGAATTGATTGCTTCCCTTCCCCCAAAGCACACCCGGTGTGACCCTGATTTAGTGTGGCTTAATCAATAGACTGTAGAATGACTAATTTGTTACCAGTCATTTCTTTACAGAGTATTTTCCAAGCAAAGGTGAACATGGGGAAACCGCTGCCTGTGAGCTGGGGCGGAAGGAAATGTGGAGGCAGAGACAGGCAGCTGTGTGCCTGTGTTTATTGCAATAATTTTTTAAAAAAGAATGAATAGCAGGCGAGAAGGAATGGCCGTAATGATGCCTATCCCTTTAAGGTATTATTTCTGCCCCATGATGCCAAAGACCTCTTGATGATAGGCAGGTAACATTTTGATGACCGTTGTTTGTGGTTTGTGTTGCTATCTATCAGCTGTGGAAAAGATGGTTTCCCTCCTGAAAGGGTCTGATGGAACTCTGCAGATTTGAAAAGCATCCACTCAGAAGAATACTATACCTTTGAGTGCAATTCAGCACTTGCTGCTGCTGCTGCTTCTCCTTTTTCTTTCTCCTTCCTCTTCTTCTTCTCCTCCTCTCCTCCTCCTTCTCCTTCATCTTCTCTTAACTTCCTTCCCTTTGATTACTTTATGGGGAGACTCAATGCCAGTTTTATCCCATGGGGATACGCAGGAAGCACCTCATTAAAGCTGGTTGCAGAATTTGATGGAAAGGGTGGATGAGCAGGGCTCTGCTGCTGCCTGCAGAAGTCGGCCCCACATAGCCTGGAGGGAGGGAGCTGCCCGGATTCATTTTTTTAAGCCCCTGCTGTATACCTCCTGCATTCCACATCTTGTCTTAATTCTTTTAACAGTTGCTTGCTCTGAAAAATCAGGAATCTGAGAAAGAGACAGAGTGGTTTGCTCAAGGTCATCGAGCACAGAACCACGTGGTCAATTTTAGATTGAACTCACATTTATCTGGCAGGAAGTTTGATTGGCTTCCCAGCCCAGCTGTCGAGCTAGCCAGGGCTTTGAGGTTGGGGGGTGAGTGAGTTGGGCCACCTGAGAATTGCAGGGGCGGAGGGGACTCAGCAGCATCCCAGGAGGGAGGACGCACACCTTCTCCAGTCTCTGTTCCTCCGTGTCCACAGAGCACCTGTGTATTTAGAGGGTGACGCATTGGGAATCACTCCTTTAGGAGCCGATGCTGGAGGGGAGGAGACACAAAATCGCAGTGAACCGCATATGCGCCTTACTGTGTTGGGTCATTGAGCAGTACAGGAGGAATTCTATACTTTTTAGTAACCACCTCCAAAACCTGAACCACAGTGGTATTCTGCTCCCTTCTTCTGAGCAAACGTGAAAAGATTATGGCTCCAAAGAATGTGTAAAGCTCACACAGAAGTGGTAAAATACTCATTTTATTGGTCCTTTGGATATATGTTATTAGCGACCTGTGGTTAGGAGCTATATAAATGTGACATAACAGCATTTTGATGGCATTGAAAAGTTGTATTTCGAAGTAGATTATGGGGAAGTTTAGGCTTTGACAACAGATACAGAGGATTCATTTAAAAATATGCAGTGAGCTACCTGTCCAGCAGAAGTTTGGTGTGACAACACACTTTAGAATGTTCTTGTAGGTGAGAGCAGGACAGGTTTCGGTGCGAAATGTTCTGTGTTGCCTCCAAAACAATTCTTAGAATAATAAGATACTGTATTTGAAGTGGAAATGATTTTTTATGTAAAAGATAATATATGTACTTTTTTTTCTTCTTTTTTTTTAAGAAAAGGAAAATGCCACAGAAACATGAGGTTCTGAAGTTCTATATGACATTTTCTAGACCAGTGATTCTTGATGAAAGGTGGGGATGATTAAGTAAATGTGCTGTTTTGTTTTTTTTTAACAAAAATAGTAAGAATGAAACGTGACCAGAGGCACAGAAGATAGAGGAATATCGTTGGAGGAGGCATAAACCAAAGAGATTGTAAAACACCTTCTAGACATTCTTACTATCTCAAGCTATGTTTCCATTACAGAAAGACCATTCGCTCTCCTAGGCTAATGTTTATTGAATGGTTTGCTATAATTGACTCACTAATGATGCAATAGTAGATCTTCTTTAATCTGATGTCCCTTAATTATTTTGTCTTTGGCTCACAAAGAGTTTGAGGGAGTCAAATGACTGCTTCTGGTAGCCCACAGAAATTAACCTTGAAATTGAAAGAGGCTAGAGCTGGGAATTTGTGGTTGAGAGTCCCAATGATAGCCAACAATTTTTGTATGCTCAACTTGTGCCAATCTCAGTAATGAGGCTTTCATGGATTAGCTCATGTAATTTTCACAAAAACTTCACAAAAGCTCTCTGAAGCAGGTGGTAGTAATCCCCACATTTTACAGGTGAGGAAACTGGCACAGACAAGATTTTTGTAGCTTGCCATAGGTCCCACAACTAGTCATTTTTTACAGTGAGATTCAAACAGAAGTCTTGGTGATGTTTAAATTGAGCTCTTAATGCCTGAGGTATTCTGCAGAGGTGATTTCTAAGCCTTGAATATAGTGGAAAGCTGAGGTCACTTTTATCTTAGAACATGCCGCATTCAGTGGATGAGAGAAGTGATGAGACAGCAAAGGACGTAGAAAGAAAGCCCCATTATGGTAACCATGTAAGAGGGTTTAGAGGAGGAGAGAGTTATTTTAAAAAGCTGCAGAGAAATCAAGAAGAAGAAATTATTAGATAGATTATGCATCTTTGGGAACTTGGCCTCGAAAAGTTTTGAGTAGGACATTTAATCACATCTCAGTATGCCATTCATTTTTGAAGCTTCGGATCAGTTTATTTGTTGATTATCCTTGTGTATTTAGTCTAGGACAAGAGTTTTGAACATTTTTTTAGCAAATGAGAGACTGACACTTTCTTCATTTTTTTTGGTCCCATTCCTTCCCTCCTCCAAAATAAATTAATAAGTACATATATATAAAACAAAGGGGGGGGGATAACATGGTGTCTGCCTTACCGAGAACAATAAGACTAGAATTTTTTTTTTTTTAAATCTTCCCCAGGAAGACTTAAAAGAAGGAGTAGAAACAAGAAGGCAACAGGTGTTGTGCAAAATGTGTTCATGGACTCTATGGAGAGTGAGATTTTCTGTGCTTTTTACTAAGTCCTCAAAGCATTGCACAGACATGCTCAATTCTCATAAATAAAATATGACCTGGGCAAGGCTGTTCATTTCCTTTTTTTTTTTTTCTCTTGGTGATAGAGAAATTGAAATTGAAAAAGGGAGAGCATAGAACAAACATAACCCTCAGTTTTCCACTTCTGTGCATTCTTTCCTGTTCTACATTTTTCCTGCTGGTCAGGACAAAGTGCCACCACTGTTTTGACCAGCTGCTTTGGCATGTTCCTAAACTGGTCTGTAGTATTTGATGTGGCTAATCACCGCCTCCTCCTCAGAAGACTTTCTTCATTGGACCCGGACAGTGCAGTCTTCCCATGTTCCCCTCACCTCATTGGCCGCCTGTGCATTTCATCCTCACCCACCTGACCTCTGAGCCTGTGGTACCCAGGCTTTCGTCCTCGGGCACCTTCTCTCTTTTGATCTACATCCATTTCCCTTGGGATCTCATCTCATGCTAGGGTTTAAAATACCATCTGAAGCTGTTGACTCCCAGATTTATTTCTCCAGCCTGGACTCCTCCAGTGAACTCCAGCCTTACATGCTTTTAGCTTACTTGGCATTTCTGTTTCTGTGTCACATGGGAATCTGAAATTTAAAATGTCCCAAACTGAGATCCCAGTATGTCACACCATCTGTTCACTGACTGCAATCCCTTGGTCTTCCTCATTCTGATAAATGGCAACACCATTCTTGCCAGTTGTTCAGACCAAAAATTGAGGCACACTCTCTTTTTCTCACACCCAGAAGCAATCCATCGGCTTACGTTACTGGTTTTTCCCCCAAATCAATGTAACCATTGCTCGTTTTCGGTGTTAAGTACTAGCCTGATCTATGCCATCATCATTGCTTGCGGGGATTAGTGAATTAGGCTCCTAGCTGGTCTCATGCCTGATGCCTTGCTTTCCTCCCTCGTAACTATAATGGTCCTGTTAAAATGTAAGTCACCTCATATAAACCTTCTGGTTCCACACTCTCCAGTGGTCATTCATGGAGAGCAAAACCCAGAATTCTTTACAGTGGCTTGCAAGGCTCTACGTAGTCTGCCCCTACCGGTTGATACTGAGAGCGTCTCCCGCAGCCCTCTCTGTGGATCACTTCCTCTAGCCACACTGGTCTTCTTGAACTTACCCTTGAGCCTTTGAATGTGAGTGCACGTGCACCAGCTGTCCCTGCGCGTCACCACCTTCATACCTTTGAGTCTTCTCAAGCGTCACCATCCCAGTGAAGCCTTTCCTGCTTATCCTGTTTATACTTGGCATATGCTCTACTTTTTGCTCTTTGTTTCCCTTATCACGGTCTACATTCTTGGAGAACAATTTTTAAAAATTTTTTCTATCGCCCTCTCTACTTTATCTTCCCTCTGGCTTATTTCCTAACTCCTGCCACTAAGAATGTAACTTACCCAAGGGCAAGAATTTTTGTCTCTTTTGGTCACTATTATTTCCCCGTCACCTAGAATGGTCCCTCACACATGGCGAGGTCCTTAGAAAGTTTGAGTGAGTGGATGACGTTTCAGAAATGATAGAATCAGAGTATGTTAGTAAATGCGTCTTGAGAATAAAATTTTTCTCCTGCTTTCTAAGCTGTAGTCCCAAGATGACGACTTTCTACCTCTGAACAAAGGTGCCTCTGAGTACCCAGATCTTTATCCCTATGAACAGCCGTTGCCTAGTAGAGGCAGGGTGATGGCAAAAGTGCATATTACCATCTCCAATTCTATGGAGTCCCTATGGCCCAGAATGGTTTCAAAATGCTATTTCATAAAGGCACACAAATCCAGAGACCTTTGTCGTTTCCCTTAGTCTCTGCTGCATTAGCTAAAGATAAATCTATGCAGAGTTCACTGAAGAGAACAGACAACAGCATTAAGCTGTGTAATGATGAACACTAATGGCCTGTGACAAAGTGGGTCTCTCTAGGCTCAGCTGCCATGCAAGGTGGGGATTCTTCTCTCTTCTTGACAGTGGTAGTGAACAAACCAAACCAACAACAATATTGCATCCAAACATGCAAAGAAGCAACCTGCAAGCCAAGTTCAAGAGTTCAAGGTGATTTTCATGGTATCTCTTTCTTTTTCCTTTTTCCTTTTTGTAAGCACATGCCGCTTGGCTGTAAAAGGTATGTGCGCTGTTGTACAGTGATGGGGGACTGCGCTGTATTAAGTAGAAATGCTCCGACCTTTATTCCCAGTAGCAACGTGATACCGTTCTTTTGTTTCCTTTTTGGAGGCATAGGCTTTGTCATGCAAATTGTTCAATTGAGTTTTTTAGCTGCTTGTTATTTTCACTCACAGACGCTTGTGATAGTGATTCAGATTGGTCGATTTCATCTTCTGTGCATTTCTTTTCCATTCTTAATTTAAGTGAGGAGCTTGTTTACTTATGTGTCTTTCTCTTCCCCATTAGACTTTCACATGGGTAGCTGAGGGGTCTTGGCTAAATTAGTCAACTTTTTCTATTGCACATGATCCTTAGGATCAAATACACATGGGTAGAAATGCTTTATGCACTACTGTAAACTTTTAAGTTAATGATGCCAGTGTGGCTATTAGAACAGTGGATCTCTAAGATGCCTTTTAATCTTAAAATTATTTTAAGATTTCCCAAAGCAGTCTTTCTAGTATATTCTATAAATGTAAGTAAACGGAATATGGAAACAGAAATCTTTCACGTTCAACTGTTAGAAATCATCGGTTTTACATATATATGTAAAGAGGTATAGTTAGCCGTACTATTGACGAATCAGGCCTGGTCTAGGACTTTTTAGAACATCTATTCAGAATGTCAGTATGAGCTACACATCCTGTATTTTCAGCTTTGGCTTCTCAGATATTCAGAACACATTTTACTCTACTGCAGGATGACTCGACAACACGTTTCCTCCCTGCCCTCTGAATCTCCGTGGATGATCTACCAAAAAATAGCATCTCCATTTGTTACTGAATAAAACCCTGCTATGACTTGTGGCTATAAATCCAGTTTTATTACCTTCTTCCAAAGTAATTTCTGATAATTCAGCCAGACCTCTTACTTTTGCTTGCCGTTTTCAAGCTAGATTCTTGAGTAAGAGGGCTAGCTCTAATTTTAGTCTAAGAAGAAAGGATTACAAGGCAAATTTCAACACCCGGGTTTTGCTGCCTAATCTACTAACTTTGTATAGTCTACCCATTCATTTATTTAAAAAAAAAAAAAAAAAGTTCTGTTCTTATTTTCAGTGCCAACGTGTTTCCTTCATCTTTCCCACATGCATGACTTTTACAGCCCCATATAAAGTAGAGCGCTCTGCCATATTGATTTAACGGTATGTTTCAATAAATTTTCCCTGTTTCAGTGCTCGCTGCTCCATACCAGGCAGCCAAGGGGGAAACAGACGGATGTGCTGGTTAACTAATTTTAAAAGAGAAAAAATTTCATTTTCTCCGTTCTTTAATGTCATAGCTGTCCTGCCAATGACCTGATACTGAGATGTATTAGGTTCCCCCTGACATATGTTTCAGGAAGTAGTGACCTGACCTTTTAAAAATTTTATTAACATTTATAAATTTATTTTAGTGTATTATGGTGGAAGCAATGATTTTTCTTCATAATGGATTGAGGTGACTGGTGTACAGATTGATAGCCATGTCAAATATTAAGCTGGTGGACATTTTATAAAGTATATAAATGCTGTCTTCCACCCCTCCCTTCTCCTACCTTTAAGGCTTATGTTAACAGGGATAGTAACATTTAAAATTATTTATAAAAGCATTTTACAAACAACTGAATCATTACTGTCAGCCTTTATAGAGCTGGTGAGATTTTGATTATTGCTTGATAAAACATTGAGGCATTCATCCATTCTTTCATTCAACCTTTCCTCAGCGCCTAATGTATTCCAGACACTCCGGGATGGAAGAGTGATTGCCACGATCCCAGTTCTCAAGTAACTTAAAACCTGATGGATTAGGCACCCATCAATTCCTCATCAAAGATTTTTTTTTTTTTTTTTTTTGGTCTCAACTCTGTTCAAAGCCTGTACCCTTTTCATTGTTTTAAACTATATATCTTGAGTGTTCCTAGGAAATAATTTAATGTATACACAGTGTTCAGGAAAACACATTTGTCAGAAATTAATGAAGGAAGTCTTGAAAAATTTTTTATTAAAGTTTAGTTGATTTACAGTATGTCAATTTCTGTTGTACAGCAAAGTGACCTAGTCTCATATGTATATATATGTATATGTATATATATTCTTTTTCTCATATTATCTTCTATCATCTTCTCTCACAAGAGATTGGATACAGAAGTCTTGATTAATGCCTGTCATTGGAACTGAGCTGTACTCAGTATTGTTGACCTAGCCATTCTCATCTTCCTCTCCATACCCTAAGAAACTGAGTACTGTATGGTTTTAGAAAAAGGACCTTTCCCCATGACAGGAAATTCAGGAGCTAAGCCCGTTGGTATGCCGCCTCTCGAACCTGTTGACCACAGTAGCAGTTGTGATGGGACTGGTGACCGACACCCCATCCATCACCTGCCTGTCCCAGATGCTTCTGTAACATAAATCAAGCCTCCTAACTCTTCAGGGAGTATGGATTGCTGTTTTATTTTACAGTAAATATTTGCTTATTTTATAGACAGGGAAATTGAGGCATTGAGAACCTAAGAGGCTAGATAAATAAGTTATGGACACTGCTGGGAAACATCAGCTAATGTTTATTGAGCCCATGTGAAGCATAACACTTGTATAAACTGTGTGCTGTCTGCTTGGTCTCTGGCTTGCCCCTCACTGAGTGAGGAAGGGATTCCCAGGAACCTCTGGCTTGATTTGACTTTAGTGTCCTCAGGGAAAGCTGTTGTTTGTTGCTGTACACTTTACTTTTACATTTGCATTTTCTTAGTACATCTGACTTTTTGCTCAGTTAAAAAAACATTGGTCATATTTCCAGGCTCCAGACTGTTTTGGTTTTTCAAAAAATGTGAGCATTGTCATATATCAGAGATGGTGCTAAGGGCCGTGGCCAGAAAGGTAAATTTAAGACACAGTCCTCGATCCCTCTTAGTACCATTGTAATATACTTTTTGTTTGCTGGATTTTGAAACCTTTTTTTTTTTTTTTTTTGCTTTTTAGGGCCGTACCTATGGCACATGGAGGTTCCCAGGCCAGGGGTCGAAGTGGAGCTACAGCTGCCGGCCTACGCCACAGCCACAGCAATGCAGGATCTGAGCTGCGTCTGCAACCTACACCACAGCTCATGGCAATACCAGATCGTTGACCCACTGAAGGGAGGCCAGGGATCAATCCCGCAACCTCAGGGTTTCTAGTGAGATTTGTTTCTGCTGCGCCACAATGGGAACTCCTGAAACAACTCTTTATTACAGAACTTTTCAGAGCCTTTAATATTCAGGGTCCCTTGTGAATTTCCAGAGACAAATAGCATATGCAGCATTTTTTAAGCTTATGGGAGCAATCATCTCCTTACTTAAGAAGTATATTTTGGAGTGAGTACTCTTGGGAACACATCTTAAAGAACTGACGACATGGCTATTTTTTTTTAACCATCCACTTGCCAGGCAGCACTGGAAGTGAACATGGGCAGGCAGTCCAGCTTTCCCAGCACAGCTGGTGAGGGTCTCATCTAGGTGCTCCACAAAGCTGTTCCCCCCACCCCACCCCCAGATTGAGTAACAGCCTGTGAAAGGGAAGCAGACTGCCTCCCCGCTACTCACACTTATGCGCAGTCTGTGGAAGCTATTTTTATTCGTGACACCAAGTCTTGAATGATTAGACCCTATAGCTTGAGAGGAAATTGAAGCTAGTAGAAAAAGGCTTTGTGACCTACCTAGGATCGTAGAACTAGTTAAAAGCAGAGCCTGAAAAAAACCCTCGTCTCCTGACTTCCGTGACACCACACTATGCCTCCGATGATACCTGATCAGAAGCTTCTCCTGCAGCTACTCGCAGCTCCAACAACCAGTGCCTTTGGTACAAATTCCTGCATACATAGACTGTATTTCTTGATGGCCACAAAGGAATCCATTTTGCCTCTCTCTTTTTACCCTCGATCTTCTTGCCCTTTTTAGTTATTAACGTGTTTTGAGTGAACCCCCTTTCCTTGGGTAGGAGAGCATCCATCTTTCTGTCCCCCATTGGTACCACTATGCATCCAAACAGATGCCCGCCTTCCCCCAGGAGGCCTTGCTGGAAGAAAAGGTGAGGAGCAAGCTGGATGTGTCTCTAGTGGTTACAGCGTCTGCATTGGTGCAGGGAGGGACTACATGTAGGCTGTTTCTAGCAGCCGTACGGTAAGGAAGAGGAGCTTCGACGGCAAGCCAGCCAGGCTGTGTGAGTCATGAGGCTGTGTAAATACATGGCTGGATCCCCGCATCACAGCGTCGGGGAAGCCAGTGATAAGGTGAGGAAGGAGGTTAATAAGAGGTGTAGAGAGAAAAACAGTGCTGACCCCGTGGCGAAGCTGGGGCAGACGGGTGGGGGTGTGGTGGAGGGTTGAAAGGAAACTCGGTGCTTTCCTGATGAATCAGAATTTGTGATACAGAGACAGATCCTGGACAGTGTGGGCAACTGGACTTCAGGAAACAAACTTTCAAACACCACTCTTAATGAAGCACCATATTCATTGAGTGGCCTGACTCTGTTTAAACACAAGGAAGTATATTCCTTGACCCTGAATCATCTAAAATCTAACCTAAAGATAAATATTTTTATTTTTTAAAAATAGAAATTTCCAGTAAAATGTAATTATGTATGGCTGGGGTCAAAAAGGATGGTTGAAAAGATGGGGCGGATAGGAGACTGACACACAAAATAAAACTCTTCAAAAAAATGACTCAGAAAAATGCCCAGAAGTGACTTGATTCATTTAAGCTTCTTGAAGCTCAGGAGAGAATATTCTCATTTCTGAGGAACACCTAAAAGAACTCTGAAGACAGCTCTTTCTCTTAGAATATTTTTAAATGAAAACGTTTTATTGTCATAAAGTTTTTTTTTTTTTTTTTAACCTAATTTGGCTTTGTAGCTATGAGATTGAGGAAGGGAAACAGAAAACTCATTTATTTTTATTTTTTTTATTTTAAGACTCAAGTTTCTGATGAAATTTTGGTAATTTTCTGGAGGTTCGTTTTCTCAACCTTTGGTAGTTCATTTCAGGATTGGTTTTGGTGATGGGCATTCAAATTGCAAATACCTGGTTTGAGTGGATGCTTCTTTGTGATCTGGTGTCCAGTGCAAAGGTCGGCTCTTCCAGTGCCACGTGGAATGCTGCCCTCAGTAGCTGTATTAACTTAGCACAGATTTCAGAGTCTTTGGAGTCACATTTAGGTGAAAATTCTCCCCTGGTGAGCTTTGTGACTTCATGCAAATTCTTTAATCACCAGAACTTGTCTCCTCATCTGTAAAATGAGGCAAATCATAACTAGCTGGCAGTGTTATTCTAAGTGTCAACTTAAAATGCTGTTTGGAAAAGGTCCTGACATTTGCTAGCGGCCCAGCAAATGTTTGGTTTGTTTGAGTTTGATTCCATTTCTGACTGTGCTCCTGGCTTGGTGTTAACAAGCAGATGGAAACACACAAACCCTCTGGCTGGAGGGTATTTGTTGAGCCACCCAACATGCAAGACTGCTTTGCCTCTCCCAGGAACAGGAGTCCCTGGAATTTCCTCCTTCCCTTCCTTGATTCCCTACTTCTCCCTTCTTCCTCCTGTGTAACTTGTTATTAGTGGGGTGCTCTCTTGAATGTTTGTCCTTGAGTCCTTATATTCATTGATAGTATTTGCCTGATTGAAGTCCTCCCCATTGCTGGACTGAGTTGATGGATCTGGAGATTTTTTTTTTTCTTTTTAGGGCCACATCCGCCACATGTGAAGTTCCCAGACCAGGGGTTGCATCGGAGCTGCAGCTGCTGGCCTATGCCCCAGCCAGATCCAAGCTGAGTCTGTGACCTACACCACAGCTCATGGCAACGCCAGATCCTTGACCGACTGAGCGAGGCCAGGGATTGAACCCACATCCTCATGGATACTAGTTGGGTTCATTACTGCCGAACCATGACGGGAACTCTGAATGTTCTTTTTAACCGTCTCACTTTAGGGCATTTGTCACAGTGATGTGATTTTTTGTTGAAGTTTAACGACTATTTATTTAGTTCCTGTTATGTCCCAAGCAATGCAGGGAATGAAGTCCCTGCTCTCATGGAGCGTGTGTTCTCATGGGAGAAGCCAGGCAGAGATGCCTCGGGCGTGGCCAGTGCTGGGAAGGAGAATCAAGCGGGCGGAAGAGGAGGATGGTGCGCTGTTTTCCATGGGGCGCTCAGTGCATGTGTTCAAGCAAAGACTGGAAGGAAATTCGGGAACAAACCATAAGCTACCCGGGAGAGAAGCCTTCCAGGCAGAGGAAAGAAGAAGCACCCAAACTCTGAGACCCTAATAGTTGAAGATGAGTGAGCAAGGATGAGAGCTGAGGACAGAGAAGCGGGGGACAAAATTAGTTCAGGCCTGGTAGATGGAGAGCAGGACTCTGGGTTTTATGCTGCGGGAGGTGGAGAGCTAGTGGAGCGTTTTGAATAGAGGAGCGTCGTACTCCGATGTAACTTTTTGTAAAGTCTTGCTTTAGCTGCCATATGAGGAATACGCTGTAGGGGGCAAAAGTAGTAGCGGGGAGTCGGGGCGCCCTTGCAGTATTTCAGGCAAGAGATGGTGACCTGCACAAACTAGCTTGGACCACTAGCAGTGGACTTGAGCGGTGGTCTTATTCTGGGTGTGTTATGACGATTTGCCAGTGGGTCGAATGTGGGTTATGACAGAAGGAGGAGTGACACATATCGCAGAGGCAACGAGAAGGATGCTTTCCAGAGAGGGCGCGGACCGTGGGAAGAGCCAGGCGGGGCGTAAGGTCATGAAGTCCGTTTTGGAGGTGCCGAATTTGAGGTGTCTGCTAGAGAGCCAAGCGACTCTGTGGAGTAATTAGTTGACTACATGACTCTACATTTTGAAAGCGAGAACTAGACCTATAGAACTTTTTTGCTGTGATAGAAATACATTTTCCAGCTCCACTGTCCCTTAGGGTAGCCGCCAGCCATGTGCCCTGACTGAGCACGTCAAATGTGGCTGGTGCAACTGAGGCATTGGTGTCTTACTTTACCTATTCTTCATGAATTTAAATTGGAATGCCCACATTTGATCAGCATGGAAGACAGTAGATAGAAATTTGAAAGTCATCAGCGTTTCCGTGCTGGGTAAGGCCGTGAGCCTGGATACAGTCTGCTTGGAGGGAGCGGGGGTCAAGAAGACAGGACATCTGCGGGTGGAGACCTGTAATGCGGAGAGGTTAGGCAGACGTAGACAGAGTTGCCAGCAGAGGACATTCAAGAAGGAACAGATGGTAAGGAAGCAAGAGGCCAAGAGAAAGTGGTTTCCAGGAAACCAAGGGAAGAAAGTGCTTTAAGGAGAGTGAGCCACTCTGTCCAATGCTGCTGAGCTGTGCATCACCCTCATTAGAGACTGAATCCCTTAAGGACTTGGCTCTCTGAAGCCTGCTTATCCCCACGCCTGGCAAGTTGTTCTTGCCTTGTGATTGCAGAATAAGGAATATTGAACAAATGAATGGATCCCTCAGTCAGCTTCCACACACTTATTTTGAGGAAACATGCTCTCTAATTTAGTGTCCATGCACTGAGATCCCAAATTGTGCTTTTTTGTTTGTTTGTTTGCTTTTGTTTTTTTAGGGCCGAAATCTTGGCACAGGGAGGTTCCCAGGCTAAGGGTCTAATCAGAGCTGTAGCCACTGGCCTATGCCACAGCCACAGCAACACCAGACCCTTAACCCACTGAGCGAGGCCAGGGATTGAACCTGTGTCCTCACGGATGCTAGGCAGATTCGATTCTGCTGAGCCACGAAGGGAACTCTGCAGACTGTGCTTTTTACCTCCTTCCCACTAGTACTTTCTACCACTTCACCCTACCCCGTTTTAACAGGACATGGTTTGGAGAAGCTGGGGGGTGGAAACAGCATCAGCACCTCTCATCTCAGCAGTTGACAAGAAAGAACCAGATGTCTGCCTGGCCCTAGGCTTTCTCTCTAGCTGTGTGTAGTTAGCCTGGGCTGACTTTTAGGTCAAATGAAGACCTTAATGTGTATGGCTGGAAAGATGCGGGCAGTTTTACCCCGGTTCCCCGAAACATTGGCTTGGCTTATTAAGTTGGGTATTGTGGTACCTCCATCTAAAGTTTTCCCCTCAGCTTCCCTTTTGATTCTTCTGGGCTGTGTTGACCGTTGGCTTTGTATCTCTGGTCTTCTCTCTTGTGTTATGTTTGTCCCTTGTTCTTTTCTCCATTTCTTCCTCAATTTGGAACAGTCCCATTCCTTGTTCCTGTGTCCTGACTCAGATGGTTAGTTGCTCTAACCACGCACATCATTGCTTTGTCTTGCTTTTTCCTAATATGCCTCCATTGGGAAGTTCTCCGTTGTGTCCAGACCTGTGACTTTATTCTGTGCACCGGGCTCTGTCTTACCTTCCATTGTGTGCCCCTTAGATTGCTTCTGTCATCTGACCGGCTTAGGGAGAAATCTCCAAAACAAAGAAAACAGCCATGCCTTTCTCCTTGCTACCTTTTATGTGTTGATTCTAGTTCCTATGGCAGTCCTCTAATTATGATTTTAAATACTTACGAGGATACTTTGTTAATACTCATTTTCTTTGTTCTGTGTATTGTACCACCTTATGATACTAAGCAAGTGCTATATAATTGGCACAGAAAATTCCCTGTCATTCCTATTGTTAAAATACAGCCATGTGGACCGTGTTGGGGCACCACTGTGTAAGGAGGAGCAGGTGCTCCGGGAGTAGGGGGCTGGACGCTTGAGACCCACGCTGGCTGTTTTTAGTGAAGTCCGAGGGAGGTGAGGAATCTGTGTCCCTCTCAAGCTCTACTGGGTTTCAAGCTGCCAAGGGGAAAATGCAGAGTCGTAGCTTTGCCTTATCTGATTAAAAGTCACATGAGGGATGGGAAAGGAAAATCCCAAAGGGTTGGTGGCTAGAAAATCTTTTATAGCAATTGCATAGAACCCTCAAAGTCTGAGAGGAAATGAGAGTGGATTATATACAATACAAACAACACATGCGCACACGTTCCCTGCCCAACGGGCTTTTAATAGAAGACAAGCCGATTAAGACAAAAAGCACAGTAATTAAGGGACATCTTAGGAGGCGTCAGGGTTGCTGAATTCTTCAGGCATTCACACATTTCGTTTATGTTGAATTCTTCTACTATGATAATTACATTAAGGTATGAAGTTTTACAATCCGGTTACATGAAAATGACAGATTACGAAGTGAGGTTTGTGTGTTTAACCTCGTGATTTGGTTACACATGCCATTTATGTGCCTCGCCTAGAATGTTTGCCTTCTAATATTTCTGTGTGTTAACTCAGCTGCCCCCTTTATTGCTGCCATGTTACAATGAATGTTTTCTGCATTTTTATGTAGAGCCTATTAGCAGCTTAGGCTTGATTTAAAGAATTTCTCCAGTTTATGAATACAGTTCATCTCTGTGAATGAATTTAGCACTTTAATGCTATTTATTTACTCCACACCATAAAACGTCATATAAATAATGAGTCCCTTGGGCTTGTGGTAAAACTCCATGATCATCCTCTCAGCAGGAAGATGAACACAACTTGAGTGGAGAAATAATGATCAGAATTCACCACGCTCACTGGGATGCCATTTATATACCTGAATCTAATAAAGGCAGAATTACAATGCTTAACATTATGCTTAGTGTTGGCATCTGAATGTAATGAGACTGGGAGAGGAAAACGACTCAGTCATATTAGCCACATTTTAGAAGATAATGTCAAATCTGAATTAGCAATTCAAGTAAGAAAGTGTTCTCAAAAGCAGGTAGCATTTTCTACCACCTTCATCCATGGAAAACTCTTGGGCTTTTGGGGGGGTAGGGGATGGAGGCGGGGGGCCATTGTTTCACAATTTCTTCATTATCAATTTATCGTTCAATTTCGAGGTTTTCAAGGTGACCCTAACTGTCAGTTGGCCACACATGAAGGCTCTGCAAGCCAGATCCTCAATGTGGTCATTGACCAATAGGGACAATCTATTTCATGGTTGACGTCCAGAAAGAGGCAGCTCATGAATATTCAAAACTTTGTGTGTATAAATGTATGCCTATTATATTCCCAGACAATACAGGTTATTTTTGTATTATCTTTGCCTTTATTTCCCATTGTTAGATATTTGTTCCATGAAAGAAAGGGGTGCAGATGTACATGGTTCTGGGAGCTTGGCTGATAAATGAGTGGATGAGGCAAATTGGAGGACCCTTGTTCTATCTAAACGGGCAGACTGTGCTCGGGTCCAGCTCCTCTCTGTCGTGTAGAGTCTAATCTCAGTGGAGCCAGATTGTTTACATTTGAAGAACAAGGCAGATACTTTCGATTTTCATGTGAAAAACCTCTTGTATTCAATTGTCATCTAATTTTTAGAGGTTAAATACTGCAGCCTCGTATCAAATTCATCAGCACTCTGGTTTGGGTTCATAGGCTGCCAGCTTGATATTGTGCTTCAGAGTATAAGTTCATGAAAATGTTTATACAATGAACTGCTCGCTCCAGTTATCTTCTCCCAGTTGAGTCTGCCCCCATTTTCATTCTCCCTGGTCATGCCTGTTTACCATGATACATGTCCAGGGCTCTTCCATGAAAATGAACAGCTTAAAACCCTTAGCATCTCTTAAAGAAGAGTGCTGAATAAGGTGAGGTATTGCAAAGTAGAGTACGTATGTCTCAAAAAACGCAGAATACTTAGGTTGCATTTTTCAGTCCTTAAAAATCAATATAGCTGAATTTTATTGTGTATTTATACAGAAATCAATGGATGGTAGAGGAATAAGCTAGGGTTTACCTTCATGGTAATCAAATCATAGACAAGTGACTTGGTGATGTGCGTTTTGCTAGTAGCAAATCATAAGTAGAGTCACCATTAAAGGGAGGAATCAACTGTAGGCTTATGTTACAAGTTAAGTATCGAAGGGTTTTCTCATTTCATCCAAAGCCATTTTTTAAGGTCATAATTTTATTGTTTATTGTATGATATTCCAGAGAGCTTTTCCTGATCTCTCTACGGTCCAATGTTGCTTCTCTAGATAAAGATGTATTTAGCATCAACTAGAATGACCTCTTTGTATCTGTGTATAATAGCCTGTCAACTTATGAAGTCTTTTCGTCTTCATACTTCTATTTAAGGGTATGTTAAATCACCTTAGAAAACCCCAGGTTATCCATAACAACCAGGCAGTGTATTATGGAAATGCACTCTAGGCTGTGGTTCTCCATCAGGGGAGAGCTGACTTCACTCTGAAAGATTCTGAGGGCTGATTTACTAGTTGTCTGCTTCTAGTGTGAACAAATCATTGCACTTTGTAGATCTTCGATTTAGAGCAGACTCTATTCCTGATGGCCCTGCTAAGATAAATAGCCCTGGATGGTATTTCCAGATAACAGGGTAGGAGTGGGGAACAGGATAAAATAACCCTATGATGAGAGGCTTCAGAAAGTACAATTTTGATTTTGGAAGCCAGGAGTTCAATACTTGTTCCTTTTTTTGGACATCTTCAATTACTAGATTGAGATGAAATCTGCCTTCTTGTAATTTTTACTTCTCATTTCTTCATCCTTTAAATTCTCATAGCACTATTTGTCTTCTCTGGCAGTTGATGCTTTCTGCCTTGTGCATTATCTGTACTTGTCTCATGAATAAAGAATGGCAACATTTTGGAAGGTTGCCTACTCTGCGAGCCTGCGGCTTTGCTGAAGCCCATGAGTCAGACAGATCTGCTGAGGCAACTCAGGCAGGCTGAGAGTCATGAGATCAGTGGGCTGAGAGATGCAGTCATTCATTCATTCCAAAAAAAATGTTGAGTGGCCATTATATACCAGGCACTCTTCCAGATACTAGATGGTACTTAGACTGTAACTTTGTGTCTTAGTTTCCTTTCTAGATTGTATACTCCTTAAGAACAGGATTCTTGTCCAATCACCCTTGTATCTTCTACCTCACCTGGCCATTACATTAAGATTGGGCTCAGAATTGTATTTTTTAAATGCGTGAAAGATCTAGTATACACATTTTGGAGAGAACCATGGACTAGATCTAATCCTTTTGTGACAGCCATAAATATATTTGTCACATTAGCATCATGTCCAGGCTAAATAGCCCTAATTTCGACAGCTCTGACTTCTTTATGGTTGGATTGCTCTTCTTTGGTTCTTTTTAGTAGATTATTGTCCTTTTCATGTGTAGGAACAAGACTGAATATCGCATTCATGATGGGATTTGATCTAGACAAAGTGGGGGGAAGGAACTACACTTTCTGTGATTCACTAATTTCCCAAAAGGACTTACTAAGCGCCGCCTTCTCCATTTTTTCCCCAAGATCGCCTTACTTTTCTCTCTCTTATTAAGTAAATACGGTAATTAACAGGGTGTTTGGTGTCTGTATGACATTCCAGCATGTAGGCCCTTGAACTATTTATCTTCTTAAAAATTTTCACTAGTGAAAAAATTGTCCAAAGAATGTCTATGATTTGGAGTTCCCGGTGTGGCGCGGTGGTTAACGAATCCAACTGGGAACCATGAGGTTGCGGCTTCGATCCCTGGCCTCGCTCAGTGGGTTAAGGATCTGGCGTTGCCGTGAGCTGTGGTGTAGGTCGCAGATGTGGCTTGGATCCCACGTTGTGGGGGCTGTGGCGTAGGCTGGCAGCTACAGCTCTGATTAGACCCCTAGCCTGGGAACCTCCATACGCCGCTGGTGCGGCCCTAGAAAAGACAAAAAAAAAAGTTTATTAAGACCTTTTATTTGAAGTAAGAAGTTTTAATGCATATTATAGAAAGCTTTTCAAAAAGTCACAAACTTATTATTTGTGGGTACAAAAATGTAGTCAGTGTGTCTGTCCGTGTGTGTATGGGAGAGAAACAGAGACAGAGAGGATGAAATTGAAATGATAAATCTCCAAGCTTTGAATTTCTTGCCTCCTTTGTTTTGATGGTCATTCTTGTTTATACTGGTAATGTTTATCTTATCCTTATAGAATATTTTTCTATTTCACTTGAACTCCTCTTTTCTTATTCATTACATAAAGCCAACTGGTTTGGTTATTTGTTTCCTTTATTTCTCTCTCTCTCTCTTTTTTTTTTTTTTTTTTTTTTTTTTTTTTGCTTTTTAGGGCCACACTCTCAGCAAATGGACATTCCCAGGCTAGGGGTAGCATCCAGCTGCAGCTGCTGGATCCTTAACCCACCGAGCGAGGCCCCTTATTCCTCATTTTTAAGTTCTTAAAAAAAAAAAAAAAACGGACAAGATTCTTATTGACATCTCTGTTACTGTTAAGATGTGTTGCTGTTTATAGGGACGGATGACAAATCCCCATGTCTTTGTCATTCCACAAGCCTTCTACCAAACCCATGGATCAGGGTACCCTATCCAGGTGATTTACTGGGCTAGATTTGTTCCATGATTTCATAGTTAGACACTTCCATCTTTGTCAGTGCCGTCCTGATCACCCCACAAGGGATATGTAGTAGAAATTCTCAGATGTCAAATGTCTTGCATGCAGTTAAAAAAAAAATGACTGTCATCCAAGTTATCAACCATAAGAATAAAATTCCATAGCTTCAATTCAGAATTACAGGCTTGTATTTTGAAGTTTGCTTTTTTTTTTTTTTTTTTCTTTCACCTTGGCTTTTGCTTTCTTTCTATACTCTAGCTGTCTTCATTCTTTTTTTTTTTTGTCTTTTTGCTGTTTCTTTGGGCAGCTCCCGCGGCATATGAAGGTTCCCAGGCTAGGGGTTGAATCAGAGCTGTAGCTACTGGCCTACGCCAGAGGCACAGCAACACAGGATCCGAGCCGCGTCTGCAACCTACACGACAGCTCACGGCAATGCCGGATCGTTAACCCACTGAGCAACGGCAGGGACCGAACCTGCAACCTCATGGTTCCTAGTCGGATTCGTTAACCACTGCGCCACAACAGGAACTCCGCTTTCTTCATTCTTTAGCTTAATTCAGCAAATATTTGTGATAGCTATGTGCAGAAAACTGTAACCACCCTGATGGTTACAAAGATAAATGAAAGGTCCTTTCCTTTTCCCCACTCCAAAGCCACTCAAGGAAGCAATCACTCCTAAATCCTTTCTTTCTGCTAAAGAACATCAAAATAGAATGCTTGGGTTTTTCTCCTTTTTCTTTTTAGTTTTAACTTAAAGATTTGTTTAAGTTTCTTTGATTGGTGGATAGGTATTTCTTAGACAGCCTTCATCATTTAGTGAATTAGTACGTTTATTTAATATCCTATTATGAATTCACCAGCATACTAGGCTTAAAATGCATTGCTATAATTGTGCTCTTAAACTTTCATTGACTGTTTTTTTTTTTTTTTTTTTGTCTTTTTTGCCATTTCTTGGGCCGCTCCTGCGGCATATGGAGGGTCCCAGGCTAGGGGTCGAATCGGAGCTGTAGCCTCTGGCCTAGGCCAGAGCCTCAGCAACGCAGGACCTGAGCCGCGTCTGCAACCTACACCACAGCTCACGGCAACGCCGCATCATTAACCCACTGAGAAAGGGCAGGGATCGAACCCGCAACCTCATGGTTCCTAGTCGGATTCGTTAACCACTGTGCCACGATGGGAACTCCCATTGACTGTTTTTAATAAGCCTCTGTTTTCTCCTATTTTGTTCAAGTTAGGAGTAACCTTAAAATAAGGATGAGCTTAATGGAATGGAAATGATATCTCAGTAAAGCTGTTATGTATATGTGGACTGATGTAGAAAATCTTCCCTAAATAATATTATAATATAAATACAAATAGCCTTCTTTGGTTAAATTTCATCCCATGTATAACGAATTGGCTGGGCCGTTTTGCAGCACCGTAGATGGAGCGCCACATCCTAGCCCCAGTTCTAAACCTAGATGAAATCTTAGTTAACTAATTGAAACACTCATTTGGAAAAGAACTTAAGCAAGGTTCAGTAATTCTCAATTTCCCACTTTGCTTGCAAAACATGATGTAAGTACAGAATTCCACTCTTCACAGCTTATTACACTGTGTGTTCACTCACAAGGAAATTATTTAATGCAGTTTACTCCCAACTGGTTCCCTCATGCTGACCCCTTTATTAAAGTAACTGGTTTCTCAAGGTTATGTTTATTTTGGGGGAAATTTTTTTTTTTTTTTTTTTTTTTTTTGAGCTCGTAAATTTAGTCCCACACCTGGTCTCATTCTTTTTCTTTTTCCCCTTTAAAATTTCCACATTGTGTCACCACACCAGCTCTTTATAACTTCTACCCTCTCTCTTCCTGCTTCGTTGATCTCAAGTTACTTCTCCCTCCCCCCAGCCCAGCGCCTCTGAGGCGTGTGGATGTTCTTAGGCCAGGGATCGAACTCACACTAGAGTTGTGACCGGCTCCGTAGCTGCTGCAATGCTGAATGCTTAACCTGCTGCGCCACACAGGAACTGTCTCAAGTTAATTCTTTCACTCTGATGTCCTGTTTTTATATTCTTCTGTATTATCCTTCTTGGGTTCAAACCAGTCTCAGGACTTGTGTTTTGTTTGAAAGAACCCCCATCTATTTTAGGTTAGTAACCCAGGCCTTTGCCTTGGAGTACGTTTTTCAATGCTCCCGACCTTGGACAAGTAAGACACATTTTCACCGACGGCCCCTGAAAGTCCGATGCTTATCTCCTGTATATTGTTTTTTGGGGATTGGACCATCATGCTGAGAATGGATGCGCCACTTAGGAAATTTTATTTTCAGAGCGCACCAAAGCCTTTTTCTTCCTTTTGCCACTTTCGTTCCAACTCACGCTTTCAAACGTACCTTGTCTCAGAGCATTTTGATCAACAGCGTTGTCTTTGAGGTCCCCTCACAACTGATTGTGATCTCATACGCATCCCCCCGTCCCTGAAGGCCTCTGAGATCGCTTCTCACTGTGGAGGCCACCGCACAGCCATTTGGAGCAGACAGCGACTTTGGCTTGGGTTTCCAGCGTCTCCTCCTGAAGCTGGTGGATTATGCCCAAGAGCTGGCCCGGGGGGCGGAGGGGGCAGGTAGCTTCACTTGAATTTCACCTAATCCTCAGAGATGGGCATAGACATTATATTAACTATCATGCTTTATAATCTGTTAAAATTGCTGTCATTCTTTGTGGCAGCCCTTTTGTTTTTCTCCTCGATTTTGCATTTTCTCACTGCACAACATCCTGCAGAACGTGGACGCTACAAGATTACTCAGAATAGCCAAAGATAATAATACATGCCTTCTGTTAGTTTGCTGATTTGTCTGTGATCTAAGGGTGGGAGTAAATAGTACGTGCCAAATGGTTAACAGATTATACCGCATTGTCAAGTTGTGTGTGTGTGTGTGTGTTTAAATTAGGTAAACGTCCTTTGTGGTTTTAATGGATTTAATTTAATGAATTTATTTTCTCCCTTCCAAGGAATGGCCCTTATTCCTCAGCATAATCCCTGTGACTTAAAGGCTAAAAATCTTTGTTTTTACATCTGGAGAGCAAATGGATGTTCCCACTTCATTCTCAGACAAGTGGGTGATTGATGGCTTTGATATCAACTTCTTAACTGAAATAAATTTTTTGTCTCAATTTGACAGAAAATAGTGATAACACCAGGGTCCTTTCCACTCACCAACCTGGATATATGGGGCCTTTCTTTCATCTTTCTTTATTTGCTTATACCCTGGGCTGAAAAATCTCACATTTTCTCCTGAAATTGATTTAACAATATGGCAGACCTTTAAAAATATCTAAAGTATAGAATATAGCACATTCTACCGAAATAGGAGGCCAATAGTTTATACATGCTTGGTCTAATACGTTCCTCACCTTATATAAATCTCCAGAAGAGCTATAGGAAGGAAACACATTCCCCTGACACGACAAGGTGTAAAATGGCTATAAACCAATTACTTTTTGCAGTTCTTAGTCTCGGGAATACTGACCCTTCTGACTTCATTTTCAGACAGGAACCCTCTACCCCCACCTTGCAAGGAAAAATAATTGAGCTCCATGCCTAGCAAGGAGCAAATCAAGGTTTTCAAAGAATGATTTTGCTAGGACTTATGGAGCAAATCACCTTTAAAGCATGCCAGAGATAGTTATTTAAATGTATTTAAGCTTCTAATCAAAGTGGTCTTTGATGAACTTTTCCCATTTTAAAATACATCAAAGTGAGTAAAGAGAGTAGAGAAGCCATTAGAAAATCATTATAATAAACACCAACATTGATTTACTTCCCTCTGCTGTGGAATGCCCCCTCCTCTTGTTTTAATCTATTCAGGTGGGCTTTATAAAGTGAAGTAATCAAACTCTCACAGGCCATCAAAAAACAAAAATGTAAGTGATTTTTTTTAAAAAATTTTTAAGATTTCAAGGAAGCTGGTCAGTACTGTGAGTGCCCAGTTCTTAGCTGTGACTTTCAAGTTGAACCTTTTCAATGGTAAATAGCCTCCTGCTTATGCCTGGGTGTTTTGGCTTTAAAAAATCAATCTCTGCGAAAATGGGCTTCCATCTTGCTTTCAGCCCCGTCTCCTTTGATGATTGATGTTAATTCTCTAAGCTGCTGACCCAAGAAAAAAGGATTGTTTGTGCTGTTGTTTTGAATAAATAAACTTACAAAGAATCAATGGCTGTAGCTCAGAGAAATTAGATGGTGGAGAGCATAAAGTTTCTTTCTGCCGTGTTTCTCATGTAAATAAAGCAGGTAAAGGGCATTTCAGCCCCAGGTATCTTTTGAGTGATGGAAGCTTGCTTCAAGGGGGAACTTTTTTTTTTCTTCATTAAAAAAGAAATACTCTATCTGTAGTGAGCAAAAGGCTGTGTTTATGACAAAATAGGACAGTGGCTTATTCCTATAAACAATCAGGCTGGCAGTAAAGGCGCATTTGCCTACTCACTGAAACTTAGCTAACCTTTGGTATGGTTAGTATAGGGACAGAGGTCTTACCATCGAAGTTTAGAGAAACATTTCTTTTTCTTTCTTTCTTTTTTTTTTTTTTTTTTTTGTCTTTTTGTCTTTTCGCCTTTTCTAGGGCCGCACCCGCAGCATATGGAGGTTCCCAGGTTAGGGGTCGTAGCCGCTGGGCTACGCCAGGGCCACAGCAACGCGGGGATCTGAACTGCATCTGCAACCTACACCACAGCTCACGGCAACGCCGGATCCTTAACTCACTGAGCAAGGCCAGGGATCGAACCTGCAACCTCATGGTTCCTAGTCGGATTTGTTAACCACTGCGCCACAAGGAACTCCTAGGGAAGCATTTCTGAAGGAGTTGACAACGTTGTCTTTAGTTGGAAGGTAGAAAGGCAGTGTGGTCTGCCAGAACAACATAGTTAACCTAGATGATTTCCTGATGCAGCTGGCTGTTGGCTGACTGATCATACTGGAGTAGTTTTGCTTTGTCATGACACAGTTTCCTTTTCCTAAGACCGTACCACCCGTTCTTATGGTCATGGAGGGAAGGTGGCATCACCAGTAATGACTGTTCTTTAGGAAAAACATGATTCAGTGAGTTTCTGGCCATGAGACTTAGAATCAGTGTTATAGTCAGTCCAAGAGTCTTGAAAGTATAAAAACGGCCTTGCTTTTTATTACCTTTTCTTTTTGCAGCCACTTACTCAGCAATGTCTAATAAAAAGGCTGTGTGTGTGGAGTTCCTGGTGTGGCTTGGCAGGGTAAGGACCCGACGTTGTCTCTGTGAGGACTCGGGTTCAATTCCTGGGCTCACTCAGTGGATTAGGGATCTAGTGTTGCCACAAGCTGTACTGTAGGTCGCAGATGTGGCTTGGATCCATGGCTGTCGTGTGGGCTGCAGCTGCAGCTCCAATTTGACCCCTAGCTGGGGAACTTCCATACGCTGCAGGTGTGCCTGTAAAAAGAAAAAATTAAAAATAAGTAAATAAAAAGACCGCGCTTCCCTTTTTAGTTTGCCTAATCCTCAGTTCCAGCCAAACAGTCATGTTACATTTACGTTACTAATAACGTGCAGTATCAGAACTTAACATTAACTATGGTCGTTACAGTTTTATCATTTGTGAGCATCCAAAACATCAAGGAAGGGCGGGAAGGCCAAGTCAGTTATGGTATTCTCAGATAGTTTATGTGAAGTCAGTTTCCTGTTCTTTAAAATGAAGATAATAATACCTACCTCTTAGGGCAGAGCTGAAGACCAAATATGTTCACATATGTAAAGCACTTAGAACATTGAGGCGCATAAGCAGCAGATAGCTGTTTGCTTTTGTTCTTAGCGGTAAATGCTAATAAACGTCCATGAAGAGCCTTGGTCAGCAAAGAATGTATGTTTCAAGTGGATTTGTGATTATAGATAAAAATGATCTTAACTCTGTGAAATAGTACTAGGAGGTAATATAGCAAATAGCAAACATAGTTATTCCTGTGTATTCTTTTTCCTTTCTACTTTTTATGTTTTTTTCTATATTTTATATATATATTTTTAACCAGGTGAACATATGTTTTATGACTTGACGAAAATATGATTTTTCCAAAGTGTCAATAGCTCTGGCATTGTAGCCAAGCATGCGTTTTGTCCAAAAGAAATGATCTATGTCTAGATACTCATCTTGCAACAGAACAAAGGGTGGGGAGAAAATGTATACATGTGAGGATAACTTGATCCCCTTGCTGTACAGTGGGAAAAAAATAAATAAAAAATAAAATAAATAAAAGAAATGATCTGATACAGCCAAGTGTGCTCAGGCAAATTCAGATATCATTACAAAAGTGAATGTCCATCAGTGTAGAACAAATGCAGATTTACAGCATAATATAGTTCTATCTAGTTTCAAATCCTAATGCCACCAGTAACATCTTAGAGGTCTCATTTGTAAAATGGAAATAAGATCTTTTTTTTTTTTTTCAGTTTATCTCATAATATTGTTGAAAGAATGGAATGAGGAAATATATGTCAAAGTGCTTTATAAATATGACGTAAAAGTTTGCAGAGGCTTTTTGTGCTTTTTAAAATTTCAGCATCATGAACTTTCAGGTGTGAACAATGTTAACTAATAAAAATATTTATTAAAATTGTTAACAAGGAATGAACTATGATTCAACAGTTCGAAAAGAGGTTTATGTAAAACTGTATCTTAGGCTTCGGCCTAAACTGTATCCCCCCCGGGATTCAGGTATCCATGGAGAACTGATGAGGTAGTTCAGAGTCTAGTTTATTCTAATAGAGAAGAGACTCACGTGAACATTCTTAGGTCAGTAAATAATTCTCTCGATTTGGAAGGGGAATGACGATTTTGTGCACACAGAACTCAGCTATCAGCTCTCAACTGTCTCCTAGCTCAGCCCTCTTTCCTTTCTGTTATTCGAATTTAGTCTGCAGTGAAGGGAGTTAATCTAAATGAGTAGACTTGCCTGCCTACTTTTGTCCCCTTTTGTCTTTGGATGTGAAGTCTTCCAGTGCTGATACTGAGCGACAGAATTCGCACTGCCGTGTAGGTTTATAACCTTATCATTAACTTGTGAATTTATCCTTTTGCTGTAGTGAGTAGAGTCCATCTTTTTTCAGGCTTAGTTTATCAATTCATAAGGTAAAGAATTCTTGGGAAGGTCAAAGGAAATGATGTAGGTTAAAATGGCTTTTGAAAACATCTGAATTACAGGAACAGAATATTTATATCACCTCAAAGTACCTCTCTCAACGTATTTATTAACTACTGTGGTAGTTTTAAATGTAAATCCAGGAGTTCCCGTCATGGCGCAGTGGTTAACGAATCCGACTAGGAACCATGAGGTTGCGGGTTCGATCCCTGCCCTTGCTCAGTCAGTTAATGATCCGGCGTTGCCGTGAGCTGTGGTGTAGGTTGCAGACGTGACTCGGATCCCGTGTTGCTGTGGCTCTGGCGTAGGCTGGTGGCTACAGCTCTGATTCAACCCCTAGCCTGGGAACCTCCATATGCCGCGGGAGCGGCCCAAGAAATAGCAACAATAACAACAACAACAAAAAAGACAAAAGACAAATAAATAAATAAATAAATAAATAAATAAATAAATAAATGTAAATCCACAAATTCTTTGATAGTCCTCCTTCCAAGAGGAGGCAAAGCTAATTTCCTTTCCTTAGAGTGTAAGGAATTAACACTTGCCCTTAGACGGGACATAGTGACTGACTTTCTAACAACCAGAGTGTCTGGAACATGGAAAAGAATAATTTCACAGGGAGGAAGCTTGATAGATAGCACCTTGCCGGTGATCCAAGTTTACAGCGCTGGTCATAAGGCCTATTGATATCCTGCGTCCCGTGATGGGGTAAGATGAGAAGGGCACTTCATTGCTGTGGTATTCCTCCCCCAAATCCTAGGAAAACATCAAAGAAACAAAAGAACAAGCAAGTATATGCCCAAAGTTTTGAAATCGTGGAAGACAAAGACCAAGGAACTCACATAGGTTGGAGGAAGCTAAGACATGATAGTGAAAAAGCTCTAACTCAAGGATTAGATCCTGGAACAGAAAAAGGGCATTAGTGGAAAAACCAAGAAATAAGAATAAAGGCTACAAGTTCATAGTATTATACCAATGTGAACTTCATAGTTTTGGTAATTACAGCATGGTTAAATAAGGCAGAATAGATGAAGGGTGTATAGGAACTCTCTGTATTGTCTTTGTAGCTCTTCTCAAAGTATACTATTATTTCAAAATAAAATGGCAAAAAGAACATCTAGTACATGAGAAGTATCATACAGATGTTTAACAACTTTATTCAGAAGAAGTGACATTCTGGGTACCATATTCAATGATATGTATCAGAAAAATCTATGTCATCCGTACAATGTAAAATGTTATTAGTCTGATGAGATTTTGACTTAATTTCTTTTGTTTCCATTTTAGAGTAACAAAACCATTCTATTTATGTTTTCATTGGATTTTTTCTTCTGGCAAATCTGCTATTATACTTTTCTATTTTTCATTATGAAATATGCATGTTGTAACACATATGTTTACATTTACTGGGAGGAATGTTATATCCACATGGTTGAGATGGAAGTTCATAAAAAATATGAAAAGTGAGGTTGGATTAATGTTCTAGAAATCAGTCTGTTAAACATGGATGAAAATAATAATGCTATGAGAATAACCAACGCTGCAGTAGTATCAACTCAGCACTGTTTAAAATCACTTTATGTAGATTCATTTCTGTAATCCTTACAGCTAAAATTTATGACCTATGGGGCAGGCACAGTTATTACTCTCATTTTGTAAACGAGGAACCCTGAGACACACAGAGGCAAAACCCAAATTCCGACAATACGCAAACGAACCATTTTGCCTTGCTTCTGAGACTTCATACACTGTCAGGTTCGTACCGTAATGTTTACTGAAGAAACACCCAGTTAAGTATAGGTGGCTTTATGGAAGAGGTGCGTACACTGAACAATTCCAGAAGCCGCCTTTCTCATCACACATTATCATTTCCTTGCCCACTGGTTCTGTACCAGATAGAAAGCAGCGTTTATGAGCAGACTCTTTTATCACCGCATAGGGCCTGAGTCTTTCTGTTAAAATGATTCAGAAGCTACACCTGCTGGGTCCTGGAGCACAAGTGTTATTTTCTCAAGCTCCAATGCATGCTTTTGAAGGAAAGAAGCTGGTCCACACATGGCAAAAGGATGTATGGATTTCGCCTCTGTGTGGAACACCAGGAAATGCTTCTCTTTAACCAAGTTGGTGTTCTGGTCTCGCAGAGACTTTGTCCTTCTATGAAAGGGAGAAAAAAATACGAGAGCCCCTTTGAAAGACTGCCCTTCTCACCTTGCTTTTCTGAACACTCTGACCCTTTTGATGGTCATCTCTCCTCTTCTTTTCCGCCTGTTTTTGGGGGCCCTCACTTTTCCTTCCCTCTGTGTTTATATTACATGGCTCACTCCAGCTGACACATTTTGTTAGTGTTATCAGACAGATTAGAAGGGGTAAAATCACCGTGAGCGTGGCTTCTCATTCTTTCAGGTCAACAGGCTTGCTTTCAAGATGGCATTCCTTGATTGCTCTGCTTGGGGCGTAATTGATCAGTATCAAGTTTGCAGCTTATTCCACATCTGACTTGTTAATTTTGCTCACCGTGGGCTCATTTCGTATGCAGTGTCGTTTCATATCTTGGGGCTCACTCTTCAACGTGTGCATGAAACTGTCCAGCGGCCGGCAATAGAAGCATGAATGGTTTATAAGCTGCTTATCTGAGCCATTATAACTAATATCTGTAGCTTTTGATCCAAAGAAAGCATGGTGATTATTATTTTTTCACTGATCACTGAGTATTTTTCAGCACTTATAAAAATCATTTCCAGCAAAATCCTCATTTAAACGCTTTACTCCTGGTATAGCTTTGTGGTCAGCACACCATTGTCTATTTTGCCCAACTTTGGGAAATTCACATGAGATTTTTGGATGTTCTTGAACCAAGGAAAGCAATCTTGCCAGTTTTGTTAACATAGTTGTCATTTGGGTGACACTGTCTTTCATATGGGAAGAAAAAGCAGGTAATAAATATTAACATCAAAACATAAAAAGCTGGTAAATATTTGCCTGTATGTTTGGATGTAGAAGAGGATGTAAAATGAAATACCTAGAAGGTAGAAGTGTCTCCCCTTTTTATTAAAACGTGGTGTATTAAGCAGATGATCACAGTGCCCTGTCAAGTTTGTTTAGACATGTGTAGAAGCTGTCCTAGATCATTTAGAAAGTCAGAAAAATCACACTTGCTGTGTGTTATTCTGCCTGTGTGACATGTTGCGTATATCCAATTAGTTGCTTTAAGAAAGCTTAACGAGTGCACACTGCTTAGCACACATAGGAGGAATTTGTATGAGGACTAGGTGTAACTCAGAAAAGATGTCTCTGTCTTATCATCCTTCTGCCTTTTGGCCCAATGACATGTAAACTATGAAATAGTGCTTTACAAATGAAAGATAAAGTATTCATCTTTCATGATGTATTAAATTTAAATTAATTTAAAATTTATTTCAAATGCCAGACAAGTTTATTCTTGCCATTTTTTTTTTCTTCTTTTCTTTTTAGGGCCTCACCTGAAAAGTTGCGGCATATGGAAGTTCCCTGGCTAGGGGGCAACTCGGAGCTATGGCTGCAGGCCTACACCACAGCCACAGCAATGCGGATCCAAGCCTCATCTGCAACGACCTTCTCTGTAGCTCATGGCAATGCCAGACCATTAACCCACTGAGCAAGGCCAGGGATTGAACCTCTATTCTCATGGATACCAGTCGGGTTCTTAACTTGCTGAGCCATGATGGGAACTCCTATTCTTCCAGTTTTAATGGATTCCTGTAACTTTGAAAATGATGTAAAATTATGATTTAACTTATTAAATGTAAATTTGATGATATGCTTTTAAAAACAATTTTACTACAAAACTACCATTCGTTTATTTTTTTTTTCAATTTAAAGATTGCTAATTTTAAAGATTACCAAATTGCATCACTTTTTTTTTTTTAGCTTTTTAGGGCCGCATCCACGGCATATGGAGGTTCCCAGGCTAGGGGCCTAATCAGAGCTACAGCTGCCGGCCTATGCCAGAGCCGCAGCAACACAGGATCTGAGCCACGTCTGAGACCTACATCACAGCTCACGGCAACGCCAGACCTTTAGCCCACTGAGCAAGGCCAGGGATCAAACCTGCAACCTCATGGTTCCTAGTCGGATTCGTTTCCGCTGCGCCACAACGGGAAGTCCCGCATCACCTGTTTAATAATTAGGTTTGATGAAGTAAAAAGACTGTGCATGCTATGTGACAAATTTGTGGGTTCTGGGTCAAAGGAAATGGGGAAGGAAAAAAAAAATATTAGAAATAACCACATAAAAACAAAGTGAAGGGACTTTGGTTTCTGGCAAGCTTGAAACCTAAAAAGTGTGGAAAATTTTCCAGTACAAAGCAGTTAGAAAAGCTGGATATAAGATATAAACTTCCTTTTAAATGTATTACTGACCTTGTTAGAGAGTAAGAGGCCCCTCGGGATGAAAATAAAGAGAAAACTTAAATCCAGAGCAGTAAGCTGATACTGATATTGCAGCTGCCCTGGGGCATTTGTCAGTCTCACTAACCAAGAGGCTTGAGTTTTCACAGCTGGATCACTGCTGGAGACAGGACCTTGGGCCTTGCCAAGAGGGGATTTAGGATTCAAACTACCGTATTAAACCTAGAACTTTGGGTGGGTTGCATTTTCAGTAAAAGGGTGAAATAGAAAATATCCCCTCATCAGCAAAGGGAGATGACAAGAAAATTTGTCCTGGCGGAACAAACAGTTCTTCTCCAGAGGGATGTGCTTGATGTAGGCCTTAGTTCTTCCCATGGATAAAATTTCCTCGTACATGAGTTCACAGCCCCATGTGATAAGTAATCATGAGCTGGAGTTAAGCTGAAATAATAACTTGAATTAGTTCCCAATTACTTTAGTAATAGAATTACTAATGATAGAGAATATGAAATGGGTTTGTTTCAAACATTTTAAAAATAAAATTTGTATCAAAGTCATTATAAAAGAATAAGGCTTTTTTTTCTTTCTGAAAAACACTAGGCAGTCTTGAAAAAGAACCAAATAGATCTCTTAGAATGGAATTTTCATCTTTGTATTAAGAATGTAATTTAAGGAGTTCCCATCGTGGCTAAGTGGAAATGAATCTGACTAGGATCCATGAGGATGCAGGTTCGATCCCTGGCCTTGCTCAGTGGGTTAAGGATCCAATGTTGCCATGAGCTGTGGTGTAGATTGCAGATGCAGCTCGGATCTGGCGTTGCTGTGGCTCTGGTGTAGGACAGCAGGTACAGCTCCGATTTGACCCCTAGCCTGGGATCTTTCCTATGCCACAGGTGTGGCCCTAAAAAGACAAAAATAAATAAATAAATTAGGGCTTAGCTATTAGATTAGATGTACTCAAACAAGAACTAAACTGTTTAAAAATCTGAAGAAATTACTTAAGATGCAGTGTATAAAGACAAAAGATTAAGAAAAATAGGAAAGAAACTTAAAATATGTAGGATGCTGTGGCCCTTTGACAAAGGACCACGGATTTGTTGATGCTACTCCTATCTTGAAGTGGAGTCTCCAGCTTTGAAAATGGGCAGGTCTGTGACTGTTTGAACCAAGAGTGTGGCATAAATCATATTATGTCATCTCAGAGGTTAAGTTAGAAAAGGCTGTATGTCTTCCACCTTGTTTGCTGAAATAATTATTCTTGGAACCCTGAGCTGACAGGAAAGAAATCCAGCTACCCTGTGGCTCTGATGTCTTGAGGAATCCTTAACCGTATGGAGAGCCCAGTCCCAGCTCTCTGGGTCCCTCTTCGCTGTTTGAGTTTTCCCAGTGGAGGTGCCAGCCATCCTGAAGCAAACACAGACCACCTCTGCTCTGCCCTGTGAATGGCTCAACCCCAGAATGCTTGTTGTTACTAAGTTTTGGAGTGGTTTCTCACACGTCAGTAGGTAAGTGCAACAGACAAGATGAGAAGTTCTGACATCCCCCGAAAGACGTTTCCAAAGAAGATAATAGAAAGACTGGGAAAGAGGCCACATCTAAGGAAATAGAAGTTGAGAAATTTCCGGAAGTGATAAACATGTATCTTTGGATCCCAGAAGTGTAATGAATTGTAGGCAGGCAAGGTAGACGAAACTCATGCCTTAATGCAGCAGAATTAAACTGGAGAGCACTAAAGTCCAGGATATTAAAAGCAGACAGAAAGGGTAGATTACTTGCAAGTGGAGTACAACTACGTTAGTTGGCTTAGCAAAAAACTAGACACATCTCAGTCATTCATTGGTGGTGGAAGGATTGATAAATTCCTCAATATGTTACAGCAATAAAAAGCTTCCTATAGTACCCAGCAGGTGAAAAGTCATTGAATGGCAGCTTCGTATATCAAGGTGACTCAATCTCCCAAATATAACATGTGGTAAAGAATATGGTGTGATGGCATTTATATAAAGTCTAAAAATAGGAGCAACTGCACATATGGATATGTGCCTGTGCTCTTTAGCAATCCGTACATGTGCAAAATATAAAGACTTACTTTGAATGACAGACGTTGAAGTCTGTTGTTCTGGGAGTGGGAGTGAAGACGGAAGAGGAATGTAGTCATGCCCAGCACTTAATTCTGTGACATTTGCTTTCTCCAGCGGGGTAGCAACCACATGAGTATTTATTATGCTTTACCCTCATTTGTTTGCTTGAATACTTTACAATAAAAATTTGACCAACAACGTGAAGATTTAACGACGAGTAGTCATAGGACGCAGTGTGACATCTCCTTTAAGGAAGTACATACTTAGTCTGAAAGGATTTGCAGGATAGAGGTGAAGTAAATCCTGTCTACGTTTTGGTTTCAGTGGATATTTGAACTCATAGGAAAAAGATCAAAGCAGATGTGGCATAAAATCCGTTCTACTTGATTGAGAGATTTTGAGCCTTGGTGGATGTAGGGGAGGGGAGAAGGAAGTGAAATCAGAGAATAGAGAACAGTATGGCTGAGGACTTGCAATTGTTAGAAATGAGACATGTCGGCTGATAATGAGCAAGGTGCAATTGGAACTTTTACATCATTAGAGGTGCCATTGAAACACCTTTATGTTCATAAATTCTCCTGGTCTTCTGAATATCTTTAGTAATAAATAATCTGCTACATTTTGTTGAAGATGACTGTGTTTCATTTCTCTCACACCTGGCAGTCACTGCGATTTGTCAGCAATAAATGCAGTCTTGTGAGTGAGTGTTATCAGGAGAGAAAGGGGATGTGTATGGGGCTGGGAAGGAGAGCCTGGGAAGAGATAGGTGGGAAGTGAACAAGTTACTGATTATAAAATCGCTAAGAATACTGGATGTGAGGCTACCCTACCATCTTTATTCTCTCTCCAATGGTAATCTGGTCAAATGGATAAGAGCAGGTTACGGAGGTGAAAGCTTAGAGATTTACCTCAGTTTTAATAGCCTTTGGCAAAACTTGAGCTCAGTCTTCTAATTGGATCTTTGCAAAGAACAGGGACTCATTCAGATTATTTCAAGTGTTACGGCATGGATGCGATGTACAGTGGAGGGAGTTCCTGTTGCTGCTCAGTGGAAATGAGCCCAACTAGTATCCATGAGGACGCAGGTTCGATCCCTGGCCTTGCTCAGTGAGTCTGGTGTTGCCCTGAGCTGTGGTGTAGGTCGCAGACGTGGCTCTGATCCTGTGTTGATGTGGCTGTGTCGTAGGCCAGCAGCTGCAGCTCTGATTCGACCCCCAGTCTGGGAACTTCCATATGCTGCACCTGCAGCTCTAAAAAGAAAGGAAGAAAAAAAAAAAAGGGCAGGGGAAACAGGAATGACAGTAAACGTTGCAAAGCTGAGTAAGAAAGAGACAGCAGAACATGAGTGATGGCTGGCCCACCGATGCTGTCTCCTAGTAGATGATTCAACTAACTTTCATGATTGCTTTTTCCTCCTGGTAGTTTTATTTCCTCACAATTTAGGTTCTTTTAAAAATTCAGCTTACACATCCTGCTACATAGCACTGGGAACTATATCTAGTCACTCATGATGGAGCAGGATAATGTGAGCAAAAGGAATGTTTCCATGTATGTGTGACTGGGTCATCTTGCTGTACAGCAGGAAATTGGCAGAACACTGTAAACCACCTATAATGGAAAAAAATAAAAATCATAAAATTAAAAAATTCAACTTACATATCATAACGTTTCCACTATTTCTCTACATCATAATCCTTTCGTTGTCCCCCCCACCACCAACTACCTTATTTCAATGTCAGCTTACTGACTGTAAGAATGTGCTCTTGGCTTTGAATTAGCTGCCATTGGATAAGATGTTTCCCCTTTGTCCAGTTAGCTCTAGCTTGGTAGGATGGACTCACACAGTGAAACAAGGTCTCTAGACTGACCCCATCAACAAGCACCTTAGGTGGATCAGATAACACTCAGTGACTGTGGCAGAGAATAAATTGATGTAATTTGTACGTCTAGTCATGTACGGGCCCAGACTGTGATTTCCATATAATCATCTAGGACAAACTGAGACTTGAATGGGCTCCTATGTTTTTGATAAGTCTCTAGGCAAAGAATATTTATGCTTTGTAATATTACTAAGTTTAGCAATTGGATTTCTCTACTGTCCTTATATACCCTCTACGTTGAGTTTTAAGTTTCTGTATTGGCGTTTGCCCCTCTCTCTGTTGGCTCCTTAGCTCCTTCCCTCCTCACCCCTCAGGACCTATTAGTGTAAGTACTAACTTTTCTCTAAACTGGATAAATTTTTCAGTCTGACCTTAAAATGTATTCAAGAAGTTGCTCATTATCTTAGCTTAACTAGCTATTAATCAGTTGCCATGAAATGTGCCTGAAAGAAAAGAGCCTGTTGGGTAAGGGTATTTATTCACATGAATATTTCAATTAAATCTTAAAATACTTGCGTATGCATCTAGCAAATGGTGTGCACAGACATATGTAAATTCCTTTAAGCAGCCTTAAAGAATATCTGTATTTGCCTTAAATCGCTCTTTAAATAGCTGGTCCAGAGTAGAACTATTTAGCATCACTTTACATGCCACTGAACTCAGAGTCAGAATCATGACTTAGACACCCTGTAATGCAAATGGCAATGCCTGGAGTTCATTGCATAATTTTGTAGGGATCTTCACCAAAACCGGGGAAAAGGTAGTATTTTTTATAGCATGATTAACTCTGAAAAAGATAGCCTTTTTGTGAAGCCAGCTAAAGATGGAATTCTGTTTGTAGGCACACAGTGTATAGAATGGGCATTATATAGTCTGTACATTTCCACATGTGTTTTTCCTGTGATCGGTGTCCATGGGTAATTAAACAGAAGTCTTCCGCAAAAATGGAAATATGTATTGAAAAAGTGGCAGCAATAAAACCATATCTTGCAGCTTTTCACTTTGAGTCCCAGTGGATTAGTGATTTCACTTTACACTGGAAATGGCAGTAGAGTGGTGATTATTGCTCTTTTGGGACTGATAAGAAAAGACATGGTGCCCAATTTTATTAGTCATTAGTATTCTCTGTTATAGAGGGTATGGGAAGCTCTGGAACTAAAAGAACATGCTCTGAACTTATTTTTTTAAACAAGTAAATGGTCTTTCAGTATCAGTAAAAATATAGTTTGTCTGCTTTAGAAAAATAAAAGCTTTCCATGTAATTTAGCTTGTCTGTCATTTTAAACATCTCAGAAGACCTATCCCTATGGTCCAGACCCATTTCTCTTTGTCAGGAGATGCTTCATTGGTTTCTGTGTGAAAGTTTTGACATTTTTATTACACTCTGAATACTCGAGAAACCAAAGGATGCCAATGGTGTCTCTCCTCCATGCCTCGAGCATCTGCAGTCTTCTGTCTATGCCCCGAACTTGTGCAGAGGTCCTCTTTCCATATGTATATTCTGTTATATTGCTATTGATCCAAATCATTTCTTCTGTATGCAACCCAGTACCTCTCATCTCCAGATTCATTGCTATGGGTCAAATAGTTTGGAAAAGAAATCCAGTCTCGAAAACTATGTTTCAGTCTCTAAGTAAAAGAGCCAGTACCTCCAGTAACCTCTTGATAAAGAGTGGCCGTGACCATGCTGAAATACTTTCTCTGATCCATTGAAGCTGCCTTCTTTAGTGTTCAGCAGTTCCTCTCGCATCTCTATTCTAGCACTTAGAAATGACAGAAAACTGGGCAGTCTCGTGGTCTAGTCTTAATATACCAGTTTAACCATGACAGCTATGAATTAATAAAGATCTTGACTACCAGTTTTCTTGACGAGAAGAAAAATCACTTTTCAAAATTCATCTTGCAGAGTTCCCATCGTGGCTCAGCAGTAAGAACCCAACTAGTATCCATGGGGACACGGGTTCAATCCCTGGCCTCTATCAGTGCGTTAAGGATCTGGTGTTGCCATGAGTCATGGAATAGGTCACTGATGCCACTCGGATCTCACATGGCTGCAGCTGTGGCTGTGGCATAGACCAGCAGCTGTAGCTCCGATTCCACCCCTAGCCTGAAATCTTCCATATGCCTCGGGTGCAGCCCTAGAAGGACACCCCCCCCAAAAAAAAAAAAATCATCTTGCAGCAAAACTTTGTACAGACCCTCTTCAGGTAGCTTTTCTAAACCCCACACCTATGAGCCACAACAGCTGCTAAACATGTGTCCAGAGGCCCCATCTCGCTGTTTTTTCCTTGTTACACTCTTCCTCCCCTCGCTGCTGATGCTGACTCTGCTTCCTGGGACACGGGCCTTTCTCTGCTGGAGGCCTTTTCTTGAAGCACTTCTGCTAAATCAAGTAACTCGGTCTCTGAACAAATACATTTGTTTATAGTCTTTCCTTTTATACTGACTTGTCAAGACACAAGTATGTAAGCCGAACTTAACAATATATGAGAAATAGGAAGCTAAAGAAAATCGTGGCTCGGAAGTTCAGACAGAACCAGACTTGGTGTTGGTCCATGTCTCAGGTGGACTGAGGTGGGTGTTTTGAGCTTTCCAGTGGTCGGTGTAGACCTGCACATGTATCTCTCATGTGAATCCTTGTGTCACATGCAACACGTGCTATAACATAGCTGTGCTCTAACCACACCGGCCTCCTTTCAGTTTCTCAAACATGCCAAGCCCTTCCCCACCACAGGAAGGTTTCCAGCTTCACTGTCACCTGCCCAGGGACCCTTTGCTTGACTTGTTTATCGTCTGTCTCTCCCCATTACGTTCCGAAGCTACTTGAAGACCTGGGACCACGTGACCCTCAAAAGTTGAGCCTCCTCCCAACTAACCTATCGGCTTAGAGAAGACTTACTGTCATTTTGCAGTGGCTGGGACACAACCAAGACACTAGCAGCTTAAGTAAGTCTGGGTTGGTAATTGCTGTTACTGACAGCAACTTTTCTGGGCTTCATCATCAGTGATGCCATTAAGTTGTCTCAGCGTTTTAAAAGTTGACCATGCGGTTCTCGAGGCATCTGTATTACACTTATCTCAACAGTTATGTTGCGTGTGTATCAAATCCTATCATGGTAAAAAATAAAAGCCAAAGGACCATCCAGATTGGTTTATTACCCTGAAGTGTGGCTGTATGAGGGATTGCTTGAAATGCTATTGTCCTAAAGGAAAATTAACACAGAAATATGGGTCACATATTCTCCACATTTGTATTGTTTCTCAGGAAGCTGAAGAACAGAATGTGCCATTAATCAAGGAGCATTTAAAGCATGACATTCTAGATGTAAAATAAATGGATATTCCCTCTTAAATTTTGGTCTCTCTTCTATATAATCTTTCAGGTTTTGTTGTTGTTGTTGTTGACTTTGAAGTAACATAATCTGTGGGTTTCTTGAAAATAGCTGCTTTAGAGCAGTGCATTAATCCCACTCTCCTTCTCGCTGTGTTTCTGTTGTTACATTTATCACAATTTTATTTTCATTTATCAGTTTACATGTCAACCTCCCTTATTAAACTCTGAAGGCAAAAATTCTCATATGTCAACGTCCTATGCCTGGGACATTATTAGTTTAGTTTTCAGAGATTCTTTTTAAATGATACCACAAATGGCTCCATCAGTCATTTGCAGTGTATTTCTTTAACAGACATTATTGGGAACCAACTTTGTGCTAGGACTGTTATCTGCTGGAAGGAAATTTGTTATAAACATAAGCCTGCAGTTGAGAATTACCTCAACTCCAATGAGAATTACTTATGGGGAGTTCCCACTGTGGCACAGTGGGTTAAAAATCCAACTGCAGCAGCTTGGATTGCTGAGGAGGTACAGGCTTGGCATAGCTTGCAGCAGTGGCTCAGAGTCAGTCCGTGGCCTGGGCACCTTCCGTATGCTGCAGGTGTGGCCATAAAAAGAAAAAGGAAATAATAAAAAAGAATTACTGAGTGACTTTAAAACCAACACAAGAGTTCCTGTTGAGGTTCAACGGGTTAAGAACCCAGTGCTGTCTCTGAGGATGTGGCTTCGATCCCTGGCCTCACACAGTGGGTTAAGGATCCAGTGTTGTCACAAGCTACAATTTAGGTTGCATATGCAACTCGGATCCAGCATTGCCATGGCTCTGGTGTAGGCTGGCAGCTGCAGCTCCAATTTGACCTCCAGCCTGGGAACTAACATATGCTGCAGGTATGGCCCTGAAAAGAAATAAACTAGAGCCGACACACATTCCTGGGCTCCATTCCTGGTGATGCTGATACTTTAAGGTAAGGCCCAGGACCTGGGAAGCGGTTGTGTTAAAGCTCCCAGGGTAATTCTCATGTACCCTCAGGGTTGAGAGACAACAGTGGTCCTTTCCCTAGACTGGTTGGTCTTCCTTACCTGTTGTCCTTATCTTTATTTCTGTTGTTCCTTTTCTTTGTTCTCCTTCTTGGAGACAAACTAGAAATTGAGGAAATGGGGAGATGTAGTGTCTTACTTTAAAGCTTAAGGAATGGGAAGGCACTGTAACCGAGATTAATTATCTCGTTTAGCTCTTACAGTAACACTGTGAGGTAAATATTATTCCCTTTCAAAATTCCCCCATAGATCACTACAGATGATAAAATCTAAGGTCGCACGCACATCTAATGAGTGGTAAAGTGTGGTTCAGAAACCAGAGTTGAATAACTCAAGAGCCCCCCTTCTTGTCTCTCAATATAACCAGCTGTACCTTAAGACTGAAAGTAGTTGTTTTAAAAACGTGTTGTGGAGTTCCCGTTGTGGCGCAGTGGTTAACGAATCCGACTAGGAACCATGAGGTTGCAGGTTCGGTCCCTGCCCTTGCTCAGTGGGTTAACGATCCGGCGTTGCCGTGAGCTGTGGTGTAGGTTGCAGACGCGGCTCGGATCCCGCGTTGCTGTGGCTCTGATGTAGGCCGGTGGCTACAGCTCCGATTCAACCCCTAGCCTGGGAACCTCCATATGCCGCAGGAGCGGCCCAAGAAATAGCAACAACAAAAACAACAAAAAAGACAAAAAAAAAAAAAAAACGTGTTGTGCTACCTGCCTGTACATTTTGTTTTAAGAACAATGAAAAGATGCACAGTTGAATGCTTCATTTAAAAAAAAGCTCAAATGCTCTCTGAAAGAAAAAGATGAAGTGCACTTTATATTTGTGACCTATGATTTTTTTTTTCCCCCCTCTTGCTCTGTGTATCAGTGCCTCTCCCTGGAAAAGAGCCTTAGGCTATTTTTAAAGACCTTGTTGAGTGGAGATGTAAAGAAGAAGCATAGAGATATTGTACAACTTTATTTTTAGCACTACAGACTATGTATCTACCTCTCAAACTCAGGAAAATAGCTCCCAACATTCAGTGGACCCGTTACTCTGTACCAAGATCTGATGTCGTGTTTGTTCTTGTGTCACATATGTTGGCTCTTGTTTTTCTCTCTTGATGCTTTTTGAGTCCATGCATTGAGATTTTAGAAAGAATGTTAACGTTTAAGGGTTGGTGGTTAATGTATTTGTGTGTGTTGGGTGTCTGTAATATGGAAATTGAAAATAGGGTCATTATTAATCAATTAGTCAATAGAAGTAGGCAGATGCTTTCTCAGTTCTATGCCATGCACGTATTATTTCTTATAAAACTGTGCACTAACCCAAGGTTGCTTTTTAAAAGTACTGTTATTTTTTAAGGACTGTTATTGTTTAGTATCAACCTTCTTGTAAACGAGCCACACTGATAGATAAGATATTAATATTTGCAAGGGTGGAAGTAGAACACGCATTGAAGAGGCTAGGGTGAAATGTATTTACAGAGGAATTGTATTTACTTTCAGACTGTTTAAAGATTCATATTCTTAAACTCCGCTCTGCTTGGGATGCCCTTCACCTTTAGCCCTTTGAATAAATTGATATTCATCCCTCAGGTCCACTCCTCCTCCTTAGAGCTTTCTGGGCCTGACCCTTTTGGGCTGAATCAGTATTTGTTCCTCTAATAGCTCCCTGTAGTGATTTACTGAAGTGTGAGAATTCTCAGCTAAATGTGAGCTCTTTCATGTAAGGACCATCTCTAGGAGCCCCAGTGGAGTCTGAAGATTATACACTAAATGGTTGATTTTTGGTTTAAGGAATAAAGTTTATGATTTGCCTTTGCAGTGGAAAATATATTAGAGTAATTTTGCATTATATAGCTGTGAGCAACATACACCATAACTCTCGGTTTTAGAAAAACTGAGGTCCAAAGCAGCTGTATTGCTTGCTAAAGTTATACAGAATGTTCCTTAAACTGAGTTGGCACTGTGTTCATTTCTCTTTCCCTCCTATGTACTTTTCAAGACCAGCATTTGCCAAACTATGCTGCACAGACACTAGGGCCTTAGGCTATGGAACTGGAGTCATGTCCAGTAAAGGAGAATGTGTAATATTGGGAGAAAAAAACCTTCAGTTAAAGAAAATTTAATGGTTTAAAAAACAAAAACAAACAAACAAAAAACTCCAGGACTCTTCTGAACTATAATGGGCTCAAGTGCATATTGCCAAAGAGATGGCTATAGCATGCAGTGTTTTGCAAAGTCATATATTAACACAACCCCTCTTTAAAATTTCTCTTCTCTTAAAAAACTATTTTTTTTTGAAAGATACGATTTAGAGGAGCTGTACTGAATGAATTCTGTCTGATGTTCATAAGTTATTTATGTCAAAGTCATCTTGACTTTGTATGTGAACAAAAGAAATGGAAAAATATTGGTTGTGGGTTTTTTTCCTGGATTTGGCTCCGACTTACTCCGTGAGTTTTGACAGATTCCAAAATGGCAGGAAATTGTTTCCGTAGTATCTGTTGGGAGAACATTTAAATTTATCAAATTCAAATCCTAGGCTTAATATGATTTCCAGTTTAATTACAAGGGGGTCGTTAGAGGTAGTTATATTGTGATTTGAGAAGGCACCCTCAGAAAGCTAATAGAGATTGGAGGTTTGGGGAGAGGACCCACAGCACTAGTCATAGAGAGAAAGAACCCGTGAGTGTCCAGGATCATCAGTGCGAGGCAGTATAAATGCTGTCGCTACGTGGGTTCATAATGGTAGAAGGGACAGTTGAGTTTTTATAGCTTCCCCAAGGGAAGAAGTAGCTTCATTTGGTTAAATGTGGCCTGGAATAAAACATCCACACAAAAGAAATTGTGGATTTCAGTAGGAGAAATTGACTCATGCTGAATGGTCTCTCTGGACTGGAAAGGGAAGGGAGAGCTCTAGCTGGGAGTTAGTGTGGGAGGAGTGTGCCTCAGGCCCCCAGACTCTGCTGTCTTCTAGCTTTATGACCTCAGGCAACTCCATCTCTCTGTTTACTTAAGAGAAAAGTGGGAGGTCTTACCTAATATGACTGATTCTATGATACCGAGCTGGGAGGGTCAAAGAAAGGAAGGCAGACTTGTCTGCACAGTTGATTTTTGAAGGAGCATGTTAGAGACATGATCACAGACTGATTTTTTTTAACTTTTTAAAAAATTATTATTAACGTATAGTTGATTTGCAATGTTCCATCATGTTCTGTTGTACAACAAAGTGACCCAGTCACACACGTTTCCCTGTGCTATACAGTAAGGTCCCATTGCCCATCCATTGCGGATATAACTGTTTGCATCCCCCAAACCCCCAAAATGCCCATCCCTCCCACTCCCTCCTGACCTGGGAACCCCAAATCTGCTCTTCTTGGCCATACTCTCATTTTTGAATCAATATGTTAGAAACATGATCACAGACCGATTTTTAAACATTCCAGATTTGGTAGTCTGATTGAATTTTTATTCATAAAAATACTTTAGGTTTTTTTTAATATAAAAATACTGCCATTGTTTGAAACAATAAAAAAAAATCTATCTTTGGAATTACCTTAGAGGAAATTTAAAGACCCCCAAATTAAGTACAATTGTTTTATGTAGTTATAAATATTTATATATACTTATGTATATTTTGTGTGTGTATATATTTTTAATATCGGATGATAGTGCCTAATTTGTTTACTGCTTCACTCATTAGGCTGAGGTTTGAATGGTTTGAAATAGTCAAAAAGTCTGTAGCAAACAAAGTAAAGTTAACCATTGGAATTTCCCATCATGGCTCAGCAGGAATGAATCCAACTAGCATCCGTGAGGATGCAACTAGCATCCATGAGGACGCAGGTTCAATTCCTGGCCTCGCTCAGTGGGTTGAGGATACAGCAGTGCTGTGAGCTGTGGTGTAGGTTTCAGACGAGGCTCAGATCTGGCATTGCTGTGGCTGTGGTGTAGGCTGGCAGCTGTAGCTCTGATTTGACCCCTAGCCTGGGAACTTCCATATACCGTGGGTGCAGCCCTAAAAAGGCAAAAAGGAAAAAAAGAAATGTTACCATTTAATTTTTTGAAGACAGCTCCTAAAAATGATGCTAGAATAGTTTTAACAGTGACCACAGCTCTGCAATAAATATCTAATACCCATAAGCAAGTACTTTGGAAACTTAACTCTTACTTAGATGTTTAAATTCTCATATGTTATCTAAAAATAGCTATCTTAGAGCATGTTCGTATCTGGTGAAATAAACAGAAAGGACCAGGTAAGCAAAGGCTTGAGAATCAGAATGCAGAAATAGGTATCAATGAAAACAAACAGTATCTTTGAATTTATAAGTGGTACTACACCAAAGGGTTAGAAATACCTAGAGAGTCTTAATTTTCCAAGTTGAATTTTTCCCTGAGTAATTAAAATTGCAATGTAGTCTTAGGCTTTAGAAATTTCCCATTAGCTGAATAGCTCTTACACATCCTCAAAAAGATCTGTGCAGAGCGTAATAGAATTGCATAATTCACAATCTAAGATAGGATAATTCGAACGGGAGCTGAGCTGAAGCATAATATTACCTTAAAGATTTTAATGAAGGGGAATATTAACACCATTAAACAAGATCAACAAGATCAAAAGCTAATAATCAAATCGTCTTTAAGCACTGTTAAAGCGTTTGCTTCCACTGAGGCTTTGCTGGGCCGACTGTGATTTTTACTTGTATATTAAATTATACTTTCTCCTAGATAGCATTGAGCTAGAAGTTCAGTGCATTTGTAACTTTAGAAATGATGAAACTTAATTTTAAGTAAAAGTGCAGCATTCACCTGTCCTTTCTCTTGGTGTGCGAATGGATTTTCCTACCAGCTATTTTGAATGAATGCCCCTTCAGAACCACCATCCACGTGTATGTATGCGTGTCTCTGTGTGTGAAAAAATACACATGTATGTATATACACCTTTCCATTTGATTAGTTCCACTGGCCTCAATATAATAAAATTATGATGATGAAAACATCTGATTAAACACCTTTCAGCATGGTACTGTCCTTCTCCTTGATAGGAATTTACAAACTTGGTTTATCAATAACAAAAGCATCCTACAGATGTGGTAGACACACACACACACACACACACACACACACACACACACACACATTTGTATGTGTATCAGTGTTTACATTTGTACACATATCCAGACTCCTAAGTCAAGTTCAGACATGGTTGACTAATGAATATACAGATTAGCGCTTTCCAAATTTATTTCCTATAGAAATATACTGTGTACCATCTTTTAAAAAAGTATAAAAGCAGCAGATGAGAAAAATTTTAGTAATATACTTTATTTCACCCAGTGCCTCCAAAGTATCGTTTCAACCTGTAATCCACATAAACATTATTATTAAGATAGTTTACATTTTTTTTTTCATACTAGATAGAACTGTGTACTGTACATCTCAGTTTGACTCGCCACATTGGAAGTGCTTACTGGGGACGTGTGGCTTGTGGCTACTGTGCTGGACAGTGCACAGCGAGATGCTCGTCCGTGTGCACATGCAGCATGAGTTGCAAGGAAGATGGGGATTTTGAGAATAAGGAAGTTAAGATGAAGTCGTAGGGTGTTCCCATTGTGGCGCAGTGAGAACGAATCCGACTAGGAACCATGAGGTTGAGGGTTTGATCCCTGGCCTCACTCAGTGGGTTAATGATCTGGCGTTGCCGTGAGCTGTGGTGTGGGTCACAGACGCGACTCGGATCCTTTGTTGCTGTGGCTCAGGCATAGGCCGGCAGCAACAGCCCCGATTAGACCCCTAGCCTGGGAACCTCCATATGCCACAGATGGGGCCCTAAAAGAACCAAAGACAAAAAAAAAAAAGAAAAAAAAAAAAAAAGATGAGGTCATAGATGGTTTAACAGCCTCTCCAGTAATCACTGCTTCTCTACTATAGGAAGTGGAAAAGAAACACAGGGCAGGAGTTCCCATCGTGGCTCAGAGGAAATGAATCTGGCTAGCATTCATGAGGATGCGGGTTCAATCCCTGGTCCTGCTCAGTGGATTAAGGATCCAGCATTGCCCTGAGCTGTGGTGTAGGTCGCAGATGCAGCTCGGACTGGCGTTGCTATGGCTGTGGCGTAGGCTGGCGGCTGTAGCTCTGATTTAACCCCTAGCCTGGGAACCTCTATATGCCGTGGGTGCGGCTCTAAAAAAGACAAGGAAGAAAAAAAAAAGAAAAAAAAGAAAGAAACACAGGGTAGAAAAAAAAAAAAAGACAGCTTCCTAGGAGTTCTCTTGTGGCATAGTGGGTTAAGGATCCAGTGTCGTCACTTGTGTGACTAGAGTCGTTGCTGGGCATGGATTTGATCCCTGGCCTGGAACTACCACATGCTGTTGGTGCAGCCAAAAAAAGAAAAAAAAGAAAAAAAAAAAAAAAGACAGCTTCCTCAATGTATGTGGACACAAGGAATATCTGCCAAAAGAGCTGTCTATGTTATTTTTCTTTCTTTGCTAACAGCAACATTTTTCAAATTCAAATTAGGGATGAGAACCATAGAAATTTCTAGTCCTTGCTGATTCCTTCTCGGGTTGGGGAGGAAAAGTACTCCTGTTTCCCAGCTGCAGGAGGCCTCCACACACATTCCTGGTGCTGAGGGCTGGGACCAAGCTTCCTGTGGGAGGTGCACCGTTATTTGAATAGTTTTCTTCGCAAAAGATTATGCACCTGCACACTCAGGCCTAGTTAATATGAATATAGAACAGAGTATAAAAAAGGTCTTAGCTGAGGGCTTCATATCAGAATACCCTAAGCTAGGTGCTTAGTCAACAGAAATGTATTTCTCACACTGACGGAAGTTGTACATCTAAGATGAGGTTGCCAGCTTAGTGGAGTTCTGGCTTTTAGATCTGGCTTGTCTTTTTGCTTTGTCCTCACATGATAAAAAGGGGGGAAGCTCTCCTGACTCTTCCTTTTCTTATAAGGATACTAATCCCTCAGGAGGCTGTACCCCTGTGACTTCATGAAAATCTAATATAGACCTCATTACCTCCCAAAGGTCCCATTTCCAACCATCACATTGGGGATTAAAACTTCACATGTGAACTTGGGTGTTGGGGGCACAAGCATTCAGACCATACCATGGGAATTGCTTTCCTACCGCAAACTTCCCGCATCTCCATTCCTAGTAAACCAGAGTTCTTAGAATATTTTGTGTGTGTATGCACTTAGTGGCCATTCCCTGCCTCTCATTTTACAAAATCAGTATAAAATTGAAGCCAAGAGAATCATTTTTTTTTTTTTTCTTTTTGTCGTTGTTGCTATTTCTTGGGCCGCTCCCGAGGCATATGGAGGTTCCCAGGCCAGGGGTTGAATCGGAGCTGGAGCCGCTGGCCTACACCAGAGCCACAGCAACTCGGGATCCGAGCCGTGTCTGCAACCTACACCACAGCTCACGGCAACGCCGGATCGTTAACCCACTGAGCAAGGGCAGGGACCGAACCCGCAACCTCATGGTTCCTAGTCGGATTCGTTAACCACTGCGCCACGACGGGAACTCTGAGAATCATTTTTGAATTGTCAAGTGCTTTGAAGGGTTTGTGTTGAAGCTTTTACTGGTAAAATTATAGAACTCAGCTTGATACCAGCGATTACTTAAGAAAATGCCAGAGGAAAATCCACTGGCCTCTCTCAGTGGGTTAAGCATCCAGCATTGCTGTAAGCCGTGGGGTGGGTCGCAGATGCGCCTTAGATTCAGCACTGCCATGGCTGTGGTGTAGACCTGCAGCTGCAGCTCTGATCCAACCCCTAACCTGGGAACTTCCATATGCTGCTGGTACGGCCCTAAAAAGAAAAAAAGAAAAGTTGACAAGGATGTACTAATTAGATTAACACTCTCTTATTTTAAAGTAGATTACAGAAATCTGCTTGGTTTTCTCTCAAGTCCCAAATTCTTAAACTTTGCTGTCATTTTTGGTTTCTGACAGACTTGAGGACCTGAAATTCTGATTATCTTAAGTGACAGTGGGCAGTTACTTCGATAATGGAATAATAGAATTAATATCTAAAATTTGTATGGTGCTTTATAGTTCATGTGATTTATACAATAAGTGCTTTATTGAAATCTAATGAGAACCTTCAGACTCAGAAATGTTGAGGCAGGACCACACAGCCATCAGCTAAGGCAAATCCTACTTCTCACTGGAGATCTGTTGCTCCTTCTATTATAATGCAGGTGAATCTTCCTGACCTAAAAGAATTAGTATTAAGAAGAAGATGACAAAAAAGTAGACTCTGTGGTCAATACAGGAAAGAGGGATTCCTTGTAAGTGACTTAGTAAACTAAAATGAGGAGTTTGAGGCATTTATCATCACAAAGTCTTCTTTTGTTTTTAGTACTAAATTTTGGAAAGAACAAAGATGTTAGGTGGTTTGGGGGGTTTACCTAGTCCAAATAAAAACATTTCTTAGTACATCACTGGAAAAAAGAAGTTAACATGGCTCAGCATTGCTCGAAGGAAAGAAAGCAATCAGAAGGCAGTCTTTAGGGCATCAGCCTGCTGTGGCCTCCTTTGCTTGGCAAAGCAATAAAACTATTTTTTTCTCCTTGCCCACCACCCCCCAAAAAAGGGAAAGAAGCAATCAGTACATTTATTCTTTTACTGCTCTTTAACTATATTTTTACACTTTGTCATTTTATTATGTTAGTTATACATCAGTAGTAACTATTCAAAATATACATACAAAGATGTTCCTTACACTCTTATTTACAGTAGCCCCCAATGGAAACAACAAAATGCCTCAGAGTAGGGGAATGACTAAAGAAAATGATGACATATTCATACAATATAATGATCACGCAACCACTAAAAAATTTTCAGAAGAAACTTAATAACGTGAGAAAAGGTCATGTTACAATGTAAATGTTTAAATAAAAGAAGAAAATTCAAAATTATAGGTAAGTATGCTCCTGATGATGTCAGTTAAATGGGAAGAAAAATGTTTCTTAACACCTGCACTTCACTGGGTCTGTGATGTCTTACCACCTATTTTCAACTTTTGTTCTTTTCTTACATTCAACTAGTTTTCATGTGAATAGGAAATATATTAAGGAAGGGGACAAGGAACGGCTGTCCATTTTTTTTGGTTATCCTGGTGGACTTAGCATAAAATTTTGGAGCATTATTTTACTGATTCTAATGAAGGTATGTATATCCTAACCGTGGATCAAATAAGCTCTTTAAAGGGCAATGCTTTTGCAATCTCTGTTCTCCCCAGATTATTATTTTTTTTAATGTAAAAATTCAACCTTTATTGGAAATGCATTTCTTTTTTTTAAATTACTCAATGAATTTTATTACATTTATCGTTGTACAATGATCATCACGACCTACTATTTATTGAGCAATAAATTATTTCATTCTGGAGAACAAACAGACAAGAGTCTTTTCCATCATGGAGCTTGAATTCTGGTGGGGGAGTTGCTTCTGTTTTATTACAGGCCCTGTGCTAGGTACTTGTATTCTCTCAGAAGTCTCATAGCAACTTATGGCATTACCACTATTTGCAGTTCAAAGTTGAAGAAACTGAGTCTCAGTAAGTTGTTCAAGACAATGCAACCAGTCACCAACAGGAGCTGGTAACAGTACTTAAACCTTGTTTGTTCTGTCCCCTTCACCGAATAGCTCCGCAGCTATATATCGTCTCCCGTGGTCACGGTCTTTTTAAGAATACCTCACCGGCATTAAATGATGTTAAAACTGTAAGTTTGCTCATCATTCTGTTGCTTTTGTTCAGAGAAGTCATTTCGTAGTATTGGGCTTGATTATGTCTTCAAAAGAAATTACATCTGATATGTTTATTCTGATCTGGTAGCACAAATGATTGCTTCCCCTCAAAAACGCCAGGAAGGTTCTTATTGGGCACTCCCTTCAGAACAGGGGTTCTGATAAGCAATTGCCTTTTTAATAGTGTGTCTGTGTAATAGCAGAGGACAGCCAATTATAATCAGGCAGTGTCTGCCATTTGACATGGAGGGGTGCTATAGAAATACTTGGACTTGGTGAAGGACTAGCCTTCAAGAGATGGCATCAAGAGAAAAAAAAAAAAAAAGGATACGAAGGGGAAGGCAGTTTCACACATTATTGATGAGCTACAGGGAAAAGTTCTGCAAAGTGATTATTAGCAGTGGCCTGTCACCAGGCTCTGCCCTAGCAGGTTAGAATTGTTATCTGCCAAGTTGTTCAGATACCTTGTTTCTCATCCCATCAAGGTTTCGATTCCATCTGATTACATCTGCCAATAGAAGAAGGGGCCTAATTGTATTTAGTATGTTTTGGGCCAAACTTTAGTAACTCCGGGGTTATATCCAGTCATTGCCTACATGAGTTCAGCATTGTTTTTAAGATTTCCTGTGTTGGAATCAGCACTATCCTAATTTGATTTCTATTTCATTTTTAGGGAGGCATGGGATTTTAGTGCAGTGGTGAGAAGCTCTGGCTCTGTAACCAGATGCCTTGGTGCCAATCTCTTCCTAGCTGTGAAACCCTGGACAGATGAATTCATCTCTCATTGACTCAGTCTCTTCCTACGTTAAACGGGGAGAGCAGTAGAATCTGCTTGATAGGATTTTCGTGAGTAAAGCTCTTAGATGAGTCCCTGGCCCGGGCTCTGTGGACAGTTGTGATTGTCTATGTTCTTACTGTCACAGACACGTCATCAAGGCCAATTTCATTGGTGTCCATTATCCTCTTAGCATCAAATGGCAGATGAACAAGAGCCTTTCCTCTTAGAGTCTCAGTCCTTTGTTTGTGAGTGTTGAGACATTTGTATCAACCATAAAAGAACTTGTGAATTTTATAAAACACTGCATGTAGTAGTAGTCAGGCATTTAGAACAGAATATTTGATATTTTAGTTCTGGCTGCTGTAACACAAATATTATTGACTGGGTGCCTTACAACAACAGATACTGATTTTTCATAGTTCTAGAAGCTGGAGGTCCAAGATCAAAGTGCTGGCAGATCCGCGTCTGATGAGGTCCTGTTTGATGATTCGCAGGTGGCCACCTTCTTGGTGTATCTTCACATGGCTGAAGGAGAGAATATTTCTCTGAGAAAAGGGCACTAATCTCATTCTTGAAGCCTCCACCTTTGTGACCTAATTACTGCCTAAAATTCCTACCTCCAGGAGTTGCTGCTGCTGTGGCACGGCGGGTTAAGGGTCTGGTTGTTACTGCAGCTGTGGCTCAGATCCAGTCCCTGGCCTGGGAACTTCCATAAGTTGGGAGTTCAGCAAAAAAAAAAAAAAAAAATTCCTGCCTCCAAATATCTTTGCACGGGGGGTTATCAGGACTTTAACTTACACATCTGGGGGACACGCAAGCATTTAGTCCACAGCACTTGGGAAGAAGCATAGCGGGAACAGCACAGGTAATGGTGGGGCAGACCTTGCAGATACACTTATCTTCTGACCTTTGAGGCACCTTCCCGTGTCTGCTCACTTGCTTACGGACTTGGGTCAGTGCAGCTGCTGTGGCTCCCGCTGTGTCTGGAGATCACGCTCAGTGGTGAGATGATTTGGATGTGAAAACTAGTTGGGATATAAATTGGTAGGTGCAGATACAAACCGCTACTATGTGAGACCTATCCTGTAACCTCACCTGCTTTTGTTGTGCAGTCCATCAGAGACAAAGAAGAATATTCCAGGGCAGCTGCCGCTAATTTCATTTTCCATTGTGTTACTTTGACATGACTGCCTCATTCTTTTCATTTTCCTTTTTAAAAGTAATCCTAAATCAGACAGCCATGTCACGTGAAGTTTCAAATTAGACTCCATAGGGCTGAATTTTAACAACCAAAAAAAAAAAAAAAAAAAAAGAAGGAAAAGCTATCGCTAACAGTATATCAAACATATTACAAAGTGAAGGAAGGAGAGGGGAAAATTAAGCACACTATTGGTAAAGTGGAGTTCAAGGGCTGGGGGGGTGGAGGGGGGGTGGGTACAATATGCCACACTGTCCCCATAGAACAGCAATGATAGAAAATAAACTGTATCATTTTTACTGACTTGTTCTATTGGTGATTGAGGCATTTCAGTGCACAACCAGGAAAATAATAGGTTATTTTCACGATGGTAGAAGTTTAACAAATGCTCAATCATTCACCTACATCATCACTGTCGTTGGCGAGAGCTTTACTATATGATATTGATGCTTTGCTTCTTTCTTATGGCCGTATTCTTTTCAGATTCAATCTGTCTGCAATGGGCCACTAAACATTTCAATTTGCTACCTGTAGAGCCGGATTGCAGTGCTCAGACTGAAATAAGAGAGAAATGGATTTCGTGAAACTCAAAAGGAGAGGGTTTCATGGATTTTTGTAGAAGGATGCACAGACTGAAACCCACTGATAAGATACCCTCAATCGCTTTTGAGTGTCTCATGGAAGTACATGGTATTAAGCAATTCATGGATGTTTTTAGGGAAAATAGACTCAGCAAGATACCAATAAGACCCCCTACATTTTTTTTTTTTTGGAATTGAAGTATAGCTGATTTACAGTGGAAGACCCCCTACATTTTGAAGAACTCAGACTGTCAGCCTTGGGGTGTACATGCCTGTAGTGGGAGCCAGCATAATGGCCCTTAAATATTTCCAACATTGCTTATTTAGGTCGTCTTAACAGCTCAGCTAGCGAAGAAGAAGATAAAGTCCAAAATATTTTCTGGCCCAATCAGTCTGAAAGAAAGGATTTTTATTCCACAGTGGGAAAAGAGGTTTTTCTGTCTTTGGCAATTTGAGGGGATGATAACCCTAAGGACAGGCCGGCTGTGGAGGAGTGAAGAGCCAAGAGAATCACAACAACTGGTGTAAGAGCCTTGATTTTCCCATTCCTGACACCCTCCCATTTTTGGACTTCTTGCTCTATGAGGAGATAGGTCATTGGCTGGCCTGTTGGGTTCCTTTGCTGCTGAAGCACACAGATGGCTAGATCACCTTGGATATTTGTATTCCACAGTCTGTACTGTACAAATATATAGTATTGCTTTAGAAAGTAACCTAGTCACGTAGCAAGCATCGTGCCTGTCACAGGAGAGTGGAAATACAGGGTCTAGTGGGGAAGGGACTTGCCCGAGGCTTGGCCGGATTCTCGTCCTTTTCTTTGGAACCCAACTCCAGCACTCTTTCCCACTCATATCATAATCACTGCCGTAATATAATAAAAATGATTCTGGACTAGAAAGGGATAAGTATCTCTGGACTTGAGCCTCTGTCACTGTATGGTCTTGAGCAAGATGTCCATCTCTGAGGCTCATTTTTTCTCTTCCATATAGTGAAGTAGGTTGTTTCTGTTGATCTCCAGATATTCTTGTGTAAACCTCCGGATTCCATGATTTTTTTTTTTTCACTTTTGTCTTTTTTATGAAAATTACTGTAATCTTCACAAGAGAGCAACAGTTTCATGCTGGGTTTTGTAGCTAGCACAAAGCTAGAAGGCAGAGAATAACAACTGTGAGCAGCTCTGTACTTCAGTCTCTGAGGCGTGGGAATGCCAAAGCCATTATTTCGGGACCGTGGGGTCCTCACTGTCCGCTCGTTCCTTGCTGCCACCACTGAACAATCCCAACTGGAAATGGTCTTTCTTCACCCGAGACACCAAAAATGGATCTGGTCTCTAGCCATTTTCCTCTGACCCTGAAGTAGTCATTAAAAGCAAGAATATTTTCTAATGAGTATTTCTTGAGAGGGTAGGGAGATAGTAGTACTGGGCATTGAAAAACAGGAGCGATCCAAGGTTAAAAATTCTAAGTTAAAAGTTACTGTAATTCGGAGTCTTAGACATAAAGGCCCCTGTATTTTGTATTCTTTTTAAGGGACTTTAAAAGATGTTTGGCCTTATTTCTGTTCTTCTTTTGTGTGTTTCTCTTAATTCCTAAACTACTTCTCAGGGCCGTTCTGTCCTAATTAATGAATGTGCTTCTGTCCTAATTGATGAATTCGGAGATGAGCCCTTCTTACCTCTTTGGCATTTATTTCTCCAGGTACTGCTTGCTTGTTTCTGTTCTTTTCACTATTGGGACCATTCACAGAGAGAGTGAGTGAGGAAGGGAGGAAATGGGAGGGTGCTAGGGTTCCAGTGCCTTTGATTATTGAACTTGGAGAGGAAAGGATATTGGTAGTACAAACGCATGAATCTGGGCAGTTTATTTCTCATGGTAACTCCTATTCTCACTCTAGAAAGCATACTTCATAGAAAAGGTACTGTTGAATAGTCCTACTCTTCCTGTTCAAATGGAAAAAAACATTTATAGGTGATGCAGAATCATTAAAGCAATTAGCTTAGCCTTGACCTAAATAGAAAGCTTAAGGGACTTTGAGTTTGGTGGGAAAAACAACAGCAACAACAAAAAGCAACAAAAAAACCCAAAACCAAACTAAACCAAACTGAGTAGTCTCAGGGGCTTGTTAAAGAGCTTGAAATACTTGTGTACGTATGAAAGAGACTCATATGTGAACACAGCCTATTCATAAACACAGGTTTAAGGAGTTCCCTTGTAGCACAGGGGTTTAGGTGTCCTGCATTGCCACTCTAGTGGCTTTGGTCCCTGCTGTGGCATGGTCCATCACCCAGGTCAGCCCAGGAACTTCCACAAGCTGCAGCCAGAAACTTTGAAAAATAAATAAATATGAGTTTAGAAAATTTTGAAAGAGAAGAGCATGCATTGAGAAGAACCCGTGAGACAAGTTCTCCCTACTCACAGAATAATAACAGCTCCATATCCATGGGTTCCACATCCGTGGATTCAACCAACCATGGATTGAAAATACTACCAAAAAAAAAAAAAATTCCAGAAAGTTCCAAAAAGCAAAGCTTAGAGTTGCCATATGTGGCAACTATTTGGGTAGCATTTACATTGTATTTACAACTATTTACATATCATTTACATTGTATTTACAACTATTTACATAGCATTTACACTGTATTAGTATTATAAGTAATTTAGAAATGATTTAAAGTACATAGGCGGGGAGTTCCCATCATGGCTCAGTAGTTAACAAATCCGACTAGGAACCATGAGATTCCAGGTTCTATCCCTGGCCTTGCTCAGTGGGTTAAGGATCCGGTGTTGCCCTGAGCTGTGATGTTGGTTGCTGTGGCTGTGGTGTAGGCTGTCGGCTTCAGCTCCAATTCGACCCCTAGCCTGGGAACCTCCATATGCTGCAGATGTGGCCCTAGAAAAAGACCAAAAATAAATAAATAAAGTATATAGGATGTGCATAGGATACATGTAAATACTATGCTATTTAATCAATTTTTTTTAAGGGCCGCACCCGTGGCATATGGAGGTTCCCAGGCTGGGGGTTTTATCAGAGCCACAGCAACACCTGATCCGAGCTGCCTTTGCAAACTACACCACAGCTCATGGCAATGAAGGATCCTTAACCCACTGAGCGAGGCCAGGGATTGAATCTGTGACCTCTCGGTTCCTAGTTGGATTCGTTTCTGCTGCGCCACAATGGGAACTCCCAATACTATGCCATCGTATATAAAGAGCTTGGATTTTCTATCAGAGCCACGTGTCCAAGGGATGGATACTGAGGACAACTTTATGCACTTTTCACACCTGGCCTTGCCTGTTTGACTTGAAGGCTGAAAATGATTTTTTATGTAGTTCTGGTTTCCTGTCATGAAATACAAAAATAAATAACCCCCAAATTGGAGTTTTGTCCTAGAGGTTTTTTTTGTTTGTTTGTCTTTTCTAGGGCTGCTCCCTTGGCCTATGGAGTTCCCAGGCTAGGGGTCCAATCGGAGTTGTAGCTGCTGGCCTACACCAGAGCACACGGCAACACTGGATCCTTAACCCACTGAGCAAGGCCAGGGATCAAACCCGCAACCTCAATGGTTCCTAGTCGGATTCGTTAACTACTGCGCCACGACAGGAACTCCTAGAGTATTTTTTTAATTGAAGAATTTGTTTTACATTAGTTTTAGAAAATCTTTAAAAGTGTATTTCTGCAATTGATGATAATTTACACCAGCTCTGTGTTCCTTAGACTCGGATATAAACAAATTATCTTTATCATTCATTTAAGTTTCTTGAAAAATCTTGTTAGCGAGTAATTCTGTTTGGTATTTTCTACAGCCCTTAAAAAAAAAACAAAAACCAAAAAACCCAAAGTGGAAAAAGAAGTTCAGACATTGATGAATTCTTAGAACTTCTGGAAGTTTCATTGCTCTGCTTTAACCTTTCAGGTGGCTACTGCCAAAGAATGAAGTCAGTTAGATTGCCCTTTTTTGTGTAATTCAAGGTTAATAACTGGCGAAAGAACTTTTGGTCATTAGGTGAGCTTGATCATTTTACAAATGATAGGAATCTTCTCCTTTTAAATTAATATTATTCATTTAGTAACTCAAGAGTCCACATATTTCTCTCATTCAGTTCTAGAAGCTTGCTCCTTTTTAGTCTCTTTAATTCATCAAGACTTGACTCAAGTGTGAATTTTCTGCATGTGCACCCCTCCCCGACCCTATTGGTGGGGCGCTCCAGGATCTCTCCACTGCACCCCAAGGTCTTGTATAATTTCATTGTTACGCGGCATTCGCATATTCACATTTCTGGTAGATTATGAGCTCCTTGTGCCAGGACTCTATAGTGCTTGGCAAATAATAGGTACTTGTATGTATCTAATGAATGAATGAAATGTGGATACATACACACACCCACAGCATCATCAAATATGCATTAAATCCCTGTTGCATATAGGGTTGCCACTGGGCCTGTTGAAGATACTAAATATACTAAATGTACAGGGCCCCTCCCCTACCTCTGGGAAGCGTTCAGTTTCATTGGCATCTAAATGCGTACAGGCATACGCTGTTTCGTTGCACTTCGCAGATGCTGTGTTTTTTACAAACTCGGCATCAAACAAGTCATTCCCAATGGCATTTACACACTTCATGTCTCTGTGTCTCATTTTGGTAATTCTTAGAGTATTTCAAATTTTTTCATTATTATTAATTCATTATGGTGATCTGCGATCAGTGATCTTTGATGTTAACGATTGCCAAAAAGATTACAAGTAGCCAAAGGCTCATATGAGGCTTAATGTTTTTTTTAGCAATGACTTTTTTTTTTTTGTCTTTTTGCCATTTCTAGGGCCGCTCCCGTGGCATATGGAGGTTCCCAGGCTAGGGGTCTAATGGGAGCTGTAGCCGCCAGCCTACACCAGGGCCACGGCAATGCAGGATCCGAGCCGTTTCTGCAGCCTACACCACAGCTCACAGCAACGCTGGATCCTTAACCCACTGAGCAGGGCCAGGGATCGAACCCGCAAAACCTCATGGTTCCTAGTTGGATTCGTTAACCACTGAGCCACGATGGGAACTCCTAGCAATGATATTTTTTAATTAAGGTTTATACGTTATTTTTTCCAGACACAATGCTATTGCATACTTAACAGATAACAGTACAGTGTAAACATAAATAACTTTTATATGCACTGGAAAACCAAAAAAATGCATGAGACCTGCATTATTGTGTTACCCACTTTATTGTGGTGCTCTGAAACTGAACCCACAATATCTCTGAGGCATGTCTGTGTTTGTGGAAAAGATGCCATGATTAATAACATATATATATTTATATATAAAATGTATGCTTTGTACGGAGGCCAAAGGATAATCTTTGCTATAACATCATCCCTTCACTAAGGAGAATCAGGAACTTCTTTGCAGAAGAAATGGCACCTGAGTGCAACTTTAAAAGACTGGGTAAGATTTATGCCAGAGGGCATCATAGGTGGTAGTTGTGTCCAGCAGATTCCATCTAAGTCTTCATTCATCACATCCCGGGATTCAGGACTGATTGCACAACCTCACCCAGCATGGGTTAGGGAATAGGTTTTACAAGGGAAATGGAAAAGTACATGGCTAAGTCAGGAGGAGAAAAGAGGCCCAGTTGCCTCTGTTCTCCCCTCATACCGCACAGAGGTATAGTGGGTTTGGTCTTTAGGAGCCTCTAGCGTAGGTTTGAGGAAAGCATCCTTGTCACTGGAGGAATACTTAGGCTGCTTAGGACCAAGCAGCTCAGTTTGGTGTCCTGGCTACCTACAGAAGTCATCTAAGAATGTCACCAACTGGTCTAGATGCTTTCAGACCCATGAGAAGTTTCATTTTCCTCTTTTGAAGGAGGAGGCCACTAGCACTGGAGAGAACTGATCTGAAGTACAGTCCCTTCTCTTGGGAAAAAGGTGTCCACCTGCCCCAGCTAGTTTGTTGTCCAGGCAACGTTGAGTGAGCTCTGGGGTCACCATCAGATAATCCTGCTCATTGCACTACAATAGTTAAGAGTGTGGATCCTGGAAGTAGAGTCATCAGTTCAAATCCCTACTTGCCCACTTACTGGCTATGTGACCATAGGTCCTTAACCTCTCTAAGGCTCAATATTTTGACATGTGAGATTAGGACAATAATAGTTCATTCTTCGTAGGACTGTAATGAGGATTAAATAAAATAGACATTGAGCACAGAGTGAATACTCGGTGAACTTGAGCTGAAAAGGAAGGATAATGATCCTTCAAGAAAGGGAGGAGTGAGAACAATTGTGTGGGAAGAGCATGTTCTGGGAACAGTGGGTGGACAGTTTTATCAGGGAAAAGGGTCCTTTTGGGGAGGCTAGGACTGGATTTGGGATGCAAATTAAAGAACCATCCTCCAGTCAGTTTGGAGCCACTGGAGATTTTCTTGTCAAAGCATGACACGTAGAGGAATTTTTCAGAAGAAAAATGTGGTGGTAGGCATTCCAGGCATATTAAAAGGTAAAGAAACAGAAAACAGACCTTTTAGGCTAGAAGTAATTTATTTTCCAGGAAGCTGCAGATGTGAGTTGTTTGAACTTTGACTTCCACTTGGTTTGCCATCAGCCTGCTTCTGGTTAGTTGTAATCTTAGTTGCACTGTGCCTTCAGACCTGTGTCCATCTGTTCATGGCGTGCAGAGTTTGAAGCTTAGCATTGTGGGGAAAAAAAGAGTTTAAACGGTAATCTGAATTATTCTTCATAGGACATAGGAGCAGATAAAAAACTACCAAATAATATATTTGAAGGCATTTGGTTGAAGTAGATTTTGGTGAGTTCTCACTAAGTTGGACTGACAAACTTAGAAACAATCCCTTTTCAAGAAATAATTGTTTTTCAGTTTTATAACAGTTTGCAGTGTCTTGCTTAGCATTCTGTTTTCCAGCACTGCCCCCTGGATTGTGACTGGTGGTGCATGATTGACTAATGCGTCTCCACCATCATCATCACTGGACCTTGGGCCTCTTGGGACAGGGACTGCACCTCTTTTCTTCTCACTGTGTCCTCAATGCCTAACTCAATGCTTAGAATTGTCTGGAGTTCCCATCATGGCGCAGTGGTTAACGAATCCGACTAGGAACCATGAGGTTGCGGGTTCGATTCCTGCCCTTGCTCAGTGGGTTAACGATCCGGCGTTGCCGTGAGCTGTGGTGTAGGTTGCAGACGCAGCTCGGATCCCGCGTTGCTGTGGCTTTGGCGCAGGCCGGTGGCTACAGCTCCGATTCGACCCCTAGCCTGGGAACCTCCATATGCCGCAGAAGCAGCCCAAAGAAATGGCAAAAAAAAAAAAGAATGGTCTTTGATTATGTCTCCACTAAGTGAATCTGCCCCTGAAATCAGATGAATTATGGTATTTTGAGAGCACTCACCAATAAAGGATTATATTCTGAGCCTTGGGCTACTCAAGAATTCTGAGTTTTAGTTCCCTGATCTGTAAGAAATGTATAGAATGCTTATTTTCCTAGTAAATAATAGGTTAAATTTAATTTAAAAAAATGCTTCAGGGATTCCCTGTTGGCTCAGTAGGTTAAGGATACAGTATTGTCACGGGTTCGATCCCTGGCCTGGGAACTTCCAATGTTGCTGGCACCACTAAAAATATCCCCCCCCCCCAATAAAATAGGAAAAGTACTTCAGAATTTTAGTAATTCAATTTGCTAAATCTGCAAGTAATTCAGAGATGCTTGTTTCCTGAATATTGCCTGAGAGCCATCCTGACAATGAGATTTCAGGGCACACCTGCCCATAAGGAAACGACCACTTTTACAAGGAAACCATCACACATAAACCAGCCCACCTTAGGATCTGATTTGGGAGGTATTTTATTTTCTTATTTATGTAAAAGAAAAAGAAATACTTTGGAGATATTTCAGTGAGTACGACTAGAACTTTGTGACAAGATAGTTAATGTGGCACTTCTGCCTCAGTCATTTTCTATTAAAATATCCCCGTCCTTGCTCAGTGGCATAAGGATCCAGTGTTGTCATGAGCGGTGGTGGAGGTCACAGGTGCGGCTCAGAACCTGGCTTGCTGTGACTGGGGTGTAGGCCAGAAGCTGTTGCTCCAATTTGACCCCTCGCCTGGGAACTTCCATATGCCTTGGTGCAACCCTAAAAACCAAAAATAAAATAAAGTAAAATAAAATAACAAAGAAATAAAATCAGAGAAAAAGACCTTTTAAGAGAGTCAGAATAGTATTTTTCTTACCTCACTGATGATCTTCACGGCAGCCCAGCTGTGGCGTTTACTAAACGGTAGCATTTCCGTGGTGAATAAACAGAATGTGGATCACTTGGAGAACGAACCTGGAAAACGAACCTTCCAGCAAGGGAACAGACAACTTGAGATACACTTGACCGCCCTTTGAAACATGCAGTGTTAGGGCTTACATTTACCTGATAATTTTAAGAAGTAATTTGGGGCTAAAACAGAACTTCTTAGCATTAAATAGAACCCTTCACTTTTCCTCAGGAAACGTGCAGCTGAGTGGTGTGTGGTGTTAAGACCGGCATTTTGCTCTGTTCCTTTTGCTTCTGGTAGACGTGCCCTTGCACCCGCTTGTCTATATCCAATTAAGGAAAAAAGGAGAATTTGAAATTCAGAGACTCCACTCTTCTTGTCACGAAATTAATGGACTGGCCTTGGTTTGGGGTAGAGGTGGGAAAATGTGGAGCTTCATTTCCATTTTTTCATTAAGATTAAGAAAAACAACCATATTTTGCACATTTATCAGCAATGGCATCACCTTGCGGTTCACTGTTTTCCATACTCTTAGGAGCTTGTTATAAAGAAAAATGCTTCGGAACATCATCAGGCATGCTTTCTGAGTGTTACCTATTTGGGGCTAATATAGTGTCCTCAGGGAAAAACCTAGGAATCAAAACTGATACTTGGAACCATTAATAAAATAGTGAATCTTTTAATATCGAGGCAGTGTGGTGTGGCAAAAAAAGAAAAAGGAGTTCCTGTCTTGACGCAGTGGTTAACGATTCCGACTAGGACTCATGAGGTTGCGGGTTCCATCCCTGGCCTCGCTCAGTGGGTTAAGGGTCCAGCGTTGCCGTGAGCTGTGGTGTAGGTCGCAGATGTAGCTCAGATCCCGTGTTGCTGTGGCTCTGGTGTAGGCCGGCGGCTACAACTCCGATTCGACCCCTAGCCTGGGAACCTCCATATGCCGCGGAAGCGGCCCTAGAAAAGGCAAAAAGACAAAAAAAATTAAAAAAGGTCTTATTCCTACTTGTAATTGTGTTACCATGTCAGAGACCAGATTTGATCATACTGGATGTAGGCCATTGTAGGATTTAGAGAAAGAAACAAGCAGATGTAATTTGATGCGGTTAAGTTTTTGAACCCCTGTCGTCAGCCAAGAGCATCATGTGGTCTTTTTCCTGACCTCCTGCTAAAGCAGGTGTCTCTTTTCCATGTGACCTCTGTGCAGGAATACATAGTAAGATGAGCTTTGTTTGGAGACAGGTTTCTGTGGGTCTCTTGTGTTTCTTCACGTCTCGTGGACAGAAAAGCATGGTACCGTTCTGTTGGGGATTGTCTCCTCAAGGATGATTGTTTAGTGAACAGCCTTGGAAGAAGAAGTGTCTCTCCTCTGGGGCAAAGGGCAGGTTTCTTTACTGTCCAGCGTCATAAAAATAACAGCTCCATCCAGTGTGCAAAGATTGGGCAGGTTTGTTTGCATCCCATTATAAAGAATCGGGGTTTCCTGACCTCAGGCTTCTCCTCTCTTCCTGGAGCCCACTATGTGTCATGTACTTCCTGGACCCTCTCATGTGACTCCAGGGGAAACAGGGGCCCCAAGGAAGCTGAGCAAGAAATGATAATACCCTGGCTACTATTATTGCTGAAAATACTGACGTGTACTCTGTTGCTGACCCAGGGAGCTTTTTTCTTCTGCCAGCATCCTAGAAACCCTGGCATGCTGACTTGTCAGCTTGTAAGTAGGGTAAAATCGCAAGACCCTTCACATTCTTGACAGAGTTGCGTTTGAACATAATGATTTTGAAATAAGGTGCATAGATGAAATTTTGCATCTGGTGAAATTGGCAGCTGCATATATAAGAGTTCTGACCCACAAGAAGGGGTGGGGGGCCGGGGGGGTACTAAAGATATAAGATGTAACTATAAGATTTTCTTGCTAAACAGGCTTTACCTGTTACCCCATTTGGGACTTGCCTTAAAACCATTCATCTCACTGCTATGAAATGTTAGACATCAATGGATTATGCATTTTGATTTTGAGAGTTTAAAACAAAACCAAAAAAAAAAAAAAAAAACAGAAAACAAAAAACTAGTGGGAAACAGTATCTTTGGCCATACGTATACAGCTACTTTACCTAAATTCATGAAGTTCCTGTTGCTTCTGCATTTATCTAGGAATGGGGTGGGGCAGGAAGCAGAAGCTCTTTAAATGGAGGAAAATAGTTCATTTCTTTCTCCTTTAGAAAAAAAAATCAAGATTGTGCAGAAAGAAATGTTAAAGAAGAAATAAATGTATCCTTTTCACAAGGGAAGGGAAGCTGGCTGTTGTTAGACTGGCTCTGAGCAATTGTATGTCTCTGTCAGTAGCCAATTTGGAAATGTGATTGTAACTTTAGGTCTCTGGTAAAATGTAACTGGTGTAGTAAGCAGCCCTGGTAACTGTTAGGTACTTCAGTTGGAATTCTAGGCATTTCAGAGGTCATTGGGATAGGGAAAATAATCCACTAATTTTTACTAGAGTGTTCATGTAAGTGTCTTCTGTGAAAATGAATGTAAAAATTCCCTGCCATTCAAAATGCAGAACAGTGTATCATATCATTACTCCCGACTACCCTAAATTGTTGAATTTTTAAACAAGCAGGCTTTTGAGTTATGCCCGGCCACATAAGTTCAGCCTCTCATATCTGGATTATTGCCATATGGGAGCAGTAGCAGGAAAAAAATAAATTTATGTCGGGCTGAATTCTATTTTTGCATTTATTATTTAAGCTGCTCTTAACCTTTTCCTAGGTCAATGATCATCTCATAGATTTGCTTTTATGCGTATGCCTTAGAGGATAAAAATTCCTTTCTTTCATGATTATTATTTATAAGTGAAATGTTACTTCTCCATTTACATTAGTAATCTTCAATTATTTACCTGCTTTGGAATTCATCCGTTGCAAATTGGCCAGATGAAAGCTGTCAGAAGAGTGAATAGACTTGTGCTACTTATCTGTTGCCCATTAAAACAGCTGGCTTGGAGTTCTTGTTGTGGCACAGCGGAAACGAAACCGACTGAGAACCATGAGGTTGCCGGTTCGATCCCTGGCCTTGCTCAGTGGGTCAAGGATCTAGCATTGCCATAGGCTGTGGTGTAGGCCAGCAGCTATAGCTCCAATTCAGTCCCTAGCGTGGGAATCTCCACATACCGTGGGTGCGGCCCTAAAAAGCAAAAAAAAAAAAAAAAAAAAAATCTGGCTTGCAATTTTTGGTACAAATCAAAAGTCTGTTTTAAAGGACAGAAAAGAGAGAAGAGGTCAGGTGGTGTATATCCAGGTGGCCCTGCTGTGGCTGGTACCCACTTTCACTAAACCTTGAAGAGTTGCCTTCACCCTTCCGCCTCCTGTGTATTTCCTTCCTTTAATCCCAGGTGGAGCTGGTTAGGATGGAGAAAGAGAACTTAGTTTAAAACAAGAGAAGTAGTGTCTCCCTCTGGGCAGAGATAGGACAATACCTCCCGACTTGATGGCTGATAATCTCTTGAGTTACTACAATAGTGGAATCTCTTTCCACAATGACTTGTTCAAAGTTAGGGAAGCCGTGACTTAGAGAAACACACACACAAAAATCTTACGTGCAATGACTAGTCATGACAATCTAAATTACGTGAGAATCCGAAATACCCTTATCACCATTAATAATGACCCCAGGCTGGCAGTTCTGGCAATGGCAGGTTTTGCCCTTGGGCTGGTAGAGGCCTTGGGCTGCTCAGTCAGATCTGGTTTTCCCAGGCTGAGGTTTCCAAAGTCTTACAGCCTTTTTTGTTGAACAGCTTGAGGCAGAGAGGATTCAATTGGAGCTGTTGAGAAAATTTCATGAGCAGTTACTCCAAAGTCACCTGAAAAGAGAGCTCAGCAAAACTAAGCTTTGGTGGAAGTAAAAACAATATTAAAAAAAATTTTTTTTTCTTAAATTGGAGTTCCCGTCATGGCTCAGTGGTTAACAAATCCATCTAGGAACCATGAGGTTGCAGGTTCGATCGCTGGCCTCGCTCAGCGGGTTAAGGATCCGGCATCGCCATGAGCTGTGGTGTAGGTTGAAGATGCGGCCCGGATCTGGTGTTGCAGTGGCTGTGGTGTAGGCTGGCGGCTACAGCTCCTATTAGACCCCTAGCCTGGGAACCTCCATGTGCCACAGGTGTGGCCCTAGAAGAGACAAAAAGACAAAAAAAATTTTTTCTTAAATTGAAGTGTAGTTGATGTATGATGCTGTGTAAATTTTTGGTGTATGGCAAAGTGATTCATTTATACATATATATGTCTATGTGAGTATGCATGTATTCTTTTTCATCGTCTTCCATAATGGTTGATTATAGCACATTGAATGTAGTTCCCTGATGTTTACAGTAGGACCTTGTTGTTTAACTGTTTTATGTGTAGTAGTTTGTATCTGCTGATCCCAAACTCCTAATTTATCCCTCCCTGACCCTTTCTTCTTTCGTAACCGTGAGTTTGTTTTCTGTGTGTGTGAGTCTCTTTCTGTCTTGTAAATAAGTTCGTTTGTATCATATGTTAGATTCTACATATGAATGATGTCACATGATAGTAAAGACAAAATTTTAAACCCACACCTGGAAGATGGGTCAGTGAGGCAGATTTCAAAGCAGAGCTTCTCATACCTGAATTCTTCTGGAGCCTCTTCTGCAGGGCGTTCCCACTTACTCATTCATTCACTCACTCACTCATTCAATACCTATTCACTAAGTACCTACTGTGTACCTGATATTGTTCTAGGCTCTGAGGATACTTTAGAGAAAAAAATTCCTGCTTTTTGGAGCTTACGCTTGAGTGGGTAAACACAGATGTTAATAATGGCATAGCTCTTATTTTATTGATAAAATACAGATATCATGGGTCAGCTGGTGACATGCTATATGGACAGATGCAGTGGACTGACTGATGGGCCCGTTAGGAAAGGGATCTCTGTGGAGGTGCTGTCTGAGCAGAGGGCAAGGGAAGTGAGGGAATAATTCCTGTAGCTCTTTGGAGACAGAGGTCTAGGTAGAAGGAACGCCAAGTGCAAAGTGCCTGAGACCAGTGCATGGCTGGCATTTGGAGGGCATGGAGGGCGCTGTGAAGACCCGACCCACAGTGAGTGTGGATTTGAAAGGAGATGAGGACAGAGCAGTGGTGGGGCCCTGGGGATGGGAGATGATCGTATAGTAGGTCTTAGCCGAGACTTTGACCAGAAGACGTTATCAGAGGGTTTAGAGAAGTGGATGGATATGGTCCATGGTGCTGAACCAATAGAACTTTCCGCAATGATGGGAATGTTCTAATATTGCAGGGCGTTCAGGGAGGGAGCCATTGCCCATTCGTGACTGATGAGCGCTTGAACTGGGGCTCATATACCTCAGGAACCAAATTTTTTATTTAATAGAGCTTTAATTTGAACAGCAACATGTACCTACAGGCCAGCATTATTGGACAGCATCAGTTTAAATTTCACTGGTAGCTCCGTGGAGAAGGGTGTATGGGGAGGCAAAAGGGCAGAGCAGGGAGAAGACCTTGGAGGCTGTTGTAATAACCCAGACGGGGACTAGCCAGTACTTCAGGCTTTGCAGGTCAGTCTCTGTTACATCTACTCACATGTGTCATTGGAGCGTGAAAGCAGCATAGATGATGTAAGAATGAAGCAGAATGGGCATGTTTTGATGAAACTTTCTTAGCAGGTCATCAGGACCCCGGGCTGTAGTTCGCTGACCCCTGATATGGACAAGAGGTGGTAGTGTACTTGGACTACGATGGAGAAGACTTGGTTGGATAGGAGCAGATTGGGGGAAAAACCCAGATGAATTTGGCCCCGTTAAGTTTGCAAAGTCTGGTAGGCATCGGGGGGAGTTCAGGAGAGGGAGCTGGACTGCAGAGATACACTTGATAGTCACCAGAAATAATGGTGTTAAACCTTAAAATGGACACAAATAAGATCTTCTCAAGCGAGAGTCTGATAAAGAAGAGAGAATATCTGAGGATTGGCCTGCCCCAGTGTGTTAGAGGCAAGGAGAGGTCTTAGCAGCCAGACAAAAGCGTGTCAAAGAGATGCATCCATACCTATCAAGTGCTCCTGGGACCTAGCAGCACATGTATATTTGTCAAATCAAGGGATCATTGACCACACACCACTCTCTACTGAGTGCTAGTGGGTTGTAACATGCAAACCCTCTGTTCACGAGCCTTTAATGGCTCCCCTTTGCCAAGGGGAAATCAATTCCAAGTCCTTGATCAAGAATATGTTTTTTATTTGTATTTATTTATTTATTTTTTCTTTTTGGGGCCTCACCTGTGGCATATGGAAGTTCCCAGGATAGCGGTCAATTCGGAGCTACATCTGCCGGCCTACGCCACAGCCACAGCCCCATGGGATCCAAGCCACATCATGGACCACAGCTCACAGCAACGCCAGATCCCTGACCCACTGAGTGAGGCCAGGGATCAATCCTTCATCCTCACAGATACCAGTTGGATTTGTTTCCACTGCGCCACGGCGGGACCTCCCAGGAATTTATATTTGAATGTGGCTGTGAGCCGAACTGTACACCAATTCACAGGTCTCCAGTAAGCCCTACAATTTTACATTTCTTTGTTTATGCATTCTATTCAAACTCCTCTATGTTTGGAACAGCATTCTGTCTCTCTTTGCCTGTTGAAATCTTGGCAGTTCTTTTAGGGGCCCATTCAGATCCCTCTTCTCCGTGAATACTTCCCCACTTGGGCTCCAGCCATCCCTCTCTGCTCATCCATTCTTAAACCTTTGTCATGGCTCTACTACAGTTCTCCCCTTACATTTGATTCTAGTTGTTTATTTTAATCCCCACGTGATATTTTAGTCCCTGTAGGCATGAGCATGGCACTAGAGGGGAATGATGATGAGCGCGGAGAAGGCTATAAAACAGACCTCTTTTAAGATACAGCTCTGCCACGACTAGCTTGTGACTTTGCTATAAGTAACTTAAACTCTTGGAGTCTTCAGTTCTGTACCTGTAAATTTAGACAAATAAGGTTTTGTATGTTAAGAATTAAGTGAGATGGGAAGTTCCCATTGTGGCTCAGTGGTAACGAAACCCTATGTAGTATCCATGAGAATGCAGGTTTGATCCCTGGCCTCGCTCAGTGGGTTAAAGGATCCGGCGTTGCTGTGATCTGTGGTGTAGGTCTTAGACTTGGCTTGGATCTGGCATGGCTGTGGCTGTGGTGTAGGCCCGTGACTACAGCTCCCAAGTTTGTGCAGGGAACAAACACCAAGAGGTTGGTGTGAGGTCACTGTTCTTACTTACCTCAGTGGAATTTTATCACTTTCTCTTGCAGGGCCTCCTCTTACATTGTTTACATTGAAAGGATTAAGCATTAACTTTTAAGCCTTAAGATAATTACAGGTGAATTCTCTCTCTTTGTTTTTCTTTGACAATCTTTGTTGAAGTTCCCTTAAGTAATTGCCACTTGACGGTTTATTAACTTGATAACAACACATGAATATCTGATTCTTTCTCAGCCCCCAAATGACACTCTTCTTGTTAATCAACAGAGCGTCTCTGAGTGAGAAGAAGCTTCTGCTCAAGTCAGTACTTACAACTTTTTCATTAGCCCTTAAAATGTTATGTTAAAAATTTATGGTAGTACGTCAGGTAGGGAAAGGGGAAGTTACATGGGGAGCCGAACCTGTGCTTCGTGGCTTTGTGAAGCTTCAGCTGAAACATCGTTGTGCTTTTCCCCAAATAACTATTTGCTAAGGAGTTGGCTTGAAGGGATCGTTTCTGCCACAGTGTGTACTGGCAGATAGTTTATGGAGACTTGCCATTCATGTTGTCACAGTGTGTTTTTTGAAGACAGCTTTTTATTTCAGAACTGTGGATAGCATTGGGAGTTACAGAATGCCTCAGACCTTTTTGACTCTATTGAATCAACCAAACAATACCTTCCCTTGTCAGACTGGAGCTGGGTTTTCTGTCTTTGCTTTGGTAAATGGTTGTATTGGCCCGTAATTTGTCTTGGTATTATTAGGTACAACCTCTCCTTACTGGACATTGCCTTTTAGCTGTTTGGAGCCTACCTTATGTCCCCCTGTAACATGATGTAAAATTTGTTTATTCTGTAAACTCCTTCTGGGCTTTTAACCATCTTTCTGGAGAGCTCATAACAGTAAGAATGACTTCTGTGTTAAGCCATTTTCCTATGAACCTTGAGGATCTTCTAACACGGTCTTCTGATGCGATCTTTCTCTAGTATCCCTGCATCTTGAATTTTGTCCATTCCAACATTTAGACCTTTAGCAATACCGAACTCTCCACCTTTTGAGGAAACGTGCTTCATCATTCACGTTCAATGAAATTGCCTATTAGAAAGCACTCTGCCAGCACAAACACTCTGTCTCCTAAAAGGCCTTACCTGTCCTTGCCTGTTCTAGCCTTTGGGTTTTTAAGGAAATAGTCTAATCCTTCTTCCACAAAATAATGCTTCAGATATTTGGATGTCAAGACCATGGTTCTATCCTATAAACCCTGTAGGTTCTCAGGTAATGTTGGTTATTGATGAGTCGTCTCCCTGTATTTTTTTCTTAGAATTCGTTGCAGAAACAGTTAAAGATAGCAAATGCAAAACGCTTCATTTCTAAGTTCAAACTCAGGGCCAGCTGTAAGAGAAATGTGGAAGTGATTGACAGGTGACCTGGTTACTCTCTGTTGAGTAAATATATACTATGCCATTAAAAAAAAGCTTACTTTTAGAAGACAGTTATTGCCCTGGTATGTTGTGTAATTGTTAAAGCACCGCTATTTGCTTATTCATCACTGAGCAATGGATTTGGACTCATTTAGACTTCTCAGAAAACCTGGAGAAGTGCTGTGTGAAGGAATGGGGAAGGGAGACTTCTATGAAAGCTGCATGGAGGTAAATACTTATTTAGCTACGAGGAGAGGGCACTGTTGGGTCACTACATATCAGGGCATCGTGAAACGGAGTCATCATGCTTCCTGTTGAAATGATATTACCTGGTGTGCCTGGAAGCGGGGGGTTGCTCGCAGGATATCTTCTTGGGTCCTTGGGTGTGGTAAGATTTCTCCAAACTCTCCTGATGTTACTTTATTTTTAGTTAGCTATAGGGTTTTTTTTTTTTTTTTTTTTTTTTTTGCTTTTTAGGGCTGCACTTGCTGCATATGGGTGTTCCCAGGCTAGGGGTCAACTTGGAGCTACAGCTGTCAGCCTGTGCCACAGCCACAGCCACAGCCACGCGGGATCCAAGCCCTGTCTGTGACATACGACACAGCTCATGGCAACTCTGGATCCCTGACCCACTGAGCGAGGCCAGGGGTGGAACCCGCATCCTCAGGGATCCTAGTCAGATTCGTTTCCACTGGGCCACGATAGGAACTCCAGCTATAGGTTTTTATATGTGACCTGGTAAGTCTCATTTTCTAAGCTTCAGACTCACGGCTTTTATTTATTTGTGTTTCTAAGAATTGAAACAGTCAAAATCCACTTTCAGGATTCTCCTTTTTGAAAGACTCTGATGGATTCAGGAGATAGGTTTTCTCCTTACCAGAGAAGACTAAGAAACCTTCTTTTTCTAGGTCTAAAAGAGCTTCGTCTTTTGGTCAAAGGAATAAGATTAATTAAATCTTAATCTGGAAACCTCCCAGAGGAAGATATAAAGTAATTGACCTCTGGAAATTAAAAGTTATAGCATTCAAATGACTAATAATGGCCTCTTGTGATTACTTTCCTTAGGCTTAGGTGAAGGGAATATAGGATGGGAGCTTTTGACCAAATAATAGCATGCCTTTGCGTTCCTGTGACTCTAACCGTAGTACTATTTCTAACAACCGCAAAAAACAAGAGAGGTTGGAAAAGGGGGGAAAAAAAGGCCCTCTATACATCTTAAAGACAGATAAAGCATTTTTAGTGACCTTATTCTGACGTATATACTACAAATGAGACGACTGGGCTCAGGGTAATAATTACTGGTGACAATAATGGGAATCTTGTTCAATAGGTTTGAAATTACATTCGCTACCTAGACAAGGATCTTATAGGGGAAATCCTAAAGGTTAGCAAGCAGGATCCCCAAGCACAGGGTTTGCGGATTAATTGCCTGTGATGACCTTTACTAAAATGGTCTAAATTCCCATTATTTCTTTCAAACAGATGACAGATTGGTAAGATGTTATTAATGGTGCTGCCATATCTGCTGAGCATGGCTCTAGTGGGGAAAAAGCTTTTTATAATCAAGTCTACTTGGTAAACTGCCAGTTTAGATTTGACAGATCCCAAGTTTTCTGGATACCTGTTTGGTTGTGTTTATAAAGCTATTAGTTTTCCTTCTCCGCCCCCCTCCCCCCTTCCTTCCTTCTCTCGTTTCTGTTACTTGCTAATTGCTTTTACTTACTAAAGTGTTTAAATATTGTTAAGTTCCATTGATTTACAATATTCCATAAGCTTCAGGTGTACAACATAGTGATGTATGATTTTTAACAGTTATACTCCCTTTATAGTTATTATAAAATATTGGCTATATTCCCTGTGCTGTGCAGTAGATCCTTGAAGCTTATCTCTTTTGTTATTTGGTAAATTCTGAACAAAGCAGAGTGCGACCAATCCTGTGCCCCTGGAGCTTACCATCCAAAGCGTTTTGGAAGAAGTCTCCAAAAATACTAATGTTGAATCATAAGGCTTTAGAATTCGGCCCTTTATTGCTCCCCCACCCCCTTGTTTTGCATGGATCCCCCCACATGAACAGATAGGTCCTATTAGTGAGCTGTACTCAGGTCATGTCAATGCCGTGAGTACTTTAGTAGGATGAAGCAGTCTCCATTGCTCTCTCAGACTTCATCTGACTTTACAGGGCTTGCTTGATGATCATTACCACGTGAATCTAGTTGTTCAAATGGAAAATGAGATTTAGTTTTTTTCTTTTTACTTCAGATTTTACTGAAAGCGAGGGTCACCTTTAAATAGCAGAGCAGCCTACTTTACGTAGATAATGAAGAGCGGTAGGAGATGGCATCTTGCAGTTATTTACTTTGCAAACAACAAAGAGTTTTAGTGTGATTTTTAAAAAATGGTTTATTACCTGCTGTTATCGTGATAAAATATACATACCTCAGATTTACAGTTTTTGCCATTCTTGGGCGTGCAGTTCAGTGGAATGAAGCACGTTCGTATTGTTGTGCAGCCATCACCACTCTGCAGTTCCACGACTTTTTCCTCTTCTCACACTGAGATCCTACCCACTAAACAGGAACTCTCTTCCATCCCCTTTTTATTGCTTTTGATTTCTTTACAGTAGCACATAAATAAAAGCGTGTCCTTTATCCTTGGGCTCTTCATAAAGTATTAGGTGCTACATGAAGACCCTGTTTATTGGTGGGTATGAAAAACAAATATTCTTGCCTTTGGAACTGATAAGCAGTGAGATCCTGCTGTATAGCACTGGGAACGATATCTAGTCACTTATGATGGAGCTGATAGAGGGTAATGTGAGAAAAAGACTTGAAGAAATGTATGTAGGTATGTGTGACTGGTTCACTTTGCTGTACAGTAGAAAATTGACAGAACACTCTAAACCAGCTATCATGGAAAAAATAAAAGTCATTTAAAAGGATAAAATAAAATCCAGAAAAAGGAGAAAAGAAAAAAAAAATGATACTGTTAGGACTATTTAATTTGCACAATGACAGAGGAAGAGGATAAAGAGATACAGTAGGCATTTGTCCAGCCAAGTAGAACACTCACTGGTATGGTGCACTAGCATGGATGTGGCGTCTTTAGACCTCGGTTTGATCCTGGCTCCAACACTTAACTCTAGATAGTTGCTTCTGGACAAGTGTTACTTCATCTCTTTGAGCCCCAGTTGTCCCAGCTCTAGAGTGGGTAGAATAGAAGTTGGCTTTACCTACCTCTTGGGGGTCTGGTAGGGAACCAAGGAGGTAATTATGATATTCTAATTTTCCTGTATTGATCTCAGAGCTCACATTTTAAATGTCAGTGTGTAAATTATTACGCCACATCCTCGAAGGTTCTCCTCTTAGTACCTTTCCTTGCCAGGTCTTGAGGTTGAGGTTTTGTCCTTACATTTGACAAATGTGAATGTCGTTCTTTAATTCTTATTGTCTCTAAGCTTTACTTTTTATAAGTCCAGGATGACTTCCTTTTCAGCGTCTGCAACCCACTGCATCTCTGTAGCTATCTTGCGGTGATCTATTGAGATTCTTCCCTTTGAATTCCTCAAGATAACTAGGCAAGAGACAGAGACATGTAACCTGTTACTTTGATAAGAGGGGATGGGTATTGTTGCATATTTGCCCTCTGTTCCAAATGTGTCATGGAGCTATAATTTAACATGCAAATTTTTACTCCTTTTTAGTCAGGTCCTAAGAAGGTCATTGCCCAAAAGAATAATTGTTCTCATCTTCACTGAGCAGTTTTTGCTCTCTTTTAAAATGTAGCTTGTGACAGAGGAATATAATATTTAGATAAAGTTGGTAGAGTCAAAAAAGTGCCGAAGTTAACAACTTTCTAAAAGGGCTATTTTGCCAACTCCGTAATTGACATTCTGTCACTGCTCAGACTTTATTTCATTTCTGCTGAACTCAATATATGGATTTTTATACAAACCATTTACCAAGCACTAGACAATAGCGCCTCTGGCAGATCAAATTTGTGCAGGTAGGTTGTTTGTTATCCACAGGAGAGCTTCATTGTATCATGGGGACAGCTTCCGTTAGCAGCCCAGGGTGAGAGTTGGTGACACTTAAAAATTCAAGTTATTGATGGGAACATCCCAAGTACTAGAAAGAATTTAAAATTAAACCTTTTAAGCCTGTGCGGTCATTATCACATTATCTCCCATCTAAGCAGGGAGATGGTAATGGGTCATAAATTGGCTTTCCATTTTATTTAAACAGGACCTGGCAGAATGTAAATGGAATCTTTGAAGTTCACTTATCTCATGATACATTCTTCATTTTTTTTTTTTTTCTATTATAGGTATGAGGCAGAAACATTAGATAATCTCTGATTGTTTCTGTTAGACTCCATTTATTGGGGAAAAAGTTATCTTTGGAATTTTTTTCAGGTTTCTTTTCGTTTCCATGTGCCCTCTGGAAATCCAGTGGTTCCTTGATATTCTAATTTTCCTGTATTGATCTCGTGCAACTTTTGGAAGTTTTAAGGGATTGAACACATTGTGACCATTGTCACTTCATTGTCAGTGTTTCTTGAAGGTTACAGGATTACCTTAGGGTTCATCAACTGCTTTAAAGCCACACCTCACTCAAAATTGTGTTTGGATCTTTGACTTTCTTCACACTTAATATAGAGGTCAGCTGAGACTTTGGTTCAAGTAGTCTCTTTCCTTTTTTTGTAACGCAATTGGTGGCTGACTTCTGATCTTGAGCCCTGTTGGGGACTGGCAAGTTTATCTGTCCTCTCCGTGCACTCCAGTCATCTTCCTGGCTTTTCTCCTGAGAAGTCTGATTAGCGACATTAGAAGATTGTTTACCTCTCTTGGTCCAATGGGATCTTGAGGTCTGTGCTTTTGGGAGGTGAATCCCAAATCCTTGAAACCCCACATCCTCCCCTATTCATCTCATTAATCTAGTGAGACCATCTGAAGAGGATTCTCTTATGTCCCTGCTCTACTCAACTTCAAAAACTTTCTCTTCATCTTCCTCTTCTCTCCCTTTATTCTTTTTTTTTTTTTTTTTTTTCTGGGGAATAAATCTTCTTCTGCCACCTATGTTAAGCTCCCCATTTATGCTTTTAATCTCCTCTCCTAAATATTCTAGAGTCTGGCTTCATGACTCCCCGTCCACCCCAATCCAATCCTATCACTGTTCCCACGTAATATTTATTTTCTCTCTGTCTACTGGCTTCTTTCCCTCCACCTCCATACATACTCATTACCTCCTTATCCTACCTTTTCCCTGTCTTGAGGTCTTTTCAAGACACTGCCGCCTTTTCTACACTAAGTTTATCCAAAGAGTAGACTGTGTTTCTCTTCTCTGCCACCCAACTTTATTCTTTTCTCTTTCTCCCTCTTCTTTCTCTTCCTCTGCCCTCTTTCTCCTTCTCTTCTCTCTTCTTTCTTTTAATATATTCTTGCTTTATCATTTTGTCTACAACAATGGTTTTCAAAAGTGGCTACATTTAAATCACCTGGATGGCTTTTAAAACCTACCAGTGCCTGGCGACCACCCTGATAAATGTTGATTTAATTGGTCAGAGATAATCTTCCCCATTGATAATTTAAAAAAACCTTCCCAGAAGATTGCTGATGTGCCAGGGGTTGAGAGCCATTGGTCCTAATGATCCCTGTAATAGCCCCCTAATTGTTAAATCCTAATAGGTTTTCCCCAGTGTTATTTTCGGCTTGTCTTATTAATTCAAGATAGGTAAAAACCTTCTCCTTAAGCTCATGAATATTCATGGTTGGAACAGTGTACTGTATTTTTGTATTTTTCTCCTGTCTTTGTGACTGGTCATTTTCTCTGTCCTCTTTTGCCTCCTCTTTCTCTTTTTTCCTGAAGTATTGCTTCTGCCCAAAATATGAACCTAGATTGGTCTTCTGGTCTCTATAGTTGCGATCGGAGGTCTTAAATCTTTGCTTTACCATGGTATGTATATAGTATCACTCTGCTGTCTCTTCCAAAAAGAAGAGTCCTCATGATAAACTGACTTTTAGACATCTTTGCCTACATACACCATTGTTACTCATGTCCAAAGAAGGGCTTATTGTCTTGTTGGAACTTTTTGTTTCTTCTTTCTAGTTTCTATTGACATACAAATCACGTTCATCTTCAATTTTATCTTCCTTTTTGCCACTACCAGTTATTATCTAAGTCATATAGGTTCTCTCCTAAGAATTATTCCTTGGTTTGCTATTCTTTCACTATTTCCTCAGTCATTAATCTTTTTCTGGCTACATATGAACAATTACAATAGTCCTTTAGCTGATCTCCCCTGTGTCCTCCCCAGTGCTCTTAGGTTAATTTTCAGGCTCAGCTCCAACCTTTTCAGTATCTTTTAAAATTTTCTATGGATCCTTATTGACTGTAATTGAATATCATTATCAGGAAATTCTAGGCGTTGATGACAGGTCCCTGCCAGCATTTTCAACCCATCTCCATCTATCTTCCACAAGACTCTGTGCTTTAGCTAAACTGGACTGTCTACTGTTCCCCTGCCTCTAAGCTTTTTTCTGACATTGCTTTTCTTGTATAAATGTTCTACCTTAGGAAGCTTTCTAATTTTGTTTCCGAAACCCTTAGGAAGGAGGGCTTTTGCCGTAAAAGTTCTAGGCTGTGTGGATCCTTCTCATGTAACTTGACTTCCAAAGTCAACGTGGCACCAAGTAGCTTAAGGTTTCTAGTTGCTTGGATATCATTTAACAGAGTGCATTTGCATATCTGAAGACGGCTTGTGGCTCATTGGGATGCATGGCACATCCGGGGACTTGGTCTAGCAAATTCTTCTTCACCTCGATCCATACCAGGTAAAGATGAGGTTTTGCTGCTTTCTTTGTTGGAGACCCTTCTCATGTTTTCTGCAAGCTAGCGTCTATCTTCCAGCTCAGACCTTTTGATGAAATAAGCCATTCAGCCTCTGAGTTCAGGGACAAAATAAATATCCGAGAAAGTTGGACCACTACACTTTTAAATTCCTTTAACTTTGCATGCTTTCTGTGCCCCACAATGATTAAACCCAAATTGTCCTCCCGCTGTCTTAAAAGAAATGAGATTTCTCAGCAGTGGCAAACAACAGTGTCAATCTATTCAAGACTGTTAATGACTCATTTATAATGCTGGCAGACACACGGAGGCTGGAAAAATTAAATGTACAGCATCATTACCTTTGTGGTTAGCATTGCTGGAAAACAGTATAATGCTTAGTGCAACATTTTAAAAGACAAGAAGGGTTCTTTTAGCAGAATGAGCTTTATACTTGAAGGTATGGATAATGGAATGACAAACTGATTACTTCGTGCTCTTTGAGCTTCCTGCCATAAGGAGTTTGACAGAGATTAACTAGCAGGCTTTGCATTTCTGCATGAGCTGAGCTGTTCCAGTCATCATGGCTTGTTTTGCATAGATAATCTTGGACGTGCTTTTTGGTATTTTGAGACCATCATTGTCATAGAACATGACTTAAAATCTTTTTTCAAGGAGTAATTATTAGGGATTGCCTTAACAATGAGCTGCTGCTTCTTTTTCTTTCTTTCTTTTTTTTTTTTTTTTTTTGTCTTTTTTGGGCTGAACCTGCAACATATGGAAGTTCCCAGGCTAGGGGTCGATTCAGAGCTATAGCCACAGCCACAGCCACAGCAATGTGGGATCTGAGCTATGTCTGTGACCTATACCACACACAGCTCACAGCAACACTGGATCCTTAACCACTGAGCAAGGCCAGGGATCGAACCCGAATCCTCATGGATACTAGTCGGGCTTGTTACCAGGAAGCCACAAAGGAAATGCCAACAATGAGCTTCTTCGGATGTGACGATAATGTTAATTACGTATCCATGGTTACTGCAGGAAGGAGCTTGGGTGCCCTCTGAACCAACATGCCTTCTCCAAGTTGTGTTCCATTCCATTAGAATCTTCCTCAGTAGCTGAGATGAACCTGCTCTAGACTGGTTTTCCTTTTTATAAAATGAAATTAAATTTTATAAAATAGATGGCTTGTTTTGACAGCTCGTAGCTGGGGAAGGGAGCGAAGCTAACTGGTGCAAATGGAGACTGAAACAAATCCTGCGATCCAAAAGTGCAATCTAAACTCTACAAGGGCTTAAAGCTGCAGACTCTGTGTGGTCGGTCATCCAAGACCTGACACTCCTACCTCTCCTTGGCCTTTTAAGAATACCCACTGGAGTACAGGTAGTACAGGGCTGTGCTTTTTTTGTTTTGTTTTGTTTTCCTAACAGGGCAACAAAAGACATTTTGTGAAAGGATGACATTGAACATTGTGACATCAGCCTACCTGGTCTTTTTCACAGTGAATGTGTATTTTTAATTTATCAAAACTCTTTTGCAGTCTTTATAATTTTGAATCCATATTGCCTCTTTGGATAATAATAAGAAATGCTATACACGTCTACCCATTGTTGATGACACTTTCTTGAATTTATTCTGAAATGACCTTTAAGCTTCAAGATAAACCCCCTTTGTTTTTTCTGTTTGGTTGGTTTTTTGTCTTTTTTTTTTTTTTATGACCACCCTTGCGGCATATGGAGATTCCCAGGCTAGGGGTCTAATCAGAGCTGTAGCCACCGGCCTACACCAGAGCCACAGCAACGCCAGATCTGAGCCACGTCTGCAACCTACACCACCGTTCACGGCAATGCTGGATCCAGGCCAGGGATCGAACCCGCAACCTCATGGTTCCTACTCGGATTCGTTTCCGCTGAGTCACGACGGGACTCAGCGGAAGGCCCCCTTTGCCGTAGAGTTAAGCAGTTCGGTGAATGAGCCTGCATATCAGTTTTATTGATTTCTTTGAGTGAAAAAAATCTGGTTTTGTGTCTGTTTTCAGCCTTCTGTTGTCAGATTAGAGAGCAGTTGACTATTTAAAGCCTGGGGCTTTGTTGAGTATCTGCTGTTTCTAAAGTTCTATGTGCAGGCAGGAGGATGCAAGGAAGTAGGAGAGATGGTATCTGCCATCAAGAGGCTTATACCAGTTGGCACTTAAATACCACAAACCATTGATTCATAAAAACCGTGACTATTTGCATGTTACTTTCAGATGTACCAAAGTGTTCTGGAGAAGTTACGGACTTGGCCTCAAGAAGCTTACATGCTGATCAGAGAGAAGTGGTTGATGGTTTAGTCAGGGAATCCGAGTGTGGCATTAAGAGGCACTGTCTATTGAGTAATTGAATATGATAAGTATTAAAACATTTTTAAATTTCAAAAATTGTAGCATGGCATTTTGGCTGAGAGTGTGAATTCAGAACTTGGCAAAAATACCTTGTCATGCTACTTTCCTATGGGGATTCTAGGAAAGTTCTGGCTCTTATCCTAGCTTCCTGATCAGTACAAGGGGGTAATCAGAGTTTTCCCTATAGAGCAGTTGTTGAGGTGAAAGGTTACACGTGAAACTCATGAAACAGGCTTGTATTTTTAATGAAGTTTTTTGCAGAACTATATATATGAGTGTTAGCTATAATAGTAAAAGTTCTTTAGAAGGTTCCTGTTATTTAACCCCTTTGCACAATAGCTGTTGCTGTTCCCGCCTTCCTCCTTTCTAGAGATCTCTATATTTAACATCTTGTTCATGCTATTTTCATTTTTCTAATTATGTCTTTTGAAAAATCAAAATTTCAGGTTTAGCAACACCAAGGTTTTCTAGAATGATAGGGGCATAAGTTTTGAAAGCAAAATTTAGCAGATAATTGAGGTTTAACTTTGAATGCTGAAACTTGCTTTTGAACCTTTCAGATGGAAATCTCTGTTTACTGTGTAGTAATCTCTCTTGCCCCTTTAGGTCTACACTATCCATTTCTTGATGATTCACACATCTGTCAATTACTGGATTGTAGGAATGTAAGGAAAAAAGCTTACCTTTAGTCATGTCTCTTCAAAACGAAGATCTTTATGGACAGTATGCCATTGAATGGTATTCCGACAAATTAATTATGGCATTAAATTACTGGCGTTCAGTCTGAAAAGCAGAAGGCTGTGTAGGTATGTGTGTATATTATATAAAAACACACATATAATAAAAAAATGTGTTACAGGGACTTGACCTTGTGCAGTTGTGGGCTCTGGTTAAATACTTTCTTTACAGCTCATATATGGTTTGAAGTCTGCAGGGCAGATGGAAGTGGGGAGAGGGACATAAGTAAGGGGTAGTGGGGACAAGTTAGAACTCATGAGAATGGGCTAGCAGTTGTGTCTTCTCACTGTCTCCAACCCTGATGATATGAGTATCCTACAGGATAAGTTGCCCCCTTCATCACTGAGCTTAAGACACAGCTGGCATATGGGTCAAAGTACCTGTAAGAGGATCCCAGGGGATGGTGGAGTGGCTGTGGGCCTAACGGTGCCCCATGCCAAGGGATTGAACCTGCATCAGCATTAGGAGACCAGCCTCTTCAATCTATAAAACAGTAGGTACTGCTTCACTCACCCCCCTGCCATCTCGAGTCTTTGACAGCCCACCTCAACCAGAAACACAGGGAAGGAAATCAGAGCAATGTGGTTTAGCCTGGCCAAATTGGCACATTACGCAACTACCATACGACAAATTAGCCTTCCCGTGTAACATCTTTATCATTTGGAGAAGGTAATATCCTTTAGATCACAGCTTCTTCCAACCTTCTCATTACATCTGTGTGACAAAATTCTAGGCATAGCCAGTATATCTAACTGCATCATTAATGTTTCTGTGGGGATGAGCATCCTACATAATGGCTCATTGTATTTGAGGGTATAGGATTCCAATGTAGTAAAATGAAGAGTAAATAAATGAGAATATTACAGGGGAAATGCCTTTGAAAAGTCTCATCATCAATTTATGAAATCAATTCTATAATAATAGTTCCGATTACAGTGTAATTTGATTCAGTGAATTAACTTTGGCAAGCAGAAAGATCCCATAAGCATATTAATGGGCAGTGAGCCTTGCTCCTCTCAGACAACCTTAGGAAATGAAATTCCACTGAGGGTACAAAGGAGTGTGAACTTGACAGGAGGAATTGATATGCATTAGCTTGTATCCTCTAAGCAACAGGTATGACTCTTGGAAACTCCACGACTCTAGAGGGTTTGCAATTATCCACACATTTTATATATCCAGCCTGTGTGGATATTGGCATGTGCATCAGTAGTAAGCCCTGTCCTCTCAACTCCAGGCTTTTGATCCATTACTACCTGCTGTGATGATGCTTAACATGCTTCATAAACATGGTTGCTTCATCACCAGAACCACACAGCTCAAATCAACAAAGTTCTCTCTCTGGAAACACTCCAGTACTGTTGGGCAGTTTCATGGTTTATTGATTGTCTTTCTTCCGATGGAATCTAGCCCTCTTTTCCATAATGACAGTATAAAACGCTTCAAAAAACGCTCATCTCAGCAAATTGCTTTTCCTCAAGACGAGCATTTGCCCTTTCAATTAACACCAGCCAGAGAGGGTGGTACTTGCTGAGAACAAAAGTCTCCTTTCTCACTTCCCTGGGTACTAACCGTGTACTAATACGGATGACATCGCACATCATCTGCAGAGGTTTTACCTGTATCACTTCACATGGATGCGAATGACGACAGCCCTCTTGGACCACAGGCATAGGGTACCATGGGAACGGTGGTCCTCTTAGCTGAAGAAGCAGATGTTAACATCTTCATGTTAGAACTGAGGAAAAAGTAAGACGTTGAGAGTAGGAGATAAACAGCCTGCTGCACCTCTGCATTGCCTTTACCGGCCCCCCCTCACCCCAGTTCCTCCTGGCTGTCCCATGCTGATTCTTGATCTCTTGCAAGACCTTGTGCTCAGCGAAGAGTCTTTTTTCTTGCCCCTCAGGGTACGTCATGACTTCTCTAGGCCAGTCATGCTAATGCTATTTCTTTCACTAAGATGATCTGGGCCGTCGGTAAATAATACAGTTCCGTTCAGCAAATCTGAGAGAAGGTCTCCAGAGGCTTCTGGGGGAAAGGTTTTCTGTGGTGAAAAGACAACAGAAAGAAAGAGGCCCATTTGTTTCTGTCACAATGTCCACCGTACATGTGTTACCTCAAACCATGACAGCCATCTTGCCATCAGAAGGGGACAAGCCTCTGATCCTAAAGGAGAAAAATGGAAAGACCCTGAGTTCTTCATGATGTTGTTCAAGACGCTGAATTAACTCATTCTGAGATTGCCCTGCCTTTGGGATTCTTGTCCTGAATGCAGTCATTATTTTGATTATTTAGTCAAGTTGTGAACCTGATGGTATGGCAGTCAGGGAACATTCCACGTTCCTCCTAGGTTCCTTCACGACTGCATTTCCTTATTTCCCTGCAGCAGAATTTAGGGGATGAATTAGGTTCTTCTTATCAGGTGCATTCGTGTGGCCTTTGGAGGGGGGAACTGAGGGGAAGGCTATTTTGGGTGGCTTGGCTTCTTTCTGGGAGCAAAAATGGACATGTGTTTTTTCCACAATGTTAAAAGTCACTCACTCATTTCAAAACTGTCTAGAAGAGATAACCTTAACCTTGGCAGCCTCCTAATTCCTCACTATCCTAATAGTGACAGGTGTGGTCCTTCTTCTGGTGGGTCAGTTCTTTAGTGTTAATTTTGAGTACTTTCTGGAAATGCAGCCTCCACCCCACTCCATCCACCCTTCCTCTGATACCATAAGGACCAAATTTCTTACATGGAGTCCATTTCTGCTTTAAAAAATAAACTGGAGTGTGTTTTGTTTCTTCCTGTGAAACCCCAACTGTTTGTACTCTTAGTCAGTTTTCTATGACTTGGGGCTGAACGAATACTGGCTGAAACAGTCACGTACGTAGTAAATAGAGGCTCTAGGACGGCAGTCCAAGTCATGTGATGACAAATCCATAGTTCTTTCCATTATACCATGACTAGGATGCCGATACCAGCTAAGACATTGAACTCAATTTCTGGAAGATGACTCTGCTTTTTCCCTTCCTTTTGGCTGCCTTTTCCTTTGTCTCCTTACAATTGCCTCCCAGCAGCGTCTTTATCTCCCTTCCCACCCTGATCTTTCTAAATCCAGATTTTCTCTTATCAATATCAGTTTGTTGCTCCCCACTGGAGGCCTGAGAGACCTGAGGATGCTGGGACCTCTCTTTCCACACTGTCCTCCCGATGGTCAATTCAAATATGTTTACAGATTTGCTTTAAATACAACGTTTTTGAAAGTGAAGCTTCCCCCTTTTTTTCTCCTCCTTTTTATCTTGTTCCTAAGGTAACTATTGTTTCTGGCACACTGTATGGTAATTCTCTCCACGAGATGATGACTTTGATAGAAAGACGAGGTCATACCAACATTTCATTGTCTAGAACATAGTAGGCCTTCAGAAAATATTTCCTGAGCTGCTGCAACGTTGTCTCGGTGTTCTAACCCAGCTCCATGCAGATCACAGTATTACTCTTTGGAATTCTTTAATTAAAAATCTGAAGAGGGAGTTCCCATCATGGCTCAGCAAGTTAAGAACCTGGCTAGTATCCACGAGGATGTGGGTTCCATCCCTGGCCTTGCCCAGTGGGTTAAAGGATCTGGCATTGCCATAAGCTGTGGTGTAGGTCACAGACATGGCACAGATCTGGTGTTGCTGTGCCTGTGGCTGGCAGCTACAGCTCTAATTTGATCCCTAGCCTAGGAACTTCCATATGTAGTGGCCCTTAAAAGGAAAAATTCTGAAGCTATTTTTTGAATCTTAAATATTATATAAGGTATTTGAACCTATCATTAATGCATGTTTAAAACCTCTATTAGAGGTGAATATCTGTGCTAGTCTCTGATGGGATGTACTGCTGTTGTGCAGATTGTAGTGTGACTTTCTCCGTACCTTCCAATAATTACTTGCCATTTGTTGATCTGGATTGATGATGTATTTATGCCTGTGACTTTCTGGTGACAACGATGCTCTCAGGGGCTGATGAAGTTATTTTAATAGAAATCCATTTGCCCTTTCACTTACTGTCCCCCAAGTCTGTGAACTTGTTACTTTAGATTTGATGGACGTTTGTTGTTATTATAGTATGCTTTATAGGGACTAAACTATTTCTGCTACTTCTGTTCCTCCTTCTGCTGTTCATTGCACCATTTCAGCTGAAAACCAGTCCTTAACTCTCTTCCTTAGTCTAATGATTCTTTCATTTATTTTTTTTCCCCCTTTTGATCCATTGGCTTCCTTTTCCTATTACTTCTCCCCTGCTTCTTGGATTTTGCACCATTCTCTTGGTTTTTATGGCTGTTCCCAGTCTTGTCCTTTTTTTTTTTTTTTGGCTTTTTGCCATTTCTAAGGCTGCTCCCAAGGCATATGGAGGTTCCCAGGCTAGGGGTTGAATCAGAGCTGTAGCTACCGGCCTACACCAGAGCCACAGCGACTTGGGATCCAAGCTGTGTCTGCAACTACACCACAGCTCATGGCAATGCCGGATCCTAACCCACTGAGCAAGGGCAGGGATCGAACCTGCAACCTCATGGTTCCTAGTCGGATTCGTTAACTGCTGAGCCACGATGGGAACTCCTCCAGTCTTTTCTTTAAGAATACTTCTTTCCTTCTGGATTGTGTGGTAGAATTTGTGAGCAGGATATATTTTTCTGAGAACTCCCCCTTTGAGATATCTCTGATTAATTTTAGCCTTGCTAACTGCTCCTGCTTTTTTATCTTCTGTTAGAGTTGCTTTAAAGAGTGAAATGAAGCAGAATGCAGCATGACACCCTAGTTTGCCAGGGTTTTCTTGGCCCCTAAGAAAACTGATTGCCACACAACGTTCCTAAATTGTGTTTGCATATAATGAGGTAATGCCTTGCTAGCAATTTAAGACTCTCAACCTCTAGCACATTATTAATGTTCTAGAAAACTTAGCTATGTAAGACATGGAAAAGTTGAAAGTGCTTTAGAAAAAATTATTTTTAAAATGAGTTTCATATTCTACAGCAAGAAAACGTCACATTTCTCCCTGACAAAGGAATCAGGAATGGCTAAAAGCATTTATCAATGATACATTAATATTCAGGGCAGCTCACCCAGTAGTGCTTAGGCATTTTCAAGTTGGAACTTTAAATACAGCAGCATTTAAAGCCAACACATGCAGCTCCAAGGGACATCACCTTCATTCTTGGGTTGCTCGTCCCCCTGGGGTTATTGACCCAGGAGGTCTAGTAGATCATGTGCTGAAAAGAAGGGAAATGTATTTTTAAAAATTTTTTTATTATGATTGATTTACAGTGCTCTGTCACTTCCTGCTGTATAGCAAAGTGACCCCTTCATACATATATATACATTCGTTTTCTCTCATTATCCTCCATCATGTTCCATCACAAGTGATTAGATATATAGTTTGCTGTGTTAGTAGATGACACATATTCTTTTGACATCAGAAGAACAAAGGAAAAGGGGTTGTTTTTCTTTTTCCCAGCTGCCCCCTAGTGGCCAAGGCACAACAGACAGCAAAGGCACTGAACAAAGATCCTGGCTATGCAGGTGCTGCTGGTGATTCTTAAGAGGGTCTTAAACCAAAGTCGCTGCTCTTAGTGTGTGCTTCTGTGGAAGAAGAGCAGAATATTGGGTCTCCTAATTACATTTTCTTTCCCAGCAGCATCAGTTCTTATCATAGTAGCACCAGCCTCTACCAGCTCAGTCAATACTTGTATATTAACAAGAAACAATCGATAGAAAAATTAAAAAGGAAAGTCAAGGTAATTAGGCTAAAGCTGCTGCTTATGAGTTTTCAATAATTGCTTTCGCTTCCTCTTGTTTTCCCATCTCCAGAAAAATAGGGCCTGATTGAAGGACTGGGTCGTGTTTGACTGAGGACGTGTCAAAATTACACAAAGCCAGGCAGGAAATAAAATTAAGCTATCTTTGTTTTAGAGCAGTCAAGGGGGCTTTGCATGATGGCATGGGAAGAATAGGCGTTGATTTAAATGTACCCATTAGCAGCTGTGCCATTGCCGGTACCTGTTTCATGTCATCGGTTTCTGCGCTACTGGCAGAAGCCCAGTCACAGGCACTGTGACATGTTATGTATCAAAGCACCGGTGGAGGATAGTGGATGAATTTCTCCCAGAAACAAGATGTTTCGGAAAATTAGATGCCATCCTTTGCAAAGCCATGAAACAACTCAAACCCCTATGACTGCCATACTTTGGCCACCACCCCTTGTGTTTTTTTATCCGCAGGATCACTGTCCATTTACAGGGCCTTAGTGAACCATGTATCCACGTTAGGTCAATGAGCCTAATCTTTGGTTTTGAGCTACTTTGACATTTTTGTGTCCCAATGCTTATTCTAAATAAATCAGGGTCTCCCTGTTTCTAACTGCTGCATATGAGGTTGGTATGTCTGCCTCTTAGCAGATGAAAGAAAACAGGAATCCCTAGTTGGGGAAAGATAAATCCTAAGGAGAAAAGATGGGTTAGTAAGAGAGATATTTCATGTTTTATGCCCATTTACAGTCGTCATTTGTGCTATTTCTGTCAGCTCAAGGCACTTTATAAACTTTACAACCAAATTATGTACCAACATCACTTCATTCACTCCCGATATGTAGCTGTTAAACATCTGCCAGGTACGTACTGCCTAGAGACAAAAAAAAAAAAAAAAAAAGTTGATGAGAATTAGATCTGGTTAAATACACAGAGAAAATTTAGATAAGGGAGAAGATAATAGGAAGATGTTTATTGAGCACCTGCTATGTACAAAGCATTATAGAAGATTCCCTTGATACAGGAAATAAAATTTCTGCACACTGACCCCACCCCACAACCTGCCACCTAATTTCTAAATCAGAAGTGAGTGATGGAGCCAAGATTGGAATCCAGCACAGTCCAATTTCAAAGCCTAAGTTTTTGGGGGTTTTGTTTTGTTTTGTTTTTTGCTTTTAGGGCCACACCTGCGGCATATGGAAGTTCCCAGGCTAGGAGTGGAATCTGAGCTACAGCTGCTGGCCTACACCACAGCCACAGCAACCCGCCAGATCTGAGACACGCCTGCGGCCTATACCACAGGTCATGGCAATGCAAGATCCTCAACCCACTGAGTGAGGCCAGGGATCAAACCCGCATCCTCATGGATCCTAGTCAGGTTCATTAACCACTGAGCCATGAAGGGAACTCCTCAAAGCCTAAGTTCTTAACTCTTTTATTACATTATGATATTTACTTGAAGCTTTAAAAAGACTCTCTAGGGAAAGATGAAATGTGTGAAGTATGATCTTTACTCAGTATTGGCAACTCTAATTAATGATAGTGATGCTAGGGCATGGGGATGGGAGAGTACGGAATAAAACGTACATACCCAGAAGCTTCGAAAAGTAAGATAGGAGCCACAGGTAGAGCTCGAGCTTTGGTGAGAATTATTGTTCATAATTCTTTTTTTTATTTAATAAAGTTTTATTTTTCAAAGTGTACAGTATATGGTGGGACCTGTTCATGCATCTTCTCTAGCAGCCGGGGCATCTCCACCCTTGGTGTTTCGGGTGTAAATTACTCGAGCTCTGTGCTTTGAAACCAGTTTAATAAGTCCTTAGCTCAGGAGCTCCTGAAGGGCTGCCCTGACCAGAGAACCACAAATCCTCAGTTTCTCAGAGACGACAGCAGGGGTTATGAGCTTATAGTTGGAAACCTCTTTACAGAGCTTGTCATATGTCACTTTGTCAAACAAGACTAGGCTATTGACCTTGTCCCGAACTTTGCCTTTGGACCACTTCTTCTTTTCCGCCTTGTCCCCAGGTTTGTTCACTGGGTCTTTGTCTTTCTTGGTCAACTTTCTGGCATCTTTCTTCTTGTTATTGTCCTTGGGTGGCATAGCGAAGCCGGGAGAGCAGCTGGTAGAGTAGCCGCCTCGCTAAGATGTTGGACAGAAATGAAGTGTTCATAATTCTCAACATCACACGTGGTCTTATATTATTCCACCACTGTTGGGCTTGCTTGCATATGTGAATCTCTGTTGTAGAATTTCCAGCAAATAAAACCAGTCCTGATTGGTGATTTGGGTCTCACTTTTTTTTTTTGGTCTTTTTACCATTTCTTGGGCCACTCCTGGGGCATATGGGAGGTTCCCAGGCTAGGGGTCCAGTCGGAGCTGTAGCTTCCAGCCTATGTCAGATCCACAGCAACACGGGATCCGAGCCGCGTCTGCGACCTACACCACAGCTCATGGCAACGCCAGATCCTTAACCCACTGAGCAAGGCCAGGGATTGAACCCGCAACCTCATGGTTCCTAGTCGGATTTGTTAACCACTGCGCCACGATGGGAACTCCCCTGGGTCTCACTTTTATAAGGGTGTGTCAAAGCCCTCAGAAGTTTCTGTGCACTCTTTAGATTGTCGGAGGCCGAGAAAGTACAAACGCAGCTAAGCCAGAACACATGTGATATCTGAATCTTTGCTGTTTATTGCCCACAATTCCAAATGTTGGGAAGGTTCTGGCCGATGCTTTCATCGTGAAAATGGTACATCATAAGCATTTGCTCCTTTGCTTTACAAAAAGGTTGTTCTAAGTACACAGCCATTTATGAATTAAATATGTTTAGAAATTTGCCGTGGGGTATTTTTTTTAAATTTTATCCAAGTATAGTTGATTTACAGTGCTGTATTAATTTCTTCTATATAGCAAGGTGATTCAGTTATACATATACATATTCTTTTCCATTATGATTTATCACAGAATATTGAATATAGTCCCCTGTGCTATGCAATAGGACCTTGTTTATCTGTCCGATGTATAATAGTTTGCGTCTATTAATCCCGACCTCCCAATCCTTTTCTCCCCCCCCCCACCCCGCCCCTGGCAACCATAAGTCTCTTCTCTAGATCTGTGAGTCTGCTAAGGGATAATTTTTGAATGTTCATTTTCTTCCTCCCTCCTGACCCATTTTATTTAGACATCCCAAGGAAAATTTCTCTCTCTTTCTTTCTCTGCTCACCCCCCCATACCTGTTGGTTCTATTATGGCTCTGTATTTTTTTACCTTTGTCATTTTAATTTTTACCATATAAAAAGTGTGTATCAAATAAGAGTGATGGAATATTACGTAGTTATTGAGACAGTATAGTTTAATTATGGGATAAGAGAGTACACATGAGTCCAGTGGCCTGGCTTGAATCTTAGATATGCTTTAAATTATGCAGTCTTTAAAAAGTTAGTTAAATTTATTGTCGAATTTTTTATCTACAAAATGAGGCTAATAGAAGTACCTATCTAACAGGCTTGTTTGGAAGATTCAGTGAGCTAGCATATAGAATGTGCCTTGTACACGGTGCCCTATAAATGTTAGCATATTTAATAATAAAACTATTAATACAGTTATGTTCATGTGGCATGTTTAATGACATCGAAAATGTTCATGAGAGATCTTTTAAATGAACGAAATAGGATAGAAAGGGATGTCTGATTACAGCTATAAAGAATAAACACCGAAACATTTTTAAAGAGACTGAGGGTTTGCTTTAGAACCATTGCCTCCCGTTAATCTTGATCTGTTTATTTTTGTAAATTTGGGATACTTATCACAGTACACAGTTATTTTATTGATCTGTTTCCCTGGTTTTCGATTATCTCCCTCTTGAATGGAAGTTGCCAGGGAAGGGACTCAGGCTGGCCTTTTCCGCCATTGCACATCCCATGTCCAAGTGTCTGGCAGGGGGTAGCCCTTCAGTAAATATCTGTGGAATAAATGTGTTTACTTCTTTTCTGTTTTTCAAGTATGCTAATAGAAAATTTCTATCTGAACAAACTAACAAGCAAACTAGTGGCTATAACAAAAAAAGAAGCAGACCCACAGATACAGAGAACAAACTAGTGGTTACCAGTGGGAGGAGGGAGAGGGGTAGGAGAAGCGGTATAGAGTAAGAGGAGCAAATGGTTATTATGGGATTGTATGAAATTGTGTGTGTGTGAAACTTTTGAACACTGTAAAGCGCTGTAGAATTTAAAGACTCTTTCCTTCAATTAAAAAAAGAAAATTTTTAACTTCTATAATAGTTAAAAAAAAAAATCTGTTTTAAACACTTCTCTCAGCCCTGCTAAAGGCATATTATTATGCTATGCTATAGTTCATGGTAAGGTAGCAAATAGTAGGAAAATGTTTCTCACATTACATGTTTATTTGTTTTGTTATTGGTAGTGGTGGTTTTTGATGGGATCATACCAACTGACAGCCTTCATCTATTTTAGTTTTTTACATTTAGCTTTAGCTTTTTTTATCAATCTAGAAAAATTCGGAGTTCCCATTGTGGCGCAGAGGAAGAGAATCTGACTAGTATCCGTGAGGACGCAGGTTCGATCCCTGGGCTCCCTGAGTGGGTTAAGGATCCAGCATTGCTGTGAGCTGCAGTGTAGCTCGCAGACTTGTCTCGGATCTGGCATTGCTGTGGCTGTGGCGTAGGCCAGCAGTTGCAGCTCCGATTCAACCCCTAGCCTGGGAACCTCCGTATGCCCTGGGTGTGGCCCTAAAAAGTCAAAACAAACAAACAAACAAACAAAAAAAAAAAAAAAAACCAACTAGAAAAATCCTAAGAAGATTAATTTTTTGCTATTTTTTTAAACATACTAAAACTCTTTTTTGGTTAGGATAATTACCAGCTCCCAGTTATATAGAGAGCTTCAGTTATTTTGCTAGTTAAGCATTACCCTAAAACTTTAGTGTAGATGAATACTCCAGTTTTTAACTCAAAAAATAAGTCACAGATCCCTTCTGCCAGTTACTCATCATTAATTTCTCAAGCGCTAGAGTTGCTAGCTAGTATTTCTTTTGACCCCCTAAGCCACGCTGCATCTCTGCCAGAGGCTGAGTTACGTGCAGATGAGCGAGTGAGGGCAAATGCTTTTTTCTGTGCTTTCCAGTGAATTTTTGGGCCCTCGCATCCAGTGCTGAGGTCCATAAAGTTCTCTGGTAGCTCTTTAACTCAGTGCTCAAGTTTGAAGGGGAAACTGAGGGAAGTCAGATTGTAACAATGCACACAGGTGCACACAGAGAGAATTCAAACAGAATGCCAAAAGCTTGTTGCTGAAACATTTCAGAGTCGCAGAGACGCATCCCATCTTGCCCAGAATTCCTCAGTCCACTGCCAGATGGACAGCACTGAATTCTGCCTTGGTTCTCATAAGTCAGGACAGAAATGTCTCTTTTCTAAAGAAGATCTCACTGAAGCACTTTGGAGAAAAACCAAACAAAGGCGACCAGGAGAAAGAGAGAAGAAACTATGTTGAGGAGGAGAATCAGAGGTTCCCAAGGATGTTAGCCCAGTAGAGCCCCACCTGGGCAGGGTTAGAACTCGGGTGTATCAAGACAGAAGAGACGCTGTTTCAAGAAGCACTTAGAAAAGCACCTCTGTCTCCAAGCCTGTGATAAAAGTGACATAAATTGGATGTAGCGAATCTTCCAATAGCACTTTGTTGCTTTGAGGGTCTCAGACTTCTCTTCTCTGAGCCTCTAAGTCAGATTAGCCCCAAATTGCTACTGATTCAGTTTTCTGAAATATCATTATTGCTGTATATTAAGACCTGTTATTTAGGAGTTCCCGTCATGGCTCAGGGGAAATGAATCTGACTAGCATCCATGAGACTGCAGGTTTGATCCCTGGCCTTGCTCAGTGGGTGAAGGATCCGATGTTGCCCTGAGCTGTGGTGTAGTTTGCAGATGCAGCTCAGATACTGTGTTCCTGTGGCTCCAATTCAACCCCTAGCCTGAGAACCTCTATAAGCCATAGGTGCAGCCCTTAAAAAACAAGCCAAAAAAAGACCTATTATTTAAAAATTCTATATAATATTGCGATGTATTGCAGTGAACACACCTAAAAGCAATTACTGTCGAAAGTAACATAGTCCCGAATATTAAGACAGCTAAATATTTAGCAGAAAGAATAAAGGGCAAGTGCCTTGTTGCTCTTATGGCAGCAGTTGTGGTGATTTATATTGCTGTTACTATTTTTTTGTATACAAAATAAATTTGGTGTGTTTAACTTGTAATAAAAATCTCTAAGAGGATTAGTAGTAACATGATTGATTTAAAATCCCACCAGAGGGAGTTCTGGTGTAACAAACCCAACCAGTATCCATGAGGATGGGGTTTGATCCCTGACCTCCCCCAGTGGGTTGGGGATCCAGTGTTACCATGAGCTGCAGTGTAGGTCACAGATGTGGCTTGGATCTGGCATTGCTGTGGCTGTGGTGTAGGCCAGTGGCTACAGCTCTGATTTGACCCCTAGCCTATATGGGAACTTCTGTATACCACAGGTGTGGCCCTAAAAAGATGAAGGAAAAAAAAGAAAAATCCTATCAGAAATTGGTATGCTCTGAGGGTCAAATGAAATAATTTGTGAGTTGATTTCAAAATCCACATACATTAAAATGTATGTTGGCAAAATCATGATGATATATCTTTCCAGACCCTTTATGTATTGCATTATTCTGCTCAAAAATAAAGGTGATTTGAGCTGCCTTGCTCTTCACAAGGTCAGCCTGAGCATGCAACCCAACTTAGCCTCTTCATTGCTCCCCTTCGCCCTAACTCAGCATAACTGTTCCTATTCTGAGGCAGTGTCTAAAATCTGTATGATTCAGCAAGAAAAACCAGCAACGAGGGAGAATATTAATTATTTTCTTGCCTATCAGCCATCACCATAATTGCAACATCTACATCCTGATTGAAAATTTAGTCTTTCAGACTTAGAATGGCTCATTAACTTTTTGCTCCCTGTTCTCACAGTGAGAAAGAAGAATCTAAACAGTCAAACAGGCTAGAAGACCAGTAGATTTTCTCTTCCTGTGGGTATGTCCTTTAAAACCTTCCTTTGTGCAAGCCCAGCCCTATCTGCAGATCGAAAAACTGCTGGTGCAGTACGAGCTGAAGTGCTGCAGAGCCTGGATTATCCTCCAGTACTTCTTATAGTGATGAGTTCTTGCACTGACATCTTCCTATCCCAGAATTAATACTTTGGGTTACATGATGAACCTGAGAATATTTTCTTCAGAAGGAGGTACTTATTAAAAATGATTCACTTTTGAAGGAAGGCCCAGATCTTAGAAAGCTACAGTGATTCTTTTCATGAATAGACGTTACGAATAATCTGGGACAAGTTTCAGGAGAGGGAATGTGAAACCCACCAATGAATGAATCCCTCTTGAGCAAGGAAACCCGTGAGACCAAGATTGGAAAGTCATTTCATAGTTCCCTTGGGAGTCCCCAAGGTCATTCCTATGTTGGGAGATTCCTATGACTCATGGAACCTGGCATAGAGTTGTAGTCATGACTTACATTTATGACAGTGATGAAGTCGGGATACATAACTGGCCAATAAGTGTAAAATATATATACAGGTCTGGTGGAATTCATGTACTAACTTCCTTATGCTCCCTCTCCCATGAAAGGGTCAGAGCACCTTCTCCCAGCAACAGAAATGCAACAACGTATGTGAGAGATACGATGGCCCAAGTCAGCGACTGGTCCCCGGGTTTTGTAGGCCCCCTCTGCCTTGCACCCCAAACCCAGACACTAAGAATGAAAGCACGTGTTTGGCATGAAGCACACTGTTTGCACAAACATTCTAGGCGTGGTAAACCATCTTTCTCAGTCAGGGAAAGGCAAGAACACGTCCACAATTTAAAATCCCACATGCTAGCCCAGGGCCAACTTTGCAGGCAGGTCCTTCTCAAGGTAGCAAGCCTCAGGCTTGCAGTGTCAGTCCCTTTCCACACACGGGTATTGACCTTAAGTGATTTTGCTGGATGGCTAAAGGGCACCCTGGCAGGAGCCAGGACTGTTGGCTTTAGGTCAGATTCTTCTTTTTGTAGATAATAGCAAAGCACTCCCACCCTCACCTCAACAAAGATGACTCACTGTGGTAGTAACTTGGGGGAACTCGGTTCCTTGGAAATTAAAATCAGATTCTAGCATCAAGCTTTTTTCTTTCTTCGTGTGCTTGTTCTTCTCCTCCTCCTCCTTTTCCTTCTTTTTAAAGAGCTCTCTCCCCTAGCCGATGCACTTTGGAATCCAAAGGAGTGATGGAAAGGAGAGAGATGCCCACAGGTGGCCTGCTTTTCCCCTTTACGCATGTCTCTGGGTCCTGATGGATAATTGCCTGTATTAAAAAGCTTTATGTCTAATCAGACTGAAGAACTCTAAAAATGTGACTGGTTGTGTCATTCAGTAATAAGTGACTCTAAGCAGGTCGCAATTCACAGGGATAGGATCACATCTAAAATTCTCTAGTTCAAGCACTGAGCAGGATCCAGTGTGAACTAATATTTTAACGTCAAGTTGGTACTCAATTCTTTTTGCACACTAAATTGCTTCTCCTTGTTCCCTTCGTGGCTCAGTGGAAACCCGACTAGTATCCGTGAAGACACAGGTTCGATCCCTGGCCTTGCTCAGGGGGTTAAGGATCTCGCATTGATGTGAGCTGTGGTGTAGGTCGCAGACATGGATTCTGCATTGCTGTGGCTGTGGCTGTGGCCAGTGGCTACAGCTCTGATTCGACTCCTAGCCTGGGAACTCCATATGCTGAGGGTATGTCCCTAAAAAAAAAAAAAAAAAAAAAAAAGACAAAAAAAAATTGTTTATCCTTTTGCAGTACCTTGAGGATCAGTAAAAGATGAATTCTAGCCACTTGTTTAACACACCCTGCTTCTTCTCCCCACTGGCCTTCATAAAGGTTGGTTGGCTTTTTCTTTGCCCGTGGATTTTAGTGCCTTGAATACTAAACAGGCAAGCGTCTGAGACTAAAAATGAGATTGCTTCAAATTTATCTGAAGTGAAGGAAAGCTACAAGGCCTAATGTTGCAATTTGCTAGCCATCAGCAGAGAAGGTATGTTGTATAGTAGAATTATTTAGGGATTCAGATTACCTGAGCTTCTGCTTCTCAAACGCATTTGCCTCCCATTGTCTCTTTTCTCCCAAGACCGGATTCTGCATGCCCTTAACATTGAGCCATTGTTACTAATGGTTAATGGAAATGTATGGTACAGTTCAAGCATATTTAGACCCCAATGCATTTAGGAATCATTGGTCTAAAATGCTTTTTCCAGGGTGTCTTCCAATTGCTCAGGAAATCTTTGATGATTTTGATTTTTGTATGCACGTCCCAGGATGGAGACCCAGAAAACCATTGGTAGGTCACTGGATTCTTCTGGAATGAATATATTTGTGAAGCAGAAATGCCTGTGGTGCTTCATTTTGTGGGGAGTCCACTTCTAACATAAGACAGTGTGGGATATGAGAGGCGGGTAGTGGACGTGCAAGGGGCTTATAAACTTGTGTTGAACTTGGCCAGTGGGAAGCCTTGAGAAAATCAATTATTGGAGAATGTACAGCTTCCTAAGATGCATGAGGCAGAGCACTTGGAGAGGAGTCATCTGTATCTCATACCCACACCAGGGTGTTACTGTGGAGAAGGAGCCTCACTCGGAAAGTAAGAGGTTTACTGAATCCTTTGACTCTCTTGTTTCATCGAAGGCTATAAAAATGTTTGGAAGACTAGTGCATTTCACGGTCACAAAGGCACTTTTAATTGCTTGTGTGAAGTTGGGTCCTGTCTTTCTTCTTTTCCAACAAAGTGACATTTATTAGCATTTCTCTCGTCGTCATTTGTAATTGCACGGGTGTTCACCATCCCCAACTGTTACAATCGAGTCGTTTGAGATTCTAGTCACATTTCTAAGCAGATGTGCCAAATTACAGCTCAAGACTTCTGCTTGACATCTAGAGTTCCAATTAGTCAAATATCCAGGGCGAGGGTTAGCCAGGAAAGACCGGAGAAAACACTTCACCCAAAATAGTTTGAAATTTCCTTGCTGCTTTGCCTCTATCCGAATTTGGTTTGTCAGCGTGTGAACCAGCATCCGATCTTCTAAGAAACTGCTTGGTTTCCACTCTATTCAAGTATAATTGGTTTTCAGAGACTGAATTAAAGCAGGAAAGCAAAAGGTAGGCGGAGGATGTACGTGAGCAAATAACTCCACATATAACAGCATCTTGGTCTTTGCTGTTCTTCATCTTCATCAAAACCACACTTTCACATAGAGCTCTTTTTGTCGCGCTGGTTTTTTGATGTGTTGTCCTAAGACACAACTGCAAAACACTTAACATCTACTTTTCCATTTTAACTTGTTTCAAGAGCCCTTGACACTGCCCTCTTACCTACTCTTCTTCTCACTTGGAATTGGCTACTCCATTATAGCTCCTGGACTTTCTAATTTATTTTCTTTAAGACCAGTATTTAAAAGCTTTTCTTCTGGTTAGTCTTCCTTTCCCATGAGACTCCTTTATGTCTCTATAGCACTTAAGAATTTAGTTTTTCCTCAATGGCTCACTCTTCTTGCATCGCTGCCCAAGGGAAGGTGTGTGACCAGATAAGAAGAAGGTTGCATGGGAGAGTCTGAATCATTCTGGGTTTACAGCTGGCTTTGCTGCTCACTGTCTCTGTGAGCTTGGTCAGATTAGCTAACAGTTCAGAATGATGCTCTTCTCATCATAGAATGAGACCAAAGGCACTCATCTTTCTGGGGTGTTGTTTGTTTTTACATTTGTTCATTTTTTGGGTTGTGGATTCTTTCATTCATTTGTTCAGAATATGTATTGAGCCCTTGCTCTTTGGCAAGCACTGTGCCAGTGCCGAGGATGGCAAGATAGACATGGTCTCTGTTCTTAGGATGCCTATAATCTCTTGGGAAAAGTGGGCACTAAATAAGTAGTAGCATGAACACTGTTTAAAAGCAAAAAAAAAAAAGAGTGAGTACAGAATGCCAGAGGAGCATTACAGGGTAGAAACAGAGAGAAGCTATCTTAGTTTATTTGGGCTGCTACAACAAAATACCATAGACTGAGTGACTTCAACAGCAGAAATGAATTTCTCACAGTTCTGGAGGCTAAGAAGTTGAAGATCAAGGCACTGGCGGATTCACTGTTGGGCGAGAGCCTTCTTTCTGGTCCATAGGTGGCCATCCTCATTGTATCCTCGCATGGCAGAAGGAGAAGGGGAGCTCTCTGGGGTCTCTTTTACGAGGGCACTCATCTCATTCAGGAGGGCCTCACCCTTATGACCTAATTAGCTCCCCAAAGCCCCACCTTTACATACTATCACATTGGGAATTAAGTTTAAACATATGCATTTTAAGAGGACACCAATACTCAGGCTATAGCAGAAGCCATCCAAGTATTTTTAAATTTGGGGAGGGGGTGGGCCACAAGGGAAAGACTAAGAGAAGTCATGAGCAACTTTGCTGAGCAAATAAATATTAACTTAATGGATGTTTCCATAGAAGGTGAGCTAAAATAGGCCATGCTTTGGTGACCTTAGCAGATTTTGCACATCTTTCACCAGAGTCCCAGTTTTCCAATGTGCCTCAATCTTTGAACCCTCAGCTTGCTCTGCCAGACATTAGTGCACATAATCTGCCTGCATCTGGCCCCGTGTTTTGCTAATGCCTACTTCCTTTCCCTCGAATCTGGTCACTCCTCATTCTCTGACCCCCTTCCTGTTATCCCTACCCTGCAGAATGCTCTTGATGTTTTTCTCCACCGGGTTGACCATCTCTTTCAAAGATCAAAGAGCTAAATCTCTTTAGTGTGTGCTTCTTTTATGTGTTCTTCATCTTTTCAATTTAAATTTATAAATACAGGAAACTTTCATCTAGTAGGACTATGAACACCAGGAAGTTGAAATAGCTGTTCTCTCCCAGGACTAGCTCTGTAGTCTTCATTGTACCTGCGTATTTCTTAAATCTCTTACTTTTTGGCCCTCTGACTGAGGCAGAGACTGCAGCTTATTCACTGTGGTATCACTGGCACACCCCAGAACATGATGCTTGGTAGATACAGGACCTCTTTTATAAGAGCACTGATACCATTTTTTGAAGGTTCCACTCTCATGACCTCATCACCTCCCAAAGACTCCACTCCTAATACCGTCATCTTTAGGGGCTGTAATTTCAACATGCACATGTTGGGGGAATATAAACATTGAGACCATGCCAACGAGATGGTTTTAAGTAAAGGAATATATTAGCAAACATTCAGAGATGAGATTAGATTATGTCTAAACAACAACCCCAAATTCTAGAAATTAGCCATGTAAATACCTAATAGTTACAGCAAGATATCATTCATGCTGTAAAGATGTACCAGAAGGATGAAATGACCTAGAAGGTCCAGGAAGGCTCTGTGACCATCATACCATTGTCTTTGTCCCTTCAGGCCACTATAACAAAATACCAGATGGAGCAGCTTATGAGCAACAGAAATTGATTTCTCATAGTTGTGGAGGCTGGACATCCCGGATCAGGGTGCCAGCATGTCTGAGTGAGTGCTTTCTTCTAAGTTGTAGACCCCTCATTGTGTCCTCACAGGGCGGAAGGGACTACGGACTTCCGTGGGACCTCCTTTGTAAGAGCACTGATACCGTTTTTTGAAGGTTCCACTCTCATGACCTAATCGCCTCCCAAAGACTCCACCCCTGATGGCATCATCGTAAGTGCTGTAGAGACATAAATGAGTCTTTAGGAGCCTGCTATGCTCCAAGCCCTGTGCAAATAGGCACAATGCATGTCTCTTTCTTTTCTCGACAACTAAGTGTTCCCACTCCCTGAACTTTACTTACCCTTTTAACTTATACCCAGAGGTTCCTGTTTTTAATTCCTTCGTGTCCTGACTCAGGGTGGAATGTTCGCTCCCAATATCTTGCCCTCCCTCCTCTCTGATTCCTCTTCATCCTTCAAGACTTAGCTTGTTTTACCCAAGTCTGCATGGTGGCTCCCTTCCCAAAGAAATCATTGGAAAAACAGGGTGATACCAGTGAAATGTGTAGGTGAAGAAAAAAAAAAGTTATCATTCTTTTTCAACTTAACAACATTTTTTAGTTCCATATCCTCCAGTAATTTTCCTCAGGAGTATAAACTCGTATAATGCTACATGCACTCATTTGTATTCTGCTTTTTCTCTTATACATATTTTCCATATTTCCATGTAATTTTTCTAATTATCATTTTCATCATAGAAACAGTATTATCCCATTACAGAAAGTAAATCACACATAATCACCATCTTGACGACACTTCCTCTTTTCTCTAAATACCTGAGTTAGAATTTAAGGTTGAAGGTAGGCATGTTTAAATAGCCAAAGAAGCTTCGATTGCCACTCGCTTTCTTTTTATTTTGGTAAGGTAAGGTGTTGGAGAAAACTTCCTCGACATTGACTTAACTGCTCTGAGCTTCCACTGTCCCACCTCTAGAATGAAGGTGTTGAACTTGATTGTCGCTAAGACGTTCAGTCCTTTTACATGATGACTAGTTCATGACTCTATGACTCTTAATTTAATAAACCTTTATAGCATTGGTAGTTCTTTAGTTTTTTGTGTGTCCTGCTCTCCATTAAGGAAGTGGTGGGGAATTCCTGGTGGTCTAGTGTCAGGACTCAGTGCTTTCACAGCTTTGGCCTGGGTTCAGTCCCTAGTCTGGGAAATGAGGTCCCACATAAAGCAGCTGCACATGGTAGCCCCCCCCCCAAAAAAAAATATATATGGTGAAAGCTTTGGATCCTCTTCATTAGAAATGCCCCTATGCACAAACACATAAAATATTTCCTGCAAGACCATCTAGGGACCAAGAATCTTTTGCTCTAAGCACAGGAAAGAAAAATGGATGGAAATGACATAGAATTCAGAAAATATTTCCTACCTAAGAAATATTCTACCTTTTTCTCTAATGCTATGTAACCAAGAAGGCAGAATATGGGAAGAGATTCCGAAAAGCATGTCTTGAACACATTGTAAAGTTACATAAAAACATTGACCAAAATGAGTTTAAAACATGAGCGTGATCTGATTATGTAACGGAGGAGACTCACTATTACTGTAGTTGAAAATTGTGGCTCTGGAAGCTATTCCTGGAAATACTGAATTCAGGCTTCTAGAATGAGAGGAACAGTGGGCACGATCACAATTGTATGGCTACTTTTAAAAAATGTGTGCTGAGGAACTGAGTATATTCCCTAGTTTCATTGTATGTTATTAGAAAACCAGTCTGTGAAATTGGTTGTTCAAGGTTTTGTTCTCCGTGTGGAACGAGAGCAGAAGTGGATGCTAACATTGAGTCTTCATATACATGAGGCCCCTCTTTCTTCCAGCATCATCATCTTCCGTGGGAAGCCAGTGAATCCTTACTTTAAAATGCGATTATAGTGGAGAAATGATGTGATTTTTTGAATGTACACCATTGACCATAAGTTGCATTTTATGGCTCTAGTTAAATGGCTCAGGATGTTTCCGCTGAGTTCAAGGAGGTAGGGGAAGAAATCAGTTTCAGAAAATACAAAGCGGCTCATTTATTTATGATGTAGACTCTGTTCTCTTTGCGATTCAGCTGCTTTCAAAGGCGTGTCGTGAGGATGCTTCAGCTTTGGAAATGGCCGTGTTGCGATGGGAAAGAGGACAGTCATCAGACAGCTCTTTTCATGAGAGATTTTGGAGTCAAAACTGCTTGGCCATTCTTCTAAGGGAGGGTTTTTGCCATGTAATTCGAACGTGTATTAAATTGTAGCTTAAAAACAATAATCCTAGGAGTTCCCATCGTGGCTCAGCAGAAATGAATCTGACTAGTAACCGTGAGGACGTGGGTTCGATCCTTGGCCTTGCCCAGTAGGTTAAGGATCCAGCGTTGCCCTGAGCTATGGTGTGGGTAGCTAACATGGCTTGGAACCCACATTGCTGTGGCTGTGGCTGGCAGCTGTCGCTCCAGTTTGACACCTAACGTGGGAACTTCATATGCCATAGATGTGGCCCTGAAAAGAAAAAAAAAAAAAAAAAAAAAAAAGCAAAAGCTCTCCTGAGAGCCTGTGGACACCGCACATGGTATTGAGTCAAAGCAGGTTTGTACAACAGAGGCATTGAGAGGGCCCTATTCTTGTCGGTTTAATTGATTGCAGTGAAGAGAGCAGCATTTTGGTGTAGTATCTTTGTACAGTAACTATGTTTGAATATGTCCCGTACTCTTATTTAACACAGAAGCTCTTTCAGAATGTTGTTTTAATGATGGGAGCGGATATGGAAGGATACGTACATCGTCGTCTTTTCCTTTAACAGGATGTCAGTTCTCAGCCCGAGGGGAAGTGAGGAGCGAGGGCTGTCAAATCATTGGCCGCCTGTCCCCTTGGAATCGTAGAATCCAGTGTCTCCCACGACCAGTCTCTGCCCCTCTCACGTGTCTACCTGATGTCACCTGTACCTGCACTTGTGCTTTCCAGCTCCAGGGGCTTCCCTTCTGCCCAGGGCATCTGACCTTGCACCATCCTGGGCCTCATTTAGGAAAGACATTGGTAGCAAAGACGGGGCCTGGGTCTCCTGGCTTTCATTCCTCTCTCATCTCCACTCTACACAAAAGTGTCTTTCCTTAAAAAAAAAAAAAAAAAAGTTCTTAATCTCACACAACCTATCTAATGTCCTGTGAGGCTGATTGAAAAGTTTCTTTGGAGTTCCTGTTGTGGCCCAGTGGTTAACGAATCTGACTAGGAACCATGAGGTTGCGGGTTCGATCCCTGGCCTTGCTCAGTGGGTTGGGGCTCTGGCGTTGGCATGAGCTATGGTGTGGGTTGCAGACGCGGCTTGGATCCTGCGTTGGTTGCTGTGGCTCTGGCGTAGGCCAGCAGCTACAGCTCTGATTGGACCCCTAGTCTGGGAACCTCTATATGCCACAGGTGCAGCCCTAGAAAAGACCAAAAAAAAAAAAAAAAAAAAAAAAAATAGAAGTTTCTTTTTCCGGAGTTCCCATTGTGGCTCAGCAGAAACAAATCTGACTAGCATCCGTGAGGACACAGGTTCGATCCCTAGCCTCACTCAGTGGATTAAGCATCCAGTGTTGCTGTGAGCTGTGGTGCAGGGTGAAGACTCAACTCAGATCCAGCATTGCTGTGGCTGTGGTGTGGGCTGGCAGCTGTAGCTCTGATCTTCCATATGTGTTGGATGCAGCCCTAAAAAGACAAAAAATAAATGAAAGTTTCTTTTTCCTAGACAACAGAAATTGTCTGTGTGACAAAAATATTTTCAAGGCCTAGGAAATGTCTCCTTATTACGAGAAATATTTAGTACAACAGCATTGCAACAGAGTAAACAGCACCATATCATCTTTTGGATTTTCTGTAATCACTATATGACCTGTAATACCCGGCTTTACGACTTGATGGCAAAAACAAGACAGCACATTCACAACCCTGCAGCACAGTTTGCATGCCTCAGCCTATCAACAGTCAGGGAAAGAGCAAACCAACTGATAATTTAAGAATTGAGCATTAACAGTAAATCTACTGGGGCTTCAACCTTCCCTAATTAAGAAGTCTTAAAGGACGAGTAGCATTTTCTGTTGATGTTTACCTCTGAAATTTTGAACAAAACAACGTAAGCGGAAGATCCCCTAAGGAGCATTTTTGGAAAAATCCCAACAATTGCATAGAGCCACACAAATGAAATGATTTAATTAGCTTAGATAACACTACTTCTCTTAAAGCATCTGCAATAGACTCATGAAACTCATAAAATGCCGTGTATTTTCTAGCATATGTGAGAGTTTAAGGGTGCTTAAGAGCCCACTTTGAAGGATTTGTTGTGAGTCTCCCCTGATAACATGTACTGTTGCCAGAGTTAGAAGGAAAAGAGGCTGACTATAGTATTAGCCAGTTGCCAACATCTTCATAGACTTTAGACCTGGAAAGAAAATTGAGAGCTCTTTTATCTCTTTTTACAAACGAGTGAACTGATGAATAGATTGGCTGTTGACTCAGGGCAGGTCCCATGGCTAGAGGGGTGCCAGAGTTGGGAGAGACCCCAGATCACCTGAAAGCTGAAGTAGAAGGTCACTGCTCTTCCCACCCCACCACATTGCTTTCCTGGTTCTTTGCAGTGTGCACTCCCTTCCACTGATTGAGGTAATAGCTGATAAGTGAATTCTCTGTATGACTTGATTGGGTTCTAACCACCTCCCTGTGTGACTTACTAGCAGTAATTATTAGCAAATACTTTGACCTGGCCCAGTAATTTTTTTACTTACACTTAACGTGGGACTAACCAACTGGCTAATACAGGTGGACATTTACTCGTAAAGCGTGTCTTCTCTCTTCTCATGTGAACCTTCACCAAAGTGGCGTGTCAAGAAGGGATGGGAAAAAAGTCCGTGAAGAGCTGTGTGAATGCTCTTCACCACTTCTTTGAGTTCAGCTCTCTCATGCCTGGACTTTGTGGACTGTCTCTTTGGAGCAGGAGAGACAAAACGCAGGTCATATCAGGTACAGAGGTGAGAGGGGTAGAGACCTGGCCTGGAAGACACAGGATTCTGAGGTTGGGAGGGGTCAGGTTTCCGCTGATTTTCCTAATGCTCCCTTGTCTCTTCCTTACTCTGCTAAGGAACGGACATTCTCTTAAAGGAAACAATGAGGATGAGATTATAAATTTTGTAATCCCATCAGGAACGTGGTTGTAGGAGGAGGCAGAGCTCTGAATGGAAACAAAGATGATACTGAAACTAGTGTCAGGAATGTATTCTTCTTGTTTTCATGCGCATATGTCCTGGGTCCCAAATACTCGCTGTGTGAGACAAGTTCAAATCATGGAAATGAAGCCGTTAGGTTTGAACTATATGAAATTGCTGATTTTCAATTGTAATTTACCTACTGAAGGACAAGTTCATAATAGTAAATAGTAAAAATCAACCAATGAAATCACATATGGGCAAAAATGTCATAAATGGCTGGTGACTATTACTAGAAAGCAAAAACTGAGCATTATAATAAGAAACCATTTCTTGAATTTTGTCAGATTTCTTGAATTTTGTTAAATGGTAAGCCAACAGGTAGCTTTAGACTCAGCCGGTGGGATCATGGATTACTATAACCACTAAGTATGGGAATATTTAATCTTAGTGTTTTTCATTTACAGGTATTTATACCCAGGTAGTACACTGATACGTGAGTAAATATTTTTTGCATAAATATGATCATCACACCTTGTTTATAACATAGAAAATTGGAAACAAACTATCTCTCAATAGGGGAATGGTAAATTAATCCTGCTACATCCATATGATAGGGTGTTACACAGTTATTCAAATAATATTTACCAGTTGTTTTTAATGATATCGAAAAGTGTCTGGAACAGACAAGACAAGAAAGTACACCAAAACATTGACCAAGGTTATTCTTTTCTCTAAACTTATTTTGTTATGCAGTTAACATGTGTTGCTGTTATAATGTGGGAAGACAGTTAAAACAATTGTCAGACACCAGTTTATAAAATCAGGATGTCTCCTTAGCCAAAGGGGTTAGCATGTCACCATAGAATATTCCCAGCAAGTTTCCATGTGGTGGTGGTGCTTCTGCTAGTCTGGGGACCACACAGAAAGTGTTATGAGTGGTGGTTAGGTTTATTTAAAGCAGGACCAAGCACCAAGTATAAATGCTCATCTCTTTGTAAGTCACCAAGCACTAACCCATGGAAATTTAGAGTACAGTTTGCTCACTCTCTTAATATGTGTCTGTCCTGAGGACTCAATGCCATGTCTTTCCTTTCTATTTGCCCTTCACTTGGTGCAGTGCCTGGTCTAGAGAGAATTTTTCAGTCATGTTGGCTGGTTTATTGAATGAATTAGAAGTGAGGAGGCTAGTTATGAAACCATAAAAAATAACTTGGACTTCCCGGCTCCCTTAATTTACTAGCAATGTGGCATTGGTGTCCCGGTTTGCTCATATGTAAAATGACTTTGTGGATTTGTTGGGAGGATGAAATGAGTTAATATACACATTTTAGAGTAGTACCTAATACTTTTTTCTTTGCTTTTTAGGGCTACACCCGCAACATATGGAAGTTCCCAGGTTAGGGGTCCAATGGGAGCTGCAGCTGCTGGCCTATACCACAGCCACAGCAACTCAGGATCCAAGCCATATCTTTGACCTACACCACAGCTCATGGCAAAGCCAGATCCTTAACCCACCGAGGGAGGCCAGGGGTCACACCCGCATCCTCTTGGATCCTAGTCAGGTTCATTAACTGCTGAGCCACAAAGGGAACTCCAGTACTTAATACACATTAGCAGCAGGTGTGACTTTCATATGGGACTACCTGCATTGTAATGTTTTCAAAAAAGTTATTTGAGCATTCAGAAAAAAAAAAAAAAAAAAAAAATTGCAACACTAAACCCTTTTAAGAGAGGGAAATTCTAATCCCTTTCTTAAGTACAAAAACTTGAGAAAAGGGCCATAGAGAAAATAGAGTTTTCTGAAAGCAATTTGACAAATTTCTACTGGACATTTCTGCTTTGGGTGGCCCTCATAGTCCCACGATTTACCAACTATGGAACCTGTCAAAAGTACTTGAAGTTTTTTGGTCTTCTTTTGATTTCTGTAGCCAGAGAAAAATAAACTACAAAGAAGCATAACTCTCTGTGGATCAGAATTTCTTAATCTTGTGGCTTTTGCCCATGTCTCTTATGTTAGTGATGACAATATTGATTTCCATCTAGGTTACAAGTGAAGATTAAATGAGGAATTGGGAGTTCCTGTCGTGGCTCAGCAGTTAGCGAACCCGACTAGCATCCATGAGGACCTGGGTTTGATCCCTGGTGTCACTCAGTGGGTTAAGAATCCAGGAGCTGTGGTGTAGGTCACAGATGCGGCTCGGATCCCACATTGCTGTGGCTGTAGAGTAGGCTGGCAGCTACAGCTCCGACTGGACCCCTAGCCTGGGAACCTCCATATGCCGCGGGTGTGGCCCTAAAAAGACAAAAAATAAATAAATACTAAATGAGGAATTGGGGGTAAATGAACTAGCAAATTGCCAGGCACACAACTGATTCAGTTCCCTGCTTTCGCATCTGCTCATCTTTCTTCACAATTTCTATGTACTTTTCCCATGTTGAATGGAAGTTAAAGTGGTTTTTTGTTGTTTTTTTAAAACTAGGATTGGCATACATTTTCAAAAACTCTAAAAGGTTAAAATTTGAAGTGATCTTTTTGATACTTGTGCTGCTAAATAAGAGACAATGTGCTTTAAGAAGTTAATTCATTCACTGAAAATACGAAGGCTTATACTCTCTTCCAGTGCAAGAAATATTTGTGGGTATTTCATTATGGTGTCTCTCAGTTGGGGACACATCCATCGACTCCTGTTAGAAGAGCTCCAGCAAGCTGTGAGCTGAGAGATTTGCCCCAGAAATATGGCATTTTTCCTGAGGCCACCGTGCCCCTGGAATTTGTTTGGTTTGATGTTTCCAGTTTAGAAACTTCCTAGTCTCAGAAAAGTCATTTCCTGTGAGGCAGTTAGGAAAGAAACTGTATCTCAGATGTGCACAGTTGCCATTTATTTTTCTTTTGAGCTATGTTTGAAATAATGAGAACGTTAGTGTCAGGAGTATTGAGTCACTTGATAAGGTGTTTCGCCATTAGCGAACCCAGCTGGGAGTTGCTTAATATTGATCAAGCTTTTGCTAATCTGGAGTCTTGAGATCTATTATACATACATACAGGCCTTTCTTCTTTGTGTGACAGCTACATGGTGGTGAAAAAGACAAGATATTCAAAAGCCAAAGGTCTGGTTTTGATCCCAGTTGTGTCATTTGTTAGGGGGATGATCTTGGGCAGGACGTGTCACCTTTCCAGGTCTCAAATGCTGCATTATTAAACACAGATTCCACGTGCTAGCCGGTCATAGTTGTTTGGACAATCAGATAAGGTAAAATCTGTGAAAACTTAGCAAGTTTCACATCAAGGTAGGTAGGACTTGTTAGGTTATTGGCTCCTATCTCCGTGTGACCCTGTGAACAGAAGCTTTTTTGGGGTGGGAGGAGGTTGGTTGGTTTTTGTTTTTGTTTTTTACACCCTTTGAAATGAGCATATCCTGTTGCTCTGGGAGAGTTTACACTTGCATTGAACTGGGTGTTATATCTAATTAGGACCACTATTTTTTTTCTCCTTGATTTCAGGACTTATTATTGGAGTGGAAGAGATGTCTAAGAGAAATAGTCATGACCCACCTGCCTTTTGATAGAATGTATCACTAATTTACCTGTAATCTGTGGTGGGTAACATTTTAAAAGCTGAATAGCTGACTCATTGTATGCAGAATAGATAGGAATTTAAAACAGCTTGTTCTCACTTTGAAAACCCAAGATTAATGGAGTAAGTCGGGTAGGCTCAGGAATTCGAAGTGTCTCTCTAGATGAGCCCTTTAACCATGGGCAAATCATTTGCTTCTTAATCGCTAAAAGCATCATGTGTTTTGAATATCTAAAATAAAAATAAAAAAGGAGTGTATTTAACATCTTTGTATAGCAATAGTATCATGATGTTAACGTTTGTGCTTGGAGTTAGTCACGAAAGGACTTAATTAAATTTTTCTCTTTTTGCATTAAGCACCTTCACTATATTGTAATCTTTTCTATAAGGTGCCCAGTTTAGGGTCCTACCCCATAAAACTGAAGTAAGGATGCAGTCTGGTGACGTTTGGATGGAGCTAAAGAATTAAAATGAATTGAACTATTGAACTTTTATCAGGAGTTTGAGCCAAATAATTGATTGCATTTGCCCGTGCTCCCCCTTCAGTAAGATTTCTTTTCTTTGCATCCTTTTACTTGAATATGAATTCCAGGAGGCTCATATTTAGAATTTCTGTGCTTATAAAAAAAAGACAGAGATAGCTTTATAATTACTATGTAAGGACTATGAAGTGGGAAAGAATACATTGGGAAGGCTTATTACAATTACTTTGTCATGCATCTGGTTATGTTGGCATATTTGTTTAATTAAATTCCCTGCTAATTATAACTGTATGTACTTGTGTTAATTATTATTTGCTTAACACAGGAAACAGTGTAATTCTTTAAAGGAAAGCAACTCCCTTTCTATTTAAATTAAATTTCAATTTAATATGCTTTCTGAAATAATAGCAGCGATGTGGCCTGAGAATGGTAGTTGAAAAGTATTGATCGACCTCGACGGAATTTGGACTGGCTAAAACTTAACAGAGATGTTTTGATATCAAATTGTAATTGGAAATCATAGTTCTAGAGTATAATGGTCAGTGTGACAAAACCACCGTCCCATGCTACATACGGTTCATCTACTGAAGGATAAATTTTCATCTTTTAAGAAAAACCTGCCCTGCCCTTCAGAACCTCCTTATCACCTACTCTAGAAGAAAGAAGGGGAGAATTAGTACTTGACAGCGATCCCTAAAGACCCAGCAAACGCACTTCTTTTTTGTTTTGAGTTTTTTTTCTTACCTTTTTTTGTTAAAGTATAGTTGATTACAATGTCACATGAATTTCTGCTGTATAGCCAAGTGACAGAGTTATACATATATACGTGTGAATATATGTATGCACATTCTTTTTAGTTTTCTTTTCCTCTTATCATTGTCTCCTCGAGGAGATTGGATGTAGATCCCCGTGCTATATACAGCAGGACCTTGCTTTTTATCCGTTCTAAATGTAATAGTTTGCCTCTACTCACCCCACCCTCCCCGTCCAGCCCTTTTCCTCTCCCCTCCGGCTTAGCACCCACAAGTCCATTCCTTGTGTCTCGGGCTTCTCTTTCTAATACACACATTCTCTGAAGCATTTGTTTGATGTCAGATTCCCCAGATCCCTTGGTTAGGATCCCTCAAGATACTCGGTCTGTTTATAGACTTTCTCAAGCCTGCACGTCTTTCACTAGAGTTAAAAATAAGATTCCCAGTGGAGCTGGTTTTTTTCCATTTTATTTTTTTCATCCTCTCTCAGTTTCAAAATCGTTCTGTAGATTTCCTCTTCCTCCCACTCTTTGTCAGACACTTGATATTTTTAAAAGATGTCCACCACTTATCTCCTGATGAGTTGGGAACTCTTCTTTATGTAACTGTCCCCTTTCCTTTGCATGCACACTTGCACCTCTTCAGGGGGCTTGATTCTTAGCTGTTCATTTTCTTCATTGAGTTTAAAACTCGTTTTTCCCTCTAAAATTCCAACTTACATTTTTGGTAATATATTTTTCCTGTTAACTTTGCCTAATTCACATTAAGAAAAAAAAAACCAAACAAACCCTTCTCTTCTATCTCAAGAGCTTTAGCTTTGGCTCCACACAAAAGTGGGTTTAAAACATGCCTCTTTAGGTAAATTGCCAATTTTCTGAGCCTCAGGGTCTTTATGAAATGGGGCCAGAAGTAGAGTCTACATTGTAAGGTGAGAGAGCAAGTCAAATGGCTTAACATATATAAAGCCTTTAGTTTAAACCATCGCTAAGGTTAGATAGTGAACTTTAATTGGTAAAACTAAATACTACAGTGTTTGGGTTTTTTTGTTGTTGTTGTTTTATGGGGTTTTTTCTTGTTGTTGTTTGTTGTTTGGTTTTTTTGAGAGGGAGTCCGAGTTATCTGATATTTGTATTTGGGTCATAGGAAAGCAGTGTCTACTAGCTGCGTGAAAACAGTCTGAGAAATTCCCTAAAATGTGATGCCACATGTGGAACAGCTGTTCAATTCAACAAATGCTTTTTAGCTGACGAACTGTATACCCAGCACTGGGCTGGGTACAAGAGGAAAAAGGCGGTCGTGCCCAATGAACGCACCCTCTTCTCAGAGAGCCTTGGGCTCGTGAAGAAGTCGGATCGGGAAGTGGATAATTCTGGAATATTGTATTAAGTGCTGCAAAGGAAATGCAACGAGCAGCTCTGGGAACATAGAAAAGAGGGTGTCACCTCAGAGGCCGGGGCATTTAAACGCGTCTCGGGATAAAGTAGGCACTAGGAAGATGAAGACACGGGGGAGACTGTCGGGCACGCTCTCTCTTAGAGCGGAAAACACACCAACTTTGCCATCTCATACACCAGAGACCGCGCCAGCCACGTGCAAGGCTAAGTGGTCATGCACAGCCCAGTGCCTTAACCTCTCTGAGCGTCACTTTCCACATCCTCTTGTAGCATTTACCACAAAACATTGTGAGAATGAAACATCAAGGGGCTAACTGAGGCCTGAGGCCTGGGGCATTGTTGTTTGTATGACTGTAAACGCTGAGAATTCGATTTTCACTGCCAAGAAAGCCAATTTTTGGTATTGGATGGCAGCTGGACTTGCCAAGCTTCTACCCAGTGGTTAGGCTACTCGAATGGAAAGCTTCGTTCCCAATAAATGCACCGTTTTTCTCAGAGGCTTGCAATAGGCATGTTTTTGATCCATCAAGGCTTTCTGTCCTGGGGTTGTGTCTGGTTTTTATTCCAATTTTAAAGTCTGTCTGCACACATCGTGCCTTGAGCTATGCGGTAGATAGAAAAATGATTTTTTTTTTATTATTCGTTTTATTAACAACTAAGGGAGCGAGTTAACATTTGAAAGCAAAAGAAGACTTATTTGAGAGAAAGTTTCTAATGAGGAAGAAAATCTCTAAATGCAGTACATCAATCCTATTTTCTAGATAACAAAGCAAATCTGAGACCATTTTGAACTTTTCCCTTATTCCCTTTATCATAAATGTTTAATATCCAAAGGAGCCGATTTTTGTTCGGAATTAGCTTGCAGGCTCGAAGGACTATTAGCAGTCACCACGGGGAGCCTCACACTCCGATTATATCTGTCACCCTTTTTTCCAGAACAGAATCGTTTTCCATGTAGTTATAGCAAGTGCCTTTGGTTCGCCAGCCTCATCAGCTCTATTTTAAACATGTCCACTTTGCCGAGAAGAGACATCAAGAAAATAACCAAATTATATGTTGGGAAAGAGTGGGTCGCTGCTTTAGCAAGCTTGGTAAAATCAGCATGCACAGCCTTCTGTATCTAATCCCTCAAGTAGCTGTTTCAATAGGAAAATGTTATAAATGTAATAGTCATTTTATAATCTTAATATGAGTTACTTATTTTTTTAATCACTTAACTTATATGAAGCGCCGGGCATGTGTTATCTTGTTTATCTTCCCAGTGGCCCTATCACGTAGATGCTTATGTGATAGCGTTTATCTAGGAAACTAAGGCTTCAAGAAGTCAAGCAACTTGCCCATTATCATATAGCTCACAGTGCTGGGATATACACCCGACTTGATTCCAGAGCCCAGGCTCTGAAACACCAGCCTATACTGCAACTTTTTTTTTTTTTTTTTTTTTTTTTTTTTATTTTATGGCCACACTCCTGGCATATGGAAGTTTCTGGGCTAGGGACTGAATCTGAGCCACAGCTGCAACCTAACCTCATGCCAGATCCTTAGAAAAAACCCACTGCGCCGGACTGGGGATTGAACCTGTGCCTCCACAGCGTCCCCAGCCACTACAGTCGGATTCTTAGCCCGCTGTGCCACAGCAGGAACTCCCTGTACTACATCTTTTTAATCCTTCTACGATCTTCTAAAGTTGACTTCCACATGACAGTCCTTAATGTTAAGCATCATTTGATCTTTGATGATAGCGCTTGCTAGCTTATTAATAGTTTTGTTTGTAAACAATGAAAGCAAGCTGGAACCCATGCAGACCTAATAAGATATTTATGTAGCAAGGAGGTTTTTGCTAATAATAAGCAAACGTTGTACTAGGCACTGGAGTTTATTAAAAAAAAAAAAAAAAAAAAGCTGTCTCTTGACCTTGAGAAGGTTGCATTTAGTTGGCAAAATGTACAAGAGTACCCAGTTGCCAATTCCAAAAAGCTCTGAAACATGAAAGGTTTTTGTTTTTTTGTATGAGGCTCATTTAGCCCCGAAACCTGACCTGAACTGATAGGAGGCTATATATGGCTTTTTGGAGTTACTACATAATATATAGTACATGCCCTGAACAACTTTTCTAAATTCTGAACTTTCTCCTTTCTGAAATACATCAGGGACCTCCGAGGGTTTTAGCAGAGGGGCTTGCGGACCTACGCAGTGAGTGGAGATGTGGAGGCCCAGAGAAAAGAGTGGTCACTTGATTGACTTAAAAAATTCACAGAAGAGAGGCTTCGGGCACTGAAAATAGAATTTGCCAAAAGTAGAAGGCAGTCCAGGTGGAGCAGAAGTCCAGGCCAGAGACATATCATCATTAAAGAATGTGGCAAGGGTGTATATGGGAGATGGGCTAGAAAGGCAATTTGGCTCCAGATGATGAAGAGCCTTGCATGCCACAGGGAGTGGGCAGTGGTCCTCTATGTAGTTGAGCCCTGGGAAGGTCTTTAGCAGAGGAATCGTCTCATTGTATTTCTTGTGTGGAAAATTCCCTCTTGCCGTAGCATAAAGGCTGCAATAGTAAACAGGGTCCAGAATGAAGAGGACTTGAAACCAGGCCATGGCAGTAATTAAGCAAGAACAGAGGAGATGGATTTGAGAGATGAAGCAAAAAACCTCAAAGCTGACTTCCAAGTTTTCTAATTTGAGCATCTGGGCACATGGGAATGCCATTACCCAGGACATGGAATACAGCAGGAAGAGCAAGGGTTTGGGTTGGGAGAGGAGCTGGTGGCACTAGTGATCACGTCCATTTCGAATTTAACTTTCCTCTCTGTCATGCTTGTGGAGACGTACAGCAAGCAGTTGCAATTCGGAGTCTGAAGCACGAGTTATAAATTTTGTATTTAGTCATTGGTGTGTGTATGATGATTTGAAGCTATGATAGCAAATGATATTTTCAAGAGTGGGTCTACAAAGTTAAAAAGAAAAAATACAGGTGACCTATATTTAAGTTAGATGGAAGAAACGAAGCTGAAGAGGTTAAGAGGAGTGGCAGAGAAGAAATAGGGAGGTGTAGCAAGGAATGGAAGAATGGCAGGGTCTCCTTCCTGTGTGAGATGTCAGGTGATACTGTCAGATGCTGTGGAGACATCATCAGAGAGAATGAGCGCTATCAAGAGATCACTTGTCACTTTCAAGCCAGCATGTTTCGCGAGAGCCATTCAGGTGGCTGAGGAGGTACCCACCACTAGTGTAGACTGCTCTAAAAAAACTGGCATGGACAAGACAGAGGGTTCTCTCATCTTTCAAAATAATTTAGAGAAAGGAATGAAAAGAAATGAAGCCAGTCTCAGAGACCTCTGGGGGCAATATTAAATGCACCGACATCCACAGTATAGGGGTCCCAGAAGGAGAAGAGAGAGAGAAAGGGCCTGAGAAAGAGATAACAGTCAAAATAATTTTGAAAGGCGACAAGTGATTGAAGTGACATGTTGATTCTCAGCATAGCTATCGATTATAGCTTACTGCTCTATTCCTTTGTAAATAAAGGGGAGACTCCTACCAGCTAAAGCCTCTTAGATGTTGTCTCCAACAACAAGACTATTAAAAAATAGTCACTGAATGTTTTTCAATATACTTTGATAATAGCTGAGGAGATTTTGGTTTTTAGCTGTAATAAGTGTTGATGCCACTGACAAGCCTTCCTGTGGACTTGATGTTGGAGAAGTGAATTCCAGATGAGTTACCAAGGGAGATTCTAATCTAGGACTAGGGTTAAGACCAAGAATAATCTTTAAATCAAGTACCAATTAGAACTTACCTTTTAATTTGTTTTTTTAATTTTCCATTATGGAATTACACATTTTAAGAATTATATTCAACTATGACCCAAGCAACTTCCATCACTCCGTAATAAAATGTCTTTCACAACTTCTGTATTTTTAGGTGAGGCGTGGAAGTTTGATGGTAGGAGGATCTTGAAGAAAATTTTCAAACTGAAAGAACAAAGGAGTCCAGTAGCTTCACATCTAGATAATAATGTTGCTTGTCCTCTTTCATCAGGAGCTTTTACTTTGCCTTTTATGGAACTCTTGATCGTCATGTAGAGAAGATACTATGGGAAGCCGTTCTCTCGAGAAATTTCTTTGTTTTATCCTAATAGCAAATTCTCTCTTGTAGAATGTCTGTATTGCTAAAGAAGTTAGCCCCTGTGCATCTTCTCCAGCAACTTGTAAACAAGACATCTTACATTGATTAATTGCTCATGAAAATCCTGAAAGATTAGCTTCTTTTACACATAAAAGTATCATGTTTGACCCCCCCCCCCCCCCGCCCCATGGGAAACTGACTCTAAAGAACCAAGCCTCAGCCAGAGGTTTAGAAGCTGCTATTTACAACCTTAGTGGTGTGGTTGGTGGTGGAAGGATGGGTAATGACTGAAACTCATAAATCACCTTCAGTGGGCAGTTGTACATGATATTTCACAGTGTCTCTCCGTCTAATTAGCAACATGTTTCATCACCTGTCCTAAGAAATCCACAAAATTATATCACATGATTGACTCTTCCAAAGCTATAGCCCCAACTATAAGACCTGTCTTTCTGTAAAGTCATGAGATTGTCATCTTCATGATTTGACATGAGGGGGTCCAGAGACGTAACCACGTCCAAAAGTCTTTCTCCCTTGAGTCTCATACTGCAGTTAAACCCCGCAACTGAAGATTTATTGAGTTAATGTATTGTTTTCATTATGTGTCTATTCAGCCATCAAGTTTACATTACATATCCTTGACGTGTTGCCTTTTCCTGGGCACTCTAAGCAAAAAAGAGATGATTTCAGCCCCTCGTCAGGGGAGGAGGATGAGGAAGCAGCAGTTTCTGAGCCCAAACCATGTACCAAGCACTATCCTAGGCACCTTAATTCATCTTCCAAACAACCCTGAAAGGTAGGTAGTGATGGCGTCTGTTCTGTAAGTGAAGAACTGACTTAGCCAAGCCCACACAGTTATTCAGGGCAGAATTGAGGTTTCTACTCTGGTTTGTCTTCCTCAAAAGCTTATGCTGTTAATGCTCCCTTAAGATGGAACTCATAACCCAGTAGGACAGATACAGAATGAAAAGTGAAATGTAACACGTGCATTAAATAGTTGAAAGAAAATGGTGTCATAGTTAAGAGGGTGATAGAAGTACTTTTGCCAAGAGATTGGGGTACACTCCCTGGGGGAGATGACATTTAGGCTGGGCGTCAAGGATGAGAACTATCACCTCTGCACCAAACAATTTTCTTTCGTCTAGAAAGTAGATGTCTTATTTCTGAATATCCTATATGGTGCTTTGGGTATTATAGAAATATACTGAATGTGTGAAATAAATATTGTCCAGTCAAATTTCTTTCATTGAAGCATAAAAGTAAGTGGGGAAATCTCAAGGCATCCCTTTTTTCCTTTTGAAAAGGTGGGCTTGGAGCTTCCTGATGTGGTGCAACAGGATCAGCAGCCTTTTGAGAGCGCTGGGATGTGGGTTCAATCCCCAGCTCAGTACTGTGGGTTAAGGATCGGGTATTGCCACAGTTGAGGCTTGGTTTGAGGCTGTGGCTTAGATCTGATCCCTGGCCTGGGAGTGCCATATGCTGTGGGGCGGCTGGGAAAAAAAAAAAAAAAAAGGTGGGCTTAGGTAAAGTTCTTCTGTGATAAAGTCTCGACAGGAACTAACATGAGGGTATTAGATAATTATGTGCTGAGGGATATAGACTGCATAACTTTGAAAAGATGAACCCTGAATGGAGAGGTTCATAGTCAATGACTTGTAAATGAACTTCTTGACTCTAGTCTTTCTCCCAGAGCAGTCTTTCTAAAACGCCCAGCCAGTCACTTTGTTACCTTACCTACCCTTCCCCACTTTCTAGGTACCTTCCAAACGCCTCAGTGAACCATGTGAGACCTGGCTCTGCAGGGTCGTCGTTTGATTTGCCTTGCTTTACCTCTGTCTCACTCATGCCCAAATGTTTCGAATCCTTTCCTTTTCCAACTATTGTCTAACCTAAGCTAGCTTTCCCCTAATGAACCCTTCCTGAAACTAATTGCTCCCTCCTTTCCTCTTTGCCGTAAACGATATATATTTGCATCACAGAACCTCTAATGGTTAATGCTTCTGTTTGTATACAGGTTGATATCCTCTTAATAGATAGTAAATTTTTTGAGAACAAGAACATATTTTCAATCCACATATCCTTAGTACTTACCATGAGGCCTGATGCATGGTTATCACTCAGTAAGTATGAGTTAGATAGATGGATAGATGTGTGGACAGATGAAATACTTTGTCCTGAGGGGACCCTGTACACAGCAATCCGGTTCACAAAGTTCATTAGCCTTGTTTTATCTCTAGACCAGTTTCACTCTCCAAGACCAGAACCACATAAGAGTTTGGACAAGGTATTTATTGCAGCTGAGCTAATGTAGGGAACCTCAGATTTGGTTTTCAGTACAATAATTACTTATCAGTACTCTCACGGGCAGTTGTAGATATCTGATATAGAAATAGATTACTGGATTTTATTGGCTCTCACAAATGTCACAATTAAGTACTGCTTCTGACAAGTAAAGTTCAAAGCATTTCAGAATAGAATGTAAGTATCTACTATGATCACTTAGATAAAATATTATAGCTTACTTTACATTTCAGTAGTTCACATAATTGAGCTTCTTCAACATTTACCAGTTTCCTAGATCTCAACTAGTTCTTCAACAGAAGTTGAAACTGACTCTAAGAAGTTATGGGGGAGTTCTTTGGTGGCTCAGTGGGTGAAAGATCCATTGTTGTCACTGCTGTGTTTTGGGTTGCTACTCTGGTATGGGTTTGAGCCCTGACCACAGAACGTCTTTGTGCCACAGGTACAGCCAAAAAAAAAAAAAAAAAGTTTGTGTTTAGATAACAAAACAAAAAGACAACCCATAGAATGGGAGAAAATATTTGCAAACACAGCTATTGACAAGGGATTAATCTCCAAAATTCCAAAATATACAAACAGGTCTTGCAGCTCAAAATAAAAAAACAACCCATTCAAAAAGGAGGCAAAAGATCTAAATAGACATTTCTCCACAGAAGATGTAAGATGGCCAAAAAGCACATGAAAAGATGCTCAACATCGCTAATTTACTGGAGAAATGCACATCAAAGCCGCAGTGAGGAATCACCTTACATTGGTCAGAATAGCCATCATCAAAAAGTCTACAAACAATAAATGCTCGAGAGGGTGTGGAGAAAAGAGAACCCTCCTACGCTGTTGGTGAGAAAGTGCATTGGTATAACCACTATGGAGAACAGCATGGGGGTTCCTTAAAAAACTAAAAATAGAACTACCGTATGACCAGGAATTCCATTCCTGGGCTTCTATCCAGAGAAAACCATACTTTAAAAAGATATATGCACCCCAGTGTTCTTAGCAGCACTATTTATAATAGCCAAGACATAAAAGCAACCTAAATGTCCATCAACAGATGCATGGATAAAGAAGAGATGGCATGTATGTATAATGGATTATTATTTGGCCATAAAAGAGAATGCATAATGCCGTTTGTAGCAACATAGATGGACCTAGAGATTATCATACTAAGTGAAGTTAAGTCAGAGAAAGATAAATATCATATATCATTTACATGTAGAATCTAAAAAAAAAAGATACAAATGAACTTACAAAGCAGAAATTGATTCACAGACATAGAAATCAAACTTATGGTTACCAAAGAGGAGGTGGGGAGGAGGGATAAAATAGGAGTTTGGGATTAACATATGCTTACTATTATATATAAAGGATAATCAGTAAGGACCTACTGGATAGCACAGGGAATTCTGCTCAAAATACTGTGATAACCTATATGGGGAAAGGATCAGAAAAAGAATGGATATATGTGTATGTATAATGAATCACTTTGCTGTGCACCTGAAACTAACATGACATTGTAAATCAACTCAACTCCAATCAAAAATTAAAAAAATAAATGTAAAAAATTAAATTTAAATGAAAATTTAAAAAAATATTAAAAGTCATGGATTTATCTTTAGACCTTTGACACTGTCCGATTACTCCTTGTAGCACAAAGATGGGATCAGTTATGTCTAATGAGTAGAGTCTGAAGTAGCTGAGAAGCGCTGGGCCTCTTGGGTTTGCTTTGAGGTCATCTATGTATTTAAGGAGTATTTTTTGATCAATTTCTTTGCCTTGGTGCAAGGACTTTCAGACTTTCTGGCCATAACCAACCATATACAGGCGTACATACATACATTCTCTCTCTCTCTCTCTATATATATATATACATATATATCTATATGTATATATATATCTATATGTATATATATATATATATATATATATATAAACACATATGGCTACATAAAATACACTCTGGTATTTTCTATTCTGTTCTGTCCTACTCCACTGCATTTCAGTCCATTCCATGCTGGCTGTGATGTAGTTTGAGAAATGATGCTTTGATCACGTAGTAACCAGGTACAAAATGTGGCCTCCACTCCCATGAAATTGTACATGGTTGTGGATGTGCATTGTACCCGTGCTGGAGGGGGTGCCTGGGAGTAACCTTGGACGTGTTAGATGCTGGATCTCACACAACATCTGTCAAATGACAGTCTCTTTTCTTATTTCATTCGGCCTCGTTTGTTACTGCTCCTTGCTTAGTTGCAGAGTGCCATGGACTCATGTGGAGAAGCTGATGAGTAATCTTGTGGATGGAATAGTGAACAGAAAGTCAGAAATTACTGACTTTCTGTGTTGATTCTGTCTCTGCAGCTCATTCCTAAATAAAATTAATTGCCAACTAGATAGTTCCCTAATAACCTCGCTTGTTTTTGCATAATAGAAGGAGAAAAGGATTACATTCTTTGTTCTAATTAATAGGAATGAAAATAGAATTGTAATCTGTGGTATGGCAAAATGAGAGAAAATAAGGCTTGTAAGTAATTTTCATGGTTGTTTAGGAATAATTGTTTCATTATGGAGTTAATAGTTTTTACAAACAGCTCCCATTTCCATATCATATTTCTGCAGTAGCTCTTTATTGAGATTGCCTAGGCAGAAGATGACAAGAAGTTGTTTCAAATCCATCACTTGTCGAAAGTATGAGTTCCAAAGCAGTTAGGGGGTGGGGAGGGATGCCGCAGAAAGAATAAGGCATGGAAGGGAAATTGGGGGTCAGAGTGAAATCAGTTGATTAATAAGACAACAAAATTCATTCACCAGCTTGTTTCAAAGGAGACTCTTATTATTCTGGAGAGAAATTAGACATCAGATCTCTCATGGGCCCCAGGCTCTGACATGTGTTTTATAATGACAGTTAATTAGATACTGTCTGCAGCAATCATAGGCTGTCATTTCTAATACATTTCTGGGAAGTTGAAGGACGGGAGAAGTCACCCCCCTCCCCATCTTCCCCCTTCCCGTAACTGAAATCGGTTGCCAAAATTAACTATGAATATATGAGGCACGAGTTCAACAATTACACAGCCGTTCTGCACATTTATGGGTCCTACTTAGTATGGGCTCTGCATTCCAGGCTATGCCCAGCATGCATTTTGCAGACAGAGTGGTTCCTGCAACCCTGGTAATATTTAAGAGCAGCTCTCACAGCAGCCTCTCACACCCGGTTTCATGGAACATGCCACTTATCGTTGCAACTTAGGCGTTTGAACACAAAGAGTTTCTTACACTGTTGAATGCAAACCATTAGGCCCCACCCCCACCCCCCTCCTTCTGTCTTGACTAAAGACGAACTTGCATGCATTCATTAGAATGATTAAGTCTCAGATATAACTGTTAAATTTGGGTAACTCCTGCGGTAGTGCCCAACCTAGATTTTCACTGCCCCCTTTTGCTGAACGTCACTATAACCATGGCCTGCCTGTGCTAGAAAACAAACCAAGCCACGCGGCAGCTGCATGGGGCAGCTTAAACATCATACGATGGGAAAAATTTTAAGAGACCTTAGAAATGATGTAATCCAGTCCCTTTACAAACAAGGACAGTTGAGGCTCAGAGTGCTCCAGCAGTTTCATGGCAAGCCCGAGCCGAAACTCCCTTCTCCTGATTTCTAGAATCTTGCTCCTTTCCCTTTACAGCACTGCCTCTTACCTTAATGTCTAGGTGACTGTGGAAATCACTAGACTTTTGGAGGGCGGGGCATGTGCAAGTTCCCGGGGCCGGGGATCGAACCCATACCCTAGCAGTGACCTGAGCCACAGCTGTGACAATGCCAAATCCTAAACCTGTGTCCCTCACCAGGGACCTCCTCACTGGACTTTTCTGACCTTGAGTTTCCTTAAGTGTAAAATGAGCGTAGGGCTGACCCTGCCTCTTTCAGGGAGCCTGAATGGGGAAGCTGCTTCCTGGTTGTCTCTGGGTCCCCATGCGGTCCTGTGTTGCCTTCTGCTTGTTTCTGTCATGTGTCAGTGTTCCCCCGGGCATGCCTGGGCCTCACAGACTCCTGCAAAGAGGCATAAGAAGGCTCTCGGCACCTTTCTAGTTGGAAACAGTGCTCTTTTACAGGCTACCTACTCAGTTTCTTTTTAGAGACATGGCCCCTCGTGGCCACTCAAGCCATGTGCAGAAATTCAAGCTTTTCAACCCAAGGTATCACAACTGATGTGTCTAGGGTGGTGGTTTCCAAACATGACAAAGGAAGATTCCCTGGAGAGTTTCTTTTCCCACTCCCCACTCTACTTTTCTCCTCCTGTTAATCCCCCTGGAGAACAAACCTAATATAGTAGTTTTGGAGCAGAGCCTAGTAATCTGTAGACTTTGCTAGATTTTCTTTTATTTGTTTTTGCTTTTTGAGCTCCCTGGATGACTGCCTGGGAAATGTTGCTTACCGAAGCAGATCCGATCCCAAAATGTGCTACCTTCTAACAGCTGCTAAACTCTCTGGACGCATTTTTGTAGATTCTAATTAACTTTTACATTTTGGAGGTTGAAATGTCAGCAGTAAGCTGATGATCTAATTCTTGGAGGTACTGACTCTCCTTTCCCTGCCCTTACGGTCATATCTACAAAAGCTATTGCCCCCACGGTCCCCACATAATGCCACCACCCCTCTGTCCACAGCCCTTACCACCTAAAAGGACTAGAGAGCAGATAGCCAGTGTCTATGAAGCTGTCCACTATCAGTTTGGAATGTGTTCTGTTTTGTGGTGGCGGTGGGTTTCATCTCCCCACACTTACCACCCTAGTAAGAGAACTGAGTTTAAATAAAGCCATTCTCTCTTACATCTTGTCCCTTCATGATCAAAGATGTATATTTTCAAAACACATAGTTGGAATTAAGGATATGATGTGTGATATTGTGTGATTATTCTCTGTGCAGAGTAAGCTGGTATCAGAAAGCAGACTGAGCCATCGTCTTGTCCTCATTGTATGCATTTCTACTATGAGCTAACCAGCTGGGGCAAAGCAGGGAAGGCTGCAGAGGTGCAGGGCATCCACATCCTCAAAGATCCAGGCTGGTATCTTGAATCATTCTTAGCCGCGAACAGAGAGCCTATGCTTAGCCAATTCCATGTGTGTTACTATAATGGTTCGCTTGCTTTCCAAATGAATGCAGCTTCCTTACCAGCTGTGGACTCTTAGTGTTGGTAAAGTTTTAAAGATGTTCCAGGAGGAAGTAGAATGACATTGAATAAAGATGTAGGAAAAAGAAGGCAATCAAAGATAATGGCATAATATACACACAAAGTTAGCTTAGACAAAGCCCAGCACATAGTAAGCCTTTAATAAATGTAAACTCCAGTTGAGGTTATTGTTATTATTCTTCTGCCACTGCTGTTTTAAGTTATAGCTGATAATCAGTGACATATTGACCATGGATATTAAATATGGAAACTTGAGGGCATTTAGGGGGGAAAAAAAGCAATTTTAAATAACCACTTAGTTGAAGCCTCACTTCTTACTCTATTTGTGCATATCGCAGTATATGATCCTTAACTTACGGACATTAGTCCTGAGTTCATGTTTCCATTGGGCTTAGTGAAGTAGATGTTTTTAGGTGAATTAAATGGGCTATATGAATCCCATCCCTGGACCAATTTCAGGAATCACTGAGGCTTACGACTACTTCACAATGTCATTTCAAAGTTTATGATTATTTTTCCCTGAAGAGTCTAATCTTCCACTCAACTTACCTCCCCCCTTATTAGTTGAGTAAATGATGATGAAAATATGGTTAACCTGACTGAAGTCTGTTCCCTCCAGCAGTGACTCAGATGTAAAGCAACAAGATGGAGCACTGCCTTTACCCCAGGGCTCCAGGTCCATGGGTTTTAAGCGGATTTAACTCTTTATGGAGTCATAATTGTGGCAGTTTGGGGAAAAAAAAATAAACAGGTGTTCCCACTGTGGCATAGCAGGTTAAGGATCCAGCATCGTCTCTGAGGTGGTGTGGGTTCCATCCTTGGCCTGGGCAGTGAGTTAAGGATCTGGTGTTGGCGCAGCTGTGGTGTAGGTTGTAGCTGCAGCTTGGATTCGGTCCCTCGCCCAGGAACTTCCATATGCCGTGGGTATGGCCAAAAAAACCAAAGGTAGACAACACTTTACATGGTTTTTCCCCTTAGTTTGTCCTGTCAAAAGGGAGGAATTTTTGTTTCCTTCTTAAACTCTTTACCATGTCGTGTCACATGCCAAGTTTTCTTAATTTTGCTTTAATCTGCAGTATGCCTGTCCTTTGGGGAAAAGGAATAGAAATCAACATGGATGAAATACACAGCTTCCATGCATTGAGCATTTATATAAATTAGGAGAGTGTACATTGATCATTCTTAGCTAGTGTCATGGAGCAGTCTCTTCAGGCTGTTCAGTAAAATAGTCAATTTGATAATCCCACAGGGTGATCTGTCAACACACAGCTTTCTTAATCTGGGTGCACAATGTAGCATTGTCCTTGTACTCTTGTCTTTTAGTTTGTCATCCTTAATGAAGTTAGACAAGAAGACGAATTAATTTTATCTGCCAAATATGTGGCGTATGCACCTGGGAGAAAAAAATGTATATATATATATATATATATATATCTGTATTAGTGTTATCTACGATATATTCTCGCTATAGTTTTTCTGTGGATGTAGTACCATAGAGAGGACAGCGACACAGTTAAGGAATCAGAATGCTCAAGACAATTCATGAGATCTTTCCCCTGTCCATGTCTTTTGTGGGGCAACCATAAAAGCTTATTCATTCACTCCTTTGTTGACTGTCTTAAGTCCACGAATACATAGGCTATAGTAGGACTGGTATGGAGCCTACAGTGCACGTCCTAAGTCATGACTATAGCCATCTGGGATGTTGTAATATCCATCAAAGAAAACCTGAAATTGGGCATTCTTGAAATTTCAGATAAGGACTTCTAGGGAGTATAGAATTAGAACCAGTGCTAGGAGAAAACGACATCATCCATTCTCTTGAAGGAAGTACATCTATCTTCTTTTTGTTTATAATCTTAGTGGGCTTAAGGTGCTTTGAACATTTGTGAGTATTCGGTGGATGAAAAGCACTCTTAAATCAAAGAAATAGGGCAAAATAAAGTAGAACTATAACTCTAGCTAGGTTAGAAAGCTAAAGTGGAGACTTAAAGTTGCCAGCATGTATGACTTTAAGAAAGAGGCTAGCCACTTGAGGAAATGGAGTTCTTTGGTTTCTTTCTTTCTTCCTTTCTTTCTTTCTTTCTTTCTTTCTTTCTTTCTTCCTTCCTTCCTTCCTTCCTTCCTTCCTTCCTTCCTTCCTTCCTTCCTTTCTTTCTTTCTTTCTTTCTTTCTTTCTTTCTTTCTTTTTTATTGTCTCTTTGTGGATTGTCACATTCTATTTTCTAATTCCACCCTTTGGTAGCTAGGAATAAACATGGTGGTGCTTTATGCTGTTGCGCAGTAAAACACCACCACAGCATCCTCCTTTCAGGCTACCCCTCCTCTCCCTTTCTGATGCTGACTGCACTGACATGATTTGTACATTTCTTTCAGTTCTATGTTAATTTATGCAGTCATCTTTCAGGAGTTAATTGAACATCTTGTCCCTCGTTCCAGACATTTGGCACGTGTTGCCCCAAGTTCAATCCCTTTATGTGGAAAAAGGGACCACCAGCGAAGACTAATTGACCTCTTTGTGAGTGAAGGACTTGCAGCACACGAATGATGAATTGGGTTCCATTGTGAATGTGGACAGGATTCATTCACTCCTGTCTCTAATTTGTAAGATCATGTGTAGTTTATGAAAAACTCAATCCGTATATGATTTGTTTCCTCTTAAATCATCGAAATATTATTTTTTAAGAGCTATCAAATATTCAAGAGCTACATTTGGCTCCAAGTAAACCTATTCATCTGCCCAATAATTTGGATAAGGTTCAGAAACCTACTGCTTTGGATCTTCGAATGGGTGTTCTTAACAAAGTATGATTTTCCATGTTTCTTTATTGCCAGTTATAGGCCACAAATTTGTTGCCTGTTTTATCGATGTCCTCCTAACTGTTTTGGATCTAAGAATACTTATGCGTCGTTCACTACCATATTAAAAACATGAAACAGAACTCTCCTGTACCAAGAAGACCCCTTTAGCCTTCTGGAAAGAACTAAAGTGAAGACAGAAAAGAACACACACTTTAATTTTGTCCTAAATATAGGACCACTTGAGGGCTAAGGAAATTACATAACTTATATTTTCAGACATTATTTCATAATTGTCTTTTGATATTGATTTTTTATATTTAGTCTGCAAAGATTAAGGTTTAAAATGATTTTCCTATGAGCTTTAATGATTCTTGTTTTCTGTCAAGGAGAATAACATGATACTTATCAGAATTTCTACTGAGTTTTTTTTTTTTTTTAAATCAATTGAATTTGCTTTTTACAGATGTATTTTTGGAAGAAATGATCAGGAAACTTTATCATTGAATTGTATAGCCAGTTCTAATTTAGACAATCTGAGGATCTCTTTGGCTCACAATTTATAGTAAAAACACTTTCCCATCGTGGCTCAGCTGTAACGAATTCTACCAGTATCCACTAGTTCTTGAGTTCAGTCCCTGGCCTAGCCTAGTTGGTTAAGGATCCAGTGTTGCTGTGAGCTGCTGTGTAGGCTGCGGATGAGGCTTGGATCTGGTGTTGCTGTGGTTGTGCCATAGGCCAGCCGCTACAGCCCTGATTCAACCCCTAGCCTGGGAACTTCCATATGCCACAGATGTGGGCCTAAAAAGATTAAAAAACCAAAACCAAAACAAAAAAACTTGCTGCAGAGGGCTGCTCTGGAACCGGAAAGTGCTTTCACATTCTTAGTGCCATTCTAAAGAATAAAACAATATTATGACTATGGGTAGAATCAGGGATGGACTTATTTGGAATTGTAGGAAGAGGCCGATAAGCAGTATAGATGAGAGATATGGCATATGGTTGAGAATGCAGACTTCAAAATACCCTGTCTAGAGTCCAATCCTGGCCCAGTCATTTATTAGCTGTGTGACCTTGAACATGTCACCAACCGCTCTGACCTTCGATCTGGTACATGGGGAGGATAGTAATGGACCTATATTATACAACTGTTGTAGGGATTAAGCTTGCTAATACACATGAAGTTCTTAAAACCGTCTCTGGCAAATAGCTAGACATATACAGCGCTTTTATGATGAGTCATCCGGGAGATGGTCTTGGCACCGTACCCTCGCCAGGTGAAGAAAACAAAGGAAAGGTCCAGAGGATACAGCCTAAGAGTTTTACTCAAGTTGCTATTAATCCTGCTCTGTCTCTTCATTCAGATCGTAGGGTATAATTAATGAGAAAAAATATAAGCCAAATTCCTCATGATTCCCCTGTAGACTTTAGTAGGACTTGATCTGAGATGTTATCTTGTTTTCCCACTATTTCTAGAGTATGGATAGAGTCAGAAAGTTGTGGTTCATTTGCTATCTTCCCACCATTACTAATTCTAAAAGTTATAGTCTGACCCACGTTTCTGAGCTGTTTTCCCCTTCATTCTGTCACCTAGCAGAAACACTACCCAAGCAATGATTGCTTTATCTAATCCCTTATTAGTCCATAATGTGGCCTCTGCCATGTCGATTTTTTCCTTTTAATTTAATTCTTCTAAAATGCCAACAGCGTTTCCCTTCTGATTTAGCCTCACATGGGCTGCATCAGAGACTTTAAGTAAATTGTTACAGTGTTAATTAGGATTTCATGGTCAGGCTCTATTCAATAATAGGTATGATAGGATTTTGCCTCCTCTGTATCTTCAAATGAACAATCCTCAGACATTCTTTATAATCTTGTCTGCTGCCTTAGAAAATTTGTTATAATGGAGGAATGATAAAGCAATCAAATAAATTCTATTGATTCGTCTTTGTGAGTATAATTCATGTATCAGGAAGTACCCTGGATGCAAAGTTACCTTTGGAGTTTAAATTCCATCTGCAAAGTCACATTAGAAAGGCAATTTTGTTTTGGTAGGCCAAAGCATTTTGCTTTTAGATACTGTGAAATTTATATCTACTTGCCGTCTTCATTACATAAGTGAGAAGTTTAAATGCTATGCATCTAATACCCTTGTCTGTAAGGACGAAGGATTTTTTTTTTTCTTTCTTAAATGGCTTTCTCAATACCACTAACTCTTCTTTTTGATGTAGTGCTGGGTGAGAAGTATGGATTTATGATACAATAAAAAGCAAAGAGTAAAGGGAAAAAAGAGAATGTACAAATATCTTTGAAATTCTATTCTTTGAAACTTTTTAGAACTCAGTAGCCCTTTGGATCGTTTGGCAAATTTCAGTTGGATTTCTTGATAACTAGGTCAGAGGACTCATCCGGATGCTGTACTAGGAGCAGGGCGGTGTGTTCTAGTAGGTTGGGAAAGCAGGAGTTCAAAGGTAACGGGATGGGTTTTGCTTGATAAGTGATATTATCATAGAACTAATGGTCACTAACAATTTTTTTTTTGCAATCCATTATGTTTTTATTTCTAGTCATCAAGCCGTCCTCTAAACGCCTTAACATTCACAGTTAACATGCTTTCCCCCCCCCCAAAAAAAAGCCTTCATTTTCTTTACATTTGAAATAATTTCTTTTTCCTCTGGTTGCTTTTTAAGAATCTTAAAAAAAAAAAAGCTTCATGTTTAGCATTTCATTTGACAGTGTTACCAAGTCAATAAGAGGTTTTCTTGTTTGTTCTATTTTTGTGAATATGGAAAAGAGAAACATGAATGATATTAGCAGCCTCTGAGATGTGTTAGATTTGGGAGCTCAAAAACTGATTTTAAGAGCTTGTCACTAAACAGATTTCTTCCTTAACGTGTATATTTTTAAACTGCCCTTTTATGTTAATAATGTCCTCTTTTTTTTTATTATTTTTAAAGTACAGTGGATTTACAACATTGTGCCAATTCCTGCTGAAGAGCAAGGGGACCCACCCAGTCTTACATATATATTCGTTTTCTCATATCATCTTCCATCATGTTCCGCCTCAAGAGATTGGATATAGTTCCCTGTGCTGTACAGTAGGGCCTCATTGCGGATCCATTCTAAATGGAATAGTTTGCCTCGAGGTTAACCTCCTTTGTTTAATAATTGAAGTACGATTGATGTATAATACTGTGTTAATTTCTGCTGTACAGCAAAGTGATTCAGTTACACATGTATATACTCTTTTTTAATACTCTTTTCCATTGTGGTTTATCACGGGCCATGGAATATAGTTCTCTGTGTTATACCGTAGGATCTGGATGTTATCCCGTCCAGGTATGATAGCTTACATCCGTTGGCCCCAACATCCCACTCCATCCCTCCCCAGCCCGCTGCCGTTTGGCAACCATAAGCCTCTTCTCCTTGTCTGTGAGTCTGTTTCTGATTTGTAGAGAGACTCATTTCTGTCACATTCTAGATTCCACATATAAGTGGTATCATATGGTATTTGTTTTTCTCTTTCTGACTTCATTTAGTATGTTAATCTCTAGTTGCATCCATGTTGCTGCTAATGGTGTTATTTCATTGTTTTCATGGCTGAGGAGCATTTCGTTGTGTACATGTACGGCATCTTCTTTATCTATTCATCTATCAATGGACATGTAGGTTGCTTCCATGCCTTGGGTGCTGCTGCGAACACAGGGGTACACGTATCTTTTCAAATTATACTTTTGCCTGGATGTATGCCCAGGAGTGGGATTGCTGGGTCATATGGTAACTCTATCCTTAGTTTTCTGGGGAACCTCCATAGCGAACACATCAACGTATATACAACAGTGTAGGAGGGTTCCCTTTTGTCCACACCCTCTTCAGCATTTGTTACTTGCAATATAGTAAACCTCTTGATTATATTTAGCAACTCTCCTGGGTTTACCAGGTGTGTACTAGAGTTACTGTTAATAATTCCCAAGAGCCATGTCTTTTGTTTGCTTTGAAGCAGAGCAGCATATCATAAAGATCCCACACTGGGCTGCAGTGGCCTGGCTCAGGTGTGCCTGACATGCTTAGTCACTGGCTGGGAGCAACTCTGGAAAACGTGGGCCCCAGTGAACACCAAGGGAGTCTGAGGATGTGGCCCTTAGAGGTTGACGGTACGCTGTGCTCCCCCCAGGGCTGTCTCTTAAAGGGACATCTAGGTGGATCCATCTCCCTGGCTGCCACAAGCCCTGTTGGTATTTTTAAAACTAGGAATTGTTAAATTTTGCCTCCTGAAATGCGAAGTGCTTACTTGAGCCTCTGAAGAGCCCTCTAATTATATAATTATAGAAGCCTTGCTTCATGGCGACTCCACATATGACATCCCCAAACTGAGTGGATGATCTTCTGTTATCTTTGGAAGCATGAGGCGCTGGCCAGCACATCAGCCACAGTGACGAGAGTAGAACATGCTGCTATGTTCCCCTCAACACGTTGGTTCTAAAAGAAAATGATGACTCTTAGCTAGTCACAGTATGAAAGGGAAATATAAAGTATCAAGAAGCAAAAAACCCTCTCTGAATGGAGAATTGAAAACAGTTTATGCAAAAGGCTGTTGGAAACTGGAAACTTTTCAAGGCTGAGTTAGGTTATCAGGTTCATTGGTTGGTAGCCCAGGGGGGTCATTAACCTCTAGATTAGACCAGAATTTGTAGGGCTCCTGAGTTCATGATGAAAGCAAATTGGCTTTCTGTAGGTTCTGAAATCTAAAGATGCTTTGTCCACCCTGCAATGATGTTCTCTAAAAATGTGGCATATATCCAGACAAAACTTTCCTTGAAAAAGACACATGCACCTGCATATTCATTGCAGCTCTATTTACAATAGCCAAGTCATGGAAACAACCCAAATGTCCATCGACAGATGATTGGATTAGGAATATGTGGTAAATATACACAATGGAATACTATTCAGCCATAAAAAAGAACAAAATAATGCCATTTGCAGCAACATAGATGGAACTAGAGACTCTCATGCTGAGTGAAGTAGGTCAGAAAGAGAAAGACAAATATCATATGATATCATTTATATCTGGAATCTAATATAAGGCACCAATGAACCTTTCCACAGAAAAGAAACTCATGGAATTGGAGAATAGACCTGTGGTTGCCAAGGAGGAGGGGGAAGGGGAGGGAATGGGATGGATGGGGAGCTTGGGGTTAATAGATGCAGACTTTTGCCTTTGGAGTGGATAAGCAATGAGATCCTGCTGTGTAGCACTGGGAACTATGTCTAGTCACTTATGGCATATGATAATGTGAGAAAAAAGAATGTATACATGTATGTGTAACTGGGTCACCTTGCTGTACAATAGAACACTGACAGAACACTGACAGAACACTGTAAATCAGCTATAATGGAGAAAAATAAAAATCGTTAAAAAAAAAAAAATGGGCTAGGAGGTGGTAGACCCAAGTTGGGATCTGTCTCTGCCACTTACCAGCTGGGTTTCCTTCAGCACATCACTCAGCCACTCTGGCTTTGTTTCTTTACCTGCAAAATCCAATAACTGAAATACCAGTGAATGCAGAGACCCTTTGTCAATTTTAAAATCTGTTGATTCTGTCCAGGGGCTTTTTCCATGCCATTTGTTTCTTTTCTCTTTTTTGGCTTTTTCTAGAGCTGCACCCACGGCATATGGAGGTTCTGATTAGGAGTCTAATCAGAGCTGTAGCTGGAAGCCCAGCCACCCCCATACTTGAAACTGATGCGAGAGAGCACTACATCTGCACAGAATCTGTCCGGCAGGGGGCCTCTTTCCTGTGAGTGTCTCCCCTTTGGGACTGAGCATTAACTGACTGTGATCTGTGGTGAGGGAGGGGCACAGAGTCTCAATTCTGACTTGTCTTCTTGACTCAACACCTCTTTTGACTCTGGGCAACTTGTCTAATGCATTTATAGTTTCACCAGCTACAATACACAAATCATACCTCTTCTTCTAGAAATGTCGCTTCATGAATGACAACACACAAAAAAGCAATTGTTGAGTCAGAATTAACCACTTCTAATTTTAATCATTCCCCTTTGGCGTCTAAGATATATTCTTTATTGTTTCTTGGTAATCCTGGCCTGTATGGGTCTTTCCACCTAATTTATTTTTGGGGATGAATACAACCAAGTTGGGTCAATACGAAAAGGCTGCCAAGGGTTGCCGTATTGTCTGTGTTCATAGCATCTTTTAAGCTTTTGTTGAGAACAAGGGAGCTTCCATAGCTTAGAGGAAGTCATCAATCCAGACATCAGTAATTATTTGTCAAAACGCTACATCGGGAAATGTTGTGTTTATGCATATCTAAGTTTACTAAAATAGATGTTATCTCCGAGGAGATACAGTCATTCTGAGATCCAAACGAGTTAGATACCTGGGCCTCTAGGCTTACCAATAAGCAAATATCCTTTCTTGGTTTTATACAATTGTTGGATTATTTCGAATCACACAAATGCACCCCTCTTCGGGGCTTTGAGGGCATTCACATTAATCAAAGTGATGCAAAATTCAATTAGAAATTATCTGATGCTCCCTGCATGTTGATCTCACTAGGCAAGGAGTCTCGTTTGAACAAATGAGACTTAGATCAGGCAGGCTGAAAGCTGTCAAAGGATAAGTTTCAAATCAGGGCAGAAAAATGATCCCAACGTGGGAGACTTTCTTGGAAGCATCATCCACAGTAGAAGAGGAGCCTGGGGCAAGTCACCCTTTAATGGGCCCCCTGAAACGCATTATTTTGTAGAGAAAATCCAGTTAAAGAATGCCGGGAATCACTGTCTTTAGATTAAATGTTCCTAGGACCCAGGTACCTATGCAACTACAATGATACTGTATAGATTATACTGGGAGAGAGGTGTGAGATCAAAGGCCTGATGGTGTAGTATGGAATATACAAAGAGACCAGATGAGTTTCCGCAGTCCTGTCCTCTGGCTTCAAGGCCACACACCAGTGGATCCTGCTCTGGTCCCTGGCTCAAGCCATTGCGAAGTAGCGGGTGACAGAGGGGAAAGACCCAGGTGTTAAGGCAGACTAGGATTTGAATCCCAACTATATGCCATTTGTATTTGCCTGTTGATTTTGGACAGGTCAAGTCACTGTGCTTCAGCTTGAAAATGAGGATGTTAGAGTTGCCGCCGTGGCTCAGCGGAAACGAATCTGACTAGTATCCATGAGGACGCAGGTTTGATCCCTGACCTCGCTCAGTGGGTTAAGGATCCAGCATTGTGAGCTGTGCTCTAGGTCACAGATGAGGCTTGGACTCTGAACATTGCTGTGGCATAGGTCAACAGCTACAGCTGCAATTCGACCTCTAGCTTGGGAACCTCCATATAACACCAGTGTGGCCCTAAAAAGAGAACAAATAAACAAACAAACAATAAAATAAAATGAGTTGTTTATCTCGTGGTAATAGCATGTATATAGCCCTTCATATAGTTCATATTATTCAGTAAGTGATTTTTTTAAAAGAACCTTCTATAATTTTTATCTTCTGTTGTGAATGTGAGCCACTGTATCCCTGGAATGCTGTACTTTTTTTTAGCTCCTTCCCAGTAGTAGAGAACTTAGACCATGTGTATCTTCATAGCCTCCTTAAATCTCATAGCTGCCAAGTCCAGCTCTGATTGGAGATATCCAGAGACCAGGGATTATCTGTGGTTGCCTGAGGGAGAGGGGGTCACATCACATACCCATGTGGACCTTGATGCTTACACAGGAAGCACTGCTGTGTGTGACATCATGATATCAAGCCCTGGCCCTGGCCATTATCTGCTTGCAGTTCCCTCATGACATTAACTGCTTTTATGAACAATGAATTTTATATGATTCCTAGTGGCAAAAGGCCAGCGTGTTCTTCTCATTCACCATGTGCCAAATTACTCGTCCATGTGTGGGCTCTTGAACTCTTGCATTTAAGTGGTGTAATAAAGTGTGCCTGCAGTGAACTGTGTGGAGAGTCAGTGGGTAGAATCATTGCTTGTAGATAGTTTTTCAAATTGTAAATTATTTTGGAAAGGAGGACGTTTTGGATTCTCACACACTAACAGGTATAGTTTCGTCTTTCTTCCTATGCTTTATGATATGTCAGTGATATGTGTTCTTAGTACGAGGAAGTAATACAGATTTGGGGTTGTGATGCTCTCAAATTTTGTTAAACTCTTCTATCCAATTTAGTTGTTCAGACCCTTAGTTTATGGCAGTGAATACCAAGAGAAAGTTTTATGCAGTAGAGAAAATGTGTATTTGTTTTTTTTGTTTTCATCTGTTTTCTTTGGGCAACTTTGAATGTGTTAATTTCTTCATGTCCCCATCCTTATGTTCTTAAAGAATCATTAGTTTAAAATTATCTGTTTTATTGGAGTTCCCATCGCGGCGCAGCGGAAATGGATGCGACTAAGAACATGAGGTTTCAGGTTCGATCCTTGGCCTCGCTTAGTGGGTTAAGGATCCGGTGTTGCTATGAGCTGTGGTGTAGGTGGCAGATGCAGCTCGGATCTGGTGTTCCTGTTGCTGTGGTGTAGGCGACCCCCAGCTTGGGAACCTCCATATGCCACGGGTGTGGCGCTAAAAAGACAAAAAGACAAAAATATATATGTATCTGTTTTATCTATCCTTCCATTTTCAATAATAATATTACTAATACTTATTATGTTAGGAATTCAAGTAATAAAATTTTAATTATGCCATTTAATTTTGTTCTTAAAGCACTTTCCCATTTGATGAACACATAGGCTTTTCTTCGCTCATACTTTTTCCCCTCAGTCTTCATCATCTCTCTCTTTCTAGGCAAAAGGTCAAGTGCAATTGCTTGTAATGGTGCATCGTAGTTATTGAACTCTAGTGGTTAAGACTTCATGAGACCATTAAGAGCACAGAAAAAATGTACCTTTGATATCTTAATTTGATCGCTCTAGTTGAGAAAATACACCTTAATAATTATTCACTAGCTATATTGACTTGGTCATTCATTTGCCTTCTAATTTGGACCCTCTGTCTTTGCCTTTCTGAGTTTTATCTCCATTTAACTAGATGATTGATGGAGAGCCTCAGACATCAGTATTCAGGTGATGGAGCACAGGCCTTGACCTGTGCCTTTTTCTCTTTCTTCCTCCCTGGAGTCGGTTCTTATACACCCGCGTTGCTGGTGGGCTCCGTCAGGGAGCTGACAGCACAGGCTAGTTATAATGATGCTTTCAGATTTCTTCAGCGTCTGTAATTAAATGACATCACTAAGTCTTAAATGCATCTGCTGTGAAAGTCAGAAGGCTAAATTATCCCATTAAAGAGAGAAAAGTGTTACTTGGTGTGAAAGAATCCCAAGTTTAGTATGCTTCAGGAAAGCTGTTGAAAGCCAGTTGAGCATGGAACATAGTGGGAAGATTGGGAGGCTGGAAGGCCATGTGGTTCAGAACAAGCTGTTCAAGAATCACAGCTGCACTCAGGCAAACTTTTAAAAAAAGAAGGCTTTTTTTTTTTCTTTCAAAAAAAAAAATTTTTTTTTTCTTTCCCCAGTGCAGTTAACTGCTTGCCTGCTGAACAGTTGTGCTATTCCAGGAAGCTATCAGCAGCGGCATGACTCTAGAATAGAATATTGTAGTTAATTGGAGTACAGTTTGAGTGAGACCAAGACTGTGTGTTTTACTTCTTATAGGACCAACTAACTTTACTAGATTAAATCACTAGTTACCGTATCTCTAACCCTGGCTGCCCATCTCCCATACTCCTGTCTCACAGCAAAAGGGAGTCTGGAGCATTTTAAAACAGGAAAATTACGAAGGAGTGACTTGCTCTGGCAGAGCAAACCTATTATGAAATTAATAATGAGTGTAAAACTAAAAGAAAGAAAAAGGGACTCTGGAAAAAAACCTCTGTTGATTAGGCCCAAAGGCCCACCGCTTTTGGAATACGACTACGTCTTTTAGGCCTACTGGGGCAAGCAATTTTTAGAATTAATTTTTAGAATTAGAGTATTATCACTGTGCTACGGTATGAAGTATTTATTTGATCTTTGTCTCTGGTTCCTGGCATGTAGCTCCTAAAACCCTCTTAAATCCCTGGAGTGACCCACTGTCTTTTGTATGCTAATGAGGTGACTGGTGGCTGGGTACCCCTGGAGAGCTTCCAGATGGGGGCTGGTGCCCAGAAAGACCCAAGCATGAATATGGGGACTCTGAGCCTCACCCCCTGGCCTCCTGGGAGGAAACAGAGGCTAGAGATTGAGTTACTACCCCACAGCCAATGATTTAATCAACCATGCCTGACTCAGTAAAACCCCTTGAACAGCAGGATTCATGGTGCCTCCAGGTTGGTGAACACATCCAACTCCACGGGGACAGAAGGTCTTGTGCTTGGGTCCATTCTGGACCTCGCTCTGTGTAGCTTTTCCCCTGGCTGTCCATTTTTTCCTTTATGATATTCTTTATAATAAACTGGTAATCGTTAACTGTATTCCCTGATGCTGTGAGTAGTTGTAGCAAATTATGAAACCCAGAGAGGACATCCTTGTCCCACGACTTAGTAGCTCCTATTTCGCCAGTCAGTCAAAGCATGAAAGGCCTGAGCCTTGTGACTGGTGTCTGACTGAAGTGGGGGCAGTCTTGTAGGACTGAGCCTTGAACTTGTGGGGCCTAACACTGACTCGGGGTAGTTAATATCAGAACCGAATTGAATTAAATCGTTAGACATCCAGGTGGGGTCTGGAGAGTTGTTGAACTGATTGTAGAAAAAAGCTGACACATCAGGTATGTCAGAAATGTGACTACAATCAGCTCATACTTGTACATGAATCTTTTTTTTTCCTTTCTAGTTTTCAGTTGTGATGCTCCCTTTTACATATAAAAAATAATACTGGTACTTAACCAAGTCTTAGGTTTTTCAGTAACTATTTTCTTTGGCACGTCTATAGAAGTGAGAAATTTCCTCAGTAGATTTTTTTTCTTTCCCATATATGTCTGGTGTATTTTACTGTATTATGATTTAGGGCTTTTATCTTGATTGACTGAATAACCCAGGGACAGTGGTGAGAGAGGGAGGAACCAGGTTGACTTGGACAAAAACCACCCCAGATTCCTTCCTTTCTCCCTTTCTTGAATCTGCCTGGCTTCTTCCATCCTCAGCCCGTGAGAAAGCTGTTGTCTCCATCACCAAATAAGAGGTCAGAGGAAGAGATAGAGGAAGGAAGTGGGCAAATGTTCTCTATTTTTGGTTTTATTTTCAAAACATTAAAAAGTCTTTTTACTTGAGATCTCATACAACTATATCAATGATGGTTTTTTGGATTGTAAGAAAGAAACCAATATCAAAAGAAAACTTTTTGGAAGGACAATAGAATGTCTGATAGAATTCAAGCCTTTGGGAGGACGGAAACCAGGACAGCTCTGGGGACTTGTGCAAGAGGAGTCTGACTTTACCTCTGCAGCGTGCTCTTTGCATGACTCAGCTCTCCCACTTTGGCCACATATCTCTGGATACCATGTAAGTCACTTCATATAAAGACAGGGCCGTGCAGCAGAAAAAAACTAGTTTCAAAGAGTCTGTCTTCCCTGTGGGTTATGGATTCTTCCCTGAAAATGGGCGTGGGTGGGCCATCCTCAAAGGGTCCTCGTTGTTCAGGGTTTCAGGGGCTTCATTTTAGTTCGTCAAGAGTAGGTGTCAGGAGTTCCTGTCGAGGCTCAGTGGTAACAAACCCAACTAGTAATCCATGAGGATGTAGGTTTGATCTCTGGCCCCGCTTCAGTGGGTTAAGGATCCAGCATTGCCATGAGCTGTGGTTTAGGTCAGAGATGTGGCTTGGATCTGACATTGCTATGGCTGTGGTTTATGCCTTGGTTGTGGCCCTAAAAAGACTTAAAAAAAAAGTGGGTGTCAGTGTCTTTTAGACCAGCACTCGTCCCAGAAATGTAATGAAGTTTGTCAGAGCATCTTAGTACCTGACAAGTTTGAAACAGTAGGTCTAGAAATGCATTTTTCCTCAGGCTTAAGACCACATAGAAGGTCTGCATTTGGTGTCATGTTACCTTTTACTGATTTTATTCTCTTATTTGCCACTTCTTCCCCCATCCAACAAAAGACCAGGTAAGATTTCACAGTGGTGACTTTATCACCCTGGTATTTGCTTTATGAATCTCTAAGGAACATATTAGTTCGTTGCATATTAAGTTTTCCCTTCCAACTATCCACGCAAATGGAGAAGAAAATTCCAAAAACCCATTTTCTTTTTTGCTCTGTCAAAAAAAAAAAAAATAATGCAATTAGTCCACTAATATATATTCAGCCTTGTTCAGTGCTCAGAGTATTCTGCTCAAATTGAGGAGAATATAAGGATGTCGAATGAGTGTTTGAATTCAAACAGCTTACCCTTTAGTTGACAATATAAGACATAAACCCAGAAGTAGGTACCATTATACTTCAAGGTTGTAAATAAATCCCAACTGATCAGTGTATGGATGGAAAGTGCTTTAGACATAAAAGAGGAAGGTTTCATAGGTAACGACAGAGAGAAATAATATTTTTTGAGCATTTACTGTCAGGTACTATATTGAGCACTTTTTATGGGCTACGTTGTTTAACTCCATCAACATATAGGTGATATTGTTTTGTAGAGAAGCAACAGGCTCGTAGAGGTTAAAGAACGTGTTCAAAGTCACATAGGTAGTAATTGCATGACCTTGATCCTTCTTCTCAGTGTTCATATTCTTAATCATTTTAGGGCATTTCCTAGAGGAAAGGGAATAAAGTTCATATATATTTGAAACACTGTCAATTATTAGGTTCTTGGCTGGTTCTCCCTCTCTCTCACTTCTTTGGCCTCTCCTTATGTTTTCTCTCTCCAGATTACATTATCTCGGGGCTTATTCTCCGAACCTCTCTTCTTTTCTCTCAGATGCTCTTCCTAATCTTATGACCTTCAATACCAGCTATGCACTAATATTTTCTAAATTTTAACCTTGCACGGCCAGTCTCTCCTCTCAGCTCTAGACTCATGTATCCAACTGCCTACTTTAACTCTGCACTAAGGTTTCTAACTGGCAGCCTCATCTTGTCTGAAACAAAAGTCTTAGTTTCTCACCAGACCTGTTCCTTATTGTCATACTCATCCGTAAATGCCAGTTCCATCCATCCGTTTGCTCCAACCAAAACTCATCATGCCATGCTTGACACCTCTTTCTTTCATGCCCTGTACACAGCAAGGCTTATGTGTTCTACCTTTAGGCTATACAGAGGATCGAGCTACTTTACACCGTCTCCACTGCTCCCACTCTGATCTAGTCCAGCATCATCTCTCATGTGCATTGTTTCAGTAGATTACTCTCTGAAGCTCTTACTACTTTTCTTGCCCTTCCACTTTGTGGTCCACTTGGCCATCGATCTTGTTAAAACACAGGGTCAATCGTGGCACTCACTCAGATTCTTTACCATGGCCTTTAAAGCCCTCTAGACCTGGCCCCCCCTGACTCCTCTGGTGTCATCCTTCGTGACTCTCTCCCTCCTTCTGCTTCACCCACACTTGCCTCATTCTCGTTTTTCAAATGCCAAAGATAAGTTCTTGCTCGAAATCTTGGCTCTTGCTATTCCCCCCATCCTGGAATGCTGTAGCTAGCAGAAAATGCACCACTTTTGACTTTCTTGTCTCTGTTTAAAATGTCACTTTCAGCAGAGGCTTGCCCTGACTCTCTCAGGTACAAGAGCAACTGCTCACCACTTCCCATCCCCCAGTCTATCTCATTTTACTTCATAGCATCAGCCACTACTTGATGCATGTCTGCTTCATGCCTTTCTCTCCTAACCAGATTGTAAGCTGCATTAGTCAGCATCTCTGTCTGTTGGGTCCCTAGTGTCTAGAACAATACCTTCCACATAGTAGATACTCAACAGATGCCTGTGAACTGATGAGCATTTGGGTTCAGACGTTTATTCAACATTAAACAAATCAGTCATTTTAAGTACAATTCCAAGGATCAAATATCTGTAGACTTTTCAGTGACCTGAAAGAGCGTGTCTCTTAGAAAGTTTGCTGTCAGATCCCAGGGTATGGATCTGGCATTTTCACAGGAAACCCTGAAGCTGGAATATGTGATCATTTAATAAATATTTGTTAACTCTACTTGGACCAGATGCTATTTTAGGCTTTTGCGGAGGTTCAAAGATGTGCAAGACACAGGAGCTGGCACATGAGTAGCTCCAGCCGTGACACTGCCTTTTGCTAATGACGTGCTGAGAAATCATCGCGAAGGCGCCATGAAACCCGCTGTCTCTGTTTGGTCGCTGTTGCGTGGTGATGCCGTTGAATCTACACACCAGCACTTTGCTGGGTAATGTCACCTAGTTCCCGAGATCCACATCGCTTTCTTTTGGTATTCCGGGAACGGTTTACAGTTGATTTGGTTATTATTCACACTGATCCAAAGCCTTTCAGTTATCTTTCATCTGGCTTTCAGGTCATCTTTTGATTGCCTTGGTTTCCTTGGTCACTGTTCCATTAGTGATGATGAATGAAAAAAGAAAAATCGTGATAGGTGTGGACTGAAAGTTAGTGAAGCGCTCAGAGGAGGGATTTTAACATGTTGAAAAGCAAGAGTCCTCTATCGGTTGATGAATGCATAAATAAGTACAATGCAGTCTATCCATACAGTGGAATACTCTCCTGAATAAAAAGAGAAAGAAGTACAGATCCGTGCTGTAGCAGGGATGCACTTTGAAAACACTGTGCTAAGTAAAGCCAGTCACAAAGACCACCTCTTGTATGATTCCATTTATATGAAAAGTCTGGAACTGACAGATGTATAGAAGCAGGAGGTGGTGGCCTAGGGCTGAAAGTGGGGTGGGGCTAAAGGGGAAAGGGAGCATCCCTGCGAATGGGTCTGGGGCTTCATGGGAGGGTGATGAAAATGTGCTAAAGTTGGTTATGGTCATGGCTACACAACTCTGTGAATCCACTAAAAACCATTGGATGACAAGCTTTACATGGGTGAATTGTATGGTCTGTAAATTAGATCTTAAGTAAAGGCAGTATAAAGGAAAGAAGGAAGGGAGGGAAGAAGAAAATTATTTGAAAACTCTGGAACACTGGGTTGAGAAACACGTTTTCCTCAGGCTTAAGGCTGTAAAGAAACTCTCCGCCTTGAGCCACTTTGTATTGTGCGGACCTTGATTCAATTCTAGGCCACTTTATCTCACCTGATGCTACCACAAAATGGCACATGTTTTCTTTTTGCATCTCTTGATTTGTTCCATTGTTAATTTCCAGCACTCTTTCTAGAATAATTTTATTGGTTTTTTTGTTTTGTTTTGTTTTTTTGTATTTTTTGTCTTTTTAGGGCTGCACCTGCAGCATATGGAATTTGACCCAGGCTAAGGGTCAAATCAGAGCTGTAGCCGCCAGCCTACACCACGGCCACAGCAACTCGGGATCCAAGCTGCATCTGCCACCTACATCACAGTTCACAGCAACGCTGGATCCTTAACCCACTGAGCAATAAATAGTATAATTTTATATTTAATCACACTAACAACATAGGATTACATTTGATAATAAAAAGGAAAACAAAGCAATGAATTGGAAAGAAGACCAGAAGAGGATTTGAAAATTCTAGGTTTTAGGACTATTGACCGAGGTATAGCCGTGGTAACTTATAAAACTCCATACCTCAGTTATTTAGTTTGTTTATAAGCTGGAGTTACCTTATAATAATTACAGGTTGACTAATCCATCTAAGTCTATCCATTTCAAAAGAAAAATGTTATTTTGGTGTTCTTTGTAGAACATAATGGAAAAAGACTTTCTTCTTTCCATTTCAGCTTCTCAAACTACAATGTTGTTGAAAGTAGTTCAAGACTTTATCTAAAGTTGTGCATTTGAAGCCTTACAACTGTATCTTAGTTTCTCTTTCATCTTAAATGGAGTTAACATTGATCATCCAGCTTAAAGAGTCCCAGGACTTGCCCCTTTTTTTTGGACAGCAAGATCTTTAGCCGTATAATTGACCATATAATTAGAAGAAATATGTATATTCTTATGTAACAAACTTGATGCGGTGAGTGTGAGGTGGCTCCTGAGGGAGTCAGATGCTGCCTCCAGCCTAGTCAATAACAAGCATGTATCCAACACAACCTCATCTTCCCAACAGAAAGCAGAGTCAGCCTGCTTTACAGTCTGCAGAATGGTCAGTGGATCAGTGGTGCTGGGGGAACTGCAGTGGCGCTAGCTGGAGGAGAAAGAAGCGTTTTTTAGGAGCAGTAGAGCATGCAATGGAATGTGGGCAGGAAAGGAATTTGATGAATGGGTTTTTCACTCGAAAAGTCTGAGTCGTGTCGTCACCTGAGATTGCTTCATAGTCCTAAAGCTTGATGCTGCTAACGAGCCTCTGCCCATCCCACTGGGGGCACTTACAAGTTGTAAGCCCTGAGTAGGCGGGAACAAATGATGCAAAAAAAAACCCCATGATTTGATTTCCTGGAGCAATGGACGTGGTGGCCAGAACACCTCAAATTGCACCAAAGTGATAGAACTCACGCAGTTGGTAGAAGACAGAGAAGTTCTTTGCTGACGCCTTTTTTTTTTTTTTTTTTTTCTGCCCACACTCATGGCATATGGAAGTTCCCAGGCTGGGGGTCCAGTTGGAACTGCAGCCATCATCCTATGCCATAGCCATGGCAATTCTGGATCCGAGCCGCATCTGCAACTTAACACTTCAGCTTGTAGCAGTGCCAGATCCTTAACCCACTGAGCTTGTCCAGGGATCGAACCTGCATCTCATGGATACTAGTTGGATTCTTCACCCACTGAGCCATACTGGGAACTCCAAAGCTCTTTGCTTTTAACGCAAGTTCAAGGCAAACTTATTCTTCACATAATTAGTCCTGCTTGACATAATTATTTCCTGAGTGGTCACATGCATTTTATTTGGAATAAATGATCAGGCAAATTCTTTATATAATTTTTCTCCTATTACTAGAGCTGGGTTGTCCTCTTTCTTAAGACTTAGAACCAGTCAGCAACTGAAGGGAAGAAATCATGCCTGAAATATTCCTCAGTTTCATAAGACCAGCCTTCCCAGGTGGAGATTTGCGGGTAGAGAATTGCGCTGCGTGCTCCTGGGGGCTCCGTGGAACCTGCGTGTCAAAGAAACAGAACGTTCATTCTCAGGCATGTGGTCCCAATAGCTTTCACAAGCATTAACTCACTTAGAAAATAATTAGTCATCAAAAAAGGCATTTAAACTCAACTCTCTGACGCATAGAGGAAGATGTACATTACATCGATTGAATTATCATTATAAATATCTACTTTAGTTATAGACATAATTAGGTTTTAGTGAAGGAAGACATTTGTGTAGATTGGGGCGATGTGGGCATGTTTTAATTATTGAAGTCTCATTTTATCAGGGCTGGATAGTCAGGGATCCTCTCTCCTCCACCTAGAATGGGGAGATTGCACTATTTTAGAACCAAAAGGAATCGAACAGCTGATTTCATGCAGCAGCTGACTGTCCCGGCTGCCCATCCCCTGCAAGTCTGTGAAGTTGGTGATAAGCTTCACAAGTTATTTTCAGTCTGTTCATGAGTATGGATGCACTTCATGATATGGCTACAAAATTACAGAGGTTTATTTATATTCTGGTTGGGGTTCTATCCGCTCAGGGTGTAGCGTTTACTGTAGGCTCTGTAGAAGCAGAGGCTGGGTCTGCCTAGTCCTGTTATGTGTCCTTAGCTTCCTAAATAGGGCCTCACACATGCTAGGAACTTATTTGTTGGTTGCATGGTTGGACAAATCGGTAGATGCACTGATCAGAAGTTCAGCTGGCAGTTATAAACATTTGGATTGATTTTTTAAAGGAGAAATAAATTTTGTTTACTAAATGCGGTTTGGTTACTGAAAATACTTCAAAACAAAATCTTAGGCGTTCCCGTTGTGACATAGCAGAAACTAATCCGAGTAGTAACCATGGGGTTGTGGATTTAATCCCGGGCCTCGCTCAGTGGGTTAAGGATCTGGCGTTGCCATGAGCTGTGGTGTAGGTCACAGACGCAGCTCAGATCCCACGTTGCTGTGGCTGTGGTGTAGACCGGTGGCTACAGCTCCAGTTTGACCCCTTTCCTGGGAACCTCCATATGCTGCAGGTGTAGCCCTAAAAAGCAAAAACAAACAAACAAAAAACCCTTAGAGTAAATTAGTAAATTAAGTTCTGGGTGTATTCACTGCTTCTGGTAGTTCTGATTTAGGACCCAGCAAGACTTGCTCCAAGCTGAGCAGTGGAGTGGCTGCAGAATCAGGATTAGAATCCAGAGCTATTGGCCCACACAGTGTTGCCACCACAAAACATATTATTTAAAACAATGCTCGCTTCTTTGTAGGTTTCCTCTTTGTGAAATAGAAATGTTATCTAAAATTTAGAAAGCAAACATCTGTGGCTCTAAATAAAGCTTAGCTCTATAGTTACTTTACTTTCATTCTTATGTAGGATGTGCAGCAACTAAACCGAACATTGCTTTTTCCATGCAGATGAGAATCTAGGAGAGTTTTGTGATTCAGGGAATTGGGAGGGGGGGAGGTTACAGCTGCCGTAGAGAATCTGATGGCAGCTGTGGACCCTGGAGAAATATTTGAAAGTCGAGACCCGTGCAGTTTTGCACATGGCCTCAGGTGATTGACAGACCCCAGGCTAAGGACTCTGGTTGAAGGAATCTGCTGCCTTTCCTTTCGTCCCTCTCATAGTCCGGGAGGTTGTCTTGGGGGCTTGCACATTTGTTTCTGCTCAGATCAGAATTAAACAGCTCATAATGATTCATCATCTAAAACACCCCAAAGGGCACTTTCACATTGTCCACAGAAGGGGATTATTTTATTTACAACTAAGATATTTTCATTTTTTAAAAAAAATGTGGAAAATGAGAAAAAAAACCTGCTTTAGAAGAAAATTGTTCACGGGAGCAAAAACATAAATTACTATGCTGTGATGAAGCCATAAGTGGAGCTATTGTAGAATATACATTTTTTGTCTCTTAAATGGAAATGCAACTGTTAAAAACTGAGACAATTTTGAGGCTCTGAAAAAAGTGCATAAAAATAATATGCATTTCTAGCTCTTCAGGAGGAGGTATCAAAAGGAGTAGTCAGCTTTAGCTGGTTAGTACCGAGAGTGCCAGGTGGGCCTTTGCTCTCCCAGGGTGTGCTTATCTTTGGAACAGCCGCAGGTGCAAGAATGGTCAAGGTGCAAGAAAGCAGCAAGGTGGAGGCTCCCTTGGCTTTTTTTTTTTTTTTTTTTTTTTACTTTGCTTTTTGGGGTTGAACCCGTGGCAGGTGGAGCTTCCCAGGCTAGGGATCACATTGGAGCTGTAGCCGCTGGCTAACTCCACGGCCACAGCAACACCAGATCTGAGCTGCAGCTGCTGTGACCTACACCACAGCTCTGAGCCACAGAGGGAACTCCCACCCTTGGCTTTTTTGAGGCACCCTCTCCCACCCCACCCCCCACCCTTCTCCTTTACCTGTGAAATTAAGTGATTATTGGGAAAACAAGCACAGTGGGCTTAAGTGGCAAATGAAATGGTTCATAAGAGCCGACCGAACTTAGAATCTTCAGAGGGGAGCTGGGTGGGGAGCCTTCTCATCTCACCTGGATGATTTGAATTCTAGTGATTTGAAAGGGATGTCAACAGAGCCAGTCACGCTCTGTTGATCTTGACTCAGTTTATCAGACGCTCTATAACTTTTGAACCGTGAGTCTCAAACATATGACTCCAAGAAGACTTTTGGCTTTAAGTTACTCTCTTAACAACAATGAAAATACACTTGCCTTTTGTAGGTCTTGCCCCCGCTAAGCTCTCCTGATACGGTGGGAGATGATTCAAGGGTTAGATTTGAAGACCTTGAGCTTGGGAAGCCATTTTCTCCTCATGTATCTTGCACATTATTTTGCTGAGTGGGTTTTCTAATTTCTTTTTTTCTTCTAATTTCCAGTCGCTAATCAACTTTGACTCCTTCAGGAGGCCTCCTAATTGGAAAAGTAACTTTTTTTTTTGGTCTTTTTAGGGCCACACCTGTAGCATATGGAAGTTTCCAGGCTAGGGGTCAAATGGGAGCTGTAGATGGTAGCCTACACTGCAGCCACAGCAACGTGGGATCCAAGCCACATCCGCGACCTACGCCATAGCTCACAGCAATGCTGGATTCCTGACCCACTGAGCAAGGCCAGGGATCCATTCTGCATCCTCACGGATACCAGTAGTGTTTGTTAGCCCTGAGCCACAATGAGAACTCCAAAAAATAACTCTTTAGAGATACCATCTCATAAACACTCAGGTGACTTCAGTAATTAGGGTGGCATTTTGACCTCTGCTGTTCAGAAGAGCTGTAGACCATTCTTCTCGCATTTAAAACAGTGATTTACTTCAGAAAGCTACCGAGAGCCTAGCCTCTTGTTACCAGTACTAGAAGCATTGATCCTCCCTGGTGAGCCTGGAAGCAGAGCCTCCCATTCTTACCTAATGTTCAGCATTTATAAAATCTCAAAATTAAACCACCCTTTTCCCAATATTGAATTTTAGTCACTAAATTATTCCATCTCTTCTCTTGGGCCCTGACTGGCACTACCTTCAATTCAACCCATTCAGGTTTCAGTTCTTACAGCCCAAGTGTTCCTTCTATCATTATATTGATTTTCTTGGCCACTGTCCAGCAGCAGGCTGACATAGCAACAGCCTGGGTATGTCACAGTCGGTCCCCACTGATCATGGTTCCACTCTCACTCTTTGGCTCCATTGACTGGGCTTCTCCCAGGCTCGTTGCTCTGTTTTTCACAGCAGCTGCTCATTATGAGTGATTTATTAAGTGTCCAATCAAAGAGACTGCGTAGGAATTCCTGTTGTGACTCAGCGGGTAACGAATCCGACTAGTATCCATGAGGACGTGGGTTCAATCCCTGGCCTCGCTCAGTGGGTTAATGATCCGGTGTGGCCTTGAGCTGTGGTATAGGTTGCAGATGTGGCTTAGATCCTTCATTACTGTGGCTATGGTGTAGGCCGGCAGCTGTAGCTCTGATTTCACCCCTAGCCTGGGAACTTCCATATGGTGCGAGTGTAGCCCTAAAAAGACAAAAAAAAAAAAAAAAAAAAAAAAGATTGTGTATTCAGAGAACTTAAAAAAATTTCAGATATTACATATGCAAGTTCATATAGTACTATTGTTGCACATAACTATTGTCCTCAATAACTAAGGAATAAAGACATTTACAAAAGCAAGACCAATGGTTAACCAGCCTGCCTTTCCATTTCACCACAACTATGAAAAAATATAATCCCCATTAAAGGGCTATAAAGTTGTCTGCTTTAGTGATTCACCACATTAATGTCTCCTCCTCGCTTCTAGAACTGTTTTAGTACGTTGACCCTCTGTGCCCTGTGGCTGGCAGTTTATTAGTCTGTGTGGCCTTTGGAAATGAATATTCATAATGGGATAGTGGTGATATTCCAGGTCCCTTTTAGGGCCCTGAGGGAATAACGCTTAGCTCCCGGGAAAGGGCCACATCATACGATTCCCGTATTGAATCGTGTAAAGTGGGCGCGTTGGCGAAGACTGCCAAGTTCATCCAGTGAGTAACCTGAGGTCCAGGGATCCACAGTTATCACGGGGCGTCCGGCCTGGAAACGACGAGGTCTTTGCCCAGGCCGTATTCTTTCCATGACATCATGCTCTCTCCGTATTCATTTACCTCTTTGATTCCTGGGGTTCTAACCCACTGAACGGTGTGAAATGCCACATAGCTAACTAGAATTCGACCTTGACAGTGAGAGGCTTGTTCCATAGCTGCTCCAGGAGGGAAGAGGACTGGAAAAGGGTCTCTGTCGACCATGTGGGTTTTTAGGAGTAAGCGCTCATATTGGGGGGCATTAATTTCCCCAACTGCATCACATGTTTCCTTTGAAAAATTACCATGATTATTAGTAACTTCTTTATGACATCTTTAAGCTGAGGCACAGAGCGTTTATGAGACACCTGTTAAACGCTGATCCTTATGGTCAATAGAGTGCAGACTGTGAAGACATATGATGATGGTTCTTCCTTAAAATTTTGTTTCTTAATTGTTCTGTAAGCATCCTATCAAGATTTACAATTATAAGATAACTTTGTTAAAATTCGTATGATTATATTTGAATTTTACTGCAGGCCCGCAGTCCTCAGCTTTAAAAGTTTTAGGTTAAATTGTACTTTACTCGTTCCACAGGCAGCTTATTTTAATGAGTATCAAAATCCTTTAATTTCGTCAATGGAATTGGGTTGGATGCAGAACAGGTTAGCTTTCCCAAAGTGACAGCATTTGGATCCCAGACCGAGGTGGTACTTTTCCCGAAGTGAATACCAGTGAGATCTCTAGCGGGAAAGGTCTAGTGGAAATACGGCCAAAGGACCACTGCTCCTGGTCAAGGCTGCCCAGCCAGGCTCTGCAGTGGACCAAAGGGTAAACCAGATAGCTTTGCCTATTTTAGGCATGGCGTCGACATAACATTAGACTAACGAGATTATTTTGAGTGATCTGTGTGTTTGGTTTTATTTGGAAGACACCTAACTTTATAGATGGGCTGCTTCCCTAGTTCTGTGCCCAGGAACCTAACGATTGAGTCGGAGGGTAATGAAAGACCCTGCCATCTGTCTGCCGATTTAATGAAGTGTCAGCACATCCCAAATAGGAAGTAATTGGATTGACAGACACAAAGCCAGTTATTAGACTGTTATTATCTGATTGGAAAAAGCAGGCGGAGACGCATACAACTGTAGCAAAACTAATCTGTTGATGTCTGTTGTTCCCAGAATACACCGTCCGCCACACAGAATTCATGGGCTTTGAAACCCCTGACCGGCTCAGGAGCATTTGGAGTTCCTTCTCTCAGAATTCATCTCTCTGTTCTTATTACAAATCATTATAATGCAATCTAATAAAACACAGTTTGCATAAAGATGGGGCCCATTTATAAAACTGTCACCGGAGCCACTCTATTAATAGAGCCATTTTAAAGATTTATTATGAGCATATGTTACTTTTTACAGGGGGCCAGATTGAGAGCTGCAGGATTGGAACATGCAAGAATGTGCTACCAGTGATAATTCAAAAGGAATTTCAGTTATTCTGCCCACCCAAGGAATGTCATTAAACTTGTTTTAAGGGATGATCATCAAACAATGATCTCAAAGAGGCATTAAGGAAAGGTGACAAGGGCCAGAGCACTGTGTCGCAGCCGCGCTTTTTTCCTCTCTCAGAGGCCAGTTTGACTGCCTGGCACCACCGAAGGTCAAGGGGCTCGTGGGACGGACCCAGTGTAAGAGCTGGGAAGTGGACATGGGCTCTGCAGCTTCTTCTCCGAACGACTGGCTGGGAGGGGCTTGGGGGGGTGGTGGTAAAGGCCTTTCCACGCCTCTTCATTCATTAATTGCTTCAGAGAGAACCATCACCTCCTAGAGTTTCCAGCCCTTGGAGTTCGCAGCTAGAACTAGACAAGGACCTGGCAAGTTTACATTTATTCAACACATATCTCTAGAGCACCTGCAGTGCTGTCTGCACTCTCCTAGTTGTTGACTGAAAAATAACACACATCCGGAAAGTCGGGAGTTATGTTTTATTTGATGGACAAAACTGAGGACTTAAGCCTGAGATACAGCCTCTCAGCTCTGAGAGACTGCTCCCAAGAGTTAAGACAGGAGCAGGATTGATAGACGTTTTTGCAATAAAGACCAGGTAGTTGGAAAATCAAAAGGTGACTGGTGGAGTTCCTGTCGTGGCTCAGTGATAATGAACCTGACTAGTATCCGTGAAGATGCAGGTTTGAGCCTTGGTCTTGCTCAGTGGGTCAAGGATCCAGCGTTGCCATGAGCTCTGGGGTAGGTCGCAGACATGGCTCAGATTCTGCATTGCATTCTCAGACATGGCTGTGGCGTAGGCCAGCAGCTATAGCTCTGATGCCACCCCTGGCCTGCCTCTGGTGCAGCTCTAAAAACAAACAAATGGTGACTTGTAATTAAAGAAAACCAGACTTCTCAAGTTAATGAATTGAGTACATTTCTATGCATGGGAAGCTGGAAAATTCTGGGCTCATTGAAATCATGCCTTTGATGTGCACCTCAGCTCTCTGGGGCCAGGATCCTAGGCTTTCTCATCCTGAGTCTCCTCAGGGTGCACCGTTGGGAGGTGGCTGGGGTGGCTGACGGCTGGATTGCAGCCGTCCTGTTTCAGTCCTGAGTTCCCTCAGAGCTCACCGTCAGGGTGGCTGTCATGTCTTGGGATGAAGGCTGACACATCCTTTGTTGACTGATAAGACCAGCAACGTTTTTTTCACTCACATGGTTGTTGGTAATACATCTGTAAACCGACCTAAGTCCCTGCCCTCCTGAGGCTTACACTTACTTACAATGGAAAATCAGCCAAAAAGTGAGAAAATAATATATGGTATCCAGTTATGAAAAGGTCTGCAAAGAAGAAGAGGCAATTTAAGGAGATTGTGGTTGGGGAGCTGTCAGGCCTGCCTCGAACCTCTTCCGAAGAGGACGTGTGTGCCAAGACCTGGCTGAAGTGAGGGAGTAAGTTGCGAGGCTGGGAGGAAGAACCGTCCAGGCAGAGGGGCCGGCGTTCTCTGAGGCCCAGCATACATTTCAAGGTGTATCGTCAGTGGTACCAGCAAGACTCGAGGTGCTGCCAGGTTGTTTTGCATGTTGAAGGTCCCCAATGTTTCTGGTTTGAAGTTTGGAAAGACTGATAATAGGTATGAAGGGGTGCTGTAAACTCGAAATGATACACAAGACGTAGATCTGGTGAGTAAGCTCCAAGTGAGCTCTAGAAAGTTCTGTTATTGTAAACTGAGTCTTTAAAAGTTTCAAAGGAATTCCTGCTTAATGAGACTCATTGGAGTTCCCATTGTGGCGCACCTGGTTAAGGACCCGAATGGTATCCATGAGGACGAGGGTTCAATCCTTGGCCTCCCTCGGTTGAGGATCCAGCCTTGCTGTGAGCTGTGGTGGATCACAGATGCAGGTCAGATCCTGCGTTGCTGTGGCTGTGGTGTAGGCCAGCAGCTGCAGCTCCGATTAGATCCCTAGCCTGGGAACCTCCATAGGCTGTGGGTGCGGCCCTGAAAAAAGAGAGAGAGACTCTGTGATGACTGAACTTTCATGATACAAATACTCTATCTATCATTTATTTGCAAATAAATGAACAAATGAATTAATCGTTAGAAGTATTATCTTCCATATACTGAGTGTTAGTATATTTCAGGCACTTTGCTTAGGTACATTATAAGGCATGTATAAGGTATTCATTGAATATATGCATCACTACCAACCTTACAGTAACCCTCTAGGGGAGCTATTACGTTCGACTTTTGTACCTTAGGAGTCGGGGGAGGTCAGAGAAGGCCTCTGGTTAAATGCCTGAGAGAGATGAGATTCCAGTGAGATGAGATGAGATGGGCCTGTCTGACCCCAGACTCTGTGTTCTCTTCTGTGTATGATGTTGTCTAAACGATCATACCACCGACGTCTTAGTCTGAGTGGTGCATTATGTTAGGAACCATGAGAAATAGAGAAAAAAAATAAAAGCATAGTCTTAGTCCTCGGAGAAATGAAAATATAGTTGGGAAGAGATGATTACATGAGAAATAACAGCAGACAGTGAAAGATGAGGTATAAACACATAATTGCGTTCCTTGGTCTGTGAGAGCTAGGAAAGAGAGAAAGATTAATGCAGGCTGGAGACAAGAGACTTGAAACTAAGCTTTAAGGAGACAGGTGGAATTGAGGTAGGTGCTGTCGTAGCGTTTCAATCAAACGTGGGTGTTAGAAACTACTCCTCCACCTAAAATCTGATGTCATCATGATTGCCTATGAAAATCACTTAGCGAGTTAGAAATGAACTATATCTCTCAGTGTGGTCAATAAAAGCGAGGTTTTCCATTTTTCCTCTTTGGTTAAGCTCCAAAGAAGTATTCACCTTAGAAATAATAGGCATTATTTTAATAGGACATTAAAAATACATACTTTAAGGTGTTCCCATAGTGGCACAGCAGAAGCGAATCCGACTACTCTCCATGAGGATGTGGGTTCAATCCCTGGCTTCACTCAGTGGGTCGGGGATCCAGCATTGCCATGAGCCATGGAGTAGGTCGCAGACACAGCTCAGATCCCATGTGGCTGTGGCTGTGGCCAGCAACTCTAGCTCTGATTCAGCCCCTAGCCTGGGAACTTCCCTATACCGCAGGTGCGGCCCTCAAAAGCAAACAAACAAAAAAACCATATTTTAAAATATCCGATTAGAGTCACACTCAGAGTAGCTAGATGCTGACCTCACCGAAGGTAGCCAGGAACTGGATCTGACTGAGAGACCTGGATTCATGCCTCCCTGTCCTGCTCACCCTGGGCCATATTCTCATCAGGTAGAAAGGCAAGCGAATTTACATTGCAGAATTTACATTGCTCTCCCTTTCGGCTGGTGTGTTGTTGATTCATATACAATGAATATGGGTGTTGTGAAACTTCACTCAAAGGAGGTGTGCTCTGAATGAGTGGGAACACACAAGTGAAAAGACAAGGGCAGGTACAAGTTGGGATTCTTCATTAATGAGTAAATGAGTATCCTGCAGAGATGTGGGAACACAATGGGGCCAGATCACAGGAGAGCCCTGAAAGCCAGAGAGAATTCTAGATTCACGTGATGGAAATAGAAGCCACCGAAGGTGTGTGAGAAATGGTCTTTCCCTGTGCAAGGGATCTCTTGATGTGGATTAATCTGGAGGTGGAGCCTGGGGTGGCTAGTGAAGTGGGGCTGGGAGAGACCAGTTTAGAGATGGTTCTAAGAGTCGAGGAGAAGAGGGTGTAGACCAGAACTAGAGACCAGTCGTAGAGAAGGGGACTTGTTTGGTGACACTTTGTTGCCTTTTCACCTTACTTGATCTCATGAAAGGGAAGGAGGTCCATTTGAAGGAGTAAGCTAAATACCAAGAAATTATTGAATCAGCTAGCTATTGCTTTTTGGAATGTATTTCATCCATCCATCTCATATTTTTTCTTCCTTCTCTAAGTTTACTCACAAACACATTACGTCCCTAGACATAGTGTAGCACTATGTTGGTGGCATAGATTTAGGTAATGAATATGAAAGCAATGCAAATTCTAGAAACAAATTTGAAACATTATGGTTATTATTATTTAGTTTTCATCCCTTTTGGAGTCTCTTAAAATCATATTTAGATTAGAGAAGTAAATTTATGTATTGCTTGTACACTTGAAAAGAAATACATCCTCCAGTGATCCAGTTTCGAAGTATTCTGATTCCTTTTGCATTTTTCTGACAGCACCTCTAGGAGAGAATTAATTGATCAAAGAAGGGAGTTTTCCTTCTCTTCTTCAGGACATAAAATAAATCACTTTGGTTTTCTTGATAATACTCTGAGTGAAAGAGCCACAACTCCAAAAAGAAGTTTTGCCATTTTAATAATATCCCTTTTATTTTCCTCATAAACAGTATTAAATAATAGTGATACTAAGTAATATTCCTGCACTGAATTTTCACTCTCCTGATGATACGGTTTTTTTCTTTTGTTTCGGAAGTTCAGACAATCTTAGAAACAGTGGTCAAAAGCAAGTTCATTCATTTCAAGTTCACCATTTCATGGACATCTCCTGGTCATTGCTTTCAGGGTTTAGGTGACCCAAGTAACTGACAGTGTTGACATCTAATTAAAACTTTTTCCCCGTGTGGGACCTAACAGGCAAGCATCTTCTATCCTCTAGTAAAAATACTACAACGTTTCAATCATGCTTAACTTCTCAAGTCAGAGAGAAAGATATGAACTTTTTAAGATCATCTTATGTGTTTGTTCCTTTCCAGTGTTGTAACTTACAAACATTACCTTGGGGAACAGAAACATAGAATGGTTCAGCCTTCTGGTCAAAGTTGATCAAGTTTAGTTTTATTCAGATGAAAAAAAAATTGTTACATGATAACTGGCCAAAAGCCATAACCTGTATGGCAGATTCTTGTACATTGTGAGGGCTGATGATGAAGGCATGGCCTGTGGGGCCAGGGTGATGCAAGAGCATGAAGGTGTCTCTCTACTTGTTACTGCTTTCTTAACAGTGCTCTTCATTCCTGTGCTAATTTCCAAGGGAGCAGTGAGATAAGAGGCATGGACTCTATTTGGAAATGACTTTCTTCTTGTTGGCTGTGAGATAGACATTATTGACTAGCATCCTCTCATGCTTATGTTCTCCTGTTGGTTGAATATGCTGTATTTGCTCTTTATGAATAGTCAATAGGCTGACTTCCCCACCCTCCCTTCCCCAGTACATCACTGCCTCCCCAACTAATGAGAGGCACAGTTTGTCTTAGCAGCAGTATTGTTTGTAATTTCTGAATGCTTCCTACAGAAAGAGCTATGAATTAATTAAGAGCTTACACAAATGAATTTAGATCTAATTGTCAAGGGTAGAGAGGATACAAGCATAGAATGATGGTAAACACTAGCCAACAGCAAATGAATATACATTTTCTTCACATAGACGTAGTTAATCACAGACCCAAGTTGGTTGGCTTACATCAAGATATTTTCAGAGCTGGCTTCATTTACCCCTTTGTGCGGGAAGGTTTACACTGAGCTTCTGCTGACACACTGTCCTGAGCTCTGAGGGTAATGCAGTGATAAAGCTCATCAGTATCCTTCCTCAAAGAATCCAGAGTCATGTGAGGGGATGAGGTTGGGTAAACACATCACCAAGTGGTCAGGACCATAAGTGATGTCAGCCTGTCTAGAGTGTAATTCTTCAGTCTTTACTCTCGGGATCAGTGGCTTCCATACTTTTTTTCACAGTAAAAATTGTATTTCACACCAGGAAATACCTCGCTGTGTGTTAAAAAATAAATACACACACACACATTTGAGATAAAATTATACAAATTGACATTTACCATTAATACATGTAATATACACTCTGATATTTTCTATCCTATTCCGTCCTTTCCCACCCCAACGCTGTGTCTCAGTGCTGATTGCAAGATCCTTTCATTTTATTTCATGACCCCTCGCCTGTAAATTATGGTTTGGATTCAGCATTACTTTAGCCTGAGCTCTGTCTTAAGAGCAGGTTCTGTGTTTTGTGCATCTTTTCCTTCTGGTCATCTGGTGGCGCTTGTCATGTCGTAAGCACACTGAATGTTTGGTGAATGAGGAAAGAAATGGACACCCAGACCTGCTCCAAACTAATTTCTGATGCACCCTGACAGATAGCACAGATAGAGTCCCTATAATCCTGACTGACAGAAAAAGAAGGCATCCATGTCTCATTGTGTCTCCTCTACTGAGGTGAGTCTAACAGGATAATGAATTACGTATTATTGAGAAACAATCCATGCCGACCAAGGGTAGACAAAACATCTTCCACCCTCAACTCCTAATACATTTTACTTCCCTAATAGTCTCTTTTTATGCAGCATGCTATTGAGGATTTTTTTTTTTCTTCTGAAACCGTGACTTAAGGAATGAAATCTACCTTCAATTATTTATGGTTTAAATGAATGCAAATAAGACTTTCTGGCTGGCTGTGCTGATACTCATTAATAAATATTTCACTGGGTATTAGGAAGATTCAGATTGACTAAATGAGGCTCTTTTTCAATATAAACAAAAGCCCTTGTGTTTTCTCACCACTGTGCCTGCCCAATTCTTCTGTCTGGCTTTCATTAAGGCAAATGAATGTTAGGTGGGTGCAGCCTCAGAAAGATGGATCCCGTGGGAACTGGAGTCAGCTGGGGGCTCTGCTGTGGAATAATCCCCTAGTTAAACCAAATTTAATCTCATTAGCAGGGTAATTGTGCTGTTAGAAGAAATGGCCAACCAGGTTAAAGAGAAACCCACAAAGTCTAATTACTCTTTCACTTTTGTCATTGTAAAATAGAACATTGAACCAAGAGGCAAAAGATGCAGATGTTGTGCTTGGCCTAACACTGTGATTGCGTATCCAAAAATTCCAGATTCCTCTCAGCTCCTCAGGCCCTTGTATGGCATTGGTGTCAGGTCATAACACATTCTGGAATCCTTTCCTGTAGAAGCACCCCAATTGTGGACGTTCCTGTCACATCTCTCCTTTTCATACATGCATTTTGCCCACTCATTTTTTCCAACTAAGGTGCATGTATTTGACTTTGCCAGTGTTTTTAAAACAACCAAAATAGCTAAAACTTAGTTGTGAAGCATAATGCCTTTCATCTTTGGGAATGAGCACATTGGGAAATTTTTAAAATCACTGAATCTGTGACCATTTATTTTACTTTCTTCTGGATTTCCATGCATATGTGGTTTGCCATCTTGAGGGTATGAAAGAAAGAATAGAAGAATCTTTCTTCTAGAAAATAAAGAATGGTGAACTGATCAGGAGCCAGATCTAGGTACAAGACACAATCTTAAAACTTGCTAGCAGTGTGACCTTCAGCAGATTACTTAACTTGTCTGAACTGCAGTTTCTTTATTGGTAAAATCACCATTGTCAAGGCAGGGTGAGGTTCAAGTTTGTGAAAGTCCTTGGCGAGTGCTGACAGGCACTGGAGGTCTAAGAGATCATCATGCATCCCCTGCACTTGGAGGACCTGACTCCCTCCCTCCTAGGGCGTGGCTTAGACAAGGTCAGGAAATGTTAATTGAATTCATTAATGGATTAAATAATAGCAAGGTTTACTACCCAGTCAGGTAATTGCTGGGATTTCACCTGAATGATGATTGCCAAGAATTCATCAAAAACAAATTTGTGTATTTTTTAAAAAGAACAGAAATACCATGGCTATCTCTTGTCCAAAAGGAGCTTATTATATGGCTATCAAAACAAAATATGCATGTGTGGGAAATGATATAAAAACACTTAAAGATGTTGATAATTCTGAATGCGCATAGTTACGATCTGAATACGTAAATGATAGATGTAGAACCCTTGTACTTGTGGCTTTCATGCCTATGGCTATAGGTTTTCATTGTTGACCTCATAAAAATAGACAGTTTTTGTGTACAGTTGGCCCTCTTCTGAGGGTTGATACAGAGGGCTGACTGTCCTATGCCATTGTATAGAGGAGATTTTGAGTATCCACGGATTTCGGTATCTGCAGGGACTTTGGAACCTAATATTATCTGATAATATTAGGTCATTAGTATTTTATAAAATATATAATTTTATCATCTGTGTAATAATTTCAATATGATAGAATTAGGTTATATTATATATAGCCTTATATATAATATAACCTAATTCTATCAATTGAATTACATTATATATAGCCTTATATATAATATAGAGTCATATATTATATATGTAATGTAATCTAATCCTACATATATAACCTATCATATGATAATGTTATATATAATATATAATACATAATTATATAATATACAATATAACCTAATCCTATATCTAACATATCCTAACAGTCATCATGTGTATATATATAATGTTTTATATATATGTATGTATGTCTATAAAATACAACCTATTGCTATCTTATTGAAAATAAACCATGAGAGGGAATTTGCAGTCTAATGGGCTAGACATTTTTTCACAAGTTTAATATGAAACAAAATCGTTCTCAGAAATAATTTTTTCCATTAAGATGTTCTTCACATTTGTGCTATGATAAATCATATTTTCATTGCATTTTTTTCCATTGCTTTGAAAACATGAAATATTTCTCAGATGAAACCAGGGCTTACATTAGTTTTTTCTTTTTCATATTCAAGCTACTTCTATAGGCTTTTGCTATCTCAGGCTACTTCGATAGGCTTTTTCTCTCTCTTGCGTTTTCAGCTGCAATTAGTAGCAACAATCAGCCCAGGAGTTTAACTTACTGAACAGAGTTACCTGATTGCAGACACTGACTACTGGACAGGCCTTTTATCTTCTCTGTGATGTGGTATTTGTCATCAGCGTCATCCAGAGGAATATCAGTTCTGCAGGAACTGATAAAGTTGTAATCGAAATTTTTCTGTAGGGTCTAGTTTTTCTTCAGAAATATTGCATATTCCATCATTTTAATGCCTATATGATTGATAGATATTTACCTACAAGTAATCTGCTAGACAAGAGGCTATATTTTTTTCCTGTATTATTTTACATACAAATGTAATAGTCTATATTTTTCTGCATCTCACATTTGTGAGCAGAATTTTTAATTGTGATTTAGCCTTAGAGACGATAAGTAAAGTTGAATAAATAGGATGGTTGGAGTGCTAAAGTCTTTAATCCCTCCAATAAGTGGACCTATTTATGAAACTAGGAAATGACTCTCAGGCCTCTGGAAGGAAAGTAGGACTATAACACTGGAACGGCAGCTGAGATGGCTTTAAAAATGTTTAGCACGGTTGACTTTCAATAGCAAATTGCTGTTCCTCCAACCCATTGTGTCATGTTGAAACCCTGAGAGTGTGATAGGACTCTAAATGGCCCAAAGTGAGACTCTGGAAAGCAGAAGATCTCTTCCAAATAGGAAGGAGCTCCACAGGAGGCAAATTTGAGGAGAACTTTAAACTGCTCTAGAAAATGACTTGGTGAATATTTGCAGGATAATTTTCCCTATTGGTCTGGAAAAGTGTGGATGCAAGAACAGAGGCTGGAACCAACAGTGAGAGGAGAGGATGATCATGGCTTAATTCAAACTGTTAGTGAGTAAAGGAGGCAAAACGGAAGACGTTTAGGCAGGACATGTCTGTGACTCCCATGTGCCATCACTGTCGATGAGGGGGTCAGTCACGCTTCTCCCAGGTACTTTTTCTCAGAGCACTTTGCATTCACATTGGCAGCTAATCAAATGATGATAAACATAAGAGTGGGATATGAAATAATCATAAGCTAAGTTCAGGAACAAGGTTAGCTGCCAAATAGGCTCATTAGAGATCATTCAAACTGAGTTTTCCAAAGCATTCATTTATTAAATATAACGAAATCCATCCTGTTGAGCAACGGAGAGAACCCAGTAGCCAGCCTGTCTCTCCCAGCAAACACATACGGTAATTTTATCCCAGCAGGCTCACAGTTCGTGTTTTTGACATGTGATATCCATCCCGTGGTTGACTTCTGTCACTGATCGCGAAGCGCTCTTCCGTTTAGCCCCGATTCGCTCAATTTCACATTACCAGGCGGGTGACCAGAATGCGATTCGTTAACAGCTCGCCTAAAAATGCCCCGCATTAATAGATGTCACCTAATGTAGCGTGCATCATTGAACTCAACCATCTTTTCTTTTTTCTTTCACTCCTGCTCTTCTCCGTGCCTCCCCTCCCCCCATATGTATACCCTCAAATGTAGTCTTACGATAATCGGGGCATTGTAACCCTTTGAAAAAGCACTGACCTTTCAGACAAGCCTAAGTAAGTTGTGATCAAAACATATTATTTCCTCAAACATTTATTAACGATGTCCATTGTACTTGACATAGTGTTAAGCGCTTCACGTATGATTGGAAAATACACAAAGCACATTTGCTGCTCGGAAAGAGCTGAATTCTGATCGGAGAGAAAAAAACACATAGGGAGGAAAATAATGCTGTGTGATGAAGTAAAGTCGTTCACATTAATAAAGGAGCTTAAAGAAGTCAAGGAAGAGTTTATGAGTGAGCGAGCTTTGAATGGGTCCTTGAAGGGAGGTTATCATGAATAAGTCAGTTCTCCAGACAGCCACTCTTGCTTTTTTGTCACAATAGAGAAAATGCATGGAGGACCTAGAAGTAGACCACAGGGACATCGTGCCAAAAGGCATCGAATTTTTTTTAAATGTAGAGAGTACACAGAAAACAAAGTTTGCTGATGAATAGAAGTGGAAATACGTTACACTCTTTTTTTTAAGTTTTATTGAAGTGTAGTTGATTTTTTTTTTAAATATAGAGAGTACACAGAAAACAGAGTTTGCTGATGAATAGAAGTGGGAATACGTTAGGCTTCTTTTATTTAAGTTTTATCGAAGTATAGCTGTGATCGTTTCTGCTGTACAATGAAGTGATTCAGTGCTACGCATACACATATCCATTCTCTTTCAGATTTTTTTCCCACATAGATTATCACAGAATGTTGGGTAGAGTTCTTTGTGCTTCCCTCTTAATTTCCTTTCTGCAGTGAACAAGACACATCTCCTCGCCTCAAGATGTTTACACACTAGGAGGGAATACAGATACCTCAATAGAAACACTCTGTGGACCTAAGGTGCAGGGGGTGGGGCGTGGGCAGTGCAACGAGAAAGGCATTCACCTTAGACTCAAGGGACAGGCCCTCCAGGAGAAAGTAATATCTAAGGGAGTGACTATAGGCACATGGCATTTGGAAAAAGGGGTATGGCTGGAGTGTTTAGGCAAGTGGACCAGCATTGGCAGAGACCTGGGAGTAAGAGAACAGGACACATTCATGAAACCGCAAGTAGTTATATATCCTGTGTTTTGTGTTTCGTTGTTTTTTTGTTTTGTTTTTTTTTTTGCTTTTTAGGGCCACACCTGAGGCACATGGAAGTTCCCAGGCTAGGGGTCTAGTCGGAGCTGCAGCTGCTGGCCTACGCCATAGCCACAGCAATGCAGGATCTGAGCCACGTCTGTGACCTACACCACAGCTCATGGCAACACCAGATCCTAAACCCACTGAGTGAGGCCAGGGATCGAACCCACATCCTCATGGATCCTAGTTGGGTTCTTAACCACTGAGCCACGAAGGGAACTCCCTATAGTCTGTGCCTTTTTTGAAGTTAATATTACAGCTGTACATTCGATACCTTGAAGGAGGAAGGGGTAAAAGATGGAAAAACCGGTTAGGGGATTGTTTTAGGGAGGCCTGGGCAATAAATTACCTTATGTTAAGTTCCATCTATTCATCTACATCATTTCATCCAACGAGAGGCTGAAGTATGGCGCTGGGTGTTACAAATGGAGAAGCAGGAATGTTCTCCCAGGCACTGGCATGGAACTAATTGAGGGGGTGCCATTCGTATCATGTGCCATGGTACGTGACAGGTCCTGAGCCAGGATACTTTCACAGTGGAGGCTTTAGCCCAAGACACAGCACATGGCATAAGGTAGACACAGCATAGATGTTGTTTAAATAAATGAAAGGGTAAACAAGCGAATCAAGAGCTAACATAAAGAAAATGTCTCCAAGTCTGGGAGCATCGTGCATGAGGAGCAAGGCTGAAAATAAAAGGAGGAAGTGAAAGATAATTACGTTTGAGACGGTAGCTGAATGAGGATGCTCCAAAAATAGAGAACACAGGAGGAGAGGATTGGAAAAGGGGAAGGCAGCCAGGAAGTTCTGTTCTGGACAGAGTTTGAATTATCAAGAGGACATCCAGAGGACCCGTCTAACAGGTGATTGAAAATGCAGGTTAGGGCCTTGGGGAAAGAAGTTAGGGCTGGAGATCGTATTTCTTATACATCAAGAGAAGCGGCTTGGGCTTTGGTGTGTTGCAGTATTTGTATTTAGCACTACACGGTCCCCTCAATCCACACACGGTTCCACGACATCCGCGCACGTACTAGGGTTTTCCTCGTGGATTCTGGTGATTGTGTCTCCTGCACAAGCCTTCCTCAGTAGTTCTAACTCCAGGGGCAAACATTTGGGAGGCAACAGTTTTAGAAGAGGGTTGTATAAAGTCCTCTTTGGGCTCTGGAGCCAAGCCATCCAGGTTCCGATTCTGGCCCCATCACTTACTGGCTATAAGCGCTTAACTTTTTTAATGCCTTCATTACTTCTTCCAAATGACATTGATAAAAGTACTTTATCTCCTTGGTGTTGGAGGGAATAAGTGAAGCAAAGCTTGGTGATTACTTAAAACAGTGCCAGCATATTATTAGTGCAGTATAGCTGTCAGGTATTATTGTTACTGTTGTTTTTTTTTCATTTGCTCTGTTTCATCATAAGATACAGATATTAATAAGGCAGACTTTGAATTCCCATTGTGGCTCAGCGGAAACAAATCTGACTAGCGTCCATGAGGATGCAGGTTCGATCCCTGGCCTCCCTCAGTGGGTTAAGTGCCCGCCGTTGTCATGTGCTCTGGTGTAGTTGGCAGATGCGGCTCGGATCTGGCATTGCTGTGGCTGTGGTGTAGGCCGGTGGCTACAACTCTGATTTGACCCCTAGCCTGGGAACCTCCATATGTCTTGGGCGTGGCCCTAAAAAGATTAAAAAAAAAATAGGGCAGACTTTATAAACTTATTGTGAGAACTGTATAACGTCATCTATAGCAAGCGCTTCATTTAGGACATGGTAAGGACTCAGTAGAGCAGGTTTTAATACCACTCCTCCTGGCATAGCAACAGGTAGGAGATGTGCCAGACTGATGTGAAGCACTCAAAGTATATTTAACGTATTACACAGAAGTTTTCAGGTGATGTGACATCTCATAATAAATTAGGATTTTTTGGAAAAATTTTCCAACAGCCTTATCTTCCATTAAAAATACAAAGGGTGGGAGTTCCCTTTGTGGCTCTCCAGGTTAAGACTAGTATCCATGAAGGTGCGGCTTTGATTCTTGGCCACACCCAGTGGGTTAAGGATCCAGCGGGGTTGCCACAAGCTGTGGCATAGGTCACAGATATGGCTCAAATCTGTCATTTCTGTGGCTGAGGCATAGGCCAGCAACTGCAGCTCTGATTTGACCCTTAGCCCATGGGTGTGGCCCTTAAAACAAAAAAAAGACCGGAAAAAAAAAATACCAAGGAAAGTTTATTTTACTATAAAGAAGTTAAGTGAAAAGGCTAAAAACAGAATTCCAGGCTTATTGGAAAAGCAGGGTTATCATTTTCTCTGCGTTTTATATCAATAGTGGCTCTTTATATGATTTTTTTGGTTAAAAATGATTGCTTGATATTAAGAGTTAGCATTTGAGGTATTTCAACTTCCAAATCACACGCTTAAAAAATTTAAACAGCTGTCATTATAAAGAGGCTGACTCCATTTTACCTAAAGTGCTTTTCAGTCTAGAGGGAATACTTAAATGTAGTCACACATCACTTGCAATACCCTCACGGTAAGATTTTTAAAAGTTAAATTTGTTTACAAGCCTACAATTCAAGTTTGGCAGATAATATTCTTTTCTTCCTTTCCTTGAGGCGTTTTGCCTCTTTTCTCCTCTGGTCTTAGGCGTGAATTTCCCTCGTTGCAAATAAGAGCACCCAGCTCTCTCTTTCATTAGTTCAGCAAATTGTCTCCTAAGGGTATGGGCTGAGGACATGATTGGGTTCTGGGATGATGAGCTTATTTTGCACTTTTACCCAGAAACCTCTCTCTATGCAGAAGTCATAGAAGCAGTTACACCAGTTATACGCAGCATGCACAATTACAGGCTGTTGGGGGAGGCACTTCCCCACGTGCCCGGGACTCACTCCCATGAATTAAGAGGCAAATATGCTCCAAAGTGCATTAACCTTTATGGATTTTTCTTCGGTTTTCATGTTCCACTGATTTATGGTCTTAAATATGCCTGTTGCTGCTGTTTCTGAAAGAGTCCCTTGTAAATCATTTCTAAATGATCTTTTTCGAGTCACATAATCCAAGTGAGTAGAATATATCTCCAGTCCATCCCTCTGAGGCTTCTTTCCTTCTTTGCCCAGGTTATTTTCAGTTTGCTGTGTGCCTTACATGTCACATCCACGAGTAATTGAGTAGGAAATATGTCGTAAAGGAGCCGTGCTTGCTGGGTAACTCCTTCTTGTTCCGAGTTGGTTCCAGCCTTTGCCCGGCCTCACTTGGGTTTGATTCCAAAGGCCCGTTTCCCTGAGTGCAGCTAACTGGTCCCAGTTCTTTGTGCAAGCATGGGCTTGGGTCTGGGAATGGATTTGATGTTGGGCTGTAGATTAATTTTTTTTTTTCCATGCCAATCAAGTGTGGCAGGGATTTTGAGTGTGTCATGTTCTCCTAAAAACTTGGGCTTCCCCTTAGAGCGATGCGCAGAAGTGTCCTCAGCATGCAGGATTCCGTGGTTACTGTGACTTGGCTTCTTTTCACAGGGGCCCATGTTTCTCCAGAAAAGTCCCGTGTGTGGCATTCAATGTTCCATTCTCCTTCTGGGTGAATAATCCCATCCAGATTATTTGTTTACTGGATGGGAGGGAAAATGTGCATTTTTTTGTGTGTCTCTCATAACTACTGTGTCATTCATGCTCTAAGGCTCTCGTTACTGCGGTGGTTTGCATTCTTTTCATTAAAGCCAAAATACAAAGTTGGTTTCAGAAAACTCATATTCAGAATCCGGGCTTTGAAAGCACGATTGTTTATTCCTGTCTCTGTCATAAGTGGTGCATCACTGTCTGTTGCCAATTAAGTTCTTAATGTAGATATTTATAAATATCTGTGTCCTGCGACGTTATTAAGTGTAAGTGTATTAAAGGCGACAGGGGAGCACGGCACAGAGAGGATGGTGACGTGGGGACTTGACGAATTAACAGAGCCTCTGCAGGCCTGTAAAAGTCTGGTAACTTGTCACATGGAAACCTGGAACTAAAAATGAGGGGAAGAAGATGGTTTGTTTTCGAAGCCAATATGCAGTAGAAGAGATTCAAGGCTTCTTGGTGGAAGGAAGCATGGTGGCCTCCGGCAGAGAGCCACGACTAGAGGAGAAGTTTCTTTAGTGGCAATGGTACGTTGTGAGATTCTGCAGAATGGAGGAGCTCAGAGGAATAAATCATACATGTCTGCTGGTTCTAACACATGGGATCAAGAGAAAATTCCCAAGCCTTTCACATAAATATTTTGTATACATGCTTCAGCCTAAGCTACCAAAACATATGTGTGATAATACATGACAAAGATCAGGAGATACCAAAGTGCAGAGAATTAAGATGTTTTGTTGTGTGATATGCATTACATATAGATATGTACATGAACAGCAGAATTAGCAATAGACGGTGACACATTGTTCATGAGAGAGCCATGAAGGAATTTCCTGTATTCCAAAAGCCAGAATTCTGAATTTGAATTTTCTGAGATTTGTGCCTTTGATTTTGCATTTCGGTTCTGTGGAAAGACGTTAATTCCCCATGATAGGATTCACGTAATGCATTTTTAGCAAGAATATCAGAGAGGTGATACTAGGCTGTTCTCTGTATCATGTCAGATGGCATGTGATGTCAGCGTGTTCCTTTACTGACAATGTTGGCCGTAGAGTTTTTTAAATTAGTAGGCTATGACTGCAAGGAACACTCGTAAATAAGTATTGAGCAACTATTTCTTTCCCTTTATAAACAAATTTTATTGAAGTATAGTTGATTTATAATGTTGTGTTAGTTTCCGCCGTACAGCAAAGTGATTCCGTTACACATATATATATATTCTTTTTCATATTCCTGTCCATTATTGTTTATCACAGGATATTGAATATAGTTCCCTGTGCTAAACAGTAGGACCTTGTTTATCCATTCGGTGTATAATAGTTTGCATCTGCTAATCCCAGTACTCCCCCCTTTCCCCTCTACCTTGGCAACCACAAGATTATTCTCTATATCTGAGTCTCTCTGTTTTGTAGATAAGTTCATTTGTGTCATAGTTTACATTCCACGTATAAGTGATATCATTGGATATTTGTCTTTCTCTTTCTGACTTACTTCACTTAGTATGATAATATCTAGGTCCATTCTAGAGATATTTGGGCATTTATTGTTTTCATGTCTTGTCTGTTGTAAACGGTGCCATTATGAACAAAGGGGTGCATGCATTTTTTTTTCAGATTAATGCTTTTTTATAAATATATGCCCAGAAGTGAGATTGTTGATCATATGGCAGTTTTTTTAAGGAAAAAAACTTTCAGTTTTTTTTAAGGAAATTCCATACTGCTTTTCGTAGTGGCTACACAAAGTTACATTCCCACCAATAGTGTAGGAGGGTTTCCTTTTCTCCACATTCTCTCCAGCATTTGTTATTGGTAGATTTTTTTAAGGATGGCCGTTCTGATCAGTGTGAGGATAGTACCTCGTTATAGTTTTGATTTGCATTTCTTTAATAATTAGCAATTATGAACATCTTTTCATGTGCCTATTGGCCATCTGTATGTAAGAGCAACTTTTTTTTTTTTTTTTTGGCCATGCCCACAGCATGTAGAAGTCCCTGGGCCAGGAATTGAACCCATGCCACAGCAGTGACAATGACAGATCCTTAACCACTAGGCCACCAGGGAACTCCTACAGCAATATTTTTATTCAATTGAGTATTGCTCTATTGCAGCTTCTAAAATACAGTATAAAACCTTTGTGTTCAAGGATATTTTCCGCTGTTAACAGTCATAATTCTTGGATGAGATAAAATGGAAGAAATGAAGATGGAATTTATGATGAAGAGTCTGGGCTAAAGCACGGGCTTGGGAAGCTTGAGTGAAATTTTAATTAGTTGACAATTTTCCTAGATAGAAATCAAATCAGGATAAAAATTTTGAAAATACTGGATCAAGTGTGGGTACTGTGTGCTCATGTATGCATTCCAGAGGACACATATTTGCTGTAAGAAAGGGTAAATTTAAAATATAGAAACTGCATGTATCCAGACTTTTAGAGGCCCCCTGGTTGATGATAGTCTGAAAAAAAAAACCTTTGGTTAAATATTCACACATAAATGGCAGTGGCCCAGGTTGATGCTGTGACATGGGTTTAATTCATGGCCTGGGAGCTTCCAAAGTTTTATAGCCCAAAAAAAAGGTCCATACTCCATGTCATCGACTTGTTAATCCTTTTTTTCTTCCATGAACACTTATGTTTTTGCTTGCTCTACCTTTCATTTTTGCTCTGGCCCTAATCCTACTATACAAACATATTATCATAGAATATGGTTATTTTTACACAAGGTCACATTTGATAGGAAATAAGTCAAGGGTATTATACTCCGGTGAATTCAGCACATTAAAAAGTATGATCCTTTCTTTAAAAAAAATTCACATATAGCAATATTAGAATTTGGGGGATAAGATCCATGCTGAAGATACTCAAAGGCAATAAAAATAGGTTTCCTACAGTCTTTTTCTTTTTTATTTATTTATTTATTTTTTTGTCTTTTTACCTTTTCTAGGGCCGTACCTGTGGCATATGTTGGTTCCCAGGCTAGGGGTCTAATCGGAGCTGCAGCTGCCAAGCCTACGCCAGAGCCACAGCAACAGGGGATCCGAGCTGCGTCTGCAACCTACACCACAGCTCACAGCAACACTGGATCCTTAACCCACTGAGCAAGGCCAGGGATCGAACTGGCAACCTCATGGGTTCCTGGTTGGATTCGTTAACCACTGAGCCACGACGGGAACTCCCTGTTTTTTGATTTATCCTTACTCTACAGCTACAGGTTTGGGAGGCTGGTCTGAACAGAGTTGGTCAAAATCCTGTAATGAGATACTCTGCATATAGCATTATGTAGATCCTTCTCTCTGATTCTCATTTTCTCTCTTTGCCTGTACACAGATGTACCTGAGCTTGTATTTGCCTTCTCGTCTCTTACAAGGATAGGAAATCCCCAGTGTGAAAGCACTTCTCGAGATTAGATAATATCCTTTTGACAGGGTTCCATCTGTGTTCCATCTTAACTTTGAAGTGAAATGTTTTCTTTCCTAATGAGCTGCTTTTCAGTGTTCAAAATTCAATATTTTCTTACTTCCATAGAGCTGATTAGGAGCATTGTTGGAAAAACTGGGCCTTTTGGAGTCTCCTCTACCCCCTTGACTCTCTCTCCTGTCTCCCATGCAACAGATTATTTTCAAGGTACTTCACAGGCAAAAGGATCCATGCAGCTTACTGTGGGAGTCTGGGAGGAATGAAACAGAGACTCACCCGTGAAAAGGGATGAGGAGCTACTCCCGGTATTTTAACTTGTGGGAATAATTCAACAGAAGCCAAATGAAGGTATTCGCTGTAGGGTCATCTAGAATCAAACCTGGAAGCAGCATTAACGTTCCTTCATAGGTACTTGGATTAATAACGTCCGTTGGCGCGATAGAGTGAGTCTCATGAGGATTATCCTCTGCCCTCTTGGGGCAAATAAGTAGTGTGAACAACTCCTATTCGTTGAGCAAGAAACAATGTGAGAATGTGGGCAGGGACCAGGGCATGCTCTTTCCTCCAGAAGCAGCTGTGATAGAGATCTGGGGTGATTTTCTTGCTCCTTCTTTTTTAATCTCCAGTCCCCACCCTTGGGAGAAGGGCACTGTTGTCCAAAGGTCACACCCAAGTTTCAGAAACTATGGATTGAAGTTAAAGAACCTATTCATTATTTTATTCAACGCTTCATTCACCCAATACACCAAATATTTCCCGAGAACCTCCTATGTGCTAGCCAGAGGCGAGTACTAGATGCTGAGGATACTGCAGTGAGATATTTACACTCGGCCCCTGGCCACATGGGTTTTGGTCATTGCTACAGCTGTGTGTTGCTGAAATAGTCGAAGGAATAATCTAGTGCTCCACATTGCCACTTATGGATAATTGCATGGGAAAGCAAAGGAGCAAGTGAAAAAAGAAATCATAAAATATGCCACATTTTCCTCTCATCTCCAACCTCATTGGGATTTATGTACTGATAATAATTATGCAGATAGCAGCAGCCACCCCATAGCAGTGAACTGTGTGTCAACCTCTATGCTGAGTGCTTAGCTTTGACTTCCTTATTTAGTCATCAGTGTGTTATATCCGTTTTAAAGAACATACAAGTAAGAGTATAAGACAGGCCAGGTAGCCTGCCCAAGTCTGTCCATTCAAGATTCAAGACTCGCAAGAATACCCACTTGGAGTGTCCTGCCCTTGGCCACTCAGTGTTCCTAAACCATTCCTCTCTGCAACGACTTTGAGCGTGATTTATTTCCTGGATGCCCCGGGAAGTCCTCATCCTGTGTCCCTCCTGCCCAAGAAAGGGCATTTTGCCCATTGAATGTGATGGCTTCTCCTTTTTGACCAGAGTAAAGAAGAGGCTGGTGAGACAGCCCTAATTTTTCTCTTTCATTCTCTTTTGCGTTTTTTTGCTTTCTGCACAACAAGGACCCTCACAGCTCTGAGAGCAGATTTGGAAACATGTTGAATGGGTCCCCTCGAGTTAGAGATGACAGCATCAACCTGGATGTGTCATTTTAGACTGATGGGTGTGCTTTAGGGAATAAATGATTTGTATTTGACGGAAATCATGCAGCTGAAAGTGTTGGGAGCATCCGTGCTGCTCAGAGCAGTTTCATATTTTAGAGGCAACAAAGGCAAACAAGGGACTGGGGGAAAAATGGAAAATTTTGAGCCTTCTGTGACTCTGTTTAGGAGCAGGTTAACTATAAAAATTTCATCCTAATAACTGTTCAAGACTTTGAAAATGGTGGAAGTACTTCTGCTCAGAAAACTCTTCTTCTAAGACCGATTGAAAAAAAAAGCAGTAGGGATTCTGATGATTGGTGTATTTACTCGTTATCAAATTAATAACTGTGGTTTTCTTTCGGGTTCAGACCCAGGGGACCCAGGTGCACCTGGGTGAGGATTTCTCTGAGGTCGGATGAGATCAGGAATCAACAAAGCACGTTGTAGGATTGGGAGGTCATAAAATTATAGCCACGGTTAACTCTTTACTTTTTATTTCCTCATTTTCCCCCCTGCCTTCTTCTACTCAGTCTCTTCTTAAAGATTTATTGTATCTTGTTTGGGGGTCAGCCTTTTACTTCCCCTTCCACATTGATAACATCAGTTAAGGAACCTCATTGCTGTTTCCTTTCTTTTCTTTCTGATTTCTTACTGAAGTATAGTTGATTTACAGTGTCATGTCAATTTCTGCTGTACAGCAGAGTGGCCCAGACATACACGTATATACATTCTCTTTCTCATACTGTCTTCTATCGTGTCCTACCCCAAGGGACTGGATGCAGTTCCCTGTGCCGCACAGTAGGACCTCACTGATTATCCATTCTAAATGGAATAGTTTGCATGTACCAAGCCCGAACTGCTCCCAGTCCATCCCACTCCCTCCCTGCTCCCTCCTGGCAACCACAAGTCTGCTCTTCATGTCCTGTGATCTGTTTCTCATGGCTTCCCAATTTCCACTTTCCTGGGTGACTTGTTCACTGTAATAATCCTGTGTGTTCTCCTTCTGTCCCCCCCACCGTACACACACGCCCCAGAGGTTAATGGCATGTTTAACTGGTGATGTGGAAGATTAACCATATCACCAGTTAAATATATTACTTAATATAATATACTTAATATTACTTAATTTTAAGTAATATATTACTTAATGTATTTATCTCTTAAGTAAAGGAAACTCTTTATTAAGTTAAACAGCTAAACTTAAGGAACATTTATACACCAAACTTTAAATGTGGTCTAATTAGAAAGCAATTTGTGAAGTACAAGTCTTTGATATATGTAGATAATTTTTATATTGTCTAATTTAATTTCCTTTGAGCAGCTAATATAGTCCAATTTTTAAAAATCAAGTGATTATAAAAAGTTATAATTGGAAAGACTTATTCCCACGCTTCTGTCAGATCCCACCTGCATCCCTGCTTCCATAGGTACTCACTTTTACTACTTTTTTATGAATCTTCCCAAGGTGTCTTTATAATAAAATAAACCAATGAGGACTATATAATTCTTATACAAAGGTCAGTATGGTAAATGTAAACACTACTGAATGCATATTGATATGCACCTTGCTTTTCTCACTTAACAATATATATCCTGGAGATCTTTTCACATTAGTGCATCAAAAAGCATCCACATTTGGGGCGTTCCCATTGTGGCTCAGTGGAATCAAATCTGACTAGGATCCATGAGGACGCAGGTTTGATCCCTGGCTTTGCTTAGTCGGTGAAGGATCCAGCGTTGCCATGAGCTCTGTTGTAGGTCATAGACGTGGCTTGGATCTGGCGTTGCTGTGGCTGTGGCATAGGCCAGCAGCTACAGCTCCGATTTGATGCCTAGCCTGGGAACCTCCATATGCCGCAGGTGTGGCCCTAAAAAGACATACATTCATACATACAGCTTCCACAGCTTATTAAACTGATCTCTGATGGATCTTTCCAAGCTATTTCCAGTCTTTTGCCATAAAAACAATGCTACACTGGTCTCTGTACCTGTACATAGATCATCTCATGTGTGTTCAGATAATAGCTGTCAGAAGCATTTCCCAGAAGTGGGATTTCTAGGTCAAAAGGAAATGCAATTATAATTTTAAATGGTGGTGCCAACTTGCCCTTCATGAGGGCTGTAAGATTTTTTTCACTCCCATCGACAATGTCTGAGAACGTTTCTTTCCCCACACTTTAACCAGCAGTGTGTGTTTTCCAATGTTTGGAATCCAGCCCATTGTATGGATGTAAAAAATGGTATCTCAGTATAGTTTACTTTTCATTTTTCTCATTAGGAATGAAGTTAAAATTTTTTTCCTGTGTTTAATGGCCATTGTATTTCTTTTACTATAAATTGTCTTTTCATGTCTTTGATCATTTTTCTACTGTGTTGTTCGTTTTTTTTTACCACTTGTCATCTGTGGCATAAGTTATAAATGTATCTCCCCAGTTAATAATTTATTTTTCCCGTTGTTTCATTTTATTTTACTTCCACTCTTTCGAGAAAAATGTCAAGTCCAAGGCCACCCTTGCTTTGCAAAGGCCCCTGCAGAGCTGTAAGGATCACCATGCAAAGCAATATTGCAGTGGGGGGAAATCACAACTGCTGCATGACTTTTAAATTTTTTTCTCCAAACATGAAAAACTCTCCTGCCAGTTGTAAATATATACAGAAATGAAAAATAAGAAAACTAGTATTTATGAGTACACTGTAACATTAGAAGCAATCAACTTCTTTGCAGAGCAGATACGGACTCACAGACTTTGAAAAACTCATGGCTCCCAAAGGAGACAGTTTGGGGGTTGGGGGAATGTACTGGGGTTGTGAGATCCTTGTACAACTATACATGTAATAAGTTCATTGAGTAATTAAAAAAAGAAACAGTGAAAATTAAAGTGTTTTATTTCTGAGTTAAAATCTTAGCGAGAGTAATTCGAACATCTTTTTGCTGGATCCTTTACAATACACAGCGAGCGTCTTTTCTATGCCTTGGTGAGACGTCATACTTCCTTCTCAGTTTGGATCAGTTGCCAGCATTTTCTTCTTTGCCTTTCAATGTCATGAAATAGCTCCAAGAGTTCCTTTAAGGGAATGTTCTTTGCCAGCATCACTTCCTCGGGGTTGTCTCCCTCTCCTTCATCATAACCACGTTCTCTTTTAAGGTCTGGAAGTTCACCCTCCCTCTGGCTGCAGGGGCCTCGAACAGGAGCCGGTGTCGGTGTTCTCAGGGTCAGTTATTTCTTCTGCAGATCTCTTGACGTTCAATTTCGATCTCGCCCTAGTGGTTTTTTCTGTAGGTTTATTTATCCTTCCTTTTTTCACTTAGCCATTTTTGTAAACTGTCACATGGGTTTATCACTGGGAGACAAGGCGACAACACAGCTACATACTTTGCTGTCTGTCCATGAACTGAATAACAGGTGTGCCGTGACCAGTCATTGACTTTGCAAGAAGCGACATGATCATTGTTTATGATGAACATCAATTACTTATGTGGGATTTCTGGCCTGAAAGCACTAGGGTTTGTACTTCATGCCATTAGTCACAATTAATATATTGCGGTAACTAGACTTTAAATCTTGTTGTGGTCCCGGTGTTATTCACTAACCTGTAGTAACTTAAATTTGTACATATTAGAACCACGCAGAGCAGGAACTGCCAAGATAGAAAAGTACAAAGAATACCGTAACAGATAGCTGTGTGCTCATCTCTGAATTTTGGCAGTTACTAACATTCGGTTATACATGCTTTACGTGTTTCTCATAAAGAAAATTGATCATTTTAAATAAGATTGAAGTTCTCCTTTGCCCCTACTTTCCATCTGGTTTCCTTTCATAACCTCCCAATCTACATATTTTCACAAGTTTGAAGAATATCCTTTATTGTCATACTTTTTAAAGTTCTTTCTACACATATAAAGATCTTAATAAGAACAGATGTATTTAGGGTGAACTTTTTTTTTTTTTTGGTAATGCCCACAGCATATGGAAGTTCCCAGGGCAAGGATTGAACCCATGCCAGAGCAGTGACCTGAGCCACATCAGTGTCAACTCTGGATCCTTAACCCACTGAGCCACCAGGGAACTCAGGTGTACATTTTACTTTGCATCATAATTTATTTTCTGTTTATCATGCTTTCTTTTGCTTCTTATATTCTTACTTCCTTCTTGAATTAATAAAAAATATTTTTATCTCTCTCTTTTTTCCACCTAGTTTGAAAGTTCTGTTTCTGTTCATCCTGTTTCTATGGAATAAGTGAAATAACTCGAATTAAAAAAAAAAAAAAACAGGCAAACCAACCTCATAATGAGTTCCTCCTGTGGCTCAGCGGGTTAAGAGCCTGACTAGTATACTACCATGGTGATGCAGGTTCGATCCTTCGCCTCGCCCAGTGGGTTAAGGATCTTGCATTGCCACAAGCAGCAGTGTAGGTCGTGGATAAGGTTCAGATCTGGCATTGCTGTGGCTGTGGCATAGGCCGGCCAGTTGCAGCTCTAATTTGACCCCTAGCCCGGGCACTTCCAAAGGCCATAGGTGTGGCCATAAAAAGAAGATAAAGAAAAAGAAAAACCTCATCCATAGATGAATAATAGAGTGACTTGCTCTTGTTTAGAATTCTGATTAATATCCCCACATCTCTCTGTGGAAATAGCCAAAGCCAGAGATACCCATGCATGTTGGGGCATGTTTCTCTAACCATCTTTCTGATACCTTTAACAGCGGTTGTGCTCTCTGTGTCTTTCAGGTTTATTCAGGAGATAGAGCATGCCCTGGGACTTGGCCCAGCCAAACAGTGTCCTCTTCGAGAGTTTCTCACCGTGTACATCAAAAACATCTTCCTCAATCAGGTCTTGGCTGAGATCAACAAGGAGATTGAAGGGGTCACGAAAACATCCGACCCCCTGAAGATCCTAGCTAATGCAGACACCATGAAGGTGCTGGGTGTGCAGCGGCCTCTCCTGCAGGTAATAACAGCCGTTGAACTTACTATTTTTTTATTACATTTATAGCTGTACAGTGATCATCACAATCTAATTTTATAGGATTTCCATCCCACACCCCCAGCGCATCCCCCTGCCCCCCAACCTATCTTTTTTGAAAACCATAAGTTTTTCAAAGTCTGTGAATCAGTATATGTTCTGCAAAGAAGTTCATTGTGTCCTTTTTTCAGATTCCATATGTCAGTGAAAGCATTTGATGTTGGTGTCTCATTGTATGGCTGACTTCACTTAGCATAATAATTTCTAGGTCCATCCATGTTGCTAAAGATGCTGGTATTTCGTTCCTTTTAATAGCTGAGTAATATTCCATTGTGTATATGTGCCACGTCTTCTTGATCCACTCCTCTGTCGATGGACATTTAGGTTGTTTCCATGTCTTGGCTATTGTAAATAGTGCTGCAATGAACATCGGAGTACATGTGTCTTTGCGAGTCGTGGTTTTCTCTGGGTAGATGCCCAGGAGTGGGATTGCTGGATCAAATGGTAGTTGTATTTTGAGTTTTCTGAGGAATCTCCATACTGTTTTCTACAGAGGTTGCACCAATTTACAATCCCACCAACAGTGTACTAGGGTTCCTTTTTCTCCACACCCTCTCCAGCACTTATTGTTTGTAGACTTTTGGATGCTGGCCATTCTGGCTGGTGTTAAGGTGGTACCTCATAGTGGTTTTGATTTGCATTTCTCTTTTCATGTGTTTTTTGGCCATCTGTATGTCTTCTTTGGAGAATCGTCTATTTAGATCTTTTGCTCATTTTTTGATGCGGTTGTTTGTTTCTTTGGTATGGAGGAGTAGGTGTTTATAAATTTTGGAGATTAATCCCTTGTCAGTCGATTCATTTGCAAAGATTTTCTCCCATTCTGTGGGTTGTCTTTTCATTTTGTTTAGGGTTTCCCTTGCTGTGCAGAAACTTTTAAGTTTAATTAAGCCCATTTATTTTTGTTTTTACTGCCATTACTCTAAGAGGTGGATCTGAGAAGGTGTTGCTGCTGTTTATGTTGGAGAGTGTTTGGCCTTTGTTTTCCTCTAAGAGTTTTATAGTGTCTGGTCTCATATCTAGGTCTTTAATCCATTTTGAACTTAGCATTCTTATCAGCAGTTTCATTGACTTGGCAAGAGTCACAAATGGGAAAACGAAGAAGAATTACCATCTGTTTCCATATTCATCAGGGACAAAACAAGAGGAAAGAAATTAAATAGGCACTAGGGAGATGAAGGCCGAATGTAGAGGTAATGGAAATTCCTGAAGATCTCGAGGAAGAAAGTAGCGAGCTTTGAATATGGGAGATGGTGAGTCTTATTAACATGCAGGCAACTTCTTATTATTTGCCTGGAACTTGTCCTTGAAAGGAATTCTTTTTCCCATGGTGAATGCAAGCGCAAAGGATCCACAGGAAGGAAGGCACCCTGCCTAATCTCAGCTACCAGCAATAGACCTTCTGTGCCACGTTGAGGGCAGATTTACTATAAAGAACTTGGCCAGCTCACGGGGAAGTGGAACTCACCTAGCACACTGGCTTTTAAAAGTCAGATCATTTATTAATTTGAATGATGGTCATGTTAATGTGAAAAGTTTACCTTCACTGTATAAAGGAATGGTCAGATATTTGGATTAATAGGCTTGAGGTATTTACATCATATGCTTTAAGCCAGTGACTTGGAGATCAACATAAAACTAAAAAGAACATTAGTGTGAATTGACATGATGGCTACACATTAATGCTTATTACTCTGGAATCAAATCTTTATAGTGTTTCTTCATTTAAGAGAATGAGGACACAATAGCATATTTTTACATAAGTTGCAATTTATGAGGATATTTCAAACTGTGGAGACTTAAACTCTTAAGGCAAGTTACATGAATGGAAGGGAGTTACAGCTGCTTTAGTTACCTGCCCGTCCCTGCCTGTATATATGTCTTCCTTGGTTTTTCCTTCTTTGTACGTTAGAAGGAATAGAGATGTTGGCCCTGTCATAGGGCATTGTCCTAGTGATGAGCATTCTTTTTTATGAGCCAAGTCTTCTGTGGTATTGAGAAAATGGAATAGAGGCATTCACTTCTCCCAGAACTTGAATGAAAGCATCAAACCTGGGAGTTCCCATCATGGCTCAGCAATAACAAACCCAACTAGGATCCATGAGGATGTGGCTTGAATCCCACGTGGCTGTGGCTGTGCCGGGCAGCTATAGCTACAATTTGACCCCTGGCCTGGAAACTTCCAAATGCTATGGGTGTGGCCCTGAAAGGCCAAAAAAAAAAAGGCATCACCCCTAGGAAAACATTCATATGGATTGTCTGAGTCTGTGTTAGATCTGTTCCTAGTGAGGGGTCTTTACTGAGTATGGGAAGCAGAGAGAGAAGGTTCTCGTCATGTGCTCACTCGTCCCTCTGCTGGATTACTCCTGCCCTGGCTCTTTGCACGGCTGGCCTCTTCTCTTGGTGTCAGTTTAAATGCCACCTCCACGGAGAAGCCACCTAGGTAGGGCCCCTTCCTTGGTTATTCTCCATTCCCCTCTCCTCCCCACCCCCACCTGCCCCATGCTCATCTCAACACCGAAACCAAACATCATGGACTGTATCACCAAAACTCCCTCTCCTGGTGACTGATGGTCAGGTTCTGCCAATAGGAAGCAGGAAATTGGGGGGTAAGAGAAGAAAGGTTCTTAGCCACTTTGGATCCTAGCTCTGGCTTCGCGTGCCTTCCTCCGTAACCAGCGGTCCTGCCAGATGACACTGCCTCCCTGGCTCCAGCTCTCGGTGGACTCTGGCGACACCATTTCTTCCCCTTGTCCCTTGATGATGGCTTTCTGCTGATACTGCTCTCTGGTCCCTCCACATGTCTGGCTGCTGCTTTGAGTGCTGCCCACACCTCTGGACGTCATTTCTTCATTGATATTTCTCGAGTTAATCATCTGCCTACAATGATTTTGTTTTTTGTTAGAATCCTGAGTAGATCCCCCAGTTAATCACTGTTTTAACATTTTAAACTTTTTTCCTTCTTAGCATAACTGTAATTATTTATTTCCCACTTGATTATTTCCTATCTTTTCCTGCTAGAAATTGTTCCCAAAGTATATAGCACAGTGTCAGACAGTAGGAAGGTGTGTGACAGTTTGTCAAATGAATGTGTTAAGATGGCTATGGGGATGGGTGGATGGATGGACACTGAATATGTCTTGAGAATCTTAACTAACTGCAGAGTCAGAGAGGGAAGATGAGAGAGTAACAGAAAATTCGGAGTTCCTGTCGTGGCTCAGTGGTTAACGAATCTGACTAGGAACCATGAGGTTGCGGGTTCGATGCCTGGCCTCACTCAGTGGGTTAAGGATCCGGTATTGCTGTGAGCTGTGGTGTAGGTTGTAGACATGGCTCGGACCCGAGTTGCTATGGCTCTGGTGTAGGGTGGCAGCTACAGCTCTGATTCGACCCCTAGCCTGGGAACCTCCATATGCTGCAGGTGCAGCCCTAGAAAAGATGAAAGACAAAAAAAAAAAAAAAAGAAAGAAAGAAAGAAAATTGTTTACATTTATCTTATGTCTGACCATATCATTAACTTCCTCTCCATCAGAATACCTCTCAGTATGTATATCCCTCAGGTGTCATGTTCCATGTTGTACAGAGCAATTTTGAAATGCTTAGTGTTGCAAATGTAAAAGAACGCACCCCAGAGTAAATCTGGGAACAAAAAGATGCTGGCTCATTTAACAGGATAATTTTCAACTTGAGTAACAAAGACACATTGAGACTGCTGACTAGATGACAACAGCCTGGGCTGTGTCAGGGTCACGCACATCTCTGGGCAGTCTACCCATGTGCCTGCCTGTCAAGGCCTCCCTACCTCGTCACCAGCCATGGGTTCATGTTCCTGTGCCTCTTGTTCTTTAAGTCAGTTCTTCCACTCTGAGGCTAGGTAAGAGCTCCAGCTCTCTCTCTTCTCTCTTTGACCTTGTCAAGATGTGATAACTATGGGAGCTCCCTTTGTGGCTCAGCGATTAACGAACCCGACTAGGATCCCTGAGGATGAGGGTTCCATCCCTGGCCTCGCTCCGTGGGCTAAGGACCTGGCGTTGCTGTGAGCTGTGATGTAGGTCGCAGACATGGCTCAGCTCCCGTGTTGCTGTGGCTCTGGTGTAGTCAAGCAACTGTAGCTCCAATTCAACCCCTAGCCTGGGAACTTCTATATGCCATGGGTGTGGCCCTAAAAGAAAGGCAAAATTAAAAAAAAAAAAAAGATGTGATAATTATATGTAAATGAATAAATCTTAAAAGTAATACCATTCAAGCTGCTAATCTCCAAATTTGTTTCCAGAGCCCAAACACCTGCTTTCTTATTTGGTTATTTTGTTCTCCTCTCCTTCTTCATAAAAATTTTATTTTATGAGAAGGCAAATTAGTTAGATCATATCAATGAATTTGGTTAATATTCTCAGTTATGAGCTTAAAAAAGCAAGGTAGATGGTTATTTTCCTTTCCCATTTTGAGAAAGTCTCCTGCTTTATAATGATTATAAATTTTTTTCTAACATAATTTCCCATGTTCAAGTTTCAGTGTTTCTCAAATGTGTTTCATTGTCACCTTGATATTTTTATTCTCAGCTAATTATAGGTAACTGATCTAAAGAAAACTGAGAACTATTAGATTCTGGATATAAGTGATATCTTATGGTATTTGTCTTTCTCTTCCTGACTTACTACACTTAGTATGAGAATCTCTAGTTCCATCCATGTTGCATGATAATGTGAGAAAAGAATGGATACATGTATGTGTGACTGGGTCACCTTGCTGTACAGTAGAAAATTGACAGAACGCTGTAAACCAGCTATCATGGAAAAAATAAAAATCATTATTAAAAAAAGAAAAATGATTGAGAAGTAATTCTCAAATCTTTTAGCTGAGAATCCAAAACAATTGTTAAGAAAGGAGCTTGGGGGAGTTCCCGTCGTGGCGCAGTGGTTAACGAATCCGACTAGGAACCATGAGGTTGCGCGTTCGGTCCCTGCCCTTGCTCAGTGGGTTAACGATCCGGCGTTGCCGTGAGCTGTGGTGTAGGTTGCAGTCGCGGCTCGGATCCTGCGTTGCTGTGGCTCTGGCGTAGGCCGGCAGCTACAGCTCCGATTGGACCCCTAGCCTGGGAGCCTCCATATGCCGTGGGAGCGGCCCAAGAAATAGCAAAAAGACAAAAAAAAAAAAAAAAAAAAAAGGAGCTTGGACAATGTATGTATGTGTGACAGATGCAGGTGGGTTAAATGTTCAGTTACATGTCCTTCAAAGTCATTCCCTGTGCTAGACTCTTGTTTGTTCACCTAGAAAGTGTTGGGCCTTTCCCCTGAGGTGCACGCATTGTCATAAAGCATCAGCCCAACTGGATGCTCCAGGGAGAATGGACGGACAGCTGTCTGAGCGCTGTTTCCATTTATCTGATGATGTGCAGACACAGAGAACCCCAGGACACTTGGTCCTTACCTCTCTGTGATGGCATTTGGTCAGAAGAGGCAGTGAGGTTTTGGTTGTTTTTTTTTTTGTTTTTTTTTTTTTTTCTGTTTTCCTTTTTGGCCGCCCTACAGTATATGGAGTTCCTGGGCCAGGGATCAGATCCGAGTTGCAGGTGCAGCCTAAGCCCCAGCTGCGGCAGTTCTGGATCCTTAACCCACTATGCTGGGCCAGGGATCAAACCTGTGTCCCAGCGCTCCTAAGACTCCACCCATCCCCTTGTGCCACAGCAGGAACTCTTAGGCAGTTCGTTTTAAAGGGGCATTTACTTGGGTGATAACGTGCTTTCACATTGGTAGTTTTATTTTCTAGGCGTGGAATTCGTAGGAGGGAAGGAAGGATTTGGAAGGAAGAAATAACAAGCGCCATTTTACAGGGGAAACAGCTGGGCAGATGTTGGCTCCAAATGATTCAGCAGCCTAGTACTAATAGTAACAGTAGAAGTAGTAAATAGTAGTAATGATAGCATTCATAATAGCAAATGGTAGTAACGGTGACAGCTAACACTTTAACAGCGTTTCCTATAAGCCAGACACTCTGCTGAGTGCTTTCTGTGTATTGACTTGTAAATGTTTTATACGCAATGACAGCAGCTTTGTGAAGGTGATAATTCTTATTGTGGGGAAAAAAACTGAGGAACAGTGAAATTAAATAACTGCCCACAGTCACCCAGCTAGTTAAGTGCCAGAAACTGTAATTCAAACCCAGGCAACCTAACCCTGGAGTTGGTGCCCTAACCCAGATTTGCTCAATAAGAGCAAACTATTGGCTCAAACTTGTCTGCAATTTAAATGTTACCAGTCCCCTGTGAGATGTACAGAATTTGAGAGCAAGCATTTAGATGCTTTTTTTTCCCTTAGCACTTTGGTGTTGTCTGTTGGATCTAATCATAAAAAATGAGGACTTGTGTTTTTATCACTGTGGGCTTTACATTTTTTCTACAAATTCATTTTTATTTATTTTCTAAAATTATCAATCTGCAACAGATGAGGGTGGGGTTTGGAACCAGCCTCTCACTTGAGTCAGAGATGCACTGTTCTGAATCCATATCTTGCCTCACCAGGAAGTAAAAATGTACAAACAACCATCTTTCTTTCTTTTTTTAAAGTGTTATGAGTTTTATTTTTTAGTTTTAAAATTTTTATGATTTTATTTTTTCCATTATAGTTGATTTACAGTGTTCTGTCAATTTCTACTGTACAACAAAGTGACCCAGTCATACATATATATATATATTCCATTTTTCACATGATCCTCCATCATATTCCATCGCTAATGACTAGCTATAGTTCCCTGTGCTGTACAGCAGGATCTCATTGCTTATCTGCTCCAAATGCAATCATTTGCCTCAATGTCTTTGGCACTTCCCAGCAGATGGAAGAGATTGGATATTTGTCACAGACGGTTCCCTCCCACTCCTACAACCACGCCTGCTATAAAGAAGGCAGTATCGAATCCATGGATCCATGGATGAAAGTGAATTAAATAGTGATGCTTCCTTAGTGCAAGGGCATGTGTGTGCATCTTTTGCCCTCACAGTATAAGACTCATGGCCGTGGATTTAAGATTCTTGACAGTGTTTACATTCAAACATCACAGTTCTTATGCCTCCGCTGCTATCAGGTGGAGGCAGGACGGGGTATACTTTGTGGTCCTAGCATTGGAGAGTCCTCTGTTACCATCGCTTCTGCTGCAAAATGGCTTCCATCCATTACAAGGCAAAGCTTGCTGAGTCAAATCCAAGAAATCCATAGTGCCTGTCAAGGCTAAGTCGAGTCAAGAACCCGACTAGTATCCATGAGGATGCGCGTTTGATCCCTGGCCTCGCTCTGTGGGTTAAGGATCCAGCATTGCCGCAAAGCTGCAGCATAGGTCAGATGCAGCCTAGGCCTGGCATTACTGTGGCTGTGCTATAGGCCTGCAGCAGCAGCACCGATTCAACCTCAAGCCTGGGAATGTCCATATGCCTTAGGTGTGGCTGTTAAAAAAGAAAGAAAGAAAGAAATCCATTAAGAGGAATTTCTCATTCTCCTGAGTCAGTCTTCTATCCTTCTGGACGTGGAGCTATGGGAGTGATTGAAATGGATACCCCCTCGTGTGCTAGATGCCAGCAGGAGTCTACCAACTCTTTATTCATTAGACGTAAGGAAACACTCACTCCCTCAGTTTCCTAGCTTCTCATTGGTTTGGGGATGTAATTAATTTATTCCTCTTCACTGTCTCCATCCAGAAAAGTGGGGGAGCACTAATGCTTAGGGTTTTTATCCCTCACCTGTCACACAGCTGAGCGGACATTTATCTGTGTGAACAGAAGATTCGAGCAGAGCTTTCCCCTCCTTCCCCAGCCGAATACCCTTTATCCTTGTTACCTGGTGGTCGGTGGACAAGAACATCAGACCTCTGAGTCAGAATCTGCATTTGTGCTGTATCCCCCGGTGATTTGTATGTACATGAGGTTGTTTTGTTTTGCTTTTTAGGGCCACACCCGTGGCATGTGGAGGTTTCCAGGTTAGGGGTTGAATTGGAGCAACAGCTACCAGCGGCCTACGCCACAGCCACTGCAATGCAGGGTCGGAGCTGCATCTGCCACCTACACCACAGCTCATGGCAATGCTGGATCCTTAGCCCACTGAGCAAGGCCAGAGATGGGACCTGCATCCTCATGGATTCTGGTTCATTAACTGCCGAGCTACGAAGGGAACTCCTGTTTTTTGATGTTTTTTTTTTTAATGTACATATTTTTTATTAAAATATAGCTGGTTGATTGAAGGTGTTGTACCAATTTCTGCTATACAGCACAGTGACCCAGTCATTCACACACACACACACACACACACACACACACATATGTACATTCTTTTTCTCATTCCACCCCCATCATCTTCTATCCCTGAGATTGGACACAGTTCCCTGTGCTATACGGTGGGACCTCATTGCTTACATACATACATTAGATTTTGAGAAGCACTGCCTTGTACCAGCACCACGCCAAATATGGTCCATGACCTGGCAGCATCTGCATCACCTGAGCCCGTGAGAAATGCAATTCCTGAACCTCACTCTGTTCTGGGGCGGGGCTCAGGCTAATCTGCTCTAACCAGCCCCTCTGGTGGTTGTCATAGATGAAAGTTTTGGAAGCATTACCTTACATAGTACTGCCATGGTGGAGGGTAGGAACTGGGCTCTAACGCTGTGGGCTGGTAGCTTTGTGGTGAACAACAGTAGTTACTTAAAAAAGAAAAAAAAAATTCAGTTTTGTTTCATAAGGCCCAGAAATTGTAAAAACAATATTTGCAGTGGCAGCAGAAGCTGCTTCCTAGTCTAGCACGTGGCTGAATTTTGCCAAGTTCTTTCCAAACACAGGATGCGCCTACATTTTCTGGCTCATGTAGGGCAGTGTGAGACAGAGACAGCTTTCCTAATGCTTAGACTTCAATTCCTGCATCATTGGAGGGAAAAAACCTGTAAGCTGTGCAAGTAAAAACTGTAGATAATCTTGCAACATTTAAAGCATATTTTCAGAGTTCCTGTTGTGGCTCCGAGGGGTACGAACCTGACTCTTACCCATGAGGATGTGAGTTCGATCTCTGGCCTCACTCAGTGGGTTGAGGATCCGGCCTTGCCATGAGCTCCAGTATAGGTCACAATGCAGTATAGATCCTGCATTGCTGTGGCCATGGCGTAGGCCAGTGGCTGCAGCTCCAATTCAGCCCCTAGACTGGGAACCTTCATATGCGACAGGTATGGCCCTGAAAAAGCAAAAAAAGAAAATAAAGCACATTTTCATTTTCCTCATTGCTCCAGTATGTGTCAGAGTCCTTCTGAGAAGTGAGCTGGGTAGAAGCCACCTGCACACCCCACCTCTCATCTCTTCCTCAGCCCCCTGCACTTCCCACTGCCACCTGGGGGTGTGTGGTTCTCAACCGCACAACCCTTGAGAATCACCCCGTAACCTTCTAAAGACATCCAGAGCCCAGTTCAGAAATTTGGTTCAGTTGATCAGGGATGGGGCCTGGGCATCCAGGTTTTATAAGATGTCCAGATGATCCCAGCTTATGCTGCCAGAATTAATGCCACTGCCCTGGGTGGGTTTTTTTGTTTTGTTTTGTTTTGTTTTGTTTTTGGTCTTTTTAAGGCCACACCCATGGCATATGTAAGCTCCCAGGCTAGGGGTCCCATTCAAGCTATAGCCACTGGCTTATGCCACAGCCACAGCAACACCAGATCCAAGCCACGTCTGTGACCTACACCACAGCTCACAGCAGTGTTGAATCCTTAACCCCCTGAGCAAGGCCAGGGATCGAATCTGCATCCTCATGGATGCTAGTCAGATTCATTTCCTCTGAGCCATGACGGGAACGCCTGGCCTGGATCTTTTTACTCCATAGATTCAATTATTGCCCCGAGAGAAGGTGTGCAAAAAATTATAATTAAGTTATTCTTTTCTTCAGTCGGATTTGTGACAGAGGGCTCTGTCTGATATTTCATTTGAATCAAGCTTGATACATGAACTTGGGAATCAGATACAAGTAGATTTAAATCCCAGGTGTTTCAGTGGATAATTTTGTGGTAGGACCAAATTGCTAACCACTGTGTACCTAGGCCTTCCTCTATAAAACAAGAAAGATGAAATCTGTGTCGTAGGAGTGCAGGCATCATTTCTAACGCTTAGGTGGAGTCATGGTTGTAGAGCCTCCTCATCGGGTCACACGTCTGCTCCTGAAGTCTCGCCTTTATGGACGTCTGACTTCTACTGAGTGTGCTTCCTCACCCCTGCCGCCTCTTTCTAGAGTTCACAGCATCTCCTCTCATCACTAACGAGCCGTGTACTCACTCCTGTTCTTTGTACTCCAACTCCTACCCAGTGACCTCTGGTTGCTGCCTCCCACTGTCCTAGGATGACAGCATGAGATGATGTTGTTTCACGTCCTTTGTCTTCTTCCTGGATTTGCCCTCTGTTTCACCCTCTGATCATTTGTTAGCAGAAGCAGCATGCGGTATTTATAACCATGCAAGTAAGTACGTGAGTTTCCTAGGGCACATATAACAGATTACCGCAACCTTGGTGGCTTGGAAGCAAGCACCGATGGTCTCCTAGTTCTGGAGGCCGGGGGCCACATCCCCTCCAAAGGCTGCAGGGGAGGATCTCCCTCGCTTCCCCCACCCTCAGGTGGTCCTGGCACCGTGTGGCTTCTGGACGCACAACTCCAGTCTCTGCCTCCAGCTCAACATGTCTTGTCCCGTGGTCCCCAGGTTTCCTTTTCTGGCTCTGATCAGGACACTCTCACTGATCTAGGGCCCACCCTCATCCGCATGATCTCATCTCACCCTTACCTTAATTCCTTCTGCAAAAAGCCCCTATTTCCCAGTAAAGTCACATTCTGCGATTCCATGTGGAATGTTGGGAGGACACTATTGGATCCACTAGAGTTAATGATTGGAAGCACATGGTAGAGAAAACAACATATTCAACTGGCTCTATTTTCCTGGAACACCTCTGGCAGGGGGCAGTGTAGAAGTATCACAGGAGGGCCGGGGGGGCCTAAATTCTTGGTGTTGGCAAGCTTCCAAAAGAAAGTTTCTGGTAGGCAGAGTGATCGCCAGAGCTCCAGTTAAGGCTTGTTGAAGGTTGGTAGACACTGCTGCTTAGAGTATAATGATTTCCCAGAGGTAATTACACTGATGCCCAAACCTATTAGCTCCCTGAGCTAAGCCAGGGTGCTGCCAGTAACCTCTTGTTGATTTTCCAGAGAAGTGTGGCCAGCAGCGATAGCATATTGTTTTCATCATATTAGATTTTGTTAATGTGACGAATGTTGGATTTGAGTGGTATTTGCATTCCGGCCACTCCACTCTGTGGTATGGGATAGATTCAGCTTTTATCAGCGTAAATAGATTAGTCCCATTTAAGGTATGCTGCAAGTCATCATGAAAATCATTAAGTTGAAAAGAGAGCTGATCAATTGATTTTATTACTTTTTTTCCTCCCCTGTAAACTCCGAGACGTGGTGCTCATGGTCTCACTGCGCTCAAATAAGTCTTAGAACCAAGATGCCTTGGGGTCTAATCTGATCCTTCAGTGTTTAGCTAAACCTAAAGAAATACTAATTTCCACAGTTTGTCGTTTTGCTTTTCTTTGAATTTTACTTAATGAAAATAAAATGCAATTTTATTTTATTCACCTACAGTATTGTTTGGATTTTCATGGCATAGGGAGACCTCATGTAACCAAGCACTAGTGGCTGCTTCTGGATTTATCCAGGAAGATGGGGTGGAAGGTGGCTTTGTTCTTGTCTTTGTTGCATTGTCACGGTAGCTATCACCACTCACCTGTCCACCTCTGAGGCAGCTGAGCAAATTCAGCCATTGCTGATGGGGACTTCCAGAATCTCATGACATTTGTCGTGTCTTGAAATTGTCTTATCAAGTTGTGTTATTTTTGTATTATTAATTCAACAGAATTAATAGGTTAACACGTTTTAATTTCTGTTGTAATTCTACATAACCATTCAGGAAAATAACTCATGTAAATTTCACCATGGCATGATAGGTAAAGCATATGAAATGGGTATCTGGTCTCTTTATCAGCCACATGACCTTAGACAAACCCAAGCCTCTTATCTTCTCTGAGCCCCACTTCCCTCATCCTTGGAATGAGAATGATGCTGCTCAGATGACCTCATAAGACTAAGGTGAGGAGTTCAGAGGACTCATGTCCTCAGCAGGGCCTTCTAAGCTGCTCTACATATGGAATTGTTGTCTCCTACCTGTTGTTATTATTGATCCACACGTCCACATGCTCATTCAGAAACTCCATTAGCGTTAAAGAGAATGATGCTAAGAAAACATCTATAGAAATGAAAAACATTCCCTGTTAAATGAAAGGCTTCACTGGATTTTACAAGCAGTTTGTTTTATACACAATTAGATGATTTTTTAAATCCACATTTCATTAGGAAAATATATAAAACATCTAAAAAGACTCAAAAAAAAAAAAAACCCAAAAAACAAACAAAAAACCCACCTACACACTCCAGGTTCTACAGTGAATACTTTTCTCAATGTGTGTCACAGCATCACCTACCTGGTAAGTTGAAAACTTCTTGAGCCCTCCCAGAATTGAATTCCTAGTCATTCCCTAAGTACTCGACCCTGGTGGTGTTCATAGGGTTTTAATATCTTACTTAGAAAGTCTGAACATAAAGACAAATAGATTAAGTGGGAAAGTAGTTGCTTTGTTAAGAGAGCTCAATTTCTAAAAGTACCCATCCAAACATTTCCTTTAGTGTCATGGAATAGGAAATTGACCGACTCGTGCTTATGATTAATCCATAAGTACTGCTTTTATTGATATGATGCTACCAGGGAGCTTGCCCTCATAACTATTGATGAAAAAAGACTGTGAAGTGAGCAAGTTAGGGATGATTTTTATATATAGCAGAATAAGCACATAATATGATCAAATTGAATTTTTATAAGTATATTTATAGTCTTAGATGAAGAAGGAATGGGATCGTGTTGTCTGGTTGGCTAGTTTTCTTAGAAAGTCCCTGATTAACTAGACTTTTATAAGTGGCTTTTGTAAATCAAGAAGAAGGGGGTAGAAAAAGTTTGTAATATGTGCATGTGTGTGTGTGTCTATTTAAACTAACTTCTATAGGGTATAGCCAGCTAGGGTTTTGGAGAAAGCCCAGAGGGGCTAGAAATGAAGAAATTATTTTTCTTTTGTCCGTAGAAAATAATCTGCAGCCAACCCTATATACATGGTGCCAGAATCATTAGTGATCTAATTTTTTGGGGGGGGGGGTCTTTTTAGGGCTGCTCCCATGGCATATGGAGGTTCCCAGGCTAACGGTAGAATCGGAGCTGTAGCTGCCGGCCTACACCACAGCCCAGAGCAACACTGGATCCTTAACCCACTGAGCAGGCCAAAGATCGAACCTGCATCCTCATGGATACTAGTCAGGTTCATTAACCACTGAGCCACAATGGGAACTCCTGACATTTTTATGTTTTGAAGTCCATTGAAATTCTAAATGTTTTCTTTAGCAATCCATCAGTTCACATAATATGTTTGGGACAGATTTTAGTTTAGATGCAACTTTTCAAGAATTCGTTTATTATATCTGGGTTCCGAGGTCAGTTTAAAATGAGTGGGCTAGAAGGGCTTATCCACATGGAGAGAGGAGTCAGGAGGATTGCTGAAGGAGAAAGTAATTTCAGTTCGTGATACCTGTTTACCGGCTTTGCGTGGTACTACGAAACCGAACTGAGCCCCAGGCTATTTCAGAATGACGTCAAACCCAGGTAAGCCCTGGGTTTGAAAGTAAAGTAGGATTCCGAATTTACTTTCTAGGTAAAGGCAGGCCCACCGATGGCCATCTTCGGCGTCATCTTCCATGTAGCAGGGCTTATTTGGGGAAAGAATTTTGAGACATTGATTGGCTGCTCTCTGTTTTGATCATGCCTCAGCCACACCTTGCTGGATGAGCAGGAGGGAAGGTAATGGCTTATGACAGATCTGCTGACAGGGACTGAACTGCACTAACGCTCTGTCGCTCTGACCGTCAGAGAGCAGCCTTTGTCTGAAATAGCTTTGACTTTGCTTGCTAACAAAAGCATCTTCAGATGTCTTTCTTTTCCTCCAACACTAGAGAAGAGGAAAAGCATCCCATCAAAAGATACCAAGGGAGAAAAGGCTGGCCCGACAGCCCAAGTAAATGATAGTTATCGTTCTTGGGAGCAGCAGAGCTGCTGATCTGGCACGATTCCTCGTAGAAGCCGGCTGAGTGTAGGCAGAGAACTGCTGTTCAGTGGAAATTTTTGAGGTTCTCTTCCTAAGTCATTTTTGTCCTATCTGGATATTGCAGCTCTGGCTTAGAGATGTTCTAATGAGAAAAGAAAGAAGACTATCTTAGCTTAAAAGTTAAATAGGGGGAGTTCCTGTCGTGGCTCTGGGGTTAATAAATCCAACTAGGAACCATGAGGTTGTGGGTTTGATCCCTGGCCTCCCTCAGTGGGTTAAGGATCCAGCATTGCCGTGAGCTGTGATGTAGTCACAGATGCGTTGCTGTGGCTCTGGAGTAGGCCGGCAGCTACAGGTCCAATTAGACCCCTAGCCTGGGAACCTTCATGTGCCATGGGTGTGGCCCTAGAGAAGTCAAAAAGACAAAAAAAAAAAAGTTAAATGGCCGTTAAAGATGAACTGTTCAAATAAAGCAAATGTTTTTCCTTATACTTTTCAAAGATCCTGTCCTACTCAAAAACGTGCATGTACTTCATCTTAGCTTAGACACCCTAAGATGGGCTGGTGAAAGTCTGACACATCCACCGTCATGAGAGTGACACGGCACAGTTGAATAATGTCCACTGTTGAAATTCTAACACGACTAAATGCTAGATGTTTACCCATTAAACACCTGCATGGCACTGTCCCTGGACAGGGAGATGTGGAGATATGGAAGAGAGAGAAAGCATGGCTCCTGCTTCTCAGGACCTTCCAACTTAGGGAATCAGAATTCCTTACGCCTGTGAATGTGATACTGGGAGCGGGTGTTTTGCACCTGAACCCTGAACGGGATGGGTCAGAAGATTTGCCATTGAGGAGCTGAGGATTCAACTGAGGGCTACAGCTGTCAAGAAACTTTAGGCAAGAGGTGGGTCCTGAATTGTAGGACCTGTAGAAACGGAGAAGGCGGAGTAGAAAGTGACCCAAACAAGGAACATAACTTAAGTGAAGACACCCAAGAGGGGTGTTCATGTGACGGCAAGATAGTCTAGGTGAGTGAAGGGAGGGAGAGAGATGAGTAAGGTTAAAGACACAGGACTCTTGCAGAGGTCTTCATTTTTGGTGAAACGGGTCCCTTTTGACGTGGGCAGAGGTTCAGAGTTGCGAAAGGTTGCCTCTCATAGATGCTCTTTTAAGGGAGAGTGGGCTTTGGCAGTTCACAGGCAAGATTAGAGAGCAGGAAGCCTGGAGTCCAAGAGGCCAGCCAAAGCAGGAATCCAGTGATTCAGCTTTGAAAGGAAGAAAGAAAATTTCCATTGAGTGTTTCTCTCCAGACAGGAACTTCAGGTAGTAACCTCATGGCTGCCTGAGGTTTGCTGAGCGCCAGCCTTTGGTTCCCATTTGAAATCATTCTTCTAATTGATCTTCATCTTCGGCCAAACAAACCAGACAGGCTTACTTGGTGGCATAAGTGTTGTGCTCATCAGTCGTCATGAGGTTGTCCTCTCTGAGCCCTCACAGGCAGTGACTGGGTGGAGACCTCCCTCACCTCTGGCCATGAGAGTAGCTGTTGGGCTTGCAGCATGTTCATACCTGTCTAAAGATCAAGCTGTACATCGCTCATTTATTACCTTCTTAGATGCACAGAAGCTCCGTCAGTTACGTCCTGCTTTGGGGAAAAGCAGCGAGCTCATTAACAGGTTGTCTGTGTCATTGTGTCCTTTTTGGATTGTACATATTGGAAATAGAGTCTTGTGAAGAGAAAGAAAAATCCCATCCAGGCTTCAAGTTTCCCTTTCTTTTTCTTCCTCGTCTTTATCTGCTCTTTTCCCTCCATAGTTAAACAGCTATTCCCAGGATGGATGGTCCTATCTATGGAGGCCAGAATACCCTGCCTATTCACTTGCAAATAGCTACAAAGTCAAACTCAGATAACTGCTCTTCAATGAGAGCCATTCTGTGTGCTCCTCTTCAGACCCACACTGCTTCTCTTTGCCCCGTTTCAACCACAGGAGCTTAATTGTGCCTCCCTTTTTATCCCACAAGGCAGTTTTTAATTTGTTCTCCCCTTGGCATTCCAAGGTCAAGGCTGCCTATCAGGCGCTTGCAGAAGGGCTCCTATGACCTTGCTTGCTGTGTCTGCCCATGGCTTCCGAGGCTTTGCCCAGAATGAGCAGCTTGCCTGAGCAAGAGAGGGCTGGACAGTGTGTGAATTTCTTACTTCTCAAATAAGAAGTATTCTCTTCCCTTCCCTCCTCTCAGAGTTTTGCTTTAGAGCCAAAAGAAATGTCTGATGCGTAGTAGGCACCCATTGGTTGAATGAGTAAAATGGAAATTGCCAGCAGTGAAGGGGTAGCCTTCCAGCTCCCAGTTAGGGATAGGGTATGGAAAAGTGAAGCTCGGCTGTTTGCCAAGGAAAGCAGCTCTAAATATTAGGGGTTTTAAATGTTTTAGGTGAGAAATAAATAAACAGATGCACAGAAAAGTGGCAAAGATAGTACAGTTCCTATACACCCCAGACCCAGGTTCCCGGATTGTTATCATCCTATGTTAGCGTGGTCGATTTGTTACAAATAATGAACCAGTAGTAATACTTTGTTGTTAATTAAAGCCCATACTTTTATTCAGATTGCCTTGTTTTTACCTAATGTCTTCTGTTCCTGTGTGCCATGTGGGTTCCACATGGCATTCAGTTGTCCTATCTCCTCAGGCTCCTCTCACACATAGCAATTTCTGGGACCCGCTTTTTTTTTTTTTTTTTTTTTTTTTTTTTTTAATGACCTTAACAGCAAGTTAGGTATGTTGTAGAATTCCTGAGATACAGATTAGTCTGATGTTTTTCTCATGACTTGACTAAGGTAATGCATTTGGGGAGGAAGACCACAGATCCGTCACTTCAACTGTATCTGCCATCAACTTGACGTCTCACTGTCAATGCCAACCCCAGTCACCTGGCTGAAGCGGTGTTTGTCAGCTTCCTCCACCAGAAAGTTACTCTCCCCATCCCCCCCTTTCCATAGTCTGCTCTTTAGAAAGGGGCCACCATGCACAGCACACACACTTAAGGAGTAGGGATTAAAAAAAGGAAAGAAATGGGGTGTTGGGCTCCATGTTCTGGAGGACAGAATACCCACATAAGTTATTGGGAATGCTTCTACATGAGAAATTTTGTCTCTTTTCTCCCCTTTCTGTAGTTATTCATTCATTGATCTGTGTCCGTGTGACCTCATAGAGTTGTGTCACATGTAATAGATTATAATTCAGTACTGCATTTTGTTATTCAGATTGTTCTAGTTTTGACCACTGGAAGCTCCTCTGTCACCATCTTTGTGACTTTTTGTTTTTAGCACTTCCTTATTTTCTGACACTCCAAGATGCTCCAAGATCCATCCTTTGTATTTCCTGCCCAGTCCTAGAATCAGCCCTTTTTCCAAGAAGCTCTGGTTCCTGTTCTTGGAGAATTAGTAACTGAGATGTGGGGATTCTGTATGCGTGTTGCTCCTTGGGCATCCTTACTTCTAGATCTTCTCAGTTGACAGAGAAAGTAAATATGTGTGTATACTGATCCTTGTATATATTCTTATTTCTATATATTTCTCTGTGTGGCTACTTTATTTATTAAGCTGTAACTGAGTTAATACTGAGGTCTCCAGCTCCAACGCATTGCCATATAGACTACTCTAGCCTCTTCCCATTGCTTGTCTGTAAGTTCCCTCTCCAACAGTGGAAAATCTGACTCTTACCACCCATAAGCCATTTACCGAACTGTTCAATTCATGTACAGCAATAGGAGAGTTGATAATCCATATTCTGTAGGAAACAACTTTATCAGTGGATGTGCAGTCCTTATGTACAATTTCTTTTGCCTTTAGTTTTACAGTTTCTACTAATTTCCAAAATTACTTTGGTTCCCACCTATATCTCCCACCTTCCTTTCAAGAAGGCTTATACATTTGTAATACAATTAGATGATTTTGTCACATTCTGCCCTTCATCTTGATATCCTTTAACTTCCCAGATGAAGTTTTAAAATTTGCACATACTAAGGTTCATTCTTTGTCCTTTAAAGTTCTGTGGGTTTTGACAAATGCATCATGTCATGTGTCTGCCATTAGAGTATCATACAAAATGGTTTTCACCACCCCCCAAGTTCCCTATACTTCATCCACTCAGCCCTTGTCCCTCTCCCCATGCCTCTGACAATCGTTAATGGTTTTACTGTCTCTCTAGTTTTCCCTCTTCCAGAATCCATGTGATTGGAATCATGCAGTTATTTAGCTTTTTCGGACTGGCTTCTTTAAATTAGCACTATACCTAAGATTCATTCATGGCTTTTCATGACTTGACAGCTCATTTCTTTTCACCACTGAGTAAGATTCCATGCTATGGATGATGAATGTGGTATACGGTAGATATACCACAGTTTGTTTATTCCTTTAGCAATTGAAGGACATCTTGGTTGCTTCCATCACAAAAAAAGTTGCTGTCAAGATCCACATTCAGATTTTTCTGTGGTCATAAGTTTTCAAATTGGTTGGGTACTGCTTTAACTCTGTATAGAATAAATGGGGTTGTGCGCGATGGGACAGATTTACAAAACCAAGTATATCACATGGTAAGTGCTTTCACAAAGGTGTGAACATAAGAGTCAACTGTTGAGTCTAAGAAAAAGGCAAAAGTAACAATAGATAAATTTACTTTTAGGTTAAAATGCCTCTTGTTTCCTGCTTGCCCACTTTTGAGTGTTGGTGGCCTGGAGTCTACTGGGCCAATTGGAGAGTGACTTACACCCCAGTCAGTGGCGAAGAAGGTGGAATAGAGGGAGAAAGAAAGTACATTTACCGCCTGGGAGATGGGATGCCCGACAGGTGGTACCCGCATACCTTTCTTGAATATACAGTGGGACGTGCACACAAGCTCAGCTTCAATTAGCAAGTTGTCTTCATTTACAGAGGAATTCATAGAAAAGAGTATAATAAATATAGGGGTCAAATTATAAGGATAGAAAGGACTCTCCCCGACACCCTGCAGGACAAGAAATTTATAAGCTGCAAGTGATCAGAAACTTTTTGATGCATAGAGCAGAAAGAGGAGAAAACTCCAGATTTCTCTGTAAGTGAACAACAAAACAACCAGAAATAAGTTGTAATTTATAATGTTACAATTTAGTTGGTGGAAGTTTTAAATTAATCCCTTGGTAACTGTATCTTGAAGTATCTTGCTGTGTTTTTGTCTAAAAGGCGGTTGTTAAAAATTTATGTGATTAGTTACATATTTATAATGCCTGCTTTCTTGTGGAGGAGTTTTCTAGAAATAATCTCAAGTAACTGGATTGCAAGCTATTTTTACTCTTTCTCAACAAGCTCTATCTAGGGAAAACTAAGGTAATTGGTTCATGAAACTACTGACCAGATTAACCTCATGAATACTAACCTGATTGCAACAGACCTTGGACCTGGGTAGAAACAATCAAATTCTTTACAGCCAGCTTGGCAAATGCAAATATTTCGAGTAGTGGCAAAAATTTGAGGTTTATTTTAGTTCAGCTTCCTTACTTCTTTCGGGTCCTAGACATAGAAGCACAGGCTGGTTTCTGTAGATGAGAAATAGAACAGAGCAGACAGGGATGGTGTGACCAAACTCTGTACATGGGACAGATATTCTTTGTAAGTCATAACTCTATTTGGTAAAGGACCGACTGTGTGTGGTTAGCCTTCAGTATAATTTCCCCCGTTGGTGTTAATATTCTCTGTCATATAGAGACTAGATTCCAGTGTAACTTTTTTTCCTTTTATGACCATGCCCACAACCTATGGAAGTTCCTGGGTCAGGGACTGAATCCAAGCCACAGCTGCAGCAATGTCAGACCCTTTCACCCACAGCACCAGGCTGGGGATCAAACTTGTGCCACCGCAGCAACCTGACCTGCTGCAGTCAGATTCTTAACCCATTGCACCACAGCCGGAACGCTTCCAGTAGAATCTTAGAGCTAGGAATTACTGCTGTGGTGCAGTGGGATTGGCGGGGTCTCTCTGAAGCGCCAGGACACAGCTTCCATCCCAGGCTGGCACAGAGGGTGTTGCCACAGCTGCGGCATAGGTCGCAGCTGTGGCTTGGATCTGATCCCTGGCCTGGGAATTCCATACGCCATGAGGCAGCCAAGAAAGAAAAAAAGAACTTTGGCGCTAGAATTTAATCCGGCTCTTATGAGTGAAGTCAAGGCGACCAAGTTTCGTGTCTTGTCTTAGGAGACACATCTAATAAATGAGAGCTCCAAAAGCAGAGTCCAGGTCTCTCTCCTGCTGCCCCGCTTCTCTTTCTTTTCTATCTGCAGGATTATTTAAGACCCACTACTCTTTCATGTACTGAGTATTTACACTGGACTTTTAACAGCACTAACACTTGTGCTATGAGCAAAATACCTCGTTCTACTGAACTTCCAGAAGAGTGTCATCTCGAACCACCTCCTATTGAGGGTGACTCTGCTTTTTCTTTTGCTTCTTTCTCAAAAGTCAGAGCACGTTTCACTGCAAAACCAAATAACAAGCAACTCTCCTAATTCATGCTTTTCAGAATTTGAAAGTGTTTCTTTTTGTTTCTTTTTTTTTTTTTTTTTTTTTTTTTTTTTGCTCTTACTGTCCAGAATGCTGTCTGAAAAGTCACAATGATTTAAATAATTGATGGCTACTTTATGAAATTGTCAGCTTGGATCCCTTCTCCTCCCTCCCCCAACTCCAAGTCCTTGAGCAGCTAATCCTTTTATGTTGTGTGCTTTTTTTTCCCTCCTGGCTGGTTTCATTTAGATAATTATATTATTCACCCTGGAATATAATTGCCGTTATACTGTGGGGGAAGGGGGTGGAGTAGGGTGGGCCGCCTGCTGTTGGCATCTGCAGGTTATAAAATGTCTGTTATGCTCTAGCCTCTAATTTCTTTGCCGTCCCACCTTTTAAAGATTTAATTACACCTGTGTAAAAGCATAATTTGAAATGTGACTTCTGATTCTTTTGGAAGATAAAAGAGAGATTAATCCATTGTTAAACATGTTCAGGCGTGGTACAATGGGAAAAACTTTGGACCAGAATTCAGATATCTTTATACACCTGAACAAACAATTTCCAAATGCCTACTGTATACCAGGCACTGGGCTGAGCATTAGAAGTGCAAAGACTTGGCGTTCCTATCTTGGCTCAGTGGGTTAAGAATTCGACACGGTGTCTCTGAGAATGCAGGTTCCATCCCTGGCCTCGTTTAGTGGGTTAAGGATCCGACATTACTGCAAGGTCAAGGATGCAGCCCAGATCCTGCATTGCTGTGGCTGTGGCATAGGCTGGCAGCTCCAGCTTTGATTCGACTCCTAGCCTGGAAACTTCCACATGCCACAGGTGCAGCTATAAAGAGAAAAAGAAGAAGAAGAAGAAAAAGAAAGGGGGACTAAGCTTTAACATGAAACTGCTGTAGGACTGGACATTGTGGTGCTCTGCCACCACCTTGTTTGTGATGTGACTTTGGGTGGCACACTTCACCTCTATGGGCCTCAATTTCTCATCTAAATAAAGGATATTGTGCCACTTCAGAATTTCCTTCTAGCATCTATCCCATGATGTTCTGGGGGGAAAAAAAAAAAAAAAAGGCCATAGGTCGCACTACATTCCTTCTTTGTAAGAGTTAATTGAAAAATTGGGAGGTAGTAAAAGGAGTAAATTTCCTGTGACAGAAGTCAGTTTGTCACCTCTTTTTGTGTGTGTGTCCTTTTTTTTTTGTCTTTTTATGGCGATGCCCTCGGCATATGGAGGTTCCCAGGCTAGGGGTCAAATCAGAGTTGCAGCTGCCGGCCTACACCACAGCCACAGCAACTAAGGATCTGAGCCGCGTCTGCGACCTACACCACAGCTCACGGCAACACCGGATCCTTAACCCACAGAGTGAGGCCAGGGATCAAACCTGCATCCTTATGGATGCTAATCAGATTCGTTTCTGCTGAGCCACGATGGGAACTCCACTTTGTCACCTCTGAAATAAATCAAAGATGGTCCAGGCCGAAAGCTTTTAAATAAAAGGTTACTTTTTCTTGAATGTATTTTCTACCTGCTAAGTCTGGTACTGCCCATCGTAGGGTGTGTTGGGGGTCACAAGGTAAGACTCTCTAAGCAACTGAAAGTTGTTAGCAATGGAGCAGTATCTTTCCCTCTCAAACGCCTGCTTGCCATCTTTTTGCTCGCTTATGAAGCTGTTTGTTCCAGTGAGGATGCTCATGCTAACGTGTGTTTTTCACAAGTCTGAATTTCGCTGTCCATCGACCGGAAGAAAAGATGACACAGTGGTTCTCATCCATCTTTATTTATTGTTCTTTTCTCTCTGGAGGTGTGTGGTTTGGCTGTGGTGAAACTTGCCAACTTAAGAACTTAGGAAACTTAGATATCAAATATAAACCCCATGATGGATCAGGCTTTGTAGCTTTTTGGAGGAAATGGGACTCAGTTCTTGTCAAATCCTTCTAGTGTCGGATAAAGTAAATCCAGAATGACAGCATAGAGCCTGTTGTAAATGGAACCCAAATGACACATGATAAAAACAGAGATTTAGAGTGGATTTTAGAACATGTTTATTTTCAGGGAGCAAATCATAATCCATTTGCCTTATTGGAAAAACAGTTTTCCTGTTACTCAGGGAAAATGGGGAATTTAAAAAGGAAATGAATATGACAACCAAATGGACTTGGTTGAAATAGGCAAATTTGTTTCTTATTTACTCGTTTTTGCACTAGGGAGAGTAATATGGGGCCTAGACCTGCTTTCAGCAGTAATGGTTCTTTAGGGAAAAAACAAAAAACAAACAAAAAAAACGAGCCATCGGGGGTGAGGTAGTTTGCTCACGTCTCATCTTCTCTGGGGTATACACTGCTGCTAGGAATCTCCCCCCTTCTGATGCAACATTTCTGCTCTCCACAATTTGTCATCCAACTCCTTTTTCCTCTTCTTCAGCTTTAGAAAAATCTTTGCGAGCTGCTCTCTCCTCTACTGTCTAGTAATAAAATACCGTGACTCTGATAGTAAGCCCTACTTTTTGGGGGGCAGGGTAATTTTATTTATCTTTCCGAGTGCATTCTTTAGATTAGCGCTTTTAAAATTTTACTATTCGTGTTAGTCACCAAGGGATGTCCTTTTTTTTTTTTTTTTTAAGTGCCCAGTCTGATTCCGTCAGCCTGGCGGAGTCCTGAGATTCTGCATTTTGACCAAGCACTCTGTCATGCTCGTGTTGCTGGTCCACGAGCCTTGCTTTGAGTAGCAAGGCTGTAGACCAGGGATCAACAGGCTTTTTCTGCAAAGGGCAGATAGTAAATATCTCCATGTGGGTATGTGAGCCATATGGTCTCTGAATAATTGTACCATTGTAGTATAAAAGCAACCCTAGACTATATGGAAATGAATGAGCGTGGCTGCGTTCCGGTAAAACTTGACTTACCAAAAAAGGCAGCTACTGGATTTGGTGTGCGGACCTCGTTGCCAACCCCTGCTTTAGACGATGTCTTTGAAATGATATGTGTGTGTTTAAACTTGAAGGTTTTCATCCCAGTGTTGAATAAGATTTTTTTATCATGTTAGGAACATATATAAAGTGGGTAGAGATTAATTTGCGCTCTACTGACTTATGCAAAAAAAAAAAAAAATTAAGCCAAACAATGATATCTTTTCCCTCTAGAGGACTAAGAATAAAGTTTTAGGGCTATTGGAGCATAATGGTGACATTTTAAAAAACCACTTCCAGTTTGGCTCGCAGCGGTTTAGAGTTATATGTTGTTATGTGCACGCCTCTTTCTGAACTATGACTCTTTCCTGCATATGTGCATTTCTTTTATCACATCCCTTGCCATATCATTTGGCACCGATCCATATTTGGGTAATGAGAGAGTTTGTTGTGCCTGCAATGAAGAAAATGATTTAAAATGTTTTTTAATAAGTTAACAGGAGTAAGTGTTGAAATTACTGTAATGAGATAATAACAGTGCAGCATATCGCTTTGAAGATTGTGCTCTGGCGAAAAATCTGTGCTCTTAATAAATTCATCTTCACTGTATTTTCCTTGGCAAGGTTGGTGAGCATTTGCCTATTTGTCTGCCAGTAGTGGAGAAATGGACACAAGAATTTCAAGTCAACAAAGAATGAAGACCAAAGATGAGAACCATTTATGCATACTCTTGAGTCTGAGGGGGTCATCAGCCAGGGAGGACTCCTGCCAGTTACCCAATTCTGTAGTGACAGGTGCTTTATGGGAGAATTAGAGTCTAAACTTAGGAAGCTCAGGCCTGTGTATTAGATTTACCTTTTTAATCTGATGGTTGATGTAGATCACACGTACTTTCTTTCTTTGAAGTTCTTGTTATAATTGAAAGTTACCTAACTATTCTCCACGTATTCAGCCAGTATGCCTCATATGTTTACTCAGCATTCAGCATGGTCTAAGACATGGAGCTATACCTGCCCTTAAGCTCTACCTGCCTTATTGTTATAGAGCTATACCTGCCTTATATAAGCTATACCTGCATTACTGTTAAGAGAGCAACAGACATATTAACAGATCCGTGTCATGTCTGCCGTGATCTATATATGTGCATGGCATATTGGAAGCTCAGAAGAAAAAGTCATTTAAGAAGGACTTCGTAAAGGATGTGAATCCTAAGGTGAGCATAGAAAGGTGGGAGAATATTGGAAGTAGAGGCAAAAGCATTGGCAAAGATATGGAAGCATGAGGTAGAACAGCACCTTAGGGAAACAGGGAAATAGTTACATCATTATGTATGCCTATAATGGAATTCTCTGCAGCAGAGAAAATGATAGAACTGCATGGTATACAGAGCCTGGATGAATCTAACAAAATAATGGTCAAAAAATGTAAGACCCAAAAGTGTGTGTAAATGATTATTCATAACAGGTGAAATCGTACTATATTGTTTAGGGATACATATCTAAAAGATATATTTATCAAAAATAACCACAAAAGGGTGCCGCAGATGGGAAGGGAGATGGTTTCGACTGGAATGAAGAGTTTCGGAATACTGGAAAGTTTTGTTTCTTTACCAGACTCCATTGAGTCCATTGGCTGTTTGCATTATAATTGTTGGTTAAGATGTCCATATACATATGAAAGTTTATAATACATACATATATACATATACATACATACATATATATATTTTTTGGTGGGGGGCGCACTCTTGGCATATGCAAGTTCCTAGACTCAGAATCAGCTCGAATCAGAGCTGTAGCTGCCGGCCTACACCACAGCCACAGCAACGCAGGATCTGCGCCGCGTCTGCCACCTGCACCACAGCTCACAGCAGTGCCAGATCCCCGACCCACTGATGGAACCCACATCCTCATGGGTACTAGTCAGATTCGTTTCCACTGTGCCATAGTGGTATATATGTTATTGTGAAATATATATGTTATATTTTACAGTAAGAGAGACTGTTAAAAAGAAGACAAACCCCTGAAATAAGGCAGTAGTAATGGAAGAATAGGTATGAGGGGGGATTAGGCAGTAGAATCACAAAGCCACTGACTCAGGTGAGGATAAAACGTCGGGGCCTACATGATCCTAGATATTTAAATATGTTGATCAGAAAGACGGCATTTGCTGAGATAGGGAATAGACCATCCGCAGTTGGTGAGGCCTTTGCTGCTGCAGCTGTCGTTCCTTCTAGGCCCATTCTGATTCTACGCACAGGTTATTATTCATACTTACTTATTGAGGTAAGTGTAAGTCACCACCACCTCCCCCGCAGTCCTGCAAAGAACCTGCCCGTTTGCCCGTCTTCACACCTCCGTTAATTTCAACAGTCACCTCAAACCACACACCCTCTTTCAGATTTTTAGACAACCAGCTTCATTTGGCTGATTCTTCGCCATAGCACACATTCCTTTCTTACCAGTTTGACACGTGCGGTCCTTGCTGCTCACTTGTCCTCTCGTGTTCTGGACCGACCGTACCTCTCAGCCGTGCCTCTGTAGGGGTAACGGCATCGCTTTATCCTTTTCCTCAGATTCTCCTCAATTTTTACAACCAAGCTTAAAGTCCTCTTCAGAAGCCCATTCCTAACTGAAAACAGGCATGGTAGACCCTCTCAAAACTAACCTGTGAAAATACCTGTGTTTACGTTAAAACCACACTAGAGTTTCTACTTTTTTTTTTTTTTTTTTTTTTTGGTCTTTTTAGGGCCACACTCATGGCATATGGAGATTCCCAGGCTAGGAGTCTAGCTGGAGTTGTAGCTGCCGGCCTACACCACAGCCACAGCAATGCGGAATCCAAGCCACATCTGCAACCTACCCCACAGCTCACGGCAACGCCGGATCCTTAACCCACTGAGCGAGGCCATGGATTGAACCCAGGTCCTCGTGGATACTAGTCGGATTCGTTAACAACTGAGCCACGATGGGAACTCCTAGATTTTCTATTTGATTGTAATGGATTTTGTTCTTTCTCATGTGAGTTTCTTTTTTCTTTTCATTTAAAAGGGCCTTTCATTACCTCAAGACTGCACGTCTAAACTTTGACCATGAAATTGAAACTTGTGCATGTAAATAGCCCCTGCATCACGGAAACTTTGGTTTTTACTGTTGCTGCATTTTCTCTTTATGTGAAAGACTGAATAAACCGTTCCCTCTTTAGAAAGATGATCAGACGGTCGGAGGCCTACTCAGACCAGGCAGGCATGTGCTTTATGTTGTTCTTTCTAGTGTAAGAGCTGCAGCTGCGTCATTCACGCACCTCCTTCGCCTGGGTCTTCTTACCACAGATGGCCCCCTGGGAACATTCCATTCCGTCGAAATGTCATAGCGGAGGTGGACAGCTACAGCCTCTGCCCGGTACACTGACTTAAGAGATCTGTGGCTTAGACTCATCCCAGACTGTTGGGTATCTGATTCTCCTGGAAAGTCGAAAACCCTTCGTAGGGCTTGGTGGGTGTTCTCCCAGACACAAACACTTGGCATATGTCCCAGCCATGTCACCTCCCTTTCTCCCAACAAATCCCATCTTTCTGAAGACCTGTTTGGAGCTTGGTTGAACTGCAGCTGCACACTTTGAGTGGTCAGGCAGTGAGGTGGAGGAAGCTTTGCTTCCTTTAATAGATGAAAGGTCCGTTTAATAATCACATCAGAATTCCCATTGTGGCACAATAAAAACGAATCCAGCTAGTATCCATGAGGTTGCGGGTTCGATCCCTGGCCTTGTTCAGTGGGTTGGGGATCCAGCCTTGCTGTGAGCTCTGGTATAGGTCGCAGACTCGGCTGGGATCCTGCGTGACTGTGGCTGTGGCGTGGGCCAGCACCTGCAACTTCAATTCGACTCCTAGACTGGGAACTTCCATATGCTGAGGGTGCAACCCTAAAATGCAAAAAAAAAAAAAAAAAAGAGAAAAATCCTGCAAGAACACATGTCTCAGTAATCTGGTCTTTGCTGCAGTGGTGTCAGAATGCTGATGGTGCAGTCATTTTTTGTTGTTGTTGTGGGAGAAATGAAGTATCTTTGGTTGACTGGCTAAACTTATCAATTTTATAGGATTTAAAAGAACATAAAAAGCAGGCCTTTGTTCACCATAGTAAACCCAACAGGCTTTGCAATGAGTTGTGTAATTACCCCCATAGAACACACACACACACACACATATGGGAAAATTTCTAATTAGAGAAAAACATAGTAAAAGAACATATTTATCTAATATTTATGTAGTCAGTCTTCAATCAAGCAAAGAAATAGGGGATAAAGTGAAAGGGCATTTGAGAAAAGACAACTCAAGAAGCAAAGTGAGACTGGAGTTTGATAAAAATCCATGTCTAGCCTGCTCGATTGCTTCATTACCTTAGGCTTTCATTTAATCTTTTAGGTCTTCAGTTCTATCTTTCTATTCAGTTGTCTTTGTTCCGTTTCCTGGAAACCTCAAAATGCTGATAATAGAAACCATAGGTCAGCTTGACGTTAGCCAGGTCCCTTGTAAGCCCAGGCTCTCTCCCATCCTTTGCTGAGTTGTGGTTGATGTGTACAAACCTTTATCATCACAGTGTGGTCTTATGTGGGTCTCCTCACGTTGATGTTTATTTGTAAAATTTGTAGAAATAGCCCTTTTCATGCCTCCCTTAGAAAGTTAAATGGAATAACATGGATGAATAAGATTTATTCACTGAAGTACTGTGTAAACATAGCCTTTTTTCCTGATAAGTATTATTATTACTTTTTTTTTTTTTTTTTTTGCCTTTTCTAGGGCCAATCCCGCAGCATGTGGAGGTTTCTGGGCTAAGAGTCCAATCGGAGCTGTAGCCACCGGCCTATGCCAGAGCCACAGCAACGTGGGATCTGAGCTGCATCTGCGACCTACGCCACAGCTCACGGCAATGCCGGGTCCTTAACCCACTGAGCAAGGCCACAACCCACAACCTCATGGTTCCTTGTCAGATTTGTTAACCACTGCGCCACTACGGGAACTCCTCCTGATAAATATTATTAACAGCAGCAAGGGGAGTTTTCCTAGAGGAGCAGAGGATTAGGATTCATTTGTAATTTCCCACAGCCATGTCAAGGTATCTTGGAACTTAACAAGTTTGTGGGCAGAACCTCTGCAAGCTGTCAAAGAGCCCCACACTGGGAGGTAGACTGGCCCGGAGATGTTCCTATGCATAGGATTCTGGCTGGCAACCCTAGCAATGTGCCACGGAACAAAAGAAAGAAATCAGAAATGGCCCTTCGGGCCTGATAGCACAACTTCAGGAGGATCCTATAGGAGAATGAGCTGATGCCTGTGTGCTCTTGATAGCTTTTATGTCAGACCTGCAGTCAGTGGGGATGGTCTCTCTCCCACCTAAGTATTCTCAGGTGAAAACTCTAAACTAGCCAGGGAGGATTGGCTCGACTCAAGGAAACGCAAGCGTCCTTGAACTCAAGTTTCATCATGTTGAAACTTCCCCCGTTTCAATAGTTTTAACACTAATGAAGCTAGCTTGTAAACATGTCCCATAAGGGACAGCAATGGAAGATAATTGGTTTTTTGTTTTTGTCTTTTTGCCATTTTCTTGGGCCGCTCCTGCGGCACACGGAGGTTCCCAGGCTGGGGTCTAATCGGAGCTGTAGCCTCCAGCCTACACCACAGCCACAGCAACATGGGATCCGAGCCTCATCTGCAGCCTACACCACAGCTCACAGCAATGCCAGATCCTTAACCCACTGAGCAAGGCTAGGGATTGAACCCACAGCCTCATGGTTCCTAGTCGGATTCGTTAACCACTGCGCCATGACGGGAACTCCAGATAATTGTATTTTGGATAGAATTGAATATGGTTTCTGATCGGTCTGGTGACTGTCCTCAAAAGCATAAGTGTTGGAGTTCCCATCGTGATGCAGTGGAAACAAATCCAACTAGTATCCATGAGGATGTGGGTTTGATCCCTGGCCTCACTCAGTGGGTTCAAGATCCAATGTTGCTGTGAGCTGTGGTGTAGGTCACACATGTGGCTTGGATCTGGCATTGCTGTGGCTATGGCCAGCAGCTGTAGCTCCTATTTGACTCCTAGTCTGGGAACTTCCATGAGCCATGAATGTGGCCCTAAAAAGCAAAAAATGAAGAAAAAACATAAGTGGCATTTTCTTAGCCCTTAGTGTCCTGTGTGTGACATTTAATACGTGTTAAGTGAGTGAAAACATGTTTACAGAAAAGTATACTTTTAATTTTTTTTGTACTTAGCTTCAGAAGCTAAGAAAATATCAAGAAAAAAACCTTGTTTGATAGCTTTTACCTTTTAATGGAGTTCTCATCTATTTTAACCTGAACCTTGGGGACTTGAAAGTCGTTTTTTATCCAGTGGTGTTCTGGAAACTGTGTTTAACAACCAGCTCTCTGGGGGAAAAAATTGGGGAGATGGGAGGGAGATCAATAGATCAGGTCCTGATTTGTGGTTTTGTCAATTTCCATGGTTGTAGCTCTCCCTGCCCTGGTCAATTTTAACCTCTCAACGTGGTGCTGAGTGCAGTGCCGAGAGATGTACATCATTGTATGGAATTTTCACCATATGGATGCATTAGACATAAATAACCTCAAGAGCATGGATAAAAGTAATAACAGGTGTGTTTAGAAATGTCTGTATTTAACAACTGGTTTGCTAAAGTCGTAACTCACTCTTACGAGCCAATAGGAGTCAGCTCCAGCCCACTGTTCTTATCACAATATATTGTAATGGTCTGACTTCCCCCTTCCTTAAGTAACAGGCCCTCTGAAAGCACAGACAGTGTCTTGGTTGGCTCACCATTGCATCGCTGATGCCTAGCACATAGTAGGTATTCAGGTATTTGTTGACCGAATGCATCATTCCGATTGTTCGCATTCTCACCACATCAATACATCTTGAAATAAAAGATCGGGGTTTCTTTTTCTAAAAACCACATTTTGTTTTCTTGGTTTTGGTCAGCTTTGACAATATACTTACTAAATGAACGTTCATCTCTAGGCACTTCAACCTATGAAATATTAATATTTTCAACATCTCACAGTTTATGGTATGTGAGTAATTTCATAGGCATGGTGTCCAAATATATTACGAGGCAGGTAACCCATAATGTAAATATATTAGGGAGCTATTTTTCGGTAGAATGTCCATTTCTTTGATCTGTTTGTGTTCTTCTAAACCACAGAACACTGCCAAGTCCTGTGATGTGGACATTACTGCTCTTTATAAAATTGTGGAAAATTATAACATTTTCTTCAGATGCTGCATAACTTCCATATTTTCAGCCTAAAGCTTTGGCATTGACCAGAATTAGAGATTCTAATATCTTTGCACTTTATGGAACGTCAAGGAGAAAATCATACACTTCCTATAGTACAGGCCAACATTTCTCAAGATGTGTTCCACAGGCTCCAGTTCTAGGGGATGTTTATAGGTTTTGTGTAAGAACTGGTTCCAAGGTAAAAACGGCCTTAGGAAAAAATTAGTTTAACGTTAAACAGTATTTTTACTGTAGCACATTACAGGGGGAAAAATTCCCGATGAATTTTTTTTTTCTCACCAGAGGGTCCCCAGGACCTGATGTTCCAAGCAGTACTCTTTGGGAACTGTCACAGTCACACATGGACAGACTTACAGAATCATAATAATGTTTAGAATTGAGGACCCCCCCCAAAACATTATCGAGGCTACTTCTCCTGATTCCCACCTCCATGTCAAAATCCATTTTACATGACCCCTGCCCAGTGGCCATTCAGCCTCTGTTGAATGCCAGCTTCACAGGAAACTCACCACTCCAAAGTCCATCCACTCCATTTCTGGCCTCCTTTCCGTTTTTTCTTCTTAAAACAAAGCTCTTCCTTATAACTGAACCAAAAATCTGTTTCTTTGTAAATTGTCCCTTCTAGTTTTGCCATCTGAATTTTGGTAAAACAGGTTTGCTTCCTTCCTGCAAGATAACAGTCATGCTTCCTGTTAGCCTCCTCTTCTTTAAACTGAACAGTGCTACTTTAGTCAGCTCTTCCTGTTGAAGAATTTTCTAGAATTCTCACCCTCCTGATTACTCTGCTCTGGATAATGTCCTGTGACTGTCTCAAAAGGAGATCCCTAGAATTAAACGGAGTCTGCTGTGGTCTCCCAAGCACAAATGTTCCACGTTTTAGTCAGTAGATTCTTTTGGAACCAGGAGTCTGGCTGGAACATGTCCAGACACTGGGAATACGGAAGGCAGTAGAATAGGCAAGGCTAGACGGTCATGAGCTTACAGTCTAGAAGTGGAGAAACCAAGTAAACCAGTGCACAGCTACATTGAGGAAGCTGACCTCAGGGAGTCAAAGATGTTCATGAGGCAATAAGATAAGAATGTCTATTACGATAGAAAGTATTTAGGGAGTCCCCATCGTGGCTCAGCAGAAACAAATCTGACTAGTATCCATGCAGATGCAGGTTCAGTCCCTGGCCTTGCTCAATGGGTTAAGGATCTGGTGTTGCTGTGAGTTGTGGTGTAGGTCACAGACGCGGCTCCGGTCTGGCATGGCTATAGCTGTGGCAGAGGCCAGCATCTGTAGCTCCGATTCGCCCCCTAGCCTGGGAGGGAACCGCCTATGCTGTGGGTGCAGCCCTTAAAAAAAAAAAAAAAAAAAAAAAAAAAGACAAAAAGTGTGTAGGAAGGAGGTGGCTTGTTTTAGATCAGTGGTGAGGGAAGGACTCTAGGGAGGTGGTGTATGAGCTGTTGTTGAATGATACACAGAAGCCCAAGAAGAGAGCATCAGTGGGTAGTACTGTCGGTGGAAGGAAAGACCGTGTTGGGGGGTGGAGTGAGAGAAGGGGCGAGTAACATGCACTTCTCAAGGGTAATTCCATTGCATCTGACCTAGATTGATAGTGCACTTTGATAGAACACTTGACTGCCGTTAGCCCAGCTCTCAATTTTTGGTTGTTGCTGTTATTTTTCTAAGACTCTGATCACATTTCTAATTCCCACTGATTTTTGATAAATTATGAACCTCAAGTCTTTATGTTTTTCTTATGCTAATGACAAAGCCAGTAATTTGGAATCTACGTGAAAAAATATGTGTTGCTCTTAAATTTCATTGATTTGGTTTCCTGCTTATCAGGAAATTGTTGAATGCTGACTTTATCATCCACAGTAATAACGGCATTCTCAGTTTTCTCTTTTTCTTAAATTGAATAAAGACGTCTTCTATGCCTTTATGCAGCGTCATCCATAAAATGGTCGTACAGTTACTTCCAAGGACCGTAGTCTGTTATGGGCATCTCTTTGGGATGAAAAGAATCCATTAAACATCCCTTTCTCGGTAAAGCTCTTCAACCATCTGCTAATGCTTGATTCCATGAACTGTCATCTGTTCCGTTTTTTTACCATAAGGAAAGCCCTCAAAGTCATTGAAGACATATAGATCATTTGGTCTACTAATCCTATAGGAAAAGAAAAAATGTACAGAACACCTTGAATGCAGGATAGCTCTTAGATAACATTTCCCTTTCTTAATGCTTATAACCCCAAAGATGATTGAAATTTAATCAATTCTTTCTAAAGTTTATTTTATCTCATTGAAAAAAACAACGGCAGCATTCTGTCTTTGGAATGGAGATTAGGGAGCAAGCAAAACTCTCACGGAGTCTTCTTTGACAAAAGCATTCTAAGAGAACCGAGTAGCAGCATCTGCTCTCACTAAAAATCCATGCCCAACATGAATTCATACAAAACAAGTTTATATGCATTGAGCCCTCCCTCATTGACCTAGGGACAAAAACACAAAACATAGCAAATAAATTTAAAGACAATCTGTTGTCTTTGCTCTTAAGTCCTCCTTAAAGGCCTGGGAGAGCTGAGATGAGGTTCAATTACTAGAAGCTGGATTTAGTCAATTACCTGTCTTTTTCTCCTGATGTTCAGAATCCAGTAAATGATTCTAGCCTAAGGTAGACAAGTGCCTGTGAAAGTGCAGTTTGGCTCTGTGTTAGCCATCAAGGTTTTGGGAGCAACGCCATCTTTTAGCGTGACAGCAAAGATAACTGCGTGCTTAGTCACCAGCTGGAACACCTGCTTCATGTAGCTGGCTGGGTTCTGTTGCATCCTCTTCTTCCTTCTTACTGTTGTTTCTGTCAAGATCTCATCTATTGTTTCAGTAATTATCACCTCTCATTTTGGGGGAAAGAAAATCTTTCTTTGCCCAAACAGCGAAGATGCTTGGTATCAGGCTTCGGCATACCTGCGGCCCCGAAAACCATTCACACCTGTTGCCGCTCCCTGGCCATACGGTTCCTTTTGGTTCAGATCCACAAGCATTTATTGAACCCTTACCAGGTGCTCGTGTTTGTATTCATCTCATTTCCCACCTCTTCTAACTGGGTTTAACCTGGGAAGAACCCATTGGTTCATGTCAGCTGAGCAACAGGTATGAATTACGCTGTCTTCAAGCCCAGGCTTTGCTCCTCCCTCCTCAGAGATTGCTCCGCCTCCAGGTGTGTTTTCTCCTGACTGGTCTGGGAGCACAGAGGTTCCGGCCGTTCCTGGTCCCTGGTGGGTACACTGTTTACTTTTGCCTAATGGAGGGAGAGGGTTGAAACTTTGAGATGCGATGAACACAGAGGACACAGCCCTACCCAGGGGCTGGCAGGCAGCGGTCCCATCAGAGAGGCAGGGTTCCTAGGAGGGGGTGTATGTGAACCGGTCCATCCCATTTGACTGCAGGCAGAGGCCTCCTAAAGATGGATCATCAGTGTCATTTTGCACCTGCTTCTCCACACACTGGCTGTGCTGCTTCCTGATTGTCAGGGGCAGTGAGGTAGAGCTGAGTGCTAGACACCGGGTGTGTAGGGACCCTGGGACCGATGCAGGGAAGTGCTTTCCAAGACTCTGAGGACAGCACCCCCTCATACATACATGCCTGCCCCCTCTTACTGGTTTCCTGGTTACGAGGTGTTTTTCTAGCATATTCTCCTCCTGGGCTCAACCATTCAAAAGAAAAAGAAAATGTAATCCTGAGCTTCCTATGCTCTGAAACTAGAACGAGTGCAAGAGGGAAAAAGTTTACATCAGATCTGACAGTCTTACTGATCGTGGCTGATAAAAACTGGCAAAGGGAAAGGTAATCGGAGCCTCAGGAATTCAATTCACTCCTTTAATCCAGTCAGCAGATATTTTATTTTTAAAACACAAGCGCAGCCATCAGCAAAATTGAGAGACTGTGTGGGACCCTGAGGCGTATTAAACTTTCAAGGCCTTAACTCCTCCCCCACCCCCACCTTCCAAGTCTTTCTCTTAATCATTTCCTCTGTTTCGATCAATCCTCCTCACCATCCCTTTACTTCCTAGAGACCAAAAAAAGAAAAAAAGAAGAAGAATTTGTCTGTTGGTATTAATTAATAAAGGAAGAAGCCTTTATTAATTAATAGATCATCAGCTAGAGAGGCGTGCAGTATCTTACCCCTTCTTCTTGCGAGGTTCTCAGTGTCCGTGTCTCATTGAAGGAAGGAGATGACGTAACAGCGCTGCCCTCTCGCTGATGGGGAAACTGTCAATGGCCCCTCCTATTCCCAAGGCGCTAACAGATCAGCTCTGTTACCCGCAGAGAGAAGTGTACGGTGGCTTCTCGTGTTCAGCTTTTCCCAGGCACTTAGTAGAGTCATTCTACTTCCTTACACGCTTCTCTCAAGCCACCAGCCTTTCTGAAATAATGGAATAATCTAAGCCAGAAAACCAACTTCATTGCACTGCGCCTCTACACTACAGCAGATGCCCTGGAAGAGTTCTTCTGTCTAATAAGATATGAAAAGAGGATTTAGGAGTGCCCACATCCAGGAGTTCCTGTTGTGGCTCAGCAGAAACGAACTCGACTAGTGTCCATGAGGATGCTGGTTCGATCCCTGGCCTCACTCAGTGAGTTAAGGATCTGGCTTTGCTATGGGCTGAAGTGTAGGTGTGGGATGCTGCTCAGATCTGGTGTTGCTGTGGCTATGGTGTAGACTGGCAGCTGTAGCTCCGATTCAATCCCTAGCCTGGGAACTTCCATCACAGATTTGGCCCTAAAAAAGCACCCACCTCCATGTCTTTCACTTATCGGGTAAGCAAGACTGACTCTCACTTATCAGGATACCAGCACAAGGTGATAATGGCTTTGTGTCTAAGGCCCTGGGATCTATATTTAGCCTGTAGCCTTCAAATCTCCAAGTTCCTTTTCTCTGTGCTAAGTGCCCAGGTGGTGATGTAATAGTACTCAACGTAATATGGAATGATGAATGATCCTGAGAAGCGGAGCGTGTACCTTTTTATTTGGGGAGAGGGTTGGAAGCAGCTAGGAATGGGAAAGTTGGCATTAAGTCAACTCCCCGTGCTTTGTCTGCCGGTCAAAGCATTCCCCTTCACACTCAAGAATGTTGGTGAACAGTTGTCACATGTGTAGCCTCTAGTGGGAAAAGCATCAACTTAGATGCACCTGCGTGTAAGCCTTTAGCTTTACCATTTATTAGCTGTATAAAAGGATGGTATCGCAACATCTCTGAGCTTCAATTTCCATACTTAGTCTTTTTTTTAAAGTATGGTTGATTTACAATTTTGTGCCACTGTCTGCTGTACAGCAAAGTGACCCAGTCATACATATATATGTAAAACTTTCCCTTCTTATATTATCTTTCATCATAGACCTATAATCTGAGATATTTACCTTATAGTGTTGTCTGGAAGATTAAATGATCTGGAACATGCAAAAGCACTTTGTAATGTGAAACCCTACATGAATATTGATTTTAAGACGCTCGCCCATATAGTTAAAAAAGCATGGCCTTTGGACTTAGACGTGGGTTCAGACCCCAGACCTGTCATTCACTAGCTGCATGGCCTTTTACAGGAAGCCTGATTTCCTTGAGCTTTTGTTTCCTTGTCTATAAAATGAAAATAGTACTAACTTGACCCTCCACAGCATCAGTGTGGGGATTAAATGAGTAATGCGTATAAAAGTACATTATGTATGTGAGTTCCGTACAGATTTCACTTATTCGTGCAATTGTAAATTGAAAATGTATGTGTGATGCCATGGCGACTTAGACTTGTGAGAGCATCGTATCCATTAAGCATGTATACTTGGGCATGCCTCCCAGGCGTCTTCCTGGCACTGCCATTTACCGATAGTGTGACGTCACCTCTTTTGGAATGGCTGCACACTTCTCTGTCACCCACAGGTCTGTGAATTCCTTGAGTACAGAGACTGTCTGCTCATTGCACGTGCATCTCCTCGTGGGGTTTCTAACATGTTGTAGCTTAGAAAAGAGTCTGTTGAATGAATAAATGCATGATTTTATCACCTACTATACATTTTAGGCAGCTGCGCTTCATAAGCGTCGCTTGCGTTTATAAAAATAACCAAAAAATTTGAATTGGTAGGGCAATGGCCAGCTCTGCTTCCCTTCTACATCCCTCAGCTTCTTAACACCTCTAGATCTCAAGTTCCTCGCTTGATGGGTTCTTTTCTAAAGCCAGGAGTGCAGGTGGGGAAATAGAGCATTTTTTTAAAAAAATAATACCTCCATTTGATCTGTGTAGGTGATGGTCCTCTAATGCCCTGAGACGCAGCATCATTTTACCTGCCAGATGGCTCTGGTGAAGGTGTTCTGAGTGCCTTCTGGAATCACACATCTTGGAAATTCCTTGAGGGTAGGGACTTGGCATTGTGCAGGTGCTCAAGAAATGTTGACTCTGAATTGGAATGGGTGTTCCGCTCCGTTCACAAACATCGGAGAGTTTCTCCATTCTTTCATCCTCCTGGCACTTGCCAGACCCTGTAGTATTAAATTAGTTTCAAGTTAGTCAAAATAATGTCACCGTCTTAGGTCTCTCTTACGCTTCATCTGTTCTGAACAGCAAGCAGCATCCTGTTGCCACTTGCTGTCCAATCCCAGGGCGCATTTCAAATTCCAGTTGCTCATTTTGTGACAGCCTTCCACTCCAGCAGGTTGTTTTGCTGCCATCTTTGGCATCTTGGACTCTTCTCCCCCCAAAACCTTGCAAAACCCCACCCGGTGGCATCAATTTGTTTCCTAAAGACCTTGTTCCACCTGTCTCATTGATCCTTTTCATTTGAGCCAAATCTGCACCCACTGTTGATGCAGTCCTCATTTTCCTGAGCATCTGTTAGTGGTTACACGGCACCCAGCTCCCATTACATTTCAAGCCTCCATCCCCGAGGTAACCAGACTTCCTACCCGACTCTGCAGTGCCACCTGGCTCCCTGATAAGCTTTGGTTTTATCTGAGGCTGTGTCATCAGGAACTTTTCCTCCCACTCCGCCCACCACCTCCCTGGAAGAGCTTTTCTGAATATGACAACCATCTAAAGACAAATTATCTTCTCTGCTCGCAAAGTTAATTTCTGTTTCTCAGCAGGGAGCCACGGGTTCCCGCTGGGTCTGAAAGTGCTGCTGTTTGGTTAATGGATGAGTGTCTCTTGGAGGCAGTACCCACACTGGAACTGCAGCAGCGTCTGGCTTGCCATTTACTTTAATTTCCTATTTGCAGCTGGCATTGGAGACCTAAATGGGCTTATTCACAGGGTAGCAGCTTCCAGTCGTCAGCACCGGAAGGAAATGATACTGAAGTCAAGGGCTAGCAAGCTGCTTTCCTGCCATCCTCTACCACTTAGGAGGGTTTGGTTGGCCTTTTTTTTTTTTTTTTTTTTTTTTTTTTTTTGAGTGAAATCACAAAATCCTTCCAGAGGTAGAATAAATGGCCTAGCCTAAGAGGTTCTCTAGGAGTTTTTAAGAGTTGAGAAAGAACGGGATTGTGTGTGTGTGTGTGTCTTCCGCGTATGGGATGGTGCAGATGAAATAAGACAATGGCTGAAAATTGCTCTGCGCGCTTATAAATGTAGCGGTCAGTGTCACCACTGTTTTGTACGCTGAAGCTCTTTAAAAGGCAAGACATCTTGTTAACAAATAGTTGTGTGATCGTCTAGAAAGCAGAGCCGGAAGCTGAGAAAAAAAATTCTTTCGAGCAGGTGTGGACCGCTTCTGCCAGGTTATGACATCACCTCCTTCTTAGGTCACACAAGGCCAAATACTGGCAATTTCATGTGATTTGCCCTAAACGGTGCTGGCTTTTAAAACAGAATTCTGAAAGCCAACAGCCCAGAGATATGTTTTCCCCTTTGAAAGAACTGCAAAGACTGTAGGCCAGAGCCCATGTGTCCTTGACAGGAGCCCAAGGCTAAGCAATTAGCTGCGTGAGTCAGAGACAGGCCTCAGCCCTGCTCCACTGAGGGGAACATCTGGTGACACAGACAGGCTCAGGCTGGACAGCTCGCTGGATACCAGGGCGTGAGAGATCATCAAACTATAGATTCTAAAGATAAAAGTAAAAGAGCCAGCAGCTTCTCATTCTGAAACCTGCCACTGCCCGTAAAAAACTTTAATTTTTGCAATTTGTGAGAGAGAGGGAGGAACCATGCAAAGCCTATTGAACAGCAAACTTGCCCCACTCCCGCCCTTATAGCTGCTCTGTGACTATGAGGGCAACCAGCTTAATGTCCTCTAGTTTGGGTTTTGTACAAAGGAAAATATGTGTGAGAGAAAGGTGAATTGGCGATCAAATGGTCAAGGACCCAGTATAGAATCAAAATGCTTAAGTGCTTCTGGGTGTTATTTCTGTTCTTCCTCTTTATGTCCAGCTTTCAGGCATGAAATTTAAAATTTTAGGTCTATGAAACGATAATACCTTATACAAAACATTTCAAACTTAAAAATTTCATGTTTTTTTCCCTCAATTTATTGGAGTATAGTTGATGTACAATCTTGAAAACACTTGAAGCTTTTAAAAGAGTTGCCACATGCATCATAATCGCCACATCATAATCTCATGATCTACCTAAATGTCTTGCATGCATCCTGCACATGATGTCAACAGCGATAGGTTTATTTCTCTCTGTATAGCTAGAAATAATTCAGCCTAGCAGCTCCTTGTTGCCCTTACACAGTGAGAGCCTTCTTGCTTTTACATTCTTATTCCTTCTTCACTTTTCTGTCCTTGGAGTGTCTTTCCATCCATCTCCGAATAGCCACATATGCTTGCTTAACTGCCATCTACCTCGCAAAGCCAGCCCTGGTTTTCCTCAGCTAGAAGTAATTCTCCCAATCTGTTCTCAAGTCAGAAAAGGGACTGAGTCATGAAAAGGGAAGATTCCTTTCGAGCAGACCCTATGCTCAGGCAGAGTAGGTGCTGAGCTGTGGAAGGGATCCTCCGTGCTTTTCAGGAAAGGAGAAAAAGCTGCAGTAGGAAACAGTGGTTTTCAAGTTTGCGTGCATAGCATTGCCTGGGGACCTTGTTTAAAAGTGGAAATTCCTGGGCCCCACTGCACAGATTCTGATTCTCTCGATTCGGAGTGGGGCTCAAGAATCCACAATTTTAATAAGCCCTCCAGGGTGGTCCTGGGGAAGTTGTTTCTGGACCACACTTTGAGAAACACTAGTGTGGAGAGAGGGAGCTCACATGTCAAATAATGAAGAGTAAAGAAGGCCATGTTGGGAGTGCCCCTCGTGGCTCAGTGGTTAACGAATCTGACTAGGAACCATGAGGTTGAGGGTTCGATCCCTGGCCTTGCTCAGTGGGTGAAGGATCCGGCGTTGCCCTGAGCTGTGGTGTAGGTTTCAGATGTGGCTCGGATCCTGCGTTGCTGTGGCTCTGGCGTAGGCTGGTTGGCTACAGCTCCGATTGGACCCCTAGCCTGGGAACCTCCATATGCTGTGGGAGAGGCCCTAGAAATGGCAAAAAGACTAACCCTCCCCCCCCCACACACACACACAAAAAGAAGGCAATTTTGGAAACCTCAAAGTGAGGCTTTCACAGTCCAGTCTAAGATCAGACCCATTGTCTTTCGGTGATTATGAATAAAAGTCCTGGACCAGATACATGATCAGCTCTTCTTTGTGTGCGTCGCATTAGCAACGTTCCGATAACGCCGTGAGGCACACTGGCCCACATGGCTCATGTCATTAGTTTTCTTTATCCTTTGTCCCCCCTTTGTCCTGCTTCACTAAAAAGAGCTTTATTCCTAGAGGCTTCATTAATTGAGGTATTTTAGTTATTGGGCTGATTGATTGATTGATTAACTGAAGTACTGGTTATAGCACCAAAGATGACCTTTAGATAAACTATATCACTGCTTTCAGCTGTGCAACTCATGGCTGCTCCTGAGTTTTGCAAGGATCTCTATAAGAAGCCAAGTTTACTTAGTAAACTAAAGATAGGTAGATACATACATACACACATACTTACACACACACACAAGTACATACATACAAACACACATACGTACATACAAACATGTTTCTTTTTACATTTGATGGCGGTGATAGATTTATGTCAATGGTGAGACATTATATTAGGGCAAAAACATGTGAGTAAAAGCTTTGAAAATTTGACTTCTAAATCAACAGTCACTAGGCTAAGAGTTTCTGAGATTTTGCCGGGATCAGGAATCTGAATAATAGATCTCATACATAAGTGGACTATTGTCAATACACATAAACGTTATAATGACAACTACACTATAATATGATCTATAAGCATTACTAAATTCATAGTATCTTTGGCCCATTAAATATTCTTTTTTTTGTGTGTGTGTGTGTGTGTGTCATTTCTTGGGCCGCTCCCGCGGCATATGGGAGGTTCCCAGGCTAGGGGTCGAATCGGAGCTGTAACCACCAGCCTATGCCAGGGCCACAGCAACGCGGGATCTGAGCCACGTCTGCGACTTACACCACAGCTCACAGCAACACCGGATCGTTAACCCACTGAGCAAGGCCAGGGATCGAACCCGCAACCTCATGGTTCCTAGTCGGATTCGTTAACCACTGCACCACAATGGGAACTCCCTAAATATTCTTTATTAATGAATATTAAAAGTACAAATAGCACTAGAAGGAGATCAGCATAATTTTTTACATTAAGGAGAAATTAGTGAAACTGAATAGAGAGTCAGAACAAACCAACACCTGATTTCTGGAAAAAAGTGCCCTTGCAGGGCTGTGTGCTTTCAATAGTTGGTGTTTGCTCAACTAGGTATCCAACTGGAAGTTTAAAATAAGGCTTTTATAGAAGAATATCTTCATGATTCAGGCAAAGATGTCTTAAGATAAAAGGCACAGTGCTGAAAGAAAAGATGGATAATTTGAGCTTCATTTAAGATCTTCTGTTCATCAAAAGACACCCTTAAGGGAGTGAAAAAGCAAGCCACAGAGTGGGGGGGATACTTGTACTACATACTTACAACAAATGATATGTATCCAGAATGTATATAGAACTTAAACTAGTAACAAATAGACAGACTACCCAGTTAACAAAATGGGCAACAAACTTGAATAGGCACTTATGAAAATAAGCTTTTCTAATAAACATATGAAAAGTTGCTTAGCCTCATTAGTCTTAAGGGAAATAGAAAATAAAATAGCATTTTGAGGAGTTCCTGTTGTGGCTCAGTGGGTTAAGAACCTGACAGAGTGCCCATGAGGATGTGGGTTCTATCCCTGATCTCGCTCAGTGAGTTAAGGATCTAACATTACCACAAGCTGTGGCGTGGGTTGTACATGGGGCTCGGATCTGGTGTTGCTGTGGCTGTGGCCTAGAGCTGCAGCTCCAATTCAAACCTTAGTCTGGGAACGTGCATATGCTGTAGGTGCAGCTGTAAAAAGAAAAAAAAAAGGAAAAAGAAAAATACTGTATTGAGATACTACTCATCAAACAAAACGGCTTAACGAAAGCTGTCATGCTGCGTACAGTAAGGATGGAGGAACTAGAGTTATTACACACTGGTAGTAGGAGTGCAAATTGGCACAACTACGTTGGAAACGTTTTGGCAGTGTCTCTTAAAGGTGATCATAAAAATAAATAACCTGTTACCTAGCAGTTCCACTCCTAGGTTTAAATCCCATAAAACTATGCACCTCTGTTCACCAGAAGGCATGGACTAGAATGTTCATAGCCAAACTGGATACAACTCAATGTCTATAAACCCAAGAAAAGATAAATAATTTGTGGTATGGTTATTTAATGGAATACTCTAATGCAATAAAAAGAACAGACTCCTTGGATAAAAGTCAAGGTCCTGTGTATAACCCTGGGAACTGTATCCAGTCTCCTGGGATAGACCATGATGGAAAAGAATATTTTTTAAAAAAGGATGTGTGTGTGTGACTGAGTCACTTTGCTATACACCAGAAGTTAACATAACCTTGTAAGTCAACCACACTTTAGTTTAAAAAAGAAAAAGAACAGATTCTTGGGTGTTCTCCTTGTGGCTCAGTGGTTAACGAACCTGACTAGGAGCCATGAGGATGCGAGTTTGATCCTTGGCCTTGCTCAGTGGGTTAAGGAACGGGCGTTGCCGTGAGCTGTGGTGTAGGTCAAAAATGCGGCTCAGATCCCACATTGCTTGGCTGTGGTGTAGGCTGGCAGCTATAGTTCCAATTCAACTCCTAGCTTGGGAACTTCCACAGGCTGCTGGTGTGGCCCTAAAAAGAAAACAAGAAAAACAAACAAACCTATTCTTGCCAATGCCACAATATAGATGAATCTTAGAGATGTGATATGGAGCAAAACAAAACATACAAAACAAAAACAGACCTAAAAGTGTCTATCCAGTGTTATATTGAGCTCTATGCTTATGGTAAATGCACTTTTCTGTTTGTGTATTCCATTTCCTTTAAACATTTTCCCAGCGTTAGAGGACTCCATCTAATTTGGGATGGTTTTCCTTTTTGGAAAACATGCCCATCTATGGCATACTAGAAGCTCGGACATACTAGGGAGGGACAATTGTCACAACAAACAGTTCGGGAATCTACTGACCAAACAGAGCTTTATGAATAAACATTTCACAACAGGCATTAAGTGGCCATTCCGTTGTTTTCCATTTGTACATGCTTAAGACAGTATTAACAGCAATAATAACTATAGAGTCTCCTGTTGATTCTGATATTTCTCCTCTCCATGCTTAGGACTTAACTACTGTCACAATCGTCCCTTCTTTTGCTGGTGGCTGACCATCTCTGCTGTAACCTCTGATGGCTACTTCGCATACATAGCAGTAATGACATGCTCCAGAGCATTGTGTGGCTGCTGTGGCTACTTATTCATGAGCTCCTGAAACTTGATTTGACTAGGTCCACTGACTTCTATGTAGAAATTGACAGTACGAGTGAATGGTTTGGATGCCGTTTTACCTAGAGCCAGAGTCATGTGCACAGCAACCTGTGAGGTAGGTTATTTCTTAGCTTTTCAAGAGAAAGAGACTTAGGACTCAGTCAACTTAGCACAGTTAGTAAGTGGTAGATCAGAATCTAGTATCCAGAGCTTTAAACCCTGATTCTTCCCACTCAACTACACTGCCTCTTCTGGATCAAGAAGAAATTGACAGAACATTGTAAATCAATTATAATAGAAAAAATAAAAATCTTACCCCCCAAAAAAGAAGAAGGTTTTAGGGGGTCTTGTTAATTTATAGAAGTTGGTAGGAATTGTTAGGTGATTCTACTGGCTCCTGAACTTTCCCTACAAATATTAGTATTTAGTAACTTACCAAATATCAACCCGTGGCAAACTGATAAGCAGTACGTTGCCAGATCATTTTCTTCTGGCCTTTAAGATGTTTGTACTCAAATTAGGCAAGGCAGAGGCGTTCGGTTAGTTTAGATAATTCAAGAACAAGAGATGGATTGCCCGTCACTAAAATGTTGGATTTAGAAAGTAAATTACGGATGCTAGATGTGGAAACGTAAACACTGTCACGCGTGGTGTATTTGGATCTGGTCGTCTTCCATGGTCAGAAGTGAGAATGCAGGAAGGAGGCTAGATGATCAGATTTCTGAGCCCAAGAGCCCTGAGAGCAGAAACCCAGGGAATGGACAGCTAGTCCCCATACCCCGTGAGCATTCTTGATGGCCTGGGGACGGTGGAGGGGGAGGACCCCCCTAAGTGCACATCTTCTGGCTTCCTCCTCTGGTTTCTCCACCCAGTTACACCCTTGTGAGTTGTTTTCCCCCCCCCCGCCGCCCCTACCGTGCTCTTCACTCTGATAGGGAGCGGGGCCCGCATGTGTGGCTCTTATCCACTGAAGGCAGTTGGTGCGTTTGATGAAATACCAAAAGGTCTTTTCCTCTTACTCCTATGGTTATTTCAAGAATAATAATAATAATAATTGATTGCTAGGTATGTATGCACAGGGCACAGCACTAAGTGCTCTGAGATAGACAGAAACGGATGGTCCCAGGCTTTGCTTTCAAGAAACTTGAACTTTAACACAAGTATATGAAAAATACACCTGTGTCATAAATCCTGCCATTCGTCAAAGCATCCATAGCACTTTTTGCACACCTGACTTGTTGTTGGAGAGGATAGTGATGCTCCTGCCTTTTATTTCCCCCAAGTATATGATGGATTGAGAAAATTACCAAAAGTTGGTTAGTATAAGCAAAAGTGAAAGCTTCTGAGTTACGTGAACAGCAACCATAATAAAGCGAGGTACAAAGCCCATGTACTTTACCCACAGACCCTTAGTCAAAGCCTGTTTTTTCCAGAAAAGTGTGTCTGTCTGACTTTCTGGTTCACATTATTTTAAGGAGCAGCAACTTAGCAATTGCAGAAACTGACAACAATGAGAATCTACTGCTATTTTTAATTCAAAGTATTGAGATTTAAAACTGCCAGTCTCTACAGGAAAAACTACATACAGTCATAAAATGCCCTACTGTTTAGAGCCAGTTAAGTGGGGTACAAACTGCTTTGCCTGCTCTGATAGTCTTTATGGGCATGGCCTCCTTACTAAACAGAAAGGTTGGTATTAATAATGATGAGTCATTAATCCTTAATGAGTCACTATAGGGTTACATTGAGACCTATGGAGTCTTCTCTAAGGGGCAGAAATGTATGAATATATTTTTTAAAAAGCATCAGAGATGGGAGTGTAACATATATATAAAGTATATGGTTGTATGGGAATTTTGTTTTATTAAATATTATTTTGAAACAAGTAAACCACTTGTTAGGAATTAGGATTTTTGAGAAGCTTTGTTAAGAAAATGAAAATGAATAGTGAAGGATAATTATATATCTAATTTGAAAGATAATTAACATTATATAATACCTTAACATTTTTGCTAGATAAATTTCATGGGATAAAGTTGTTTTCTTGACCCATTTCCTTTGCCCAATCAGAAGTGAGATAATTTCTAAGATTTTTTTATTCATAGTGAATTTCTTGTTTTCATCCTCTTAAAAAAAAAAAAGCAATGGAAACCTTATACCTGTAGAAATGAAGATTAAGCAATTCATTGGCAATGCATTGAAACAAACAGATGGGAACATACATGTGGTTTGTTTATGATGAAAACTTCTAGAGTCCTCCCATAGAATTTACTTAGAAGTGTATATAAATTCAGTGTATAAACAGTTCTTTTCAATTGCATTAATACTCCCAACATACAATTGGACCAGATTGTCCTCCTGTCTATTACATTTGTGTGTTTATTTTTACCCGTTCCGCCATAGAAATGCTTGGGTCCGAGCTGGTTGTTCTCCAGCCATTGGGAACTTGGAGACATCTGTTTTCTTGCGTGTGTTTTCTTAATAAAGAAAATATTTATTTCTCAGTGTTTTCTCTGAGAGATTACATTCATTATTCTAACATTATTCTTGAACCGTATGCTTTTCATAGCTGGGATCTCATTTAATCTTTGCAGCACTGATGAGGTGGAGAGATACTAAGTGACTCTTTGAGGTCACAGAGCAAGACCCTGGCAGTTGGTGGTGAATCCCGGTCGTTCTGACTCTTGCCTCTGACTCTACTACCTCTAGCCTCCCTCAGGCATTGGGCTTACTGGGTGCCAGGTACTGTTTTAGCCACTGGTCTGTATCAAGGTCTAGTTCCATTGAAATAGCTGGGAGATAGGCAAGCAAGTAATCCCACAGTTAGCATTTGCCCAAAGCACTGTGGGAGCACAAAGAAATAAATGACTGTTTTGGAAAAAGTCAAGGAAGGCTTCACAGAGAAGCTGACTTTGCACTTGCAGGTTGAGCAGGAAGGCAGCGAGCAGAGAAAGGAGAGGTGGATATTTCAGGCATTGGAAAGAGGAAGTCCTAGAGCTCAGATGTGGCAGAGGGTGTATGGTTCCGTACAGTTGTGGATCATGGGGTAAGAAGGCAAGAGGTGATGCCACCTAGAAAGGCCATCCTGGTGAGACTGCATTACCATTCCTGGTGAGGAAGTTTGGGGTTTTTCAAACTGGGCCCTGGGGATGGTTCATCGGGAGCATTGCTGCTTCCTTCTTTCCCTCGGTCTCAGCTCTGACAGGTGTCTTCCAACTTAATTATTTATCTGTTTTCCTTGCTGCAAAGTAGGACTCGTTTTGATTCATTTCTGGATTGGAGAGCCCACGTGTGCTCCCAAGCTTTGAGTTTTTAGAGCTTTGCAAGAATTGCGCAGCTTTCTCTAATGACGAGAGAAATGTGCATGCTCTGTCTATGGAAATGGGTTCTCTCTAGCCTAGTGTTTGCTGAGCAGCACATTTGCAAGTTCTCAGAGTTGATTTGAAAACATTTGGCTCCTCTGTGCCCTGCAATCCTTCCACTCGTGCCAACCAAACTCAACCACTGGACCTTGGCCTGGGGCTCTCGTGGCTATAGCATAGCCTTGGGCTCCATGTCGTCAGGGATCCTGAATATATAGCAGAAGCTTTGCCACTTATGGAAGTTACAGCCCTTCAGTCTAGGCATTCCCACCAGGAATGATGAAGCCAATGGGCTCTGAGCCAGACTGCATGGGTTCAAGTCCTTGTTCTGCCACTTACTAGCCATGTGCCTTCGGCGCATCTACCCTCTCTGTGCCTCAGTTTTCTCCTTTGTAAATGGCAATACCTTCTTCACAAGGTTGTTGCAAGGGTTAAATAAATTAATATGTAAATTTCTAACTTAAATATTAATATGAATATGTTTATGCTTTTTTTTTTTTTCTAGAGCGTCTTTTAATGGGTAACATGGTGTGATGAATTTTCTCCAGGGTTTTGCTTTGGCTTGGATTTACTTTTCCAGTCAGGTTTATGTTTAGATATGTTTACTATTAAGTCGTGTCAAGATTAAAAAAAGGAAGAGACAACAGATACCTATGAGGCGGGCACCAAAAAATCTACCCCTCTCCCCCAGCATATTACACGTGGTCTTCTTGTGTTTTGGTGATAGTTCTATTCTTTCCATTCTTGCTTGATTACTTGATGAATCTCTCATACCTTCTCTTGGTCTTTTTGTGTCTTTTTAGAGTTTATAGTTGTCTCTCCATCATATCTATCTTTCTTTGTTTCTTTTTCTTTTCTTTTCTTTTGTTTTACTTTTTAGTGCTGAACCTGCAGCATATGGAGGTTTCCAGGCTAAGGGTGGAGTCGGAGCTACAGCTGCTGGCCTACACCACAGCCACAGCAACATCAGATCCAAGTCATGTCTACGACCCACACCACAGCTCCCGGCAAGCCAGATCCTTAACCCACTGAGTGAGGCCAGGGATCGAACCCACATCCTCATGGATACTTGTCAGGGTCATTACCACTGAGCCACAACAGAACTCCATATCTTTCATCCTCCTAATATGAACACTTTCTGACACACTGGTCCACACTCCATGAAAGTTCGCTGTTGCTGTTGCCATCACTACCCGACTCCTTTCACAGCCTGCAGAGGCTCATCTGAAGCACCCCAGCTCCTTTCTCAGAGACCCGAATGGTAGATTTTCTTTGGGGGAATTCCTCAGAGCAAAAGGAAGCTGTGAATCCTTGCCCAGAGGATGCAGAGACTCGGTTATTCTCTTACAAGTGGGAGCAGACGAGGAGAGAAATATCCTTAGAGTGTCACACACATGCACGCGCACACACACACACACACACACACACACACACACACACACACCCAAGCTTCCTGTGGGAGTTAGAAGAGAAATCAGTCTCTCTGAAGATTCTCCTGCCACTTTCACTTAAATGTGATACATGGTCTGACCTGTAGAATAACAGTGGAAAACTATCTCTTACTTAAACCTGCCAAAGACTAATTTGTAGAAGGCTCAGAGGTGGGTGTGCATATGAAAAGAGACCAGGTCCTTTCAGTAGAACCTGAGCAAATGTGTATTGATTAACTTAATTAAAGGAAGATTATAACTTGGGCACTGCACTTGGTGTGTTATCTGACCATACGGTTCCCAGGGATCTTTAAAGCATGTGTGCTAATGGCCTTCTCATTTAAACCAGCATGAATGTGAGCTTATTTCATCAATCGGGTAATCAAATAATTGCCAAGAACACAGAAGGTGAAAAACAAGAATTTTCCTTTATAAGTAAAATACTTGAAACTCTCTTTACTAATACTTCTCTATGGAGTTTGGTTCAAAGAAATTGTCTCTGTTTTTCAGATATGAAGGGTAAGAGCTCTTTAGCTTTTCTTTGTTCTAATCTCACTTCCTATCTTGGGCCAGGGTCATAGAACCCTGAAGATTTGACTGGGCCATTTGTTTGGGAGCCTCCAGTGTTAGTATCTTTAGGTCATTCCTCTGGGACCAGTCTGCAGAGAGAGTCAGTGATCTTCTCTCTGGAGGTTGAAGGCCTCACTGCCAGCATCCAGGAAACCAAATGGGAAGAGGACGAAAGAGGGCTGGGGGTTCTTGGCATCTAATATGCATAAATTCACTTAATTCCCTCTTTTCCCCCATCCTTCATTGTTCATCCTGTCTCCTGGTCCAGAGACCCTCCATTTTACTCTTCCCAAGGATTAAACCTTCATACTTTTCCCAGAGGATAGGAGAGACAGTTCCCTGGGGGGCGGGGAAGCGGGGAGGCTCCTGGGATCTGACGACTTCCTAAATAGACCTTCAGCTAATCCTTGTATTCGTCACTCCTTCTGTTTCGCCTCCACATCTGGATGAACCTGGGCTGTTGGGAATTCGCAGCAGAAAGTGAATTGCTTCTCAGCTTTTCCTGCTACTGACATAAGAGCCCACTCTCTTGAGCCTATTAGAGGTATTTACCGCGCCGATCTGCTTTCCACCTTCTGAAATTGCATTGCTTTTCCTTTCTCCCTCCTGTTTCCTTTATCCTTGTAAGTCTGTGTTTTTGACAAAAGTAATCTCTTTACTGCCGTTTCAGTGAGATTTTGGAAGGGAGAGAGAACAGATCGGTATATGTTCAATCTGCTTTCTTTACCCAGAAGTAGCTTCCTGCCTAAGTACATCTGTCATTCCTCTTCTCTTGACTCATAAGGCCCTGCCCTGCTTCTCCCATCAGGCAACTGGAGGAAAATGGAACAGCCAGCCCCCTTCTTTCCTACCTCCCCACACCCTTAAGGTCCACCTTTTCTACTTTCTTTCCCTGGAGACTCATCTCAGATTCTACCTTGTCTGTAAAACATTTCCAGAACATCTCAGGCTATGATGAAAAGCACTCATATATCCCTCGAGTTCTGTGTATGTATGTGTCTTGTATTTTCTTTTCAAGAAGTTGAAGACTGGATTATAGTCCTTTTCATGCCAGGGCCTTGCCTGAGATTTCATGAGTTAACTTGCCATGTGGTGTAATGGAAAGAACACAGGCTTTGGAATAAATAGGACCAGTCTGAGGGCATCTCTGAGCCCCAGAACTTTGTTGTCTTGGGCAAGGAACTTCACCCTTGAAGCTCCCTATCTTCTCCATGATAAGAGGTCTTGGTGACTCAATGAGATGAAGCATGTGGCCCTGGTTGGCATAATCCCTGGCATATAGGAGGTACTTAATAAAGGTCAGTCTCCCCACCCCCTTTCCGTGTTCATATCTTCTTAGCATAGTGTTTTTCTTGCAGCAGATGGTCAACAATATTCACTGAATGATTGTTCTGGAAAAGTAAGTTAAGATTCTCCATTAGACATAATTATGCAATTTTTTTGCATCCAAGCTGTAGCACATCAACAATAGGTAGAATCCCTCCTCTAAACCAGAATTTTATGGCAGGAAATTCTTAGCACCTGAATAAGGGGACACTGGGGGACAGAGAAACACAGTATTCGATAAAGCTGAAAGGGCCTTAATCTCAGTATTGGCTTTACCAAAGCCAACCTCGGGCTTACAGCTGTGCTTCCTCTTAGCAATTATAAAAGTGAGAACTCTGTTAACTAACTTCCAATTCAATCCACAGTTTGCCACTTGGGATCCGGAAGCTAGCTGATTTTTTGACCTAAGGTGCTCTGCTATGTAGGGTTGCCAGTTATAATTATATGTTCAGGTGTCAATTAGCAAAACAGCCCATTATTTGGCAGCTTGGAGTAATGAGATGGATCTTATACTCATCTTCCCATTCGACAAGCATTTGATAAGCGCTATATACATAAAATTCTACATTGTGCTGCACCTAGTAAGGTTACATGAAGAACTCGAGGTCAGAAATTTTAAATGTGCCTTCCTTTGTGAGCTCATGAATTTTCAAATATTGCTAGAATCTTGAGCAACAAAGAAAAAGGCAGAACGTTTTCCATAAAAACAGTTCCCTCTCTCACACATGCAAGCATCACTTTGTATTCAAGTGACAAGGATTTCAAAGACAGTTTCCTCATGGAAAGAGAGGATGGAGATTCATTTAGTGGGAAAAAAAATACTTACTGAATATGATTGTTACTGTGCTTGACTCTGGGGAAACCTTAGTGAGTGAATCAGACTGGCTTTCTCCAGGGATTGCTGGTTCCCTGTGATATTTGACTATTTCTTTTCTCTGTAGCAGAGCTTTACATGCCGGTTTTTCTCAAGGCTGTATCTAGATTTGATGGAAAAATAGTATTCATGATGTTCCCACATCATTTTTATACAGTGTATCGCTGTGGCTCACCTAAAGCGAGTCATTTCATGAGACATCCTCTGTCCCTTCTTTATCTCTGTTTCCCATGAATAGAGTCTACATAGAGCATGAAGAGGCAGGACCTCGTTGAGACAGCGCTAGGATGAGTGGCAAGTTTCCACCGAGTTCTTTTGTTTGCAGCTCATGACCTATAACATGTTGGAGAACATAGACTCGGGCCTTCTCTGAACTTCTTAAACTCCCTTTTTCACACTTGCCCTCTCCCTCCAGTCATCAGATGAGAATGGTTATTCAGTTTTTTTATAAGCTCTGTCATTTTTGCTTGTTGCCCTTCTTCCTGCATTTATTTCCTGGTGTGGCGAATTTGGGACATTGGGAAGGTCAAGTCTCCAGAGCACTCCACCCACTTATTTGAGAACCAGATTATTTGGGTGGTCACATTCAGTGATGTGGGGAAGCTGGCTCCCACAGTTCCCAAGAGCTGACTGATAAATTTTCAGAAATCCCATGAGCCAGTTATTAGACACAGCCATTACTAAAACGTCAGTTCTGTGATATCCAACAAAAAAGGTAGTACATACTCAAGCTCATCACTGCTTGATTATTTTACATCTTAACTATTATCTCTGTCCTTAGTTTTTTGTACCTCTCATAGCTGATGGCAGAAACGCTATATATTATACCAGCTGGGTTACTGTGCATCTCTTCCCGACTGAGTTCAGGGATATCACATTGGCAGCTTGAAATGGGCCAGGGTGGGAGTGTTTACAAATGGAAACCAGCAAACTACCCACTGGGATTCCCGCATCTCCCTGAAAATTGTCACCCATTCTCCAGCACAGGACCAGTCATGCCATCCTCTTCTACTGCTGCCAGTGTTCCAGTCACTGATGATCTTGAACCACATCCATGAAAACTCTTCCCCCAGTGTGGTCACGGCTGCCTTCCACGTCTTTGCTCCAGGGCTCTGTGAACTTCAGGTCGGATTTTTACAATGACTCCAGGGCGGCCCTAGAGATGCCCTTCCCTCCATCCTTCTCATCCCCAGTGAACCAGTCATTCATTTCTCTCTTTCTCCCTCTATTTTCACCTCCCTCCCTCTTCTCCCTCCTCCTCTTTATTCTTCTTAAGAGCGAGGGACCTGGAGCTTAACTGACTGGCCTCATGTCTGGCTCTACCATTCACTCCGCGGTGTTACCCTGGGCTTGTGACTGAGCTCAGTGGTGCTTCATTGTCACCATTTGTCGAGAGGAGGTCATGGCAGTGTCTGCTTCACAGTGTTATTATGGGGATTAAATGAGTTCATAATTTTAAAATCACCTGGAGTAATGTCTGGCCTATCGTAAGCCATATATGCATATTTATTTAATAAACGGTTCCTGTTGTTATTGAGCCCTTTCCCACGGGCTTATTGTGTGGTAGACAGTTTAAGACAGTAGCAAGAAAGAAGAGGACGAATATCCTGGGGCTGTAAGACAGGATGAGTAGCTCTGGGAAAAGCGTTAATGAAATAACCTGGAGAAAAGGTGGCAATGAGGAAAGGAGACAAATAAATCAGAAGAGAAACAGTTGCATTTCAGAATAATCTACAAAAAGCAAAGTGTATAAACAGTGTATATTTTATTTTAAATGTACACACCAAGAACCTAAAGGGATACTTTATACTGCATAGAAATTTCCCCTTTTCATGTAAGCAATTAAACCAATTTTGCTCCTCATTCTAGGCAGAAATTGGGTTGTCACAGACTGAAGGTACTTAGGCTAAATCAAATTTGTATTGAACAAGAGCCATGGAGACCAAGTGAGAGATGTATGTCCATATCTATGAAAAACGCGAGCCCAGGAGCCCAGTTCTCATTTGTCTGACCATCTGGAAATCTCCAGTGATCTAAGCACTTAATTTTACCCTCATTTTTAGAACAAAAGGGAAACAATGAAAGAAGAAAATGGGCAGCAGGGACATTCCACTTTTCATTAAAAAAAATCATAGTGATAAAAGGAGCAGAGAGTTTAAAAGAAAAAAATGAGAAACCATTAAAATGATTTGAATGCTCTGTCTGTATTTTGCAGTAGGCTCTATTGTTTTCAGCTACATGGGAACGGTGGTAATTTTATGAATCATTAGAGTTTTCTTTCCAAATTATATCTGCATGTTCTTAAAGTGCCTCCTAAGTTACCCACAGTAAGAGGCTGTTGAACACTTTTATTATTCCATTTAGTACTTTTGAGTTCTGTATTAATTTTGTATTGCAAAAAATGTTGGACTTACAACCTAGAGATAAAATCATGACAGCCGATTCTCTGTGTATTTAATTTCTCCTACGTTTAGACACGTGAGCCTGTCTCTGTTTTCATCCTTAGTCTAATAACAAACTCCACAAAACAATATGAAGCCCTGGTTTGATAGAATGCCCCCCAACCCCCCACCTCAAAGTCGAAAACAACCCAGCAGTTGAGCGTTTTCCTTTGGCGTGTGTATCTCATCAGGCATAGTGATCTGTGAAACATATGCTCTGTTAAGGATACCTAACACCTCCCTTCTAGAGCTGTGGTTTCCAAAGGCCAATCCACCACCCTGGGCCAGCCAGTCCAAAATGGGACCCCTCGGTCAAGGTCAAGGGGGTGGGGGGGGGAAGGTGTGTGAATAGGGTGTAGGTGGGTTAGAGAGAGAGAGAAGGGGGAAGGGGAGCATTTTTAAATTTACTTTTAGGGGAAGAACTGTCCTTTTTCTGACATCATTTTCCTCCTCTTTTTTGGGGAGGGGGTGTTAAAATATTCCTATTTAAAATATTCCTATTTTGGTGCTAAAATATTCCTTTTATCCTATTTCTATAAAAACGGTGATACTGCAGGTGATCTGTTTTAAGCATCCTAACTTAGCAGGGTAAAAAGTTGGATCTATGCCGGTCCATTTATTGTCCCTGGTTGGTGAAATCCCAAAGTCTAGAAATTATTGTACACGTCCGTGTTGGCTGAGTCTTTCCCAATGGTGTGGGCGTTTCCTGTGTGAAGAATGTCTCTTAGAAGGAAATATATCAAAGCTTCAATATTCTGATTTCTAACCCCTAACTGTTCTTGGACTCGGGAGAAAAGCTTCTTCCCTGGGCAGTGTGTGGGTGGTTCTAGTACTGTTCCTTTCATGCAAACTTCGGCGGGATGCCATTGAGTTGAGTTCGTCAGATGCACTCTGGTAATGCCTAAGCTCATACAGGCCTCTCTCTTCACAAACGATGTGTTTTGCTAACTAGGATACGCGTGAACCACTCCTAAATTGGGGGAAAATGAGGGAAAGCTCAAACTGACTTTATGGCAGGTGAGCTGGAGATGTCGCCATGAGTCATAAAGAATATCACCCAAGTGAAGACAGAGTAACTTGTGCAATATCCTAAAGGCAGTTGGGGTTAAAAATCATGTTTGGGACCCAGGTGTCCCGGTGGCTAGCGATTTGACCTTTGCCCAGCCTTGCATACTGCTGTGCTCCGCGTGCCCAGATCACCTAGAACAGTAAACTGTGTAGTATGAGCTAGAATTCAAAATTTACAACAGCCAGTGTTGTCCAACACAAGATCTACTTTTTGAAATTCATCAGTTCTTCTCAAATTCCTTTGTCCCTCCCAGGGTGAGTCATAACCGAGTTGGATCTACAGCCTTGAACAAAATTTCCCTTGCATGTGCACACTTGCACGCTTCTTTGCACACTCTTTCCCCCAGACAGTCCCATATGTTCTGTTTTCCTGGAAACCAAGCTCCCTCCTCATTCTCATCCTCAGAGGACTCCGGCTCTCACCTTTGAGGTGCTTGAGTAACTGAGGCTGAAACAATTTGGAGGCAAGCTTGTCAGCGTAATTGATTGTTACTGTGGTGTGGGCCACCAAAGACAGGGTCCTGCGAAGAGTGGAACAAATGCAGATGCATGCAGAAGCATCTCCCACTGGGTCCGGCCGGACTTCCTCCTCTGACGTGTTGATTTATGTATCTGTAGCTCTTCCCTTATGGATTGTGCCCCATCGTGGGTCATTGGAACCTCCTGCTGAAGAGACCTCACCTTTGCCAGGAAAAAGAATTGTAAAGACTCTGCGCCACGAATTTCCGGGCTTGCTTGTTTGCTGGCACTAAATGGAGGGGCTGAGGACATGTAATCTTTAAAAGGACAAAATAATCGCATGAAACGCTTGAATAGTATCGCTACCTTGAGAGGGGTTTCAGGGAATGTAGATGCTTTGTGCCATGAAAGCAACTAGCCTGCATGGATTGAGATTTTGAGAAATGGAACGAAACGTGAGCGTTGGAGGTCACCTTTGGTGGCAGCTTGGTGTGCTAGAGTCCTTCGAAACCTCTTCCTATTACACTTGTTCCTTGAAACTGCTGTAAGTGTGAGACTTGCTAAAAAAAAATTTAGGGATGATAATGACTGCTCTACTTTCTCACAATCTGTTGGGATATCGATTGAGATATTTACGAAGTACTCCAAGTTCTCGGGAAGAAGGGTGTTAGAGAACGAGACAGTGATGACGTTGGCAGGGCATGGAAGATTACACAAGAGTATAATTTCAGGACGATAAGCTTGAGACACTTTGAATGATTAGCCTAAGCCTGTTTGGCCATCTTATGTCCTGGTGTCCAGTCCTTTTGTCTTTGGTATCAGTTCTGGCTGCTTTAAGAGGCCAGGGTATCAGGAAAGTGTGAAGAGATCAGAGCCCTTGCTGGCTGAAAATTGTCACTAAGTCTCTTGGCTGCTGGCATGGGAGTGGCCTGTTGCTGCAGATGGCTGGTCATACAGAAGAGCTTGGTGACCAGGCTCCATCTGCACTCCCCATCCTGACTCCATCCAGCCTGCTTGCTGAGCTCCCCCACACCTTCCTTCACTGACAGAAGTCTCAACTGAGTGACTCCCTCCACAGCATCCTATAAACATGGTTCTGGTCTCACTAGTCACAGCACTGGAACTGCTATGCGAAGGTCACAGTAACCTTCTTCCGTAATTGGTACTCATCCACCTTGACCTTGCTGCACCAGTCACTGTGGACTGTCTGGAATGATGAGCTCATCACTTACTATTTCCACATTTTCCCTCCAAGTACGGAAAGATTCAGGCTGCCTGAGGTCAAATCCTGGCTGGAACCACAACTTTCGGGTCATGTGACCTTGGACAGCTCTTTGACCTCTTAGTGTTTCCATTTCCTTAGGTATCAAATAGGGATGATAGTATCCATCTTAGAGATAGTATATGTGTATTATATAAATAAAATTTATGGGGAGTTAAATGACATAAGACATTAAAGCACTTCACCCTATGGCACTCTTCATTATACTTGTGTTTCCAGAGGGCAGCACAGTTGTACAACTGAGCATCCATTGCTGAGTGCATAGTAGGTGCTCAGTAAATGTTGGACCAATTGACAAATGGATGATGGGTAGGTAGCTCATTCTAACATTCCCATTTATATTATAATATGCATGCTCTTTATTTTTACAAGTATATCCAACATAAGAGAAAGGAAACAAAGATATATGAGTGTTTTACCTTCATCAATCAAGTAGGGGTTAGAATTTGATTGTCTTTGAATGTATATGTTTTCTTCAATCTTATCTAAACTGTTCTTTTTCCTGCCTGTTCACTTTTATGCAGCTTCCTATTAGAACTTTTTTTTGAGTAAATTAACTTAAAAAAAAAAAACACCTGTATTGGTTAGGTTAAGGAAAAGAATATTTTGGGTTTTTTAAATGTGTGTACAACTAGACTGTAGAGCATGGAATAATATTGGGCCCTTTGAACAGAAAGAGAATGTTTAGAATGTTACAACTGGGGAATAAAATTCCTGGAAAGACTATTACCAGGAGTAAGTCCTCTTTTGGAGTCTTTATTTCTCCATTGGAGGATTTGTGAGTGGTTGGTTGGTTTCTTAAAAGTCAGGTGCCCTCACACTACCCTTCTTCCTTGAAACTCCTTCCTTAGCCTTTATTGTTCTTGTTTTCTTGGTTGTTTTGTCTTTGTCCCTCTCTTGTTTTCTCTGTTGGGTCTTCTTTTCCTCCTGTCTCGACTGTCCAAGCCACCCCAATATTACTGGGGTTGACAGAGCTCCAGTCAACCCCAGCATGCCAACCAGGTCTGTCTTCCTAACACCATTGCCTCAGGATGAGGCACAGTCTGAGATAGTAAAGAGAATGCTGTGATGAGAATCAGAGGCCTGATTTCTTCTTTTTCCCTTTCAAATCGCATTTTCCGTTCTTGCTTTTTAAAGATTTTTCTATTTATCTTTGGTTTTCAGCAGTTGGACTATACTGTGCCTCACTATAGTTTTTTTATATATGTAATGATTTTTATTTTTTATATATGTAATGATTTTTATTTTTTTCCATTATAGCTGGTTTACAGTGTTCTGTCAATTTTCTACTGCAAAGCATGGTGACCCAGTTACACATACATATATACATTCTTTTTTGTCACATTATCATGCTCCATCATAAGTGATCAGACATAGTTCCCAGCAGGATCTCATTGCTAATCCATTCCAAAGGCAATAGTTTGTGTATCTATTAACCCCAAGCTCCCCAACCCACCCCACTCCCACCCCGTCTCCCTTGGCAACCACAGTCTATTCTCCAAGTCCATGATTTTCTTTTCTGTGGAAAGGTTCATTTGTGCCATATATTAGATTCCAGCTATATGTGATGTCGTATGGTATTTGTCCTTTTCTTTCTGACTTACTTCATTCAGTATGGGAGTCTCTAGTTCTATCCATATTGCTGCAAATGGCATTATTTTGTCCTTTTTTATGGCTGAGTGGTATTTCATTGTGTATATATACCACATCTTCCTAATCCCCAATCATCTGTCAGTGGACATTGGGGTTGTTTCCATGACTTGGCTATTGTGTACAGTGCTGCAATGAATATGTGGGTGCATGTGTCTTTTTCAAGGAAAGTTTTATCCAGATACATGCCCAAGAGTGGAATTGCTGGATCATATGGTAATTCTATGTATAGTTTTCTAAGGTATCTCCATTCTGTTCTCCATAGTGGTTGTACCAACTTACATTCCCACCAGCAGTGCAGGAGGGTTCCCTTTTCTCCACACCCCCTCCAGCATTTGTTATTTGTGGATTTATTAATGATGGCCATTCTGACTAGTGTGAGGTGGTATCTCGTGGTAGTTTTGATTTGTATACAATAAGTGAGGCTCCCTTCACTTATTTTCCTTTTCCAGCATCTGAAAACAATGGCTTCATATAGTTCCTCTGGTTTTCTGGTAAACCAAGACTTGAAGCTATTTTGTACCAAAATACGTTAGTATTACTTGTCTGCCAAGCAAGAGCATTTTCTCCGTTATCAAAATGACATTGCCACTGTTGCCAACATTAGTAAGAATTTCTTAATATTGAATACTATCTAGTCCATGTTGACATTTCCCAAATGTCACAGACATGTTCTTCACGACTGGTTTGTCCAAACTAGGATTCCATCTAGGACCATCATGATGACGTGGCTTCAGAGAATTAGACTGTGGGCGGCAAGGTACTTTCGGCTCTGGAACTGGGATTCTAAGCTCCACCGCCTAGTACCCTGCCCCGCTTCTCTCCATCTGTAGGTGAAAGCCCTCCGCTTGTCATTCAGGCCTCCTGCCACCAGCTGGCTCCTCCTGTCCTGTCAACACTTTGTCCTCCGCCAACCACCCTTGTCTTCTCTTTGCTTGAGACAGCTTTCACCTCATCCCCAGCCGTAGCCTGCCTCTTTCCTCTAGCCTGAAGTGCCTTGTCTCCTTCTTTCCATATATCCAATCCCCCCTCTAGATCCCAGTGCAGGCTCCCCACCTCCTGCTCTCCTACGTTGTCTTTGGACTCTCTTGGAATACCACTTGTTGCCTGCTCTAAATGCTGTCATACCAACTAGATTATGCCAAGAACACGACTTGGGAAAAAAGAAGTGCTGTAGTGTTGCTGCTAATTTTAGTCCCGTTATACTTCTGTTTGCTCCTAATCTGTAACACTATGTTGTTTGCATGATAGGTAACCTAAATGTGCTTTTGAGGGAGTTCCCGTCTTGGCACAGTGGAAACGAATCTGACTAGGAACCATGAGGTTGCGGGTTCGATCCCTGGCCCTGCTCAGTGGGTTAAGGATCCAGCATTGCCGTGAGCTGCGGTGTAGGTCACAGATGCGGCTCGGATCTGGCATTGCTGTGGCTGTGGTGTAGGCCGGCAGCAACAGCTCCAATCAGACCCCTAGCCTGAGAATCTCCATATGCCACGGGTGCAATCCTATAAAGACAAAAGACAAAAAAAAAAAAAAAGTGCTTTTGCAATTTGTGTGTGGTGTCTGTGGGCTTGGGAGGGTGGAGTTGGGAATATTTCCTGCAAATGCTAATGCTTACCTGTTCCTTGATCTCCTTGTCCTCTGTGTCTCTTATATGCCAAGGGGAATTGATAACCTGGCTGTAGAGTTACATCGATGAGAAGTATGTAAGTCAACAAATACTCCTTTATTTCCTAGTCTTACCTTGGGAAATACAGATGTCCCCTGGGATCTCATATTACCTAATTAAGCACAACTGTTGTGTATTCTTTCTCCTCCCCTGCTATTTTGTTTTGTTCTGAATCATACACCCCTCAATAAACCTCTTAAAAAGCCAGCTGTGCTTATAAGATATGTTAGGTGCAGATTTTATTCAACCATAAATGATCCTCTACCCAAAATGCCTGAAAAAAATATTAGTGGTAATCTACATCACATACAGTTTCCAAGTTTTTAATTAGCAAATAAATTTTACGAACACTTTTGTGAATTCTGAAGGGATGTATGGTTTTTCTGATTGCCCAAAGTTTGACCTCATATTTTCTTTGTTTAAGCCTCCTTATAAATTCCATCTAACTCTTTAGTCTGCCAGAACTTGGAATGTATTTCCCTTTTGGCTATCTTAGTATATTTGTCTTTTCTGAATGGTAGAATGGAACCTTTTGAAATTATCCTCCTGCACTAGAAGTTGATCATCTAATGACAAGTGACAACAGATTGGATTAATTTGTTTATATTTTCTTAGCGGAAAAGGGGAAAAGAGGGATATTCAAAATGTTTTGTACCAGGTATGTGTGTATTGTAAAAGAAGCTTCAGGATTTGGCTTCTCACTGCCTCTCTCAGCCTGCCCTCCCATTCTACACACACACACACACACACACACACACACACACACACACACACACACACACACACACACACACACACACCCTTCACCCCAGCCCCCCCACATACACACACCCTTCACCGCAGCCATGAAGAAGCACATGCAATTCCCCACATCCCCTGGGATTTTCAGCTTCATGCTGCTCCATCTACCCAAAGTGCTTTTTCTGCATCTTTGTCAATTGACACATTGCTATTTATCTTTGAGGACCCGGGTCAGTTGTAACTTCCTCTTTCTCAGGACTCCCTCCACCCCCTTCGAATCTGGTCCAATGAACTGTTTGTTCCTCTGTGCCCCTGCTGTACAATATACAGATGCCCAGGAGAACAGCACCTGTGACCCTTCGTTGTCCTTATTTGTGAACGTGTGTGTCTCCTCCTCCTCTCTGTGATCATTGGAGGGCAGGGACCTTGTCTCATCTGGCTTTTTATCTCCTACCGTGAGCCTCATATTGGGCACAGAGGAAATATTTACTTAATAAATATACAATCCCTTTAATTAATGTTTATATTCCCAGCTCTTTCTTCACAAGACTTCTGATCCTTCTGAACAGTTCTCATCCATAGCAGTGGTCTATAATCGAATTGCTAACAATACTGCCACATCTTCACATTTTAAAAATAACCCCTAAATGAAAACCATTATAATAGAAGACTTACACACTTACAGATGGTATTCTCAAACAAATTTTGGAAAGGGTGCCTGTTCATTTGTGTGATGGTTGGGCATAAATTGTTTAAAATTGGGATTTAACATGCATGCATATAACCACTAACCAGATGTCCCTCCCAGTCAGTATCCCCCCTCCACCAACAGCGAGTGTTAGTCTGAGTTCTCAACCAGAACCAAAAGTGGAGGAAGGGGAGATGGATAGGTAGATAGATATGTTCTAGGTGTTTCTAACAGGAGGACCTAATGGAGGTGAGGGAGAGTCTTCCCACACAGAGGAGTTTTTAGCTGAGACCTGAAGAACAGGAAAAAGTACTCCAGGGAGTTCCCTGGTGGCCTAGTGGTTATGGATCCAGCATTGTCACTGTTGTGGCTTGGGTCACTGCTGGGGCACAGGTTCAGTCCCAGACCTGGGAACTTCTGTGTGTGACAGGCACTGCCAAAAAAAGAAAAGGTACTCTAGGAAAGGAAGACAAGGGGCAGAACCTTTGCAGGTGGGTACAAAGCTCTGAGATAAGAATATAGAACCGAAGCGGCCAGATCTTAGAGGCAAGGGGGAAATGGCAGAATGTGAGGCTTGGGGGGTAGATAGAAGCCCTTCCATGAAGGGCCCAATGGCTTGTATGAAGACTATGGGACCTAGTGCATTAAAGATCTTTAAGTTGGTAGAGACATAATCAGATAGAAATTTACATTTTTTTCTTTTGATGTAAAATTTACAAACTGTAAAGTGCATAGTCCCAAGGGCAAAAAATTTTTAATATTTTTATTCCTGCAACAACCACCCACTCAAGATATTTCCAGCCCCTGGAAGGTTCTCTCCTTCCCCATCAGACCACTTCCTGCAAAGATAGCCACTCCTCTGACTTCCCTTGCTAGGGGTTCCTTTTGCCTATTTTTGAATTACAGGGATGACAAAAATCATCACAGAGTTGTGCTCCTTTCTGTCTGACTCTTTTCACTCGCACACAGTCTGGAAGATCTATCCATGTTGTTATGTGTGGTGAGATTTTGTCCTTTTTCTTTGCCCTGCAGTATTCTGTTGTATGGACGTACCACAGTTGATTTACCTGTTCAGCTATTGTGAATAAATCTGCTCTGATGACTTGTGTTCATGCCTTTTGAGACATGAAGGACAAGTTATGTATTTGTCCATATGGACATTAAGTAATCACTTCTATGGGAGACATAACTTTTTAAAAGATCACTCTACTTGTGAATTTCCCATTGTGGTTCAGTGGGTTAAGAACCTGACATAATGTCTTTAAGGATGTGGGTTTGATTCCTGGCCTCGCTCAGTGGGTTAAGGATCCAGCATTGCTGCAAGCTGCAGCATAGGCTGCAGATGTGGCTCAGATGTGGCATTGGCATAGACCAGTATCTGCAGTTCCAATTCGACCCCTAGCCCTGGAACTTCCATATGCTGCAGGTATGGCCCTTAAAAAAAAGAAAGAAAAGAAAAAAACTATGGAAATAGTGTTACCTGCCCTCAAAACCTCAGTGAATTCATTAAAATAAATAAAAGATCACTCTACTTGTGAGGCGGGGGATGACTGACTGGAAGAGAGTCGAAGTGGCAGTTTCCTAAGTTACCAAAGCCCTGGATGCATAGTCTTTTACAGTTAGGTTATTAAAGGAGCAAACCCATTCAGAATATTTTAAACATCACATGAATTTTTAAATGTAGATTAAAAACCAGAAAGCAGATTTCCTTTCAGTTTCTGTATTTACTGTCATTGTCATAGTTGTTGTTTACAACCAACTCCAACTTAGAGCTGATAGTAATTGGAAGAATAATACGGCATGACAGGTTTTGGTGACTTATAGTTGGATATGTCCCCATAAAGAGTGTTGTTGTCATCACCAGACCTTTGTGAAACCCCCTCCCTCCATAGTTGCTAGTGTGTGTGTGTGTGTGTGTGTGTGTGCACGCGTGTGTGCATGTGTGTGGTTTTACTCTATGTTTTCTTTCAAATTCTTCCTAAAGAACCAGGACCCTAGGTCCTTTGTGGCATTTCTAACCATCCCTGCTCCAGGGCTAAAACAACACACATACAGAGACTGCATTCTCCAAACTAAAGTTTTTTGGGTTTGTACTTCCTGAATTGCAAATTTATTTATCTATCTTAAAACTTTAGTGCGTTTAGTTGTGTGTATATATTTATGAGTTGCCATTATAGAAATAATAAAATCAGGTGAAATTAAGAATGTCTTTGTAGAAAAGTCTAAAACCTTTAGTGATAATAAATGTTCAGTCTTTAGAATCATGAGAATTATGATACAATTATGATCTGATTCCACCTTACCAAATCAGGCTGTGTGTGTGTGTGTGTGTGTGTGTGAGGGAGAGAGAGAGAGAGAGAGAAATTTCAGGGTCAGGGATCAAATCTGAGCCACAACACTGACCCAAACCATAGCATTAACAATGGCAGATCAAAGTTCCCGTTGTGACGCAGTGGTTAACGAAGCTGACTAGGAACCATGAGGTTGTGGGCTTGATCCCTGGCCTTGCTTAGTGGGTTAAGGATCTGGCGTTGCCATGAGCTGTGGTGTAGGTCACGGATGTGGCTCAGATCCCACATTGCTGTGGCTCTGGTGTAGGCCGGTAGCTACGGCTCCGATTCAACCCCTAGCCTGGGAACCTCCATGTGCCGCGGGAGCGGCCCTAGAAAAGGCAAAAAACAGAACAAAATAAAAAAACAATGCCAGATCTTTAACCTGCCAAGCCACCAGGGAACCCCCCCAAATCAGAGTTTTGACCCACTATTTTGCGTTATAATTATTCTCTACATTGATCTTTTCACCCTGTTCTGAATGTACATTAATTCATCTAACAAACCTCTCCTGAACACCTGCAGTATGCCAGATACCTTGCTGCTGGGCAGTAGTGACACAAAGGGATAGTCCGAGGTCAAAAGGAATTTGTAGTGTGATGGAAGAAGATGTAAACAAAGAAGTGAACCAGTGGTCATCATACCCTGTTAGAGCTTGGGCTCCATGGGCAAGGTGTTAAATGTCCCATCACCTTCATTCATTCATTAAAATTTTTGAGTGCAGACACAAGAGCGAGTCCTTGTCTACAGTCTTCTTCTGTTAGATTCCTGGGGTATCTGTAAGAAACTTTAGCTAGTTGATTTTTCATAGCAATGATATTTTTATTGCCTCCGCTATCCTGGGATTTTTTTTTTCCTTTTCTCATTTTTCATGTCATGCTCAGACTTATTACCTGGTAATAAGTTGCAAGGAATGAGAATTGAGTTATTTTTAAACAAATATCAATCACTTGTGATATGTTTAATAGGAATTATAATGAATAAAACCAGGGTTTTACTTATTATGAAGTCATTATCATCAGCACTGGCATATCCCCAAATTAATAATGAGACAATAAATCATTGGTGATGCCAGAGAGATCAAATAAATAAAAATAGGGTTGACCTTATTACAAATTTGATATTTTCAGTATTTGTCTGTCAGAGCCACTGATTTGGAAATTGTTATAAATTCTTGGAAAATGGGAACTCGTTCTTTCCCCCTGTAAAACTACCCATCATTTGGCACACTACCAGAGTCATTTTCCTTGAAGAGAATGTAGTGATGGATTATCCAGAGTGCTGCCATGACAAGGTAAACCAACCAGATAGCTGGAAAATTGTGTCTAATCATATAGCATCACCTAGGCTCTGTGTCGAGCACAACCATGAGAATTAAACCATGTCATTCTACTCAGTCCCTGTAGGTCCTTCCTGTTTATCTCGAAACCTCTATCTCCAGGGGATATTCCTGTGTGCTAACAGTCTCCCCTTCCACTCGGACTGTCATCAGCAGGGTTCTAGTCCCCCAACAGCACTGGGAGAAATACAGACCAAACCGAATCCACCCAGAGACATTTCCAAAGGCAGAGATGGCTATGTCTAGCCTCCCTCAACTGTATGACCTTCCTCACGTTATTTGTAGGGGCTAAAATGATCCGGACTATTTCTATGAGTAGGGTTGTTCTGAAGATCCTGAGAAATTATAGACAAGTGAGGGAAGGAAAAGATGGGAGATGGTTCGGGGTAAAAACACCAGCCACCTCACTTTTGAGTAGGTGGCGATATAATCAGGAAGAACAGACACACATGAGATGACTTGGAACCATGACCCAACATTCCCTCCATCTAAAAGCACCAAGACGCTGAGGGATGAGGACCAGTAGAGAAGAGGAGTCATCAAATTACTTAGCTACTAGGAGAGTAGATTGAGTCGCAAGGAAGGAAAGGGCTACCCAACCCCGGAGGTACTTAGCAGTAGCATCATTGGGATGCTACCAGGCCCTTTCTCTCGGTCATCTGAGCAACCTCCCTCTGCTCATCTTCCCTGCAGTATTTTAGACTTTAAATGGCCTTTGTTAGGATGGCTGGATTCCACACTCTTTTATTAGTTGCCGTCCACGTGTTGTAGGAGAGCCTGTGTCCTTAATCAAGGCAAGGATTTTAGATTCTTCTTAGCAGCATGGGGACATGGAGCCAAGCAGAATCAATTCCTGTCACTCACAGATTCAGAGGAACAGGATTATGGATCAGGATGAAGCTGCGGTGCTTTAATCTTAAAATCAATACAGAAAAGGAAGTTGAACTTGTGGGGATTCTAGAGAGACTGTAATTTGGTTTCCTGTGAAGTTTGCCTTACAGAATATACCTGCTCCTTCCTTTGCACCCTCTGATTATTTCAGTTGGGGTTTTGAGGAGAGGAGAAGGAAGGAAGAAACCTCTAAGAATAAGTAATCCAGAATAAGCGTGTACATGCAAACTCATAACTCATGTGGATCCTCCATTGTGTTGAGAAAAGCTGTGCTCTCTGCTCCATTCTTTTTATTTTTAGGAAAAAACAAAAGAAACCCCAAACTCTTATGACATAGTCTATAGTTAAGCATAATAAAATGCCATTGTTTATTTTACAGGTTACTGGTCAGACTGGAAAAAAAATTAATGCTTACTTTTCTGGCTAAGCCTACTGTTGCTTATATAATTCTATGTAAATACATATTCAGCAAACCAGTTACTGACCAAAGGATCCCAAAGTGCTAAGCATGTCATTAATATTTACTCCAGTGTAATTGTACTCCTATCAAAAGAGATGTAAACTAATGGTTTTAAACAACACTGTCTTAATCGAAGATTTAGAATATATTGACTATGCCTTTTTTCGGGTATAATGCTGATTTAATGTGCAGGACCATGCGTCTCTAAGATGGGTATATTTTTTTCCTGTGGCTATTCTTTTAATTCCATTTTAAAGCACATCTGAGTCTATGGACTTCCCGTCGTGGCGCAGCAGAAACAAATCCGACTAGGAACCATGAGGTTGTGGGTTCGATCCCTGGCCTCGCTCAGTGGGTTAAGGATCCAGCGTTGCCATGAGCTGTGGTGTGGGTCGCAGACGTGGCTCAGATCTGGTGTTGCTGTGGCTGTGGCGTAAGGCTGGCAGCTGTAGCTCCAATTAGACCCCTAGACTGGGAACTTCCATGTGCCGCAGGTACGGCCCTAAAAAGCAAAAAAATAAAAAAGCGAAATAAATTTTTAAAAAAGCACATCTGAGTCTATTTGGACACTGCTTCTCTAGAGACAAAAACAGTAGGAAATACTGTGATTTCATGAGAAAGTGTTTCCGAGGCAGAAACTCGGTGGAGTTAAAAGAGCAAAGCCCTGCGCCCTTGCTTTGCGTCTTTCTTTTTCTAAGCCTGCTGCCTCCTCTTTACACTGGGGATGATTAAGGGATTCAGCTCAGGTAAGTGTATTGAGAGAATTAAATGAGGTAAAGCATGTAGAACGCCTAGCCGGGCACTTTGCACCTGTAAGAATCCCCAATGCGCATGGTTATCATGCATATTATGTGAGTTTCAAGTGAGGTAATATATGCCGTATATGTGAAAACATTCTACAAGCTGTAAGGCACAATACAAATGTTAGTTGTTATTCTTAATAGATTTAATAGATTGATGGTTTTGAAACTTTTAAAACAAATCCTGGAAGGCTTTTTCTTTATGCTGCCTGTCATAGGTCCCTAATCTCAAAGCAGAACCCTGGGGGCGATAAATCAGCCTCCAACTGTTATGCATTGTCTTTCTGAAAAGCAGCGGAGCTGTCTTGTGGATGCCAAGAATTCCATGAAGTCAATTTGAAAATCCCTGTCCTGTGTCCTTCCCTTAAAACAAAACAACACCACGTTTAGAGATCAGCACTATGTACGATGCTTATTTTGTTGTTCGTTTTAATGAATATTTTTACATGTCATGTCCTTCCAGGAAAGCCCAAGTGTCTTAAGTGATTGCCTCCTTTTAAAGTTGTCCTTCCTTGTCCTACACTTGAGTCAACATACTCATGAGTTTCTGTGTCCTCTGTCTTTGTGTTCTTCCAGAGCACAATCATTTTGGAGAAGACAGTGCAAGACCTCATGAACCTGATGCATGACTTGAGTGCTTACTCGGATCAGTTCCTCAACATGGTGTGTGTGAAGCTCCAGGAATACAAAGACACCTGCACTGCAGCCTACAGGTAGAGCTTCTGTTGGGAGCTTAGCCATTAATTTAGAACTTGACCGTTGGGGTGGTCTGTGATGTTGCCTTCGTAGCCTGACTTTCCATCATGATGGAAAAGGACTCATCCTTGAGTTTATCAAGAGGCCTGATAAGAACATGCTCTAAAGAAATAGTCTCCTAGACACATGTGTGACTAGGAGTCATGGCAACAGAAGGGATGAAAAGGACAAAGGGACAAAGCTATGAGGACTGCCCTTGGGTGGCTTAGATAAAGTTCAGCCTCGATTTTCATGAAAGTCTAGAATCATAAGATGTGTCCTCCTCAGGGCAATTCCAGCACTTTATTAGTCCCTCTTATTACTCTAAAAGACCTTTGAAGTGAAGCAATTTCAATGTTCCCACTGTGGCACAGAGAATTAAGGATCTGGCATTGTCTCTGGTGGTGTGGGTTCGATCCCTGGCCCAGGAGCTTCCATATGCCAAAAAGGAAAAACAAAAAAAGCAATTCTGAACACTTAGTAGCCCTTAATAATCTGTAATGTGATTTCTTTTTGGTTTGTACAAATGTCCTCCTCCTGATGTTGGATCTGTATCCTTCTTTATGTCATGAAAGGATGGTAACACCTGTTTTTAGCCTCAGTGGAAATGAAAAGTCATTGTTGTGAACTTGAAAACCTTTAGTTTTCTGTCCGATTTCTTTTCTCTGGGTTCAAAGCTTTTCTTTGAGCTGGTGAAAAAGATCGTAGCACTTCTTATAAAAAAGCTAATAATAGGAACAAATTATGGTCTGGTTGACAAGATCTGAAACAATTAGGGAAGAAAAGAATGTGTAATAAAATACTAAATTTTATGTGATATATAATTAAGGCTAGATAGGTGCAGTACAGCACCTAATCAAGTACTGCTTTCATGATACAGACTCTAAGAGCAGAAGGAATAAAACGTGAGAGTGACAGGGTGATGGAGTCAGGAAAACTCTCACAGAAGATGCGATAGGCGTTGGACCTTAGAAAGGTAGATGAGATTCAGGGAGGTGGAAAGAATAAATAGGGGCATTGCATGGATGGAGAGGCAGCACAAACGCCTGATATTCAACATGTGAAGGGGATGAAGAGGAGGAGGTTTGAATGGAACAGAGTTCCTCGGAGAAGGTAGTAGTCAATAATGTTGAATAAGAAAAGTAAGACCGGAGTTCCCGTGGTGGCCCAGTGGTTAACAAATCCGACTAGGAACCATGAGGTTGAGGGTTCGATCCCTGACCTTGCTCAGTGGGTTAAGGATCTGGCATTGCCGTGAGCTGTGGTGTAGGTCGCAGATGCAGCTCGGATCCTGCGTTGCTGTGGCTCTGGTGTAGGCCGGTGGCTGCAGCTCCGATTCGACCCCTCGCCTGGGAACCTCCATATGCCACGGGAGCGGCCCTAGAAAAAGCAAAAAGACAAAAAAAAAAGAAAGAAAGAAAAGAAAAGTAAGAGCAAATCATAAAAAATGAAACTGAGATTTAGATGTTTAATAGTAGATAATAAGGAGCCATTCTAAGTAAGCCCGGCTACAGTGTTGAGGGAAGATTAATCTGGCCAAGCAGTACAACAAAGATGAATGCTTGACCTCCTTCACTGCAGCAATAAGTGGTATTTATCCACAAGTTAACATGAATCAAGTAAAGGAAAGAAACCCAACCATCTCACTGAGTGATGAACTCCCAATAATATTTTACCTTTTTTTTGTTCATTAATTATTCATCAAGGGAATTCCTGTCGAACTCGGAAACAAATCCGACTAGGGACCATGAGGTTGCCGGTTCGATCCCTGGCCTCGCTCAGTGGGTTAACAATCTGGCGTTGCCGTGAGCTGTGGTGTAGGTCAAAGACGCAGCTTGGATCCCGCATTGCTGTGGCTGTGGTGTAGACTGGCAGCTACAGCTCCTATTAGCCCCCTAGCCTGGGAACCTCCATACGCCATAGGTGCAGCCCTAAAAAGACAAAAAGACAAAAAAAAAAAAATTGTTCATCAAGAATGATAGGCTCACAGACTTTGCTGTATAGCACAGAGAAATCTACCCAGTATTCTGTGATGGTCTATGGGGGAAAGGATTGAAAGAGAATGGATGTGTGTGCACATATATAACTTCGTTGTAAAGCAGAAATTATCACACCATTGTAAGTCAACTGTACTTCAATAAAACTTTTAAAACATGAGAAGAAACTTTAGGGAGTTCCCATTGTGGATTAGTGGTGATAAACCCAACTAGTATCCATGACGATATGAGTTCAGTCCCTGGCCTCACTCAGCAGGTTAAGGATCCAGTGTTGCTCTGAGCTGTGGTGTAGGTGGCAGAAGTAGCTCAGATCTGGCCTTGCTGTGACTGTGCTGTAGGCCAACAGCTATAGTTCCAGTTAGACCCCTAGCCTGGGAACTCCCATATGTCACAGGTGCATCCATAAAAAGCAAACAAAACAAAACAAACAAAAAAATTTAATTAAAAAAAAAGAATGATAATACATTTAGGTTAAAATTATTCTGTACTCCATTGTGTACCAAATGTTAATTCAAATGGCACTTCAAACATAAAATATGTTAACATTTAGTCTTTTGGTAAAGAAATCTTTGACTTTTTTAGATTTTAATTTGTACAAATAATGTTTTGCAGACAAGTGCAAACAGAGTAATAGTAAAATACTTTCAAGCATAAATATTCTGTCAGAATAAACCTTTGTGAGGAAATGAAATAGAAATAAGAAATTTGAAGAGAAAAATGAAAAATATCTGTTAAAAAAGAGCTCATTTATGTATATCTTAAAGGTATTACCATAGGCTATCAAATCCCTATGGTATTGAGATTCCACTGGATGCACTTTAAAATAGTGATTTAAGGCATTAATATTGATAATGTGCCACAACTTATATGTTATGTAACCATTAAGTTGATGCTAAAAGAAAATCCTAAATTTCCCTTTAAAGTGTGGGAAGGAGAATATGGTTTTTCAGAATTCCTTTAAGACATACACAAATGAAAATTGCAAAATGCTTGCTTGGCGTTCCCACTGAGGCTCAATGGTAATAACCCAACTAGTATCCATGAGGATGCGGGTTCAATCCCCGGCCTCACTCAGTGGGTTAAGGATCTGGCATTGCTGTGAGCTATGACATAGGTCGCAGACATGTATCTATCTGATCCCGCATTGCTGTGGGTGGCGTAGGTTGGCAGCTGAAGCTCTAATTCAACCCCTAGCTTGGAAACTTCCATATGCTGTGGGTGTGGCCCCAAAAAGACAAAAAAAAAAAAAAGAAGGCTTGCTCTTGGTTAGCTGTCTGAGAGTGGAACATCTGGGCCACAGAGTTATATTTCCAGCTTTACAAAACCAAACCCCAAAGTGGTTGTACCAATATCACATCTACCGAATGAGAGTCAAATAACATATTTAAAAATATTTTTTATCTTTATTTCAACCTCCATTGAAATTTAAGCTTTTTAGTAAAGCAAAGGTATGTCTTCTCCTTCTTTTATTTCATTATTAGCAACTCAATTTCTAACAAATAATAATGCCAGTGACTATGAATTATAATAGAGACATTATATACCCTGCGCAGGATATAGTAAAATTGACTTTAGCATCTAAGCTCCACTGGTGGTCATTTATATGTTGTTGTTGTTATTTTTAAAGAAATCTTTTAAAAAGTTTATACCTCAGTGTGCATCTGTCAATCTCAGAGTCTCAGTCCATCCCTTCCCAGGCCCCACTCCTACAACCTGTCCCCTTTGGTAAACATAAGTTTTTCAAAGTCTGTGAGTCTATCATTCTTGATGAACAATTTTTTTTTTCATCTTTTTAGGGCCGCTCCCATGGCATATGGAGGTTCCCAGGCTAGGGATCTAATTGGAGTTGTAGCTGCCAGTCTACACCACAGCCACAGCAATGCCAGATCCAAGCCACGTCTGTGACCTACACCACAGCTCACGGCAACGCTGGATCCTTAACCCACTGAGCAAAGCCAGGGATTGAACCCATGTCCTCATGGATGCTAGTCAGGTTCGTTAACCACTGAGCCATGATGGGAACTCCAACTTTTCCTTATTTATGATCCTACCTCGCAACTTGTCAAGTGATGGGAAACTTACTAAATCCACAAAGCAGCGTGGTCACTGTTGAACAGGTTATTTTGAAATGCTACTCCCTAGCCACTGGGCATAGTTCTTTTTTCTGGGGCGACTCCAGATCAGTTTCATCCTTACACATGAACGCCCTTCATATACGTGAAGATAGCTACCGTGGTCCATTTAGTAGTTTTGGTTTTTCCCCCTCAATTGGACATGTTCGGTTTCTGACGGGTCCTGGGTTTGCAGACCGTCCCACTCGTCTTTCTCTGCTGCCATTAGCCTGACAGTGTCTTAAAACAGAAGTTCTCTACCCCAAGCCGGTGTTCCGATGTGCAAAACCACTCGCTTCCTTGTGCAGAACCCAGTGCTGGACACAGGGCTTCTTACTACATCCTTTCATCGCATTTGAGTGTGAAGGGATAAAGAAGTCCATCAGCTACAGATTATGCCTTTGAAAAGCTTACATTCTTGGTAGATAGAGAAGAAAGTAGGGGACAAAAAATCAAACATGTATGTATGTCCACAGCCTTAATTTATGACAGAAAATAAGGTACAGCAATGATGACATGCTGTAGGAGGAAGAAATTACTTAAAGAGGCCAAAAAGGCTTGGTGAAGGCGATGAACGAGGCTTCGTGAAGAATGAGGAGGATTTAGACAGGCTTTCAGGGGACGGCATGAAGGAACCGAGCAATGTCATGAGGTGGGGACGAGTAGACCAAGAAAGAACAACTGATACATCTTTGGGTTTTGGAAAAGATGGCGAAGCCAAAATGGAGCTTCTTGAATGCCAGACTCAAGGAACTTGGCCTTTCAAATGGAGGAGTGGGAGTCCCTGAAAGTAACTAAACAGGGAGTGCCAGGGCAGACCTGCGCGGATTTCAGGGGCACTTTTCTGTGCTTTGTGCAAGATGGATTGGAAAGGCAAGAGTGTGGCAGTGCAGGGGGGAGAGGCAGTGGAGGCCTGAGTTAGAGGGGAGGCGGGGAAAATGGAGGAGAAGGGGCACATGAGGCAACATTAAGGAGGTGAATTTGTAGGACGTGGCCACTGTTTGGCTGTAAGTAGTGAGGAAATATAAGCAGAAATACTAGTTAAAACTACCTTTTTCAGAGTTCCCGTTGTGGCTCAGCCGTTAACGAACCTGACCAGGATCCATGAGGATGTGGGTTCAATCCCTGGCCTCATTCAGTGGGTCAAGGATCTGATGTTGCCATGAGCCATGGTATAGGTCACAGACATGGCTCGGATCTGGCATTGCTGCAGCTCTGGTGTAGGCTGGCAGCTGTAGCTCCAACTCTGCCCCTAGCCTGGGAGCTTCCATATGCCGCAAGTGTGGCCCTAAAAAGCAAAAAAACAAACAAAAAAAACCAAAAAACCTTATCTTTTCTCAGTTGTATCTGTAGGGTTTTTTTTTTTTTTTTTAATTCTTCATGCCACACCCACAGTATATGAAAGTTCCCAGCTAGGGGTCGAATCAGAGCTGCAGCTGCCAGCCTACGCCTCAGCCATAGCCACTCCAGATCCGAGAAGCATCTGTGACCTACACCACAGCTTTGGCCACACGGGACCCTTAACCCACTGAAGGAGGCCAAGGGTGGAATCCTTATCCTCCTGGATCTTAGTTGTGTTCTTAACCCACTGAGCCACAACAGGAATTCCTTATAGGGATTTTTTTTTTTTAACTTCAAGTTCTCACATTTACCCATTAATGCTGTTTATCTCATCATTTCAGTCTATTGAGATATTTTTGAATCCTCATTCTATCATCAAAAAATTATACTATTCTTCCAAATTCCGTGTCATTCTTGATTTTATAAGCAATCTTTTAGTTTCTTTGTGTATGTCATTTTGTTAAAATGTTCAACAGGAGAAGGGTCTGTGTTGAGAGTTTGGGGGGCACACCTCAAGATTTCCATTGAGATTGATATCCATATATTACTCAGTACTTCGGGGGTTCATGTTTTTGTAACAGTAAACCCAGACTGTAGCTCAAGAGCAGTCTCTGGGACCTAAATTTATATACTTGCTTTTTTTTTTAACCTAATAGTTACATGACTTTTCAAAGTTGCTTAGCTTCCCTGTGCCTTTGTTTTCTCATGTGCAAAAAGTGATAATAGTACTTCTTCCCTCATAGGAGGGTTTTGAAAATGTCAACCTTTTATAACTGTTTTTAGTAAAATAGTAAGCCCCTCCCCCAAATGATTAGCGCTTCTTTGGATATTGACGATGATGGTGACAAAGATTACCTTTTCTTACCAGGTATGACAATACCCACTGTATTGCATCGTTCACTCTAATAGGGGCTTAGATTTCTTTCTTACTGGTGTCCTTCCAGTTCTGATCCTTTCAATGCAGCTAACCCTCCCCCATGTCTCCTCAAGATAGGCATGTACAACCCAACAATGGTCAGTCCTTAGTTTGTTTATTCTAGAATCCTCTCATCTTCACTGTTAGGACGCACTGCCCCCTGCCCTGCGAAACTCTTTGTTAAAAATTCTCATCTTGGACACAGTGTACAAATTACCCTTGAAAACATGGTCTCTTGACCTTGAGTCAAATTTACCATGTCTTCATTCAACTCTTCCTAAGAGTTGACAAACCATCATCAATAATCAGTTCTCGGAGTTCCTGTTGTGGCACAGTGGTTAATGAATCTGACTAGGAACCATGAGGGTGCGGGTTCGATCCCCGACCTTGCTCAGTGGGTTAAGGATCCAGCGTTGCCGTGAGCTGTGATGTAGGTTGCAGATGCGGCTCAGATCCCAAGTTGCAGTGGCTCTGATGTAGGCCGGTGGCTACAGCTCCGATTAGACCCCTAGCCTGGGAACCTCCATATGCTGCAGGAAGTGGCCCTAGAAAAGGCAAAAAATAAATAAATAATCAGTTCTCAAATTTTGCCTATAGTTCCAAACTCATCCAGTTTCTGTAATTTACCTTCTTTTCTTTTGTGAATATCAGGGCATTTGCTCTGAGGAATTCTCCCATCTTCCAAGGAAGCCTCAAAGATTATTAACAGTGGTTCTGTGATTCTAAACTTTGAATTATTTCTGTGCCCTGAAGTTCTTACCTAAATTTATTAAACCTGTCAGAATGTTATTTGACCTGAGTTACTTTTGGCATAGTTGATTACTCCATCCTTAAAACTATTTATTTACTTGGTTTCTGTAATTTCATTCATTCAACAAATGCTTATTGCTTACTTATACAAGAGTTTGTAGATAAAAGCAATGAACCAGACAGACAAAATAGTGCTTTCATGGGGTTTATACTCTGTTGGAGATGAGAGGGAGGAGACAGACAATAAATCTAATACATAATCTTATAAAGAATTTTAGAAGTTAGTAAGTACTGCAGGGAGAAATGGAAGAGGGTGAATAGTGCCTGAAGTATAGGAGAAGGAGGTTGCAGTTTTTATTTGTTTGTTTGTTTGTTTATTTATTTTTGTCTTTTTTATTTTAGGGCTATACCCACAGCATATGGAGGTTCCCAGGCTAGGGGTCACATCAGAGCTGCAGCTGCCAGCTACAGCCACAGCCATGCCAGATCAAACCCACATCTGCAGTCTGCACCACCACTCACAGCAGTACCAGATCCTTAACCCACTGAGTAAGGCCAGGGATCGAACCTGCATCCTTGTGGATGCCAGTCCGATTCATTTCCTCTGAGCCAAGATGGGAACTCCAGGTTGCGGTTTTAAATAGGGTGTCCAGGTAGACCCTGTCAAGTTGAAATTTGATAAAAAGCTAGAAGAGTTTTGGGAGTTAGATAATATACCTGGAAAGAGTGCCCTGACAGAGGACAAAGGCATGACTCTGCATGACACTTTGCAGGAATAGCAGGAAGAAGAGTGTGGTTGGGGTAAAGTGATCCACAAGGGCACTAGAAAGACATCCAAAAGGAAACAAAGGGCCAGACCATGTAGGGCCTTATAGACCACTGTAGGGATGTTGGGTCCTACTCTGAAATGAGGAGCCATTGCAGGATTATGCTTAAGAGCAGCATGATCAAACTTGTACTTTAAAATGGAAGTATTGGGAATAGGCTGTGTGGAGACAAGTATGGAAGCAGGGAGATGGGTTAAGGCCTGATATGGTAATCCAGGTGAGAGTTGATGACAGCTCATACTGGTTGGTGGTGGCACAGGAGGTGCGAACTGGTTGAATTCTGAATGTATGGTTGGCTTTTGAACAAACCAGGTTTGAACTGCATGGGTCCACTAATATGCAGGGCTTTTCAATAAATATAGTACCTGTATTTTTATTTTGCACATCTTTAAATTAACTAAGTATGGGGAAAATTTTGTGTTTGGTTGGAGATCACAACTGGTGGAATCCAAGGAACTAAGTTTTGGGTCCTGATCCTATCCAAAATATACAACTTTTTGCCCTTCAGTGAGTCACTTATTAATCCTTTGTTTTTGAGGTAGAAATGGCAGTTTGTAGTTTTCTATCTGTGCGTGAGTCAGTGCCCCTAACCCCCATGTTGCTCAAAGGTCAACTGTATTAAGAAGGGCCAGCCAGCCAGAATTCCCTGCCAGATTGGATGTAGAGAGTGAGAGAAAGAAAGGTATCAAAAATGACACAGGATTTTTCATTTGAATGGTGAAAAGTTGGAGTTGCCAGCTCTTGAGATGGAAGACCCTGCAGGTTCAGGGGCAAGCAGATCGGGATTTAAATTTGGAGTGTCTGTTAGACATCCACATGGAGATACGGATAGGTAGTTGGATATATGAATCAAAGGAGAGGTCTTTCCTGGAGATAGATGTTTGGCAGCCATCAGTATATAAGTAGTAGATCTAAATGGTAATTTAGACCATGGACTAGAAGAAATCTCTAAAGGAATGAATATAAATATGGCAGAGAAGAGGACTAGGAACCTGAAGAAGTTTGCAAGATGAGGAGAAACCAACAAAGGAGACTGAGTAGCAGCAATTGGTGAAGTAGGAGGAAGACCAAGAGAATGTGATATCCTGGGAGGGAGGGATCATTGGTCCAAATGCTGCTCTTTAGTCAGTGTTAGGACTGAGTTTTGATCGAGTGATCAATTTAACAACATGGAGGCCGTTGGTGATTGTCACATGAGTTGTTTCTATAGACTAGTAGGAGTGAAACCTGAATTGATGTAGACTTAAGAGTCTGGGAGTAGAGAACATGTAAATATAGGCAAAACTTCTCCTTCAAATCTGAATGAGAGCCTTGCTGGGTAAAGTAATCTTGGTTGGAGGTTTTTTCCTTTCATCACATTAAGTATATCATGCCACTCCCTTTGGGCCTGCAGAGTTTCTGCTGAAAATTCTGCCAGTAACCTTATCGGGGTTCCCTTGTATGTTATTTGTTTCTTTTCCCTAGATGCTTTCAGTATTTTCTCTTTGTCTTTAATTTTGGTCAGTTTGATTAATATGTGTCTGAGGGTATTCCTCCTTGGGTTTATTTTATGTGGTACTCATTGCGTTTCCTGGATTTGAGTGAGTGGTTCCTTTCCCATGTTAGGGAAGTTTTCGGCTATTATCTCTTTGAATATTTTTTCTGTCCCTTTCTCTCTCTCTTCTCCTTCTGGCACCCCTATAATATGGATGTTGGTGCGTTTAACATTGTCCCAGAGTTCCCTGAGACTTTTCTTCATCTGTTTTCAATCTTTTTTCTCTTTTCTGTTCCTCCTCTGCGATTTCCACAAATCTGTCCTCCACCTCACTTATTCGTTCTTCTGCCTCTTGTATTCTGCTGTTAGCTGCTTCTAATGAATTTTTTCTTTCAGTTATTGTATTTCACATCTCTTCTTGTTTAAGTTTTATTTCTTGTATCTCTTTGCTCAGTGTTTCCTGTAAATTATCCATCTTTGCCTCCAGCTTATTTCCAATGTCTTGTATCATCTTCAGCATCAACAGTCTAAAGTCTTTTTCCTGGAGGCTGAGAATCTCCTGATCACTTAGCTATTTTTCTGGTGCTTTTTCTTTCTCCCTCATCTGAGTTATAGTTCTCTGTCTTTTCATTTTTATAGGTTTTTGGTGTGGTGACCTTTTTACAGATAATAGAATTGTAGCCTCTCTTACTTCTGGCCTCTACCCCCTCTTGTAGCTGAAGTTGGTATGGGGGGCTTGCTGTAGGCTTCCTGATGGGAGGGACTGATGCCTGCCCCCTGGTAGGTGGAGCTGATTCCTCTCCCTCTGGTGGGTAGGGCTTTGTCTCTGGCTGGGATTAGAAGGGGATGTGTGCCTGGGGGGTCTTTAGGCAGCCTGTTTACTGATGGGCGGGGCTGTGATCCCACCTGAAGTATTGTTTGGCCTGGGGCTTCTCAGCACTGATGGGTGGAGCCATATTTTCCCAAAATGCCTACCTCCATAGAGAGGCACACCTATGAATATTCCTAAGAGCTTTGCTTCCAATGTCCTTCTCCCACAACAAGCCACATTCACCCCTGTTTTCCCAGGATGTCCTCCAAGAACTGCAGTCAGGTCTGACCCACATTCCCATGGAGACTTTGCTTTGCCCTGGGACCCAGTGCACATGGAAGTCTGTGTGTGCCTTTTAAGAATGGGGTCTCCTTTTCCCCCAGTCCCGTGGAATTCTTGCGCACAAGCCCCACTAGCGTTCAATGCCAGATGCTCCAGGGGCTCTTTCTCCCAGTGCCAGATCCCCATGCATGGGGATTTGATGTGGGGCTCAGAACTCTCACCCCTGTAGGTGAGTCTCTGTAATACAGTTACTTTGCAGTCTGTGTGGCTTCCCACCCAGGAGGTATGGGGTTGCTTATATTGCATAATCACCCCTCCTACCTCTTGATGTGGCCTCCTCTTTGTCTTCTGGAATAGGATATCTTTTTGAAAGTTTCCGGTCCATTTGGTTGAAGATTGCTTAGCATTTGGTTGTAAGTTTTGTTGTTTTTAGGAGAGAAGTTGAGCTCCAGTCCTTCTATTCTGCCATCTTAATCCCTTCTAGGCAAAACTTTTACAGTGATTTTTGCTGCAAAAGGGAACAGAGAAATGGGGGAATAGCTGCTAAGCTGAGGTCACCTGAAGGGTTGTTTTTTTGGTATTGTTTTATGTGTTATTTTAAGTAGAAATAAGTCTATGTTCATATTTGAAGAAAATCGTTTAGAATAAAGGAGAAATTACTGATGTTTGTGAGTGGGAGGCAATGGAGCAAGTGTAGGAACAAGCTTTAGATAGGAATGTGAATAGTTTTGTTCACCATGCTCTGTCCTTCTTACAGGAATTAAATTATCCCTTTCTCATTTGTATTTCACCATTAGTCCAAGCAATGCAACTGTATCTGTTTTATTGCATCTTGGGAACAGCATAGCTGTGGTTTTTGATTATTGATACACTGTCATCGAGTATCATGATTCTCCCCCCAAGAGACTGTACCATTTTGGTATCCCACCTGGCCAAATCCTCTGGAATGATGCCCACTTATTGGTACCTATTGTCAGATCCTTCCTTATACAGGGTAATACCTGTAGTTGTCTATCATAGCTGCTGAGTTAGAGGCCTTGGATGAATTTATCTCAGTACTGGGAAAAGTCATTCAGTGAAGCTCTGGAGGGGATTATATAGAAAATCATTTACGTGGTTGTTACACAACTGCACGCGTGTATACACACACACAACATATAACCTCCTGGTGCCTGTTACCTGTTACTTAATCAGGTTTTCAAGCCAGGGAGAAGGTGTTTCCTCATGGAATGAGCCTGAAGATGCGGAGTGTCCTTACTTCCTCTCTTCCTCTTCATTGCCCTCCCCCAGATTGGCACCTGCCAGGGAGTAATTAGGGCGGTCCTAATTTGGACAGCCAACTCCTGATTACAGTGAGAGGAAAAACAGGAAATGTTCTAGTTTTGCTGCCAGCAAATGACTGACTTAAATAGAAAGCCATATACAATTCAAATGATCCCAAATGATATAACATTGAGGAAGGAGGAAGGGAGCTGGGAGACATGGCAATCTGATTTTTTTCTCAGCAGCTATCTTTGACAGAAATGATCCAATCCATAAGCTCACAATGCCCTCTGCTGAGAGCTGGCGTGTTTTCCCAGTTTACCATGGGAACCCGAGCTTCCTCTGGGAGTTTAGCGACCTGGAGGAAGGTCAAAAACATCTCACCTTTCTGAGAGCACCTCACTCTGGAGAGAGAGCTCATTCTATGTAACAATGTCATGTTACATGCTTTGGATAAAGAGAGGTTTCCTAAAAGGGAGATGAGGACTAGGAAGTCTTTTTCTTAATTTATCACACCCCTTGGGGCTTAAAGGAAAACTCGGCAGCGAATTCTCTGGGGCTCTACATTAGTGACCAGGCAGCTGGTATATTGGTCCACTCCTTCAAAGCTCCATCTCTCTCTTTGCCATGAGGTACCAGCAGCAGCTTATGTGTCCCAGAATAGTCATTTGAAGATGGAAAAAAAAATCACAGTTTCTTAAGGTTTCTGTGTGTTCCAATTTAGCATTAGTTCATTAATCAAAAATCGGAGAGGGGGCTTCCTGCATTGTGTTGGGCCTGGTGGGAAAATACAAAGAAAACATTTTTGAATCTTAGAAGCTCAGTTGATATAAAACACAAGCATTTTTTTTTTTTTTTTAATTAAGAGAAGGTGTAGCCATCACCAGGGCCCACCTTTCACCACTTCTCCACAGAAGCCTGAGAACTCATGCTAGAGCATGAAGGCAGAGTGACGTGGAGGTAAACTTGGAATCACCAAAGGCAGAAACCAGGGCTGGCACAGGGCTGGCACAGGGCTGGATCCCTGTAGGCCCTCAAGATGTTTATTGAATGAAGGAGGAAATTCCCAATAGACGAAGAGGGCGAGCAGGCAGTAGGGCTGCACGGGTGGACAGGACGAGTGGGGGGAGAGGTTGAGAAATGAAAATGACCAGAGTGGGCGGTGTAGTTGGGCAAGAATGGGAAGAATAGGGTTTGGGTGTTTTGGAGGTTTTTTGTTTTTGTTTGTTTTAATTCTCATGGTAATTAAAGGAGCACTATCACAGATCTTGGGGAAGAGGATGACCTACTACCTCCGTGATCAAAATGGTGTTTTAAGAAGCTCTCATTAGGGAGTTCCCATCCAGACTCAGCAGTTAATGAACCTGACTGGTACCCATGAGGATGCTGGTTCCATCCCTGGCATCCATCGCTCAGTGGGTTAAGGATCTGGCGTTGCCATGAGCTGTGGTGTAGGTCGCAGACATGGCTCAGATCCTACGTTGCTGTGGCTGTGGCATAGACTGGCAGCTACAGCTCTGATTTACCCCCCTAGCCTGGGAACCTACATATGCTGCAGGTGTGACCCTAAAAAAAAAGAAAAAAAAAAAAGAAAGAAAAAAAGAAGAAGCTCTCACTAAATAAATAGCAGAGACTGGACACCGTGGGCTGTGATGGCTTGTGAAGCTCTTTGGGTTTCTGATGTAGACAGAGGCCAGGGTCCTGCAGGAGTGAGAGTCTAATTGAGTTGGCCTTTACCAGCTAACTAATTTGGATCCTCACAAGATCCAAAGGCATAGGCCAGGGAAGTGATCTGTAAGCTCTGTGACAGCTTGCCTTCTGGTTTGCCTCTTGAAACTGTTATATCCTTCAGTCTCTTGGCTTACCTACGATTGGTATATTCATTTTTGTTAAAGATTGAAGAGATACAAAAGAACACTTGTAACAATAGGTCCAGGTTCTGGTTCATAGAGAGCACTCAGAAAATGAGAGCTTTTAGTTGTGCTCCTAAAACTTATTATGCATCGTTCTATGTTGGTATTTAAATGTCAACTGTATTGACATTTAAAGAAATTTTATGTATTATTTGATCAGTTGTTGGTTTACATGCCTTTCTCTTGAAAATGCTATTTTTCAGCTGTGGACTCAGAGTTATTTGAGGAGATTTCAAAAAAACACATAAACTAAATTTCCCACACCAGACCCACTGAGCACTGGGGCTTGGGCAAAAGTACTTTAAAAATATCCCCAAAGTGATTCTTATATGTGTTACTGATCTGAATTCTGGGGCTCTAGAAGGAAGTTACTATGATTTTTTTCCACCTAATTGTTCCAACATTTAGTGCACATCAGCTGCCTTCCTGCCAAATAAAGATCCTGCCCACTGAACCAGTTGATAAATAATAAATAAACATGGTAAATACTAAATAAATCTCAGCCAGTATTATTATTTATTATTGCTGCTGCTGTTCTTGTTATTATTTACTTTTGAATTAATTCATTGACAATATTTTTGATATTTTCTGATAAGATGGCCAAAAAAAAAAGAATATTTTTATGCCCTCTGTTATATCCCTGGTTTTCTGTCCTTTAGTAGTTGCAATCATTCACTCATTCAGCCCATTACCTTATCCATCCCGTAATTATCAAGCACTTCCAGAGCGCATCATTATTCTAGAGCTTAGGGTATATAAGTGAGTAAACTAGACAAGGTCCTGCCTTGATGGATTTTACACTCATTAATGGAGGGACGTAGAAAATAAGCAAGTCACAAAATAAATTTCTCAGACATAAGGGTGATGTGGTTAACAAACAAAAGATTCATCTTGAGGGCTGGCATCAGGAAAGACTTCATTGAAGGCATGATGTTTGAGCTAAATTCTAGAGGATGAAGAGGACTCACCTAGAGACAGGGGGAGCATTCCAGGCAGAGGAGGGAGCAGATATGCAGATGGAAACAGACTTAACTGAATGAAGGTTACTGTAACCAGAACAGAAGGAGCAAGGAGATTGAATATGAATATGGAGTGAACTTGGGTAGGCAGAGGGGTTAGATCATGTAGATTATTTCTGGCTACACGCTAGAATCACTTGAGAGCTTAAGGAATACCCATGCTGAGCCCCACTTCAGAATGTGCAATTGATGTATTTGAAAAAATGCTTCCCAAGGGTTTTAAATGTGCAGCCAGGATTAACGACCATTGATGAAGAACTTGAAGACCAGGGAATTTGAGTTTTAGTCTCAATGCAATTGCAAGATGTTCACATAAGGCTGAAACCAGAGGTTACCTGGTCTGGAATCTTTTCATAAAGACCTTAAAGATATTCATATAAATTTGCTTGTTTAAAAATGTGAACAGTTGGCAGTTGAGACAGATTTTATATTCTTGATCTACTATGTTACGATATAATTATTTTCTTCTTGGTTTGTTTAAATATCAAACAGTCATGAACCTTCATTTGAGAACTTGTTTATTTAAAGGTTGTTCTGAAATTGTCCCTGAGGGTTAGCTTCTGTAAGCTCTCAAATTCCAAGTCCTTTTCCCTGGGCCTTCTTAAAATGTTTGCTTTTCTATCTACCATCTCCAGAGTTATCAAGGAGTTTCTTAAGTCATTGCTTTTTTATTTTGTTTATTTTTATTTTTTTAGAGCCACACCCATGGCATATGGAGGTTCCCAGGCTAGAGACTGAATTGGAGCTGTAGCTGCCAGCCTACACCACAGCCACAGCAACCCCAGATCTGAGGCGTGTCTGCGACCTACACCACAGCTCACGGCCGTGCTAGATCTTTAACCCAACTGAGCGAGACCACAGATCGAACCTGGATCCTCATGGACGCTAGTCCCATTTGTTAACCCCTGAGCCACGACGGGAACTCCCATTTATTTTGTTTTAATCAATAGCAGAGTCCAGTTCTTATTTCTTTGTCCCTCATTGTCATTATCACTGTCTTACTGGACATTACCCAGTTGGCTTGCAACTGGTCAAATATCAATTACAGTAGCTTAATTTGGACCAGCCTTGTCCAGGGCTCATTTGGCTAGCTTGGCTCCTAGTTTTTGAAGTGTCTAGAAGATTCAGTCTGGGAAAGTAAACATTATGCCCAGGCTGTCACCAAACCGATGAATCCAATTAGCCCCACCTGCCCCTGGTTGTTTACCTAATGAAAGACTCAGCACCCCAGCTGTGTCCAGGGACCAGGCACACTTGTACTTCCCAACTGTTCCGGAGAGGAAGCAGTGCACATCAAAGCCACTGACACCAACAGATGTTTTCTGAATGAAATTCACTCAGCTGTGTCTAGAGGGTGGACTCTTCCCATGGCAGCCTTATCACCTGTTCCAAAGAGGTATATACCTCTTTTCCTCTTCCTTCTGGGAACAGGTACAAATAGTTACACAGATGGCTCTGTCTGTGGCCCATTGAGCTGTGAATTAATTAGTAGATGATGGTCCTGGTAGTGGTGATTAACCCTGCTCCTCTTGTGGAATCATTGCTGTAGATTTAGTTCTCCTTTTTTTTGAGGCTCTTTGCATACATGCTGGAATTTTGTAACCCATATAATCTAGTTTGGCACAAAATTATAAACTAATAAATGCACTCAGTCAGGATGGGGACTTTGCTATTTGAACAACAAATTCCCTTTAGGGCAATCGTGTGTTGCTAATCAATGCTAATATTTCAAATTAGAATATTTGGAATTGCTTTTGGGATGATGTTCATTGCAATATGAATTAATAATGTATTGTTGAGGGCAGTATGTAGGTAGCATGCTAGTTAATTTGGATTACTATTTTTTAATAAGATGGGATCTATGGATGTTAGTGAAGGCAGTAATGTAATACCATATGATTGAATTAAACCAGTCTTTAAAAAATACATAACTAAATAATGTGAATACTTTTAATATAGTGTTCTACTATGCTATTTTTTCCATTCCAGCCAATGCTAAAGAGAAAAATTCTAGATTCTGCAAATGCACAGTACCATCTCACACTTATAGACCCAAAGTTTTCCCTGAACCCTAGGGTAGATGTGGGCCAGCATGGATGGGCTCAAAGATTTAGATGCTAGAATACTGAGTTGGGTTTGGTCTTCTAACTCTGTGGAGCAGAATCTGTCTTATAGTGTGGATATAGGAGTAAGCGAACCACTCAACCAATGTTCTTTATTCATATGGACACTGAATTGTAACTTTAATATAATTTCCACATGTCAGAAAATATTCTTCTTCTTTTGATTAAAAAAATTTTTTAAGGTCAACACTATTCATAGCTGACAACACATACAGAGTCAGCTGATGGGGCAGATTTAACAGACCATTATTTTTCCAACCCATTTATACAGACAAAGGTCTAATTATGAGGTTATAAATGATAAATTTATTTATTTATTTATTTTTGTCTTTTTTGTTTTTTTAGGGCCACACCTGCAGCACATGGAGGTTCCCAGGCTAGGGGTTGAATCAGAGCTGTGGCTGCTGGTCTGCACCACAGCCACAGCAACGCAGGATCCAAGCTGTGTCTGCATCCTACACCGCAGCTCACAGCAATGCCAGATCCTCAACCCACTGAGCGAGGCCAGGGATCGCACTGATGTCCTCATGGAGACTCGTCCGGTTCGGTTCGTTAATCACTGAGCCACGACGGAAACTCCTATAAGTGATAGATTTTAAAGGAGGACTTTTATTTGTTTGCTTTCCAAAGAGGGAGATGACTGTTGGTTGACATAGTCAACAATTCTTCACAGAGAAAGTGAGGCTTTGAGAAGACTCTCCAATAATAGAGCACCAGTGAATAAGAGGAGTGGAAGGGCAGAGCTTATCAGTAATCACTTTCTTGGTTCTTTGTTTTGTGAGTCAGGACTTTTTTATGTTGGGCTTTTTTTTTTTTTTTTCCAGAGGGGGACACATCTGTAGCCATTATTCTGATTTGTATTGAATTCAGAGAAGTATGGTGAGAGCATAGCAGAGTGAGCTGTAATTTGGTCAAAATGCCAGATGGCTTGATGGCTCACCCAAGTCGTTCAGTGCAGAGAAGTAGTAAAGGAAAACCACTAGAATGGTTTTAGCTAATTCATCAGGTATCTAAATCTCTAACACTAAAGAGAGCTTATTTTTATGTCCCGTTCAGTGCTTATACACTTGCCAAATACCAGGTAGCATGCTGGGCACGGAGGGCACAAAAACTAATGAGAAATCAACTCCTTCCTCGGAGAACACATCAGCTAGTGAGGGATGCCAACGCGTCAAGAAGGGTGATGGGGCCCGTGAAAGCAGAGTGTGTGTCAGGCAGTGACGCTCACCTTTGAGTGGCATTGGCATGACCTGAGAAGCTCGTAAAAATTCTCATGCCCTGAAACCACCCACCAGAGACTCTGATCTACTAAGCCTTAGATGTGGCCAGACCATCTAGTTTTTGGTATTGTTTTCTTTTGTTTTTTTAAGCCCCCTTGCGGTCAGGGTTGAAAACCTCAGGAAAAGGGTGATAAGGCACAAAAGAGAGGCCTCTGCTATCTCAAGGGAAGAGCTGACAAAACATTTGATCCGCAGAGGCAAACAAGGAAGACGGAAAAAAGGCCCTTGAGGCAGAAGTAATACACAGAAGCAGGAAACCGAATGTCCCATTCTGAAATGATTCGAGTGCTCATTGTGGGTATGGTGTTCAGCCAACAGAGGCAGGGGTCTGGCTGGGAGGAAGTAGTGAGCAGACAGAAGAGGAAAGCAGTTCCAGGAGATGACACTGTAAAAGTTAGATGTTCATGCTTTGCTAAGTTTGGACTTGGTCTTAGATTTAGGAATCATTAAAGAAGTCTAAGAAGGAGAAAACATGATTGCATTTGTACAATTGTGGAAAGATGAGTCTTTTGATGAGTGTGGTGAGTTGAACCGTGGTCTCGAAGCTCCAGGCGAGACACTCAGTTACCAACCAGGTTACTGCCAGGTCCAAGTAAGAAGTGATGAAGGTCTAAATATAGGTTAAGAGCAGTGGATCTGGACAGGAAATGACACATTTATAAGATACTAAGGACGTGGAATTGGCAGGATGTGGTTTCTGTGGGTGATGAGCTTCACTCTGAGTTCCAGAATGGATAATTGGACTATTGACCAAAATAGGGATTATTAGATGTTTAGTGAGAGAGGGAAAGGTGGATAATAAATTAACTCCTTTTGATTCATTTCGATTTGCTTTTTTTTTTTTTTTCTGTTTTCTTTTTAGGGCCCCACCCATGGCTAATGGAAGTTCCCAGGCCAGGGGTCCAATCAGAGTTGCAGCTGCCAACCTATGCCACAGCCACAGCAATGCCAGATCCGAGCCATGTCTGTGACCTATACCACAGCTCACAGCAAGGTGGGATCCTTAATCCGCTGAGCAAGGCCAGGGATCAAACCCACGTCCTCTTGGGTACTAGATGGGTTCTTAACCCACTGAGCCACAATGGAGCTCCCCATTTTGATTTTATTTTCTGGTTAAGACTTTTGAGTATGGTTCTCCAGTTAGCCTTTAGATATGCAGATCTGAAGATTTAGAAGGCTGCCCTGAAGATGTTAATTTGAGAGTCAACAGAATGTAGGTCGGTCAGGTCTGGCAAGAAGATGAATGACCCAAGTGAGACATGCAGAATGCTATGGAATACCAATATTTAAAGTAGGGACAGAGGAAAAGAACCCTCAGTTTGACTAAGAAAGGCCTTAGGAGAAGATGATGATAATATGGAAATCAAATGAGTAATGTTTTAAGAAGAAGACTGGTCAAAAATAGCAAATGCTTCTGTATAATCAGAGTTTAAAGTAAAACCTGCCCATGGATTGATAAAGCAGTTTTCAGGGAGGAGTGGTTCTAGAACCCTGACTGCAGTTGGTTTAATACTCAGTTTTGACTTCAGTGAGAAGTGTGAAATGGATAGATTTAAGAAACCCTTTTCCTGCTCTTAACACATAGAAAGTCCAGATAAAAATAGATGCTTTAAAAAATATATTTTAAATATGTAGCCAAAGTCACAAGAAAGAAAGAGAATTCTCCATGTGCCTGAAATGAAAGAGGAACTAACACCTGAATGGCCTAGAATTTTATCTGTGCAGAAGTTACGCATTTTCTTTACCCCATAAATGGAACCAGGAAAACTCTGTGCTTAGGAATGAGCCACCGTACTTGGAGTAGAAGTAGCCCTAAAACAAATCAGAATCCTACACATGCGACATGTGCAACTAAGTATTTCGTTTTGCACTACCCATGTAGGGAGAGAACGTGTTAAGCCAACATAAGGAAGGAAAAGAAATTAAAAACTTAACTTGGAACTCCAGAAACCTATAGGATTCAGGAGAGACAAATACAACTGACCTAAGAGTGATATCTCCAAAGTGCAGGGCACATGTGGGATTCCTGCAAGGGCTAAGTCCCACTGAACTAGAACTTGCAGACCAGAATAGCAAGCCGCATTAGAAAACTCACCATCGTGAGAAAAGAAGGGAAATGCGAGTAACAGGACATTTGACATCCAAAGAACTAACCAAAAATACAGAGCCACATAGAAAGAACTTTAAAATGACTGCTTTAAAAATATTCAGAAAGATAAAGGAAGAGCAGGGCATAGCTCAGGGGTAGACTGCAAATAGATGAAGGAAGAAACAGAATCCATGATACCAGCAGAGGAGAGTTTGGAGGGGAGAAGCCAGTGGATCTGTGAAAGAGCTGAATAGAAAATCTAGAAGTAAAAAATACCATCACTGAAAAATTTGCAAAAAGGGATACATAGGTTACATCACAAAACAGATCCTGGAGGGAGACTTTGTGAATTGAAAAAGTGATTGGGAAGTGAGAACATGAAGTCACTGAATGGAGGCCACACTCACTTGATGACAGTGTGTGTGTGAAGGAGGGAGAGGTGCTTTACTGCAGAGAAATGCTAGAGACAGCAGGACATTCATTTATTTAAAAAAACATGGGGGTTCCCGCAGGGGCTCAGCAGAAATGAACCCAACTAGAATCCAGGAGGACGCGAGTTTGATCCCTGGCCTCGCTCAGTGGGTTAAGGATCTGGCACTGCCGTGAGAGCAGTGGTGTAGGTCGCAGACACAGCTCGGATCCCACGTTGCTGTGGCTGTGGTGTAGGCTGGCAGCTGCAGCTCCGATTCGACCCCTAGCCTGGGAACTTCCATGTGCCACAGGTGCGGCCCTAAAAAATCAATCAATCAATCAATCAATAACATAGTGGATTAAGGAATATATTGAGAGAGACCCTAGGTGTACAGGAGAAAGTATCTCTAAGCACTAGGTAGAGGGATTACTGAAAATGAATGAGGATGAAACATGTTTCTGTGGGGATAGGTGGTGGGTTGTTAGAAAGTATATAATTAGGTCCCTTCCTTTCTTTATCAGGTAGGAAGAATGTGTAGGGTAAGCAATGAGGAGACAAAGGAAGGGCAATGCTTTTAAAAAAAGCCATGGACAGGCGTTCCCGTTGTGGCTCCATGATAACAAACCCAACTAGTAGCCATGAGGACAGGCATTCAATGCCTGGCCTTGCTCAGTGGGTTGAGGATCTGGCCTTGCCACACTCAGATCCTGTGTTGCTGTGGTGTAGGCCGCAGCTATAGCTCCAATTAGACCCCTAGCCTGGGAACTTCTATATGCCATGGGTGCAGCCCTTAAAAATATGTATATAGCCATAGAAGGAATGAGAGGAAGCTGATCAAAGACAGGTGAGAAGAACGCCAAGAACACTGAACTTTCTTCTGACATAGATTACCATAAATTTGAGATGGTGCCCTTCTATAATATTGCATCCAGCACTCCTTGCACAAAAATGTTAAAATTATATTGTGGGATTAATCCATAGATATTGCAGGAAAGATGCAAGAAAATAAGGAAAAAACAGTAAGAGAAGATACCACTGGGAGATCCCCAGGAAGCAGGGTCTATGGTTTAATTTTTGTATCGCCGACCATGGCTACTCTTAGAAAATTTCTGCTTTTGTTTAGAATGAGTTAGGCGATTTCTGGAAACCAACTCTGGGTCAATTATTTATTCTAGCTTATTCTCAGGGAACCAGGGCCATATTGCTGCCTACAGTGTGAAATCATGTTAACTCAAGTTAGGTTGTCGTGAGTCAAGGAGTTTAGGCTTCAATGACTTGTGTTTACAAACATTAATTGTCTGTTGGGTAAAGGAGGCTTATATAATATATAATATTTAGGAGTGCATCATGTCCTCCAGTATAACCCTTCTGCCAAGATAAATTCCTGCCTGTGGTGGAGGGAAAACGCCTGTAGTTCTGATCAACTCCCGAGGGCTAGTCAGCTCATTGGCAGTCCCTTCATAAATGAATGTCATTCTGTCACCTAAAATTGCTGATGAGGATTTTTAGACCATCAAAATTATAGTGAGAGAAATGCTGAACAGAAAGGGAAGCTTTTTAATTAAGCTGAAATTGAACATGTACCATGAATTTTCAGGTCCATTTCGGTAAGAAGAGTGTTAACATCTCACCCCTGGGCCCTATGACAGGATTTGAAGGCTGTCACTCTAGGTCACTGGTCAAAGCCCACTGGAGAGAGCAGTAATCAGAGATTCTTCCTGTCTGGCATCAGGGGCAGAAGATTTCTCTGTGATGGTAGATTTGCTTTGAATATTGGGGTGTCCATGATTCAGAAAATACCTTCAAGTTGAAGCTAATGGGTAGTTTAAATCAAGATGTCAGAGAACAGCCTTGTGTAACGCTTCCATGACCTCGCAGTTATCATTTATGTTGTTACTGAATTGCACTTTCTTAGACAGTTAATACACTGATTTGTCCAACATCTTTCTTGTTGAACAAACCTACCATACACTTGCATTTATCCTAAAGGATTAATTATAAGGGGAACAAATTCGTCTTATTAGTTTCGCAGTCACTCAAAAATGATGACGCTAAGAGTGGCATCTAGAAATGGTATTTCCCACAAAGGTGACTGATTAATGCATGTCATGCCTCCAACTAGATAATGGATGGTGTTAACCAGAGAAATGGGTGGGGTATCCTTTTTCCACAGCAAAGGAAGATGGGAAATGCTCACTGGAAACCAGGCAGTGTCCTGAAGTGTCTCTTTTCTGTTGGTCATATTTAGGGGCATTGTCCAGTCGGAAGAAAAACTTGTCATAAGCGCATCTTGGGCGAAAGATGATGATATCAGCAGGCTCTTGAAATCTCTTCCAAACTGGGTTAATATGGCTCAACCCAAGCAGCTGAGGTCCAAGAGAGAAGAGGAAGAAGATTTCTTAAGGTAAAAGATCTGCTTCTATGTGGCACTAAACCTGGGTGGGGGGGGGAGAAACATCCATTTAGCTAATTCTTACGTGACATTTTGGCCAATTCTAAATATCCAACAGCAGTGAACTGAACTTATTAAAGTCTTTTTTTAATCCTACCATACCTCATCTCCCGTGCAAGTACAGCTTGTGTGCATAACTATAAAAGGAAGGGATTGCTATGAATCAAATTTGGAACATTACTAAATCAAGTTGAAACATCTTTTAATTTGTAGGTCCTTTCCCCCTCTTAGGGGAAACAGATAATTTATTCATTAATTTATGTATTTATTCAGCAAAGCTATATGGACCTTCTTATGTACCATACCTAGTTAACATGACAATAAGATCAAGGTCTTGCCCTAAGTCTGTTGCAGTTGTTCTCGGCATGTTCTTTAGTTCATAGAGCTGTTAGTCGAACTTTCTAGAAATATGAAGGTGCTTCCTAAATGTGTTCCTATACCGTGTATCATCTCCAATTGCTTTCTACTAATTTTGACAAAAGTAAGGTCTCTCTTTCAACTTTATCAATCAGTGTTTACCTTTGTACAATTTAAATTATTTACTTAGCCATGAAAATGTGGCTTCATTGGATGAAGCTCCCCATTTTCACATGGCTGGATTGCCAGCGTGAAATAGTTTCCCCTCTGGCATTTTAGAGCTGTGTGAAGTAGGGGAAAAACGTAGAGGCGATATTTTGTCACATTTGAATTAGGTTTATTCTTATTTTCTTTTGCCTATCCAAGTGAATGAATAAATAGTAAACAATGAAATAAAATAAAAGTGCTTTTGGAGTTCCCGTCGTGGCGCAGTGGTTAACGAATCCAACTAAGAACCATGAGGTTGCGGGTTCGGTCCCTGCCCTTGCTCAGTGGGTTAACGATCCGGCGTTGCCGTGAGCTGTGGTGTAGGTTGCAGACGCGGCTCGGATCCTGCGTTGCTGTGGCTCTGGTGTAGGCCAGTGGCTACAGCTCCGATTCGACCCCTAGCCTGGGAACCTCCATATGCCACGAGAGCGGCCCAAAGAAATAGCAAAAAAAAATAAATAAATAAATAAATAAAATAAAATAAAAGTGCTTTAAAGAAGCAAAAACCAGAAAAAGAATAAGAGAAATAGTGACCAGTATTTTCCTTTTAATTCATCATGGTATGATGAGCTCATCTCTTTCTTAGAACGTGGATTGCAACTGTAGGTAAACAGGTCTTCCCTATTCACAAGGTTTCCCATTTTCACACACTGTAGTGCCATATTTTTGCCAAGACTTGATCATGAAAAATTACTATCATGCCATTTAAAACTTTCTCAAACTCATGAGACTCAAAAGTTCACCTGTGATTTAACCTAAAGCCTTCCTTTTTTGTTTTCTTGCTCTTATTCACATTAACTCAGAAACACTTGTAAGCTAGTTACATTAATGTAGGAAAAAAAAAATATATATATATATAGCTTACTTTTTAAATTAATAAACTTTATTTGCACAGGGGAGAAGTTTTATGTTTATAGAAAATATTGAATACAAACAGAGTTCCCATATATCCCCTCACCCACCCTCACTCCAAATTTCCTCTGTTTTTGACATCCTGCATTAGTTTGACACATTTGTTAAAGCTGTTAAGCTAGTATTGGTATATTATTGTCAACTAGTAGTAATGCAACTAGTTAATAGTACTGTATCAATATTAGCTTACATTTTGACATTGACTTTAGGGTTCACTCTTTGTGTTGTATGTTATATGAGTTTTGAGAAATGTGTAATAATTTTATGCATTCATTGGTTACAGTGAGTGCAGTATTTCATTATCATTCAGAATAATAGTTTCACTGGCTTAAAAATCCTCTGTTCCCCTTCCTCCCTTCCAAGCCCTGGCAACTACCATTTCCTTTACTGCCTCCACAGTTCTGTCTTCTCCAAAAAGTCGTTTGGTTGGAATCGAACAGTGTGTGGCACTTTCACATTGGTTTCTTTTGCTGAGAAGTATGCACTTCAGGTTCCTCCATGTCTTTTTGTGGCTTGATAGTTCTTTAAAAAAAAAAAAATCTCTGAATAATAGTCCCTCGAATGGGTGTACCACAATTTATTTATCCATTCACCTACTGAAGGATATCTTCGTTGCTTCCAAGTTTTGGTAGTTAGACATAAAGCTGCTATGAACATTCAAGTGGGGGCTTTTGTGTGGATGTAGGTTTTCAGTTCATTTGGGTATATACTGAGGAATGGAACTAAGTTGTATGTGGAGGATGTTTAGTTTTGTAAGAAATTGTCAAACTGTATTCCAAAGGAGCTGTAACATTTTCCTCTCCCACCAGCAATGAATGAGAATTCCCACTGCTCCATATCCTCCTAGCATGTGGTGTTGTCAGTCGGATTTGGTACATTCTAACAGGTGTATGGTGATCTCATTGTTTTAATCTGTATTTCCCTAATGACATGTAATGTTGAGTATCTTTTTTGTATGTTTATTTGATATCTATATGTATTTTTGGTGAGATATCTGTTCAGATCTTTTAATTGCTTTTTGTTTTTATTTTTTAATTGGATTGTGTGTTTTCTTATTGTTGAGTTTTAAAAGTTCTTTGAATATTTTGGATACCAGTCCTTTAATTGATAGGTGTTGTGCACAAATGTTCTCCCAGTCTCTGCCTTGTCCTCTCATTCTGTGTCTTTCATAGAGCAGAAGTTTTTAATTTTAGCAAAGTCAAACTTAAGGATTTTAAGTTTTGTATGATTCCACATTTTCCCTCTCTTAGAATATAAATTATACTTCTTTTTTTTAAAAACCATTTTTAGTGATTGCCCTAGAGGTTGCAATATACATTTGTAACTAATCTCCAAGTCTACTTTTAAATTGTGCTATACAACTGCACAAGTAATGCAAGTACCTTATGACAAAGCAGTCTCCATTCCTTCCTCCCAAACCTTTATTATAACATTTCTGCCTTCCACTTTATTTACCCATAAGTTGTAATTACCTGTTAGATCAATGAAGAAAAAGAGAAATTAAATGTGTTATTTCCCTTCACTGGTTCCTTCTTTAACTCCCTTTCTTAATTGTAGGTCCAAGTTTCTCACCTATGTTATTTTCTTCCTCTCTAAAGAACTTTGATCAACCTTTCTGCTAAAGACAGATTCCTTCAGTTTTTCTTGGGAGGAAGTGTATATATTTTCTTCACTTTTGAAGAATAATTTCACAAGGTTCAAAATTCTGGTTGGGTTGGTAATTATCTTTTAACACTTTAAGTATTCTTGCTTCCATGGTTTTTGAAGAAAAGTCCAATGTAATTTTTATCCTTGTTTTTCTATAGGTAAGGCAGTTTTTCCCTCTGGCTTCTTGCAAGATAACCCCCCCCCCCGTGCTTTTTTTTTAAAGGTTGTGTCATTTGAATATTTTATAGGTGTAGATTTTTGGGTGTATGTGTGTTTTTCATGCTTGGTGTTCTCTGAGCTTCCTGGATCTGTGATTTGATGTCTGTCATTCTTTTGGGGAAAATTCTCACTCGTTATAATGCTTCAGATATTTCTTTTTCTTTTTCTCTTTCCTCTCCTTCTGGGAGGCTCATTATACATACATTACAGCTTTTAAAATTGTGCCTCAGTTCCTGGATATTCTGTTCTGTTATTCCATTGTTTTTTTTTTTCTTTTTGGATTTTGATTTTGCAAATTTTTGCTCACTGATTCTTTCCTTGGTTATGCCAAGTCTATTAAATTAGCCCATCAAAGGCATTCTTCATTTGTGTTATGCCATGTTTGATTTCTAGCATTTCCTTGTGATTCTTTGTTAGAGTTCCCATCTCTCTGCTTACATTGCCTGTAGTTTATATGTGCACACATCAAAGGCACCACTTGGAAATTTTTCATGCTTTCATACTTCCATTGTGTAACCCGTATCTTGATCGCAAAACAGAATGATAGCAACAAAAAACAGAACAAAGCAATAGTGACCCTGTTCGTACTTCCTTCTTGTCACTGTTTGCCTCTCTGAGTTACCTATACCAGACCTTTAAATACATAGATTAGTTTAATCTGTTTTTGGATTCTTTTTAAATGGAATTTGGATTCTTTTATATGTTTTTTGGTAGTCATATGTATATGTTTCTTGTGCTTCATATCCTAGAAATCTAATTGCTGGGTTGTAGAATATGCATATGTTTAGTTGTAGTGCACACTGCCAAATAGTTTTCCAAAGTGGTAGCAAGAGCACTCTCGGAGCAGTGTATGAAAGTTCCAGTGACTCTGTATATTGTCTGTACTTGATATTTTCCATCTGCTTAATGTTAGCCTTCTAGTAGGTTTGCAGACATAGCTCATTGTGGTTTAATAGGCATTTCTATTATGACGAATAGTTGAACACATTTTAATATACTTTTATGTATTTATTGGCCATTCGACTATCTGCTTTTACAACATATTTGTTCAGATCTACTGCCTATTTTTAATTAAGTTGTCTATATTTTCCCTATCTATTTGTATGCATCGAATACAAATATATATATTTGAATGTAACACTTTGTGCTGGGTAGATGGTAGACAGGCAGGTATATAATGTCCATTCCCACTTTACAAATTGCCTGTTTACTCTCTCTCTCTCTCTTTTTTTAATGGCTGTACCTGTGGCATATGGGGTGCCGCCTATCCAGGGCTAGGGGTCAAATCAGAGCTGCAACTGCTGGTCTATACCACAGCCACAGCAACACCAGATCCAAGCCGCACCTGTGACCTCTGCTGCAGGTCACAGCAATGCTGAATCTTTAACCCACTGAGCAAGGCCAGGGATCATACCTGCATCTTCATGGATACTAGTTCTTAATCTGCTGAGCCACAGCAGGAACTCCAACCTTTTTACTTTTTTAGTGGTGTCTTTAAATAAAATGACTTTTAAAATTTTAATAAGTGAAATTTATTTTTTAATAAATAGAATGTTGCTTATGCTAAAGGACGGGGTGTTTTTCTCTAAAACTTTTATTGCAATAAATATGTTTTTCCCCATCATCTGAAATAAGCTGTACACTCTTAAAATTTTTGTTCCTATCTCCGTTCTCTACACTTCCTCTTAATTTAGATCATGTTGTCATAGCAATAGTAGCAGACAGTGGCCTCATGGTTTTTTCAGTCAAGAGAGGTAAAGAATGATGGCGACATTGATTAATTGCAGCACCGAGTAGGAATAATCGAATTGACCTTAAGGAAGAGGTCGGGCTGTGTTACTATCCTTTCTTCCTGCTGCCAGATTTTTAAGGGGTCCGGGTAAACATCACCCCACTCTTTCTCTTGAAGTGTACTCATTTAATGTAGCCATAACCTGATTAATTGTATTAGAAGTAACTTCTGGAGGATAATTTTTTCCCCAACTTTTCAGGTTACTTTAAATGATGGTGAGTCTTCTTCCTAATGTTCCTTAGCTTATGATGATATGACTCCTTGTTTTCTTTTATCCCTGCAAAGTAATTTTCAATCAATTGTGTTAATTATCTTCAATAGCTTAGAATTACAGGAAGGGTTTCTAACCCGATTTCAGAAGGGACAACGCTAATCCAGAGAGGAACCTCTTCATACCCCCAATTCTTCTGAGTCAGAAGAGCTAGAATTTGAGGTCTTGGTTTGCTTTTCTCCTTTTTTTGCTCCCTGAATCGTCACCTTCCATCTTGAATTAGGAGGCAAAACAAATTACACATGTTTTTTCAGGGTTTGGTGAATTATTATATCCACGAAGTAGATTGTCATCGTAGATGTATGACTCGGTGAAATGTTCATGTGTGATTTTACTCATGTAACCACCTCCTAAATCAAAATATGGAGCTTTCCTAGCACCCTGGAAGTCCTGCGCTCTAGGTAACCACTCTTCTGACTTTCACCACATAATTTAGTTTTGACCGCCTTCGAATTTTATATATATTTAACCATAGTGTCTGATTGCTTTTGCTGAACGTCATGCTCAAGATATCTGTCCATTTTGCATGCAGACATCCATGGTTTGAAAACGAACTATATTTGCCTTAATGGAAGAAGAAAAAATTTAGATCTATTTTGTTTTGTATATGATTGGTTCTTTTCTGTAAACCTGTCGCATTCTCTTTCCTGATTACAAGTTCACAGCAAAGGTAAGTAGAGGGGGCCACTCTTCATTGATATTCCAATGTGGTAGAGTTGACAGAGCCCTGATTTAGCACACTGGAGCACCATAGCGTGTGGCGTGAGCCAAAAAGACTGAAAAATCACACTCTCCTCCTGTAATTAGTTTTTAAAGCTTAGAGGGCTGTTTGGCGCCCAGATGAATATCGAACCCAGTGCCCTTTGCATTGAATAAAGGGTATGTTCCCTTCATTACTAAATGAGGCCCTTTTCTGTTCTTATTTTTTTGACTAAGAAATAAAATGTATTATTTCCTGGCTTAACTTTGAATAAAAGGGAAAAGAAAATAGGTCAGGCCAGGGCTTTGATAGAAAAACGAAAAATAGCAAATATCCCTTTGTCCCCAAAGAAGCCGAAAGCAGGCTTTTTAGCCCATTGTCTTTGCACCTGTCATATATATGTATATATTTATCCTTTTGAGATCAATGAATGTCTGCTGATAAAAAGCAGTCCTTCTTTCAGGAGATGTAATTAGCAGAAGCGGTAAGGTGTTGAAGTAAAGGCGGTGGGGAGACCATGTGTCTTAGAGGTGCTGTCCCCCAAATTTGTTACCCCCACTTCATCGGGGACCCCCGAATTTCAGAGAGTGAGAATCATTTCCGTAGACCCAGGTTTGAAAATCCTTAGGTGGATAGATGTGATTGGCATGACCGGGAGGAGAGTATTTAGATGATAGAAGTCAAGGAATATATGAAACCTACAAATGAGTCTCGAGCTCTAGCATGCAGAAAGCAGATAAAGAATAGAATTTCCAGAAAGATCATGTAATATATTACAACAGCCAGAGTTGACAGTAAGTACCTGGCATTAAACAACAGTGTTGGACATTTTCAGGCACTGTTATTCCCATTCAACAGATAAAGAAACTGAGGTGCAAAGAAATTAAGTGACTTCCCCCAATTTACAGGGCTCCTCAGTGATGGAGCTAGAAATTGAGGTCAGATATCCTGGCTCCCAGACCTACCACAGTGTGATCAATGAGCCTTAAAAAATGGGTCAAGAATTTGTACTTTTGGACATTTGAGTTATGCCTTCATTTTTATTGATCATCAGAATCTTGGCTGACATCCTAGTAATTTTATGCTAATGCCACAGACATTGATCACACAGGTACTTTTACTATAGATTTAGTTTGTTAAATGATAATTAATTGTATTATATTTCATGTATTATGGTGTTGCTGGTTCTCTCCTTTTCAATAACAGATTGGTAACAGAATAGACAGCAATTTGAGGAAAAGACAACATATCAAAACCAGAAATGTAGCTGCTTTAAAACCTATTGTTTTGGGAGTTCCTGTCGTGGCTCAGTGGAAATGAATCTGACTAGCATCTGTGAGGATGCAGGTTTGATCCCTGGCCTTGCTCAGTGGGTTAAGGATCCAGCGTTGCCATGAGCTGTGGTATAGATGGCAGACGCGGCTCAGATCTGGCGTTGCCTTGGCTATGGTGTAGACCAGCAGCTGCAGCTCTGATTTGACCCTAGCCTGGGACCCTCCATATGCCATGGGTGAGGCCCTAAAAAGACAAAAAACAAAAACAAAAAAACAAATTTATTGTTTTCTCTTTCCTCTGAGTAAGCAATCACTGTTGAAAAAAGATACAAAGGGGACAAAAATATAAAAATGATGTAAAACAAATTATATAGGTTTCGAATAGTGTGTGATACAGACGTGAATAAAGAAGAGAAACAAAAGGACATTTTTAGCTCTTTTTAGTTGAAGAGTTCTTTAGAAGATAACTTTTTATTTTATCTGGAGAAATATATCAGTGATGTGTTTATCAAGACTGATTTTGGACTTTTATTTTTTGAAATTATGAACTCAGAGTGCTTAAAGAACAGCACAAATATTGTTTTCAAAGAGCAAGGCAATTCCTAAGATTTTATTTGGCATGAATTCTGTGCTAGATGTTTAATGAAAAAGCGTCAGAATAAAAGAGGGCAGGTTTGCATTTTGACCTTCTGTGGACCCAAAGAGTACATTGTAGACCCTCGGTAAATGTGGGATGAAAGAAACTGAATTTAAGAGTTCCCATCATGGCTCAGTGGTTAACGAATGCGACTAGGAACCATGAGGTTTCGGGTTCAATCCCTAGCCTTGCTCAGTGGATTAACGATCCCCCCGGCATTGCCATGAGCTGTGGTGTAGGTCACAGATGCGGCTCAGATCCCGAGTTGCTATGGCTCTGGCGTAGGCCGGCAGCTACAGCTGTGATTAGGCCCCTAGCCTGGGAACCTTCATATGCCGTGGGAATGGCCCTAGAAAACGACAAAAAGACCAAAAAAAAAAAAAAAAATAGGAAGGCTCATTCACTGTTCAGATAAAAAATAAAGAATGAAGAGCCAAAGACCTTAACCGGAAGGAAACGCTTTCAGTGGCCTCCCTGAAAGTTACAGGTGTAGTAACATGTTCCTTTTGGAAGCTCTTAGGCCTGAGTTCTAATCCTCAGCAGTGCCATAAATTAATGTCTTTTGTTTTGTTTTGTTTTGTTTTGCCTTTGGTAGCTGTAGCTGAGATTAATCAATTAAGAGAGGTCGAAATCTAGTAAGCCTAGGAATGTATTTGGATGTTAACATGGTATTAATAAAATACAGCACAAATAACCTTCAGAAAAATTCCCCTTGGAGATTTAAAGGTTCTCAAAACAACATAAGCAATGACTATAAAAAGGTTCCAGATAACTATAGCTATTGAAGAATCTTTAGATAAATTTGAAGGAATAGATAAAAGATCTGATGCAGGGAAAAAAAAAAAAAAAAGACTTTAGCTAGCTAGAACAAAACCTTCATTAGACCCATTTATTTTGCTGTCTCTGCAGGCTCGATATGACTTTTAAAATATAAAAAGAAAGATGAATTTAAAAAAGGTGACTATATGAAATACCTACAAGAGTAGAAAATGCTTTGCTAAAATAATGTTTTTCCATCTCGATTACACGAGATGAAGGTCATAGGTGTATGTCAGGCACTGACAGGCGAGACGATGAGAAGCAGACTTAAATCTCAAAATTAAACAGAAAAGACAGGTAATTAACTGGAGACCCAGCTACAAACATATCAATTAATGTTCGAGATTATTGAATTAGGCACTTTGTTGTTATATCAAAATCATAGTACTCTCGTTAGCATAAGATTGGCAGTGAATGAAAAAATGTAAATCTCTATATAGTACGTAAACGCTGGTCTGTTGAGACAGTTATTTGAGGATTATCATTATTTGTTAATATCATTAAAAAGTCACCAATACAGTATTTTCTACATCTCATTTTTTGTTTAATTTTAGATCATGGAATTATTTAACTTTTCTTAGATGTACATTGAATGCTATTCCTCTTTCTCTCATTTGGAATCATAACAAAAGAAAAAAACCTTAATCCTTCTAATTCAGTCCCCTCTGAAAGCGAGGCTGAGAAGGATGTTCTGTGCTATTGTGACGGTGGGAAGGACACCTGCCTTGCCTGGGTGGGAGCAGGAAAGGGTCTTCCTAAGACAGGGACCAGCATGAGACAGTCCGCACCTACCACTGCCAAGTTCTTTGCCCGCTGTTTGCGCCCCAGTGCCATCTCTACTGACGGCTGCTCTCTGCTGCGGCTTCCTTCCCTGCCAGGTGATGAAGGACCACTGGCCTTCTCACCTCGATTTCATGGAGCCTTTTCGGGTTCCCGGTCTACCGTGCTCTTTCACCTTTGCCTCTGCCCATTCCTCTTCCTGAGATGTCCTCTCTTCATCCCACCCCTGCCTCCTGCACCTGTCCAGTTCAGCTCTCAAGATGCAGTTCAGGTGTCAACTCCTACAGCATCTTCTCCACTTTCCTCCTGTGTTAGGATCTCACAGTCTGCGGGCAAGTTAAATAGTTTATAGAGTGTGAGCGCTATTACTAGAGGTAAAGATAAAGTGTAAGTATATATAAAAAGAGATGAGTAGAAACACTGAAATATATATTATATTTATATTATTCATATAATATATTAATACATATTTTATATTTTATATGTGTTTGTGTGTGTGTGTGTGTGTGCGCACGCTAAGAAGGGGAAATTGGTATTATTGGAGGGTGGGAAGAGGGGGCATGAGTAAGCTAATTCCTCACCCATCCATGGAGCAGGAGGTCAGTATAAAATGTCCCAAATGAATATATCAGTGAGTGGCCGGTTCTACAAATTATGTAGCAGTAGAAGAGTTAGAAACAGAAATCTTTTTCTTTTTTTTAAGTTGTAGGTGCTTCTTTCTGGGGCACAAGACTGAGAGGAGGAGGTTTGGGACAGGGGATCACTGCTTATCAATATTGGTTGTTTAACCGTGAGTAATGAGTACTTAGCTTTAAAATTTTTATTTGCTTAAAGAAGTATCCCAGGGGTTCCCACTGTGACACAGGGGATTAAGAATCTGACTGCAGCGGTCCAAGTCCCCGTAGAGGCGTGGGTTTGATCCCCGGCCTGGTGCAGTGGATTCAAGGATCCAGCACTGCCACAGCTGCTGCAGAGGTCACAGCTGTGGCTCTAATACAATCCCTGGCCTCAGAACTTCCATATGCTGCAGGTGCAGCCATAAAATGAAAACAAAAACAAAACATTTCCACATGCCCTCAAACCCTGTTACTGTTTATTGCCAGTTCTCCAAACTCTACACAGATATTCTAACTTTTTTTTTAATCCCTGAAAAAAAAAAATCTTAATCTTGAGCCATCTCCACTTTTTCTGCCAGTTTTATGCAAAGTATTTACTCCTCTCTGTAGCATCTTACTTTGCTCCAGAGGTTCCCATCTCATTCTTTGTCTTCCTCCTAAGAACCCCACCAATTCCTCAACCCCTTCCCCAGAGAGCTACCTTGAAGACGTGACACTTAGTTGCTTAGTTTCGGAATCATTGCTACTGCTTGAGATCAATTGTTCAATGTCTCTATTCTGAATAGATTGAAATTTTTCAAAACGAAATTGTATGGCATTTTGAGAAATAACCAGAATCATCAATAAGCTGGACTATTCAATGAGCAAGTTCGTGCTATATGAATTTTGACTTTCACATCTGGAATCGTTCTCAGTAGTTGAAAAACAAAAGTATATGTTCAATGTATAACATATAATTATTGGTTATTTTAATCCTGTATATTGATCATTGGTTTTGAAGCTTTAAGAAGTGTTCTTGTGGAAAGCTGTTGCTATTTATATGAAAGCAGAACTTTTTTTGGCTCCTGGCAGAGAAATTACACACTTCTGGAAGTCCCAGCGCGTACAGAAAAAAGCCTTATACCTTATTGTTTCTATCACGTGTGGCCTGAAAACATCCTCCAAAGAAAATTTAGTAGCCAGACCCATTTGAGTGATTTGGCTAAAGACAAACGCCTTCATGTTCTGAGCTAACAGAGCATTTCATGTGCAGCTTTATTCCAAGTTAAGTCCATAGCAGAGGTCTGAGCAGTGCCATCCACCTGAAAATAACGTGCTGCTTCACAGTTGGCTCTTTGCTTGTTGTTCCCTAGTACTGGTTTTCATGGAATGTTTCACTGTCTTTACACACTGATCGGTCAGTGCACTCATCTACTTGGTATCAAAAAAGGGGCTACGGAATGTCGAGAAAACCGAGAGCCGAGCCCTGGGTTCCTGTCTGAAACGTGGGTCAATTTTCCATCTATATTGCCTGCTTCTGATTTTTCTGCCAAGCTTAAACATTTTTTTAATTTGAAATTTTTAAAATCCTTAGAAAAGTTAAAATAACAGTCCCACGAATGCATATATACCCTGACTCGGATTGACTGTTAACGTCTTGCCATACCTCTCAGTTTTCTCTCTAAATATATACCCGCACTTCCCTCCTTCCAAACCATGCAGAGGTAGGCGCAACTCTTTACTCTTAAACCCTGAGCATGATTCTCCCAGGAACAAGGGTATTCTCTTCCTCACCCACAGCATTACCATGTCTATTAGCTTTATGTTGTGGCGATAACAAATTATCACAGGCTCTGTGACTTAAAACAACACAGATTCATCTTCTTACAGTTCTGTAGGTCAGAAGTCCAACACAGATCTCACTGAGGCAAGATCAAGGTGTCTGTAAGGCTGAATTCCTTTTTGGGGGTTCTAGGGGAGAATCCATGTCCTTGCTTTTGCAACTTCTGGAGACCAACCTCATTCTCTGTCATCTCCTCCTCCATCTTCAAACCCAGCAACCTAGCATTTCTCTGAGCCTTCTTCCATCGTCACATCTCTTCCCCTGACCATGCTAGGAAAGCTTCTCAACTTTGAAGAACTGCTGTGATTGGATTTGGTTCATCCAGATAATCCAGGATAATCTCCCTGTCTGAAGGTCCTTAACTTTAACCACATCTGAAAAATCTCTTTTGCCTTATAAAGTGACATAGTCACAGGTTTCCAAGATTCAATAGACATCTTGGAAGGGCCATTACTCTGCCTACCACACCAAACCTAACAAAATCAGCCTTTATTCAAAGTTTATCCAACATACAGTCTATAATCAAATTTCTCCAATTACTGAAAATGGGTCATCTAGATTTTTAAAAATCCAAGATCCAATCAAGATTCACACATTATGTCTCTTTAGTTTCTACTAATCTACAACATCTTCATCAGCCCCCTCTGTTTCTCATGACATGGAATTCTTTGATAAAGAGTCTAGGCCAATTACCAAGTAGAGATTTATCCAAAAGTTTCTTTGTGATTATATCCAGAATGAACACTTCCATCAAAAATACCATGTAAGTGGTATTTTGTTCCTCCCACTGTGTCACTTCACGTGAAGTCTGACTGTGCTGCTACCAGCAGTGCCAAGCTTGCCTGTTTGGTTAAGGTAGTGACTGCCAGGTGTCCCATTGTAAAGATGCATTTATTTCCTTTTGTGATTAGTGATCTCTGGGGTAATATCTTCAGACCATGTGATTTTTCTATTCTCTTATAACCTTTCAACCAGCGGTTGTAGCATCCACTGATGAACTTGGTCTAAAACATTAGCTGACATCCTTCTGTAAAAATGTTTTTCCTCCACGTCTCTCTCTTCATCCTTCCCCTCCTCCCTCCCAACATCGCCTCTTTCTCTTAATTGCCCCTTTTCATTGGTGGCTTTCAACTAGCCATTGCTTCAGGCATAATTGGAAGGAAAGCCTTCTATAAAAAGGAAGAATGGTGGTAAGAGAATTGAAAGTATTTGCACTGGAGAATGTATTCCTTACCTAATTTTAACGTGGATGCCTGGTGTTGGGCCAGTCTTTGTGCTGTCACATCCGGATGATTTAAATGTTTGAAGATGATCATGACTGATTACAAATACTTTCTTTAACCCACCTATGTGTTTTCCTTCCTATTACATGTTGAGATTAAGGGCCAGGATGGCAGAGTTGGGGACAAGTAGCTGCCTTTGTCCCCCAGGAAGCCTCAGAAAACCCTTCTCTTCTTTCAGAGTCCACCCATGTTGAATTTAAGTTTTGTGTCCTCCTTCTCTCTGCCCCCACATAAACTCTTGCATTATTTGTAAATTATGAACACATCACACACCTGAAACAAACACTGTTTTCTCTTTGAGCCTTTTGATTCACTTTCTTGCTAGGTAGTTACCCATCAATTAAACATCTTTGTCTTAAAAAGTAGGAAGATGCCTATTATTATTAAGGGGCTCTATGCTGAGATCTCTGTATGTCTCCCCTCTTATAACACTATTTGAGAGTTGAATCTTCAAGAAAGTCCAATTCCATGATAAGCAATTGTTGTATGTCTTGGTAAGGGGTCCTATTTAAATCCCTGGGCAAAGGGAAATGTTAAAGCTACCATAACTTATGTGAGAGAGTATGGTTTGTGGCCCTGATTAGTAAACAAAGAAAAAAAAAACTAGCTTTGCTTTCATCTTTGCTCCACCTGTACAAAATGAGCACATCTTCTGTGGGCTTCAGCTTCTCTATAAAATACTTGATAAAAGCTTGTCATCTTGGTGGGAGGCCCAGTCAAAAAAACATATGTGCGGAGCCAGGCAGACTTTAACGCAATATTTTTTCAAACTCTGAGTCATGGCATATTAACGAATTATGACATCATTCTTGTGGGCTTTGAACATACTACAGGAACTAGGACAAGGTCTGGGTAAAGTGCATTCTCAGTAAATGTCTGCTAAAGAATGTATGACTCAATAATAGAGAAGTAACCCAATGTAAAAATGATCCCTTCTCCAAGGAAGATAGACACATGGTCAGTAACTAGGAGCTCAGTATTGTTAGCCATCAAGGAAATGCAAATCAAAACCACAAGATCATACTTCACACCCACTAAGATGACTATAATTTTAAAAGACGGGTAATCACAGGTGTTGGCAAGAATGTAAAGAAATTTGAACCCTCATATACTATTGGTGGGAATGTAAAATGATGCACCTATTTTGGAAAACTGTCTGGCATATACTCAAAAGGTTAGAGTTACCGTGTGACCTAGCAATTCCACTCCTTGGTTTATATACCAAAGGAAATGAAAACGTACACCCACCCAAAAGTTTAGACGTGAATGTTCACAGCAGCATTATTCATAATAGCCAAATTTGGAAAAAAAGACAAATGTCCATTAAGGGATGAACAGAGAAACACAAGATAGCTCCATGATATATCCAGTGAAATACTATTTGGTAATAAAAGAAGTACTGCTGCATGCGTGAACAGGGATGAACATTGAAACCATGTTAAGTAAAAGGAGCCAGTCACACACGATGACTTGTTGTGTGATTCCATTTATATGAATGGACAGAGGAGGGACATCTATAAAGACAGAGAGTAGGTTAGTGGTCGCCTTGGTGGCTTGGAGATAAATGGGAAGTCTGTGGGGTGTGGGGTTTCTTTTTGGAAGTGATAAAAATGGTCCCAAATACTTGTAGGATTGTGTGACTCTGTGACTATACTAAGAACCATTGAACTGCGCATATTAAGTGGGTAAATTTTATGGTATGTGAATTCTGTATCAATAAAGCCATTAAAAAAAAAAATGCCCATGACTGAGCCCACCCATAACCAATTAAATCAGAATTTCAACAGGTAGAGTTTGGCATCGAGTATTATGTTCGAGCTTCCTTAGTTAAATTGTTAATGTATAGCCAGGGTTTTAGCTACTAGTTTAGATGGACTACCAAGGTCCTTAGTGCCCAAACACCATCAGTCTATTAAGTCCGATATTTTGTGCTTAACCCAATAGCCAAGGTGATTTAAAAATAAAAGGGAGGAGTTCCCGTCGTGGCTCAGTGGTTAACAAACCCAACTAGCATCCATGAGGATGTAAGTTGGATTCCTGGCCTCGCTCAATGGGTTAAAGGACCAGGCATTGTCATGAGCTGTGGTGTAGGTCGCAGATGCGGCTCGGTTCCTGCATTGCTGTGGCTCTGGCATAGGCCAGCAGCTACAGCTCCTATTCAACCCCTAGCCTGGGAACCTCCAGGTGTGACTCGAAAGCAAAAATGAATGAATGAATGAATGCACAGGGGAAAGAGCTTGTGGTCACCCCTCAACACACTTTTGTAATAGTCATGATTAATTTCTTTGGCCGACATCTCTGAGTGAGTAGACACCCAGAAACCCCAATTTCTCTGCCACCAAAACACACACACACACACACACACACACACACACACACACACACACACACACACACACACACACACACACACACGTTTCAGGCAGAACCCAGGGGAAGCTGCTGGCATCGCGCATATTCACCTTGCTTGTAAAGGACACACACAGGACCCTCCCACCTCATTCTCGCTTCTCCCTCTGTTCAGCCACATCCAGCCAGTCCAAAGTGTTGCAAGTTTCTAAATCGCAGACAGACAGTAGGCAAAGAAAGCAAATAAAAAATTCTTGATTTTGATTATTGAAGAAAGAGACACATTTCTGAAGAGGAGCAATTACTTCTTAAATATGAAAAATAGCTACTCACAGTATCGTATGTGATGAAAACTACTGAAGGGTAGACTTCGTGATGAGATTTAGCAGTTTCTAGGAAGGAAAAAATAATACTGTAATCAAGATAACTGGACTGTTTTCTTTCTTCCTGTTTATGAGGGTTTAGCCAAGATCTCTTTAGAAAAAACAGTTTTTGGAAACCTGGTTAAAGGACCCATCAGAATGGTGCCACCTCCATTATTTTTGACACAGACAAATTAGACAGGTTTTGGACGTGTTGAAGATTGAACAGTTGTGAAAAGCAGAAGTGATAGATGGAAATGTCATTGTCGCATCTTGTAAGAGTCAGTATTATTAGGAATCTAGGTAGGTGACCTGACCCTTTTATAATCTCCATCAGTTTAAGCTCTGACAGCTAATAGCTAAGTGATCTTTGTGGGTCACCTTAACATGTCTCTGTTTCTCTACCTATACAACAGAACTAATTAATCCCATGCCAAAGACTATAATCAATTTCCAGCCACACTGACATCTTTAGCCTATGGTCAGACATCTTATTAGGTTTTATGTAAGTCTCGTATACATCTGACCCAGAAAACAGAAACTGCTTCAGGTATCCCTTTAAATTGCTTCGAGTGGGGATTAAATGTAGACAGTTGGCTATACAGGTAAATGAGGGTCTGAGCATCAAACAGGAGACATTAAGGAGTTCCCTTCATGGCTCAATGGTTAATGAACCCAACTAGGAACCAGGAGGATGCAGGTTCAATGCCCAGCCTTGCTTAGTGGGTTAAGGATCCATGTTGCCATGGCTGTGAAGGAGGCCAGCAGCTGTAGCTCCAATTTGACCTGGGAACTTCTACATGCCATGGGTGTGACCCTGAAAAGCAAAAAAAAAAAAAAAAAAATAACAGGAGGCAATTAGAGAACCCACAGATTAGCAGTAGCAAGCAGCCATGGAGTGCTGAGACAAAGAGATATTTACTGAAGCACAAAGGCACCCAAAGGAATTTGAAGCATGGTAGAGCTAGAGCCAAAAAGGAGATGCATCTGTCTCTGGTGATATCACCCACGGCAGCCAGGGAGGGAAAGAAGTAGAATACACCTTGGGTACTTCCTACCCGTTAGCCTTCAGTTTCCCACTGAGGTTTCCCATTGTCAGCATCCAGCTGAGAACCTAGAAAACAGCTGGCAGGGTCAGCTCCCCCTAATGCCGATCAGAGCAGAGGAAAGGTGAGGAATGAATCTTAGGGTGAACAGGCCTAGGATTTTAGGGTTCACCCCCTTTTAATTTTGTATCCAATAAAACTTGGTACTTCTGCCTGACGCAAAGTAACTAACTAGTCCTCATATAAAGGCATTCTCCCCTTCCCCCTCAGCAAAGGTGAGTCAGCCTCATCTGTCATTGAATTTAATCTTAAATCCAGGGTCTCTGCAATCCCTCGCATCAAGTCAGATGTGATTCCTCATATGTGGTGACCACTGAACAAAAATGAAAAGTTAATACTACCAGCTCCTCATGTAAAATACTAGGAGAAATACCACCTCATACCCATTAGGATGGCTAGTATAAAAAAATTAAAATTGAGCCTGAAACAGAAACATTTTGGTGAGGATTTGGAGAAATTGGAACCCTGGTGCATTGCTGGGGGGGAATGTTTTCCAGCCACCCTGGAAAATAGTTTGATGGTTCCTCAAAAAGCTAAACATAAAATTACTGTATGATCCAACAATCCCACTTCTCTGTATACACCCAAAGGAATTGAAAGCAGAAATTCAAACAGATACTTGTGCACCCATGTTCATTGGAGCCTTATTCACAATAGCCAAAGGGTGGAAACAATGCAGATGTCAATCAGCAGATAAAAGGATAAACAGTATGTGGGATGTACACACAATGAAATGTGCAGCCTTAAAAAGGAATGCAATTCTGATGCGTTCTACAACATGGGTGAACTTCGAAAATATTATGCTAAGTGAAATAAGCCAGACACAAGCGACATACATGATTCCACTTAGATGAGGTATCTAAAATAGGCAAATCCATAGACACAGGTTAGAATAGTGGTTACCAGGGACTTAGTAGGAGGTGGAGGAAATGGGAAGCTACTGAGTCCAGGGTTTCTGTTTGGGAAGATGGAAATGCTCTGAAAAGAGACAGTGATGGTCATACAACATTATGAATGTACTTAATGGCATTGAACTGTGCACTTAGAAATGGTTAAAATGGTAAGTTTTACCTTATGTCTGTCTTGCCACAAAAAATAGGAGTTTCGGAATAACAGAGACACACCACTGTATATAAAGTAGATAAACAACAAGGACCTGCTGTATAGCACAGGGAACTGTATTCAGTATCTTGTAATAACCCCTAATGGAGAATCCGAAGATGTGCGTATAACTGAATCACTTTGCTGTGCATCTGAAACTAACACAACATTGTACATCAATGATAACTCAATTAAAATAGTACAGTAAGTGGAAAACAGAAAGATACCATTGATTAACACATGCAGAAAAATGCAGGGCTGCTGCAGTCTCCGTATCTTCTCTAACTGGTGGCGTTTATCACTTCCTTCTTCTGCCATCCATCCCTTGTTGCCCTGACCTTCTGCCAGCTGTTCAGCCTCTGTTTTACCTGTTCACGTTGAACTGAGCCTTTGTTCCTGGAAAAGCTGAGTTCTTGCAGTTCTGTCTTTCGTACTCGGCTATTTTTTTGGTTTTGTTCCCTTTTGCTATTACTATGGACCTGGAAATACTAAAAGGGGTTCCAGTGAATCCGACATAGTCCTGTCTACCTTTGCTGCATAGAAGCAATTCATTTGGCCCTTGGTGGTCGGCGTCAGTCATTCCAGGCATCAAAGTGACCCCTGTCTTGGCGTGTTGGTTCAGCGGTGTGAGAAGCCCAAAATAGCCGGATGACAATCTCTCTAGCCCTTACAGTTCGGTCATAGTTGTGTTTTCAGGTGGAAGCTTTCCTTCCTGGGTTACTTCTAGACCAATTTAGCCGAGCATTGCAGGGGGAAGCGCAGAAACGCCATGAGTGATATTAATAACGAGAAGAGGGACCATCCCTACTTCTAAACCTTGGGTTCCCAAATCCATATTTTCTTGTTACGGGCGTGGGGGTGGGGAATAACAGTACTATATATTAGTCCCTGGGTCAGAGTGCTCCAGTGTTCCAGCCTTATAAATGTTGTTTTCCAACTGGACCATAGCTGAGTCCTGCATCAGCCATTTCACCCAGTAAGTTTCTAGGCCAGGAACATTGTTGAATAGAATAGCGTGATTACAAATAAGACCGTGAGTAAATCTCCTGATAGTGGTGCTGCTAGAAACATTTGAAGTGAAGAAAGCAATTCCATACTTAGTGTGGGTACAGCACTGCTCCCTCCAGGACGCAAGGAGGAGGGAGGAGCAGTCAGTCTGCTTCTCCATTTGAGCCAGTCCGTATCCTTCTCCTGCCCTGTTTGGATCCTAGGGGACTGCTCTTGGGGCAGTTATCTTTCAGCGGGGTCAGCAGTGGGAAGCCATGGTAGAAGATTTGGGGAGGGGGACAGGGTCTGATCTTATAGGTTATGGGGTCAGATATAGCCCAGATCTGCAAATCCATCCCTTTGAAAGTGTTTGTGATGTTTCTTCCATAAGTGCATTTGGCCTGCTGAAAGTGCACATTTTTATTTCCTTCCTAAGATTTCAGGGAATAACAGAATTATTTAAAGACTAAATGGAGACCATTTTCAGCATCTTCGCAAAATTCTCTTAAACAAATTCTTGTCAGACAGACCTCTCTAAAGATTATAATTGTATGGTGAAATTAAGTGAAACAGGTTTTACACTCTTGGCAAAATCCTCTTAAATGAATTCTTGTCAGATCAAGCTTTTTAAAGATGATAATTGTGTGGTAAAATTAAGCTTAACAGGTTTAACACTCTGCTGCAGTTTCTTAGGCTTCTACTTGAGGATGTTGGCCTACTGATGATAAAGGTGACTACTCACTTGTAAGGATCTCTGCCTGAAACCTACAGGTTTGGGGTTCTGAGATCTCTTCCTGGATGTGACCGACAGTCTTCGGTCCATAACGGAGCCCCCCTCTTCCTTCACCATCTCTGGATAATGATTATTCTGCTGCTCATTTCACACAGACATATGGCATATCTTCATTAAATAATGTGTTTTCATGATAAATAGAAGACGAGGCCTGATATAAATTCAGATCTAGAAAGTGGAATTCATACTGACCCTGATGCTGGCAGTAAGTCCACTCCTGCAGTGGACACTGTATTTGGGGGGGGGGGTTAGGAGAGCTTTTTAAACAAATGAAGTATAGTTGATTTACAGTGTTGAAAGTGTACAGCAAAGTGATTCAGTTATACATATATATATAGCAATTATTTTTCAGATTCTTTTCCATTTTAGGTTATTATAAGACCTTGAATATAGTTGCCTGTGCTCTACAGCAGGTACTCGTTTGTCATTAATATATAGTGGTGTATATCTGTTATTCCCAACTCCTAACTTACCCTCTTCACCACCTTTCCCCTTTGGTAACCATAAATTTGTTTTCTATGTCTGTGAGTCTCTGTTTTGTGAATACGTTTATTCGTATCATTTTTTTAAGATTCCATCCATACGTGATATCCTATAATATTTGTCTTTATCTGACTTACTTCACTTAGTAAACTAATCTCTGGGTCCATCTGTGTTGCCCCTAGTGGTATTATTTCATTCTTTTGTGGCAAGTAACGTTCCATTGCATTTATGTACCACATCTTCTTTATCCATGCACCTGTCAATGGACATTTAGGTTGCCTCCGTGTCTTGGCTATTGTGACTAGTTCTGCCATGAACATTGGGGTACAGGTGTCATGTTAAATTAGAGTTTTCTCTGAATATATGCCCAGGAGTGGGATTGGTAGATCATAGGGTAGCTCTGTTTCTAGGTTTTGGAGGAACCTCTGCACTGTTCTCCATAATGACTGCACCGTTTTACATTTGCACCAGCAGTGTTAGTAGGGTTCCCTTCAGACTGCATCCTCAGCAAGCCTGCAGCCACAGTCCAAATCAGCCCTTAGACTGACCAACTAGTGCCTCTGGTTTGGCTCAAGTAGCTGTAATACCTGAGTCCTCCAATTTTCCAGGCTGAAATACTTGATGTGTTCCTTTGAAAGTTTTTCTCATCTGTGATAGCGTTTTCAGTTTTTTTGTCTTTCTTTAAAAAGTAAATATGTCTCTTGGAAAAAGTATAGAGAATACAGAGAAACACAAAACATAATCCAGTCACACAATTAACATGTGGGTATATAGATATGTAGTCTTTTTTCCAGTTCGTATAGATACATAATTATATTCTTTTTGAATATCATACAGTTTTATAAGTTTATTTTACTTACCTGCATATTATGGCTAAAAAGCAACTATATCAAACATTTTTCTAGGGTCCCAAGTATTTTATACTGTATAATTTCTAACAGCGGCATAGTTTCCCATAGTGTGGAAATGACATCATTTATTTAATAAATTAGAGGGTTTAGGGAAAAAATCTGAAGTTGAGCAGCTAAAGCCATCCCCTGAAGGTTATTGTAACACATAAAAACCATCCACCAAGCTCTCTGACACACACAAACCCTCGAAGGACTGATTTTGTGTGTGTGAAATGGTCCTGGCTGTCAATCATGTACCCTCCATGTCATGGTTCCTGTGCTCGCTCCAGGTCGTTAGGGGGTGATTACGGATTCCTGTCAAATGAGATGTCTACTCTGTATTCAACGTGAGGCAGTTTGTGTTTTTCTCAGTCTGTTGCTCTCCCGTCGGAGGAGGAGGCTGAGCCAATCTTTGGTGAGCCGAAGGGAAATGGGATAGGCAGCGAGCCCTGGAAGCACGGGGCAGACATGCCCAGGGCCCAGGATCCGCACATAAGCAGATTAGACTGCGACATAAATACATTTGTCTTGATTGTCACATTCCACCCAGGGTGACACCTACATGCATAAAAATGGCTCCGAGTTGGGTTTTCAAAGCCGTTCACCTCTCTTGTTGCTTTTTAAACCACCCAGCTCCAAGGCATTTTTTTGTGTTCTATCTATCAAAGATGATTAAGGGGCTGGGAGAGTTGATATATAAGGACAGATTAAGAAAACTAAATATTTACAACTTGACTGAGTGACAGCCAAGGGGAAGATATTATAACTGCCTGCTGGGCTCAAATCATGGAGGAGATATTGTCTTGCTTTCCCCAGTAACTCGATTTTAGGACAGCTGAATTCAGAGAAAGTTTTCTGAGGATGGCATCACTTATGCTAATTAGATAATTGTGTCAGTTGAAATTATATTTCATGGCTAGTAGCAGGAACTTGGAATAGCTGTGGCTTAAATAAGGTTTCATTTTCTCTCCTATAACATGAAGCCCAGAAGTGTATCATCTGGGCCAGCTTGGCAGTTCCATGATGTCATCAGTGCCCCCATGCCCTCCCGTCTCTGGCTTCATTATTCTCAGCATTATTTTCATGCTCAAGGTCATCGGGTGTTTGAAGAAGAGCCGCTGCAGCTTCACTTACCATGGCTGCATTCCAGAAAGGGGAAGGCAGAAGAGGTCCCTGCCAACTAAGACTGCTCAAAAGAATTTTCTCGAAAGCCCATTTCCTGATTCCAGTTTTTCTCTCATTGACCACCATATCTGCAGGAGGGGCTGGGAAATCGAGCAGGGTTTTTGGTTCGGTTCATCTTGTTTTTAATCTGGGTACATGGCTTATGGCAGCCATGACCCCAGGTAGGCAATGGAGGGTTTCTGTCCCAATGACTGACCTCTTGAAGATTCTGAGAAGTCTGGACTCTGAGACACAGTGACGTTTGCTATAATGTTACAAGATTCCATTTGTAAAACTAGGCCCTGAGATCTAATTTATTTACTTCTGATCACCCTTCTGTTTCAATTGATTTGTCACAGCATACCCTGGGTTGACGCTGAGTAAACTAGCCATCTCAGCAGACCTAAGAATAACAATAACTACAGTGTATTAGCCTTCACCAAGTTCCTTGTGCTGTATTATGCACTTAGCATCAGTGCAATGGTTTGCTTCAAAATATTCCAGTGGGGGGGTAGATGTGGATAAATGAACTAGTGCTCGCCATGAGTTGCTAATAATTGAGGCTGAGCAATGGCTCCATGGAAGTTTATTATTATTTGTGCTCTTCTTTCTACTTTGGTATTAATTGAAATTTTCCCCGTAAAGATCTTCTTAGATTATTTCGTAGGATGTTGGTACTATTAGCCCTGGCTGACAACGCTCGGGGCATTTAAGCAGCACCACGTAGTGAGTGTGGGGCAGATTCAGGATGCAGACCCAGGTTTTAGAAACTGGTGCTCTAACCCTTATTATTCAGCGTGTGCTTCCCAGACAAGGAGACTGAAACTGAATAGAAATGCAGACTTTTGGGTCCCCTGTCCCCGCCAAGACCTATTACGCGACCCCAGAGTAAGTTTGTACGCACGGTCAAGGTTCCTGTGCTCTGCCCACTGCACTGCTGTTGCCTCCATAGCCATGACTTACCCAAGCCAGTCAGTCACTCCTGACTTTTCCTTAATAATAATAAAAAAAAAATCTTACTGTCTTTGGAAGCAAAAATCCTGATCATGAGTCCCTACTTGATAGCATTTAATAATAGCGTAATAAGCATTTAACTCCCAGTATTTATTCTTTCGGTGTCTGCTGTAGTGCTGGGCCCTGAATGCCTCTGTGTCATTGAAGCAGTGTTCTGACTCTCTGTCAGCTGCTGATCATCGCTGCCTGCCTGAAACTGACTTTGGCTGGTTCTGCTTAAACAAACCCTTGCTTCTGTTTCCGTAAGGTGCTGTGAGGTTTGAAAGCTTTGGGACGTGCAGAAAACCCTTTCGGTATCGGCTCTATCCTCATCAGCTCTGCATACCCACCTGAACGTTCCTGAAAAGACATGTTTTTTTGTTGTTGCTTTTTGTTTTTTCCCTAGCATCTTCTGTCCTCATGTGTGACTTCACCCCTGTTTTTGAGAGAGTGAGAATTGTGTCATGTAGGCCAAACAGTTAACATTCTGAGCCTCCAGTTCCTTCTCTATGTGGTGGCTGTGCCTTGTGGTCTCTAGGGTCCCTTGCAATTTCATTCTTCTGTAATCCCAGGCTTTTGTTGTTTTGTTTTGTTTTCTTTTGTTTTGCCAACACCTACCCTGTGGCCTACACCACAGCCACAGTCACGCCCGATCAGAGCCTCATCTGTGACCTACACCACAGCCATGGCAATGCTGGATCCTTAACCCACTGAGCGAGGCCAGGGATCAAACCTGCATCCTCATGGATCCTAGTCAGATTCATTTCCACTGTGCCACGATGGGAACCCCATACATCTTGATTTTTTCAACACCTCCACCCCCTGCAAAACAAAAAATATTGTGAAGACACTGGGCTCTCTGTGAAATCCACTCTGTTATATTTTTCCAGCTAGTAAAAGAATCTTTTGCTGGTTTCTACTGGACTCTTTGTCCAAATAATGAATGCCTACATGCTTTATAGCTTCTTTGCCTCAGGTGGTTTTTATTTATTTATGATTTTATTGGTTCTTTTATTTTTGGCCACACCCACAGCATGCAGAAGTTCCCCGGCCAGGGTAAAACCCAAGCCACAGCAGTGACCATGCCAAATCCTTAACCACTGGGCTACTAGAGAAAACTCCCCCTCAGATCCTTTTTAGAATAAGTAAATGGATGAAAGAATGAATGACCGATGCTTAGTATACATTGCAATTAAAACCTACTTTCTTTTCTTTTCTTTTTTTTTTTTTTTTAGGGCCGCACCCATGGCATATGGAAGTTCCCAGGCTAGGGGTCCAATCAGAAATGCATCTGCTGGCCTATATGCCACAGCCACAGCAACACCAGATCTGAGCCATATCTGCAACCTATACTGCAGCTTGCAGCACCACCAGATCCTTTACCCACCGAGTGAGGCCAGGGATTGAACCTGCATCCTCATGGATACCAGTTGGCTTTTTAACCTGCCAAGCCACAGTGGGAATTCACAATCTCCTTTCTTAAAGAGGGAGATTTAAGAATCTCTCTGCTTTTGAACAGCTTAAAACAGTTTCTCACTTCCAGGTGAGCTTGGTTGTTTTATATATTATAACAACCTTCAAATGATGTATATACTTAACACCCTAAGCTGTTCGTCAACTTCCACAGCAGACGAGACAAGGGAAACACCTACAAAAGAGCAGGAATGGACGGTCCCCTTCCTCAGGGACCGTCGCTTGTAGGTAGGGCCCACGCTAGTTTCTGTTGCAGATACAAACACCAGGGTCCCTTCATTCTTCTTCCAAGGGCTCTTTCTCCCACCAGAGTAATTTTGAGCCAGTGTGTGTGTATATATATATACACACATATATATATATATGATAATTTTCTCTCAAAATGAAGGCTAGGAAAAATAGCATGCTGTAGTGATGATAATAACCATTTTGCTAGATATGCCTTCGAGAGTTTTACCCACCCGTTTTCTTCCATGCTGATTTGTTTTGCAGGGCAGCCTTTGGCAAGGAGTCAGAAGTACTTATTGGGAACCTGGGTGATAAGTTAATCCCTCCACAAGACATCCTCCGTGACGTCAGCGACCTCAAAGCCTTGGCCAACATGCATGAAAGCCTGGAATGGTTGGCAGGTCGAACAAAGGCAGCCTTCTCCAACCTTTCCACATCCCAGAGTAAGTACTTGCAGGGCAGTTCTTGCGAGAACCGCCGAGACACTAGATTGAGTGCTTGCATTTGAAATGTGAGTGTGTCTCCCCGTCTCCTATGGTGTCTCAGTTGTCAGAAGGTCCGTGTAAGAATTCTGCTCGCGCCGAGCCTCCAGCCCTTTGCGATTCTGTGAAAGGAAGTAATCTCAGCTTCCCTGTGCGGGACATGGGAAGCCAAAAACGGGCCATGTTAACATAGCCTGATATTAAACCTTAGAAACACAGAATCGTGTAAGATCGAACCACTGTGACTCAAGAACAGAAAGCAATACATTGTGTCCTGTTACAACGTCTCCAGGGGAGAAACTGTGTCTCAGAACTCCAAGCTGAGCACGTGCTTGATGTTTTTATTTTAACTGATATAAAACGAATGAAAAAGTGTCTAAAAAGAGAATGATAACCGTGATTAAGGTGCTAGAAAATAAAGACAATGAGAAAAACACTTATTCTGGAAAAGAGGTGGCTGAAAGATAACCTCATTGTACATTTCAAGGAAATTAAGGGATAGGGTTTGAAGTAAAAACAGGAAACCTCTTTTATCAGGGACCAGGGTTTCGGAGAAAATAATTTGGAAAACTTTAGTACATGTGTATTTTATTCAATAACTCTACAGAGGGGATTCCCTGATGGTCTCGTGGGTAGGATTCAGCGCTTTCACCGCTGTGGTCCGGGTTCAGTCCTTGGTCTGGGAACTGAGACCCCGCATCAAGCTGCTGTGTGCTGCGGCCCCAAAAATGATAATAAGAACTATGGCATAAATACTTTTTAAAAGCATTGGCTCAGAAATATTAAGCAGTTAAAATAAAGGCAGAGAAAAAATAATATGAAGAAGGGATAAAGAGATGGCAGATTTGAATGCTTGAACGGAGAGATAGAAAGCAGGACAGGAAAAAACAAAACAAAACCAAATCATAATAACAGCCAGAACATGAAAGAGACGAAATCAGCTCTGAACTTAATACTAGAGTGAGCTGTTTGAAAGATTATTAGAAGGAAAATGCTTATATTATTTGGACTCTGATCTTCAAAGTTATTTTTTTATCACTGTTTTTTGGTTAAGTTCTTCTTAGGCGGTAAATATGATTTCCAGCCCAGAGAAGGGAGAGATATGGATGAAACTCACTGGCGTAAATTATTCCCTGGAACACAAGGCCCCACAGACAGAGTCTAGGGGACCTTTGCATGCTAATTACTTACAAATTTGTGCTGGTTTTGGCGCTCTGCTGGGGGTCGGTAAGAGGCGAGGAAATTGGGTGGAAGGGGCTTCTGCGATCATATACTCTGCTTTAGACATTTTCTTAAAATACTACTTTTTGTTTATATGTTTATTTTTACACTTTTTGTAATTTAAAATATTCCTTCTAGTCGATGGTGAGATTATACATCTTTATTCTTCCAGCTGCACTCACCCACTATGGAGAGTGGGGCACAGGAAGGGGTCTGAGCAAACTGCCTAAGTAGGTATCCTTGAGAGGGGTTCGACTGTATAATCCCATCAGATCAGGGAACCTGTCACAAGTAGTTGTTGAAATGAGCCATTTTATCTCCCAGCCTCAGCCCACTCCACCAAAAGAAAAAAGGAAACGTCAGAAGGCCCTGATGGTCCCCCTTGCTCGTTGCAATATGAACGGCTCTGAAAAGGGACCAGAGGCCTCTTGTCCTGGTGTCCTTTGACTCTTGAAAACCCAGAGCTGCATGGACTGGTTTGTTAGTGGTGACTAGAAGGGGTCCTCTCGCTTGGTGGCCCATCGCCATCTGGTAATTAATAATGCAGTCTCTTATTTTGAGCAGCACAGTCTTCCAGAGTTCTGTTCTGTCCCTTCTAAAAAGGCTCCACAAGGCAAAATAGGACGTAACTGCTAGAACAAGCCACTGAGTGATTCCCACCAGCTCACCTGGCTTCAGCTGTTCTCCCAAAGAGGAGGATGAGATACAGCTATGCTCAGCTTTGTGCATGTACAGTTCACCTGTCGCGTTCATGGCACGAAGAGTCCCCACTACAGCTGATGTCTAATTTATGAGGTCCATCAGCTCTGTTCTTCTGACAAAGATCTCTTGGGCCATGCCCGTGAATACCTTTCATGGGCTCAGTTCCATCTTATAATGCAACTTGTACCCTCTCCGTTCCTTTCAGGGTGATTATTCCACCCAGTGAGTGATTTAAGTGACTGGCAGCATTTTGACGATCGGTGCAAAACCCAAGTGAACCGTAATCACTACTTATGTTGTCTTTGTTAAACAAAGCACCCAGCGAACCTGGTTTATTCTCTCGAACAATGTGCTTCGTGTACCCACACGAATTCCCAGGAGAAATGCCCATTGATGTTTATAATTTGAACAAAGCAGGGGATTCTCTGATAATGGGTTACTTTGATGGCTCCATGTCAGTGCGACTTGAGAGAGGGCATAAGGGACAGCTTTTTATTATTCTTTTGAAAAGTGAACCAAATGATTACCTCAACAAAAGGGTTGCCAAGTCTGGAGATGAGACAGCATGAAGCAAATGCCAGCCTTTTGCTTAGCTCGCCCTCATGGATACTCAGGATGCGCCAAAGTCTAAAAGAGAAGAGTGAAAGTTTGATTTTTCTGTCTGCATCATTTTAACTATTTGGTATGGTCATTCCATGCCTTATTATAATTAAGAAGCTATGAATGGGAGGGAATGAAGCTGGCAGAAAATTATCTTTCTAGTAGAATATCTCTAGATATTACAGCAGGAGTCTCCTCCACTTGAAATATTTTGTGTCATACCGAAGAGGATGTTTCAGTTTTAGTTGCAGGGCTTGGCTGGTCCTTTGTCCAGGAGATAAGAGTTAACCATTTTTTTCAAAGATAGTCTTTCCATCTCTTTCAGTATTTGCCTTAACTCTGTCTTTGCATTTAAAAGGGTCTTCTCACCTCATATGACTACACCTGCTCTTACTTTTATCCTATCCCACTCCATGATTCCTGCTCCACTGCTTGTGGTATTCCACTGCTCAATCTTCCTTTAACCTGTTCTACTTAAGATAATTTCTACCGATGGAGTTCCCGTCATGGTTCAGTGCTTAACGAATCTGACTAGCATCCATGAGGATGCAGGTTTGATCCCTGGCCTTGCTTAGTGGGTTAAGGATCTGGCGTGGCCATGAGCTGTGGTCACAGACACAGCTTGGATCCTGTGTTGCTGTGGCTGTGGTGTGGGCCAGCAGCTATAGCTCCGATTCGACCCCTAGCCTGGGAACCTCCCTATGCTGCAGGTGCAGCCTTCCCCCCACCCCCACTCCAAAAAAAGTTAATTTCTGTTGAAAGCCTACAACCCAGTTAAAGGGAAAAAAATGCATTGATTTATAAAACTCGTACATCTAAAGACTTCAGGTGTGGCTGGATCCAGAGGTTCACAAGATAATGTCACATCACAAACATGTTTACACACCCGCGCTCTCTCTCTCTCCCTTTCTGTATTTCTTGGTATAGTCCTTCTATTGCTTTCCATCCCAGGTAAGACCTTTTCATATGACCACATCCTTGGCCACCACAGCCCCAAGATTATTTGATCCCCTCTGAAAAGCATTTTTGCCAAGAGATCCCAAAAGAGTCCTAGAGAAGACTTAGATTGATCTAGTTTGACCTTCTCTCGTGGGTCTCTCAGGTTCTCTTTGTAGACACCATATTTTCTGACTCTTTATCCCCCCTTCCATGACTCAGTCTCCCTCTTCTAGAATCTCTTCATTTTCAGGATCTGTTCTAACAAATATGCTTTCAGTGCCAGGAAGTTAGGCAGGCCCCTGTTTGGCATTGGGCATTCAAGATCTGGGTTTATACAGTTTCTCCCACTGATCTCAATTTCAACCTTGTAGCAAACGTACAGAATAATAATCTGTCCTCTGGAGTATCTGCTATAAGAACCGTAAATAAAAACGCAGAGATTAAGTGTTATGGTTAAGAAAATTCTCAGCCTAATGTGACCTCCATAAAAATTGTTAGAGTGTATTCAATTGGAACACTAAAGATTTTCTTTCGTATTTTATCTTTTTGTTTTAAGAATGCATTGCTTTTTCAAATAGACTACAGAGAACTTGAAGGGGATTCCGAGGCTTATTTTGTCTATTTTGCTTCCTCGGGGCGGGGGCTCTTCTCTGTCTTGGATTCTGTAAAAAGTCTCTAGGATTAGAGAATCTAAAACTTCCTTGATTATATATTCTGCTCTTTAAGTAACCTTACCATCAAGGAGGTCATCTATTTTTTATTAAAGTCCCTTTGCTTCAGCCTAAGCCTCTTTCTTCTATCCTCTTCTTCAGACATTAAATGTTGAATATTTTTTCTATAAAATACTTTAATGTGTCCAAAAACATTCCCCTGGCCTTTACCTGCCCATCTCTGGATATTAAAGATTTTGGGGCCTAAAGGTCCCAGTGCCTGAGTCCAGGGCAACCAAATCCAGCAGAATTAGGAGCCCAAGTTCACGAACACTCTCTTGGATGGTGGTTTGACTGTGGGCCTTTGTGAACGTGGTCCAATTGACGAGTTCCTCTGACACCAAGCTTATTCGTCTCCGACTCCCTCAGCTCCCGTTACTACAGTTCTTGCTGCGCCCACATGCATGGGTAATAAAGAGCCCTACCATCATATTTTTTTAATATAAGAAACCACGGGGTTGAACATCCCTCTAAGTTTCAGCTAGAATAAATCTCATAATTTGGGTTCCTAGAATTGGTTCAGGAATTGCAGTATTAGTCATGCAGTTATTTCTATATGTTATTTTATTATTATTTCCCCAATACACTTATTTTTCTACTGTACAGCGTGGTGACCCAGTTACTACATACATGTACCCATTCTTTTTTCTCACTTTTTTATTGTGGTGAGAACTCTAGCACATCAAATACACCATCGTAACCATTTTTAAGTGTACAGCAGTGTGTTAACTATGTGTTTATTACTATGCAACAGATCTCTGGAACTTTTTCAGAGTAACTGAAACTCTCTACCCACTGAACAACTCCCTATTTCCCCCGCACCCCCATCCCCTGGTAAATACTTTCTACTATCTTTTCTTTGCATTTAGACACCCCCATCTAAGTGCAGTCATTCCGTATTTGTTTTTCTGTAACTGGCTTATTTCACTTAGTGTAATGTCCTCAAAGTTTATCCATGTTATATTATAGCATATTATCCGTATTATAGCGTATGACTGGATGTCCTTCTTTTTAAAGGCTGAATCATACTCCGTTGTATGGCTATACTACATTTTCTTTATCTAGGCTTCGGTCAGTAGACATTTAGATTGCTTCCATCTCTTGGCTATTGTGAATAATGCTGCAGTGACACATGCGTGTGCAAATATACTTCTCTCTTAAAGTAGAACTAATGCTAGAGAATCTCGAAATCATCATCAGTTATTTTGCACATGAAGAAATTAAGGCTTCAGAATGTCTGCGTGTCCACGCCTGAACTGGGATGTCTGTGCCTGAACTGGGAGGGACACAAGTCCTCAAACTGCCAGTTTAATTTTCTCTTATCAGTGTCTTGACCAGCACCAAGGTTAAGTACTGGCACTGATAGCAATTCCAATGAGAAAGTATTTCTCTTAAACCGTCCAGGAAGGTCATGATATGTGTTTTAAGGGAAGCACCTTAATGCTTACCGCTTACCGTTCACATATGGTCATTCCTAACCATCATTATCTTATGTGTAAGCAGACTCTCTATGCTTTAAATATATGGGAGTATTGCCCATATCCCTTTTGACTTTCATTTTACTTGTAATAAAGTATCTTATTAATTTTTCACCCTCTTTTTTTTTTTTTTTTGTTCTCCAAGTGTTTTCCAAGTTAGGAACTCCAAAAATTCCAGCTACTAATATAATTCCATACCTCAGTTCACTGACGAATGCTCACATGTCCATTATGAGACCCCAGGAACATGTTCTAGCTGCTGCACTGTCCTTTAGGCAGCCCCTAATCTTGCGTGGCTGTTGTAATCAATTAAAGTTACTAAAATATAAAATGCATTTGCTTAGTCATACCAGCCACATTTCAGATGCTCAGCGACTATTGTTTTGGACAGTGCAGTTACAGATTATTTCTTTCACCACAGAAAGTTCTGTCGGCTAGTGCTATAACTTATCACCTAGGTCGCTACTGAGAAAGGTCTAAAGTAATGCCAGTCTGTACAGTTAGCTTTTTGAAACATACTTGAGATGTCCACCTTAGTTAAATCAAGACATGCACAAATACTTCAGTTGTTCAGTCTCCAAATCCCTTGACAGAGAAGTATGTTTGAGGCTTAGCATTGTCCAAAATTTTTCCTCTTGATGCTAAAGGGAAAAGAGTTTAATGGTCAAATATACCAGAGAAACATTAGGTTAAAGAACATGAAATCTAGTTCCTGCACACAGTACAACTTAAGGTTTTTAATATATTAACAGAGTAATTCTAGCAATGCAGAGTTTCCCAGACTTATTTATCAATGGAATTGTCTCAACCCAGAGTGTCTTACAAGAATTTTCGTACGTGGAACTTCTGGGAACTGCTATCCTGCCTATGCTATGTTTATATAATTTGTTCAGAATCTGTTGTTTCTCCTGATGTAGTCAGCCACAAGACAGGACAGGTTTCAGTACTGTAGGAATGTGATTCCATGTTACTGGCGAACTTGCACACCATCAGATGGCTCTTCTGTTGCAATTTGGTTATTTTATTATTTGATTTAATTATTTTGAGAAATGTTCAGGTCAACCCATATAAAATGACTGTGGCTTTCTTTTTGCCTGATTCAAACCTGACTGCTCACCAGTCATTAACACTTTCCTCACAATTCTCAAAAATTCCAGCTACTAATATAATTCTATACCTTACTTCACTGACGAATGCTCATATGTCCATTGTGGGACCCCAGGAATTGACTTTTTTAAGAAAAATTTTAATTTAGAATACTTTTAGAGTTGCAAAGATAGTACATAATTCCAGGACATACTTCCTGTGTTTCTCATACTCAGTTTCCCCAATTGCTAACATCTTAACATTTGTCCCAATTTATGAACCAATATTGTTACATTATTATTAACAAAGGTCTATACTTTTTTTTTTTTTTTTACTATTTCCTTAGTTCTTATCTAATGTCCTTTTCCTGTTCTAGGATCTCATCTAGGATATCTTAATCCATTTAGTCATTGTCCCTTTAGCCTCATTTAGACTGTGACAGTTTCCTAGACTTTCCTGGTTGTTGATGACCTTGATAATTCAGAGGAGCACTGGCTAGATATTTTGCAGAATGTCCTTCAACAAGGGGTTTGTGGAGTTCCCATCGTGGCTCAGTGGTTAACGAATCTGACTAGGAACCATGAGGTTGCGGGTTCGATCCCTGCCCTTGCTCAGTGGGTTAAGGATCTGGTGTTGCTGTGAGCTGTGGCGTAGGTCGCAGACACGGCTTGGATCTGGCATTGCTGCGGCTGTGGCGTAGGCTGGCAGCAACAGCTCTAATTAGACCCCTAGCCTGGAAACCTCCATATGCCAAGGGAGCGGCCCTAGAAATGGCAAAAAAAAACCCCAAAAAATAAAAAACAAAAACAAGGGGTCTGTGTAATCTCCTTTTGTGACTAGACTGGGCATGTGGATTTGGGGAAGGAAAAGGATAAACCATTCCCATCACATCTATCAAGGACAGCGCCTATCGATGCAATTATCACTGCTGATCTTCTGGGGTTGATTTTTACGCCTCCAATTCATGTAGTCCCTTCTAGACAGTTCCTTCTGAATTTTAGATCGACTTTCCACTTTCCCGCCCCGAATTGCTTTTGTCTGTCCCTCTAGTGACTATTTTTTTAAAGTGATAGATGCGTCTATTATAAGCTCAGTGTTTGGATAAGTTGAATAACTGCTGAAAAAAGAATAGTCTACTTTCAATGATTATGCAGTTGATAAAGATTATATCTTCATATATAGTATTACATGATTTTATATATATTAATTTTATTATATATAATTATTTACATCTATAATAGTGTATTTATATATCGCATATACTATGTGTTTTATATATGATAAAATATTACAATATCTTATAATATATTGTAAGATTATAATATCAGATCCAGATTGTGTATCTGAAAGGGTTTATGGGGGAGGAGCTGTTTTTTCCTACCCTAAGCCACTCAGGACCTGCAGCTACTTCTTGGTGCCACGTGTGCTAAACCCTCCTTAGTAAATGTCTGTAACCATGCTAATTTCAGACAAAGCCATGCCGAGATTAAGAGTTACCCAAATTCTCTTCCCTAAAAATAAAGTTGTATGGCGTTCCCCTTGTGGCTCAGTGGTAATGAACACAATTAGTATCCATGAGGATGCAGGTTCAATCCCTGGCCTCGTTCACTGGGTTAAGGATCCAGCGTTGCCGTGAGCTGTGGTGCAGGTCACAGATAGATATAACTCAGATCTGGCGTCGCTGTGGCTGTGGTGGAGGCCAGAAGCTGTAACTCAGATTCGACCCGTAGCCTGGAAATCTCCATATGCCATGGGTACAGCCCTAAAAAGACCCCAAAAAATAAAAATTAAAAATAAATAGTTTCTCTAATATGCAATGTTGACTCAAAAACCTGTTGACAAATGAAATGTACTTCCAGAGAAATGTCCTTTTACGATATCATTTCTGAAAATTAGCTGCACATCAACTGTAATCAGCTGGGGAGTTTTAAAAATAATGTTGCCGTGTCCCACTCCCAGAGATAGACAGTGAATTGTTCCAAGGTGCGGCCTGGGCATCCCCAGACCATTCAGGTCAGTGGTGGAAAACCACAGATGGAAAGGATTAGCACTCAAGCTTGGCTTCTCTTAGAGACACCTGTTGAGCCTCTGTCAGACTCTCTGGGGGAGGTGCCCAGGTACCATGCTTTTAACCATCACCTCAGGCAATTTCAGCAAATTAGCCAAGGTGGAGACCCACTAATTTTTGAAAACCTCCCTCCCCAAATTTCTTAAATTTCTAGGGCTCTTATATTTGGGAAATGCATTATAGTTATTTTGCCAGTTCTTGTCTCAAAAATTTGGTGTTAACGTGACTTCCCATTTTACAGAGAGGAACACCGGCTCAGAGTATTGTACTTCGTGTCTGTGCCGGAGTCAGGACAGCCACCCACCTCTGGTCAGTAATTCCTGGTTAGCCAAACTGTCCCCCATGTCGGATTAAAAATAAAAACTTTCTTACCCTTTTCAAATCAGTTAAATGAAACAAGCACAGAAATAAGCCTCTCTCCTAACACGAAAGGCTGCCCTTGCCAAATGGATTGAATGAATGCGGAAGTGTTTACAAGTCCATTAGATCATTGAAAATAAATATGAACAAGGTGCAGGTGTCTTTACACCCCCATCCCTCAAGGGCATGGTTTTGTGGCAAACCAACAGGCCTTTGTGCATGGCCAGTGAGGATTTAACATTTTCTAGAAGGTAGAATAGGAATTGAAAATGAATAGAGCGTGCTATCATAGGCTTTTTCTGCCTTAATAGCAAATGAAAGATAAAATGCAGACTCCTTCCCCCTCCCCTTGCTGTTTGTTTTTCTGCCTTGACACAAAGGAGAATAGCAATGTCCCTAGCTGGGATCTCATGGGACCTTGTCCTGTTTCAGCTTTGCTTTTGTCAAACCATTAAGCCAGAGTTTTCCTGTCATAATTTCATCTGATTATTTTTAATTAAAACTCCATGCATGGTAATTCCTCTCCTGCTTCGGTATTTACAAGTTTCAAATATTTGTAGACTGTTATCAGCCAGCTCCTCCTCAGCAGTTGCTTAGCCTAACTCTACGTATTTAGTGTTTCTAATCATCTTTCTGGGGCTGGACTTTCTCTGCCGTAATCATTGTTTGGTCTTATTAGTTGTCATTTTCTCCAGCTGACTCTCATTCTGTGGTCTCTTATCTTTCTTCTTCCGCTCTGGGTGCCAACTTCCAAGTTCATTGTCACTGGTTAGGTGCAGAAGCAGGCTGTTTACTGAGGTAATTATGTTACCCTTGGTATTCTGCCTTGTTCATGACTTTCCCACCTACTGTCCAGTTTGGAATTGGTTTTGATCTTATCTGACTAATACAACTTCTTCTTTAGTATGAGCCTTTATCACTTTTAAAGAAACTTAGGAGTTCCCGTCCTGGCTCAGCAGAGACAAATCTGACTGGGAACCATGAGGTTGTGGGTTTGATCCCTGGCCTCGCTCAGTGGGTTAAGGATCCAGCATTGCCGTGAGCTGTGGTGTAGGTCGCAGACGCAGCTTGGATCCTGCGTTGCTATGGCTGTGGTGCAGGCCAGCAGCTACAGCTCTGATTAGACCCCTAGCCTGGGAACCTCCATATGCCGTGGGTACAGCCCTAAAAAGACAAAAAAAAAAAAAAAAAAAAAAAAAAACCCAAAAAAACAAAACTTGAAAGTGGCCAAGTTTTCCATGTCATACCACTTTCAGAACTAATTATATGTTTTGTAGGAATAAGAACACCAAATGATAATTTTACGATGATTCAGCTTTGTTCATTTTCAGTCTTAACTGTACGCTTTTATCACTTGTAAACTGATGGAAATGTATCTTAATGGAGAAAGAATTGTGTGGAAAGTCCCTGGGCTCGGGGTGTTTACCTGATTGCTCTTGGGAATTTTCTGAGACCCCTGTTGTTCCAAAACAGTGGAGATGCCGGTAATCCTCTCACTTTATAAGGGAGACATCCAGAGCCCTCTGACTCCTCCCCCATTTGGTGTCCTAGGTGCTATTCTGTTGATCCTCATCTAGGCTTCAGACTGACCCCGTGGGTCCCTTTGTTCTTGGCACATCTTATGTACTGATACACGAGGGTCAGTCCCCTTTAAAAACATTTCTCCTTTTATTTTATTGTTTCCTCTTTTTTCTCATTGAATACCTTCACATGGTCGCTGATCATGATCATTTTGCCTCTCTCTTAACCTCTGTGGTCTTGTTCTAACTCATAGACTCTTTCCCAGGCTTCTCCCTTAGTCTAGGAGGCATATGTACATAATGACTTTGAAGTCATGCACACTTGGGGACAAATGAGGCAAGGTATTGTATCACCAGCGGGTAATTATTTAGCCTATCTGAACTCAAGAGGCCTCCTTACATGTTAAATAGATAAGGTGGTGCATACTCATTGGGTTGACACAACCATTACATAAGATGATGAACTTGACGTTCTTAGCAGTGTGTGACAAACAGTGGGAACTCAGTATGGGGCTCCTGGGGTCACCACTGTGAATCCTGTCCCTAGGGCTCTTGCTCAGTGCACTGCTGTCCTAGTCTTGGGTCTTTGTGCTCTCCTGCCCCTTCAGGGTTCTCTTTTATCTCAAGTCTTGAGGTTGCTTTTAAAGCTCTTTTAACATCTGTCCTTTGTGTCCTTCAAAACTGTGAAAAGAGCATTCTTATGTGGCTGAAAAACAAGCCAGAACCACCTACAATTCCTTCTTGTCAATCAGCTGGTCATCTGTAGATTTCATTGTCCTGTGCTGATTAGAAAACAGCACCCTGCCTCTCTCCACTAGGAGGTGACTATCAGTTGTGAAGCTACAGGAGGCTCGTGCTGTGGGTGTTTTTGATGTAATATTGGAGCTCTAAGTATCTACTTGTAAAGAATTATGGACCTGTTTCATTGAAAATGCCAACATTTGTGTCCATAAAGGAAATATTTTATTAAAATGTGGTAATATCATGGATGACTTAAGTGTGGTGGCTGTGAGCTTCCAGCTGAATAATTGCATCTTCCAACAAAACTCTAAAATGGAAACAAGACAAAATAGAGACGAAAATCTCTGGGAGTTCAACTCCCATTGTGGCTCAGTGGTTAATGAACCTGACTAGTATCCATGAGGATGCAGGATGGATCCCTAGCCTCGCTCAGTGGGTTAAGGATCCAGCGTTGCCATGAACCGTGGTGTAGGTCACAGACGTGGTTTGGATCCGGCATTGCTCTGGCTGTGGCATAGACTTGAGGGGAGGAAAAGAAAGGAAGGAAGGAAGAAATGAAAATCTCTCAGGAAAGGGGGAGGCAGAGGAAGGTAGAAAGTAAGAGAGGGCTTTTTAAATGGCAAGCAGAAATAGCAGAGCCGGACTGAAGGTGGAAATGCAGAATTACACACACACACACACACACACACACACACACACCCCGAGGCTGATATGCTGAGCCAAGGTGGAGAGGCGTGGCTTCTAAGGCAGCAGGACTTGAATGAGAAGTCTGAGGGGACTGTTGTGGCTGTCCAACAGACAAAGCTTCTCACAGTGAATGAGAAGCAAGCCACAGATTGTACCAAAAGACACTGATTGTGCCATTAGATCTAAGCTCTTATCTGGAAAAGCCCTCAGATAGTTGGGTGCTTTAAAACGTGAGCTAAGCCGCCTAGCCACCATGAAGCCATGACTTAATGAACGCCTCATCAGAAAATGAGTATGTCTTTTCATTTCTTCACCCTTGAAACTACCACACATGCAGTGGGTGGGAGAGACGAAGGCTGAAAGACGATAGAGGACTGGCCTGGATTTAATGGAAGAAAACTCCATCCCTTTGTGGGATTGGATTTAGAAAAATGTCCCAAATGTACACTGGATCTGCTTTGTCAGACAGCTTACTTATTAATCAATAGTGCATAAAGACCCTTTCCAGACGGCCAGCCCCAGGAAAGTATAGCAGAGGGACGGGATGTGCAAATGTGTGTGCATGTGACAGTCCCAGAGGATGCCGCGATGACAATAATGGCACTCAGCATTTAGATTGCATTTCATACTCTCAAGGACCTTTATCATCATTAATTCTTAATCCCTGATCCCCGCCTAAAGCTGGAATTAACAACCGTTACACTCTCAGTTTTACAAAACAGAAGTTTGGCCATTGGCCCAAGGTCACAATGAGATGGTGACAAAATTTAGACTGAACTCAACTGTGTCTCAGACTGCAGACCACAGCATCTAGAAAAACAGCCTATACTCGCCTGTTGCTCGTGTGCCTCGTCCCCCCAGGCCGGCGCACCTCTGTTTCCCCGCAGGGATGATGTTGCTCTCCAGTCCTCTCCCCCGATCCCAGCAGCGAGATGAATGCCATGTGCTGTCCCTGAGCGCATCTGTGAATGACATCGGATGCACTTCCTAAGGGGTCGTCTTCACCTTCACCCACTGCAGGAAACTGGAGCTTCAATGCTGGAACACCCCCCCACCCCCACCCCGCCAAGGATCTATTTTGTAGCCAGATTTTGTAGTTAGGTGTTTAGGAAAAGGTTCTCTTTTACTTTATTATTCTAAATGCAATACTGTAACTTATATCCAGTGTTATGAACCGTGCGATCAAAATGTAAAAGATCTCCTTCCTCCTTCACCTGAGGTACAGGGATGCGTCGGGTGTAGGTCTCCAAGGCACAGTGTTGTTTTGCTGTTTTTGAAAAGCAGTTAATCCTGTGTACTAACATCTCTAAGCTCTGGTCCTGGAATCCTAGGTGGGTTTGACTAGAGTTCTTAACTAACGGCTTAATCCAATTTTTCCGAAAGGAAGAATAATGAGGACTTTCCTCTAAGACTGATGAAAAACCTAAGTGTCTGTCTAGAAACCAAGAATATCTGATCTGATTCTTCAAGGAAGCAAAACAGTCCTGTAAATGTCAGAAAGATGTTACAAGCTGCAAAACCCCTTTGGTCAAATTCATCTAAAGAAGGTGCGATTTGTAGGTGACTTTTCAGCAAGTCTGTCAAAAGCTTCCTGCTACAGATAAAAATTCAATAACCTTTCACTGTGGACGTGCCACAATTATCACTCATTTAAAAACAGTCCCTCTAATAGGGTATTTTATCATGCTGGACAGTCTCTGCATTGTTCATTATTTAGTGTTTGCTAAGCTGATGGCACTTCCACAGCACTTTTCTTATCTCTACTTCTTCAGAATTGGATTTTATATTTCCGAACCAGTCAGATATGACAAGTCATTTTCTTCCCTCTTGTCTTTTAAGAAACGCAAACTTGATTTCTTTTTTTTTTTCCCCCACAATCACCACTTAAAGATTAAAGTTATTGGAAACGTCTGTATTAACTAGCATGGGACACGCCGTGGAAGACGATTGTGTTTTAATTGCAGTTGGGGGTTTCCTCTCTTCTTTTTTGTTCTTTTTATTTTCCAATATATGTGTATTCTGTGTCTCTTTGGAACCTCATTCTTCTAAAACACACAGTTATGGCCAAAATGAGGTATTCTGTAGCCTGATGTTGGCAGAAGACAAGGTATTATCGGAATTATTATATCAATGAACCTCAGGAAAGGTGGTGATAAGCTATGTAAGTGGGTCTCTGTATATAAAAATTGTCTTTATATGAGAAACTCAGTGAAAGGAAATTGATAAAGTCATTAGCCTAACACCTGGGGGGGGGCGAAAGGGGCAGGAGATACTAGTTCAAATAATCTCTCTTTCTGTATAGCTCATTATTGAGAATCTTACCATTTTAAGGCTGGAAAGATTCAGCTCCCTGTGCTTCACCATCAGTGATTTTTAAAAAGACGCTTGTACTTTATTCCAGCTTTGGACCTGATTCATAGCAGGTGCATCTAGGTGGTTACATTTCATTCCAGGTTCTGTCTTGGCCCCTCCCATTGGCATAGTTGTATTTTCTAATTAAGATCAAGTCTCTCCTCTTTGTAATGAGGAATCCCCGGGAGGTTTAGATGAGGCAGCCTGAACGAAGGATCAGAATAAAGTTGAGACTCTCTCCTTGGACCAACTGAGGACCTTTCCATTTTCTGCAAGGGGAATCTCTTACGCAATTTTTAGAGAAATAGGGAACATCCCTCAAGAACCGATGACAAGATTTTTGGACCTTTTTTGCTGTGGTCTTTAAATAGTGGTATCAGAATACTGAGAAAGATTTTGTAGAGAGAACTTCTCGCTGGAATATTAATTTTAAGATTTATGGATTATTATAAGCATCAAAACAGCAATAACATTAGAGATTTTTTTTTCTTTTTTTTTCATACACTAATTAGAAGGAAAATATTTGCTCAATCTTTACCCAGAGAGAGATGTTCGGAATTTCTGTCATGTCTCCTTCTGAAAGAGGGAATGTAACGAAAAATCCACCATCCATCGTATTCTTTGTTTAAAGGTACCACAAGCCCAATTAACGCATTGGCTCAAGCCAGCAGCCTTTGGGCTTTTCACAGAAATCTTGGAAGGGTGCTAGAGAAACGCCCCCACAAAAGAGTTTTGCATATGCTGCTGGATCTGCCTCGCTCCAGGAAGCAGAGCACCGGTCACCAGCAGACAGATGGCTGCCACCAACGCCACCAGTGGCTGGAAACTCCTCCCACCCCACCTCCTGTTCCCACACTCGCAGGGGGAGGAATGCTTTTCTTCGACACTGTGCCCGGACTCTCTCTCCCCTGGCTCAGCCCTGCCATGGGCTGCGGAGGCAAGGCTGACGTCTAACATTACCATCTGGCCTTGTTTCTCTTCCTTGGCTCCACAGAGCAGCACGGGCTTGGCCTTGGCCTTGGACAAGGCCCTTTTACCATCATGACGGTGTTGTCTGTCTTCTAAATCCCTCACAGGATTGCCTTTAGGATCAAATCAACTATTGTGCACACAACACCTGATCCAGTGCCTGCCATACACTGATCTCAATAAATGGTAGTTTTCCTCTTCTGATTCTTCTTTTTTTTTTTTTTTTTTTTTTTTTTTTTGTCTTTCTTAGGGCTGCTCCCATGGCATATGGAGACTCCCAGGCTGGGGTCTAATTGGAGCCGTAGCTGGCTGGCCGATGCCACAGCTACAGCAATGCGGGATCTGAGCCGCATCTGCCACCTACACCACAGCTCACAGCAATGCCAGATCCTTAACCCACTGAGCAAGGCCAGGGATTGAACCCGCATCCTCATGGTTCCTAGTCAGATTCGTTAACCACTGAGCCACACAGGAACTCCTGATGCTTCTCTCTTTAAACTCATTTCCTTATTCGTAACCATCCTAAGAATATTTCCTTTCTGCCCCTTTGACTTTACTGTCGATATTTGCCCACAGTGTTTGTCAGTGTGCGGCACCCAGTCTGCCTCAAGGTTTTCCCCCTTCTCCTGTCCCTCTGTTGATAACTGGGCCGTTCTGCTTGCTCATTTCATTTTGCCGTCAAGGGATCTTTCGTGAATGGCATCAGAGCACGTATGTCTAACAGGCTTCCAAAATCCATGTGGCCCTTGAACCTGAGGCACAGAGTAAGAGTGTGTTTATTCAGGGCCACCGTGAATGAAACTTAAGGTTAAACCTCAGCTTTCATTAAATGACTTTGTCTGTAGACATGCATTTCCATGTATCAGGAGATACGGAAATGAAGAAGCTGCTGCACTGCAGTTTTAGTAAAAACCGTAACAAAAAACGACAGACCGTCCAACTGCAGAGCCGGTAGTGGCTCTAAACCTCTTGGGCCTTTTAGAGGCATCAAAGGAGTCTGTGCGTTTCGCTTCATTCTCTTGTTCACTAGGGACTAACTTGTAGCATGTTACATTGAATTGATTGATTATATGGACTTCTTTTAGTTAGCTGTCATAAATTATTTTGTTTTTTAAAAGCACAATTAGTACAGACTGTTAAATATCTAAGTAGCCCTAATATCCCTAGGAAGGTGAACAGCAGGATATTGACATGTCATTAATGCCGTAAACAGTGGAAGTTTTAAAATGAGAAATAAATATGCATTAATTTAAAACATCTACTGTAACTTTAACACACTGAGATTATATTAACTGTAGTCTGTAGTATTGAATACAATCCTGATGGCAAAGGATAATTTAGTCCAAAGCAGGATTTTTCTCATAAGGGTCCAAGGAGTTCAAGCCATTCTGGTCTTTCAACTAAGAGTTAAGATTCTTGAGTGCTGATATAGTATTTTCTATGTCCACTACTGACGTAACGGATTATTCCATGTTTGCCTCTGTATACCAAACGTTTACTAGGGATCACATCTTAAGGTTTCACTTACATTGTGAAACAACAAAAAGGCTTCATTATCACAGAGCTTCTATTAACTTCAGCAGAATAATTTGCAGCATCTCAACAGTTGAGAAATGCATCCCAATAATATATTTAGAAGGGCTGAGAAATAAGAATCGTGGAAATGGCTCTTCAGCCTAAATTCATTAGGGATCAATTACCCATGTTGCAATTCACTTAATTTTCTGCTTTCCACACTGAATTAGTCATGTGAATTAGTTAACAGCCCAGCCACCACTGCCAGACCAGCTAGCACCGAGACTCTTCTCCCTCATCAATACCCCATGTTAGGGAGTTCCTGTCGCAGCTCAGTAGTAACAAACCCAACTAGTACCCATGAGGACGCGGGTTCGATCCCTGGTCTCAGTGGGTTAAGGATCTGGCATTGCCCTGAGCTGTGGTGGAGGTCGCAGATGTGTCTTGGATCCCCTGTTGCTGTGGCTGTGGTGTAGGCTGGCAGCTGTAGCTCCAGTTCGATCCCTAGCCTGGGAACTTCCATGTGTCACAAGTGTGGCCTTAAAAAGACACACACACACAAATACTCCATGTTGGCTCAGATTGTACATCAAAGCACCAAGTAGAAATCAGCCCTCAGCCAGATGTGCCGCACTGGGCCTAGTGAAGTAATACTCCGTGTCAGTCCCGATGTCGACAAGGCCAGTATTAATTATCCGTATCAATAATAAAGCCAGTTCAAAGTACAGCTCTTCCCCCCCCCCAATTGTTTCACCCACAGCATGTGAAAGTTCTTGGGCCAGGGATCGAACCCATGCCACAGCAGCTACCTGAGGTGCTGCAGTGGCAGTGCCAGATCCTTAACCTGCTGCACCATGAGAGAACTCCCACGGCATATCTCCTTGAGTATAGCAGGTACTCAGTCAGTGTTTTATCAAATTGAATTAAATTAACAAAGTGCTTCCAGTGAGGGCTTGAAATCTGCCACTCTTCTTCCATTTGCTGAGTTGGCTGGTAAATCTTTGTCTCCAAATGAGCCAACCCTTTCTTATTCCTGCAGGTACTGCCATTCTCTTTCCTCCTCTCTTATTTCAAGCATTGTTAGTAAAAGTTATCTTACAAAGCACAGGAAAATTCCTCCCAAGTCATCCATTTATCTTTGATAAGAATTTCCCTTAGATTCCCTGGTGACCTAGTGGTGAAGGATTTGGTGTTGTCATTGCTGTGGCTCGGGTTCCCCTGGTCCAGATATTCTTGCATGCCGTGGATGCAGCCAAAATAAAAAATGAAGAGAGTTCCCTGATAGCCTAGCCATTAGGACTCAGTGTTGCTGTGGCTTGGGCTACTGCTGTGGCTCTGGTTTGCAAAAAAAAAAAAAAAAAAAAAAAAAGGGTTTCCCCTAGGATTAACCAGTACGATTACCACAATATTGTTAGTCATTAATGTCCTTATTTAAAGCAATGTGTGTAATCATATATCAATTTTCTCTTGTTAAATATGCATTTTATTTACTGAAAATGTCCTTTCGGAGCTTCTACTTTGACTTACCTTTCCTTTCCTCGAACAGTCTTTCCTTCAACACCTGTTTTGGCACCAGTCGTCGCTCAGCAGCCACTGAGTGTGTTCCCTTCCAGAAGTTCTTCTGTAAATTGACTGCTAGAAGCTCTGGATATGGTTCTTCCATAGAAACACTGTTATTTCTGGTTATAGGATATAGGACATGATTTTTCATCTCCACTAAGTCTCAATTTTCTCATCTACAAATCAGAGATAATAATAATGCCTATTTTTGATAATCCCTATGAGGAGCTGCTAATTTTACTTTCTAAGCATACATTTATACATCTGACATCCCTCCTTCATCCCTACTGTCCCTGCCCTAATTTACACCTGTGCGCCTTCATTCTCTCTCACCCGAATTGTCTTGATAGCCTCCCACTGGTTGTACTGTTCCCATTCTCCTCATCCTCCTCTGATACAACGGCGATACCAAAGTGATCTGTCTAAATGCAGATAGGCTAACTCTCTGCAGTGGCTTCTTGTCATCCTGTGGCCAGTGTCCAAGATCCTTCGCAGGACGTAGAAGGTCGTTCACAGTCTAGATGACTTTATGGGCATTGAACTGCCCTTTGTTCTCCTGATGCCATGCCACTCCTCACCTCCTTGCCTTTCTTCAGGGTGTCCCCTCTGAGTGCCCTTTCGCCTCCATTCTCCCTGCCCCATCACCCTGGTTAATTCCTGTTCCTCCTTTACAATTGAGCTGAAGCATCCCCACTTCAGGAAACTCTACTGGGCCTTCTCAGACTGAATTAAGTAACCTTTATCTGAGCTCTAAAAATACCCAAGAGCTATCTCTAGCATTTTACATGCTGCATTATGCCATTTATCTATCTGTATCTGCCTTTCCAACCAAACTGCAAGTACTCTGAAAGTATGTGCTTTTTTCCTCTTTCCTTGTTACACCACCAACTAGAACACAGAAGGGACCGAAAAAAGGTGGGGATTTTATCAGTTAGCAAATAAACGGACCGACCAATAGACCTTAACCTCTATTAATAATATTATTCATATTATAATACTAAGAGGAAATACACATTTCTATCTGAATGTCTCCAAGCACTTAGTCCCCTGTGCTGAATCTCAGAGAGAACTTTCCTCCCCAGATGCATTACAGGTCCCCAGAGCACCCTTGTTTTGATTTTTTTTTTTTTTAATTTTCCCACTGTACAGCAAGGGGGTCAGGTTATCCTTACATGTATACATTGTTTTGATTTTTAACATCTCCTTACCGTGAGATCCCACCGTCATAATGTGATGTGGACGACCAGCAGTGCCATCACTAGGGGAATATTGTGGCATAGATCCAGGAAGCATTTCTGAGAGCCAGTTAAGAAAACCTGTCTGCAGTTGGACTAAAGGAGGTGCTAAGGACAAGGTCAAGTATCTTCTCAAAAAATAATTCGAAGTTCATTCCAGCAGATGAATGCCTTGTAGACTTAGACCCTCCTTGTTTGTTTGTTTTTGTTTTTGCCCCAAAGCAGTGGTTTACAGACAGGATAAAGGGGTTCTGAGCAGGCCAAGTTCTAGGATTTCTGTCTAGAGCAGAAGGGCTTTCTCCAGAGCCCCTTCTTAAATGTTAGGCGATGACTGAGATTCGTGTTTAACTCAACTCATAGACTCAGCTGTGACTCGTTCATGTCCAGAGTCAGAGGCTTTAAAAAAAAAATCAATAAAAGCTGCCATCTTCATCCTTTATGTTGTTCCTGGCAGATTTCCTCCCAAGACATTGAAATAACAGTGATGGGTTGTGATGCCTGAAGCCCGCCTGTTCCTTACGTAGACTATGGCTTTGGTACATCGAGGCATGCAGTTTGCCAGGGAGGGGGCAGGCATAGAATTTAGGAGGGACATTCGGTAAATTGATGGACCTATAGCCTGGGAAAGTGGAAGAAAACCATTTTGAGTCAAGTACACTCCAGGTCCAAGCACGCGGTAACATAACCATGAAGTTAATAAAGGTGAACAATTTGTCAGTTAGTGTGAGCTTTGAGTAATTGTAAAAAATATGACAGACAAAGAAATGCGTTTCTCTCTGCTCCGTCCATCAACCCCACTGAAACAGAACAAAAAAAGGAGTGTTAAGGTATAAGTCTACGGGAGTAAAGGAAACAGAAGAGAAAAATCCAAGAAAATAGGGATCCAGTAATGGAGAAAACACGAAGTTATTCCACGTAACATTCAAAAAAAAAAAAAGGTGTTCCCGTCGTGGCACGGTGGAAATAAGTCCACCTAGTATCTGTGAGGATGCATGTTCAACCCCAGGCCTCGCTCAGTGGGTTGGGGATCTGGCGTTGCTGTGACCTGTGGTGTGGGCCACAGACACAGCTCGGATCCTGTGTTGCTGTGGCTGTGGTGTAGGTCGGCATCTGTAGCTCCAATTCGACCCCTGGCCTGGGATCCCCCATATGCTGTGGGTGCGGCTCTAAAAAGAAAAAAAAAAATGGCATAGCTAGCTACTGCTGAGAAAAAGAAGATAGCACTAAAATTAGGAAGACTTGCTGAAAGAATGTTTGACATTTACCCTCAGATTTTCTCCCCTACTTCACATAGTTGTGACATTTCTCCTGTCACAATGACAACAGAGCACTGGAGATTTGTTTTCTAAAAATGGTTAAGAAGAAACTCCTTGCTCAGAGAGACATTAAGACACAGTTGACTGTGGGGCCACCATCCTGACATTAGGACAATTAATTCAAAGTTCACCTCAATGACGGTTGAGACCTTTCTTCTTCCCCAGAGTGGCTGGCAGCCAAGTCTGTAACTTCAGACAAGAGACTGAAAAGTCTTCCCTGAGGAATCTGATCAGCCCAGGAGATAAAAACAAAACCCATAAGACACTGACATCTGTGGTTCTCTAGTGAAACAGACCAGCCGGATCACCTGCAATGATGACCTCAACCCATAAGCTCCATCTTCGCAGGCACAAAACTTCAGTCAGTCCCACTTAAATATGAGCAGACAGCCAAGGACAGTAGACATTTAAGGAGACCATATAATCAGAAACACAGCGACTGAAATAAACCAAAGTAGTAGTAGTAGTAGTAATAATAATAATTAATAATAACTTGGAACAAGGATTCTCCAGAAAGGAAAAATTACTTAAAAAAAAACCTCTAGTTACTATCCCTAGAAGAAGAAGCAAGAGAAGATCTTGTCTCCATGGAATAAGAGTAGTACACCACATGAAAGGCATATTCAGAAAACAAAAAAGAACTCTTGGTACTAAAAAAATAGTGAAAATAAAAATCTCATAAGAAAGGTTAGAAGAAGGACTTGAACAGATATCTACAGAAAGTATACCATGAAGATAAATAGAAAATATAAAGGACCCTCGGGAGCAGTTCAGTATGTCCAACAACTGAATAATAGGGCCACAGAGAGAAAAAAGAAATAAAAGAGCGTCATCGAAGAAAAATTAAGAAAACTTCCCCAGACAAAAAAACATAAATTTTCAAGTTGAAAGGGCCAAGAGTACCCAGCAAAGTGGATGAAAATAGACCTAGGTTGACACCAAGGTAGCCATTGCAACATGTCAGAGCCCTCAGAACAGAAAGAAAATTCTACAAGTGTCCAGGGCATGGAAAAGGTTTTAGAGAAAGAATCAAGAAGCAAAAAAGCACTTACACCTCAAAGGTAATTCTAGAAGACAATAGAAACATACCTTTTAGATTTTAAGCAAAATGACTTCCAACCTAGAATTGTATATCTGACCATGCTATCAGTTCTGTGTGAGGGAAGAATAAAACTTTTTCAGACACACAAGATCTCAAAAAACTTAAGTGCCATGCAGCCTTCCTCAAAACCTACCAAAATGAAAGATTTTACCTAAAAATAGGAAGGCCTTATATACAAGAAATGGTGAGTCTAACACAGAGAAAGAAACCCAAAATGATCATGGCTGGAGGTGCCAAGATGGCAGCAGGCCTAGGGAGGAACTGGCCCAGAGAGAAGCGATTCAGAAGGTCTTGGGAGAGATTTGCTCAGGAAGGTGACGTTGATAGAAAACCCAATGTATTGGGATTTATTGAGAGGAAAGTGTTGAATCAGGGAAGCGTTTGGGGTTGAACAATCCCTAAGTATGTAAAAAACTATGCAAAATAACTAGGCCATTATTATTGGCACCGGAGAAAATAAACCCGTTGTGCAGGGAGAAGATGCGCCATAGTCATGGCCCTCGATATCGTTGTAACCGAAACATGAAATACTGCTCTCACCACAGTTAGGAGACAACTTTGGTAAGAAAGTAAAGCGAGTGTGTATGGGGAGGGAGTTAAATCCTCATCTAAACACCTAAGCCTGAAAAATCAAGCAACATCCAAGTATGGAGTTCCTGCTGTGGCACAGCGGGTTAAGGATCTGGCGTTGCCACAGTTGTAATGTAGGTTGCAGCTGTGGCTCAGATTTGATCCCTTGCCTGCATCAAATGCTGCAGGTGCAGCCAAAAAAAAAAAAAAAAAAACAACAAAAAGCACATTAGGCAAATTCCTTAACTCTATAGGGATCAACTAAGGAACTCAACTAAGAGTTAAAAGTCATTGCCTGATGATGAAGTTTATGAAAATTACTTGGCCTCTTTCATCTATGTACATATCTAGATTTGATTAAAATAAGAAGTGAACTGAAAAATGATTACAGTAGCAAAAGTCCTCACTGAGATCCTCAATTTTAAGTTTTAATCAATGCTAATGAATAATTTACCCTACTCTGTGAGCAGGTTAGGTAGATCCAATCAGTGACGAACCTACTGTCCACAGAGTTTTAGTTCAGTCTTCCAGAAATCCCCAGATTAGAGAAAAACAGACTTTCCCAGGGTCGGTTGGAATCTGGGCTTTCGCAATTTCTCCTGTGAAACTTGAGTTTTATTTTATTTATTTATTTTTTATTTTTTTGTCTTTTTAGGGCCACCCCTGTGGCATATGGAAGTTCCCAGGCTACGAGTTGAATCAGAGCTATAAGTTGCCAGCTACAGCCACAGCCACAGCCATGCAGATCCAAGCCTAGTCTGTGACCTACACCACAGCTCACAGCAATGCCGAATCTTTAACCCACTGAGCGAGGCCAGGGATCAAACACGCATCCTCATGGATCCTAGTTGGGGTCCTAGTTAACTCTCCACCCCAAATCTTTTTTTTTGAGGTTAATTTTTTTAAAATTTTTATTGAAGTGTGGTCGATTTACAATGTTGTGTTAGGTTCAGGTGTACAGCAAAGTGATTCAGTTATACATATACACGTATCCATTTAAATTCTTTTCCCATGGAGCTTATCAGAATATTGAGTAGAGTTCCCTGTGCTCTACAGTAGATCCTTGTTGATTGCGAGGTTAATTTTTTAAAAAACAAGCTCTTTGTTTCTAGTTTTTTCCTTCCTATTTATCAGTAGCTGACCAGTTGGATCATGTTTTATACACAAAAAATAATTATTATTAATAAATACAATCTGTTCAGCAGAAAAGGAATTCTTTGAAAAGATTTACGGAGGCAGGGGAATAATATAATAAAAAGCCAGCCTAGTGGAGAAAGGTTAAAACTGAGACTGTGAAATAATTTTTCACTGTAATAAACTCATGTTCTTTAAAACCTTTGATTATAAATCTTTTCTGTACTTTTATTTTGATTTTCAAGAGGTAAGAATTTCAAACTGTAAGAATACACATACTACTACATATAAATCAGCAGCCTGAGAGCTGTAGAACCATAGGTCCTTAAAAATCTTTATTCCAAACCCAAATCTTACCAGAAGAATTTATTTGCTTGAGTTTAGGTGAGATGATAAAAGCTTTACTATCCAGTGTTTAATTAGATCCCAGGTGGCTTCTTCCATATTCTGTCTTGCTCATGGATACCCTGTCTCGACCAAGATGTTTTCTGGTTTCATAAGAATTGTTATAGCTAAAATTAATAGGATGCCCAACATAGAGTAGATGGAGCTGGGTTCAGTTTATTAGCAATAATTCCATGAGAAGTAGTAGAACTCTCATCATTTGTCTTAGGTTTGTTTGTTTGCTTTTAGGTATGATAAAACATTTTAAGCCCATATGTTATACGTGCTTGCACGCATGCATAAATACACACGAGAGGAGTTCCCGTCGTGGCGCAGTGGTTAACGAATCTGACTAGGAACCGTGAGGTTGCGGGTTCGATCCCTACCCTTGCTCAATGGGTTAAGGATCCAGCATTGCTGTGAGCTGTGGTGTAGGTTGCAGACACACATTCTGTGTTGCTATGGCTATGGTGTAGGCCAGATTACAAACCAACTAGTATCCATGAGGATGCAGGTTCGATCCCTGGCCTTGCTCAGTGGGTTAAGGATCCGGCATTGCCACAAGCTGTGGTGTAGGCTGGCAGCTGCAGCTCTGATTTAACTCCTAGCCCAGGACCTTCCATATGCTGCAGATGCGTTCCTAAAAAGACTGGGGTGAGGGGGAGAAGCAGAAGTGGGAGGCAGATGAATAGGCCAGAGTGATGCAATAAGAGAAAGACTTAACCCGCCATCACTGGCTTTAAACATGGGCTGGGCTGGGCTGGGGGGAGGGCCACAAGCCAAGGAATGTGGGCAGACTCCAAAAGCTAGCTAAGGCAAGGAAATGAATTCACCCCTAGAGCCTGTGACACCTCAGTTTTAGCCCAGTGAGACCTGTATCAGATTTCTAATCTCTAGAACTGGAAGATAATAAATCTGGGAGTTCCCTGGTGGCTCAGTAGGTTAAGAATTTGGCATTGTCACTCCTATGGCTCTGGTCACTGCTGTGGCTTAAATTCACTTCCTGGCCCAGGAACTTTGCATGCCACAGGTGCAAGAAAAAAAAGATGATGAATCTATGTTGGTTTCAGCTACTACATTTGTAGGAATTTGTCACAATAGCAATAGGAAACTGATATAGACATATTATTGTGTGTTTTTCAGATGACCAAAATAAGTTTCAAAAGATATGAGGAGCTCCCATTGCGGCTCAGTGATAACAAACCCTGTGTCTATGAGGGGTGAGGGTTCAATCCCTGACCTCACTCAGAGCGTTAAGGATCCAGCATTGCCGTGAGCTGTGGTATGGGTCACAGATGCGGCTTGGATCCCAGTTGGCTGTGGCTGTAGCGTAGGCCTGTAGCTGCAGTTCTGTAGGACCCCTGGCCTGGGAACATCCATATGCCGCATCTGCAGCTCTAAAAATAAAGGGGAGAGAGAGAGAGAGATTAGTAGCTTCTCTAAAAGCGTGCTGGTAGTAAGTGGCAAAGCTGGGACTGGAAGCTAGGACAGTGTGATTCCTGGGTCTCCCAAGCATGAAACCTCACTCTTCCACTTGAAATTGTAGCTGCATTTATTGAACCCCAACCAAGAGCGGGGCAGGCCCTGGTCTAAGATCTCCCCCGTGCCGTCTTGTCCAGTCTGTACAGCAGCCTATCAGGGGTGGTGATTATCCTCATGGCTTATATGCAAAAGTTGAGGCTGAGCGCTGGTAAAGAGAGTGATGGAGGCAGGATTTAAATCTGTGCAGTTAGACTCAAGGCCCACACCCTTAAATCTCAACAGAGTTTTGCCATCTTCTTGCAGTTGATGGACAAGAAAACTGAGCACCAACTGTCTGATTTTCACAAGGTGATACATCAATGTGGGGCCACAACTAGGTTGAGAACCCGGGTTACCTGCTGCCTCCTCCAGGGCTTCATCTTCTTCTTCTTCTTTTTTTTGCTTTTTGCTTTTTGCCTTTTCTAGAGCCTTTTATGCCTCCACTTCCCGAGGCATATGGAGGTTCCCAGGCTAGGGGTCTAATCGGAGCTGTAGTCACCGGCCTACACCACAGCCACAGCAACGCGGAATCCGAGCCGCGTCTGCCACCTACACCGAAGCTCACGGCAACACCAGATCCTTAACCCACTGAGCAAGGCCAGGGATTGAACCTGCAACCTCATGGTTCCTAGTAGGATTGGTTAACCACTGAGCCACAACTGGAATTCCCAGGGCTTCATCTTCTTGAAGAAGGTACTTAATGTGGAAACAGAGGTGACAAGAAACAAAAAAATTCCTGGAACAAAGATGCTGCAGAGAGACAAGGGTGCATTTGCTCTCTGCCTCTCAGTGTAGTTCAGGTTCCTGAGACACTGCATACCTATCCCAAATCATTTCTGTCAAAACTCACTGTGCAGCTCCCAGGTAGCTGTCCTGTCTATAATTTAGTAACGAGGCTCATTAACATATCTTTGACCTTAGATGAAGCCTCTCATTAGGTTAAATGAATTAAAAGATGATCACCGCGAATGTACAGCTCGAGCTAGGGCAGAGATGCCCTGCCCTTGACCCTGTGTTTCCTCTGCCAGACTCGCCAGAGAAATGGTTCAAGACGTTGAAAGGGCTGTGCTCTTATTTTCTGTCACTTTTATACATAATCTAAATCTTAGCACACAAACAACACTTAGCATGCAAGTTAAACAGATTTAAATTTAAGCAAAATTGAGTGTCACCACATGTGCTTATGCCAGATCTATATAATTCTTTGGAGGTTTCTGGAAACATGAACCAAGCCATTTACGCTTCATAGGAACAGATTATATCATTTGAAATCCTCAATAAAAATGCGGTCTCATATTCTACAGATGGGTGTCATTTAATTAAAATATGTATTTAAAATGCAAAGGGCTACATTAATTCCGTACTGTGGCTGAGATTTTAATTGCACTCGAGTTAGGAAATTCTGAGTTAATGTTCCCCTGGCATCTCTCATTCAGCCTCTTAGAACAGATGTATTGTGATCCAGAGAGGCTTTCAATATGTTTTCTCATGCTGTACATGCGGGGATGGCTTTGAGATGCGAGGGTGGCAGGCATTATGCAAACAAGGAGCTGATTCCTCGAGGAGGGAGCCTGTGGCCACTCCCCCTGGCTCCTCCCTTTACAGCCGTCCCCACCCCCATCGCCCCCTGCCTTTGCGCCTCATCTTCCTCCCCTCATCAGATGCCCCAGAAAAGTTGTCATGGGGCTCCTGTTAAAGGGCTCAGAAATGTTGTTAAAAACCCACTCTGTGAATGCCTTTTCATTTTAGAGCACGTTTTAGAATGTACCCTTAAGTGTTTAATAAATGCGAATCGACCAACCCAAAAACCATCAGCCTCACATAAGCACCACTGCGGCATGATCACCTACAAAAGATGTCCCGTAGTGGAAGGCAGGAATTTTGAACTTGTAGGAACCTCTCTTTAGACCAGAGGCAGTCCGGGGGCAAAAGAAATGCTAGCACTCAGAAGTGTGTCTGCCAAGTAAGGCAAGGAGTTTCAGGAAAGTGACAGGTAGGAGTTGTTTCGCTGTGGCTCAGCAGTAATGAACCTGACTAGTATCCATGAAGACACGGGTTCGATCCCTGGATTCGCTCAGTGGATTAAGGATCTGGTGTTGCTTTGGCTGTGGTGCAGGTCGCAGAGTCGGCTCGGATCCCGCATTGCTGTGGCTGTGGGATAGGTCAGCCGCTGCAGCTCCGATTCGACCCCCAGCCTGGGAACTTCCATATGCCATGGGTGTGGCCCTAAACATACATGCTCTGGGCACTAGACTGTGGGATGATTAGCAAGGATTTGGGGGAAAAACCGATTTTATACTTAAATTATTAGAGAGGAATCCATGATAGTAAAGTGTCAAAAAAGAAAGAGATGAGACTTCCAGCGAAGGGAAACAGGAGGGTGAAGTGGGTGCGGTGGAGCCTTCAGTCATCCAATCTGCTCTGTGCCAGGGCCTGGGGGAGGCAGAGGGCTTCAGGTGAGCAGGAGACCTGGGGTCCAGGCCCTGTGGGCCTTAGAGCCTGGTCAGGCTGTTATCTGCATAAGGGAATGCAGATACATGGTTACAGGAACACAGAGGGTTTTGTTTTATTTTTGACACAGTCACCTAGGATATGTTGAAGATGCTGGAGCAAAGAAAGAGGCAGTTCGTTCCACTGCGAGGGATGAATGTTAAGACTAAGTTTAGAAACAGCGACTTGTCTTATACATTTTATGAGATGGTTTTTTGATGTGTGCGTATGCCCCTGTGAAGTCTTTTTAATTAAAATCTTCAAGGCTAATACAAGAGAATATAGGAGAAAGAACTTCACATTCTTAGGAAAATCGGCAGTATATGAATCACTAGGGATAAACATAATCCAAAGGCCTCTTAGAAAAATCAGGAGAAGGACCAATCACAGAACTCAGGGCTTCTGGCTACAGATCTTTATGTCAGAGTACGATACTGTCTCCTTGATAGTAACTTTTCGTAGTAAAAGCGAAAGCCAGCCGAGTTGAAGAAACAACCGTATTTTTCCTCTCAGGCTTTTAAACTTTTATCCGTCTGTACCTCCCTGGCTCAAGATCATCAGCCACAGAGCCAGCAGCCACCCCTGGAAGGAAGCCCCCAGTTTGTAAATGGCCTTCCCCAGACCTGGCTTTCTCAAGAAAGATCTTCTGGGTGCAGGAGCCAGGGAGAGGCTGGTTCAAGCGAACCTGGGCCTTGACCCTGAAGTCCTTTGTGAGCGACAGCAGTGACAGGCTCCAGAGATAGGACGTGTGATGGGGGGCCTCAGAGGCCCCGGCCTGGCTGCCTCATTGTGTGGGGAGAGAAGGTTTCAGGGACCTTAATCATCGGAGTTCAAGTGTGAGGCTTGACTAGTGAAAGACTGATTTCCCTATATTGTTGGAAAAGACGAACAGGGTGTCCAGGTTGTTGGTTTTTAAACGTATCCCTAGCTTCTGTCTGGGCCCTTATGTAAATCAGATCTATGTATCGATAAAATTTTATGGAAGATTGTTTTGCCTCTTGTTTCTGTAAGTTTTGTAAAATAGGAAGAGGAAGGAGGGAAGGAAGAGGGCACATTTTCTTAAGGCAGGATGTTGGCACAAACTAATTGAAAACAAACTTTTTTTTAAAAGGAATTGTTGCCCCCCCTAAAAGTGCTATAATTTCCATGTGACATGCATGCCTTCTTGCAGAGAGGCGTACTCCAGGCAGTTCCGAGGAGCCCATTCATTACTGGTTGGTGTACACACGCCATGAAGGACATTAATTCACAAAATGAAAAACTAATAGAGTGTTTAGCTGGCTCTTTATCGCCAGTGGCAGCCTGCAGTCTCTTCATCATTAGTGTTTGCTGAGCTGGTGGTCGGGCCTGCTCAGCCCAGCTCATCTCAATGAGTTGAGGTCACCCTCCGAGCGCCGTTGGCCATCCCTCCTGACTTCATTGAAATGAGCCGCCGTGGCTACCAAAGAAGCGCTGAAGCTGTTCCGTCCAGTTAAACATTTTCTTCCCTTTCCCTTTGCCTTGCTGCTGTGTCCCCAACAGAAACTCTCGAGTGCTATACATTTGTAACTTATCCTACACTCATCCCTTGGTTCATCCCCACAGGCACGTTCTGAGCTAAGTAGAAAGCTAGTGTCTTTATTCCCATTTCATGGATGGAAAAACTGAGGCATAAAAGTAGGAACTGTGCTTACCAGTGACAGAGCTGGGATACTGACGGTGGAGCCACATTACATTTCATTAAACTAAGACATTTTTCTCTACTTCTCTAACTTTTTCTTTTCAAATTCTGTCCTTCGCCTCCTCTCAGCGCACCTCATCGTACAGGATGGGTCTGTCTGTTCTGCGATGCCCACTTCCTCCTGTGACAGATTTTCACTAAACATTCATCTGAAGGGCCTTATATAAATAATGCCGTCTTAAAAAATTTGTTAGTGATTCTTGGATGTGCTTTCTAATTGCTGCATTAGAAAGCCCTTTACTTCTCTTCCTTATCATTTAAGGTATTTCCTTACCTAGTAAAAGAAGTATAGTGACATTTGAACAAACCTCAGAATTGCTTCATTAAGTTCAAAGCTTATGTGAAGGCGCACTGTGGTAGGATGTGCGGAGGGAGCATTATTCACATGTCTTTAGGTTCACATAAAGCAGCTCTTAGATGAATACTGCAAATGCAAAAATTTAGAGATTTTTCACTCTCTATATTAGGGGAGTTTCTGTGATTTTCTGTGTTATGGGGTGTTTGAATCTGCAGAGAATAAGGAAGGGCTGGAAGTGTGTGACCTAGAGAAGTAAATCTGCCTTTCTCTGTTTTCGCCTTTGACCTCTGTCTAGTCTTTGGTGTTCCCCGGCTTTGCCAGCTGCTTCACCCTCCATCCATCTTCTCCAGTAGGTATCCACCCCTGAGGAGACAAAAAAGACACATGGTCATGTAGCTGGTGAGTCACAGTGGTTACAGGTATAGACAAGGATTCATAAATCATGTGTTCTATTGAATTTATCCAATACTTAATTTCTACTGGATAAATGGAAACTTTATCTAGTTTAATTTACTAGATCAGTGAAGCACTGTCTTATGGGGCCATCAGGGAGGATACTCATTCATTCAGTAAATATTTGTGGATCAACCCAGCTGAACAAATAACACAGTGCCAGCTATGTGCTGGGCCTTGGGGACGTGAATAAACAAGACTCAGACCCTGCTTGCAGGGGGTTTCTAAGTCCTGGAAAAGACAGGCATGAGAGTAATTATACCATATTGTGATTGGGCAACTTTGGGGTAAGCCCAGCATATGATGAGCATATATAACGTATACATTTTAAAGGAGCATATAATTACCAGAGAAAGCTTTCTGGAGAAGGTGGCAGCTCATCTGGGTCTTAAACGATGACATAGTAATTACCAAGACAGAAAGGCATTATATAGAGGCAGAACCAAGAAAGGAAAGGGGAGGGAGGAGAAAAGGCTACAAAGTCAAATAAAATCCAGTGAGTTCACACATTCCATAAGGCTAGAACAGAAAGCCTACTGTGGGAGAGCAGTAGCCAGTGAAGCTGGAGATCTGGGCAAAGGCCAGTTGGGATTTTATTTGGAAGATAGTGTTGAGCTCTAGAAAGATTTCAGACAGAGCGATTTCTTCAGCAAGACCATATAGGGGAGTACATTGGAGAGGACTAATTCCCAAGACAAAGGGATTAATTAGAAATCTGCTACAGTAGTATGGCTGATGGATGGTGAAAGACGGGACGAAGACAGAAACAGCAAGGATGGATTCGGAGATATTATGGAAGAATGATCAGCAGACCTTCCTCGTTGGGTGTAGGAGGGGCAGGAGACAGAGGCATCCAAAGCCTTTCCAGGTTCCTTGTTGATACAACTGGGTGTTCTCTGGTGATGCCAAGCTTTGTGCCAGGATCTGGAATTAGCTCTACCAGTAGGGCTGTTTGTTAAAATGACAGTCGTTAAAATCAGACTCTTCCTGCCCATCATGGTTGTGTAGTACAGCTTAAATCTAAATCCATCAGCTAAAGGAAGCTATGCAAATTATTTAGTTGAACTAGAAATTTATTGCCTAAAATTCTCCTTAGGACATATAGTCAATCGACTGGTTCACAGAAATTTTTTTAATTAGAGAGATAGTGGTATTAATAATAATTGATCTCATACACAAATCTAATCTTTGGCAAGGAGCATCGTTATTAAATTATTAATAGTGTTTTCCTAGCAGACCTGCTGGATGTATCAAAATGGACTCATTCGCATGTCATTTTTTTTTTCATGCCCTGTATTTGCCCCATATTGGGAGATGATAGAGTGAAACAGGAGTTTCTTTATGGATTAATATGTGAAATTATAAGCTTGTTATAAGATATATAACCTGTAAGGGTTCAGAGGTAATTCCCACACTGGACAATAAACTTATTAGTAGTTCTCGTGACGGGTTTAATGAAGGAAGAGGTTGACGCTACCAACTAAAATGAAAATGTGAGATCCAGTGTAAGGTTCATTGGGATTTGACTCTACAACTGATTTTGCAATTACTTACCCAGATCTTTGCTATATCTATAGTGCTTTTATGTCAAATAATGCTGAAGTACAAAATGGACCATTTGTAGTGCCCCTGACAATTAAAACACTGTAGAAATGTCTGTACATTTATTTTGAGTTCTTTTTCTCCTATGGAAGAAAACCACAATTTAGTAACCATCTTTGCTAATAGGTAAAATGCAAGAAATGTTTCATGAAAATTCGCCTCTCTGAGCAGAGGTTGGAAATAACATTCATTTGAAGAGTGAAACAAACATAAAAAGACGAAGCCAGTTATATGATTGTAAAAGGATATTGCAGCCCGCTCAGTGAGGTCTAGACTATGGATGATGCTTTCTCGATATCATGGTGATAGTGGTGATGGGAGCTTTCAATTAACTTGACGTTTTCAAAAGTCTGATTCAACTAAACTTTGATAAGATGTAAGTTCTTGATTTGTCTTTTGATGGATTTTCTTTCTCAAGAGGGGAAAAAATGTAGAGACTCAATGTTCTGTGGTTAATTCTGACCAAAAAAAAAAAAAAAAGAATTCACTGAGAAATAGTTATAATAGCCTTTGAAGAATATTACAAATCAGAGTTTACACAACAAAGATAGCAAAATACATTTTTACACCTTCGGAAAAAATATAAAAAAGGTTTTAAAATATAGATATGATCCAGTAGTTAGAACCAGTCAAAGGGAATATGAATATAGTTCATGACTCTATAGGGGTGGGAGAGTATACAACATAAAATGCGAACCATAAAATGCTAAGTAAGTTCAACAAGAAAAAAAGAATATCAAGGAGTTCCCGTTGTGGCTCAGTGGTTAATGAATGAGAATGAGGGTTCAGTCCCTGGCCTCATTCAGTGGTCAGTGCCATGAGCTGTGGTGTAGGTTGAAGATGTGCCTCGGATCCCGTGTGGCTGTGGCTGTGGCATAGGCCGGTGGCTACAGCTCCAATTGGACCCCTACCCTGGGAACCTCTGTATGCCACGTGTGCGGCCCTAAAAAGACAAAATATAAATGTCTCTCTCTATATATATATCAAATGCACTCTGTGCCAAGGGGTATTCTTAAAACACACACACTCACTACACTTAATCCTTAGAATAACTCATAACGTAGATACCATGGTTATTTCCATTTTTTTACATACTGAGAAACTGAGGCACAGAGAGGTGAAATTATGTACGCAAGGACACATAGCTAGTTGCCAATTGGTCGAGCCGGAATTTGAACCTGGGCCGTGTGCCTCCACTCTGACCTTTTAAACCACGACACTATTGTGCAGCAGCCATCAGACTCTCCGATGAGCTCGCTTAGAGGAATCCTAGGTGAGTGTGTGGCAGGCACGCAGAATGCAAGGTGAGCCTGTAGGTAAAGCGTCAGGGAGGTAAAAACCCAGCACGACTCGATGGTCGTTAGAGATGCTGAGGATGCTCAGGCCGGGAAAACAGGAACGAGCCCCACAGCTGCTAAAGTGGTGAAGCTCCTTAGGAGAAAGCACACCCCGTCCACTTCTCTTTTGTTTCTGTCTTATTTAGAAAGGGGACTATTTTATCAAATGAAAGGATAGGACAGGTTGTGGTCAGAAGCAGTTGTGAGGCAAGCATCAGATGGCATCTGGCATCTAAAGCAGAGGTCAAATACATTATTTCCGGTGTTTAATGAAATGTGCTGGATTTGAGAAAATGCAGAGCATGTGAAAGATGACAACACCAAATTACAGCAGGTAGTCATATTCTTCGAATGATGAAAGCTGAAGAAATTCTAGAAACTATAGGCAAAAGTTTGACAATGATCCCTAGAACCACTGTGATTGTTGGCACCTAGAAAAGAATGTGGTGAGTACTGGGAGCAAACATGGGCTCACAAGAGGCAAAGAAAAGCATCCTAGCTGCCCAGGGGCCCCTGAAAGAGACTGGACAGGATTTGCAGTGGAGATAATGGGTGCACTATGCATAGATGCATATAATTAGGTGGCAGAGGCGAGTCTAGCCACATTCTCAAATGTGTATGTTTAATTTCCAGGTGGACGTCAATATATCTTCAGCTTAGCTCCTACGTTTTATCAAACCAAGGGGTTCCCATTGTGGCTCAGCAGAAACAAATCTGACTAGTATCTGTAAGGACGCAGGTTCGATCCCTGGCCTTGTTCACTGGGTTAAGGATCTGGGGTTGCCACAAGCTGTGGTATAGGTCACAGATGTGGATCGGATCTGGCATTGCTGTGGCTGTGGTGTAGGCCAGCAGCTACAGCTCCAATTCAACCTCTAACCTGGGAATTTCCATATGCCGCAGGCGCAACCCTAGAAAGACCAAAAAACCCCAAGATTTGCCAATATCAGAATATTGTTTCTCTGAAAGTGAAATTCTATTAGTCAGTCTGAGAGAGGAAGATGTAAAAATTCAAGAATATTATGCACTTTTTTTTTGGCCACAACATTTAGAAGTTCTAGGGCCAGAGATGGAACCCGCAGCTCAGCAGTAACCTGACCCACAGCAGTGACAACTCCAGATCCTTAATCAACTGAGCCACCAGGGAACTCCAATAATGAACTTTTTAAAAGTGCGTGTTCTAAGGAATAAGCCTAAAAACAAAGAGATCTAAGCCTTTTTTGTCTCAATACTTAGATGATTCTAAATTTCATGCCTTTAACCTGGTTGCCAAAGGACTGGTGATCCAAACTATGAAACCCAGAGTTCCTACATAATTAGTGTTCTCACAGGCATAGAGCATTTTGTCAGATAGCTCAGTATTAAAGCAGAGTCTTTTGTATAGTCACTGAAAGCAACTCCAAACTGAGTGACCTCACTGAGGTAAGAAGTCTGCTTTGTTGATCCCACATCTTTGCTCTGGGATTTCTTCAGAAAATAGTAGAAAAGCCCTTGGTACAGTTTCCTGAAGAATTAGACAGCAAAATGGGTCTGTGGGGAGTTCCTGTCGTGGCTCAGTGGTTAATGAATCCAACTAGGAACCATGAGGTGAGGGTTTGATTCCTGGCCTCGCTCAGTGGGTTAAGGATCCGGTGTTGCCCTGAGCTGTGGTGTAGGTCGCAGACTCGGCTCGGATCCCACATTGCTGTGGCTCTGGCATAGGCCAGCAGCAACAGCTCCGATTAGACCCCTAGCCTGGGAACCTCCGTATGCTACGGGTGTGGACCTGGAAAGACGGGGGAAAAAAAAAAAAAGGTTCATTTTCCAAAGGGAAGACTGAATCTATTTTGCAGGGGGCTCTGGGCAAGAGTTACCAAGAATGAGAGCAATGATAAAGAGAAAGCAAGAACCAAGACCTGTGTTCCTCCCCAGCAATTAGGAGTTGAACTGTATTTTGACTGTTTGGGCTTTATTCCCACTTTGGCCGACACTTGGAGGTTGGAGCACAGAGGTTGGAGTAAGTCGTTTGCTTGTGCAGATCCTTCCTCTTCCAGGGCAGTGGTTTGCAAACAGCTCTTTAAGCAACAGACCTGTCCTGCCAAGTCTTAGGGGAAACACATCAAAGTGGAGCTTCTGTGACCAGGTGGCAGAGGACAGAACTGAGAGGATGGAGCCTGGGAGATGAGGAACGCCACAGAGCACACGCTGAAAATCCTTGCCTTCGTGGTCATAACCCACCTTTTAAAGAGCAGCCCAGGAAGTCTTAGCGATCCTTCAGCCCACTCCTTCCTGCTCCAGATGTTCTGAGATCAGAGTTGCCTTAGAGCAGAAATACCTCATGAGTAAGTAGAAGGTTGTATTTGGTCATCAGGAGTCACTTAGGTGGAGTTCCCTTCATGGATCAGCGTAAACGAATCTGACTAGCGTCCATGAGAACACAGGTTCAATCCTTGGCTTCTTCGCTCAGTGGGTTAAGCATCCAGCGTTGCTGTGAGCTGTGGTGTGGGTCACAGATGTGGCACAGATCTGGCATTGCTGTAGCCGTGGCGTAGGCCAGCAGCTACAGCTCTGATTCAACCCATAGTCTGGGAACCAACTTACGCTGCCGGTACAGCCCTAAAAAAAAAGAAAAGAAAAAAAAAGGGCAAGAAAAAGAGGGGTCAGTCAGGAAAATAAAAGTCATTTTAGGGATTTCAAGCAGGAGGAAATTTAATACAAGAAATCCAATGTTTTAAAAATTGCTAAAAGGGCTTGGAAAATAGTTGGAAGGAAGCAGAGAGCAAGGAAACTAGCTGCTGGCTTCCAGGGGGACGCGGAAATATAGAAAAACTTGCCTTGGTTTCACGTGCCTGCAGTGAGGAAGCAGCTGTTGCCGGAGCTCTCCTGGAAGCTGCCACAAGCCTCTTATTTGCCATCTGCTTGAGCATCTTTCTCCCACTGCAAAATGAAAAGGATGCCTTTGCTTTCTTTTCGCCTTCTACATCTTCGGGGAGTGCCTCCCACTGGCGGAGTCTAAACTCCAAACCCTGCCGGCAAGAAGTTGGAAAATGCCGTTCCTATGCTTCCAGAAAAGGGGCTGGGAGGATGCCAAGTCAGAGAGGCACAAGGTGTTTTCCTAGCTCATGTTCTACCACAACCTAAATCTAGGGTGATATCAAAGGCAACCTATTCCCAGGAAAGCAAATAAAATAATAGGTCTCCTAGATAGTAAATAGGAAAAACAGCCTTCCAAGAGAAGCCCGATTCAGCTGTGTTAGCCTTTTTTTCTTTCTTTCTTTCTCTTTCTTTTCTTTTCTTTTCTTCCCTTCTTTCCTTCCTTCCTTCCTTCCTTTCTTTCTTTCTTTCTTTTTCTTTCTTTCTTGTCTTTTTGCCTTTTCTAGAGCTGTTCCTGCAGCATATGGAGAGTCCCAGGCTAGGTGTCTAATCAGAGCTGTAGCCACCAGCCTACACCAGAGCCACAGCAATGAGGGATCCGAGCCTTGTATGCAACCTACACCACAGCTCACGGCAACGCCGGATCCTCAACCCACTGAGCAAGGCCAGGGATCGAACCCACAACCTCATGGTTCCTAGTCAGAATCGCTGACCACTGCGCCACAACAGGAACTCCAGCTGTGTTAGCCTTAATAGAAGACCTGACTTGTCGGTGTCTTTATGTGCATATTGAGATAATTTATAATGCAGTTTCCATCTCTTCACATGAAATCCCAGTTTCTATCATTCAGGTCAAAATCTCAGAGGCTGTATAGGTTCATAGTCATTACCCCCTTGCCTGCACCACATGGACACACACTCATGTGTGTTTCTTCTCTCTCGTCACAATGCCGTTGGCAGGAGGGGAAATAAATCGTGACCATGAAATAAATGCTGATTCGAATAGAAATAGAGGCGTTCCCATCGTGGCACAGCAGAAACGAATCCAACTAGCAACCATGAAGGTGCGGGTTCGATCCCTGGCCTTGCTCAGTGGGTTGAGGATCCAGTGTTGAGCTGTGGTCTAGGTCGCAGATGCGGCTCGGATCCCGAGTTGCTGTGGCTGTGGTGTAGGCCAGTGGCTACAGCTCCAATTCGACCCCTAGCCTGGGAGCCTCCATATGCGGCCCTAAAAAGACCAAAAAAAAAAGAAAAAAAAAGAAATAGGAAAATGGCCTCTCAGTCCATATGTGAGCAAGGCAGCCCTGTGATCTCAGAAACACAGTTTCAGAGCTTTGTTGACTATCCTTTTGAATTCCTAAGGTAACACCCAGGTTCACTTGGCTAAAGAATCAAGCATCGGGATACCCTTTTCTTGAAAGGAGTGATCCCTGTCATTCCTCCCTCAAAATAAGGTGAGAAACACTACCTGTCCCCTCCCAAGCTGCTTCCAAATGTCTTTTCTTGCTTTCCCGCAAAGTGCCACCTTCTCATGCCCGCCCCAAAGGCCACGTCTTGTACTGGATTTGCAGCTCTGGGGAAAATCATTCTCCCCCTGTTGTGGATGAAAGGGTAAAATTTAAGGCTGCCACCCTGAATCCCGTTGTCCTCCTGCATGTCTCCACTGATTTGAACATTTTGAAAATTCCGCGGCGTTCTCAGGCCTTTGCAGTTCCTTATTTGAAGGTCAAAATGTCATGAGTTGCCATGGTGTAAATGTCTTAATATCTCAATATGTCATTTCCTTTTGGCCTATTAACCACATGAGCACCTAAGCCCACAGCTCCCCTGTTTTTCTGCAAGGTGTTTTCATGCGTAAGGAGATGAGTCTTGGAGTTTGACTCTCCCAGGGTTCCTACTGAGAAGGCCAGCGCCGAGCACTTATGATGTGCTGAACATTGTCCTAAAAGCTTTATGTGTGCTTGGAGTTCCTGCACAATAGGCTCAGTGGTGTCTCTGCAGTGCCAGGGTGCAGGTTCGATCCCTGGCCCAACACAGTGGGTTAAAGGAGCTGTGGCATGGGGAGCAGCCAGTGCTCAGGTCTGATCCCGGCCCAGGAACTCCATATGCCATGGGGCAGCCAGACAGACAAAAGAAAAAAGAAAAAGCTTTGAGTGTTGTATATTATTGAATCCTTGCAGTGACCCTTGGAGGCCAAAACAGTAACTGCTTTAATGCAAAGTTTTCACAATTTGCCCAAGGTTATTCCACTCAGGAGTAGTTGAGTCAGAACTTAACCACTACTTTCTGAGCCTAAAAACCCACAAGAAGTGCTGTGGTAGGTAGAAAAATCAGGTTCGTAATTAATATGAGAACACGTATCTGTTTACTTAGGGAAATAAAATTATTTAGATTTTTAGGCACTATCCTCAAGTTAGGGTAATTTTCTGATACATACATGATTGCTTTTCTGTGTAGCTTACCCTTAACTGGCATAAAAATAGATGGTTCATCTTTCGGTTTTCAGAAAGTTGATTCTGGAAGCATCTCTGTGAACTGTTAATCTTCCTAGGGATTATATGGCGAGACTAGAATGGATGCGTGAGCAGTACGCACGTGTTACTAATGTATAAAGACAGAAATAGGGCTGTGTCTTATGCACCGTCACGAGGCGTTAGTCAATGGGCGTGTGGCACCCCTTCATCAATTCAGGCTGCACAGGGAAAATCGGAGGCAGAGAAATGAAAGGAGAGGTGCTTAACTGTTACCTTTACCACGTACTGGAGAAATGGCCGCACTTGTCTTCACTGTGCAAGCGTTCTCTTCGTAAGATTGACAACTGCAAATCCTGCACTGTGTGTTAGCAAGTCCATTCTCCCTATGCTTCTTACTTCCAGCCTGCTTCAAAGGGGGCCATTACCCACGACACAGCTAGCCTCGGTGATGGTGTGGCTGGTGGCCTGGACAGCTCTGGCTTGCAGATAAGTCAGTTGTCTATGTGTTGTCCACATAACAGTAGGATCAGAGTGACCGCTGCTTCTAGGATGCTGCCTGTTTTTCTTCTGCAATGACAGTAGCTTGTTGGGTTTTGCCATTAAAGGTATAAAACTAGTTTAATAGTTCCCTTACCTGCTTAAAGTTATAGATAGAGGAGAAAGATACTGGATTTTTATCAGTTTTTCATTCAACACATCTTTATTGATATGTAATAGTAGTAGTCATTGCTGTGTATGAAGTCCTTGTGTGCCAAATGCTCTTCTAAGCATTTATACATTTTCTCATTTAATATCCATCATCCCATGAGGTAGGTATGAAGAGTCTCCTTTTGTAAGTGGGGAATCGGTTACACCCAAATGGTGTAAGACAAAGTCAGCATTTGAACTCAAGTCTGTCTCTCTCCAAAGGGTACCTTCTTGTTCACAGAACTTGATACTTAACTGCTGGCTCCAGAAACTGCACTGTGTACAGGGGTCTAGAAAGACAAAAGGGAGGTAGTACCTGCTGTCAGTCAAGAAGGTGATGGTTCTTTCTCAGCTTGGCGCATATTTATGAATGACGCAGCTGCCTGAACAGGAAACTCATGAACAAAAGGCCACAAGAAAAAAAATTCAGTTGAAGAGAGACCACATTCAGGACTTGCATTTGAACTTCTTTAGTTCTATCTTTATTTGCCGCCCTTGTTTGCTATCGTATTGGGATCCGTGCTTCATTTCTGTTTGGTTCAGTTTCACCATTTGCAAATGGACCTAATGTTTCTAATTTACGCAGAGAATAAGCCATCCCCTAAGGGTCTTTGGAGGATTTACAGTGCAAAGCTGGAGGGATCCAGTTGAACACACAGATAAATGTTGTCTCTTTGCCATATAATATTTTTGCCTCTAAAATTCTGTTAAAACTTAAATCTGTGTCACTTTTTCAGTTAAAATGGCTGGTTAAGTATTTATTAACATTTTAAGACGCTCTTTGGCGCAGGGTTTTGCAGACGTACAAAAGGCTTACACGGTCCGTGGAAATCTAATATAGCTCCACAATAGTGCCTTTCAGCAGAAGGACAGGAGCTGTTCATTAGCTTTTCCCCCTATTTCTCTTTCATGTCTGGCAGGACCTGAATTGGCCACACCGCATGCCTTTTTAGTAGATGATTAGCTTTGTACCAAGCCTCAGGGAGGATTATTTGGAATAAAAGAAAAATCAATCTTAATGTTTCCCCCCAGGACCCAAAGAGACTGAGGTCTGTTCTGTCCTTTGCAAGGTGGAGAAATCGTGTGTGTGTGTGTGTGTGTGTGTGTGTGTGTGTCCGTGCTCTGGTTTGCACCGCACGGAGGTAGGACTCTAAAGCTAAATGTTGTGGAGGACCAGGCCCGCTCAGCCTTGTGACCATCAAGCAATGTTTCGTGAGTCACTAGATGTGATCTTCCCACTAGGAAACTGTGTGACGTGTCATGGAAACTGGAGGCTCAGAATTGGCCTCTTTTCCTATGGTAGCCGAAGACAACGGCTATCCTTCTTAACCTTGGTTCTTGTTTTTGTATTATTATTAAAGTATAGTTGATTTGCAGTGCTTCTTCAAGTTCTGTTGGACAGCAGAGTGACCCAGTCACACAGGTCCCTGTGCTGTATACTAGGGCCCCTTTGCCCATCCCTTCCCAATACAACAGTTTATGGGAATTCCTGTTGTGGTGCAGCAGAAACAATTCTGACTAGTATCCACAAGGATGTGGGTTCCATCCCTGGCCTCGCTGAGTGGGTCAGGGGTCCAGTGTTGCCGTGAGCTGTGGTGTAGGTCACAGACATGGCTTAGATCCCACATTGCTGTGGCTGTGGTATAGGCTGGCAGCTGTAGCTCTGATTTGACCCCTAGTCTGTGAACTTCCATATGCCGTGGGTGTGGCCCTAAAAAGCAAATATATACACACAGACACACACACACGTACACACACACACATATATATTACTATATATTACAGTTTGCACCCCCCAAACCCCCAAAATGCCCATCCATCCCACTCCCTCCTCCTTCCCCCCTCCATTTGCAGCAACATGGTTGGAACTCGAGATTCTCGTACTAAGTGCAGTAAGCCAGAAAGAAAATGACAGATACCACATGGTACCACTTATCTGTGGACTCTAAAATAGGGAATAGATGATCCTGTCTAAAAAAAAAAAAAAAAAAAAAAAAAGGCAGAAACAGGTCGTGGCCAAGGAGAGCAGCCTTGGTTCTTATTTTTGATTTGCTCTTCACAATGGGCTTTATACAAATCTCCTTTGTTTTTCCCATATAGGTCAGTATTTGGAATAATTCTGCAGTTTCAAACCCTCATAGGCTTTCTAGAGCTTTGGTTTCTTATCTTGAAATAGAATAATGTCACAGGCTGATGAACTCTTTGGAAGATGTTAGGTTAACAGCATTGTGAAGAGGTAATGAGAAAAAAAGTTTGTGAAATTCTTTGATGTGTCCTTAACTTGAAGATTAAATTCAACAGCCATTATTGCTGGATGTAAGGAAGGCTATAGGATATGAGAGATGCTAGGAAAATAAATTATTGCCTTTGTTGTCATGGATCTCACAATTTACCAGGGATTCTCTAGGCAAATATAGCGCGAGATGCAAGCGGTGAGGCTGAAAGAAGAAGGCGGAGTTACTAGAGTTCGGGGGACGGTCTCCAGCTTTGTGGCAGGCACAGAATTAGGGGCCACCCTCCCCATTTGGGCCTCACAACTCTCTAGGAGGAAGAGGTGAGGAAAACAAGACTTAGAGTTGTTAAGAAACGTGTTCTAATGGTGATAAAAAGTGGAAGGATAGCAATGAGATCCTGCTGTACAGCCCTGGGAACTCTGTGCAGTCACTTGTGATGGAGCACGATGGAGGAGAATGTGAGAGAGAGAATGTTTCTATGTGTATAACTGGGTCACTTGGCCATACAGGAGAAAACTGGCAGAACACTGTAAACCAACTATAATGGAAAAAAAGTAAAAATCATTTAAGGAAAAAAGAAGTGGAAGGATAAAATTTACTCCTTTGGGAAGCAACCAAATAGAGTATGATTTCATGGAAACGAAAACGACTCTTAATTAGGCATCGTACTTGGACTCGAGTGCAAGTTCTTTAAAAGTTTGATCTTTGGATTTTTTTTTTTTTTTGGATTTTTGTTTTTGCCATATAATAACAAATTCCTAAATAAATGTTCCCGAACACTTGAGACTTTAGGCTGAGCAGTGAGTGTGCCTGGCATATCCTTTCTTCCCCAAAGAGTTCTGTCTATAGTTAGGGTGCTATAAGGTATTTCAGAGAGAGAGAGGCATGAGCAGGAGATGTTCTAAGGAACATTGAGGATTTATATTGCCCATCATCTTATGACTAATAGAGGGAAATGATGGAACACTTGATCTTTTTTTTTTTTTGTCTTTTTAGGGCCACACCCTTGACATATGGAGGTTTCCAGACTAGGGGTCAAATTGGAGCTGTAGCTGCTAGCCACAGCCGCAGCAATGCCAGATCCAAGCCATATCTGCAACCTACACCACAGCTCACGGCAACACTGGATGGATCCTTAACCCACTAAGTGAGGCCAGGGATCAAACCTGGGTCTTCAGTGGGTGCTAGTCAGATTCGTTTCTGCTGAGCCGTGGTGGGAACTCCCACCTGACCATTTTTTATTGGCCATACATTCAGCATGTGTAAGTGTCCAGGGCAAGGATCAAACCTGCACCACAGTTGTCAGCCATGCCACCACAGCCGCAACAGTGCTGGATTCTTAGCCTGCTGTGCCACACAGGAACTTCAAACAGTTGATCATTAAATAACAAATAGTACCACAGAAAAAAAGTGGATCTTACCTCTTATGCCCAATGGAAGTGTGTTTGGTTTTTTTTTTTTTTTTTTGGTTTTTGACCGTAAATATGTTATCGATTTAGGTAAATTAGGCCTAGAAAAGCAAATATAAATAAGACACCTGCCCTGCATCCTTCACTTCCCCCATTCTTAACTCCTTTTTCCTTCCCAGGAATGAATTGCTTCTACTTTTCTCTGCCCCAGCTTTTAAAAAATCTCTTCCATTTGCCTCCCCTATAAGCGTGGACAAAAGAGAGCTGCCTTCGAAGGCAGCAGTGAAAAGGGTTGGCATTCTTGTCACACAGCTGTGAGATATAAAAGGATCTGTTGGTTGGGTGTTAAGTCTCAGAGCAGGCAGATTTTCCAGAGCTGGTTATACACACGTGTCTGCATGGACATACAGGGTCTTGGCTGAATAATGTATCACATGTTTCCATCCGTTGCAGTCATAGATCTTTTACAGATCAAGAAACAATCTGAGGTGGCATTTTTGTTTTCTAAATCAACTGACTTTGCTAGCTTCAACCAGAATTTCTGGAGTAACCAGGACTAAAAAGAGGTAGTCCTTCTTTTAGGGACAGAAGAACCATTGTTTTTGAAATAGGCAAACTGGAGCAAACCTACCAAACATGTTCCTTAGATAAGGCCCCATCCTTATGTCGAAAAGAACTTAAAATGGGGTTCTAAATTGTTAGGACAATGGGAAAGAGTGACTAAATAAATGACTTGATAATGGGGCTAAAGCTAGGACTGTTAGCAAAGAGGAGCTGGGTGTTAAAAAGTTTAAGGGAATGAGTAAGAGTAGAGACACTGGGTGCGGAGAAATTAAGAAGGCTGAAGATATGGAGTGCCCTTCGTGGCTCAGCAGTTAATGAATCTGACTAGCATCCATGAGGACGCAGGTTCCATCCTTGGCCTTCCTCAGTGGGTTAAGGATCTGGCGTTGCTTTGAGCTGTGCTGTAGGCTGCAGATACGGCTCAGATCCTGTGTTGCTATGGCTGTGGGTTAGGCTAGCGGCTACAACTCCAATTCAACCCCTAGCCTGGGAACCTCCATGTGCTGTGGGTGCGGTCCTAAAAAAAGCAAAAAAAAAAAAAAAAAAAAAAAAAGCTGAGGATAGAGCTAGCCGTGTGACACTTTCAAATCCTACCCTAGCGCTGGCCTTGATAGTAACATATCGCACAGATATTTAAGGAGAAATAAGAGGCTAAATGAAGGGTCTCCTATCACAACGTCCATTGACTCCATTAGCCGCATGAGTTCTTCATGTCAGAGGTCTAATCAGTATCCCTAATTTTATTTTTTAATAACGTCTGCCAGACATTAGACATCAAAGGATCTCAAAATTATTTATAAAACCTAAAAATACACAGGAGTTAGGAAGGTCCTGTGCCATAATTTTCTAAATGGGCAAACTGAAGATTGAAAGTTAAATAGTTTTATCCCAGGTTCAAGCAGAGATCATTATGTGGTATCTGTCATTTCTCTGTACAGATAGGAAGGGGAATCGAAAATGATGATGATTCCAACATTGGATCTTCTAAAATGTTTTCCAGTGAGAAAATGGCATGAGAACATTCTTTATTGTCTTTTTCCATCTTCTAAAAAGTTTGACTTCACGGAGTTAACCTTTCTTTGCCTGCCATGATAACCATCTTCTCCTTTGCAATTTATCGCTTTCGTGACAGCTGATACTCGTCTAAGCTAATGTTGTAACAATTTTAGGTAATATTGCAGATGCACAAGGACGTCCTCATATGAGTCAATTAAAGAAGTCACAGTAAGTTGCCATTGAGAGTGGAGCAGCTGCATCCTTGAAAACAGATGCTCTTCTGGGTCTGAATGAGTCCAATTTTGACTAATTTTAAGACCTAAACAGATTTCAGTCTGGTTAATATTAGGATGTGGAACCACTTGAGACGTCCTAATGTCCTAGGCTGATGGCTTCTCCATGACAGTTAGTATATGGCTTTCCTTGAGAGATGCTGTGTATTTGATATGCCAGGGATTTTATGCCAATAGAAAAGAGAGACACCCCCCCCCACCCCGGGTCTGGGCTGCTCATGAAATTAAAGTGACTTCCAAAGACAATACAGTTTATAGAAAAAGTGCTTAGGCTATAGGGATTGGCCCGAAATGCTTTCAAATGTACTTCTGCAAGATTCCTAGACAGCTCAGGAAACCAACTATAATAAATTGCTTCCCCAACCCTACTCTCACCCTAGAACATACTCCCAAAACTACGGCAAAAGTTACAGCTGTAAATGGCAAGTCTTCTCTTACCTGATCTTTGTCCCATCTGTTTTTATGTGAATCATGTATCATGTTATATTGGCCAATTAAATCATTTGCTCTGTTTGAAAAGCATTGATTGAGCTCCTATAATACCTCCTATTACTCTGCTGGCTCTGAAGGAGTGTGTGTGTGTGTGTGTGTGTGTGTCTATTTATACATAAAGCCCCTTCCTTGAAAGACTTAATGGTCTGGTAGGGATACATCCTGATAAACATATAGTATCAATGGAATGTGATAACTAGTATAATAGAACTGTGTGAAAAACACAGCCACAGGAAGCAGTGAGCCTGCCTGGAGAATCAGGAAAGATTTACAACACTGGATCCTCAACCTGCTGTGCCACAAGGAAGTTCCCCTAAGTGTTTCATCCACATTAACCATTCAGTGTTCCCAACAAAACATTGGGACTATTAGCTATTAACTCCATTTTACAGAATAAGCTAAGGTATACAGAATTTAAGCAATTAGCTCTTGGTCACAATTATAAGTAAGTAGTGTGGACAGGACTCAGAGCCAGCCTTTGAATCTCTAGAGAACTCAACTTTTGAATGAAATGCCGAGTTATTGGGTGTTTGTTTGTTTGTTCGGGCTTTGGTTTTGTTGTTGTTGCTGTTGTTGCTTTGGCCATGGTGTGCAGCTTCGTAACATGGGATCTCAATTTCCAGACAAGGGATTGAACTCAGGCTGCAGCAATGAAAGCACTGGAGCCCAACCCCTAGACAACCAAGGAACGCCCCCAAATTATTGGTGGTGGTCTTTGAGACATTGTGGGGAACTGGATACACAACAGAAGTCTAGACGTAAATAAATGTAGTTCACATTTCTGCTGCTTAGTATTTTCCTGAAGAGAATGTCCAAGTGCTATTAAATATTGTATCAAATGGGAGAGAGAGAGAAGGTAGGTTTATCAAATTTTCCAAAAAGACCTTTTCAGGGCTATGAGCTGATGGTAAGGGAAATGCAGCCCAAGGCTGCCTCACTGCACCCCCCCCACCCCAAATTTTAGTCTTGCACACAGGAAGGGTGGCATCTAGAACAGGGGAGTTGACCACTCTCTCGGGACAGGTTGGCCTACTCTGTAGCATTCATTATGTTTGATCTTGATGCTCACCTTTCAAGAGAGATAGAGTACAATTGGAATGTTTTCGTTGGTGAATTAGGAGAATTATAAAATGACTCAATTGTATTATTTGAAGAATCATTGAAAATCTGGGGACATTTAGCCCAGAAAAGAGAAGACTTCAAGGAAGCCAAAAGACCATTCTTTAGTATTTCAAGTACCCCCACACAGAGGAGTGATTGTAAAGTTGGCAGAATGAGGGCCAATGATTCAAAGTCAATGAAAACAGACATGGCGCGGGGGAGATGGTCCCATCTTTCAGAGATGGAATGGGCTGCCTCCAAAGGCGCTGAGTTTCCTTTCACAAACATCTGTGTAGGTGTCCAACCAGAAGCTCAACAGCCACTTGAAGATGTACAGATAAGACAAGCATAGACCCACATGGTTGGGCCAGATGACTAAGTTCACTTCCAACTCTGAGATTCTGCTTCTGCCATTCTGTGAATTGATTTAAGACAATCAGCTGGGCTTCTATGTTTAATCACGTACAGAAACAGTCTATCACGGCTCAGATGGCTAATGCTGCCAACACTAGCATTAGCCCAATTGATACATGATGAACAGCAAAAATCATGCGGCGCTTTAAAAAATATCCGTAGGCCTCTAATGAAATGATTGGTGTTTTCTCCTCTCCCCTTCTCTCAGATCTGTCTCCTGCTCAAGATAACCACGTGAACATGGATCTCCCTGCGGTGTCAGAGCAGATCATGCAGACCCTGAGTGAACTTGCCAAATCTTTCCAGGATATGGCTGACCGCTGCTTGCTGGTCCTACACCTAGAAGTCAGGTATGACACAGCCACGCGTAAGACTTTGTGATTTAAATGTGCCGTGGGTCGCAAATCACCTCTCTCGGAGACTCTGACCCCACGTTTTAATTCTTACTGTTGAGGTTGTTCTTTTTATCATACTGGCCGTGTTTTTGGTTCTAGTCACTTTCACAGTGTGAAAGCACATGCCATATTGTGAATCCGGTGATTCGGAGTTTGCGTGGTCTATACATGAATGATCTGGATTGGAATGTCCATGCCAGTTGGCTAGGCCTTTGGAAATCAGCTCATTAACTTTACTAACTCAGTTTCCTCTGCTTAAAACTAGAAACAATAGGCGTTGCCGTTGTGGCTCAGTGGTGAACAAACCCAACTAGTATCCATGAGGTTGTGGGTTCAATCCCTGGCCTTGTTCAGTGGGTTAAGGATCTGGCAATGCCAGTGAGCTGTGGTATAGGTCACAGATGCAGCTCGGATCCTACACATTGCTGGGGCTGTGGTGTAGGCTGGCAGCTACAGCTCTGATTCGACGCCTTGCCTGGGAACCTCCATAGGCCACAAGGGCAGCCCTGAAAAGACAAGAAAAAAAAAAAAATAGAAACAATAATTTCTAACTTAGAGACCTTATAAATGAAATAACAAGTAGTAAGTACAATGCCTGCCATAAAGGAAGTGCTCAAAATACGGTAGCTTTTTGACTATGGTGACTGTATTGCTGTCAATATTTTTGGTCAGGTACTCTGCTAATCAGGGAGTATGCAGATGCAAGAACCATGACTCCTTCCTTTAAGAATTTACAACCCAGAAGTTCCCGTTGTGGCTCAGTGGTTAACAAATCTGACTAGGAACCATGAGATTGCGGGTTCAATCCGTGGCCTTGCTCAGTGGGTTAGGGATCCAGCGTTGCTGTGAGCTGTGGTGTAGGTTGCAGACGCGGCTCGGATCCTACATAGGCCAGCAGCTACAGCTCCAATTCGACCCCTAGCCTGGGAACCTCCACATGCCTCGGGAGCAGCCCTAGAAATGGGGGGAAAAAATTTACAACCCAATTGAAGAGATTAAGTTTGATAATAATTCAAGAAAGTAGTTTCAAAGAGGTGGTATTTTTGGACTTATGTTTCTTCCTCTGAAGGGCAGAATATTCTGATTAGCTTTAGTAGACTCTATTCTCACACTGGAGAAATAGTAGGAAGAAAAGACTGGGAAATCTCCAGTCTTTCATTTATTCATTCAATAAATATTTATTGAGTGCCTCTTTGTGCCAGGCAGTGTTCTCAGGATTGAGATAGAGCAGTGAAAAAAGCAGTCACATCCCTGTGCTTATGGAGCTACATTCTTATTGGGGGTAAACAGCCAATGAGTAAATAAAAGGGAAAATTTCAGATTGGGGTAACTAAAACAATACAGTGCTATCAAGTAGCAATATAACGTGAGCTACTCATGTGAGCCACAGAAATAATTTAAATATTGTAATAATCACATTTGAAAACATAGAAACATGTAAATCATAATAATATATTTTACCTAACCCAATATATCCAAAATATTATTTCAACATGTAATTAACATACAAGTTATCATTTTTCTTGTCTTTTTAGGGCCACACCCATGGCATATGGAGGTTCCCAGGCTAGGGGTCGAATCAGAGCTACAGCTGCCAACCTACACCACAGCCACAGCCATGCAGGATCCAAGCAGCATTTGTGACCTAGATCACATCTCACGGCAACACTAGATCCTTAACCCCCCGAGTGAGGCCAGGGATCGAATCCTCGTCCTCATGGATACTAGTCAGGTTCATTACCGCTGAGCCACAATGGGAACTCCCAACATAAAATTTATTAATGAGCTATTTTGCATTCTTTTGGACTAAGCCTTTGAAATCTCCTGCATCTTTTACACTTATAGCACATCAAAATGGGAACTAGTCACATTTCAAGTCCTCAGTTGCCACATAGAGCTAGTGTTGTCATACTAGACAGAGCAGAGAATGGCTGGCATGGACTAGAAAGGTGGATTTGGTATTTTGCTTCTCAGATAAAGTGGTCAGAGAAATTGTGATAAGGTAACTAGAAGGATCCATCTGTGCAAAGACCTGGTGGAAAAACGTTTCAGGCAGAGGCAGCGGCGCTCACGAGGTCCTGAGACAAAACCAGGCTGAGCAGTTTTGAGTAACAGAGAGGAATCCGGTGTGATTAGCTTGGTGAAGAGTGGCAAGAAAGGTGCAAAGAGGCAGACGGGAGCCTGATCACATGGGGTCATGGAGCCCCGCTCATGACAGGGTCTTACAGACCAAGGGAAGAGTTCAGGTTTTATTCCAAGTATATCCAGAAGCTACAGAAGGGTTTCAAGCAGGGGAGAGAGAGCCATCCATTCATTTAGTCATTCACATTTTTTGTTTTTGCTTTTTTTGCCTTTCTGTCTTTTGTAGAGCTGCACCTGCAGCATGTGGAGGTTCCCCAGCTAGGGTTCGAATCAGAGTTGCAGCCACCAGCCTATGCCAGAGCCACAGCAATGCCAGATCCGAGCCACATCTGTGACCCACACCCCAGCTCATGGCAACTCCTGATCCTTAACCCACTGAGCAAGGCCAGGGATTGAACCCTCAACCTCATGGTTCCTAGTTGGATTCATTAACCACTGAGCATGGCAGGAACTCCCCCATTCACATTTTTAAAAGATCACTCTGGCTCTTGTATGGGGGAAAAATGCAGGGAAAAATATGAATGGACAGAGTGACTGGTTGAGACCAGATATGAGTGACAGAAGTGAAGGTGTGAGAAGTATTGGCTTTGGGACATATTCTCAAGGTAGAGCTGATAAAATTGATTGATAGATTGGGTTGGGTGCAAGAGCAGCGGCAGTGAGAAAGAAAGGACTCCAGAGGGACCACCAGTTTTGGGGTCAAAGCAACTATGTGGATGCCTAGGCCATTGAGTGAGGTGAGAGAGACTGAGGTTGGTGGGGGGCAGGGGGGTAGAATCAAGAATTCCACTTCAGAGCTGTTCAGTTCGAGATGCTTATTAGACATCTAGGTGGCCATGTCACATCGACATTTGGGTATATACCTTTGAAATGTCAGGATCAAAAACCCCAGGATCAGAATGTGTATAGTAATCCATCTTCTGTATTACCATGAGACATTATTAGAGTGGATACACTATTGTCTATTTTTTTTTTAAGGGCTGTATGTTCAGCATATGGAAGTTCCCAGGCTAGGCGTCGCATCAGAGCTGCACCTGCCGACCTACACCACAGCCCCAGCAACACCAGATCCGAGCCACGTCTGCGACCTACACCACAGCTCACAGCAATGCCAGATCCTTAACCCAGTGAGCAAGGCCAGGGATGGAACCCGGATCCTCATGGATACCAGTCAGGTTTGTTTCTGCTGAGCCACAACGGGAAGTCCAAGTATCATCTTTTCATTTAGAGTCTTTACTAGATTGAGGTTTTAAAAATGTAAATAGGATTTTGGTTTGTATGTTTGGACACCGGTTAGAACTTGGCTGTCTTTCACGTGTGCTCAGGCAAAGCTTAACTGACAGTGTATTGATGGTACTTTTGTATGCTGCTTGCTTTTTTCATTCTTCATTATCTTGTCCAGCGAGATACTTCTTTATGGCTTGGAAACGCTGTGTGATTAGAGCAAGAGAAGTGGCATTGTAGATTTAGAATCTATTTATTCAGCACTGTTTCTGATTTTATTTCTGACATTCTGCTATTCAGAAATACTTTACCTCTGTGCTTTTTAATTTGTTTGATGATAATTTTTAGATGTGTTTTCTATTTATTTACAAGCTGAGAGTGGAATAAATCAGGTATTTTCTGTGAATAGATAAATGCAATTGACCGGGGAGAAAAAACATCCAGTGACACTCTGATACTTTTGCTACGTGGGCTACACAGAAAAGCAAGGGAACATCACATTAATTATTCTCACAGCTCCGGAAATGTACACTATTGATCGTGTGGGTACATGATGTATTCTACGTTCAGAATTATCAGCTTATGGTACGGTTAATTCCAAGTGGGATGTTTTCAAGGCATTTGAGTGAGAGCCTTTAAATCCTTAACCTCTCTTCTGCCCTTTTTATTTTTGTATCTCTTGGTCATATTCAATACTGTAACACCTATTGCTGTATTTACACCATTAGTTTAAAAACAGGAAAGAAAAAAAAAAAAAAAAAGGTCATTTTAAGGCTAAATGAAAAAAGACTGAGTTTAAGAGTCCTGGATGCAGAATTAGCTTTCCTTGACTTTCAATGAAAACACTAATCATGTTTATTTTTTCTAAACTAAATTTCCTTATGTCTTCCTATACCATGGTTGCACCATTCAGATTGCTTTCTTATGAAAGTGCTCCAGGTTGTCTTAGTGCCTTTTCAAGCCTCTAGGAATGGCTCCGATAAGTGAATGTTGACACACTTTATTCATTCCTTGTCACAGTAACACGGTTTTTGTTTGTTTCTATAGTTGACGATAGAAAGTGAATAAGAAAAATCTCAAGCTGGAGTTCCCTTTGTGGTTCAGCAGTGACTAAGCCGACTATCACCTATGAGGTTGCAAGTTTGATCCCTGGCCTCACTCAGTGATTAAGGATCTGGCATTGCCATGAGCTGTGGTGTAGGTTGCTGATGCAGCGCGGATCTGGCGTTGCTATGGCTGTGGTGTAGGCTGGCAGCTGCAGCTCCAACTCAACCTTTGCCTAGGAACTTCCTTAGGCCCTAAAAAAGCCAAAAACAAAATCTTAAGTAAATTATTTTACAGTAGTATTCCAGTGCTAGAATAGAGATGGCTTAGCACCCTGGGTACCTGCGGAGGGTGATTGTAGAAGAAACCATTAGTGCCTAGAAGACAGCAATCAGGTGCGCACCATTCATGGCTATGGAACAGTCCTGCTGTATAATGGGTGCTCAGTCAAACCTTCAGTGACTCCTGAGAATTAACTGGCTTGAAATCAAACCCAGATAAAGTAAGTGCCACTTCCCCTCAACAAAACCCCTTGCTCACTAAAGACCATTAATTGGTTTAGAGATTATTTCGCTTGGCGGTCTACACCACGTACTGAAGAGGGACAGAGACTTTAGGGCCACCATCCTCCTTGTCATCATAACCAGCTAATGTTTGTTTTGTTCCCATCCTGCTGTGAAAGAAAACTCGAACTCAGGCCCTTGTCGTCCAGGAGCTGGTGCAATGAAGACTTGGCTGGCTAGGCACTGTCTCTGGCACTTTTACCCAAGAAGTCACTGTAATAAGAAAGCACAGATAGAACAGACCCCCACAGAAATGAATGGGAAAAAAATGAATGGGAGAAGCTAGCAAGGAGTCCACGACACCTTCAAGTGCCAAAAATTTGTCTTATTCCCCCAAATACGTTTATATCCACAGCCTGTCTTTTTCTCTAGCATTGTTAAAGTTCAAACCAAAAAAATGTTCTTAAATCCAGTGGGTTCTGTGTGGAAGGACCCATCCAAGGAGCATTCGACATTTTACCTGTGTCACTATAAGTCACATTTAACCACCAAGCAGTGCCTTTTTACAGTTTGAAGCTTAAGGCATGTGACACCCCCAAGACATGAAAGACATGGTGAGACCATTAAAAATTGCTGAGGTTTTTTTTCCCCTATTTGAACTTTAGAAGAAAATTAAGTTGCCATTTGAGTCTAAGATGCTAAGAATGTCACCTTTATCAGCTGTTTCTCTCACCATCAGGAGGGTTCTAAGTAACTGCCTGTCGCTGTAGGAGTATGCACTTTCTGAAAATCAACCGTCCCACCATGTAATCAGCCATATTTGCAGAAAACCTTAATGCCAAAGTCATGTTAAGGTCAGAAATAACATGCCAGGATTCAAAAGGAAAAAACCCTAGTTTTTCTGCACTTGATATTTGCCACTGACTATTTTAATTTCTCTTTCATCTCTAATCATTTTGGGAGAGGAGGGTAGTACCTTAAAACCGTTTGTATCTCCCCTCTCTGCCTCTCACTTCAGGAGCTCATAAGAACTCACCACCAATTCATAGTAATTTCCTAAGTGGTCTCAACTTCAGCTTCTGCCATTCTCCATCATTAATCCACCCTTTATACTGTGCCAGAATCATCTTGCCAAATCTCATAACCGTATATCATTTCACCTCTTAAAATCCTCTTAAGTCTCCCTGTGACTTCTCAGATAAGGTTCAGAGTTCTTAGATGTCCCCCAAAGCCTATGTACTTGACCCCATCCCATCTCCCCAGGCTCACCTCATGCCTCTGTCATGTGATCTGTTTGTATCAAAAGGAATTGTCTTCCTTTCACACCCTCATGTCTTTGTACATGCTCTTGCATTGTCTGCAGTTAGAATTTACTATGAAGACACTTTAGCTTTGATGGCTTGATTTGATCTTCAACTAGGAGCTTCTTAGTTTAAATTTCAACCATAGTAGCAGTCAGTTTCCCTGGTCACGAATACCACTCCAGGGTTGGTCAACTTTCACTATATCACAAAGGTCACATTCTGGAGGGGGCTGCCCCTGGTGCAGTTACTGGTATCCTGGATCAAAACTATACGTTTTGATCATTTGCACAGGAAGGTGAGAAGGGAGGTTTTATTGGCAAAATTAATCATTCGTTGACCAGCAGCTGTTAAGATGATCACCTATCATGAAAATGAACTGGTAGTCAAGATATTTGGATTCCCTTACATGAATAGATTATAAGAATACAGCACATCCTATGCAAAACTTAGCTTAAATTGGATCATAAATCTAAGTGTAAAACCTAAAACTGTAAAACTCCTAGAAGAAAATATAGAAAGAAATCTTTGTGACTTTGTTTGGGCAAAGATTTCTTAAAGCTGGCACCTAGAATACCATCCATGAAAGAAAAAAAATGATAAATTGAACTTCATCAAAATGTAAAAACATTCTTTGAAAGACCTAGTTAACATAAAAAATAAGCCAAAGATTAGGAGAAGATATTTACAAAATGCATGTCTGGTAACTTGTATCGGCATTTATAAAGAACTCTCAGAAATTAATAATAAGAAAACAAACAACTCAGTAGAACTCAACTCAATAAAAAATGAGGCAAATGTTGTGAGCACAAAGACATATGGATGGCAAATAAGCATGTGAAAATATGTCCAAGATCACTAGTCACTAGGAAAATACAGGTTAAAACCACTATACATCTGGGAGTTCCCTGGTAGGCTAGCAGTTAAAATATCCAGTGCCGTTACTGCTGTGGCAAAGGTTCAATCCCTGGCCAGGAACTTCGCATGCTACCGGTGCAGCCAAAAAAAGAGAAAACACTATACATCTATCAGAATGACTAATTTTTTTTAATCTGACAAACACTTGAGGTCATTATGATAAGTGAAATAAGCTAGACAGAGAAAAACAAATACTGTATGGTATCACTTATATGTGAAATCTTAAAAGAAAAAATCATAAAAGCAGAGTATAAAAGTGGTAGCTAGAGGATGGGGGAAATTAGAGGTTGGTAAAAGGGTACAATCTTTATGATAAATAAGGTCTGGGGATCTATTATTATTATTTGTCTTTCATCTTTTTTTAAGGGCTGCACCCTCAGCATATAGAGATTCCCAGGCCAGGGGTCTAATCGAAGATGTTGCTGCTGGCCTCTGCCAGAGCCACAGCAACGCCAGATCCGAGCCACGTCTGTGACCTGCACCACAGCTCACAGCAATGCCGGATCCATAACCCACTGAGCGAGACCAGGGATCAAACCTGCACCCTCATGGTTCCTAGTTGAATTCGTTGACCACTGAGCCACAACGGGAACTCCCAGTCTGGGGAATCTAATGTAAACCGGTCTGACTATAGTTGATAACACTGTATTGCATAATTGAAATTTGCTGAGAGAGTGGTACTCTAATGTTGGAGTCATTGTTTTTTTTTTTTTTAAAGGATAAATATGTGAGGTGATGGGTGTGTTAATTAAGTAGATGGGAAGAATCATTTCACAATGTCGAATCACTACAATATCTTATAATCGTACCTCAGTAAGGCTGAATTTCCTTTTTTTAAAACCTGACAACAGTAGGTGCTGGTAAGGATGCGGAGCAATGGAAACTCTTGTACATTGCTGGTAGGAAAGCAAAATGGCACAGCTTCTTTTGAAAACAGTTTGGCCGTTTCTTAGGAAATTAAACATACATTTACCATATGACCCAGCAAGGGACTTCTCGGTATTAACCCAAGGAAAATGAAAATTTTTATTTACACAAAATCTGTACATGAAGCGGCTTTATTCATAATCATCCCACACTAGAAACCACTCAGATGTCAGCTGGTGATTGGTTAAGTTGTGGCACATCCACATGTGTGAGGCCAATCAGGAATAAGAAGGAATGAATAGCAACATGGACAAACCTCAAAGGCTTGAGGCAGACTGAAATAAACTCCCAATACATACAGTATGATTCCATTTAAATGGCATTCTGGAAGAGACAAAATTCTGGGCATAGAAAATAGGTCTGTGGTTGCAAGAGCCTTGGGATATAAGTAGGGGTTGACTTCAAGGGGGCACAAGGGAATTCTGGAGGTGATGGCATTGCTCTATAATTTGATTATGGTCATACTTATACAATCGGTTGCCTTTGTCAAAACTCATAAAACTGTGTATAAGGTGAATTTACTGTTTGTAAATTATTTGTCAATAAACCTGACTTTAAAAAGAAAGATTAAAAAATGAATAAATAAGAAAAAAAGTTAAATTAAAATTGAAATTTATCAATAATTACATTAAATATAAAGGGGTTAAATACTCAAAAGACTAAAATTGTCAGACTGAATAACACGATAAGACCCAAATGCATACTGTTTACCAAAGATGTAAGTTAAGGTTAAGACCATAGTTGAGTCGTTAGGGATAATGCCCAAGGCTGTGGCCAATTATTGAGGAGCAGTTCTTGTTACCTGATGCCAACTCTAAGCAGAACAGAATCCTGACTCTGGATTGTCACCATGTCTACTTCCATTGAACTTCCCATGGCAAGGTCAGACAGAGCACCTAAAACAATCGCTGAACTTACAAAACAGCCTGTTTGAACTATGTCTGCCAACAATGATGGGTTTCTTTGTGTGTGGGGGTGGGGGGGGGTTACTAAATACTTCTGTGTGTGGTAGAATTATTTGGCCTGAAACTTGCTTTCATTACAGCTTAGTATACAGGTTATGGTGTAGCCAGTCCTTCCCCATCTCATACTTCTTTGGCAGTTAGTGATACCTACCAAAAAGACCCTAAGAACTGTGCATGAGCAGACTGACTCAGGCATGTCAACCATAGGGATGCACTCCTTCCTCAGGGTCACCCAGCTGTGACAAGTATCACCTCCCGTTCTGAACCTGTCCTCACAGTCTCCGCACACTTCCATGGCGCCCTGGGTACATGTGCTTCTGAATGAGAAGCTGTCCTCTTGGGGTTATTTTTCCGAGGTCAACTCCATTAAGCTGCCATCTTTAATGGCACAAGTTGTGTCTTACATTCCCAGGGCCTAGCACAATTTCTGATAGATTTATGTGTTCAGTAAGTGTTTTGTTTAGGTAATAGAGTAACAGTAATAAGTGTCCTAATAGTGCCAGGCCCTGCGCTGTACTCTTTCTAGCGGTAGCTCCTCAGAGCACCCTATGAGGTGTGTGTTGTTATCATCCCCATTTCACAGATAAGGAAACCGAGGCCTAGAAAGAGCAGTCAAAAGTCACACAGCTGGAGTTCCCATCACGGCTCAGTGGAAACGAATCTGTCCAGCATCCATGAGGATGTAGATTCGATCCCTGGCCTCCCTCAGCAGGTTAAGGATCTGGCATTGCCAGATGTAGGTGTAGGTCACAGACATGGCTCGGATCTGGCGTTGCTATGGCTGTGGTATAGGCCATAGGCTACAGCTCTGATTTGACCCCTAGCCTGGGAATCTTAATATGCCACGGGTGCGACTCTGGGGAAAAAAAAAAAAAAAGATCGCACAGCTAGTAAATGGGAATTGGAACCAATGTTTCAAAAATTTGGGTCCTCAGCCTCTCATTTTCACTACAAGAGATTCTTCCGAAAGAGATAATGCTTCTCACAGGGTGCACACGATCTCATCATTGAAAAGATTTTAGAGCTTATCTTTTTTCTCACCCCCAGTGTCTGATTAAACATGCAGGGATCACAGAAGCTGACTTGCTCAAGAGCACTGATCTTTTCTATGGAATCACTGAGATGGCATTTTGGTGAAAAGAGGGCAGGATACATGAAAATGTACCAGGCCACTGCTGTCTTAAATATTTGGCTGCTCTGTGACAAGATGATTCTTGTCATCAGAAAGAATTATTACCAACTGCTCTCCCCATCCCTCTGTTTTTCAGGGTTCACTGTTTCCACTATCTCATCCCTCTGGCGAAGGAAGGGAACTATGCCATTGTGGCCAATGTGGAAAGTATGGATTATGACCCTCTGGTGGTCAAGCTCAACAAAGACATCAGCGCCATTGAAGAGGCCATGAGTGCCAGCCTCCAGCAACACAAGTTCCAGTATATATTTGAAGGTCAGACCCTGGCCCTGGCCCTCGGAGTTTGGGAGGAAGGAAGGGTGAAGGTTTCTCTGATTTCCTCTATTGCTGAAGTTCAAAACTTGTAGAAAAAGGTTGCTTTTTTTTTTCTTTTTGCATTAAAGCTGTGATACCTAGGCTCTCTGTGCAAGGCTAGGTAGGCAGAAATATGGCTGCCATCTGCTCCTTCTTGATAAGGAGATTTAATCCAAGATAAGGCAGATGGCAGCCCGGCTGCCCCCTTGATATGCCGCTCATGAGAGTTGGGTAAATATATGGAGCGGACCACAAATTAACTCAAGAGGAGCTCATAAAGGAAAAAGAAACACACAATAAAGAACGAACCCTGGCAGATCCCCTCATTGGCTAAAATTATCACTGGAAGGGGAAAATTTCTCTTAGAGAATGAATTGTTATCTAAAAAGAACAGAAACCTCTGATGAGCAGTAGTTTTAAGAAGGCTGCATCCAGAGTTCTCCGTACAACTCAGCAGGTTAAGAATCTGATGCTGTCTCTGTGAGGATGTGGGTTTGACCCCTGGCCTCACTCAGTGGGTTAAGGATCCATCATTGCCGCAAGCTGCAGCATCGGTCACAGATGAGGCTCAGATCCAGTGTTGCCGTGGCTGTGGTGTAGATCTCAGCTGCAGCTCCAATTTGACCCCTCACCTGGGAACTTCCATATCCCACAGGTGGAGGTGTTAAAAAACATCCATGCTTCAGGGTCAAGCAAGCCAGGAAGGATGTGAAAGACAGAAGCATCCAAAGGCATTTGCCTTCAACATTTAACCAAATCTGCTGCCAGCCAAATCATTTTCGTGATGATTCCTCCAAAGGACTCCTTTTAGGACTTCAAATCATGTCCCCCTTTTTCTTGTTCTGGTTAGTTTGTACAAAGATGTGGGGGCCAAAAGTTTCTGTGACGTCTCACAGAATCCAGCCAGTGTTATTTAAAACAATTAAGAAGATACTTAGCGCAAAGAATTGTGGCAGCCTGAGATGGAAAGAAAGTGTCAATGCATGACCATGTATTGCTTCCTGAAATGGTTCTGTTCCAGCAAATTTGGAACAACCAAAAACAAAAAAAACCCCACTATTTTTCCATTGAATGATGTAGTATTGATAGAGATATGTTCTGAGGGAGAATGTCCCTGAAAGGCTTTAGCTAAAAAGTAAAAGTGATTAAAACTTAGCTATTAGTCAACCCCATAGCACTGTGACTTTGGAGGCAGCAGCAATACTCTGTACTTGAAGTTGCAGGACCTGTCTGAGGAATCACTTCCCTTACTGCACAAAATTCCCTTTTGCTCTTAACTGTGGCTCTTCCAAGCCCTGTGTATCAACATTCACCATTGCCAGTGCTGTCCTCTCATCTTACCCAGACATTTCTTAACATCTAATCCTACTGGGAAACAGTATCTTCAAATACAGGTCTAATCCTTTGACATGGAAGAGAATTTTTTTTTTTTTTTTGCTGATTTTAGGGCTGCATCCATGGCATATAGAGGTTCCCCGGCTAGGGGTCAAATTGGAGCTATAGCTGCTGGCCTACACCACAGCCACAGCAAGTTGGGATCCGAGCCACATCTTCAACCTACACCGAAGGTCATGGCAGAGCCAGATCCTTAACCCACTGAGTGAGGCCAGGGATCAAACCTTCAACCTTATGGTTCCTAGTCCGATTCATTTCCACTGCACCACAATGGGAACTTCCTAGACATAGGAGAGATTTTTATCTAAAAAAAAAATCATATACTTGAGACTTCCTATATAAAAATCTGTGATATCATTTTCTAAATTTAAAGGACATAATGTTGAGTTTCCCAAGTAGGGGAGGTGGCAGTGGCTCCAGTCTTCTTGTGTGTGACAAAGAGAGATTTTATTTTATTCTATTTTTAGGGAGAAGTACTTTTTTTTTTTTTACATATTTTTCTATTAACGTATTGTTGATTTACAGTGTTGTGCCAATTTCTGCTGTACAGCAAAGTGACCCAGTCATACATACATAATACATTCTCTTTCTTATATTATCTTCCATCCTAGTCTATACCAAGTGACTGGGTATAGTTCCCCGTGCTGTACAGCAGGGCTTCATTGCTTACATTCTAAATGTAATAGTTTGCATCTACTAACCCCAAACTCCCCATCCATCCCACTCCCTCCCCTGTCCCCCTTGGCAACCACAAGTCTGTTCTCTATGTCTGTGCATCTGTTTCAGTTTTGTAGACAGGTTCATTTGTGCCATATTTTAGATTCCACATACAAGTAATAGCATATGGCATTTGTCTTTCTCTTTCTGATTTATTTCACTTAGTATGAGAATCTCTAATTGCATCCATGTTGCTGCAAATGGCACTATTTCATTCTTTTTTATAGCCGAATAGCATTCCATTATATATATGTACCATGTCTTCTCATTCCATTCATCTGTTAATGGTCAAGTTGCTACCATGTCTTGGCTATTGTAAATAGTGCTGCTATGAACACATGGGTGCATGGATCTTTTTGAATTGTAGTTTTGTCTGGATAAAGCCCAGGAGTGGGATTGCTGCATCATATAGTAGTTCTCTATTCAGTTTTCTGAGGAACCTCCATACTCTTCTCCATAGTGTGGCACCAGTTTACATTCCTACCAACGGTATAAGAGGGTTCCCTTTTCAAGGAGGGTTTTTGTTTTGTTTTGTATTTTAGCTTTTCAGGGCCACACCCAAGGCAAATGAAGGTTCCCAGGTTAGGGGTCAAATCGGAGCCGTAGCCGATGGCCTACACCACAGCCGCAGCAACTTGAGATCCAAGCCACGTCTGCAACCTACATCACAGCTTACAGCAACACCAGATCCTTAACCCACTGAGTGAGGCCAGGGATTGAACCCCCATCCTCATGGATGCTAGTTGGATTCATTTCTGCTGAGCCATGACAGGAACTCCGCCAAGGAGGGGTATTTTTACCACAGATACATTAAGAATTCCTGGTGTATGGTGAAAGATAAAGCAGACCAACTTTTAATTGGTGTTATTATTGTAATTATTATATACATTTATTTCTTTCATCCGTTGTTATTCTCTACAAACACTGCTTCCCCTCACGGCCTACACTTAGGGTGGAGACCACATTAAGCCACAGCAGAACAAAATTCTGCCTCAAGTTACAGGCTCACGGGAATCGCCACAAAACTTGACTTCCAGAGATTTTTTCACATAAATAAATTATCTAACTTTAAGTGTACAATCCATATTACGTTTCTTTTTCTTCAAGGGAAAAGATTTTTACTTCACTTTCAAATAGTGGCACATAAAAGTGAATCTGTCACAGGTCTCGAAGCAACATGGGGTGAGTGGAGCTGAAGCAGGAAAGAATGCCTTCTCCTGTCCCTTTTTTTCCTACATTTATCCTAATCAGGATAAATTTGTTTGTTTGTTTGTTTTTCACTGATTTCTTTTTTTATAAATATATAACGACTTTTTATTTTTTCGTTATAGCTGGTTTACAGTGTTCTGTCAGTTTTCTACTGCACAGCAAGATGACCCAGTCACGCATACCTTTATACATTCTTTTTTCTCACATCATCATGCTGTATCACAAGGGACCAGACATAGTTCCCAGTGCCATACAGCAGGATCTCACTGCTTATCCATTCCAAAGGCAATAGTCTGCATCTATTACCCCAGATTCCCAGTCTCTCCCACTCCCTCCCCCTCCCTCTTGGCAACCACAAGTCCATTCTCCATGTCCATGATTTTTTCTATGGAAAGGTTTATTTGTGCCATATATGAGATTCCAGGTATAAGTGAAATCATATGGTACTTGTCCTTCTCTTTCTGACTTAGTTCACTTAGTATGAGAGTCTCAAGTTCCATCCATGTTGTTGCAAATTATACCATTATGTTCTTTTTTATGGCTGAGTAGTATTCCATTGTGTATGTATACTACATCTTCTTAATCCAATCATCTGTTGATGGACATTTAGGTTGTTTCCATGTCTTGGCTATTGTGGAAAACTCATTTTGAAGACAGAAGGAACCATTGAACCTGAGTTACACCCTGAGCTCTGATCTGCCCAATAACTGCAAAACAAAAATAACAGACCCCTCCCAAATAGTCCACCCAGCTGTAGAATTCTGGGGGAAATGTCCTGCTGGAGTCCAGATGTGTAAGAATAAGAGAAAGAAAAGGAAAAGAGGTTTACTTATTTTCAAGTAGTTAGAGTTAAAATCTAACTTCTAGAAAGGGTAACCCACATGTGCCTCAGGTTGTCTGAACCAGCATTCGGCAGCTTAACCACCTAGGATAACCTGAATAGGACCTCTTCGTTTGTTGATGTACTAACCAGCCCTTTGCCAAATTTCATAGACCTTAAGACGGTCCTTTGGCTTTGAGAACAAGCCGCTTGTGAAAAATCCGCCCGTGTGTCATGGGCACTCAACAATTAATGAATGATCTGCTTTTCCCTCCCACTTTGTTTCTTATTACAGACTCTCTAGTCACTACTTTGAGAATGTACTCCATTGTCAGGGTGGAGGTGTTTTAACATTAACACCAATAATCTGATCTCTTACTGATTTATTTTTACCTATGTAGGTTCCCAGTCCACCTCTGTGCCAAAAGTACACCTCTGCCTGTCCTGTGGGAGGAAAAGGAAGCCAAGAATATATTTACATGTATTCTTCTCCACCTTAAAAAAATTATACAGAGGAGTTCCCATTGTGGCTTAGCAGGTTAAGAACCCAACATAGTCACCGTGAGGATGCAGGTTCAATCTCTGGCCTCTCTCAGTGGGTTAAGGACCTGGCAGAGATCACAGCTGTGGCTTGGATCCAGCGTGGCTGTGACGTAGGCCCACAGCTGCAGCTCCAATTCAACTCCTAGCCCATAAACTTCCATATGCCACAGGTGCAGCTATAAAAAGAAAAACGAAACAAAAACTAGACAGAAAAACAAGCGTTGTATGCAGATCAGTAGTTTAAAACCACCAGGCATATTCGCTAAGCCCTAGCATGGTGGCTTCAGCTGTGTATGGCAATACTGGAGCTACAGATATACCAGATTGTTTTGCTAGCAAAAAGTATCCCCATTTGTAACTGCTTGGGCTGTGAATAAATACTCTGAAATCATTGTAAGATCAGCTGGTATAACCATCAGAGATAAGTTTTCCATTTCTGAGATGTGGAGGAGAGAAATCCTTTGAGTCAGTCTCTGCAGGATGGCACTAATCCGTCTTCTCTTTGCTCCCCACTGCCCTGTGCTGATCCCTCAGGCCTAGGACACCTGATCTCCTGCATCCTTATTAATGGTGCCCAGTACTTCAGGCGCATCAGTGAGTCCGGCATCAAGAAAATGTGTCGGAACATTTTTGTCCTTCAGCAGAATTTGACCAACATCACCATGTCACGGGAGGCAGACCTGGATTTTGCAAGGTAGGAGGGGAGACTGGGCTCAGTTCCTTACACCAAAGCTAAGCCCTCATTGTCCACAACGTCATTTTTTTAAATGCATTCTTAGTTCTTAAAAAGTGAGTTAAAAACGGGAAACAAATAATGGATGTTAATTAAACTTATTTTGATGATAATGCATACAGATAATGAATTATTAGGTTGTACATCTGAAACTAGTATGTCAATTATACTTCCATTTAAAGAAAGGGAAAATAGAACAATTAGATATTCTTTGGTCATAGAGACAGTAGTTCTATTGGATGTTTAACAACTCTTAAGCAGGTAATTTTTCCTGTTGTCTAACCTAAGTTCTCTTACTATAAAACTTCAATAACTTTTTTTCCTCAATTTAAAAGTAATGCATGCTCATTGCATAAAATACGTAATATAAAACATGAAGAAGACTATAAACATGACTCATAAACTTTTAATCTAAAGACTTTGATATTTGATATAGTCTCTCCTGGTTTTTATACATGTGCTGTGTGTGGAGGTGGGTTGTCATACCTAGGCATGTATATCATTTCTCTCTACAAAATTGTTATTGGGTGTCTTATTCATTTAACTGTTTATCAGTATCAATAATATACTTTGAAAACATGCTTTTTCCCATGTCCATTTGGATCCCTTGAAAATATTATTTTTAACACCTGAACCAATGTTCCATGAGCTAAGTAAATCTGATTTATCTAATTGTAGACACTTGGATATTTTTTACATTTTCTCTCATCATTAATAACATGGTGAGTGTATTTTTACATCAGTCTATTTCTTCACCTCTTCTCTCTTTACCAGTTGAAACCTGTCTTTCCTTCTTGTTTTCACTCGGGACAGGGGAGAGGGGGGAGTGGTTACTCATCTCCTTCCAGGTTATTCCTTCATGTAATTGAGGTTTCTTTTTTTAAATAACATTTTCGCTTTTGCTTTTCTAGGTTTGTTTATCTCAGATTTTAGTGTTTCCTTGTAATACACTTTTTCCAACGTAAGAGTTAATTGTATTCTCTCTTGATGGTCTGAACACTCTCCCTGCCTTTCTTAAAGCAGCAGATCTTTGGTTTTGAAGAGGATTACGGTATTGGTGCTTTTTATTGCTGGTTATACCTAGGTATAACCAGCCTTCATGTGGCTGGGAAGTCATTTGTTTTTAATAGTCCAGAATGCTCCTGTCTGATATTTAGCATTTCTTTGTCTTTTCACATGATTTTTTGACTCCAAGAGAAATCCAAGAAAATTTGAACTATTTGTTGAGATGTTTAAGGTGATGACGAAATGTGCTCTTACTTTGACGATTATTAAGACACAGAAGCTAGCTCTTGGTTTTGAAATCATATAACCATGTATCTTCATTTTTAATCTTTCTTCTCCCATTTATCACTCCAGCTGTTCTGTTGCTACCTTGTTCTTTTGTGTTTCTGTCCTGCTTCCCTGTCTTTTTTCTTCCTGTTTGTGCATATGTGTGTTCATTAAATTCCCGATTTTAGGCTAAATTTGGTGGAAAGCCTTACTTGCTCAGATTAGGGAAACCAGGTGTGACCGAATGCTGCATTTACTTGGTCTCTCTTTTGGGGAATGAGCTCATTATTGAATTAGTCTATTCATAATAACATTGACAAGCAGACGTTAAGAACATGGAGGCCTGAGGGATACAGAGAAGCATTACTAATTCTCTGAGGAATATAATTCCTAAATTCAATCATCCTTTTTTTAAATGATTTTTTTTTATTTAGCTGAAGTAAGTAAGTTAACACAGCTTTTGTCAGACAGTGTGGGGCCCGAACACATACTGGGGGAAAAAAAAAAAAACCTACCATCTGAATAGTGAAATGCTGACTGGGCAGTATTGAGGTTGGCATTGATGAGCCATGTACCAGCAAAGGAAAAACCATGCCTTTCACAGTTGGACTTTTGAATGATACCCAAGGAAGTGGATTAGCTGAAATTTGACTGCCTGGGAAAAATACTAGTATTATTACTATTTACTTTTTTTTTTGCTTTTTAGGGCCACACCTGTGGCATATGGAGGTTCCCAGGTTAGGGGTCGAATTGGAGCTGCAGCTGCTGGCCTATGCCACAGCCACAGCAATGTGGGATCAGAGCTGAGTATGTGACCTATACCACAGCTCACGGCAATGCTGGATCCTTAACCTGGTGAGCAAGGCCAGGGATTGAACCCATATTCTCATGGATATTAGTCAGGTTCATTACGCTGAGCCACAACCGGGACTCCCTACTCTTTACTCTGAATGGATTTTGAAGGGAGGTAGGCTAGCATAGATACCACATCATTTTTACTGGTCTTGCAAGCTCCAAGAGGCCCAGATTTTTTTCTTTTTCCTCAGTACATGGTCTAGAATAAGTGTTCCTTTTGTACATTGGATGAATGAATACGTAGCAAATGAAGACTTCTTTTTGTGGTAAAGAGCTTAGATGATGACAAAGTTAAGTTTATGTTTAATGCACTGAACATTTTAACCAGCCGAGGTGGATTGAGGAGACACAGAGCATCTCCCTTACAATTCTTTCTTTGTAGAGGGAAGTGTTTCAAAAAGAAATACTGGGCAGTTCCTGCCATGGCTCAGTGGAAATGCACCCAACTAGCATCCATGAGGACACAGGTTTGCTCCCTGGCTTCATTCAGTGGGTTAAGGATCTGTCATTGCAATGAGCTGCGGTATAGATCGCAGTTGAGGCTCTGATCTGGCATTGCTGTGGCTGTGGCATAAGCCAGCAGCTGCAGCTCCGATTTGACCCCTAGCCTGGGAACTTGCATATGCCACGGGTGTGGCCCTAAAAAGACCAGAAAAAGGAGAGGAGTACTGTATCCCTGCCATTCATAGTCTCAGCTTCATTTTCTTTTGCTCTCATGTAAACTCATATACATAAACACACTTTATAGACTTATTTTTTTCTATTCTTGCTTTTAGTAGGGACAGGTTTTATGAAATGGGCTCCATCAATTCAAATAAATTTGAAGCTATGTAAAATAAATGTAACAGCACTACCAAAATAGCCAGAAATAATAGACTGCAGTAGCGTGTCTCAGCATTCTTTAAGCAATGTCTAATCAAGCATGGACAGCATCTGTATTTCCAGCAAGTCTCCATAGGAATGTTACCTTCTAACACAGTAATTAATCACTAGTTGCCGTGTGTCAGAAAACTTAACAAGAAGTTCCAAGGCTCTTGTAGTGTTTCATTTTCATGGCCTTCCTGGCCACTGGAAAATAGAACACTCTTTTCCTCATAAAGAAATGAGAGATCTGGACTGATTCCATCTGTATTGATTCTTCTACTTGTGGTCTTAAGTTGTCTCTCTCGCTCTTTTTTTTTTTGTTTGTTTGTTTTTTTTTTAAATACACGCCTTTTCTCTAATCACTCATGTGGATAAATCTTGGGTGAGATCAGGATAGCTTATAACATTACGGGGATGGCAGAGCCCCTGTCCCCTGTGGTAGTGATCTCTGCTGGAGTTTTGACACTTTTTACCCAACCGGTGATTTTTAGACTCCCAAGGGGCCTTGTCCTGAAAAATCAGTACAGACGATTTAGGAAGTGGAAGGCCTTTCCCAGTGTGCTCTTCAACACACATCATCTTACCCTCAGCTGCCAGGTGCTTCTCTAGAACTGAGTCATTGAAACAACCCAGGAGTCCAGGCAGCGCATGACGGGAGACGTCTGAATGGGCACTGAAGTGCCCAGGGTGGACCCGGCAGTTCGTATGAAGGCATCATTGAAAAAACATCCCCGTTTCCTTCCCAGAACTCCCATCTCCTTCTCCATCTCCCTTCTGTGTGTGTCGCCCGTCTTTTCTCCTTCATCTCTCCTATTGCCTCTCTCATGTCTCCTTGATTTTGTGGTCCTTTTGGTTTTCCTTAGACTAGTCGTGTATCTCATTCTTGAGTCTGACAAAAAATAAGGAAATGGAAGCTGAGGTTCAGGAAGGGGTTAGGTTCTAACTCATGAGAAAGCTTCCTCAGGAGTTCCCATCGTGGCTCCGTGGAAACAAATCTGACTCACATCCATGAGGACGCGGGTTTGATCCCTGGCCTCGCTCAGTGGCTTCAGGATCTGGCGTTGCCATGAGCTGTGGTGTAGGTCGCAGATGCGGCTTGGATCTCACGTGGCTGTGGCTGTGGCCGGCGGCTACAGCTCCGATTCAACCCTTAACCTGGGAACCTCCATCTGCAGTGGGTGCAGCCTAAAAAAAAAAGAAAGAAAGAAAAGAAAAAGAAAGCTTCCTCCTCCTTATAGTCATTTGTTCAACAAATATTGATTGGGTGTGCCTTCTCTCTAGGTCCTGCCCTTGTGGAATTTTCATTATTTTGAGCAAGACAGACAGACTAATAAATATGTATAATACAAAGTCTGTCGGATGGTGATATATACACTCTGGTTAAAAATGAGACATGAGGGAGAGGGTGCCAGGGTATGAGGAAGGTAACCTGCGATTTTGGAATGTTTCTCAAAGTCCTTAAAGAGATGGTAACAATGAGGAGAGACCGAAAGGGAGAGTAGAAGCAAGCCACGTGGATAATCTAGAAGAGCAGGAAAGGCGCTCTGAGAGCAGAGAACTAGGGGAAGGCGTATGTTTGGCATTTAAAGAACAGCAGAAAGTCTACTATGGCTGAAGTGAATGAACAAGGGAAAGAGTAAGAAATAAAGCCAGAGGTGTAATCTAAGAAGCTGCCATCTAGAAGATGGTTGTAATAACACTGGCTTTTACTTTGAGTGAGGTTTGAAGCTGTTAGAGGGTTTGAAACAGACAAGTGCCATATTCTGACTTATAAAAGAATCACTCTGGCTGCTCTGTTGAAAATAGAGAATTTTCTGTTTTTCCTTAGGAGAGGAGGTTGCAGACAAGGGCAAAACCAGAAGGTTCCTTTAGAAAACTACTGCAATAATCTGGGTGAAAGAGAAAGGTGATTCAAACCAAGATGGTAGCAGTAGAAGGGATGAGAAGTGGTCAGCTTAGGAAATATTCTAAAAGTAGAGCTGACAGGATGTGCTGACAGATTGGAAGTGAACAGATGACTCCAAAGGTTTTGTTCTGAGCAGTTCAAAAAATAAGAGTTTTCATTTCCTAAAACGAAAAGGAGCCAGACCATGGGAAAGGCAGTTGAGTTGAGGGGGGGTGCCAAGGGGCGAATACACAGGGTCTATCAAGAGTTTGGGTTTGGAAATACTAAGTTTGGGATGTCCATTGGACATCTGAAGAGAGACAAAGAAGAGACAACTGGACATAGAAGTCAAGAGTTTAGGAAAGAGGTCTAGGCTAGAAATAGGAGTTTGGGATTCATTACCATATATATATATATATGAGATTTAAAGCAATGAGACAGAGTGAGAGGTGAGATCTCAAGGAGAACACAAGTAGAGAAAAAATAAAGGCTGTCCAAGAATTGGTCCTTGGGTCCACTGCTGTTTAGATGTTGGCGTACTGCAGGAGAACCAGCAAAGAAACCTGAAAAGGAGCAGCCGGTGAAGTAGGGAAACCACCAGAAGAGGCGTGTGTCCCAGAGGCGAAGAAAGTGTTCTAAGAGGAAGGTCTTCATCTGTGTCAAATTCTGCTGGTTGGTTAAATTAGCTTAGGACAGAGAATTGGCCACCAGTGAACTTGCTAAGAGAATGGAATGCTTTGCTTTTGCTTTGCTTTATTTTCCCTACGCACCTTACCTAGTACAGGAACAAGCTTCACGCATATATGGGGAAAACTTCTCACTCCTCAACTCCATAGGTAGGATCTGAAGCATTCAGGGAAAACAAAAATGCAATTAGAGTGATTCTAATGTGATATCAAAGACCACAGTGGCAGCCTCTCTGTTCTCATTGAATGGTTTCTAAGAAAGCGCTGCTCTTCCCAGCATAGGTTCTCAACTTGCATTTCCTATGATGAAGCAGAGTTGTGATCATTCTTAGAAGGGTCCTAACCAAGTGGTTTTTTATTTTTAATGATGGGCAGTCTCTGCTCCTAAGGCCCTACCCCTCTCTAGCCCCAGTCCCTCTTCAGCAGCTCCGTGTTAGCTTTGGAGCCATTTCTATGTATGCTGATGTATATATCCTTTCTAGTGCCCTATGTATGGGCACTAGACAGGGTATATAAGCCTTCACTGGTTAAATCAACATACAGTGAAGGCTTATATATCTTGTCTAGTGTCCACACATGGGAACATCTGCTTCACAGAAGACAACAGAAAGATCTCAGTGGTAAAGGCAGAACCATTTGGTACCTAGGGTCCAAAGGAGAAAAAAATCTTGCCTGAGCTGCCTCCTCTGGACATAGGTTTATATGGAGAAGTACAATACACCATATTTGTTTCACTCAGTAAGAGACTGAATCAAGAAATGTTAAGACAACCAGTAGGAGGGGATAAAATATTTGGATATCATATATATGATAAGGGACTTCTATCCAGAATATAAAGAACTCTTACCACTCAATAATACAAAAACAGATAATCTAATTAAAGACTAGGTCAAGGCATCCCAGTAGCAATGAGCACACCTGGTACCCCAATTTGGTTTCTAAGTACTATTCTTCCATAAAAGGAAGCAGGACTCCTGGGGACAATGGCTCATTTTAGGACTGGGGAAGGAAATACACAAGATGACCCTTGAGCGTCTTGTAGTACCGGCAAATAAGGAAGTACTAAAAATGTGCACACACGTAACACATTGTGTCAAAGAGGCACAGGAATCAGCGGAAAGAGCTTCCAATGGCAAAGTTGGGACAATTTGAGCAACAAAATAAATAAAGTATTATTGGATTATAACCCAACATATAAAGTAAATATTCCTAAGTCCATACTAATATAAATAAATTATTGAATAGATTAATAAATGAGGAGGAAAGGACAACTCGTGTGTGCAGAAGCATTCTGAATAGATTATATAGCTACCTCTCAAGATAGGGGAGCCTAGCATCCCACTTCTTAGCACATAATGACTTCCTTTCAAAGAGTACATATGGAATGGAGGAGAGTAACTTGATAGTGCAAAAATCTGACAAATAGTATTTCATCCAGGTGGTCAGGCACAGCATCACCATGCATAAATCATGTTGATGGCTGTACCCTTGATATGAGGGGGTGAGAATGGCCCTTTACCTCTGATCTTCTCCCAAACCCATTACACCCATATAATAAAGAGAAAGAAACATCAGACAGATTCTTACATAAGAAGATGCTGCAAAGACCTGACCAGTACTCCTCAAACTGTCAAGGTTAGGGAGTTCCCCAGTAGCCTAGAGGTTAAGGATTCAGCGTTGTCACTGCTGTGGCTCAGTTTCTATCCCTAGCTAGGGACATTGTGCATGCCGCAGGTGCAGCCAGAAAAAGAAAGGAAAATCTGAGAAACTATTATAGTCAAGAGGAACATAACAAGACGTGATAACTACCTATAATGTAGTATCCAGACTGGGTTCTGTAGCAGAAAAAGGACATTAGATTAAAAACTAAGGAAATGTAAATATGGACTTTAGTTAATAATGATGTTTTATCAGACGAGTTTGAGCACATTCCCTGTGGTATGGCCATAGACAATAATCTTGTATCAATATTGGTTCATCAGTTGTGATAACTATATAATACTAACGTAAGAGGTTAATGATAGAACCTTGGTGTAAGTTATATGGGAAAAGTCTGTTCTATCTTCTCAATTGTTCTATACATCTAAAACTATTGGGAAAAAATAAAATCTACTAATAAAAAAAATAGGCAAAGGATTTAGGAGATATGCCTAAAAAGATGCTCAGCATTACTTGTTACTAGGGAAATGCAAATCAAAATCACAGTGAGATTCCACATTACACCCCCTAGAACTGCCATGATCACAAAGACAGACAGGGAGTTCCCATCGTGGTGCAGCAGAAACGAATCCACTGCTTTGGAAAACAATTCACCAGTTCCTCAGAAAGTTAAACATAGAGTTACCATATGACCCAGCAGTCCCACTCCTAGGTGTATACCCCAGATAAGTGAAGACATACCTGTCCACAGAAATTTGTCCACACATGTTCACAGCAGCATTTCTGGTAATAGCCAAAAAGTGGAGACAATCTAGATAACCATCAACTGATAAATAAAATATAATCAGTCCATACATACAGTGGATATTATTTAGCTATGAAAACGAAAGTACTGATATATGATGCAACATGGATGAACCTTGAAGCCTTTTTTTAATGAAAGAAGCCCGTCACAAAAGACCATGTATGGTTTAACTCATTCATATGAAATGCCCCAAATAGCCAAAGTTAGAGAGAAAGGAGAAGAGGTTACTTAGAGTGGGTTGATTGGAAGGGCATGGGGGGCTTTGGTTAAAGGTTTCCCTTTGTGGTGATGAAAATGTTCTAAAATAGATTGTGCTGATGGTTGCACAACCTTGTGACGACACTAAAAGACATTTCATGGTGCACTTTGTGTGATTTGTATGGCATGTGAAATACATCTCAATACAGCTATTTTTTTAAAAAAGTTAATCTATGTCCATTGTACCTCAATTAAAAAAAAAAAAAGATTGAGTTGTAAAGCTTTAAAAGTCCTGAATGTTTTGTCATAGGAAATGAATAGCCCAAGTTTTACAATCACATTCATGGGGAACTTGGTAAAGGAACTGACTCTTTGTGAGTTTCCCTAACGCATCTGGAGAGAAAAGAGATCAGGGGGGATTTTTGGAGGAGGTGATAATTAGTATTAACCTTCAATAGAATTATCCAGAGTGGGGAGAGAGCCCTTTGGAAGAGGAAGGGCAGCTCTGGGGGACAGGAGCAGATCAGGAAGGGAGTGGCAGACTGTGAGACCTGAGGGAAAATCAAAACCAGCTTCGGCTTGACCCCGCCTTGTCCGAGGCCTTCTCTCTAAACGTGCTTTCCTCTCCCACCAGCTCCCTGATTCCCTTGCCCTGGTTTTGTTTTGTCTTCAGCACATATCACCGTCTGACCTGTCTTATATTTACTTGTTGACTTGCTCCTTGTCTGTCTACCGGAAGTAGAATGTGAGCTCCCGAAAGCTGGGACTCTGGTTCCCTCCTGTAGCCTCAGGGCTTAGAACAGTACCTGGCCTGCAGGAGGCGTGCCCGTAACTGTTTGTAACTGTTTGTGGCGCTAGGACTTGATCCTCTTGGTGAACTAAAGCGCTTTAAGCAGAGGGTGAGATGGTCAGATTTGGATTCTAAGCAGATTATTTCAGGAGCTCTGTAGGCAATGGACCATGCAATGAAACTGGAGACTTTGCAGACCGGTTGGAAGGTGACGGTCAAGAGAGAGATGTGCAGGGCCTGAACTAGGTCAGTGCTGGTGGGGAGGTGGGGGCAGACCTAAGAAGTGTGAATGAACAAAAATGTGTGTGTGGGGGGGGGGTTAAAGAGTGATTGAATGGTGCGGATAAAAGAAGAGAGTCAGGGATGCCCCTCCCCTCTCTGCCCTGGGTGTCTCACTGGATCTCATTACCATCAAACAGGATACGCCTCCTGGGGGAGGGAGGAGTAGGCTTGGTGGAGGGAGGATCCGCAGTGGAGGTGACAAGTGTACGGTGCCTGTGAGACTCCAAGTGGAGATGGCTCAGAAGCACCTGGAGGTGTAGGCTAGAAGCTCAGAGAAGGGGGGTTGGGGGGCGGAGGGGCTGGATCCAACAGTTTGGGGAATCCTCAGTTTAGGGGCGTTGTTTCAAACTGCTTCACACGATTGTTTCTAACTGGAGGACCATCTCCAGAGCAACCCCAGCGTGTAAAGGGCATGAGAGGGAAGAGGAACCTTTGAAGGGGATAAGGAAGGGAAGGCCCGGCAGCACAGGAGCCGGAAAAGGACAGGGCTGCCTGCCCTGAAATGGTGCTTTGCCCACAAATTGGCAAGGCATCTTTCTTAGTAAATGAAAGCATCTTCTCATTTTAATTTCTCCAACACCCCCTCTCCCCCTTTGAGGTAAACTGTTCAGGTGCTTTCCTCAAGGTAGCAAAGGCAGCCTGGAAATGAAGTGTATCCGTTCAGACCCTGGCTGTATCCTTGATCTTAGCCTTTCTCCAAGGCCAAGAATGACCTCTGGCATAGCTGAGAATATTGAATTCCTTTCAAGGGAACTGCTTCGGTGGACTTAATTCCTACAAACCCACTGTACCAGGAAGGATACTTTGGTTTTCTGCAGGGAAGGTTATGGGTTTTTTTATTTGGAGTGACCAGGGCGCGGGTTAATAGACAGGGATCAGCAATGACATGCTGCCATCTACTGGAGACACCCACAGACATCCAGACGGACCTGCGGTCTCTAAAATCCCTGTCTCTCTGAGTCAGAGGTGGGGGCTGTCTAGGCTATAGGCAGGCTTCAGAGGTGACTTGGCTGCAAATAGGAAATTCCCTCGCTTATCAGAAAAAATTGTCTTTGACTACCTTGCTTAAAGAGCAACTTCCTGGTTCTGAAGATATATTTTTTTATATCATTTTCACATTTGTCCCTAACTTTTATTCTGCCTTTGGAGTCCCCTATCCTTTTTCCAACCTCTACCCCTAATACCCCTGATTTTTTGACTCAAGATTGTTAATCGTGAGGCGTTGTGATTCATTTTATAGGAGAGATTAGTTTGCTACTAAAATTCTTTCACTGATGACACGAAAAGTTTTGTTAGCTCCCTTGAATGTAATGGCGATGCAGAGCTAGCCCAGACTTGCTAGCCGGGTCCCCAAGGAAATTGGGAAACACGAGGGGTTAAATAGCTTTTGTTGCCTGGAGGAAGGGACTACCAAGATTGAATCACAAAACACAAATTTGTATGGCTTGATCTCTGAGAAAATTTTCATAAAAATCTTTTTAAGCAGATTTAAATAGCATTCTGTCTCCCTAATCAAACCTTGACGGGACTTTCTGAGCATACCTGTTTCTCACCATACCACTTTCTACCCATCTCCTTTTTCTGTGTTTATTGCACTTACGGTAGGTTTCATGCACTCTGACAATTAATTGATAATTAATTGCTTAATTAGGGCTCTTTGAAGGCAGGTGAGTAAGCCGTCCGATCTTCATATCCCCCGAGAGCACCGGGGAACTGCGAGTACTCGGAAGGGTCTCATCATACCCGGCAGTACTGGGGTTTGATTCCTCATAAACCTATCTCATGTGTGAGGCTTTGATTAACTAAGGTTTCTTTTGATTATGCTCAATTAATGTCACCGTGCCTTGTATATATGTAAAATGTCAATGTATAATTTAGGATTCCTCAAGATCATTGGCAGCCCGCGGTCATCTTCTTCCCTTTGTAGCGCCACTGCAACATTGGAATGATTCAGAGATTAGCACAGATGACAGGTGTTATTATTCCCAATAAAGATCCCAAGGAACAGAAAGCAGAAGTGACTCGTCCAAAATCTCTCATCAAATTGTGCTATGTATAGACCCCCACTACCTCTGTAGTCGCCTTAGTTTGGAAATTAAATGAATTCCCCCAGGGAGGCCCATTTTTCTGCTGGGAAAATAGTGTGTTGTTCTAGAAAAAGACCTTACGCTTGTTCGGTGACTAAAGCCCAAGAATGGTCATTTACTGGCTCTGCTAGAATTCTTACCAAAAAAGTGGAGGCTGGAAGCTGACCTTTCTTGTTGTCTAAATAAAGATAGAGTGTTTAATTTTGACGCTTAGGAGGAGGAAGTAGGTACAACGGCTGTAGTGGTAAAAGTAGAGCTACCCTCCCTTACAGACCATTTCAAGGCCAGACGTCCTGCCTCACCACCCCCCACCGACCCCCGCTTTTTTTTTTTTTGTCTTTCTAGGGCCACTCCTGCAGCATATGGAGGTTCCCAGGCTAGGGGTCGAATTGGAGCTGTAACCTCTGGCCTACACCACAGCCACAGCACGGCCAGATCCAAGCCTTGTCTGTGACCTACACCACAGCTTATGGCAACGCTGTATCCTTAACCACTGAGCGAGGCCAGGGATGGAACCTGTGTCCTCACAGATACTCATCGGATTCGTTTCTACAGAGCCATGAAGGGATCTCTACCCCCTTTCTTTTCATCTGATTCAGAAAGCCTTTCTGTTCCCAGCTTCTGCTTGGCTTAACACCCTTTGCCAGTCTAGGGGATAAGACCACAGCGCAGAAGGACGTCGGGGGCCGCAGTGAACTCAGTGGTCGGCACCCAGCCAGTCCCTAGGGCTAAACCCAAGTTGAGAGGGGACTCTCAACTTGCCCTAACAGTCAGCCCCCAGATCGATTTCTCTCTGTATAATTCCCTCCGCCTTGATTTTCTCTTCTCTGAAATTAATACATTGTGTTCATATGGGTGCAGATTACCCATCATTTAATATTTTATTGTTCTATGTTTTATTAACATGTTCTTCCTCCCCACTTTATTTTAAACTTCTTGTGACTGGTTACCATGATTATATTTTGGTAATTTTGGTTTCTGGACTTTGTTTTCTTGTACTTCTCTGTAATAATCAGCAATCTAAAGTATTCAAGAATGGGAGTTCCCATTGTGGCGCAGCAGAAATGAATCCGACTAGTATCTATGAGGACGGGAGTGCGATCCCTGGCCTCGCTCAGTGCGTCTGGGATCTGGCATTGCCATGAGCTGGGGTGTAGGTCGTAGACCCGGCTTGGATCCCAAGTTGCTGTGACTGTGGTGTAGGCTGGCAGCCGTAGCTCCAATTCGACCCCTAGGCTGGGAACTTCCACATGCAGCAGACGGGGCGCTAAAAAACAGAAACAACAACAACAAAAAGGTATTCATGAATGTAATTTAAGTTTCAGGTCATGTTTGATAAATATGAACTTCCACGAATTTCCATGCACGTTTCCGAGAACCTCCTTAGCTCTGTGCCTGGACTTATAGATCTTTGACTGCAAACTGCATTCATTACAACAATAAAAACTTTTAGAATTCAAGCAACTTTAGTGTAAATCACCTAGAGGCCTAAATTATGTGCTTTCTCCCAGTGATGATGATGCTTTGTTACCATTTTAATAAAAGAGTAATTATTCTTACTGTTGTATCATGGACCCCAATATACGACATTAACAGTAGGAAATGCTTTACCTACCTTGGTTCACTCAATCCTCCCTGATTCAGTATGTAGTTAATATTACCCCATTTTTTAGTTTAAAAAACTAAAGCTTGAAGAGGCTAAGTAAATTCTCAGTTTACATAATAATAAGAGTTAAATTTTGGTCAGTTCAATCCCAGAATGTGAACTTCTTAATCACTTGAAATCTGGGCTGTCATTTGGTAAATATTAGGTCTCTGTTTTGATTCGCTTAATTAGAATATGGTTTCGGAGTTCCCCTTGTGGTTCATTGGGTTAAGAACCCCAGTAGTACCCATGAGGATGTGGGTTCGATCCCTGGCCTTGCTCAGTGGATTAAGGATCCGGCGTTGCTGAAAGCTGCAGCATAGGTCACAGATGCAGCTTGGATTTGGCGTGGCTGTGGCTGTGGCGTAGGCTGGCAGCTACAGCTCCAATTCAACCCCTGGCCTGGGAACCTCCATATGCCGTGGGTGCAGCCCTAAAAACACAAAATATATATACACATACATATATATATGTACAGAAAGAGAGACATATATGTCTCTCTCTATATATATACATGGTTTATTTCAATTAGGCTCTTCTCTCAAACATTTTATTTTCCTTTATTTTTTTCTGGTTGTGTGTCTCCATCAAGTTCTGGTCACAGCAGTTGTAATTAGCTTTAATTAACAGTGTCACTGGAGACGTCTGCAAACCCCTCTTAGGCTGGAATGTGTTGGGGCTGGTTCTGCTCACCATCAGGTATTGTGCCACCTGTTGGTCTTCTGCCCACTTTCCACACAACTGTCCTGGAGCAGTAGCACTGGACACCCAAGACCATGCTCCTGGAACTAGACTGCACATTAGAACCAGCACGTGATTCACATCACTGGTAAACTGTCCTTCATCCCAGCTATCTATGCCTTCACTCTTTTTTTTTTTTTCCCGAATGGTTGTACCCATAGCATATGGATGTTCCCAGGCTAGGGATTGAATCCAGCTGCATCTGCAAACTACGCCACAGTTGGGGCCATGCTGGTTCCTTTAACTCACTGCGCCAGACCGGGGATTGAACCCACACCTCTGCAGTGACCCAAGCTGCTGCAGTCAGATTCTGCGCCACAGCAGGAATACCTGTATTAAACACCAAGCCCATTAACCAAATGATTCTCAAAAGCTAGAGGGGGAGTTCCCGTCATGGCTCAGTGGTTAACGAATCCGACTAGGAACCAGGAGGTCTCGGGTTTGATCCCTGGCCTTGCTCAGGGGGTTAGCGAGTCAGCATTGCTGTGAGCTGTGGTGTGGGTTGCAGACATGGCTCGGATCCCGCGTTGCTCTGTCTCTGACGTAGGCCGGCGACTGCGGCTCTAATTAGACCCCTAGCCTGGGAACCTCCATATGCCATGAGAGCGGCCCAAGAAATGGCAAAAAGCCAAAAAAAAAAAAAAAAGCTAGAGGGTATTAGAATTTCCTGGGGAACTTGTTTTGGGTGGCAGTCTCTGATTTCATCCGTAAAAATTCTGACTTAAAAAGTTGAGGTGAAGGGCCAGGCGCATGCAGTTTATTTAAACAAGTGCCCACGGGATCCAGTCCAGGTAGCTCTCGGACACGCTTGGAGAAATACTGACCCAACTGCATGTTCTTTGGGACTCTACAGTACCCAGGCCATTTTTTTTTTCTCAGCCTTTTATTCTCCTTTAGTCCCCTTTACTCTTTTTTTTTTTTTTCCTCCTGCTGCAGACAGAGAAAGTAAAAATGACCTGAAGGCACTTTCTGGATTAAGTTAAATCATCCTTTAAAACTCCTTACTTATCATTATTATATTCAGGCAGAGTCAAGTTGTGTCCTTGGAAGTTTGGGGGTGAACTAAAATGTTAGGTCATTTGTCTGGTAAACAAGTCGAACCCCTGATTTTTGCGTCAACTTGGGCAGGTCACTTGAGCTCTCTTGGCTGAAGTTTCCTTATCTATGAAATGAGGGTTTGACTTGAAGATCAACTCTAGGGTCTCTTGTAGATAAGACTTGCCCTGATTCCCGTGATGTAGAGCCAGAGATGGAGTTGGGGGATCTAGAGCTCCAGCTCCACCACTGCTCTCAAGAGAGGTGATCACAGTAAAAAGGCTTTTAAAGAGAGAGAACTTCAGTCAAATTCCATAAGGACCCTGTAAAGGCTTCGGAGATACACAGTACATAACAGGCACTTTAGGATTGGTTGACTGTATGGACAAACTAATGCGTGTGGATAAGAATGAATGAATGAATGAATGAGGCAATGTAGGCCTGTTTCTTTTCACAGCCAAGATCATGATTGTAGCATTTGCTCTCACATGTGCTGGACACTTAGAGAAGCTGGCTCCTGCTTTTTTGCATGACCTATAAAGGTCTCATAAGGCTCTGAACAGTAATTCAAAAAATAAACATGTAGGTACTCAGAAATATAAATGTCACATCTGCTGTAGCTCTTCATTGCCTTTGCCGGGCTGTGGTTTCCCAATTGATGGAAAGGTTTTATTCAGATCAGCCATTTCACTTTTTCCTGAAGGCACCCTTAATCTTTGTGTTCTAACCTTTAAGGATACAGGCTTCGGTTGCTGCCGTAATGATTTCCATTGCTTGGCATCTGAATGTTTAAATTTCTCCAAAGAATCGCACACCTTCTGTTTTTCTCAATTGGAAATGGAGTCAAATAGGGAAGGAAAAAAAAAAAAAAAAGTGCGGGTAGGAGAGGCCAGCTCTTGATTGACACCTCTCTCTGGATACCTGGGTCACGGGAAGGAGTCCATCAATGGTCCCAACTCTGCAGCTGGCATGAATACTGGCATCTCATGCTCTTTCAGCAATCTGGTTCACAAAGATGCTGATTAAACAGTTCAGGGGCCTAGGGACAAAGGATGGAGGGTGAGGTGTGGGGGACTTTCTTTCTTGTGTGTGTGGCTAGAGCAGGTTATTGACAACGTTAAAGGCTTCGTGATATATTCGACCAGAAATTAATTACAGCCCAGTTCCCCATTTCTCCCTTAGGTGACAGTCTTCTGTTGATGTGTGCCGCTGTGAAAGTAATAATAGGTTTCAAATGTTTGTGAAAAACATAAAGTAATTACTTGCTGTGGTAAATCAGTCATTTGGAGTCTCAGCTTCTCTCCTCCACGTCACGTATGTGGTCGGTGGGTCTGTTTCGGCTGTTAACTCTATAGACCATAGGAGAATTTTCAGTTTTCAGAAATTTTGCTTTTTTCTCCCCTTTTTTAGTTTCCTAGTTCTCCAGGGATGAAAGTACTGAAATGATAATGACACATAACTAACATTTGAACAAGGGAGGCATATGTCTGCCAGGGAGCTGATTGCCTTCTTAGATGTGTAGCCATTGGCTATCAGCTATTTGCCAGTTCCTCAAATGAGCTTTAAATATTTACTTTTTGTTGTGCAGAGGGAAAGAACGTGCTCTCAGGCATTTTGAGGCTCCTTACCGATGGCATGTGTTTAAATTATGGGCCCTGAAGCCAAAGCGCTCTAATAGCTCTTTTGCCTTTTTTAAATTAAAAAAAAAAAGTTTTCCAGTAAAACCTGCAGCTCCCTTTCCTGAGGTCTCTTTCTTCTGATGGGACCTGTGCAGATCTGCGTGGATCATACCCAGCCCTGTGTTAGCTCACCTGTAGAATGAGAGAGAAGTTTCCTTGGGGCCCCTGTCTTAAAAGGGGTCCTCACCCACACAGGTACCGGAGGGAGGACTCTGTAGGGGCCAGTGTGACTCCCCATCGCAGAGAGGTATCCTGCTGTTGGCACTGAGGCTGGCTCACTCCTAAAAATGTTAACTATACATTATACATGTCCACAGTTCTTTTTAACTCAAATAATGAATATTAATAGTAAGTTTTTCTATTCTGTCTAATCTGTCTTGTCCATTCCTGATCCGTGAGCCATTATACATCTTAACTTCAAAGGTTTGCTTACCCTCCCATATCAGGCTATCCCTTTCTTAGAACGTGAGTTTGTTTTTCCCTTTTCTGCATCGGTCTCTATCTTTGCAGTACTGGTCATGTTTAGAACCAGATAGAAAAGCAGTAAGAATTGGTTATTAAGCATTCTTGTGTATGAAAAATCACACTAATGGGGACGTCGGTGTTTTCTCATCGCAGTGATAATTGGGGCTTGTGACGTTTGCCCCTGAGAATGGAAGACCCTGTCCTTCATTAAAGAATACTGCGGCATTTAGCATAGTTTTAGTATTACTGTGCTAAAGTAAATATATTGTAATGAGTTTTGCTTTTTCAAAATTAATGACTTGAAGTTCTCTTGTGGCACTGCGCGTTAAGGGTCCAGCATTGTCACTGCTGTGGCTCAGGTTGCTGCTGTGGCTCAGCTTTGATCCCTGGCCTGGGAACTTCCACACGTCGTGGATGCAGCCAGAAAAAAGGAAAGAAAACAATTGATGATTCAACATGGCATCTCAGTATAGACCAGAATATTTGATTAACTATACCCTTTGTTTTCTTTTCATCATGAAGTTTTCATTCCTCTATAAGTCTTGTCATCACACTTCATTTTTCCACATATAAGTAAAACGAGGTAGTAACAACCAATTGCTTAAAATAAGTATTTTTTATGATTTTACTCTTATTATTACTAAGCACCCTACTTAGGTGATTTACACACGTTATCTCATTTAATCCTTGTAATAACCTGGTGTGCTTCGCTATTAGCATTTACATTTTACAGATGGGAAAATCGAGTCTCTGAAAGATTAAATAACCCGAGGTCTATTCAACTAGTAAATGACAGAATCATGATTCAAAGCCAGGTCTGTCTGCACTTTAGCTGTTGTGCTGTACAGCTCATGCCAATGTTATGCATTAGTATTTCAAGAAGATAGACCACAGCCTCCATGATTTTACAGAGCCTATTAAAATGATGATGATGGTGGGTTCCTTGCTGAAACGGCTTAAAGGAGGGGTGACAATTTTTTATCTTTCCTGAGGGAAAATGAAAGGAGAGATTGTTTTGTTGGCCTGTGGGAATAAACAAAAGAAGACCAAAAAGGTCATGGGAATGGATTTTAGCACAGCACCTAAGCCCTGTCTAGGAATGATCACATTCCCTGTTGGGCGCAACCGGGCCAGAAGGGGAGACAGGTCCACCAAGAGACCTGGTCCAGCAGCAGCATTAGGGGGTGTCTGAGTTGGGGAGGAAGGTAGACCGGACAGCACAGGGGGAGAGCGGTTACTGCCAAATGCAAACCTCAGTTCCCAAAGTGTCAAGTATCAGTAAGACACCGGCATGTGGTGATGATACCATGACGGATGAAATTGTCTTCAAAGAGCTTTTAAGAAGCCATGTTTTTTTCCAAAAGATTTTAACATATTCAGAAAGGAGAGGGGGAGAAAGAAGCCATGCGTTTTCATTCTTTCCAGAGAAACTGTAGTCATTTTAGAAAAGAAAATACACCTGTGATCATGGTTGACATTTGTCATTTTTGGACCACCTAGCTACTAGATCTCATGCTTTATTCGGTGAATTCCCCACAATATGGCCTTTGAGGGAGGCAGAGCCCACCTTCCATTATAAAAACACACAATCCAGGCTTGCTTACTCCACCGGAACCCACCTGCAGCTGGGCAGTCAGATGCACCTACTCTGAGCTCTGATCAGAGAGCTCGGGGCTCCGAGTGCGGGGATGATGGAGAGTCTTGTGACGTGGCAGCAACAGGAGTAGTAACTTCCAGTCACCTGGGGTAGCAGCAGTGGCCATGGCTGTGGCACAGTCAGCATCCAGTTCTGCTGGCAGCAGAGCAAGATGTGGTGTTCTGTGTTCAGCGTTGGTATCTTCATGCCACTGTCCTTGAAGAGTGATTCTGAAGTGACTTTGGCTATGTTCCCCACTGAGACAGGGAGGAAGAGATCGGTCCAACCTGGACCTCATGGAACAGGTTCCAGAGAAAAGGAAAGGTTCTGTTACCAGAAGAAATAGATGGATGCTGGATGAACAAAAAGAGATAACCACTACCTCCAATAGCAGTTTGCTGAATGAGTGAAATTTAATGTGAGTAGCACAGCCAATAAGTGAGTTTATTATGTGCCAAAGAAGATAGATGATTAAAAAAATTATTTTATGAAAAGGCATTTTAAAAAAAAGTTAGACGTGTTTCTGGGACACTAGTTAGAGTGGATTGGAATAATTAGAGGAAAATGTAGAAGCAGTTTTTTTACCTGTACTTTGAAAGTGGTAAGATATAGAAAACCATGGGAGGATATCATGAAGAGTGGAAGGGTTGCTTTCTCAAGAACCAAAAGGTATTAAAAAGAAGGTTACAAAGTATAATTTGGGGATGCTACTGCTCTCCTTAAACTGTACCTTTAAGAAAATGAGAGTTTGGTTACTGAAGGGTGTCATACTATACAGTTTCAGATTTACTGGTTCTAAGGAAGATTTTTTTTTTTTTTAACCTTGAGTGTAACATGTGGGTGTTTTAAGTATTTCGGGGGCTCATACAAAAATAAAACTTCCCAGGTCATTGCTGTCAAAGGAAAAGAAAATCTTGTCAAATATATATTCATTTGTTGTCCTCTGTCACTTTGATCAACAATAGATGCTGAAATTATCAGATGTAATAGTAATCTGCATTGCTGCATTTATAGTCCTCCTATGAAGCTGAAAGTTTCCATGAATATGAATTCATTTACTCCCTGTCTCCTGTGCAGAGGAGGGAAAGAAAAGGAGCCCAGCTCTCGCTCTTCCTCTCTGTCTCAAAGACAGTGAAAGATAACTGAGAGTATGAGGAGAGAGTATCAAAAAATGAACCGTCTACACTGACTGCAGTTTTCAAGTGATTGGTAAAAAGAGAAAGCCAGAGAGGGTAGAGAGGGGTTTAGAATGTGGTAAGAAGGGGAGGAGGAGAAATAAATTAGTAGTTTGTGCCTAACAGATACGCACTACTATATATAAAATAGGTAAACAACAAAGCCCTACTATGTATATAGCACGGGGAACTATACTCAGTATCTTGTAATAACCTATAATGGAAAAACATCTGAAGATAGATAGATGTACAACTGAATTACTTTGCAGTACCCTTGAAACTAACACAGTATTGTAAATTATATCAATAAAAACAGAAAGAAAACAAAATAGAATTTGGTAAAAAGAGTTCTGATGAGCTCTCAGACCTCTTAGATCATATGGTCTTTCCAAAAGCCTAGAAAGGCTTTGCTGGATAGAATTTTGAGGTGGTATGATCTGGCCCCTTCCTTTAAGAGGCAGGAGATTGGCACAGCAAGATGGAGCAACTGGTCAGTGACAGGTCCTGACAGGACTAGAGCCCTGATTGCCTGACTCCCCATTCAAGGCTCCCTCCTGGAGAGCTTGATGCCTCCTGCAGGCTGATATCAAAAGGGCTCACAAGTGCACCATCACATCAGAAGCGCTGATGCCCTAGGGCTGTGACAGACAACCTGGGGAGAAGGGGCCTCATCCTGTGGTTTGAAGCCACCCCCTCCCATTTTCTGATACAACCCTCAGGATGTCTTGTTAACCCCACTCCCCTTAATGTTTGCCTTCTCTAAGACTAACCAGAATAACACTGCTGCTGGACATGTCTTTACAAAGAGAAATGACTATGTGGTAACAGTTGTGACTTTTCTTCACTATCGACACACACTCGTGTTCCTTGTGATTAAATAAGCTCAGAAAGAGTATTCATTTGATTAGCTTTTATTATCGATATTGCCATGTTCTCCCTGAGCTAGAAATATCTGCTCTGCCGTAGTTCCCGCCGTGGCTCAGTGGTTAACGAATCCGACTAGGAACCATGAGGTTGCGGGTTCGGTCCCTGCCCTTGCTCAGTGGGTTAACCATCCGGCGTTGCCGTGAGCTGTGGTGTAGGTTGCAGATGCGGCTCGGATCCTGCGTTGCTGTGGCTCTGGCATAGGCCGGTGGCTACAGCTCTGACTAGACCCCTAGCCTGGGAACTTCCATGTGCCGCGGAAGCAGCCCAAAGAAATAGCAAAAAGACAAAAAAAAAAAAAAAAATCTGCTCTGCCCACATCAATTTGAACCTTTTTTGCTTCAGTCAATTAAAGCAGAAATGATAACAGTTGTGACTTTTCTTCACTATCGACACACACTCGTGTTCCTTGATATTAAATAGTCTCATTATCCAAAATACATTGCTGGATGTCTCCCTCGTTTATTGTACATTAAGCCTCTGCCTCACTTTAGCACCTGGGTGGTCCTTTTAAAACAGCCTGTTCGCAAGCTCACACATGTCTCTGGAACTATCTACCATGGGGAGCTTCTTACCAGTGATATCCTTAATGACCAGAGCCAGGTAAAAGCACCAAAGCATGTTATTTAAACTGTTTCAATGTCTGTATCATTTCCTAAGGAAATCAGTTGCTCGAGGTGGTTATGACAAATTGTCAAGGGGCTATGTGTCCATATATCAAGTAGTTATTGAACATTTGTGAGCTAACCATTCCTGGAGGATTGATTGACTGATTGATTGACTGTCTTTTTCGGGCCACACCCAAGGCATATATATATATGGAGGTTCCAAGACTAGGGATCAAATTGGAGTTACAGCTGCTAGCCTACACCACAGCTCATGGCAACACTGGATCCTTAACCCAACGGGTGAAGCCAGGGATCAAACCCGCATCCTCATGGGTACTAGTCAGATTCGTTAACCACTGAGCCATGATGGGAACTCCTGTTCCTGGAGTTTTAAAAATGTAGATACAGTTCCCACTTACACACTATGTTGCAGGGTGGGCTCATTAATGGGAGCAATACAGTAGGATAAGAATTGAGAGAGGTGGCTGAGATGAGAGAGGATGTTAAAACCTCCTAGGATTCACTCCTAAGTACATACCCAAGAGAAGTGCAAACATAAGTTTACACAGAAACTTGTACACAAATGTTTATAGCGGCATTATTCATAATATCCGAAAGGTGGAAACAACCCTTATGCCCATCATTAGATGAGTGGATAAACACATGTGGTATATCTGTACAATGGATTATTATTTGGCCATAAAAGATTAAAGTATTGATACATGCGACAACATGGATGAACCTTGAAAGCATCATGCTAAGTGAAAAAACCAGTTCAAAAGATCACGCACTAGAGTTCCTGTTGTGGGTTAGCAGGTTAAGGACCTGATATTGTCTCTGAGGATACAGGTTCACAAGTTTGATCTCTGGACTCACTTAGTGGGTTGGTCCTGAGCTGGTATTGTCCTGAGCTGTGGCGTGAGTCGCAGACTCGGCTTGGATCCACTGTTACCGTGGCTGTGACATAGGCTGGCAGCTCCAGCTCCAATTCAACCCCTAGCCCAGGAACTTCCATAGCCACAGTTATGGCTGTAAAAAAAAAAAAGAAAAAAAAAAAAAGATCATTTACTATATGATTGCATTCATATGAAAGTCCGGAATAGGGAAGTCTATAAATTCAGGATATTAGCGATTGCCTAGGGCTGGGTGGGGAGCTGAGGGGCAGGAGAGTGACAGCTAAGGTACAGGGCTTCTTTGTGAGGTGATGAGAATGTTGTAAATTTGCAGTGATGGCCACGCATGTCGTTAAAGATGGTAGAAGCCATTGAAGAATACACTTTAAATGGGTGAATTATGTAGTGTGTGAATTATATCTCAATAAATCTGTTTTCAAAAAACCTAATAAGAACAAAAATTGAGAGTTGTGGTATGGAATGTCAGGGACCCGCCCCCATCTCTCTCTCTCTCCTACCCCCTCCCCCGGCCTCTCCCTCCCCCCTCCCTCCCTCTGACTCTCTGTCTTTCTCTCTTTCTCTCTCTGTCTCTGATTGAAGAAAGACACAAAGTTTGTATCACTGCCTCTAGTAGCAAGGGAATGCTTTTATTCGTCCTAGTGATTTTTAAAAATTGTTATTAAGAGTTGATTATGGATCTAATTAAGACTAAAGAACTTCCAGGCAGAGGAAGAATAGACTACACTGGGAAGGAAGAAACAGGTATTGCTGATTCCAAATCCGACACACACTTCATCCCAACTGGAAGAAGACATTCTTATTATAGCAAATGAGCCCGGCTGCAAGAAGCTACATGAAATAAGAACTCCAAAGTTAAAATAGATACATCTAATGAAGAGAAAGACACTTCTGTGCAAATGAATCTGAGACTCCATTCTAGATCCACTGAGTTAAGCACAGCTACAGAAATGTAAGGGGATTCTTTTTTGCATTTGCGATTGAAGGTTTGTCTTTCCTAAGCTTTGTTTCTCACCGAATCTCTCAGTTCAGGTTGTTTTAACAAACAGTGAGTTTAGTTACAAAGTCATGATTTAAAATGCTCAATGTCTGATCTCCCTGGTGACCCAGAGCAGCTGGGATTATAAATTATGACTCTTTATTGCCACCTGATGACAACAAAGAGTACAGCCCTTGCAAAGAGAACACGCCTTTTTAGAAACAGATTAACTCCTTGCAAGCTGAGAATCAGACTCTGACACAGAGATGGTGACAAAAGCCCTATATAAGAGCCTCTGACCTAGGTATTAGAAAGAGGCCCCTCGTCATAGGGATCTTGAAGCATACTGAAGTCTCATGACCACGTTGCCGCAAAAGCGGTTTCTTATATATTGCAAGTGATTTTCTATCTGTTACATTCAAGTGTTAGGATGTATTGTTCGAAGCCTGTCACCACTTTCTCATGCAGTTGTAGCTGCTGTCACTGTCCAGTGGCTGCTTCTCGGGTGTCTATGGCAGCTGCCAGCCTGTTCTCACTGTGGCTGCTGTCATCACCATCACATGCAAGCTGTTGCCCTTGCGACTGTCATCCTGCTGCTAATGGGATGGATTGGCACCTCTCCATGCCACGTCAAGGTGCAGAAGCTGTTCGCCCACCCCAGGAGCAGAGCCATCTGACACCCTTTACTGCCACTGCTCATCACCACCCTCCCAGCAGTGATGCCAGCCAGGACCCTCGCTTTGCTGGTGAGGGCGCTGTGATAGTCACCTTGCTACCTGTGGAAACAGGGGGGCCTTCCATGAGGCTGGCCCTGGGCACTCACAGACTCCTGCACCTTTAAGAGTCAGCACATCGGAGCCTGGCCTCTCTCTTCTTTCTTTGTTTCTGCAGATGAAGGCACCTAAGCAAAACTGGGCTCCTCCCTGTCTGTACATCAAATTTCAGTGCCATACGTTAAAAGTTTTTTTAATGTTCTGCGTCTTCTCTGATATTTTTAACAAAGCTGGTGAGGCTTACACAATATGTAGGGTTCAAGATGGCAGACCAACTGCTGTACTTTCACAGAGAAACAGAAAGGAACAAATCCACAATCGAGAAGGAATGGGGGACGTTCCCTTCATGACCTAGCAGTTAACGAACCAGCCTAGGATCCATGAGGATGCGGGTTTGATCCCTGGCCTCACTCAGTGGGTTAAGGATCCAGCGTTGCTGTGAGCTGTGGTGTAAGTTACAGATGCAGCTCAGATCCCGCCTTGCTGTGGCTCTGGCATAAGCTGGCAGCTACAGCTCCGATTAGACCCCTAATTTCAAGGTGTGGCCCTAAAAAGCCAAAAACAAAAAGCAAAAAACAGAAAAAGAGAGAGAGAATTAGAAGAGATTTCCCAGTGAACAAATGGTGCCAACAGATTTCTGGAAGATGGGAAGAAGATGGGGCACGGTTAATGGATAAAACCTCAGTCTGGGAAGTTCAGTGAGTGCTTTGGAGAAGTTTCAGGCTCACTATCAACAGTTACCCCCTACCACCCATCCCCCCACCCCCCCAAAAAAGAGTGAAGAATGAGAGGACCAAATGAAACTGAAAACAGGGGAATTAATGAAAATGTTATAAATGAGAAAGTACATGGCACTGTTTTATTCACCCCTCCGACATGGCAGCATCCAGGATTTACTCCTGAAAGAGCCATCTTGGGAAATAGTTAAGGAACATTGAGGCTTCTGGTGTGGATGTTGGAGCCCAGAATAAACCCTCCTCATCATAGCATCTGGAGAAAGAAGTGCCCAGACTGACAGCTGGCACCCTACCTGCTCACCCTAAGGAGAAAGCCACCTGTTAGCACTCCTTGCTGCACCACCCACGTGATCCTCCCTGGCAGAACACCTCCCACCCAGAGAAGAGGCGTTTTAGGAGCCGATATTTGGAGGCCTAGCATCCCACTAATTGGAGTCTCGGGTGAAGATCAGAACACGAAGGGGAAGGAAAAGCACTGCAGAATTAGTAGAAATGCTTTTCTAGAACTGGGGAAGGGCACACGTCCTCATCGTAAAAGCATGTACCAGCTGCCTGATGTGGTGAATGGAAAAAAAAACAAAAAACAACAACAAAAAAACCCAGCCTCCCCAAACACAACCTCAGCAAAGGTCAGAATGCCAAAAGTAAAGCTACTAAACGCTACAGAGAGGGAGGGAGGGGGAAAAACAGTCAGCTGGCGTCAGACTTGCGATCAATAGCACTAAGAGCCAGGAAATAATGAACTGGTGTCCTCTCAGCTCTGAAGAATGATCTCAACCTAGAATTATATATCCAGAGAGTGTATCAGCCGATTCAGAGGGCAAGAGAAAGACATTTTCAGATTGGTAAGGATTCAGAAAGTTTGCTTTTCTTGCTCTTCTTCCTAGGGAACTAATTAAGCATGTATTTGAGCAAAGCAAGCAAATAACCCCCCCCCCCAAATTAGAAGATGTAGTGTTCACAAAATGCTTGATTCCATGCAGAAAAGCAGTGAAAGGACAGAGAAACCATCCAAGGTGGAGTCTCACACTACCCCTGCTCGGAAGGGTCTCTGGGGAGGGGCAAGAATCAAGACCGTAGAGAGGAGGATTGAGAAGTTGGGGGCAGGGGACCCCTCAGGATGATACATGCAAATGCTGCAAGAAAAAGGAAAGTCAGCTGGAAATTTTGGGGTTCAGGGGAAGCTATACAAGAAATGTATGGTCCATATACAAAGTGAACTTCTAGAAGCGTCCTCCTTGAGAGGCCCCAGGGCCATGGCTGACCAATGGAGATGGGAATGTAATACCTACAGGCACCAGGCCGAGCACAGAGGGGTGCTTAGAGCACACAGCAATGTAAATGCTTTTCATAATTTTTCAGGACGAATGCAGACAAAGCCTGAAAGACTTGACTGTGGTTGCAGCACAGTGCGGGCAAATGTAAAAATGTAGCTGGGATGGAAGATGGGGGCAGCGTGAAGGCTGATTCGTGGACAGCAGAGGAAGGAGGGTTTTCAAAGGGTCATTAATAGCTTCATCTCAAAAAGCAGAGACACGCAGGACACTAGAAGTAAAAATAATGGTTTCGGTAATATATTTAAATTACTAAGTACAGCATTTTCACACTAAAACAATAAAATATAGGAAGAGGAGAGAAATATTACAAGTGAGCTCTGTGTTTATGTTTCATATCAAGAGGTTTATTAGGACACTGTTGACTGCGTGTAGCAGCAAATCCTGACTTAAGTGACTTAAAAAATGTATTTTAATAAATATTGTCTCCCACATAATGTCAAGTGCCAAGATAGGGTGGCTTGAGGGTTGGCTAATTCAGTGGCCCAATGATGTGATTGAGAACCTAGGTCCGTGCCATCTCTTTGCTCTTTCTCCCTCAAGATGTGTTGGCCTCGTACTCTACTGCCCCCTCTGTGGTCCAGGGCTGGTCCCTGCCTTTCCAAGCATCACAAAATATCCAGTGGAGAAAGAGTATCACCCTTCTGTGCCAAATGTTTGTCAGCAAGGAGACACTTCCAGCACTTCCTCAGCTGACTTTCCCTCATGTCATGTATGGCCCACACCCTCCACTAAACCAGTCATTGGCAGCAGAAATGGAAAGCTGCCCTTTTACAGCCACTCTTCAGCTGACTTGACTTGGCAAGAAGTCCCTGAAAATGGCAATTTCTATCTCAGCCTGAACCTAAGACTTCAGCATGGCCACACTGAATCTCATCTTTCCCTTGATTGATAAGTGTTCATAGCAGTGGACCTAGTAAAGAAAAGCTGTCCGTGTTATTCCTGTCCTCGGTTCAATTACAGACATAATTCAGAAAAAAACAGAGCCCATTCTGTCTGGTTTCCTCCTTTGGTTGTTTTCCTGTGAAATAGAGAAATAGAGTTTCCTTCTTTCTGGTTTATATGTCAAATCTGGATTCTTGGAACTGCTAAGTGAGTTTGTTTCTTTAATTAAACAGCTCTATAGAATACAAAGATTCTACAAGATCCTTCTTCTCTTTAGGTAAACGATAGCCTGTCCGTACTATATAGATTCTTTAGAGAGAGAAGGATTTTTATCTCTTCTCCAAACTTTCTTGTCTTGTTAACTTGGTAAAGTGGAAACAACATGCAAACCCAGATTTGAATCCCAGCTCTACCACTTATTATATTAGCTGTATAATATGCAGTAGTTTCCTAACCTTTGAACACTTTAGTTATCTCACCTCTAAAATGGAAATGACTTGTTGAGACTTTTAGGGTGGTTTTAAGGAGTAAATGAAACGACAAGTGGAAGTACCTAGGATAAATATGAGGAGGGTGCTGGCAGTTGTTAATTCTGTTTCTTCCTGTTGTAACATGCCAAGGGATAGCCAGCATCCAGTTTCCCCGTTTTTATGTGTTTGATGGTTGACATAATTGAAAAGTGAGTCAAATTGGGGGGCAAGGCAGAGGAATTTAATTTCTTCTGAAACATGAATATAGTAACAAGGGGAGAGATGAAAGGCAGCAAGGATAAAGACCAAAGGGAGACGGTATCAGCGGTTTTGACCAAGTTTTCTCAATCAAAGATCGCAAGCTGCTCCCACATGGCCCTGAGCTGGATCCTAGGGAGCATCATTGAAGGGCATTTCCGTGGAATGGTCTCCTCACAGAAGGAGACCACGGTAACTTTATTTTTTCATGGAGACACTTTGAATTATAAAAAGAAATCAGGTTCAGATAATCAAAAAGCATGAGATGATGGATGAAATGTGTTATAGGATTATAATTCAATAATAATTGAATTTCTCAAGCATTTTTTCCCCTGGTAGAGAAGCTCAGAGAAGTTCAAACATATCATCTCAATGAGTTACAACACGTGTCAGTCACCAGTCAATGGCGATGAGAGCCTGGCGTGAGACGTTCTGCTCTTCACATCCTAGGCTGAGGCGACAAGGCACAACAGTGTCCCTGTAGCTTTAGCACCGTGGCTTTCTACGCGAACATTTCAGGCACAATGTAGCAGCTCCTCAGGGGCTTCGCTGGTCCTGAGTGGAAGAGTCACCTTTCTTGTTCTGTCTCTAAATGTCCTTAGAGCAGTTGCTCTAGTTGAAAAGGATGTCACAACAAAATAAACTGAAGACTGCCTGAGACTTTCTACAAGTTGTCATCCCCACCTGCAGCCCAGGAGTTCTTGCAGAGGCATATGTTTTTATTTCCTGTCTTCTAATTGTGAAAGAGTACTCCTTGGCATCTTACTACTAACCCAAACTGATTCCAAACCCAGGGAGTTGTCTTCAAAATACCTAGCCCTGTGAATAACAAGGAACTAAAATAAGTAACTTGTCTTTCCGCTACCTGCTTTTATTATTATTATTATTATTATTTTGCTTTTTAGGGCCACACCCATGGCATGTGGAGGTTCCCAGGCTAGGGGCCGAATCTGAGCTGCAGCTGCTGGCCTACGCCAGAGCCACAGCAACGCAGGACCCGAGCCGTGTCTGCAACCTACACCACAGCTCACGGCAACACTGGATCCTTAACCCCCTGAGTGAGGCCAGGGATGGAACCTGCAACCTCTGGTTCCTAGTCGGATTCGTTAACCACTGAGCCACGACAGGAATGCCTGCACTACCTGCTTTTAAAAGGTCTAAATGGGAACAAAATCCAGTGCAGTGTCTGCCTCCTTCACCCACAGAGGACTGCGCAGTGGAACAGACATTGCATTTTCTGAGGCTGGTCTGAGAAACCCGAGGCTAAGGAGTTGCAGTATTGACTGTGTAAGAATTAGCATATCTGGCAGATGGAGACTGTCTGAAGTCATTCTGCACCAGGGCGGACTGGCATTGCTGAACTTTCACACGTCAGATTTAGGATTTTAACGTGCAGCCTGAGTCTTTGCCCATGAAGATCCAGTGAACACATAAAAAGATTTAAGCCTTTGTTAATTCCAGCGTTGTAACATAAAAATATTTTCCCGAAGGGCTGTGTTGATACCGTAGGCATCTACATTTGCATTTTTGTTCTTTGGAAACCACTGCATAGAGTCAGTTTTTTAGGAGTCGTTGGCCTCTCTAATTTGTCTTCCATATTTCTTAAGTTGTCCTAGAGTGCTGAGCTAAATTATGTGGGTCAGTTAATCTTTTTTGAGAAATCACTTGCATAACATTCTGATTCCTCATCTCTCCCTATCTCTGCCTTCTCAGCTCTGTTTTACTTTATTTATTTATTTATTTATTTATTGCCTTTTCTTGGGCCGCTTCCACGGCATATGGAGGTTCCCAGGCTAGGAGTCGAATTGGAGCTGTAGCCACCGGCCTACACCAGAGCCACAGCAACGCAGGATCCAAGCTGTGTCTGCAACCTACACCACAGCTCACGGCAACGCCAGATCCTTAACCCACTGAGCCAGGGCAGGGATTGAACCTGCCACCTCATGGTTCCTAGTGAGATGCGTTAACCACTGCGCCACGACGGGAACTCCTGTTTTACGTCTTTCACTTCTTCTTGCCTTAGGTTCCTTTGCTGTCCTCCAGGGCCCCCCAAACCCTCATTTTCCCAGGAAGTAGGATGTGTTGACCTCCACAAAGCAGAACACACGTAGCACAGCACACTCCCAACCTGTATATGTCACCAGCGGTGATAACGAGGGCTTTTTGTAAGACCCCTGGGCTATCAGTTTGATCCAAGCCCTCTCTAGAGCTTGACTGGCTCTAGGCAAGGACCCTAAAAATCAAGATAACTGAACACTTGCTTACCCAGCAATCTCAAAGCACTCCAAGTGCATGTGTAAAGATATCCATATGTGTGTCCATACAGTAAATCCCATAACTTGCGTTGCTACTCCCGATGAAACTAAGGTTTCTTCCTTCAATTTCCTTGCTGCACCTTGGAATGATCCACCCACCTTTGCTTTACCCCAGTCTCCTGCTTCCATCTGGTCTGAATAGAGATTCTGATTGATGAGAAAAAGAAGTAGGTGAGAGAGAGCTACATGCAGCCTTATTAATAGATACATAGGTACATAAATACATATGCATGCACATCAGTGTATGTTCATGTAGAGAAGATGAGTGTTTCTCTATGTAGATATAAGTTGGGTGTGTGTGTGTGTGTATCTGGGAGTGTGGTATTCTGAGTAAAAGCCATATAATCCTAACTTGAAGTGCCTGATGAAACTTCAGGGGGTCCTAAACACCCCCAAATTATGTGCAAAATCTGGATGTGGATGTTAATTTTCTCTGACAAAACAGTCCATGATTTTACCAAATTCTCGTAAAGTGCTATGAAATTCTAAAGCCTTTCTCTTTGGCCCTCTGTCATCCTTGGAACATTCTGAACAGAAAGTTAGGGATCATAACAGACAGCCTTGCTAGTGATGAAATGGTCCAATCTTACCTGTCCTCACTGTCCACCGTCATGGTCCTCCATTCAGAGCAGATAACCCCCCACCCCCACCAAGGGGTTCATATCATTTTGCTTAGCTGTCCCCATGGAATGAACTACCATGGGCATCGAATTTCAGAAGACACAGATTTTCACTTTATTGAAGAGTTTACATTCGAAAAAACTCATCTTCTCATAAGGCAACCTTTCATTTCTAAACTTGACAGTGTTGTCCACTCAGTGGGGAAATCCAGACAGGTGTTGGCTCCTAATTCTCTTCTATCCTTCTTTTCTGGTCCTAGCAATTGTTCCTCCATGTTTTCAGACAGTAAAAATAGGTTCATTCTCTTTGGTTGGGGTTCTCTGTAAGAGCAGGCTCAAGATCGGCCAGGTCTGGATCTTAGTTGTATTCCCCATCCCTTAACCTTAGTGTTTACATTGCAAAAACTAACACATGTTGTGGTTCATCCATGTGTCATGTGAGCCTATTATACCCTTGTGGACTCTTCCTCAAAATGGTGCTCCATTTGACCCCTGTTCTGTTTTTCCCACCAGCACTACCACATCACACCTGAAATAAAACAACAGTGCAGTAGCTGATGTTTATGTCTTTTAGTCTCGTCACTTTAGCCATCCTTTGTGATACCGTTTCCCTTAAATTAATTTTTTGCACAATCCATAGAGTGACTTTTTGAATAAGCACTCTCTCCAGCACAGACTTTGTAGGCTTGAATAAAAATTCTGTTAATTACTGTCCTTTCTTAAATGGCTAGCTTCTTCTCCCATTATTTCTTCCAGAATCTTCTGTTCCCACTGATCTCACAGTCCTCCTTACATGTGATTTAGAGTCTGGTCTCCAGACCTTTCTTCTGGCCTTTGTTACTCATTCTTAAACTGCCCGCTCTTAAAACGCCTCACACTCCCACCCCTTTTTTTGGAATGATTAACTACTACTAATCTAAAATCATCTCGCTTACTTACTTCTGTCCTCTAAAGTCATTGGCATAGTCTTTGCATCTCCCATGATGCAAGCACATGACATATAATGGGTGTTTAACAAATATTTGATTATTTCAAAGATAGCTCTCTAACCAGTGACATCAAAGACACCTTTATTATCCTTTAATACAGGTATGTTTGGGGAAAAGCAGATAACGGCTGGCCCAGAGTGATCACTGCACACACTTTACAAATACACAGCTAATTCTGAGGTCACTGAGGCTCCATTAATAATATTTGTCATATCCTCACTACTCATATGTTTTATACATGCTTAATGCTGATGCTTTTGAGGGGTAGCCAGTCACCGGTGGAAATGAAGAATTGGTACTCCTGTCAATCAACATAGATGGTAAAGTCACTGGGCCTTCTCTTTGACTAGTCAAGTGAATATTTAATATAACTTCCTAAGCATATTTCTACCTTTACCCTCTGATAAATACAGCAAAGCGTTTCTCTTCCCCAAACTAATGGGAGACACCACCAAATTTGTGTGCAGCCTCTCTACCTGTGATTATGACATCATATGTTCATGTACAGTTCCAGTCTAGTTGATAGTGAGTAAGAGGGACTTTTACCATTGTAATTGCTGTTCCCAAAGGGTAAGATATATTGCTTTAGTCAAAAAAAAAAATACGTATATATAACCTATATACATATATGTGTGTGTCATCTTTGCCTTGCCATATACTAAGTTGCTGACTCTTTCTTCTTTAAGCCAATAGTCAGTCATTTCTTTGCCTCCTTAATTTATGCATGAAGCCAAAAGAAAAATCACTTCGTATTCTTAATAAAATGGCATAAGGTTTAGATAATTTTTTACTATGTGCAGTAAAAATGCAAATGTGTGTGGCTTATTTGCAAATGCAGACATTAATAACTGATATTTAAACAGGCTGGATTAGCAATTTTACTGATCTATTCAAGAGATTTTTCCAATAATTTGCACACTCAAAATCAATTTGAATACAACATGTAAATTGAATTTAATTTTTTGATATAAAATTGTAGTTATCAGCTTGAACCATTAAATTTACTATTTAATATATGCTTTCCAGCTCACTTGGTTAGAATTTCATTGCGCCTTATCTATATAAATTTAATTAGGCTTGATATCATCAGTATATTATAGAACTAATTAAAGATTTAGATAAGTGCTGAGGGGGCTTATTGAAAACTCCATAAAGTTCCATTTGGAAAATGAGATATTCTTCCTTCGCTTCATTGTGAGAGAACGAAACAGCAAGAAGTGTTTCTTACAGTGTTTCTGAAAAATTATTTAACCATTCTTTGAAGAGCTTTTTAATTACTCTGTATCTTTGTGCAGTCCAACAACAGTTATCATCTTTATTTAAAAGCTTTAAAATCCTCCCCTCCACCGAGCTAGCTGTCTTGTATTCTGGTGTGCAAGGGCGAGTGTGTGCGTGCCTGTGTGTGTGTGTGTGTGGAGACGGTGGGTGGTACAGGATTTTTATACCCTGGTTGAGATCATATAATATGTAATGGTTTTTGTGGGGAAATCTACCAGTCCTCATAAGCAGGATAAACACTGAGAAAGATCAGAGCGTGCCCACCGTCAATGCGGGAGGAAAAGGGAGAGGGGGAGAAGCTCTGACCCCAGAGAGAGTACCTGGGCATCAGAGAGGTTGCCGCATATGGCTTCTTTGAGTAAATCGTTTTGTAGAAATCGCTTTGAATTCCCTTGTATCTGTGACTCCACTATAGAATAGAAAGCAGATTAGTTTAAAAGACTGTGATTTCAACTAAGTGCTTTGTGTCTTCATTACAAAGCACAATAAAGCCTTTTATTACAAGGAAGCCACTATGACTTCCCATTGAATATGCACTGAGATAAAGCTGCATCTACCACGCTCCCAGGGAGCTCAATGCTCTTGTCATAAAGCACATTTTTTTCCCAGTGCAGACCGAGTGACACAATGTGTGGTAGGAAAAAAAAAGAATGAAAAGGAAAGAACAAATAACAAATGTGGGCCATCTATGACTGGGCGCATTGTTGTTTGTAAAGAGACACCTCAGAAGCCAACAGGCCAGAAAAAACTGTAGCGAGCCTGTGTGGTAAGATAGAAAAGTTCCAGGCTTTGGGCTTAGAAGAAACCGATTTAAAGCTTTGCTGTTGATTAGCTGTGTGACCTGGGCCCTAATCTCCCCAAGCCTCAATTTCTTTTCCCGGAAAATGGAAATAATGTTATAAAATATATATTATAATATTATATATATATATGTATTTAAATATATATTAAATATAAATATATACAAATATATGTTTAAATATATAATATATATTTATAATATTATTCTAAAATAAATAATGCAGCCCTTCCCACCTGCATCAGTGTCCCTCATGGATTGGGATGGTTTTTATTTTTTATTTATTTTGGGGGGTGGGGTTAAATGTCCTCTATCCTAGCTTTAATCCACTTACTTTTCCAGATATGGAGACTGAGGTTCAGAGGGGTTAAGTGGTATGATTATGATCACTGGTTAGCTAGTGGCCGGGCCGGGACTGGAATAGATGCCCCTGAGATGTCACAGCGTGTCTATCCTGTGCCGTAGAATATAAAAGAACACATGGGCATTTTCTCAGTGACATCCTGGCTGCACTTGGTAACGCTGGGATTTCCCTCGCCTCCCGGAGCAACTATTTCTGAAACATGTCACCACAGTTCTCCTGCCCAAATGTTTTGTAAACATTTGCACCCCCCCCACCGTCTGAGAAAACATTTGCAGGAACATTTGGGTCACAAACCAGTGTTTGTTTCACCACCACATTTGAAGTGTTTCCCTTTGAAAATGTTCGAAATGTTTGCCAGTAAAGCAACATTGCAACAGAAATATAAGCCTGGAATGGGAAGCCACCCTTAGCTACCCGGTTTGGGACAATCAGGGACCCCTCCCCCCCTGGGGCAGTGCAATTCCTTCCTCGTCCAGAAGGAACATGCACCATCTCCCAGCATGACCTTAGACTGTGACATTCTTTGGTTTTGAACTATAATAGGTACACTGAGAAGTGCTACAGATTAGGGGAGGGGGAGCAGACGAGTTCCCGCCTGTACCTGTGAATTTAGACAAGGTGTTGAGAAGTGTGGAGAGATGAGACAGGAAACTGACCAGAGAGACTTAGTGTAGAAAGGACAGACTGCCAGCTTACTTGTTCCTTCCTTATTTTTTGCCACACTCCCCTACTGAGTGTCACGGTAGCGCTGAGTTCAAGCAGGGTTTTTTTTGTTGTTGTTGTTGTTTTTTTTGTCTTTTTGCTATTTCTTTGGGCTGCTCCCGCGGCATATGGAGGTTCCCAGGCTAGGGGTCGAATCGGAGCTGCAGCCACCGGCCTACACCAGAGCCACAGCAACGCGGGATCCGAGCCGCATCTGCAACCTACACCACAGCTCACGGCAACGCCGGATCGTTAACCCACTGAGCAAGGGCAGGGACCGAACCCGCGACCTCATGGTTCCTAGTCGGATTCGTTAACCACTGCGCCACGACGGGAACTCCCAAGCAGGGTTTTTAAGTTGATCTTGGTTCGTGGCATGGGCCTGATCAATGACGGGACATAAACTAGTGACTAGATCAGTAACTTTGGGGTCCAAGCAGAGCAGCTTAATCTCGTATCTACTCCTGACTTGTAGATGACCTGAAATAATGCTGTTACCAAACCAAACGTGGGTCCTCTGGCCTGCAGCATAGCAAAGCCAGTCTGACACCAGGTTGTAGAGAAGGAAACCACAGCATTTATTGCAGGGGTCAAGCAGGGAGAAGAGGCAGCTTGTGCCCAGAAGACCCAGACTCTCCAGTGGCTTTCGGGGAAGGGTTTTAAAAGGCAATATTTGGAGTGAGGATTGCAGTCTATAGACTTTCTTCTGATTGGTTGGCGGCGAGGTGATAGGCTCTTTTGGAGAACCATCGAGCTTCTGGTTCCAACCAGTCTAGGGTCTACCTGCTGGTGTCCTTATGTAGTCACCATCCTCTGCCTGGGTGAGGGTCATTGTTTCTATAGAACAACTCAAAGACAGGCGTCAGATTACTACGGATCTCCCTTGAGGAGGGACTAGGATGCTGTTTTATGGCTACACTATTGTTTAAGCTATCATTACTTTTCTTATTTGACTGCTTTTCCTTTGCTTCTGCATTCCCTCGATTTCCTGATTGGTAATAGCCTTTGCATGCTCTTTGGAACTCAGGAAAGGTCCAGTAGACTAAAGACTTTCTCTGCAAAGAAGGACCTGCAAAGAAGGACCAAGGTACACCAAGTGGCTTTTGTACCCAGGAAGGTCCTGCAGCATCCTGCTTGATTTCGACCCCCCCTTTTCTTTGCTATTCCTCAATCCTGCAGGGAACAGGGGTGGGACAAGAAAGGGAATAAAGTTTTGGATAAAGAGGTTACTCATAAACTCAGCAGGGGAACTTGATTTTAGAGGGACTCATTTCATTTCCTCTACTGATGCTCAGATCACCAAGGCAGCGTTTCCCTGGGGACATAGGAGAATTATCATAGGCTCCATCCTGCTTGCTGACAGAGCTCCACTAGACTGTATGTGAAGCACTCTGGAAGTTCATTCGAGTTTTTGAAAGCACTGGAATTTAGGAGACCCTAATTCTGCAGGTAGCAAGTGCAAAGGAAATGGAATGAACCCTCTCACTCTTTCCTACCACCTTCTCCTGCAGTATTTGTAGAAAATGGGCTTCAGGAATCCAGACTATTTCTGTTACTTTCTAAATAACATTCAACTTTTCCCATTAAGGATCAATATATTTTTCCTTTAAAACTGTACCCATCCCGCCCGTACCTTCCTCCCTAGTACAGCCTCGGCTCAACCTTAAAGAGTCCCTCATTGGCATGAATAAAGATCTGAAATCAGCTGTGTGGAAGAGCAGATGATGGCAAGAAACCACAACTTTCAACCTTAATTCAGCATAAGTTAGTCCACCAGTCTTACTTTGAGCGGTCTTCTGCACCTCAGCTTCTAATTTCCCCCATCTGATAATATAATAATATCCATATGATCATGCCAGCTATCTATATTTGCATAGCCCTTTATAATTTATGTAAGGCTGTCACAAATACGATCATAATGAGTCTCTTGCCTATGAGTAAACATTTCTGTCTCCCCAAGCTTGATTCTGGCTGGAAATTGTTTTCTCATGCCCCACCTCAAAGTTTTTCTGGAATGATCCAGGGGAGGGAGGATGGGGATCTGACCGTTGTTCACCAGCCTGCTGACCTTAGGTACTTCGCCTTTGTGCTGCTCAATTGTGAGGATGAAATCAGGTACACTGGTAAAGCATTTGGCATGTGGTAGGAGTTCAATAAGTGGTCACTGTCCCCCTTCGTAAAAGCATTCATATGGTCATTAGTGGATCTTTGGCTCAATTATATTTCAGTTACTCTGTAACCATATACCTAGAATTATTCCCAATCCTAACCTGTTTTTCTAGTAGAGATTATTTATTATTAGTTGTTATAAATTTTTCTTGACCATAGAATGTAGGGATGCAAGGAGTTCAAGGGCATTTAGTGCAAAGATGCCAGAGAGTCACAGAACCTACAAAAACGTGGAACCCTGTGAAATGGCTTTAGTTCGTTTTAGGGTCACTGAGTGAAAATGTGAGCTGGTGAAAATGTTGCTGTATCTGTCAGCTTACAGCATCTTTTCTGCAAATGTCTCAGACGAACACGGAGCTGGAGCAAATGTCTCGATTAGTGGATCAATCGTCACAACAATATTGACTGGGGCCAGGTCCTCTGTATAGTTAAGACAGGGTTCTAGTTCACAGAACTAGCACTTTTGTAGTAGCTTTATTGAAATGTAACTTACATAACGTAAACATTAACCCTTTTAAAGTGTGCCGGTCACTTGGGGATCTTTTGGAGTTTGGGAGGGGGCTGGTTTGGTATGATCATAGGGTCGTATAGCCATCATCACCAGCCAATTTCAGAACATTTTCATTACCCCCCCCCAAAGAAAGCCAGTACCCATGAGCAGTCACTCCCCAACCTCCCACACCATCCCTAGCAACCCCTCACCTACTTCCTGTCTCTGTGGATTTGCCTATTCTGAACTCTATAAATACTGAATACTATATAAATGAAATATAGCGTGTAATCTTCAGTGATGAACTGGTTTTAGTTAGCATTGTTTTCAAGGTTCACAAGATTAGCAGTTGTCTTAGTGTTAGGATCTGAGACCGTGCTACACATTCGGGTGCCAACCCCAGCCCCTGGCCTGTTGCCGACTCTCTTTTTCTTTTCTTTCTTTCTTTTTTCTTTTTTTGCTGGAGAAAAGGGTAGAGGCGGATGGTAATATATTTTTATTGAAGTATTCCCTGCCTACAGTGAACTGTACAAATCTTAACTATACAACTTGATCACTTTTGCAGAGTGAATACACTCACATAACCATCACCAGATAAAAGCACAGGACGTTAGACTTGCTGCCAAAATTCAGCCTCTGTCTGCCAGTGCCGAACTGAAACCCAGAGAAAGAGTTGCGGGGGAAGAAGACAAGGATGGCTTTTATTACTTTGCCAGGCAAAGGAGGCCACAGCAAGCTAATGCCTTAAAGACTGTGCCCTCCATGGGAAAGAATTGCAAGGAGTTTTATACTAAAAAAGAGAGAGCAGGTGTTCAGATAGGAATCAGGATTGGGGCAAATATGCCTTCTTCCTGTCTCTGTGGAACCCTGCGAAATGGCTTTAGATTCTTTGGGGGAATCTCCGTCATCAAAGCTGGAGCCAGGAGATCTCGGCATGATCACAACGGGGGTCTTCTGGGTTATTGCCTAAAATAACAGTACTTGCGAAAAGGGCATATTGATCAGGGGTTAGAACAAACTAGGGAAGTTCCTGAAAAACATCGTGTGCTAATAATCTTTAACCCGAAGGCAATGGTAGCTTATGGGTGATTGAGTTTAGGGTGCAATCAAGCCAGGCAGAAGGACAAGGAAGGACCCTAAGCTGTTCACTTTTAAAGTACTCATTTCTAAAAGAAGCATACGGTATATCAGTTTTCTCTTAGGAGTATAAGATGCGTCCACTTTATGTGTCTCCCTTGAAGGGAACCAGGATCCTGCCCCAAGGCTGCACTATTGTTTCTCGCCTGTTCCTCCCCTGTCTTTGCATCCCCTTCCTTCCCTGATCAGCAACTGTCTGAACCTGTCCCTAGGAACTCAGGGAAGGTCATGGAGGCTGAATGAGACCCATTTCCTAAGAACAAGAAATGGGGGACACAGAAGGGCTTTTGTGCCCGGAAACCCACAAGGCCCTGCTTGGTTACAGAATCACCCCAGAAGCCTCTTTGTGCCCCCTTCCTAGTCATTACCCCAGCACAGGTATCTCCTGATTTTGTGTCATTTTATTTTTCTGAGTTCGGTTTCCTGCACCCCACATGCAGTATGTGGTTTCCCAGCCTCTGCTGGACTCAGATTTTAGAACAGACATTTCCCCAGCACTCCTGGCCTCGGTCACTGCATTCATTCCTGCTGGTTCCCAGGGGAAATAAAGCAGCACTGAACCTCCCAGGAGCCCTTGACTGTGTCCTGTGTCCTCCCGGTTACTCTGGGCTACCTGACCCCAGACCTTGTGCTCCCCCCCACCCCCACCTTGGTTTCCATTGTTCCTTCCAAGTAGCGGTGCTCCCTTGGCACAGACCATTACAGAGGAGGGGAAAAAGCATCGCCCTCCACCAGATATAATTTGTGGAAAACAGTCACCTCCAGAAGCAAGTCTTCAGAGGGAAATTCCCATTTGCACTAGAGGCAGCCCCCGTTCTGCCATTAAACCCACCTACTGGGTCGCTGGCAGGTTTTTACTCTGATCAGAAGGGTAACCCTCTCATGAAATTCTGTGCTTCAGCTTTTCTGCGGAAATTTAAAAAAAAAAAAAAAAGTCTTTTATTCCAGAAATTAAATTTTCATTTTAAATTCACTTTCTGCTCCTTGAAAACTTTAGTTTCTGTGTGGTCCAGAGCTATAGGTTAGCATTAGCATTTAAATAGAGGTATTAAGCGCACTCAAAGACCTTTCTCTCATAAGTTGCCCTTTCTAGGAGGTTTTCCAAATCTGATACGTTTTTCTTCCTAAAAAAAGAATGCAAATGCTATATATATTCTCACCATCAAAGGCCCTTTTCTTTATGTACAGACGTCAGAGAATGGCATTATTGAGCAGTCTATTAGTCTTTTTAAATGGAAAGGGTCAGTTTCCAAAAAAAAAAAAAAAAAAAAAAAAGAAAATTATTGTTCTGTCCCTCAATGCCTTATTTTCTCTGCTGACCCTAAGAATGAATTTCCCTATGGTTAATTTTATCCTATTATGTCTCATTTCCCTCCAGATACCCTCTCAGAACTCAAATCTGGATTCTAAACTAAGAATCTGGTGCCAATTTTGCTAGGTAATATGACAGTCTGCATACGGGAGCTCCCAGAAGCGCCCCATAACTGTAGCGGCAAATCCAAAGGGCCAGTGTCTGAATCCAATGTCCATCTCATGAAGCACTTGACCTTCTTCTCAGACCCTCTGTTTGTCAGCCATGCTAAGGTTATCAGGCCTCCTGTGTGTGGTTGTCAGCAGGTTAAATGAGATGGTGCTTGTCCTCCTGATTTATAGTTGTATATGTCATCGTAAGTATCTTAGATCAACCAGACCCGTGGAGGAGTAGGGATAGCATATGCCTTCTGGTAAAAATACCCCTCCTGCTTTCTTCTGTTCTTACTGCCCAGCCTTCCCCTTCCTGTCTGCCTCACCTCAGTCCCGCAGTGGGTACTGTCATCCCTTCGTGCCAGGAGTGCTCCTGGAGGTGAGCACCCGGAGGTCGTTTTCTGTCAGCGTCTTGGCACCTTTCCTTCTCCTTGAGGTTGATTTTTTCAGCTACAAGCTCGGGAGTAGGAGTTGTGAGGAAACCCAGACGACTGATAGGGCCTGAGAGAGGAAGATTTGAGCAAGCCGAGGAGCTGGGTAGTCCAACACTCCGAAGTCTCCCTTGCTTCTCAGACCGCGCGCCCTCCACTGCAGAAGGACCTGGAGACAGCCCAGGTGTCATCATGTCTGCCTTCTGCCTAGAATCCTCTCTCCCAGATTCCTCCCCATCAACTACAGCTTTTGTTCTCTCAATGCCAGGGTGTAAACTGAAGCCAGACCATCCTCACCATCCTGAGAAAAATGCGAAAAATGATGACAATGCAGTGAGTTTGTGAGTCTCCTAAAAGAAAACATGTAACTTTTGTTCGGAGATTATTTCTTTTTTGCTTGAGGAGTATGAAAATACTGTCTTTTATTAAATCCTGGTGATAAAGATGATACTTATTTGTCTTGATAACTTGGGCAAAATACAAGGCTACTGAGTTACCCTGCGTCCATTCTTCCACCCAGTCATAGACGTCCAGAGTCTCCACTGTCATCTGGCCCTAGCTTACTTGGGTAACTCTTCTCCCTCCTTCCCCATCCACACACCCCTTGTGCGAGATAAACCATCTGAATCGTCCCCCTCCCCCCCAATACCGTATTCTTCCTACTTTCCCACGCACTTCATACATTCCACCTCTCTGGCTTGTAAGAGTACTTTCTTTCCCTCATGTTTGCCTCCTCATTAATGTCTCCTCCAAAAAAGCCTTCCCTGAAAGATGTAAGAAGTACCCAACCCTCCATGCTGGTGATCTGAGAGAGTCTTATTTGTACCTTTACTACAACTACTGTCACCTTAACTATAATTACATGGCCACTGTCACACCAGATTTTGCATCTCCAGAGAGCAAGAACTGTGTTTTACTCATTTCTGTATCCACAGTGCTTACTATATGCTACCTAGTGAGTAACTGATGCTTAACTATTTGTTGAGCAAATAAACAAAAAAAAAGAATTTTGAAAGGTACTATATAAGCACTGGGGATGCTACAGGGAGGCATCAGACATAGTCTTTGTCATCAAGAAGGCTGCGTTCTGGGAGAAGATAGTAAATATATATTATGGTACATCCATCTAATTGAATCCTCTGCAGCCATTAAGAAGAATGAGGCAGGTCAATATGTACTGAAACGGAACCATCTCTAAGATCTATTGTTACGTGGAAAAAGCAAGTCGCAGAAGCGCTTGTAAACACCATTTTTCTTTAAATATGTGTGTGTGTGTTTGTAAATACTCATACACATGCACACATGTGCACACACACCCCTATGCTTGTATATGTATGAAACGTATTTGGAAGGATACCCTGGAAATTTTCTAACGGCGATTATCTCCAGAAAAGGAGACAGGGCCGGGGACTAAGAGTCCGGAGTAAAAGAGAGACTCTGCACCGTATGCTTTTTCAACTTTTTATTTTCCTTATTTAACAAACACTTAGGTATTATGTCCTGCGTACTGTTCTCAGCACTTTAGAGACTAACTTGTTTACCCTTCTGATAACCCTATAAGGTAGGTGTTGCCAATATCCTTATTTTAGGGATGAGAAAACTGAAGGCCAGAGAGGTAACTTTCACAAGTGTACTTAGGTAGTAAGTAAATACCCTGGTACCTTCTTTTTTTTTTTTTTTTTAATTGCATCATTAGTTCCAGAAAAATCTTAGTTATTTTTTTACAAAACAGATACTCCTCTGCATGATACATGTTAAATGGGTGACCCATGCCAGAAGTAATAGAGAAAGAAGAAATTTTTCAGGATAGCTTCATAGACAATAGGGGATTTCAGCAATCTTGAAGGTTAGGCTTTGGATACACAAATCCAGGGCCAAAAAGTACTAACTTTGTTCAGAGAACTTTGGTAGCTGTTTAACTTAAAGAGAAGGTTGATAGAGGGGGAACGTAGGAGAAAGGGTGGAATGGGGGCCAAATCCAAGGCCTTGGATGTTAGTGTTAGGGGTTGGGACTCTATCCTATAACACTAGTGAATGCACAAGTTGTTGTTGTGTTAACATGAGATCGTGACCTGATCCAGTTAGAACCGGAAAAGATTAGTCTAAAAGGAGTTAGTGATTGTGAGAGACCAAGTAGGAGATGTGATGTGGATAAGATCCGTGATAATGACACTGGAAAGAAGAAATGAATATATAAGACGTTGCTTCCACAGACCTGGTGATCATCAGGCAAAGAAATGAAGAGTAAAGACTCATAAGTGACACTGACATTTTCCACAGTTCCAGGAAGCAACATTTGCACGTTACAGAAACCACCCATCAGGTAGGGCCTCCAGTAGAAATGTCTGCAGATCAGTGAAAATGAAGCTTTGATCTATTCAGAGACCAAATCTTTAGAGAAAGACTTTGAGAAGCAGAGAGAGAAGAGCAAAGGGCAAGTGCCTGTCTGAGGGGAGAGCCTGCCCAGGACCGACAGAATCAGAGCCGACAAAGGGCAGGAAGGAGCTCAGGGGGCTGGGGGAAGAGCCAGACTAAGGACGGGGCTCAAAGGGGGTGAATGCAGGATGGAAAATGCTGAGGGAGATGCCACTGTTTGTCCGCTAGGATGTCTTTGGTGACCATCTGGAACAGTTTCAGACCAAGTGGAGGCTTTTGAAGGATAGCAGATACAAATGAGTTTGATCAAGAAATTGGACAATGAAAGGGAGAAAAGAAACAAGAGGAGATATAGAGTGGATACAAGGTTTATAAGAAGGGCTTAGAGTTTGCTGTTTGGTTTAGTTTTTTGGGTTTTTTTCCAAAATATGAGAAATATAATGATGTTTGAAGGCAGATATGGAAGAACCAGTAAAAGGGTTAGATACTAGATACAAAATTAGAAATAAAAACAAAGCCCCAGCAGGATCCATTGGGAGGGATTGGGATCAAAGACTTAAGGCCAATCTTAAAAAGAAAAAACAAACAGACAGGAAAAAAACCCTTCTTTTGAGTCAAGAGTCAAGTGGGAAGGTTTAAAAAATCCTCTTGGAGTTCCCTTTGTGGCTCAGCAGTTAATGAACCTGACTAGGATCCATGAGAATAGAGGTTCGATCCCTGGCCTCACTCAGTGGGTTAAGGATCTGGTGTTGGCGTGAGCTGTGGTGTAGGTCACAGACGCAGCTCGGATCCTGCATTGCGACGGCTGTGGTGTAGGCCGGTGGCTATTGCTCCGATTCAGCCCCTAGCCTGGGAACCTCCATATGCCGCAGGTGCGGCCCTAAAAAGCCAAAAAAAAAAAAAATCCTTTCGGTGGTGGGGGTATGATACCTTACACAATTATGGCAGGGTAAGATCCAAAGCGATAATCTATGTGGCCAGTACAAAGTACCATAAACGTTGTAATATGTGTGTGTGTGCTGTTTTTACCATTTTTACATAGCAGGTATCCTAGCCTGCCATTTTATTTAATCCTCAAGCCTACCCTGTGATATTATTTTATTTACCGCATTGCATAAGATGCTGCAGTTCATATAGGCTAAGACCTTTCTAAGGTCCAAGAGGTTCAGTCAAAGGTATGGGGTTCATGTTTATTCCTTCCAGAGAATAAAAAAAAAAATTGGGGAGGATTGCAGATCATGAGCCAAAAGCAGAGGTCTCCCCTCTGGGCCCTCCCCCTTTCTCATTGGCAACCAGTTAATCCAAACATCCACTGCCCGGTCTCAGGATTCCATCAGAAGGCCCTTTATGCAGCCTCCGGTTCCCAGCTCCTCCCTCCCAGTGTCAGCGGACCATCGACCGCTTTGTACATTGTGCTGTGTCACCTAGTGAAGCTGACTGCCTGGCTCTCTCCTTCACCCCTTTTCACGTGTGCACCACTCACTAGATGTCCTCCTCTCAGCCCCAGGGGTAACAGCGAGTGGGAGGATTCCAGCCTCCTCTCTCAGAGCCTCCCTTTTATGAGGGAGGCAGACACCAACGTCATAAATATTGACGCAGCACCTGCCCTGCTCTAGCCACTGTTCTTCGTCATTCGATCCTTGTAACAACCTCATTGACTTTGTCCTCTCTCAGATGAAGAAAGGAAGGTACCTAGAGATTCATACATTCCACGAGCCCGTGCAAATTCTTAGAAGCAAAACTGAGACTTGAACTCAGGCCCTCGACACCTGAATCCATGCCCTTTGTCACCATATTATGCCGTGTCTCTAATTGTACATATACACACGTTTTTAAGTTGATCAAATATATATTAAAATATATTTGGAATTCTATTTTTTTTTTTGACAGGGATGGGAGCTAAAAAGAAAAGGAAAGCTCGGTAAAAGGACAAAGCTTGATGAGGTTGGGGCAGCTATCATTTTAGCTCAGGTGGTCAGGCAAAACCTTACTTATTGATAAGCTGACATTTGAGCAAAAATGGGACTGAATCCCTTTTAATCTTCTATTTTCCTCTAGCCTTCTGTCCCTTTAATCCCATTTGATGCTCTCTTCAGATTTTATTTCATTTGGCTTGTAGTAGAAAGCAGTGCTGAACTATGAAGTCCAACAAAGACAGGGATTATCATCACCTCCTTGCCCTATAACTGGAACTTTTTTAATAGGATATAAGAAAACCCCCAGGTTCCATGCCTCCCCCTACCCCCACCCTCCTGGCCCATTTTTTAACAGTGCTGTTCTAAGCAGTCTGCCAACTTTTGAATATAGGAGGTTAGAATTTCTTCTAGACAAATTTACTTGGGTTTCCTAAAATAAATCTCATTTTGTTCTTTGCTGCCCCTAATTCTACATTTCCTGGGGTCCTCGATGTTAGTTCTGTTACTTTGTTGCTATTCCTGACCTTTCCCCATTTCATAACTTTTGACCTTTCAACACTCTGTATGTTCTTGCGCATTGATTAAAGTATTAGGTGCGATGAGTTATAAGGCGGTGTCTTTAGCATTCAGGAGAGGCTTGCTCTTCTGAATTTGATTTGCCTCCACCATTACCCTTTGTTTGTTTTTCAGTCTGTGTCCTATGGGGGTAGCCATTCAGAATAAATTCATTTTGCTAGTTTTATCTTTTAGAGGCACAGTGTCAGATAGTTCTCTGACATCCAAATGTGTATCGCCACCGTGGCCTCTCCATCCACCAAATCCATATGGCTCTCCAAAGCTATCCATCACAGTTGTCAGAGTATTTGGATCTTTAAGGAAACCCTGCTGGATATTGTACATATTTCCATTAGCGCCTTCTGATGTAGTCTGTTATTTTCCCAGTTGACACGCATTCTGAGTCACGTGTTCTTAACTCTCAGGTGGCCCATTTTGTAGCTTTGGTTTGTTTAGTTTTTCTCTCTTTCATAAATAACGTAAGGGTTTAGTAAATACACCCTCAGGTGTTCGCCGTTGGGACCTACTGATTTGCATATGTTCTTACTTTTCTAATAATCCCCTGATTTTTTTGGTTCCTCTGCCAAAACCATTTTTCTTTCTGGCCCCTCAGTCCTAAAAGATACAGTCTTTTGTCTTGACAAAGTAGAGAAATTTCCTATAATATTATGGAGAAGCATACTAGGACCCAAAGGTTAGGAGTCAGGGTTTGAGTAACTCAGCCAACTGCTGGCTGAATAGCACATGTGCATCTTAAGCCCCCAGCAGTGATAATGGCTTGCTGTGACCTATCCTTACCCCGTTTTTGTCTTAACACACTTGCGAGGTAGCTGGCTAGAGGCAGAGTAGGTAGCTAAAGAATACAACTAACTGGCACCTGCCAGAATCAACCCATTATCCTGGCTTCATTGGCATAATACTCTAATGGGTATGCTCTGCTCTTCCTTCAAAGTCATGCAGTCCTCTCTGACTTTCTCCCCAAATACTACAGGTAGAGCAGAACCTCTGTGTTATACATACAGAAACCCACCACCTGTTACTGCTTCACTTCTCCATCCCTTTCCTAACTCTGATTGCCACTTGAAGCAGTAACCTTGGTTTCTGTACGTTGGCTAGGACCCTTCAACTCCTCTCCTCTCTCCTGTACCAAAAGAAAGTAGCAGAATTAGCAGGCAGGCTGGTACTTGAAGTTAAAACATTTGCCTGGTATCTTAGAGACCTCTGATCTAGGTTTGGGTTGGATTTTATTTTTTAAAGATTTAAAAAAGCTTCTTGAAGCCAAGGACTATACCTTCGTATATTATATTAGCATTTAAAGTGTTATTAGAGCTTCTTCCTAAGCATTAGTAATAATAATACTGGATTTTCCTTTGAAGAAATTCTTTGCATTATTTATTGAAAAGTTGATCATTCCATTTCATTACTTAAAACCGAAAAAGCCATAAGGCCTTTGATTTATTTTTATTCGGCTATTTCTAGATGGCTAATCTGAGAAATATAGATAATATCCAATCAAAAGGCCTTGTGCTAATTGGTAGACAATGTGTCTTGTTGAGGCCGTTGAAATACATCCTGCTGTGTCTTTTTATCAACCTGTGATATTAGATAAATTTTTTTTAATGGAAAAGACTCTCTAAAGTGATATTCAATAAATATATTTTTAATGGAAAAGAATCTGATATTCAGCACAGCATAGCTCTCCTTAACCTGGACTCACCTTTTGATAATCAAAAGAGCATTTACAGGAGTATGGGACAAACACAATTATGAAAGTAAAATGAAGGACCTAAATAAAAAATCACAGAACAAGAGGGTAATTCTATTCACTCTTTCATATTTCATTATTTGATAACATCAGAAGATGAATCCATCAGAATTGCTTTGGCAAGTGCAAACAGAAATGTGCCTGATCAATATTTATTAAAACCTTCAAAATGGGAGAAGGAGTGGAGCAGACTTCTTAATGGACTGAATAATTATTCATACAAATGGGGTTTGACCAAAGGCAGTGCCAGACCAAAGAGACACAGTTTTAATTGTACGAATTTAAAATGCAGATCTTCCTCCAACCCTGTTGTAGAAAACTTAATTTAAAAAATTATCTGATATAGCAGAGAATGACATGTGAATCCTTAAGTTGTTGAGGAGGCAATTTTAACCATAGAAATGTATAGATTTAGGATGTGCTTCAAAGGTGGGGAGCAAAATTTCTAGCCAAGGGAACAGAAAGACATTTTCTCCCCATTTCAGTATCTGTAACTGAGCTTGGGAGAGGGTCAGTGTCTCCAAAGAGCTGAATCTCAGAGGGATTCCTTTGAGTGGTTGTCTTTTCTGAAGAAAAAGAAAGCAAGGCTCTGACCGCTGCTGTCAAAAGTACCAAGGTCTGCAGCTGACTTAAATTTTCACAGGAAAGACCCCCATACACACACACCCCCTAGTACTGCTGAAGCATGGTGGTTATCAGAACCAGGCCAGTGGGTAACTCCATGTAAGGAACTCCAGGCCATTGATGGAGGCAGCGTGTGTGTGTGTGTGTGTGTGTGTACGCACACCATGTTGTATAAAGAAAATGTAGGTAGGCGTTCCCATTGTGGCGCAGTGGAAATGAATCCGACTAGGAACCAAGAGGTTGCAGGTTCCATCCCTGGCCTCGCTCAGCTGAGGGAATTTCTGCACTGTTTTCTTCTAAAGAACATTCTTTATTTTCCTTCTGGATTGTTCTGGTCCGAACAAAAACTGCACAATTTGTTATAAGGAGTGTTAGTAAGTATCCCTACATGGAATATGAATCTAATTCTGCCCCTAACTCTCTGAACATTATTTAGCATTTCTCCACCTTGGTTTTCTCACTGCTGAAAGGGAAATAACTCTTTCAAATTAGAATTTTCAATCATGTCTGTAATAAACTCTAAGCTCTTTGAAGGGGAAGACAAATGAGAGCAATTATATTATATTTTTAATAAACTAATTTATTCTTCTGACACACAGAATTACCATCTACTTTATTATTGGTCTGGAAAGTACATCTGAGCTAAGTTTACACTTGTTCAGAATGTTTTCAAATCCATCACTACTACATCTTGCTCACCATGGTTTAGGGAAAATCGATACCACCTAATTCTGATGGAAGCCCGTGATTGTAAAGGACCAAGCAGAAGATGCTGTAAAGGCTTAAAAATCCAAAAATACCAGTGCTTAAAAGCATCTCCTATAGCCTCTTTGTCTTTCATATGGGAAGCAAGGTTCAAAGAGCTGATAGCAATTGACCAAGGTCACACAGCTAGTTAGGGGGAGAATGAAAGACATAACTAGAATCTGAGCTTAGTTGATCTCTTGAGTATTTACTTCTCTGTGTCTTTCTGCAGTAACTACTTCTCAATTATTTATGGGATGATTATCTAGTTTATGGATTATTCAGTTCCTTTCTTTTCTCTTCCCATTTCCCTGCTTGTTACCATATATCCTATTGAGGAAGCAGAGGAAACAGGAGTTGAATGTTTTACCTAACAATTTAGTGACCCACCTGCTACAGGATTTTTATTAAGTTGCTCATAATGCTGCGGCACCTGTTGGCCTAAAAGGATTTGAGGAGCTACAGGCAACACTAAGTTACATTCAGGTAAATTTTCCTTCCTTTGAAACGTACATGTAAGAAGCCAGCTTCCGAGCCAGTTCTCTTATTGGCGTTAATACTACCGTTAACTCAGGAAGGCCTAGAACAGAAGGTCTTCAAAATGAAACGACTTAATTATCCCTCTTCCTTGAGGAAGTAATGAATCAGAAAGGCAGCCAACTTTGGGGAAGAAAGGTCATCTTGTCCATTACCAGAGTGGAAGGGCAAAAATGGAGACATAAAGAGAGGTGGCAGAATGAAGAAGCCAAAAATCCTTCCTGTAGCCCTCGAGTGCTGAATAGACCACCTGACTTCATTATTTGGCTTAGAGCACTGAATTCCCAGATCAAATCCAGCGCTATTCAAATATTACTGCGAAGGGTATAGATGAATTTTGAAATGCCACAATACCGGCTTGTTCCTTTACAATGGAAGGCAGAGAATTGAGTTAGTATGTGAATATTTATTTAATTCATAGTTCCTAAATCATGACCCAAAGTGAATTAATTATACAAATATCCTTTGCAGTGAGTACATTTGCTTTTTACAGTTTCAGATGTTTCTGAATTATGGTGGCTTTGGAGCAAGTACGGGATTCAAAGTCCTTTATTTTGAGGCCTTCGACAAATCACTCACTCTGTCTGTAGCTCCGTTTGCTCATCGATAAAGTGTGAGTGTTGGTGGTAGCTATTTCAAAGGGTTGAATATGCTCAGGCATCTAAAAGTTGGATATTACCAGTAGCAATTAATACAGTCAAGACGGATTCTAAAAGTCAGCATGAGACATGGCTGTATATCTGTGGAAAATACAGTTTCCATTTGGGGATCTAGGCATCTGCACTCCACCTACAAGAGGGAGGCAGGTGGCAGAGCACTCCCCGGGGACCATGGACAGTCCCCCCAGTTGGTGCCTTCCTTTCACCCCCTCACCCAAACATTATGGACCACCTACAGGTTCAGGAATGAGAATTGCCTGGGTTGGAAATAACTGGTGGTATTAGGGCTTTCTTCCATCACTTGACCAAGAAGAGAACTGAACCTGTTTCTAGTAGCTTTCAGAGATGCAGGGAAAGCTTTGACACTGAGTATGGTAAAGTGGGAGGAAGAACCAGGGATGAGAAACAAGAAGGCTCCTTGCTTCTTGTCTGGAAATTTATGAAGAGCTCTTAAAGAGAAAAAAAAACCACTGACATGCAAAAGGTACAAAGATCCACAGTTTGCTTATATATATGTGCATACTCATGTACATTAAACTGATACTTAGATAAAAAAAATTGGTCAACCTCATGTAAATCAAAAGAATATGAGGAGCTGTATAGCACAGGGAACTATATCCAGTGACTTGTGATATAACATGATGAAAGACATTATGAGAAAAAGAATGCATACACACACACATACACGTGCAACTGGGTCACTTTGCTGTACAGCAGTAATTGACAGAACATTGTAAATCAACTATAATAAAAAAAATCAAAAAAGAACATGAGGTGATAGATGCTGTCATATGCTGTTGATAGGAAGATAAACTGATACAACTTTTCTAGAAAGCAATTTGCCAGCATTGCCAAAGTCCTAAAAATATATACTTATCTTTTGACTAATTCTCCTTTTTGAAATCTGTCCTCAGGAAGGAAGGTTTTTAAAATTGGAAACCACTGAAGTGTCCAATAGTGTGTCAACCTAAATATTTCGACTATAAGAAAGAATTAGGTAGAACACTGCATATGGGAGGGAAATCTAGAAGAAGATGCCAAAACGGGGTATGTCTTACGATGGAATTATATGAGTGATGTTTTCTGCTCAATCTTTCTGTATAGTCTGTATCCTATATTACACACATGTTAATTTTCCAATCACAGAACCCCAAACTAAACTTAACTTTACACTTTATAAAGGAGATCTGCCCACCTTACCCAAATGCCTTGCCGGTATGAATGTTTTCAGACATAATCACTGGGGAGAAAAGGCTGCAATACAATAGCATTAAAATACAACTAAAAATTTTTAAAAAAACATGGGGAAGAACAGTCTGTGGATAAAGGAAACATGAGGAAGATATGAGAAAATAATTTGTACCAGAACAAAATATACATGTTGCCGTGTTACAGGCCGGGAGACCGGCCTTTGTGACATCCCGCGGTCACTTTTCTATCTCTGCACCCCCTCCCTCTCCACTCATTACACGTTGGGAACTCCGTTCAGAGGCACACAGCAAAGGGAGTGAGAAACCACGGGAAAGAACCATCTCCTCACAGCATGTTCCCCGCCTCAGGGGGACCATAGGTCTGTGGTTTCTGGAATGGGATATTTGGTCCATGTCTAGCAGTTGGGCCCTGAATCTTACAGGCTGTGAAGAAACTTGCTCCACAAGTCAGGAGCCAGAAAAGATCTAAATCAAATGTGTGTTCCCTGGTCCCATCCAGGGAGCTCGGTAAAGTGCTATCCGGTATGAAACACGGTCCCCTGGAAGCCTTGGCTGCTGTTTTAGTTTGTAATGATAAAGATCGAGCTTTCATTTTCTGGGGGGGCCTCAGTAAGCTCTGATAAATTATTTATCCCAGATGGGTTACGTGTTCATTTGAGTGTGTCAGTGTTTATCATGGAAGCTCATTCTAATTGTATAGTTGGCGGCACTTTCCTCTTTTCCTCCTTAGGGCACCTCGTAGCACCCTTTCTCTACCTCCAAGTAGAACTGTTGCCGTGTTGATTTAGTATAGTCTTTGCTCCCGGGGACTATTCTGAAAGATGAATGAATTTCATTCTGTCTTTAAATATTTATGTCTCTTTATGATCTAATATATCATCATGGTTATGGGGAATTTTTTCCCGGTAACTATAGAAAATACACCATCAGTTACCTGTCAATTTTGTTTAATAACTCAGCTTTGCAATTCTGGGGCACTGTTCATCCGAGGCTCTTGAGGACTCTTTTAGTCTCTCAGGCCCCTTCAGAGTGTCATTCTGGGATTTATAAAGGTCTTCATTGCACAGAGGATATTGAGACATTAAGGATTTAAGTGGCATACCCTTTATCACTTATCACACTGGAGGATCCAGGACTAGAAATCCAGGCATCTTTGTTTTGTTGTCCACTCCCAGCATGGAACAGCAGTCTCTGTAGAAAATCAGCCCGTATCCCTGGAAACAATTCAACAGATTTTTCAAAAGAAATCCAATTTCATTTGGTCTGATGGGCTCATTGTTACTTCTTAAGATAAATGATGAAAATATCAACATCGTAATACAAAGAAATCCAGTTCTTTTGGTTTAATCTCAGTTAAAAGCATAACAACCCACTTATTGCTTCTGTCTCTTTCTCTAATGCTATTACATCCTGGGCTCAAGGTGATGGAAATAGTTCTGTAACTGTTCCAGCACCACACAGACCCTGGCTCAGAGTCCTGGCTGGTTCCAAGCCTTTGGGAATCACGGTATCTGAACATGGGGCCTTAGGAATTTGTACTTTTCATGAGCTCCCCACTAACTCTGCAGTTTGAGAACCATCATTCTAGAACTACAGCTATCAAGTCCCTTCTAGCTTTGAAAGATCCATGAGCCCCCAGTTCTTCCTCATTCCGTGTGGCAAATCTAGATTCAGGGATGTGTTCTTCTTGAACAGTTTTTCAAATGTAGGTTTAGGTGGTTCTCTGAAAGGACAGCTCTCTCCCTCAACTGTGCATCTGAAGGAAAAAGAATTAGAGGATGGAGGGCCTCGTTTCTCAAAAGGGGCTGGTGTCAGGAAGGAAGCCAGAGTGTGCCGGGGACCTGTGAAGGCATGGGGTCCACGTGATGCATCTTCCTTCAGCATCAAGTTTTTCTTAAAAATAGTATGTTTCTATTACGGCAGAGGTATTACAGAGTAGGGATAGTTCACATGAGTTTTATGCTAACGAGAAGTTTCAGGTCTTGCCAGGAGTTCCCACTGTGGCTCAGTAGATTAAGAACCTGACTAGTATCCATGAAGATTGCGGTTCATTCCCTGACCTTGCTCGGTGGGTTAAGGATCCGGCGTTGCAGCAAGCTGCAGCATAGGTCACAGGTGCGGCTTGGACCCCGCGTGGCTGTGGCTGTGGCTGTGGTGTAGGCCGGCAGCTGCAGCTCTGATTCAACCTGGGAATTTCTGTATGTCCCAATGTAGCCCTGAAAAGGATAAAAAGAAAATTCTTGCCTATGGCTCACACTGGACTTCCAGACCTCTGGAGGTTAGAGTTCCTTCACCTCTTCTTTCAGAAGTACCTCTGTCCACGTTCAAGGTTACCATTGTCCTAAGTAGGTGTCCCCATGAGGTTTTTGGAACCACCGCAGAAGACCAGCCCCAGGAAAATCCTCTCCACTAGGAAGCTGAGCTGTTTGCTGCCAAGGATCACTCATAAATTCTGCAATCTAAGACGAGTATCATTTAATATCATTTGTCCCATTTAAAGAGATAGTGTTCATTCAAAAAGGAGATTTAGCAGAACAGGAGAAGGAACCGGCCACCTGAAAAGACACCAGCACCCTTACCACATCCCCATGCGTAGCAGCAATTTATAAAACACTCTTGAAATTACCAAGTTCCCAGGATATGGTTCTTTCTTCAGGGACGGCTTGTTTCTCCCAAAGGATATTCCTTTCTCCAAGACGTTCCTGATAAAGAAATCCAAGGTCCCAAGGCCCCATGTCCAGTGGTACAGGATGTTTGAGTAAATGATCCCTATTGGTTGGCAAGGTCCCTTCACCCCCTGGGTTGCCTTGGACCCACTGTCTTATTCTGTCCCCTTGATCCTGGCCAAACTACCCTTCCTGTGAGGAAGAGAAAAGGAAGTAAGCTGAGGAGGCCTCTCAGTCCCTTGGCTAACTGGCTGGGATAGATAGCGTCACTGGCTCAGAGCCTGACCTGAATTCTCCTTCCCGGGTCATTGGTAGTAGCTGGGCAGGTTGTGGCCTCAGGGCCCAGCAGACTCAGTGGGGGATGCTAGTGCATTCCTGTTGGGTTGGTCTTTTTTTTTTTTTTTTGTCTTTTTAGGGCTGTACCTGTGGCACGTGGAAGTTCTCAGGCTAGGGGTTGAGTTGGAACTGTAGCTGCTGGCCTGAGCCACAGCCAGAGCAATATGAGATCCGAGCCACATCTGCCACCTATACCACAGCTCACAGCAACACCGGATCCTGACCCGCTCAGCAAGGCCAGGAATCGAACCTGCATCCTCATGGATGCTAGTCAGAATCATTTCTGCTGAACCATGACGGGAAGTCCCATCCTGTTGGTTTTAAGTTTGGCGAGTAGCAGCCTTCTCCCTCCCCGACCCCCGCCTTCATCTCTCTGCACTGCAGACCCACCCTAACCCCTGCCACCTCACAGACACCACTCCTGTCCAGCACCGGGGCCCATGGCCTTGAGCCAGATGATTCTCAAGTCCTTTCTTCTCTTTCTTTTTTAAAAAACTTTTTAATTTTTTTTTATTTTTATGGCCACACCCACAACATATGAAAGTTCCTGGGCCAGGGATTGAATCCAACCCACACCGCATCCATGCTGGATCAGGTGAGGGATCAAACTCATGCCTCCACAGCCACCTGAGCTGCTGCATTCAGGTTCTCAATGCCTTGTGCCTTAGCGGGACCCCAAGCCCTTTCCTTACTGCGAAATTGCATCTGGTCCCCTCCCAGTCCATCCTGTATTCTGTTCCTTATTAACAAAGCACAGCCTCTGTTCTCACTAATACCTGAGGCCCCACGGTAGGGGATGCTTATTGACTTAGCTAGGCCTAAAGTTCTTTTTTGACTTAACTAGCTTGATGTGCTGCTCTCTATCTCTGGTTTTAACTGTCTTTGCCCACGCCTCTCCGCTCTTCAGCTGCACCCCTCAAGCTAACCAGATGACTCTTCCCTGTTTTTTTTCATCTCTCTTATGTTCCTTTCATCTAGAATTTCCTTCCCAGAAGCCCTGCCTGACAGTATCCTACCCCATATGAAATCTCCCTTGACCCTTCAATCAGGGAGTGATTTCTCTTTGCTGTAATTTTTTTTGTCTTGTCTTTTCAGAGCCACACCCACTGCACATGGAGCTTCCCAGGCTAGGGGTGGAATCAGAGCTGTAGCTGCTGGCCACAGCCACAGCCACAGCAACAGCAATGTGGGATCCAAGCCACGTCTGTGACCTACACCACAGCCCACGGCAACGCTGGATCCTCAACCCATTGAGCGAGGCCAGGAATCGAACCTGCCTCCTCAGGGTTACCAGTCAGGTTCATTTCCACTGAGCTACAGCAGGAACTCCCCCTCTGCTGTAAATTCACAGCATTGACACCTCACTCGAGGCCCTTGGAACATGCTTGTCCATGTCCATGAAGAAGAGTATTGAACTTAGAAACCTGGGTTCATCCTGGCACAGCCACTGGCTATCTCTATGACATTGGGCACATCCTCTAACTGCCTTGGGCTTCAGTGTCCTTACCTGGTAAGGACTCCTTACCAGGAGTCGTAAGGGTTACCTGACAGCGTACACAGAAATCAACTTTGCCAATGGAAATGCAATCACCATTTCTCGCTTTCTGCTACCTTTTCTACTTGTCTCAGAGCTCTTGGAGGGAAGGACCGTGTCCTCATCATTTTTTTATGCTACAATTACTACTATTGCATTACCATTCGCTCGTCATCATTAACATATTGCCAATAATAGTTAATGTGTGTGGAGCATGTAGAATCATGTCAGGCACCTTTCTAAGTACTCGATATGGATTAATTAATTCTTCCAATAACCCTAAGAGGTCCTGTAACCCTAAGAGGTCCTGTTATTAGCCTACTTTATGGAGAAAACTATGTATTTCTCAGAGCCTCCAAAGAATGAGCCAATGAATGAAGGACTGAATGAGACAGAAACTGCTAGCAACACCTACCAGGTGATTATTTTTCTCTCTTGCTTCTCTGCCCAAACTTGTCTTTCTTTTGATCCCCTGAGGCAAATGCAAAATTAGGAAAAAGTCTTGCGTCAACTGAGACTGTGAATGATGAGTGGTCTCCTTGGGTCTTCATTTAGGTCGGCTTCTCATGAGGTGAGTGCCAGGAGGACACAGACTGTGCCTGTCTTGTTCTCTGCTGTTGCCACAGGGCCTGGAACAATGTCTCGTGATCAGTCCATGTTCATTGAATAGGTGGACTGAGTGGCTTAGAAACAGCGCCTTCCCTGGCACCGATAGAACAGAAACTGCTGACCACAGAGCCGGTCTTGTGTCTCGCTTTCCCAGGCAGTACTACGAGATGCTCTACAACACGGCCGATGAGCTCCTGAACCTGGTGGTGGACCAGGGCGTGAAGTACACGGAGCTGGAGTACATCCACGCCCTGACCTTGCTGCACCGCAGCCAGACGGGGGTGGGAGACCAGACCACCCAGAACATGCGGCTTCAGCGGCTCAAGGAGATCATCTGCGAGCAGGCGGCCATCAAGCAAGCCACCAAGGATAAGAAGATAACTACAGTGTAACCGCCGCCCCGTGGAAGGGGGACAGGGGCACGGCTTGTTTTTGTCTCCTTAGTCATACTCCTTTCTGGCTGTGTTATTGGGTGTAGTCTGAGCTGACTTAGTTTTCTCGACACGGATGCTCAAGTGGAGAGAAGGTAGAAGGATTTTTTTTTTTTTTTTTTTTTTCCGCTTTGGTTTTGGCTTTTCATATAAACTCTCAAGGGAATTTGCAGTACAGAATGTTGGGATCGACCGTTTATTGGAATGCCGTCCATTGCAAAGGGTCCGGGGGTGGGATGGGAAGGAAGGTTGTGTGACATTGGACTCAGAACAAGATGCATGCACGATTACTAATGCCCAGCCGTTTCGGATAAGTATAGATTGTTGCCTATGTAAACCTCTCAATAGGGTTCTATTGCATAAACAGTAGGGTTTTTATGCTCTTGACCTTGTCCATTGACAGTTCAGTGAAGCAAGTGCATGTGCATTGCTTTCTGTCACCAGGGCCCATGGCTTCTCAGCTGGCGGTAGTTTTCAGCAAATTTCCCCTTTGGGGCTGGGGGGAGGAAGTCCTCTTATGTCAGACCTTGGGAGAGTCTTGTATGCAGTAGCCTGGACACAGCTTATGGATTGGTTTGATGCCTTTTTGTTTTTATTTCTACTGTCTTAAAACTGAGAACCAGGAAATGAATGATGAAAATGCAAGAACAAAAGGTAATTCAACCCTCTTCCTGATTTTTTCCTCACTCTCCAAGAGAAAATGATTGTTAGAGAATTTTTAATCTCACTGGAAAGATTGTCTGGGTGTGACTGGTTCTTAAATGCTCACCCTCCTTATAAGCCCCAGGGTCTTTTTTTCTTTTCTTTTTTTCTTTTTGTCTGTTTCTTTCTTGCATGTGTGTGTGTACTTTTTTTTTTTTAACATATTTGTTGAATTAACATACAGTTGATTTACAGTGTTGTACCAATTTCACCCAAGGTCTTTCTCACCTTAGAAGGTACCCAAACTGGGTGCAGGGAAGGTAAAACCACCACGATATCCTTCCTCTGTGCAGCCACCAGCTGAGGATGTTTCTGAGGTATACTGGGCTGGCGCGGGAGCACGCTGCTCCTGGCACATTTGCCTTCCCCACTGACCCCACATCTCCAAGCCTTCTTGCTGCCTCTGGCTGTCATATCACAGAAGAAAGCAATGCACTGACTGGGACACAGCTTGCAAACACAGGCAAGGGAGAGCTGAAAGAACTCGGACCAGATGAGGTCATATCTCATGATCTGATGGTCCAGAATTTCGCACCTGTTTGTTCAACTTAGGTCTTGGTGGGAAAAGCAGAAAATTAAAAAATATTTCGAGAAGCGTAGGTGTCGTGTATTGTTTCTCTTGTGTTTATTCAGCAAACATTCCCTGAGAGCCTTACCCAATGCTGCTGGGCGTGGGAGCAGAAATAAGATAATGAGAACACTCTTTCCACCTACATCGAAGACAGCATGGGATCTGGACTCTGACCCAGATCCCAAGAGGTGTGCACTTGGGGCTGGGTTGGAAATCAAGCCAGTGGGGTAGCTGTGTAGGGACTTCAGCAGGCAGCTGGAGGACAGTCTTCCAGGGGATTCGGGAAGGAGTGTTGTAAATCTATGTGGCGTCAGAGGCCCAGGTGGGAAGAAGCTGAATCTGTGTGGGAGACCATCATGGAAAAATGTCCTAAGCAGCATTGCTGGAGGTGATCTCCCTGGAAGTGGGGCGGGAGGCAGGAGACAGGGGGAGGTCAGTGCTGATCGCCGTGGCCGTGGCCTGTGCCCAGAGCTTCCGTGCCTTGCCCCTGCCCTCTTCTGTCCTCCCTAGAAAAACAACCTTGGAGTGGTGACAGGAAGGCCAGAAGAGCCAGGGGTGGGCTGGGGGAGTTTATAGGAGCATTTTATTGGCTCTGGAAAGGGATGTGGGTTTTGACAGTCAAAGGCCAAGATCACTGAGAACCAGCGGACAAATGGTGAACATGCTGCTTCAAGAGATCATTTCGGAAAGTAGACTCCCTGCTTTGCTTATAGTAATGACGGGATTGAAAAATGGTGATTCTGCACAGAAAAAACAATCTAGAGTTCTTTTTCCAAGACCTTCAAGGCCCACATTTCTATGCAAGATGGTACATCCGTCATTATTCGCCAACTGATCAAGAATAGCCATTGCCACAGTCCGTGGGTGGTCAGGTGGATGGAGATGGCACAGCCACCTCAGGACCTGCCTTCCCTGGGGACACAGTGAGGATTTCTTCTTGTTATGGTCCTAGTTTGGGGATATTCTGTGTGACTGCTTGTGTGCTGCTCGAAGCCGTGACCGGAAATCGCTAGAGAGCGCCAGACCCCCCGCGGGTGGAGGCCAGCATGTGCTCACACCGATATGTAGCCACAGGAGTTCATTTCCAGCCATGAAGACCACTCCCCAAAGGTCCTGTTGCAGCTTAAAGGGTCAGGAAAATAGGCCTCCCCAGAAAGGGCACTAAAACAAAGCAAACTCTTGTCTTTCTCTCCTACGAGGTGACAAGGGGGATCAACAGGTGTAAAACACGACTGTCACAGCACCATGGAGAAGGCGCACGAGGAAGCGTCCTGAGGTGGACAACAGACAGGAGCAAGAGGAGGGAGGACTGTGGGGCGAGGTCCAGCCTGGTCATCAGAGAACTAGCTCCCCGAGCTCCAGCAACCGAGAGAGCTCACTTCTCTCTGTGTCACTGTCATCTACTCTCTGGTAAAGTACCACACGTTGTCCCATTCTGTACTCACAGCAACCGTGTCACCCATACTACTTTCTTTCCTCGTATATCCAGGGGATCAGAAAATACTAATGGCGTCTCTCCCAACTTAGCACCCCTTGGAATAAACTCCGCGAAGCAGAGGTACTCATTCAGAGGATCGGATCCAGCGCTTGAGAGGTTTTTGTAAATCAAGTTGTGTTCCCAGAACTGCTGATTGTGGTTTCTCCTTCTGCAGGGTTTTGTTACTTTTAATTCTCTTATTATCCCTTGTCACTGGACCTCTTAATTTATAAATAGTATTCTGATACTGTGCCCTTTCACCCCAGGAGCCATTCATTGATACCTGTGCTATGCATGCAGTTTCTCTCAGGGACGTTCACCCTAGGACCGTGCTTTTATGCCACATTTACAATGGGGCTTTTTAATCTTATTGCCCGAGTGGAACGTTTCCTTCCCGCATACGATTACATCTCTGCTGATTCACAAGGAGCAAGGTTATATGTTCCTCATGCAGCCCTTGGCCGAAGAAGACCTGCTTCCAGGCTATGAAAGACAAGATCATGTTGGAGTGGCCAGGTCAGCTCAAGTTCTGACCTGAGGATCAACCCTAGGATCAGACCTAAGCTCCCACAGCCCATACCCTTGAGACAATCAGTCATGAAGAATCTGGTGGGGACCCCCCCCCACTTGGAATTACTGCCCTCTGTAGAGTGACCTCGTGCACAGACTCCCCAGCCTCTCTCCAGAACCTCTCCTTCTTGCCGGATGCTTTCTCAGCCAGTCATTATTTATGTTTCAGATAGCTTGAGAAGAAAACCACAAATACAGCCAAGTTGAATTGGCAACCAAAGCCTGATCATTCTTACTGTCAGGTCATATCCAGGAATGTCTTAGCACCAAGGTATCCATTGTCAGTCCAAGAGATATAATTGCCTGTTATGGCAGTAACAAATCCTGACACGGATTCATGCAATGGCCAACAAAAGAGACAGTCCCTTGTGACGAGGTGCTGGTACTTCCACTCTGATGAAGAGTCACGCAACTTCCACTCCGGTCTTGTCCTCCCCAGAGCCCAGATTACCTAAGGCTACCCTTCATTAAGGATTGAGAACTGAAATCTTCAGTCCAACCCTCCGCTACTCTTTTTGCCTTTCTTGTAAGCCCAGGACTGTATCTCATTGTTTGCTGTTCCCTCCTTAACTAGCAAAGTACCTGGAAGTTGATGGAACAAATGGATTCCTGCCTCAGTTCCTAGGAATGTACCAAGGCCATGTGCATTCAGCAGTCGTGCCCTGAGATAGCGCTGTGGCTGGTTCCCCAGGACCAGGGCACGGATATTTCACAGTCAACAGCGGGGGGTTACCAGGGTTTCACACCAAGCCCTCCATTGGAGGCAGACGTGATGAGGAGACCAGCAAAGTGGCGGTCCTTCTGGCAGGATGTGAAAACAAGAAGCGAACTGATCAACACAATTTTGCTTGGAAAGCAAAGCGTGTGCAGTAATACGCACACCTGGGCGCAGCTGTCTTAATGTGGCAGGGATGCACAACAAACCGGGCATCATTTGGAGGGAGGGTAATGAGGGACCAAGAGCAAGAAAACAAAGGATGACTGCGCTCCGCGAAGGTCTCGACTCCCTTCTAATTAGGCACAGTTGTTCTACGAAGTACGTAATTAATAAGCGTGTGACCAGATGCGAAGTACAGCGGCGGCTCTTCCGGCGCTGGACGTGGTGATGAAGTGTGCACAGCTGGAGGTAGTTGTTCTAATTTGGCGGAGGCAGAAGGCCCGCCTGGAGTTTTGAGGAGGTGCAGCGAGAGCCGTACACCTGAAAGCAGCTCATCCTATTCCGACTGGGCCGGGGTGTAATGAGATGGAGCTAATTATCAGGAGTGTAATGAGATGCCAAAGCCCCTGGAGTTGAGCTGGAAATTTCAAAGTGAGCTAAGCTGCAAACCCAAGAGAAGAATTTCCACCGATGGAGCCGGGTGTGAGTAGGAGGAAGTGTGCCTGATTGAAAGACCTGCCTTCACGCCCCTGAGCCGAAGACTTCTGTCTGAAACTGCACAGGATGCCAGGACCTTCCCCCACCTGGAGCAGGAGTCCCTGGGAACCTGAGAACACCATGACCTGGAAAAGCTGCACATGGATTTCTTTTAATGTGTATATGGTTTATTTATGTCCACACAACTGAAAAGAAATCAAGTCAGGTGCTGTCGCGTGAGTGTCGTGGCCATTATATTCCATCTCATTTAGAAATGTGGCCTCAGATTCCTGCTGACTTTGCAAATAGATACTCCAGGAGGAGAAAAATTAGCAACCTCCTCATCTCAAACTTCTTTCATTACCTACCAGCCACATTTTCTTTCACGAGGATTTATTTACCGCCAGAGAGCAGGAAACCCCTTAATACCTGTTTTCTGTTCACGGTTTTTATTTTACAGTTGCTGTTATTTTAGACACCATTTATTGAACACTGAATATGTGTGAGATGCTGTGCTAAATGCTTTACCATAGACTTCCATTTAATCCACATGCTGGAGTTCCTCCCATGGCTCAGCAGTTAACGAATCTGACTAGCATCCATGAGGACCCAGGTTCGATCCCTGCCCTTGCTCCATGGGTTAAGGATCTGGCGTGGCCGTGAGCTGTGGTGTGGGTGACAGCCTCTGTGCGGATCCTGCATTACTGTGGCTGTGGCATAGTCCGACAGCTGTAGCTCCCATTCAACCCCTAGCCTGGAACCTCCGCCTGCCGCAGATGCGGCCCTAAAAAGCAAAAAGAAAAAAGAAAAAATCCCCACGCTAATCCTGTGAGACAGGTATTAGGGTCACCCTCCTTCACAGAGGAAATAAAGGCTCAGAGTAAGGACTGGACCCCCGGCAGATGTTCGTGTTTGGAACCCCTCTGTTCCTTAGCGGGGGCCAAAACTCCTCATCCCTACAGAAAAGAGAGGGTACCTCACATGCTGTGTTGGAGGTCCAGGGGACAGTCTCTAGTCATTTGCTCTGTCCCCTCCTGTAAACCCCGACAGAGCCATACCTGGACTGGCTTTGGGGTCACCTCTCTCCTCAGCTTCTCCTCAGCAGTCCCCCGCCCGCCAGCGCCCACCCCTGTACATCACCATAACCTGGAAACCAAAGCATTTGGCCCAGGGGCCGAGGCCAGCCGGCTGGAGACGGAAGATGACACAGACCTCTGCCAATGGATGGAGTCGCCAGGAGGGCGGGGCCTAAGATGCTTGGGTTTTAGACTCTGCTCCACCTCGGCTCTGGACGGCACCTGCGTCTTTTACAAGGGGATTGCTGTTGCACAAGTCGTTACATGCCCTAAGCCTCAGTTTCCTCATCTGCGAGATGGAAGAATAGTCACCGTAATAGCTCCTCTCCAGTAGTGTCACTCTGTCAAGTAAAAGAGGGTGTTTGGTGCCTGGCGCATAGTAAGTATTATAGATACATGATATATAATATTTTAATAATTGTATTATCTTACCTGTTTCTTTGAGGCGCTCTTGACTGGCTCTCTGGAAACCTGCCCTGTTGCTATGGCACAGGACAGCCACCCTGACAGGCCCTGTTGTTAAAAAGGGCTGAGTTTTGCCAGGTGGAGCCCAGGATTTAGAAGCCTGAAGCTCCCGCCGAACAACCCTTCTTGGTTCTGTCACTCCGCTGTTTCGGCCCCCTCCCCACCACAGGACACCTGCCTTCCGTGTCTGGCTCCTCAGGCCGGCTTCCTTTTTAGCTGTCATTGTCTGCTCATGCATTATGCGCCTCTCCTTAAAAGCGAAGATTCCAGTCCGATCTAGGGACCAGGTCTTAGCAGATGAAATGGCCTCTGCCTGGGCTTCGAGGTTGCTGTCACTCCTGCCACCTCTGCTGAGGAATGTCCCATCCTGGATCTCCAAGTTCGCAAATGGGAAACCAAGGTGGGAAACATCACTTAAATTTTTTTTTTTTCCAAAATCCAATCTAACTCCGAGCTCTCAGTTACCATTCTCAGCAAACGTCCAACCTCTGGGTTTTTTTGTGGTTTCATCCTGGGGCGGGGAAGGGGAGGCTTCCAGGAGGGGACGTGGTCTGCAGCGTGTCCTGATCACCTGCTCTGCGTGCCAGCTGCCCTCAGGTGCCGCAGCTCTGGATGTGGAGGTCCTCTCCAGTGCTCCCAGGCTTCAGAGTCCAGCCTCCACAGGTGACCCCCGGTCAGGACCCCCACCCAAGGTCCTGCCCTCTGGGAGGCACTGAGCTGGGCATGGGTTGGAGTCACCGTGGAATCTACAGCCCCTGTGTCTCTTCTCAGCTTCAGGGATGCACCGGTCCAGGTTGGACATCTCTCCCCTCTTTCTTCCAAAGGGCAAAATCCCTTCTTTCTGCCACTGGGAGATCCTAGATGTTTCATAGCAATATCCTGCTTGAGGGAGCCCCGTCTCTTCCCTCTTCTGCCCCTTTGGGCTCCAGGAGCAGTCCCCAGATAACCTTCCCATAGGCAGAAGAGGGAGGGAGGATTTATTTTTTACTTATTTTTTTCAGCTGCACCTATGGCACATAGAAGTTCTGGGGCTAGGGATTGAATCTGGTACAGCTGTGGTGTTCCTTAACCCACTGCACTGGGTCGGGGATTGAACCATGCCTCAGCAGTGACCCAAGCAGCTACAGAGACAATGCCAGATCCTTAACCCACTGCATCACAGCGGGAACTCCAGGGGTATTTATTTTACCTGGGGGTTAAGAGATGACATCAATTAATTTCTCGGTAATTCACTCTGTCATGGATTTATAAGACCTAGACAGAATTTTGGAGAGTTTTCATCCCAACCATCTCAGTTTGCTGAGGGGGTCAAGTGAAAAATATGAACACAAGATAGTGGGGACACTCAGTGACTGAAGCAGGACCAGCACCCAGGTTTTTGAGTGCCAATCCCAGGGAGCCTGCATTGGGAGCTATTAGGCTACCAGGTGAAGGGGTAGAAGGCAACACCCTGCCTTCAAATATATGACTGTCACGTGGAAAGAACAGGGCAACAGACATGAACCAACAATGGAATATTGCAACCCAACATGGTGCTGAAAGCTCATTGAGGGTTTAGACCAAATACTTGAGGAATTCAGGGAAAAAAAAAAAAAAAGAATACTGTTGACTACTCTTAGCCAAATACAACTTAATGGAGGGGTAGGAACTAGACCACAGTCTTGAAGAAAGTGTCAAGCTAGGGTAGTGGTGGGAGGACTTGAGCTGAAGGGGTGTGTTTTCACAAGTCCTGCAATTTTCTTTTAAAAGGAAGCAAAGGAAATTAAACACCAAAGAAAACTCTCAGAAGTATAAGAAGGATCAGCAGAGTACAGTTCTGAAAACTAGTCCAGAGGGAAAACTAGTCAGGAAGGAGGGCCAGCACATTGGTTGTTCTTTTAATTATTTGTTCGAAACCTTGCTGAGAGTCAGTGGATACACAGGAACTTTGAATCTCTTGGGATGACATGTGTCATTTGGAGGGATGGTTTATGTGTGTGTTATATGAAACAAAGGTGTGAAATTTTTAGTCAGATTTACAATATTTCCTGTTCTCTACCTTCCAGGAATATAGTATGATTGCATTTCCTGGCTCCTTTGTTTGGCTGGGACCATTTGACTAGGTGACCTATGAATTTGAGTCGAGAAGTGCCACTTTCCAGCCAAAGCATTTAATTACCTCTGTGCAGCCCTCCAGGGCTCACTGCCCCCTCTGCCATGACATCCAGCAATGTTCCAGAGAGTGACCACTCAGTGTTTGGGTCCCAGAGAGAGGAAGATACAGAGCTCCAGCTGACCCTCAGTGGACATGTGATGTAAGCATGAAATGAATCTTTGTTGTTTTAAGCCATTGAAATTTGGGAAGGTGTTTGTTAGTGCAGCATAACCTAGCCTATCCTGACTAATGCACATAGCAAAGAGACTGACCATGATAAGGAGAATGGAAAGATCATGGGAGTTTTAAAGAAGGATGAGTTATCACGTCAAAGAGAATTATTTGGGTGGAGTGATGGGAACAGGAGCCAAATTTGGAGGCTCAGGAGAAAAGAGGTGGTGATTTGTCAGTGTCACATCCTCGGTCAGCGTATTTGTCCTTGAGACAAGCAACAGGGATGTTCACTCAAGAGGTAATCCTGGCGCCCCTGGTTTATTTATGTCTTTGGCTTTTTCTGCCTCCTTCCTTGAACTCCTATAATGTTACTAAACATATACATAGGTCTTAGTGCAGTGTTTCTAACAGTTCATAGGAAAGCTTCTATAGATATCCAACGCCCAAAGAGAAAAAATGAATATCTATTACAATTAGCAGTTATTAAGGCTTAAAACCTCTATATTTTCACTGAGGTCTAATCACCTCACTCTATCAGCCCCTTTTTCTTTGGAAGCTTTCCAGTCAGTGCCAGTCCTCAGAATTGAGTTTTTATCCTCTGACAACCCAGGCCCATTCACCGAAACATTGAAAAGACTGGGAGAAAAATCTATTTTCTGGTTTTTTTCCCACCCTCTTCTCCAACAGCTCTGAGATGCTTGTATTTCTCTGATGTCCCAGTAGAAGGAAATGGTAATGACTTTGAAGGAGATGCGATGTTGCTCTTTGAAAATGAGGAAACGTCGCACTGAAATCCTGCTAACTCAGCCATTTTTAAGAGGCTAATAAAGTACAAGGTAGTAGGCCTTTTGGCGCTTAAAGAGCTCTGATTCGCTCATCTCTGATATAACAGACATTAAAGTATTTTCACAGGGCTTAGAGAAATCCTTAAGTGTTTGTTGCAGGATTATGAACTGTTACAATTTTCCTAGATTTTCATTCCTGTGTCTCTTGGATACAGTTATGCGTGCTGCAGGTGGTGCTCCAGCAGGTCTCTCAGATGCTTACACACCGTCCCAAACTCTACTCAGAGTTTGGAAGACAAGAAAGAGCATCTAAGTAATTCACTCCATCTTCCACCCTCCGTCTGGGGCTGATCGTCTTAGTCCCCTCTGGCTGCCAGAACAAAATACCAGAGACTGAGTAGGTTATAAGCTACAGACATTTATCTTTCACAGTTCTGGAGGCTGAGAAGTCCATGATCAAAGCACCAAAAGATCTGATGTCTGGGGAGGGTCTGCTTTCAGATTCATGGCTGGCACCTTCTTGCTGTGCCCTCACACGGTGAAAGGGGTCGGGGAGCTCTGTAGGGTCTCTTTTACAAAGGCACTGATCCTTTTATGAGGGCTCCACCCCCATGACCTAAGCACCTCCCAAAGATCCCACCTCCTAATACCATCACTTAAAGATTAAGATTTTAATAGATAAATTTGGAGGGAACACACACACTTAGGCCATGGCATGGGTCTAAGCCACTTTGAGATTCCTTTTTGTAGGATTCCTTCGGTAAAGATCAGTAGCCTTCCTTCCGCTGTAGGAAGTGAGTAGGAGGAATATACCTCCTCTGCACAGCTTTGCTGGCGGATAGGTTGCTGCACAGTAAGTGAGCCACGGACAACGTTTAGCAAGTCACCTTTCAACATGCTCCATAGGTTCGGCCAAGTCCCCACTCTCTGTCCCTCCTCCCTGCCACCATGGTTCCTGGAATGTTCATTCCAAGGCAAACACAAATGTTTTGACAGCTGGATCAGCCTCATCTTCTAGGCAGATCTAGAGACAGAATTCTCCATAATTAAACAGGATCAAGGACCCCAAGTACTATCCTGTAGCTGTCAAGTTCTAGGTTTTCTTATTTTTGAATTCACTCATGAGATGGTTGTAAAGCCTATATTGTCTTATCAGCTAAAGCTTATGTCTTGAACACATCTCACCCCCCATTTCTTTATTTCTTTTTTCTTTTTTAGGGCTGTACTCAGGGCATATGGAAGTTCCCAGGTTAGAGGTCAAATGGGAGCTACAACTGCTGGCCTACACCACAGCCAGAGCAATGCAGGATCTGAGCTGTGTCTGAGACCTACACCACAACTCGCAGCAACACCGGATCCCCAACCCACTGAGTGAGGCCAGGGATCGAACCTGCATCTTCATGGATACTATTAGGATTCTTTTCCGCTGTGCCATGAAGGGAACTCCCTCACCACTCATTTCTAACCCTTCTCGTGGTAATTAAACAATGCTCTGATACTGGTCAGATTTAGAGGCCATGATTTTACAAGTTTCCCACAGCCGCCTATGGAGAACAGCTTCTGGAAGGATGCCTCTGAGGCTGGTCTTTGGGGACAGCATTTTGCAGGGAGCTACCTGCCTGGGCTCTCCTGCCCCTTGTTAATATCTGACCCTTCAGATGCTGTGTTAGTACCAGTTTCTAAAACCCCCACAATAGGACATGTAGTAACTGTCAGTTTTCCTAGCTGTGGACATGGCTTTGCACTGAGCAGTCCCTGAGACCTTGAGACCCACAGCTCAAATTTGCAAGGCAGGACGCAGGCTGCAGTCCCAACCTATCTCAGAGCTTAAGGACACTGACTTGGTCCACTGGAAACAAGGCTGAGCTCAGCCCCAGTTATACGGTGCTTCTCTGACCCACTAAGCCCTCACTCTAACTACCCATTCAGGAAGCCTGACTCAGAGACCCCACGAGCTAGTGCAGAGAGCGCCCCCCACAACCTAACCCCTACTGGTGGGGCAAACTGACTCCCTGTTCAAGGATGCAGAGCTTTGTACACTTGTCACACCAAGATTTAGAGTCCATCTAGCTTTTCTTATTAATATCCAGGGCCATGCCACCGTCCCATAGCTTATTAATAATGTAAAGCTGCAGCCCCTGACTTAGTTAAGCTAGAAACGTCCCTCATTTGCATGATTAGCTCTTACCTTACTGATGAGAAATTTCATCCTGCCCCTAAACCCACCCTTTCTGAATGAATGGCTCTTTTAAAGGGAACCAAGTTCTCCAAAATGTGTCTTACATCCAAATCAGAAGGAACCAACACCGAAAATAAAATCTCATAACTTTCTTTGTAGAATAAGAAGAGAGGGGCTTAAAAAGGTTTTTAAGGAGTTCCTGTCGTGGCACAGTAGTTAATGAATCTGACTAGGAACCATGAGCTTGCAGGTTCGATCCCTGGCCTTGCTCAGTGGGTTAAGGATCCGGTGTTGCTGTGAGGTGTGGTGTAGATTGCAGATGTGGCTCAGATCCCGTGTTGCTGTGGCTCTGGTGTAGGCCAGTGGCTATAGGGAGGATTAGACCCCTAGCCTGGGAATCTCCACATGCCACAGGAGTGGCCCTAGAAAAGGCGAAAAAAAAAAGGTTTTTAAAAGTTCAGCGTCATACTTACTGAAGGAATGAAAAGTAGCTGGAGCTATTGGGGTGGGGAGGGGAGCCATAGGGACATACAGTTGGAGAAGGACTTAGGGACCCATTGGAGATATTAATGAGTTTTTGGTATTTACCTTGAGAAGTGTGGGGTAACCGCTAACGGGTTCTAAACAATAGAGTGGGATCAGGTTTTGACTTAAAAAGCATTACCCTGGGAAGAAGATAAATAGTGAATTGGAAGATGGATGACAAGGAGACTAGTAATAATCCAGGAGGAACATGGTGGTGGATTGAATTAGGGTGACGGCAGTGCAGGTACAGAGAGTGGATAGACGTAGAAGATACTGAAAAACGTGATTGCTCATTCAGGTTTCTACTTGAGTTTCATCTCCCAGGTGAGTCTTCCCTTGACCACCTATTAAGCACAGCAGCCCCTCCCCCATACCTTATCACCCTTCTCTGCTTAATTTTCTCCATAGCATAGCAGTTATCACCATCAGACATCTTAGATAATGTCATTGTTAATTTGTTTATTTTTTGTTTTCCCCCAAGTAAAATATGCACTCTCAGAGGGCAGAGCCTTTTGCATCTTTTGTTCTCTGTATCTCTATCACCTAAACAGTTTCTGGCACATAGTAGATCATCAAGAAATATTTTTAGAATGTACGAATAGGTAAAGAATGTGTAGAAGTGGCAGGATGTGATCATGTGTTGGCTCAAAGGGGGTGAGTAAGCACAAGTGGTAAGGGTGCAAAGGAAGGTTCCCAGGTTTCTAGCTGGGTTAACTGAACCGATGGTGAGAGGATGAGCCAGGCAGTGTGATGGGAAACCCCATGTGTTGCGGGGGGAGAAGCAAGCTTGAGTGGATGATGAATGTGAGGCCCTTGCGGGACGTCTAGGACAGGAGTAGAGAGACAGGAGAGGGCTTTGCAGCCCTAGGAGACTTTGTACATTCAAAAATTTATTGTGTAATTCTTTGTTCCAGACACTAAGGTACAATGGATACAAAGGGAACAAACTGAGGTTGTGCAAATGGATGACACTCCTGAAAAGATGACAGTTGAGAACAACCAGTGTTCACTCAAGGGACATGGAGTAGGCACTCTCATAGACTGTGGGAGGAACTAGAAATTGGTAGGATCTTTCCCGAATACGCTTTGGCAGGATGCATCAGAAACCTTAGAAATTGACACATTCACAACGCAGCAATTTCCTATCTAGATATTCATTTGCTGGTCATAAGCACAAGGTCTATCCACCAAGAGGACCCTCCTTCAGTGTGGCTGGCTTGCACACCACCCAGCCTCCTAGGAGCCCCATCCTGTGATGCACAGGGCAGTCCCCTTAGTCCTGCTACCCTAGGAGGGTCTAGGAGGACCCCATTTAGATGGAGCTGCAGAAAAGTCAGAGTCTAACTCTGGACCCTTGCTCATGTTAAGACACTCACAGAAGGGCACTAGCTCCCAGTTCCAGTTATATATCTTCATGTAACAAACTAACCCAGCCTAATGGCTTAAAACTATTATTATATCTCATGGTTCTATGGATCCAGAGATTGCTTAGGGAATTCTGTTCTGTGTGGTATCAACTAGGGTCAGTTGGTGGTATTGAGTTGGCTGCTGGTCTGTCCACAGCATCCAAGATGGCTTCACTCCTATGCCTGATACTTTGGCTGCAATGGCCACATGATCTCTACAGCAGGCCAGTTGGACTTACTACTTGATGATTCAGGGAACCAAAAGACCAAGGCCAGTCCTAAAACTAGCATATAATCACTTCGGCCATATTCTAAAGGTCTGAAAGTAATAGACCAGTAATAATTCCAACTCTCCATAGGAGGAATAGCAAAGACTTTGCAGCCATCTTTAATCTGCCACACTCCCTAGTTACGGACTGACAGGAAGTCAAGGTCTGGCAGGTACATTCCAGTTATACTTCGGCACCTCTACAGTGTGGGCCATTTCCTCCCAGTAAGTATATTGCAAAACAGAAATCTCTCAGCCTCTTTCCCCATAGAATATTAGGTTTATTACAGCAAACAAAAAACATTCCCTGTAGTATCAATCTAATATTTACATGTGACACAAACCAAGGCCACCTGCCTCCAGTGAACTGTCAACCTGGATCTCCTAGGAAGGCCCTTCATCATGAAAGGGTTATAATCAGCCTAGTCTCAGCCATTCATTTCTGGAAACATGGCTCAGCCAAGGGTGTGGAGCTTCTGCTGATTAGTTCTCACACTGAACACAATTTATAATGGGCCACTCTGAAGACAGCTACTTCTAGGTCAAATGTACAGATCTAAGTTACAATTCCAAAATAATCCCATGGAAGCCACAATACTTCTTCATTTGTCCAATAGCAGAGAGGCTTGTTTCTGGTCAGTATTATAGACCACATAAAATCTCTTATCAAGGTGCCATGGACTACACAGAAAGTGCCATGAAGGCTAGCCAAGAGTAAGAATATGACTAGTAATTGGTAGGGCACCATCTAGGCAAGGAGAAGTGTTACCAGGCACACTGGGTAACCTCACTGGGAAAGCCTAGAGGTTCCAAGAGGCTCATGGATCTTTGACACCTGGGTTGCCCTTGGCTCATCTTTATATCACGAGAGGCTCCAGCAGTCCTCCTGATTGTAGAGGCCTCCCTACCCTAAAAGGCAGGCAGGTGGTTTCAGAGGGCACAGGCTTTCCAAGTGGTCAAATAGAGGATAAAGTCCCCATAAAAAACATCTGGTTCAGCTGTAAGGAAAATGTTCATCAGTAAGGCCTCCCCACCTCTTTAAATCTACTGTTAAATCTTATAACTGCTAGGGGCAGCTATGAGCCAGGTTGGAAGTTAAGACTTTGGATTTTGGTTCTGAGTATAGATGTTGTGTGGAGGTTTTACAATATGCCCACAAATTCTTTGGTACTCTTCCCTTAAAGAGGTGGACCTTGGAGGCTTCCAGAATGGTGGAGTCAGAACTACTGAAAATCTGTCTTTCCATAAAAGCAACAAGAACACTTGCAAAAGTTATCAAAGTCAACTTTTCTGAAATCTGGAAATTAACCAAAGAATTGCCACAACCCAAGGAGCACTTACTCAAGAAAAATTGCTGAATCTCGGTAGGAATAGCAACCTTCGTGGTATTTTAACTTGCACTATTCCCATACCCCTAACCCCATTCTGAAATAGCTTGAAAACTGGCAGCTTCACAGTCTCAGTAGCTATGAGTATGAATAGCATTGCAGCCACTGGAAGGGTAGACATGATTTGGGGTCCTCAAAAAACCCCATACCCATAGGATTGTCACCATTTTACCTGTCTTGCAGCTCCATGAAAAAGCCTTATTAATAAGATATTTTTATTATTTGACCTGATTCACAGCTCACTGGGGGCAGGGATGGAAAGGAGATCTAATACCCAGGGCTTTTGTCGAAAACAGTGAATAGTAATTGTTTAACATTGTGGCTGACTAAAGAAGCATACCTTGGGGCAAACAAGAGCCTGGCCAGAAATTTAAAAGACCTTGAGAATGAGATGGTCATAGGGGGATTTGAAAAGCTTTACTATATCACTGGGCATCTGGAAGGCTACACACGTAAAGAGCTATGTATATGCTTTTGAGGACCTACATAGGCAGGAAGTTGTGAACTGCAGGAGCATCGAAGTGTGTCTCAGTGCATGTGTGTGTATGCACACGTGCATGCACGGTCACACACACACACACACAACCCCTTTGGAATGGCTAATTGTTCATTCATTAGCTGACCATTAAGTTAACTGAGCAGACACTTCAGTGGCCACGCATGGGAATACATATTTTATAGAATTTGTCCAGGAAAGTTACTAACAAACAACAATAACAACTAACCAGCAACAACAAACCCTGGTGGAGGGTGGTATCTGATTTCCAGAGTTGCCACTTTATATTACTTTAAATGTCCAGTTTTCAACTAATTGGTATAGAGTTTCTTTTGAGGGTGGTGAAAATGTACTGGAATTAGTGATGGTGGTTGCACAACCTTGTAAATATCAGAATGCCTCATTTTATTGTGCTTTACTTTATTGCTTTTCACAGATATTGTGTTTTTTACAAATTGAAGGTTTGTGGTAAGCCTGTAATGAGCAAATCTATTAGTGCCATTTTTTCAACAGCATTTGCTCACTTCTTGTCTCTGTGTCACCTTTTGGTAATTCTCAAATATTTCATGTTTTTACATTATTATTATATTATAGTGATCTGTGATGGTACTACCATGATTTGTTGAAGGCTCAGGTGATAGCATTTTTTTTAGCAATAAAGTATTTTTTAAATAAGATACATAGATTATTTAGACATAATACTACTGCATACTTAATAGACTATAGTATACTGTAAACATAACATTTATATGTACTGGAAAAAATCATGGGATTCACTTTCTTGTAATATTCACTTTATTGTGATGGTCTGGAACTGAACCTCCGACATCTCCCAGGTATACCTGTATAGTAAAATCAATTGAAATTGTCTACTTTAAAAGTGTGAATATTGTGGTATATGGCTCAATAAAATTTTTTTTCAAGAAAAAAGTCCAACTTTCAAGAAAAGAATTATAAGAAGCCAGAGAAATAGGAAAGTATGGCCCATAAATAGGAAAAAAAGCAGTCAATAGAAATTGTCCCTAAGGAATCCTGGATGTTGGACTTAACTATATAAAGACTTTCAATCAGCTATGATAAATATGTTCAAAGAACTAAAGAAAACTTTGTATAAAGAATTAAAGGCGGAGTTCCCGTCATGGTGCAGTGGAAACAAATCCAACTAGGAACCATAAGGTTGTGGGTTCGATCCCTGGCCTCACTCAGTGGGTTAAGGATCCAGCGTTGCCATGAGCTCTGGTGTAGGTCACAGATGCAACTCGGATCTGGCATTGCTCTGGCTGTGGTGTAGGCTGGTGGCAACAGCTCCGATTAGACCCTTAGCCTGGGAACCTCCATATGCCAAGGGTACGGCCCTAAAAAGACAAAATGACAAAAAAAAAAAAAAAAGAATTAAAGTCAAGAATGAGAATAATGTCTCACTAAATAAAGAACATCAATAAAGAAAAAAAAATGGAGTTCCCGTCGTGACGCAGTGGTTAACAAATCCGACTAGGAACCATGAGGTTGTGGGTTCGATCCCTGGCCTTGCTCAGTGGATTGAGGATCCAGAATTGCTGTGATCCTCCGTATTCCATGGGAAGTAGCCCTAGAAAAGGCAAAAGACCAAAAAAAAAAAAATCAATAAAGTGAAAAAGATTTTTTTTCATGAGGCAGAGTTTAATTCCACTCCTCTTGATTTGGGCTGCAGTAAGCAACTCAGTTCTACTGAGTGGAAAGACTATGACAGAAGCGATGGTATATGACCGTATTAGTTCCTGTGAACACTGAGGATTTGCCGTGCTTGTTCTGGGGGAAGCCAGCTGCCACTTCATGAGAACACTCAAATAGCCCTATGGGTAGATCTGCATGGCAAGGAACTGAGGCCTCCTGCCACCAACCAAGCGAGTGAGTCACCTGGGAAGCAAATCATACCAACTGATATCATAATAACTCATGAGAGACCCTGAACTAGAACCATTGTGGTAATTTGCTCTTGGATTCCTGACCCTCAAAGACTGTGTATCTCACACAAACTGTTAAGTAGCTAAGTTTGGGGATAATCTTTTATCCCCAAATAGGGACTAATACACACTGAGAGGAAAGGCCTCTAAAGTAATCAAAAGAATTAAGATCACTCCTAGTAAGAAATGTTAGTAGGAAGCTCATTTTGTTTTAAAACAAAGAACTTTCTATTGTGAGAGTGGCCCACAATGGAGTAGGTTGCATTTTAAAGTAGTGAGCTGCTTGTCACTTGAAGATTTCAACCAAAGATAGATGGTCCCTTATCATAGCTGATGAACGTGGTTTCCTTCACTAGTGGGTAGACGATTTTTGTGAATGACCTCTGCTTTCAACTTTACTTATAATTTGGCACCCATCACTACTGCTGCTGCATTTTTCCAGAAATAATTTGAAGGACTATGGAATTAAGACACATATATATAAATAAGCTGAGATTAAAAAAAAAAAAGTGGGGACCATAAACCACAGAGAAGAATTAGGAGAATTGTTGCCATCAAAATTAAGCCTGATAGAAGCTTCAAGAAGAAGACAATCCAACTCCCAACCACTGGAGATGTTGACTTGGAAGAACTAGAGTGGGACCTGGCAATATTCTGTTTGGAGGAGCTACTGACCCAGAATGTTCCTCCCAACTTTGTCATCTCCTCTATGCTTTTTTTAGGGGCTAAACATTACCCAATATAGGGTAAACTGAAGAAAATTCCCTGTTACAGAGAGAAAAAATATTTGTCTGTAACATCTTAGAGTGAGTATGAGAAAGCTTAGCTCCCTCCTTGATGGAGAAAAGCAGATCTCACTGTCTATGGCTTCCAGGAACTGCCTGGAACTCTCCTAAAACAGGGCTATTTAGCCCTGCGAACACTGGCAGGCAGCCTCCTTGGTCCACCCCAGTGGAAGATGGAGGAAGTAGTTTTGGCTCATAGACTCTCCTTGCTGAAATGAGCTTCTGGGTGACCCCAGAGAAGAGTCAACTGACCAATCCTAAGGCACCCTGCACTTTGACCAGGGATCACCTGCCACAACATGAGAGGGGATAGAATTATCCAAGTTTCTAGCAGATCCCTCTTATCCCTAAGCCTCTCCACCTGGTTATTTCTGTGCCCCCAAAGAAGAAACTAAGGATGTCATATCTCTGACCCCGAGTCTGACTTGGGCATAGAAATTGTTCATGGTTGTATGGGTTGACCCATGTTGGTCATAAAAGTTTCTGGGAGAAATCTGACTTGGAGTTGTCCTACCTTCTGATGAAAACTCAGAGGATCAGGGATATAAACAGTCCTAACAACTACTGGTTCCCAGATTCCAGTGCTGCAGACTTTGGGTAGTGAAGGCAAATGCATGGAACCCAGCAAATTCACATCCCCAACACGATCATGAAAGGAGGATGCACACTTACTAATCAAAGTCAAGGCTGAGACGGGAGTAGAGAAATGGCACCTGATGTTCTTTTCAACCGACGTCCCTGCTTAATTCCAAACAGATTCTGCAGGCTGGCGTCGGCAGCGGAAAGGGGATCAGTCTTCGGCTGGAATGAAAGCCTGCTGCGATGTTAATGAAGAAGCGCCAGTGGCTTTGCTGGAAGGTAATTTCGATCTACATAATTATGACTTAATCCCTCACCCCATGACATCAAAAAAGGTCCCTACCCAAGTGGAAGCTGCATGATTTCATGCCACAAAGAGTCCAGCCGTGCGACGCCTGTTCCCTTTGGTGTGTAGTGCTCACATGGGTCATGATAGCTTTATTAAATGGTGTGACCTGACCCAGTTCTTGCCCACAGGGTGCTGTTTCCTGATCAAAACCACAAAGTGTGGCTGGGCAGGCTCTGGAGAGCAATCAAGATCTGCATCTTAAAGAGCAGATTAACTGCTCAGGTTGGGAGAGCTGCCGGTGGGTGGGTGGATGAGCAGGCAGGCTCAGCCCAGAGCAGTCTCAGTTTGTTGAGGGAGCAGTTGGAAGTGAAGGAGTCCTCAGAAGTGTCTTCAGAGCGCCAGCATTCCCTCATCACACACAGCAGGTTCCCGAGCCAAGGAGAACTGTCTTTGAAGCATGGATGCCTCCCCTCCATCTTCCGGGCGGATGAGAGACACACAAGGGAATTAGACACCCTGCCAGCAGAGTCCACACTCCCTTCAAAAATGAGCTTGGAGTCCATTCAAGTACCTGAACCAGATACAAAGCCAGCGCTTGTGACATAAAGCACAGAAGAGTTACAGGAGTTACTTAAGCCAGAGGCTGTCGAGGAGGAATGGAGAGTTCGTCAAGCTGGGAGGCAGGAGGCGGAGAACACGTCTGAGGTGTGTCCATAAGGAGATGACATTTGAGCTTGGCTATAAGGATAGAGTTATGGGTTGAATTGTATCACCTCAAAATTGATATGATAAAGCCCTTACCCCCGTCCCCGTTACTGCAGAATGTGACTTTATTTGGAAAAGGGTGGTTGCAGATGTAAGAGGTGAAGATGAGGTCATACTGGGGTCAAGAGAGCCCCTAATCCAATGTGAGCACCAATCCAATTAAAAGGAGGGAAATCTGGACACACACACACACACACATACACAAATGCCACATGGAGATTGGAATTTTGCTGTCACAAGCCAAGGAACTTCACCAGAAGTTAGAAACCTGGAACAAATCCTTGTCTAGTACCTTGGGAGGTAACATGGCTCTGCTGACGCCTTGACCTTGCACTCACCTCCAGAACAGTGACACAATAAATTTCTATTGTTCTAAGCCATCCAGCTTGTGCTGTTTAGTTATGGCAGCCTAATGTATATTAGTGTCCCTAGCAAACTAATACTAATTTGTAGGACTATATCTTTAGACCTGAAAGAAGAGAATCTCCGGCAAAGAGAAAAGCAAAGACTTATCAAGAGTGAGCTTGCATCTCGGAAACATCCTACACCTCAGTCTGACTGGAACCAAGAGTCTGAAGAGGACCCAGGAGGAGGTATGCGGGGCTCAGGCACAGAGAGTTTTGAGTGCCAGGACATTTTTCATCTGGGGGAGTTTGCTTCTCAGCTGGTTTGTGTTGTGTTTATGTATTGACAATCCACTTGGGCATGAAGAGATTTGAATTATCTTCCTCTAATCTTCAGGTCTTGGGGAACCAGATTGGGTGCTGGGAAGGGACTTGATTAGAGCTTGAACCAGAAAATGAACCTGGACCCACCTCCTTAGGGAAACGAGAGGCAATTGGCAGCCTCGGTAAGAAGCTGTGAAAATCATCCAGAAAAAAAAGGAGCAAAGAAGGACAGAAACAGGCAAATGGCAGCAGAACAGAGAAGAGGGATGAAGAAAAGAGATGGATGTCTGTATTGCCCCTGGCACATGTTCATGGAGGGAGAGGGGGGAATTGACCAGAACATTGTTAATATTTTGAGCCTGGTGACTGAGAGGACGACAGTGCCATTAACAGGCTCAGTAAGGAATTCCTTCCCATGTGGGGGCAGAAGAGGGATTCCTTGGTACACACTGACTTTGGGATGTCTCTGGGGGCCCCCAAGCAAAGGTGTGCAGTGGGCTAGTGAACTTGGAAGAAAATATGACATCCTTCACCCAGACAAGAAAATTGAAACTTTGAACCCAGCTGAAAAGTAATATATAAGAAGTGAAATGAAATGGGGGAAAAATATTAATCCATTTAAAGTTTGCTTTAATCTATTGAAATATGAGTTGTCTTTCTTTAAATTACTATTAACAAAGAAAAGATTTAATCCGTGGCTGAACTTTGCATTTAGCAAAGTCATCCCTCTCTTTGGAAGGATGAAGTGATGAAATGAATAACTGTTTGTCGAGGAAGGTCTCTCCCAGCTGGAAAAGCAAAAGCATGAACTCAAGACTGATGCCCTGCAGCCTGCAAGGGTGACCTCCCTGCCTTGCTTCCCAGACCATAGCAAGAAGTGGAGGTAGAGATATCAAGGGAGTAAGAAAGCAAAATCCGATGCAGCAGCTCGGCTCGGATTTCTTGGGCAAGTTAATTAGTTGGTGAACACTGAGCTCTCACATGGAGGAAGCTCTGGTCATCAAAGTAATCTTAATTGACGCATTGGGAGAAAGAGGCAAAAGAAGGAGCATCTGGGAAGAAGACTTTGGATGCTTTTAGCACCAGAATGAGAAGTACTTTCTTTAAGACAGAGTAATAAAAGCCTTGGTGAAGTCTGACAGTGAAGGGTAGTAGAAGAATAGACTTAAATCATACCTGACCATACTCCACTTCTTTGCTTAAGTGTTCAGGACACCAAGTAAAAGTGAACAAAGCTCATACCAGCTCATCGCCAAAACCTATTAAGCCAAAAAAAAAAAAGTGGGTAAGAGCTCCAACGGCACTCAAACTCCTTGCCTCATCAATAAAAATGTAAAATGAGTGTATTGTTTTGGGGGCAGATTATGCTCAGAGACTGAGATTTGCCAATAAGTTCACTGCAAGGATTAGAATAACTCCAGAAGCCAATAGCACACAGGCTATTGTCTCTTAATAAGCTAATAAAGAAATAATATACTCCAACCCAAGGATAGATGAATCACATTATAGTTCCAGGCAAGGGGAGACAAAAGGAATAAAGTCCAAATTTCATTTGAGCTGTACCTTTAGACAAGTTGGTACTGGAAGGGATGCTTTCACCAACCAAGAACTGATGTCCAGTCGCCAATGCAAAACCAACACCCCTTGTGGCTCCAGTATGTTGCTAGGGAATATGGTGCCCTGGTGCCATGGGTAAGGTGATCTCCAGGAGCAGCTGCATGACTTTCGCCACTGCCACTAAAAGAGTCACCTTTACCACGGCCCCAAGGGTATCTGGAGAACTATTTAGGTCAGCAAAGAATTGCCTTGCCCAGAACAAAACTCTGGGATGGTCCTCACAAACTCTGGGAATTAAAACCTAAATGTCCCCTCACCATATTTGCTTCTTCATATGTTTTGATCAATAAGCTCCCAGCAGGGCCCCTGGGTAGCTGAGCTCTGAGTGCTTATCAGTGACAGTAGATGAGATGTTGACATCCTGACACAGCTTCCTTCATTCTTATATCAAAGCAACTTCTAAAACCAACTTTTTTTTGGGCTTTGTCATAAACAAGTGGATTTGAAATCATATCAAACCAACACACAACAGCAAACCACAAGCAATTCATTTTTAGTAGCCAGATTTGAAAAGGTGAAAAGAGGGCTTTCCCTTGTGGTGCAGCAGGTTAAGGATCCGGCATTGTCACTGCAGGCTCAGGTCGCTGCTGTGGTGTGGGTTCAGCCCCTGGCCCAGGAATTTCCACATGCCATGGACACGGCCAAAAAAAAATAATAACAATACTACAATAAAAGGCAACAGGAGAAATGAATGCTGACAACATTTAGTATTTTAATAAAATATCTTATTTAACCCAGTATGTCCAAAATATTACCATTTCAACATGTAGTTAATGTATTTTTTTTAATTTTTGAGGTGTTTTATGGAGCTTACCTGAGGACAGGGACTTCCTTCAGGCTTGAATCTTGCACTATGCTTATCACAGTGCTTTGCACATAAGTCCTCCATAAGCATTTGTTGAAATGAGTTATAGGGATAAAAATCCGGGGTGCCCTATGAGCATAAATTTGCACTGTGAAAAGGTTAAGAGTAGAAAGAACACAGAGAATACTGAGAAATTCATTTGAATTTCAGAGAGAGAGACATGGGAGGAGGATGCTGAGAATTGGGAGAAGAGGTGCACATGGGGGGCAGTCGGCAGACCCTTGAAGAGCCCCAGAGAAATCAGAGACCCGGCATTATCTCATTATCACATTAAAGAGCTTGAGCTTGGGTTGACTGCCCTTTGTTGACAGGATACCTGTTTGATCTTATAAAACAACATGGTGAGAGAAGTTTCCTATGGCTTCTGTGAAATTGCTCTGCATTTCACAGAAAAGCTCTCTCAATCCCCAAACTGGAACGAATGTGAAGTGATTAACTGCCCCAGATTCTACTAAAAGGAAAAAAATCTCAAAATGGCTCAAGTAACTGGTTAAACTATTGGAAACATTTAAGAGTGAGTACCATCATCAAGGGAAATAATGAAAGACACAAGATGGTCCTTGGCCTGAGCAGAATGTGGCCCATTTCTGCTCCCTCTGAACCCATCCTGTCACTATAAACTTTGGTGATTTTATGTTAACACAGTTCAAAAAGCCCTGTGTAGGGGAGTCACCAATCCATATAAGAAGAAACCATCTCTGCCTCTGAACCATTTTTTTAAAGGAAACCCATAAGCCCCTTCAGTAGAGACATATCATTGGCCAGACAAGTGCCATGTGATCCTTCTAAACCAATCACCAGCAAGGCACTGAACACTCTGATTGGTTGAAATGAATCAAGGCCCTCAGCAGGGGCTGCAATGGGACCAGCCTCCCGGAAGCAGCACTTGGCTGATAGAAAGAAGAGTTTCTGGAGGGACTGAAGTTCTGTTAGGAAGGTGTGGAGTGGAGGTCAGAGGTAACAGATGCTAGGTCTGTTAACAACAGCGAATGCTCCAGCCTGAGTATCAGTTTTTAATTTGACTTGTTAAACTGATGAAACCTCAGCTTTTTTCCTCTGAGAGTGTTCAGTTTTCTGTGGAATTATATGATAGAACGTGGTAGCAAAAGCATGGGTTTTGGGGTCAGAAGACCTGGGTTTACTTTTTTGCGTACCGCCTACAGGCAGTATGTACTCATAGGCGTTTCACATAACCTCTTAAACTCTTTCTTCTGGCTTGCAAAATGGGGATAATAATTCTTCCTGTTGTGAATATTAAGAAACAGAAAGTATATAAGGAATCCAGGATAGTGCCTGCCATATACTAGGTGCCTTTGTCGTGAAACCCCTTTCTCTGTGTTAGAAATGGTGGTGATACGGGGTGGGCCAGCTGCTTATTCATTCGCTGGGGAGTTGACATCCTAGATTTGTTTTCAGGGGAAACACATGAAATTACAGTTCCAAGGAGTCTTCTGAGGAAACAGGGACAGTGAAGTATTTTTCATAAATACTGAGGAAGGGAGGCATCTAGAGTCCATCTAGCAAATTAGGGGGCCCAGACAAAAGAGCACACACTGGCGTGCCCTTTGTCTCCTTACCAGGACTCGACACTGTGCTTGTTCACTGGCCACTGTCAGTAAGAGTGGCTGGATTCTAAAAGGGCCCAGGGAGCCACAGCCACCCCCCTCCAACGCACCTTCGCTTAGCTTCTGCTCCTTGTCCATAGCTCCATCGTTAACATCTCTCACATTGTCTTACAGAACCCACCCATCTTCATGAATCTTCTGTACTTAGTTCAGTTTCTCCTACTAGACCAAGGGTGAGCATAGGAACCTTTTTAAATTGATCTTGTCTCCCTAAGAGAAATTCCAGGAATAAAAGTGTCTGCTTAGTATGTAAATTATAAAGGAGATTGCCATTTGCTAACTAAAATGTGACCCCTTTTAGTGCCATGAGGAGGTCATGGGATGTTCACTTTTGTCTTTAAGGGATGATGGCCAAGCGAACAGAACCGCCCTCCGGGGAGCCATTAAAAAGGCTTAGGAAGGGCTGAGGCTCTGACCCACATTTCATTTTTTTTCCCCCACATTTCATTTTTAAGACACTGCCATCTTCTTGCTGAGTCATTCTTTTCTTGTCTGAGCTTCTCTGGGCAGCTCTCTTTTAAACTATTGCTTCCTGAGAGGGAGTTCTTGTTCCTCTCTTCAGGTAGAGTGGCTCAGATTTTATGGGATCGGCTCTCTTCACTTTGCTGCTTTTCTCCAGGAGCTGTATGTTTACCAGACTCCCTTTAAGAAGAATGTCCAATTTTCTAAATAGTCTTGATAGAAGTTCGGCAGTGGTGGCCTCGTCCCTATTTTGGGATTTCCACACATTACGCATGCTGTGATGTTTCCTCTCTTCCGATGGTTCATTTCTTGAATGGTGGAGCTCAGAATCCTAACTTGGACAGACTACATCTCAGATGCTACAGTCTGTCACGTCATTAAAATGCTTCTGCTCTTTTGCTCTCAGTGAATACATTAATGGACGTGCTTAACAATGAAAGGTAGTCCATTTCCATATTTATTATTGCAAATCAGGAAGTAGGTGAAGAGATGGACCTGGTGACTACCAGCATTTGCAGCAGAGGGAAGGGTAGGAGAGCATGACCACACTATGAAGCCAAGTCCTTCTCTCCATGTAAGTTCCAAATACCAACTGGTATCTCAGTGATGGAAACCTGCTAAAACCTTGAAACCAATAGCCACACCATCATTTGGCATTAAGTGGACTTGTCTTTGGCCTTACATGATACTCTCACCTTCCCTTTCAAAGGACCTGATCTTTTTCTCAATGATGGACCCTTTGGTGCCCCCTGTTCTCTGCCCTGTGTTGGGGTAGGGAGGTCCAGAAACTATTTCTTCTTCCTTTCTCTCATGTGTTTGCCTACCAGTAGAAACAATAGTACTGTTTCCAATCTGAGTTTTCTTGTGCTTTTCTAGATTCTCATGCATCCCAGCACATTCTCCCCCCGCCCCCATCTTCCCTTCTTCTGTTCATCTCTTGCTGTCCATGCAATTCAAATGACTGCCTCTTATTACGGCAGCAGCCTCTTCAGTGGGTCGTGTTGTAAAACAATATAGATCTTTCTCCTCTTTACTCCAAAAAACGAATGTCTTTGGTGGTCAAAAAGAAAATTAGTAGCAGCTGAAAGTAGAATTTTAATGACCCTAAAACCTCATTGTTATTCAGCTTTAACTTGAAATCCTACCTCCTCTTCCACAAATTCCTATTAATTCATCAGCTAAATAATGTGGCTGCTGCTAAAGATTCTGACACCTAATTCTCTGCCTGTGCAGGTTTATTGCCAGGGTGAAAAATACTTTGTCTTTTTGCTTTCATTTTTTTAAAACAAGCATAATGAAAATATAAAATATTGTTTAGGATTTATCTAAGAGGACTTGGCAGCTTCTGTGAGAAATGGTTGGATGGGGAGATATGAATCAAATTTGGAAGCCCTCTCTCCCAGCTCCCTAGTCATTATTTGAATGAGTATGAACTGATTGGGCGTGGAGAAGATCTCTCCATCCATAGCTATAACTATGACCCATATCCATTTATTTCTTTAAAATTTTAACATGAAAGGTAATTTTTTGAGATGGCAAAGGACCAAGAATTAGCCATGTAATCTGGCAAGTGGTAATGATTTTTATCCTTGGAATAGGTTGAATTGGAGTTCCCTTGTGGCACAGTGGGTTAGGAATCTGGCATTGTCACTGCAGTAGCTTGGATTGCTGCTGTGGTACAGGTTCGATCCCTGACCCAGGAACTTGCATATGCTATGGGTGCAGAAAAAAAAAGGGCTGGGTTTATAAAATATTCCACCATTAGTGTACTCATTATTTCTTCTGAGGCATAGACGTGCAGTTCGGATAGTTGCTGCCCAGAGGTACTGGAAGACAGTTGTGAAGGCAGAAGCATCATCTTATGAATTGAATCAGCAATGAGGGTAGATGGCAGGCATGGGGAAGTGCTCTAATTCTGAATACATGTGTGCCCAGGATTCATCCCTAGGGCACCAAATTCTAGGTGTAGTTTATAGATATTTTATTAATGTTTAATTTATATTGGAGTATAGTTGACTTACAGTGTTGTGTGAGTTTCAGGTGTGTACAGCAAAGTGATCCAGTTATACATATACATATATCTTATTCTTTTTCAGGTTCTTTTCCCATACAGATTATTGCAGAATACTGAATAGAATTCCCTGGGTGATATGGTAGGTCTTGTTGATTATCTATTTTATATATAGTAGACTTATATCACTTAGGATAATACCCTCCAGATCCATCCATGTTGTTGCAAACAGCAAGATTTCATTTAAAAAAAAATATTGAAGTATAGTTGATTTAAAATGTTGTGTTAATTTCTGGTGTACGGCAAAGTGATTCAGAGATATATATGTATTCTTTCTCATATTCTTTTCTATTATGTTTATCATAGGCTATTGAATATAGTTCCCTGTGCTAAACAGTAGAACCTTATTTATCCATCCTATATATACTAGAATATATACTATATACTAATATATAGTATATACATATATACATACATACACTAGTATATACACTATATACTAATCCCAAACTCCCAACCCTTCCCATCCCCAACCCCTATAGAATGTCTTAATTCAATTCCAGCTAGATAGTAGAAGTCCTTTCTGGACACAGTCAGATTAGTTCAGTAACTGAGACAGGCTTGGGGGTGGATTGAGTTTACCCATTAGTTTAGGTTCAAATGCATAGAAGAGAAATGAGACGTGGAAGATATAATTCCTTTGAGGGGTGACTAAAGGAACATGATTAAAAAAGTAGAAAACTTGAGTGGTTCCAGATTTGTGCCATCTCTCCGAGCCTCTGATATAAATTGTTGTTTGTAACCCATACTTTGGGCATACTTCCTGTGCTCCGTGTGTAAGCATATATCTGTGGCTGGCTGGAGGATGAACAATGCCTTAGTCGAGGGTATGAAAGGGGACCTTCAGACAGGAACCACAGTCCCAGAGATTCAGATGTGAGGGAAATTCTGACCATTTTCTTGCCTGTCCCCCCCATCCTCTGCCTTCCATTGGCCAAAAGCAATTACAGGGCACAGGGCAAGAGATCCAGGTAATACCTTCTTCAGGAGTCAGCCCCTCCAGAGATACAGAGACCAGAAGGAAACAGAAGGGACAAGGAGGAGTGGAGACTAACCGGTGTCTGTGTCTTACAGATTATAATTAATCCCGATCAGGTGCTCAGTAATGTCTGCCCTAGAGTTAGTCCCATCTTGTAGAGTGTTAATGCTCTCTGCCTAAAGAGAAAACCTTTGTTTCTTTTGAGAACCGAGAACAAATAAAAGGAGTAGTATCTTCTTAGTAAATGATGTTGGGGAAATCAGATGTCCATGTGCAAAAGAATGAAGCTGGGACTTTGCCTCACGCCATGTGTAAAAATTAACTCCAAATGTATCAAAGACCAAACCATAAAAGCTACAACTATAAAACTCTTACAAGAAAACATAAGACAAAAGTTTCATTCATGACATTGGATTTGGCCATGTCATAGCGATTTCATGTCATGACATAGTGACTTCGCAGATATGACACCAAAAACACAGGTAACAAAAGTAAAAATTGATAAATTGGACTAAATTAAAGTAAACTCTACATCAAAGGATATAATCAACAGAGTGAAAGTATAGCCCTTAAAATAGGAGAAAATATTGCAAATCATATATCTGATGAAAGATGAGTCTCCAGAATCTATGAAGAACTCCTACACCTCAACAACAGAAAAAAAAAGCAAGCAGATTTAAAATGGGTAAAGGATTTGAATAAATATTTGTTTCAAGAAGATACACAAATGACCAATAATCACATGAAAAGAGACTCCATATCACTCATCATTAGAGAAATGCAAACTAAACCCCAAGGAGATACAACCTCACACCAATTAGTGTGGCTACTATAAAACAAAACGAAACCAAAACAAACAAACAAAAAAAAACCTCAGAAAATAACAAGTGTTGGTGAGGATGTGGGGAAATTGGAAACCTTGTGCTTTGCTGGTGGGAATGTAAAATGTGAAGTTGCTATGGGACTTCCCATTGTGGCTCAGCGGAAATGAACCTGACTAGGATCCATGAAGACGCAGGTTCGATCCCTGGCCCCGCTCGGTGGTTTAAGGATCCAACATTGCCATGAGCTGTGGTGTAGATCGCAATGCAGCTCAGATTTGATATTGATGTGGCTGTGGTGTAGGCTGGCAGCTACAGCTCCAATTTTACCGCTAGCCTGGGAACCTCCATATGCTGCAGGGTGGCCGTAAAATGACCAAAAAAAAAAAAAAAAAAAAAAGTGAAGTTGCTATGGAAAACAGCATGGCATTTCATTTAAAAGTTTAAAATAGAATTGTTTTATGATCCAGCAACTTCCCTTCTAGGTATATACCCTCAAGAATCAAATGCAGGGTCTCTGCCCACCCACGTTCTTAGCAGCATTATCCACAATAGCAAAAAGGTGGAAGCAACCAAAGTGCCCCCTTGACAAATTAATGGATAAGCAAAATATGATGTATATGTACAGTGAACTATGATGCAGCCTTAATGAGGAAGAAAATTTGGGCACATGACACACATAAACCTTCAGGACATTATGCCATGTGAAGTAAGCCAGTCACAAAAAGACATATACTGTGTGATTCTACTTAATATGAGGTACGTGGACGAGACAGAAGGTAGAGTGATGATTTCCCGGAGCTGAGGCAAGGGGCAAATGGGGATTTATTGCTTGATGGGTAGAGAGTTTTAGTTTTGTGCAATGAAGAGAATTCTGGGGATGGACAGTGGTGATGATTGCATGACAATGTGAATATACTTACTGCTACTGAATGGTACACTTAAAAATGGTTATGGTGGTAAATTTTATAATATTTTACCCCCCCCTTTTTTTGTCTTTTTAGGGCCACAGGTGCGGTACATGGAAATTCCAGGCTAGAGGTCGAATCGGGGCTCTGGCTATGGGCCTACACCGCAGCCACCACATCGCCAGATCTGAGCTGTGTCTGTGACCTACACCACAGCTCCCGGCAATGCTGGATCCTTAACCCACTGAGCGAGGCCAGGGATTGAACCTGCATCCTTATGGATACTAATCAGATTTGTAACCGGGTGAGCCATAACAGGAACTCCTTTATCACATTTTTTTTAAAATATAGTATTAAAAGCAACTCAGTACCTAAATAGTTAAAATCCAATTTCTTCAACATGATTTTGATGCAAAAGAATTTTATAAAAGCCATAAATCACCTTCGGAATGAATTCCCGATCAAGATGGAGTCTTTAGTAACTTGACTTGGTCAGGAACAAAAATCAAAACATGACAGAGTGAGAGCTGCTTGAGGGGACCTCAATAATTAATGAACATTGAAAAATGCCCTAAGCCTCCATTTATTTATCATGAAAATACCATGCATATTCAGAACAGTTTGTATCTGCAAGACTCTTGACAAAGCAGATAAATAATTCAAACACGGATTTGCTCACCTGGGTATCTAAGGGCAGTAAGATGTCAAAAGTCAGGATCCTGTCCTATTTTTCTGATGGTTTCTGGTTTTTGTTCTCCAGAACATTGCCAGTGTCCTATGACTCACTAAAAGACCCTGTGGGGCACCTCAAGGTATGATTTCTCTTTACTACCTTCTTTCTACTTTTGAATATACGGAGTTTCATTTGAAGGGAAAAGAATTCCAGAGCCACCTCTTTTTATTTGCAAAGCCACCTCTCGTTTATTTGCATGTTTTTCAAGCAAGAGTGACTTTTAAAATTATTGTTATTTCTCTGTGCATCCTAGACTTTTTCAAAAATATTCTTAGTGCTTTGCATCATCACAGACCTTAAGGAAGGCAAGAGTGGTCCTCAGACGGGGGGGCGTGGAAGATGATGCTCAAACAGAGCATCCATGCGGTCCACTTGGCTGCACAGGGTGGTTGGTACAATTACAGTAAAAGATAGGAGAATTGTTCTTTTTCAGAGATTCCCAAGGATTCTTTGTGTACCTTACTTACAAACCGCCCATAAGTGTCCGCCTGTATGATGGTTAATGTCAACTTGACTGCACCATGGGGTGCCCAGACATTTGGTCAAACATTATTCTAGGTGCATTTGTGAGAGAGTTTCTGGTTGAGATTAACATTCAATCAGTAGATAGGTCAGGCCCATCGCCCTTCCTGGTGTGGGTGAACCTCAGCCAATCAGTGAAAGATTTGAACAGACACAAAGACTAAGTGGGAGGGAACTCTGCTTGTCTGACTCTGGAGCTGGGACATCTGTCTTCCTCTGCTCTTAGGCTGGAGCTTATACCATCACCTCTCCTGGGTCTCCAGCTTGCCAACCTCAGACCTTGGGACTTCCAGCCTCTATAATCATGTGAGCCAATTCTTTATTATAAATATATATCCTATTGGTTTTGTTTCTCTGGAGAACCCTGACGAATATACCTGCCTTGTTGGAAAGACTCGCAGCTTCTCTTTTGGCCTTTATAGTAGCAAAGATTTGTTTTTGATGAAAGATAATACTGACAGTAGCAAAGGCCAATATGAAAACAATCCTTTAAAGGCAAGAAGAGAAAGCGTCTAAGTTCAGTCTGTTACTGAATCGTCAGGTGAGACTCTAGGCAATCTAGATATTCATTATATGTGTAAGTGAACTTTCGCTGCCTTTCAAACCATCCCCAATCTTAGTGGCTTAAAAGAACCATTTATTTAGTTTGTAGTTTTTTGAGTTGACTTTGCGGTTCTTCCGGTCTGGTTTTTGCTGGGTTTTTGTTCATCCACTGTTTGCTGGGTTCCTTCAGGCATCTTGGATCGGTTGGCAGGTTGGCTGACGCTGGGTGATCTAAGCTGCCTATATTCACATGTCTGGCAACAGGGGGAGCTGGCCAAGGCCCCAGATAACCAGGCCATTGTTTGTCATTATCCAGCAGGCTGGCCCCGGCTTTTTTATAGGATGTTTGCAATGTCCCAATGCCGGAGCCCTTCCAAGTCTCTGCTGCTGGTGCCACTTTTGCTACTGTTCTATTGGCCCAAGTGAGTTACATGGCCAAGCCCAGACTGTAGGAGTAGAAAAGCAGACTCTACCTCTTGGTGGGAGGGGCTAAAGTCACACTGCAAGGGGTGTGTACAGGGATAAGAAGAATTGGTGGCCCTAGGTGCAGTCTACCCCACTGAGTCAGCCATCTCCACACTCACCTCATTTAACTCTCCCTGTGACCTTGAGAGGCAAGAGTGAGGACTGGCTTGGCTTCACCAGGTCTGACTCTAAAAAAGTCCTGTTAGATCCCTTGAATGCTGGTTTGTGTCTTTTTATTTTCTTGGCAACTTCAGCATTTAGGTACTCTGTTCTTCCTGCATCCCTCTGCAAGGATGTGATTTCACTCAGGAAGAATGAAGGGGCAGCTGCCTTCCATATACTCACCATAAAGCCAAGCTCGTGTGTAGTCACTACATGTTTATAAAGCATCTACTATGTGCAAGGTACTGTTTGCAAGGAAAGGAGGCATCCTCAGTGGAGAGAGTTAACCAAGGAAGTCTGGCCATACGGTATAGATGTAAATTGTGTAAAGTGCCTAAAATATACAGTATATCAGAGACTAACAGAGTCTCCTATTCCTCTCATGGAAAAGCATCACCTATGTGAAATGTACTTTGTCCATTACCAGAATTATAAAGTTCCTGCCTTCCTCTCACAGCTGTCAGAATCTCTCACCAGCCCCATCTTTTCTCCCCTTTTTAAAAAGTCTCATCCCCTAGATTCTGTAAGACATCTGACACATGGTGTAGCTGGATTCACTTCTTCACTCAACCTCATGTCTCCTAGGAAGGCGGCAACCTCCTCCTCCTTCCCACCTTACTGAGAACAGGTTTTACCTCTCTGTCAGTGACTTCTCAGAGACTCTCTGAAACACAGCCAGGCCAGCCTCTTTGCCTCTGTCTATGCCACTTGTCCTTTGGGGACTGTCCAGCACCTCTTTCTGTGTTTTTTCTTGAAAACTTAGCTCCCCCTCTTACCTCATCTATGAATCTTTGGAGCATCCCTGTCTTGGACACAAATGTGATCTCACCTGACAACACCCATGGACCGGCCTGGGGGCACTGCTTTATCTGCCTCAAGAAGTGAGTCCTTTCTGCCAAGAGTATTAAAGAAAAAGAGGTGGTCGTGGCTCATGTTGCCTCCAACTCAGTCCCACCCTGAGAACTTCTAACGGTAATTAGAAATCAATCGGGTAGGCCTTAGCTTCCCCTGTTATACTTCTGATTTCATTTGGAAGAATCTCTGTATCCTGCTGCCCCAACCATAATGCAAATCTCTTGATTAAAGAGACCGAGATTTTAAACTTTATATCCCTGGCACCTGAAACAGACTTCTCTTCTTGCTGATAATAACGATCTGGATGTTTCCTGTGCTTTACATCACAGCCCCCGTGATTTGCTTTTCTGCAGAACACCACTGTTCCAAACTTGCTCTTAACTGAGGTACATTGTGCTTTTCGAAGTGTATGGCTATGGAGGGAATTCTTGCACGGTTCATTCACCTGGTATCTGTTTGCTCTTTCTTCTGTTTTTATTATTTAGTGCCATTGGGATGCTTTGGTTATTAAACCTCATGTCTCTCGAAAGCCCTTTCTTTTCCATCACTTCCGCGATGATTTCTTCCAGAATTCCTTCTGGTCTTCTTTGATCTTCTTCTGAATGTCATAGTGTGACATCCTCAAGTCTTCATATCTTTCTCCAAAAGATTTCGTACAGTCCCTCCTGGCTATCAGTTTAACGTTGTAATCATTTTGATCTTAAGTTGTTGTGACTTCCCTGATGAAACCCACCTTTCTGTCTGACCTAGAAATTCTCCATCATCCTTAGCTAGTCCTCCGTTCAGATTTTATTCACGACCTGATGCTTGCAGTTCTTTGCAGACAACTCTTCATTGGCTTGATTTTTCTGCCTGTCTATGAGCTTTTTAAGATGATCTCATCTTAGGCTTCGATTTTTATCTTTGAGCTCAACACCAGTATGTGATCCAGGGTATCTGCCATCATAAAATCAGGCGTAATCAGATTATGATGGTAGGACCCAGATGATGTTCTTGTGGCTCCTATATTTTCCCTTCGTAGCCCTTATGGCAACTGAAATTGTGTAATTATCTGCATAATGTCTATAGACCCACTTGGCTATTATTGGATAATAAACTTCCTCCCTTCCTATGAATTTTTATCCCTTCTTAATAGAAAGGAATAACAAAGCATGAAAGGATATGACATTAATGCATCACATTTAAGGTTCCTCCCTGTTTTCGTTTGGCTGCTCTAACAGAGTATATGGTCTGGTTTATAGACAACAGAACTTTACTTCTTTCAGTTTGAGGGGCTGAAAGACCAAGGTCAGGGTGCCAGGTTCAGGTTCTGGTAAGACACCTTCTTCCAGGTTACAGAAGCCACCTGCTCCTGGTATCCTCACATGGTGGACAGAGGGAGCTGGCTCTCTGGCCTCTTTTTTATCCTGTTGATGAGGGCTCTACCCTCAGGACCCAGTCACCTCCTCATACCATCACTTTGGGGATTAGATTTCAATGCATAAATTTTGGGGGAGGGGGACACAAACATTCAATCTGTACACGTGCACGCCCCACCCCACCTCCGCTGCCGCCCCACTAAAGTTTTACTCAAATAATTGATGAAGTACCACGTTTTGATTAGGATGAGGGGCTAGGAAATCAGACTCTCTCCATTTGCCGTCTGGCTTTGCCTCTGCGTGACAAAGTGGGTTGTGCGGTTTATACAAGCTCGCCATGCCTCTCTTTCCTCATCTATAATATGGGGATAATAATATTCATCTCTACCTTACAGAGTCCTTGTAGGCATACAAGGAGTTAATATATGTAAAGTATTTATCAGGGTGCCCAGCACATAGTTATTAGTCATAAACATGAGTTGTGGTTCTATTTTTATTCTTATTATATCACTGGCGGCTTCCACAGCCTATCTGCTCTCCCCATGTCACGATATTCTGTGAAAATGTAAGTGTTCTGTTAAAATCACCATGAATGCAAGGTGCTGCCATCCCAGCATCCCTGAGAAGCACTGTTCGATCTTGTTTTTTCCCTCAAGACAATGGGGAGGGGTGTATGTTCTTTGCTTTGCCCAAGGTCCACACTCCTGGAAGACCCTCTTCCCACATGCAGGAAGCAGAGGGTGCATCCCTGCTTTTCCTTTCCATTCTCAATGAAGGAAGGTCATATAGCAGGGTGCTGGCTCCAGACTGGGGGAGAGCCCGGTTCTACACATAAAAGTTAGGGATAAGGGTAAATAATACCACCAGGGTAAAGCTACCAAGCAGCTGAAGCTGGTAGTTCGCACCCTCTTTTAAATTTAAGCTCTTGGAGTTCCCAATGTTGCTCAATGGGTTACGAACCCAACAGAGTGTCTGTGAGGATGTGAGTTTCATTCCTGGCCTTGCTCAGTGGCTTAAGGATCTGGGGTTGCTGCAAGCCATGGCCTAGGTCGCAGATGCAGTGGGATCCAGCATGGCTATGGCGTCAGCCTACAGCTGCAGCTCTGATGCGACTCCTAGCTTGGAACTTCCATACGCCATAGGCACGATGGTAAAAAAGAAAAAAATAAACTTAAGCTCTTTACCCCATTGATTCTCCCCTTTAAATAGCCAGTCCTGGAAGTCTTCTCATGAGAGGCGCCCTTGGGTGCTATGGTGATACTCTTCCCCTGTCTCTTTCCTCTCACCCAAGTGAATAAGAGACTAAGGCTGTCACAGAAGACGTTGCTCTCCTGGATTATCTTATCCCACTGTTTTTGCCCACCCCACTGTACCTCCCCGGCTTCAGAAATCTCAGGTCTTCCTGCCTGGCCCCAAAACACACACACACACACACACACACACACACACACCCGCGTGTACACACACATGCACATGCACGTACACACTTTCAGTATCTCATAGGGTCAGGCTCTCTGTGCCTCATCATTCCATCCTGAGAAATGAATTCATATTTCTGGGGAAAGCATTAGTGGTTAAGATAAATGGACTTTGGATCTAGGAAGATGAGTTGGAATTTTGGTTTGAGCAGAAATTGTGTGATTGGGCAACTTGCTTAGCATTTTTGAGCATCATTCTTCTCCTTCGTAAAATGGGATTATCAATTCCTCTTTCAGAGAGCAGTTGGTGGAATTAACTGAGATATGTCCACAGCACTTAGCGCAGGCCAGGTTTATAGGAACCAATGAATAAATGGAAGTAATTATTGATGTCTTATGCTAAGAGGAAGAGTTCCAATAAAATATTCCCTCGGCTTACCTTGTCTCCCTCTGTCTAATTCTATCTCCTGTGCCTGGTAAAATAATTTTTATAGAGATGATGCCTTCTATTTTGATCCCCAGAATCCCAAAGTAGGGATGCTCTTCATACAATTCCAGCATGGGGGGCATTTTGGCAAACTGGCAAGCGAAAAGATTGAGCAAGGGGAAGTCTAGCCTCTAGTTCCTGCTTGGCTGCTAACAAGTCAGGTGATTTGGGATAAGTCACTGTCCCTGGAGGGCCATCAATTTCTTCTTCTCTAAAGAGGAGTGTTGGGATAAGATGAGCTTTTAAGTTCTTTCTAGGTCTGACATGTTATGGTTCTATACGAAAGGCTTATTCTCTGAGTGAACTTTTATTTACACTTAAGAACATTAACTGATAGAGGGTTTTTCCTTCTGAGACCTCTTGTGTACTTTTATCTGGCTCCGCATTTACCACCTGCAGAAGCGGTAGTGGAAGGTAGACCGTGGAGTTTGGTTTTCCTAGGTTTGGATTTCAGCACCACTACTTGTTCTCGGGCTAGTTATTTAAATTCTCTGGGCCTCAGTTACCTTATCTGTCAAACTGGGACAGACAGAGAGTAGATGGGAAGATGAAAGAGAGAAGACATTTAGAAATATACAACTCCAAAGGCTACAGTGTAATGCCTAGTAGGACATTAACTAGTTTTCTCTCTCACTTAGTGAACTTATTTCAGAATGTCTTTCCTTGGGACTATAAATACCCTGTTACCATCTTACTGGCTCGCTCATTAATTAACGAGTTGAATAAAATCTTTCACATGTGTTTCATTCTATTTTTGCATAATAATCCTTTTTTTTAACTTTTTGAAAATTACTCTGCCACAGGTCCAAACTCTGCCTGAAGACACTTTTCTCAACAGATTGACACTGGCAAAGCTTGCTTTGCTGGAAATGCTGATTTAGTTACTGGAAAAACAAAACAAAACAAAAAACACACTGAGTTTCCATTTGTCTGTGTTCTGCCCCTTTCATCCTTCTGTCAGTTTGCTGGCCGGGTCCTGTGGGGGTGAGGATGAGGAAAAATCCCTTGCAGGAGTTCCTACCCACTGGAAAAAGGAGCGAGCAAGCAGGAAGATAAGCCTAGCAGAAAAAGATACTTTCATTATGGCCTTTACATTTATGACCAGCAAGATAATGAAGGAAGGTAATTCTGGAAGCTTTATGTCCATTTTAACGGGCCCTCCAGCACTGAGAAAGATAATAGTCAATGGATGGTGTCCATAAGGATTCCATCTCCTTCTCCCCTGACAGCCATTGACAGGATCATTGTGTATTTGCAACTGCTGTCACTGAAGCATGGAGAAAAAGCCCTGTAAGGCCAGGAGAATGAGGGTGACTTCCCTGCAAGGATCTCTATTGTCATCACTATGGCAATAATAGTTACGATAATTTTCATTCTGCTTTTCTATAGAGTGTCTACTTTGTGGAGCTCAAGGCTATGGGATGTGGGTCACATGAAATCACACTGGCATAAAATCATGCTTCGCAATCTTGCAAGAGTATTTTATAAAACTGCAAAGAGGACTCAGGCAACAAGATCACAATAATTACCAGTGCAGGTCATTGATGAATACAATTACTTATGCGATGCTAACAGCTTTATGGAGGCTTTTAGATAGTGTTAGCTCGGCGGTCGTTCCTTCCCCCACCCCCAATTTGGATTGTTAGACCACTGCCAGTTTTTCTCCCCAAGAATGTGGCTTATCATTTCAGGTTAAAAACGTAAATTAATTGCACATCAGCTCTTGGTCATCGCCTGATAGTTTCTCTTTATTATCCGCAAATAAATCATAAGGACAAGAACCATTCATGCCTTCCATTTCTTTTATGTTCACCGCACTCAGCATAGACAAAAATTCCGGTGTTACTAGCTTTTCGACAGATTTAGAGAGGTCTAACCCTAGCAAGTAGGACTCTGCAGAAAGAGCTTCGTGAATAAAGCAGGATGGGGCGATCACCTGTGATCTCAGGTGGGATGAAAAATCTCTAAAAGGAACCTTGAGGTTGAGAGAAAACAGACAATCGGATGGACCAAAGGGGGTGCAGAGAAAAGGGGTTAAAACGAGAGAGACAAGCATAAAGAAACAAAGCCAGCAACTGAACGGACGAAAAAGAGAAACAGACTACAACAGGTGGACGAAAAGAAAAATAAAGGAAAATCGAGCATCAGCAGTCACAGACTGAAAGCGAGGAGGTGTGGAGGGACGGAGACTACAGCCCCCAAAATCCCTTGCGGCGCCTCCTCCCCAGAGGCCAGTCTCCTAGGCAACCCCAGTAAACAAGATGGCGACCCCCAGGAGAGATCCTCAGGTGCCGAGACTGTCCTCTCTCCAGGGAAGCTTATGCAGTTCACGAACTGGAGTGCAATCGAAACTGTTGTACTCAGAAAAGGCACATCAGGCCTGCTGGTCTTCTTTTCCCATGGGGCAGAAGCCGAAAAATACTTTCCGCAAAGCCTCCTCCTACCTGTTGGAGCAGCTCATTCACCGCTATCTGCAGTCGGAGGTGGACCGAGAATCCGTGGACCAGGACGAGAAGGAGGGCGAGGGCGAGGGTGAAGCGGAATCCGAGACGTCCTCGGAGTCAGAAATGCTGAATTCGGAGGTGTGCCTTCCCCCTACCCCTCATCCCCTCGCTTCCTTCTCCAGAAGTTGGACCTCTCACCAGCCCATGGCTGGCCCCAGTCCTAGGGCTCTTCATCTCCAGGAGCACCTCTCCCTTTCTGTTCCGAGACCCCCCCCACTCCCCTCCCATTTCTGTTACCCAGTTTCATTACCCTTTGACTGAAATACCCAAGTATCTCCTCTGTTTTTCTTTGGCACATTTGATTTCTTAAGAGTCAAGTTATACAACATGGTTACAGAAAAGCATTTGGGAGTTACCTTTTCCAAAATTAAACCTTGACAGTATTGTGAATAGGCAGAATTCAGCACCCTCTGCACCTTTGTCCCCGTGTTTGTGAAATACTCTTCCTCACTTCTAGTCCCTTCATCCTCCTTCCTCTAGGGGGAAAAAAATTACTCTCTGGAAGTAATCTAAGTGCTTCCTCAAAGACCAAGTGACTTGAAAGTTTTATATATTATTTCTGTCAGGGGTATATGATGCCTTATACAAGCAACACACACACACCCATACACTGCTTACTGTGGGAGTATTTTAGGATGTGAGGCGTATTTCCAACATTCCCACCTGTAATGCCCCATTGGCAGCTCGGCCTTTGACATTAATACAAAATCCTTCTTTGCTACAATCCTTCTAAACACCCCGCAATTCCACGCCTTTCTTACACTTATTATCGTCCTGCTCCTTCCTTAGCCCACTTGTCACTTTCCACGGCTCATCACTTCTTTCTTTTGGCTTTCTATGAATTGTTTGTTTTCTTTAAAGAAATAAATTTGCTTTCTTTCCATAAACTCTTAGGTTTTCCTCTTTGTCTTGGCTTCCAGGAAACTTTTTTTTTTCCTTAAGTCAGTGTTTGTCTTAATTTCATAGTTTTTCTTTAGATTAGGTTTTTCTCTCCCCTTCCTCTTCCTTCATAGTATCAATTGTTTCAAGTTCTTTTCAGAAGTAGACATAATACAGAGAAATAGGAGCATCCTCGTTCTGTGATATTCTTCTAGCATCCCTTTTGAGTCATTGGACCTTTTCCTAGTCACCTTTCTTTCCCCCTTGAGGCCAAAAAGATTTCTCTTTGTTATGCCTGTTCTCTTCCACTATCTCCTTTCCTTATTTGTCTGATTTTTTTTTTCTTAGTCTCCTTTCTGTATCTTGTAATGTCTTCTGTTACTCCGATTCTGCCATTAACCACTTAAACTGTGTCCCCACTTTGGGTTTTCTTCTTCTGTCACGTCCTTTGGTTCACTTTTCACGTCTGGCACATTTTTTTCCCACCCTCACCCCCCATTTGGTCTTTCCTCTTCTACCTCCTTCTACATGAGCTATTGAATTACACATCAATTTTGGTTAAAGTGGACCATAGAAATTTATTACTTATTTTGTTTACCTTTTGTTGATCTACTTTGCCATGCTTAAAGGTGACTATTGCAAAACTGTAGCAATGTTTTTACAACTTCAAGATGTTTGTATGGTTTCCACCAGCTTCCAACCCCAGAGGAGTTAACAAATGAATCACCAGTTAACTTTATTATTCCAATTAACGCATGTTCTTTAGCTCTGGGGTTCATTAGGGCGGTTGTTAATCTGTCTTCAGTATGCCATTAACAAACATAGAGGGAGGGGGATGACGTGAACCAGTTAATCCTTTTTGGTTTATAGGCTGCATGTGGAAAATGTTTATTATTTCTTCCATTTATATTCAAAATATTAATATGTATTTTGTGTTCTTACATTCTCACTTAGCTTTTTATAGTGTCTCTACGTTTTGATAAGCTGAAGAAATGGGAAAGTTTTAAGAGGAACCATTTGGGCTTTTATGTTTAGTGATTTATTTTTCATATTTTAGCCTGATTAAGATTTATGATGCTTTGGTGGACACAGTGATAATTTAGTGCGTATCATGCACAGTAGCCTCAATGAACTGGAGGGAGGTAGGGCAGACCAGCTGTTTAGCATATTGCCTTTGGAATCAAAGATTTTCATAGACTTGTGAGATTTTGAGCAAGTTACTCACGCGCCTTCTGTCTCATCTGCAATGTGGGAATTATGATAATACCTACGTCATAGGAGAGTTGTGAAAATTAAATGAGAGCCTATGTGTAAACTACTTAGCACAATATATTATTTACACTGCTACTAATTTAAGTAATAACTTCCCTGTTCTTATCTGCTAACTATAGCCCATTAAGTGATTTCATTAATTTAGGCTTCATTAAACAAACATTCACAAATGATTGCTATATAAGAAGTACTTTTTGACTGTGAAGGGCAGAAGGGGTGTCTGGGCCTGTGATATGTTTCTGCTGCATGAAAACCCCTCTTTGCCAATAACTTGATGTGGGTAAGAACGCCGACTCCCTGGAGAGTTACGAACATCCAATTGAATGGGGAAAGTCCACATTAAAGTTCTTGGCATAGTGTCTGACAAAGAGCAGACTCTCAAAAAAATGAGAAATGTCATCCGTAATAGCACCAGTTGTGATAGAAGATGAACAGATGAACGTGTGCTGGTGGACATACATGGTCCCAGCTCTCAAGGTGAGATAAGAATATGAGTAAATCAAACCAGTCAGCACGTCAAGAGACGTGGATATAAGAGCTGGATTGCAGATGGTGGAAGCCTTGAAGGGACATACACCCTTGTTGGGGTGGGGAGGTGGTGTGTGGGCAGGCAGATGGCAGCTTCTCCTAGTGACCCATGATAGGTGAGATCAGAAAAGGCAATGAGGCAGGGGCCACATGGGGGAGAGCTCTGTGCCACTGTGGGGATTGTGGACTTGACTCTTAAGACATGGGCAACTGCTCTTGTGGCCAAGTGGGATTAGATTAGAGGATGGTAAGCCTGGAGGCAGGTGCACCAGTGAGAAGACTAGCAGTATCTATGGGGGAGGGAGAAGAGTCTGGATTTAGGCAATGGGAATGGAAAGGAAGCTAGAGATAAATACATGTATAAAATATTTAAGATGAGACTATTATTCATTGAACATTGGAAGTCTAGGTTGACTGCTAGGTCTATGGCATGGTGTAGGGGGCTGTGAAGGCCATTAGCCACCGTGAGAAACAGGACAGGTGGAGCTGTGCATTCGGGCGTTGGCTACATGAATCACACGACTGTGGAGAGGGGGCTCAGGGTCGGAGACCTAGGAACCCTTGGCATGGGAGTCTGTGAGATCATCCAGGGAGAGGAGAGAAAGCAGAGGAGGGCCAAGAAAGAAATCTCTGGAGTCGATGCATTTCCGAGGCAGGCAGATGAAGAAGATTCAGGGAAGGAAGCTGGAAAGGACTGGTGAGAGAAGGAAGAGACGGGAGAAGAGCTGGGTGGGAAAGAAGAGTGTCAGCATGAGAATGGGTTCGTTATGCTACTGAGAGTTTGGGTGGGAAGAGGCTTAAAAAATTCTCATTAGGAGCTCCTGTTGTGGCCCAGTGGGTTATGAACCCGACTAGTATCCATGAGGACGTGGGTTTGATCCCGGTCTTTCTCAGTGGGTTAAGGATCTGGCGTTGCCGTGAGCTGTGCTGTAAGTTGCAGACATGGCTTGGATCCCGTTGCTGTGGCTGTGGGGTAGGCCAGCAGCTGCAAATGCAAACCCTTGAAATGGCTTGTGGACTTGTCTGGCATGTGCTTGCATGCTAAAACGATTTTTATCCCAAATGGGCAATGAGCACGGCATAATCTCTGCCTTAGCGCAGTGGTGATCGTGAAGTTGATTCAGGTCTGAGTACATATGGGGCAGATGTAATCAGGGGCCAAGGAGTTGAGAGACACTGAAATTGCCCCTGGGAGACCAAGTAGGGAAAGAAGTATAGTCAGGAGAGAACAGATAGACTCTGAGAAAGGGAAGCATGAACAGACTGGAGATTTTGTAGTGGTCAGAGACCAAGTTCAGTAGGTGCTGGAAAGGTTGAAGGATGGGCAGCTGTGGGATCTGAGAGCAATGGAAGACCGGGGTCTGAGGTTTCTGGGGTGAGCAGTTTAGCACGATGATGAGGTCTAGGACATGCTGGGGGGAGTGAGAGGCTGAAGTTGGTTGGAGATCAATTTTAAGGTGTCTGGTGTTGAGAGAGTAAGGAACACCTGTGTATGCCCATGCTTGGAGTGGTAGGGGTGTTGAGTGGCCCTCCTAAGGATTCTGAAGCCACCTGAGATACGGGTAGGGTTGGTCAAGATCTGAAAATGACCAACGACCAGAAGGGAGAGATCCAACACTAACCAGTGGCGGGAACCTCAAAAGAGGTGTGAGGGGAGGGCCATGGAAGTCTTGACTTGGGGATCTGGGGAAATGCTGACAGCGAGGCCAGTCCCCTTATCAATGGCTGTGTTGAAAAACAGACACCCACCTACTGTATCTTCTTGAACCCAGGAAATGGAGGGGGTGGGCCGGGTGGAAGGTTTTAGAGGGAAGGTAACACTCTGTCACCTCTCTTCTTTCGCAGGCTTTCTATAAAACATTGCAACTTTATTCAGAAAAGTAGATCTCTTTCCCCCACTTGGTGACCAGGCTGCTGGATGTGGATGAGTGAAACATTAAGATGTGGAGTTTCTGGATTCATCAGTTTGTAGTAACAAATGCCATTTATTGGGAACTCTTGCTGTGTTTCGGGCACTGTGCTAAGAGCTTTACGTTGACAATTATTTTTCATTCTCTCCAAAACATTAAGAGAGCGTAATAATGTGTCCTGTTTATAGATGAAAAAATATGAAGCTCAGAGAAAACTTCAGCTCTCAAAATCATATCCAAACTGGCAGATCTGGGGTTTAAACCAAGCCTGACCAGCTGTACAGTATCTCTGTGTGAGTGATACTTGCTTCCTGGGATAGGGGCGATTCAGGAGGAAAGAAACTTTACAATGGCACAACCCTGCATACCTGTGTCCTCAGTACCAGCAGCCCGAGCAGCATCATTGGTTCCTGATTTAATGCAGATGACCTGAGAGAGTATTTTGCTGCCAAGGTCCATAGACCTGTTACATTGATGAGTTATGTGGGTGTCACTGATGTGATTTCTGTATCTTGTGTCCTCATGCTGAGGTTAGTGTTAATGTGCTGGCCACAAATAGCACTAGCCCAGCTTTTCTCTCTTCTGTGTGTCATTACCGGGGAAGGGACATGTTGGACCATCACTGGTCCACGGTGTCTGTAGACCAGGGGCCAACCTCCTTCTAGAGATGAGAATGATCCTTTTAACAGATCTGGTAAATTGCAGGAATCCAGCAATATCAGTCAATACAAAGTGAACTGAGGACCTCTTTTCTCCGGCAAGGATAGGAGGTGTGGGAATGTAATGGCCTTAATTTGATCTAACCATCGTTTTGGGGTGTGGACAAGCAGTCAAGTGTAGTGGCTAGCATTGCCCTGGGGTGAGACCGATTTGGGTTTGTATTCTGGCCCCGTCACATACTAGCTATGCGATTTCAGGCCAGTTAACTTCCGCGAGCCTTACTTTTTTCATTTGTAAAATGGAGCTAGTACCTAACTGAGGGTTGTCAGGAGGTTTAAATTCATGGACCCATTGAGAGCTCTTAGCTCAGTGCCCCAAACAGAAAAGGAATCACACATACCTGTCACCACTAATAATGACATTTCGACCACTGCTGTGTTCATTCCACATTGAATACCTAACTCAAGCAACCACCTGCAAGTTCAGTGGCAAGACATTGACTTGATAGGTATTTTAATCATACATGATACGTGTGGGTCTTCAGTACAGAGTTTTCTTTGGTGCCAGTTAATTTTGGAGGGCTCAGCTCCCAGATATGTAATATGCTAAATAATTTATGGATATGATGAGGTGAATTGTTTCTTTTCTAATGGAAGTCCTTTCTTTGTCCACCTTTCTGATTTTTTTTTTTTTTCAGGGGGAATTTGATGGGGTCCTGAGAGAGGAGGTTGTGGCCGAGAAACTCTACCAACTGGGACGCTCAGGCTCTGGGACTGAGCAGGTCTACCTCAGTCTAAATTTATCAGTAAGTATGACAAGGTCACACCTATGGCCTTGGGCTGGCTGCATCTTGACCCTGGTTGGACCTGATCCATTTTCCCCGGTACTCACAGCTTTTTTGGTGGCTGCCAATCTGACAGTCTTGCATTTGGTGGAGAATAGTGATAAGAGTTTTTTATGTTTGATATCAGCCCCCACCCCCACAAATTCCTTTGTTTTCATTTCCTTCACCGTCTAGTTCTTTCCTCATAAGTAGTCTATTTTATAGTAATCAATGCTTTCCTTCCAAGAGGTTGAATTTGATTCTGTAAAACCAATCAAAAACTCTTTAGAATTTTCTCTCTGATCAGTGCCAGGACTAAAATTTACGTCTGAATCCAAGGGAACAAAGTATTTTGATATTGACTCCCCGGACCCCAAGCAGGTTCAAGAAATAAGGAGCTCTGAGCTAAAGCTCACTTTCCAAAAGATGCAAGAAAAAAAATGCATTGTTATTCTTCAATTTTTGAGATCTTGATGCTAGTCCAGAATCTTGGCTCTAGTTTTATCATAAGGGAAGCTGTAAGGGCAGAATACCCAGGGTATTTCAGCTTCCTTCCTCATTTTTTTCTCTATAGTCCTGGAAAAATAATGTATCTCTTTTTGCTTCCTTGTATTGTAAAACAGTAACTATTCCTTGGAGGTCCCCAGAGTAAATGCAGATAGGTAGGTGAAAAAAGTGCACTGCATTTTTGCTATAGCACCATAATTTGGCTCAAGCATGCCTAATTCATAGCAAGGCTGTTTCATCTTGGATTTGCACTAGTAAACTCTCCAAGAAAGGTTAAGCTCGTTTCACCCCTCCTGGTTCCATGGCATGTCCTTTGAGAACTGTATACCAAGGCCCTAGTCTTTTACTCTCTTCACTTTACGTTTTTTGGATGACTCAGCCAGTCAGGCAGTAACATACACGGAGCCCCCTGGGTGCATTGCGCTCTGTCCAGTAACCAATCCATCCCCACATAAATCTCCTTCAGTTTATAGCCTATTTACGTACATAGTGCTATGCCTTAAAATTGACCTACGAAAAAAGCTCAAGCCTTTAAATCTTATTTTAGCCAGATGGACCCAAGCTTAACTTACTGTGCCACTGACCTGCTTACATTTGAGGTATCACATGTTGAATTCCTTTGTCCTAATAACCGGTCTTACTGAAGACACTTTCTTAGGGTTGGCCAGGCTAGTGATTTTTCCCCCTTACGTCTTACTTACATTATACATGTAATTTTTTTTTACTTCTCTTATTACTTGTGTACCCAGTTTCTCTGCCACCAAAGTCATAGGTTTCCTAAGGGCACAGTATAGCTCCAGTCCATCACTGTAGGCATTTTTCATCACACCAAACACGATGCCTCGTACAGAGTATGCTCTCAGTAATTTCTTTTTTCACCCTTCTAGCGGTCATCATTAAACATTCTTATTCTTGTATTTGAGAAATTGCTTATACTGGCACTTTATTGGTTGGCTTTTTCTGACTCTGGTATTGCCACATAAAGCAGTGACTTGAGGCTTGATTCCGAGGGACCCAGGTCCCCTCTGTGCAGAAGCAAGATTTCATGGAAAGGGCCTCAACAAGGATTCGGGAGGCTTGATGCTTCTGTACCACAAACTTGCCAAGTGACTTTAGGCTATTGACAGAGCTCTCTGGACCGCCCAGTCCTCATCACCACGTTGGGGACAATCTACCCTCTGGATCTCACAGGTTGGTTTGATCCAGTGGGATTATCGTTAGAGAGCTTTGAAAATGGAACCCTGACAAAGTGTGGGCGGTGTTGTTATTAATGATCTCCCTGTTAGGTGTGAGCTCTTTGAACATTTCATTTGAATTCTAAGCATTTGCTTTTTCTTTTCTTCTCCTAGATAAAGGCTGTGGCTTTATTGCTTTTATGCATGTGTGTGTGTGTGTTTTCTTATAAAACGCTGCTCTAGAGGTCTTCATGAACACTGCTTTAATTTGCCTTTTCATGTTGTATTTGTTCTTGCTAACAACACTCATTTTCCAAGCTATTATTTCCTTCAGAGGAATGCATCTGTAGATGGGGTTTATAGTCCGTTTTGAGATCCTCTTGCTAGTAGACTTCAGATTTTATTCTCTCACTTCTCCTATATATACTTTCACAGGAAATTCTGAATTTTCTTTCTACCACATTTTATTTCCAGCGATTTTGAAAAGCCTCAGTACTCACCTAGTGAGGCAACGTTAAAGTCTTTTCCCTTTTATTTTCTCAGGGTCTTGATTTAATTGACATCAGCATCCTCTGTGGATACATTCACCTACAGAAGTTGAATCTTGCAGGAAATAAAATTGAAGGTATGTAATTCTCGTTCTAGTAAATTGATGGATTGCTGAATTATGGCAAAATTTAAGCTTGGCCGAATGTACTATACTGCAGTGCTACCAAACTTGAGCTAAGTGCTGTTGTAGGTCGGTTTACATATTGATCCTCTGTTTTCCATGGGGGAACAAGAAGCGCCTATGACTGATGAGTAAAGAGAAAGGCAGAGCTCAGCAAACAGGCTCTATGATGCAATGACTGAGACACACTCAGTGATATTAAAAAGTATCAGATGGAATGTTTGCTTTGCTTTTTCCTTTTAAGAGATGGATCATTACTTCTTTAATGCTTCCTGAATATTTGATGATTCCCTTTTCTTTCCCTCTCTCAGTTTATTCAGTGTAGATAAATTAATCCCCCTTCCCTTTAATGGATCCTTTTCTTTATTTTGCATTTGCATCTACATCTTAATCCTAGCCAGCTACTTCTGTTCTTATTTGAGCACCAGGGATTCAGAAATTTATTTTTTCCCTTCTCTTCACTGTCTCTGTATAGTTAGTGCATTCTTGAAAGTCTAACTCTGCCATCTGTAGTTTCATATAAGGTATCTCTTGTGATACCCTGCTCTTATTTAATGAAATTCATCACATTTTCTTTAAAGAGTGAATGATCCTTATTTCTAATTTTCTGATCTTATTTGAAATTTCTTTCTTTCTTTTTCTTTTTTTTTTTTTTTCTTTAAGGACTACACCCGAGGTGTATGGTGGTTCCCAGGTTAGGGGTCCAATCAGAGCTGTAGCTGCTGGCCTACACCACAGCTCACGGCAATGCGGGATCCTTAACCCACTGAGTGAGGCCAGGGATTGAACCTGCGTCCTCATGGATACTAGTTGGGTTTGCTTCTGCTGGGCCATGACAGGAACTCCCTTATTTGAAATTTCTGATTTGCTTCTTTCTTCCCTGATAATCTTTCTACTGGCTTCTTTGACTTTTTGGGGGGGATGATTAAGGTTTCTGATAATGTCTTCTCTGACTCATTTTCTGATTTCTTCCTCTTCTGTGACTGTGATAATTAAAATTCATTCTTTTCAATGGTTAATAACATATTAGCATATTTTACTTCTTAAAATGCTACTGTTTTTTGACTTTTTGTTATTTTTTTCTAGTGTCATAAAACTTTTATGGAAAATGAAAAATGTGCACAATTAGGTTTGTAAGGAATGTTCCGGTTCAACAGTTATCTGCCCCGTGGCCCATCTTACTTCATCCCTCTCTCCCCGCCCCCCTTCCCAGGGTTATTTTAAAGCAAATCCCAGGCTTCGTTGTTATCATCGGAAAGACTGTTTAGTGTTATTGGCAGGAGCTTTCCACACACCCACCTCCAAGGCTGGTTTCAGTTACTTGCAGGGAAGGAGAGCTTCAGCAATCTTTAGTGCTCTGCCAAGATGTGACTTCATACCCTTGCCCCTTGAGCAAGCAGTCTCTGGTAGCAAATGAAGCTTTCCTCTTCAGATCTGTCTCCTGTCTCCTTCAATCTTTTAGGGCCACTTTTATTAATTCATCAAGTGTTTAAGAACCTACAGTGGGTAAAGATTATATTAAAAAATTATGAAAGATTATTATGACCTGATAGAGACCAGATTTCAATTCACACCAGAATCGCCTGGAGGGGGCCTGTTAAAACATAGATGCCTGTGCCTCCCCCCCCCTCAGAATTTCTGATGCAGTAGATCTGGGGTGGGACTTGAGGATTTGCATTTCTGATTCGTGCCTGGGGAAGTGGATGCTGCTGGTCCAGGACCACACTTTGAGAACCATGGCTGTAGCCATGAGGACATCCTGCCATCTGGTGGACACAGAGGTCATTACACCAAGTAGGGAGCATCAGAGGCCCAGCAGCCCAGACCTGAATTTTTCCTATCACAGAGCGATTTCGAAGTGTCAGCCATCTACAAAGTGTGAAATGTACTGGCCATCTAAGCAATAGCTACTGTGCCTGCTTCAAGACAGAGCTCCACTGGTTTCTGCCCACAGAAAGATCAGCTCCAAGGGGTGTGGAGGGAAGTTAAGAGGGTCGAGACCACCACTGATGGACAGCTGAGCTTAGATCAGACAGACAGGCACAACCTGCAAAGCTATTACAGTTTCTCTGTAGAGTGTTCTCTCGCAGGCAAGCTTTCTGGATTTGTTCATGAATTCCCACCAAGGTGTTAATGGTTCAGTGCATGGTCCCTCCTAGAACAGTTTCGTTAAGAAGACAGGCTCAAGGAGGCTGATCTTTCTGTGGGCAGGTAGGTGCTGCACCGTGGCACCTGCCTGCTCCAGGCAGGGCCCCAGTGCTCAGCTGTGCTTCCTTCTTCTGTTCTGGGTGTGTCTTTGTCCCCTGGTGAAAGGTAGAAGCACTTTGACGGGCTCCTCTCTCCTGCCAGAGGCCCTCTTCTGAGGGGTTGTGTGATGGAGAAGGAAAAGGCGGTGGAGAAGCAAGTTGCTGGTAGAGGTGGGGCTGTAAACCCCCACCAAGTGATTCTTCTTGGCCCTTTCCCCGAGTCTCCTGCTGGCCCAAAGTCCACCCTCTGTAGAGCGGCAGAGAAAGGCAGCTCGGTGCTTCACTGTTTTATGTGGTATATGTAAATGCATTAGCATTGAGTGTTAGCCTAATAGTCTTTTACTTAGTATTCTGGGTTCAGAATATTGGCTTGGGAGAACTGCAGAACTCAGATACGTATTTTTGTGTGTTTGGGGAGGTGGGGGGTGGGAGGCGTCCCCTTGTCTGTTACCCCCTAAAGCCTATGCTGTCTTTTAAATCAGGCAGCCTTGGCCATGGTTTTGAACCAGTCCAGAGTCAAAGTAAACCAAAGGCAATCATTTAAATCCTTCCCAATAATGAATGAGATTTAAGATTGAGTCCATCTAAAACAAAATTTAATTTATACCAAAGAGCTAATGGTGGCATTTTCAGTCTTTCTGAAAAGACCTAATTCAATTATTTAGGGGTAATTATCCAGGGGATTATCTAAGGCTTCAGTTCCTTCAAGGCTGGCATTGACTGTTAGCAGCTCAAGGCGAGGGAGCTGGGACAGGGGGGAGCCCTCGGTCACTTCTCTCCCAGCTCTGCTGCGAGAGGGGGATGGGAGGGGTGGGGAGGCCTCGGGGAAGAGGGTTAAATTATGGGCTCATGGTGCGTTTTCCACTCGGTGGGTGTGTGTGTTTTGCATAATCCTATTTTCATTCATCACTCATCTGGAATAATTAAGATGTGCTCGCAACTGGCATAATTAAAAAATGTTCTGATATAATGTATGCTGTTTTTAATGACTTTGTCTAATTTTTGTTTTATTGGCTTCCCTTATTCTGTATTCCTGTCCCACCCCGCCCCTCCCAGATTTGTCTTGTGTGAGCTGTATGCCTTATCTTCTAGAACTTAATGCGTCTCAGAATAAACTGACTGCATTCTTCAATTTCAAGCCACCCAAAAATCTCAAGGTAGACTTTATTAATACACTAATTACATATGTTAACTGGTTTGCAAAGTCCATTAATCACAACAGCGCGAAAAGAGCATTGAGAGAGAATACGTTGTGGGAGTAAATAGTGGGTGTCTGAAATGCAGTTAAAGGAGGAGGAGTTGTGTGTTATAATTTTAGGAAAGGAGATGGGCTGTCAAGAGGTCATCTTTTGCTGAAACCTAGTGTTCAAAAACCGAAGAACTAACTTTCTTTTCTCTCTCCTTCATTTAAATACTAGTTATTGTTTGTCTATTTTTATTATGGCAGAAGAGTTTTATACCAGAAAAGTCGGTAAAAAAAATTTCCTAGGGGCTTAACTTTTGCCTTCCTTATAATAAGATCCAACCTCTACTTTTGTTTAGAAAGCACTGATTTCAGGTGTTCGTTCTTGCTTTTCTGCACCTGCTTTTGCATTTCGGGGAAGGGTGGCTGAGCAGCTTGCTCTGTAGCAGGGTGTTGTGTCTCCTGCTTTAACATGCATGGAGATCACGTGACGCTCTTGGGAAAATCAGGTTCTGACCCAGTAGGTCTAGACTGGGGCTGAGACGGTGCTTGCTTGCTTGCTTGCTTTTTGTCCTTTTGACTTTTTAGGGCCATACCTGCAGCATATGGAGGTTCCCAGGCTAGGGGTCCCATTGGAACTGTAGCCGCTGGCCTACACCACAGCTACAGCAATGCAGGATCCAAACTCCATCTGTGACCTACACCACAGCTCACAGCAATGCCGGATCCTTAACCCACTGAGCAAGGCCAGGGATCAAACCTGTGTCTTCATGGATGCTAGTCGGGTTCACTAACTGCTGAGCCATGACGGGAACTCCGAGACTGTGCTTTCTAGCAGCCTTCTAGGTGAGCCATCGCTGCTGGTCCATGGACCGCACTTAAGCAGAGAGGTCGTAGACTAATGGTGCCCCCAAGTTTTTGCACATTGCAGTCCACCTGGGGAATTTTAAAGACTGCTGATGTCTGGATCCTGCTCCAGAGGTTCTGACTCAAAGGGTCCAAGATAAGGCCCGGGTGTGGGAAATTTTAAAAGGCCCCACCCGGGTGGCTCTAATGTGCTGGCAGATTTGGGAACCATTGCCACAGGCAGGGCTGGTCCTGAAGCCCATGGCTGAGGCCCAAAGCCCATTCTCCTGTAAGCTAGGCTTGTGTACAGTGTCCCACCCTCTTGAGACGCTCTGCTGGTGTTCCATTTGCTATCTCTGTGCCTGGTGCCACCAACCAGGGAAAGCATACTTTTCCCAGAGAGCAGGAGCTCGCACGTGCCCCTTTTCGCATTTCCTGCCATGATTTTGCTCTTAGTTTGAGAAGAAAGTTCATTCGGTCGACGGGCGCTTCTTACAGGCTCATAACCCCTTTAAGGTCTCTCAACAAACCCAATCTCATCAGAGCGTGTAGGGCATAGTCGTGGCATATGGTCCTGACAGTGTGTAGGCAGGTATCAAGAACGCACAGAAGCTGTGACCTGAGGATGAAAGGTGTGGATGAAAAAAATGTCAGTTGTGAGTGAGTCTAGGTAACTACACGTTTATTTCTAGCCCATCATTATTATATAGAAGAAAATGACTACGAGACTATTCCATCTGCCAAAGTGACTTCTGAATTCAGTCATGTGATGCCTTTAAAAGTTGCCATTTGTATATGCGTCATATTCTGTCCTTTTTTTGTTTGTTTGTTTGTTTTTTACTAACAACACTTTGTTGGCACATTTCTGTCCCCTCCCTTGGTTTGTACACTCGTGTTTTACTGACTGTGGAGTCCCTGTTGCTCTGCTACAGTCAACTTGCCCCATTTTCTACTCTTAGCACTTGAGGTGTTTTCAAAAAAAAGGTGGTTTTTTTTTTGGCTTGTTTTTTGTTTTTTTTAGTATTCAGTATTTAAAATTTGTAGTGAAGTAGTATTTAACACGTTGATAAAATAATCTTAGCGCGTTTTGGGGGGTGGAATCACTGTTTTAAAAGGCACAAGATGATAAAAATTGTACATATTACATAATTGCTTGATGGTTTTCCAGGAAATAATTTCAGTGTGCCCAGCAAGTTATCCATGCAGTGTTTTGTTTTTTGTTTTTTGGGTTTTTTTTTTTTTTTGTCTTTTGTCCTTTTAGGGCCACACCCGCAGCATATGGAGGTTCCCAGGCAAGGGGTCAAATCGGAGTTGTAGCCACCAGCCTACGCCAGAGCCACAGCAACTCAGGATCCAAGCCGCGTCTGCAGCCTACACCACAGCTCGCGGCAACGCTGGATCCTTAACCCACTGAGCAAGGCCATGGATCGAACCTGCAACCTCATGGTTCCTATTCAGATTCATTTCTGCTGTGCCATGACGGGAACGCCTCCATGCATTGTTTAAAAAAAATTTTTTTTAAATCTTTGGCTGGTAAGTGAGTAAATCAATTTACTTACTGTTGTTTTTCTTTGGTCTATTGCTGAAAATGCTTTCCTAAAATAGTCAATTTTGAGAAAAGGTGCAGAGGGCCAGAGGAATGGCCTGAGGGGTGACTAGAAAGACCTTTTTCTGGTCTTTAGGGGGTGACACAGGAGAGTAAATTGAGATCGCAACAGAGAAGGCGGAGACTCCAGAAGCAGGACACACTTAGAAACTAAGTGAACACAGGCTCCCAGGCATCAGAGAAAATGAAGACGTGGTGCTAAGGGTGACACCGAGGTGACTTCTGAAGGAAGCCCAAGAAGGTTCACCATACATGCTGCACATGAAGAGACTGGCTGTCGAAACAGATCTCGTCTCTGGCGTGGGGGTGTCTGAGCTGGCTTCGGGGAGGGTCTCCTCCTCAGGGCCCCTCAAAGTCGGCAGACAAGGTCCCAGCCAGGAAAGGAGTCAGCACGGGGAGGGGAGTTAGCTGCCCGCTAGTCAGAAAGCGCATCCCTCTTGTGCAGGTAATTGAGTGGTTACGATGAACGAGACATAGAGTGTAACGGACGGCTCTCCTTCTCTCATCAGAAAGTGGATTTTTCCTACAACCAGATTTCTGAAATGTGTGACTTGTCAGCATACCAGACTCTGACGAAGCTGATTTTGGACAGTATCCTTTGCATGAGTGAAGGGAAAATGTGATTCCTAGCCCATTAATACGTGGAAGAGTGCCAGATATGCCAGCTGCTAGAGATGTGTGACTCGTTTAAATGGTGACGAATTGATAATCACAGAATGGAGAAAGGTCGTTTGCTCACCGTGGAGTGAGTTTGTAAATCACAGTTTGCCAAGAACATCTTAAAAACTAAGTAAGACAGTCATTCTGATCGATGAAAGCTTATTTTTAATTGCAGAACCAGATAAGACGTTCCATTTTTTCTTGACCCCTTTCTTCAAATCTACTTAAACTGATGCCATATTTTATACATACTCAGTATCTGAAAAGCCACATATGGCCCAAATGAGTGGTTATTTATTTTACGAAAGAATTCCTACTAAGCTCCCTTCCAATAGCAAGCTTCTCTAGTGTGTTTCAAATGGTGCTTGCATTAAAATAAAAAGTCCAACCAACACCATTCGATGTGCAGCCAACTTCGGGAACATCTCTAATGCATGAGCGGGGCTTCCGTGCAGACAGAGCACCTGCTTTAAAGTGGGCACACCTCAGTGTCCAGAGCCAAAGGGGTTCACTGGGGATCTGTGAGTTTAATGAGCTCGAGTCTCTTCTTTACGCCAGAGACCGATGTTCTTCACGTGATCAGGGAGCAGCACCTTCTCTTCCTCCGTAAGCATCTTTCTACCCACCTGAGGATTTCTCAGGGCAGAGTGGAGAATGAATTGATTGCCCTCGGGTGCCTCGTTCCAGGGATGTGGCAGCAGCTAGAACACACGACACTTGTAATAAGGATGGGCTGTGGGGAGAGCAGAAGGTACGTTTTCGTAAAGACATGTTTTGTAGGAAAAAAAAATGTGATGAAAAGCTTAAAGCATAGCATCCCTCTGTTTGGAACTTGCGTGTGAAACTGAATGGTTTGTGGCCATTGAGATGGTGCTCTTGAAACGAGCGAGTTTTCCTGAATGTAGCTTGATGAGGAAATGAACAAACCAAAATGTTTTGAGGACAAACTGAAAGTAATACCCATTAGCAGCACCTCCAGATCACCTTCGCTTTATGCGTGACTGCCGTACATGTTGCATTTGCAAAGGGCTAAGAGTCTGACAGCTGAGCAGCTGTCTGGCTCAGAGATCTACTCCTCTCAGGCCATCTAGAAGGATGCTGCTCAAGGACCACAGCAGCGTCAGCATGGGCTGGAGCTTCCTAGACATTAGCAGACTTTTAGATGCTACCTCAGATTTCTGAAAACTGAATCTGCATTTTTAACAAGACCTCCCAGCTGATGTGAGTGCATTTTAAAAGTCGAAAAATCAACTGGTCTAGGAATCAGCTGCCCCGTAAACTCCAACTAACCAGAAGGGATTGCCTGTCCAGGGTACCCTGGATCAGGATGGTGACATGACAGTCTGGAGTTCTGTCTCCCAGAAAACAGTCCTCTATGTCCAGCATGCAATTGCCAGAGAAAGCAACTCCACAGTATTTTGAACTCAAAACATAAGATGTACTTTGAAACACTTCTATCATGAAAGTCTTAATTTCGATATAAATTTATCTTTCCACGGAGAAAACTGAACCATTATGACGTTGCAAGTGGCAGTGGCAGAAGGAATCAGGTTTGTTTATTTGTTTGTGTTAAACTTGACTTTGGGTACAGCAATTAAGTCTCGTCTCCAAAATATAAAAAGCTGTAATTAATACATCAGAACCAATTGAGATTCAAACATGGACACATAATTAGAATGTAACCTGGCACCAGTCCTCACCTCTGTTTTTAGTGTTTTGGTCTATGGTTGTTCAGCAGTTAGTTGTGCTTTTGGTGTTTTTAGGAGAGGAGGCGAGAACTCCGCCATCGTCTCCAGCTTTTCACTTGTTTTTAAAAATGCAGAGACAAGTAGCTGGAACACACTGCTGTTCACACACTGCTTCTTAGTGGTTTCATGAAACTTCGTAACAGAGTATTAAAGTTCTAAAGGGGAATATAGACCATGTTCCTGAATATGAAGATGGGAGGAGATGAGTAAAAAGAATGTTAGGGAAAATGAATCAGAAAGGCTAGTAAACATAGCCGACCTTATTTGTGTTCAGAGAACTGCAACTCAAGACCATGAGACACCACATCCCATCCATGCAACTGGCAGGACGTAGGAAGTCCCGGAGGACCGAGTATCAGGGAATACTTCAGAGGATCTCTGTGTTTCTTCCTTGAGGGTATGAAATGAGTTCAAGCACTTTGGAAAATGGTTTTGTACTGTCTTGTAAGATTGAACACCCACAGTTTTCTATGACATCGCCCTTTCATTCCCATATGTGGGAAGTTTAGCCTACGTGTATCTGGAGGCTTGTATAAGCATGCTCATAGCAACTTTTTTTTTTTTTTTTTTTTTTTTTTTTTTGCTTGTAATAGCACAAAATGGACATGGCCCAAATGTCCCTTGATAAGAGAAAGCATAAATAAATTCCGTTATACGGATATGGTAGCCTTACCACGCAACAGTGAAAATGAATGAAATATATCCCCATGCACCAATAAAGTTGACTGTTAATAAAACCAAATATAATTTGGGTGTGAAACCAAAGGGGAAGGGAAGCAGAAATAGACAGTTCAGCATAGGAGTTCTCTCCGAGGGAGACGTTGGGCTGTGACAGGAGAGGTGTGCCCAGGGAGATTTTAATTATCGTTAGGGTTCTACTTCTTGGGCTGGGGGAGGTAGTAGTTTCAAGAGTATTCATTACATTTTTAAAAGTAAATGAAATTAACAGGCCACGTGTGGCCAGTGCTGTGCTATTAAAATGGGTTTTTTTGTGTGTATATTTTTTGTTTTTTTGTTTTTTGTTGTTGTTGTGGTTGGTTTTTTTGCTTTTTAGGGCCATGTCTGCAGCACATGGAGGCTCCCAGGGGTCAAATCGGAGCTACAGCTGCCGGTCTGCACCACAGCCACAGCCACAGCCACGCCAGATCTGAGCCGCATCTGCGACCCACACCACAGCTCACGACAGTGCCAGATCCCCAACCCACAGGGTTGCCAGGGATCTAACCCAAAACCCTATGGCTCCTAGTTGGATTCATTTCTGCTGTGCCATGATGGGAACTCCTTAAAATGTTTTTTAATTTGAAAATTAAAAACTAATTTCCATGAAAACAAGTATTTACCAAACATCTAACTTTGGCTCTGTCAGAGTTGCCTGGAGGGCTTGTTAAAACATCTGCTGCTGGTCCCCACCCTCCTGAGCTTGGGGTTAAGTAGGTCTGGGGTAGTACCTGAGAATTTGCATATCTAACAAGTTCCTAGGCATGCCAATATTGCTTATCTGAGATTCACCGCTCTAAGCTAATTAGTCCTCTCTGGGCCACTCCTGCAGGATAAGGAGGTTCCCATACCAGGGGTCAAATCAGGCCAGGGATGGAGCCCGCATTCTCATGAATGCTAGCTGGGTTCTATTCTGCTGTGTCACAATGGGAACTCCCCCCCCCTTTCCTGAATGTCCTGCTTTTCTTATCTGATGCCATTCCATCTGTCCTTTTTAAATTGCTTTAGAAACTTGGCTGTTATCTTTTTAAAACTTTTTACATTTGTTTGAGCTTTCTTTAGTGGGTATATGTATTTTCTATTGAAGGGGGGAAAAGTGCACTTTTGTTTAAAATCAAAGTAAATAAAAGCATAATTATCAATAATAAAAGTAGTTACTTAAGGAGTTCTCATCGTGGCTCAGTGGTAATGAACCCGCCTAGTATCCATGAGAATGTGGGTTTAATCACTGGCCTCGCTCAGTGCATTAAGGATCCAACGTTGCCCTGACCTGTGGTGTAGATCACAGAAGGGGCTTGGATCCTGAGTTGCTGTGACTGTGGTATAGGCCAGCAGCTGCACCTCCAATTCCATATGTTGCAGGTACGGCCCTAAAAAGATTAAGGAAATAAAAGGGTAGTTATTTAAAATAGAAACAAATCAGTTAATCAAGCTAGTAATTCTGACAATGTGATTATCATAGATTCTATTAATACCTCAGAATAAATCATTAACTAGTTTATGTTACATCATTTTGTCCTTGTATATGGGCAACTAATGATTAACAGATAATCAAAAGATGATAAACTTTGCCAAGGACAAGCGCATTTATTTAGACTTAAGAAAGGAAGGAGTTTATTCTTTACTTGCAAATATTGACGGATTGTTCATTGGAATTTATTCTGTATGAAGAATCATGAAATTTAAAGAAAGTGGTTCGTAGAATTTTAAAAATCCAGACAGGATTTTAGGGGTCATCTGGTATTATTATTTCGTGGAAAAGAAGCTGGAGACCCAGGAAGGTTCAGGAACATGTCAGAAATTATTTGGTAAATGGTTGAACTGACCCTCATCTTTAGAATTCCATTGTTTTTTCCAAGTTGCAATTCCATGAATAATGACTCCTTTTACCACGTAGCCCCTTAGAATGCATGCATGTTTCCTCTCTAAAGAGACTCACTCGTGTAGTGAGGAGCTTTTTTCCCTGGTGAGGTGATGTAGATCTTTCAGGATTGGCTTTGATTAAAGCCATCATTGTGGCTCTTTCCAGTAAGAGAATTGTGATGGATTTCCCACTTATTTTTTAGTAACTGTTTTTTATCCACCCAGCCCATATTTTATGATTGTAGACAAATGAATAAGAGCCAATACTGAATTAGTGAATAATTCATGTCAGGCCCTGTGAACTGCTGACAGCATCGCCAACATGTAAAAATATATTGTTGGGCTTTTCCCTGGCTGTAAAGTTACGCTTTTGTGCCTTTGGGTTTCTTTACTCAGTGTCCACGAGGCTCTAACCTTCCACTGTGAAAGATTTATTCACAGAATCATAAAACTTGAGAGCTGGAATGCAGTAGGATGATTTTGAGTTCTTTGAATCTCTCCTGATAGGGGCCTTTTAAAATTAAAATATTCCGAAGAGGATTAACCCCGTAAGCTAATTTGTTGGAAAAGTTGAGTGTCTTATCTGATTATATTCTTCATATCAGAAAGTTCCAAGACCTATGAAAAAAACACGAAAGAATCATTTTTCAGAGGAAGGGCATGTCCTCGTTCAGGAAGCTTCTTAAGAAGATGGGAGATTGGAGAGAAAAAGGTATTCCTGAACTCAGAGCTCTGGACGGACCTGTCCTGCATATTGGCCACCGTCATTGCCGGTCACATGATGCCATATGAAGTGACTCTGGGAGTAACCGGGGGAAGAGCTCTTAAAGAACACTGTTAAAAACATTCTTTACTTAAGAACCTACTTGCGCTGACCCTTGAATAATGATGGGGAATAGGGGACTGACCCCAGAGCAGTCAAATACCACTGTCACGCATAACCCTACAGTGAGCCTTTTGTATCCACAGTTTTCCGCATGGCGTGTTGCATGCATGATGTATTCTGCATCAGCAGATTCAACCGACCTACAGTGTGCCACTGTAGCTGGTAAAAAAAAAAAAAAAAAAAAAAAAAATCTTATAAGCGGACCCGTACAGTTCAAACCCGTGTTTTTCAAGGGTCCACTATAATTTATAATACCTGAAATTCCTTGACATTGAAAGGGAAGCAAAGAGTTGGGAAACAGGCGATTTTTGTGAAATGAACACATCTCTCAGCAGAGCTGTTCAGCCACTTCCTGATCCTTTGCCTCAGGGCTGTGGGTGACAGCAGTGGCAGCTGCAGAGGCCACGGCCATGGTCGTAGCCACGACTGCGGGGAGGCATCTATATTCTTCCTCGTTTTGGCCGTTGCAATATTAATTTCAGAAAACATGACTTGCCCTGCTAGTCAGTGCTAGAGAGTAAGCCAGATGCACCAAGGGAACTGTCTCTAGTGTCTTGAAAAATTACTGTATTCACAGTAAACAGTCTTTCCTTTTCTCTTCCCAGGATCTCTTGACAGTTTCTGGATTCCATGTTTTCTAGTTTTCTAATCCCTGCCTGCTTCCCATGGGAATATGCTTCCTGACTCAACTGCCCACAGGCATTTGTTTACTCTCCATCATAATTCAGAGTATCTTTTTTTTTGTTTGTTTGTTTTAATGCAGCCCATGACATATGAAGGTTCTCAGGCCAGGGGTCTAATCGGAGCTGTAGCCACCAGCCTACACCAGAACTACAGCAATGCTAGATCCAAGCCACGTCTGTAACCTACACCACAGCTCACAGCAACACCGGATCCTTAACCCCATGAGCGAGGCCGGGGATTGAACCTGCAACCTCATGGTTCCTAGTCTGATTTGTTTCCGCTACACCACAATGGGAACTCCCAGAGTATCTATTTTGGTTCAAGTGGAGCTACTAAGACAACTAGTGCTCCTGAAATAGGACTCAGAGACAATTGCTTCCTCTGCTAGATTGAGACAGATGGCCATTTGAAGTTTTCCCTACTTAATTTTTCTTACTAAAGATTGCTACTCCGAGGATATTTTATTTCCTCTGTAGTTGGGTGAGAGTTTAAATTTCTATTTCCTACATTGCACATCTTTTGTTGCAACCTGTATTTACAAAGACCTGGTCTTTGTTCTAGTTTCAGAATGATTGGTTTGGGGGTTTTGTTTGTTTGTTTGTTTGTTTTTCTTTTTAAGGCCACACCTGCAGGAGGTGGAAGTTCCTGGGCTAGGGGTCAAATAGGAGCTGCAGCCACAGCCACAGCAACGCCAGAGCCAAGCCGCGTCTGCGACCTACACCACAACACAGGGCAACTCCGGATCCTTAACCCACTGAGTAAGGCCAGGGATCAAAACTGTGGACACTGTGTTTGTAACCTGCTGAGCCGCAATGGGTACTTCCCGGAATGATTGTTTAAATAGCCCAGAGCAGATGGAAGCAGAAAGATGGATCCTGTCTGTGAGCACAAGTGTCTATTTGTAGAGCTAGTCTGGCAGGAAGCTTGGTGGAAGTGGTTTTGAAATGCATATCGATGACAAAGAGAACGAGGCTTCAGCCCAAGGATTGAATCTGGAACCTGTGAAGAAAATCGAGGAATTTCTGGTTCATTTGGCAATATTTCCTCGTGGTTGCTTTTTGTTTCCCGATTCACCTATTTCTCTGGCCTAGGTCTTTGCAGAATCAGGCCTGGCCTTGAATCTTCCACTTTGTGCTGTTGGCCGAGAGGCAGAGGACGTGATTCTTTGGCCTTGTGTGCTTGTCACTTAGTGCTGCTAACAAAGCCTTGTAACCCTGAGGTGCTTTGTGCACCTCATCCCCATCCATTTTCTAAATGTTTTCTCTTGCTCTGGAGTTCCCTGGTGCCATAGTGGTTAAGGATCCAGCATTGTCACTGCTGTGGCACAGGTTCAGTCCCTGGCCCAGAAATACCCACATGCCGTAGGCATGGCCAATAAATAACTAAACACAGAAACAAATAAAAATGTTTTCTCATGATCTGACTTGGCCTTCTTGGCCATCTGATATTATCCCCAATTTACAGATGAAAAATCTGCACAGAGACAAATTACATCATGTAACTAGGAAGTAGTAGAGTTAGGATCACTGCAAAAAATGTAAGGTAAAAATGTATATTTTGGTGATACTTATGATCCCTTCCTTTCTCTTAAAAAAAAAAAAAAAGTTGATTTTGTGATTAATGGAAGGAGATAGATGCCGTGTTAGAAGCTGACCAGAAAAAACTTTGGGGAGGAAATAGCGTGTCTGGAGTGGGTACTACGAATTGGAATTGCTGGAGTTCCCATCATGGCGTGCAGTGGAAATGAGTCAACTAGGAACCATGAGGTGGTGGGTTTGATCCCTGGCCCGGCTCAGTGGTTTAAGGATCCGGCGTTTGCCCTGAGCTGTGGTGTAGGTCACAGACATGGCTGGGATCCAGCATTGCTGCAGCTGTGGTGTAGGCCGGTAGCTGAAACTCCGATTCAACCCCTGGCCTGGGAACCTCCATATGCCATGAGTACAGCCCTAAAAAGACAAAAAAAAAAAAAAAAAAAAAAAAAAAAAGAATTGGAATTGCTGTGATATTTACAATTGTAATAGGCACTGCCAGATTGCCTCCAAAGTGGCCATCCCATAATGCACCCTCTCACCCAGTGGCGTGAAAGAACCTGTGCTTCAAAAGTTTTAAAATGTTTTCCAAACCAATAGGTGAGAAAATGGCATCTTAATTTGGTTTCTCTTGATTCCAGGTGAGGCGGTGTCTTCATGTGTTTATTATGTCAGCCGCTTGGATGTGCTCTTCTGGCAATTTCTTGGACATATTTTTTCTCCATCTTCTATTGGGTTATTGTCATTCTCTATGTTTTCTAGATAGCAATTCTTTGTCTGCTATATATACTGTGAATATGTTCTCCCAGCCTGTCACTGGCACTTACTTATGTAATTAAAAAGTAATTGAAATAGGGAAACTAGGTTATTTTTCAAAAAGAAATCCTTAAGATGTTGGTTTAATGTAAAGGTTAAAAAAAAAAAAAGAAAAAGAAAAATTTTTAAAGTAGAATTTGAAATTAAGTCCTGAAGAATGGACAAGGTTTAGAAAGAAGTAGGAAAGTAATATGAACAAGAAAAAAAAGAAAAAGAAAATCCATGGAATAGTCCAGAACTATGGAGAAGATTGACCTGGCAGAACTGGAGAATTCTCACTGGATTATAATGGGGATGAAATTAGAGAGATAGGTTTTGCCTAACGTGAGAGGCCTTAAATTCCAGAGTGAGGCATTTGGAGTTCGTCCTGTGAGAATTTTTTAGTTGGAGCATGATATCTAGTCAGTATTTTTTTGAAAAAAATTAACCTGACTATAGTGTGTCAGGGGACTTGATGTGAGAAGTACCTGTTGGTGCTGAAGCTGAACTGGGTTTTGCCAGAGGAGTGAATGCAAAGGAAAGGGTGTATTTGAAGAGATGTTTTTTAAAAAGCCACAAATGCCAGGTCTTGGTGATGATGAGATGCCCTGAAGATTACAGATGGCTGAGAAAGTGGTGATCTTTTAGGCTACTCGGGAGGGGAAACTGAGCTTTGACGGGAGATGATATTAAATCCTAGAAATTTGCCGCAGAGATGGAGGATGGTGAGAGAGAAGTAGACTTGGTGACTTTGAGTGAGTTTGCAGTTTCAGGTGACAATAAGGATGGAACTCAAAAAGGAAGAAGTTAAATTTTATTTTATTTTTATTTTTTATTTTTTTGTCTTTTCGCCTTTTCTAGGGCCACTTCCCTAGGCATATGGAGGTTCCCAGGCTAGGAATCTAATCAGAGCTGTAGCCACCGGCCTATGCCACAGCCACAGCAACACAGGGTCCGAGCCTCGTCTGCGACCTACACCACAGCTCACGGCAACACCAGATCCTTAACCCACTGAGTGAGGCCAGGGATCGAACCCGCAACCTCATGGTTCCTAGTCGGATTCGGTAACCACTGTGCCACAACGGGAACTCCAGAAGTTAAATTTTAAACTGACTGGAAACTTAATCAACAGACGAAGTAATGAAGGCTGAGTTTAGGCCTCATTTATGTTAATGAAAGAAGAGAAGCCAACATAGAGAAAAAAGCTGTCCCTCCCGATGATATCTGATGCCTCTCAGGCTGTCTCTCTGGCTGTGGGGATGCTCGAGCTTGGTGCCAAGCTTCTCCAGGGTGATCCTGGGACCCTGGATTCATGAGTCTTGCCTGTGAGAAAGCCCATGAGTTTCTCATGGAGACCATTAAAGAACCAAGGAGAAAACCCTGCCAGTGTAGCCTTGACCTACATTATGTTTTTCCTCATGGATTTGATGAGTATATATATATATATGAGTATATATATATATATATGAATGCAGATGCAACTGAGTACAATCAAAAGCTATGCCTTAAAAAAAAAAAAAACAGCTAATTTTAAGTGGTGCTAGTATTAACTTCTATATGAAAACGTGTATTTTAAGATTTAGCATTCCTCCTCTGTTTGTTTGGCATAGAGTCCTTTTTTAAATTTATGTTCTTGTCTGATTTTTCTAGTGACCATGTGACACTGATTCTTTTTTTCTTCAAAACTCTTCATTTTCCTTCAAAACACACTTCATTTTCCTTAAACATAGTCATGGTACCTAGGCAACGAGATAGCCGAAATCACCGGACTGGAAATGTGTAGCAGTCTTACCCACCTTAGTCTGGCCAAGAACAAGATCACAGCCATTAATGGCTTAGGCATGTTACCCATCAAAATACTGTGTCTGGTAAGTCTAACAAAAATGTTATTCCTTGTAGAAGTACTAGTTAGTGCCTTAGTAAATATATGAATGATAATTATGATTTTTCAATTTTATAAAGATCTAATTCCTTCATGAAATGTCATTGTCTTCAGTTTTGTTTGCTCCTTTCCATATCTGGGGTGTGTGTGTGTGTGTGTGATGAATGTTTTATGCTAAAGGAAAATGATTATCTAATTTGGAATATAAATTTCATTTTTTAAAAGATTGACTTTAACATTGAGAAAGATAGTATTTAATAGCAAATATTAAAAATGTATTTATAGGTGTTCCCACTGTTGCACAGTGGGTTGCTGCAGCAGCTTGGGTTGCTTTGAAGGCATGGGTTCAATCCCCAGCCCAGCAGCTACAACTCAGATTCAGTCCCTGGCCCAGGAACTTCCATATGCCTTGAGTACAGCCATAAAAAAATTTTGAATATTTATAACGTCTTATTGATGAAATATCATTTAACTGTATTTTAGCATTCTATATATTGCAGTTAACATGCCATTGCTCTCAGATGAACCACTGGGCACTGAGTTTCGGTAGTCCTTTTGTAGCACTCTATGGTGGTCTCCTATTCTAGAGAACCAGAAATAGTGCTTAGAATAAATGAACAATTCCAATCAGAAAGTTAAAATTTTAGTTTTTTCCCCACAGAGAGCACCTTTCTTAAGCTATATGGCATGCTATGTGACTATGACTGAATGAAAATGCACACAATTTATTTAAAAAATTCAGCAGGATCCTACCACTTTCAGAGATGTAGTATTTTTGAAATAATAGTCTAGCTCACTCTCTTGGAGGCTGATACTCTAGTTTGTAGATCGACTAGGATTCGTTCTCCTTCCTCGCCTCCTCCTCCTGACTTCTTCCCCTTGGATGGCTTTGCTGTCCTCTATCATGTCTATTACCAGGTGGACAGAGGGGGTTTTAAGCTATGAGGCCAGCAGCATGTTAATTTCTTGTGTGAACTATCCCACGGGAAAGTGTTGAGCTGTTGTTTGAAAGGACATCTTGGGTTATCTGCAGATTTTTGACATACACGATGTCCGCTTCCTGTTTTATTTAACCATAGGCAGCTAAAGGTTGGCCACATGTTAATTTTTCTTTCCATGAGCTTGGAGCCCATAGTACTTGTTCACGACCATTCCCTCCTTATAGTGAGTTTGGTGGAGCTAAATACTGGTTCCCGGTACCAGGGTTGGACATGAGGCATGGAGAGGTTTAATAATTCCCCTGAGGTTTTGTGTTCTCTGCCCACTAAGGTGTGTTGACAAAGCATAAATGAAAATGAATTTTCTAAGTTAGATTGTAAATGACCAAATTACAAAAGAAAGTCACATTGAACTCATTATTAAGAATAATAACACGTGGCACCTTCATCCTAAGACTTTGTTTCAATAACTAAATAAATAATCTGTGTGGACAAGTCTATCGCATGTAGCTTTTAGAAAAAGCATAAAAGACTTATTTTCCCTTAAAGTAAATTAGGTGAATTGTTCCCAACCCTCAGAGGTATCACCCAAGATGAACTAGAAAATACAGAATATGCCATCATTCACTTTCCTTAACATTTATGAGAATAGGAAAGTTTTCTTTTCCATATATTAATAAAATCTATTAAATGACACACATTTGTTTCAACGGTTTTTAATCCTTTTAAAAGAATTGTGGAATCAGTAAACCAATGGGTTTGCCTTGAAAATAATTCACTGTACAGTTTAGGTGAAAAAGAATAATTCCGTATACAAACCAATTGTTAATTCTCTGTCATCAACTTTTACAATAAATGTTAGGAGAAAATGTGGTTTACTTATGGGCTGTTCTGTCAACCACCTCCTTTTGCAAGTAAGGACAATCCATTCCCAACTTTAAAAATCATTTTGTCTTAGTCAAAGCCCTTTGTTTTTCTTTTTCCCTCCTAACTTGGGAGATTGAGAATGTTTCTCATTTCATCTATTTAATACAATAGTGTCTCTCTAAAGGCCCCCTTCTCCCTGCTAATCATGATGAAACAAGCAAGAAGAACTGTTCACGCAGGAACTGGCCATGCCCTTTGAGGAGAGACATCTCAGTTTTTCATCATTGGAAAAAGGGTTTGACTGGCTGACTTTCAACTCAGAAATTCTGATTTGGAATATTTCTCCATCCTGCTTCCTTTTATGACCATAGGCTGTCTAATTAAACTTTTCTGTGCCTCACTCTCTTCTCGAGCGTCCACCACTTTGAAAGCCATCAGAGACCCTCTAAAGAAGACTTACAGTTTATCTTCCACATTGACAGCACTTCAGAAGTCTTTGGGAAGAACTGTATAATATATAAATTTGATATGTGGGCCTATTTTAAATAGGATATTCAGATCTTATTTCAATAAGTCAAATTAATATGGATATTATGTTCGGTTTAGAGTAATTTTTTTCTTTCCCTTTTCTGTGACGCTATTGAGACCTTTTTGAACAGTAGGAATTTGACTTAAACAAATGGGGTTATGAGTATTTTTCCTTCTTATTATGGAATTTGGCAGACATATATAAAAGTAAAGGGAATAGTTTAATGAGCCCCCATGTACTATCATCCAACTTTATAGAGTATCAACATTCTTTTAATATATTTTAAAGAGCTATAGAATTATACTAATGAACATAAATCTTGCTTGTTATTGAAGTGAAATCTTATGAAAAATTGTGTGAAAATGAGCCCTTACTATTAAATATATCAGGAAGCATGTACCAGGAAAAATATTATAGATGGTAGAGAATGCTATAATTTAAATGTTTAGATCTAAAGTGCTCTGTACAAGTTTTAAAAGTTTAAGGATGGATATAACATGACATTAGTTGAAACTTCAGAATTACTCTTTATTGTGATTCTCAACTCAAAGTTTAATTGTACTGTGGCATATTCTTATACCTCAAAGGCTAACGAACCCAAGGAATTGTGCAATGTTGGAAAATGTAGGAGAAAATGCAAATTATTTTTATCACTGTAATTTGTTGCAGGTACTTGGGGGTTGGGAAAGAGAACAATGTTTAAGTCTTAGATCTTTCTTTGTTTCAAGGTATTGTCTAAGAAGACGCTTATGGGTAAATTATTAAAGAACGTAGTTTGTATTTCTCTTGTTGCATAACGTGCCACCCTATGTGTAGTGGGCTGGAGAAATTTTGTTAGCTACTGGTTCTATAATCTGCGTTGGGTTCAGTTGAGTGGGTCGGCTGGTCTTGCCACGTTCAGCTAGCCCTTGACTGGGGCCTGGGCTCAGCCGAGATGCTGGAATAACTGGGTTTCTCCTCTTTATTTAGTCCCAAGGGCTCCTCTCCATGTGACCTCTCCATATTTTCTCTTCAGCAGAGTAGCTCAAGTTCTTACATGGCAGCTTTGGGCTCTCAGACACAAGAGAAGATGCTGCCAGGCCTTCTTAAGTCTTAAATATGGAACTGGGGCCCTTCTGACGTCTTCTTTTGGTTAAAGCAAATCCAGCCTGGATTCAGGAGGAGGGAACTGTACAAGCGCCTGGCTAAGCGGAGGCATGTGTCAGACCACCACAGCCTGGTGCTAGGAAGTCATACATTCAGAAAATGTCTGAAACAGAGTGTATGTGGGAGTTACAGTGTTCAAGTGGTTTCTTGTGATGGTGGCAAAAGAACTGTTCTAAATTTATATTTCTGAAGATAAGCATGCAGCTCTGCTGTCATTAGGCTTGAGGGTACCAATGTCAAAAGCTTATACTTTTGGTCTTTCCTATTGATTTAAACATTCATCTTCTTTCAGTTGGAAGACTGGGATTTCTTGCTGGGGTGTAGTGTATATTTGTTTAGGGACGAGAATGATGGGAATAGGAGATGGGACAAGAATGTGTTACAGATTTTAAGAGGTTTGGGGTAATATCCAGAATGAAAACTTACGTGTTTCCCTACTAGATGCCTTTAGGACATGAAATGTGTTTTATCAATTTTAGAGCAATAACCAGATTGAGAAGATCACAGGTTTGGATGAATTAAGAGTCCTGCAAATCCTGGATCTGTCCCACAATCAGATCACTAGCCTCCAAGGCTTAGAGAGTCATGACTTCTTGGAAGTGATCAACCTAGAGGATAATAAGGTAACGTCATACTTCGTGTGTCTTGGTATCGGTGTCGTCTACGTAAGAAGACATATTAGGACCTACTGGACCTACTCTTGGTTTCCCAAGTGCTATCCCATTCAGTGTCAGCTTAGATGTGTTATGCCAGAAAACCTCCTGGAACAATAGTTGAAGGACTGTTTGGGGTTTTTTTTTAAAAGTAAATACTTAAAGTTCTTAATTTTTGAAAATTTGAAGATAGGATTCCTAATTACATTGTTTGGAAGGTTTAAACTACATCCAAATGCACATGACTTTGTGAAGTAGATGTGTGTTCCTGTGGAATTTGGGGTGGAAATATGGCATTAGGAATGTCTGACCTGTCGGAGCGGGGAAATGGCAGACAAGAGAATAGCATCATTTAAAGAGAAGAGGCACAGGAATTGAATCCTATTTGTAACAATAGTGTCTAGGAGTTCTCTGGTGGTGCAGTGGGTTAAGGATCTGACATTGTCACTGCAGCAGCTCAGGTCGCTCTGGTGGCATGGGTTTGATCCTTGCCCAGGAACTTCCCCATGCTGCACGTGCAGCTCCCCCTCCAAAAAAACAAAAATAAAAATAATAGTAAAAAAACACCAATAGTGTATGTTCCTAACCTATATGAATTGAGGATTGGATTTATTCAAATTTGGGTATCTGGCTTAATGTACATGTGACTTCAAAAATTATATCAGTTGGCTTTCACTCTTAATTATATTTTTTTAAATAAAGCATTTGTGCTCCCAGTCATGGTTGATAGTAAGTTGGCACCTTTAGCTTACTTCTCCTGCAATAAGATCTACGTTGTGATTTTATTCATATTGAGTACTTTTGTCGAATATTTTGGAAAGATTTCATAAGGAAGTTGAATGTTTATTTCTTCTTGAAAAGGAAAAGTTTGGAGAAGCCTAAAATAGACGTAGATCCCAGCTGAAGTGAGCTGTGTTTCTATGCTTGGCTGTGATGGTGCTTATCAGCTGGCTCTGACGACTCTCCAATGAACTTCCATTGGCTGTTAGATTTTTTTTTTTTTTCAGGCAAATTTTCAATCATTTTATTCTTAAAATATCTTACATCAATATATAAAATCTTTGAATCTAGAAACATAAAATAAAAGCTAGTTTCTTTTAAGGAAAAGACTTCTATTTTTCTTTTTAAAAATTTTCTAAGAAGAAAGGGTGGGGGAAAAAACTGTAACTGCAATGTATACATCTAAGGATAACCTGACCCCCTTGCTGTACAGTGGGAAAATAAAAAAAAAAAATTTCTAGTTATGTTAGTTTCAAGTGTTCACTTATACATATGAGTTTTTAAAAAATAAAGAAATGGCAGTCTTTAGGTCTGAGAAAAAGGACATTTTATTTGTCACAGGCAAAACTTTTCCTCCTCATTTTTACTAGATTTGTGTGCTACATTGTCTCATCAACTTCTAAAGTTAATTCTAGTGGATGACTTTTGTTCACTGTCCCATGTGTGTTATGAAGTCAGCACAATCTCTGTTTTGTATAGTTTTAGTGTCTTTTTTTCATGAGATGACCATTAAAATGGTTTGTACATATATATAGGGGGTGTTAAGAAGATGGAATGCACTCATTAAATTTTCGCTCAGTGCATCTCAGTGTTTAGGAAAAGGAGTAATGGCAATAATAATAGTGCTAACAATAGCAGTCATAAAATACTGCAGAGATTTGCATTGCGTGTTCAGGCACAAGGCACTGGTTTAAGCACCTTACATACATCATCTCATTTAATCCTCATTATAACTCTATTGTTATCGCTATTTTACAGATGAAGAAAGTGGAGCAAAGACAGGTTAAGTAAATTGTCCAAAGTTATACTGTATCCAGTGAATAGCAAAGCCAGGGCTCAAACAGAGAATGATTGACTTCCCGAGTCCGGGTCCCTAAGCTTGCAGGCTGACGCAATAAATGAACGCTTAATGGCCCTCCCTTCAGACAGGTGTGCCATGTCAGGACCTAGAAGAATGCTGTGTGGTTTCAATGTAATATGAGCCATGAATATGAGTCACACCTGTAATTTTAAATTGCCTAGCAGCCACAATAAAAAGGTAAAAAGAAACAGTTGAAATTATTCGTTTTATTGAGCCCGATACACCCAAAATATTGTCAGCATGTAATCGACTTAAAAATTATTGATGAGCTACCTGCTCTTGTCTTGTTTCATACTACATTTTAGACATCTGTTGTGTATTTTACACTTACAGTACATTTGAATCCACTCTGGCCATATTCCCAGGGGTAAGTCACCAACAGGGTTAGCCGCCTCTGCATTGGATGGCACAGGTCTAGAAAGACCTCATGTGTTCGCTTCCATTTCAGAAGGCTTTTCAAATTACATTTGAGAAAGTTGAGGGAAAAATGAGGGAACCTTAAGTGAAGAACAGAGTTCATAATTTTCAAGTGTTGAACAGACTCCATTAAAATAAAAAAAAAAAAAGTGGCCACATGTCCCCAAGGAGGGGTCCTTTGGCAACAATCGATCTGTAACAATAACACAAGTCTCTTACTCCCCGCTGGGCAGGTTGGGAAGCAACCAGCAGTACTTTGAAATGTTCTATGAGCCATCCAGCAATGTCCTCAGGGATTTCTCCAGCACTGCTGAGAATACTCTGTATCAGGGATGGAAAATTTATCGTTTAAAAGAAACATGTCATAGCTCTTGCTTCTCATATGAGTAATTTGATGTTAGCGACATTGCTTTATTAGAAGCATATTTTTCAGTATCATTTACTTGTTTTTAGCTGTGGAAACATTGCTGTACCTTCATGTGGTCATTTGAACATCTGTTTTAAGTTCCTTTGCAAATGTTCACCATTAGCTGATGATTTGGGGGCCGTGGTCACTCTTCACTCTACAGTCCTTGTTAGAGTTTTATGATCATTTCTAGCATTTAAAATGTATCCCCAAAATGTTAACTGTAGTATAACCTCAGTCTTTACTTCTGGAAGCAAAATATTGTTATGAAAGTTTCTTAGAGAATGCTGTTTTACTTCTCTGAGTCTTGGTGTCATTATTTCATCTATCTGTCTGTCTATCTCGCTGGCTAGCTATTACTTACGTATTTTCTTTCTTCCTCTCTCACTTCCTCCCTCCCTTCCTTCCTCTTTCTTCCTCTCTTTCCTTCTCTCTTTCTTTTCCTTCTTTCCTTCCTCCCTTCTTTTCTTCCTTCCTTCCTCCCTCCCTCCTCTTTGTCTTTCTTTGTCTTTCTTTCTTTCTTTTTCTTCTTTTCTTTTTACCTTTCTACCTGTTATCTGTCTGTCTGTCTACATACCTACCTACCTGTCTTTCTGTCTGTCTGTCTATCTATCTATCATCTATTTTAAGAAAAAGACTTATCAGGCCCCTTTAGGTCTGGATGGTGATTACTGGAACGTATGGCCTAAAAGGAAATGGCAAAAAGAAGTCAACCAAGCTGATGTCCCCACATAGCAGAAGTTGACAGGCTTCTGCAGGGTAGGGAGTAGCCAACAGGGGCAGAAGAGTTTGGAGAAGAGGGGGAGATGGAAACTAGGGATCAGCCCTGCTGGTGTGACATTCTTGGTAGCTGATGGCTGCAGTGCCTTTCAGAATGTAACCTTTCTGGCAAAGTTTCTCTTTAGGTGGTTTGGGGCACTGTGTCTCTATACCTTTTGTTAATCGCTGGTGACACACACAGCCCCAGGTCCTGGCATTTGAAGAGGGAAGATGTGAGGTGGTCTGCGTGGGGCGGGGTCTACGGGAGGAGAGGGCACGTGGGATGGCCAGTGCCTGGGCACATCATCAATTCAGTTGATGTGGAAACTGAAAGCCGGGCGACTTGGCATATGCTCCCCTCTGCCCTTACCCACCTCATCCTACTTTTGAAAGACCAGGGAGGGGAGCTGGATCCCTCTCATACGACCCTTAAAAACCTGGCCAATCCTAGCTGATATTTTACCGATAATATTTTATATAGCTATGATCATTCTTCACATGGTTTGCAACGTTTTCTTTTCTTTCTTCCTTTCTTTCTTTTTTTTTTCTTTTTAGGGCCACATCTGCAACACATGGAAGTTCCGGGGCTAGGGGTTGAATCAGAGCTTCAGCTCTTGGCATGTGTCGCAGCCACAGCAATGCCAGGTCCAAGCCACATCTGCAGTCTACACCACAGCTTGTGGCAACACGGGAACCTTAACCCACTGAGCAAGGCCAGAGATTGAATGAGCATCCGCATGGATACTAGTCAGGTTCTTAACCTGCTGAGTCATAATGGGAACTCCTGTTTGCAACATTTTCAAAGAGATCTTTCCATGTCAAGCACCATTGATAACATCACCATCTTCTAAAATTGGGGCATAGTTTTCCCACTATGGGACTGTGCCATGATTCATTTAATCACATAATGATGGAGTTTTTAGGAATTTCGATTTTAAACTTTGACTTAGACCGAATGTTCATGTATCTAATTTTTGCCTGTCTGATGATCTCTTCGGTATAAATGTCTGGAAGTGGGATGGTTACTTTAGAGCTTATGCATAGATAACACCCCAGACTGCCAATTTCCGCTCCCACCAGCAATGTCTGCGAGTGCACATGGCCAGGATGTGTCAGTGAGACGTGTTGACTGGGGGGAAACATCTCCTCTCAGTGTTTGCATTAGGTCCAAACAGAAGAGTTCTGACAGTGGTGTCAACCAAGGTCACTCTTCCACCTTTCTGAATAAGTCAGTGTTAAAAAACTGAACCTTAATTCTTATCCATGATGGAAACGACAGTCTGATGGAGCGTCCAGCTAGTTGCCTTATGGAAAAAGCATAGCGTTGCTACAACCAGATTAACATGTGCAGGTTGTATATTGTATCTTGGAATTCACCTTTCATATTATGTCTTGGAAAATGGCATCCTTTGAATGTGGGGCATGCATTCTCCCCCCGATTTAACTTTGGAGATAGTTGACGTTTCACTTGCATTTTATAGTTGGATAATTCAGGGATTATCAGCGCCTCTGCTGTTGGGGCGCTTTTCACGTGCCTGCTGAAAGGACCGGGGGAGGCATGGACATGAAAAAGTGCTGATTAATTTTTTTTTGCCAAAGTTCAGCATCTACATCTGAAATAAGATTATAATCATGCTAATTACAGGGCATTTAGGGAAAATTGTTGGTCTTTAGTTCTGTGGAGATTTCAGCCCTGCTGCAACTCAAACTCTATCCCTGGCCAAGTGAAAGAACTGTCGAGACCTTTTTCTCCCCTTATCTTTGAAAGGTGTGAGACATAACCTATACCAAAAGAGTGTAAACTCAAAAATGTATAGTTTAGCAAAGAATTTTTAGGTGAACAGCCGTGTAACACTCACATCAAGAAATACGCCATCCAAGTTCCCATTTTATCTTTTTTTAAAAACGATTATCTCATTGGAAAAACAATAGAGCTGCACGTGTACATGAAGTCTTCCCAGTCACAAATAACCACAGTAACCCGCAGAAGCAGCGTCGGAGACCGGGGAACTGGGAGCTGGGAGCTGGGAAGGATTAGTGCTGGGGAGAACCCTGGCGCCCTTTCATGTACTTTTGCAGTTTCTCTGATTCTACGTACAATTTTATTTCTGCCTTAAAATAAACCCAGATGAGATGAGGAACACCTGCCTGGATCTTCTCAGTCCAGAGAGGGGGAAAAAGAAAATGTGACCGTGTGTTTGCATGTATAGAAGGGACGTGCAGTGACTTCCTTGTTTTGTGGCATTCTCATTAAAAAGCTGGCTATTCAACAGAGCAATTTTAAAAAGTTGAGTTTAAAGGATCCACTGTAGCTCCTCTTATGTTACGTTTTCTGTTGTCTTGGTGCATTTAGTCTGTTGATAATATTGTGTGTGTGTGTGTGTGTTTGTTGATTAAACAGGTTGCTGAGCTGAGTGAAATAGAATACATTGAAAACCTACCTCTCCTTCGAGTTCTCAGTCTGCTAAGAAATCCAATTCAGGTGAGAGATCCTTGATGTTGGGGGAAAGGGAGAGGGGTGTAGACTTACTTGGAATTCTTCATGAAATACTTTTGAGAGAACATCAGGAATGTGAATAAGGTGTATTTATCTTCATTCCCTATTAGAAAGGTAAGCAAAATAACACCTATGCACAACCATCGGTGCAAGTCAAGCCTGAGATTGACTCTTGGTTGCCTCCTCTGTGTGATCATTTATGACTCATCTGGGGGTAATAAAGATTTCAGGTGGGAGCTATTGAAGATTGTGGAGCATTGTCCTTTCACATTAGAGAATGCACGGTGCCTGAGGTGTAGAGGTGTAGACAGAATGTGTTTCCTATTTTATAACAGGAAAGAAAGTCCAAGATAGACACCTCAAGAAACTTGCCTGGGGATAGCCATGACATTGGCATTGGCATTGGAAAATGATTATAGGAAAAAATAATATATTTCCTACTGCTTTTTCACTTCTGGATATCAAAGATCTGTGACTTTTTCAGGATTTCCCCCCCCCCCCCCAGTGATGGATCCTTTCTTTTGGACTCTGTCTCTCCCTCTTTCTGCCTTTGTCATTCATTCCCCTTTCCACCTGTATCCTTTGCTCACCTTTCCATAGACTGAAATTTGCATGTATTTCTGAGTAAATTTCTTTGTGTGTATGTCTTGAGAAACATGCCTGGACAGGCGAAAATAAATAAATAAATAAATAAAAAATGAGAACTAAGATTTTAAAATGAAAACGTTCTTGGTATGAGAATAGTGCCAGGCAGTTTAAAAGCATCTCTGGGAAAGAAAGAGCCCTGGCCGCCCCTCCCAGGTCCAGATCCATGAAGAGCGTCTGAGTGTTTGCATAAATAAATAGCACACACGCTTTCACACATGTTAACTCATTATCTATAAACTCTTCCCACGTTTGCACACTGAAGCACATTGATAGCTTTTGTATTCAATTCATGGGTATGCTCATCTGTAAAACGCATCGTCCACTTAATAGCTTTCCTTTCAAAGAGATGTAGCTTCGTAATACAAAAAAAAAACCAAACCATGAAATTATATTTCTAAAAGGTAGATAATCCTAACACAGCAGAGAATAAGGAAATTCTTTTGTAAATGAATAATATTTTATTGTAAAACAAATTCATAAGTAATGGTACAAGTTAACATAAAGCAATACAAAGTAATAAATAATGTTTCATTATTTGTGACAATGAAACTCTTTGGAGTTAGAAGGTAGGGTTGGAATCATTGTTCATGGAACCTTAGATGAAATACTTCACTTCTCTGAACCTTAGTTGCTTCTCTTCTTCGAAAGGAAGTTAATCAGACTTATCGTCCTTATCTCACAGGGAGATTAATGAGATCATGCATTTGAAGGTTTTATTAAGTCAAGGCACAGTCTGCATTTGAGTTGTTAATATAAGAGGGTTGGTAAGCATGAAAATGTAAAGGTCTGTGTGTGTGTGGATGACAGAGTTAGTGGGTGAAAGCCCTAAGCTCATGAAAGTAGCCTGCTAGAGCTTGTTAATTTAGGCAAAGGAAGACAACTGAATAACCTTCTTGATATTTTAAACAGGAAAAATCTGACTATTGGTCCTTCGTTATTTTTATGCTCCTCCGATTAACAGACTTAGATCAGAGGAAGATTAAAGTGGAAGAAAAGGTATGTAATCGTAGCATTTCATGTGCTTATGACGATAGGCTCAGAAGCTCACTGCAGGACCAATATAATCCATAGATGATACATGTAACAATATGTGCATTTATTTATTTAGAGAGCGTTTCCTTGTCCTAGGATCAATCTGATTAATCCTCTGCAAGGCTGAGCATTAACACAAATGCAGTGAAAGCCCTGCTCTTGGTACAGTGAGTTGACTGGCAGTGGGGGACAGAAGCAGCCCCCATGTATATAGGCCGGCAGCAATGTAGCCGACTGTTAGTTTGGGTAAATGTCATATTTGGAGGGTATGTGATTTTATCTGTTACTCTAAAAAAGTCGTTTAATAATGAAATGAATTATAATGTCATTCTACTCCATCACCAAAACAGACCCGAATAAATCACTACTCTGATATTTTAAATCCTTTATTCTGCCCCTTAAGATAATGATTGTTCTGGACACACAACTCTACAGCAACCAGACCTTGAAGGCTCTCACCGGCCTCCCCTTTCCATAGCTCTGGTAGCTCCTTTGTCAGGCTTTTGTGACTGGTGTCAGCTGAAATCTCCATTAATGAGGGATTTCTTACACTGAATGCAAATTTGAGATGGGAATGAAAAAGCAGGTATAAATATGCAGAGAGGCAGGTATTCCAGTTCTGGAATCTTGGTTAAATATAATTATAGATGCAGGTCTGTTATTATTCTCACAGTGGAAGGCACTTACTAGAACTCTCTTTCCCTTTCACGTTTTGTAAAGGGAATAATATATAAAACCACACGTTAAGTAGAGGAGCGGTAGGTGAGAGTGTATTTGGAGGGATGGCAAAGATGGGGGGACAGAGAACGCTACATCAGAAGCAAAAAGTCCTTCTCTTAGAACAAAGAAAGTGGTACTAAAAGAAGAGGAGGTTTGGGTAGAATTTTAGGTAATAGGAATAGGTCTTGGGGAGACGGCACAAGGGAATATTTTTTAGTAACAACTACCTAGAATCTAGAAACTACAAATTTTATTCCTTCTCATACTGAAGGTTGAAATGTTTACTATATTAAAGGTAATCTTAGACTTGAGAGGTTTGGTTTTTGTTTGTGCTAAAAAGAAGTAGGTGACCAAGGGGCTCCAGCTCAATATTGTAACTGTTATTCTTTAGGGTTCTAGGAAAGTTAGAGCAGAAGACTGAACGCAAAGATTCCTGGTTGCTTGTCTAGAACATTTCATCACAGAAAATCTAAACCTTGTTTTGCTTTTAAAATGAAAAAAAAAAAATTTTTTCCCTTCGCCTGTCTAATTCCGGGAAAGGTTGCCGCAGTGAATAAATACAGCCCTCCCCCGGAAGTCGTTGCAGCCCAAGATCACATGACCCATGTTGTCAACAGCGTGATGCAGCCACAGAGGATCTTTGACAGGTATTCCTTAGGGATCCCTCGGGTAGAACTCAGGGCGGCAAGCATGGGATGACCTCGTCATTTTCCCTACCTAGCCTTCTATTTTGTGACCTGTTCCTTTCTCACCTCCCTGAGGGAAGGGATCAGGTCTTTATTTTTTAATTTATTTTTATATTTATTTATTTGTTTTTGCTTTTTAGGGCCGCACCCATGGCATATGGAAGTTCCCAGGCTAGGGGTCTAATCAGAGCTACAGCTGCCGGCCTAACCACAGCCACAGCAACCCAGGATCTGAGCCGTGTCTGTGCCCTACACCACAGCTCATGACAACACTGGATCCCCGACCCATGGAGCAAGGCCAGGGATTAACCAGCATCCTCACAGATACTAGTCGGGTTCGTAACCACTGAGCCACAGAGGAAGTCCAGGTCTTTATTTAAAAGGCAGTGTTGTCTCAGATATAACGTACTGTCATCATGTGCTTGAATATGGAGCTCACTTATTGGCATTTTTCTGGGTATGGCAATGAGTGGATTCAACCTCGTCTTTCATCTGGATCCTTGAATGGTGGCTAGCTTGTGACATTCGATGGTGAAATAAAAAAAAGGGAGAAAACCTGCCAGTTTTTCTGCTGTAGGCTAGAACCACAGACCTTAGTCTCATAATAGAGAATTGTGATGCTTTCTATCCATTTTCAATTTTTTCCTTAGCTGTGAGAGATTGCTAGATATCCCTGCCAAGGAGCACCCATGACCTCAGGTTATATATTAGAGAGAGGTCTTTTTTTTGTAATTTTTTATTATAGGTGATTTACAGTGTTCTGTCAATTTCTGCTATACAGCAAAGGGACCCAGTTATGCATATTCATATATATATCTACACACATACACACACACACACACACACACATATATATATATACACACACACACTCTTTTTCTTACATGATCCTCCATCATGTTCCATCACAAGTGATTGGATATAATTCCCTGAGCTATACAGCAGGACCTCATTGCTTATCCACTCCAAATGTGATGGTTTGCATCTACCAACCCCAAACTCCCAGTCCATTCCTCCTCCCTCCCCCTCCCACTTGGCAACCACAAGTCTCTCCTCCATGTCCATGAGTTTGTTTCTTTTCTGTAGATAGGTTCATTTGTGCCATATATTAGATTCCAGATATAAGTGATATAGTATTTATCTTTCTCTTTTTGACTTCACTTAGTATGAGAGTCTCTAGTTCCATCCATGTTACTGCAAATGGTATTATTTTGTTCTTTTTTATGCCTGAGTAGTATTCCATTGTATATGTACTACGTCTTCTTAATCCATTCATCTGTCCATGGACTTTTAGGTTGTTTCCATGTCTTGGGTATTGTGAATAGCGCTGCAATGAACGTAGGAGTGCACGTATCTTTTTGAATGAAAGTCTTGTCTGGATATATGCCCAGGAGTGGGATTGCTGGATCATAAGGTAGTTCTGTGTTTAGTTTCTGAGGTACCTCCATACCGATTTCCATGGTGGTTGTACTGATTTACATTCCTACCGACAGCACAGGGGGATTCCCTTTTCTCTATACCCTCTCCAGCGTTTGTGATTTGTAGACTTACTAACGATGGCCATTCTGACCAGTGTGGAGCCTCCCTAGGAGGAGGTCCTGCTCACCTAAGGGAAACCTTAAACTGCCTTCACAGTGATTGCATTCAGTTGCTATCAACTCAGCAGGGAGGATCCCCCAGCTTGGTTGAACACGAGAATAGAGTCTCTCACCTCTAAGTTCAAAGACAGATTTACCACGATTTCTCCATTTCTTTTTAAACAATCTGTTGCAGCAGATGGCCATTTATGCTGTAAGTATACCACAGAAATTCTATCAATACCCAAAGGCGTTTTAAAAATACTTATAAAATCTCTTGGTTATAAACGGCTTCTCTTCTTTGTGTGGTTTGCTCCTGTACTGCATACGGTTGGTTTCCCACAGAGAGAAAATGTTTTATTTTACATCCAGGACATGATTTTTTTACATGTAATTTAAAAATATAGACACTGACAGTTTTATATATTTATGGTACCCTCTAGGTGAAATGATTTATCATTTATTTGCATACATCTGGAAAAGCACATTTGATTGGAAAGAAGGGCATTTATGTCCTCATTGTATTTCTTTTCTAGTTTATGAAATTGTAAGTTGTTTCATGCTTTAGGGTACATTTATATAAAAATATGTATCAAAGAAATTTACAGCAGTGTCTGATAAACACATATTTCTTGATCACTTCTGGCTGTCAGGCAGACAATAGCAAGTGGCCAAGCGGCCCCAGATGCTTTGGGATGAAGCAGGGACCATTACACAAAACTCATGGAGGCAGGAGTGAGCCTGCCATGCCCTCCCCACTCTGAGGCAGGATCTGGGCTCCCCAGCAGCCCCAGAAGTCAGTCTCTGGGAGAGAAACCCTGACTCTTTCTCTTTTGTTTAAATTGAAGTAGAATTAATTTAAAATGTTGTATTAGTCTCAAGTGTACAGCAAAGTGATTCAGTTATACATCTATCTATCTATCTATCTATATCTATCTATCTATCTAAATTTTTCAAATTTGTTTCCATTATAGGTTATTACAAGTTGTTGAGTATAGCACCCTGTGCTATATAGTAGGTCCTTGTTGGTTATTTTATATATGGTAGTTTGTACATGTTCATCCCAAATTCCTAATTTATCTCCCCCCACCCCACTCCACTATCCCCTTTGGTAAACATAAATTTATTTTCTGTGTCTGTGAGTCTCTTTCTGTTTTGTAAGTTCATTTGCAGATTCCTCCTATAAATAATATCACATGATATTTGTTTTTGTTTGACTTACTTTGCTTAATATGGTAAGTCCATCCATGTTGCTGCGAATGACATTATTTCATTCTTTTTTATGGCTGAGTAATATTCCATTGTATATGTATACCACATCTTCTTTATCCATTCCTCTTTTGATGCACATTTAGGTTTCTTCTGTATTTTGGCTATTAGTGCTGCAATGAGCATTGGGGTGAATGTATCTTTTCAAATTGGAATTTTCTCTGAATAGATGTCCAGGAGTGGGATTTCAGGATCATATGTTAACTCTATTTTTAGTTTTTTAAGGAACCTCAATACTGTTCTCCATAGCGGATGTACCAGTTTATATTCTCACCAACCGTGTAGGAGGAACCCTAACTCTTGATCTTGGGACTATTAAGTTATGATATTGGGGAATCACTGTCTCCTCTCCTGGTGGGATCAGGGCGACAATCCTATATTAAAGTAACAGGGCAGAAGCTTGACTCTGGCCTTGTAGTCTGTGATAGCTTTCTTGTTCTCTCCTATGACAGCATTCTCCAGGCTCATCTTGTACATGCTCTGTTAAAATTTTGAAATCAGCAGTTTTTCTAAGAAGCCCTGGTTTGTTTTAGTGAGAAATGATTTTCCCCAAGCACTATCATGGCTACTGGGTTGGTCACTGTTTAGTAGACAGAGCTAGAAATCCATTTCCTTCCTCCCTCCCTCCCTTCCTTCCTTCCCTCCTTCCCTCCACCCGTCCACCCATCCATTCATCTATTCTATCTATTCTGTCTGTCTCTCTATCTTTCTATCCTTCTCTACATCCATCCATCATCCATCCTACCTGGGCCTATCTATTACATCTATTCGATCTGTTCTAGCTAATCTGTATCTAGATAGTGCTGTCTACAGATGGATGGTAAACACCTGAATTCATACTGATAGAATTCAATTTCAAGACTACATTTAAGCTTTTACTTAATCTCATCTCTGTTACATCTGCACCTCCTTTTCTTCTTCACCAAAGACTCAGAGGGAGTTAGAATTAGAATATCCCATAATTGCTTTTTTAAAAAAAATCCCGTATTATACTACAACAGTACTCAAATAACAGTACTAATACTAATGGGGACTGAAAAATTGCAAACATATTTTGCCTATGCTTTTCCTGTTGACCATTCCCCCGTTGGTTTTTTGTTTCTGTTTTGCCTTTCTAAGGCTGCACCCACCGCATACAGAAGTTTGTAGGCTAGGAGTCGAATCGGAGCTACAGCTGCTGGCCTATACCTCAGCCACAGCAGCATGGGATCTGAGCTGCATCTGCAACCTACACCATAGCTCACGACAACACCAGATCCCCAACCCATTGAATGAAGTCAGGGATCCAACCCACATCCTCAGCAATACTAGTCGGATTTGTTTCTACTGCCCTCACCATTGTTTTTAATTGTTTTGAAATATATATAACATAAAAGTTGCCATTTAAAGCATTTTAAAGTGTATAGTTCAGTGGCATTATATTATATATATATGTATTATATATTATATATTTTTATTATATATTATATGTATATGATACATATTATATACACATATGTTATATTCACAATGTGAATATATATATTCACAATATATATTATATTCACAATGTTGTGTGACTATTGTCACTTCTATTTCCAAAACTTTTTCATCACCCCAAACAGAAACTCTCTAACCACTAGACAATAACTTCCCATTTCCTCCTACTCTCAGTCACTGGTAATTTCTTTTTTTTCTTTTTTCTTTCCTTTTTTTGCTCTGCACTAGCAGCATATGCAAGTTCCCCAGTCAGGGACTGAATCCAAGCTGTGGCGATGCCGGATCCTTAACCTGCTGTGCCAGGCCAGGGATCGAACCTGTACCTCTGCAGAGACAGTGCCAGATCCTTAACCCACTGAGCCATAGCAGGAACTCCCAGTCCTGGGAGTTTCTAATGTGCTTTTTGTCTCTACGAATTTCCCGGCTGTATATATTTAATATGTGTCAATCATTTCATTTTAAAAATAGTGTGCTGTATTTATATTGTCAGGACATATTTCTATCATACACTGTGCTTTCTCCTTTGCTGTCATTTAGTCTTAGTTCCATGGGTAACTGCATATTTATTGCTTGCTGCCTGCGTTACACGGATGTCTCCAGTCATTTTGGTTGTTCTCCAGCAGAGTCCTTAGGAAGGGCTATGGAATCAGTATTTCTTGGACTCTTCCGTGTTGATAATATTCTCTGCCCTTTACACTTGAAAGTCATTTTTGCTATATATGAAGTCCGCAGATCAATCTTTTTTCTTTGACTATATTAAAAGTATTTCTCCACTTTTCTCTTGGTGCAAAACACTGCCGTCAAAAATCTGATGACAATTTAATTTTCCTTCTCTTATAAATCCTGGGTTCTCTTTTTCTAGCTGAATGATTTTTCCCCCTTTTTTTTAAAGTCCAATAATTTTATTAGACTATGTCTAGACTATGTATTGTCATAACATTTGAAGCCCAGTTGTTCTGGGCTAATTTTTTCAGTTACGCTATATAATTTTGTTTTATTTTTTATTTCAGGGCAGTTTTCTTGAATGACGATCTTTACTATTTGCTCTGTTCCTTTGCTTTGGTTTTCTTCTTCAGGAAGCTCGCCTTTGCCTATCCTCAATATGCAACACTTTCTTTCAAGGTTGTTTCTCTTTAATTACTTGAATAGTCATCTTTAGTTAATTTTAGAATCCCATGCAGTGAAGGAAATGATACAGAAAAATTCTAAATCTCTTTCCCCCAGTTTCCCCCAGTGGTAGGATCTTGCTTGGCTCTAGTAGAATATCAAAATCACGAAACTGACCTGAATACACTCCACCAGCCTTATCAAATTTCACCAGTTTGGCATGTGTTGGTTTAGTTGGTTTAGTTCTATGCAGTTTTATCACATTTGCACATTCATAGGAGCACCACTCAAGTCAAGATACAGGAGTTTTGTCATAAGGATCCCTTTGCTTCCCTCTTATAGCTACAGCCACCTCCCTCCTTCTCATCTTCTTGAACCCCCGGCAATGAGTCATCTTTTCCCCATCTTGATAATGTTGTCATTTCAAGAAGGCTATATAAATGGAATCATCTAGGATATGTATAATCTTTGGGGATTGACTTCTTTTTTTTTTTTTTTCTTAGCCTCTGTTGAATGTATCAATGACTCATTCTTTTGTATTGCTGAGCAGTTGTACACGGTTAGTTTAACCAATCATCTGTTGAAGGACATGTGGGCTGATTCCAGATTTCGGCTACTGCACATTCAGCTGTTATGAACATTGCCGTGCAGGCCTTTGCACACGTACAGTCTCAACCTGCCTTTTCTGCTGGTTCCCCGTTATTTCAGGGTTCCCTTGTTCTCAGATGCTGCCTGTCAATTCCTCCTGCACAGACTCTAGTGCATTAAAAGTCTTGCGAGTTTGAGGCTTTTCACTTGGTTTTCTTATACATGTTTTCCAAGGGCTTTTGTTCTCAAGTTGTTCTGTTTCTCTGAGGGTATTCGGAGAGATTAAAAAATTAGGCTGCGTTGCCCCTGTTCTTCATAGAATCTACACTTTAGCCATGTATTTCTCAAGATATTTTATTTTATCCTGTATTCCTATAATCTGTGTCATGGGTGGAACCCAAACACTTGAGGGCTGCCTGTTGCAAGAGATTTTGTTAATAAATTCATCCGTTGATCTTTTAGACCCGGAAGCCATGCCTAGATTCATACATCAGCTCTTACCTGCGAGTCGTTACTTTGAGCAGGTTAATTAACCTCTCTGTACTTCTGTTTCTTCCTGTGTTAAGTGAGGATAATGATGGAAACACCTTTATTAGCTTCCTGTGATAATTCAATGAGGTAACGCAGGTAAGACTCCTAGAATGGTGTCTGGCACATAACACCTGCCCAGGTAAATTTCTGTGATTACTGTTTTCTTTGCACAGCTGCGTTCTAATTCAGTAGGTATGAATGTTTATCTCTCAGAGGGCAGTCTTACTTCTTTCATTTTGCAATTCCTGGGAGAATGCTTTATCAACCAAGAATTAACATCTCTTACCGTATTTTCCCTGGTGTTACAGTAAATGCTTTTGGCATATGGTAATCAACTTGCTGCTGGAAAGTAGGACCATCCATCCATACAGTGTCTACACATAACGGGTGCTGGATGCTGGATTAATCATGATTCTGAACATGGACACTTTTATACACTGGAGGCAGTTAACACATGTGTCTGCCTCTGCCCGTGTTGCAGCACCCTTCCCAGCCTGGATGCCCCCTATCCCATGCTGGTATTAGCTGGTCCTCAGGCGTGTGGTAAACGAGAGCTGGCTCACCGCCTCTGCAGACAGCTCAGCACTTACTTCAGATACGGGTAAGTGTCTTCATTGGCTGGTAAGGCTGTAAAATGTTGAAAGTTGCTCATATTGGCTATTAATTTTAAACACATTAAAACATATACATAGAAGGCTTATGAGCATCTTTGCCAGTTATTACACTGTGATATACACTGTATTCTTTTTTTACTTTAATCTTCCAAATGTTTTACTTAATTCTGCGACAGCCGAAATCATGCGCCAAGGTTTGAAAATGCACGTGGTTTTCATTAAGCATCGTGGCGCTGGAACACCAGCCCCTCCTGTTGCCATGTGCTGTGACAACACGAGTCACAATGTTGTGATGGGTGGTGGGTGGGTCTGTGCACGGTGACAGCCTCTCTCTGGCTCTGCAGGAGCTCATGCTGCCAGCACGTCAACTGCTTTATTTCCACACAGATCCTCCTCTTTTGAGATGTGTTTTAGGAGGAAGGAGAGAGAAATGGCAGCAAAAAAATTTTCTTTTCCTTTCCCTCAGGTTAAGCATGCAATACACTTTTAGTTTTCTAGAGCAAAACGCTAGTGACTCGGTTAAAACAGAGATAGGCATCCAAAAAACCATTCGAGAAAATCTTCAGCTGGACTTACAGACTTTTTACAGGTTTCTGGGACTCAGATTTAGTTATTAATGTGCTCTTTTAGCTGCTTTCCTCTTTTATTTTTTATGTATGGCAAAGGTATTACCTTTGTTCATTTGTTTTGTAGCTGCGCCCGAGGCATATAGAAGCTCCTGGGCCCGGGATTGAATCTGAGCTGCAGCCGTGACCTACGCTACAGTTGCAGCAATGCCAGGTTCTTTAACCCACTGCGCTGGGCCGGGGATCGAACCCATGCCTCTGCAGCAACTGAAGGCACTGGATTTGGATTCTTAACCCACCGCACCACTCTAAAGGAACTCTAAAGACATCACTTCTAGATTAGTGATTTTTGTCAGTGAGTTGAGAATGTGACTGCAGAGATATATAGGGGGGCAAGAAAAAGAAATGCAAATTTTCTAATGCTGTTGCAAAAAAGTTCCTTCCCTTAAGCTAGATATGTTCAAACAAGATAAATACTATTTTAAACAGGTCCATTTATTTAGAGATCTAAAATTACATCCCTCATTCGAACAACAACTCTAGGATACAAATACTATAGAATAATTTACTCATCAATATATTCTAAACACCCTGAAGGAACAACAATACATTAAAACTTAATATTAGAATAAAAAAGTAGGGAGTATCATTATGCTTGTACAGCGGTACAGAACCTAGTTCAGAAGATTAGTGGAGCAGAGGAATGGACCCCATTAAATTAGGGCAGAAAGGGGGTCCTGACCGTAGTGCTTATAGGTAAACCTGGAACCTTTTCGCAAACCAAAGTGACTTACAAGAATCCAGGCTTTCCCCATGTCAGAATTCCTTTCACGTGTCTGACACCAGTTCTCTTGCAATTGGTTGGTAGCCCATCCTTCATATTTGTTTGGGATTTGCACTCTGAGGCACGCTGGTCCAGATGTGTTCTTGGAGGTTTTTATTAACTTACCATCAGGGTTCCGATCCAGTCTGCATCTGCCTTCTTACCTGGATAGCCCTCCCCCAACCATGTTCATTTTCCTTAAATCTTGCCTTTTCCCTCTTAGAATGTCTCTCCATCATGCCCATGACGATGTATTTAATGCCTGTTTCCCTTGTTCAACTCTTAAGCCCAGTGCGGGTAGGAACCAAAGTCAGCTTTGCTCACCCCAGAGTTCTCAGTGTTTAGCAGATGGCCCGGCACTTAATAAATGCTTAAGAAATAGTGGTCAAATGAGAAAGTGATTGAGCGAGTGAATAGATGGATGAAGTAAAGGTATTGTATGCAACACGGAGGGGGAAATAAGTGTGACAAGAAGCGTAAGTAGTTTCCTCCAACCTCCACTGATGGACGTATGGGGAGATGGAGGGATTCATTTATTTCTTCACCTATTCGTTCCGTAAGTATTTTGTTGAGTTCTTCCCCCATGCTAAGCCCTGCAGAGATAGCGGGAGCAATCTTGCCTTAATGAGATTTGTAATCTGGTGGGGAGCTCTGATCTGAAATATTTAGTATCATGCACAATTTGTGTGGAGGCATAAGTCGGCAAAACCAAATGCTAAAATTAGTTCCCTGCTACTATACTGTTATTGCTGCCACCGCTCTTTGCCTCCTCTGGATGGGACGAGTGGTGAGTGGGCGGGCACTCCAAGTGCTCCCCTCCCCTAACCCGCCACCCTCACTGGTGCAAAAGCCCCATCCAACCATATGTTGGCATCTTCACGGCCCTAGAGGTCAGGCTTGTTCAATGGCTAATCCTTCTAAGAATTTCACCGAAGCATGGATCAAAGAGCCTATCATTGGATGAAATACGGTACTTGGGAGCTAGTAATTTCATGCATTGAGAAAAAGTCAGATGGTACTGCCGTTATATGCAGCGACTTTCTAATTAAAACAAATCATAAAACAAAGCACATCCTTAGGGGCAAGTCATTGCTCTTGTTTAGATTTTCTTTTCTTTTATTCTTTAACCAACATAAATTTTATTGATTTTTAATTAAGTGGGAAAAAAAATGCCTGAGTACAGTCTCATTGTGAAACTCAAAAACATTTACAAAGCCACTTTCTCTGCTATTTGCTTGAATCTTTTCTTTCCCTCCTATTTATTTCACTTTCTCCTGGCTTTTTGTCTGCCTCTTAAAATTGCATTGACCCAAGACCAAGACATTCAATGAAATTTTCACATGTGAAGTTGCCTACCCAGATGTATAAATATTAAAAACGCAGCTTGGTGGTCTAACAAATATTGGAGTGGCTGAGAGATTATGCTCTTGTCTGAGGTTCTGATATTATTATTTGTTCTTGGTTTTAGAAATAGGTTGGATGTTCTTTGCCCGTATAAGTTATTTGGCCCGGAGGTGGGCATTTACTGCCTTCAGAGTCTCCCCATTTATTTTCAATCTTAATATTACCACACAAATCAGTGGCTTCCCAGAAGAGTGCTGGAATAGGAAAAGCACATAAAACAATACCAGCACACCTGTTCATCTTCCAAATGTAAGGCCTTGGAGGCAATCTGAATTGTCCTGAAAGCAAAAGTTTATTCTTCTTCCTTGGATCTCTATTTTATAGCCATCTCTATTTTTATAACCTTTCTCCTGATGTGGACTACTAAATATGTTTTACTTTTAGCCCTATAACATGGTAAACTAAAAGCCCACAGCTATATAGCTAAACGAGATGGCATGAGCTCTATATAGTCCCTAAGTGTCATCTAATCTGATGTCTGTTTATACAGATGTGACAGTCTTGTATTTATTTCGTGTATGCCTGCAGTCAGTGTATATGGAGTACTATCCATGTAACTTGTAGCCTTGATAAAACTGTAAAACAAGAGACGCAGGTCTTGTCCTCCTGGCAGCTTACAATCTAGTGTGGGATTTAGACACATGAATGCTGTCTCGCGAGATGGTTTGATGGCTGCAATGGTGAGGGGCGTGAGGAGCCTGTGTGTCAGAAGAAATAAAAGGAAAGTGGGATGCGGGACTTGGGCAAGTTGGGGGGTGCAGGCCAGGCAGAGAGAACAACAGGTACATTTGATGAACCGAAGGGACCCCGTGGAGTGTGGCTAAGCTCGAAGCATGGAGAAAGACGGCAGAAGATAGGACCAGAAAAATAAGCAGGGGTCTGATGGTGAAGGGTCTCTCAGTAGGCGGGTGTCATGACCACAGCTGCATTTTCGCAAGTGCCCCCTGTGGGCAGGTTGTGAGAGGACTTGGAGGGGAGGGCCAGAGACAAGGAGACTGGTTAGGATATAGGGACAGGTGACGATGGCATGAAATACAAAGTGATATGTCGTTACTGGAAAGTGAACAGAGTGGTGGTGGCTTCCCGGCATTTGATACTCAGTATGTGCTGGCGTCTTCTGTGCTCCTGAGCTCTTAACTGGCGTCCAGTAGTTTACTGACATCCATTTGCATTGAGCATTGGAACCAATTTAACTTGCCTACCCGATGCCCTAGGAATACCTGGGCTTTTGTGGATACCCAGTGAAAAAGTCCCCTTAGTAGCAACGTGGCATGCAATAATGTGCTTAAATTTGGATGCGCTCACAGCCCAGCCTCTGCCTAAATATTTGCAGTAACAAGAAGTTCATAATTTCCTGAGGCAATCTGGTCCAGAATTGAGATGCTAAATCTGCACGCTTCTGATTCACACTGAAAAAATTTCTACTTCCTCATCCGCCTGCTACTCCTTCTTAGATATCTTTTCTTTCCTTCCTATTTTCTTGGATATGTTAATATTTCATTATTTGGTCTGGGCTTCCAGATTCCTCTCCCCTCCTGCTCATCTCCTTCTCTCCGTGGACTTGGTTTGTTGGGATCCTAGATGAGGGCCAGCCAATTAATGGGCCTTTAGAATATCTAAATCACCCTTCAATTTGTAGCACCAGGGTTAGATTCTAGGATTATTATTATTTTTTTTTTTTTGTCTTTTTGTCTTTTTAGGGCCGCATCTGTGGCATATGGAGGTTCCCAGGCTAGGGGTCTAATCAGAGTTACAGCCACCGGCCTGCACCACAGCCACAGCAATGCAGGATCCCAGCCGCGTCTTCAACCTACAACCACAGCTCATGGCAACACTGGATCCCTAACCCACTGAGTGAGGCCAAGGATCGAACCTGCAACCTCATGGTTCCTAGTAGGATTGGTTTCCGCTGTGGCCACGATGGGAACTCCTAGGATTAATTGTTAACTCAGTTCTTTTGTCAGTGGAGTGAAACTACACAGAGTATGGCTCCAATTACAAACATGATTTAACTAATTTACTGTGATTTAATTAGTGTATTAATGAGTAGATAATAAACTCATGGAAATGGAAATTATGACTGAAATTATATTTAGACAGGGGCGAGGAAAGATGTCGAAGGTGATGGCCTGAGCAAATTTCTTTGTCTAAAATCCAGCATCATCTTTTTCTAAATTTAGTGAAACATTGCTTTTACTGTGAGGTATTTCCAAGTTGTTCATATTTAGGCGGCCAACTCTCCAGTGAATGTTTCCATATGTGAAAATTGGATGGCCCATTCAACAAACTGCAGGTCATCTCAGGTCCTTCTTAATAATAGCAAGTTCCGCAGTGGATTCTGGTTCTGTCACCAGCATTCTCCACATTAAGCCATCTCATTATTTACCTGCTTAGAAGCTTCAAATTGCTACTGTGCCGTCTTCCTTTCAGATATTCTGGAAAAAAAAAAAAAAAACTGCCACTCAATTCTTTTGTTGGAAAATGCAAATTTTGAGCAGCCAGTAAAGGTAAGGGTGTGCAGTACAGGCTGTGCCGAGTCACTGAGTTATCTGTCCTGACTGTCAAGGATACCTAGGCAGAGGGTCTCAGGTCCCTGCTGGGAGGTGTGAAGAAACGCCACTGCCCTCAACCCAACACGTGTCATGTCATGTTCTCTTAGAATGTGGTCTCTCCCAAGTATACAATTTAAATGTAATGCTAAGACCTTCCAATTTATACTATCCTTAATTCTTGATGCTAGTAGAAGGGGAACAGTGGTATGAATTATAAAGATGTGTTTGTCTCTGACTTTGTAACGGGTTTTGAGGTTGCGACTTTACCCGCTGTCCGTGCTACTAAATGGACTTGACTTCAGTGTCATCCTGTTGTTACTCAACTGCTGTGCTGCAGTTTTATCATCTATGAAATAAAACAGTAACACCTACTGCATGTTTGTGTGTGTGTGTGTGTGTGAGTGTGAGGAGGCAATGAAATAGCATGTCGCGTGTCTAGCGTCTTGCATCTCCTGTTTTAAAAACCACAGGATAACCTTTTTTTGGTGGTGGGGAGCTTCTTAGGGCCACACCTGCAGGATATGCAAGTTCCCAGGGTAGGGGTCCAATCAGAGCTGCAGCTACTGGCTTACACCGCAGCCACAGCAATGCTGTGGGATCCGAGCTGCATCTGTGACCTATACCACAGCTCATGGCAACACTCTGATCCTTAACCCACCGAGCGAAGCCAGGGATCGGACCCACATCCTCATGGATACTAGTCGGGTTCATTTCTGCTGAGCCACGGCGGGAACTCCTCAGGAGCATAATCTAAAAATGAGTTTGCAGTCTCAGAACTTAACCTTGGGAAGTTAGCAAGATCTGAAATCAAGAGTCCTGGGCTCGTTGGGAGCCCCACCGTCTTGTCTGGAGGCTGATACTGGCCTTCTCTGTGGTCTTGGATGGGTCATTTTTATGGTCACCTTAAAATGGAGTCCATCACAGCCGCTGTCCCACGCACGCTTCATTCACTCATGTTGTAGATATTTAGGCCAGGCCTTGGGAATGCAGCAGCAGAAAAGATGGACAAGATAAACCCTCATGATTCGTATCCCTACTGGGGTAGATACGTGGAGAAAAGGGGGCAGTTGTGATGATGGCGAGTAATTGGGGGTGTGGTGGGAATGGGCGGCAGAAAAGGCCTCTGTGGTTGAGCCGGGAATGCCATTCAGTGTTGCCATCCTGGCAGGCACTTGGGTGGGAAGTACATAGGTAATAAATATTATTACCCTTCTTAAAGCCTAAAGATGTGATGTCAGAGGAGGGGATTCAGAAGGTGGTAAAGAACCGTGAGTGAAAATTGGGGTGTCGATAATCAAAAATTTATGTAACCCCCCTAGACGAGAGCACGTGAACCTAGACGAGCGCGGTCAGACCTCAGGGTTTTCACAGTTATGTGACTTGATGATCTAGGACTTGGGGATCAATTTTAATTTTTTGAAACATACCTCCCACCCAAAGCTTTTCCATTTCGAATTTCAAGTTCGTGCACAGATGAGGTTGTCTTCTTCCTGTTTGCAGGGCCTGTCACACCACAAGACCGCCTTACTTTGGAGAAGGGGATCGAGTCGATTATCATTTCATCTCCCAAGAAGTTTTTGATGAAATGCTAAACATGGTAAGAATGATCTTTGCATTGAATGCATGAGAAATACGTAGCCTCCAGTAGAGATCTTAGGCGATAGTGATAAGAACAAGAACCATTATGTTGACGTTTTTCGCAAGAGATGTGTTCCTTTTCTCAGTTTTTTAAAAACTTTATTGACGTGTGGTTGATTTACACTGTTGAGTTAAATTCTACTGTACCGAAAAAATACATTTTTTCATCTTCTTTAGCCTTGTGGTTTATCACGGGCTACTGAATATAGTTCCCTGTGCTATACAGGAAGATATTGCTGTTTCTCTATCCTACATGTATTTGTTTGCAGGGAGATGTGTTCTTACAGGGTTTTTTTTTTTTTTTTTTCTTAAATCGCTTAACACGTCATTGTTCACATGTGGCTTTATTTTACACTCTTGGAGAAAATACTATAAATTTCTAATGAAATGGAATAAATAGTTTAAGAAAATGGAAGGAAAAGCACGGTGGAAAATTCTTGCAATCTTGTGTTTATCAGGATTTTGCTCAAGATAAACAATTCCCACAGACCTGATGCGATGCACCAGGCTTAGGAATTGAATCCTTCCAAGGGGGTGGCATGTCCTGGCCAGAGACTACGTCCTCTGTTTGCTGTCACCAGTGCTTGTTAATTGTCTCAAGCCTAAGCACCTTTTCACCCTGATGTGTCTCATCCAGTTGGTCTTCCCTGGACATGAAGACAGCCTTAACCTTCCACCAGAACATCCCTGTGTGAGAAGTCCTTGGTCCTGGAGGGCAGGCAGGTCACTAATGCAGATGGAAGCCCCCATGGCCCTTAGAGGAGCAGATGCCTCATTTCACTGAGGTCTGTGTCTTTACCCAATGAGGGCAACTACCCTGCCCTGGGCCATTTCATAGGCACTCTGGGCAGTCTTACTCAATTGAAGATTTTTTTTCCCCCTCGAAGCCCTAATGATCTAGTCATTGCTAATAGCTCACGAAACCCTTGTCTCTGAGTTCATTTCCTCAAGAACAATTTATTTGTCCTTTCTTGGCCTTCGCACGCACAGGGAATCTCTGTCAAAAGTACATGCCGGAGTTCCTGTTGTGGCCTAGTAGGTTAAGAACCCTACATAGTGTTCATGAAGATGTAGGTGTGATCCCTGGCCTCGCCTACCAGGTTCAGGATCCGGCATTGCCACAAGCTGTAGTGTGTGTAGGTCGCAGATGAGGCTCAGATCTGGTGGTGCTGTGGCTGGTGGCATAGGTCTCAGCTGCAGCTCCAATTTGAGCCCCCAGGAACTTCCATATGCCACAGGTACAGCTGTAAAAAGAAAAAAAAAAAGAAAAAGAAAGAAAAGAAAAGGAAAGGAAAAAAAAAAAGTGTATGCTCATGTCAGTGCACATCCACCCATGCCTTCAGCTCAATGGAAAGAGTATCTCGTATCTTCATCGCCACTGCTGAGTCGACGAGCCTTTTATCGTCCCTTCACCCCAGGCCTCTATTTTGTTTATATCATCATCTTTTCCACCACCAAATGGCTCCTGACACCTCTTTTAGGCCCCGAAGACTGCTGAAGGCCTGGATTAAGGACCAGTCTATGTTTCTGGTTTTGAATGATTACTATCCAACCCATGATGCTCGCACAGCTACACCCCTGTCTCCCCTCTCCCCTTCTCCTTCCTCCATCCTCTCTCTGCCCGATAGTCAAATAATGGACTTGGCTTATACCTCAAGGCACGTAGTTGTAGCATATTTAAGCATAGGCTCTGCAGTTGCTACAGTTGCTAATTTTGAATGACCAGTTTTACACACAGTGTGTATTTTCTCTTTCATCCACAGAGAAACCCCAAGGAGCAAATCCTTTAATCCCTAGGCCATTTCCCCTCTAATCTTGTCAAAAGAACATCTTGGAAATTCTTTATGATTTTCTCTCCCAGAGCTACATTTTCAAAGTTCAGTTTCGTGTATCAAGAGTACGCTGAGACTTGATATTTCTAAAAACTGTAACAAAAATCTGAGGAATTATCTCTCTGTTAGTAAGAAGCATTCTCTTAGGATCATTGGGTTCAAAGACAATTAGTTCCCAAAACTGATGGTAAGTTCTCTCATTAGCGTCTGAGGCTCTTTTTTTTTTTTCTTGGTTTAGTTCATCTGTTCTGAACCCTGTGCCCCTGTGCTCCACTGATATCTCACATCTTACAGTATCTGTCATCAAGTCTTCAGTTCCTAGTCTAAGAAGTCACTCTTTCTGTACTCTATTTAGCCTTGCAGTTTTATTCTCTCTCCAAAAGTTCTTGTGTGAGAGACAGGTACTCATTTTTTTTTTTTCTTTTTAGGACTGCATCTGTGGCATATAGAGGTTCCCAGGCTAGGTGTCTAATCAGAGCTACAGCTGCTGGCCTACACCACAGCCACAGCAACACCAGATCCAAGCCACGTCTTCGACCTACACCACAGCTCATGGTAATGCTGGCTCCTTAACCCACTGAGCGAGGCCAAGGATCAAACTCTCAACCTCATGGTTCCTAATCTGATTCGTGTCCCCTGTGCCATGATGGGAACTCCAGAAGTACTCATTTTTATGGCATCTGCTAACACACATTACTTGGCTATAATGTCGTCATCTTCAACTTGAATTTTGCCTCAAATCTTTTCTTTAAAACAAGCATGAGTCTGTTTCACAAAGAGAGACAGACCTAGAGATTTGAAACTCATGACCCATTGTCAGCTTCGCCAGTCCCACGCACACACTCAGCCCCTGCACACCCCCCTCTAATGGACCAGTCACCCAGACAGGCTGTCCCCCTCCCAAGTTATAGTCCCCCCGTGACAGACGACCCTGGCATGCCCCACCCCTGCACTCCTACCTGTTCTGATGGGTACACACAGACTAGCACACCCTTCTGTGTATATTCCACACTGCCCCCCCCAAACGCACATCACCACCCCCCACCCTGTGCCTACAGATGCATCAACCCTTAAGGACACAGACAGAGCCACTTACTTACCTGCAGAAACCCTTCTTCTCTTGTAGAAATAATACCACAGATCTGGAGGTTTCTGAAATATGATGATTAGTATTTACTAGGAAATCCACAGGCAGGAATCAGTGAAAGGAGTATCACCATCTATGAGTTCCTGTTGTGGCTCAGTGGGTTAAGAATCTGACTAGTATCTCTGAGGATGCAGGTTCAATCCCCGGCCCTGCTCAGTGGCTAAGGATCTGACATTGCCGTGAGCTATGGTGTAGGTTGCAGACGAGGCTCAGATCCGCCATTGCTGTGGCTGTGGTGTGGGTTGGCAGATACAGCTCCGATGCAACTCCTAGCCTGGGAACTTCCATATGCTGTGGGGTGCAGCCCTAAAAACAAAACAAAAGAGTATCACCATCTAGAAGCTGAGGGTTCACTTCTTCCTAAGTCCTAACAAGTCATTGAACAAGGCCTGTTTTATACACACGAGTCCAAATGCAAGATCCTCCCAACCCTGCATCCTTCCAGAAGAGGCTTTGGGACCCGCAGAGGGAGGACTTGTACATACAGTGAAACAGACTCATGGTATAGCTAAGAAGTGACTCACGTGTGTTATGAAAACAGATTGAGGCACAATAGACAAGACAATGTGTGCATTTGAGTTCAGATATCTATTATCTATATAGATATAATATTGATATCAAAAGGAAGGGAGGCACAGGTATTTGTTCCAAAGAAACAAAGACAGTAGGACATCGAGGAACAAAATATTAAGGATACTTACTGATGAGATGTTTCACCTTTAGAATACATGACTTAAACTTCTTTTGCTGGTGGTGTGTATGGATCTTTTTCATCACCAGCAACAGACATGTCCCCCAGAGACCCATCCTACCTGAGGGACACCCCATCTCCTAGCCTTCCCACACCACCCTCTGGCATCCCCACAGATGTCCAGAACAGCTGGGGCCAGGAGACACAGGGTAGCACAAAAGACTCCTATCTGCTGCTGGTTTTGATGACAGCACTGCCATTTGACAGGCTTCCATTGCTGGCATTCAGCCCTGGGAGTTTTCACTTCATTATTTATTTGAAAATCATGTATCTAAAGAGTCCCAGGTGCCAAGGAGGCCCACATTTTTCTTCCTTCTATTGTCATCAGCCCCCTTGTTTAGATTAAACCTTGCAGTTTAATAAATACCATCAGAGAAAAAGTCAGACGATTTTGAGGGATGTGTTCTACTGGCTTTTTTTTTTTTTTTTTTTTTTTTTTTTTTTACATTTGGCATGGGAGTGCAGCTTTGGGAAGAACTGGGCTTCCAGAAAACAGAGAGAAGGCAAGATTTATACCTCAAATGACTAGAGGGCACACAACAAAGCTGCTGAATACATCTGGGGCAGTTTCGATAAAAAGGTGTGTTTATAAGGAAGAGCAGGATGAGTCTGTTTTTCACAGCTTATCTCAGGATGCAAAGGTTTTAGAATGTCCCTGTAATTCATGGCCTTCAGGCTTATCTGGGAACACAAGGCCTTTGAGAATGGAAGCTTCTGGGGGGAGACCTGGCATGTTGGCAGAGCTGAAACGGCGGAGGCAAAAGTGAACTGTTAGCTTTGCTGTCTCAGTAATGGACGTGTATGGTGTAGGTTTGGCAGGAAGTGGGTAAGTAGGCAAAATGATCTGTTTGCCGTAAGCACCAGTGCCTTCACTCTGCTCTCACTGGTCAGCAGATTATTTCTAACAGCCTATTTTTTTTTTATTCTTGCCAGCTGAGGATTCGGAATGAATGACTCTGTCACGGTTTGATATTAAGCTTCATAAACCCATGGTCATCTGTATATACCTGCTAACCTTTGTGTTATGGAATCATGCGGAAGTAAGACATCGCATCATTTGATGGATGTTAAATTCCACCATGGCAGCTGTTCTAGGAAACTCTTTGTATGTCTTCCATTTCAGGGGAAATTCATTCTGACCTTTGATTATGGTAATCACAAGTATGGATTAAGTAGGGACACCGTGGAAGGCATCGCCAGAGATGGTTTAGCAAGCTGCGTTCACATGGAAATGGAAGTAAGGACTTTTTGTGCACTCAGTGTATGTCTCATGTGTGTCTAAGTGTCTGTGTATATTTGGGATTGGGGAGGGGGCTGCAGTGTTCAGGCAGCACACTGCTAGGTCCAAGAGGAAAATATGCAAAAGTCGGAAATTTTAAGTTCGCAGTGCGCTGGGGAGAGGCCAGATATAAATAATTCAAATGACAGGAGCGAGATGACAATACAAGATGTTGCCCAAACACTATGGAGTCAAACGGCCACACAAGATTTATTTTCCAAATGATTTCCTCGCTAAACTAGCCCCTTTTCTTTTTAGAGCAGGGTTCTCTGTTTGGCTAAGTGATAGCACATCAGATGTCTCCTGCAGGGTGTGGAACCGTTTCCCTGTCCCTCCCCAGGACAGGAGCAGGTCCCTGAAGCTGACCTTGTCCCTCCCTTCTCCAGGGAAGATGCTGCCCTTTGCGTCCAGCTGCTCACTGGCTGCAGTCCTTTCATTCTCTTAGGAATTGAGATTTGCAGTTTCAGAAGATTTTTCTCTTTCTTCCACAGTATCCCATTCCCCCCCCACCCAGTGATCTGCTGTATTTAGATTATACAAAATTTCTCCAAAATCTAATTCAGAGTGAAACCAGGAATATCTCCCTCATTTGTTTTAAATGTATGTGGCTTTATTAAATATTTGAGATTTTTAAAGATAGGTGATTGTCCCCCCCGCCCCCCGCCCAAGTTACCTTCTTTGAGCAGTGTAACATTTTTGGAGTCAGAAAAAAAAAGTTAGAAAAAGGATCTTGTTAGACCAGACTTACAGGAAACAGTCTAGGCAAGTCTGGTAATCCTCTACTATTGACTCTGAATCTTCCTTAAAACTTTTCTCCTCTGTAACTTGGAAGAACAGGAGACTGCAATTCCTTTTTGGTCCCTTGTATTGATCTAAGCATTGCTTTGCTTCAGTGAAACTGGTCACGTTTCCCCCAGCTCATTGATTTCCCTACAAAATCCTGAAGTTCTTATCGTTTGGCAATTGATGGATTTTACATCTTTAAGAAGGTTTACTTTGTTTCTACACTAATTAGCAAAAAAAAAAAAAAAAAAGAGAGAGAGAGAGAGATCTTTTCCCCAAAATGGCTTCCTTAGACGAAGCAGAAACAATATGAACACATCTTGGAACTGCAGAAATGTGTGTCTCCAGCAATTTGTGTCTCTCTTTTTCGAGTTCGATGATTCTCAGTGCTGGCTCCCATTTGACTTTTCTGTTTCCTAAGAGCTTTCTCCTACTCATTTCCAAAAGGCGGAGTCTCTAAGCCAGGCTTTATTCCTGATTCTCTCCAGCTAAGCCATTTTACCAAACTGTTGTTGTCATTGACTCATTTAGACATTATTTTTTAAAAGGGCCTAATTTCTTTCCCTGAATTTCTTAAAACAAGGATTTTGATTCTTTTTTTTTTTTTTTTTTTTTGTCTTTTTGCCTTTTCTAGGGCTGCTCCCTCGGCATGTGGAGGTTCTCAGGCTAGGAGTCTAATCAGAGCTGTAGCCGCTGGCCTGCACCACAGCCACAGCAATTGGGGATCTGAGCCATGTCTGCGACCTACACCACAGCTCACAGCAATGCCAGATCCTTAACCCACTGAGCAAGGCCAGGGATCGAACCTGCAACCTCATGGTTCACTGCGCCATGACAGGAACTCCATTGATTCTTGAGTTAAACTATTAATGATAGGATTGAGATGGAATGGGTGTTAGAGTCTATTTAGAATAACTCTTTCATCTCTCTGATCAGGACACTGATACTCAGGGAGTTGGAGGGATTTGCCCGAGTCCCAGTAGCTGGAGAGCTGCAGTCATGACTCAGCCCCCCAGATCCACAGAGCACTTCCTGCCACTGCTTCCCTGGTTATGTGGGCTCCTGCCTAGCAGGACATCCTGAGCTTGGCCTTCCCATGCTTTGGGTCCAGGCTGTGAGATGGAACAGGAACCAGCCAACCAGGTTGCTGGTTTAGGAACAGGAAGGGCCCAGGTTGACAATAAGGGGTAGCAAAGGAGCCTTTCTCTCAGTAGGATCTCTTATCTCCTGATGCTACAAGGATGCCCTTTGAAATCTAGAACTGAAGTTACTTTTCAGTAATAAAGATACAGTGTGCCATAAGCACACCTATTTGTATCTAGCAATTTTCTTTTTTTTTAACAGTTGTATTCATTACAGTGATTAGTTAGAAGACAGCCAGGTAGAATGAATCCTTATTTTTCCAATGACAATGTAGTATTTGATGAACAGAGAGAAGTCATCCAATCCTGAGATATTTGTAGGAAAATAATAGCAAGTTATGCATATACAATAAATTCTTCAGTACAGTACTGCTTATTATACCTGCATTGTCACATATCTCCTAAAAGGATTTCTAAGTTGTGTCTCTGTTTCTAATTTATTATCTTTTCCTTCAATGGACAGGGTGTAAGAAGTTTAAAATATTCCTATTTTGAGCCTCGATACATTCTGGTGGTACCCATGGACAAGAAAAAATATGAGGGACACTTGAGGAGAAAAGGATTATTTAGTCGTATAGAGATTGAATTTGCTGTCTCCAGGGTGGACCTTTATATTAAAATTAATCAGGAATATCCAGGATATTTTGATGCAGTCATCAATGCAGGTCAGTAACCTCCATCAAAATTTTTTTTTGAAGTGTAAAGTCACTGGGGAAAAAAATAATCTGCTCCAGAGCGCATTCTTTTTTTTTTTTTTTCTATTTTTTATTTTCCTTTCTTTCTTTCTTTACTTTGTCTTTTTAGGGCCACACCTGTGGCATATGGAAGTTCTCAGACTAGGGATCAAATTGGAGCTGCAGCTGCGGGCCTACGCCACAGCCATGGCAACACAAGATCAAGCCGTGTCTGTGACCTACACCACAGCTCATGGCAACTCCAGATTTCCAACCCACTGAGTGAGGCCAGGGAGCAAACCTGTATCCTCACGGATATTAGTTGTGTTTGTTACCTCTGAACCATGACAGGAACTCTCCAAAGTACATTCTTATTACTGACCAAATGCGGTTTCTTGTGGCTATAGGACTGAAGTCCCTGATTGCTTGCTGGCTCTCTGCCAAGGGTCACCCTCAGTTTTAGAGCTGCTCCCAGGTCCTATCCACCTGGCCCCCTCTGTCTTTAGTTTGACAGTCTCCTCAGACAATCTGAGGTATTCTATAATGAGCTGGCTCAGCTTATTGTAGGCAACATGATGGGCAGTGATAGCCCATCAAATCCACGTCATGCTTTGAGTCTCTGCCTTCTTTTGCTGCCAGAAAACCTCCTTTTATGGGGACCATGTGATTAGAGGAGGCCCACCTGTGTCATCTTCTTTGGGATTAGCCCAAACTCAACTGATAAGTAACCGTAATTACATTTGCCAAGGTCCTGTTTGCCATCTATTCTAGCGTAATCATAGGAGTAACAACTCATCATGTTTCATAGCTTCTGCCCACACTCAAGGAGAGGTGATTACACAACGGTGAGGTGTCATTAGGTCTTAGAATTTTGCCTATCCCAATATTCCTAAAATTAGATAGAGCTAAAAAATCATTGCCACAGATTGACTCTATGCTGACATCACTTTCTTGCTCCTTTACTGTAGATGATCTGGATGTTGCCTACGAGAACCTGAGCCAGCTCGTTAAAGAATACCTTGGATTGTCTGAGGAAACTGCCAAGAGTTTGGCTCCGCCTGAAGGTACCATCCTATCCCTTTTGAGCCACAATTGTTTATTTTTCATGGAAAGGAAAACAAATCTGTGAATTGTTATGTGGGGACTCCTCAAGCAGGCTGGAACTGGTTCTCACACTTTAATCCCTATACTTCCTCTGGTGCAAGTGTCCCCCAAATGAGTTGCATCAGTCGGCCCTCTGGACCTGGACCTCTGCTTGTCTTGGCGACCATATTTGACCTCAGATTAACTGCCCTTCAAGAGCATGTTGGGCAGGATGTGAGGGCAGTCTGGCTGTGACATCTGTCACCCATTGATCACCAGGGTTGATACGGCTGATCTGGCTGGCTGGGCGGGTGTCCCCTTCCTCCCTCACTGCTCCATGTGCGTCCCTCCCGAAGCTGCGCACTCAGTCGAGGAGGATGGTCATCCCTGATAGGGGAGGACCGTTCTTCGGTCAAGGGTATACAGGTAGCTGTGCTCTCCTGCTAGAACCTCCAGATAAGCTCTCAAGAACATGCTGGCCAGCACCTTGGAGGCTCATGTAGACAGGGTCAGCCCTACAGTTCAGAACTCAACCTTTTGGACGTCTGGCTCCTTTGGGGGCTGAGGGAGTGTTCTGCTTGGTAGCATTGCATCAGTCCAAGAGAGTCTTTCCTCCTTTCTTTGTGTGGGCATAGTCCTCAAAATGTTTCCCTGCAGAGTATAATGGAAGAGCCCTGGTTGGAGGAGGTGAGCATGGCAAGCTGCTTAGCTGCTCTGAGCTTCAGTTTGCTGTCTTGTTAGATGAAGTTCATGCTCCCCACCTGCTTCCTGAATCATGCGCAAGCAAAAGACATGGAATATATGAGTGTATCTCTTTGGACTCTAGGAATTCTAGTCCTAATTTGGGATTTTAATACATGAGTCTTTGGAGATGTATTTAATAGTTTACCCCCAAACCTACCTCACACCCATTAGGATGGCTACTATCACACACACATATGCACAAAAAAAAAAAAAAAAAAGAGAGAGAAAAGAAAATATGTTGGCAAGGATGCAGGGAAATTACAAATGTCAAATGGTATGGCTGCTATGGAAAACAGTATGGTGGTTCCTTAAAGAAATTAAAAATAGAATTACCGTATGATCTAGTGATTCCATTTCTGGGTCTATACCCAAAAGAATTGAAAACAGGATCTTGTGCAGATATTTGTATATCCATATTCACAGCAGCATAGCCAAAATGTGGAAGTAACCCAAAAATTCATTGACAGATGAATGGACAAACAAAATACAGTTTATGTGTACAAGGCAATATTACTCAGTCTTAAAAAAAAATTCTGGAGTTCCCTTCATGGCTCAGTGGTTAACGAATCTGACTAAGAACCATGAGGTTGCGGTTCGATCCCTGGCCTTGCTCAGTGGGTTGAGGATCCGGCGTTGCTGTGAGCTGTGGTGTAGGTTGCAGATATGGCTCAGATCACGAGTTGCCATGGCTCTGGCATAGGCCGGTGGCTACAGCTCTGATTCAGCCCCTAGCCCGGGAACCTCCATATGCCGCGGGAGCGGCCCAAGAAATGGCAAAAAGACAAAAAAAAAAAAAAAAAAGAAAAAAGAAAAAAAGAAAGAAAAGAAATTTTGATACCTGCTACAACGTAGACAAACCTCAAGAACACGATGTTAAGTGAAATAAGCCAGCAACAAAAACACGTGGGACTATGTGATTCCATTGTATGAAGTACGCAGACTAGTCAAGTTTATAGAGATAGAAAGAAGAAGGGTGGTTGCCAAGGGCTGGAGGGAGAGGGAATTGGGGTGTTTAAGGGTAACAGAGTTTCAGTTTGCAAGATGGAAAGAGTTCTGGGGACTGATTTCACAACACTGTGAATGTATTTAATGCTATTGAACCATACACTTAAAAATGGATAAGATGGCAAATTTTATGTTACATATATTTTACCATAATAATAATAATAAAAGAATGTCTCCCTAGGGGACTGAAATGTATCCTCACATCGCACATTTGTAGATTGTTACTGTGAGACTCTTGCTGCTGTGAGGACGTTGAGCAGATATTTCCCAACTTTGTGTGTATGTGTGGCTTAGCCGTTGTGACTCCTTCCCCAAGTAGAATCTTGCTGGCCAGGTTGCATCCTGGTTAGGTGGAGGCAGGCCAGGTCATGATTCTCTGCCAGAGCCAACTCATCATGCTATGTTACAGCTACACACACCTGTCCCAAGTCAGGTGTCCCTGGAATTCTGGAATGAGGTTAGTGTGAAACTGCTAACAACCAACAAATAGTGACCGAAGGTTGTCCTCATAGGGGTGTCTCATAGGAGACAAGTGACCAGAAAAGTACCTTGAAAAAAGTGCACGCTGTGAAGGTAGGCACCCCTTGCAGAGGGAGGGCTGCACTCCACCTGCAGAGGGGGATGTTCAGGTGGGAGTGGCCAGTGTTTACCCAACACGGCCCCCCTGCGCCACAGCAGACTCTGTTCTTTAGAAGGCTACGGCTGTCCAGTTGCGCAGTGTATCACATGAGGCTTCTGTAGCTCCATGGAAGTTTCTTTTGAGGAAACCTGACTCCCTTTGCTTTAAATCTTTGCTAGCCCAGCAACTTCTGATGTTTAATTTGGTCTCCTGGGACGTGTCCCAGTGGAGCTGTCCCCAGAGGTGAACACAGTGGAGCAGCCCGCCCCATCCCTGTGCCAAGCCCAGCTCCCACTGTAAATTAATAAGCATTCTGTCCTTTAAATCAGCCCCTCGTGGGTTTGGGGAAACATGAGTCAGTCCCCTGAGCCTGAGCACTTCTGAGAAACTAAGGAAAGTGTTGTTCCCAAGCTGTAGCACCAAAGGTACCTCTGAATTGTGGCTCTGGAGCGGGACGCAGCCTCCACAGTCATCAGGGTGCCAGCCCCTGGCTTTGCTTATTCTACAACCATCAGCAACACTGACTATTGGGTGCAGCTACCATTTGGCAAATTCATAGGTTAAGTAATGCGTGCATAGGAAAATAGACACCCAGTTTAAAGGGTATCATGCAACCTTGTCTATTTGGACCACTTAGGTTAGGTCTGTCCAATTTAATGAAAAATATAAATGATGGAATTTGTAAAGTGTTAGCACTCTCAGATACATTTGATACCTAGAACTGGGCCATCCAGTTATTGTCCATTAGAGCCCCAGCTTTTAAAAGTAGATGGGAGGGGAGTTCCTGTTGCGGCTCAGCAGTAACAAACAAACCCGATTAGCATCCATGAGGGGACGTGGGTTCGGTCTCCGGCCACACTCAGTGGATTAAGGATCTGGCATTGCTGTGGCTGTTGGGTAGACTGGCAGCTATAGCTCCGGGTTCAACCCCTAGGCTGGGAACTTCCATATACTGCAGGTTTGGCCCTAAAAAGCAAAACAAACAAACAGCAAACAAAAAACAAACAAAAAAACCACTGGGCCATCTAGTTATTGTCCCATAGAACCCCCCACCCCCAGCTTTTAAAAGTAGGTGGGAGGGGAGTTCTGTTGTGGCTCAGTAGTATCAAACCCAACTAGTATCCGTGAGAATTCGGGTTCGATCCCTGGCCTTGCTTGGGGGGTTAAGGATCAGCATTGCCGTGAGCTGTGGTATAGATCTCAGATGTGGCCTGAATCCTGAATTGCTGTTTCTGTGGCTGTGGTATAGGCCTAGCCTGGGAACCTCCGTATGCTGCAAGTGCGGCCCTAAAAAGACCAAAAGAAAGAAAAAAATAGATGAGAGAGTCTGTACTTAATATATCAAATAACTGACCTTGATAGACCCATTTTCTGTCAGGTTTACTACTTGGAAAGTACTGTGTTTTCTTAAGAAGCCAAACATTTCATTTAATTTATACAGTTAACCTGTGGAGGAAGTTACTTTTTTTCAGTTGATGGTTTAAGGATGAACTTGCACGTTGAGTAATTTCGTGGAGGCCAGATATTATTCAAGTATTTTAAAATTCTAATTAACATAAACCTTACTAATGAGCATATACCATGTCTCTAGTGGCCCATGGCCCCTCTGAGCCTCAGGGCTGTGAGTGATGTGTCAGGGAGTGCAGGCCAGATGCTAACAGGTTCACTGTAGCAGCACAGGGCCCAACCATAATCACCTCAAGATGAACTGCGTGGCTCTGTGAGAAGCACCCAGAGCCCCAGCAGGGTTGCTGCCACAGGTCCAGCTGAGTCTCAACTCTCTGCCTCCCCTCGGAGCTGGGTCACTCTGATTTTAGGTTCTGTGACTTAGATAAATCTACATAAAGACTGACACATGACTTACATAAATGTAAAATGGGATCCCTGGCAGCAAAAATCCATAATTTTAGTATACTGGAATAATTTTTATACATAATTCAGCTGTCAAAGGTAAGAAATTGAAATAAAAAATATTAAAGATTCTATGAAATCCAGCTTTGACTGAGCAATTAGAAAACTGGAAATAGGAAGCCTAAGCTTCGTACCCCAACTTTCAAAAATAATTGTTAATCTGATGAGAGAAATCACCTGAACTCCCATTTCTAAGAAACAAAGTCTCATAACAGCTGTATATAGTACTATGGAATGTTTCAGCATCTGATCTTCCAGAACTGAGGTTTTCCCCAGTTGGGTTAGACCGTCTGTATATTTGGCTTCTGAACAACAGAAATCTGATGGCCAATGGCATTCTTTTCATAGAAGCAGTAATCCTGTGTCAATGCAAACTGAAAATAATTGCCAAATATTTGAAGTAATAATATATAGCTTTATCTTAGGGATTTTATGTTGCTAATTTGTGACTGAGTATGCATTTTGTTTACTTAGAAAGGAAAGTTTACTTTATTCAGGAGGCCAGCAACAGGGGGAGAAGGTGGACTCATGTCCAAAGGCCAGCTCCCTCCTTGATCAGGGGGAGAATACAATATAATTCTACTCTTAACAATGAGAGTAGAAGAAGGTGAGGAAAGTAAGTCCAAGGTTTATCTGTTCTGAGTGTAGCAGCCCATCAGCCCATTTGCATTTCAGCAAACCTTCACTGGAGGAGAGACAATTAAATTTTTGTTTAATACAAGTATAGAATGTTTACAGGCCCTTGAGATCTTTAGACGTACCATTAATTAAAAATATATATCAATTAAGGTATAGAATTGCTTTTTTCTCCCCAGATAATTTTCACCTCTAAAGCAGGAAGACTTAAAAATCCTGAGTAAACAATATTGTCCCAACAAAATAAGGAAAAACACTATATTCATAACCCAGTTTGAGGGATGTCTTTACTCCCCATTTGTCTCTATACAGCTGATTTCTGGAATAGTCAGTAATTTCAGTAAAGCTTTGAAAAAACTGATCCAATTATCACCCTGAATTCTCGCTATAGATAGAGATCATAAAATAAAATTTTATTTGAAAATCATTATTCAGAATTCTGACTAATGATAGAGAAAAATGATGATGGTGATGATGAGTCAAATGGGAAAATTGCGCAATTTACTCGTCCATAAAGTGGTGCCTTTATCACTAATAAAGGGCATGGTATCATTTGCCAAATTATGTGAATTGTTAAATTGTGAAAGTAAGGGGGAAATTGCTTGTGTGTCTGATTACAGGAAACTAGGAGGGCTTAAAATGGGAAGAACCTTCAGCACTGGATTTCACCAGTCTTATATCTTTTTATTTTTTAATTTCTTTTTTCTTGTGGTTAAAAAAAAAAAAAACATAAAATTTGCCATTTTCCCTATTTTACATGTACACCTTAAAGGCATTAATTATATTCACAATGTTGCATAACTATCACCGTCACCTACCTGACATATTTTTCATCCCCAAACAGAAACTCCACAGGCCTTAACCAAGAACCAACCCTCCCTGCCCCCAGCCCTTGGCTATCTCGAATCTACTTTCTATCTCTATGCATTTGCCTATTTGAGATATTTCTATCATTTTTATATTTTATTTTAACCTTGTTTCTTAATAAACTCCTATTTTAATTTATAACCATGAGGAAGGAGACTGATAAGAATGGGGCACAGTGCAGCCCCTCAGAAACCCCACCAAGTAACAAGATTCTCCTTGTTTCCACTTTCCTCCTGGAAACATCTGGCTTGACCGGATGCACGGGGTACATGCCCAGACCAGGAGATTTAGAGAGATCTCCAGTGGTCCAAGCTCATCCTGCTCTGTGGGGAAAGGGGGCGTGGCCAAGAGCCTGGTTTGCCTCTGGGGGTGGACCACCCAGGGCTCGCCTCAGAGATCTGATTGAGTTTGGAATCTCTGAGCATCAGATCCCTCCGCAACACACACAAACAAGTCAGCTGAGACTAGTATCTTCACGGCTGTTTCAGACCAGGGCGCCACCTCTGACCACCAGCAGCATCTCAGACCTGTGTCCTAAAGGCTGGGTTAAAATGATACACTATACAGGTGTCTATCCGCTGGGCTGACAGAGCCCGGGAGACCAGAATCACTCGGAGACCATGCTCCCACGGTGGTTCCCAAAGGAAGCAATCCCTCTCTGCAGCATCCGCACTGCTCAGGGCCTCTGAGACCCTTTTCTGAAGCCAGAGTAGACTTGGAGGGATGAGGTAGCCCTGGGGGTGGGTCGGGGGGCTGGGGTTGTAGCTTGGACAGTGCATCCTCAGCAGTAGTTCCTCCGAGCCATGATGCCTAGTGACTCCATTGGAGCTGTTCTTTCCTTCCTTTTCCATCCATCACTTACTTTTTATTCAGTGCCTGCTGAACTCTCCTGCACCTTGCTATGATACCTTACAGAGCTCACACTTTCTTGACAGGACAGGAAAAAGGCCATCAAACAAGGAAACTAGTGGGACTACGTCTGGCTTGGTGTCCATCCTCTAGTTTCTACCATCAAAAGCAGCACTGACCTCTCAGGTGGTGCAAATTTAAAATCTCACTCACTTAGAAAATGTTCTTGCCACTCTCAGACCTGGATATAAATTTAAGTTCTGTGAATAACCCTTTTTATGTTTATTCGTTAAAGTTTATGTTTTCAGTTGACTAGAAATTGCTCGAATTCCACTTAAATAAGAGAATTCTTGGCACTTAGAATTCCTAAGAAGAAGGAAGGTTAAATTCTTCTAAATATGTGTAATTTTTTCCTTTACAAAGGCCTATGCAAAGGAGTTCCCATTGTGGGTCAGCAGGTTAAGAACCCAACTAGTATCCATGAAGATGCAAGTTTGATCCCTGGCCTCGTTCAGTGGGTTAAGAATCCAGTGTTGCCGTGAGCTGCAGTGTAGGTTGCAAACGCAGCTTGATCTCATGTTGCTGTGGCTTCGGCATGGGCCAACAGCTGTGGCTCCAATTTGACCCTAGCCTGGGAACTTCCATATGCCTTGGGTTCGGGCCTAAAAAGAAAAAAAAAAAAAAAAGCAATAAAATCACTGAAATCTTTTTTTTCAAAAAGGCTTATGCATATCAAAAAAGGGAACAATATTTTTTGTTAAGAATTCCTAAAGTTACATGGCTGTATTTGTTAAGACATTTTTAGCTAACTTCTTTTTATGTTCAAGCAGGAGCTCCCTCTAGCAAGAAGACTGCCTCTGGGGTGCCAGCACACCTGGTCCCATCCCCAAGGCGCTTGGCAAAACTGCAAGCAGATGGCCAGATAACAGAGCATCTCTCTGGAATGCAGATTCTTGCAAAACTCCCTGAAAATCAGAGCCCAGCTCCCTCCCAGACCCAAGAGCTGACTCAGGAGGGAGCTAACCCTCAAAAAGAGCTTCCTCCTGGTAGCCGTGTCAGCGCCGAGCCTCCTCCACAACCCAGCTCTTTGGTGACTGGTGTTGCCCAGCTGGCCCAAGACTTAGCCCCAAACCAGAAGGAAGAGGATGCTCCGCAAGCAGGTCCTGCTTCAGAGACAGTAACCATCAGTCTCCCTGAAAGTGAGGCCCAGACTTCGGAGGTGAAGGCAGGTGAAGGAGGTCCACCCTCCCCCGCTCCTTCCCAGGGAGCCTCTGGGCACCCTGACCCAGAGCCAGGCCAAGGCCCTCAGCTAGACCAGGATGAGGAGTCAGGAGAGGCCAAGGTCACCCCCACCCGCCCTCCCCTGCCTGAGCTTCCGCAGGGGTCTGGCCCAACATCCCACAGCCCCCAGGGTACCCAGGATGAGGAACCTGGGTCCACCAGTGAGCCACCACGCAGTCCCCGTCCTGATCCTCCAGGAGATCCTTCCCACCCTGATGAAGCCAAGATGCTTGGATCACCTCCGGAGGACTCTCAACAACCTCTGGAGGAGGGACTCCCCAAAGCAGAAGTTGTCCGGGCCGACACTCCTTACCCCGAACTGCCACATCCCCCAGACACAACCGACACCAGCCAGACCCAGGACAGGGGAGACCCGGTGACGGTGCTGCCCAAAGGCCGGCTGGCTCCCACCAGGCTGCCCCAGCCCCGGGTCCTCGCTCCCCTCCAGAGCCCAAGGCCCATACCCAAACTGCTCTCACCCAGCAGGGGAGAGGCTCCAGGACCAGCCTCAGAGCAACCCCCGCTGGCTCAGGAAGGAGACCCCAGTAAACTGCCTCCCATCAGCCCCCCGCATTCCAAACAGCCTCGCAATCTGAGCCCCCACCTGGGCCCCAGTCCCCAGCAAGTCCAGGGGGAGAAAGTCAGGGAGGTGAAACTCCCTCTGATCAGTCCCCCAGTGCAGGAGCAGGCACCGCAGGCGGCCCCCGATCCGCCCCAGGAAGAGGCGGCTCAGGGAGTCAAGCTTCCTCGAATTCCTACTCCCTTCTCAGAACAGCAGCTGCCACACAACACCGGGGCAGCTCGTCATGATTTGAAGCCTGCCAAGGAAAGACAAGCTCCCAAGGCAGTCCACTCCTCCAGCAAGAAGATTCCAGATATCCAGGCCCCGCCCCCAAATCAAGAGCTGGTGCCGCAGAGAGGAGCTAGAAAAAAAAAACTCCCTCTCCACAGAGAGACAGCTAAAGGGCCTGCACAGCTGCAAAGGGCGCCACCTGGAGGCCACAAGGAGGCATTGCAGTCAGAATCCCAGAGTAACGCTGGCCGCCCGCAGCCCAACCCTCCCAGTAGCCCTCAGAGGAACCAGCCAGGACAAGATCATACACCAGACATTCTTGAAGCAGCCCGCATTGAACCATTGCCTAAAGATGCCCAGATACAGGAAGAGAAAGGGGAGAAAGTACATTATTCTGGAAAAAAGGCCCATGCCAAGCACCCCCCAAATGACCTGGTTCAGAAGGCAACTGTGTCTAAAAAAGGACTATCTCCGAAAAGAGAAAATTCTGGAGGATTATCTCAAGAAAATAAAACTACCCTCAGTAGTGATCAACCACCTCCAGAAGGTCAACCGCTGCCCAGGAGACCTCTCCAGAGTGAAGAGGCCTCTACGGAGTCCACACCAGAGGCTTCTGCTCCCAGGGAGCATCCAGGGCGAAGAAACGAGGTTCATAAAAGGGGAAGGTCTCAGAAGGCAGAGACTACTTCAGGTCCCCCGGAGCAGGATGGCATGGCTCCCCGCCAGCAGCCTGTCCAAGCGACACAAGCCCATCAGGGGGCCAGTCGGACCACAGGAAGCTCTGTCCAAAGGGACAGCACTTCCAGGCAGCAAGCCAAGGAGAGACGCACTTGGAAACACCAGGGAGCACCAACGGACAACAGCCTGGCCACACCCCAGAGGCAGGTGGCTGCTGAGGAGCAGGGCACCCAGAAGGGAAGGCTGCGGGCTAGGGGCAGTCAGAGCATCAAGGTGTAAGCCATCCCAAGGCCAGCAGGTCATAAACATCTGTACCCCTAAAGTGGTGCCATCCAGAATGGAAAGCTGTGGCCAGGGCGCTGTGTCTGTACATCAGCTGCCCTCTGCAACCCCGAGTCAGTGTGAGTGGGGGACCCGCCATTGGATTCTTAGGAGGCAGCCCATCTGTGCAACCCGAGCCTCTTTTGTGGCTCGTCATTGCCTGGAGGGTCGGTGCAGCAAGGAGCCTTTGCGTCCAGATTCACCCAGATTCTGACATGATTTCAGGTTCTGGCTGAAGCATGTCATGTTGCCATTCAAAAAATTCACTTGTGGATGAGAAGATTCTCTTGTGCATCTTGCATTATGTAGGGATCCCGAAGCAAAAGAATGCTGAAAAAGGAAGTCTTTGCAGTTTTGGGGTCTGGGTCTCTCCCCCAAAGACCCAAAACCCACAATAAATTTGTGGGAGGAAGGGACAAGTGCTATTTTTATGCCCACCACACTGTGCTTCAAATGTGTGTTGGCCTCTACTGCCTGCAACTTAGCTTTGTTTGAAATGAAGCCCTTCCTTATCTCTTTGAACAGGAACCTCATGTGAATCAGCCCATGCCTTCATTATGCCAAAGCGTTTGGTTGAATTGCTTGAAAGAAGCAGTGGGGTGAAAATTCAGGCAAATCAGTTTTGCATTTATCTACGTGTACCATCAGGATTCTTTGGCTGGCAAGTGGTAGGAACTCAGCCTGAGCCAGCTCTTGTGCATCCCTTAGAAGGGTGTGGAATATCTCACACCACCAGACGGGAGGGCAGAGGGGCAGCGGAACCGGAGCGAGACTGGGCACCGTCTCTGAACCCAACTCGTTCTCTCGTCATCTCCAGTGTGTTTGGCATCTACTGGACTCTTGTCTCCTAGACCCTTGTCATCTCCAGGGCTGTCTTCATTTCTCGTGTGTGTTATTTCTCCACCCCGCTTTATTCTCTAGGATGTGAGGACTCTGCGTCAGTTTCTGCCAATGGCAGGAATCATGACCATCAGCAGCTCTTAAACGTTCTTAATCTGGTTTTACATCTGGCAACTCCTATTACTAAGAAGAGATTAGCACACATGCTCCTTGGTTGTGAGATTTAAAAGTACATATTCAGGGAAAGACTCTGATTGGCCCCCCGTGGGTCAGATGCTTCTGACCAATCTATTGTGGCTGGGGACAGGGTCACATTTAGACATACTCATTGGGTTCAGTCCTGTGAGCCTTACACTCACACAAAAGGGAATAACTGAGGCAAAGCAGCCAACCTCAGATTTGACTCTTAAAATTTTACAAGCTATTTATTGAGTACTTATTCTGTATTCAGCAGCATGTTAAGCTGTGTTTGGCATCCGGTATTTTAAAAATGTAACTAGGTGTTCCCTGGTGACGTAGCAGTCATGAAGTCAGTGTTGTCATTGCTGTGACTTGGGTTCGACCCCTGGCCCGGGAATTTTCCCCCAAAAAATGTAACCACATTACTACATGCCTGTATACATGTGTCTTATCTTACACAAAAGGCATGCGTCCACAAAAATTGTATGTCAAGTGTTATTTCCAGCACAATAGAGGGATTGATTTTTTTTTTTCTTTTTATGGCTATAACTGCAGCATATGCAAGTTCTCCAGCTAGGGGTCAAATCAGAGCTGCAGCTGCGGGCCTGCACCACAGCCATGGCACACGCCAGATCTGAGCCGGTGTCTGTGACCTACGCTGCAGCTTGCAGCAACACCAGATCCTTAACCCACGGAGTGAGGCCAGGGATCGAACCCACATCCTCACAGACGCTATGTCGGGTTCTTAATCAGCTGAGCCACAGTGGGAACTCCAAATTGATATTTTTATAATCCAGGATGCAGGACTTCTTTTGTATAATGAAGCGCCTGTGTTATCCTAGCAGTTATCCTCTCATTTATCTGGTTTGTCCAAAGCAAAGTTTTAAAAAGATGAATTTTTAAATATATCATAACTTATTTTTATTAAGCTAGTTCAAGTTCAGCAATAAGCGCTGAGTACTTCCTCTATGCCAGCCACTGTGACAGCTGCTGCACACAGAGAGGGATGATCAGGACACTTCAAGGAGTGCTCTCTTTTCTCAAGGGAGACAGATAAGGGGGTTCATTACAACACCACGTGATTATGGCAACCAGAGGCCCCAAAGCACGCTAGGAGAGGTTTAGCATCCAATAGAGACAAAAACCCAGGTGTTCACTTTTCTGGAATGTCATAAGAGCATTAAGGAAAGACACTGAATTCAGACTGGGATGAGAACTGGGTCAGAAAACACTCCCCAGGGAGTTCCCGTTGGAGTGCAGCAGAAACGAATCCAACTAATATCCATGAGGATGCAGGTTCAATTCCTGGCCTCACTCATTAGGTCGGGGATCTGGCGTTGCCATGAGCTATGGTGTAAGTTGCAGGCTGCTCAGATCCCCAAGTTGCTGTGCCTGTGGTGTAGGAGGGCAGTAGGCCAGCAGCTGTAGCTCCTTTTGGATCTCTAGCCTGGAAACTTCCATATGCTGCAGGTGCAACTCTAAAAAGAAAAAGAAAGAAAGCATTTCCAAGAGGAAGTCATCCTTCAGCTGAGTCATCCAGGCTGCTGAGTAGTCAGCACTGACGAGGGGGAAGGAATGTTCTCTTGGAAGAAGGACTAGCATATGTCCAAGCATAGAGGCAGGAACAGGCATAGCATCTTCTAAGGACCCAAATGTCAAGAGAGCTGTACGTGTCTGTGAGCCCACAGAGCACCGTGTGCTATGCTAATGAGCTTGAAAACTTGATGTTCTAAAATGGAAAGCCATTGAATGGTTAAATTGTTTATCTTAGAGGCATCTGTCCTCTAAGATGAGTTGGCATAGAGGACAACTTTGATGAGGGATAGCCATACAGGTGGCAGCAAGGATGGCTGGGAAACTGCTGCATCAGTCCTGACAAGATGGTAAGGGCCTGAAATAAGGCATTCTGGGTGGAATGGGCAGATTCAGGCTGTTCGGATCAGATGCAGGGAGAGTACAGACTGTGGAAGGAGGAGAATCAGGATTACCAGCCGTTCTTTATGAGCTCCGTATGGGGCACTTTAGAGGCACGAATATCTCCCTTAAGTGAAAGACTTGAGAAACTTACTTGATTTCCTCCTTGGGCAACTGTTTCTGAGGCTCCTTAAGGCACGTGGGGTTGCATTTTCATTAGGGTTCTCAGGCAAAGCGAGATGCCCCATTTCCCTTCGTTTGACTTGGAAGACGCTCTAGCGCCCTCCCCTGGCGCCCATGACAGTGTCAGGTTTGTGTTTGCGTTTGGGTGGTAGAAACATCTCCACTTGAGTGCAGCTGGACAGCATTTTGTTTGTGGTTCAAGGGAAGGAGTGGAAAAGATGGCCAGCTCCTCCCCGGTGAGAGGTCCTACTGCTGTTATTGGTTTTCTTGGTAGAAGGGAAACGTCTGCTTTTTAATTATAAAATATAAATATTTGAAAACCGTCATTGTCCGTCTACATTTACAAAGTTCCTATCGCTTTCATTTGCTCTGTTCCTCAGAAAAGTGATCTTTATGGGGAAAGAAAAGAACATTGTGGGCTTGAGTCACTCCATTAGCTAATACAATCTTCAGCTTTTTCAAAATGTCTGGCACCTGGTATTCAAATCAATAGAGATAATAGTTCCACTGGGCGCCAAGAACCTTCTTCAAATATTTAAAGAGCTAAATCAATTATTTTCAAACCTCAAACGGTAATTGGACAAAGGGTATGGTTGGGTAATTTACAAAAAGAGGAAGTAAAAATGGTTCCCAAATTTGTCAAAAGGTATTTACCTTCCACTATCACTGAAATAAGTCAAAACAGTGTAGACTTTTTTGGGGTACCCCAAATGGCAATGATAGAAGACAAATTAATGCTTGTTCTTAGTGAGACTAAGGATAAATGCACTCTCTGTGTCATCACTGAGAAAGTAAACTAGCACAATTTTTTCTGGGGACAGTTCTGCAGTGTCTGTCAAAGCCTAAAAATGTTGGGTATCTTTAACCCAGCAATTCTAATGCAAGAATGACCATAAGGAAATAATTCATGTACAAGCATGTTCCCATTAATGTCCTTATAATAAAATCTGGAAATAATCTAGCCATCTGATGGGATTTAAAAAATAAGTTCTGGGGAACCATTTCTGGTACAGCGTACGTTGCCCTTATACTCATGTCGACAAGGAAACTATTTGTCACATATTAAGAAGACAGGTTAAGGGGTTCTAGCTGGTCTGCTCCAGGTTGTTAGATTATGGTAATTTCTATTTTCTCATTTGTGCTTTTTAGTCTTTTGTGAATTTTCTACAGTGAACCTTTGTTTATTCAGAAAAACTAACATGGAATTCAGTTCTCATGTTCTGTTTTGATCTGGCATAAGGAAGAACTTTCTAGGAGTCAGAGTCATATACGGAGGAGCAAACAGGCTCTCTCCAGAACATAGATGCTCTGTGATGGAATCCTACAGAAGGTCTCCTTAGGTGGGGGGATTAGTCGGATTGGCTGAAATTTAAGGTTCCTTTTCTAACTATAATCTGTCCACTACAATTGGCTCTTCTTGCCAGCTCTGAAGAACCCAGCAGGCTGTTTCATTAAATAGAGAGCTTAGTACTAGAAAATGTCACACAGTTAGTACTCATTAGATCAGGGGCTTTCAAAGTGTCTCGTCCAGAACCCATAACTAGGACTGCCTTTCGTAATATCATGACCTACCCATAGACACACACAGGAAACAAAAGTGTAATGCGATACTTTTGCTCAATCTTAGTTTTTAAAAATGCTGGTCATGACCACTAAATTGATTTCACAGTTTATTCTGTATCTGCAATTTGAAAAATCCTACGCTGAGTGCTCTGGAGCTTTGCTCTGATGCTGTTCCTAGAGGCCTATGACCAGATGCTTCCCTGCTGTCCTTGCTTTCCAGTGAGGTAGGTTGGGTTGGGTTGGCATGATTTATACTGAATATTTTCCGTGACAATAGAAGAATTCAGTGTATTGGCAGTTATGCTTTTTGCCAGTGTTTGGGCTCTGGATAAGGTATATTGAAAAATTTTATGCATCATATAAAGTTCTTATGTAAAGCTAAAAAAACCAGCTTCAAAACGATCTTGATAGTGTCTTGACCACTAAGTACTTGGCTGGTTCCCTTTCCTTTTGCTCCATGACAATGCTGAAAATCACCTTGATCCTATAAAGGTTCCTCTAAATTCCATTTCAGATGATTGTATCATTTCTGAAAGGACTAGGAGAGGGTGTCCATAAATGTGTTTGATTAACTGCTCAGTTCCGTTCGAGGACATCATTCTAGAGTTTGCATTTCTTTACTATTTTCATTGAGAGATGAAAATAAGAGGAGACTATTTCTTTGTGTTACTGATTAATAATGTTAGACCACCAAATAGTTGATCTCAAAGGGGATTGTGAGAGAGAGCAGATGTGACTAACAAAAGCTGGAGACCTTTTAAAGTTTGTAGCCTTAGAATTTCATGATTTCAGATCACACCAAAAGTCAAAATTATCATTGGAATTTCTAATTCCAGTGCAATCTAACTTGCAGTCTAACCTTGGGCAAGTTACAAAGTTTTCATGTGTGAAATAGAGATAATGATAGGACCTATCTCAAGATTATCTTGAGGATTAAATGAGTTAATATATTGAAAAACATCCAGAACAATGCCTGGAACGCATTCAGTGCTTATATGAGTGTTGGTTAGCATTAACGTGTAAGCAGCAAAAAAAAATTTTTTTCCAACTATAAGGGAAAAAATAAAAATCATTAAAAATATTTTAATAATATTTTGTCCTTAATTGGAATAGGAAAACACTGTTCAAACTAGGTGGGAATATTGGGCAAATGGCATAGTCTCCTCTGAAAATCCTTTTAAAATTTTTGACAACTTTGATTGAATTAAGAGAATTAATTAAACAGAATAATATTGGAAAGAAGTTGCAGTTCAGTAAAATGTTACTGAGATCAAGAGAGTCTTTCAGGTCATAATTCGCTGGTAGCCTGATTCACAGGTAGCATCATTGCGGCTTAAGAGAATTGAGTGGGGAGACAAGTTCTGAGGTTGTTATAAAGTTGATTTGGGATATACATGGAAAAGACTTATAGTAGCACCTGGAACATTGTACTTGCCCAATAAATGTCTGTTATTTTTCCTGTTACCCTGTCATTGATAACATCACAAGCATTCTGTGTTTCAGATTGCTTTAGTGGTAAATGCCATTAAGTTACTTAATTCAGGAATGAATTACCAGATAGTGGGCATGTTGTTTGCTCTTTGTGTGCTGAAACACAGACAAGCTTTTCACAAACGACCAGATCTAAAGACCCTTGGTTTCCAAGGACAAAGATAGCAGAGGAAAGAAAGACAAAAGATGTCTTTGGTTGAGAAGTGACAAAAGATGCCTTTCAAAGATGAAACATCTTTGAAAATGTTCTTAAAGGATGCGCCCTTGCAAGCAAAGGCCACACTTCGGGGCAGGGCGGCAGTGCAGGGTCAGGTGGAAAGCACATCAGATATTTAGTTATCAAACACATTGCTCCGGAGTTCCCACTGTGGCTCAGTGGAAACAAACTCTATTAGTACGCCTGAGGATGCAGGTTTGATCCCTGGCCTTGCTCAGTGGGTTAAGGATCCAGCATTGCCCCGATTTGTGGTGTAGGTCACAGGCACGGCTGGGATGTGGCATTGCTGTGGCTGTGGCATAGGCCAGCAGCTGCAACTCCAATTCAACCCCTAGCCTGAAAACTTCCATAGGCTGCACCTGCAGCGCCCTGTCCCCCCAGAAAAATGCACTGCTCAAAGGAGAGGAAAATTTTAGTGTATATTCAGGTTTCCTAAATGTTTCTATCTTGTTTTTCCTTCTACCCTTCTCACTTCCTCTCCCCTTCCCAAATTCTATGCATCCAGATGTTACGCATCAAGTTTCCACTCTTGAAATTTCTCTCTCCTACATTGTTTCCTTCAAATTGTCCAACAACTACTTCATGATAAATTCACCCATTAAAACAACCTGAAATTCCAGGGACTGTTGTTATATATTTCATTTAGGACGTCCCGGATACAGTGTACAAATATCAAACCCTTAGTTCACCTCTGCTGAGGACATTTCACAGGATGAAGTTCAATGGAAAGAAGCATTCTTTTTTTTTTTTTTTTTTTTTTGTCTTGTTGTCTTTTTGCGTTTTCTAGGGCCACTCCTGTGGCATATGGAGGTTCCCAGGCTAGGGGTCGAATCAGAGCTGTAGCCACCAGCCTACACCAGAACCATGGCAACTCAGGATCCGAGCCGCGTCTGCAACCTACACCACAGCTCACGGCAACGCTGGATCCTTAACCCACTGAGCAAGGCCAGGGATCGAACCCACAACCTCATGGTTCCTAGTTGGGTTCGTTAACCAGTGCGCCACGATGGGAACTCCAGGAAAGAAGCATTCTTTTTGTAGCTCATTCTCTCAGTGTGAGAAGACACATTCACATGCTTTCCTTTGTCCTGATGTAGAGTCTGCTCTCTGTTGAAATAGCTGATTATGCCTTTGATCAGACACTCAAAAATATAGCACTTTACTGTTAAACTAGTTTAGTAAATGTATTCATCTTACCATGTATAATGTGAATATTATGGCTATATTTTTTGGACTCATATGGTAGTTTTTTACTATAAATGCTTATTTTGCTATTGAAAATTATTATGGATATTATGTGAAATGATTATTTTTGTAGTTGCTCTTGTTCCTTTCTCTGAAGCACATTTACACAAGACTTTTAAGATTTAATTCTGTCCCGGGGGGGAATAAATGGCTTTTTTCAGCACCTTCAGTTTTATGATACTACTTCCTAATGAACTGAGCATTTCCTTTAATTTTCCACTACAAATTATGTAACGATCCTATTTAAAAATAAATAAATATTTTAAATTGTGTAGCAGATTATTGTGTTTTAATATGTTTTGGGTCTTTTATGGTTACATATTTCAGCACTGAGACTCTTTTACAGGGACTTTTACAGCCATTTACATTTTATATATGTCTGTGTACTTGGAGTTCCCTTGTGGCTCAGTGGATTAAGGATCTGACATTGTCGCTGCTGTGGCTCAGATGGCTGCTGTGGTGTGAGATCAATCCCTGGCCCAGGAACCTCTGCATGTACCCTGGTGCAGCCAGAAAAACAAAAACAAAGCAAAACAAAACAAAAACCTCACTACTACCTAAATAAACATTTTTTTAAGGTCTCATTGGAGTGGGAAAAAAAGAATGATTCTAGCTATCTGAGAACTTTTGTCTGAAAATAAAAGCCCATTTCCAAGTGTTTTCATAGAGAGACAAACTCTAGTGTTGTTTCATTTTTTTTTTGCAAGGTTTTATTTAAATTTCAAAAGATGTATACTTAAAAGTGTTCAGCATCATGTTTTTGGACAAGGGAGTAACTTCGTTGCTTTGCTGTACAAGTAATGTTACTACTGAAGAAAAATTGGTAATTAAAACAGAGATTTGGAGTTCCCACTGTTGCACAAAGGGATTGGACCCGATCCCCGGCCCGGGAACTCCATAGGGCACAGGGTGGCCAAAAAAGAAAAAAAAGGTGGGGAGGGGGATTTTTATTTTTCAAAATGTCACAATCTGACCCCCAAATTCTAATTTTATTAGTAGTTATTGAAATAGCTGGGAACCCATAATATCAGGTCATCAACATAATTTCTTTTCTCCACTCTTTTTTTCCGTAAAGGCCCTATTTAGTCTGCATGAAAATGTGTTATGAAATACACGTACTCATGTTTTATCTTAGGTACATGGCTTCTACTGAATTTGTTATTTTGTTTGGATTTTGTGATTATTCTTTTAAAATGTTTTATACAAATATAATTTCAAAGTCATTTGACTGGTTAGGGATATAAGTCTAGATAAAAGGTCTAAGTTATTTTGAATTAATTTGAGATGCAGTTCTGGTTGTTCCAGATATTTCTTTTATATTTCCTGCATTTGGTAATAATACTAATCTACAAAATAACTTGAAAATCTGTCATGAATCATTAAATGCATTTATGGTATTTAAATCCATTTAACCTTTATACTAAAGAACTTGGTCATTTTTCTGGACCGTACAGTAATTTTTATATATGTTTTTATATATGCATATTTAATGTTGCCTCAAGGTGGATTTTAATTTAGATACTTTGAAGAAGGTCACTTTAAGAAACTTTGTTGCAGGGTATCATAAGCTTGGTAATTATGGGTTTTTTTTTTAATTGAGAAGTAAGCGCTCTTGTCCATTAATGTATTAAGACTGTTGAGACTATATTAAGAAAGTACGAAACTCTTTATTATGGGAGTTCGAGTCACTACAGTGGTGGCATTACAATATAGTTTAATAGTAATCTAAGCACATTGCCTTTACCCAAAATGTTTCATTGCTGAGAAGCATTAAGACATTAAACTCTTGAATTACAGCTGCACTGTATCATTGGATAGAACTTGATTTGTTTATATTATAGTGCAAAAGACTTATGTGAGAGAAAGCTAGAAAAAGGCACCAAGTATTCTATTTTAAATAAGCTTATATACATATAGGATCATTTCTATGGAAATTCTATAAATATAGTTTCTATTTCTTCAAACTTTAATCTTAACTTTTTCAAATTCATCTGGTCTTTTTCATAATGCTCTGTTCTTAGAGTCCCACCAAAAGGACAAGTATTTGGGGTTTTTTGTTTGTCTGTTTGATGAGCATGGAATTCAGCCCTTCTAGCTCATCTGTGTGCTTGTTTCAGCCATGCTGAATTCTGTACTGTGACTCAGTTGTGTTAGGCATGGTTCTGGGTCCTCCTGCAAAGCCTCTCTCTGCCTGATGTGCTTTCATCCCAGATATTTGAACGCCTTCCCTCTTCATGACTTGAGATCCCTGTGCAGATGTCATGACCTCAGAGAGGACTTCCTCTGACCATCACGCCTTCTCTTACTCTTCTGTCTTCTTATCCACCTGCCTGGCCCTTCGTTGCCCTTATCTCTACCTGACATTATCTAGTGTGTAATTTGTCCGTCTCCAACATTAGAATGTAAATCCCACAGGTCAAGGACATTTTATTTACTGCTGTATCGCCTACACCCAGAGCACCGCCTGGCACATAGCAGGTGCGCAACCAATATGGGTTGAATGGCTTTTCCATGGTGAAGATGTACAGAGAATGTTTCCACGTAACAGTTGTCTCCTATTTGTAATTGCTATGCACATAGTTACTTCAGTGTTTCTTTTCGGACTGCACTGTTACCTGGGAGTCCTCGGCTGTGGATTTTGTTCCTCCGTGTGTTGCATCTTCTGAGTCTCTCCCCCTTCTGTCAAGACATGTTCTGGGCTGTAGAGCTTTAGACGTCCCTGCCGTGGTTAAATACTTTTATTTGTCTGCCACAGCTTTTACCTTGTTTGTATTGGCTCAGGATTGCCACACGCTTTGGTGTGAGTTCAAGTTGAGATTTCACACCAGCCCACGGCACAAGATGGGAGGTCTGCTTTCCTACAGGTGGTTCCACTCTCAGTCCAAGTGTGACTGTGTCCAGGCTACATCTTGAGGTCTGAGGGCTGAGATCTCCAGACACTCCCTTGCAACTCTTCGCCTAATCAGAGCCCAGGTCTTGCACACTGAGCGCCCAGGGACTGGCCTCACCGCTCAGTCCAGAAACCTCGGCCCCCAAGATACTCTGACCTCTTGGCATCCATTCCTGCTCCTCCGCCTTGGAATCTTCGCTTCAGCTCCAGCATCCGGAAATGTTTCTTTCTTGGTTTCAGCTTTGCGATGTGGTACAAACAAACTTCTGTTCTCGGTTATCCAGAGTTTACTTTGTCGTGAGTGGAGCCAGCTTCCCACATCTGCTCAGCCAGCCATATTGGCTGGTGGTACATGTGGAGATGATTTATTTTGGCATTTTTATAGCAACAGTGAAAGTATCGATGGCCCAATATATCCAAAAGTATTTACACCCAGGCCTGCTCTATGTGAGAAATTTAGATTCTTTATATTCTATGTCTCTGGACGTTCTAGCGTTTTAAAGGAAGCATTAGGTATTACTTTGCTATAAATTCTATTAAATAGTGACCTCATCATCCATTCCATTCTTTTTTTTTAAAGTTTATGCTTAGCATTTTATTTAAAAAACATTTCTTTTATGATTCTAGCCTTTTAGGGCAATGTGGTCAAATGAAAATTAATTGTAAAGGGGATTTTGTAGGTATGTATCTGGAAGCCGTTATCTTTGCCATGTTTTATTTCCTGTAATTCCATTCGTAAGTCTGTATTAATTGAGCACTAAGTATATTTCCAGGATGTGTCTACGAGATGCTGTGGGTGACTTTATAATTTTGAGTAATAATCATTTTCATCGTATTCTAAGACATATATGTTTTCAGTTATCTCACTTTCAGGGTGAAATGCACAGACTTTTAAGTATACACTGTGTTGTGTTGAAGCAAATCCAGTTATAAAACATTTCTCTCACTGCAAAAAGTTGCTTTATCCTATTTTATGCCTTTAAACTTTTTTTTTTTTCCTCTAGTAGAAATTACGACACCTCAGCTGAAATCGGAAAAGTCTTCCAGGAAGTTTAGAATTGCAAGTAAGCATGAGTCCCTGGATTCAACAGACAGAAACTACTTTGTGAAATTATGGGCCAAACTTTCATGCAAAAAAACACCAGTGGTAAGAATGGATGAGGAGGGGGAAGCTGTAACTGAGCGTTACACTGTTCGGATAAAAAGGGGATTTGATATTTTGAGACTAAGTTTCCCTGACTGGTGTCAGCTGAAGCCAAGTCTTCCCAGCCCCCTTCTACACCTCTCAAAATAGATATGAGTTCTAAAAATAGAATATCCAGTATAGATTTTGTGAGTTCCCTTCCCCTAGGGTCCTAGTCAAAACTCTTTTAATTCTTTGTTAGCAAGAATAGAAATGAGTTCCCCTGTGGCTCAGGAGGTTAAGGATCCACTGTTGTCACTACAGTGGCTTGGGTCACTGCTGTGGCGCAGGTTTGATCCCTAGCTTGGGAACTTCTGCATGCAGCAGGCATGGCCAAAAAGAAAAAAAAATGCATTTCTAATGCATAGCACTAATACCGTGAAATATGAATTTCAGAGGAAAACCTGCTTTGCTGTTGGGATATAATTTTGAGTATTCTTGTGCTGAGCCTTCAAAGCAAGTCCACTCAAAGAGTCTGTGTTTTATAACCTTGTAGTACTTAAACTAGTCCTATAACTTACTGCTGATCCTATTCTTTGAGAATCAGAGAAGTTAGGATGTGTGAGAGCTGGCCCTGCATTCACCTTAGGTCACGCCCATTTTCTGTCTGTTACAGTTTTCCTGTGATGGTCTGGAATACAGCGACCTAAATCATTGCAGTTGCCCCCAAAGTGGCAGAACGTTCAATTTGATTGTCAGCTCCTTGGTTGTGTTTCCTTAAGCCTCGCATGTTCTAATCGCATTGTCTCCTAAAGTCAGAACCATAGGTATTGGTTGAAAGACTTGGACTGATGACTTTAGGAATTCTGCTGTGGCACAGTGGGTTAAGGATCCCGGATTGTGGTGTAGGTTGCAGCTGCAGCTCGGATTCAATCCCTGCCTGGGAACTTCCATATGGAATTAGGCTGGGTACACTAGATGAAAAGTCTAGGGCCATGGTGTATATGGGTACAATTACGCATTCTGCTCTGAGTCAAAAGAATGGGCTGTTTGAGGTACAAGGAACAGGTACCCATTCAAGTCATCCTAAGCAGCAGTTCCATTATTTTAAAAAAAAAAAAAAATGATGAGTGGATTCACAGTGCATCATGATCAAAGATGAAGTACAGATCTCACAGGAACCGGAAATCAGATTGGAAAGTGGTGTGCTAAGGTTTCTCTTCTCCCAGAGGCATCAAGTTCCTCTCACCTCTGCTTCTGTTTTTCCTGTGTTCTGTTGTCCTCTCCCTCTTGACCAGCCTCCTCCCCTCACTCAGTTCCCTGCCACATAACCTGCACTCCTTCACAGGCCTGCCCGTCCTGACTCTCCATGACCTCTTGGCTCCATGCCCACTCTTCCCTGCCACTTCTCTCTGTCTCCTTAATTCGTGCTATGGAAAGCAAAGCAATCTATGTGGCCTGGCTGGACTTTTCAAGCCATGCTACCCCGATCACATTAAACTGCTTGTCCGGTCCCCTGTGGCAAGGCAGAAGGCAGGGCCCCTTGGCACAGATTCTGCCTTCTTAGAAGCAGCGGTGGGTGGGTGCCCTCTAAATTTCTCAAAATAATATGTGAGAAATGTCCTATTTATTTATCCAAAACGAAGTAAGTCTGGGATTGTTCCCTTCTACCTGGATCTGTGAGAAATCAAACAGCAATCATTAGGAATGGAGATCACGCGCCTTCTTTGGATTAAATTCAAGAATCCTGAGGTGTGAGGGAGGGGCCCCTGGTCTCCAGACCATCACGGTTGCCATGGAGATGCTCCTTGTCTAAATCCCTGCGTTCCTTTCTGAGCCAGTGGCTCTGGGGTTCTCCCTGTCCTCTCCTCCCAGTCCCTTTGCCCAGTGCCGACCCTGAGAACGTGCCACACACTCTAGAAGCTCCCTGTACCCAGGGATCCCATCAGCGTCTGTCCTTCCAGTCCTGGGAAACCCAGCTCCTTCAGGTCAGCCTACCCCTTTGTCTCTGTACCTGCTCTCTCCCCCTCCTTGGATGGTACAGCTTTATGCTTCTTAGAGCTTAGACTTTCAGATATCTAAGTTCATTTTTAATCTCCCAGGACACACGGCGTATCCAGACCGTAAACTCTAGAACACACATCCTTGACTGCCTTTATTCTTTAATGATACGTCTGTGTCCTGCAGCCAGAACTGGCTCATGTCCCAGCTGGGCTCTCCTGCCACCCAACCTCACACACGCCCATGAAAAACATACACCATTGATTTGCACCTTCTGTTGACCAGTGGGTATCTGTGATTTATTTAAACATGACCAATCTAAATGTTACCTGTTAGAAAACTTTCAGGCCTAATTAAAGACAGCTTTTCTCTGATCAAGGGCACTCAGGGACCCAGGAGGGAGAACAGAAGAACAGAGATGAAACACACACACACAATGTGTTCTCAGCTACAATTCATCTCCAGAATCTCAATTTAAAATTAATGGATGGGGCGTTCCCCTTGTGACACAGTGGAAATGAATCTGACTAGTATCCACGAGGACGTGGGTTCAATCCCTGGCCTCCCTCAGCGGGTTAAGGATCCGGCATTGCCATGAGCTGTGGCATAGGCCAGCAGCTATAACTCAGATTCAACCCCTGGCCTGGGAACTTCCATTTGCCACACCTGTGGCCCTAAAGAGCAAAAATTAATTAAATTATATTAAATTAATGAACAGTATGGAGAAACTGGAGAGCAGATAGTATGATAAAAAGGCAGGGTAGCAGTAGAAGGGCCAGCTTGGTGGCAGTGGGGGAACAGGCATACAGACCACTTGTCAAAAATTCTAATGAATTTTGACATGCCCAGTGCTATTCTTTACCTGCAGTCACCCCCTAACCCCAAGAAACCATTCAGCCCCCATAATCCAGGGCATCTAGTGCTTAGTCTGGAAATATACTATGTCCTGTGTTAGAGGATTAGCCATTTGATCCACGACAGCAACAATATTCAAACCCCCTGCAGCCCAAGGTCCTGGTAATTTAACTTGTCAGCACTGGTGGAGATATAACAGAGTAGCTTCATGGAAAAGCAAATTAAGGAGTTCCTGTCGTGACTCAGCAGAAACGAATCTGACTAGCATCCATGAGGACACAGGTTCAATCCCTGGCCTTGCTCAGTGGTTTAAGGATCCAGTGTTGCTCTGAGCTGTGGTGTAGGTCACAGAGGTGGCTCGGATCTGGTGTTGCTGTGGCTGTGGTGTGAGCCAGCAGCTGCAGCTCCGATTCAACCCCTAGCCTGGGAACCTCCATATGCCACGAGTACAGTCCAGAAAAGAAAAAAAAAAAAGAAAGAAAGGAAAGCAATTAAATCCCCAAGAACAAATAGATAGATTCACTCTTTGGAAATTAGAGCAAAAGTAGTACTAAATTGCCTCTGTCATATATATATAGGGTGAATTTGCCTAAGGTTATTTTTAGTGTCTCATTTTCTTATAAAGATTATGAATGTAATGGTATTTTGAAGTTTTAAGTATTTTTCAAATTTTAGGATATTTTGTAAGTTGTTCATCTCTTGTATGGCTTATCATGTTATGAAATGGGCAACAACTTTTTTAAGATCATCACAACAGAAGCTTTAATGAGATGTTACGGTGTTATGTTGGAGACCATAAATAGCCTTTAAACATCCCTTATAATTTGGGAAGGCCTTTCATGTCAATTATCTCATGTATCCCTCACTGCAACCCCTCAGAAGATGGTCTTTCCTCCTTTTTCTTTCCCAACATAAATTCCCACATATTTTTGGAATTTTTTTAGTAGACTGGAGAAAGTAATTGCAACTTTCTCTGTCGAAAAACTTATAAATTGGCCCCCCCCAAAAGGTAGAAATGTTTGTGCTTTTTTGCTATCTTAACTGTAGATTTAATGTGTTCATATTTACCTTTTAAGACTATCAAGAGAGCTGTTTGGTCGTGGTGGACTAAGTAGGACTTCCCATTGTCAATGCGTTGTTGGTTCTGTTTCTCCAAAGCATCCTTTCCAGCTTAGGTTGAAGCCCACGCTCTTAAACTAGATTAAACTCACCGTGTGAGATCTTTCAATCTACGCTTTTATTCTACTTTTCCACTCTTTCTTTGTCCAAGGTTTAGTAACTATATAGCTGTCAAGATGTGATTACAAAATAACGTAGCTGGTTTTGTGTACATCTTCTGAAACCAGTCTATTCCGGGGTAGTCACATGTTATAACTAGGTGGGTAAGTATATATTTACGTGTGTGCCTGTGTGTATTTTTAGTTTCTTCTTGCTTCTATCTACATTTAAGTATTGACCCCTTGACCTAAGAGGAAAGGCAGTAACTCTGAGTTCATGTGACAGTCTTGCCACCTGCTGGGTTGAGTTTACAAAGTCACTTCTCTGCTATGATGTATCATTTCCTCTCCTGTAAAGTGGGACTAGTAACACCTGCTTTACAGTGTTATTGGATCCAATGCATATGACATTTCTTTATATGTTATTGACCACAAAACAAATGTTTTGTTGTTTTGAAGATAATGTTTGGCAGGGAAAGGCGAAAGGGGTTCAGGCTCTCAGCTCTTGTACAACTCAAACTTACACAATGTTGTATGTCAATTATATTATCAATAAAAAAGAAATAATATTAATTTAGGAGCAGTTATTAAGTACATTTGGCAAGATTGTTAGATACAATGTCAATATACAAAAACAAATTTAGTCTGTAATAGCAATAATTTCATATTTTAAAAACTTTATGTTTTGTGTAGCATCCCAAAATAATCAAATGTTAAGACTAAATCTGGGGAGTTCCCATCGTGATTCAGTGGTTAACGAATCCGACTAGTATCCATGAGGTTGCAGGTTCGATCCCTGGCCTTGCTCAGGGTTCGAGCAAGGGTTAAGGATCCGGTGTTGCTATGAGCTGTGGTGTAGATTGCAGATCCAGCTCAGATCCCGCGTTGCTGTGGCTCTGGCGTAGGCCGGCTGCTACTGCTCCGATTCAACCTCTAGCCTGGGAACCTCCATATGCCGCGGGAGTGACCCTAGAAAAGGCAAAAAGACAAAAAAAAAAAAAAAAAAAAAAAAAAAAAGAATAAATCTAGGAGTTGCCATAATGGCTCAGTGGTTAACAAACCCAACTAGTGTCCGTGAGGACGAGGTTTCCACGGTTTCGATCCCTGGCCTCGCTCAGTGGGTTGGGGATCCAGCATTGCCATGAGCTGTGGTGTAGGTCGCAGATGCAGCTCGGATCTAGCACTGCTGTGGCTGTGGTGCAGGCTGGCAGCTACAGCTCTAATTCAACCCCTAGCCTGGGAACCTCCTATGCCACGGGTGCGGCCCTAAAAAGACCAAAAAAAAAAAAAAAAAAAAAAAAAAAAGAATAAACCTTTTGAAAGTTATATAATATCTCTACATGGAAAAATGCTGAACGTATTAATTAGGAAACAATGAAGCTCTAAATCAGTAGAGACCATGTTCATGGGTTATCAGACTCAGTTTTGTACAAATGTCAACTCTCCCCAAAGAAGCCTGTAGACTCAGTGCAAGCCAGTCCAAAATCCTCATAAATTTTTGTGGGGATTTATAAGTAGCTTTTAATATTTACATATAAATGCTGGAATAGGGACAAAAATAGGCTAATGAACTAAATAAGAGGCCAGAAGCAGACCTCCACACAAAGGAGTTTAATCGATGAAAAGAGTGTCACTGCTGAGCAGTGTGAAAATAATGGTATTTTGCACTAGATATAAATATGGAAAAAGTTAAACTTAACCCTGAACCCGCATCATACAGAAAAGTTAATCTAAGGGAGATTGTTTATATGAATGTGAAAGACAAGGCAATAATACTTTCAGAAGCTAATGAAAGAGAAGACTTGGAGGACTTTGAGGTGGGGAAAGATTTCTTAAATGTGCAAAAAGCACAAATTATAGAGGAAAAATTGGAAACACTGAGGAACACTAACATTAAGAACTTCTGTTAATCAAAAAAGCAGCATTAAAGAGAATAAAAGAGGGAGAAGAAATTTGCATTAAGTAAAACTGGCAAAATGCTTGTATGCAAAATATATAAAGAACTCCTATAAGAGTTCCCATTGGGGTACAGAGGAAATGAATCCGACTAGGAACCATGAGGTTGTGGGTTCGATCCCTGGCATTGCTCAGTGGGTTAAGGATCCAGCGTTGCCGTGAGCTGTGGTGTAGGTCTCAGACACGGCTTGGATGTGGTGTGGCTGTGGCTGTGGCTGTGGTGTAGGCTGGCAGCTGTAGCTCCCATTAGACCCCTAGCCTGGGGACCTCCACATGCCGTGAGTGCAGCCCTAAAAAGACAAAAGACAAACAAAGCAAAAAACTCCTATAAATTATTAAGGAAAAAACAAATAATCCATAGCAAAATCCCTTCATAAAAGATACTATCTAGATGGCCAACAATCATATGAAGAGATCCTGAACCTAGTTATTAGGAAAATGCAAATTGTGACCACAATGAGATACTATGCGGGCACTAGAAGTGCTACAATGACTGACTCTTCAGATGTGGAGCAGTGGACATTCTCATAAGACCACTGGTGGGAAGTTCCGTTTGGACACTTTGGATAGTAGCTGGGCATTATCCACTGAAATTGAACACACATACACTAGGCTCAGCAGTGGTCATCCTGAAATATGTACCCACTACAAACAAGTAGCCGTGCACACCTTCAGAGAAGAACAGGTGTGTTTATAGCAGCACCGTGCATGGCAGTCCAAAACTGAGACCTCAAAAGCCCATCAGCAGTAGAGGAGTCAAGTAAAATTCTGAATATTCATATCACAACATATAGTAATGAAAATGAACACAATTCACTCCATGGATGTATCTTTTATTTATTTTCTTTTTTTTGTCTTTTGTCTTTTTAGGGCCACACCCGCAATATGTGGAAGTTCCCAGGCTAGGGGTCTAATTGGAGCTGTTGCTACCAGCCTACACCATACCCACAGCAATGCCAGATCTGAGCCTCGTCTGTGACCTACACCATGGCTCAGGGCAATGCCAGATCCTTAATCCACTGAGCAAGGCCAGGAATCGAACCGGCAACCTCTTGGTTCCTAGTCGGAATTGTTTTCCACTGCACCACAAGAGGAATTCAGATGTATCTTTCATGCTCTTAGACCAAAGAATCCTTGACTCCAAGCAATACATGTGATATAATACTATTAATGTATAATTAAAAATAAGGCAGTAGGAAACCATGTTATTTACGGATGCAAGTTCAGGTAATAAAAATATAAAGAGAAGTGGTTGCCATAAAAATCAGGAGAGTACTTACCTCTGGAGGGGGAAGAAGGTGGTAATAGCTGAAAAGGGCCTCAAGGGACTTGAGGGAGGCTGACAGTTGCAGGGGGAGGGAGGTTAGGAAGACACCCGGGGTTATGGAGTGAGTGTCACTTGTCTGTTCATTAGCTGGACAAGCCTCAGAGAGGGACTTACCACGCTGGGGTTGGGTAAGATTTCCTGCAGCTTGAAAGATCAAGAGAAATCTTTCAGTTGGGAGTTTGAGGGTGATGCTAAAACCAAAGCCAGCAAAGGTCCAGCTGGATGATCAATCTGAAAGGTTTGAAGAAAGGAATTCAGCTCACAGCAATAGACCAGATTAAGGAGGAAACTCTTAAGGGCTGAGGCTTAGCTTACTATCCCATAGATGTAAATCTGAGAAAGGTGAAATACTGAACTAAGGGAAGTGTGGTCCTGTGTGACAGGAGGCATGTCCATGGTCGCTGTGATACTTTATTGGAGGATGAGTTCATATTTTGGCTTTTTCTTTTTCCTAGGGTCTCACCAGAAGCATATGGAAGTTCCCAGCCTAGGGGCTGAATCTGCCAGCCTGTGCCACAGCAATGCCAGATCCAAGTCACGTCTGCAACCTACACCACAGCTCACAGCAATGCCCAATCCTTAACCCACAGAGTGAGGCCAGGATCAAACTCGCATCCTCATGGGTACTAGTCCAGTCCATTACCGCTGAGCCACAATGGGAACTCCCATGTCTTTGTTAGTTTAGAAGCCTAGGAAAGGCTTTTGTTCTCATAGCCACCCTTGACCATCCCAATGGCACAAGATTCCCTCCCCTTCCCCTTCCTTCCTTTTCACGCGTTCCTCTATCTACCCATTACGAATTTGTTGAATTCCTACCACGTGTGTAAGGTCTGGATTTGCTTCCCAGCATAGAGCAGAATTTTCTGATGAGATCCTGCTCAGATACTTGAAGGAGAATGTCCTGGTCCTTGCCCTCATGGACTCTATAGTGTAGCAGTGAGACTCTCTGCTCTCTGTTCATGGGTAGGGTGAGGGCAGTGTATCTGCAGCCCTTCTACGACTGCCTTTTTTTCTTTAGGTAGAAAAAGGGCTGCTGGAGACGGAGATCCTCAGTGTGACTGACTCCTGATACGGCGACAGCTGGTTTTTTTTCCTCATCTATGGTCATTGGGGATTTAATCCAGGGCTCAAAGGACTTGTCTTTTTTAGGAAGGAATAGTATTCTTTGCTCTTCAAAATCTGCTAACATCACTTTTCTTGCTTGTTACTCTAATAGTTCATCAATATAAAATCTTTCTATGAATATGAATTAAAACAATTTAATAACACAGTCAAGGTACTCACTTCTTCCTTTTTGCTTATATAAACCTTTGTTCCTTTATTTCTTCTCTCTTTATAGCTCAAATGGTATTTACTTTTCTGAATGACTCCCAAAGCACATCAATTGGAATGTCTCTAAAAGATTCATAGAGAACTACAAATATAATTTTAATCACCCTTGCTTCTTAAACACTCACAATTTTTAAGTCTGAGAAAAAAAAAAAAAAAGCAGGAGTTCCCATCATGGTGCAGCAGATATGAATCCAACTAGGAACCATGAAGTTTCAGGTTCAATCCCTGCCCTCACTCATTGGGTTAAGGATCTGGCATTGCCGTGAGCTGTGGTGTAGGTTGTAGACTCTGGCTCGGATCTGGCATTGCTGTGGCTGTGATGTAGGCAGGTACCTGTAGCCCCAATTTGACCCACAGCCTGGGAACCTCCATATGCCACAGATGTGGCCCTAAAAGACAAAAAGGCAAAAACAAGACAAAACAAAACAAAAACAAAAACAAAAAACAAAACAAAACCCAGCTCTGCAAAAAGTATATAGTAAACACTATCCAATGATAGATTTTTATTTATACATACTTTTTTTTTTTTGGTCTTTTTAGGGCTACACCCGTGGCATATGGAAGTTCCCAGGCTAGGGTTCGAATCAGAGCTGTAGCTGCCAACCTACACCACAGCCACAGCAGTGTGGAACCAGAGCTGAGTCTGCGACCTACACCATAGCTCACAGCAATGTCGGATCCCTAACTCACTAAGTGAATCCAGGATTGAACCTGTGTCCTCATGGATCCTCGTCAGGTTCATTTCCACTGAGCCGTGATGGGAACTCCCTATACAAAATATTGATTACTGAAATCTAAGTTTTCATGGTATCACTATGCTTCTATTTCCCTTTGATAGCCACCCCATTTTGCATGGTTGGCTCCCTGGAAAACGTACTTGAAAGTTATAATGGCTTAGTGAAGGGTTTTTTTAATTTAATTAATTCATTTATTTTTTTGGTCTTTTTGTCTTTTTAGGGCCACACTGACATCATATGGAGGTTCCCAGGCTAGGGGTCAAATCGGAACTGTAGCTGCAGATTTTTTGCTCTGGAATTGTTTTGACTAGATCTTTGTCTTATCGGAAAAGCTTGATTTTCAGAACTTCACTTGTATCTATTTCTCCAGCCAGTCTCTGAGCTCCTTAGGGAACACTATTACTCCTGAAACAGGCCAAGCCTCTGAAAGCCAATTCTCCAGAAAAACAAAAACAAAAAACTGCTGAATGACCACTTCCTTCAAAGCCAGTTCAGCAAATGTGTGTGTGGTAGATAAGGCCAGTACAATCCTATAAAGCACCCAAAGATATGGATGCCAGTAGGAAAGTGGATGTGATGACAGAATATTGGGCCCTGCATCTATTAAGCACTACTTCCTTTCAATACTATGAGGCCAGTCAGCCCAGGGAGCTTGTCTAAGATGACACAGCTTAGAAATGTCTATTTTTCCCTTAGCCAGACTTATCAAGGAAAAAAGAGGACTCAAATCAATAAAATTAGAAATGAAAAAGAAGTTACAATGGACATCACAGAAATACAAAGGATCATAAGAGACCACTACAGGCAACTATAGGCCAATAAAATGGACAACCTAGAAGAAATGGACAAATTCTTAGAAAAGTACAATCTTCCAAGACTAAACCAAGATGAAATAGAAAAGATGAATGGACCAATTACAAGTACTGAAATTGAAACTGTGATTTAAAAACTTCCAACAAACAAAAGTCCAGGCCCAGATGGCTTCACAGGCAAATTCTATCAAACGTTTAGAGAAAAGCTAATACCTACCCTTCAGAAACTATTCCAAAAAATTGCAGAGGAAGAAACACTCCCAAACTCATTCTAGAAATGTCTATTTTGACTCCAAAAGAAAGGTGCTTTCTTCTACTCAGTGTATTGTTTAGGGCCTGGTCTTCAGCACCACATTTATTAGCTGGAATAATGCTGTCAAGAGATGCTTCTCTTACCTGCCACCTGGTTACCAAGTGGTAGAGTTCATGCAGGATAGGCAATATAAATGCCTTTTCCTAGATAATGAATTGGTTTCCTATTATTTTTGGAAAGTGACCAATGAATTTAAAATAGCATTTATTAGCATTATGATCTTGATGTGTGCATAGGGAAGGGTATCTGCATACTGCATTTTCTTAACCTGGTTGAAGCATAGATTGTCCTGTCTTGTCAGCTAGAGCCTCTGAAAGTTGGCCCCGGTGTTTCCGACGTGACCCATGCAGTCTTTGTAGCCATCTTGCTAGCTAATGTGACCAGGTAAACTATACTGTATTGTTCATTACCTGTCCCAAACCTGGAATCAGTATTTTTGCCAAGAAGCCTTGATTTCTTTGAGTAGCAAAGAACACATCATGGTTGCAAGGACTGTTCATTGCTTGCGGGGTGGCCATTGTTTCTAGACCTTTTCTGTGGCTAGATAATATATCTTAGGAGTTCAAATGAATATTTCCAATTCAGATTCAAGACTTGGGGATTTTACTGAACTTCTTCTCTATTACGTATTTTTCTTTTCTCCACATTGAGAGTCCTGCTTCTCAAAGACATAGGAGATGACAGAATTATAATATCTCACTAAATTTCTCATTTGTTTTATTTATTTATTACTTATTTATTTATTACCGTCTTTTTTAGGGCCACACCCACAGCACATGGCGGTTCCCAGGCTAGGGATCCAATCAGAGCTGTAGCCACTGGCCTATACCACAGCCACAGCAAAGCTGGATCCTATCCTCATTTATGACCTACACCACAGCTCACGGCAATGCCGGATCCTTAACCCACTGACCGAGGCCAGGGATCGAACCTGCGTCCTCAAGGATGCTAGTCAGATTCGTTTCCGCTGAGCCACGACAGGAACTCCTCTCATTTGTTTTATACACCTTACACACAGAAGAGTGTCAGAATAGCAATGCTAAATACTATCAGCCTCCATTATAAAAACTGAAGACAGTTTATAGAAAACTTTTTTGTTGATATGTTGGGTCTTCCTTGTCTATGTCAAATATTTGTCACTTTTTTCTTGAATCATTTTACCTTTTTCATTTCTTTTTGAGTTAAAGTTTTTTTCTTCATTCAGCTTCTGTTTCTCTGAAGTGATTATTTGCTGTGTTTCTTCCCTCTTGTATTTCTTCTGGCTTATTTTTTATTTCCTGAGTGGGATTTTCTTCTTATATTCTGTTTCCTGAGTTCTGTTGCCTCACTTGTGAATTTATGAAATTGTAATTTATTTGTTCCTTAATGTTTTGTGTCATTATCTTAATGCCTTTTAGTTTATTTTGAAATAGTAGATTATAGAATATATTCGTTTCCTTTCATTGTATGTAAAAGAAGTGTTATTCTGCCCCTTTCCTCTTACTTCTGATAATAACTTTGTAATGGATTTGACCAGAAAATTTCCCATTCTTTTTTTTTTTTTTTTTTTTTGGCCATTCCCACAGCATGCAGAATTCCTGGGCCAGGAATCGAATCCATGCAACAGCGGTAACAACACAACACTGGATCCTTAACCTACTGAGCCACCAGGGAACTCCCCAAAATCTCTCATTCTTAAGTGAAATTTGCTTTATCAAACTTACTGAAAGAAGTGGGGTTTTTTACAAATAGTGTTAAAATAGGTGGCAGTTCCCTGAGATTTCCTGACTCTGTTCCCCTCCCCTACTTTCGTCTCGATTTCCTTTCTTTTGTGTCTGTTTACTCTGCACTAATTAATTTTTCTTCCATTCCCATCAGCTTTTTTTTAGTGTAGGACCCTATCTTAGAAGGGCGGCATAATGGGTCAATTCCAAGAATTCACTGTCGGTCCAGCTCCTTCAGAACTCACTGTGGACCCCTTATTCTTACCTGCTATTAGAATGGGAACAACCTCTCCATGTTTCACCTGTGGTTCCCAAATTGTTCTGCTTTACTTTCCAGTGAAGACTTTTTAGCTGTTTGGGAGTTGTCCTGTTCTCAGGTCTTTAAGTCACCCTATTACTTTCTTTGTCTTCCTCTTGCATAGAGACGGATGCTGTGCAGGTATCTCAGCTCTTATTGCCTATATTGGGGGGGCTTGAGGGGAGCGCGTCACCAAGTTTTCTGTAAATTTCTGATGTTTTCATTTTGCTGCTTAGTTGCCGTATCTATCTTTTAACGTGGAAATTCTGAGAAGTCCAAAAACTATGCTCCCGATACCACTGTTGCCTTCCCACTCACGATGTAATTTAAATCAAGGATCCGTATGGGGTAAAAAAAGGATGGTATAAAGAAAAATCACAGTAGAAAGTGTGTGTACTAGCATAGAGTGATCTGAGGCAATATAGTTGAAAATCATTGTGAGGGTACAAAAGCAGGTTTGGTTGGTGTATGGTAGTGTCATAGTGGTATGAAACAATTTAGATGTGTTTATGGAGTTATTTGAACATACAGTTTTTAAACGGTGAAATTTAAGTAGAGTCGGGTTCTCCCTCTCTCGTCCCATTATAAATCCCCTCCCTCCTACCCAGCAGATATTTTCGCTTCATTACAGTTACACAGAAGGGGAACAGAAACGTGGTCCTGGCAAGCAAATATCTACCTGAGAGCCTCTGTTCAGCGAGTCCACATGGCAGCTCTCATGTCATGTGTCTAAGGACCAACTTGAAAAGCTTGACCTGCTGTTTCTCAACAGCATGTGTATTCATAAAAAGCATGCTCTATCTTGCTTTTTTCCCTCTTTCTGATTGCCTTTTGCCTCCAGATTATAAACCTTTTGAATGCAGAGACTGTGTTTGTTTGTAAATATATATATAATATATAAATGTATAATATTTTATATATTTTATAAAACATATAACATATAAGATATAAAATATATAAAATATAAGGTATATAATATATAAATATATAAAATGTAAAAATATGTGTAATATATAAATATATAAACATATAAATCTAATACATGATATATAAATATATGATCTATATAATATATAATATAAAAACATCAATGTCAAATGCTTACAAGCATTTGGTGATGATGATGGGATGTCGGTAAAATAACTTGTCCTGTTCCAGGATCCTACCTAGCATTGTTGGATATACTCACTCAGTTAGTTACTATGTGCGCCAAGATCTGCTGAAGCTAAAAAGACAATAAAAATCTGTATCCTCGAGAGATAATCTCACTAGAAAGATAAAAAGTCTAAACCTGAAATGTCAATAAAAATTGCTCCATTATTATTTTAGATGTCAGATAAGGTTTACCTGTTAAGTTGCATTCTTCATAAAAATATTTTGACTTTATATAAAGTTTTGTTTCTTTCCACTGAACAAATATTGTTGTTGTGTTTTTTTCAGCCTATCCTTTTTTCCTTTTTCTTTGCACACCTTTGGCAGTCTCTAGCAAGAAGAGAGTGATTATAGCTATTTTAATCATCTGATATATTTTTAACATCCGTGTAATTTTAGGTCATATTTCTTGCCTAGGAAAGAGAGTCCATGGAGAGACAGTATGAGACAGCCCGCCAGGCCCTCATGGGAAAGACGCCACCTCGTCATACACTCCTGTTTCAAAGGTAGCGATTTGTCACTTTTATTTACCCCTTGGCATCTTTAGATTGATTTTCTAGTATGCCAATATACAAAAAGGCTCCGAAATCATCAACATGAAGAGGGAATTTTGTACCAAAACAGACTCAGTTATTCAGTAGTAAACCTAGTCCTAGAAGCTGTATTTCCCTTTCATTTATATGTGTTTTTAAAGGCATGATATACTCATAGCTACCAGAAACTGATGATTTTTTGCAGTCTTTGGAGACTAAATAATGATATTTTTGGCGGTGTTTGAATGTAGCTATAGGCTTTCACCTAGACTTTGATGATGGAAGTTTAATTATATCCTATTGAATACCCCGCACTTGTCTTTCATGAATCTCAAAACGATAGTAATTAATGATTTGTGGGATCATTTGGTTAATGTTTCCTTTCCATATTAAACTGTAATTTCTTTATTAATTGGCAAATTCTTGGTCCTTCATGTACAATGTTTCACTTAGTCCCTGGTGCAGAGTCAAGTCTTCGTAGGTATTAGTGACTACAGCAATCATTGTACTATTAATTAGTCCATGTGAAGAAGCACCTTTAGGCTTTAAGATTTGCTTAAAATGAATAATCAGGATTTTTATGTAATGTTTGTGTTTTATTTTCTCATTAATGTTATAAGCATCGGTATTCTGAATTCTCTTTTCTGTGTGACCTTTTGGAAAATTTGAGTACTGAAATGAAGTCCCTGGTTTCAGAAAGTTACTAAGAGCGCTGACAAGACCTTAATTATAGTGTTTTAAAGAGCTTTTAAAAATGCAGAGATTCAATGAAGCAGAATAAAAAAGCCACTTAAAATGTTTTTCAATTTCTCTTTATTGTCTATCATTTTAAGCTATCTGTTGAAAATCTTTAACCAATATAAATAAAATTGTTTTATCTTGATCTGCTATATATCCAAAAAATAGTGTGATTAATTTTCCCTAGATTGGTAGGTTATCTCTAGATAGTCTGGTCAGAAGAGATGCCGTGTGGAATGCACAAAGCTCTGTCGGGAAGGCAGTGGTCAGAATATGGGCAGTGTCTCCCAGAGCAGCTAAAGCTGGGGCCTGTGTGACCTCTGACCTGCAGAATGGCTATGCGTATTAAAACACTGTGGACTGAGACCTGAAGCTGTTTTAAATAAGAGCTCCAAATGGGTCATACTAGGGCAGAGCCATGCTTTGAATTTGCATGCATTTATATGCAGTTGGGCTACTTTGCCCATAGCAACTCCATTTAGCAAGTCTAGAATGAATAACAGTAGGATTTATTCACTAAAAATAGCTACTGATTTTTTTCAAATCATTCTGGGCAAGCCGAGCAGTGTAGATGAAAAAAAAGATATTTTATGCTGAAGTTGAAAATACAGTATTAGAATTTTTAGGGATATTTTACTCTGGTATCATTTCAAAGCACTGGATTATAAACAAAATTGGAAAATACCTATTTCAGTTTTTATAGAAGTTGATACATACTGGACTTCCCATTAACAAAAGGATGAGGGTTTATAATAGAATATGTACTAATCAGTAGGAAGATCATTTGCCTATGTTAATGTCTTTTAAGGATAAGGAATAGTCACAAAAATCCAAATTTGCTTAAACTACATATCGGAATGTGTCTTGCCAGTGTCCAAGGCAAGCTCTGACATGAATGTTTACGAGTAAATACCTTACCGTATTCCACATAGATTTTATTGGCATTTGCATATGCATGTATGTTTGCTATCATTTCAAAATTTTTTGGATTTTTTTAAATTTCCAATTTCAGGGGTCTCGTTCCAGCACCCACCATCAGTAGTCTGCGTTATTTTACAGCTTTAGAACTAAGGAGAAGTTTTGAGTTTTGTGAAGATTATTTTAAAACTCCCTTTGGACCTCCTGAAAAAAGGTGAGTTGAGTTTTGTTGGATAGAATCCGTTGTTTTCTGCTGGCTAGTTACAATAGTGGCGCTCAGCCCTCCGTTTCAGAGAAGTCCTGAAACTGGGAAGCAGAGCCCCACCTCCGACGTGGAATTTGAATGGGGTAGATCCTGGCTCTCTAGGGAGGACCCAGGCATATAACCTAGTTCACTGGAAGCAAGGAAGCTTCTCTCTGGGACTTTGAAACTTGAGATGAGACACAGTGGTGCGGCGGCAGTCGGAGATCACTCAGGTCTCCAGTGATAGAAGAATCAAGAATCCACTGTGTGGCTTAGGGATCTGGCATTGCTAGAGCTGTGGTGTAGGTCACAGACATGGCTCAGATCCCTGCATTGCTGTGGCTGTGGTGTAGGCCAGCAGCTGCAACTCTGATTCAACCCCTAGCCTGGGGATGTCCATATGCCACAGGTGTGGCCCTAAAAAGAAAAAAAAAAAAAAAAAAAGAGAGAGAGAGAGAGAATCCACTGTGGAACATAAGAAATGCGTCTACTGCCTCTTCCTGTCCTGTAGATTGACTGTGTTCTTGGCACCTCGCTTATCGTGGTTCCTGCCCAGGTTTTGAACCTGGTTCTTTCGTTTTCCATTCAATCTATAAACCACTCAATAGCTTTTCAGTAACTCCCTTTTTGTTGTTTAAATTAGCCTGAGTTGGTGCCTGTAATTTGCAGTCATATCTCTGATGAGTACAGTGTGGTATTCCGAAATGTGTGCCAGCTGATGCCCCATTTATAAAAGGCCATTTTCTGGATCCCTATGCTTAGTATGTCAAAGCGTAACTCAAAACCCGAATACATGTATGTTGAGCCTGATCACAACCACAGCAGACACTGCACCGCTGATGTTAGTGCTTGGCCTTTGTGGCCATTCCATTCCATTCCATTTCTAATTCAGCTGTGCCTGTGACCACCACTGACTGCTCTCTGTAGGTCTTTTTTTTTTTTTTTTGGCTGCCCCATGGCATATAGAATTCCTGGGCCAGGGATCAGATCTGATCCCTGATGGCAATTCCAGATCCTTGAATCCACTGTGCCAGGCCCGGGATCCAATGTGCCTCCTGACATGCAGAGAGGCAGCCAATCCCATAGAACCACCGCAGGAACTCTCTCTCTCTGGGCCTTGAATCCAAACTTCCCAAGCAAAGATCTGGTTGTTGGATCAATCACCATCTACTACAGGTGCTTCCCTGGGGAGAAACAGGCTGGTCTGCAGATTGGCTGCCCTTAGGACAAGCCCTCATCCTTTATCCAATCACCTGTGGCCGGAGCAGTGACAGAGAACCAAGAGCTCTTCAGAAGGGGTCCGTGGGTTTGGTCCCTGAACTCGAGGCAGCGTAATCGCCAAGAGAAGACTGGGAGGAAGCACACTCAGACATGAGCAGTGGGTATCCCTCGAGAATTATTTGTTATTTTTATTTTCTTTATCTTTTTTCTGTAACGTCTAAACCATCTGCACAGGATATATACGTTTTAATTTTATATCCCCCCAAAACTTTAAAAATCCATGAGCATTTGATGAAATATTCAATAAAGGGGGAAAATTGGTCCTGCAGATCCCATTCATTTTCTCATATCACTCTCTACATTGAAACACCTTTTAGGTAAATTATGAAGTTAAATGCAACTCAATGCTTATAATATAAATAGTGTGTTGAAAGTCAGATGCAAAAGTATATCCAGTATCATGTAGGTTTAAAAATATTCATGGGTAATGCATAGGAAAAAAAGTACTAAAAACAAATACACCAGGAGGTCCTGTCATGGTGCAGTGGAAAGGAATCTGACTGGGAACAATGGGGTTGCAGGTTTGACCCCTGGCCTTGCTCAGTGGGTTAAGGATCCAGTGTTGCCTTTGGCTGTGGTGTAGGTCGCAGACATGGCTTGGATGTGGCATTGCTGTGGCTCGGGTGTAGGCCAGCAGCAACAGCTCCGATTAGACCCCTAGCCTGGGAACCTCCATATGCCACGGGTGTGGCCCTAAAAGGACAAAAAGACCAAAAAAAAGAAAAAAGAAAAAAAGAAATATACCAAAGTATTACCAGTTATTATCCTCTAGTGATGGGATTATGACATATTTTTATTTTCTATATTCTTTCCCATATTTTCAACAATGAGTGCTTTTTTTTTTTTTTTTTTTTTTTTTTGCTTTTTTAGGGCCACACCCATGGCATATGGAGGTTCCCAGGCTAGGGGTCGAATTGTAGCTACAGCTGCCAGCCTACACCACAGCCACAATAACGAGGGATCCGAGTCATGTCTGCAACCTCCTCCACAGCTCATGGCAACACTGGATCCCAACCCACTGAGCGAGGCCAGGGATCAAACCCGCATTCTCATGGATACTAGTCAGATTCAGATTCGTTTCCACTGCACCACAATGGGAACTCCCACAATTTTTGAAGTATTGATTTAACTTTAAACTGTTATTTTAAAAGTCTGCCCCACAGCAGAGGAATGGGTTTCCTTTCCTAAATTTGACGATGAGAAACAATAATCCCCCCCTAAGTGGCCCAGCCACGTCTGCACATCTCAATGGATACTAGAGACTCTACACTATAATTAGATAATAGACTTGCAGTGACTGGGTCGAAACTGTAGGTCTCTGATGATTTTCTTATGCTCTGAATGTTTAGTACAGTTAGGAAGCTTGATGGGAATGCAGTGAGAGAATGTGTTAGTTTACGCTGCTATAACAGATTCCTGTAGGCTGAGTGGTTTGAGCAACAGACAGGTATTTCTTGTAATTCTTTTTTTTTTTTTTTTTTTTTTTGGTATTTTTGTCTTTTCTAGGGCCACTCCCGCGACATATGGAGGTTCCCAGGCTAGGGCTCCAATCGGAGCTGTAGCTACCGGCTTACGCCAGAGCCACAGCAACGTGGGATCCGAGCCGCGTCTGCGACCTACACCACAGCTCAAGGCAACACTGGATCCTTAACCCACTGAATGAGGCCAGCGATTGAACCCACAACCTCATGGATCCTAGTCGGATTCGTTAACCACTGCACCATGACGGGAACTCCTATTTCTTGTAGTTTCTAAAGGCTGAGCTGCCTGAGATCATGGTCAGGTTCCGATGAGCGTCTTCCTCCTGGTGTGTGGGGATGGCTGGCTTCTTGCTGTGCCCAGCCCCAACACATGGTGGAAAACAGGGAGAGGAAGCAAGCTGCCTTCTGTCTTTCCTTAGAAGGGCACTAATCCTGTTCATGAGGGCTTCACCTCCGGACCTAATTACCTCCCAAGGGTCTCATCTCCTTACACCATCACATTGGGGGTTAGCATTTCAACACATAAATTTGGGTGGTTTGGGGGAAGGACACAAACATTCATGTTGTAGCAGGGGAACAAAAAGAATGAAGGAGTTCCCACTGTAGCTCAGTGGTAGCAAACCCACCTAGTATCCATGAGGATGTGGGTTCAATCCCTGGCCTCACTCAGTGGGTTAAGGACCCTGCTTTGCAGTATAGGTCGCAGACATGGCTTGGATCTGGCGTTGCTATGGCTGTGGTGTAGGCCAGCAGCTATAGCTCCAACTCGACTCCTAGCCTTGGAGCTTCTATATGCTGTGCGTGTGGCCCTAAAAAGACATACATACATACATAGAATTAAAAATGCCCAGTAGGCTGCAGTGAATGACTGAGAGTAATAGTCTCACAGTTTTGGAGTCCACAAGCCTGAGATCAGTATTAGCAGGGCAGGTTCCTTCTGAGGCTGTGAGGGAGAATCTTTCCTTGGCCTCTCCGCTATATATCTTTGGTTCCCACAATGAAAAGGGTGGATCAGACCTGTCACTCAAGTCTGACCCTTCCCTTATGGTAACATATGCACCTTTCATCCCCACTTTTTGACTTGTGACTTTTGAAGCATTTTTTTTTTTTTTTTTTTTTTTTTTTTTGTCTTTTGTTGTTGTTGCTGCTGTTGTTGCTATTTCTTGGGCCGCTCCCACGGCATATGGAGGTTCCCAGGCTAGGGGTCTAATCGGAGCTGTAGCCACCGGCCTACGCCAGAGCCACAGCAACGCGGGATCCGAGCCGCGTCTGCGACCTACACCACAGCTCACGGCAATGCCGGATCGTTAACCCACTGAGCAAGGGCAGGGACCGAACCCGCAACCTCATGGTTCCTAGTCGGATTCGTTAACCACTGCGCCACGATGGGAACTCCTGAAGCATTTTTATTTACTACTCCCTTTGATACAAAGGAAAAGTAATTGTTGAAAGGCAGAACTAGCTCTGTGATCCCCCCTTTTTTTTCAAGGGGGTGTGTTTTAAATTAAGAGCTATTCTTTTCCAAAAATAAGAGACCAAAACATATGTGTTATGGGTTGAACTGCATCCCCCCCACCCCTACACCCCAATGTATATGCTAAAGTTCTAGCCCCACAACCTCTGTATGTGACCTTATTTGGAAGTAGGGTCATTCCAGATGTATTTAGTTAGGATGAGGTTATAGTTGAGAAGCATGAACTTCTAATCAATATAATCGGTGTCCATATAAAAAGAGGAAATTCAGATATAGACACACACATAGGGAGAGAGCTTGAGGTGATGCAGAAGCCAAGGATGGTTAAAGATCTCCAGCAAACCACTGGAAGCTAGGGGATGGGCCCAGCAAAGAGTTTCCCTCACGGCCTCAGAAGGAACCGACCCTGCTGATATTGATCTCGGGCTTGCAGACTCCGGAACTGAGAAACAACTACATTCATTCAGCCAGTGCACAGCACTCTGTTACGGCAACCCTAGCAAACAAACACGGTACATATTAAAAATCCAGAGAAGTTTCTCATGCCATTTTCTTTGTACGTTCCTTTCAACATACTCTTTCTTGATCACTTTGGAGATTTGGCCATAAAATGTATGGATTATTATTTTTTAACTACAAGAAGGAAGAACATCTTTATGCTTCTATAGATATAACCCAGGGGTTCCCATCATGTCCATCATGGCTCAGCGGAAATGATCCCTAGTATCCATGACTAGTGTCCGTGAGGATGTGGGTTTGATCCCTGGCCCTGCTCAGTGGAGTAAGGATCCGACATTGCTGCGAGCTGCCATGTAACTCACAGAGGCAGCTTGGATCTGACGTTGCTGTGGCTGTGGTGTAGGCCAGCAGCTGCAGCTCCAGTTCAGCCTCTAGCCTGAGAACTTCCATATGCTACACTTGTGGACCTTTAAAAAAAAAAAAAGATCATGCCCATAAAATGTAAATGCATCTAAGGCTACATTCAGGAGGAAAAGACTCAGTCTAGTTACCCTTCTAGAGAGAAGACCCCAAGCACAGGTTAACCATGGCCTTTTTCCTCTGCAGAGTGGATGGGTTTTTTTCCATGAATGGACAATCCAGATGTTGACAGTACTGATCTTCGTTTATGTATTTCTCTAGAGAGTGCTTCTTGGACAAGCACATTTACCTTCTATGGGAGCAAGAGATTAGGAAACACGGTTTTCCAGGAGCATGGGTATTCCACCTGAATGGTGCTAGCATCCTATGAGGGGGTCCAAAAGCTGTTGTCTAGCAATAAGACAGACCCAAAAAACTGTCCAACCTAGTAAGAGGGACCGCCGCCTTCAAGCAAGCCATTAGAATTCTCTGGTCGACAACAAGTAGTCAAAACTTCTGAGCAGAGGGAGTTCCCGTTGTGGCACAGTGGTTAGCGAATCCGACTAGAAACCATGAGGTTGCGGGTTTGATCCCTGCCCTTGCTCAGTGGGTTAAGGATCCGGTGTTGCCATGAGATGTGTTGTAGGTCGCAGACTCGGCTCAGATCCCATGTTGCTGTGGCTCTGGCATAGGCCGGCGGCTACAGCTCCAATTAGACCCCTAGTCTGGGAACCTCCATATGCCGCAGGAGCGCCCCAAGAAATGGCAAAAAGACAAAAAAAAAAAAAAGGGAAAAGAAAAAAAAAAAACTTCTGAGCAGAAAGACACATGTACCCCAATGTTTATTGCAGCTCTATTTGCAATAGCCAAGACATGGAAACAACCTCAATGTCTATCAACAGAGGAATGGATCAAGAAGATGTGGCACATATACACAATGGAATATTACTCAGCCATTAAAGTGAACAAAATACCGGCATTTTTAGCAACATGGATGGACCTAGAAATTATCATGCTAAGTGAAGTCAGCCATACAATGACACCAACATCAAATGCTTTCACTGACATGTGGAATCTGACAAAAGGACACAATGAACTTCTTTACAGGACAGATGCTGACTCCCAGACATTGAAAAACTTACAGTCTCAGGAGGAGACAGTTTGGGGGGGTGGGGGGATGTGCTTGGGCTGTGGGATGGAAATCCTGTGAAATCAGATTGTTATGATCATTATACAACTACAGATGTGATAAATTCATTTGAGTAATAAAAATTAAAAAAACAAAACACAAAAAACTTCTAAGCGGAACCCACAGACACAGGAAGATCGCCCCATCCTGGAATATCTCAGCCTAGGGATGCTGGTGCCATCTCGCCCTGGCTTTAGTTGATAGGAAGCTTAGGTCCAGCGAGAGGTCAGTGTCCATGCTCAGCAGGATGGGAGCTTTGATGGAGAGCTGGTTCTGGATTCCAGCCACGAACGACCCAAGTGCTGCAGCCTCTGCTTGTCATTCAAACATGTTGGACATGTCCCCTTAGAATTGCCTACACCAGGCACTATATTTCATCCTAGGTCAAGGACGGGCCCAGAAAACTGATTGGACTGTGATTCCAGTGATAGAGCCCTGAACCCCTGGGACCACCTCATTAGGACTTGCTTCTACCCTTTCCATTTCTGTTCCAGTCATAACATCATCCTCACAGACGCGAACACCCTCATTTAAATGACAGGCTTTATCCTGAACAGACCCAATTTGCATCATCCTTTGCTACTGCCAGATATGAACTGAAATTAAATGTGGAGGGTGAACAAATGGAGGTCAACTTGAACTTGATCCTAGAAATGTACTTCTTTGCTGAGATGGGAATCATTTCATTGGAAGTCCAGAGAAAAAAGCATAATCATAGCAACTATTAGGCTCTGCAGTAAACAATTACGTACTGATTTTCAACATTTATTTTCCTTTTTTAGGGCTACTCCTGTGGCATATGGAAGTTCTCAGGCTAGGGGTCAAATTGGAGCTGCAGCTGCCAGGCTACGCCGCAGCTACAGCAACGCCAGATCTGAGCCACACCTGCAACCTACACCACAGCTCATGGCAATGCCAGATCCTTAACCCACTGAGCAAGGCCAGGGATCGAACTCACATCCTCATGGACACTCACATCCTGCTGAGCCACAATGGGAACTCTGATTTTCAACATTTGAAATCAACCTTCGGCTGAATCATGAAAAGGCATAGCTATGAATACAAAACTTAATACAGTCAACTTTGTGAAAAGTTTTGATGACAAAGTTGAGGAGGTGGAGGTAGAAAGTCAATATATATCGTCTGTTGTTGATGGAACAAGAAATGGGGTTTTTTTTTGTTTTTTTGGTTTTTTTTGTCTTTTTGGGACCGCACACTCACGGCATATGGAGGTTCCCAGGCTGGGAGTTGAATCAGGGCTGTAACTGCCGGCCTATGTCACAGCCACAGCAATGTGGGATCCAAGCCGCATCTGCAACCTGCACCACAGCTCACAGCAACACCGGATCCTTAACCCACTGAGTGAGGCCAGGGATCGAAACTGCATCCTCATGGATACTAGTCAGATTCATTCCCACGGAGTCACAAGGGGAACGCCAAGAAACGGGGATTTTACATATGATACGTGAAAACGTAGATCTGAAAGATGGAGGAACTGAAAATAGTGATAGAACTGTTTGTGGGGAGTGTTATTATGAGCTAAATCCTTTCCTATTGAAGCAGAAATCCCTATCCACCAAAGACAGGTTTTAAACTGATAAGTCCATAAAAGTCGGTGGCATGGTATTTAGAAATAAAAAGATTATTGTCAGAATATCTAAAAACAGACAGTTAAGAATGATTGGCTCTCAGGAGAATGAAACTGTACTTTCTGTTAGCAGCCCTTCTATGCAACATGACTTAGTTTTAACTATATGTATTTAGTAGGCTGATGAAAGTGCTATGAAACATTGCTGAAGAAATGAGAAAAATCACAGAAAAGATGGACATATTTTCATTACATAAACCTTTTAAGTTTCTCTAAGTCCGAAATAAATTTAAAAAGTAAAACAGCAAACTATATAAAATATGTATTAATAATATATATAATATACTATGTTTGATATATAGCGTAGAAAATATATGTAATATAACATTCAATGTGTCATGTTATATATTTATAATTTATAATCATATACATATACTATGTATTCACACAAATTGATATGGAAAACCTTCAGATCCTCAAAAGATAAATGAAAAAAAGTGTAAACAGCTCACAAAAAATGGGAGAAAAGCTAATACTTATTTTTTTAATTACTCAAATGAATTTATCACATCTGTAGTTGTATAATGATCATAACAATCTGATTTCACAGGATTTCCATCCCACAGCCCAAGCACATCCCCCCACCCCCAAACTGTCTCCTCCTGAGACTGTAAGTTTTTCAATGTCTGGGAGTCAGCATCTGTCCTGTAAAGAAGTTCATTGTGTCCTTTTGTCAGATTCCACATGTCAGTGAAAGCATTTGATGTTGGTGTCATTGTATGGCTGACTTCACTTAGCATGATAATTTCTAGGTCCATCCATGTTGCTAAAAATGTCGGTATTTTTTTTTCATTTTAATGGCTGAGTAATATTCCGCTGTGTATATGTGCCACATCTTCTTGATCCATTCCTCTGTTGATAGACATTGAGGTTGTTTCCATGTCTTGGCTATTGCAAATAGTGCTGCAATGAACATCGGAGTACATGCGTCTTTGCAAGTCGTGGTTTTCTCTGGGTAGATGCCCAGGAGTGGGATTGCTGGATCAAATGGTAGTTCTATGTTTAGTTTTCTGAGGCATCTCCATACTGCTTTCCACAGTGGTTGCACCAATTGACAATCCCACCAACAGTGTCATAGGGTTCCTTTTTCTCCACACCTTCTCCAGCACTTATTGTTTGTAGATTTTTGGATGATGGCCATTCTGGCTGGTGTAAGGTGGTACCTCACAGTGGTTTTGATTTGCATTTCTCTAATCAAGAGTGATGTTGAACATCTTTTCATGTGTTTTTTGGCCATCTGTATGTCTTCTTTGGAGAACTGTCTGTTTAGATCGTCTGCCCATTTGTTGACGGGGTTGTTTGTTTTTTTGGTATGGAGCTGCAGAAGGTGTTTATAAATTTTGGAGATTAATCCCTTACCATCACATCCAAGAGAATAAAATACCAAGGAATAAACCTACCTAAAGAGACAAAAGACCTGTAGTCTGAAAACTATAAGACACTGATGAAAGAAATCAAAGATGACACAAATAGATGCAAAGATATACCATGCTTGTGGATTGGAAGAGTTAATATTATCAAAATGACTATACTACCCAAGGCAATCTACAGACTCAATGCAATCCCTGTCAAATTACCAAGGACATTTTTCACAGAACACAAACAAAATATTTTAAAGTTTGTTTGGAAGCACAAAAGACCCAGAATAGCCAAAAATATAATATTTAATCTTGCCATGAACAAAAAAAGCTCAGCTGTTCGCAGTGCTCTGTGGCATGAGCTCTGCCTCATAGGAGCTGCCTTCCCTGGTGGAAGCCAGGGAGCAGGTGGATCCTAGAGGAGAGCCGCCTACTGGCAGGAAGCCCACTGGCCCAGACACAGTGACTTCAGCACCAGATCACACCCTAACCTTGTCCTAAAAAGGGGAACAAAACACTATATAATAGCATTAGGTATGCCCAGTGTGTGGTCCAGATCTGGTTCCCTAACACACTTTCGTTTTCTCTCTCCTTTAATCAGCAGGGGCTGCCGTGTATAAATGGCACTTGATTCTGAAGTCCTGGGAGTTAGGATCTGTGCCTGACACATTTTGTTTGAAACTCCAGTACCTGGCATGATGTTTTACTCTTAATAAGTGTTTTGTATCCTGGATGAGAGGGTTATGCTCATGTGTACGATATTTAATATGTCAGCTGCTATATAAGTCTCATGAACCTATGTATCATTAAACACTTTAGCTCAACAGAGATGTGTTTGCAAACTAGTGAAATGACTTCACAAAGGCAACCCTGTGATCACATGGCCATTAGTGGGTTTGCATCTCAAAGGTATCATTCCTTTTTCATTTTCCAGTGGCGTGGATTCCAGTGGTACCATGAAACATTCTACATTATTTCAGTCCCGTCCATGGTCAAAAGATTTGCCTTTTTGGCCTCCAAAGGAGGGTATTTATTCACACCCAGAGTCAACAACAAGTGATGCTGAGGATACAGCCCTAAAAGGTATGAGTCATTTACATACAATTCTCATATAAATATTATACATATTTTCCCACTGTGTCTCTGACTGTTTTGGATTTTTTTTTTAATTGAATGAGTATTTCAAGTGAAAATCTTTCCTTTGAGGCAGGGTTTATTTATCCCCCATTGTAATGGATGAGAAAGTGCAAAAAGATTGGCAATGTGCCCAAGATTACTCAGCTACTAAGAGTGGGTGCTGCTGCTCTGCCCATCTGGCCACACTCCCTGCAGAGGTGTTCTGGGGCAAGGTGCCTGTGCTCTCTGAAGGGAGTTTTGGCATCTTGGGCTCCGTTCAGTGAAGGTGAAGAAAAGCAGAGGTGTTTTCATATTGCCTGCCGCCCTCTTGCTTTGGGGGTCTGGCAGAATCCTGATTTTTTTAGGTTTGAAGGCTCAGTCCCAACCCCTCCCCTTCACCTCCTTTTTGCGCCTTGCTACCCAACACACTTGTGAATGCATATTTCCTGGCATGGAAGGAATGCTCATTGTGTTCTTGTCCCTGGCAATGTTCATAAATGACATTGAGTAAAGAGTGGGGGGGGGAGGGGGCTGAAGAGGTAGAGGTGAAAACGGGAAAGGGAGAAATAACCCAGTGTGATGAGGCTTTGTAAGAAATTGATAGAGGAATGAATAGACTGGGGGGAAATCTCTAGGACCTGGAGGCTAGGAGGAGCCAGCCCTGGTAGCCTGGTTGCGGTGGGGGGTAGGAGTGGGCAGGGTGGTCTGCCTGAGTCCAGAAGAAGACTTAAGAGTTCCCGGCTTGCTCACGTGACCATGGGAAGGAGAAAGAGAATATAGACTTTTTAGGTTCCCAGAAGGACGGAGTTCCTAAAACAGGGACCATCGAACCATTTCAGAAGTGGACTCCCTCTTCAGATGTAGTTGTATTCAGGACAGCTGACCAAGATAGGGTATTTTCAAGGATTTTACTCACAAGGGAGGACACAAGCAATACATGAGAATTAAAATCTGTTGACCGGAAACAGACTACCGGGTGATGCTCCAGCAAAGATGGGTTTATTAGGGATCAGCAGAAAGTTGCAGTTCAGGGTCCATAACCGTGGTGAGTCATGTGCAAGGGAAGGAAAAAGCTTTTTATAGGGAGATAAAGGAAGTTGGGAAAGCTTTGGCAAACAAGGAGTCAGCGACTTTCCATTGGCTGAGTCCCTGCCTGGAGAGAGGAGGAGTCTTTCTGCTTCCCCTTGGCATCTGCTTTGGTTGCAGGGTGTGAGAGCTCCCCCTTCTGGTGACCCAACTCCATTTCATTGAAGTTTCTGTTTATTAATTTTTTTTTTTCGACAAGTCCCAAGACCAAAGTTCCAGGAAATAATCCCAAATTCTCAAGTAAACATATTCTGTCATCTCACGGAATGTGGGGAGTGTTCTAGGAACCCTTTAAAAGCTGTGACCTGCCTGAGGGAATCCAGGAGCCCTGGACCAAACATATCCCCAAGACCCATCATGGATCTGGCTTCCCATAGGACAGTGTTCCCGGACCTTTCCCATCTCACTTTCTCTCCTCTGCCTGTGTCTTTCCTTAAATAGGATAGAGTCGAAAGCTGCATTCCCAACACAGTCCAGTCAGAGCAATGTAGGGCTGTTACCTGTGGGGTGGGGCTGTGGAACGAACATTGCATTAGGAATCCGAAGACCTGGGTTCTGGTTCCCTTTCTACAATTGTCTGGCTGCCCAATGTTGGGCAAATCAGTTAATGGCTGAGCCTTGGGAAAATAATATCTGTCCCATAATAATAAAGTAATATCTTATATTACTATACATTACTATAATAATGTATTTTAATACATAATATAGTAATACATGATATACAGGACCAGCAAAGATGAGATGTGGTCTAAGTAAGAGGTAAAGTGCTAGATACCTGCTGGGTATTAAGACTGTAAATTTTTTTTGGTTGAAAATCAGGCATTTGAAACAGCAACTTCCTCTTTAAGTCAGAAGACTGGCTCTGTGCAGGGGGAAGACCTTTGCTAATTAGCAGAGCATCTTCTGAGCCCAGGATCAGCCCAGTGTGAAGGGCTGTGGTCTTTTCAGTCCCTCTCTGGACTTGGCCTTTCCCTGGGCCTCTGTATGTGCTATTTTTCCAGTTCCCCAGTAAACACAGATACTTTTTAATGAATGTATTAATTTTCCTACATGTCTTCCTCCTGCTTCCTCTTGGGACCTTAGCTGTTCTGTTGTGTTCCACAAGCAGGAATCTCTCATCCCAGGCATCTTTGGGTCTCTGCCCCGATAAGGTTTTTCAGGAGCCCTGCCCACTGCTTCCCATGGCTTCCTCTAGCCTGAGACCCCAGCTATGCCACTTTTAGCCCCCTGGGCTCTGAGTCAGGTGACATGGAGACCCCTCAGGCTGCCCCTAGACAGGTTACAATATTACTGTCCCAGGTTCTCCGGAGGGAACTAGGAGCGATGCCTCTCTTCCCACAAACTGTACCTCAATCTACTGGGAGGCGGAGAGGCAAAGGTGAATAAAAATGTCATCAGATTTCCTACTGTTTTCTTTCTTTTATTTTGTATTTAAAGTATAGTTGATTTACAATATTGTACCAATTTCTACTGTACAGCAAAGTGACCCAGTCATACATATACATACACGTTCTTTTTCTCGTGTTGTCTTCCATCCTGTTCTGTACCTAGAGACTGGGTATAGGTCCCTGTGCTGTACAGCAGGACTCATCGCTTATCCATTCTAAATGGAATGGTTTACATCTACAAACCCCACACTCCCTGTCCATCCCACTTCTGCCATTTTTAATGTGGCTTTTACTTGATGGCATTCTCTTGGTTGCTGTAGATCACTGACTGGTTTCTGGAGGTCCTGTAAAGTTATTTTAGCTGGTCTCTAGTTGCTTACCTGTTGCTTCCCTGGGGAACAAGGCCTGGAGCTTCCTAGCCTGACATCTTGCCAAGGATGTTCTTTCTTCTTTTTTCTCTTTTCTTTTTCTTTATTTTTTTCTTTTTTCTTTTTTTTTTTTTTAGGGCCGGACTCACTGAATATGGAGGTTCCTAGTCTAGGGGTGCAATTGGAGCTACAGCTGCCAGCCACAGCCACACCAGATCAGAGCCACATCTACAACCTACATCATAACTCACAGCAACAGTGGATCCTTAACCCACTGCATGAGGCCAGAGATTGAACCCGCGTCCTCATGGATACTAGTCAGATTTGTTTCCGCTGAGCCAGGACAGGAACCCCTGCCCACGTCTTTTTGTGGTGATTTTCTTAGAAATCACATCACACTACTGGCACTGGGTCAGTTAAACCTTCATATTTTTTTTCACATGAACTGCCAAACCATGTTTTTATCATCTAATATATGTGTAGTTGATTTTTTAAAAGTAAATACAACTTTGGTTTTCATCTTTTTATCACTTTGGTTCCAGCCCCACATTTCAACTTGATCAGATCCTTTGGGGTCTTCATTCATCTTCTGAATTGACTTACTAGTTTCTAGATTTTTATGAAGCCAGCCAGCATGCCACCTATGTTTTTGTCACAGTCACTGTCAACATCGAGACCCGAGACTTGGCCAAGAGTAGCATCGTCCTGTGACAAGCCTCTGGAGACTCACTTCCAGGAAGAGTCCACCTGCTTTGTGATTCATGCTCACATCTTGCTAGTGTATTGGCAGGACAAACTTGGATGTGTGCCTTGCATTATATCAGTGGTATTTTCTAACTCAGAGTTCAGGAAGCTTTCTGGAAAGGGCCAGACAGTAAATGCTTTTGGCTTTGTGGTGCACATAGGCTTCTTTTGCAACCACTCAACCCTACCACTGCCATGTGAAAGCAGCCATGGACAATATGTAAATTAATGGGTATGGCCTGGGTTCCATTAAACTGTATTTATTAAAAGGGACTGCAGACCAGACTTGGCCTATGGTGTGCTGATCCCTGCCTAAGTAAAAGGGAAATGAGTTAATTCTAAATAGTTTTTCTTTGCAACACTTAACACTCACTACAGTAGTTTCTTAAGACACAAATCCTTTCTTGAATAATCTTGAATTTGCCAAGCTTTACAGTCGCCAAGCGTTAAAGTCAGGTGTGCTGGTTTTAGATCTTTATTTCCATTTTTAAAAATGGCAGTGATATTTGCCTCCAGTCCTTTTCTCATTGCAATGAATTCTCAAAGACCAGACACTCTAAAATTGCGTCTGTAAGTTATTTCAGCAGCCAGCAGGTGACTTAGCTGGGAGTAGAGAGGTGAAATGACTGGGAAGGGAGGCCAGCTCTCTGACTGCCTTCTTTCTTCCTCGGGGCCTTTATTCACTTAAGATGGCTTTCTTACTCTTTTCCAGCTTAAAAAATATCTCCGTGGTGAAGAAGAAAAAAAAAATCAAGGAAGAGTCTTTTTCTTTTTTTCTCTTTCTCTTGTGTCCTCTTACTAACATGATATCGTCTTCTCAAGGACTGTGCCATTCTTGCTCTGAATATACCTTTAAAGGTCCATTTGGCCTTTAACATTTTGGATTGCTTCAGTTTGCCCAATAAGTTGAGTCTTCCTGATCTTATGCTCTAGGTCACTCCATCCTTCTCACTTCCTGTAGAATCCTCTGCTTCACTCTCTCAATCCCTCCTATGCTGCTTTCTCCCCACTGAGAATTCGGCTTCCTCGGTGGCCACCATGCTTCGACCTTGAGTCTCTAGCTTCCAAACGCCCCTTGTCCCCACTGTCCTTGAAGGAACCTAGCTCCATGGTTTGTGTTTGGGTCTTCCGCCTTGGTGAACACCTCAACCTTAAAGGGCATTCGATGAGCTTTCTCTAGGAAGGACTTCAGGGTGTGTGTGAGTTGGGGGGCTTTGTGCGTGTCTGTGCTAAGTCGGCTTATGTGTGATTGAAAAGGAAATTGGCGCAGGTATTGTTACAGAGGGTGTGAGCCGGGTAAAAGCGTAGCATAGGAATTGCCTAACGCAGCAACCTTCTGGTCACTAGGCAGGTCTGCCCACCCAAGGTTTGTCCAGCCATGCATATGATATATTCTCAGCTTCATCACCTATTTTTCTTTTTTGGATGTCATGTGTTCCTTACAGTTTGTTATAAATGAATTCTAAAAATTATTCTGGTACTTACATCATGGAATATTCATTTTCTTTGTTTAGTGTACCAAAGGGTTAACTATAATCTTTTTTTTTTTCCCTTCATGTTTTACAGCGCTACATAAACCGTCCTTTCCAAGTGAAAAAGGGTCTCTCCAACACAGAAGACACACGATCTCAGTCATCAGTCGCCCAGGTTCCAACACCAAACCCACCCTCCCTCCAATCCCTCATGGCTGCAAGTAGACCAGTGCCTGACATTTTATCTTAATGTGGAAAACTTGCTCACATCATGTCTAATCCCCTTGTCTTACCTGGCCGTGGATCCTGGCTGTTCCTCACTCAGCCAACTAACTACAAAAGAATGCTCTACATGCCTTAATTTTCTTGATCATTTTCTTTTGCGATTCTCTGAATAGTGTCTTTTTTTTTTTTTGAATGTAAGTGATTCTTAGCTTTTATAAATGTAATTTCCGTTTTTCCCATAGCTGTTAATGATTTTTTTCAGCCGCTTCCTGCTCCAAAATCTGAGATGGCAAAATCCCCCAAGATCTCTGCATTGCCATGTGCCTAGTGATTTCTGGATATAGCCAATGGGGAATGTGCTCTTGGAATTTTAATGCGTCTGTTTATAACATCAGTATATACTCGAGGGGATTGAAATATTTGTCCTTCTGATTATGAAAGGATTGTAGAGTTAGTGCCATTTAGCTCATGACCAACATGACATCTTGACTTGCTTAAGCAATATGAAGGCATAAAGAGTATCAGATATTTCTTTTATTTCACCCTTTCCTGACCCTGATTATAAAAGGTTTATATACAGCTTTGATCTTTGTGGCTTCACTACCTGCTGTTTGCAGGAAAAAAAAAAAAAAAAACATTGAGTGATTCTAGATGAGGCTGGTGTTCAGCTGATCTGTGCGAGTAAGACTATCCTGGTTGGTAAAGATGTTGAAACGTGATCCTTTTGGATTGGCAAATGGACGCTTCTCTGACTCCTCTGTGCATGATGACTCATGGGAACAAAAGCCTTCACAGACAGCTCTACTAAGTGTTAAATATTTTAAACGTCAGAATCCTCTAATGCTTTCCCTTTTAAAAGTATCAACCCCCACCCCCTTTGATAACCTCCTTTCCCATAGCTCACACTTGGATGTGACATGCTTGGCTCTTGGCTCCTCCCTCCTACCCAGCCCTTTTCTCAAAAGGAGCTGGTTAACATTCTTTCCCTAGGATTGAAGGGAGAGGATAGGAGGGGGTACGTGGAGGAGAGGACCAGGCTGAGCTGGAGCAGGGAAGCAATCCTCTCTGGAGAAGAAGGGGTACAGAGACTGAGCCGCTGTGCCCCAAGAATTTTAAAGAATGGTTTAACTTTCACCAGCATCATCTAATATTTTATTTCTTTAATTTTTAAATTTGTTCTTTTTACAGCTACACTTGTGGCACATGGAAGTTCCCAAGCAAGGGGTCGAATTGAAGCTGAAGCTGCAGCTACCAGCCTCAGTACACCAGAGCCACAGCAGTGCCGAATCTGAGCCGCGCCTGTGATCTATGCTGCAGCTTACAGCAGCACTGAATCCTTAACCCACTGAGTGAGGCCAGGGATCGAACCTGCATCCTCAGGGACACCATGTCAAGTTTTTAACCCCCTGAGCCACAGTGAGAACTCCTCATCTAATCTTTTAAAAACTTCTTATGAAATGTTTTAGACACACTGAAAATCTTAAAAATAATAGTTTCAATTTCAGACAACGTAGAAGAGATGCATTAAAATTTTTCTCCTACTAAGTGCAGCTAAAATCCTAGAAATTATGTATAAAACAAGCACAAGATTGAGAGGTAGAAGGAAGAACAAAGACTACCTGAGGACCTTGGGACCTGAGTCATGACATAGTGGAAATTTCCCTGGATTTCCTTTTTGCCTTAGATATCCTACACTGGGTGCTGGAGAAACTACAACCCCCAACACTAATGATATGGACAACAAAAGTTCCAACAAAAAGCCTGCTCTCTCTGCTAAAAGACTAGGAAAGGGGCAGACTAGCAAGATGGAAAATTTTTAGACAAGAACCACTTTCCTCCAGCTAAATACTGTGAATAAAATTGTGGCTCCATCCTTATTCCCACCCTTGTTAGAAGAGGCTTCTACCCTTTTCTGACTATAACAATGTTCCCTCCTTCTCCCTGCTGTGATAGCATCAGAGAAATTCTTGCAGAAAGCCAAGACAGGTACCACCACCCAGTGTTCATGGAACCCCTTTCCAGAGTGTCACTCAAGGTTGGTTAGGGACCTGGAGTGCTATTCTCACCTGGCAGTAAGGAGGCATCTCTTCCTCTTCCCATCAAGGTGGTGTCAGAACAGGTCTACACCACTGACCCATCTCCATCCAGTATCAGTGTGGGGACTCTAAATTTCTACCCCCATTCAGCATTAATCAGGCATTATTTCCACCTTTCCCACCCTACGTGTCAAGAGAGGTCAGATGGAAGACTTAGACTTCTACCTCCACCTGGCAGTAAGGACTCAGTGCTTTCTTCTCCACTGCCATGGAGGCAGAGAAGGTTAACTAAGACAAAAAATTTAAATAAGATCCAGAGTCTCATTACATACTATCCAAAACATCCAACATATAATAATAATAAAATACTCATCAAGAATCAGAAAAAACTTAACTTAATCAAGAAAAGTCAATTAACATATGCAACACCAGGATGAAACAGATCTTGGAATGATCTGACAAAGAATTTATTTTCTTGCCTTTTTTTTTTTTTTTTTTTAAGGGCCACACATGTGGCATAGGGAAGTTCCCAGGCTAGGGGTCGAAGCATAGCTGCAGCTGCAGCCTATGCCACAGCCACAGCAATGCTGAATCCAAGCTGCATCTTCGACCTACACTACAGCTTGAAGCAACACTGGATCCTTAACCCACTGAGTGAGGCAAGGGATTGAACCTGCATCCTCATGGATACCAGTTGGGTTTGTTACCACTGAACCACAGTGGGAACTCCCATCTGACAAAGATTTTAAAGCAGCTACAACAAAGACATTGCAACAAGCAACTATGCCATGACTGACATAAATGAAAAAGAAAGACAATCTTAGCAAAGAAATAAAATGCCTTGCAAAGAAATAGAAGCTATAACGAAGAATCAAATGAAGATTTTAGAACTGAAAATGCAATAACTGAAATTTTAAAACTTACTGGATGGACTGAACAGTGAAATGGAGAGGACAGAGGAAAAAAAATCAGTGAACTTGAAGATAGAGAAATTGAAATTACTCAATCTGAAAAACAGAGAGAAAACAAGACTGAAAACAAGATGAGCTCCAGGGACATATGGGACTATGTGTAAAGATCGAATGCTTATGTCATTAGAGATCCAGAAGAACAACAACAAAAAAGTATGGGGCTGAAAAAGTATTAAAATAAATAATTCCTGACAATTTCCCCAATTTAGCAAAAGCCAAAATTCTAAAAATTCAAGATGATGACAAATCCCAGACAATAAACCCAAAAATATCTGCAACCCAAGCCACATCATAATCAAACTTCTGGAAAATAAAAACAAAAATGTCTTAAAGCAGCAAGAAAAAAACAGTATCTTAATTGTAAGGAAAAAACAAATCAAATGACAGCATATTTCTCATCAAAAATTATGACATCACCAGAAACCACAGAAATGGAACAACATTATCTAGTGCTAAAAGAAAAAAAATGTCAATCTAGAATTCTTATTCAATAAAAATGTCCTTTAGGAATGAAGGAGGGAATCAAGATGGTCTCAGGTGAAGGAAAACTAAGAGAATATGTTGCCAGCAGACCTATCCTAAAAGAATGGCTAAAAAATACATATATATTGAAACAGAATAAATGGTGAAAGAAAGAAATCTGAAACATCAGAAAGGAAATAAGGACAATGGAAAGAGTGCAAATATGGAAAATATATTAGAAGTTTCTTCTCAGCTTGAGTATTCTAAATTATGTTTGATAGTTGAGCAAAAATTATAACGTCTGATATAGTTCTCTCTCTCTCTCTCTCTCTCTCTATATATATATATATATATGTGTGTGTGTGTGTGTATATATATATATAAAATTTAAGGCAATTATAAACAGTTCTAGTTGAGCAGTATGATAGTTGAGCAAAAATTATAACGTCTGATGTGGTTCTCTCTCTCTATATATATATATACATTATATATATAATTTAAGGCAATTATAAACAGGAATAAAAAGGACTTAAAAGAGGTAAGCTTTCTTCATTTCAAACTGTTAAAATCTCAAAAAAGGAGACTCTGATAAGTCATATGTAATACCTAGAATACCACTAAAAAAGTTACTTTGTGAGATACACTCAAGAGTACCATAGATAAATAAAAATGGAATTTAAAAAATGTTCAAGTGACACATAAGATGTCAGGACATATAGAACCCAAAAACTAAACAAAACGCCTTAAGCATTTTGCATTTTGTCTTTTTCATTTTTTGCAAAAAAAGCAGCGTTAAGCCCTAATAAACTAACTATTACATTAGTGTAAATGGTCTAAACACACCAAGTAAAAGGCAGAGGGGAGTTCCCTTGTGAGGCAGCAGGCTAAGGATCCTGCATTGTCACTGCAATGGCCCAGGTTGCTACTGTGTCACAGATTCAATCCGTGGTCCAGGAACCTCCACATGTCATGGGTGTGGGCAAAAAAAAAAAAAAAAAAAATCAGGGTACAGCAGAGGAGATTTTTCAAACAACAACAATAACAAAAAACATCCCATGACCTGGGTATTTACTGTCCATAAGACACTCACTTGAAATTTAAAAATATAGGTTGAAAATAAAAGAATGGAAAAGTGTTTGCATATATCATGCAACCACTAGTCAAAAGAAAGCAATAGTGGTAATATTAATATCAGATAATGTAGGCTTCACAGAAAAGAAATTTACCAGAGACAGAAATACATTACATAAGGATAAGAGTCAGTCCACCAAGAAGATGTGACATCATCAATTACATATGTACTAAACAACAGAGCTGCAAAATATATGAAGCAAGAACTGGCAGAACAAAAAGGAGGAATAATTGTAGACTTTAACACGTCTTTCTCAACAATTGGTAGACCAATTAGACAAAATCAGCAAGGGTATATAGTAATTCAGCATCATCAACCAAAAGGATTTAATTGACATTGATAGAACATTCCATTCCAATAACAGCCCAATAAACATTCTTTTCAAGGGCTCATGGAACATTTACCAAGATAGACCATATCCTGTACCATAAAAGAAACCTAACAAATTTAAAGGAATTGAAATCATACAAAGTATGTTCATTGACCGCAATGAAATCACACTAGAAATTAATAACAACAGGAAAAGCTCCAAACATCCGGAAGTGAAATATCACAGTCTTAAATAATCTACGGGTCTAGGAGAAAGTCTCAGGGGAACTAAAAAAAAATACATGAATAAAAATGAAAATACACCCTATCAAAAATTACAGAATGCAGATGAAACAGTGCTGAAAGGGAACATTTTAGTATTAAAATGCATGCATTTGAGAAGAGGAGGATTCTTAAGTTAGTAAGCTGATACCTCAAGACTATGGGAAATAAAAATGAACCCAAAATAAGCAGAAAGAAACAATAAAAACTAAAAATCGTTGAAAATGAACACAGAAAAACAATGGAGAAAAAGCAATAAAACAAAAGCCTGGTTCTTTAAGAAGATCAGTAAAATTGACAACCTCTCTTTAAACTGACAGAAAGAAAAAGAGAAAAAAGATACAAATTACCAAGATTAGAAATGAAATGGAATGAAACTGCAGATTCTACAGACATCAAAAGAATAATAAGGGAATACTACAAACAATTTTACACACATAAATATGACAACATAGACGAAATGGATCAGTTACTAAAAAACAAACTACCACAACTCACACAATATGGTCCAGATCATTTGAATAACCCCTAAAGATATATTACAGGACTATAATTAAATTCCTGCAATTTAATGAATTAAATTTAATGAATAATTAAATTGCATTAAAGAATTCATAACTGAATCATGAAAAAGGAATTTCAAAGATGCTTTCACTGGAAAATTTTACCAAATGTTTACAGAAGAAGTTCCCGTCATGGCACAGTGGTTAAGGAATCTGACTAGGAACCATGAGGTTGTGGGTTCCATCCCTTGTCTCGCTCAGTGGGTTAAGGATCCGGTGTTGCCGTGAGCTGTGGTGTAGGTCGCAGACGCAGCTCGGATCCCCAGTTGCTGTGGCTCTGGCGTAGGCTGGTGGCTACAGCTCTGATTAGACCCCTAGCCTGGGAACCTCCACATGCCTCGGGTGCTGCCCTAGAAAAGACAAAAAGACAAAAAAAGAAAAAAAATGTTTACAGAAGAATTCACACCAATTTTACATAATCTCTTTCTGAAAATGGAAAAGAAAGGAAAAATTTGCAACTTATTTTCTGGGGCCAGTATTACTCTGATATCAAAATCAGATAGATGGTACAAGAAAGAAAACTCCAAACCACTATCGCTCATGAATCTAGATGCAAAAATCCTTAACAAAATATCAGCATATTCAGTAATACATAAAAAGAATTATACACCATGACCAAGTGGAGTTAAACCCAGGGCTACAAGGCTGGTTCACTAGTTGAAATCAACCATTGGCTTTTTTTGTTTTTTTGTTTGTTTGTTTTGTCTTTTGTCCTTTTAGGGCCGCACCCATGGCATATGGAGGTTCCCAGGCTAGGGGTCGAATCAGAGTTGTAGCCACCGGCCGACACCACAGCCACAGCAATGCCAGATCCGAGCCACGTCCGTGACCTACACCACAGCTCATGGCAACGCTGGATCCTTAACCCACTGAGCCAGGCCAGGGATCGAACTGAAACCTCATGGTTCCTAGTTGGTCTGCTGTGCCACAACTGGGAACTCCCATTGTAATCCACCACAATAACAGGCTAAACAAGATAAATTACATGATGAGATCAATTAATGTAGAAAAAGCATTTAACAAAGTCTAAATCCCATTGATGATGAAAATCTAGAATAGAGGAGGCTTTCTTCAATTTGATAAAGACTTTCAAGTATGTATGTCTCTATTCCTAAACAATATACACTTTTGTTTACTGTGACTTTAAACTTTATTTTACACTGTATATATTCACTAACCAACTTTTTCTGAACATTATGTTTGTGGATTTAATCCACGAACATTGTGTTGGTTTAGTTTTAAGGTTTTTCACTGCTATATATTATTCCACTTAAGTGTATACCACAGTTTATCCACTTTCCTGTTGATAAATGCTAAATTTGTTCCCCCCCCTTTTTTTTTCCTACTACAAAAGATGAAGCTAAAAAAACCACTCTTATCTAGGAATGAAATTACTGTGTTAGAGGAATACCAATCTTTAACTATGCCACATATCACTACATTGGTTACTCTACTATGCCCACACAAATATGTAAGATAGTTTTTATTTTTCCATATCTTCACCAGCAAGTGAAATTGACAGTCTTTTTATTGTTAATCCAATAGATGGATTAGTAACGCATTGTTTTGAATTTCTCCAAAGTTGAACGTTTTTTATAGGTTTATTGGCCATTTATAGTTCATCTTTTGTGAGTTACCTATTTACATGTTTTGTTGAGGTTTTTTTTTTGTTTTTGTTTTTGTTTTCTTTTTAAGGCTGTACCTGAGGCATATGGAATTTCCTAGGTAGGGGTCGAATTGGAGCTGCAGCTGCCAACCTATGCCACAGCCACAGCAACACTGGATCTGAGCCCCAACTGCAACCTACGCTGAAGCTTGTGGCAATGCAGGATCCTTAACCCACTGAGCATGGCCAGGGATTGAACCTGCATCCTCTTGAACACTACCTGGGTTCTTAACCTGCTGAGCCACAATGGGAACTCCTTTTGTCAAGTTTTAAATTGGATTATTATCTTTTTCTTATCAATTAGTAGGATTTACTTGTAATTCTTCGGTTATATGTATTGCACATCTTTTCAAAGGTTGTGTCTTTTCACTTTTTAAAATGTGAATAAAAGTTTTTAATATGGCCAAAATTTTCAGCCTTTTCCTTGATAGTTTATGCATTTTATTGTCTTATGAATTCCTTCTTTATACCATTATAATAACTATAGTTTCCTAGATGGTATTCTAAATGCTTTTTTAAAAAACTTTTTTTTTTTTTGCCTTTCCAAATTAGGTCTTTATCTGCAGTGGATTTTTGTGTATGGTATGAGGTAGGACAATTTTTTTTTCTAGTTGTTTCACCCTTTTGCTCTCTAATCTGTGAGAACGCGTCTCTCCTGTTTTTTCCATAAGTGCTTGGGTGTGTTTCTGAGCTCTCTGCTCAGTGTTGCTGTTTTATTTATTATACATTTATAAAAAGAGTTACAGCATGGTAGGATAAGTTGTGCACTTTGATTTTCTTCAAAATTATCTTGACTGTTCTTTACATTTTGCTTTTCTAAAGAATTTTAGAATTTTTATCAGACTCTGCAGATGCCTTGTTTGAAGTTAAATTACATTTAGTTCATAAATTTGGGGAGGCTTGTTTTTTTATGATATTAAATCTCCACATGTCTGTAAACATGCTCCCTTTGTGTAGCTTTTTTCCAATTCTTTTAAAAAAATTGTATAATTTTCTTTAAGGATATATGTGTCTCTGTAGTGAGGCTTATTACTAGGTATCTTTTATTTTGGTTATTATAAGTGGAATATTCTTTCAGATTATACTTTCTGTAACTGGAATGCAATTCATTTCTACGGATATCATGTGTATTGTTAATTCTAACAATATACTTGTAGATTATTTCAGGATTTCCACCCAGGTAATATCATAAAAATGACAATTCCCTCCCTTTTTCTATTCCTATTATTATTCTCTCTTTCTAAAATTTCATTTTATTATTTTTTTCTCTTAAAAACTGCCTTGGAGAGGACTTCAAGACACTGTTGAATGGAAACGATGATAGTGGGCAAACTTTTCTCACTTCAGATTTTTTTTTTTTTTTTTTTTTTTTTTTGTCTTTTTGCTGTTTCTAGGGCCGCACCCGCAGCACGTGGAGGTTCCTAGACTAAGGGTCAAATCAGAGCTGGAGCCTCCAACCTACGCCAGAGCCACAGCAAGTAGGGATCCAAGCCGAGTTTGCAACCTACACCACAGCTCACGGCAACGCCTGATCCTTAACCCACTGAGCAAGGCCAGGGATCGAACCCACAACGTCGTGGTTCCTAGTCGGATTCGTTAACCACTGCGCCACAATGGGAACTCCTTCTCACTTCTGATTTTAAAAGGAATATTTCTCATGCTTTACTATTAAGTGTGAAACGTACTGTAGATTTTTTTGGCACAGTCTTCTTCAGAAAAGAAGTCTCATTTATTTCCTGGATTACTATGCATTTTACCATGAATAAGTATTGAGGAGTTTCCATCATGGCCTAGTGGAAACAAATCCGACTAGGAACCATGAGGTTGAGGGTTCAATCCCTGGCCTCTCTCAGTGGGTTAAGGATCTGGCGTTGCTGTGGCTGTGGTGTAGGCTGGCAGCTGTAGCTCTGATTAAACCCCTAGCCTGGGAACCTCCATATGCTATGAGTGAGGCCCTAAAAAGCATAAATAAATAAATAAAAAAGTATTTAAAAAGGTGTTGTATCTGTAGGGTACAAAAATTTGAGGTATGTATTAATTCAATCATATTAATTGTATTATTCAAACAATTTCTTAAGTTTTCTTTTTTCTACTTACACGGAAATGTTAAAAGAAAAACCCTCTCGCTGTGATTGGGTTTCCCTTTCCTCTGCTTCCTTTTCTTTCCCTTCCCTTTCCTCCTCCCTTCTTTTTTTTTTTTTTTTTTTTTTCTGTCTTTTTGCCATTTCTTGGGCCACTCCCACAGCATATGGCGGTTCCCAGGATAGGGGTCAAATCAGAGCTGGAGCCTCCAACCTATGCCAGAGCCACAGTAAGTAGGGATCCGAGCCACGTCTGCAGCCTACACCACAGCTCACGGCAACGCCGGATCCTTAACCCACTGAGCAAGGCCAGGGATCGAACCCACAACCTTGTGGTTCCTAGTCGGATTTGTTAACCACTGAGCCACGACGGGAACTCCCTCCCTTCTTTTTTTTCCTTCTTTCCCCTTCCTGACTTCCTTCTGTCCCTCCTTCTTGGATTACCTGCAAACTGTAAAAAAAGGTAGTGGTACATAAAAGAAATGCTTACAGAAACATCAAAGATAAACATCACACAAATAAAAAACCAAGGAGTTGTGGTGATATAATCAGAAAAAATATGAAGTCAAGATTAAAATCATTAAATGTCACATAAAACACCCTTTTACATTAAAGCAGGTGCATCCCATTCCTAAAGTATAATAGTCATGAGCTCTTAGGAATTGAGTCATATACCATCAAAGTACATAAAGCAAAAAATGTTAGAAAGGTAGATTACTTTCTCTCTGGATCAAAGTGCTCTCAGCCGTAAAAGTAGGATGTAACAGGATTGCCTGTTTTTGATGATTAAGCTAGATGATGCATGGGGAGTGCTTACAAATACCTCAGGCTACAGACTCTTAATTTTGAGCTCAAATCCAAAGTGAAAGAAACCAAATCTCATTCTCCGTCAATTTAGGACAATCTCAGTTGGTTCTGCTGCCTTTCTCTCTTGCTTTTAACCTGGGATTTTAATCCAACTTTCAGGGGTTTATGGAGTTTTAAGACATCAGGGGGAGGCATCTGGTTTCTGCATTAAGAAGAATGTCTTGGATCTTGCCTACATTCCAGGGACCCTGCCTGAGCTGCTGCTGCACCCCTATTATTTTGACCACTCCAGGTAAGTCAACTCGCTTTTTTTCTCTCTATGAAATCACATAATAAACCAACTTCTGCACTGTGCCAATCTGGGGCCAGGGGTCTGTCTTAGCCCCTTTCTGCCTTTGGCCCATTCAATCTTTTCCCTTGCTGCTGGGTAGAACTCCATATGGGAAACCAAGCAGTGGGCCCCCACTCGTCAAGTCCTACATTCAAATGGCATTTCTTTCCTACCCGGGACCTTGAAGTTTTCTCTGCAGTAATGGTTCCTAAATTGATCTGCAAATCACTCCCTCCCTAAGTTTGAAAAACACCAATGCCGAGGCTACATCCAATTAAATAAGGATCTATGGCAATAGGGACTAAAGTATTGCATTTTTTAAAAGTTCCCGGAGTGATTCCATTTGGTAGCCAGGTTTGAAAATTTCTGCTCCTAGAAGGTTGAGTGAGGGCTTTCTAGATTGGTTTTGTCACATATTTTAGTTATTTATTTTTCTTGCCTTCAGCAGATGTATGACCATCTCACCACACCCTGGTTAGCATAAACTGCTATAATTTCTCTACTGTTCACATACGTATTTAATTTTTTTTTCATCTTTTGTCTTTTTGTCTTTTGTTGTTGTTGTTGTTGCTATTTCTTGGGCCGCTCCCGTGGCATATGGAGGTTCCCAGGCTAGGGGTCCAATCGGAGCTGTAGCCACCGGCCTACGCCAGAGCCACAGCAACGCGGGATCGAGCCGCGTCTGCAACCTACACCACAGCTCACGGCAACGCCGGATCGTTAACCCACTGAGCAAGGGCAGGGACCGAACCCGCAACCTCATGGTTCCTAGTCGGATTCGTTAACCACTGCGCCACGACGGGAACTCCGTATTTAATTTTTTTATTGAAGTATAGTTGATTACAATGTTACAGGTGTACAGCAAAATGATTCAGTTATATAAGTATGTGTATCCCTTTTCACATTCTTCTCATTATAGGTTATTGCAAGATGTTCAGTATAGTTGCCTGTGCTCTACAGTAAGTCCTTGTTGTTTATCTATTTTATATATAATCATGAGGATATGTTAATCCCTAACTCCTAATTTATCTTTCCCTACCTGCTTTCTCTTTGGCAACCATAAGTTTATTTTCTATGTCTGTAAGTCTATTTCTATTTTGTAAATAAGTTCATTTGTATCATTATTTTAGATTCTACATATAAGTGATATCATAGGACATTTGCCTTCCTCTGTCTGATTTACTCCACTTAGAGATGATAGTCTCTTGGTCCATCCTTGTTACTTCATATGACATTTTTTTCATTCTTTTTTATGACCAAGTTATATCCCATTGTATGTGTATCACATCTTCTTTATCCATTCGTCTGTCAGTGGACACTTAGGTTACTTCCATGCCTTGGCAATTGGAAATAGTGCTGCTATGAACACTGAGGTGTCTGTATCTTTTCGAATTAGAATTTTCTCTAGATAGATGCCCAGGAGTGGGATTGCTGAATCATATGGTAATTCTATTTTCAGTTTTTTAAGGACCCTCCATACTGTTCTCCATAGTGGCGACATCAGTTTACATTTGCACACAGTTTTTTTTATCATGACTAATTTGATAGTTGAAAAATGTTATTTTATTGATTAGCTTTAATATTTCTCATATGCTTATTTTTTACTAGTGAATTGTTGGTTCCTATCTCTGTTACATTTTTATCCTGAGATGACAGTGTTTTCTCTTACATGTTTGTGAGAGCTTTGTCTATTAAATATTAACTGTTTGGTCCTCATTTGTTTTAAATATCCATCCCAATTTGTCAATAGTCTGTATTTATTTTATATACATATATGGGCATATTCGTCTTTTTAGGGCTGCACTCCCAGCATATGGAAGTCCCCAGGCTAGGGACTGAATGGGAGCTGCATCTGCTGGCCTATGCCACAGCCACAGCCATAGTCACAGCAGTGCCAGATCCGAGCCTACACCACAGCTCACAGCACCACTGGATCCTTTAACCCACTGAGCAAGGCCAGGAGTAGAACTGGCATCCTCATGGATACTATTCAGATTCTTAACCTATTAAGCCACAACGGGAACTCCTGGTCTGTATTTATTTTAAATAGAAGACTTTTAAACTATGTTTTCTTCTTTAGTGTTTGCTTATGTATGATCATATTTTCTAAAAGCAGTGCTTCTTCAGTAGAGTTTTCAGTGTTGACAGAAACACAGAGAAATATCTACATTGTCTAGCATGGCAGCCACTAGATCCATGTGGTTATTGAGTGTTTAAAATGCGGCTAGTGTGACTGGGGAACTGAATTTTTAATTTGACTTTTAATTAATTTAGATGTAAATAACTACGTGTTACCGGTGGCTACTGCACTGATCAGTACAGTTCTACAGGGTTTATCATCATAAGTTTAGGATTTTTTTTTGGTCTGATGGTTATTTTGAGAGTTTTTTTCTTAAAAGTTCTAGTTTCGATGGATTATAATGAAGAAACGAAATTATAAAGAATGTATATGCATGTGTGACTGGGTCACCTTGCTGCACAGTAGAAAATGGACAGAACATTGTAAACCAGCTATAATGGAAAAAAACATTAAAAAAGAAATGAAATTATAATGAAATAAAAATATGGCTTTTGTAATTTATATTTTAAAAACAACTGATGTTATTTATACCTTGGCATGTGATGAATTTTTAGAAATCACCAATGAGACTGAAAAGAAAGTCTAGGGTAAAAAATTTTGCTGTATCTACTAATTCTGTTTTTCTGATTATTCGAACTGCCTAGAAATATCCTCTTATTTTTTTATCAACTTGCTCTGTCAAAAAATTATATTGGTATTATAGTATCTCACTATAGCTGTATTTTTTTCTTCTTACATATCAAATAGTTTTTTGCTATATAAATATTCTTATTTTGTTTGCTTTTTATGGTTTTTTTTCCCCCTTTGGCATTTAGACTTTGATTTTATGTTAACCAGCTCATAAATGCTCAGGACTATTATTTCATTATTATAGATTTCACCTTGTTTCAATACAAAAGGGTTCTAAAAGGGTGTCTTCTGTGTTTCCTGTAATCCTTTTTGCTTTGAACTTTCCTTTGGTAACATCAGTGCCACCTCTGCTTATTTTTGTTTGCCTGATACATTTTATTCTGTCCTCTTACTCTCATTCTATGTAATTTCATTTTGGTCTCACCATTATAAGAAACATACAGTCAGATATTCTTCTTTAATTCATGTGAGTTTCTGCCTCTTACTTCGGTTGTGGAGCAAAACTACTTTTATTTCTTTTCAACACTGATAAGTTCAGTCCTATTTCTATAGTTTACTTTATAAACTGACAGTTTGAGACTGTCTTTTTTGACCAACTTACTTACTGGTTTGTGTCTTCTGCTATCTATTTTGTTTTCATTTATGGTAACTTGGATGGTATATTTTCCCTACTCTGATGGATATTGTGGAATTTCAAGTGTTTGTCTTTCTTTCTGCCTTTCCCATTCCCACAAATATAAATTAATTAAGAGTTACAGACTCAGGCTGAAGAACCTTACCCCTCTTTCTGTTTTCCCCCAAGTAAATCGTCAAGAGCTGTTTTGGCTTAATACTCAATACTTATGTTATACTCAGTATTTCCTTTATTTATCTCTGGATTTTTCGGAAATGTCAGTGTTTACTACCAATTCTTTTATATGATTATGTTCTTATTGTCAAATTTTTAATCTAAAAGCCTGAAGGGAAAGTGAGAGACAGGAAGTATTTCAGAAAATAGTTCTGTAGTAATGGAAGAATCTGATTTCTGTAATCTAGGAGGAAAAATAATAGGTGAGAGCTGATGCAATTTTTTTACATTTTAAAAAATAAGTATTCTGCTTTTCCCAGGATACATTTTCTTCTGCTCTCCCAGGACCCTACATTCAATAGATATACTAAGACTTTACATGTGAACTTTTATTTATTTATTTGTTTATTTATGTATGTATGTATGTATGTCTTTTTGCCTTTTCTGGGGCTGCTCCCTTGGCATATGGAGGTTCCCAGGCTAGGGGTCGAATCGGAGCTGTAGCTGCCGGCCTACACCACAGCCACAGCAACGCGGGATCGAGCCGCGTCTGCAACCTACACCACAGCTCACGGCAACGCCGGATCGTTAACCCACTGAGCAAGGGCAGGGACCGAACCCGCAACCTCATGGTTCCTAGTCGGATTCGTTAACCACTGCGCCACGACGGGAACTCCGTATTTAATTTTTTTATTGAAGTATAGTTGATTACAATGTTACAGGTGTACAGCAAAATGATTCAGTTATATAAGTATGTGTATCCCTTTTCACATTCTTCTCATTATAGGTTATTGCAAGATGTTCAGTATAGTTGCCTGTGCTCTACAGTAAGTCCTTGTTGTTTATCTATTTTATATATAATCATGAGGATATGTTAATCCCTAACTCCTAATTTATCTTTCCCTACCTGCTTTCTCTTTGGCAACCATAAGTTTATTTTCTATGTCTGTAAGTCTATTTCTATTTTGTAAATAAGTTCATTTGTATCATTATTTTAGATTCTACATATAAGTGATATCATAGGACATTTGCCTTCCTCTGTCTGATTTACTCCACTTAGAGATGATAGTCTCTTGGTCCATCCTTGTTACTTCATATGACATTTTTTTCATTCTTTTTTATGACCAAGTTATATCCCATTGTATGTGTATCACATCTTCTTTATCCATTCGTCTGTCAGTGGACACTTAGGTTACTTCCATGCCTTGGCAATTGGAAATAGTGCTGCTATGAACACTGAGGTGTCTGTATCTTTTCGAATTAGAATTTTCTCTAGATAGATGCCCAGGAGTGGGATTGCTGAATCATATGGTAATTCTATTTTCAGTTTTTTAAGGACCCTCCATACTGTTCTCCATAGTGGCGACATCAGTTTACATTTGCACACAGTTTTTTTTATCATGACTAATTTGATAGTTGAAAAATGTTATTTTATTGATTAGCTTTAATATTTCTCATATGCTTATTTTTTACTAGTGAATTGTTGGTTCCTATCTCTGTTACATTTTTATCCTGAGATGACAGTGTTTTCTCTTACATGTTTGTGAGAGCTTTGTCTATTAAATATTAACTGTTTGGTCCTCATTTGTTTTAAATATCCATCCCAATTTGTCAATAGTCTGTATTTATTTTATATACATATATGGGCATATTCGTCTTTTTAGGGCTGCACTCCCAGCATATGGAAGTCCCCAGGCTAGGGACTGAATGGGAGCTGCATCTGCTGGCCTATGCCACAGCCACAGCCATAGTCACAGCAGTGCCAGATCCGAGCCTACACCACAGCTCACAGCACCACTGGATCCTTTAACCCACTGAGCAAGGCCAGGAGTAGAACTGGCATCCTCATGGATACTATTCAGATTCTTAACCTATTAAGCCACAACGGGAACTCCTGGTCTGTATTTATTTTAAATAGAAGACTTTTAAACTATGTTTTCTTCTTTAGTGTTTGCTTATGTATGATCATATTTTCTAAAAGCAGTGCTTCTTCAGTAGAGTTTTCAGTGTTGACAGAAACACAGAGAAATATCTACATTGTCTAGCATGGCAGCCACTAGATCCATGTGGTTATTGAGTGTTTAAAATGCGGCTAGTGTGACTGGGGAACTGAATTTTTAATTTGACTTTTAATTAATTTAGATGTAAATAACTACGTGTTACCGGTGGCTACTGCACTGATCAGTACAGTTCTACAGGGTTTATCATCATAAGTTTAGGATTTTTTTTTGGTCTGATGGTTATTTTGAGAGTTTTTTTCTTAAAAGTTCTAGTTTCGATGGATTATAATGAAGAAACGAAATTATAAAGAATGTATATGCATGTGTGACTGGGTCACCTTGCTGCACAGTAGAAAATGGACAGAACATTGTAAACCAGCTATAATGGAAAAAAACATTAAAAAAGAAATGAAATTATAATGAAATAAAAATATGGCTTTTGTAATTTATATTTTAAAAACAACTGATGTTATTTATACCTTGGCATGTGATGAATTTTTAGAAATCACCAATGAGACTGAAAAGAAAGTCTAGGGTAAAAAATTTTGCTGTATCTACTAATTCTGTTTTTCTGATTATTCGAACTGCCTAGAAATATCCTCTTATTTTTTTATCAACTTGCTCTGTCAAAAAATTATATTGGTATTATAGTATCTCACTATAGCTGTATTTTTTTCTTCTTACATATCAAATAGTTTTTTGCTATATAAATATTCTTATTTTGTTTGCTTTTTATGGTTTTTTTTCCCCCTTTGGCATTTAGACTTTGATTTTATGTTAACCAGCTCATAAATGCTCAGGACTATTATTTCATTATTATAGATTTCACCTTGTTTCAATACAAAAGGGTTCTAAAAGGGTGTCTTCTGTGTTTCCTGTAATCCTTTTTGCTTTGAACTTTCCTTTGGTAACATCAGTGCCACCTCTGCTTATTTTTGTTTGCCTGATACATTTTATTCTGTCCTCTTACTCTCATTCTATGTAATTTCATTTTGGTCTCACCATTATAAGAAACATACAGTCAGATATTCTTCTTTAATTCATGTGAGTTTCTGCCTCTTACTTCGGTTGTGGAGCAAAACTACTTTTATTTCTTTTCAACACTGATAAGTTCAGTCCTATTTCTATAGTTTACTTTATAAACTGACAGTTTGAGACTGTCTTTTTTGACCAACTTACTTACTGGTTTGTGTCTTCTGCTATCTATTTTGTTTTCATTTATGGTAACTTGGATGGTATATTTTCCCTACTCTGATGGATATTGTGGAATTTCAAGTGTTTGTCTTTCTTTCTGCCTTTCCCATTCCCACAAATATAAATTAATTAAGAGTTACAGACTCAGGCTGAAGAACCTTACCCCTCTTTCTGTTTTCCCCCAAGTAAATCGTCAAGAGCTGTTTTGGCTTAATACTCAATACTTATGTTATACTCAGTATTTCCTTTATTTATCTCTGGATTTTTCGGAAATGTCAGTGTTTACTACCAATTCTTTTATATGATTATGTTCTTATTGTCAAATTTTTAATCTAAAAGCCTGAAGGGAAAGTGAGAGACAGGAAGTATTTCAGAAAATAGTTCTGTAGTAATGGAAGAATCTGATTTCTGTAATCTAGGAGGAAAAATAATAGGTGAGAGCTGATGCAATTTTTTTACATTTTAAAAAATAAGTATTCTGCTTTTCCCAGGATACATTTTCTTCTGCTCTCCCAGGACCCTACATTCAATAGATATACTAAGACTTTACATGTGAACTTTTATTTATTTATTTGTTTATTTATGTATGTATGTATGTATGTCTTTTTGCCTTTTCTGGGGCTGCTCCCTTGGCATATGGAGGTTCCCAGGCTAGGGGTCGAATCGGAGCTGTAGCTGCCGGCCTACACCACAGCCACAGCAACGCGGGATCCGAAGTGCGTCTGCAACCTACACCACAGCTCACAGCGACGCCAGATCCTTAACCCACTGAGCAAGGCCAGGGATTGAACCCTCAATCTCATGGTTCCTAGCTGGATTCGTTAACCACTGCGCCACAATGGGAACTCTTTTGTGAACTTTAGATTTCATTTCTACTTCCAGTTGCTTTCGTTATTGTTTTGTTTCGTTGTTGTTTTAATTTTATAAGGGTGGTGTTGTCATCATTTATTGAATGGGAAGTTAGGATGGGTAGCTGCTAATATGCTGCCACGTTTACCTGGACATCTGCATTTCAATTTCTAGAAAACAAACTTTTCACATGTTCAAAAAGACATATGTATTGTATTGTATTGCATCGTATGCATCTGCATTCTAAAAAGATTTGAGGACATGTACTATGGCGCATTGAATTTGCAAATAACACAAGAAAAAGTAAGGATACTGAGGCAAAGAGAAAAAGGATGATGCTTTGTTATGTCAAGTGCAAGCCGTAATTGTTAGAGATGGGTTGCAAAATTCAGCTTCCTAGGAGTCGCAGTAAAGAAACATGATTAGTCCCGCAGTTTCAAAATTCATGGTGACCTTAAAGACAAGTAGTTGTCCAGAAGCAGCCCACCCTTTTCGGACAACGAGACTTTGGAGACACTTCTTTCCCAGTTCTCCCAAAGGGGGCGCTGTAGGAACATGTGGACCGTATTCTCCATACCTTGCAGGCATTTGAACACTCTTGAGTTTGACAGAGCTATTTCTTATATAATGTCCTCCAACATAGACTATATAATGCAAAGATCCCTGCCCCCCTCAAAAGCAATATTTTTGAGAGACTCTGTCTAAATATGTAGAGAGGCAGTGTGATATAATGAGTAACTATGTGCGGCCGCTGGTAGAATTCCTGAGTTCAAATCTCGACTCAGCCATTAGCCCCAAGTCTGACCCTAGATAATCTACTCAAGTGTCTGTTTTTTCCACTGCTCGGTCAGGGAGGGTCTGATGGAGATGTCATTTCACAGGGCTGGGGGTGGAGCGGAGGGCTGGGGGTTATAATGAATCACTAGTAAAGAATGAGGTCTCCAGCTTCAAGTCTCCAACCCCCTGTGGTGGGTCTAGGTGGCAAATTAATAATCAAGTGGTAGAAAACTGAAGGAAAAAGCAAGTATCCTATCAATTCTAAAAGACGCATTTTTCACATTTTACTGTTTTAAAAACCAGAGCACATTGTAAAATTGATGGCATGCCATGGCTGAATTGGCAGCATTGTTTTTCTTCCCTGGTGGAACATAAAATGATGGTATATGGTACAATTTACAACACCTTAGATTCAATAAAATATGATAATTTTTCTAAGAGACCAGCTTTTCCTCAGGGGCATCTAAGGTCTGTTTGCAGAGGTAGAATGGATTCTTCTAAACTTCTGGCAGTCCAAGAGGGCCATGGATGTCCAGTCAGGGCTCTGCTGGAGAAGGTGGTCAGAAGTAATATAGCTCTTCCATTTAAAAAAGGAGCCCTGCTAGGATAAGCCCTTGCATTACCCATGTTTTCCAGGTCCTTTATAAGGAGGAGAAAGAACTGCATGTACCAGGACACTCCTTTTGTCAACAAGGAAGAAGACTCAAACTACAAAGAAGCAGAAGCAGAAGCAGAAGAGTTCCCGTTGTGGTGCAGCGGAAACAAATCAGACTAGTAACCGTGAGGTTGCGGGTTTGCCTCGATCAGTGGGTTAAGGATCCGGCATTGCCATGAGCTGTGGTGTAGGTCGCAGGTGCAGCTCGGATCCTGTGTTGCTGTGGCTGTGGTGTAGGCCAGCAGCTACAGCTCCGATCCCACCTCTAGCCTGGGAACCTCCATATGCCATGGGTGTGGCCCTAAAAAGACAAAAAACAGAGAGAGAGAAAAGTAGAGAGGAAGTGAACAGCCTGCCAGGGGCCTTCTGGTTCCCCTTCCCTGTGTTATTTCACCAGGTCTGGACTATTTGCCCGGACTATTGAGAGCTCATTGCCAGTAGACCAGCCCTCTGACTTTTCCCTCTTCCTGTTGTTGGCAAGTCTGACCCCAATTCCAATAGGAAGGCTATCAGGGCCCGTCACGTTTGAGCAGCAGAAACACCCGTCAGTGTGGGAAGGGCAGACTGTGCAGAGCTGCACCCATCCCAGTTTGGGCAGAAACTGCATCTGTCTTCAAGGGAAGTTCATATCCTGGTCCCCGCAGAGCTGTCCACATAAAGTGCTTGTCACATGATAAGTGCACAACATTAGCAACTTTCATTTTTACAAGTTCTTTTGGAAGCACATGTTTGCAAGATAAAAGCATCTATTAGGCAAAGTCAGATATGCTACTGTTTCATGGTGCCTGGGAATGCTGAGGTAAGGGAGGACCTAAAAATTCCCTTATAGGTTGAGCGATCATGCATCCTAGTTGGCTTGGGGCTATCCCAGTTTATGCCTGTTACCCCAGCAAAATTCTTTTTTTTGTTTGTTTCTTTTGTTTTTGCTTTTTAGGGCCACACCCATGGCATATGGAGGTTTCCAGGCTAGGGATCAAATCAGAGCTACAGCTGCCGGCCTACACCACAGCCACAGCAATGCAGGATCCAAGCCATGTCTTCGACCTACACCACAGCTCACGGCAACACCGGATCCTTAACCCACTGAGCAAGGCCAGGGATTGAACCCGAAGCCTCACAGTTACTAGTCAGATTCGTTTCTGCTATGCCATAATGGGAACTCCAATCCCTGCAAAATTCTTAACAGGTTTCCTTTTCCATTCTCAAAAGCATTCTAATGTAGGCAATAATTGATACGTGCACTCTGTGCATAGGTCATGTAAAGTCCATTTTTTTGATTTCTATTCATATAATGTGAGAAATAAAATAATTTAAATGTAGAAAGATAAAAAACATTGAATTAGATATACAAAATCTTAAGAACAAGAATTTAAAAACCAAGAAATAAGAATAAAAACTCAAAAAGAAAAAAAATTTCATAGTAAAAAGTTGTCATATTGGACTTATTAAATAAAAAACATTTGAGAAGGTAAAACAACTATTTTATTTAATTAATTAATTAATTTATTTGTCTTTTGTCTTTTGAGGGCTGCACCTACAGCATATGGAGGTTCCCAGGCTAGGGGTTGAATCAGAGCTGTAGCCACCGGTCTACGCCATAGCAACGCCAGAGCCGAGCCATGTCTTAGGCCTACACCACAGCCACTGCAATGCAGGATCCAAGCTGCGTCTTTGACCTACACCACAGCTCATGGCAACACCGGATCCTTAACCCACTCAGCAAGGCCAGGGATTGAACCTGCAACCTCATGGTTACTAGTCGGGTTCGTTAACCACTGAGCCACAGGAACCACGACAGGAACTCCGAAACAACTATTTTAAATGAAAAGTTCAAAATAAGTATTTTAAAAGTATTACATTACGATGTGTAATAATACATTTTCAAATACAAAATGGAGAACAGGGAGATTAAAGCAAAAGTAAATTAGGGTAAGAATATAAACAATACAAATACAGTGAGAAAAACTTACTAAAATAATGCCTATCTCCATATAGAATATATATCTAGGCTTATATTTAGAGGGTAGTTTATATATACACAATAGTTATCTCCCTAATAAAACAAATGAAGCCAAAAACTAAAAGAGAAATAGTAAAAATGAAACCTGGAAGCCAGCAAACAGCAGCCACGCCTAGAATTCTGCAGTCCGGTGGTTTCTCAGAATGCGGGGACCAAGCAGAGCGCCCCAGGAAAGGGGTATGTGGACACCCAAAGAATGACCTGACCCTCCTCTCCCGAACCACATCTCACCCCCTGAACAAAGACTTCTCATGACCATGTTTGTGAGATGCTGCATTTCTGTCACTCAGATCTCCAAGTGCATAAGCACCCTGTAATCTTGTTTTCATGCTTTTTTTTTTGAGAAGTGGTCATATGTAAAAACTCTTCCCTTAAAGTTTGGGGTTAGTAGATGCTAATGATTACATTTGGAGTGGATAAACAATGACATCCTGCTGTATAGTACAGGGAACTATGTCTAGTGACTTGTGATGGAACATGATGGAGAAAAAGTATATATATATATATATATATATATATATACACTTTATATATATATATACACTTTATATATATATATACACTTTTTATATATATATATATATATATATATAGCTAGGTTACTTTGCTGTACAGCAAAAATTGACAGAACATTGTAAATCAACTATAATAGAAAAAATAAAAACCTTAAAAAAAATAAAGTACCTGATTAATGAAAACACCCAACCTCAAACTGTATTGATAGCAAAGGGTGTTTAGAAAGATGAGGAAATCAACACATTAAAGAATAGCTCCTCGCTGTAATAATCAGCTGAGCATCAGACGGAATCCATGGCATCACTGTTTTTGAAAAACATGTGCAGCAAGTTTTGCTAAACAAGAACTATGAAAGATGAAGGCAATTTGATCCACTAATTAGAACACCACCATTCAATCAAAGTGACTCAGCTAAGGTCACGTACCTCCTGCTTGAATTTAGAAAGGAGAAAGGTCTCTCGTTTTATATTTTCTCTTACTTGTTACCATATGAAAAGCTCCAGGATTTTTTATTAACCTGGGCAGTTGTTGGCCTGAGAGATTAGTTTAGCAATTTGAGGAGGTGAATTCTGCAGCTTGTTAAATTAGAAACCCAGACACTAAAGCCCCAAATCTAATTTTCGCCTGAGTTTATAAGGTTCTCTTAAAAATTCTATTATCCTAATGCATACCTTTAATTCTCTAACTCCTATAAGTACTTCCTACCAATTGTAAAGTCAAAAGTATTCTCAATTGCTACTGTGGAGTATTTAAATGCTTTATTTACTGGATCATTGAGCTTAGATACAGAGATCCAATCTATTTTTCTAAAATTGTAGGATTTGGAAATTGTAGCAGAATTCCTGATCTAACTGCGATTTCTGCCACATAAATGGCATTTTCTTGGGCCACTAATTTTACCTAAATAATAACTCCACTTGCTTGTTTGGGGCTGGGGGCAGGTCCTTAAAAACCCAGTCAATATATAACTCAGAAACCTAGACAAAAGAAGGGAAAAGGAAAACAGAAAAAGCAAGGGAGGTTTAAGGTGGAGGATGTTTGTTCTGATGCACATATAAAATTAAGCGGCTGATGAGAGTACAGGCACTGTTGTAACCCTATCCCAGACTCTCTTCCCCAGATAACCACACGGCTCGGCTCGCTCCCCCACCTTCCCAGGTCTTTGCTCATCCATCAGTGCCTCGGGTCTTTCTGATCACCTATGTGGGTTTCCTCTTTCTAGAGTCCCCACCCCACTCCACCCAACTCTCATGCCCTTTCTCTGCTTCATTTGTCTTCCCAGCACTCTCACCATCTAACATTTATTTTCATTATTTACCTCATTTATTGTATATTTCCCTTATTAAAGTGTAAGCCCCAGGAGGCAGAGACAAGCACAATTCTCATTGTTCGGTTTGCCCTTAGTACACATTGTCTAATGTTGCTAATTTTTGAGCTTTATGAAATGCCATCATTCTGTTTGTCATCTTTTGAGATTTGCTTTTCTCATTCGACAGTCTGTCTTTGAGATTGATTTTCAGTGACAGGTAAAGCTATAATTCCCTCATTACTTTTCCACTCTCTTGTCAATGACAATTTTGGTCTTTTTCTTTTTCTTTCTTTTTTTTTTTTTTTTTTCAAAGCAAGAGGACTTGAGTTGGTTGGCTGGTATACACATGCAAGAGCTTCTTTATGGGTATAGCCAGGAGTGGAATTTCTGGTCCCAGAAATCTTTCAGCTTTAAAAGATAATGTCAAATGATTTTCCAAGTCAGCTGTATGTACCAATTTGCACTCCACAGCAATATACAAAAAGTTCCTGTTGATATATTCCTTGTCCACACTTGCCACTTTCTGACTTTTCAATGTCGACCAATCTGCTAAATGTAACATGATATATTACTCTGGTTTTAGGACCCATTTCCCTAATTATTAATGAGATGGAGCATCCTTTCATGTTTAGAAGCCAATGGATGTTTTTTATTCTGTGAAATACTGTTCATGTCTTTTTTTCCCTTTTTTCCTATTTTATTGTCTTTATTGATTTGGAAGTTCTTTATAAATGCTGGATATTAATTTATCTGATATGTGTACATATGTATGCCATATATGTATATATGTATATGACAAATATGTTCTAGTTCATAGCTTAATTTTTCTCCTTTCTTCCCTCGCTCTCTTCCTTGTTACACTTTTTTTTTTTTTAACCCAGAATATCTATGGGTTTAGAAAAGGAGGGCGACCCATTCAGGTCAGATCAGACCATCACATTACATAGAAATTCCCGATAGATTCTTCCTCTTAAACATTCCCATTGCTAATAGCATTTCGGGGCGAATCTTCTTAGATAACTTTCTGGAAAGATAAACAGACAATTCCTTTGACGTGTGAGTTGTTTTCATTTTTAAATTGTGGAAGTAAAATAATAATTTCTTCATTTCTGTGAGTAACACTTGGAGTTAAATCAATTTCTAACAGTCCTCCATAACCTTAAACCACTGAACACATAATTTATAGGTAATCACATAATTTATGGCTAATTTGACAGCTGCTATAATGCTTAGCAAATTTTAATTTGTTAGAAATATTTGCATAAATAATATTTTGAGAGCCAAGGTTTTCATTTTGTTATTTTTATCCTCTCCAAAGCTATTAATTCTACATGCAATTTGACTTTTTCTTTCTTTTTTTTTTGCACCCATGGCATATGGAAGCTGCCAGGCTAGGGGATGAATTGGAACTGTAGCTGCCAGCCTACGCTACAGCCACAGCAACGCCAGATCCGCGTACCTCTTCTGTGATCTACACCACAGCTCAAGGCAACGCTGGAACTTAACCCACTGGGAGAGGCCAGGTATGGAACCCTAGTTGGGTTCGTTACCGCTGAGCCATGACAGGAACTCCAAATCTACAACGATTCTTGCTCTCAGGTTAGATTAAGGCTCTCAGCTGATTATAAGTTCTGTAAGGATAAAGATCCTGTTGGAGCCCTGTGTACCATGGAGCACCATACCTGGCACATAGTGGTTTGCTCAAAAAATACTTGCCTAATAAATTATGTGAAATATAGAGCCACAAAAACTTGGCTAGGTATCTTTAGGAATCTAAAAATGTTCCCAGCCTATGGACCAATAAATCTGCTTCAAGGTATGTATTCTAAGAAAGAAATCAAATCAATGCAGATAGATGTATATACAAGGGTGTTCGTACAATCACTTTATAATGAAGTAAGTTTAGAAATACTAAATGCTAAATATTTAACTTGTTCAAACAATTCTGGAGCATTCATAACGTCATGAAGTCATTAAAACTCATGTTTTCAAAAAATATAAGAACTGCATATAAAATGGTCTTAAATAAAAGACCATAAAACTGTGTATTTAATATTATTCAAATTGTGGTATATGGTATCTAGACATAGAAAAAACTGGAAAGAAATATACCAATATTTTTCAGCAGTTGTCTCTGGGTAGCAGGGACCACCAATAAGTACAATAACTGCACTAGACTCTGAGGGCCTTGAAATTAGCAGTAAGTTTTTCCAGGTTGGTATTTTTACAGTTTGGCATAGTGTTTGTGAATGGTGATTGTCCATGTGATTAACTGGAATCATACACTTTATTGATTGATGACTGATTGCTTTTTAGGCCCACACCTGCAGCATATGGAGGTTCCCAGGCTAGGGGTTGAATCAGAGCTGCAGCTTCTGGCCTACACCACAGCCACAGCCACACGGAGTCTGAGCTACTTCTATGACCCACACCACATCTTGCGGCAATGCTGAATCCGTAACCCACCGATCGAGGCCAGGGATCGAACCCTCATCCTCATGAATACTCGTTAGGTTTGTAACCTGCTAAGCCACAACAGAATCTCCTCATACACTTTAAAATAATAAGAACTCTTAATCCTTCATGGCCCAGTATCAGTAACTTGTCATTGATCATGCATTTTAAAACTTCATTTATCATCATATATTCCTGCTTCCAAAACAGGTGCTTGGGTTGGCCCGCCCGCCAGCCACATCCACCACGGGCAGTCTGGGTACTGGAAATGGCAGAGGCGCCTAACTATTTTTCACCAACACCTTCAAATGCCTACAAACTGTCCCAGCAAACTGTGTGTGTGGACTCTTATACCTTAGCTATGCAAAACGAACTCAGCATGCAGTAGGCACAGCAGAGTGTGGGCATTTTTGATTTGAAACATATATTTTCATTCACTCTTGGTGGGAGATTGTCGAACACAAGGCACAAAGCATGCGGAGCCCAGATAATTTATGTCTTCCATAAATTGTCTACAGCGGTGGTGTTTTGGCTTCTTAAGGGCGATTCAGAAATTTGGGACATATGTTTTCATTAAGAAATATTCTGACGGCATTGCCTAACCTGCTGACTGCCAAGATCTGATCCTGTATCCAGTGCATGTGACTCTTGTGGTGGTTAATCTGGGGCCCGATCTTCATGCCTTCCCGGCCTATTCAGTTATAGGATCACAAGTCCTCTTGGCATGAGGGCTGTGGAAGTGCCGTGGCAGAAATGATGAAGACGACGCCGGGAAAGTAAGAAAGGTTCCAGTTTCTGCAGTCGTGGGATTCCGAAAGCAGTGTGATCACTCTCAGGTAAGATCTTACAAGATGCGCTGAAACTCCTATAGCCACTCAGAAAGGAGAGCTTCTCCTTCAGGGTCTAGGATCAAGGAACGGGGTGTGGATGCAGCAGCAGATGCCAGGGGGCCCCCAGACCACACAGGGCACCAGCCACACAACCCCCCTGATCGAGGCAGTCCCCCGGGGGGGGGGGGTGGCGGGACATAGTTGAGTCCTCGTGGAAGCTAGAACACTGGGCAAGAGAAACAAGATATACTGCTACATACACTGTCTCTCTCTGGGCACTGATTTACCTCTGCGTTCCCATTATTTTCTTCATGGAAAGTCTTTGCCTGGCTCTAATTCCACCTTCCAGAGCTTCTGTGCTCCCGAAACTGAGCTAAGCCAGGCATTTGAACCCAGGGAAATGCTGAGGAAGAGCCAAGGTCAGCAAGATCATGCTTCCAGGGCAGGCACTGGAGCCCCAGGGTCACCAGACTTCAGGGACCCCCAACCATCAAGAATGGTCTGAAATTGCTCTTCCCATCGTGGCTCAGCGGTAATGAACCCGACTTAGTATCCAGGCTCAATCCCTGGCCCCCCTCAGTGGGTTAAGGATCCAGCATTGCCGTGAGCTGTGGTGTAGGTCGCAGATGCAGCTCTGATTCTTCCCCTAGCCTGGAAACTTCCATATGCCATGGGTGAGGCCCTAAAAAAAGAAAGAAAAAAAGAAATATTCAGCACCCCCCCCCCAATCCTTCATTTTCTAAACATCACATGAGCTTCTGGGTCTTTGGTCAATCCCAGGGAGATTAGAGAGTCATGGCAAAGACAGCTTGAGATTTCCACCAGCCTAGCAGAATGGGGGTTCGGAACCAGTTAAGACAATTTCTTGGTATCAGTTGTATGTGACACTTCCTTTCACGATTCTGTTTGTGATCTAAAATTCATACCCATTACACTCGCACCCCCTGGGGTGGTGGGGAGTGTGGTTTTTTGAGCACCCGATGACAACGTTGGACTTTGCAAAGACTTGTGAGGGAAAAAGCCCCACATCATATCAAAAAATATTTGAGCCCCTAAGGCAAGAAGCCTCCTGTCGTCCAGGACCTGACAGCAAAGCGCTAATCGCAGCATTGGAGAAATACCTTCTGTCCCTGTCAGCTGTCTCGGTTTTCTGACACCCCTAAATGCCATTCATGGTTCTGTATTCCTCCAATGTGCCCCTCTTTACATAATTAACAACCTTTCACAGATGAGGAAAAAGCTAAGGAGTCTATCTTAATTCATCCCTATGTCTCCTGCAGGAAGGCAGTAATTCTATGCCCAAAGTAGACATGACATGATGGGGAATTTACACAAGGCCTTTCTGGAGTAATTTACTGGCAAACCTGGGTGTATATTATTATAAGCTGCTGCCTACATGTGATTACAAGATTAAGAAGGAAGGAGTGAATTGCTAATCTTGTCAGTCCAACTGTTTTCTTCCTTGATAACATTTGTGTTATTACACTTTTGGTGATGAAAGATTGTAATTGGCTGTTGACATTGATTGAAGGAAGGAGATGAAGGCTTTTTTTTTTTTTTTAAGAGAATTAATTAGCTTGGTGAGGGAGGTAACACAATTCAAATCTGTGGCTCTCACAGCTGCAAAACAGAAGTGAACTGTCAAAGTGTGTTTTCATCTCTTTCTTCCCCACCTGTTTTCCTCCTTTTGATGACATCTTTTCCTAGATTTAACACATTTTAGCCCACCAAAGAGAGTGGGGGTGAAAGGACCGAGGAGCCTTCAAAAGAAAATGAAAAAAAATGTCACTTGCTGGATTTTTTTTTTTTTTTTTACACCAGAAACACTGCAAATGTGTGTGTGCTTCATTTGCATGTGTTCAAACAGCATTTGAGGAGGATGCAGACAGATTAAGCCAAGTCAACTCCATGTCACTCAGGCTGTTCTAAACCAGAACAAACACCTGAGACCTGGCTCCCTGTGTGGCAGCCAAAAAAAAAAGGCTCTAGGTTTGCCTGGTTCAGTCTCAATATGGGCTGATTGGAAGAGCGATTAAAACCTGCTTATCAGAGTTTCCACTGAGGCTCAGCGGGTTAAGAACTGACTAGCCATCCACTCCTAGCATTGTTCAGTGGGTTAAGGATCTGGCGCTGCTGTGGCTGTGGTATAGGCCAGCAGCTGCAGCTCCAATTCAACCCCTGGCCCAGGAACTTCCATAGGCCGTGGGTGCAGCCCTAAAAAGAAAAAAGCCCTGCTATCCTGCAAGTATCTGCTTGAACAAGCAACCAATACACAGTCGATTTTCAACCACAGAAATAACATGGGTCCAAGAAATTAGGAGGTAGATGTGAAGTGTGTTCCCGCTAGTACGTTTGCAAATTTGGGTTTCTTGTTCTCACAACTTTGAGTGTTGCAGATCTAAAAGTTGTAGATCCCAAGGGAGGGTTACTGACACCAAGGAATGCAACGGATGCAGTTAAGGAGGAAGCTGAGACTGTCACCTGGTCACTTTGACTTGTTACTGAAGCCACAGGCAAGTGGATTATTATCGTTGCTGGTGAGGAGTGGGGGATGGGGTGGAGATTGATCCTGACGATGAAGGGGAAGCAGAGGTCCTGCCACAGCAGGGGGATAAGAAGTGTTGACAGTTCAAGGCCTTCACTGGGAAACTTTCTTGGCACTTAACATGCCCAGAGGTACCAGGCACTGGCTCAGGTGGCAGTAGGCTCAGACCCTTCAGGAATGAAGGTTTGGGTCATTCCGTAAGGTAAAGACCCTTGACCAGCTCAGGAGCTGGCAGAGGGCAGAGGGAACACAGCACGAACAGTAGAATCAAAGGTTATAAATACCAACTATGGCCTCCCACTCAGCAGCTAAAATGAGGGCTCCAACAAGCCTGCGTATTTTGTTCCTTGCATTGCTAGGAATATATTAGTGTTTTAACATTACCAAATTAATTTTATTTTCAGCAACAAATCCTGTGTAGTGATTAAATTTTATTTTCAATCTTTTTTTTTTTATTAAAGTAGAGTTGATTTACAATGTTGTGCCAATTTCTGCCGCACAGCAAGTGATTAACTTTTAAGTTCTGGCTTCGGGTTACAGCTATCACAGGGGAACTGCGACTGAACCAGAGCTGGGTCTGAGGACTCAAGGGGAAAGGATGAGAGCGTGTTCATTTGTGGGAGGGATGCCACGTCTTATGGGGCAGAAGCCTACTGTTTTGCCCAAACTGTTTGTCTGGAAGTTTAAACATGACTGTTTGATAGTCCAGCCTTGGGACAGACTGTGTGGATTTCCTGCTGGCAGTTCAGCTGTTCCCCTATCTAATCTTAATCTCTCCCTTGTTTGGGAGTCTTAGAATCTCCGATCCCCAAAATCTTTGCCAGCAGATTCCTCTAATAACATGTACCCCTGTGAGTGGAAGGCAAGAATGAAATTGGAGCTATAAAGTTGCTCCTCGATAGTGGGCAGATATGAGTCATTTTATGGATGCTTCCACTTGCTTTTCTTGATGATGCTGAGTGGCTGAACTAGCGCCATGCTGCCTACCTCCTGTGAAAGATAAACCATTAGGTTAAGCTACTGTGGTTTGGGTTTCTGCTGCATGTTTTTAAACCCAATTCTGATAAAATTTGTGTAAAATGGGTGACAGTTTTTATTTTCTGACAAAATTACATATGCAAACACATCTGTGGAGACAAATGTTTCTAGAACGGAAATTTGAGCAATACTATGACATTTATTCTTATTTGAAAAAGGGGATATTAGGCAATCCAGTGGATAATGTCTAATGCACTAAATTCAATTTGTGTCTAAGATACTGAAATACTGAAAATGAAAACTCTTGTAATGATGCTTGTATAATGGTTGAAGGTTTCTTATCAAAGTATAATTCAGGGATGACATTTATTCAGGTAGAAGAGATTACATAAGTTAAATACTTTCTGAGACAGAGCTTGGAGAAAGTAAAAGAAGAATGTATGCATACATTCTGTAAATTACAGCTACTTAGGCAAATCATTGATAAAGTCTTTGTGATTGAATTACCTATGTTTCCATACTGCATCTCTGATAATGTTGATTAACCCAAAAGTCATGTATTTCAGATACCAGGAATCATCAGAACACTCTGGTGTGAACAGTTAAGAAACAGAACTGTTTCAGAGTCCTGTTTTGCTACAGGTATTTATTCTTCTTTTTTGACGTTTCCAAAAATCACCTCTGGGTATACAAAATAGCATTTTATGGCAATGAATTTTTAATGGAATTATGGCTGATATATTACTGTGTTAGTTTCAGGCATACAGCACAATGATTCAATATTTTTGCAGATTATATTCCATTATAGTTATTACAAGATAATGTGTACAGTTCCTTGTGCTCTGCAGTATATCCTTGTCACTCATCTATTATGTATACAGTTGTCTGAATGTTAATCCCATACCTATCAATCATTTATTCCTACTTCCCTCCTCCTTTGGTAACCACACATTTGTTTTCTATATCTGTAATCCTATTTCTGTTTTGTATATACATTCATGAGTATTTTTTTTAATTCCACATAGAAGTGATACATAGTATTTGTGTTTATTTCAAGAAGCATAATAGTCTCTAGGTATATCCACGTTGCTGAACATAGAGTTTCTTTTTTATGGCTGAGTAATATTCCTCTGTGTGTGCACATGTTTGTGTCATATCTTCTTAATTGAGTCAACTGTTGATGGGCACTTTGGTTGCTTCCATATCTTGGCTATTATAAATAGTGCTTCTGTGAACATTAGGGTGTCTATGTCTTTTCGAATTAGTGTTTTTGTTCTTTCCAAATATACACCCAGGAGTGGAACTGCTAGATCATATGGTAGTTCTATTTTCAGTCTTTTAAGGAACCTCCATACCATTCTCCATAACAGTTGTATCAGTTTACATTCCCACCAACAGTATAAGAGGGTTCCCTTTTTTCCACATCCTCTCCAACTTGTAATTTGTAGACTTTTTGATGTCAGCCATTCTGACAGGTGTGAGGTGACACCTCATTGTTGGTTTTGATTTGCATTTCTCTAATAATTAGTGATGTTGAGCATCTTTTCATATCCCTGTTAGCCATCTGTAAAATATCTATTTTTCCAAATAATTTTTAAATTATTGAGTTATATGAACTGTATATATATTTTGGATATTAACCCCTTGTCAGTTGCATCATTTGCCAATGTTTTTCGCATTTCACGGGCTGTCTTTTTGTTTTGATGGTTTCCTTGGCTGTGCAAGGAAAGGCTGTTTGAGTCTAATTAGGTGCTATTTGTTTATTTCTTTTGCCTTTGAAAACTGATCCAAGAAAATATTGCTATGATGTTAAAGAGTGTTCTGCTTATTTTCTAGTTTTAAGGCTTTAGGTTTTAGATGTAGGACTTTAAACCATTTTGAGCTTATTTTTTTATATGGTATGAGATAATGTTCCAACCTCATTGTTTTACATGTGGCTGTTCAGCTTTCCCAACATCACTTGCTGAAGAGATTCTCTTTTCTCCATTGTATATTCTTGTTTCCTTTGTTGTAGATTGACTGTAGGTGTGTGGGTTTATTTCTGGGCTCTCTGTTCTTTTCCATTGATCTATGCATTTGTGTTTGTGCCAATACCATGCTGTTTTTATAACTGTACTTTGCTGTATGGTCTAAAGTCTGGGAGGGTTATACTTCCAGCTTTGTTCTCTTCCAGTTTGTCTCAGGATTGCTTTGGCAATTTAGGATCTTTTCTGTTTTCATATAAATTATAGGATTATTTGTTCTAGTTCCAGAAAAATGTTCTGGGTAGTCTGATAGGGATTACATTATGTATATAGATTGCTTTGGATAGTATGGCCATTTTAATAACATTAATACTTCCAATCCAAGAGCATGAGATAACTTTCCATTTCTTTGAATTATCTTCAATTTCCTTCATCAATATTTTATAGATTTCAGAGTACAGGTCTTTAACCTCCTTGATTAAGTTTATTCCTAGGTATCTTTTGGGATACAATTAAATGGGATTATTTTTTAACTTTCTAATATTTCATTATTAGTGTATAGAAATGCAACAGATACTGTATGTTAATCTTGTATCCTGCAACCTTGCTGAATTCATTTATCAGCTCTAATAGTTTTTATATGGAGACTTTAGGGTTCTCTCTACATAGTATCATGTTATCTGTATAAAACGACAGTTCCCATTTGGATATCCTTTTATGTCTTTTTCTCATGGGATGCTGTGGCTAGGAATTCCAATACTTTGCCAAATAGAAGCAGCAAGATTGGGCATCCTTTTCTGGTTCATCAGTTTGGCAGAAGGCTTTTAGCTTCTCACCGTTAAGTATTTTGTTGGCTGTGGGTCTGTCATAAACGGACTTTGCTGTGTTGAGATATGTTCCCTCTATAGCCACTTTTGGTAAGAGCTTTTATCATGAATGGATCCTGAATTGTGTCCAGTGTTTTCTTTATTGTCTGCTGAGAGTTTTTTCATTACAGATTCTATTTCACTTCTAGTACTTAGTCTCTTCAAATTGTTTCTTCTTGACTTAGTCTTGGCAGGCTATTCCTAGAAATTTCTACATTTCTTTTGGATTGTCCAATTTGTTTGCATATATATATGCATAGTATTCCCTTATGATTTCTTCGTATCTCTGTGGGTATCAGTTGTAATTTCTCTTCTTTTATCTCATATTTACTAGGGTCTTTTTTTTTTCCACAGTGAGCCTAAAGTTTATTAATTTTATTTATATTTGGTTTTAGTGATCTTTTCTATTGGTTTTATTGATCTTTTCTACTGTTATTTTATACATTTCCTCTCTGCTCTTGATTATTTCCTTCCTTCTGCTAACTTTCAATTTTGTTTGTTACTTTTCTAATTATAGGTGGTAGGTTAGGTTGTTTGAGATTTTTTTCTAGTTTCTTAGGGGAGACCCGTATCACTATTAAATCCCCTCTTAGAACTGCTTTTGTTGCACTGCACAGATTTTGAAAATCTGTCTTTTCATTTTCATTTGTCTCAAGGTATTTTCTGATTTCCTCCTCTGATTTCATCATTTATCCACTGATTTTTTTGTAGTCCATTGTTTGGTCACCATGTGTTTGTTCTTTTCCCATTTTTCTTTCTGTAGCTGTTTTCTAGTTTCATACCACTATGGCTGGGAAAAATGTTTGCTATAATTGCTATCCTCTTATAATTGTTGAGGCTTCTTTTGTGACCTAGTATGTGATTTATCCTGGAGAACATTCTATGCACAGTTGAGAAGTTTGATGTTGTGTCCTGAGACATAAATGAAGTCCAGCTAGTCTATTGTGTCATTTAGGACTTTTGTTCCTTACTTTCTCTCTGGATCATCTCTCCATTAATGTCTGTAGGGCGTTACTGTCAGTTTCTCCCTGTACGTCGGCCAGTAGTTGCTTTATATATTTAGGTGCTCCTGTACTGGGTGCATATATGTTAACAAACGTAATATCCTCTTCTTGTTTCAATCACTTTATCTTTAATATAATGCCCTTATTTTTCATTATGGCCTTTGTTTTAAAGTCTCTTTTGTCTTATATGAATATTGCTACCCTGCTTTACTGTCATTTCCATTTGCATGAAATATCTTTTTCCTTCCTTAAACTTTCAGTCTATGTGCATCTTTTGCCCTGAAGTGAGTCTTTTGTAGGCAGCATATTGAAGGGTCTTTTTAAAAAATCTATGTCTTTTGATTAGAATATTTAGTCCACTGACATTTAGTTATCGATAGGTATGTACTATTTGCCATCCTATTCCTTATTTCCCAGTTGTTTTTGTAGTTCTGTTTAATTTTTCTTTTTAGGGCCACACCTGGGGCATACGGAGGTTCTCAGGCTAGGGGTCAAATCAGAGCTTAGCTGCTGGCCTGTGCCACAGGCAAGCAAGATCTGAGCCGAGTCTGTGACCTATATGACAGCTCATGGCAACACCAGAGCCTTACCCCACTAAGCAAGGCCAGGGATCAAACCTGTGTCCTCATGGATACTAGTCAGATTCGTTTCCACTGAGCCGCCATGGGAACTCCACTGCGTGGTGGTGTGCGTGCATTCCCTTCTTTTTAGTTTGTGTGTATCTGTTGTAGGTTTTTGATTTGTGGTTATCATGGGGTTCATACATGTTGACAGTAATTATACCTATTTGCTTTAAACTGATAAATTCAAACATATTCTAAAAGATCTACATTTTACTCCCCTCCCCCACATTGTTTTCTATATATTTTACTTCTCAATGCTGATCTCTTTATTATTTATTTTAGTTAAAATCACTTTTATAAATTTTTGGTTTGGTTTTAAATCTACATACTGGCTTAAGTGATCTTCAATGCTTATTTATATTTTCCTTTCCTATTGGGTGTTTGTATGTGGGAGTGTCCCTGTGTGGACTGTATGTGCCCAGTGTCTTTGGTGTGAGGACGAGATCCGACGTGGACACCAGCCACATCTTCCCTTGGGCTGTTGTGGCCACTATCACTTGATAAAGGGATGTGGCTGGTGATGGAGGAGCTAGAGCCTGTGTAGGGTGTGAGGCAGGACTTCCATTTCTGCTCAGTGCCAGAGGCCACCCTGTCAGGGGTGGGGTTTGCTCCCAAGTTGCTGGGTCTGTTCCATTTAAGTGTGTGTTCTTCCTTCTCCCTGCACTGGGGCCTTTGCCCCAAAGGAGAAGAGTGTAGAAGTACGTGAGGCTCATGTGCTTAGAGAGAGGTGTGATGTACTTACTACCTGTGTAGGAGTCTGCAGCTCTGCTCAGATGAAGTCCAAGGTAGCATCTTTTCCCCTGCTGTGGTCATTCCAGAGCAAGGCTGTGGTGTGGAGTGGGTGGTCTGGAACATCCATTCTGTTGCTGGGGGGACACTGCAGTGTGTTCCTTGCAGGAGTTTGAGCAGCTGCACTGCCTTCAGACACTGATCTGTTTCTGTGGCACTGTTTGAGTAAGCACCACTACCCATCACTTCCCCACCAGGACCATACCCTGGGGCCCTGGGCCACCTCTTCATCAATAAATCACATCCTTTCCTAAGACCTGGCTGCCCTAGGTCCAGTGCCAAGCTGTGATGTGGAGTGAGCAGGCCAAAGGGTTAACTCAACCTGGATTTAAGAGTGTGGCAAAGTGAGAGGTGCTAGGGCAAACCAACCTTTCTCTGCCCTGTCTGGTGGCAAACCAGCCCTTGCACACTCCTGGCAAGTGGAGTCTAGGCTTCTCCAGCCCTTCCCTCTGTCTTAGTGGTTCTCTAAGCACCAAGGTGGGGGGCAGGGGGTGTCTCTTCCACGTAGGACCCCAGGATTGGGATGCCCCGTCTATGGCTTGAACTGCTCATTCCCCAGGGTGAGCATCTACCTACGCAAACTCCCTTTTCCTCTTAGTCTCCTCCCAGGGGCACGGGTCCCAACCCAATATTTTTCCTAGTCCTACCTGATTATGTGAGAACTGTTCTCGCAGCCCTGGTTGTATAGGAGACTTTCTTTCAGTTAATTTTCTGTTCCACGTGTACATGTATTTTTGATGTGTTTGGTGGGAGGTGAGTGCCACCATCCTGCCACTTTGCCATCTTGATCCACCGTCTTCTGTTTTCTTCTCACTTGTGCTGCAGAACAGATCATAAAGTCTTAGAGGAAAAACAGAATAAGATATGAATTCAAAATACATGTTAACATAATGGTGAGAAAATAGATTCAAGACTAATTGTTAACATTTGGCATACAGAGACCAACACTAAACAGGGAGACATAGGGCAAAGGAAGCTGAGGCAGTCTCTTACTGAGGTTCTAGAACTAGCATAAAGCAGTGATGACGACAGTGCACGTTCTGAACCCTGTCTTCATGGGTTCAAATCCTGGCTCCAATGCATATGCATATGTGAAGCAAGTTAGCTCTTCTGTGCCTAAGAAACTAGGATAATTTTCTAACTTCAGCGATTTGTCATGAGGATTACATCAGTTGATACACACGGAGCAAAGTGCTTCACACATGGTAAATATACATTTGTTACTACTATGTCATGCCATTTAATTTCTGAAATGGAACCTGTTATTCTAACAATGTTAAACATTCTGGGAAATGGATACAGATGTGAAGCCTTCATGAAAGGCGTGTGTTCCTGCAGTCAACTTCATTGAAGCTATTACAGGAAATAATAAACTGCCAATAAATTATCATCATAAGCTCCCTTAGCTTCAGAATACATCTGTGCACCATGGAGTCACATGCAGTAATGAAGCCAGATGCTAAATTCTTGAAGTGATGATTAAGAAACAATCAGATGTGAGCATAACTTAATTTTAATGATGGGATGATTTTATTAAGTTAATCTGCAGATAAAGAACAGCACTGAAAAGCTTTTGACCATTAAATACTTGCTTAGCCATATGTGCTTTTTAAAGAAAAGTTTTGACCTTAATACTCCATTCATTCATCTGTGTGCATTTATGATAGTTGACTGATTGAATGCTGAAAATAAGACAGGAACAAAGATACTGAATCTTTCCTAACATCCACTCATGTGCTCAAGCCCTTATGAGTGAGGGTTATCTTAGGCTGAGACCCTGCTATGTTATCTGCAGTTATGTTTTGCTTCTAGCATCAGAATCACAGAAGACTGCTCCACTGATGAGATTATACAGTTTGCTGAGGAGTTAAACCATGATTTAATCTCCCAAGGGGTTCTTTACTTTTTTTTTAGGCTTGTGGTTCATAACTTTTTACAATTCCCACCCTCTATGGCTATATGACTTCAGAGTGAAGGGGCTTTGGAAGAAGCTGAGACCATTCCGAGCATGTAATTACAGAGAGTACTGTTTAAGAACATAAGCCCTGTCCTTTTGATAAAGGTATGCCATCATTTTTAATGAGATGAATTTTAATTCTGCTGTATTTAGTGCAAAATCTCCCACTTGTTTTTTTTCTTCTAGTGTTCTATACTGAGGGGCCACTGAATAATATAATTAAAACAGGCTGCAGAAAAGGCTCAAGATGGTGGAGTAGAAAGACCCTGAGCTCACCACCTCTTACGGGTACACCAAGATGACAATTTACAGAACTATCAATGAAAAAGACTAGAACCTACCAGAAAATATATCCTACAACTAAAGATATGAAGAAAGAACACTCATGAGATGGGTACGATGGGCAGAGCTGGGATAAGGTCAAGACCCATATCCCTGGGCAGGCAATCCACAAATGGGAAAAAATTACACTTGCAGAGGTTCTCCCCAAGGAGCAAGGGATGTGAACTCCATATAGTTCTCTCCAGCCTGGGGGTCCTGCCCTGGGGAGGTGAGTCCCCAGAACGTTTGGCTTTGAAGGCCAGTCGGGCTTACTTTTGGGAGACCCAGTGGGCTGTGAGAAATAGACACTCCACTTTTAAAGAGTGTACAATGGGTCCCATTGTGGCTCAGTGGGTTATAAACCCAACGAGTACCCACCCATGAGGATGTGGGTTTGATCCCTGACCTTGCTCAGTAGGTTAAAGACGCCAGAGCTATGGTGTAGGTCACAGATGTGGGTGAGATTTTGTGTTACTGTGGCCATGGCTGGCAGCTGCAGCTCTGATTTAACTCCTAGCCTGAGAACTTTCATATGCCACAGGAGCGGCCCTAAAAAGCAAAAAAAAAAGGGGGGGGGGAGGAAGTACACACAAAGTCTTACATGTTCTAGGACCCAGGGCAGGAGTCATTTGAAAGGGTCAGACTTACCTGGTGATGATCTTGGAGAGTCTCTTGGAGATATAGGAAGCAAGTGGAGCTCACCCTGGGAACATAGACACTGGTGTCAACCTTTTGGGGAGCTCTTTTCCCCATGTGCTTGTGAGCACTGTTTTGGAATCCTTCCACTAGTTTATTAGCCCCAGGCCCTGCCCCCTCCTACCTACCAACCTTAAGCACCAGTATTGGAATTCCTCAGGCCAAGCAACTAACTATGTGGGGACACAGCCCCACCCACCAGTAGAAAGGCTGCCTTAAGACTCCCTGAGTCCATAGCCACCCATGGACACCGCCCTGATCACCACAGGGGCCAGGACCCAGTTCAACACGCCAGTGTTCAACATTCAGAACTGCTTTAGCCCCAGCCTCTTTTACCAGCAATCAACACAGGCTTTGGGACATCCTGGGCCCTGTAGTTAGACTCCAGGACCCAGCTCTGCCCATCAGTGGGTTGGCACGAGCCCAGGACCTAACTGCCAAGACCTGACCTCACCCTTCTGAATGTGAGCATCAGTCTCAAGATCTCCTGGAGCCTGAATCTGCCCACTGGTGAGCCAGCATTAACCCTGAGGCTCTCTGGGGTTCCACAGCCAGCTGCTTCAAGACCTGGCCTGAACAACCAGTGGCCAATAGCCTCTGGACTAGGCAGGGCCTGACAACCAACCAGAGCAGGGGCCAGGCAGGCCAACCAGAATGCCCACAACAGTCAACCTGCGACAAAAAGAAAGCCCCATGCGACCCTCACAGGGGACACTCACAGGGCACACTCACAGAGCACATAGCACTGGTGACCAAAGAGGAGTGTACTGCTGGGACTCATAGGACGTCTTCTACAAAAGGCCACTTCTTCAAGGTTAGGAAACACAAGTGACTGCCATCTACAATGAAATAAAAACAGCAAGTTGGGGAAAATGAGGCAACAGAGGAACATATTCCAAATAGAGAAATAAGATAAAACCCCAGAAGAACTAAGTAGAGATAAGCAATCTACCTGAGCAAGAGTTCACGGTAATGATCATAAAGATGACCAGAGGACTCAAGAGAAGAATGAATGAGTGAAAGGTTTTAAGTTTTTAATAAAAAGAAAATATACAGAACAAAGATCAAAAATACAATAAACCAAATAAAAACTATACTAGAAAGAATCAACAGTAGACGAAACAATAGAGGAATGCATCAATGAGCTGGAAGACAGAGTAGTGGAAATCACTACAGCTGAACAGATAAAAGAAATAAGGACTTTTTAAGAGACCTCTGAGACAACATCAAGGATACTAACATTCACATTCTAGGGGTCTCAGGAGAGGAGAGAAAGGGCAGAGAACATAGTTGAAGCTACATTACCTGAAAACGTCTCTAATCTAGGAAAGGAAACTGACATCTACATCCAAGGAAGCACAAGAGTCCCAAACAGGATAACTCAAAGAGGAATACAACAAAACTCACTGTAATTAAAATGGCATAAATTACAAGTTCCCATTATGGCTCAGTGGAAACGAATCTGAGGAAATGAAATGATTTAGCATCCATGAGGATGCAGGTTCAATCCCTGGCTTTGCTCAGTGGGTTGGGGATCTGGGCTTGCCATGTGCTGTGGTGTAGATTGCAGATGTGGCTCGGATCTGGTATTGCTGTGGCTGTGGTATAGGCCGGTAGCTACAGCTCTGATTTGACCACTGGTCTGGAAACCTCCATATACCGTGTGTGCAGCCCTAAAAAGCAAAAAATTAAAATTAAAAATTAAAATAAAATAAAATGGCAGAAATCAAAGATAAAGAGAATATATTAAGAGCAGCAAGAGAAAAGCAACAGGTTACATACAAGGGAACTCCCATAAGGTTATTAGCTGACTTTCAGCAGAAATTCTGTAGACCAGCAGGGAGGGGCATGATATATTTAAAGATATGAAAGGGAAAAACCTACAATAAAGAATACTCTACCCTGCAAGCCTGTCATTCATATTTGATGGAGAAATCAAAAGTTTTACAGACAAGTTAAAAACTAAAGAGTTTAGCATCATCAAACCAGCTTTACAAGAAATGTTAAAGGGACTTCTCTAAGCAAACATTAAAAGGCCATGATTAGAAACACAAAAATCGCAAAAGGAAAAAGCTCATCAGTAAAGATAAATATACAGTAACTGTAGTAAGTCAACCAGGTACAAAGCTAGCAGAAAGGTTAAAAGACAAAAATAGCAAAATATATCCAAATAAGCACTTAAGGAATACACAAAACAAAAAGATGTAAAATATCTAAAAACCAGTAATCATGAGTTGAGGAGAATAAAAAAGTAGGGTGGCTAAAAATGTGTTTAAAATGAAAAAATCAGCAACTTAAGATAATCATATATGTACACACACACACGTACATTGATATACCTCATGGTAACTACAAACTAAAAATCTGTAGAACATGCACAAACAAACACAGAAAGGAATGCATACATAACACTAAAGATAGTCATCAAATTACAGGGGAAAAAAATAAACAAAAAAACTACAAAAACAATCCTAAGACAATTAACTAAATGGCAGTAAGTACATACATATCAATAACTATCTTAGGGAGTTCCCGTCATGGCGCAGTGGTTAACGAATCGACTAGGAACCATGAGGTTGCGAGTTTGGTCCCTGCGCTTGCTCAGTGGGTTAACGTTCCGGCGTTGCCATAAGCTGTGGTGTAGGTTGAAGACGCAGCTCGGATCCCGCATTGCTGTGGCTCTGGCGTAGGCCGGTGGCTGCCGCTCTGATTGGACCCCTAGCCTGGGAGCCTCCATATGCTGTGGGAGCGGCCCAAGAAATAGAAAAAAAAAAAAGACCAAAAAAAAAAAAACTATCTTAAATGTAAATGGACCAAATGTTCTAAACACAAGACAAAGAGTGGCTGAATGGAAACAGAAACAAGACCTGTATATATGCTGCCTATAAGAGACTCACTTCAGTTAAAGACACACACAGACCGAAAATGAGGGGATGAAAAAAGTTATTCCATACAAATTGAAATCAAAAGAAAACTGTGGTAGCAAGACTTATCTGAGCTAAAAGAGACTTTAAAACAAAGACAGTCACAAGAGACAAAGAAGGTCATTACATAATAAGGTATCAATCCAAGAAAAATATGTAACAACTGTAAATATGTGTTCACCCAACACGGGAGTACCTAAATACAAATGTTAACAGACATAAAGGGAAAAACTGACAGTAACATACTTATATCAATATACAGATCATCTAGACAAAATTCATAAGGAAATACAGGACTTAAAAGACATATTTCTCCAGATGCACTTAATAATATATATAGAACATTCCATCTAAAAGCAGCAGAGCACACATTCTTTTCAAGTCCATGTCCAATATTCTCCAGGAAAGATCACATGCCAAGCCACATAACAAGCCTTAGTAAATTAAAGAAAACTGAAATCATAACCAAGCACCTTTTCCAACCACAATGCCATGATACTAGAAATCAAAAACAAGAAAAATCACTGTAAAAAACACAAACACCTGGAGGCTAAACGATGTGCTACTAATCAGTGGATCACTGAAGAAATCGAAGAAATTAAAAAATACCTGTAGACAAATGAAAATGAAAACAAAGATCCAAAAATCTATGGGACACAGCAAAAGCAGTTCTACAAGGAAGTTTAGAGCAGTATAAGCTTACCTCAAGAAGCAAGAAAAGTCTCAAATAAACAATGTGCCTTTACAACTAAAAGAACTAAAAAATGAACAAACGAAACCCAAAGTTAGTAGAAGGAAAGAAATCAAAGATCAGAGCAGATATAAATAAAATAGAGACTAAAAAAACAACAGAAAAGATCAATGAAACTTAGAGATGGTTCTTTAAAAAGATAAACAAAATAAAACTTTAGCTATACTCATCAGATCAACAAAATCAGAAATGAAAAGAAGTTATAGCTGAAACTACAGAAAACAAAAGACCATAAGTAATTACTGTAAACAACTATATGCTAATAAAATGGACAACCTATATGCTAAGAAATGAACAAATACTAGCAATGTATAGTTGCCCAAGAACCAGCAATAGCTAGAAATATGGACAGACTAATAATTATCAGCAATGAAATTAAATCAGTAATTAACCCCCCCAAACAAAAATCCAGGACCAGATGACTTGACAGGTGAATTCTACCAAACATTTAGAGAAAAGTCAATGTGCATCCTTCTTGAACTATTCCAAAATACTGCAGAGAAAGGAATGTTTCTGTACTCATTCTAAAAGGCCAGCATCACTCTGATGCCAAAACCAAACAAAAAGAAAAAGAAAAAAATTACAGGCCAGTATCACTGATGAACATAGATGCAAAAATCCTCAACAAAATATTAGCAAAACAAATCCAACAATACACTAAAACAATTACTAGCAAAACAAATCCAACAATTCCACTATGATCAACTAGGATTTAACTCAGGAATGCAAAGATGGTTCAATGTCTGCAAATAAATGAATGGAAACACCATATTCATGAATTATAAGAATAAAAACCATATGATCATCTCAATAGATGTAGAAAAAGCTTTTGACAAAATTCAATATTTGCTTATGATAAAAATTCTCCAGAAAGTGGGTATAGAGGGAACATACCTCAACATAATCAAGGCCATATATGATAACCCCACAGCTGACATCATACTACTCATATTATAAGACTGTGAGCAAGATTAAGATGCCCACTCTCACTACTTTTGGTCAACATATTAGAAGTCCTTGCTATAGCAATCAGACAAGAAAAAGAAATAAAAGAAATTCAATCTAAAAAGGAAGAAGAAATAAAACTGTCACTGTTTGCAGATGCCATGATATTATACATAGAATATCCCAAAGACAGCATGAAAAAAATACTAGAGTTCATCAGTGAATATACAGAATTATGTTGCATTTCTATATACTAACAACAAACAATGAGAAAGCAAAATTAAAGAAACTATCTCATTTACAATCACATCAAAAAAAACAAAATACCTAGGAATAAACCTACCTAAAGAGGTAAAAGGTTTGTACTCCAAAAACTTTACACCACTGATTAAAGACAGCAAAACAAATAGAAAGATGTACCATGTTAATGGATCAGAAGAATTAAAATTGTTAAAACAGGCATACTACTAAAGGTGATTTACAGATTCAGTGCAATCCCTATCAACATACCAATGACATTTTTCACAGAATTGGAATAAACTAATTTTGTACATAAACATGAAAGACCCCCAAATAGCAAAGACAACCTTTTGTTTGTTTGTTTTTGTCGTTGTTGTTGTTTTGCTTTTTGGGGGGTCACACCTGAGGCATATGAAAGTTCCCAGGCTAGGGGTTGAATGGGAGCTATAGCTGCTGGCCTACACACAGCCACAGCAAAGCAGGATTTAACCTACATCTGTGACTTACATCAGAGCTCATGGCAATGCTGGATCCTTAATCCACTAAGCAAGGCCAGGGATCAAACCCGCATCCTCATGGATACTAGTTGGGTTTGTTACCACTAAGCCACAACGGGAACTCCCAGCAAAGACAATGTTATTTGTCTGTGATACCAATGAAGGTATCACACCCCCTCACTTTCAGACTATACTACAAAGCTTCAGTAATCAAAACAGTACAGTAATAGCATAAATACAGACATAAAGATCAGTGGAACAGAACAGAAAGCCCCAAAATAAACCCACACAGTTATGGACAATCAATCTAGGGCAAAAGAGGCAAGGAATACGTAATGGAGAAAAGACAGTCTTTTCAATAAGTGATGCTGGGAAAACTGAACAGGTACATATAAAAAAGAAATTGGAACATTTTCTAGTACCATATACAAAAATAAATTCAAAATAGACTGCAGACCTAAATGTAAGACAGGAAACCATAAAACTCCTAGAAGAGAACAAAGGCTTCTGCCTGTGATGGCGACTGTAGTAACATTTTTTTGGATCTGTCTCCTAAGGCAAAGGAAGCAAAAGCAAAAGTAAACAAATGGGGCCTAATTACACTTAAAAGCTTTTACACAACAAGGAAATCACTGACAAAACAAAAATATAACCTACTAAACGTGAAAAGATATTTGCAAATGATATAAGAGGTTAATATCAAAATATACAAACAGCTCACATAACTCGATATTAAAAAACAAACAATCCAATTAAAAAAACAGGCAGAAGACCTGACATTTTTTCAAAGAAGACATACAGATAGCCAATAGGCACATGAAAAGATGTTCAACATCGCTAATAATCAGAGAAATGCAAATTTAAACCACAATAAGCTATCACATCTGTCAGAATGGCTATCATCAAAAAGACCACAAAATAACATTAAATGTTGGTGACGAGGTGGAGAAAAGGGAACTCCCGTACACTGCGGTAATAATATAAGTTGGTGCAGCCATCATGGAAAGGAGTATGGTGATTCCTCAAAAAACTAAAAACAGAGTTACCATAAGATCTGACAATTTCACTCCTGGGTATGCATCCAAAGAAAATGAAAATGCTAATATATATGCACCCCAATGTTTACAGCAGCATTATTTACAACAGCCAAGATATGGAAGCAACTTAAGTGTCTATCAACTCATGAATGAAGATGTGGGATATGCATACAATGGAACAATACTCAAGAATGAAATTTTGCCATCTGCAACAACACGGATGGACCTGCAGGGTATTACGCTTAGTGGAGTAAGTCAGACAAAAACAAACACTGTATGTTATCACTGATATGTGGAATCTAAAAAATAAAACTAGGGACTGTAACAAAAAAATAAGACTCATAGATATAGAGAACATACTAGTGGTTACCAGTGGGGAGGGGGAAGGGGAAAACAGGTATAGGATTAAGAGATACAAACGTCTATGTATAAAATAAATAAGCTACAGGGATATAGTGCATAGCAGAGGGAATACAGCCAGTACTTCATAAAAACTATAAATGGGAGTTCCCGTCATGGCCCAGTGGTTAACGAACCCGACTAGGAACTATGAGGTTGAGGGTTCGATCCCTGGCTTTGCTCAGGGGGTTAAGGATCCGGCGTTGCCGTGAGCTGTGGTGTAGGTCACAGACGTGGCTCAGATCCCGCGTTGCTGTGGCTCTGGCATAGGCCGGTGGCTGCAGCTCTGATTAGACCCCTAGCCTGGGAACCTCCATATGCAGTGGGAGCGGCCCTAGAAAAAAAAGGCAAAAAAGACAAAAAAAAAAAAAAAAAAAAAACCAAACTACAAATGGAGTATAATCTATAATACTTCTGAATCACTGTTATACACCTGAAACTGATATTGTAAATCAACTATACCACAATAAAAAAAAAAAAATTAGGTGTGGTAAACTGCCTTCAAATTTGCTTTCTCATTAAGATTCAGTTAAATGCAACAGACAGATGATAAAGCAAGGTTGCTGTTTCAACATCACAAAAATCAATGCATTTCTATCCAGGCAAAGAGGTTGAAAAAGGTGCTATAGAACTTACTGCCACGAACCTCTAAAACCAGCCAAAGTAGGCCGATCCTCAAAATTCTGAAGTAGAAACTTACCTGTGGCCTGAGAAGTGGTTTATGATTGATCCAGGTGCCAGGCATTAGAAGACAGGTTGCTTACAATTGTTTGTAGTAAAATGTTCCACCACTATAGAAGGCAAAAATTGGAGAGCTTTTGAAACTGCACACAAGCCCTTGAAAGGTAATGGTGATTGGAAACACCTGGAAGAAATTTATCACTTTTATTAAGAAACAATGCTTGTGCAATTCAAGATAAAAACCAGGTGTCTGATGAGTTGTTTCTGAAGACAGAAAACTGCTCGTTATAAGAAATCACATCAAAAAGACTCCCTCAATTTGTTTGGCAAAATATTTTATTCACAAAATCATCTCCCTTTCCTCCTTAACTCTCTGCTCAAACAACTCACAAGGCTGGAAGCTGACATTTGATATTTACACAGCTCAAAATCTGAATACTCAGTGATGGCTTTTCGCTGTTCTACTGCTGTCTAGTCCCCTCCTCCTCCGATCTTTGTTCTTAAATCGAGGTACTGAAGGAAGCGGTCAAGAGGCTGGACAAATCAAATCCCCATCACCCCTCCCCAGCCCACACCACATCATCTGTTACCAAATCCCACTTTAAAAATCACCCTCTTCTTCTGCGGAGGATGATGCCATTTTCTGGAATGAACGCAACTCGCACAGAAATGACTTGTGATTGCGAGTGACACACAGAGACATTTTTATTGCACCGGCGAATAACTACTGCTTCTCTTGTGGGTTCACAGGAGTCTACTTTACATCTCAAAAGCTATAAATAATTCAATGTGCCAAGGAATTCTTACAACTTTTTCCTTTAAAAAGTATAGGTTTTATTTCTTCTAAACATAGACCAAGTTTCCCCCTCCCCCACTTACGTCTGGTACCCCTGCAGCTTGTCTTACTTGACTGAAATTGAGGGAATTTGGTAGGATGCTTACTGACTTAAGTAGGTAAAGCTCAGAGGAGTCTCTCAGTAAGACACTGAGGAGACAAAAAGACAATGAACTCCAGTGCAAACCAACTACGCCAGCTTCGGAGATGTAAGGTCAGCCCAGGCAGCCTACTCCAAAAACTTTTAAGCATCTTTAATGGTACCCTGAGGGCACCTCCTTGCACTGAGCATCAAATGATGCAAGCTGCTAAATATATAATGCCCTGCCCTCCTCCCATCAGGCAAGTAGAGAGCAAAGAGCTGCCTCCTGGCACCCCTGGTGTGTATCCTCCATTCCTCTTCTGCTTAGAGTCTTAGAAATGTTTCATCTCATTTGCCTTCTTGCTAACTAGCTGATGAAGAGTGGGAAGAGGTATCAGGAACAATTAGAAGGTTTCTCAACAACCTGAGGGAATAAGAGATCTTGGCAAGGATTCATTTAATCATGGGACACAAGTCAGACCCTATGCTGGGGCTGGAATTATAGAACCGAGTGAGCCGTGATCCCTGGTCCCTTCCTTGTCTGCAGTGTCCGCTCTGAGGAAGCTGCTACAGAAAGCACACTACAGAGTCTCCCACCCCAGCCTGGTACGTGCTGAACATATTCCGATGCTCATGACTAGTTCTTTTACTGATAAATACTGTGTAGGCTTATTTTCAAATGTCATGCCAATCAGTAATAAATAATGGATTTTATCTACACTGACAGTTCTTCCAATCTGAGAACAAGTGGCCACAGGTTAGTTCCATGCACATTTTTCAGGATAAGGCCATTGAGACCCATGTGCTTTGTTTATGTAATAAGGGCAGAATTACTCATAATTCTACTTACTGCCAGCCCAAGAGAAACAAACTACAACCCACACAAGATCTTGATTTCCGCTCTCCATGATGTGATTCCTCCAATACGCCTCTGTGGAGATGCCCAGGTCTTTGCTACATTGTCTAAGATGCTGGCTGGTCCACCCATGAGCATGTCCACCAGCCCGGGGCTAATTCACTGGTTTACAAGGACTCTGGACCTAATGAATGTTTTCCACCTCCCCTCACCACAGGCATTTGGCACTGCGAGTGAAGTCAGCCAGAGGTAGGGTAAAAAGAGCACATTATGAAAACTACCACTTTCCAAACACAGACAGGAACATAGTAAGGATTCTCAGCCCCACTGTGAACCGTAACTGGACATATAAACATTTTCACATTAACCCTTCACTTTCATATTCATCTACACACACATCACATACTCTGCCAGATACCCTCATCCTTTTAGACACACACTCCTACGATCACCGCTTGTAACAATGTTTAACAAAAGACATGCTCGATTTATACAGAGAGACCCTGTAAAAATCCACAAAAACACTTGGAGGCCCCAAAGAATAGAGGCATAAACAGACACAAGATTATCAGTGCTGCTCAGCAGAAAACCGTGCAAGTGAACAGAGGCTGCTGAAGAAAGTGGAGGTGGGGATTAGGAAGTGAAACAAACAAACAAAAAAGCAAAAGGGAGGAAAGGTGTTTGGGAATGACTACTAGATATTTATTGGAATCCTTAAAAAATGTCAGGTGGGAGTTCCCGTAGTGGCGCAGTGGTTAACGAATCTGACTAGGAACCATGAGGTTGCGGGTTCGGTCCCTGGGCTTGCTCAGTGGGTTAACGATCCAGCGTTGCCGTGAGCTGTGGTGTAGGTTGCAGACGCGGCTCGGATCCCGCGTTGCTGTGGCTCTGGCGTAGGCGGAGACTACAGCTCCGATTCAACCCCTAGCCTGGGAACCTCCATATGCCTCCGGAGTGGCCCAAGAAATAGCAAAAAGACAAAAGAAAAAAAAAAAAATGTCAGGTGACCTTTCCAGAAGAATGGTTTGGTGCAGGTGGCACAGATCAATTCCGCTTTCATTGTGATGCAATGACCGAATTAAAGTACCATGGTCATTGTGGATAACTGGCAGGAAGACGGAAGAAACTACTTGGATTGTGTCTTTAGAACTTGACAGAAACTTATCAAATGCATTAATGGTGGTTTAAGTTGGGTGAAAAAGATAAAGTTTCAAAAATAAATTACTAATAAAAAATGAAAAAGCATTTATAATGTGATGATAGAACTGTGGTAAAGGATATGTAGACATTAAATAATTCAAGCATCCCTCCTGTTAGCTCATCTACAACACCAGGCAAGCTGTGCAGTGGGCGCTCATGTGCGCGGCACGTGGGTACATGCATGCACGGCAGGTGCACACACACACACACAAACTATACTTTCTGGCTAGTCTAATCTGCTATTTGATCTCTGCTCTAAGGCTAGAGTCTGGATGTCCTAAACACTAATCTCTTTTGTAAACAAACTACCCCTCTTATCTCTGGGGCACAAAATTATATGGTCTCAACACAGAGAGCAGGGAGGCGTTTAACAGACATTTCCAGTTAGGAATGAGTCTGATCCTCTACAAACGGGGTTATTTGCCCTTTTAACAGGGATTGAAATCAAGTTCAACCTGGATTGAAAAATGAGTTCTCCAAGGGGAACAAATTGTTGTAAATAAGTATTAACTAGTGTCTGTTAGTGTATTTCCTCATATCCAATGGCTAGAGAGAAAAAAACGGTTCCCGGGGCATTTCGGGCATTCTGTTCTTACCTGCACACATTTCGCTGTATGAGCCCTCATCTGTCCATACACATCTTGCTGTTTTTAAGACTGAGAGGAACACTCACCCTCTAAAACCTAATGGACCCAGTTAAATGCCGTCTGTGTACATCAACACTGTTTCAGGTTGATTGAAGACTGTAATATTTCCCATCCACATACAAAGGGTGACACTATGTCATCTACAGCTCTATCCTTTTAAGAGTTGTCCTCTCAAGACTCCAGATATGTACCAATCAAATAGCCCCTCGAGATAGGTTCTTCTATTAGAAGTAAGAAAAGTAGTTTAAGGAGTTCCCATTGTGGCTCAGTGGAAATGAATCTAAGTAACCATGAGGACACAGGTTTAACCCCTGGCCTCGCTCAGTGGGTTAAGGATCCGGTGTTGCCATGAGCTGTGGTGTAGGTCGCAGACGTGGCTTGGATCTGGCGTGGCTGTGGCTGTGGCATAGACTGGCAGCTACAGCTCCGACTGAAGCCCTAGACTGGGAACTTCCATATGCCGCAGGTGTGGCCCTAAAATTAACAAAAAAACAAAACAAAAAAGTAGTTTTTGTTGTCCTCGATTTTAAGAGGAAATTTAACACATATGTAGAGCACTTTCAACCTGAAGAACTCTACATGGTTCAAAGAAACTACCTTTTGAGTCCATGAACAGGTTCACACCTAATTCAGCATCTTAAAGTACAGACCGTCACTGGCCCTGGACAGCTGGCAATGCCCAGAGCGAACCCATCTGAAAACCCAGTGACCTGGGCAGAGTAACATTATCCACGTTTTCTGTATCAGAAAGCCGGAGGCAGCTGAAGTGATTTCCCTAAAGCACCCCGGTGGTTCTAGGACAGTTATCTCAGACCCCCTCAGAGAGCCACCTGTTGATTTAAGAACATGATCTGGGGAGTTCCCGTCGTGGCGCAGTGGTTGACGAATCCGACTAGGAACCATGAGGTTGCGGGTTCGGTCCCTGCCCTTGCTCAGTGGGTCTACGATAGGAAAAAAAAAAAAAAAAAAAAAAAAACATGATCTGTACCCAGCGCAAAAGGAGAGGCCTCTGCCTGTGCAAAAAGACATGGGCTGCTAAGTCTGACGGCCTCCAGGGCAAGTACCTGGGTGAGGCAGTGCAGGTCCACGCTGAGTGAAGGATGAGGAAACAGAAACACCGACTTCATGCTCTTCTCTCCTCCCGAGTGAGCACAAGCTATGGGAGAACACACACATCTACACACACACACCTAACACTGTTTGTCTTTCCTAAAGTTATCCCATGGGGGGAAAACCAGACCTTTGAAACGATTAGCAAAAGGGGGGCACGTTTCTACAGAGAACAGAACACATGGCTCCTCCAATACCCGTCAAGAACATTAGGAGGCCTTGGAGTTCCCGTTGTGGCTCAGTGGTTCATGAATCTGACTAGGAACCATGAGGTTGCAGGTTTGATCCCTGGCCTTGCTCAGTGCGTTAAGGATCCCGCGTTGCCGTGAGCTGTGGTGTAGGTCACAGACACGGCTCGGATCCCGCATTGCTGTGGCTCAGGCGTACGCTTGGCAGCTACAGCTCAGATTAGATCCTTAGCCTGGGAACCTCCGTATGCCACGGGTGCAGCCCTAGAAAAGGCAAAAAGACAAAAAACACACACACTCACAAAAAAACATTAGGAGGCCCTATAAATCAAAGGTAAACTTCATTTCAGTTGTGATTTGGCCTGACACACCACACCCACTGGATATACTGGTTAGGCTCTCTGGGTTCCCCCAGGCCAGCTTCTCCTGGGCCATCCTGGCATCCCCATCGCAGCTCTAGGCAAATGACTGAGAGCACTGAGAGAAGACCGAGAAAATGTCTCTCTCCATTCATACACAACCTTTCTTTCTTATTGACGTTGTGCCACAAAGAGATGCTTCCGGGTTGTTCTACGCACAGACAGCAAAAGTTGTGAAAGCACAGGACTTGTACATAGAAAAAGCAAAAAAGGCAAAATGTGGGGAAAGATCCCAGCAGTCCTGCTCCAGCATCAGCAAGGCTCACAGGTACCCTGCCTCTTTCCCGACATCCAGAGAGGACCCGGCCCTGGGATCACCGGCGTCTCAGTTCACCCGGCCACTCAGCTGCTCCTGACGCTGGTGCCTGGAGCACCTGACTGACGAGTGCTGCTGAGGGTGACAGACCGAGGGTGACAGAACAAGGGGATGAGGCCCCCAGGAGGAAAATGACTGCTATGGCAGAGAATCATCAGAACGGCAGCAAAAGGGACAATCTTGTCCAAGACCATGGATGTAAAACCAGTCGCTCTGGGGCGTCAGACTTCATAAATACAGTGCTGAATATTCTGGTAAACAAAACGGAAATAACAAACAGAACTGCTGTTTTTCCCGTGGAGGGGTGGAGAGGCTTCTCGCAGAGGCCGCACGTGCTGGTCTGCGCAGCGGCCGGGCAGCCGCCGGGTCCCTCCCTCCAAGGACGCGGCTCCGCGGGCGGCGACTCCGGGCTCGGCAAGGGGACCGGCGGCTGGCCCGGCCCGCGCCGCCTCGGTCTCTCCTCCGGGCGGGCCTCAGTTCCTCTTGTCCTCCTTCGGAGGCTGGCCTTTGGGGGGGCCCAGGTTGCTCCACACCTCTGTGTACATGAGGGTCCCAAGGAAGACGAAGACGGTGCCCAGCCAGTGCCAGAGCGTGAAGGGGTTCCGGAAGTACAGGATGGAAAAGATGAGGCTCACGAACTTGCGCAGCGTCACCACCAGGGTGACGGTGAGGGAGGTGCACTCGGTGGTGAGCGTGAAGACCCCGCGGATGCACACGTACCTGGAGCGGCCGGGTTAAGGGGGTTTTCCTTCGGCCACCCGGAGATCAGCGGGAGAACCTCCTGGCAAGGTTCTTGGTTTCAGTGTTCACGGTCGGGGAACCAGAACACATGCGGTCCTACAGCTGCTCTGAAGCTCTTCTTTGGGAGAAGGGCCTGAGAATCCCTGTCCCGCGGCTCCACTGAGGGACCCTACCATGTGACACCGGCTGAAAACCTCCTATTCTTCTTGTTCTGTTTACGGTGACGGTCACCTCCCTAGTGAGGCCGGAGGGCACTCCTCTCAGTAAAGGCGATCACGCCTCCCTTGACTTGACCTGGTCCCCAGCCCTTCTACCGCTTCCTCCAAAAAGGATGCGCAAACCCATGAGGTGCCTTCAGAGGAACGAGGTCAATCTCAACCTGCTCCACTGTTTCAAAGACTCAAGGATTTTTAGAATGGCCCTAGAGTGAATCAAAAGAATCACTGTAAAAAATGAAGTTTTAATGAGGTGAAGTTGCCTGAATTTTGTGGCAACGTGTAAATATCCTAGGACAGTGGACAACGAACACCAGGGAGCAATCAGCAGTGGCGCCATGCTAATTCTTAATTACCCATTCATTTCTACACCTCCACCCCGAGCTTCCCCTGCTTGGCGCCCTCTGACTTACTGACCCTGGGCCCCACAAAGGAGCTCAGTGGATGGGCCTGTCTCCTGCTTACTGCAGAAAAGATCAGGGCAGGCCCAAAACTCGTGTCCCTGCACCTTAGAAGAAAAAAATAAATGTTCCTGTGCCAAAATAACACTGGCGGAGGAGTGCAAAGGATACTGGGTGATGACATTCATGAAGAGGTAGAACCACATGATGGGCACCGTCACACCGACGACTGGAACCTGGTATAATTCTGTGAAGATAAGAGCGGAGACAGTCCTGTCACTTCGGATGCTTAGGTTTTCATCTTCTTCAACAAAGTAATACAGGTGAATGCAACAGAGACAGCAACGCTGTTTCTCTTGCAAACAGATCTGGACCATGCACTGCTTTACCTGCCTTGATTCTAAGCTATTCTCGGCCTCGAGGGTCATCACATTGGTTTCTTCATACAAATTATAACTTAAGTTTAAAATAAACTCTTCGCCATTTGCTTGAAGGGGACCCCGTTTTACAAAGAAAGACTATGAAACACAGATGTTCAAATTAATATGGTCTTGGAGTTCACATCATGGCGTAATGGAAACGAATCCAACGAGGAGCCATGAGGTTGCGAGTTCAATCCCTGGCTCGCTCAATGGGTCAAAGATCCGGCGATGCCATGAGCTGCAGTGCAGGTCGCAGACACAGCTTGGCTCCAGCTGTGGTGTAGGCCGGTAGCTGTTGCTCTGATTAGATCCCCTGGCCTGGGAACCTCCATATGCCACAGGTGCGGCCCTAAAAAGGCAACAACAAAAAATGATGTTTTTGGTGGTCTTAATCGACAGCTAACACAAGATGAGAGAGACAACCCAGAACTAAATGCTATTTGGAAATAGGTTCAATCCTGCTAGGAAGCCAAGAATTCTAAATTATACAAGGCTATACCATTCTACATCTATTAAATTAGCACTTAAACATTTATAAATAATACCTTCATCTGGCAAGGTGGTAATGGAACTGGCAGCCATTCAGTGGGTATAAATTGGTGCTGTTTTTTAAAAAATCAATTTCTCAGTATGTATTAAGGGGCCATAAAAGTATTGATACTCGCTCTTAGGAATTTATCCTAGTTAACTCATAAGAAGAAAAAAGGTCTATACACAATGCAGTCGTGTTTGTAATAAGGAAAAACTGAATCAATCTAAATGTTCGATGATAGAACAAGGACTATGTATAACTAGATGAAGTGTTATATGTTTGATTAAAAAATCATAAAGAGGGGTCCCCGTCGTGGCTCAGTGGTTAAGGAACCCGACTGGCATCCATGAGGACGTGGGTTCAATCCCTGGCCTTGCTCAGTGGGTCAAAGATCCGGTGTTGCCATGAGCTATGGTGTAAGGTCGCAGACGAAGCTCGGATCCCACGTTGCTGTGGCTGTGGCGGAGGCTGGCAGCCACAGCTCCGATTGGACCCCTAGCCTGGGAACCTCCATATGCTGCAGGTGCAGCCCTGAAAAAGAAAAAAAATAAATTAAATTAAATTAAATTAAAATTAAAATACAAAGAACAGCCTGTCCATTAGAAAGCTTCTCAAGAAAAACAAACAACACCCATAAACATTATATATACTCACATAAAAACTCAAAGAAAGTGAAAAGGAAATATAAAATTATACAAGGATTACAACTATGTGAAAACAGATATAAATAGTGTCAGGAAGGAAACTGGTCAAATGCTATTAGCTCATGTGGAGGGTCATGGAACTTTAAACCTTCTTCCTTTAAATACACTCTACATTAGTTTTATATAATGAGGCTTGCACGGTAGATTTTGGGGAAGAAATAAAATATCTGAGATAAAAAAGAACAAGGGCATAGTAATCCTTGAAGGGTTAGATTTTTTCATTCTGTTAAACTGTTTGGGGGGGGGTTGATTATACAGCATAACTGAAGGAAGTCTAACAAAGTGATGTTGAGATCTGGTTAGTAAATGAATATTAATTTTCTTCAGCAAAAAAGGTCATATATATAAATAAAAGATAATCTGTTCTAATTATATATCTGGATTAGTGGTATTCCATTGTCTTGGAAACACGCAGCAAGTACTGACTTGAAAAGAAAGTTAACGAACGTTATTGTGATTCAGTAACTTCCGAGATCCACTGTATTTCCCACTCTGCTGGGGAAAGACAATCAACAGGGCTTAAAGTACTCAGACGGACGTTTAGTTCTCTTAGAAAATTAAAGGCTAACAGGTCCGCCTGAGGCACAATCAATCCAGGACAAGCAACACCAACAAAAACACAAAGACTTAACAGGGACAATTCTAAAGAAGTTGAAGGCAGATTCTAAAAAATAATTTATATAAATACCCTTCCCTGTGATTTTCAGAAGGCGAATTTTGGTAACTAAATGATCAATCCCAAGGAACTTGATAATGCGTTTATTTCAAAGCCCTTTGCTCTATGGGGACTCTAGCAGACCTGAAAAACCACTGTGTCACAAATCAGCTATACGTCAATTACATCTCAATTAAAACACGTCAGAAATGACTGAGTAATTCAGAGCCTTAAAAACTTTCTTACACATGACCTTCCCCACACACTTTTTGGCAGGCAAAATGGAAGGGGCAACTTTGCAAACTCAGAGAACAGTCACAACTTCGTAACTCATGACCAGATAGCAAACAAATGTTTACTGAGAAACTACTGTCATTCTACAAAATACACTTACCATTTTAGGTCTAAGCAACATAAAGCCTTAATTTAAAAAAATGTTTATTTGTTCCTTGTGTATTTATTTGTATGTATGACACGCTATGTCTTTTAGTACACCATCGGATTGTATCAATAATTCTTTTTTTCTTTATTTCAATTTAACTAGCAACTAATAGATAATTTGTTAAATAGCCACTTTAAAAAGTAATAGCTGGGGGGTGGGGGGATGTGCTTGGGCTGTGGGGTGGAAATCCTGTGAAATCAGATTGTTATGATCATTATACAACTACAGATGTGATAAATTCATTTGAGTAATAAAAAAATTTTAAAAAAGTAATAGCTAACTTATACTACAGACATTTAAACTCATTTTGCTTATTCCTGCTATCTACTCTGTAACTAGGAAAAAGACCTGTATCATTTTTGCTCCTCCTTGCATAGGGGTAGCTCAGCCTGGATCTGGGAGCAGATCTGCCTTTCCCAGCCGAGAAGGATGAACAGGAGTTGAGAGAGCCTGCACTATTGCCAAAATTCTCATGGCTCCAGTCTCTGCAGAGTTATTACTGTTTATTTGCATTTTCAGGATTATCAAACATTCCACATTCAAATGTACACACACATATTCCAAAGCAAAATCAAAAATTTGAAGACACCATCTGTCTTCATTTGCGAATAACTGAGAAGTGCCTGTAAAAGCTTTTGCGGCAGCAATTACCAAGCAATGGTACTATATTTCTGGAAGGTGGAATGGGGATGGTTTCAGGGGATGATTTGGATACGATCATGAAAAAAGAAGTGGTCAAGCCAAGAGTAAAACTGAGACACACTGCTTCCAAAACTGTCAAGTAATTCCACTGGATAATCCCAAACTCACCAGATTTATTGAATAGAACTGCATGGTCATAAATATCAGAAGCCAAGAAGATGAAACCAGGAAGTGGAAGGGCATGCTAGGGAAGAAACATTTCATGTAAATTTAAAGGCAAAAGCATTACAGAATAATTAGAGTACCTTTACAATGACTGAAAGTTTTACAAGCTATTTAACAAGCAGTATCAAGAAAACCACGTCAGACTTATTAAGTTAAATGCATCCAGGCCTTCTGACCCCTTGACATTGTACAGCATCCTCTCAACCCCCAAATTAGGGTTCTGGCCCTATGGAATCTGATGGTCACTACATACAAAACAAACAAACAAAATAGAGCCAGGATCCTTTCCTCAATAAAAAGGGAATGGAAATTGAAATACATTCTGCCCAAAGGATTTGCTACATTTTACTATTTTGGAGACTGCTTAAGCAAATATAAGGGATTTAAAAGCTAGATGAAATGTGAAAGCAGATTTTAGAGTTGAGGAAACTAGTGGGAAAAAGAGATAGGAGGACAATAATAAAGAGAGATTGACAAGGAAGGGGAAACAATAGGTAAGCAAAGATGAAGGCGTCTGACAACCACCCCCCACCACCACCACCACGAGAAGAAGGAATCCCTACAGTAAACATTAACCAAGCAGTCAATCAGGTGCCAAGTACTGTGCTACAAGAACCACAGAGCCCAACAGAATACTCTTCTATTCTTTAAATTCCCCGGCCATACACTCTAGCTCCAATTAAATGTCTCAAATTGCTTGTAAGCAACTTCCACACAAAAAGGGAAGGGATCCCTGCGGTTACTGAAGGTGGAGGCAGCTCTATCCATGTGACACAGAGGGGAGGGACTTGGGCCTGAGCTCCAGAGGAAAGAGGGAGGAGAAAGAGGAAAGTTACAGGAGGTGGCTCAGATCAGCAGTTTCAAACAAGAAGCCTAAGTGTATATAATTAGCTAATTAAACTCCATCAAGGGAACAAAGCCCCTCTGAGGGACTTCTCAGACCCCTCTCTCTCCAACTCTCCCAATGCTTCCCTGCACATATTCTCCTTGGCATGTGGTTTCTGGAAGTTCTATTCCCCTTCCAGGTTCCCATATTGCTTTTAACCTGCTTTCCTCTGAAGAGCACTGGGTTTCTTGGCCCTTGGGGCTCTCTCCTAGTTGGCAGACACGTTCTGTTCACACTGACTGATGATACTCACCCCGTGTAGTAGAGAAGGGGGGCAGCCTATTAAAAGTGCCAAAGTCCGTGGGTCCCATTTTACTGGCTAATAAATTGATCCTGTGACTATATCAGAAGGACGGCCTATCATATCTGGAATAACGTATGACGATAACACCAACTCAGTCATTTTCATCTTCCCTGGGTTCAAGAAATGACTTACGTTATAAAACAAAGCCTCCTTGGAGTGCTTCCCGAACTGTCTGTAGAGAGTCTCTTGGAAAATACCCATCCTTGCTGACATCAGAAGAGCAAAAGTCAGTGCCCCAATACCTGAAAAGCAAACACTGGGTTACGAGATGCCTGCATTTGCTAAGTTCCAGATCTTTTCTTCAAGAACATTAAGCTCTACGAATACTACAAACTAAATGTGGAGCACATACAAAATTTACAAAGATATAAAAAGCAACCACGATATTACCATCCAGTCCTAAATAGTCTGCTATATCTCTCTACATAAACCCATGTATATATTTTATGCTAAGACAGGGTCGTAATGAATATATAATTGAGTATCTTGCTTTCTTCATGATCTTTTTCCTGGATTTCCCTTTAATTCATTAAAAATTAAAAATTTTTTCAAAAGTATGATTTAATGGCTGCATATTATTCTGTCATACGCATAGGCCACATTTAAATGTCTCACAACATGAGAATGGCTAGATTATTTCCAATTATGTCAAAATTAATTAATTAAAATCAACATACATCCCAGTATATAAATCTTTAAACAAAGTGTTGATTAGGATAAACTCTCATAAGAGGAATTATTGAATCAAAGGTTGTAAAAATTTTACTTTATTTTTATTTTGGGGGGATTTTTTTAATTACTCAATGAATTTTATTACATTTATAGTTGTACAACAATCATCACAACCAAATTTTATAGCATTTCCATCCCAAAAATCTCAATACATAATTTTTTCCCAAAAAGGCTGCGTCAATTTACCCTAAATGGTTTATATGAAAAAGTCACCTTACTGTACCCTCAGCAGCAATGAGAATAATCGTTTCCTATCTTGCCAATATAACAGATCAAAAACAAGAAGGTGCTGCATTTTTATTTCAATTTGCATTTCTTTGATTACTAGACTAGTGAGACTGAACGTTAAGATTATTGGACACTTTTCCGCCCATGAATTGTGTGTTCATGTCTTTTGCAAGTTTTTCTTATCGGATAAAGTATCTTTTAACAGCTCCTAAAGATCTTGCTATGTTAGGAACAACAACCTAAAGGGATCAGGTTTCGAAGTCAAAAAGCAAGGAGAACACAGTTCTGTCCCCGCTACACCCTTCCATGCGGTCAGTCTCAATCTGTTACTGCTGTTACTGAATGAACCCTTCATCACAGCAAGGGTAGAGCTCCACAGGACGTGTTTCCATTAATTCCACACAGAGACACTTGTGTTGTACAAAATTCCCTAGGAGATTCTGGGGATCAGTCAGGTGTGGAGACACTGCCCTGCAGAGCAACGAACTTACGCAGAAAATAAATCTAAGCTTTAGAAGAGCGGGTCTCTGGGAAATTTAGTCAACTGCTGTAATGTGCCCTGCTTTTGTAGAAGCTTCTGCTCAGCAGACAGATCATAAAGAAAAGGAGGACACTCTGAGTACTGCTCCCGGAGCGTGTGATGCGCGACCAGACACAGACGCCTCTTTTCCTACGAGGGGCAACCAAGAGAACCATCCCTGGAGCAGAAGACAGTACCACCAACATGGACGTTTCCTCTTTGTCACTTCGTGAGCAACGAGGTTCCGATATAAAATCCCAGGTGCCTCTCGCTTCCATGGCATAATTTGTTTAGCCAATGCTTCTTGCCAAGAAACCTATCCCTTAGGAGGAAACTCTGCAAACAGAACTGCAGAGGCAATTAGCGTTATTTGTAATTACTGTACTTGCCTAGCAACCACCATGCAAATGCCTGGAATCCATCATTCTCACTCGAGCTGGACTGCGAAGTCTAGGAAATCAGAAAAATAATAATAGTAAGAGGTACAGAGAGACCAGAACTACATGTAAGGGCCCTCAGTCCAAGGGCAATATACACGTTACCTACTTCCCTGCACTCTCTCTGAGATGTAAATCCTCATATTACGTGAGCACTGACATTTGCTGTATTAGTAAAGGACCTGGGTCCCCATGACAGGCAGGGAAGAGAAATGATCTGTGAACAGATTCTTACCACCTGCTTTGCTGACATGAACGTGCAAATAAATATCCCCACAGACACCAGGGCAATGGAGGTGTATTTGAATATACTGTATCTGCAAAAAATAAGAACAAGAACTTAGGAAAGCAGGGATACAAATTTCCACATGTGTGTACAGTCCAAAGTTTCATGAGAGTACAAATCACTAGGACAAGATCCATCGATCCATCAAGGGGATCCCTTCCCGGCAAGGTCCGTCGAAGTCTGTGTGAAAGAATCAGGTCGAGGACTGGTTTCTAAACAATACCCTTTCTTGGAATTGTGTAAAATTGTTTGTTTCAGGAGTTCCTACTGTAGCGCAGCGGTAATGAACCCGACTAGTATCCCTGAGGATGTGGGTTTGATCCCTGGCCTCACTCAGTGGGTTAAGAATCCCACATTGCTGTGGCTGTGGTGTAGACTGGCAGCTGCAGCTCCAATTCGACCCCTAGCCTAGGAACTTCCATCTGCCACACGTGTGGCCCTAAAAAGTAAAAAAAAAAAAGGTTTCAAATAATTTGTGAACCAAGATTGTTTCATTAGAAAACAAAACCAGAAAATGACACAGAACAGACTGACATTCCATCCTGCTCTAGAGTCCAAATGAAAGCCTGAGATCTTAACGGGCACCCACTGCTTCTCCTGGCTTCTGCGGCCCAAACCTGAGTGGGAAGAGACACAGCACACAAGGGAAGAACGGAAGGAGTGGCAGGCAGGGACAAGCGGCAGGATTCTATACTCAGAAAATGGTTCAACAGTCTATTTTCAGGGAAGGAAAGGATGTTGTTTGAACGCCTCTGCATGACTTAAATATTGGCTTTAAATGCTGCCATAGTTGGATAAGGGAAGAAATACTGGACTAACAGGACCCTGAGCAGGAATAACAGTGGCATTTCACATGAACTAAAATACTACCAATTAACATCCCTCTCAGGCCCTTGGTGTGATAGAGCAAAAGGCCTCTGGCAAGAACGAAATTAAAACCTTCTATCTAAAGTTTTCTTCTCAAATACTTTATACAGTTCTGGTCACAGCACCTCGTAAAAAGGCCAACAGAACCAGCTAAGAGCCAGAGCAAGGGGCCGAGGGCAACATGCTACGGAAGAGGGACGGGGCGAGGATCCAGTACTGGCTGAGGCAGATATAAAAATAAGGGAACGCTTTCATCTGGAAAGATCAGATGGAGAGGTTTACAATTCAGGCTGAAAAAATAATGAAGGGCCTGGTTAAGATGAATATAGATTTGGTCTTCAAATCTTGGAATGAGGATAAGCTTGAAGGGGCTCCAGTCAATATAAACAAAATGAGAATAAATTATGAATTCGTGACATTAGTTAGCATAGGGAAATGCCTGCTTTCTGGGTGACAGACACAGAAGAGAGTCCAACAGAGCTGGAGAGAGATATTCAAGATAACATACTCAACACAAGTGCTTAAGGAGGAAAACCGAGATGTTTGAAAAAGGACCCGGACATCAGGGGTACTATCAGGAAAATACCTTTTTTTTTTTTAAAGAGTTCTAGACAATTATTTTTATAACAGTAATTCAAGTACAGAAGTTAAAAAGTCAAAGAGCACCTCAAAATTTTTAATGAAATCGGCAGGCTTCTGTCCCCTCCCAACCCCAGACCTTATTACCTTCTGGTGTTTCTTCTGGTATTTACCTCTATCTATTTAAATAGTATGGTTATCCTATTATTTCTTGATTTATCAAGTTTAGAATATAATATGTGTATATATATCATACATATGTGTGTATATATATATATATATATATTCTTTTTAGTGTGAAAGTGTAATTTATTTCCTTTTTCCACCATCTACATAGACTCGTCAAATACAGTTATTTGATAATATGTCAGTACATATTTTTTAAATCTTACGATCACATAAATATTATTCACAGTGTAGCACACTACAGAATTACATTTCTTTTCTTGATCAAATGTTTTCCCTATAGTTAGTCATTGCTTCATATTTTCCTTAATGAACACAGTCTGGAGCTTTCAAAACCTCTCGGTATGACCAAAGTTATTACCATGTTTTATTATTTTCTGTTGTTGTTTGGAACAATTTATTGAGCTATAATTTAAATACGATAAACTGCAATGTAATAAGTTTTGACATTTATATAGTCACCACAATCAAAAAAATGAACATCTTCAATCTGTTCTTTTATAAACCCTTCTTCCCACCATTACTTACATTTATGCTTCTTCCCAAAACACTGATCCTCTCTCTGTCACTACAGATTAGACGGCCTTAAAAAAAATTGTATAAATGGAATGATATATACACTTGTTTTATGTGGCTTATTTTACTCGGCAAAATTATTTTAATAGTTACACATGTTGTAACATGTCAATAATTTACTCCTTTTTATCGATGAATTTAATTCCATAGAATGGACATATACAATTTGTTTATCCAATCATTTGTTGGTGGGCACTGGATCACTTCCAGTTTGGGCTATTACAAACAAAGGAGCTATGAACATTCACATATAAATCTTTGTATGGATAGATACTATCATTTATCTAAGGTAAATATCTAGCAGCAGAATGGCTGGATCCTGTGGGACATTTATGATTAATTTTTAGGTTAACCACAAAACGATTTCCTCAAGTGGTTGTACCATTTTACCTTTCTGCTAACAGCTGTATGAAAATTCTAGTTCTTCATATCCTCACGAAAACTTTCTATGTTTTGGTCAGTTTTCTTTTAATTTACTTTTTCTGATAGGTCTGTAATGGCACTTGGTCGTGATTTTCATTTGAATTTTGCAAACGACTAATGAGAGTCAGCATTTTTTTCATGTGTTTATTTGGCATCCATATGTTTAACTGATGAAGTGTTCACTGACCATTTTGCCCATTTTTATTGGGCTATACGGTTTTAAAATGATTTTTATTTTTGTCCATCATAGTTGGTTTACAGAGTTCTGTCAATTTCTACTGTACAGCAAAGTGACCCAGTCGCACACGCATACACATACATTCTTTTACTCACATTATCCTCTATCGTGTTCCCTCCTAAGGGACTGGATATAGTTCCCCATGCTAGACAGCGTTCACTCCAAATGCGTTCTTTTACTCACATTATCCTCTATCGTGTTCCCTCCTAAGGGACTGGATATAGTTCCCCATGCTAGACAGCGTTCACTCCAAATGCGTTCTTTTTATAATAAGCTCTTTTGTATCCCAATTATGAGTCAAAAATCAAAGGCTGGAAAGACCCCAGTCTAACCCCGTGTGAATATTAACACCACCAAGAAGCACAGGGGTCACTTCAAAGGTGATGAACCTGACATCAAAGGTGATGAACCTATTCATGCTGGAATAGGGAGAACCTAGAAAAGAAATCAATACAACGGTACTTATCTGGCAAAGACATAAGCCTCAGGAGATAAAGAGCCCATGATAAGGAGCCCAGTAGGACACGGCAGTTGTCCTTTTTATGACACAGCCCTTATTACTTAGAAACTCCCCGTTCCCACACTGAATTGCCAGCTACTTTCCAAGCTGGTATAGAGAGGGCGAATACCGGGGCAGGGTGTTGCACACGCTGAAAAGCTGGCATCAGTGTGTACAATTTTGGTCTGAACAGTGAGGATGAACGTCCCCTGAGAATGTTTCAGACAGTAAGTGTCTGAAACACCCCCCCCTTCCCTGGGAGGTAAGGGTGAGGCTCTGATGAAGGTGAGAGACATGTAGCTTGAAAGGGCATCCCAGGTACTCCTGATATTTCCCAACCACACAGAGAGAGCCACTGGGGACAGTCACAAAGGACAGCCTTGAAACTTTTCATTGCATCTTGTTGGCCACATGGGCCTTTGTTAGGATTTTCTTTGTAATAAGTATGATCATTCTGAGGTAGGAGAGAGATGGGCTCCAAGCCAGACATTAACAACTAGCCTCTTATTTATACTTCCTCTTCTTTTTTTTTTTTTTTTTTTTTTTTTGCTTTTTAGGGCCACACCCATGGCATATGTAGTAGTTCCCAGGTTAGGGGTTGAATTGGAGCTATGGCCGCCAGCCTACACCACAGCCACAGCAACTCAGGATCCGATCCTTGTCTGCAACCTACACCACAGCACATGGCAACAGTGGATTCTTGACCCACTAAGCAAGGCTAGGGACCGAACCCGCTACCTCACGGGTCCTAGCTGGGTTCCATAACTGCTGAGCCACAAAGGTTACTCCCTGTTTATATTTCTTGAGGCAGGAGATATAGGTAGGCTCCAGGATAGACATTTACAACCTATTTATACTTGGAGAAGGAGGTAACAACAGGGACAAGGTAAGTAACTGGATCAGTTATCAAGTAAATAACTGGCTTTGTCTCCTGTGGACACTTTAAACAATGGTAATGCCAGGGGCCAAGTGGGGTCAAGCCCTGCTAGGGCAAAAGATCAAGATGTCACATACCTCCCACCTTGAGTCAGGGAAACCCTAACCACACGTGTGCAGAAAGACCCCTAGGATCAGAAAGGGCGGGGGCACCAGGCCATGAGTCCTGGTAACCTTCCCATAATCCCTTGCTCTGGAATCCATTTTGGCAAAAGATGCACACGCATGCTGGGGAGAGCCCTGGGTTCAATCAGGTGTGAGAAACAGAGTGACACAATGGGCCAAAGGAAAACAAAGACTCGGAATAACTGCCCCTATATAAGTGATTTAAATCACCCCTTTGGCACACTTTCCACTAGCGGGGCATCCACACACCTGAGTGTGCTGTTTTGCTTCTAAACTGCTTACCTGTGTGCTCTCCCACATGTTGTACTGTGTCTCTAGTAATAAACTTTTTTTTTTCTTTCTTTCTTTTATCTTTTTAGGGCCTCGCCCTTGACATATGCAAGTTCCCAGGCTAGGGCTCAAATTGGAGCTACACCTGCCGGCCTACACCACAGCAACACTGGACCCAAGCCTCATTTGCAATCCACACCGCAGCTCATGGAAACACCAAATCCTTAACCCACTGAGAGAGGCCAGGGATTGAACCTGTGTCCTCATGGATACTCGTCAGATTTTTTTCCACTGCGCCACAATGGGAAGTCCTTTTTTTTTTTCTCTATTTTTTTGAGCACATGTTTTTATAGTCTTTGACTCCTTGAAACATTCTTGCTTTCAGCGGGGGCAAGCATCAGGGCAACTCTGCTTTTGGCTCCTAGCCTCCAGCTGGTCTAGGGCTATAGGATTCCTGGTTTTCAGCCAAGCTGCCCAGGTTCCATTCCTGAGCAGGAATTACGCTCTCGCTTCAATCCATCACTCACTGCTGTCTCTCCGAGATCAGTTCCTTGTTCATTATGGCATACCAGTGAATGCTTTCTAGGGCCTTGGGAAAGCTGGAAATGGTTCGTGTCTGGGCCCTCATAAGGTCACCATTAGCCACATGTGGCTACTGAGTGCTTAAAATGTAACCAGTGAAACGGGAAACTACCTATTTAACTGTATTTACTTTTAAATATTTAAATTTAAATCTAAATAGTCACATGTAGCCAGAGGTGACCACGTGGGACAATGAAGTTCCAGATCAACTAGCTTCAAGGTTCAACGATAAGAGCTAATCAGCTCTACACAGAGAATGCTGCTCCAAAGCCACAGGTGGGGTCCCTTACCCCCTCTGCCTCAGGAAGGTGCATCATTGTCACAGAGAGAACTGAGGAACAAGGCAGGTAACCAAGAGCAAACTTATGGCCACTATGAAAAAAGGAATCCAGACAGCTTAGGGCAGGGGCTCAAGTTATCCTTCCTATACATAAAAATTATCAAAGACAATTGTTTACCTTTTCTTCAAAATGATAATCCCTAGGATCATGTTGGCAATTAGAGAACCCTGTAAAAAGAGACGACAGAGTTTTAGTGCACGAGTGAAAGAAAATAACGTAATTCAAGGTAAGTATGAAGAGGGACATGGGGGAAAATCAGCTGGAAAAAAGGAGGTTAGGACGAATGATGAGTGAGGTTCAACTGTTCCCAAGATGGCAAGAAGTACAAACCTTAAAAAAGGGTCATGCAAAATAATACGACCTTTCAAAGATGACAGTGAGAATAAAAATGATCAATTCTCCGTAAGGGGTCATTGCTGAAGCGAGGGCTTAGAAAGAATAAATTATATTATAGACTTATTTTTGTCAAATTTTCAATCGATCTCATTTATAGGAGCCTTGAATAAGCTTCTCCTCACCCACAGTTTGACTGAATGCAATGGTACAGGGATCTCTTTTTCCTCTGGAAGGGTGTCGATTAACCAGCAGGTGTTTACTGAAAGTCTACTATGTGCTCGATGCTTTGAAGGTCATCTTAGTCACTGACACTGGCTCTGGAGTGTCCCTGGAGGGGTAGCACATTCCATCTCACAGAAACCTCAGGCCCCAGAAAAATGCTAAAATTCCAGGTTTCACCCATTTTGTATTCTCTGCAGTCCTAACATTCCCCCCTGTATTTCCTTCCTCAGGGAACACTCTGTTCTTGCTCATATACAAACTAAACGCAGTCGCCCACCGTGCGGGAGGCAAAAATGAAAACCCCTGCTGCTTTGAGAGAAACCCTCCCTTCATCAAGAATTCCCCTCGTGTGTCTGCTTTCAGAAAAAAATCAGAAAAGCGAGGTCCCAGTTTCATGTACTAAAAGCACATGTGATTGTATGGACGAAAAGAAGTAACAAGTAATGAGGGGTAAGTTCACATTCACAGCACGTCTGGATATACAATCATCCGGAGGAAAGAAGTCACAGGTAAACTGCCATCTAGGAAATCTCAGCCTCCCTTTCATCACTCGCCCCGAGGCCGCTACTAAATGCAAGCGCACCGTCCACCCTGCCCTTTCGCTCCTCTCGGACGCGGCCCCGGGGAGAGCCCGCCTCTGCTTCCGCAGCCAAGAGCCTCCTTCCGGGGTCGCTGCCCCCGCCGTGGGCCCCACGTGCCCGCCCGGCCGCAGCCCCCGGGGGCGCCCGCGTGCGCCGGCGGACTTACGGATCGGAATATCATGTGCAGAGGCATGGCGATGTTGAGGTTCAGGGCGTAGTTGTTGACCACGCTGACCGTGAAGAACATGGCCACCATGGCGCCGTAGTACCTGAGGAGCAGACACACGGCTCGTCAGCAGGAGAAGCCCGCCCAGAAGCCCGGACAGATGGGGGGTTTCAAAAGCTTTCCCCGGCCACAAACAAAGAACGACACGATGCCATGCGCAGCAACATGGACGGAACCAGAGCCTCTCCCACGGAGTGAAGTGAGTCAGAAAGCGAAAGACAAACACCATGTGCTATCACTTATACCCGGAACCCAATCCCCAGCACAGACGAACCTCAACACAGAAAAGAAAGTCTTGGACTTGGACAACAGACTTGTGGCTGCCCGGGGGCGAGGGAGGAAGTGGGAGGGATGGGGGCTTGGGGTTAAGGGATGCACACTGTTGCTCTTGGAGTGGGTTTACAATGAGATCCTGCTGTGTAGCCTGGAGAGCTAGGTCTAGATACTTATATCGCAACAGAACAAAGGGAGGAAAAAAAAGGTATACATGTAACTTGGTCCCCATGCTGTACAGTGGGAAAAAAAAATTTTTTTAATTAAAAAAAAAAAAGCTTTATGCTTATGTCCTCTGTATCACAGGGTTCTATCACTGCTATAAATGTGAAGTCAAATACCAAGTACATATGAAAATATGTCACAAAGCAGGACTAACATGAAAACAATTTCACTATACAATGTGTTTCAAGAAACATCGTTTTAAGATTGTTCAAGTATGAATAAATCTAAAAATGAGGCTTCAGGAGTTCCAGTTGAGGCTCAGCAGGTTAAGAAGCTGATGCTGTCTCTGGGAGGATGCGGGTTCAGTCCATGGCCTTGCTCAGTGGGTTAAGGATCTGGCGTTGCCACAAGCTGCAGCTTGGGTCACAGATTCGGCTCAGATCTGGTGTTGCCATGGCTGCGGTGTAGGCCGGCAGCTGCAGCTCCGATTCGATCCCTAACCTGGGAACTTCCATATGCCGCAGATACGGCCATAGAAAGGAAAAAACAAAAATGAGGCTTCAAAAGAGTTCCCTAATAGGTAGCAATGGGTCTTGCAAAAGACAGTTTTTATTACTGTACTAGTTCATTATATATAATTTTCACTGACCTCTAAAGAACGTGAAAACTGCTTTATTCTCTCAAATATTGCCTCTATATACTTGTTTACATACTATTAATTTTCACTGTTTCTAAAGAAAAGATCTGCTAAGTCAAAGGTTATTTTTGCCTTAACAACTGTTAAAATTACCCAGTCCTCTGAACCAGTAACCTCCAAATTAACAAGGGCATCCTTTGACTTGTACAAATTCATATTTAAAATCAGAGCCCCTATTTTTAGAGAAGGTATAGGTCTTTGAATAATAATAAAAACCGAAAACCGAAAAAAGAAAATCCAGTAACCCTAATCACTTAGAAAGATGGAGAAATACAAATGAAAAATTATAAAGAAATAAATTAAGTTTACATGTGTACATCCCCATGTTGATCTAGAAAATACTTAAGATGCCTTTCATGCATATATATCTGCTTAAGCCATTTAAAATGCCATTTTTTGTAGGCCAAAAGGGGTTGAATACAGCAATTTCATATGATTCAAACTGATACATGCAAAAAGACAAAAATCATAGTTGAAGGACATGGCTAAACCATGCAGGGCAAAGGTGACTAAGTGCTTCCACATTCTTCAGGAAATACTGGAAGTCTTGCTCCATCTCCCTATCCTTCTTCACCTTTGCGCATCTGGAGGCTGCTCGACAACACTGTCTCAAGTTATCTTCCCTTGTGACAAGAACCGATTTTGCATTCCTGGTTAGGGATTTGCTATCTGCCCTGATAGGCAGCCGTGCCAGGGCTAAATTAACACAGTCTGGAAAGTCTGAAGAGCTTAATATAGACACAGGCAAGGTTACCACTAAGAGCTACTTCAGCTTCTCGATAATATGCCACTGGTAACTTCTCAAGGTTTCTTGCCCAATTTCCCTAGTCCTAGCTTTAAAAAAATGACATTTGGAGATAAAGGGAGTTCATCAAGTTATCTTAGGATAATTAATCCCAAGCCTTCCAAGAGCTGCCTGGGCACTGCCTAGAATCCGCTCGTGGGGATGAGTGACAAGGGCAAGCTTTTGATTATAGTTTCACGGAGAAAATACAACAGCCCGCACCAGCTGGACACACAGGAGCATGGCTGTCAGGGCAAGATCACGAGAAGCCTCCAGGGGCAGGACTGGGAGTTTGGGCTTCCCTCGGAACCTAAGGCTGACCTCTGAGGGCTCGTAAGAGAGGACGTCAGGATACAGCTGCGAGATGTTGAAATGGCGGGAGGACAAGCTGAGGGGCAGGTCAGGAGGCCAGGCACGAGTATCAACGTCATGGCAAGAGCGAACAGGTTCCTGAACCACGCCAGTGGCAACCAGAGAAGAGATAAAGAGTGGAAGGAAGAGGGAAAGGACTGGAGGAATCAAACCTGCTGGAGCTCCTACTCTGATGTAAATGCTGGTCTTGGGAGCAAAAAGCTGTGTGTAGATACTGAAGCCAAGGGCGGAAAAAGTATTCAGAATATTTAGCCTCATGTTGGGCAATGTAAAAATACAACAGTAATGGCGTTCCCTTCGTGGCTCAGTGGTAACGAACCCAACTAGCGTCCATGAGGACACGGGTTCGATCCCTGGCCCCACTCAGTGAGTTAAAATATCCTGCATTGCCGTAAGTTGTAGTATATGTCGCAGACACTGCTCAGATCTGGTGTTGGTGTGGCTGTGGCGTAGGCTGGCAGCTACAGCTCCAATTAGACCCCTAGCCTGGGAACCTCCATATGCCCCGCGTGTTGCCCTACAGAAATAAACAAACAAATAAATAAATATACAATAGTGGTAACAAAATTCAGCCAGATTTTCTATAGCAAGCTACTCAGAAAGGCTGACACTATCCTATGAAATAGGCACAGTTGGGTGAATTACACTTTGATTTCAAGTCTCTCACAGCAAGAATGCTGAGTTTTCACTGCATCGTTTATTATAAGATCTGCCCTGTTTTCTTTTTGGCCCCATGACTACAGTTATGCAAATTCGGACCAATGGATGGAGGTCTGGCATTAACAGTTTTACCTTAGCTTGCCATTCGGTTCCTTCCGATTGAGGTGAAATTCACGTCACATAAAAGCAACCACTTTAAAGTGAGCAACTCCTTGGCATTTAATATGTTTACAGTGTTGTGCAATCACCGCCTCTATTTCCAAAGCCGTTAGTTTTAAAAACTAATAATGATGTCACTCTTACCACATGTGATAACTTTGGCAACATGAGGATAACATATGTAACTATTTAAAAACGGGTGGTCAACCAGGCCTTTAACTGAACATACACTAGACAGACAGAAGAGACACACACACACACACACACACACACACACACACACACACACACACAATTATCTCCGTTGGGGTTATTTCAAGTGTTGTAGCAGGAATTTTATTTCAAAAAATAGGCTCCCTGGAGTTTCGCAACATATTAAATTCAAAAAATGAATTATTCTACTGATCTTTGATACAAATCTTATAAAAGGATGCCTTATACTCCTTTTACACAAGTACCTAAAAAGCTCTTAGTTAAACAAAAAAAGGCTAAAAGAGAGACTTCACTGTGCCGTACCTTATGGGGATAGCTGGCCGCTTTCTTCCCAAATCAGCCTCAAAGAGGAAACCTTCCACGGCGATAAATAAAAACTGCGCAAATGTCACAATGTTCCCGCATCCTGGATGCTTCCTATGTAGTAAATAACAAAAAGAAAAAGGCACAGAAAACTGAGATAAAAGGCTCTAAGACTTGTCTTATTGATGGTTCAGAATAACAGGGAAGATAGATTTCTACCACCCACTGTCCTTCCTTATCTACGCCGTCGTACCCCACGGATCACATGCGCTGAGCACAGACCCACAGAGAACCTCGGCTTTCCTCCTTCACTCTTCCTCAGGTGCAACAGGCCTTGAGTGAGAAGCACTCTGATCATGCTCCTTCCTGGAACCATGATGTAACTCTCTCCCAGTAAATCATAAGAAGTCGGTTATAGGTTCTTGTTGGCTTTTCAACTCTGGCCAGGCTACTCTTTAAAAACCCATATGCCTGAGAAGCCTCACCCTCCGAGATGAAGCGGAGCCCTGGAGTCTGTACTTTTGAACGCTTCCCACTTGATCCTAAATGGATCCAGAGTTTAGAACCACTAGTGTAGGCCTGGGGAAAGGGCTGGGAGGTACAGGGGTGTGTGCGTTGCACAGGTAATTCTTACCTGTTGTCAAAGGGATGGGAACCAGTGTGCTCCACGGTGCTCAAAAGCACACAATGACATGCAGGATCCAGCTCTGCTGCTTACCTTGTGACAGTGGCAGTTATTTAATTACCCTAAATTTAGTTTCTTTATCTTCAAAATGGGAACAGTATTAGTGCCTATCTCACTGGCTTACTGTAGAGTAAATAAGCCAGTCCCTGCAAAGCACTTAAGAGGGGAAAAAGGCAAAGATGTGAACTCTGGAATCTGGTACTCTCCACAAAGTGGGCATAGGTGGAAACTACATCAACAGAGCAAAGGCCATAAGTGACAAACCCACAGCTAACATCATATGCAATGGTGAGAAACTGAAAGCATTTCTTCTAAGATCAGGAATAAAACAAGGATGTCCCCTCTCATCACTTTTATTCAACACAGTTTTGAAAGTTCTAGCCATGGCAATCAGAGAAGAAAAAGAAATACCAGAGCTGGTTCTTTGAAAAGATAAACAAAACTGATAAGCCTCTGGTCAGATGTACCAAGAAGAAAAGAGAGAGAACCCAAATAAACAAAATAAAAAATGAAAAAGGAGAAATCTCAGCTAACACTGCAAAAAAAAGAAAAAAAAGGAAAAAAATAAGAGAATACTATGAACAACCTTATGCCAACAAATTTGACGGCCTAGAAAAAACAGAGACAAGTTTCTAGAAACATACAGCCCACCAAAATGAATCAAGAAGAAATAATGTGATAGACCGATCACTAAAAGTGAAATAGCATTTGTAAACAAAACAAAACAAAAAACCTCTCTACAAATAAAAGTCCAGGACCAAAGGCCTTCATAGGCAAATTCACCAAACATACAAAGAACTTATACCCATCCCTCTTAAACTCTTCTGAAAGATTGAAGAAAAAACACTCCCAAAGACATTCTATGAAACCACCACCCTAATACCAAAACCAAAGATACCACTAAAAAAGAAAATTACAGGCCAATATCTTTGATGAATATAGATACAAAAGTTGTCAACAAAATTTTAGCAAACCAAATCCAACAACACATAAAAAAGATCATACACCACGACCAAGTGGAATTTGCCCCATTCACAAGGATAGTTCAACATACAGAAAGCAATGAATGTTAATATACCACATTAGCAAAAGAAAAGTCAAAAGACACAAGATCATCTCAAGAGACATTGAAAAAGCATTTGACAAAGTTCAACATCCATTCATAACACTCCTACCTAACTGGGTATAGAGCAAACATATCTCAACATAATAAAAGCCATTTATGACAAACCCACAGCCAATATAATATTCCAGAGAAAAGCTGAACACCTTCTGCTAAAACCTGGAAGAAGACAAGGATGTCCACTCTCACCACTTCTATTCAACCAGTATTATAAGTCCTAGCCACAGTAGTCTGACAAGAAAAAGAAATAAATGTATCCAAATCAGAAGGGAAGAGGTAAATTTGTCACTATATGTAGATAACGTAGTAATATATATTTAAAAAAAACCCTAAGGACTCCACACAAAACCTACCAAATCTGATAACCCAGTTGAGCAAAGTAGCAGGATACAAAATTAACATTTAGAAATCAGTGCATTTTTTTTTCTTTCTTTCTTTCTTTTTTTTTTTTTTTTTTTTTTTTTTTCTTTTTAGAGCCACACGCATGGGATATAGAATTTCCCAGGCTAATGGTTGAACTGGAGCTACAGGTGCCAGCAATGCAGGATCCAAGTAGTGTCTACAACCTACACCACAGCTCACAGCAAGGCCAGATCCTTGACCCACTAAGTGAGGCCAAGGATCAAACCTGCATCTTCATGGATACTAGTCAGGTTTATCTGCCCTGAGCCAAAATAGGAATCCCTTAGTTGCATTTCTGTATATTAACAATGAAATATCAGAAAGAATGTTGGGGAAAAAACCCCAAAACTTTAAAATGGCATCACCCCCCCCCCAACCCCGAAAAACCCCACCTAGGAATAAACCTGACCAAGGAAGTAAAAAACTTACAGGCTGAGAACTATAAAACATTAATAAAGGAAATTAAAGAGGGTTAAAAAAAAAAAAAGATATCCTATGCTCTTGGACTCTTGGATTGGAACAATTAAAATTGTTAAAATGACAATACTACCCAAAACAATCTACAGATTTAATGCAATCTCTACCAAATTATCCATGACATTTTTCACAAAACTAGAACAAATAATCCAAAAATTTATATGGAACCCCAAAAGACCCAGAATTGCCATAGCAATCCTGGGGGTTCAGAGGAAGTAGGAAGTACAACTCTCCCAGATTTAAAACAATTCTACAAACCTATGGCAATCAGAATGGTGTGATCTTGGTACAAAAACAGACCTATGGATCAATGGAATGGGACTAGAGCCTAGAAATAAATATCTACATTCAATTAATCTTTAACACAGGAAGCAAGAATATAAAACTGGGAAAAAGCAGTCTCTTTAGCAAATGGTGCTGGGAAAATCGGACAGCTGCATGTAAATCAATGAAAGCAGAACACACCCTCACACCATGCACACAAATAAACTCAAAATGGCTTATAAACTTAAATATAAGACATGACACCATAAAATTCCTGGAAGAGACCATAGGCAAAACATTCTCTAACATAAAATGTATAAATGTTTTATTAGGTCAATTTCCCAAGACAATAGAAATAAAAAAAAAAAAAACAACAAATAGGACCCAACTAAACTTACGAGCTGTGGCATAGCAAAGGAAACCATTAAAAAAAAAACAAAGAGACAACCTATAGAATGGGAGAAAACATTTGCAAATGATGCAACCAACAAAGGCTTCATCTCCAAAACATATAAACAACTCATACAACTCAACAACAACAACAAACAACCCAACTGAAAAATGGACGGAAGACCTAAATAGACATTTTTCCAAAGACATATGGATGGACAGGAGGCACATGAAAAGATGTTCATCATCACTAATTATTAGAGAAATGCAAATCACAACTTCAATGAGTACCACCTCACACAAGTCAGAATGGCTATTAAAAAGTCTACAAATAACAAATGCTGGAGAGGATGTGGAGAAAAGGGAACCATCCTTTACTGCTTGCGGGAATGTAAATTGACACAACCACTATGGAAAACAGTATGGAGGTTCCTCTGAAAACTAAATATAGAACTACCACATGGGAGTTCCCGTCGGGGCACAGTGGAAATGAATCTGACTAGGAACCATGAGGTTGCATGTTCAATCCCTGACTCGCTCACTGGGTTAAGGATCTGGCATTGCTGTGAGCTGCGGTGTAGATCACAGATGCAGCTCAGATCCTGCGTTGCTTCAGCTATGGTGCAGGCCAGCAGGTGTAGTTCCAATTTGACCCCTAGCCTGGGAACCTCCAGAAATCCCAGTCCTGGACATGAATCCAGATTAAACTTTCATTCAAAAAGATACATGCACCCCTATGTTGATGGCAGCAATATTCACAACAGCCAAGACATGGAAACAACCTAAATGTCCAGTGACAGATGAATTCATTAAGAAGTTGTACAATGGAATACTACTCAGCCATAAAAAAGAAAATGCCACTTGTAGCAACATGAATGCAACTAGAGATTATCACACTAAGTGAGCAAAGTCTGAAAGAGAAAAACAAGTATCATATGATATCACTTACATGTGGAATCTAAAATATGGCACAAGTGAACCTCTCTACAAAACGCAAATAGCCTCACAGACATAGGGAACAGACTTGCAGTTGCCAGTGAGGAGGTAGGAAGGAGCGAGATGGACTGGGAGTTTGGGGTTAGTAAATGCAAACTAGTACATTTAGAATGGATAAGCAATGAAGTCTTACTATATAGCACAGGGAGCTATAGCCAGCCTCCTGGGACAGACCATGATGGAAAAGAATATTAAAAAAAAAAAAAAAGAATATGTGTACACACACATATATGTATAACTGCACTGTTTTTCTGTACAACAGAAATTGGCACAACACTGTAAATCAACTATAATTTTAAAAAAATACAATAAAAAAAATAAAAGGAATCCAAATGGAAAAGAAGTAAAACTGTCACTGTTTGCTTATGATATGATACTACACATAGAAAATCCTAAAGATACTACCAGAAAACTACTGGAGCTCATCAATGGACTCAGTAAAATTGCAGGATACAAAATTAATACATAGAAATCTCTTGCATTTCTATACACTAGCAATGAAAGATCAAAAAGAGAAATTAAGGAGTTCCCGTCATGGCTCAGTGGTTAACAAATCCAACTAGGAACCATGATGTTGCGGGTTCGATCCCAGCCCTTGCTCAGTGGGTCAAGGATCCGGCATTGCCAGGAGCTGTGGTGTAGGTTGTAGACACAGCTCAGATCTGGTGTGGTGTAGGCCGGCGGCTACAGCTCCAGTCAGACCCCTAGCCTGGGAACCTCCATATGCCACAGGTGCGGCCCTAGAAAGACAAAAAGACAAAAAAAAAAAAATTTAAGAAAACAATCGCAATTATCACCACATTTAAAGTAATAAAATACCTAGGAATAAACCTACCTAAGGAGACAAAAGATCTGTACTCTAAAAACTGTAAGATACTGATGAAAGAAATGAAAGGTGACAGGTAGGTGGGAATATATACCATATTCTTGGATTGGAAAAATCAATAATGTCAAAATGACTATACTCCCCAAAGCAATCTACAGATTCAATGCAATCCCTATCAAGTTATCAAGGGCATTTTTCACAGAAATAGAACAAAAAAAGTTTAATTTGTATGGAAACATAAAAGATCCCAAATAGCCAAAGCAATATTGAAAAAGAAAAACAGAACCAAAGGAATCAAGCGTCCTGACTTCAGACTATATTAAAAAGCTCCAGTCATCAAAAGATTATGGTACCAACACAACAACAGAAACACACATGAGTGAAAGAGGATAGAAAGCCCAGAATAAACCCAAGCACCCAAGGTCAACTAATCTATGACAAAGGAGGAAAGAACATACAGTGGAAGAAAGACAGTCTTTAATAAGTGATGCTGGGAAAATGGACAGCTACATGTCAAAGAATGCAATTAGAACATTTTCTAACATTGTACACAAAAATAAACTCAAAATGGATTAAAGACCTAAATGTAACACCTGATACTATGAAACTCTTAGAGGAAAACAAACACAGGACACTCCTTGACATATATCACAGCAATATCCTTTTGGATCCACCTCCTAGAGTAATGAAAATAAAAACAAAAACAAACAAGTGGGACCTAATTAAATGAAAAGCTTTTGCACAGCAAAGGAATCCATAAACAAAATGAAAAGACAACCCAAAAAATGAGATAAAATATTTGCAAACAGGGATTAATCTCCAAAACGTATAGACAGCTCATGCAGCTCAATATAAAAAAAAAATCAAACTACCAATCAAAAAATAGGCAGATGATCTAAATAGGCAGACGATCTACTTCTCCAGAGAAGACATACAGGTAACCAAAAAGCACATGAAAAAATGCTCAAATCACTAATTATTAAAAAAATGCAAATCAAAGCCATAATAAGGTATCACCTCACATGATCAGTCAGAATGGCCATAAGTCTACAATCAACAAATGCTGGAGAGGGTGGGAGGAAGAGAAGCCGCCTACCTCTTGGTGGGAATGTAAAGTGGTTCAGCCACAATAGAAAACAGTACAGAGGGTCCTCAAAAAGCTCCCATATGACCCAGCAACTCCACTCCTGGGGCATATATCTGGAGAAAAACTAATTCTAAAAGATACATGCACCCCAATGTTCACTGCTGCACTATTTGCAATAGCAAAGACATGGAAACAACCTAAATGTCCATCGATAGAGGGCTGGATAAAGATGTGGCACATGTACATGATGGACTACTACTCAGCCATAACAAGTGAAACAATGCCACTTAAAGCAACATGGATGGACCTAGAGATTATCATACTAAGTTAGGCAGACAGAGAAAAACAAATATCACATATCACTTACACGTGGAATGCTTAAAAATGATATAAATGAACCTATTTACAAAACAGAAAGAGACTCACAGACATAGAAAACAAACTTCTGGTTACCAAAGGGGGTGGGTTGGAGAGAGAAATCAGGAGTTTGGGATTAACATACACATACTACTACATAAGGGGACCTACGGTAAAGCACAGGGAACTCTACTCAATGTTCTGTAATACCCTACATGGGAAAAGAATCTGAAAAAGAATAGATACATGTATATGCATAACAATCACTTTGCTATACACTGCAACTAATACAAAACTGTCAATCAAGTATACTCCAATATAAAAGTTAAATTGAAAAAAAAAGGATCTTATAAACTGAAAGACCTTCAATCTGAGTAGCCCTTTCAAAGACATTTATATTCACGAATTTTTCTCACCTCTAAAACGGAAGTGATACATTTTTAACGCCGCAGTAAGAAATCAATGAGAAAATATACAGAAAGCGCCAAGCACAACACTTAGTCCAAAAGGGGCTCATTAAGCTTCTTGCCTTCTCTTCTATTTTCTCTTTAGCAAAAGCCGAGGCCAATCCAATTAAAGAATAATTACCAAGAACCTATTGTGGGTACAGTTAGGTGCCGGCTGTGAGGGGGCTGCCAATGTAAACAAGACCTGATCCCTGTCAAACACAGAGTATGAGGCCGCAGGAACCAGTGTCCTGTGGGAATGGTGGGAGGGCCATCCTATTCAGCTTCATGCCTCCGTCTCTGGCACAGGGCCTGGCTGTCACTCAAGCAACTGAACGAATGTGGGCATGCCTCACTCGGAGCAAACATGATCTAGACTTCGGATTGTAGGAAAGCTGAAAATAAACGATTTCAAAAAATGATTCATTTTAAAACTGTATTCTTCATAGCATTTGTAAAAGTCATCATAATTTTTAATGTTATCTTTGTTTAGGGAGATAGGTATTATTCCCTACTGAGAAGACGCTGAGGGCCAGCTGGCCAATACATGGTGTTTGCAGATCCCCTTATTCTCATCATTATTATTTTACAATGTAGTAGATTTTAGTATATTTAGAGTTGTGCAGCCATTACCATTATTTATTGACTGCCTCCCCCCTTTTTTTTTGGGCCGCACTTGCAGCATATGAAGTTCCCAGGCTAGGGGTGGAATCTGAGCTGTAGCTGCTGCCCACATCACAGCAATGCAGGATCCAAGCCACATCTGTGACCTAGACCACAGCTCATGGCAAACTCGGGATCCTTAACCCATTGTGCCAGGCCAGGGATCGAACCTGCATCCTCATGGATACTACTCAGGTTCATTACCACTGAGCCAGGACGGGAACTCCCATTACCATTATTTAATTAGGCCACTTCCAAATAAAATCCCATACCCATTCCCATTAGGAGCCACTCCCCTTGACAATTCTAATCTACTCTGTCTCTATTTCAATAGGATTTTTACATCTCCCTAATGTACTCAATTTAATTTTTTAAAAATCAACTTAGGGAGGTTTTTAAGAACACACTGCCGTATGGCTACCAGCGGAATTACTCATTTTACCTTGAATAATTCATTTTAAAACTTCAGAGTACAAACCTAGATCCTTTTCCCCTAGATCACTTGTCTTCTTGAACTTTATTCCTCAGGAATTATAATCACTAACTGTAAACAGTATCTCTTTGAATTCTCTTGGGCAAGAATCCAAATCTTTATTTTTTTAAAAAAAAGAAGTAATTCTAAAGAAAAAGAATGGGCAGATAGCTTAAGGCGTCTGTATTTCTTATTCTAGATTTAGCAAGCATCCTCATTTGATTCAACATTAGGCACTTGATTGAAAAAGAAAATGTTGGGGGATTGTTTGAGCTGGTGTGTGCAGATCTCATTTCCAAAGTAGAACGTAAACTCTCAGAGCGAGATCAAGGCATCCATTCATTACTTCACATCTGGTGCTTTATATTTTATTATAGCTCCTAGTCATAGGTGTGAAATCAGAGAGAAAAACCTAAATTTGTTTTCCAATTTAAGGGAAAATGTTTTAAAATGTTCGCTTCTCCCTACAAGTCACTTTAGCATTTCCATTCCAACTCCATGTCCTACTTGCCACTTTCAAGGGCAATTAATGATTCCAGGGAGGCCATTTAAGAAGCACAGTTTCTGTATTGACTTTCCACTGTAATGTCCCAAGATAAAGACACAAATTATAAGAAGGCCGACTCTTCAAAGAACCTGAAAGACCATCTGGTCCATCCAGCTCTTATTTTCTTGATCTGAACCATGCTAAGTTCTGAGTTGCCCAAGCCAATCAGGAAAAAGCTGCTATTCAGTCTGTGGTACCAGTCATTAAATTACCAAAGGTACCCCTTACCACTTTATGAAAACCCATCACAGTAGGCAAACATTCAGGTGTGCAAGGAAGATAAGAAAAAAAAAAAGGAATAATGATTTCTTTTTAACAAAGTGTTTGAAGTATTCTAAACAGAAGTCCCTATAATGCAGAAAAAACATTCTAAAGTGAAATTTACCCACAACTTTTCAGAAGCAGCTCATAAAACAGTGTATACGTATATTGAAACAAAAATTGTTAGAAGGGGAACCTACTGAGAGCTTCAGGCTTTGCACCTGCATCTCATTTAATCCTTCAAAACCCCGTGAGGCTAGTAGAGCCATCACTGACTGCCCTTTTATGACTGAGAGCAGATTGGCGAGATCAAGTAATTTAGCTCAGGGCTCACAACTAGTTAAAAAAAAAAAAAAAAAAAGGGCCTTCAGCTGCTAGCATATTCTGACATTATACAGCCTTTGGCAAAATTTAATTTAATGGCATATTCAACACAAATATCACACTGTTATTCTCTGACCTTCATTTCCATGGTTGGCCTGATTTTATCACATTTTTATATTTTTAAATCAATTTCCAAAGTGACCTTCCTTTAAAGAGTACCAACTGACAGCTGGATACATTTTCACAGCCCTCATTGGCTACTCCCAAGAAGGACAAATGACAGATCTTTATCAACATTTTTTGCACAACAAAATTATTATCTCCGTAAAAATTAACCCCACAGAGTTTACCGTATGTAAACTGGTTGCTTCAGAATGACAGTCAATGGTATCATGAAAATAAAACACATTTCTAGTAGGCACTACATGAGGACTTGGGTAACTAAAACCATAGGCTGCTCAAGTTCAAAAATAACAGGGAGGTTGAAAAAGGTATTGGACTAGATGTTTAGATGCCTGGGTTCCAGTTCTGGTTCTGCCGCTTACAAGTAGTAAAAGACAGGTAACCTCTTGGCCTATTTCGTACACGAGACTGTTCTGATGGTCAAAAGAGATAATTGTAGATTAAAAAATCTGGCACTAAAGAATACCGTAGATATTACTCTACAGGTGCACAAAAGGAAGCCCAGAGAGGCTAAATAACTTGAAAAGGTCACACAGCCAGGGGATGACAGAGCTAAAGACTGAAAGTCATAACTGAGATTTTCAGTCATGAGCGTTTTCCAATCCACTTGTTGCCTTTGCTGTAACAGCTTCTACTCAATGAACTTTGCACATTATTACTTAACAGTATTTGCGTGCCATCTCCAAGCTACCCTAGTGTCCCTTTGAGGAAGTGTCAGAACCCTTCTTAATTTATTATAAGTTACACCTCAAAATGAAAATTTTCTAATTCAGTATCTTAATGCTGGAAATGTTATCTCCGGTCAAATGGACCGAGCTTCCGCATAAATAAGAATTCGTTTTACCTCCTCCCTAAGGTATATTGGGCAAAGTATCCATAACCACCTGAGGCCAATTAAAGAAATGCTTTGCAGGCCACTTTAATACAACGGAAACTTTCTTTGGAGTGTGTACCAAATCAGACTTTTTAAGTCCAAGCTTTGCTCAAGTCTTAAGTGTAGCATTAACTGGAGGAACCTTGGAGTCTGCCACGAGCGCCCTGCCGACCTTGGAAGAAAAACACCCGGCTTCGATCCCCTGGAGTGTGAAAAAGGGGTGACGAAAGCAACAAGCCTAGAGTTCCCCTCGAGGTATGCTGTGAAACTATTGGGTGGGAAGAGCAGACGGTGCTCAGGCTGACTGCAGCCAACTCAGCGGTCTCACCCCAGCCTCCGCGCCCCCGGAGTTGGGGAGCGGCCGGGGGGACGGCGCGCGGAGGCGTCCCTCTTCCGGCTTCTTTAATGCGGTCACTCACCGGGCCAGGAGCTCTAGGAAGACCACGTTGCTGCAGCAGCCTGCGAAAACCAGGCCCACGGCGAAAGCCGGGTGCATGGCCGGGGCAGGGGAAGGAGAGCGAGCGCGCGGAGGAAGCAAGCGCGCGGAGAAAGCGCCCGCCTATACCGCTACCCTAGAAAGCCGGGATGCTGCCTCGCCACGGCACTGAACATCACCACCGTCCCAGAGTGCTGCTCTCCTCCGGGCCGCAGCGGTTCCCCCTCTCCCCGCTGCCGTCACTAACGCGGCCGACCAAGGAACTGTGGTTCGCAGCCTGCCGTAGACCCATTCATCCGAGGGGGCGTTCAAGTCCGGACCGGACTACACTTCCCAGGATGCCGCGCGCCCCTGCGTCAAACTGTGACGTACCCCGCCTGCGTCGGGCTGCTTCACCGGAGAGGAGAGAGGGGCAAGGTGTCCGTCATGCCTCGCGCAGTAGGAAGGCGCGGGGCTTTCTGGGAAGTGAAGTTGCAACGCTGTCACTGTTGTCTCTTCAGAGATCGCCAAGAACTCCGAAAGGGATTCGTACATCACTTTCACAATAAACTCGCAGCTGAAGGCATTAGAACTACAGGCCCGTGTTTGATTGATCCGTTGGAGGTGTTCTGGTATCTGAAAGATCTCCTGAGTTGGGAGAAAGTAGAAATGCCACAGAACTTCCTTTTGAAAAGAATATAGAACTCAGGAAGTTCTGGGATTGAATCTTGGCTCAGCCACTAAGCAGCTGAGCAATCTCAGGCAACTGCTCTGAGCCTCCATCTCAGCATAGGTGAAGACGGAAACAGCAATGCCCCTCTTAACCTGGCTGTTGTGAGGATTAAAAACTATGGTCACCTGGAGATCTTGTTAAAATGCAGACTCTGATTCAGTAGACCTGCGGTGGGGCCTGAGGTTCTGCATGTCTAACAAGTTCGCAGGTGTGGAGATGCTACGGACTTGTCGACCACCCTTTGAAGAGCCTATAAAACGGTTAATTCTAGAGATTTTTTCTATCCCCCCCGCTTAGTGGCTCGGGGACTTTGTGCCAGCCAACCAGCCATCTAGGCTTTTTCCTTTAGTCTACAATCATGCTCAAATAAGTTAACTTGTCCTTCTCTTTCACTTTAACACTAGATATCTTTTAAAAGTAAGCTAGAGTCACAATCTCTGCTTTTTACTCTGATCAAAGCCAGATTATTGAAAGTGGTCTCATTTAGAGTCCCTATGATCTCAATTGTCAAAACCATATACCACAAGTTCACCTTATTTGATCTTGCAAAAGCTTTTGACAATGAAAGCCCAATCCTCTTGACAGTCTCTTGTCTATCTGCTTAGAAGACGCAAGTCTCCTGTTGCTCTTTCTACTTCTCTGACTTATCTTTTTCAGATTTCTTTTTGGGCTTTTCCTCTTCTGCCTACTGAAGTCTCCTTCCAAAGTTCCATCACTTGTCCCCTCCTACTGTTGTCCTGAACCCATTCTATTGATGACCTCATCTCTGTAACTTCATCCATCACTGTATGTAACTGTGATCTTACATGTATGTAGATGTACAGCTCCAGTCTCCTGTGTGCTTTGAATCAATGTGTCCAACTGCTTATTTGCCATTTTCACTAATATATCCTTGTAAATCCCTCAACATCCAGCATATACTGTTCATTTTCCCAAATAGGCCCTTATTTCTATTAAGGACATTATCCCCCACCTGTTCTCTTTGGGAAAAAAAACCTGAGAGATATTCACAGGGTTTTTTTCCTTCCCATTATACATTTATCACTACATCCTGTCCATTCTGCCTCACAAGTATCTCTATGAATCCAGCCTCCCCTCTCAGTTTCCATCCACGTCCTCTCATCCTCCTCACAAGTCCTCCTAGCATATCTTGGCACCTTCAGCCGCTGCCTTCTTCAACCCATTCTCCATGCTGTCTCCACAGTTTCCAAAAACAGACTCAAACTCTTCATGTCACCCTGCTATTCCAAGATGTCTGTTCCAATAATCTAGGACTGTGTGACATACAACCCCAAAACGTGATGATGCAAAATGTAATACAGAACAGAGAGATTTTTCCCTCTCTCTTTCTCTCTCCTTTCTCTGTCACACACAGTTCTGTTTGTTTACAATGTTCAACACACAGCTAGTCCATTCTCCACTGGGATTTTGGATACAGTTGTGGCCAGATGTCAGCTAAAGCTGGAGTCATCTGAAGCCTGACTGGGCTGATGAACGGCTCTCTCATCGTGGCCTCTCTTAGGCTGTGCTTCCTCACAATATTATAGACTCACGATAGCTAGACTTCTTACAGGGTGCCTAGCTCTCCTTAGAACAAGCATTCCAAGAAATCAAGGCAGAAGCTGTCGTGGCCTCAGGAGTCACACAGTGTCTCTTGCACCAAATTCTATTGGTTCCACTGGCCAACCCAGATTCATTGTGGGAGGAGAGTGGCAAAGGCATCCGCTATGTGTGTGTGTTGAGGGGGAAGGCATCTTTGAAGATTAGCGGTATAATGTTTCTTGGCTTCTTATGTGAAGTTCATACTCTATGAAAGGCATACAAACATGTCACCATCAAGCCTCAGTCTATGTTTCCCCTCTTGCCATTCCTTCCACCACTACCTGGCCCCCTGCCACATTCAACACTCTGTTCTCTCACTTTCAAAATTCACATCTGTGCATGTGCTGTCCTGCCTGCCCTGACTACCCTTTTCTCTTTGGCCAGCTCCTGCTCATCCTTTTATGGCATGGAGGACAGAGGAGTGAGCAGATGCTTCTACACTGTGCAGGGGGAAGGTCCCCTGCTGAGACATAACTTTTCTGTGTGTGGTCTTTCAATGCATTATTCATGGCTCCCTCCTCTGTATCTCCAGCACTCCATTCATACCTAAACCCATCCATGAATCATGTTGTGTTGTAATTATACATATTCAGGTTGGCCTCCTCCTTAACCCTTTAGACCATGCCCCTTTGCGGACAGGAACCAAGAATAACAAATTCATCTCTAGATCCTTAGCATTATATACAGTGACATTATATAATATGGACATAGGCTTTTCGTTGAATGAATGAATAAATGAGCTTGACTTCATTGTTTGAGTCAAATAATTCATACCTCATAAATTCAATAAATGTATAATATTTTTCAGCCTGCCCAATTTCTGAAATGTAAACATCAAAAATGCACGGCTCAAGTAAGTCAGAAAGAGAAAAATACCGTGTTTCACTTAGATGTGGAATCTAAAATATGGCACAAACGAACCAATCTGAAAAACAGAAACAGACTCACAGACATAGAGAACAGACCTGTGGTTGCCAACGAGGAGAGAGGAGGAAGTGGGATGGATGAGGAGTTTGGGGTTGGTTGATGCAAATTATGGCATTTAGAATGGATAAGCAATGAGGTCCTGCTGTACAGCACAGCAAACTATACCCAATCTCTTGGGCTAGAACATGATGGAAGATAGAATGAGGAAAAAAGTGTATATATGTACGACTGGGTCATTATGCTGTACAGCAGAAATTGACACAACCCAGTAAATCAACTATACCTTAATAAAAATAAAGTATTTTTAGAAAATGCACTGTTCAATGAATTGGCATCAACAATGCTATATAACCAATCCCACAGCCAGGAAACACAACATGACCGGCACTCCTGAAGATCCCTCTGCCCCATTCCAATCAGTAATCCCCTCCAGTAATAACCATTTTTCTTACTTTCTAGCATCAGAGATCAGCTGTGCCTGTTTTTGAACTTGACATAAATGAAATTATACAAAATATTTTCTTTTGTTTGCGCTTCTTTCACTCAACGTTATGTTTGTTGGTTCATCTGTGTTGCTGCATGTACTTGGAGTTCATTTATTCTCCTTGCTGGATAGCATTCGCTTGTATGAATATACAACAAACATATCTCTTCCTGGTGAATGGACATTTGGGCCATTATGGATAATCCACTATGAAATTTCTTGTACAAAGCTCGCGGTGGACAGAGACACACACTTCTGTTGGCTATTAGTGGATTAATCAAGGTCTTTAGCCAAGAATCAGGAATTGCATTCCATAGCCACGCTCATGGAAAGTTTAATACGTAGAATTATTAACTAGTAACAGAGGATTAGTTACCATAAGAAACTCCCAAGATTATGGGACTAGCAGTGACAATTTAGGACTGAAGCAGACAACACGGGGAAGGAACAAATTTGGAAGTGGGCCTTCTCTCCTGCAAATTGAGACTTGAGCTTTACTGAAAACGGCGGTTCAGTAGGGTGATGATAAAACTAGCTATGAACCACCCTCTGAGGTCCAGCTGGGGCACTGGCCAATGCATCAGGAAGCGGCTGTACTTTTCAGGAAGCTGGTTGGGGCTCTGGCAGAACTTCCTGGGAACCCCTGGAAAGGTACCACCGAATTCACTGAGGTGAGTGCCACAGAATGTCCCATGTGCTGCAGGGACAAGAAGAGAGGAAAACCCACCAGAACCAGGAAGGCAAGCTCCCTCCTCCCGCAAAGCTCCTGCAGCACCATCCATGACGAACGTCCATTTTGCGCCACCTGGCAGAGGAGAAAGGTCCAGAGGGTACAGCTTCAGCATCACAAGTGGGCCTTGAGGGATGGATTTTGAGCTGGGAGGCTGTACATTGACAGCTGCGACCCCCAGAGGGTTTTTTCTTTGGGGGGGGTTCATATCAATGGCAATATTTTAATTGTTTCATCATAAAAGCAAAATCATGAAGTGCAGGCAAAGCTTCATCTCCCAGGCTTTTTCTGCTTTCCCTTCAAGTTCAAAATTCTGGCCTCTTTGAATGAATAGCAACATCTTCGACAGCAGCTGGGCTCAATGTGTTTAAACCTTCACATGATCAGCTTCCCTTGTGAGGAAGGACCAACTGCCTTGAGAATGTTCATTATTTTTGCCCCCCTGTTGTCAGCGGGAAAAAGCTGTCAAGGTTGCATTAAAAGCCATTTTTTGTGTCTAGCTCCAGCTACTCAGACATATTTTGAATCATTTATTAAATCCACTTAACACCAAGTTGTTGACAAAAAATTAAGTAAGCGGACTCCAGTGGGACACTGCTTGACAAGTGTCCTCAAGTTGACAATCCTAAAGAGATGTGTCACTGGATTTTTTAAAAACCCTCTTTTCATATCTATCACGTAAGGATGATTTTCTCCTCTGTCACATAAAGCTGGAGATGCTTGGAGCCATGCGTGGAAAGGCATGCCATGCATACACGTAAAGTGCTATTTATAAAGCCATATATTTCTGTTACTTGTTTCATAGGTCAGATTCAAGCAATGTACTGGTGTGTTGATAAATTTATGTAATCATGCTTCTTCTAGGATGTTACTCAAAGACTGATGACCTTTCTCAGAGTACTCTAGTTAAGGCACATAGTTTTGGCGGGGGAGGAAATTTTCTCAACCAGAAAGTTAGTGGCATAAGGGCAAGGACTTTGTCTTAATTAGCCATGGTACCCTCCACATCTAGATGGCATCTGGCTCGTAACAGATGCTCAGTGTGTATAGATGGAAGGTAGAAAGGAAGAAAGAAAAGAATGAAGGGAGAGAGGGATGGAGAAAGAGGAGGAGGGAGGAAGAGAGGGAAGATGAAGGACCACTAGAAAAAAACAGCTCCAATTAAAGAAACTTATATATAAGATAGGTGAGAGGTTGAAAATGGTACCTCCAGGAAGAAATTACTAAGCCGGGGAGTTCCTACTGTGGTGCAGGAGAAGTGAATTTGACTAGAAACCCTGAGGTTGTGGGTTTGATCCCTGGCCTCTCTCAGTGGGTTAAGGATCTGGCGTTGCCATGAGCTGTGGTGTAGGTCACAGACACAGCTGAGATCGTGCATTGCTGTGGCTGTGGTGTAGGCTGGCGGCTGTAGCTCCAATTTGACTCCTAGCCTGGGAACCTCCATAGGCCGTGGGTAAGGCCCTAAAAAGCAAAATAAAATAAAATAAAATAAAATAAAATAAAATAAAATAAGGAAAAAGAAAGAGATCACTAAGCAGACAAACCACCTGAAGAAACAGGCCTGTGTGCTGGAGGCCGTGGGCAAGATCCCAATGGTAGGAACTCTGTCTACTTGATCTGTGTGCCTCAGTTTCCCCCTTCATTGTAGCTGAATTGATGTTTGGGAAATTGTACTACAGAAGTGAGGTGGCAAATCTACCTATGAGGAAAAGATACTGTTAAACCACCTTTAGGAAAAGAATGATGTGGGAGAATCAGGTTTTCTGCATCTGGTGTGACAAGTTTCAAAGTTACTGTGTAACGTTCCCCACGCGTGGGATACCCGATACTATTTTAAGGGAATAAAATGAACCCATGACATCTTTTCATTCGGCCTTTTCCCGTCTCGGGTATTAAGCTGTGTTACTAACCCACCTACTGAAACACGCCCTGATGGGCTATCCAGCACATCACTGGGACGAGCCCAGTTTCTCAATGCTTCCACACGGAGGCCACCTACCCCTCCGTCAATTATGTGACATAAATAGGGAGCATTATTCCCAGGAGAAAAATCTGAAGGTCAGAAAGTTTCAATGCATTTGCTAAGGCTCACAACTGTGAATGCACGTGGGCCAGGCAGGTACATGTGTGAAACTGACAGCAAAACATGAATTTGTTGGTGTCAACAGACTGTCTGGATACATTCAAATTCAAATCACTGAAACTGTATTGTTCGTTGTGGTAACGGGGATGTTAACACACCATGTGCGGTGTGCCTCTCAGCGGTACTAAATACATATACATTGTTGTGTCACCGTGCCTCCATCCTCCCCCAGAGCTTTTTTCATCTTGCAGAACTGAAACTCTGTACCCATGTAACAATCATTCACCCTTCCTTCCTCCTCCAGCCACTGGCAACCACCATTCTAGCTTCTGCTTCTAGGAATTTGAGTACCCTTGCTGGAAGGAGACACTTGCTGGAAATAGAATCATGTAGCAATTGCCTTTTTGTGACTGGCTTGTTTCACTTACCATAACCTCTTCAAGGTTCATCCATGCTGTAGCCCGTGTCAAGGTCCTTCCCTTTCAAGGGTGACGAGTATTCCATTGTCTGTAGACACCACATTTGTGTATCCATTCATCTGCTGAGGGTCATCCGATGGCTTCCACCTTTCAGCGATTGTCAGTCATGCTGATGTGAACGTGAGTGTACAAATATCTCTTTGAGACCCTGCTTTCAATTTGGGGGAGCACATACCTAGAAGGAGAATTGCTGGATCAGATAGTAATTCGATGTTTAATTTGTTTGTGGGACCATCATACTATCTTCCACAGCAGCTCCCTTTTTTGGGGAGTTCCCACTGTGGCACAGCAGGTTAAGGATCTAGTGTTGCTGCAGCTGAGGCATAGGTCAAAGCTGCAGCTCAGATTCAATTCAAGGCCCCTGGAACTTCCATAGGCCATGGGTGTGGCCAAAAAATTTCCCTTAATTCCCTTTTTTCTGCCTCCTCACCAGCACTTATTTTCTTTTGTTTTTTTTTTTTTTTTAATTGTAGCCATCCTAATGGGTGTGGGGTGGTATCTCATGGTGGTTTGATTTGCATTTCTCTAATGATTAGTGACATGAAGCATCTTTCCATGTGCCCACTAGCCATGCGTCTGTCTTCTTTGGAGAAATAGTGCATTCAAGTCCTTCAAATTCACATTTTTAAAGCATGAAGCTTTGAGCCTGATTCTTTCTGCAGGCCAATGGCTTGTGAGTCCCAATCATGCCCTAAGTGACAGAGGCGGGACAAGGAGGAGGTGGCAGCCCTTGACCAGCCCTCATTTGAACCTGCTCAGTTTGCTCCACCATCTCAAGGCCCCTTTTGGGCTGATGACACTTCTTACTTTTTCTTCATTAAAAATTTTTTTTGTAGATTTATTTTTGATTTTGTAATACACTCAAATGGTACAAAATTCAAAAGGCACAAAGGATTCCAATGTAAAATAATTTCCTTCCCTCTCCTGCACCTCCCTCGCTCAGCAGCCCTACTCTGAAGCCACTATTGTCACCAATGTTTTGTGCATCATTTCATTTACTCGGAAACACATAGGGTTTTTTAACTCAGATACTAATTTTTTTACTTAACAATGTATCTTGGAGAGTGTTCCATATTAGCATTGTGTTATTCTCTTTATTTTTATTTTTATTTTTTTGTCTTTTTGCCTTTTCTAGGTCCGCTTCCCGCAGCATATGGAGGTTCCCAGGCTAGGGGGTCTAAGCAGAGCTGTAGCCGCCAGCCTATGCCAGAGCCACAGCAAAGCCAGATTCGAGCCTCATCTGCAACCCACACCACAGCTCATGGCAACACTGGATCCTTAACCCACTGAGCAAGGCCAGGGATCGAACCCACAACCTCATGGTTCCTAGTCAGATTCATTAACCACTGCGCCATGATGGGAACTCCAAGCATTGTGTTATTCTCTTTAATGACTGCGTAATATTCCATGTGTGGATGTGCTGTCTTTTACTTACACAGTCCCTGCTGCTGCATCTGTAGGTTGTTTCCAGTATTTTGCTTTAACAAACAGCACTGCATTGAATATCAGTGGCCGTATTTTTGAAGAAATGGATAATTGGTCAGGACTCAGCTAGGAAACATGGTCCAGTTAACTGACTGATTCATATTTTAGATTGTAGCATTAATAGTACCAGGTTTTTTCAATGCAACATTATTTACAACAGTCAAGGTATAGAAATAACCTAAATGCCCATGGATAAATGGATAAAGATGCTCTATACACACACATACTCTCACTCACACACACACACACACACACACAATGGAACACTACTCAGCTATAAAAAAAAATAATGCAATCTTGCCATTTTCGACAACACAGACATCCAGGGTATTATGCTAAGTGAATTAAGTCAAAGAGAGAAAGACAAATAGTGTATGATTTCCTTTAGAGATGGGATTTAAAACACAAAAACAAACAAACTTACAAAACAAAACCCAGTCTCACAGATACAGAGACCAGATAGGTGGATTTCAGAGGGGAGCAAAGTTGGAGGTGGGAGGTGTGAGGTGAAATGGGTAAAAGGAATCAAAAAGTACAAGTTTCCAGTTATAAATAAATAAGTCTTGGGGCTGTACAGCACAGCATGGGGAATATAATAAATAATATTGCATTAACTTCATATGGCGACAGACTCACTGTGGTGATGGTTTCTCAATGTATACAAATGAATCACACTGTTGTACACCTGCAACTAATATATATTGTAGGTCAATTATACCTCAAAAAAAAAAACCAACAAAAAACAAAACCCCACCTCCAGGATCCAGCCCTGAATTTGCATATTCATATCACTTGTTTTACTGTATTTATTTATTTTTCTTTGGCTGTGCCCATGGCACGTGGACGTTCCTGGGCCAGGGATTGAACCTGCACCACAGCAGTAACCAGAGCTACAGCAAATGACAATACCAGATTCTTAACCTGTGTTCCACCAGAGAACTCCTGCCTTTCTGTGTTTAAAACTGTTATTTCATTCACTGTGGATTTTTCTGCATTGACTTTGATGTTTTAAAATATTGAATTACACATTATTTATCCTTTTACCACAGTTTAAAAAATGGAAAAAAAAATAGTGCCAGGCTTTCATGAGACTCCCATAGCTAAGGATATGTCTTCCTAAACCTTTTCCCTATAACCTGGTATATATATATATATTTTTTTTTAAAGATACTTTATATACAAGGCAAAATATGCTATATGCCTGAAAACTATAGCCTAACAATTCATCATAGATCTAATATCACTAGGAAATAAATGTTAGTGCCACAAAGGGCAAGATTCCAACTAAGCAAAAATTTCCAGATAGCCTATCGATTTTAGAACGGAAAATTGCACTGAAATAATTTGAACGGAAATCTTCATGCTCTTCCCTGCTTTATCAAACATAATACACAGAACACTGACTATCCTTATCTTGGGCAACGAATAACGAATATCGTGATTTTTGAGTGTCCATTACTGCAGTGTGGCGATTCTTACTGAGTCACTGGATGAACCATGGCCCTGGCGCCCTGATACTAAATGGCCCATTTTCTCCGGGAAATGAGGTCAGGTAAACACTGATCCACGCTCCTCTAGCGCCCTCTAGTGTCCTGTGCTCACCCTTGTCCATCGCCTCACGCACAGTTGAAATTATTTCCTTGCTGGTCCTCCCACCACACCTGCAAGCTCTGTGAGGGCAAGGATGAGCTGCTTGACATTTGTGTACTCAGCTGTCAACAATAGGGCTTAGCCTACAAAAGTCACTTAAATATTTGTTGAGTGAATGAATTATTTAATAGGTGAATGAAGGAGTGAATAGATTCCTGTCTTCCTTTTTTGAGTTCACCTCCCTGCTTTTCGTAGTTTTATCTTCTCTTGCACCATGGCTTTCTTTTTTCTTTTTTTCTTTGTAGAGCTGCACCTGTGGCATATGGAGGTTCATGGGAAAGGGGCTGAATCAGAGCTGCAGCTGCCGGCCTATGCCAGAGCCACAGCAACGCCAGATCCCAGCCTCATCTGCAACCTACACTGCAGCCTGTGGCAACGCTGGATCCTTGACCCACTAATTGAGGTCAGGGATCGAACCCACATCCTCATGGACATTATGTTAGGTTCTTAACCCGCTGAACCACAACGGGAACCCCACTATTGCTTTCTATCCATTAAACGTGTTGGCCTTTGGCCACTGACCCTTCCAACTCTGTAACCTGAGAAACCCCACTCTCTGAGCATGAGATTGGGTTTAAAGGCAAGTTAGAAATGGAGAGCTCTCCATGATTCAAGTTTATCGTTTTAGGGCCTAATCCTTCTGACAGGTGTTTTGGGAATTCAAAGACATATTTTGTGTTCCTTAGAGTTCTTAGGTTCTGAATAGAGTTGTCAGGCTGCCGAGTGCTGGGTTAGAAAGTGATTGCTGAAAGGTAAGTCTACAAAAATTCACTAGGAGACGGGTTATGTGGCATCACAATGCTAGGAAGTACGGGATGGTCCACCACAAGTCTTGCCTGTGCTAAGGGCTTAATACGGATCGGCTGATTGATCAGTGAAAACTGCAGAGGTCTGCTGCCCTCACTTATAACAGCTGACACATACGGAGGACTTAATGCTGGATGCCTTTGCCAAATTATTTCATTCAATCCTCATAAACATTCAATGAGATAGGCATGGGCACTGCGATGATCTCCTTTTTCTAGAGGAGGCAAGCGAGGCTGAGAGAGATTCAGAGACATTTCCAAGGTGGTATTGCGTTGTGAGCCTGGCTAACAGCCAGATCTGTCTGACACGCGAGACCAAAGTCACAACTGCGCTGCTCCACTGAGCCATGGGGTTTTCCGTTTCAACAGAGAGACAAGGCAGACACACAGGAGACCACCAATGCGTCTCAGTACACTCCAGCTATAACCCAGCCCCCGGGACCTCTCTTCTACTCACCCACCACGCTTCCCTGGGCAACTGCTCTCCAGCCACCCTGGGCGCCCTGCCGTTCCTGCAGGAGGCTGAGCACATTCCTGCCCCAGGGGCTTTGCACTTCCTTCTGCCTAGAACCACCCTCCTCCAGGTATAGCCATGGCTTTCTCCCTCATTTCATTCTATTTTGTGCTTAAATGTTACTTTCTCGGAGAGGCCTTTCTTGACCATCATGTTAAAAGAACACCCCTTGACTTTCTATATGGCCCTTTCCTGCCCTTTTTTTTTTTTTTCTGTATTTTACCATTCCCTAACATGATTGTAATTACCTTTTGATAGAAGTTTTATCTTCTGTGTCTTCTGCAAGATAGTAGATGCCAGGAAGCTCTGTGAACACCTCCAGCAACAAGAACCGTACCTGGTACACAGGAGCCCTCAATACCTGTCGCAGGAAGGAATGAAGATAATTAAGATAATTGGTCTGAAGATAAGTGATACATATTGAACAGCAGTTCTATGCCAGGCATTTTGCCAGATGGTCTACGTTATCGCATCTCATGTATCTGCCACATCCCCATGAGAGATCTTTCCTCTCATTTTGCAAACACAGACAAGGAAACTGAGGTTTAGAGAAGGCTGCATAACCTGCCCCTGGGCAGTCTGTGGCTGAGCTGGGATCTGGACACACCCTTTCCTGCTATGGATTTTGTCCTGAGAGTTCATTCTCCCGGGGCTTGTTTTTCTGGCAGAACTACAGTCTATACGTCCAAAACATTTGGCAAAAAGTTGTTTTTCTTCCATTCTGTACTGATTTCAACAAGTTCTAACAGGACAGAGAAGATACCTGAAACAGACTTTTCAAGCTTCGGCCCAATGTCCAGAGCACAGCTCTCCAGGGTCAGAACACAGGACGGCTGCTGGGCCAGACCCATTTCCTCCAAGATGCTTCAGCTCCTCCTACTTTTTCCCAGCCATGATAGATGGTTTATAAAGAACAAATAACTCTGTGAGCAGTCATGAGCAGCGTGGTTGGAGGATTGCCATGACCGAGAAGGTTTTGTGTTCCTGCCCACCTCTTGATACAAGGAGAGCTTGTTCCTATGCAGAATGTTTTCCGCAGTTTTCCATGATGTGTCAACAGGTCTTTTTCCAAGTGTGGCTTTTGCATCCTGTTTTCCTTGAGCTGCTCTGATGGCTGGAAGTTATATCATGCCCTGGGCCTTGATGCAACTTGATCATGACTTGATGCAGTCATGACTGCCCCTGATCTCCTGGTGGAGAATACTCTGACTGTGGACCTGGATGATTCCATCTTTGATCAAACCTACCCTCATTCGCCTAGCTTGGTCTAGAGGGGAAGGGTTGGGGGGGCAGTTCTTTCCTGCAAAATCAGAACCCAGAATTAATATCAACTCTGTTTTCCCTGAGGCACCAATGTGGTAATTTCGGGTTTTGTCAAAAAATGAAGGTTTTGGCACTTCTTTAATAACAAACCCTGTAACAATACAGATGCTCTTTTTGTCATTGCTGTAGACTCAGCATTTCGCTCCCTTCCTAGACCCCCGACACCCACAATTTCATCAAACAATGAGGAGGGTGGTACAGAGGAGTGGGGGTGGATTTGAAAAGATGAAATTCTAGCGTGCTCAGCATCAGATGATCGCTGAGAAAGCAGGTGGCAGGTCATCCTGAGATGCCACGAGTTGACGAGGCAGCTGGGGGAGTCCAGGAAACGAGCGATTATGTGAAGCTGCTTTGCTGTGGGGCAGTCGTCACACACACAGATCCACCTGGTGGACCTCAGAATCCGCAGCTCTGTGATTCCTGGACAGTGAAATAGAAGCTCAGAGAGGTTGATAGTTCACCTGAGGTTACATACCTAAAATTCACTTCTCTGTTTAAAAACCTTCATCGGGAGTTCCCATCATGGCTCAGTGGTTAGCAAATCCGACTAGGAACCATGGGGTTGCAGGTTTCATCCCTGGCCTCATTCAGTGGGTTAAGGATCCAGCGTTGCGGGGAGCTATGGTGTAGTTAGCAGACGTGGCTCCGGTCTGGCATTGCTGTGGCTGTGGCGAAGGCCGGCAGCTATAGCTCTGATTTGACCCCTAGCCTGGGAACCTCCATATGCCGCGGCTACAGCCCTAAAAAGATTAAAAAAAAAAAAAGAAGACCAAAAACCTTCTTTCCAGGCACCCTATCTTCCCAGCCTCACCTCACATTCTCCATGCGCTGCTACCCGGCCTTGGTCATGAGAAGCGCCTGCGCCTCCCTGAGCATGCGCAGGCCACCTTTCTCCAGCCTCGCTGCGATCCACCTTTTATTTCCGTCTCCAGCGCCTTCCTATTAGAACCACCCGGAGAATGTCTGCTCATTTCTTTAATTCTGCTCAGGTGTGACCTCCTGGTCTAGGCAGTTCCCCTTGACTTCAGCCAGTTAGCACTTCCTCTAAAAACTCCTATGGCACCTCGTGCTCTGTGTATCCTCCACGATGCTGCACAAATCTGAGCACTGGCCATTTCCAGACTAGCATGCCTCAGGGGCTCTCTATCGCCCACAGAGTGAGGTCCAAAGCGTGGCATCTGATCTGTGGCCCTCCTGCTGTGCGCCCCCACCAAACCTTTGCTTCTAGAACTGCATTGACTAGTGTGGTAGCTGCTAGCTCCATGTGGCTATGTATGTTTAAAGAATTTAAAAATAAATAAAACGGAAAATTCAGTTTAGTCACATGAGCCCCATTCCAAGTACTCGATAGAAACACGTGGCTTGTGGCTGCCATTGGATAGGTTGAGAGAACATTTCCATGGTCAGAACATCAGAATACAACGGAAAGTTCGAGAAGACAGCGAAGTCCTAGAGCCATCTACCCCTACTTCCGGTACCATTTCTGTGCCTTTGCTTGTGCTGGTCCCTCTGCCTAGACTTCCGTGTCCCTCCTTATTCTCCTGCGATGATGAATCTCACACCTCCCTCAATATAAGTTCAGGCATCATGTCCTCCAGGAACCCTGCTGTGAATCCTGACTGGGTTGGGTGCCCCCGTCTGGATTCTTACAGCTCTTCTGCCTACCCCTCTCATAGCACGTACTCTCTTGGGCAGTCGTGTGTCCAAAGTGGAAGGACCTCCGGGGCAAGAAGTTGGCTCTATAGAAGCAGGGCTGTGCTAATCTTTTTCAGCACTGGAAATTTAGTGCTTAGCAAAATAATTGGTACCTAATAGTGCTCATTAAATTCTTGCTAAATGAGTGAGTGAATGACTGTAGGTGGGCAGAAGTAACACATCCTTGGCAGAGCCTGGAGCTATAAACCTTGACATCCCTCTGAACAGTAAAGCGTATTATTAGATCAGCTCTCTTTTTTCTTTTTTATGGCCAAAGCCACAGCATATGGAATTTTCCAGGCCAGGGATAGAATACAAGCTGCAGCTGCAACCCATGCCAACAGCTGTGTAATGCCAGATCCTTTAAGCCACTGCACCAGGCTGGGGATTGAACCCATGCCTCCATTGCGACCTGAGCTGCTGCAGTTGTATCCTTAACCCACTGCAACACAGTGGGAACGCCTCCTTTTGCTTTTTTTTTTAATCTTTATTTTTGGGGGGATTTGTTCCCTACTTACTATACAATAAAAGGAAAATTCAGAAAAGTGTCTATGAAAACAAACAAAATCACCCAGAGATCACAACCTTACTGCACTTTGAGGTTCCCAGGTTAGGGGTTGAATCGGAGCTACAGCTGCCACCTACACCACAGCCACAGCAACGCCAGATCTGAGCTGTGTCTGCGAACTACACCACAGCTCACAGCAACACTAGATCATTAACCCACTGAGCAAGGCCAGGGATCGAACCCACAACCTCGTGTTTCCTAGTTGGATTCGATTCTGCTGCACCACGATGGGAACTCCAGCACCTTTTTTTTTTTTTTTTTTTTTTTTTGTCTTTTTGCTATTTCTTGGGCCGCTCCCGCGGCATATGGAGGTTCCCAGGCTAGGGGTCGAATCTCGAATCGGAGCTGTAGTCTCCGGCCTACGCCAGAGCCACAGCAACGCGGGATCCGAGCCGCATCTGCAACCTACACCACAGCTCACGGCAACGCCAGATCCTTAACCCCCTGAGCAAGGGCAGGGAACAAACCCGCAACCTCATGGTTCCTAGTCAGATTCGTTAACCACTGCGCCACGACGGGAACTCCTTCATCTTCTTCTTCTTTTTTTTTTTTTTTTTTAATGGTTGGGAATCTACTCTCAGTGTGCATTGACTTGGCATTGTAGGTCAGTTTTTACCGGTTTGACACAGTTTTAATTTGTACTCAGCGGATAAGGCAGGACCAGACAGGTAACCCTGAACAAGGAGCTTTTTCCAATAAATCTGGAGAGGGAACTCTGAAGTTCTTCTCTGAAAAGAGCTTCTCTCTTTAGGATTTCTATTTATTTATCCAGAAAATGGCCCTTCTCTGGTTTCTTGGGGAAAAAAGGGGTTTGGGATAATATTGACTGATGCATAAAAACTAGGCAGCATCTCAGTGGAATCACAATATCTTACTTTTATCATAGAAAACGGTGCTGTTTGTTCTCCATTGTGCGTCCAGATCCATCCCCCATCCCTCCCGGTCCTGTTCTGAGCCCTGGGAATTCTGCTACGGGATGCCTCCCCCAGGCTCTGTGGCTCCCTGGTGTCCCGTTGAGCCTGGCACCAGCCAGGAGATCGGAGGGAGGAAGAGAGAGAGGCCGGTGCCTTTACACCCACCTCCCATCACCCCGCACGCCATGGTTCTGGCGGTGGCTGCATCTTTCTACCCAGGGTCACAATCCCTGACAGAGGCCTCCTTTCCTGTGAGTGGCACTCAAGCCAGCTCCCAAAAACACGGTCCTCCCTTTGTCCCTCCAGGCCCGGGGGTGGCAACTGCTCTGCACAGTTACGAGTCCCTGGATGTTTCGCTGTCCTTTACTGGCACCCTTATCCCTGGGGACATCTCCGTGGAATGTCCTGTCCTAAAACTCTGTTTCCTTGACTCTTTCAGGGTGCCTTCTGTTTCCCTCTGGGACCCTGACAGGTAGCATCAAGTTCTGCTCTGTCTTCTTTGGGGCACACCTGTTCCCCCACATAAGGTGACCATCGGTGTTGTTGACAAGACACTAGAGCAAGCGTTGGCAAAACTCCAGAGGGGGATGCAATGTAGATCCTTCCAGCACCTTTTGTAAATAAGGTTTTCTGGGACCTTAGCCACGTTGCAATGGCAGAGTTGAGAAGTGGTGACAAAGCCTAGAATATTTACTATCTGGCCCTTTTACAGAAAAAGTTTGTGCCCTCTGCTACCGAATGATACATACCTCCTCTAGATCCATCCCATATCGGGGTCACCGTCTGTACCCGACTTGTGTTTAAAAGCTATGAAGCCTTTGCATGTGCTGAATCCACTCCTGACTCCAGTGCTGTTCAGCAAACAATTCACGAGCCTAGAATGTGCCACAGGGGCTACAGGCTATGGCATCAGACAGACCTGGGTACACCTCTCGCAGTAGTAGACCTGGGCAAGTTTTTAGAATTCTCTAAACCAGCCCCGGCTTCTTGACCTATAAGAAGGGGAGAATAGCACTCCCTCCCTCCCTCCCAGACTTGCGATGAGAAATAAATGATATGATGTAAGATAAATAACACAGGGCCTGGCCCGTAGCGAACGCTTCCAAACTGTTAGCCTGCTGTGCACCAAACCCTGGGCTGAGAGGTTGGGCCATCAAGAGACATAAGGCAGAGTCTGGTGCCTCAAGGAACTCACAGCGAAAGTGAGGGAGAGAGAGGTGGCTTCACTGCAGAGACTTACTTTCTTTCTTCTTTCTTTCTTTTTTTTTTTTGGTTTTTTTGTTTTGTTTTGTTTCGTCTTTCCAGGGCTTTATCCGCAGCATATGGAGGTTCCCAGGCCAGGGGTAAAACTGGACCTACAGCTGCCCGCCTACGCCTACGCCACAGCAAAGCCAGATCCGAGCTGCATCTGCCACCTACACCACAGCTCACAGCAATGCCAATCCTTAACCCACTGAGAGAGGCCAGGGATCGAACCCGTGTCCTCATGGATGCTAGTCAGAATCGTTTCTGCTGAGCCACAACAGGAACTCCCTGCAGAGACCTTCTTAGGTGCACTTTGGGACGAGAGCGGAGCCTGAATCCTGGCTCCCCAGCCCCTGGTCCTTCTTTTTTTAGGGCCACACCTGCAGCATGTGGAGGGTCCTAGGCTAGGGGTGGAACTGGAGCTGCAGCTACCAGTCTACACCACAGCCACAGCAACTCAGGATCCGAGCTATGTCTGCAACCTATACTACAGCTCACAGCAATGCTGGATCCTTAACCCACAGAGAGAAGCCAGGGATTGAACTCACAACCTCACGGATACTAGTCAGGCTTGTTACCACTGAGCCACAACGGGAACTCCCCTGGTCCTTCTCAAACTCTCCATTCTGTCCCTTCTGGTCCCAGCTGGGCAAACTGCCGAAGCTCACGCTTGGGGAATGGCCTTCACTACTGCCACTGCCCTGCTTTCATCCTATCGGGTGGTCGAGCATCCCTGGAAGATGAAAGGTGATTTGTGCTCTATCTGGAGATAATCATTTCAAGGCCCCCAGATCCCAGTGGTTCAAGTGCAAAAGCAAAAGCTGCTGCCAAATGTTCTTTACCTTCTGCTGACCTGGAACCCCGTGGTTCATCTGCTGCAGCACCTTCCAAGCCACAGCATCATCAAAAGATCTCGATGTCCTTATTGGCATTCCATAGGAGTCTTAGCGACAATTCTCAGCTGATGGAAGGGTCTTATGTGCCATGAATATGAATATCATTATTCAAATGATTCTGGGAGATGTCAAAGATAAAAGGAAATGTTTTATTTTGTGTTCGTTAAGCACTAGAAGGTATGTTTCCCCTGGATGCGACTCATTAAGCCTATAATGGTTAATGGGAGTTAAATTCCAACATCACATCAAGGGGGAAAAATGATCCCTCAAGTATTGGGAACTCCTTCCTCCAAATTGCAGATCAAAGCGAGGTTGTGAACTTCCGCCCTGTCTTGCTAATGGATTAGACTAACTGTATTGTTTGAATTTTTTTTCCTCTCCAAACACTAACTTTCCCTAAGTAGAGATGATTACAGAAAATTTGTAAGCATGCGAGACTGGGAGTTCGACCAAAGCCAAGCACCATTATGGGGAAGGTAACTGAGGTCATTTGAATGCCAGTTATGTTATCAGGGGCTTTACTTCTGCCTCGCCCATCTCCAGAACCCCAAGGAGATGCTTGCTTCTGTCTAACACAGGAGGAAAGCGAGGCCCGGGGTGGTGAAGGAACCGACCCCAAGTCACAGGGTTGAAGGAGCATGAGGGAACCAGCCCAGTGCTGTCTGGTTTAAAAGCACATTCTAGGGAGTTCCCTGGTGGCCTAGCGGCTAAGGATCAGCATTGTCACTGCTATGGCTTGGGTCACTGCTCTGGTGCAGGTTAGATCCCTGGCCCAGGAACTTCCACATGCTGTGGGCGTGGCCAAAAGCCTCGAATTCTAATCCACTGTTCGGGGCCACCTCCCAAGTAGCCGTCAGAGACCTACTCTGTGGCAAACGTTACACACGGGGCTGGGGTGGGCATCCAAGATGAGGAAAACCTGAGCTTACGAAATTGCCGGAGAGGTGTGCCTGATTCATGGGACTCGTCCAGGCTATCTGCTGATGTGGATTTCTCTCCTTCCATAAGCCTGGGGAGGGAAAAAAAAGTGAGTGGATCTCAGATCATGGTGAGAGAGCAGCAAGGAAAGGGCCCTTCCTGTGACTGGGGCGGGGAGGGAGCAGGTGCGGAGGTGAGGGGACGTGGACAGTGTGCGGTGTGTGCCCTCAGCGCATTCGTGGGATGGGACCTTCTGCCCTGCGTCTCACCTCACTGCAGAGGAGGCTTCTGGTGAACCCTGGAAGAAGAGCGACCCCAGAAAGCGCAGCCCCACGCCGAGTTTAATAATGTTTCAGGCAGTATGTCTCTGCTGCTGCAGCTGGAGGAGAAAATGGATCCCTACCCTCCTTGCCCCGTCTTCCTGTGGAACACAGCCCAGCTTTGTCATCTTCCCTCCCAGGACCCATTCTAGGGGTCTGGGTAGCATTAGAGCTTCTCTCCTCTGCGTTCTCTTTGGCTTCTCCTGTCTGGAGTGAAATGTGAGGTGCAGGAAGAACTAGAAATGAATTTGCAAAGCAATACTTGGAGTAACAGACGACCCTGCTGAGACCCCACCTGGAAGGCTGTGCTCAGCTCTGAGCATCTAATTACCAGCCAGGTACCGACAAATGGGGGGAGTGTTGGGAGGAAAGATACAAGAGTGATGGAGGAGGCAGTCGGGATTTATGAAGGAAGATTAAAAGAGCTGAATGGTGGAGCTGCGTAAATGATGATCTGGGGGAACTTGGGGACCATCTACTCATATCTGAAGGTTGTAAACAGTCAGCAGGGTAAGAATTATTTTGGTTAGACTTAAGAAATATAACAAAGAGTAATGAAAAGAAATATATAATAATAATGGACTGTAATATTATACCTATTCCCCATCCCAAGAAACTTCAAAACATTTTATAGCTCAGTGTAATATACACGCTACAGTGGGGTGTATTCAGGCTATAAAGTGGCTTGTAATTTAGTTAAAGCCTTTGCAAAAATAATATTTAGTGAGAGGGTAATGGGCACTTTGTGGAGAAAGTGCAGGCTCTGGTTGTCTTTTGTCTGCTGCCCACTCATGGGCAGAGGGCAAGTAGGCAAGAGGGTGGCTTTATATAAGCTATGCCCTTACCAAGTTTTCCACTGCTACTTTCAGAGGCACATGCCATTCAACCTTCATGTTACAGAACAACGTGGAAGACCTTCAGTCTGAGAAATACAGGTCTCAGAAAACTGCAAAGGCTGCTACAGCTCAGCTGTTAACAAAGGCTCAGGTCATCAGCTACAGAGCGGCGGGGACCCCAGGCAGACCTCCCCCTGCTGCCCCCAGACCCTGGTGCCGCCCTGGGTATTGGACGGGGTTCTTGGCTCTCTCTGGACCTCAGCTTTCTCAGCCTCCACCAGAAGAGGCAAATCTTTGTCCCTTTTCTGATTGTGATACTGAGCAGAGGGGAGGCTACATTCTGCTGTTCCTTCTCCATAGGATGCGCCTCCCTCAAATAACCACACTGCTCACATTCTCACTGCATTCAGCTCTCTGCTCAAATGCCCAATTGTGAGACTGTGTCTGGTCACTCTGTGTACAACGGCAACACCTTCCCCAGTTCATTACCCTCCAGCCCTTACCTTTATTTATTTATTTATTTTCTTTTTTTTCTTTTTTTTTTTTTTTTTGTCTTTTTGCTATTTCTTGGGCCGCTCCCGCGGCATATGGAGGTTCCCAGGCTAGGGGTCTAATCAGAGCTGTAGCCACCAGCCTATGCCAGAGCCACAGCAATGTGGGATCTGAGCCACATCTGCAACCTACACCACAGCTCACGGCAACACCAGATCCTTTAACCCACTGAGCAAGGGCAGGGACCGAACCCGCAACCTCATGGTTCCTAGTCGGATTCGTTAACCACTGCGCCACGACGGGAACTCCCCTTACCTTTATTTTTAAGGCATACTTATCAACACCAGAAATACTATTATATTATATTACATCATACCACATCACATTATATTTTCTGTCTCCTGTGACAAGAATGTAAATTCCTTCAGGACAGGGACTTGCTCTTCTGTCCACCGCTACATCAGCAGCAGCCGCAGTGATATCACAGAGTGTTGCATTTGACCTTCCCAAAATAATTTGACAAATGACCTCTGGGTCTATAACGAGATGGGGGAGGGGAGGACCTCAAAGAGAAGCAATAGTTGCAAATTGAGAGAAGTCAATGGGTTCCAGAAACTTTGTTTTTTCATCATTTCTTCTGTCCCTAGTAAGCAGGACCAAGAAGTCTGTAAGTCTATCCTTATGTGCTGAGCTGTTGAGCAGAGAAAAGCCTTCTGCAAAAATGAAGCACAACAATCAACTCTCTGACTATCCAAGGCAGTGTTCAGGAGATGGGGAGAGAGAGCCAAGGCCAAGTGTCCTCTCTGTCATGGGTCTCACTGCTGTCCCTGGAAGTTTTGTGTCTGAGGCTGGCCCGCTCCCCTCCCCCCATCACTTCCTGGCCACCCAGAGTGTATGCTAAGTAAATATGAACAAAGTGATTCTACTTGACGCACCTTGATGTCTCAGAATCAAGGAACCTTGTACATCACACTTATATCTGCTATATTTATAGATAGTCTATTTAGGGCTGCACCTGTGGCATATGGAGATTCCCCGGCTAGGGGTCGAATTGGATCTGTAGCCTCCAGCCTACACCACAGCCACAGCCTTATAGGATCCGAGCCACATCTGCGACCTACATCACAACTCAGGGCAACGAGGGATCCTTAACCTACTGAGGCCAGAGATTGAACCCAAGTCCTCATGGATTCTGATCAGATATGTTTGCGCTGAGCCACAAGGGGAACTCCTGCAATATGTTTTTAATCTCTTAAAATTCTTACCCTTTCAGTAGTCCTATGGGATACACTAGCAACCTTCTCTCCAATTTACAGATGGGAACACTGAGGCACAAAAATACTTTAGGAAACCTTACCAGGAACCCGGATTTAAAGCCAGAGCCTCCGAGATTTCACACCTTTCTTGGGACCCATGAGCATCTCCTCCTGGGGTCCAAGTATTATGTCTATAAGCGCCTTGCCTCCTACATTAATGTGTGGAAAATTGTAAAGAGATTATAAAGAAACTTCCTGCAGAAATGGATGCATGTATGAAGTAATGATCTCATCCTGGGAAATGTATAAATCCGGGCCAACCCCCCTCTGCCACTAATCCCGGGTCCCTGAAATCTCTGGCACTGGTTGTTTGTACAACGTGTACTTCAACTGGCTGTGTGCTTGGATGTTCCTAATGGCTGGGAGAGTGGAAGAGGTGCTTTGCTGCCGTGCTTTTCCTGCCTTCCATCTGGTTATGAACCTTAATGGCTGTGTACTTGGCTGGTAATGTGTTTTCCGACCTAAGTTTTCAATGATGGTCCTCAACTCGTAAGGTGCTGATGCAGCAAGAGGATTCAGAGGTTTCTCCCCTTCAGTTCCCTTACTGGCAGGTGACAGCATCATTTTTATCTGTGTCATTAATGCAGAGTCAACAGCATGCAGATAGCAACATAAGTACCTGGAGGAGGCAGACACAGTCCTTGGAGGCCTCATGAGTTTTACAGGGAATTTTGAGACAGGGCAGGACCTGGGACCTGGGACCTGGGACCCTTTGCTGCAGTGGCCACAATGCTTACACCTGGACAAACATTTTGAGCAACAAAATAAAGAAACTATAAGGGGCTAAAAATAATTGGGTGCACGGGCAGTTGGGACAAATTATAGGTAAGGAGATAACGAAAAAACTAAAAACCCAACTGCCACTTCTGAAGAGCTGAGAGCAAAAGCAAGGTGTCAGGAGCAAAACTGGGGTACTGTACATGCCTCCTGCACACAGCACCACCAAAGGGGTGGGTAGACCACCTAAGCCACACCTCTAGCCTGACCCCTGGACCTGCCCATACACTTGCCCCATATAAGGAACCAGCTCGCCCACCCCTCACCCGCAGCCCCAGCAAGTAAGCAAGGGAACTTGTTTTCGCTCTCCAATTCCAGTGATTAAGAAAGCAGAGAGCCCCAAGATGGTAACAATTTGAGAAGCAGACCAGCAAGTGACTGGGAAGTGACCTGGGAAGTGTCTTGGGAAGTGAGGCCACCATATGCTACTCAACCTTGTAGAGAGTTTCTGAAACCACTTCTTTCAGTCAAGGGTGGAAGGGCCACAGACACTAAACCAGCAGAGACAACAGTGAGGCCCATGACAGAGAGGACATTTGGCCTTGGCTTTCTCTCCCCATCTCCTGAACACTGCCTTGGATATTCAGAGAGTTGATGCTTTGCTTCATTTTTGCAGAAGGCTTTTCTCTGCTCAACAGCTCAGCACATAAGGATAAACCTCTTGGTCCTTCTCATGAGGAACTGAAAAAGTGATAAAAGAACAAAGCTTCTGGAGCCCTTGCCTTTTCTCAGTTTGCAATTATTCCTTCTCTTTGACACCCCTACCCCCACCTTCTTACAGAACCAGATGCCATCTGAGAAGGTCAAATTAGGACTATAAAACAAAGAGAGCCAGGTGCCACTTAAGAAGGACATTTTCTGAAAGAAAGCATGAAGACAGCCACCTCAGACCATCTTTCCAGACTGTGCAGACTTTCCAGACTAGGGAATAATAATGAAGGGACCCCTCTTCTTTCTTTTCAATCAAATATACATTCTTTCTTTCCTGTCCTTCACCTGGCAGTGTGGAGAGTTCATTAACGGGGTGACCAATGGAAACCAGAGGGACGCTGTGCTTTACAAGTGTCCATTTTATGTTGATTCTACATTTTGTGAGAAATATTACACAGAGAGATTTATTTTGGCTCCTAAAATGGTGAAAGAGAGGGTTGAATGCTGAGTTTGATTTGGGCATCATGGCTGCCTCAGTGAAACTGTGCCAGGGTGAAACCTGGACCATAATGTTCTCAGAGAGAGGGTGTCCTCCTCCATTTGCAGAGAAATTCTGCTCGTGTGTCAGAGGTCATGGTCGTGGTTCCAGCCTGAATATTCACGGAAGTAAATAAATCCAGAGACAAAAGTGGCAGAATATGGGCAGTGTTTGTTTATTTTTATTATAGTTGGCTTACAATGTTTCTTCAATTTCTATTGTACAGCAAAGTAACCCAGTCATACATATATGTGCATTCTTTTTTTTTTTTTTCATACAATCTTCCATCATATTCCAACCCAAGAGATTGGAGACAGTTTTCTAGTACTGTACAGTAAAACCCCATTCCATATGTAACAGTTTGCATCTATGAACCCCCAAATCCCCATTCATCTTACTCCCTCCCCCCTGGAAGCCACAAGTCTGCTCTCCGTGGCCATGATCTATTTCTGTTTTTAGATAAGATCTTTTGTGCCATATTTTAGATTCCACATGTAAGCGATATCTATATAGTATTTGTCTCTTTCTGACTTACTTTGCTTAATATGAGAGTCTCTAGATCTATCCATGTTATCGTAAGTGGCATTATTTTTCCTTTTTCATGGCTGAGTAGTATTCCATCGCATATATGTACCACATCTTCTTAATCCAATCATCTGTCAGTGGCCCTTTAGGTTGTTTACATGTCTTGGCTATTGTGAATAGTGCTGTGATGAACATAGGCAATGTGTATCTTTTTGAATGAATATTTCATCCAGATAAATGCCCAGGAGTGGGATTGCTGGATCATATGGTAGTTCTATAGTTTTCTGAGGTACCTCTGTACTGTTTTCCATAGTGGTTGTACCAATTTATGTTTCCACCAACAATGAAGGAGAGTTCTCTTTTCTCCACATCCTCTCCAGCATTTGTTATTTGTTGACTTGTTAATGATGGCCACTCTGACTATTGTGAGGTGGTATCACATCATAGTTTTGATTTATATTTCTCTAATAATTAATGATGTTGAGCATTTTTTCATGTGCCTACTGAGTGTCCTAAGCAGTTCTGCTCTCCCGGCTTTGGCAGGACAGGTGCCATTCTGTCTTTTGAAGCAGGAGAGAACTTGCCTTTCACTTTCTCCTGCTTTCTCCTTCATCCTTTCAGATTCTCCTGTACATTTTCTCCTTAGAATCAAGTTCTACTCTAAAAAAAATGGGAAAAATCACTTCCTTCAAGCTAATGGTCTCCACCATTCCTAGAAATGCTGGTACATGTGGAGTCTGGCTGAAACCAAATTAGGACGCCCCACAGGAGGCCTCCTGGTTGCAGGAACATGGGCTGGGGTGCACTGGAGGTGGTTTGGGAATGAGGATGGAAGCGCAAGAGCCAGGGGGCTGGGGTGGGGTGGGGCTGGTGAGGAGGATTTATGAAGAGCAGAGAGGTGGGTCTTCGAGAAGAAGTGTGGCCAGACTGCTTGGGGAGCCCCCCTCTCTCTCAGTTATGTAACGTGATTCTCTCTCTGCCCAAGACACTTTCAGGAAAGGCATGTATTACCTTTCACAGCTTTCCGTGATGTAATTTGTATTTCTTTTGAACGCAGCTCTGCACGGAGACGTACTTTAAACAAATCAGGCAGGCTAAATTCAGGGGCCAGGAGCAGCCATGACATGTTTAATGCGCCCTGGATGCTGCAGGCACTGGTCGAACACTTCACATTCATTGGCTCACCTACCTCTTTCAACGGACTTATGCTGACACCCACAACAAATGCTTAGCAGGGTTTGCATTTCTTTAAAAATTAAACAACAAACATTTATTTCTCGCCGTTCTGGAGGCTGGGGGGGTCCAAGACGAAGGCTCCAGCAGGCTCAGTGAAGTCACACAACTGTGAAGTGGCCAGAGCAGGGTTGGTTGGAAGCACAGCTGTGTCTGGCTCTGGGTCACAGGCTCTTCCTCTCCCCTGCACGCTCTCCCTCCTCTGTTATAGAAGATGATGCCTTGGGAAGGCAGCTGGGCTCATCCCTGCACCAAAACCATGCTATGCCTCTCGGAGTCTCCCTAGCACCGGGCCCAGCACAGGTGAATTGCTGGAATAGCACGAACCAGTTAATCCACACAGTGCACTTGTGCTGAGCAAGATGGCGGGAGTCAATTCTCTTTGGCTTTTCAACTCGGAAGGCTTCAGAGGATATGCTTCTGAGTTCATAATTACCCTCTCAAGGAAAGAACTGCATGGTTTAATTATTTCTCGGGAGACTTTCAATGCCTCATAGAAGTGCCCATTCACTCAAAATTTGGAAAGATGAACAGGCAAAGAAAATCAGCAAATCAGCAAATCCATGACATGGTCAAGTATGGGAATAGACGCTTAATTGTTATTCAGGGACAGAAATAAAAGGCTGTCAGGTTCCCACATTTAATATGTACCCCAGAGTATGCTTCAGATCTGTTTTTGATGGATTTACAAGAAGTCCACCTCACCCCGTCAATAAAACGGGGGCAACAGAGAATCCAGGTGGGGGGATGGGTGCAGTGCATCAGAGCATAACCTCACTCATGTGCCTCAAATCAGGGGGCAGAGCTGGGGAGAAGTGAATGGTAGAAACCAAGACCAGAAGGGATCTTGCAAAGTCTTCTGTCCCTTTACATCAACTGAGGCAGGTTCGTTTTATTTTGAAATACCCCCAGAGAAAGACACTCAGAAATCTCTTTTTCGTAAAGCCATTGCAGTGTTAACAACTCTTGCTTGCTGAAAATTCAACCCTCCCCCGCCCACACCAATTTATCACCAGCCACATCAAACAAAGCTGATGGAGTCTATTTTTCTGAGGATTTACACCCCTACCTACTTCCAAAATATGAGTGAGGCAACCTGCCAATGGAGATGGCTCAGAGTTTAGGGAAAAGAGATTGTCAAAAGGCTGAGCGCTCTGTGATGTGCTGCCCCAAAGAAAAAGGATGGCTTCCATGTGTGACCATCTGGGCTAGATTCAGCATATCTGGAATGGACTGAGTGGCATAGAGGGTCCCAGGGGTTGCAGAGTGAAAGAAAGAACAATTTGTAAGTTTTGAAACAGTTTAGGGAAAGAAGAAAGTGGCACCAGGGAAATTCGGACACGGTAGGAGGTTTGAGGAAGTAATGCTCAAATGTCAGTGTCTTAGTTTATAACCTGTGTCACGCAGGGTCCTTGAGGAATATGGGCCTCCACGTGGGCACTGCAATGGCTTTACCAAGTGAAATCTGTTCCAAAGCTGGATGGACAGATGATCTCAAAAAGCAAATACAGCTGGGAGCAGGAGGGAGGGAGCTCCTGGGAAAAGGAAGAACTTGGGTTTGTAGTGGTGGCAGCAGTGAGGGAGGATGTTGGCCACAGGGAGGGCTGCCAGCCAAGCCAGGACAGGCATCTGCCGCAGGGAGAGAGTGAGGCTTGCTCGCAAGTGAAGCACAACAGAGAAGTCTCATCAGGCTCCGTGAAGGTACTACGCTGACCTTTAAGGCATTGCTACAGAAGAGTTTTTCATGCTGACAGGCTGAAAGAACATGCAAATGTTGAAAGAAACTGAGTACACTGAGGGCAAGGAGACTTAACTGGGTTAGAGGCAATCCAGGCTCTGTGAAAACACAGTGTACATGATTTGGAAGCTAGAAATACTCTCTTGATGAAGACGGAGATTGTTCCAATCATGATGTTCTTATTATTGCTATGGTTACTACCATAAACACAACTCGATAATTACACTCCGATCGAGGTGATTTACCAAGACCAAACACCAGAATGGATATAACATTGTGCACGTAAGGTGGCAAACTTTGCACAATTCCTTCAGAGGCAGAAAACAAAAGCTAGTAGGAAAGGAAAAGGAAAAATGAAAGGAAAGAGGACCGAGAGCTCCGCCTTGTGGACCCTTCTGTGCCCTGCGCCTTAGTGGGAAGTCTGGGACTTGACTTGATGGAGGGACTAAGAAAGGGAGGGAGGGAGGGATGAGTAGGTGGGTGGATGGGTGGGTGGATGGATGGACGGATGAGAGTAAAAATTTACATAGAATGGTTTTGAAACACGAAGGGGCCAAGAGGAAAATAGGGGTGGTGCCAGCATTGGCTGTGTATAATAGACACCTATACTCCTGGGGTACTGATAGCACCACCCCCACACACAGGCCTTGGACTAGTGTTGGTTTAGGTGACTGTATCAGCAGCTTTTTTCCCAGCTTTCAACTATCACCCTTTCCTAGCTCTGTGACAGCCAGTTTGCCTGGTTTTCCTCATTCCTTGCCAGCCTTAGCCTCTCAGACTTCCCAGTTGATTTTCCTCGACCAAAGCTCTAGATATTAGAGTTCACTCTAAGCCTTGGGCCCTATTCTCATTTCACTCTGCACTTTCTCCTTGGGTGAACTCACCTGCTGCCATGACTTAAAATTTTGTCTTTATCCTAATGGCTCTACCATGTATCATTCTTGGCCAGAGCTATCTCTGAGCATTAGACTCGTATGTATAATGAGTGACGCTTCAACACTGATGTCTCAGAGGCAGCTGATACTTCGTGTGTCCAAAGCAGAGCAGTTTTCCCTCCTGCCCCACCTGCTCCAGGGCCCTGGTCTCCATACTGGCACCTGCACCCACCCTATTGTTCAGACCAGAAATCTGGGCAGCAGTCTTAGTTCTCTCCTTTATCTCACTCCCCTAGTCAAATAAATCTTCACCTTAACACCTGACATGTCTATCTCCCAAATTAATTTTGAATCCTTCTTTTCATCTCTGTTGTCATAACCTTGGACTAAGAAGCCAGCATAGTTTCTCCTCTGGACCCTCAATTGCTCCTAACTGATCTTTCCGTTTCCACTGTTCCTTCTAGGTGACCAATTCATGCTGTTACCAGAATGACCTTTCAAAATAAATTTTAAAAATGATGCATCTGCTTGAAGCTCTTTAACTGCTCCCCATTGTACTGCCAATAAAATCTGTAACCTGGCTGTGAGACCCGGTGTGATGTGACTCCTGAAACTCATCCCAGATCATCTTCTGGCCACACTGGCATAAAAGTGCTCAAATAAACTCAGCTCAGGTTCTCACTGTGGCTCAGCAGGTTAAGGACCCAATGTTGACTCTGTGAGGATGTGGGTTCAATCCCTGGCCTTGCTCAGTGGGTGAAGGATCCACTGTTGCTGTGGCTGTGGCATAGAGCGCAGCTGCAGCCCTGATTTGATCCCTAGCCTGGGATCTTCCATATGCTGGCAGGTGCAGCTATAAAAAAAGAAAAAATTAATTAAATTCAACTCTTCCCTGCCCTGGGGCATTGTTCACACAGTTCCTTGGCCTGAAACATTCTTTCCCTTTCCTTTAAATGGCTAATTCCTACTTCTTGTTCAGAGCTCAGCTTAAATGTCACTCCCTCAGGATAGCGCTTCCCAGAACCCCAATTTATACAATCCCCAGTCTCAGTTTGTTCAGGCAGCTGTTACAAAATGCCATGGACTGGGTGCCTTATTAACAGAAATTCATTTCTCACAGCTCTGGAGGCTTGAAAGTCCAAGGTAAAGCCAGAAGATTCTGTCTGGTGAGGGCCACCTTCTCACTGTGTCCTCACGTGGTGGAAGAGGCGAGGGAGCTTTTAAGGGCACTAACCCTATTCACAAGGAACCCACCCTCATGACCTAGGTGCCTCCCAAAGACTCCACCTCCTAACACTGTCCTGTTGGGGGTGAGGTGTCAACATACAAATTTGGGGTGGACCCAAGCCTTCGGTCTGTAGCACTCACTCCATTCTCTACCTTAGCTGTCTGTACTGCTGCATGCCACTTCCGCTCACTTTGGGACTTATAATGTGCCTCTCTTGTTAGTGTCTTTTTCTCTCTACTAAATTATAATTCTATAAAGGCTGTTGTTGTTCACAAGTTTCTATTTTCTGGGGATCCAGGAGGGAGAATCAGAGATGGGGCGTTCATCTCTGCAGGTGCCTACACTGAAGACAAATCCTCGGGGGGCCGTGGGAACAAGCCTCTTGCCAGAGAAGAGAAAGCAAGAGGAGAAACCCCCAAGAGAGACCCAGATGTGGAGAGAGAGGGAGAGACACAGAGCGAGACCCAGAGAAAGGCAGATACACCCCTGCTCGTCTAGTCTTGGCTTTTCTCCTTCTGAGATCTCAGGATCCTCACCCCGGTCCCCTTGTAGCTTGGGCCAGTCTGACTGCATTTCTATCACCCGAAACCAACACGGGCTGGTACGAGATGGAGACAGAACAACTGGAAGAAAGTTCCCTTAGCAATTTAAGCAAAGTGTATGCATCTCAAATCCACCTTTGCAGTTGACCCAGTGACAGGTTTCAGGGACAGGTTGGAACTCCCACATCCCCCGTGATGAGCCAGTTACCCGTCTCTGACTTTGGAAGGTGCTTCTCTGGTCCCCAGTCTCTTAAACTGTCTTCACGCTGAGTGTAGCTGTGGGCTGAGGAAGACCAAGTCTCTGGTCGCCCAGACACCGGTCAGTCACCTCCAAGCAGAGTCAGATGTGAGTCAGTTCTCTCTCTTTGCAGGAGCAGCGCTGGGGAAGCCATCGTGGGCAATGATGGATTTTGTGTTTCTTCCTTTGAGGGATGGAGCCAGGCTAAAGCAACATACCCCTTGCTGAAAATGAGGCATATCTAGGTTTCTGTGCTTTAGGGTATGTGATTTTTGAAGGGTAAACACAGACTTAAAGGGGGGAAATTATTCTGCTTAACTATGCAGAGAATTCCCAGACGCTCCTTTAATTTGCTTTTCTCCAATAGGGCACATTTGCAATTACTGACTTGTGGTTTTTTAGAATAGCAAGTGTACCTCTCTCTTCTCTGTGTTTCATTAAATGACTAGAAGGTCTCTAAGCTACACTGACATTAGCCAGACCCCCTGAGATTTGGAGCCCTGTTCATCGAGCTGGCTTGTATCTCTTCCTTCACCCTCCCTCTCCCACCTTTTTTCCTTTTTAAAAATTCTTTTTCTCTTTGGCTGTACCCACAGCATGCAGAAGTTCCCAGGCCAGGGAATGAACTTGCACATCAGTGACCTCAGCCACAGCAGTGACAGCACCAGATCCTTAACCTACTGAGCCACCAGGGAACTCCCATCTTTTTTTCATTTTAGATCCTCCTAGTCATGTGAGGGAAATGAGTGTATGAGTGTGCACATGCAACACAGAAGCAACAAGACCAGGAAAAAAAAAGTACAAAAAGGAGTTCCCATCGTGGTTCAGCAGAAACGAAACTGACTAGTATCCATGAGGACGCAGGTTTGATCCCTGACCTCGCTCAGTAGGTTAAGGATCTGGCATTGCCATGAGCTGTGGTGCAGGTCACAGATGCAGCTCAGACCTGGTGTTGCTGTGGTAGTGGCATAAGCCAGAGGCTACAGCTCTGATTCAACCCCTAGCCTGGGACCCTCCATATGCCATGGGTGCTGCCCTAAAAAGACAAAAAAAAAAAAAAAAAAAAAAGGCAGTAAGATGGGGATAGAAGAGGAGAGAAGAAAAACATATGAAATCTTGCTTAAGATAAAAAAAGATTAGGATTTCCTGTCTTGGCACTGAGGAAACAAATCTGACTAGCATCTAGGAGGAGGCGGATTCCACCCCTGGCCTCGCTTAGTGGGTTAAGGATCCAGGGTTGCCGCAGAGCTGTGGCGATGCTGTGGGATAGGCCAGCAGCTGCAGCTCAGATTCCACCCCTAGCCTGGGAACTTCCATATGCCATGGGTTCGGCCCTAAAAAAAAAAAATAAAGATTGCTTTGGTCTACAGCCAAAGTTCGTAAAAGGGGAGGGGGTGGATGTGTTTGTTGTTTTATAGTTTTTTAGTTAGCCCATCACCATGTGACACTTAATATTTGGTGTTCGTAACACATGTTACCAAGTGGCTCGCCGCCATCCAGCAGTGAGGTGGGATCATTCTTAGCACAGGGCCTGTCACTCTCATGGCCTCATGGCTTCTGGACTCCAGCCTGAGCTGGCCGAGCAATGGGAGGCTGAGATCAGCCCAGCTTGGGAGTTCACATTCCAGTGTAGCACCGGTGAACAGAGAGAGGGTTCCCCATCCTCTAGCAGAGAAGCCAAGATACTAAGTTTGATCTAACACATCCTCTGTGGCTGGATATTTTGTTGGCTCCAGTACAAAATACTGGAGGGTCACTGGCTAGGAAAGAGAGTGAGAGAGTGCAAGAGTTGAAACTTCCCAGAAAGAACTCTGAAAAATTTTGACAGAATTCCCCTGAAAGGCTATAAAACAACCCCGCGGTGCACTGAAATTACTAACATGCAAGATCAGAACTTTTGACCAAACTGGGTTCGAGTCCACATTTTCCTTTTGAGCCATTTCAGTCCGTTTCTGAGGGTGAGATGATCTAAATTCATGCCTAATGGGGGAGCACTAACTTTGGCGTTGGGCGCATTGCCACCCAGCCTGGGCAAATGGCAACATTTCTAACTAAGCCTTCCTTCTCCGACAATAATGCCTACTTCACTTGGCTGTTAGAAGAATGTGACAAGATAGCGAATTTGAGAATACGGTGTAAACTGTGAACCATGAAGAGATTATTATTTCTCCTCTAGGCTGCTAGCCGCAGTTTTCAGCAATGGTTGATCAAACCAGTGAACATTCTTTTGCCACTTAGATGGCATCTTAGAGGCCCATGATATTCAACATTTATGTGCTTGTTGCTGTAACTGCTCTGGATTCATCCCAAGGCCAGACTCCACCAACTTCTTCTAGGCTGTGTTAGGATTAGAACCTTCCAGGGTTATCTATGCTCTGGGAATAACGTATGTTTCTGAACTGCCTAGTGGAATTCAAATGACTTCATTTCTTTCACCAACACGAATCTCCACTGCTCACCTTCCAGCTTCCTCTTGCATGCTCAGACTGAAGACTGTGGTTCAGCAGCACTGCAATAATATTGATATAATATTTCCTAGAGTTCCCATTGTGGCTCAGCAGAAATGAATCTGACTAGTATCCATGAGGAAGTGGGTTTGTTCCCTTGCCTCGCTCAGCGGGTTCAGGATCTGGGGTTGCCATGAGCTGTGGTGTAAGTCACAGATGCAGCTCAGATATGGTGTCACTATGGCTGTGGTGTAGGCCAGTGGCTATGGCTCTGATTCAACCCCTAGCCTGGGAACCTCCATACACGCGGGTGCAGTCCAAAAAAGAAAAAAAATAGTATTTCTTTAGTTTCAAACTCTAAACATCCCCACAAGAAACTCTCTTAAGGAGTCTATAGCACAGGATGTTCTACAATGTGCGGACTTAAAACTCATCCAAAATTTTGTGTTTCCTTTATTATATACCTCTGTAGCTTAAGGCAAGGTGCTAGGTCCTGCAGAATGTAGAATGCATGTAATTCTACTCTTCCAAGGTAATAAGCAACCCCAGATATATGTATTCACACAAAGCAAACTGAAAATCATTTATAAAAAAATCTTGTGGAGTTCCCTGGTGGCTCAGTGGATTAAGGACCTGGCATTGTCACTGCTATGGCTCAGGTCAATGCCATGGCCTGGGTTCAATCCCTGCCCCAGGAACTTCTGCATGCTGTGGGTGAGACCAAAAAAAAAAATCTTGCATTTTTGCTGGTAATGACCCAGTGTGTTTGGATGGTAGCACAAGGATGTTGCTAAACTTTCCAGTGCCAAGCTGTCACAAAAATGCAAAAGCAGTGCAGGGACCGAAGAGTCTCCTCCTGTGGGCATTGCTTTTTTAATTTGCCAGAAATCAGTGTGGCCTAAGCATTTCTCTTCCTTGGCTCTCACATGAGACACTTAAGGCAAAGTAAATCTGGCGGATGATAAACCCTTAGATTCAGCCCACTCTTAGCACAAGACAAGTTGTCGGGAGGGTGCGGTGGCCAACTTGCTGATGAAACTGCTGGCACAGGACAGCAGAGGGGAGCTATGGTCTTGGCTGGTGGTTTTCTTAGAGGTTGCCTGAGCGGTTGTTATCTTGAGAACTTCTGCTTCATGAAAGGAGGTGAATTTTGCTAGTTTTTCTTGCCACGTAGGTCAGCTCTTTTTGGCCTTAAAATGAGAGGAAGTTGATGGAACCAGTGGAGTTGATATAAGCTTCTCCAAAGAGCTTATATCTTGGTGGACGGAATAACATCTTCCAATATAGACTTGACAAAGCCCGTTCCGTGATGGCCAGCTGATGGAATGCCTCCATGGACTCTTGAGACTACGCACCACCAACAGGTGCCAATCAAGTAAGCATCATGCAGCCAGGAATAGACATGATTGTTCAAAAACGGAGCCAGTGGTGACTGTGTCTCCCCATTTTTGCCTTCACAGTGATGCATTCACAGAGTCATGTAAATATATTGCCTTGACTGTAGAGATTTTAAAAAATTACTTCCTGCACAGTTTCGAGGTTTCCCAGAGCTCAGAGAGTTTGGAGTAACTTTAATTGCCAAAATGTTGCGATGTAAAAACAGACCTGGAAAGTTCTCTTGGCAGTAAGAATGCAGATAATTCAATAGAGACCCACACATTCTGGAGAGAGGAATATGTTTTTAATGCATCCAGGTGGCGGGGCTACTCCAAAGCCATCCCAGTTGGGGTACAAGTTGGGGTCTCTGCAGGAACGAATCTTCTTCAGCTTCCCTACCTTCCTCAGAGGATGGCAGACTCCTTGGGTACATGGCTCAAGCCTCAGCTGTGACACAAAATGCCTGCCCTCCAGAGGTGACCAGGGAGGAGTGGAAACAGACTCCACAGCCCTCTGAATTGCAGGCTCCTGGTTCCTGGGCTTTCCCACGTCAAACACAGGGTAAGTGCCCCCAAATGTACGGGGCTGCGTAGGGTTGGCATTCTCTTCAATGTGGACAAGGAAACTTTACATGAACAAACGCCAACCTGTGTCCATGATTAGTATCATTTCACGAGGAAAAGGCATTTTAACTGCCCCCACCCCAAAGCAGGAAGGAAATAATCACAGATACAGGTCAATCTTACCAGATGAAAAATTTAGCTGTTTAAAAATTCCCCAGATTGATATTTTTTTATCATTTGGCCCTGATTACAAAAAAAGGGGGGGTTGGGAGGGACCTTTGGAATTAAATAGTTCAAGGCCTGACTCACCCATCCATCGGCTCCGTGACCTGAGGCAAGCTGCCTCCTGTCCCTCGGCCTTGGTTTCCTCAGTCATAAAGGATCAGAGTTCCCGTTGTGGCTCAGTGGTTAACAGACCCGACATGTACCCATGAGGATGCGGGTTTGAACCCTGGCCTCATTCAGTGGTTAAGGATCATGGCGTTGCCATGAGAGCTGTGGTGTAGGTGGCAGACGTGGCTCGGATCCCGCATTGCTGTGTCTGTGGCATAGGCTGGCAGCTACAGCTCTGATTTGACCCCTAACCTGGAAACCTCCATATACTGCAGGTACAGCCCTAAATATAAAATAAAATAAATAAATAAATAAAATAAAAAGTAAGGATGACAAGCCCACCTTTCAGGACCATGGAGAAGTTCAAGCGAGATTCCATACATGAAAGGGCTTTGTGAGGTGTCAGCAGAGATCAATCACAGGCAGACGCTGGAGCCTGTGGGTTGAATACAATTGCAGAGGCAACACACGGTCACACTGGTGATTTTCCCTTTGTATAATATTGAAGTGATACAAGAGACGCTGTAACTCCAGCCGCAAACACTATGGTCTCTCACCAGAGATTCTTTTTCCAGGGGCGAAGTATTCCTTCTCTGTCAGCGGGGCTGTTGGCAGCAAAAGGGCTGGGGAGTGGCGGGGCAGGATGCTCAGGCCGGTCAGTTCAGGGGTCTCTGGCTGACAGCATTAATGGCACAAAGCGGGCGTGAACTGGGGTCTGTCCACTTCGTCTGGTGTTGGTGGTCTTGCCCTTGGCTTCCCGGCTGGGTGGTGAGTCTGTGCACGCCCACCCTGCAACGTGCCTCCCCCTTCTCAGAACTGCTGCTCCAGGGAACTCCTGCAAGCGAGCCTAAAGAGGTTTCCTGAAGTTTCCAGACTCATCAGAGTTCTTTTTCTCTTGCTTCTGGTTGGGTTACTTCAAAAGGGACACAGGAAATCACTCTCCACAACAACATCTAGTTCAAGCTAAATCCCAGCCCAGCCACTTGAGAAGTACCAGGGGCTTCTATGCGATTTCTCTAGTACAGCAGCATTTTCTGGTTCTGCTGTCCTATGTCACATGCCACTTTTAATGGAGGTGCGCTATAAGGTGTGGGGTATCTCAGGTGGAATTTGCGGGGGTCTGACACTTGGGGAGCTGGCTTGGGGGGGATTCTTCTTAGGATCAGAGGCCGCTGTCTGAGACTAACTCCCAGAGCCTAATTTTCCATTCTTGGGGTCCGTCCTGCCTGGTACACATGGCGGAGTCTCCCTGGCCACAGGCCCACCTGCCACATTAAGCAGCAGTGAGGCCAACGGCATCCCTGCAGGCAGCGCTGGACCCTCCCTGTTTCCTATCAGCCGCCCCCTCCTGCCTCCTTGACCAGGGACTCCTCCTCCCATACCCTGGCTCCTCTGAAAGCCTCCCATCCTTTCCGTCCAGTGTAACCCGAAGCTCCCCCTTCCACTTCCTGGATCTCCACATCCTGCTCAGACCTGGGCTCCTGTCTCTATTTGCTCCTGGGCTTTTGTGACTGTCCAGGTATTTAGTGAAAACTATCCCGCACCAGCCTCGGGGGAGGCCCCCCCCCCCCAAGCTGGCTGCCTCTCTGCCGCTCCTCCGGGGAGACGGCGCAGTTGAACCAGTGATGCTTGTTTAGGATCATCCTGGGCAGCAACGGTGCTTGGAACCAAGAAGGAAGACGTGGAGCCTGGGGACGCGAATGGGAAGAGGTCTCGCGCCCATGTTCCTCATGCTCAGGACCAGCTGGAATCCCGGCGCCTCTCCTCCACAGCCCGGCTCTTCCTTCCCCGCCTCCCTCTACTCGCCGACGCCGTCACCTCCCTCCGCTGGTGCCCCGGGAAGACGGAGGGCCTTGGCGAGCCCGCGCTGGCCTCTCCTCCTGCTCGCGTCACCTGCCTTCTTGCAACACCTCAGCCCTTCCCTCCCCCTCTCCCCCCCCTCCCTCCTGAGACGCCTTCCCTTCCTTAAGCCAACGTGGCCCACAAGGCTCACAAGAGCTGCGGGACCCAAGGGAAGTCTGGGTGGGGGGAGGGGCTGGGGATCTTGGCATCACACCCCCCCCCCCCCCCCGGGTTTGAGCTGCAGACGGCTTCGGGCTGCCCTGACAGGCTAGCCCCCAAGGCACAGCCTCTCCCATCTCTTGCACAACACGCGGGTGTCTGGCAGTCCCTCCCCCACAGTTAAAGTTCAGTAAGCGCTCACCCCCACGCTGAGAGCTCATGCCAGGAAGCCCTCCAAATGCCCTGAACCCTCTCGGGAAGTCCCACTTACATCAGACTATGCAGGAGGTTCAGAACATGGAAACCCGCAATCTAGTCCCCAGGTGAGAGCCAAACAAGACGGGGTCTTGATTGGAGGGCAAACCATGCGGCATATACAATGAGAAGGAAAGGCGGCAGGCCCATAGTAAGGAGGCTCTTCAGGGAACTCCGCCCTGATGGCAAAGCTCAGTGCAAGCACTTTCAGGCAGCCAGACTGGGTTCAAAACTCCAGCTCTGCCTCTGATGAGTGGCGTGATCTTGGACAGGTTATTCAGGTTATTTTCTATTTCAGTCTTCTCATTTCCAAAGTGGGGGCGGCAATACCTGGGGTCCTTATAGAATTAAGTGAGGTCATGCAGGAATCACGCCTGGCGCAATGCCTGACACGTGGGAGGTTTTTGTCCCGCTGGGAACCGGAATAGCAAAAACGTGACATGCCACCGCCCCCTGGTGGCAGATTTTGGAGTTGCAAATAAAAGGCTCCCGAAGAAAAACTCTAAGATGGCTTGCTTTGACTTGCTTAAATAATATGTATAAAATTGGGTAGGAACTAAGAGAAGATTGAACAAAGAGATGTGGATGGGAAGGCATCCTATTCAGGAAGAAGTGCAGGTGGGGAGGGATAGCAAGGATATTTAAGAGATTTGGTGTTTCTCATATTGCCATTAGCCCTGCACAAATAGGCAATGGACAGGGGGGACACGTTTGACCCCAGAGTGTGGCCTGGTGTAACACTGCTCCTACATCCAGGCTTTAGAAAATCCATAGCTTTTCTGACCTTATACCCAGTTCCACGGTGAAAGTGCTTTTTCTGTGGTTGTTGGAAGAGAATGCTGCAGACATTCTAGCACTGCTAAGGCAAGACCTCCGCCAAGACAGTGCTGCCGAGGTCTGCGGATTCCGCAGGCGCTGCTCTGGTCTCATAGGTATGTCCAGTCCTGGCAGCTGAGGAACCACATTCACCAGCTCCTAGCTTCGCCGCCTACTGACAGCTCCCATGGGCACCCCAAGGAATCAGAGGGAAAATCTCGGGTTGTACACTGTGTATCACCCACAGCTTCAAAAAGAGAACCATGAACGCATGCTGCTTGAGGCTCCCTCAGCCGGTGGGACGTGATTAATACCGCACATGGGGTAATTCTGGAGTCTGTAGCATCGTCTGGGCGAATGGCAGCCCCTGCCACCTGCCTGTTACCGATATCCCTCAGCACCACTCAACTGCTTTACAAAGGCTTCTGTTTCCCAGAGGGCTTGGGCGTGGCCGGGGTGGAGGGCTTGTCTGATTTTCTGGGGTTTTTCCTTTCTCCCTCATCTGAGTTATAGGTCTCTGTCTTTTCATTTTTATAGGTTTTTGGTGTGGTGACCTTTTTACAGATAATAGAGGTGTAGCCTCTCTTACTTGTGGTGTCTGCCCCCCACGTGGCTTCAGTCGCTATGGGGGGCTTGCTGTAGGCTTCCTGATGGGAGGGGCTGATGCCTGCCCCCTGGTGGGTGGAGCCTATTCTAATCCCTCTGGTGGGTGGGGCTTAGTCTCCGGATGGAATTAGAGGCAGCAGTGTGCCTGAGGGGTCTTTCTGTTTACTGAGGGGCAGGGCTGTGATCCCACCTGGGTTGTTGTTTGCCCTGGGGCTTCTCAGCAGCTGACTGTCTGGTGGGGCCAGATTTTCCCAAAATGGCCACCCCCAGAGAAAGGCTACTGAATATTCCCAAGAGCTTCGCTTTCAATGTCCTTCCCTCACAACAAGCCACGTTCACCCCTGTTTTCCCAGGATGTCCTCCAAGAACTGCGGTCAGGTTTGACCCAGATTCCTATGGAGACCTCGCTCTGCCCTGGGACCCAGTGCATGTGAAAGTCCGTGTGTGCCTTTTAAGAATGGGGTCTCCGTTTCCCCTAGTCCCGTGGAGTTCCTGTGCACAAGCCCCACTGGCTTTCAGTGCCAGATGCTCTGGGGCTCTTTCTCCCAGTGTCAGATCCCCACACGAGAGAGAGTTTGATGTGTGGCTCAGAACTCTCACTCCTGTAGGTGACTCTCTGTGACCCAGTTAGTTTTCAGTCTGTGGGGCTTCCCACCCGGGAGGCATGGGGTTGTTTATATCGCGAAATCGCCCCTCCTACCTCTTGATGTGGCCTCTTTTTCTTCTGGAGTAGGGTATCTTTATTAAAGTTTCCAGTCCATTTGGGTGAAGAATGCTCAGCTTTTAGTTGTGAATTTTGTTGCTTTTAGGAGAGAGGTTGAGCTCCAGTCCTTCTATTCCGCCACCTTAATCCCATCTGGAGGGCTGTCTGGAGTCATCTTATTCCTTCATTGATTTCTGTGCCAACAGAGGCAAGGGCACTCTGTGACCCAAAATAGTTTTCACTGTGTAATGTTAACTGGTTTATAATCAGAATTGAACCTACAACCTTGGACCCATCATCTCTGTATTCTAAAGACTGAGGAGTTCCCGTTGTGGTGCAGTAGTTAATGAATCCAACTAGGAACCATGAGGTTGCGGGTTCGATCCCTGGCCTTGCTCAGTGGGTTAAGGATTCGGCATTACTGTGAGCTGTGGTGTAGGTTGCAGATGCAGCTAAGATCCCCCGTTGCTGTGGCTGTGGTATAGGCTGGCAGCTATAGCTCCGATTAGACCCCTAGCCTGGGAACCTCCATACGCCGCGGGAGCAGCCCAAGAAACGGCAAAAAGACCAAAAAAAAAAAAAAATGAAATACAGAATCCTCATAGGATCCAGAAATCCAGCATCTTCCCCAAAGAGCTGAAAGGAGGGACTCAGACAGACCCTTGCACACCAGTGTTCACAGGGGCATTACTCAAAATAGCCACAAGGTGGAAACAACCCAAATGTCCATCAACAGAAGAGTGTGTAAACTAGATGTGGTCTTTGCACACAGCAGAATATTCCTCAGCCTTAGGAATGCTGGAATTCTGATGGATACCACAGTATAAATCCAGCTTGAAAACATGTTAAACGAAATAAGCCAAAAACCAGAAGGACAAGCACTGTGTGATTCCCCTTGCATGAGGTACCTAGAAGAGGCAAATTCAATTCATCAAACAGAAAGTAGAATTGTGGTTGCCGGGAGCTGGGGGGTGGGGGATGGGGAGTTATTGTTTACTGGGTAGAGTTTCTATTTGGGAAGATGACATAGTTCTGGAAATGGGTAGCGGTGATGCTCACGCAACATGGTGAATGTACTTAATGCCACTGAATTGTACATTTGAAAATGGTTAAAACAGTAACTTTTATATTACACATATTTTTGCCAAGATCCTCTGACAGTGACCCGCAAAGACCCAAAGAGTGATTTCCAGGACTTATGCCAGGGCATGACACATTAGCTAAACAGTGGCCGCATATGCCTTTGATTACCCTGGGCTCAGCCTGGATATCTTGGGAGCAGGGAGAGCTGGCAGCCTTGTGGCCTTAGTTTCAGCTCCCCAAGAGGGCATCGCTTAAAAGTCTAAAATGCACCATGAGTTCTCGGAAGGCCTTTTGGCTTCAGTTGCAGAGTCAGCAGGTCTGTCTTTCTGGGGGAAAGAAGATAAGAGAAGGGGCTGGAGCTTGAAAGAGGAATGAGCATGTGGCCAAGTCCTCCTGGTTATTCCTGATTCTCTGCTGTGCCCGGGAGGTGCCAGCTCCATTTAAGTTAAGACAAGGCTACATTACTTACCTCAGTCCCTTTCTCTGCGGTATCTCACTGTCTGTTTGTACGCGCATGCGTACACCCAAGGGTGGCTTTTGTTTTTTCCTTTCTTTTTTGGCTGTCCCACATGGCATATGGAGTCCCTGGGCCAGGGATCAGATCTGAGCCACAGTTTCAACCTACCCAGCAGCTACACAGATCCTTTAACCCACTGCCGGGCTGGGGACTAAACCTGAGTCCATCACGGGCAGAGATGCCGCCGATCCCATTGTGCCAGAGCGGGAACTCCCACGGGTGGTTTATTTAACATTGACCTCTAAGCTGGTGATCTCAGTCTTCATTTATTTATTTGTCTTTTTGCTATTTCTTGGGCCGCTCCCGCGGCATATGGAGATTCCCAGGCTAGGAGTCTAATCGGAGCCGGAGCCACCGGCCTACGCCAGAGCCATAGCAACACGGGATCCGAGCCGCGTCTGCAACCTACACCACAGGTCACGGCAACGCCGGATCCTTAACCCACTGAGCAAGGCCAGGGATCGAACCCGCAACCTCATGGTTCCTAGTCGGATTCGTTAGCCACTGAGCCACAACGGGAACTCCTATATTTCATTTTTTGAGGAACCACCGTACTGTTTTCCACAATGGCTGCACCATCTTACATTCCCACCAGCATTTGTGAGGATTTCAATTGTTCCACATCCTCACCAATGCTTGTTATTCTTTTTCCTTTTCTTTTCTTTCTTTTTTTTTTTTTTTTTTGTCTTTTGTCTTTTGTTGTTGTTGTTGTTGCTATTTCTTGGGCCGCTCCCGCGGCATATGGAGGTTCCCAGGCTAGGGGTCGAATCGGAGCTGTAGCCACCGGCCTACGCTAGAGCCACAGCAACGCGGGATCCGAGCCGCGTCTGCAACCTACACCACAGCTCACGGCAACGCCGGATCGTTAACCCCCTGAGCAAGGGCAGGGACCGAACCCGCAACCTCATGGTTCCTAGTCGGATTCGTTAACCACTGCGCCACGACGGGAACTCCTTCTTTTCTTTTTTTAATGAGAGTCATCTAGAACCAAACTATGGCTCCAAAAGCATCTTTCCTATAATGTCAGGGAATAAAAGACATTTTTAAAACCATCAGCATGCAAAGCTTCCATGGCCAAAAAAGGAAAGATGAAGGCTTTCTAATTTTAAAGATAAACAAGTAAATGAAACGAGAGCGCCGATGACAGCAGGCAATGTCTCTCGCTGGATTTGGCCGCTACAAAGTTATTTCAGTATCTCCTCCTCCTTCTCCTGGGGACAGGTTTGTCTGGGTGGCCCTAGACATTAGGAAAAGCCAATGCCTTTTTTCTTTTCTTAAATAATAGCCACCCTAATGGCTGTGAGGTTTGGGGTGGGGGGGAATGTTTGTTTGTTTTTATTTTTGGCTACGCCCTCAGCATACAGAAGTTCCCCGGCCAGGGATCAAACCTGAGCCACAGCAGTGACCACACCAAATCCTTAACTGCTGGGCCACCAGGGAATTTCAGGTTTGTGGCGTTTTACCCTTTCTTTTTTCTCTCTCTCTCGTGTCTCAGGTTTGAAGAGAACTGTGAGCAACACAGAGGGTTTGAGCCTGGTGACGGCCTGAAGCATCCTGGGGAAACACCTGTTCTCTGCTGAAGGCAGCATTTCTTCACTGAGACGCCACTGACATGTTTGACCAGATACTTCTTTCTTGTCCTGTGCACGGCGGGATATTTAAGCAATTTCCTTCATCTCTACCCATTAGGTGCCAGGAGCCCCTGCTTGCGAGTTGTGACAATCAAAATATCTCCAGACATTGCCAGATATGTCTTGGAGGTAGGGAGGGGAAGAACGGCCCCCCACTGAGAACCGCGGGCCCCAAGTCAGGAATCGCTGGAGTCAGCCTGGCACAACAGAAGAGGTATGGGCTTTCCCCATTTCCAGAAGCTAAGTGTTTTGAGTTCCAGTTCTAATTTGCTCTTTGTCTCAGTTTAGATTTTCCTCATGTAAATATTGCTTTCAAACCTAGCTAATTTGTTGCTATGCTACAGAAAATGTGTTTTCACCATACACTAGGGGGCGCTGTTGACCAAGAAAGGTTCAAGATGGCAGCCAGAGCATGGGGTGGGGCGCAATGGGCGGTGGGGTGGTAGTACAGAGCTCGGAGAGAGGGATTTTTAATGAGCAGCTGGCGCTCAGGAGACACAGGTTCATATACCTAAAGGCCCATGGGTTGCTACCCCACCCCACTGCACCCTGGTGGCTCCAGGGGAAGGATGCTCCCCTTTCCTCTCCACCTACCCTTCATGTTATAAGTTGTCATCTTTGACGCTGTTTCCCTCCAAGGCTGATCTTGAAGACCTCCATCAGGTTTCATTGATTGGAAGGAAAGTGCTCATTCTAAAATACCTCAAGCAGTCCCCATTGTGACTCAGTGGTAATGAATCTGACTGGTATCCATGAGGACACGGGTTTGATCCCTGGCCTCGCTCAGTGGCTTAAGGATCCAGAGTTGCCTGAGCTGTGGTGTAGGTCGCAGACTTGGCTCAGATCCTGCATTGCCTTGGCTGTGGCTGTGGTGCAGGCCAGCAGCTGCAGCTCAGATTCAATCCCTAGCCTGGAACTTCCATGTGCCATAGGTGTGGCCCTAAAAAGATAAATAAAATTTAAAAAAAAAGAAAACAAAACAAAACAGGAGTTCCCATCATGGCGCAGCAGAAACGAATCCAACTAGGAACCATAAGGTTGTGGGTTTGATCCCTGGCCTCACTTGGCAGGTCGAGGATCCTGCATTGCCGTGAGCTGTAGTGTAGATTGCAGATACGGCTTGGATCTGGCATTGTTGTGGCTGTGGTGTAGGCCGGCAGCTACAGCTCCAATTAGACCCCTAGCCTGGGAACCTCTATATGCCGTGGGAGTGGCCCTAAAAAGACAAAAATAAATAAAATATAAAATAAGTAAATAAAATAAAATAAATACTTCAGTCCATTGACAGAGGAGTGGATAAAGAAGATGTGGTACATATATACAATGGAGTATTACTCAGCCACTAAAAAGAAAGAAAGAATGGCATTTGCAGCAACATGGATGGACCCAGAAATTATCATGCTAAGTGAAGTTAGTCAGACCCTGAGACACCAACATCATATGCTATCACTTACATGTGGAATCTAAAAAGGACACAATGAACTTCTTTGCAGAACAGATACTGACTCACAGACTCTGAAAAACTTATGGTTTCCAAAGACAGGTTGGGCGTGGGGAAATGGGCTGGGGCTTTGGGATGGAAATGCTATAAAATTGAGTTGTGATGGTCATTGTCCAACTATAAATGTAATAAAATTCTTTGAGTAATTAAAAAATAATATAAAATACTGCAAAAGAATCTGCCTCGCTGAGCCTCCTAGCACTCCTAGATACCCAGCCTGGATAGCAGTGTCTTGGTTTCTGAATGACTGCAGCACACAGGTGCTCTGCATCCACACCATCCTGTACCACACGTGCTCTGCTGGGCCCCAGAGTCCATCCCATCTCCTGCTAGGCTCCCTTCCATATTGTAAGGGAGGAGAGGCCCCAAACAGCCTTCTCTCTCTTTCTCAGAGCTAGGGTTGTCCAAGCAACTTAGCTTGGGCTAAATTGTGCCTGTGAGCTGAACCTGCAGGCAGAGGGGAGAAGCAGGCAGAGATGTTCTGCCTGTGCTGGGGCTGTTGGAAGTAGGTCAGTCAGAGGTGAATGATGTAGGGGCTCAATTCTAACTCCACGTCCCAGGGTCGGACCTGAGAAGTGGGAGGTACTTGGGGGGCATCATCAGCAATACCAGCTTCCTGACCTGTGAATCACAGCTAGAGTAATTTGATCTTGAAGCCAGTGGTCTATAGGTGGCCCCTCACTTCTGTCTGCCCAGTGAAACTGGGAGTGCCAGACTCCCTACATTCCATCCTTTTCCTGCCTGACACACGTATGTCCACTCTCATACACGTGTGTATTTCTGACTGCCTTCCCACACTGCTGATTTATACTTGGGAAGGATATTGGTCATCTGCTGAGGGGTAGAAGGTGCCAAGTACTGTTGATGTCCAAAGGAAACTTCGGCTGATCTTGTCTTAAGAAAATAGACTCTGGAGCTCAACACCCCAGGACAGTACAAAGTCAGTCCATGGATAGTTGCTCTGCTGTGTGTGGATGAAGCACAAGAGCTCTCGGCCATCAGGAGGGGTGGGATCAGTGGACTTACTTCACTCAAACTAGGTTGGAACAAGCCCTGAAGAAGAGGTCAACCCTGGACAGGTGAGGAGAAGGGGAGATAGAGTATGAAGAGAGACAGAGGTGGGGAGTGACATCAACAGGGGTCAAAGTCCTGTAATGATGTCCTCACGCTGCCACCTCTTCTAAGGAGTTGGGTTGATGATTTGATCTCTGAGAACCTGCTACCTTATTGGGAAAATATGAACATCCTACAGTGCTGTCGAGAGCATCAAATGAAATTGGAAAAATAGGTCTCTATCTCTAGATGTCGTAACAGCCCACACAGATGTAGACTAGATCGTCTCCGTTTGTCCCCACAGACCCAGCACCTCACACCCTGCTCTGCCCCAGGTAAGCTGACGTGAACAGACAGCATCCATGGGCTCTCTTGCCTCTCACTGAGCCTCACCTTGGGTTTCGCCAATGGGAGGTTTTTCACAGGAGATGGGGGTGGGGGGGGGGATGGGATCTGGGCCATTTCCTGTCTGCTCCCATTCCCACCACACTGTGCTCCTCCATTAGAGACCACTGCTAACAGCAAGTGGCCGCCTGTCTCCTAGAACTGGAGCTTGGCCCAGGTCCTATCAGCATCTTGGTCTCCTCTCCTCTGCACTGCCTTGCTGGCTTCCCTACCCTCCACCCACATCACTCTGCTTGGTCTCTTTAATGAACTTTGAGTACCCACTTGGAACATGCCGTTTGTTTCCTCCCATGATTCTGGCAGATACCAAATGCAAGCTATCTATTCAAGTTTTCCCCTTGACTAAGAATCTGTGATAGTTCCCTGTCATTTAATAAGGTCAAGTCCATATTCATTTTCAAGGCCTATGAAAAATGCAGTTAAGAAAGTGACTCCACATGACATGATTGAGAGAGAATCGTGCTGCTGTCCCCAGCAGCCGCATACAGGAGGCAGACTTGACGTCTGACATTGGCCATGGGACTCAGTGGGACTGGCATAGAGATATTCTTCCACTGGTTTCATTTCAGTCTGGCTACTTCCAAGCCAGATATACAATCCACAACATCCTTTCTGGCCTTTTCTTTCCTTCTTTTCTATGTGCTCTTCCCCCTCCCCCCATGGAATTCTAGACATAGACATGGGAGAGGAGGCATGAACTCATGTAAAGGTGGACATGGGCAATGGTAGGCAAAGTTCTTGGCCATTAAAGCCCCATGGTTCATCAGGCAGCTGACCTATCAGATGAGGGAAGCAGCAGATGGCCCATTTGGGTAACAGGAGGCCAAGAGGGGGAGAAAGGTGGGCGAAGGGACAGGTCACGGGGTGGCGGGGGGGGGGGGCTATGCCATCTCATCCAGACTCAGTGATTGACCAGCTTCAGTTCACTCTCCCTCTTTCCTCCCAGGTGAAGGGCCAGAGGGGAAGACTCCATTTTTATGGGCTAATGGCAACACCTTTTGCAATTATAAGCATGCCAGACCTATGCTACAGCGATTTTTTAAAGTATTATCAGTATAGGTTCCATAGAGAAAAGCCCTAAGAGACTTAGTCTCTGAATGGGGACTAACAAGAAAGTCTGGAGGTAGTGTGGACTGGACATAAATACACCTGTCCCATCCCATCCCACAAGCTTTCCTGAGCATCTACCCCTCTTAGCCTCTCAGAATCTGAGGGAAGGTGGATTTCATTAACACAAGGACTGGGATCTGGCACAGGGGCTGTTTCTTGCCCAGGGCCTCTGCTGAATGGTTTACCTCAAGGACCTGCCCGCATTCCACCCATTGCTGAAGGCTTCCCTTTGTCTCCAACAGCAGGGCCACAAATCCTGGAGTTGACATTTACACAAATGGGAAAATATGAGCCCACTCAGGTAGTCTTTTTTCCCCAGTTTGCCAAAAGACTGAAACCACGTTTTATCTTTAACCACTCCCCAGCAACGCCAAGCACAGGGTTCTTGTAGGATTCCAATTAGAAAAATATGAGAGTTGGAAGGGATCTCAGAAGTGGCCTGGCCCCAAACACCTCAATTTCCAGGTAAGGAGATAGATGTATAAAGAAATATACAATCAAGTTAATCACCAAAACTTGGGTCAGCGTGCAGGTCATTGGATGTCCAATTTGTATCCTTCCGCTGCACTATAAAGCCTTCCGGCAGCTTGGAAGCTGGCCAACCGCAAAGTCTTTGTATTGACACAGCAGCTCAAGGATGAAAAGAGCGTGGCAGATCATGGAGAAGTGAGTCACCATGTAGAAGGGTGTAGAAGGTGCTGGAATCGAGAAGTTCAACCAGATGCCAAGTGACGGGACAAGTTAGGGGGCTGATTCACAAAGGTTGGATCAACATAGGAAGACATTTCCCCTTGTATCTGGGAAGCAGACATGGCAGGACTGCAGATACCCCCCTCCCGGGACCGGGGTCTCTGCTCCCCAGGCGTGATGGGATTATGATCTCCAGATGGTGACGGGGCTTCTCAAAGTAGGAGTCATCCATCCATTCCTGCGCGGCTCATCCATGGAAATGGGAATTCCAACCTGAGGCCGGCACTTAGACCTACTCTCTAAACTTACTGTGTGACGAGGGATAGAGGCATTCCCCTCCTCTCCCCAGGTTTTCCCACTCATTTTTAAAAAGCTGTACCCTTTTAGTTCCTGAAGGGCTTATGGCCCCCAGGAATTTTTTTCCTCTTTCAGCATATGCAAGTGGAATTGTATACAAAGTAAGTTTTGAAAACATTTAAAATATACAACAAAAAAATAAATAAATAAAAAGCTGTACCCTTTTAGACTATCTCTTAAAGATACATTTTAATTTTAAAGTTTTTTGAGGCATCTTTAAGGTTGAACTGAAATTCTTTCTCGGACAACCAGCTATCACCCCAGAGCCTTACACATTTGGGCTTGGATTTTCTCGCCATCTCTGCTGAACTGCTTCATTTTTTAATCAGAAAAAAAATCCTTCAAGAAAATGGCAGCTTCAGATCCACAACCACCCAGCTCTCAGCTACGTTCTGATTCATTTGATCAAAGTAGCAAACAAATACTTGCCACATAGATCGTGTTCTATTTTGTCAACAGATAATCTATTCCCCGCTGACCGTTTGCCAGACCCGCAAAAGGCACCAAGGATCCAACAGGCAGCATGACACAGTCCCTGTTCTCAAGGCGCTGAGTACTCAGTGGGGAAGACAGTCAGTGACCCTACAATGTGATGGATGATGGGGTGGACACTTTACAATGCAGTGGTGGCATTAGGAGGGCCAGGTGGCCCAGTCTCAGGATGGGGCACAGTATGGTGTCGCAGACATTTCCTAGAATAAAGGATACCAAAGCAGGGAGTTCCCACTGTAGCGCAGCAGAAATGAATCGGACTAGTAACCATGAGGTTGCAGGTTTGAACCCTGGCTTTGCTCAGTGGGTTAAGGATCCAGTGTCGCCATCCAAGCAGATGTGGCTCAGATCTGGTGTTGCTGTGGCTGTGGTGTAGGCCAGCAGCTGTAGCTCTGATTTAACCCCTAGTCTGGGAACCTCCATTATGCCACTGGGATGGCCCTAAAATGCGAGGGAAAGAAAAAAAAAAAAAGAATACCAAAGCATGAACTGGAGAAATTAGTAGGAGTTAAGGAGGGGGTGAAGAAAGTGGCTGAGGCAGGGGAAACTGCATATACAAAGTCCAGGACCCCTTCCTTTCCATTCAGGAAATGGTAAGTCAGGTAATGTTGCTAGAACATGAGATTCAAGGATGGAATAGCAAGAGGTGAGACAGAGAAGATAAGACAATATGAGCTCATGCAAGACCTCATAAGCCTCAGGCAGGGGGTTGGGCTCTATCGTGACGGCAGTGGAGGGACCCCGGAGAGCAGCTGGCAGGGATGCCAGGCAATGTGATCAGGTCCCAGGTGAGAAATCACACAAAGGAGATACTGGCGATGATGATCACTGGTACTGGTGGGAACTGTACTGAGTGGAAGGGAAATTCCCCCATTGAGGAGGTGAACTGAGAAAATAATAGTCAGTTTAGAATTCAGGTTGATAATGTTAGGTGATTACCAGTTCTAGGAATTTTCCAAAGGACATAAACTTAAAGGCAAATGGAGCTTCAGGCACAAAGATATTTAGCAAACATTTACAAAAGCGAAAACTTGGAAATATTCAAAATCTGCAACTAGAAGAGGAAGATTAAATCAATCATGTTACAGACCTAAAATGAAATATTAAGCAGGCATTGATGTAAGGGCAACAGAGGGGTTTTTTTTTTTGGTTTTTTTTGTTTTTTGTTTTTTTTCCCCTAGGGCCGCCCCCTCGGCATATGGAGGTTCCAAAGCTAGGGGTCTAATCAGAACTGTAGCCACTGGCCTACACCACAGCCACAGCAATGCAGGTTCCAAGCTGCGTCTGTGACCTACACCACAGCTCACAGCAAAGCCAGATCCTTAACCCACTGAGTGAGGCCAAGGATCGAACCCGCAACCTCATGGTTCCTAGTTGGATCCATTAACCACTGCACCATGACGGGAACTCCTGAATTTTTTTTAATGACATGGGAACAGATGTGAAAAAGACAACATCTCACCTACCGCAGGAGTGTGTGGGTGTGTGAATTACATGGAATTTTTATCTTCTGTTTTGTGCTTTTAAATATTTTGTAATGTTATATAGTTAATCTACATTTGTTTGTCATAAAAATATTCTTTGAAACTAAAAAATATTTTCATCACAATGACCATCCATGGTCTCTTCTGTAATCATTCAGAGGGTTCTGAATCTCATTCACGGACTGTGAGGAGGGGTAGACATTCAGCAGGTATGTCCCTGTATGGTTGTGCTCACTATTTACTGCTGACTCTACCAGTTGGTTGGTACTCTGGCATTTGGGTGGCTACATATTTTGTTATCCCTGGAGAAGAATTTGTATCACCAGGAACTTTGTTTCCAAGTAGGCATCTGCCATACAGCCACAATGGATGACATTATGGAGGTTCCTAAAAGGACTGAAAATAGAGCCACCATGTGATCCTACAATCCTACTCCTGGGCAAACACCCAGAGAAAACTACAATTTGAAAAGATGCATGCACCCCAGTGTTCATTGCAGCACTACATACAACACCTGACTCATGAAAACTCCTAAAGGTTCTTTGACATTGATTAATGAATAGAAGATTTACTCAGCCATAAAAAAGAATGAAATAATGACATCGAAAGCAACATGGATGGACCCAGAGATTATCGTCGTAAGTGAAGTAAGTCAGACAAAGACAAATATCATATGGTATTGCTTATATATAGAATCTTAAAAAAAAAGTGATGCAAATGAACTTATTTACAAAACAGAAATAGACCCATAGACATAGACAACAAACCTATGGTTACCAAAGGGGAAAGGAGGAGGAAGGGATAAATTAGGAGTTTGGAATTAACACATGCACATTACTATATATAAAACAGATAGCCAGCAAGGACCTATTGTATACCACAGGGAACTATACTCATATTTTTTAATAACCTATAAAGGAAAAAAATCTAAAAAGTATATATTCATATATATATACACACACACGTATACATATATACATACATACATATGTCTGTGTGTGTATGTATATATATAACTGAATCACTTTTCTGTACAGCTGAAACTAACGCAACATTATAAACCAACTGTACTTCAATTAAAAACAAACACATAACCATTCTCCTTAGCATATGTAGTTTCAGTGGAAAAGCCATAGGGTTTAATGCCGGCCCTGGTTCTTACTAGCTGGTTGACCTTAGATTGTTTCAATCTTGAGACTCATTTATAAAATGGGAATAAAAAATGCTCACCCCAGAAGCTCTGTAGCAGGTTGTGAGATTAAATGACTGTGGGTAAAGACTCCAGCCCTAACGAGAGCTCACCGGCCTCATCTTTGAAAACGCAAAGTATATCTGAGGTGACATAATGCTCATTGTAAAGCAATCACATTACACGTCTTGCAATTACAGGATCTCCGAGTATATACCTTCGCCAAACACTGAATTTGCAAAGTATCTGTTATGCATGCCTATCCTTTTAGACTGCCAGAAGGGTGCTGAATTTTCTCCAGGAATTGTTGGTTTCACTTCCATTTTTCATTGTTCTCCTGGGTTGGGCCATTCTTGACATGGAACATTTGTTAGCTGACTTCACTGAGCTGCAGAAACGTCCCACCAACATTCACCAACCAGCAGGCTGGCAGCCCAGACTTCCCAGGTTCTGTCTGTCTGGGCATGTGCAACACCTAAACTATCCATGAAAACAGAACTTTCCCAGGATTTTCCATCAAGGAGAACCAAAATTCTCCCGGTTCTCTTTCTGCCAGAGCAAGATTTTCTGGCAGGGTTTTGACACTGCAGGAGGGTATCTGTATATGAAGTGTTGTGATAAGTCCATTAAAACTGAGGTGCTGAATGCCTACTAATGTTGTAGCTCAGATTTTCCAAGATCCTGAATTACAAACAAGATCAGTTGTTCAGTTAGACAGGCTCTTTTCCTATGTGCAAGGACAGGTTGCCTGTACAACTAATATAAATCATTTCTGGAAAAGAAAGATAGCAAACATTTAAAAATGCCTTGTGTGTTTCATTGTTTTCCCCACTGGAGCGGGAACTTTAATGCTACCCTATGACCTCTAGTAGGTCACAGGTTGAAGTTAGTGTCTGTAGTGGATGCAAGAGGGCTGCCTGAGGATGCCTGTGCGGAATGAGGTTTTCTGGCCTTGGGCCAGAGCAACATCTGTAGAGGGGAGCTCTGAGGAATGTTGTCCCAGGTGAGCAAAGCTACTGTTGATCAATAGGTGCATCTGAATTCTGAGAAAGTGAGTTGTCTTTTTCTTTTTTTTCTTCCCCCTGCAGTTCTGGAATCATGGAAAACCAAGGCTAGGGGTGTCATTGCATGAGTCACAGCTGGGCACAGAGGGGTTTTATGCTGGCTTTTAGGATGTCAATGATTCCTTTCTCTACATCATTTAATGTTGATGAAGCACTGCCCAGACCCACCCAAGGCCCCACATATGTAGAGAGGGAGGCATCTCCAGCTGATAGACCCAGCCTGGAGATGTGAGGGGGAGGTCTCTGAGCACTGGATATGTCCATCATGGAGCCACTGAACACAGAAGTCATCTGGTGCCTTCTTCACACCAAGCCAGACTCCAGCTGGGATACTGGATTCCTAGCCTGCAGCAGACTATAATCGGGGAACTGGGAAGGGACTTGTCATGTGGAAAGAGGAGGCACTTGAGATGGGTGCCCCAGGAGCAGAAGAGTTGGTTGAAGAAGGAGGAGGCAGAACTCTAAATTCCGGTAGAAACACAACAGTACATGGTGCAATCCTTGAGATCCAATTCTGCCCACACCTCCTTTGAGAAAGGCAGAGAATTTCATAGTGTATTTCAGTAAAGTGTCAACATTCTCATCAATAATAAGGACAAATTATTTTTCTATTTTTAGATGACTGGCAATTATCAGATCCTGGGAGAAGTACAAGGCAAGATGCCTGCCTGGGGAAGCTGGGCTTTTGTGGGTAGAAAAAGGAATTAAAAATGCAAGATGGCTTCTGCTAAGTGCCAAATAAATGATTTAGGCAGTAATTGCCTTGCAATTGAAAGAAAGGAAAATAATCAGGGCTCCCTGAAGCACCCCCTCCCAACGCCATATGACTAACTTCCTAGGGAGGAAAGAAATATTTGTTGAAAGCATGATAGAACTGTCAAAAATCCAAGAAATCAATTACATAAATTGTAAAGCGTAAGTCACACTTCTATTTGTTCTCCAAGAGTGTAAAATTTACCATTTTCCATTAAGACAGAAAAGAAGTCACTACTGCTTCTGCCAAGAAAATCATGCACACCTCTTTCACATCCCCTCTTGTTTTAATCAGGCTATGTCTGTGCAGCTGTTTTTTTTGCCACTAGCATTTGTCATTTGAGGTAGAGAGAGGGGACATTCATCATCAAGTTAACTCAAGGATGAATCTCTTTTTTGCATCTTTGGATAGGATCATGGACATGGATTTGTATCTAATGAAGCAACAGAGAGATGGTCATGGGGGAAAGAGTAGATGACATGAAGTCATCAAAAATTTACAACATTGACAAATCACTCTGTCAGAAATGTCAAGGATTGGCCTCCTGGGTCTTGCAGAACTTAGGCAGGGAGAAAGGCTGGGACACTCTTCCAGGAAGGGTAAGACTATGATGGAAGATGTGGGGATGGGACTGAGCAGGCATCAGAGAACAGCGAGGGAAAGAGTGTGTCTGAAGCAGATGTTTCTCCCTGGGGGCTTGTGAGAAAGTGAGGTAGGGTGATGGGTGCCACAGAGGGATATGAATGAGTAGTCACTGCTTTGAGAAGACATGCTGTTTTGGTTTGAGTTCCCTCAAGCATAAACCTTGAACAGGTCATTGGGTCCAAGTAGCTTATTCGGGAAGTCTTCCCAGGAAGCCTGGCGTGGGAGTGAGAAAGCGCAATGGGAAGAGGAAAAGCCAGCAAAGCGTGTGTGAATGAGGGGTCATCTCTCTGCATGACTGGGGTTTGGTCCCACTGGGGTCTTCCCAGAGACTTAAAGAACACTGAGGTGTTTTTTTTTTTCCCCTTGGAATTGATCATTAGTCACAAAGTGAACAATTTTAATTTTTAAACATATCGTCACCTTTCTTCATACTCAACTGAAAATGAGTAAAGAGAATTTCATTCAAACTCTGCAAGTACCCTTTATGTTTAGCCTGGAATGAAGCATGAGAAAGTTTAACCTTAAGTTAGACATGACGGCCCAAACAGTTTAGCTTCTAGAAGTAAAGCTAAGAATGAATGTGCATTTATCAAGTATAGTCAAAGCATTCCAATCAAGTCTGACAATGAACAGTGGGCACGGACATAAATAAAACTTCGGGACAGTCTCACACCAAGGCATGAGGAAGCTGAGGTTTTGATCTATCCAGTTCTATTTTATTGGCTTGAAAGTTGCTCCTGGGCCTTTAACTCCCCGCAGTTCTGGCTTCCCCACAAGTCAGCTGAATCTGCTCCCGGCATGAAGCCAGGGAAAGCCTTCAAGAGTAACAGACTATTCACAACAGCCAAGACATGGAAAGAACTTAAATGTCCATCAACAGATGAATGGATAAAGATGTGGTACATATATACAATGGAATACTACTCAGCTATTAAAAAGAATGCAGTAATGCCATTTGCATCAACGTGGATGCAACTAGAGATTATCATACTAAGTGAAGTCAGAAAGAGAAAGACAAATACCATATGATATCACCTATACCTGGAATCTAATATATGGCACAAATGAACTTATCTACAAAAGAGAAACAGGCTCATAGGCATGGAGAAGAGACTTGCAGTAGCCAAAGATGTGGGGAGGCAAGGAAGGACGGGGAGTTTGGGATTAGCAGATGCAGACAATTATAGGCAGGAGGGATAAACAATAAGGTCCTACTGTATAGTACATGGAAGTACATTCTATATCCTATGATAAACCATAGTGGAAAAGAATTTGAAAAGAAGGTATATATATATATATATGACTGAATCACTGCTGTACAGCTGAAATTAACACAATATTGTAAGTCAACTATACTTCAATTAAAAAAGAACAACAAAGAGAAAGGAGTAACAGGTGCTTGAGGGAGTTAGCCATCATCCTGTAGGGAAACTTTCCACTGAGCTGCAGGTGACTTCAGGTGGACAGAGGAGAGCTGGATGGGCCACCATCAGCTTCTGCCATGCATCCTCCTTGCCTTCAAGGAAAACTCTAAGAAAGGGACGTGGCTTCCTGTATCCCCCCAGCTGCCCCTTTCTCTTTTTGTGCTTCATGCATTTCCCTTCCCATACCACCTCCCAGAGTCCTCACTCCCTGTCTCCTTTCCAGGTAATTGGATGGGGATAGGGGTTCAAAGGCAGCTTTTGCCTTTTAGCAGGGGACCAAGGAAGGGATTTTTAATTATAAAATGTTAGCTGATTGAAAGAATATGTTTGGCAAGAGACAGGGATCAACCCAGAGCCTTGAAACAAGTTACCTTCTGGGCTTCTGCCAGACATCAGCTCACTCACAGCCCTGAGGACTCTGAGCTGTGTTGTTCAAGAGCACATATCATCATCTTATTTTCTGCAAGCCTGCGAAGCAGGAGATGTTCTTCTGTCGACATTTGCAATTGCCACAACTCTAAAGTGACAGTGACTTTAGATGGGCACCATATCTGCGAGTTGAGAATAAGAATTAAATAAGTTCTAAAAATATTACTCAGAAGAATTCTTCTCAACAGGAGATCTTTCTTGCTCTTACAAGAGCAGCTGAAGAGCCAAAACTATCACAGAAACTATCAGCCGAGGATGGAGCGAGTCATCTTGCACCTGAAATGATGAAATTCTGTTCTTGAGACATGCAGACATCTGCACAGCAACTGACTGTCACGTCACAGAGCAGACAAGGACACAAACACAAAGAGAAACAGCACACACGATGGATGGTGATTCAGTTTCCATGCAAATGGTCTGAATCAGAACAATAAAAGGAAGACAATCCCCTAACAAGAAAGTAGAATTACCTAAGAATTGATTTTTCCCCTCAGGTAGCATTTCTTTTCTTTTCTTTTCTTTTCTTTTTTTAACGCAGATTATTTTTAAGTTGATTTTGGAGGTGGGGGTGGGGAATGGGAGGATGACAGGCCAGTGAGAGACCAGAATAATAAAAATCATAAATCCGGAGGAAGATCAAGGGGTCACCTTGTTCAGCCTCTGGTTTCCAGGAGGAAATGATCCCTAACAATGGCGTTCTCAAAGAGCCTGCAGGAACGATGACTCGACAGTCTTTTTCAGTACCCCAGCTTGCACGTTTTAACCCCTCCAATAAAACAAGCCCTTCTTCTATCAATTGTGTGTCTCTGCACTGAATTTTAAGTCTATGCTTTGTATGCTCTTCTCACTGGCACATGGAGAACAGCTGGTCCCGGTGACTGCTACATTCCGCATTTGTAATATATCCACCCCCTAGTACTCTGAGTTCCTGCTGTTCCTGAACCAACGGCACTGGCCCTTGGTGGAATTACCAAGGAGAAGGGAGCGGAGAGTAATTGGCTGGGGGTGGATGTGGTAAAAAGCAATGTGGTGCCCCGCCCCCCCCACATATGCCACAGTTGCTTTAAAACACTGCTTTTCCTAAACTTCTGCAAGCTGGAATGCAGGTGGTGACCCAGCTCTGGCCAGCCAGGCCCAAGACCTTAGGGGGTGTTGGGGCAACAAGAAGGGAGGAAATACAGACAACAGAGCTGCCCGCCCACCAGGACAGCCCACCCAGGACCTTGGACTCAGAGAGGGACAAACTCTCTCCCACTGATGGCTGTTGCACATTAGTTTTCTAGTTGGAGCAACCTCAGCTGTTCGCTCTCAGCCTCTGGAAGTCAAGCAAGCCAAATAGCAGAGAGGCCACCCAAAGAGCCTTTCCCGAGAGAGCAGTTCTCAGCTCCCCTCCCCAAACCCCACCCCATCACACACACACGGCCAATGACGTTCACTCATTCTACACTCTCAAGGGCAGACCCAGATTTTGAAGAAACTCCTCAAAATTTGATGGTTAAATAAAGCCCCTGGACTTCCCAGATGCCCACGGTTCCAACAACCCCATCAGTGGGCTGCTCGCCCTGGATTGGGGCTGGGCTTCCACCCACGGCTAGGTCCTCCAGCTGAGACACCACGGTCTCTCAAGGTCACAGGGACAGTAAGACAATGGGGTTACTACGGGGCTCACCTGAACACCACACGCAGATATTAAAAACAGTAGATATTTCACAAGCTTCCGTGTGTTAGGACACAAACATGGTTGAGCCCTTCCCCTCGGCGGGTCTCATGGGGGGCACCAGTGAGGGAAAGGAGAAGGTTACGGAACTGGGGCAGCAGAACACGCTGGCCATGGACCACAGCTCCATGGACTCCTCGATTTGGTTCCGTAATAGTATTTGCACCACTTTCTGCCCTGTTGCACTTTATCTCATCTAATTCTCACAGTTAAGTGTGTCGCTGAGGGAGGGGTAAGTAACTGGGGTCCCGAGTTCCCTAAGGGGGAGGTCTCCCTTGCAGGGAGCAAGCCTGCGTGTGATATGCATCCTTGATGGCCTTGGCCCCCTTGTCTCTGGTGAGCTGGCCCAGGCCAGGAGTGACTGCTCGTGACTCCATCAGTACCGTGAGCGTTTGGCCTCATTCAGGTTCAGCTGAAGGGTGTCCCTGCCCCCTTTCCCTAAGGTGCACGCCTTGGTCTTAACCATCAGAGTTGCACTTAGAGCCCTTCTTCCCGGGGACCAGAGCAGATCGGGCCCCCATCGCCCATGGTGCCTCCTCTCCATGGGGCAGCCCCGGGGTCTTATTGCAACAGGACAGGAGGAGAGAACACAATGAAGCCAGCTTAAAAAAGAATAACCAAGAAAATCCAAGGTGAGAACAGTTTTAAGACACCAAGACTGCTGCAAAGAGAAGCCACTCCACTTAGAAAGTAAGAATGTTAGCACTTTTGCTCCTCCTGCTCCTAAGACACGGCTCCCTCCAACTCAGGGTCCAGGAGTGAGTTCTGACGCAGTCAGCTGCTCTCCCCCAGGAGTGGAGTGGGGTTTGCAAAGAGAAAACACTGAACTGCCATAGAGGTTAAAAGGGACCTGAACAACTATCAACCCTATGAAGCAGCAGAAATATTTGCTATTTCCATTCTTCATCCAAGGAAACAGGCTCAGAGTGGCTAAGAGATGTGCCCAAGATCAAGCAACGATTTGTAAGCAAAACCAAGTCAGCTTACCTGACTCCTGGTCATGCATTTCCCTGTCCAAGGATGGTGCACAGCATCTAAGGCTCCCTCTACCCACCTCCCACCCCAAAAAACTCACCAGATTATTAATTTGTGCATGTGATGGGTGTGGAGATGTGATCCCACCTGCCTTGACGAAAGTGTCTTGACTTGGACGAAAGTGTCTTGAAAGCAGAACCTGGACCAGGACCTGGTGTGGGTGGTCTTTGGGGAGGGGACCCCAGGAAGCAGGAGAAGGAGGGTAGAGAGGCTGAGGTGAAGAGGGAGAGCTGATTACACATGCGGACGACTGGGGCTCAGTTCTGCTGGAGGTCCCCGGGGAACCATGTGGAATGTGCCTCAGATGTCCCTCCAGAGCATGGCAGCCAGGGCACTGACCCACCACCTGCCGGCCCAGCGAGTTGAGGATCCCTCACAAGAGTTTTGCTGCCTCTTCACCTGCATCTCCAGGCTGAGTGAGATCCTGTGGCTTCAGAAGATGCCTGGAGGCAGAAAAGTAAAGAGCTGTGGCAGCGTTGAAAGAAAGAATGGTGGAGGCAGTGTGCACCAGAACGGCCCTCCAGGTGGCACCAAAGTCAGAGGAAACCAGGTGCCAGGGGATGGCACCTAGCCATCGAAGGGTCTGCTTCACCACCCTTAATGGGGCTGGGGGTCCAGAGAAAAAAATGACATGTAGGGTGGGAAGGAGAATGACTGGGTAGGTGGATGAGGAGGTGCTCAGGGGTGGCAGTGGGGGGACAGGAAACTAGTGATGGGAGGAGTGTTTGGCTTTCACCGGGATTTTCTTCCGAGAAAGAGTCTGGGATCTGAAATTAGAGACTGGACTTAATGTCGCAGAGCTGCCGGGATCCAGCTGTTTCACTTGACCTTTCCGTAAATAGGCATAATCCATTTTATCAGCCTCATATACTTCATGGTGACGCCATGAAGGCCAAACTGAGAGAAGATATACAGAGGGCTTTGCAGGCTGTGTTGTACCATGCACAGGGGCGGTAAGGGGCGGTAAGGGGCGGTAAGGGCTGCTTGCACTGTAAATCGCATCTCCTCGCCTCTGTGCAATCCACACACAATTTGCCAGTTTCTAATAAATAATGCAATTTTAGCCCACAATGTGCCAATGCTCTCTACCCGCAACCCTGCTTCCTTTTGTTATTTATCTTCACTTATCCTTTGTTAAATTGCTTTAAACATGCTTGGATCACACTCATAGGTATTACCACTGGGAGTAGAAAATGGTGGAATTCATATAGAGACCATATATGAGAGACCAATATCTATCAAAATGATAAGGACATTTACCCTTGGGGCCAGCAAAACCACTTCTATGCATTTATTCTTGTGATTATCTGCACACATGTGAAATACCCAAGCACAAAATTATTTGTTTCAGTATTGTTTGTAATAGCCAAAGATTGGAAACAGCGTAACTGTACCATAAATGGTACACTAAGGGTTAAATAAATCATGATACCACCAGAGTGGGATCCCATGTATTATTATAGGATAATAATAATAATAAATCCAAAAATTCTGTATGTTCTAATATAGAAGAACCCTAGGCTATATTGTTCAGTGATAAAAGCAAGGGTTCAGAGCACTTTATAAATTATGCTACTTTTTGTATATGGAAAGGATAAAACCAAATATGTAAGAAAATAATAAAAATGACAGCTTAAAGAAGGCCAGAAGCTGAAGAATGGAATGAGCGAGAAGAAAGGTGAGAATGAGTCTGCTCAATGTAGAACTTTTTATTCATTTTGATATTTGATCCAATATGTTGCCTACCTAAAAACAATAATTAAATCTTAAACAAACGAACAAATCCAAGATTTATTCTATTCCTAGGTTTCTCTCCTTCAGTAAAAACTGGAACATAGAGCTAGGAAATAGACACTGACTTGGTTTACCAGATGACTGATGACAGAACTAAAATTCTAGCCACAGAGGGCTTGGGGAAAACTCACAATCAACTATAACCCAAGTGGTCTGCTGTTCTTAGGATCTTGAATAGGAGTGGCCAAAAACGCTCCAGTCAAATCCATCCATCATGGAAAGAGGGTGGAGAGCACACTTCAGGTTTATTGTCATTATTATCATAGCATTATTATGATGATGACTTATAGGAAGTTTTTATACGTTATCCTATTTGGTCGTTCCAACAACCCTGTGGGCCATGAGCATCATCACCATCGTCCTATCATCTCCACTTTTGGGAAGAGAAAACACATCTTGGAGACGCTAATTTTCCCAAAGTCACAAAGTACTGCTGGGATTCAACACAGGTTTGTTTTCATCATGAGAGAGAAAAAAAAAAAAAAAAAACTGATCGGATGCAAATCCAATTAACCTACTCAGCTATTTGTTTGAAAAAAATGTTTAGTGAGCACCTATTAGGTATCAGGCAACACATTAGATCCTTGCAACATATCCTGCACGTTAACTTACCTTAACTATAGACTAGATGCCTTATAGAGACTGTTCTAAGAGTTTTCTGTCTACTTCCTGTTCTGTAGAGGCTGTGGCTAGCCACTTGAAGTAGGAGGACGGATCAAGGTAGGCCTATTTCTTCACCAGCCTCTTACTTTATTGATGGTTGGTTAAGCCCCCAAGAGTCAGGAGAAGAGAAAGTGGAGCCCAGGACACCGGCTCAAGATGCAGCTATCCCAATAGGCAGCTCCATGCATGTCCTATACTCTGATCAGTCAATCCCTGGGGAGATGGATCTAGTATGAGGAAAAGAGGTCAGAGGTGAGCAGGAGGTGGAGCCGAGGAGACATCCCCCCTTCTCTCCCCCCCCCACCACCTCCATCTACCTCACTCAGATGGAACAACACTTCCCTTGGACTCTAAGAGAAACAAAAATCGTGAAATCGCCCACATCTCAGAGAAAACTAATATCATTTTCTATTTTTTTTTTTTAAACAATCTCTAAGAAAGATTGCCAGGGAAACTTCAAAGATTTTGGTGAAATGTGATGCTGATAAATATCAAGTAGAAATGCTATTTTTGAAGGCTATGCCTGGAAAATTTGGTTAGAAACGTCCTCCTGCTAGAGTGAAGCCCAAAGGACTAGAGGGTGACTTTTCCTGAACAGCTTCTTTGCTCTAAAATACTGAGAAATTTGGGGGAGATCTACCACATTTTGGTACATCCATTCACAAAGCAACTGATAGCATCTCATAGTGTGTCAATAGGAGAACTGGAAGTGGTGCTTGCCTAATTGAAGACATTTCTTGTGTGGTACAGCTTTTTAAAATCTGGGACGTCTGATTTTCCTGTGTATGTTATTCCTAACACCCCTCCCCGTTAAACTAGATCCAGTTCCATTGTATCTTTACCATCTCCCTGATTCTGATTTCTGTGCAAGGCACTGAGCTCAGGAAATGAGGAGTCACAGGTAAGACAGCAGTCAAGGTGGACCACTGTTCCAGCTAGGAGACCTAATAACTCAAAGGCAGCTCTTTGGAAGCCCACTGAGTCAAAAACCCTATGGGAGTGGTTGAGAGTCCCAACTTATGGCCGTTTTATTCAAGGTCTTGCAGTTCTCTTCAGACCCCAACCAGCAGAACTGAGCAACAACCTTCAGAACTTTACAGCTTAAAGAGCAAGTGCTGGTCCATCACATGTTGGCATGTGTGACAGAGGCTCTGGTGCTCACCTAGACCTTGTTTTCCTCTCTTGGGGGGCACATATGGGTTTCAGGTCCCTGCTGTCCCAGCAGTTAGGCAGACCCTGTGATTGGGGCTGGCCAATGGGCTGTGAGTGGGCTGTCACATCAGGGCTGAGTGTTTGTTGGAGTGAGAACATCTAGTCCTCTCTTCTCCCACCACGGTGACCTTGGAAGCCTGTGTGGGGACAGTCACAAGAGCATCTGATACCACTGAGCCACCACAGGGAGGACAGCTGTCCACAGAGTTTTCTAGCTTTGAAGAGGACTTTGTGTAAGTGAGAAGGAAACATTTATTGTCAAGCCCCTGATATATTCATGTGGCTACTGCAGCATCAGCCAATTTATCCTAACTGGCACAATGTGGGCTTTTAGTTTGCTATAGCCATAGTCAACTCTCAAAATGAGCTGAAATCACACAGAACATTAGAAGTTAAAGGCTCAGCCACCACTGCACAGCGTTCTTAAGGAATAACCAAAATATCTATTGCATCATTAATAACTACTCATTCAAGGAAGGCAGGAAGGCACTAATTTCCGTTTGAGTTGGTGGCATCTCTGTTAGTGGGAATGGATGTGAAATACCAATTCTAGCAAATCTGAGGAATAAAGAATCTCACTTTGTTGTGCCATAAAAGTTTTTTATTTTGAAATTTATGGCTACCAAAGGGGATAGCAGGAAGTATGGGGGAGAGATAAATTAGGAGTTTAACAGATATACTGTCAACATTATATAGTTATACACATTATATATATTATATATAAAATAGGTATACAAAATGCCATTTACAGCAACATGGATGGACGAGAGATTCTCATACTAAGTGAAGTTAGAAAGAGAAAGACAAATACCACACGATATCACTTATATCTGGAGTCTAATATATGGCACAAATGAACCTATCTACTGAAAAGAAACAAACTCATGGACATGGAGAACAGACTTGTGAGTGCCAAGGGGGCAGGGGAGGAACTGGGATGGACTGGGAGTCTGGGGTTAGTAGATGCAAACTATTGCATTCAGAGTGGATAAGCAATGAGGTCCTGCTGTATAACACAGTGAACTATATCTAACCACTTGTGATGGAACATGATGGAGGATAATGTGAGAAAAAGAATGTATATATATATGTATATATATATATATATATATGTAAAACTGGTTCACTTTGCTGTACAGCAGAAGTTGATAGAACATTTTAAATCAACTATAATAAAAAATTTTTAAGTGGAAAAAATAAAATGAACAACAAGGACCTACAGTATAGAATGGGGAACTATACTTAAAGTTTTTATGATGCTGTGTAATTGGAAAAGTATATATACACACATATACACACACACACGTGTATATATACATATGTGTGTATATATATGTATGAAGAGTTGGGTGAGGGAAGCCTAAATAAATTTGTTTTGTTTAGCAATAGACTCATGACATGACTTAAACAAGTCTTAAATTTTGTTGCAACTTTTGAATCATTACATCCGCCTTCTTTTTTCCCTAACTTTCATTGTATGGTACATAAAAGTCTTCTGTCCTCAACTCAAGAAGCTGTAACTGTGAATCAATTAGGATGTTTTTGGCTACAAGTAGCTAAAACCCCCAACCCAAACTAGCTGAAACAGTAAGGACATGAATTACCTCATGTTATTGACTGTCTGGGGGCTTTTGGGGTCTCAGGGTTAGATCAAGTACTTGGGTTATTTTCCAAAGCAAAGAGCAAGATATTTCAACAGTTCTAGACATTGCATCCATATGTCATGATGTCCAAAAGAAGAAGAAAGACTGTCTCATCTTGTGTTTCTCACTTAATGAGGAGAAATCTTTCCCAGAAATGACTTCTCACTGGCCAGAAGTGGTTACATGCCCAATCCCAAAGCCGTCATTGGTGAGAAGGATAAAATTGTCATGATTTTTGAGAACCATAGTCCAGGTGTAAGAGGATGAGCATTTGCATGGAAGGATTGTTGGGGAGTCTATTACAAACATTCTATTTCCATTTTGTGGTCACATGAACAGATGTTCTGGGTTGTTTTTGCCTTCAATTCTCCTGAGTTGATTCCTTTCATCTCAATTCTTCTACCACTACCAAGGTCAAGGATTTGCAGTAACTTCCCATCTGCTGCCTGCTCTGGTTCATCCTGCTTTTCTCCAGTCCACTGTACACACCCCCTGTAGACAAAGGTTCTTAAAATCCTCTTCTCGTATTGTCACATCCTCATCCAACTATGTCAAATGTCTCTCTCATGCCATTGGTTTTAGGTTCAGGCTTCTCTGGGTGCTTTTGCAGATGTGGTTTTACCCACACCAGTCCCATCTGCCACTACAAGGCAATTCACACTCTTCCTCACCCAACACATCAATTTCTGCTTCTGCGCTGCTGTGTCATTTCTTCATCTTGAACATCATATTTCATCTTCTCCATCTGTCCAAGCCCTTCCCTTTCTTTAGCCTTCATCTCAGACTCACCTTCTTCATGAAGGTTTTCTTGGTCAACCCCAGCCCAGGCTGGCCTCAGCTCACTGAATCCTTATTCCATGTACAGCCAACACCATGACTGAGCCTTAGTATGTGTTGAGCTGCTCTCCCCAATAAATGAGGCAGGTCCCACAAGCAGACAATCATTCTGCTTCTTTTCTGTCCCACACCATCTTTACACATGTGACACACCTTCCGAGCCTTCAGTCAATTGGCAAGCAAGGACTGAGACCCGCTCTTCATGGGTACATGGCGATATTAACTCAGATGGAATCAAGCCACTTGATCCTCTTGGGAAAAGTAGCATTCATTGTGCACATCTGGCCACTCCTATGAGATAGAGAGAGGTCCCCTCTGAGTAAGTTCAGCTTTGAAACAGGACTGGGAGTTGAGTTTTGTACCTGCAAGTTTCTAGCCCATGTCTGATAACTCAAATCTGTATACCTGTTTATGTTCCAGAATAAATACAGAAGGTTGAGTCTAAATCAAATGCTTGTCTTCGACAACAGGGTTCCAGTCATGTATATGTGCTTTTGTAGGTACCATGTTTTGTTGATGAAAAAGACTTGAACCTCAATTCTTTTTGTTCTTTAACTGGGGAGATGTTCATAAAGATGTTCACCCCCACTTGCCTCTTTCTCCTTGTGATCATTACGCATTTGGTGGTCAGGTGGTCTGAACGAGGCCTGAGGACAAGCACCACTGAACAGAGAGAAGGAAAGTGTTCCTTAGAGCAATCAGATTGCTCCTCTCCTCTGTGCTTTGTGCACCAGACCCTGTAAGGCCCCTTGGACACTGGGGCTTCTTGCGCTGTATGTGACTGTGTGTGATGGGAATTAACACCTAATGCTGTGTCCCTGCTTTATCGCTGAGGTCCATAATGAGTCAGTATAATTAAGCACCGTTTGCCTGGCTAGTTAGTTCAGGTGTCTAAATCTGTCACAATAAAGTATGTGATGTTAAACATATTTGGATTAGAACCTTCTGGAGCCAATGCCAATGCAGACAGCTATATTAATCACATGGGAGGTTATCTTATTTGAGATTTTCTATGCACCCCTGAGTTACAGTGTTTCATCCATCAAGGGCTTGCTGAAGACATCTGTAAACTTTGATTTATTGCACTGTTCCTGGTACAGAATTAAATAGCATTATACTCAAATATATTGGCTTAATTGACAGGTAGAGATTTAATCCTGTTAATTATCTAGCCTGCTCACCATCTTCCATTAACCCCTTGCTGACGTAGCGGGATTCAAAAGAAGTATCTCAGCACCTATTTGGGGCTCGAGTAAATCCATCATTGTCCTTCCTCTTCCCAAAGTTTTCTCTTGCCAGCTCCAGTCTGTGAACAAATGTGCACACCCAGGAGACAAAAGTGTCACCTTGAGGTGGTCCCCTCTCTGACTCCAAAGAATCCATTCCTTTAGGTGAGTGATATCAGGAGGTTTGTAGCCAAGGTCTCTCCTGGCTTTGGGTTTTGTACATGAACATTTATTGAGATAACATGTGTGAAAGTTTTTCATTCATTTATTTAGTCAATACACTTTTACGGAGTACTCACTAGGTTCAAAGACTTTGCTGGGCCAGAAGGAACAAACATATATGTAAAAACAGTTAAGACCCTCAAGAAACTTATATCATTTATAAATCACAAAGTACTCTACAAACATATAGGACACTTATTAATGATGCTAATCTATTCTGTTCTGATAGTGCATACTAATAGGTTACCCATACCAGAAAACATAAGTGCAGCTAAACTTTATTCTTCTAGAACCAATACATTGAATGGAGGACACTAAGGTGGAATTTTTAAACACTGGGGAAAACACTGTGGGAGACATTCAGAGAAGGCAGATTATTCTGGAGCTTCTTAACTCATCTATCACAAAGCAGATAGGTTCTTTTCCTGCACCCACAGCAGGACCCCACCAATGGCACCATCTGCTAAGTTTTTCTACTCCTCAGAGGTCAACAAATAACCTCTCTGTTCCCGGTCACTATGTTAGGTGTGGAGGACACAGAAGAAAGCGGGCTTCTATGACTTCTTGGAGCTCAGAGTCTGGTGGAGACACAGACAGCAGTTAACAGGACTGTGGTGGAGGGTCACACAGGGTGGACACACTTAGCCTGGGAGGACTCAAGGCAAACTTCCTGGAGGAGGAACTGTCTGAACTGTGTTTTAACAAATGTTATTCAGCTAAAGAGAGAAAGATGAGTAAGGAGAGCAAGCTAGGGAGTGGCAGTTTACACAACATGAGCAACCTGGCCAAAGTCCCAGAAGAGTGAAAGCACAGAGTTCTCTTAGGAATCACAAGCAGTTAGTGTTTTTTAATTTAGAGGAATGAGTATCCGCAGCTGGGTCTGTGCAAAGGCTCTGTCACTGGGGTCCTGTAGGCTAGGCTGGGAACATGGTGCCTAGGGGCCAGTATAACATTCTAGCAGCAAAGTAAAATGGTTGGGGTTTCCAAAACTGGTCCATCCAGTGATCCACATGGTGGGACAGTGGACAATTTATTCTTGTTTCCCAACTCAAATAACTTAAGTGGAAAAAAATTTCTACAGTGGTATGTGAACATGCTGTATAGCACAGGGAACTCTACCTAGTAGTCTGTGATGGTCTGTATGGGAAAAGAATCTGAAGAAGAATGGATCTGTGTACATGTATAACTGAACCACTCTGCTGTATAGCAGAAATTATCACAACATTGGAAACCAACTAATACTTCAATAAAACTTTTAAAAATGGGAAAAAACTGTATATAAAAAAAACTGTACATTCCAAGAGCACTTAGTGGACCAAGCTCCATCAAAGTCATGACATTTGTTTTTAAATTGTGTTTTTATACAAATTCACACAAATTGCAAGAAATACAAAGAACTCCCATGTAACTTTTACTCAGATTCACCAGTTTTTAACATATTGTTGGTATTTTGCCCCATTTGCTCATATATCAGTCTATCCATCTACCAACCTACAATACACACACACTACCATGCGTGAATACACACAAACACTCACACTTTTTTGAGCCATTTGAAGGTGTCTGAAGTCTTTATCCATATTCTTAATTACTTTAATACCTACTTCCTAAAGATAAGAACTTTCTCTTTTTATAACATTTATCAAAATCAGGAGATCTGGCATTGATACTATTATCCAGTCCACTCTTGCCAATTATGCTAATCATGACTCATGACAATTTTAAGATCTGTGATGTCCAAAAAAAATGAAACCTAGTTCTGTGCAAATACCTTTAATTTTCAAATTATCACTGAAACAGAAATTCATCTTTATAATATATGCCTTTAGGTTATTATAAAAGGACAGAATTTTAAAACTTTCATAGAACTCATGGATTCCTGGATCCACAGCTGAGAAAAATTGTGGGAAGCCAAGGATGGAGACAGGAAGTGCTCTATTAACTGTGCAAGCATAGATTGTCATTTACTGTTCATGCTAGTCAGAGCATCGGAAAGTGGGAAAAAAAGGTCCCATCTCATTGGATTAGGAAGATGTGGTATACATACACAGTGGAATACTACTCAGCCATAAAAAAAGAACAAAATAATGCCATTTGCAGCAACATGGATGAACTAGAGACTCTCATACTGAGTGAATTAAGTCAGAAAGAGAAAGACAAATACTGTACGATATCACTTACATCTGGAATCTAATATATGGCACAAAGAAACTTTCCACAGAAAAGAAAATCATGGACTTGGAGAATAGACTTGTGGTTGCCGAGGGGGAGGGAGTGGGATGGATGGGGTGCTTGGGGTTAATAGATGCAAACTATTGCCTTTGGAATGGATTAGCAATGAGATCCTGCTGTGTTGCACTGGGAACTATGTCTAGTCACTTATGATGGAGCATGATAATGTGAGAAAATAGAATGTGTACCTGTAAGTGTAACTGGGTCACCCTGCTGTACAGTAGGAAAAAAAATTGTATTGGGGAAATAACAATTAAAAATAAATTAATTAATAAAAGAAAGGTCCTATCTCTCTTCAGCAAGGGTTGAGTAACAAAAGCCTGAGGACCCAGGAATGAGGGTTGGGGTTCTGCACATTGATTCTCAAGTCAAATTCAGAGCAGGAAACGGTGAGGAAGTAAGGCCAGCCATATCCTTGTTCCCGGTCTCTTAGCAGGCACCAAGTTAGGGGTAAACAGAGAGAGAGAAAACCTGGGAGAAAGAAGGATGTAATTTCCATGGCTTGGTGCAAGGACAGAGCTCTGAAACCAGAGGGAAATTTTAGAAGGCCATGGGATATTGTTAGTGGTACGTAAAAAGATACAGGGTCTACAAAAATGAATAAAGCAATGGGAGGTTATGAGATGAAAAGGCAACAGGGTGAGATGAAAACAGAGACAGCGGAGATAGGCTTGCAGAGAAACAAAAAGGCAAAATATTTATTCACTTTAAAGACTTTTTTAAAATTCATTTTGTGGGTTTTTTTGGTTTTTGTTTGTTTTGCTTTATTTGGCTTTTAGGGCTGCAGCCGTGGCATATGGAAGTTCCCAGGCTAGGGATCCAGTCAGAGCTACAGCTGCCAGCCTACGCCACAGCAACTTGGGATCTGAGCTGCGTCTGGACCTACACCACAGCTCATGGCAACACCCAGATACTTAACTCACTGAGCAAGGCCAAGGATCGAACACATGTCCTCATGGTACTGGTCAGGTTCATTACTGCTGACCCACAAGGAGAACTCCTAAAAGTTCACTTCGGAGGCAGTCAAGGACAGAACTGAAACTGTGGCAAATAGGCTCAATGATGGGGCACATCTTTATTAAATGTAAAAGGCTTAGTTGTCCCAGGCTCAATCAGAAGACACAGGGAAGAGTAGGACCATTGAGACTTGAATGGCCCTCTTCACCTTTGATGAGGTAGGCAGTCCAAATAAGGACAATGGGGACGTTCAATAGCAGATCTACTTCAAAGCTGGTAAGTTTCAACAGAGTTCTCGTCAAGCACCTTGGCTGTATTGCCAATGCCAAACTTAAACATAAGGCCCTAAATGACAACCTCAATAAATTCAGAGGAGTGGAAATTATTATGACGATTGAACATACAATGCAAAAACTTTGCGGTCACCTTCTGACTTACCAACTGAACCTTGGTTTCTTAATCTGAAAAAAAATATGAGGATTAATAATGCCTACCTTCCATAATGTTGTGAGGAGAAAATAAGATTTACAGAGCCTTTTATATTGGTTGACAGTATAATAACACCCAATACATGTCAGCTATCGTTACTTTAACTATTGTTATTCTTTTGGGTGGCATCCTCTAATACCCCAAATGGTAAAAGTTTAAAGAGGAAAATAATAAAAGAGATCAGCTATGAAGATATGAAGTCTAATGGAAGGCAGCCTAAGCACTGCTAATAGGTAAACTCAGACTCAAATAATTTTACCTTGTAAAAAAATTAATTTTAAAAAATAATAATACAGAGAAACAATCTGAAGAAATAAAGATATTGAATGCTCTTGGATTAGAAGAATTAATATTGTTAAAAATGGCCATACCACCTAAAGCAATCTACAGATTTAGTGCTATCTCTATCAAAATATCTAAGACATTTTTCACAGAACTAGAACATATAATCCTAAAATTCATGTGGAACTACAAAAGACCCAGAATTACCAAAGCAATCTTGAAAGAAAAGAACAAAGCTGGGGTGTCACCCTCCCAAACCTCAGACTACACTACAAAGCTATAGTAACCAAAACAGCATGGGTACCAGCCAAAAACAGGCACATAGATAAGTGGAACAGAATAGAGAGCCCAGAGAAAAGCCTACACACTTACAGTCAATTCAACTATGACAAGGGAGGCAAGAATATATAATGGAGAAATGACATTCTCTTCAATAAGTTATGTTGGGAAAACTCGACAGCTTCATTTATAACAATGAGATTAGAACATTTCCCCATACCATATACAGAGATAAAGGCAAAAGGGATTAAAAATCCAAATCTAAGGCATGAAACCACAAAATTCTTAGAAAAGAACATAGGCAGAACACTCTTTGACTTAAATCATAGCAGTATTTTCTTGGATCTGTCTCTTGAGGCAAAAGAAATAAAAGCAAAAATAAATAAATGGGGTCTAATTAAACTTAAAAGCTTTTGCACAGCAAAGGAAACCATCAATAAAATAAAAAGACAACCTACAGATGAGAGAAAATACTTGCGAATAACATGATTGACAAAAGGTTAATATCCAAAATATATGAACAGTTCATACAGCTCAGTATTAAAAAAAAAAGACAACCCAATCAAAAAATGGGAACACATTTTTTTCCAAAGAAGACATACAGATGATTAACAGGCACATGAAAAGATGCTCATCATTAATTACTACAGAAATGCAGAGCAAAACTACAGTGAGGTATCACCACACACCTGTCAGAATGACTATCATCAAAAGATCTACAAATAACAAATGTTGGTGAAGCTACAGAGAAAAGAGATCCCTTGTACACTGTTAGTAGGAAAGTAAACTGGGGTAGCCACTATGGAGAACAGTATAGAGTTTCAAAAAATGGAAAACAGAACTATCATATGATCTAGCAACTCCACTCCTGGGTATATATCTGGAAAAAACAAAAGCACTAATTTGAAAAGATACATGCACCCCTGTGTTCATAGCAATACTATTTACAATAGCCAAGATATGGAAGCCAACCCAAGTGTCTGTCAACCAACAAATGGATAAAGAGGATGTGAAAAAAAAAGTATGTATACATAACACACACAATGGAATATTAGCCATAAAAAGAATGAAATTCTGTCATTTTTGCAAAGTGGATGGACCTAGAGAATACTATATTTAGTGAAATAAGAGAAAAACAAAATAATGATATCATTTATATGTAGAATCTAGAAAGTAAAACAAACTAATGATATTGCAAAACAGAAATAAACTCACAGATAAAACCAGTGGTTACCAGTGGGAAGAAGGAAGGAGGGGCAAGATGGGAGTAAAAAATACAAACTACTATGTATAAAATAAATAAGCAATAAGGATATATTGTATAGCACAGGGAATTACAGCCACTGTCTTATAATAACTTTTATGGAATATAATCTGTAAAAGCATTGAATCTACTGTATCCTAAAACTAACATAATATTTATAAATTTGCTTCAATAATAAATAGAGAATAATAAGATTAAAACAAATCTTAGGAAAATAAAAGGAATGAATGACAGGGGTAAAGGCAGAAATCACTTTTTAAAAAAATAGCATAAAATTGGAGTTCCCGTAGCATCTCAGCCATTAACGAATCTGACTGGCATCCATGAGGATGCAGGTTCAATCCTGGCCTCACTCAGTGGGTTAAGGATCCGACCTTGCTGTGAGCTGTGGTGTAGGTCAGATGTGGCCCTGGAGTAGGCTGGCGGCTACAGCTCCAATTGGACCCCTAACCTGGGAACCTCCATATGCCTCGGGTGCAGCCCTAAAAAGAACGACAAAAAAAAAAAAAAAAAAAGAGTACCATAAAATTAGTATAGTTTGGGAAGTAAAATAGCAAAATATGCTCACTATTTATAAATGTAAATTTTAAAAAGATGGAGACATATGCTACTTCTAGATAACAGGTCTGAACACTGTAAAAATGTTAATTTTTCCCAGATTAGTTTATCCATTTATTAAAAACCCAATCAATATGCTGATGGGACTATTTCTTGGAAATTGGCAACATAATTATAAGGTTCATCTGGAAAACAGGTGAGAGTAACTCGGAACATTTTGAAAACATTCCAATAATATTAAATTCATCTGAACAGTCTAGATTCAGAAGAAAAGTTATTTTGAGAGTAGACTGACATCAATATAAAAAGGACCTTAGTCAACCTGAATGCTTATTAAAATACTAATTGCCATCAGTCTGGAATTCACAACTACTCAGCCCCAATTCTAGATACTTTTGTCTCTTTGATGCACAGTCCTCTAAAGCAAATAATAGAAAGGTTGAAAATAAATTGCTCCATGTCCCTCATGGAGCTCAGCAAAACAGTGAAACCCTAAGCCAAAAATAATCTTTGGATCCTATTCAAGTGGAATCAAGTGTGTTTATGGAATTTATTATTTATTTTTAAAAATACCTATTTTAATCACAAAAGGAATTTGGCATGCATGAGCCATTTCAACTCCTTTTGGTTATTTTCAGTTCATAGGTTTTTATCTTCAGCCTGGGAAGACTGGGAAGGTCATGTTCGGATTTTAGCTTTGTTGGTCAAGGACAAACACTGCCATTTACAAACAATTTCTAAAGTCACTGCTGGAATGATTCTAAAGTAGGGTTTGTTTTATACTTAGGGTCTAAAAATAAAGCCAGTTGCTTTCATCTGCCATCTCAGGGAAGGGATAGGAGTTTTGATGATGGGGAGCATGGCTTGGGGAAATTGCTGCGTGGGATTGACCAGGCTCAGGACGCCTGGGTCTAGCAGTGTAAAGATGGGACAGAAGGCACAAGGGTTCCCCCTTCCCTTCCTAAAATTACAAGTATTCTATGGACAGACGGCCAGTCTAGAAGTATGAGGGGCAGTACAGCAAATGGTAGTGTCAGTACCGATTTCAAATACTTGGTATCAGAGCACGGATTAAGAAAACATGTTCTGGAGTCACAAAGACCATGAAATAAGTCCCAGCTCCCCCACTTGCTAGCAACCAAATGTTAAGTAAGCTCTTTAAACACTGTCTCCCCAGTTCCTGGTCTCCATATCCGGTATTACCCAGATCTAGACAAATGATAGCCAATATTACTTGGTATAAAAGACCATGGTCAGTGTAAGTCTAGGTTTCTCACCACAGGGCGGTAGAAAATGAGTCGAAAATGCATAAAAGTGTAGGCAGAAGGAATTCTAACAAGTGAAATATTGGGTATAGATATTTTTACCATGTGCATTTGGGGGCGAGCTGGAGAGAGAGAATACACAACTGAAGATGATTTAAAATTATATAATGCATGCTGTGGGAAAAACTACAGATATTAACAATAGTTAAAAATACTAATAAACCCACAGAAGAAAAATCCATGGATTTTGGTATAACGAAGAAAAGGCAGGTATGGAGTTCCCGTTGTGGCGCAGCCGAACCGAATCCGACTAGAATCCATGAGGTTGCTGATTTGATTCTTGGCCTCGGTCAGTGGGTTAAGGATCCGGCATTGCTGTGAGCAGTGTGAGCTGTGTAGGTCGCAGACACTTGGATCTGGCGTTGCCGTGGCTCTGGCATGGGCTGGCAGCAACAGCTCCGATTCAACCCCTAGCCTGGGAACCTCCTATGCCGTGGGTGCGGCCCTAAAGAGACAAAAGAAAAAAGAAAAGGCAGGTAGAGTGGATGGTCCAGAGAAATGCTTGCAACTCAGTCTGGGGACACACAAAGGATGCTGATGAAAAGCCATAATTAGGACCTCATTCCGTGTGCTAGGGAGGATGCAGCAGTTGTGGGGATGAGGAGGAAGATGGCATGGGATCAGATGGTCCTACTGCACCCAGGGGGCCTCTATTTGGGGGCTGCCCTCCATGGGAAATGCTTACCCAATCTTTAATGATGGGAGAGTCAGGCATAGACCAAAGGGTCTCTGAACCCAAACACAAGATGTATAACCATGAGCATCAACGTGCTTACACTCTTGATGCTTATTTCCATGCAGATCATTAGATGGAACAAGTTGGTATTGACATCAAGTCAAGCTTACAATAGCTCTGAACTTTCAACTCGCTTCCAGTGGATTTCTTATCCTTCCCCGTTTGTGGCTAATTTACTACTTAAATTAGAAGGATATTGATGACAACATAACAAGTGTGGGGTAAATGGAAGAAAGGACTCTGGCTCACACTCTGTAAAAATGATTATAGGATTTAGCAGACCATAAAGCCACTGGCTTGATCTGAGGTTTAGAGGTAAAGGTATTTCAACCTCATGAAAGTAATTTTAGCATCCTGCAGGCGTGGGTACCAAGATCTTAGGTCACGTGTATCAGTAGAGTTGACTGGGAGGTGTGGGCAAGATGAAGGATGATGAAATTGTTATGAAAATTTGGGAGAATCTTTAGTCAGAGAAGGAATCTATCTGCCTTTTCCTGGATCAGCAACAAGAAGCTTTGTCTGTCTGTGGCCCTCAGAGAAGAAGGGAGATGGGAGAGAGGAGGGGTGGCAACAGAGGGCCAAGTTAGCCTAGCTCTCTTTCCTCCACACTTTTGAAGTTTTTTTAAAGATTTTTATTTTTTCCATTATAGTTGAATTACAATGTTCTGTCAATTTCTGCTGTATGGCAAAGTGACCCAGTTATACATATTATATGTGTGTATATATATATATATATACTTTTTGTCACATTATCCTCCATCATGTTCCATCGCAAATGACTCTAGTTGCCTGCACTAGACAGCAGGATCTCATTACTTATCCACTCCAAATGCAATAGTTTGCATCTTCTAACCCCAAATTCCCAGTTCATCCCACTCCTTCCCCCTGCCTCTTAGCAACCACAAGTCTGTTCTCCAAGTCCATGAGTTTGTCTCTTTTCTGTAGATAGGTTCATCTGTAAACCTTGAGGAAGACAAGGTACTTTGCTATGTGCCATGGAAGACCAGTTGACAAAGCACATGTTTTGTTTGATGGATTACTTCCCATTCGTTAGCGACACCTAGCAGAGAGACCCTGATTGGTCACCCTGTAACCCCCTGCTGAGAGTCTCAGGCAGTTCATCTTTTGAGGGCTGAAATTCCTCCCAGAGCACCTTGGAGTGAGGGTGTCTCTTGGGAATTCTCTGCGTCAGTTACCCTGGTTGCACTGTGCTGGGTTTCCTTTTCCTGCGTGTTGGATGATGCCACATTGGGTCAACTCCAAAAGCAACATCTAGGCAAGAATTCACCACCTAAGGTCCCCACTGTGGCTGCCACCAGCCAATGTCTGATCTGAAGGCCTAGCTACCTGAGCAAAGACATTGTCACGTGGCTCTTCGGAAGTCCCTGGCACTATCTCCCATCATTGCAGAGCAGCTGGGACCAATATGACTGTGTCTTGTGTTCTCAGAGCCCTGCAGAGATAATGATGAAAAAGCTGAGATCTGACTTGCTCTTTTATTTCAGAACTCAGCCATGTGCACTTGGGGTCCAGGCCAGGAGATGGTCTGTGTGACAGATGCCTTACTCTACTCAGCTTCCTCTGTACAGTTCCCAGGTACAATGAGATGAAAAAAAAATTGCTATCCTCTTAGGAGCTGGTACAAGAATTTATCTTAGGAAGAGACTTGCCTTTTTTTGAGAAAAATGCCTTGATAAGCTCCCTTGTGTAGTCAATTCCTTTGAAGCATAGCTATTCTCTGATGCCAAGGTTTCAGAGAAAGAGTTACTCTGCTTAAGAAAGCAAACCTTATTTATTTATGTGTTTTTTTCTCAGAGATGAGAGAGAGGAGAGTAAAAAGGAGGAAGAATAAGATAATAGGAGGTGAGAGATAACGTATTGCACAATGGGATTCTTCCCCACTGATATTATTAAAAACCACAAAATGCTTGGCTTGATTTGATTTTTTTTTTTTCAGGGCTGCACCCGCGGGATATGGAGGTTCCCAGGCTAGGGGTCAAATTGGAGCTATAGCTGCCCACCTACACCACAGCCACAGCAACAATGGTGGGATCTGAGCCTCATCTGCGACCTACACTACAGTTCATAGCAACGCCAGATCCTTAACCCACTGAGTGAGGCCAGGGATTGAACCCGTGTCCTCATGGATACTAGTCAGGTTGGTTAACCACTGAGCCATGACGGGAACCCCTGACTGGATTTGTTATGGACACCAATGAAAGGGGGCTGACCTTGTAAATATGCTGGCCTTGGGCAAAACAGAAGGCACAGGTACACACAAAGGAAGGGGAGACAGACCAGTTCCCAACTCTAACATTGTAACATCGAGACCAGGTTCCTTGACTTTGAAATCAAGCCTATGCAGCCCACCTGGTCCTTATGCAAATTGAGCGCAAGGTGAGGTGCTCCCATCAGGATGCAGGATGTCTGAAGCAGGTCTGTAGCACAGGGCAGGTGCACCTCATTCAGGAACCACTAAAAACAGAAGCCAAACGGGCCTCACAACCACCTCCTCTGACCTTCTCTGCAGTGAGGTTCCCTGCCCTCCTCAAGAAGGGGCCTCGCCGGGCCGGAAAGAGCCTTGGCGCCAGGACGACTGCCAGTAACCAACTGTCTCCAGTTTCTAGTTGGACTGAAACGGAGCAGGACCCTATGGGGCTGTCCCAGAATAGACCCCCAACCATGTCCTCTGTCTGCCTTTTGTCTATAAGCAAAAAGAACTTCAGTCAAAGAATAAATTTAATCCGAAAAGTGAGAAGATGCAGAAAGAAAGGAAAACAGTCAAGCAAGACAAAACAGTAGTTTAGCCATTCAACAAAGTCAAGGACGTTTAGTTCTTCCTCAAGAACTACCCATAATATCCCAAGCTGCATCTTTTGAGCTGTTTTGCAGCGGCCAAAACCCACACCAGGTGCAAGAAGTTAACTGCATGCTGCCCACCAGCACAGACCCCGGGTGCTGGAACCAGAATGTTCCTGACGCTGACCCCCAATTACCTCCCCACCAACCAATCAGAAGATTGCCCACGAGCTGACCACGCCCTGCTCCTTGAACAGCGAAAGGCTCCCCACTACCCCCACATAGTTTGGGGGCCACTAGGCTGCTGTGGCCGCCTTTGCCTTGCAAAGCAATAACGCTTTTCTTTCCTACCTCACCTACAACTGGGTCTCCTGGGTCAAGTCAGTGCCTGCGTACAGAAGCCGAATTTCAGCACCAAGGCTTCTGCCTCTGCCCCAGTTTTCTTTCCCATTCCGTTCCCTGCCACTCTACACAGACACTGAGTCCCTACTCTGTGTGCCCACGTCTTCAGCAGGCTCTGGGGTACAGAGGAGACAACACGGGATCTGTGGGAAAGGGGTGCTCCTTTCTCTGCACCCCTGGGGGGCTGAGCTCCAGGGGACGGACCCCTCACCGGCCGTTCCTCTGGGGCACCCTGCTGAGAGCACACCGCCCTTCCACTAAGGAAGCTTTCATCACCTCCTGGCCTTTGCGATCGCTGTCTCACAGCCTTTCTCATACATTTTCTTGTAGGGAGCTGCTCCCTGCCCTGGTTTTCTACTGCTGCTGAAACAAATTACCACTAACATAACAGCTTAAAGCAACACAAATTTTTTCTCTTACAGTTCTGGAGGCCAGGGGGCTGTGTTCCTTCTGGATGGAGATTTCGGGGGAATCCATTTTTTTTGTTGTTGCTTTTTCAAGCGTCTAGCGGCTGCCGCGTGCCTTGGCGCGTGACCCTGCAACGCTGTGCGCAGCGCTCCCCTTGTCACGTGACCTTCCTTCTGCCTCTGACCTTCCTGCCTTCCCTTTATATGAACCCTCGTGAGTAATTCGATCCACCTGGCTATCTCAGGCGCCTCCCCTCAGCCCAAGAGCCTTAACTTCATCGCACCTGCAAAATCCCTTCTAGCACCTGAGGCAGTGTGTTCACGGGTTCTGGGGATTAGGATGTGGGCATCTTTAGGGGGCTCTTCAGCCCATCACATTCCCCTCAACATAAAAAAGACTGCTGTTGTCACCCCGCCCCTTCTGGAGCTGTGTTGAGTGTCCCAAGGTCAGGTCCCCAGTGGTCTGTGGGTGGAAGACCAGTCTCCACAAGATATTGGGGGTCACCTTGGACATGAGGTGCCACTGAGAACTAAAAATGATAAAATCCGCTCTGCCTAAAATTAATTAAGTAATTAAACGAACACTTATAAAGAGCCTACCTTGTATAGATGCTATTCTGAGGCCTGGAGGCAATAGCACAGAGTGACACAAAGGTGACTCATATCATAGAGCTGATGAGCTGGGAATAAAAGGACAAAGGCATGTTCAATGTCATGTGTCACTAGAGAATTGCAAATTAAAACAAGATACCAGAGTTCCCGTCATGGCTCAGCAGTTAAGGAGCTCGATTAGTATCCAAGAGGACACAGGTTCAATCCCTGGCCTCGCTTGGTGGGTTAAGGATCCCGCATTGCTGTGAGCTGTGGGGTAGGTTGCAGACTCACTCGGGTCAGATCCTGCATTGCTGTGGCTGTGGTGTAGGCCAGCAGCTACAGCTTTGATTTGACCCCTAGCCTGGGAACCTCCATATGCTGCAGGTGCGGCCTTCAAAAGACAAAAAATAAAATAAAAAAATATAAAACAACAAGATGCCATGCACGTCTATTCGAATACTAAAATACAAAAGATTGACAACACCATATGCTGGTGATGATGTGGAGCAATGGGAATTCTCACTTATTGCTGATGGGAAAGCAAAATGATACAGCTGCTCTGGAAGATGGTTTGGCAGCTTCTTACAAAGCTAATCTTATTATCCCACAATCAGGTTTCTTGGTATTTACCCAAATGAGCTGAAAACATACATCCACACAGAAACCTGCACACAAATGTTTCTAGCAGCTTTATTCATAATGGCCAAAAACTAGAAGCAACCACAATATCCTTCAGTAGATGGATGGATAAACCGTGATACATTCATAAAATGGAATATCATTCAGCGGTTTGTTTAAAAAAAGAAATGAGCTATTAAACTACAAAAGACAAGGGGGAACCTTAAATGCATATAGGTAACGGAAAGAAGCCAATCTGAAAAGGCTACATGCTTCGTGATTCCAACCACCTGACCTTCTGGAAAAGACAAAACTATGGAGACAGTAAAGAGATCAGTGGTTACCAAGGGTTTGGGGATAAGGAGGAGAGATGAATTTTTAGGGCAGCAAAACTGCTCATATGACACCATGATGGTGGGACTGTTACAGTTTGCATTTGTCTAAACCCAGAGACCTGTACAATGCAAAGAGTGAATCCTAAGGGAAGTGATGGATTTCAGTTAAGGATAAGGTGTCAATATTGGTTCATCAATTGTCACAGATGTACCACATTAATGCAAGATGTTAGTAGCAGAGGAAACTGTTGCTGGGGGCAGTTGCTTGTGGCAATGCTGTACTTTCTGCTCAATTTCTCCATAAACCTAAAAGTGCTCTAAATGTAAAGTCTATTCATTTTTTAAAATGTATGGTATGTTGGATGATGACGTCTGCTGTGAAGAAAAATAAATGAACACACAGGTGTAGAAGCAATGGTGTGGTGGGCTGTGTGTGTGTGTTTGTGTACCTATGTGCAGACTATTCTACTTTTTAGGTGGTGAGGGATGATCTCACTGATAACGTGACACTTGAAAAGTCTTATAAGATGTGATGGTGGGGAGTTCCCATGTGGTGCAGCAGGTTAAGGATCCAGTGTTGCTATAGCTGTGGTGCAGGTTGGATCCCTGGCCTGGGAACTTCCATGAGCTGTGAGTGTGGCAAAAACAAAAACAAAAACAAAAACAAAACAAAGCAAGAAAAGTGGTGGTGCATATCATATGGATGTCAAGTGAAGGGGAAAAAAAACTTACATGTCAAAAGAAGCAAGTGCAAAGGCCCTGTGGCTGGCGTGTGCTTAGCATGTTTGGTCAGTGTGGCTGGAGTGGATGAGCTTGAAGGGACTGTGGTGGGGGAGGGACATTGTGAAGCACCTGCAGGTCACCACAGAGAATTTGGATTTTACCCTGGATCAGACTAAGGCCACTGGGGGATGGTGAGCTGAGGAGAGATACGCTTTGATTTATTTTTAAGGAAATTCCTCTCACTATCATGAGAACGGACAGTACCTGGGACAGGAACGGAACCAGACCTGATTTAAGTCCTGCACACCTGGTGGGAAGAAGTGTCATAGCTAACCCAGAAACAGGATCGTGTTGATCCATTTAAATAACGGAAGACCCTGGCTCCCAGGGTAGCTGGGAGAACCCAAACTCCTGGGGAGAATTTATTTCTCAGGAGAGATTTAGAAACCTGACAATCAGGGGGTTCTACCTGGTTTTCAAAGTTTCCAGCTAGGATTTGCTCCTTGGTAAGTCTCCTAATGTCTATATTCAGAATGAATCTTAACTATTTGTTTACAAAGAATATGCCAATTTCATGCTCCTGTAACAATTTGGGTGTCTTTTGTGTGATTGAAGACCCAACCTATTCCATGTTCTGCTCATCGTTTCTTTGTATTCATTAATGAAACTTAATCTTCATAATTATCCCATTATCAGGCTCTCCTGACAGATGAGGAACTGTAGACCCAGAAAAGTGAAATATTGTTACAAAGTCATCTAAATAAATAGCATCCAGATCTACCTGATCCTGAAGCCCCTGCCCTTCGGAAGCCAGACTAGTAGACAGAGCTGGACATCCCACGCAGCCTTGAGGTTTAATGCAAACATTTCCACGTAAAACCCCTTTCTCTACTTTGGCTGTTTGATGCCCTCTTTCAAAGTGGGCTTGAGGGGAACCCTGGAGTGAGCAAAGGAGGCAGGGGTGGAGAGGAGAGGTTTAGAGAACAGGATAGTGAAATGTGTCCAGAAGAGGCACGTTTACGCATATTTCTTTCCTTGTCACCTACTGTTTCTAAGTGGCTCCAAGGTGTGGCGGTTAATGGCTTCTAAGGACAAAGAAAAGCCACTTGTCTCTCCTTTTTTTTTTTTTTTTTTTTCTTTTTGTCTCTTTTTGTCTTTTTTGTTGTTGTTGTTGTTGTTATTGTTGCTATTTCTTGGGCCGCTCCCGTGGCATATGGAGGTTCCCAGGCTAGGGGTTGAATCTGAGCTGTAGCCACCGGCCTACGCCAGGGCCACAGCAACGCAGGATCCAAGCCGCGTCTGCAACCTACACCACAGCTCACGGAAACACCGGATCGTTAACCCACTGAGCAAGGGCAGGGACCGAACCCGCAACGTCATGGTTCCTAGTCAGATTCGTTAACCACTGCGCCACGACGGGAACTCCCCACTTGTCTCTTAAAAGCTGTGAAGCTTGTGGGGCCTTCTGCTTTCTGCCATCTCATCTGGAAGTGAGGCCAGGTTGGGGGTTGGTTAGACTGGGGGGGGCGGGGCGGGGGGCAGGTCCCTGCCGTGGTACCCAGCAGACGGGGTGTCCAGAGCCTCTCAGCCTTGCCCCAGACTACTTCTCCCCGCTATTGAGCAGAAGAGCCTTCCCTGAGTGTTCCCACTGTGACGCAGTGGTAATGAACCTGACTAGTTAGTATCCACGAGGATGCAGATTCCCTCCCTCATCCCTCGCAGGGGGTTAAGGATCCAGCATTGCCGTGAGCTGTGGTGTAGTTCACAGATGAGGCTTGGATTCCGCCTTGCTGTGGCTGTAGTGTAGGCTGGCAGCTGTAGCTCTAATTCAACCCCTAGACTGGGAACTTCCATAGGCAGTGGGTGCAACACACACACACACACACAAAGAAAGATTTAAAAAAAAAAAAAAAGAAAAGAAAAGAGAAGAAAAATAAGAGCCTTCCATGCTCCCCGGCCACACTGGCTGAGCGGATTTGCTCCAGGAAGGGCCCCCATTTCCAGGTGCCACAGGCTAAGGGAGGTTTGGGTGGGAAAGGGTGTCAAAGAGACCCCCCCCCCCCCGCTGACTAAAGACCTGGGGTTGGTGATATTCATATCCAGGAGCCTTTTACCAGCGGACTCATCAACTCCAAAAGCAGAAATACTGGGCCGGATTCAAACTGTGTGTTTGCGACAGAGAGGGCACTTGGCAGGGGGATGGCGTTTACTTTTTAGCTGCCCCCCCCCAAATCCTGAAGGCCATTTTAATTAGCTTTCAAGCAGCTTTTATACTTTCTGGTCTTTGAATTTAGTCTTATGGCTCCACCCACCCACCCACACATAATCCCATTTTAATGAAATCAGGGGAACTTCCAAATCACTACATTGTATCAACATCTCATTAAAATGGACATCTCTTGCTGTGGCAGGCTAGAAGGGCTGCTCTGTAGTGGATTAATATTTTTAATTATTTAAAGCAAAATTTCCACACACTGTTGTGCTGGCGAACAGAGGTCAAGTTCCGGCTTTTGTTTTGATAAACAAGAAAGGTTGTTTTCCAGTTTTCAAAGTAAAGCTGCCAACGAAGGAGAGGCTGTGACTAGCTTTGAATATAATATCAGGTTCCTGATATAATTGGATGTGTTTTTCAAAACATACTGCTAATATTTGGATGGAGTTATAAATATTTATGGGGGCAAGGGGTGGCGGGAGCCATGCTAGGGGACTGGTGGGGAAATGCAAGAATTTCCAATGAGCTCTGGGTGGAAATGAACTGTGTAGTCCTGCAGAAATGACCAAACTAAAAGAAAAATGACAATAGCAATTTAAATAACCTAAGTGTGTTTTGCATGCGCAAGGGAGGGCGCACTGGAGCTGCGGTCATTAGGCGCTGATGGGGACCCTTTGGCCTTGACTGAGCTGGTTTCAGAGGCTGTGGGCTCACTGGCTTCAGAGGGAGCAAGGCTCAGAGGATGGGGAAGGAGGATGCAGGTGGTGTGGAAGGAAGGAGATGAAGGGATAACTGTGGGAAAGGGGAGGAGCTGGATGCAGTCAAGGGTCAAGGGCAGATGCGAGAGACCTGAGCAAGTCCAGCTCCCAGCAGGGAGCAGGTGCAGGAGGCATTAGCTGAAGTTCCCAGAAAACTGGGAGAGCTTGGAACATGGCAGGCTGGGGACTTGGGGAAAGAGATGCTGATGAGCCCTTGACGTTTTCCTAATGGAATTCTTAGTGAATTTGTTTAATCCACATCCCTAGTATGTGATTCTCTGTTAAATTGCTTTCTCTGGCATCACTCAGGGTCCCTGTAGGAAACAGATGGCACACTCAAACTGGGTAATTGAGAAGTGTAATAAAGGCTCTATTTGCAAAGGTGTGGGCATAATGTGAAGGAACCATAAGGGACAGTACCTGGGGCTGGGGACATTGTGGGGAGAGCGCTGTCACCCCATCACCTGGAGGGCAGGGAGGGAGCAGTGGCAAACCCGGGCAATGGGGAGGACCACTTTGGAAGAGCAGCTTGGAACAACCTACCAGGGGAACGCCATGGAAATAAACACCCTAGCCTCTCTCTTCCTTAACGCGCCAAGTGCCTACAGTTGACTCCCATTGGTTAATCCCAACGTGAAGCCAGACATGATGGTAGGGCTGGCAAATCCAAAATCCGGAGTCAAGTGGCAGGCTACAAATTTGAGCAAGAGTTGACATTGCAGCCTGTAGTCCAAAGGCTGAAAATCAGGCAGAATTCCTATGCTGCAATCTGGAGGCTGAATTTCTTCTTTGGGGGGAAACCTCAGTATTCTCTGAAGACCTTCAGCTGATAGAATGAGACACACCCGTATTATGGAGGGTAGTCTGCTTTACTTAAAGTCAACTGGTTTACAGTGAGGTTGTAATCCCACCTTAAAAATACCTTGACAGCTCACAGACTTTGCAAAATGTATGGTTTCCAAAGGAGACAGTTTGGGGGGTGGGGTGGGAGGGATGCGCTTGGAGGTGTGGGATGGAAACCCTATAAAATTGGATTGTGATGCTCATTGTACAACTCTAAATGTAATAAATTCATTGAGTAATAAAAAATACCTTTACGGTAATATCCAGACTGGTATATTTGATTTAAAAAAAAAGAAAACTAGTCACCATAGTCTCGTCAAGTTGACATATAAAATTAACCCTCACAGTTCTCATAGTGGGGCAGGAGGGAAGCAGAGCTACACTGAGATTCGATCAAGACCTGAACGGTTTAAAAATTACTCTCACATGTGTTGACTTACTAATCCTCAAAACTATGAAGTGAAACAGGTATTATCATCCATAATTTACAGATGATGCAACGGAGGCTCAGAGAAATTATAGCCTAAGGACACAGCTAGAACATTGCAGAGGCAAGACTCAAACTCAAGTCCTTTGATTTCAATTCTAGGCCATGTCTAAGTGAATACTACGATATTTTAAAGCCCCATTATGAAATCACATGAGATCAGGAGTTTACTTAAAAATAACAAAATGGGAGTTTCCACTGTGGCTTAGCAGGTTACGAACTCAAGTGGTATCCATGAGGACACAGGTTCAATCCCTGGCCCTACTCACTGGGTTAAGGATCCAGCATTGCCATGAGCTGTGGTGTAGGTCAGAGACAAGGCTCTGATCTGGCGTTACTGTGGCTGTGGTGTAGGCTGGCAGCTGTAGCTCTGATTCAACCCTTAGCCTGGGAACTTCTACATGCCACAGGTGTAGCCTTAAAAAAAGAAAAAAGAAAAGAAAAGATTGAGTCCCGGTTTTCATACCCCCTATTATGCTGATCATAAAGACGAAAATTCTTTGACAACAGGGAACACAGTCTAGTTGGGAGAGGCAGACCATTAACTAAATAATTAGTTCTTAATATTCACGAAGACACAGACCTTTAAAGAATTGTATGGAGGTTATGAATCATCTCCGCAAAATACTCATACACATAAATTATCGGGTATATTTTAACCTGTCCTACCAGGTTAAATACCACAAATACTATGGTACTATGACAGAGGCATGTGCCCTGCTTACCTCCTAGACTAATTTCTGTCGTCTACACCCCAGTTCTACCATACTGTCTTCTCTCAGTTCTTTTTTTTTTTTTTTTTTTTTTTTTTGTCTTTTTTGTCTTTTGTTCTTGTTGTTGTTGCTATTTCTTGGGCCACTCCCTCGGCATATGGAGGTTCCCAGGCTAGGGGTTGAATCGGAGCTGTAGCCACCGGCCTACGCCAGAGCCACAGCAACGCGGGATCCGAGCCGCGTCTGCAACCTACACCACAGCTCACGGCACCGCCGGATCGTTAACCCACTGAGCAAGGGCAGGGACTGAACCCACAACCTCATGGTTCCTAGTCGGATTCGTTAACCACTGCGCCACGACGGGAACTCCTCTCAGTTCTTGAATGAAATGGTTTCCAAAGTTTGGTTGTATGCTTCAATTAGAAAACAACAAATAAACACGCAAAAACCTTCTAAGCTTATATATGTGTGTTTATGTGTGTATAATACACACACATATATACATATTTTTATATATACACATGCATTGTCACCAGTAACTAACATACCACCAGTAACTATAAATGTATATGCACGTGCAATGTCACCATTAACTAATACATCAAGATGAGGACTATAAACAGGGCAAGATTCGACCTTAACAACAGAGGATGCAAATCCATATTTCGAGACAACGCCGTGATAATGCGGCATTCTTTTGGCAGAGTCTCCTTGTCAGGTCTGATTAAATCATCATTTTTATCTCATGACGTGCTTGACAAAGAGCTGTATGAGGCAGTGTCAGTTTAGAAGCAAATTCTTGTTCACTTGTATTTATCAGCATCACCTTCAACCTGTGACTTCTTTGCAGGAACCTCGGGAAGCCACGTTTCATTTTGTGAGGGTCAGTCTAGGCTAAGTCATGGTCCTCGAGTTCATGGAATAGACACATGTATCACATCTATTCGGGCATGACTGTTCTTCCTTCAGAATACGCTGTGGGCTTTGGACTTGGCATGGCACGTGACCTTCAGATACCGAGGGACCTGCTGGTTTCAGCCCATTTATGAGATAATAGTAGAGCTTAATTGCTGAATAGTTAGGTGGAAAAGCCACCATGAGTAGATAAATAGTTTTCTTCCTTCTTCCTAGTGGGTTACCTTATGCCTTCCTTGGGGGATTAGTTCCCTACTCTGGAAACAAGCCTTGTAGCTGCAGAATCTTCCTAAGGCTGTGTGGCTGCCTGGAACACTCTTGCTGTCTACTGGCTCTTGGCCTAATTCTACCACTCTTTCTGGGCTGTCTGATTTATCCCTTTCTCTGGGCTGCTTTCCCTAATCCCCCTCAAAACCAGGTTGGGCACTTCTGTTCACTTCCCTGACACTACTTCATGCAACCAACACCTGTTTGAGTTTCTGTTAGGCCAGGTTTATCAAGGTGAGAAAACTGGGCATGGCCCTGCATTTACAAAGCTTACGGTCTAGAGAAATTAGTAGTCATTAATCAAGCAGCGATACAAATACATATAAAATTATAAGTGTGTTGGAGTTCCTGTTGCGGCTCAGGGGTAACAAAATGAACCAGTTAGTATCTATGAGGATGCAGGTTCAATCCCTAGCCTTGCTCAGTGGGCTGAGGATCTGGCATTGCCATGAGCTGTGTGTAGGGCATAGATGCAGCTCTGACACTACATTGCTGTGGCTGCGGTGTAGGCTGGCAGCTACAGCTCCGATGTGACCCCTAGCCTGGCAACTTCCATATGTTGTGGGTATGGCCCTAAACAGACAATAAAAGAAACAAAAGTATAAGTGTGTTAAATGCTTCGATGAAATACAAAGTACGCTAAAAACATAAAGGAGAAAGATTTGATACAGCCTGGAGAATCAGCTGAGTTGAATCTGAAGGAGTGCAAGGCAAAGGGAGAGAGCATCCAGGGGAGGGAAGAGCAGAGGCAAAGGCCCTGTGGCAGAAGGGAGCGTTTATTTAAACGCTTCCTATATTTTGTATAATTCCTTGTAAAACTGTCTCTGCCCGCATGGGATGCTGAGCCCTGTGAAAGCAGAGACCATCAGCCTTGTTCACTGTTCTATAACCCTCACCTAATGGCATGCCTGTTACATAGTAGCTGCTCAAGAAATATTTGTTGAAAGAATGAATGAGCACAGAGGTAAAGCAATAACCCAGACTGGGGCTGGGAGAAATTTTCTCAGAGGAGCCAGCACCTGAATTGACATATAAAGGACAAGAGTGCTTTATTGTAGGAACCAAGGGCATGAGGAGCAGGAGGCAAGAGGACGAAAGTGGGAGTTATGGAGGTGTGTGACGAACCTGGAGGGGCCCCCACCTGCCAGCGGCTCCGGCTTGCCACATACAGGACAGAAGGTGAGGCTGGAGGGGAAGGTGGGAGGGGACATGGAGAGCCCTGTACCATGGCCTTTGAAGGATCTGACCAGTGGGAAGGTATGGTATTACAGGTGCAGCAGCGAGGGCCCCGGCTAAGGTGAGGGCAGTGAGGCTGAAGAGAAGTGGGCACCACCAGTTGGGTGGGGGAAGATGCCATTAACCAAAAGGGGGCACTGGAAGAGCAGCTGTGTGTGCTGGGACTGGGGATGATGGCTGCAGGGTTGGCCGTGCTGAACTTAAAGTGCTTGGGACACATCCCCAGGCGTAAGCCATAGTGGTTAAGATTACCAATCTGAATGGAGTTCCCTGGCGGCCTAGTGGCTAAGGATCCAGTGTTGTCACTGCTGTGGCCTGTGTTCAATCCCTGGCCCAGGATCTTTTGCATGCTGTGGGCATGGCCGAAAAAAAAAAAAAAAAAAAAAAGATTACTGGGTCTGAGGCAACTTCTCTGACTCAGAGGGAGGGAGTCCTAGCCTCTAAGTAATGGATAGGATGCAAAAACAGTGAAGACTCACCCCCTGCCTCAGGTGGGTTCCTATCTGTGAGAGGGATGAGATCGACACATTTAATTACCCGTAAGGTAGAAAGCCTTAAGAAAGAGAGAACCAGGATTTCCCGCTGTGGCACAATAGGATCAATGGTGGCTCTGCGGATCCAAGACACAGGTTCGATTCCCCAGCCCCCCATCCCGGCACAGTGGGTTAAGGGATCCTGCGTTGCTCCAGCTGCAGCAAGGTCACAGGTGGGGTTGGGAGCCAGTTTCATCTGGGAACTTCCATGTGCCCTGGGGCGGCCAAAAAAAACGGAGGAAGAAAGAGAGACCCAAATGGAAATCCATAAGGGAGGGAGCTAGAGTTGCTTCTGGAGGGGCCAGAGGAGGTGAGAACCTGCTCAGAAATGCCACGGAGAGTAACGGTCACCCGTCATCCATATTCCATGCAAGCGGCAGCTGGAAAATGTGGGTGTCTCATTGGCATCAACCCCAAAAAGTTAGTCCTTTAGAGCCCAGACTCCACGGTGACGTTTAAAAATAGCCTGTAGTGTGGAGCCTTTTTGAAAGTCTAAATAAATTACATTCATTGGCTTCCCCTCGTCCACACATTAATCTTCTCAAAGGCTGCAGCGCAGTAATCAGCCTTCTCCTCCTGGAATTGCCTTTCCCCGCTGCGTTCTGCGGAACTGAGGGACCCCATCGATTCCACCTCCTGCCGCTGCTGCCCTGGGAAGGAGCGAGCTCCCGCTGTGGTTCTCAGAAAGCCCCGCAGAGTCTCCCCCGTGCTTGGGGTCCCATAGGAATTCTCAGGGCCCCACACATCAGGGCCCTCTGCCCTGGCAGTCCATGCTCCGGCACAATTTCAGTTGCACAATTCCACCACCTCCTCCTCCGGCCCCTTTAAAAGCCTTGGGAGAACCGTATCTTGTCCCAGATGTATCTGCATCTAGTTGAAAAATGAAGTGATGTGACGCTCTTTGGCGAGATACCACCAAACTACTGGCTTCAATGAATATTCTAGAAAGCATCTGGGACGTGTGCTTCTACGCCTTTCTCCCTCTACCCAGGCCTGGCCTTCACTGTCACCTAGTGTGCCCTCGATTTGCAGGACAGTCCAAGTTGACTTTGGTGCAGTCAAGCAGCAGCCTGTTTGTTAGAAGCTTTGGCGCTCCCAGCAGGGTGCCTTTTGAATCATTCTTTTCACTGATTCCATTTTGCCCCAAATCTGCCACTCTTCCTGGGCTTCCTAGATTTAGCTGATTAGGCTTTCTCCAAGGATACAAAATACACTATTACCACACCTCCAGCTTCCCCTAATGAGTATGACCGTCTAGTCTGGTGGGCGGGCTGGTCTGTAAGGGTGCAATTTCAGACAAACATCGAACCAGCTGTGGGTCAAGGTCAAGGACAGGTGCTGGGCTATGTGACTGGACGGGGGTGAGCCTACAAGGAATGCTTGGGGCAAATCATCGCTTTGCAAATCCAAGCTTTGGGTGGAGGTGGGGGTCTGTTTGCGTGGCTTGTCCATACCTCCTTAACTGACAATGCATCCAGGAACCTCATTTTTTATCTTAAAGGGGCATCTACAGCAGTCCCATCCACAGACTCCTAGAGCAACCCCAAACTGAAAAACTGAAACGCACAAGGTTGTTTTCATTGTCTAGCCAAGTGCTTTGTCTATAGTATTGGAAGAAATGGCCTCATCCTTGGACTGAATTTGAAATTAGTCCCCACCCTGCTCAGAGAGGACAAGCTAGTAGCCGTCTGAATGTGTGAGGGTGCCTCCCCTCGTCCTGTGTCCCCTCTCTGCTGTCTGAAACTCTGTATCTCTGCCAATGCTGGTCAGTCTTCCTCTACCCATTAGCCAGATCATTATTCAAACAGTCTGAAAAACAGCATCCCTAGACCATCAAGGTAGCCTTAGCACCAGAGAGAAATTTTTTTTTTTTTTGGTCTTTTTTGGGGCCATACCCAAGGCATATGGAGGTTCCCAGGCTAGGGGCTGAATCAGAGCTGAAGCTGCTGGCTGACCTCACAGCCACAGCAATGCAGGATCTGAGCCGCATCTGCAACCTACACCACAGCTCGCAGCATTGCCAGATCCTTAACCCAGTGAGTGAAGCGAGGGATTGCACCTGCATCCTGATGGAGGCTAGTTAGATTCATTTCCACTGAACCACGATGGGAACTGCCCAGAGAGAAATTTTTTGAAACATGTGTGTTTAACTCATTCTTATTCAGCATGACAAAGGGAGCACTTTGACTAAGAGTTGTTTGAATAATTTCCCGAGTTCATTGCCAGGCAAGCTATGTGGCAATGGTTGAACTGGATGACACGTAAAGTCCCTTCCAGCCGTGAAGGCCATGTTCCTCAGAGGCGGTCTGACTAGTGAGGAATGCAGTGGAAAGGCCACTGGCCTTGACCTGGGACAAGTCAGGTTCCAACAAATCCAGGCTCCAAGTCTGGAATACGAAGGCACCGGGGGAGACGCCCACCAGGTAGACAGCAACATCTACCTTCAGGAATTTGGGTTCAAAAATGGGACCTCCATCCTCAGAGGATTCAGGGCAAGCGTTATCCTCCTCTTGGATGTGCCAAAGGCCTTGGGACCAAGGCCAAGATTCAGTTAGAACTGGGGCTCACAGCCAAGGCATGGCCAGATGAAGCAACGCAGGGGGTGGTTACCAGAAATGAGTGACCAAGATCAGGCAGGTACCAACAGCTATATGCTCTTAAATTTTTCCTACTGGAGTTCCTCTTGTGACTCAGCATGTTGCAAACCCAACTAATATCCATGAAGACGAGGGTTCTATCCCTGACCTCCCTCAGTGGGTTAATGATCTGGCGTTGCCATGAGCTGTGGTGTAAGTTGCAGAGATGGCTTGAATCCCGCATTGTTGTGGCCGTGACATAAGCCAGCAGCTGCAGCTCCAATTTGACCCTTAGCCTGGGAACCTTCCTATGCCACAGGTGTGGCCCTAAAAAGCAAAAATAAAATAATTTTAGAAATTTTTCCTACTTGGATACCGGGTGGAAAAGGTTGAATCTCAAGTCTGGTTTGGTGGCCTCAGTTGGGAAAAAAAAACAAAAAAACAAAACGAGTTTCATTTGGTGGATGTTAATTTGGTGGAATGAACTTTACAAATGAGCAAGAGTAATGGCATCTCTGGGCACATCTGCACAGGCGGCAGAGCCAGCAGAGTGGTATTCAGGGCTGGCTTTTATATCTGTCTCTGGAATCATCCTCCAAGAACCAGCAAGTGGGAATTTTCACACAGATAGCACCATGAAGAAAGTGCTTAGCTGGCCGTGCCTGAGAGTGCTATCGGAAATTAACTCAAAGCCAGGCATGTGCCATCAACTAGAGAGGAAAGAGGGACCTCAGGTCACGCTTCAACAATTCGGCATCCCCAGGTGTTCTCCCCAAGGGGTGCTTCTGGGTCCCTGGCTTTGCAGAACACCTGGAATGTTAAAGCAAGACGGGCTCACTGCCTACGGGGTCCTCTATCATTCCGCTCCCGCTCCCAGCTCTGACTGCTCCAGCCCTCACCTCGCCAGCATCTCCCGCCCCCATCCCCTTCATTCCTGCTGCATCACCGCTTTCTCTGGGGGGCTTCTGGGAGGGCTGAAGAAGACTTTGGATCTTCAGTTGGCTTCTGCCAGATCAGCCACTCATGAGCAGCATTCAGATTGCATTCTTGTTCTCATCCCCAAAATATCAGTGCCCTCTTCTTTGTCTTGCCTATTTGGTTAGAGCAGCACCTCTCACAATGCCCTTCGGGGGAAGTGTGTGTGTGTGTGTGTGTGTGTGTGTGTGTGTGTGTGTGTGTACGTACAGGTTCATATAGGCACCCTCTAGCTTTAGCTTGCAGTGGATGGAGAGGCAGAGAGAGGATTGAAATAACAGCCAGATTATCTCTTTTCCCTTGTTTCTGACACCTTCATGTGTGAGGAGGCTGGAATGTTGTGCTGTCAAGCACACGTGAGTTGGGATGGAACCACCCTGGAGGAGCTGCCAGAAACTGCGCCCGAGATCCCTCATACAACCCGGACCTGACTTGGAGGGCAAGGTCCTGAACTGCAGGTTGATGCTGCCGTGGGAAGAGACGGCTGCAGATTCAGGGAGAGAGTGACTATACTTTGCATCCGGGATGGGTGCGCATCGGGGGCCTGAGGGTGACGGTGCTGGGCTGCCCTCAAGAAGACTCTGAATGGTCTTTGCTCCTGGTACTTACATCCTGGCACAGTTCCCTCTTCCACGTGACACCACGTTTGGGCTGTATGGCCCAGAGACTGCATCCAACAGAACCCTTCCCCTATAATTTCTGGCCCACAGAAACTGAGATAATAAATGGGGTTTCAAGCTTCCAGGCTGGGGTTAACTTTTTTAATTTTTTTTTTTTTTTTTTTTTTTTTTTTTAAGGGCTGTACCCTCAGCGTATGGAGGTTCCCAGGCTAGGGGGCAAATTGGAGCTACAGCTGCTGGCCTACACCATAGCCACAGAAATGTGGGATCCAAGCCACATTTGCAACCTACACCACAGCTCACGGCAATGCCGGATCTTTAACCTTCTGGGCAAGGCCAGGGATTGAACCCGTGTCCTCATGGATACTAGTCCAGTTTGTTAACCACTGAGCCACAATGGGAACTCCAGGGGTAACTTTTTTAATGCAGCAATTGCTAATGAATACCCTCAGCAGAGGGACTCCCCTTGGTCACCAGCCTCCCATCCCTGTTCCAGGCAGCAAGAGGAAGAAGGGAACTGCAAGCAAGTGGGAAGATGCCTCCTTTACGGTGGAAGCTTGAGCGAGGGCTGACAAAGTCCCGCTTCTCTCCACTGAGCAAGAGCTACGGGCATGCGGCCCTCCCTGGCGGCTGCAGAGGAGGCTGGGAACTGGCGGGGAGGGATTCACTTGGTTCTGTTTTTCAGCTGAGAAAATTACTGCCTGGAATTAAAATCAGGGTGCCGTTAGTCGGAAAGAGAGAGAATGGATATTGGAAATTGCACGGACACTGTGTTAAAAATCGATTTATTTCTGAGCGGGCTACACATTACCTCAGCGCTGCCTCCCAGCCTTTTCTGCATCTTGGGACCCAGAAAATAAGGCTTGTTTGGCAACATAGTGTACATGAGGAATGCTGCTATGGGCAAGGCAAGTTGCTCGGGGACATGAGTTGACCTGGGACCCACTTAGCTTCTCCAAGGGCTGAGAAGGTCAAGCCCTGCAGATCAGTAGCCCACTCACAGCACAGCTGAGGGGTGTCACAGTTGGGGTGCCTCGGAGATGAGCACACAGGACGTTATTAAGTAGCATTTTCAAGGACACCACCTGGGAGGGAGGGCAGACCCAGGGCGGGCCAAAGGGAGAAGTTGGGTGCCAATAAACTTGCCTCAGAGGAGTTCCCGTCGTGGCTCAGTGGTTAACGAATCTGACTAGAAACCATGAGGTTTAGGGTTCGATCCCTGGCCTTGCTCAGTGGGTTAAGGATCCGGTGTTGCCATGAGCTGTGGTGTAGGTTGCAGATGCGGCTCGGATCCCCCGTTGCTGTGGCTCTGGCGGAGGCCGGTAGCAACAGCTCCGATTCAAGCCCTAGCCTGGGAACCTCCATATGCCGCGGGAGTGGCCCAAGAAATGGCAAAAAAAGACTACATAAATAAATAAATAAGAAAGAAAGTTGCCTCAGAGCCCTTCCGTGGCTCTTCCCAGGCACTCTGGAGATGGGGTGGCCCTTCAGGGGTTGTCCCACTTTGAGACAAGGGAGCCAGGCCTTTATCCTGCCCCCTCCTCTGCGGACCAGGCCAGATATGGGAGAGAATATGACCTGGGAAAAGGGGTTCTCTTAGGCTGAGGGCAGCGCCCAGGTCGGGATCCATGGAGGGCCACCAGCTGCCCTGACTCCTGGGGGCAGGGCGGCAGAGCTCCTGGAATTCACTTCCCAAGGCTTTGTGCTCTAGGTTCACAGGGAGCAGCCACGCCTGCCTGCAGAACGGCCCTTGCTGTGGGAAAGAGCAGAAGACAGCAATGCATGAAATACAGCTCTTACTGGCCTGGCGGCTGCGGCGTTCTCACACAACCTGGCATCTCGGGCAGCCTTGAGTCCCAGAGGCCTGTGGGAGAATCCCGCCCCGTTTCAGCAGCACTAGAGGCTTACCAAATGTGCTTCACCTGTTGTTTGTTTGACTTCAGCCAGACTCTTCGGCAGCATTAATTGTCATGGATATCATGTAGCAAGAGGCAGCTGAGAGCCTGAAATGAGCTCCCAATTTGTCTTTGGAAAATTTTTCTCCACTCTGAGAATAGAAAGATTAAAGGGATAATAATACCTTCCACCCATATCATGCTTTCCTACTAGCAAAGAGCTTTCAAATGCATATTATCTTATTTGCATCTCACAATAGCTCTGGGAGGTAGTACAAACAGGAATTACTCTTCATCTTAGAGGTGAAAACATTGTAACTTTGGAAACTGAGGCCTCCACCTTATATTCCACGAATGGGTTGCAATTCTTTGATTTTTTTTTTTTTTTTTTCAATCAAGACCCTTTCTATTCTCTCAACATTCAAGACGGCTGAAGCATGAAGGCACGTGGGAAAAAGAGTTCCCCTCCCTATGCGTACCTGCTTTAGAGCGTTTTTCTCTCATCTCGGAAGCCGCAGTATGAAAGTTAGGAAACAGAAATTCAACTACCAACGAGGAAATATGGTCGTTGCCAATTTCTGTGATTGGATCACTTGTTCATTGTGCCCCTACTACATGCCGAGGAAGTGGTTAGAAAGGGTGAATTTAAGAATCACACTGCTTTACAGAGCTAACAACCTATACAAGAGACATACAATAGGCAGGGGACTAACAAACATTGGGGAAAAGAAGTGGAGCCCAGTGTGGCAGGTGTTTAGAGAAGGCACAGCTGGCGAGATGCCGTCACAGGAGAGGCAGCGCGAAAGCGGATCTCCAAGGATGAGTCCTGGTTCCTCGACAGAGGATGGAGAAGCACTGACCACCCCGAAGGTCAGCAGTAATCCTGGGCTTACTGAGGGCCAGGCTCGGGGCTAACAGGAGGGCAGCTGCCTTCACCGTGTTGCTGATGAACGTATTTAGCCCACTGCACCCTTGGCCACCACCAGCCAGCCAACGAAAACGCCTGAGCTTGCTCGCTCTTCCACTGGTTTATTTGTTTTTACCCATATTTTGTCTTTTCAACACTTCCTGTAGCGTGGGAGAGGGCTACCACCAGAATTTTAAAGAAACGTGTGGCTGCAACTTCCCTTGAAAAAATAGAGTCCTTGGGCTGGAATATCACAGGGTCTTGGGGGGGACTCAGGAGACACTTTGAGCAGCAGCTGCTCCCCTATCTGCTCCAAGTCAGACGTCCTTTTTGCACACAGGTGATATAGATGCTTGTGCCCAAGGGAGACAGCAGGCCTTTGAATGGGTGTTTTGTTTTGTTTTTCAGAGTTGCCCATTTATCTTGCTTTTTTGTTCCACCTTTATGCGGCTGGAGGGACTATTCCTAATAGGATTAATAAATGCAAATGTAAATAATGTGGCTACTGAAACACAGATTTTCCAGGAATTCAATTTATTACTGGCTTTGGGGAAGCCAAGTCCTGTGATGTCATCGGCTCAATGGCCACTTCACACAGTGCCAGGGGGGCGGGGGGCACGGGGCAGGAGTGGGGGATGGGGGGCAGAGCGGGGGCGGGAGGTGTTGGGGGAGGATTTCACACATTAAGAGCCAGAGTTCCCAAGAGTTCCCGTTGTACCTCATCGGAAATGAACCCAACTAGTATTCATGAGGATTCAGGTTCAATCCCCGGCCTTGTTCAGGGTTAAGGATTCTGCATTGCTGTGGCTGTGGAGTAGGCCAGCAGCTACATCTCTGATTCAACCTCCACCTACAGCTTTAAAAAGCAAAAAAAAAAAAAAAAAAAAAGAGAGAGAGAGAGAGAGAGATGGAGCTCCCAGGAGTCACTGATCTTAGGGGAAGCTGATCTGGTGGGAGAGGCGGGCACTGCTCCTGGGAACAGAAATAACCTCCAACCATAAACTGCTGTCCCGTGGACACAAGCCTTGAATTGGTACAAGTGACGACCTGATGCCTAAACTCGAAATAGTCATTGGAAAACTAGGAGGGCTCGGGATTTGAAAGGGGTAGGAGGGGGAGTGAAGGGACGAGGAAGCGGATGACAGTTGGGTTAAGGGTGGCAGACCCTTAAGCTGTAATTTAGGTCGATGGGGTATGCTTGCCGGCTTGACTACTTGGGGGAATTATTTACAAGGCTGAATGAACCCACGTACATCTTGGAAACGAGACTCGTGCAGAGAATCTGTCTCTGCAGCGTCTCCAGGGTGGCGGGGGCTCCGGCAGAGCTGGGCTGGACGGCGGGTCAGGAGACCACAGGTCTTAGCTCTACGCCTCACCAGCTCCATCACCAGCTCTGGGCCTCATCTCCTCGTTAATCAACTGAGAAGACCAGGTTATCAGGTTGCTAGGGTTGCCCAAACTTTTATGAATGACCCATTTCAGAATCAAAAGCCTCATAAAATGCCCCTTTGCTAGATTCATTCAGCATCACCTTTGACACCGTCCGAAGAAGGACATGGGTCTGTGGGTGACCTTACCTTCGTCAGCAAGCATCCTTTAAAAGGGGGCACTCCACCTTCCTCGACTTGCCTCCTGGCTCTCATCACCAGCTGATTTCTAGTTGTTTGCGGCTCCTTCATCTCCCTTCACTAGAACATTAGCTCCGTGAGAGCAGAGGCCTCCTTGTCGCACCCACCATGGTGACCTCTGAGGCTAGAAGGCCTCAGGGCACAGAGCTGGTGCGCAACAGCCTTTGGCCGAGGGACCCCATGAGCGAGGGAGTGCATTAGCCGCAGCAGCACACCTGGGCTGCGTCCACAGGATGCCAGCACATCTGGATCTGGCTGTCGGCCGATACGTGGAAGCAAATGCCTAGCTCATGAGTGACCATGGCGAGGCCAAACAGTCCAGCGCTTCCAAGCTGCAGTCAAATGACCTTGACATGCACAGTAAGCAAATCAGTCCACTAGCTCCTCAGCTGCATGTTGCTCAGACGGGTCGTGCCTTGTCTAGGCAGATTTGGTGTCATCTTCTTTTTAATTTTATTTTTTAATTTTTTTAAAATGGCTGCACCCCAACATATGGAAGTTCCCGGGCCAGGGATGGAATCTGAGCCACAGCTGTGGCAACGCTGGATCCTTTAACCCACTGTGCAGGGCCGGGGATCAAACCTGCACCTCTGAAACCACAGGAGCCCCTGCAGTCAGATTCTGAACCCACTGAGCCACAGCAGGTACTCCTAGACTTGGAGTCTGGAGGGAAGGACTGCCACACGGCAGAGGAAACGGAGGAGACGAACCCAAGCTGATCTCAGGAAAGGGCGTGATACCATCTCGGGTGCTGCCCACAGCAGGGTCAAGCCGCCCCTTGGAAATATGGGAGGCTTAGGGCAGACCAGTGAGGCAAAGGAACCCTGCAGGCATTTAACAGAAAATAGACGGCCCAGCCCCGCCCACCCAGGACCACGTGGGTGATTGCTCCACCCCCTGCCTGGCTGGCTTGAGTTCAGGGTCTCTACCCCTCACTTCTGGTGGTGTTCCTCAGAGTCGACACCTTCCTACCAGATCAAGCCTGCTGTTAATCGTCCCCTCATGACTCTCTGCACTTCCTAAACTTAGCCCTTTGAAAGTTCTATTTGTGCTTTAGTTAACTCAGAGCCCCGCGCTGCCCATACCCCCATCAGACAGCAGGGACGGAGGCAGGCAGCTTGGATATCATCTATTTTGTGTAGCCCACACGGCTCCAGCTGGAAGCCCCCCTAGTGTCTTGCGGGGGTGTGGCAGGTGTCTCAGGTGTGAGAGGGACAGGAGATGACCTCAGGAGACTGAAGGAGAGTGTCCTCCTGCTCTCAATTGCCATCTCTTGTTGCTTCATTGATTTCAGCTCCTGATGGGACTATGTTCACCCATTCATTAGAAGGTACTATGTCTCACTTCCACTTATTTATAATCGATTTTTTTTTTTTTTTGTCTTTTTAGGGCTGCACCTGCAGCATGTGGTGACTTGACTGCCCAGGCTACGGATCAAATCAGAGCATTAGCTACTGGCCTATGCACAGCCGCAGCAATGCCAGATCCAAGCCACGTCTACGACCTACACCACAGCACACGGCAATGCCAGATCCATAACCCACTGAGCGAGGCCAGGGATCAAACCCACATCCTCATGGATACTAGTTGGGTTCCTCATCGCTGAGCCACAACAGGAACTCCTCATTTATTTTTCAATCTGCTTTGCCCCTGGCAGAGGAAATGAATCACTGTATCCAGGCTTGGCAGCTGGGAAGCTGAGTATTTTCCTTCCTGAAAGTAGGCGGAGGCCCAAGCACTACTCATCGCTCTGTGCAAAACAGAACCGCTGGCGAATCTGCCTTGTTATCAATGTTTGATCAGCGAATGCACGGAGTTGAGGCTGCGGTGCAGAAGGAGCATGGGCTTGGAGCGATCTGTCGGAGTCTCATTTTCCTCAGGCCCGCCGTTTGCTCTCCTGGGAGACATAAAATAACGCGGTCAGGGTGAGGATTACGTGAGATGACGTCCAGGGCTTGGCGCACAGGAGGTAATCAACGAAAACCCGGGTTCCTCCACACAGGGGTATGTAAACTGCGCGAAGGCAGAAAACCGAGTCCCCATGAAGCTAAGGTGTGCGTCGCCCCTCCCGACTTGGTTGTCACTAATCCTGCCATGTGTCAGTGTTTTAGGACCATTTTGAACTCCATGCTAAATGAATCCTCAAAACCTGTGGTGAGGGGGAGAGTTTCAAAACAATCCCTTTTTCAGGCTCCTCATTGTGTCCCTGTAACGCTGAATCAAAGATTATAACAGAGGATGAAAAACACAGCCGAACAGCAAACATTCCCCCTAAGCCCTCTGCAACTTTAAGCAGGAACTTTCGGGACACTGGACAAACTGGACCTGGAATGGAAAGTGGAGCAATGGCGCCACCACGTGGTGAAACTTCAAACGACAGCTTTGACGGCAGGTTTTTCATGAACTTGGATCTCCTCTGAGTTGCGGGGCTCTGCCTGATCCAAGGGCTGGCTCATCAGAGCATAGGGTGGACGGCGCCGCTCACAGGGACTGGCCGCGCTAACGTAGAGGAACGTCAAACAGCTGTGCTAGTGAGGGTGACAAAGAAGAGGGTGGGAATGGAGCAGATAAAAATGGATCCTCTCTACAGGGAAAAACAATAACCACCCTGGGGTTTATGGCTTGTGAGTGACACAGGAAGTATTTGGTTCTCCTTATTCCACCTGCCTCAAAAATCACCTGGAGAGCCTGGTAAAGGTGCAGGTTCCTGCCCCCGACCGACTGAGTCAGGACCTCTGGGGATGGAGGCTGGGAGTCTGCATGTTTAGCAAGTACCCTGGGCAAGTTAGGGGGGTTAGCATTGGGGCCAGAAAGGGACCAGAGCCATGAATGAGGAGCCGTGAAGGCTCACTGAGCTCAGCCTATAAAGATGCACAGAGAAGACAAGGCGGGGGAGGAATGATCACATTTAAGAGACAGACCCTTGAAGAGAAAGGGAAGCCTGAATATAGGCAGACCCTTGGAGGTTATTGTGGCTTTGGTTACAGACCACTGCAATAAAGCTGATATCACTTACAACATGGTTAAGGGGGAAATATGAATAACAAAACAATATTATTGTATTACAAAATTTTTGCAAAGGAGTTCCCGTTGTGGCTCCGTAGGTTAAGAACCCGACTAGTGTCCATGAGAATGCGGGTGCGTTAAGGATCCAGTATTGTCTTGAGCTGTGGTGTAGGTCACAGACACGATCCTGCGTTGCTGTGGCTGTGGTGTAGGCCAGCAGCCGCAGCTCCAATTCAACCTCTAGCCTGGGCACTTCTGTATGCCGCAAGTGTGGTCCTGAAAAACAAAAAATTTAAAAATTAACATTTTTTTTAAAAAAGACCCCCCACACACACACACACAAACGCAGCTGATGCCTTTGCCAGTCTCCTCCCACAGTGAATCGGGGTTGGCCAGTGGAACCAATAGGATTTGGTACAAGAGACACTGTGTGACTTCTGGGGCCACCACTACACTATAACTAGGTCACAGATGCAGCTTGGATCCTGCGTTACTGTGGCTGCGGTGTAGGCCTGCAGCTGCAGCTCCAATTCAACCCCTAGCCTGGGAACCTCCATATGCCACAAGTGAGGCCCTAAGAAGAAAAAAAATTTTTTTTTGCTTAAAGGAAAGAAAAACTTTATATGGGCATTTTTTTTTTTTAAGTCTGAAAAGTTATATACCAATATGTCAAAATGGATGGGGGAGGGATTTCAACTAATTTTTATTTTTTCCTTTTAAATCTATTGATTTTTCTGTAAATATGTCTTGGCTTTGGAATTAAAACATCATTAAAAAAAAAAAGCAAATACTGCAGTAAAGCAAGTCACAGGAATTTTTTGTTTTCCCAGCGCATATCAAAGTTACGGTTACATTATTCTGTACTCTCTTAAGTGCACAATAGCATTATGTCTGCAAAAACAATGTACCTACCTTAATTTAAAAATACTTTAGGCATTCCCATCATGGCTCAGCTGAAATGAATCTGACTAGTAACCACGAGGACACAGGTTCGATCCCTGGCCTTGCTCAGTGGGTTAAAGATCCCGTGTTTCTGTGGCTGCGACATAGGCCAGCAGCTACAGCTCCAATTCAACCCCTAGCCTGGCAGCCTCCATATGCTGCTGGTGTGGCCCTAAAAAGTCAAATAAAATAAAATAAAAATACTTTATTTTTTAAAATGCTAACGATTATCTGACAATACAGGGTTGCACAAAACTCCATCTATTAAAAAATGCAATATCTTTGAATTGCAATAAAATGAGGTATGCCTATAGTAGACTGCTAGACACACACACACACACACACACACACACACACACACGAACACAGTCCTGTATGTTGAACTGGCTGAATATATGGATGGGATTTTTGTTTGTTGGCAGAAGGAAATTTCGGTGGCTGGTAAATGTAAAAACAAAACAAAACCTTCTTCTGTAGCATTTGCCTGTTTCTGTCGTATAGACACTTCCACTATGGCCTATATCCGGTCACAGTGTGACATTGTCAACTGAACACAGAGGAAATGCACCATCCGATGGTGTCTCACCATCCAGATTCAGCCATGGGTCACCCCAGAAGCACAGGTAATAGCAAACTGTAATAAAATAAGTAGGACGTGATGCATGTTGTTCCTAATATCATTTTCTTAATTGTAAGTTTATATCATTTAATTTTTCAAATAAGTAGTTTTCCGGCAAAATCCCTACACATGTGACAACCAGCTCTCACGAGCGGGTACGAGCCAGTTTCCAGGACACCATCCCTCTACCCCAAGGACCTTCTGCGTTACCTTAAGGCCAGAGATGGAGGCCCAGGGCTGCCCCTGCAGAGGGGGCTGCTGAGACTGACTCTCAGGAAAGGGCTTTCTGACGCAGCCTTCCTGAGGCAGGTTGGGAGGCCTCTTCTCTCTCCTCAAGGCTCAAGATTAGCCCCCACCAGCGTGGAGTGGCCGCCTGTCTCAGCCCTCTGTGGTCCCCTCCCTGGAGCTGGGGGTACGTGCATTTCCAGCCACCGTCTAGAGCACAGTGAAGCCCCTGGCCGGTGGGAGGGGCTCACTGATGACTTACTGGTGAATGAATTCCACCCACCCAGAGTCCGAAGAGCTGGGTCTGAGGTTCTAGGTCACCAGGTGGTGTGACTTTGCAGTCCCTGGGCCTCAGTTTCCTCATGTGCAGGGGGAGGGCTTGAGCCATCCCTCAGCCAGGGTCCCAGGACTCTCTTTCTAGGACAATCATTTCCAAGACGCCCAACCTGGGGCCCTGGCCAGGTCAGCGTACCTCCCGGGCTTAACTTCCTTACAGGGTCAAGGGTCTCCGACCTCTCCTGGGTTGACCCTGAGGCCACTGTTGTGAGAGGCTCCCCCACGTGGAAGGCTTTAGCTAAGAACCCACCTGTCCCATGAACGGCAGGATTCCAACTCCACAGATAGGACTTCCCCAGAAATTCCACAGAGGGGTGTGGCTGTCACCAGGCCAGGGCAGCCTTTCGGATGCCAGCTGCCAGGGCAGCCTCGGTACCTGTCAGGGAAACTTCCAGCCCCAGCTCCCTTCCCCTCTCTCCCGGGGAAGATGTCACTACAACGAGAAGCCATGGGGAATCCTGAATATATGAAAGGCACTCAATTGTACATTCTTTCCTGTCTTTTTAGGGCCCCCAGGGCATATGGAAGTTCCCAGGTTCGGGGTTGAATCGGAGTTGCAGCTGTAGGCCTACACCACAGCCACAGCCACAGCCACAGCCATAGCCACGCCAGATCCAAGTCACGTCTGCGACCTACACCACAGCTCAGGGCAACACCGGATCCTTAACCCACTGAGCAAGGCCAGGGATCAAACCCGAAACCTCATGGTTCCTAGTCGGGTTCAGTACCACTGAGCCACAATGGGAACTCCCTCAACTGTATGGTCTTAAATGGTGAATTTTATATTGAGTGAATTGTATCTTAAATTTTAAAAAGCCTTGGAATACCTATGAAAGGAGGGGAAAGAAAGAAGACGAGGAAAGGAGGGGAAAGAGAAGACAACGAAATCAGAGCGGCTCCTGCGGGTAGAGAGAAGCTGAGAGAATGTTCTGGGATTCTCTGGACCAACTCCCACGGGAAGGGTTTCCTTTTGGAGTAGAAATTCAAACTGAGGGCGTGATCCTATTACCTGCTTGAATGTATTGGACAATTAGGGTTAGATGACACCCCAGCGCTGCATTCTAGAAGGAGGGCAAGTCCAGGAGAGAAAGACGAGGGGCCGGCTGACCTCGCGGGCTTCCTTCCTACCTGGCTCTTCGCTGTTCTAAGACACGTGGCAGCTGCGGGTCTGGGTTCCCCCCTCCGCCCAGAAGCCCTTGTGGAAAAAAACCCTTTCCCCTTTTGGTTAGCTGCGACTGAGCTGGAATTTTCCAAAAGGAAGGAACGTTTCCTTGCAAACTTAGGGAACCAACAAAGCACAAAGGGTTTAGAAAAAAAGAAAACACCAGCCACACAACCCATTCCAGCGAGTGGAAATTTCCACTGCCGTCGAAGCAGAGCGAAGCTGGGGGAAGAGTGGCTGCGACTCCCGCGCGCTGACTCGCCCCCTTCCAGGCGTCTTGCCTTCTCCTCTCTCTGAGCTCCCCCTGCACAGCCAGGGTGGGGAGGGAGCCCGGCGTGGGGGGGTCCATGAAGCCACGTCCTGGGCACCAGAGGAGGGGTCCTGAGTGGCCTTTCCGGGCGCTGCTTTCAGTTCACCCCAGAGTTACGGAGACAGATCCGCTGCAAACCGCACAAGCCACCCAGGCATCTCCTGCTTCCAGAAGTAACCTGTCCAGGATGACCCGGCGCCAGGCTGGATGGCGTGGGGGGGCCACAGAGCTGACCGCCTGGCATCGGGCACCTGGGAAGCCAGGCCAGCCCAGGCCCTTCTGTGGCTGCGAGGGGTGGAGTGGGGCCTCGTCCCCACCGAGCAGAGGAACCTCAAACCTCGGAAGGCGGCATGGGCCAGTGTGAGGCGGGGGTGGAGTGCCGGATGGGGGTGCGGGGAGTTGAGCTATCGGAAACTTCGCTCTCCAGGGGGTGGAGGGTGTTTTGCTGCCGGTGGGGCTGGAGCGACTGGATGGGGACCACGAGCCTAAGGGCTGTCACGGCGCAGATCACAGATGGGAAACACGGAGGGAGGCACGCATCTTCCTCAGCCCGCGGTCACCAAGCCTCTCAACATCACCAACCACGGCCCGGAGCCCACTGTTCCTTTCAGAGGGTCCCGGCTTCCCGCAGACAGCCTCCCACCTCCCTGCGTAGCCCTGAGTTTTGCTGCAAGTGCTCACAAGTGTTTGTGAATCAATCCCGGGGGCTCCTGGAAGCCCTGCATCTGCAGTGGCAGGTGCCTGCCGACCCTGGGACAGCCCCCTGCACATCTGCCTAAAGTTCTGGGAGGTGAGCCTCTTTGTCCTGGGCCCTCAAGGGCATTCCCCAGAAGGTGCTCTCTTTACACACACACACACTTCTCTCAAGGCTGGCACACGGGGTGACGGGGCTGAGACTCCAGCCACCCTGGGCACCTGGGTCTCGAAGAGTCTGGCCCAGGGCACAGGTTGCTCTCTTCCCTTCTCAGAACGTGCCCCGTGGTCTTATCCAAGAGCCTTTCAATTTGGCTTTGTCTGGTATCACCCAATTTTTTTTTTTTTTTTTTTTTTTTTTTTGTCTTTTTTAGGGCTGTACCCTTGGCATAATGGAAGGTCCCAGGCTAGGGGAAGTCGCAACCTCATGGTTCCTAGTCGGATTCGCTTCCACGGCGTCATGACGGGAACTCCTGGTATCACCCAATTTTAAGACATGCCTTTTCATTCTGGAAACACCATGGAGATTAGAATTGGCATCCCCTTTTTTGCCCAGGGAATTCTTTTCAGTCAGTCTGTAGATTCAAATCTAAATGTGGGACTGGAGTTCAGCGGGACCCCACGCCCAGAGCATGCAAACGCCGGACGGGATTGCTGAAGGAGGATGCTGAACACCCTCCAGCAGAAGCAGCCCCCTCCTGGGGTAGGGGGTGCACTGAGGGATGGGCTGGGGGGCTGGCATGTGCCCACTGACGTATATGGAATGACTGTCCAATGGGGACCTGCTGTAGAGCACAGAGAAGTCTACTCGATATTCTGTGATCATCTATGTGGGAAAAGAATCTAAGAGAGAATAGACGTACGTACACGTATAACTGAATCACTCGGTTGTACAGCAGAAATGGTCACAACCCTATAAATTAACTATCCTTCATTAGAACTTTAAAAACATGAAAAAAAAATTGAAAAAGACAAGCGATAACAAACGCTGGAGAGGGCGTGGCGAAAAGGGACCCTTCCTACACGGTTCGTGGGAATGTAAATTGGTGCAACCACCGTGGAGAACAGTATGGAGGTTCCTCAAAACACTAAAGATAGGAGTTCCCGTCACGGTTCAGTAGTTTAGGAACCTGACTAGTAACCATGAGGATGTGGGTTCCATCCATGGCCTCGCTCAGTGGGTTAAGGATCCGGCTTTGCTATGAGCTGTGGTGTAGGTTGCAGACGTGGCTAGGATCTGGCATAGCTGTGGCTGTGGTGTAGGCTGGCAGCTGCAGCTCTGAGGACCCCTAGCCTGGGAACTTCCATATGCTGCAGGTGTGGCCAAAAAACAAACAAAAAATCTAAAAATAGACCTACTGTATGATCCAGCAAGCCCACTCCTGGACTTATATCTGGAGGAAAACCATAAGATGAAATGATATATTCAACCCAGTGTTCACTGCAGCACACCATTTATAATAGCCAAGACAGGAAGCAACCTAAATTTAAAGAGAAACCAGGAGTTCCCATCGTGGCGCAGTGGTTAACGAATCCGACTAGGAACCATGAGGTTGCGGGTTCGGTCCCTGCCCTTGCTCAGTGGGTTAAGGATCCGGCGTTGCTGTGAGCTGTGGTGTAGGTTGCAGACGCGGCTCAGATCCCGCGTTGCTGTGGCTCTGGCGTAGGCCGGTGGCTACAGCTCCGATTCGACCCCTGGCCTGGGAACCTCCATATGCCGTGGGAGCGGCCCAAGAAATAGCAAAAAAGCCAAAAAAAATAAAATTAAATTAAATTTAAAAAAATAAAGAGAAACCAAAGCAGCCCTCCAGGCACAGTCCTGCAGAATGTCTCAGAGCCCAGGGGCTGGTCAGGGGAGACTCTGGGGGCCTGAGGTCTGTTCTCTCTGCTGCAGCATCTGGCGCTGCCCCGGGGCTCTGGTACTTCAAGGAAATAGCCCGCTAGCCATTTTGCTACACATGTTTTGATTATTAAAATTTTGATATTGATTTTAGGCTCCTGGACCAGGGACGTCAGCAATCGGAAGGTCTCTGCAGCAACGCCTGACCCCCAAAGGACCATGAAGCCTTGCTCATGTCTGTCCACGGAATCCTTTCCAGGGACTGTCTAACTGTAGGCCTGAGGTACACTTGGTGGAGCCAGAACAGCAGAGGAAGAAGGAGAATGAGAAGAGAGAAGCTCATAGGAGATGCTCCCTGACACCCCAGAAACTGAGAGCTCCAGGGAGACCTACTCCCTGTCCTTGGCCATGAGCAGCTGGTATTAGCAATCCAGTCCTGCCGGCCCCTTAGGACAGAGCAGGGTGTGCCTGTGGGACAGATCACAATGCCCTGGCAGCAGTGTGCTTCCATCACGTAGGGACTGACTCTCCAACAGAACAATCTAGCTCCCCTCAGAGGTCCTCTGAGCTTGGCTTGCTTGATACCTGAGGGCAAAGCCTCCTTCGGGCCTTGATCTTACCCCATTCCTTCCTGCACCATCTTGTGGGGCCATTGGGACTTTGGACCAGATGGAACCCAGGATCTTGGCATCTTTTTAGATGCAGTTGCCAGGTGAGTGAAACAGACATGAGTGTCCTGAATGCAGAGGAAGGGGCTCCTGTGGGCTGGGCTGTGAGGAGGCGGGGCCAGCCAGGGCAGCACGACCTGGGCAGGTTGGGGGAGGGGAGAGGCCATTCGAGGCAGAGGGACCGGGAGTCGGTCCCCATGATGGGGCATGTCCAGCCCAGTGAGGCCTCTCTGCCATGGACATCGGCAGGAGATCTTGCCCAGGAGGAACGACACGGCGGACAACTTGCCTTTATCGCAGAAGAGCACGAGACAGGCAGAGACGGGCCCGGGGCGGGGGCAATGGATGGTGCCCGCAGCAATCCTCATTCCAGCCAACAACCATCCAGACCGAGGCATGCAAAGCATTTTCATAGCCCTTACCACATGCCAGGCAGCAGCCAGGCTGTGCAGACATGTTATCTCCTCTAAGCCTCATGACAGTCCTAAGACAAAGGTATTATTACAGTCTTCATCTTAGAGATGGCGAAACTGGGGGACAGAGGAGCGCGTCCCTTGCCTGAGGACCCACCAGCAAACCCAAGGGTCTGGAGCTGGAGCCCACCCCACACCTGACCATGAAGTCACCCTTCTACCAGTTTAAGCCCTGGTGGGTGGCTCCTGATATGAGGAGCACGGCGGAAAATGCACAGCAGAGGACAAGACACAGCCTTGCTCTTGGGATGCTGGAGTGGACGTTTTCTACATGGGTACTTGATTCATGGGCAGTCAGCGTCGGCCCTGGAGATGCTAAGATGGAAGAAAATGTCCTTGGGAAACTCTTAACCCAGGGGGAGCCGGAGCATCTAGGATTATCCAGAACACTGGGTATAGACTGTGATGTAATGAGCGCTGGCCGTTCAAACACAGGCCAGTGGGAGATGGCATCAGGCCTGGACCAGGGGGAGGGGAGGCTCTCACCAAAGTCCTGTCCCAGCCTGGGGGCAGCCCATCCAGGGCCCCTTTGAACCCAGAGCTCCAGACAGGTACTGGCTAGCCCAGCCCGGTGGGGCCAGTTCCAGTGTGGCCAGAGAGAAGGATGGGGGGTTGGGGGAGCTGGGGAGGGGGGATCCACAGCATAGGTTGCCTCCCGCTCCACTCTCAGTTTTGTTCCTGGGTGGCAGTGGGGCTTGAAGCTTATTTTCCCAATTTGGTTCCTATGTCCCCACCCCATCTGAATCAGAATCATCTGGCTTAAGGTTGCAGATTCCCAGGCCCCATTCAGGATCTCTGGGAATGAAAGGGGGAGCCCTGGAATTTGAAAAACACCTGGTCCTAGAGATTCATCATCCCTCCCACCCCCTGCCCCACTGTCCTCCCTCCCCTTAAATGCTGATTTTGGAAACACAGTAAGAAGAGCAGGATGTAGAGGGGAGTTAATGAGTTTGGCTCTAGAGCTGTTTTCAGATATCCAACAGGGAGTGAGATATTAAAAGCTACAGCTCAGAGGAGCCCCTGGGGTTGGGATGGATCTAGAGATTGAAGAATATAACCATAGGGAGTTCCCGTTGTAGCTCAGTGGTAATGAACCCGAATGGGATCCAGGAAGATGTAGGTTTGACCCCTGGACTTGCTCAGTGGGTCAAGGATCCGGTGTTGCCGGTGTTGCCGTGAGCTGTGGTGTAGGCTGGCAGCAGTAGCTCTAATTCGACCCCTAGCCTTGGAACTTCCATATGTTTCAAGTGTGGCCCTAAAATACAAAACAAAACAAAAGCACACAAGAGGCCAGCAAAAGGCATCGTCCCGGAGAGCAAGTGACTCTGCTGGAGGGCTGGACCACCACACCCCAGGCCAGCAGCCCCTTCTTCCAGCAGAGATGGCCCAGGCTAGCTGAACGACTGAGCATTTTGGTCCAAGAAGGAGTGAAAACATCTAACAGGTTCTTAAAGCGCCCCCACCTGGTTAAACTTCATGTTACAGACCTCACTGAAAATTTCATTTTTAATCCTGCACATCCAAGATGGAGTGTGAGTTAAATATTCATTTCCCTGGGAGAGTCATTAGGGGACAGTAGAAACTGTGGGAATAACTGGACATAGCCAAGGACTGTGAGTGGAATGAGAACGGTGGGCTGAAGGAGCAGGAAAGGTGATCAGAAATGTGGGGGAGAGATTACAGAGAGTGGGGCCCGGACATATGGGTTTAGGAAAATGATGGTGAACAACGCAAATTAATGGTGCCAAGGAGACGGAGGATGAAAATAGAGAAAGGATCCTTTGATCTGACAATTAGGAGACCCCGATGACACTTAAGAGGCCAGATGAGAGTAGTGATGGGAAAGAAACCCATCAGATAAGTCCCTGGTGCCAAGGATTGAGGGATAAAATGGAAAGCAGCCTGCGTACACCTTTCCTTTGAAGAGTTTGTTAATGGGGTAGACAGATAAGAAGGCAAGGGATGAGAATTTGCAAAAGTAACATGAAAGAGGACCTGGGTGTAGCTGGAGGTGGAGAGAAAGGATCCAGTCAACGAGAGGCGATTAAAGATGCGAGATAAAAAGGGAGGAGGCTGGGGTGTGATGGTTGAGTGGGACTCCCGGGTGGAGAAGAGGAGACGGGTGATGAGGAGACCAGGTGGAGGGACCAAGCCTGGAAAAGGACCTCTTTCTCCAGGAAAGAAGACAAGTGAGGACACAGGTGTTCTCAGGTGGAGACGAGGGTTTATTAAAACATGAGACATGTCCCCTCTTCCTTTCCCCTTTAGTGACTAAAAAGCAAGGTCACGTGTAGTTGAAATTTGCCCAACTGGGAAGACATCCGGTGATGAAGGATTTCGGGGAAGGGGCAAGATGCATGGGTGATGCGCCTGCCCGCTGGGTGCTTGGCCTCAGCTTCGGGCCCGCTTCTCCTAAAAGGATGGGCATTGCTGATGCAGTGGGTTCAGCTCTGACAACTGCATGTGACAACAGTGGAATTTTAGACATCGAGGAGCCAGGGGACGCAAGGGTTCCCTTGGGAACAATTTCTGATGCTTCGTCTGCTTCATTCCTTGTTCATATAATGTTATTACTAATTTTTACTTCTTGCCCAAAGAACATTGCCAATACCTGGATGTTTTAAAAATCAAGATTTCATTTTTCCATGTTGTGCTTTTTTTTTTTTTTTTTTTGTCTTAATCCCCATAGTTCTGTGATTTTTATGTGGATCTAACCAGATCGGAGATTTCTGCAGACTGTATTTTCCAGAAAACGGCCACAGCAGCATTTCAAGTGCACATGCTTGTCTGGAAACTGGGCCACTCTCCCATCCCAGGGGAGAGTCTTTTTTCTTCCCCTTTGAATCTGGATGGGACTTTGCGACTGCCTCCCTGAATGGAGGTGGAGGCGACACTGTAATTTCCAAAACTTGGTCATAGAAAGTGAGTTGACCTCTGCCGGGCTCTCTGGGGCCCTCTCCCTCGGAACCCAGCTCCTGTGTCCCAGGAAAGCTCAAGGCGCACGTCGGTGTCCTGGCCAATCGATGTATCACCAGTTACCAGCCATGTGATCGAATGAGCCTCAGATAAACCATCCAGCTGTGTCCTGTTTGAATTCCTGATCCATAATAAATGCTTGTCTCATGCAACTAAGTTTTAGGGTGATTTTTTAATGCAGCCCTAATAACTGGCAAACTGGTTTTGTTGGATAACTTTTGCATTTGTTAGCATGAGCATGGACTCATGTTGTTCCATAGTCATAATTATTTTATTGGCTGCAAGATATTTTGAATTGATATGGTATAGCTTATGTAAATATGGTGCTTTTCTTGGCTATTTAAACGGTTTCTCATTTTCCACTACTTACATAATGATATAAAAAGTTGTGCCGAGAGATTTTTTTTATTTTTCTTTGAATTGCTTCCTTGGGACAAATTCCCAGAAGGGAAATTACTTCAGGGTGTAAACATTTTTCTGACTCCACAAATGTACTACCAAATTGCTTCTCAAAACTGCCATCACTAGATCCTACCATCCATTGTGTTTGGCAGGTTGGGTATATAAAAGCAGCTCAAATTTGTTTTGAAGTGGGGCATAAATAAATAACTGCATTAAAGAAAAACCTTTACTAGATTATCATTAATTTAATCAGTGAAAATTGTACATTATCATTGCCTATAATGTGTATATCCCGGGTGAGTACTGAGGCTGAAATTTGGTTCTATTTAAAAGTGTTTTTTCTGGAGTTCCCATCCTGGCTCAGTGGTTAACAAACCCGACTAGTATCCATGAGGTTGTGGGTTCGATCCCTGGCCTTGCTCAGTGGGTTAAGGATCTGGTGTTGCCATGAGCTGTGGTGTAGGTCCCAGACACGGCTCAGATCCCGAGTTGCTGTGGCTGTGGTTTAGGCCGGCAGCTGTAGCTCCAATTTGACCCCTAGCCTGGGAACTTCTATCTGCCCCAGGTGCGGCCCTAAAAAGGAAAGAAAAAAAAATATTTTTTTAATAAATAAAAAATAAAAATGGTTTTTCTGGAGTTCCCATGATGGCACAGTGGAAACGAAACCAACTAGAAACCATGAGGTTTCAGGTTTGATCCCTGGCCTCGGCTTAGTGGGTTAGGGATCCGGCGTTGCCATGAGCTGTGGTGTGGGTCAAAGACATGTTTCGGATCTGGCGTTGCTGTGGCTGTGGTGTAGGCCGGCAGCTGTAGCTCTGATTCAATCCCTAGCCTGGGAACCTCCATATGCTGTGGGTTCCACCCTAAAAAAAAAGAAAAAGAAAGAAAAAGGGTTTTTCCTTATTTTAAAAATGGCCAAAAATTATATACATAAAATGTATATTCTTTATCCTGTAATGAATTTAAGAGCTCTTGAAATCACTATTTTTTAAGCTTCAAGTCACAATTCATTAGCAGATTATGAAATTAAGTGGCTCATAACCAACATTAAAGAAAAATTAGAATAGAAATAAAAATATACGAAAATTACATTCTAATAATCTTATCAGAATAGAAAAAAAGTACCACTCCACATGTAGTGAGTTTTCGCATGTGTGAAAATTTTTGTCTCAATATAAGTATGTACTGGGTCCTAATGTAAAATGTTCTTTTTCATGGTGAAGGAGGCAACAAAATGTTTTTTAAAATTGGCCTTATAAAGACAAATTAACTAACCCCTTTTCATATTGATGTGAACATTTCTAAAGCTACATCTTCCCTGGGAGGATTCCCGTTGTGGCCCAGTGGTTAACGAATCAGACTAGGAACCATGAGGTTGTGGGTTCGATCCCTGGCCTCGCTCAATGGGTTGAGGATCTGGAGTTGCCGTGAGCTGTGGTGTAGATCACAGATGTGGCTCAGATCTGGGGTTGCTGTGGCTGTGGCGTAGGCCAGCAGCTACAGCTCTGATTAGACCCCTAGCCTGAGAACCTCCATGTGCCTGGGGTGCAGCCCTAGAAAAAGACAAAATAAAATAAAAAATAAAGCTCCATCTTCCCTTTTTATTTTGAATTGTCTTCCTTCTCTGCTATTTGAATTTTTCACATAGTCAGGCCCAGCAACCTTTCATAATTTCTTATTTCAGCCAAAACCAGAAATGCATCTTGTTCCAATGAAGGTGATAAATGATCCATCCCATTTTTTTATCCCCTCAATTCATACTGGAGCATTCTCTGGACACCCCCAAACCAAACCTAAAAAAAAATTCATGTGGGCTCAGCAAAATGCAAAGTAAGCGCTCAGGCACAAATGCTCTTACGAGGTGGGCAGATTGAGAAGATGTGATAATCCTGAGCGCAGTTCCCTCTGTTCTCACTTGCAGCTGTCAGAGTTTATGTGGCATCAGCAAAAGGAGTTCTGGTGCAAGTGCTGAGTGAGCAAATGTTCTCACACTCCCCAAAGTCACAGAAAGTGAAAAAACGTTGAAGAAGAAGTAAAGCTGAAGATTTCCGAACACATGGATGCCTCAGAATAATAACGAGAGACGCGCTTGGGGACAGGGTGGATAGAGGCTAATAAAATGATAGTGACAAGAAGAATGGCTACGGTATAGTGTGTATTTACCAGGTCCCCCTGAGGTTTCTCATTATTTCCATTCTGCAGATGAGAAAAGTGCAGCCCCAGAAGGCTACGTGACTTACCTAAGGTTGCTCAGCTCGGTAATAGGTGCCTGGGATTTGAACTTGATCTTGATCCAGTAATAGGTGGCCTGGAATTTGCTCATGCGCTTGTTGAAGGCCTCGCCTCCAGGAGCCAGTGGTAACAATCAAAGGAAACCGGTGAGCGCCTGAGGGGAGTTCCTTAAATTTAGGCGTCTTAAAGAAATATGTCTGTTGCGCTGTGGGAACCTTCCAGACTTCCCCTTCTACTCTGGAGAGTGTCTTTCACAAGACCAGATCTTGTCATCTAGAACAAAAGCAGCCTCTGCCCTGTACAGGGCTGGAGAGAAGCGAGACTCATCTTCCGTATTCCGTCCGTTCTTTTGCTGGATTCTGTTTGGATCATGAAAATCCCTCATGTTGCAAAGTCCCAAAGAGGCTGTGGAGACCATGGCTCCCAACACAGAAACGGTTGCCGGTGTGTGTGGGGATTTTGACCCATCACGGCCTCCTTCTAGCTGTGTGAGGCTGCCACGTTTTCCTCACTTCTCAGATGGGGCTAATAATGGTACCTACCAATTAGGACAGACAGTGCCGTGTCCACAGTAAGGGGTACATTTGTGTCATTTCCATTATTATTACGTACTATAATGATTTATTTTGAAGTCAGTATACTTTATATTAACGATATTTTGGTTTTTTTCTGTTTTATCAGCAGCATATTTACAGATTGGGTGAGTGTTTATGTTGAGGTTTGTAAGTTACATTTAATCACCTGGCGTTTTCCTTTTTTTTTTTTTTTTGTCTTTTTGCCTTTTCTAGGGCCGTTCCCTCGGCGTATGGAGGTTCCCAGGCTAGGGGTCAAATCGGAGCTGTAGCCACCTGCCTACACCAGAGCCACAGCAACACAGGATCCCAGCCGTGTCTGCAATCTAGACCACAACTCACGGCAACACCGGATCCTTAACCCACTGAGCAAGGCCAGGGATCAAACCTGCAACCTCATGGTTCCTAGTCGGATTCGTTAACCACTGTGCCACGACGGGAACTCCCCCACCTGGCGTTTTCTTACCTAAGTCCTCCATTTCCAGAACCCACGCTCTTTGGGTGGGGTGACCATGTCTCAGTTTACACATGTCGCAGTGTAATTGTTAATGATGTCCCCTTTCCACTCCAAAGCGTCTTAGCCTGGAAGAAAAATCGAATGGTCATCCTATTTGAAGAACCCCAACCCCTCCTAGCTCTAGTCACTGCTATATTATGTGATCTGGGTCAGGAGGCCCAAAGCCTGGCATAGAATCAAGGGCAGTGATCCTAATCATTTTTCAGGCCAGGCTCCCTGGACAGGCCGCAGAAGCCTTTGGACACCTTTCTAAATGCATTTTCAAATACATAACATTAAATGCACAGGATTAGAAAGAAATTCTGTAATTTTGAACAAAATGCTAATCAAAATATTGGAAAAACCAAATTGGGCTATAGTAATACATATGCTTTTTTTTTGGTCTTTTGTCTGTTTAGGGCCATACCCGCAGCATATGGAGGTTTCCAGGCTAGGGGTTGAATTGGGGCTGTAGCTGCTGGCCACAGCCACAGCAACTCGGGATCCAAGCCACATCTTCCACCTACACCACAGCTCACAGCAACACCGGGTCATTAACCCACTGGGTGAGGTCAGGGATCAAACTTGCGTCCTCATGGATACCAGTTGAGTTCATTAACCACTGAGCCAGGATGGGAACTCCTATATATGCTTTTTAATTAATGATTGAATAAGAGGTCTAGTGACAGGTTTAGTAGCCATTATAACTTCAAAGCACACAACAGTGAACGTGATACAGAAAACGCCTGTGATTTCTTTTAGTAGCAAAGCCACAGGTACCATTTCTGTTTGTTTTCTATGTTCATAATGGAATGTAACTTTTGCCCTGTCCAAGTTTACAGATGTCTTAAATTCTTTCCAGAGCTCCTGCGCTCTCCATTTAAAGAACCCCTGGACTTGGGTAGACATTTGTGGCGGGCAGGAGGAATGCAAAAAGCCCTACCATTTACCGCATGCATGTTGCACAAGCCATTTAATGGTCCTGTGACTCTGTTTCTCCTCTTTCATGGGAATGTTAATATCTACCTCACAAAATCACTTTGAAGATGAAATCAGGTAATGCATGGAAAAAGCTTAGTTCAGTGTCTGATGTGTCTTATTAGTTCTCCACGGGTAGTTCTGGCCAGAGTACTGTGGTTATTGCTGTCATTCTGAAGGTCTACTTAGGAAGAGTTAACACAGGCTCCCACAGGTCACCAAGTATCATTCATCTTGACTCATGTGCGGCCAGCAGGGTGCAGCAAATGCCACATCACAGTATATAAGTTTAGGTGGAAAAGAAAACGGAACCGGGAGTGGGAACCAAGCATCCTCTCTGCTCACACACACAATGAACTAGAGCAGCTAGGTTCCCTCTGCCCCTTTGCTTGGTCCACAGTTCTGGAACAGTGACCAGTCCCTGTTCTAAGCTCAAGCCCACCCAGACCACCAAAGCACTGTCATGGTGAAGCTGGAAGTTCAGGAATCAGTCTGAGACCAGCGGTTTATAAGTGCCCCATGTTAACCCTGCAGCGTTTTCACTATGTAATTGGGGAGCATGGGTGCTGGGTCCTGGGGAGAATTTTGACACAAGGGGGCCTCTCAATCTACTTTCACTGGCTCCTTACACTCATCTGTGTTATCCAAGCTTTCACCTGTTCTCCACGTGGGCCCAGGAGCCACCAGGGTTTACACAGGCTATGCCCAACTTTGGCACATCAACTTAGGATATCCTGCTCTGTCTTACACATCAATTCAGGATATCCTGCTCTGTCTTCGCTTATCCCACCATGATGAAGTTACCGCCTTCTGTTACTCTGTGCAGAAATCACCCCGTAAGCCTTTGAACCTGGGCTCCCAGTGCACACATAGAAAGAAACCATCCCTATTACAGTGGCAGAGAGCAAGTTGTAGGCACCAAGGCGTTATCACCTTATCCCTTTGCAACCTTTCTCCAGGATATCCAAGAAATGAGACGCAATTAAATAGGATGATGGTAGGAACAGGCGGCATGAAAGAAGCAAGCTGAGGTATCTTTTGAAAACGCTGCCCCAGGGGATGGATGGAGGCAGTGGATCTGGTCGCTGAGTTCCCCCAACCCGCCCGGACTGCTGCGCTGGGCGGAGGTTATGGCTCGCTTCGCGATGGGTGGTGTTGGTCACTCACGTCTGGGGGCATCAAGGTCCCCCTGGAAGCCGGGTCTGTGCGCTTCCTGGACAAGTTCAGCATAGGGCAGCCCGGTGCTACGGGGTCCTGTTCCTGTACGGTGCTCGCTCTGCCCTCCCCTTCGCCCTCCCGCTTCCCGCCCCAGACCTGGCTGTCGGCTCCGCGACGCTCTGGCCGAGTCCGGAGGCAGAGAAGTCACTTCCAGGCTTCGCTGCGGCTCCGCGGAGCCACGTGGGGGCTGAGCTTGGCGGTCGAGTTCTCCACTTGGGCCGATTATTTGCACCTGCTGCTGGCTGCCGCCCGGGCGCGCAATCCGCTAGGCTCTTCCACGATGTTCTTCCGGGCTGCGGCCGTGTCAGATTTCTATGTTCCTGTCTCTGAAATGCCTGAACACAAGATCCAGTCATCTGCGAGCCCACGGCAGGAAGATGGTGCCAAAAATACTTTCTCTTTTGGTTAAAGACGGGGCTCCCAAAGCATTTATAATTTAAATGGGAGACTGACACCCCCCCCCCCCATCGTAATTGACTGTGCACGGAGTGCTTTGGAAATTGATCGACATCAAGTGGTGGTGGCCAATATCCTTGATTTACCACGGTCATTTGTGGTTATTATCATCAAAGACTCAGAAACCAAGTTATTGTTATCAGAAGTAGAAAAGGGCATCGAGACAGAAGATAGTGGATGATCTTCAGGCTCCACATACAGCTTTGACACATGACGAAACTGAAGCAAAAAGCCCATAGTTACACAGGATCAAAAATTGTTCAGTGGACCAGGGCTCTTACAGATGGTGAGAACGAGAATAAATCTTTTGCTTTAGAAAGACAGAGAAAATGAAGGGGGAAAGCTGTGAGTGGTGTGCAAATGAGTGTGTTTGGGTCTTTCAAAAGTCCTTTTATACTCATTCAAAAGTGAAAACAGGAGTTCCCATTGTGGCTCAGCTGTAACAAACCTACTAGTATCCATGAGGATGCCTGTTCCATCCCTGGCCTCGCTCAGTGGGTTAAGGATCTAGTGTTGCCATGAGCTGTGGTGTAGGAGGCAGATGCAGCTTGGATCTGGAGTTGCTGTGGCTGCGGTGTAGGCTGGCAGCTGTAGCTCCAATTCAACCCCTAGCCTGGGAACCTCCATATGCCCCGGGTGTGGCCTTAAAAAAAAAAAGAAAGAAACAAAGGCAAAGCAGTTATCACCAGACCACCTGACACGCTCACCTGAATGTTATCTTGATTTTGAAAATGAACCCAAGCTGCTTTTCCCCTTAAAAAAAAAAAAAAAAAAAGAGCTTATTGGCAATTATATTCCTCAAAATATGCATGTGGGCCCTAAATATCAATCTTCTTCATACTGTAAAAAGGATTATGGATGCATAAATGGCCATGCTTTGAAGATCAGATATTTGTTGCCTACTGTATGGTAGGTCCTGAGGATTCTGAGGATTAAAAAGATGACTAAATATGTCTAGGTTGGGAAGTGGTTATATAAAAAAAAAAAAAAGAAAATGCTGCCCCAGACATAGAAAACAAACTCGTGATTACCAAAGGGGAATGGGGGAGGGAGAGCTAAATAGGAACTTGGGAGTAACACACACACACACACACACACACACACACACACACGACTCGGTATAACAAGGACCTTCTGTATAGCGCAGGGACCTACGTTCGGCACCTTATAATAACCGGTAATGAAAAAGAATCTGAAAAAGAATGTGCAGATATATATATATACATGTATAACTGAATCACTTTGCCGTACACCTGAAACATTGTAAATCAACTACACTTCAGTTAAAGAGAACAATAATATTTAAAAGGAAAGACTTCCCTCCTCCAAATGACCAACCCAGGAATGGCTTGTAGATCCGTGCCTGAGGGGGGCATGTTCTCCTTCTCTGTGGCCCTTAGCATGAACCACAGAGCTGAACAAGTAGCGAGGTTCCAGGAATACTAGCTGGAAGGTACCAAAATTTGGGAACTGGAGTTCCTGTTGTGGCTCAGCGGAAACAACCCTGACCAGTATCCACGGACTCGCTGGGTTCCAAATCCCTGGCCTCAGCGGGTTAAGGATCCAGCGTTGCCATGAGCTGTGGTGTAGGTCGCAGACACAGCTCAGATCCCTTGTTGCTGTGGCTGTGGTGTAGGCTGGCAGCTGTAGCTCCGATTCGACCCCTAGCCTGGGATCCTCCATATGCCACAGGTGCAGCCCTAAAAAGACAAAAAAAAAAAAAAAAAAAAAAAACAAATTGGGGAACTGAGACCCAAGAGATACAGCCTGATTCTCCATGGAATGATTTTAATTCTTCTGAAACATTTTTTTGAAAGCTCAGAGCCCTTTTCTGTGAATGGAAACTTACAATTCCAACAAATAAACCAGATAAAAAGGAGTTTGCTCTGGGTGAGTGGGGGAGGCAGAGAGGGGACCTAGACAACCTTTGGGGCCCCTCGGCCCTGGTGCACAAACCCAGGCTTCCTCCAAAGGCAGTTTGAACCCCTTGGTTTCCCACCAGATGACAAGCCAGTCTAATCTCTAGTCCAGGTTAGGCCGCAGGTTGAGGGTTTGGGGTTTCCAGAGTGACATGGCTGGACTAAGGCCACATAGGTGTAGCTGAGCTGTAGAAGAAGAACATTGAAGAACATTTGGCTAAACAGCCAAAGACATATGTTCTAATTCTGGCTCTCTCACCAGTCAGCTGGCCTGTCTTGACGGAGTCACTTTGTCCCTTCTATACAAAGAAGGCTGTGACCACATGACCTCTGAGAGCCCTACCAGAGTTTGGTCTTGTCCAAACCTGCTGATTCGTGGTGACTAAGAGGGAAGGCCACGTAATTCTCCTTGGAGCGAAGGTTCAGGCCCGGAGCCTCTGCTGCAGAACCACACGGAAGATGAGCCAGGAGCAAGTTTATTGCCATCCTCCACTCTTCTTCGTCCTTGTCACATGCTGGCCCTCCGTGCCCGCCCCCCACCATGTTGAGCCAGGGGAAGGGGGTGGGGGGGGCGGTCTGTCCTCTGTGGTCAATGCCCCTGTGACCCTGTGCGCCAGTTCCACAAAAACATGTCCTATTTCTGTCCTGGGGCTCAGGCCGACTCTTCCTTCCTGGGTCATATGCCTCGAGAATGCTCTTCCAAAATCTGCCGTCTCTTGCTTGACTGCCTCTCACTCCCTAATTCCACTGCGACAACTCCTGGCTTGCAAGTCTTGCGCAGCAGCTTGCTTATCACTAGGCTTATGTTATCTACAGAGCATAGAAAATCAAAGACGGTAGGAGAGAACATTGATTTCTAAAAGATAATTCTGTTAAGAGAACCCGACCTCTTTTGCTCAATAACACACAGTTGGGCACTTTAGATTTTCTGTCTCCAGCGTTAAGAGGGCAGCAGAAAGTCACAAAATTAGTTTCAGTGCAATTCTGCCAAAAGGTCACAGAATGAGAAGGTGGATCCGTTGACGAGATAGCATGTCAGTGACCTTTTCTTGATTCGAGTTCATCATCTGTAAAATGAGAATCACAATGCCACTCAGGAGCATTGTAAGGAGCACCTGAGATCACTGGTTGATTCAGCAAACATTTATTTTTATTTGTAATGTATCACAGATGGGCGGGGGAGTGTATCAGACCTAGGTATACCGTTTAAAAGGGAAAAAAGGGAGTTCCCTTCATGGCTCAGCAGTTAATGAACCCGACTAGGATCCATGAGGACGCGGGTTTGATCCCTGGCCTCACTCGGTGGGTTAAGGATCCGGCGTTGCCATGATCTGTGGTGTAGGTCGCAGACACAGCTCAGATCCCTTGTTGCTGTGGCTGTGGTATAGGCTGGCAGCTGTAGCTCCGATTCGACTTCTAGCCTGGGAACCTCCATATGCCACAGGTGCGGCCCTAAAAAAGCAAAAAATAAAAGGAAAATAAATAAATAAAAGGGGGAAAAGTGTTTTAGGATCCAGGTTGAGAAGTAAGTGGTACCTTAGAAGCCCTTTGCATGTCCCTCCCTGAGAACAAAATTCACCCCAAACCCCACCCTCTTTTTTGTCTAACTTTAGTCTGCATTTTTCCCCCGAGATGTCTTTTTTCCCCCAACTTTATTGAGATGTCATCACCGCATAACTTGGGTGTGTTTAGGGTGTTCAGTGGGAGGACTTGATGGGTGTAGGCATTGGGAAGCATCCACCACAATCAGGTTAGTTAACACACCCTTCAGCCTTGCAATGGTAACGACCATTGCGGTGGTAAGAATATTGAAGCTTTACTTTCACAGCTACTTTCAAGTATACGATACAGTATTGCTAACCACAGTCCCCATGCTGTGCATTCATTCTTGGCTGTTACAAATAACACTGCAATGAACATGGGAATGCAAATATCTCTTTAAGGTAGTGATTTCATCGCCTTTGGGATATATATACCCAAAAGTGGGGTCACTGGATAGCATGGTGGCTCTATAATTTTCTGAGGGATGTTCATACTGTTTTCATAGTGGCTATGCCAACTTACATTTCCACCAATGGTGCACAAGTGTTCTTTTTAGCACGTATCCTTGCCAGCATTTGTTTAATGGCTGTTCTAACAGGTGGGAAATGATAGCTCATTGTACTTTTGATTTGTGTTTCCCTGATGATTTGGGATGCTGAGCACCTTTTCACATGCTTATTGAACGTCTGTATATCTTTGGAAAAATGTTCAAGTCCTCTGCCCACTTTTTTAATAGGATTGTTTTTTCTTTTGCTGTTGCAACTCCCAAACTTGACGTTTGAATAAATAATTCTGTTCTTCTTCTTCATAGTTTTATGACCTGGGATTATAGCCTTAAAAATATGTTGTTTAACCTAAACATCCATCAAAAGATGAACAGATAAAGAAGATACAGCATATATGCGTATGTATATATATAGACACACACAATGGAATATACTCAGCTATAGAAATGAATGAAGTAATGCCATTTGCAGCAACGTGGATGGACCTAGAGATTATCATACTGAGCGAAGTAAGTCAGCCAGCGAAAGATGAATAACATATAATATCGCTTATATGTGGAATCTAAAATAAGACACAAATGAACCTATCTATAAAACAGAAACAGACTCACAGACATAGAGAACAAATTTGTGGTTGCTAAGCAGGAGAGAGGGGGAGGGATGGATTGGGAGTTGGGAATTAGCAGGTGCAAATTATTTAGAAAGGATAAACAAGGTCCTGCTATATAGCACAAGCCACTACATTCACTATCTTGTAATAAGCCAGAATAAAAGAGGAAAAAGAATATATATATCATTTTGCTGTACAACAGAAATTAACACAACATTGTTAGTCAGCTATACTTCAGGAAAATAATCTGAAAAATATGTTGTTTGGTGTTGCCTATTTTTAAGCTTTATATAAGTAGACTCTTAATATATTTATTTTTCTATGACTATCTTTTTTTTTTTTTTTTTGCCTCAGCACTCTGTTTTTGAAATTCATCCATGAAGAGGCATACAGCTGCAGTGCGTACACGGTGAGAATAGGTCATGATAGGTTCATGAGATACCCGTGGAGATGCCCTTTACTAACCTCAGAGGGTTGTTTTGAGAATTAAAAAGAATACACGAGGGGTGTTCCTGTCGTGGTGCAGCAGAAATGACCAGACTAGGAACCATAAGGTTGTGAGTTCGGTCCCTGACCTCCCTCAGTGGGTTAAGGATCCGGTGTTGCCATGAGCTGTGGTGCAGGTGACAGACTCGGATGGGATCTGGTGTTGCTGTGGCTGTGGAGCAGGATGGCAGCTACGGCTCGGATTAAACCCCTAGCCTGGGAACCTCCATATGCCATGGGTACAGCCCTAAAAAGACAAAAAGACAAAAAATAAAAATAAAATAAAAATAAATTTAAAAAGACATGAAACTCATTAAACATTGTTTGGAATATAATTAATAATTATTGTCATTTATAATTGTCGTTTGCTGTTTTTTTTCTTCTATAACCCTTGAGTTGAGTGTATGTCTGTCTTAAAATTTCCAAACATGGTGTGTGTACTGGGGGAGGGGAGACACTTCTAGTTAAGTTGTTTTGTCAATTAATGCTTTAAAATTTTATTTAATTATGGCTGGGGAATATGATCTATATGATTTTAAGTCTTTAAAATTTGTTGAGGCCAGCGCTTTGGCCTCACATAGCTTTGATTTTCATCAATGTCCCACATGAGCTTAGAAATATGTGTTCTGGAGTTCCCATTGTGATGCAGTGGTTAACGAATCCGACTAGGAACCATGACGTTGCGGGTTCGGTTCCTGCCCTTGCTCAGTGGGTTAACGATCCGGCGTTGCCGTGAGCTGTGGTGTAGGCTGCAGACGCGGCTCGGATCCCACGTTGCTGTGGCTCTGGCGTAGGCCGGTGGCTACAGCTCCGATCTGACCCCTAGCCTGGGAACCTCCATATGCCGCAGGAGCGGCCCAAGAAATAGCAAAAAGACCAAAAAAAAAAAAAAAAAAAAAAAAAAAAAAGAAATATGTGTTCTTCCAAATTAGTGATTATGCCCCTCAATCTGTACTCTTGCTGTTTGTTTGATCTAAGAAAGAAGTTTTTTGTTTTGTTTTGTTTTGCTTCTCAGGGCCACACTTGCACCATGTGGAGATTCCCAGCTAGGGGTTGAATCCAAGCTACAGCTGCTGGCCTACACCATAGCTCGTGGCAACGCCAGATCCTTAACCCAATGAGTGAGGCCAGGGATCGAACCTGCAACGTCATGGTTCCTAGTTGGATTCGTGTCCCCCAACTCCACAACGGGAATTCCCAAGATGTGAACATTTTTAAAGCAAGCGAGTGGTCAAAGCAGATTTGTTCTGTTTTGTTTAGAAAACCAACTCTTTTTTTTTTTTTTTTTTTGTCTTTTGTCTTTTTTTGTTGTTGTTGCTATTTCTTGGGCCGCTCCAGCGGCATATGGAGGTTCCCAGGCTAGGGGTCAGATCGGAGCTGTAGCCACCGGCCTACGCCAGAGCCACAGCAACGTGGGATCCGAGCCGCGTCTGCAGCCTACACCACAGCTCACGGCAACGCCGGATCGTTAACCCACTGAGCAAGGGCAGGAACCGAACCCGCAACGTCATGGTTCCTAGTCGGATTCGTTAACCACTGCGCCACGACGGGAAGTCCAAAACCAACTCTTTTTGAGTGTTTCATAAAGTTTTCTCTTAATTAGACATTTTATTTTTGAATAGTGTTAGATTTACAGAAAAATTTCAAAGATAGTACAGAGGTCCTCGTTTCCCATTGTTAACCTATTATTTTAGTATGGTATATTTGACATAATTATCAAACAAGATTGATAAATTATTAACTGAAGTCCAGACTTTATTCTGATTATTTTAGTTTTTACCTAATGCCCTTTGTCTTGTCCTGAGATCCCATGAGTTTAACCATCATGTCTCCTTAGACTCTCCTTGGCTGTGACATCTTTTCAGAATTTCCATGGTGTTGTTTTGTTTGTTTGTTTGTTTTATTTTTGCAGGGGTCTTTTTAGGGCTACACCTGTGGCATAAGGAGGTTCCCAGGCTAGGGTTCTAATCAGAGTTACAGCTGCTGGCCTACACCACAGCCACGGCAACGCCAGATCCTTAACCCACTGAGCAAGGCCAGGGATGGAACCTGCGTCCTCATGGATGCTAGTCAGATTCGTTTCCACTGAGCCGCAAGGGGAACGCCCCCAGATTTTCTATGTTTTTGATAATCTTAGCATTTTGAGGCATATTGGTACTGATTGGATATTTTGTAGAGTGTTCCTCAATTATAACAGATTTCTCTGTTGTTTTCTCATTATTAGATCAGGATTTTTAGTTTAGGGGAGGAAGATCACAGGTAAATTGATATTCTCATCACATCATATCAGGAGCACATTCTAATCTCTGTGACCTATCGGCATTGATTTAACCTTGATCACCTGGTATTAAACTTGGTAGACATGTGTGAGGTGCTATAATTTTTCAATGGGATGTCATCATAATAATATTATGATGTAATGCAATAGACTAGAATCCTGAGGCCTGGATACTGAGTCCATTTCTGCCGCTTAAATTGCCCTGTGAGCTTTGGTTGGCCAGTTTACCTCTCTGAGCCTCAAAGATTTGGGTGGTTGTTATAAAAGCAAAGTGTCGCTTGGCTGCGCATGCCAATATCAATGTTTATTCTTTTGAAATATGATCTGCATGTTTGTCCCTACTTCTGAAAAGCCTTCTAAACGATACGCAGTTCTAGCTTTGCAATTTGTGGAAGCCGCTTTCCAGGGTGACCCAGTGAACAAGGCTGACCTTTGGCGGCAATGATGGGGGGTTAGATAGCAAAGATAATGAAGACCTTGCGGCCTCACTTTGTGCTCTCTTGGGTCACTCACTTGGGGAGAGTCAGCCATTGTGTCATGAGGCCTCCAGAAGCTTCATGGATAAGCACACCTAGGGAGGACCTGAGCCCTCCTGCCAATACCCAGGACTGACGTGCCAGGGACGGAGGGCACCCTCGGAATCAGAACCTCCAGGCTCAGTCAGGCCTCAGCATGATGAGTCTCACCACCTTGGTTACTTCAGTCTCAAGAGAGAACCCCCATCAAGAACCACTCAGCTAAGCCGCCCCCGAATTCCTGAACTTCAGCAACTGTGGGAAATAAATGTTATAATTATTGAAAAACAGTAACAACCACAACCCCCACCCCCCCAAAACAAATGAAAAAACAAAGGGTTGGATCTCAAGGCTTTGGAAGGGTGTTCCAGGCCCTCCCCACTGGGGACTGCATGCGGAAGCACTCTCTGGTTTGGTTTCCAGACTCTTCCCCCCCTTAAACCACAGCAGCTCTGATGTAGTTTATATATTGAGAGTCCACAGAGGAATTCTTTTCAAGGAGTTTGCTTCCAAAAATATGCTTAAAACCCTGGATTAGGAAACACCGGGTTAGACCACCTCTACCATTCTATCATTCCATCTATCAGGATGAAAAAACAAAAATACTTCTTACAAACACACAAGCCTGGAGGGAGCCTGGAAGGAGCAAGACGGGTGACACAATTCACAGCTTGCTCATCACTGTATCCGGAATTGCCCTTCCTGCGAGGCTGGATAGAGTCCAGGCCCTGGAGAAAGAGCTGGTCCTTTTTCAGAGGAAAGAACGCCACTTGGGACGGAGCTCCAACACCTGGAGCACCATCTATGAACTGTGAGGAGACAGTGGGTTTGTTTCTGTTGACATTTGGTTACAATAATAATGACGATATTAACAGCAGCAACAATGATGACCGGCATGTGTCGAGGGCTGTGCGCAAAGCCCGGGAGGCAGGTTGTACATCCCTGATCTCATGTCATCCTCAAGGCCGTGAAGCGGGACGCATTCATAGCCTGGGGAAATAGATGTACGTTAACTGATTCGCCAGAGTCGTGGATGAGGAAGAGCAGAGCTGCAGTGAAGACAGTCTGTCTCTTTATACAACGCTATGCTACCGTAATTTTGTGTATTTTAGGCCACTCCTTAGAGCCAAGCAGCCTCTCTTTGGGTCTGAAGGGCATTGATTTCACGCTAGGAGGTTTCCACAATGCATCATTATCAGCTTTCCATTCCTTCATTCACTCGTACGTGCAACGGACATTACCGAGCTCCCGCTCTGTGCCCAGGCACAGTTCTGGGCACCCTGGACAGAAGGGTGAGGAAAACAGATACTGGTGCCCCCTCGGATGTAGCTGGGGCTTGAGCTGGAGGAGGACCCGAGAAGCCAAGCTGTAGGGAGAGAAGGAAGGGAAGCTTCCCCTCAGGATCCTGAACCCCAAGTCTTCTTGGAGCACAGCTGGGAAATGCCATCAAGAGTCAGAAAGACTAAGTGTGACCTGGATCCAGACCTCAGGAGCCAGGACACCCCAACTCCCGCGACAGCCCCTCTAGGAAGCCTTCCTGTGTGGAATCCAGCACTGAAGGTGCTTCTCCTGGTACGGCTCCCCCGGGGTGGGGGGTGGCTCTGTTAGTGAGGACATGGCACTAGTGCAGCTTATTTGGAAATTGTGACAACACAAAGGACGTCGGGCCAAGAAACGTGACATGAGATCTTAGGAAACTGCGCCCTCTGAAATCAATATATATGGCTATTGTTCCTGGCAGATTTTCAAGCACCGGGCCTTAATTGTTCACGTAGTTCAATAAAATTTCATTCCCTCTTTCAGTTAGTCTCATTATCTAACAGTTCTACTCTTCAGCTGGAGCTTTGTTTTGGTCCAATTTCAACTGTTTCTTGAAGGTATTTTGGGGCCCCAACAGAACTCCTCAAACTGGGGATCCTGGGGGGGTGCTGCACCATTGTTTCGTAACCCCAAGAGACTTGGTCCCTGACAGCAGGAGTCCACATGAGTCTTGAGGCTGGGTTGCTACTTGCCCTGGAAGGAGGGGGTGTGAGTTCTACAAAGGGGCTTTTCACTGGGAAGGCAGGGCCCTCTGGCATCTATCTCCTCCAGCCTTGTGCTGCAAATACTCCTCTATTTTATCTTCAAAATGCAGAACCAGTCCTTTGTGACTGGTTTGATCCCCGTCCTCTTCCTCCACCCCAGGCTAGGAGCAGGCTCTTAGATATAATCAGAAGTCAACTAGAAAGTAGGGAGGAGGGCTCGCCGAGGGCGCTTTATCTTGTTTGTACTTCGGGCTGACTTCTAAATGGTCTTGTTTTGATAGAGTCCTTAAGCAGGAATCTAGAAGGCAGGCAACTGATTTAAAATATCCTACTATCAACATCATGAATATTTTCTCAGGTCAGTCTCCCAAAGCAATAGAAATTAGAGCAAAAATAAACCCATGGGACCTCATCAAACTGAAAAGCTTTTGCACAGCAAAGGAAACCAAAAAGAAAACAAAAAGACAACTTACAGAATGGGAGAAAATAGTTTCAAATGATGCAACTGACAAGGGCTTAATCTCTAGAATATATAAGCAACTTATACAACTCAACAGCAAAAAAACCAATCAATCAATGGAAAAATGGGCAAAAGACCTGAATAGACATTTCTCCAAAGAAGATATACAGATGGCCAGCAAACACATGGAAAAATGCTCAACATCGTTGATTATAAGAGAAATGCAAATCAAAACTACCATGAGATACCACCTCACACCAGTCAGAATGGCCATCATTAATAAATCCACAAATAACAAGTGCTGGAGGGGCTGTGGAGAAAAGAGAACCCTCCTGCACTGTTGGTGGGAATGTAAACTGGTACAGCCACTATGGAGAACAGTTTGGAGATACCTTAGAAATCTATACATAGAACTTCCATATGACCCCACAATCCCACTCTTGGGCATCTACCCGGACAAAACTCTACTTAAAAGAGACACATGCACCCGCATGTTCATTGCAGCACTATTCACAATAGCCAGGACATGGAAACAACCCAAATGTCCATCGACAGATGATTGGATTCGGAAGAGGTGGTATATATACACAATGGAATACTACTCAGCCATAAAAAAGAATGACATAATGCCATTTGCAGCAACATGGATGGAACTAGAGAATCTCATACTGAGTGAAATGAGCCAGAAAGACAAAGACAAATACCATATGATATCACTTATAACTGGAATCTAATATCCAGCACAAATGAACATCTCCTCAGAAAAGAAAATCATGGACTTGGAGAAGAGACTTGTGGCTGCCTGATGGGAGGGGAAGGGAGTGGGAGGGATCGGGAGCTTGGGCTTATCAGACACAACTTAGAATAGATTTACAAGGAGATCCTGCTGAATAGCATTGAGAACTTTGTCTAGATACTTATGTTGCAACAGAAGAAAGGGTGGGGGAAAAATGTAATCGTAATGTATACATGTAAGGATAACTTGATCCCCTTGCTGTACAGTGGGAAAATAAAAAAAATTAAAAAAAATAAATTAAAAAAGGGGGGGATAAAATAAAAAATAAAATTGGAATGCAAAAAAAAAAAAAAAAAGAACTTGGGTTGACCAAAGACAAAAACAAATAAAAATTTAGCAAGTAAAAAAATAATAATAAAATAAAATATCTTACTAGTCGTTGCCTCAGTTTTTCCAAAGTGCCCATTCTTGACTACCTGGAGAAATGAGATTTGGGACTTGACACAACCATTGCTATAAAATGATAGTGTGGAGTTCTCATCGTGGCGCAGCTGAAACGAATCTGACTAGGAACCATGAGGTTGTGGGTTCGATCCCCAGTCTCACTCAGTGGGTTAAGGATCCAGTGTTGCCATGAGCTGTGGTGTAGGCTGCAGACTTGGCTTGGATCCAGCATTGCTGTGGCTGTGGTGTAGGCTTGTAGCTCCGATTTGACCCCTAGCCTGGGAACCTCCATATGCTGCGGGTGCAGCCCTAAAAAGCAAAAAAGCAAAAAAACAAATAAAAAACCAGTCTGCTCTGGATGATTTAGGGGGTGAGTGAAGGTTTGCAGTTTAACTGGGGCTAAGGTGGGACCTGCCCACCCAGCAGGGGGAACTGGACCACTGTGAAGAGTAGGTGCCAGGAAGAGAAGCCCCGGTGCAGCCCGCGAGGTAGGGAGCAGGGCTGAGTGGGGGGAGCTTGCTTCCCAACTGATGCCGGAAAGATGTTACCAGAATCTGGGTTCCTGTTCACGGAGTCAAAGAATGAACTCCGGGAACACATAGGCAGCAAGCAAGCAAAGTCTTTATTACAGGAAAGCAAACAGCTCCCAGGGCTGCTGGGAGGGGGAGAAGAGCCCCCTTCTCTGTTGTCCCATAAGGACTTTTATCTCTTACAGATGGGGGGTACCAACGTGGGGTCCAGAAAAATGTGGCTTTTCCCCATTGGCTTTGCCCAGTTTCTTATGTCAGTCTTTGTCCAATAGGAGTTTTAGGGGGGAAATATCCCCGTAAGTTTTAGGGTTTGTCCTTCTCTTCCCTTAGACGGAGTCACCACTCCTCTCATTCCGTTTCTATCAGTTGAGGAGGGGTTAGAGATTAAGGTCCATGCGGGGGAAGGCACACTTCCTAGAGTGAACAAGGCCTGTGAGGAATTGCTCTCTGGAGCCCTTAAACCACAAACGTTAACCAATAGCCCTATCAAAGAAGGCATCCAAGCCCATGGTCCTACACTAACTACGTGTGTTAACATTCTGCCACCTGCCGGCTCTGCACCAGCTGCTCAGGGGCCAGACTGTTCTCCTGCAACCAATGCTGCCCAAAGAGATGTTTGCCTGGGGATGCATCTGACACATGGAGAACCTGCAAAGTAGCTGTCACCTAATAATAGGGGTTATAATCAACCACTATATCATCCGAGTTGCTTTGTTTTAGAGACAAAGCAACTCATTTATAAACCTTGAGGCCAACCCTTGTCTATCCCATCCCCTTCCCGACTCTGTCAATTTAATGCTGGATAAGGAAACATCAACTTTTTAAAAAGCAACAGCATCTGTAAAATAGAAGGCCTTGTTTTGTAACCGCTCTTGAAAACAGTTGTCTCTCTGCCACGTGAGGACAAAGTGAGAAGGTGGCTGTCCACCCGCCAGAAAGAGGGTCCACACTAGAACCCAGCCATGCTGGCGCCCTCATCTTGGACTTCAGGCCTCCAGAACTGTGAGAAAGACATTTCTGTGGTGTAATCCATCCAGTCTGTAATATTCTGTGAGGGCGGCCGAAGCTCATACCAATTTTTGATGCTTTCCTCCCCTTTGGAGAAAGCTTGTGGGCAAGCTGCTTAGTTAACCATGGGACTTCGGCCGCCCCGGGTAGCAACAACCAAGGATCCTGTGAAATCAGCGGGGTGTGGGTCCTGGATGGGCCCTGAGCTTCGGCTCTCAGCCTGGGCTGCACACCAGTCACCGAGGAGTCCTGCCGACTCCTGCCGTCCTGTGACCCGCCCCGGCCAACCTCATCAGTTTGAGGGATGCGGACCAGACGGGCTCACGTGTGAAGTCCCCCACGTGTCCCTGATGTGCAGCCAGGACGAGACCCAGCCCCCTAGAGCTAAAGAGAGGACGTCCTGGGGGAAGGGGTCCCCACCTACAGGACAGATGCCAGGCCCTCCCTCCTGTGACAGAGCTTCATGGGGGTCGGCGGGAGGTCAGGGGGGCAGGAGGCGGTGTGTCGTCTCAAGGCACCAAGACAAAGCCAACCTCAGCAAATTCATAAGAGCACTTTTTATTTGAGGCAAGGAAAAGTCTAGCTGAAAGGAGCACAGTTCCAAGCAGTCAAAATCCAACTGTTAGAGATGCTGTTTTCACTTTGAAAATTCAACTTAGAAAAGGGTATTCACGGCGCGCTGTCCGCAGCTGGACAAGAAGCGGGGCGAAGAAAACTGGAGGGACTTCCAATCTACAGGTAGTGCTCTTCGGGCCCCACACCATGCAGGCCAAGCGCCCACTGGCGCCTCGGTGGGTCGCTGACCCGCTGCCGAGGGACAGGGGCCGAGCTCCACTGGGCAGGGGGGAAGCGAGGAGGGAAACAGCAGGTCACCTGGGGAAGGGCAGGCGCCCCCAGCTTCAATATTCCTCGTGAAAGGGATAATCCTTGTGGGAGGCACAGCTGTCAGGAGACAAGAGCAACACGTTAGCTTCTCGAGGAAGAGGTTTCGACCGCTACAAACTTCCAAAAGACAGAAACGGTGTCTCATTGAGGTAGAAACAGAGGCCTCGGGGGCTGCAAGCCAGTTCTGAGACTGCAGATCGGCGTCTGTAGTCGGAGGCATCTTCCGCCTTGGGCTCTCTCCCGTGGGCGGGTGTGACCAGCACTGTGCCCGAGGCCTGCAGGGCGGCAGGAGAAAGCATCCTATGCCTTAAACAGTGAGAGGTGCTAACAACACAAAGGATGCTGACAGCCTGAGTCTGTGACACAGCACGTGCTCCCAGTGCAGGGAGCAAGAGGACACTGTCACCTCCAGAAGCCTCGTGGCATCAGGGGACTGAAGTGAGGCCAGAGACTAGTGGAAGATTTGACACAGGAAACACAGGGAGAGGAGACAGGCTGGCCATCGAGCAAGGGGTGGAAGGATGCAGGTGTGTCGGCCAAGGTTCACGCTACATTGGAAATTTAACAGCAAAATAGTGTTGGAAAGACTGGCTGGGCAGAGTGTGAAAGGCTCAGGTTGAACCCTGCCTGGGGCTTAGAACTCTTACTCAGATATTTAGAGCCATTCAAAAGTTCCCCATCGGAGTTTCCGTCGTGGCACAGCGGAAACGAATCTGACTAGGAGCCGTGAGGTTGCGGGTTTGATCCCTGGCCTCGCACAGTGGGTTAAGGATCCAACATTGCCATGAGCTGTGATGCAGGTCACAGATGCAGCTCGGATACCGTCTTGCTGTGGCTGTGGTGTAGGCCAGCAGCTACAGCTCCAATTAGACCCCTAGCCTGGGAACCTCCGTATGCCACGGGTGCAGCCCTGGAAAAAAAAAGAAAAGACAAAAAAAAAAAAGAAAAGTTCCCCAAGGCTCCTTCGGTTGGTTTGTTTGTTTTGGCATTCCACCATACCTGAGTAATAGAACAGTGCCTTCAGCCACTGGCTAGTAGAGCAATCATTGCCAAATTGAGGCCATGCGGATGTACGAATGTGTATATACAGTTAGAAAAAGCTTCCTGGGGGGCTTGGGACTGTTGGAGCAGCCTCTCCCTTCCCACTCCAGTCCCAGCCCATCAGACACAGGGGGCCCACAGAGTGATCCGCCAGCCGTCTCGAGGTTGCCCTATTTGCACCGGGCGGCGGAGCAAGGCACTGAGGTTCGCGCCAGGCACGGTGTTGGCAGCAGGAAGCAGAAGGAAGCAGAATGAATCATGACTCGCAAAGCAGAAGAGCCGGAGCTTGGCGATGGATTACCTTCTCTCCCCTCTCACCCTGCCCATAGACACAAAACTGAATTCGGTCGAAAAAAGGGTTAAGCGCCATTAACACAAACAGAGACATCAGCAGGGCCGGGGTACACTCTGTGGCCTGTTCTGAATCTGAGGCCACCATGTGGGCAACACGCTCACAGGCCGTGCCCGCCCGAAGCACGAGAATTAGCAGCCAAGATGCAGGTTTGGCGGAAGCACCAGTGGGCAAACTCTGAATTAAAGAAAGAACAGAGGCTGGAAGAGAAAGCTAGTGCTCGCCCGCCTCAGGGAAGGCTTGGATTCTGCTCGCAAGAGGAACCATGAGAGGAGACAGAGAAGAAACAAAGAGACAGGACAGGAAAACCAGTGAGAGAGGAGGCGCTCGGCCTTCACAGTGCCATGGGCAGTTCCTTCCTGAAAGGGGAAAGGGAGTTTTCAACTTTGAGTTCACGTAGCAGGACCAAAAGGCAAAGTGAAAACCTTCCCTGTCTTCTCCCTCAGATTCCAAACCAGCAGGAACACTAGGACCCAGCCAACACGTGGCTGGAGGGACCTTGGGCGAATCTACCAGTCAGGGGACTGAGTGATGCCCACAGCCCTCGGTCACACACTTTGATCGCGGTCAGGACGGTGGTGAACCCCAAGCACCACCGTCCTCGGACTAAACCCCTTTCTTTAGTCACTACAGATAGAGTCACATGCAAATTCTTCCAGGAAGCTGGAGCAAGAGCCACTTGAGGTCATCTGGTTTCAGATGAGCCACTAAAATCTGAAAATTGAAAGTCACTATAGGAGTTCCCGTTGTGGCTCAGCGGTAATGAAATGAACTAGTATCCATGAGGACTCAGGTTTGATCCCTGGCCTCGCTCAATGGGTTAAGGATCCAGCATTGCTGTGAGCTGTGGTGTAGGTCACATACAAGGCTCTGGATCCTGCATTGCTGTGGCTGTGGCGTAAGCCGGCAGCTCCAGCTCCAATTTAACCCCTAGCCTGGGAACCTCCATATGCCGTGAGTGGGGCCCTAAAAAGACAATAAAAAAAGAGTGAAGAGGCAGAAATGCTTCAGCTCTCCTATGCGCATTAAAGTAGAATGGACCAATAAAATACCCTCTTTGGACATTTTTTTCTTTTTAAATTAAAGTCAGCACATGTCGTTACTGCAGGTTAGCCAACAGCACACGGGGCAGGCAAAGCCGTCAAGGGCAGAGCTCACCCACTCCCCGGGGCCGGTGCAGCTCCACCGACAGTGTGAATGGTCCCCGCTATAAGCGGAGGAAGGAGGCTGGGGAATGTGGACAAGTCGCAGCCGAGGCAAGAGCAAGGCCTAGACCTTAAGGCCTCCGGGAGGCATCCCTTCGTTCTGCGGCACCTGCGACCCTCCCGAGACTCACCTCATCAAGGCACAGACCCTCCAGTTCCTGTTGTAGCTCAGTAAGGTGTTCATATCCTCAGGGCTCAGTTCAAAGTCAAAGACCTAGAAAGGAAAAAGAAAAAAATTTCAATAAGCTGGACAAGTAGAGATTAAACACAGCACAGGAAAGCCTACCAGCCGCTCAGGGCAGCACCACTGAGCACATGTTGCCTGGCGACGGGAGGGGCAGGAAGGCCCGACCGGCTAAACTCAAAGAGTTTACTACGCGACTAGTCAGAGAACGCAGAGAACGCGCGTGTTTTGGCTGAGAATGCAAGCGACAATGAACACAGCCCTTCCCTTCCAGAACCTCCAAGCAAAATCAAACAGTTCCTCTTCCATTTAGCTCATGTCAAAAGCTCTGCTGAGCACTTCCATCGTGATCAGCACCAGGGTTGAACACAGCGATGGGTGAGAAGTGTCTCTGCCTCGGTTACGATGCAGCAAAGGGAAGCGCTAATCCCACCGCTATAACACAGCGAATAATTAGCTGCACACACTGTAGGAAAGATGCTACACAAGCACTCCCGTGCCCAGGGGAACCAGGATTGAATTCCAGCTGGGCAGCTGAAGGAAGCAGTCAAAGGAATCGGTATCTGAGATGGGCCAAAGAAGCAGCCAGCAAAGACCTTGAGAGACAGGAAAGGGGAGAAAGTAGAAAGGTGGAACGGGGCGGGGGGGGGGGGGGGGAGAATTCGGCCCACCCTTGGACCCGGGGAGGGCCCTCTGCTTGCATGATTGAAGGAAGCCTGCTGCACACTCTGTGGTCACGGCTGTGCAAAAATGTGCAAAGACTACAAGGAAGATGCATAAGTTCTATTATCACGAAGTGATTAGTCATTTTAAAATGTTTCTTTACCAACGCCTAGAGAAGATAAAGTATGAAACAAAAAACCCATCTCTAGCAGGATTCGGGCTTTTCGTGGTCACTCTTTTACCACTTTATCTGTCTCCCCCCACCCTCCCCAGGCCTTGTCCCCATCTCCCACGTGACCAGCAGCACATGTTACAGCCACAGCCCATGCCAAGGGAACAGACAAAGTTAGCTGCTCGCTGTGGAAACAGAACTGCTAAGAACCAGGGCTTGAATCAAGCCAGAGGGGTCCTGGCAGAGCTGCCCTGCTCAGGGACAGCAGAGGAGCAGGGGCGTCAGGACCCCCCTGGAGAGCTCTTCTCCCAGCCCCGCCCCCAACACTGTTCGAGAGGCGGGCAAGCAGGGGGCTGTGATGCCAGGAGGTCTGCTCTGCTCTGGCGGGTGCCCGGAGAGAGCACAGAACACCTCATGGTGCCCCGCACAGTCCCTGCAGGCCACAGGCTTAGCAGCAGAGCTCTTTCCTGTGTGAAGCCCTTGGATGCCTCTTATTCAATCTTTAGGACAACCCTCAAAATAGGTTGTTCTACAGAGGGTAAAACTGAGGCACAAATGCAGGCGGCATCACTCAAAAGCAATGGTTCTCGGCAAGTGATGAATTCCTGAGGAGCACGTCCATCCGGAGCTGCGGCCCAGGGCCCGCCCCCCACAGGGAACCACAGGGGGCTCACTGCAGCTCAGAGAGGCGGGTGGGGGCCCCCACGCAACCATCCAGAGACCCTGGGAAAGCGGATCAGCCAGGATCTTACCTGGAAGTTCTCGGCAATGCGTTCAGGCGTCACGGACTTGGGGATGACGATCAAGTTCCTCTGCATGGGGAACCGGATCAGAACCTGGGAACACAGGGGCCGAGTGGGCACGCACACTGGGAGCCCTGCGCCTGGACCTCATCTAATCTTCCACATCCATCACCCAGGGAAGAAAGAGCTCCCAGACCTTCGCAGGGAGGAACTGAGGCTCAGAGGTGGCAGGGTCTGACCCCCGAGCCCCGCTCTCCCCTCTCCACATCTCCCAGGTACGTGACTGTCTAGAACCCGCTCTACCACTTGGGAGCAGAGAGGTGCCCACGCGCGTGCTGCCATGAGCACACAGAGCAGCAAGCACTGGCCCGGAGGGGTAGCGTCCCAGACCACATGCAGTCTTCTAGCTCCCAGTCTGTGCTCTTTCGACCCCACACTCCAGCACCCAAGCCACGTCTAGGGGGGGCTTGACCAGGCTCGGTCACTACTCCCTCCACGGCTAACAGGAACCATCAGGAATGCAGGAAGCTCTGGGAGCAGCCACGAATGCCTGGAAATGGCCGTACCTGGGCTGTGGTTTTATTGTACTTGGCTGCAATCGCTTTGATCCTGGGGTCCTCCAGGAGGGAAGGGTCCTCAGGCTTGGCCCTGGAGACAGAAAGGGGGTCTACATGCGGAGCCTCAGAGCCACCACTCGTGGCAGCTGGCAACCCTGACCCTCACCCCATCAACCTGGGGAAGCAGCCTGCCAGGCTCCTCCAGATTCAGAGCTGGGTTATAAACTCCCAACTCTTTGGGAAAGGGGTAGGCATATTGCTACGGAAATGCCAACCAGGAAACCCAATGAGAGTATCCTGGGGAGGTCTACAAATCAGCCCCAGGAGCTGCTGAATTTTTCCTTTTCTTTTCTTTTTTTCTTTTTTTTTTTTGCTGGATTGCACCCATGGCATATGGAAGTTCCCAGGCTAGGGGTCGAATCAGAGCTATAGTTGCTGGCCTACACCACAGCCACAGCAGTGCAGGATCCGAGCTCCATCTGTGACTTATAGCACAGCTCACGGCAATACCGGATGCCCAACCCACTGAGTGAGGGCAGGGATCGAACCCTCATCCTCTGGGATACTAGTTGGATTCATTTCTGCAGCGCCATAGTGGAACTCCCTGAGTTTTTCTTTTTAGCTGTTTCTACTCTTCACCAACTGACAAGAGAACACGATCCCACAGGAACGCACCAGGGCCTGTCGGGAGAGCCGAGGGGGCTGTAGGCAGTCACCACGATGCCTTTGGACTTGCAGTATTCGATTAACTTCTCCTGAGTGAGGTATGGGTGGACCTCGATCTGCAGGTGCAAACAGGAGGGCTGGTGGTGCCACTGCGGGCAGGGTGCTGGGACATACAGGGAGGCTCCCCACGCTAAAGTCCCTCCCTCCCCAGACAGAACATTGTAACCAATGTCCCACCTCCCAGATAAGCTGCAACAACTGTCTCCGCTGCCCAGCTAGCGTCCTCGATATTAATGATATTAACCTGGTTACTGTGGCCACAGGTCCTGAGGGTGCTTTCTGGCTTTGGCCATTTATCAACTGCGACAGGTCTGAGGAGCTCAATGTCTGCACACAGTTCATCTCAAGGCCCCGAGTTGTCATGAGCCAGGCTCCTGCCCTTTCTCTCCTGCAAGTTTTACTCCTGGATGTGTCACCAGCTTTCTGAACCATAAATCAGGACTCTGCCAACGCCCAGGGACCTGCCTCGCGGCTGCTCCCCAGATGATGTAAACAAGATGTGTCTGCTAGGGTCACCCGGTAACAAAGAGTCTGTCATGCACGCCAGCCACCCTGCGGGATGTTACCTGGTTAACGGCTGGCTTGTATTTCAGGCCAGGTTTGTTTAAGATCTTCTCCACTTGCAGATGGTTGAAGTTGGAGACGCCAATGGCTTTCACCAGCCCTTCGTCCACCAGCTCCTCCATGGCCTAGAGACCAAAGAGGGTCTTGCTTGCTGCTGACACGTGCCCCAAAGATGGGGCTCGGAAGCAACTCTCGCACCAGTCAGCTTCCTATTCAGTGCCAGTGTCTTGGGGAAGACAGAGAGGCACCCAGACAAAAGCCAGGCTGGCCTCATGGAGACAGAAGGAGCAGAGACAGGGACAGAAGAACAGATACAGGGAAAGAGGGCAGAGGGCATCACTCACACCTGGTGCCTCACACAGGGAACGGGGAGCCGGAAAGGCGGGGAGGCCAGCGGGGCTGCCTTACCTCCCACGTCTCCACAAAATCGCTCTCATCAGGAACCACGTTGCCGTCGCCATCCAGCGGGAAAGGGTCCTTGCCAGGCTGTGGTAACAGTCAACAACCATCAGTCAGTCGGGGCCCGCACAGATCGGCACCTCTGACAGCAAAGCTCTAACACAATTATTCTGAACTGCACCAGCGGCTAAGTTTTTAGAGGCTCATCAAGGGCAAATCCATGTCAGTGTGAGAAAGAAACGGCAGGTGACTCCTGAAGACGCCAGGCCTTTTTCTATCAAATGGCTTGGCGCCGACCGTCAGGTGGAGGCGGACAATTCAGCCGGCCGGGGTGGAGTGGGAGCGTGGGGCGAGAGCCAGGACCAGGATTCAGGGCCACGTCCTGGCTGGATCCAAGCCTACAAAACCAGCACTTCGCCTGAGTCCGGCTGGCTGACACCACAAGGCAAAAAAAACAGAGCTACGGGGTTAAAGCCGCCTGCTTTCAAGCTGGCTGACAAAGCGGGACACTGAGCTGGGCCAGAAGGGGGCAAAGGACCCAAGTGTAGAGTTCTTTCTGTGGGAAGAGACAGGGCGTGGGTGGAACACAGGGCAGCGGCACAGGGGCCCTGGGTACGGGGACGGGCAGTAGCTGATGACACCTTATGGCCCCGTGCAGAACGGTCACCTGAGTGGTTTGCTGTCGCAAAGTTCTGAGTTAAACAATCACCACAGAACAAAGAGCAGCGCTCCTCTGACTCTGTAAGGTGTGAGTCATCCGTGGTTTGGATGCCGAGGCCCCAGTGGGGCCTGACTGGGTTCTAACACGCTCCCAGGTGATGCCACCGCTGCTGGTCTGGGGACCGCACCTTGAGTAGAGGGGCAAGGACACACGGAGCGTCTACCTGCTCATGAGCTGCTACCAGAGGGGAATGCCAGAGGCTACACCTGAGCCCAGGCCCCTACCTTGAAGCCAGTGGGCCAGTGGATAAGGTAGAGGTCCAGGTAGTCCAGCTTCAGGTTGCGGAGGGTCGTCTGGCAGGCCCCTTTCACCAGGTTCTTCTCATGGTCTGTGCACCACAGCTGAAGCCAGCGAGAGAACATGGCTTAGCCCTGCGTTCGGGAAGCTCATGCCCAGCCAGGTGGCTCGGAGACAGAGGCCTGGCTTTCCTCTCCCCACAACCCGCCCACTGCACTAGGATGCTGTAAATGGTGGGGAGGAAGGTTCCGTTTCATACGCGGATCCTAATTTTCCAAAGGAAGGAAGGATCATCAGGTCACGGAAACCCTTCAGAAGGACCAAACTGAAGGCATAAAACGGAATGGGCGGGCCAGCAAGCTAGTTCTAGGCCCTAAACATGAGCTCTTCGGCCGATTTTCCTACCAAGCTGGTCTTCACGGAGCTGGGCTCCCCCATCCCCCCACTCCCCGGGGTCCTTTGGGTACCGCCAGCCCCCGAGTCAAAGCTGGTAGCCAGCAGTGGAGATTCAGTCTGCAGATGGGAACCAGGTTCTGTCCTCAAAGACAACGCTCCAGAAAAGGAGCGCCCACCCGCGGCCCTGGCCCCCTCAGCAAGGGACTCCAACCATGCGTCCTGGTGGAATGACCATCCCAACAGACAGATGGCCACAGACGGGCAGGACATGGAGCCCTCACGGCCTTGAGTCAGTGCCTCTCCCCCAGAAGAACCGCCTGCCCAGTGCTAACCTCAGCTGTCTTAGGAGCCCTAGAGGGCAGCCTCGGCCCCCAAGCTGATGCTGCCCCGGATGAATGCGGACGAGAACCTATTGCTCAGGCTCCCCTGCAGAGCGGTACCTTACTGACGATGAAGAGGTCCTCACGCTTCACCACCTGCCCTTGGAGCTTCTCCTGGAGGCCCAGCCCCACCTCGTTCTCGTTCTGGTACACATGGGCACAGTCAATGTGGCGGTACCCAAGGTCAATGGCCACCTTCACAGCCTCTGTCACTTTGCCTGGAGGGGACTGAAAAAAACAGGAAATGAAAGGCATGAGGATAAAACCAAAAATGAAATAAAATATACAGCTTGCCCACAACCCAGGAAGAAGGGCTGCAGGAAACTCATGGCTCTTCAGGGGCTCCTGTTCCTTTAAGACCAGCAAAGAATGGCCATGTAAGCTTCTGAACATACCGAGGTGAGAAGCCACGGTGCTTTGTTTTAGGAAAATCTGACAACTTATTAGCAACACGGATCACCTTATCTGGATGGGTCAAAGCCTCTAGCTTCCTTGTTTCTTCAGAATCTACTGATTTACAAACCACTGAATAAAAAATTCCTCACCACCTGAAACTACTAGGTTCCCAAGATAATAAGGGGTACCATTTCCTGAAGGTATCATTTCCTGAAAACCGTTCAAAATTGCTGCATATATTCACCCAGTAACCATTTGGTTCCTGAGTTCCATCAGCGAATGCCTAGAATTTATTTTCTCCTTCCACTTGGGGATTCTGGTACTGGCCACCCTTGTAGTTTTCAGAGAGTATCGTAAAGTCAGGAACACCACTGCTGTAGATCCAGAGGCCTATGCTCCGATCTCACTGTGTAAGAACCTGCTGTAAGAGGTGGAGGCAGAAAGTGGCCGCACAGAGGTTTTAGTGGACAGACATGAGTTGACAGGAGGGGCAGGTGGGCACCTGGAAGACCACCATATGGTTTGCAGTCAGAGCTGCAGAAAGACTGAATGGCTGCCCCTGCCCAGACCATGTGTGCAGCTGCGTGAACAGAACAAGCGCTGGCTGGGCAGCCCTGCCAGCACCCAGGCTGGCTGCACAGACACTCATCTCCGAAATGCTCCTGCCTGGACCAAACAGGTGGAAAACAAACACGTGTGCATTGGGCTGCTGAGTGAACAGAGGCATTCCTCGGGACAGCTAGGCTAGAAAAGAATGAGCAGGAAACCGCCTCCGGGCCACAAGCAGCTGCAGACATCTGCTGTTTTGACATCAGCTGTTGTGGACGGGTGAGAGCAGAGGCGTGCGTGATCGGAGCCTGTCAGCTCACCCAGCTCGCTCACTCGCCACCACGGAGGGAGCGGGGTGCTGGGTGGGCCCTGGTGACCTCAGTGTGAGATCAGGAAACTTCTTTAGACAATCTGGCAATCTCTTATTTCCCTGGGGGACCCAAGAAACTGCACCTGCTGCCTTTCCTGACCTTCATGGTTAAAGGACAGAGCATAACCAGAGGAGAAGCACCACAGCCTCCCTGTGGCATCCTGGGCACACCTGCTGGCACTGAGAGCAGAGCACCCCTTTTCCAGCTAAGAGAACAGGTAAGGAGACCCAGGTGGGGGACCGTCTGCCCAGCACACACAAACGCTCTCCAGGCTGGATGGCAACCTGATTGATGTTCTCCGTAGAGCCCTGTGCTGGGCCAGCTTAGCACCTCACAGCCCCCAACCCTGGGCAGAGGGGTGGGCACAGGCCCTGCATCTGCAGATAGAGATGTGACCCCAGCCAGGCTAACGAGACTCAACTCCTGGACTTCGGCTGGCACTACCAAGTTTCACTCTGCAGGGATCATTGTACTGGGAGCACGTGAGCCAGGAGGTACTGGACCAAGTGGGCCTGAGACAGATGAGGGTTGATGAGAGATGGCTCCCTGTCACATCATTTATATCCTTGAATCTGGTACCCCTGACATTACTCTGTAGGTCAATGAATCCCCACCCCGGATGTATATATTTTTTCCCTCCTGTTTCAGATTGTCATTCAGTTCCTTGGAACCAGAAGGTGCACAGGGGCATAATCAAGGCCGTGGAACAACTGGCACAAAACTTAAAAAGGCCTCAGGATGTTTTTATAGAAAAGCCAAAGGGAGAAATTCAATGTCATACAGAAGCTGCTGTTCCCTGAGCCTTCCCTGGACAGAGGGCTGATTAGCTAGAGACGCACATGCTGAGAAACTTTCAAAGGGTAAAGAAAAACAGAAGCAAGGACTATTAGGCATTTTACAAATTGAATTCGTAGAAGTTGTGGCAATGCATAACAAGACCCCTGGGAATGGATGCTCTGTGCTGGCTTCCCCTATGCAGGGGAAGCAGCAGTGGGGAAGGCTGAGGCTGCCTATGGCTCTCACCTGGGTGGGCGGGCCTGGGCTCCCAGCCTTGCAGCAGGCACACGGTTACTAGAAGGCTCGTGCTAGGCAGATCATGTCGCAAAGTGGAACCCTACAGTGTGGTGTTTAGCCCACAAGGGCTCAAACTGAGAAGAACAACAGCTTGCATTCATTATGGATCAGTTTTCACAGGTTTTAAATGTATTGCTGAGTTGACTCTTCACTATAAGTCTGGTAGATACTATTATCTCTGTGGATAAGGAAACCAAGGTGCAGAGAGGTTACAAAACTGGCCCGTGATCCTGCGGTGAAGTAAGAGATGCCAGGATTCCGGCCTTGGCCTGGGGACCTGAAAGCCAGGCTTTGCTGAGATGTCTGTCCCCCAGGGTGGAAGCCCAGAGGCAGGGAGACTCTGGTCAAGGAGAGGACAAGCCTCCTGGGCTCGGAAAATCATACTCTGGGATGATGAGATACCAGAATCCACAAACTTGATTCACTACGAATCTGCTCAATCTAGAACCCTCGCCATCACTCACGAGGCAGCCACTTTAAGACATGGTGAAAAATCACTCAATAAACTAGGGAACGCTAGCACATGACCACACCGCCTCCCCCTCCCATGTCCACATGGAAAACTGCAAACAGAAGGCTGGGGTCCAGACTGAGCCTGTGAAAAGAAGATCAATCATGAAGATACATTTCCACACCTCTTAACGGCAAATCTGCAGAAAGCCAGTACAGGAAACACTCAAGTTGTAAGTCATCCGATTATACAAACCCTATAGATGAAATCACGTTTTAAACTCGATCCTGCCACTAATCTGCCCTGTGACGTGGGCACATCCATGCATGCCCATCCCCCTCGTACCTTTCAGCTCCAAAGCTCCAGCTTGGCAGCAGCTTGACAACATTCTGGGCTGATGGCACCAAGGGTGCTGGAGAGAAGTTTCTATTGGAGGTCCCTGTTACCTCCACAAACTGGGCCCCCCATTTACTTTTCATGCAACACTCCCAGGCCAGGTAGCCCAGCTCGGAGAATTACCATCAGTGTCTCTGTCTGTCTCTCACACACATATGCACGCATATGCGCGCGTGCACGTGCGCGTGCACGTGCGCGCGCACACACACACTCCTTTTAAAACCTAATCATCTGCTTTGTTTGTAGCTCCTGCTAGTTACTTGAATATCCCTCCATTCCTGCTGCAAGACCAAAAACCCCCAATAACTACAACACAGCTCCAAATGAGAAAAATGGTTATTAACAGTGTTATCGGTTAAAAAAAAAGTATCTCAGAGATGAAATCCTTTGCACTTTCTGCCATGAGGATTTCTGGGAAGAGGGGACTGTGTCCTAACATCACAAAATGTTTTCCTCTGGTCAGCCGGCATAACTTCCGCAATGAAACAGGAGGCGGAACAAAGGAAACTTCACCTGGGGGGTAAAAGACAAAAAAACCACATCATCCTGGGGTAAGAAGTACGAGAACAGTGTGCCAACGACAATCCTGGAGCGAGGAAGAGATAACTAACTTTTGATATGAACTCAGATTAATAAAGAAATAGGGCAACGACCTCAAAGTCTTGAAAACTAACACATCACAAAAGCTGTCTAACCTCTTCTGATTTAATCAGCCTTTCTTCAGAGAAATTCAACTTGCATTTAAGAGAAAATAACTTTTTCTTTAAATTAACAGCTTTGTTTAAATACTAGTGGTGTCACGATATAATTTTCTCTTCTTCACTGTAAATATAAATTATCTCAACTAGATGCAAGTTAAATAGACATTTGAGACCTAATTTCTCAAAATGTATTCCAAGTTCCAATTATGTTCTTTATAACCTTCTGGAAGAGGAAGTGAGCCAACTTTTTCTGTACGTGACCAGACAAAAAATATTAGGCCTTGTGGGCCAAATGGTCTGTCACAAAGGCTCAACTCCACTGCTTCAGCAGCACAGAAGGTCATAAACATGCATAGGAAGGAGATGTGTTCTAATAAAACTTTCTTTACACAGAGAGGCTGTGGGCTGTGATTCAGCAACCCCTTTGTGTGTGGAAGAGCACACAAGGAAAGGGGGATCGAATCCCCTGTGATGGAACATGACGGAGGATGATGCGAGTAAAGGAATGCATATCTGTGTGTGACTGGGTCACTTTGCTGTATAGCGGAAGGTGACAGACCATTTAAATCAACTATAATAAAAAAATTTAACAAAAAATTTTTTAAAAAAGAAAGGGGGATCAAACAATCATCCCAGCCATGACTTGTCCCATCTCTGACTCATGAACGATTCTGGTTTCCAGTTCAAAGTTAGGTATGCCGACGCTGAACTCAAGATATCTTGGTGACCGAAGGGGTTTAATCCCTGCCCTAAATTTTTTTTTTTTTTTTTTTTTTTTTGGTGTGTGTTTTTAGAGCCACACCTGTGGCACATGGAGGTTCCCAGGCTAAGGGATCTATTCAAAGCTGTAGCTGCCGGCCTACAGCACAGCTCACAGCAACGCCGGATCCTTAACCCACTGAGCGAGGTCAGGGGTTGAACCCCCATCCTCATGGATACCAGTCAGGCTCGTTAACCGCTGAGCCACGACAGGAACTCCACCCCTGCTCTAATTTAACAAGTTGAAAATACCCTCCCACTCAACTTTGGGTAAATGTGAGCAAGCTGGGCCTGCTCGCTCTGGGAATTCACACAGTGCTCCCACTCTGCACAACTGGGAGAACTGGACCCGGCAGTTTTGTATAAACAAGGCTTAAAATCTGCCACACTCATAAGACTCCAGCAGAATAAGCATCTGGGAGAATCCAGAGAATGATAACAATGTGCAACCTTTCACATCAACAGAAACGCTTTTCATTGTTCGATGCCGATAAGCCAACCTCACTTGGCTCGTGCTCAATTATGACAAAATTCATTTTACAGCTTAATAATGTAAACCACAATTTCAAGGGATAAAGAGCAGACTGCTTAAGAAGGGTCTCTTTCCTTGCCTTTTCACAGGAAAACAGTCAATTTGGCTACAGTCCTTTTTTTTTTTTTTTTTTTGTCCTTCCTAGGGCTGCACCAGTGGCACATGGAGGTCCCCAGGCGAGGACCTCCTACACCACAGCCACAGCAACGGGGCATCCGAGCTGCCTCTGCGACCTACACCACAGCTCATGGCAACGCCAGATCCTTAACCCGCTGAGCGAAGCCAGGGATCGAACCTGCAATCTCATGGCTCCTAGTCGGATTTGTTAACCACCACACGACGGGAACTCCGGCTACAGTCTTTACATCAAAGTTCTCATCCAGGTTTGGCAACAAACACAAATCAACTAATAAGACCGAGATTAATTAACTTCCTCCTGCTCAGCTTGAATTAATCTATCCTGAACTCTAAGAACTGCTGTCTCTGCTTGGTTGAGATGCGCTGGACCAGGACTAAATGGCTTTGATCTCGAACAGCTCCAGGTAGAGGTCTGCAGGAATGCCTGCATGTCTACCCTCTCCCCCAGGCTCAGGATCTCAGGCCATTTCAAGCTTACTTAGTTACTTTCTCAGCATTTTCTTCTTCCTCATTTTTTTTTTTTTTTTTTTTTGCTTTTTAGGGCACCCGTGGCATATGGAAATTCCCAGGCTAGGGGGTAGAATCGGAGCTACAGCTGCCAGCCTACACCACAGCCACAGCCTCGCCAGATCCGAGCTGCATCTGCGACCTACACCACAGCTCACAGCAACGCCAGATCTTTAACGCACTGAGCGAGGCAAAGGATCGAACCCATGTCTTCATGGATCCTAGTCAAGTTCGCTAACCGCTGAGCCACAGAGGGAACTCCTTTTTTTTTTTGGCTCTTTAGGGCTACACCCACAGCATATGGAAGTTCCCAGGCCAGGGGCTGAATTGGAGCTACAGATCCCAGCCACAACAATGTGGGATGGGAACCGCATCTGTGACCTACACCAAAGCTCACGGCAATGCCAGATCCTTAACCTGTTGAGCTAGGCCAGGGATCAAACCCGTGTCCTCAGGGATACTAGTTAGGTTTGTAACCCACTGCACCCCAGCAGGAACTCCTACCTCATGCATTCTTAAAGGAATGCAACATCACCTTCAAAGAGGCATCACCCTCCAAGAGGCAAAATCTGGTTTGCTGGGGGCAAAAAAATCTTGGCTTATAAAATGGTTTGTGGCCAGCCAAAGGGCCACAGGACACAGTCAGATGTAATCTGCGATGGTGAACTTTTATAGGGGAGGGAGGGAGCAATTAGGGAAAAATGTCTCAAAGGCTCCTGGGTGCGGGCAGAAATGGAGACAGGGAAAAACGGTTGAGAAACGCAGCTCTACCTCCTTCCCTAGGTTTGGACTACGTGAGTTACAATGGCCATTTGCTATCATTTTTTCAGCTGGGTCAAAACTTTTATCAGCAATAGGTCACTGGTCAGCGTCAGAAGTAATCTCTGTTTTAGCTACTTCCTGGCCATACAATGCCTGTGACTTATTTACTGTCCAGTGGAGAAGGAAAGCTTGCCAGGCGGAAACCATCTCTAAGCCACATGGTCCCTGAGGCAGAGATGCTCTCTCACGGGCCAAAGACCGTCACCTCCAAGGGGAGCGGGGCAAGTGTGAGGACCTTCGAAGGAACAGTGATTGGAGAGTCCCAGGGCCCTGCCAAGGGTCTGAAGGATACAACACAGCCTCCACAACACGGAAGATCCATGGAAACGAGGAATTGCACCCTCTTGCAGAACCTCCCCCAGTTTTCATGAAGATAAGCAAACACTCCATCTTCTGTCCAGCATCTCTGAAGGAATATATACCCACAGACAGGGGAAAGGTATTAACCACAATTTACAAAACTTTTTCACTTAGAAAAAAAAGGGGGAGGGGGAGTTACCACTGTAGTGCAGCAGGTTAAAGGATCTGGCATTGTCTCTGCCATGAGGAGGGTTCGATCCCCAGCCAGGGTTCAATCCCCAGGTTAAAGGAACTGGCATTGCAGCAACTGCAGCAAGGTTTTAGCTATCGCTCAAATTTGATCCCTGGCCTAGGAACTTCCAAGTGCCGTGGGTGTGGCCAAAAAAGAAAGAAAAAGGAAATCGACTCCAAGCCCAAGCCCATACTTAAACCGTTTATTCCACTGTCACCCCACCACCACCACCACCACCACCATGCCTCTCCACAATTCTGTACAACCTCATCTGCTCACCCTTCCAAATCTAAAGTTACCTCACTTCTTTGTATTAATTCAACATGTATCTTTAGGGTACCTACTATTTACCAGGCACTGTGAGCAGTGCTGTCAATAGTGGTCTAAGGCAAATGCTACCCTGCCTTCAAGGAACTTATTCTGCTGGGATGAATGATCTAAACGCACAGATTTGATAGAGCTATCTCAACCAAATATTCAGCTTTGGGAGTTCCTGCTGTGGCACAACGAGATTGGCTGCATCTCTGCTTGGCAGGACGCAGGTTCAATCCCAGGCCCAACACAGTGGGTTAAAGGATCTGCCGTTGCCACAGCTGCAGCTTAAGTCAGACTTGATCCCTGGCCCTGGGAATTCCATTTGTTGAGGAGTGGTCAAAAAGGAAAGAAAGGAAAAAAAAAAAAAAAAAATCAACTTTGTTGGGGGCGCGTTAGGTGGCTCAAGCAAACGATTTAAAACTTTTTTTTTTTTTTTTAAAATCAACTTTGACTCCTTATTTACCCCAGAACAGTGATTTTGAAATAAAAGATCTAAGGTCAGGACCATCATTTCTGAAAATACGAATTTAGAATAAAATTAGTAAAACACTTCCAACCCAGTAAGGTTAAGTATCGTTTTGTGGAACTTTTGTTCCAGTTACATGTGTATGTCTGTGCGTGATCACAGACACTGTACTTTGCCATTGCCAAGAAATTGTCTGTCCACATCCATTCCAAGAGAATAACCTGCCACAGATGGAATTTAACTCGAACAATGGTCATAATTCAATTACACCCTTAGAGCCACCACTGGACTTTATGAAGGAAACCCAATCACATGGATTCGGATCACTTTGGCCAAGAAACGCTCTTTGTAGGAGGCAACGCTACGACCTTTTATGCGCCTTATATTCACAGACTTTTCAACTGCAACTTTTAGGGGAGAGGTAAACACCAGCTTCTGGTGTATTTCAAACCATTTCACGGTGCCCTCAAGCCATCTAGCCTTTTCTTTCTGTGTATAAATATTCAATGCCAGACCCATACTCAAAGTTCCCGGGAAAACCCAGGTCACAGCTGTGGATGTACTATACAATACCCCGAAGCTAACTTACAAGCGGCTTAAAAATATTGGGTTTTGCCTCGGCGCCCATAATAACCCACCCCCCCCCCCCGGCCCAGTTTTCAGTTTATCAGACTACCCTCTTTTTACTCCTAACCATTTTTTGGCAGGTGTTAAGAGATTTCGGTGGTGTTGATGTTTTACTACTGACTCAGGCCTGCAGTGTTGACCACCCGGGGCCCGGATTCTCTGCCCAATTCCCGACACCCCAGGGGTTCGTCGCCCTTTGCTTGGGGACAGGTAAATAGATGGGTCCCTGGGAAAACTCGTGCCGCCTAATTAAATTATCTGCAGTCGCCCGTCTTACCTTGGGATGCTTATCCCTAAGAGAGCAAAAACGGAATTAGGTCTATTTGGAAGAAAGACAAAAGGCGCAGCCACAACAGGTGCCTTTAGGCAAGGGACGCCCGCACCCAACGCCCCACTCCTCTTTCCGCTCCACCTCCCAGGCCCCTCCCAACCTCCATCCCCAGGACCAGAGCGGCGGGTACTCGGGGAGCTCCGCTTCCTTCCGGCTCCCTCGGCGACTTTCCCGCTGGGGTCGGATTCAAAGTGCGGCCCTCGGATCCCATCCAGCAGAGATTTAAGGGTCGGCCTCCTGGGAGCCGCTCTCAAGCTCCCCCAAACAAGGCCCCCGGCCCGAGACCGCAAGCCGGCGGCGCGCTGCCTGCCTCGGCACCAGGGAGACCGTGCTGCAGGCCTGCTCCCGCCGGCGGCCCCGCCAGCCCGAGCGTGGCTCCTCGGAGGTCAGGCGTCCTGCGCTGGGGGCCGCTCAGGGTCACTCGCGGTCCCTCCCCTCCTCGGGTCGCGCCGAGCTGGAGACCAGCCCCAGACCACGCTCTCCCGGCACCTACCTTCCAGGTGCCCAGCCCCAAGATGGGCATCTTGGCACCGGTGTAGAGCACGAGGTGGCTGGCCATGACTGCGGAGCTCCTCAGACTCGGACCGGAGGACCACGCAGCCGAGGTGGCAGTATGGTCCCTTAAATAGCCTGGGAGAGCCGGCAGACGGGGCGGTTCGCTAGGCGCGGGGCTACACAAAGGCGGCTCCTGATTGGCCAGTCCACGGCGAGGATGCAACGCCGCGATTAGCCCCGGGGGGCGGGAGCGCGCCGGGTGAGCACGCTCCTCCCGCTAGGTCCTAGCGAGACCGGATTCTTTCCGCTCCGTGGTTTGCCCACGCCCCACGAGACCCAGGTGACTCCACAGCTGTGGTGTGTGGAAACGCGAATGCTTTTGCCAAAGTAATAGACTCCCCATAAATAAGTTGCTTGGGAAGGGGTTTGGGTTTCATTTTTTAAAAGAGCGCATATGTTTGTCTATTGTTCAAATCCAGTGTCGTGCTTTTTGGGAATTTAACAAAAGAGAGGTCCTTAATTTGTCGGAACAGACCGACTACTGCTATAGTTTAGTGGACTTTAACCATTGAAAGCTGCACACCAGAGAAATACCTCGCGATCTTGTTGCAGACCATCAGTTTAAGATTTGGTTGGGTTTGTCCAGCCTGCAGGGCTAGCTTCACACTCTATCCTGGGTGTGTCTATACTGAATGTGGTTCAGCAGGTCTTCTAAAAGCCAGTACCGCAAGGTTAGGAAGCTCTAATCCAGAACACACAGAAGACAGTCTTTGGAAAGTAAGACTCAATCAAGGTGGCAAATTTCATATACAGTAAGTTAGCAAAACTCTCTAGATCATTAAGGCAGAAACCCACAAAAGAAAAGTTAACTTTAATGCTGTAGCTTCAAGTATTCCAAATTAGGAGGTGCAAAATAATGGATTAATCAGCCCTAGTTAGCAGGTAAGAAAACACATTCTTTTCCAAGATACCCAAAGGAAAGTTGCTGGAAGAGCTTAGCAGACATTTTGGTTTCTTTCCAGCAACCTCTCTCCACAATGCTATACCCTACCCCAAACTTGCTCTTTCTGCTCCATCACCCTCCAATTTTTCCCCTAATTATGCAAGACTGGGAACTGCATCTGCCCCGGTAATGACTCAGGAACTAGACCTCTCTAAACTCTATTCTGGTGATTTTCCGTTTAGTGACTTCTAAAAAATCCCCCCCCCACCCCCACCCCCGGAAAACTTTATACCAAACAGACTAGCCCTGAGATTTTTCCATTTGACTTTTATAAAAACTGTTGTTGGTAGGCAAATTCTGATACTATTTGTCCCCAAAAAATAGAACTGTAATTTAAGCCTAGAGCTAGGAACTTAGTTTGTGGCAGAATAGCAGCAGCCCACCACTCTCCATTGGTAAGATCTCCATTGACGCAGAAGTTGCTGTCCAGAGGGCTAAGTCTCATGGCAAAATTATATACCTTGAGGGACCAGGTTGATATACATAGAGGGGTCATGTGTTAGAGACATAGATTCAATATGACTAGATTCAATAAGACTAGCTTCGTTGTCATTTCTTTGATGATCGAGTTGACTGCATGAAGGCATAGCTGGCTAAAAATGGAGAATTCTGACTGGGCTATCAAATGTAAAAAGTCAGATCTGTGGATCTTCTATTGCATCTAACTGTCCTGTTGCTTCTGTAATCTTTGTAAAATGCCATTGTGCACATATCAAAATTATGCTTTAGAAAAAAACATCAATGGACTACTTCTGAGAAACATTTTAGTAATTCTTATCAAGAGCATTAAGAATCTTGATGTACTCTGAATCAGTAATCCCATCACGAGAACCAGTAATCTCATCCTGAAGAAATAAGTGAAAGGAACACACACACACACACACAAACACACACATACACGTGCACATGTAGGAAAGACAGTTCTATGCACATAAATTAAAACTGTGACTAGCATACTATTGGACTATTCAAAGTAAAACTATGAACAGTCCAATAACAGCAAGAGGCAAAGTGTAGCCATTAAAAATGAAGATAATCTAGATACCGAGGAAACTATAAGTGAAATAATGCTAAGGTGAAAGTAGAAAACAAAATCATCAATAGGACATGATTATAAACATGAAAAACAATATAGGCTAAAGGTAGGAAGAAGCCCAGTTATAGGGAATACTGTTTGTCAGATTACTTCATTTACAAACACATTTTGCAAGTAAAAGACAATTTCTTCCTAACTCCCTAATTCCTATAGGATAAAAGTTAAATTCTCTAGCTTGGCATTCAAGGTCCTGTGAGGTCTGCTATAACAGTAAATATATGAAAAGCTACCAAATTGTACACTTTAAATGGGTGAATATTAAGGCATATGAATTTTATCTCAATAAAGTTGTTATCAACAAACACACAAAGTTTACATGCTTCCTGTCCATACAGGCTGGTGGCAGTGAAGGGAGGAAGTAGATTCAGATTCACACACAGTCCCTCCAGGACACAGGCTAGAGGTTCAACCATAGCTGCCCCAACCCAAGTCTTCAGGGTTTATGCCTCAGGAGAGCCAAAGGGCACTGGAAAGTCTCCAATGAGCAATGAATTGCTCAGGTCTGGAAGTGGCACACATCCCTTCTATCTACAATCCATTGGCTAGACCTAGCTGCAAGGCCCTGTCTGTCTGCCATGAGATGGGGAAGTGTCATCTTCTAGTGTGCCAGAAAGCCGAGGAGACCAGACGACGGTGGAATATAGTAGGCAACAAAGTCTCTTCCACAAGGACAAACAGCTACTGAGCCCGAATTAGGTTTTGGGCACCACTTTAGGAACTTTACACATATTAATGTGAAGATGCTGTTGCTGCTGGTAATAATAGCTAACATCTATTGAGCTTCCATGTGCCTGGCACTATTCTACAAGCATTGTATGCATTAAATCATTTAATCCTCATAACCACTCTTTGCAGTGGGTACTATTATTCGTCCATTGTACACATGAGGAAACTGAGGCACAGAGAAGGGAAATACATTGCTAAGATCTGAAAGCAAGCAAGTGGCATAGCCAAAGAGTTTGATTATAGCACCTGAACTCTTCACCTTGACCCCAGTGGCTTTCAAGTTACTCTTTAATGTGACTCACAGTAAGAAATAGGTTACATGTGACATTTATGTATATATTTCAGAAACAGAAGACCCACAAAACAATTCTCGTCCTTATTATGTGTGGCACCTCTGATGTTGCATATTCCGTTTTGTTTTGTTTTTCTAGCATTGATTTCAATGGTGCTTCACTCCTGGTTCCATGAAAAAGGATGCTGTGATCCACTACTGGGTGATGGCCTGACTCTGGAAAACTCTGCCCTCCATCCGCACAATGACCTTGCCATTACTCATTGGTGATGAGTAGTGATAACCACACACCAGGCACCTGATGACAGCTCCAGAGAAAGCCACAGGGAGAGCATTCCTATCATGCCAGCAAAGGTCCTTCTCCCCACCTCTGCCCACTCCATCCTTTGGTACCCTCAGCTGAGTAATCACCATTTTTGAATGAAACACCCAGGGTTGGCCTTCTGGGAGTGGGAAGCAGTGAGAGGCAAAAGAGAAAGCCTACAGCGGTCATAGGAAGCAGACAGGGGCTTTGGCCCTGTCATGGAATGGGCTGGAACTTAGAGACTCAGGACTGGTCTGTTGGGGAGCTGTGTCAGTATTTATTTGCTTGTTCACAAGATGAGGTTTAGATGGTAAACATCATTAGGATAATGGTCAATATTCGTCTTCCTCATAGATAATGCAGAATAGAAAAAAAAAAAGAGCAAGAGAGAGAAACAAACATTTTGCCACCTTTAGCACAGCTATTCAGTAAATTCTTGTGCAATAACAACCACTCTTTTCTGGGCGCCATCCGTGTATCAGGCACTTCAGATTCATTATCTGATTTGATCTTTACAACCTCCTGGCAAAGATAACTGACTACATCCCTTTCCCTTTTGGGGGCATTGAAGAAACTGAGGTTTGCCAATATTAATTTGCCCATGACCAAGACATTAGTAAGTGGCCTTCTTTTAAAATTTTGATATTTTGTTCATCATGGATTTTTTTTGGCATCAATTTACACTTTTTAAATACTGCATTAAAATATACACTGTCTTGTTTACTGAGATTTTGGCACCCTCCTCCCATTAAATTCTGCACTGAGGCAAATGCCTCCCTCAGCTCACATCACTTAAGAGCATCTAAATAAAAAGGAACCATGAGTTCCCGTCGTGGCGCAGTGGTTAACGAATCAGACTAGGAACCATGAGGTTGCGGGTTCGGTCCCTGCCCTTGCTCAGTCGGCCAGGGATCTGGCGTTACCGTGAGGTGTGGTGTAGGTCGCAGACGCGGCTCGGATCCCACGTTGGTGTGGCCCTGGCGTAGACTGGTGGCTATGGCTTCGATTAGACCCCTAGCCTGGGAACCTTCATATGCCGCGGGAGCGGCCCAAGAAATGGCAAAAAGACCAAAAAAACAAAACAAAACAAAACAAAACAAACAAAAAAACAACCCCCAGAGGTGGAGTTATGGGCACAGGGCAACCATGGTCCACACGTGTGGGCTTCTGCACCATCCCCGCCCCCACGGCAGCGACTCCATCCTTTTCCTTCCAGTCCAAAAAGCCTAAGAGAAAGCCAGGGAGTGAGGGAGACATTCTAACAGAGATAACTTTGAGACCACTTTAATTTGTAAGAAATGCCTAAGGCATCAATGAACTCTTTATACTAACCTGCAGTGGCTCTGTGGCTGAGAACCTCTGCTGCCTGTGGCTCCTTTCTGGAGCAAGGGAACTTAGGAGGTTTGTGGCAAGAGGAGGGACTTACCCACACCTCATTGCAGGGGAGGTGGGGGAATAGGAATGGGCTTCGTAGTGTAAAGAAATCAGTCTTCTGTGCTCTGATTTAGGAACAGGTTACTGGTGAGATGGATGTGGCTCGCCTCATTTAACTGGGGCCCTGGTTTTGGAGGCAGTGGGAAGGTGCCAACTGGTAAACCACAGAATTGCTAACATAGGTTCTGGTATTTTCAGGCAGCTTGTCACTATCCATCAGCATGGACTTGGATGAAATGATTGATAACTTCTGGGCTGCCAGCCTCTGTTTCATCCTTACTGGTCAGACCCATACCTCTGCTGAGAAAATCTATTTGAAGCAGAGATCTCTGTGCACGTGTTGGATGAGCAAGTTTCGTACCTTTATGGAGGAGGTGTGTTCATTCAACACATTCATTCAATATATATTTACTGAATATTTCATGCCAACAGGTACTGTTTTAGGCCCTAGGATTACAGAGATAAACAGGACCGTGTCTGATCATATGCAGCTTCCTTTCCAGCAGGAGAAATAGGTAGTAAACATACCTAAAAACAAGCTAATGCGATATCTGGGCAGATGATGATAAGCCACAAGATGAAAATAAAGGCGGTGATAAGGATGGAGATGAGGGCAGGGTGGGCGGCACTGACAAGGAGGATGGAGAGGAGGTCACCCACGTGCATACCCAGAGAGACACACTGTGGTAGGTGGGAAGAAGCCTGCAAGGACCTTGCAGGTGGCTGAGTTGCTTTGTGTGGGGGGTGGGGGTGGCGTAGTGGTGGAGAAGCAAGGAAGCCCGAGCGGGTGGAACAGAGAGAGTGAGCGCCGCTACCCAGGGAAAGGTGGGCCTGGGTCAGACTATGCAGAGCCTCGAAGGGCCATCGTGGAGTGTTAGGTTTTTTTCTGAAAGGGACGGGAAGCTGTAGGTAGGTTTTTAACAGTGGAGTGTCGTGATCTGATGCACACTCTAGGACAATTCCTTTTTTTTTTTTTTTTTTTTTTTGGTCTTTTTAGCACTGTACCTGCGGCACATGGAAGTTCCCAGGCTAGAGATAGAATCAGAGCTACAGCTGCCAGCCTATACCACAGCCACAGCAATACCAGATCTGAGCCATGTTACAGCTTCCAGCTTATACCACAGCCACAGCAATACCAGATCTGAGCCGTGTCTGTGACTTACACCACAGGTCATGGCGACACTGGATCCTTAACCCACTGAGCGAGGCCAGGGATTGAACCCCCATCCTCATGGATACTAGTCGGATTCATTACTACTGAGCCATGACAGGAACTCCAAAGGACCATTCTGCTGTGGGTAGAACAGACTCAGGGGTATAAGAAGGGAAGCAGAGAGACCCATCAGTGGCCTGCTGCAGTGTCCAGGAGGGAGAAGATGGTATCTTGGTCTCGGATAGTGTCCCAGGTTGGCTTCTCCAGGAGGCATACCCTGAGGTGGAATTGAGCCCGCAGGATGTTTACTCAGTAGAACCCTCGGGATACACACCTGTGAAGTGAAGGGCCTGGAGCAGGAGTGGGCAGAGAGAGAAGTCAGGCTGCAATGCAGTTGGCCAAGCAACAGTCTTGGCCAACTCTCCAGGGAGCTATGGTGCCATAAGGGCCCATTAGAGGTGTCCCCAGTTGCCCTGAGATAGCCAGGTGTTCAAACGATCCCACAGAGTGGATCAGGAACTGGCTGTGGGTCACCCCGGAAGGGGTGGGACATTGGACAAGGTGGCTTTCCACAGTGGAGGCAGTATCTGAAGGTCTGACTGCTGAAGGCCATCTGCCAACAGGACTATATGCCTAGGCAACAAGCCCTGCACCTACGGTAGTTAGTGGGGTGGACAGCAGCCACTGTGCTGCAACTGGTGTCAGGACCACAACTGGAACTCATCTTCTCCATCCTCCATTCTCCACCCTAAATTCCCCTCATTTGCAGCCATGACCTCTGCAGGTCTGTGAAACTTCCCTAGTGGTATGACCCACACTCGATCACATAGCCTCTTCATTCTGGAGTCACTGCACATATCCAATCAGTAGTAATGGAGCAAGGGGAACCCAGCCTCCTTTCCCTGATCAGGGGCAATTACACCTGCCAGGATGGTGACTCTTCTTGCTGGTGAGCCCTCTGGCACAAGATGCCCCAAATACCTAGGCAACAGTCAGCTTCTAAATTTAATAAGCTTGCTGCAGCCTTGCTTTTTCTCCAGGATAAAATGTTGCCTTTGTTATGATAGTTTCAAGAGGCAATAATTTGTTCTTTCCTTGAGTGGAATGTTCCTGAATACCCCAACTTCTGGACCCTTAAAAGCTTCACTGGTGTGGCATGCGTCCTGAGTCTCAGTGGGGTTTAGGTCCTGCCCTCTGGAGTGCATGATTCTTTCTGAGGTCCCCGATGTGCTAGCTATTTCTTGCTCAGACAGTCCAATTGGCATGCTGTCATTGGTATAGTGGATCAAGGTGGGATGTCCAGGTATCTTTTTTTTTGGCCATGCCTGCAGCATGTGGAAGTTCCCGGGCAAGGATTGAACCTCTGGCACAGTAGCGACCCAAGCCACAGCAGTGACAACCCTGGATCCTTAACCCACTGAGCCAACAGAGAATGCGTAGATACCTTTGAACTATGACAGAAGGCAAGACAGTTAACTTAAGCCTGGGGAAGATTTGTAAATGCATATACTATTGTCTGTTCTGTCAGAATGCAAAATGTCTTTGATCTTCCTTACGGATGGGAACAGAAAAAAAAATCCATTTGCCAGCTAAACATAAATGCAAAGAGCCATTACTGTGATAGACCAGGGACTCTAAGCTGGGTAAACAGAAAATCAAGGGGAGTTCCCGCTGTGACCCAGTGGAAACAAACCTGACTAGAATCCATGAGGATGCAGGTTTGATCCCTGGCCTCGCTCAGTGGGGCAGGATTCCAGTGTTACCGTGAGCTGTGGGTGTAGGGAACAGCCTCAGCTCAGATCTGGTGTTGTGGCTGTAGTCTTGGCCGACAGCTGCAGCTCTGATTAGACCTCTGGCCTGGAAACTTCCATATGCCATGGGTGCAGCCCTAAAAAAAAGAGGTCTCTAGGACGAGGGGATGTTGACCATCTAGGGAAGGTGGAGGTGGTGGACAATGAAATGAAATAAGATTAGTGGAATAGAGGCCTTAATGATGCCAAGGAATTGATGATGTACGAGTATCAGAGTAATGGAATAAAAGATACTGGTCAGGATGTGATGCTTGAATTTGAGATTTAACGGTAGTAGATTTATTGGTAGTAACATTAAAGAGAGGAAAAGTTCCTAACATCCAGGGAGTCAACTCACTGAGCTATCAGAGGCACCAAGAATTATATGATTATTGAAAGTCTCTGAGAACGGTGACAGAAGTCGTGAAAATTGGAAGAGTGACCCTGGGGTCAGTAGAAAGGAGAGTGGGGCTTACAGTTTGATGCCGTGTAATTCAAAGTAACTGAGAGGCTAAGAGAGGAATAAACAAACTAAAAGCCTCAATATCCCATGGGGCTATTTACCTTGATCTTAGGCTCAATGGAATGAAGACTCGCAAAGAAGAAACAGCGCCCTCTGAAGAGAGCTGCAGGAGAAGGATTGTCCTCCAGGGGGCGCGTGTTTCCACTTACAGCAATTTCATGAACCCAGCACTCAGAGATGTTGGATAAAGGACAAAGGATGTTGGCAATGAGGATTGTTGGCAGTGGTCTGCTGATAATGTTTAATAACCAGTTCTCTGGAGGACGGGTAGCGGGGGAGTTCTGATCTGCAGAGATTGCCGGTTTCTGTGGCGTAAATACTGCCTCCCTCTCACCTTCCAACCTGTCTTGCCCTGTCTGACCCCAGGGCCAAGATGAGGGTGGGTCAAGTGAGGCACTCGCCTGGGGCTCAAAATTCAATACAGCGCCAAAAACTCAATGATCCTGTGAAAAGATTTTAAGATGATATTTAAAAAGGATTAATTTTAAACAAAAGAATATGATAATTTCATACAGTAACAAATAACGTTAGAAGAACCACAAACAGAATAATGGGGTGGGGTTGCCTAGGGTGGGGGAGGGACTCCTCGAGTCTCTGAGGAGGCCCCACATTTCATTATAAATTTCAGTGCTCTGCGAAAATCCTGAAAGAAGTTTTGTGTACTGCTGCAGGCGTCATCAGTTTCATCAGAATCAGGGCTTTGAATCACCACTTGAATCACAAGATTTTTTCAAGAAATGGGAGCACACTCCCAAGAAACTCACTAACTTTGCAGAGGCAGCACATGATGAAACTTGAGGCAGTTTTTTCTTTTGTTAAGAGAAAAGGAAAGCCCATTGTCAAAACAATTTGCCAAGCTTGAACATTTATGAGAGGGAATGAATCATAAATCATTGCACATATTTTTATTTTATTACTGAGAAAGGAATACATTTTCAATGCAATAAAAATCCACTACATGCACCATTAGGAGTGTATGGTTGTTTGGTTTTGTTTTAATTAATTAATTAATTAATTAATTAATTAATGTCTTTTTGCCATTTCTAGGGCCGCTCCCACAGTATATGGAGGTTCCCAGGCTAGGGGTCTAATTGGAGCTGTAGCCACCGGCCTACGCCAGAGCCACAGCAATGTGGGATCAGAGCCACGACTGCGACCTATACCACAGCTCACAGCAACGCGGGATCCTTAACCCACTGAGCAAGGCCAGGAATCAAACCCGCATCCCTATAGTTCCTGGTTGGATTCATTAACCACTGAGCCACAAGGGGAACTCCCGTTTTATTTTTTGTGTTTTTTTTTTTTGTTGTTGTTGTTGTTGCTATTTCTTGGGCTGCTCCCGCGGCACATGGAGGCTCCCAGGCTAGGCGTTGAATCAGAACTGTAGCCACCGGCCTACGCCAGAGCCACAGCAACGCGGGATCCGAGCCGCGTCTGCAACCTACACCACAGCTCACGGCAACGCCGGATCGTTAACCCACTGAGCAAGGGCAGGGACTGAACCCGCAACGTCATGGTTCCTAGTCGGATTCATTAACCACTGCGCCACGACAGGAACTCCTGTGTTTTGTTTTTTTATCTTGTTTTTATGGCTGCACTCGCGGCATATGGAAGTTCCCAGGCTAGGGGTTAAATTGAAGCTGCAGCTGCTGGCCCACTCCACAGCCACAGCAATGCAGGATCCAAGCCATGCCTGTGAGTTACATTGCAGCTCATGGCAACACGGGATCCTTAACCCACTGAGTGAGTCCAGGAATCAAACCCACCTTATGGATACTAGTCGGGTTCGTTACCACTGAGCCACAAATGGAACTCCAGGAGTGTATGTTTTTATGTGCATTCTTCCAGGGAGGACTTCCAAGGTGTCCTTTATATCCTCAAATGGGTTTCTGACCTCAAAAGTTTAAGATGATCAGAGGGCAGCCTCCATAAAATGTAAATGATAAGTATCTACGCTACAAACCCATGGACTGCAGCATGCCTATACACGCATGCAACAGTTTATGAAGCTGCTTGGGGGAAAATGTTTTCTGAAACTATGTGATTCATTCTGATTATGAATGCAGAAAAATCCCTAGCAGGTTTTATAAGAAGTAAAATTATAGTTGAGAAAATGTTCCAATTCCATGCTAACCAAGCAAAGGGAATTGAGTTTTCTAAGACAACATTTCTTGGTAAACCTAGCAGCTAAGTAAAGGATTATACCATCCCTTCTTTACCCCTTCTTCCTTTCTGCTACCTGGAATGTGGATGTAATGGCTGGGGCTCAGGCAGCCAGATGTAATCATGAGACAGTGTGGACAAAGCAGCAGGATAGAAGGAGCCTAGATTCTTCAAACAGTGCAGCTGCCATATCAGAACTGGACTGTCTTCCTCAATCTTTTTTTGTTTGTTTTTTTCCATGACAGAAATGTTACTATTTATGCTACTGCTTGCCACAAACTCTGCACGGATGTACTCAGCTTTGTGTCATAATCACCCAAAGAGTTAAGTATTGTTATACCAGTTCTACACACGAGGAACTTGTAGAGGAAGCAAGATCTACAGAGCTGGCAGGTTGAGTTAGGCAGTCTGAGTCCAGAACCATTGTTCTTACTACGTGATAGGCATTATCCAAGCACATAACAAGTGTTAATTTAAGTAATTCCAACAAGAAACTTAGAAGATAATTTCTGTTATCCCCCTAAAAGAAAAAAAATGAGGCTTGGAAAGATTAAAAGCTACCATGGATCACAGTGACTAAGATGGAGCCGGGGTCTGAGGCAGGTAACCGACTCTGGGATTCAGTGTCCAGCACTGTGTGATATAGCCTTTCTCAGAGGGCTGATTTTGTCCAGGGAACAGGCATCTGTCATCTGGGTAAACCTGATTTAGGGCCACATGCCCCGAGCTGCCCCTGATATAACTCTGGCACTGAAGAGACATCAGCCTTGTTGCATTACTAATGCCAAGACTATATATAGATATTAATTTTAAAAAGGCAGGAACAAAAGCCAACACTTGCAAAGGCTCTCTTCATAGTCATTTAAAAATCTCAAAGAGAGCTACCCTGGTGGCAAAGCTTGGAAAGCTATTTACCCAAATCATAAATGGACTTAATCCCCCCCACACACAAAAGTTGATTTCTCTATTTTAAAAGCATCAGCCTTTTCTTGACAAGTGAACACATATCTGATGTTCAGAAAAATATCATAATGTATGTTCTTAGCATGGAAATCCCTGGGCAATTAAAAGTCAAAGTTATCGTCATCATGTATTAATCACCTTCTATCACAGTTTGAGGGTGACTGCTCTTCATTTGCTGAGTTGAGAACAAATTGAACCATAGACACAAGAATCAGGCCTATGGAGATCAAAATATCAGCTTTGTTTCCCACCAGCCTGACTTGGAGAATATAGGTTTTTTGTTTGTTTGTTTTGTTTTTTTAAAGGCTGCACTCATGGCATATGGAGGTTCCCAGGCTAGGGGTCTGATTGGAGCTACAGCGGCCAGCCTATGCCATACCCACAGCAATGTGGGATCTCAGCTGTGTCTTCCACCTACACCACAGCTCACGGCAATGCCGGATCCTTAACCCACTGAGCGAGGCCAGGGATCGAACCCGCAACCTCATGGTTCCTAGTCGGATTTGTTTCTGCTGAGCCACGACGGGAACTCCTTGGAGAATATGGTTTGACCTTTGCAGACAGGCTGCATCACAACCCCCCCTGGATTAAATGTGCCCACCAGGGCCACGGAAAGCTGGACTACTGTGTCTCCCTTTCAGAGGCTGGTCATTTTTCCGGGGGGGAAATGTGTGCAACCTAAAGACGGGCTTTCTTTCTCTGGGATACACACAGAGAGCGAAGATTTGGGAAAGCCTGTCTCAAGTGTGCAAAATTCAAATTCAGGAAAAGTCCTGAATCCACCACCCAAGTCATTCCACCACCCTTAGGGAAGAGTCAGTGAGGGAACAGGTGAAAGGGAGAGAATGCTGTCCTTTAAAGAGTTCCCTGGGAGCAGAATGTGCTGCTTTATGGGGGCAACACAGCATCCAGAGAAATGCACTGAAGATCCTGCTAAGGTGACTCCAGTGAAAGGCAGCGATCTCAGAGTTTTATATGACAAGGTGACAAGCAGCAAAGGAGTCCAACTGCAGAAGCCCCATACAGAAGCCCTGCACTGTCAGGGCTTTTCCAGTGCATGAAGAACAGTGACAAAAGGCCAGCTTGGGTCAGGGGACCCAGCTCATCAAAGAGAGTCATATTCATGTCATCGTTCAACCACAAGCATGCGTCCTTCTCTCCACCCTTGAGGTGGGTCTCTGGGCAAGAGGTTCTAGAATGAAGGGAGGGGTGTGGAATCACCCCTCTGTGCAGCCTGATTACATCCAGGTTTTATTAATACAGCCTGTGGGTGGGTTAGTGCTGTCTTACAGGTGCCATCTTCCAGGCTAAGAGCATGTAGAGCGAAAAAGAGGATGGAACCAGGATTGAATTCTTCAGAAAGCCCCTTCATTTCCCTTCTTATCTCACTGCCAAGGAAAAAATGACCTCCCATGAGTCTGAACCACACTGAGGAGTATAACATTAACTCATCTACACCTTAGGATCTCTCAGTCTGAGCAGTTACACGATCTGTAAAGAGACGGACCTGGGCGAGGGAGCTCTGAATTTGCGATGAGTTCAGAATGTCCTTCTTTATCGGGCTCATCTAAGTATTCAGAGCAGAAATCTCCTTCTCCTTCCTGTGAAATCCTAAGCAAGCTCATGACTGTGTGATAGTCTTGAGAACCAGGTAAGCAGAGACACTATACACCTGTCAGCCATACAGCTCAACAGTGTTCTTGTGAGACAAGCTGGAGGTGGGAGGTCTGTGTTTCACAGTTCCGGGTTCTCGACGGGCCAAGAAGGATTCAGGATGAGAAGCTCCGTGCAGCTAAAAGAGGTAATCATGGAAGATACAGGCAGACATCACTTGACAGGACTTGGGTGTGGGCTGCACTTTGATTTCTTTCTTTCTTTTTTATGGCCACCCTTGCAGCATATGGAGGTTCCCAGGCTAGGGGTCGAATCGGAGCTACAGCCACAGCAATGTGGGATCCAAGCTGTGCTTGCGACCTACACCACAGCTTACAGCAACACCAGATCCTTAACCACTGATTAAGGCCAGGGATCGAACCCACAACCTCATGGTTCCTAGTCAGATTCTTTTCCACTGTGTCACTCCTCTTTGATTTCTTTATTTACTTAAAAATATACTCTTAGAGGGAGTTCCCGTCGTGGCGAAGTGGTTAACGAATCCGACTAGGAACCATGAGTTTGTAGGTTCGATCCCTTGCCTTGCTCACTGGGTTGGGGATCTGGTGTTGCCGTGAGCTGTGGTGTGGGTTGCAGATTCGGCTCAGATCGTGTGTTGGTTGCTGTGGCTCTGGCGTAGGCCGGCAGCTACAGCTCTGATTGGACCCCTAGCCTGGGAACCTCCATATGCTGTAGGAAGTGGCCCTAGAAAAGGCAAAAACAAAACCAAACAAATATATATATATATATATACTCTTAGAGTCACATTAATGTAACTCATGGTTTATTAATTTAATGAAGAATTATATTTTTATAGGAAGAAGAAAGCACTGCCTTGCCAGGATTTTTGCAAGAGGCGGTGTATACATTATACTCTTTAATCCTCACAAGAACCAGCCAAAGGAGGCTATAATCTCTTACTTTCTCTCTCTCTTTTTGATCTTTAGCACACAAAGATCCTTAGGCTCAAAAAGATTAACCTGAGTACACAAATCCAAAATCCAAACTCCTTTCAAACATACAATAATACATGCCAACAACTCGTATTCTTAAAACCCTACAGAGTTACAATGAGCAGTTCGTGAATATTGTCTTCTTAAGTCTTCCCAAGACCTGTTTGAGCTAGACTTTGTTATGCTCACTTTGCAGGTGAAAGATCTAAAGTTCAAAAAAGTTACTTCTCAGAGCCAATAAAGAGCAGAGTTGAAATTCAAATGCAGGTCTTCTGACACACAGTCCCAAACCCTGTCCAGGACACGGTCCCATTGAAGTCGGAGACACATTCCATTTCACCCACAGGAACCTTTCTAATTGAGTCACAACCTCACAGAACAAACGCTGGCTGCCTAAAGACAGACGAGGGAGTTCCTGTGCTCAGACCTTGAAAATATCAGTCTAATGGGGACGGCTTACACCACTATCTTTGAAAAAACTCTTTAGGTATGAGTATGGATGGCGGCTCCAGAGTGCACCTGCTAAAGGAAATTAGAACCTTTGGCATCCATCCCTATATGAATGAGTTAGTGTTCTCCTAAGCACAGGGCTCATAGCACACATACACTTCCTTCTACAGACAAGAGACATTCTGTCTCTCTCACTACGTGTATACACACACACATATGTGAGAATGTGTGTATGTATTTATGTATATAAATGTGCCTCCATATATACTTCTCTCTTTCTGATCTTTAACAGGATTTTTAAGCAGGACCAATAAGAGGATTGATATAGTGAGAGATTCCCTTTAATCAAGAGAGAGACAGAGACAAAGAGGATTTATTACAAGGAATTGGCTCATGTGATTGTGGAGGCTGCACAGAAGTCCCAAGATCTGCCTGCAGTCAGCAAGATGGAGCCCCAGGAGAGCTGGGGGTGTGAGTTCCAGTCAGAGGACAAGACATGCGTCTTGGCTCCAGCAGTCAGGTTGGTGGAATTCCCTCTTAGTCTTTTTTTTTTTTTTCTATTCTGGTCTTTAACTGATTAGGTGAGGCCCACCCTCACTGCAGAGAGCAATCTGCTTCCTTCGGGTCTAATTCAAATGTAATCTCGTCCAGAGACACCCTCACAGACACACCCCAAATAATGTCATCAAATGTCTGGGCACCCGGTGGCCTCGTCAAGTCAACACATAAAATTTACCAGCATGTTCCCTAACCAATGATACTGACATTAAGGAAGATAACTGAGATACTCGCCACATATACCCCATTGCTCTCTGAGAGGCAGAATAACTGGTTGCTCATTATATTTGTAAAGTCTAGAGCTTTGCACTGAGTCCATAACTTCTTTTTCTCCCCCACTCTTACTGTCTGTTCTCTTCACACATCTCCTGTATTAAGCTCCATAATCCACTTGGCAGCATTTGTCTATCAACTGAAATAAAAATGAACAACATAAAAATTGTGAGTTCAGTTTTATTGGGGGAACTTACTGACGGCTATAGCCCAGAGACTGCTCCTCAGATGGCCCCGAGGAACTGCTCTGAAGAGATAAGGGGGGAGGCAGATTAATGCAAAAGTTTTTTTTGTTTTTTTGCTGCAAGAAACATGTGGTTGAACATTAAAAGATTGCCGCTAGTCACAAAGAACAGACATCCCAAGTTAATGACTTTAGTGCTTCTTTTATGTAGGGCAAGAACAAGATTCGGTTCATTTGAAATTTTTCCTTAGATGTGTATCTTAACTACCTAGGGGCCGGTGGATCGAAAGCACAGACTGCTCCTTGGTTTTCTCCAGCCTGAATTCCCCTCCAGGTGACTGCAGGGAAAGTTCATGGCTTGAATCTTGTAGAACTGGAACGGCAGGCGAACATTCTTCTTTCCACATCCAACTAAAAATACATTTCATAGCCCACAAAAGTTAGCAAAGTATGGAAGTGCAAGGCCTGAGCTTGGATTCCAGCCTTGCATCTTACTAGCTAACGTAAGATTAAACCATATAAATGTATAAACACTCAACTTTTTAAAATACAAAAATGTGGATTTCATGTGGTTTAATGTAAGAAGGACAGAGTCAGTGGGTGATACCTGCTGTTTCATGTGGCTCTCACCAAGCCCTGGGGAAATGGTTTTTCATCACTTTACATTTTATTGATGAAGAGGCAGAGATTCAGAGTTTGACCAAGGCCACAAAACTATGATGTGACCAAACTGAGATTCTAACCAGGTCTCCCTTTTTCCACAGCCAACACTCTTCTACGCTTCACTTCCCGTTTATAACAGGAACGAGTCACTCAAGCATTCTAGGTCTCAGGCATCACCTCTTCTATTCATCCTGGGCAAGAGGAAACTCAGGGTTTTCTTTTATCTATTAGTATTTTTTTTTTTTTTGTCTTTTTGCCTTTTCTTGGGCCGCTCCCACGGTTTCCAGGCTAGGGGTCTAATTGGAGCTGTAGCTGCCGGCCTACACCACAGCCGCAGCAACGCGGGATCCGAGCCGCGTCTGCAACCTACACCACAGCTCACACCAATGCCGGATTCTTAACCCACTGAGCAAGGTCAGGAATCGAACCCGCAATCTCATGGTTCCTAGTTGGATTCGTTAACCACTGCACCACGATAGGAACTCCTCTATTAGTATTAACGGAGAAGTAAAACCTTGAAAACTGACAGAATTCATAAGTAACAGAATAAAAATTTTTTCTTTTTAAGACCACATCCACCGCATATGGAGACTCCTAGGCTAGGGGTCTAATCAGAGCTCCAGCTGCCAGCCCACACCACAGCCACAGCAATGTGGGATCTGAGCCGAGTCTGTGACCTGCACCACAGCTCAGGGCAACACCTGATACTTAACCCACTGACTGAGGCCAGGGATTGAATCCACATCCTCATGAATACTAGTCAGGTCTGTTACCACTGCGCTACCACGAGAACGCCAAGTAATGGAATAAAGATTAAAGAAGGTCAGGCTGGCAACTAAAATAATAAAAATAAAGAATGAAATCTGGATACATGCAATAATCACAGGAAATTACTCATGAAAGTAATAATGGTTAATATAAATGTGTGATGCCTTCTGTGCTGGAGTCATTTAGTTACGGTATTTATTTCTCAGTGAAAATATGCCCCTTTGTCAACTACTACAGTATGCAAATTGCTATCAACAATACAGAGAAATAATGGATTCCTCTTCAGGTTGTTACTTAGCTCTTTGTCTCACTCAGAATCTCAAGTTTTCTTGTCTAGGTAGGAAAAGGGGCTGAGGACAAAGCTCCCCCTCATTACTCCTTTGAGGAAGGAACTTTGCAAAGCAATGGGTATGATATGAGAGGGAGAACCTCGGCCTCAATGGGAACAGTCCCTACCCTCCCTGGGATTCAAGGCTTGGACGATCCCATGAAAGCCTGCCTCTGCCTGGGTCAGTCTGCGGGTCCTTTTGCTTGAGGTTGGCAAGGCAACAAACGGGGAACCCTCTCCCCGGTCCCATGTCTGCCACAGCTGAGACAAAGCACCAGGAACAAAGAGAAGTGCTCCTCTCTCTGTCGCCCTAGACCCACTTCCAGGGCTGCCCAAGGCGGCAGCTGCTCTAAGCAGATGATATTCAATACACATATCAGCTAGAGCCCCCGGGGGGTTGTGGCTGTCCTAAGCACTAGGGATAGGACCCGGGAAGGCAGGCAGGGGTTCCCCAAGATGGTGGGGGAAATGAGAGACATGGGGAAAAAAAAAAAAACTTCTTTTTTTCATAGTAAGTTCCTGTCGTGGCTCAGTGGAAATGAATCTGCCTAGTATCCATGAAGAAGCAGGTTTGATCCGTGGCCTCGCTCAGTGGGTTAAGGAGCCTGTGTTGCTGTGAGCTTTGGTGTAGGTTGAAGATGCGGCTTATATCTGGCGTTGCTGTGGCTCTGGGGTAGGCTGGTGGCTGTAGGTCCAATTCGATCCCTAGCCTGGGAACCTCCATATGCTGCAGGTGCGACCCAAAAAGACAAAAAGGAAAGAAAGAAAGAAAGGAAGGAAGGAAGGAAGGAGAAAGGGAAAGACCACGACCCGCCTATGAAGGCACCCTCTTGTCTGACATGCCTTCTCAACCCCAGTCAGCTCTCTGGAGGGAAAGGGCCAAGAACCACTCATGGGTCTCAGACCACATGAAATGGAATCTGCTCTCCATCCTTGGATCAATTCCTAACATCCAGGATCAACTGCAGGTTTCAGGTAGTCATACTTTATGTGGAAAAAAAAAAGTAATAACTAAGAACATCTATGGTTAAATAAGATTCTATGTGTCTCCTGACCGGAAACTAGAAGCAAGAGAAATACAATTTTGACAGGGAGTAGTTCCTCGGGACCTGAGAGTTAAACATCTCGGATGTTCTTATTCTTTTCCCATTTCTCTTACGCGTCTACTCATCTGTAATGCACTAAGAAAACCACCACTGGGGTTAAAGCTACAGGAGAACCGCAGACGTGTGCAAAGTGGCAGGCTTACGCCGAGCTAAATTAAAGCGAACAAGGTCAAGGCCGTTCCACCACTGTGTGGTGAACCGCGCCCCAGCCACCTCCTTAGAGCAGACGGAGAGAACTGACTGTGAGACGCGGGGCGAGGGCAGGAGGAATGCGGAGGAGGGAGGATGGGAGACGGAGGTCCCAGAGGGGTTCTATTTGGAAGAGGTGTTGGAGTTGGGCCACATCCTACAGAGAGTGTGGGAAGGGCATTTTAAGTGGTTACAGCAGGAACCGAGCCACCTTGACAGCGTGAAGGGGTGGAGTCCAGGAAAGGGCAAGCATCTTGGCTCGGATGGTTGGAGAGGCACCGGCAAAGAAAAAGGCCGGAGAATGGGCCAGAGGGTGGACTGGTCCAGACGGCAGGTCTTGGGTGCCAAGCAGAGGAGCATCTTGTGCACATGGACTACTCTGGGAACTGTCTCAGAAAATCAGAGAGTGTACATTGCTAAATAGCGCTCCACGTAGTATCGGCAATGCCGCCTTGAAGAAACAACCACGGAATTTTGACGAAGTAAATGGTTCTGTTTCCTCGGCACAGACTGGTGTGAGTGGGCATACCATTGGTTGCCGTAGACGTCATTCTTTTGTTTGACTGTTGGCATTATTTCTTACTGTGTGTCTCAATATTTTCCTAGGAGTGAACAATTTCTAAAGTTCTTGTTAACGTAGCTATGCCAAGGGAATTCGAAGGAAAGTATATTTTTTGGTTTCAAATTGAGCTGGAATTGCAAACTGTACTCAGGGAAATCTGGACATGGTGGTGACAAAGACATTAAATATTAGAATTCAGAGAGGAAGGAGGAAGCTGGGGACAAAATCAGGCTGGTTGGTCAGTTTCTCCTCCTTACCTGGAGTTTTCGTTCATTCATTCATTCATTCATTCACTAAATACATATTTATAAATACATTTACGTCTAGTATTTATATATATATATATATATATATATATATATATTTTGTCTTTTTGTCTTTTGTTGTTGTTGTTGCTATTTCTTGGGCCGCTCCCGCGGCATATGGAGGTTCCCAGGCTAGGGGTTGAATCGGAGCTGTAGCCACCGGCCTACGCCAGAGCCACAGCAACATGGGATCCGAGCCGCGTCTGCAACCTACACCACAGCTCACGGCAACGCCAGATCGTTAACCCACTGAGCAAGGGCAGGGACCGAACCCGCAACCTCATGGTTCCTAGTCGGATTCGTTAACCACTGCGCCACGACGGGAACTCCTATATATATTTTTAAAATATAAAATTTCAGGTGTTCATTGTGGCTCAGCGGTAATGAACCTGACTAACATCCATGAGGACAGGGTTCAATCCCTGGCCTCGCTCAGTGGGTTAAGGATCTGGCGTTGCCTGAGCTGTGGTGTAGGCTGCATTTGCGGTGTGGATCTGGCGATGCTGTGCCTCTGGTACAGGCTGGCAGCTTCAGCTCTGATTCAGCCCCTAGCCTGGGAACTTCCATAGGCCATGGGTATGGCCCTAAAAAGATGAATAAATAAATAATACAAAATTTATTTAAAATATTTATAGGTTCTAGGCACCCTCTTCTCCATAAAAATCATATGGTGCTTCTAATGAGGACCACACAGCATGGAACCAATCTACTCCACACAGCGCATTGTCTATATCTGCATTATCATGAACTTACTTTCTTCATCAGCTTGCTCCTCCAGGAGATTCTTGCCCAGGAAGATGACATTGCAGATAACTTTACTGTTCATTTCAGGACAACAAAAGACTTACCAGCCCTTCCATACAAAGCCTTCAATGACAGTTTACACCCTAAGAATCTCTGAATGATATCCTCAAAAATCTCACCTGGATGGACCCACCAACCCTAACCTGTTACGTCCGACTCTTCCTCAGTTCTAATCAAGCCCCACTTCTGCCCACTCATCCTTCAAAAGACCAGACTTCAAAAGTCTCCATAAATATTTCAACTTTGCCTGTCTCTTCTGAGATTTTTTTTTAATTTTTTTGTCTTTTTGCCATTTCTTGGGCCGCTGCCGCGGCATATGGAGGTTCCCAGGCTAGGGGTCTAATCGGAGCTGTGGCTGCCAGCCTACGCCAGAGCCACAGCAACACCAAATCCGAGCCGCGTCTGCGACCTACACCACAGCTCACGGCAACGCCGGATCATTAACCCACTGAGCAAGGGCAGGGACTGAACCCGCAACCTCATGGTTCCTAGTCGGATTCGTTAACCACTGCGCCACGACGGGAACTCCTCTTCTGAGATTCTAATGAGACTCCATAAAGGTGGCGTTCTCCCTTCCCTTGGTCAGGTCACCATTGTATCAGCAGGGTATTTTGATATGACTTTGGGGACCTACCATTCCAAAGAAGATTTTCTCTTAAATTAGAAGAAATACGAAGGCTTGGGTTGGAAAAGTTTATGTGGGAATTTTTTTTTTTTTTTTTTTTTGTCACACCTGTGGCCTGCAGAAGTTCCAGGGCCATGGATCAAACCCACGCCACAGCAGTGACCTGAGCCACAGCAGTGACAACACTGGATCCTTAACCCACTGAGCCACCAGGGAACTCCTATGGGAAAAAAACTTTAAGCAATTGATTGAAGTGCAGCCTTACCTAGGAATTGGATGGCAACAGTAGGAAAAATCAGATGACTAGGTAAAAAAAGAACATGAGCGATACATAGAAACAGGAGATTGTTAGCAACAAATGAGAAGAAGCAAGATGAGTTTAGAAGTTAGATCCTTTTGGAAAGTGAGTAGACAACTTCATCTTTTGCTAAACAAACATAGTCATTACTACCTAATTACTAGGCATAAGCTGTGGGTTTAGGCCATAAACTTAGCTTGTTTTGAGAATAATCTAAATATTACAGCAGTGCTAAAAAGTAGAGAAATAGATTTTGGTGGGTTATTGGGCTTTTGTAATATGGTACCACAAAAGCAAATATTTAGACCAGTCAATTTAATAGTTTCAGTGATGATAAGCTTTTATTGTTTGTAAATGAGCACATTTTGATCTCAATCTGCCAGAAGTCTGACACATAATGTGCAAGTACATGTTTTTGCAAATTGATAAAAACATAAATTTTGTTATGCATAAGCAAATGCATTCTTATAAATATGATCTGAAAATATTTAGTGTTGCGAAAACATGTAAGTTTAAACTTAGTTCAAAAAACTTAGTACAAGCTGGAGTGTTCTTCAATTGTAATTTAACTTTGTATTTATCCCAACATGTTCACAGCATAATTGTAATAAAGTTTATGTGGAACTGAGAAAGCAGGGAAAATTACTTGCAAATTGAAAATTCATTTTGCTTGTATGTATGTATATATGTATGTACGTATTTATGCTTTATTTATTTATTTTTGCTTTTTGCTTTTTAGGGCCACACCTACAGCACATGGAGGTTCCCAGGCTAGGGGTGGAATGGGACCTGTAGCCGGGGCCTACACCACAGCCACAGCAACGCCAGATCAGAGCCGTGCCTGCAATCTACACCACAGCTCACGGCAATGCCGGATGCTTAATCCACTGAGTGAGGCCAGGGATCAAACCCACAACCTCATGGTTTCTAGTCGGATTGGTTTCTGCTGCTCCACGACGGGAACTCCGGCATTTTACTTTTTGACTGTCATTCTCTCAAAAGCATACGGTGGAGTTTCCAGAGGCTACATGATATGCGATACTGCAGCAGAGTGAATGCAGGAGAAGATATGAGAATTCAGCTGTCTTCTCTTAAACTATACATTAAAGAGTTTGTAAATGATGCAAAATAACTCTACTCCTCTCAATTTTTGTATTGGGAAATAGTCATTCCTGCATAAAAATATATTATTTGTATACTATGTAATGGGTTTATTATTGTTATTTTTAATGCACTAATACATCAGTATTTCTTAAATTTCTCAGTTTTAATTTCTAATATAGCAAATATTAGAAATTAATATTAAACTAAAGCTCTTCAGGGTCTGCAATAATTTTTCAGAGTATTAAGGGGTCTTGAAACCAAAAAATCTGAGAACCACTGCCATAGAGTTATACCGCTGCTCCCTATTCAATGAGGAATTATTTACAGCATCTCTAATAGCTGGTCACCCAACCCAGGGAAAAATGATGAGTTCAGAGATTTGGGGGGCAGTTTACCAATTTGTTGGACAATCTTTTTTTTGTTTTTTGTTTTTTCGTTTTTGCTTTTTAGGGCTGCACCTGCAGCATATGGAAGTTCCCAAGTTAGGGGTCAAACTGGAGCTGCAGCCGCCGGCCTACCTCACAGTCACAGCAACATGGGATCTGAGCTGCGTCCTTGACCTACACCACAGCTCACAGCAAAACCAGATCCTTAACCCACTGAGCGAGGCCAGGGATTGAACCTGCATCCTCATGGACACTAGTCGGGTTCATTACTGCTGAGCCATAACAGGAAATCCTGTTGGACAATCTTAACTGTCATAATCTCTCTATTTTGTGCCCCAGAGAACTCCTGGAGGCATTCTGTTTTTGGTCTTAATGCTTATAGTTATAAAAGTTTCACATGACAGTTCTTCAAATTCTGAAGACAGTATCATCTCCTGTTCAGTTTATTCTCTGAGCATTTTATTCCTATTTCTTTTGAGTGTTCTCTGTCTGACATGATTTCTAATCTTCTCATCACGCACTTCAGTTTTTTACGGCCTCAGCACGCATAGCGAGAGAATTTCTCTGGAGAGGAAATGACCAGAGCCAAGTACAATTAAGGCAACAGCTTCCCTGATTGGTCATTCTATTTTTCACACCACTTTTTCCTACTGAAGTGCTGGTAGCAAATCTCATTTCTTTTTATCATGAAATTCTCCAAGAATTAGGTCTTTCCGATTCTATGTTTGTGCAAAAAGAGTCTAAACCCTAATCCTCATTCAAATATCATTGTGTTGGGTTTGGTCCCCAATTTTAGCCTGTTACATATTTAATCTTCCCTTAGATGAAAAGTGGCCGAACTTTCTTTCATTATTATCTTCTCCCAATCTTGGAATAAGGAATTGGAATATGAAATTTTAAAGCAGGTAAACCAACAAAAAATTGATGTTGTATTAAATATAGAAAAGTTAAACAATAATGACAATTATGACCTGTGTATTCAGTGTCTGTGAAAAGGGTAAAAGGTGGCATGGGAAGCAGTTTCACATCTTTTCAAGACTACCTGAAATAACAGTATTGTTTTTAGGCAAATTGCTTGAAATGACTGTACCAGGAAAAAAGTCTATTACTGGCTTTTATCTCCAAAGTGAACGTTAAATGAATAGTCTTATGTCACCCTCCTTCCTTGATCTGATTTTAATCAATCACTCAATGTCATATGTATTTATAGTTATCTTGACCCGTAGATGAATTTATCTCACAAGAACTGTTAAATTAACCCTTTGGTCTCATGGGCTGTGTTGTAGGGCAAGTAAGTTATTTGGGGCTGTGTGCACACCTATCAAAGGCAAGGTTACGAACTCTTCAGAATGTCTCACAAAGGCCAGGTAAGAAAATATAACCCTGTCTGTCCCATTCAGATGATTTTAACAACGCAAACATTAGAGGTGAAAATCCAAAATCAATGTGTACAGTGTTGGCCTAAAGAAACATGCACAATCTTCAGGGACTTACTGGGGACCATAGCAGGAGACAGCCTCTAGTGGCTTTGAGGAAACTGCTCCAAAAAGGTGGGGAGAAGTCAATTTACATATGATTTGGGGGGAGGGGCTAGGAAATATATACAGTCAAGTATACATCTTGGTAAAAGGTTATCACTAATCTCAAAGAAGAGGTATCTCAAGTTAAGGATTTTAGAGCTCTTCTGTGTATAGGAAGATGCAAGAATCTGGGGTCACTGAAATCCTTCCTGAGCTGCATCTAACTATCCAAGGGCTTGTTTATCCAAAGCACAGAGGGCCTCACCCCGTTTTTTTCTTCCTCTCCCAGTGCTCTGTTGGCCAGTTGCAGTGGGTTGCAACTTAACCCTTGTGGAACTAGGAGGGTGAATAACACTCTGTTTTTCTTTGTTCACAATAGTAACATTGAATATAACTTCTCAGAAAGCCTAGCTAGTGTGCTATACTCTTCACATTTGGATGAACTGCTCTGAAGAATAATCTCAAACTAACACTCATGTTGGTAAATTTGAGTGAACATGAAACCTTATTTTAAAAGTTGCATTGAGACTATGACAGGTTAAAACATGTTCTTTAAATCCTAAAGCTACCATTTAAAAATAAAACAAAGAATCTTAGCTAATGATCTCATGAAAGAGGTAGAATGAAATCACAAAAGACACTCAGTTCATCTAAAAGATGCAGAAAAAGAAAAAAAGAGAACCAAGAAAAGATGAGAAAAATATCAAATAAATAGCAAATAACAGCTTTAAACCTAACTATCTCAATAACCACATTAAATGAAAATGGTCTAAATACCCCTATTAAAAGGCAAAGATAGACAGATTGGATAGAAAATTATAATAAAACTATATGCTGTTTATAAGACGCATTTTTTTTATTATAAGGAACCAACTAGGTGAAAAGAAAAGGGATGAGAATTTTATTCCATGCTAACATTAATCAAAAGCTTGAGGAATTATGTTAATATCAAACTTGCCTTTAGAGCAGATAATATTTCATGGATAAAGAAGACTATTTCACAGTGATAAAGAGGTCAACAAATCAGCAAGATATAACTATGCTGAATGTTTACGCACCCAATAATAGATCTTAAAAATATATGCAGCAAAAACTGATAAAGTTGAAAAGTAAACAAATCCACAACTGTAACAAGAAATTTCAATATTCCTCTTGCAATAATTGATAGAATAATTGATAGTCAGAAAAATCAGTAAGGATATATGAAACTTGAACACTACAATCAGCTTGATCAAAGAAAATTTATAGAACATTCCACCCCAAAATAGCAGAATATATGTTCTTTTAAAATGCATATGGAGGAGTTCCTGTCATGGCTCAGTGGGTTAAGAAACCAACTGGTATCCATAAGGATGCAGGTTTGATCCTTGGCCTCGCTCGGTGGATTAAAGGATCCAGCGTTGCTGTTACCTGCGGTGTAGGCCAACAGCTGTGGCTCCAATTCGACTCTTAGCCCAGGAACTGCCATATGCTGCAAATGTGGCCCTAAAAAGAAGAAAAGAAAAAAAAAATGCATATGGAATACTTATCATGATAAACCATAATCTTGTCCATAAAATAGGTCTCAATAACTTTAGAATGATTCAAATCATACAAAGTATGTTCTATAACCAAACTGGAATTAAACAGGCACATGAAGAGATGCTCAACATTGCTACTCATCGGGGAAACGCAAATCAAAATGTCACTCGTCAGAATGGCTATCATCAAAAAACACTCAACAAACATTGGCAAGAATGTAAAGAAAAGGGAACCTTCCTACACTGTTGGTGGGAATGTAAATTGGTGCAACCACTGTGGAAAAACAGTATGGAGGTGCCTCAAAAAACTAAAAATAGAGTTGCCATATGATCCAGCAATCCCACTCCTGAGCATATATCCAGAGAAAACTCCAATTCAAGAAGATACATACACCTCAATATTTACAGCAGCACTATTTACAATAGCCAAGACATGGAAGCAACCTAAATGTCCCTTGACAGATGACTGGATAAAGAATATATATCACAATGGAATATTAGTCATAAAAAGGAATGAAATAATGCCATTTGCAGCAACATGGATGGGCCTAAAGATTATCACACTAAGCGAAGTAAGTCAGAAAGAAAAAGACAAATACCAGTTGATATTACTTATATGTGGAATCTAAACTATGATACAAATGAACTTATTTACAAAATAGAAAGACTGAGACAAAGGAAACAAATGTATGGTTACCAAACGGGAAAGGAGGGGAGGGGATGAATTAGGGGTCAGCAGATACACACTACTATGTGTAAAATGGATCAACAACAAGGTCCTACTGGATAGTACAGGGAACTGTATCCAATATCTTATAATAAATTATAATAAAAATGTGGTATAGTTTTTAGAAGATGAGAAAAGAGAACACCTTCTTGATCTCAGATTAGAAAAGGGTTTCCTAGAGAAGATACAAAAAGCACTAAAGGTAAAGACTGGCCCATTTGATAACATTAAAATTAAAAATGTCTTTTCATGTAAACATACCATAAAGAGCTTTCAAATCCAGGCCCCCAGAGTGTTACAGGATATTTGCAACACATACATAATCAACCAAGGACTATTATCTAGAGTTTATAAGGACACCTCCAAATCATTAGGAAAATAATAACCAAATAGAAATAAAATGGGCAAAAGACTTACAGGTAACAAGAAAAGATCCCAGTGGCCAATAAACATATGAAAAAATACTCAACCTCTGTAGTCATCAGTAAAAATGAAAGAGATGGGCAAAATGAAAGAGACTGATGGTATTTAATGTTCATGAGCAGCATAATCTTTCTTACATAGCAGGGGAAGGCACACTGGTGCAATCACTTTGGAAAACAATTTGTTATCTAGTAAAGCTGAAAATATGCACATTTGTACCTTAGCAATTTCTATCCTAGAGAAGCCCTTACACATATATGTACACCGGTGTCTATGTGTACCAAAATGGTCCTAGCAGCATTGGTTTTAACAACAAAAAAACCTAGAAATAACTCAAATGTGCATCAACAGTAGACTGGATAAGTACATTGTAGCATATTTATAAAATGGAATAGCAAGCCCAAAATAATATGAACAAATCACAATTAGAGAGCATGAATGAAATGAACTTCATCTTTCATGATCAAATGAAGCAAGCCCCCAAAATAATACATATATCTTAATATTCCTACATATATTTTTTTCTAGGTATTTTGTCTTTATCCATCCCATCCAATATCTCTTACCATTATATGTGCAAAGAGTGGGGGTGGTACCTTGATAACAAGGAGCCAGTTGGTAGGCAACATTCCTACATATATTTTTAATGGCACTTTTCACAGAGACCCCTGAGGGCATCTCACTCCTGAACCACTGACTATCACTGTCCTTGGGGAAGCTTGGCATCTCCTAAGGGTCCCAAACCGGCTGGTCTTCAGGGAGCCAGCATGAAACTGGGTTCCATGCTGAAGTGGGGAGAAAGTTCTCTGCCCACATTATTTTGCACTTTGTCTCCTGGGTGCCGAAGCATCACTGTTTGAAGCCCAAGTCTTATAAAGTTTCTCACCAAAACAAGTTCTTCAACTGTTACAACTTCTTCCACCAAAGGCACTCAAAGCAACCCCACATGATAGAGAGGGAGTTGGGATGGTGAGGACAAAAGGCAATGCCATGCTATCTTAGCCTCACCCATGAAAACAACTATCCAGATCCCCCAGACAGAAGAAGCAAACCCTACTCTCCTCTTCCTTCAACCCAAACAGGCACTTACTCTTAGAATTGTTAAAATTTGCTCAATAATCTGAGAATTTCTTTAAGCTCTTGACTTGCCTTGACTAATTATCATACTTATCATACGCCTGGCTGGGCTTTTGGAAGTATGCTCCCTGATTGTGGGGAGCCGAGGAGATACAGGAGGCCAAGGAAGGGAACTAGCCTGACAGCACAGTTCCGAAGGCAGGGTTCCTAACCGAGGAAAAAAACCTACCCGCCGGCACAGTTCCAAGGGCAGGTTTTGAAAGAGGGAAAAGGACTCACCCGGCGGCAAGGTTCCGAGGGCAAGTTCTAAAAATAATGAGGCTCACCTGCTAACCCGACAACAACGGCAACAATAGCAAAATGAAGGCTTTGCACAATAGTGCAAGAATAAAAATTGCTTCTTGGAAAATTCAGTCTTTCCTGTTATTTACTTATTACTCAGCCTTTTCTGTTATTTGTTTGTTATTTTTTGTTATTTTTCTATATTGTCTTGTGAGTCAATAAAATTGGAGCAACAAAAATTGGAACAGTAATAAAATAATAAGAGTTTCACTTTGGTGAAATTCCCCCTATTCAGATCTAATGTAAGCAAAAACAAAGTGTTCACTCGTTTGTTACAAGTAAAAATAGGTTTTAGAGTTAGGTAATCGTGGAGTGTACAATAGGTTAGAATAGGTTAGACGTACATCATTCTTGATGGAAAAATATAATCTTGCTTTTAATAAGTTCTGTAGGGAGCTTTTAAGTTTTAGAAAATTAAGTTGCTTTGATATATAAAATATTTTCTCATACTGTCCCCTGACCATAACACTTTGAAGTTAGTACCCTAAGCTTTAATCTAAAAAATGAGTTTTTGTAAATGTTAAATTCTTGTGCTTGTGACCTTTCTAGTTGTTAAAGTTTAGCTTAAAACAGTAACAGGTGGCGCTTGCTAAGAGTAACCACAAGACGTTTTATACCGAATTGCCTTATTTTCATATAATGATTTTTCCACATAATGTTTTGTACCCATTATAATTTTACCTGATGCATTGTATCTGTTAGTTTTACTTAAAATTCTTAGAACACAATGTGTATCTACTGTACCATGTAGTCTAAAATTTAACCTTTGAGAATATGATCTAAGCACTGTGATGTAAGTTACAATTAAGCTGTGTATATAAACTGTTACCTATGCTCATAAAATTTGAGCAGTCCAGCGCCCTGAAAGAAGGGACCAAGAGGCTGTCTCCGTGTGCTTCGCCAACACTGTCCATCCCCGGAGGGAATACCCTGGCTGCTGGAGCTGGACTCTGGCACCTGAGTAATAAAATATTTATTTCTTTCTCCTTTATTGTCATTCAGCATTCTATAAGAGTCAAAGATTTATTGTTCAGGGGTGCTTTTTCCTTCTTAAGAGCATGCTGTTACCTTTCGACTAAATGTGCTTCCTTACAAGAAGTGTGCTGTTATCTTTCTGTTGAGTGTGCTTTATTTATCAAATTCTGATTTATTTATTTTAAACAGTCTAGTTCATGCCTAAGTTTACTACATGCAATATTATTTGAGGGGTGTCTGAGGTCCTGTGTAGGGTGGAAAAAGCCATTGACAAAACCCAACACCCATTTCTGATAAAAACCCTTCAGAAAGTGGGCATACAGGACACCTACATCAACATAACAAAGGCCATATGTGATAAACCCAGAGCTGACATCCTTCTCAATGGTGAAAAGCTGAAAGAATTCCCGCTGAGATCAGGAACAAGACAAGGATGTCTGCTCTCACCACTACTACTGAACATAGTTTTGGAAGTCCTAGCCAGGGCAATCAGAAAAGAAAAAGAAGTAAAAGGAGTCCCAATTGGAAAGGAAGAAGTAAAACTATCACTATTTGCAGATGACATGATACCATACCTAGAGAATCCTAAAGACTCTATCGGAAACCTGTTAGAGCTCATAAATGAATTCGGCAGTCGCAGGATACAAAATTAACACACAGAAATTGACTGCATTTCTATATAACAACGAAAGATCAGAAAGGGAAATTAGGGAAACAATCCCATTTAGCATCGCATCAAAAAGAATAAAATACTTAGGAATAAACCTACCTAAAGAGACAAAAGACCTGTACTCTGGAAACTGTAAGATGCTGATGAAAGAAATCAAAGATGACACAAACAGATGGACAGACATACCATGCTCTTGGACTGGAAGAGTCAATATTATCAAAATGACCATACTACCCAAGGCAATCTACAGATTCAATGCAATCCCTATCAAATTACCAAGGACATTTTTCACAGAACTAGAATATGGGGTTGGGGGGGTGAGCTGTAGCAGCCCAGAGGTACCCTTGGGGAGCTTTGTGGAAGGAGGAAGGCCGGCTAAGCAGACCCCAGGAAGTGACCTCACTTCCCTGGCAATAGAGCCCAATAGAACTTGGAACCTGGGTAGCCAGGCACCCACTTCTCCAGGACAGGACAGAGGAATGGATGGACCTGCTCTGCTAGGTCCCATTCTCCCGAGGCTGCAGGAGAGGGCAGAGCAGATACAACATCTCTAGAAAATGGATCAGAACTCAGGGCAGATGCTTATGGGCCTTTGCCCGCAGGGACCCAGAGGTAATACAGGCAGAGGGAGCTCCAGCCCAGCGCAGGGACCTCTCTGATCCCACATGGTAGCCCTGTGTCCCCTTCCTGGATGACTGTGTGCAGAGGGGGGTTGTGAGGGGTGGGTCTGCCTCAAGCAAGAGCAGGATGACACGGGGTTGGGTCATGTCCACACCCCAGGACAAAGCTGGCTGGGGAGAAAGAAGTGGGGTGTTGAGAATCAGGGCCAAGCTCTTGTGCGCTAGCTGTACCCCTAGCCCTCCAGGGGGGTCTCATTCCTCCTGGGGTGGTATCTGAGCAGACAAGGCCTCACCTGATTTGGGAGCAGGAGGTCAAGGGGGCAGAAGCAGCAGCGAGAATGCAATGGCTGTGCAGGACTCTGACACCTCGGAGCCAGGCTCTCGGCCCCTCACTGTCATTGCAAAGTCCCCTGCCTGAGCCCCACCAGGAGCTGGGTGAGGAAGGCAGAAGCCCTCCAGATGAAACTCCACACAGGCCGCTCCCCAGGGTCCTCTGCTGGGCTCATGGGGAGCTCAGCACATCCGGCTCTGGCACAGCGGACAGAGTCCACCTGTGCCTGAGTCCACTGGACGGCCTGGCTCCTCCCGAGATCCAGCCTGAAGGTGAGAAGGTGGGGATGCGGCCCTGTGAGTGTGGTGTGGGGGGGCGCTGAGCTCTGGGCCACACAGTGGGGAGTCCCCAGAGGATGGTGTTGGACCACACCACCCATCTGGTGGACTGCAGACCCAGAAGTTGCTGGCCGGGAATGGTCTGGAAGGTTCTGGGAAGACAGCTGTCCTTGGAAGAGCACATGGCAAGGCAGGCATGCAGGGAAGCTTTTCCTCTCTCACAGCTCCAGCAGGACACCTGGAGCCAGAGGCCAAGACACAAACCAGGCAGGGAGAACCTGGAGCTGCTCCTGCAGGAGGCCCAGGTCCACATGAGGACTCACCACCCCTGCAGCAGCTCTGGCAGCAGCCCCAGACACCGATGTGCATTTACCTCCACTGGAGGGAAAAGGTGCACCAGCTCCGCAGGAGACCAAGGGCCGGAGGACAATCCAGCAGTCCTGCAGGGAGAGCCAGCACTGACTGCCCCAGCCCCCTCTATACCAGGTCCTGCGCTGGCTCTTGCAAGAGCCCGGGGCCAGTTTCCAAAACCACCTTCCCCAAGGTCACCTCCACCCCTGCAAGTGCCCTCCCCACCAGCTCCCCCAAAACCCCATCCACCAGCTCCCCCCCCGAAATTTACTCTCCTTCCCCTCTCGTGATTTGTCATTGGATGTTTGCTCATTTCCTGTTCTTCTTCCATTTTATTCATGGTATACTTTATGTTTTAAGAATAACATTAGAAAGTTGGAAAACAAAAAACAAAAACTGAAAGTCCTGTGATGCAGTCCCAGGAACACAGGGATGGTGGGTCACCTGAGTACGAGTCACACCTGAGTAGTGACCTTATCACATTTACTCGAGCAGTTTAAGCTCACCTCTCCTCTGCTGTTTCTGGTCATTTTTCTCATTGTATCCACTTTTACCGAGCTTCCTTCTTTCCAAATTCTAAGCCCCATAATCCATTAGAGTTGGAAGGAAACATGTATTGTCTGGTCAAACTCATCAATCTACAGATGATCAAACTGAGCCTGGAGAGAAGGTAAGCAGCTAACTTTGCACATCTTTAAGTCCTGCGGCCCACAAGCCTTGCAATAATATCTGTAGTAGTCAGAGTGGCTGATACTTTCACGTCCTCAAGTCTTCCTACTCGCTGGGGCCTTTAAGATTAAGCAAAAATGTTCTCGAATTCAGATCCCATATATGGCTTCTCTGCCAATGTCTCTAGGATTCTTGGGGTTCTCTGCATTTTCACTGGTCAGTCATGCTTCTGATATATAATCAAATCAATGTCCCTAAGCTTTGACACCTCAACTTGATTCTACCTCAGGAAAGTTCCCTGCCCACCCCACATACCTCCCGAAAAGATCAGAAGTGGTCTTTCCATCTCTTTTCACACCCAAGACAGGACTCTTAGGTATGGGACTGACGAGTGGTTCCGAAAGTCCCCGGAAGACTTGGTCCCGCAGATGGATCAAACCCCAGGCAGAGGCTCCTGAAGCCCCCCCAGCATTTGCCTGGGTCTCCAGTCATGCAGATCATGCTTTCTTGGGATCCCACTGTATTCAAAAACCTGCGATAATAATATCTATGATAGCTTTAATAATTCCCAAGACCCTGGCTTAGTTGCACTGATACAATTTTCATGGTATATTGCCATAAGGATAAAGTGATTTCTACCCTAAGCCCTCATCTAGTGTTGTGCATATAACTTATGTGACTATATGCGCAAGAGGGATATGAGAATGCCAGAAACATCCTGCCCTGATCACCTGCTTACTCTTCTGAAGGAGGAGGGATGAACTGCTTCTTTTTTGTTTTTTTAAGGGCCACACATGCAGCATGTGAAAGTTCCCAGGCTAGGGGTCAAATCGGAGCTGTAGCCACTGGCCTACACCACAGCCACAGCAACACCAGATCCGAGCCGCGTCTGCAACCTGCACCACAGTTCATGGCCACGCCAGATCCTTAACCCACTGAGCAGAGCCAGGGATCAAACCCATGTCCTCACGGATACCAGTCGGGTTACTGCTGAGCCACAATGGGAACACTGAGCTGCTGCTTTATTTGGCAATAAACCCGGAATTATTTTGATTTTTCAACTATTGCTCTTCTGTCAACCTCTGTCCATTTCTGGACAGTAAGTGTCCAGTCCTCTCAGGTGGGCCTACCCTGACCCAAGGAGTAGCCTGGGTGGGCTGCCAAGAGCCGCTGGGAAGGCTGGACGCCTTCGCTTCCTCTTCTTTGTGCCTTGATCATGCAGAGCCAGCTTTGGCTCAAGCTTTGAAGCTTTATTCTACACCTTAAACAGTCCCTGTGAATAAAACACACGAATCTCTTTAGGGACAGTGTCTCCCTGGGCCAGGCCAGGCTGAGCCAGGCCAGTCCACCTTCCCCTGGGAGCTGGCCATCAGCCACTTCTACGGGCATCCTGAGGTCTCAACTAGAAAGGCTTGCTCAGTATCTTGCACACTGGCAATGAAAACCTCAGCCTCCAGCCTGGCTGCAGGGCAATGCCCCTTCCAAGAGGCCTCTTCACATCCAGCCAACACTTAGTACCCCGGCAACAAGGCACTTCTGCAAGCCTCAGGGCCCTGGGAGCGGGCTGGCCCTCAGTTAGCCACCAGCCACAGGATCACTCAGTCTTCCTCTGAAGAACTGCTAACTGGCCTGGGTGCAGCTACTTGCAGGTGGGCAGCAGGCAGGGGAAGCAGAGCTGTTCTTATACGGGATGTGCTGTGCTTGATCATGAACATGACTTTGTTTTTTTGTGTGTGGGGGGGGTCTCTTTTTTTTTTTTTAGGGCTGCACCCACAGCATATGGAGGTTCCCAGGCTAGGGGTCAAAAGGGAGCTGTAGTCGCCAGTCTACACCACAAGCCACAGCCAACACGGGATCTGAGCTTCGTATTCAACCTACACCACAGCTCACAGCAATGCTGGATCCTTAAACCACTGGGTGAGGCCAGGGATTGAACCTGCATCCTCATGGATACCAGTCAGATTCCTTTCTGCTGAGCCACCTCAGGAACTCCAACCATGAACATGACTTTGAACGTGGTGTACCAGTTATGACCCTGGAGATGAACTCAATAAAAGAGTGAGTCAGACAGCCATGGAGATATGGTACTGAAATTCAGTACCCTTAAAACAGGCACAGGTTTTATTAAAAAGCAGGGGTTGTATCTACCTTGGGCATTTCCACTATTCGAAGAAGGGTCAGTTACGTGCCTTGCCAGCATCTTCCCCGTTTCCTTCTGTAAAGCCTTTAAATATCACCTGGAAAAGGGTCCCTGGTCTCTTTCCTGCCTGCGCCCTCCATGGAAACTGTATCCATTCATTTATCAACTCCTTCATTTACTCATCAGATGATACTGACTTGGCTTCATGGTGGCAAGAGCTGAGCTGGGAAAAGGTGGCTCCAAGCCTTAGGAAGCTTCTGACTAGGGAAGATGCTAAAAGCTGATATGCTTATATGGTGCAGAAGGTTTGAGTAATCTGCTAGGAAAGCACAACGGATTTAGGGATTAACTCCTGGGTGCTGCCTGGAGGGCTTGGCAAGGGCCTCACAAGGGAGGGGGCACAGTGTCTAGACCTAGAGCATGGGAGAACCTTGCCAGGTAGGGAAGGTGAGGACAGGGGTCAAAAGGGGAAACCTCACCCAGGATGGGACAGTCACCACGGTGGTCTGGGTAGTCTCGGACCTCAAAACCAACAGCTGGCATGAACATAGCAGTTCATAATAATGATGCCCAATAATGATGGCAGCGCTGCCTCTTCCTCCAGTCCTGCTGGGAGGCATTTTCTACCCTCGGCCAGGAAGCAGAAGGCTCTGGGTTCATTCATTCCCCAAGGACTGCACTTACTATATGCCAGGCTCCGGGGGCGGGGTGGGTAGGGACAAGGACAGGAGGCCCTGCACCTGTGCAGACGAGCCTGGAGTTGTGTTTGGGGCTGTGCAGTCCTGTGCAAGGTTGTGGGTGGGAGTCACGGAAGCAAAGGCCATGGGTTCGCTGTGGGGCTGAGGGGCCTCGCACACGCCGTGGTCATGGAGCGCAATACTCAGGATCACACACACTAAAGCTCCGTTTCAACTTTTCTCCGATCTTCTTCCAGAAATTAGGCTTAACTTGTTCACAAGAAATGTGTCTGCGGCACCACGAAAGCTGGCTAGACTCAGAGATTCAATGGCCAGAGCTGCCGTGTGGATGGCAACGCACACCCGTCCCAACAACCGTCCGTCTCCGACGTCGTGTCCGTAACTCGCTGTTCAGGGCATTTTCAATGTCTGTACTTCCCCAAGAACTCACCACCACCACCGGGACGACAGACGGCGTTTGATGGCACGAAATACATTCCATTTTACTTTTCATTTGAAATACTGGTAGAGGGCCAACCCCAAGTCCAGCCCTCTTCCAGGTGGGAAAAGTCCAAAGCCGGGGACATAGGAAGAGACAGATACCCTTGAGATGAGTGACACATTAGCACCCTCTCCCCGTCCCCTCGCCCTTGGAATTCAGCCTTCTCTACACTTGCAATAACAGGCCCGTGACCTTCTCTATCAATTCACTCTCAAGATTTCAGCTCAGCTCCGGGATTTTATTATTTTTAATTTTGGGGGGGGAGTTCCCAAGCTAGGGGTCGAATGGGAGCTACAGCTGCCAGTCTACGCCACAGCCACAGCAACGCAGGATCCGAGCAGCATCTGTGACCTACACAGCAACACCGGATCTTTAACCCACTGAGTGAGGCCAGGGATTGAACACCCAACCTTATCATTTCTAGGCGGATTCATTAACCACTGAGCCACGATGGGAACTCCAGCTCCGGGCTTTTAAATGCAAGACCTGCGGCATAGGACAGGGAACTCAAACCAATATTCTGTGATCATCTACATGGGGAAAGAATCTGAAAAAGAATGGATGTGGGTACACGCACAACTGAAACACGGTGTTGTACAGCAGAAATTATCACAACATTGTAAACCAACTCTGTTCAATAAAACTTTTTTTTTGGTCTTTTTAGGGCCACACCCATGGCATATGGAGGTTCCCAGGCTAGGGATCCAAATGGAGCTGCAGCTGCCGGCCTACGACATAGCCACAGCAACAAGGGATCTGAGCCTCGTCTGTGACCTACACCACAGCTCACAGCAACGCTGGATCCTTAACCCACTGAGCGAGGCCAGGGATCGAACGTGCATCCTCATGGATGCTAGTCAGGTTCGTTAACCCCTGAGCCATGACGGGAACTCCAATAAAACATTCTAAAATGAAAAAAAAAAAAAAAAAAAAAAAGGAAAAAAATACAGATCTCTTGAAAGACTTAGCTCCTGGATCCACGGCTCATTATGTCTCAGTGTGAATATATTTTCAGTGGGTTTGATTATGAAGAAAGGAGCAGAGCACCTAGAGGAACTGGGCTTGGCAGAGCTGGAACACAGGTGAGTCAGAGAGAAGAGGGCCTGGGGAAAACGACAGGTGGAGGCAGCAGGTCCTGCTGGTGGGATGAGTTGTAACTGCTTGGTAGCGCAGAGGAAATAAGACAGTGGGCGGTGTGAGGGAGCAGGGAGATGGGGGGGAGTTGGGGAGGGAGTTACAACGGCTCCTCGTTCACACAGGCCTCCAAGTCTGGGTCCAGAGCAGCCCCTAACCAGTTCATCCCCTTCTCCCGCATGAACCTCCTTACGGGAATGGGGAATTCACATGGTGACTTTAAGCGGAAAGGCAGGGCTGGAGGAGTGAGGGGAGGCTGCCTCCGTTATCGGGTGTCTGAGCTCAGAGCATCTCCCACCAGCCTTGGGAGCATCTTCATCCCACGTGCCTCCAGAGCGGCTGCCTAGTTGGTGCCCGGGGCGGTGTCCTGTGTCCACGCAGCAGCAGCATCCGCTTTCGTGGTGACAGCCCCAGGGCCGGGCACCCATCTCCAGGGACCCATCTGAGGGTCCTGGGAAAGCCTTTCTCACCCAAATAACGGAGGCTACGACTCAAACCCCCTTAATCTGCAAAAAGAAAAATCTCCCCCCAAGGAGGTCCTGACAAACACTCACCTCCCCCTCAAGAGAAGTTTGCTTCCCGTGTGTTTTCTCCTCCGCCGTGAGCTCCAGGCAGCCTGTCTGCCAGAACTTAGGCTTTGGACAAGGAGAGGAATATTCTGGACAAAGTTCTTTCCTCAAAGAGGCTTAGCATCCAGAGAAAAGCTTGAGGTGTGAAACAGCTCCCTGTGGTGACATCGGAAAGAAAAGGGGGCTGGGTGGTTTCTTTTCACTGTTTTGAGGCCACAGGCTAACACACAAAGCAAGCCTATTGTACCACATTTCTACATTTACGCAAACCATCTCCGTGGGTGTTAATGGGCTTTCAATGTCTTTGGGGGCATCTGGCCTCAGGGCTCCCTGCTCAGCAGTCTTCCGAAGACTAAGCTGAGTGGGTGCACACAGGAGGCCCTGAGGAGAGAGGGAGGCTCACTCCAGGCCAGACTACCTGCCCTCCTCCAGCCAGAAACCAGCAGGAAGCCCCCTGCAGTGTCCTAGGGTGAGTGGGTTGGGGTGGGGAGGGAGGCTGAGGACCGGGAACAGGGGGGGGTTCTGGGTGGCCTGTGCTTGTAGAGGAGCAGCGCTTACCCCAGTGCTCTTCAAATTTCCACGTGAACACGAATCACCCGGGAGTCCTGTGAAAATGCAGATTCTGACTCAGTGAATCTGGGGTGGGGCCTGAAATTCTGCAATCCTGACAAACTCCTAGTTGAGGCTGGTGCTGCCAGGCCCCCAGCCATACTATGAGAAGGAAAAGGGACAAAACAGAAGATGGTGAGAACTCAAAGACAAAATTCTCCTTCTTCTGAATATTGCCTTGGTCTAGCTCTGGACCTGCGCCTGAGTTCCAGATTGTGTTCTAAAGGGCTTTTAATTTACATGCCCCAGCAGACCTTGTTAAGGCTAGTTGTCCTTCCACAGAAACCACACCTGAGGGCCAGTTTTGTATTCCATGTGCCTGGAGAGCCTGGGCTGTAGGTATGTGCTGCCCTCTGCTGGTCATAGTCTGGCACGCACATTCTGCTGGACAGGGCAGTTTGGGTCAGGAAAGGAAGGCCTTAGATTCATTCCTCCAACATCATCGGTTCATTCTGTAACAAGCCTTTAAGATCCCGATTTTTCAAGCTTCAACACAGGGCGCTATTGCAGAGCTGGTTCTCTGGAGTACATGTTAGGTCTGTTAGGAGCCCTGCATGGTCATTTAGTATTGGGTGGTGAGTGTGGCAGAATGACTTTGGAGGTTTTTTTCACGAGACAAGAAGGAATATGTGTGCTGTAAAGGCATTCCAAGCTGTTCTGTTATTTTTCATATGGAGAAACTGAGGGCTCAGAAAAGCCAAGTGATAAGGTCACTGGCGTGGACAAGCTGGCCCTAGAACCGGAGTCACAGCATTTGCCAGCTCACATAAGAGTCCCAGGTCGTGGCTCTGTGTGAGGAGCTGGTCAGTCTCCTTCAAGAAAGGATGGGTAACTTTTCACCCCTCCTGCCAGTAAGTCAGTTTGGTCAGAAGGAGGGGAGAGAAGGCAGTATTATTGTTAATACAACTGCTCTGGGAATCAGCCAGCTGCAGCCGAGTTAAGGACAATCAATGCTCGAAACAACCACCAAGAAACCCTTGAACTGGGGATTTGTCCCAGGATTTTCCTTTAGCGTTTACTGTGAAAATCAGAGATAGAAAGGATAATGAGAAATGCTTCTTCTTGTAAATAATAAAAGCAATATCCTTCTAATTTCCACCTTACAACGGAGGGCCACAGCAGCTGTGATCTTAAGGTTTGTGTACCCAGTTGATAGATTCACCAGAGGACCACTAGGGGGCGCGTTCACTGATGTGGGAAAGGGGCCAAAAAGAAACGCACAAGACAATATGGCCTCCAGAAGCCACAGAGGAGGAACAAGAAAATTGACTGATGAGAAAAAATCGAAGAGGCCAATCTGCTCTGTCTTTTACTCCTTACCCTCCTTCAAAACTGTTCTATGCCTTTTCCTTTCTCCCAAAATCACCATTTCCTCCTTCAAATTTAGCTGATGATCTCCATGCATATTTAGAGACAATGACACACAAGGAAAGTGGACAAGCACCACCTCATTCCCCCACTGTCAGGTTCACCACCTCCCCCTCTGCTGTCCTACACCTACGAGAAGCTTCCGGCTGGTTACAATAGGAGACATGACTGCGGTTCTAACGAGGACTTTCTAAGGGATGAGAAAAGGAAGAATAGTTTAAGGGAACCAGTTCCCAGATCCTCAGGGAGCCTCGGTGTTGCCTTGGCTAAGGCCTCTTTTCTCCCGCTGGTCGCATGAACATTCTTGCTGCATAACCAGCCCCAGTGCCAGACTTCTCTGGGGACCTCGGCAATACCAGGGGCAAGTCTTGCATCACAGAATTACATTTCTTATTTTGTGAGACAGTTTGGGCTAATCCCAGGCTTGCTGGAATTAACCCCAACAGCACAATCCGCCCCTGAACTGTAGTCAAAGCCTTTTGATGATAAAACAATCACTCTTCGGTTACTTAGTTGGCAGTACTTATTTTCCTTGTAACGTTGCCTTATAATCAGATGGACATCAAATTGGACATACAGATTCCAAACATTTTCAATAGCCAGTGAGGAGATTGTTTCAAGTTTAACAAATAGTTGAAGCACTCAGTGATTCCAGCACAAATTAGCTCATATTTTTGTAATAAGTTTATGAATCTTTTGCCTCTTCCATCTATAGTTATATGCACTTTATGCTACACATCTGTTGAATATTTAAGACCCATAATCAATTATTAATTAAATCTACATCTTGAGACCAATTCTTCTCCATCGAGATAATGTCCTGCAGGGGCTTTAATTCAGTTTCTCAGTAAATGTGATTATCAACATCAGTATTATCGTTAAGTTTCATTAGCTTCAACAACAATTCTGTCTATGCTTCCAAAATTATAACAAGTAGTACTGTAGGCACATGGTTACATATGAATCAGATATAATTCCAATATAATTATTTTTCCCTCTCAACGAAACCTACTTTGCACATACTATATGAACAACCTTCCTATTGCTGCTGTTAAAAAAAATGACCACTGGAGTTCCTGTCATGGCTCCGCGGTTAGGGAACCCGACTAGCATCCATGAGAACTCTGGTTCGATCCCTGGCCTCGCTCAGTGGGTTAAGGATTTGGCGTTGCCATGAGCTATGGTGTAGGTTGCAGACCCAGCTCGGATCTCGAGTTGCTGTGGCTCTGGTGTAGGCCAGCAGCTGTGGCTCTGATTCGACCCCTAGCCTGGGATCCTCCATATGCCTCAAGTACGGCCCTAAAAAGACAAAAAGATCAAAAATTAAAAAAAATTACTTAAATGACACAACTGCTCAAAACAAAGCAAAATTGTCATCTTACACTTGGATAGGCCAAAAGTCTGAGGTGGTTCTCACTGGGCTAAGATCAAGGTTTATGGCAGGGCTGCTCTCTCTCCTGGATGTTCTAGGGGAAGCTGCCAGCATCCTTGGCTCATGGCCTGGTTCCTCCGTTTTCAAAGCCAGCCATCTTAGGCTTTGGTAGTTCTCCTCCTTCTGCCGTCTCTCTGATTCGCTCTCTCATCTCTCTGTATAATCTCTTCCATTAATAAAGACCCATGTGGTACCACTGGGTCCACCTGAATAAGGCAAGATGCTTTCTGCATCTCAGAGTCGACATGTTAGCAAACTTAATTTCACATGCAGCCTTAATTCCCCTGTGCCGTGTAACCTAAAATATTCACAGACTCCAGGGATCAGGGCATGAATATCTTTGGGAGAGGAGAGACGCCGTATTTAGTCTACCATACCCTCTCTGTTAGTCCTCGATGGAGTGTAAACTCGAGGCCATGTGTCTGTCATTACAGGATTCAAAATGTCTGAGTAAAAGAATTAGAGTCTTGAGTACACAGCCAAATTCCTTTCCTCTGGGTTATACGGCTTAAATAAATATTGTTTCCCAATGGGAAACGTGCACACCAGGGTGCATGGGAAAGACTCCGGTTCTGTGTAAAATGTGTCTGGTTGAAAGAGTGATAAAAGAATTACTATAGCAGTTCCCATTGTGGCTCAGTGGTTAACGAATCCCAGTAGGAACCATGAGGGTGCGGGTTCGATCCCTGGCCTTGCTCAGTGGGTTAAGGACCCGGCATTGCCGTGAGCTGTGGTGTGGGTTGCAGATGAGGCTCGAATCTGGCTTTGCTGTGGCTCTGGCATAGGCTGGCGGCTACAGCTCTGCTTAGACCCCCTAGCCTGGGAACCTCCATATGCTGCGGGGAGCAGCCCTAGAAAAAGCAAAAAGATAAAAAAAAAAAAAAAGAAATACTATAAAAAGGGCACCAGATCCAGAGAGTATTAAGGGTGAGTTTTATACACTTTCACGGAGCATTTTTCATGTCATCTAAATGGTTCTGAAACAGGAAAGAAAGAGAGATATTGAGAGAAACCACCCAACTGTTTGATCAGACCAGTAAACCCAGTAACAAAGAACTATTATTCAGTGTGCAGCCCGCTCCCACTGGCCCCTGCAAGGCCCCCCAGTCTGTCATCTGTTCTCACCGTCAGTTTTTTCCCCCTTTGTCTTTCAACCCTGTGGCCCCTCAGGCCGTGTCATGGGCCAGCATTCTAGTATATTTGCAACCTTGTAAAATGCGTTTTGATGCCCGTGTTTTTAAATTTCCTAAACAACCTGCTGCTGAAAAAATTGTCTTGTAGGACAAGAAAATAAAATTATCGGCTGATCTCATATATGAATTTAGACACAAAATTCTATCACAAACTACCTTTCCAGTACATGGCAGGTCACATGCACTGTTATGTTCAGATGTCCAAGATATTGTTCAGTCAAAGAGTTGCCAAAACATGCATAATATTATCCAAATATAAATAAATAGATAAATACATAAATAAAATGTGTCCGATCACCACGAATTGCAGCATGGGGCAAAGAAGGGTTAGTGCTCAGTCCTGGTGCTGACGCTGGGGAAGAGGGGTCTCGCTTGGTTGCATTCCCCTATTAAACATATTCATAGACTGCGGTCCTATAAGGCCCCCACAAGCATTTGCTTGAGCTTCTCCTGGGAGCCCCCCCTGGGCCCCCCCCCTTTGTGCCTGAAATACCTCAGAGTCCATTTGCATGAAGACATGAAATAGCCCAGCTTGTGTGGACCTGCTAGCTCATTCCCATGGCTGGGTTTCGGCATGTTGCTTTAATATCTGCCCTAATTGCAGGGCCCATTTTATCAGTGCTGCGTTATCATTCTAGGTAACTTGCTGTGTTTGTCCTTCTGCCTGAAATAGGATGCCTTCCAGGTGCCCTGTTTATGTTATAAGGTCTTTTCCAGCAATACGTCTTCCCTCAGGAAATACGCATTCTACCTGGTTCATGGTGCCTCATTTTCTTAAGGTCTCTTGTTTTGAGGGGGTCGAATGCTATTTGACATGTTGTTGCTGGTAAGTATTAACTGATTTAGTCCAGGTAGGAAACAAAGCGGAGAAAGGTTGAGTTTCACGGGCTAGGAACATACGTATGAGTGGCCTGTCAGTGAATTTTGGTTTGCATGTACTGTAGAGCTTCTTATAGCCATGCATGTTGAAATTTTGCCTTTCTGTGGGCACATCAAGTCATACCTAATTATTTTCCTCTGTCAGTGATCCGAGAATGCTAATTGTGCCTCCATCTTTGCACAGACTTCTTACTCACAACAGCTAGCTTTACACGCAATATTATGGCAGATGAGACAGGCAATGGATAATTATGCACTGTGTCACGGTGCCTTTCTTAAACCTTCATTAACACAATTAAGGGTCCACATTAGCCACCCCCCCCCCATGCCTCCCTACATTTATTCTGTCTCCTCAAATAGCTCATTTTGAGGCTCAGGCAGAAATGGATAGTGTGCTTTTGCATCTAATAGACTTGAGAGAGTTTCCGGCCCACTTCCAGGCTGTTTTAAACCTCATGTTTGTAAAAGGCCTTGGGTCTCTACAGCCAGGTGGGGTTCAAATGCTAAATAAAACTCACAGGATGCAAAGTGGCAATGCACAAATCTCCAGGCTCTTGGAGGAAAAGAATACAGTATAGAAGGGCATTAGAGTTAGCATCTACATCACAGCCAAGGGGCTGGAAAGACTCCTGAGCTCCATTTTTTTCTCCCACCAGAAGGGCTGCCCCGGGACACACTTTGTTCCTTGACTCAGGAACCACCAGTTTTGGTACAGGATCCCTTGGGAGGATGGGGTCCAAATGGGATCTCAGACAGGGTTTCTTACACCTCGCTGGCTGCGTCAGCATTTTCTTGCTGACAGAACCAGCCGTAAAGGGAGGGCCCTCCGCGGTGCAAATCAGCCATCTCGTTGGTGCCAGCAAACACTGCTGACAAGCTGGTGCAAACGGTCTTGAAAGTCCCTGACCAAGGTTACAAAGCAACACTAGTAAATCATGACGTTTCATGTCTGGTGCCACCTCGCCACATTCATTTTATTATTTTACGTGGTTCAAACTATTTTCTGTAGTTCCAGGCCTTTGGAGTTAACTCTCACAGCACACATGGAGCCATAAACTGCTTTAAACACCAAACCAAACCCCCCAAACCCCTCCGTTTTTCTTTTTTTAGAGATGCATTTCCAAGTGAAATTTTACAGGTATTTAAAGTAATTTGAAATTATTTATTTTTAAGATCATCTTTGTCCTAATAGTAATGCTAATGATAATTCAGAAGAAAAATTTCTTAACCTTTCAAACATGATGGTCACAGGAAAGAAAACATACTAAATTTTTTTTTTTTTTTTTTTTTGTCTTTTTGCTGTTTCTTTGGCTGCTCCTGCGGCATATGGAGGTTCCCAGGTTAGGGGTCGAATCGGAGCTGTAGCTGCCGGCCTACGCCAGAGCCGCAGCAACGTGGGATCTGAGCCGCGTCTGCAACCTACACCACAGCTCACGGCAATGCCGGATCGTTAACCCACTGAGCAAGGGCAGGGACCGAACCCGCAACCTCATGGTTCCTAGTCGGATTCGTTAACCACTGCGCCACGATGGGAACTCCATAAAATTTTAAATCTCTTTTTTTCTTAGAGAGAAAGAGGGTTTCGTGAGCAAGAAAAATACTCTGCAAGTAAGCAGTTACTTCATTAGGATAAAGTTCTGTGAGGGAGGAGCCTAGAAGTATAAGTGAAAGGAGCAAAAAGCAAGATGTAAAATTCTTTTTTTTTTTTGTCTTTTTGCCATTTCTTATGCCGCTCCCACGGCATATGGAGGTTCCCAGGCTAGGGGTCTAATCGGAGCTGTAGCCACTGGCCTCCGCCAGAGCCACAGCAACGCGGGATCCGAGCCGCATCTGCAACCTACACCACAGCTCACGGCAACGCCGGATCCTTAACCCACTGAGCAAGGCCAGGGATCGAACCCGCAACCTCATGGTTCCTAGTCAGATTCGTTAACCACTGCGCCACGACAGGAACTCCAAGATGTAAAATTTCTAAATGCTGAAGCTTACATAGAGAAGTGATGCCTTTATTTTAAAATGCCAGTATTGACGATCACCTGGGATCATGTCCTTCACAACTCTTTTGAAAATTATATATCTTGTGTCATTTCTTCAGACAAAAATATTAGGTTTCAACATCAAGGAGGTGAAGAGGTTTATGTTTTTTTTTTTCCAAATCCCTTACGGAAATGTGCAAAAAATTAGAAGACGTTGCCCTAAATACATTTACTTAGGCATATTAGGAGAACTATCAAAACTTTTCATAGTAGCATTTCCAAAATAGAAAACAAACAAAAACACCCATAACAAAAAACAAACAAAACCCCTCAAAAAACAAAAAAACCCACATTTTTTAAAGCGCAACAAACCAAATGTCCATCAAAAGGATTAACCCTTGGCATGAACAAACTATGCCAAAGAGCAAGTGTGCATAGGCACTCCAGTGGAGCTGGTCCAGGCAGCAGCAGGCAAACTACAGCCCATGGACCAGATTTAGCCTGTCACCTGTTTTGTGAATTACATTTGATTGGAACTCATGACTTCATTTACACATCGATCATAGCTGTTGCCATGCTCCACAGCAGAGTTGACCATTGGACACCACACGGTCGGCACCCCTTCATTCGCCTCTCACAGGAAAGAGGGCCAAGCTCATCTGCTCGTTTGCTAAGTTTTGGCTTTTCACAGAAAAAGTTTTCTGCCCCCTAGTTTAGTTCATCAGCTGTGTTGGGGGTGGGGGAGACACAAGCCTCATTTATAATATTCTTTATAGCTTATCTGCACATTATGTTTATTCTTTTCTAGCTATGAAATATGGTATACACTTTAATATAAAATATCAAATGATAACTTCCTGTTTTCATACAGTACCAAATTCCTTTTTTTTTTTTTTTTAATCTTTTTAGGGTCACACCCTCGATATATGGAAGTTCCCAGGCTGGGGACTGATTTGGAGCTGCAGTTGAGGGCCTATGCCACCGCCACAGCAACACCAGACCCGAGCCACGTCTGTGACCTACACCACAGCTCACGGCAACGCCAGATCCTTAACCCACTGAGCGAGGCCAGAGATCAAACTTGTGTCCTCATGGATGCTAGTCAGATTTGTTTCTGCTGAGCCACAACAGGAACTCCAGAGTGTCAAGTTCTAAGTAGGTAATAAGAGTGCCCTGGACCATTAGAACATAGTTTTTTTGGTTTGGGTTTTTTTTTGTTTGTTTTATTTTGTTTTTTGGCTGTGCCTGCAGCCTTTGGACATTCCCCGGCCAGGAATTGAACCCATGCCACAGCAGTGACCCAAGTTGCTTCAGTGACAAAGACAAATCCTTAACCCACTGCACCACAAGAGAATTCTTAGAGCATAGTTTTTAAGAAATAAGTTTTCTTTAGTATTGTTTCTCATCACGTGCTCTGCAGTTCACTCATGTCAAGGAAGATCTGCTAACAAAATATGTAGGAGTGGGAGGATCAAAAATGTTTAGAAAAACCTCATCTATACCTCCAACTTTAACATTCACAATGCACATGATTAGTATTAGCATTAAAGGCCCTGACAAGTCCTGCACAAGTGACTGATTACATTTAACTCAGAATTTTCCAAACTTATAGGAATACCTCCATTTCCGCCCCCCCATAACATCTCTTCCCTCGACCATACTTCTGGCAGCTCTCTAACAATCTAATGGCAGTGGTAGGAGGAGGAGAGGGCCAAAAGAAAGCAAAAGGCCACAGTAATGGTCTCTGGTGATTCCATATGGTTCGGAACTAAAGCTGAAGCTGTGGAACAGAGAGGAATGGAATGAAATAGAAAATGCTTTTTTCTCCCCGCCAGGGTCATACTCGTGGCATATGGAGGTTCCCAGGCTAGGGGTCCAATCGGAGCTGTAGCTGCTGGCCTACTCCACAGCCACAGTAACACCATATCCGAGCCACGTCTTCGACCTACACCACAGCTCATGTCAACACCAGATCCTTAACTGAGCGAGGCCAGGGATCCAACCTGCATCCTCATGGATGCTGGTTGGGTTTATTAATCGCTAAGCCATGATGGGAACTCTGGGAAATGCTTTAAAGAAAGACTCAAATAGCGGCAGAACTACATTTGAACGTGAGGAAGGAAGCAGGGGGATAGAGCATGACTATCTTGCACATTTTCATATAGGAGTGACTGGGGACACTATAGTGGTGACAGAGGTTGGGCCAGCCCATCAGTGGGGCAGACGAAGTGCCTGCTTCCAGGTCCGATGAGGCTGCTGCCTGTGTTCCTGGCATGCAGGGAAAGGACTAGAATGGTAGTAGATCTACATGTGTTTACGGCAGGACAAAACCACCTTCACCCTCTTCCTCTCATGGGAGAGAGGGCAGAGCTAACTGGCTCTTTGGATGAGCTCTTCATGAAACCCATCACCAAGCACGCTCTGCTTTGAGGCCTAATGGTCTTCATTATGGATTCAGAATGGGGCAGCCAACGAACTTGCGGTGAGCCAAGGTGAGGGTGGGCACTGGTGCAAAGTGTTGTAAGAGGGGTTTGCATCCGCTGCTGTTTGCACCTTGTCTCGGAGCAGAGTGTTGGAAGGGAGGGAAGGTTCCTTGGCCACTGGATTTCAGTTTAGCCTTGAAATGTCAAGTGAGACAGAGTCGCTGAGAAAAGTCAAAGAATGAGATCAGGACAAAACTGTGCAAAGAAAAACGAACCAAAAAAGGCGCATGTGGCCCTCTTTGGTCTTGGTGAGTGAGAAGAGGAGGGGAGCTGGAGATCCGGGGGGGACGGCCCTTAGAAATGCCCTCTCGGCCTTTCCTCAGCACCAGGCCCCACTCCTGCCCTCAGGACAATGACCATCAAAACCCAGTGGCTGAGCCCTGTCCGTGGAGCTATCTAATCTTCCCTAAACATAGGCTTTTCACTTATTTTCTTCTGACCTTAAGATTGTCTCTGGACCATTTGTAAAGAATATCTGTTTTTGAGATTCTTAACAAAATGACAGTTTAGTTAGGGTCATGTTTTCACTGAGACTGCACTACATCACGTAGGCTAAACTTCAAGGCCTCATCAGCCCAAGTGTGGGCCGGCTCAGGCCCCTGAGGCCTCCTACCCCCCAGGTGGGGGCCCTTGGCCTCCTGCCCTGACCTCCCCGTCCTGCTCACGCTGCCTTGTTCTGTGAGAATGTCATCCTGACGCCACAGCTCTGCTCTTGGTGGCCCCCAGCTCAGGAGGTACCAAAGCCACACTGTGATCTGTGGTGGGGGATGGGCCCCAGCTCTTCCCTCCCCTGCCCTACCTATGCGGGGGACCATGACCTTCTAGGGGCCACGGACTGCAGCCTGGCATTGGGCAGAGGTTGGCCCATAGTGGACACTCAGTGGCACAATAATGTTTATGAAACAAAAGTGAATTGATGAGAGTGGCAGCATCCTGTGTGTGCCTGTGCCCAGTTTCACTAGATGAGCAGGAAAGGACAGCAAGTGAGAGACTGAGGGAGAAGGACGAGGGGGAAGCGGGGGTGGACCAACGAACACACATGCTTGCTGTGTGACCTCGTGGATTGTTCATCATTTTGATTAAGCAACTATGCCTTTGAAGTCAAAAAGCAGAATCAGATTCAGCGGGAGTTTATCACAAAATTAGATCATGTGCAGGCTGGCAGGAAGACATGGGGGGAGGAGCAGAGGAATGCTCCTCCCGAGGCCAGTGCTTATTAGAAAAAGCACTAACATCCAGAGAGCTGTAGCGCTACGTTACAAGGCAATACTTATTTGTAAAGGGGGCAAGGGGACAGGCGTCTTCGAAGGGGTGGTCTTTGCAATAAGTGCTCTACTTTTTGTTTTTATTTTTATTTTTTTCCTTTTATGGCCACATCATATGGAAGTTCCGGAGCCAAGGGTTGGAGTCGGAGCTGTGGCTGCTGGCTTACACCACGGGTGCAGCAGCATGGGATCCAAGGCACAGCTTGCAGCAGTGCTGGATCCTTAACCCACCTGCATCCTCACAGAGATGCTGGGTCCTTAACCCTTAAGCCAATGGGAACTCCTTACTTTTTTAAAGATGAGACTTTTCTTAATTGAACTCAGATACTCAGCCACGGAAATGTTTAAGCATGGCCAAAAGTGTTGGTGGGGGCAGTAGGATAGATTCCTTCTCTGCCTGCTCCACTTCTCCCACCTGGGTCTCCTCTCGCAATCATGCTACAGCTATCTTGGCATCCTCTGGCCTCTGACCATCTTGCCCAGCTCCTGTGTTAACTTTATCATCATCATCCTGTGGCAAGGTTTTTGTGGAATATACCAAAAGCCACGGGCCACCAGCACCAGACATGGGGTCACCTTGCTTCTACCAGGCCAGAGGTGTTCCCTAATTTTCCGGGCTGCAACCAGCCTGAGAGAGGGCTTTGCCTTTTTCCTTTGTAATGCTGACATGTCCTCTGAGGTGTCCTGGTACCCTGTCACTCTTCCTGACCCCTCCACTCCCAGCCACCAGATCATGTTACTTTCTCTCCTTTCCTGGTTAATACATATGCTCTAAGAGTGGAATTCCTTTTGATCATAACATGGATTTTTTTTTAAAGTGTTGTTAGATTTTATATTTTCATAGCATCAAGATTTTTATACCAATATCCATTAGTGTATTGGCTTATAGGCTTTTTTTTTCCTTCCAGTTTTACTGAGATATAATTGACATATAACCGTGTCTTAAGTTCAAGGTGTACGACAGAACAACTGGACATATGTATATATTGTGAAATGATTACTGCCATGAGTTTAGTTAATATGCATTGTCTCACCGGGAGTTCCCATCAGGGCTCAGCGGTAATGAACCCGACTAGTATCCAAGAGGACTCGGGTTCGATCCTTGGCTTCACTCAGTGGTGAAAGGATCTGGCGTTGCCTTGAGCTGTGGTGTAGTTCGCAGATGCAGCTCTGATTCCACCCCTAGCCCCTAGCCTGGGGACCTCCATATGCCACAGATGCAGCCCTAAAAAGCAAAAAAAAAAAAAAAAAAAAAGAAAAGAAAAGAAAATCCATCAGCTCACATAGTTACCAAAACAAACTTTTTTCTTGTGATGAGAATTTTAGGAGCTACTCTCTTAGCAACTTTCAAATATACCACCCGGCAACTTCAGCTACCTTCCTGAGGTTGTGTATCACATCCCCAGGCAGTATTTATCTTATAACCGAAAGTTTCTACCATTTGAGCACTTTTACCAGTTTCTCCTAACCCCCACCCTCTGTCTCTAGCAACCACGACTCTCATCTCCTTTTCTATGAGTTTGGGGTTTTTTAATTACTATTTTTTTTTTTTGAGATTCCACATATACGTGAGATCATACAGTATCTCTCTTTCTCTGTCCGACTTATTTCACTAAGCATAATACCTTCAAGGTCCATCCATTTTGTCACAGAGCTTGTAGTTTTCTTGTGAACTATCTATGCGAAGTTTTGGTGACAGTGTCACGATGAATTCTTCAGAGGAACTGTGGAGCTCTTCTTCTTTCTCTGGGAAAATGAAACAGAGGAATTGTTCATGTGCGAAAGGTTAGAAGAGAATTGACTTACAAACTTGTCATTTTTCAGGGGGCGGGAAGGAAGGAGATATTATTCTTTCACAAATTTCTTTTCTCCATCGATTTTTTTGCTGTTATCATTGCTGTCTTTTACGGGCTGCACCGACAGCATATGGAAGTTCCCAGGCTAGGGGTGGAATCAGAGTTGCAGCTGCCGGCCTACGCCACAGCCACAGCCACGCCAGATCCTTAACCCACTGAGTGAGGGCAGGGATTCAACCTGTGTCCTCATGGATACTGGTGGAGTTCGTTACCACTGAGCCAGACAGGAACGCCCATAGCTCTTTATGGGTTAAGGTTTTCTACCTTTTTATAGCGTTTTAGTACTTACATATACAAATATTTCACAATTTAAAATTTATTTATACGAAATTATGTAAAATGATTGCAAAAAAATTGAAATTTCCTCTGTATCTCTGGTTGTTTTTGCATGTTTATTCCTGGGGATAAGTATGTGTGGCCTCCTCGTGTTTTCCTCATTAATCTAGCGGGGAGGGCATTGCTCTTCTCTTATTGTAACTCATCCTTTGTTGTCTCTTAAAGGTGTGTTATACAGACTCAGCGTTTCACCCACTTTGACAGGCTTTGATCATGTACTCAATTAATCATATTGATCCAATAAATATTTGCTATGCATAGTCCTCAACGAATACCTGAGGATAGCTGTAAATATTGTTTCACAAGCATTAGCACAATCCCAGAAGAATCAAAGGTGCTCAATAAGGGTTATTCTATGCAATAACAAATTGTGAAAAAGACAGTGTCCCTGTCCAGATAAAGATGACAGTTTTCTTTGATTTTTGATAGGGAAATTCAATATATTTATTGAATGCAATAAGGACGTCTTTTCAATTATCTATTATTCTATTATCTAACCTCATTTTACTATTTTTTAAATTTATTTTGCTTTTTTAGGGCCGCACCTGAGGCATATGGAAGTTCCCAGGCCAGGTGTAGAGTTGGAGCTACAGCTGCCAGCCTACACCACAGCCACAGCAAAGTGGGATCTGAGCCACATCTGCGACCTACACTACCGCTCACAGCCATGCCAGATCCTTAACCCACTGAGCAGGGCCAGGGATTGAACCCAAGTCCTCCTGGATACTAGTCGGGTTTGTTACCACTGCGCCATGACAGGAATGCCTAACTTCGTTTTATTTTTGTCATGCTTCCCCGACTTTTTCCAGACTAGAAAATTTCCTTTAAGCCTGATGGTTTTTCTCTCTCTATTGGTTTGGATGTTCTACAAACCATTCATTCTTTCGATTATTGTTTGCTCTTTCTTGGATACTCCTTCCTTCACCTTTTATCCCACATTTATCCTCTGGGAACTTTCCACTCTGAGCCAGGCTGAGTGGTGGCAGCTACATACAGGAAAGAAATGGAAGCACTCACTCTGGGGGGTAAAGAGTTCCCTCTGATCATAGAAAAGAGAATAAATAACAGAAACAGAATACAAAAGCAGGAAGACAGACCTATTGGCTCTTTGTTTAAAAACTGCAGTGATTCAAACTTTTAAGCAATGTCATAGGCTGTGACGCCTACTCCCGTGATGACTGGGACATTCACCAGCCACAGTCATTCATTCGTTCATTCACTCATGAAGCACATACTGAATGCCTCCTATGTGCCAAGTACTTTCCCGGGCCATGATGCTGGTGAGCGAGACAGGTAAGATTTCTGGAGTTCCCGTCGTGGCTCAGTGGTAACAAACCCAACTAGTAACCATGAGGATTCGGGGTCGATCCCTGGCCTTGCTCAGTGGGTTGAGGATCCGGCGTTACCATGAGCTGAGGTGCAGGTTGCAGACGTGGCTCAGATCCTGCATTTGCTGTGGCTGTGCTGCAGGCCAGCAGCTGTAGCTCCGATTCCACCCCCAGCCTGGGAACTTCCATAGGCTGCACATGCAGCTCTAAAAAACCAAATAAATAATTAAAAGATGTCTTTCTGAATGGAGTTTATGTTCTTGTGATGGGAGAAAGAAACATCAGGTAAACAAACACTAATTCGGGTTTTAACGGCTGAGGTGAGAAATAAGCTGGACGGTAGAGAGTGGCTGAGGAGAGTCGTAGTCGTGCCACTTTACACAGGCTGGTCAGGGAAGGAAGCATCCGTTCAGAGCAGACAATTTGGCTGACAGAGGAAGGGAGAAGTCAATTCTGCCAGGAGCCCGAAAAGAAGATTTCAAGCAGAGGGGAAAGCAAATGCTTATGCCCTCTGTTGATGAAAAGAAAAATGCGTAAGTAAAAGCCGTGAGTTCAGTTTTACTCGGGGACCTTAGTGAGGACTCTGGCCCGGGAGACAGCCGCTCTGACGGCTCTGAGGAACTGCTCCCAAGGGGTAAGGCAGGAGCCAAGAGGTCTCTCAACTTATTTTGCTTCAAAAAATGTTCAGGCATCAAAAGATTACTGCTAATCGCAAAGAACAGATATCTCAAGTTAATGACTTTAGTGCTTTTCGATGTATGGGGAAATGCAAGGCTCCGGGGTCATTTGAAATTTCTTCTCAGATACATATCTTAACTATTCAGGGGACGGTGCATCCAAAGCATAGAATGCTTCCTGGCTTTTTTTCCATCCTGATTTCCCCGAGGAAGAATGCGGGGGCTAATGGTTTGATCTTTGTAGTCCTGAAACGGCAGGCAACATTTTTTTCTTTACTCCAGGACAGGAAAGAACTTGGTATCTTTGAGGAATGGCAAGGAAGCCTGCGAGTGTGACACGAGATAAGCAAAGAGAGAGAGCCACACAGTCAGGGAGGAGAAGCAGTGAAAGGGCAGAGGGCAGAGCCCTTGGAGGTCCTGGTGGAAGCCTGTGTTGCACTGTAAGCACAGTGGGAATGCGATGGACTTTTAGGCAGGGGTGGGTAACATGACCTATTTTCATCGTTGAAAAGGTTTAGCAGCAAGAATGGTTTGTAGCAGTGGTTCTCAAGCTTTAGGATGATCAGAATCAGCTGGATAAAATAAAACACTGATTGCTGGGCTCCATCTCCAGTGTTTCTGAATCAGTAGGTTTGGGGTGAGGCCTGAGAATTTGCATTTCTAACAAGTTCTAGGTGCTATGTACTGAATTGTGCCTCTCCCAAATTCATTTGTTGAGCCCTAAGCCCTAACCCTCAATGTGGCAGGATCAAGAACTGGGGCCCTTGGGAGGTAATTAGGTTTTGATGAGGTCAGGAAGGCGGGATGGCCATGAGGGCATTAGTGTCCTTATAAGAGACATCACTTTCACTTTCTGTGCCAGGTAAGGACACAGGGAGAAGGCAGCTACCTACAAGCCAGGGAGTGAGCCCTTATCAGAATCCAGCCATGCTGGCACCTTGGCCTTGGGCTTCCAGCATCCTGAACTGTGAGAAATAAATTTCTGTTGTTTATGCAACCAGTCTAGGGTACTTTGTTATGGCAGCCCAAGCTAAGATACTAGGTGATGCTGATATTGGGCTGGGTCCACTCTATTGAGAACTGCTGCTCTAAGAGCTAAGAATAGGTTCACTGAGACTAGTTAGGAGCTATTTCAGGAATCTGGATGAATGTGGACATAGTGGTGCAGTGTCAATGGAAAAGAGATTGAGAGAGAATCAGTCAGCTGATCTATAAAAAGCATTTATAGTCATATAAACAGGAAAAGCTGATGTAGCTCCTAACTAATGTTATTCCAAAGTTTGCAAAGAATTCTCTCAACCTTGTTGCAACATTTTTCTCTTTTTCTTTTAACTAGTTTAAAGTCACAAGTAAAAAGGTTTAGATAAAGTGGTAAAACTGAGAACTGAACACTTTCCCTGACTTGGGTATTGTATGGGTATTGTTTTAAAAGTACAACTGTCATGTCAGCATCATGGCAGCATAGATGAATTAGGCATCGATCCATGAGTAAAAATGCCTTGTGGGAATTGTGAGATCCAGCACCATATACTAAGGGACCCAAGAGGAGTCTTGCTTCCCCATGCAACTGGTAATAGTCAGACAGACGTCAGTAAGGACGGTAGGACCACCAGAGCCAGCAAACCTGCCCCAAACCCTCTTGGCTGTGGCCAGGGAAGACCTGGAGAGTGCTGACCTGGGCAAAGACCCAACAACGAAAGAGAATCTGCTGAAGTCTAGACTTCCCAAGAGGAGATTCCAGCATGTCATTAGGAAAAAAAAAATACAAGTTTGCACACGGTGGAGAGGGTAAGAAGAACTTTTCCAGTGTGGCTTCTCCCCCATGAGGACACAGAGAGGGCTGAGCTGTCCCTGGGGACCTCTCCCAAGGGGAAAAGGGGAGTGGTGAGGGAGTGGCTGGCTGTCCCCAGCTGTGAGGAACACAGCTAGAGAAACCGACTTCTCCTGCACACTGAGGCAGGACCTCCATGATGGATGGGAAGGAGGAGATCAGGAAAGAGGCAGATAAAAATATCAAAGGCCACCAGAGGGAGGCAGTTCCTGCTGTCTGAACTCAGGGCTCCAGGAGGAAGCCCATCCGCAAGCCACTGGGAGAACCTCAGCTGAGTATCTCCCCACCAGTCTGTGGGCAACTCTAGCGCCCCGGCACTAAACACACACCTCCCCTCACCCTGTGGCCCCCTCTGAGTGCAGAGGCAAGAAAGTTTGCTGGGAAAAACAGACCAGGATCTGTGGGCACGGGAGAAGCCACAAACTTGGGAGCAGCTATAGCACCACCTTCTGGAAAACAAGAGAGGTTTCCAGCTGCTAGCTAGGTGAGTTGTAAGAACCAGAGAAGACACAAAAGCTTAAGACTCTTGCCGTAAAAGATTGGATAAGGAAGAGGTGGTACATATAAACAATGGAAGATTGCTCAGCCAGAAAAGGGAATGAAATAACCCCAGTTGCAGCAACACGGACAGACCTAGAGATGATCATACTAAGTGAAGTAAGCCAGAGAAAGACAAATATATAAGTTCACCAATATGTGGAATCTAATAAAAATGACATAAGAGAGCTTATAAAACAGAAACAGAATCAAATGTTTTGAACCCAAATTTATGGTTTCCAAGGGGAAACATGGGGGGGGGGATACATTAGTGGGTTGGGACTGACCTTTCCATACTACTGGCTATAAAATAGGTAACAAGGATCTACGTACAGCACAGGGTAATCTACTCAATACTGTGTAATCACCTATATGGGAGAAGAATCTGAAAAGGAATGGCTGTATGTATATGCATAACTGATTGTGCTGTATATCTGAAACTAACACAACTCTGTATATCACCTATACTCCAATAAAATTTATTTAAAAAATAAGAATCCTGCTACAGGAGTTCCCGTCGTGGCACAGTGGTTAACGAATCCGACTAGGGACCATGAGGTTGCGGGTTCGGTCCCTGCCCTTGCTCAGTGGGTTAACGATCCGGTGTTGCCATGAGCTGTGGTGTAGGTTGCAGACGCGGCTCGGATCCCGCGTTGCTGTGGCTCTGGCATAGGCCGGTGGCTACAGCTCCGATTCGACCCCTAGCCTGGGAACATCCATATGCTGCGGGAAGCGGCCCTAGAAAGGCAAAAAAGACCAAAAAAAAACCCAAAACAAAACAACAAACAAAAAAAACAAAGATAAAGAGACCACAGCTACCATCAAGAATACAGGGCACAAGGTGCGGACGTGGAGGAAAGGGAGCACTTGTACACTGTTGGTGGGAATGTAAACTGGTTCAGCCAATGGAAAATGGTATGGAGTTTCCTCAGAAACGAGAAACAGAACTATCGTCTGATCTAGCAGTCCCACTTCTGGGTATATATCCAAAGAAAATGGAAACAGGATCTCAAAAATATATCTGTTCTCCATGTTTGCTGCAGGATTATTCACAAGAGCCAACACATGGAAACAACCTAAGTGTATGTTAACAGATGTGGTATAAACATGCAATGGGATACTATTCAGCTTTAAAAAGGAGATCCTGCCACTGATGACAACATGGGTGGATCTTAGGAGCACTGTGCTAAGTGAAATAAGACAGAGAAAGACAAATACCGCATGGCATCATTTATATACAGAATCTACCTAAAGAAACAGAATACAATGGTGGTTGCCACGGGTTGGGGAAATAGGGAGAAGTTATTAAAAGGGTACAAAGTTTCAGTTATAAGATAAATAAGGTCTGAGGATCTAATTTACAGCATGGGATGTATGTAGCTCCTGCTGTAGCTCAGCAGGTTAAGAACTCTATATGAGTATGCAATCCCTGGCCTTGCTTAGTGGGTTAAGGATCCGGTGTGGCCAAAAGCTGCGATGTAGGTGGTAGATTCAGCTTGGATCTGGCATTGCTGTGGCTGTGGCGTAGGCCGGCAGCTGCAGCTCCTATTTGACCCCCAGCCTGGGAACGTCCATATGCCACAGATGCGGCTGAAAAAAGAAAAAAAATTGTAACCGGCTGACTGTAGCTGATGACACTATTTTTAAATGGAAATTTGGTGAGAGAGTTGAACTTAAATGCTCCCTCCCACCACACAAAGGCTAAATATAGGCAATATTGGATGTGTTAACTAGCTCAATGAGGGATTCCTTTCACAGTGTATACCTATATAAAATCATCATGCTGAACATTTTATTTTTTTTCTTTTGTCTTTTTAGGGCTGCACCCGTGGCATAGGACGTTCCCAGGCTAGGGGTTAAATTGGAGCTGTAGCCACTGGCCTACACCACAGCCACAACAACATGGGATCCGAGCCACGTCTGCGACCTACACAGCTCACGGCAATGCCAGATCCTTAACCCAGTGAGCAAGGCCAGGGATCGAACCTGCGTCCTCATGAATCCTAGTCAGATTCATTTCTGCTGAGCCATGACAGGAACTCCCATCATGTTGTACATTTTAAATATCTTATAAATGTGTTCATCAATCATACCTCAATAAAGCTAAAAAATAATGAATAAAAATTCTGAGAAAAATGATTAGGGCATCGGAAACTTGAGTTTCATGATAACTCGAGCTCTGTGAACATGGCTTCATGGCCCTGGAGCATCTGGTTTCCATATATTCCTCTGGCTTCACCCCTTAGCTTGGCTTCCTCCAGTGAATGGCAGTCTGTCTCCATTCCTCTTCCCAGAATGCTCTGTGTCACCATTCCCAGAATTGTTCTTTTTCTCCTTGTTCTCATTAGATACATTTGTTGCCACTTTCTCTCCCTGTCAGATAAATTGAAGTGGAAATGTGGGGGGGGGGGTGAAAAATTATCACTGCCCCCTCACTCACTCTTCTATAAAATATTTTTCTCTTAATTTGTACTTATTTTACACAAAGTAAAACTTATCACACATTCATAGTCCTCTGACCACATAAAATAAAATTTCGATTTTTTAAAAGTATAAAACCCATGATGCTGGAAAGTACCTAATCAAAGCTCTTACTACACCTTCTTGGGTTGATTAAAAATAGTCACAAATTCTTTGTAACAACTCTCATCAAGAAGTGGAGTTTGTTTTCTCACATCTTGAATCTCTGTTGGCCTTGCGACTTGCTTTGACTAGTAGAAGGTGGCAGAATGAACCCTGCAGACGTTCTAAGAATAGGTTGTAAAATGCTGCGGTCCTGTGATCTGGGAGGATGAGGGACATGGGGTCTCAGCCAAATGAAGCCTGTGCATGTGAGGGAGCCCAGCAGATACCAAGCAGAACGGAGACAAGCTTACTGATAGATTCCAGCCCAAGTTGCAAACCCACAAAATCATGAGCAAATAAAGGTTTGTTGGGAGTTCCTGTTGTGGCTCAGAAGGTTAAGAACCCAACATAGTATCCGTGAGGATGTGGGTTTGATGCCTGGCCTCCCTCACTAGGTTAAAAATCCAGCATTGCCGCAAGTGGTGGCATAGGTCGCAGATGTAGCTCAGATCCCAAATCGCTGTGGCTGTGGCATAGGCCAGCAGCTGCAGCTCCAAATTGATCCCTAGCCTGGGAACTTCCGTATGCCTCAGGTGCAGCTGTAAAAAGAAAAAAAGAAAAACAAAATGATTGTTGTTATAACAAGCTTGTTTGTTACATGGAAAGCCTTAACTGATATACCTTCCTAATCCCACTTATCCAATAAAGATCTCCCTTCTCACTGGCTCATAGTTTAAGTGGTTTTAAAAGAAATATCATGAGGGATAATACACCTTTCTTTATTCTGTGAGTCTCAAAGAATTTACTAATTCAATGATATTTGCACTGCCCTGTCTTCAATGTGGCTGGGACAACAGGATGCCTCCTGCGTAGATTCAGGAGACTTTCTACTGCCACCTAGTGGCTGCAGTTAGGAGACATGCATACGTTACCTGATATTGAAGCAGATAATTTTTTTTTTTTAGGGCCGAACCGGAAGCATTTGGAGGTTCCCAGGCTAAGGGTTAAATTGGAGCTACAGCTGCCGGCCTACACCACAGCCACAGCAACGTAGGATCCGAGGCACGTCTGCGACCTACACCACAGCTCACGGCAACGCTGGATCCTTACTGAGCAAGGCCAGGGATCAAACCTGCAACCTCATGGTTCCTAGTCGGATTCGTTTCCGCTGCGCCACAACGAGAACGAGAACTCCGAAGTAGATAATTTAACAAACACTAATCGAGTCTGTTAAGATTTTCCATTCATAGATGCAAAACATCATGCCAATTAACTCTCATGACCTACGTCATTATCCACAGTCTAGAGGTGACTGTTCACTTCAAAGGTCAATCAAAGCCAGCTGGCAAAACAGGGAGAACACAGAGACAGAAACCCCCCACCCGCAGGCGAGATCTTTGCGGTGCCCTGAGTCTCTGCCATGGCCTCTGTCTTGCAAACCACCGGAATACTCACAGCGGACTTGAAACAAGGCAGGATCTGGGCATCTTGCATCTAAGCTTGGAACTGCAACCTTCACCACTGAGGCATGGCTGCTCCCCTCGTGTCTTCTAGACCCCTCTTCACAGTGGAAACAATCAGAAGGCAAGAAGAGAGCTTTTCTCTCCCTCCCTTCCTTCCTTCCCTTTCTTCTCTCCCTCCTCTCTCCCTCTCTCCTCTAGCTGAGGTCCTTTGACACGAAAGGAGCCCACTTTTCCAACTTTCAGATGTGTTGTCGGTACCACCTCACCGTGAACAAACAAAAACTGCCGCTATGCTTGTGACCGAGGGCTCTAGACTCCATTCAGGTCAATGAGCAAAAACTTGACCAAACGGAAATGAGGTCTTTAAAGCCTGTTTCACCTCTATTTTCCTCAGTGAAATAGCACCTTCCGAACAGCAATAAAGATGCTACATAGTTAGAAGCCTCATAGACTTGTCAGCAAGATAAAGGATTGAAGGAACGCTGGGGCTGAGGGGGAAGCTTTCTTACTGGGGAAACAAACATACACTTGTCAGAGAAAAATCACACGGGGTTTTTCTTTTTTTCTTCTTTTTATGGCTGCATCTAAGTAAGGCCTATGGATGTTCCCTGGCTAGGGGTCCAATTGGAGCTGCAACTGCCAGTCTAAACCACGGCCACGGAAATGCAGGATCTGAGCTGCATCTGTGACCTACGCCACAGCCTGCTGTAACACTGGATACTTAACCTGCTGAGTGAGGCCAGGGATGGAGCCTGCATCCTCAAGGACACTATATCAGGTTCTTAACAGGCTGAGCCACAACGGGAACTCCACGGTGGGTTTTTAGATACCTTAGAAAGATGGGCTGGGTGTGTAAAAAGTAAATGCAAGAAAAATGAAAAGAAAGAAAAAAGTTCTAAGAACAAAACCAAGCTTACTGTTGCCGGATGATCCAGCAATGGTGCGCCTTAGTATTGATCCAAGTTGAAAACTTCCGTCTACACAAAACCCGAACATGAATGTTTACAGCAGCTTCACTCATAATTGCTAGAACTTGGAAGCAACTAAGATGCCCTTTGATAGGTGAATGGATAAGCAAAATGTGATCTAGCTACACAACAGACGCTGGGCAGTGAAAAAAGTAATGAGCTATGAAACCATGAAAGGACAGGGAGGAAACGTAAATGCATATTGCTCTGTGAAAGAAGCCAGTCCGAAAAGGCTGCAGACTCTGTGATTCCCGCCATATGACATTTGGAAAAGGCAAATCTTTGGAGACAGGAAAGAGCTCAGTGATTGTCAAGGGGTGGGGGAGAGAGGTAGGGATGCATGGCCAGGGCACAGAGGAATTTTAGGGCAGTGAAAACACTCTGCCTGGTACTTTAATGATGGATACATGTCATTACGTGTTTGTCAAAACCCATAGAATGTACAAAAGAAAGAGTGAACCCTCATATAAACTATGGACTTTAGTCAATAAAATGTATCGATAATTTTGGTAAACGTAAAACTACTCCCCCCAAATGAACTCCAGTAATTAAAAAAAAAAAAGTCACAGAGAAAGGATGAGGCTCTCCCATCTTGGAACGGGCTGTGCAGGGCATGAAGCCCAGCAGGTACCGGGTCTAGGGCCATGATGTCTCTAGGGAACCACAAGGATGTTCGCATTTAAATGTGTTTAAAACTCGGAAGAAAAACATGAATATGGTAATGCATATATAATCACAAATCCAGTCTCTATACCAGTGAAGTCATAAAGCATACTTTAAAATATTTTTATGGAAGAAGAGGCTCTTAAAGGCACTAGTGTCTAGGATGCACATAGGTCATAATGAGGCCCTTACTGTGTGGGGGTGAAACATAACACACAGTGAACCTGGGTGTGGGCCTGCTCCATGGCTGGGGCTCAGGTAAAAAAGAACTAAGAGCTTCATACAAAGGTGATATGTTAAAAAAAGAAGAGGCCTGGGGCAAGGTGTTCTAAAAGAAGCTTGGGCAACTAGCTCCAACAAGAAAAAAAAATTTTTTTTTAATTAGAAACTGCATGAGTGGGAGTAGGGCTGGGGTGGGGGTAAACTAGAGTATTTTCTATTTTGGGTAAGAAGCTGGGCTTGGAGGAACTAAGGCATTAGGTACCAATCACATAAGGAATGGCCAGATTCGGGGAGTTCCCATCGTGGCACAGTGGAAACGAATCCGACTAGGAACCATGAGGGTTTGGGTTCAATCCCTGGCCTTGCTCAGTGAGTAAAGGATCCGGTGTTGCCATGAGCTGTGGTGTAGGTTGCAGACGTAGCTCAGATACTGAGTTGCTGTGGCTCTGGTGTAGCCACAGCACTGTAGCTCTGATTAGACCCCTAGCCTGGGAACCTCCATATACCAAAGGAGTGGCCCTAAAAAGATGAAAGACAAAAAAAAAAAAAAAAAAAAAAAAAAGGAATGGCTAGATGGGAGCTGAATTCCTATAGGCAGGGGGCCAGGTGAGACAGAAGAGTCCTGCTCTCAGCGTGTGAGAATGCCAGAGGCAGACTCCGGTCTGGCTGGGTAGAAAATGCACAGGCCTGGAAAGCACTTCTGGTGCTTGCTTGTGTTTAAAAAAACAAACAAAACCCCAGGCAATTATTCCTCAAAGAAAACCTGTGTGTGTTCTTCGTCTATCACAGAATCACAGATAAGAATGCTGTGGCCTTGACTTAGATTGCCTCCTGCCTCTCATTTTACTGAGTAAATGCGATATGTTCTTCCAGCCCCAGTGATAAGCAATCCAGAGTGCTTTTGAGAGTTACACAATTTTACACATGCCTTTAAACTATCTCCATCCTTGTAGCAAGCTTTCAAAATTAACAATGTCTGAGAAGAGGAGGTCTTACCCATTAAATCCTCACCGAAGGCAAAAAAGTCATCATTCCAAAATACCTCAGAAAACTAAATATAGAACTAAATATAGAACTACCTCAGAAAACTAAATATAGAATCCCACTCCTGGGCATCCATCCAGACAAAAATTTTATTGAAAAAGATACACGCATCTGTATGTTCATCACAGCACTATTCACAAAAGCCAAGACATGGAAACAAATGCCCACCGATGGATGGATTACGAAGATGTGGTACATATATATGATGGAATACCACTCAGCCATAAGAAAGGACAAAATAATACCATTTGCAGCAACTTGGATGGAACTAGAGACTCTCAAACTGAGTGAAGTCAGAAAGAGAAACAGACACAATATGATATTGCTTATATGTGGAGTCTAAAATATGGCACAAACAATCTATCTACAAAGCAGAAGAGATGATGGGCATGTAGGACAGACTCCTGTTTGTGGGGTGGGGGGGCCGCGCGGTGGAGGGAATGGGATGGGTTGGGAGTCTGGGGTTAGCAGATGAAAACTCTTGCATTCGGAGTGGACAGGCAACGAGATCCCGCTGTACAGCACAGGGGACTATATAGCTAATCACTTATAATGGAACAGGGTAGAGGATAATGTGAGAAAAAGAATGTATGTATTTGTATGACTGAGTCACTTCGCTGTACAGCAGAAACTGACACAACATTGTAAATCAATCCTAATAAAAAAAATTTTTAAAAATCATCGTTCCCTTTAGTTGTAATTTTATCAGTTTCAAAAGGTCTTGGAGTGAGAAATATTATTGGGTCTGGATTGATTTCTTCTTTGTAATGTGGCATGATGCAGTGGTTCTCCAACTTAGGTGTATATAAGAATCATCTGGGGGGGTTGTTAAAGGGCTATATTCCCAAGGACCACCTCCCCATCCCCACTGTTGTTCAGTGGGTGAAGGAATCTGCATTTTTAACAAAAATCTGGGCTGTTTGGGTTAGTAGATGCGAGCTATTCCATTTAGAATGGATGGGCAATGAGGTCCCACTGTACAGCACAGGAAACTGTGTCCAATCTCTTGGGCTGGAGCATAAAACATGATGGGGGATGACATGAAAAAAAGAATTATACGTATATGACTGGGTCACTTTGCTGTACAGCAGACATTGGCACAACACTGTAAATCAACTACACTGTTAAAAAAAGTTAAAACAATTGAACTGGTTTAGGTGCCAGTGATTGAGATCCTATTATGAGAAACATCCTCATGATAATCCAGATTCCTCACCTTGGGAGCACCTTAGGATCCACCAGGGAGTATTTACAATCCCGCTGTTTTACCCTTGGTCTTAGCAATTCCACTCCCATGCCAAAACCCACCAGAAATGTGAACACATATTCACCAAAAGACACATACAATATTCTTTATAGCATCACTGCTTCATAATAGCCCCAAAGTGGAACGATCTCTAATGCTTATCACTAGATGAACAAAAACATCATAGAGTGGAATACTGTACAACAATAGGAATAAAATACAATTGCACCCAGCGACCTAGATGAATCTTACAGGCACACTTTTCAGTGAAAGCATTCAGACACAAAAGAATGTACAATGTACGGTTCCATTAAAACATGTAAATAAAGTTCAGAACCAAGCACAACGGCTCTATGGTGTTAGAAGTTGGAGAATGGTTGTTCTTGAGGGTCTGGGGAGGGAGCCTGAGGGAGCTTCTGTGTCTGTAATGTTCTGTTCAGTTTCTCGTTGTGGCTGTTTACAGGGGAGTTTTCTCGGTGTGAAATTCATCGGCCTATGCTTAGGTTCTGAGCACTTGGGAAACTTCACTAAATATCTACTTAACACTTAAAACAAAGTCAGTGTCTGGGCTCTATCTGAGTCCAGTTAAATTGAGTGTCTCGTGGGAGTGTGGCTGTGTGTAGGTGGGAGGTCCCGAGCATCTGCAGTTGGAAGTTTCCCAGCTGATGCTGACATACAGCTGAGGTCGAGAACCACTGGTCTAGAGAAAGCCTCATCTGGGTCTGTGGCAAAGCTCTTTCACTTACTAGCTGTGTGACCTTTAGGGTCACTAATTGTCCCCTCAGATAAACTGACTGCCCTGAACAATTTACCTAACCTCTCTGAGCCTCCTCCTCCGTCTTAGGAGGTGAACGACATCTACTCGGTCAAGTTACTTTGGACGTTAAGTGGGAAAATCTCACAGAAGCACTTGACTTCGTGGTGGACATCACCCTTCCATTCTCTCTCTCCTTCTCCAGGGTATTTACTCTTTTATCTCATCTCTCCCTTGCCTGCAGAGAGAAGACTCCTTGGACTGTCTTCCTCCTTGAGAAGGAAGGGTGTCTTTACCTGCAGGCAGAACAGGTGAATGCACTGCATGGAGCACATCTGGAGAACATGGACCACATATGCCTCATGCAACAGTGTTTATATAAAGTCCAAACGCATGCATACTTCATACTGGTAAACATTATGACAACATTCGCTGAACAGGTTAGCATGATGGCCTGAGCATGAGGAATAGAAATGAAACTGGATAAATATGTAAATCCAGATGTCAAACAGAGAGGGCTTTGCAGGAAACAAGGATGTGCCCACGCCATGGGCGGAGTCAGTCCATGCACCTGCCCCAAATAAATACATGAATGAAAAAACATATAAATTGATATTTATTTTTATTTTATTTTATTTATTTTTTTGCTTTTCAAGGCCACACCTGAGGCATGTGGAAGTTCTCAGGCTAGGGGTCAAATGGGAGCTGCCAGCCTATGCCACAGCCATAGCAACGGGGAATCTGAGCCATGTCTGTGACCTATACCACAGCTCACAGCAACACAGGATCCTTAACCCAATGAGTGAAGCCAGGGATCCAACCCCCATCCTCATGGATCCTAGTTGGGTTTGTTAACTGGTGAGCCACGAAAGGAGCCACCTAAATTGACATTCAGAAATGTGTATTTTTTAAGGAAATGAAGACAAAAGCTCAGGAATCCAGTACAGTGATTTCTTCCAACACTGCAGGGACCTGGGGACCCTTTCTCATGAGAACATGGTTTTCTGGGCAGCAGAAATAAAGCTTGAGAGCCTTCTCCTGTTCTGGCAAGCTTTCCCCCAAATATGTTTTCTATTATGCTCTAGATGACTCATTTTGCCTTAGTTGCAAAGTTGAATATATACTTGATCAGTTTGGATATCCAGGCTGCTGGCCACGGGTAACTGTAAGTCATTATGAGAAATGAACCACACACATTATGAGAAAATGAACCTTTGTTGTTTTAAACCCTTAGGTTTGGGGATAATTTATCATGCATCAGTAGATAACCAATACACTAGAGAATAGCCTTCGCAGGCTGGTGGACACATTCTTTTAGCCATCACCTGCCACCTGCCAGGCACCACCACCCCTTCCAATGATTGTGTAAAACCTGCAGGCATTGGCACCATTTCTGGGCCTGTCAGCTGCCTCCACTGGTTATCAGATTCCCCAAGAATCACCACTGCTACCCCCGCCAGATGCTACAATCTTTCTCCTTCTTTGGTGTTTGCCTATAGGGGTAGCAAGTAAGTGGCATACAGGGATTGGGGCGGGTGGGTAGCGGAAGAGTTAGAGGAGAATTAGTCACGGAGCCTCTGGACTCTGAAGGCCTGTTTGCATCTTGGCTTTGCCACTTGTCCTTGCACCTCTTTACTCCTCAGTTTTCTCCTTGCTATAAAATAGGATGAATAATCACATCTACCTTACAGCACTGTGACAACCCAACTGGGAAATGCGTATAAGCCACTGAGCACAGGGCCTAACTCTAAACAAATAAATGGCTCTAGAGCTGTATAAGTTGTCTCAAATCTCAGCGCCACCATTTACCTGAGCAAAATATTGAACATCTTGACGTGTCAGTTCCTCATCTATGAAATGAGGATAATAATAGTATCCACCTCATGAGGCTATCTGAAGAGTAAACGAGAGCATACATTAACTCATGTAATATTACATACACGGGCCTGTTCATAACGGTAGTGACGGTCATAACAGCAGTAAACCATGAGCAGAACATGCTGGACCCAGAACCACCCCCTCCTCATCTGATAATGACGACATTTTTTGTTTGTTTGCTTCAGGTAGGGTAGACTTGTGCCTGGTTCATTCTTCCCGTGAGATAAATTCTGAACCAAGATTCCTCAGCTCATCACGGAAATAGAACTTAACTTTTTTTTTTTTTCTTTTTATGACTGCATGGAAGTTTCTGGGCAAGTGGTTGAATCAGAGCTGAAGCTGAGGCCTATGCCACAGCCAAGGCAACACTGGATCTGAGCTGCAACTGTGGCAACACCATATCCTTAACCCACTGAGCGAAGCCAGGGATCAAACCTGCGTCCTCACAGAGACAACACTGGGCCTTAACCCACTGAGCCACAACAGGAACTCCAAAACTTACTTTTTAAAATAAATGAGATTGCAATTAATTTTTGATGGCATGAGGGGGAAAAAAAGGACTGTAAGCAATTGCTTCTGCAATAATCTCCACTTCTGAAAGCTTTCTGTTACACCTCCAGCTTACACTGGCTTTCTCTTTACTTCACTTTGGCTTCCTTCGTATTTCAGGATTAAAATCCATGATGTTTAGGATTCCTTCTCTGCAGCTTTCAGCAGGGTTTAGGGAGACTTGCAAAATTCCACTGTGTGGGACTGGTACGCCGTGTGGGCCACCATCTGTATGCTGGCTTCCCCTGAGATGTGACTCATATATCTGGTCCTTAGGTGTGCTCAATCCTCTGTGCGGTCAGCCGAGATGCCCTCAGCCCCATCAGATTCTTAGCCATGCAGCCCATGCTATACCGTCCATCCAGCTCCCCTGAATAAGATGTGCAGGATGACCTTGTGCCTGTCACAACTTCAACAATCTCAGCTCTGAGACATTCTGGGGATCACCAGCTCCTTCTGAAACCATACCCTATATGAGACCCAAGATTATGGGGCAGAGTACCATGGAAACCATGTATGGGAACACAGCTCCTTCCACTGGGCATCACGCAGGTGTACTGAGGGACTAGAGTGGCCGATGGTGAACTTTGAGGTCACAGGCTGAAAATCCATGGTGTGCAACACACAGAAGCCTCCCTCTCCAGAAATTGCACATGCTACCCATGAACAGGCACGAAGGACAGTTGCACCTGCACAGAACACTCTTGAAACTTCCCCTTACTTTCCATCTATTGTTTCCAAGCCCCCTCTCCCTCTCGTTCCTTTCTTCCACTATAAATACCCCACTCAAAAGTCCACCAGGAATGGATTAAGAAGATGTGGTGCATATACACAATGGAATACCACTCAGCCAAAAACAGAACAAAATAATGCCTTTTGCAACAACACAGATGCAACTAGAGATTCTCACACTAGGTCAAGTCAGAAAGAGAAAGACAAATACCATATGATATCACTTATATCTGGAATCTAATATATGGCACAAATGAACCTATCTACAAAACAGATTTCTCAGTCTTAGATAACAGGCTTGTAGTTGCCAAGTGGGAGGGGAGAGGGAGTGGGATGGATGGGAGTTTGGGGTTGGTAGATGCAAACTATTACATTTAGAATGGATAGGCAATGAGGTCCTACTGTACAGCACAAAGAACTATATCCAATCTCTTGGGATAGAACATGATGGAAGATAATATGAGAAAAAGAATGTATATATGTATGACTGGATCACTTTGCTGCACAGCAAAAGTTGCCACCACACTGTAAATCAACTATACTTTAAAAATGCATTTTGAAAAAGCCCATCGGGGTAACAGATCTGAGCTTTGCCTCCTGTGTTCTCACTTGGCCACTTTGTAATAAAACCTTTTCTCTTTCTAGAAAAGACCATGACTTAGGTGTTTGGTGTTTCCATCACACAGAGGGCAACAAGCCCACTTGCCTGGTTACACTTCCTTTCAGCCAGCTTTGCCAGTGGATGTGGGTGTGGGCTGCTCTCCCAGCCCTGGGTTGGGGCTCTGGCCCACTCACCTGCATACCTCCTGTGGTCACTGTGACCCTACAGGTTGGGGAACCCAGAGCTTCCCTCTTAGATTTGATGTTTTCTCCCCAACCTCACCCTAGAAAACAGCGCACAGTTCTCCTCTGCTTTGAGACGTCCCCACTCAACTGGGTATCCACAGATATGCCCCCAAAATATCGACAATAATCATCTCTAAATGTGGGATTATGGGTGAGTTTCATTTGCTTACATAATCTCTTCTGCGTTCTCTAATGATCTTTTTATATTTTACAAAGAGCAGGATGTTAAAAAATGAAAGTTGTCGATGACTACTGAAACATCAGCAACTGTGGAGTGTGTTAGTCTACAAATGGTGTTGTAAAAACCTCTCAATTTTAAACCACATTTCACATGATAAAACAAATTTTCTTTGACCATGTAATCCTGATTCTGGAGAACAAGCCTAAAATTAATCAAGAAGTGTCCAAAGCTTTATTCACAGTGATTTTCCTGGAAATACTACTTATAATAGAAACAAACTAGAAATAACCTAAATGTCTAAGAATAGGGGGAATGATAGAGTACATTATAATATAGCCATAAACCAGAATCTTTTATAATCATTAAAAATGGTGCTTGACGTAAAAGCAATTTTAAAATTGGCACAACACTATAAATCAACCATACTTTAATAAAAAATATTTTAAGAAGAGTTTTTATAAATGTACAGAAAAATTTGTTTTGTGGCCCTAAGTTTAAAACTATATGTGTAACTCAACAGGACACTATGGGGCCTTTTTGGGAAAGACCCCTGTCCCCAGTGTGCTCTGCTTGCCTCTTCTCTGTAGAAAAACTTCAGCCAAAGAATACATTTTATCAGCTAAGTGAGAAAATGCAGAAAGAAATGAGACCAGTCAAACAAGAGAAGATAATAACAGCTTAGCCATGAAACAAAGTGTACAACCTTTAGATCCTCCTCAAAGGCTATAGTTAATATTCTGCGCCATGTCCTCTGAGCTGCTCTGCAGATACTGAAACCCCAAACAGATGGAAGAACTTAACTGTACGCTGCCTGCAAGCACAGAGACCCCAGACCAGTTGGAACCAGAAGGTTGATGATTTTTGACTCCCGATTATCTCACCACTAATCGGTCAGAGGAATATCCATGAGCTGATCACAGGCCCCGAAACCCTTTCATCATCACGTAGCTAGCTCCTTCTTCTTTTCCCTGTATTTTTTTCTGAGCAAAACCTGGGGAGTTGGGAGTTGGTTCTTTGACATAAATCCTCCTTCTCCCCAGGATTGACGGCTTTCTCAATAAAGCTATCTTTCCTTTTACTAACACTTTTCTCTCCGTATGGGATTCTTGAATGATAAGTATCTGAACTTAAGTTCAGTAATATCTGTGATGTATTATATATATATATGAAAATGCTGGAGGAAACAACACTCCTGTAATGGTCTCATGAGTGACAAGACTATAGGTGATTAATATTTCCTTACTTGTAATCTACATTTTCCAGTTTTACTATAGTGAGTATGTATCATTTCATTATAACAAAGTCTTTTTAAGGAAGTGAAAAGAATCATGAAATAAATATATGAAGAGTATCTGCATGTAAAGATCCTGTCCAGGTAGGTTAACAGATAAACATATACTTCCACAGTTTCCATGCCTTAAGGGGAAAAAATATATATAACTGTAGAGCAATTAGACAGGAACAAATAACAATGCATGCCCTTTTTATTTTCCATTTATTAAACTAGCCAAAGAAAACAAAAATTGATAAAAATCTCTTTTAAGTGTCACTTTCACAAAATAACTCATGCATTTTGTATCAGGGAGAACTTTGCACAAGGCTGCGGGGCTTGAAGTTCATTAACATGAATCGATTTTCCAAAAGGGTGGCAGGACCTCCCTGTTCATGCCAGGGCAGGAAAAGGCTGCCCGCCCCCAGCCTCCAGCTCCTCCCTCTGGAGCCAGGGTCAGCACCCTCAAATGGAGCAGATGCCATGTAATCTGCTCACTCAGGACGTCTCTGCATGCACCATGGCCACCTTCGTGGCACTCAGTACCAAAGCCATGATGCCCATCTTGGGCATGGGCGCTTGGAAGGAATGTATGCAAATATTTGGACTTTAGGCACCTTCTCCTGTCAGTAGGGAAAGGCTTGAGGCAAGGATTTGAGACGTAAATGTTGGGGCCTGAAGACAGGACCAAAGTTGCTTTGCTTTCTTAGGGCTGCTTCAGGCTGCCAAGCTCCAAGAAGGGCTTTTTCCAGTAATGGTGAGAACTTTGCGAGCAATCGTCAGTTTTAAGTAGTTGGGGGGCTTTAAAACACACTTGCTTTCCTGGTCACTTTCTCTCTCAGCAGCTTTTCCCCCTTTTTAAAATTTAAATTTTATTTTCTTTTTATTAGAGTACAGTTGATTTACAGTATTGTGTCAATTTCAGCTGTACAGCATAGTGACCCAGTCATATATACATACCCATTCTTTTTCTCATGTTATCTTCCATCATGTTCTGTCCCAAGAGATTGGATATAGTTCCTTGTGCTGTACAGAAGGACCTCATTGCTTATCTATTCTAAATGTTATAGTTTGTATCCACCAACCCCAAATTCCCTATTCATCCCACTTCTTCCCCCTCCCCCCTTAGCAACCACAAGTCTGTTCTCTATGTCTGTAAGTCTGTTTTGTGGACAGGTTCATTTGTGCCGTATTTTAGATTCTATATATAAGAGATATCATATAGGATTTGTCTTTCTCTTTCTGACTTGACTTAGTGTAAGAATCTTTAGTTGCATCTGTGTTGCTGCAAATGCCTTTTTTTTAATGGTTGAATTGTATACATGTACCACATCTTCTTAATCCATTCATCTGTGGATAGACATTTAGGTTGTTTCCATGTCTTGGCTATTGCAAATAGTGTTGCAATGAACATAGGGGTGCATGTATCTTTTTGAATTGTAGTTTTGTCTGGATATATGCCCAGGAATGGGATTGCTGGATCATATGGTAGTTCTATATTTTGTTTTCTGAGGAACCTATTTTCCATAGTGGGTTGTATCAGTTTACATTCCCACCAACAGTGTGGGAGGGTTCCCTTTTCTCCACACCCTCTCCAGCATTTGTTATTTGTAGACTTGTTAATAGTGGCCATTCTGACTGGTGTAGGGTGGTACCTCATTGTAGTTTTGATTTGAATTTTTCTAATAATTAGTGATGTTGAGCATTTTCTCATGTGCCTAATGGCCATCCATGTGCCTTCTTTGGAGAAATGTCTTTTTAGGTCTTCTGCCAATTTTTTCAATTGAGCTGTTTGTTTTGTTGTTGTTGTTTGTTTGTTTTTGTTTTGTTTTTTTTTTCACCACTGTAAAATTTACTTGAGGGGAACTTAGTTGAAAGCACTGCTGCAATTTACACATTTGTCTGGCTCAGAGAGGGTGCCTTCTTGGGCACTAAGCAGGGTCAGGACCACAGCATCCCAGCCAACAAATTCACATCCAGCAATAGACCTAGTCCAGCTCAGGTTCAGTCTCTAGCCCAGGAACTTCCAGATGTTGGTCAAAACAAGAGTGAGGAAACTTCTACATAGTCGCTAATTATCTTACTAATAATTACAAAGGTTAAGATGTTATAAAACTCCACAGGGCAGAAAACCTGGCAGGCACCACTCTTAAGGATTAGTCACACCAATGATGGAACAGATACACCCTAAAAACTGGTCTATAGTCTTAAAAAATGCTAAGATTAGAACTGAGGCTAGGATAATTGACAGAGACACCAAAGCCCTCACCATCCTCAGGGCTTAGGTGCACCTGGCCTTGTTTTCCACAAAAGCAATGTATGGTACAGCATGGATTATTATCTTATTGTATACCTTATAATAAAAAGCCTAAACACACACATTCCCCCCATCACCATTAAGGAGGGGGGTTCACATCTTAATGTAGATCGGGCCATCTTCTAAAAGAGGCTGCATTACTTTCCTTAAACCCTTAAAATGCTTCTCTCCCCTTAAATATTTATATCCCAACTATAAAAATGGAGTTGCAAAGGGTGTATATAAAGATAGGAGATTTTTCTTGCATTTGCTATAGTATAAAAAACTTAAGGTGACTAAAGAACCATGAGAATAAGAAGGGGTGGGATGTCTGTTACCTCTAACAACAGCTGAATCATGTTATAATTGGCACCTGCCCTAAAAAAACAACTGGTTTGTAGGGACACAAGCACATGAAACAGTGAGACTACATGTGCCAAGAAACTACTCAGACTTGTCTCCAAAAGGCAAGTGATTCCCATGATCTTTCTTAACTACTAGAGACAAATTAGAGGAGAACCCAGTATTTAGATTCTACCCACTGTGAGGTATTAAGTGCATAAGGAAAACATGAGTTACATCCAAGTACATGCAAATAGAAATACTTTTAAACCAACATGGCTAAATGTTAAGATTTTTAGAAATCAAAAATTATTCACGTATTTTTAAACTGAAGTCAAAGGTAATAAATGTTCCGTGGTAATGATTCGAGTGCAAGTGATGCTGGCTCTCTTTACATTCAAGCCTTTTGTTCAGTTGTTCTTGAACAAGTCAATGCAGCTCTGCAGAAGGGAGGCATTGTTCCTGGCATGCTTTATTTGCAGTTCTGACATTTCGATTAGATTCTTTCTAAATGCCGCCACTCTCTATCATGTGAAATTGATCAGCTCTTCTTTTGCAGATTCAGAAAGCTGTTCCAATTTCTGGCAGCATTCTTGCTGGTGTGCCTCAGCCAACTGGATGTCTCTGCTTTTTAACCGGGCCTTATCCAATGCTTTGTTTGAATTCCCACAGTCAATGAGGGCTTTGGTGCGTCTGTATAAGAGATCTTAGCGGCCTCAATGTCGAGCATGTAGTACCGGAGAAGCTCTGGCAGCTTCAAGTCTTCATCCGAGGAGACCCGACTCTCTACTTTCCTAAGTTTTTCAAATAGCTTAGCAACCTTCAATAGGTACTTTTTGATGACCATGGGCTCTTCTGAAGCGAGACTATGCAGGCAAGCTGCAGTGTGGACGTAGTTGTCAACAACATTTTTATGAGATCTGGTCATTCTGTCAGCCTTTGCACATGAATCCTTGATCTTATTATAGCAGTTAATGAGGAAATTCTTCTCTTGCTCAAAGAAATCATCTACCTCCTTAACTCCTGAAAAAAAGGATTTCATCAGCACTTTTCACCACACTTTTGAAAAAGCCAGTGAACATCTCTTTGGTATTTTTTCCTCCTAACACTTCGATCTTGGTCATATTCCAGGAAAAAATGAAAGTTTCGATCTTTACTGAGAACAGGATGAGAGGAGAGCCGCTGAAGAAAGACCTCATGAGAGGACAGAGTCTTCTTAAAGACAGCAAGATACTCAGCTTCCAGCTCTTGCTTCATCTTGGCAAATTCTTCTTTGGTCATTGACCCTTCACCGTCTCCCAGTTTTGGCATCTTTTCTCGAGGCCCATCAAAGTCAGGCTTCGTAGGTGCAGGTGGAATAATAAGCCCAGCATAGTCTGTAGTTTCAATAAGAGTGTCATGTAGCCACACAAAGTCTTCATGTTGCCTCGTAACAGAAAACTCTGGACTCTGAAACGTGGGCAGCGTGGTCTTGGTGTGTACTGTAAATTTGATTTTATCTCTCTCACTGAGTGCATCAGGTATGTCGATCTGAAGTGAAGGATCAACATTCAGGTCCACTGATACAGATCGTAGCTTGCTGAGGTCCTTCTCCTGCTGCTACAGCAACTCGGGAACCGCGGCCATGGCGACGAAGGCCTTGAGCGGGGCCGCCTGGCTGTGCGAGGAAAGAAGAGGCTGAGCCGCCGCCGCCGCCGAGCCTCTTAGAGGCGGCCGCGGCCCCGCCTCCCTGCCTGACGGCGGCGGCGGGAGGCTTCGGGACTCCTTTGTTTTATTGTTTTTAAGTTGTATGTGTTGATTATGTATTTTGGAGATTAGGCCTTTGTCAGTTGCATCTTCTGCAAAGATTTTCTCCCATTCTGTGTGTTGACTTACTTTTTAAAAACTATATAATCATCTCAATAGTTGCAGAAAAAGCTTTTGACAAAAGTCAACACGTATTTCTGATAAAAAAAACTTTCCAGAAAGTGGGCACAGAGGGAAGCTACCTCAACATAATAAAAGCCATATATGACAAAATCATGGCTAACATCATTTTCAGTGTTGGAAAACTGAAAGCATTTCTGTTAAGATCAGGAACAAGACAATGATGTCTACTTTCACCACTGTTAAATTCAACATAGTTTGGAAGCCCTGGCCATGGCAATCAGAGAAGAAAAATAAATAAAAGGAATGTGAATTGGAAAAGAAGTAAAACGATTACTGTTTGTAGACGACATGAAACTATACACAGAAAATCCTAAAGACACTACCAGAAAACTGTTATACTACATCAATGAATTTGGTGAAGTTGCAGGAGAAAAAATTAATACATAGAAATTGATTACATTTCTATATACTAATAATGAAAGATCAGAAAGAGAAATTAGGGAAACCATCCCATTTACCATCACATCAAAAAGAATAAAATACCTGGCAATAAACCTATCTAAAGAGACAAATGACCTGTACTCTGAAAACTAAGATGCTGATGAAAGAAATCAAAGATGACAAAACCAATGAAAAGATACACCATGCTTTCATATTGAAAGAATCAATATTGTCAAATAAAAAGAAAAATAAACAAATGGGACCTACTCAAACTTCAAAGTTTCTGTACAGCAAAGGAACCCTAAACACAAAAAGACAACCCAAAGAATGGGAGAAAATCTTTGCAAGTGAATCCACAGACAAGGGATTCATCTCCAAAATTTATAAACACCTTCTGCAGCTCCATACCAAAAAAACAAACAACCCCATCCAAAAATGGGCAGAAGATCTAAACAGACAGTTCTCCAAAGAAGACATACAGATGGCCAAAAAACACATGAAAAGATGTTCAACATCACTCTTGATTAGAGAAATGCAAATCAAAACCACTATGAGGTACCACCTTACACCAGCCAGAATGGCCAGCATCCAAAAGTCTACAAACAATAAGTGTTGGAGAGGGTGTGGAGAAAAAGGAACCCTATTACACTGTTGGTGGGACTGTAAATTGGTGCAACCACTGTGGAAAGCAGTATGGAGATGCCTCAGAAAACTAAACATAGAACTACCATTTGATCCAGCAATCCCACTCCTGGGTATCTATCCAGAGAAAACCATGACTTGCAAAGACGCATGTACTCCGATGTTCATTGCAGCACTATTTACAAGAGCCAAGACATGGACAAACCTAAATGTCCATCATCAGAGGAGTGGATCAAGAAGATGTGGTACATATACACAATGGAATATTACTCAGCCATCAAAAAGAACGAAATGCCAGCATTTTTAGCAAAATGGATGGACCTAGAAACTATCATGCTAAGTGAAGTCAGCCATACAATGAGACACCAACATCAAATGCTTTCACTGACAAATTCAATACAATCCTTATCAAATTACCTATGACATTCTTCACAGAACTAGAACAAATTATTTTAAAATTTGTATGGAAACACCAAAGACCCTGAACAGCCAAAACAATATTGAAAAAGAAAAATGGAACTGGAGAAATCAGATCCCTGACTTCAGACTGTACTACAAAGTTACAGTCATCAAAATAGTATGGTACTAGCATAAAAACAGAAATACAGATCAATGGAAGAGGATAGAAAGGCTAGAAATAAACCCATGCACCTATGGTCAATTAATCTATGACAAAGGAGGAAAGAACATACAATGGAGGAAAGACAGTCTCTTCAATAAGTAGTGCTGGGAATACTGGAGAGCTACATGTAAAAGAATGAAATTAGAACCTTCTCTAACACCATACACAAAAGTAAACTCAAAATGGATTAAAGACCTAAATGTAAGACCAGATATCATTAAACTCCTAGAGGGAAACATAAGCAGGCTTCCCTTAGACATATATCACAGCAACATCTTGTTTGATCCACCTCCTAGAATAATGACAATAAAAATAAAAATAAACCAATGGGGCCTAATTAAATTAAAAAACTTTTGCACAGCACAGGGAGCCATTAAAAAATGAAAAGACAACCCACAGAATGGAAGAACATCTTTGCAAACTATGCAACTCACAAGGGCCTAATTTCCCCTCTTAACTCCTCATGGCTCTAGGACACTTAGAGCTGTGGGTTGGCTGCTGCCTAGGTGGTTGAGAGGAGGGGCTGGGAGGGTGCTAGGCCGTGGCATTCCATGCTGTTCACTGTGGGACCTGCCCTAGGAGCATCACTATTGTCTGGGAGAGCACTGAAAATCAGAAGCTCACAGAGTTCCCCTTGTGGCTCAGGGGAAACAAACCTGACTAGTACGCATAATGATGCAGGTTTAATCCCTGGCCTTATTCAGGGGGTTAAGGATCTGGCACTACTCTGAGCTGTGGTGTAGGCTGCAGACTCCGCTAGGCTCAGATTCTGTGTTGCTGTAGCTGTGGCGTAAGCCAGCAGCTGTAGTTCCAATTTGACCCCTAGCCTGGGAACTTCCATATGCTGCACCAGTGGCCCTAAAAAAAAAAAAAAATTCAGGAGCTCAGACCCTACTCAGCTTACTAAGTTGTAATCTGCCCTTTAACAAGACCCTGAAGATCTTGGGCCACATCAGAGTCTGAGAAGCCTGTGACCACACAGATGGTCATCCCAGGGAGAAGGAGGCCCAGGCTGGGCGTAGGGAGCTCAGGTTCCCAAGTGTTGATAAAGAGCTGGCAAAACCCAGTGCTCAGGGAAGCAGATTCTGGAGCCTCTCTTAGGATAAGTTTAAAATCTTTCCCATCCCTTTCTAACCGCCTTAGGGTAAGTTTAAAATCTTTCCCATCCCTTTCTAACCGCCTTCTCTTTCATTTCCCCCAGCGACAGCACCATCCTACCTAGTTCCCAGGAGCCCTCTTTACTTCCCTTCCTCTCCCTTCCCTCTCTGTTGATCCTTTCTCCTCTGGCTCTGGCCTTCTCTGTGCCTGGCTTTCCCGACTCCTCTCCAAGCTTAGTGGTAGGATCCCTCCTAGTCCCAGGACTGGGTCATTCTCGGGAAGCACTCAGGTGATCTGGGTGAGAAGGTCAATTCCAGCTTGACTCCTCCCAGCTTCTCTTGCTTAAACAAGGCTGCTCTTCTCCAGCTTGGAGCTTGGACTTTAATGCAGATGTGACAGATAATCGCTTTTAGATCTCCGGTGAATCTGCTCATCCTGTACAAATTCACCCTAAGAATTATTTTCAGAATTTCAAAATCAGATATAAGGATTATGAAGGGACCCATTCTAAAGGTGTAGGGACGATGTAATTTTAAAGGTTTATGTATTTACCAGTGAAGGTAAAGGAGGGAGTAGTGACGGGGGCAGGGTCCAGGCTTGCTTCTGAATGTACTTACTATTTCACCATGATAGAAGCGGTCTGAAAAAGAACTTATGAAAGACCAGTATTAAGTGCTTTTGGGGGTCATTGTCTGGCTTGGCTAGGTTAGACAGAATGTGGTATTTTTAGTGCCCTTCTATCTTTTTGCCTTGTGGGGGATTTACTCCATTCTTACAAGGTTTTCTATTTCTCCTTTCTTTTTCTGAAACAATAATTATATAATATCTTGCATCCACTGACTCTTAGGTATGTGCCCGGTGCTGTACTAAAAATCTGACATTCATGATGGCACTTAACGCAATGACCTCATGAGGCAGGTGTTATTGTTATTATTCTGATTTTGCAAACAAGGTTTAGAGAAATTAAGTAATCTGCTCAGGCCACACACCTAGTATGTGATGAGCCTGGATTTATGACCACTTTCTCTGAAAACTCCTTTGGATGACTTCCAAATCCAGTTTCCAGCCTGGTCATTAGAAAGCGTTTGCAGTCTCTTCCACATACCCGGAGACATTTCAGGGCTGGAGGGTTAACCTGGATTGGAAAGGAATGGGCTTTGAACTAGGACAGGACACAAGGCTATACAGTTAACTCACTTTCCTTCCTTCTCTTTTGAAAAGTTTCCCAAAGTATGCTTTTTTCCCCCCAGGTATTCCCTGGAAAAGGGGACCTCAGGGAAAACCCTGGTTTGGAGAAGCTGGGCTGTGTATGAGAGCCTCTTGAAGGTTCTGGGGACAAGAGTCTATGGTGGGCTTGTCCATTTCCTTTCAGTCTGTCCCAGACAAAATCTGAGAGGCTGTGAAGGTGGCCATTGATGGGGGATATTGCCACTTGGACTGCGCCTATGTGTACCAGAACGAGCACGAGGTAGGAGATGCCATCCAGGATAAGATCTGAGAGAAGGCTGTGAAGCAGGAGGACTGCTTCATCGTTAGCAGGGTACCGAGGGCTCATCTGGCAGGAGGACTGCACTTCAAGGCTGGCGGAAGTATTGGATTTGGTCAGCATCCAGAATTCTGCCAGCCTTTCCTCTAAGTACTCGGCGCATTTCCCCCAGCCATCTTCATCACTGTCTTTATAATATAACTGGACACGAAGTCCACCCTCTAGCCCAGGACTGGTGAGCAGAGATGCTGCTGCCTCCCTACCCTCGTGGGGATGCGCCATGGATGGCTGGGCCCTTAGCCTCTCTGCTCCCATCAGTGGGCTGCATTGGCTCCGTGGCAGTAGAAGCTAAGGATGCAGTCAGAAGCTAAGGATGCAGTCAGAAATGGTTCCTGAAGCCCCACCTTTCAGCACTGCGGTTTCAGTGGTGGCCCAGAGGTTCTCATCCTATGGGTGTTTTGGAAACTGGTGGGAGTGTCTTTTACTGGGACATGAATTTCATTTTAGTTTAGTAAAGGGCAAGTTACAAAATGTTATAAAGGGCGGAGGGGTTGAGTGAGAGAGGGCTGAGAATTGCTGGATCTGTATCATACCAATTTGAAAAAAGGCACTAGCTACAGGTTCTTGGAAAGTGCATGCATCTACACTGTACACGGACCCCACTGTACACAGTGGTTGAGTCTGAATAAACTCCTTAGAGTCATCCCTTGGGGCCCGTAGGCTTGGAGAGGCGGCAGTGCAGAGAAAGGACCATCTGCTCCCAAAGGCTTAAGAATGCTTGAAACTTAAGCTGGACAATTCCTGCCCTCACAGAGCTAACAGCTGAGGAAGGGAAGAGTAAACCAACACTGAATCTGTATCCAAACATGTTACGAAATAGAAGAGATACATAGAACACCAGGAAAGTTGAAAAAACAGCTTGCCTTCAGCACTTAGGGGATATCATTGACTTCCTGAGCGCCCTGGTGATCTTTCATCTCTGGATCATGTATCTTAACCAGCTGTGCTCTGAAGGGCCTGCCCCTGGGTTAGATCAAGGTGTAGGTCCCAACGCCGGGAAAGTCAGGAAGATGAGGCCCTTTTTTTCCTGCAATGCTGACATCTCCCGGCTGTGCCCTCTTCGGTTGTGGCCCACCTTCTCTGAGAAACATCTCGTGAAGGAGGCCTGTCGGAAGACCCTCAGGGATCTGACATTGGACTATCTGGACGTCTGCCTTATTCACTGGCACAGGGATGACAGGTTGAAGCTACTGCCCACGCCAGTCTTGAGTTCCGAGTGTGTGCTGGAAAACAGCAGCTGTGCCAGGGCTGGGGGCTGGGACCCTGGGTGGCTGAGGCAAGAGGTCTTGCACTTCCAGACCTCACGGAAAGGCTGTCAGGAGGAAACAGGGGAGCAGGAAGGTGCTGTCCTGAAAAGGAGGCCAAGTCCATGTGCTGCTGCCGAGTCACTGCATGCCTCGGTTTTCTCTGTTTCGCCTGAGACCACCGTGATTTCTGGCAGTCCAGGAAAGCTGCAACTGCCATTACCTTGTTCCTGATTCCACTGCAAGGGCCCTCTTCCCAGGGAAGCTCTTACAGGATGATATTTCTGTCCAGCCCTCTTGTTAACCAAAGCACACCCTGGGAACACCGTTTTGAAGAAGAGCCCAAGGATGGTCAAGCTGAAAGGCAGCCGGTCCTCCCTGAAGAAGCAGAAGTCCTTGCTGGGAGTTCTCTGCTCCTGCCTGCACCTCGGAGGCTGAGGACTGTGGATTCCCAGCTCTCTCACCTCATGAAATTCAAGTGTGTCCCCAAGTGTTGACGAGGTCCGGGTATGGGAAGTGCGTGCTCACGGCGATCATGATGGCTTCTGGAATGGGTTCAGAATAGATTTTAAAATCGATCCGGCAGTTTCTAAAATATAAGAATTTGTGTTTTACATTACGCCAGTAGATTGATTTAAAGATGTTATTTAAACCCACATTGTTGAAGTTTATTCTCTGGAGCTTGAAGAAATGGTATGCAGATGCGGGTGTTTAGCCCGAGTTAGGATCCTGAAACCTCATTTGACAGAACCAAGTATTCAGCAGACGCACACTGCACTGAGCTTTTTGTTCTGCATTTACAGCCTAGAAAGGACTTTTATCCCCAAGATGACAAAGGCAATATCATTCTCAGTAAAGTAACATTCTTGGATGCCTGGGAGGTAGGTTCCATCCTGTTCTTCAGGTGCTGGGAGTGAACACTTGCCTTTAGTCCCCTACAAGGGTCTACGCTGGCACGAAGGAGCCCAGGCGCTCAACGCTGTTTAATTTCCTTGTCATTCTCTAATTCCTTGAACTCCTTCCTAATCACCTTTGACGTTTAGGGTCCATCTGACACTATGTACATTTTCAAAGGCTAAGACTGAGTCCTCAAAAGAGACTGGAAATACAGTGCCCCTCAATGTGGAGGATACTCGTGCCATTCTCATACCAGGGGGAGGGAGCTGGAACAGATTTTGCCCTGGGTGTGCATGTATTAATTAGCTAAGGAACCTGGTTAGGGTTATTTAACACCTCCAAACCTCAGTTTCTTCTGCCTGTTAAAAGAAACTTTCTAATAGATACTAATAATATCTATCTTTTCGGATGTGGTAATTTAAGTGTTAAGAGAGCTGATGTGTATGGAGAGCTTATTTAATTACCCAGCCCTACGAGGCAGGGACTCCCACTGGCAAATCAGCAAAGAGAACACTGAGATGCAGAGAGACTGGTGACTTTTTCAGGTCACCCAGTGCTGTGAGGCAGAGCAGGGCCTCTTTGTCTCAGAAATCCATCCACCAAAGACCCTTGACATGGTGGCTGGCACACAGCAAATATACACTTTCACACATCAGGGGATAGGAGTGCCCTGCTTCTGAGATCAAATAATGACCTGTTCCACATAATTCATACTGAAAATTGAATTAAAGAATGAAAGTCTTTCTCTCTAATCATTTTTTTCTGAACCCACTGTTTCCTCTTGTTAAGCTAGGACAGAACAAAGCGAATGAAAAAATTGCAAATGAATAGTGATAAAAACTCCAAGAGTTCATTGTGTTATTTTGCCGGCTTTCCATGTGGGGGCACGTGTAATTTTGAGTTTGTATTGTGTTTTACAGGTTAAGGATGTATTAACCAGAACCTTTCTGAAGATCTTAAAGTGGCTAGAATTAAACATAACTTCTGTGAATTGTTTGTCTGGACGTATTTATTTGTAAACACAGCATTCTTGTGGTTTTGGACTTTAACAACTAAGAGTAAGAAATTTAGACAGCAAAACTGACTTGATAACGGAGGGGAAGGTAATGAGACAGAGAAACAATCATTTCATGCTGGCAAGGTAAACAGTCCTGTACCTGTATCTGAAGGGAACTGTCTTTGGCAAATAAATCATTACATTTGCCTTCTAGCAGCAGAAAGAAAACTCTAGATTTCTGTGGGGGTTTTTTTTTTTTTTTTGGTCTTTTTGCCTTTTCTAGGGCCGCTCCTGTGGCATATGGAGGTTCCCAGGCTAGGGGTCGAATTGGAGCTGTAGCTGCCAGCCTACACCAGAGCCACAGCAACGCGGGATCCGAGCCACGGCTGCGACCTACACCACAGCTCACGGCCACGCCGGATCCTTAACCCACTGAGCAAGGCCATGGATCGAACCTTCAACCTCATGGTTCCTAGTCAGATTAGTTAACCACTGCACCACGACGGGAACTGCTGTGGGTGAACTTTTAAGACTATTATGAAGCTCCCTGGGTTGTATACAAAACAAAAAACTAAAAGACATATGATAAAGATCTTCAGGATTTCCATTCGATTTCCTCAACAAGGATATGTCATTTGCACTCAGGTTCCATAAGTCAAAATTGACAGTAATAAAAGAGCAATGACTTATGTAATTAAGAGTCATACTAATGGACTAGATAATTAACAATGACCTACTTACTGTATAGCACAGGGAGGTCTGCTCAATGTCCTGAAATAACTTACCTGGGAATAAGAGAGTAGATATATGTATATGGACAGCTGATTCGCTCTGCTGTAACCTGAAGCTAATGCAACATTGTAAGTCAACTATACCCCAATACATTTTTAAAAAAAACAGTCATACCAAATGATAACCTATTGGCAACATCATATCCATGGGCAAGAGATTATAGGTAGAAATAAATCAAATACTCTTGGCAAAATCTTATGAAGGCATCAATTTGTCACACGTTCTGCCATCTTGATTATATAATTAAATATAAATCCACGGTAAATGTGACAGAACATTCCTGTTGTACAAGCCAGGTGCTGGTTGAGCCCACAGACTCGAAGGTGGGTTCAAACTACAAATTGAAAAAAATGACATTTTTTCTTAGATCTGCATATTCTTTTTTACCTTAATGCCCGCACGAGTTATTATCCAAGTACCTAGTCTTAAATACTTGTTTGATACTGTCACTCAAATAACTGTATTAAGCCTGGACCTTCAAGAAAATATTTTACTTTCTTTTTGCTACTGACAAAATTGTAGCCATAAAAAGAAACATGAATTCTGATACTTAACCATTAAAAAAAAAAGTCAACATATTTATTTTCCTATAATGAACCACCTTCTCTGAGAGAAATATTTCAGGATGATGATCTAATGAACAACATAATGGCTTTAACTCAATGAATGTTTTATTCCTGAGAATGAAAATTGTGGTAAGAGCTACAACTTAGCCTAAGATTTCAATACACTCAGCTTTTGCATTAAATCTGACAAGAGGACTCAGTCATATATATTTCCCTGGTAAAACATGACCTTTTAAATATCTTGGGAATTGTTCTTCGTGGGATGTGGAGACTTGGTTGTCCCACAAGTGTTTCTGCCGCTCTGATGGCATTCACTGTGGCAACCACGTCCTTGTTCTATTCAAAAAGTGCCCTGGTTTTCACAAGGCTGTGATTTGAGAGTGGATCTGGGTCTTTTTTATAATGATTTTTATTTTTTCCATTATAGTTGACTTAACAGTGTTCTGTCAACATTTACTGCACAGCAGAGTGACCCTTTTCCAGGTCTCTGACTTTAAACGGAACAATGAGGACATGGCGACCATGCTCAGCTTCAACAGAAACTGGACGAGCTGCTCCTTCCATCCACAAGTGGCGCCGGCCGAGTTAGGTACGAAGATGGTTGGGAGTTTCTCTAAACCGGTGGAAGGTCAGCTGGAAGGAATGGGAGACAGCTGGGACTACTCTTATCTTTAAATATTATTTTCTGATGGTTTTGAAAATCAAAATTGGAATACCTGGAATCATTTCGAGGAAAGACACATCCCCAATTGCTGCCTAGTCTGAATTGGATGTAGCGCTAGAATTTTAAGAGAGGACTTGTCACTAGGTAGAAGGCAGCACCATCCATCGACCCAGTCACTCAGTATTTATTTAGCATCTGCTGTGTGCCAGGCACTTTTTGGGTGGACGTTGGACAAAGTTCCTGCCTTCAAGGTTTATATTCTAGTGGGGGAGTACAAAAATAAACCAAAAAAATTAATATGCCATCAATTAAGAGTGAATCCTGGCATTCCTGTTGTGGCTCAGAGAGTTAAGAACCTCACATAGTGTCCGTGAAGATGCAGGTTCGATCCCGGGCCTTGCTCAGTGGGTTAAGGATCTGGTGTCCACAAGCTGTGGTGTAGGTTCCCGATGAGGCTTGGATCCGTCATTGCTGTGGCTGTGGTGTAGGCCTCAGCTGCAGCTCTGATTTGACCCCTAGCCTGGGAACTTCCATATGTCACAGGTGCAGCTATAAAAAGAAAAAGAAAAAGAAAAAAAGAATCCTACAACTGACAAAGAAAATAAATTGTAGGAAGGCATTGTCTCCCCTTCTCTATTCTATTCCATTCCATTCCCTATTTGTCTCTATTGAGGGAACAGACATAAATTATTTCAGATAGTTATCAGTGCTATACAGAAAAGGAAAGTAGGGTAAGGGGCTAGAAAGTGATGGGTGGGTGGGTGATTGATCTCTTAAATCGGGTGAGTCAGAGGAAGCTTTGCTGATAAGGTTGAGCTGAAACCTGAAGGAAGTAAGGGATAAGCCTTGTGGATATCTGGGGAAAGGCATTCTAAGCAGTGAGCACAGCAAGTGCAAAGGCCCTGAGGTGGAAATGTGTTTAGCACTGGAGTAAGGAGGCCAGTGGGGCTGTAGCAGAGTGGGTGAGGGGATGTGTGAGAGGAGGTGAGGTCAGAGGTGTCAGGGGCCCAGAGCAGGCTGAGGGATGTAGACTGTGAGGAGAGTTTTTGGTTTGGGCTCTGAGCGAGCTGAGAAGCCACTGGAGGATTTTGAGTAGAGGAGTAGCAAGATAGGGCGTATGTTTGAAAAGAGCCACACTGACTTCTGGACTGAAGGAATACAGGGGACTATTGTAATGATTCAGGGGGAAGACGACAGTGGCTGGGCCTGGTGGCGGTAGTGGGGAGGTGAGGAATGATCTGATTCTAGATATATTGGGAAAGCAGAGCCCAGTGGATTTGCTAACCAGTTAGGAGTCAAAGAGGGCTCCAAGCCTTTGTTTTGTTTTGGTTTTGCCTGAGCCACACAAGATGGAATTGCCACTGGGGGGAAGAAATCAGGAGTTTCTCTTGGGATATCTTTGCAATTCAAGGTCTAAGAGGGGAAGTCAAATAGACAGTTGGATTTATCAGTGTGGAGGTGAGAGGAGCGTCTGGGCTGCAGCTAAATTACCTGGGTGTCGGCAGCACCGGGGGGTATCTGAGGCCACACGATTGGATAAGCAGGTTTCTAGGAAGCGAGTTTCCAAAATAGAGACGATAGACAATATCTTCCTAGAGTTTACTTTTCTTGTCAGTCATAGGATTCATTCTTCATCAAAAGCCTCTTAAAGGAGGTGCGACTAACTTCACCTTAAATTACTTAAACATTTTATAAGAATCTGAGAGAAGTTTTTCACTCTCGTCAAGTGATGGTTCTAAATGATCTATTGATCATCCATCAATACTTTCTGATTAATGTATCTCACTAAATATATCAAAGATATTTGTCTTTGGGAAGGTGGTTTATGTCATTTATTACTGCCGGGTCCCCAGTTTAGTGACGATTTATATCTCTTTCACGGCTTTTAAAGCCAAAATGGGAATTTCCTAGTGGTCTAGGGGTTAAGGATCCAGCGTTGTCACTGCTGCGGCTTGGGTCACTGCTGTGACAAGGGTTCAGTCCCTAGCCTTCTGCATGCCTTAGGCACAACCAAAACAAAACAAAATGCCAAAATGGTTTCTCACTTTTTAAAAAGTGTTTCAATACCTCACGGCTTGCTCCCATGTCATGATATTATGTATCCATCCCGCCCACCCCTAGTATCATATAGGGGCCATTGCTTACAATTGCTCACTTTTGTTGAAGAACAACAAAGCAGCAGCTCTTAGGATGAAAAGGAATGTCAAATGTTACAATGAGATCTTCCAGGAGAGGAAACTGCTTCTCCTCGGAGCATCATTCCCAATAGAGGCAACAGAGGGGTGTGCTCCGGGAAGAATCTACCTCCTTCAGACGCCACCTCCAACACTTATTAGCCTTGGCACCTTGGGTAAATTTCCTGATTCCCAAGTTGATTTCTTTATCTGCAAAACTGGGATGAGGATATTAATTACAGCTAACATCTCTTGAGGGTTAGCTTAGAATATGCCAGGCTTCCTAAGCCCTTTGTGGATATTATTAACTCAATACTCACAACAACCTTGCAGGGTTGTGAGAATGAATGGAGATTTAACCAGGCACTGTGCTCGGCACCAGGCTTCCTGTGAGCTATGGTCACAAAGTTTATTCTGGTACCTGGGTCACCTGCCTGCCCTCCTTCCCAGCACACCCTTCAGATCAGTTTGACGGAAGATGGAGAAAGGCTTGGGTTCTTAAAGAACCCAAGGGGACAGGAGGCTGAGAGCGGAAAGGCCATAGAAAACCCTGAAGAAGAATGCCTTTTAACCCAGAGTTTAATGGTAACATATTCTTCGTGCTTGTTGCTCTTCAGGCTGATTAACCAGGAGGGGTATCCCTTCCATGCAGAATATTGAAGCTGAATCTCCTGATAAGATGACACTGCACATGCACTCTTTGCACTTTCCTGAAGTATAATTCTCTCCCCCAGATTCCCATTTTAGCCAAGCTTGTCTGAAATCACACTGAGTCTGCCCTGCTATGGCCCAGAACCTGGACTGTGGTGTATCTAGATTGGTCTGTTCCACCAGGAGCAGATTATCACAGGGAGATAGGACTCTGATCAGCCAGTTATAGCTTTTTTTTTTTTTTTCTTCACTCCTTGGGTCTGATCACAGGGACTCAGCTAACCCCGAGGATAGGAAGATTTAAAAGAAAAAAAAGAATAAGTAAAATAACGAATGCGTAGTGAGAGGTCACTATGCACTAGCACTAGTCGAAGGGCTTTGCGTGTGTTCCTTGCTGAAGCCCGCAACCACCCCTTGGAGGTAGCTTCTTTTTTTTTTTTTTTTTTTTTTTTGTCTTTTGTTGTTGTTATTTCTTGGGCCGCTCCCGCGGCATATGGAGGTTCCCAGGCTAGGGGTTGAATTGGAGCTGTAGCCACCGGCCTACGCCAGAGCCACAGCAACGCGGGATCCAAGCCGCGTCTGCAACCTACACCACAGCTCACGGCAACGCCGGATCGTTAACCCACTGAGCAAGGGCAGGGACCGAACCCGCAACCTCATGGTTCCTAGTTGGATTCGTTAACCACTGCGCCACGACGGGAACGGAGGTAGCTTCTCTTACTCACACTTCACAGAAGGGGAAACGCAGGGATGGGGAGGCCAAGGGACTTGCTCAAGGCCACCCAGGTTGTAAGGGGCTGAACCACACTCACGGGCTCTGGGAGATCTCACTGTGACTGATCCCCTCCCTCCCATAAGCCTCCAGGCGAAAGCACCAACTCCAGGGGTGGCAATGCCTATAGGACCCACCGAGGTGGCCCTGCTCCTCAATGGAGAGGCTGGCATATCCCACAAGTGGGGTAGGAAAGGGAGGCGAGTCTGAACGAGGGAAATGTTTACTGTTGCCATTATTTGGGAACATTTCTCATTTTCCTATGATAATTTTTCTTATGAAATACTCCAATTAGATAGACATGTACAGAGAAAAAAATAATGCACATCTGACTACCCACCTTACAAATTTAACAGATGTCACACGTTTCGCCATATCGACTTCGAACCTCTTTTTAAAAATTATTCATGAAGTGAATGGTTACCACATAGGTGACGGCTGCTCCGTACCCCTCCCATCCCCACCTCCTGACTCCCTCCCCAGAGGTAATGTCTATGCTGCGGTTGGTGAGGTGCCTCCTTCCTCCGTGGGTCATTTGCCTGCTTGCTTCCCACCCTTAGCCTTTCCTGTTCTGCACAGTGGGGGTCTTTTTTTTTTTTTGGCTGCACCCACAGCATGCAAAAGTTCCCAGACTAGGGATAGAACCTGCACCACAGCAGTTACCCAGAAACACATTAGTGATAACTCTGGATCCTTAACCCACTGAGCCACCAGGGAACTCCTGGTAGAGGATCTTCAAACTTCATTTCCCAGGCTTCCTAGAGAGATGGCCTCCAGCTAGGTTTGGTCAGTGGGAGGTACTGTTGGGTGATCTGAGAGCCGAGGAAGGGAGTACCCAGGTATTTCTTCTCTACCTTGAAAAACGTCTCTGATCGACAGAAGTCGTATTTTCTCTGCGGTCCTAGCTCTTGCCAGGCAGCCTCCACAGATTCCATTTCCCACCAGATGACGCAGCTTCCAAGATTAGGAAACCTCACTTCCTCCTCCGTCCTCCATCCTGAAGGCTGGTAATCTCTTCCTGCTGCTGCTAATCTCCCAGCTGCTTCACCTTCTCTTCTCCTGTTTTATATCCCAGCTCTTCCATTATCTGTGTAACCAATTCTTTAAATTAAATATCCAATGTCTAAAAATCTTAGGGTGGTTTCTGTTCTCCTGGTTCCCTGACTGATACACTTGTAACCAGCAAGTGGGCTTGTTGCCAGCTGTACAACGGAGAGACCAAACACTGAGGCAAAGGTCTTTTACAGAAAGAAAAAGGCTTTATCGGAAGGTGGCCAAGAATGGAGGCAGCAGAGCTCAGATCTGTGTCCCCGGTGGGCTTCTGAGTGGGGCATCTCACTGAGTGGAAATGAGGAGCAAGAATGGGGCGGGGCTCGGAAATGACTGGTGGAAAATAAGGGGGAATTTCAAGGGTTCTCTGCGCAGATGTGACGGTCCTTCATGCCTTTTTGTGAGCAATACATGCAATGCTGGGGGGTTCTGTATATTATACATGGTGGACTTTCAGCCTGTGATGTCCAGAGTTTATGGTCGGTCATTCTAGTCCCTCAGTGAGCTTATGCCTGCATGATGCTCAGTCAAAGGGGTTGTTAGGAAGTTGTTTCCATCCCCGGGAGGCCCTGGGCCCCACCATTCTGGCCACCATCACTCATCTGGGGTATCAGTGGAAGGGGCTGTGAGCAAATTGTTCCCACATCTTCGCTTCTCTGGTACTCCGCAAGGCTAGCTTGCAGTTCTCAGTCAATCATTTTGTTTTTACTTCATGGGCCTTGTAAGGTACAGCATATGATGTCACACTTCCCATCCACATTTTAATATTTTTGCTATTGATTTATACATCCATCAATAATCTATGGGGTTGTTTTGTGTGCTTTTAAAATGTAAATTTGTTTTCCTTCATGTGATTATAATTACAATTTCCTTGATTGAAAAGCCCAGATATACAATAAAAAGATTAGGTTCCCATTAATAAGTTATATGACTTTTTTTCCCCACTTGAACTTAACCAAACCAAGGTAAATTAAAATGCTAATATGGAGAAATGCTGTATTCAAAAAAGCAACTTCTTGGGAGTTCCTGTCGTGGCTCAACAGAAATGAATCCAACTGGTATCCTTGAGGATACAGGTTTGATCCCTGGCCTCGATCAGTGTGGTTTAAGGATCTGGTGTTGCCATGAGCTGTGGCATAGTGGCAAGACTCGGCTCGGATCTGGCGTTGCTGTGGCTGTGGCATAGGCTGGCAGCTGTAGCTCTAGTCTGGGAACTTCCATATGCCATGGGTGCAGCCCTAAAAAAAAGCAAAAATTAAACAATAAAAAATTACAAAAAGCAACTCAGTGTTCCCTGATTTTATTTTTCATATTTACATCTCAAGTCATGAGAACTCTGCAGGCCTCTGAGTCTTCAATCTCATAATCCTAACGAACACAATGAATCCACCCGAGAATTTGTTCAGTTTTTGGCTTGCTGGGAATAAAGCCACCGCAGTCATCAACTAAACCTGCATCCAGTCTAAGGTCTACACTAGAGGTGTGTGTTAAATTAACTCTTTTGACTATGAGATGAACTTGCCTTATCTCTGGGGCGAGAGGAAGGGGAGTAACAGTGAGGGGAGGATGGCGAGGCAGGGTGCGGAAGAGGAAGGGAGCTGATCACGGGAAGTAGGGAGCCCGGGCGTGGTGTTACCACCCCAGGTTCTTGGACTCTTTAATCAAAGGAAATTGATAAAAGGCCAGACAAGAAATTCAAGCCTTACTGGGCTGTGGCACGAGGGAGAGACGACAAGTAGCAGGTGTTCCTGCTCACTCCCTGAGTGGGCTGGAAGGCTAATTGGTTCCTTGAATGGGGTGTGGGTAGGGGTAGAAGCGTGGCTTAGGCTGGAGGGGTTGCATAGGTGGTCTGCCCAACCCCTTGGTGTGCAGGGATCACGCACAGTATACCCTGCTTTTGCTCCTGGCACCTCAGAACAGGGTTTAATGATAAGTCGTGTGCCCAAGGCTCTGCTTTCTACCGGGACACAGCTTTAAGAAGGCCAGAGAAGCACGTGTGGAGGAGAATGGCTATGGTACTATTCCCTATGAGTCAAGAGATGCTAAAAGCGCAGGCAAGAATCAGGGCTAAAGATAGCCTGTATGTCAGCCTCTCAGGGACCTTGAGCTATCATCATTGGAAAAACAATACCCCACTGCCTCGCCCTCAAAAGAATCCTAAAAAGTCATAGATAATGACTTTCCTATATTTACTTATAAATAGAATTCATAACCTGTGCTCTTGTCTGGTTGGCAGCAATATTCTGATTATTCTAGTTTTTACTTCTTCCTTAGTGTATGTATTAGCTCTCCTAGGGCTGTTGTAATAAACTGCCACAAATTTGGTGGCTCAAAACACCAGAAACCTATTCTTTCACAGTTCTGGAGGCAGGAAGTCAAAATCAAGTTGTCAGAAGGGCCGTGCTCCCTCTGCTGGCTCTAGGAAAGAATCCTTCCTTGTCTCTTCCTAGTTTCTGGTGGTTGCCAGCAATCCTCAGGGCTCCCTGGCTTGTAGCTGCATCACTCCAATCTCTGCCCCTCTGCCTTCATATAACCCTCAAGAATGGGATTAGTGCCCTCATAAGAAGACACAAGAGATATTGTACACTCTCTCCCCCTCTCGGCCATATGAGGATACAACAAGAAGATAGCCATCTGCAAACCAGAAAGTGGGCTCTCATCAGACACTAGATAGGCTGGCATCTTGATCTTGACGTTCCCAGCCTCCAGAACTGTAAGAAATAAACTCCTGTTGTTTAAGTCACCTCTAGCCCATAGTAACTTGTTATAGCAGCCCAAGTTATGACAGTTACTAAGGGGAAAGAGAGACTTTACAATGGGTAAGTGTGGCAGATACCTCTTGTATTAGTTTTCTACTGCTCTGTAACAAATCGCCACAAATGGCTTGAAACATCACCATTTATGATCTTATGGCTGTAAGTCAGAAGTGCAGGTGGGTTCTCTCAAGGTCAGGGTCTCCCAAGGCTGAAATCAGGGTATTGGCCAGGCTGGAATTTTGCCAGGAGGCTCTGGGGAAGCATTTTCCTTCCAAACTCAGTTTCAGGTGGTTGACAGAGTTGAGTTCCTTGTGGCTATAGGACCGAGGTCCCCATTTCCCTGGTGGCTATCAGCGAGGGGCCACTCTCAGGTCCTGGAGGCCAATCCCACTTCTCTGCCACAGGTCTTCTCCAACTTAACAAGGTAGACCTCCTGGAGTTGAAGCCCTGTCACACTTGGCACTTCTCTGCCCTCACCTTCTGCTCTCAGCCAGAGAAAATTCTGCTTTTTAAGGGCTGATGTGATTCAACTACACCCACTCGAGTAAGCTCTCTTTTGCCGTATGACAGCAAAATCATGGCAGCAACGCTGTGAGCCAAGGTCACAGGACCATCCTAAACTTCTGCCTACCACCCCACCTCAACCAAGTGGTCAACTTACTGTTATCAGAAATAGGACAGACTGAAATTGTGTATCACCTGCTAGGATACAATGAGAAGCTAGCATCACATCTGTGATATCCCTGCCAAAGATGCACAACTTGAATATAAACATGAGGAAACATCAAACAATTTCACCATGAGAACTGCCCATCAAAACCAGTGGTTGATAATCTTCAAAATAGTGAAAGTTATGAAAGTCAGAAGACTGGGGGAACTCTATGAGACTGAGAAATACAAAAAGACATGATAAATAAATGTGGTGCAGGATTTTGAACTGGATCTTTCTGCAATAAAAGACATTTTCTTGGGACAGATGATTAAAACTTGAATGGGGTCTGAAATTAAATGACATTAATGTATTCCAGTTAATTTCCTCATTTGCATGGTCAAAATGTATAGACGTAAGTCTTTGTAAAAATCACATACTAAAATAATCAAGGGTGGTGGGGTATCACACCAACAAATTACTCTCAAAATACTCAGAAAAAAAAGAGCTCTTTGTACTATTTCTGCAATTATTTCTTCAATTACTTCAAAAGAAGAAAAAAAGGAATCAGGAAAGATCGTTTGTGAATCGAGAAAACAAGAAAGGCAGAGTTCCCATCGTGGCTCATCAGTTAATGAATCTGATTAGTAACCATGGGGTTGTGGGCTCCATGCCCGGCCTTGCTCAGTGGGTTAAGGATCCAGCGAAAGGCAAGTTAGAGTCCCAAGAGAATTTAAAAGAAATGATTTTGGGGGGAAAAATCTCATACATTCTTTTAAAAAATCCATTTTGTTTTATTTTGAATATTAAAAAAAATTAAATGAAAACCAAGCAAAAAGGTTTCTCTCCTTTAGGATATCGGTTTTTAAAATGGAAACCAGGAGGAAATTGTTAACCAGGAAGAAATGCAACTGAATTTAAGTAAGTTATAAAGCTGGTCTGAGAAGCTGTCAGACAAATTGTGTATAAATATGGCAAAGCTGAAGCTCAGAGGACAGAAAAAGGCAGTATTCCTTTCTACAGTGTATTAAGAATATCATTGAGATGTTTCAAAGTATACAGAAATCCCAAAGGCTTTGTCAAGGTTCTGTTGACCTTGTGGTTACAAAAAGATGATGATCTTCCTTTATTTGGCAATAATCAGGGTTTATAATGAGTTTTTAAAAAATTAAAGCAACTAATATTTATTATTTTTACATCTCCTAGAATTCAGCACATAATAAATACATAGTGACTAACTTTCTGGTTTCTGTTTGAAAAAAAAAAAAATCACCCTGGATCTTTTTTTTTGTTTTTTTACTTATCTTGGTAACCATACAAGCATCAGTCTCTGGACGTGCCCAGAAACAAGGTCATGAGGTTCCACTCTTTGAGCAGCCCCACTGCCTTCTACGGCTCCCCTGCACTTGGCACTAGCACATCCGAATACAACCTCAGCTACGGCTGCATCGTTGGTCCAGTTCCCCACACCATGACCTTGAAACCATGTCCAAGCCCCGAAGGGAAAAGGTTTTTTTCCCTTTAGCCTCCCAGGCCTTCCCTCAGTCTCAAAAGGCTGATTCAAGAGTTAATGATTAGGAACTATTGTTACAGCTAAAAGTTAGCCAAAACAGTCTCCATGATGTTAAGCCCTGCCTTGGTCCACTAACTTATTACTAATGATGACTTTCTAGTTAGAGTTATATCGTGCCTAGTGTCCAGCTTTTTACAAATGACCTCTTCCTGACTTAATCGCTTTCTTTTACGAATGATGGCTTTCTAGTTAGAGTTCTACTGCACCTAGTGGTTTCCTTTGTAATTGAAACACTTCCTAACACCGCTTCCCCACAAGCCATCTTCTTTCCAGAGAAAAGGTCAAGGAAGGATAACCTTGACCAAAGACAACCGGAAACCATCACCAGATGGACTGACACAAGAATTGACAACTGGAATGATCTATGGGTCAAGAATAATATCGACTCCTTAATCTATAACCCCGTCTTCTGAGCTAGACCTATAAAACCCCTTGCTATCCCCTCTCAGGACAGGACACAGTGTTGAGGTGTGCTGTGTCCTCCTTTGCCTGGCAAAGTAATAAAGCTGTTCTTTCTGCTTCATCCAGAACTCTGTCTCTGAGACTTAACTGGTGCCGGTGTATAAAGGCTGAGTTTCGGCTACAGCTTTGTATGTGCATTCTCCTCACCTGCTCTTTGGAGTCAGGGCTCTGGCTTTTTTTCTGTTGGCGTTCAGACCTGTTGCTGTCACTCTCTCCCACCAAGGCAAAGGCAACAGAGTCTTAAGAGGGTGCAGGCTTCTGAAAATCAAAAATATCCACAAGCCCTACCACATTCTTTGTCCTCACAACCTCTTTTTCCTGGTGTTAATTATAGTAATAAAGCCACACACACATCACCCAAACAGATGCTTCATGCAAGTATTTTCTTAAAAGTCCAGAAATAGAAATAGGTTAGTAGATAGAAGTTAGAACCCACAACTCTAGCTCGCTCTCTTCTACCTGCCTCGCAGATTATGCAGCTTCCAAGGGGGATCTTCCTGCACCCCATGCTTTTCACTTCCTGGCAACGACTGGAAACAAGCTAGTCCTACAGGCCCCTGGATCTCCTGAACTGATTTCCTAATTTCTGCTTGAGCTTTCAGAGGACAAAAATGACTGCAGGAAAATACATCTCTGTACTCCTTTCTGCTCTAATTCTAGCACTTTAAGCATGGAACTTCTTTCGGGTTTGCTTATTTCTAAACCAACAGGTGATATTTGACAACGGAAATTACTGTAATCGTTGTGTTCTAATGTACTGTATGTAACTCGTTTCATTTATACCTATAAGCCGGAAGCCAAGCACCCAGACAAGGATTTTAAACACTTGCTTTATCCTAATCAAGGGCCTTTCAACATCATCCACTATGAATCTGTGGACTGAAAGAAAACCACACCAGATGAGAGGTGTGAGTTCAATTTTATTCCGGGTCTTACTGAGGACTACAGCCCGGGAGAACGTGGCCTCTGGGTACCTCTGAGAAACTGCTCCAAAGGGGTGGGGGTAGGGAGACTAGTTCACATGATTGCTGGGGGGCTGGGGAATACGTGCAGTCAAGTGTGCATCCGAGTGAAAGAATGCTGCTAGTTACAAAGACCAGACATCTCAGGTTAATGATTTTAGTGCTTCACTATTTTTGGGAAAATGCAAGCAGCTGGACTCATTACAACCTTTCCGGAGATATACATCGAACTATCTAAGGGGCCTGCTTGGCCGAAGCACAGAGCTTCCCGTTATCATCTTCGTCTCCCGTGTCTGGAGCACTGAGTGCTTCATCCTGTTATCGTCTTTATCTCTGCTGTCTGGAGTACAGGATGCACTGTCTGTCAGCCACTGGCTGCGCAGGGTTAATCTCTGTTGAACTGGATGGTGAGCAAAATTCTCTTTGCTTTTCTTCTGTCTGCCAATCTACCAGTTGAAAAGCGACACATTCATAGCTGCAGGCTGTACAAGCTCTGCCAAACAAATAGGTTTTGTCTCCCTGGAGCTTTGCCCTGCTTCTGTGGGTGAAGTGGGCCGGAGGCAGCAGCTGAGCCCCAAGGCTAATGTACGGCTGTGTGTTTTGGGCTGTGGCTGAAATGATAGGGCTGATTTAAGAGAGTCACCTGGTGCCAGCCAGGCTGGACTCAGGGGCTCTCAATGCTGGTGGGTCTTAGAGGCACTGAGGGTCTTCCGGGTCTTTGACATCACAGTCGGGTAAAGCCCAACCTCCTCTAGTGACCAGGAATTCACTTCTGCTAACTAGTACTTAGAAAAATCTTGTGTTCAAAGATGTCTCTCCCATGCTGAGGTAAGAACGTGCCTTCCTATATCGTCCACCTGTACGTCTCAATTCCGTATGCTGTGACCACAGTGATCAGGTCTTATCCTGATCCTTGTGTAAGGGGAAGAACAAATATGACTCCATATTGGATCTGTTTCTTTTACTTTAACCTTTGTATTCTATTGCCTTTGCTGCAAATTAATCCACTAAAGGCATGTTGCCTTTAAAGTAAACATAAAGGCCCATCTCTAGGAACCCTGCCTCTGCCTTAAGCATTAAGCTAAAATACCTCTGTTTAGCCTGCAGGGAACATCTTGGCCAGGTCCACCTATGAATGAAGAATGAGGGTAGGAAAGAGGAAATTGACAGGTAGCCTCCTAAGTCTGGCCTGAATCAGGAACTATGTGCAACAGTCTACTGTCTTTTTTACTCTACTTCCTCACTTCCCCCTCTTTGTTCTATAAAAAAAATTAGCATCTAAACCCAGGCAGGATGGTTCTTTGGGACCCTAGCCACCATCTTATGCCAGCTTTCCACAGAAAGTTGTTTTTCCTGGTCCTCGGAACTCCTCTTTCCTATGGTGAGCAGTATGATCTGGGACTTGGTTAACACCTGTGAAATCCCTACATATATTGGCTATAGCTGCCATAGTCCTATGCTATGAAACCGGAACACACCCTCACACCATGCACAAAAATAAACTCAAAATGGCTTAAAGACTTAAACATAAGACAAGATACCATCAAGCCCCTAGAAGAGAACACAGGCAAAACATTCTCTGACATCAACCATACAAATGTTTCCTCAGGTCAGTCTCCCAAGGCAACAGGAATAAAAACAAAAATAAACCAATGGGACCTAATCAAACTGACAAGCTTTTGCACAGCAAAGGAAACCGTAAAAAAATCCCAAAAAGACAACCCATGGAATAGGAGAAAACAGTTTCAAACAATGCAACTGACAAGGGCTTAATCTCTAAAATATACAACAAACAGTGCTTTCAAACTATTAACTGAACAGCTACAGAACTGTTGCAGCTGTTCTAGACTGACTATCTCCCCCAGATTCATATGCTGAGACTCTAACCCGCAATGGGATGGTATTGGGAGATGAGACGGGGAGTTAGATTAGATCATGAAGGTGAAGCCCTCACGATGGGATTAGTGGCCTTGTTAGAAGAAGAGAGAGATCCCTCTCTCGCTCTGAATGAGCCCAAGGAAAGACAGACAGGGAGAAGGCAGCTGTCTACAAGCCCAGAAGAAGGGGCTCACCAGGAACCAAACTGGCCAGCACCTTGATCCTGGACTTGCCAGCCTCCAGAACTGTGAGAAATAAATGTTTGTTGATTAAGCCACCCAGGCTGTGATTTTCTGTCAGTTTGAGCTAAGACAGGAACATATCATTCAGAGGAGTACATGGATCCAAACATGAGATGGAGAGAGACACCTGGTTTCTTACTTTGCATTGAAGGGGGTGGAATTTTTGACGTCTTTCCCATTCAACTCAAGGAATGTACCGCAGAGGACTCTGCAGGGCTGTGCCCTGTCTATGGTGGAGAGAGACTGCAGACGAGGACCGGACGGATGGTCCCAGTTCTCCGGACAAAGGAGGATGTGAGGTCCTCTAATGTGGCTGAGGAACTGACATGCAGTAAGGGGTTTCAGGGAATGGATGAGGCTTGGAATTGCTTCTATGAGTAATGCCCCAGGGAGTTAACTAAGGATGAAAAGAGGAAACTTGAGCAGCCTTGAGGTTACCACTGAGGTTACACATTACGGATTTAGAGTTGATCTGACATGCAGACTTCTGTAACTTTCTGCAGGAGCCTGGCTGCCCAGGAGAGAGACAGAAGCGTTGATTCCATCTAGCACTGGGGATTGCAACGCAATTAAGAGCAAAGGAATCCAGGAGGCTTGCTGGCATTAAGTGAATGACTCTTAACTAAAAAGAGCTTCAAAGCAGTTGGACAGGGGATGTTTCAAAGCAGGAGACTGCCCACGTGTGTAGGTATGAAACCCTGCCACCCCATTGCTGGTCTAGCCACTTCTCTGGTTTACATTATATGAAGGTCAAGATCTTCTTGCCCTCTGCTGACTCATCACCCTTTATGGTCTATCCTTTAAGTCCACTGCCCCTTCAAACTTGAGGCTCCCATCATAAGTAACAATTACCACACTGGACTTGGTGACCAAATGGGTGGACAGTTTAGTAGAGACTCTGCTGCCACCCAGTGGTCCTTTGTCACTTCACATGCCTATGGTATCCAAGTTAGGAGAGAGGCAAGGGAGACCACACCTACTAATACATTGTCTACAAAAGTTGGTTGAATTGATTTGAATGTTGAAAAATCACCAGTGGGGATTGTAGGGGATGGAGTGGAGATGATGGCTGGGAAGTGGCCACTAAACTTTTAAATGAGATATGGTTTAAATATTTGGCTTTCTCAAGCTAAGTAGCCGTTTTCAGCCTTTCAGTGACTGCTCCAACACATCGCCACCGGGCACATCTCCCACACCTGGTCCTTTGCAATTTCATGTATATCCTTCTAGGGCAGGAAAATATCCTTAATGTCGCTATGTACTCACTGCCTGAAACGGACACACCGTAAGCAGAAATGCTCTTCTGACTTCCACTGTCAACTTTCCGTGAGGAAGGTTTTCATCCAGGAGTCCTGAACATGTGGTTCATGGAGCCCAGGCTTCGGGGAGGTCCTGAAATCAAGTACAAAATTTTATACTTGTGAACACTTGTTTATTTTCTCTCATTAAAAAACAAACAAACAAACAAAAAAAACCACAAAAAAACACTAAATTCTTAAAAGAATAGGTGGCCCATGAAAGAGGAAGTGCCTTGGTTTTAGGCAATTCAACTTCCCTTGATATCAGGCAAGTTTCTGTAACCTCCAAGCTTTTCTTCTTTTTGAGTTTGTAAATGTTTTTGGAAGTTAGTTACTGTACTTTCCCATATTTCTCCCAGGAAGCTTGTAATTTCTGCACACCAGCTTCTTAGGTAGCCCTGCTCTTGGCTACCCTGTTCTTGGTCAGCTGGGTCTTTGGCCAACCCAGAAGCATTCCACTCTCTGCTCCCTAAAGGGCAGAGAGTTTCTAAAGGGCTTTTCATTCCTCACTTAGTAGGATCCTACATTTCCGCTGAGAGCTCACCCCAATCATGTGCATGGCTCATTCCTGCTGACCCTCTGATTTACCTTCTATGTGGCTCATTAGCTCAACAGCCAAAGTGCGGAGTGGCTCCCCAGACGCCTAGCTGCCTGAGGGGCTGACTGCTGCCTTGAACACTGATGACTACTCTGATCGCCTCTTCCTTCTTAAGACATCTTTGCAGGGCAACCAACTTATCAGGTGATTTCTTCGTCAACTATGATCATAGATACTGTTCATTTTTTTTCCTAACTTTTTGTCATGGAAAATTTCAAACATATACAGAATTGTATAAAAATAGTATATTGAATGTAATGTACAGATTGCTGAGCTTTAGTTATCATTTTATAGCCAGTACAACTTCACCTGTATCCCCTTGCTTTCCATTCCCCCTCCCAATTATTTTGAAGCAAGCTCCAAACATAGTATCCTCTCATCTGGGAGTTCCCATCGTGGCACAACGGACTAGGAACCATGAGGTTGTGGGTTCAATCCCTGGCCTTACTCAGTGGGTTAAGGATCCAGCATTGCTGTGGCTGTGGTATAGGCCGGCAGGTGTAGCTCTGATTCACCCCCTAGCCTGGGAACCTTCATATGCTGTGGGTGCGGCCCTAAAAAGCAATAATAATAATAATAATAATAATAATGGTATCCTCTCATCTGGAAATATATCAGTATATATCTCTGAAAGGTAAAAACTCTTAATACCACATTCCACCTAAAATTTAGCAAAAACTTTCCAAAGTCATTCAGTGTTAAATGATAGTGGCTGAGGGTAGTTTCTCTTGTTCAGTTTCAAGTTTGAGTTTAAAAACAAACAAACAAAAAAAAACAATTAAATTTTACTATTACTAAGCTATCAAACTACCATTTAATTCGGTAAGTCAGGATATTCAGCTTCTACTGCTGACAAAAGTTCATAGAACTGAAGACAAGTCCACAAGAGTGAAAAAATTAAGTTTTTATAGTGTTATTTCAATAACTCATGAGAGAGTCAGATATTTTCTGTGAAGTATCTGCTAATGAGTCATACAATGAATAATCAGTCTTTAACATCTTACTTTTCCACAAACTTTGTAAATTTGTCCAACACTGTTTCTGCTCCACACAGATTTTTATCACCAATATACATCTTAGCAGATTCCACTTCAGATTGTATTAAATTAGCGATTGTCTCAACTTATTTGAAAATATTCTTGGAGTTCCTGTTGTGGCTCAGTGGTAATGAACCCGACTAGGATCCATAAGGACATGGATTTGATCCCTGGCCTCTCTCATTGGGTTAAGGACCTGATCCAGTGTTGCTGTGAGCCATGGTGTAGGTTGCAGATGCAGCTCGGATCCTGTGTTGCTGTAGCTGTGGTGTGGGGTCACGGCTATAGCTTTGATTTGACCCCTAGCCTGAGAACTTCTATATGCTTTGGGTGCAAACCTAAAAAGACAAAAGAAAGAAAGAGAGGGAGAAAGAGAGAGAAAGGAAGGAAGGAAGGAAGGAAGGAAGGAAGGAGAGAGCACAGCGGAAATGAACCCATGAGGACTAGTATCCTTGAAGATGCGGGTTTGATACCTGGCCTTGTTCAGTGAGTCAGAGAACCAGCATTGCCACAAGCTGTGGGTAGGCTGGGGAGGTGGCTTGGATCTTCCATTGCTGTGGCTGTGGTTTAGGCCAGCAGCTGTAGCTCTGATTTGACCCCTAGCCTGGAAACTTCCATATTCTGTGGGTGCGGCCCTAAAAACAAAACAAAACAACAACAACAACAAAAAGAAATAAAGAAAGAAAAAGAAGAAGAAGAAAAGAAAAAAAAATGTACTCAGACCACTCAGACCAGGCTTGTGACTTTGTTGGGGGTATTTCAGTTTCAATCTCCTCTTCATCATCTGTATATTGGGCATAACAATATGGTCTTCACATAAAGACTTATTTAAAGAATAGAGAAGAATGGAGTAAATAAACTCATTGTACTTCCATAAAAAAAAGAAAAAGAAAGAAAGAAAGAAAGAAAGAAAGAAAGAAAGAAAGAAAGAAGGAAGGAAGGAAGGAAGGTAGGAAGGAAGGAAGGAAGGAAGGAAGGAAGAAGGGAGGGAGAAAGGAAGGGAGGGAGGGAGGAAGGAAGGAAGTTCTTGCTTGCAGTTCCACACAAACTAGTCATAGAATAGTCAACTTGGCATTGACACCTCAGGTAAACAACAGCTGATCTGTGTTAGTACCATCTGTCAATTCGTCAAGATACAATGAAAAATACTCAGAATCATTAGCTTTTTTTTTTTTCTTTTTTTTTTTTTTTTAAGCTAGCTACTGATGTTGCTACCAGGGTCTTCAACTCTGACCAAGTGTTCTTACCAAAAGGCTGATCATCTTAAACATGTATATTTTCTCTGGACATAATTTTTCAGCTTTTATAGTCAAAGACCACCTAATTAAGTTACCATTGGTAAATGGCTTTCCATGATTGATAACAAGCGAGCCACCTAGAAACTTAGTTTGCAGCCTCATTTATATTTTTAATTCTTGTGAAGAAATTCTGCTATAATGAGAAATTCCGTTTTTAATTTCCTAATTTTTCTGACTATTGCTTTCCTGTGAGTGTGGAATATTGTGAGGCGTGCTTAACCTGGTAATGTTGACTTATGCATTTTTTAGCACAGTTACAGTGTCACTGCCTAATAAATATAATTCAATAACAAAACAAACCATATTCTACAGTGACTTAAAAGGGCAACATCTGAAGTTCACTCTTCTTGTTTTGACATGAAGGATATGCACAGGAAATATAAAAAATAAAGTCAGAGTTCCCCTTGTGGCACAGAGGAAATGAATCTCACTAGTAACCAAGGTTTCGGGTTTGATCCCTGGCCTTGCCTAGTGGGTTAAGGATCTGCTGTTGCTGTGAGCTGTGGTGTAGGTTGCAGACACAGCTCAGATCCTCCGTTGCTGTGGCTGTGGCATAGGCTGAAGGCTGTAGCTCTGATTTAACACCAAGCCTGGGAAACTCCATATGCTGTGGGTGCAGCCCTAAAAAGACAACAACAACAACAACAACAACAACAAAAAAGCTATGGAGATGTTTGAGATATTTGAGAAGGGACTGCTCTTTGCTATGATAACTACTTGCGATGGTATTTCAGGGCCTCTTTCAAAGGGATATAGCCCTTCAATCAACAGCTAAGTCTAAAACACACTTTAACTTTTCAAACTAAACAAGAGAGCATGATTTTACATTGTGGTATTGACCGACTCAAGATCTTTTTTGGATATAAATTAAGCAACTCCCTATCCTTATATCTTGCTCCTAGGAAATCATGGTTTGTATTTGGCACAGATACCCATGGGCCAAGGCCCCCTGGTTGTCACTCTGGTCTTGTTATCCATTAGAATAATTGCATCAACCTGTCTTCCTAGAGCCCTGTTGTGGCAATCAATGCAGCAAATCAATGCAGCAAATTAATGCAGCAAATCCTGCCTTCACTCTGATAATTATATGCCATCAACCTGCTTCTGCTACTTCAGACTAGCATCTCCATGACACCAGGGAGCCCAGTTTTCCCAGCAGTGTTTCCTCCTTGGCCTTCAACCACAGCCTATGGAGGACAGAAAACACTGAGTGTGTCAGGATACTGGCGTCTCCCTCATGAAGCACTCCTTGCAGCTTTAGTGGAGAGTGTTCACTCACCTTCCTGAGAAACACAGTCATCTGGTGAGTCTCTGGTGCTGCACAAATGAGTCAGGTCTAACATGCCCACCTTTCTAAGCCCCTGACTCCTTTCTCTGCTGAGGAATTTCTACCATCTCGCCATCTCATGTACTGGAGGCATTATTTTTTCCAAACTTTGAGGAGATAGTCTAAGAGTTTATTAGGAGTGGCTTCAGGTGCCCTTGGCAGGATGAGCTGGGGGAGGAGAAAGCAAAGAGCAAGAAGAGTGAGAGAATAGACCACGTGGCTCTTCTCACTGGTAAATCCTCAAACCCAAAATCAGTTTGGAGCTGAGGAAGGGAACATACTTTGAACTACCTGACAATTTGGAATTTTTAGCTAGAGAGCACCTTTTAATACCCAAAAAGACTGTTTCAATATCCAAGAGTGAACAGAAAATGAATAGAGTCACTGGATCTCCCCATGGTCGCTCCAAGGGACAGGGAATGGCGAGCCAACAGTGTTTTTGAAGGAAAAGCTAAAAGAAAAAGAGAGATGTTTCCTCATTATACATGATCAGTTACAGAGGGTTCGAATAACCAGCTGCTCAAGTGCTGAAGTGCAGCACTGTGCACGCACTGTGTTGCTACCTTCTAGATCTTCGAGTTGTTTTTTTTCCATTTAGGGCGTGGGTTACAATGAGTTATTATGCACTAAGAACTAAGAAAACACTGAGTGTGTCAGGATACTGGTGTCTCCCTCACGAACACAGGGAACAAAATATGTTACATCTACATACGTGCGTAATATGTGAACTGATCTTAGAGGGTGAGAAGTAATAACATAAGGGCCGTACAAAGGTCTTAGTCGTGTGCTACGAGCCCTCTGAAAGGAAAATCTCATCCACGAAGTGGGGGTTGCGGATCAGAGAAGGTCTCATGAAGGAGATGATAATTAAAAAGGGCTTTTCAGGGCCGAGTATGATTTTGAAAGATACAGAGAAAGAAGTCTTTCTGAGTAGAACAATAAGAGAAGACATAGTAGGGTTATACTGGGGATGAGAAATTCAGTTTAGATGACACAAGGAATGTAATGGCAAGCATGACATTACCTCTCATGCCGGGATGTAACAGAAAACTTCTCACCCTCTAAGTCCAGTTCACATATTATGCACGTATGTAGATGTAACGTATTTTGTTCCCTGTGTTCGTGAGGGAGACACCAGTATCCTGACACACTCAGTGTTTTCTTAGTTTGACCTGTACCTGGAGAGTCCTGGACAGCAGGAAGCAGGCTTTATATTTCATACGGAGGCACAGGAGGAATTGTTTGAAATTCAAATACCTTCCCTAGTATTTTTCAAACAGTTTCTTGAATATGATCTTCAAGTTCTTGTTTATAAACAGAATCTCAAGATAGAGCAAGTGGGAGTAAGACTCTGCTAAGGACCCAGTGGGCAGGTAAATGCTGAAGCAGAGCAGTGAAGGATCCAGTGGAGGTGGCTACACCATACTCCTCGGATAGGAGCTACCTGGCAAACACAGAGAGCCAGCAACAGCTGGGCTGGAAGGTGGCAGAAGCCTGATACTCAGGCACCACACCTAGACTTGGCAGCCTCCAACAAATCTCCCTTTCCTTGAAGTCCACCTACCACCCTGCCCCCGTCTGCTCCTGGTCTGAGTACAGAAAGATGAACAGAGCACCACTGTGTCAGATCCTGGGAGCAAAGGCCCTTTTTCTACTGAACTTGACTGCTCAGCCTTCAAGTGGAATACTGGAGCCACCCAGTATCAAAACACCGTGCTTAGAATAACAAGCATATACGTTCCCCGTACTTGATCTTCAAATGGAAGAGAGTTATCTGAATGCTGCTAAGGTGTCAGAAGCACATCCATGATTGTCTCAGAGAGCTGGTGCAAGGAGGTGATGTACCCACACGTGTAAAGTGGTTATCACTTCCTGGCACGGAGCAGACACTCAATATTAAGTTCCCTTTCTGATGTTTTTCTAAAGAAGGGAGTGGCACAGAGTAAGCAATTTCTCTCTTATGAACTCCCTCTTTGAACACCCCTTGCCCAGCGCAGACAATGAAAGCTATAGTGTACCCCTCACCATATTCCCCATTCCTGCAGACCCTCCTCAAGCGGACGGTTTCAGCCCGCTCTGCCCAGCCCTTCCTCTGGACCCCTGTGGCTCGGTGCTGTCCCTCTTTGACCCAATGCTTCCGCAGTTCTCAGTGCCCCTGGGAAGGGCTGCTGAGTGAAGGAGAAACAAAAGGGTTTCTTCACCTTGGCCTAGATACTACAATTCTGTTTGTCCAAGCTAAGATTTCTTTAGGGTTTTATTTTGTTTTGTTTTCTTAAAAAGCCACAACTTGCTCTTGACTCATATTTAGCTTACAGCCAATGGAAAGCCCTGAGCCTTTTTTCTTTTTTTCCCCATGTGACACTGTTAAACTATCTCTCTCCCACCCAGATCTTGGACAGTTGTTTGTTTTTCTAGATCTGAGTAAAGGACTTCTCATGCCCGTGACATTCCATCTTGTTAAGTTAACTTTCTCCATTTTAGCCTATCACAATATGGTAATTCTTGTTAAGTGAAAAAAATAAACGCAGCGCAATGGTATAGAGATATCAGACTAAGGCCCAAGACATCCAATCATGGAAACCCCTCTAAGCAGCAGAGCATAGCAACCACAAAACACCACAGCAGATATGTATGCTGTAGTTTTCTTTGCAAAAATAACCCACAAGCCATATAACTCACCAGTGTTAGTTTCTGTTAACTTCCCAGCGTTTTAGACTCAAAATTTCTTTTTCAGGAGAATATATTGATTCTCCGGAACATATGATTTCTTTTTTTTTCTTTTCTTTCTTTTTGTCTTTTTAGGGCTGTACCCATGGCATATGGAAGTTCCCAGGCTAGGGGTTGCATCGGGGTTCCTAGTTACTTTATTCTTTTGGATGCTACAGTAAATAAAATTGTTTTCTTAATTTTCTTTACAATTTGTTCACTGCTGGTATATAGAAACACAACTAACTTTCTGAGTGTTGATCTTGTACTTTGCAACTTTGCTTCCTTTATTAGATGTGGTAATGGTTGTTTGCCTGTGGCTTCTTTGGGGGTTTTCTATGTATTAGATACTGTTACTGGCCAAGAGGTACTGCACAAATCCTTGTTGTTTTTCTAAAACCAAACCAACACCTATGTAAATAATTCTTTTATTAAACTCTCCTCAAATTACAAATTTCCCTTTGGGAATGAAACTAATACAAGGTGTCAGTCAGGATCCAATGAATAAAGCAGAAATGGGTCTGAGTATTCTAAAAGGGAAGAATTTAATGGAGAGAGTTGCTTACATGAATATTGGAAGACCTGAGAGGCCAACTAAGTAACAGTAAAGAAACCTAGAAATCAGTAACAGCTGGAAGCCACTACCATTCCTACACAGCAGGGACAAAGGAAATATACTGTGCTCTCAGATCCTGGAGGCTGGAGTGACCTGGAAGAAGCTAGAATCTAGCTCAAAAGGAACTAGAGCCATAGGAAAGATTTGCTGTCACCGGAGACAGGAGAAAATACCCCTCCCTTCCCATTTCCCTCCTCCCACTCTCCAGTCTCATGCCATTCCCGTTTATTGACTCCAACCAGAAGCCAGCTAGCCTAGGAGTCTGAGAAAAGCAGCATGCAGGAGAAAGGGAGCTGGGCGAAAAAAAGATCAGGGAACATGCATCTCATATTCCATAAAGAAGACTCTTATTTATAAGGTGACATTTCAGGAGAGACTTTTTTTTTTAGGGCCGCAGGTGCGGCATATGGAAGTCCCAGGCCAGGGGTCAAATTAGAGGAACAGCTGCCAGCCTACACCACAGCCACAGCAACAAAGGATCCGAGCTGCATCTGTGACCTACACCGCAGCTCACGGCAATGCTGGAACCTTTCACCCACTGAGCAAGGCCAGGGATTGGACCCATGTCCACATGGATCCTAGTCAGGTTCGTGACTGCTAAGCCATGATGGGAACTCCAGGGACTTTAAAGAAGCAAACCATGCAGGTATTTGGAATAAGAATGCTCCAGCTGGTGGGGGGAAAAAAAAAAAAAAAAGCGCAAAGGCCAGAGGAAGGAGCATGCTTAGGGGCTTGGGGAACCGACAATCCTACAACAAAAGTGCATGTGAAAGGAAGGGTGCAGTCCAAACCACATCAACTGGAGAAGTGCCAGTTTGGAGGGGAAATCAGGGGCTCACTTCTGGCCACATTAAGTTTGAAATGCATCCGTACAGATCCCGGGGGGAGGGCTGTTGGATATATGGCTCTAGAATCTGGGAGATGTTTGTACTGGAGATATAAATAAATATGGGAGTCACTGACATATACACAGTATTTGTCTTAGTTTGGGTTCCCCTAGAAGCTGACCCTGGCAAGAATGTGAGTGGTTTACTTGGGAAGAGAGTCCAAGAATTGCCAGTAGAGAAGAGAAATGATACAGGGAAAGGAAGAAAGTCAATAAAAGGGGTGTTATAAGTTATCCCAGGAGGCAACTGAAATTTGTCACAAGAGAGAATTCTGTGAGAGGGTGTAGAGTAGGCGTCAAAAGTATCCTAACTAAGGGATCAGAAAGCTGGGTTAATTACCCACCAAGTTGTCATTCATCTTTGGTTGAGAGCTGTTCTGGGAGCATTAACTCTCTAGCACTTCGAGCTTCCTCCCCCCATACACTCTGGACCTGTAAAAGCCCCCCACCCTTGCCCCCAAGCAGAGTCAGAAGAAAGGGTCCCAGCAAGCTGTCTTCTGTGTGTAGAGGTGAGTTTGAAGGGGTACAAGTGGGGCAGACACAGCATGAAAGGATCTAGCATCACCCCAAGAGTGAGTGAGTTAAGAGAGAAAAGGTGTCCCATCACCAAAGCTCTATAGCATTCCAACATTTAGCGGTGAAGGAAGTGAGATGGAACCAGCAAAGGACACCGAGGAGAGCTCAGCAAAAAAGACAGCAGTGCTTTGGAAGGCAAGTTTAAAAAGTGCTCCCAGCAAGAGAGAAGTATTAACCATGTCAAATGCTGCAGAAGGTCAACCAAGGTGAGAATTCAGGTTTGACCACTGGATTTAGCAATTTGGAAGCGAAGGGGACCTTGACAGGATCAATTCTGGAGGTGTGGTTCAGGATGGGGAGTGAATTCCAAAGAGAAACTGAAAACAGCCTATACAGATGATGCTTTCAAATAGTTTTATTGTAGAGAAATTGAACAGTGATTGGAGGGAGAGATGGGGTCAGAAGAGAGGCGGGTGTGTGTATGAGAGTGAGCGTGTGCATGAGTGTGTGTGTGTGTTTAACATAGGAAATGTTGCAGCACATTTGCATGTGGATGGACTGATCCAGTCAAGAGGGAAAAACTAATGATGCCGGAATAGGCGGAAAGACTACAGAAGAGGTGCCCTTGGTAAACGAGAGGAAAAAGGATGTAGGATCGGGCACGACTGGAGGGGGCTTCCTCGGGAGCACACACTCATGGAGAGTAACAGAGAAGGCAGAGGGTATGGTCACGGATGTTGAGAGGTGGGGGCGGGTATGGGAATTCTCTTCTGAATTGAAATATTTTTCACAGGAGCAAAGAAAGCTGATATTTGAGAAATGAGGAGGAGGAGTTGTTGGAGGATTGAGGCGAGAGAAGAAGATGGGAAACAGATGAAAGAAATGGAACGAGATGGCCAAGTAGCACCACTTGAGCTTAGTGAACATAAATTTCAAGTGAGAGCAGTCAGGGTGGTTGAGTCTTTTTCCAGCCACGTTCAGCTGCTTGGGTACAGACACAGAGTAGGGGAAATTAGATTTGACCACGGTTGAATATGCTCTATTTACAACCTCCAACATGTAATATTGCTCCAGGAAGACATAATTAGCTAAGAAATAAAATTTTCTTGGGAAGATCATCCTGAATTCCAAGAGTAGGCACTATGTTATAAGCAAAGAGAGAAAAGTAATTTATGAGAAAGTAAAGCAGAAGTGGCTTTACTCAATCCATTTTGAAAGTGTTATCCTACAAAATGCATCTGGGATTTAGCAGGAAGCAACTGGTTAACAACTCTACCCTCAATAAACACTGTGACCTGGCCTTCCTTTCTGTGCCTCTTGGTTCTGGTGAACCCTGTTGTAGCCACTGATTAGCAAAGGGGTCAGAACCCAATAAGCCACTTAACTGTTAGAGATGTAAATGCTCTGACTTTCTTCACAACAGGCTGAATATATGACAACCACAGGGGATGTAAAAAGCAAAAAAAAGGTGTGTTTGAAGAAGTCTCACCTTTTTCTAATAAACATTTTTGCTCTGGACCTTTTGTAGGTAGAGCTTATATCTTTGACGAGCCTCTGGTCAGAGATTCTAGTAAGAAAACTCTTGGACACCAGGAGCTGGAGAATCTGGACCCTTGCTTTACTCCTCACCAACAGGAGTTAAGACACAGTTATACTGTGTCTTTCCATCCCAGAATCCAGTTTATGGACAAGGTCAAACAGCCCATATACAAGTGCTCAGAAGCCGCTGGAGGTGGGCAGTGAAAGGGAGGACATAGTGAGATAAATATTGTGCCTCCAAAAGATACGCCCAAGTTCTTTCTAATTCCTGGAGCCTGTGAATGTCAGCCTTGAAAACAGGATCTTTGCAGATGTAATTAAGTCAAGGATCTTGGAAGGAGATCATCCTGGACTTAAGATGGGCTTCAAATCTAATGACTGGTGTCCTTGTAAGAGAGGGGAGAGGAGGGTTTGAGACACAGAGAAGAAGGCATTTTGAAGATGGAGGTGGAGGCTGGAGTGCTGTGTCTATAAGAGGCAATGATTGCTGGTAATTGCCAGAAACTAGGAGAGAGGCATGGAACAGATTCTCCCTCAGAGTCTGGGGAGGGAACCAACCCTGCTAACACCTTGATTTCAGACTTCAGGCCTCCTGAACTGCAAGAGAATACATCTCTGTTGTTTTAAGCCACGTTTGTGGTAATTTGTTTTGGTGGTCCTAGGAAACCAACACAGGGAGTGAACCCACATTTTGGCAAAGTGAAGAGTGTGTGGTCAGAAAAACCCCAAGGAAGCACTCATGGGACTAGGGAAGAAGGCTGGGACCACCCAAAGTTCCTAAAACCTTGGAGCACTGCCCTTAGGAAGCCCATATTCTAGAAGATTATGACTCCTCCTCCAGAAATCATGTTTCCTCACAACCTGGAAAACCTGCAATTATTTTGAGTCCATTGTCCCAGTTCCATGAAAGCGTTTGCAAATATTTTGCTCCCCAGGAAGTCCTCCCCTCATGATTTCATCAGCCTGATTCTGCGGTCCTGAAATGTCTGCTTGCAGCAGGTCTGAGCTGAGAAGACCACACTTGAGGAAGGGAGCCTCCCAAACACTGGTCTCGCCCTGGATTCCTGACCTGTGTCATCTGGAATGAAAAGAAGCAACAACCGGGAGTTTCCTTTGTGGCACAGAGGAAATGAACCTGCCTGGAATCCATGAGGATGCAGGTTCAATCCCTGGCCTCGCTCAGTGGGTGGGGGACCCAGCATTGCTATGAGCTGTGGTGTAGGTCACAGACGCGGCTTAGATCCCACAGTTGCTGTGGCTGTGGTGTAGGCTGGCAGCTGCAGTTCCAATTCAACTCCTAGCCTGGGAACTTCCATATGCCATGGGTGTGGCCCTAAAAAGCCAAAAAAAAAAAAAAAAAAAAGAAGCAGCAACAGCCAGCACTGCACTTTGAGGTGTCCGGGCTTTTATTCATTCTGCTCTCTGCTCCTCCACTTAGGGAGCCCCTGCTTATCTTTGGAGACTTGCCCGAATGCCTTCTGCTCTGTGAAGGCCTTCCTGGAACCACGGGATTGTGTTCTTCAGTGTTCCCATAGAACGGGCGCACTTCTGTTAAAGGACTTATTAAATTTTATCATAGCTTATTTGATATCCTTTTGTCTTACCTGAAATACTCCAGAGGAAGTATTATTCATGTCTGAATCACCAGCCCTTAGTCTGGAAGCTAGCTCAATGTTTTTTTTTTTTTTTTGGTATAAAAAGAAAGCAATATCTGGGGAGGTCCTTTGTGGTGCAGGGAGTTAACGATTCAGTGTTATCACTGCTATGGGTTGGGTTCGGGATCGCTTGCCCAAGAACTTCTGTATGCCTTGGGTGTAGCCAAAAACAAACAAACAAAAACCTTAGAAAATCTACAGTATCCAAACCCAGAGTTTCTCAAAAACATACAACTGCTCTTATTTAACTTCATCTATTTTGGATTGCAAGCCATTGGAATTTGGCAAAGGAACAAAGTGACAGAAATTAGTGTGTCCTCTGAGTAAGGAGTTCAGTAAGTATTGGCTCATTGGCTATTATGATCAGAGGAGAACTTTCTGGGAGATGAGAAGGGCAATGTCACCCCCAGGACTGCAATCTTCTTAAACACCAGGGAGGGAGATTCTTCTTATTTTGGATTGGCATTTAGCAGACTTCTAGAATTAGCCAAGAAGCAGCACACTGAGCCATGTTTCTTTCATCTGGTCACTGCAGAGAGCGCAAACGTTTACACGGACAAGTTCAAGGTCATGTATCATTCCATGGTCTAGCCAAATGCCTTCTTCCATCATACTTGGTTTGGAGTTTTACCTGGAGTTTTATGTATCTGAAAATATTCAGAATGAACCCTCAGTTATAAAAGAAAAAGACTGTGCTCTAAGCTTATATGTGAATATGCTCCATAGAAAAGATGAAAACATCACATGAACAGAAGCTGAGAGCATAAATAAAAGAGGAAGGTTTGGATAGGTAATATGTGTGTTCCCATGGGAACATACAGCTGCTGCCAACAAAGACCATGGGAAAAGGCTACAGACTCTTCCTATGATTCAGGCTGAAAACAAATTTGTAAAGAAGTCAAAATACACATGAATCATCTCCTCTTTCATCCACCACAATCATTACTATCAAGTCAAAATCTGTCCTGGAGTCACAAATAAAACCAGCCTGTTGTGACAACGCCAGACATTTGCACTAAATAATCTCCCCACCAAGAAATTCCAATAGCTTCAAACACCCACCCCATAACATTTTAATGCCTTCGCTTGTTAAGACCCTCATAACCAGGCACTACAATCGGTGTCCCACTTAATTTGTGACCACTTCCCTGCTTTGGTCAGGATGGTCTTCTCACCACCCCCTACATACCACCCCATATACCACGTTCATTCATAACTCTAAACTTTACTCACACTCTGCCTTCCAGTGCATTTTCCTTTTTCCTTATCTATTCAAACCAATTTATTCTTCAAGTCAAGTTCCAATATCCTCTGATCTATGTGGTTTGTCATGGATGTAAATTATTATGGTTTTCTCTTTACTTTGAATTTTCTATACTGTCACTTGATGGCTAGAATCCAAGCTAATGTTTTTTAGAAATTAACTCATCATGTATAAACACTCATTGGGTTCACACACTGTGCTAAGAGCATAATGGAGATTTCTTGCTGATCTTGCAGCTATTTTCTCTACTGGGTTTACCATTTAAAATCATTATTTCCTTCCCAAAGATGACCAAGGTAACTAAGGACTCTTTGCTCCTTTTCTATCCTATGCAAGGGAAGTTCCCCCTCCCCCCACTCCTTGGGCTAAGAAAGATTAATAGACACTAAACTGGTGAGAGCTGTTAAAATCTTCAACTTTAACCCCTTCCAAATGGAGTAAATTTCAGTTAAAGTACAAATCAGTCACTAATTAAGGAAAGCCTGTGCAGATAAGGAATATTCATTTTGGACCCTTAGACTACTTTTGGGATATTCAGATTATGGAATCACTAGCTGATTCTCACCCCAGGATTCAGAATGAGAGTAATCTAGGGGGAATCTGAACCTTGCAGAAAAAAAAAAAAATAATAGGACAAGGCTAGATTCAGGTCCCAAGTCTGGCAATCCCACTTTAACCATGAACAGATAATGGAATCTTTGTAACAAGAACATCTACTTAATATCTGAAACCCCCAAATGCCTCTATTTCTAGGGCAATATCATCTCTGTATTAAGAAACTTTCTAGATGCCAAGAAATTTAGCCTGATAGTTTAAAAAGTCACTCTAGTTCACCTGTGAGCAATAAGACGAAAACAGAAACCAAGTTCTCCTCCCTTTAACTGAACAAACTGCAGTTTACCTTTGAATGAGTTTTCTGTAGTTTACCTGCTGTGGTAGATGACTGTCAAAAACATGTACACCTTTCTCCTTTTCATCTCCATGAGGGGAATAGCTTTCTCCCCACCCTTGACCATGGGCTCAGCCATGTGACTTGCTTTGGCAGGCGTGATATAAACAGGGGCTTGAGATGTGCTTGAGTGTTGGGCTTGCCTCTTGCACCTCTGTCATCTCCATGGGAACAGTATGTCTTGACTAGTCAGTCACCCACCCAAAGAGGGTGAAGAGCTGCCCAGCTGATCTGAGGCTTTGTGAGGTTAAATGGTTGTTATTTTAAGGTACCAGAGTTTTGGGGTGGTTTATTACATAGAATTTGGGGGACCATAGCTAACTGATATACATACTAGTAGCTCCACAAATGACCAGATTTTCCCAAGTTCAGTTCCCAGAAAATACCATTCTTGACCCTAAAAGGTGCAAATATATTTTTCTATGAACGTCCTTTTTTTGGGGGGCCACACTTGCGGCTTATGGAAGTTCCCAAGCTAGGGGTCAAATTGGAACTGCAGCTGAGACCTATACCACAGCCACAGCAATGCTAGGTCCATGCCACATCTGTGACCTAAACCATAGCTTGCGGCAACACCAGATCCTTAACCCACTGAGCGAGGCCAGGGATCGGACCAGCATCCTCGCAGACACTATGTCAGGTTCTCAACCTGCTGAGCCACAATGGAAACTACTCTATGAGCTTCTAGATCAAATGGTACAGTGTGCTTCAGTCAAACACTTTTTTTTCTAAAAAAATTCTGACATCGTTTCCCTCTGAGTATTGGGAGTGCTCGGGGGAAATGTGATGTCTATTTGTACAGGTACTTAACTTGATTCCAGGCTCAGAGAAATGACTGTGATCCCTAAATCTGTCCCTGAGTCAGGGACTGCTGCAAACGTGAAAGTAGCAGGCCTTATTAGCCAGGGGCTCGGCAAGAAACAGACAGCATACTCAGCTTTGTTGTGCAGAGGCTTTTTTACACCAGAGTTAGAGGAACCAGTGAGGGATGTTGAGACTAGGGACAGAGGGGGCTGCTGCAATCTCTAGCCTGTGCAGCAGGGTGGAGGCAACCTTATCATCAGTGTCTGGTTGAGGGCAGGAGTCGAGAGGGACTGCCCAACCACAGCTGTCATTTTAGTGATGGGGTCATTGATAGAACCAAAGTGGAGAGAGAGGATGTGGAAGGGGATAAACACCAGAGCTTATTTCTCCTTCCATAATTTGGTCTCCTGCCAGTGCTTCCCACTGGTCAGACGCTAACACAGTCCACAGAGGCCAGGACAAAGGACATAGCAGAGGAGAACAGAGAACAGATGTGGGGAGAATCAAAGAGTAACCAGAAGAGATGTTTATTAACACTTGCCCCAGTTTCTTCAGGAAAGAAAACATGGGCGGGGAGGGAGGATGAGAAAGGTGTTATGTTTACAAGGATATTGGTTACAGAGAGTGTATAAAGTCTTTTGTCATGAACCCATGAGCAAAAAGATGAAGACACAGAGAATCTAGGGCTGAACCAGTAGGTATCTTTGTGTTGTACTGTATTGATTCAAAGATTTCTTTAAAAGCATCATGAGCTAAACCTGAAGCATGAGGAGGTTTTTTTTTTTTCCTTCTTCTTCATATAAACCATAGAGTATATTTAATTCAATTAAACATGAAACTAGAATAAGATTCAGTCCTTATAAACTAGCAATTATGTTGTTTTTTTAAAAAAAGAACAGTGTAGAGTTTCCATTGTGGCTTAGTGGTAACGAACCTGACTAGGCTCCATGGGGTTGCAGGTTTGATCCCCAGCCTTGCTTAGTGGGTTAAGGATCTGACATTGCCGTGGGCTGTGGTGTAGGCTGCAGACTCAGCTCAGATCTGGCATTGCTGTAGCTGTGGTGTAGGCAGTCAGCTGTAGCTCCAATTCAGCCCCTAGCCTGGGAACCTCCATATGCCACAAGTATGGCCTGAAAAAAGAAAAGGAAAAAAAAAAAAAAACAGTGATATTAATATTAAATTACCTGGAGAACAATTATTTGGAGGGAGTTATGGAACTAAGCTAAGGACCTGAACCTCTGGATTTGGGGTTGGGATTTAAGAGATATTTTACTGGCTAGGGAAGTAAAATATATCTTGGCATCTGAAGATTTCCAGCCTTTTGAGCCAAGGGACCTTGACATTATTTCAACCTTCTGATTCTTGACCTATAGAAATATTAAGTGGACCTATTTCCAAACTTATCAACCCATGGCACATCCATAAACCCACACTTGCTAGACTCTTTTCATTGTTGTTGTGTTTATGTTTTTGCAGGAGGACAGGGTGGAGGGCAAAGAACACTGAGGACTCCTGGGTCCACACATACACACGTGCCTATGCATATAGCAGGGTCAGCCACCTGTCTTCAGCAAAATTACCCCTGCTTTCCATTTTTGTTTCCTAAAATGGGCAAAGATAAGTAAAACCAAAACATCAATACACAAAGGATGTCTTTTATCATACACAGAAGTATCTTGACATGCTGGGAAATGATATTATACATTATACCATTTCCTTTGAGAAAGAAGTGGCTGACTATCCATCTGAACTCAAATATGTGAGACATGCTTCCCTGGTTTTGCAATTATTCTTTAAACTCAATCTTAACCTGAGAAGAATTCTCTAACAATAATACTTTGGGGATAACACTGGGTTAAAAAGGAAGTGAATTCTGCTCTTTAGGAGTACTAGATATAAAAGGAAACATTTAAAGTATTCGATATGTTCACTCTAATTTTATTAGTGTGTTTGATAGTGAACTAGGCTACATTAGGTGTCTCCAGAAGAGACCCTGAGACTAGGACCAAAATTAGTTTCTTGGGAAGGCAATTTCAGGAAGCACTGGTAGGGGAGGGGCAGTGCCAGGGAAGGGAGGAGGCAGTGCCAGGGAAAGGAGGACAAGTTCATGAGCATGTTGCTGCCCTGGGGAACTGGGGCTCATTTCTACTGTGCAACCCTTAGGAGGTGGTATTAGAGCATCCCCGAAAATTGTCCCACCCAAAGGATGAGAAATATGGAGAATTTAGCTATCAGCTCTCATCTGTCACTAGTCTGGCGGCTGTTCTCACGGTTGTTAACTCCCTGGCACTTCCAGTCAGCCTGGCACCCAGCATGTTCTTGTGGTCAGAGAAAGCTCCTAGGCTAAAGGATGCAAGTACTGGCAACAGAAAGCCATCAGTGGCTACAGGAGCACTGAATGCCAAGGGAATACGAGTGGGTGCACCAGTGGGTGCGCCAGAAGTAAGCACTTCAGAGGCACGACTGATAAACACAGCAGCAAAGCTTCCTCTTCATGGGAGGGAACCAAAAGGCCGGCCACGGAGGGTGGCAAGATGCGGAAAGCAGAAACTCATCACTGTGAGAGCAGCCCCACTGCCTCCCCACACAGGTTCCCTGCCTGCTTCTGCTCACCCACAGGCAGGCACTGGAAGGTCAGGCTGAGGGAGGGCTGAGAGAATGTCTGCTTTTCTTCTTTGAAGACACTGGAAACAGTCAGGGAAGGAGCTTTACAGAACACAGCCAGCAAGAGGGTGAAATGCCTTTCTAGTCAATGAGAACTTAGTGTCTATATTCCAAGAAAATGTTTCTTTCTCAGGCTGTGAATTTGAATCATCTGATTTCTCTACAGGCTTGAAAGCCACAGGATTATCCCTTCCAAGGGAAATACTGAAGCGGAAGTGCTTGCTCTTCTTCCATACAGTTTCCACAAAGTGCCACCCCTTTACATTTTACCGTATGCCTGCCGCAGTCTCCACCTAAGTCCCGCCCTTAGAAGCTTTTTGTACCTCTTCATGTCAAACCCAACCAGTAACTGAGACTTGGGCTGTTTGCAGTTCCTAAACTGGGAAACCGGGCGGGGGTGGGTGGGGTGGTGCAAGAAAGGAGACCCATGCCTGCCCTGACCTTCCAGGGCGCTCTGAAATGACAGTGGTTGATGTTGACCCCAGAAAACTGGTTCTCATGTAGCTTTTAGGCTGATTTCCTTTTCTCCTCACTTCACTGGAGGAAGGATTCCTTTCAATAGGAGGAAGAACACGACAAGGAGTAAGTAGTTAACTAGACAAGGGTGGTATTAAGTGTTCTGGGCTAGGGAACTGCATGTAAAAAATACATTAAGCCGAAGTGATAAGCCCACGAAAATGTGCTCAACAACTAGTTATTAAGGAAATGCAAATTAATACTAAATTGAGATGCTACTTTACACCCACTAGAATCCACTTACGCTAACATTTAACACTGACAATATCAACTGTTGAGAATGTGGAACAATTAGAAGCCACATACATAGCTGGTGGGAGCGTAAAATGATACCAAAAACTTTGGCAAAGAAAACATATGATGCAGAAGTTGCAATTTCAGGCAATTATCCAAGTGAAAATATATGTTTACAAAAGGACTTGTGTAAGAATTTTCATAGCAGCTTTATTCACAATAGCCCCAAGATGAAAACAACCCAAAAGTCCATCAACAAAAGGATGGGTAAGTTGTGGTATGTTGTCACGTGGCAATAAAAAGGATGGATTAGTGTACGGATACATGCGACAATGTGACAAACACAATGCTGAGAAAAGAAGCTGGGCACAAAAAGGTGTATAAAAATTGTATGTTTCACTTACATGAGGGTCTAGAATAAGAAAAACTAAGCAGTTTGTTTGGAGAGCCACTCGGGAAGGGAGGAGGGCTCTTTCTCATGACATGGAAAGCTGGTAAGGGGGTAGGTACGCAGGTGTATCTAGTTGTCAAAAGTGTTCAATTTAGACTTGTGTGTTGCAATGTACATAAATTTTACCCTAAAAACTATAAAAATAATGATACTCAAATGGAGGAATTGGGGAGTGGAAAAATAGAAGAAACAAGACTGGTAGAATATCAACAGCTGAAGCTGAATGATGAGTAAGTAGGATTCATTATACCACTGTTTATCTATGCTTGAAATTTTCCATAAAAAAAAAGAGTTTTAAAAAATAAGCAAAAACCATCTTTTGACTTTCAGGGAACTAAAAATAGTTCAGTATGGCTGGAGTGGGGAGTGTCTTTTCCACTCTTTCATTTCCTAGGAATCTTCCCAGACAGGGGTGGACTGCAGACACCAAGTCTTAGTCACACCTCATCCTAGAGCTTGGAATGTGACAATGACTTGCTAACATAAACGAATACTTGTGGTGGGAAAAACAGACATGTGTATCTCATGTGTAAACACAGCTCACCAAATACTGTTCCCTGAGGTACCCTGCAGCAATAGGAATAAGAATTCAAACACGAGCCATTTAGCCACCCCGGAATACGGTCATGTTTACTGGTATAGGCTCAGACCAGTATAATCCCCTTTCTTAACTTGGTAAGGTTCCTGAAGTTGCAGTAACTAAACCACACCACACTCAATCAACAGCTAATTAAAAAAAAAAAAGCAAACAAAAAAATCGATCAGTCTTATAAGTTAAAAATTCTATATGAAAAAATATAAAAACATGCTCAATAAATCATCATTTCTCATCACTTTCTATTTCAAAATAGATTCATGCCAATGCTGTGGGTGCTTCCTACAAGTCTATATTAAATTTCCCTCATTTTGATCCAATGTATTTGTGGGTGCGTTCACACAATGCTTAAGTGTGTGAAATCGGGGTCTCTGTAGACTTGTTAAAGTAAATTACAGATTTCTCCCTTAGGAAAAAGGTCAAGTTCTCTTTAATTTTACAGGTAAGAGAACTGAAACCAGGAGATATAAAGAGATTTATCCAAGGTTACAAGGGGTGGGACAACCATTTAGATATTTTGATTTCTTTGTGTTGAGGGAGACTCTTCTGCAATGTGCTTGACTATGGAATGCTTTCCATTAGCTACATCCGTACTGAATAATTCAAGAGAGCTCTATCTTGGCGATTCAGAGAATGTTATACAAACACAGAATCGTTTAAAAGGTCTCCACTGCACTAGTAGAACTATTTTGCCCCATGGAAATTCCAATATAGTACAGGGTGATATCGTCAAAAGACTTTGGAAAATGCTGGCAATTCACTGTTTGCAGGCGCCTGCAGATACAGCATTACAGTGGCTACTGAACTGCTCAAGACCTTTCTTCTCTGTAATTCTCTTCTTACCCACATCTTTTCTTGGGTGGCATCACATGCTCTTTATTTACTAGTTATTTCCAGTGGTGGCTTTATAATCCATTAGTGGCTCATGAAATCAACTTCATGGGACACAATCAGCATTTTAAAAATGAAAATTAATTTAATTAGAATATATGAGCATATAACACATAGGGCAAGTATTACTTTGTGAATTTTCTAACTGTGCATTACAGCCACAAGCACCTGAAAGTCAATGGCTTCCATAGAGCCCCGCAGGGACTTTTAAATGTTGTAACTCTGATTACTCCTTTTTCAATTCACATATTTGTGTTGTGTACTATTTTTATCACATTTTTATTTTTTATTATTATTTTTTTCTGTCTTTTCTAGGGCCGCTCCTGCGGCATATAGAGATTCCCAGGCTAGGGGTCTAACTGGAGTTGTAGCCACCGGCCTACGCCAGGGCCACAGCAACGCGGGATCCGAGCTGTGTCTGCAACCTACACCACAGCTCACGGCAACGCCAGATCCTTAACCCACTGAGCGAGGCCAGGGATCGAACCCTCAACTTCATGGTTCCTAGTCGGATTCGGTAACCACTGAGCCATGACGGGAACTCCTTTATCACATTTTTAGAATAAAAAATAATCATTTATCATAATATATAATGCCTGGATTTACCCACACATTTGCTAATTTCCTTATATCTATGAACTTTTGTATTATGGTAAAACACAAAATTCAGTTTTAACCATTTTACAGCGTACAATTCAGTGGCATTTAGTGCATTCACAATGATGTGCAACTGTCACCACTATCTGGTTCCAGAATATTCTCATTACACCCAAATGAAAATCCCTGTCAATTAAGCAGTTACTCTCCATTTCTTCCTCTCCCCAGTCTCTAGCAACCAGCAACCTGCTGTCTCTATGGATTTGCCTATGCTGTCTCTATGGATTTGTCCTATTAAAAATGGAATCACACAATATATGACCTTTTGTGTCTGATTTCTTTCACTTAGCATAATATGTTTGAGATCCATTCATGTTGTAGCAAGTATCAGTACTTAATTCTTTTGTGGGTAAATACTACCTTATTGTGTGAACATACCAGATCTATTTATCTATCATCCACTAATGGACATTTGGGTTGTTTTTCCCTTTTGGTTATTGTGAATAGTGTTGTTATGAACATTTGTGTATAAATATGTTTGAATACCTGTCTTCACCTATGAGAGCTATATACCTAGGAGTGGAATTGCAAGGTTCCATGATAATTTTTAACTTTTTGAAGAACCACCAAACTTTTTTCCACAGCGGCTGCACCATTTGAAATGCCCACCAGAAATATACAAGGGCTGCGATTTCTTCACATCATCACCAACACTTGTTATTTTTACTAAAATTTTTATTTTATTACTTAATATGTATAATTATGTAATAATATAATTTATAATATATGTTATTTTTTTACTTTGATAAATATAACACTTGCTATATGTATTAAAAATAATCATAGCCATTCTACTGGGCATGAAGTGGCATCTCACTGCATTTTTTTCTCTCTTTTTTTTTTTTGCTTTTTAGGGCCGCACCTATGGCATATGGAAGTTCCCAGGCTAGGGGTTGAACTGGAGCTGCAGCTTCCGGCCTACACCAGAGCCAGATCTGAGCCATGTCTGTGATCTACACTACAGCTCACAGCAACACCAGATCCTCTAACCCGCTGAACAGGGCCAGGGGTTGAACTTGCGTCCTCATGGATACTAGCTGGGTTCATTACCACTGAGCCATAACAAGAGCTCCTCACTGCAGTTTTGATCTGCATTTCCCTAATTACTAATTATGCTGAACATCTTTTCATGTACTTGTTGGCCATTTATATATCCTCATTGGAAAAATGCCTATTCAGCTTGTTTGCCCACGTTTTGCTTGGGTTGTCTTTTTTTTGTTGAATTGTACAGTTTCTTTATAAATTCTGGGTTCTAGACACACTTATATAATTTGCAAATAATAGCTCCCATTCTGTAGGTTGTCTTTTCACTTTCTTTCTTTCTTTCTAATCTTTTTAGGGCTGTACCCATGGCATATGGAAGTTCCTAGGCTAGGGGTCCAATTGGAGCTATAGCTGCCAGCCTATACCACAGCCAGAGCAACGTAGGATCTGAGCCATGTCTACTACCTAGACGACAGCTCACAGCAACGCTGGACTGCCAACCCACTGAGCGAGGCCAGGGATCAAACCCGCATCCTCATGGATACTAGTCAGATTTGTTTCCTCTGTGCCACAGTGGGAACTCCTTCCTCAGTTTCTTGATAATGTCTTTTGATGCACAAAATTTTTAATTTTGATGAATTTGGTCTCATATCTAAGAAACCACTGCCAATTCCAAAATTATGAAGATTTATTTCTTAGGAGACTGACCTAAGAAAACTTTTGTATGACTGATGTCAGAGAATGTTTTGCCCATGTTCTCTTCTTAGTTTTATGGTGATTTGTCTTATGGTTAAGACTTTAAGCCATTTTGAGTTTATTTTTGTGCATGGAGTAAGGATGTGTTTTAGTTTCACTGATTTATATGCAGCTGTCCAGTTGCAATAAAAATAAAAACAAAAATAAACCAATGGGACCTAATCAAACTGACAAGCTTTTGCACAGCAAAGGAAATCATAAAAAAAAAAAAAAAGACAACCCATGGAATGGGAGAAAATAGTTGCAAATGATGCAATTGACAAGGCCTTCATCTCCAAAATATACAAACAACTCATACAATTCAACAGCAAAAAAACAAACAACCCAATCAAAAATTGGGCAGAAGACCTAAACAGACATTTCTCCAAAGAAGACATATGGATGGCGAGCAGGCACATGAAAAAAATGTTCAACATCACTAATTATTAGAGAAATGCAAATTAAAACTACAATGAGGTACCACCTCACACAAGTCAGAATGGCCATCATCAATAAGTTTATAAATAACAAATGCTGGAGAGGGTGTGGAAAAAATGAAACCCTCCTACACTGTTGATGGGCATGTAAACTGATACAACCACTATGGAAAACAGTACAGAGATCCCTCAGAAAACTAAATATATGATCCAGAAATCTCACTCCTGGGCATATATCCAGACAAAACTACAATTGAAAAAGATACATGTATTTATACATTTGTAGCAGCACTATTCACAATAGCCAAAACGTAGAAAACCTAAATGTCCATCAAGAGATGAAGTGATTAAGATGTGGTACATATACACAATGAAGTAGTACTCAGCCATAAAAAAGAATAATGCCATTTGCAGCATCATGGATGCAACTAGAGATTCTCATACTAAGTGAAGTCAGAAAGAGAAAGACAAGATACCATATGATACCACTTATATGTGGAATCTAAAATATGGCACAAATGAACCTATTTACAAAACAGAAACAGACTCACAGACATGGAGCACAGACTTGTGGTTGTCAACGGTGCCAGAGGCAAGAATGAGATGGACTGGGAGATCAGGATTAGTATATGCAAAAACTATGACATTTAGAATGGATAAGCAATGAGGTCCTGCTGTATAGCAGAGGGAACTATACCCAACCACTTGTAATAGAATGTAATGGAAGATAATGTGAGGGAAAGAATGTGTATATACGTACAACCGGGTCACTCTGCTATATAGCAGAAATTGACAGAACATTGTAAATCGACTATACTTTAATTGGAAAATTAAATAAAAAAAAGATTTACCCCTATGTTTTCTTCCAAGGGTGTTAGTTCTCACATTTAGGTCTTTTATCCATTGAGTTAATTTCTGTATATGGTATAAAATAAGGGTCCAACTTTATTCTTTTGCATGTGGGTATCCTGAACTTGTTTTTAGAATCATTTTACTTCTTTTTAAAATGTATTAAGAGTTCCCATTGTGGATCAGAGCTAACAAATCCAACTAGTATACATGAGGACGTGGGTTTGATCCCTGGCCTTGCTCAGTGGGTTAAAGATCTGGTGTTGCTGTGAGCTGTGGTGCAGCACAGACGTGGCTCAGATCTAGCATTGCTGTGGCTGTGGCTGTGGTGTAGGCCAACAGCTGTACCTCCAATTCGACCCCTAGCCTGAGAACTTCCATATGCTGTGGGTGTGGCCCTAAAAAGCAAAAAAATAAAATAAATAAAATGTATTGGTTTAAAATTCCTTTAGGGAAGGTTTCTTGGAGGTAACCTTCTTTGTCTTTATTTCCCTTGAAATAAACTTAAAAAAATAGTTGTTCTAAATCTACAAAACTACATTGATGGTTATTTTCTCTTCAGAACCTTGAAGACATTGTTCCATGTGTCTTGCCTCCCATGGTTGCTACTGAGAAAACTGCTATGTATTTGTTGTCCTTTGTAAATAATCTACCTCTTCTCTCTGCTTGTTTTTAAGATCTTCTCTTTATGATATTCTTAGGTTTTACTAAAATATATCTGGGTGTGGCTTTTTTAACGTAAATATTCTGTCTTGTACTCTTTATTTTTCTATGTGCATTTATGTTTTCATCAGTTTTGGGAAATTCTCAGCCTTTGCGTCTTCAAACATTGTCTTTTTTTTTTTCTATTTTCTCCTTCTGGAACTCCAATTAGATGTGTTATACCTTCTTATATAAATATCCTCTGTGTAGCTGAACCTCTCTTTCACATTTACTGCCTTTTTTCTACGTATTATAGTCTGAGTACTTCCTCATATTTAATTCTCTCTTCACCTGCATATATTCTAATGTTTAATCATCCACTGAGCTATTAATTTCAATATTTTATTTATGAATGTTCTAATCGATTTCTTCAAATATGCCTGTTATTTTTTATTAGATTTATATTTTTATCTTTTCTAATCTTTATTCAATCTTTGATTTCTTAAAACATTTGATGCATAATTACTTCATATTCCCTGATAATTTCAACATCTAAATTCTCAAGAATTTAAATGTGTTGTTACTGTTTTCCTCTGACTTCCATGCATGGTATGTGTTAACATTTCTTATTATATTTAATTATACTTTATCTTTGTAAATCAGAAGGCCTCAACCAGGAATTTGTATTAGTTTCTTCATGGGTCTGGGAGCCTACTGATCTGAAACCACTCTGGTCCCCTTCAAAGATTCTGGCTTCATGGATACATCTCACTCTCCACTTTGCAGAAAGCCCAAGGCTTAATCTTCTAATCCCAGCTAGTATTGATATTTCCCCCCAAAGCAATCCCAGCCTTTTCATTTGTTTAAACTGTTCATCGTTCAGATTTAGTTGTTTTTGTTTTCCATTTTTTGGCACATGGGGACATCACTTATTTCTTGCATGTCAGCAATGTATTAAAACTATATTTGAAATTTATCCGGGTTCTAGTCACATTGTAGCGGGAAAGTCACTCTATCTAGTCCATCATAATCCTAGCTGTGAAAAGCCTAAGAAATATTTTAATCTGTATCAGTTGAAGTTTGTGTAACTTCTGAAGAAAAAAAGAAGTTAGAAATAAATAATAGGCCATGTAAATGTGTTGAATAATAGGATTTTATTTCTTGGACCATGATTATACCACATGCCTTTTTCTGGAGACTAGAAAGAGGGAAAGCAGAATAGAAGAAGAAGAGTTGTAAATGGGGCTAAAATGTCTGAACCAAGTTCACCCTCAAGAGAAAAAAGAAAAATGTCATCTTATATTTGACTATTTAAAGTAAGTCATATTTTCATACAATGATATGCTTCTAGAGAATAAGGATTATATTTCTCCTATACTACCCATGGTGCCAACATGAGATAAGTACTTACGTACTCTTTGGGATCCAACACTGCTATGCTAAAAAGATCTCTAAAGGCTATGTAGTTTAACATCTTAAATTTACAGGAAAATAACTTGGATGACACTTTTAAGCAATTTATACTGAGGTTACCCAGCTAGTATAATAGATCGTGGGGGTAGACCCAAAATCTCCTGACTCCAGACCATGGTCATAAATTACACCACACTCTATCAGTGAACTGAAGCAATATGAATTGTTCAAGTGTGTGGCACTGCATACCAAAAAGAAGGGGGAAAATGCTCTCTTTGAACTAATTGTTTTTCTTCTTTCTCTTTTACAGAACTGGTGACTTCATACAAACTTGTTTGCTGAAAGAAGCACATATTTCCTATGAATAAAAATCCTCTTGTGTATTTTTTAAAATTTAATTTGCACCATAAGGACAATTTTTTTTGGTAATAGTTCAACTCCTAACCTCAGTGCTTATGGATAGATGCTGCCCAGGAGTAATCAAGAAATAGAGCTTTAGTCAGAGATCAAGAAAGAGCTGATTTGCACATCAGAATCCAGGTGTCCCAGACAGAGCCATAAATAGCAAAGAGGTGAAGAGGGAAAGAAAGAGCTGTACCTGCCTGAAATGGGTCAGGGTGGGATCTGGAATTCTAAAAGAGGGATATGGCTGGCTGATTTGAGGGAGGTTTTGAAGAGACAAAGACTCGAGGCAGGCTATCTTTGCCTACTTTTAGGATGAGGCTGAGTAGAACTGGATTGGAGTTTCCTTAGTGAATTGTTTCAAGAACGGGTGCCACATGGTCGAGGGTTTGCTTGCAGCACTACAAACTCTCATTTGACCACTGGGAGTCAGTTGTTTTATGCAACATTAGGAATCCAAGATAACATGTACAGGGCATCTTAACTTCCTTCCCAGGAACAGAGGTGAGCTATGGAAGCAGGGTGGGGAGGATGTCTAAGACAGATGCAGCTGGGCTGGGTAGAGCAGGGACTGAGCACAGGTGTATGTCTACATAGGTGAGGAGAACTAGAGACGTAAGTAACACAGGGACAACTATGAATGGACATCAGACTGTCCCACAGCTCATGGAGAGGATTAGTAACAGATCATCTAGAAAGAGACTACACTTGTTTTACTATTTAAATAGTCTCTTTGGGCCACTGATGGACAGAGAAGATACACATAGGGAAAGGGTGGTTAGAGTGGATATGGGAAGACTCGTCAGGAGGCTACTACAGCCAATGTGGAACGACACCAACTTGAATCACAAGAGGGTTACTTACAAGTCAAAAAAGATATTTGAAAGTTATAAGAACACTACATAAAATTTTAGTGCCATAAATTTGGAAGTCTAGATAAAATGGATGATTACACAGGAAGCACAAATTACCAAAAGTGACCCAGGAAGAGATAGAAAGCACAAATTACCAAAAGTAGCACCAGGGGTGGGAGGCAGGGTTGAGGGGGTAAAAAGCATGTAAAAATGTCCACCCTGTAAAATGGCCCACGCTAGAATGATTACCCAAGAGAACACTATCAAACATTCAGACAGCAGGTAATATCTGGGTATTCATATTATTCTAAAGCATCAGAAAAGAAGGAGCTTCCCAATTAATCTGACAAGGTTAGAGTAACCTGGGACCAAAATCTTGCCAAGAATCATTCGGAACTGTAGGCCACCCTCTCAAAAACTTCAAGTAAAAAATCATAAATAAAATATATAACAATTGATTCCAATGGCATATTTATAAACTCTAATGTGCCTGAATATGCTTTATTTCAAAAATTAAAAGTTAGATACAAGAATATCTATAAAGTGATCAACAAATGAATTTCACTACTAGAATAAAAGATTAAAAAAGCAAAAGTTCAGGAGCCAGTCATTAGAGCAGAAAGCAGGGGCTGAAGAAGCAGCCAGTCTGGGGTTCAGTCAAAATACAGTGAAGAGAATTATTCCAAACAAAGAACAGGGACAGTAAGAAAAGTGAAGTATACAGTTTGAGTCTATAAGTGACACATGCCTGGTGATCTTTCCTGTTCCCCCCCCCCCACTTAGGGGTCCTTCAGTTGCAACAGGAATATCCTTCCTCACATAAAACTCAAGCTTTTTAGTATTCCCCATTGGTGTGCTTACAGTAAAGCTAGAATTAAAAAAAAAAAAAAATTAGCAGTATCTAATATCTGTGAAGTTGGCTGGTGTTGAGGAGTGACATCGGTCCAGAGATTATACCTGTGAGATGTTAAGCCCTCTAAGGAGAGCTCCATCACTCAACAGACACTTGGATGGGAGGCCGAGTGTGGGCTTTGGCTGCAGATGGCCCTGAGGAGGAACTCTGCCCCTGTCACTCACTAGGACCTTGGGTCATTTACTTCAACTCTCTAAGAGTCTATATTCTCATCTATAAAATGGGGACACTATGACATCTTTCTCAGGGGTGTTAGGAGAATTAAACAAGATAATGAGAATGAAGAAGTTAGGACAGAGCCTGGCACACAGTAAAGCACAGTAGCCCTTATCGTCTTTTGATTATCACTGTATTTGCTCAAACTGAGGCCTGGATCACCAGCCCCTTCACATGTGCTTTCTCCTCTGACCACCAGAGAGCACATCAACATTGCTCTTCCCCAAGCCAGAAATGCCCTTAAGTTCTGCAGCCTGAGACCTCAGATAGGCTCTAAGTAAGCCACTCTTCCATGAATTCTGCCAGAAGAGCAAGGCAACCTTCTTGAAAGGCGTAAGCAGAGTATCCATTTTCCTCCTTAGTTGTTAGTTCATCAAGGAGTGAGCAGGATATAAGCTACATAGTCACTGAATATGAAATTACATATAAATATCTAAATAAACTAGGTTTCTGGCATTAGGAAGCAAGGTAATTTGAAGTATTAGTTTTCTATTTTAGGATACTTTATTACTTCTTTGAAGTACCATTCTATAAATATTTTCTTTTTTCCCTCAGAATAACACTGTACATTTTTCCTATTTAACTGGTATGAAAACTGAGGCTCCAAGAAGTTCAGTGACTTATTCAAAGCCAAAGAGATATTTGGGATCAGAACCTGAACTCCCACTCAGATCTTAAAACATCATGTACAGGAACCCTCTTGCTTCTTTCTTTCCTTCTCTCCATCCTTCTCTTTACATCTCCTTCCCTCCCTTCTGTTCTTCCTTTCTTCTTTCCCCTCCCCCCTTTTCCTATTTCTTCATTAAGCAGTATTTCACACACACATATGTCTGATCTAAATAAAATGAATGCTCATTAACCCAACATTCAGCTTAAGAAATATGATACTACCAATACTTCTGAAGCCCCATGCATTCCACCTCCCACCTGTAACTGCCACCCTGGATTTTACAGTTATTTTCTTTCTAGTTTTATCATCTTATCACTTATACATCCTTATGGATATCTACATTGTATTATTGTGCATGTTGATGAGTTATCTATAAGTGGAATCATACTGTCTGTATTCTTTTTTTTTTCTTTTTTGTCTTTTTGCTATTTCTTGGGCCGCTCCTACGGCATATGGAGGTTCCCAGGCTAGGGGTCGAATCGGAGCTGTAGCCACCGGCCTACACCAGAGCCACAGCAACGCGGGATCCGAGCCGCGTCTGCAAACTACACCACAGCTCACGGCAACGCCGGATCGTTAACCCACTGAGCAAGGCCAGGGACCGAACCCGCAACCTCATGGTTCCTAGTCGGATTCGTTAACCACTGCGCCACGACGGGAACTCCCTTTTTTTTTTTCAATATTACGCAAGTGAGATTCGTTCTTGTTGACGTGTATAGCTGGAGCTCATTTTCACTGCTTCAGAGTACTCTACTGCATGAATATACCACACTATTCATCTGTTCTCCTACTGATGAAGTACCAGGGTAGTTTTCAGTTCTGTGCTATTCTAAACAAAGCTGCATACCACTTTTGTTGCACATGTGCAAGAGTTTTTCCAGTGAAATTACTGATCAAGGGATTGTACCTACCTACACATTAGTGGCTAATGCCAATTTGTTTTCCAAACTGACTGTACCAATTCCCATCAGCATATGAATTCCAATTACTCCCCATTTTCATCAACTTGGAATTGTCAGAAATTTTAACCACTTTGTGCTCAGATCTTAGATTTGAAACACTATTCTCTAATAAAAGGAACCAGAATTCTTTGGAGAAACAACTGATTCCAGGGCCAAGGAAGGTAATGAATAAGATGAGTCTAGGACATTTTTTTTGTCAGAAAGTAAGATCATGCTCCCCAACTCCCAAACAAAGCAAAACACAGGGGCTAGACCCAAGTAGCTCCTAAGTGCCAGAGCTAGAACAATTTGACTAGCAAAATAAATACAGTATTAGATTATAATCCAAAAATATAACAAATATCTATGAGCCCATACTGATAAAAACAATTAATTAAATAAATAAATGGAGACAGGGCAGCTCTTCCTTATGTAGAGTTTGAATTAAATATAAAAGAAAAGGGGAAAATATAAAATCACCATGAAACATCACAATAATAACTGTTGCAGACAAGTTCCATCAAGAGATGCTCAAAATGAGTCAGCCAAGGTTTGGGAGAAATAAAGATTGCATGAGTCAAAAAGACTTCCCCCAGGACACTTATTAATTACAAAGGGAAAGATGTAATTTTACTGTGGAGAAACTTGGCATAAACCACCTTAACCAAGTGGTCAAGGTCACCCCCACTAATAATAAGACATAACAATATCACGAACCCTGTGATATGATGCAGTGGGGGGAACACAGTATTTCATGGTATTCTCACCTAAAAAGCAGAATCTCCGTTCAGTTGTGAAATAAACATGAGGCAAACTCAAACTGAGAGACAGCTGGCAAAACTATCTACACATTTCAAGAATACCAGGGTCATGAAGGACAAGGGAAGACTGAGGAGCTTTTACAGACCACAGGGCACCAAGGACAACTAACGGCTAAATGCAAAGTGAGATCCTAGGTAAGATCCTGGAATAGAAAAAAAGATGTTAGCGGAAAAGTGGGGGCCAATCTGAATCAGGTCTTCAGTTAGCTGAGTAGTACCACACCAGTGTTAATTTCCTGGTTCTGACTATTCCGTGTGCTTATGTCAGATGGAAACATTCGGGGAAACTGGATGAAGGATATATGAAATCTGTACTAGTCTGCCAACTTTTATTCCAGTCTTAATTTAGTTCAACATCAAAAGCTTTAAAAACCATTTTACATCAATCTAAAGTTGTAACGTTGGTAACTAAGTATGGAAAGAAATAGACGTCATAAAGGTAGAAAAGAGAATTATCAGCTGTATATCTGATAAAGCTGCTCGATAATGTGGCTCAAGTATGAGGCAACAATCAGCTTCTCAATACCATCCCCAGATCCAGACAATCTGCCCAGACAGGCAGCACCGGACCCTAGGATCTAATCTGCAAGGGCACTGGATTTACAGGTAAGATCACTCATGCACTTTCTCTCTGAAACAATCCAATTCCAAATGAGGTGAGGCCAGATGCACTCAAAGCTTTCTCCCACTCTAATTAGATAAACTGTTCCCATTCCCCTGAGGACAAGTGAGTGAGAGGGCTAGAAAGATGCCAGCTATGTTACTTCAACATAGTTCCTTCCACATGGAAGGGACTATTAAGCACTGGAATTGCAGAATTCCTGCAATTCTTACCTACAAAACTTTCTAGGCCAGTGTTTCTGTTTGTTTTTGGCAGAAGGAGATTTTATACTATAGGTTTCCAATTCTTTACTGATCATAGAACTCTTCAGATCTTCTGTTTCTTCTTGAGTCAATTTCGGTAAATGACATAGTTTTTATTTACTTTTCATTTCATCTCTATTTTCAAATGCACTGTCATAGAAAACCACCTCCACTGCCCCCTCATTGGAAGCACGGGTGGCCTTCTGGGCCCCAGGAGCTCTTCATCTCTTTTGCCACCTACAGTGATGGCTATTCAAGTCCCTACATGGGTGACAAACTGTAGCTTAACTTCACAGACAAGAAGAAAGCCTCCAGTGAGAGCTTTGGGGAAGTGGGCGCTCTCAACATCTCTCTGTAAACACTCCTGAACTGTATTCCCATGAACACACACTGGTAGCAACTGAAGAAAGCCACTTCAACTCCCACTTCACAAGAGGAAGGAAGAAGAGAAAGGGGAAACAGAGGAGGAGATGGAGCAGCAGCAGAAGCAAGAGGAGGTGATGCCACTGCAGCAGCTGTCCAGATGTCCAAAAGGAAGGTCCCTGAAGAATAAGAAAAAAAAAAAAAAACTTGGAGTTCCCATTGTGGCTCAGTGGTAATGAACCCGTCTAGTAACCATGAGGATGTGGGTTTGATCCCTGGCCTCACTCAGTGGCTTAAGGATCTGGTGTTGCAGTGTAGGTCACAGACGTGCCTTGGATCTGGCACTGCTGTGGCTGTGGCACAGGCTGGCAGCTGCAGCTCTGATTTGACCCCTAGCCTGGGAACTTCCATATGCCACAGATGTAGCCCTATAAAAAGACCAAAAAAAAAAAAAAAACAAAAAAAAACCAAAAAAAAAAACCCAAAACCAAACAAACAAAAAATGGTACTTGAAAACCACAATCTAAAACAAACAAACAAACTCCAAAGGACAATGACTCTCAATTCTGAAATAAATGCTGATGATGGAGATGCAAAGGGAAATCCAAGAGAGCCAACAAAAAAAGAAGAAATACAGAATAAAAGAATAAAAAAGAAAACCTAAGAAGAATAGAGAAGGGGACAGTAACTCAAGATCTAAAGATGCCCAACAGGAGGGAACTCCCATCGTAGTTCAGGGGACGCGAATCTGACTAGCATCCATGAGGACGCAGATTTGATCCCTGGCCTCACTCAGTGGGTTAGATCTGGAGTTGCCGTGAGCTGTGGTGTAGGTCCCAGACATGGCTTGGATCCAGAGTTGCTGTGGCTGTGGTGCAGGCCAGCAGCTACAGCTCTGATTTGACCCCTAGCCTGTGAACCTCCATATGCAGTGGGTATGGCCTTAAAACAAAACAAAACAAAAAGGCAAAAAAAAAAAAAAATAAAGACTCCCTACAGGAGTCTCCGGAGGGTCCCCTTCAAGGCCCGAAGGACCTTCAGGTTTAGCTTAGGACCAATGGCCATCTTCTTTTACCTGGTAAAGTTGCAGACGTGACTAAATACCGAAATACTGGGAAACCTATCTCACAAAGATGCATAAAGAAAAAACATCATTTAAATGGTCAGGTTATGTAATGAGTTCTATGGTCAAATGATGGCTATGAGATGGTAAAAAGAGAACCAGTTACACAGAGCTAAAGCAAAGTGAGCCCTGTACCCTATAAACAAGAAATAAGAGAAAGGACAAAATTCTGACTAAAGGGAAGGATCGCAAATGAGGACTTCATGATTGTTCGGCAGACATTTTACTTTAACAACAATAAAAAAAAAATTGAGACAGACAGACATACACACACACACAATCTGAAAAAGCCTTCCAGTGCTATTGTGCTTTTCTTTAATTTGGACAGTCTTTCTTTAAAAAGTTAGTAATTGATATAGCTTTAAAGCAGGTTCTTTGGGTCATTTTAGATGAACTGACCAGAGCAACTTTCTGTTTCAAAACTAAAATTAGCAATGAAAGCCTAACTGTATTATGAGAAAGTGTCCACAAGAAACCTAAATCTCACACCATGGGACGGTGCCATTAGCTCCACATAATGCCCCCACTTCCAGTCCCCAATAAACTTGTGGAAAAATTGCACTCCTTTATTGAATGTGCTATGAATGGAAGTGATAAACACACACAGGATATCACTGTTAAAATGAGGGTTTTACTGAACAAAGAAAATCTAGAATTTCAAAGTTGATTTATATAACCCAATATGTAGTCTACCTTAGAAATTACTATATTTTGATTCTAGATCCTACCCCACCACAACCATCTCTAAAAAGTAAACAAAAAAGTAAACTAACCCAAAGACCTGTCAACACTAAAAGTTCTGAAGTAAATATGGCAGAATGCTAAGATGTGTTAAAGCTGGGTAGGGGCTGCATAGTGTTTATATACTATTCTATATTCTTTGTATGTTTGAAATATTACATAGTTTAAAAATCCAGAGTTCCCATGGTGGCACAGAGGGTTAAGCTGACTGCAGAGGCTCAGGTTGTTGCAGACGCATGGGTTCAATCTGCATCCTGGCACAGTGGGTTAAAAGGTCCAGCGGGCTTGGCTTGGATTCGATCCCTAGCCCGGGAATTTCCATATGCCACAGGTGGGGCCATAAGAAAGAAAAATCCTAAAATATAAACAGAAGAATGATTAAGGGTTAGTTAAGTGAAGAAAATAATAACACAGTGCAGATGGAAAGAACAGACTGTGTGAGGGCATGGAGAAAATACCCCTGGAAGCACAGGTAGCACTTGAAGATGCAAAGCGAGCAAAGGAAGAAGAAAAATAGGAGAGTCATGGGGGGAGGGGCATCACAGTTAAGTTCTACTGAAAGGAAGTCAGAAGAAGCTACCAAGCCATTAAAAGACACAGCAAAGAGGGCTGTCATGTGGACAGCACAGACAAACACTCGCTAAGCATCCCAGGGAGAGGAGGCAACTATTTCACACGGAGCACAAAAATGTAGCAGGCACCTCATATACACCATCCCATTTAGTCTTCCCAACAGCCCTGAGCTAGATTTCAGAATTCTTGTTTCACATAAAGTTAACTAACTTGACCAAGACCACTTGACCAAGACCACACAGCTAGTAAATTGCTGAGCCACATGCATCCACATGTGTCTATTTCTAAAGCTAATGTTCTTTAAAAACAACAACAACACTTTTTTGAGGTATAATTTATATACCATAAAATTTACCCATCTTTAGCATATAATCCAAATGAGTTTCAGTGAATTTAGTACAATTATGCAACTATCACCACAATCCAGTTTGGGATTCTGACTAGAATTCTAGTTGTTTTTTAACACTGCTCAGACTCTACCTCTTCCATTATGCATCTAAACTTCTCATATCCTTGCCAACTCTTCTCACCCCCAGCCCCTCCCCGGCACACACTCCTCTCCCACATCCACCAAAACATCCTCTGAATCCTCAGTAACTGCACTCATACTTGCATTTGCTGGACTGCAGTTAATAATTGATGAGCTGGCCTCTCCCTTACTGGGGCATGCTCCTTGAACACAAGGACTGAACTTCATCTATCTTTATATATCTTGCTCCTGGCATAGTTTATGGTAGGCACTAAAAATACTGTTAATCCTCTTCCTTCAAAACTTCAAATTTAGGAAGTTTAAGAAATTCTTAATGTAATTTCTTAAACATCAGGAGACATTCAATGAATAACTGGTTCCTTTTTGGTTTGATTTGCTGGTAGAGACCAGATCTTGTGCATTTCTGAAGGTTTTACTTGTTTTCTCATTCTTCCTTTTTTTGTTGTTCTTTCTTCTCCCCCATTTTTAGAGAAGGCAGAGAAGCAACAAAGCATATAGAAATATGTGTGTTTAGGTAAAGCGGAATATATAGAGAGAATGCATATACATATATATGTATTGTACTATATATATTTGCTAAATATACCATTTTTGTATAAAAAAAGAAACATTTTCATGATATTTTGTTAAAAGTAGGTCTGTTACTAATGTATTGCCTAATATAGTTGGGTTTGGATATGAGAACACAGGTTCTTTCCTATTGGTCCTAACAAAAATTTTCAACAGTAGGAAGTTGTAGCAAGCTATAGATGCCTGGCCTTTGTATCCTTGCTTCCAGTGTCAGAGGTGAAGAAATGCAGGTCATTTGGCATTGTAGTTCTCTGCTTCAGCTGTCACTGAATGATCAAGGATCACAACTGCCTGAGTTTCAGCAAGTCATCTCACCAAGTATCATCAAGGGTTGGAGCCTTTGTTATCATTCATCTTTTAAGTCTAGTGATAGTCTGCAGAGCATCACGAATGAGAATAACCTTTCTTGCTAATTTTTACATACTGCAGCCACCAACAGGTGACTTACCTGTTCCTCTCATCGGACTTCACAGAGAGATGACGGCAGAGGCTAATTAAGGAGACTCAATTGGCATAAAGAGACCACACTCAGGGGCTGGTACTTACTGATGGTTGCCAAACCGGTAACAAATTCTGCATTCTCATTACTCTTTACTTAAAAACTCACTAACAAATAAAAGCAGTCAAACTATCTTCTCAATTTACTTAATAAGGATTCTGTGAGCATTTAAATGTGGAATTTAAACAGCTCTGTCTCATTCATGGTGGAGTCACAGATCTACAGGTAAAGAAAGTAGCTTCTTTCTTCTAGGTACAAAATAATACATAGAAGTAGCTAGAAATGAGAGTTCTCAAAGCTACCAGAGAACATTCTGGCAAAAAATTCCCAGACCTCAAAAGGTGAAGGAAGCTGAAAATGATTTCATAAGTCTGTTGTCTGCTGTTGTGATTTTTAAAAAATACTATTTTAGATTTCTTTTACTTTTTTCCCTCGTGTAGTTTTTAAACCCCTTAGGCTTCATGTTATCTCAGCTCACTACCATCTGTGGCCTGGCAGATGTTTTGACTAAGTAATCATATGTCTTTCCCTACAGAGTGCTGCCCCTGAAGCCTTATCTGCTAGGACCAGCCTTTCACTGCCCTCAGAGGGCCTCCCAGTTGCTTGCTGTATCTGTTTTTGTCCAGAAGAAAGGAACAGAAAGTTAACAAGGTTGATTTTACACTCTACGAAAGATATTATACTGGCCCTTAATCTACTGTTGAGACTTTTTAAAGTTAAAATTTATTGAGCTCTTTCCATGTGTTAGCTTCTTTAAATAACATAACTTTAGGACACAGATAGCCTTACTATGGCCCATCATACAACAGAACAAATAAGGCAAAGGTGTTAACAAAAGAAATGCCAAGATCATGTGGTTAGAATGGAGTAGAGCCAGTAGAACCCAGGCAGACTGGCCCCAAAGTCCACACGCTTATCCACCGCACTACTCAATTTCCTTCGAACCTCCAAATCATGTTTTCCCCCTGCTAGATAACTGCTTATCCCCAGAAACACACTTACATTAGCTCTTTAGCTTAGAAATTAGGAAAATTGAATTCTTGTTCAGCACTTCAACTACGTGGACAGGAAGAGCATTCTAGGTAGGGAAAACACTTGTGCAAAGGTCTAACGGCCAGAGGGAAGAAGCAAGAAGGCCAGTCCTAGGAGTGGGGAAAGCACTGCAGTATTTCAGGCTGGGGGAAGGAGGGGATTCGCTGAACCATGATCACAAAGATACTGTACCAATACAATACCACCCTGCCCAGCCAATAGAGCGCAAAGGTGGATTTTCCCCAGGAAGACTGCTTAGGAGGCTACTGAGAAAATTCAGGCAAATGTAATGGCAGCTCGGGCCAGGGTGCGGGTACAGTGTGTACAGGGGGCGGGGCAGGGAGGATGGAGAAAAAGTGTCTTTTGGGGTTGAAATTGCATTCCATTAGATTATGTGTAGAGGCTTTCACAAAACACTCCAGAAACTACACTTGCAAATAAGTGTTACTGCCTTCTTGGGAGGTTATACATCCATTTTAATGATGTTTCATGGCTCTAAACACTCCTGGAAAGCCTCTTTCAGAATTTCCTTCAGAACCAGTTTACAAGCCAAACCAGAAAAATAGGCTTATTGCTTTCTCCAGAGTCATATTTTATAAACAGCAAAAGCTAAGAAACTATGTGTAATATTGTTTAATTGATGTAGGGTTTATAAGAACTTCTTTTATGAGTTTGATCTTCCAACATATCCAGTGAGGTCACTTCCTCTTAAGAAAATGAGCAAATATGTTGTGTGTGTAGGGGGAGCGAAGTCATCTGATTCCTCACCAAAGAATGAGGATCTATTCTTCCAGCAAGGAGGGAGCCAACTCAGAAAACCCCGAGGCAAAAGAAATTCTTGGATAGTCAGGAAAGGGATTTTTTTTCTTTTTCTTTTTTTTGGGGGGGGGGACACAAACAACGAATAAATCTTAGCAGACTGACAACAAATTTCCCACAGGAAAGAAAAAGAATAAAGTTATATCTATTGGTTTTTAGGAGTGAGAAGCATGCTAAGGTGAGTACAAATTTCAGAACCAAACCTAGGAGTCAAACTTGGATTCTCTAATTAGTTGTGCAGGTTTGGACAGATTCTGAGGCCTACTTTCCTCATCTGCAAAATGGAGACACGTGTTCCGGGAGTTTTGTGAGGTTTTATTAATGGAGCCCTGATTTCCAATCTCTCCTCCAATTTCTCTCGCCTCAACACCTTTCCTTGAGCTTCAAGAACAGGACACTGAGGGAGCAGAGGTGAATGGGTGACCCTCCAGGAGCTTTCACGTCTCTCTGGCTTCAGCTTTCTTAGCTCTGCGATGCCAGGACACAGAGAAAAGAATGCCTAGAGACTTTATCAGCCTCTCTGTGGAGAAGGGCTGAGGCCTGCAGCCAGTGCCTTTGGCTCAACAGACATTCCCAGAGCTCCCTGTCATTTAAGGAAAGAAGCAACCCACTGAAATCTCTGAATCTTTTAAAGAAACTGAAACAATCTCCATGCCCAAGAAAAGGAGACTGGGTGAACTGCGAGACATAATACGCAAAGGCATAGTCGTGTGATGGAATCATAACTGAAGAAGAACATTCAATGACGTGGGCAGATGTTCATAATATACTAATATTGCCATGAAACAGTATCTAAACTACGGATTCCTATCTTTTTAATAACTGATTTATAGGAAAGAATAGAAGGAAATAAAATTTGTTAAAAATAAATTCTAAGTGGTAGGAATATGCATATTTAAATTTTTAATGTTCTAAGCCTTATACAATAAACATATATTTTTTTTAATTTTTATTTTTTAGGGCCTCACCTGAGGTGTTTGGAAGTTCCCATGCTAGGGGTCAAATCAGAACTGGAGCTCTGGTCTACACCACAGCCACAGCAATGCCAGCACAGCTTCTGGCAATGCTGGATCCTTAACCCACTGAGCAAGGCCAGGGATGGAACCTGCATCCTCACAGAGACTACGTTGTGTCCTTAACCCACTGAGCCACAACGGCAACTCCTAATATTTTTAATATAAAGTATAATATATAAATATGATACAGCATTTGAAAAACAATTCCACAGGGAGAAATTATGACTGCTTTGTTCACTACCACAGAAAAGCAAGCATCTAAAGAAATGTGTTTTGGAGTTCCTGTCGTGGCGCAGTGGTTAACGAATCCGACTAGGAACCAGAAGGTTGCGGGTTCGATCCCTGCCCTTGCTCAGTGGGTTAACCATCCGGCGTTGGTGTGAGCTGTGGTGTAGGTTGCAGACGCGGCTCGGATCCCGCGTTGCTGTGGCTCTGGCATAGGCCGGTGGCTATAGCTCCAATTCGACCCCTAGCCTGGGAACCTCCATATGCCTCGGGAGCGGCCCAAGAAATGGTAAAAAGACAAAAATTAAAAAAATAAAAATAAAAAAAATAAATAAAGAAATGTGTTTTTACTCTGAGCAGTGGGATAAGGAATCTGTAGAAGGAGAGAAAGTGCCTCTTTGGACTTTCTGCCAAGATTCCTCTTTTCCCTTGTTTCACAGAGTTTTCTCCTCCCCTAGAACTCCCCAACATCACCTTGGCTCTTTTCCTGCCCTGCGTGCTCCATGCTGAGACATGGAGTTCCTGCGTTCCCAACCCCAGAGGCTCTGGCCCTACAGTGGGTCTGTACCCTTTTCAGCATTCACATCCCAACAATTACCTCGCTGGGTGGCAGCAAGGTAATGAAGGAAGTTCCTATCCTATAGCTCCTGCTGGAGGCCAGGTAGGTCTCCACTAAATAGAGAGCAGGAAATGGGGGGGGGGCCACTGGTCCAGACTCTTGAGATCTTCAAACAAGAGTATGTGTAAGTAGTTAAAACACTTTACGTGTATCATTACTGTGGTTGTTAAGAATGACTACCATTTACCGAACACTTTTCACGTGCCAGGTACATCCCGCATTATCGCGATTTCACATCGGCCACTTAGGTACTATCCCTACTTCACAGAGAGAGGTACAGGCTGACGTCAGACAACGTACCTAAGGTTCCCAGTGCAAAGAAGCGGCAGATGTAAGGTGCTTCAGGGATTGCAAAACTGTATCAAAATGACCTCTGTTACTCTTTGCATTACTCTGTGAGATAAGCACGCTATGTTTTAACTTGTGGAATGAAGGGACAGATGGCTTTAAAGTCCCTTCTGAGGTTCTACAATGGCTGATCCCTAAGTGCATTTCCAATTTTGGATTTCAACAGAGTAGCCATGTGCTTAATAGGTCAATGGTGGGAGCCAAACACACACCCCTTACACTAGATTATGGGGAGCAGATCTGACCCTGAAGAAGGTAGGGTATCCACCATACTAGATAGATACTCGATACTGGCAGCAAACAACCAGATCATGTTAAGACAAGGAGACAATCCCGTACATGGGATTCAGGACTAACTACTTTTGGAGTTTGCTGGAGGGAAGGAGGGAGCCAAGGCAGAATAGCCTAGGTCCATGGAGGATGTTTTAATGCTTGGTGGACCAGCTCAACCCTACCTGCAAAGGCTAGGGACTCTGTGTAAATAACTATGAAATTATTTTGGCCCAGGTGTATTCCATCATAAAACTGTATATTGTTCAGGTCCTGAATAAGATAATCTGCTACTAATCTTTAAAATACTATATGTGCTAATATTGATTTTTTGATAGACTCACATAACAGAAAGAAACATAACATGGCTATAATAACTTTCTGCATTTTCATTTCTTCTTTGGATGAAAGTGGGACCACACCAAAAGTTATCTGAAGTAGTGAGCTGGGACTCACTAAGTTTATTTTCATATCTACACTGTTTGCTATATCAGAAGTAAATTTTCATGGCTGGTCCTACTGGAACTAAATTTTCAAATTAGTTGATTTTTTTTTTTTAAATATTGCTTTTGTGTGTGTGTGTGTGTGTGTGTGTGTGTGTGTGTGTGTGTGTTGGATGGGAAGAGGAGGCAGCAGAAGAGGAAGCATTTTCCCAGAATTATGAATTAGCAACTTTGGATCCTTATCCAGGCTGACCCTCAACCAACTTAGTAATTCTGAATAAATCTCTTAAACTTCAAATTCCTCACCAGTACAATGAGATTCTAAGAGGCAGGTGATGTCTGATATGCTACTAAAGTTCCATGTGACAAGCTAACATTCCATGGGTATCCTTAAGAACAACAAAACAAAATCCAATTAAGCCTTAAGTCCACAGCAAGTATCCCTAAATAATGGTTAAGACTGACACTTGGGAATGGCTGTCTTCATCCTCCAGAGGATGGATGGTGGCTACTAGTAGGGAGTTTTGAAGTTGCAACTGTAATAGAAGGGCTCTCCCCTCACTTTGTCATCACCTGGTATTGAGAAAAGGAAGAGGAAGTGGGTAAGAGTACAGGATTTGGAAGCCGCACCTCCTCCAGTTCCTCTGACTTGAACTCTAGTTAATCATGTACAAACTGAATTCAGCTAACATTAGATGGTACTTAGCACTTGCTGGCATCTATCAGGCCTTGAATTTGTGTCCTCCCAGAAGTAAGAGTCTGTTCTTTGAGATCATAAGAGGAACTGTTATGCTCTGAGAAGAATAGATGATATATAGAACTAACTACAAACGCTTAGGTCTTAGTGAATTCAGTACATAGTGTGTCACAGAGTTTAAAAAGTGGAAGTTATCTTTTCATATATATGTTTAATTATTCTGAGAACCTGCCTGGTGGTCACATACCTGTGGACTTAGGATGAAATAGGAAAAACTCAAAAGAAGACACTAAACACTACATACGACAGCTTGTAGAAATCAAGACAGGGAATCTCTCTTCTTAATATGTTTGTGGTCAAGCAAACATATCAATCCTTATTATCTTTCTCGCCCACCCAAAAGTTCTTACACGTATGCTTCAAAGCCTTTTGTGGTAGTTCAAGACTGCCTAGAAACATACAGGGCCCCGTGCAAACTTCTCTTGTTCAGTAAATTGTGGCCTCCAAATATATAATACTCGTTTCACTCACTCCATCCTCCCTTCATCTGTCCTATAAGCTTTTAGTGTATTCCATGCATCCCTTTTCCTCCCCCAACCAAAACAGTGTCAGGGAATTGCCTAAGGGAATCGCTTAGTACATTTACCGAGAGAGAGAGAGAGAGAGAGAGAGAGAGAGAGAGAGAGAGAGAGAGAGAGAGAGAGAGAGAGGAGAGAGAGAAGAGAGAGAGAGAGGAGAGAGAGAAGAGAGAGAGAGGAGAGAGAGAGAGAGAGAGAGAGAGAGCGAGTTACAGCCCATAAATCGGGCACTTTAAAGGCTTTGCCTTTAATCGCCGTTTAAGGCTTAAAGCCGCCAGGAGAGCAAGAGCTTTTCTGTGAGGAGTGCCCACCTTCATCCCCAGGTTGCAGTTTCCCATGAATAAAGGAAGGCATCACCTCATAACTTCCAAGATTCCACCGGCACGTCTCTACGTTGGCAGATATTTCCTTTAAGACGCGAAACACTTCCCAGCACCTCAACTGCGCGAGAGCTCCTGAGGTTTTCATATTGCCAGGGCGACGCTCCCGGCATTTTTACTTCCCCAGGCACAAGCCCGCCTAATAGCGCCAAAGCTAGCTCTTCACTGGCCCGAAAATGTGCTCATCTTCTCAGAAAGCCAATCAGAACCTCACTTTCTACTCCGGGGATTTGGGAAACGGAAAAGACCTCGACCTGTTCCTGGGGAGTAAGGCGGGTCCATGAATGAGTGACAGCTTGATCTTCCAATAGTCAGAGCCCTAGGACCTGCCCCTTCTGGCTCCTGAGCTAGAAAAGAGAGTCGATGCCGGCAGCAGAGATGAGTCCTTGGAGGCACTGGCTGCGAGTAGGTTCGGAGAAGCGGTTGCTACCAGTGGCTTTTTTGCGGGTGAGTGGTTTTGTTTTGGAATATTGCCATTGCGAACGTTTCCATTTCTCAGTGATGTGGTGGTTTATTTTGGCGCGCGGGCCAGTTCCTTTCCCCCGCGGGTTGTCTTTGGTGGGAGTCTGGCACTCGCGCGTCCACCCCTCAGGCTCCGACCCTCACTCATCCCCCAGGTCCTTCTCAGCTGTCTCCTTCTCAGAAGAAGCCTCTCTGAGGGGGTCGTAGATCTGACAGCCGAAAAGAGGATTCCGCCTTGGTAGTGGTGTCCTGACGGCAAGAATAAATAGGAGTTGAAGGGAGTGATGAACTCAGTCCCCCTGGCCATCGGAGGCACCGGGTGGCAGAGCCCCGTCTATAGTAAGGCTCCTGGAAGGGAGCTCGGTGTGTTTTCAGGGCCATGCCACTAAATTTAGGGCGATGGTGGAGCTGGCCCTAAAAGTCCCAGTAGATAGAAAAACTTGAATGTCATGAAAGGAGAAAGTTGAGTATCTGCAATGGTTTCATGGAGGGTTCAAATCTGGAGCTCGATCACAGGTTCTTGGAAGCACCACAAATGAAAAAGTAAGTGTATTTCTTCTCCTTTCAGAAGGATGGGGGCCCTCTTACTGGAGAAGGACAGAAGTGCGTAATGGAAGTAAAGTTCACAGTTAAATTTTGAAGGATAATTGGTTATTAGCTAACTTATTATAACTCTCACTCCCCTCCCACCTCCCTTCCAAATTATGGAAGGTTTCTAGCTTGTCAGTGGTACCAGAATGTTAACTGACCCAGTGCACACTTTTGGGGGAAAAATATCATATCAAGTGCTATCTTTCACCAGCAGCTTCTAAGGTTTCTATAATGAAAGCAGAACACATGTCAGTTTGTTTTTTATTGCAAAACTGTGTCCCCCGAGGCCAGGAGACTAGGTTTGATCCATCTTGTATTTTTGTAGCATCTCACACCCCATAGATGCTATTCAATTGTGGTAGACTTTCAAACAAATGGTGTCATGGAGGAGGCTCCAGTTGGTGGTCAAGACACCTGGGTTTTAGTCTTGGAGCTATTTGTGTGATCTTAAACAAATTCTTTCCATTCTCTGGCTCTTAACTTTTGCATCTTTAAAAAGTAGATGTTGCATTAGATTATTTCCGAGGTCTGTGCCTGTGTTCAAAGTCTGTTTTAAGCTCAAGATCCTTAGACATTTTCCACCACAAGTACATCAGCAAAATCTCATAGCCGTAAATTCCTAACCAATCTGTTAGCAAATAAAAGTTCCCAGCTACGATATGTTCTTTTGTGTCCATATTTAAACCAAACCATGCAGATCATTGTAAATTTGACCATTATCCAGAATGACCATTGTACTGAAGTATAATGTGGCAGTAAATGTTCTCCTTTATTCCATCACTCGGAGGCAACTAATGCTGGTGTTTGGGTAGATCTTTCAGTCTCTCTTCCTCTTTTGCCTTCTACAGTTGGTTGAGATTAAGTGGCACATTTCATTTTAAGTAATGACATCTAAATTCAGCCATGCCTTCATTTTGGCGTGTCTGGTGCCTAGAGAACAGAGAACACACCAGCATTTGAACTGGTAGTTCACTTGAACATCCTTGGGATGAAATCCAGTGTGAAGGGATATTTATATGGAAATAGGACTAAAAATGTCCCTTAATAACAGAACTCTTTAGCTGGAAAAAAAGCATAGTTTATAGAAGGTAAACCTTAGCCATTTCACTAAAGCATTTGGATTATAGGATATCACTTAGTATCTGGTATGCTTCTAGGATTGTATCTTACCATCCACACCTCTGCCCTGAAACCCCCAACATTTGATTGCATTCATCCTTCCATTACTTAATTTAATGTTTTCTTCTTACCCTCACCCTCGTTTTATTGTACTCCCAGCTTTTGCTTCTGCTTGTAGCATCAGCAAAGCAGGAGCACTCTCAAGGGCCCCAAGTCTGGGTTAGTCTTCATGTGTTAGTCAGTCTGCTCCATTGAACACAGAATATGTCTCAGTCTTTGGTAGAACGCTTCACCATTGTCTCATTTAGTCTTCCCTGTAACCCCTTGAGAACCATAATTTCATCATCCTCATCTTTATGGATAAGGACTCTGAGGTCCTGCAGATGATTTAAATAACTTGATGTAATAGTGACAAGATGACACTGTCAATAAGTAGCAGAGCTGTTAATATCCAGGTTTCCTGATGTCACACTTTTGGGATTCAGTGGGAGTAGTTTGTGTTGCCAAAAGCTACTAGGGGAATAAGTAAGCAGATAGGAAGGAGTCGTGGCCATCAGTGATGCCATGCAGGCTGGAAAGGGCCACATGCCCCAGGCACACACATGTCTCATTACACATGTATGTTTCTTTCCTGTGACTAGGGGTCTACCTGCTCTGATTTACATTTGGAACAAGTGGTCAGTAAGGGCTATTAGTAGCTATAAATTTGGCGAATGGCAGGGTAATAGTGTCTGGAAAACACCTGTAAGTAGAGACATTTGCACCTGGTAAAGAAGTGTTCTTATAATGCAAATATAGATGGAAAAGTTACCCTAAAACTTTACGAAAAGTGATAGATGATGGAACAGCAGGTGCTTTTAGATACAGTCATGTTTGAACTTTCCCTATTGAGATGGATTTGGGGAAAGGCATATTTTAAGATGGAGGAACTGAGCTCCAGATTTCATTTCCCTGAAGAACTGTTCCTTTTTAATTTATCAGAAAGCTGATTAAATCTCTCACTTCTATTCTCAAATCTAGCCAGCCCACCTTCTAGAAAGTTAGACTCCTAGTGCAGTGGGGGTTGAGGGTTGTTCAAAACTATGCAGTGAGAACCAAGGAAAATATCCAAGTGGGCTAGAGTAGCATTTGAATATTTAATACTTAAGGGTGAACTTTGGATGAAAGCACCTCTGCCCTGTATCCTTTATTTTATATTACTTCAACATTATATCACTGATCACATTTCTTACTCAAGTTTTGGAAACGGAAAACAAACTAAGTTTTTAGGCTGATCTTTATCCAATAATTTTCCCCACTTGTTGCTGTGCCAGAGTATTAGAGTATGAGACATTATTACTTTTCAAGCACCTGAGGAAAGGAGAAAGCCGTATTCCGGGAACATTGGTTTAGGAGACAATGAGCCTCAGTTATGGTGGGCGAGAGAGAGGGATGTGAAATTACATGGTTTAATGAGGACCAGGAGTAGGAGGCAATGGCAAGATTGTTAGCTGCGTTTGTTGAAATCACCTAGAGAGTCTGAAAATACTGTAGAAGTTACCTCAGTAAATGCAATGGCCTGCATATGCACCAGCCTCCTACTACCTACCTGCTCTCTCCATCCATCCCTACCTTGCCAAAAAGATGCTGATCTTCAAACATAATTCAATTTTATGCTGGCATTTATGGAAAGAATATTTTTTGCCCTGTTGCCAATTTAGATGGGAAAAGTGTGTGTGTGTGTGTGTGTGTGTGTGTGTGTGTGTATTTCAAAAGGTCTTTGAAAATACAAGTCACCTGCAAATTTTTTTTTTTCTTTGACTCACCTGTTTGCTTCTTTTTTGCCAAGGCGGTTGCATAGCATCTATTCCTTAGCAAGTATACATTCACCTGAAGTATGAAGTACTGTGGCAGTTTATAAAGATGTTTAATAAAAATAAAACATGTCGACATGAAGAATATATTTTTGAAGTTGGTTAACGAGATGATTAATTTTTCCCTACTGTTCTGTCTTGAACCCATTGTTAAATAATTCAATTAAGCAAAATAACTCAGACTGATTTAAATGTACTAAGTATTGTCTTTTGTGAGGAATAAAAAAAATTATGACTGGGATTCCATTATTCAAGGTACTTGCAGTTCTAGCCAAGGATAAAATCAGGTGATTTAATAATGTTGGGATTATCCCATGGCAGGATGCTTAAAGGTTCAAAATGCTGAAGGGATTAGTAGGTGTGAGTAGATTTTAGACATCCCAGCTAGGCCAGAGATTGGCAGACTAAGGCCTTCTGGCCCATTACCTGTTTCTGTTCAGCCCACAAGCTATGAATGGTTTTTACATTTTTTAATGGTTGAAACACATCGAGGAATAGCAGTATTTCATGTGCATGAAAACTATGTCAAATTCTAACTTATTTTCCCATCTGTAAAGTTTTATCGGAACACAGCTTTATTCATTCATCTATATGTCGTTTATGGCTGCTTTCAGCTACAATGGCAGAATGGAGTAATTGTAACAGAGGCCATAAAGCCTCACAGCCTAAAAATCTTACTATCTGGCCTTTTATAGAAAAAGCTAAGCTGGAGCGTGTTTCAGATTCATTTCCTTCATCCCATTTCAACGGCCATTATCCTGGTCCAAGTCTTTGTTAGGTGTGACCAGAATGGTTACAAAAGCCTCACACGTATTTAAGCCCCTGGTTTTCCCATCTCTTACTTCTAAGTGCTGCATCATCTTCCTAAAATACACATTATTAAGTCTTTAATGATGTCCCAACACTTATAGAAGAACCTATAGTCTTTGGCCCAAGGCCCTTTTGGGGCCACTCTTCAGTCTTATCTTTCTAGACTCTTCTCCTCCTACTTCCTTGTTATACCCTGTGTTTAGTTTAGGGTGATCATATAATTTTCCCAATGGAAGCTTCACGTGTGAAAGGGGCCCTATAATAATTATGCTGGGAAAACAGGCCTAAAAGGTTGTTCTAGGCAGACCAGTTTGAATGGCTCACCATTCTCCATAAACACCCTTTCCTTGGCCTCTCCTCACTGTTCCCTTAGGCTGGAATTACGTTTCTTTTTTCTATAACTCTAAATCTTAAACATCTTTTCAGATCCGGCTTTCATAGAGCGGTGTCCGTAAAGCATTATTCAAAACAAATTCTCCTTTTCCATCTCCCTTATAAACGGAGAGCCTTCTCGTGGTGCGGATTACTTTCTGCTTTAGTGATGCACGCGTGTCACCTCTCCCCCATTAGCCCCTTGGAGTCGTCATTCATGTTGGGTTCTGTGTTCCTCATGGGCTCAGCACTATGCCGTGTTCACATGGGGTCTGCCACACGTGTTTGAAGAATGAGTTAATTAACCAGACTGGGCAGCCTGATGAGTATGTGGGGCTGTCAATGCATAAATCATCCATTTTAATGTAATTAAAGTAGTGAGAAAAGTTGGGTTTCCAAGGACTGAGGACAGAGCCTTGGGTCCTCATGCGGCAGTGGAGCAGAATGGTTCAAGGCATATGTATAGGCTTTGGGGGTCCAGCCTGCCTGAGCTTGAACTCTAGCTCTGCCAGTTCCGATCTTTGTCATCTTGGGCAGGTTAACCTCTCCTCCTAGGTTTTTGTGTCTGTAAAACAGGAGTACTCAGTAACTTCTCCATAGAATTGTGGTTGAGGATTCAGATAGTCCCACGCACATGGTGAGCCCTCTGCGAACGGGAGTTGCTATGGTGTCATACGTAGTTTTCGTCATCATGGTACCATTGCTGGTGGGTGGAAAATAGAAACTCAACACCAGTAACAATAGAAGAGCTGGGAGAAATGCAGCACTGAAATCTTAGGAGAATTCTTTTCCCTTGATGGACGTAGCTTGACCAGAGGGGTCAAAGCAGTGTGAGTCCTGAGTGAGAATGATCTCCCCTCCGTCAGAAACGACTCATCAGCCATCTTTTGCAAGACCGTTTCAGTAGAGTGGGCAAAGTGTCAACTGTCAGAGGACTAAAACCGTGATGGCCAGAAGGAAGGGAAAACAGCAAAGAAAGAGGGCGAGAGGAGGTGCAGGGTCATGTACAAGATAGGTTTGTTTAGTAAATTTTTCTTTTAAGCCACACCATAATTTAAAAAAGAAGGACCCCTGGGGTATGGTAATTCAGTGACCCGTGTGACCCTTTTGGGGTATGAACTAAACCAGTGACTACTTATTTATGTATTTTTGTCTTTTTAGGGCCGCACCCATGGAATATGGAGGCTCCCAGGCTAGGGGGTCGAGTCAGAGCTACAGCCACCCGCCTATGCCACAGCCACCACAACTCCGAATCTGAGCCGCATCTGTGACCTGCACCACAGCTCACGGCAACGCTGGATTCTTAACCCACTGAGTGAGGCCAGGGATCGAACCCGAAACCTCGTGGTTACTAGTTGGGTCCATTAACCACTGAGCCACAACAGGAACTCCTAAACCAGTGACTAAAATGTGTGGTGAATTCAAATGCCAGGGATTTAACCCTTGCTGCCGAGGGATAAATGAGGACTCTTAAGAGTCAGTTCCAGCATGGTGAGCTTTACAACACACACACAAAAGCTTGATTTTTAAAAAGAATAGTTTTAAATTCTTAGTGTGGTGCCTCTTCACAAATTGGGGTGACCCATGACAATGGTACCCAGTGTCATAAAGCAGGGTGCTGTGGGAGGTACCTGACTGCTTCCCAGTGGGTGGGAAGGAAGGGCAGAGAAGTCTGCAGAGGTTCTCAAAGCATCGTCCTCAAACCAGCAGCATCGCATCACCTGGGAGCTTGTTAGAAATACAGATACTCAGGGAGTTCCCGTCGTGGCGCAGTGGTTAACGAACCCGACTAGGAACCATGAGGTTGCGGGTTCGGTCCCTGCCCTTGCTCAGTGGGTTAACGATCCGGCGTTGCCGTGAGCTGTGGTGTAGGTTGCAGACGCGGCTCGGATCCTGCGTTGCTGTGGCTCTGGCGTAGGCTAGCGGCTACAGCTCCGAATGGACCCCTAGCCTGGGAACCTCCATATGCCGCGGGAGCGGCCCAAAGAAATAGCAAAAAGACAAAAAATAAATAAAGAAAGAAAAAAAAAAGAAAAATAGTTTTTTTTTTTTTTAAAAAAAAAGAAATACAGATACTCAGGCCTTGGAAATGGGCCCAGCAGTCTGTCTTAACCAGTTCTCTTGGTGAGTCAGATGCATATTAAAGTTTGAGAAGCACTAGCCTAGAGGAACTAACATTTAAGCTGAGGTCTGTCTAAACCTGTACCATTCAGTCCAGTAGCTGCTGGTCACAGGTGGCTATTGAACCCTTGAAGTGTGGCTAGTCCAAATTGACATGCGCTTTCAGTATAAAATACACATCAAGGTCAAAAGACTTAGGAAGAAAAAAAGAAAGTAAAATACCTCATTGAGAATTTTGTATAGATCATGTTGGAATGATAATCTTTTGAACCTATAGGGTTAAATAAAATGTATTAAAATTTCACCTATTTTTTTTTCTTAATGTGGCTTTTGGAAAATGTAAAATTACATGTGTGGCTTGGTTCCACTTTGATTGGACACAGCTGATCTAAAGGATGGTTCCCCAAAGCAGAGTGGGGCTGAAGTGGCAGTGGAGGGGAGGGGCTGGTGGGCAAGGGTTCTGCATAGGATGCAGCATGTGCAGAGGTCCTGAAGCCAGAAAGAACATGGAAATGAAAGAAAACCAAAGCCTTGCGGGTCACATCAAGGACTTTAAACTTTGTCCTAAGATCAACAGGGAGTAATTTGAGGATTTAAATAGGGTACTCAGTTTTCAGGAAGTGTGTAGCTAATAACGAGGGCAAGGGAGCTATAGCTGAATATTGCAGGGCTCTCAGAATCAAAGCTCCCCCCACCTGCCCCAAAGATGGTGGTGGGGGTGCAGGGATGGTGGTGGGTGGGAGGCATTTCGTCAGGAAGTACTGTTGAGAGGGAGCAGGACCCTGCTTGTCAGCTGCCCCTGCCCCTACCCCAGGATATGAGGCAATGACACCCCCACTGGAAAGAGAAGCAGACACTTGGGAATAGTTTTGTCATTCATTTTCAACCAGTTAAAGTCGGGAGCTGGAGGAAACATTCCAGAAGAGTCCAAAGTTGAGTAGGAGTTTGATTACAGAACTGGGGCTCTGCAGGGCACTGGCAAAGGTTTGGTGTTGGGAGGGTCAGGGGCAGGAAGCTGGGCACATACGGGGATTAGAGGGGCTGTCCTTTGACAGAGGAAGGCTGGGGAGGCTCAGGGTCTGACCACCTCCCTCGGAGGTGGCAGGCCCAGAGCAGGGGGCAGTGGTGGTTGTGGTGGCCCCCGTTTCACCTGTGGCCTGGAGGAGCTTTCCCTTTAAGTCACAGATCGTACACCAGCAGCCTCTCTGCCCTGAGACATGTCTTGTTCAGCTCACATTTTAAAAAAAATATTCAAATTAGTTTCAGTGTTGATATCAGGCATCACAAAAAAATTCAAGTTTTTTTGAAAATTGGAAGATCTGAGAACCCCAGTCTCAGTTTTGCAGAGAAGTGGTCTGGAGCTAAGTAGTAGCTACTCCTTTCATTTTTTTTTTAATGTGAACTTCAGGAGCTGAAATGATCACATTAAAAAAAAAAAGAAAAAAAAAAAAGGCATGTATTTACTCTAAAAACACAACAGAATCCCCTAGTTCTCTGCAGACTGACCCTGAGTCTTGCATTCTCTCTAGTCTTCAGTTTCGGCAGCACCAGCTTCTCTTTGTTCTCCAGAAAAGCTCTGTGAGTCCAGATCGCACAAAAGCATCGTCTATGGTACACAAGTCACGTCCATCAGAGAAGCACGCATATTCTCTGCCGTTCGGCGCTGTTTCCACCACCCCTGCAGCCCAGCGGCACTGCTGCTAACAGATCTGCAGCCCCTGCCTTAAACTTTAAATGAAACCAACTATAGTGTTGTGTTTGTTGGTAAACACTTGGCATACCAGCTCCCTCGATGATTAAAATCTTAAAATCGTAAAGACTGCAAGCTATAAGCCGAAATAGCTCCTCTATGAATATTCAGGAGTTAATTAAATGGGGAAAGTCAGTTGAGAGCAAGGAGGAGAGAGGGAAGTGAGTTCCTGTTGACCTGAGACAGATGCTCTGGTTTGGTACCTCATCCTGTATCCACCCTTGACATGCTAGGGTAACGGACAGGTTGTGTATTTGTAGAGTCTTTGTGGCTGTAATACTGTTTCTCTGCTCCAGTAAGTGTATTTATATATTGAGGGGAAGAAACAGGAATTGTTTTATTTGTTAAACAAAGTAAGCCAATACAGCAGATTAAAATACTGCAAAGCTCAGTGGTAGATGCCTGAAGGTTTGTGATGTTCTAACTGCATGTGTTTTGTTCCCTCCATATAATTCATAATCAAAAGATGATGAAGTGACTCTACCTACAATATTTATCCATTACACTTTCTTCGTTTGAAGGGAAAATACCTTAGTATTTAGTACAAGGTGCTTCTTGCTTGACAAGATCCAGTAAGGGCCGAGGTAGAGAAACAATTGACAGCTTCTCTTTTCTCCATCTCCTTCCTCCACCGCCACGAAAAAACAAAACAGTAAATGTTGTATGGGAGTGTATCCAGTTTTTGGTGGGCCTAAAGCTTCTACTGTTAGGTAGATTGGAGTGGGCTCTTGAAAAAAAAATGCAGGGGAGTTCCCTTTGTGGCTCAGTGGTTAATGAACCTGACTAGTATCCATGAGGATGTGGCTTCGTTCCCTGGTCTCGCTCAGTAGATTAAGGATCTGGTGTTGCCTTGAGCTGTGGTGTAGGTCGCAGACAAGGCTCAGATGCTGCGTTTGCTGTGGCTGTGGTGTAGGCCAATGGCTGTAGTTCTGATTCAGTCCCTAGCCTGGGAACTTCCATAACCTTTAAGTGCAGCCCTAAAAAGCACCCCCCCAAAAAAAAGCAAACAAAAAACCCATTAGTGTCTGATTAAACACACACTCTCTCTCTCATCCATGCGAATTCATTATTTGGCCTCTCCCAGCCCCTTAGAAGGAGTTGGTTCAAGTGAGGGTCCCTGAAGCTTGGGCTCCATTAGTTTCATTACTGTTCCGATTCCAGGCGCCAGTAATCACCTGACCAAGCGCTGCCCTGTTGTCTTTCATCCCCATCCTCTGTTCTTATGCCATGCGATGCCCACCTGGTCTGAGGGTGGAGGCATTGCTCTCCCTCCGGAAACGGAAAGCCTCAGTTCTTCTAGGTAACTTCGACTGAGTTCTGAGCCCAGGCTCTTCCGGTGACCTGATGCTTGCCTGCTCCACAGGCTCTAAATAGAGCATCAGATCTGCTGCCTGATGAGAAAGGAAAGTCATAAACCTAACCATAAACCTGATTCAGTCACTTGCCAACCACCTCAATCTTCTCCCCTTCTGGCCCTTTGTTGGCTTTCCCCTGGAATTAGGAAGCTGTGCTTTAAAGCCTCTCAGCACTCCTTTCAGAATCTCTAGGAATTACGGCAGGATCTGGATTCCAGTTAACTTTATCACTGATGGTTATATAACTGTGGGTGAATCACAGCTTAAGTGGTTCAGAAAATCTCCCATTAATGGAAGCTGCCAAGAATGGCAGAAGACCAGGCCTGGTGTTCACATAATCTCTACTCCCCAGTGTGGACAGCGCTGGCACAGAAACAGAGCGACGTTTGTCCTGGTGGATGTCTGTCCACTGGAAGGAGAGCGAGGCAGGCGGACGCAGCCAGGCCGGAGGTTCTCCTTGGGACAGAGTGGGCTCAGCAGACGTTTGGCGTAATGTGGGGAGTTCAGAAACACTTGAGGGTTGTCTGTCCCGCTTTACTAGACTCTTCTCCTGCTGAGAGGTGGCTGGCATGTGTAGGACAGCGGAAGGGTTGGGTGGAGGAGATGGGGCCTCCTTATCAGTGTGCTGCTTCTCGCTGCTACAGACCTGCTCCTGGTAATCTCTTTCTACAGGCAGCATCTCTCAGCTGCTTAATTGGATAGCTTGTTTTGCATCCGGATTTATTTCTGCCAAAAACTATCTTGAGGCAGGTGAGCAGTTACTTAGGTGAGTACCATATTAGGTGTTAATGTCAATTTAAATCATTTTGGTGTTGTTTAAATGTTGAACCTTAGATTTTCTTATACATGTAGCCTGTGGCATTTTGAGCCGACTGTATGAAGAGCCAGTTGTCACCAATCAATGATTTACATACCAGATACATGTGGTAGTTCATTGAATTAACATGTTTAATAACGTCTGTAATAAGGTGAGACTGGTCCGTATTCCTCTCTCCATCCAGGGGAAAACAAAGTGATTAGGATGCTTCCCATCTCAAGTCAGCTGTAGGAGCTGGGTGTTTCCCACCACTCGTCGTCCTTTTGGACACCTGCTACTCATTCTGTTGTATCCTCTCTTCTGTAAGCAGAAACTGCCTTTTTTATCTGGTGGAAACACGGCATGCCATTAGAATGAAGTGTTCTGTTGTTTTATGTCACACAATTAACATACTATCCAGGCATCAGAAAATTTAAGTCAGCCAGGCTCCCTGGAATTAGTTATTTGTAGACTCGGCCTGTATGGGCCACAGTGTGCATGAGCTGCTGGATGTCTGACTTCACAACTGTTCAAGGAATCATCTCAGCGTATTTTAGAAACTGGCTGTCGTAAAGTTGTGCTTCCACTCCCAGGGAGTCCGTGGAATGAAAAGTATGACATACGTGCCGTTTCTTCTCTTTTCTAGATGTGTTGCTGTCACTGAACCGTGGCCCATTGGAAAGCACTAGGGAAGCTCAGCCGTCAGGATGTCCAAGTACAAACTGATTATGTTGAGACATGGAGAGGGTGCTTGGAATAAAGAGAACCGTTTTTGTAGCTGGGTGGACCAGAAACTTAACAGTGAAGGAATGGAGGAAGCTCGGAACTGTGGGAAGCAACTCAAAGCGCTCAACTTTGAGTTTGATCTCGTGTTCACGTCCGTCCTTAATCGGTCCATCCATACAGCCTGGCTGATCCTGGAAGAGCTGGGGCAGGAGTGGGTTCCCGTGGAAAGCTCCTGGCGTCTCAATGAGCGTCACTATGGAGCCTTGATCGGTCTCAACAGGGAGCAAATGGCTTTGAATCACGGTGAGGAGCAGGTGAGGCTGTGGAGAAGGAGCTACAATATAACCCCACCGCCCATTGAGGAGTCCCATCCTTACTTCCACGAAATCTACAACGACCGGAGGTACAAAGTGTGCGACGTGCCTTTGGATCAGCTGCCGCGATCCGAGAGCTTGAAGGATGTTCTGGAGAGACTCCTTCCCTATTGGAATGAAAGGATTGCTCCTGAAGTATTAAGTGGTAAAACCATCCTGATATCTGCCCATGGAAATAGCAGCCGGGCACTCCTGAAACATCTGGAAGGTACCATCTTTATGCTACTGTTTATTTATTTATTGTCTTTTTTTTTTTTTTTTTTAGGGCCGCACGTGCGGCATATGGAGGTTCCCAGGCTAGGGGTCTAATCGGAGCTGCCGCTGCCGGCCTACACCACAGCCACAGCATCCGGGATCCAAGCCATATCTGCGACCTACACCACAGCTCCCCGCAACACCGAATCCTTAACGGAGCGAGGCCAGAGGTCGAACTTGCCTCCTCAGGGTACTAGTCGGGTTCCTTAACCACTGAGCCATGATGGGAACTCAGCTACTACTTATTAAAGGTTGCTACTGTTATAGTTGGACCTTAATCCAGAAAGGACATGGTTTCTAAGCTAACAAGGCATAGTTTGCATAATGATAGACTTTCCTTTCTGATTACCCTTTGTTACTTCAGTCTTTTAAGGATCTTTGTGTTCTCCCAATCAGAAATCCCGGGGCCTGTTAGGAACTGAAGCTCTGATTCTCTAACGAGCCTCAGAAGCACCTGGAGGGAGGGCTCCACCTTCCACTGGTAGCGCCCCGCCCTTGGAGTTGCTCAACCAGTGGGCCTGGGGTGTGGCCTGATCATTTGGCACTTCTAAGAAATTCTCACGTGATGTTGATACTGCTGCTTGGGGTCCTCCACTTTGAGAACCACTGACCTTAAAAGATCATGTGGCTTTTGTTGCAACAAGATAAGCCGAGGCTGGGGAGGGAGGAAATTTTGTGGAAATGGTATGTCAGGTTAAAAAAAAAATTTTTTTTTTTTGAGTCTTTCAAGATAAGTAAAGACTTCAGTTTTGTTCAGTTCTTCCAACTTGAAACAATTGTTGCTGTGTTTTCAGACCTGGATTTTCCGTCGAATGGCTTTGTTTCAGTGTTCTCTTTCCAGACCAGGCTTAGTCATTGACCGGGAGAAAGTTAGGAGGCAGGAAAATAAAAAGATGCCTTAATTGGAGATAATCGGTAGCCTTAATTTTAACTCCTTGATGCTGTGTTCTAAAAGTACTTTGTTGTTACCTTCCTCCTGAGTAAGATGAACTACGTGACCCCTTCTGAGCACTGCAGCTCCTCAGTTTGAGGCAGCGGTGATGGGCTGCACTGTGACACCTTCCAGGGGTTTCTCCCTCCTCTCTCCCATCACTAAATAATCCTGGACGGTTGTGCGTTTTGAAGGATCTGCCCTGTCTGGAACTTTCCTCTCGTCCCCGTCAGCAGTCAGCCCACTGGCATTAGCATGCATTTCTCCAGCATTCCCTTTTCATTCTGCCTGACTTTTCTGTACGAGGCTGTGAAAAATGAAAAGGTCGACGTTGCACATGAAATAAGCGAAAGGTTATTGTGAATAAAATGAAATGACCTTTATGAGATTTTAACGTGAACCTTTTAGCATGTATCCCCTCCCCCCGAATTTTTATAACATGGCCAAGGGCCAAGTCATTTCTCATATACCTGCCATCTATTAGTTGTGCAGAGATCTAAAATCTACAGACTTAGCTGGCTGTCAAAAACTTTACTGGCCAGATAGGGTGCTTGATCTGTTTGTACGTGTGTGTATATGTGTATATATGTGTGTGTGTGTGTGTGTGTGTATATATCTTATTTACTCAACTCTATAGTGGGTTTTATTCTTGCTGTTCAGAATAGTTAGATATTTGATTCGCTACCTATATATAGCATCATCATTACTGGATTCTAGGACTTTATTGTTGGAAAAGGAGTTGAGGCTCCTCTTAGGACAACAACACACTGCAATTCAGGATTTCAGAGTTTATGGCAGAAGATGTGTTCTGTCTCACCATGCCAAGTCCTTCTTTCCAGAGATGGGTCTTAGGTCTCTTTGCAGCCAGGCTCCCTTCCCTAAAGAAGATGCCATCAGCTCCCTCAGGATCCTCTTTTCTTCCCCAGCTCAGCTAGGAAATCCTCCTTTTAAAGACAGTTTCCTGCTGGCTAGTACCATTTACTCCTTCCCTATCTTCAGGTTTAGAGCTCTGAGATGCCGAAGTCCCAGTGATAGCTTATTTTAGATGCCTGCTGTTAGTGCAGAATCATTTGTTACTCCTCTTTTTTTAAAAGAAATAGGAAGGTTAACCAATGGTGGTGGAGGAGTTCCATCATGGCTCAGCAGTAATGAACCCAACTAGGATCCATGAGGACGCTGGTTCGATCCCTGGCCTTGTTCAGTGGGTTAAGGATCCGGCGTTACCGTGAGCTGTGGTGTAGGTCACAGACACAGCTCCGATCCATTGCTGCTGTGGCTGTGGTGTAGGCTGGCATCTACAGCTCTGATTCAACTCTTAGCCTGGGAACTTCCATGTACCTCAGGAGTGGCCCTAAAAAGCAAAAAACACAACAAAACAAGTGGTGGTGGAGAAGATTGTCACCATGGTGAGGCTGGAGGGAGGACTGCCTGTGGAGGGCAAGGTAATGCGTCGAAAAGCTGACTTTCTATGTTTGAGGGAGGTTTTGAAACTGTTAATAATTTATTGAAAAACAATCAAATGGCATAGTTGCCTGGGAAAACAAGCTGGTAGTTTCTTGATGGTGAAACATGGAGTTATCATATGATCCAGCGATTCCAGTCCTAGGTACATACCTGGATGCATTTCCTAGTTTTGTTCTAACAAAGTACCTAAACCTGGGGGTCGGGGGGGTGGGGAGCTTAAAACAATAGATAATAATTTTCTCACAGTTCGGGGAGCTGGAAATGCTAAATCAAAGTACTGGCAGAGTCTTGCTCTCTCTAATGGCTCTAGGAGAGAATCCCTTCTTGCCCTTTGTAGTTTCTGGTGTTTGCAAGAAATCTTTAACATTCCTGGGCTTGTAGATGCAACAGTATCACCTCCCATCCTCACGTGATATTCTCTCTGTGTGTCTCTGTTTCTTGTCCAGATTTTTGCTTTTATAAGGATGCCAACACTATTGGACTAGAGCCTACCCTGTGACTTGATTTTAATAGTATTAACTCTGTAAAGACCCATTTCCAAATCAGGTCACATTCTGAGGTATTGAGGTGAACTTCAACATATCTTTTTTGGGGGGTATAGTTCAACTCATAACAGTACCCAAGAGAAATGGAAGCATATATCCACACAGAATATATGTGGATATATAACACAAACCATCAGAGCACTATTGTCCATAGTAGCCAAACTATGGAAGCAACCCAGATGCCCATCAGCGGGTGATTGGATAAATAAAACACGTGTGTGCGGTATAGCCATATAATTAAATATTATTCAGCATTGAAAAATAATGAAGTATTGACACATGGTATAACATGGGTGCACCTTGAAATCATTATTACATGAAAGAAGCCAGTCACAAAGGATTACATATTGTGGGGTTATATTTGCAAAAAAATCTCCAGAATAGGCAAATCTATAGAGAACAGAAAATAGATTGTTTCTTCAGACTGGGGTGGAGGAGGTTGGGGGTGGAATGAAGAGTGACTGCTGTTAGGTGCGGGGTGTCTTGTTGGGTTGTGGGTGATGGTTGCACAACCCTGAATATGCTAAAAGCCATCATACACCTTAAATGGATGAATTATGTGCTATGGGAATTACCTCATTAAAGCTGCAAAATAATTTAATCAATGAGATTAAAGACAAAGGATTGACATTGGCCTAGAAGGCAGTAGTTTAGGACAGATACATGGAAGTGACAGATAACAAAGCAGACATGCCTGAATGTGGAATATAGGACAAAGGCAAAAAATTAAAAGCCAGCCTTGACCATCAGGACAGAAATGAATTTACTGGGATTGCTGAGAAATTCGCAGGCATTTGAACTCAGGCTTCATTTAACTTTTCTTCTGAAAATCTTTTTTTTTTTTTTTTTTAAAGTTGGATGTATGGAATTAAATTACTTTTCAGAGAATAATGAAATAGAAGCAACCTTAAATTATAATTCTTGTCCCTATCACTATAAATAGGCTGTATAAAAATGTTTCTTTTGGGATAATTGATTAAAACAGTGGTGTAAATGGTACAAGGAGACGGGAGTAGGAAGTATGTGTAAAGGAAGGGGTGGGCCGGCAGGTGTCTGCAGGAGAAGAGAGGTGTTTGGGAGGGAGATATTCGAATAATGGTAGGGTTTGGGGCCGGGGAGGATGGCAGATGTTCAGAGGGAAAAAACTGGCAGAAAAGCCAAAATATGCCATTGGGCATAGAAGACAGGCGTGGTTTGTAGTCTTGGCTCACCCACCCTGGGGAGAACAACTTTGTTCTTTTTTGGTCTCTAGTACCCCCTGCTGGTACAGTTGTTCGGATTCGTCAAGTACTGATTCCCCATAGTAACTTCCACGTCTCACATGGAAGAGTCCTTTTATGTGCTGGACTAGATTTTAGGATCACATCATAAATTAGTTATCATCTCTTGTTTTAGGAATCCTTTATTTTTTTGTCTTTTTAGGGCCGCACTTTCGGCATACGGAGATTCCCAGGCTAGGGTTCCGATTGGAGCTGTAGCTGCTGTCCTACACCACAGCCACAGCAATGCCAGATCCGAGCCGCAACGCTGGATCCTTAAGCCACTAAGCAAGGCCAGGAATCAAACCTGCAACCTCATGGTTCCTAGTCAGATTTGTTTCCACTGAGCTACCATGGGAACTCCTAGGAATCCTTTAAATGCCAGTCTCCACTAATGGAATTTCTCTTACAGTGTATGTTGAAAAGTGAGATCCAAGTGTTCTATGTCACAGCTCTAAGAATTAACCATAAGTGACTTTCCCAAAGATCAGAACAAATAGTGTATGTTATTTCTTCTGTCATTTCTGTTAATTTGGTAAGATTTCAGCCCTTTTACACTTTAAATGTGGATGCTCACTAGAATAGGAATACCAACATTAGTCCTCTTATCTTGCATATCTAACTTTGAAGAGCTCGTGTTTGAAGGCTTCATGTGGAACCTGATAAATTCCCAACCTAAAAGAAAACATTCCATTGAATTTGGATGCTGACTTTTCAAGACTCCAGAATTAAGTGAAACTCCCTTACTTTGAGGAGAAAATAGATTTTTATTTTATAGGAAGATTACAGGTTAGTGTTTTTGTATGTGTGTTTATGTTTAAGAAAATTACACAATTTTCCATCTTAATTACCAGCTTACTTTTACTGTAAATTTATATGACTGTACATCCCACCTGCATTTTCTGGTCAATACCTGTTATCCCAGTGCAATTATTAATAGCATCCCCTTCCACTTACAGAAGTGCCCCAACTTGGGTAATAGATTACATGATCACCTTATTATAGAGAAACTAGATTTCATCTGTATTAAGAAATGAATCTTTGAAATGGGTGTTAGCAGATTTCCTGTAAGTACAAAAATTGCTAAATTCTTTGCATTGATCACAAAAGTCAAAATGCATGTGGTTGTAGACGGATCTGATCCCCAGTCCTGGTTTCTAGATATGTTTATATAAAATTCTCCCCTAAAAACAGAAACTTTCAAGGAAGTGGGCAGTTTTCCCCATATTGTCGTTAAACTGCTTGACAGACATAAAGCATTTTACCTTCTTCTGGGGAGGAGCGTGGTCACTGATAGCATCAGTGGCAGCATATTGTCCTATCGTAAAGATACTGTATTATTTAAAGACTGTAACTTTGGAGTAGGAAGAATGATGACCCAGTCAAGTAACTAATTAGGATATGGGTCTGCCCCTAAACCTCCAAGTGCCTTAAGATCTTTCTACTACTGAGATGAGTGTTAATCATCTACTCTAGGTGGTCTACACCTCAACACGGAGACCGTTGAGTTGCTAAGACATTATTATTTCTGAACTAACTGATGTTATGATTTTTTCAGGCATAACTCACTTTATTGTGCTTTGCTTTATTTTTTAGTAAGATTTTTATTTTTGCTATTATACTTGATTTACAATGTTCTGCCAGTTTCTACTGTACAGCAGAGGGACCCAGTCATAGATATATATATTTATTTATATATATTTATTATTTATTTATATATATATTTATATATATATTTATATATATATACATTCTTTTTCTCACATTATCCTCCATCATGCTCCATCACAAATGATTTAGATATAGTTCCCTGTGCTAGACAGTAGGATCTCATTGCTTACCTGCTCCAAATGCAAGAGGTTGCATCAACTAACCCCAAATCCCCAATCCATCCCATTCCCTCCCCCTTGGCAACCACAAGTCTGTTCTCTATGTCCATGAGTTTGTTTATTTTCTGTAGATAGGTTGTGCCATATATTAGCTTCCAGATATAAGTGATATCATATGGTATTTGTCTTTCTCTTTCTGACTTACTTCACTTAGTATGAGAGTCTCTAGTTCCATCCATGTTGCTGCCGGTGGCATTATTTTGTTCTTTCTTATGGATGAGTAGATTCCATTGTGTATATGTACCACATCTTCTTCCACATCCATTCATCTGTTGATGGACATTTAGGTTGTTTCCATGTCTTGGCTATTGTGAATAGTGCTGCAGTGGACATAGCAGTGCATGTATCTTTTTCAATGAAAGTTTTGAACAGATATATGCCCAGGAGTGGGATTGCTGGGTCATATGGTAGTTTTATATTTAGTTTTCTGAGGAACATCCTTACTGTTTTCCATAGCTATTGTACCAGTTTATATTCCTACCAACAGTGAAGGAGGGCACCCTTTTCTCCACACCCTCCAGCATTTGTTATTTGTTGACTTGTTAAGGGTGGCCATTGTGACTGGTGTAAGGTGGTACCTCATAGTAGTTTTGATTTGCATTTCCCTAATAATTAGTGATGTTGAGCATTTTTTTCATTACCTGTTGCCATCTGTATATCTTCTTTGGAAAAAGGCCTATTCAGGTCTTCTGCCCATTTTCAATTGGGTTTTTGGTTTTTTTTACTGTTGAGTTGTATATAAGTTGTTTGTATATTTTAGAGATTAAGCCCTTGTCAATTGCATTGTTTGAAACTATTTTCTCTCATTCTATAGGTTGTATTTTGGGGGTTTTTTTATGGTTTCCTTTGCTGTACAAAAGCTTGTTTCATTAGATCCCATTGGTTTATTTTTGTTTTTATTTCTGTTGCCTTGGGAGACCAACCTGAGAAAACATTTGTAAGGTTGAGGTCAGAGAATATTTTGTCTATGTTCTCTACTAGGAGTTTTACGGTGTCTTATCTTAGATTTAAATCTTCAAGCCATTTTGAGTTTATTTTTGTGTATGGTGTGAGGGTGTGTTCCAGTTTTATTGATTTATACATGCAGCTGTCCAGTTTTCCCAGCACCACTTACTGAAGAGACTATCTTTTTCCCATTTTATAGTCTTGCCTCCTTTGTCAAAGATTAATTGACCATAAGTGTCAGGGTTTATTTCTGGGTTCTCTATTCTGTTCCGTTGCTCTGTATGTCTGTTTTGGTACCAGTACCACACTGTCTTGATTACTGTGGCTTTGTAATATTGCCTGAAGCCTGGGAGAGTTATGCCTCCTGGTTGGTTTGTTTTTGTTTTTTGTTTGTTTGTTTGTTTTTTGTTTTGTTTTGTTTTTAGCCAGGATTTCTTTGGCAATTCTGCATCTTTTATCATTCCATATAAATTTTTGGATTGTTCGTTCTCATTCTATGAAAAATGTCATGGGTAATTTGATAGGGATTGCATTGAATCTGTAGATTGCTTTGGGTAGTATGGCCGTTTTAACAAAATTAATTTTTCCAATCCAGGGGCATGGAATATCTTTTTATCTCTTTGAATCCTCTTTAATTTCCTTGATTAATATTTTGTAGTTCTGTAGTTCTCAGCATATAAGTCTTTCACCTCCTTAATCAGGTATATTCCTAGGTATTTAATTTTTTGAGTGTGATTTTAAAGGATATTATATTTTTTATATTCCTTTTCTAATATTTCATTGTTAGTATACAGAAATGCAACTGATTAACAACTATATGTTAATCTTGTATCCTGCTCCTTTGCTGAATTAATTGATCAGTTCGAGTAGTTTTTGTGTGGAGTCCTTAGGGTTTTCTATATGTAGTATCCTATTGTCTGCATAGAGTGACAATTTTACCTCCTCTTCCAATTTGGAGACCTTTTATTTTTTTTGTTTGTCTGCTTGCTGTGGCTAGGATTTCCAGTACTATGTTGAGTAAAAGTGGTGAGAGTGGACATCCTTATCTTGTTCCAGATTTTAGTGGGAAGGCTTTTAGCTTTTCCCCATTATTATATTTGCTGTGGGTTTGTCACAAATGGCTTTGATTATGTTAAGGTATGTTCCCTCTATATCCACTTTGGTAAGAATTTTTATCATGTAGGGATGTTGAATTTTGTCAAGTGCTTTTTCTGCATACATTGAGATGATCATGTGTTTTTTTGTTTTTTTGTTGTTTTTTTTTATAATTTTTTTTATTTTCCCACTGTACAGCAAGGGGGTCAGGTTATCCTTACATGTATACATTACAATTACATTTTTTCCCCCACTTTTTTTTTGTTAATGTGTTGTATGATGTTGAGTGATTTGTATATGTTGAACCATCCTTGTGAACTTTGAATGAATCCCACCTGGTCGTGGTGTATGATCTCTTTTATATGTTGTTGAATTCAGTTGGCTAAAATTTTGTTGAGAATTTTTGCATCTATATTTATCAAAGACATTGGCCTATAATTTTCTTTTTTGGCAGTATCTTTGGTTTTTGGATTAGGGTGATGGTGGCTTCATAGAATATCTTTGGGAGTGTTCCTTCAACCTTTCAGAAAAGTTGAAGGATGGGTACAAGTTCCTTTATACAAAGAGAAACTCTCATGTTTGGCAGAATTTACCTATGAAGCCATCTGGTCCTGGGCTTTTGTTGGTAGGGAGTGTTTTTATTACATATTCAATTTCATTTCTAGTAATTGGTCTGTTCAGTCGATCTATTTCTTCTTGGTTCAGTTTTGGTGGGCTGTAAGTCTCTAGGAAAGTTGTTCATTTCTTCTAGGTTGTCAAATTTGTTGGCTTCTAATTGTTCATAGTATTATCTTATGGTTTTTTGTATTTCTTCAGTATCTGTTGAGATTTCTCCTTTTTCATTTCTTATTTTGTTTATTTGAGTCTCTCCTTTCTTGGTGAGTCTGGCCAGAGGCTTGTCAATTTTGTTTACCCTTTCAAAGAACCAGCTCTTGGTTTTATTGATTTTTTTTCTATTGTGTTTTGAATCTCTATTTTATTGATTCCTCTCTGATCTTTATGATTTCCCTCCTTCTGCTGACTTTAGGTTTTGTTCTTCTTTTTCTAATTCTTTCAGATAGTAGGTTAAGTTGTTGATTTGAGATTTTTCTTCTTTTTTTGAGGAAGGCCTGTATCACTATGAACTTCCCTCTAAGAACCACTTTTGTGACATCCCATTGATTTTGAATGGTTGTGTTTTCATTATCATTTGTCTCGAGGTATTTTTTAAATTTCCCTTTTGATTTCCTTGTTGACCCATTGGTTTTTTAGTTGCATGTTGTTTAGTCTCCATGTAGTCAGTTTTTTCTCATTTCTTTTCCTGTGGTTGATTTCTAGTTTTATGTCATTGTGATCAGAGAAGATACTTGAAATAATTTCTATACTCTTAAGTTTGTCGAGGTTACTTTTGTGCCCCAGTATGTAGTTGATCCTTGAAAATGTTCCATGGGCACTTGAAAAGAATGTATATTCTGATTTTTTAGGTGCAGTGTCCTGAAAATGTCAATTAAGTCTAACTTTTCTATTGTGTTTAGGATCTCTGTTGCCTTATTAATGTTCTGTCTAGAGGATTTGCCCATTACTGTGAGTGAGGCATTCAAGTCTCCTACTATTGTTTTTCCATCACTTTCTCCTTTTATGTCTGTTAGTATTTGTTGTATGTATCTGGGTGCTCCTATGTTAGCGGCATATATATTGACAATTGTAATATCCTCTTCTTGAATGGATCCTTTTATTATTAAATAGTGTCCTTCTTTGTCTTTCTTTATGGCCGCCTTTTTTTTTTTTTTTTTTTTGGCTTTTTGCTATTTCTTTGGGCCGCTCCTGTGGCATATGGAGGTTCCCAGGCTAGGGGTCCAATCGGAGCTGTAGCCCCCAGCCTATGCCAGAGCCACAGCAACTCGGGATCCGAGCCGCGTCTGCAGCCTACACCACAGCTCACGGCAATGCTGGATCCTTAACCCACTGAGCAAGGGCAGGGACCGAACCCACAACTGCATGGTTCTTAGTTGGATTCGTTAACCACTGCGCCACGACGGGAACTCCTGGCTGCCTTTTTAAAGTCTATTTTGTCTGTTATGAGTATTGTAACCCTTGTTTTCCTGTCTTTTCCATTTTCATGAAGTATTTTTTCCATCTGCTCATTTTCAATTTATGAGTGTCCTTTGCCCTAATGTGAGTCTCTTGAAGACAGCATATTGTAGGCTCTTGTTGTTTTTTTTTAATCCAATCTGCCACTCTATGTCTTTTGATTGGAGCATTCAGTCTATTAACATTTAAGGTAATTATTGATAAATATGTATTTATTGCCATTTTAAACCTTGTTTTCCAGTTGATTCTATGTTTCTTCTTTGTTCCTTTCTTTTTGTGGTTGTTGTTTTTGTTGGATGATTTCCTTTTATTTTATGCTTGTGTCCTCTTCTTTTTAGTTTCTGTGAATGTGATGTTTTGTTTTGATTTGTGGTTGCCCTGTTTTTCAAGTGTGTTAAGCCCTTCCTATATCTGCTTACTTTAGCCTGATTCTCATATAGGCTCAAACACATTCTAAAAAAAAAAGAAAGAAAGAAAGAAGAGTCTAGATTTTCTTACTTTCCTTCCCACATTCTATGATTTCAAAGTCCTTTTTCAACATCTTTATGTTTGTTCTTTTGCTATTCCTTGTGTTTATCATTGCTTTTACAATAGTTTGGTTTTTTTCATTTTAGATCTGTATACTGGCTTAAGTGATTGCTTTCCAACTGTGAGTTCCTCCATCCTATTTCTTCTTACTTTTTTATTTAGAGGAGCCCTTTCAGTAATTCTTTTAGAATGGGTTTAGTATTGCTGTACTCTTAGTTTTTGTTTGTTGGAGAAATTCTTTATTTCTCCTGCTATTTTAAATGATATTTTTGATAGGTAGAGTATTCTAGGCTGCAAATTTTTCCCTTTTAGAACTTTGAATATATCTTGCCACTCTCTCTTCTGGCCTGTAGTGTTTCTGCAGAGAAATCAGCTGATGGCCTTATAGGGGTTCCCTTATAATCAAGTCTTTGTTTTTCTCTTGCTTCCTTTAGAATCCTCTCCTTATCTTTAACTTTTGCCATTTTTATTACAGTATGTCTTGGTGTGGGCCTGTTTGGGTTTAACTCGTTTGGAGCCCTTGTGCTTCCTGTATGTTGATATCTATTTCCTTTAAATTTGGAAAGTTTTCAGACATGATTTCTTCAAATATATTTTCAATCCCCTTTTCTTTTTCTTTTCCTTCTGGAATCTGTATTATGCGTAGATTGGCCCACTTTGTTTTATCCCATAGATCCCTTATATTGCTTTCATGTTTTGTCATTTGGTTTTCTGTCTGCTGTCCTTCTTGGATGATTTCCACTGTTCTGTCTTCCAAGTTGCTAATCTGTTCCTCTGCATTATTTATTCTGCTCTTCAGTGCCTTTAACTCAGATTGCATCTCTGCAAATGAATTTTCTAATTTTTCTTGGTTCCTCCTTATATATTCTAGTTCCTTTCTAAAGTAACCTGCAAGTAACCTGCATTACTGTTTATGTGCACTCTTTTTTTTTTTTTTTTTTTTTTTTTTTTGTCTTTTTGTCTTTTTGTCTTTTTGCTATTTCTTGGGCTGTTCCCATGGCATATGGAGGTTCCCAGGCTAGGGGTCCAATCGGAGCTGTAGCCACTGGCCTACGTCAGAGCCACAGCAACGTGGGAACTGAGTCGCGTCTGCAACCTACACCGCATGCAGCTCACGGCAACGCCAGATTGTTAACCCACTGAGCAAGGGCAGGGACCGAACCCACAACCTCATGGTTTCTAGTCGGATTAGTTAACCACTGCACCACGCCAGGAACTCCTATATGCACTCTTAATTCCTTCATATTCACTCTTAATTCCTTCAGTATTTTCAGTATCTCCTTTTTGAACTCTGTTAAATTGCAGGGGTCTGTTTCATTGTTTGCTCCCTCAGGTGAATTCTCCTGTTCTTTTAACTGGGGATGGTTCCTGAGCTTCTTCATTATGCTTATATTTCTCTTATTCTTCAGAGCCTGAGTCACAGTGTCCAGCCCCCACCCAAGCATCTCAGGTTGTGGTGTCCAAGGGCGGTGGTGCAGACCATCTGTGTGGCTCTCACTCTGCTTTGCCCTCCTCAGTCCAGATGCTGTACTTTTCTCCTTGACTTTGAGGTCCCTCCATCTCAGCTGATCTCCCCATCAGTTAGGTGGCTTCCCAGGGTATGGGTTTCTTTCCTCTTTCACAGCACCCTCTCAGGAGTATTAGTCTCATCCTGATTCCTTTTCTCTCTCTCTCTTTCTTTTCCTTTTGTTCTATCCAGTCATGTGGTGTGTTTCTTGCCGTTTTTGGAGGTTTAAGGTCTTCTGCCAGCATTCAGTAGACATTCTGTGTGAATTGTCCTACATGTAGATGGGTTTTTGTTTTTGTTTTTGTTTTTAATGTGGTTGTGGGAGGTGAGCACCAGGTCTTACTCCTCTACCATCTTGATCCTTCCCTATCTCTGATGTTGTAATTTTACCCTATAGTCAGTCAAATCCTGCCTGACACTTCTTCCATTTGTGGCAAAGAAAACAGTTGTTGTTGAAGGAGAATGTAACACAGACCTCAGATAGCTTAGCTGCAATCACAATAATTAGTTGGAGTGGTGAACTCTGCCCAAACCCAGTTCACTGAGTCTCCGCACACAATTACAACCTGGGCTGTTATAAATTTTTTTCTTAGAAGTACCCTTCCCTTGATCTGTTCTCTTTGGAATACTGTGTTGTGAGAAGCTGAATCAAGAGCTTCTTTGGCAGGTAAACCATACAAAGGTAATTCCATGCAACTAATTTGAGTCTTTAATTATTATTATTATCCTAAAATTGTGGGCTGTAAATGGCCTTCTCTAGTACAGCTATTCATGGTGGCCCTTTTTTTGTTTTTCTTTTTTAGAGCCACATATACAGCATATGGAAGTTACCAGGCTAGGGGTCAAATCAGAGCTGCAGCTGCGAGCCTACACCACAGCCAAAGCAACACCAGACCTGAGCCACTTCTGCAACTTGTACCACATCTTGTGGCAATGCCAGATCCTTAACCCACTGAATAAGGCCATGGATTGAACCTGCATCCTTATGGATACTAGTTGGGTTCTAACCTGCTGAACTACAACCGGAACTCCAAGGTGGCCCTTTTCTGAGTGAACACCATATGCTGAACTAGTTCTAGGCATTTTACATACAAATCTGAATTCTTGAAGAAACTAGAACAAGTCTCTTGACTCAATGGAAAGCTATGGTTCAACATTTTGTCTTACTTTGTTCAATACTTTGTTTACTTTTCTGGGTTTTTTGTTTGTTTGTTTTGTCTTTTTAGGGCCACACCTGTGGCATATGGAGGTACCCAGGCTAGGGGAGAAGTTAGAGCTGTAGCCAGCAGTCTACACCATGCCACAGCAACGTGGGATCCAAGCTGCATCTGCAACCCACATCACAGGTCACAGCAACGCTGGATCCTTAACCCACTGGGAGGCTAGGGATCTAACCTTTATCCTCACAGATACTAGTCAGGTTCATTTCTTCTAAGCCACAACGGGAACTCCTGTTTTTTTGTTTTTTTGTTTTGTTTTGTTTTGTCTTTTTGCTATTTCTTTGGGCCGCTCCCGCGGCATATGGAGGTTCCCAGGCTAGGGGTCCAATCGGAGCTGTAGCCACCGGCCTATGCCAGAGCCACAGCAACGCGGGATCCGAGCTGCGTCTGCAACCTACACCACAGCTCACGGCAACGCCGGATCGTTAACCCACTGAGCAAGGGCAGGGACCGAACCCGCAACCTCATGGTTCCTAGTCGGATTCGTTAACCACTGCGCCACGACGGGAACTCCGGGAACTCCTGTTTTACTCTTCTGTTTAGTCATGTTTTTTAAATTTCACTTGAGCAATCACTGATCACTAAGACATTTTGCATAAAGAAACTGCTTTAATTAAAAGGGGCTAGGCGTTCCCATTGTGGCTCAGTGGTTAACGAATCTGACTAGGAATCATGAGGTTGCGGGTTTGATCCCTGGCCTTGCTCAGTGGGTAAAGGATCCGGTGTTGCCGTGAGCTGTGGTGTAGGTCACAGACGTGGCTCGGATCTGGCATTGCTATGGCTGTGCTGTTGGCCGGTGGCTACAGCTCCAGTTAGACCCCTAGCCTGGGAATCTCCATATGCCACAGAGTGGCCCTCAAAAGGCAAAAAGACAAAAAGGGGGGGGCTGCACTCACCATCATAGATGAATCTCAGCTGCTTTGTGCTAAGTGAAAGAAACCAGGCTCAAAAGGCATAAAATTAAACATTCATATGTTGAAGTCTCAAACCCTAATACCTCAGAATAGGACTATATTTGGATATAAGGTCTTTAAAGAGGTAATTAACATGAGGCCATTTTAGGGTGGCCCTAATCAGATGTGATTGGTGTCCTTATAAGAAAAAGAAATTTGAACACAGACACACGCAGAGAGATCATGTGAGGACCATCCACATGCCAGGGAGCGAGGTCTCAGAAAAAAACAGAAACGAAAAAAACTGTGTATTTTATGATTCTATTTATATGTCATTCAGGAGAAGGCAAGACTCTCTGGTCAGAAAACAGATCAGGAAGGATATACTGCAAAGGGACACAGGAAATTCAGGGGGGTGATAGAACTATTCTGTACACGAAAAAGGGTGAATTTTACTGTATATAAATTATATTCAGTTTTAAAATACTTTCTTTTATTCAGAGAAATGACCATTGTCCCAGTAGGGACCTTGCCTTTTCTTTCCCCAAATAATGGACTAGATTAGCTTTATTGTCAGGTAGCAGAATTAAATGGGTTGCTTTATATCTTTGCCTTTGAAAACTAACCCCAGGGGCATCGTTAGGCTTTCTGAAGGAGCTATTGGTGCTGACTTTATTCAACCATGGACAACCTAGGGAATAACCTATTTAGGGTCTTCCTTGATAAGAAATTATGTATAAGCTGCCGGACCATGAAGTTTTCTACTTAGAGGTTGCTAATTCCTCTAGTAAAAAGGCTCTTTGGAACCAAAAATTTTTCTGCTTGTTTGCCATCAAATTCCGTAGCCTTACTTGGGTCTTCCATCTGTCTTTTTTCCTTCTCACAATCACCTTGTCTAGTAGTGGGTCAACGAGAACCCCCCTGGAGTCAAGGCAGGAGAATGATACAGTGAGAGGCAAGTGTATTGGTTTTGGAGTGAATGATTCTCTTGTACGAGAACTGCAAACACAGAACCACACATTAATGACTAGGAAGGCCTTTACCCTGTCAAATTGCTCATTTATAGAAAATCCCCTCTCTTAAATCAGTGTCATCTTGAGATTTTATTTGTTTTTATTGAAATGTGGTTAATGTGCAACATTACGTTAGTGTCAGGTGTGCTACACAGAGGTGACAGTCACATACATTATGAAATGATCACGTTAAGTCTGGTAACCATCTGACCCTATAGAAAGTTACTACAATGTTATTGACCATGTTCCCTATGCTGTATATTACCTCTCCGTGGCTTATTTACTTTATAACTGGAGGTTTTTACTTCTTAGTCACCCATATTACCCCACCCCCTCCCATCTGACAACCAGCCCTTTGTTCTCTGTAGCTGTAAGTCTGTTTTCATTTTGTTTTGTTTTATGTTTTAGATTCCTCATGTAAGTGAGATCATCTGGTGTTTGTCTTTCTCTGACTTATTTCACTTAGCAGAATGCCCTCTAGATCCTTTCATATTGTTGCAAAAGGCAAGATTTTGTTTTTAATGGCTGGGTAATATTCCATTGTATTTATGCACCACATCTTCTTTATCCATTCATCTATCAGGGGATACTTAGGTTGCTTCTATATCTTGGCTATTGTAGATAATATTGCAGTGAACATTGGTGTGCATGTGTCTTTTTTGAATTAGTATTTTTATTTTCTTTGGATAAATACCCAGAACTAAAGTTGCTAGATCATATGGTAGTTTTATTTTTAAGTTTTTGAAGGCCCTCCATACTGTTTTCCACAGCAACTACCCATTTCCAGTCCCACCAGCGGTGTGCAGGGTTCCCTTTTCTCCACATCCTCACCAGCACTTCTTATTTGTTGCCTTTTGGATGACAGCCCTTCTGACAGGTGTGAGTTAGAATCTCAGTGTGGCTTTAATTTGCATTTCCCTGATGATTAGTATTGTTGAGCCTCTATTCAGGTCTTCTGCCCATTTTTTAAACAGGTCATTTGGTTTTTTTGATATTGGATTATATGAAGTCTTTGTATGTTTTGAATATGAATCATTTATTGGATATATTGTTTGAAAATATCTTCTCCTATTCAAAATGCTGCTCTGTTGATAGTTTCCTTCCCTATGTAAAAGCTTTTTAGTTTGGTGTAGTCCCATGAATTACTTTGCTTTTGCCTTGATAGTAGTTCTTAATCCCTTCAGAAGAAAGAAGACTTAAAACAGACATATGAAATATTATATAGTGAGAAAAGTCCAACTTAAGGGACTGCTTTGCTGGTTTTTAGCAGCATAAACAATTACCTGTGCTGTACTAAGTCCAGATTATAGCAGGGCCCACCTCTCACCAAGCACCGTGATGAAAACTCCCACCCCAGGCTTAGTGTCTAACAGCACCCTGTTCTGTAGCCTTCCAGACAAGGATGTGTTTCTTTCTCTGTGGTTGGCATAGTCACTTCCTGTTTGTCTCCTGCCAGCCCACATTGAAGGAAAAGCCAGGTACTGAACTGAAGCATTGAATGTAATCTGCATCTTGCCAGCGGAAGTGGATTGTTTAGTCTGGGTTCAGGAAAGGACCAGGCAGTTTCAAGTTTGGAGTAAGAGTAGGATGCAAGACAGACTTGACCCCTGAAGAACTGTGTGCAGCTGCACACATAACAAGGCAAAAAAGTGGCGAGGTGAAATTAGAGAATCGAAGAGGAAAGGTCAGCTGGGACTCACTCTGGGGATGGGGACTGACCAGTCAGTCACCTTTGGCATTTTGTAGTGGGATATTTTCAGAAGGGGCCAAGTCAGGCCTCTCTTCTGAGAAGCAAATGCTTATCAAATGGTGTGGTTAAGATTTGTCTCATTTTAAGTATAACTGATTTATAAAAGCTTTCATTCTTAAAAGTTGTCAGCCATTAAACTATAAAATGAGATGTAGCATGGATTATTTTATCTGCCTTAGTCCGAATTAGAGGCTCTTATTTTATCATCATGTTACACTATTCAAATAATCCATTTCCAATTATTCCCCAGCCAGTCTTTAAGTTGTACATATAGAGTATTCAAACCTGAAAGAACTATATTTAAAAATAGGTAGACCGTATATGAAATTTAGAATCTGTTGTATCAGCTCTTATTTTGGCACTAAGAGAATGTAGAACTCTTATCACAAATGACTCATCAGCGAGGTTTGAATTGTGACTGACCTGATTGGGAAAGAGAAGTGGGGCATGGACAGCACAGTAGAATGATTTGATCAAAGCTGTTTCCGTCTTTCTTTAATCCCCCAAAATAGGCATTCTAGAGTCGGGGATTCCTGTTGTCCTGTAACAGATCTGTTTTCTTGAACATCTTTTCTCCTGTTTCCTGACACTCATAAAGATTTTGAGTGAACACCTAGGAGAAAACCAAAGAAAATATATAGAAGACAAATTTAGTTGAAATTGTTTACTTTATGAATACTAAATGCAAATGACTTTTTTCCATCCTCTCTTTGCAACCAACCCTCTTTTTTTTCTTTGTAAGCTAATAACGGAAACACAGTTTTTAATGAAGAATTCAACAACAAGGGACTAGACTTAATCCGAAAGCTCAGAGAGTTCAAATTCATTCATTTCACCTATGTGCCAAGGGTCCATTGAATCAGGTGTTGTGCTGTTCTTGGTGCAGGATACAGCACCTAGAATCAGACACACAAAGGCTTCCTTTTGAGGAGTGTTTGCCTCCATTTTGATGTCCTTCTGAAATACGGCCAGGACTGTACCCCTGCAGTACTCCGACTGCTTTCACATGTACGCTTTGTGCATTAGAGTTTTCAGTGAACACTTCATTCCTAGTAGCCTTTATATGTAAGAATTAGATTCATATAATACATGTAGTTGTAATATGTAAGTCATAAAGTTAAAAAGAAATTCTGGATTCTAGCAGCCAATACATGATAGAGTTGCTTACAGGTCAACAAACATGAAATTCTTGCAGTGTGTAAGGCCCTGTTCCCAGAGCATGTGTGACCCCAAGGATGGATAAAGTATGGTCCCTTATAATCTTGGTGAGCAAAGTGAGCATCTGCACAGCCACCTCTGAGAGAAGGCAAAGCGGGAGTGCCGTGGTATAAATAGAGTGATCTTATGGTCTGTGGTTCCTGTTCCTGCCCCAGTGACTCAGGGGAATCATCCGAGGTACAGATTTGACTTTCTGAAGTCAGTCCTATATGCAGAAAATGAAGTTGTTTGAATTTCTTCCCACTTTGGCTTTGAGTTACTCCTTTTGACTTACCACCATACTCATTATTTCTTACTTGAAATATCCCAATCATTTAAATGGATTGCAGTTTACTCTCAGATGCTCCTAAAAATGAAGATTCAAGAATTAAAGACAGGAGTTCCTGCTGTGGTGCAGCAGGTTAAGGATCTGGTGTTGTCTGTGCAACAGTGTGGGTTTGTTTCCAGCCCAAAGCGGTGGGTTAAGGATCCTGAATTGCTGCAGCCTCCGCTGTAGCATTAGTCACAGCTGCAGCTCAAATTCGATCCCTGGCCTGGAAACTTCCATATGCTGCAGCCGCAGCCAAAAAAAAAAATTTAAGACAATGGTTGGGAGTTGGTGAGGGGCTAATGATAAAGAGGGATTGACACAATTTTAGATGTTTTCCTTCAGAACACTCTTGGATGCTGTGTAAAGCAGTCCAAGCCAGTTTTCAGGCAGAGGATGTGCTATCTGGCCACTCATTTTAACTTTTGTATGATGTTCCAGTTACAGAGCTTGTAATATGATATTACATAATATAGTATTGATTCGGTTTAATTTAATCCGGTGCAGATGCATTTTTCTAGCCATAGGAGTTCTGCTTGCTTAACTCACTAGGACAAAGAATGTGGCTCATGCTAAAACTGAGTAATGAGTAATTGCTTCATTGTGGTTTTTCCTTATTTGCCATTTTAAAATGTCAGTCGCTTAAGTCTCATTGACTGATTATTAACCAGTCCAAATATTTTAAATATTTGTAAGTAATTAGTCTGCTGTGTGAATGGCTTGAGTAGTCATTAAAATGGAATGTCAACTTTATTTATTGGAAACATTTCTATTTTTGTTGAGCTCTCCTTTATAGATGAAATATTTTAGTTCTCATGGCCTTTGTTTAGTTGGCTCTTTGATTTGAGCCCACACAAAAGTGGGTTGTTATCTAAGCCATAGGCATGAGCTCAGAGGGCTTCTTTAAAAAAAAAAAAAAAAAAATCTGTTGGAACTGGTTAGATCTGAGGCCATGGTCAGATGAATTTCATGTATGCCCTTAGCCCCTTGCCAAAGACCTGAAACTCTTTCCTGAGGTCCCAGACTGCAACCCCTAAGCTTGGCCCATCATGATCCCAGTGTATTAGCTGTTGCAAGGGGATCAGACAAATCTGCTCATTCCCTACTAATCTTGAAAGCATGAGAACTCTGGGTACTGATGTCCATTTAGCACCCAGCCCTTCACAAGGGCGGTGCAGGAACACAGACATCCTCCTTTCTCCTTATGCTCTGGTGGAAATAACCATGGCTGAGTCCATGACCAGAGTTGAAGTCCTGGGATTTGAGAATTTAAAAAAAAAAAAAAAGTCCAATTTTATTACGTTAACGGTCTTGCAACTTGAACAGTTTTATTTAACTTCTCTGGGTCTGTTTAGTAGTTTTTAAACAGCTTTATTGAGATATAATTCCCATGCCATGCAGTTCACCCATTTAATTAATTAGTGAATTTGTACCTGAAGCGGTGAACAGTGCCTTTATTCTGAGGCTGAACAGCAATGGACACCCTCCCTTGTACCAGCTCCACCCTTCATTTGAGGAGAGGCAGGGGAAGGAGACACACAGCTGCCCTTCCTCTTCCCTTCCACGCTCCCGGGGCTCAGCAGTTCACTCATCTAAAGTGTACAGTTCGGTGTCTTTTCACCGAGTTGTGTTTTCCCCGAGTTGTATATTCACAGAGTTGTCCATCTAGCATCACAGTCAATTTCAGAACATTTGCATTACCCTTAAAAGAAACCCCGTACCTAGCTGTCATTGCAGCCACAGATCTATTTATGTCACTAGAGATTTGCCTATTCTGGACATTTCGTTTAAATGGAATCATACGATTCGCACTCCACTGTGACTGGCTTCTTTCACTTGGCATGTTTTCAAGGGTCATCACTGTTCAGCATGTATCAGCACTTCCTTCCTTTTCATTGCCAAATAATGCTCCATTGTCTGGATCTACCACATTTAATTTAACTGTTCATCTACTGATGGATATTTAGGCTGTTTGCATTTTTTTGTCTAATGTGAATAAAGCTGCTATGAGGGTTCGTGTACAGGTTTTTGTGTGGACATAGGTTTTCATTTCCCTTGGATATACACCTGGGAATGAAATTGCTGTGTCACATGGTAATTCTATGCTTAACCGTTTGAGGATTTGCCAGACTGTTTACCAAAGATTCCACAGGATTTTGTACTCTTAATTTTACAATGTATTAGGATTCCAGTTTCTCTGTATCCTTAGGGCTCACCTGCTGTAAACCATGTGTTCTTGAATTCCACTCTGGCCGTCTCCAGGAGATGCATGTGGCAGCTGCTCTGTGTCCAGCCCACAGAGCTGACCCGACAGAGGCCGAGGGCGCTTAGAATCCAAGGCAGTCATCTCCCAGCTAAATAGCTGGCTGCTGGTCTGAATTTATCTTCTGCTGCCAGCTTTAGTTTAGTTTGGGATGGTAATCTTGTGTATCATTGCAGTGTGGGGATGAGGGCTTTTCAGGGCAAAGTAGTGTTTTATAAGCCTACCCTTTAAGTCTTCTCCCTAGAAGAGAATTCCTGGTAGAGGAAGAGGAAACAGTTATTGTGCTGTATACCGTCTCTTCCTCCTCCCCCACACCCTTTGTAATGGTGGTAGAAGAAGAGTGTTTCTTTTTTAAGTAGAGGGAATGGAGGCCCAGAGAGGTTACTCTCCTAAGGTTATAGCCTGGTTAGTATACTGAAGGGGACTGGCACACGAGATGGGTCATGTACATGCAAGAGACCCTGACTTCCAAGTTGGGATTCCTTCCACTGTTTTGTAACTATTGGAGGATACGATTTGTGTGTAAGAATTCCTAGGTAGCTCTTCTGGACCTAGAAATGAAATTCTAGTAAAGAACCACCCCAGCACTTGGGATCCAGTGCTATGATTCTTTGACTGACCCTCATAGTTTTGAATGTTGGTTAACTAAAATGACAAAGTGCATTGACCACTGACTGCTACTAACCATCCTCACCTTCCAAATGAAGACAGACCCTTGAATCCCCTCAGAAGTTGCTCTAGCTAGGTCCTTTCTGTTAATGTAGAACAGAAGTATACGGTTAGAATTGAGATGTCTAGGTAACACAGGTATGTTTTTAAAATAATTTGAATAGTGTCAGTTGCCTTTTAATTAGCTTGCCTACATGTCTTTAGGTCTCCTCTCTTTCTTTGCTGGTTTTGAACTCAGAGAAATTTGAAAGGCATTGCATTGTACAGTAGCTAACAGACACCCGGGTTTAAATCGAGGCTTTGCTATGAACTGTCTGTGTGATCTTGAGTTGTCTGCTTAACCTCTCTGTTGGGAATTGTTACATGGAAGAATAATAGTGCATATCCTTGCAGGATTGCAGTGGTGATTCAATAAGTTAGTACACATAAGTACTTACAAGAGTACCTGGCATGTGTAATGTACTGAGTCTGTATGAGCTGTTTATTGTTGAAAGCTCTCATAGGAGTTCCCGTTGTGGCTCAGCGGAAACGAATCCTACTAGGAACCATGAGGTTGTGCGTTCGATCCCTGGCCTTGATCAGTGGGTTAAAGGATCCAGCATTGCCATGAGCTGTGATGTAGGTTGTAGACACGGCTCAGATCTGGCGTTTCTGTGGCTGTGGTGTAGGCCGGCAGCTGTAGCTCCAGTTAGATCCCTGGGAACCTCCATATGCTGCAGGCGCAGCCCTAAAAAAAGCAAAAACAAAATAAAATAAAAAGCTCTCATAGTAATAAAAACCTCATCACCACCACCGTGACCACCCTTACCGCAATTCCAGCTCTTCTGGTCAAAGTTGAACACCTTTTGATGGGGGTTCTTTAAAAAAGAGTTGAAGGTGATTCGTCCATTACACACACCTTCCGCTCTGAGCAGTCTGTATGTTAAGGGACAAGAGGAGACAGGCTTGTTTTCCAGGCATGCGGGTCATACCTTCCCGATCCCCCTGGATCGTGCTACCCCAGCCGCCAGGGGAGTGGTCCTCCTTGACTGAATGTAGCCCATGGCACTGCACGCGCACTCGGTATTGGAAAACCAGCCACTTTGTGATCAGTCGAACAAGATTCCAAGGTGATTTTGGCTAGCTTGAGGACAATATATAAAAGGAAGAAAACAGAAAGCCGTCCTAGTTTACTTTCAGATTTTTCAAGATTGATTTCTGGAGTGTGGGAATAGAGAGAATAATTTTCACTCCTTTAGGATTTCGATAGGAGACAGCTAAGAACAGCTGTCATGCCCCAGAAGGTATTTACTCTCCTAAGATTTGATGTAATGTGAATTTTTGTCTTAGCTTTTTTTTTTTTAACTTCTGGGACATTCTCGGCTTCCAGCAACTGTAGCTAGAATCCCTCACAGCATCTGGTGGGGTTCCATACGGCACTTAATATGGGACTAAATAAATGCACAGTTAAATAGGTAAACAGAACTTCCTCCTGGGTTGTCTTTAATGCCTTGTTCCTTCCTCTCTTAATCTCCAGGTATCTCCGATGAGGACATTATCAACATCACCCTTCCTACTGGGGTCCCCATTCTTCTGGAGCTGGACGAGAACCTGCACGCTGTTGGGCCTCACCAGTTCCTGGGTGACCAAGAGGCTATCCAAGCAGCCATTAAGAAAGTAGAGGATCAAGGAAAAGTGAAACGAGCTGACAAATAAAGTCTTTCACGTGCTGGCTAGGAGTAGCTGCAGAAGGAGTGGCATGCGGTGTGCTGTGGGTGCTGATTATGCTTCCCCCCCCCCCCCCGATTTTTCCTGATTTTTCCAGATCTAGGCTGTGGGGTAGAGTTTATATAGGTAACTTAATGTTGGCCCAGATAAAGGCTTTAGGATGCCGGAGCACTTATGTCATAAGCCTTATGCATTAGCTCCTGCTGGCCCCGTGTAAATTAGTCACTAAGTTAGTCACCTGTGGGGCTTAATTAGTGTCATGAGTTTCTGAGATGGGAGAGCAAGTGGAGGTGAAGTTCAAGGTATTCCTCGTTCAGTAAATCAGTACTGAGTCCCCACTGCCAGGCACTACCTACTCCAACAAGTAGTTCACTTTTGTATTTGCGAAGACCCTCTGGGGTGATAATAGAGGATATTAGATAATACACTGTCCTTAAGTATTTATTACTGGTCTTTTCCGCTAGGAAAAGGGATGCTTTGACAGGTAAGACCAGAGGCCCATTAAATGGGAGAGTCACAGAGGGATCCCTCCAAGGCAGCCAGTGACAGACCCCAAGGCCCTTTGCCTTGTCTGTAGTCCAGAGGCTCCCTCCTGGATGTTCGGTGAAATCACTTTCCGGCTGCTAGAATTAGCAGCACGTAGACAGCCCTAGCTGTTCGTGTTCTCTTTTTATTTTTGTTTTTTTAAACTTTAATCTTTGGGTCCTTAAAGTTGATTTAAAAATCAGTCACACTGAAAATGATACCCCCAAATTGCTTCCATATGATTCAGAAACACTAGGTAAAGCCTTCTGAACTAGTCTTTGCTCTTCCCATAATACAAAGAGTTGTACTTATTTCAACACATAGACACTCCCAATTCTCTCTAAATTGAAGGTTGGGTCTGGGGGGGAAGGTAGAATATAGTGGGTGTAATTTTGTTCACTTGAACAGGGGGAATGGTATATTGGCACTTGTCACAAATGTTTGTTCTTTCTCTACCGAGGGCAAAACATTATACTCTATAGCCTAGAGTATTCAGGGTAGGCCACAGACAGAACTGATTGCTTATGGGTCTTAAAGATACAATATGCCTTCGATGCTATGGATATGTAAGTCATTTCTTTAAGCAAGGGCCTTATTTCAAAGCAAGTAACCTATATTTCAATGATAAATTCATGTAAACACTTTTGCAACTGTAATAGCTGTTACAGGTACCATCATTTTTTCACCGTTTTCCATTGGTGGCTAAGTTTATTTGTATCCATTTTATAGTAAAACTGGCATTAGAAGGAAACCAGTTCTAAAACCCTTGCTACTACTTGGTCTCCAGTGATCTGTAAATCAAGACATACAGCATCAGCTGATGAAGACTGCTGAAGAGAAGAGAGGAAACTGGTTTGCTCACAGCTGGCCACATCTGTGACGCATAAGGACATGGAATGTGGATGCTTCACGCTCCTGACCAACCACTGGCTTTTCTACGGTAGTCCTTCTTTTCACAGTCCTATTGCTTAACCACATAACACCCTTTACCATTCAGAGATCAGGGCTGAAAATACAACTACCAGGTCTTCCTAGAATTCCAGTATGGCTAAACTGCACCTCAGATCACTTTTGAACAGCTCCTCCTCTGGAATTGGTGTCTGAATTTTCCCGCCCAAGTGGTGACCAGGTCTTATCCCAGCTCAAGATCCTAGAGTCGGATTCTTCTCTTGTTCCACATCTAGAGGTCCATCTCCAGAGGTCCCCCCTGGTACCATGATGTGCTTCTGCACACAGAGCTGTGCTCACCCCTGGTTACTTTAACATCTCGCAGACTTCCTACGAGAGGGGTAGTTGTTGCTGACTGTTTGCGGTACAATTTGGTTTCATTGTTTTGGAGATCTTGGCTGAAATAAATGAAGAGATATTTATGAAAATGTGTTATAAAATTATTTTTAACAACTCCAGCACCTCAACCTTGAGACCACTTAGTAAACCCCTTTGTTTGTTTGTTGGTATGGCTTACAAGTTACTTAGAATTTTTGATGTAGGTTATCTTGAAGGCTCCCTGGTCTGCATCCTTATCTTGCCATCCTTCTGTGCAATGTCAAGCTGGGACTGAAAAAAAGGGGGAGGGGCTTTGTTTTTGTTTTCTAAAATGGTAGCTTATCTAGAGAAAGCTGGTCCTTGGAGAGGGCAGCCTGTCCTGCTACCAGGTCGGGCATGCCCGGGAGCCAACCCAGGCTGAAATGATCCTTTTGTGCGGGTCCAATGTGGTTAAGGTAAGGGCTGTAGCAAGATGCTATTCCTTGAGTTTTAATTTTTAAATATCTCAGATGAGTACTGTGTTCCTGTACCCTGTGACTTTGTTGTTCTGAAAGAACAAAAATTCTGCCTGAGAAAGTGGAGGTTCTTGGCCTCCTCTAGTACCGGTTTGAGGACTGAATTAACAAAGTATTCTCGGTTAGAATTCGTAATGTCACGTATGTTTCCTTGCTAAGAGCTGGAAAGGAAGATTTCTTAACCTGATCTGGCAGTTGTCAAACTCAACCAGATTCTTTTGCCGCAAAGTTGCAGACTCTTCCTCATCTCAAGTCATGACCACTTTTGCCAAAATGCAGCGCATGAATGGCACACTAATGGCAGTGGTTATTTGTCTTCTAGCCTGGGAACCCCCTCCCCATGCTCTTTGCAGATTTTGTGCCTTTTTTGGTTGGTACGTAAGGTTAAAGCCAATCCCCCTTGGGCAGCAGTTGGTCAAGCTGGCCCGAAGCAGAAATCCTCCTGATCGTGATGACGCTCCCAAGAAAGAAGTCAGAGGTCACATACTCCCTGTACCCCATTCCTGCGATGTAGTGATAATTGTTTATTTTCCTAACCTCTTACTGTTGATGACTAAGTGAAGTAGGGGAACCAGCTGTACTGGACAGAAGGTTCATCATCCCCAGTGTCATTTTTAATTGGTTTTTATGCTTTTACAAGTGGCAAGCCTCTTTGCAAAGTTCCGCTTCCCTCTTACCCAGAAAGTCCTTCACAGATTCTTCCCTCAGGAACACACCAAAATGGTCTCAACATTGCTGACTTTGATTGTTTTTCCTGTTTTTGTCTTTTGCATAATTGGATTTTGTAAGTTTGGAGCTCACTTATATAACACTATTTGTTATTTAAATCATGCCTTGCCTCTCAGCAGATCTGACTCTGGAAGATGCCATGTTGTGTTGTAGCCTGAGGGTTTTCACATTGGACTGTGAGGGGACTTTGAGCCCAAGGGGAATATGAAACATCCTATAAAAAATCCTGTAAGAATATACATAATGTATATATGTATATATGTTCTTATTTTTATTTTAAATTTTTTTATTTTTGCTTTTTGGGTCTGTGCCCATGGCACATGGAAGTTCCCAGGCTAGGGGTCCAATTGGAGCTGCAGCTACCAGCCTACACCACAGGCACAGCAACTCTGGATCCGAGCCACATCTGCGACCTACACTACAGCTCACAGCAGTGCTGGATCCTTAACCCACTGAGTGAGGCCAGCGATCAAACCCACATCCTCAGAGATACTAGTTGGATTCTTTCCACTGCGCTGCAACAGGAACTCCTGATATATTCTTAACATACTATAAGAATATTTTCATGATACAATCACCTTCTAGTGACAAAGCTATTTGGCAAAATGAGGGACAGAATAAAAGTCTCTCTTTCTCGCAGTTGGTGAAGTTTTATCCACTGGAGGATAATCTAGCTCTATGGACTAGGCTTTAAGACATTGGGACCTTCAGTTACCAAAAAACTGGAAGTTCCTTAGACAATATTTTTAAAGGTAATCTCAGCTGTCACCATCACTTCCTACTCTCACATATTAGACCCACATCTTGTTTGCCTTTTATTTGCATTAGGGCTGGCCATTTAATCTTATACTTACTCTGATTTGACAGTAATGCACTATACGATTTTCTATTATAAAAAGTTTAAACATCCACAAAAGCTGAGAATATAGGTAGCACAAAGAAAACTCAGATACCCATCACCCCACTACCACCGTTAAGACCAACATCATGCGTATCTTTTCACTCTCCCCACTGCATTGCTTTGAAACAAATACCACACATCAAACAGGATAGATTTTGAAAAGGAAAACACCTCCAGCAGTTTTCCGCCAGTTAAAGTGGGAGCCACAGCAATCTGTTCTGAACTCTGTCCTTTTTTGGTCCTGTCAAGGATCAGCCATTGCTAAGTTATCTAATTCGAGTCCTGTTTATAGGTGCATTATTTCTGGTTGCTTGTTTAGAGAGCTGTCAATCTGCTCCTTGTGACTTCTGGGGGATAATGTGGGATGATTTGGCAACACTGATGTTAACTTCGAGTGTTTAAAGATGAAAATGTTTCCTGAGACTATTTTTGAGAAGTAATTTTGAATTTCCTAGGTTGAAAAAATTGAATAATTTGTTCTTATTGTAAATTAGGTTACTCTCCATGGGAGAAGGGGATAGAAAATGGAGTAAGATAAAGAAAACCCCTGTATTACTAATTTCGAACTGGAGATAATTGCATGAATGTGTGTGTATGCATTTTCCTCCCAATACCACCCCACCTTTCCCCCCCTATCCCTAGCTCTGTCCTCTGAAAGCTCCTAGAAGCCATAAGCTGATAATAATGAACACGCCCTAAGTTCCCTTGATCTTGTTTTCTAAATACTATTCCACAGATCAGGGATATTTTGGGGAAATCATGATTCCGCTTGAGTACACATAATGTGTAAAGTGAGCTTAGAACATCTTTTTTTTTTTTTTTTTTTTTTTTTTTTTTGTCTTTTTAGCTATTTCTTGAGCCGCTCCCGCGGCATATGGACGTTCCCAGGCTAGGGGTCGAATCGGAGCTGCAGCCACCGGCCTACGCCAGAGCCACAGCAACGCAGCATCCGAGCTGCGTCTGCAACCTACACCACAGCTCACGGCAACGCCGGATCCTTAACCCACTGAGCAAGGCCAGGGATCGAACCCGCAACCTCATGGTTCCTAGTCGGATTCGTTAACCACTGCACCACGACGGGAACTCCAAGCTTAGAACATCTTGAGTCAGAAAAGAAAATGCCCAAAGACTGATGGGACACAAAATTGGCTTCAAGTGACAAATTTGGGACAGTTTGAGATTGAAGAATAATGATAATGGATTACAGAACATTTGTCTTAGTCTGTTCAAAAACACCACAGATTGGGTGGCTAAAACCACAAACATTTCTCACAGTTCTGGGGACTGGGAAGTTCAAGATCAAGGTGCTGGCAGATTTAGTGTCTGTTGAGAACCCTCTTCTTGGTTTTCAGACAGATGCCTTTTTGCTGTGTCCTCACAAGGTGGAGAGGGAGGGGGCTCTGGTCTCTTCTAAGAGCTCCAGTGTCGCCTTGGGGGATCCACACTTGTGACCTCATTTAAACCTAATTACCTCCCAAAGGCCTCACCTCCAAATACCATTGCACTGGGGAAAGGGTTTTAACATTTGAAACTTAATTGGATATTAAAGTTATAAAGGACAAGGTGGTTGGAAATTTTAAGGGTGAGGTGTCATTATGTCTGCAACTCACATTCAAACGATTCAGGCAACACAGTGTCCCTCTGTATTTAAAGAGAGACAGAAAGCAAATTTAGTAAATGTTATAATTGATGAAGTGAGGAAGGAGTTTATAATGTTGCACTATTCTTCCAGCTTTTCTGTAGCTTTGACATTTTTCAAAATAAAACCAGAAAAAAAGTGACAGGAGGAAAAAAAATTGAAAAGAAGCAACTAAAGCAAACTTGAATTAAGTCAGTCACTAAAACATGTTTTGCTAGATGCAGCGCCTGGATAAAGGTGCCCGGTTTCTGCACTTTTTATTCTTTTGGAAATTTCTGTCTTTGTTGGGTAAAGGAAAAACTTCTTAAGTCTGTATTATATTGTAAAGAAACAAGTTGTACATTTGTTGTATTTCCGCTAGGTCTGGTGCTACAGTTATGCATCAGAACAACAAGTAGCTTCTCTGCTAATACAAGTCACAGGCAGGGTTATGGTTGCCATCACCTTGTAGCTGAACAAACGTCATGGGATTTCTTTCTCCTTATGCAAAACCTTCTAGTTTAATCCCTTAACGCTTTAGGGTAGCATCCTACCCTTCTTAAAGCCACTGTTTGGCTCCTAATCTCTACTTAATCTCTGGGCCTCTGTTTCCTTGGATTTTCTCTTTGTAGCAACCACCTCCCAAGTGGCCTTTGCATCACTCAGCTCAGTGTCATAGCCCAGCTTGAATCTGTGTGACCTCCAAGGAGCTGTGGTCTCTACTCTTCCTCTCTGCTTCCTTCTCCTAAGACTGATGAGAGGCAATAGCTTGTAATGAATGTTTCACATTGCCCCAGACAGAAGTCACATGGGGTCTGTTGGTACCAAGGGTGTGCCTTTTATTTACATTAGGGCTGGCCACTTAAGACTTAAATCTTTTCCTACTTTAAAAATAAGATTCATTAAAAAGACCCTGTTAAAAAAAAAAAAAAAGGTGCTGTTTTCACAAAGGAAGCTCTACCTTTTCAAGACAGCTTCATTTAATTTTCTGCAAAACCAAGTCCTTAAAAACTTCAGTATAGACCAGAATGTGACATAAGCTTGTCTCCAAAGGGCTAGCACCCAGTTTCCAGTGTGTGGAAAAGAGACGCCCTCTGACAGCAGCTGCAGCAACTACAGGCCAAGGTGTTGGAGGGTCACTTTCTCACCATGAAGCAACTCCAGCCAAAGGGGCTATTTTGCTGCAGAGTTTACTCAAGAGTTTTTCATGAATTCATTCTAGCCACACAGTGAAAAGGGCATACCTGCCCACCACGCTACCCTGCATCCACTTGAGAGGAAGCAGGAAACGCCATTTGATGTAATGTTGTTTGTTTGTTTGTCTTCTTAGGGCCACACCCAGGGCACATAGAGGTTCCCAGGCTAGGAGTCAAATCAGAGCTGTAGCTGCTGGCCTACGTCATAGCCACAGCAATTGCTAGTTCAGAGCCTCATCTGCAACCTACACTGCAGCTCATGGCAACACCAGATCCTTTACCCACTGAGTGAGGCCAGGGATCAAACCTGTGTCCTCATGGATACGTGTCAGATTCATTTCCACTGAGCTACCACGGGAACTCCTGATATAATGTTGACCCAGGTGGGGAATGAGATACAGCTAGATTTTTCCATCAGTCACATTATTTGCATAAAATCTATCCTTTTAGTGAGAAGAATCTTTGGAACAGTTAAACCTGGACTTTGGAGCAGAGAGGGTCAAGGCCATCACGTAGTTATACACCCACGATTGGGGTCTTTTAATCCATTCTCACACTTATTCTACAGAATATTCACTAGAGTTCTCCAGACAGCCACTAGCCATTGGTATAGTGAAATATTCATATTTTTGTCTCTGAAGCACTCAGGGATTCTGAATTGGATTTGTAGCTGGAAGTCCAAGTAGTCTCCCGATAATCTTGGTATTTTAAATCTTTATGTAATCTTTATTTCTGCATCTAGACACTGGGGGTCAGTATTTATTCATAAATGCCTCTGGATTTGACTATAACTCTTGCTCTGGCTATTTACAAAAGGTCATGTCTAAAGAGTCCTGGAACTGATTGTGGGATTTCTTTCTCTGATTATGTAACTACAGAGCTCAGCCTGTGTAAGCATAAAATATAAACATCATGGATCCCCATGGGACTGTAACCTGGGAAAGAGGCAGATAGTTTTCAATCTGAAATATAAATGAATACCAAGTCCTTGTTGCTTTCTGGAGACTTGTCTGGCAACACTGGTCCTATAGATATGCTCAGATATTTGGGCAGCACTTGGCATCACCCTTGACTTTCCTTCTTCTGAGTACTTATTGAGTCCTATTGATTCTCTCTCCTCATACTTTGCAAATTCATCTCCTCTCCATCTCACTGCTCAGGCCTTGAGTCACATCCACAGCTTTTCTCTCTTTAAACACTTGAACAGTCTTCTAGCTGATCTCTCTGCCTCCACTTTAACTGTCCGCCAATCTTCTGAAAGATTTGCTAGGGTGACTTTCCCAAAGGTCTACCACACAGAACTTCACGCAGACTTTGCGAGGCACCAGCAATTTTTTCAGCTTCTGCCTTTGCATTTGTCTCCTCTCCATCACCTGCCCCCCTTTGCTCTCTTTTTATTTCCTGCCTAACATCTGCTTATCCCTCAGGATTCTTAGGCTCCCACAGAGCCCTCTGATTTACCTGTGCTGGATCTCACCTGTTCCTTCAGGCAGAAGAATTGAGTGAATTCAAGTTCTCTGGCTCATGAAGATGGATGCCAGACAAGGTCATGCAAACTTACTTTCCAGAATCCCCCCAGTTTATCCCTCTTGAGTATCGCACTGTCCATTTTTCTGTAGATTTACTCTTTAAAATATTTCTTGTCTAGCAGATGTTTGATCTTTATACTGAGCTTTGTGGCTATCTTCCCACTGTGCCCATCCCTGGAAGCAGACATGGAAACTTGCTGCTGATGGACAGGAAGGCAGGTGAGGCTGAGTAGCCCTTTAGCTCAGCATGTCTCTGTAGGCAGCTGCTAGAATGCTGTGGAAACAGGTTATTTAATGAATCATGTTCTCGCTTTTTATTCAAACTATGGAGTTAAATGTTGTAATATATTTTGAAAATAAGTGAACTCCTTAATCCTATAATCTTGATAACTATTTCATCAATTCTTTCTATAAGTATTTTCACATAGATATTCTTAATTTACATTTGATTTTGTATTTTATTCATAAGCATTTCTTCATGCTTCATAGGCTTCAAAAATATTATTATATGGATAAATACTGTTTCATGATTTAGATAGAATTTAAACATCCCAAAGGGAAATGTTTAGATGTTTCCAATGTTCTGCTTTGATAAACAATTTTGTTCATATAACTGCTCTCCAGGCCCATCTTGAATGTCTGTGAGGCCCAATACAAGAGCACAGTAAAGAGCCACACACTATTTGTCCAAATATTTTAAAATATCAGTCAAGCTAACAAACATTGTATGTACTTGACAAATATAACTTCATAACAAAAAATATTTTAAAATATGGGAGTTCCCACTGTGGCACAGTGGGTTAATGATCTGGCTTGTCTCTTTAGAGATGCCAGTTTGATCCCTGGCCTGGCACAGTGGGTTAAGGATCCAGCAATGCTGCAGTTCCAGCTCAGATTCAATCCCTGGCCTGGGAACTTGCATATGTCATGCGGGCAGCTGAAAAAAAAATTAAATTAAAAAATAGAAAATGGATTGCTTAAAAAAATTTTTTTAAATATGTAAAGCCATTTTACATGAACGAAAATCACCATACATCAAGAATGGTTATGGAGTTCTTTGAAAACATTTCACATATACTAAACTTTGAATGAAGGATGTCTGTGTGTGTGTGTGCGCTGAGGCAGTAAATGGTGTTTAAGAAACATAACAATGTCAGCTTGAAAATAGTTATGAGTTGTGACGCATCATGATACGCTTTTGGAGAAGGAGGCAGAAGCCAGTGGGATGGTGTGATGTATGGAAACTATGGACTGTCTTCTAAGCGGAAGAGTGGTCCAGGGGCCCAAGCTCTCATTGCCACTGAAGAGTTTCGGCTATATGAACAGTCTCCCCAAGGCAAGATTTACAGTCAACTATTGGGGGATATAATCCCTATAAGAATCATAAATCCTATCATATTTAAAGAGGGATTAAGGAGTTCTGTCGTGCCGGTAGCTAAACAAATCCAGCTAGGAACCATGAGGCTGCCGGTTTGATCCCTGCCCTCTCTCAGTGGGTTAAGGATCCAACGTTGCCGTGAGCTGAGGTGTAGGTTGAGGATGTGGCTCAGATCCAGTGTTGCTGTGGCTGTGGTGTAGGCTGGCAGCTGTAGTTCTGATTAGACCCCTAGCCTGGGAACCTCCAAATGCTGTGGGTGTGGCCCTAAGAAGCAAAAAACAAAACAAAAACAACAATAACAAAAAAAAAGAGAGATTAAGGTCCCCAAATATATGAGTCATTGACAGAAGTGGAGGGAGAAACGGAGGGAGAAACGGACAGCAGCACAGTAAGAGTGGGAGACTGCAATTCTTCCTTTAAGCTATGGATGGAAAAACCAGATAGGAGATGAGTAAGAAAACAGAGGACTTGAACAACACAATCAGACCAATTGGGCTTAACATACATACACAAAACTCTCCACTCCAAACAGCAGAATGAATTCTTCTCAAGTGCACATGGAATGTTATCCACCATGTGACCACATGTTAAACCACAAAATAAGTCTTAACCAATTTAAGAAAATTGAAATCATATACAATATCTTCTTCAACCATATGGAAGGGAACTGGAAATCAATAGCAGGAAGAAAACAGGCAAATCCACTAAAATGTGGAAATAAATAATTGACTCTTCAGCAACCAGCAAGTGAAAGAAGATATCGCAAGGGAATTTAGAAGATATCTGGAGATAAAATGAAAACACAACATATACCAAAATGTATGAGATACAGTGAAAGCAATACTAAGAAGAAAGTTTATTGTGGTAAGTGTTTACATTAAAAAGAAGAAAGATCTCAAATCGACAATCTACTTTTAAATGTCAAGGAACTATAAAAAAAAAAACTGAACCAAAAGTTAGCAGAAGGAAATGATACAAATTAGAGCAGAGACAGAGAATAGAAAACAATATTAAAAATTAAAATTGAGTTTTTAAAAGACCAACAAAATTAAAAAACCCATGTGTAGAATAACTAAGAAAAAAATGAGACTCAAATTATTAAACTTGGAAATGAAATAGGGGACATTGAAACTGACATGTCAGAAATAAAATGGATTGTAATAGACCACTATGAAAAATTATATGCCAACAAATTGAATAGCCTGTAAGAAATAGATACATTCCTAGAAACATACAACTTGCCAACACAGATTCATTGGAAATTTAAAAATCTAAGGAGACTTATGACTAGTAAGGAAGTTGGAGGAATAAGCAAAAGCCTATCAGCAAAGAAAAGTCCAGGACCAGATGGCTTCACTGGAGATTTAAACAAGAATTAAAGTGAATTAAAGAAGAATTAATACCAATACTTCTTAAACTCTTCCAAATAATCTGAGATGAGGGGATACTCTAAACTCATTCCATGAGGCCAGCATTTCTCTGATATCAAAAAAGAAGTAGAAGGCACCCAAAGTGGAAAGGAAGAAGTAAAATGATCTCTGTTCACAGATGACATGATTTTGTATGTAGAAAAGCCTAAAGAGTCCACAAAATTCTTAAAATCAAGACATGATTTCAACAAATTTTCAGGATATGGTATCAGCTGTGTTTCTATATGCTAATAATGACCAATATGAAAAGGAAATTGAGAAAAAAAAATCTCATTCACTATCACATCAAAAAGAATAAAATACTTGGGAATAAACTTAACCAAGGAGACGAAAGACCTGTACACTGAATATTATAAAACATTGCTAAAAAAGATCAAAGAAACAAATGAAAAGGCATTTATGCTCGTGGATTGGATGATTTAATGTTGTTAAAATGTTTATATTATCAAAAGTGACCTACAGATTCAGTACAATCCCTATCAAAATCCCAATAGCATTTTTTTTTGCAGAAATAGAAAAAAAATCTTAAAACTGAATCTTATAGGATCCTGGATAGCTAAAACAGTCTTGAAAAAGAAGACTAAAATTGGAGGGCTCACACTTCCTGATTTCCAAAACATACTACAATGAAATAGTAACCAAGACCGTCGGGACTGGCCTAAAGACAGACGTACAGACCAACTGAACAGAATAGAGAGTGCAGAAATAAACCTTTGGATATATAGCCAAACTATTTTTGATGATAGTGCCAAGACTACACAATGGGGAAGGGACAGCTTCTGTCTTTGCAAATGATGTTGGGAAAACTGGGTATCCCCATGCAAAAGAATGAAGTCAGACCTTTACACCATATTAAAAAATTCATTGAACATTTGAATAAAAAGCTAACCATAGACACAAAACTATAAAACTTGCCAAATGAGCAAGTTTCATTTTCATTTTTTTGCAAGTTAATATGGTGCCACATGAGTTCAGCAGGACACTGAGTGGAGCTAGTGAGCTTAGATTTTTCAAACAAAATTCAAATGTTTTCTAAATGGGAGAAATAGAATTTGCTTTCCTTCTTTTCTCAAACCATCTCTGATATTTGGAGCATCCAGAGCTTGTGTATGAAAGCCTAATTGGACTATATGAATGCATACCAAGGTGAACTAAACATTTTATTTGCAAAAAGTAAAACAAAAATTGTGCCTTCTTCAGCATAGGGTGTTTAAAGCCACAGAGCCCCAGGCTTAGAAAACAATCAGTGTCAGGATCCTTAGTTAGAAACAGTAGAAACCACTCTTAGCTAGTCTAAACAAAAAAGGAATTTATTAAAGGATATCAGATGCCTCCCAGACTCTTTGGGAAGGCCAGAGAATTAAACTTGGATGGCCACTCAGCTGAGAATAACACCCAAAATGCAGTGTGGGATGGTTCCAGAAAGGATTCCAATGCCCCTGCCACTGGACTTGGACACTGCAGCCCCTACCGATGATGTTGGAAAATGGCATAGAGTTTCCTAAAAAAAAATTAAAAATAAAATTACCATCAATTCTACTGCCTTGGTGTTAGAGCAGCCATACACTATATGAAAATGAATGCATGTGACAGTGCTCCAATAAAACTTTATTTACAAAAACAGGCAGCGGGCCTTACTCGGTTCTCAGAATAGAGTTTGCCAATCCCCACTCTAGAGCAATGTCATTGGTGGTTTTATTAGGATGTGAATATTCATAGACATTAACACCATTTTTAAAAGACCTGCCTGTCTTCACTGGGTGCTAGAAATTCTGCTATAATTCCAATTGGCAGTGATCTGGTAGGTGGGAAAAGTGGTCATAATGTCTTGTCCTCCTCTGACTGTCCATCCATGCTTCCTTACTTTGAACTCTGAATGCTCTCCTAGTGGGATACAGGAAATGTGATGCAACACCAGCAGAGACTTGAAAAGCAAGGGTACAATGGAGTTTGTCTTCTCTTAAACCCTGAGGCTGCCTGTGAAGAAGCCCAAAATGGCTTCCTGGATGATGAGAATACACACGGCTCAGTTACTCCTGTTAACCAGGCCTACAGCTTGACAACCACCAGCCATGTGATTGAGGCCATCCTAGATTGCCCATGCATTAGCCAATTTGCATCATGGACACTGAGCCCAACAATGATCAACTAAGGTGACCCAGACCACATAGTTGAGCCAATCCCCAAAGTCATAAGCTAAATGAATAGTTGTTATTATAAGCCACTATGAGCCAAAACAATCCTGACAAAGAAAAATGGAGCTAGAGGAATCAGGCTCCCTGACTTCAGACTATACTTCAAAGCCATGGTCAACAAAACAGTATGGTACTGGCACAAAAACAGAACTAGAGACCAATGGAACAGGATAGAAAGCCCAGAATAAACCCATCCACTTATGGGCAACTTATCTATGACAAAGGAGGCATGAATATACAATGGAGAAAAGACGGTCCCTTCAATAAGTGGTACTGGGAAAACTGGACAGCTACATGTAAAAGAATAAAATTAGAACACTCTCTAACACCATACACAAAAATAAACTCAAAATGGATTAGAGACCTAAATATAAGACCAAATACGATAAAACTCTTGGAGGAAAACATAGGCCAAGCACTCTCTGACATAAACTGCAGCAATATCTTCTCAGATCTACTTCCTAGAGTAGTGAAAATAAAAATAAAAACAAAGAAATGGGACCTAAATTAACTTAAAAGTTTTGCACTGCAAAGGAAACCCTAAACTAAGCGAAAAGGCAACCTACAGAATGGGAGAAAATATTTGCAAATGAAGCAACTGACAAGGGATTAATCTCCAAAATATATACATAGCTCCTGCAGCTCAATTAAAAAAAAATACATCAAAAAATGATCAGAAGATCTAAACAGACATTTCTCCAAAGACATACAGATGGCCAAAAAACACATGAAAAGATGCTCAAGATCACTAATTATTAGAGAAATGCAAATCAAAACTACTATGAGGTACCACCTTACACCTGCCAGAATGGCCATCATCAAAAAATCTACAAACAATAAATGCTGGAGAGGGTGTGGAGAAAAGTGAACCCTCTTACACTGTTGGGAATGTAAATTGGTGCAACCACTATGGAAAACAGCATGGAGATTCCTCAAAAAACTAAAAATAGAATTACCGCATGACCCAGAAATCCCACTTCTGGGCATCTATCTGGAGAAAACTGTGATTCGAAAAGATACATGTACCCCAATGTTCATTGCAGTGCTATGTACAAGACAATGGAAGCAACCTAAATGTCCATCAACAAAGGAGTGGATAAAGAAGATGTGGTACCTATATACAATGGAATATTACTCAGCCACAAAAAGAATGAAATAATCTCATTTGCAGCAACATGGATGGACCTAGAAATTATCATACTAAGTGGAAGTTAGTCAGACAGTGAGAGACAAACATCATATGCAATCACTTACTGATATATGGAATCTAAAAAAAGGATGTAAATGAACTTATTTTTAGAATAGAAACAGACTTACAGACTTTGAAAAACTTATGATTACCAAAGGGGGCAGATTCAGGGGGAGGGATGGGCTGGGGGTTTGGGATAGAAATGTTCTAAAGTTAGGTTGTGATGATGGTTATACAATTATAAATATAGTAAAACTCACTGAATTAAAAACAAAAGCCTCTTGCAGACCCAGCTCAGATCTGGCGTGGCTGTGGCTGTGGCTGTGGTGTAGGCCAGCAGCTGCAGCTCTGACTCCACTCCTAACCTGGGAACTTCCATGTGCTGTAAGTGCAGCTGTAAAAAAAAGAAAAAAAGAAAAAAAAAGAAGAAAGAAAAATAAAGAAAAAAAAATAAGCCGCTATGTTTTAGGGTATCAGCAGCAAAAGCTAGTTTACTAAATTTTTTAACACACCTTATCTCACTTTACTCTGCTCACAACAACCCTGTAAAGCAGAAGGAGCAGATAGTACATAATCTCCATGTTGCAAAGGGGAGGAAATTGAGCCTCGTAGAAGCTTAATGACCTGCCAAGTGTCAAACTGCTAGTAAATAAAAATCTGGGTCCAGAATGGAGGTTACCTTGACCCCTTAGTCAAAATATACACATTGACTATGTTGTTTTGCTTGGGGCAAAGCAATAGAGCAATTACGGCTTCAGCTTAGTCAATTGTTGTGCTAATATAATCTTATCTCCCCCTTAGAATTATCAACTAAGTTATTAAAATTCAAGGAAGCATCCTTCTGTCAAAATTTGTTCTATCATTTGGCAACTATCAGGTATCCAGACTTGGCTAAAGGGACTTTCAGATTAAACTCCCAAATATCTCCTGAGAAAAGCATAATTTGGGGGAAATCAACATCTGGTAATCTATGTAGATCTCTGCTATGGTTTCACACTTGCCGATAAATTCTCACAGATGTCAGTTTAGGTAAACATGCTGAGCAGATTATAAGCAAAGATCCTAGGATGGAATCTTGACTCAGTACTAACCTGAAGGAAAGTTCTTGGTCCTCGAGAAGCCAACTTTCTACTAAGGAGCTTAACTCGAGTTTGTCCTTAGCTATGGTTCTGGGAGGACTATGCACAGTGTCAAGAAGCAAGAGCAATAAAATGCTATTGGTGCTCATTTGCAGGTTCACAAAGGTTTCATGAGGGTGATGTCATCGAAGCTGAGCTGAAAGGATTGCCACAGAAGGATGGGAAGCCAGAGAGGTGAATAAGTTTCACTGGACTTGGAAGATTAGAAGGGATCTGAATAAATGGGAAAACAGACAAAGGTAGGTTTTAATCAGGAATGACCAGAATAAACTTAATAAGGAAAGGATTCATCAGGGCACTAATCTAAGATTTGCGAATGATAAGAAATCAATGAAATAGGTGTTTGTTTACAGCCTAAAAAAGAAGAGAGGGCAATAGTTTAGGGAAATAGACGCTGTTTCATTTCTAATGTGTTGGGTTTGAGGTATCAATAGATTATCTATATACCCATGTCCTGTGACCTGTTAAAAATATAGCCCCTGCCCACAAGAGAGAAGCCAGGAGGCTCAGCTTGGCTCAGCTGTGATTACTACCTCGTGGGGTTTTGTGAGAGTTAAATAGGATAATGTATCTAAATGCCTAGCACAGTGCTTGGCTGAAAAAGAGAGATTTAATGATCATTCAGTGCCTAGAATAAACAGTTTCCTTACCCAACTTCTTCTTGGTGATGGAGGAGCCTAGCTTTGGGTATCTCCTTGGATCAGCCAAGACCACCTGAAAAACCTTTAGTAAGCACCCACCGCCAAGAATGGTTTATGAACTTTACGCCCAAGGGTGGTGGTGAAGGTCTGGGCAGATTTTTCCTGTGAGGGGCTTGCTAGTAAATACTGTCATCCTGTCAACCATACAAACTCTCAAAACTGCTCACTTTGGGTGTAGTGTAAGAGCAGCCATGGACTATTTGAAAATGAAAAGGTGTAGCTGTGTTCCAATAAAACCTTATTTACAAAAACAGGCAGTGGGCCTGATTTGGTTCACTGGTGAGAGCTGACCAATCCCCACTTTGGAGCAATGTCATTGGTGGCCTTTTTAGGATGTGAATGTCCATAGACTTTAATGCTATTTTTAAAAGGTGAAACACTTGCCGATTTAATGCACTCTGGTTGGAGGGGACTAACTCACACTTAGGCCTCATTATTTAATCATTGTACCAGGAGGGAACACCTTATTCGACCAGCGTTTGAGTGTGTGGACGGCCTTGTTGAAGATGGTCATCTCCTGCCACCAGCCCCGGGCCTTGCACATGACACTAAGACACAGTCTCTCCTTCTTCTACAGTAAAACATTGCAGATAGGGTCATAGCTAGCCAGCCAGAAACTGCTTTTCCCAGCCTCTCTTGCAGCTCAAGTGGCTATGTTTCTAGGTTTCCATCAATGGAATGTCAGCTAAAGTTCAGCTTCCCACCCTCACATGCTTACAAGGAAATAACTTCCCTGGACTGACTTTCTGTCCTCCCTTCGTTCAAGCTGCCTCAAGAACATGCCTGAGTCCTGGCTTTGACCATACAAATGGGGACCGTGCTAGAGACCAGGGCTACTCAACCCGAAGCATAAAGCATTATCTGGATGGGTACCCACCTGCAAAAGAACGAAGCTAGACCTTTACCTAATACCATCTGTAAAATTAGCTCAAAATGGATCCAAGACGTAAAAAACATAACACTTAGAACTATGAAACTCTTAAAACCCTTAAAAGAAAGTTTCATGACATTGGATTGGGCAATGATTTCTTCATATGATACCAAAAGCAAGGGCAACAACAACAACAAAAATAGACAAATTAGGCTTTATGAAAATTAAAATTTTTTGCATTGAAATGTAATATCAGAAAAGTAAAAAGATAACCCACAGACTATGAAATAGTATTTGTGAATCATATATCTGATAAGGGACTCATATCCAGAATATATACAGAACTCCTAAAACGCAGCACAGAAACAACTCTATCCAAAGATGAAAAAATGAGGACTTCCCTTGTGGCCTATGGCATAACTACTCAGCATTGTCTCTGCAATGGATCTGGTTCCATTCCTGGCCCTAGAACTTCCACATGCTGTGGGTGTAGCCGCATGTTTAAAAAAAAGAAAAACAAACAAACAAATAACTTGAACAAATTACTTGAATAGACATTTCTCCAAAGAAGATACACAAATGGCCAATAAGCACATGAAAAGATGTTGAACATCAGTCATCATTAGGAAAATGCAAATCAAAGCTGCAGTGACATGCCGCCTCGCACCGTTTAAGATGGCTACTATCAAAAATAAAAACAAAACATAAAATTACAAGTGTTGGTGAGGATGTGAAGAAATTAGAACTCGTGCGCTGTTGACAGGAATTTTATATTCAGCAGCTGTGGAAAAGGTTCAGTGAAAGAGCAACTGTGGAAAACAGCATGGTGATCTCTCAACAATTAAAAATAGGATTACCAAATGATTCAGCACTTCTACTTCTGAGTCTATACCCTCAAATAACTGAAAGAAAAGAAAAAGAAAACAAAAAGAATTACCTGGAAAGTTTGGTAAAACACAGATTCCTGAGCCTCACCACCAGAAGCATGGGTTCAATGGCTCTGAACGGGGGCCTGAGAAGTGAACCTTCTAATAAATTCTCAGTTGATGCTGCTTCTGCTCATCCTTGGGTCACACTTTGAATAACACTGCCCTGGGGAAAAACAGGTTAACCGTAGTTAAGTAATTGAGGTCACTAAATGATTTTATTTAACAGGGAAGAGAGAAAAAGAAACTTTCTCAAGCCATTGTCAATGCAGCATATACCTCTTTGTCCCATCGGCTTAGCTTCATCATTCAGTTGGTACCCAGTCATTGTTTGTTGGATGACTGAATAAGTGAACCACAGTGCTTATGGGGGAAAAAGGACAGCGTGGTCTGGGTGCTTGGTTCTTCTGGGTTCACATTATTCTTGTGGGTTAGTCCAAGATGGATCCTAGTTACCGAAAGGACTCAAGTTAGTAGCTGGGCTGTGGGCAAGGGCAGCAGTGCTGCTCTGCACTGAGAATTCCCACCGCTCCTCAGCGGTAGGCCCTCAGCTCCAAGAGCCGCCAGGGCTGCTCACATACAGGCCCTCTGTGCAGGGTCAGACTGCTCCAGCCCCCCTCCACCTCCACCTGAAAGTCACTTTTACCAACCATTCCCATAGAGAGTTAAAGGACGAAGGTCTTGCAGGGAGGACTGGGGGCACAGGCTTGCTGGGAGAGCTAGATTCCAAGTTCAGCAGACAAGAGACTGACAGGCAACATTAGACCAGGGAGGTGCTGCCGGGGTGGGAAAGAATGCTTGTCGTGACCACTTCCTTCTCTTTATTCTGCATCGGAGTTAAAGGCTGGCCTTGCCCAACTCTCACGCTGAGACCTGGACCTCAGAAACTCCAAAACACACACCCTTTACAAAAATTTGTAATTTCATCATTTCTTGACCAAGTGACTCCAACCGCAGAAAGGCACAGATTTTCCATTGGGATTTATCCTGCTGCTCCTTTTTTGGTGGGTATATTTCTTGCTGGCTTTTAAAAATCCCATTCATTATATGAAGTATAGGTTTTTTGAAACTGACTTTAAAGTAAACTGGTTATTAACTATCCATATCTTGTCTTTCTGTCTTTCTCACTCCACTTTATGGATTTGAGAACCGAGACTCAGAATAGTCTATGGCTTAGAAAAGCTAAATTCACTTTTTACTGGGCCCACGGTCCATAATCTGAGCTTTGAAGTCTAAAGATCTAGGATTACCTACCCTCTTCCCCACCATCAGTATAGCCAGACCCTGTTGCACAAAGCCAGGGTCTGGCCAGACTTCATTCCACAAGTACAGACTTCCAGTTTCTGGTTGCAATTGAAGGCTAGTAAATTTGGAGAACAGGATGGAACTGTTTCTTGTAGAGGCAAACAATTTGTAATCATTAAGAAGTACGAAGCTAATGAAAAGCAATTAATCCGACGGCCAGCATTGCCATAAATTATATTCCCAAAGTGAACACATGATGCAGGCATGATTCTTGATTCCAGATAAAGAAGAAAATGTGGAGCTATTATTAAACACAGAGTAAAACAACATGAACAAAAATGCCAGAAGATAGAAGGAATGCAGGCAGGAGCCCTGGGGCAGAGGGAGGGGAGAGATCATGCAGGCGGGAATGTGTGGAGGGGAAGGAGGGCACGGCTGTGGAGCTGTGCCAGGTGCAGTCAATCTCCAGGCTGGCGATGCTGAGGGGCAGGGGACAGAGCCAATTCTCCCCCAGGAGTCCTGAGCCGGGGCCTCTGCACGCTTGCAAGGAGCCACTCAGCTTCCCCACCCCACTGCCCTGCCACAGGGAGTCACGTGGGGCCCTCCCCTTATGAAGCAAGAAATAAAGAATGACTCCTCATTTCCTGGAACACTTGAGACCACAGGGGAGTTGGCAGAGGCAGGGGAAGGTTCAGATTTGGGGTGGAATAGGAGAGGGGGTGGGAGAAGAGGGTACCCCAACTACCAACCCTCTGTCTCTGTCTCTCTCTGTATCTGTCTCTCTGTCTCTCTACCTACTAGGCAGAATTCTGGCAAAAATACATGTGGGAGTTCCCATGTGACTCAGTGGGTTAAGAACCTGAATAGTTTCCATGAGGATACAGGTTCGATCCCTGGCCTTGCTCAGTGAGTTAAGGACCCGGTGTTGCCTTGAGCTGTGGTGTAGGTCACAGACATGGCTTGGATCCCAAGTTGCTGTGGCTGTGGCATAGACTGTCAGCTGCAGCTCTGATTCTACCCCTGGCCTGGGAACTTCCATATGCAGCAGGTGTGGCCCTAAGAAGAAGAAAAAAACAAACAACAACAAAAAGACAAAACAAAACAAGCGTGAGGGCTTTTGAGGTAGTCTGTTGCTGAAAAATCAGCCAGGGATACTTCAAGTTCTACTCAGATCCAGAGGACTAGGTACCTACGCCACAGCCAGAGCAATGCCAGATCCTTGACTCACTGAGCGAGGCCAGGGATTGAACCCGCATCCTCATGGATACTAGTCGGGTCCATTAACCCCTGAGACACGATGGAAACTCCTAGGTAGGAATTTCTGCCCTTGAAAGATCAAACTATAATTGCTCTTCTAAGTCACCTTAATGGTACCTTGAATGAATACCTAATATGATCACAGTAAGATTTTCCAACCATTAAGAAAAAGTATCTCCTTTTTCCCCATCACAGATGCTTGAAATTCCTTCAATAAGGGACCACAAAAAAAAAAAAAAAAAAAAATTCATGAAATCATTGGAGATAAAATTCTTAAAGCAAATACCACTAAGGAACAGAGCGTATTGAAGACACTCATTCACGAGGAAAAGGCAGTCAGTAACTTGAACCACAGGCCAAATTACAGGTGGCAGATTCCCCTGTTTTGACAGAGGGCAAAGGGGCTAAAACAGAGCAAGGCCTTATGTTGAAGAAAGACTTGAAAAACAAAGTCACTGACACGCTGACTATCCTAAGGATTGGCCTTGTTTATCTTCAGCTGGGGTGGAGGAGAGAGAACAGCCCACCTTCAGGGTGGTTGTAAAGATATCTTTGTCTTATTGGGCTGTTGGCGGAGACAGCCTTGTGTGTGCTTTATGGACATTTTGGTGCTTCCTTTCTTAATGTTTTTAAAAAACATTGTTTAAGCTTCTATAGAATCCTTGTTTAAGATGTCATTGTATGAGGCTGTTGGTGGTGCAGCATGCTGCGATGCAAAGTACCTGGGCACTGGGACCCCAAGATTTGGGTTCTTCCCCAGGCTCTGCCATTGACTAGCTTAATGACCTGCAGCCACTCACTTCATCTCCGAAACAATGGCCTTGGCCAGTGCTTGCTTGCTTTATTTTATTTTATTTTATTTTATTTTATTTTATTTTATTTTATGCTTTTAGGGCCACACTGGCGGCATATGGAAGTTCCCAGGCCAGGGGTCGAATCAGAGATGAAGCTGCCGGCCTATGCCACAGCCACAGCAACAACCTACACATCTGAGCCAGAATTAATTGCAACACTGAATTGTGACACTTTGAAAGCAGAGCTACCCCATTGGGAGTGGAGGAAGGGCCCCAGAAACCACTCCACTCACTCCCCCCTCTCCCCGCCCCCTGCCCCTCTGGCACCTCGACTGAACCTTGGGACAGTTTGAACCGCACTGGCTCAGAAGATGGCTAAAGTCTCCTTGAGTTTATTAAAAAGAAGCTTTGCTGGAAATACATCAGAGACAGGCTTTGAGAATCTGGCAGTCTTGTTTTAGAGCAAAGGACATACTCCATGAACCTTACTCTGCTCAGGAATCATGCATGGGAGCCGGAAAACCTCTCTCTCTCTCTCTTTACCTCTTCCTTCCCCCACCTCATCTATATCTGTAACTGTATTTATATCTCAGGGTCTCAACATCCCATTTGTTGGCAATAAGCGTTTATTGAACACTTGCCTTTTGGGAAAGCACATTATTAAGTATTGGAGGGAATAAGAAACATAAAAAATGGGGAGCAATGAAACTGTTTCTTTATACCTCTATGAAAATCAGCAGCACATCCAAAGCCACATCATATACAGGAGTGAAGCCCTGCAGATCCTTAGACACTGGAATGGGGTGAGAAAAAAACGGCATTTGAGCAAAACTATTTTGACAAAGAGACGAAAAGGGGGTCAGAGCAGGGAAAATGCAAACCGGGAGACTGAATCCCGAGGACTGTAGCAATACCCACCCTGGGTGTGATGAGGACCCAGCCTGGAATGACAGCTCTCCCCTCTGAGAGTAGCACCAGGAAATGGGGAAAGCTTGTCTGGGGACAGAAAACCTGGAGACCTAGGGGCTGGCACTAGATTTGCCCTCAACTTGTCAGCGAGAGGCTCTAGGATGAGGGGTAGGGCCTGATGGTCTGTGAGGTCCACCGTGATCCATAAAGTCTAGGATTCTCCCCTTGTGACTCAGAGGGGCCATAAGGCATGTATTCTCTGCATACATTTTAACTGATCCCCAGATCCTTCTAGATTTTTTTCCATGTTGATGGTTGAGTCATTAGAGCAGTCCCCATTGGCTGAAAGCACTACCTAGAAAAACTGTGTGATAGCAACTAGCCCTTGTATGGAACTTATTCTGTGTAGGCCCTGCTTAACTGCTTCATATATAATAGTGTATGAAGTAGATACTATTACCATTCTCATTTCATAGATAAGGAAACCCAGGCACAGAGTGGTTAAGTAAGTTACTCGAGGTCACACAGCTACAAGTGGTAGAAATGAACTTCAAACCTAGGCAGCTCTGGAGCCAATGTATTAAACCACCACACTGACAACCTCTCTGTCATAAAACAAATAACAATAGCAATACCACGATAATAATGTATACGGGATCTCCTTGGCCATTCTGAACAAGGAGAGTGTCAAGCCCTTAGGAGAGGCAAAGCAACCAGGAGGCAGGTGGGGGTGGGGTGACAGTGGACCTCGGGGTGTGTTAAGGGGCCTGGAGGATGTCACAGCTACTGTGTAGATGGATTGCTGCCACTGTATCTATTTCTCTCTAAAAATTAGCAGCAACAAAGAAACATGATCATTTGCAACTTTAAAAAGAAGCTAGCAGCTATAGGAATCTGGAAATAATATCCCTTTAACTCAAAGGACTGATGCATTGGTTTAAAAGGGGTTGACTTTAAAGCTGGTATGTGAGTTTACTGAGGCCATTGGCAGGGATGTTAACAATTTATGGAATGCGTTTTTGGAAAGGATTAGGGGGAAAAACATGTTGTGTCTTACAAACCCAGAGTTAGGAATACAGCTCTAAGGGGTGAACATTAAATATCAAGCTTTCAGGATGCATAGTTTTTAAGGGAATTTGTTTGCCTTTCCTCCCGTCTTGCTCTTTTTTTTCAGACCTTACCCAAAGGATCACATTCAGGCCATACCGGATGTTCCCAAATCATTTCCATCTGACGCCCGGACGGCCCAGGAGGCCTGGCCTTAAGGAGCAACCCCTGGTGAGTGCTATTTGTGAAGGGACCAAGATAGAAGCCGTCAGTTGTTTCTGTTCAGCCTGGTCCCAGGCCTCACCAGCAAGGGCTCACTGGTTTTCCTCTGTCAGCTGAGTTTTAGAAACAGGCTGCTGTTTACATTCTGGCCAAGGACTGAAATAAGAAAAAAGCAGCTCTTCATCTCTATTCTAATTCCCTCCCCCCTTCTCCCTCCCACTGTACAAACCACGGGCTTCCAGTGGAGGAGAGCTGATTTATAGCAGATGGGTAAACTGAGGCACTGAGAGGTTGATCAACGTGTCCTGGCTCTGCTTGATGGTTGTATCGCAAGGAAAGGCATATAGAATTCTCTGTCCAGAGGAGAACCTCTGGCAGCTAAGAGTGTTCAATTAGAAGGAAAACACCACGCTTTTAAAAGAATCCTTTTCTTGCTATTTCTGGAAATGGTACTTGGAGCCCACCTGCCTGGCTCCAGATTTTCACAGCTCCCCCAAACACAAGAGAGCCTTTTAGTTCTGTATTCACCTTCACAGTGACCAACTGATCAGACAAAACACACCTGGCAGAAAGGATTTCCAGCTGCTCCAGAGGCAGCAGTGATTTCATCAAGGGTGGAGGTTGGGCACACTAGTATTTAACAGGGAGGCAGGGTCTAAACTGAAATGAGATGGGGGTGGGGGTGGGAGCTGTGGGGGTGAGGGTGGGGGGCTAGAACTGGCAGCAGTGGGCCAGGTGTGCACAGAACCTCTGCCTCCGCTGAGAGAGAATCTGATGGGAGAGGCTCGTACAATCGTTCTGTCTCAGACAGTGGTCCGAGCCCAGGAAAGGCACTTAGCCCTACATCCAGCCCTCTAGGTTGTTTTTCTTTTTAGACTGTATTTATTGGAGATGTTTTAGATTCACCACAAATGTGAGAGGAAGGGACAGAGCTTTTCTACACCCCTGTCCCTACACATGTAGAGCCTCCCCCGTGATCAATGTCACTCACCAGAGTGATTCGTTACTATCAAGCATGAACCTACCTTGTTACAACATAATCATCCAAAGACCTGAAGTCCATCATTTACCTTAGGTTTCATTCTTAAGCTTGTACATTCTATGGATTTTGACAGATATACAATGATAAACATCCATCTGTATAATAGTATACAGAGTATTTTCATTGCCCTAAAAATGTTCTGTGCTCTGCCTGTTCATCCCTCCTGCCCCTCCCCAACCCCTGGCAACCACTGACCTTTTTACTATCTCCAGTTTTGTCTTTTCCAGAATTTTTTAGAGTTGGAATCATACTGTATGTAGCTTTTTCAGATTGCCTTTTTTCACTTACGAATATACATTGATGTTTTCTCTGTGTCCTTTCATGGCTGGATAGCTTGCTTCTTCTTAGTGCTAAATAATAGTAATTGTCCAATGTACCACAGTGTATCTGCTCACCTACCGAAGGACATCTTGGTTCCTTCCAAGCTTTGGCAATAATGAACAAAGCAGTTCTAAACATCTGTGTGCAACTTTTTGTGCAGACGTAAGTTTTCAGCAATTTTGAGTAAATACCATGGAGCGCAGCAGCTGAATCATAAGGTAAGAGTATGTTTAGTTTTTAAACCACCAGACTGTCTTGCAAAGAGGTTGCATCCCACTGGTGCATTCCTGCCAGCATTCCTATTGTTCCACATTTTCACCAGCATCTGTTTTTTTCACTGTTCTGGACTTGGCCTGGTCTAATAGGTGTGAAGTTGTAGTGCATTTTAATTTGCATTTCCCTAATGATACATGATGTGGAGCATATATTCACATGCTCATTTGGCATCTATATATCTTCTTTGGTTAGGTGTCTGTTAAGATCTTTGGCCCATTTTTTAATCCAGTTGTTTGTTTCCTTATTGTTGATTTTTAAGAGTTCTTTGTATTTTTTGGATAATAGTCCTTTATCAGGTGTGTCTTTTCTCCCAATATATGGCTTGTCTTTTAATTAATTCTCTTAACGTTGATTTCCACAAAGCAGAACTTTTTTTTTTTTTTTTTTTGCTTTTTAGGGCCACACTTGTGGCATATGGAGTTTCCCAGGCTAGGGATTGAATGGGAGCTGTGGCTGCTGGCCTACGCCATAGCCGCAGCAGCTTGGGATCTGAGACAGGCCTGAGATATATGCCACAGCTCAGAGCTATGCTGGATCCTTAACCCACTTAGCAAGACCAGGGATCAAACCCAGATCCTCATAGACACCAGTTGGGTTTGTTTTGGCTGAGCCATAATGGGAACTCCAGAACTTTTTAATTTTAATGAGTCCAGCTTATCAATTATTTCTTTCATGGATTGTGCCTTCAATGTTGTATCTAAAAAGGTATACTCAAGATCATCTAGGTTTTCTCCCATGTTATTTTCCACATGTTTTATAATTTCGTGCTTTACTTTCAGATCTATGATGCATTTTGAGTCAATTTTTGTGAAAGGCTGTAAAGATTAAACACTGCTGTAAGGATAAGCTACTTGGCATTTTTCTTGATGTCAGACACTGTGTTTTGCATATAAATGGTGCTCATAAATGCTTACTGATGTGATATATTCGATTTCTAGAAAGTGAAATGTGACCATTACTGAGGAGATTGCTGTGTGTGATATGAAATAACAGAGGTCTTTCTCTAAAGTCTTAATCTAAGTAGCAACAACAAGTAATTTAGAAGAAGGAAACTTCTTATTCTTTAAAATAACATCTGTCATGGTATTAAAATTTTATATTTAAAAATCCATCACATCCACAATCTAAAAAAGAAAAATCACATGATCATATCAGTAGATACAGAAAAAGGATCTGGCAAAATCTAACACTCATGACAAAAACTCTCAGTACGTATACAGCACAGATAATTTAGCCAATGTTTTATAGTAACTATACCTGGGGGGAGTTCCTGTCCTGGCGCAGTGGAAATGAATCCAATTAGGAACGATGAGGTTGCGGGTTTGATCCCTGGCCTCATTCAGTGGATTAAGGATCTGGGCTTTTTGAGAGCTATGGTGTAGGTCACAGATGAGGCTCAGGTCCTGTGTTGCTGTGGCTGTGGTGTAGGCCAGCAGCTGTAAATCCGATTTGACCCCTAGCCTAGGAACCTCCATATGCCACAGATGAGGTCCTAAAGAGCAAAAAAAAAAAAAAAAAAAAAAGAAAAGAAAAGAAAGAAAATATACATGGGGAATTAACTTTTAATATGTTGTATACCTGAAACATATAATATTGTAAATCAACTATACCACAATTTAAAAAAAAAATCTCAAAAATTCCTCCTATAGCTATTTTGTTAGTGAATATTTTAATTATTGGACTGTCACTTACATATTATAAATATTTTTCCAGTTCATCATTTATATTTGCATGTTTTTAATATATAGTCATTTTGTATACAGTTCAAAAAATCCTCTCAGTAAACTGGGAAACTTGCTAATTAGCTGATCTGTTTCCATTTTTAAAAAGATTAAATATATGTATGATTAACAAGTAGAGATATTGAGCAGCATAAGATCAGCAATGTCATCACACTGGTTTAAGAGAATTCCAGCCAAAAGCAAACAAAATTTGACATTTTAATGAGCCTATGCAGGCTTAGCAGACTGGGGTAGGACTTCAATGTGACTTCTAAAAGTACTGAAAATAGTTTGAGAACTCCTAAGGTTTTAGGAATCCCAGGGTCTTAATCCAGTCCTCAAAGACTCTAAGAATTCCAGAAAATCCTCTACAAAATATAAATACACTTTGTTATATGCTCTTTATGTTGGTCTAAATCCCTTTTTCCATATCTTAATCCTATTCTACCTGAAAGTTTGATATTTACATGGGAATCTCTAAAATTTAAGGATATCCAATTGCATTAAAATATTTCTATGTACATATGGTGCCCAGATGCATAATAAATGTAGAAATCATGATTTCAAAAATAATGGCATGTAGTTTCTTTTCTGGTCATTCAATCTGTCTGCCTACCCACATATTTTTAGTCATTTTCCCCTCCTCTATTCATCCTTTAGCCTCACATGCCATATTCCTTTCCTTGCTATTAAGTCTGAGCTCTGATAAACATGTACTATGTTAGGGTTCTTGGTTATTTTTATACACACACACACACACACACACACACACAGAAAGACAAAGTGACACAGAGATATGGAGATACACACAGGCACAGAGGAACGGAGACAGAGGCAGAGTTTTATTTTAAGGAATGAGCTTACATGATTATGGGGTCTGGCAAGTCCAAAATTTGCAGAACAGGCTGGCAGCCTGGAAATTCCAAGAGTTTAATGTAGCAACTCAAGTCTGAAGGCAGTTTGGAGGCTGAATTCTTTCCTCTTCCAGGGATGTAAGTCTTTTCTCTAAAGACTTTCAACTGATTGAATGAGGCCCACCCAAACATGGAAAGTAATCTCTTCTACTCTAAGTTTAAAGATTTAAATGTTAATCACATCTTAAAACACCTTTACAGAAATATCTAGATTGGTTTTGACCCAAAAACAACTGTTCACCATAGCTAGCCATGTTGACCCATAAGTGTAACCATCCTGTGTAGAAGTACTGTATTAAGCACTGGGGCTAAAAGACATATATGATCTTGTCCCTGACCTTAAGGAGTTGATAATCAAGTAGAGAAGTGAAGAAATGAAGAAATGATTTTGGCCAACACCTTATTCAATAGTGAATACAAAGCTAAGACTGAGAAGGGGAGACTTCAGGCCAGTATGGGAAGTTGAGACTTTAGCAGGTAGGATCTGAGCTGAATTTTAAAGGCTGAGAAGAGGCTCACCCAAAGGAAAGGCATCCCAGTGATGGAGAAGTGAAAGGAAGTGGGCATCTGTGGAGAGCTTGATTTGACCAGAGGTGGGATGTGTGGGTGTGAGGGTGGAGCTGCTGGGATGAGGATGGAAGGATGTGAGGCACAGACTGTGAGGAAGGAGAAGCCCCCTGCCTGCCTCTGGTTGTTTCTATCAGGGAGTGGTGTGGAGGCCACCACACAGAAGGCTGCAAGGCTTCATGGAACTATTCCAGCTGGAAAGACCCTCAGCAGTGACTACTGCTGATTTTCATGGGTCTCACCCAAGGAGATGCCTCAGGCACCACTGCGAGGTGTAAGGGGTGGGTAGGACCCTGGAGGCTCCCCACCTCCTTTTTAAGTTAAGCACTCAAATGTTGTGCATATTTAATAGGGCTGCCGAGCTGCTGTTTTCACAATGGCACTCTTTTCTGGGCAGTTTTCCTGCTGGCCTGGTTCCAGGAGCTGTGACTGGAGGCACTGGGCTATTGAACAGTTCAACCTCACTGCCTGTTTACCTTTCTCCACTCTTCCTTCAGACTGTCATCTTCTAGGTGAAACAAAATAAAAATAGTGCTGGAGGGAGTTCCCATTGTGGTGCAGCAGAAACCAATCCAACTGGTATCCATGAGGATGCAGATTCCATCCCGGCCTTGTTCAGTAAGTTAAGAATCTGGCATTGCTGTGAGCTGTGGTGTAGATCGCAAATGCAGCTCAGGTCCTGCATTGCTGTGTCTGTGGCATAGGCCAGCAGCTACAGCTCCAATTTGACCCCTAGCTTGGGAACCTCCATATGCAAAGGGTGCAGCCCTAAAAAGCAAAAAAGAAAAAAAATTAAAATAAATTAAAATCTAAAAAATAGAGCTAGAGAGGTTCACCTTAATGTAGTCAGATAATATCTTAACTGCGACCATTTGTTACTCAGCTGGTTCTGCCTGATGGGCCAAATGCCCTGGCCAGAGCCCCAAGCTGGGAGGCAGCAACCACAGCTTGGTAGAGGGGTCTGAGCCAAAGAATAGGGGCAGATGAAGAGTTCTCCTGAAGGACACCACTTATGTGCCTCATTGAGGATCTGGGGTAGAAGGAAGAATGAAGGACAAAGTGCACGAGACTCTGTGCATCTCAACTGGTTGGGAGGACCCTCTTCTTTCTGATGGGTCCAGGTACAGTACCTGAGAAGGGGTTCTTCCTGTAGAAAAACTAAAATAAAAGCAGACAAAACACTCAATCTTCCTTCCTCCATTTTTCCCCCAGAATTTTGGAAATAGTCATTCCTTCATCATGAACTAAAGTTAGCTCCTTCCATTAATGCCAAGTGGAAAGAGATAACATCAAATGAATGGTTGACTGCAGCAATAACTATTTTCAGTTCTGGCTAGGGAAACTGACATTTTAAGCAAAATAATGTATGTGACAAATCGTGAAGTTAAATATTTTTCAGAAGATAATTTTTACCCTCTTAAAGTATCAGAAAAGCGGAACAAAGATGTCCCACTGAAAACGTAAGCTTTATAAATAAGCACTGAAACAAAGATACAGGATCAAGACCTGAGAGAGCATCTAGCCCACAGATGAAGAGCTCTGCTCAGAGAGGGTCTAAGGTCACACAGATAACAAGTAAAATTAAGAGAAAAACTCATTAGTCTCTTGATAGTACTTGTTCCTCTGCATAATGCTGCCATCTGGATATTCTGACCATTTTTTATCCCTTTTGGAAGCCTACTTGACAAAGTGATGGAAATGTCTAGAATCCATACAGCAAGATAAAAATGAGCCAACTTCATTCCATTTTTGTTAGCTTGTTTTGGTGGAATGTCTACACAGTTCAGACACCACTGCATAGTCTGACAGGAGTAGGGAATGAAAGAGATTTTGTGCACAATCTGTCAATAGAGGAAAGCTCTGTGACATGTGTCCCCAAGGATATGGTTGAATTATTTGCTGTTTTAGGTGTGTTGGGATTGGGGGCATGAAAAGAGACGAAAAAGAATTAAAAGGAATTGCTGAAGTTCCCATCATGGCTCAGTGGTTAACAAACCTGACTAGTATCCAGGAGGATGCAGGTTGGATCCCTGGCCTCACTCAGTGGGTTAAGGATATGGTGTTGCCGTGGGCTGTGGTGTAGGCTGCAGATGCACCTCGGATTCTGCATTGCTGTGGCTGTGGTGTAGGGTGGCAGCTACAGCTCCAATTGACCCCTAGCCTGGGAATCTCCATATACCATGGGTGTAGTTCTAAAATGACCAAAAAAAAAAAAAAAAAAAGGAATTGTTGATTTCTGGAGATCAATGCCCTGAGGTCAGACCCAACTACACTGAGCTCTGGTCACCTCTTTTTATAAGTTAGATGCCATAAGTTGGTGCTTTTGCAGAAAAAGGAAGTGTTTTGTCTAAAAGAGGAACACAATTAGTTTGTTGAACTCAATGAGTCTTGCATAGACTGAATGTTTATGTCCTCCCACCCCCCAAATTCACGTTAAATTCTAATGCCCAATGTGATTTTTAGAGGTAGAAGCTTTGGAGTGATTAGGTCATGAGGGTGGAGCTCTCATAAATGAGCTTAGTGTCCTGATAAAGGAGGCCCCAGAAAGCTCCTTCTACTATGTGAAGACCCAACAAAAAAACTCCACCTATGAACCATGAAGTAGGCTTTGACCAGACACCAAATCTGCTGATATCTTGATCTTGGACTTCCAAGAACTATAAAAAATAAATTACTGTTGGTTATAAGTTGCCCAATCTATGGCATTTTTTTTTTATAGCAGCCTAAATGGACTCAGACAACTCTTTGTGAAGGCATGTTATAACAAGTCAGCAAAGAAATATGAAAGCAGCTGGTTGTGCAAGAAACTTGGATATTTACAAAGATATTTGTTGAAGTGGAATTAGGTTTTTTACAGTCTTAGCCTTTGACACAGACCTTCCTAACTGCTCCTTCATGAACCCAGGATGGAACCATCTCTGTACCCGGGGGTGGGGGGGGATATGGACACTGGAGAAGAGATGGAATTGACTGAGTATTGGTGAGGAGGGTGCTGTATGTCAAAGTAGGGATAGGGGATACTTTGAAGAGATTGGACACTTTGAGTTTTGTCAAGGAAGACCTGAGGCACGCCAGACAACCCAAGCAAGAAGCAAAATGAGTGGTACCTTGCTGTCAGCCACATATCTGTTTGGGTTGGGGGAGCAGCCGCACGAGAGTCAGGGAAACAGGCTGTCTTCTTGTCTAGTCACCGTTAAGATGACAGAGTCAGAGGGTCACTCAGATCAGTTGAATCCTTGAGCCCCATAAACTTCAGAATGATGGCTCGAAGAGTCAGGGAGCAGGAAGATTCTACAGAGGGCAGCCTTATCAAGATTTTGGGGGTCCCCTCTAGGCTCTGGCCCTATGCACAGCTGCTTAGCAGTATTGTTCAATACCTGTCCTTGGCAGAATACTGAGGGGAGTTAACTAAAGCTGTGAAAGTTCTCTCCATTCCTAAGGGTATAAATCAACACAAAACCAGCCAATAGAAATGCAGTTGATCAAGACACCTGCGGTCAACCTCAGTGCCCAGAGCAGAAACAAATACCCTTGCCAGCTCTTTGGCGGGCCATCCATGCAATCATAGAATCGGAAGCAGCCTCAGTAATCACTCTGAACATCTTCTTTCCAATGTAAAGATGAAAGTATAGTGCCCAGAGAAGGGAAGTTCTGTGCCTCACAGTTAGGAAGAGGCAGAGCTGGAGGAAAACCCTGCACTGGAGTAGAATGACCAGGGCTTCCTGTCCTGTCCACACTACCTGCTTCTTCTGGTGAGTTATGGGAAAGAATGAAGTGACAGAAGCCAAATTATCCAATAATTTAGGTTTCAGTCTCCTCTCTGATGTAATTAGTGCTTCTACATAGTCAAGACTGTGTGGCTTTGCTTCTTTTTCTGCCCACAAACTGACAGAACAAAACTACAACTGGGATAAGGATAGCCTTGCCCCTACACTCTGCATGCGTCTTCCCAACATAGTTATGCCAGATTATCTTCCACTCTCATTAAATCTCTGTGCCGTCGATCATGGAGGTTACAATCCCAAGTGCTGGATCCAGACTGCCTGGATTTGAATCTTACCATTGCCCCTGCTGGCTGAGTGACCTTGGGCAAATCCCTTAACCTCTCTCTCCTTTAGTTTCCTTACCTGGAAAGTGAGGAGATGGCACCAGGTCCTTTCAAAGGAGCTGCTTAGCCTGATATGACTGTGCTTCTATTTATTTAAGAATTTTAAGAATTGACAAATGTGCCAATTAGAGGAGGTGATGAATCAGGGGAACAAGCACTGGTGGGAGAAAGATGGACCGAAGAGCCTTTCTCGCCACTGGAAACCATCTTCTCATCTCCTTTTGCCTTGAGTTGGGTATCCCTGATAACAGGGGAAGAAGAACTTAGAAACTTAGAATTGCTCTTATGGAGGAAAACTGTGTGGTCAGGTGTTTGACCAGGAAACTCAGTTACACCAAATAGCAGTGAAGCAGTGTCTACCTAAGGGCTTGAGGAGGACTGGCTGTTTGGCCCCAAGTTGGGAATTGGTGAAGTATAAAATTTTGGGATGTATCAGCTGGGGTGGACTAAGTGATTGCCAGAGTTACCCCCAGTGACTAGTCAGGAAGTCATTAGTAGGGGGCTTGGAACTAATGAAACAGAATTGCTGGAAATTGGGCCCAGGAATCTGCATTTTAACCTCAGACTGACTTTTTAGGCTTAAATTTTAGAACCACTAATATGGTCCTTCCCCTCACTTTTAAAAGGGTATCAGCTAGTTCTTTGTTCTCTGCTTCCTTCTACACAGGGAGCTAGAAAGTAGGCAGAAGCAAGAACATGGGTAAGAAATGGCCAGGAAATTCTCAAGGCCTCAGGCAAAGATAGATTTGCTTTCCTTCTGCCTATTGGCCTCCATATATGTGAATGCTGGTATTCACATGGTCTCAGGTGTCACCCAGATGAGAACAAACCAGCTTGTTCCAGAAGAAGCTGCCCCCTCACCACTATCACCCCCACCCTCTGCCCCTACCCCAGCAGAGTCCTAACCTCTCATGAAAGCAGTTTCTCTGAGGTCAAGGACTGAGAACAAACTACAAATAAAAACATCGGTCTTCTTAGCAGCTGACTCACTTGAGGTCACCCCTGGGAGAAGCCAAACCTCTGTATAAGGCAGGAACAGCTTGATTTGGGGCATGTATAAATTAGGAAATGTGTCGTACTAAATGGAAAAATAATAGGTATTTTTATTTGCAGAGCTGATAGACAAATTTGGCATTCTGTGTGTGCAGACTTTTAAATATTTACAGCCAAGAACCTGCAGGAGTAATGTTTCTGCCGACCTCTCTGACAGACTGTCGCAAACTTCAAAGAGCCCTTTGCTAAGTCTTTCTGCAAACCCATTCAACTCCTTTTTTTGTAATAATGACTAAAGCCTCCTTAGTAAATACTGTATGGTAATGCTGCCAGAGATCCAGGGGCCTGGGATATACCCAAAATACAAGAGGAACTATCCAGCAAAGAGCTCTCTTGACTAATAAGCAGGTGGAGGTGCTAAAGCCATTGCAATTGAAACTTGAGGAAACATAGAGCCTCCTCCCAATGCATTTTGTTGAGGTGGGTCCTGGAGACCCACCCTGGAAGGGTTTCAGCAAACATGAGAAGTTCATGTTCTCTCAGAAGAACTCAAGTTACTCTTAGGGAGTCCTAACCAAACCCCAACTCCCGGGGAGGTTTCTTATGGGTGTTGGAACTTTGAGGAGTTTGCGAACTTCTCCTTCCCAGAATGCCCCACAGAGGGGAGGAGCTGGCCCAGAACCCGACGCTCCATTACAGCACCTCACTTATGCCTTCAATACGTACCAGTGGGAGTGCCTGGTCCCCACTGGCCTACCCTGCACTCCGGGAAACAGACCTAGGAGAGTATAAGCACTTTGTCCAAAGTTTCAGTTAAGTGAGTGGCAGGGCGAAGATTCAGACTCCCATCCTCTAAACCCCAAACTGCACTGCAGCACTTGACAAATGCCATGGGGACATTCTCAAACAGTTATGAAAGTGATATGCTTTTAGTTATTGAGGAGTGCTTTGCCAAACCTCAGATGTATGTATGTATGTATGTACTTATTTATTTATTTTTATTTTTATTTGCGTTTTAGGGACACACCTGTGGCATACGGAAGTTCCCAGGCTAAGGGTCAAATCAGAGCTACAGCTGCTGGCCTACACCACAGTCACAGCAATTCAGGATCCTGGACCCATTGAGCGAGGCCAGGGATTGAACCTGCATCCTCATGGATACTAGTCAGATTTGTTTCCACTATGCCTCAACAGGAAATCCCCAGATTTATTTATAAATAGATTCATTTCTCTATAAAATAGGGCTGATAACACCCCCTCACAGAGTTGCACTGAGTACAGAGTAAACTAACATGTGTGTCGAGCACCTAACATATTTTCTGGAACATAGAAAACTCAAAAAGTGTGAGAGCTATTATTTTTACTGTGTTTGGGAAGTAGAAAAAAGTGAATGGGTTAGTCAAAGTGTACGCAGCATTTTCCATGACCCAGTACAGAAACAAATCAAGGATTTGGGGGCATTAAATGTGTTGCAAATTGTCACCCTATCCAATGTGGACTTGACCCATCTTTAGACCAACTGACCACCCCTACAAAAGGGTTTTGTAGGGGTGGTTTTAAGAGATTTGATGGGATGTACTCACGGCTGTTTTGAATAGCGAAACAGTTCACAGAGTTGTAAATATAAACGGTAAGTGGGCAGCAAAAAAGAAAAATTTAATAACCATCCTGCCAAGACCAGAAACAGGAAATATCCATTCTTTATTCTGTGAGAAATGAGCAGCTACCATGTGGTGAGAGGTGTGCAGCCCTGATTTGTGCCCCCTTCAAGAGGGCATTTCTGGTGCTCAAGACTAAATTAGACCCCCCATGGGCACAGGTGCCTCACAGCACACTTCCAAAAAGACAAAGGAAGACCATCCCAGAGGAACCAGTTTGGTGGAGGACAGTAACATGCTAAAAAGTTCTCAGCAGTAAGGGCTGCTTCTGCTGTCGATGTTTCTTCTGAAGCAGTTGTATTTATTAAGAAATCTTTTGTAAATACAGCTTTATTGAAATTGTGACATTTGACGCTTTGATAGAGAATGTGAGAAAGATATGATTATTCCTACCAATAAATTGAAAAAACGAGGGTTTTTTTTTTTTTGGCTGGGGGGTGGGGAATTCCTCCTGCACTTATGTAGGTGTCAGAGTTTGTAGAAAAGACTATCCGAAAAATGTTCGCCATTTCAAAGAATACCTGTGGTCAACCCTTACCTAACAACACTGATTAAAAATTAACCCTAAATGGATCAAAAACATGAAACTATAAAACTCTTAGAAAAAAACATAGGGTAAAAGCCTCAGGACCTTGGATTTGTCAATGATTTCTTGGCTATGATGACAAAGGCACAAGCAATAAGAGAAAAAAAAATTGAGAGATTGAGCTTTATGAAAAATTTTAAACACGGGCCACAAGAGACACAATCAACAGAGTGAAAGGGCAACACACAGGGTGGAATAAAACGTATGCAAATCATATATCTGACAAGGGACTAAGAGCCAGATTATATAGAGAACTTGTAAAACTCAACAACAAATACCCAACTTGATTCAAAAATGGACTAAGGATTTGAATAGACATTTCTCCCCAAAAGATACACAAACGGCCAATAAGCATGTGAAAAGATGCTCAACATCACTAGTTATCAGGGAAACACAAATCAAAACTGCAAAGATATACTACCTTCTACCCTTTAGGATGGCTACTATAAAAATATGTAAAAAATATGTAAAAATATGTAAGTGTTAGCAAGAATGTGGAAAAAATGAAATTATTGTGCGCTCTTAGGAATGCAAAATGATATAGCAACTATGGAAAACACTGTGGTTTCAAAAAATTGAATCTAGAGCTGCCACATGATCCAGCAATTCCAGTTCTGGGTATAAATGCAAAATAACTGAAAGCAGGGTCTTGAAAAGATATTAGCATACCCTTGTTCATAGCATCACACTCTTCCCAATGTCTAAAAAGTCCCTGGCACATTTAGGGGGATGCATGTTGATGGAGACCTTCAGAACAGGGCTAACACACACACACACACACACACACACACACACACACACACACATGCACGCACCATCAGCCTTGTTCAGTTAAAGTGACACCTTATTTTTTGACCAAAAAACTGTCTTTACCCAGTTTGACGGCAGCCAGGACTGCCAGTTACTCATCTAACAGTCTCTTCAGAGGGAACATACATAGACCACTCCATGTACAGGGCACAATCAATATTTCCTCATTGACTTAGTCATTGATTGAAGAGCCCCTTGATTCACAGGACTTTGGTCTGAATAACTTATAGCTGTTTCCAAAAAACTCAAGCCACTTTCAGAGCCATGAAGTAGACATGAGGTAGAAGGAACACTTTACTTGAAGCCAGAAGTTCTGGCTTCTTATTTGCCAGCACTGTGTTCCTGGCAAATTCTCAGTTTCTTCACGCCACGGAAGTAACACAGAGTTTGGGGAATGTTTTGAGGGTACATGGGATAATGTATAAATACATGGGATGATTATTTATTATTATCATTTAAAGGGCTATCCATATGCTGTGAAACTAATTTCACACAAAGATTTCCCCAAATGTTGGGATTCATGCAAGTGAATTGAAATAAGTGTTTGTCTTCCCAAAGAAGATATTTCTCGTTTGTTGCATTAGTCTTGGAATGTTGGTTAAAAACTCCAGTCACCCTATTACAATTTGAAGGATTAATAAAACAGGTGACAATTTGACAAAGACTTTTACAATTCCCAGCTTTTTCATTACCGTTTGCAAAGCACAGGAATGCTACTGAGACTGAAAGGAGAGGGAGGTAGAGATTTAAAATGGAAAGTACTCTGACGGGCATCTGAAGTTGCTGTTGGATTAGGCTCTGATTAAAGAATGGAAAATATTTTTGCAATGAAAATTCTTGTCATTAAGCCAAACACCTTGCTTGGATTAGGTTCCTCTTGGGAGAGCTTAAGCTCCCTTCTGGGCAAGGCACCTCATCTCTTTAGGGGCTGGCATCCCCTCCATCATCAATAATCTCAATCTGGACATGTTTGAGTCTAATAGTTGTAGAATTTAATTTTTTAAAAGATAGATTGGCATGGGAGGAAATTGCCAAGAAAGAGTTAAATATCTAAGTGTCTTCATATTTGCCATTTTTTAAATCACAAAAGTATATATTTTGTACACGTCTACAAAATATATTTGAACATATGTCTATAGGTTTCACTGTGAAAGTATGATATTTTGTACACTTCTACAAAAGATGTCTATTTGTGAAAAATTTGGAAACTTCAGAAAAGCAAAAGAATAAAATAAAAATCACCCATAATCATATTTCATTTTTGAGCCTAACTTTTTCATCTACTTTCTACGTATATGCATACATATATAGACAGACATTTTTTGTTAGATATGTATAATGTACATAATACACACTTTCTGTTTTTGGCTGCACCTGACGCATGTGGAGTTTCCTGGGCCAGGGATCGAATCCGTATCACAACAATGACCCTAGCCACATCAGTGACACCAGATCTTTAACCCACTGAGCTACCAGGAGTTTTTAAATACACATTTTTAGTGAGCTTATATTTACAAACTGCTGGGACTAGAGACTCTCATACTGAGTAAAGTAAGTCAGAAAGAGAAAGACAAAGACCATATGATATCACTTATATCTGGAATCTAATATATGGCACAGATGAACCTTTCCACAGAAAAGATAATCACGGCCTTGGAGAACAGACTTGTGGTTGCCGAGGGGGAGGGGGAGGGAGTGGGGGGACTGGGAGCTTGGGGTTAATGGATGCAAACCTTGCCTTTGGAATGGATTAGCAATGAGATCCTGCTGTGTAGCCCTGGAAATTATGTCTAGTCACTTATGATGGAGCATGATAATGTGAGAAAAAAAATGTGTACATGTATGTGTAACTAGGTCACCATGCTGTACAGTAGGAAAAAAAAATGTATTGGGGAAATAATTTAAAAAATAAATTAAAAAAAACAAATTGATGGGAACTGGCTTTTTACCTTAGTATATCATGAACATTTGCCCATGTCATTAAGCATTCTCCTACTGAATGATCGTAGGTGGCTGTAGAAGAGTCCATTGCGGTGGGTTTTTTTTAAATTTTTTTTTATTTTTTTGCCTTTTTGTCTTTTGTTGTTGTTGTTGCTGTTGCTATTTCTTGGGCCGCTCCCGCGGCATATGGAGGTTCCCAGGCTAGGGGTTGAATCGGAGCTGTAGCCACCGGCCTACGCCAGAGCCACAGCAACACAGGATCCGAGCCGCGTCTGCAACCTACACCACAGCTCACGGCAACGCCGGATCGTTAACCCACTGAGCAAGGGCAGGGACCGAACCCGCAACCTCATGGTTCCTAGTCGGATTCGTTAACCACTGCGCCACGACGGGAACTCCTGCGGTGGGTTTTGATGCAGTCTGGCTGCAGGGTTCAGGGAGCCCTTCACAGGGTCAGGCTGGTCAGCACTCGCCTGCTGCTCTGTGCTCTGGAGGAACAGATGTTCTGGTGAGGGCACCCCATAGAGGGATGCTGGCTGGCATCCTCTGCTGGGCCCATGGTCACGCTCCCTGTGCTGTCCCCTGGGATTCAACAGAATCAGCAGCGCCAGTCTCTCACCCCTGAGGACTTTGACAACCTGGGACTGCCCCTTGAAGGGCAGGAGGAGGGGAGAAAGTCTTTGTTTGTGGCCATTCTGCATATTGAGAGAGACAGCCTGATCAGGAGTAAATACCATGCACTCTGGTGTCAGGTTGACTGGCCTTAAATTCCTGCCCCATTATGCACCAGCTATAGGACCTCAGGTAAGGTGCCTAACCTCTCTGGATGAGAGAAGGTAATAATAGTTATTACTTTTTTTTTTTTCTTTTAGGGCTGCACTCAAGACATATGGATGTTCCCAGGCTAGGGGTTGAATGGGAGGTACACCTCCCGGCCTTCACCACAGCTCACAGCAATGCCGAATCCTTAACCCACTGAGCAGGGCCAGGGATAGAACCGACATCCTCATGGATCCTAGTCAGGCTCATCACTACTGAGCTATGACGGGAACTCCAGAGAAAGTAATAATAGTGCTAACTTTATAGAGTTGTTGTGAGAATTAAATAAGAAATTCTGGCAAAGCTTGACACAGTGTCTGGCAAGCAATAAGAGCTCAGTAGCTGTTGGATACTATCCTTGTCACCTCGGTGACCCGGTGAAGATGTGGGAAGTTTGATAGGAAGGCAAGGTGGGATAAGGTACAGAGATGACTCAGAAGAAGGAAGACTCTAGGGAGGATTCTGGTAGCAGTGGTGGGAGGGGCCATGCAATGACTAATTTTATATGCCGAATGGTTAGGTCATAATACCCAGATATTTGGTCATACACCACTCTAAATGTCACTGTGAAGGTTTTTTTTTTTTTTTTGTTTTTTTGTTTTTTAATATGTAATTAACATATAGACTAGGAGACTTTGAGAAAGGCAGATAACCCTCCATGCTGTGGGAGGGCCTCACCCGATCAGCTGAAGGCTTAACTTAGGGGAAAAAAGACGTACTTCCCTCCAGGAAGAGGGATTTCTACCTTCAGACTGCCTTTGGACTTCAACTGTAACATCAGTTCCTCTCTGATCTCCAGCTTGCCATCCTGCCCTGCAGATTGTGGACTTTCTAGCCCCCACAATCATGTGAGCCAATTCCTAAAAACCTCTCTCTCTCTCTCAAAAAAAATATGTATACCCTTGAACATGTATATGAACATGTGTGTCATAACCATGTATATATATCACAGGTTTAAACTGTGCAGTCCTCTTATATGGGAATATTTTCAAATAGGAGATGCTACAGTACTACAAGACTGAGGTTGGTTGACTCTGTGGACACAGAACCAAGGGTACAGAGAAACCTCATGTTTGGAGGGCCAACTGTAAGTTATACATGGATTTTCAATTGTACAGAGGGTCAGCGCCCCTAACCCCTGCTTGGTTCAAGGGTCAATATATACAGGACGTGTGTGTGTGTGTGTGTATCTCCTATTGGTTCTTTTTCTCTGGAGAACGCTAACTAATATAGGTTGTTATGTAAAGCATAGGAAAATAGAAAAAGGTAAATGGAGGTGAGTGTTCAAGTAAAGTCAGTGGAAGAAGGAAGAGGGAGGGAGGTTATTGGATATATTCAGAGCAGAGGCCATGTGCTATTCATCTCTGTGGCCTGAATGCAGTTCCCAATCTATAAGTACCGGTGACAGAAGGGAGGGAAGGAGGGAGAAAGGGAGGGAGGGAGGGAGGAAGGAAGGAAGGAAACAGAGAAGGGAGAGCAAACAGAAGAGATGGAAAGAGGGAGAAAAGGAAGTCGTCCCAAGGGAGGCTTGAGTCAGGACGGCTCTAGTTGTCCTTTTCTCATTTTAATCCTTGGTATTCCTTTTCTGCATACTTTAAAATCAAGCAACAAGCACAAATCTCTTACTATTTCCCCTCAAACATTTTGCTTCTTCAGACACCTCTCTCATCTATATCACTTGGAGTTCTCGCCAACAGTATCTTCTTTTTAAATGAAAGTATTTAGTCTGGAATCTGTCTTGGCACAGCCATAACACTCTGCTTTGATTACGGATTGGTTGGAGAGATGGGACCGGGAAGATGAATGCTCAGATTGTTGGGTAATTGCATCCTGACCACCAGAATTCCCCCCTGTAGTTTCAGTTGGATGCATGCAGTGCTTTCTGCCCCTGGCATGTTCTAGAGTCACCCACAAAACAGTCGCATTCCTGCCCAGGGCACAGGGGCTGTGTCCCTTGGAAAACATCCCACCAGGCACAATACCTGGAGGATTTTCTGGGAAAAAAGTGGAGACAGAAGGTGATGGATATTATTATTATTTATGATGTCAGTTTTGTGTATCCTGAGGACTCGATTAAGAGTGGGTTTTCTATTTTGTGGTGATATTTTCTGGGAAGACTCTGATGTTTAGAGATCCTTCCCACTGTGGAGTCAGAGAGTCGTTCTTTTAGCTATGATTTGACTGGTAATGAGATAACAACCTCCCCCTGAAAAAAGAGCACTTTAATGTGGAATCAGGCATGACTCAGTGTGAAGTTTTGTAAGAGAGGGAAAGAAGAGAAGAAAGGCATTGAAACCCAAGACACAGGAAAAGATATCTGAAAATTAACTTTTTGTTCTAATTTGGCCTAGGATCATTCTCACTCACTCACTCATTCGTGCATGCAATTCATTCAAGACTTTATTGAGAGTCTAGCGTACGTAAGACACTCAGGTATATATCATGAGGGGTTCAAAATGTAAAAGGAACTTTAAATCCATCTCGTACATTAACACATGAAGTACTGGAGGTTTCCCAAAATTACTTCCCAGCAAGTCAACAGGAAGTAAGTGGCATCAGTGTTCATTTTCCTCTCTTCCATGTTTCAGTCCTCGTTTCCTGGCCACCTGCAGGCACATCTCTCTGGGAGTTCTATTCGATGCCTGCCTAGAGCTTCCACTGAATTGTTCATTTCCACTCCAATCCAAACTTACCTGACTTTGGTTCTATTCCTTCCCACCTGGAAAATAACCACCACAAACAATTTCCTTTTAAGGGGTTTAGTTAACGATGAGTTTGGCTCCCCAGCATCCAGTTCCCCCAGATGTGGAGAGGATGGGGAATGACAGGCTGTGCATGTGACTGCACAGAGGCCTCCAGGAGATGCAGTATTTCTCAGGCTGTGTTCTGTAGAACATGAGTTTCGGGAGATATTTACAGGTACTCTATAAAGAATTTTTTTTTTAGTTGAATAAGCATGGAAAACATGACCTATTTTAGCCTCCCTTGGAAATTCCCAAGAGACATTAGCATAAGTAAAAGCTTGATGTTCTGCAGTAAAGGAACTCCTTTAATTTCGTTTAAAGTAACAATAATCCCAAGTGGAAAAAATTTTTTTGTCTTATGGAATGATGATCCACAGAACACTAGTTTGGAAAAGGCGCACACCCAAGTGAATGAAGAAAAAAAAAATGTAGCGGTGATGGAGGGATTTGAGATGACTCCAAATGCCAGGGAGAGGGGAGGTTTTGAACTGTAGAAGGCTGCTTTGGAGGAGACGTTCTGGCCCATGACACAGTTCTGCGCAGCCAGGGAGATGGCTCTTCAATGTCCTCCTCTATCTCCCGGTGACTTGCAGGGTCTGTCCAGTCCTTTTGGGTCCCTCCTCTTCCAGTCTCTTTCTCTTCTCACTCAGAGACAGTTGTGTAGAGAACACCTTGCTCGATTCAGGCTTCTCCTCCTCTCGAACCACTTCTTCCTCTGCATCGCTGCATGCTGGCACCAGCTGCGGCTTCATGTTTGCCTAATGAGGGGAGGGGTGTCATCTTCCTGATTGTTTGGCTCAGGTCCATGCATGCCTTGTCATATGTTGTCCATGGAACGAGCATACACTTGCTTGTAAAAACTCCATAAGTGTAGAGCTCTAGCTTCTTCTTCTTCTTCTTCTTTTTTAATATATACATTTCAACTATTTAAAAAAGAAACTGAGATAATAAACACACACTCTAATTTGACATGCACCAGATTTGAGTATATTAGGGACCACCACTACAGTGACTTGTACTGCTGGGTGAGCTTGGCTTAGTTCAGATCTGGAGACAGCATTTCTCTTGGTATCTCTATGTATATATTTGGATGTCGTATGGATAGATTTTCCTTTGAACAGAGCTTGTAGCTCTGCTCTGCTCTGTTCCTGAATTCAGGTCTGTGCATGTCTCCTGGGATAAATTATTCCAGTGCGTACCCTCCATTAACATGGGAGTGACTGTGCCCCATTAAATGCTGGGCAAGCCTTGTGTGCATGTGTTTAGCATGTGTTCACCCCATGGAGTGAAAATCAGTTGTACGGTAACAAGTAGACATGTAATGCATTGCATTATGATGGTGTCATATTATTGTAGTTTTAACGAATTAAGTTTTCTATCTTTTCAATCTTCATATTTACAATACTATACATGTATATGTCTCTGAGAGAGTTTATATTTATCTCCCCCATTGTAAAATGAAATGATTGTAACAAGAAAAGAATCAAGGTAATAAGGGCAAATCTGACCAGAATGAAGCACCTTTCCCAGAAAATGAAGGTCATGTGTGGAAAACTCTCTCATAAAGTCCTGCAAAGACAAGAAGAACAGTAATTATTATTTGTCATTGAGGTTCACCTTTTATGGTGCTCAAAGTTACTGGATGTACTTCATGCAGTAAAAATTTGCAAAATAGTCCTGTGATGCCTGCCAAGTTACAATGGTATTTTGAAACAGAATATAGAGAGAGTAAAAAGAAGGCTATTGACATCTTAGATCTTACAAGTCTTAAGATGACTATTCCTAGAAAACTGAATATGAACTAAAATTAAGTCTGACAATAAAAATTCACATGCAGCATCTTTCAGAGAAGATGGGCTCTGGGAGAGAGAATGGAATGTTCCATTATGGAGAACATGGTTAAACGTTCTATTACTAACAATGCAACTGGCTACTATAAAAATTCAACCACTGCTATTGTCTGACAAGAGTGAAGTGCAGAATTCAAGAATTATCATCCAATGCACTTGGTGAATTAATTCAAAGGCTAAGATCTTCAAAATCTTCATAGATCCAGTAGGCAAGGCTCTGCTTTTCTTGCCTTTGTATTAAAAGTTCATGTAGACAAATATCAGAAAGAGTTATTACTTTTTAAAAGTTCTGACATGTGCACAAAGAATAAGAAATTTTTAGGTGTTTAGATCAGTTTTTAACAAACCATGAAATAAACTGGCAAAAGTATAAGCTGGCTGTGTGGACAGTATGAATATAATGGCAAGGAGAAAACTCAGAAGGAACCATTCATTTCAAAACCATCATCAGAGCTAATTTCAGTGTTCACTGTATGCTGAGTGGGTATCCACTAGCCATTGATGAGATGACAGTTTCTTTCAAAACCATGCTATACAAGTTGTCTATTTTATTAAGAAGCAGCATGAACATTGTACATTTAAATGATATAAACAGTATGATTCATGAGTTCTGGATTTAACTTCTTAGTACAAAAGGCAGAGGCCGAATGAGATAAGAAGTCACTGCTGAGTGTTTGTGGTTATTTTTATTGGTCAAGAAACTCTATCACCACACTATCTCTCCAACATAACAAGGTTGGACCTGTAGGGGGCTTTTATAAATATATAATAGATTTAATTTTTAGAGCAACTTTAGGTTTACAGAAAAAAAAGGAGAAGAAAGTATCGAGTTCCCATATATCTCTCTGTCCCTCAGTAATTTTCCCTAGTGTGAACATGTCCCATGAGTGTGGTAGACTTGTTGGAATTGATCAGTATCGATACAGTATTAGTAATTAAAGTCTGTTGTTCACACAGGGTTCACTCTTTGTGTTGTACATTCTATGGGTTTTGACAAATGCATAATATCATGTGTCCACCATTAGAGGGTTAAACCGGACAGTGTCACCACCCAGAAGACAGTATCGTTTTTAAAAGCTGAAAGAGCCCAACTGGGAAATCAGAGCAATGTTGTTACCTTTCTCAAAACTGCAGACAAAACCTCCGCAACTAGAATGGAACACATTTCATTTCCATCCAGCACACCTCAGTCAACACATTTCATGCAGTATCAACTAGATTTACTTGCTTTGATGCTGAGAATGAAGGAAGCATAGGGGACAGAAAGTGGTTAGGCAGAGCCTCAGACAGCGCTGGAACCCAGCTCACAGCGTGGCCACTCATTGATGGGGTCCATGGCCTCAGTTGGCTGGGTTCCTGGTCCACCAAGCAAAGGGTTTGAAGCCATGATTACAAAAGCCCTTCCAGCTCTAATTGAAAGAGGGTGCAGATAATTATAACTAGGGTAGTATGAGTTTAGTGGATTGGAAAATGTGGAGTCCCAGGATTTCTTGTGTGGATTGCCTTTGAAAAATTGAAGAATGAAATAATAAAAAGATGGAGAAAACATCAAGAGAGAGATTCCTATTTTAGATTTTACCAATTTAGTCCTTAAGTAGCTTGTTTGGGCTACAGCTAAAACGAAAAAAAATTAATGCTACCTCTGATTATTCCTAGATAAGAACCCATAAATGCTATTCTCTTCGTTTCCCTTCAGTACATGAACAAAAGCTTTCTTTTTTTTTAAGAGCATTCTTCTTGGAGTGAAAACAAAGCTTGAAACTAACTGTATGACTGCTCAGAGACGGTGGACCTTTTATTTATTACCAATTTATCTTTCTTTCTATTTACATAGACCCATACTTACCTTGGTTAGTGGTAAGGAGCAGAAACTAGGGAGAGCAGTTTTAGTTATAAGTGCCTGTGGGTTTATTCTGAAATCCTAGGTTCTACGTTGAATGCATTTTGACAAGTCCTGAACTGGAAGAAGAATACGATAGCCAAAGGATTGTGTGACTCTTCTCTATTAAAAATAGCTAACATTTATTTAAGCCTGACATTGTTCTAAGTACTTTACACGGATTATAACATTTTATCTGCTTTTTATCAGTCTTATGGAGAAACACAGTTATTATCTCCATTTTACAGAAGCAGAAATAAAACAGAGAAGTTAAATAACTCTCCAGGTCACTCCATGGTGGTTAAACTGAGATTTGAGCCAGGGCAGGCTGACTCCTGAACCTGAGTTCTTAACCTCTATACTTCTGCTATAAATTACCTATTTATATCTATCTATAGCTATTTGTTCATTTAATGGGAAAGGAAGGAAAGTTTAATATAATAATGTATCTCAGATGGGAGCAAAGTTGCCAAATAAAGATGGTCTGTAAAATTTTTTCTGGGGAGTTCCCGTCCTGGCACAGAAGAAACAAATCTGACTAGGAGCCATGAGGTTGCGGGTTCGAACACTGGCCTTGCTCAGTGGGTTGAGGATCTGGTGTTGCTGTGAGCTGTGGTGTAGGCCAGCAGGGGTAGCTCCAATTCGACCTCTGGCCTGGAAGTCTCCAAATGCTGTGGGTGTGGTCCTAAAAAAAAAAAAAAAAATTTGTTCTGTGCTTAGGAATATATGAATCCTGGCCTTAGCTTCCTCTTCTTCCTCTTTTTTTTTTTTGTCTTTTTTTCTTTCTTTCTTTTTTTTTTTTTTTTTTTTTTTTTTTTTTTTTTTTGTCTTTTCTAGAGCCGCACTTATGGCATATGAGGGTTCCCAGGCTAGGGGTCTAATTGAAACTGTAGCCATCAGCTTATACCACAGCCACAGCAACATGGGATCTGAGCCATGTCTGCGACACCACAGCTCACAGCAACGCTGGATCCTTAACCCACTGAGCCAGGTCAGGGTTCAAATCCACAAACTCATGGTTCCTAGTCAGATTAGTTAACCACTGAGCCATGATGGGAACCCCTGGCCTTAGCTTTTTATTAATTGTAGTAAATTACTGTTCAGATGTATGTTGCAATTAGAAGACTAGTCTTCCATTGTCTAATGTAAATTCTGTTGTGATGCAGATGGGCCTAAAAGACTTGAACTTAACATTCAAATTTCAAATATTCTGTCCCTTTGTCACTAGGCTAGGCACATGCTTGACAAACCACTTGCTTTTTTGCTTGGAAACAAATCTCTATGGGTCTCTTACATTTCTGGATGTTCTGTAAGTAGAGGCACTGAGCTCCTTCTAGATGACCTTTCCAACAATGCTGGGTATAGTAAACAAGTTTGAAAGATAGAGATGGTGTCACCTCCTGGAGCAAAGAGCAGGCATGCTTTACCACCCACTATAACAGGTTCCTGAAGCTCAGGGTTCCCCTGCTAGAAAGTAACTCATTGTGTGTGCAGGTATCGCCTGGCCATTTTTTAAAAAAAATGTATTGATATATAGTTGATTTACAACGTGTCTAAGCTTTCGGTGTACAGCAAAGTGATGCAGTTAGTTGACATCTGCTAACCCCAAACTCCCCATCTTGCCCTTCTCCACCACTTGCCCCCCTGTCAACCACAAATCTGTTCTCTGTGTCTGTGAGTTTGTTTTTCTTTTGTGGATAAGTTCATTCGTGTTATATTTTAGATTCCACGTATAAGTGATATCGTATGGTATTTGTCTTTCTCTTTCTGACTTACTTCATTTAGTATGATAATCTCTAGATCCATCCGTGTTGCTACAAATGGCATTATTTCATTCCATTTATGGCTGTATAGTATTCCATTGTGTATATATATATATATATACCACAACTTCTTTATCCATTCATCTATCAATGGACATTTATGTTGCTTCCATATCTTCGCTATTGTAAAGAGTGCTGTTATGATAGAACATGGAGGTGCGTGTATCTTTTCGAATTATAGTTTTGTCTGGATATGTGCTCAGGAGTGGGATTGCTGGATCATATGGCAACTCTATTTTTAGTTTTTTGAGGCATCTCCATACTGTTTTCTATAGTGGCTGTACCAATATACATTCCTACTAACAGTGTAGGAAGGTTCCCTTTTCTTCATATCTTTTTAATGACGGCCATTCAGACCAGTGTGAGGTGATAGCTCATTGTATTTTTAGTCTGCATCTCTTGAATAATTAGAGATGTTGAGCATCTTTTCACATCCCTCTTGTCACCTGGATTTCTTCATATTTCCCCATGGAGACTGTGGTTCAGAAAATGGCACAAGAAAAATGTCAAACCACATTGACTACTGCTACTCCTAGGAATAATAAAGTCCTTTCTCTCTGACCCAGGAGCCTTGTGTCTTCTGCCAGCGCTCATACAACTGTACCAGGCTAACATGCTAGCTCACAGGAAGGGTAAAACCTCAGACGCTTTGTAGTTCTTGACAACTGTATCTGGACTTTTTTCCTTTCTGAAAATATCATCACCAATATCCAGATGTCATACCTAGATGAATAATACTTGCCAGATGAATCTTTAATTAAGTTGAATGGATGAATCACCTTTTAGTGAGAATCTACCTGGGGTTTTCTTTTATGCCAGCCTCACAGCTCTGTTCAATGCAGACTATTACCCTACTTTTTCAAATGATGAAACTGAGGTTTAGGAACATTAAGTACTTTCCCAATATTCTACCACTAGTAAATGTGAGAACTAAAATCTTAAACTAGCCCAATGTTCCTTCTGCCACTATTGCCTCTTACAATGTTTTAGCTATGGAAATGTTAATTTTCAGACCAAATTACCAAGTCTACTGGGAAAGAAAAAAATGATTGTTTAAAGAGAAAACGTGAACTTCAAACAAGAAGGAAAGGGAAAAGTGGAGAAAAAGTGAAGGTGAAAAAAGAAAGAAGGAAAGAGGGAAGAGAGAAAAGATGGAAATATACCTAAATATTTTTACAGGGTAAATGTTAGGCTGAGGTCCCTAAAACAAGGGTTGAGAGCAGGAGGAGGTTATTGGGCTGGCTAAGGGAACTTGGTGTGGGTCCATGGATGATGCCATGCTCCGGTTAATGCCCAGGTAAAGCCTGGAAGGAACCACAAAGTCAAGTCCAGAATCCAAGAAAATGGAGCAGGCATCAGAGTCCCCAAAAAAAGTGAGACAGAGAAGGGGATCAAAGGAGAGGTCTAGATAGTTGGAGAGGGCAACCAGGAGAGATTTCTTGAAGCATTGGAATATTGTAGTAGGGACAATCTTTTGTCATTATTGCATGTTTATCTGCCTTGTTTTCTTTAGACATCAATGACCTTTCCTATGTGCAAAAGGGAACTGTTAAGGAGCCTGATCTGGTTTGTACAGAGCGACAGTAACCACCAGTTAACTTCACTTGGCCCTTAAGAGAATGAACTCTCTGTAAGACACCTGTTTAAAAGCTAAAATGTTTGGAATCAATCACCAAAGATCCCTGCAACTAGTTTTTGTGCCCTGGTTTTTATCTCTATTTCAATGCAGTAGTACATTGAGCCTTGCAGATACTAAAGGTTGCTGTTTTTGTTGTTGTTGTTGTTGTTGTTGTTTTAACCCCCACACTAGGTAGTAACTAAAGAGTGTGGCTTTAGCCCATAGCCTTGTAAGCATTTCCCACCGTATTTTGTTTTGTTCAGACTCACACTTTGTTCACAGATATTCTGCAAACATTCATCAGAGCTAATGGCAGCATCCTGGTGAGTCCCCCTGGGTTTTTGGTTTCCTGGCAGAGCATGGTTGAAGCAAATTGGGAAAGTCTATCTTCTTCAAGAGGGCTGGGAAAGAATGATGAATGAGTCCCTTGTTCTGATGCATCATTCTCTTTCCTCCCAGAGAAAAAATTGACAGACAGCTGCTCATCTCTGGGTTTCCATGAGCCCACCTTGCTGTCTCACAGTAAGATCACTCACTCTTGGGCGGTAGGGCTGAAGGAGAGTTTCACATTATTCATTAGGCTTGACTCCTCATTAGTAACTTCTTTATAAAATAAACACTCGGCTCTGCAGAATCAGGGAACAAGAGCTCTCTTCATGCAAAGCACAATGATAAATGTCTCCTGTGGCCCTAGATCCCAACTCTTAACATCTGTGATCTCCCCGTCTCCATGACAACATAAAGTAAATAATAAAAATAGTCCAAATCCAGGAAAAGCACAGCAGGGAATGTCTGTCCTGAAAGAAAACAAGCACTTCACATGCATTCACATACCAGCAAGAGGACCCATGCGAAATTTAACAGTTGATGGATAGGAAAACAGCCATGAGTGGATAATGCAGAGTGTGAAGGCAAACAGACAAAAGAATGTCAGATAGCTTGAAAAAATATTGTCGGCGTTCAATAGGAGTCCTGAAAGGAATCTTGCTTCTTATATTCGTGGGCTTGTATAGTAAGTCTTTTACATTTTGTACAAATGTGTTTTGAATTATAAGCCTGTTATATTACACTATATTTAAAGAGAACCATGGATTATAAAAGTAATAGTATCAAGCACGGAGTTGGGAACTGCTGATTGATTTTTGCCACATAGACCTTCTTAGCAAAAGCTGTGGTCTGTCAAATAGACCTCCTGGGGCTCCTCCTTACCTGCACCCCAACAAGCCAGGGCGCTACTCCTGCTGTGCCCCTGCCCACCCTGGAGAGGGGCAAAGTGGTATATTTGGGAGGCTCTGTAGTTCCCCCTGACCCCTCCAGTTGGTGTGAGAGCAGCAAAACAGCCCTCTGGGAGAGAAGAATGTTGCCCTCGGGGGCACAAGAAAATGCTCAGGAATAGGATATTTTCAAGAATGGGGATTTTGAGTTAATTAAATTTTCTAGTTAGCTGTAGTGACTAATGCTGTGACTTTGGACCTTTCAATTCATGGAGCCTGGTTTAGCTCATCTGCAAAAAAAAAAAAAAAAAGAGAGAGAGAGAGAGAGCGAGAGGGCCTTCATGACCTGGTGTCCCTGCCAGCCCTGGAATCTGGAATTCTGCAGTTCTATGAATTGAGCACAAAGCATGATTTTGTTTCAGCCTTTGCGGATAAAAATGTCTGAGTTTACTGTTCTACTCTAGCAAAACCGTGCATTGAATACAACCAGATGGCAGTGTCTGTGTGTGTGGTGAGGGGTAGGCACAGCTTAGGGGAAGCACTGAGAGGTCTAGAGCCAACCCCAGCGACTTGCTGTGCGACTTGGGGCAAGTTACTTTCTTGTCCATCATGGCTTCATCCCTATTAGTGGAGATAATGGTCCTTACCTTACAGCATTGCTGTAGGAATAACTGTAAGTGAACAATAGGTGGTGACTATTATGTTTTCATGGATTTTAAGTCAGTTGTTTGGAGAGTATTTTGATCATGTAAAATTTTATGGTAGCGGGGCCACTTGCCCAGTGTGATTTATGGAAAACAATTTCAGTAGTTTGTGATGAGGTTTCCATTGCATTCTACCTGTGTATGAATCTACACTGAAGAACCACCGTGTTCTTTTTTTCTTTAAATCCTTAACAGTAGATTTTCAGTCTGTTTGCATCCTTTTCCTGAAATTAGAGCATAGCTAAACCATTCTGGCTTACTTACTGATCTAGAAGGGTTGGGTTCTAATAAGTGTAAGTTTTTACTATATAAGTTGTACACAGACGTCTTGGCATTTATTCACAGGTAAATGTTCTAACCAGGGAGTTCCTATTGTGGCTCAGCGGAAACAAATCCAACTAGTATCCATGAGGATGCATGTTCAAGCCCTGGCCTTGCTCAGTGGGTCCAGGATGCAGCATTGCTGTGAGCTGTGGTGTAAGTTGCAGACATGGCTTGGATCCCGTGTTGCTGTGGCTATGATATAGGCTGGTAGCTGCAGCTCCAATTGGACCCCTAGCCTGGGATTCCATATGCCACAGGTGCGGCCCTAAAAAGCAAAAACAGAAAAAAAAAAAACAAAAACCCATAGCAGTTACCTGGTGGCTCAGTGTGTTAAGGATTCAGTGTTGTCACTGCTGTGGCTTGGGTTTGATCCCTGGCTCAGGAACCTCCACATGCCATGGGTGTGGCCAAAAAAAAAAGCTAATCATATTCACTGCAGCATTATTTACAATAGCCATTATTTACAAGATATGGAAATAACCTAAGTGTCCACTGATGGATGAATGCACAAAGGTGTAGTTTATATATACAATGGACTATTACTCTGCCAGAAAAAGAAAAAAAATCATGCTACTTGCGACAACATGGATAGACCTTGAAGATATTTTATAGGTGAAACAAGTCACATGGAGAAAGACAAATGCAGTATGAACTCGCTTTTATGTGGAATCTAACAAAACAAAACAATCAAAAACAAAACTCATAGATAGCTAGAGACAGGTGGGTGGTTAACAGAGGAGACGGGGTGGAGGACAGGTGAAAGGCATGAAGGGGGCCAATTGTATGGTGATGGGTGGTAACTGGATCTTTGGTGGTGATCCCTTTGTAATGTATATAGGTGTTGAATTATAACAGTGTACACCTAAAATTTTTATAATATTATACACCCATTTTGTCTCAATTTTAAAAAATCACCTGAAACTAACACAATATTGTAGATCAATTACCCTTCAACTGAAGGGAGAAAAAAAAACAAAACAGTAGTCAGTAGTTAAGGCTTTGGGGCAGATTCTATTTATGTATTGTTCCTTTCTTCCAGCTAAGTTTCTCTTCATCTCTTTCTTTCTCATCTTTTGACCATGCTCCCTCTGTTTTCCTCCTCCCAACCTTCTTCCCAAATCTGTACTGTGTGTTCTGCAGTATTTTGCATTTCTTCCTCCTTTACCACTTCTTATTCCATCCTTGCCCCCCTTTCCTTTTTATTTTCTATAGTTTTACTTCCATTGATCCCTAGCACCTCTGGGGGAGAAGGGGTTTCTGTAAGATAAACAATAGAAGGGCAGATGGATTTTTCTTTGAACGGAGGAAATGGTACTTGCCGTTAACTACTGGGGCAGAAGTTCCAAATTGGGGGCGGGGGGGGGGTCGATGTCAGAGTCCAGCTGCTCTGGATTTAGGGCCATCGGGCTGAGAACTAGCAACTGTCTGAGGTCATATTAACTTCAGGGGCACTAGGTTCTAACCAGTCAAGGGAAGAGAAAGTCAGAGTGACTAAGGTTGGAAGAGTGAGGTGTTGTATTTGATCCAAAAGAGAAATCCGCTGTCTAGGCTGCCTGACCTGAAAGGGTGGGGGAGATGCTGAAATGAAAAAGGCTAAATTGACCTCTATCCCAATATTACAAAATGATTAATCCAATCAATATGATTAAAGTAACTGATGTATTCAAATACTTGGCCAAACACAAACACTAGTTGATCTCTAATATTAATTATTGCCCCATCCAGATCTGAGTATTAGGCCCTTCCCTACCAGTTATCAGCTGATTGACCTTGGATAAATTACTGAACATTTTCAAGTTTTTAATTTCCTCTATGAAAAGATATGATGCCTATATCTTTTACAACTAACAGGAATTAAATTAGATCCCATGTGAAGTGCATTCAGGATACTTTGATGTTTCTACGCAGTTTCTGTATCTTGGCCTGGGATTTTAATATTTTGTAAGTGTTTTGTTCATCTAATGGGTAGTTGAGGGCCCATTTAGCTTAGTGCCCTACTTTGGTCCTCTTGCCTTGACATTGAGTTAGAAAGAAAATGGTGAGCATTTCCGTACTGTGCTGTACACCACTGCCCTTGGCACCCTTAAATCCATCTGTACTTGGCACCCCCAAATTCGCATTTGGCTCACTAGTGACTTGACTTATCCAGCACGGAAGGAAAGGTTAAAACCTGGAGGCTTAAATCCCATTCTAAACCTCAGACCAGGTCTGTTTAGAGCAGTGGTTCCCAGGTTGGGGGGGGGGTATTTGATCTCCCAGGGGATACTTGACAATATCTGGAGACAATTTTGATCATCACATCTTGGGGGGTAGAGTAGGGCAGTGCTACTGGCAGGTAATAGGCAGAGGCTAGGGATGCTGTGGACATTCCACAGTGCAAAGAAATACCTCATCCAAAACTTCAATGGTGCTGAGGCTGAGAGACCCTAGTTTAGAAGCAGCCGGATGAACAAATCATTTTTGTAAAGAGGGGGACTCTTTTTTAGCTTTAGCCTCTTACTATTTATTAAGTCTGAGAAATGTCTGGATAGAGGAGGCATTTAATAGGATCGGAAAACCTTTAAAACTGAGCTGCTGTTATGAATTCAGAGAAACATGTTTGCCTTCTGGACAAAAAGATCTGTAGCCTTGTGCATGCCAAAACATTTGCTCAGGGTTTGCTATGCAACGGCAGGCGATTCTGTCCATAAAAGGGATGGACTTTGCTGCTCAGAGGGATTCCCTTCAAGGGTTTCCCTTGCGAGCTCAAAAAAAATCACTGGGGAAGGATGAGGCTGGCCAGCCTTCTGAGTTCCAGCCCCTCACGGAAGAGTGTTTATATTCCCTGGGAGGTGAGAGTGAAGAGGCCGCGGGGAAGGGCAGCATCCTAGCCCTAAAAGGGGTTGTTTGAGAACCACCTTGTTTCTTAAATGTGAAGATGAAACAGCTAAACTGGGAAAGGTCTTTGGAAAGAGAACCTGGTTTTTATTCTCAGGGAAAGCTGAAAGGAAGGTAACACTGAGGAAAGAATGCCTAGGGTTCCAGGTCAGGGAGATCAGGGCGATCAGAGCCTGCTTGGACCCCAGCACCTGTAGCTGCTTACTGACCCTGTGATCTTGGACAAAGGAAAAAAAAAAACAAAACTAAAATTGTAGGACATCTACTATATGCTAGACTTGATGCTGGTCTTGCACATGCAGTATGCAATATGATTTCACTCTATTTTTACATGAACACTTCCAAGTAGCTTGGTTACATCATATATTCAGTAGCTGGCAAAATCATCCAGGTCGGTTTGACTCCAAAGCCTGTGATTTTTTCTGCTCTTCCACACTAACTACCAAATCCTTGGCCTTTTTAAGCCCCAGCTTCTTTTCTTGTTAAATGGGCAGTGAGACCACTTCAAAGAAGCTTTAGGAAGGTCAACTTGGATCCTCCCGTGTAGCCAACCCTGGCCTCCAGGGGGAGCCCAACACGCCTCCTGTCTACACTCCACCTCTGCGCACCCCCACCCCCGTCCTGGTAAGTCAGCTTTAAGGAGTTTTATCAGCCTTTGTGCCTGTGGGGGCATCAGTGGGCTGAGATAAGGGTCCGTGTGCATCCAGGAGGCTGACTTCTCAGAAGCCACAGTCAGCTCCCTTTGACGACGGAGCCTCGCAGGGGGGGACAGTCGACTCCCTCTCCCCATCGCCTCCCTTTTCTCTCCCACTTCCGAGGGTGATGAAGTTGGGTGGAAGTCTTGCTCCTCAGAACTGGGAAGACCTGTCTTCTCCTCCTCCCTGCTCAGACACGCTCCTTCAGGGCCACTGACCCGGCCCGGTCCCCTGTGTGGAGAGCCCAGGCAGGCTCTTCTCCCCGCCCCAAAGCAAGTCTGTCTTTTGCTGGGTGGAGCCTTCCCTTAATTCAGTATTTTTGAACCTGGATGTAGAGATTGAGGGAGATACACCTCCTCAGGCCTTTCTTATCCTGCATTGCATTTGGGATCCAAACTCTGCTGAGAATAAAGTGTCGCTTTACCTGGTTTCATAATCAGGACACCTCGCTCTCTCAGGGAGGCCCTCAAAAGTGGAAGATTTCAGGTAATAGTTCCCCTGTTCCTCAGTTTCCAGAGCACATGTTGCTAGCATCACGCCTTGATCCTGCAGTGCTCCCGAGTCTGACAGCTGAGGCTTGACAAGGGTTACTCCTCCCTCAGACGTGAACGGAGCCTGAGAGATCATATAGCTTTCAGGCTTTTAACTTCGGGTCCCACTAGAGCAATAAAGTGAAGGTTCCCGCTCTCATTCGTCAATGGTCTTCCAAAAGTTCTGACCTGTGGAATAAAGCACGAAACAGAAGCAAGACACTTCTCTCTGTCCAGCAGAAAGGTACATTTGTCATTATAGTCTGCTTGCATTGTTGGCCAATTTGAATTGTCGAGGATTTGAAATATTCCAATGCACTATTTATAAACAAAAAATTTCTAAAACATGAATCTCCTTTTTCTTTCTGGAGGTGGGGGGTGAGGAGAAACCTCAAGAACACTAATTTCATGTCTAGTGGACTGAGTGAGTAGAAAACCTTGGTGAGGCTGTATGCTCTGTGATGGTTTGAAATACTCATGGGACAGCAGTGCCCCACGGCTCTTGACCGTGCTGTGTGAACGTGCTATTGTTTACACTCCCTGGAACTGTTAGATAACTTCCAATGGGAATAAGTGCATATGCATGTGTGTGTGTACCTGTGTGTGTGTGTGCATGTGTATGTTGCATAGATCAACAGACCCTGCAACTTATTTTTCTTCTAACAAAGTTTCTAAGCACAATAAATAAAACTTAATAGCATTTTATGACATCTAACTTCTAACCTAACAAAGCTTAAAACAAGACCTAAAGGGATTAATTTGTTTCTAAAGGTAATGGGATGAATGGTGGCCCCAAAATAGCAAGTCCTATCCCTGGAATCTTATTGGAAGGTTCTTTGTAGATGTGATGAGGTTAAGGATCCTGAGGTGAAGAGATCATTCTGGATTATCTGGGTGGGCCTCCAATGTCTTCACAGGTGTCTTATGAAAAAGAGGCAGGTGAGACCCACGCAGAGAAGAAGGCAGTGGGAAGACAGAGGCAGAGATTGGCGTGATGTGGCCCAGAGATGCTTGGAGCCACCAGAAGCTAGAAGATGCAGGAAAGAGATTCTTCCTTGGAACCTCTGGAGATGCCTGACTGACACCTTGTGTCAGACTTCTGGCCTAAAGAATAAATTTCTATTGATTTGAGCCACTAAATTTGAGGTAATTTGTGACAGCAGCATCGGGAGACTAATATACCATGTGACTTAATTGCATCCCATATCAAAACTCAAGAATATTTATAGGAATACAAAATTATCAGCACAGTGTTTCACAGCCAACTAAAAACTATGAGGCACTGCAAAGAAAGCTGGAAAATACAACACACAATGAGGGGAAATTTTAATCAATTGAACTGACCCAGAAAATTAGCATACACCTTTTCTTTTGAAGAGCAGGACCTGATGCCACTGTGGGTAAAGCTAAAAACCAGAGTTCTATGACCGAACGATGAAATGGGGAAAATTGGCAGACGGCTGGCAGTCCCAGCCATCATAGTAAAAACTTGTCTCATCAGTTGAATTAGTCAGGGTTTTATAGTTACAAACAACTGAAACAGATGTGGTTGATTTAAGGGGGAAAAAAAGAATTTAATAAAAGGACCTCGTGTTATTTCACAGACTTCAGAACCAGGCTTAGAAATTGAGCAGGGGCAAATAAGGCCTGGCAGCAGCCAGGACCTACAGCCAAAATCTTGTTCCAGGGCCCATCTAGTGAGGATAAAGTTTGCTGGACACCGTGCCTTGCCCTCTGAAGTCATCAGGCACATGTGCAGCTGAGGATCCCCAGCCACTGCTGCCATTGGAAAGTCCATGTTGTTGACACTGCCGCTGCCAACTGCCAACAGGGAGCCTCCTTGTCTCTGCTTCTTTGCACCACTAGTTAAAGGCTGCAATGGATACATCAGACAGAAGAGCCTCAGCTGCTAGGAAGGCTGGGAGAGAGTGTCTTTAGCTTCTGCACAGAAAGCATCAAGAGGTATAGGAAAAGAAATCTTTTCAGCACTAGAAGAGGGTGCAGAAAGTGATCAGCCAAATAGTAACAGTAAAAATAATAGTAACAGTAATCACTGACAAAGGTCAATTCTTTTGTGTGTGTGTGTGTGTGTGTGTCTTTTTGCCTTTTCTAGGGCAGCTTGAGGTGAAGAGATCATCCTGGATTATCTGGGTGGGCCTCCAATGTCTTCACAGGTGGAGGTTCCCAGGCTAGGGGTCCAATCAGAGCTGTAGCCGCCAGCCTACGCCAGAGCCACAGCAACTTGGGATCCGAGCCACATCTGTAACCTACACCACAGTTCACAGCAACCTCGGATCCTAAACCCACTGAGCGAGGCCAGGGATCGAACCCACAACCTCATGGTTCCTAGTCAGATTCGTTAACCACTGAGCCACGACGGGAACTCCCCTGACAAAGGTCAATTCTATGAGCTCAGATTCTACTGATGTTGGCGAGCCATGAATGGAGGGAGAAGGGGAGACTAGAGCATTAGGGACTCAAGCTTCTACTCTTTGGAACCCAGCTTTCACCCATCTAAGCCTGCGTCTGCTTTTTATTCCTAATGAATACGCTTTAGGCGTATTTCGACATATTTGAGATGTACGAGTGCTCACGTGGAAGTAAATCATCTAAGTCAGTGTTACTAACTTCCCGTGTTCAGTGATTGTCTTTACTAACATTCTGTACTTTATGGACATCCAAATGGCTATCAACCTTTGTATTAAGGGTAGAAAAAACAATCTAAAAAAGAAAATGGCAAGTAGTTAAATGCACTGTTCTTTCCTTCGTGCTGTGTATGTACTGTCAAGAATGACTTTGACCTCGCTTTAGCCCGGACCAACTTGCTTCCTGGATTAATTAAGTCTTTGACCTGTGACGATTCTTAAGCTGTTCCCTCCACCACCACCCCCTTCCCCAGTCTCCTCTGTCCTTGCTTAAAAGGAAGTATTAGATTAGGGAATATCTGACGGAAGGGCCAGTGTTTAGGACGGCTGCATTTGTTGGTTTAAGAGTAATGAGAGAATCTCTACATTGTCCCAGTAGGTCTGTCCTTTACAGTTAATTCCTTGGACTCTTTCCATAAGGCTCTCATTAAAATACTAAAAACACAGAAGAGACAACACATAAAACAATGATCCCATTTAACACCTTGGAGGCATAAGTGTTTCAGACACTGACTAACACTTACCTGGCCCTAAAGAGCACTTCACACAAAATTTAAGTCATTATTCCTCCTAAAGCCCTGTCAGAGGGATATTATTATTACTGCTTTTCTACAGAGGAGGAAAAGGAGGAGCAGAGATGTCGCCTAGTGTTCCCAAGGTCACACAGCCAGTGAATGAGAGACCTGTGAGGCAAGTCCTCAGAGGTGGTCTCTAACTGCCACCTGTCTAGCCTCTGTCCTTGGCTGCCTTTCACCTAAGAGAGTGTCTGTGGGAATAGCACACAGGAAAGGGAGGTGTGGCTAAGGGGAGAAGGGAGTCCGGGTCCAGGGCACAGCACACCACCCGGGGAGCGCAGGCCTGGGTCCAGGTGGAAACTCCGTCAGGCACACACCTGCAAGATCTGGAGGGCTGGCACAGCACAGCACAAATGACCCCTCGGCCAAGGGTCTTCCTTCTTCCTGGCTATGGACCCCTCACTCTCTTGTGCAAATGGCTCTGACTTCAGCACTCTGCCTTCTGAAGTCATCTCCAATTACTTTCACAGCTGATAAAACTGGCTCTCTCCTACCTTGAGGTCCGAGGACAAAGGCGGGGGGTGGGGAAATATTAAGGGGTGCTTCAAGTGATGCTTAAGGAGGGATGGAAAATGATTTGCTGCCTATTGGACGCAACGTCAGCAATAGGCATGACAGCGAGGCAAGCTGCTGATGTGAGAAATGAAAGCTGTTAGGGCCATCATTAAATCGAGACAGCCGGATAGAGAGTTAGATGGGGGCTTATGGCTTGGATGGCAGGTTCTGTGGACTCTAACCCACAAAGGCTTTTCGCTAGAGAGACAGATTCACAAAGCACCATAAGCAGAAATATTCAGTCATGAAGCCATGAAGTTGCTGCTGTTGTTTCTGCTGGGGATTTGTACCCCTAAAGTAAATAGTAAGTTTTAGTTCCGAGGAACTGAAAGCCCAGAATCCAAACCCCATTCAAATCCCATCCTTATTCTCTCTTTGTCTCTCAGTCTCTTTCTTCTTTTCCCTCCTTCTCTCTCTCTCACAGCATCCACAGTGTCTGTCTCTAAATATAAATCAAACAACCAGAAACATTAGAAGACAAAGAAAGAGAACTAAGACAAAGGAGTACCAAGCAATCCTTCAGTTTCCCAACCAGACCAGGTGAGGGTAGAGAAAAACAGAAAAGCTTCTGCCAAAACCATGGTGCAATGATTCCAGCTTCCCAGTTCTTTCCTCCTCGGCAAGAGAGTCAGGTACTATCAGCAGAAATAGCCTTTACAAGTAGCAGTTCAAGCACCACACTGTTGTTTAAGTTTCTTAAAACACCCAGACTTATGGCACTTAGACTGATAACAGATTATATCTCAGAAATGTCTCCTATCTGACATCCTGTCCTTTGAGGAAACACAGAGGCTAGAGATGTGGATTAGTCTATTTATAAATTTTTTGGCCTTATTCATCTTTTAGAATTAAAAAAATATTAAAACATTGCCTGGTTAATACCATAATTAGGAACTGCACAAAATAGCAAAATAGAAGGTGATTTTAGGATTAAATTAGACATTTGGCTTTCATGATTTGTAAGGTTTTATATGTCAGACAGGCTGGTATTTGTGTGGGGAAGAGTGTGGAGGGAGTGAGGGTGGCAAAGTGGGGAGACTTGTGTTAGAGTGCACGGACCCAAGAGAAACCTGCTTTTACCCAGCCCCCCTATCCTACCCTCTGGGTCCCACTGGACTGTTCATCCACTGTCACCTCCAGCATCTGGTCAACCTCACTTGTCTCCCCATCATTCCTTCTGTTCACCCTAGACTTCTCTGGTTCTGATGCTACCTCTCCAGCTTCTACCACCCCCTTGACAACTTCCTTCTAGGCTAAACTGCCACTGATTGGAGGCTCTTGACTGCCACCTACCCTAAAGCTTTCCTCTGTCAGTTTTACGTAGTTTCTCTCTTACTTTTCTTGTCTTTAGCTGTCATTGGGCCTTGCTTCCCGAGAGTAATCACATTCAAGTTTCGTCTATGCAAAACTCACAAACACATAAAACTCATACATAAACAAAACCATTTGTCCTCCGGTCTGCTGACCCCCTAAATCAAGTGTCTTCACTCTCGCTCTCTCTCTCCATCATCAAACTTTAAAAAGTCATCTTTGTCAACTGCTTCCATTCTAATACCATTTGCTCCCGTCTTAATCATTGCAATTAGGCTTTAGCAATAATTTTTTAAAGGTCAATAGTCGGCTGGTTACCAAATGCAGTGTTTTTTTTGTTGTTGTTTTATTCTCATTTTGTTTAGTCACTTTATACGATTGGCCCAGGTCCCAATGCCTGGGAAATTCTCACCTCCTTTTTTCCCCAGATGATACACTTTTCTCATCCTTATCTCTGTGTCTCTTCCACTTCCTCTCATTCGTAGCTCCAGATATGTTTTCCCTAAGACCCTCTTCCCCATCCTCTCTTCTACGTGTCCTCTTAGAAAACTCCTTCAGTCTCACGGCTTTAACTCTTCCCCCTTTGTGACTCATTTCTGAAACCTCCTCTAAAGCCCTAACTCTCATAGCTCCCATCTGGCCTAACCAGCTCTTGGCTGGAAGTTTCCACCCACATGTTCTACCAGTGCATTGACCTTAATAAGTTCTAAATTCACTATCTTCCCTCCTCCTAAACATTTACTTCTTCCTGTTTCTCTTAACTAAAATCTTTCCAGTTGCACCTGTTCAAAATATTGGCAGAATTAGTTATTTAATTCTTCCCTCTTTTTTGTCCCACGTTTGATTAGTAGTCAAGTTCTGCCAATGTCGTTGAAAACATGGATCTTTTGTGTTTCTTCTTTCCTGTTTATACCCACGGGATACCCTTTACTTCAAGATCTGACTTCCTCCCTTATTATTTAATGCCTTAAATCTCCTAATATGTCTCCCTACTTCCAATCTCATCCTACTGAGCTGCACCTTATATTCTGACATAGCCCTACCATATTAGTCTTTCTGAAGCGCACATCAACGTTGGTTATTATTCTGCTCAAGCATTTTCAATCGCTAGCCAATGCCTAAAGCATAAAGGCCCAACTGCACACAATACATTTAGGATCTTCCAGATCTAGCCTCAAACTGCATCTCTAATTTTATTTCTCATCAGCATTTTTTTCTCCCCACCGGTTCTTTTTTTTTTTTTTGGCCCACACCTGTGGCATATGGAAGTTCCTAGAGCTGCAGCTGCAGCCACACCAGATCCAAGCTGCATCTGTGACCTATGCTGCAACTCGCAGCAACACCAGATCCTTAACCCACTCAGTGAGGCCAGGGATTGAACCTGCATCCTCATGGACACTGTTGTGTTCTTAACTCGCTGTGCCCCAACAAGAACTCCAGCTACCACTTCTTTACTTCAGCTGACACCACACAGTCACATGATAAATTCTCACAGCCAGTGATAAGAAACAAACAAAAACACCTCTAACTCAAAAATCACTTAATAACTATTTATTTATTTATAGATTTAGTTATTGATAATGAAAAGTATTGATTAAATTATATGCTATGTACATAAAACAACAACAGGAAGTTCTGAATCAGGCTGCCCCCTTCTCTCCCATCCCCACCCATGCATGTCCTGGCTCTGATTCTGCTTCTCTGCAATTCTCTTGACAAAAGTGAGTGCTCCCTTGCTAATGATCTCCTCCAAGCTGGAACTCACACTGCACTGATCACAGAGCACTTTGTGTCATAATTACCTGTTGCTGGTCTTATCCTGGTTGAAACTGGAAGGGGTCCCAAGAAATTACACCCTTCTCTCCAACTGAGTTCCGAACTGAAGGAAAGAGAAGAAGGAGTGGCAGATAAGATAAAAACAACACTTTATTTTGATAAAACTGGTTCTGAAGAAAAGAGCTTTGTTGTGCTGCAGCACAGGTCTTCCTAATACACAAAACCCCAGAATGTGACGGACCCCCCTCCAGTTACAGGCAGGGTTAGAAGACACAGGGCTTCCCAGTGGCCAAGATCTAAGCAGCCCATCCCAGTTGGTTCTCTGTAAATTACATCAGGAATCTCATTCCTCCGCAGGGAGGAGTAAGGGATGGACAAGAAGCCAGGAGTGTCCAGGGGAAAACGTCTCTCCTGCTCAAAATCCTCTTCTGATACAACTGTAGACCTCCTGAAATCAAGGACTAGATTTTGCACATCTTTTTTTTTTTCTTTTTTTTTTTTTGTTTGTTTGTTTTTGTTTTTGTCTAGGGCCGCACCCTGTGGCATATGGAGGTTCCCAGGCTAGGGGTCGGATCGGAGCTGTAGCTGCTGGCCTACACCATGGCCATAGCAACGCCAGATCCAAGCCACGTCTGTGACCTACACCACGGCTCATGGCAATCCTGGGTCGTTAACCCACTGAGCGAGGCCAGAGATTGAACCCTGAAACTCATGGTTCCTAGTCGGATTCGTTAACCACTGAGCCACTACGGGAACTCCTAGATTTTGTACATCTTTTAAGGTGATACACATATTGGGTGCTTAATACCTGCTAAATTATAGTAAATGATATGACATAATTATTCCATGTAAGTGATATAGTCATTATATAACACTTAATATATTTATACATTATACATTTCATAGATTATAATATTATAACATCATATATAGAACATACTATATAAAATTGTCTTATTAAGGAGTTCCCGTCGTGGCGCAGTGGTTAACGAATCCAACTAGGAACCATGAGGTTTCGGGTTCGGTCCCTGCCCTTGCTCAGTGGGTTAATGATCCGGCGTTGCCGTGAGCTGTGGTGTAGGTTGCAGACTTGGCTCGGATCCAGCATTGCTGTGGCTGTGGTGTAGGCCAGTGGCTACAGCTCCGATCCGACCCCTAGCCTGGGAACCTCCATATGCCACAGGAGCGGCCCAAGAAATGGCAAAAAGACAAAAAAAAAAAAAAATTATCTTATTAACAAATTGTTAAAATTGAAAAGGCTACTAATATGCAACCGTGACATTACCAGAGACTTACAGAAAGGAAGCTGTTTATTACACAGGGAAATGAAATATTCTCGAGCCTGTGTAGCATGAGGGGTGGCTCACAGAGAATGTGGATGTGTTTACAGCTTTGTGTATCCAAAGGTAATCAACAAATAAAATAATGTTTCCCATAAAGAGTTATTTCTTAAACTCATATCGAAGTGGCCATATTTTTATTTCTTTCCAAAATTCATGAGGAAACTTGTTCATTTTATTTTTTAAGAGTGAATCATTTTGTACCACCCAGACACTTCATATAATGCCAACCATCTGGATAGGGAGAAAATCAGTGTTTGAGAGTCACTGTTTTCAATTTACGTGAAGATATTTGGTGTCAAATAGATGCAGCCCAAATGTATCTCTTTGAAGTCCCTTAATATTGATGTGTCACCTTGTCACAGTACATAATTCAAAACTTAGACACATTAGTCCATTTGGACGGTCTTGATGGAAAAATTCATTGCACATTAACAAACACCATTCGGTATATTTGAATAACTGAGTTCAGAGGGGTGAAATATTGAAGTAAACCTTTGAACTTAAACTTGGGTGGTAATACCATATATGCCTATAATCCGGTGAGTGTGTGCGTATCGTGCAACACAATTATTTAAATAGTAGTCAAACACTCCTAAAGGAATGATCTCTCTCTGTCTCTGTATTTCTCTTCGTGTGAGTGTGTGTGTGTGTGTGTGTGTGTGTGTTTAGGTGGAATTTGATTCTCTCAGTAGAAATAAATTTATATCCTTATCCCAAGTACTACAGGGTCTCTAAGATTGCTCCCGAGGCTTAACTTAGACACCGTCCTATTGCCATAAGGGGCTTTAAAGTTAGATTCAAAACTTTTTGTAAAAGTTCATGGCTGCTTGAGGTTGAACACTGCTAGGAGGCAGGGATATATAATAAGCCCCTCAGAGGAAACCACTGAATAATAAGGAAATGTCCTATGAGATAAGGCAGTGTTCATGGGCATTGTGCTGCTTCCCTTGTCAGGGAGTATGGTGCCCAAGGGACAAGAAGCTTTTAGGCTGGGGGAGTGTTTCATATAAACTTAGAAGATCTGTACAGTCTTCTATAAGCTGGCTCCTGAGAGCACAGCTAGATTTCATGGTATGAGGGCTCTGAGCAGTAGCCTATGGAGAAATATCTTAGGGACACAGACAAGTGCCCTCTGGGAAACTAATTACTACTAAAAGAAAGAAAGAAAGAAAGAAAGAAAGAAAAACCATCAAGATACTGACCAGAAATCTACAAGTCCTAGTCATACTCAAAACCCCAGAATGGAAAGGAATAATCAGATAGGGTGTTGTGCTATTACAGACCCTTTGCAGTTGGACCCCAACAAAGGTCCTCCTGCTCCACGTCCTTCCAGCCACTAGAACGAGACAGAGTTTGGCTCAGAAGCAAAGTTAGTCTTTTGATCAAAGAATGAAGAGGTGTGACCTATGCTCGAGAGCACACTCTGCTCTCAGGGACAGGCTGTGGGCGGGGCTGCTTTATAGGGATAATGGGGGGGAGGAGCACGGAGCTCTGGCCAGGCAGGCACAGCTGTGCTCAGGGCGCCAGATGGCAGTGCCAGGTGCAGCCTCTCCACACAGCTCATGCCCGCCATCTTGACTTGAGGTGCGCGCGCAGCGGCGCTGCCCCCGGTTGGAGCCGAGGTGTTGGTGCCGCTATTTTGCGCAGGGAATCCTGGTCTGAAGTGCCGGGTGCGGGGTCTCTGCTCCAGGCACCTCATGAGCAAGAGAAACTAGACGGAGCACAAAGGAAAAGGACAAAAAAAAAAAAAAAAAGGTCAGACTTTATTTTATTATCGAGATTCCATTTTTATGTCCTGGAAATTGTTAATGGGCTCTGCTGGCGACGGTACTTTTTTAAGAAGGCTTTTTTTTTCAGGGGTTTTTGCCCTTGATTCTCCCTGTACACAGTGCCTGCCATGGGAAACGGTAACGTAAATCCTTCTCCTTCATGTGCCTATTAAAGGAAAAGGCGTGAAGGCAGCAGTCACTTTCTGCTTTAAAAAACCCCAAGTCAAACAACTCCCTTAAATGGAGAGAATAAAAACTGAATCACTTCTGAACAGATAGGATGAAGTCCAAAAATCTCGTCTTGGAGGTGTAGTAAAAGCCTCATGGCAAGAGCCTCATATTCCACTTTAGGATGTGACTCAACAAAAAGGACAGCACATTTATGTATTTAAAACTCATTGTACACGTGTGCCTGAGAATGCAGAGCTGAGATAGGATGGAAGGGGGCAGGGCATAGCCTTTAAAAAAAATGATAGGGCCTTGTCAGATATAATTAGTTAGAACAAATTAGGCCCAAGATGGCAGCAGAATCAACTGGGCCTAATTATAAGGCTGGGCCTTATTATACACTCCTTGATGTGCTGCTAAGTGATGCCCCCCTAGGTGCCATGACAGTTCCGAGGCTGATCAAAAAAAGCCAAAAAAGTAGTCAGTGGCCCACTTCCTGGAAATAGTTGAAATGCTCCTCTCACTCATGAACGGATGAAATTACCCAGCCCATAAACCCCCACCACCCCATATTTCAGGGCCTCTCACCTTCTGAGGCCACCCACACTCTGTCTGTGGCGCATGTACCTCTCTAAATAAATCCTCTTCTTACCTATCACGTTGTCCCTCACTGAATTCTGTGTGGGAACATAAAGACCCTGAGCTCCGTTAACTCCTGAGGCCAGGTGTGCCGTTTCAGCTGGGAGATTGTGGGTTTGAGTCCCCTCCTAAACCAGAGGTTGTGGGTTCAAGTCTCATCTGAGGTGTGTGTTTTCAGAGCACATAAAAATGCACAAGTGTAGATGCACACCCCAGCACTATCCATTGGCGCTACTCCACGTTTTAAAAGCATCCAGTCTGATTCTTGAAAATGAAGGTTCTGAGTCACAGGGACCCTCCCTTTCCTTTTGTGCTTCAGATACTTGAACGAGAAACAACATGTTTTCCACAGAGAGACAAGATGAGTGCCACTCTCCAGCCCTCGAAGGACACAGCTAAACAATATATCATCTGGCCAAGGCCATCTGATTTGACTAATGACGACTCTATCTAGACGGCCTTAAGTCCCATGAGAACTCTGACCAACGGTGCTTGGAGGTAGGGTTCATGGCAAAGATCATCCTTGACTAATTGTTATATGGGGTGTTTCACTGTGAGGTTTCATGTCTTTTATCAAATTAGAAAATTCTCACCATTGCCTTTTCCATCCTCTTTCCTCCTTTTCTAGAAATCCTTTTAGGCTCAATAGAAACTTCTCTACATTAACTTCCAAATTTTCCATCTCATTTTTTTATCTGGGGTGCATTCTGATATGTTGCTGTAACTTGGTCTTGTTTACTAATTCTTATTCAACTATGTCTAATCTATTGTCTATCCATTGAGTTTTTCTGTTTCTTTATTTTTCAGTTATTTAGTTTTTGTCTTTTGTCTTTGTAGGGCCACACTCACGGCATATGGAGGTTCCCAGGCTAGGGGTCGAATTGGAGCTGTAGCCGCCAGCCTACACCACAGCCACAGCAACTAGAGATCCGAGCTGCTTCCGTGACCTACACCACAGCTCATAGGAACACCGGAACCTTAACCCACTGAGTGAGGCCAGGGATCGAACATGCATCCTCATGGACACTAGTCAGATTCATTTCTGCTGAGCCACAACGGAAACTCCTTTTCTTTTTTTCTTTGACTTCTTTCCTTTTGTAATGTCTCTAATCATTCTAAACATGCTTATTTTATAATCTCTTTCAGATTGTTTTAGTAGTTCAGTTCCTTGGGAGGTGAGAGGTTATGGTGGTGAATTCTGCTGTCTGTAATTTCTATTGACTCTTGCCCATGATGGATTTGTCCCTTTAGTGTTTTGTAATTTCTTTTATTGTGAGCTCATCTCATGTGGGGTTTACTTATTTTTGTGAAACTACCTGTATTCTGTAGTGTGGAATGTTTCTCTAGGGTGCTTTTGTAATTGTTTCTGCCAGACACTCCCAAAATATTACTAGTCAGGGACCAGTTTTTGCACTAATTTCTTGGCTTGGAAGTTTCTGGGCCATTCTAGCAGGGCAGTTTAAAACAACAAATTCATGTGTAGACTAAGTCCAGGTTTAAAATTCTCAGGAAAGACTTTTTTCCACAAAAGGAGACAAATGAGTTTTTGTATCATTTTGCTGTGCTGGTTAGGAAAGTTTTCTTTTCTGGTGAATATTCTCCTGATGGTTTAGGTCCACGGGGTTTGGACTTCATGTGGGAGTCTCATTTCCACCCCATCTTGTGCAGGTTTATCTCCTGTAGTCAGTAAAACTCAAGTCCCAAGGGTTATCAAGATCGGTGACTCACTCTAATTCTGAGGGCAAATGGAGCAGCAGTTCATATGATAAATTATTTGGTTTCATTTTCCTCCTTTTGTGTTTTTCCCTTCTTTCCTATGATTTTAATTTTGCCTAGAAATTGTTTTTGTGATGGGAGTTTCCATCATGGCTCAGTGGCTAACCAATCTGACTAGCATCTGTGAGGACACGGGTTTGATCCCTGGCCTTGCTCAGTGGGTTAAGGATCCGACATTGCTGTGTAGATCAGACTCGGCTTGGTTCTAGCATTGCTGTGGCTGTGGCATAAGCCTGCAGCAGCTATAGCTCTAATTCAACCCCTAGCCTGGGAACCTCCATATACAATAGGTGCGGCCCTAAAAAAAAAAAAAAAACAACAACAAAAATTGTTTTTAGAGTTGCTGTTGTGGCTCAGCTGTTGAAGAACCTGACATATTGCCCATGAGGATGTGGATTCAATCCCTGGACTCCCTGGGGGTGGCAGTGTAGATCCAGCCATGCCACAGTCTGCAGCGTAGGTTGCTGATGTGGCTTGGATCCAGTGTTGCCATGGCTGTGGTGTAGGCCTATAGCTGCAGCTCTGATTCGACCTCTAGCCTGGGATCTTTATATGCTGCAGGTGTGGCTGTAAAAAGAAAAAAAAAAGTGGAGTTCCCATCATGGCGTATTGGAAATGAATCTGATTAGGATCCATGAGGATGTTCGCTCCCTGGCCTCACCCAGTGGGTTAAGGATCCGGCATTGCCGTGAGCTGTGGTGTAGGTCGCAGATGCGGTTCAGATCCCAAGTTGCTGTGGCTCTGGTGTAGGCTGGATGTGGCATTGCTGTGGCTGTGGTGTAGGCCAACAGCTACGCTCCATTTCGGAGCTGAACCTCCACATGCCACAGGTGTGGCCGAAAGAAAGAAAGAAAGAAAAAATTGTTTTTGTTATATTTTATCCTGCAATCTTAGGTATACTTAGGAAGGAAGAGTTTTCAAGTTATGTTAGGCTGCCATGTTATCCTAATCAGAACTCCTTTCATTTATACTTTAAGTTTTCTTCTCTATACTTTTATTTCTTCATGCTAAGACTGATGCAATAGTCCTCTACTACATTTACTTCCAAGTGAGCTAAGGTACCATCTCTCTAATATAACTTTATAAAAACCCACTTTGGCCATGTAATTTCCAGGCTTAAGTCTGATTTCCTTGTCCTTGGGTATAAGATCATCTATAATGTGGCCTCCAATTAAATATAATTTCTGTTGGTTTCAGTGAAGTTTTTGATTTTTCTCTGTTGAACATTTTTATTAATTAGGCAAGTACTATCTGCTATATAAAACTGTCAGATGAAGAGTTCCTGTTGTGGCTCAGTGGTTAAGGAATCCAACTAGGAACCATGAGGTTGTGGGTTCGATCCCCGGCCTTGCTCAGTACGTTAAGGATCCAGCATCGCCGTGAGCTGTGGTGTAGCTCGCAGATGCGGCTCAGATCTGGCATTGCTGTGGCTGTGGTGTAGGCCAGTGGCTACAGCTCCGATTGGACCCCTAGCCTGGGAACCTCCATATGCCGTTGGTGCGGCCCTAGTAAAAGACAGAAAGACAAAAACAAACAAAGAAACAAACAAAAAACCTGTCAGATGAATCCCCAACTATAGAGCCAGTGTTTTTATCTATTTTAGTATGGGTTGTATTACTTCAAATATTAGCAAATGTCCTGACCCACAGGCACTCAATGCCTGCTTCTTAAGTTTAATTAGAGGAGAGACATTGGTGATTGGACTTCAAGTCATAGGAGAAATGTGGGGCAGAGCTTTACCTTAAATGGTTTTTTGAGCTTGTCTATTTTCTACTGTCTACAGTAAGAGCAAACAATACAGACGAGGTCAGTCTATAAAATGTGACACAAGTGGCAGTCTTAGTAAGAGGAACAATTATACTCTGTATTTTTACAATGTCTTTCAGTTTTCGTTTTTTGGTTTTTGCTTTTTAGGACTGTGCCTGCGGCATATGGAAGTTCCCAGGCTAGGGTTTGAATCAGAGCTGTAGCTGCTGGCCTATACCACAGCCGCAACAAGGAGGGATCCGAGCCGCCTCTTCCATCTACACAACAGCTCACAGCAACGCTGGATCTCCGACACACTGAACAAGGCGAGGGATTGAACCTACATTCTCATGGATCCTGGTCAGGTTTGTTAACCGCTGAGCTATGAAGGGAACTCCTAGTGTCTTTTAGGTTTTAAAGCTTTTTTACAGCTATATTCCATTTAATCTTTACAAAAACCTGTAAAGTAGGTAGAGCAAATTTAGAAATAAGAAAACAAGTCCAGAAAGGTTATTCATTTATTTAGTCAACAATTGAGCAAATTTTTATTGTACCAACTACATGCTAGGCACTGGACTAGGGCTGGGCATTCACCAATGGGTGAAATTAGCTAAGACCGTCCTTTCATGGACCCAGAAATCATACCATTCCGTGTCTACCCAATAAATAGTAGACATAGAATTAGAACCCAGCTCTTAAAACTCTTGATCCGTTGAACTTCTCTGCTGGCAAGTTTAGCCCCATACTTGACCTGGAATAGTATGTTATGCTTGCTTTCTCTTTTAGAGCGAGGTTTACTGTTCATCACAGTTATTTCTTCTTTTTGCTGGGTACATAATTATATTGCACTTCCCACCTTCCCAAGCAGGTAGAGGTGGTCACGTGACTGAATTCTAGCCAGTGAAATATGCAGAGTTTATATACACTACTTCCAGTCCTGGACCACAGAAACACTGCACCTGTCATAATCTCTCCTTTTCTCCAATTGCAGAGAACCCCAAGGACCAAGAAAAGGGTGAAGTGACAAGATGGAAGAAACATTTCCTGAGTGACACATGCAAAGCAGCCTGTCAACCACCATCTTCATAGGACATCTTGTGAGTGAGAAAGAAATTTCTGTTGTCTTAAGTCACTGGGGTTTGGGAAGCTCTTTTTTAACAACAGATAGCATACTCTAAGAAATCACCCTTTAGGAGTTCTCACTGTGGCGCAGTGGGAACGAGTCCGACTAGGAACCATGAGGTGGCGGGTTCCATCACTGGCCTTGCTCAGTGCGTTAAGGATCTGGCGTTTTTGTGAGCTGTGGTGTAGGTCGCAGACGCAGCTCTGATCTGGTGTTGCTGTGGCTCTGGCATAGGCCGGAGGCTACAGCTCTCATTAGACCCCTAGCCTGGGAACATCCATATGCCACAGGTGTGGCCCTAAAAAGACAAAAAAAAAAAAAAAAGTCACCCTTCAAACTAAAGCCTAAAATGGAACTACAAGAGTGATAATCAAGTGGCATAAATTTATTCTTAAGTAATCTATTAAACTATATCTCCTATGTTCTTTATTGATAACCTGGATGTAGACATTGATATTCTCATTGAATTTAAAAGGATATTCAACAATGTAGACTCAGTGTATCTTAATATCAACAAGGCATTTTGAATAAAATGGTGAAATAGGGGTATGAATAAAATAATGAAATAGGGGCACCACTCAACGAATTCAAAGCTGCTTAAGCAGTCATACCCCAGATGATTAGTGGACACATTTAAGTCTACTGAGGATTCTGCAACTGAAATATTGGGCTATTCTCTTAGCCTTGTTTTGGCCAAATTTGTATCATTGTCTTGCATGAGGATGCAGTGGGTATGCTGATCAAATGTGCAAGTGACACAAGTCAGGGGGGGATAGAAATAAAATATTAGATAGTTGACAGGGTCAATAGTCATTATCATGATGAGCTGCAGTGCTGGCCAAAACCAGCAATGTGAAATGTAAAAAGGATAAATGCAAGTCCTTGTTTTTAGGTCCAAAAATGAATTATAAGAATACAGGATGGAGAACATGTAACTTGGCAGTGGTAGATGAAAAAGGCTCTGGGGGTCTTATTTAACCAAAAGCTCAATTTGACAGTGCGACATGGCTCCAGAAACTGAGCTGCTCTAATGGAAGCATTGTGTGACCATCGCGAGGCACATTAGGCTCTGCGCTCCTCAGATGAAATCTGGGTATTCTTTTTAATTATAATTTTAAAAATCTGTGTATATTGGAAGAGTGAAAAACTAGATTCCACAGAGGAGGTGATAAGGATGGTGAACAAAGATGTCTCCTGCCTCTGCATCCATAGTCTACCACTGGTGACCTAGTTCGTATTTGCGTCATTTCTGCAGCTTTGCCCTATAGTCTGTCTTAACTACTAGACTAGGCATTAACGGAGGGGTCATCATAATTATAGCACCAACAATGGTTATGGGTGACATTGATTTTTTTTTTCCCATGTGTAAGGCACTTCTTGAAATGCTTTACATATGTTATTTAACCTTCGCCATAGCACTATAAAATGGATTCTACTAGTGACCCCCCCTTTTATGGATAAACTGAGACACAGTGGGTTTAAGTTCCTCAGTAAATGGTGGAATCAAGGCACAGTTTCAGGCAGTTTGACTCAAGGACTGGTAATCTTCAGCCATTGCTATATATCTGATCAAATGCTGAAACTCTCAAAACTTAGGCACTCATGCTCAATAATTTTAATGAGGGAGAGGAGAATAGTACAGAGAAACCAAGTTTGTTTGTTTGTTTTTTATTACTCAAATGAATTTATCACATCTGTAGTTATATAATGATCATAACAATCCAATTTCACAGGATTTCCATCCCACATCCCAAGCATGTCCCCCTACCCCCCCCACGGTTTCCTCCAGAGACCATAAGTTTTTCAATGTCTGTGAGTCAGCATCTGTTCTACAGAGAAGTTCAGTCTGTCCTTTTTTCAAATTTCACATGTCAGTGAAAGCATTTGATGTTGGTGTCTCATTGTATGGCTGACTTCACTAAGTATGATAATTTCTAGGTCCATCCATGTTGCTAAAAATGCTGGTATTTCGTTCCTTTTAATGGCTGAGTAATATTCCATTGTGTATATGTACCACATTTTCTTGATCCACTCCTCTGTCAATGGACATTTAGGTTGTTTCCATGTTTTGGCTATTGCAAATAGTGCTGCAATGAACATTGGAGTACATGTGTCTTTGCGCAGAGAAACCAAGTTGTAGAGAGGACCAGAAGGGGCAGAACTTCTCTCTGATGAGTACAGGGAATTTGTCTAGTGCCCACTGCCTATAAGAAGAGAAACAGGAGTTCCCAACATGGCTCAGCAGTTAACAAACCTGACTAGTATCCTTGAGGACGGAGGTTTGATCCCTGGCCTCCCTCAGTTAGTTAAGGATCCAGCAATGTCATGAGCTGTGGTATAGGTTGTAGATGTGGCTCAGATCCCACGTTGCTCTGGCTGTAGTGTAGGCCGGCAGCTACAGCTCTGATTGGACCCCTAGCCTGGGAACTTCCATATGCCATGCTTGCAGCCCTAAAAAGACAAAAAAAAAAAAAAAGAGAGAGATACACTCATGAGGTTTTGATACACCTGCACAACTATAGTGGTCTCATGAATAATAATTCTCTATTTTTTATAGTAGTTTTTAGTTTTCAAAAGTATTTTATCTATCTATCTATCTATCTATCTATCTATCTATCTATCTATCTATCTATCTATGTATCTATCTATCTATCTTTGGCCGTGCCCACAGCATGTGGAATTTCCTGAGCCAGGGATCAAACCTGCACCACAGCTGTAACCAGAGCCACAACAGTTACAGTGCTGGATTCTTTAACCCATTAAGCCATGAGGGAAGTCCTCTTTATTTTTTATTGAGGTATAATTGACATATTATATTAGTTTTAGCTGTCAAAGGCATTTTTAAAACCCTTAATGTCCTTTAATCCTCCAAATTGCTTTGTGAATTAAGCACGGCAAGTTTAGAACATGGAAACAAGCCCAGAAAGACTATACTTGTTCATCCACCCATGTACTTATTGAACAAAACATTTATTAAGTGTCTATTATGTTCCAGGCGCTACAGCAATATCATAAGAACTTTGTAAAGCAGGTGTTATTTCCATTTTACAGATAAGGAAATGGAAGACCTGAAGACTGTGGCAGCACCAGTCATGTGAAAAACACACAACTCACATACACACACCTGACACATATATATGTCTAGGCCTCACATTACATATTTTTCTTTGAAAGGTTGGAATCGGAAGGGTTTTCTTGCTGCCTCACTGTTAATTTCACAGCCCTGTGTGCTGGAAAGGGATTTTCATGATATCTAATCAGCAGTCCAGCTCTTGGTTTCCAGTGTGATGTTCTTACCATGAGATAGGTTATGTGAAAAAAATATCAATGCGACAGTCATGCCAAAGAGAGCCATCACCAACTGTAGGGATAAATGTTTTGAAATAAACACCTATTAGAAAATGAGATCACACTTGGAAAGTGCTTTGAGATCTTTGGTGAAGTGTGGTTGGGGTAGGTGGGGGAGCGTGCTGGAACACCTTCCTTCTGTGGGTTCCAGACATTCCAGGCTCCCAGCCTCCCAGCTGTGGAATGTCCTGGAATGTGCTCGAATCGGGGTGGGCTGTGGAGCCTGGGAGCCATAGGGCTCTGCTGGCAGGGGCTGGTCGGGACCTACCTGGGATCTCTGGTGTTGTTCAGCAGCACACACTCCCCCCCAAGGTCTTGGAGGTGAAGAAACTAACAGGAAATGCAGAACTTGTATCTGCAAGCCCCTGAAAGCAGAGGTCAGCCCAGAGCTGAAAGAAGACAGTGGTTCTTCTACACCTTCTTACACATATCCACAGTGTCAGCATAGTTTCCAACAGAGGCTCTCCAAATGCCTCCCTCAGCTCTGTGCCCAAGGAGAGTTAGAAATGCTGGGCCCCGTCCCCTTCTTTCTTGTAGATGAGCGGTCTTCTTAAAGGTTAGCACTAAAGAGAAGTTGTGGGAGGCAGGCACTGAAGGGTAAGGAGGGTTAGCAGTGGAAAGAGAGGCAAAGTATTTGGTCCTCCAGCCCTGCAAGTTTTGGGGACACGCCTGCTTACCTCTGCTTGTTTGTGCAGACCACAAAAGGCAGCCTCTCTGCAGCAGCCGTTCAAAGTTGTGTCAATAAAAGATCTTTCAAGAGGAGTTGGAATGCTTATCAGGGGAAAGATTTCCGTTTCTCTCCAGGGAGGCCTTAGAAACCTCTGCATTTCCCAGGACTTCCCAGAAAAGAGTAAGGGGGAAGGAAAATTACTGCTTAGACTGCAGTTGGCAATGGGTTGGGGATCAGCCCTCTAGGCCCTGGCTTGGTGCCTCTCTGGAGAAGCATCTTTAACTTTCATTGCCAGAGGGTGTTTTGCTTCTAGAGAGTGGAGGAAGAGATAGGAGAGGAAATAAAAGCAAAAATGAAAAACAAAGAATTCCTGAAGGTCTGATAAGCAGTTCAACTATGCACCAAAATATAAATATTTGGCCAAATTAGTTACTCCAAATGCTTCATATTTCTAAAACTGAGCCACAGTTTTGTTATACTTTGAAGTTTTTCAGCTCTTGACAATCTTGTGCAAATCTCAGGGGTGTGGGGACTGGAGGTCATTTCCCTCCCTGAGATCCCAGCAAATAACTTAGCTTCTTTTCTTTGATGCCTGGTAAAGTGATTTTGTTGTTTTGTTGATCATCTCTTTCTAAAGGGACATGTTCTGTGTTTGTGCAGTCACTCAAGTCAGCCTTTTATCAATGAACAAGAAACAAGCAGCATGTGCTGGAAAATATTTCCTTGGAACTGATCAGAAAGGTCTGATGGTTATTAAAATATCTGCAGCCTAGTATAATCTACAACAGTGCTAATAGCCTAGTTTCTGCTCACCTTTTGTTGAATTCACCTTTTGAAATTTGCATGACATTAGTCATAGAGTCTCTCACAAATATAGGACTCAAATCTAATTTGTTTATGCTCTGGCATGGCAGAAATCACTGTTCCGTTGGGGAGAAAAATGAACATCCGTAAACTGTGTGTTTATATGATCCTCAAGCAGTTGGTTAATTTCCTGAGTGTAGTTCTGTTACCCCAAACCTGGATTCGCCTTTTGGTTGGTGTCAGGCCAAAAGACACAGCCAAGTCAAAGATGGGGAGAAGAAAGGATTTATTATTGCTTGCAGCAAGTAAGGAGAACATGAGGGCTCTTTCCCAAAGCAGTGTTTCCTTGAACCACAAAAATCAGTGACGTTTTAAGCTAAGAACACATGCATATTCATGAGACAGCTTGGGCATTATGCAAAGTTTTAGCTGATAGAAGTCAGGAAGGTTAGAAAAGGTCAACATCATCATTCCTGAGGTTCCAGTTGATCTGGTGGCTTCAGGCTAATCTTTACCATTGAAATAGAACTGGGAGCCTAGACAAGTGGTATATTACCTTTGCTAGTGTTACTTCTCTTGCCTTAACAGTCTTTGTTTCTGCATTCTTTTGTCCCTTAAGAGCATTCATTTCTTTTTTTATAAGGTTTTTATTTTTTTATTGTAGTTGATTTACAATGTTCTGTCAGTTTCTGCTATTACAGCAAAGTGGCCCAGAATATACATGTATATTCTTTTTCTCACATTATCCTCCAACATGTTCTATTACAACGGACTAGATATAGTTCCCTGTGCTGTTCAGCAGGATCTCATTGCTTATCCACTCCAAATGCAATCATTAATTGCTAAGACCTGTTCAAGGGTACTCATTGTGGCAAGATCACAAAATGGCCTAGGCCAAAAATGGCTTCTCTTATGTCAAGAAGGTCAGGCCTGGCTTGCTTTCTTCTGGGACCTCTTCCTTATTTGCTTACAGTTCTCTAATAAATTTAATGAAAAATAGCCAATCAGATCAGTTGTTTACTATCATTTTAAGAAGCAGCGAGATGTTTTAAGGCCTAGAAAACAGTGGACCTCTCTTTTCCTATAGCACCAATGTTAAATTAATTAGACAGGGAAGCTGTTAGACGGAGGTGGCTTTGGTGCCTTAGTAGCCTAACCTAACCCCAAAGCTAAGCCTGAAGATACCTCAAAGTTAAGAAACCAAACCTAAGGACAGTGATGAAAAACAACCAAGTAGACTTCCCCAAATATGACAACCACTTAAACTATAGCCAATGAGATAATTTTCTTGCTTTGCTTCTGCCCCTTCTCTGTCAAGTCTCTGCTGAAGCCCCTGTAGGTGGTGAAGCACTTCAAACCACTTCTGGTTTGGTGCTGCCCAATTCAAATTCACTCGTAAAAATGTGATATCCCGCAGTTTATCTTTTAACCAGGGGACCGTCAAGGCGGGAAGGAGAAAGAACATAGCCCCATGGTTAAGCTCTTGGCCAATGGGAAACTTTTTTTCTAGTAACAGTTCATTGTACTTGATAGTAATGAGAACTATTTTTTGTTAAAGCAGACAATGAGTGGTATTACCCAGAATACCTAGAACTGTCACTTTCTAGGCAAAGGAAAATGCCGAAGAAGTATCACGCCTGCTCTCGGGCCTGAAATCTTTTGACCTTATTCCCCGGAAGCAAGATCAGGGACTGCCTCCAGATATTTCTGGTGGGGATGCATGTGTAGCTCAGAGTTCAGTTCAGTTATTTAATGGAGAAAATCAGAGGCCCTGCCTCTTTATAGAGTTTGCTTTAAGTATTTATTCTAGTCTCTTCTATCAGGAAATATTTATGTTTGGGGATGGGGAAGTTTGAGAGGAAGAGAGCAGGACTGGCTGCATAGTTTTTGTAAGAAATATTGGAGATACTGGAACCACAGGAGGTTCACTTATGTGTGCAGACACTTCCTGAATTACTCTGAAATGAGGCAAAACCGACGTAAGCCAATCCCGGTAAGCTCCTCAGAGCAAGATTCTTGAGGAGACATTATCTCTTGCGTCTTCCTGGTCACCATCACGTCCCTTCCCTAAAGGAGCCCCTCCCTTCCCTGGACCAGCTCCTCAGTTCCTGCCCTTCCTAAGCCTGGGAAGGCCCTTCTATCTTGGCTCTTGAAAAGGCAGGTGAAATGCCTCATCCTCCAGGAAGCCACTCTGGAGGGAAGCTCATTCTCTGAACTCTCACAGAGCTTTCCTTGCACCCCTTCATTGTGTCATAGCACAGCAATGTCTCTTCTCATCTGATCCCTTCCTATCTGATTTGTAAGCTGCTAGAAGACAAGATCTGTGATAGACCCCAACTTACAATGGTTCAACTTAACGATTTTTTGACTTTCCAATGATATGAAACCGATACCTGTTCCGTAGAAACCCCACTTTGAATTTTGAACTTTTCCTAGTGATGCAGAGCCCAAGACTCTCTTTCAATGTTGGGCAGGGAGCACATCTCCCAGTTAGACATGCGATGAAGAGGTAAACAAAGGATTCACTCAACCATTCTGTACCCACACAACCATTCTTTTCACTTTCAGTACACTATTCAGTAAATTACATGAGATAGACAACACCTTATTACAAAATAGGCTTTGGGTTAGATGATTTTGCCCAACTGTAGGCTAAGGTACGTGTTCCGAGCATGTTTAATGTAGGCTAGGCTATGCTATGTTGTCTGGTAGGTGTGATGTATTCAATGCATTTTCAATTTATGGTATTTTCAACTTATGACAGGTTTATCTGGATATAACTGCATTGTAAGTTGTGGCAGATCTGCATCATACTTTGTTTCTTCTCACTGTTTATGTAGCACAGCACCTCATACCTAAAAGGCACACGGTAAGTGTGTGTTTATTGATGAAATAAATGCATCCAAGTCAGATCTACTGCACAGCAGTAACTTACAACCTAAATATTCATACAAGTAAGGATGAAGAAAGTCAAAACTCCACTTTATAAGTTTCAAATACTACTTCCCTTATTTTCTCTATCAAATTCAGTATGAAGCATCTTAAATTTGGTCAGAATCAGTTGAGCAGTTTAAAGTGTAATAGTTTAAGTAAACATTTTTCTTTTCCTTTCTTTTTTCTTCCTTGGGAACAGATGACACTTTGCTGGACAAAAAGGAAAAATATCTGGGTGGGAGAAATTGGGTGGGTCCAGTTAAGTCTGCATTCCGCTACTGGATTTAGTTGAAAATACCAAGCTGTTTTCAAGAAGTCTGGATTAAACTGACTCCCTCACACTGTACTCGGGGGTGCCTTCCTTGAAGAATTGAAAGCAGAAAGATTTGGGAGCTGAGAGTTAAGCTGAACAAAAGGTAACTATTTTAAATCAAAACATATGCACGAAGAGTGGACTTAACCTAAATTCCAAGGGGCAATTGCCACTCGGTTTTCACTCCTCAGAACTATCTTCTCTGATAAATTTTCCCCCGTTACATTTGAAAAGGATGGGGGGGGGTGTGCTGTTACTTTGCCATTCCTTAAAATAGCAACTTTAAATATACTGTCTCCTTTTAGTGTCCTAGTACCTTTTATCTCCTGATCATCCTTTGTAATACCTGCTGTGATGTAGCCTTAATACATAAGTAATGAGAAGATGAGGGGTTAAGTGGTAGAAAAATTAGAAGAAAAAACGAAAGTAGAAAACACAATTCCTGTCCTTTTTGCTCAGTTTTCAAGACTTTGGGGAGACTTGAGAAGATTTTTGGTGTTGGTGATAGTGTAATTTTTTTTCCAATTTGTAATGGATGGTGTTATCTGCCATGGTTGTGTGAGTTTGATGAAGCAACTCCTCTTAGTTGGGGAGAATCTGTGGGGCAGTCAGTGCAAAGAGCCTAACTGGGCTGGAATCTCCAGCAATGGTACCTTTGGCACTCAGAGCTTAGATTCTATCATTTGGATATCTGGACTTAATGGAAGGAAGAAGCTGGTGAGAAATAATGTCTGAGAAATTGGAGATTAGTCTAATGAGACAAGAGAAATAAATAATAGACTTGTTTATTTTTCTTCACAAATACAGAGATATGCCTGTCAGCCTTGGCACCAACTATGGAAGTGACACAGAGGTACAGAGCAAGGAATGGGACTTTCAAGGCCCAAGGAATGAGATGAAGGGTAGTTGTGGAATGGATCTAGCCTAGGAGGCTTTCTGGGTACAGAAGGGCAAGATGAGTCCATAGCCAGCGGCCTAATAGTCATTCTAACTTTATGAAGGGATTCTATGTAGCCAACCCCAGAGTGGGCCTTTTCACACTTCCAGAAAGCACCAGGAAGGTTTAGTGGTGCCAAGGAAATACACAGATTTCTGAAGTTCCAGAAGTGCAAGAGTGGATGTCATTCTGGAGTCAGAGAACAGACATATGTTTCTAGAGCGCAGGGTTGGACCAAAGAGGTTCTCTGTCTCCCAAAAAGAACAGATCCTCAGACCTCTTTAGGGAATGCAGTGCACAGCAAAGAAGAGCTCTCTAGAAGGGAACCAGTAGATCCAGGTCTACCAGAGCTAGAGAAGTATGCAGAAGTAAAAGAGAGTGATGCCTTCAGAAACCCAGAGCAAGTGATCTGACACTTAGACCACTGGGAACCCTGGGTGAGGATAGTGCTGCATCTCGGGATCTTGAGACCTAAGAGTTCCCTGAGTGAACTCCAGTCTATGACTTCCTCCAGCATATTTCTGCCCATTGACGATCAGCCCAAGTTCTAAACCCCCAATAAAATGACAGCAACCCTTTACCATTGTCTCCAGACATCTGGCCTCCTTCCTTCAATCTTCCTCTTTTTTTTTTTTTTTTTGTCATCTTGCCTTTTCTAGGGCTGCTCCCACAGCATGTGGAGGTTCCCAGACTAGGGGTCTAAACAGAGCTGTAGCCGCTGGCCTACACCACAGCCACAGCAACACAGAATCCGAGACACGTCTGCAAGCTACACCACAGCTCACGGCAATGCTGGATCCTTAACCCACTGAGCAAGGCCAGGGATTGACCTGCAACCTCATGGTTCCTAGTTGGATTCGTTAACCACTGCGCCACAACGGGAACTCCCGATCTTCCTTTTGATCAGGAAATTCCTTTTAAAAAACCCTACTTGTTGCCACGAATATTCTTTGCTATTTTCTGCTCACTTAGAGCTTTAGTAATCCCAGTGCTTTCTCTATCAGTTAGGGACCGTTCAGGAGACACACATCCTAATAGTTATTTGAATGGAGAGAATTTAATATGGTAAAAGAAAAAACAAAACAAAACAAAAAGCTGTTAATAAGATAGGGAGCTGTTAGAAGGTAACTAAAAAGATAGAAGGAGAACTCTGAAATACCAGAGGAAGCAACAGGAAGCAGCTCCCACTCCTCAACAGAAAAGACAGAGTGGGAAGGTTGGGTTTTTAACATTTAGAAACTGAAAGGAGGGCTCCCTCCAAGATGAAATCCAGATTTCTGAGGAGAAGAGACTGCTTGGCTGCTGTTGGTGTCTCTTGGGAGTAGCCTTGGGAGACCTAGATTTCTGAGGAGGGAGGAAGGATCCATTGTCTGAGGCTTGGGTAGAGGGTTGATACGGCACGTGCTAGGAGATCCTGCAAACTAGATTCAGCGGCCACTTCAGGAAGAAACTGGTGCTGCTGGAGTGGCACAGCATTGCTGGGGTGACCTTAAGGCCTGCCAGCAGACAGGAACAGGCAACCCTCTTCCCTTCCTCCATTCAGCCCCGTGGTCTCCCTCTGGAGCCCCTATTGTCAGAGTGAACAGGGAGCCTGCAATCAAAGCGGAAACGTGCTTTCAGAGTCCCTGCCCTAGAATCACAAAGTGGAATAGAGGAGGGTGGATCTGGGCTTGAGAGGTAACACTTTAATAACTGGCACACGCTCCTCATAGCTTCTTGGGAAAACACCTGGCTCTTTCCTGTTGTAATTACAGCTAGAATCATATTTGAGGCCTTTCCAAGCACCTTTTTTTTTTTTGAAGAACCATGACTTTCTCCCCTAGAATTTAAAAAATTCTGCCTTAAAGCCCAAGACATATGCCTGATTATGCTTATCCTTTCATTCTGAGCAATTAAAAATTTTAAAAACCATCTCTACCTTTTTCCTGAGAGGTGAAGACAAGGCAAGAACTGGTCTATCCACTATGTGTAATATATATTCAGTGATCAATTCTAGATCTTACTCCTGTCGTATTGTCTTTTAACTCTCACTTCTCATTATCATCTCTCCCCCCCCCCCTTTTTTTTGGTCTTTTTAGGGCCGTACCTGCAGCATATGGAGGTTCCCAGGCTAGGGGTTGAAATCACAGCCGTACCTGCCAGCCTACACCACAGCCACAGCAACACCTGATCCAAGCGGAGTCTGCAGCCTACACCGAAGCTTGAGGCAGACCTGGATCCTTTAACCCACTGAGCAAGGCCGGGGATCGAACCCTCATCCTCATGGGTGCTAGTCAGTTTCCTAACCCACTGAGCCACGATGGGAACTCCTCATTATTGTCTTTTTACTGGGACATTCAACTCCACGTTTTCCTTTCTCTTCCAAACCTTTACTGTTGGTAGATAAAATTATAAGTCTACTATCTATGCTATAGAGTCCTTTGATTCCTTGTCCAAGGCTCATAGTTTTTTTTCAGACAATGTCATTTATGCAGCATTTTAAACTTAAGAGGTGTGGGGGTAGATTTCCAGGAGCAAGTTAATAGGAATCTTCAAGTGGCAGAGGAATCATGAGAGTAGACCTGAGAGCTTAAGTGAATAGCTTTCAAGAGCTTGGTGATCCATCTTTGGTATTCAACTTGGACAGAAAATGCTTATTTCACATAGGTTAAGTAGGGCATCTTGAGACTGTCAGAAAATGAATCTATCTGCATAATGCTAAAAAAATCTGTTATTTAGTCAAAAGAACCAGTCAGATAATTTCCAGATTAATTTACTTTTCATTTCATGTTTGCATATGCCCATCCAGCCCAAAACTCCCAAAGGAATAAATTACTATTTCAGGAGGTAAAGGTTTAGTTTCTTCTCTTAGCTACCTAAAACCATCCAAATTATAAAAGTAAAACTATCTATTGTCGTGATACCTTCATAAATCTACTTCCAAGAGCCAGAGAAGAGGCATCAGGAGTGGGGAAATTTCATATGTGTCCATGCATGTATAGAGTTCAGGCTCTAGAAGTAAATGTCTCAAGAATGTGTAACTGCTGCCGAATAACGATGTAACTTACATTTTTTGCCAGTAAATCTCAAGCCTGATTCATATCAGATTGGACTATAAATCTAATTTTTGCACCAATTATCAAAAATAAACTACAATCTTGAATATATTCCATTCTTCTTTTCAGAGAGAAAATAAAGAATGGAATGTTATTTTGGGTCCATGATGCAAAGTCTATTGGAGGTTGGGGTTGGGTTGGGAGTCTGTCTGGAGAAGACAGCTTTGAAAAGAGAACTTGTAGTCTGAGGATCTAGAAATTATGATAACATGATGAAGCTTGGGCCTGAGTTCTCATGTGAGAAAATAATGAAAAAAGCCATCTTAATGCTTCCAGGAAAAAAAAAAAAAAAAAAAAAAAAAGCGTGCATCATCTTCTTTACTAAAGCGATGAAATAATTGATCTGTGAGAAGTGGATTCTCAGAACTTTCTACCCTGTGTGCCCCTCACCTGTGCCAGGTGCCACCAGTTACTCACTCTAAATTTGTAGAGCCTGGGCAATGCAGCGCAGTCCTGCAGAGTCACCTGGAGAGCGTCAGCTTTGAAAACTACTGATGTCTGGCTCTATACAAGGAACGTTAATGCGGCCCAGGCATTGCTAGTTTTGTTGTTATTTTTTAAGCATACCAGTTGAGAAGCATTTGCCCAGATCAACTGCCGTGGGAGCAGCCCATGCCTCATGAGAACTGTGGAAAGTCCATTGGCAGGGCTGTAGCGGCAGGCTCTTCCCCACTGCTGCTGCCGGGTCTCCTCCCACACTCTTTAGTCTCCTGCCTTGTAGCATTGGCCCCTGACTATAGATTACCTTGAATTGATCAACTCTAATTTCATGCTTCTAATTCCCTGGTCCCTGCTAGTCCTCCCCCTCCATGCCCCCGTCTGCTCTGACTCCAGAAACTTGTATTTTCCTTCTGAGTGCTTATCCCTTCTCTTGCAAAACGCCGGCCTCCTGATTTCCCAGCTGCTCTTGCAAGCTCTTCTTTGAGGCGGGAGTCTGCTTCAGCTCTATCCTTTGGGGCCGGAGGCTAGGACCTTTCCATAAGTAAGTGCTGAATATATTTGTTCCGCTCGTGACTTCTGTGGGATGGGATGAGATCGAGCCTATCCATGTAGATAGTACTCTTCTTGTTGTAGGAAATATCAGTAGTGCAATTGTGAATCAGATGGGCTTGGATTTGAATCTTGGCCAGGGAATTCACAACAGAGGAAGAGACAAGAAGGCAGGAGCCAGGTTCCTGAGTGAGGACCTAAGATATGGAAAGGAGGATTATTATAAAGGGAAGGGGGAACAAAAACGAATGATAAGTAATATAATCTTCTTTAGGTAAATCTGAAAGTGTATGATAAATGTTAGTATTGGTTATTCTAGCTTGCACAACTGCCACTGTCATTTTTTAAGTTCTGCAACCTCTTTCATGACTTTTTAATAACACCCTTGCCTCAAAGTACAAGCCCAGATGGAAGTGTACATTTTTTAAAATGTCGATAAAATGACATATATTCTCCTTTTTCACAATTCAAACATTAAAAGTAAACTAAAACACACTATTGACTCCATGCCTAATCTCAGGTACCTGAGTTAACTGAGTTATAGTCCTTCTAAGTGCATTCACATACAAAAACATACGAATATACTGTGTAATAATAATTATGTAATACATATGATTTTATAATATAAATATTATGCAATTGATCCACGTGTGTATATGGGAGTGTTTTATATATCTGCTATCATGCCATACATATTATTATAAAACTTCTTTCACTTAGTATGTAATGGAGATCTTTGATTTCACTACATATAGATTTATCTAATTCTACTCAACTACTAAACTGTATAAAGTTAAGATGTTTCTAATTCATGAGATTATAAGCAGTTCTGCAATGAATAGTTTGTATGTGTGACTGAAGGTTGCTTTAGGGCAGATCAGGAGAAGTAGCATTGTTTGGTCATAGTATATACGTATTTTTTATTTAAATGGTTATTGTCACGTTCATACTTCACCTAGGAATGCAAGAGAATACCATTTCACTATACCCTAACCAACACTGATATTTTAAATCTTTTTTTTTCCGCTTTTTTTTTTCTTTCTTTTTTTCTTTTTTTTAAATACTTGCAGCATATGGAAGTTCCCAAGCTAGGGTCAAATCGGACCTACAAGTACCGGCCTATCCCACAGCCACAGCAACATGGGATCCTTAAGCCACTGAGGGAGGCCAGGGATTGAACCGGCATCCCCATGGTCACCATTCAGGTTCATTACCTCTGAGCCACACCAGGAACTCCATTCTTATAAATGTGAGCTGGTATTTCTTTATGGTGTGAAAATTTTTTTTCACTATTGAGGTAGAGACAATATGCTTCATTATTGTTCCAATTTGCATTTCTTTGACTGCAAGTGAGATTTAACATCTTTATAATGTGTTTATTTGTTACTTGTAATTCCTCCTCTATGAATCCACTTTTCATATTTTCCCATTTTTCCATGGGGTGGCTTATGGATCTTACTGTTAGAGGAGTGCTTTTATCTATTATGGATTTTGATCAAGGTGACTTCAGGGACACCATTCACATTTCAGTTTACAAGAATGGCTCCCCCTGGTGTGTGCAGTGCACAGCTTGCACAGCCATACTTGGCAGTTCTTTATATTTCTTTTGTGATGAATTTTGTAAATATTTTATCCTTAATCTGTCTCCTGTCTTTTAACTTTGCCTGTGTTATTTTCCATAGTAGAAAAATCAGGTTTTTTTAGTCAGTCTATCAGTCTTTTCCTTTGTGTTGTTTGCCTTCTTAGTCTTGTTTAAAATGGTCTTTCCTACTCAAGGTAGTAAAACATTTTCCTGTATTTCCTCTGATTGTTTTCATAGTTTTTCTATGATTATGTCTTTAATGTATCTGAAAATTATTAGTGAATGATGTGAAGTAGGGATCTAAACATTATTGTTTTCCTAATGAGTAACCACAACCAATGGTCCCAACAAATTATTGATAGCTATCCTTTCCCTTTATCTAAGATACTGCCTTTATTATATATTCTTTTTTTCCATACTCCTGAATCCATTTTGGGGATCTGCATTATGTTCTTATGATTAAAATAATATTTGGAGAAGGTATTCACTTAGCTATACTAGGATTATCACTATCTATTAACAACAGAGAGGTTGAGACTGAAATAAAAATCCACTCTATACTGGCTTTAATTCATCATATACAACTTGATCTTTTTTTTTTTTTTTTTTTTTTTGCTATTTCTTTGGGCCGCTTCCTGCGGCATATGGAGGTTCCCAGGCTAGGGGTCTAATCGGAGCTATAGCTGCCAGCCTATGCCAGAGCTGCAGCAACGCAGGATCCGAGCCGCGTCTGCAACCTACACCACAGCTCACGGCAATGCCGGATCGTTAACCCACTGAGCAAGGGCAGGGACCGAACCCGCAACCTCATGGTTCCTAGTCAGATTTGTTAACCACTGTGCCACGATGGGAACTCCTACAACTTGATCTTATAGTAAACTATGTGTTATAAATTATATAGAGTCCTCACTTCTGAAAGGAGGCTAAATCAAGCTCGGTAATTCATTCATCATCTTTATGAAGCTCCACATTGAAGACTGCTGTTTAGATACTTTTCATAAAGTCAGAACTGGTGAATCTTACATGATGTTTATACACAAGCTCCTGGTGCCCAGTTAGGATGACAACCTGTTTTTCTTCATCCTTATTACTGTGCTTTACTTGAAAATTCTTAGTTTGATTTAACCACATATATACATTAATTCATAAATAGTGAATTAATAAAAGTTAATATATTTTTAACTTTAAATGAAATGATCACTTGCAACAAAAGTGCAAAGATATAAACATTTGAGCTTCTTTGTGGGGCCATGAAAACCTTAAAAACAGGATATATCTAATAGCACAGTCAGATACATAGTAGGCACTACATACACATTCGCAGGATGAATGAAGCTGATACCAGGCTTAACTTTAAAAATCATTATTTATGATTTCCTTTTTCTAGGCTCTTTGTCATTTGCTTCATTCAGAGTTGCTGTTTTGCAACCCCTACTTTAAGATGTATGATTTAGAACATGGTATGAATCTGGCTTTCTTAGCTAGAAAACTTTGAGTCAATTTAATCTTTTCTTTGGGATTTATTTAAATCCAAGTCTTAGTTATTTGTTTAATGGTTAAAAGAAAAAAAACCTGAAGTATAAATCTTATTGTCCATATTTGGTTTCCATATGGACTAAGTGAATGAAAACTCTACTTACTTAACTCTCCCTTCTCTCCAAGTAGCAGTCTCTACATGGAATAGAGTTAGGATGGCTGCCTCTAGAGTGGTGCAGTGCACAGCACTGTCCTCCTTCAACTCCAAACTGCATTCTTTGTCTAGAGTTCTCTAATCAGAAGGAGCTGCTTGGCTCTGACTACCCTACTAACTGCTGTATACTGGTTTGTAGACACCTAAACTTTTGCAGCTCTCTGTCCCTCGAAGACATTCCACATACTGCAAAGGTTATTCATTAAATTAGCCCAAAGTCTTCTGGCAGTTTCCTGATCTGAGTTCCTATCAGGGCTTTTCTTAAAAGAGTTCAAATAATCTCCTTTGTGGGTATTTTTAAAATATGGAGCACAGTAAAACTCTTTTAGAGAGACTGTGTAGGATGAGAGTCGCTCACTCACACAAGGCTTAGGACTGTTGACAGTGCATGAGCATCTACTTGATGACAGTGGAAGGTTTGCACCTGGAGTCAAACTTGTGGTAGAGAGATTCTGTTCGGTGTGCAAGCATGGCTTACATTTACCCACCCAGAAACTGCCTCCGAGGCTATTGCACATGCTGATGTTTTTGAATGATACTGGCTTATTTGAACTGTCATATTCAAGTCTGTTCTTTTTTCTTAAAGCATATGTAAGATAATTCAAAGTCAAAAGTCTTGGACCCCTAGATTCTTAGAACTGAAAATGCCTTGAGATCTCCTAGTCTAACCGTCTCATTTTAGAACTGGGATGACTGCCTTATTGACATGATTATACACACACACACACACACACACACACACACACATATAGATCAAGTCATTATATATAAAATCATATTAATAATGAATGAATATTAATAATAAATTAAAATTAACGTATTTAAACCTTAAAGGAACTGACCATTTGGGATCGGAGTTCAAATATATTTATAAACACATAAAGTTATCTCTCCTTTCTTTAAAATATCCATAGCACCCATCAGGCGTGTGTATGTGTATGTGCAGTTATAAGAATGTGAGGGTGGTGAGGTTACTGATTACCATCCATTAGACTGATAGGAATGGTTAAAATGTGGAACAGTTTCCAGCTACATGCAGAATTCTGATTGGCTGCTTTTTTCACTTCAAAGTCTGTTTAATTTTGTGAAACAGCTTCTTATCACATTTATTTATTATTTCTCAAAGAAGATGCTGGGAAGGATTCTGCGTTTATTGTTTTTCTCATGTTGACATATGAGAAAATCGAGTTCACATAGAGCTTGACATTTTCTTCCTGGAAACATATACTTAAAATAGCTCATAAGAGAGTCAGCTCCCTGTCGCTCCAGCTCAGCACCCTCTCCTAGTCCCTTCTCTTCCAGCCTGAGGGACTTTCACAAGAAGAAACTGATATCATATGGAAATTCCCTAATCAAGTGTTGTTTAAAAATCCCCATGGGACACTGAATTAGGCATATCCCCATGTGGCTGGAAATACATGCACACAAAATGATACTTGGGAAAAGACATGCAATACCCAAAAAATGCACAATTAATTGAAGAGAATGGTTGCCTTCAGTGGAGAGAAGATAAATAGGAGGATGTTGTGAAAACAACCTCAAGTTTTATGTTTGCTTCTCCCAACCCAGTTTTCCAAAAGATACCTTATTCTGACATTTAAGAAAAACTTTAGTGTTTTTTTCTCTCTGCTCACAGTGGAAGAATTGGAATTTCACCAATTTCTTTGGGATGACAAATATCAGAAAAAGTTCTAATGCTGCTAAAATCACTGTTCCATAATCTATCAAGAGTCAAGATCTCACAGGAAGAAAATTTGCAGTAGATTAACCTAAAGTTAAAGAAAATAAAACTGACAGCCAGGAGGCCACTTGGGTTTTAATCTCAGTTCTGTGCTGATAATGATAATCATTTGTCGCTAAGCACCTCTGAACAGTTTGTAAAGCGTGTTCACATTTATTAATAATCTATTTGATCTTCATATCAACTCTTTAAAGCAGCTCTTTTACAAAGGAGAAAACTAAAGCTCAGACAGCTGAAATGACTTATTAAGGTTGCTTAACTTGTAATCTGTACTCTTTCTCTGTTCTGAGGGTAGGTTCTTAACCTGTCTTTGCTTTTCATAGATATTATAGCATTTGCCAATTAACTTTATGGGGATGTACAAGAAAAAAGTGATAATATGGGTGGCATTTCATTGAGAATAAAATGCTAAATAAATCAGTGCTAAATAATCAAGACATAATAGTTATAAAATTGTTTTACAAATTAATATAGTTAATGTACTAAAAAATATCTTTGGAATTCTCTTGTGGCACAGCAGATTCATTAGCTGTATTGTCACTTCAGTGGCTTGGGTCACTGCTGTGGCATGGGTTTGATCCCTGACCTTGGAATTTCCATATGCCCAGGGTGTGGCCAAAAAACTTAAAAAATTTTTGAACTAATTATACTTATTCAAGTATTAAATATATTAACACATAATAGATGTATTAAATAGAGTAATATATCAAATTAATACATGTTATGTGTAAATATGTAATTTATTTGTAAAGAAATTAATGCATAATATATGTATACATAGTTATCACTGTTTGTATGTTTGACTTATTATTATTACTTTTGAAATATTTGCAACCAGGTCTTTACAGCTTATAAACTATCTCAAAGAGATAGTATGTATCAGGGACCTGGGAACACCCAACCTGGATCCCCACCATCACACACCCTTCTCTTTGGGTTTCTCAAGGGAAATGATGTACAGAATCCAGTGCTAGGTGAAGTATCACTTCACCTATTCGCTGGAGACCTGGACCCAAATCCAGGGTAATTGCCAAGTGAGCCTGGCTGGACTACAGCTGAATCTACTATTGAATCTTGGATTTTATTATTCCATTGAGGAAGAAAGGGTAGTCCATACCCCATGAGTCAGAAAAAAATGAAGAGGGGGGAGAAGAGAGGAATGGCTGGGGGCTCTCCTGAGCATACCCAGCTCTCCTTAATACTCTGGTCTGGTAAAGCTAGAGCATCTGACCCCAAATAGAATCCACTCTAAGGCTTCAGTGTCTAGGGCCTAGATTAGCCCAGTCAGTCTCCTTGAACTTGACAGTCCCAGCACCAGTTTTCTTGAAGAGAAGAGTGCTGGATTGGGATTCTTGCTGAAAGTTCTCCTAGCTCACAGTTTCCAAAGTAAAAAGAATCCCCAAACTTGGGAATGGTATCAGGAAGTGGAATTCTCTAAAATTCATTCCTTCATTCCATAACATTTTGTTTAGGCATTATACTGTACGCTGAGACACAGAGATGAGTACTTGCTTGTGTGTGTGTATGAATAGACAGAGGAAGAAAGAGAAAGACAGTGAAACAGACTGTGAATAATCAATTGAAAGGAAAACTTCCCAGAAATTGTCGATTCAGTCGAGTGATTAAGAGATATAGAGGTAGTCTTCATCTGGCAGTAATTTCTAAGGACGTAGATTCCTATTGAATATGAGGAGATAGGTGGTTAAAAGTAACACACAAACTTGAGATCTGTAAGTTGACATAGTTCGATGTCGATGGTAGGACAAGCACAAAGAAGAGCTATAGAAAGAGGACTATGCCAGTGTTCCTCCAGTATTGTTTTCGAGAAGTTCTCCCAGCACTGAAGTTTTGTTCTGCAGATGGAAATATTCCTAAAGAGGGTCAATTTATCAGGCACAACGGATGAAGTGAAATCATCCCTCCCAATTGAACAGCCTCTTGGCTTTGGGGTCAACTTTCCCTAATACTCCCTTCTGTCTCCTGAGGTGAACTGCCCATTGGAAAATAGCTTTGGTCTAAACAGCCACCTCAATTTTCTATCTCGGGATATATTTTCTTTCACTTAAGAGATTAAGTTGGCACTCTCATTTCTAAATCAACTCTAGTCATACTCATTTGTCTGTTTTTATTATGGCTGTTGCTTCCCTACCTTCCAGAAGAACCTTGAAAACCAGGTGTCCCCAAAAGTCCATACATGGATAGTTCTGTTTGAGGTATTCATGCACAGGTGAGAGGACCAAAGTCTTAGGTTCCCTTCCCCCAGCCACCTGCACCTTTTAATTAGGGCAGCAACAACAAGACTCCAGAGTTCCTTCCTGGCCTAGATTCAATCACACTCACCACTCCCCAAGCACTCACTTGAATTCTCAGTTTTGGTACTGGGTTGTATACAATTGAACATAAATAGTTTTGTCAAGATAGCTTTCTCTTTGTACTTACAAATTCTAGCCCCCCCAAAGGCAGTGTTGGGGGTATTATAAATGAGCATAATATGTGGCCCCTAATATAAGTATGGCCCCTGTTTTTAAAAGTTCTGTGCCTCATTTACCCCTACATCACTAGGACCTAATAGAGTTGACAACACACAGCCGGGACTCAAGAAATATCTGTTTGTTATTAATTCATTAACGATTAATTAAATAATTGATGAATCAGTTAATAATCTAGGAGGTAAAAATCTAAATCAAATCAAACAGTCAAGTCAGTAATGGATACATGGAGGACGAGTGGGTCTGACAGCAGGTCCTGTAGGTCGTCTGAGAAGCGGGTATTGACTGAGGGCTGAGATTTTAGGGATGGCTTTCAGGTAGGTTTCGTGCTCAGGTAAATGTTAAGAGGGAGAAACAAGATGACTGGAATCACTGAGGCAGGAGATGTGGGAGGAGCAGTGGTTTGTGTTGGGAATCGGAAGAGAGACAAGAAGAGGGGTGATTATAGGTCACTGTAAAATGCCAAGCCAAGTTTTAACTTTATTCTTTTGGTGGTAAGATGATATTGGAAATTTCTGAGCAAGGGAATTCATGACAAAAGCAGAAGTTCAAAGCTAAGTATGCATTTAAATTTTTTTTTTTCACCTCAGAAGAGTAAATTGTTGAGAACATGAGAACAAGTGGGATTTTTTTTTTTTTTTCCCAAAATCCCACTAAGGTAAAAATGACCTCTCCCTGGTTGCTCAGGGTGAGCCTCACTGTACAGAATTTTTATGGCAACACCTACCCGGCTCTGCTACACTTCTGTGAGCACATGCACGAAGGGGCAGTACAGTGTCTTATAAAATGTCTCCGTACTCCCAGGAGTGGGACAAATTTTGATGTGGGAAGGTGCTTCATAAATGTTTTTCCCATGAATAAGTACATGAGCATTTAGTTCACAAAGCAGCTTTACAAACACTTTACTTCATTTAATGCTTATATCTTCCCTGAGGTAGGTACTATTATTTTCTAGGAGAGATTTCAGGCCTGGGGCGGGGCGGGGAGGGGAAAGGGCAATATCCACATTTCAGGGAAAGCAAGTGGGAAAACCGAAGTGGCTGGAGAGGTAAGACAATGGGCAGGACACCAGTGGCAGGAGCTACAAAGGCAGAGCCAAGAGGTCTCAAGGGCCTGGGGGAGACTGCAGGGGAGTTCCCTGCACAGGGGTCAGACAGGACTGCTCAGAAGAGGGAGGAGCTGGAGTCAAAAGGTCCAGGGCCCACGAAGAAGGGAGGTCATGGAGGAAGAGTGGACTGTGGAGAGACTCAATCAAAAATGAATTATTTGGAGAAGTTTGGCACAAGAAAAAAAGAAGGGTGAAGCCAAAATAAAAAACACCCAAAGTGATTTCTCCCCAAGCCTTGGACATGTGTATAGACAGAGGGCACTGACCAGTAGAGGAAGCGGAGAGCATGTGGGAGCAGGAGGTGAGGTGCAGCCGGACGGCCTGAGGGAAGGAGAAGTGCGAAGCTGCAAAGACATCTCAGGTCTCACACACGCTTGTTCTCTCTCTCTCAGGTATCATGTGATCAAAGCCCAGCATAGCTTGACCTGTGGTTAGATGCATCTAAGTTACATAATTTGCTTGTTCCAAACAGCTGACTTTCCCCGTGTATCACCAGACTCAACCATCTCTTTAAAAATATGTTTCTCTCTCTCTCTCTCTCTCTTTTTTTTTTGATCTTAAAAATAGTCTGCCCCCCAAGAGAAATCATTGCCTCTCAGATGACATTCTGCCAGGCCAAAGCTACAGAACCTCACCCAAAATAGATCAAATATTTTAAATGTTTGCTTATTTGCACGCCTCACAAATATGCCTGCAATGCAAAGCCAATTATGAGATTGGCTTTTTTTTTTTTTCCTGAAACGAGAGATCTGTTTTCTGGCGAGGAGGGGACACCAGGTCTTACCACATGGTGTTGGTTGGATTTCAGATAGCTTTCCTTTAGCCTGGGACAGGAAGAGGAAACACACACAGCTGGGTAAACACATGTGGAGCAAGGGGGTCTCTCTTAGAACTTGTCATCTGGGGGTCCATCTTGTGCACATGTGTGAGCTTCCCCATTAAAGCAGGGGTTCTTTAAAGGCAGGTGCAGTGTTTTTACAAGATTATAAAAGGCACAAAGCCTAACACTAAACCTAACACTAAATAGGTGTTCAGAGGGTGGCTGAAAGAATGAATGAACAAAACTACCCAAGAAGAATCCAGTTTCGGCTCTGAGTGACAAGAGGAATTTCGTGTGAATGGAACCTTTTTGCTTTATCTTCGGGTAGAGCAAATCCAGCTGAAAGGAGCAAGGGAAGAGTGGGAACCATCCAGCCATCAGCTCCAGATATAGGGAGACAGGAATTTCTTATACGGAGGCTGAGGGATTGTCCAGTCCTGTTGGGTAGAAGTGGGGAAAGATAACATTTGTCTCAGATGGTCCTTGCTCCATCCACCTGGTTTTCGGTGATCATGCTCTCTTTCCATTCTGTGAGGTCATCACATTTATCCCAGACAATCATGCCCTTCTTCTTCCACCTGGTGCCCTGTGAGACCAGCCCCGCTTTCTTTCTTCTGTGTCCCATCAGCGCAGGCTTTCACTTCAGTCACACCCTAGTCACAAAACAATTGGCATTAAGGCACCAAGGCAGACGGTGGCTTAATGTGTTAGCCCTTTGAAGAGTATCTATAGCTTCCACAGTTTCAAAGCCCTTAAGACAAATGGGTGACTAGGTCAAGTGCTTCACATTCAGGGCAAGTTCCCTCTCCCTGCTGGTCAAACTGGCCCTGAATAAAGGGTACCACTGACCGAGAGGACAGTGGGCTTTCCCAGTGTCCCATAGGTGAGAATTCTCATCTGTAAAGCAGTTTCTTTTTTTAAAAGTTTAAGAATAATACAAAATCTATGTACATGCTCTGAAGAATTAACAAATAATTGTTAATTGCTTCAGATCTTTTATACCTTGCAGATAAATTTCAAGTTCCTTGGTTTTTGTGGCCAGTAACATTCTCTCTCCCTTCTTATGGGCAACTGCTGTGTTGAATTTGGTGAGATCCTAGTTTACTGTTACACATATTCATAAAAATTCATACGAATAGAATCATTCCAACTGCAACTTGCTTTTTTTTCCACACGGTTTGTTTCCGTGATCAAATATATCTAGTTCATTCATTTTAACTGCTGTATAGTATTTCATCCTCTACTATAGTTTATATAGCCTCTCCCCCAGTGACTGGTGTTGGGATTTTTGCCAAAGATACTGCTATTACAGACAATGCCTTTAAGAGCTGCCTATTACATGTGCTGAAGAATATGAGAGTTTCCCAAGAGGATATACCTAAAAATGGGATTGTTGGATGAAGAATACATAGGCTAAACACTAGGTACTGCCAAATCACCCCACAAAGTGAATGTGGCAATTTACTTTCTTATCCAAAAATGTATAAATGTTATTAACATTTAGTTTTTCAAAAGTGTCTTTTTCTTTTTTTTTTTTTTTTTGCCAATATGCTTGCTGTGAATTGTTATCAGTGTTTTAATTTGCATTTTCCTGGTTACTAATGCGTTTGAGCATCAATTCTTGGTTTTTGGCCTTTGCATTTCTTTCTTCTGTGGCGTTTTATATCCTCGCCCCATTTTTCATTAAGTTTGTGTGTGTGTGTGTGTGTGTCACTGTCTCTTCCACACCCACCTCAACTGATTTTCAGGCATTCTTTGATATTTTAGATTCTAACCCTTTGTTTTATACATTGCACATATTCTCTTGGCTTTTTTTTTTTTTTTTTTTTACTTTGTATGCGTTGGCTCTTCTTGATCATAAGTTTTTACATCTTGAAGTAACCAAATTTTCTTTAAATTTCTTTAGTTTTATTCTTACTTTGTATAGACATTAATTAGCTTCTTGAAAAAAATGCTCTAAAATCTCAGCAACTTACACTAACAACCATTTATTTTTTAGCTCTTTTCAAAAAATTGTTTAATTTTTTGGCCATGCTTGTGGTATGTGGAAGTTCCTAGGCCTGGGATCAAACCAATGTCACAGTGATGACAACACCAGATCCTTCATCCACTTATCCACCAGGGAACTCCTCTTTTACTCCTTTTACATGAGGCCTGGATCCGTAGCAACTCTGCTTGTTCTGGCTGAGCTCACTGGCCCAGCAGAGCTCTCTGTGTCTCCTTATTCTGGAACTCAAGCTGAAGAGCAGCCTCAGTCTAGGGTATATTGGATTCCTGTACTGCAGTAACAGATTACCACAAACTGGGTAGCTTAAAACAACAGAAACTTATTCTTCCATGGTTCTGGGGGCCAGGAGTCCAAAATCAAGGTGTTTACAGGGTTGCTGGCTTTTTCTGGAGACTCTAGGGAGAATGTGTTTCATGCATCCTCCTGGCTTCTGGTGGTCACTGGGAATCCTTAGAACTCCTTGGCTTTTAGATGTATCACCCCCATCTCTGCTCTGCCTTCACCTCCCCTTTTCCTCTGTGCCTTACGTGTCTCAAATCTCCCTCCGCCTTTTGCTTAAAACACATTTGTCATTGGATTTGGGGCCCATGTAGATAATCCAGTATGATTTCATCTCAAGATCCCTAACTTAATGAGATCTGCAAAGACCCCACTTCCAAATAAGGTCACATTTACAGATTCTGGGTGAACATATCTTTGGGGGAGGGAACACCACTCCAGCCATTCCATGGGGCTCGCTGTTAGCATGGCAAAGGGCAGACACTCAACGGTAAAAGCAAAACATGCGATGCCTCTTAAAGCCCCCTCTCGCAACAGGCACGTTATCACTTCCAGCCGTACCTGTGGTTCACAGCAAATCCCAGGACAAGTCCTCCTACTGAGAGCACTACACCAACACAAGGTGAAGAACGTGAGTATTTAATCCTAGTCAAAGAGGAAGTGACTAGTTGGCTACGGCAATCCAATCTATCACAAACTACATTATTTTTGAAGTCAGATAATACATGTGGCTTTTAACAAAAAGCAGTCAGCATCCACCTCACCTCGGTCTGTAACTGATCCTCCCCCTGAGCCGTGCCTCTCAGCAACTCCTTCTCAACCTCCTTTTCTGGCTCTAAATAGGGTGTCTGTTCCCACACCTCTTCTCTTCAGTGTGTGCATCATTTTTTCAGGTAACTTATTCCTGCATTTAGAATACTGTCTATAGACAGATGACTCTCAGGGGTATATCTCAAGCCTCACGCTCTCCCTTAAACACCAGATTTGTACATCCCATTACCTATCTGTACAACTTAAATGCCTCTTATCATCTTGATATGCCTAAAACATGCCTAGCGTGATTCCCACCCCTCCTGAAAACCCACACCTCCCTCAGTTGTGCCCATTTTATTAAATAACGCTGCCCTTCACTCAGCTATTCAGACCATGAAAGGAGACCGCCTTGATTCCTCTTTCTCTCCCATCCCTCATCCAAAGCATCTGTGATTTCTCAGTCCCCTGACCACAGCTGCCTTAGTCCAAGGAAGCACCTCGTGCCTGTGAGGAGACAACAGCTCCCTCCTGCTTCCACCCTTGCAATCTTGCTGCCTGTTCTTCCCAGGGCAGCCAAAGTCATTTTTTCTCTTTGCGCAACATCTTCCCCTGACTTTTCCTGACTTAGAACAAAACCCAAAGTCCCAGTGGTGTCTCTGAGGCCCTGGATGATCTGCTCTGCCATTAGTGGTCACTTCTCCCCAGTTGCTCTGAAGTCTTTGCTCTTCTTTCGTATGCACCTGCTGTGCTTACAGCTGGGAATGCCCATCCTTCAGATCCTCTCATTGCTTGCTCCTTCGTTTTATTACCTCTCTATTGAAACATTTCTTCAAAGAGGACCTCCTGATTCTCTCTCCTTCCCTGTTTTTTTCTTTAGAGCACTTTCCCCTGCCTGACATTATATATTATGTATTAGCTAATGTGTTTCTCTCTCTCCCTCCATCAAATGTACTCTGTTCACAATGAACGCCTAGAACAGGCCCTGGCATGTGGGTGACTCTCAATAAATATTTGTTCAGTGAATGAATGAACTATTGTGTGTGGAATGGAGTTAGTCTTTACTTTCATGTTCTTAGTTATACACTAATTAATTCTACCATTTCTTAGCATTTCAAGAGCAGATATTTATTATTGACTTCCTGCTAAACCAAATGAAGATTTAGCTCTCTTATCTACCATCATCCTACGAACATGCTTTTGCTCATTATCCTCTGAAGCTAATTGCATCACCATTGTTTTGGTGAAATCAGTAGGTGGTATTTGCGTAATTATGACTGTGTAAATTTTTTTCTCACACTGTATAGTGTACAATGACCACTTTTTCTTTCTCATACATTTTATTTTTCCTGAAATTATAATGACCTCAATCTTACATTTACTTATTTTCTACGTACTTAATCATAAATGCATTCCCCAAGAACTTATCAGGTAGTCTATCTACTTGACTTTTTCTTAAAACATCCTTCCTGGAGCCCTCTACCCCAACCTCTACTGATTGGTTTCTTTTCTTTTTCTTTTCTTTTCTTTTTTATGGCCACACCGGTAGAATATGGAAGATCCTGGGCTAGGGTTTGAATCAAAGGCACAGCTTCGACCTGCACCAAAGTTGGGGCAACACCGTATCTTTTAACCCACTGCACTGGGCCAGGGGTCAAACCCACACCTCTGAAACTACCCAAGCCACTGCATTCGGATCTTTAACCCACTGTGCCACGCAGGAACTCTTCCTGATTGGTTTCTTGACCAGCTACTGTCCTAGAATTTCCTTTCACCATGCTGTGTGTTTGCATCCACTGTTTTCTGATCCTTGTCTTCCTCCTTGGTTTCTCAACCCCAACTTTTTTCCCTTTTGGATAGAGCAGCCTCAAGAACTTGATAATTTCAAAGTGAAATATGTTTTCATGCATTGTACTGGACACCTGGTGGGCCCTTTGAATCTGGAAATTTGTGTCCTTCAGTTTGGGGAAATTTTAATGTATTATTTCTTTGATAATTTTCTTCCCACAATTTTCTAGAACATTCAGATGTTGGATATTTGATTAATTTCTTTAATGTTCTTATAGTTTTCCCTCCTCTTTTCCATCTGCTTTTCTGAAAGATATTTCTAAACGTTAGCCTCCATTTCTTCAATTGAGTTCTTATAAATTTCTGTCGTAGTATTTTTGATTTACAATAGTTCTTTCCCATTCTCTGCAAATAACTTTTTACAGCATATTTCTCTTGTTTCGTGGCTACAATATCTTCTCTTATCTCTCTGAGAATAGTAATTATAGTTTTCTTGAAGTTATATAGTACTTACAGTTTTCTTGACATTTTCTTCCGCTTCTCACCCTGCCTCTTTTTTCTCTGAGTTTCTTTTTTCTGTTGTTTTGAATCTGTCTTTCAGAGCAGTTCCTTAACTTGAGGTTCATATTGAGGGGTGAGGTGCTAAACTGCCCACTGGACGTTCCCAAGCACCAGTTTACAGAAGGGCCTTAGGCAATAAGCCAGACCTTTCAGGGCTCCCTCAAAAGTTGTGCCTTTAGGGCTTTTCCAGGGCATGCCAGCTTCCCTGGAGTGAAATCCTTCAGTTTGCTTTCTGTGGCATACAAACCTGATTGTGATGTCCTGGAACCCCGCAGAGGAAGGGGTGGGGGTCCTGTGTTCATGGAGTAGACTTTCATGTTATAAGCTCATTTTCAGCACATGGCCTCTTCTCTGCCTGGTTGAGAGAGAGGTGTGTATCTGGGTGTGTGGGGCTGGGGGTGGGGGTGGGGAGGGGAACGTTTGGGCTTCTAACCACTCCTTACTCTGATTTTCTTTTCTTCTTTTGCCACTTAAGATCTGGAGCCTCACTGTATTACAACAGAAATTTATCCGCTTACAGTTCTGGAGGCTAGAAGTCCGACATGCAGGTGTCAGCAGTGCCTTGCTCTCTCTGAAGGTACTAGGGGAGAATCCTTCTCCAGCTTCCGGCAGTTCCTGGCATTCTTTGGCTTAGGGTAGCATCACTCCAATCGCCCTCTGTCCTCCATGGCCTTCTTCTGTGGGTCAGTGCCTCAAATCCCCTTCTCTTTTTTCTTTTTTCTTAAGAAAATGTTTTTCTTACTCAGATTTTCAACCAGACCTGTTTTCTGCTCCATCCCTCACCCACAGAGATTCCCAGGCTTTCCCTTGGCAGTACTCTTTGCCCTGAAGGATTTATTTATGATTTTTAAAAAATTTCTTTATCATTTTGATGAGCTGTGGGGAAGGAGCAGTGATAAATGGAGGTTGTGCATTTTATCTGCCCAGTTTAACCATATTCTTGAATTTTTCAGTCTTTTCATTTGTACATTTGGTTTTTATGGTTTAAGAACCCTGCCATACTCTATCTTAAAAATATTCACCTACAATTTTTCCTAATTATTCTCAAGTTTTGTTTTTTCATGTAGTCTCTTTCTTTTCGTGTGGGTGGGAATTCTGAATCTAATTGTATTGTTTTCACATCATTGTCTGTAACCTTACCATGAGTAGACTACGCCACCATTTCCCCCTGACCTGCAGTGCTTTTTCTAGGATTTTGAGTTTTCACATTTCCTTGGGACTATTTCCAGGCTTTCTGCTTTATTCTGTTGGTCTCTTTGTTTCATCTTGATTAGAATTTCCCTAAAAATATCTTAGTACTTTTTTTATATCTTTACTTTTCCACATGACTAGGATTGTTTTGTCAAGCTCTACAAAATACATCATGTAGGGATTTTGTTGGACTAATAAATGCACGGTTTAATTTGAGGAGAATTTATGTCTTTAAAATGTTGAGGTTTGTCATTTATAAAAGTTATATATTTTACCATTTAGGCAGGCCTTTTATGTCTCTAAATCCATTTTTATAATTTCCTTGCACGTATTTTGTTACACTTATTCCCAGAATAACTTTTGTTATTAAGATGAATAGCGTAATTTTCCACTAGAAAATTAGGGATGGCTGGTGATAGAAACTTGGGAATTTTGCATACTGAACTTGATTCTAATAATTTGGCTAAACTCTTTTATTTGTTCTAATATATTTGATAAGTATCTTGAAATTTCTGTATAGATAATCATATCATAGCAAATAAAGACATTTGCTTCTAATTCCATTAGCTCCTTTTAAAAAATGTCTTTGTCTTGGTTAGTACTCCCAACCCCCCCCCTTTTTTTTTGTCTTTTTGCTATTTCTTTGGGCCACTCCCGTGGCATATGGAGGTTCCCAGGCTAGGGGTCCAATCGGAGCTGTAGCCACCGGCCTTCGCCAGAGCCACAGCAACGTGGGATCCGAGCCGCGTCTGCAACCTACACCACAGCTCACGGCAACACCGGATCCTTAACCCACTGAGCAAGGGCAGGGACCGAACCCGCAACCTCATGGTTCCTAGTTGGATTCGTTAACCACTGCGCCACAACGGGAACTCCCTATTTCACTCTTTTTTAAAGCTGAGTAAATTCCATTGTATATGTGTACCACGTCTTCTTTATCCAGTCCTCTGTTGATGGACATGTAGGTCGTTGCCATGTCTTGGCTGTTGTAAATAATGCTGTGAGGTACACTGGGGTATCTCTTTGAATTACGGTTTTCTCTGAATATATGCCCAGGAGTGGGATTGCTGGATTACGTGGTAGTTCTATATTTAGTCTTTTAAGGAATCTTCATAGTGGTTGTACCAGCTTATATTCCCACCAACAGTGTTAGGAGGGTTCCTTTTTCTCCACACTCTCTCTAGCACTATAGTTTATAGATTTTTTTTGATGATGGCCAATCTGACTGGTATGAGGTGATACTTCACTGTAGTTTTGATTTGCATTTATCTAATAATTAGTGATGTTGAGCATTTTTTCGGGTGCTTTTTGGCTTTCTATCTGTCTTCTCTGGAGAAATGTCTGTTTAGATCTTCTACTCAGTTTTTAATTGGGCTGTGGGTTTTTTGTTTGTGTGTGTGTGTGTGTGGTTTTTTTTTGGCTGTATGTGATGTTTGTTTGTGTATTTTAGAGTTTAGTCCCTTGTTGGTCACTTTGTTTGCAAAGATTTTCTCCCACTCTGTGAGTTGTCTTTTTTTTTATGGTTTCCTTTGCTGTGCAAAAGCTTTTACTTTAATTAGGTCCCACTTGTTTATTTTTCTTTTTCTTTTCATTACTCTAGGAGGTAGATTAAGAAAGATATTGCTGCAATTTATGGCAAAGAGTCTTCTGCGTATGTTTTCCTCTAAGAGTTTTATAGGATCCAGTCTTATGTTTAGGTCTTTAATCCATTTTGAGTTTATTTTTGTGCATGGTGTTAGAGAGTGTTCTAATTTCATTCTTTTGTAGGTAGCTGTACAGTTTTCCCAGGGCTATTTTTGAAGAGGCTGTCTTCTCTCCATTGTGTATTTTTGCCTCCTTTGTTGTAGATTAACTGACCATAGGTGCATGGTTTTATATCTGGGCTTTCTGTCCTGTTCCACTGATCTATATTTCTGTTTCTATGCCAGTACCATACTGTTTTGATGACTGTAGCTTTGTAGCAAAGTCTGAAGTCTGAGAGCCTGATTCCTCTAGCTCCATTTTTCTTTCTCAAAATTGCTTTGACTATTCTGGGTATTTTGTGTTTGCATACAGATTTTGAAATTGTTTGTTCTGGTTCTGTGGAAAATGCCGTTGGTAGTTTGATAGCGAAGCACTGAATCTATAGATTGCCTTGGGTAGTATGATCATTTTGACAGTGTTGTTTCTTCCAATTCAAGAGCATGTATATCTTTCCATCTGCTTGTGGCTGTATATTTCTGGCAAATTTCTCTCATTATGTTTATAAAGATTCTATTGCTAGTTCTTCAAGAGCTTTATTTTTTGTAAGTGATTACTAATTTTACCAAGCATTATTTTTTTTATCTATTGAGATGGATCTTTCTCTTTCTTTTCACTACTTTTTAAAAAAAAATCATTTAAACTGCTGATAATGTATATCAATAGACTTTCAGATTTTGGCTGTTACTGTGTCGGCCCTATCTTTTTTTTTCACTGTCAGATTCAATATGCTAATTTTTTCATTTAGGTTCATAAGTATGCTTCGTCTAATTTTCTTTCTCTTTTTTTTATTTCTTTTTGGTTGTTGTTGTTTTTACTGTTCAATTTTTTTTTTTTTTTTTTTTTTTTTTTTTTGTCTTTTTGCCATTTCTTGGGCCGCTCCCGCGGCATATGGAGGTTCCCAGGCTAGGGGTCCAATCGGAGCTGTAGCCACCGGCCTACGCCAGAGCCACAGCAACGCGGGATCCGAGCCGCGTCTGCAACCTACACCACAGCTCACAGCAACGCCGGATCGTCAACCCACTGAGCAAGGGCAGGGACCGAACCCGCAACCTCATGGTTCCTAGTCGGATTCGTTAACCACTGCGCCACGACGGGAACTCCACTGTTCAATTTTTATATCAACATACTACCAATCTTATTTTATTATTTTATAAACTTAAGTTTCTGGACATACTTCATTTGAGTAAAAGAAAGTCTATGTGTATGTTCTGCCTTTTAAGATGTTCAAAATATCTGTTCAAATCAATAACAGAAGAATGTATATTCTTCGCGGAATTCAATTAGGTGATTTTAATTTGGAAGGAAAAAAAGTATGGCCTGCTTTTACTTGTCCCAAATTGACACACTAGCGAGATAAAATTGCTCACTACTGGTCTCCATGATTGCAAATACTCATTTTAGCTGGGGAAAAAAAAAAAAAAGAAAAATACAAGTCATCCAGATGTTTCCAAATGCCTTTAAAAATTTGTTGTGGTTTGATCAGGTAGATATATTCTATGCTAGACAAGCTGTTCTTTATCTGGGATGATCCAAATGGGAAATATATTCCGCAGAAATTTCCTATATAAATACTGTATTTTTAGTGCCATTTACAAATGACCTTTGGAAAAAGTAAATATTATTAAAGTAAAATTTCCCATGGCAGAGTTTGGTAACATATATCTCTTTTCTCTCTTTTTATTCCCTTTCCTTTCTTCTTTATTTCTGCTTATTTTAAGTAAATAGACAATGAAAAAAATTTTTTTTTCTATATTATGGTGTTTGCTACATGAAATTTGTTAAATTATTCTTCCAACTATATAGTTGCTACACAACAAGTCTATTTTCAGAAACAGAAAATAGACTGAATAGTTGCTCATCCACAAACCCCATGTTCAGAATTTATCTAGGGAAACATATGTCTCTTTTTTAAAGACATACCCTAAAAATATTTCGCTATTTGTCTCCTAAAAACCATGCAAAGTGCATGTCCTTTCCATGCTTCCTGCTGATAATATTTTCCCCATTTGTAGCACAACTTTTCTTTCCTCTGGAAAGCTGGTGCTTATTTTATTCATAGATTGCAAATTGTGCTCTGCTGCTGTTCAACCAAAGGGTATTACTCATGCAAGTGGGGAGAAGGCTGCTTAGGATATAAATCAGCAGGGGCCCTGGAAAACAGCACATTAAAACAGGCCTCACTGTGTTAGGGCTCATACTGCCTGGTGATCACGGGGGCCTAACATCTCTGGTCACAGGTCATATCTTCGTACAGATATCACCCGTTGGGTTGTTTTCAGAACTCTCTGATGTCTGCCATGCAGTGTCTTCAAGTGCAGCAGTTTACCAGACTACAAAGTATTATTCTATCCTTGCAACCTGTCCCCAGCAGCGCAAACTGGTTGTGTTCCCAAAATTTATTTCCAAATCATTTGTTTGGGATCAGAAAACATTTTCCCAAAGGAATAATTGTATAAACAGTGTGTTCCACAAATGCCTGGTTGAGCCAGGGTGTACTTGAAACGCAACATTGACTGTCCTATTCCCACCAGCCGTTATTTATCCTGCTTCCCTGGGAAAGGACATTCTGCGTTCTAACTTGGGATGCCTGAAGCTCACCTCTCCCTCTGCCTGGCAGCCTTTGCTGTAGCTTTTTTTAGGCTGTGCTGCAGCAGCAGTTGAGAAGGGGGGAGAGCGTAGCCTTCCCAAGAAAGAGATGAGTGTAGGGTTGATAAGGATGCCTCTGGGTAGCTTGTTAGTATTTCAAGGCTGAAGAGAAGGAGGCCATCCACGTGGATCAATCCCTTCCCTAGTCTTCTGAGTGAGGCACAAAGGGCAGGGACTTTTTCCTAAGGAGAGATCATTTCTAAGTCAGATCTTCAGAAAGAGGGAAAGCCTTATACAGTGAAATCTAAGACATTTGAAGACCAAGATTTTGGACTTATAATTAGCGAGGAAAATATTTTAACCATTCTTGATCAATGGTGAAACATTCTCCAAACACACAGAGCAATAATGAGGCAGAGATCTAGCACCGAGGTGCTCGGAATCGGGTGCTGCTGAAATGAGTATGACTGACTAATTGAGTGATGTTAGAGTCACTCTATATTGAGAAGTTCAAGATCGCAGATTGGGCACACACACAGGCTACCTAACTTCACTGTAAGTCACCATATCCTAATGCTGACTTTCTCATAGCACACATCGTACCAGGGAAGAGTTGGTCGGAGTACTTTCAAGAAGTCCCTAGAATATCAGTGTCATCTCTGTGGGCATACACATCTATCTACACCAGCTCCTAAGTCAGTGCTGGGTCCCTTCACACTTTCTCCACTGTGCACAATTTCTAGCAATATCTTTGTTGTCAAATCTGAGGAAACAAAGGGGAGGGAGGAGAGAGAAAGGAAAAGCTCTGAGGATAGCCAAGCCCATAGGACCCTGCCTCGCTGTGTTTCTGGCAGCACGCTTACTCTGGCAAACGTTACCTACTAAAAACGACCTCACCTTTTTTTCTCAGTTGTTTTTATAACCCCAAGTAGACATATTTCAAGGGGCTGTGCCTCTTTCGGGTTAAAATTCAGTCTGTACACCAGACCCGGGGCCTGGCCATTTTGGGCTTTAAAATTACATACACAGTTTAATTTCATTTTGTATGTGCAACTGCATTTCAAAGAAATATGCTATCAAGGCTCCCTCAATTAGAAAGCCTTCCCCACCCCCACCCCAATAAACGTATGGACTGTTAAGTTTAAGTTCCATAGACTGTGCTTTCTTTTTCAAGTTCCATTTATGTTCTACAAGACAGCCTCCTTCTCCAAGATTAACATTTCTTATGATTGTTCCTGACAATGGATTCACTTCCAGAGGCCCTGCTAAGGATAACCAAAAAAGGGCATGTAGCAGGCTGGTTTTGGCAGCCTGCGCGCAGTTTCAGAGCTTTTTAGGTCTTGGTTTTTCTGATGAGTGATTTCCTGAGCATGCCTAGGGAATGACAGGCATCTCACAGGCAGGCTGCATCCACCTCGGCTGGGGTGTCGTCATTGGCTGCCTATTAGAAAAACTACAGGACAATGCATACCACCGATGCCGACTGTAAACATAGGGGATGTGTGTTCACTTAGCAGGGACTTCTGGGAGGGGCTAAGGAAGGGCGGTCTGTAGTTTTATTGAATAGAGCAGTGTGTATTAGGCTGCCTGCCTGCCTGCCCTCTTGCTGCGCTCCTGCTTCAAGAAATCAGTCCTTCCTTTCCGACTTAGTCCCCGGGAAGAAGTTTCAGCCTGCGAGGTAAGGCACGGAGGGCTTTCTTTTAATCGCTTCCAGAGAGCGTGGGGACTTTCTCTGGGTTTCAGTCCACATTCCCGGCCAAGGTAGCTGGAGACGCAAGGTTGTAAGAGCCAATAAACATGCAAATTCTCAGAGCCAGACTGTGTTTTGCTGCCCTGCAGATGTTCCCGGAAGACAAAACAGGATGCGATTTCAAGTTCTGTTCTTAGAGTTGGGATGAGAGGAGAGATCCTCTAGAGACATAATCAGGGACCAGGGACCAGGGACCGCAGCAACTTTGATAAGATACCCTTTCGTTCAGGAGTGTGATGAAGATTATACCTGATAGGCATAGGCCAGTGTTAGCAGCCATGCTGTGTCTGTCTGCTCACACCAGCAGTCTCTCCTGCATCTTCTATTATCAGAGATTTAGAGAGGTTTTGTTTAAAAAGGTCAATAACTTTTTAGGTTGATGAGAAGCCAAAAGGTGATGATTTTTAACTAAAGGCATTCCTATTTTATTCTGCTACCAATATTTAAGACTAGACTTCTACCTGCAAGGAAAGAAGGTCAGAGGTGGAAAGAGCACTGGCATTTAGTACTGGCTGGGTTAATGTAACTGATCTTATATTTGCTGAGACAGAAGATGCCTCCCATGATCTGTTTCCTATAAAACCTAATGAGAGAATGCACGCGTGCTGGCGGGTGTTTTTTTTTTTTTTTTTTAGAAATCACATTTAGCATCCTACTGAACTATTTATTAAGAAATCTTATTTTCTGTTTGAAAGCATGCCTCCCTATGAGTAGAGGCTTTTAAAAGGCTTAGGTTGCAAGTGTGTTCTAGAAAGGAAGGAAATAGGCTTTCATTCCAAGATAGTCAGACATATTTGGGCATCTTAAACAGTAGTACGATGCAGCTCGTTGGTAGTAGCCTGGAATTCCTTTTAGAAAGAGCTGACTGTAAAGGATGGGGGAATTTTAGTGCTGTGGCAAATACATGGTCAAAAAAAATACATGAGCACAAAGTTCTTGGTATTCATGGGTCCCTTCTGTTAATAGGACTTGTAAACTAAAATAGTAAAATCCTCCTAATGTGTTTGGCAAAACCAGGCATGGATGGCTAGAACTTAAGTGAAGACTAGGTAGTATGTGGCAAGAAGGGAAAATCTGATTATTTCTTAATAAACCTGGATATTAAAGGATTCCAGCTCCAGATGTCTGAGTCAATTTGATTTTATAACGTGGATAGAAATGGTTTTGTGTTGCGATTCATTAAATCATTTTTTTTTTCTCTTTGTGTTTAGAAGTTTGGGGATGGTGTTCTTGAGAATGCCTCTCTCTCCTTTTAGAAGTGATATATGAGAATAGAATTCCCTGTGAATTTCTTTTCCCGGAACATTTCTGAGTAAGTGTGAAAGAAAGGCTGCAGGCAAAAGCTATAGTTTGATTATTGTCCTTCCCTCGAAGAGATCAAGTTCCAAACTATTTTCACAGCGTTTTTAGTGTCAATCAAAATATGGAGAGTGCTTTCTTTCTCAACTGTTCTCTCAACCATGTAGGGAATGCAATTTGGAAGGAAATCTATAATCTTGGGATTTGAGGATAAATTCCATTTTGCAACCAACATCTCTAAGTCCTTGAAAGTTCAAACTTTGCTACCTCCACTCTCTTCTATCCTCCTCATGTGCTCCCCACCCCCAACAACCACAAAAACACATTTTTGGAAATAATGCTTTAAGTGTTCTAGTCTGTATAGTGATGGAGCAAGGGGATTTGATACTTTACGCAGGATTTTAGGCCACACTTCCCACTACCTCCCTGCTGTGACATATTAGCTAGGACACATCTCCCCAAGTAGATAAACGGAGCACAGTTAAACCACAGTGCAGGAATTTTCATTTTATTAAAATCACTTAAGAAAGAGACTTACAATGGCAAAACTTTGAAAGAGAAAGTCATTGATAAAAAGTTGATCTCAGCCCATGCGAGGAATGTACAATGAATTGATCCATTGGTAGCATGCTGGGTTGTTTCCATTATTCAAAGCCAGTAGACTGTGCAGTTTAAATAATCCAGATTTTAAAAATCACTTTAAATAAATATACACAGTTCTTATGTTAAAGTTAAGAGAAGGTTCAAACGGAAGGTTAAAGGTTTGAGATGCATGAAAGTGTGCCCTGACAGTAATTGGCTCCTGTGACTGGCCTGAGGATGTCCTGCTCTGGGCAGAGAGTATAGGTTGGCCCTGTGTCCCGTTGTGGTAAGTTCCAGAGTGCAGCCCCATATTCCCTGTTCTGATAAGTAAAATGTATCTCAGCAGGCCTTTTCTTTAAAATACATATAGTTGTCTCCATTTGTCATTTTCATGGTAGGAATGGTTACTAGCTAGTCATTTTTTAGCACAATAGAAAAGTGACTTAGAGGTGGGCATGAGATGCCGTTAGCTGGTCCCCCCGTGCCTGGGGACTATCACATGGCGGGGGAAAAGCGGGCGGGTGAGGCTGTGGTGGGGCAGGGGTTGGGGGATGGGGGAAAATGCTGACGAAGTGGTATGCAAATGGCATGGTAGGACTAAGGAGGAGGTTAGAAAGAGACTGCCAAAGAATTTTCAGACTTAAAAAAAAAAGTTTTCTGGGTAAATTCTTTCAGAGCCTGAAAATAGAGCCATTTGCTCCTTACTGAAAGTCCTCCGTCTATCAAGTTGATCCAAGTTTGCAATTGGAGAGATGCCCATAGGTTCTGAGTTGGTGGGTAATTTAAAGAGACACTTGGAGTTCCTATCGTGGCTCAGTGGTAACGAGCCCAACTAGTAACCATGAGGATGCAGGTTCGATCCTTTGCCTCGCACAGTGGGTTAAGGAATCTCCATGTGCTACAGGTGTGGCCCTAAAAAGATGAAAACAAACAAACAAATACTTGTAGCTCCAGCTTCACTCGAGAGGTTAGTCCCCGTCCTGGTTCCCCAATTTAAAAAGCCCAAACCTTTAAGGAAGTCAGCAACTCTTTGGCCTCCTCTGGAAAGTGGGTTTCTGGCTCTCCTGCTACCCACAGTGTTAAGATGTCTAAATGAGGTGAAAGCGTTTGTCCCCTTTTCTCGGCAGGCCCTTTCCTCCAACTGCCTGCAGCTGAATCCTCTGGACACTATGCTCGTCTTGACTGGTATCTCCAGTTCTTAGCTATTTTCCCTAATGGTCCCTTCCTTCCTTCCTTCCTCATGTTTGAAGATCCTTGAATGGCACCTTCTAGATACCACTGCTTTCTGAAACCCCAAACCCGGAGGTGAGGAAATGCAGGCCCACCTCAGTGTTGTCCAGATTTCGGCTTTGGGGATCAGAGACCAGGAGGACACACGCGCCGGAGGCAGAATGGGATGGGTCGTCAGTGGTGTAAGGCCCTATTCAGGAACCAGGAAATCTGAAGATCCAGTGGAATAGAAGACGAATGACAAGGTGCTGACAACAGAAAGGCCTTAGTAAATGAGGCAGCTTCTCTGCCTCCAGCCAAAAGCATGGAACTAATCCCAGCATGTCAAGCCTGGGCCTTGGAAGGAGGGTGAGGTAATCGGGAGCACCTGGCTGTGGTTCCTGCTGGTATTGGGACCAGACTGCTGCACGGATCTGGCCTCTCCTCTCTGTTGGCTGCAGACTTTAGTACCTCCAGCTGGCTTTCCCGTCACTGACCCTGGGTGGCAGCCCTGACTTCCCTACCCTAGTCCTCCACTCAACCAGCCTTTCTAGCTCCTCCACCCCCGGGTCAAACGGGGGGCTTTCCTCACCCAGCGCCAACAGTGTGCCGTGGCCCAGCTCTAGGATGAGGCACAGAGAACGGCCGAAGGGTCAAGCCCAGAGAGGTGCAAGACAGGGAAAAGCCTCTTCCCATTTTTAGGCAGAGGGGAAAAGCTTAGAGCAGATGGGGGAGATGGCAGAGCGATTTCTGTGGTAAATAGCGACTCTCCTCCTCACCCCCACCTGGGAGTTGGCGGGCGGTAGGTGAGTGCTGCGGCTGGAGGGGCCAAGGGTGACTGTGGGTCGTGAGGACGAGGTGATGGTGCTCGTCCCTGTGTTCTTGTTGTCGCTGTCGTGGATGCCCTTGAGAAGCTGATAAAAACTCTAAAGCCTCAAGGTCCTGGGGGAACCTACCTTTCTGACTGACCTTGAGCTGGGGAAGCCGGGGGTGGGGAGTGAGGTAAAGTCTGGATTCCCCCTGGAGACAGGGGTGGCTGGGGTCAGAGCATGAGTGGAAGTGTCCTTTCTTGTCTGCCAGATTCTTTGGAAAGAAGGATGGCATAAATACACTGATGCATAGAAGGGGATGCCACCTCTGGGCTCCATTTCAGAGAGAAAGGCGGTCATCTCTAGGGCAGCTGAGGAGCTGGAGGAGACAGCAGAGGCTGCTGTGAGGCGTGTGCTAACTAAGAGCTTCGAAAAGAATTGCTCAACAGCAGTGAGGGAGTCATTGATGGAAAAATAAAGATTTGAGGGAATATTTTAAGTGAATGGTGTGTTCCTCATAAGCACTTATTTTAGTACAGTGTTTCTTTTTCTTTTTCTTTTATTTTCCAGGGCTGCACCCGCAGCATATGGAGGTTCCCAGGCTAGGGGTTGAATCGGAGCTGCAGCCACCGGCCTACGCCAGAGCCACAGCAACGCGGGATCTGAGCCGCGTCTGCAACCTACACCACAGCTCACGGCAACGCTGGATCCTTAACCCACTGAGCGAGGCCAGGGATCGAACCCACAACCTCATGGTTCCTAGTCGGATTCCTTAACCACTGAGCCACAACAAGAACTCCCAGTACACAGTGTTTCTTTTAAAAATATATATGCATCAATGATGGATAATGTGGAAATAAATTGATCATTTTCTAATGATTCTAGCGTTGTTTTATGAATATGCGGATAAAAGCACTTGACTGTAAGGAACTCATCTCATTCGGAGAGGGACATATTGAGTAGGAATATGGTAATTAGTTCCTTCTGCCCCTGTGTGTAACATGCCCTCTCGCAAGTTTCACCTGTGTGCTAAAGAGGGGCCGTTCCAGGGCGAGCCCACCCCCCCACCCCCAAGAGCCCAAGGGTCAAAGGCATCAGGGACTTTTCTTCCACTGGGATCAGGAGGGTCTAAGCCAGAAAGGATATAAAGTACACCAACTGGCTAACATGTGGATTCCGGCCAGGTAAGGAAAAGAGAAAGAGCAAAAATCAGAAGTAAGGCAGAGGTTAAAAACCGAGAACTTCTTAGTTCCACATATTCATAAAACAATGGACAGGTACAGTGACATATGTGAGAACCCTTGGCACAGTGCTCAGAAGACATAGAGCCCGTGTTAATAAGCTTCAGTAGCCCCAGTTAAGGGACAGGAATGTAAGATACATGTGGAATAATAAAGAGATAGAATCTCAAGGAAATCCCAGAACAGAAGCCAAGATAGGACCAGAGTCCAAAGAGAAGGGGGCTGGAATCAAGGTGGGTCAAATCATTGCAGCAGAGGTCTATGTGCTGCCATTAATGTCACTCAGCTGCAGCCCATGTGGCTGCTGCTTTTTGTTGTTCTACAGACTGGAAAATTCCTCCCGTGCTTCCTGGTTAAATTCTGAGAGCAGAAATCTGATTGGTTCAGCCAGTAACTATTGTCTTTGGCAAATCCCTTAGCAGAGGGAATATCAAGGGTTACTGGCAGCCCTATGGATGAATTACCAGTGTGTCTGGCTGCAGTAGTCACCCCAGGGGGAAAAAAGGTCCAGTGGGCAGTTTTAGTTAAAACAGAAAGTTAGGCATGGAAAGCAAATGAGCTGAAATGTCCAACAGCTGTCAATGAACATCATCTGAAATTTTATGTGACAATTCCTAGAGAGGCAAACAACCTCTGTCAGGGTCATACCGTTCCTGAGGATGACTCGGGCATTGGCCGATGAACCAGTCTTAAAGGAGCTGGCCTGGGAGGTTTTACCACTGATAATTGAAATGTTAAGAGTTATCCATTTGGAAAGATTCTAAAGAAAAATAATTGAATGTTTTTGATGTGAGCCATAGCTGTGATATGGCTCCCCACAAACTAAGTCAGTCTTTAGCATTCAATAAGAAATGACAGTAATATTAATAAAAAAAAAATGACTACATCTCAATGTAAATCAGAGTCCTTAATTTTAATGCATAAATGCCAGGGTACTCTTAATCAGTGGGGGTGTTTCAGTTCTCAGCAATGTTTGCAATGTGTGCAGTTTCAGTCACTGCACACCTGTCTGGACATCTATTAGGGGGAGTGAAAAAGGAACATGCTCTGTTCTGGGCTGTTCTTCAGGGAAATATTGACAAATATGCATCCAGAGGCGAGTGACAATGGCCAGAGAGGGTTGAAAGAACAGATATGGGATCTGGAGCTGTTTATCTTAAAGGAAAGAAAATATAGGGGCCAAATGGATGTCTTTCAAATGTTTAGAGAACTTTTATGTAGAGAAGGGGGAAGGCATTTGTGTCTCTCCAGACACCAGCACTGAATACATAAGATTCATAGATTTTTTTTTTTTTTTTTGACTGGGGCAGGGCTTTAGGAGTCATTTACCCCAGGGAGTGCAAATAATTTTTCCTCTGTTTGCCAGCTTTAAACAGTTGGTAATGACCATCTGGAATACTGTGTTGAGAAGGATACCGAGGTTCAGCCTAAACTCCCTGTCAGCAGAAAATACTGTCAGTGGTAGTGACGTCTATTGTAGAAGATGAGGGCCATTGCCACTCAGGTACCATGTATTTCATGTGACTGAAGCAGTCTGTACGTTTGCACCTTGGGTCTTTGGGAGGCTACAAAGTTATTGCAAGAGGTACACAAGTCCATATATGCGGCAGCTTGTTTACAAACAGTAGTGAACAATATTTGCTACTGTTTTTCTAATTACATAATGCATTATGATGACAAAATATTAATTTTAATTTGTTATTGAATTCATAGTAGCTTTTGGTATTGTGTTTTCTCAGTCCGTGGACCTAAAACATATAACTGTATTGTGTGTGGGAAGGTTTGGGCAATAAATTTACGATCTTGAAAAGAAATCCCTTAAAAAAAATGAACCAGCAATCTATTTTTCATTTTTCAGCTTAGCCACACCAAGTGAAATTATATTTTTTGTAGGTTTCTTTGATTCATGTCAGTAAGATTCACAAGGGCAGGATACATCTATTTTTTTTTTCATTAATGTATACCGAATGCGTAGCATATCACGGAAGCCCAGTAAATATCAGTTGAATGAAACAATAAACCAAGTGACTTGAGCAAGGTCACCCAGTTAATTACTGGCAAAGGTGGTTCCAGAACACATGTCTCCTAAATCCCAGGCTGTTCACCTTTTAAGAACACCAGATTGCTTCTCCTGGCAGCAGGAGAGAATGTCCCATTTTAACATTTCATGGGTTTGGATTATAAAATGCAACCTGATTTCCCTGTAATCCAGGACATCTTAACAAGTGTCTTCATCAGAATCAACTGTCAGATTTTCAGAAAACATACATCCCTGAGACCCACCCACAGAGATTCTGATACAGTAGGGCTGGAGCAGGGTCTAGTTTGTGAAAACTCCCTGATGATTCTTCTAAAATACCCTGACTCAGAAACAGGTCTGTACATCTGTGCTTAGAATAATTTATAGTCAAGGTATAGAGTCATTTTTAAAAGCCTAGTTGTTTAGTTTTGAATAATTGCTTTCTAAAATTACAGCCATGTATTCCAAATAATCAGTTTTTCTAAAGAGTCTCTCTAGAAGCACTAGAATACTTACGTGAAAACTCCTCCAGCGTCCCATACTCTTTTGGTTTGGGCACAAAACTATCAACCCTGTAAGGTCAAGCTTTCTGATGAGATTTCCAGTGTTTGCTTGTGTAAAGCATTGAAAATGTGGCAAGAATAAGATTTCTCATGGTATTTCCACTTCCTGTTCCAGCCACCATTACTAAGTGAAACTTAGGCTCTGGGGGAGGGGTGAATTGAGCAGAAATTGCCTCTTTAAGTATTTCTGACCTTAGGACATTTGGAAGATTGGTTACATTAGATTTTTAACTTAACCAAGAAAAACAGAAAATGTTTTTCTCTGTTCTCCACTTTGTGGTAAGGAATGTACAAATCCTGAGTGGGAATAGGGGAGCAGCTGCCCCCACCCTCACTGTACATCTCTGAGGCTGGGGCGGTCTCCGCCTCCGGCTTAGATGCTTCCCTGGGTGGCCCCTTCAGAAGCATGTGAGCCCTAAGAAACAAGCCTCAGATTCACAGAAAGGGGGAATAACTTGCTTTGGCAGGACCAAAAATCCATCTCTACAGTCTTCCTTTACTCAACAGTTGTGGGTTACATCCTCTGTATTGCACAGAAGAATCAACCATATTCAGAGCACCAAGTAACATAAATTGTATTCACCAGCAACTGTAGAGCAAAAAGTATCTCTGCATGAGCAAACTGGTCCAATAAGAATGCCAGAATTGTTGCTATATTTGTACTGATGATATTTGGTTTATAGAGCAGTGCTTCCACTGTGTACATGAAAGCAGAGCTTGCTGGAAAAGAGCAGCCAAAAAGGAATTAGATTAGAGCCCATGTCTGCGTAATGACACCACAATGACTCAGTCTCCCTTTCCTCTAAAATTGTCTCCCTTTCCTCCAAAATTGTCTCCCTTCTCCGCACATCCTCAACCCTGATGTGTGGAGCCGGCTCACACTAGCTCCCAAAGGACAATTGTTATAAATGTTTAAGGTTTTGAGAACTAAATGTTACACATAGTCATTATTAAAAATTAAATTATATACACTTTGAGTTAAGTAAATTATATTAAAACCAAAGTGATAAATACTGAACACTCATCCCTTCCTAATGGTCTTACTCTGTTTTACTGTTATCTCTGCTCTCCAGGTTAGTTACATCTATTGTATCCATATGATGGAAATACAATTGAATGCTGTGCAACTGAATTCTCCTCCTAATTCTTTGTTCACTAATGTCATGTTGGCAGCTTGAGAACAACCACAGTGGAAGTATTTACACCCTGGAAATTAGCAAATGCTACAAATCAGACTCCCCTCCCTGCTGACCCCCAGAGCTTCTTATCAAACATGTACCAGCACCCCACTGACCCTATGGTATCAAGTTAGTAAAATTAGCCTCTACCCTAGAGAACCAATCAGGATACCTCTGTTGTTTAGTTACATGCATATTCATAATGTATGCTTATGACTGCCTATATCTTTATTTACTTGTTTATCATTTCTTATGCTCCTAAGCACCATGAAATCAGAGCCCTTGTGTGAGTTTTTCAGGGGCTGTGACTTGAGCCTAAAAAAGTGCCTTGTCCCCACATTTAATAGGTATTCAAAGTGGGAGTTAAATGAGTCAAGGAATAAATATCCATAATTTCTTCTTGATAAGAATGCTGAAGCTAATATTTGTTTGAGTTCATTGATCCCTGTTTAGTTATATCAGTACTGAGTGCTTTCAGCACTGCCTGACATAAGCCGAGTAGTGTATCAAATTAATAATCTTCAGAGCAAACAGATTTACAGATGAGAAAACTGAGTTACAATCAGGTTAAGTATCACATCTAAGGTCACACAGCTAGTAAGTGACAGAGTCAAGATTCAAACCTGGCTCCATCGTCTGCATACTCAACCACCACCCTGCGCTGCCCAGTCACTCCATCGGTTTCGTGTGCAGCTCTGGGAATGTGACCTATTTGAGAACACGCTTTGGAATCAGGAAGACATGGGTTTGAATTTCAAATTTACCATTTTCTAGCTTGTTTCTCCACATGTTAAAAAGGGGATAATTATTCCTCCTTTTTATTTTTATTTTTTTAATTAAAAAAAAAAATTTTATGGCCACACCCACAGCATATGAAAGTTCCTGGGCCAGGGCTTGAATCTGAGCCACAGCTGTGACCTACACTGCAGCTGCAGCAACACCAGATCCTTTAACCCTCTACTCTGGGCCAGAGATTGAACCTGTGCCTCACAGCCACCGGAGCCACTTCAATAAGATTCTTAACCCACTGCACCATGGCAGGAACTCCTTATTCCTCCATTTTTGTTGTTATAAGGACTAGAAATAATATCTCCAAACTGCTTTGTATATAATAGGCACTATGTTAAAAATGGCCAGCTATCAGCCAGGGTTTTCTGTGAGGGCATCTGTAGGTGTGAGGCCCTTAGCCTCAAACTCTCCCAAGCTCCCAAGCTGCTTACTCTATGGCCACCATGTAGATGGAGCAAAAGGAGTCAATTTCTTTCATGTCAAATTCTCCAGGAAGCAGAAGTAGGGTCAGTAGGTATGGTTACAGGAAACCCTGTTTCAGGTCAGCCCAAGCACTTTCCAACTAGATCTTTCTGTCTCTGGCACTTGGACAGCCCTGCTCTGCAACGGCAGACAACCTCCACCATCCCTTTCAACCAGAGTTTTCTCCCCTATCCTTATTATTGGAACTGTGCTGCCTTTAGCATTCCAAATAATCTTTATCTAGGATGGCAAAAGGGTTTTATTACCAAAGCTGGGTTGTTTTGTAGGTTCTTAATGTTTTAGATTGGGAGTGAGAGAGGGAGAAAAGGAGAGAATGAGAAAGGGGAGAAGATTGAGACCTATCAAGGACTGAACTTGGGAGGGAGAGCAAATAGAAATGGACCGATAGTTATCCTGAGCCCTTTACGTTAGAGATGGTTGGGAAGGTAAGCTAAGTGGTTCAGCTGCTTTGCTGGCATATTTGCAACGTGAACAGGCACTGTTCTAGTTGAAGATAACAACCCCAGGGCAGTAAAATAAATAAGTTGCCCAAAGTCACACAATTGGCAAATGGCAGAGCTAGATTCAACACAGCTCCCTGACTCCAACCCTTTCCCATTCCTATAGCTGTCTGTTCTGCGTCTTGCCTCGGGAGAGCGATGGAAACCAGAGCAGGAGGTTTCCATAACCAATCATTATAATTTGTCAGAGAGCCACACTGCAGTTCAAATAGACAAGCGCATTGTCTTTCCCCGCCATATAAGGAAGCAGGGCCAAATACCACTGCTTTCACTTCTGACTTGAGAGGTTGTTCAAGGAAGAGTTCAACGGGAGGAGAATCTAGGCCTATCGCAGTTTAAAAGAAAAGAAACCTGCAGAAATATTTTTGTCTTTTCCTTTTCTGGTAGCCAAGATAGTTTAACAAATAGGTTATACCCTTTTCTCTAACTCAAGCAGAGCTCTTCTGGAGTTATGTACTGAAGGATTCAACTCTTTGTCTGAGTACGTCCAGCTGCTTTGGGGTTTGATGAAGTCAAATTTAGATATTCACAAAGCCAAGACAGAGCTAATTCTGTGAGGAGCAAGTGGGAAGTCCTCCACTGCAATGATTGACTGAAGAAGTTAGGGTCTACTTGCCGTGACAGCTGTTCTTGGTGTATTTATTAATAAGGCTTCACAATTTAAGGCCGATCTTCCTGTCCCAAACTCCCTTTGCCTTAACAATCAGTCATAGCGGGGGTTTTAGACCACAGGCCCCATAATCAACTCCATGGAGGGAAAAACAGACATAAGCAATTGAAATTATTCCCTCAGGATCACCCAGTATCATCTTGCCATAGGGAGTGCTTACTATTTCAGAGAAAGCAAAGAAGCATCACTTCGTCTTCGTAGGGAAATGAAAAAAAATCTCTAATAAGTCTGGTCAGCTCCTCACTCCCGTCTTTGACCAGACTGCATCTAGGGTATTAGTTTCTTACAACTGCTATAACAAAGTACCACAAACTAGGTGGCTTAACAACAGAAACCTATTGTCTCACAACTGTGAGGCTGGAAGTCCAACATTAAGGTGTCAGCAGGGTTAGTTCCTTCTGAGGGCTGTAGGGAAGGATCTGTTTCAGGCCTCTCTTCCCTTGGTTTATAGATGGCCATCTTCATGTTCATAGAGCATTCTCTCTGAATGCGTGTCTGTATCCAACTTTCTTCTTTTTATAAAGATACCAGCCAGATTAGAGCTTGCCCTGATGACCTCACTAGAAGTTGATTACCTCTGAAAAGACCTTATCTCCAAAAAAAAGGTCATATTCTGAGATACTGGGGATTAAGAATTCAACATAAGGATTTTGAGGGAGCCACAATTCAACCTATAATATGCCCCCATTCCAAATAGTGGTAGAAATCCGAAAGACGTCTTTTCTGAAACTCTAAGTGCCAACGATCCTCTTGCTGGTGGTATTCCATCTTCTCTCTGGGTGTAGGGAATGCTTAGCTAGAAATCACTTGACCTTTTGAACTTGCCTTTGACATTTACTTTCTGCCTTTCGCAATACAAAATTCTGATCCAGGAAAAAGTCAAAAGAGGTCTCTGAAATGACGCATTGAAGTGCAGCTTCACATACTGTGGCCTATCTGTGGAAGCCTGTGAAACCACAGTGGCAGACAGTCTGGTATGCGGCCATCAGAAGTGGGGGAGGGGCTTGGTGGGAAGCCTCTGGTTGAGGCAGCCTGCAAGGCTGAGAGGCAGAGTGCTAGGAGGAGGGGGTGAGCAGCTTTGGAGCAGCAGGCTGGGAGGCAACAGCAGATGGGACTTTCTGCATGCCTACCCTGGGTGGAAAGCCAGGATGGTCACTTTCAGTCATTTTTATACATGCTGATCATAACCACTAATTCCCAAATACAGGGGAAAATATTAGGAGCCTACACATTTTTGTGCTCTGATTCATTTGTCTCTTGTCTTTGGTTTCTTCTATTGCTTCTCCATCCATCCTTACATTTTTAGACACTTTTTCCTCTAAATGGCCTTCCTTACTTGATCCCTGTTTGGCATAATTAGTTACAAATTGTTCACACATTATACCTTGTATCCTTTTTTCTTTAGCTATTGTTTCCTTTTACCCCCTTCCTTAAAGCTCTTCTTGGTGTCCATTTCCCAGCTTCCATCCTGCTTATGGCTACTCTCTGTCTTTGGCCAGAGGAGGTCCATAGAGAGGGTGGTTATAACATTTATATAAACCAGGACACTTTTGAGAGGGAAAGGAGGAGCTATTAATAATTTCCCAAAAATCAGAGTTCTAAATGGAGACTATCATTGGCAATTTGGGATGGGCATTTACTCTACCTATGCTAGTTTTCTGCCTCCCATAGATCCTCACCTAGCAACAACTCCCTCAGTTTCTGGATCTTAAACAAACAAACAAAACACAATTTATATTGAGTCTTCTTTTTATTTCTACCCCAGGAAGCTTTTTGTATTTTTGTCAGAAATATTTTTCTATTTTCCCTTATCCCCTCCTCACTTCTCTTTCCTCTACTCGGAGTCTTATCTCACCACTTGACTGCCTCTTCGTCCTTTTGTTCCCATATAGTCTTGACTACGTCTCTGGGAGGCCATATTTGTCTGCCATAATACATGCAGGACACATTTCCTACATATTTGAAAACACACACACACACACACCCACACACCCACCACCACCATCATCAAATGTTATATACAACAACTACCACCATCTAAAGGGTCTCAAATGAATCCCTATTGGACTGTCCACTAATTCAGCACCTCTGTCCAGAGTCTAGAACAGTCTCTATCCTACAGAAGCAGCCATACCTAGAACGATTATTAGACATCATCTATGAATGTGTCTGGAATCTTACAGGACACGTTTCCAATATGTGTATGTGTATATACTTAGTGTTGAAAATATTTGGCCTGAAGAAAAAAAGAAAATTTTAGCCAAAGCAACTGTGCATTGCCTTCATTATGACTTCAGTAATTTGGAATTTTTTAGCCTCTAAAGCAATATATACCAAAAGCCTAGCAATGCCTGCCCTAGGCTTAACATATGTAGAAATAAACTTTGAGGCAAAAAAGAATAAATGTTGACTTAGGTCTCTTTCAAATGTAGTTCTTTTTATGATTCACTCACCCATAACTTACAGTTCATTTTGAAAAATTGCTGAAGTTATCAATCAGGATCATGCAAGGAAGCTCCTTCTCAACACTGAAATGAGAAAGGCAGAACATTTTCCTCTTGCAAATTGCTGGAAACCAAGCTTTAGATGTCTGGAATACTTGACAGTATAGCACTGTGTCAGCTAGAAAAAGCTGTTCTCATCCTTTTACTTATTCACTTACTTAATTTAAGGATTTTGATCATAATTTTCTCTCCTTTTTTAAAGTAACCTAAAAATTAATAAATGAGGGAAAAACAGTGAGAGAAGATACTTTATGGAAGAAAATAAGGGTTCTGTTAAAAGTTCTCTCCCTCCTTCCCTCCATTCTTCCTTTCTCCTCCCACTCCTAGCCTCCTTCCATCTCCCCTGCCCCACTCCTTCTAGTTTTTATTTCTTTTCCCATTCAGATGTATTCAGTTGGAAATGTCCTGTTGCCCTTGGGTAGCCACAAGCTTTAGCCCTGATGTCCTTATGTCTCTCTTGCTTAGATCTTTTTTTGAAAGATTGATGATAACCAAAGGAAAAATCAAAAGACTTCAAACACACTCTGCATGATAAGCATATAGTTATAGCAGTGATGCAATGGAAATATCTAGCCAAGGACTCTCCAGTGCGTCCAGCTTGGCTAGAATGATTATCTCAGCCACCCTGGAACTGCTGACCCACCTGTGTTTGAGTAAATAGGAAATGGGAAATCTAGAAGTTTGATTTTTTTTTTTTTTTTTTTTAGGGTTGCACCTGTGGCATATGGAAATTCCTAGGCTAGGGGTCGAATCAGAGCTACAGCTGCCAGCCTACACCACACAGCAACGCCAGATCTGAGCCACATCTGTGACCTACACCACAGCTCACGGCAATGCCAGAGCCTCAACACACTGAGCCAGCCAGGAATCGAACCTGCATCCTCATGGATACTAGTTGGATTTGTTACCACTGAGCTGCAGCAGGAACTCCTGAGCTTTTTTTTTTTTAAACTTTCATGCCTTTTCATATTTCTGCTGTTAGATATGCTGTTAAAATAAAACAATTGCTCTTTCCACTGGGAATATCTTCTAGTTTGCTAATTCTTTTTCCTGAGAGTATTTGCAATGAGGTTTAAGTTTTTGATATCTTGGCTCTTGTATTGTGTGGGTACCTCAGATTCCAGGTGGGTGGTCTCACAGAAAAATGGCCCCAGTTCCTGCTTCATTTCTACAGCTGATAACGTGTGTAACCTTGAACAGACCCCTTGCGCCTCAGGCTTCCTAATTATAAACTGAGAATAGCCTTTTTTCTTCTCTGTAACACCCAGGTAGGGAGCCATGAGATCTTAAATAGAAAGGCACTTCAGGTAGTAAAGTATCCTTAGACATGGTTTTCTTTTCTTTTTTTTTTTCTTTGAAATATGAAGACTTTTGCGGGTTGGTTTTCTTGGAACATGTAAGTTTCATAAAGGAAACTCTCTAGATTCAACGTGCAAAGAATGTGAAGTTTCCAAAAAATATCCTGTGCCTGACAGCTTCAGCTGACTCCTTTTTCTGGGGCTGACCCAACCCAGTTTCAGCCTTTCCTGTTTTTCCTTCCTTCCTTTCTTTGTTTCTTTGTTTCTTTTTTTTTTTTTTTGTCTTTTGTCTTTTTTTTTTTTGTTGTTGTTGTTGTTGTTGTTATCGTTGCCACCCCTTGGGCCGCTCCCGCGGCATATGGAGATTCCCAGGCTAGGGGTCGAATCGGAGCTGTAGCCACCGGCCTACGCCAGAGCCACAGCAACGCGGGATCTGAGCCGCGTCTGCAACCTACACCACAGCTCAGGGCAACGCCGGATCGTTAACCCACTGAGCAAGGGCAGGGATCGAACCCGCAACCTCATGGTTCCTAGTCGGATTCGTCAACCACTGCGCCACGACGGGAACTCCTGTTTCTTTCTTTCTTTCTTTCTTTCTTTTTTTTTTAGAGCTTCTGGGGCATGCACATTCCTTTCCTTACTTTTAAAAGCAATATTGACAGTTATCTGGTTTGGAGACAGTCTGAAACCCCAAGTTGCTGAAAAAGGATGGTTAAAATTGCCATCCAATTTGCACTTTTTCTCTAATGTAGTCAAAAAAGTTTTTTCCAAGCTTTAGCTGAAACCAATGCACATAGTGAACAATTGCAGATCTTAGAATCTTGACACCCTCAGATTCACTAAACTTGATATCCATCAGCATGTAAATGTCTAACACATGTATGTGAAAGTGCTTTGCTTTGTAATATCTGTGATTATAGTATTTATAACCCAATATGTTAAAATTTAAGAATGCTCTAGGAATGTAAGGGGAAGAGTAGGAAAAAAGGAAGTGTGCTTGAGGCCAAGCAATCACATGGATGGGTCAAGCTGTTTGTTTCTATTATTTTTTAAATAAAATTTTATTTTATAATAATAGTTTTCAGACTACAGAAGAGTTGCAAGGATATTACAGAGTTCTCCTATTCCCACACCCAACTTCCTCTATTGTTCATGTTGCTATGGACTTTTGTCCCAACAAATGAGACCTTCTCAATGACGTTATTAACAAAACTCCATACTTTATTTTGATCACCTTAGGTTTCACCTAATGTCCTTTATATTTTTAAGCCCCTTAGAACAGAATAATGTTTTATATACTAAAATTTTTCTATATACATTGTGGAGATATTAATGCAACCCCTACATGCATGGAATTATGTAATCGCATGAAGACTTCCCACCTAAAATACCAAGGCCTCCTCTAGTCTTTGGTTTGTATCCCCTGAGGCTGGAACAGCTCCCTTAGCCTGCTCCACCCTGATGCCAGATGCTGGAACCCTATTGCTGCCGTCAGAGATTGATCATCCCAAACTCTAATATCCAGCAGCCCCTCCAACTCCCACTTTACAGCTTCAGGCAGGAGCATTAGAGTGATAGGGTTTCCCTGGCTGGTGGTGCTGACATTCTGCTCTTAAGCTGTGTCATACCACAGTTACTTGTAAGAGCTTTGACACTCACAAAGGAGAAAAAGGTCTGATCCATGGGTCTCCAACTCTTGAAATCTATAGGCCACTGGTGGTTTCAGCCAGTTTTCAAACACCACCATTTATGAAAAATAACTATTACTAAAGCATAAATTATAGAGGGGCTTTGTCTATAGAAAGCATCTTAGTAGCAGTCTTCCATATACCGAACTTCCAGACTTTCTTTAAGATATGAGTTAGCAGCAGATAATAGCAGAAAGAATCCATTTAATTTGGCCTCTGCCTTTGAACTGCTGGATGATGTTGGGCAGGTAACTCAACCTCTTGGGACATCAATTCATGTAATGAGGGAACTGGACTAGATGTGGATTCTTCCAGCTCTCATGGTGTTTGGATTTGTGACATAATTTTCCCTCACAAGGCTTGTTATTGTTCTTTCTATTTAAGTTTAATTCCTTAATGTTGTTGTACTTTTACTAACAAATCACTTTAAAGGGGGACTAAAAGCTAAATTTAGTTTGGACAGTCATTACAGATGAATCAACTATAATGGAAAAAATAAAAATCATTTAAAAAATAAAAGAAAATTAAAAATAGGAAATAAATTTTTAAAGTAATTACAAATGAGTTGTGTTTAATGTAACCAGTTGTTTGATATGTAATAATTGGTTTGTTTTAAAGTTTATTTTGTGTGGATATATAACACTTACATGCAAATGGAAACAATAAAAAGATGGCAATATATAATGAGGAAATGTAGGTATCTTCTTGGTATCTTCATATCAAAATAAGTAATTGAAGGAATCTATTATCAGTGAGTGAAATTAATATTCTTGACTCAGAAGTAGTCCTTAAAAACCTAATAGCAGCATTATCAGCACTTTGAGTTTGTTACCTATGCATAAACCTGCCAAGAAACACTTTCCGTTAAAGGAATGATAGATCCAACTCTCAAATAGGAAGATTTCCATCAAAGTCAAGGAAGAGGGTAAGAGCTCAAGCCATGGGGTGGAAATGGTTACTAGGTTTAGCCATCTGCTTTGGTCTTTCCTGCTCCGCATGTAGCTATATAGTTTACAGAAAAGTATCTCCAGAGGATCAGAAAGAACAGATTTATAGAACCAGATGTGAGTGAGCATTTCTACAGGTGTGGCTCTGCTGCTGAAAGAACATGTTGTACCAGGGATGGAGTTTCTTATTATGTAATCAATATAAATTACCACTAGACTTTTACAGAGGTTGATAAAGCAAACATGTGTCATTCAGATTGGCCTTCTGGTACATAAAGAGAGCTTGCTTCACTTGGGGCATAACGTGAAAAAATGCAACATTCGGTATTTATAAAAGACTTGGTAGCAAATACCATCGTGGTGATCAGGCAAAGTTGTTCCAGTTTGCACGCAGAGGGAATAGCTAGTGAATAGATGGCAATGGTGTATATATGTTTTTCTTCATCAAGACGGACAAGGAACAGGTCATAAATATTTATAAAATCTTTCAGCATCTGATAGAAAAGGTCCAAGAGGATGAAAATGATTAGAGGACTGGGAAAAACAGGACACAAGAGAAAAGATGAAAAAGTAGAATTAAACTAAGCAGGCAAATGTCCCATTTAAAAGGTAAGAAAGTCAGGGATATTATAAAAAATTAATTTGGTAAACTGAAGAGCATTTTAACAGGATTTCAAAATTTTACACAGTAAGAATAAAAATATTGCTGGTTAACTAACTTTGTGTTGATAGGTTAACACAAACATTTTGTTTGTTTTTTTAAATCTTAATACTTTTATGCTAGATTATCTCAAGGAATGAAAAGTGTTAGTGTTTCTAACACTCTCATTTGCTTAAAATGCTTTTGATTGAGTTTAACTATATTGTTCAAATCTGTTATATTCTCACCGAATTTTTCACGTTTCTTAATCTATTAATTACCAAGCTGTAATTGTCAATTTGCCTATTTCTACTGGTAAAAATTGTCATTATTACTGTTCATATGTTTTAAGGCGCATATTGTTCATATGTGTTATTTCATACATAAAATTCTCCCTGACGGAGTGTTCTTTTCATCATTAATTCACTTTAAATTCTTTTTATCTGCTATTTACATTGCTATACCATCTTTCTTTCTATGATTATTTACTTATTATATAAGTTTTAAACATTTCATTTTTAAATGTCTTATGTATTTTAAAGTGACTCTTTCAAAAAAAAACATAAATTTTCAAATATGGTCAGAGATCTTTATTATTTGATGTATGAGATAAATTCACTATATTTGTTAGGATTGATATATAGGATTTTTAAAATTCTGAAACATAAGGCAAACTTAATTTTAAGTAATAAATTACCCGCATTTTTAGATAATTTTCTCAATATGATGTTCCTCAAGCTTCAGACAATATTTCAAGTTAATTATCTCTAAATTTAAAGCAGTAGGTCCAGGAGTTCCTATTGTGGCTCAGTGGTTAACGAATCCGACTAGGAACCATGAGGTTACAGGTTTGATCCCTGGCCTTGCTCAGTGGGTTAAGGATCCCACGTTGCCGTGGGCTGTGGTAAAGGTTGCAGACGCGGCTCGGATCTGGCATTGCTATAGCTGTGGCGTAGGCTGGTGGCTACAGCTGTAATTAGACCCCTAGCCTGGGAGCCTCCATATGCTGTGGGTGCGGACCTAGAAAAAGACAATAAATAAATAAATGAATGAACAAAGTAATAGGTCCAGTTATTAATCTTAAAAGAACACAATAAGTACACTATCTTCCTTGGGTTTCCAGAATTTCTGTACTCTATGCGGTATATTTATTGTATGACGTATTGCACATATTATTTGCACGGTATAAATATGCTAACTCCTTATCTCACATATTAGAACGTTAATAAGTAATGTCTAACAGTAATAAAGTTACTATAATCAAAACAGCTTGGTATTGGTATAAGACTAGACAAATCTATGAGACAGAAGAGAAACTATAGAAATAAACATCACATTCCCCATTTTTCCAATATTATTATTACTATATAAATATTGCTCCTAGCTGACCACATAGTACATGCTGTGATAACATTTTATTTCTTATACTACTGCCTTTGCTCCCCACCCCTCACGATTTAATAATTACTCAATTTGTTTCACCTGCTTAGTTTTCTGTCATTAATGCAAACATCAAACCCTTTTCAACACAGTCAAATAGATCAGCTAATTTGTCAGTTGCTTTTTTCCTTTAAAGATATCCTTTTTGGAGACTTCTTCGAATTTTCTAGGTTTGTTGCATAGCTAGCTGTTCTACATCTTTACTTCACAGTCATCCTAGGAATTTCCTTCCTAAGATTGATAGGAATTTCCTTTGCATGTGAATTGAAATTTGAATCCTGTTTCCTACATCCCATTCTTCCTCTTTCTTTACATCCCTATTTTGATAAAGAAGATCATTTAGGATCTTCCTGAACATAGAGACAGAGGAGACAAGAATTTTTAGTATCTTTATTTTTTAAAATATCTTAAATTTTTATTTATTAAGTATACCTCAATAAAGCTGGGAAAAGAAAAGAAAAGAAAAAAACTTGAGGGAGCTCCCATTGTGCCACAATGGTAACAAACATGACCAGTATCCATGAGGACCTGGGTTCGATCCTGGCCCCGCTCAGCGGGCTATAGATCCTGTGTTGCCGTGGGTGGCGGTGTAGTTTGCAGACATAGCTTGGCCCTGGCATTGCTGTGGTTGTGGTGTGGGCTGGCAGCTGCAGCTCTGATTCAACCCCTGGCCTAGGAACTTCCATATGCAGTGGTTACGGCCCTTAGTATCTTTTGTTTATCTCATACTTGGTTGATTATTTGGCCAAACATAGAATTCTAAACTGGAAATTATTTTTCCTCAAACTTCTCAAAGTGTCCCTGTATTATCTTCTAGATTCCAGTGTTGATTTTTACATCTGATGTCATTTTGAATCCTAAATATTTGCGTGATTTTTTTTTTTTTTTCCTCTTTGGCAGTATTTAGCATCTTCTTTTCATCTTTAACATTCTGAAATTTTATGACAATGTGCCCACGTATTTGGATTTTCATTCATTCTGTTGAATACCTAGTGGGCCTGTTCAATCTAGAAAAACACATCTTTTAATTTGGGGAAACTTTTTAATATTATTTTGGTGATATTTCCTTCTCATTATTTTCCATATTCTTTTTCTCGCTCCCTCCCTCCTTCTCTCACAGATCTCCTGAATTGATCCTCTGATTTTATATTTTCTCAAATATTTTCTACTTTTCTGTATCTTATTCGAATATCTGGGAGGCTTCCTTAATTTTGGCTTTATATTCCTTGTTTTTAATTATAATACTTTGAATTTCAAAGAGTTCTTTTTTGTTCCTGTTTTGGATGTTTCTTTTTATAACATCCTGATGTTTTTTCAGAGATGCAACATTCCTCTATCTCTTTGGAAAACGTCATTTATACTTTTAAGTGCTCTTTTGTTTCTGTCTCAGTCATCTGGGTTTCCTCTCTGTTCCTGTTTTTTGTTGTTTATGCTTGTCTCTGTCTTTAATTCTTTCCTTAGAATCCTGGTGATCCTTGGCTGGTTGTCCATGGATAAGAGTAAGACAATAAAAAATTGATTGGAAACTTTGAGTACAGGTGCACTGATGGGCCCACAGGCAGGTAATGGGCCAATTTTTTTCCACTGGTCATCATCAAATACATATAATGCTAGATTCTTTTTCTTGAATAAGCTTATCCAAAGGAGACTTTCACGATCACCTCCTGGTAGCTGTAAGCACAGCTCTAGCATTTTGAGGCATTATAGGGCATTTCCTGGATTATGGAGACGTCTGCATGGGATAGTTTCCCATTTGCCTTCACTGGTCCCATTCGGTTTCACTTGTATTAGATCATGTTTCGCTTCATTTTCTTGGCTGGAATTTTTAAGCAAGTAGTTCATATTTGGACCCCATTCTCTCACACAGAAAGGGGTTCCCCCCCTTTCAGTTAGGGTTTACCTCTTGCTGATTGATAGCTTCCCCGTTAGTAGGTTACCATGGGTAGTGTATTCCTACTCCTGTTCGTAGATGGAACACCATTATCGCAGCTCTTGGTTTTATATAGGAGCTTAGTTACCAGTGAAATCTGCCACACCTTTAATCCAGGCTGACCTCTCTGTCTATGAATTTGCTCTCTATTCTGTAACTGAAATATGTTCCTCTCTTGCTTTCAACCTCATTTAAGTGTTTCTAAATATTTTTCCTTTTTTTTTGTTTTTGTTTTTTTAGGGCTGCCCCTGTGGCATATGGAGGTTCCCAGGCTAGGGGTCCAATCAGAGCTGTAGCTGCCAGCCTATGCCACAGCCACAGCTCCTCAGGATCCAAGCTGCATCTGCGACCTACACCACAGTTCACGGCAATGCCAGATCCTTAACCCACTGAGAGAGGCCAGGGATAGAACCCGCGTCCTCATGGATGCTAGTCGGGTTTGTTTTCCACTGAGCCACGATGGGAACTCCTCTTAATATTTTTTTCTTGCAACATTTATGAGTTTGCAGCAGAGTGGGAATACTTCTTGGATCTGCTTAATCCACCTTGTTAAGCAGAAAGCTAAAGTAATTGACTCAAAATTCTTATCTCTTAAAGAGAACTAAGTGAATTATATGCCTTTGTTTGTGTATATGTTATCAATCCTTAGCCATCAATTTTATCTATAAAAAGTCTTTTCCAATAGAGTTTTTATAGTATTTATTTTTCTGTATACATCAGTTAGCTAGTTTCAGCCACTAAATAAACTAGTAATTTTAGGATATTGGCCAGAGGGGGTATTTTTTTCTGGTAGTTTATTTTTATTTTTATTTTTACTACAACCTGGCTCCCAAACAGTAAATCTGATAGATGAAACTGAATGCTTTGGAGTATCTTAATTATTATTGCTACTTTTTTTAACTTTCAAAATTTCACCTATTTCTTCATTCAGCCTACCTTATTAATTGAGGAAAATCAAATTAACCTATTGGAGATTTTGCCTTGAATATAATTTTAAAAGGAAATTTATTGCTTCCTCTGAGATAGCTATGGCAGGAGGAAGATGAAAAGGCAGTGTTCTGTGTTTGTGTGCAGATAGAGAACAGTCATGATGGTCGGAAGAACTAATCCCTAGTCCTTATTTCTGTTTTCCCATGTTCAACTTCTTCAACAGGGATGATTCTCCTAATGGGAGAAATATAAGTCTTGCACCTTGAGGATTATGAGGAATATGAGCTCTGGAAGCTTCGTATTGCACATGTATTAAACTATACAAAATTCTTTTCATGATAGAATAACCGATTTATTAAGGAATCTCCGATCATTGGTGATAAAAGGGCAACATGGCTTTATGTTTTCTCCTATTAGTACCCCTAACTGTTCTTTTTCAGGATGTCTTTGGCTATTCTGGGTCTTTTGTGCTTCCAAACAAACTTTAAAATATTTTGTTTGAGTTCTGTGAAAAATGTCCTTGGTAATTTGATAAGGATTGCTTTAAATCTGTAGATGGCCTTGGGTGGAGTCATTTTGATAATATTGACTCTTCCAATCCAAGAGCATGGTATGTCTTTCCATATGAGTACCCCTAACTGTTCTGTTTCAAACTTCCTTTTATCACAGAGTAGAGGAATCCCTTAAATACACCTCCACCCAGCTTCTAAACTCAAGAAAGATAAATGTTAATTTTAAAATTTGAATCTCATCTTTTAACTGATTCAAAGCTCTGTTCCTACCTCCAGCTCCAGGATAGAGTCCAGTTCCTTAGAGTTATGAGGCTGTGGATTTTGAATAATTTCCTCTCCTTCAACCTGATGAATAATTCTGAAAGACTGGGAGGTGGGGAAAGAGGAGGAAGAGGTCTCTACTGGACTTCCCACAATAATCAGTTGCTATAAAATGACCTAAGCTAATTTGGCCTGGTTCTTTATGGTGAATGTCAGTAGTCTCCAATTATTCGATGTAGGCACTGCTTCCTCTCAGATCACCCCCAGACCAAGTGGTATGTTACAATGGAAACAAGTCTCAGAGACTAAATTCTGCACACATGCAAACATTCATTAACCAGTAGGCACTGGTTAATGCAATTACAAAGGCTGTTCCGCAGACTTGGAGAAAATCTCTTTTTTTAATTGCTCTGACAAACGCTTTATGCAAAAGGTTCACTCTCACTCCCTGCAAATTTGATGTAGCAAATTTGATGACACATCCTGTTAAAAGGGAAACTGATCCATCAAATTTTGATGACAGGATCAGTTTCCCTTCTAGCCAGGCCCCAGTTTTTCATTAAGAAGGGCACAAGACTGAATAGGATTCTAGATTTATGATGCTTCTCCAAATGCAATGCTTGCCAGACTCTTTCTCTGTACACACTAGGATGGAGATGCCTATACAAGTCCTTCTAGCCAACCTAATCACGTATATTGCCATATGAAAAACTATTTCTACATCCTTTATGCTAATGTACAGGCCTTTAGGTATGAATTTAGATAATGGTATTTAAAACATCAGTCTTACATACTTTCTGGAGTATACTCCAGACTAAAAATAAATTTTGGAGTTCCCGTCATGGCACGGTGGAAATGAATCTGAGGTTGCTAGTTCAATCCCTGGCCTCTCTCAGTGGGTTGCTGGTTCAATCCCTGGCCTCTCTCAGTGGGTTAAGGATCCGGTGTTGCTCTGAGCTGTGGTGTAGGTTGCAGAAGTGGCTTGGATCTGGCCTTGCTGTGGCTCTGGTATAGGCTGGTAGCAACAGCTCCGATTAGACCCCTAGGCTGGGAACCTCCATATGCCATGAGGGTGGCCCTATAAGTTAAAAGACAGAAATAAGTAAATAAATAAAAATAAATTTCAACAATGAAACACTGGTCATAACTCTGAGCTCTTTGAAAATAATTGGTAAGGAACTCCTTCCCAAGGGTTAAAAAAAAGCAGGTATAGAGTTTAGGATGTGGAATACTACTCAGTCATAAAAAAGAAACAAATGCTATTTGCAGCAACATGGATGGAACTAGAGACTCTCATACTAAGTGAAGTCAGAAAGAGAAAGACAAATACCATATGATATCACTTATATCTGGAATCTAATGTATGGCACAAAGGAACCTATCTACAGAAAAGAAATAAACTCATGGACATGGAGAACAGACTTGTGGTTGCCAAGTGTGAGGGGGAGGAAGTGGAATAGGCTGGGAGTTTGGGATTGGTAGATGCAAAGTATTGCATTTGGAGTAGATAAACAATGAGATTCTGCTGTATAGTACAGGGAACTATATGCAGTTACTTGTGATGGGACATGATGGAGGATAATATGAGAAAAAGAATGTGTATATATATATATATGTATAAGTGGGTCACTTTACAGCAAAAATTGACAGAATATTGTAAGTCAACTATAATAAAAAATGTTTAGGATGAAAATAAAATAATGCTAAGAAAATAGTGTAACCAGTGGAAAGACTGACTTTTAGAAAGTATGTGTTTGCTAAGGAAATAATATTAAGGCTAAAATCCATGAGGATAATATAATCCACGCAGTCCCCTACTTTTAAGCTAAAATTATGAATAAAATTTTATGTATAATATTGGGGACACACATAATAGACTTGCTACCAATATTGCTCCTGGCCTTTGACTGACATTGCTAATTAAATCTAGCATTCTTTCTCAGGGTTTCAGAGTTCTTTTCGTTGCATTATTCCCAGCAGCTGAAGCTGATAGATGAGAACTGACAGGCAAGAGAGAACCTAGTATAGTACAAATGGTGTGGGGTCTGTACCAGTTGTAAGACCTACTGGACTTCCCATGTTGCTTACAACATCATGTAAGATCCTCAAGTAAAATTGATAAACCCTTTCAGGCTTCCATTTTCTCATCTGTAAAAAGGTAGGGGCATGAGTTATGAGAACTAAATTAAATAATATAAATAACTTAGCACAGAGCCTGTAGAGGTTCAATAAATATTAGTTCCCTCCCCTTGTAGCTTGATTTTTTTTTTTTTTAAACCAAGCTGACATATGTTACTTTCAACTCATGTCTTTTCTAGGAGAACAACACTTCATCTAGAACAAAATGTACATTCAACAGGGCACAGTTGTCTATATTTTGACTGTCAGTTTTAGTTATGTCTGTCATTTTTCATTTTTCAATATGAAAAGAGAGGTTTAGGGTAGTCACATTGGAAAACAAAGACAATAAGATTAAAATTCTCTCAAATCAACTTTGGAGCCACAAAAATATGAATGCCTTGACAGCTTACTCACAGTCGCAAAAGGCTGGGAGCCAACATCTTGCTTTGTATTGCAGAGGTGATGAGAACATATTTTCATTGCTAGAAAAAAAATTAAGCTATACAGACAGAAATGGGACATGAAAGCCAAATTCCACAAGAACACCCTTGAGTTTAAGGATTTTCCCCCCATCTTTTGACAATATTTAGAAAACCAAAGACTATAAACTTTTAAAAGGAATCTTGGATAGCTTACAGATATAGTAAGGTCACCAAACCACTTAGTAGATACTGAATTTTTATAAAAGTGTTTAAATTGATTAATATTATTCTCAGAAGTAGCATAAACTTAAGCATCACAAATGCTTACTAAAAGTGAACATACTGTGACTAGTTTCCAATCGCTATCTAATCAATCCAATCGGCCTAATCCTGCATTGTCAGCAAATAGATAGATCTTGCCGAATGAAATACATGAAATGGTTGGAGATGGCAAAATCTTCCAATGGGTTATCCTTCACTGTCTTCATCAGTGTTTTCTATTTTTTTCAGTTTCTGATATACCTTTGAACTGCCGAATTATGCCTGTTGAAGGTCTATCCCCCCCGACTCCAGCTGGTTATAATTATACCATGATATACTTGCAAGAATATGTACTTTTTTTTTTTTTTTGTATTTTCTAGGGCTGCACCCACAGCATATGGAGGTTCCCAGGCCAGGGGTCTAATCAAAGTTGTAGCTGCCGGACTACACCACAGCCACAGCAATGCCAGATCCAAGCCATGTCTGCAACCTACACCACAGCTCATGGCAACACAAGATCCTTAACCCACTGAGTGAGGCTAGGGATCAAACCCACAACCTCATGGTTCCTAGTCGGATTCGTTAACCCCTGAGCCATGACAGGAGCTCCAAGAATATGTGCTTTGAACACACTATCGGTAGAATAGTTGCATGTCCTTCTTCCAGTACTCAATGTATTTTTGCCCAGCCCCATAGGCCAACAGCGTGTCCTCTTCCATGGCTGCATGGGGTGAGAGCTGCAGTCTGCAACCATTGAACGGGCCAATAGGAGGATCGAACCATAGACTTCTTCATGCATGTTCCTCTTTGTGGTGGCAGAAGCATCCAAGTGTGTGCCAACTTTTTTTTTTTTTTTTTTTTTGTCTTTTGTCTTTTTTTTGTTGTTGTTGTTGTTATTTCTTGGGCCGCTCCCGCGGCATATGGAGGTTCCCAGGCTAGGGGTTGAATTGGAGCTGTAGCCACCGGCCTACGCCAGAGCCACAGCAACGCGGGATCCGAGCCGCGTCTGCAACCTACACCACAGCTCACGGCAACGCCGGATCGTTAACCCACTGAGCAAGGGCAGGGACCGAACCCGCAACCTCATGGTTCCTAGTCGGATTCGTTAACCACTGCGCCACGACGGGAACTCCCTGTGCCAACTTTTGAATGGGGTAGCAGTTTAATGAAACCCAAAACTTGTCTGTGAGATTTGCCTGGGTCTTCAGCCTATTCTCAGCCTTTGCATTCTCAGTCTGAGAACACCTCCCCATCCCCTTTCAGCGGACAGTGCGGCTGCTAGGTATGTATGGGCAAGCCTCCCGGCAGCTCTCAGGCCAAGCAGGAATGACTGAACACCCAAGTTTCATACCGCATTCTCCACAAACGTGTCTAGCAACACAAGCCTTCAGCTAAAACAGAAATGTGTCCTTGGTTCTTGAGTGCTAGTCTATTCATTCTCTACTGACTAAAAGTCAATCCATATTCTCAAGTGCAACCCATATCCCACCACCTCCTTCTTGCCCCAGTCAGAGTGAAGGGAGAGAGGTCCCACAACTTCAGTGTCTATATGTGACATCTGACCAGAAGGGTTTACCACCTTTTCTCTCTCCTTCACCAGTAGGCAGGATTTTCATTGATCATTGTATATCCTGCCCTCGATTCCACTGCCAGTCACAACTTCGGGCCCAAAATAGAGGATCCACAAATGCTGAACTGAATTCAATCAGTTGACAAGAGCCAGGTTCACTGACACTGTTAATACTTGTGATACTATCCTGTCTCTCTGGGGAACTATAAAATAACTGGGGTTGCCAAGTGCATTCAGAATCAGCTGGAGATTTTTGTCAAACTACGCAGGCTGATTATTCTGGTACCTGGGACATTCTGAAACCATCCTGACTTGTTCCTCATCCTGGTTGAGAACTTTTTATTGGGTCAAAAAAGACTGTCTAAGATACACCATTCAGAACCTTCTATTTACTCCTACCCATTTTAATGAAAACCTTGCACTGAATGTGTTTTCATGGTATTTGATGTTTCATTGACTGATAGCTTGGGCACCATGGATAGATTGTCTTAAGTTACATTGAAACAAAACTCTTCACAAGTGGTCTAGTAAAAATCTACTTCTTCCATGGGCTGTTTGTTATGTTTCCTAAACAAGTTATTGTAGGTGGGCCAGTTTCCCTCTTTGCTCACCACTTTCGAAGCCCATTTGGACATGTCCTTTCCCCTGATCTGGTTCTCTCACCCCACTGGCTACAGAGTAGGGGGTTCTTGTTTGAAAGGGTCAAAACCGTCAGAATCTGACACCCAAAATATGTGCTCTTTCTCTTTCTTTCTTTTTTTTTTCTTTTCTTTTCTTTCTTTTCTTTTTTTTTTTTTTTTTTCCTGGAGTCAAAACCCCTGCAGTATAAATCCTTTTTAAATGAAGAAAACAGTGCCAAAAGGAATGAAACATTTTTGGTCCCTCTCCAAAACAGAGAGATAGCACTGAAACAGGAAGTGGATGATTTAAATATCCACTCGGCATCTTGGCAACATATTTATGTTTAAAGGACTTAAGGTTAAAAGGTTTTAGTCTGGCCTGGGAACACTCTATCTTCCCCTAGGGTTTGGTGCTTTAGGGAAAACTTTTAAGCACTTATCAAATATTTGCAATTATCCATTTTCCTGAGACCAGACTCTTACTGGGAATGTCACAGGACTGTGTTCCTGGTATGCAGCAGCCACCTTTACTCCCTTGCTTCTTAGGATTATCTCCTAACAGTCTAGAGTGGCATGGTAGAAAGTTGTTTTATTTCTGTAAAGAAATAAGAGGAGTTCCCATTGCGGCTCAGCGGGTTAAGGACCTGACGTTGTGTCCGTGAGGATGAGGGTTCAGTCCCTGGCCTTGCTCAGTGGGTTAAGGGTCCGCCCTTGCCACAAATTGCAGCATAGGTCACAACTGTGTCTGGGATCTGGTGTTGCCTTGGCTGTGGCATAGTCCGGCAGCTGCAGCTCCAATTCGACCCCTTGCCTGGGAACCTCCATATGCCACAGGTATGGCCCTAAAAAGAAAAAAGAAAGAAGAATGCAGTCTCCAGTTCTACTTCTCCCAAATCTGGAACTACACAGAATGACTGAACAAGCAGAAAGAAAATTGGGGATCCATTAACTTTGTATCCCAGGGACCACTTAAGGGCTTGATCCTCCAGGAAATTTCTCTCACTCCTGTGTAAATTATGTACCTCTCTCCTCTCACAGTGCCACCTGTTCATACCACTATCATCTATTTCCTTTCTCTTTCTTTCCTTCCTTCTTTTCTTCTACCCCTCTTCCATTCCTCTTCTTTCTTCTATTTTTTTTTTTTTTGTCATTCTTTCAGGTAGTGCCATTTGTTAACTTTGGATTTTATTATGTACGAATCAGGAATCAGTTAGAAAGTTATGATCAAAAGAGTGATATAAACGGATGTAGAGTTGAGCTCCGACTCCTGCTTTGAGAATAGAATGGCATGGGGAGGGGGGAAGTGGAGAAGCTGATATAATCAAAAGATAAAGGTAGCTTGAACTAGAGTGGTTGTGATGGAGACAGTGAAATGTGATCCGTTTCTAGGTATTTACTTGGAACATAGAGGCGTCAGGATTTGCTACTGAATTAGAGAGTGAAGCAGAAAACAGGCAGTGGTGTTCTGGAGCCAGCTCGTTAGAGCTCGTAAGAACCAGTGGCTAAATTTTTAGGAATTTTGTAAGCTAGTTGTTAAATGCAAGCCATATGACAAATTAATTATATAAACTTCTAATTAAGTGTTATAACAAAACAAAGGTAATACATATGAAAAAAATCTAATTATTTTACTACACTTTACAATTATCTATGCTCTTGAAGTTACTTACATCTTTTGTGTCTGCATGGAAGAAATTAGAAATTCTACATAATGGAGAGCTGATATCCATCTCTTCCCAACTCAGTGTTCAGTGATGTGAAATTTCAGCTAGAAATGGACAATGGTGGGAGTATTCATTCAGAGAAGTTGGACCTTCCCCTACCACCCACCTTTCAGAGATGAGAGCCTGCTGTTACATGTCTACCAGAAAACCACTGGAAAAAGGAATCAAAAATGAGTTCTAGGCTTTTGGTTTAAGAAACTGAAAGAATGGAATTTTCACTTACCAAATTCAGGAAAAATGTAGGCGTTGTGGGGGTGGAAATCAGTAGTTCTGTTGTGACCTTTTTAAATTGGATGTAACAATTATGTATGTGATTGGAATTGTTAAATAGACAGCTGGCTGTACAAATCTGGGGTTCTGGGAAACGGTCCTGGCTGCAGATGTGTATTGGAGTCATCAGCATTTGCATGGTATTTAATGCGAAAAGACAAGGTGAGATTAGGGCAGTGAGTTAGATAGAGGAACACAGTCTCAGGACAATTTCTGGGGTCATCCAGCATTCGAAGATCAGCATGAAGACCAGAAACCATCCGAGGACAGCAAGAAGAATGGCTGATGGGAGTGGAAAGAAAACCGGGAGGCTGTGATGTGCTAGAAGCTAAGGGAAGAAAGAACTTGCAAAAGGAGGAAGACCGTGTCAAATGCTAGTAGGTAAGACAGGGACTGAGAACTGATCATTGGATTTGGCAATGTAGAAATATTGATGACCCCCCCCCAAAAAAAAAACATGGAGAAAAAGCCTGACTGGCATGAATTCAAGAGAGGATGGGAGGAAAAGAAGTAGGAACGGTGAGTAGAGACAGCTCTTTACAGAACTTTTGTTGAAAGAGGAGCAGAGGAGTGGAATAGTTCTTGAAGAGTCATCGAGGTTAATAAAGATTTTCTTTTCTTAATTTGATATGAAGTCTATTTAGGCGTGTGTGTGTGATGATGGAAATAATCCAATGGAGAAATAAAATTAGTGACACAGAAGAGAAGTGATGATTGCTAGAACAACGCCCTGGGCTCAGTGGAAGAAGATGGAACCCAGAGTGCAAGGGGAAGGGCTGTCCTCAGATAGGATCGTGGACAAATACAGCGTCACTGCAGGAGGAATGGCAGACTCTGGATTCAGCTAGAGGTGGATTGGGAAATGTGGTGGTGGGAGCCTGCGAGGTGTCCTTCTGATTACCTCCATTTTCTCAGTGAAAGAGAAAGCAAATGTATCAGCTAAGCCTGGGAAGGAAAGAGGAGATTTGGGAGGTTTGAAGAGAAGAGAGGATGTTTAGACTTGGGAAATATAGTAGAATTGCCAGGTAACACTAAGAATCCACTCAACATTAGCAGTAGTGAAATTTAAGTAAATCCAGTCAGCTTAGCTGTGAGTTTCCTCCAGCTGGATTCAGCTGGCTGCCTGCTCCATGGAAAGCATGTAGAGTTTAGAGTGATGAATCAGAGGGTGTCATCTGGGAAAGGAGGTGGGTGGCTGAGGTATGTTGGAGGGCAAGATCATTGGAGGAGAGGAACTCAGCGACCTAAGGGGCCAGGGTATCAGAAGGATCATGTACATGAAATTTGAAATTACCGAGAATTACGGCAGGCATCATATTGCAAAGAGTTACAACCAGGAGCTAAAATCTTTTAGAAATGAAGGCGAGTACTGCAAGGATCAGTCAATGCAATAAGGAGGAGGTGGTAGGTAGTATTTTTAGGGAGGAGTGAAGGATGAATAATGGCAACATGGAGGAGCGAGGACGCCTCCTCCACCTCCAGGCTCTGTGATACAAGGGGATGGATGTCAGAAGGATTGTAAATTGTAAGAGACGTATGAGGCATGAAGTTGGAGGAAACATTCAGAGAGTTTGAGATATAGGGTCTCGGCTGATGACTGATCCTAACTTCTAGAGAAATCAGGAAGGGGAATGATAAGGGATCAGAGGAAGAGATGCACAGAGCTGGTTGGGCAGGGGAATATGGATAATGTAGGAGAATGTGAGAGTTTTAGGAGTCTTGCAGATGCAGGCGTGGTACAGTCAGTCCTGATGGTCTCACATGCAGACTGTAATGGTGAGTCTGAGACTTGCTGAGGAGGAAGGGGTTTCTTTCCAGGAACATGCAGAAATCTGGGGCTTTTTTTTCTTTTTTCTTTTTTCTTTTTTTTTCTTCATTCCAACTGAGACCTCGGTGGAGGCTTGGGGAGGGGTTGTTTACTGGGAGCACATAAGGCTCTAGAGACCAGCTTCACTCCTCCATAATGACTATTCCTTCTTTTCAGTACTAACCAGGGTGCAACACCCTGTTTATGTCATTGTCCTCTGCAAAACTTGAATTTCACCTTGCTTATGTCTGTGTCCCTCGTCCTAGCATTCTTCTGTAATATGCTCAAGAATATGAACAAATGAATGAATGAGTGAATGAGGGTTTGAGGGAATGATACATCTTTAAAGATTTAGCACTGGAAAAAACAGACAAGTAAACAAAGTGAGAAGCAGCTTCTGCTCCCACCATAGATCTCTTCTCAACAGACTTCTCCCTCCTGGGTCTTGAACTCACTAGACTCTTGACTTCCATCTGAACTTGACCTAGCCATTCACCCTCTGTCTTTCTGATTGGACTTCATCATCATCTATAACTGGGTATAACTCCAATAGGTGAGTTCAGTGACCAAGCCCCAAATTTCCTGATCCTGACCCACTTCACTGCTTGCCAAATTCTGAGAGATCACTTTGAGTGCAAATTTTGCCCCTTCACTGGTATGTTTAGGACGAGCCCCCAGTGAACTACCTGGTCTGACTTTAGTGGCCCTCAAAAGCACTGTCCAGCTGCATCCCCTCAATCTAAAGCCACCGTTGTTCATGATTCTACTTAGTTCATGGTGCCAACTTGTTTGGTTGTTTTGTAACAAAGTAGTAATTCTAATTACTTTCAGGAGACTTCAACTTGAGATCTCTTGGAGGAAAGAAATGGATGGGTTAGGGAATTTGATGTGTCTGATACTAACCTTATAAGATTTAAATTCTACATTTAGAGTTCTCTCTCTAAGAATGATATTTATTTTCAGTTAACCCTATTTTTTGTCACACTGTGGTTAGCCCTAAGAAGAATATAGAGAAGAGCAAAGTCAGGGACTTCGAGATTGTTAGAACCTGGGTGAAAGCTAAATAATCACACATAAAACCATAGAGAAGAGGATGAAATGTCATGTTATTAAATGGTAGAATGTAGAGATCAGACCCCACCCAGAAAAGGAGAGATTAAATGGAAGTCATAACGATCCAGACTCTTGGAGGAGATGGGGTTTCAACTGGGCCTTGAAGATTAAGTAAGAAGGGCCTTGAGGATTAAGTGGGTCTTGAAGACAAAGAAAAAAAGTATGTCAGATGGAGGTATTTATATTAAAACCAACAATACAGACATTATTGCAAGACTATGGAAAATTTACTGGCCTGATGACAGTGGAAGGTGAATGTGTAGAAATAATGAAAGGTAAGGTTGAATCCACAGTGGTGGCTATGAAATGGCCTCTCAGATCTCCTGCTATCGGGAGTGTAATTGACCAATGCCACAGCAGCTGCGCTTTGAAATGTATGTTCTTGCTGAAGCCAGAGTTCCCAAGGAGCTTAACAGGGATATTAAAGTAGGCTTGTTCCCAGAGAGGTGATTCCTCTGATGGGCAGCTGTATTTCGAGGACCCCCCCCGCCGAGGTCTTGCCAGACTTAGAACTGCACTCTAGTCTAAAACCCTTCAGGAGTTCCCAGTGTGGCTCAGCGGTAATGAACCTGACTAGTGTCCATGAAGATGTGGGCTCGATACCAGGCCTTGCTCAGTGGGTTAAGGATCTGGCATTGCCATGAGCTGTGGTATAGGTTGCAGATGCATTTTGGATCCCACGTTGCTGTGGCTGTGGCATAGGGAACCCAGCCTGGGAACTTCCATATGCTACAGGTGTGGCCCTAAAAAAGCAAATAAAATAAAATAAAATAAAATAAAACCCTTCCTACTTACCTGCCTTCCTTCTCTCTCTCTTTCGTGAGCCAGCATCAGCCCTGTATTCCACTCTGGTTGCTCTCCCAGCTTCTTCTGGCCCCTCATGGTCACCAGCAGTGTTCCTCCAATCAGCTGCTGTGATATCTTCACCAGCTGCCCCTGGCTCACCAGTGTGATATTCTGATCATTGGTTCGAAGGGGTGACCCTCACCACTTCTTACAGTTTTTAGGGTTGAGAAAGTGTTTGGGACTATCCCAGTCCAGACTTTAGCTTCTCAAAGCGAACAGTGTTTTGACTAGGCAGAGCAACTCTAGTTGAACTGAGAAATCTGGTGTTTGAACCAAAAGCATAGAAAGAACAAAAAAAAAAAGATAGAATACACAACATAATTTATTAATATATGACGTTCTCAAAAGGACTTTTGATCAAATAAAATATTTTTTTTGAAAAAATCTTCACTCTGGGAGTTCCCATTGTGGTGCAGCAGAAACAAATCCAACTAGGAACTATGAGGTTGCAGGTTCAGTCCCTGGCCTCACTCAGTGGGTTAAGGATCCAGTGTTGCTGTGAGCTGTGGTGTAGGCTGGCAGCTGTAGCTCCGATTCGACCCCTAGCCTGGGAACTTCCATATGCCATGAGTGCAGCCCTAAAAAAAAAAAAAAAAAAAAAAAAAAAAAAAAAAAAAAAAAAGCAAAACAAACAAAACCCTTCCCTCTAAAAAACAAAGTTTATTGATTTTTTAAAAATCTAATTGACATGTATTCCTTTTGTGAAAGTCATTTTGCTTAAGACTCTTTCTTTTAATTGTACTTTTGTTAATCAGGGTCATTTAATTGTGAATTTATCTAGTCTCCTCTTGACTAGATCTAGATACTAACTTTGCCCAGGACTGTTCTGTTTTCTCCCAGCCTCACTAAGGGTTTGATAATTTAGTTCAGTGAGATAATGTTCTTCCAGTGGCAACCTTCCTTCAGTCCTACTATTTTATTTTTCTGGAAAATTTCAAGAGCGAATATGCACAAATATAGACTGTAGAGTTTTGCAGTAAGAGACACGGTGATGTCAGATTGGATGTAATAGCATCTGGTTACAGGTGTGTATGTGTCCGATCAGCCGAGGTGCTCCTAGCACAGCAAGGTGAGGCTGAGGAATACAAGGGTCCTGCCATCCCCTTCAGTCGGAGTTTCATGATTCCTCAGTTAACAACCACTCAGTGAAGGAAATTACTGGAGTTCCTGTATTTTCCACTTCGTAACTGTCACATGCCAGAGAAAGTGGAACTTTATATTTAGTTTGCATTTTAAAAGCTACTCCAAAGTGTTTAAAAGAGCTTATGATGTCATTCTTAGGTCATGTGTCCATTCACAGCGACAAAGCTATACTTGAACAGTCTCCATTCAGCTAATTTAAGCCAGCGGTTGGGTGTTTTGTATAAACAACATCAATTAATTTGTAAGATTTATGTTTGTGTTGCTGCTTTGACTGAACTGGCATTTATGAGGCTATTTGGAGTTTCCAAGTGAATGGGTAAAATCTAGAGCATAAGGATACTTTGAAATGAACTGTGCAGTCACATGATCAGTGTTTCCTGCCCAATACAGAAGACCATTCCAGTGGTTCCAATGCAGTCGTTTCATTGACACTTCCATGGCTTTAGTAGGTGAGGCTCTACTGCGTCAGAAGGTAGAACAATGAATTTAAGTTTCCTTACACTTCCCTGATGAAATCTGTTTTCTTCCTGAGTATTTAAAAATAGTCATTTACCTTTTGTTTTGGAAGAGTGGCTGTTAAGAGAAGCAGAGACAGGATTCATTGAGTTGGACTATTTGCTGTAGAGAATGTTAATATTATAACCAGAACAACAAACTGCTGTTTACTGCTAGGACGTTGTGATTGCTTTGGTTTTACTTTTATTTTTTAAATCCCTGGTCTTATGTAGAGTCGCCTTTAGGGTCAAGAGTGTACCTTTAGAGGTGTATAAATTAGACAGGCTTGCTGGAGGGGTTCTACAGGACTGTGTCAAAAGAAGGGTTCTATTCAAAACCCAGTTGTTGTCTTAACAGATAGACATCTACCTGGTTAGAAAGGACCGAATGGTCCTTTGCTCTTTTTGTCCACTGACATTTACTTTTTTTTTCATTTTTTAACTTTCTATTTTGAAATAATTATAGACTAGCAGGAAGTTACCAAAATAGTACAGAGAGGTCCCAAGAACCTTTCCCCTTGTTTTCTCCAGTGGTGAGATCTTACATAACTAGAATACAGTATTAAAACCCTGGAAATTCACACTGGTACAACCCACAGACCTTGTTCATGTAGGAAGGACTTTTTAAAAGAAGAAGTAACTCAGAACAACCACCACCTCCCTCTAGAACATGAGCTTCTTATAGGAAAGTTCCTGAGTGGGCTTTTTGTTTGTTTGCTTGCTTTTAATGGCTCCACTTATGGCATATGGAGGTTCCCAGGCTAGGGGTTGAACTGGAGCTGCAACTGCCGGCCTACACCACAGCCACAGCAATGCTGGAGCCAAGCTGTGTCTGCGATCTACACCACAGCTCACGGCAACACTGGATCCTTAACCCACTGAGCGAGGCCGGGGATTGAACCACTGAATCCTCACAGAGACAACTTTGGGTTCTTAAGCCACCGAGCCATAACAGGACCTCCCTGAGTGTTGTTTAATGACCACTTCTCATTTTGCAGAGGCATACTCACCTGGAACTCAGATCTTTTTAAAAATCACATTTTTTCTAAAGGATTATATTCCAAAAGTCCAACCTGCTAAGGACAGAACAAAGTTATTGCTTCATTGTATAAAGGATACAAAAGCTAAATGGTAAAACCTTATGGGAGGCAGAAATCAGTTGACACAAAGTATTTAGAAAGCTAAGTGAGGCAGGAATTCTCTTACTTATTCCATTATTTAAGAGACCTTTCAAGACAGAAGATATTGTTTTTTATTTCCCCACAAAGGTTTGCCTCAAAAGTCACAAATATGTGGCAGCAAAATTGGAATTCTCAAACAATAGTTTTCCTCAGAGTAACCTTCAGCCTGTTGAACCATAACCTCATCTTAATGAAGCCACAGGAGTGTTCCCTTTTCCTTAAATAATTGTTTTCAAGTTGTGCATATATGGATCACAATTTCTGTAGAAGGACGCAAGGCACACACGAGTTGTTTTGCCTTGCTCTTTTCTCACGGTGTACTAATGCAATTTTAGCGCAAAGACCAGAATATTCTCAGGTGAATACAATGCTTCACTTTTCAAAATGTGTATTTTATTAGCAACAATAAATTATTGAAGAATAAGTGACTATATCTCTGTGTAAGTTTACATGATGTCTCAGTTTATACATCAAATTTGTATTCTGTGTAAGTTTACCTATAGCATAATGGTAAATCCTCATATGTATATGGTAAAATGATTACCACAATAGGTTCAGCTAACATCTGTATTTTCTTATAGATAGGATAAAAAGAAAAGAAGAAGAAAAAAGGGAAAAAAGGTTCTTCTTGTGATGAAAACTCGAAGGACTTACTCTCTTAACTTTCCCATGTATCCTACAGCAGGGTTAGTTATCATTAGATCCCTCATTCTTACGTATCTTATGACTGGAAGATATTAGCAATGGATTTAGATTTGTGGGCTAAGGATGGAGTGCCATAAATGTGGAGGGACTCCCTTAAGGCCAGCAATAAACCTGATAATATCTAGAATAGATCCTAGACTGATTGGAAGTTGCAACTAGAATTTCAGCCAGCATATTTTTTGCTTCTTATCTCTTCATGCTGGTTGACAAAAGGAAAAGTAAACTGCTCTCTGATAACTAATGATCACAGAAGGCCTTTTACTTAAAACATAGATCCATTTCATTCTGGGGTTCCTCTGTTTTTGAAGGGTTCAGTGTTTACTGGAAGGAGGTTTATGTCAATTATCTAATCAGTAGCAGTCCCCCAACTCTGCCAGAGAGATTTTAGAATATGTGGTCTACTTCAAAGGAAGATTCCATGCCTCCGTACCCAGATGCACCCAATTTCTCATAGTGAAGAGCAAGGTAATTAGATTTTCTTTTGAGTGCAAAAGGCATTTTGGGGTTGAATCTAATGGGTCTTGTTTCTCTGCTCAGTAAGTATTGCAGTTATCATTGCTCTCTGGAAGATGTAACCAAATGACCCACCACTCTGCCAGAGCTTCTGTGGATCACTGCAGAAGCAGGTCAGATGGCAGCCATGCCCCAAAAGACAGGCAGATGCCACGTGAAGTTGGTGTCTGTGACACGCTCCAAGATGGAAACCAAGCAGTCAGCCGATGGCAGGAGTCCATGTGCCAACATTCTTACTTGTTTGTAATGCAAAACTTTCAGAGCAAAAAACAGGAGGCTGGATACCAGGGATATGTGGTGGAGATTGCAGTCAGGTTCAATCACTGAGGAAAATCTGAACTGGCCCCTCTAAAGAGGGCCTTTCTTTGAAAGGAAAGGCAGTAAATCCAGATCCAAAGTCCTAGACAGATGTTTGCTCCTCTTTCCTCTGTGAGCCTTTCTGATATTGCACAAAGCAAGAGGACCAGAGGACAAGGAATCTGACCAGAGTGAGTCAGATGGAGGAGTGAGCCCAGGTGAGGCCTAGGAGAAAGAACCAACGGCCTGGTGTGGAGAACACGCTAAGGCATAGGTGACTCTGCGAAATGAAGGCGGTTCTCTATGCCATTTCACACCCCCTTACTCTGCTACCTTAATTCTCAACTTAATTTTTTTTTTTTTTTTTTTTTTTGTCTTTTTAGGGCCGTTCCTATGGCATATGGAGGTTCCCAGGCTAGGGGTCCAGTCAGAGCTGTAGCCACTGGCCTACACTACAGCCATAGCAACACAGGATCCAAGCCATGTCTGTGACCTACACCACAGCTCACGGCAACGCTGGATCCTTTACCCACTGAGTGAGGCCAGGGATCAAACCTGCGTCCTCATGGATGCTAGTCAGATTCATTTCCGCTGAGCCACAGCAGGAACTCCTTAATTCTCAGCTTAGATGTCACTTCCTCAGAAAAGCTTAACAGACTCAAGTTTGGCCAATTACCTTTCTCTCTGATCTGACAATGCCTGATAATTTCTCTCAAGCAAGATTATCACACTGCATTGTGATATTTTTGTGTGTGTGTGTCTTTTTAAGGCCACACCGGAGGCATATGGAAGTTCCCAGGCTAGGGGTCAAATAGAAGCTACAGCTGCCAGCCTACAGCACAGCCACAGCAATGCCAGATCCCAGCCATGCCTGCAGCCTACACCACAGCTCCTGGCAATGCCGAATCCTTAACCCACTGAGCAAGGCCAGGAATTGAACCCGAGTCCTCCTGGATACTGGTCGGGTTCATTAAACACTGAGCCATGACGGAACTCCTGCTTTGTGGTATTTGATTTTCATATCCCTACTAGACTGCAAACTTAATAGGATTGGGACGATGTCTCTCAAATTTATAATTGTATCCTCTTTGCTTAGCATTGTGTCTAGCACATAGCAAATACTTACTATAAATGTGTTGTTTTAAGCTGGTGTTGTGAGGCCCAGATGATATCCACACCCTTAGTGTTGGGGATATTCCAGATTGCTCAACAAAATGTTTAAATACCTTCAGAGCCTCGGCCCAATCCAATAGTGTTGAAATCATCTCTATCACGGTTTGGAGAATTCAGTTACAACTAAGAAGCCATTGTAAAATCACTGTAGAACCTCATGATGACCACACATAAAATAAAATGGTTTTAAAGGATTAAGATGTGGAGACTAGACTTGTGGTTGCCCCGGGGGAGGGGGAGGGAGGGGGAGGGACTGGGGGCTTGGGGTTAAGGGGTGCAAACTATTGCTCTTGGAATGGATTAACAATGAGATCCTGCTGTGTAGCCCTGAGAGCTGTGTCTAGATACTTACAACACAGCATGACAGTGGGAGAAAAAATTATGTATACATATATGTATAACTGGGTCCCTGTGCTATAAAGTGAAAAAAAAAAAAAAGGTTTGTTGGGGGAAATAACAATAAAAAATAAATTTAAAAAATATGTATATATGTATAAAAGATTAAGATAGTTATGAAAATATACCGTAAAAGAGAACAGAAACTGAAATAATGGATCTAGTGAAAATCAGACATGATCTTAGAATTTTATTACTGTGCTTATTTTTCACCCTTCTATGCATTGAGCTTGATTTTCATGAGAATTTGGATCTAAAAGAGAATTTTGAGTCCATGTCTGTATATATGGTAACCAGAAACTTCTAAGCTCTAGTCCAAGTGTAACTTCCATCCATACTGATGAGGGTCATCTGTCTACACTGCAGTAAGTTTACACTGACTGATCTGATGATTGTAACACCGCATGGATGGACAGTAACCTGAAAGTTATGAAAAAACTGTCCTTGAAGCCATTTTGCCCCAAGTCTGTTGGTTCCAATGGGATAACATTCAGTTCTGTTTTTGAAAACGAGAGCAATAAAATCTAGGACAAATCTGGCACAGATTAAAAGTAGGTAGAACATATTTAATCTTCCAGATAAAAATGCTTCTGGGCCTGAAAGGTTGGTTGCTGAAAGATATTGGAAAGTCTAGATGTTGAATGATCCTATTTAGATGTCATTATGGTATGTACAAAGTATTGGAAGAAAGACTGTAGTGCTAAGTACATAGAAAATAGTACACAGCATAGAGAAAAATCATCTTCTCTGCTCAGGAAGACTTTTTGATCACATAGAAATGTTTAGCTGCCCTGAAGATCTACCTTGCACTTTTAGTGATGTAAAATGAGATTACTGTAAACACTAGTTGTCCATAGTTGCCTAATTTTTAAAAATCTATGTATAGCTTTACCATATTGGCCAAAAATTTTTTCCTGGGAGATGGGGTAAGAGGAAGCAGAGGGTGGTAGAGAGCTGTAGAAGTTTTGACTTTAAATATATATATATGAGTATTCCCATTATTTTGAAAGATTTAAAAGAAGATGCATAATATAACATCTGGACAATGGGATACATTCCTTAGAACACTTTTAATAGTAACATGAAACCACATGACCAGTGGAAGGTAGGAGAAAAGCAATGCAAACTATTTACTTGCCTTTAGTATCTAGAATGCAGCTGTTTTATATTAACCTTAGACTATATATATAATTAATTTAAATGTAAAACTAAGGCTAAGCAACTGTCAGCATTATTATTATGTAAATGTTACATACCTTAACAGCATAAAAAATAATAATATTTTAAAATAGGAAAGGGAGGGACTCTTTTTTTTTTTTTTTTTTTTTTTAAGTTAAGTGTACAAATTTCCCTGTGTATTATAGTGGAGAATCAGGTAATGTCTAAAGATGATGTCTGTAGTTCAGACAACAGCAGTGATAACCCCAGTCTCTCTTTATATCCATCCATCCATCCATCCATCCATCCTTTCCTTGTTTCCTTCAAAGATTTAGCATTTAATTCTCTTAAAAATGAGTAAACTACAATACACTAAATTCTCCTATTGGCCAGACACTTACATTATAGGGGAAAGTCCTAAACTATTAACAAAAGAGTCAAGACTAAAAACCACGAAACAACTGACGACTTTGTGGCTTTTCACCAAATTCTCGCTCTAGATGATGGCAATCCTTGAGCAACTCTATATTATTTTAGGCAGAGTACTGCTTGCTAAGTTGAAGTTCTATATTGAAGGGAAAATCAGAAATGTTCATTTTTAGAATTTTTCTGTTCAGTGAGATACTAATAGCTATCTTTTACTATGTCAGTGTCTGGGCCCAAAATGAGGTTTGCCAGGTATAAGGGAATATGTTACACCTCCTTGCTTTGTGCTGACCATCAATAAATTTGGTGAATGATAACGGATCGATGGGATGAAGGGAGACTTAATAGAATTTTTAGAATTGTGTTTGAATAAGACATAAACTTGATCAACTCACTTGTCAAACTTACCTGCCCCGCATGGTATAAATAACACATTTAGTAGACTGACTGGGATTTTATTCATCAATTGGCTGTCACAATGTGGAGATTTTCATAAGAAATTTGACAAAATGTAATGCTATAATTTTTTTAAAGAACTATCTAACCTTAACTGGCACACTCCTGGAATGTTGTAGGTGTTCAATAGTTGTCGTATGAATGAAAGCTAGCACTATAAATAATTTGTGCCCTTGATACCGCCTTGTGTAAAAGTGTTTCAGAATTTTAAAACAGCTTCTCTTATCACCACCTTTTCAAACTTCCTCTCTAGATCTTAAAGCAACTTGTTCTGCTTCATTTAAAGAGAATTAGATGTGTTTTAACTGCATTTTTCACACGCAGCTTTCTATTTTATGATACCATTGTTTTTGTCTCTCTCCCTTACTAGATTGTATGTTATTTGAAGGCAAAAGCTACGCCTTAATTTACCTTCATTTCCCTCCCTCTCCACTGTGACTAGTATGGAACTTTAGACGTGGAAGTTCTAGACTCAGGTCAATAATTGCCGCGTTATCTTGAGATAAAACTGTCAGGTAGGTTTGTAGAAAACTTCCTATGTAATGGGCTTGTGAGAAAGAGCACATGTGATGATGATGGTGAAAGTTTTGACGCTGTAAAAATTCTAAATGGATGTTAGTGGTTATTATCAACCCATCTGTAGGTTGGAAAGTTTAACTATGGAACACTTAAGCAAAAATTCTAGAAAGTCTCCATGCAGTGCACTTACCCATTATCATTCACTAAATAAACTAATCTCTCCTGGAATGGTACCTCTTCTGGGGGGTCATCCCACTCATCCCAACTTGCCCTCATCAATATTCCTTGAAATGCCCGCGTTGCTAAAGGCTTGCAGAAGATTCGTTTTTGGCCTTCTCCTCCTATATATACATCAACACCATATCAAAAGTAAAATTCGTATGGTTTTTATATGAAAGATGTTTGTGAGAACAAAATCAAACAAGTAACTAAGGCCTTAAGCACTCAATAGAATGAAAACCATCGCTAGATATTTGCATGTTTGACTGATTGCAGGGCAGCAAACATCTGCATGAAGAGTAAAAAAATTCAGCCCCTTAGATGACGGATTCCAAATAGCCCAATATTAGGTATCTTGTCATCCACATGTGGTTGATAGAATGTGAATTTTCCCCCTTTTTTGCCAAATGGCTTCAGCCATAGATAAAGCATGGAGACGTTTCCACATTTTCCATGGTACTTGTTGTAGAATTCAGCTTTTGTGCTGTTCTTTTTTTCCTTTCTTGCTATTGCCTGGATCTCATTAGAAACCATTAGTGATGTAATACTAAACCTATGGAATCTTAAACATGCTTTTAAAATCCTGTGAAATAAAGATGTCTCCTACGAAACCAAAAATGCAGTGGGAATAGACAAAGTTACATTTCTTTAAGAAAAAATGACTCATTTCATAGTTTCCAAACTGTTTTGACTAAAGCTTCTCAAAATAAACTTTCTGCAGTATGCAACCTTTGATGTCTGACTTTGAAGAAAAAAATCATTTCTCAAAGATACAATTCAGTCCTTTTTGGGTGTTCATGTAGTTTTGTAGATTAACCGACTTTTATTTCAACCAGTGAATGACAATATTAAATAGCCATCAGACTAAAAAGGAAAAATATATTTGAAGTGGTCTTAACTCCTACATAAACCAAATATAAAGAACATGCCATATAATTTTTTAAATTACCACAAAAATAGAATTTCCAGAACATTACCAGAAGGGGGATTTGGTCCATTAAGAATAAAAAAACAGTTAAGATGTCGTGAAAGTGGAAGATTAGGAGTGCAGTTAAGCCTACTAGTGATATTTTTGATTCATTTACTATTTCCTAGGCTAGGCAACATTTTTAATTTTTCGCAGTCCTGAACCTTAATCCTTGAAGGGTAATTCAAGTTTCAGAGTTTACATGCTGCCATTTGTTTGGGATGGCAATTTGCCACTAACTTGCCTCTGGGTTTTTTGTACTCTTCCAGCTGGGAGACTCAAAGGCGGTCATTTATTAAGTCTAGGTCCACATATGGCCACTGGTTTTCAATCAAATCTTAAAAAAAAAAAGGAGTTCCCGTCGTGGCTCAGTGGTTAAGGAACCTGACTAAGAACCATGAGATTGCGGGTTCAATCCCTGGCCTCACTCAGTGCGTGAAGGATCCGGCGTTGCTGTGAGCTATGGTGTAGGTCACAGGTGCAGCTCGGATCCCACATTGCTGTGGCTGTGGCGTAGGCCAGTGGCTACAGCTCCAATTAGACCCCTAGCCTGGGAACCTCTATATGCTGCTTGTGCGGCCCTAAAAGGACAAAAGAAAAAGATGAAAAGAAAAAAAAAATCCAAACAACCAGTTTTTGTGCAGTTGATCCAACTGTTTTAAGACATCAATTGCTTCTGTGTAAATGACAGTGAATGAAATAACTGGATTACTGAACAGCCTTTTCTATCTTGCTTTCCTTCTTTTTTATGAGAGTTTCTCTTCAGAGTGGTGGGAAGAGACTAGACTAAGATTTTTTACATTCCAGTTCTAACTCTTCCACCTCTATCTGATGCTTGGCAAGTTTCTTAACCTCTCCAGCCTCTGTCTTTTCTCTTCTATAAATTGAGAGGAAAAAAACTCTCCTCATGGGTTTGTTTGGAACATTAAAAAAGAGATGTGTGACATCTGACACACAACTAGTGTGCAATAAAGATGCATTTCTTCCTGGTTGCCCTTCCGTTGTACACATGGAGTCTTCTGCTTTTTCCATTTTCCATTGTAATGATAACTTCTCAACAACAGCAACAACAAAAAAGTGAAGAGAATGTTTGATACCCAAGTCATTAGACTATTATAAATATTAGAATCTAAGATATATCTCATGTGGTCAAATCTGAGTTCTAGAGCCCAGTGTCTCTGAAGAAAGCAAGAGGGGACCACTGTTGAAATTTATGTTATGCCTTAAAACTTTCAAAACCTCTAGAACTTAATGTCATCTTACAACCTTCATTTCCTTTCCTTTCCTTCAGAGACCCTTTTCAATCTACCATTCGAGGTTTCTAAACTCCTCTTGAACCTATGTGCCTTTCATCCTTCTATTATTTGGTCTGAAACTATCATTTCAAAACCTCACGATTGAGATAAAGCAGAGAATGGAGTTTGGGAAAGAGGCAAGGCAGCTAACATTTATAAGGTGAGAGGGTAGTTTAATAGAAGATGAATGGGGTCATTCTGGCCACCTGGGACTTCAGTTCCAGTTCTGTCTCATTCCAGTCCGCAGAGTAAGGAGGATGCCCTGTACCCCGTTAAAGCAAATCTGCTTTGCTAACTTTGTTAGTGCTACTAGAAAGTTAATGTTGGATTTCTTCTTTCAAAGCATTTGTTTTAATGAGTAATTGGGGCAGTGCAAGGTCTTTAAATTACTAGGAAGCAAGTATTAAAGAGGGAAATAAATGAGTATTTTTTTTTCTCTGTGTAGGGATGATTTCCTAGCCTAACTTTCAGATTTGTAGAAGTCTTATAAAACGAATATTCTCTTTTTCCCTTTGACTTTACTTATTATTAACCATTTTTATTACTAAGGCACCTGCTACAATACTTTAATATAGTGGGTCTCAAACTTTAGCATCAGAATCATGCAGGAACCTTATAAAACACAGATTGCTGGGCTGCTTCCCGAGTCTCTGATTAGTAAGTGTAGGGAGGGGCCCCAAAGTTTCACATTTCGAACAAATTTCCATGTGATACTGATGCTGCTGCTCTGGAGACTGTATCTTGAGGACCAATAGGGTGGTATCATGCTCTAGAGTGAACATCAAACCCCAAGAGCGAGATTTCAAGTTGTGTGCAGGTGTGTAAACCTTCCCGTGTCAAAGAAAAGAGAGAGGTGAATGGGAGCATCAAGGTTTTCTAAAACTCGGGGCTTCCTCAGGGTGAAATTTCTCATTTTTTTCTGAGCCAACCTCTCACTTTTAGAAGAATTTCAAGAAAAATGTAAGAAGTACAAAATGAATCTCAATAAGGTAGAATCAGGCCTGTCTGCTTTGTGTACAGTATGTATATATATATATATTTTTTTTCTTTTTCAGAATAATGTGGAGGCTTCTCTTTTAGAGAAGTCATTGGAATTGATTGTACAATTTGCAAAATTATATTCGATTAAATAATTAATGCAAAGACCTCTTCTTGCAAAATAACCCAAGTTCGTTTTACACTTACAACAAAAAATGTTCATGGCTCTTTCTGTAGATTAATCTCCCAGATGATTTATTAGTCACTAGTAGCTCAATTCTTAGACTCAGGGGTCAGAGACCAGTGTTGCATCTGAGAGGGCTAGTCCTACAGACTAACCAGAGGAGATGGGATATTTTGGAGAGAAATAAGTGCACGTTGCTAGATTCTTCATTGACTACGTTTTTCTCCAAACTTCCATTGTCACCATTTTAACTCAGGTTTTAAGAATCTCCAAACTTATTTCCACACTAGCTTAGTCCCCTCCCTGCTCCATCTCATTCTAGACACTGATTTTGAATCATCCAAAACTATCATTTATATAAAAAATCTTAATCTTTACTGTCTCCTCCAAAGAGTGAAGTGTGAAATGGACAGCCAAGGACAAAACGAATACAACCCACTTCCCCAGTCCCTCTCTTTCAGGCTTTTGAACTTGCTCACTCGTGAATTCAACTTGTGTATTTGTTCTCAAACGGCTTTGCTCTTTCCCTGGGCAAGTGTGAAATAGTCTCCCTCCTTTTGTTCCGGTTATCTGAGTGTTGACTCTTCTCTAAGAGCCAGGCTTCTCTGTGAAGTCTTCCCTGTGGACCGAAGCCTGTCCAGCCCACAGATAGCAGGGCTCATCCAGTCGACTCTTCATGCGTCTCCCCTTGAGTCGGAGACGGATGTCTACAGAGTTCATGACTTCCCCCAGGTCACACGGCTGGTGAGGAGTGTCACCAGAACCTACCTTTTAACATCTAGCCAGTACTTGTCATTCCACAGCAACAGTTGTCTAAATTACTTAATCATGGTAATAGACATTTGACTTATATCGGGGTTTGTTTTTTTATTTATTTCTCCTTTTTTTTTTTTTTTTTGGTCTTCTTGGGGCCACACCTGTGACATATAGAGGTTCCCAGGCTAGGAGTTGAATCAGAGCTACAGCTGCCGGCCTACGCCACAGCCACAGCCACAACCACGCAGGATCTGAGCTGCATCTGCAACCTATACCGCAGCTCACAGCAACACCAGAGCCTTAACCCACTGAGCAAGGCAAGGGATCAAACTGCATCCTCATGGATACTAGTCAGGTTCATTAACCACCAAGCCACGACGGGAACTCTGACTTATTTTGTTTTTATTATTAGTGGTTAATTGTTCCTAAGCTTGTAACCTACAAATGACCAAGTTCTTTTGGGTTCATGCTTTCCTGTCCAGATGAAATTATTGAGGTCTCCATCTCAATATTTCTGGGAATCCCTAAAAAAGAGACAAAGTGGTGGGAATGCCTATGTTTTTCTGTCACCTCTTGCTCTGAATTCCTGTCATCCTCTTACAGCTTGCCATCTTTTCCTGTCTCTCTCTCAGCTTCACCCTGAGCATGGAAAAATTCCTTTTCCCTCATTCCTACAGAGTTGTGCTGTTTAATAGACTTTGATGAATGGTTTGGTGTGGCAGAGGGATATGACAATACAGCCCATACTGCATCACAGTATAAAATGAACTACTAGACATGGTAAGTCATTGGGGTCTACGGAGGAAGAGGACTAATGACAAGTTACCTGAGACTGGTCCGGCTAAGGAAAAAGAGCTTTTTAGCTCTTTGCCCTAGTTCTCTCCCATGTGACCTGGCATGGAGGTGTTGTTCACCTTTTACAGCCACAAAGGAAGGTCAAGATGTTTATATAAACAAAGCAGTCATCTGCCCCTGGGCTTTTGCCCTTAGTAACTCTTAGAAACAATCAAAGTTTTGACATTAGCTTTTTAACTTGGGCTGGATTAAATGTTTAGACAGTGCTCCCTTCCTCACTGACCAGGGCAAATTTCAAGGTCAATAGTATGGGTTTTTGTTTATGTTTTTGTTTTGTCTTTTTAGGGCTGCACCTGCGGCATATGGAGTTTCCCAGGCTATGGGATCTGATAAGAACTGTTGCTGCTGGCCTACGCCACAGCCACAGCAACATGGGATCTGAGCTGTGTCTGCGACCTACACCGCAGCTCATGGCAATGCTGGACCCTTAACCCACTGAGAGAGGCCAAGGATCGAACCCACAACCTCATGATTCCTAATCAGATTTGTTTCTGCTGCGCCATGATGGGAACTCCAATAGTTATGGTTTTTGCTTTCAATTTCTGCATACAAAATTGGGAAAAAGAATCCAGCAGCAGGGTACAGAGTGCGTTGAGATTAGGAAGAGGACAGTAGCAGAACATGGGAGCTTGCTGCCATTTACCGAGTGTTTTCTTCATGTCAGATACTATACTACTGCCTGTTACCTCATTTAATTCCCACAACAACCATACAAAGCAGACATTTTCCACTTTAACAGAGAAATTAAACAATCTGCAAAAGTCATCCAGCAAATAAATTGCAGATCTGAAGTTCAAAGCCAGATCTCTCTGACTTTAAAACGTTTGCTCACACCTCAAAACAACCAAGGAATGGCAGTCTGGCCAGATGACAATTGTAACCGTCTAGGCACAGAAGTGTAAGAACAATGAAAACAGTGGTGGGAATGGAAGCAAGGAAACCCTCATGACTGATACCGCCCAAGCAGAATCCTTAGATTTGATGACTATTAATTGTATTTGCGGCGAGAGAAAGGATGAAATTTGAGATAATATTGATATCTCTGTCAGAGAACCAGGAATAAAAAGAAATGAGGAATGTCCATCAGAGATGTTATTTGAGGAAGCTGGTGGTAAATTCATGATGGGAGATGGTGGAGGTGAATTTCCTTTCATCCTTTCTTCTGTTTGAAGTTATCTGATTTTAAAAAATCTCAGAGGACCTCTTACAGAATCTGTGTTGGGTATGTCTAGTCACTTAGCTTTTATAACCCAAGAAGGGCAACATGTCCAATAGACTATCACCAAGAGCCTTTTTGGGCAGCTTTTATTCATCCATCTTGCCTATTAGAGGACGAAAGGGGCAGGCAGGTATCTGTTTTTTGTTACTGCACAGGAGTAGTTACAGTTTCGTTGATGTGGACAGATAAGCATTAGCCTCTGATCTGCAATTATACTATGTCTAACCAGAGGAGTCTGTGGCAATTTTCTTACTAAAAAGTTGTTAAGTTTGGCAATCCTTCCTCTGTTCCCGTCAGATATTTTCTTAGCCATATTAGGTTATATGGAAATAAGCCAGTATCACGGCTGGTGTATGAGTAGGTCTTCTGTACCAAAGCAGTTTTCTTGAGAGCCTTTTCTCACTGGTTTAAAAGGAATAGAGACAAATGTGGCTCAGAGTATATTTTGAGATATGGCTGGAAAGAAAAATAAAATCTAGCCCATCCCAAAATTATTAGTAATAACCGTTAAGACCAAAATCAGATTTTCAACCTGGAAGACTTGGAAAGACTTGGTTATTTATTTGTTTCTCATGAAAAGGCTGTATCAATTTATTGAAAGCCCAACAAAACTTATCTCAAATGTAGAGAAGGAAATCAGGATAAAATCACATTAGCTATCTCATGGTTTTCTACTCTTATTATTTCATTTCTAGGGTTAGAAAGCCAGCATTTGCGTGTTGGACCCACTGTATTCTGAGTAATCATAGACATTGGACTTAATTTCATTGTCTGCCAAATGGAGATTATATGCTATCTATCTGAGAGTGTTCTTATGAGAATCAAATGAGATAATGCATGATTCAGCTATTACAATGGAAAGCATATTTGTGTGCCTTGCATACTTTTCTCTTTCAAACTACTGCTTTTTAGAGAAAAGTTGTGGCAACAGAGAAAATAACTTATGGTATTTAACTGGTTGCTTTGGTATAGTTGTCTGACCTTCATTCAGAACTCACCATACTCTGATAACTAATAACAAATTCATCCATATATTCATTCATGTATTCAATTTATGGGGCACTTGGCCAATGCCAAGCTCTTAATGAATACCTTGTGTGCAAATAGGTGATAAACCGGTAAAGCATCCCTAGATACTCTTTTGAAATATTTTGTCTGTTTCTTGGCCATTTATTCATTTTATACATATTTATTGAGTGATTACTTCAATTTAGATAATTGCAAAATGCTGTGATCAGTAGGTTAAAAAAAAAGAAAAACAAATAGACATGCCTTCATGGCCCTTTCAACCTGGTAGGAGAAACAAACATTAAATAAACAGGTACTCAAACATAAATGTCATTACAAATTGTGGTTGTACGTGAAGATGGATAACAGATCCATAAAAGAAAATAACATGAAATTTAAGAAAAAATCTTTAAAATATACATACCTAATACAGTAATTTTTCATGTACTATGCCTTGGCAATAAATGTATAGGACACGTGAAGCTTTTAACACATATCTTGTGTTGTGCAATAGTACAAAAATCAGTGTTTTGTAAATATTGCACAAACTTCGGCTTTGTGGATTTAAAGAAAGCCGAGAATTATCCAAATGAGAAATGTGCTGTTATCAGTAGGTAGTGGTTGAGGAATTATTTTAGTCTTAGAGGACAACATGACCCAAAGTTCTGTGGCCACAAGATTTGGACCCATGCAAGAAATTGAAAGAAACCTGGTGTGACTAGATCACCAAAGTCTAGATCACAGAAGCTCTGTGGCCACAAGATTTTGGATCCATGCAAGAAATTGAAAGAAAGCTGGTGTGACTAGATCACAAAAGTAGGGCAAGAGGAAACTGAAGAGGTAGGCAGGACCTGATCACATACAGTAGCATGGGTTGTGGTAAAGAAGTGGCTCTATAATCTAAATGCACTACTCAGTATTTTAAGTAGGGCAGTGATCTGATCAGACCACTGTTTTCAAAAAGATCATTTTTTTGCAGAAGCCCGGAAGATTGAACAGAGAGACCAGTAAGGAATCTCCTGGAGTGATCTAGATGAGATAAGGTGGCTTAGATTAGAGTAGTAGCAACAATGGTGAAGATGAATGGACTGCTTTGAGTAAATATTCTGGAGGGAGGGTCACTGGACTTAGTAACTGATTGCATGGGGAGTGGTAGGGAATGGATGATGAGGAAGAAGTGTCTGGAGAGGCTCCCAAGTCAGGGCTCGAGCAACTAGGTGAATGCTGGTGCCATTTTTGAAGATGGAAACCATTCAGAGACTATGGACTATGTTCAGTTACCTTCTTTTTTGCTGAAAGAAGGAGGAGCAGTGCTCAAATGTTTTGTGAGGTGTAGAGAGGAAACAGAAGTATAAAGTAGAAACCCCACCTTCAGTGCACTTGCCCCCTAACCATTAAACCCACTGTTGACTCTTCCTTACCAGACCTCCTCAAACCACCAGGAACTTTCCTTCGATGCTACAGGTAACCTCATTCCTAGGACTTTTCCCTTCCCTCCTTCTGCTGTGTGTGTGTACATCTAATGTGTTTGTTTATAATAGTTTAATTTGCTACACGTTTGAATTATCTCATTTTTCAAGGCTCAGATTGGTCAATCTTAAATGTTACGTTCTTTTGGCAGGGTATTTTTCTGTCATCTTGGCAGTGAATATTAGAGGTTTTTCCCATTTTTGTCTTGCTACGTTATTTGCTGTAACTCATCTAGAAATATTTTGGTGGCATTGCGATTACTGTTCCAACTTCTCCAGTTGGTTATTTGAAAACAAGAATTCACGTGAAAAAATATGATCAGGTTTGATCCCGTAAGCATCACTACGCCCTCTACATGACTTACCAATGAGAACCAAAAAAGTGATCAAGACTTAGGGATAAGGATTTATGACCAAGAATGTCCATGACAGCAGTATTTATAAGAGCCCAAGTTTGAAAGATATGTCCAGTAATAGGGAAATGGATATATAAGCCATGAGATTATTTGTGTGTTACTCTTTTTTAAAAAATAAATTTTATTAGAGTATTGTTAGCTTAGACAGCAAACAAAAACAACAAAAACGAATGAGTTTTAAATAGTTTAATATTTATTCAAGTTATCGCTAGAAATTTAGCTTGTTGAGGGCAGAGACTTGTCACTCTGTGCCTATACTGCCTTCTTTGCCGCTTCCATCAGGGAACTGGAAATAGAATCTCAAACTGGGCCTGACATTCTGTCTCATAAGATGGGACTAGAAGAAGGGTAGATCTCAACATTTTTTTCTCCACGTGTCACACATGAGGGATGATATTGACAGGGAAGTCTCATTCAAGGGAAAACACACAGGAAGGCCTTTTCTTTCACTTAAGAAAGTTTCCGAGAATGCCATTGGGTAGAGTCAAATTTAGAGAGATAACCTTGAATCCTTCCTTGTGTTCTTTTTTTAAAAAGCAAATCACGTGAGGAGGAGTTCCCGTCATGGCTCAGTGGAAATAAATCTAACCAGCACCCATGAGGACTCAGGTTCGATCCCTGGCCTCACTCAGGGGGTTAAGGATCTGGCATTGCCGTGAGCTGTGGTGTAGGTCGCAGACGTGGCTGGGATCCTGCGTTGCTGTGGCTGTGGCTGTGTCCTAGGCTGGAGGCTACAGCTCTGATTCGACCCCTAGCCTGGGAACCTCCATATGCCGCAGGTGTGGCCCTAAAAAGACAAAAAAATTTTTAAAAAAAGTAAATCATGTGGAACCTCAAATTTCTGATAACGCACTTCATGCAAAATGATGCTGTGATGGAGACTTTGGATGGAAAGCCACTGTGGTGGGCCACTGTACTTGACAGGTCTGTTTTGTTGTTCAAGTGCTTTGAAGGATTTATCAATTGTGATACTTCCCCCACTATGTCATCACTACAAAGACAGTGCAAATTGTGAGGGATGCAAAGAATCAATTCTCAAGATTGTCATTTTGAAAATGTTTAGCCCCATGATAGCAGTTGGGAATCAATTCAGTGGATTCATCTGTTTTCTAAAAATAAATGTAGTGATTGGTTTGTCCCAAAATAAAAAATAACCAGCTCCTGCTGAATGAACCTGGTTGTTAAGTAACCAACTAGAGACTGAATAGTGTTGTCAAGAAAGAAGATCTGGGGGCCCAGGTCTCCTCACCATTAGCTGAGAGCCCTTGGGTAAACCATTTAACCTCTCCAGGACTCTCTAAGTCTCACTGATAAAATGTTGCCAAAAATATTTGTTTTACTGACCCTAGAGTCCACATGAAAATCATTTGGGAAAAGGAATGTGAAAGCTCTGTTTACTGTAAAATTACTGTGCGTTTGTATCCTTAACCCGTTGGTGATACCACTAGTCTCTTGGAAATCAGTCCACTAATGGCTGATCCCATTGATAGAAGCGTAATTGCCCTGTGACGAATCCACTTCATCCCTACCCAGCATTCCAGACATTTCAGTGTGGGAACGAGGTCTATGGGAAAAGTCAAAAGGAGACTGATCAGAGGAATTCCACTGGCCCTTCCCAGGGCCCTGTGCACAAAATGGTCCCCTGTGCATTGTTAGTTTGCTATATTTGCCGACGTCCACAGTTTCCAAGACAATAACAGACTGATAACTGGGTGATGATGAACAGCCAGAGTATGATGTTATATTAGTTTTCTGGTGCAAAGGCCTCTGTATTTTATCCATGAGATTACAACCTTTCCTGGCTACTCTTTGAGTTAAATGTGCAAATAAATAATGCAGACATGGACTTTTCTTTTTAATGCTGAGGAATGACATCAACCAGCAAAATGTTTTTAGAGTTCCGCACACTGATGGTTTTGCCTTCGTTACATGGGTAGGACAAGGTCATTCTAGGTTTGGACCTGAGTCCTCAGCCCTTCTGCTCTTCAGATTCCCTGTGTCAGAGTTTTGTGCTTCACAATGACTGAGTGTACGGCTCTGGATTAGGTCTCAATAAACAGCCCTGGGATGGAGGAAAAAGGTAGACAGTGCTAGCTGATTAGAAGGTAGAGAAGAGAAACAGGATCATTCCGCTTTCAGTGTTATTTTGCTTTGTGTTTTTTCTCCTCCTAAGCAACTGGCCATAAAAAATATAGATAATATACAGCCCTGTTCTTAGGAACTTAAGTTTTAATCAGTAGTCAAAACTAACACTAGAAAAGTTTTAAGAAAAAACAAGTACATATCATATAATATAAACAAGACAATCGGTTCACTACCTAAATGAAGTGTGCTTACATTTTCCACCGAGTTGACTGAACTGAATAAATAATCCAATTGCTTTGATGACCTGTATTCTCAGCCAGAAAGTACCAACTTAGGACACTGCCTCTGTGTGAATATCGAAAACTCCTGAGGACCAACATAATTGATGAGATTGTCAATAAACTGAAAGTCTATTAGAACTAAAGAGTTTTATTTAGTTAAACTTACAATGATGAAATTTACTCTATATGCCTGAAGTTTACTGCACAGCAGATCTCTACAGGTGCGTTCATCCTCTAGCAGTGATGTAGGAAAATCTGAGCCCTCATACACTAGCGGTGGGAATATAAAAGGATGCAGCCACTTTGGAAAAATGTCTCAAAGTCCCTCAAACAATGGAAGAGAATTATCATATGACCCTGCAATTCCACTCCCAGGTATATATCCAAGAGAAATGAAAACATATGTCTACACAGAAATGCGTACGCAGATGTTTATAGCAGCATTATTCGTGTGAATAGCTAAAAGATGGAAACAACCTAAATGTATATCAACAGACAAATGGATAAACAAAGTGTGATAAATCCATACAATGGAATATTATTTGGCCATAAAAAGGAAGAAAGTACCAGTACCCGCTACCACATAGATGAATCTTGAAAACATTGTGCTAAGTGGAAAAACTCAGTCACAAAAGACCACATGTTATATGGTTCTATTCATGTGAAATGTCCAAAATGGGGAACTCTATATAAACAAACTATATATTAGGTAGTTTAGGGCTGAGAGTTATAGGAGAAATTGCAGTTTGGGGGGTGGCTAAAGGGTCTAGGGGGTTTAGGGGTTGATGGAAAATGTTCTAAGATGGTAATGATTGCACAACTCTGAATATACTGAAAAACGAGTGAACCATTTAAATTGTGTGGTATATGAACTACATCTTAACACTGTTATTTGAAAATAAAATAATGACTGGTAAATAATACACACTTGGAATTCCCATCATGGCTCCATGAGGACACGTGTTTGATCCCCAGCCTTGCTCAGTGGGTTAAGGATCCTGCATTGCTGTGGCTGTGGCATAGGCTGGCAGCTCCGGCTCCAGTTCTACCCCTAGCCCAGGAACTTCCCTCTATTTCAGATATGGCCCTAAAAAGACAAAATACTACTACTACTACTACTAATATACACTCAATAAAAAAATAAAGGACCCATACATAACTGTATAGGCAGAAGTGTGCCAGGAAGACTGTATCCTTTGGAAGCTTTAATATGCATAAAAATGAAGTGTACCATTTATTATCACTCCTTGGGACGCAAGCATTTAACATAATGCCTTACAAGGTCATATGAACATACATCAGTGCTTGTTGATCATGATAACGGTGGTGGTGGTGATGACAGGAACAGTTGCCCCTGCCTCGCCACAATTTTTGGGCTTTAAAAACACTACATTAGGTTTTGCCTGATGTGTGGCAATTAAACCAAAGTCCAGGTGCAGGTACATCATGATTCTGTGAAGAGAAAGATTGCATTTTTCTTAGGAATCAATGTTCCGTATGTTTGTAGCCACAGGAAGCTTATCAAACCCTGACGTCAGCTACTTTCCCATGAGAAGTACAGAAATTTCATAATAACCATAAATTACTTTCACTTTCCTACTTGCTTCAGACAAGTAGAGAACTTTCCCTAACATTTAAAAACAAACATCTGACCCTCACCCTGCCATGGACACATTCTTATTGCTTCGCTGACCTTCACCCTTCCTCACAAAATTCAGTATCATTCTTCTATCAACAATTGAAAAATCTTGGCCAGCGCAAATAGTTTCATGGATTATTCTTAATTCAAAAATTGTCCAAGAAAAAATAACAAAGGCTGCAGCAAATAGGCACCGTTTTAAGACATCAAAGCCCTTCTTTTGTACTATTATGTGATCTCGCTCAGTTCTAATAGAATTTTTTTTTCCATCTTCATATTTGTACAAAATTGGCTCCTCTGAGAACAAAAATCTAACCTATATCCATGGATTTCCATGAAATTTGCAGGGGAATTCAAAAAAATTTCCTTGGCTACCTTTGCTAGTCCTGGCCACCTATTATAACCACACAGCCTGTCTTCTTCCACAATTCCATGCTGCTTTCAAAGGAAAGACCTAGGTCCAACCCAACTGAATAGTGTAAAGTTTTAACGAACTGTGAATCTGTTTGTTGCCGAATGCCAAAAGCATTCTTGCTTTCATTGAATAATTGATTTTTTTTCTTGAGTTATAAGAACAATTTCTTTAATCCTTCACTTTATGCAGTCTGGTTGGTAGCTAAATTTCTAACATAGTATCATATTAATACACCTTGTCCCTCTTATCTACTAATTTATACAAGGAGATGTGCATACCCACTGTGCCTAATTCCATAGTAATATGAAAACTATATCCTCTGAAAATCAAGAGATTCTCCCACAGACATAAAAATTTACACTGAAACACAAGCATGCTATACACAAATGTTACTCAGGATACACAGGCAAACACTTAAGTGGAAACATACAGTTGCAACAAGTAAAGACAAAACCGAGCGAGGACTTGATGCACATGGAGGCACTGGAGCTAGATTTGGGAAGAGCAGTGGTTGAGAGTGACGAGGAGGACCTGTGGTTAGTAAGCGAGGGCCTGAATGCACTGTGAGGTTTCACGACATCCTACGATGATCAGTAGTCCCTGTATTTGAATTGCTTTGGTACGGGCCACTTGCAAAAACATTCAATATTTCCCTTCTAAGATACAGTAAGCCAAAATATATATATGAAAAGTTCACTAAGTCATTGGTAAATAATCCAGTGTTGACTTTTAATTTAGAAATAACTGGCCAAATTGATCCCAGCCTTCCCCACGACAGTTTTCCTCCTGTGGATACATTGATGGGTATTACCTTTTTGTGTTCTCTCATTGTTTGTCTTTCTTCTTCTGATTTTATTTTCCTACTAGTGTAATATATGACTAGGGATATTGAATTTTCATGATTTTATATGTTTTGAGCTCATAAATTCCTTTTGGTTGTCATCTTTCCAGACGGAGGCTTCATCTTTTCCGAGTCACATGTGACTAAAATAACCTTTTTATTGATGTGTAATGTATACAGAAAAAGTGCACAGATTATAATTGCATAGCATGATGAATTTTCACAAAATGACCACAATGATGTAGTCAGCACCCAGATCAAGAAACGAAACATTACTTAGCACCCCAAGAGCACCCTTTCCACAGTCACGCCTCCCCACCCCCACCATTGCCGCAGGATAACCGTCATTCCTTCTGATGGCTACCCCCAAACACTAGTTGTGCCTAGCTTTGAATTTTATATTAATGGAATCCTGTGGAACTTTTTTGTATGTGTCCGACTTCTGTTGTTTAAAATTACATTTCTGAGAGTCATTGCCTGAGTGAGACTTAGGTCATTCGAATTTGCAGAACAGTGTTTCATTGTTTGCCGACTACAGGTTACATATTTAGCTATTGACAGGTGATTTCCAGCTTGCGGCTGTTATAATAATAAGCCTCTTAGTTCCTGTCCTCGGGTGAATATATGCATGGATCGTTGTTGTGTATATACTTAAGAGTACGATTTCTGGGCACAGGATATACAAATATCTAGATTTAGCAGATAGTGCCAAATATTTTGCCAGTTTACATTCCCACAGCAGTGCATGAGAGTTCTAGCTGCTCATCAAAACTTGGAATTGTCGATCTTTTCAAGTTTCTTCCAGATTGAGCTACCCTTTCTTTTGGTAGTTTGATAGAATTGGGGAAGTTTGCTTTAGTTGCATTCTGGCTGAGATGATTTAAAAATCATCTTCCATTTTACATGACTCCGTCAACCTCTAGTTCGCCCCTTCTCCACCGATGAACTCTCCAAAGGTCTACCTGAACTTGTTATCCCAAGACCCTTCCTTCTTTTTTTTCACTCTGCACTTTTTTTCAAAGTGTAATTTATATACAGTAAATCTACTCTTTCAGTGTACAGTTCTTTAAGTTTTAACAAATACGCAAGTGTGTAATAACCATCAGAATCGAGATACAGATATGTCAGCTCTAAAATGCTTCTTCCTTCTTGAATGTTGGGTTTTCCTACTTCGCTCCATGAAGCTACTGAAGACCCTGCTGTGCTTTTCAGAACATTCTGCTTGGTTTCTTGTTCTCTTATATGGTCCTGTCTTTTCTACCCTAAGTATTCAGTCATGGAAAGAGCTTTGGGGTCAAACAAATCTGGGCTGTAGTTTCAACACTGCTACTTATTAACTATGGGATAGTGAATCTGAATCTGTCTCCTTACTTTGAGAAGGAATAGATAATATTATGTGATATGGGAGTTCCCATTGTGGCTTAGCAGTAATGAACCCAACTAGTATCCATGAGGACACGGGTTTGATCCCTGGCCTTGCTCTTTAGGTTAAAGATCCAGTGTTGCTTTGAGCTCTGACGTAGGCTGCAGACATGGCTTGGATCTGGCATTGCTGTGGCTGTGGTGTAGACCAATGGCTACAGCTCCAATTCAACCCCTAGCCTGGGAATTTCCATATGCCATGGGTGCAGCCCTAAAAAAAAAGACAAAACAAAACAAAAATTATGCAATATGTTATAATTTCTGTCAGAGCTATAAAATACACTCTTCTCTTAGAAATAATAGATGGCTGCTTAGCTCAGTGGGTTAGAGTTGGTTAATCTCTTAGAAATAATGGAGAAGGGGTGGGGTAGGTGGTCCCTGAAAAACAATACCCTTCTCTGGGCGCCCTGTTAGCTGCTAAAAAGTGTGAACTTGATCGAACTTGTTTTATTCACAGCTATTACAAGGTCTTTGGCAGATACTGAGAAATACACAATACATTTTTTTTTCCTTAAAAGATCATAGAATTACACATAAACCATCCGAGTTGGAGGGATCTTAAAAAAAATCTATTCCAAATGCTTCATGTTATGGATGAAAGGACTGCAGGGCCAGGAGTGCTTAAATGACTTGGACAAGGTCAATTCACTCATTAGTATTTACTTAAGTGACCCAAATTCCCTGAGATCACATATTTCTTCCCTCTGAAAATACTCCTAGCTCCCTTCTTCAAGTATAAATGTAAAACAGAGACAACTCACGAGAGACGATTATTAATGTTTTATTGTTACTGGCTCATTTTGACTAAAACCCATAGATCTATTTTTAAGTATTTTATTTTAATTTCCATCCCCACAAATTATGTGACTTCCTGCCAACTAAGACTGAAATAGCTTCTTACCATTCCTTTCCCATTCCAAGGATTATATCCTGTAGCTTTTTCATTTTTCTATTATTAAGAAACATTCTGCCTTATCCTCCAAGGCACAAGACTGAAAGGAGCTCATGTAAACCTACAGAAAGCAGCTTTCTTCACATTTAAGTGAACAGGGGTACAAGGATGCCTCTGTTGTTCTGGGTACTGGGTGCACAGGTGACCAGATGCACCACTGGCACTCTCCTTTTAGGAGGGGACAGGTTGCCAGCACTCCCATCACTCTCGTGCTTCCCAGCAAAGGTGGTATTCTGAGAATCATTTTTTTTTGGTAAGTTTCTTTGTTCAGCCCATCTTGAAAGATTGGGTGCTCTGCTAATAGACGGAGAAGACTGAATCCATGTGGACCAAACAGCTTGGAAGAGCGTTATCATCCCAGAGCACACAACCATCTCATAAAACCCTCTGTCTCACACCAGGATTCTCAGTAGCTCCTCCAAGAACACTCTTTATGTGAGTGACTCCTCCCTAGAAATATATTTTCAGCCTAGATAGCTCTTCTTCGGAGAGACTGCCCCTCCCCATCCAACATCCAGTGAGTGGCCTTCTATCCCATCATGCTCTGTTATTTACTTACTATTGGAAATGGTCCCGGAGTGTAAACTCCATGGAAGCAGAGTCCTTGCTTGTCACTGTGTGTCCCCTCTTGGCTCAGAGTCCTCCCTCAGTGAGTAAGTGAATTGTATCCTTCTCACACACCCATCAGGCTGGCTGAGCCCCTGGGTTTGAATACAGGCATCACTAATTACTAACTGGGGGAATTTTGTCACATTTTTTTTTCCTGTCTTTTTGTCTTTTCTGGGGCTGCTCCCATGGCATATGGAGGTTCCCAGGCTAGGGGTCGAATCGGAGCTGTAGCTGCCAGAGCCACAGCAACGCAGGATCTGAGCCATGTCTGTGACCTACACCACAGCTCATGGCAACGCCGAATCCTTAACCCACTGAGCAAGGCCAGGGATCGAACCTGAAACCTCATGGTTCCTAGTCAGATTCGTTAACCACTGCTTCACGATGGGAACTCCTGTCACATGTCTTAAACACAACAAACTTCTCACTGGTTCTCCTAGGTTAAGAACGTGTATACCTGAAGTGATACCTGAAGTAGATGCGTGCAAGGAGCTTCGCACAGGGCCTAGCACAAAAAGCTCTTAATACACAGTACTTATTAGCAGCTCCATGATGAGAGCAGAGCATATTAAAAAGGAGCCATGGAGGGATTTTTTTTTTTTTTTTTTTTTTGCTTTTTAAGGCCACACCCAAGGCATATGGAAGTTCCCAGGCTAGGGGTCCAATCAGAGCTGCAGCTGCCAGCCTACACCACAGCCACAACCAAACCAGATCTGAGCTGCGACTGTGACATAGACCACAGCTCATGGCAATGCCAGATCCTTAACCCACTGAGTGAGGCCAGGGATCAAACCTGAGTCCTCATGGATGCTAATCAGATTCGTTTTTGCTGAGCCATGGCAGGAACTCCTGGAGGGATTTTTTTTAATATAAATATTAATGTTGAAAGCAAGGGGTCCTAATTCGCCCACCCAAGGCAAAACTGTAAATTAATGAAAACCTAGTTCTTTGTATTGACTCCATAAAGTTTTTCTTTTTATAAAGGATCCCTAATTTTGCCTTTGCAGTAACTCCCTGTTATAAAAAGTTATCATTCGAGACCCTCCCCTTCACCCAGCCCCTTGGTATCCCTTTGGAAAATGGCTTCTTTCTGTAAACACTTACGGTAAGAATTTTAACCACTTTTTGCAAGTATGTACTGTCAATATTTTTCCATTTGTGTCACCTAGGAAGGTGCTAGTTTCTGCTTCTCATGCTACTGAATGGCTTTAGTTAGAGGTTTCCTGAGGATTTTTTTTTTTTTTTTAATCACTCGTCTCGGAGGGCTAGGAAGCTGATTGAAAGGAGAGAAATCCCTCCTTTCTTTTTATCGCACCTTGATTCTCCTGTAGTGAATGCTTTCATACAAAACCCAAATTTCCCCACATGCCTGAGCAGATGGTTCAATCAAAGGAGCAATAAATAGCACCTGGCTGTTTGCCACTGCTGGGAAGGGAACTGTGGGAGACGGGCTCATCTACCTAATGCCTGGCCTCTCTTCCTTCATCTCGGGTCCTCCCTTCCTTACCATGTCCGGTCTAGACTTAGCTTTGCCTGCAGAGAATTTCAGAAATTGCCTCTGAGCCAGGTCAGTCGGAATATGTGTTGAGAACCATATGAAAAGTTTAAAGGATCCAATGAGTAATGGTTCACCCAGGCATCTATTTGAAGTCACAAAGTAGCTGACAGTACAGAATTATCTTTTTTTTTTTTTTTCTTTTTAGGGCTGCACCCACAGCCTATGGAAGTTCCCAGGTTGTGAGTCTAATCGGAGCTGTAGCTGCCAGCTTACACCACTGCCACAGCAATCAGGATCCAAGCTGTGTCTGCAACCTATACCGCAGTTCACGGCAGCGTCCGACCTTTAACTCACTGAGCAAGGCCAGGGATGGAACCCGCAACCTCATGGATACTAGTTGGTTCATTACCACTGAGCCATGATGGGAACTCCCCAGAATAATTTTTTTTTTTTTTTTTTTTTTTTTTGTCTTTTTGCCTTTTCTAGGGCTGCACCGTGGCATATGGAGGTTCCCAGGCTAGAGGTTGAATCGGAGCTGTGGCCGCCAGCCTACACCACAGCCACAGCAACTCGGGATCCAAGCTGCCTCTTCGACCTGCATCACAGCTCACGGCAATGCCAGATCCTTAGCCCACTGAGCAAGGCCAGGGAGCGAACCTACAACCTCATGGTTCCTATTCGGATTCATTAACCACTGCACCACAACGGGAACTCCTCCCCAGAATAATCTTAAAACAGGGAGTGGGCTCTCCCATCATGGCTCAGTGGTTAATGAATCCAACTAGGAACCATGAGATTGTGGGTTCGATCGCTGGCCTTGCTCGGTGGGTTAAGGATCCGGCATTGCCGTGAGCTGTGGTGTAGTTTGCAGACGCGGCTCGGATCCTGTGTTGCTGTGGCTCTGGCATAGGCTGGAGGCTACAGCTCTGATTGGAGCCCTAGCCTGGGAACCTCCACATGCTGCGGGTGTGGCCCTAAAAAGACAGAAAGACAAAAAAAAAAAAAAAAAACAAAAACAAAAACAAAAAAACCGGGGAGTGGGAACTTCGTCAGCTTTCTGGCCCATCCATGCTAAATTGGAAAATAGAGAATATCTGAAGACAAACTCTACTTTTAGCCATGTTGCCATTCACTTTATGGTTTCTCTCAAAAGCCTTTCTTTGTCTCACTAACAAGGTAATTCATGAACATACACAGACTCTAGACCAAAAATAACACACCAAACCAAACAACCTTTTCCCATGATTTCTAGATATTTTTTCTTCATGCATTCCCAGTTTAAAAAATGGGGATGGGGGGAAGCAAGATATGCTCTTAAGGTCCACTTGAGCCCAGTTGTTCTAAAGCCTTGTTATTATAAAAGCAAATATTAAAGCCCAGAGTTGCATTTCCCGTACTCATACCCATTAACATCTCTTGTTGCATCATGTTGGGGCAGGTATAGGGGTGTGATGGTGATTTACTGTCACAGTTTTTTGTTTCTTTGGTCCTTCTAATATTTAATATTTATCACTGTATCTCCAGTGCAAGAGAGTTAACTCTAGATCATCTAATAGTACATTTCTGTAGTTATTTGTAATCCTCCAAAGCCTCCTCTTCTACCAATTAGTCAAATTCCTAACTATCAACAGAAGACTTTGGACAAAGCAAAGGGTCCAAAGAGTCTCGGAGTATCTGAAGCTTAGAAGGTTTTGAGAATCAGCTTAGAGAAGGGAGTGCCCCTGACTATGCCTTTTTCTTTGATTGTTGGCGTCGGTAGTACTCCCTGCTTTGTCCCAACTATTCCACCTTCTTCTCTCCATTATTCATAAGAATTTAGGGGTTGACTCTGCAATAATTGTATTTCTTTTCTTTAAAATGCAAATGCACAATATCTGTTTATGTCTCTGCTTATTTCCCCTTTAAGGTCCTAACCTACAACAGTATTTGAAGAGGAAATAATATTTTAAAATACAGTCTCTATTACCTAAAATTCATTCCACTTATGTTCCCATCCTCCTTTTATCCCAGGTGTCATTCAAACGTTTCAAGATCATCCACCCGAATCCATAAAGATTGGTGATCAACCAGAGGTTCACAAGTGGACATCTGATTGCGTACCCGTGAGTAGAGTTTATGTGATTTTGTTGAGGGGTGGGGACTCTGATTTTAGAAGTTATGTAGCTTCTCTGTCTCATTTTCTAAATTCTTGCACCTAAAGATACATTGTGTAAAACCAAGTTTTCTGCTCTGTCCCTCCTTAGTTTACTTACCAAGTATACCTAACAAGTTTGGAAGGAATTGTTTTCCTGCTTTGTAAACTGATTTTGCTTTATTTTTTGTTTTTCCTATATATGATATCTTAAGCAAAACAGTCCCTGATCAATAAGTTCCTACTTCCCAAGAAGAAATCCGCTAACTTGAGGGAATAAAAAGATGACAAGTCAGTCTTTCAGGGTGAATGAGCTCACTTTGGCACAAACACTGGTGATTTCAGCAAGTACCCCTCACTTGAAGCAAGTACCCCTCGCTTTCAGCAAGTCCTCCTCGCATGGGAGACCTTCTCCCAGCAAAAGGTCTACCTGGGCAGCAGGAAGAGGGGATTTCAGAACGTAGAGGTTGGAGAAACTAAAGGAAACTTCACTCATTCGCCCTTTTCCTGAGGTTGGCACCAGTAGGGAGAAAAGTATTGCCAGGGCTGCCATAGTAAAATGCCATAGACTGGATTGCTTAAAGAGCAGAGATTTATTTTCTCATTGCTCTGGAGGGTGGAAGTTCAAGATCAAGGTGTTGGCATATTTGGTTTCTGCTAAGGTCTCTCTCCGTGGCTTGCAGGTGGCCATTTTTCCCTGTGTCTTCACATGGGGTCCTGCTGCCGGCGCCCGTGTCTCTCTGTGTGTCCTGCATTTCCTCTTCTTAGAAGGACAGTAGTTGTGTTGGACTAAGGCCCATCCTAATGCCTTCACCTTAACTTCATCACCCCTTTAAAGACCTCATCTCCATACACGGATACATTCTAAGGTATTAGAGGTTAGGCCTTCAACATATGAACGTTGGGGGAACACACTTCAGGCTGCAAGACCCCATCATCATTCTTTTTCTAATGCGCTGATTGTAGTTTGTTGCTTACAGACTACCCTCCGATTCTCCTTTCTTCGAGGCCCTTCTCATTTACATCACTCTTGGAATATTTGGTTTCCCTACAGTGTGTTTCCCTGCAGTAATCCTTCATATACATCTCTCATTTCCCTATGACATTATATAATTTTAGAAATTGAAGCGTGTACCTTTTACATCTTTCCAGCATGAAGAGGCGTTTTTGTAAATAGTAAGCATTTAATAGTATTAAATTTAATTAATACTGGATGAATAAATGCTAAGATAACAGTCTCTGATCCAACAATTCACTTGCTTTACTACCTCCAAAATGATTATCAGTGGTACTTTCTCTTCATTTGCTGCTTGTCTCCAGACCCCTGAGTGGTGGAATAAGTCAAAGCTGGCGAGAAAGACTGAAAGAAAGATATGATTAACTGATGATAAGAGACGTAACCTTGTTCCTCTGAGAGTTAGGAGACAGTAAAGAGCATGCACCTGTTTCAGATATGGTCTTTCTTCCTTGAGACCCCTGTTTTGGGAGCCAAGAGGGAAGGACAATGAGTTTAGACTGAGACTTGCTGAGTTTAAGGGCCTGTGGGACATCCAAGGGCATGTGTCTACAAAAGAGGATATGCAAGTCTGAAGCCCAGCTGAGAAATAGAGCTGGAGATTTCCGCAGTTGTAATCTATACATAGGAATTAAAACTATGACAATGGATGAGGCCACCCAGAAAGGTAGTGGAGGGAGAGGAGCAGTGGTTTAAAAAAGCCACCAGGGGAGTTCCCATCATGGCGCAGTGGTTAACGAACCCGACTAGTATCCATGAGGTTGCGGGGTCAATCCCTGGCCTTGCTCAGTTGGTTAAGGATCTGGTGTTGCCATGAGCTGTGGTGTAGGTCACAGACATGGCTTGGATCCCGAGTTGCTGTGGCTGTGGCTGTGGTGTAGGCCAGCGGCTACAGCTCTGATTCGACCCCTAGCCTGGGAACCTCCATATGCCATGGGTGCAGCCCTAGAAAGACAAAAAAAAAAAAAAGCCACCAGAATTTTCATGTAGAAATCTGTCCTGGTATATAACAGGAGGGATATAACAGGATTTCTTCCCGAGAGAGAATCTAAGTGCTGTTTCTAAGGAGGGTTTGTAAGAACATGTGTATTAGCTAACGTGGATGTCGGTCTCCTTCTCACTCCACTTATTCCTTTGGTCCTATTTTATTCCTTCTTCTGTCCTTCCTTTGGGGGCTATGCCTCAGGCCATTCCTGTGGCACTTGCTTATCCAGTTTTGGTCTCGTCTAGCTAACTCCACTCATGAGCGAGTGTTTGAGTCCCAGCTGCATGGCCAGGGGTGTCATCCCTTGACACCTTCCTTTAGGACAATTTTCTTCATCACCTTCAGAGCTGATCAGACTGGATGGTATGAAAGGCCTGGAATTCGATTCTTTCATGTCCAAAGAGGTAGAAGGCAGGTCCCTTCAGGATCAGGTGGCTGGACTCCATTGCCATGGAGCATCATTTTGTCCAAAGAGTCACTGAAGGACTCAGTTGAGGGGAATATCCCGTCTCTGCACTAAACCCCTCCTCAGTCCATTGCTCTCTGCTAGTCTCCCACACCTTCTCTGCCCTCAAGGAGGCTTTGGGAATGTTTTCATGTTTCATGGCCAGGCCAGAATGAGGGTTGATGAAGCCTGGAGAGGCCAGGCCATTACAACCATAACAAGTTTCTCCTCTCTGAGCTCCACCAACAAAGGTCATTTCTAATAGAGCCATTTTTACCCTAATACTGAATTTCCCAGTTTTTTCCTGCTTAGGGTGATGCAAACAAAAGGAAGTTCTTTCATTTCTCCTTTATTTTCTAAAATGTTATTTCTTTCCCTTGCTTTTTTATTTCTTTATTTCTCCTTTGGTTCTTTCTTTAGCAGAAACCTAAGTCCATCTTTTTGGGATTGTCTGATTATTAGCAGAAGAGGCCATCAAAAATCTGAAAGTTTCCTCCTCTGCAGACTCCCATCCATTTTTTAAAAATGAACTGTGAGATACCAGCTTTCTTCAAGTACCTGCCTCCATACTTTCATCTTGGTATTCTTCAAGTTACTAGGAAAAAAGATGCCCCCCCCACCATTTTTTTACTTAGTTACCTAAAATGCCGATGACACCTGCGTCAGTGATTTTTATGTAAATTTCTATTTATATAAAATGAGAAAGGAGAAATTCTGAAGTCAAGAGAAAACATCTCTGCAACCCATGTATGGCCTAAATGGGGTGTTCCAAATGAATGGTGGCCAGTGGCCAGCAGAGGTGCCTCCCGACTGTGTTTCATTAATTTCAGTCAGCTATAGAATTTGGAGAGAAAGATAATTTTCCTATAAGCATGTACAAGAAGTGCTTTGAGCTGTAAGCACCTAGCGGGCTTTGCCTTGCGTTAGAACAGCATCAATGGGAGACTTTATAACCACTGTGGGCCTGTATTTTTGGAGTCAGTTGAAGCTGCAGATGGAATGGAAAGAGAAGGGTTTTTTTTTTTTCCCCTTTCCTCTTTTCTTGACTTGCAGAACAAGCCTCCCTGGACCCCCTTGACCGAGTGTTCAGTCTCCTGTTTAGTTCAAGTGTGCCTACACACTCGTTATGGCAGGATCTAAAGGGGTCTTTCTTACACAAAGCATCTTTTCTACAGATTTCTGGTAGTGGCTGTGGAATGGGGCTGGCATGTGAAAAGGTCTTGGATCCACTCTCCCCCAAGGGTCTCACCCAAGGACACTGCTCTCAGGTCCTCATCATGGAGAAGGAGGAGGCACATGTACAACAGGCCCACGTTGGGTTAGGAACCAAGGGGACACAAGGAACAGGGGTCCCCATGGTCTTCCCAGTTCTGGAAAATTTCATAATAAGAAAGGTAAGAGGACATTCTAGCATCACCATCATCATAGGCCGATTTTATAACTTTGGCCTAGTGATGGAGTTTCCCTGGCTTGTGGCCCTTAAGAGGCACCTCTGCAGAACACACATTCCTGCCTAGCCCGGCTATTGATGGAAAGAGGTTGTGTGAGAGTAGGCAGGCCAAGATCGGGGCACAGATAGCAGGGAGAAAAACAAACAGTGGTGCCAGGAGTTCTTGTCTAGAACTCCTTGCCAGCCTTTTGTTCCAAAAAGCATGAGTGAGTATGCAGTAAAGAGAAAAAAAAATGACGTGGCTGTTTAGCTTTTCAACAAAACTATCAAACTAACTGTGATGGAATTTGTCCAGTTCAAGGACACAGACTCAACTACTTCCAAACTTTGCTTGGGGATGCTCAACAAAACAGTTGTAAACATCTTGCATTAGTCCACACAGCAGTCCTCCAACAGGATTTAAAGGCTCAGTCTCGGTGGGTGGGGAGAAAGACAGACATTTTCCTTCCTACTATTCTCTGTATCTCAGGTCCAACTTAATGCCAAATTAAATCTAGATTTTTTTTTTTCAACTGACTTTTACTGGAGGAAAAAAGGCAGAACTGCATTTCCTGAAACAGATATTTCAAGGCCAGACTTACTACTTGGGTTGTTTTTCGTGTTTTTTTTTTTCCTCCTCTTCCTTTTTGCTAATTCAAAACAAAATGTCTATCATTCACTCTAACACCAGCATTTAAGAGCTGGAGACAAATGAAGTCTGAATATTCACGCCAACATGGTACAAATGAGCTGTGATTTCAAGATGCTGGCTGTTTCTCTGACAGGGGAAAAGAGAGGTTGACTAGTTTAGTAACTTTGGCTGAAAACACTTTGTTAGAGAGGAATGGAGAAGGCCAGCGTTAATATCGAGTCCTGTTATTTTGTGACATACCGTGGAGTGGGGCATCCTGGGTTTGGGGGAAAGTGTGTTTATTGAATTCGGAGGATGTGGAGAGGGAGCGAATGCAAATCTATGGCGGTCCTGAAGAAAGGACGCTTCTAAAAGCATTTTCTCCAAGTTCTTCAAAGAACTCCTCCCCTAAGTATATTATACACGTGATTGTGAATCTGATTCCATTACAGACTTAACAACCTTTATAAACATAAAGACATTTATTATAATGAGAGATTCTGGGGAGTCTCTGCTGCCTCCCCCAGACTGCTGGCTAATGGTTTAGAAATACGAGATGCAGTTGTAAGTTGAGGCTGATGGGGGAGGCTCGTGACCGCTATTAGCACCATCTGTCCTTTCTCTTCTTCCTCAAACATACGCATTAGTCGCTTCTTAAAGAATTTATTCATTCTTCAGCTATACATTGAATTGGGACCTCTCCATCGACTGCTCTATTAAGTCTGGGCTGCGTTAGGAATTCTAGGGTTCCTTCCCTCTTTCCTCTAACACAGACTCTTTTTAAAAAATTCAGTGTCGTGGAAAATTTGGTGACTCCAGTAATGTATTCACTGACGTAAACTGTGATTTCTGATACTTTTATTTTTCATTTGGCCTCATCTTGGTAAAGAATCATAATATTTTAAATCTCTCCACCCTATCATCCACCTATCATTCTTAATTACGTGGTTTATAGGCAAAACACAACAATGCGCTGGCTATATCTATAATTCTACTTTTCTGAAAATCGCTTTGAAGATGCGTAGTTGCCTCTTGCCTTATTTGTTTCCTAAATTCTGATTTTCATGAGAAATTTTTTTAAGGAGGGATGTAATTATAGTATCAAAGTAGTTGAAAATTAAGAGCAAAGTAAGTGTTTTGGCATTTTTATTGGAATGCTCATGAGAATCAAAGATGAGAGACCCATAGTGATTCACCATAAAATCAATGGCGCTTAAGACACAGAGCCCCTCACTTGGACAGGCCTCTGCCACTCACCTGCCTAATTTCTTATAGTTAACATTGTATTCTGTTTCTTAAAGGCCCCCCAAATAATTTTCAGGTCCCACAAAATCTGAGTTCTTCCCTGTGATTGACACAAACAGATAAACTGAGATGGTTTTACTTCATGTATAAAGCTAATTAAATGAATAAAGCAAAGAAATAGTCCAAGTGTGAAGCACTGTAATTTGTTTTATAAGGCTTTGGAAGGAATTCATATTATTTTATAATGTGAACCCCACTTAAATAAAATAATCAGTTTGCCAAAGCCCAAATGAACATAAACAAGAGATCTGTTTTTATTCATTAATAAACATCAAATATGGACTCACCTTAACATCAAGTAAACCAAATCCTCCCAATAGGAAGAAGTCTCTAGTAAGGGGCATTTGCAGAGGAGCAAAGATCCTTCAGGCAATTACATGGTCATTTCAACATCAAAGGTCTTGCCACAAGCTGCCTTGTATTGTGTATTTACAGGTTTTATGAGACACAGCATAGTGTTGTGATTCAAAGGACAGCCTCTAGGACCAGGCTGCCTTCATGTTCGTCCTAGCTCTCCTATTTGCTAGCTCTTTGGCCTTGAGAAAATGCCACACCTTCTCTGGGCCTCAATCTTTGTATCTAAAATGAAAACAATGAGAATTGTTATTAAGACTTAAACTGATATTTATAATAAGTTCTTGGAACTACGCTGAATACATAATGCATGCTAGATAACCATTGGCTAAATAAATAAACTTCTCCATCTAGAGTGTACGCTAATATGAATTTACTTGTAGCTTCACCCTTGTAACTCCTCACATTACCTAGCCTGGCACGTAATTACCACCAAGGAATAACTGTGTAAATCAGGCATCCCAAACCAGCAACCCAACCAGCAGGCCCACAATGACCTGCAAATGTGCTTTCTTTGCCCAGGAATTCCTTAAATTTTTGAATTTGAATTCTCTTAGGGTGCATGCTTTCTCCATTTCTGCATAGGCCTCCCACTCCCCAAATATTTACCTCTTGGGTTCTTAAAAGCATTTGAGTTTGTCATTCCTGGTATGAATGAGTGAACACGTAAAGTGTGAGCACTCCTTCAGTTCACAGCAGTTTTATGGCTCATTGGAAAAGAGAGCTGGGACCAATGAGCCATTTCCACTCCCTGAGGCCCTACCTGCAGTGTTCTGATCAGACTACCCATTTTTATTTCTATTCTAGATGTCCCAGAACAGAAGCAGAAAATAGATAAGTTGAATAAGTGCCTTCACGAAGCAGAAATGTGTGCTGCCTATTGCTGGGACATCATTTCCGTCACGGACTGAGTCAGTCAAGGCTAGGTCATGACCAGCTAGGTTATGCTGGGGTCAGAACAGCTCAAAATCTCAGTGACTTAAGCAACAAAGGTTGGTCAGTCGTGCTTTCTCTCTAATTCTGGATAGGCAGGGGTCTCTGGTCCACATTATTGTCATCCTTACTTGGGGATCCCAGAAGACAGCTACTATCTGGAGATATTGTTGGTTACTATGGCAGAGAGAAAGAAAAGAAATCTCTGAAGGGTCTCATATCAATGATTGAATGGTCTGTCCCAGAAGTGACACGGCACCTCTGTTCACAACTCATTAACCAGAACGAGTCACTTGGCCCCAGCGGACAACAAGGAGGCCAGCAAGTACAATTCTCTAATGTGCCCAGAAATGGTAAAACAGGGCAGACAGCACGAATGGCCGTAGCTGTGGCTCTGTGGGAACTTGGACTTTCAGGCCAAAAGCTTTTCAATAAGTTCAACTCAGCAGCCATTCCCATGCATCTCTAAAGGCAGAGCAAATCACCCAGCACTGCGAGGGAATATCAGAGGAGATGCAGGCCCTGACACTGAGCAGCTTCACACTTGCTCAGGAGAAAGAGGTTATAAAACATTTGAATAGCAAGGTCATATAGTATCAGCTATCAAAAAGAACAGTGCCAGTGATGCTGCAGCAGTTGAAAGAGAGGATGAATCTAGAGTGAAGACAGGATTGAGCTACACTCTAGAAAAATATATGGGATGTGCAGAAGGAGTGGAGGGCATTTCAGGTTACAGAAGAGAGGAAACAGGGACAGAGATAGAAATACCAGGTGGATTGTTGCAGGACTAAAGAGTTGGCCTGGCTCTGAGTTGTATTTGCATGTGAGGGTGGAGTCCGGAGAGGAGTCAGGTGTTGGGTACACGGGGAGCCATTCCATGGGGGGTCTCTGAGATTGACAGAGGAAAAGGAGGAGGGGATCATCCTTCCTCACTAACCCCCTTCGAATCCTAGGTCCTTAAACCTCCAAGGCATCAGGTTATTCCCCAAACCAAGAGTCGTAGCTGGAGTTCCCCCTCATGGCTCAGTGGAAATGAATCTGACTAGCATCCTTGAAGATGCAGGTTCAATCCCTGGCCTCACTCAGTGGTTTAACAATCTGACACTGCTGTGAGTTGTGGTGTAGGTTGCAGATGTGGCTTGGATCCTGTGTTGCTGTGGCTGTGGTGTAGGCCAGTGACTACAGCTCTGACTGGACCCCTAGCCTGGGAACCTCCAGCTGCCGTGGGTGCAGCCCTAAAAAGCAAAAAAAAAAAAAAAAAAAAAAAATGTTGCGGCTACCCAACCTTCCCAGACCCACAGGGCAGTCACTGAATAGAGACCATAGTAAAGTTTGACTTGCTCCTTTTTCCAGTTTCAAGCGTATTTGATCACTCATCCTGCTAACAAAGACTACGCAAGTTCAAGTGACACAGCCTCTCATTGCTGGGTCAGTTCAGCCCTTTTGCTAAGGAACAGCTGTTTTTAAAATTCGGCTGAGACCTTGATTTAAATCTGTTTCACTTAGAAAGCAGCAAGAGAACATCTTGTTTTCATGAATGTCCAGGGGCTGTGTGTCAACAAATTAAAGGTCTGCTTGTGGTATTCAAAGTAGAAGAGCTGATCGTGAGATGCGCTGCCACTGGAATAAATTTATTATGGGCTGTTCATTTCTTGGAATCTTGAACCAAAATTTGAAAAAACAAAGTGAACCAGCTACATTTAAATCAGCAAATTTCTGCTTGAGGATGGGTGAAAAACATGCTTCTGTTGTTAGAAGGTCACTGAGCTGGGTGGTTTTTAGAAAGATGCCCTGCACTTCAGCCACGTGAAGTTAATATCTTAAGTGGATTCCCCGTGTCCATATAAATTCCAGGAGGCAGTATCGGATGGGTCCCTCTGACAGGATCCGAGGTGGGAGAGAAAGGATGAGAGTAGTTCACCATCCCTCAAACCTGACCAGCTGCTTTACTCTTCACCTACTTCTTTAGGACAGAAAAGCAGGAAAGAGTTTGATGTATCAGCACCTAGAAGAGCAGGGGTCTGGCACATAGTAGATGCTGATATATACAAACTCCGGTCTTACACATTTATGTTCCTGCTGTGAATGCATGTCTGTGGTGTATTCATACCATTCTTATCTTAAAAAGCTGCTACTGAATATGTCTTGTTTTAGCCCAAAGAAAACCATTAGTTATTCCCATAGCTCTCTCACAGCAGCTTGTATTTTTCCTTCCTAACCTTTGTCTCAGTTTGTATTTTATTTATTATTGTCTGCCTGCTCCATCAGACTGTAAGCACGCTGAAGGCAGGGCAGTTAGTTCCATTCACAGCTTATTTGCCACTCCAAGCAAAGTAGCGGAATGGTACTTCACAAATACTTGTTGAATGTTTTCATTGATGTTTTTCTTTGTGATGCTGATTGTCGAGGCTTGACCACTCTTGAATATGTGTTTAAACACAGTGAAGATGTTAAGGCTCATAATGCAGTTGAATGTGGAGAGGGCTTTTGTGTGATGACACAGTCCCAGTCATTTGGCCACACACTCTCTTGAAGGTCATGGTGGGATAAGTTGGTCTAACCATCTCTGTTTTCCCGCCTGAAAGGTGTCAGCCCACATCTGCATGTAGTGGGCCAAGATTAATGTTGTAGCACATGGCAGTAGTTGAGAACTTTTTTCTTTCCAATAGTTAACTCATTCCTAGTGGGATTCAACCTATGACTTTAGCCTTAGTATTAATAAATTTTGATCCAGCAAGTTACCTGATAAAGGCAGTACCAGCATCTATGGTCAGAAATAAGAGGTTTGAGGTGTTCGATGGGCGTAAGTCTTAATGTGCTCATGCACTTGTCTCGTGGTCACTGTAGACCTTTCTGATGGTCAAGCAAAGTATGAACCCTTCCACCTGAGCAGGAACGAAGTAGATTCATTTGCTCTATTTTGCTTTGGCTGCCTGTATAGACAGGGTTGAAATGGGATTGACTTGTGAGTTCTAAAGACTCTCAAGAGAAATGCTCGTTCGTTTACAAGAGGCGCAATTCCACAATAGTTTCTTGCCTTGTGTACTTCAAAATATTCCCAAAGAAACAAAGTTGGATGTAGAAAAAATAATGGGAGAAAAGAAAAATAATACTCTGAATTCTGAACAGTTCTACTTTAATAGGTTGATCTGTCTGCCAGCTGGCCTCCGTGTTGACTACTTGTAATATATACTTTTGGTAGGCCGCATGTAGTTCTTGGAACTGTTTATATTAGACTGCAGAAACTTAATTATTCTAAAATTGGCAGGCAGGACTCGCTTTGGTTACTTAATACAAAGTTGCTTAGTCATCTTTATACATGGTGTGGACAGCATTGTTTAAGTGTGAAAAATTGGGAAATGGGAATGTGCTCCAGAGAGATTACAGGTCAGGTAGAAAAATAAGAAGGTATCATTGTTTCAAGGTGCTCAGCAGGTGGTTGCCACATGTTTTAATTTGACAAGCTAGGTGACTGCTGAGTTGAAGTCCTTGATAACTCAAGGAAATGTATTTTTTCATTTTCTTGGTGAATTTTGTCAGAAGTAAAAGCTGTTGCTGCTGCTGCCTCTTAGATCATATTCAAATCCAACATTTTGCAAAGTACAGGTTTCCCAGCAAGAGTGTGAGGAACTCTAGAATCAGCTGTTGGAATAGCTTTTTTTGTTCTCAGAAACAAACAAGGATGTCATTTCAAGCTGGTCATCACAAAGATCCTTCTTTTGAATCTTTTGGTTTAAACACTTATCTTACCCTGCTTGAGCTACTGCCTTCCAAATGCAATACACACGTATAGAGCTTCAGCAAAGGAAACAGGCAGGCAGAATGAGCTTCCTTCATGTATTTTAGAGTCTGAGGTGGTGCCGGAGGTCTCCGGTGTTTCCAGGAATGCCCGTGGCAACTCACACTCTTCCTGTGACCTGGGCAGGGGCTCCTCAGAGAGATGGTGAGAAAAGATAAAGGTCTTGTAGCCAATGAGTAGCGACACCAGGCCCGGGAGGATAGGTTCCCAAGAAAACATCCAGAACAGTGCCTTATGTTTCTAATTACTGAGCATGGTTAGAGAGTCAAATCAGGCAACACTTTTTTTTAGACCGATGGAAGCATTTAAATCAGCTCTGAGTGTCAGTGTTTTCTAATTGTGATGGAGGAGTGGCAAGAAATCTCCAAAGGTCTTGGAAATTTGGGGTGTTTCAGTTCAACCTTGATTCTCTTTTCTTATTTATCATGTCTTCTTTGTCCTTCTTTTTCTTTGAACATCCCCGAACAAACCTATCTCCTCAGTTCCACATGCCTAATACCCCCTTTCCTGAAGCCGGAATGTATTTTCTAAGACAAGTTTCTTTTCCATTGGAAGAAAACAACCACAACTACACAACCTAAAATAGAGCTTCGTTGTGAACCACCATCCCCAAGGTTACTAAGCACCCAACTGGAGACAGGGCTTTTTTTATCATGTCTTAGCCAACTTCATCGGTTTACCAATTAAATCCCAGAAATAGACAATGTCCTCGAATCCATTTCAGTTCAACACGTGTGAACTTAGTCCTGACTATAAGGAAAAATATTTAAGAACTTTGAGTACAAAAATGAGTAATAACCTCAAGGGGATTACAGTTGTCTAGGGAAGACAGATGCATACTTAGTAATTAAAGTCCAAGCTCCAGTAATATAGGTATCAGTACAAACTCATATCAGTGAGTACACAGTTTGTGATCCTATAGTCTCATGCTGGTCTTAAGCAGGCCTGCACTATGAGCCGTTCCTTCCTTGAAGGAAAGTCCAGAAATCCCCAAACAAGCAAACGGGTGCAACTGCTATTGAAATGATTCATGCAAAGGGAAGGAGGAAGCAGTCTAGGCACTTCTCAATTTATCATTTAACTTCTGTGCAGATTTATATGTTTAAGTTGTGTATCTATTATGTCCAAGGGACATAATGGTAATGGCCCTTGGTTTGGTTTCAAAGCTTTGCATCTTAGATTATAAACTCCCAGAAGATAGTCTCTGACTTGCTTCATAATTCCAGAACACAGTAAATGCATTTGATGATCACGATGAACGGAAGTTGAATAATTCACTACAGGATAATTAGTCCCTGATCAAAAATAGCTTGTCCGTCACGTACAAAAATACTGCCAGTAATGAAGTACCTCCAGGACCTGTTTGGAATTGTTCCCAGCCGTGGATTTGCATCCTGCCATCTAAACTCTGTCACCTTACTCGTGTCTGGTATTAACAGAGATCTGGCTGAGGTTCTGTGCCTTGTCATTGATCACTAAGTTGGAATTGTTCCTTGAAAAACCAATCACAAAGAGCAGACTCATGGGTTGCTGATATTTCTATGGCTGAGCAGACCAGAAAGGCCAGAGGGTCATGCGCAAGTAAAACTCCAGTTGGGTAAAATATGAGGACCTCTGTACCAGGTTTATAATTGGTAAAGACCTATGGCCTCTGGTCTTTTGTTCCAAATATAAGCCACTCGAAGGCCTTGTTGTGTGATTTGAAGTGTGCTCTCTCTTCAGACGGTGTCTCAGCTTTTTTGTATTCGCTGATCATTTATTTCACTTTCTCATGAATCCTGGTCGGGTTCGTAATCCTCTGAGCCACCATGGGAAGTCCTATTTCACTTTCTCAGTGGCAAGCGTGCTCATTCACAGCAAGATTGGGGGCCCAAAAGACCCTCAAGCAGACAACAGAGAAATCACTAACGAGGAGATCAAAAGAACACATCCATGATTTGAGAGGCTGACCTGTACCATATCCCTCATTTTATTGCATCTTCTTTAGGGAGTTGTATGGTCTTTAAAGACAGAGATGGTGTCTTACACACCTTCATGTCTCCAAACTGCACGACATTACTTTACATGGTACAGTCATTTCGTATTAGAAGTTGGAAGGCCTTACAGTGGGGCTGTGTAAGAGAACTTTGTGTAATGAGAATGTTCTCTGCACTGTCTTACATGGAAACCACTAGACACATGTGGCCACAAAGCACTTGAAATGGGCCTGATGAAGCAGAGAAACTGAATTTCTAATTTAATTTTGAATAATGTTAATATAAATTGCCTTATGTGACTAATGACAAACATATTGCACAGCACAGCCTTAGAATCTCAAAAGACATCTTTTTACTGTAGCCCTAAATGGATGGCCATTTCACCCTGCCTGACTATTTCCGGTAATAGGGGTTTACATTTTCTCAGCAGCCCTACCCATTGTCGGATAGTTCCACTGGGGCCAGGATCCTACTCTGGCCATGTCAGAATTAGCCTCTGTTATCAGGCATGCATTTAGAAAGCACATTTATGCCTTTTTTTTTTTTTTTTTTTTTTTTTTTTAAAGCAAAGCTATACATTTGTTTTCCCACCAGGACATGGACTGATGGAGAATTTTCATCTTTGCTGTAGGGTTCACTCCCATGCCTTCTGATGATTTTTGCTCTTCTTTAGGGGCCCAAGGAGCAGCAGTGACCACATGCCCGTTGTGGTTTGATGTGTTCTCTTCTGTGTCTTTTAGTTGAATTCTCCTGGAGTTTGCTAAGGACAAGTATTTCAAACTCTCAGAAAGGGCACAAAAGGAATTGTATCCCAAATGTTCACTTCTCTTTCTTCTAAGAAAACTTTTCAGGTTGGTTTAGAGATTAGTCTAAATACCAGTGCTGGTTTTCCACTGATTGGCTGTGGTTTAAGAGCTGTTACCAAAGTCCTGTTTTCTCAGTCACTTTTCTTTAAATGGAGTATCAAACTATGACAGCTATAGGGTTTTAAACAACATAAAGTGGTCCAAATGAGGCAGTAAGACTTGGAGCTGAGACATAAAATCCCTAAGTGTGTGGTCTTCTGCAGTGGGGAAGCCACTATAGATAAACCCTATCCTTCCCCAATCTCACCCGCCCCACGTCTCTCCACCGCTCCTAAGGTGGAAGACAGGCCGCAAAGACGTTGATTTTTGTAACATTAAACTGTGCTCCTGTTTTGCCAATGGAGAAATATAAATAGAGGAAAATAATGATGAAAGACTGAACGGGGGAGGAAAAAGAAAAACAGGCCATAACCAGTTAGCCTGCTCTTAGTAGGCTGTTGTGCCCTAGATTCCACCAATGAGAGAAGAGAAACAACTTGAGGAGGCAGAGCTTCTCCAGATGAGCCCATTGATTCTTAGATTATGTCTGTGTTGCTTGTCTTGACACATGTGTCTCAGCGATTGCTTTTTTTTTTTTTAAAGTAGCACAGATTTTTGAAACAAAGTGGTGAAGGTTGAGCAAAAGTTAAGTCCAAACTGTACATTACACTCCATGTGTTTATTTGGTTTTTGAGTCCCAAATGAACCATTGAGTTGAGAAAAGAGCAAAGCAGGTTGATAAATTGATTTTTTTCTAAAGGACAAAAGTTCATTTTCTACAGTCAGAAACAAAACACTGCCAGATTGACTGTGTAACTACTGCAAATGTGGGTTTATATAACTTTTGAGATTCATATATAGTCTGTTACCAAGGTCTTTAATTCAGGTTGTAAACACTGATCAGTCACTAAAGCACAGAGATGAATCAGCTTGAGTTACATTTTCCACACTCAGAATGGTAAAATGAAAAACAAAAACCTGCTGTTTCAAACCAGCTACAACTCCTGAGTGCCTGCTATGTCCCAATAGTGAAAAAATTTTCTAAAAGACTGTATCTGTTCTTAAGTGGCCTTAAGAATGAAATCATGTGTACAGCCAAAATTATCAAAACATTATAAAGCAACTATACTTTAGTAAAGCTTTAAAAAAATGAAAAAAAAGAGGGAGTTGCTGCCCAGCTCCAACTGATCGCAGATGCGCACACACACACACACACACGCATGCAAAATAATAAAAGCATGTGGGGGAGTTCCCACTGTGGCACATCAGTAACAAACCCTACCAATATCCAGGAGGATGCAGGTTCCCTCCCTGGCCTTGCTCAGTGGATTAAGGATCTGGCATTGCATGAGCTATGGTAGAAGTCACAGACATGGCTTGGATCCTGCATTGCTGTAGCTGTAGTGTAGGCTGACACCTGTAGCTCCAATTCAACCCCTAGCCTGGGAACTTCCATATGCCACACCTGTGGCCCTAGAAAGCAAAAAAAAAAAAAGCATGTGGAAAGTAAAATATTGATAAAATGCTTAAATAGTCGTTAAAACAACTGATAAGCTGTGGCAAGGCAGCATATTATTAATTACCAAGATGAATATTCAAGGGGTGAGATATCACTTTCCAAACTGGCATACTCAGGAAAGGCATCATGAAGGAAGTAAACTTTGAGCCAGAAATTTATGACTGAACAGAATATAGACAATGAAGAGGATAAGGGATCTCACTCCAGGTGGCTGGAATGGCATGAATAAAAGAGCAGAGGTAGAACATTACATAATACATTTGAGAAGCGATGAAATATTTTTATCTGGGATGCCATGGGATGATCAGCTTGAAAGGAAGATTAATGCTTTCTAAATCAGAAAATTAGAAGAGAATGCACAGAGGTATGAAAACATTCGGATGCAGAAAGAAGGAAACGTACATGTTGTGTTTAGTGCATCCATCTTTGCTGGGTTAGAGAGCGGATACAGAACCATAGCATTATATGGAATGGGATGAAAAGTAGGGTGTCATCTGGCCCAATCATTTCATTTTACAGAAAAGAAAAGCCCAGAGAGGGGTCAGCCCTGAGTCTGAGTTCAGGTCACTGCTTGTAGAGTGGGAAATTTCAGGATTCATGGAGAAGGGCAATTTAAGGATTGAAGTGAGTAGAGATAATTTGAAGAGCAAAGGAGGGGAATCTATTGGCGTGTGTTACACCCAGAAATCACCTAGTACATATAGGATAAAGAGAGGCATCACTGAGTTGCAATGATGACCCAACTGAAATTAACACAAACCTTTAGTGTAGTTAAAACCAGGTCCCTGACTTTCTTCCACAAAGTTCTGAATTTTAAGAACAAAAATGGCTGTGATCCAAGGTCCAAGACAGTATCATGGGCCTGAAAGAAGTTTAGAAAAGCAAGAAAGTCTGAAATATAAGTTCCTGGAAGGCAGGGACTTTTTCAGTTGTCTTCACCATTATATCGCCAGTGCCTAGAACAGAACCTGGCACACAGTAAATGCTCAGTAAATGTTCACTAAAAATTGATGGTATACATGTTTTTGTGAGGCTTCATTGAAATAGTAGGACCATGTAATTTTACAATGGGCATATAATGATGACAAGTCAGACAGGGATCTAATAGTGGTTTTTAGTGTTGAAAGACAAGGGTTCCTTGCAGAAGCAGAGAAATACTTACATTGGGGATGAGGGCAGGTGGATCAGAGGAAGAAAACGTGCAATGAAGAAGTGCTAATATTTCAAAGAAAAGTGTGCACTCATGCTGTCCAGGATATAGCAACCCTAGTTTAAGAATCTTACAAAGAAGAGGGAGTTCCCATCATGGCTCAGCAGTTAACAAACCTGACTAGGATCCATGAGGACTCAGGTTCAATCTCTAGCCTTGCTCAGTGGGTTGGGGATCCGGTGTTGCTGTGAGCTGGGATGTAGGTCACAGATATGGCTTAGATCTTGCATCGCTGTGGCTGTGGTGTAGGCTGGCAGCTATAGCTCGGATTTGACCCCTAGCCTGGGAACTTCCATATGCTGTGGGTATGGCCCTAAAAAGACCAAAAAAAAAAAAAAAATCTTACAAAGAAGAACAATAAAATAATAGAAGCTTAATAAATGCTTGCAAGGTTTAATTTGAGACTTCCAAAACATGATAATTCTCTGAATTTTAAACTAAATGAGTTAGTTCCCAGCCTTGGGGTCTAATCAGAGCTTTAGCTGCAGGCCAACTCCACAGCCACAGCAATACCAGATCCGAGCTGCATCTGCGACTTACACCACAACTTGCTGCAACACCAGATCTTTAAGCCACTGAGTGAGGCCGGGGATCAAACTCACATCCTCACAGACAGTATGTCGGGTTCCTAACCCACTAAGCCACAATGGGAACCCTGGCATGGATAATTTTTAAGATCACATCTTACCTGAGTTTAAGTGATCCAATGAATTTTAAAGTGGAGATCATGGACAGTAGTCTCAGAATTTCTCGGTGGGGGGGGGTGGACAGGGGGGCAGTCATTTTCTGAAAGGGAAAGCGATTTCTACAGGGAAATAGTGGGTTAGTTCATATTATAGTGGTTAAGAGCACACTTTGAAATTCTGTGAAGTGGGAGCTACCATAGCTACCTCACAGGTTTATTATGTAGATAAAATAAGATTACATATTTTTAAATGGCCCAGCAGAAGTATCAAACCACAAAATGTGATGAGGAAACGTAACTGCATATTGCTAAATGAAAGAAGCTAGTCTGAAAAGACTACACACTCTGTGATTCCAACTACATGACACTCTGGAAAAGACAAAACTATGGAAACAGTTTAAAAAAAAAAAAAAAAGCAGTGGTTGCCAAGAGTTGGAGTGGAGGTGGGAGGGAAGGATGAATAGAAGGAGAAAAGGGCCTGTTTAGGTCAGTGAAACTATTCTGTCTGATACTATAATAGTGGATACATGACATTAAGCATTTGGCAAAACCCACAGATCTGTAACACAAAGTGTGAAATTTAATGTAGTCCATGGACTGTAGTTAATAATAATGTATCAAGAGTTCCCCTTGTGGCTCAGCAGATTAACAACCTCACACAGTGTCTGTGAGGATGTGGGTTCGATCCCTGGCCTCACTCAGTGGAATTAAGGATCTGGCATTGCCGCAAGCTGTGGCATAGGTCACAGATGCAGCTTGGATCTGGCGTGGCTGTGGCTGTGGCTGTGGCTGTGGCTGGCACCTGCAGCTCTGATTTGACCCCTAGGCTGGGAACTTCCAGGTGCAGTCTTGAAAAATAATAATAATGATGTATCAATATTAGTTCATTAATTGAAACAAATTTACCACTAACAGATTTTAATAACACGTTGTATTAGTTTGCCAAGGCTGCTATAACAAAGTATCACAAACTGGGTAACTTACAACAGAAACTTATTATCCACAGTTCCAGAGGCTAGAAATCAAAATTTCAGTGGGGCCATGGCCCCACCAAAGACCCTGGGCGGGGGGTTCTCTTGGCCTTCCCGCAGCTTCTGGGGCCCTCCAGGGTTTCTTGCCCTCCATCTCCTCGTGACTTTCTCCCTGTGTTTCCACATGATCTTCCCTTTGTATCTGTCTCTATGTCCATATCTCCTCTCTTTATAAAGACACCAGCCGTGCTGGATTAGGGCTATCCTAATAACCTTATCTTAACTTGACTACATGTGCAAAGACCCTATTTCCAAGTAAGGTAACATTCTGAGGTGCTGGGGGTTAGGACTTAAACATATCTTTTGGTGGGGAGGACACAGTTCAATACAAACATAGAAGAAACTGTGAGTGGGATGGAGAGGGAATATGGGGTACTCAATACTTTCAGTGTTTCCTCAAACTTAAAACTACTCTAAGAAATAAGGCCCATGAATTTATTTTAAAAAGGTTAAAAAAAAATGACCTAATACAAAGCACAATAATGTTGGTTACTTTTGGAAATTGCATTAACTTATTCAGTGTCCCTGACACTACGGGTTTCATTCTTGGTGCACTCCAAGACCAGCATTGGCACTGCCCCCAAATCCCAAGGACTTTCCCCACTGATTCAGCACTCAGTTAGAGGGAGATAGAGCTTAGCTTTCTCTACAGGGTCCTCCTCCTAATAATGAGTAACGGTCTGCTCAGCACCACCTTCTGCCTTGATGCTATTTACACATGTGCACACACACACACACCTGCATATGCACACACACATACACATATCTCAGATGGCTTCTTACTTGCCATCCCAATCAAAAGCAGAAACAGAGTAGTTCTCTCTATGAAGGTGTCACAGGAAATATTTCTCATGAGGGCCACATGCCCATAAAGAAAAAAAAAAAAGCCGTGTGAATGTAAAACATAGTAATAGAATCCTTGATTGAAAGATGCACATCAGATATTAAACTCATTTTTTTTGAGGAAAAGAATCTTAGTTTTAGTAAATAAACTTTAATTCAAAAAGCAGGGAGAGAAATGAAGAAGGAAAAAAGGAGGTAGCAGAGAGTGAGACACATAAAAAAGAAAATGCCAGAAGAAATAGTGCTAAATGGAGAGTTCCCACTGTGGCTCACTAGTAAGAACTTGGCTATTGGAAGTTCCCTTCATGGCTCAGTGGAAGCGAATCTGACTAGCATCCATGAGGATGCAGGTTGGATCCCCGGCCTTGTTCAGTGGGTTAAGGATCCAGTGTTGCCATGAGCTGTGGTGTAGGTCGCAGATGTGGCTCGGATCCCATGTTGCTGTCACTGTGGGGTAGGCCAGTGTCCTCAGCTCAGTTTCCACCCCTAGCCTGGGCACCTCCATATGCCACAGGTGCAGCCCTGAAAAGACCAAAAAAAAAAAAAAAGAATTCAACCATTACCCATGAGAATGTGGGTTCAATCCCTGCCTTGCTCAGTGGGTTAAGGATACGGTGTTGCCGTGAGTGGTGGCATATTTTGCAAGATATGGCTCAGATCCGGCATTGCTGCTCTGTGGCATAGGCTGGCAGCTGTAGCTCTGATATGACCCCTAGCCCAGCAACTTCCAGACGTGCTGCCCTAAAAAGAAGAAAAAGAGAGATATTGATAAATGTCTCCCCCACCCCCAAAGAAGAGAGGGAAATGCATCAAGAAGGAAAGGGAAGGGAAGAAGCATCAGGATGTCCTGGCCTGGTGGAGAGACCCAGGCAGTCCGCTCACAGTGCCATTCACCTGGGCTGCGGGCTTGGTCGTGTCATTACCCAAAGGAACAGCAGCGTGTTAAATGACTTGATATCCTGAATATCTACTTATTATCTAATTGCAGCAGCATAGGCATGCCCTGTTTCAAGAAAATCTGATATTTGAGACAGGTGTATCAGCAGGTGATGATTCATCTGCCTTTGTAAAGCGCTTTCTTTCCTTTGACAAAAGGTGTCCTGCTGTTGAGGTCCCTTCAATAGCATGATGATTACAATCCCCACAGCACAACAATTTGGATTTTCGTAAAACGTTTCAAGAACCCATCTGTCATAGTTATTGATGCTGTGATACCCCCTTCGCCTGCATTTCTCTGTCAGGCCACTCTGTCCACTTGTGACCCTCACGAGCTCCGCTGTTGACAGGAGCTCCCCCTCTGCCTTGACATTTATCACTTCTTTGGTTGAGAGTTTGTTTCCTCTCCAGTGGGTACTCTCTCCTATTGAAAGGAATTCAACATTGCCTGGGGGTCCGGGAGGGAAATGAGAGATTACTAACTGGGTCCATGGCAGGCGCTGCCCCCCAAAGGGGGGAAATCACTTACAATTCGACCCAGACATGGCTCCCTTTAGTCACGAGCAGTGGCAGAGAAGTCCTAGATATGAGGATGTGGGAATTAGGGAAGTCCTCTGACTCCATCCCGGTGTGAGACCAACAGAGAGCCATTTGCACAAGCACACACACCTTCCCCCCATACACAACACACACGCACGCACCCACAGAGTCACACCACAGCCCGAGGTATACAGATGTGCTTTCTCCTCCCCCTCAGACATACCTGCCCCGTGTCCACCAAGCAGAACCCAGAAAGCCCCATCTGAGCAGATGCATCATGCTGCCCTCCCCCCTCAGTGCCTAACATGCACCCTCAGCAGCATTCCAAGGTGTAAATAACTGGCTAGGTAGGGTTTCTTTCTAGTTGGGAAAAGAAACACTCAAGTAAGTAATAAAAGGTGAGGAGCTGGGGTGGGGAGAATCTGCACGGGTAGAGAGCCAGTGAGGAGAGCCAGCCACAGCGGGCACACAGCGTTTGTCAGTTTCACTTCCCCTTGGGCCGCCCAGATGCTGCCGGGCTCTACCAACCACGCGCATCTTCCACCTGCTTGGGGATATTTATTTCACTGCTCATTGGCACCTGCACCCAAGGTATGTGCTGAGAAAGTCAGCTGCCACTGCTACCCAGGAGCCAGCATGACTCCTTGGCTTGATGAGGTTGGAGCAGGACCCAGAGGCTGAGAGGAGGCTCTCCAGGCTATGTGGATACATGAAGAAAAGTGAAATTGTTTGCTTACAGACAGACTTCCTTCTCCCATGTCTGTTTGCTGCTGCTATAGTTATTCCAGAAGTGGTTTCCATACACCAAAAGCCTTTCCTGAGGAAAGGGACGAGAAGCGTTTGCTCTCACTCTCACCCGGCGTTCACATCATCCAGTTTGGTCCTGAAGCCCATGGGGCTGTTCTCACACACCCTGAACTGTGCTCAGAACAGGAGCCCACCTGGGGGAGGCAGACCCTTGGACAGCCTCTCAAGAGACCCTCAAATCACTTTTTATCTCATTCTGATAACTATGGAGATTTTAGACGGGAAAATATAAAGAAATTTTTCAAGGTCGATGAAGTAATTTTTTAAAAAGGAAAACTGATTCTTTCCTTCCCTAACTTGCAAAGTATTTGGAAAGTACTCTTTGTAAGATAAGATGGAAAAACACCTTAAAATCAAAAAATCTAAATAAACACCCAAATTTGCATTTCTGAAGTATTTATAAACAGTATAAATAATACTCTAGGGAATAAGAAAGAGGGAAAATTTCAAACGTTGTGTAGTTTTGTTTTGGTTGGCTGAGACTTTATTTTTATTTTTGTGGGTTTTTTTAAAGGGTAAAAATGCTTGAAAAATAAAAGAATCTGACAATTTATTTCAGAAGGTTTCTGAACTTAGCTTCAAAGCCTAAATTTTGCTTTTCACTCTTTCCCACAAAGATGCCATTAGGGGATGGCTTCAGGTTTTGCACGTCTCCCTGTTTCTTACACAGGACAAATGGCTTGTCTCATGTGCATAGAAAGGGCTGGAAAATATTTTTTTGTGATCCGAGTGCAGCAGAGTCTAGGATTCCAGAGGAAGTGGAGGCCTCCCGCTCCACACAGGAAACAATCTTCAAGCGGGCCTTAAATGCCAGATTCCAGGCCGAGTTTAACTAACCACTGACAGCTCTGTAAACAAGGCAAGGACAAAAAGAGCCCGCTTCCCCTTTTCTGGTAGTCATTTTGGGTTTGGGGGCTGCGGGGAATTCTGGAATACTTGACTCCATGGCACAGAAACTCAGGAAAAGCGGACTCCTCAGTTGAAGAGCTGGAAAGGGAAGATCTTTCTGGGACTAAAACCATCACGGAGGAGGTAGGAAAGGATAAAATGGGTGGGTTACAAAAAGCCGCGACTTTTGAGCTCCGAAAACAGCTGGCTCATGTGTAACTGCATTTAAAAATGCTGCTGCATTCTGTTTACGCCTGGTGTCATTGCTGTCGTCCTTATTATCATTCCGATAATATTATTTTAAGATGTGCAAATTATGCCTGGATATTTGTATTCTTTTCTGTCTCTTTTTTTCTTAGTTTCTATGAATTTCCTTTTCTTGCCACTTTTCTCTTTCTCATTCTTGTTCTCTTTTCCTCTTTCTTTGTTCACTTGTTCATCATTTTTGTCAATTTAGTTCAGCAAATTACAAAGAACAAGATCATTCCGTAGCTCTCAAGTGATTCCACCCGTGTTTCAGATCTTCAGAACTTACTCTTGAGGTCTTTAATTTTTTTAAAACTGTGGTCCTGGGATTTTATTTACGTGTCTCGAATCGTTTCAGGAATGAGACTGAATTTAACACATAAAGGACAGAGCTTGGCTTGAGAGTCGCACATTGATCACTGGCTACCTCACCCTGTCTTCTAAGGCATTTTACTTAAGAGTTATGAAAAAGGAAGGGATGAAAAATGGTTGGGGGCTAAGGCAAATGGTGGGGGCTAAGCCTCTGACTCATCTCTGATCCTGACTCTCCCTCCTCCCTTTGGATCCAGGCATTATCTGGTCTCCCTAAACCTGAACCCACACCATGGACGATTTTGAACGTCGCAGAGAACTTAGGAGACAAAAGCGGGAGGAGATGCGCCTGGAAGCAGAAAGGTAAAGATCTAGGTTTAAAAATGTCTCTCTTCTGTCATCCACAATTTTGGTTTCGGGCCTCAAATATCATCAATCTGAAGAGTCAAATGTATTGCACACTAAACTGTTTACAAAAGCAGTTATGGAAAGTGTTCCTCACTGTGCAGATAATATCAAGAAAAAGAAATTGGGGAAGGATCCAATAGTTGCATTTAATCAGTGTCTTTCATATTAATATTTTTTACAGGACAAAGGCATAGAAATTTTAAAAGCATTTATAATATTGAAATGTCAGGAAAATGACAAATATTGAGTACCGAAACCATTTAGGAAATAGAAGTCTTAAATTGAAAAGAATAAAGGCAATAAGACCTACATTAATCTTATGACAAATCTGTGTTCTTACTAGAAAAGCTGCCAAATCCAGGAATTCACATATGATGGGTTAGTAACCAGTAGAGTATGTTACTGTGGTGACTCTGAGGCTTCTGTTGTGGTGACTTACAAGGGCAGGTTGGGGAAATAAAGCCATGACATATGAGGCACGGGGTCTAAGTGTATATTTTAAAGCTTTAGACCTCAGAGGAAAAGCAGCAGCATTTAATGTGGCTTAAATCAGATGTTCTTTTGAGAAAGCAGAATAAGCCTTCACAGGAAGAAGTATCTTAAACAATGACCTTAAAATCAAATCAATTTTGCCTCATAATAATTCCAATGCACAAATAAAAAGATGGTAGTAAGATGATCTCTTAGTGATTCTGCAACAGAAAACTTAAAAGGATCTACTTACTTGTATGGAGAATTCAAAAGAAGGTAAAAGTACTGCCTTTGATTGATTTGGTCAGAGTAGGCTGCAGTCCACGGCACAAGGTACCAGGAACAGTATGTGAGCTCTGTAGATTCCAATCTCAGCTCTGCCACTTTTGAGCTGTGTGGCCATGAGCAGGTGACATCTCTTTAAGCCACAGCTGCCTTATTTGTAAAACAGGCGTAATATCTACGTAGCTTCTGTGGTTTTCGTGGAGATTATTGAACGTCATAAGTGGCCTGTCCTAGTACCTGGCACCTAAACGGTGCGTTATTTTTTTTTAATTATTCTCATCAACTAAACAAGGAAGAAACATAGCAATGTAGCCAGCGCTGAAAACTAATGCCAAGGAAAGAAAAAGCAATTATCCTCCCATGATGAAACCAGTCAGGAAAGGCTCTCCGGAAGTGAGAGAAGATGAGCCATGGGGGAATTAAGGATGGTGCTGATGAGTAAAAACGGAGCCGTGTGTATGAGGGGGTGACATCTGCAAAAGCTCAGAGGTGGAAATAAGGATCCTGGTGGAAGACACCTGTTGAGTGCTCGGGGAAGAATGAGTTGCGCATCATGGATGATTTTTATTTCACATAAAAGACAAGAGATGGAGACTTAGCAGAGCTCTGTGTGATGAAAATGTGTTGGGGAAGGTCACCTAGAATGACTGGAATATGGGGATACTAGGAGGGTGAGTATTGAACATATGGTGATGAAGACGGAATCAGGGCAGCGTATATGGAAAGGAAGATCAAATATGCACGAGCCTCCTTAGAGGGAGAGTTAGCAAATCTTGTAGGAGAGGGAGAAGCTCAAAGAAAATTCCAAAGAATGTAAGACTGAAGAGCTGGAAGTCTATATTAATCCTCTTGGGTTATTATATTCCATCTGATTCCTTTTCTTATCTTTTCTTTTTAGAAAAGATAAGTGCTTTTTAAGTACTTCCTTATATTTTGTTCTAAGCTTACCTTTTCATGTTTCAAGGTGAATGCTTTAGTTCGGCTATTTTGGAATTTGTTAAAAGCAAGTCCATGTGCAGCCTTTAGGATTTTGTAAAAGCCTGGTCATTTATGGGAATAGTGAAGGTCAGGCTGTATGGTCCAGCCAACTTTGATGAGAAATTTCAGGGTGTGTACAGGAAACAGATGGTCAGACACAGAAATGAAGGGTCATCTGAAATTGTGGTTTTAATCTTAAAAGAAAGGGCATATAAGACCCTGGACAAGTCCCTCTTCCTTTAGCTTTAGAACTTGGCTTCTTCCTCTGTGACAGGAGTGAGAGATTGGTGGTAATATTTATTTTCCTTTGGCTTTTGGTATTGTCTAATTTTTTTACAACAATCGTGTACTACTTTATTTAAAAACAAAACAATAAGGCAGTTTTCCATTTTGAAAAGAGAGTCTATGGCCCAATCCATTATACCTGGGACCAGAAGTAAGGAGACCAAATTCTCCTTTGGATTTAAGGAATGAAAAGCAAGAACCCAGCCTTGATCTGGAGTGGCCCCAAGGCTCAGAGCTGCAGGCTCATTTTGATTGGGCTTCTGCTCTGCTTTCAGCTCTATTTTGGCACTGGGGATAGACCAATAGAAGGACAGAATTGAGAAGAGTGTTCTTAATGCTCTTCCACCTGTATAAAACCAAGCAATGATCAAGAAACTACCTTTGTGTATCCTCAAACAGGACACGTACTCTGATAGTCATTGATCATATTTCAAGTTGACTGATGCCCTTTGTATTCCTTACCCCTGCAGACAGTATGGAGAACATGGTAACAGGCAGAAGAGACTACTGAAGTTTCCACTTCTTCCCCACAAAGCCTTTCCAAAGAAAAATGCCCTGTTATTTTAATTAGTTGTTGTTGAGCTTGACTAGCAGGTGCTGTTCAGCTCTGAGTGACCCCTAGCCCAGGAACTTCCATATGGCTCGGGTGTAGCCCTAAAAAGACCAAAAAAGCTAGAAACAAAACAAAAAAAACCTAACCATACACTTTGTACCATGCTGGATTTCCCGGGTTTGGGACTGACAGTTACATACGGGATCATAGCTGCCCTGAGACTCCCGCGAACACACTGCATCGTGAGAGTTACAGTCCATTTCAAATCATCTACCCTCCATGACCTAGACTGGGAACCTAGTTACATCCAAAAGATATTTCCCTTCTTTGTCCTGCCGCTTAGCCTGTACATCTTTTTGCTATCCACCTTGTCCTTGTCCTTCATTTGCCTTTCATATCGAGTCCCTAAGATGAGGACTTTAGATGTGCTAAAAGGAGGTACTTTATTTAGTTGTCAGAAAATGTACTGAATATCTATAGAGAGGGAGACACTCTGTGAAACCACTAATTCAGGAATCAATTCTCACTAATTCAGGCAGTTCCCAATAGTCACAAAGCTCGTGTCATACATGAATTAATAACTTTAGAGCCAACTTGAGCAAAAGGGGAAGAAAAAATTTTCAGTACACAGAATGGATTGAACAGGTAAGCAGTGAAAATCCTAAATGCATTACTCCTAAGCAAAAGGTATTATTTGTACACATCTCAAATTAAACCGTATTTTTGGTTTTGTTGGTTTTTAAAATAAATTCGATTGATGTATAGTTGACTTAGTTGTGTTAGTTTCAGATGTACAGCCAAGTAAGTCAGTTATACATATACATATATCCATTTCTTTTCAGTCTTTTCCCCTATAGGTTATTACACAGTACTGAGTGGTAACAAGACAGTAGGTCCTTGTTACCTATCTGTTTTATTTATAGCAATGCGTATATGTTAGTTCCAGCCCCCAATGTATCCCTCCTGCCCCACATTTCCCGTTTGGTAACTATACATTTGAGCTATTTGCACAAACAAATAATTATCTTCACCTATCTTATGGGAATAAAAATGAATAGGTATCCTCTGCTTCCCTTTCTGTTTCTGTCTTTTATTTCAGTCCCTGTCTGTCTTCATCTCTGTATTTCCCAGTACATCGTGATGTATTTTCCCCCGGTCCATGTGCCTCTTCACCGACACGCGATCCATCCGCCTGTTTCCATTCCATTCTCCCTCCTCTTAATCCATCTACCCTGGATTGTGAGGGCATGTGCTTTTGCATCATCGGGGAATACAACATTCTCAAAGGGGAGAATGTAGGGGAAAGGGATACCTTTTCGAAGAGGTCAGATTCTGCTCTCTTCCTTTTCAGCGAGTAACCCACCTACCCCTGCCCATATGCTGGGACTTTTGCGTGTATCTGGCAAAGATGGACTGATCATAGCGCCAGTAATGGGTATGTCTCAATAGGACATATGTTCTATGTAAATGAACACCAAGAGGCATAACGACGGGAGGCAGGAGAGGTTATTATCAGTTAAAGGCATGGACTTTACCGTTAGGAAACTGTGCTGTCACATCCAAGGTCTGCCACTTATTAGCTACCTGACCGTACAAATTATTCGTTCTTCCTAACCTTCTGTTTCCTCATCTATAAAATGGGGGAAAGAATAGTATCCACTTCATAGGGGTTTTGTGGGGATATAAAGAGATAATACATGAAAGAATGAACATATGGAGTTCTCTTCATGGCTCAGTGGTTAATGAACCTGACTAGGATCCATGAGGTTGCAGGTTCGATCCCTGGCCTCGCTTAGTGGGTTAACGATCCAGCATTGCCATGAGCTGTGGTGTAGGCCACAGATGCAGCTCAGATTTGGTGTAGGCATAGGCCAGCAGCTGTAGCTCCCATTAGACCCCTAGCCTGGGAACTTCCATTTGCCATGGGTGTGGCCCTAAAAAAAAAAAAAAGGAAGAAAAAGAAAAGGTGTTAACACAGTACCAGTCATCTGGTGTTTATTAAATAATTATTATTCATCGAGTTATTATTTTTATTTATTGGCTGTTATTAGATAAACACTATTAATTATTACATCTAATTTGATTTGCTGCAACACACGAAGAATTGAAGATCCATTTTATATTTACCACAAAACAAAACAGTGAAAAATATCAAGTTTTCATATAATAAAAAATACTAAGGTTTTCTTTCTACTGTTCTCAGAGGACATAAGAACTGTAGGAAGGTAAAATGCAGGAATTTGCTGTTGAGTGAAGAGTTCTGAGGATGCGGTTGGTTGCAAGGTTTGAGGAAGGATTCCACTGTCTCGGGAAGAGGAGGTCACACCAGTTTAAGTTGAGCTCTTCTGTTACACTTGGCCAAAAGGATTTTGAGCTTTGGTGTTTCTGCTGAGAAACCAGCAATGATGGTTTATCCATAGAGAAATCTTCAATGGGACATACTTTTCCCTGTGCTGGGCTTGCTTTCACAATAAGCAACTCTCACTTTTCAAGACTGTGAACTCATTGCATTCCCAGCTCCCGCTTTCCACACCCAAATGTGAGTTCCTCTTTCTGATCAGAAGAAAGGCCCCTATTGTAGGGCTGTGTTATCAGAGCCAGAGGCTCCTAGACGTAAATAAAGGGAATGAAAGCACTCTTGCTGGTGTCATTGTTCGTATATCTTTATGGGTCTCTGAAATATTAGATTAGGCATTGGAAAGTAAATATTTTTACTTCACTAAAAAAACAAAAAAATAAACAAAAAAACCCACAATTTTTTAAAGTCCATCGAGTCTAAGCAGTTGCCTCTCAGAACTCTATCCCTGAAACTTTTTTTACATTATTTAATAGTACGGTCAATCAACAATTACACAAAAATGCTCTTATTTACACTGCTTAGCATTGTGACCTTGCAATTTCCAATAAGAATCTTCTCAAATGCAATTTGTTTGTTATGTTATAATCAGAAAATTAATTTCCACTAGGAAGTTAAATAAAGTGTTCATTTGAAACTGTCTAAATGATTAGAGGAACTAAATTTCCTCAAAACTTCCCTTCAGTTCCCTCAGAAAATTTATCACCCTAAAGGGGGGAAGTGTTAAGATTTGTGTCTACATTTTTACTTTTAAGTTAAAGGATTTTTTAAGTAATTCGTTTGAAAGGTATTTAAAAATAGTTCTGTAAGGTCTTTATATTATTTGATGTTGTTTAGGGTTAGTCTAATTTGTATATAGGGGCACTGAGTAAGTGAGGTGGATAATTTTCACCTAGGGGATTTTTAATTATTTATTTGTGTCCAGCCATGTGAAGAATCAAAACATGTATTCATATTCATATTTTCCCTCAAATGTTTTCTCTCTCACTCACTCTAAATAGGCACTATTTATTACCTAGGTCAATTTATAAATAGTCAAATTTTAAACAGTAGAGATGGCATATTTGGACCAATTTCCCCTAACTTAACAATTCCTCTGGTCCTAAAAATATCCCATTTTATGATGATCAGTGGAGCATCAAGTGTCCAGGACCTACCCAAGGTTGACACTTATTCAATAAAAATTAAAAATCTAGATCCTTAAGGACCTCACATGCAGACCTGTAACCTCATCATTCTAAGTTCGAAAAAAATGTGGCATGTGTGTGAGTCAGTACACTTGCTGTATAAAATAGTGATGATTTTTCTTTATGGTTTGTATAGGTGACTCTTTAAGATTTACCAGTCTTCACTACCTGGGAAGAGGCAGGACAATGTGGTGGTTACGTATATGGGTGACAAAGTCTGACAGACATGTGTTTGAATCCTAATTTTGACAACTACTCATTGGGTGACCTGGTGACAAATTACTTAAACATATTTTACTTCAATTTCTTTATGTATAAAAATGGGGATAATTATTCTACCTCACAGGATCATTGGAAAAACTACGCTAGGTAACTCATGTAGGGAAATTAACACAACTGGCACATAGTATATACTCAATAAATGTTAGGTCTTATTATTATTACAATCATATTAATGTCTTGGCAGCCCTTTGATACAAAATAAAATTTTACTGGATTTTTTTATCTGTCAGCTCAGATAGTTTGTGGCATCCTTACTGCAAACTTTCTTTCCTATATGGATACTTGCTATGATGTTTCTATTGAAGTTGGAAAAGAATTAAAAGTTCTGGTTACAAATAAGTCTACCACACAGCTAGAACTGCTACATGAACATTTTAAAATAACATATTTTAGCCATGAAGATAATTTTCTAATTCATTAATGATATGTCTTTATTTTAAATATAGCATGTAAAACATAACTCAGGATTTTATCTGAAGAGTTCAATTCAGCAAAAAATAGTTCTCAAGTGGAAAAAAGGATCAGCTGAATTTTTCATTCAGTGTTAGAAGGGAAAAGGAACCATCGCTTTTTTAGTGTCAGCCAAGTGCCAGGCTAGGCGATGCTCCTTTCTTTCTTTCCTTCTTTTCTTTCTTTCTTTCCTTCCTTCCTTCCCCCCTTCCTTCCTTCCTTCCTTTCTTCTTTCTCTCTTTTGCTTTTTAGGGCTATGCCTGTGGCATATGAAAGTTCCCAGGCAAGGGGCTGAATCAGAGCTGCCACTTCTGGCCTATGCCACAGCCCCACAGCAACGCTAGAAACTTAACCCACTGAGCAAGGCCAGGGATGGAACCTGCATCCTCATGGATATTAGTCAGGTTCATTACCACTGAGCCACAGCAGGAACTCCAGTGATGCCCTTTATAAATCTTATATAATTTAATTGTCAAAATAATTGCCAAAATATCCCATTGAGGTTACTTTGCATGAACTTTATCATAACCTGTTCATGCTTTTATAACAGAATACCATAGATAGGGTGGCTTATAAACAACAGAAATTTATTTCTCCAAGTTCTGAATGTTGGAAAGTCTAAGATCAAAGCCCCAGCAGATTCAGTATCTGGTGAGGGTCTGCTTCTGTCTTCCTGTTGTGCCCTCATATGGCAGAGGGGCAGGGAACTCTCTGCCACCTCTTTTTAAAAGGGCACTTATCCCATTCAAGAGGGCTACACCTTCATGACTTAATCACCTCCCAAATTTCCCAACTCTAAATACGATCACATTAGGAGCTAGGTTTTAGTATGTGAATTTAGGGGGGAGGACCCAAACATTCAGGCTTGGATATTATTATCCCTCTTTTACATCTGAGGAAACTGTAGGTCGGAAGTTTTAAGTTGTATGTCCAACTTCATATAGCGAGGGCATATAATCCAGTTCTGCCTACCCCAAATCTCAAAATCTTGCCACTGTAACAAATTGATCAATGAAATTTTTCATGTTTCATGTTGTCTTGTCTGAAGGTCCATCATCTCTACAGTGCTAAAATAATACCCTACGATGTGAGAAAATCATTCAAAACAGTTATGTGGCAATAAATGAGGCTATTGGGCTTAATCGAACTGTTCTTTATGCTTATTCATGAAAATCGTTTGCAAGTGTAGACACAGTCATTATTTAGTTTGCCCTCAAAAACACTCCTGTGTTAGTCCCATCTCACAGAAAAAAAAGTGGAAACAGAGAAGGTCAACGTTTCTCCCTCTAGCCCAAGAAGGCTGTTGGCATAACTTCTTGACTTTTCTCTGGATTTTTTTCCTCAAAAAGACTGTTTTCACTAGTAGGGCAGGAATTCGTCACATCATCACCCATAAAATCTTAAGACTGTCCCTAACTTTATAGATAATCTTCTGTAATGGAATGTTCCTTTTTTATTTTTGGCCTACACACTGCTTGAGTCTGGTGAAAGCTATAGACGCTCCTCTAAGAAAAATGCACATACGCAGCCACAGAACTTGGCGCTTAACTTTCCGTGGTATCATGGACCTCCATCCTCAGACCGCCCTCCTGGGGGCCCATGAACACCAGGCCAAGAATCCCTGATCTAATGAATTTTAAAGTTCATCTTACATAGGAAGATACCGAAGTCTAATTACTGAATTATGGTTTCAGCACCCCTAAAGAAGTAACCAAAAGCCTCTCGTCACTATACATAAATACTATACTAATAATATAAGGAAAGTTATGTGCTTAATTTTTACAAAATAACTTAATCATTTTATTCTAATTAGTGATTTCATTTAACTATGAAAAATCCAATACATATAAAATAATGTTATGTAATGTATATAGAAGTTACAAATCAGTGTAGTACAGACACTATAAACTTATCATTCAGCTTAAGACTGAGAACATTTCCAGAGCCATTGAAAGTCCCGGCAGACCCCTCTCCAGTCCCACCTCCTTGCCCCCTCATCCACACAGGTAACTAAAATACTGAAAATTTAATTTTTAAATAAAATTCTAAATAAGATAATATGAATTTCTATGTAGGTGTTTCCAGGACCCCATGATCCAGGGCTTACCATACATTCTCTCCAGACTCAGGCGAAGGTGTTAAATGAGAGTCTACTGATCCCTGAGAGGGCAGTAGTTTCGGCTTTTTCACTCAGGACCAAAGGAGTCCTTCTGCTGAATGCAGGTGGGAACCTTGTAGAAGTAGTACAAACAAAGGATTCTCTACCAGCAAAGTAGGCTCATCATCAGACAAAGTGTGATGAAAGCTATCAAATATGTATGTTGAATATATCTATTCTGCCCATTGGTTTTCTCACTGACCCGCCAAGTTTAAGAGATCTGACCTTGCAGCCAACATCTGGCCAGGTGGGAATGGCAGACAGACATGATTACAGACCCTTCCAAATTCTTATTCAAGGGCAGTCTATCTCAGTTGCTTTGAAGTCTCGTAGGGAAATGATTGACCTTCCGTATCTTGTAACAAGTGTTATAAGAAAGTACCACTGGACATTGAAGCATGAGCGTGTGGGAATGGTATAGTGGCTGTATACATGGATTTTCACTCATCTGTGAATGAGGTTACAGAGGGATAATGTGCAGACGTGGTGAATAAAATCAGTTTTTTCGCTAGTTTGCTATTATCATAAGTAATGTTCATCAGCAGTTGGAAAATCAATGTTTAGTCTATCATGAATCTTGATTCAGATTCCTCCATTGAAAAATCTTTATGAGACTGTATAAAAATATAAATATGAACTATTTATAAAGAAAGGATTTGATTAATATGTTAAATATGCAAGCTACATTCCATGGCTGAGTTATTAAACACTTGAGAGCACAGCTTTTTGAAACTTTTCAAAGAAATTTTTAAACATTCACCTGCACTTAGAAGCTTAATTTGCTAATTATAAATCATTTTTATTTATGCAATTTTTAAACAAGTTTCTAATGTTCTGTTAGTCTGATTGAAGTCACCAGATACAGTTGAACGTATTTTCAAAACTAAATTTTGTCAAAAATATTGCATAATTTGTACTGGCCTTCCTTCCAGTTAGTCTAGATTAGCGAGACTTGACATTACATTTGAGAGTAGTACCAATTAACTAAGTTAAAATGCGAGGGTATATTTTCCATTTTAATAACCCACTACACCACATACAGTTCCTTTGCTGGAATAAAAATCTTGGTAAAGTACACAACAGCCACTATAAATAGCAGCCACAAGCCTGTACATTCAGGAGAGTCTCCAGAGAGTGTATTTTAAACTGCACATTGTTTAGAATAGGAAATTCTTCCGATGTTCATATTTTCCATTGTGGGTGACATGGTCTCTCCTGTGTGACATCTTCACTGGCCTCCATTTTCCTGTACCATTTAGGAATCCAACGCGTAGTTTCCAGACGATTGCTCAATCAGTGCTTTTTATTTTCTTAAATAACCTGGGTCTTATTGACCAGTAGGAATTTTGCATAATTAGAAGCTCTCCAGATGAAAACCTAGATAACTTCCAGAGCTGGCCCAGCAACTAGGTAATGAAACAGTCCTTTATTTCTGGATCTAGCAGCCCTCCTCTGCCTGTTTAGCATAACAGCCGTCAACCCATTTTTGATTCCCGCAGAAAGCCTTGCACTGTTGGCAGGTCTTTCAGGGGAAATTAAGAGACTAATATGGAAAATTACTGAGCAGGAAGTGAACAAACAGATGAGCAGGATGAGATGATGGGTTATCATGCTGGTTCGAAGAGAAGAAGCCTCAGCAGGTATAATTACACTGCATCTTTCCCAAGGCGCTATTGGCAGCTGCAGTCCATGTATACTTCTGCCCACTCCTTCCTTGAAGAGTCCTTCTGTTTCTCTAATCAAAACTGTTGTGTAAATCTTGGATTTTTTTTTTCGAAGTCGGGGCCATTTTGGAGATCTAATACTCCCTTACCACTTCTCCTTCCTTGATGAAGAAGATGAGAAATTACCATTAAGGAGACTTGGGGAAAAAATTGTGATGTAGAAACAGTGGATATCTGATGCCCTTCCTCCTGATACTCCTATTTCAAGAGCCTTTAAGTCTTCCCACCTAAATAACCATGAAAGCAAAACACCCCAAACATATGTACATTTTCTGAGCCGGCATCCTCACAGTATATCTTGGTTGCCCAGGGAATATCTTTGCTACAGAAGCTCCATGGTTTATGAACTGAACAGAAAGAAGCTTTTATAAAACTCAAGGCTGCGGCAGGATGGAAATTCCCAATTCTTTCATTTCTAAGTGCCTCACATCAGAGGCACATGGATGTAAATTTTATCTCATCGCGGCGTTTGTCAGAGCGATGGTAGAGTGAACTGGGGAGGCATGCCCTTCAGAAAGGAGTAAGTTTTCCAAGAGAACTCTGACTGAGGAACAGAATTACTGCTAGGAGATATATCCTGGTGTTCTATTGGGTTATGTGGTCAGAAGTTAAGACCTTCTCTCCTACATTCTCAGGAAAGAATTTGGAAGTCCAAATCATTGAACCCAGACCTGCAAAGTAACATATCCAAGAGCACATGGTCCATGGTAGCATTAAAGCTAGAACTCTGTCATTTACTCCAATTCTGGTGCTTTTCCCTCTGCACTATGTGCTCCCGACCCCTACAACTGCCTCTAACTCCATAAAAGAAAGTACCTTTTAGATCACGGATAAAAGAAAGAGGACAGTGGGTAAAGGTTTAATAGACCTGGGCATCCTTATCAGTAAAATAGAACTAGCACTTCTCAGGGTGGCTGAGACAGTTAAATGAGATATGGACAAAGGCCATCACAAGTGTAAGCAGGTTGCAAATGACAGATGTTTATCAGGCAGAGGTGCCTGTATGATTCATTTAAATCAGATTCACGTCTATTTAATCCTATGTGGAGTTGCAAGTTTCATTCTGGTCTTATACTGTGTTTCAAAGGAATTTTCTCCCTTCTCACTCTGCTATCTTAAGCTATCTAACTGGCCCACAGACATTCTAGGCTTTCAAAAATCTGACTCCGAGAAAATGCTGTAAGTGTTACCTCTCACTCTCCCTAGAGCCTGTCACCCCTGGAGAGGGCTTAGGACCTTGACTGCAGAGAAGAAGCCATCTTATCTCCCCCCCCCGCCCAGTCGTGAATTGAGGGGAAAATTCAATAGATTTAAAATGATGACTTTATCCCAATCAGAATTAAAACCTGTGGTTGGTCACTTCCTTGTCTGGTTTTGCATCTAAGTGAGGAAAGTCCTCAGGCTTCGAGGGATTGTATGCTCTTCGCATCACTGGAGCTTTTATAACTAGTGAACTCTTAGCTTGAAGGCCCAGCTCGATAGTTATCCTCTGGAAAACACCTTCCCTGAGGTCCCCAACCAAAGTGACCCACCGTGGGTTTTCCGTAGCAATTTTTTGGGGATATGTTAATTATTATCACCCGTTTTATTTATTTGTTACTACGTCTGTTTTCCCCCCTGAATCCAGAACCATGTCTTACTTTTATTTCCCCAAAGGCCAGTGCTCAATAGTGAGTAAATGAATGAATAGATACTGCGATTCATCTCTGCATACCAAGGCAGAACGCAGCTCACTTCACTAAGGTTTCTATGGAGAGACAGAAATGCCGGTGACCTTTGTGGTGTTCTCTAAGCACTGACACCATCCATACTGTCCTGGGGGTCCATCGCTCTCCTGATGAGCCTCTGCAACTGTGACGTCCTATCTTTGTCTCTAGAGATAGGAAGAAACTCATCACCTATATTTCTCTGATTATTAGGAATAGTGGACTTCTACAGTATGTAATTTTGACCATTATGCTTCTTTAGTTGCATCATGGAGGCACATGTTATTAATGTGATAGAGCAGACTCCCTTGCCTTGGCCTATCTGCTCTAGTGCTCAAGCTCTCAATGTTATTTGCAATTAATGTTTACATTGTAAGACCAGATAACCATCAAATTACAGGGTTCATACCAAGCCCCAAGGAGTCGAACACTGAACAAACCATATAATCAAAAATATCTCATATGAAAGACCAAGTTTGTGGTCTGGAGGAGTAAACATCTGCAGTTAATCCCAGGAGGATGGGCAGAAGTAGATGAGGGCCAAACGCAGGCTAGTATTGTCAACACGTTTTCTGAAATAGAGAGTATTGAACACACAAGCTGGGTCTAACTTTTAGACTCCAGATAGTGGATTGTGTTCTAATATTGGGATGTTATGATAAACCAGGATTTAAAAAAGAAGAAGAAGAAGAAGAAAAGATGTTAGAAAACCCAAGACTTGGGAGTTCCCATTCCAGCTCAGCAGGTTAGGGACCTGACAGTCTCCGTGAGGATGGGGGTTGAATCCCTAGCCTTGCTCAGTGAGTTTAGGATCAGGCTGTCACTGATCCTACAAGCTGTGGTGCAGGTTGCAGATATGGCTCAGATCCAGTGTTGCCATGGCTGTAGCATAGGCCTGCAGCTGCAGCTCCAATTTGACCCCTGGCCCAGGAACCTCCATACTCTGTAGATGTGGCCATAAAAAGAAAAGGAAGCAGAAAGAAAAGCCATGACTTCATTTATTTTTATTTCAGGAAGACTTTTTAACCAAGATATGGAGGGTTAACTCAATTTTCAGTGAAGTGGAGAATTTTTTGTTTTTATTAATAGTTCATACAGTTCAAAAAAACTGTTCGAAAGAAAGAGGGGAAGCATTCATAAGTAGCTATTTGTCAGAACTCAGATTAATTAGGTTCATGTTAATTCATAAATATTGACTACGATGCAACATGTTCCACACTGGGCATTGAGTTTCCTAATTATAAAAGTGTATCCTTTGGTTAACTCATTACCATAACATTTGTAGTTAAAGTGAAGTTAATGAACTAGAACACCCAGAACACAAAAGCTTGGAAGCACTATAGAGTAGTCTCCGAACTGTATCTTTTTATTTTTAATTTTAAATTCTTAGGTCTACTGAAAAAGAGTCAAAAGGAAAGATAATTTGAAGTTATCCTAGAAAGACATTGAGTTCTAAAATACCTAGGAGAAGAGTTCCCATTGTGGTGCAGTGGTTAATGAATCTGACTAGGAACCATGAGGTTGCGGGTTCGATCCCTGCCCTTGCTCAGTGGGTTAACCTTCCAGCGTTGCCATGAGCTGTGGTGTAGGTTGCAGAAGTGGCTCGGATCCCGCGTCGCTGTGGCTGTGGCATAGGCCGGTGGCTACAGCTCCGATTAGACCCCTAGCGTGGGAACCTCCATATGCCGCGGGAGCGGCCCAAGAAATGGCAAAAAGACAAAAATAAAATAAAATAAAGTACCTAGGAGAATCTCAGATTACTTCAGCTCTCTCTACTTTGCAGCATATTTTAGAAAGCTGTATGCATATTTCAGGTCACTGGCTTTCAGATTTGAAGTAACTGCTATTTTTTGTATAAGTATCATCCATTTTATTTTCTTTTTTTGTCTTCATGAGGTTTTAAAATTAAAAAGCTTTCCAGATGGCTTTTGGCTTTTAAATAAGAAAAATGGATACAATGTTTTCTATTAAATGTTTTCACGAAAAAACCTTCCCTGTCTTATTCTATAAACTAATGAGCAAAAAAGTGTTCTATTTGCTTTTTTACTGCCTTGGTCCTAATAATAGCTTGATTTCATTGCTCAGTAGCTTCAAAGTAAAATATCATCCTAAAGCTGAAGAATTTACCCCTAATCTATTTCTAACTTCCTGTCTCCAAAAAGATTCCCAAAAATTGTACAGAAGAACATTTCTAATAAATTCAACACGTGTCAAATTACATTAAGTTTCCCAGATGTAGGCAAGTGGAGTCTAATTTATTGTCTTAGTTTCGGCTGCTGTAATAGAATACCACAGACTGGGTGGCTCAATCAACAAATATTTATTTCTTACAGTTCTGGAGATGGGAACGTCCAAAATCAAGGTGTCAACAAATCAGGCATCTGATGAGGGCCCCTTCATGGTTTGCAGTTGCCTCTCTTCTTGCTGTATCCTCACACAGTGTAGAGAGAGAAAAGGCAAGCGCTGTCAGTGTTTCTTTCATTAAGGACGCTAATTTCATTCATGCGGACTCCACCCTCGTGACCTAATTACCTCTCAAAGGCCTCCCCTCCTTACTACCATCACCTAGGGTTTAGGATTTCAATACATGAATTTGAGGCACACAAACATTCAGTCCACATCATTCATGGTCTTAGTAAGTCTGAAAAAAAGAATGGGCTAGTAGAAGAAGTCTTCATGGATGCCAGGTCTGTGGTTGGCACTAGGCATCCAGGACTATCCCGAAGAGGTAGACCTTGAATCTCTCTGGTGACCAAGGCTTCCTGACATTCCGGGTTGGGGAAGGAGGGTACCCTGGCTGGGCAATGAGAGCTCCCCAGGCACTGAAGATGGAGCTTATCCATGCCATCTTAGTTAATGGTCATTCATTGGCATTCTGAGGCACACATCAGTTTCTTGTGAGTCTGTGAGCCAATCCGTCTGTGAGACCTGGCACTTCTGAGAACTCCCAAGATTCGGTGGCTGAAATAGCAGGTTTCTAGAGCCTGTACCATCAGAAACACTCCAAAAAATGTTACTCCACGGAGTGTCTGGGAGGAACAGCCAACAGGCCTTCTTGATGCAGCATCAATATTCCATTGCTGTCCCTCTTTCACCTAAAGAACAAATGACATGTATTTGTTTGGCATCTGCCATATGTCTAACCCTGTATCAGGTGAAAGGGAAAAAAGGGTGTCAGGAAACAAGTCTGTCAACTAGGAATCAGGTGAGAAAAGGTATGTACTCATGAACAGTGACACCTAAGACTGTATATCCATCCATCTCATTCTACCTATAGATAGATATCATAATCATGTCCTAAGTCACATGACCTAATCCTCACAAAATAGGACAGTGCCTAACAAAGTATCGTTTACATAATAAAAACAATAAACACTATGTCCAAAGTATTTAAAGCACACAATGGACTCTTTCTCTAGCAATAGACACAAATGTATGCCTTAATCCAGGCCTGACCTCCCCCCAAAATATCAGAATTTTTTTAGACCTTATATGGTATCACTGGAAAAAAAAAAATCTGGATTTGATCCCAGCTGTAAAAGCCGTGTGTAAATTTAATATCCAGATGCATAAAGTGGACACCAGAAAATAAATTTATGGCGTGGAAATATTTAGATACTTTGAACAAGAGTGATACACACTGAGAATTCTGTGGCTTGTGAACTAACTCGCCTCCTTTGAAAATGTGACTTTTTGAAGATGCGACCTTTCCCCCTGCACTAGAATTATATCCTTAGAGTCCCCGTGATAGTTTCTTAACTTCATTCACAGTTTAATTGGATCTATGTATAAGAAATCTAGGTTCTAAAGTATATCACCAAGGGCTAGATTAAGTTTCCTATGGGCAAAAGTCCTATCTTTCATGTACACACTTCTTTCCTAAAATTATATAAGGTATATATTACTGTTTTCACCGAGACCAGGACCAGGGTTTTATAGCTGTGCACCGTCAACCATTCATTCGAGAAACTGTGGCTAGAACCCTGCTATTTCAAAGCATTGTCTTAACTGTTTTAAAGATGTGTTTCAAGCTGGAGGGCAGAGGGGAGTTGGAGGCCTGATCTTTTCAAGATAGAAACTTTTCTCTCCAGGAAAAGAAAATAGTTCAGGTGGCTAAAACCCCTAGATTTTAAAAAGAGCTTAGAGACTACCTAAATAGTTGTCACAAAAGAGTTGAAACAGAAATGGAGCCTCACAGCAAGTTAGCCGGAAGGGCTGACTCATACATGACAACACAACTATTTCTCAAGTGCATGCAGACAAGACTGGTCTCCAGCTTTCTCATCTTTCCTCCTAAGATGATAAATTACGAAGAAATAAAGTCAAAACCAGGAAGCCTTGATAGAGGTGGAGCCAGACACTGGTTCTTAAAGAATCATTAGAATTCAGAGATGCAAAAGGAATTTAAAAAGCCATTCCAGGGAAAAGGAGAAGGAATAAGGTTCTTGGGTGAAGGCAGAATGTTTCAGGAAATACCAGGCGAACGGCAGCAAATGCCAATGATCTTTGCACTGAACAGAAGTCCCTTTATGACCAGTGTTAGATTGCCAAGGGGGTACAGCTGGAAGTCAGGATTTCTCAAGGGGAAGCATGAGCAAGGCGATGCTGGGGCTCAGGGTTTGGCCTTAGGAAGGAGAGAATGCCCTTTTTTAAAAACTGAGTGGTAGTATCATGACCAGGGAACCTGCACTTCATAATGAAAACACAGAAGTATCAAGACAGTAAGATGACATCTTACTCCCACACTCCCAGGCTGTTTCATTCTAGAACCAAATACATGCTGGGGTGGCACTGACGGTGATCCCAGTGGGGTGGGGCCAGCACTGGAGGGAGAAGAGGGGGGGAAAAATAGTTCAGAGGATTAGATCCAAAGAAAGTGTATTGGACACAAACATCCTCAGGAGAATAGTTACCTCCAGCAGAAAGGGAGGAAGTTAACACTAAAAGTTTTCTTTCTTTAGCTGAAAGGTGAGCACAGAGACACTCATTCTAGTTTCTCACTCTTTTTAGTTTGTCTAAAAGATTTTAGAATAAAGTATAATTTTTAAAACATACAGAAACCTTATAGCTGTCACTCATGTATTGTCGATCAGAACCTGCCTCTGGATGTCATTACTGATAATGTGATTCTTAGCACTCCCTGCCTATGCAGGATTACTACCCCGTCATCCAAAAAAAAAAAAAAAAAAATCCCTCTGTTTCTGGAAGTTTGGCTTATTAAACCTCATGAATGGTACACTTAGCCCCCATGTTCAACTTTCTATGACTCCTTGCTACTGGGCCCCTGCCCCAGTGAGGCCCTGGCCCCTCTCTGCCCCTGCCCTGGGCCCACCTGAGACCCTGGCCCTCCATGTCAAGGATGTTGTCTCGTGTCCTTGATACAAACTTCCAAGCTTCCAAAGGGGCCCTGCCCTCCTCTCAGTCATTGGACTTCCAGAACCACACTGTGCTCCTACAGAAGTAGGGAGAGAGACCCTCTCCTCTGCTTCTCTTTGTCACCCAGCCACCAAAGCTTGGCCTAGACTTGGCAAATACCTTCTGGAAGCAGTTTCTGCTTCTCTGCAGCCCACCTGTCCTCAGGGCACAGATATGTGACAACAGGGTACAGCTTAGGAACCCCAAACCCCCAAGCGACAACCCCAAACCCCCAAGCGAACCAGACAACCTCAAACCCCCAAGCGAACCAGCTCCCTAGGTGCCCTCACCACACAGTTACACATGCCCACATGCATCTCAGTTCCAGTGGTGGGCACAAATGAACTTGAGGCCAGGCTACCATTCACATCAATTATCCTCCCATTTCAACTCAATCACAGAAAAAACAAATGAACTTGGTCAAGGCCATTATTTGTTCTTTATGAAGCCATGTGCCTTAATTCACTTATGCAGCATATATTGTAGAAGTCCTGTCTACAGCAGACGCCATGCTAACTAGGGTGAGGGGAGGGTCGCAAAGACGGGCAGGACACAGTCCCCCTTGGCAAAGAGCTCACAGCTTAGTAATGGGAGCCCACAAATGCATAAACACACTCGGAGCGCAGCTAGGACCTTAAACTGTATGTTGCTTCAAATAGATTAGAATTCCCAGGTATTAAAATGTAGCTGGACCTTCTCTGAAAGATCTTTTCTTGAAATCAGATTTTGTGTTTCAAGCAGGAGGGCAAGAAAAATGCAATGGAGAGTATCCTGAAAGAGTTGAAAAATGAGCCTCTGGAAACAGTATGAAGTTCTTTATATCAGGGGCAATTAATAAGAACAAAAATAGCTTAACAGATAAATGCTGGAGATAGATGAAGCCATAAATCTAGAGAAGAATAAAAAAAAAAACACCATGGATTTAGCACAAAAATTAATGAATGAACTCTATAAGAGATGCTATTATCAATGCAAAACAATGCTAGGATGTGTTAAAAGGGATGTGGCAGGCAGCACTGGGACCTCAGCCAGGCACATGCCTTGGTCAAGCCTTTGTTATGTCCAGTTTTGGTTTCCCATTTAAAGAGTTGTTATATTTCAGGCTGATATTAAAAGGATGGAAAATAGGCATTGGCGTCTAGCCTAGAAAAGACTAGATTGAAGGATGACTTAATACCTGTGGCCCTAATAGAGATAAGTGGATTTCTATCTCAGCCACAGGAAGTCTAGTTCAATCACAGAATACATTGAGTATACGCATGATTAAACCCTGGGATCTTGATGGTAGGATGTCACCTTAGAATTATCACACCTCAGCTCTGCTGCTCTCAGAATACTGCTCACTCTCCATCTTTCATTAACATTTTGTATGCATATCTTATCTCCCTTTGGGACTGCCCTTCTTATCTTTGGAGCCCCTGTGGCAGTTAACTCCGTGATACTTGCTTGTAGTAAACATTCAAATAGGGGGAAGAAGCTGGGATGAAACTGTATGGCCACCATTGTAAGGTAAATAAAAGAGAGTGAAGCAACCCAAGATGTGTTATGCCTGGACTTAGACCAAAAAATAGTTGAGAGAATTGTGTCAGTGAAGGCTGTGCAGATGCTCGTGACTGATGGGGCATTGCCCTGGAAGACTAGGATGCAGGTTAAATGATGGCTTTTGGTAACAGTCCATGCATCCCCCCACCTCCCACCCCCAGCCCACCAGGCATTCCCTAAAGGAAGACACAGTGGGAGCTACAAAGACTTTAGCAAAGGCACAATAGAGAGGGAGAAGCAAGGAAAATACTTTGCTGATGGTCGAAAGCAAAGAGGGAAGAGGAGTCTGTAATTTCTGCAAAAGGAGATGGGAAAAGGGAGAAGTATTTCATGAGAAGATGTCTTAGGAAGATCCACTAAAAAGCTGTATCACAAGAAAACACAAAGCAATGTAGTTTAAGTGAAGGTATTCAGTGCCACTAGGCGGGTAGGGGGTGGGGAGGAGGGCAGTGCCCTCAGCTGTGGAGGAAAGACTAGGGGGCCTAGGGAACTGAGCAAAGAGGTTCAGCCTGCGGAATATGTAGTTAACCCTTTCACTTCCGTTCCTATCCACCCCGTGGTGAGCCACTGTCTGGGTAAGATCTTTTGCTTCATTCTAAGAGTGTAGAGTCCATGGATTTCTTGGCAAGAAAAATGTTCTTCAAGAGTCTTTTAAAACATCCCCTTTAAATTACTTGAACGGTTGCTTCTCATGTGAACAGATTTCTTTTGGGTTTAAATTGTGTTTCTGCAGGAGGTGAGTGTGTGTGTGTGTGTGTGTGTGTAAGTGCATTAGGGCGTACATAGGGCACTTCCTACATACCTCTCTTTTCCCTAGTGAATTGCTCCAAGGTAGAAGCTGTTCTTAACCATTGCAGACGGTAAAGTCTGGAAGAAATCATTTGGTCCAGTCTCCTACCTCCATGAAGTAAAGTTATTTTTTTAACCATATTTTATTAAGAAAGGACCACCGTGTGGTGGGAGCTCTTTCTTTGTATAGAACGGACCTCCCTCAAACCTTCCCAGCCCAGAATCTCTTTGATGAAAAATGAAAGTATCTACAAATGAAGGGTGCTATCAGTAATTTAAGAGAGGCCCAGACGCTCATGTCTCCAGTAAAAGAGGCCTGAAATGTCACATGTGTGACGCCTACTATCTTGCTGAAGGATGACTGGCCCAGTTGTTCATGGTGCCAATAAATGATTACTTTGGTGCCAGAAACACCAGTTCTGGAAGCTGGACTCTGAGCACTTGTGTCTGTGCTGCATGGTGAAAGTACATGGGCCTGCTGGTCTCTGCAGAAGCAGACACTGTTCCCAAATTATCTTTCGGTGTGTTTTTCCGAATTCCTCTCACCTGCCCCTCCCGCCCCAGGCAGCTCGTCTTCAGAGCGCCACCTGGAGGCGGGTGCCGATCCCAGCCTTGTGATTCACCTGCCTCCTTGCCTCTCCAATGTCTCCAATCTCCTTTCCATCCAGGGCTCTTCCTGTTCCCCACCGACATCCAACCCAGGCCCGAGACTCACTCCTCTCTTCACTGTTGCCATGTGATACCCTATGAGTTAGCAGGAGTTATGACATCCATTAGTTTTACAAGCTGAAGGCAGACAGTTACTTCCCAAACATATTCCATTTACAGCAAGAGGCCGACTTTAAGGGCACATGATTTCCCTCTTTCTGTCTTTACAACTAGGAAAACAGCTTGGTGGGTATCTTTCACACAGCTGCGCATTAGCATGCTTCAGTGCACGAATGTCAGTATATTGGTGGAATATTGCTAAATTTTTGCTGTCCTCCACGTGTGTGTGTTGAGAGAGAGAGTCTGAACTGGCCTGGACGAACCACTGAAGTTTTTCCAGGCTACTCCATTCTATGAGCTTATTCCAAATGTGCCAAAACTACACTCGCCACTTCAGAATAGGTTTGGGGGTGGGAGATGGGAGAAATCAGGAGGTGAAACATCTTCCTGAGGTCAAAAGAGTCCCCTAAACAAATGTATTCGTTTTCTATCACTGCTCTAATGAATAACCACAAACTTGGTGGCTTAAAATGTCCCCATTGTCCTAAGAGTTCAAAGTCTCACTGGGCTAAAATCAAGGTGTAGACAGAGCTGCATTCCTTTCTAGAGGGCCTACAGGAGAAAACCCTTTCCCTTGCCTTTCCAGTTTCTAGAAGCTGCCACATTCCTGGACTCCTGGCCCCATTCCTCTATCTTAAGGGCCTGCAAGGTCATCTCTGGCCATTATTCTATAGCCATATCTCCCTCTGACCTCAGCGGGAGAGGTTTATCTCGCTTTAAACACCCATGTGACGAAGATGGAGTACATCTGGATAATCCAGGATAATCTCTCCAACTCAGGGCCTTTAACTTAATCACATCTGGAAAATTCCTTTTGCCTTGTAAGGTAACATATTCACAAAAATTCTGGGCATTAGGACAGTGATGTCTTTGGGAAGAACATTATTCTGCCTGCCACAGCAAATTACTGAATATTTTAAAGGGAAAAAATTAAATGGGGAAAAACCTAGTAGAAAGAGGAATAGCAAAATGCTTTAATAAGTGTATCTGTCCATCAGAGCTTGAAGCATAAACCCAAGTCAATGCAGTAAGTCTTCTGTTAAGGCCTCTCGTGTGATCTCCATTTTTAAGAGTCTCGCACACTTTAATATATATTGAGTGATAACATATAAAATCAGAGGGATATTTAAAGGATATGTACATGGTGATATATGGAGATAATTAACTTTGAAGTTCCTTAAACTATATTCCTCTGTAAACTATGACTTTAATGATAGCATAACACTTAAGCAGGGAATCAACCGAAATTTTCTAGTTAAAATGAGGAGGGGATCTAACCTAACTAAATTAAACTTCTTTCAAATTGAGCACAAGCATTCTTGCTGTGGTTCCTCTCCATTCTGCTGGCCGAACTTTTGTGGGGTTTTTGGTTTGTTTGTTTGTTTTTGTTTTCCTTTTTTAATAATCTTCTATTTTTTCAAGTTTTATTGAAGTATTGTTGAGTTAGAGTGTTCTGATCATTTCTGCTGTACAAAGTGACTCAGTCATACATGTACACACATCCCTTCTTTTTCAGATTCTTTTCCCACATAGATTATCACGGAATGTGCTGCATAGAGTTCCCTGTGCTATACAGCTTCTGTAGCCATGCTTGTGACATGGTGCCTTAGATCCTAAAGATGTTTTTCATCCTGTGAAGGATGTGAATCCAGGTGCGAAGCTGATTGCTTCTCCTGCCAGTTACTAAAAGAATCTTAACTCAGTGGAAATCTGAGTTATTCTATGTATTTAACTGAAAGCCCATCCCGTGCGTATCTTGGTGCCCCAGCAGCAGTCTGTTCATTGCTTGTTAGAGATGCAGAAACGCATTCACGACTCCAGCCTAGACAACGTGTCATCTCCAGAGAGGATCGACACCACCCCCTCCTCAGCAGCTGGGATCTGGTTGCTCGCCAAGCTGTTGCTGACCAGGCTCCCTTGCCCGCTTGGCTGATGAGGTCACCACAGCAGAGTGCCACGGGGGCAGCCAGGCCCAGTGTTGCAACATGTTCCCTAGGCTGGCTGTTGCCCTCATTTCAGCAAACACCCCACGTACCGGCAGATCACTGATCCCCTGGCTCTCTTCCCTCTGCCTTTGTATTCACTTTTCTGTGCTGCATCTTCCCTTGAGTAGAAGGGAAAAGAAGAGCTTCTCAGATTTGATTTCTCAGTGGGAACTGTTTGCTTTGGAAGCCACCTACACCGATGTTAATTGAGAACAGAGCTCAGAACGAGGGCCTGAGAACTGCACCCGGATGAACTTTTCAGTGGGCTGGTTTCCGTTGATCTCTACAGAATCGAATTATTGTATGCAAGTGATACCGTGAGTGATCAGCTAGTTCTCCAAAGGCTGAGCACGTGGATCAGTGTCTTTTCCTTTAACTAGTTCTCTACCTCAGAAGAATTATTTGTAATTGATCATGTAAAGTCGACGTCATGAAAGCTACTGGGGACCCTGGCCCCCACTGCCCATTAATAACATTCTGGAAATTATGAAGCAATCTGGGCCCTTTACAATCTAAATCTAAACCGGATGAGCCTCTATTAGAGAGATTACAGTAAAAAATAACAATCAGCTCTCTGATGATCCTATGCCGAGGGAAAGGGTGGGGAGGAGTAGATTTGGCAAAGGACAAGCCCAGACTTTCGTCACCGGGACAGACCAAAGTGTTAACACAAAGGGAGAACCCGGGAGCATCCTGCACACCGCATTTCAGCCGCAAATACCATGGCACCTCCTCGGGCCCAGTCCACGCCCTGAGCGCCCCAGGGTCTCCGCACCTCTGCGCTCGCCGCCCCCGCCCCTTCCAGCTGCAGATATGCTCGGGGGATCCGGATCGCAGGGAAGACGCAGCCTGGCCGCGCTCTCCCAGTGAGTGCTCGCTTCACCTCTTCGGTTTTCCTTCTTCTTTTTTCTTATAAAGGAATTTTGTTAAAAAGAAAAAAAAATGTAACTGTGGGAGTGGGAGGGAAGAGAAGAAATCAGGAGGCAAAGAAAGGCGGTGAGTGTGTAAGTTTCAGACCTGTATGAAACTTTTTGGTCTCAACCTGGTTGTGGTTCTGAGTGGTTTGCCTCATTTCCATTTTTATGGTGGTTTGTAGACCATTTGTGGGGGTGGGGGGTGGGGGTTATACCTAGGCACGGCTTTTCTTATTTCAAATAGCGATCTACAGAGCCTTCTGTTTCTAAAGATCTGCTGTTAATTTAGACCTGAACCCTCTTCAGGGCTCAGAGACTTTGGCTAAAGCACACATTGCCCAATCCTTACAGACAACAGCCCAAAGCCTTTAATACACTGACCATCTGACTGTGACAGAACAAGACCGCGAGCACATGCTATTGATCAGAGTGTTGTTCAGATAGCAGGCTCCAAAGTTGAGGATCCTGGAATCTTGGAATGTTCAAGCTAGAGGGGCCCCTAGGGTTGTTTGCTGTATTGCTCTGCTTCTATAGACAGGGCTGTGCACCTCAGAGGGGCAGCTCAGCTGACCCAAAACCAGAGGACAGTCAGTAGCCGGGAAGCCAGGGTCTTTGTACTCACAGGCAACAGCCCTTTTCACGATGGCGTTTATGAGGTTTGGAAAACTCGCTGGATCTTGGAAAAAGGTACCGCACAAGAGTAAGAACACCAGATGGCCTTTCAGTAAATCTGTCCCATTTTAGGGAGTTTTGGCATGGATTCAGCATGACAATTGTTGTTCCAGTTGTTCCAGCATTTGTGCAACAGTTCGCCAAATAAACAGGAACTCAACGGGGTCCTAAAAATGAGACCCATGTCCACTTATATTAGCAAATCTCTTGGGTGACAGTTTCTGTGAGTGTGAATGCGCAAAAGGCTGTTGGAGGTAATCTATACAGTCCTGAGGTTATCATAGTGGTTGGGGGTTTTTACTTTTTTGGCAATTTACTGTTACAGATCATTCTGTTACGTAAAGGAGGTATTCTGATTTTGGGGGTGGTTTTGTATCTAGAGCTTCTCATTTGATTGCAGACCCCAGTCAACGCCCATTCCTCACCCCCAACCCACCCCCCCGTTGCTCTCTATTGCCCCCAACCCTATTACTCCACCAGAACTTCTTTGCAATCCTAGGTCTCCGTGGAATTTTAGAAACCCCATTCTTGTAATGCCTCCATTTCAGAAAAGGAAACCAAGGCATGTGGAGTGAGGGGCTTGTCCAGTGTTCACAACTGGCCAACCACAGAGCTTAGAAGGAAGGCAAAGAGGCCAGTGGGGGGAGGGGGTGCGAATTCCAGCTTCTGTTTTTTTTTTCCTACTCCATCATGCCCACGATCTATCAGTTTACTTTCTCCGTGTCTCTCCACTCACTCTGTCATTCCCTGAATTTCAGCAGTTATTGCCTCCTACCTAGACGATTGCAGTTGCCTTCTATCTGGTCTTGGCTTCAGGCTCTCTCCCCTTTCCAGTCCTGTCCCATCTCGCCCTCCTGTCCCTCAGCTTTGAAGACAGAGCCCACTCTCCTCAACATGGCATTCGAGGTCTCCACAGTCTGTCTGCCTTTAATAGCCCTTCCCATTTGGACCTCCCCCTGCTCTGACCAAATCACGTCACTCGCTGGTTCCCAAACTCATGTCCAAGCCACCTTCCTTCCTTGGCTCACTCTTTCCTCTGTGGGGAACACTCCGTGCGCCTTAGTTTCCTCGTCTGAAATGGAGGCATTCAACAAGACTGGGGTTTCTGAAGGGTTCCACGGAGACCAACGAAGTTTTGGTGGAGTGGGTAGGGCGACATGGAATAGAGAAGAGGCAGGGTGGCATAGAAGTGAGCAATGCGGGTTACAGTAAACATTAGAGGCTCAGAGTTCTTGTTGTGGCTCAGCAGTCGTAAACCTGACTAGTATTTCAAGAGGCTGCAGGTACGATCCCTGGCCCTCCTCAGTGGGTTGAGTATCCGGCGCTGCAGTGTAGATCGCAGATGTGGCTTGGATTTGGCGTGGCTGTGGCTGTGGCATAGGCTGGCAGCTGCAGCTCTGATTCAACGCCTAGCCTGAGAACTTCCATATGCGACAGGTACAGCCCATAAAATGAAAAATTTTTAAAAACAAAAGGAAAGAAATTAGAGGCTCTAGCTTACCTGTTCCTGACTTCCTTTCTGTCCTTCAAGGTCCTGATCAAATGCTACTTTCCACCACAAGACTTCCTCAGCTCCCCTTTTCTCTCCACACTAATAACTTTTGCCTATCCTTCTGTTTTTCACCTTGAACTAAAGTTAAGTGAGCATCGGTGAGCTTGCTTGTCCTCCTGCAATAAATGGGAATTCATTTGAGGGCAGGGACTATTTTGAATCTCTGAACCTTCAACTTCTAACATGGTACCAATGCTCAGAAAATATCCATTAGCATTCCCATTATTGGATAAACCAAACTCAATTCATCTAAGTTCACTTTTCACTGGACTCATTTGAACACACAAAGCTTCTGCACCTTCTGCTTAGGAAGAAGTATTAGGTTAAATGCCAAAACAGATGCCCAACAAAATGAGTTCTAAATTCCTTTCCATTTGCATCAGATAATTTATTTCAGTTTCATCACCTACAGAGCAAGACTGACAGTGTTTTTTTTATGAGGTGCATTAAAATTCCTGAATGCCAAGACCTACCCAGAGCCATGTTATTTTCAGGGGTAGGTGTGAAAGGCTGTTCAGTTCTTTAGTTTTCAGGGTGTTGCTTAATTTGTTTCTGGTAAGATTATTGAGAGATTCTGTCACTTGCAGTCTAATATCTTCACCACTTCCATACTTTCTCATTTTCCCAAAGCCTTAGTGAAGTTTTCTTGAGTCAGGATTTTGGATTTCTTGTAAATAGCCATGCTTTTGTCCATTAAGAGTTAAATTTCTCATAAGGTGTGCTTTTATATATCCTGAGGATGAAAAAGTTTTGTTCCTGTGACATATTTTGTAACAAATGTGGAAGGGGATATAAATTTTTAAACCATGGAATCAAAGAAATGTAGGAAATTATTTAGTTCATCCCACTGGTTTTCTGAAGAAACTAAGTTAAAAACATGTCAGGGGAATAAATGACTGGCATAATTATCCAAGATACAGAAAGGGTACATGTACCTATATTCAGATTTGTAAAAAGTTTAGGAATAGCTGTTTTTTTTCAGTCTTCTTGGTGAATGTAGCATTACAATTTTCCAGCATGTTAAAGTTTTAAAAAATTCAATGAAAACCATATATTTCCTTCTCCCTAATAAATATCACATTTGAAACACTTCCTAATTGCTGTGAATTGTCATTATGAATATAGTTATTTAAATCATGCAGTGAAACAGTGGTATCTCCGAGGCTGCAGCTCCCATCCAAAAATGGTCCAATTATTGTTTGATGTCTTCCATCTTCTTATTTATGTATTTTATCTTTCCTAATTAGTCTTAAGGCATCCAGCTCTAGCAGTTCCACTATCTATTCTGCTGTAGCCAAGGCTATCAAGAAACCTCCTTTGTTAGAATTGTGTTCACAGGAAAAGTCCCCAGTCTGGGTAGAGGAGCAGTGAGGAGCCTTCTTTCCTGCAGAGTCAAAGGCGTGTGCATTTTGTGACTGTTGGTTTGTATAACAAACTGGCCATTTTTACTCCTTTGGGGTTCAAAGATTGGCTTTAAATGATTGACTTTACTGGACCTCTTATCTGGTTAAGGGTAAAATTACTCCTTGCTGTTAATGAATCAAAAACTAAGAACAAGTGGCAGAGAAACATGTACTTGTGCTTTTTGTGTGGGGGGCACTCCGTAAATGGCATTGCTGAACTGCCGCTGCAGTGGTGTCTGCCCCAGATCTTAATGGAGGTAGTCTCAACTTTCTGCATATGTCTCCTGGCTACCTGGCCACAAGCACACTGGCTGGCCTTTCTTTCCTTCCCGATTGATGCTATTTGCATTGTTCACTCTTCTTCTGCTTACCTTTGACCTATCCCTATCCTTGACATGAGCCCACACTTCATGCTGCTTCTCACATCCACCCCAGTCCCCCCAGAATGGCTTTGCAGAAACACATGTAGCTGTGGCAAGAGGAATGGGGACTGCCCCCTGGAAGCCAATTCGCCCCTGGCATTTCTAATCAGACCAGTGTGGATGCCTTTTTCCCGTAGAAATGCGGCTTCAGTTCTCAGCACTGGTTTCAGATACATCCTGCGTTTTAAAAGGTGATTGAGGGCTGACCTGAGATCCCAACTGCCGTGTATAATAGTGTTTGAAGTTCCAAAAACCAATTTGCAAATTAAGGTTTTGGAAACAGCTTTTTATAAACGTAGGACTGCCTGAATTCCTTTCCAAGCCTAATTGAATTTTTAAGAGGAGCCTTTAAAAATCTGTAAACCTCATTCATTTCCATGCATTCATTCAACAAATATTCATTGAGGGTTTCCTGTGCTGGTTAGTGCTGTTGGACTAGGCACTAAGAACATAAAAAAGAACAAACACAGGCTCTGGCGTCAAGATTATCTAGTCTTTCACCCTCCCACCCACCGCAGCAGTCTTTCTTCTGCCTCCCCCCACACCCACCACCTAACAGACACACATCTCCAGGCCCTTTTAGGCTGATCAGAGTTGTTTTCCTGTTTTCTCTTTCCCTCTGATCCTCTGAAAGAAACACACGTTTTTTTTAAACTTATACTTAAGTATAAACTTAAAATATAATAAACCTAATTTTATTTAATGACTCAGTATTACATACATGTATACACATATATGCATATATATGTTTGAACCAATACTTCACAAAACAGTGCTCACTCTTGCTATGTATAACGCCTTCTGATACGTTCTTTTTTCAAGTTGTACTACACATTTTTTTTCCGCTTTGTTGAGGTATAACTGACAAATAAAATTGTAATATACTTAAAATGTGCAGTGTGATGATCTGCTAGATCTACATCTTGTGAAAGGATTTCCATCATTAATGAACACATTTATCACCTCTTGTATTTACCTTTTTTATTTATTTCTTTTTTTGGTGAGAACAAAGAAGTTCTACTCTCCTAGCATTTTTCAGTTGATAACAGTACTATGTTATCAACTATAGCCAGCATGTTAGAATTAGATCCTTAGCCTTTATTCATCTTGTAACTAGAGTGTTGTGCCCTTTTACTAGCCTTTCCCTATTTCCCAGGCCCCCAGCTCCTGGCAACCACCATTCTAGTTTAACCTTTTTAATTCCGCATATAAGTGATACCATGCAGTATTTGTTTTTCTCTGGCTTGTTTCACCTGCCCTCCAGATTCATCCATGTTGTTGCAAATGGCATTAATTTCTTTCTTTCTTTCTTTCTTTCTCTTTCTCTCTCTTTCTTTCTTTCTTTCTTCCTTTCTTTTGGCCATACCTATGGCATGTGAAGTTCCCAGGCCAGGGATCAGACCCAAGCCACAGCAGTGACAATGCCACATCCTAACTGCTAGGCCGCTAGGGAACTCAGAATTTACTTCTTTTTAAAGGCTAGATAGGGAGTTCCCGTTGCGGTGCAGTGGAAATGAATCTGACTGGTATCCACGAGGACGTGGGTTTAATCCCCGACGTCGATCAGTGGGTTAAGGATCCGGCATGGTCGTGAGCTATGGTGTAGATCGCAGACGCGGCTCGGATCTGGCATTGCTGTTATTGTGGCATAGGCCGGCAGCTGTAGCTCCGATTAGACCCCCAGACTAGGAACTTCCATATGCTGTGGATGCAGCCCTAAAAAGGAAAATAAAATGAGACTGGATAATATTCCATATTATTATGTATATATTATAGATGTATACCATTCCATATTTTATGTATGTTTATCTATCTGTCCTTCTATTTCTGTTTATTCATTGATGAATACATAGGCTGTTTCCATACCTTGGCTATTGTGAGCAATGCTGCAATAACAAGACAGTAGAGATACCTCTTTGATATAATGATTTAGTCTTGCCCTCTGATATTTTCTATTTTTTTATTTTATCAAAAAATGCTAAGTCATAACCTACTAAGTAGCTTTCAGAAGCTTCAAACTAAAGTTTGAAAACCATTAAATATATTACATAATCTTGGTATCCCTGCCCCTGCTTTTCACAGCAGCTTAGGAAGCCATGCTAGCCAGTGACCACACTGGCTGCCTGCTCCAGGGACCCTGGAGGTTTAAGGGGAGGCTTTTCAGGTGGGCCTCAGAAGGTCTGGATCCTGGTCCAGCTCCTTCAGAAGGCAGCACTGTGATCTCCAGGAAGCCCCTTCATCTCACTGCCATGCAGTATGCAATGGAGATGCTTATGCTTGCTCAGTGTAACTTGTAAGAGCATCCAGTACCATGACGTGCATTGAAGTATACGAGAAAAAAACTAAATACATAACAAATGCAAGTTATGATTAAATAGCCTAATTTTTCCCAATTAAAATTTAATATCAGGGAAACAACTGGGAGGAACCATTTTTTTCTTTACAGAGCTGAGGAAAGATGCTTGCATGAGCTGTAATATTATGCAACTTCACAAATGAAAGTCTCAGAGTGGCATTTGTTTGTGATGCTGTAACTAGGTTTGTATCTAAGAAGCTCAGCCAGGCCATCCTCTTTCCTCTGCTCTTAAATACTTTTTCTGGTTGTAAAATCAAGGAAGCAAGTAGGTGGTCGGTGGGTTTTTAACTCATGAGCCAATTTGTGAGGGAGTATACTCTCCCTGATAGTATCTTCTCTAGCCCACTGGATTTATAAATGCTCATTTCCACTGCTGTTAAGACTGCTTTTGATTAAAAACAACTGACATTTAATAAAAGTACCCAGCAAAGGAGATAACTTTATTAGGAAGGGTTTAAAACAAGAAACTTCTAGAGTAAATATGGAACTTTTCTCACTGATCTCTTTTACTTTTTCTTATTGTAAACTTATCACATGCAGATATTGATCAGAATGCTTCTTTCGGGTCCTGATATTCCTTTTTAGGGCCTGGTATTTTGGGCTGATATTTTCTACTGATGAATTCCTATTTAGGGCCTAAAGTATACTAGACATTTACCTCTTCCATGCTAGCTCTGCCTGATGCATTAGCTCTCCATGTCTTTTCTTTCTTTTCTTTTTCTTTTTTGTTGGTTTTTTTTTTTTTTTTTTGGCCCTCATTCCCAGCATATGGAAGTTTCCAGGCCAGGGGTGGAAACAGAGCTGTAGCCTCTGGCCTACACCACAGCCACAGCAATGCCAGATCCGAACTGCGACTGCAACCTGCACCACAGCTCACACCAACACCAGACCCTTAACCCGCGGAGCGAGGCCAGGGATCGAACCTGCCTCCTCATGGATGCTAATCAGATTCGTTTTCCACTGCGCCACAACGGGAACTCCTCCACGTCTTTTCTTTCCATAACTTCTTTCTGATCCTTACAAGAAATGTTTACACTCACCTTTGCTAGAACTTGATTCTTCAAGTTGCTGTACCTTTCACCTTGTATGCAACAGAGATAACATAAAATACTAATATCAAATAAGGACTATATTCGCCCCAAAGAGAAGGAAGTAAATTTGCCACTTTTGCTCTTTAAAGAGTGAAACATACTATTTAAAAAAATAGTAATAATTGGCAGAATTTTGAGAACCACATGCTGCCACTAAACTGTTAAGCATATTACTTGTTTGATTCTCCTTTTTGTTATTAGTGAAGCAGTATGCATGCCCACTCAAATATAGTCTTTTCTGAGTATATTTCTTCTTTTAAAATTACTTAGGTAATGTTCTTTTGTGATTTTTATTTATTATCTGTAGCATTTTATATATTTAATACATGTTTTATAGAAGACATGAGAGGAAGGATGTGAAATTTGGAGCAAGATGAGTCAAAATTTGCCTCTCTGCTCTTCCATTTATTAGCTGTGCGATGCTAGGCAAGTGTACATATGTGTAAATGAACACACACACATACAGAGAAAGGTTTATCTGCCTGCTGGGAGGTACATCTGAGGGCTGGTGTCAGAACCACAACCACGACCCTGTGGACACCTTCAGACTGGAAGCCCCTCAGGCTCTTCCTGGGAGGGTCTCCTAGCAGTGGTTCCTCATGGTCACATTTCCAGAGCCAGCTGCCAAGAACTCAACAGCAGGAAGATCAGATTCCCCATGGGGAAACAAAGGCCTCCGAAGCGCGTCTGCTAAATGGCTCCTGATCAGTCCTTAGACGGGTGTCCTTGCAGCCAGGCCCATGCTGTGCGACGTCACAACCCCACCGAAGCACGTCGTCCAGTGGAGCCAGGCCGTTCCAACCCCCTGCATGTGGGAAACCCAGCAGACTAGCTCTCACAGAAAGGCTCTTCCTTCCTAAAGAAGCTGCCCTGGGGATGAAGCCCACAGGCAGGAAGAGGCCATCGAAGCCCGACAGGCCTCCTCAAGGCCCCCAGGGCCCCGGCAGGGCCAGCACACTCCTGGGAGGTGAAGGTCCCAGGCAAGATGAGAAACCAGAAGCCAGGCCAGCTCCATTCTTATGACTTCATTTAATCGTAACCACCTCCAAACAGTCCCTGTGGCCAACGGCAGTCACCCTGGGGGAGAAAACATTCTTTACCCAGATCAGCAATACCCCACCAAGGGCCGCAGTGCATAACTACCCTGCAGAGAAAAGTACATGAAGTGCATAAAACTGAAGCAGTTTTTTCAGCCTGGCTTTAATGGGACTTCATGACATTTGTAGTTTTTGTGTAATTTCCACAGCTATTTAATAAATTACAGTGATATGTCTAAATATTGAATTGAAAAAGACAGTGTTCACACAACTTTTTAATGAGTAAATTAAGGTCCATGGTGACCTTTTGGAGCAGAAGAAAATTGAAAAGAAAGAGGAATCGATGGATTGCTCACCTCTGCCATTTCTCAGGTGGCCTTTCTGCAGGGAAACAGCATGGCTGGCTGGGGAACCGGGTCTCCGTACTCTTTCCACCGACCAGACTCACCTTTCAAAGCTCTAAATGGGCACATTCTTGACAGATGAGAAACTAGTGCCAGGTGTCCTGACGCCCATATCTGTGTGTGGGCCTCCGTTGATCTCTGCTAAATATATGACTTGAGCTCCTTTCTCAGTTTCACTGGGCCTGAGTTTCTTCATCTGTGGGGAAAAAAAGTATAATATCCGTCTTTGCAAGTTTAGTGCCAATTAAAGGAATTAGTTACACGAAGGTGTGTAAACCACGGTGGGTGTTTAATCAGCATTAAATTTTCTACCTCTCCCTTCGCCCTGAGCACTTCCATTCCCAAAGACCCCAGCAGAGAAAAGGGTTAATATCTTATGCCAACAAAGCCACTGGTGCTGAGTGGCACAAGACCACTGATGCAAAAGGCAGATGAATTCGGTTTGTGAGTGACACATGTTCAAAAAAATCCATCTACTTTAGAAAAATCAGAGGAGTGCTTCATTTGGGATTTTAATCGTTCCGTTTACTTCCTGTTTCAAAATGATAACTCATACTGCTGTACTTCGAATAACTCTGAAGTTAAAAGAAACTTGGTAAAAATAGACTCTGGGGGCAAAATACGAAAGTATTACTTTTCCTAATTGGCCTAAACTAGACACATTGTGAAGGAGGATATAGTAAGAAGCAGGGATTGGTTTGCCAAAGATTAGGATGCCACCAATCTGTAAGCAATCTTGACAGAGTAGGAGAGTATCAATTAAGAATATTAACTTTCTTATTCCTGTTGTGGTTCAGTGGGTTGAGAACCCAGCTAGTATCCATGAGGATGCAGGTTTGATCCCTGGCCTTGCTCAGTGGGTTTAGGATCTGCCATTGCCATGAGCTGTGATATAGGTCACAGAGGCAGCTCAGATCCAGCATTGCTTTGTGGCTGTGGTGTAGGCCAGCAGTTGCAGCTCTGATTCGATCCCTTGCCTGGGAACTTCCATATGCTATAGGTGCTGCCCTAAAAAAATAAAACAAACAAACAAAGAATATTAATTTTGAAATCCAGATAAAGTCGGACTCAAGTCCTAGTTGCATCGTTATAGTATCTGTGTGTCCTCGAGCTAATTACTTAATCTCACTGAGTTTCTCAGTTTTGTCATCAATAACATGAGCAAACTATTATGTAAAGTGGTTAGCACAGTGCCTGGTGCTCAGTAAGTGCTCACAGAGATGTGTATGGTGTAATTAACAATGATAATTATTGGCATTAAGTGGGTGCCTAGGGAATGAGTCTGAGGTAGCATCCTGGTAATCACAAAAATGGGAGTGGCTGTGCTGCGTTGTCTTCGTGTCCCAGGGCCGTCCTGTGAAGGACCACAGACTGGGTGACTTAGAACAGCAGAACCTCACTGTCTCACAGTTTCTGAGCCTAGACGTCTGAAGTCAAGGTGTCACAGGACTGTGCTCCCTCTGAAGCCTATAGGATGAGGATTCTTCCTTCCTTTTCTGGATTCAGGCAGCTGCATCCGTGCCTTGGTTTATGACGGTGTAGCTCCAATGCTTCCATTACTTTCCATGACATTCTCCCTATTTCTCTATTAAAAAAAAAAATGATTGAAGTATAGTTGCTGTACAGTGTTGTGTTAATTTCTGCTGTGCAGCAAAGTGATTCAGTGATACATTTATACACGTATATTCTTTTCCATATTCTTTTCCATTAGGGTTTATCACAGGGTTGACTTAGTTCCCTGTGTTCCCCGTCCTACACATACTAGTTCGCATCTGCTAATCCCAAACTCCCAATCCTTCCTCCACCCTTTTTTTTTTTCATATTATCTTCCCTCTGTCTGTCTCTCTTGTCCAATGTCTCCTTTTGAAAAGGACAGCAGTCATTTTGGATCGGAGCTCACCCTAGTGACCTTGATTTTGTCTTGATTCCAAGACAAGGTCTCATTCTGAGGTACTGGGGGTTAGGACTTTAGCATATTTTTGAAAGGGACACAATTCAACCCATAACATGAGTATACAGACTTCCTAGAAATAAACGCAGCAAACCTAGCCCTTACCTCTACACTTTAAAGTTTGCTGAAGTCGCCGCAGGTTAAACAATCTTTATGCATCCTGGAGCGGCCTAATGTGGAAACAGTGTTCTGAGTATCCACTAGTCGGTAAGTTAGCCGAGTAGTGGATACTCCCTGATCACAAAAGGACAAAAGCTCCTCAGATTCAAGCACCAGTGGGGCTTTTCTCTTAACCTCAGTGAGTGAAGGGCACCCAGCAAATGGGGATAGTCTCTATTCACCGCAAGGGAAAAGGCCTTGAAGTCATAGCTTGACCCATCCTAGGCCTATCGAGTTAGTATCATGAGAATGACTTATTTTCCATTTATTCTCTCCTCCCGCATACGTGTTTAAATTTCTGACCTTACTTAAACATTCATTTTGATCCAGGGAAGCATTACAAGTCTGCCTCTCTTAGATCTGAAGATTTGCAGGCAGGACGGGAGAACCTGTATAACATTCCCTCCACCCAGTATCTAAAGAAGGCTAGTTTAATGAACCCACCTAGAGCTACAGGTAAATCTCAAGCCAAGATCCACAGGTACCAGGGGAGCAAAGGAACACAGCAAAGGTAGAAGCTGAGTGTTTGAGAGGATAGAATTAGACGTTACAATGAAAGGCATCTTAGTATATCAGAGGCTGAGAGTTTAATGTAATGAACCACCTGCCTAAATATACAGTAGAAGTGCTAGAAATTGCCAAAAAAAAAGACACTCTCCCCTAGTGTCTCTTGGTTTGCTGGCAATCTCTGACTGTTCTTGGCATGTAGATCCATCACTCCAGTCCTCTGCCTTCACATGACATTCTCTCTGTGTTTCTGCACATAGTCTACCTCCCACGCATGGCTGTTTCTATCCACATTTCCCCCTTTTTATAAGGACACCAGTCTTATTGGATGAAGGCCCACCCTAATGATCCACCAGAACTTGATTACCCCTGTAAAGGTCTTATTTCCAAGTAAGATCACCTTCTGAGGTACCAGGGGTTAGGTCATCAACCAACCTATCATTTTTTAAAAATTTTTATATATTCAAAATCAGCATTTTTTCCACTGTCAGTTTTATTGAAGATTAGTTGATTTGCAGTGCTGTGATAATTCCTGCTATAGAACAAAGGGACTCAGTTATACATACACACGCATCCATTCTTTTTCAGATTCTTTTCCCATACAGATTATCAAAGAATATTGGGTGAAATTCCCTGTGCTATACAGCAGGCCCCCATCAGTTAGTCATTCCATATACCTCAGTGCGCATATGCCAGTCCCAAACCCCCAGTCCCTCCTTCCCTGCCTCCAATCTGTCCCCTTTGGTAACCATAAATTTGTTTTCAAAGTCTGTTAGTCTGTTTCTGTTCTGCAGATAAGTTCACCTGTATAATTTTTTCAGATTCCACATATAAGTGATATCATATGATGTTTGTCTTTCACTGTCTGACTAACTTAACTTGGGAGGACAATCCCTAGGCTCATCCATGTTTCTGCAGATGGCATTATTTCATTCTTTTTTATGGCTGAGTAATATTCCATTTTATGTATGTACCGCATCTTTTTCAAATCCTCTGTCAATGGACATTTAGGTTGCTTCCACTCCTTGGCTATTGTAAATAGTGCTGCAGTGAGCATTCAGATGCATGTATCTTTTTGAATTATGATTTTCTCCGGAGAGATGCCCAGGAGTGGGATTGCTAGATCACATAGTAGTGCTATTTTTATTTTTTTGAGGTTCCTCCATACCATTTTCTATATAGGCTGTACCAATTTACATTCCCACCAACAATATAAGAGGGTTCCCTTTTCTCCACACCCTCTCCAGCATTTGTTATTAACCCACCTATCATTTTTAGAGGTCACTATTCAACCCATTGCAAGTACTGAAGGATTTAAAATACTTTAACATGGCATTTCATAGTTTAATTCATAAGCAATAAGTGGGATACTTTTCTATGACAATTAAAATGCCAGCTGGCTGAAGGATATTGGGGTAGTGGCAGGTTATCTGTCTAAAGCCATTCCAGCGACACCGAGAACCAACCTCTATGTGTAAGCACTCTGAACCATCAGTTCTGTACTAAGTTTCGGTGTTAAGCCAGCCCCAAAGAAGAATAGAAAAGGGGATTAGCCTCTTGCACTAGGACACAGGCGTTTTCTGGCATGGAAAGATAAAGCTCTCTGGTGATAAATTCCCATCTACGTTTTAATGAGAAGTGACATGGATTACAAATGACGGAGAAAATGAGAGGTAAAAGGCATTCCATTTATTGCACATTTTCAGCCACTGGTCTTCCTCTTCACATTCCAGTGCCCCCCAAAAACAAAGACAGAGACAAGGTAGTCAAAAGAGGAGGAATAAAAGAATACCAACAAAAGATACGAATGTTCCCCTACATTTGTTCTGTATTTCTCAGCCTTCTCTGGTGTTAATATTCTCAAGGAAAAGGAGTTTAAGATCCTTGAGTTAGAAAAATCTTTCTGCCAAGTTCTCTCCTTCATGTTTGGAAATAGCAGCAAAACTTGAAAGATATTTAAGCACAGAACATATTTCACGTATGAAAATGAAGACGTGGAGGAAGAGAAGAGCATAATAATACAATAACAAAACTGGCCGACAGGCACATAGCACTTCTTATGTGCCAAGCACTGTCCTACAAAAATGAGTTTATTTAATTCTTCTACATCACTACGAGTAAAGTATTAATACCCCCATTTTACAGACGAGGACAATGAGGCCAGAGACGTTGACTCACGGGCCTACCTCCTCCCTGCCTGGGTGTGTGTCATGGGGCTTCTGGCTCCCAGCTTGCTCCTGGTGGCTCCCTTGCTTTCTCCAGCTTAACGCTTAACGGATGTTATTCCCTGCCTGTGCTCTCACAGCTCTAACCTTTGGTCTTTGAGTGGGAGAATCTGGCAGCAATTGTAATATGACATCAGATCCTGCTTGATGAGCAAGCTTCTGCTCCTGGTGGAGCAGGGCTGGAGCGGGGTGAGGGCAGTTGTCTGGTGAGGGTCTTTGATCTTTCATGACTCTTCGTCTTAAATAACCAGCCTAAGGGACTACCTGTTGCCCAAAGGGCCCTACGAAGAGACAGTGAGTGTGACATCCCCCTCATAGTGGGAGACCTGGACTTCTCGCCAACTAGCAGCTCCTCTCATGTCATTGTTATTCATATCACACGACTTTCTTATGCCGATTAAAAGAAAGTCAACTGAATAATTCTGAACTTCTCCACATCTTAACTTCTGAATCCAGCCCTGTCAAAGTCAGAGGAGTGAGACCTGGAAAGAAAGGGATGTGCTGTGTCATCGTCGTGTCAACAGCCCAGACTTTGGGGTCAGCCAGAGGCAAGCACAAATCCTATGTATATAGTTCTGGGCAAGTGAGGAGACGTCTCGGTGCCAAGTTTGTTCATCTAGACTGTAAAATAGGAACCATCCTGTCTGTCCAACGCGATTGGAAGGATTAGATGAGATGCATCCTGCCCATTGCCTGACACTCGGGAAGTACAAGCAGACCTCATTTTATTCGCCTTTGTGTCATTGAGCTTCACAGATACTGTGGGTTTTTTTTTTTTACAAATTGAAGGTTTATGGCAACATCATGTTGAGCAAGTCTGTTGGTGCCATGTAATCAACAGCATTTGCTCACTTCATGTCTCTGTGTCCGATTTCGGTAAATCTCGCTCTGTTTCAGACTTGTTCATTCCCGCTGTATCCGCAGTGGTGACCTGTGATTGGTGATCTTTGACGTTACCATTACCATTTTTGGCTTTTTTAGCAATAAGGTGTTTTAATTAAAATATATATAAGTAATTTTTAGACATAATGCTTTTGCACACTTAACAGACTATAATATAGTGTAAACATAACTTTTACGTGCCCTGGGAAACCACAGAATTTGTGTGACTCACTTTATTGTGCATTTGCCTCGTTGCGGTGGTCTGCAACTGAACTGAGGTATCTCTGAGGTATGCATGTACTGCACGAGTGGGAGCTATCACCATTAACTAAGCTTCCTCTTTTTTAAAAAAAAAAGCAATTTGTATGTTTGCCTCATTCATTCAAAGTCGATTGGCTAGTCTCGTACATTCCTTTTTTTATCACCAGTTTTAGTATTTCAAATGGACAAGAGCTATTGTTTTTTGGCTTATTAGCCTTAGAAGTATTAAATTCACAACTTTAAATTTAGCGGAGTTAGTTGTTAGCAGCTCACCCCCAGAGGGCAAGGTGATTCCTGGGGCCTCCTGGTCTCTCAAGGGCCAGAACACCTTTTGTTTAGAGGTCCCTGGGGGGGAACTTGAGGACTTAAATTCTCCCTGATAGGCTTCAGAGCTCCGCCTCTGAGCAGAATACCACAATTCTGTGACATCTCTGAGATAGACGAGAGCATTAGTCAGAAAAGTCCAAAATTATAATAATGGCCTGACTCTGAATGTAAATAAGTCACTAAGCTCCTCTGAGCCTATTTCCTCGGCTGTGAAACAGGAATGATAGAAGTGTCTGCCTCAGGAGTTCCCATCGTAGCTCAGAGGAAATGCATCTGACTAGCATCCATGAGGATGCAAGTTCGATCCCTGGCCTCGCTCAGCGGGTGAGGATCCGGCACTGCCGTGAGCTGTGGTGTAGGTCACAGATGTGGCTCAGATCCCGCATTGCTGTGGCTGTGGTGTAGGCCAGCAGCTGCAGCTCTGATTCGACCACTGGCCTGGGAACCTCCATATGCCGAGGGTGTGGCCCTAAAAAGAAAAAAGGGGGAAAAAAAAGTGTCTGCCTCATTGGCATTCTAAAGATCAAATTAGAGCATGTCCAAGGTGGAAGTGTTTTTTAAACTCCAGAAAGTTAGAACTGTGATTCGTTATTGTTTAGATGCATCTAAATTCCCCAGCTGGCTCTGCACACAGTTTAGCCACTAAACAAGATGGGATTAAGAGAACAGCCCTGCTGACACAGATCATAAGAGGGCGGCATCTCATTTTGGCTTGGAAGCTGCTCCACATTGTACCATTATCCTAGAAAAAAGCCTGCTTAGGTGGGGGTACTTTGTGAGAAAAGGAAGAAAGTGGTAAGCTAGGAAAGGGTCAGGGAAGGAGGGGGACCTCTGTAGACAGGCGAGAAGCAGGAAGTCAGAAGGGGGAACAGGGCTTTTACTTTGCTTTAGGTTAAGAAAAAAAAAGCAAATGCTATCTCTCAGTTTACATTTATGCTCTAGACCTGGGACAGACCATCTAAGCCCAGCTCTTCTTGAGGCGAAGACCAGGGCTCACTGACTGTACATATTCAACTCCCTGGAAGCATTCAACTTATAATTTCTTTGACTGCATTTCTAAGTTTCAAAAACACACTTCTCCCCCCCAAAAAATGCATTTAAAAAAAAATATTAGGATTGTGTTTTTTTGGTTTAGCCTTTAAAAAAAATTTTTTTTAATCCCAAACCATAATTGTGGTCTACCAAGACGGATCCTCCTCCCATACAGGGAGCGAGGACTTCATTTTTCCAGTCCCCCCCCCTCCCGCCCCCCCGCCCCGGGCGCCGGCTCCCCTCTGCTCATTTTTGATGAACTGCACATGTAGAAGCCACTCCAGGCCCTCAGACTCGAGCAGCCTCCCTTGCCACTGCCAGTGTCCTAATAAGGGAATGAACAAGCTCCTATTAGTGAGGTAAGAGGAGTCAGGCGGTGGATGATATTTTTGCTGATTGTGGAGGATAGGTGTGGTTTGGCAGGTACCGCGTTGGTTTGGCTGGCTCCAGAACTAGTTTTTTTTTTTTTTTTTCCTTTTTTTTCTTTTTTCAGTTCCAATTCCGTAGAACAGACTCTAAGAATTGTTTTCTCTCTCAAAGCCTAGCTGAGCTTTTAAGACTATCGTCTTGACACAGATCTTCCACGATGGGGAAAAGATGGGAACTGGGAGTGATAGGAGGTCTCCATCCCGAAAGGAGGCTGAGGTTATGGGTTAAGAGCTCCCCATTGCCAGGCCTGCTCCTCGTAGGGGCTGTCACCAGAAGAAAGGCGTCAGACTGTCAAATTGTGTTACAGAGAGAACCAGGGATAGGCTACTCTGTACATTTAACCAATATTTAATAAATTTAAAACATTTATCTGCACCACAATATTAAGGAATATGCACCTTCTACTAGTAAATACCGACATAGCCCAATTTTAAAAAATAAAAGAAACATCTATTTCCACTCTGATCTCTAAATACTTGCCCGTGATTCTTCTCTCCACTCTGTTTTCCGAATGACACTACACTGCCTTTTTAACTCTTAACTTTTGACTGCATCTGGCCCAAACTGTTCCTAAGTCACTCATTATGAATCAGTGGTTCTCACGTTGGCTGCAAACTAGAATCACTTGGGGAGGTTTAATGCCTGGATCATACCCCCAGCGGGTCTGATTTGATTGGTCTGGAGCACAGCCTGGGCAGGAGGGCTTTTTAACACTCCCCCAGGTGAGTCTGTGTGCAGCCAAGGTTGAGAACTGCGGCTCTGAATACATCCTCTATTGTATCATCCAGCTGCTGCATGGCAGGGCCAGCCTCTTTCTCTTTCTGAGTGTTTCACCTTTAAAGACAAATACAGTATATATATGAAACAAGTTGGACAGGTGTCTTCTCAGATTAGTAAATTCAGTTCAGTTGTATTAAACCTAACAGTAGAGAATTGTGCCTTCAACCAAAGTCAACTTCTAGACACATGGGTATTGTGTGGACTTTATTTTCCATGCGTGTAAGGAGTAAAATTCTCTGCCACATAGTTGAAAAACAGTGATTCCATTTCAAAGGCATAAATAATGAAATTATAGTTTAATGTTTTCCCTGTTTTCATGCAAGTTATTCATCACTTGATATTTAATTTAGTTAATCAATGCTCTTTTGACTTTTCTTTTAATATTGACCCAGCCTCATATCCTGAAACTGCGAAATTGCTATCTGCACCAAGGATAGGCTAGTATGACTAAGGAATTTGTTTTAAGTTTTTTTTTTTTTTTTAAACCTTCCATCTTTGAAAATAAGAGAATCTGAGAATGTAGTACCAGCATAGGGAGAAGTTTTGAATGTTGGAAGAGTCATGGATTAATCAGATATCCAGAATAACTCATTACTCGCCACTTCCTTCCTCACTGGAAATTTCATTACCAAAGAAGAGAGGTCATTTAGAAATTCATTTAGAAATCTGAAACAGTCTGAGCCAGAAATAAAAATTAGAAAATCATCACCTAAAAACTGATTCATAAGTTATCAGTGTAGAAGGGATTATTCAGACCAAGTATGTTGAGTAAGAAAAGACCAGCTCTGAGGAAGACACAAAGGAAGGTACCAAATGAATGGTGGGCAGAGAACCTCACAAAGGAGAGTAAGATCAACAGTGTTAAAGATTTCTACGAGGTCAAATCAAATGGGGCCTGAAAGGGCCCTTGGACACATCATTCCAAAGTATTGCCCTAGAGAGCACGAGCCCGTAATGCTGTGTCACTGGGAGTCACGGCTACTAACATCCGGATCAAAAATAGTCGACGTAGTGTTCTGAGACAGTGAGTAGCCCAACCGCACTGTTCTTTTGCATGTGTTGATCAGCTGGGCAGGTGGTTATGAGGTCTGCAGATAAAATAAAATCACTTCTCGACACATCCCCAGGTGAGTTTAGGTTAGCTGCAAAGTAGATTTAAACTAACATAAGCTTAACGATGAAATAATGTAAAAATGACAAGACTGTTCATGATATGGTAGAATCAGCTACTTGTGGTTATCTTAATGATTTATCCCATGAATTACAAAATCCGTTTTAACTAGAACACATGAAAACAATTCTGAAGGACCGGCTAAGACAAACTTGCTTGGTTTACCTACCTGTATGGAATATTGTTGCTTTCCACAGATGTTGCAAAAGGCCAAGACCAACCCTAAGCTTGAGGGTGAGAGGAGAGAGAATATAGAGGGAGATAAAGACTGTATAAAGGATGATGCTACAGGAGGGGGAATTATGGGGGGAGGGGAGAATGCATTAGAGCAACAGGGAAAGAAAGCATTTCTGCTCTGTTCATGAGAAACTCCAAGGCTGGTCGTGTGGCAGGAACAGAGGCCAGCTGATGGCAGGTGTGCATGTGCACACACTCACTCACACACCAGCTCTTGAAGCAGGCCAGGATCCACTAACCGACGAGAAAACACTGGTTGATTCAGTTTGACTTTAGTCCATGATAGTTGATGATATTCAAGTCAAATGCTTTCCTGTCCACAACCATTTGGTTCTTCCTTCCCAGGAAAAATATGCATTTTTCCAAATCTAAATTTAAAGGAACTTTCAGTATGTACTGACAACATAATGCCATCTACAGAAGAAATAGCATTCAAATGAGAAACAAATTTACAGTAAATACATTGGAATGTTGGCATTTTGGGCCAGAGAGCTAAATTCTCCAGGTACCTACCCACGCAAACACTAGCAAGATGGCTTTGAGAAGTAGCTGTTTCCAACTTATAGTGGGAAGGAAGTGAGAGAAATGTTAAGTGTCAGGGGTTCCACCTCCTATATTTTTGGCTAACCTTCTTCTGTCTCCAAGCATAGCCTCGAAGCTGCCACTAGCCCTCCCAGATTAATTTAATAAGGCTCTGTTCTATTACTTCATAGTGTTGAAGTTCAAACCTGAGGGATCCTTGGTGAGTGCTCAGGCTTCAGCTTCTGGAATTGATGATCAGAGAGCAAGTCCCATGACCCAGGCAGTTTCACTATGGGCACAGCCGGGTTTCTTGGTTCATATTCACAAACCGTTGTGGAGAGTCTGCCCTCTTGGCAACTCACAGAGTTCTTGAATGTGTGTGTATGTGCAAAAAAAAATTTTTTTCAAGGCCATTGGGTTAGATTAGAAATCAGCAAACTTTTTTTGTAAAGGGCTAGATGTTCTAACTTCAAATTTGTGATAAGTACACTCGCTGTCATAATTACCTGACTGGCATTGCACTGTGAAAGCAGCCATAGATGACCCGGGAATGACTATGTCCCAATAAAACCTTATTTACAACAATAGACTGTGAGCTGGATTTGACCCTTGGGCTATAGTTTGCTGATCCCTAGCTCAGATGACTGGAGCTGTTTGTTCATTGAGAGAACACCCTAAGAAAGCTCGTACAGTATCATAGGTTAGAAAGAAAACCAGTGTGGGAACCAAAGCCCTGCATCTAGACCTGATTTTGAAATTGTGTGACTCACTTCCCCTCTTGCATCCCAGGTTATCGTGTATAAAATGTGGAGCATGGATTGAAAATTACCTCCAAAATGCCTTCTAGTTTAATTATTCTGTGGTTTTAATATCTTGCCCACCTTGCCACAGGGGTGGATTTCACTTGGGATCTGCTTGACAAGTACAGTAATTGAAATTTTGATGTAACTCTGTGTGGGAAAAATAAGTACAAGACAGTGGAGAAGGTGACAAAAATAAAAAAGGACATAAATGCCATCCTGAAAAGTAGGAAGTCATAGCTTATTGCTCTTGAAGGATCCTCCACTGTGCTTCTGTTCTCAGTGACTTTAGGATTCACTGAACTGAAGTCTCCTCTTGCAGCTAAGATTTATGGAGGCCCTGATTTGGGGTAGCTGGCCTTTTACTTCTCAGGGAATGCTGCAGAGTGAAATGAAACACCTGGAGTGGAGACTGCAACCAGCAAATCCTCCCCGTGTGCACCCGTAGGGCCGCCGCCATGGAGGGAATCTCCCTCCTTTAGCTTTGTAAAATGGTCAGTTCACTTTTCCAGTTATTGGAAGCTGTCCTTCTGCGTGTGCCAAGCACAACCGGAGTCTTGCTAATACTCTTCATGTACTCCAAGCCCTGGCCCGACTGGATTGTTTGCTTTCTCATGTCCATATTTCCTGATTCTGCAGCCTTGCTATCTGAGCTCTCTGTGCGTGTGGAAAGATCCTCTTCCACCCTCCTCCCCCGCTCCGGCCCCAGTCCTAAAAGATCTGGCTCAAATACCACTTTCTCTATGAAGTCTTCTCTCTGATCCCTTGCTGGAATTGTCTTCTTCCTCCTCTAAACTTTGTCACTTTACCTGTCTCCTATGATATTTAACACATTCTATGTACTATTACATTCTTACACATGTCTTAACTTCCCTCCCAGATTATAAGTGCCTTTCAGGATTTTAATTCATCTGGGTTTCCACCCTCAGGGGCTTGAATAGAGTAAATGCTCAGTAAATATGTTGAATGGAGGCATCAGGTCCAGTCGCATAGGTGCCAATTTGCATCTTAGAGTAGCACTACCAACCAGCATCCCAGTACTGAACGTTGAGATGCCACGTTGCCATCTTGCACATCATCCACCGCCTCCATCTCAGAACCTAGGCTGCTCAGAGCCCACCACTCTGATGTCCCACTTGAATTTAACTGTCCTCCCCTCAAAGTCTAGGTTCCCACATGATCAGTGGTATGGTTGTAGTGAGGAATATACACAAGATTAGAAACCCATAAACCAATGCCAATGCTGTAACTTTGTGATGTGTAATGAGAAAAAAAAAATTTTGAGTGAAAGATCGGTTATCTCCCCTACTGAAGCTGTGCCTCTAATACTAGGTAGCAATTTTAAGGAACTAGTGATTGCACTGGTATCTAATCAGAAGGTAGCATCAGCCTTGTTGGTTAATACTCTCTTGTTGGGGTGAATCTGCTGAGACAGGACAAGAACCTCAAGCAATTCAAGTGCTGTCCAAGAATGTTTCTAATGCCCACGTTTCCCTCTCTCAGGGCCCTGGTTGTCTGATTCTTAAGCTGTTGGTGATTTTAATTCTGTTAACACACACACACACACACACACACACACACACACGCACAGGAGCTTACGTATTTAATATAACTCTATCTGTTTGAATGTTCACATTTTTACAGGGGGCTTGTATTAAGTTTAACTGTAGAAGAAAGGTTTGGTTTGGTCTGTACCAAATCACAAGAAATAGGTGTCCGCTTCCTTCCTTCTACATGGAGCAGGCCCCATGTATGGTAAGGTCTCTGTTGACTTAGGAAGATGACCCTCCAAGTGCAGAGCGGCCTCCTTGACTTCTTTTCCCGACAGTAGGGAGGTTGGACCCATAGCGGTCATTGGCTCCCAAATCCCTGACAAGCAATAAATGTTCTTCACCTAGGTCCAAAATTCCAGGATTTGGCCTTTCATTTTCCATTTCCTATCTCTACTCAAAATTTGTCTTTCTGTTTGCTACAACGTGTAAACAAAACTCTGCAGTTCTAGCACATGCAGGGGAGGTGTAAGCCAGCTGGATGTTAGGTAAGTTTGTGTAATACCTCTGGAGTTGGGGAGGTAATAATCACCCCAAAATAGGCTTCCTTGTTAGCATAACAGTCATTTCCTTCACCAGAGTTGCTAGAAACAATGCTCCAGTGTCCTATCTGTCAGTATATTTGAGCTTTCTGTTTCTGAAGAAGAGAGGAAGGACAAAGGAGGGGGGTAAAGATGGGAGGCCATGCCACCCCAAGGGAAATGGAGCCAAGAGAGCACTGGGAAAGAGGAAATGAATACTAAATCTTTTTCCAATTAAGAAAAATGAGAGTGGAAGCAGGAAAGCTCCAGAGGGCACTTTAGGGGGAGGAGAAGATCATAAAAAGCCTGTTATGAAAATCCATTACCCATAAATTTCCTTGTATTAAGCTCTGCCTGTATAGTGAGGATGCTGAGAATCCTCTCTGCTGACACAGGACATGTGACTTCAGTTAGCAGTACCCACATGCCATGTACCATTTCTGTCGGCATGTCTGGAATACCGCTGCCCCCTTCCAGGAATTCCCTCTAATTAGTCACAGGTTCCTAATCTCCACTTAAGGACATCTTGTTTTTGTTTTCCCAATCACTTTGTTTCTTCTGTCCAATGTTTAGCAATGTGATAGCAGTACCACAATTCAGAGCTCCACCACGTGAAATTACGGACCTTTGTACTGTATCACACAAGTATTTCCAATTTGGGGGTGAGATTTAACATTCTCAGTCATCTTAATTATAAGACTGATCTGAGATGAGTTCGTATTTTTACGTTTGAAGATAGAAATGGAAATTTCTGTTTCCAGGAGAGTACGTCTTTGTGAAAAGAATCTGCTTGTTTATATATCTGTGCTCACATGCATTTGCATCCAAATCGGCCATTGGAAATGTGGGGGTTTCCCTTTGAAGCAGTTTTTTCCTCAATAGTATATCCATGTTTAGCCATGCATGCAAGAAAAGTAACTGGCAAAATGTGGCATTGCCAGTCATAGACACCTGGGTCTGATGAATTGTTTTACCGTGTTTTACTTGAAAAATGTTACCTGAGCCCAAGGTTTATTGCCTACATCTCCTATGCACATTAAAGCAAGATTGTCCTTTAATAGATCCAACAGTCAGAAAACAGCCCCAAATCGGATTTACCTTTTTATTGACAACATGTTTAAAAGCCTAAGTTTATTGATGATCGTTATTTTACTCAAGATTTTTATTAGACAGAATCTTAGGTTGGGAATGCAGAAAATGGCATATTTATGAAAACACGAGTAGTAATTGGGTTTATCCTGTATCAGTCACATTTTATACCCGTTGAATTTCAGATTAGAATTAAAAGACTGGAAAGTTTGGTTAGTTTATTTTCATTATCTTACTAGCCTCTTAAATATTTCTTTTACTCTTTGTCTTCTGTTTTAAATCGAGGCTTAACTTGACTGATCAAGTGAGAAGTAAAATATATCTTCATCATCAACCTTCTCCTTCCATACCTACACTTTCTAAACATTTACACATTTAAAAAGTGGACTATCTGTAACTGACTAAGTGTATTGTTTTAATAGGGTGGGGTAGTGGGAAAGTTGCAAAGTCAGTCCTGGTTGTGGCAGCATAGATTTTAGTTTATCTCAGGAAACTGCCATGGAATTATCCCTCTAAAATCTCTATTTAATGGGCTTGACAGAGTCATTCTTCCTTGAAAAAATAAATGTGAAAAAAATAACAATGCAATAAGAAAGAAAAACCAGATTCTATTCATTTTATTTCTACTGAGTATCTCCACCCATCTATGGACTTTTAAAAAGAACATGGTACCGCTTGAATAAGAAGCTAGACATTTATCCTATTCAGAGTGTAATCTCAAGAAATGTTTGGGGGGTTCCCACTGTGGCTCAGCGGTTACAAATCCAACTATTATCCATGAGAACGTGGGTTCGATCCCTGGCCCTGCTTGTGGGTTAAGGATCTGGCATCGCCATAAGCTGTGGTGTAGGTCACAGACCTGGCTTGGAGCCCTCATTCCTGTGGCTGTGGCATAGTCTGGCAGCTGTAGCTCTGATTCGACCCCTAGCCTGGAAACTTCCATATGTTGTAGGTGTGGCCCTAAAAAAAAAAGAAAAAGAAAGGTTTGAGAAATCCTGTGTCTTCTCTATCAGTATAAACTATAGCCATTCACGTAAACATAGATGAATCTCAGAGGCGTAATGTGTGAAAGAAACTCATTACAGAATGCATACAGTATGATTATGCAAGGGTCTAAGAAGGTAAGACTAAACAACAAATTGTTTAGGATGCATCTCTTAGGGGTAAAACTACAAAGAAAAGCAAGAGAATAATTGAAATTGCCAGAAATTCATGCCAGAGCTTGTCTGGAGGTGTTTGAACAGAGATAGAGATGGGATGAAGAGGGGTACAGGAAGATCTCAGGGTGCTGGTGCTGTTCAAGCTTCATAGCAGGATCATGGGTATTTGTTTCACTGTTCTTCTTTCAGGTGGTCATGTACACTCATTTACAGATACAGCTATAGTTCATGCTTCACCTCTCTTTAATTTAATATATTGACCCCAATAATTAGAATTTATCCTCTTAAAATTTCCTGTGACCATCTGTATCAATTGAGAAGTGAGTCTCTAAGCTTAAGTGTCTGCCTGTCCCAGCACAGGGCCATTCTGAGAACTGTGTTCCCATAAGCCCTCAGTTAGCTATACAACCCTGAGTCAGAATCAGAACTCTCTGTACTCCCTGGCTTCCTTCTAACCATACGTGACCAATCAGACCTCTATTTGTTTGACAGATGTCCCAGTCCTAATGATGCTAAGAACCAACCTGCTATAAGAGCGCGTGCAGGCAAGGTGAAGAGGTTTTTCTTCTGCTGCCTGCTGTCGTGTCTTTCTACTCTGCTCTCTAGTGCATGTTCCCCCTTCATGGTCTGGGGTTATAGAAACTCATGTGATTACGGGACATCAGCATTATGTAAAGCATATGGTAGGCAGGTGGTGATAACGTGTGGCGACAACATATATAAGAGCACTAAATTGTGCAAGCACACATCTTACTATGGAGAACCAAAATTTACAGCTGGTATGCATATGGCTGGCATGCAGACCTTAGTAATTCTCAAATGCATGTGTGTACAGGGAGATAGGGTGGGATGTACATCTCTTCCTGGATCAGTTTCTTCAAAGCCATGTATCCCCTTGCACGTCTGCACTCCCATAAAAGGCACACCTCTGATACTGTTGACTATTGGCTATTAAGCCATGTCTAAACATATTCTGAACTGAATTTTTTTATATTTTGATTCGTTTCCTCCACTCTAATTTTTTATTTTTTATTTTTATTTATTTATTTATTTTGTCTTTTTGCTATTTCTTGGGCCACTCCCACGGCATATGGAGGTTCCCAGGCTAGGGGTCAAATCGGAGCTGTAGCCTCCGGCCTATGCCAGAGCCACAGCAACATGGGATCCGAGCTGCGTCTGCAACCTACACCACAGCTCATGGCAATGCCGGATCCTTAACCCACTGAGCAAGGGCAGGAACCAAACCCGCAACCTCATGGTTCCTAGTCAGATTCATTAACCACTGCGCCACAACGGGAACTCCCCACTCTAATTTTTAATGCTTTTCTTTTAAGGACCAGAGGGAAAACATTCAGAATTAGACTTTATGTGCATTAAATGAAACCACAACCTTTTGCAGACACCACATATATAAAAAAAATCGTATTTAAGAGCCTCAGATGTATCTATAAACCTCTTTTAACTTTCAAATATACAATAAATCTACAGAACAAATATGACTCACTTCAGTAGCTCAGGATTTTCCCTCCTGATCACAGCACTGCCTAAAATTTTACTGAGAGCATATGAACAATTCACTAAGCTAACTGAATGTGTTTGGAGAATCTGCTTGCATTTCATATTATGAAAGAAAATCACTGGGGCTTTTTGGTACATGAAAAATAATACCGAAAGTATGTATGAATCATTTTGCCTCCTAATGGTCGATGAGCACATTTTCAGCCCACATGAGGTTTTAACTCTTTAAGTTGGATTTAAGTTGGATCCCATATTAAGACCCAGGTTAAGAAGACATCGGCAGAACCAAGAGTAATGGAAATCAGATAAATGTCGTGGACTAAGATGTTCTCCGAAGCCTTAAACTCCAGGCAGCCTTCCTCCTGAGTCTGCCTGCACGGGGTGTTTACAGCTGCAGAAAGCTGGGGACAGGATCACGTTTGGGACCAAGTGTCTCAGTTACAGCCTGGAAGGAGTCTTTTTCAACCAGCACTACCTTCTCTCAAATGACTCCTTACAGGAAAGCAGAGGTACAGGAAGATGCAGGGAGATGAAAGCTGATCTTAGGGTTCCGCTCAGTGTCTGCTGGCTTACAAGTTATGTGAATTCACAAATGATGAACTACTGGTAGGATTTCATCTTTATTTGCTCTGGTGGAATTTTAGGTGCAACATTCTCCTTTAAAAATGTAGGAATGTGGCCAAAACAATTAAGGAAAATCGAGAGACTTGAAACTTTGATCTGCTTGGGGACCTCTCTGAGTCTTTTGTACATCGCCACTGAGCCTCTTGTTTTCGCCAAGGTTTTCCTCACTTAACCTGTGGGTCTGCGTGTGAGTCTGTATGTGTGGATGAGCACTTAGAAAGCGCGGGGACTGTTAAAGGATGCAAAAAGGTTGGAAGGGACAATGCAACGTCTGTCCAGGGGCGGCTCTGGTGCTCTCTTTCTATATATCAGTGGTTCTCCAGCAGTGAAGTTATTGGAAGAGATTCCCAAATTCATATCCACACCAAATACTTTCTGTAGTCTGAGAAATAACTGCTTCACTTATGAAAGGCTGTTCTCCAAATATGTCTAAATGCAGTGGTTTATAAGACATAAATTCCTTTTTATACAGCGTTGAATTTATAGGCACTTTATAAAGCATTTTTAATAAATAACAAAAGTATAAGCCGTTGTCATATTTTTGATATTTTAAAGAGATCCACATTCTTAAAATATTAGTAACCACCGCTATAAGATATAGAAAATTAAATCTTTTATCTAGTGTTCTTAAACTTGTAATAAAATCAGCCCCCCTCATAAAAATGGTTATCACTTTTTCTTGTTCTATTTTTAAACACAGTTTCCTGATAAGAGATCTTGTCTTGTTAATAAAATGTTGTTGCCAACATTTTTACTTGAAAACGTTAAGGATTGTGTTCTATAATTTCAAATCAGAAAAGAGCAAAATTTTGAGGAGTTCCCATCTTGGCACAGTGGAAACAGATCCAACTAGGAACCATGACGTTGTGGGTTCAATCCCTGGCCTCACTCAGTGGGTTAAGAATCTGGCACTGCTGTGAGTGGTGGTGTAGGTTGCAGACAGAGCTTGGATCTGGCGTTGCTGTGGCTCTGGCGTAGGCCAGCGGCTACAGCTCCAATTGGACCCCTAGCCTGGGAACCTCCATATGCCACAGGTGCGGCCCTAAAAAGACAAAAGACCAAAAAAAAAAAAAAAAGCAAAATTTTGAAAACGATACAATTAAAGGAAACGAACATAACATTTTCAAACTATAGAGAGCATGGGGTTAAAAAAAAAAAAAAAAAAAAAAAAACCTCCAGGAGTTCCTGTCGTGGCACAGTGGTTAACGAATCTGACTAAGAACCATGAGGTTGCGGGTTCGGTCCCTGGCCTGGCTCAGCGGGTTAAGGATCTGGCATTGCCGCGAGCTGTGGTGTAGGTTGCAGAGGCGGCTTGGATCCAGCATTGCTGTGGCTCTGGCATAGGCCGGTGGCTACAGCTCCGATTTGACCCCTAGCCTGGGAACCTCCATATGCCGTGGAAGCGGCCCAAGAAATGACAAAAAAAAAAAAAAAAAAAAAAAAAAAAACCTCTGGGAGTTCCCATCGTGGCTCAGTGGTTAACCAATCCAACTAGGAACCATGAGGTTGTGGGTTCAATCCCTGGCCTGGCTCAGCGGGTTAAGGATCCGGTGTTGCCATGAGCTGTGGTGTAGGTTGCAGACGCAGCTCGGATCCCGCGTTGCTGTGGCTCTGGTGTAGGCTGGTGGCTACAGTTCTGATTCGACCCCTAGCCTGGGAACCTCTGTATGCCGTGGGAGCAGCCCTAGGAAAAAAAAAAAAACACACACACACAAAAAAACCCTCTAAACTATAGATGAAATTACAGTAAGAATTTTGCCAATATTGTACAAGTCTTAAGAAATATTTGTTGGAGAATACGGGGTGAGGGGGACATTGGGGCAAGGGAACGACTAGTGCCTCAACTCAGTATCTGATATGGAAGCTTCTGCCACTTCCTGTTCTTCTCTCCTAGTGTCCATTTAGCCCCCGGCCCAGCCAAATGCAAAAACATCGAGTCCTCAGTGGTTTCGTTATTTGCCATGTCTGCAGTACTTTTATTTATTTGAACTTTCTATCTAAAGGCACAGCTTGTAACATGATTACCGTGTTAGCTGAATCTACTGAGGCAGTAGAGGTCTGGTGGTAAAGACTTAAAACATCTTTGGTGTGAAAGCCACAGCATTCCAAGAGAGTTTTCCCACTGCATAGATCTGGGTTTTTCTTATAATATAACACCAGGGTCTTTAAGAAGTGGTTCTGGGAATGGAAGAAAGGCAGTCCTCTCTGCTTTTTTCATACCACCAACACAATCAAATAACATCATGTAATCATTATAGACATCTGAGATGGTTCAGCATTTATTCTCTCTCTCTCTCTCTCTCTCACACACACTCACACACACACAAACACACTCACACACACGATTGTGTCTCTCCCAAATACCCAATAAGCCATTTTGCTGCCCATAGCACTGGCGTTCCTGCAGTAAGGTCTAGCATTCCTTCAAGTGTTCTCTCGGAGATGAGCAAAGGTAGTTAGCCAGAAACAAAGCCTAATACTCCATAGTAAACCTGCTCACACCCAGCATGGATGAGAAAGTCATGGATTCTGGTCAGTCGAACATTTTACTTAGTAAGATGCTTTATATATTACTTGGGATTACTTGTCTTTTAATAAAATGCATTTGCTTAAAACTCTGATAAACATAGTTTAATCTCTCTCAGATGATTCAGAAGAACTTCAAGTCCTTCGCTGCCTCTGAATCATCTGGAAACATCAGCTGTCTTTGTCCTGTGGGATGCAGTTAGACTAGTTAATGCCAGCATCTGCTAAAGTTTCACAGAAAGAACAAATGGATTATGCTTTTATTACAACCCAGTGGGTGGTTAGGTATGATGGTTACTAGTCAGCAGCATTTCAAATATGTTTAAATCTGGTGTGTGGAAAATTAGAAATGTTAACTTTCTGTCTTTAACTGAAGCATAAAGCAGAGTTGTTGTACAATCATAGGGACCTATTAAGGATGCTGTGTTCTCATCTGTCTTTTTGGATAAAGTCTGCTTATGGCGAAATTAGTATTCACATGCATTGCTGATATTATGTCCCTTTCTGGAAGGCAGTTTGTCAAGGTGTATCAAAAGCCTTTCAATGAGTATACTTTGAAACTCAGAAATTCTAACTTTTGAGAGCTTTTCCTAGATAAGTAATTATATATTGATAATGGTGTCCTTTGCAGCATTGTTTGTAAGAACATCAAGTTGGAAACATCTTAACTGTCCACCAGAAAACTGGCTAAATAGATTATGGTACATTCAAATAGTTACTGTGTTCGTAGAATACTCTGTGTTGCTGTTGAAATTATATGTTACTAATGTATTAAGATAGTCATAAATAAGGTAAATTAAAGAAACTGCTTCTAAAATAATATATATAACGTGATCCCACTTTGTTAAAACTTAAAATATCAAAAGTTGTGGCTCAGTGGTAACAAGCCCTACTGGTATGCATGAGGATGCGGATTCAATCCCTGGCCTTGCTCGGTGGGTTAGAGGATCCCATGTTGTGTGGCTGTGGCTGTGGTGTAGGCCAGCAGCTATAGCTCAGATTCAACCCCTAACCTGGGAACTTCCATATGCTGCAGGTGCAGCTGTGGAAAAAAAAAGAAAAAAGCAAAAACAGAGTTAAATTATCTGTGCATGCATAGGAAAAGTTCTGGCAGAATACATCAGATATTATTCATGTTCACATCTGAGTGGCGTGATTGGGGAGCTGATTGGTTTTTACTTTCTCTTTTGTACATCTTGTCTAGTTTATGAAAATAATAAGTGTATGTTACTTTTAGAAGCAGACAGAAATTAACAACTAAGATTTTTTCAATTTCTAAAGAAAAACAAGAAACCTCTGGTGGTAGTAGGAAGGCAAACTGCCACAGGAGAAGGCTGAAAGTTAGGCAACCACTGTTTGCTCTGCTCTCTGAAAGCTAATGTAGGGAGGCTCACATCTGAAGAATTTCCACACATATCAAGTCATTTGGCACAGACACAATTTCACTTATAAAGTCAACTGATAGGTTATTGAGCCAGCAACCGGACATGTTCCGATTCAAAATACCCTGAAACCATTTTGGCTCCTTCTTGTCTTTAACTTTGAAAACAATTTTAACATGTTTCTTTATTAGTAGCAGTAAACAGGTTCTCAAAAATCTAGCTCTGGCAACTGTGTATCCTAGGCAAGAGTCTCTCAATGGAAAGGGATTGTAAACTTTAAACTATACCAAGCGAGGAGAAGAGTTAGAAGAAGCAGTGGATGTGATCTCTGGTGAGAAATCGGTGATAAAGGAAGGTTGAGTGTGACCTGGCCTAGAGAGATGGCAAATCTAGGTCGTGTCAGAGCTAAAAGCCAACAGCATCTGCCACGAGGCACGTTGGGTAAGTGGGAGGAGGAAACCAATAACACCTCCATTTGTTCAAATACAGTGGGAAATTAGGAGCTTCAAAAGAGCGTCCATTTAGGAGAAGGGAGAATTTGGTTTTTGGCCTAGGGTGTCCCATGTGGAGCTTTTATCTCTTGCTTGTCTTGGAAGAAGAAGGGCCCCAAGTAATAGCCAACTCCTCATGGCCGATCCAGAGATGCAGAAGGGCAAATTAAGACTGTCTGTTTGATTAGCTTGGGAAGCAGTCATTAAGGATTCATTCTTCTTGCTGTGGTTAAAGCTGTCTACTGAGAAATAAGCCAAAGGAATATTAGGCCAAGAATCTAAAGACTGAAGCCAAACCACTGGGAAGGGCTTTTGACTGCAAGCTACAATGTGATTGAATTAGAAAGGAACATTCGAATCATGTCATGCTGTCACCTCAAGCTCAACAGGCCTAAAATTGAACTCATCTTTCCTCACAAAGCAGCTCCTCCACTGCACTTTCCTAAGAACGACAAAATATTACCGTGTGGAATGCCTGCCCACAGCATACCTGTGATTTCATCTGATTGCCACCCACTTTGAGACAAGACAGTTTAATTCAGGCCAAAGGCCTGCAAGCTGGTGCGAGAGCAGTTCTAGAAATCAGGTTTCCTGAGCACTAACCTAATCATCATTTAAGTATATCACACTGCCACCTTCTCTCCACATTTATGGAAATAAATCAGTCAGTTTTATAGAATTACTAAGTAACATTTTATTTATATTGGCATCCGAGTATTGCACACTAGCACATTTTAGCAAGTATGAAGTCAGAGTTTCTGAAGCAGCGAAGAACAAATAAACCAACCTTCAGAATTGTTCATCTTGGTTTTTGTAAGATATCTGGGTGAAAAAAATGTTCATAACGTTTGTATAATTGAAGTCAAAAGATGGAAACAGATGAAGTCATCTAACTTCCTGATTTTGTAACTTGATTCTTTTCTGACCTGGATCTAAAAATACCTAGTTTGGTGGCTCAGCAGTTTCAAGATCCAGCATTGTCACTGCTGTGCCTTAGGTTGCTGCTATGGTGCGAATTTGATTTCTGGCCCCAGAAAATAAATAGATAGATAGATAGATAGATAGATAAAAATACCTTATTTGTAAATCTAACATGAGCAAACTATCATCAGTCATATTAGGTTTTTTTTGTTGTCTACATTTTATGGTTCTTCTGTTTTGTTTTCTTTCATTTGTAAATTATTTTAGCTTTGTCATCATTGGTAAGCTTGAAGCATTTACGTATCTGGATTTCTCTTTGTAGATATGTAAGTAACACTGTAAGGAAAGCACATTTGAGTCCCCTGATGGCTCAGCAGATTAAGGATCTGGCTGCGGTGGGAGTTGATCCCTGGACCGGAAACTTGCTCATACCAAGGGCATGGACAAAAAAAAGCACATTAACTCACCAGTGTAAAAAGCCGTCTGCTGCACAACACAGCTCCAGTGCAACCTGTGGAACCATCAGACTGGCTCTTCCCTGGACCAGCCAGCACTACATACCTCCCCAGCACTCTGTATCTCAGCACACAGGCCTCTTCCAAAGCAGCAAGCCATTTTCTCCTTTTTTTTTTTTTTTTTTTTTTTTTTTTTGTCTTTCTAGGGCCACACCCATGGCATATGGAGGTTCCCAAGCCAGGGGTCCAGTCGGAGCTGTAGCACCAGCCTATGCCAGAGCCACAGCAACGCGGGATCTGAGGCCCTCCTGCGACCTACACCACAGCTCACAGCAACGCCGGATCCTTAACCCACTAAGTGAAGCCAGGGATCGAACCCGCAACCTCATGGTTCCTAGTTGGATTCGTTAACCACTGAGCCACAACAAGAACTCCCACATCCTCTTGAGTCTGAGCATCTGGAGTTCCCCAGCTCCGATTCTTTACTTGGTAATAAGTGTAAGGGACACTTATCTAACTAGTGATATTGATTGTATAATTTCCCTAAATAGGTCTTTACTTCAGATAAATTACAAAAGCTAAAAACCATGTGTGCACGCAAAACCCTGTGGGCCCCTTCTACCTGCCTCAGCCCTTAGATTTTTACCTGAATGTACACCTGTGGATTCCATGATATGCCCAGCGTGTGGGGCATGGGACATTAAAGCCCATTTTAGAACAAAAGAAGGGCCTTAGAGGGCATTGCACCAACTGTGAAGCCTCCTGTATGTTGTCAATAACACCTTCAGTGAAAAAGAACTAAACGGAAAAAATGAAATCCAAGCAAAGAGGATATCCTGCTCTGGATTTTAATTAGTGATTTGGCTTCTTAATCCCAAAGCCCTGGTTTGGTAACCTGATTCTTTTCTGACCTTTGTGACAACATCTCCACAAATAATTCGTACAACATGCTGAATCTTTTTAAGCGGTGTTTGGATTACATTCAGTTCAACGCTTTGGGTTTCTGCTTCTAAATCTTACATGTTAACCATCAGCTTCGTAAAGAAATCCAAATATGCTAACCTGCAATCTCCAAAGGCAGTTGCTTTTATGTACATTTTTTTAGTTTAAGCGGTTATTTGATCATTGCAAATTATCCTCTGCAGCTCTTGGACTAATGCATTTCAGATACTTAAAAGTTTGAAAGCTAGTCAGATCAGGTCTCTAAACTTAAAGAATAGAACTGTCCTTTTAGAATTCTGCGGTTCCGTAAGTGGTCAAGTTCAGGGTTGATCTTGCCACAAAGCTGATGAAGAGAGTGGGCAGTTGGCAGGCTCAAGAGATGGTCTTTGTGATGTTGCAGGATCGCCTACCAGAGGAACGACGATGATGAGGAAGAGGCCGCCCGGGAACGGCGCCGCCGCGCCCGGCAGGAAAGGCTGCGGCAGAAGCAAGAGGAAGAATCCTTGGGGCAGGTGACCGACCAGGTGGAGGTCAATACCCAGAACAGGTACTGTCCTCTTTGAAAGGGAGAAGGTCTCCGTTGCTTCTTAGCCTGTCTGAAGAAAGGGCTATGTTGAGCCAACGCGTTTCCTTCTTGACTCAACTCAACTCTTTTTCAGTCTTTCTAGCTTAATTCCTGTGTGGCCATTTGAAGCAACTAACCAGACTGGACAGTCAATCTGATTTAGATATTAAGACACTGATACGCCTTTCTCTCCCCACCTCCACACCATCCCATCCGCTAAACATACCCCATCTGAAGGATTTTATTTTCTTTCGTAATCTGGTAAATGTTTTATTTCCTGAAATGATGGTTATATCCTATTGACATTCATTATCCAGGATATTGTTATCTGTTTTGAACTGAAGATGTATTAGTTTAATAGTCTCTTGTGCCTACCAGTAGTAGATAATACTTGAAATTTAAAAGTAGGCATTCATGGCAGATGTCTTATTTTTCCTGATGTAGAGCCTAAATCAGTCATCTCTGATCACTACAGTATTCCGCAAGGGGCAAAATTCTGTTTAATTTAATGAAATTATTCCAACAAGCTTATGAGTTTACTACTACATTTTTTCCTATATAAGCCCTGGTAGGAATCAGGAAAGTCACAAACACTTAATAAGTTGGACCTCTTCAGAAGGGGCTTTTACAAGGTCACACATACAAGGTCACACAGGCTATATTATACTAATGGTTAGTATGTGTCATTTATATTCTCCAAGATAGAGAAAAGATGAGGCTATTTGGAGGGGGAAATGGGGAAAAAAATTGACTTTAAAACTATGGCCTGGTTAAATATAGTGAAATCACCATATAAGATCTTTTGTGTGGTTTTGGTTTTAGTTTCTTTTATTTTGTGTCTTGGGAGGGCCTCCTATTCAATTCATCATCTTAATTCAATCTATGTAGAAAATTCTGAAGGGAAAGCGTCTGGCCTCTTGAACTTAAATTGTAGTGGGCACACAGGTTTCTGAAAGCAGTCATGAGAATGCTGGCCGGCAGGAGGATTCCATCAGGAAGCTCAGTGATTAGGCGGAGAAACAGGCCTTGTCCCTGGGTAAGTAGCTCCTAATTAGGGAGGAAGTGTAGCAAAGAGATCGCAGGTATGTTTTCCACCAGAAGAGTTCACTGTCTGGCTTTGCATCCCACCTCGACCCTTCCTTCCTTCCTTCACTGACTGTGTGTTGCTTCGGTTCAATGGAAATGAAAATTACACCTTCCGCTTAGGAGTGCTGTTACATTTAAATGAGGTGACACCTATAAAAGGCACAGTGCTTGCACATGGTAATTTTGACCATTATTAGGAAGATGATGTCAGTGTCTTACAGAGCAAGGCTACATAGTCTTCACAGCCTCTTCTGTTAGGGAGCTGAGGGGATGGGAAAGAATTTAAAAATGACATTTTGGAGTTCCCGTCGTGGCACAGTGGTTAACGAATCCGACTAGGAACCATGAGGTTGCGGGTTCGATCCCTGCCCTTGCTCAGTGGGTTAACGATCCGGCGTTGCCGTGAGCTGTGGTGTAGGTTGCAGACACGGCTCGGATCTTGCATTGCTGTGGCTCTGGCATAGACTGGTGGTTACAGCTCCGATTCGACCCCTAGCCTGGGAACCTCCATATGCCGCGAGAGCGGCCCAAAGAAATAGCAAAAAGCCAAAAAAATAAATAAATACATACATACATAAAAATGACATTTTAAGGCCCTTCATGAATCCGGTTATTAGTGAGTGATCAACAGTGCCTTAAAAAGTGACGAGTGCCTTTGGTTTATTTGCTTTCAAAGTCTTGCTTCTGCTTGTGTTTCTCTTCTTATTTCCCATTTTATTGTGATTAGTTATCTCATGCTGTTGACTGAGTACAAAATTCTTGGGTTTTTTTAGTAAAACATGTTTGGACCCGAGGACATGTGATTTACCTCTGACGTCTGAGGGCTAAATGACTGTAAGCGGTACTGACCTTCTACTGGTGATCACGGCCATGATTTCTAACCGGCGAAGAAAGGCTCCATAGAGTCTACTGTTTCTTACCCTAAGCGTTCCTTAAGCTGGCCAGCATTTTGGAATTTGGGGTACCTCTTAAAAATTATTTGAAGTCACTTGATCAGATTCCTTATGTATAGACTTTCTCCCTTCAATTCTAAATGATTCGCATTTTGAGAGAAACTTAATCCTTCTGTGTCTAATTCATGAAGACAGTGTCTTACAGCAACAGCTATGGCCAAGAAAGTTTAAAATCTAGCCTTTACTCTGCTATTTCTTGTTGTTCAATGTGAAACATGTTTTGCTAAAATTAAGTGAACTTGAACTTCAAAAAAGCCCAGGTTGGTATGAACCATGAAATTTGATGGCGTTTCTAAAACATGGTCTTCCAGCTCTGGTCACAGCCCTGGTATCACATGACTGGTTGTTTCCTGCCAGTGAAGACCAACACCCCCGGCTTGGGCAGCGTCCAGCATCCCGCAATAGAGAGCGTGGTGATGGACATGCTCCGGTTTGGTTTTTAGAGATTTTCTTTTCTTCTCTTATAAACATTAAATTTAACTGTCCTTTGTCTGCTGTAGAAAAGAAGGACAAGGAACCCTTGATTCATGGACATCTTGACCCCCCAAAATGTAAATGATATATATATATATCATTAAATTTATAAATTTTATATGTATCATTAAATTTTAATATCTATTTATGTGAGTAGTAAGTCCCAAAATTTTAGTAGTTTGATGCAATAATACATACCAGGCCAGTGGGGGTACTTTTGACTGGCAGAACAGGTCCCCTGTTTTCTTTCCTCTTGTGACTCTGTCAGCTTCCGGGGCTTTGGAGTCCTCTGATGTAGCCAGCAGACAGTGATAGAACGGGAAGGGAATGTACCTCTGCTTCTTACTTGTCTTGGTCTAGACATCTCACTTCCGCTCACGTTTTATTGGAGTCATTGGGCAGAGGGCCCCACAAAGGTGTGAGGGGGAGGGGAAATATAACCCTGGGCTGGAGGTCATTTCCCTGAAACCGTGGAAGGAGGAGAATGAATTGCAGTGGACAATTAGATGCCTCCACCGCAGGGGTCATCAGCCTGAAGTATAGCATCTCTGCGCTATAGCATATGCTCCCTTCCCCTCCAAGTAGCGTGTGGTCCAGCAATCCCCACCAGGAATTCCGGATGACTTGGCATCATGGGAGAACACCATAGGATGTGAGAGGAATTCACACCTTTTTTCAGTTTGGTCCTTGTCTTTGAGTTCCCCGCAAATCAGATGCTGAAATAAAGATTTGAGCACAAATTGTTTGCTTGTAAGGGGATCCCAGAGAAGAAACTGGTAGTGGTGTCGGGAAGTGAGACAGGGAGGGGAAGGCAGCCAAATAACGGCTTCGTTACCAAGCAAATTACCACTGTGGGTATCCGAAGCTTCGCTTCCCTGGGGACCTCTAAGATCCAGTGTGGTGCTGGCACCTCAGAGCTATCTGCCTCCAAAGAAGGGAGCTGAGGTATTTATACACCAGCACTCATCAATTTTTGCTTGAGGCAAAGGGCCCAGAGGGCATTAATACTCCAAATAATCCTAGCTTATAGAGTTGAGTCCCCGCGGCCAGGGAAAGACCATTGGCAAAGATCCGCACATGCTGTCAGTTGAAAGCCAGGCGGGCATGTATGAATATGGCTACTTCCAAGGGGATATTTATGAGGATATATTGTATACATATGTACACCGTAGTCCCAGTGTGGCATGGTACATGAGTCCAGCTGACCGATTAACCAGCAGGCTGTCTTTGGTGTTGTTTCTCTTGCCCAGTGTGCCCGATGAGCAGGTCAAGACAACCACCACGAACACTCAGATGGAGGCCGATGATGAAGCTGCACTCCTGGAGCGCCTGGCTCGGCGGGAGGAAAGACGCCAAAAACGCCTTCAGGAAGCCCTGGAGCGACAGAAGGAGTTTGATCCAACCATAGCAGATGCAAGTTCGTCGCCACCAAGCAGAAGAATGCAGAATAGCACAGCCGAAGATGAGACGGCGGAGAAGGATGAGAAAAGTGAAAGTCGCCAAGAAAGATACGAGATAGAGGAGACAGAAGTAGTCACCAAGTCCTACCAGAAGAATGATTGGAGAGATGCCGAAGAGCAAAAGAAGGAAGAAAAAGAAAAGGAGGAAGAGGAAGAAGAGAAGCCAAACCAAGGGAGCATTGAAGAGAATCAGGTAGAGATGGTGGTAGAAGAGAAAACAGCAGAAACCCAAGAGGAAACAGGAATGGCATTGAAAAATGGGCAAATCAGTGCCGATGAGCCTAGGACAGAGGAGGAGAGGGAAAAAGGTTCACATGAGATGCCCCATAATGAAAAGATAGAAGAGGAAGCAAGGGAAAGAGCTGAGGCAGAGAGGGCCCTGTTGGAAGCCGAAGAAAGAGAAAGAATGAAAGCCGAGCAGGACCAAAAAATAGCAGAGGAGAAAGCGAGAAGGGAAGCAGAAGAAAAAGCAGCTGCACAGGAGAGAGAAAGACGGGCAGCAGAGGAGAGGCAGAGGATTGAGGAGGAAAGACGGGCAGCAGAGGCGAGGCAGAGGGCAAAGGCAGAGGAAGAGGAGAGAGCTAAGATAGAAGAGCAAAAACGGCAGAAGCAGCTAGAAGAGAAAAAAAAGGAAATGCAAGAGAAAAAGATAAAGGGGGGAAAGGCAGAAGAGAAAACAGAAGGGAAGTGGGTAAATGAAAAGAAAGTACGAGAAGATAAACTTCAGACAGCTGCCCCAAAGAAACAGGTACAGTAAACCTTTTGCACCAAGTGTGTGATGCCTGCGACTTATGAGAAATGTAATGCACATCAAATTTGGGACTGAGGCCACATTCCTACAGCCCCACATGCTTGATTGTTTGGCAAGCTGTTCATTTTTTTTAGGTCATAGCAATAGACAAGCATAAAGCAATCAACTGATAGTTAAATATTCAATCGACCAAATTTACTGGGACAACCAGCGAGAAATGATTTGCTCTGTGCTTGGTTGTTATGACCACTAGAAAAATGAATTAACCCAAAGATGGTAAAAGCGGTGGTGCTGCGCTGCCTTATGATTCTGCTGCTGCATCTTAATTCATTCCTTTTAACAACTTACCTCTATCCACAGGTCTACATGGGGCAGGAGGACCACAAGTCCTCTCCTTATCCATGTGTTTGGCATTTAATAAAAAGGTGATAAAAGTTGGGGTGGGAAGCTGACCTGAAGAAGCATGGTCAGAAATGTCATCTTAAGAAGGCAAAAATAAACCCTTTGAACTTAACTGGTAATAAAGGAGGGAAAAGAACAAGTTTGGACCTTTTATGAAAAATGTCAAACCTCTGATTTGCCATCATGTAGACCTGAGCTTAATGCAGACTCGCAGAAAGCACCCCCTTAGAACAGACTGGTAATTAAGAGCACACGTTTTGCTTCTTTTACCATCTGGATGACACAGATAAATGTACACGGCATAAGGAAGGGTGGAAATAGGGGAGGGGGAAAGGGAGGAAATGTTCATAAACCCAGAAACATATTTTTCCCGTCTGCGAGGCTGCATTAAAAGTCCTGTATCTAACCGCTACCACCACTACCACCTCCTTTGCCAAAAAAAAAAAAAAAAAAAGAAAAAGGAAAGAGAGATGCTTGTGTAGTCACCTCTCCAGAAAGAACCCTCTGTCGCTACCTCTGCATTGCACTGAAAGTGTCTTTCATTCCTGCTTTTTACAAGGCGCTCACAGCTGCCATTGAGCTGATCAGGACCAAGATGCGCCACACCACACACCAAGTTTGTAAACACGCGCGAGAAGCACCAGTCCCGCTCCATTTCAGCCAGCACAGTGGCAGGCACATGAGAAAACACTGGGGTGGGAGGAAACTATCCCACGTTGCTGACTGGGGGACATAGGAGCACTGGGACAGCCAAAGAGAGACTGAGCACCCTCTCACTCTTGTACGCTAGCAAGGGCTTCTTTTAAATGAGTGACCTTACCATTCTTAAAAATAAAAAGGAAGAAGAAAGGGGGGCTAAAGTGCAAGCTAAAAGAGAAAAGCCCCAAGAAGACAAGCCTACCTTCAAAAAAGAAGAGGTAAATATCATTGAGAACCTAGTCGTAAAGCAACAGAAAGCAGCATTCCATGACATTTCAGGTCCAATGATCTCAAAATTGTAACCTCTAATCCCGTGTTTTTCAAGCCATGAGTCGTGATAGGTTGAATGGTGGCATTAACTGAGAGCATCTCAAAATGGGTTAAATATGTCAATCTGCATTTTTAAAAAATGAAATAGAATATTTAATATCAGAGGGCCTTGTGGCCAGTAAGTATTGCTTTGTGATATAAGTTGTCTTTTTTACTGTGGGTTACAGTCAGAAAGCTTGAAAAACACTCCTCTGATCAGTCTTTGCTGCTTTCCACTCATCCAAGTGCTATTTTTTCCCCCTTGAGCCATCGTACTTGCATTTCAATCATGAAATATTTCCAACTGGCTTTGATTAATGATTTAACTTTTCAAAGGAAAACACTCCCACACATCTCAGTAGAAAATTTGGTGAACTGAAGATGCTATTTGGTTTCCAAAAGAAAAGTTTGGCCCAATGTTCTGCATTGCATTTCTGAGGCACACACACAGGAGCTGGTGCCAGGGTGTTTGACTGTAGGTAAGTAATCCAGTCAGGGGACCAGAGGCTGTGCAGGAAGAATGTCATTATGCTCTGACATAATCAAAAGGCCACATCAGATAGCCTGCCTTTGACCCGATGTTAGCCGTCAGCTTATGTTAAGCAATCCTAAAAATCATGACAGTATGTAATACGTTCAGAGTATTTGAACATGGCAAAACTAAAGTATCAAAGGTAAGAAGACTGCATTACCACCACCTATGGGACTGAATTGTAGCTTTGGGCTCTGACTCAGACTCTTGCTCCTTTTCTCCACCCATGGAGAATAGAGGAAGAAACAGAAAAATCCGTATTTAGAAAATAGATGAGATTAAATACGGGGCTGCTTGTTTTCTTCAACTTTTTTTTCCCTAAGAGCCACATGAAATGTAAAGAACGCCTAGTTCGGGTCATGTTTATTTTGTTTAAGGTGTGTGTCCCTCCCCGTTTCTAACAGAACTTGTGGTGCTTTGGGGACGTGAACAGCGCCCATTTAAAAGCAGGAGCAAGTGTAAATGCTCCCAACTAGAACACTAGGCAGCTGAAGGAATCATTGAACATGTTGGGAAACGCTGTTCTCATTTTGTTACAGAAGAAAAACCAACAAATTTATCTCAAAAAGACCCGAAATTACCTGAGAACTAAACTCAAACAGAAATATCTCACATGAGTTCATCTCTAAAGCTAGTGTTTTGTGGTGAATATATTTATGTACAGAAGAAAGAGGGCATGAAATCATAACTCAGCAATTAAGTTTATGTGGAGGAGAGGAAGCTGAATAACTTTTTTTTTTTTTTTGTCTTTTTAGGGCTGCCTCTGCGACATATGGAGGTTCCCAGGCTAGGAGGTTCCCAGGCTACGGCTGCCGGCCTATACCACAGCCACAGCAACGTGGGATCCGAGCTGTGTCTGAAGCCTACACCACAGCTCATGGCAACACTGGATCCCTAACCTGTTGAGCAAGGCCAGGGATCAAACCTGCATCCTCATTGATACTAGCCAGTCTTATTACCTCTGAGCCACAACAGGAACTCCCTGAATAATTGTTTAGATTTCGACTTAGTTTAATTCAATTCACTACAATGTGATTTGTTTTTAATGACCAAGGCCTTCTGTGTCTATGTTCAGTGCCCAAGAACTAGAAGAGGCTCCAATCCCCACTGCTCCTCTTTTCAGATAAGACCCCTGTTCAACAATGGCCATGGTGTGATGACCTCTGACCTGCCGTTCCCACTTTGCCCTCTGGCACATTCCAGTATCCCAGCACTTGGCTTCTTTTTGACACAAAGCCAGATTAGCTCCTCCACCCAAACTTAAAAAAAAAGTTGTCATTCCTCTTTTAACATTGGTCCGTAACTTACTAGTTGAAAGACTAGATTTTCCCACGCTCCAGCTGTTTATGCTGTTGCTTCATGTGGATAACTTGAAACCATATTTTACTTGATTTAACCCTTTGAAACACCCTCCTCCTCCCCCTCCCACCCCACCTTTTGTCGCCTCCCCCTCCTGAAAAAATGCCTTCCTCTCAAGGAGCTGTGCAGGATCGGTAAACACCAACCTCAAGTGAGCTGTCTCAGAGCAGATGTTTCCAGAAGTCACTCCCATACCTTACAAACAACCTTTCTCCCCTGTAGTCTTACTCTTTGTGGTGACAGGTCGTAGATGACCATCAACCGTGAAACTTCATTTCTGCTTTTTCTCTTCCCCAACTATCAAATGCCTCTTTTTAGTTCTTCACCCTAGAGCTTTTTTTTTTTTTTTTTCTGACTTCTAACAGGAAAACAGTTTCCAGCAGAGCTGTTCCTGTCACGTTGAAACTGATATTCATATCACATAGGCCAAAGCTTCTCAAACATTAGTGTGCATGCAGATCACACGCAGACTTGGACTCAGTGGGTCTGTGTCGAGCCTTAGCTCCCTGTGAAGTCCACCTTGGCCATGGATCATCCATATGATAGATGTGGACCCGGGAAAGGAATTGAGGCTTCTAAATCTAGCAAAAGTGGGTTCAGTTTAGTCTCAAAAACTGTAACTTGCACCAGTGCTCCTCACTCTTCTGGAATCAAATAATGCAAAGCAGTGTACCGCAGAGCCCGGCATCTCAGTCCTTTTAGACTTGCTCATGACCTTCTGAGTGTCTCTCTGGCACAAGGGCCTGTCATCGAATTCCCACCCCCTCACACACACATTTAGCTATGTGTTATCCCATGGAATATCCCGGGTATCCATCGTTTTATCCAGATGGTCACATTTGACTAGAGCCTTTCTTATGAGTGTGCCGATGTTACCTGTGTAGGAAGCACTTTAGCTCCTTCAGGTTACATGTTAATCTTAATATCCTCATATTAATCCATCAGCACAGATTTTCTTCATGGTAACATTTTGATCTAGAGGATCTAATGCTTTTCCCAGTGGGCTCAGAATATCCCATGAGCTGGGTTGAATCTGCGATAGAATCCAACCCACTGTACTCCTTAAAATAAAATTTGAAGGTGTTGTGGAATTAACTTTATTCATTTCCCAGAAAGAAAAAATAGTTTGCAGTCAGAATCAAGTTTTCATTATTTCTTTGGGAATTTTTCTAAGAACGTCTGCCAAAGAGACCATAAGCATACCATCCACTGTAACCTTTGCCAATAAAGGGGGGATTTTTCTTCTGTTAGACGTGTATTGTTTTACAAATCTATTTTACACACATTTTCAGTCAGTAAATCAGATCATGCATTTGGGGAGACTGGAAATATCTCAGACTCCAAAATAGAAATGAGTTAAAGGGAATTTCTCTTTTTATACTGCTTCCCAAACTGTGAGATTTGACTCAGAATGTCTTTCATGGGTTCCCTGAGATAGGACCCTCTCACCCTTAAATGTGTTCCCTAAATACTTCCTAACCAGGAAAGAAACTCCAGTCTGTGGTTTTGGGGTCTGTAAGCACCAATGGTGGATCAAAATGAGAAGAGACTTGCCTGCCCCGCCTGCCCAGTGAATACTGATTTATTAGCGGGCAGTGATAGCCACCAAGGAGCTGCATTAATGCTGTAGGACAGACCAGGAGCTTCTCTCTTGCCTGGAGTCTCTCAGGACACATCAGGAGCCAAGAGAGAAATGACAAGATGAAAGATTGGGAAGGGATCATCTAGTCCAGTTCTCTTTTTTTATGTACCTGCAGCCGGCATTCCAGAGACATTAGGCTACTTTGAAAGGAACACAGCAAGTTTGTTGACAGCTTTCAGATCTCCTGACTTGCAGACAAAACTCTCAGAGTGAATGGCAAAATAACAGCCAGCATGTCCAAGGGCTGTCCTTGATGTATGCCCCTTGGAAAAAGATTAAAGTCATAATTAGGGCAGCATCGTAGTGAATAGTCCATCTATAGTAATTTAAATAGCACTCAGGGAAGGCAACCAGGCAAAGGACTACCGAAGCCTCATCAGAGAAGAGCAAAAATCTGTACTCTGCTCAGTAAAACATGCACTTAGGTGGGGGTGAAGGGAAGAGGGTGGAGGTTATGGGAAGTACAAAATAGCTGCAGGTGGGGGTGAAGGGAAGAGGGTGGAGGTTATGGGAAGTACAAAATAGCTGCAAAGAGATGTGTGGTCAGGTAAGAGGGACCATCCTGGCCAGCACCCCATCTTCTTAGGTTTCTTTAGCATGTTAGTGTCTTGTCGCTCTTTGTCTTGAAAAGAGCATTAATGAACCCCAGCCGTTTTCACACTCACTTTTTAAGAATGGGTGAGATGATAAAGGTAAAGTAATTTGAGCTCCTTTATTCCCCCCAAAGCTAAGTAAATGCAGTTTATTTTGAAATAATCTGACTCACTGTGAGGAACTTGTAACACAAAACCCTCAAAAAAAAAAAAAATTAAAGCTGCTCTCCCTGTATCACCTAACTTTCTCCTACAATAATCGCAAAACCACATCCAGAGACTAAATTATTACCTTCAATGGAAGTCAAGGTAAACCCTGGAATTTTTCCCATTTCATTCTATCTTTAATGGTTTAGATGACTACAAACGTACCCCCACAGGTCTCTGAGTCATCCCCCTAAAGGTAGGGTTATTATGTCTTCTGTTCTGGGGACCCAAGTTATTCATTTGGTGAAATACATGGGTGGTCTTCCCCTGCCATCTGCCAAACTCAGCTCGACAGATCTGGTAACTCGGTAGGTTTCTTCTTTCCTCCTCAACACGTTTGTGTCCTCAAGTCCCCTTCGTCCAAGAAGAAATCTGTCCAAGCAACCTGGCCATTCTCCCATCAAGGCCACACTAATAATTGCTCTTCCCAGTGGGAACTGAAAACAACCACTCTTAGGTGGAGTTCCCAGAATATAATCATTTCCAAACGGTAACACCTCCACTACTTTGGAAAATAAAACCTCAGTGAAATCAGGAATGATCTTGACCTCCTAAAATTGTGGTCAAGGTCTTTCCTCAGAGGCTGGAGGCCCATAGCTCATGCTCTAAGAATTTCCTCTGATTTCAGCTCTACCACATTATTCTCTAGTGGTTTGTTTTACTTGTGAGTTTTCTGGCTTCCTAACAATGTTGGGTCTGATTTGGTGATACCAACCAAAACCCAATAAGATTCTTATTGTTATGTTTCTTCCTGATCTATACCACTGACTAGATCAAAGATGAGAAGACTAAAAAGGACAAAGAACGCAAGGAAGAAGTTAAGAGCTTCTTGGATGGAAAGAAGGGACTTACAGACGTGAAGGCACAGAATGGAGAATTCATGACCCACAAGCTCAAACACACCGAGAATACGTTCAGGTAAGAAGTAGTGAAGAGTTAACAGTGACTCTGTTCACATGTGGAACAACAACAAAAAAAAATCAGTCTCCCTACCCTGTGTCTCCAGACAGAAACGTGCTAACAGGCAACATGCTTTTGTTGTGAGGTCATTGGCCATTGTCTTAGAGATGCTCAGTCAGCAGGTCAGGCTATCAGTCACTAACAGGCGACCAGCAGGCATTGCTCAGACACGGTTTGATCTGCTTTTCCCATTATTTGGCAAGGCAGATCATGCTTGGCATCCATGGTTTTTTTGTTCACTGACCTAATATGTTCATGTAAGATCAGTTTATTAGAAAACATTATGACTGGAGTTAGTATCATTGATTTGGTCTCTGTCTGGTCCAGCCAACTTCATAAGAGAGCCTTCTCAGTACCATTTTCAAGAATCTATTTGCTTAAGGTTGTAAGTAATTGTTGCCTAAAACCATGTTTGCTCAGTAGCCAAATACTTCAATCTGATTCATTTAGTTTAACCGTGTGTTTCCAAAGTACTTAGAGCCCTCGATGTTACTTTGTGTTGGGAATCTCTAAGAGGGAGGAAGAGGGCACATGACTACCACCCTAGTTTGGAAAACCTCCTGCATAGCTTCAGTTTCCTCTTTTCACCCCCTCCCCACTTTATCTTAACTATCTGGGCAGCTGATTTAAGGACAGAGAGACAAGTATATGCAGGTAAATCCTCACCTCTAGATACATTGAATACAGAGAGCCGCCCCTGCCCCCCATCAGCTTTGCAGAAGGACTCAAGTTGCAGAAGCCTGCCATAGACACCTGGCTGCCTAATTCTCTGTGCCCCACTCCCTCCAACCACTGCTGCCAAATGCCGGTCTCTGTTATGTCACTGGTTCCTGCGCCAGATGTCATAGAAAAGAGTCTTGGGTCCCTGTAACATGGATTCCCATGGGGTTTTCCTTGGTAGCAGCCTTGCCAGTAGACTCCGATTTTCAGGACACTGCAAATAAGAAATTTTCAAGCAGGTATTGTACAGAAGTCAGACTACGCCTTACAACAAAGCATTTATAATACTTGGAAGTAAGGAGAACTACTAGAGACAGACATTTCCAGCTGCTCTAAGGTGCTAAGATCTTAGGTAAATACAGCAGTACCCAAACAATTTTTCTACTCAAAAATTTGAGCAGCAACCTAGTCACATTTATCCAAAAAAGAGCCTAAAGCACATGGAAGAAAAGATGTGCATACAAAGCCTAAATAAAGTGTGAAGGAATGCAAAGGGTAGAACCTATAGATGTTGCTTGGGGTTGGCGAAAAAGTAGATGTGAAAATTGTTTACTTAGGAATTCATAGAAAATCTAGAAATCATGTTGATTCAGGCTGGTAAGCGGAATGCAGAGCTTGCTGAAGTGCCAGTAGTTTAATGTTTTAAAGCCCTAGAACAGTGTCATGTTCATGAAAAGCGTTGAATAAATATTACCTAGTAATGTTATCGTTTAATTATCTGATAGTTTAAAATATGTGTGTAGGTACCAACACAATTTTGTTAAGAGAAGTAATGTTTAAAAAAATCCATCAGTAGAAAGAAGATTGGTTAACAATTAGCAAACTTGCCAACCAGCTTCAGTCAAAGCTCAAATTAATAATTAACACGCCCACTGTTCGGAAATCCAGAGAAGTGGAATTCAAAGAGATAAGTCAGAAGGGATGGCAAACAGATTGATCACTGAGAAGCCATAAATGGGACTCTTGCTTTTAACTGTTTGTGTTTGGGCAGAAAAGAATGAAACAAGCTGCCACCATGTTATTAGTTTCTGTTTAGCTGCCAACATAATATTAGTTTTAGTTTCAGTTAGAAGTTGATGCCAATAGAAGCAGAGACACCTGGTTTTGCTCCACATAGTTATAAAGTAAGGAGCAGGGAAGGGAGTGGGAGCCTCTCTTTATTTATTTTATTTTATTTTTTTTAGGGCCGCACCTGTGGCGGCACGTGGAGATTCCCAGGCTAGGGATCCAGTCAGAGCTATAGCCACTGGTCTACACCATAGCCACAGCAACAACAGATCCGAGCCTCATCTGCTACCTATACCACAGCTCAGGGCAATGCCCGATTCTTAACCCACTGAGTGAGGCCAGGGGTGGAACCTGCAACCTCAGGGTTCCTAGTCGGATTCATTTCTACTGTGCCACGACGGGAACTCTGAACCTCTCTTTAGATTAGCTTAGAGCTCACCAGCCTAACTGAAAACCAGCTGTTCATAGTAAAAAGTCAGATGTTCATCTTGCACCTAGCAAAGCCAAGGAGAGAGAAGAGAACCTTCTGGAAGAAATTTCTGTATTGGTGGCACCCTAATGCTGAGTGCATGCCAGCACATCTGAGCAAAGGCGACGTGGATGGAACTCCTCTTCCAGTTTTGAGCGTAGCCCCTTTGGTCCGATTTAATTACTGATCCCTTTAGAGGCCTGCTTTCTTACCGGCAAATTGTTTCCCCTAAAGCATAATAGGAAAATTTCAATTCAAGAAGCAAGCCTATAGAGACAGCAGATAATACCAAGGTTTTGTAGAAAGAACAAAATGAGGATTTGTTTTGCTTTCTGTTTACTTTTTTATTGTGGGAATCAGGGTTTTTATTCTGATTACAGGGGGGAAATGTACTCATTAAAACATTCAGAAAATAAATATTATATTAAAAGTATAAAAAGAAATACCCATCACCCAAAGATAACTACCAGTAACATTTTTTCCAGGCATTCTCTGTGTGAATGCATTCAAAACAGACACACACATGCACATATAGTATGTATACGTGTTAGTATAATTATATATGTATAATTCTGCAGCATGCATAAGTTCCTGGGACAGGGATCGAACGTGTGCCACAGCAGTGACTCTAGCCACAGCAGTGGCAAAACCAGATCCTTAACCACTAGGCTGCCAGGGAACTCCTATAGTTATAAATCTCTGTTTTATTTATTTATTTATTTAGTTTTGTCTTTTTAGGGCCACACCCGTGGCATATGGAGGTTCCCAGGCTAGGGGTCTAATCAGAGCTGTTGCTGCCAGCCTACGCCAGCGCCATAGCAATGCCAGATCTGTGCCGCGTCTGTGACCTACACCACAGCTCACGACAGTGCCAGATCCTTAACTTACTGAGCGAGGCCAGGGATCGAACCCGCAACCTCGTGGTTCCTAGTCAGATTCGTTTCTGCTGCGCCACAACAGGAACTCCCTATACCTCTCTGTTTTGAAATGATTCTTGCATTGTGTGTAACAATGTATCTTAGCTAGCTTCTGTACCAATGAATGTAAGCCTGCAGTTAATGTTAGAGTGTTCAGCTGGGTGGATGGATCATGATTTATTTAATCAGTCCCTAATGATGGGTCTTTGAATATCCAAAATGAAAACCGAGCAACACCTAGTGGAATCCAGAGAAGTTTCTATAGATATAAGTTTGCCAGTCCAACCAAATACTAACATGGTGAACACAAAGAAAGAACAAACTCACCTCTGAAGATGGAAAGACCTTAAATTAACTGAGAGGGGAGATTTCCTCTGCGGAGGTATAGGCCTATGAACCTTTAAGACCCTGAAACAGGTTGCCAAGATTTCAGGGACCTTCTAACCTCGATGGAGTTAAATATAAAAGAGTTCATCTTTAGCCATCAAGAACCTAGAACATATATTTTAACTGTTTAACCTCAGCTCCTAGTAAGAAATAAATTTTACATCATAACCCAGTACACAGCTACGTATATATTTATAAATGAAAAAAGCACATCAAGAAATAAGCATTTCCCTTGTTCTGTGCAATGCCCTCTGATGTTTTCTAGGGTTTTTTTATGCTAATTACAGGTCACTAAATTGATTTTCCAACCTGAAAGTCATTGTCCTAAAGGACATAGTTTATTCAGAACTACCTCATTATTTAAAAAGCATGAGATGTACACATGAGATTGGTATTGGTAATTGTGTAATCTTGAATTCATTTTTCCGTTTTATTCTTCCTCTTGCTCCATAGCTAGAAACACTGTACCACTCTCTCCATGAAATAAATGATACTAGACTGTGGTAATTCATCTGTTACAAAAGTGTCAGAAATGGGCTACCTGTGTTCAGATTCAGCTAAAAATGCCCTCACTACTTATTAACAAGTATTTGAGTATGATTTCTCCTTTTTTTGTGGCTGAATATATTCCATTATCTGTATTTATTCCGCATTTTCTTTATACATTCAACCATCAGTGGACACTTGGGTTGTTTCCGTATCTTGTCTGTTGTAAATAATGCTGCAGGACCTTGGGACGCATGTATCTTTTTGAATTAGTGTTTTTCTTTGGATAAATACCCAGAAGTGGAATTGCTGGTGCATAGAGCAGTTCTACTGTTAATCTTTTGAGGAACTCCCCTACTGTTCGCCAAGTGGCTGTACCTATTTACAGTCCCACCTTCAGTGCCTCTTTGCCCCCGTCGTACATCAGAGGATACCCGGGGTAAGTGGCAGAGGAGGGACTTGGATTCAGACCTAACCTGGAGATTCCCAGGGGCCCCCAGCCTACCCCTTGGGCTGCTGGGAGGATCCACCGTGCAGTAAGGCAGACATGTGTCCACCTCCTTTGCAGCCGCCCTGGAGGGAGGGCCAGTGAGGCCAAGGAGACTGAGGGCGCTTCCCAAGTGGAAGCGGGCAAGCGGCTGGAGGAGCTTCGCCGCCGCCGCGGGGAGACCGAGAGTGAGGAGTTCGAGAAGCTCAAGCAGAAACAGCAGGAGGCGGCCTTGGAACTGGAGGAGCTGAAGAAGAAGAGGGAGGAGCGAAGGAAGGTCCTGGAGGAGGAGGAGCAGAGGAGGAAGCAGGAGGAAGCAGAGCGAAAAGTCAGAGAGGAGGTAAGGAGGGCACCGCGCCCAGCGCACCCAGCACTCAGCGCGCCCGAGCCGCTGAGTGTGGAGCTCTGTTCACCCTTCCAGTCCTGGAAATAGTTTCTTCCCCGGTGAACTGCTGCTGTCAGAGTCCAAATACATTTGAAGATGAATCCGCTTGCTCTGTGCCAGGCGTGGTTCTAAACCCTTTATACACATTAGTTTAGCCAGTTCCCCTAAGAACTCTCTGACGTGGGTAGTCTTATCATCCCCATTTTACAGATGAGGAAGCTGAGGCACAGAGAGGGTTTTGTAATTTTTTCCCCAGGTCCCACTTGTCTTAATCCATGACCCTGTACTGTCCCTCAATAAGAGAACAGTTAGAGAGCAGCGGAGGATGAAAAGGTCTGCAGATCACAAGAACCAAAAGTCACGTGATAGCTGTTTTTGAATATTTGAAGGGGTTTTACGGAGAAGAGTCTTTTCAATTGCTTTTGGGGTGTTTTAAATGGAAAAGTAAGGAACTAGATTTTCACAGGCAGGGATAGTATCTGCTTTGTTCATTACTGTATACCCAGGACCCAGTTCGTGCCAGGCATGTAGCAGGAGCCCAGTAATTATGAACAGATGAATTTGTTCCGTCTTCTTAAACAAAACTAAAAACAACAGATAAAGTTTCAAAAGGCAAATTTTGAAAAGTAGAAAAGTACTTAACCAACTACTGTAAGCCTTGTAGTTTACAAGGTGTGTTTCTCCTTTAATCCTGAAGTAGTAGTATTCTCATTTTATGGACAAAACTATAGGAGTCAAGTAGTTTGAGTGACTTGTGTGAAATTACTTGACTAATAAGTGGTAGAACCAGTATTGAGACCCAGCTTCTCCCACTCAGCCTAGACTTTTTCCCATTTATCTTCAGAAGTAGTGACTGCCCATCATTAAAAATATGCAAAAAGACTTTAGATGACTTTCTGATGTGGATCCTACACAAACATTCCCTGAACTTGTGGAAAGTTTGCATAGATTATTCCAAGTGCTCTTCCAACTCTAGCTTTCAATGAGCCAATGACCTTTGGTTGGGAAGTAATTGGGATGACAGAGCTTTAGAATCAAACACACCTGGCCTTATATTCCTAACTCTGACATTGGCAAGCTGGGACCTTGGGAGAATTGCTGGATTGCTCCGAGACTTCTTTTCCTTATCTGTGAAATATCTCCTTTCAAGTTGTGGTGACGATGAAATCATTGTATTCATGGTGCCTGGTACCTAAGAGTCACTCAGGAAGTTATAGTTATTACTGTTACTTAAAGAGAAACAAAGTATCAGTGAAGGCAGAAGAGAAACCGGAACTCTTGAACTGAACTGGACCTAGGAGATGACTTGGTCTAACCTCCTACTAAGCACAAAGTCTTAGCTGGGGCTGCTGTAAGAAATTTTCGTATGCTGATAAGCAACAGAAATTTATTTCTCACACTTTTGAGGTTAGGACGTCCAGGATCAAAGTGCCAGCAAATTCTGTGTCCGGTGAGACCTCACTTCCCAGTTCACAAATGTAGTCTTCTTGCTGCGACCTCATAGGGTCAAAGTGGTGAGAGAGCTCTCGGGGACCTCTTTTTGAAAGGCACTTCATCCCTTTCATGAAGATTCCACTCTCATGATCTAATCACCTCTCCAACCGCGCCCCCCCCCCAATACCATCTCTTTAGGGGTTAAGATTTCAACATATGTGTTTGGGGAGGGCCACAAACGTTCAGTCCATAACACACAGGATCTTTCTTCAACATCCCCTGACAGATGAATATCCTGTCTCTGCTTGAGAACATCCAGTTTGAAAACTACAAAAGACTCCATTAATCTCTCAGAAAATTGTTCATAGAGAATGTGGAGCTTGATGAGAAAACAGGAGAAAGTATTCTTGGCCAGGAATGAAGGCACAGAGGGGTTCACAGACAAACTGTAAACATCCGATTTCACCACTAGGATGCAGCATCTACACCATTTCAGATTTGTTAAACCACCTAAAACAGAGGTGGGGACACCATGAAATCATATCCTCTACAAGTTGGTAAATATAGTAGCACACATTTGTATAACTTTGCGTGTAAATCATCACATTTGTCTTCACAACTCTTCTAGGAAGTAGGTAGAAGAGACCCTTATTTTACATACACAGAAGGGAAGGTCATTGTTAGAGAGCTTGGCGGGACGACGATGACAGTGATGATCTTAACACTGAGCGCCAGTTTGCACTTCACACGGGCTTTCTCATTTAGTCCTTGCTAAAGCCCTGGTCAGTGGATCCTGTTATTATCCCATTTGACAGATGAAGAAACCAAGGCACAGAGCAGATAAGTAGCGTGGCCAAGGTCACACAGTTGGGAAGGGGCAGCGTCAGAGTGTGGAGGCAGTTGAACTCACAAGCTTGGTGCCACCCTTGAGGCACCCTTGAGGAAGGGATGGCTTTTTTTCTAGAACCTGGGTATTTTTCCTCTGAGACTGTGCTCTGCCCCCTCAGCACTCTTTTCTTTTGGCGTGAAGCTGATGGACGCCCCTGTTATTTGTTCTTTCTCTCTTAGGAAGAGAAGAGGAGGCTAAAGGAAGAGATTGAAAGGCGAAGGGCAGAAGCTGCTGAGAAACGCCAGAAGATGCCAGAAGATGGTTTGTCAGACGACAAGAAGCCCTTCAAATGTTTCGCTCCCAAAGGGTCATCTCTCAAGGTATTTTTTTCCCCAGAAAACTTTCTTATAAGATGCCATTATAATATAACAGAAACTCGATTTTAGCCCCTGAGTTAGTTACTGATTATTCAAAGCCTTTGCTTCCTTTATCTTTTTGCTCCATTTTTCAGCAATTTCATAGCTTCTTTTTGTTATCAGGATATGGAAAGGAGAGAAATAAAGTGGAGAATTTGTGTCTGTTTATTAGATCTTTGGTATACATTAAAATGACCTTTGGCAGTTATCTCTGGATCTCACTGAGCCACCCTCTCTGCATGCCGTATTGCTTTGAGCAGTTAAAAATGGAAAAATTTAACCTGTATAATGTAGGCAAATATATTTTAAAAGCTTAAGCTGCCTTTCATGCTAATGTTCATTTTTAAATCTGTCTTTATTAAGAGCCAGGTAGCTAGAAATGACACAGGTCAAATTTTAAAGCTGTAATCATGGGAGGAGACAAAATTTTACTTGCCAGGATGAGTTTGGTCTGTGTGTATTGCCTTCATAGAGCAGCGCTCCTAATGATAAGATGAAGGTGTTGCCGAGAGAGAAAAGAGAAGGAGCAGGAAGGAGCTGAGTCAGGGAGATGATGGGATGGTTGAGAGAGAGTGCTAAGAGTGCAGACTCAAGAAAGTGCCATTATTGAGAGCAAATCTGCTTTTTGCTTAAATGGTTAACATGTTTTGAGTACCTGGCACAGTGAAGATACTCAACAACTATTTATTTAATGAATACACAAACGAATGAATCCTCAGAGACTGGAACTTTTAGCAGTTGTTTTTCTCATCCTCAATTTCCATCAACCTAGCTGGTTCACAGCACATTGACAATGGGCAAAGCCAGTATAGCGTCAGAGCCAGGCTCCAGCTGGTTAACGTGTGCATGTGTGTATCTATCAATATGTGCAAGGTCTAATGTGCTAAAATGACCAAAAGCCGGTTACTTACCTTTTAATTATTACCTGTTTCGCCTGAAAAACAGTATTTTTATCCCCAGATAGCTTCACTTAGTCTTTATGATGGTCTGAGTCCTAGCCCACCACAGTGCTGACGTTTCCCAAGTAAATTCCATCTATTTGACCCCTTGTCTCAAGGGCTGTTCCACTGGGAATCCAAAGCAAGCCACAGCGGGAGATTTTTATTTAATATTTGATGTTTATAACTAGTCTGATGTGTGCTATGTACTATTAAGGAGAGAGCACAAAGCAAGGTCACTGCCCCTAGGGCATTAACATAGCTGACCGCCTCAGGGGAATTCAAGAATCCTGCAGGTAACCAAATGTAGACTACCAGCTCAGTGAAGTCTTGAGCTGGAGAAGAAGGAATAAAAAGAGGCTTTGTGGTTTGAATTTCATAAAATTTTCCCATGTCACAAAATTTTCTTTTGATTTTTTTCCAACCATTTAACAATGTAAAATGTTCTTAGCTCTTGAGTGGATAAAAAACATGAGCCAATGGGCCGTAGCTTGCATACTCCTGCTGTAGGCGAAAGAGCAGAAAGGCAAACTCCTCTCAGTTCAGACCTTCTCTCTGCAGACCCTGGGTCTCCCTCTTGCCTAGTACAGATACTTTTGTTCCTGGGTCATCAATAATCAAAGAAAACCATGGTCTTCCCCTCAACCTTCCTTCAAATGCCACCCTAAGCCAACCTTTTCTTGAACTGTCTTGGGAACATGAGGAAAGGAGTAATCATCTAGACTTCTAATTTCTAATTTCTAATTTCTCTCTCTCTCTCTCTCTCTCTATATATATATATATATTTTTTTTTTTTTTTTTTTGGAGGAAACTGCAACCCATCCTCCCTCTCCAAACATCTCTCTACTAAGTTTTCCCAATTAACTTCTGTCTTGTTTCCATCAACCAGACTCATGAGTTCCCAGGAAGCCATTTATCTACTCTCTCTGGTAGAGGGGCCCGTATGTGTAATCAAACCAGTTGATATATGAAAAAGAAACAAAACATTTTTAATTTCTATGTAACAGAGCCATACTTTCAACAACAGGCAGTCTAGTGCTTTTCTCCATAGAATGTGCCTTGAAGAACTTGCTGTGGCTCTTGTTTTAGAGCTTAATTTCAGGTCCTTCTATTGAATTCTTGTAACTATTGATACTCTTGGCTCTGTGGCCTTTGTAAATGGTCACAAGCCAGCATTGTTGAATGCCAGTGGGAGGAAAACATTTGATATTTGACCTCAAGATAGTATCAACTAGTGTATTTTGTTAATTTCTCATGACTTCTGTTCCTTGTCTGAGAAGCTTAGAACATGGTTTCTCATGGTAAAATTATGCTAGCAGCAAATGATTTTTCTTACATAAGACATACAAAGAATAAGTTTTAAGTAAAGTAAATTTAGAATTTTGTTTTCATCATTACTGCTTTCACATCCTGATGTAGAGGGAGTGTGGCATAAAGAAATTGCTAGTTTGCTAAAATTGTGTGGGTTTTTTCCCCTTGAATTTTATTGACAACACTGCCACCTCTTGGTCTTCAGGAGAACCAATGTCCCCCTTTAAACTCCTTGCCCTGAACATTTTGTTTACAAATTGTTGCATTATCCAGAGTCTCTGAGTATAGGAATTTTCTATCAGTAATAGTTGGTAAGTCCTGACAAAATGTGACAGTGAAGTCAAGCTGTATTGGATATGGTAGATAGAAAAGGAGAAATTAGAATCTGAGAGCTTCTGTAAATTGAATCAATGTGATGGCCAAGGTTAACAAGATGATCCCTGGGTCAGAGCAGTGCTGGAGGTGCTGCAGAGAGCAAGTCTCTTCTCTGCCTTCACTATCCTTCCCCCCCCCCATCACTCTGCATGCTTCTTGGTTCCCCAACCCTTTGTGCATATGTTTGCTTTGCTAGAAACGTCCTCACCCCCCAACTCAAGCATTCCCACCCTCGCTCTCAGAAACACATTTATCAAGCTATATAAACTATAAACCTCAAATCTTAGCTCAAATACTAATACATTTGAAAAGCCTTCTCCAACTGAATTTTATCTTTAATATGGCACTTACCATTAAAATTTTAAAATTTCATTTATATGTTCTACTAGTCTTCCCTGACTCTATTAGTATATTATCTTATACATTGTATATTATGTTATACATTGCGGGGTGTTAAACTTTATAATTTATTGGTTGGTTGGTTGACAGGCTGGCAGGGTTAAAAGTAGGATGGATAGATGGACAAATAATATTAAAAGTGCCAGTGCATTGTGTAGTTCCAGGTTATTTTACCTCTCAATTGGGACGTTTTCTCCAGGAATGCACTTCTAAGTTCATGTTAAGGCCAGAAATATAAGAGTTAAGACCTTTTACATCTCATAAACTCAGGGATACCAATAGTAATTTTTTTGTATAAAGTTTTATTTTCAATGAATTTATCTCAGTAGGAAATCACTAGAAAGGATGAAGTGCCCTCACTTACATCCATAAAAGAAGTTATCATTCAACTGATATTAGGAGTAAAGCATGTTTCCCAAAAATCTTCAGGGTATTTATTAATAATCCATGAGTCCCAGGGCAGCCCAGTCCAGAAAAAGTCATTGATGCCTTGAAGATTGTAGGGGACAGTCCACCAGACCAGCCTGGAATAACTGTTGTCTAGTAGATTCCTTGGCTGCCCTGAATAGGGCAGAAAACGGATCCCTTCAGCACCAGTGTACTTTGCACATGCAGTCCTATGCAAAGAAGAGTTTACTATTTGATGATACTGATAGGTGATGCTTGGCAGAGGACATTTCTAGCCTGGGGTTGAGTACCATTAAGCGTCAACACTATTTCCTGACTTATAAAGAACTTCTGGATTTGAGTGATGGAGTTTCAGTAAAATATAATGTTTGATTTAGTAGCTGTAGCAAAAAGGAATTTCTCGCTTAAAAAAAAGAATTTATTAAAGACGATTGAACTGCCCACCAGTGTATATCCATAGCAGTTTCTCTGGGCTTATTTCCCACTTGGACAAATAGGGCCTCCATGAGAGGCATCTCCCTTTCCTGATGAGCTGTACCCCAGTTTCTCTTATCCTTATCCCCATCCTGGCAAATCAAGTTCAGATAATAGGCTTGACAGCTATCAAAGTAGAAAATCAGGCTAAACAGTAAGTGAATAGCTCACAGTTCCTCGTTATCTTTCTTTTATGTACAAATATCAAATCATGATGTTGTGTACCTAAAACTAATGTAATACTAATGACATTAGTGTAACTAGTTTATATCTCAATAAAATGAAAAAAATTTAAAGTACCTCAGAAAACAAATAATTGTTAAATCTTGAAATGTAAATCTTCTTTTGCCGCTGATTTTTATTATTTGAGGCATTTTTATTCCATTTTGACTAGTCTTTAATTTGCCTCCCAAACTTCATATTTCTCTATCTTCTGCCAATCTTTCCTTCATCTCCCAAACTGCATTATCAAATACCTTTTTGTTTAGGGAGTTCTCTTTGTGGCTCAGCAGTAACTTTTCCAGCTAGTATCTGTGAGGATGCAGGTTCAATCCCTGGCCTCGCTCAGTGGGTTAAGGATCTGACACGTTGCCATGAGCTGTGGTGTAGGTCACAGACGTGGCTCAGATCCTGCGTTGCTGTGGCTGTGGTGTCAGCCGGCCGCTGTAGCTCCGATTTGACCCCTAGCCTGGGAACTTCCATATGCTGCAGGTGCAGCCCTAAAAGGCAAAACAAAAACAGATACCTTCTATGTAGTTTTCCACTCTGCCCAGCACCCTCATACTCCTTGATGCTCTTTCGTCATTTTATTCACGTTCAAGGGAGATAGTACTATGGGCTGAGAAGCACTGCTTAATAACTGAAAATATTAACTGGCTTTATTTTTTTTTCCAATTCCTAGATAGAAGAGCGAGCAGAATTTTTGAATAAGTCTGTGCAGAAAAGGTAAATATAGTTGACTGTTCAACTGAGAATCATCAGCCATTATGGAAAAGTCCTCTCTCATGTTTGTACGTATGTATATGTGTGTCCATCTCCTTGGCAGTGGTGTCAAGTCAACTCATCAAGCAGCAGTGGTCTCCAAGATTGACAGCAGGCTGGAGCAGTACACCAGCGCAATTGAGGTGAGAGATGTCCTCATGGCTATGGTCAAACAGAAATCGACTCTGATTATGTAAATAATCACAGAAACGCTTAGGACAACTTTCAAGTCCAGTAGTGTTAGAATGTTAATGGTAAAAAAAAAAAAAAAAAAAAGAATGTTAATGGTGCTTTATTATCCTTTAAATTAGTTATAGAGAAAACCATAATAAAGATATATTATAGAAGTGTTAAAATATTGTTTACTACTTTACACCTGAGTATTCTTTTTAAAATCTAATTTTATTGGAGTATAGTTGACTGCAATGTTGTATTTGTTTCAGGTGTACAGCAATGTGAATCAGTCATACATAGAAATATATATCCATTCTTTTTTCCCATATAGGTTATTACAAACTATTGAGTAGATTTCCCCGTGCTCTGCAGTAGGTTCTCGTTAACCATCTGTTTTATACAGTAGCGTGCACGTGTTATTCCCACCCTCCCAATTCCTCCCTCCCCTAAGATTGGTTTTGAAATCTGTGAGTTTGTTTCATAAATAAGTTCTTGCATATCATTCTTATTAGATTCTACATGTAAGTGATATCATAGGAATATCATAGGATATTTATCTTTCTCTGACTTATGCCTGAGTATTCTTTAATGAAGGTGCCATTTTTTAAACAAAGGGGTTTATTGTTATTTAACTATATTATTTACATGTTCACAAGTATATCTTCAATATCCTTCATTCCTTATAAAATGTGTTCCCATATATAGTTTAAACACACCCCTTACAACGGTCATTAGTCCTCTTTGGCCTACAAAAACTTTTTATTGTCAAGTAAATGAGTAGTGTAAACTAATATAAAGATGATAGCCAGCTGGAATTTAATCGCCATCATTTTCAAATTGATTGGGTTGTATTTGAAGGACCATGCTTTTTTATAATCCGACTTTTTTTCCACCCGATCGGCCTAGAGGATTTTTTTTCTTTTTTTTTTTTTTTTTTTTTTGCTATTTCTTTGGGCCGCTCCCACGGCATATGGAGGTTCCCAGGCTAGGGGTCGAATCAGAGCTGTAGCCACCGGCCTACGCCAGAGCCACAGCAACGCGGGATCCGAGCCGCGTCTGCGACCTACACCACAGCTCACGGCAACGCCGGATCGTTAACCCACTGAGCAAGGGCAGGGACCGAACCCGCAACCTCATGGTTCCTAGTCGGATTCGTTAACCACTGCGCCACTACGGGAACTCCGGCCTAGAGGATTTTACTCAATGTGGAAATAATGTCTGCTTCCACCATCCAAAGCACTAAGAGGGTGGGTGCCATTGATCAAGATGTGATTGACTTTGGTCAATGGTTTTAGTTGCCTGTTATGAAGTAAATGGATCAGTTGGATTGGGTTTTCTCCTCTCCTTTGTGCTGTAGACTGGAGGTAACTGCAGACTAGTTCATAAACAAATGATAAGAGGGATTAAGAAAGAGAGAGGTCTTGATGATTTATCAAATGAATAATCAAGTCCAAATACTCCAGAAGAGATTTTCATGAGATTTAGTGTCCACTAAAATATAAGGCAAATTGCAGGTAGTTACTTTCTGTGGTTGAATGGATCATAATAGCCCTAAGGGGGTAAGGGAAGCCAGGACTGTGCTTTCGGCCTTTACATAGTCCAGAGAGGGTGCCGCGCACCCTGGCTGCCCACCTTGATGACACATGCGACGGGCACCAAAGCAGGACCAGGGAAGAAACTCTGTGACTGGGGGGATGCCCATCACTACCACTGGAAAAGTAGCACACTTTTCTTTTATGCCCATCCTTCTTCCTTGCAGTCTGTTCTCCAGGCAGTGGTCTCTCAATCTTTCTGTCGTTCAGCAAGTTCAACACATCTGTTTCTTTGGTCCTTGCATGTGCTCTTACCTCTGTGTGGAATGGTGTTTGTCTCTTCCCTCGCCGGCCGCTTCCAAGTCTCCCATCAGACCTGGTTTTAAATGTCACGTCGTCAGGGTAGCCTTTACTGTCCTGCTAAACCACCATTGCCCTACTGTGTGCTCCCTCGGCGAGCTTACAGCACCACACGCATCTTTCATAGCACTCACTGCAATGTGAAATAATAGTGCGTGACCACTTACTGTCTCTCCTGTTAATGTCAGTCCACTGTGGCCTACAGAGTGGACTGTCTCTAGTATCGCCATGTCCCCAGAGCCTAGCACAGTGCCCTGCATGCAGCAGGCACTCAAGAAGTGTCTGCTGAAGAAATGAAGTAGGATATCACCTTGACAATAAATGGTGTCCCAATAAAAAGCACTCTTCACCTTCAGAGATGCTCTGAAGTCGATATAGTGGTTTATTTGAAGGTTTGATGTCATCAGAATGTACTTTTACAATAGAAATTGGGTCTCGCTTTTGGTGAGAGTGTTCACACAGTGAACTCAGATAATAATGCTGAGGAAGACAAGCTTACCGTAGGTTTATGAGAACAAACTTATCAGCACCAATCCTGAAAATAATTCATGTGCTTAAGGGAACAAAAACTACAAAACCCACGAAGCCAGCAGCCTCAGACCTTCCTGTTCCAGCCGAAGGTGTCCGCAACATCAAGAGCATGTGGGAGAAAGGCAATGTGTTCTCGTCCCCGACTGCATCGGGCACGCCAAATAAGGTGAGCAGGGGATTGCTGTCGTTTAATTTTGGAGGTTGGGGTTTTGCTGCTTTGTTTGTTTGTTTGTTTTGGAATCACATAGCTAACTATAAAAGCAGTGAAGAAAGTATAAATCTTACTTTCTTTTGCAATGACCACAAAAGCCAGCTCAGAGAGAATGCGTTCCTGAGACTGGTAGGCTATGCCGGATGCTCTGGCCACAGTCCTCCTCAAGTTTATCACTAACCTTGGGACTGGGAATTGGTGAAGTGGGGTGGAAAGAAAATCAGATAATATATTCTTTAAGTATCAAATTTAAGGTTTATTGTTCTCAAAATAGTCAATATAATGATTAATAATTGATCAGCATTAAGTGAAGTAATCCTGAATAGTATTTTGAGGTTGCTTTGAAGATTTCTTTCCAGGTAACTTTTTTTTTTTTCTTTAATATTGGGTGGTTGACTCTTCGTAGGAAACTGCTGGCTTGAAGGTGGGGGTTTCCAGCCGCATCAACGAATGGCTAACCAAAACCCCAGATGCAAACAAGTCACCTGCTCCCAAACCTTCTGTAAGTAGCTCCAGGTTTTTCTGAATTTCCTTGATCGTTTAGCTTCCAGCAGCAGAAGAAAACAGGTGGTTGGTCTGTTTGCCTGGGAAACATAAGACCCCCGTTCTTGGCTGTCACAGCTGAGTAACAAACAAGGAGGAGATCAGATTGAGAGAGAAGAGCCCTAGGCAGCTGCACTGCAATTACCCAGAAGGTGAACTGGAACCATCTTATCACCTCTCCACCCTGAGAGCAGCAGTTAGCCAGAATGTTGAGGCAGTTAGAATTTACACACTTAACTAGTCTCTGTGTTTGGCTTCTAGTCTATAAATGACAGCTAGGGATTTGAAAATTAAAATGTCAGATGATCTTGACCATTTCTCTGTCAAGCGCACCCCTAGACTTATTCCTAAAAGAATGTGTATGTTGGCTATTTTGAACCCATAATTTCTTTCTTTCTTTTTTTTTTTTTTTTTAGGGCCACACTTGTGGCATATGGAGGTTCCCAGGCTAGGGGTTTAATTGGAACCACAGCTGCTGGCCTACACCACAGCCACAGCAACGCAGGATCTAAGCCGCGTCTGCCACCTATACCACAGCTCACGGCAACACCGGATCCTTAACCCACTGAGTGAGGCCAGGGATCAAACCCACAACCTCATGGTTCCTGGTCGGATTCGTTTCCACTGCACCACAACAGGAACTCCTGAACCCATGGTTGTCTAATTTGCCTAATTTCTGTGACTTAACACAAAAATACAGTTATCAGGTAGTTGTTGAAATAATCGCTGTAATTTTATTGTCAACACCTCCAAAGGAAAGCCATTAAAAAAAAAACAAAAACAGTAAAACTAGAAACTATAAAAACTGGCTTTGAATGTTATTCTTGAAAATCTGAAATTTTCTTATTAAGCATGGCTATCTTACTATAAAAATATTCTTTTAACCTTTTCATTGAGTGTATATTACAATTGCCTTGCATTTATCATTATAATCAAAAACCTCATTAAGCTGCCTACTGTATACTGGTGAGCTTTCTCTGTTAAGGTGGCTTTCATACCTTTGTTGGTGCCCAAGCCAGCAAATAGTCAACTGTCATAACCACCCTATTCCAGAGGTAGAAGAAAAGCTTTCCAAACCCTAGGCTTCTGCACCATTTAGCATTAAATTGCTCCATTAGCTCCATATTTAATCTCCAAAGTAACTACAAAGTATCACTTTGCCAATTTAAAAAGAAAAATTGGAAGTATTTCCATACGCTTCTTGGGCAAAATTCCTTGTAGCCAATTAACATTCAGCCCTATATTCTTTGCATAAGGGCTTCACAAGTGGTGTAAAACTAATATAAACCCAATTTACAGATGGAAAGTATTAACAGGTTGAAAAGAACCCTTTTTCCCTCTTCTAGTAAATATAGGAAAGGGGCCTAAAAAGGGAGACAATGGAGACTAGGAATCATACCCAAAAGTAGGCTCTTTAGTGCCTCAAGTGTCCCCAGCACCCAGGAGACACACAGAGTAGACATTATGTTTTTAAATGGCAGTTTAGATAAAGCTTTATGGTTCCAGACCAGTGATTATTAACCTTTTTGAATTATGGACCCCTTTGAAAACCTAATGAAATTTAAGGATCCTCTCCCTGTGGACACACATACAAGTTCAGCAAGTTCATGGACCCAGTGGCGATTGCTTAGAGTACCAGAGATAAAGAAGAAAGGGTGTATGTTTTTCTTCTCTGATAAGTATGGCACATTGCTGGAGGAGATGGTCACTTTTCACATGTCTTTGCATCTATTTCATTTCTATTCCAGATTATACTCCTATCTGGCCCAGGACTTGACCCATACTCTTTTATCAACACTTTAACTGATCATCATATCATCATCTATGTTATCTTAATGGGAGGGTTAAAAAGATTCAATTTGGTTATTATTACAATAGGTGTAACTGTGTCAAAGTTTCCACAAAAAGCCCCATTATCTGGAGTTATTGATGGCCTCCTAAAAAAGGTGGGACCAAAAAAAAAAAAAGGCATTACAGGGCAATTACAGAATCATTGCCTGCTTTGTCTGCTATTTAGTAAGTAATTTGCTAGACCAGAGGATAGAGAGGAAAAGGAATGAATAACGTGGCAGTTGGTATACATCATAATGCTCTCCTTTTTCCCCATGTCCCATTCAATTTTGTAGACTAGTGTGGCTTCCTGAATAAAGGCGAGATTGAAAAAAAGTAATATATAATTGATGTTGTAAGTAAAAGGTTCACTTGAATATATTTAATAAGCAGCTTTGAGCTTCGCATCCATCCCGGGGGTAGTAGATACAGCAACATGCCATGTCGGAATAGCAATATGGCAGTCTCACCAAGGCAGGAGGGTAACTCACAGATACTGTGAATCCAGCAGAAAGGGAATAAAAATGTCCAGACTGCTGGAAAAGGCTGGAAGGATCCTGCGGATACATAAAGCTTATCAGGCAAAAGATAAAGGTCAGAAAGGCAGCTTAGAAAGAAGGTCACGGAAGAATTTTGTCTAGGTCTTGCCCAGGGAGTCTCACACTGGTTGCCTGCAGCTAAGATTTGTGCAGTTGCCACCGTGGGGTTTTATTTTCATTTTTTAAAATTATAATTGCAGTACATTTTTGAGATGTGGAGGCATGCACTCTTTAATTTGCTGATTCTCTCTTTTTTAAAATTTTCTTACATCAAGCCTCTTCAGGCACTTGTGTTTCCAGTCTGGCCCTTCATGGAGGGCAAGTGAGTTTGACACCCTTGGGATTCTGGTCAGACTGACCCTGAGCCCAGGATGTCAGAGGAATACCTAAAGACAATGCAGACAGGAGGCTCCCAAAGGCTGCCTTCTGATTTGGGACCAGAAGTGATTTATTCTCGGCCCCTTGTTTTGATTCCTTGGTGTGTACAGATGGAGGGGAAAGCCTGGGTTTGTGTTTGCAGATGTGTGGCATGTGGCCGTTAAAGAAAAATCAGAGGGAAATTCTTTTACTGAAATGGGACTCACCCAGTGAAACCTCAAGAAGAAAGAAAAGAGTAATCCACAGGATTAATGTTCAGATCTAAAATTCGCTGAGGATGGAGTTCCCGTCGTGGTGCAGTGGTTAACGAATCTGACTAGGAACCATGAGGTTGCGGGTTTGGTCCCTGCCCTTGCTCAGTGGGTTAACGATCGGCGTGGCCGTGAGCTGTGGTGTAGGTTGCAGACGCGGCTCGGATCCCGTGTTGCTGTGGCTCTGGCGTAGGCCGGTGGCTACAGCTCCGATTAGACCCCTAGCCTGGGAACCTCCATATGCCGCGGGAGCGGCCCAAGAAATAGCAACAACAACAACAACAACACAAAGACAAAAAAGACAAAAAAATAAAATAAAATAAAATAAAATAAAATTCGCTGAGGAGAAAAACTGTCCTCTACAACTAGTTATGTAATAATTTGCATATAATTCAAAGTGCTCAAAAGTTGTCAAATCAATATTATTTAGGGTCTCTGAAAATTGATAATTATTTAAACATCCATCTACACCTGATCCTTTACTGGAATATCTATTGTTATTGGTGGGTAGAATTTATAGGACCTCAGTGTAATTTTGTAACTGGAATTCAGTTCTTTGTCTGTTGTATCTGGTTTGTCTGTTCTTTGTATCTAAACTACATGTTATGCATGACAATTAAAATGCTAACTTGTGTTTCTTTTTGTTTAAAAAAAAAACAATATTGTCTTTCTCAGCTGAATTCTCTTCTTCATTCTTTGATATCTGATTGATTGGAAACCTGCTTCCCTGCCTTCATTTCTCCCTCTTCTTCTGGAGTGGGTCTTTCTCTAAAATATAGTCTGGTCAGGTAATTTCATTTCTATTTCCCATTTGATTTAAAGTGCCAATTTACCACTTGGATATTAATGTTTTCTTAAAATGGACTCTTGAAAGTTTTTAAGTGATCTCAAAAGATTCATAGGCAGAGTTTAGGGGAAATATAATTCATTTTCTTCAGAAGACTATTTATGTGAAAGGAAAACATTTGTCTTATATGAATTAAATAAAGTAGTAATAGCCACTTTCCAGAGCTTCCATTAGCATGTTCTTAATTATAATTTCCAATTTTTAGAACAGTCTTCCAGGCAATTTGGCAGTTTCTACCTATATTGGCACATGTAGTAGAAGTCTTCAAAAACAATCTGATTTGTTGCTTACTGCTTCCAAGTTAAATAGGTGTAACTCTCTAATAGAATACCAGAAATCCATGCTATGGTAGAAATCCAGAAACTCAGTAAGATTCTTAAAGGCAAATCTGAAGTGCTTCACATGGTACCATTTAACAAGTGCATTTTCAGTGTTGCAATCTCAGTAGTATCTGTTTTTTAAAAATAGGTCTGTTTAGACTGGTGTCCATGGATCAATGCAATTGCCATTAGTTTCGCCTTCCTAATGAGAAAAAGGTTTGCCAAAACAAGCATTACTATTTCAGTAAAACACATTTATTTTCTACAAACTACCTTTGCCAAGTACTAATATAAGCAAATTCTGGAAGAAAAGTAAATGGAAGCAGAAATTTGGAGCTCTATCCAAACCAAATTAATTATGAGGTAGTAAATAAGGAATCAAATATATATAGCTGTTATCAATCATATTTTAGTGTTTTCTTCCTAGGATTTTCACATGTTCTAACATATGTCATCACCTGTCAGTTTCTCTTATGGGTACAATTTGCAGTAAATGTTTATTTCCATGGGACTAGGTTCTACTGATACACTTCAGAGTTATCATTTGCTCCTCAGGAAACACAAAATTATTTTAGCCCTAGTTTGGACTGCCCGGAAATAGACTCTAAAACAGTGGTTCATGTACAACTGGTTTACTTGGGACGTGGAGAAAACACTACAGGAAGTGAGGCAGGAAAAGACGACAGCCAATAAGGAATATTTATTTAGCAAGTCATTCATGGGCTCTTAAACTTAATCCCACGGGCAAACTCTGGAAGCCACTATGAAACACCAAGGTGTCCAATCTGAGGTGTGAGTCTGAGAAGCATTCTTGTACCATATCTCATGGGTGAGTGGCTGCTCCTGGCGATGTTAAACCTCTGAACGTCCAGTCTGTCCTGTGGTGGGAAAAGGGGGCACCTGCAGCCAGAGGAAGTCCTCCGGTAAAGAAATGCAGGGCTGGCCACTGGAAGTCAAGCTGGTATGCAATAAGATCATAAGGGCTAGGGGACTGAAAGAAAATTAATCAGCAAGGGATGAAATGCTGATACACGCCCTGCCTTCATTATTTAAAACTACCCTATGTTCTGTTGATGTCAGAGGACATAGAAAGTTAAAAATAGGCTGCCTTATTTTAATATGTTTATATTCCAGTTTTACTGAACCATAAACAGTAAGTCCTTAGTGAACAACAAAACCTAAATGCTAGATAGTTCCAGCCCATTCTCATGTCATAATACAGGTCAGGACTTATATAAAAGTAAACAGCAGCTAAAGCTTTTGATTTGGTCCATTTCGGATCACTAGGATAAAATGTGTTACACAAGAAATCGACGCAAACAAGCAACAGATGTGGTGATTTATTTAGACCTGGCCAGAAAATATAAACGGTCACCTATCAATTTTCCTGTTTTCTCTTCCTTAGGATTTGAGGCCAGGAGACGTATCTGGCAAACGAAACCTCTGGGAAAAGCAATCAGTGGACAAGGTCACTTCCCCAACTAAGGTAATCTATCGGGAGAGGTGTTCTTCATAGGTTCTTTTCCTGCTGTGTCCTGCAGTACGATGCCCCAGGGTCAAATGAGAAATAGCCCTGATCCACAGAGTCTTGCCTGGGGAACCATCCGTTTCTAAAGACCTGTGTATGGTAGAGTGAAAGACAAAATCACAGAGTTTTCAGAATGGTAAATAGGCCAGATCTGTGGGATGGTTCCCAGTGAGACTTTCTAAAACCACTGTAGTGGCAGGGGTGTTGAAAACAGAAGGCTATGTGGGATAACTCTGATTTACATTTCCTTACAACGTCCAGGCTTGGAGCCATAGCCATTTGCAGATCACCTAGAGAAGAACATCTGTCTCCCTAAGTGATTTCAAAGCTGCTTTCTGCAACCATCTAAGGGGGTTACATTGCCTGTACCCTAGGACTCAAGGCCGATATGGCAAAAAAATTATAATAAAATTTAAAAGTTAGGCACAGTTTGCTACCTTATGAGAACTAATGGCTAAGAATGCTTATATTTGTCTGTTTTGGGTCTTCTAGTCAAAAGGGACATTGTTCCTTCATAAAGGGGCCTCTGGACAATATCTAAATGATGCACAAACTAAAAATAGGACCTTTATTTTTATTCAACTCCAATTGCAGCTTTCTCCCATTCAAGTAATAATCCTAGTCTTCTCCTTTAATAGAAGGAAAACGGAAAAAAAAAATCAGAGCGCAACCATAAGATTAGTATGCTTATGGGTCCATGCCGAACTCTAGATACAGAAGCAGGTTTTAAGCAAACTCAGGACTGAAGAGTGCCTCAAAGGCAACGGAAGAATCACTCCAGCTCACAGGAGAGAATTGCTTCCTCTTTCCTACCTTCTAGGGGCTGTTAAGTGTTACTCCATCTTCTCTACTAGTTCTTGATTGTTCTTACATTCCAATAAAATCCACTAGCCCAGCCTCTCTACTTAAAGTGACTTTAAAATAAGTTTTCTAAATAATTGCTAGCTATATTAGAAGTGCCGGTAATAACTATCACCATTACAAACTACTAATACTTAAGGAGCATCCATAGTATACAAGGCACTGTTCCACCTTCTTAACCTACATTATCTCATTTGACCCCCAACCACCACGTGAAGTAGGTGTTATTACTACCCCCATTTAGATCTCAGGAAAACGAGGCACAGAATGCCTCACAGCAAATAAGAAGCAAAGCCTGGGTTAAACTTGGGCAATGTGATCTGAGCCTGATTCTTTTTTTGTTTGTTTTTTGTGTTTTGGGGGGGCCACACCCATGGCATATGGAGATTCCCAGGCTAGGGGTTGAATTGGAGCTATAGCCACTGGCCTATGCCGCAGCCACAGCAACACAGGATCCGAGCTGCATCTGCAACCTACATACAGCACAGCTCATGGCAACGCAGGGTCCTTAACCCACTGAGTAAGGCCAGGGATCCAACCCACGTCCTCATGGATGCTAGTCAGGTTTGTTAACCATTGAGCCACAATGGGAACCCCTGAGCCTGATTCTTAAGCTAGGTTTTTCGGCTTTTTTTTTTTTTTTTTCTTTTTCTTTTTTGAGAATTGCATATTCAGCAGAAACTATAAAGTGCTAAAGTTCCTTTTGTAAGTTTCTCCTGGTAGAAGGGCTAGGGGAACCTTTTTTAGTTTGTTTGCTTTTTTTATATGAAGAATGAACTTTCGTTGGCCTAAACCATTATGACCCTTCTAACACAGGTCTGTGACTTTTCAGAAATGACAGTCCAAATGCATATATAGTCTTCTTTCTGAGTAAGGGATGTCAGCTGTCCTTAGGCCATCATCACAGTTTTAATAGATCCCCTCTGGACAACATTCCCCTGAGCCAGGGTTCAAGGACGTAGAGTAAGTATATGATCTGGAAGGTAGGACTCAGAGAACACCACTCACATACAATACAGCACAAATGGCACACCCGGGAATTAGGCAACATGGTGGTACAAGATGCTCCCTTTGTCTATATCACAAAACTCTTTCCACACTAATAGTAATAACATAACTAGCAGACCCAGAGCTGAGTTTATGAGGTAGCAGAATTGGTAGCTCCTTTGATCCATTTTGTCAAACTCGGAGTTCCCTTCATGGCTCAGCAGAAACGAATCTGACTGGTATCCATGAGAACGCAGGTTCCATCCCTGGCCTCACTCAGTGGGTTAAGGATCTGGCATTGCCATGAGCTGTGGCGTAGGTCACGGTCACGGCTGGGATCTGGTGTTGCTGTGGCAGCAGCTCCAATTAGACTCCTAGCCTGGGAAACTCCATATGCCCAGGGTGCGGCCCTGAAAAAAAAAAAAGAAAAAAAAAAGTCAAACTCATTAGTGTCACACAGTAATTCCTTTGAAGTGAGACTACACAACACATTTGAAAATGCACATTCACAACACTCGAACATGTGTGACTACTTCAGCAAGGATTTTTAGCAGCTAGTGGAGGAAAAGAAAGTGTGTAGGGATAAGACCATGGTCCAGATGAGTTTCAAGGGTAGGGGTGTAAGAATAGGAGGTAGGAAATTTTATAAATAGGAGAAAACAAAAGATAAGCAAATTCCACTTCACTGTCATGCCTTGATGTGGCTGGAGACTAAGCCTTCAGTCATGTGACCTATCCTGGGATGCGTATTATGAATTCCTAGCCCTTACAGTTTAAAAAAAAACAAAAAACAAAAAACAAACCTCCTTGACCCTGAATGCCATGAGCAAGGCTCAAGATCCAAGATGTAGAAAGGGAAATAGAAAGAAAAAGGAAAGTGTAAAAAAAAACAAAAAACAAAAAAACAGAAGAAAGTATGTACTGAAAGAAGAGCTTATTTGAACAGAATGTCAACAATAATCATCCCTTTCATAAAAATTTATTCCTGTCTTACTATAATTGTTTTTTGAAAAATTCTGACACAGAACATCTGGCGGAAACACCATGACCTGCCAATTTAAAGCTCTCTTCTCTTAGCAGGTTTGAGACAGTTCAAGAAAGAACCCAAAGTAGCCACTCAAGATGCTGGACCAGCTCAGTTGAAGAGGGCTAATGTGCTCTGTTTTATATTTATGTTCATTTACTAAATTGGGTTCATTTCCTTTTGTTTTGTTTTTCATTATCCCAGTAAACCCATGTATATTATCACTATATTTAATAATCACAGTCTAGAGATGTTCATGGTAAAAGTACTGCCTTTGCACAGGAGCCTGTTTCTAAAGAAACCCGTGCTGTGAAATAGAGACTTTTCTACTGATCATCATCACTCTGTGTCTGAACAGTGATACCAACCACATTGGGAGTCAACAAAAGGAGATTCAAGTTGAAAATTGCCTGAGAAATGTGTGCAGTATCCAGAAAAATGAACCGTAGTGGTTTTTGTTTTTGTTTTAATACCGAAGTCATGTTGTTTCTGCACTTTAGAATAAAGCATGGAAGAAACTGTCTTAATAGGCAGTTATAACACTTTCTGAAAGTAACCCATTTCAGATTTGAGATACTGCAATAATAATTTTTTTTTAAAAAAGGACGTACTGTTAAGGTATTACTTTTTTCATGCTGATGAATATCTAAATTGGATTATGATGTTAGCTGACAGTGGTACTGATTTCGTTAGGTTGGTTGCTTTGTGGATTTCTTTGGTAGGGATAGTGAAACACATTTTAGATGACCTGATCATGTATGTATGTGCATACACTTATACAAACACACTTATGGTAGAAAGCTTTTTCGTGTGCTAGGCTATTATATTTAGCAGTATGTCCTTGTAACTAGCCAATATCACTGCTTTTTAAAAAATTTTAAAAATCACAATATTATATTATTTCATATTTGCCAGTAGTGACATGGGAGAATAGATATTGATATGTTTCCAATGTCTGATAACCTATAAGAAGAAAGAGATTAGAAGTGTCAAAAATGAGTTGACATTTTCTATAAAACATAGTATTTAGTGTATAATTAAAAGCAATCTTGAAGTCCACTGTGAACTGTACTAAATCTGCTGTCTAGATCAAACTCAAAGCTTGCTCGAAACTTCATTCTTAAGAATTAAGTTCACAGTAGGTTGGCTTAGATGATATCTGAGGTCTCTTCCTTCTCTAAAATTTAAAGATAGGAGTTTTAGTGACAAAATTGTACAGATTGGAGTTTCATGTATAGATGTATTAAGACCAACTTTGGCTAATCACTGAACACAGAGAAGAAAAGTAAGTGAAAGCTAATATTTAGGACTCATGACCATACTTCCATCTTTAATATACTGAAACATCTTCTTAGTTAAACGTTTTTACCTTTATTAATCATTGGTACTTTCCATAAGTTCATAATGTGTTGAACTTTAAAAAAAAATATGTAACTTTTATTATTTTTACCTTTTCCCTCGAGTCCATCAACTCATCATTTGTACACACACAGTCCAGATATCGGATCTCATTTTAGCTTGTTAAGTGTTCATCTGTCCTTCACAACAGATGATGAGAGTACTGCAGTGTCTTGGCAATATGTTCTAGTGTAGAGAGATACATGTAGTATAGTTCTATAAACGTATACCTCATGGCTTAACCAAAATTATTTTAGTCTCGATTCCTGCACAATGAGGGAGCCTTGCAAATGCTTCTTTTCTAATTAACAGTGTTCCCTTGGGAAAGCTAGCCAAGGCAGGGCTGGCAGTGCCTTCCAAAGTCTCTTTTCCTCATAAAACAGTAGATTGTTGAGTCCTAGCTTTTAGAGTTGTTGAGTCCTAGCTTTTAGCACACCTGGGCCAAAGAAAGGAAAGCCACCAAGATTGCACAAGTCATCCACCCATGACAGAGTAGACATGAGTCTATGATAAGATGAACTAGAACTCACATGCAGTGCCTGAGTTAGCATTGACTCCCATCATTGGAGTGGAATGGATCAAAGTTTGAATTAAGGCCTTAATGGCAAGATAACATTGCTTTGTTGTACTTTTGAATAAGAGCTTCTCCTGATCACTATTATATATTTTTTCTGGAATGTCTAAAGTTAAGAAGAGAATATATCAATCCTGACTTTTATTCCAATATTTGGATGGGATAAGTTTTAGGGTAGAATTTTGTTCAGTTTGGGTTTAATCTTTTGAAAAATAAATTCCTTATTTACTTGTTGGATTACAATTCTCTTTATCTTTTTAAGAGGTAAAACTGCAAGGTGACTAGCATGTTCTGTGAATCTGCCATTCCTAAAAATTTGATAAACACTCAATATTTTTCACTGAATAATTGAGCGCTGCAATAAATATATATTGTGAAAATGCATCCACAATAAATGGAATTCCTCCAAATGTCTTTGCCTCACTTATTTTTATGTACTATCTTGACTGTAAGAATTCTATCTGATGTAATAAAGGTGATGGATAGCAAACGGCATAGTTCAGATTGAGTCTTGGCTTCATTCTTTAGAGAAGAAAGCCATTTCATAGTTTTAAATTCTTCTTCCTGCAGGCAATTTTCCAATAAAATATTAAAAATTGTTCTGGTATGGCCAGCTGACAAAACATATTTGGAAAAGGGTGGAAGGAGGGATAAAATATGTTCTTCTTCAAAGAACCATTATCAAGTGTTCCATCATCCTCCTTCTCATTTCCAGTGTTGTCACTTGTCACCCCTCTTGCTCCTCAGATGGCAGCACTGTTTTCCCAAAGGCAATGCCTTTTACAGCAGAAATAGCTATTTAATATATACTATTGGTTTGTGGAGTACTTACTATTTGCAAGGCGCTGGTGATTCATTTAAATCAAAAGGATTTTTTTCACAGCAACTTTATATATTTACGTAGCACTACTTAAAATCTGAGGCTCTTCTCACAAAGGTCTTAAATTGGGAGTCCAGTGCCCCTAAACAGTCCCCTAAATCCTGTTCATAAGATGGATAGAATTAGGAGTTCCTGCCCTGGTGCAGTGGGTTATGAATCCAACTACAGCAGCTCCTGGTCACAGCGGAGGCACGGCTTCATCCCCATCTCAGCGCAGTGGGTTAAGCATCAGGCATTAAGGTAGATCATAACCGTGGCTTAGATTCAATCCGTGGCTTGGGAACGTCTATATCTTGTGGGTGTGGCCATTAAAAAAAAAAAAAGATTGACAGAACTAAGTTGTTATACCTTAAAAGATAATTAGTACTTTAGATTTCTACAATCTACCAAAAAGGGCTCGAGGTTTAGACAATAAAAGAGTTATCCTCAAAGTCAATTGCAGCATTAAGCAATGAAAAGAATACAATCTGTAGTACTAGCACCAAACCGACAGGACTAAGGATGGATGAAAATTAATGTTACAAGTTGCACATTCAGGGTTTGAGCTCAAAGGTGTTAGAGTCTTGTGTGTGATGTAGAAACAGGTCTGTATTGTAGGTTTTTCCCTACTCTTGCATGCACGTGTGCCCCAAATGGAGGGATGGACAAGAAAAGATTTCATGATGCTAAATGTGTGCGCTACCGCAGGAGTAAGAAAGGTCCTGATTGGAGTGCTGTGCCTATTTCTGTTCAAGTTTATGAATCATGTTGTCCAAACATTCTATATCCTTGCTGGATTTTTATGTTCCTTTCTTCTTGCTATTATCAAATAAGGACTGTGAAAATCTCCTCTGTGATTACGGATTTGTCTGTTTCCCCTTATAATTCTGCTAATTTTGCTTTCGTATTTTAAGGTCATGCTTTTGGTACATATACAAAGCTAGAATCATTTTATTTTCCAAATCAACTGAATATTTTTAATATTACAAAGTGACCTATTTGTTGCAAATATTTTTGCTTTAAAGTTTATCTTTTTATTAATATTGCTATAGTGGCTATCTTTTGGTTAACAATAGCATGATATCATTTTTCTTTTGCTTTTTTGTGTGTGTGTATTTGTATATAATGCTATAACTTTCTCTACTGCTTTCCTTTCAACCTTTGTGTATCCTTTATTTTTAGATGCATGTCCATTTATACTGTGTCCATGGATAAATGCAATTGCTATTAGCTTTGCCTTCCTAATGAGAAAAGGGTTTGCCAAAACAAACATTACTATTTCGGTAAAACACTTTTATTTTCTACAAACTACCTTTGCCAAGTACTAATATAAGCAAATTCTGGAAGAAAAGTAAATGGAAACAAATCTGGATCCCTATCCAAACCAATTTAATTATGAGGCAGTAAATAATCAAAGCTACATAGCACATGCCCTTAACCTTTATTCCCATAATTCTTCACAAGGATTACTATTTCCTAGGAGCGTGCCTTGAAGACAGCCCCTCGTCAGGGGGCAGGTTGGGGCCACCACTCTCCTCTGGAAGCTCAGGGACAAAGAGCAATAATAGCACTGGACACCAACCATGGAGACTGCAATTTGGCCCAGTTAAGGAGACATCTGCTCTTCCCCCAGCCCTTACTCATCCTAAAACAACAAGGAACTAGCACCTGGAAGAAAGAGGGGATGAATGTAAATAGCAAAACACCAATTCCCTCCCACTTCCTAAGCCACAAGAGCTAGGGACAGATCTGGGGGCCAACAAGAAGGACGTTGAATCAAGTTTGAAATTGAAAGTTAAATGTTCTTAATACCCCTAAATAAATAAATAAATACATAAATAAATAAAGGAGTTCCCATCGTGGCTCAGTGGAAACAAATCTGACGAGCATCCTTGAGGACCCAGGTTCAATCCCTGGGCTCTCTCAGTGGGTCAAGAATCTGGTGTTGCCGTGAGCTGTGGTGTAGGTCACAGACATGGCTCAGATCTGGCGTGGCTGTAGCCAGCGGCTACAGCTCTGATTTGACCTCTAGCCTGGGAACCTCCATATGCCATGGGTGTGGACCTAAAAAGACAAATAAAAATAAAATGTTAATACCAAATGCCAGAACGAAATCTTAAACACCAAAATGAAACAGTTTAGTGGCTGAAAGTGGCTGAAAAGTTGTGGAATCTAGCCGACATGACCATGACGAGAAAGTAGATTTCACCACTGCACAATTTGGTGTAGTTATTGGCTGGGTGTAGGGACTGAGGGGAGACCATTTCATGTTTTTTATAATGAAACTTCACAACTGAGGCTGGGCGCCATTCTTTCACTTTCGAGGTGATTTATCCTATCTGTTATTCGTTGAACAGGTAGGGGGCAATCTTAACTACCTCATTTCCAAGTGTTCAGAAGAATGATGCTTCACTGCAGTCTCCAAATTCAGACATACTGTATAAACTAATAGTACAAACTAATTCTACCAATGGCAGGGGGATTAGGAAAGACTTCGCTGAGTCTTGGTTAGTTGAGTGGCTGGGAAAGATCCCAAGATCTGGTTTGGCCCCATACGGGGACATCCTAGACCCCAATAGTCTGAGGAGGGCCACAACAGGTACTAAATGACCCTAGGGGTCCCAGGGTCCATATAGCTTCCTCAGCCAAATTGTGACAAGGTCTCTAGAGCTGCATAACCACAAACTTCTGTGATGTCATAAAAACCTTGCCCGAGTCACCTCATATTCTCATTGAACCTCGGCTCATCAAATTCAAAATGATAGAACTACACAAAACAAATCACATTCCTAACACAATGTACATTTGGCCAAGTTGTTAAAGTGACTTTTCCTACTGATTCTCACACTAGTAATTGTGCATTTTGGAGTAATGTTTTGGTTTTTATGTTCCTCTTTTTTTACCCTTATTATACAGCCTTTTATACTGCAGGCTTAGATGAATCCACTAAAAATTGGAGGAAAAGTTGCTGCACAGGTAAAGCTGCCTTCCCAGGAAGCAGAAACTAGTTCCATAAAGAGTCTGTCCAATAACCTTCTCTGATAAGATCAAAGAGAATGGGAACAAAAACTCAGACAGACAGAAACTCCTTGGTTGAAATTCACTCCAGGCTTTCTTTCCACTTTAAAGGCAAAGAATTTAATTTCCACTGTATTCTACTGTCCAGAATAGGAGTTTTTAAAAGGAACAGGTGCTTAAGAAAACCATCTTATATTTATCTGGGGAAGAAAGAGATCCTAACGAAATCTCTTAAAATGATAACTGACTCCATCTAAGCTTCAGCTAAACAGTACCCTTGAATAATTCATAGCATGATCTTCTCTTAGAGCTTTTGTAGTGGCTGCTTCCCCTACCTGCCAAGGTCTTCCTCTAGACCGCCGCATGGCTCATCCCTTTTCTTGCTTCAGGTCTCTGCTCAAAAGCCTCCTGGTCAGAGAAGCTTCCTAGGACACTCCATCCAAAGAGCCAACACGGCCAAGGCCCATCTAGTGGAGTCCTCCCTGTGCTCTTTATTTTTCCCTGTTTTATTCTCTCCACAGCCCACAGCAATTGCCATAACCTGAGCGCTTTTTTTTTTTTTTAAGTATTGGTCTTTCTTCCCCCAGTACTACATCACCTCCATGAGGAATGTCCATTTCTATTTCCTGCAAAAGCCATCTACCAGGTACAGTCCCTGACAAGTACTGGGCATTCAATAAACATTTGTTGAATTAATGAAAGAATAAATATGATTTTCAAAGTCTTTTCAAATTCCTAAATATTTTTATGCACTAAAATAATTTTTCTTTGTAGGATTACTTGAAATATGATCACGTAAATATTTAGACTAAAAATTATGAGACTTAAGTGCCAGCTCTACATTAATGTCTTGTGTAACCTGGTTAAATCACTTCTTGGGGTGCTTCACCTTGTATCTGATGGTACTATGCTTTGCAATCACGACTCTAAAATCCAACAGAAAAATAGGCTGCTTATATAAAAATTCTCTGTGTAGGTCACCTTTAATAACACATGTGACATAAGACAAGGTACGATTATAAAGGATAATTATTTTTCAAGAAAATGCGGTGTAATATGAGCTCAATTTATTTTTCTGGAAGGTCCAAACTTCTAAACCACGGACCTCAAAACAACATGTTATCTTTCAGAAACACAAAATTTAAGCAGATAATGTTAACCTACTTCCATATTTAAGCTATTGTTTTGCCTTTTATTCTACTTTGAAACTTGCTATGGTCCATTATCTCCATTCCTACAAGATTACAATCTCATAGTAGGCACTAAACATTTAAAGACCTTTTTTCAGCTATACCTGGAAAACTATTCCAAATAAATTATCCACCAGAGCTAAAAACTAGGGGAGAATCAAGGTGGGATGTAGAGGAATAATGACTAAGTCTGTTATGAGTAGATCATATTTAATTAGATGAGACCATACATGTAAAGTGATTCGCACAGTATCCCAGAAAATGTTCTTGATACGTTAGCTATTATACTAAAAGAATCTCTGAACAGGTAAAGAGCTTGAGAGTTCACCCTATAGATTAAATTTCTAAAGAGGAAAGTCTCATTTTTTCCAAATCCAATAAAGATCATTAGTCACACAAATGTGCAGAACACAACTCAGTGTGGGTTCAAGTAAAGATCGACAAAACAAGTCTTAATCAGTTTGCTCTACTGCCTGCTAGTAGGGACCTGGCAAACAACCGACGTGCAGAACCGTGGGTACAAACAGCCGTCCTGCCACCACGCATAAGAGCTCCCGCGAGCCCTCTGAGCACTACCACCCCCGAGCTGTGGAAACCCTCTGCTGCGGTCTGCTCTCCCACTACTTCCCGTCATCCTCCAGGCTTTCCGTTTCTTTTAGCCGAGGTCTCGCGTAGCTAGGGGGTGTCCGAGGTCTCGCGAGAGTGTTCCCGTTGCCTGGTAACTGGTGCTGCGCCTGCGGGTAAAGAACGTGGCTGAGGCTGCTAAAGGGCCGCTGCTTTCGGTCGCCGGGCTCTTGCTAGTGCTGGCAAAACGGCTGCTCCCGGCACGGAAGGGACGACAGGCCTGACCAGGGGACTCCGGACCGGAGTGAGGGGGGCCGAGTTGGGCCAGTGATGTGCTGAGAGGGAAAACCCCTGCGGGAAACGAGCGCGCCCCAACAAATGAGCCCCTCCCCGCACAGCCGTGTCGCGGAGTGTGGAAGAGTTTGCAGCCGGGAATTGTGGCTTCGCCGTCCTTCCCTCCGAGGAAGCCCTCGTTCCTGCCGGTAGACCTGTCCCGGCGCCGCTGAGTGTGGTCACGCTGCTGTTACCTCTTCTGCTTCTGACGCGAAGGCTACTCACGGAGCGCTCATTAGATGCATCTGTGCCTATGGCTTTCCTGAAGCTCAGCTCAGGTTTTACTACGCTTCTTGTCAGCACGGTGGTGCGCGTCGTAGGCTCGTGTAAGGAAAGAGAATCAAGATTTATCCAGTCCAGTTTTCCTAACTTGGAGTTGTGAAACCTGGACCTAACTTCAGTATCTTACTACTGAAAGTGTCGCCCATAAAGTAGACTTCTCTGTTAAATTCGTAGTTTTTTGCTGTGGAACTTGGGCTTTGTTTTATGTAGTCCACGCTTGAAAACGCCTTTTAGAGAGGAGTATAAGCCGTTGGTTCGAAATTAGTAGATTCCTTTGGTCTCTCAAAAATAACAGAATCTCGACAAGGAGTTTCTATTATTTCTTATTTTAGTAACCTCTTGAAAGAATACTTGCATAGGAGGGTTAATGAGCATTGCTAACCCAACCTTCTGATAACTATTGAAATTCCGGTAAGACTAATATGCAATATTAGAACAGAGACATTATCTATTAACCAAAAGAGAAAGAGAAAAGCCTATTTTTATTTGAACTGTTGGTCAAATGAAAATTTAGCAGAAAAATAACTAGATAGCTGCAACTTACTGCCTGAATAAGTAGCTAATTTTTCTTTGATTCCTCATCTTTTTAATGCCTTAAGATCATTCCGATCTTGCTATCACTGTGTGGTATTTAATTGTAGATATAGGATGTAAATGATTGGGCTATGTACCCTGGAAATTACTTTTTAAATTATTTATTTGATTTGACTTGTGAATTTTGTTTCTCGATCTTGTAAAAGTGGAAAATTTCTTCAAATCTTTGAAACTAAAGTTTAATTACTTTTTAGAAAAGCCTTTTTACCACTATTAATTAAATACAAGTGGATATATTCTAGTATACACATTTAATGTGTACTCAAAAAAAATTGTCGAACAAGTTCCTTGCAAATTGTTTTACAGCCTACCTACATAATACAAGATACTTCAAGCCACATACTGGAAGAGATGTCAGAAGATTCAGAAAAGGAAGACTATTCAGACAGAACAATCAGTGATGAATATGAATCAGTACGTTTTTCTCTCTTAGAGATAAAAACTTTTTATAAAGGATAAATTTACAGTACAAATATTGTAAGTTCAATTGGTTATAAAAATCAACTTGTCCCTGAAGCTGGGAAATAAATTGATTAAAAGTGAAGATACTGCAGTGTGCAGTATGCCCTATCTAGAAAGAGAATCTATGTTGATACTGAGGTGTTTTTGTTTGTTTTGGCTTTTTAGGGCCACACTCACTGCATGTGGATGTTCCCGGGGCTAGGGGTGGAATCAGAGCAGCTGCTGGCCTGCACAACAGCCGCAGCAATGCTGCACCTGGGCCGCGTCTGTGACCTATACCACAGTTCATGGCAACACCAGATCCTTAACTCACTGAGCAAGGCCAGGGATCAACCCAAAACCTCATGGTTCCTAGTCGCTTTGCCATGATGGAAACACCTGAGATTTTTTTGAGAAAATATTTTGGCTGATTCTTTTGAATTTTTATTAAAATTATAATTCATGTCCACTTACTTTCTTACATGTACTAATTTTGTGTTACATGATAATGTGTCATGATATTGAAACTTCCTATGTTCTAAACCTGTTTGTCTCAATAATAGGCTTAATGTGGCACTGATGAAACAAAGGAGTGTAGAGAGATTAAGGGGGTGGGAGAGACACAAAATGCAATAGTTAAAAATGTTTTGTCTGGGAGTTCCCATCGTGGCTCAGTGGAAACGAATCTGACTAGCATCCATGAGGATGCAGGTTCGATCCCTGGCCTCACTCAGTGGGTTTAAGCATCTGACGTTGCCGTGAGCTGTGGGGTAGGTCACAGATGTAGCTCGGATCCCACATTGCTGTGGCTCTGGCGTAGCTACAGCTCTGATTCGACCCCTAGCCTGGGAACTTCATATGCTGCAGGTGCAGCCCTGAAAAAACAAAAGAATATATATATATATATATATACGTATATATATATATATTTTTTTTTTTTTTGGTCTGGTCTCAGTATATAGTTCTAAGAAATTTCCTTCACATTTTAGTTAAGTATAAATTATCTATGTTAAGGTAAGATCTCAGAATAAACTCCCTAAATGATGTATAACCTTTAAGTCAATGGTTTTTTGTGTTTCTTTTCTTTCTTTTTTGGGGGGAGGGAGTAATTTTATTCTTAATTTAAATTGTTTTGCCAAGTTTATTAAGAATCTTTAAACTATTTTTTTTCTACCTGTAATCATTAATATCACCTTACCTTGTGGAGGAAAAGAAATGAAAAATGAATACTTTTGTTTCAGAATGTTCTAAGTGTTGGGTGCTTTAAGACCAATAGCCCCTGATAATCCTTTTTTTCATTTATTAAAGATTAAAAACATGCACTGAATTCTAAGTACTAAGGTAGATGTAAAAAGATTTCTGAATTTGGAAACTGTTGGTTTGTAAAAGAAATATTTTAAAACCTCTTGTTTTAGGATGAGGATACCTTTATGAAATTTGTAAAAGAAGATATCCATCACTGTGCACTTTTAACAGGTTTGAAATTATCCATATATATCCTCCCTTCTCTTTATGATAATACCTTACATGGATTAAAAATAAAACTACAAGTCAGATTTAATAACATAGGGAATTATTATTCTGTTATTGATAAAGAGAGATGTATTTACCTTTATAAGACTCTCTTGGAGTTCAAACTTTTTTTTCAATTTTTTTTATTTATAATATTGTTAGTTTCAAATGTACAGCAAAGTGATTCAATTGTATATATTTTTTCTTCAGATTATTTTCCATTATAGGTTATTACATTGGATATTATTCCCTGTGTTATTCAGTAAATCCTCATTGCTTATCTATTTTATGTATAGCAGATTGTATCTGTTAATCCCATACTCCTTTTATTTCCCTCCCTCCCTCCCAGTCCTACCCCTGTGGTAACCCTAAGTTCGTTTTCTGTGTTGAGTCTGTTTTGTATATAGATTGATTTGTATTATTTTTTAGATTCTATATATAAGTGATATAATTAATTGGTCTTTCCCATCTGACCGACTTCACTAAGAACAACAGTCTCTAGGTCCATTCATGTTGTTGCAGATGGCAATATCTCTCCTTTTTTATGGCTGAGTAATATTCTATTGTACGTATGTACCCATGTACACTACATCTTAAGCCAGTCGTTTGCTGATGAGTACTTGGTTTTTTTCCATGTCTTGCTGTTACAAACATTGCTGCTAAGAATACTGAAGTACCTGAATCATTTTGAATTAGAGTTTTATTTATACACAGGAGTGGGATTGCTAGATCATATAGTATTTCTACTTTTAATTTTAAGGAACCGCCATACTGTTTTCCATAATTGCTGGAAAATTATATCCAATTTATATTCCCATCAACAGTGTAGGAGAGTTCCCTTTTCTCGACACCCCATCCAACTTTTGTATTATTTGTAGACATTTTGATGATAGTCAGTCTGATCTTTGTGAAATGATACCTCATTGTGCTTTTAATTTACATTTCTCTAATAATTAGTGATGTTGAACATCTTTTCATTTGCCTGTTGGCTGTCTCTTCGTCTCCTTTGGAAAAATAACTATTTAAGTCTTCTACCCATTTTTGGATTGGGTTGGGGGCAGGGTCTGGGTTTTCTTGTTTTTTGTTTGGTTTTTTTGGCCTTGCCTGTGGCATGTGGAAGTTCCCTAGTCAGGGATCAAACCCAAGCCACAGTAGCAACCTAAGCCATTGCAGTGACAATGCCAGATCCTTAACCTGCTGCACTACAAGAGAACTCTGGGTTAATTGGGTTTTTTTTTTTTTTTTTTGATACTGAGTTTTATGAGCTCTTCAGGTATTTTGGATATATTAACGCCTTCTCAGATGCATAGTTTGCAAATATTTTTCCCATTCTGTTGGTTGTCTTCGTTTTGTTGATGGTTTCCTTTACTGTGTGAAAGCTTTTAAGTTTGATTAGATCCCATTTGTTTTTATTTCTTTTGCCTTGGGAGACTTATCTAAGAAAATGTTGCTATGATATATGTCTGAGAATGTTTTCCGTGTGTTCTCTTTTAGGAGTTTTATGGTGTCATGTGTATTTTAGGTCTTTATACCATTTTGAGTTTATTTTTGTATATGGTGTGGGTGAGTGTTTCTGTTTCATTGATTACATGTAGCTATCCATCTTGCCCAGCACCACTGTTGAAGAGGCTGTCTTCTCTTGTATGTTCTTGCCTCTTTTGTAGTAGATTAATTGACCTTAGAACTGTGGATTTATTTCTGGACTTTCTCTTCTGTTTGATTGATTACTATAGCTTTGTAGTATAATCTGAAGTCTGGAAGCATCATCCCTGCTGCTTTGTTCTTTTCCTCAGGGTTTCTTTGGCAATTTTGGGTCTTTTGTGGTTCCATATAAATTTTAGGATTATGTATACTAGTTCTGCAAAAAATACCATTGGTATTTTGATAGGAATTACATTAAATCTGAAGATTTCTTTGGTAATGTTGTTATTTTAACAATATTAATTCTTACAATCGAGAGCATAGGATATCTTTCCATTTCTTTGAATCATCCTCAGTTTCCTTTATCACTGTTTCAGTTTTCAGCATATGGGTCCTTCACCTCTTTGGTTAGGTAGATTTCTAAGTAATTTTTTTAAATGATTTTCAATGAGATTTTTTTTTTTTGCTTGCTGATATTTTACTATTAGTATAAAGAAATACAATGTATTTCCCTATATTAATCTTGTTTCCTACTTGCTGAATTCACTTATTAGTACCAATAATTTTTGTGTTCAATATGTAGAGGATCATGTCATCTGCAAATAGTGGGTTTTGCCTATTGTCTTCCAATTTGGATAACTTTATTTTATTGCCTGATTGCTGTGGCTAAGACTTTCAATACTATATTGAGTAGAAATGGTGAGAGAGGGCATTCTTTGTCTTGTTCCTAAGTTTAGCAGGAAGGGTTTTAGTTTTTTACCATTGAGTATTATGTTGGCTATAGATTTGTCATAGAATCTTTTATTATATTGAGATATTTTCCTTCTCTACTCACTTTGGTGTGAGTTTTTATCATGAATTGATGTTGAATTTTGTTAGATGCTTTTTCTGTGCCTGTTTAGATGATCGTGTGGTTTTTGTCTTTCTTTTTGTAAATGTGGAGTATCATACTGATTGATTTGTATATGTTGAACCATCCTTGTGACCCTGGAATTAATCCAGTTTGATCATGTTATATGATCCTTTTTGTGTATTGTTGAATTTGGTTTACTAATATTTTGTTGAAGATTTTTGCATCTGTATTCATCAAAGATATTGGCCTGTGATTTTCTTTTTTTGTAGTATCTTTGTCTGCTTTTGGTAACAGGGTGATGGTGGCATCATAGAGTTTGGCATTCTTTCCTTGTCCTCAATTTTTTTGGAATAGTTTGAGAAGAATACGTATAAGTTATTTGTTTTATGTTCTGTAGAATTCCCCAGAGAAACCATCCAGTCCTGGACTTTTGCTCGCAGGAAGTTTTCTTTGTTTTTGTTTATTGAGTCTATTTACCTTTAGTAATTGGTCTGCTCAATTTTACCTGTTTTTTCTTGACTCAGTTTTGGGAGGCTGTATATTTCTAGAAACTTGTCCATTTCTTTAAGGGTGTCCAATTTGTTGGCACTTAACTCTTCATAGTATTCTCTTAAAAAAATTTTTTTTTGGATTTCTGCACTATTGGTTGTTCTTTCTCCTCTTTCATTTCTTATTTTGCTTATTTGAGTCCTCTCCCTTTTCCTCTTGATGAGCCTGGCTGGAGGTGTTTGTCAGTTTTGCTTATCTTTTCAAAAACCCAGCTGTTTATGGTTTCTATTGCTTTTTTATCTCAATTTTATTTATTACCTGTCTGATCCTTATTATTTCCTTCTTTCTGCTGACATGAATTTTTGGTTGTTGTTGTTGTTTCAGGTATTGTAGGTGGTAGTTTAGATTATGGGTTTTTTTAATTTTTTATTTATTTATTTATTATTATTATTTTATTTTATTTTATTTTTTTTTGTCTTTTTGCTATTTCTTTGGGCCACTCCCATGGCATATGGAGGTTCCCAGGCTAGGGGTCGAATTGGAGCTGTAGCCATTGGCCTACGCCAGAGCCACAGCAACGCGGGATCCGAGCCGCGTCTGCAACCTACACCACAGCTCACGGCAATGCCGGATCCTTAACCCACTGAGCAAGGGCAGGGACCGAACCCGCAACCTCATGGTTCCTAGTCAGATTCGTTAACCACTGCGCCACGACGGGAACTCCACATTATGGATTTTTTTGACATTTTTTTCTCCTTGAGGAAAACCTATATTGCTTTGATAATTCCTCTTAGAACTGTTTGAGCTGTATCCCATAGATTTTTGTAAGGTTGTGTTTTCATTTTTGTTTGTCCTGAGGTGTATTCTGATTTATTCTTTGATTTCATAGCTTATCCATTGGTTTTTTTTTTTTTTTTTTTTTTTTTTTTTTAGTAGCGTGTTGCTTAGCCTATGTGTGTTCATTCTCCTGTTTTTCTTTCTGTGGCTGATTTCTAGTTTCATACCAGTGTGGTCAGAAAAGATGCTTGAGATAATTTCTGTCCTACTAATTCGTCGAGACTTGTTTGGTGGCATAATGTGTCATCTATCCTAGACAGTGTTCCATGTGCACTTGAAAAGAATGTGTATGGGGGGAGGTTGATGTCATGTCCTATAGATACCAATTAAGTCCAAATGGTCTGTTATGTCATTTGGGACCTCTGTTGCCTTATTGATTCTCTGTTTGATGTCAGTGGGTTGTTAAAGCCTTCTAGTATTATTGTACTCTATCTATCAGTTCCTTTTGTGTCTGTTAGTATTTATTTTATCTATTTAGGTGGTCTTGTATTGGGTGCACATATATTAACAAGTGTAATATCTTCTTGTTGTATTGTAAGATCCTCTTCTTGTATTGCTCCCTTTATCATTATATAATATTCTTCTTTGTCTTTCTTTTTATGGCGTGTAAAAAAATTTGTTTTGTCTGATATGAGTATTGCTATCCCCACATTCTTATTGTTTCAGTTTGCAAGAAATATCCTTTGAAAGTGATCTGTGTGTGTCCTTTGCCTAAAGTGAGTCTTTTGTAGTGGCATATTGTAGGTTCTTGTTTTGTTTTTGTTTTTGCTTTTGTTTTCTGACATTCATTTATTTTTAAATGATTTTTATTTTTTCCAACATAGCTGGTTTACAGTGTTCTATCAATTTTCTACTGTACAGAGGTGACCAAGTCACATATATACATTCTTTTTCTCACATCATGCTCCATCATAAGTGACTAGATATAGTTTCCAGTGCTATACAGCAGGATCTCATTGTTTATCCATTCCAAAGGCAATGGTTTTGCAAATTCCCAGTCCATCCCACTCCCTCCACTTCCCCTTTGGCAACCACAAGTCTCTTCTCCAAATCCCTGATTTTCTTTTCTGTGGAAAGGTTCATTTGAGCTGTATATTAGATTCCAGATATAACTGAAATCATATGGTATTTGCCTCTCTCTTTCTGACTTACTTCACTTAGTATGAGAGTCTCTACTTCCATCCATGTTGATGCAGGTTCTTATTTTTTTATCCTACCTACCACTCTGCATCTTTTGATTAGAGAATTTAGCCCAGTGACATTTAAAGTAATTAAATGTCAATGGTTTAAACATTTTTTAATGAAGATAATGCAATTTTATTTATTTATTATTATTATTTTTAAATTTTTTATTACTCAAATTAATTTATCACATTTGTAGTTGTATAATGATCATAACAATCTGATTTCACAGGATTTCCATCCCACAGCCCAAGCACATCCCCCAACCCCCCAAACTGTCTCCTCTGGAGACCATAAGTTTTTCAATGTCTGTGAGTCAGCATCTGTTCTGCAAAGAAGTTCCGTCTGTCCTTTTTTCAGATTCCACATGTCAGTGAAAGCATTGGATGTTGGTGTCTCATTGTATGGCTGACTTCATTTAGCATGATAGTTTCAAGGTCCATCCATGTTGCTAAAAATGCTGGTATTCCGTTCTTTTTGATGGTTGAGTAATATTCCATTGTGTATATGTACCACATCTTCCTGATCCACTCCTCTGACCATGGACATTGAGGTTGTTTCCATGTCTTGGCTATTGCAAATAGTGCTGCAATGAACACTGGAGTACATGTATCTTTGCGAGTCGTGATTTTCTCTGGGTAAATGCCCAGGAGTGGGATTGTTGGATCCAATGGTAGTTCTATGTTTAGTTTTCTGAGGCATCTCCATACTGCTTTCCACAGTGGTTGCACCAATTTACAATCCCCCCCCAACTGTACTAGTGTTCCTTTTTCTCCACACCCTCTCCAGCACTTACTGTTTGTAGATTTTTGGATGCTGGCCATTCTGGCTGGTGTAAGGTGGTACCTCATCGTGGTTTTGATTTGCATTTCTCTAATAATGAATGATGCTGAACATCCTTTCATGTGTTTCTCGGCCATCTGTATGTCTTCTTTGGAGAATTGTCTGTTTAGATCTTCTGCCCATTTTTGGATGGGGTTATTTGTTTTTTTGGTATGGAGCTGCAGAAGTTGTTTATAAATTTTGGACATGAATCCCTTGTCAGTGGATTCACTTGCAAAGATTTTCTCCCATTCTGTGGGTTGTCTTTTTGTGTTGTTTAGGGTTTGCTTTGCTGTGCAGAAACTTTGAAGTTTGAATAGGTCCCATTTGTTTATTTTTGTTTTTGTTGTCAATACTCTGATAGGTGGATCTGAGAAGATGCTGCTGTCATTTATGTCAGAGAGTGTTTGGCCTATGTTTCCTCTAAGAGGTTTATAGCATCTGGTCTTATATCTAGGTCTTTAATCCATTTGGAGTTTATTTTTGTGTATGGTGTTAGGGAGTGTTCTAATTTCATTCTTTTCCATGTGGCTGTCCAGTTTTCCCAGCACCACTTATTGAACAAGCTGCCCTTTCTCCATTGTATATTCTTGCCTCCTTTGTCATAGATGAGTTGGCTGTAGGTACATGGGTTTAATTCAGGGCTTTCTATCCTGTTCCACTGATCTATATTTCTGTCTTTGTGCCAGTACCGTGTGGTTTTGATGACTGTTGCTGTGTAGTATAGTCTGAAGTCCTGGAGCCTGATTCCTCCAGCTCCATTTTTCTTTTTCAGGATGTCTTTGGCTATTCTGGGTCTTTTGTGCTTCCAAACAAACTTTTAAGTATTTTGTTCGAGTTCTGTGAAAAATGTCCTTGGTAATTTGATAGGAATTGCATTGAATCTGTAGATTGCCTTGGGTAGTATAGTCATTTTGATAATATTAACTCTTCCAATCCACGAGCATGGTATTTCTTTCCATCTATTTGTGTCATCTTTGATTTCTTTCATCAGTGGCTTGTAGTTTTCAGAGTACAGGTCTTTTGTTTCTTTAGGTAGGTTTACTCCTAGGTATTTTATTCTTTTGGATGCAGTGGTAAACGGGGTTGCTTCCCTAATTTCCTTTTCTGCTCTTTCATTGTTAGTATATAGAAACGCTATCGATTTCTGTGTGTTGATTTTGTATCCTGCGACTTTGCCAAATTCGTGGATGAGCTCTAACAGTTTTTTGGTAGTCTTTAGGATTCTCTAGGTATAGTATCATGTCATCTGCAACTAGGGATGGTTTTACTTCTTCCATTCCAATTTGGATTCCTTTTCTTTCTTTTACTTCTCTGATTGCTGTGGCTAGGACTTCCAGAACTATGTTGAAGAGTAGTGGCGAGAGCGGACATCCTTGTCTTGTTCCTGATCTCAGCAGGAATTCTTTCAGCTTTTCACCATTGAGAATGATGTTCGCTGTGGGTTTGTCGTATATGGCCTTTATCATGTTGAGGTAGGTTCCCGTTATGCCCACTTTCTGAAGGGTTTTTATCAGAAATGGATGTTGGATTTTGTCAAAGGCTTTTTCCACGTCTATTGAGAGGATCATATGGTTTTTATTCTTCAGTTTGTTAATGTGATGTATCACACTGATGGATTTGCGGATATTGAAGAACCCTTGCATCCCTGGGATGAATCCCACTTGATCGTGATGTACAATCCTTTTAATGTATTGTTGGATGCGGTTTGCTAGTATTTTGTTGAGGATTTTTGCATTGATGTTCATTAGTGATATTGGCCTGTAGTTTTCTTTTTTTGTGGTGTCTTTGGTACCAGGGTGACAGTGGCCTCATAGAGTGAGTTTGGGAGTATCCTTTCTTCTGCAATTTTTTGAAATAGTTTCAGAAGGAGAGGTGTTAGCTCTTCTCTAAATGTGTGATAGCCTTCACCTGTGAAGCCATCTGGTCCTGGACTTTTGTTTGTTGGAAGTTTTTTAATCACAGTTTCAATTTCAGTTCTTGTGATGGGTCCATTCATCTTTTCTATTTCATCTTGGTTTAGTCGGGGAAGATTGTACTTTTCTAAGAATTTGTCCATTTCTTCTAGGTTTTCCATTTTATTGGCATATAGTTGCATATAGTAGTCTCTTATGATCCTTTGTATTTCTGTGATGTCTAATATGAGTATTGCTACTCCAGCTTTCTTTTGATCCCTGTTTGCATGAAATATTTTCTTCCACCCTCTCACTTTCAATTTGTATGTGTCCCTAGAAGTGAAGTGGGTCTCTTGAAGACAGCATTTATATGGGTCTTGTTTTCGTATCCATTCAGCCAGTCTGTGTCTTTTCGTTGGGGTGTTTAGTCCATTCACATTTAAGGTAATTATTGATATGTATGTTCTCACTGCCATTTTATTGATTACTTTGGATTTGTTTTTGCTGCTCTTTTTCCTTTCCTTCTTCTCTTGCTCTTTTCTGCCTATAGAAGTTCCTTTAGTATTTGTTGTAAGGCTGGTTTAGTGTTGTTGAATTGTCTCAGCTTTTGCTTATCTGTGAAGGTTTTGATTTCTCCTTCACATCTGAATGAGAGCCTTGCTGGGTAGAGTAATCTTGGTTGGAGGTTTTTTCCTTTCATCACATTGAGTATATCACGCCACTCCCTTCTGGCCTGCAGAGTTTCTGTTGAAAACTCTGCCGATAACCTTATCGGGGTTCCCTTGTATGTTATTTGTTTCTTTTCCCTAGCTGCTTCCAAGATTTTCTCATTGTCTTTAATTTTGGTCAGTTTGATTAGTATGTGTCTCAGGGTGTTCCTCCTTGGGTTTATTTTGTATGGTACTCGTTGTGCTGCCTGCATTTGAGTGAGTGATTCCTTCCCCATGTTAGGGAAGTTTTCAGCTCTTATCTCTTGGAATCTTTTTTCTGTCTCCTTCTCTCTCTCTTCTCCTTCTGGCACCCCTATAATATGGATGTTGGTGCGTTTCACGTTGTCCCAGAGTTCTCTGAGACTCTCTTCATTTCTTTTCGATCTTTTTTCTCTTTTCTGTTCTGCATCTGTAATTTCCACTAATCTGTCCTCCACCTCGCTTATTCGTTCTTCTGCCCCCTGTATTCTGCTGTTGGCTGCTTCTAGTGAATTTTTTATTTCAGTTATTGTATTTTGCATCTCTTCTTGTTTCAGTTTTATATCTTGTATCTCTTTGGTCAGTGTTTCCTGTAAGTTATCCATCTTTGCCTCCAGTTTATTTCCAATGTCTTGCATCATCTTCACCATCAACAGTCTAAAGTCTTTTTCCTGGAGGCTGAGAATCTCCTCCTCACTTAGCTGTTTTTCTGGGGTTTTTTCTTTCTCCCTCATCTGGGTTATAGTTCTCTGTCTTTTCATTTTTATAGGTTTTTGGTATGGTGACCTTCTTACAGGTAATAGAGCTGTAGCCTCTCTTACTTCTGATGTCTGCCCCCCTGTGGGTGACGTCAGTATGGGGGCTTGCTGTAGGCTTCCTGATGGGAGGGGCTGATGCCTGCCCCCTGGCAGGAGGAGCCGATTCTAATCCCTCAGGTGGGTGGGGCTTAGTCTCTGGATGGGATTAGAGGCAGCTCTGTGCCTGAGGGGTCTTTAGGGAGCCTGTTTACTGAGGGGCGGGGCTGTGATCCCACCTGGGTTGTTGTTTGCCCTGGGACTTCTCAGTGGCTGGCTGACGGGTGGGGCCAGATTTTCCCTAAATGACCACTTCCAGAGAAAGGCACTGCTGCTGAATATTCCCGAGAGCTTTGCTTTCAATGTCCTTCCCTCACAACAAGCCACGTTCACCCCTGTTTTCCCAGGATGTCCACCAAGAACTGTGGCCAGGTTTGACCCAGATTCCCTTGAAGACTTTGCTTTGCCCTGGGACTCAGTGCACGCGAAAGTCTGTGTGCTTCTTTTAAGAATGGGGTTTCCGTTTCCCCCAGTCCCATGGAGCTCCTGCACACAAGCCCCACTGGCCTTCAGTGCCAGATGCTCTGGGGCTCTTTCTCCCCGTGTCAGATCCCCACACGAGAGAGTTTGATGTGGGGCTCAGAACTCTCACTCCTGTAGGTGAGTCTCTGTGACCCAGTTAGTTTCCAATCTGTGGGGCTTCCCACCCAGGAGGTATGGGGTTGTTTATATCGTGAAATCACCCCTCCTACCTCTTGATGTGTCCTCCTCTTTTTCTTCTGGAGTAGGGTATCTTTTTTAAGGTTTCCGGTCCATTTTGGTGAAGTGTGCTCAGTCTTTAGTTGTGAATTTTGTTTTTAGGAGAGAAGTTGAGCTCCAGACCTTCTATTCCGCCATCTTAATCCCGTCTCCCTGGTTTAAACATTTTAAACCTTGTTTTCCAGTTTGTTTTTTTCTGTAGTTCTTCTTTGTTCGTATTTTTCTACTTTCCATTTTTCCTTTTATGGTTTGATGGTTTTTTGTATTATGCTTGAGTTTTGATTATTGCATGTTTTTAACATGTGGTTACCTTGGTTTTCAGGTATGTTAATCCATAACCATATCTACTTGCTTTAAACTGATAGTCATGTAAGTTCGAACACATTCTAAAAGATCTACATTTTTTTGGAGTTCCCGTTGTGGCGCAGTGGTTAACAAATCCTACTAGGAAGCATGAGGTTTCGGGTTTGATCCCTGCCCTTGCTCAGTGGGTTAAGGATCCAGTGCTGCCGTGAGCTGTGGTGTAGGTTGCAGATGTGGCTCAGATCCCAAGTTTCTGTGGCTCTGACGTAGGCTGGCAGCTACAGCTCCGATTAGACCTCTAGCCTGGGAACCTCCATGTGCTGTGGGAGCGGCCCAAGAAATGGCAAAAAAAAAAAAAAAAAAAAAAAAAGATGCAAAAAAAAACCATTCTAAAAGATCTGCATTTTTTTGGAGTTCCCGTTGTGGCGCAGTGGTTAACGAATCCAACTAGGAAGCATGAGGTTGCGGGTTCGATCCCTGGCCTTACTCAGTGGGTTAAGGATCTGGCGTTGCCATGAGCTGTGGTGTAGATCACAGACGCGGCTCAGATCCTGCGTTGCTGTGGCTCTGGTGTAGGCTGGCAGCTGCAGCTCTGATTCGACCCCTAGCCTGGGAATCTCCGTATGCCGCGGGAGTGGCCCAAGAAATGGCAAAAAGACAAAATAAAATAAAATAAAATAATTTTAAAAATAAAAGATCTACATTTTTATACTTCCCTTCCCTACATTTTGTGAATTTGATGTCATACTTTACATCTTCATGCTTATCCTTTTTTTGTTAATTGCAAATATGATCACTTTTACAAAATTTTTTGATTTTTTTAAATCTTAGTACTGGCTTATTTAAGTGATATTCAATTTTTTTTTTTTTTTTTTTTTTTGGCCTTACCTATAGCATATGGAAGTTCCCAGACTAGGGATTGAACATGCACCACAGTAGCAACCCAAGCCACTACCACGACTATGCCAGATACTTAACCCGCTGTGTCACAATCTTTTTATATGCTTGCCTTTCCTGTGGTGATTTTCCCTTTTCTGTAGATACTTGCTTATTTTCTGTTTAGAAAATACCTTTCCATATTCCCTTTAGGGTAGGTTTAGTATTGCTGTATTCTTTTAGTTTTTGCTTGTCTGAGAAAATCTTTATCACTCTTTCTATTCCAAATGATAGTCATGCTAGGTAGAGTATCCCAGGTTGCAGGGTTTTCCTTTCAGAACTTTGAATATATCATGCAGTCCCTTCTGACCTATAAAGTTTCTGTAGGGAAATCAACTGGTAGTCTTATGGGGGTTCCCTTGTAACTTAATCTCTTTTCTCTTGCTCTCTTTAGAATCTTTATTTTTAACTTTTGCCGTTTTAATTATGATACATTTTGGCGTGGGTCTGTTTGGGTTCATCTTGTTTGGGGCCCTCTGTGCTTCCAATACCTGGATATCTGTATACCTGGATATCTATTTCAGGAAGCTTTCAGGAATTATCTTCAAATATATTTCAGTCCCCTTCTCTCTCTCCTCTCCTTCAGGAACCCCTATTATGCATAGCTTGGCACTCTCTATATTTTCCCCATAGATCTAATATGTTGTTTCCTTTTTTTTTTTTTTTTTTCCATTTCTCTTTCTGTCTGCTGTTCTGATTGGGTGATTTCCATTGTTCTGTCTTCCAGATCATTTGTTTATTCTTTTGTGTCATTTAGTTTGGTGTTCATTGCTGCTAGATTGGTATTTATCTTGGCAAGTGAGTTGTCTAATTTTGATTGGTTCCTCTTTATAGTTTCTAGTTCCTTGCTACAGAGCTCTGCATATCTGTTGATACTCTTTCTTAATTTCTTTAGCATGTCGATCACTTCCTTTTTGAACTTGAGGTTTAATAGACCATTGAGGCCTCTTTCATTATTCTTTCAGGGGACTTTTTAAATTGGGAACAGTTCCTCTGCTTTTTCATTTTACTTAACTTTCTCTGTCTGTTTGAATTTAGGAGAACCAGATATTTACTGTGGTCTTGGGAGTATTTTTATGTGGCAGTGTTCTGTGTAGACTGTGTTTGTCCACAATTTTTGGTGCAAGGGCTGAATGTGATATGGGTACCAGGCCTGTCTTTCTTCAGAGTGTGCTGGCCATTAACCCCTTGATAAGGGGATGTGATTGGTGTTGTAGTGTCTGGAGCCTGTGCTTGATGAGAGGCAGGACTTCCTCCTTGCTCTATGATTGTCACCATCTTGTTGAAATCAGGGTCTGCTTCCTAGTTGTTGGAGTAGAAGTCCTTAGGGTTGGGTTTGATAAGCCTCTATTACCCTTGCATGTGTGCCCTAAAAGAACTGATTTCTGAAGCAGGTGACACCCTCATGGTCAGAGCAAACCTGTGCACCACCTATGTAGGTGTGTTTGCGGTTCTGCTCAGAAGCAGCCCAAAGATGCATCCCTTTTCTGCTGTGTTTGTCCCAGATCTGTTGCAAGGCTGTAGTGTGGATCTGAGAGTCTGGGCTGGCTCGTGGCACACTTCTCCCCATTCCTGTCTGCTCCAGATCTGGTGCTAAACTGCACAGTGGAGTGGGTGGAGCTTCCATGCTCTCAATAGGAAACAGATCACTGCATACTCCAGCCCAGAGCCTATCTGCCCAAGATTCGCCACTTAGATGCCGCATGTTCTTGTGGCACTGCCTGGTGTGTGCACTGATGATGGTCGCCACAGCTCTGCCTGGATCACACCCCAGGAACCCTGGTCTGTTCCTGTGTAGTTAGACTGAATCTTTGCCCTGATCTTGTGCTAGGTTGCGGTGTGGAGTGAGCAGCGACAGGGCATTCACCCTTCAGATTGGGAAACGCAGCAGGGAAGCAGCTGCCAGTGCAAGGCTCTCTCCACCCTGATGGTGAGCAAGCCAATACACATATACTCCTCATGAGGGGAGTCGAAGCTTCTCCAGTCCTTCTCTCTGTGTCAGTGGGCTTCCCAGCAGGCAAGGGGCTTGTCTCTCCCATTCAAGACCCCAGAACTGAGATGCACATGTTGCAAGTCTGTCAGCTTCCTCTCCACAATGAGGGTCCACCCATGTGGATGTTCTCGTCTTTATGGATGCCTCTGAGGGGCACAGGTCCTGACCTGATGCCTTTCTCTGTCCTACTGAGATACGTGGAGATCTTCCTTGTAGCTCTAGTTGTATAGGAGATCTTCTGTCAGTTTCCAGGCAGTTTTCTGTGAAAACTGTTTCACATGTAGATGTATTTTTAATGTATTTGTTGGAGGAGGTGAGCTCTATAATCCTCCTGAGTCTGTCATCTTGAAGTTCAAACTTTTAAGGTTTGATGTTTCAAGGAAACTAAATGAAAGTGGTCATTAAAAAGGACCTCACTGGAGTTCCTGTTGTGGCTCAGTGGAAATGAACCCAACTAGTATCCATGAGGATGTGGGTTCCATCCATGGCCTTGCTCAGAGGGTTAAGGATCTGGTGTTGCTGTGAGCTGTGGTGTAGGTCACAGATGCAACTCGGATCCCGCATTGCTGTGGCTGTGGTGTAGGCTGGTGGCTGCAACTCCAGTTAGATGCCTGGTTTAGGAACTTCCATATGCTATAGGTGTGGCCCTAAAAAAAAAAAAAAAAAGGCAAAAATAAATAAATAGAAATAAAGGACTTGACTTAACATGAGGATTTACCTTGGTGTTTCTTTAAATAATTAGCTCTTTAAATGCATTTGCAATATGACTCAAGTTTTAATGAACAGTGTTTTCAAAGTATGTATTTAAATGAAACATGCCTGTATGAAGAGTTTACTTATTCATTTGCAAATGTACATGTATATGGCTATTTTAATGTATACTTAATTTTTTTCATTTTATACATTTACAGTACTTTCAGATACACATTGAAATATTTATTTTAAATATTCACATATCTGTCACAGATACTCTGGAATTGAAGATAAGGTTTTTAATCCTATTTATTTAAAAATCATTTTCACCACCACCGTCTAAAACAAGTTTTCGTTTTTGATATAACCACTTGTCTCAGGCTGGTGCATATCCTTCTAGACCTTTTCCTTTGCATATGTACACATACCTGTGCCCATACTCACAGAAAATTTGTAGTACTATTTTGCAGACTTCTTCCCCCACTTTTTTCTTTTTAAAATTTTGCCTGTCTCTTGGAAGAAAGGGGGTTACTTGCTATTTTAACCAACATTTCCTTGATTGCTACAGAAATTGAGAATTATTTCATATGTTTGTCTATTTATATTCTGCCTTATTATGAACTGCCCACTCATAGTAATCCTTTGGTAACTTTTTTAAGTTGCTTCTGTTGTTTAGAATCATTTTGATGTTAAGTTTATCATTATTCATTTTTGGCTCTTTATTTTTATATCTGTTAAGTGGCAAAGACCTTTGCTACAGCAAGGGCATCAATAGTCACCTAAGTTTCCTTTAAGTACTTTTTTCTACTTGTTTGAATGTTGGCGTTTGATTTCTTTATAATTTACATTTACAGATAGTATGAGGTATGGATCTAATTTTATTTTCTGATTCATAAATAGCCACCTTGCCATTTTTGAGTCATACTGTAAATTAGACAAAATGTGGTCTGTTTGCATAATGCAAAACTAGATAATTAATGACTGTTGAATAAGTGGATCTATAAAACCCATCCTGAGAAAATAACAAGGGAAGATTATTCCTTCTTTGCATATAGTAAAGTTTACATTCAGAGAAGCTCTATTGACTAATCAAAATCCTATAGAAACAAAGTGGTAGAATAGAACTCAGTTTGTCTGACTCCTAGGCCAATTGCTATATTTGCTATTGTGCAAGTAATAGCCAAGAATTAAATGTAGCTAAGAAGCCACATTTCAGAGATGAAAGTTCAAGAACAGTCAGACAAATTGCAGAACCAAATATAGGTAGAAGAAAACTAGGAACTGTAGCATCACTTTAAAAGTGGGGGGTGGTGGAAATGAGCTTAAGGAGGGATGATTATCAATATCAAATTGATGCCCCACAATTATCCCATTAAAAGAGGGTCACTACACTACCTTCTTGGGGCAACTCCATTGTATTCCATGTGAATTATGTTCCTGGGCTTATGTCACACAGTGGCCCTAGAATGAGAACCGAGAAGTTGTAACTAAGAGTTCACTAGCAACCTTTGAGAATATAGTTGCAGTCAGTAGAGTGTCTTTTAATGCATTACATCAATAGTTGCCTCAATTGTGATTAAGTTTAAGATGACAGTTTTCTACAAAAGCTGTAAGAAACAAACATTTTTGGAGTAGCATTGAGCATTTAGCGTAAATTAACAGATTATGAGGTCAACAGTGATTTTCTAGCTATTATGAAAATTGTTACAACATTTCATTAGTACTTAGATTTTTTAAACTGCTGTGAAGTATAACATTTATGATAATATCCACAAATATTGACAGATTCATTGTATTGGGAGGAAAAAATAAACTATATAGAAAATTATAAGAATTGGGTTTTTCTCCTCCTCATTAATGATTGTGTTTGAATCCTTTTTCAGCTGACTCTATTAGTGACCCATTTTTCCCCCGGACTACGCAGATACTATTGGAGTATCAGCTAGGGAGATGGGTGCCACGTCTTCGTGAACCACGAGACTTATATGGTGTCTCTTCTTCTGGTCCGCTGAGCCCAACACGGTGGCCGTACCACTGTGAGGTCATTGATGAAAAAGTCCAACATATTGGTATGTTCTTAAGAGTTTTGGGGGTTCAAACACTGGCACACTTAATTTGGCAAAATTGATTTTAATGAGAAGACTCATGGTATTAGAAAAGGATGTTGGAGTTCCCACCATGGTGCAGTGGGTTAAGAATCCAACTTCAGTGGCTCGGGTCACTGCAGAGGTATGGGTTTGATCCCTGGCCAGACAAGTGGGTTAAAGGATCTGGTCTTGCCATAGCTGCAGTTTGGGTTGCAGCTGAGGCTGGGATTCAGTCCCTGGCCCAGAAACTTCCATATGCTATGGATGTAGCCAATTAAGGAAAAAAAGAACAATGCATTCCAAAAGAAATATAAAATGAGCCATGTATATAATTTTAAATTTTCTAGTAGTCACATTTCAAAAGTTTAAAAAAAAAAGTGAGTGAAATACAAATATATTTAATCCAAATAATCCAAAGTATTTTACATTCTTTTTTTTAAAATATGAAGTCTTTGAAATCTGGTGTGTGTTTATATTTACATCTCAATTCAGTTCCAATTTCTTTACATCCTTGCCAACACTTGTGTTCTGTCTTTTGGATAATAGCCATCCTAACAGGTGTAAGATGGTATCTCACTGTGGCTTTGATTTACACTTCCCTGAAGATTACTGATGTTGACAGTGCAATCCCTATCAAAATTCCAAAGTCATTCATTACCGAAATAGAAAAACAACTCTGAATTCAAATGGAACCACAAAAAGCCACAAATTGCCATATCAATTCTGAAAAAGAACAAAGCTGGAACCATCACACTTTCTGATTGCAAAATATATTGCAAAGCTACAGTAACCAAAGCAGCATGATACTGGCATAAAGATATATATATGTGTGTGTGTGTGTATATGTATGTATGTATGTATATGTATATATGCCTATAGAACAGAATAGAGAGCCCAGAAATAAATGCATGCCTATATGGTAAACTAATTTTTGACCCGAATGCCAAGAATACACAATGGGGGAAAGATAGTTTCTTTAAAAATGTTGTTGAGAAAATTTGATACCAACATACAGAAGAATGAAATTGGAACTTTTATCTTATTCCAAAAAATCAACTCAGAACAGATTAAAGACAGACCTAAGACCTGAAACTGTAAAACTCCTAGAAGAAAACAAGGGTGAAAGCTTCATGTTGTTCTTGGTAGTGATATCATGGATATGACAACAAAAGCACTGGCAACAAAAGCAAAAACAAAAACAAAACAAGTGGGACTACATTAAACTAAAAAGCTTTCGCACGCAAAGGAAACAGTCAAGATAGTGAAAAGGCAGCCTATGGAATCGGAAAAACATCTCAAGATATATATTTCATAAGGGGTTAATCTATAAAATATATAAAGAATTTCTCAATAGCAGGAAGACTAATAACCAGATTAAAAAATGGGGCTAAGAACTTGAAGAGATACTCCTGCAAAGACGACATACACGTGACCAACAGGTATATTTGACTTACTACGTGAACTGTTTCTGTTGTTGGTTATACTTTCCTCTTGGTCTGTAAATGCTCTGTATGTTTAGGAGATTGGCTTACTGTCATATATGTTGCATACTTTTTTCTTAGTTTCTCATTTATCTTTGTTATTCAGGAATTTAAAATTTTTATTTGATCAGTATGTATACTGTTTTTCTATACTGAATTTCTGTGAAATGCTCATATTTCTCTTAACACTTTTCAACTTGTATTTTTTTGTGACTAAATTTTTTATTCATCAGGAATCTATTTTGATGGGAGAAGTGAGCTCCCAGTCTAGTTCTCTTAACTGTCTAGCCAGGTGTGCCAACAAGATTAGTAAATAAATAATTTTCTGTCTACCAATTGGAAAAGCCACAAGTATCATATACTAGACTGCCAGTTCTGATTTTGAATTCTGTTCTGTTCTGTTAACTTGTCTATTCATATGATGGCATGAAATCTTTGATTACTATAGCTTTAAAACTCTTAAGTTTTATTATGTAGTAAACATGGTTCCCTATCATTACTTCTCTATTTTTAATTTTCCAGTTTCTTGGCTACTTTTGCCTAATTGTATTTCTATATGGAATTTTTTAAAAGCCTTCCTAGTTGCCCTAAAATTAATACTGGTAACTTTATTGTGATCACATTACAGTTATAGATTAATTTAAGGACAAGTGGCATCTTTACAGTATTGCATCTCCCTATCCAAGAACAAGGTATGTCTCACTGTTCTAGTTTTCCTTTATCTCCCTTAATATAATTTTACATTATTTTTCTGCACCCTTTCTAAGTTGTATTTGTTAGGTGTTATTTCCTAACTTGTTTTGTAGTAGAAAATTAAGTTTTGTATATTAATTTTGAAATTATCCTCCTTTTGTTTCTCGTTTTTGAATTTTTACACATATGCTGGATATACAGTTACACCATGTAGTAGTAATATAATTAAATCTCCTCATTTCCAATTTTTATATCTTACACTTTTTTTTCTCGACCGAATGCATTGACTAGTAGTTTCAAAAATACTTAATAGATTTATATTCATCTTGTTCCTCATTTGTAATAGGAATTCTTTTAAGTGTTTTCCCTCTAAGCAAAATATTATCAGGTTCTGGTTTGAAATAAGTTTGCCTTTGATCCTATCAAGCAAGTATGCATTTAATCTTATATTATTAAGAACTTTTACCAGGAATAATTACTAAATTTTATTATATGCCTTTTCAACATCTCTGGGGAGAAAGGGTCCTGGCGTTCTCATATTGCCTTGGTGAATTATGCTAGTATATTCCTTAATAGTGAACCAGCTGTGTATTATTGGAATAAATGCAGTTAATCATTATGTATTATGTTTGCTAATATTTTATACAGTACTTTGCTTCAGTATTCATAAATAAGATAATTTTATAATTTTCTAGCTTTTATACTTTTTAAGGTTTGGTATCATTATTACTCAAGATTCTTTATGTTCTTGAACAATTTGAATAATACTGCAGTTAACTGTTCTTTTAAGTTAGATTTCCCCCCACAATATCTGGACATATCTATTATTTGTTGTTTTTGGAGTTACAAAGAGTATTTTTATTGTCAAACTTATGTTTCTTCTTTGTTAGTTTAGGTTTTCTATCTACTCCAGGAATAGTTTTGGTTATTTGTATTTTCCTAGAAAAATAAGTGCTTTTCATAAAGAATTTTTACTTCCATAGATTTAGGCAAAGAATTCTCTTGTAATTGTTATAATTTCCTTTGAACATGAGAGATTTTTTTCCCTATTCTCATATTTTATGGTGAGTATTTATGCATTCTTATTTTCTTCTCCCTGATTATTTTAGTGGGGTTAATCTTACTAGTTTTGTCAAAGAATCAGTGTTCAAATATATTTATTAGTTCTGCTGTGCTGTTTTCTAACTCATTAATTTATGATTTTGTGGTCATTTAATTCATTTAGGCTTATTTTTTCCTGTTATTTAACCTCTTGTTCTGTATTTACCTTCTTGTTTCCTAATATTTTTACCTAATATTATGAAAATTTTCAAATAGGGAGAAATTAAAAGGATTATATAGAAACATCCAGGATCCACCAGTTAGGTTTTTTATCAGTAATTTGTAATATTTCTTTATCACATACATAGCGTAATATCCATCCCTGTCTATACTTATCATACCATTGTAGATTTTCAGTGTATTTCAAAGTAAACTATAGGCATTCTTACATTTTCACCTCTAAAGTTGTCTTTATTTATGATTTAAGGTAAATTCTACATTCAATGAAATGCACGAATCTAAGCGTATCAGTCAGTAAATTTTTGTGTCTATCTGAACTTCAAATTTATTTTAATTTTTTGGGGGGGAATAATTGACTTACAATGTTGTGTTAGTTTCAGATGGACAGCAAAGTGAATCAGTTATGTGAGTATGTTTGTGTGAGAGAGAGAGATATATCTCCATTCATTCTTAGATTCTTTTCCCATATAGATAGTTACAGAATATTGAATAGATTTCCCTGACCCATACAGTAGGTCTTTGTTTTTTGTTTTTTCTATTAAAGTATGATTGATTTACAGTGTTGTGCCAATTTCTGCTGTACAGCCAAATGACCCAGTAATACATTTTATATACATTCTTTTTCTCATATTATCTTCCATCATGGTTTATCCCAAGACATTGGATATAGTTCCCTGTGCTATACAGTAGGACTTCACTGCTTATCCATTTTAAATATAATAGTTTTCATCTACTAACCCCAAACTCCCAGTTCTTCCCACTCCTTCCTCCCTGTCTCTTGGCAACCACAAATCTGTTCTCTATGTCTATGAGTCTGTTTTTGTTTTGTAGATAGATTCATTTGTAACATTTTAGATTACACATATAAGTAATATTATGATAGTATTTGTCTTTCTCTTTCTGACTTCCTTCACTTAGTATGAGAATCTCTAGTTGCATCCATATTGCTACAAGTAACATTATTTTGTTATTTTTATGGTTGAATATTCAGTTATATATATGTTCCAAATCTTAATCCATTCATCTTTCAGTGGTCATTTAGGTTGTTTTCATGTCTTGGCTATTGTGAATAATGCCGCTATGAACATAGGTGTGCATGTATCTTTTTGAATTACAGTTTTATCTGGATATATGCCCCAGAGTGGGATTGCTGGATCATATGATAATTCCGTTTTTAGTTTTCTGGAGAACTTCCATGCTGTTTTCCATAGGGTTGTACCAATTTACATTCCCACCAACAGTATAGGAGGGCGCCCTTTCTCCACTCTCTCTCCATCATTTGTTATTTGTAGACTTGTTAATGATGGCCAGTCTGACCAGTGTGAGGGGGTACCTCACTGTAGTTTTGATTTGCATCTCTCTACTAATTAGCTATTTTGAGCATCTTTTCATGTGCCTGCTGGCCATTGATATGTCTTTGGAGAAATGTCCATTTAGGTCTTTGGCTGATTTTTCACTTGAGTTGATTGCTTTTTTTGTTGTTGAGTTGTCTCAGTTGTTTGTATATTTTGGAGATTAAGCCTTTGTCAGTTGCATTGTTATAAATATTTTCTCCCATTCTGTAGGTTGTCTGTTCAGGGTTGTTTTTGTTTGTTTGTTTTGTTTTGTTTTGTTTTTTGTCTTTTTGGGGCCGCAACTGTGGCATATGGAGGTTCCCAGGCTAGGGGGTCAAATCAGAGCTGTAGCCACTGGCTACAGCCACAGCCACACCAGATCTGAGCCATGTCTCTGACACCACATCTCATGGCAATGCTGGATCCTTAACCCACTGAGTGAGGCCAGGGATCAAACCTGCATCCTCATGGATGCCAGTCATATTCATTTCTGCTGAGCCACAATGGGAACTCCTCAGTTTTTTTTTTTTAATACTTTGCTTTGCTATGCAAAAGCTTGTAAGTTCATTTAGGTTCCGATTGTTTATTTTTGTTTTTATTTCTTTTGCCTTGGGAGACTGACCTGAGAAAACATTAGTACAATTTTTTATTTTTTTATTTTATTATTATTATTATTATTATTATTATTTTGTCTTTTTGCCTTTTCTAGGGCCACTCCTGCAGCATATAGAGGTTCCCAGGGTAGGGGTCTAATTGGAGCTGTAGCCACCGGCCTACACCACAGCCACTGCAGCACGGGATCCGAGCCGCGTCTGCAACCTACACCACAGCTCACTGCAATGCCAGATCCTTAACCCACTGAGCAAGGCCAGGGATTGAACCTGCAACCTCATGGTTCCTGGTTAGATTCGTTAACCACTGAGCCACGATGGGATCTCCAATACAATTTTTGTCAAAGAATGTTTTGCTAGGAGTTTTATGGTAGGTTGGTCTCTCTATTCTGTTGCATTGATCTGAATGTCTGTTTCTATACCAACCCCACACTGTTTTGTTTACTGTAGCTTTGTAGTATTATGTGAAATCCGAGAGAGTTATGTCTTTTGCTTCTTTTATTTCCTCAGAATTACTTTGGCAATTCTGGGTCTTATGGTTCCATATAAATTTTCAGGTTATTTGTTCTAGTTCTGTGAAAAATGTCATGGGTAATTTGATAGCATTGCATTGAATCTATAAATTGCTTTGGGTAGTATGGCCATTTTAACAATATTAATTTTTCCAATCCAACAGCATGGGATATATTTCCATTTCTTTGAATCCTCTTTAATTTCCTTGATTAATGTTTTATAGTTCTCAATATATAAGTCTTTCACCTCCTTGGTCAGGTTTATTCCTATGTATTCTGTGTGTGTGTGTGTGTGTGTGTGTGTGTGTGTGTGTGTGTGTGTTTTACATTCCTTTTCTGATATTTCACTGTTGGTGTACAGAAATGCAGCCGATTGTTGAATGTTAATCTCTCGTCCTGCTGATTTGCTGAGTTGGTCTATCAGATCTAGTAGTTTTTGTGTGGAGTCCTTAGGGTTTTCTATATATAATATCATGTCATCTGCATAGAGTGACAGTTTTACCTCTTCTCTTCCAACTTGGATACCTTTTATTTCTTTTGTTTGTCTGATTGCTGTGGCTAGGACTTCCAATATTCTGTTGAATAAAAGTGATGAGAGTGGGCATCCTTATCTTGTTTCAGATTTTAGCAGGAAGACTTTCAAATTTTCTCTGTTGAGTAGCATATTGGCTGTAGGTTTGTCATAAATGGCTTTGATTATATTAAGGTATGTTCCCTCTATACCCACTTGGGTAAGAGTTTTTATCATGAATGGATGTTGGATTTTTTCAAATGCTTTTTCAGCATCTATTGAGATGATCATGTGGTTGTATGACATTGATTGATTGAACCATCCTTGTGAACTTGGGATGAATCCCACCTGGTCATGGTGTATGATTTTTTTTTTTTTTTTTTTTGGTCTTTTTGCCATTTCTTGGGCCGCTCCCGCGGCATATGGAGCTTCCCAGGCTAGGGGTCTAATTGGAGCTGTAGCCACCGGCCTACGCCAGAGCCACAGCAATGCGCGATATGAGCCACATCTGCGACCTACACCACAGCTCACGGCAATGCCAGATCCTTAACCCACTGAGCAAGGCCAGGGATCGAACCCGCAACCTCATGGTTCCTAGTCGGATTCGTTAACCACTGTGCCACGACAGGAACTCCTATGATTTTTTTCTTAATATGTTGTTGGATTCAGTTGGCTAAAATTTTGTTGAGAATTTTTGTGTCTATAGTCATTAAAGGTATTGGCCTGTAATTTTCTTTTTTGGTAGTATCTTTGTCTGGTTTTGGTAGTAGGGTGATTGTGGCTTCATAGAATGTCTTTCAGACATTCAGAGTGTTCCTTCTTCTTCAACCTTTTAGGAAAGTTTAAGAAGAATGGGTATAAGTTCTTTTTTTTTTTTTTTATTTTCCCACTGTACAGCAAGGGGATCAAGTTATCCTTACATGTATACATTACAATTACATTTTTCCCCCACCCTTTGTTCTGTTGCAACATGAGTATCTAGACAAAGTTCTCAATGCTATTCAGCAGAATCTCCTTGTAAATCTATTCTAAGTTGTGTCTGATAAGCCCAAGTTCCGGATCCCTCCCACTCCCTCTCCCTCCCATCAGGCAGCCACAAGTCTTTTCTCCAAGTCCATGATTTTCTTTTCTGAGGGGATGTTCATTTGTGCTGGATATTAGATTCCAGTTATAAGTGATATCATATGATATTTGTCTTTGTCTTTCTGGCTCATTTCACTCAGTATGAGATTCTCTAGTTCCATCCATGTTGCTGCAAATGGCATTATGTCATTCTTTTTAAGTTCTTTGTATGGTAGAATTCACCCATGAAGCCATCTGGTCCTGGACTTTTGTTTGTACTGAGTGTTTTTATTACGTATTCAATTTCATTTCTAGTGATTAGTCTGTTCAGTTGATCTATTTCTTCTTCTCTATTTTTTTTTTTTTTTTGTCTTTTTGCCATTTCTTGGGCTGCTCCTGTGGCATATGGAGGTTCCCAGGCTAGGGGTCGAATCAGAGCTGTAGCCGCCAGCCTATGCCACAGCCACAGCCACGCTGGATCCAAGCCATGTCTGCAACCTACACCACAACTTACGGCAATGCCAGATCCTTAACCCATTGAGCAAGGCCAGGGATCAAACCCACAGCCTCATGGTTCCTAGTCAGATTTGTTAACCACTGAGCCGTGATGGGAACTCCAATCTATTTCTTCTTGATTCAGTTTTGGTAGGCTCTAGAAAGTTGTCCATTTCTTCTAGGTTGTCTGATTTGTTGGCATGTAATTGTTCATAGTATTCTCTTACGGTTTTTTGTATTTCTGCAGTATCTGTTGAGATTTTCGTTTTTCATTTCTTATTTTGTTTGAGTTCTTTCTCTCCTCTTCTTGGTGAATCTGGCCAGAGGTTTATCAATTTTGTTTGCCCTTCCAAAGAACAAGCTCTTGGTTTTATTTTTTTTTCTGTTGTTTTTTGAATCTCTATTTTATTGATTTCCTCTCTGATCTTAATGATTTCATTCCTTCTGCTGCCTTTAGGGTTTTTTTTTATTATTATTATTCTTTTTCTAAATCATTTAGGTGGTGGGTTAAGTTATATTGATTTGAGACTTTTCTTCATTTTTGAGGAAGGCCTGAAATGGTGTAAACTTCCCTCTAAGCACTGCTTTTGCAGCATCCCGTTTATTTTGGATGGTTGTGTTTTCATTATCATTTGGCTCAAGGTATTTTTTAATTTCCTTTTGGATTTCCTCGTTGACCCATTGGTTTTTTTAAAATAGCATGTTGTTTAGTCCCCATGTTGTCAGTTTTTTCTCATTTCTTTTCCTGTGGTTGATTTCTAGTTTCATGCCATTGTAGTCAGAGAAGATACTTGAAATAATTTCTGTATTCTTAAATTTGTTGAGGTTAGTTTTGTGCCCCAGTATGTGGTCAGTCCTTGAGAATGTCTGTGTGCACTTGAAAAGAATGTATATTCTAATTTTTTTGGATGTAATGTCCTGAAAATACCAATTAAGTCCTAACTTTTCTATTATATGATTTAGGATCTCTGTTGCCTTATTGATTTTCTGTCCATTAATGTGAGTGGGTGTTAAAATCTCCTATCATTACTGTATTTCCATCATTTTCTCCTTTTATGTCTGTTAGTACTTGTTGTATGTATCTGGGTGCTCCTCTGAGGGGTATATATATTGACGATTGTAATATCCTCTTCTTGCATGGATCCTTTTATCATTAAATAGTGTCCTTATTTGTCTTTCTTTATGGTCTTCATTTTAAAGTATTTTGTCTGATATGAGTATTGCAACTCCTGCTTTCCTGTCTTTTCCATTTGCATGAAATATCTTTTTCCATCCCCTCACTTTCAATTTATACATGTCCTCTGCCCTAAGGTGGGTCTCCTGCATATTGTAGGTTCTTGTTTTTTTTATCCAATCTGCCTCTCTATGTCTTTTGATTGGAGCATTCTGTCCTTTGACATTTAAGGCAATATTGATAAATATTTATTTATTGCCATTTTAAAATTTGTTTTCCAGATGATTCTATGTTTCTCCTTTGTTCCTTTCTTATTTTGGTTGGATGATTATCTTTTATTTTATGCTCGTGTCCTTTCTTTTTAGTTTTTGTGGATGTACTGTTTGGTTTTGATTTGTGGTTGCCCTGTTTTTCAAGTATGTTAACCTCTTCCTATATCTGCTTGCTTTAGCCTGATAGCCATATAGCCTCAAACACAGTCTGAAAAAAAGTCTAGATTTTCCTACTTTCCTTCCTCATATGTTATGATTTTATGGTGTCCTTTTTTAACTGCTTCATGTTTGTCCTTTTGCTGTTCTTTGTGTTTATTGTTGCTTTTACAGTAGGTTTTTTTTTTCCTTTTAGATCTGTATATTGGCTTGTTTAAATGATTGCCTTCCAATTGTGATTTCCTCTATCCTATTTCTTCTTCTTTTTTATTTAGAGGAGGCCTTTCAGCATTCCTTTTAGGTGGGTTTAGTATTGCTGTATTCTTTTAGTTTTCGTTTGTTGCAGAAAATCTTTATTTCTCCTTCTATTTTAACTGAAATTCTTGCTGGGTAGAATATTCTAGGCTGCAGATTTTTCTCTTTTAGAACTTTTTTTTTCTTAGGGCTGCCCTTATGACATATGGAAGTTGCCAGGCTAGGTGTCAAATTGGTGCTGCTGCTGCTGGCCTGTGCCACAGCAACGTGGGATCTGAACCACATCTACAACCTACACCACAGCTCACCGTAATGTCATATCCCTGACCCACTGAGCAAGACCAGGGATTGAACCTACATCCTCATGGATACTAGTTGGATTGATTTGTGCTGCGCCACAATGGGAACTCCCCCTTTTAGAACTTTGAAAATGTCTTGCCACTCTCTTCTGGCCTGTAGTGCTTCTGTAGCGAAATCAGCTGATACCCTTATAATTGTCTTTGTTTTTCTCTTGCTGCCTTTACAATCTTCTCGTTAACTTTTGCCATTTTTTGTTTGTTTGTTTGTTTTAACTTTTGCCACTTGTATTATAATGTGACTTGGCGTGGGCCTGTTTCAGTTCAACTTGTTTGGGGTCCTCTCTGCTTCCTGTATCTTGGTATCTGCTATCTTTAGATTTGGAAAGTTTTCAGCCATAATTTCTTCAAATATATTTTCAATCCCCTTTTCTTTTTCTTCTCCTTCTGGAATCCCTATTGTACATAGATTGGCCTGCTTCATATTATCCCATAGATCTCTTATATTGCTTTCATGTTTTGTCATTTGGTTTTCTGTCTGCTGTCCTTCTTGGGTGATTTCCATTATTCTATCTTCCAAGTCACTAATTCGTCCCTATGCATTATTTGTTCTGTTCTTCAGTGCCTTTAACTCAGCTTGCATCTCTACAAATGAATTTTTCTAATTTTTCTTGGTTCCTTCTAATATTTTCTAGTTCCTTTCTAAAGTAATCCGCATTACAGTTCATATCTGCTCTTAATTCCTTCAGTATTTTCACTATCTCCTTTTGAACTCTGTGTCTATTAGACTGTAGAGGTCTGTTTCATTATTTGCTCCTTGAGGTGAATTCTCCTGTTCTTTTAACTGAGGATGGTTCCTGAGCTTCTTCATTTTGCTTATATTTTTCTTATTCTGTGAGTTTAGAGAAAACAACTACTGTAGTCTTGGAGAGCTATTTATATGCGTGAGCGCCCCTAGGTATTTTGCGAGAACTTATTTTTTATCTTTAGGGTGCTTTGCATACTTCCAGGGAGATGGAGGCAATAGTCAGGGCTAGTAGCTAGTGCCTGGTGGCTGGGCCCTTAATGGTGGCAAGGACCTGCAGGAATGTGGTACAGGCCACTTCTAGTTGCAGGGCCCTGGGAAGTGAGTGATCAGGCAGGTGTAGGTGATGCCAATGGTAGTAGCAGGGTGGGTTTATTCCCAGGTGAGAGCAACAAAAGATGGTGCTTGGTTGCAGTGCCCTCTTTTTTGCTGACCTCTGAGGTGACTGGGACCGCAGCTGAGCCTGTTCACAAACCCCTAGTGGTTGTGGACCATGCTCCCCCTCTGGTTTCTGAGACGACTGCTGTGGTTTGCTCCCACCACCTGCAGATCACGCAAGAGGTGCCATGTCATGCTTAGCACCCCACTGCCCTTAGCCCACACAAGAGGCGCCCTGTCACCTGTGGCCCATGCAAGTGGCATCTTGCTATCCATGGTCTGTGCCAGAGATGCCCTGCCCTCTGAGAGTCCACTCATGCACAGGGAAAGATATTCCTATGGCGGTCCACCCCTCCTCTCTTTGCCCTCCCCGACAGTGGCGCCTTGCTTCTCCTGTGAGCCCAGACCTCCTCCCGGGTTTCCTCAGCTGTGGTGCTCAGCTGCCCAGCCCATGGTGCACCACTCCCTAGCCCTCCAGGCTGTCTCCACACAGCCAAGCCTAGTCTTCTCCCAGGAACTGATATCCAGAGCCGGAGTCTCAGCTCCTGGCCCCTATCCGTGCATCTCAGACTGTGGTCTCTGGGGGTAGTGGTACAGATGATCTGTGCAGCTCTCACTCTGCTTTGCCCTCCTCAGTCCACCTGCTGTGCTTTTTCTCTGCAACTCTGAGGTGCCTCCATCTCAGCTGATCTCCCCGTTGGTTACATGGCTTCTCAGGGTGTGGGTTCCTCTTCTCTTTCTCAGCTCCCTCTCAGGAGTGCTAGTCCCATCCTTATTACTTTTTTTTTCTCTTTTTTCCTTTTGTTCTAACCAGTTACATGGAGGGCTTCTTGCCCTTTTTGCAGCTTTAAGGTCTTCTGCTAGCATTCAGTAGATGTTCTGAGTGAATCATTCTACATGTAGATGGGTTTTTTTGATGTGTCTGGGAGAAGGTGAGTGCCAGGTCTTATTCTACTGCCATCTTGATCTTCTCCATGATTTAATATTTCCTAACCTAAGTGCTGTTTGCTTTGTGATAAAGCATTGAACTGTATTTCTTTGTTTTTGTACTTTTCATAAGTGTGGTTTCTAATAAGCATCTTGTTTAAATATTTAGTTTGTTTCTGGCCATGTGAGTTATGGGTAGAAGTATGTTTTGGTAGAGTTAAAAAGTGAGCACAAATAATTGGCAAAAAAAGATACATATATCAGTGCAACAGAATAGAGTCCAGAAATAGACTAACACATTCATAACCAAATGATTTTTAGCAAAGGCACAAAGCCATCATGTAGGCCTAAGGAAAGTATTTTCAATAATTTGTACTGTAATAACTTGTTATTCACATAGAAAAAATAAATCTTTACCTCTACCTCACTCAATATACCAGAAATTAATTCAAGATAGGTCATAGGCCTAAACGTGAAAGTCAGTATTTTAAAGCTCCAAGAAGAAAACATAGGATTTTATCTTCATAATCATGGGATAAAGCAGTAATACCTTAGAGAAGATCCAGAAAGAAAAAGGATGCAATGAAAAAAATAAAGAAATTTGACGTCTTCAAAATTGTAAATTTTCACCAAAGACACAGTTAATAACATGAAGAGGCAAGCCAGTCTGTAAGAAAATATTCCCAACATGTATTGACAAAGGACTTGTGTGCAGAATATATGAAGAATTTCTGCAAATCAATATTAAGAAGAAAAAATCCTAATTAAAAAATGAGTAATGGGAGTTCCCATCATGGCTGAGCAGTAGCAAATCTGACTAGGTAGGATCCATGAGGATGCAGGTTTGACCCATGGCCTCGCTCTGGTGTTGTCGTAAGCTGTGGTGTAGGTTGCAGATGTGGCTCATATCCCATGTTGCTGTGGCTGTGGTGTAGGCCTGCAGCTGTGGATCTGATTTGACCCCTAGCCTAGAACTTCCATGTGCTGAGGGTACAGCCCCAAAAAGCTATACACACACACACGCGTGCGCACATGTGTGCACACACACACATACACACACACACATATATATATGCAAAATACTTGAGCAAACATTATCAAAGGAAGACATATAATGGCTAAGAAACATATGGCAAAGTGTTCAACATGGGACATGAAAATTAAAATTGCAGTGAGATACGACTTTATATTTAGGATGGCAAAAGCTTTTAATTTTAAAAAGCTGACAACTCCAAATAATGCAGAACAATGGAGCTTTAATAAATTGTTGGTGAGAGTGTAAAATTTTGTAACCACTTAAAAGGTTTAGCAGTTTTATTTTTGAATAAAGGACAATACGTAACTATCCCGTAACCAGCAGCTCCACTCCTAGGTATTAATATTAGAGACATAAAAATATATGTCCTCAAAAATAGTTACATGGAATTTTCATTTTCATCTTTATTCACAATAGCCAAAAGCTGGAAACAACTCAGAAGTCCATCAGTAGGAGAATGGATAACGAAACTATCATATAACCATATAGTGGCAGACATCAGCAGTAAAAAAGGAAAATGAAAAACTGGTAAACACAACATGGATGAATTCCAAAAACATTACACTGAGTTAAAGCGGCCAAAACCAGAAGACTACTTAATACATGATTACAGTTGTAGATACAAGTTGTAGAACAGGGAAATCTTGTTTATGGTGACGGAAATCAGTGGTTTTTGGAGGTGGGTGGGTGGTGGGGATCAACTGGGAAAGGGCAAGAGGGACCTTTCCAGGATGATAAAAATGTGCTGTATCTTGATAAGTGTATTGGTTATATGATTACATATATACATGCATATATATATATATACATGCATATATATATATACACACACACATACTTATTTAAAACTCAAACTTGAAGTGTACAATTAAAATCCGTACATTGCATTCTTTGTAATATATAAATTTTACTCAATTTAAAAAGTGTTCACAGAATTCCTGTCGTGGCGCAGTGGTTAACGAATCCAACTAGGAACCATGAGGTTGCAGGTTGGATCCCTGGCCTTGCTCAGTGGGTTAAGGATCTGGCATTGCTGTGAGCTGTGGTGTAGGTCGCAGATGTGGCTTGGATCCCGTGTTGCTGTGGCTGTGGCATAGGCCAGCTGCTACAGCTCCGATTCGACCCCTAGCCTGGGAACCTCCATATTGCCGCAGGAGCGGCCCTAAAAAAGGCAAAAAGACCAAAAATTAAAAAAATAGAAAGTGTTCACAATTCTCCATCCATGAATCCTCACCCTTTGAAATAACATCTTGCATTTTCTTCCATGAAGAGGTATACTCTCGTGCCCCATGTCTTGAATCTGAGATGGCCTATGACTTGCTTTAGCCAAACAGAATGTGGCAGAGATGATAGCATGCCAGTGTTGACCTAGGCTTCAAGAGACTTTATACACTTTTGCTTTCTCTTAAACCCTGTCCGTGGAGTTCCCATTGTGGCGCAGTGGTTAACAAATCCGACTAGAAACCATGAGGTTGCAGGTTCGATCCCTGGCCTTGCTCAGTGGATTAAGGGCATTGCCATGAGCTGTGGTGTAGGTCGCAGACACAGCTCAGATCCTGCGTTGTTGTGGCTCTGGCATAGGCTAGAGGCTACAGCTCTGATTCGACCCCTAGCCTGGGAACCTCCATATGCTGTGGGAGTGGCCCTAGAAAAGGCAAAAAGACAAAAAAAAAAGCAATTCCTAGAGTAGCTTATGGATAATGAAAGTATAGTGAAGATGAGCTGAGGTTATCCTAGATCAGCCAAACTTGCAGCTGATCAAGATACATGAGTGAACCTAACCAGTACCAGAAGAATCACCCAGCTAAGATAAATGTTGTTTTATGTCACTAAGTTTTGGAATAAGGTTCTTATGTAGGAAAAGTTAACTAACACTTATACCAGAATGGCTTAGAGTTCAATCTCTGTAGGAATAAACAGTGGCCCATGATCTGACCCATCACTTACTCTGAGCCTTTTATTCATCATTGAAAAATGGGGCATAAATCAGTCTTGGGAAAGGAATGCCTTTTATAATCAGTGCCCAAAGAATTTCTATAAAATGTTTAATTAAATTTTAAATAAATTAAAATTTTAATTAATTTTAAAAGCATTAATTAAATGATGTAGAAAGTTATCAGTAGATTTTCTAAAGTAGTCTCAAAGTTTACAGAGAGCAAATCATATGCCATTTGTACACAGACATTAGGTTAATTCCTCTCTGAGCCAAGCAGGCTCCTTTTAAGAGAGAAAAAAATAAAATAACCATGTAATCTAAGTGAGAAAATGATATGAGTTTGATATATTATATGAGTTTGATATATATTTGATGATATTAAATGAGTTTGCTGAACTGTTTTTAAAAGGGCATATATATGGCTTTATATATCAAGATGTAAAAAAAAAAAAAAGCAAGGCAAATAGCTGAAATTCCCAAAATTTTCAGAAAAATACTACATTAAAAGTTCATGATTAATTTTGGTTTGAATTGATTACATTTTCAACTAGTGAGGGTCTCACTTTGAAATTTCAATTTGCTTTATTTATTATTGGTTTATTTGGTTGTGTGTTGTTCATTTAACCCTGCAATGTACAGTGGTGCATATTTGCATCAGTATTCTAGTCCGTGTTTTTTCTGTAGCTAGACATGGCCCCTCTTCACTGTGTCACATACACTGCTATTGCTGAAGCAGTTGTACATGAAATCCCCAAAACGTGTTTGTCCAGAGATACTTGTTTCTCATCACTCAGTTGTTGTTGTTGTTGTTGTTTTTTTAATTTCAATAAATGTATTCGAGATCATCCAGGCTGGCTCCTTCTATTGGAGAATATTTATTCCCAGAGCCAAAACATAGTTTGACACATATCAGTCAGCAATAAAAGAAGAAAATTAGTCATCATCAAATACTTGTCCACTAAAAAGTGGGAACAGCTAGAGTAGTTGGGCCATGAAGTCATTTTTTTCCAATCAGATAGATCCTGGTCAAAAATGTGGTCCTAAAATTATAATGAAGAGAAGGAAAGCTGGTCTAGGTAAAGACAAAAATGGGGCTCCAAGGCTAGCGTTCCTCTGGGGAGACAAAAGAAACTTGACGCATGTATTTAAGCTTAGGGAAAAACCATTATCAAGCAGAAGACTGAAGATGCAGGGAAAGAGAATAAAAGGTGGAGGAAGATTCCCAGAGGTAGGTTAGAAAGGCATCAAGCATTCAAGAGAAATAGAAACTTGAGTATAACATCTATGATGACAATGACACAAATAAGCATGAACTACTCAACTATAATTTAGAACCAATTTGCAAATGGAATGTTACGGGTTTTGTGAAAGTGTGACCATGCTCATTGTTACTGCCAATGAACCCTTGATAAAATCCACCCTCACATAAAACACTAAATGTTAGCCTAGGTCTACCAATGAATAATTTGAAAATATACAATAAATTTTCTCATTTTCTTTTGAAGTCATATTCAAATAATGGTTTCTCTTTTTCTCCAGGTTGGACCCCTTCTTTTCCTGAGCCAGTGTACATCCCAACAGGCCTGGAGATGGAACCCCTTTACCCAAACTCCAAGGAAGATACTGTGGTTTATCTAGCTGAAGATGGTGGGTACATAGTGACACATGTTGCTATAAAATACAGTTTGGTACCTAGGCTAATGTCTTAAGTTATATTTGTTTTGCTGTTTATGGTGGAAATTGCAGGTTACTGGGAATTCTCTGACTCCAAAAACATGTTTGGTTACTGTTGATTCAAATACTGATTCAGTGCTAATTATAATCTTGAAGGTACATATCCTAATTTATGCAAAGTTACTTTAAAATAAAGCATTACGTTGACCATAAGAATGAAGTGTTTTACTTAGGTGGAATTAAGCTTCACGCCAGTTTTCAAAGAGTGCTCTGCAACTAACTATTGTTCCCTGTCTATAGGTCATGTTCATACAACCTTTCAAATGGTTTATTTTCATTTCATTTTAATGCACTTCTTGGGATTGCCATCCTTAAGAGGAATATATCCCACACTGCAAATAACATCTAAGATTCTATCTCAGGAAAGTGTTCTTTTTTTTTATTACTCAATGAACTTTATTACATTTATAGTTGTACAGTGATCATCACAACCCAATTTTATAGCATTTCTATCCTAAACCTCCAGCACATCCCCCTACCCCCCAACCTGTCTGATTTTGGAAACCGTAAGTTTTTTAAAGTCTGTGAGTCAGTATCTGTTCTGCTAAAACGTTCATTTTGTCCTTTTTTTTAGGTTCCATATGTAAGTAATAGCTTATGATGTCGGTGTCTCACTGTCTGACTTCTCTTAGCATGATAATTTCTAGGTTCATCCATGTTGCTGCAAATGCCATTATTTCTTTCATTTTAATGGCTGAATAATATTCCACTGTGTATATGTACCACATCTTCCTTGTCCACTCCTCTGTCGATGGACATTTAGGTTGTTTCCCATCATGACTCTTGTATATAGTACTGCAATGAACAGTCATGGTTTTCTCTGTAGAGATGCTCAGGAGTGAGATTGCTGGCAGGAAAGTGTTCTTAACACTCAGGATCAATAACTGCACTTTCAGAGCTCTGGTAATGCATAATCTCTGCTTTATCATAAGGTGTGCTAATAATCAAACATAGAAGTTTCAACATATATTCTAAGCCGTGCTGCTCCTAAAGCACCAGCATAAGGGACTGGAGGACTCCTGTATAATTTCACCATCACATTTTCTATATTTTAGAATATATATTAAAAGATGATTTCCAGGGAACGTATGTATTTTATTTAAAGAGCTGACAAAAAATAGATTAATAAGGATTGCTTCTTATACCGTAAGTGATTCCAGAAATTACACACTTGTGCATTTTTAAACAAGTGGAGTAAGAGAAGCAGCTCTGATTTTTTTTAAGTTGATTTCAAATGATTTATATAGCTAACCTACCTTAGTTTCCACACACAACTTAAATGAGATCTAATGTAAAATTAAAGTAGTTGAGGTGAGTCAGTCAAGGTCTTGTCAGGAATTGGATGGCATACCTGGAGTAATTTATAAAAGTTTAATAAAAGAATAACTTACAAAAGGGTGGACAGAATTAAGGGAACAAATGTAGGATAGTAAAGCAACATAGACTTGTCAGCAGAACAGAAGCATTATTTCTCCTGGGCCTGAAAGGGTCAGAGAACAGACTGATTTCCAGACCTATGGCTGTAGGAGAAGGAAGTCTCCAGACAACTGGGTATATAGAACTCTGGGTTGACGTTTTTTTTCCTTTTACATGTTTTTCTTTCTTTAAAGATACTATTCTGTTGTCCCATGACATCTGTTCTCTTTAGTAAAAAGTCAGCCATAATTTATATCATTGTTCCCTCTATATGATGTATTTTTTTCTCTTTGGCTGTTTTCAGCAGTTGGACTGTGATCTACATAGATTTGGTTATTTCTATATTTATCCTGCTTGGAGTTTGCCTAACCTTTTGGATCCATAGTTTAATAAGGTTCTTTGTTTTTTTGTGGGTTTTTTCCCCAAAATTTGGGAAAATTTTAGCCATTATTTCTTCACATACTTTTCATGTTGTTTGTTCTATCCTTTGCAATTCCAATTACACATATATTAGATTTCTTTTTTTCTTTCCTTCTTTTTTTTGGCTTTTCTTTTTTCTTTTCATTGCTTTTTAGGGCCACAAGTGCAGCATGTGAAGTTCCCAGGCTAGGGTAGGGGTTGAATCCGAGCTTCAGCTGCCAGCCTACACCACAACCATGGCAACGCTGCATCGAGCCATGTCTGGGACCTACACCATAGCTCAAGGCAATGTCGGATCCTTAACCCACTGAATGGGGCTAGGGATTGAACCTGCAATCGGGTTTGTTTCCACTAAACCACAAGGGGAACTCCAAGATTTCAAGCTATGACCTACATGTCACTGGATCTTTGTCTTTGCCTTTGAGTTTGGATAGTTTGTATACATTTGTTTCTAAGTTCACTGAGTCTTTTGCAGTATTCAGTTTCTTTTAAGCCTATCTAGCAAATCTTTCATTTCCGTTATTGTACTTTTTTATTTCTAGATTTTCCTTTTCGTTCTTTCTATAATTTCCATTTCTTTTTTTTGTTTTTTGTTTTTTTTTGCCATTGCTTGACCTGTTTATTCATCATCTCTGTCTTTACCTTTAAGTCTTTTAACATGTATTCATAGTCTTTCTCTGTTAATCCCACCATCTGGGTTATCTTGGGGTCTCTTGAATATGTGAATATATTATCTTGGGGTCTCTTAACTGTGTATATATATTTGTCAGATCAGATTTCCTGCTTCCCTGTATGCTTCTTAATTTTGTTACCACATGTGGGAAATTGTGAAAGATATATTGTAGTAATCTGTATTATGTTCTTTTTAAAATTATGTTGATTTTTTTTCCGGTAGGCAGCTAAATTGCTGGCAAATCATTTTACTTCATTTAGAATTGTTTTTTGTTGTTGTTGTTTGTTTTATATAAACAGGTCTCTTTTCATTTTGTTATTAGTTCTAGGTCATGGCTCTTACTCCTGGGTGTGGTTCTTAATGCCTAATATATAAGCTTTCTGGAGTCACAATTGAATGCCTGAAGTGTTCAGTGAAGTCTTTCTATTCTGGATAGATTGGAATTTCAATAAATCCCAGAATGTATATCCTCTGGGATCTCAGTTCCGCTGCAGCACACAGTCCTGTCTTCCTTAGTCTTAGCCTGTGCTTGTATGGCCAAGCCTTCATCCAAGGACTGGGGAACCATCATGTACAGGGAGACTATTCAAGTCCTCCCTGTATGTAGCTTTCTTCTCTCTGGTACCCGGGGTACCAGTTTCAGCGACCAAGGAAACAATTTTGCCCCCTCTGCTCAGCAAGACTGTTATGCTGTTAAGTGCCCTCTTCCTAAGAGATAGTTTAAAAGTAACCCCAGGAAGAAAACAAGAATTAAACATGAGCTTCTTTCATATATTTATCATCTTTCAAGAACCTTATATAATTCTGGTCTATATGTTGTCCAAATTCATGAAAACAACTCATATTTTTGGTCCAGTTTTATGGTCATTTACAGTGAAAGGACAACTTCAGAATCAATTCCTTCATTATAACCAGAAGTAGAATAAATATTTTTAATGTGAGAAATACATAAATTTATTTTAGGCCTTGCTTTTCTAAACATGCAGACGTTCTCACTTCAACATAAACTTAAACGTTAGTGTCAAATTACAATAAATTTACAATCCTTAGTGACACTTCAACTATATTGTAGCTCCACACTGCAGAATAGCCTGTGTACTTTAGCTATGGCATTATATCTTTATGGTCCTCTCTCATCAGCCTACAAAGAGCCATGTTTTGTGTATTCTCGAGTTGGGGGCAACCGAACACCCTTGAAGCAGCCCGTGGATAACTGTGATGATACTTTGATGTTTGAAGCAAGGTTTGAGAGTGGTAATCTACAGAAGGTAGTCAAAGTGTAGGTTTTAAATATTTTTATTTGAGGAGCTAGACTATAAGTGTTTGTTGTTTCCTATATTAAGTTTTAGTGTCCACTACAAACCATAGTTTTAGTATCTACTACAAACCAAATTCTTTGAAGTATAGATGCTAATTAGAGATTTTATTGTAAGGGCATGGGTATGGCAGGTTCTGGATTCAAATGATTTTGAGAACTATGAATTAAAGTTAACCAAGTTTCTGTACTGTACATTTTCAGTATGCCAATATGAGTTCTCCCCCCCCCACATACATGCAAACAGACACACAAACTGCTTTACAAACTTCTTTAAATTAAATTTTGGCGTATAGTGGATTTACAACATCAAACTTTTTTAGTTCTTTGGATGAGTGTTGTATAAAATATGCTTGAGAACGTGCATGTAATCCAGAAATACTCTTATTTAAAAATTTTTTATGAGAAAGTTTAAACATACACTTAAATACAGAGTGCAATACAGTTCTACGTTAACTTCCACATACCATCACCTACCTTCAGCAGCTCTCAAGGTTTTGCAACATTCATTTCACCAGTTTCTAGTTCACTATGTATAACTACACACACAAACCCGCATACACACACAAGTGCATAATGTTGATAGAACAGGAAATTACTTGGTAAAGGAAAAAAGTCACAACTAACCAGGTAGAATTGTTATATATCTAAGAAATATACTAATGAAATTATTTTTGCCTTTATTTTGCCTTTATTATGACTAATTATGGGGGATGCAAATAGTTATCAAATATACTTCCTGTCCTCAGTTTAAAATTTTTTAATCCATATGCTCATAGTAATTTTTGTGTACATATAGAAATACCTATCACCTAAGAAGGGTTAAAAAGTATATATTTTGGAGTTCCTGTCGTGGCGCAGTGGTTAATGAATCTGACTAGGAACTGTGAGGTTGCAGGTTCGATCCCTGGCCTTGCTCAATGGGTTAAGGATCCGGTGTTGCCATGAGCTGTGGTGTAGGTCGCAGATATGGCTTGGATCCCACGTTGCTGTGGCTCTGGTGTAGGCCGGTGGCTGCAGCTCCAATTGGACCCCTAGCCTGGGAACCTCCATATGCCGTGGGAGCAGCCCTAGAAAAGGCAATCTAATATAAAACAGAAATATATGTCTGAAGTAAAAAAACAAACATTGGACTTTAATTCAGTTTTAAGAACTCTTTAATCACTTCTTTTATAGGAAACATAGTTGGGTTGAAATATTTTTATCAAATGCCATTTTTTATATGCCTCTTGAATTACAAAGGAATTAAAAGGCTTTAGAATTAGCATAGAAGCAGTATCATCCAATAAAAGAGAATATTTCAAAACTTTAATCTTTTGCAATTACTTGCTATTAGATACTGCCTAAATAAACATTGTTTCTTGAATAAAAAGCTTTCTATGAATAGGTAGTTTATTATTTTACGTTTATTATGACTTTTATTATTTAATTTAAACTTGAATGTCATTTTTACATTTTTATGTGCTTTTTTCCCCCTTCTTTTTTTTTGTGTGTGTGTGTTTTAGAGCAGAATATGAATACCAGCTAACTGTGCGCCCTGACCTGTTCACAAATAAACATACACAGTGGTTCTATTTCCAAGTCACTAATACCCAAGCAGGAATAGTCTACAGATTCACTATTACCAATTTCACCAAGCCTGCTAGTCTTTATAATCGGGGTATGCGCCCACTATTTTATTCTGAAAAAGAGGCCAACGCTCATAATGTTGGCTGGCAGAGAATAGGAGACCAAATCAAGTATTATAGAAACAACCAGGGGCAAGACGGGCGCCATTATTTCTCTCTTACGTGGACATTTCAATTTCCACACAATAAAGATACCTGCTACTTTGCTCACTGCTATCCATACACTTACACCAACCTGCAAGAATACCTTTCTAGCATCAATAATGACCCAGTTCGGTCAAAGTTTTGTAAAATCCGTGTCTTGTGCCACACTCTGGCCAGGAACATGGTGTACGTTTTAACGATTGCCACCCCCTTGAAGAACAATGACTCAAGAAAGCGAAAGGCTGTGATTTTGACTGCAAGGGTACATCCAGGAGAAACCAACAGCTCTTGGATCATGAAGGGATTCCTAGATTATATTTTAGGAGACTCAAGTGATGCACAGTTGCTTCGGGACACTTTCATCTTCAAGGTGGTACCCATGCTGAATCCAGATGGTGTGATTGTAGGAAATTATCGGTGTTCCTTAGCTGGACGGGATTTAAACCGTAACTATACATCTCTTCTGAAGGAATCATTTCCTTCTGTTTGGTATACCCGGAACATGATCCGTAGGTAAAATAAGCCTCAAAGTACCCTGTGCTAATTTAGTAAACTTGGTAGTAGTTTTGCTCCCACAATCCCACTCACTATACTTTAACTTTTCTTTAGATACCTGAACTATAGCTACTTAATTTTTCCCTCATTCTTCCCAACTCTGCTTCTCTGCCTTTCTGGTATTACGCCACTATATTCACTAGCTTTCTTTTAAATAATGAAATGGACTCTAGAATTATTTTAATGGCTTTGTGAAACTTATGATTAAATTTGCACATCCCAAATTTGGTTTCCTGCTAAAGCTAGTGGTAGCACTGATGTTTATTTGGGGTTAACAAATATTGGATTAAATGAGAACATTATCATCAAAGTGCCCAGAATAGGACTTGGAACATTGGAAGCTCTAAATGTATTCAGTGTTTCCTCAAATGTAAAAGGAAAAAAAAAGTTGTTAATGAATTAGATATAGATGTAAAAACTCCTTGTAAAGCTATTTAGAATTGTTCAAATGTTACAATAATAAGTTCTATTATGGAGAATGTTCATATCCTCATCCAGCTTTGTTACCAGGGTCCCTCGTGCAAGCACAAGAGCACTGTGTGAAGGAGCAGGACCTCAGCTATACCTCCAGTTCCCCAGAGGAGCTGACAGGGTTTAGGAGTATTCAGCATGGCTCCAGTTACCTTCGTTCAGCCTCAGCTTTCACTTTCCTGTTAATCCTTTTATCTGCTTGTACCTATGGGGAGTGAAGGCCAGAGCCCCACAAAAAGGAGTGAAAACTCTTGATTTATACTCTCTACAAATGTGGGCTCCAGGATTCCCTGAAGTTATTTGGGAAATATTTGAACGTTAAAGAGTAACCTTTGACTTCCTTATTTTCCTGGGGGTGGCAGATAGTGAAAAGAGAGCTGAATAAATTTGCAAAGTGGTATCCTGGATTGGATTCTGGGACAGGAAAAAGGACATTAGGGGAAAACTAGTGAAATCCAGATAAGGTTGGGAGTTTAATTAATAGCCATGTACCAATGTTGTCTCCTTAGTTTTGACAATGTGTCATGGTTATGTGATACATTAATATTAGGGGGAACTGGATGAGGGGTATGGAAACTCTACTATTTTTGCCATGTTTATGTAAATGTAAAGTTATTCCAAAAATTAAAAGGTTTTTTGTTGTTGATATATAGAAAGAGAGCTGATGGAATGCCTATTAGGGTATTTATAATGTTGGCTTAATGCTCTCTGACATTAAGGGTGCCTGGCCCAACACAAGATAGATTATAGGCCAAGGCCCCCTGGCTTGTCTCTATGGAAAATATTTTATATGTCTTGGTTCTTCTCAAATTGCCTTGTAAGAAGGTTAAGGCAGGAATCTATTCAGTGAGTTTCAGAAAGGCTTCCAAGAAAGGAAAATACTTTAATGCAATTCATCATAGGCAGATAAATGGAATAAAAGTCATGTATGTATGGAAAGGTGAAGATACTTAAGATTAAATATATTTAAAGTATTTGAGAATAATAAGAGAGTGGATTTTAGTATAGGATACTTAGTGTAAGGTACTAAGAATATCCTAACTGTGGGTAAGGAAAAAAATCCCTACTGTTTCTAAAGTGATTTAAGTTAGTATAAGATGAGACAACCTACTATCCTGTTGCACTTCAAAAGTAGTAACCTTTATATGAGATTTAATTACTTAAAAATTTCCTTTTGACTCACTTATAAGAAACCAAAAGTTCATTAAAACTGGGGAAACATTGGTTTAAAAATGTGTAGCATATCTCATTTAAGGACCTAACTTGATATTCTTACTTTATAATCTAGTCCTTTTTCTAAAAATTTATAATGATCATATGGTGTCTTTATGTCAATCTTATTTTATTGACTAGGATTTATTGGGCACAAATGAAAAAGGACAGTAAATTAATACACATAACAGATGCTGGCTTGGGATTTCACTATACTTTAAAAGAGTAATGTTTCAAATAGAAACTATGCTTTGAATATTTTGATTTTAGAACTTAATATTTTTTGTTATAAAAGTAATACATTTCATATTACTACAAATTGATAACATTTGGTATTTATTCTTCCAGATATAACAAATAGTATATGTCATTTTGGTTATTTAAGTAATATAATAATGCCACATAAAGTTTGGTAATAGGAAAAATAAAGGCCAAAATGCCCATAATCCTACAACCTTAACACCACTATTTTTCACCTTTTGAAAGCCTGTCTGTTAGTTTTTTTCCAGAACCAGTTTGGGAGGCTTATTTTTTATTTAACATTCATTGAATGGCTAAATTGCAGGCTAAGAACTATGCTCTTAAGAAAGGATTTCTTTAAATTATTTATTAGAAATTTACCAGAGAAACAATCATTTCAAACTTTGTTTCCATTTTCCTCAAAACTGTATTTACTCACCACATTACTCGGGATTAAATATTAGTTGTCATCAGGTACTAAAATTTTTTACACATATTTGGGTTCTTATGTGCATAGCACTGTTCTAGATGTTTTGAAGCATTCCCTATCCTTAATGAGATTAAATATCAAAAATATAAAACTTGCCTAGGCAAGTGCCAAGTAAATGGTACCATTATTAAGTGCCTCAGGAGTTCAAAAAAAGAAAAATCTATGGGCTTGACTAGTTAGAGAAGAAGTAAGACGTGAGGTTGGTGTTGAGGGATAAGGGATAATATTTGCATTTACAAAGATGAAGAAAGATATTTCAGTCAGAAAGAATCTGAGTGAGGGCTAATGGGCACCTCACCTAGTGCTGTTTTCTGTGTACAATAAAAAATCGATTTCTGCCTTAAGAAAAAAAAGTTGCACTTCATAATTTTTAAAAAGCCCCTCTGCTGACCCCCAAGTGGTTTTGCAGTAGGAACTACAATTCATTTGGGGATCTGATTCAGCTTAACATGGGGCCTATTTTATAAGAACTGAATTTCGCTTTTCATTCTCTAATATACTGTAACCTGACTTGGTACTGGTTCAGCCTTCAAATATATGTTTAATTTCCAGGTAGTGCTTAGCCACTGTGATGTTAGAAATTTAAATGAAAATATTAAAATGGTTCTCAAAAACAAAAAAAAAGGAATCCTGTTGGACAAAGTCTTAGGAGTAGGTAGATTTTATCCTTTTTTATACAATTAATAGGAACTCATTGTAGGTATTTTTAAAGTTGTATATTAATAAAAATATGCAGTATAGGTAAAAAAAAAAACAAGCTGAAAACTAGGCTATAAGAAATTCTATTCACGTAGTTACAACTGTAGGAAAAGAATGCATAGGGAAAATGTAGTAACTTGTTTTTCTTCTTGGTAGACTGATGGAGAAACGAGAGGTTATTTTATATTGTGACCTTCATGGCCACAGTAAGAAAGAGAACATCTTCATGTATGGCTGTGATGGTGGTGATAGATGCAAAGCTTTGTATTTACAGCAACGGATCTTTCCACTTATGCTCAGCAAAAATTGTCCAGATAAAGTAAGCACCTTTAAGATTTTCACTTTACTACATATTGTGCATGTAAGACAGCAGATAGTCTTAGTCAGTAAATTGCTTTATTATTTACTTATTTTGACTGATGTATACAATTGACCATGTAAAATGTTTAGTGACCAATAATTTGAAATATAAAGAAAAATGCCCATTATCCTGCCACCATACTTAATGATAAAAGACTGTCTTCCTCCTAAGGTCAGTAACAAGGCAAGGGTGTCCACTCTTACCCCTTCAATTCAGCCTTATACTGGACGTTCTAACAAGTGCAATAAGGCATGAAAAAGAAATAAAAGGCAGACAGATTGGAAAGGAAGCAGTGAGGACAACACGATTGTCTTCATAGAAAATACGAAGCAGGAGTTCCCGTTGTGGTGCAGTAGTTAACGAATCTGACTAGGAACCACGAGGTTGCAGGTTCAATTCCTGGCCTTGCTCAGTGGGTTCAGGATCCGGCGTTGCTGTGAGCTGTGGTGTAGGTTGCAGACGCGGCTCGGATCCCACGTTGCCATGGCTCTGGTGTAGGCCAGCGGCTACAGCTCCGATTCAACCCCTAGCCTGGGAACCTCCATATGCCGTGAGAGTGGCCCTAGAAAAGGCAAAAAGACAAACAAAAAAACACACGAAGCAATCCGCAAAAACTCCTAGAGCTAATCAGTGAGTTTAGCAATGTCATAGGATGGATACAAGGTTAACCCACAAAAACCAACTTCATTTCTATATACTCACAGTGAACAACTAGAAATCCAAGTTAAAAACAATAACATTTACCATAGCTCCAAAATAAGCGAAATACTTGTGATGGCAAAGGAATGGCACAAGAGAATTTTTAAGAGTTGATAGAATTGTTTTGTATCCTGATAGTGGTGGTGTTTATACAAATCTTTATATGTGTTAAATTCACAGAATGGAAAACAAAGTCAACTTTAAAAATTGTGTGGTAATTAAAATTACAAAAATGCATGATACTGATGTTATACAACTATCTTTCAGATTATCTTTCATATGAAAATAAAGTATCTCTATTCTATTTTGAAAACTACAGCACTGATCTTCATTCCTAAATATGTTCAGGCTCCTTCCTATAACTGTTTTAAAGTCAACACTATCAAGACTTAATCAACTAGGAGTTCCTGCTGTGGGTTAAGGATCTGGTATTGTCTCTGAGGTGGAAGGGTTCCATTCCTGGCCCAGTGTAGTAGGTTAAAGATCCAGCATTGCTGCAGTTGTGGCACAGTCTGCAGCTGTGACTTAGATTTGATCCTTGGCCTGGGAACTTCCATATGCTGCAGATGTAGCCAAAAGAGGAAAAAAAAAAAAAAAAAAAAAAAAAAAAAGAATCCACTAGTTTTGAATGCAGTGTTATATATAGACTAAAAAGTAAAACTTATTAGAGTTCCTATTGTGGTGCAGTGGAAATGAATCCAACTAGGAACCATGAGGTTGTGGGTTCAATCTCTGGCCTCACTCAGTGGGTTAAGGATCTGGCGTTGCTGTGAGCTATGGTGTGGGTCGCAGATGTAGCTCAGATCCTGCGTGGCTGTGGCGTAGGCTGGCGGCTACAGCTCTGATTAGACCCCTGGCCTGGGAACCTCCATATGCTGTGGGTGCAGCCGTAAAAAAAATAAATAAAAGACAAAATAAAATTTATTGCCAGAATTTAATTCTGTATTTCTATTTATTTATTTATTTTTTGTCTTTTGTTGTTGTTGTTGTTATTGTTGTTGTTGTTGTTGTTGTTGCTATGTCTTGGGCCGCTCCCACGGCATATGGAGGTTCCCAGGCTAGGGGTCGAATCGGAGCTGTAGCCACCGGCCTACGCCAGAGCCACAGCAACGCGGGATCCGAGCCGCGTCTGCAACCTACACCACAGCTCACGGCAACGCTGGATCGTTAACCCACTGAGCAAGGGCAGGGACCGAACCCGCAACCTCATGGTTCCTAGTCGGATTCGTTAACCACTGCGCCACGACGGGAACTCCCCTTTATTTTATTTATTTATTTATTTTTTGTCTTTTGTTGTATTTCTCAGAAATGTAAATATATCATCCTTAAAGTGAGTTATTTCCATTAGTCAGGAAATAAAAGCAGTTCCAGAAGTTTTTGCCCTCCTTTTTCATTGAGAGTTCAACTTCCTAAAAAAGACATTGTGATTAGAAAAGCAATGGGTCTCATTTTTATTTGCTTCTTTCCAGTTTTCATTCTCAGCTTGCAAGTTTAATATACAGAAGAGCAAAGAAGGAACAGGAAGAGTGGTAATGTGGAAAATGGGAATCAGGAACAGCTTTACCATGGAGGCCACTTTCTGTGGATCTACCCTGGGTAAGATCAAATATCCTCATTCATGACTGTCAGAGCTTTAAACCAAAGAGACATTTTTAATATGTAAGATTAATAGTGTAGACAACTGGATAGTGAGCACTTTCTTCCTACTTAGATGTAGACTCATAGCTAATCAGTTCTGTAAATGAGATGAATAAACAAACTCCCATTCTAGGCATCTCTATCTGATCATTTTCCTCTGTTTAGAAAAGGAAGTTTTAACATATATATAGAATTCTTACTTGGTTGTTTCATAAACTAATTTTTAATTGCTTGTTTTGGGGGTGTGTGTGTGTGTGTTTTTTTTTAAGAGGGAGTTCCTACAGATGACTAATGATTTCAAGAAAAAGCAATGCTCATAAAAATATAAGGATAGAAATATTTTTGATGGATTTGCTCTTTGTAAGGCAAAATAGACTGGGCTGTGTTTTGGTTTTTGTCAATTTATGTTTTACTTGTTTCCTTAAACTAAAAATAAAAATGTGCTCTAGTTCCATTAGAAAGCTTTTAGTCACACCTATCATATCTTTAGAATGACACATATTATGGTAATTGTCACATTATTAGAAAATGTATCAATTCAAAGGAAAGTGCTGGAAATCCATATGTGTTAACTTATGGCTTGTTTTTAAAGCACCTTGAAATTGATATGACATGATTAATGATGATGAAAACATTGAAATATTTACCTACATTTTCCTCTAAGAAATTATCTAAGTTGATTAGAGTGCTTATAACTGGCAATCAAGTATTCCATTACTTTCTTACTGAGTTTTCTGCTGCCTTGCAACACAGACTAATCTGTATTGTCACCTTTGGTCTAAGTGGTGGAGAGGAATGAAGGAAGCAGTAAGCTCTTAGATGACCTGTCCCAGTGTAGAAAATAAGGGACAGAATATGGAATCATATCAGATATTTTATTTATACTCTGTTTTGCAACTTAGGCCTACCTGCTTTAAAAAAATGTTTAACTCACTTTCAAGGGTGGATAAACTTATTAATGTTTTAGGTAATAAAAGAGGCACTCACTTCAATACAAAAGACTTGGAGTCGATGGGATATCATTTTTGTGATTCTCTCTTGGACTACTGTGATCCAGACCGAACCAAGGTAAGTAAAGTCCATTTGGTAATAGATCAGCCTCCAGTTTCTGAGATAATGAAACCTGCCTGTAGGCCTACAGCAGTGTTATTCCTATACCCCAATAGTGTTCAGTGGGTTTTGGCACTTGATATTCCAGATATCTATATTCAGTTAGTTCAATTAGGAAATAAAGTTGTTTTATAATTAATTCATCTGTCATTTTCTCCTAGTATTATAAATGCCTAAAAGAACTAGAAGAAATGGAAAAACATATAAACTTGGAAAAAGTCCTTGATGATTCAGATACTTCTCTGAAAGAAGTTACATTGGATCTAGAGTCTAGGTAAGTCAAGATGGTGGAAGCAGTATAATTTGTTGTGCTGGTCTGTGATAATTTATAATAATACTAGAATACAATTGTCCATCTGTACTGAAAATCCTGGCTATAGGTGGAGGAAAATTTTTTCCCATGCACATTATGTTGACCAGACCTCATCAAGCCTTCATTTATTTATTTATCTATTTAAATAGTATTAATTGAGCACCTACTATGTACTCTTTGTGAAAGATATAAATTACTTTTGGTTTTTTTTTGAAAGTATAGATAATTTACAATGTCATGTTAGTTTCAGGTGTATAGCAGTAATTCAATCATACATACATATATCTATTTTTTACAGATTCTTTTCCCTTATAGGTTATTACAAAATAATGAGTACAGTTCCCTATGCTATATAGTAGGTCCTTGTTGGTTATCTATTTTATATATAGTAGTGTATATATGTTAATCCCAAACTCTTAATTTATCCCTCAAATTGTTTTTAATGTTGTCATTACTCAAAAAACTAACACATTTGTAGAGATGCCATATAAATAATCTAAGCCAGTGAATAGTAAGTGCAGAATTTAATTTAATGCCAACAGAATGTTACTAGAAAGAAGGTACTAATTTTAGTACAGTTCCTATAGGAAAACAGAACAAATGTTTGATTCTTCTCCTTTATAAATTTTCAAACTTTGAGTTAGTGTTCCTGCAACCTCCAGTGGTAACTAATAAGTTTGTTTGCAGATAGAAGATTATCATTTTGAACTCATGGATTTGTTTATATTTATATTTGATATGATAGTCAATTTCAGTCATTATTCTTCTAATATCATCTAATGCCTGAAACTATCAAACATCTACACCTTTTTAAACATCCCTCTTATAATTAGAACTATTTCTACCATTTCAATGAGATAATAAAGTAAAAGTAACAGTTGAAAATTTAAAATGCCACCAAAACATTCTGTAAATTAAAATAATTTTTTTTTTTTTTTTTTGTAGTAGCCATGGCTCTGACAGTTCAGAATCCAATGACTCTCAGACTTACCTCCTCAAGTTAAGTTCTCAGGTATGATTGAAAATTTCTGCCTATGATATGGATACACTAAATAGGAACTCTTCTTACTGTGACTAACAGTCAAGCAAAAAGAAGTCTAAAGTTGTCTAATTATTGTATCACACAATTATTTCTTCCTTATTATATACCACATCCTTAAATCATAGAATTTTCTAACCTTAGGGTTTCTCAACACCCCTGCTTCACTGATGAGACCCGTTGATCCACTGAGATTAAATTACTTCTGAAAAGCCATACCACTTGTTAATGAGATAACATATATCATTTGACTGCTAGTCTAATATTCATTTATTTATTTAACTATATACTGAGTTCTGACTGTGTGCTTGGGAATATAGCAGTGAACAAAGCAAGACAAAAATCCTTGCCTTTTGTGGTTTATATTCTCATTGTTAGGTTGTTTGCTTTCTTTGATGTTGACTTCTATGAGCTGTTTGTGGATGTTGGATATTAACCCATTATCAGTGGTATCGTTTGCAAATATTTTCTCCCATCCAGTAGGTTGTCTTTTCATTCTGTTGATGGTTTCCTTGACTGTGCAAAAGCTTTTAAGTTTTTTTTTTTCAAAAGCTTTTAAGTTTAATTAGGTCCCATTTGTTTGTTTTTGTTTTCCTGTGCTTTGGATGGCCAATCCAAAAATATTGCTACAATTTCTGTCAAAGAGTTCTGCTTATGTTTTCCTCTAGGAGTTTTAAGTTTTCCAGTTTTCCAGTAGGTCTTTAATCCATTTTGAGTTTATTTTTATATATGGTATAGAGAATGTTCAAATTTCATTCTTCATTGCTTATTGAAGAGACTTTTTTCCATTGTGTATTCCTGCCTCCTTTGTCATAGACTAATTGACCATAAGTGCCTGGGTTTATTTTCAGGCTCTCTATTCTGTTCCATTGATCTATGGGTTTGTTTTTTGTGCCAGTACCATGCTATTTTGATTACTATAAGCTTTGTAATATAGTCTGCATTCAGGTAGCATGATTCCTCCGGCTCTTTTCTTCTTTCTCAAGATTGTTTTGACTGTTAGGGGTCTTCTGCATTTCCATACAAATTTTAAAATTATTTATTCTAGTTCTGTGAAAAATGCCATTGGTATTTTGATAGAGATTGCATTGAATCTGTAGATTGCCTTGGGTAGTATGGTCATTTAAAAATATTAATTCTTCCAATCCAAGAATAAAGTGTATCTTTCTATCTCTTTGTGTCATCAAGACAAAAGGCCCTGAAGGTGACTAAGAGGTCGTAGGGCCACTAACACCTAGGTTTTAATAGGGCAGACAGCTTCCAACAGAGACCACGGAGGCAGGCCACCTGAAGCTGTGAGCTATGGTGTGGGCAGGGTCCTGACAGAGACCAGGCATGAGTAGCACCCTGCCAAGCTGTTGGAGTGATGTTGTTAATCCAGTGGGTCCAGAAGGCAGAGCACTAAGCCAAGGAGGATTATTCATGACCTTTAAGACTTCACCAAATCTGCTTTGCTGGGTTTTGAGCTTGCTTGGTGCCTATAACCCCCATCTTTCTTTCCTGTTTCTCCTTTTGCATTGGAAATGTCTATCTTGTGCCTATCCCACAGTTGTATTTTGGAAGCACATAACTTGGCTTCATGGGTTCACAACTAGACAGGAACTTAACCTCGGGATGAATCATTTTGAGTCTCATCTATATCTGATTTAGATGATATGGAGATGAGACTTTGGAGTTTAGAGTTGATTCTGAAATGAGTTAAGACTCTGGGAGTTTGGGGGATGGAATGAACATGCTTTGCATATGAGAAGGACATGAATTTGGGATCAGGAGTGAAATGCTATGGTCTGAATATTTCTGTCCCTCCAAAAGTTGTATGTCGAAATTATAATTCCAGATATTATGGTGCTAGAAGGTAGGGCCTTTGGGAGGTGATTATGTCATGAGAAGAGAGCTCTCTGAATGAGGTTAGTGCCTTATAAAAGAGGCTCCAGAGAGATCCCTAGCCCCTTCTGCCACATGAGGATACAACAAGAAGTATGCACCCAAACGAAAGCTCTCACCTGACAATACTGACACCCTCATCTTAACTTCCAGCCTCAAGAACTATGAGAATATTTCCATTATGTATAAGCCACCCAGTCTGTAGTACTTTGTCATAGCAGGTGAACAGACTAAGATGTCGTATTCACTTTCTGTTGCCAAGTAACTACTCCATACCTTAGCAGCTTGAAACAACAAACATTTATCATCACACGGTTTCTGTGGGTCAGGAATTCAGAAGTGGCTTATCTGGGTGATTATCTAAAGTCTCTCAAAAGATTGCAATGAAGGTATTGGTCGGGTTGTGGAATCATATAAAGGCCTGATTGAGGAAGGATCCATTTTTCAGTTCGCTTACATGTTTATTGACAGATCCAGTTCCTCACAGCCTGCTAGGCTGGAGTCTCAGTTCCTTATTGGCTGTTGGCTAAAGTCTTTCCTTAGTTCATGGCCATGTGGGTTTCTCCATATAGCCACTCACAACACGGAACTAGCTTCCATCAGAATGAGCAAGTAAGAGAGCAAAAGAGGACACGCAAGATAGAAGCGACAGTCTCACTGCAGCCTAATCTCAGAAGCAGAATCCCACCATGTTTGTCATGTTTTATTCATTAGAAGCTAGTCACTAGGTTGAGCCCAATGACCTAGCATTACAGAAGGGTATGAATACAAATAGATGGTGATCATTACAGGCCATCTTATAGACTGTGTACCACAGATGTAAAAGCCATTACTTTAATTTGATCTTTGTCTCAAGGCCGTGTTGAAGCCAACCTTGAAATTCTAGGATTTGGGGTTCTCTGTTTTTCCTCTCAATTCAGTTTTTTGTCTAAATAATTTTGAACTGATTTCTTTTCTTGTAGCACCTTATCAAATGATGCTAGCAACAATCAACTCATACTCTAAACTTTCTGCTTCAAAATCTCTGTCCTTTGACTCAGATCTGTTAGGTACATTTTCTCTCTTTCATACTATCACAGAAGACAGTTTTGCTAAATGTATCACCTCTACCTAACTTGTGTCACTAATTTCCCAGCTTCCTATAACAGTTTCTAAACCACCTGTTGTTACTTACTCACAAAGCCAGTGACTTTCATATAGTTTAGGTTCTTATTAGGACAGGATCCCACTTCTAGGCATCAATTTCTACACTGTTCATACTTTATTCATTAAAACATATTTCTTATCATCTATATTCTAGTCCACTGGTCAATATTTCTGTCCTAATGCCAGTACCACACTATTTTGATTCCTGTAGCTATGTAGTAAGTTTTGAAATTAGGAAATGTGAGCCCTCCAGTTTTGCTCTTTTTCAAGATTGGTATTCAGGGTTCCTTAGGGTTCCATATGAATTTCAGAATGAATTTTTCTATTTCTGCCACAAATGTCATAGGAATTTTGATAGGAATTGCCCCTAATCCATAGACTGCTTTGGATAGTATTGACATTTTAATAATATTAAGTCTTCTGATCAGTCAGCAAGGGGTGTGTTTCTACTTATTTATGTCTGCTTTACTTTCAGCAGTCCTTTGTAGTTTTCATTGTACAGTTCTTTTATCTCCTTGGTTAAGTTAATTCCCAAATATTCTATTCTTTTTGATGCTATCGTACATGGAATTGTTTTTATAATTTCCTTTTCTGATCATTATTCATGTATAGAAATGCAGCTGTTTTTTTGTATGTTGACTCTATCCTGATACTTTGCTGAATTAATTTATTAGGTTAAACAGTGTTTTGGTGGAATCTTTAGGATTTTTAAATATCAAATATCATCTGCAAACAGATCATTTTACTTTTCCTTTCCAATTTAGATAACTTTTATTTCTTCTTATTTATTTCTCTGGCAAGAACTTCCAATACTATGTTCAATAGAAGTGGTGAAAGGAGACATACTTGCCATGTTCCTGCTCTTAGAGGAGGTGCTTTCAGTCTTTCTCCATTGAGTGTGATGTTTGCTATAGGTTTTTCATAGATGATTTTTATTATTTTGAGGTAGTTTCTTTCTCTGACTAGTTGCTTGAGTTTTTTTTTTTTTTTAATCATGAAAGGGTACAAAGTTTTGTCAGATGCCTTTTTTGCATCGATTAAGGTGATCATATGTTTCTTTTTTCCTTCATTATATCAATTTGGTGTATTTATTGATCAATATTATATGTTAAACTATCCTTGCATTCCAGGAATAAATCCTCTTTGGTCATGATGTACAATCCTTTTAATATGCTGCTTAATTTGGTTTGCTGGTATTTTGTGGAGGATTTTTGCATCAGAGTTCTTAAGGGATATTGGTCTTTAGTTTTCTTGTAATGTTTTGTCTGGCTTTGACATCAGGGTAGTGCTGGCCGTATATGAGTTAGGCAGTGTTCCTTCCTATTCACTTTTTTGGAAAAATGTGTGAGAAATAGCATTAGTTCTGCTTTAAATGTTTGGCAGAATTACTGGAGAAACTGTCAGGTCCAGGGCTTCTTTTTTGGAGTGGAAGTGGGGGGAGGGAGAATTTTGATTACTCATTCAATCTACTTATCTAGTTATACGTCTATTTGTATTTTCTATTTCTTCTGAGATAGTCTTGGTAAATTTTGTGTTTCTAGGAATTTGTCCATTTCATCTAAGTTATACAGTTGTTCATAGTACTCTCTTAGAATCTTTATTTCTGTAGAATTGGTAGTACTATCCCCACTTTCATTCCTGATTTCAGTACTTTTTCTTCTTAGTCCTAAGCTAAAGATTAGTCAGCTTTGTTGATCTTTTCAAAGAATCAACTTTTGGTTTGATTTTTCTCTGTTTTTCTATTTTCTATTTCATTTGTCTGTGCTCTAATCTTTATTATTTCCTTCCTTCTGCTGGCTTTGGATTTAGTTTTTCTTCTTTTTTTAGTTCCTTAAGTTGTTTTTCTAATTGAAGTACAGTTGATTTACAATGTGTGTTTCAAACGTGCAGCGAAGTTATTCATATATATATATATATATATATATATATATATATGATATATTCTTTTCCAGGTTATTATAAAATACTGACTCTAGTTCACTGTGCTATATATATAAATAGGTCCTTGTTGATTATCTATTTTATATATAGTTGTATATGTTAATCCCAAACTTCTAATTTATCCTTCCTCCACCCTTTCCCCTTTGGTAAACATAAGTTTGTTTTCTATGTCTATGGATCTATTTCTGTTTCGTATATAATTTCACTTGCATCACTTTCTTTAGATTACACAAATAAGTGATATATGATACTTCTCTGTCTCTGTGTGGCTTACTTAATATGAAAATCACTAGGTGCATCCATGTTGCTGCAGATGGCATTATTTCATTCTTTTCTATGGCTCTAATATTCCATTTATACATACACACACACACTACATCTTATTTATTTATTCCTCTGTCAGTGGACATTTAGGTTGCTTCCATGTCTTGGCTGTTGTAAATAGTGCTTCAGTGAACATTAGTGTGCATGCATCTTTTCAATTATGGTTTTCTCTGGATATATGCCCACAAGTAGGATTGCAGGATCCTATGGTAACTATATTTTGTTTTTTAAGGAACCTCCGTACTGTTCTTCATAGTGGATGTGCCAGTTTACATTCCCACCAACGGTGTAGGAGGCTTCTCTTTTCTCCACATCCTTTCCAGTATTTATTGTTTTGTAAATTTTTGCTAATGGCCATTCTGACCAGTATGAGGTATTATCTCACTGTAGTACTGATTTATATTTTTCTAATAACTCTTGATATTGAACATCTTTTCATGTGTCCTTTGGCCAACCACAAGTCTACTTTGAAGAAGTATCTATTTAGATCTTCTGCCTATTTTTTTGATTTTTTTTATATTGAGCTGCCTGAGCTTTTTATATATTTTGGAGATGAATACCTCGTCAGTTGCATCATTTGCAGCTGTCTTCTTCCATTCTGTAGCTTTTCTTTTCATTGTGATTATGGTTTCCTTTACTATGCAAAGGCTCTTAACTTTAATAAGGTCCTATTTTATTTTTGTTTTTATTTCCATTACTCTAGGAGGTGGACCAAAAAGAATATTGCTACAATTTATGTCAAAGAGTGTTCTGGGAGTTTAATAGTATCCAGTCGTATATTTAGGTTTTCAATCCATTTTGAGTGTATTTTTGTATATGGTGTTAGAGAATGTTCTAATTTCAACCTTATATGTGTAGCTGTCTGGTTTTCCCTGCCATACTTATTAGAAGAGACTGCCTTTTCTCCATGGTATAGTCATGTCTCCTTTGTCATAGACTAATTGATCTTATTATGATAAGTATCTGGGCTTATTTCTGGGCTCTCTATTCAGTTCCATTGGTTTTTATTACTGTAGCTTTATAATATAGTCTAGAGTCAGGGAGCATGATTCCTCCAGCTCTGTTATTGTTTCTCAATTTTGCTTCGGCTATTAGGGGTCTTTTGTGTTTCCATACAAATTTTTAGAAATTTTGTTCTCCTTTTGTGAAAAAGGCCATTGGTATTTTGATAGAGATTGCATTGAATAAGCAGAATGCCTTGAGTAGTATAGTCATTTTGATAATATTAATTCTTCCAATCAAGAACACGGTATAGGAGTTCCCACTGTGGCTCGGAGGGTTAAGAACCCAACATAGTATATAGTGTTTGTGAGGATGCAGGTTCAATCTCTGGCCTCACTCAGCGGGTTAAGGATCCAGCATTGCTGAAAGCTGTGGTGTAGATGCAACTCACATCTGGTGTTGCTGTTGTGCAGGCTGGCAGCTACAGTTCCAGTTCACCCCCTAGCCTGGGAACTTCCATATGCCACTGGTACAGCTATAAAAAGAAAACAAATTTTAAAGAAGATGGTATATTTTTCCATTTGTTGTCATCTTTGATTTCTTTCATCAGCTTCTTATATTTTTAAGAGTACAGGTCTTTTGCCTCCTTAAGTAGGTTTCTTCCTAGGTCTTTATTCTTTTTGATGCAATGGTAAATTTCTCTTTCTGATTTCTCATTGTTAGTGTATAGGAATGCAAGAGATTTCTGTTTATTACTTTTGTATCCTGCAACTTTACCAAATTCGTTGAGGAGTTCTAATAGTCCTGGTAGCATCTTTAGGGTTTTCTATGTTAGTATCGTGTCATCTGCAGACAGTGACAGTTTTACTTTTTTTCCAATTTGGATACCTTTTATTTCTTTTTCTTCTCTGATTGCCATGGCTAGGACTTTCAAAACTGTGCTGAACAATGGTGATGAGAGTGGATATCCTTGTCTTGTTCCTGATCTTAAAGGAAATGCTTTCAGTTTTTCACCATTGAGTAAAGATGTTAGCTGTGGGTTTGTCATGTGGGGCCTTTATTAGGTTGATGTAGGTTCTCTCTTTGCCCACTTTCTGGAGAGTTTTTTTTTTAAATCATAAATGCACGCTGAATTTTGTCAAAGCTTTTTCTGCATCTGTTGAGATCATATGGTTTTCATTTTTCACTTTGTTAACATGGTATATATATCACACTGATTTGCAGATACTGAAGAATCCTTGCATTCTTGGGATAAATCCCATTTGATCATGGTGTATGATCCTTTTAATGTATTGTTGAATTGATTTATTAGTATTGTGTTGAGGATTTTTGCATCTATGTTCATCAGTAATACTGAACTATAATTTTCTTTTTTGTGGTATCTGTCTGGTTTTGGTATAAGCATGATAGTAGCCTCATAGAATGAGTTTGGAAGTGTTTCCTCTGCAGTTTTTTGCAATAGTTTCAGAAGGATAGGTGTTAACTCTTCTCTTAATGTTTGATAGAATTTGCTAGTGAGGCCAAGTTTTTGTTTCTTGTAACATTTTAAAATTTAAAGTCTATTTTATCTAATATAGCCACTGTTGCTCTCTCTTGGTTACTGTTTGCATGGAATACCTCTTTATTTCCTTTCACTTTCAACCAGTTTGTGTCTTTGGATCTCACTGAGTCTTTTATGGACTACATGTAGTTGGATATATGTTTTTATCCATGTGCTAGTCTCTGTCTTTTGATTGGAGAGTTTAACCCACTTATAATGAAAATAATTACTGATAAAAAGGGATTTATTCTGTTGCTGTGTTGTTTTCTGTATGTCTTATAGTATTTTTGTCCCTCATTTCCTATATTACTGTCTCCTTTCGTGTTTAGCTGGTTTTTCTGTGGTGAAAAGTTTTAAGTCCCTTTCTCACTTCCTTATGTGTATATTCTATAGGTCTTTTCTTTGTTGTCACCATGAAGATTACATTTAATATCCTAAAGTTATAACACCCTAATATGAATTTTTACCAGCTTAACTTCAGAAACACACGAAACTTTGCCCCTTTACATTTGCATCCTCATCCCTTTCATTGGTGTGTGTCACAGAATTACATAGTTATATACTACATGCCCCCAAACATAAACTCAATTCTTTTAAGCATTATTAGTTTCTTAAATTATGTAGAAAATAAGATTATATGGTATCATTTCATTTCATCTTGCAGAACTACTTTGAGCATTTCTTGCAGGGCATGTCAGGTGGTCTTCAACTCCCTTAGCTTTTGTTTACCTGGAGATGTCTTAACTTCTCCCTAACTTTTGAAGGACAGTTCTACAGTTTGTTTTCTCCTTTAAGCACTCTGACTGTATCCATGCACTGTCTTCTGCTTTCCAAAGTTTCTAATGAAAAATCTGGTAATGAGCATATCGAGGATCCCTTGTATGTAACAATCTGCTTCTCTTTTGCTGCTTTCAAGATTGTCTCTCTGTCACTGAATGTTTGATAATGTGTCTTGATATGGGGATTTTTTTTTTTTCCATTTTACAGCTGCACCTGTGATATATGGAAGTTCCTGGGCCAAGGGTTGAATCAGAGCTGCTGCTGAGGCCTATGCCACAGCCACAGCAACACCAGATCCAAGCTTCAAATGCAACCTAAGCCACAGGTTGCAGCAACTTTCCCAAATTCGTTGATGAGTTCTTAATCCATTGAGACTTACCAGACCCTTAATCCACTGACAAGGCCAGGAATTGAACTCACATCTTCAGAGACAATATCAGGTCCTTAGCCTGCTGAGCCACAATGGGAACTCTGGTGTGGGTTAAGTTTCATCTTACTTGGAGTTCTTTGAGCTTCTTTGATGTTTATATTCCTGTCTTTGGAACATGAACAGGTTTGGGAAGTTTTCAGGCATTATCAACTCATTGGCATTTTTGGGTTGCTGGGTTATATGAGGCAAAAAGAAAACACAGGAAACAACTCACCATCATGCCGATCCTCTGTTCCTGAAGTCTCTCACCAGTTTGCCTCTTTCTTTTGCCCTTTTAGAGTCTCCTGTGTTTATTTTGTGTATAATATCCAGGGTTTTCAGTTGTACTTGGGAAAAATAGGAGAAGTACTTCATTTTCCTCGAAGTTTTAGTCTCGAGATGGCTTTATGTCTGCATATATACTATCTTTGATGTATTGATTAAATATTGATTTTAAAAATGATTCTCTTGCCTAGATAAAAAACACAAAAAAACATTTGAAAACAAAGAAGGAAAGAAATTCTACCATAGCAAGCCATCAAAACACCAGAGAAGAGCAAGAGGTAAATATTCATTGACATAGTTGTTAACAGTTCAACAACAAAACAAGAGAATAGCAAGTTATTTCCTCTTATACCCTAATTCCCGCCCCCCCAGGAAAACTTACTGATTAAGATTTTGCCCATATTAGCTACTAAAAACACAAAAGAACCTTGACAGATGAAAGGCGAGTCCTATTAAGGTGTTGTATTCAAATTTCACTTGAACTTACCTTACTTAGAAGAGTATTTGAGGCATCTTACAAAGATGTATCCAGGAGAGCAAGAATAAAAAGATTGAAACTAAGAAAAATTAATAGAGTGTAAAATAGATGATGCTGAGAGATATTCTTCCCGCATAAGACGCTCACAAATCCATTCACCAGGAAAAATTGGTGAAAAAAAATTTTTTTGAAAAAATAATTTAAAACTTCTAGAAATGGTCCTAAGGGCATATAGCAAATGAAAATAAAATCTATCCATGAAAATCTACTAAAATTTGGTAAAAATAAAAAACAAAACCAAAAACAGCACAAAAGAATACCCAGTGAGAACCTGGGCTATTTGAATCAAGACTCCCTTCTGCCTTCCAGCTCAGTGATACTCCAGAAGAGTACAGCCAAAAACAAGGATTCCCCACTCGCCACAGATACCAGTCAGAGGGCTATCTTCCCAGGAAGGGCAGGGTATTAGTATTTCTTATCCTGCCTTCAGCTACTTCTTGCTGAAGCTAAGTTCCAGGTAAATGCAATCAAGACATAAGCTCCTTCTTTAACCCATACCCCATTCTTGATAGTAAGGCCCTACTTTAGATGCTACATGACTGAAAATATTTTGGCCCGAATCTCCCCATCTTGGCTTGTGAAGTGTTGGTTCCATACTAGAAGAAGCATAATGGAGAAGACCTGAGATTACTGCCCTCTTTTCACCTACATCTTAGCTCTTAAAGTGGGGTGTCACTGAGAGAAGAGCGCCATTATCCCCACCCCCAGCTCCAGAAACACCCAACATGGGACATTTTGCAGAGGTGCATCAAGATGGCAGAGTAGGAGGATGTGGAGCCCACCTCCCCTCACAAACACATCAAAAATACATCTACATGTGAAACAGTTCTCACAGAAAACTAAGTGGAAACTGGCAGAAGATCTCTTATACAACCAAAGCTGCATGAAAGAGCCCCATGTTACTGACGAGGATGGAAAAAACAAGGCATCAGGATGGGAGGTGCCCCTGGGAGGTGCCCCTGGGAGGTACCTGTGGAGGAAGGAGGGTCCACACAGGCAAGCCCTCACTCTGGGAACCCCTGCTGGCTGCTAGGAAGTCAGTTGGGACAGATGGAGGGGCTGGTGGAGCCTGGACTCTGCTCACGAGAAGTGCACATGTGCTGGCTTGCTAGCAATGAGGGGAATGAAACCAGCTCTGACACCTACCACCTTAACACACTTTCCAGCCCAAAACTCACACTGGGAAGGGCTGTTAGTACACACAGCAGCTAGGCACTGACTCTTGGACAGATGTGCCCAAGGATGGACTTGGCCTAGCTGCCCAGAGACAGCCCAAAGGGCCTGGGGTATAGTCCAGGCCAAGCTTCAGAGCCCATTGTCATCGTGGCACAGTGGGTCACGGGTCTGGTGGCAGTGGACTTTGCATGCACACCAAATGGCATCACAGAATTGCAGGTCCCTGGCGGACAGCCCCCGGGGAGAAATACATGGTGGATTCTTTCCTGTCAGGAGTGCCCTGCTTCTGCCCACCTCAATCCTCAGCTTGGAGCTGGATCAGGGGAGGACAGGTCCTGGGAAAGCCCTCCCATGAGGCAGACCAGGCCCCAACCAGCAAAACAACCACCTTGATTCCTGCAGCCACAGCACCCCAGCTCCCGGTACCAGCCTAGCACTAAGTCTGGGACGCATGTAACAGAGAAAGGGACATGACTTTGGGCTGCTTCTGGACAGAACCATGAATGCCTGCACTAGCATCACACAGCTCCTCTATGTGCTTGCTCTGACTGCAAGGACCTTATTTGCTTCAGCACTTACCTCATTTGGGACAGAGAATACAGCTAAAAGCAACAGAGCCTTATTGAAGACTCAGGGCTTCTACTCCAACAACTAGGTAGCCGACTCTGCCCCTAAGAGGGCTGTGACACCCACAGAGCAAGAAGAAAGCCTATCCAACACCCAGTGTGGGCCGTGGATGCCTGGACACTAATCATAGTCTCTATCACAGGGTTAACAGCCAGCACAGGCTGAGAGAGGACATGGCAGGCATCCATATCAAAACAGCTCTCATCCCAAAAATATTAGACTTGACTCACAGGGTCTACACAAGGTCATTCCCACCAAAAAAACACCCTTTCAGGACCACAATGTTTCTCCTTAATTCAGAGAGACACATAAAGTCAAGTAAAATGAAAAAGTAGATGTACTACTCTCAATTAAAAGAACAAGAGAAATCCCCTGAAAGACCAAATAATGAAACAGACCTCATCGATGTAGCAGACCTCAAGTTCAAAAAGGAGGTAATAAAAATGCTAAAGAAATTAAGAAAGATTATCAAAAGAAAGACATTTCACCAAGCAGTCCCACTCCTGGGCATACATACAGATAAAACTTTTATTCAAAAAAATACGTGCACCCCTATGTTTATAGCAGCACTATTCACAATAGCCAAGACATGGAAACAACCTAACTGGCCATCAACAGATGAATGGATTAAGAAGATGTGGTACATATCCACAATGGAATACTACTCAGCCATAAAAAAGAACAAAATAATGCCATTTGAAGTAACATGGATGGAACCAGAGACTCTCATACCAAGTGAAGTAAGTCAGAGAAAGACAGATACCATATGATATATCACTTATATGTGGAATCTAATATACGGCACAAATGAACCTATCTACAGAAAAGAAACTCATGGACGTGGAGAACAGACTTTTGGTTGCCCAGGGGGAGGGAGTGGGATGAACTGGGAGTTTGGGGGAGTTTGGGGTTGCATTTGGACTGGATAAGCAGTGAGATCCTCCTGTCTAGCACAGGGAACTATATCTAATCACTTGTGATGGAACATGGTGGAAGATAATGTGAGAAAAGAATGTGTGTGTGTGAGAGAGAGAGACGGGTCACTTTGCTGTACAGCAGAAATTGACAGAACATTGTAAATCAACTGTAGTAAAAATTTTTAAGAAATGCATTATCACTGTAACAAGGAACTAGAAACAATAAAGACTAACCAGTAAAGATTAGACAACTCAATTGCCAAGAAAAAAACCAATCTAGAAGCAGATAAATAGTGAACTAAATGACACAGAATAAACAAATGATCTGGAAAACAGAATAATGGAAATCACCCAATCAGAACAATAGATAGGTGAAAAAAATGAAAACAACAGATGAGATCTATGGGATAACATAAAGAGTACCAACCTGTGCGTAACAGGGCTTCCCAAAGGAGAAGAGCGAGATGGGGATTGAAATGTGTATGAAGAAATTATGGCTGAAAGCTTCCTGAAATCTAAAGAAGGAAATAGACATCTTTATAGCAGAAGGCCCCAAACAATATGATCCCAAACAGACCTACACCAGTGCATATCATAATTAAAATGGTAAGAAAGAGAAGCTGCTAAAGGCAGCAAGAGGAAAGTGTGTCAGTTACAAGGGAACCCTTAAAAGGCATATTGGCTGCTTCTCTGCAGAAACTTCATAGGTCAAAGGGAGTGGCAAGATGTATTCTTTTTTTTTTTTTTTTTTTTTGTCTTTTTGCTATTTCTTTGGGCATATGGAGGTTCCCAGGCTAGGGGTCGAATCGGAGCTGTAGCCACCGGCCTACGCCAGAGCCACAGCAACGCGGGATCCAAGCCGCGTCTGCAACCTACACCACAGCTCACGGCAACGCCGGATCATTAACCCACTGAGCAAGGGCAGGGACCGAACCCGCAACCTCATGGTTCCTAGTCGGATTTGTTAACCACTGCGCCACGACGGGAACTCCGCAAGATGTATTCTAAGTCCTGAAAGGGAAAACCTGCATCCTGGGATACTTGAACCAGCAAGATCATCATTTAGAACAGCAAGAGAAATAAAGAATCTCAGACAAACAAAAGCTAAAACCATACAGCAACATTAAACCTAACCTAAAAGAATTATGGAAACATCTTCTCTACATAGAAAAGAAGCAAGTATCTATAGGAAAGGGAAAAATCACAATAGGAAAGGCAAATATATGAAAAGATTGAAGATTACTTAAACAGATGAAAAAACAGTCGAAAAATCTTAAAAGCAATTATAACTATAAATAACAGTAAAATAATAAGCATGAAGATGTAAAATAGGACATCAGAATCACAAAACGTAAAGGAGAGGAGTATAAAAACACGGATCTTTTAGAATGCGTTTAAACTTGTATATCAGTCTAAAGCAAATAGATATAGTTATGGGTTAACATACTTGAAAACTAGTGTAACCACACATCAGAAACACAGTAGATACACACACACACACACACACACACACACAAACAAACTGTAGAATAATGCAAAAGAAAACTATCCCCCACCAAAGGAAAAAAGGAAACAAAGACATGAACAAGAAGGAATTACAAAAACAACTGGAAAACAAGATTTTAAATGTCAATAAGGGGAGTTCCCTTCATGGCTCAGTCATTAATGAACTTGACTAGGATCCATGAGGATGCAGGTTCGATCCCTGGCCTCAATCAGTGGATTAAGGATCCAGCGTTGCTGTGAGCCATGGTGTAGGTTGCAGATGTGGCTCAGATCCCAGATTGCTGGGGTGTAGGCCGGCAGCTGTAGCTCCGATTTGACCCCTAGTCTGGGAACCTCCATATGCCACAGGTGAGGCCCTAAAAAACAAAAATAAATAAATAAATGGATGGATGGCAATAAGTACATACCCATCACTAATTACTTTAAAAGTCAATGGACTAAATTCTCCAGTCGAAAGACAGGATAGCATGTTGGATAAAAAAACAAGAATCTGGAGTTCCCGTCATGGCACAGTGGTTAACTAATCCGACTAGGAACCATGAGGTGGCGGGTTCGGTCCCTGCCCTTGCTCAGTGGGTTAATGATCCGGCGTTGCCGTGAGCTGTGGTGTAGGTTGCAGATGCGGCTTGGATCCCGCGTTGCTGCAGCTCTGGCATAGGCCGGAAGCTACAGCTCCAATTCGACCCCTAGCCTGGGAACCTCCATATGCCACGGGAGTGGCCCAAGAAATAGCAAAAAGACAAAAAAAAAAAACAAGAATCTACAGTGTGCTGCCTACGAGACTCACTTTAGGGTGAACAACACAAATTCAAAGTGAGAGGATAGAAAAAGGATATATCATACAAGTGGAAATGATAAGAAAGTGGGGTTAGGACTTCTCATATTAAACAAAATAACCTTTAAAACAAAGGCCATAAAGAAAGATAATGAAGTACATGAGATAATGATATAGGGATCAATATAGGAATAGGATAGTACACGCATTAACATATGTGTGACTATTTGTGCACTTAAATATATAAAACAAATACTAACTGACATGAAGGGAGAGACTGACAGAAGTATAATAATAATAATAGGAGACTTTAGCACCCCACTGACATCAATGGACAGATCTTTCAGACAGAAAATCAAGAAGGCAACAGAGATCCTAAATGACTGATAGGCCAGATATTTTGCCTTGGTGGGAGAACCAGGTAATATATATAGCTCCTAATGACTTCCCAAAATAAATGACTTATTTTGCAACAGGTCCTGGAGAAATTCAAGCTTAACAACATTGTCAAAAATAGCAAAAGTATGGTAAAATGCAATTGGGAGAAGATTGGTAGATCCATTGGAGATAAAGGCTAAACTGTAGGCTGGCTAGTTCCCCAGAAAGAATTGGGGGCATGGGAACAGCTGAGAGGAATCTGAGATGGGGTCAGAACAACTCTCAAACCTTGACCCATCCCTTCAAAGGAGCCCAAATTTGATCAGTCCGTAGAGCAATTTATGCCCTAGGGCATTGTTGAAAACAGTAGCGCTGTCAGCCAGAAATTAGTGGAATTTAACAGCTGGGTGTAGTCAGGAAGGAGTGAAACACAGCCCTGCCAAAACCACTGCCCTTTCTGAGAGAATGTGGGCACACGTCTGCCGCCCTGAGGAGTGAAGCTTAACACCATATAGGGATAATGGACTTCATAGAAATACACCAGCCAGTCACTAAAGAAACAAATAAATAAATAACAGTAAATAGCCCGAGAAGGGATAGAAGTAAGGAAGACGATCAGTAGTACCCAGAGTTCAATAGAATTGTCTAGTTGGGAAATAAGCCTGACACACACAGTTGCAGGACAACCAAGGACGACATCCCTAGTTGATGGAATCCAAACAATCACCCTTGGATCCAAGCAATCAGTCCTTAAAGTATCTGTTACCTGCAGAGAGCCCACACACTGGAGAAGACCTGAGTACCAGACAGAGATTAGAAGACTTCTACTCAAATATCTCCTGTGTTAATAATCATGCTCCCGTGGGAGACTTCAAGTTTTCAGTGACAAGTTCGTTCACCACCAAATACACTGTCATCTTGCCAAATGTGTACTGAATTAACAGAGTCTCATTTCCCAAGAACATTTGGGATTCTTTTTTCTCTTTTGCTCCCTTAATTTTTTTACTTTTTATTTCAAAATAATTATAGATCCCCACAAAGTCGTAACATAAATACATGTACAGGAGTTCCCCTACATCCTTTACTTTTTTTCTCCCAGGGTTAGCATCTTGCATACATTATCATATTCTATCAACACCATGAAATTGACATTGATACAGTCCACAGAGCTTATTCAGATTTTTATCAGTGTATCAGTATACATGCATTCATGCATGTTTGTACTTTTCTACTTTTAGCATTCCTCATAACATTTAATTCTCTTCTTTACAGCATATTATTATAGTAATATTTGTACATTTTGATTTCTAATTCTCAGACTCTTAGAAAATTCTTTATACTCTCCACAGAGCACAGATGTAGAAACAAAAGTTTTCATGGTCACATAATGATTAGCGGACTGCTCAAGATGAGCAGTCACCATTCTACAGTGTTCTGTGTCTCATTCAGTCCAACTGGGTCATACTGGCAAGATGTCTCCTTTCAAGATAGTCAGCAATGTCATGTGTATGATCCTTCTTACTTACTGTGAACTTTTTTAATAAGCTACAAGAAAATATTTTTCAACTTTCCCATATAAGCAGTTTTATAATCTATGCTTTCATACAGTTTCGTATATTTTCACTTATTTCACACTTATCTTAGAAGGTTCTGATATAAAAGACTATTTTTATCCATTCTAAATCTATGAGGATTAGGAGTTTTTGTCATGACTCAGTGGTTAACAAGACCGACGACTATCCATAAGGACATGGGTTCAATTCCTGGCCCTGCTCAGTGGGTTAAGGATCTGGTGTTGCAGTGAGCTGTGGTGTAGGTCGCAGATGCCGCTTGGATCTCATGTTGCTGTGGCTGTGGTGTAGGCTGGGCAGCTACAGTTCCAAGTCAAACCCCTAGCCTGGGAACCTCCATAAATAAATAAATAAACCTCAAATAAATATGAGGACGATGAGGTTTAAATTAGAAATGTTGAAAATTATCATAATCATATATAGGAAATATGCCTCATTTTCATGTTTATAACATAGTGTTTTCCTCTGGTTCTGTGTTCCACTAGGTTTGTGATAAAGGACGTTTAGCTCAGAGACACAAAGAATCAGATTCTGATGTGAAAGGTAATGTTCTGCTCCTCCTCTCATCAAGCAATTCGTGTCCTCAACAAATACTTCTTTGTGCTACAACTTTGAGGTTCTCACTGTGCTTTGTGAAGTGCAGTGTTACAGGCGCAATGCCAGTTGTCTAGACAGGGCTCCAAGGGAGCACAGAGAAAGGACAGGTCACTTACATTGGCGGGTTGGACTGAATGGTCCACATTCTTGAGAGAGATCTCGATTAGAAAGATTTTTCCTGGAGTTCCCACTGTGGCGCAGTTGGATTGGCGATGTTTTGTGAGCGCTGGGACACAGGTTCCATCCCCAGCCCAGCACAGTGGGTTAAGGATCTGGCATTGCCACAGCTGCAGCTTAGGTTACAACTGCAGTATAGATCTGATCCTTGGCCTGGGAACTTCCATTTGCTGCAGGGTGGCCAAAAATGGAAAAAAAAAAAAAAAAAAAAGAAAAGGAAAAAAAAAAGATTTTTCCCAAAACAGAATATAGGAGTTTTATGGTTTAAAAAAACATCTTTTGTTTCATAACTTGATAAAGGATGATGAGCCCAGGAGGGTTAAACTTTGGATTATTCATTTGCTTCTGTAGGAATCTGCTAAGTCTGATATTAATCTCTAACATTTTTGGTATTTTTTTCCTAATTTTTATCTTGTTATCCTTACTTGGGGTCTTCTGAAAAATTCTCATAATTTAAACAGTATTTTAATTTTGTCTAAAATAATTATTTAATTTTATGTGTACCTATATTAATTTTTGGTACATTTATACCACCTTTATTTTCAGAAAAGATTTCAGGTAACCTATTTAAAAAAATATATATATGTACATATATCCATTTAGTTTATGATGCAGCAGGATAATGTAAAATAGAAATGGAATAAGAACAACACCTAGGAGAGAATTTTATTGTAATTAAGATGGTTAATTCACTTGAAGTCTAAATTATTCTTTCTCATAGTGATAAGCCAAGCAAATCAGTCACTTTTTGTATGTAACTTTTATATATTCTTTTGAAATTTAATGTCAAAAATTAAAAATAAAGGACACATTTTATAATACTTATTTTAGCCTTTTTTCTCTACACATACACTTCATGTTAATTAATCATAATCTTCAGGTTTTTTTACACCCTATGTTTTCATTTAAAATTACATTATTAACTTTAATATAGTTAATAAATGGTGGCAAAGTACTCCACTGTATTAGTGAACCTCATTGTTAAAACTTTTCTTTTGTTCACATTTTTTCTATTATAAACAACAATGAAGACCTCTTAAATTCCTACTTGTATATATTATTTATTTATAGTAGATTCCTAGAAAGGAACTGCTGACCCAAAGAGTATGAACATTTTTTTATTTTTCAGACTTCACTATAAATAGCAAAAATTTAACAAAAATCTCAAGATTGGAGAACTGGAGCTCCCATTGTGACTCACTGGTAACGAACCCGACTGGTATCCATGAGGATATGGGTTCAATCCCTGGCCTCGCTTAGTGGGTTAAGGATCTGGCATTGCCATGAGCTGCAGTGTAGGTCGCAGACATGGCTCGGATTCCGCATTGCTATGGCTGTGGTGTAGGCCGGCAGCTACAGCTCCAATTCTACCCCTAGCCTGGGAACTTCCATATGCTGTGGGTACAGCCCAAAAAAAAAAAAAAGAAAAGAAAAAAAAGATTTGAGGACTATGTGTATTAATTTCATTGAGCTACTATTTATATATTATCTGCTAGCATTTTTCATGTAGAAAAAGATAAAAATATGAAATGTGAACGAGCCAATGAACTATTTCCATGCTACCAATGAACTTCTACCATCTTTTCTAGATACAAGGCCAGATGTATCGGATGACTGTATATTTGATTATTTCAGAAGACAGTTCCCTAATCAAGGTTTGTAAGAGAGGAATATAAACAGTAATGAGAGGTCACCTATCTGAATGTGAGCTATTTCATAATATTTATCTGATCAAGATTTACACATAGGAAACTAGAAGATTATCTTCAAATCAGATAGCCAAGGAACAGTTCACCTTCCCAGAAATTACGAATCTCCAATTTTTATTTTCCTCTCTAACTCTAGAAATATAGAGGAAGACAGTAGAACTTCATTATATGTCAGTTGTCAATTTGATTTCCTGTACATTTACCCAGTCAAAAAAAAAATTCATCCCATTGTCTGTTCATTCCTATCTCACTGAATCTTAAAGCGGAAAGAAACCTTGGGAGGACTCTCTTCTCACCTACTTAGGACTGGCTCCAGGCTCCTCCAACCTTTACCAAATTGCAGTCAGTTCATTCCATTGCTAGAGAGCAGTATGCTTTGTATGTTGAGTTAAAAACATATATCCCTGTAAATTGCATTCACTTCTTTAATAACCAAAAACAAAAGAGTGAAGAAACCTTAAAAGTAAACATTGCTCAGCAACTCACTTTCCCTCATTCTCCTTGAAATACTAAGAACAAATGTAATGCCTCTTCCACATGATAGATCATACGTATTTTTTAACGCTATCACTTATTTCCCTGGAACTTTCTATTTCTTTCAACCATCCATAATATGACTCAAGGCCCTTTACTATCATATTTTAATCTTCTCTATCCACCTTGAATGAAATCGGACATAGTAGTGCAGATGTCATCGAACTTAGAACAGCCGGCCCTTGGTATCTGTGGGCAGTTGGTACCAGGGACTCCACACATACCAAAATCTGAGGATGCTCAAGTCCCTTATATAACATCGTGTAGTATTTGCATAGAACCTACACACATCCTTCAGTGTATTTTACATCATCTCTGAATTACTTAAAATACCTCATAGACTGTAAATGCTGTGTAAATAGTTGCCAGTACATAGCAAATTCAAGTCTTGCTTTTTGGAACTTTCTGTAATTTTTTTCCAAATATTTTTGATCCACAGTTGCTTGAATCTGTAGATGTGGAACCTGCGGACATGAAGGGCTGACCATATACAATAAATCATCAGTCTCATTTGCTGCTTTCTAGATACTACATTTGCATTAATTCTGTCTAAGATGACACGTTCTTTTGAAAATTATCCTAACATATTGGCATAATGGATTTACATATACTCAACCTATGAAGTTTTATTTTCATAGTACCAACTTTTTTTTGGCTGCACCTGCAGCATGTGGAAGTTCCCAGGCCAGGGATCAAACCTGCACTTCAGCAGCAACCAGAGCCACTGCAGTGACAGCACTGGATCCTTAACCTGCTGTGCCACAAGGGAACTCCAGTGTCTCCTCTGTTCTTCAGTTTTGCTTTGGTATTTTGGTTCAGTGTACTGAGCCTTACATTATTCTTATTGAACTAAATCTTAAATTTAGCCTTTCGTGAACTTTCGATCCTGATTATGTCATATTGTTGTACCACATACACATGTGTTTACACATATATATGTACACATCTATATTTGTGTGTATGCATATATATATATACATACATATCTATAATACACCTGACCTCATCAAAGCTTCAGCCTCTTGTATTTATCTGCTATATATCTTTACATAAATGTCCCACATATCCAAATTCAAATTCATCTAATCCCACAATAAATGCGATTCCTTCTGTATTCACTCTAACTTTGGTAGCAGTACTATCTACATAACCACTCAAGCTAGCAACCTTATCTTTTTTCTTATTTCACTTCCACCCTCCTATCCAGACAGCTACTCAATTCAGCTGATTTTACCTCATAGTCCCTTTTTTCTCCGTCTTAACTACCATCATTCTTTTCTTTTTTTTTTTTTTAATCTTTTTAGGGCCACACTTGTAGCATATGGAAATTCCCAGGCTGGGGGTTAAATTGGAGCTACAGCTGCTGGCCTACACCACAGTCACAGCAAAGTGGGATCCTTAACCCACTGAGTGGACCCAGGGACTGAACCCACATCCTCATGGAATCTTGTCGGATTCTTTACTGCTGAGCCACAACAGGAACTCCCTTAACTACCATCATTCTTTTCAGACACTTATCACCTACTTACCAGAAGCACTTTAGATTTCTAAGCAGTCTCCTTGCCACCAATACTGGTATCTTGATTCTACTTTTTATATTGCCATAAAAGCAAATTATCAAAAACAAACACAAATCTAATTATGTTAATACCACAACCTAAAGCCTTTTAATAATCCTAGTTTTCTAACAGTGGTTGAAACTGACACAGTCTTGAGACTTAAATTTACCTTAGGCTTTCTCTTTTCAACTTTTTTTAACTTTTGAAATAATTTCAAGAATAGTACAGCAAACTATATCTATCAACCTACCTATCTAGCTCTACTTTCCTCCAGTCCTCTTTTTGTAGATACAATATTCCTTTATCTCTAAATAACTTTGCATACATATTCCAAGAACAAGAACATTCTCTTAAAGTCAGGAAATTTTTTTTCCTTTTAGGGCCACACTTGCAATACATGGAAGTTCCCAGACTTGGGGTCAAACTGGAGCTGCAGCTCCTGACCTACGCCACAATCACAGCAATGCAGGATCCCAGCTGTGTCTGCGACCTACACCACATCTCAAGGCAACGCTAGATCCTTAACCCACTAAGCAAAGCCAGGGATCGAACCCCCATCCTTATGGATCCTAGTCGGTTTCATTACCACTGAGCCTAGATTGGAACTCCCAGGAAATTCAACTCTGATACAGTACTATTTTGTATCATATTGTAAGTGAATTTTGCCATATGTTCCAATTATGTCCTTTAGAGCAAAACTTCCTGATCCAAGTTCATGAATTGCATTTAATTGTCATACCTCTTTATTCTCTTTTAATTTGTAACAGCTGCTCAGCCTTTCTTTGTAATTCACAGCCCTGGCATTTTTTAAGATTATGTGCCAATTGTCATATAAAATGTCTGCTTTTAAACTTTTAGAATCGTCTGGGAGCTTACAATAACCCCAGCTTTGGATTCTGGCTTGCGTTTGTTGTCGACCCTCAAAATCTGCATTTCTGTAAGGTACCTTAGATAATGCTCATGTCGGTGATCTGCAGGCCACACTTTTCCACTCGCCACATAGGGAGCTATAGTGAGAGTCAGTGGGAAGCCAAGCATTTGGGACTCAGCCCACCCAACTTTTATTCATCCTGAATAGCTTTCATGTACAGTTTTTCTTTCAATAATGGTCTGTTACTTTTTTTTTTAAGCTTCAGCAGAGAAACCAGGTTCCCTCACGTGACTTACAGGAGTTCCATGAACTGGCCCCCGACTACCTCTCCAGTTTTATCCCTTGCCAGTCTCTGCCTTTTCCTTTACACTTCAGCTATCATGATCTTATTGGAGCCTCCAGATGCATCAGTCTTCCCTCCTTGTCCTTACTCATGCTGTCTTCTCTGCCTGAAACATAATTTTCCCTCTCCAACTAGATTAGCTACTCATCATTTAAAGAGTAGGTATCAATGTACAGTAAGACACATAGAGTTCATTACAGTGAGAGTGAGACAGATTGAGTGGTAATGATATGCACAGATTTTTCTATTTGCTCAGAGGAGGGAATGTAATTCAGCCTGAAAATCTCTCAGGCAATGTTTTCTTGAAGGAAGTGATCCTTAAATTACGATCCTGATTACAATGGAGTCTTAATGACACATGAGGCATTTAGCAGGGAGATGAGAGTCACCTTGAATTCTTAAGAGATTCATGTCAATGGTTTTGTGAAATTCTATGTAAATTCTTTCCTTACCTGACTGCAAAGAACTCATTCAGAGCCTTTTGATTTCTGTCATCTCTTAACCAGTATTCTCCCCTGTCTAATCAGAAGAAAAATGACAGAAAAGACAGATGCAACAGAAGAGTTGAGGGACTCTGCTCTTTGGCATCCATCAGTATTTTAAAATAATCCCAACAGAACAAATCTAAGCATTTTTTGATATATTTTTATTCTAAATATAGCTAAGTAAAATTTACTTCTTCATGTCAATATTTCTTCATATCTTAGTTCTTTTGATATTTTAACCTTCCTGATACTATTGTCCTATATCTTAGCAATTCTCTTAAAATCATCCTTTGCTACATCATCTCCTTTCCATCTTCATTCATGTTCTTTTAAAAACCCGAGGTTTATCTGCTTCCCAGTGGCCCCAAGTTATACTAATCAATGACTGTGCTAGATATCGGGATACAATGGAAAATAAAAGATAGTTCTCAAGAAGTAGAGAGAGTGACAAACAGCCAATAGAAATACAGTGGGATACATGCTGCTTACTGTATTATGGTATTATACAGGAGTAGTCTGGGGATAAGGGAATACCAGAAAAAGTAATTGTTAGGTTTCCAAGAGCCAGATAAATAAATAGCATTTTTTTTCTTTAACGAGTTCTGAATCTATTAAGAATTAAGACAAAAGAGTAAGACAAATACTCTCAAACTGAATCCAGCAACATATAAAAAGGATTATACACAATGACCAAGTAGGATTCTCTCTGAAATGCAAGGTCGATGTGAAAATTAAACAATGTTGGAGTTCCCATTGTGGCTCAGTGGTTAACAAACCCAACCAGTATCCATGAGGATACGGGTTCGATCCCTGGCCTCACTCACTGGGTTAAGGATCTGGTGTTGCCATGAGCTGTGGTGTAGGTTGCAGATGCAGCTCGGATCCCGCATTGCTATGACTGTGGTGTAGGCCCGCAGCTACCGCTCCAGTTTGACCCCTAGCCTGGGAACCTCTATAGGCCATGGGTGTGGCCCTAAAAAGACAAAAGACAAAAATAAATAAACAATGTCAAACACATATTAATAAAGAATAAAAAGATTTTTAAAGACTTTAAAGAACAAAAATGCACATGATCATCTCAATAGATGCAGGAGTAGTGCTTGGCAAAATCAAACATCCTTTCACGATTAAAAAAAAAAAATACTCAGTAAACTAGAAATTGATTGGATGTTCTTTTTTTTTTTTTTTTTGTCTTTTTGCTATTTCTTGGGCCATTCCCACGGCATATGGAGGTTCCCAGGCTAGGGGTCCAATCGGAGCTGTAGCCACCGGCCTACACCAGAGCCACAGCAATGCAGGATCCGAGCCGTGTCTGCAACCTACACCACAGCTCACGGCAACGCCGGATGGTTAACCCACTGAGCAAGGGCAGGGACTGAACCTGCAACCTCATGGTTCCTAGTCGGATTCGTTAACCACTGCGCCACGACGGGAACTCCCTGATTGGATGTACTTCATCCTGATAAAGCCCATCTATGAAAATCCCACAGCTAATGTCATAGCTGATCGTGCAAGACCGAATGCTTTCCCCCTAAAATCAGGACCAAAACAGGTGTATTTGCTCTCAGTATTTCTATTCAACATTATAGGAGAGGTTTAGGCAGGGCAATTTAGCGAGAAAAATAAGTACAAGACATCTAGACTAGAAGGAGGTAAAACTATTTGCAGAACACGATATTGTTACAGAAAATCCTAAGGAATACACACACATATACACATACATGCTCACACACACACACCTACTAGAGCTAATAAATGAGTTCAGCAAGGTTGCAAGATAAAAAATCAGCATACAAATTCAGTTGTAATGGGTGAATTGTATGGTATGTGAATTAGATCTCAGTAAGTCTTTTATAAAAATGAACTGTATTTCTGTATACTAGCAATGAACACTCAAAATGAAATTAAGAAAACAATTCCATTTACAAAGCATTAAAAAGAATAAAATGCATAGGAATAAATATGATGAGCAACGTAAGACTCATTCACTGAAAACTACAAAACACTGTTGAAATAGATTAAATTTAAATAAATGGAAAGATTCCCCCATGTTCATGAATCAGAAGACTTAATACTGTTAAGTTGGCAGTACTCACCACATTGACAGATTAAATGCAATCCTACCAAAATTTCAATGAAAACAGAAATTAGCAAATCAAACCTAAAATGCATATGGAAGTGTAAAGGCCCAGGATAACCATTGTTTTTCTTCATGAAAAAGAAGAACAAAGTTCAAAGACTCATACTTCCGATTTCAAAACGTACTGCTCAGCTGCAGTAATCATAACAGGGTGGTACTCGTGGAAGGAGAGATATAGAGCTCCATGAACTAGACTTGAGAATACAGAAATGAACCCTTGCATTTATTGTCAGCTGAGCTTCAGAAAAGGTGCCAAGACAATTCATTGAAGAGAAAAATAGCCTTTTCAACAAACAGTACTGAGACGACTAGATACTCATATGCAAAAGAATGAAGTTGAATTCATTCCCTACATCATATAGGAAAATTAATTCAAAACAGGTGAGAGATCTAAACGTAAGAGCTAAAACTACTCTTGAAAGAAAATATGGACATGTAATAGTACTAAGGGGACTTCGAGTTTTAGCACCAATATGTAAAGGGATAGTTTGGAGAGTAGACCTTTGTTATGGAGAATATTCTGGATATATTTTGCAATGCTTTCTCTTCTTCCTACCAGAGCCAGCCCCTTCTAGTCTTCCTATGTCACCAAAGCGTAGAGGGGAGAAAAGCTAGGAAGTGTTAAGGCACAACCCAGGGACACAGACCTGCAAAAAAGACTAAGATTTAACAAGATTGTAGGATGGTCCCTTTCCCCCATTCCTTAAGGCCACCCCAGCATGACTCCAGTATAATAGTGATTTATAGCTGAAAGAGTACAGGCAAGACACATATTCTATCTAACAAGGAGTTCTTTGAGAAGTCCAAAGACAACAGGATAAACAAAGCAAGGCTGTTACAGGGATTCTAAGCCTCTGGCACCTGCAGCAAAAGCAAACATTAAAGTTGTGGTGAATAAGATATGAAGAAAATAAGCATTAAACACACACAACACACACATGAGTCCAACTCCCTGCTAAATTAACATAAACTCCACACTACTGCCTCTTAATCTCAGTTCCTGTTACCCACTGTCCAATTTTTAACAACAAAAAAGTACAAGGTAGTCTAAAAGACAAGAAAAACACAGTTTAAATAAAAAGCAAGCATCATAACCAGACACCAGTATGACACAGATTTTAGAATTATCAGGCATGGAATTTAGAACAACTACAATTAATATGTTAGGGGCTCGGATGGAAAAAGTAAATAACATGTAAGAACAGATGGGTAATGTAAAGAGTGATATAGAGGGATCTAAGAAAAATTTTTTTTAAATGCTAAATATAAACACTAGCAGAAGTGAAGAATGCCTTTGATGGGCTCATCTATACACTGGAAATGGTCAAGGAAAGAATGAAGATAGGTAAGCAGAAACTTCCCAAACAAATGCAAAGAGGAACAAGAATGCAAACAACAGAACATGAAAGGTCTGTGGGACAATTTCAAAAGGTGTGTCATACGTGTAATTAAGATACCAGGAGGAAAGGAAAAAGCACAGAGTAAAGCAGATATTTGACGATAATAATGGCTGGGAATTTTCCAGAATTATTGAAAGACACAAAACCATCCAGGAGACTCAGAGAACACAACACTAAGCAGGATAAATTTATATATGAATTGTATTTATATATGAATTTATTTAATGTAGATACATACGTATATGTATGTGTGTGTATATATATGTATACATGTGTGTCTGTGTGTGTATTTCCTTACAAGTCTAGAAACCTCTTGCTAATAAGGTCATATTCCATGTAGAAACTCCTTTGTGACAAAGTATCTAACTTGATGTCATTGCATTGGCCTGCCACCAGGGATCAGTGTAATGTGGGCTTCATAAGAGCAGACCTGCAAGTCAGAGACCTTGACTTTGAACGTATTCAGTTTTACCACCACATAAAAGAAAAGGCGGCTATCATGAAGCCTGCAGCGTTCAGAGAAGTGATATTGGAAAAGGACACACAGAAAGCAAAAATATCCTATTTTAGCCATGGGACATAAAGAAATGTCATCAATTTGTATTAATTATAAGTAATATCTATTTAATTAGCCCCATTGTATTTATATTCATTTTTTGAAAGGTCTTATATTTATGTATCTTAAGACAATAATATAGCCTATAAAATATAAAAATCTAATAGTTAAAATCTGTATCAGAGAAAAAACATTATTGTTATATTATTTGTACACATACTATTTAATTGGTTTTACTACTAACTGCCACTGTTAACTAATCCTGTTATTTTTCTTAAATAACAGTGTTTATGTAACAGAATAGCAAGTAATACAGAATACATATAATCTAAACACCTAATTTATATTTTATGTTAAAATAATAATATGTGTATATAAGTATTTATTACATATTGTGCCAATTTTTTGGTCTCGTATAGCTGTGTCCTAAGTTGGCTGTCTAAAAAGTTCATCTACGTACACATAGATGTCCTTCACAGAGCCTGACATGCAGAATTTGGCTCTGAATTGTTTGACAGTTATTGGACAGGTATTTCTACTGGTTACTGTTTTTTTGAACCAGTTTAATCTAAAGGCCTCCGGAAGAAATATGTACTAATATATTTCATGTGTCTGAATGAGACAATGACAGATTAATTGAAGATAAATTCAGTTAAGCTAGTCATTAAAAATATAAATGAGGTAATTGTCAAGAAAGTAAAAAGCTTTGTTAACCTTAAAATCTAAGTTCAGAAGTCCTATGATATATTCTCTTTTTTAGCAAAAATACCTGGACAAGCCCCTTCTTGGCTTCTAAAAAGATATTTGAGGTAGGAGATTACCTACTTCTTTTATTCTGTCTTATAAGATTCTGATTTTGAATTAAAGTAATATGTAAAAGTGACTTTTTAAAAAAATTTTTATTATAGTTGATTTACAGTGTTCTGTCAATTTCTGCTGTACAGCAAAGTAACCCGGTCACTCACACACACACACACACACACATATTCTTTTCTCACATTATACTTCATCATGTTCCATCACAGGTGACTAGTTTATAGTCCCCTGTGCTATACAGCAGGAAAAGGGACTTTTTGATAACAATTGCTAATTATTATCTCCTTATAGTCTACATAGTGTCTATGATTAGGTCAGCTTTATACACAGAGGTGCCCATATGATGTATTTTGAAGGGTTCAATATCCCTAAGCTATCCCTAATGGATGCCATAACATCTACAGTTAGACATTTATTTTTATGCAATTATCTTTGCTTTATCCATGTTTCTCTTTTTAAAAAGATACTTCTGGCATAAGATAATCGCTTAGCACTTTAAAATGAATGACCAGCAAAGGCTTTACTTCTATAATTGCAGCTGAAGCATTGACCACATAGGGATATTTACTAGTACCTAAAAACTGGGAATGGAATAGAAGGGGAAGTCAGGAATCACCTAGATGAACTTCGCAGTTTTGTCCAAACTTGTAATTATTATATCGCTAGCCCCCTTGGCAAGTTTCCCTATCTTCAGAAATAACGAATATGAACAACCATCTGAACAGTGGATATGGAAGCATTTTAGCACAGACTGAATTTGCACAGCAGAGGAAACATGGTACGCCCATGCTTCCTTCCTTGGCCTCTTTTCTAAGAACTTGGTTTCTGCTCAGTACAATGAGTTCTGTTGAAATATATAGACTCTCTTGCCCCCAAAACCTAGGAAATTAGATTAAGAAACCATCTTTGGCCATACCTGTACTTGGATTTGGAATCGATTAATTTAAATTAAGACTTAATTTTAAAAAATATATTACTTATATCTATGTTATATATTAACATAAGAGAAAGTAGTAGAAAAAGTACTGGAGTTAGAAGATAACGTATTCCAGATCTGCCCCTCCCTCTTACTAGCTATGTTATCTTGAGCAAATGTTAACCTCTCTGATTCCCTAACATTTCCTGACATTCCTTCTCTGATGTAAGATGGGGATAACATTGGGCATCCTGCCTGTATCACAGAACTGGACTGGCAAGAGCCCCCAAGAGGTAATATCTATAACAATACTTTGCATACCGTGAGGTGTAAAATAAAATACAGCTACAACACGGCATTACATTATTTTTGATTAGATAGTTTGTTATGACACTGAAATCAGAGTACCCAATTTCTTTCAGCTCCCAAAGTATGATTCAGAGGCTTAGCAAAGACCAACAAAGCTATGTTTTAGAAATCAATAAGAGGCCAATTCAGGAAACAATCCACCCTAAGAACACTGATTTCTATGAAAACTGTTTCAAAGTGACATCCTTGAAGTGTCCTATGAGCAAACAAGTTCCCAGGTGGACTGAGAAGACAAGGATACCGACAGAAGGTTTTGTTTGTATTTTCTTCGTTTGTTTAGGATTTTAATAAATACGAAGGTGGCTTTCACTGTATCATTAATAAATTCTGTGAAATCTGCATTATGGAAACTGTTTTTGTAAATAGGATAGAGAGTCATTTTATTCCTAACTCTGAAAAATATTCGCGGTAATTTCTATATGAGTTGAATATAGAAGAAAATTATTTCGGTTATTTGTATTAACTACCTCTAACCATTTCTTCTGGGGCCATGGATGGATTCTAAATACTGGTCAATCATAGCAGTAAAAAGAAATCAAGTTGTTGAAGCTGAGTGATGAGCTTATAGGAGTCTCTCTCTTTGGAGGAAAAGTGAATTTTTTTAATGAAGCCCAAAAATGTACTCTCTCAGTCTCAGTGGTGCTGTAGATCCCATGCCCATCAATGTGCTCAGTGACATGATTATTACCCTCTCTCACCTTCATCAAAGTATGGTCCAGATTCACTACCGTCACCTCCTCGCCTGCATACTTCTCCACCTACCACAATCCATCTTCTGTTCTCCCCAAAGCAATGAAATTGTTGCTTCCAGAGTCATCAGTTCTTCTCACACTTGACTCCTCTACCCTTGGTTATTCCCAGAGCCTTTAAATTCTCCCTGGATTCACTGAACAATTCAACATACATATCTATAGAATTCCTCTCTCCTTGTTTTAGTCCTGTTTCTCTGGCCATTCATGTTTGGTGTCCTACATGGGCTTCTCTTCCTCTGCCTGAATTTTATTTTTTTAAATTGAAGTAGAGTCAGCCTGAATTTTAAGTGAACTATTCCTCAGTATTCCATCCTTTGGTCTCTCCTGTTCTCACCACATACTTTTATTTCTGAGCACTCTCGCCTATGCCTGTAGCTTCAATACACAACTGATGATCATCATATTTTTTCATCATCAATCTAGGCATCTCTTCTAAATCCCATACTCATCTGCCTACTGGATATATCCATCCGTTTTCCCTCACAGATACTCATAGTTTAACTTGCCCACTACTGGTCTCTTTCTCCTCCTGCATTCCATGTCTCAGTCAGTAATACTGCCTTCCTCCACTTATCCAGCTAATAGCCCAAGACATATCCTAACCTACATCTCTTTGGTATCCAATATTGAGAAGCTCTATCCATTCCATTCTCAAAGATTCTCTTGAATTTGCCCTTCTTCATCGCAACTGCTGCTCCCTTAGTTCAGACTCCCTTCCAGCCTCCCTTGAGTTACCACACTAGCCTTCTAACTTGTCTCCCTGCCTCAAGTCTTTTCTCCAACCTGTCATCCTCCTGGCTGCCAGTGTGATCTTTCAGAAATGCAGATCTAATTATATTACTTCCACGCATAAAATCTTCAATGGCCTCCTAACAATTCAACTTTTAAAACATCAAGCATCTACCAGATGCAAATTATTCCTGTCTCTGGAAACCTCTCAAAAGTTACGAACAAGGTGTCTAGTTCTGAACCAGTCATTCACACTTTCCTGACGTTCTAGTCATGCTAAACCATACTTGTGGCTTAAAGAGTGTGCCATGTTAGTCCCATTGCCTAGATTACTACTGTTTTGTTTACGTAGCTGACTTGCAATTATTCATCAAGACTCAGATGAATTCGGAATTAGGAATCTTTCCTTATCCAGCCCTAACTATGGCTAGAAGTCCCCCATCAGCAATCCTATAGTAAGCACCTTGCCTCATCTCTATAGTTACTTATTCTGTTGATGCTTTACTTTTCTCTGTCTGTCTCTCTCGTCCCAACTGTTGGACTATTAAAGTCAATGACTATATTTTTCACACCTATTTACCAAACTGAACATAATGCCAGATACCTAATAACCATCCAATGACTATTTGCTGAATGGTCTAGGAATGGCTTCTCAAGAGACTATAGATCCAGCATTGCCAGATATTGTGCTCATACACACCCTCATACACGGTCTTTCAAGTCTAGTTTAATTCAGTGAGTGTTTAGTCATCAGTTTCCTTTCATTTTAGTAGTGGACAATTCTTTTAAAAAAAAAAAGCATTATTGTGGAAATTTCAAGCATAAACAAAAGGAGAGAGAATAGAATAATGAATCACTGGTGCCCGTTATCCACCCTAAAGAGTTATCAGCATCCTGCTATTCTTGTTTCATTTGTATTCCCACCACTTTTTTTGCTAAAAGTATTTTAAGCAAAGTCAGCAAACCATGTTGTTTTGCCCATAAATAATTCAGTGTATATCTCTAACTAGATAAACATTTTTTTTACAAAGCATAATGTATTTCTTGCTTTTATTCTAAACATACTCTACTTTTTTGTATGCTATCTATATATCAATCGAGGCATCATAATTACAACTAACACTGCCACATCCTTGAAAATATCTACCAATCTTCCTTCAGGCTTTACTCGGGATGTTCTTCCCCTTCTCTACCTATATGTATTGAATTTTTTTTTAATTGTGTTAAAATACACATGACATAAAATTTACCATCTTTATTTTTAAGTGTTCAGCAGTGTTAAGCACATTCACACTGAGGTGCACAGTTTCCAGAACTCTTTTCCTCTGGCAAAACTGAAATGCCATACCTATTAAAAACTGCCCATTCCTCCCTCCTCACAGCCCCTGGTAACTATGCTACTTTGACTATTCTAGGTTTCTCAATTAAGTGGAATTGATCTTTGGAAGACAAATACAATATTTGTCTTTTTGTGACTAGCTCATTTCACTCAGCATAATGCCCTTAAGGTTCATCTATGTTGTAACACATGTCACAATTTCCTTCCCTTTTTAAGGCTGAATGATGTTCCATTGTATGTATATACCATATTTTGCTTATTTATTCATCCACAAATGTGCATTTGGATTGCTTCCACCTTTGGACTGTTGTGAATAATGCCGGCATGAACATGGATATACAAATAACTCCTCAAGATTCTCTTTCAATTCTTCTGGGCATGTATCCAGAAGTCGAATCGCAGATCATATGGTAATTCTAGTTTCAGTTTTTGAGGAACCACCAATCTGTTTTCCACATCGACTACACCGTTTTACATTCCAGCAAACAGTGCACCGTGGTCTTAGTCTCTCCACATCTTTGCCTACACGGATAATTTTCTGTTTTTTGACAATAGCTGCCCTAATAGGTGTGGAATGGAATAAACACTTTAAAAATGAACTTTATTTTTTAACAGTTTGCTAAGCATTTTAATGTTATTATACTCTTATTATCACACTTTACAAAATAAACAGTAATTCCTTCATATCATCTAATAAGGAATTTCTAACATGCTTTTCTCATAATTTTACCTATATCTTCATCCTTCTATGTCCTTGAAAGAAACTTTGGAGCCACCACTGATTCCTCTTTTATTCTCTCACCCCGTATCTAATTCATGAGAAAATCCCAAAATATACTCAAGATACTTGTCTCCCCGTGCCTGTACTTCTCACTCTTGTGCCACTGCCACCACGCTGCTCCAAGCTACCATCCTCTCTCCGAGACTGTTTCAGCGGCCTTCCGAAAGACCTCGCTGCTTGTTACCCTTGCCCTGTTCCATCTGCTCTCAACTCAGCAACCAGATGATTCTGTCAGATGGGACACTCCTCAAAGCCTTCCAGTCTCCCTGCTTCACACTTAGTAAAAATCAAAGTCCTTACAACGGCCCTGAGGCCTTACGTGAACTAAGTCCAGTGACCTCTCTGAGCTCCTATGACATCTTTTCCCTCCTTCACTCTGCTTTAGCCACGTGTCCTATCTTGGTGTTCCTTCAACACCCTGCCATGCTCCTAGCTCAGGGCCTTGCCTAGAATGCACTTGCTTCTGATGGCTACTTGACTCGTTTCCTAACTCCTTTGACAGGTCAGCCTCAGGGGGAGGCCTCCGAACACCTTTTCAAAAACAGAAATTAATCCATCCCCTGAGAATTCTCTATTCCCCTCCCCAGGTTTTTTTCCTCACATAAATTTTATTATCTGATATATATTTATAAATATATATAGATGTATCTTGTTTACACACTTATTTTCTGCCCTGTATTTAAAGTATAAGCTTCAAATAAATATGCATTTTTAGACAGACACTTTGGTACCTAATGCTGAATAAGTAATTGCTTAATCAGTTCAGTTTATATAGCTATACATATTTTTATGGTTGCTCCCCAGGTCTTCATCACAACTTAAAAAATAGTATGAAAGAATGTACATCTTTCCAAAGCAAGAAGGCTGGTGTAAATTGGACAGACGATGAAAAAAGAATCTACAGGGATAAAAAAATATCTCAATCTGAAGAAATATTGCAGTATTTGCTCCCAATCATGAAAAGCACTAAAAATGTGCAAACCACTCAGATAAAACAGATTTTCAATCCAAGAACCAACTTTCAAATCCAACATCAGTAAGTCAATACAATTTTGTTATTCTTAGCTACTTAATATATGTACACTCTTTTTTAAGGAAAAAAGGCTTATTTGGGGGGGGGGGTCTTTTCAGGGCTGCACCCACAGCATATGGAGGTTCCCAGGCTAGGGGTCAAATCAGAGTTACAGCTGCCAGCCTACGCCACGGCCACAGCAATGCCAGATCCAAGCCACATCTGCAACATACACTACAGCTCATGGCAATGCTAGATCCTTAACCCACTGAGCAAGGCCAGGGATCGGACCTGCATCCTCATGGATGCTAGTCAAATTTGTTTTTGCTGAGCCACGTCTGGAACTCCATGGCTTATTAATTTATTATCCTAAGAAACAAACACAGGCTCTTAAAAATAGTGGCAGCTACATCACATTTGACAAAGGGACAAAGACCCAAAGCCATAAGAACACATAGGATATGTGAAGGAATAAGTTATTAGGCCTTATTCAACTGTTTATTTGCATGAAAACACTCATTAATTTGGATCTATGAATAAAGTATGTATTAATAAAGTATGATCATAGCCTGATTTGAAGTTTCTCAGGTGTGTTTAAATCTTATAATCCTAGGAGGCAACCAGAATTAGAAATAATTAACCTGGGAGTTCCTGGCGTGGCGCAGTGGTTAACGAATCCGACTAGGAACCATGAGGTTGCGGGTTCAGTCCCTGCCCTTGCTCAGTGGGTTAACGATCCGGCGGTGCCGTGAGCTGTGATGTAGGTTGTAGACGCAGCTCGGATCCCACGTTGCTGTGGCTCTGGCGTAGGCTGGTGGCTACAGCTCCGATTCGACCCCTAGCCTGGGAACCTCCATATGCCGCGGGAGCAGCCCAAGAAATAGCAAAAAGACAGAAAAAAAAAAAAGAAATAATTAATCTCAGCTGCCTCAGCTTATTGATATTCACAGGAAAGCAGGAAGGGTAAGACCAGATTTCTTTTAAAGATATAAAAAATAGTTGAACCCTCACTAAGGCCAAAAGGAAACTCATATAAATAAAAGTAAGACAATAACAAGCTGAAAATAATAAATTAATACTATTATCAACAGATATTCATAAAATACTTGCTATATGCTACACACTATTCTGTTTACACACATACACACACATTTTACATTCTCTACATAAGGAAAGTGAAGTTCAAAGAGGTTAAGCAATCTGCCCAGGGTCACACAGACAGTAAGCAGAAATGGATTCAACCCTGACTAGATATTTGACTGCAGAGTCCTTTATCAGTATGCTTTGACATTTCTTTTCATAATAAAAATTAAAAACACAGAAACAAAATACTTAATATTCAAATATTGCCTATAAATCAGTGACAAGATTATGAGTATTTTAATAGAATAATGGATTAAGGGTATGAACCAGGAATTCACGAAAGAAAAAAACACATGGCCAATGATCATTTAAAAATGCTCAATCTCACTTAAATTCAAAGAGTGGAAATTAAAACAATAATGAAATACTCTTCATATTTGTCTCTTAGTGGAAGAATTGATTCACTGATTGTTGAAATATAAACAGGTACAGTTTCTGGGAGGCAGTCCAACAATACAAATGAAAAATCCGTAATATTTACACTCATTTTGACTAAGAAATTACACTTTTAGAAACTGATCCCGAGGGGAAAAAACCTAGGAAAAGCTATATTTCTGTAGTGATATTTCAGTATTGCCTGAAAGAACCAAAGCAAAAAAAAAATGAATCTAAACACCCAACAACAGAAGACTGCTTAAATAAATTATGGCACATACTAACGTGAAAGATTATGTAGCTACTAAATATTATCAGTGTATATTAATTAACATGAAATTATGTTCACAGTATAAGTGAATAAAAGTTGCAGAACAGTTTGATTTGGTATGGCTGCATTTATAGGTTATGTATATATATTTAATGTGTGCATATTATACACACTCAAACACATATACACCTGGAAACAACTCTGGAAGCAATATTCCCAACAATGATTATCTCTGCATAGTACTGGCAGAATATGCTATGTCTCTTCATGCTTTTTTCCATAAATTTTTATTAATGCATATTTCTTTATTGTATAATCAGCAAAGTCAATAAAAATTATAAAACTAGGCAGTTGGTGGCAATTTCTAGTAGGATGGGGTAGCTATCATGCTAGTGAAGGCAGAGCCTAACAGAAATTGAATCAAATAGGTCAGCTAATATGAAAGACAGTATAGGCCCAGGCGAATAAGAGATCAAGTATGATAATATCAGCATAGTAAAAAATCAGGAAATTAATAACAAAATACAACAGACCTAGGCAGCAAGGCTGAGAAGCTAAGGATCTGGATATAAACAAGGGGTCTGAGAGGTGACAGGACGTTGCTTGGTTTTTAGTCATTATTTTCACAAGAGATCCCCTATATATTTTGAACCTAGACTTGCACTCAGTGTGGACTGGCCTGAGCCTGAAGGTCTATATAAATGGTGGTCTTCATTAATTAAGAACTCTTTGTTTACACGTAACAAAATAATTCAAGCTCACTTAATCAGAAAGCATAAGGTAAGGTAAAGGTGGGGAAGGACTGCAAGAAAATACAAGGCTAGGAGTTCCCGTCGTGGCTCAGTGGAAACGAATCTGGCTAGCATCCATGAGGACACAGGTTTGATCCCTGGCCTTGCTCAGTGGATTAAGGATCCCCATTGCTGTGAGCTGTGGTGTAGGTCTCAGACACAGCTCAGATCTGGCGTTGCTGTGGCTCTGGCATAGGCTGGTGTCTACAGCTCCAATTAGACCCCTGGCCTGGGAACCTCCATATGCCACAAGTGCGGCCCTAAAAAAAGACAGACAAAAAAAGAAAGGTTAATAAGTTGGAATTTATCAAAATAACAGCGTTTGCCTTTATTCCTGTTAAGAGAATAAAAAGACAAGCTATATAATATGGGAGAAAATATTTGCAAAGCACGTAAACAAGAAACATATCTATGTTAACAAAAATCATAACTCAACAGTAGGGGGCCCAATCAAGATGCCAGAATAGAAGGACTTGGAGCTCACCTCCTCCCACAGATATATCAAAAATACATCTACACATGGAAAAATTCTCACAGAATATCTACTGAACACTGGCAGAAGATCTCACCCAACCAAAATTGCAAGAAAGATCACCATGCAACCAGGTAGGATGATAGAAAAAAGGAATTATGACTGGACCTGCACTCCTGGAAGGAAGCCTGTGAAAGGAGAAAGGTTACCATACTCTGGAAGCCCCTTCACCAGCTAGGAGATAGCTGGTTCAGAAAGGGAAACTTAGAAGCTCAGAGAAGAGTGCAGCAACCAGGTTACAGCAGCCAGAACAGAGAGAGATCAGCACAGACAATCTGTTAGTGTGTGCAAGGGCTCGGTGCTAAAACTCAGAGTTTCAGACCTGGGGAGAAGGCTAGGGTTGGCTGAGCAGAGACAGCCTGAAGTCTGGAGTGTGGAGTGTGGTACCCGTCACAACTGTGGATGCATGCAGGGCCATCGAAGAAGTGCCCTTCTTAATGGGCCCACAAAGGGAGGTGTGGGGGCTATGTCATCCACGGATTTAGGCAATAGCCAGTGCCGAGGCCTCTATGACCTAAGCACCTGCAGGATATCTGAGCAGATTAGTGGTGTTCCCGTGGCTGGGGCAGATCAGCATTACCTGAGGCTTTGTGGAGGCAGGGCCAGGGTCTGAGCTGACTGAATAACTCCCACAGCAGGTCCAGGTGCTCAACTACTGCAGTCATGGTACCTGACTTCAGTGGATCTGTGCCTATGGAGCTTACTGGTGGCTTTGTGAGCATAGCACCTGAGGGACACCAGGGCTGACTACCTGCATTCAGTGGTTGAGAAGGGGCCAAATGCAGTGCCAACAAGAGTGTATTTTGTGAGCCTGTACAACAGGTGACAGGTGACACACAGAGAACACTCCCTGGTGAACAGTTCCTTCAAAGGAATAATCAGTGGCCCCTGTCCCAGTGGGAGTGCTCCCATCCTGCCTACCTCACACTGAAGTTCAGAAACAGATTTGAGGTCTTCTACTTTAAAAACTAGGGAGCAGATCCTGGCCCTGACAACAGACCTGGCTGTGACAACCAGAGAGCAAAGAGGAGGTCCTGCTCAATATCCATGGCGGGCTCTGGTCACCACAACACCAGATCACACTCCACATCAGGGGATAACAGCCAGCACACGCTGAGGAAAGATGTGGCAGGCATCCATACTAAAAACAGCCCTCGCACCAAAAACATTAGACTGACACAGGCTACACAAGGACTCTCCCACATAAAAACAGCCCTTCAATGGCGTTCCTTTTGTGGCTGAGCAGGTTAAGAACCTGATAAATATCCATTAGGATACAGGTTCGATCCCTGGCCTAAGTGGGCTAAGGGCATTGCCACAAGCTTCAGCTTGGGTCATAGATGTGGCTCAGATCCAGCATTGCTAGTGGGGCTGTGGCATAGGCCAGCAGCTGCAGTTCCAATTCAACCCCTAGCCTGGGAACTTCCATAAGCTGCAGGTGTGGCCATAAAAAAAGAAAAAAAAAAAAACAAAAAAAAAACCCTTCAAGACCAGTCATTGTTTCTCATAAATTCATGGAGTTAGAGAAATATAAGTAAAACGAAGAAGCAGAGAAATGATTTTTAATTAAAAGACCAACAGAATTCCCCTGAAAGAACAAACAATGAAACAGAACTATCCAATCTACTAGACTCCAAGTTTTAAAAGGAGGTAAGAAAATTACTGAAGGAGGAGTTCCTGCTGTGATGCAGTGGGTTAAGAATCTGACTATAGGGGTGGCTTGGGTCACTGTGGAGGACTGGTTTGATCCCTGACCCAGTGCAGTGGGTTAAAGGATCTGGCATTGCCACGCTATAGTGTAGGTTGCAGCTACAGCTCAGATTCAGTCCCTGGCCCAGTAACTTCTATATGCCATGGGTGCAGCCATTTAAAAAAAAAATTACCAAAAGAATTAAGAAAGGTATTGATATAAATGCAGATTTCTCTTAAAAAGGAACTAAAAGCTATAAAGAGGAGCCAAGTAAAATCAAGAAATTCATTTCACAAGCTGAAATCTGAACTAAACACAGTAATTAGCAAATGAATACATGATCTGGAAGACAGAATAATGGAAATCACCCAATCAGAACAGTAGACAGACAAGTTTTTTTAAAAATCAAAGCAATTATACAAGAACTATGGGTTAATATAAAGTATATCATATAGGGACCCCAAAAGGAAAAGAGAAAAGAGAATGGAAAATATATTTATGATTGAAAACTTCCCAAATCTAAAGAAAGAAACTGATATCCAGGGACAGGAAGCACAGAGGATATCAAATAAGCAAACACACCAAGATATAATTAAAATGTAAAAAAATTAAAGACAGGATTCTAAAGGCAACAAGAGGAGTTCCTCATTGGTACAGTAGGTTAAGGACCTGGTGTTGTCACTACTGTGGCTCGGGTTGCTGCTTGACCTGGGTTCAATCCCTAGCCTGGAAATTTCCACATGCCACAGGTGTGGCCAACAAATAAATAAGTAAAAGAGGCAAGAGAAAAAAAAGAGTTAATTACAAGGGAACCTTGATAAAACTATCAGCTTATCTCTCTACAGAAATTCTGCAGGTCAGGAGGGAATGGCAAGATGTATTCAAAGTCCTTAAAGGCAAAAACCTGCACCCTATGATATGCTACCCAGCAAGATCATCATTTAGAATAGAAGGAAAGGAGTTCCCGTCGTGGCTCAGTGGTTAATGAATCCGACTAGGAACCATGAGGTTGTGGATTGGATCCCTGGCCACGCTCAGTGGGTTAAGGATCCAGCATTTCCATGAGCTGTGGTGTAGGTCACATGTGGCTCAGATCTGGCCTTGCTATGGCTCTGGCATAGGCTGGCAGCTACAGCTCTGATTAGACCCCTAGCCAAGGAGAGAGAAAGAATTTCTCAGAAAAGCAAAAAACTGAAAGAATACAGCAACACTAAACCTATCCTAAAAGAAATATTGAAAGGTTAACTCTAAATAGAAAAGAAGACTCTATAAGAAAGAGAAAAGCACAATTGGAAAGTAAATAACTTAAATTAGCCAGTAGTATACAGATTTTAAAAAATAATAAATTTAAAAATTTTTGAGGACTTCCTCCTGCCATGGTGCAGTGGGTTAAGAATCGGACTGCAGCAGCTCGGGTCCCTGCAGAGGTGCATATTCAATCCCTGGTCCTGCACAGTGGGTTAAAGGATCCAGCGTGGCATAGGTGGCATAGGTCACAGCTGTGGCTCTGATTTAATCCCTGGCCCAGGAACTTCTGTATGCCATGGGTGCAGGTATAAATTTTTTTTTAAAACTTGGAAAGCGCTAATAGCTACAGCAAAAGGATAAACATGAAATTGTAAAAAAAAGGACATCAAAATCATAAAATGGGGGATGGGAAATAAGAAAATGTTTTTTTTTTTTTTAGAATATGTTTGATACTATATGACTACTAGTCTAAAGCAAGTAGATAGAGTAATGGGTTAACATACCTGAAAACCATAATAACCACAAATAAAATATATACTGCAGATTCACAAAAATTAAAAAGAGAACACAAGCATAATATAAAAGAAAATGATCAAATCACAAAAGGAAAAAGAGAAAGAAATACAAAATGAACTGGAAAACAAGGTTTTAAAATGGCAGTAAATACCTATCTATCAATAATTACTTAAATGTCAATGGATTTAATGCTACAATCAAAAGCCAAAGAGTGGCAGATTGGATAATAAAACAAGAGCCTACAATATGCTGCCTACAAGAGACATTTTTTTTTTTTTTTGTCTTTTTTGCTATTTCTTGGGCCGCTCCCACGGCATATGGAGATTCCCAGGCTAGGGGTCCAATCGGAGCTGTAGCCACCAGCCTACACCAGAGCCACAACAACGTGGGATCCGAGCCACGTCTGCAACCTACACCACAGCTCACGGCAACACCAGATCATTAACCCACTGAGCAAGGGCAGGGACCGAACCCGCAACCTCATGGTTGCTAGTCGGATTCGTTAACCACTGCGCCACGACGGGAACTCCCAAGAGACATATTTTTTAAGGCGAGGGCACACAGACTGAAAGTAATGGGATGGAGAAAGGTATTTTATGCAAAAGGAAATGATAAGAGACAGGGTCAGCAATACTCATATTAGACAAAACAGACTTTAAAGCAAAAAGCCACAAAGATAAAGACACTATATAATGACACAAAGATCAATAGAAGAGGATATTACTGTCATTAACACACAGGCACCCAATATAGAAGCACCTAAATACATACAACAAATACTAACAGACAGACGTAAATGGAAAAATTGATGAGAATACAATTATAGTAGGAGGTGTTAATACCCCATTGATGGGCAGATCTTCCAGACAGAAAATCAATACGGTAACAGAGATCCTAAATGATACAATAGAATAGTTATATCTAATTGGTATTTTCAGGATATTACATTTTAAAAAAGCAAAATACCCATTCTTTTCAAGTACACATGGAACATTCTTTAGGATTGACCATATATTAGTCCCCAAAACAGGCCTCAAAAAAATTTTTTTAAGCCTCAACGAATTTTTTTCAAAAAAAAAAGCATGAAGCATGAAGCTAGAACTCAACCACAAGAAAGAGAAATAAGAAAAATACTACCACATGGAGACTAAACAACATGCTACTAAAAACCAATGAATCAATGATGAAATCAAAGAGGAAATTTAAAAATAGGTTGAGAAAAATGATAGTGAAAACACAACCATAAAAAAATCTATGGAGAAGTACCCCTTGTGGCAAAGTGGAAAGAATCCAACTAGTATCCATGAGGATGAGGGTTCAATCCCTGGCCTCTCAGTGTATTAAGGATCTGGTGTAGCTGTGAGCTGTGGTATAGGTAGCAAATGCAGCTTGGATCCCAGCGTTGCCATAGCTGTGGCTGTAGCCAGAAGCTGCAGCTCCAATTTGACCCCTAGCCTGGGAACTTCCATATGTTGCTTGTGTGGCCCTAAGAAGCAAAAAAAAAAAAAAAAAAAAAAGAAAAAAGAAAAAGAAAAAAAATCTATGAGATTCAGTAAAAGCAGTCCTTAAGAGGGAAAATCATAGTGATACAGGTCTTTCTCAGAAAACAAGAAAAATCTCAGACAACCTAACCTGCTACCTAAAAGAATTACAAAAATAACAAACAAAATCTAGAAGTCATCAAAAGGAAGAAAATAATAAAGGTCAGAGAGGAAATAAATAAAATAGAGATTAAAAACAATAGAAAACTTGGAGTTCCCTTCGTGGCTCAGCAGTTAACGAACCGGACTAGGATCCATGAGTATGTGGGTTTGATCCCTGACCTTGCTCAGTGGGTTAAGGATCCTGCGTTGCCATGAGCTGTGGTGTAGGTCACAGATGCAACTCACATCCCGCATTGCTTTGGCTGTGGCGTAGGCCAGCAGCTAAAGCTCTGATTGGACCCCCCAGCCTGGGAACTTCCATATGCTGCAGGTGCAGCCCAAAAAAAAAAAAAAAAAGGGGGGGGGGGGACTCAAAATAAAAAATGAAAAAGGAGAAATAACAACCAATACCACAGAAATACAAAAAATCATAAAAGACTACTATAAATAATCATATGCCAACAAATTGGACAAGCTACAAGAAATAGACAGGTTTTTAGAAATATATATCCCATCAAAACTGAATCAAGAATTAATAGATAATCTGGACAGACTAATCACTAGAAGTGAAATAGAATCTGTAATTAAAAAAACAAAAATAAAAAAACTGCCAAAAGTCCAGGGCCAGATGACTTCACTGAGGAATTTTACCAAACATACAAAAAAGAACATATACAGTAGATCCTTGTCAAACTCTTCCAGACTGAAGAGTAGGAAACACTCCCAAAGTCATTCAATGAAGCTACCATTATTCCAATACCAAAACCAGACAAAGATTCTACCAAAAAAGGAAGTTACAGGCCAGATGCAAAAATTCTTGACAAAATATTAGCAAACCAAATCTAAAAACACATAAAAAAGATCATAAACCACAATCAAGTTGGATTCATCCCAGGGTCACAAAGGTGGTTCAATATATACAAATCAATGTGATACACCATAGCAACAAAAGAAAAGACAAAACCACATGATCAGCCCAATAGATTCAGAAAAAGCATTTGACAAAATTCACATCCATTCATGATAAAAAAAAAAACAACCTCCCACCAAAGTGGGTATAGAGAGAACACATCTCAACATAATAAAAGCTATTTATAATAACCCACAGCAAACATAATACTTAATGGTGAAACACTGAAAACGTTCCCACTAAAATCTGGAACAAGACAAGAATACCCACTCTCACCACTTCTGTTCATAATAGTATTGGAGGTCCTAGCCATGGCAAACAGACAAGACAAAGAACTAAAAAGTATCCAAATTGGAAATGAAGAGGTAAAATTGTCATTATATGAAGATAACATGATACTATACATATATAAAACCCTGAAGACTCCAAACAAAAACTACTAGAACTGATAAATGAATTCAGCGAGGCAGCAGGATATTAATTTAACATACAGAAATCTGTTGTGTTTCTTTACACTAACAATAAAGTATCATAAAGGGAAAGTTTAAAAAAATCCCTTTTAAAATATCATCAAAATAAAATAAAATATTCAGGAATAAATCTGACCAGGAGGTGAACGATCTATACACTGAGAACCATAACACACTGACAAAGGAAACTGAAGATGATTCAAAGAAATGGAAAGATGTCCCTTGCTCTTGGATTGGAAGAGTGAATACTGTTAAAATGGCCCTACTATCCAAAGCAATTTACCAGAATTAATGTAATCTCTCTCAAATGACCCAAGACATTTTTCACAGAACTAGAACAAATAATCCTAAAATTTATATGGAATTATGAGAGACCCAGAATAGCCAAAGCAAACCTGACAAAAAAGAGCAAAGCAGGAGGTGTAACTCCCCCAGACTTTAGACTACACTACAAAGCTACAGTAATCAAGACAGTATAATACTGGTACAAAAACCAACATGTGGATCAATGGAACAGAACAGAGAGCCCAGACATAAACGCACACCTCTAGTCCATTAAGCATGGACAAAGGAGACAAGACTATAAAATGGGAAAAAGTCTCTCCAGCAGGTGATGTTGGGAAAGTTGGACAGCTGCATGTAAATTAATGAAATTAGAACACACCCTCACACCCTACACAAAAATAAACTCAAAATGGCTTAAAGACTTAAATATAAGACACAACACCACAGAATCTAGAAGAGAACATGGGCAAAACATTCTCTGACATAAATCACAGCAATGTTCTCTTAGGTTAGTCTCCCAAGGCAAAAGAAATAAAAGCAAAAATAAACAAATGGGATCTAATCAAACTTAGAAGCTTCTGCACAACAAAGGAAACCATTAAAAAATGAAAAGACAAGCTATGGACTGGGAGAAAATATTTGCAAATGAGGCAACCAACAAGGGATTAAATTCCAAAATATACCAACAACCCATATAGCTCAATATAAAAAAAAAACTAACAACCCAAACAAACAAACAAAAATAGGCAGAAGACCTAAATAGACATTCCTCCAAAGAAGACATATAGATGGCCCATAGGCACATGAAAAGATGCTCATCATTGCTAATTATTAGAGAAATGCAAATCAAAACTACAATGAGGTATCACCTTACACCCATGAGAATGGCCATCATTAAAAAGTGTGCAAATAAGAAATGCTGGAGAGGATGTTGAGAAAAGCAAACCCTCCTACACTGTTGGTGGGAATGTAGATTGGTGGAGCTGCTATGGAAAAGAGTGTGGAGGTTCCTTAAAAAAAGTAAAAGTAGAGTTGCTGTGTGACCTGGCAGTCTCCCTCCTGGGCATATATTAGAGGGAAGCCTGACTTGAAAAGAGGCAGGTACCCCAGTGTTCATAGCAGCAGTATTTACAATAGCCAAGACATGGGGGCGACCTAAATGTCCATCAAGAGATGAATGGATAAAGATGTGGTTTTATTCTCACACACACACACGAATACTACTCAGCCATTAAAAAAATGAAATAATGCCATTTGCAGCAACATGGATAGACCTAGTGATTATCATACTAAGTGCAGTTAAGTCAGGCCAAGATAAATGTCATATATCAATTGATTGTGGAATCTAAAATATGATACAAATGAACTCATTTATAAAACAGAAACGGACTTACAGACACAGAAAATAAACTTATGGTTAACAAAGGGGAAAGAGCATAGGGAAGAGATAAATCAGGAGTGTGGGATTAGCAGATACAAACTACTATATATAAAATAGATTAAAAAACAAGAGCCCACCATATAGCACCGGGAACTATATTCAATATTATGTAATAAACCATAATGGAAAAGAATACGTAAATACACACACACACATGTCTGAACCACTCTGCTGTACACCAGAAATTAACACACTGTAAATTAACTATACTTCAATTTTTAATAATTAAAATTAAAAAACAATAATGAATAAAATCAAAACATATAAGCAGAAAAAAAAATTAACAGTAAGAAAACAAGTAGTTCATTTAGAAAATAGGCAAGAGACATGAATTGATATTTCACCAAACAGAATATACTGATGGCACATAACCACATGAAAAATTGTTCCATGTCATTAGCCATTAGGGAAATGCAAATTAAAAACTTCAGTGAGATAATCAGTACCTATCTATCATAATGGCTACAATAAAAAATAATAGTGATAACACCAAATGCTGAGGAGAATGCATAGATTGCTGATAGTAATGTGAAATGGTACAGACTCTCTGGAAAACAGTTTGGCAGTTTCTTTAAAAATCAAACATAGGGAGTTCTCGTTGTGGCGCAGCAGAAACGAACATGACTAGGAACCATGAGGTTGCAGGTTCGATCCCTGACCTTGCTTAGTGGGTTAAGGATCTGGCGTTGCTGTGAGCTGTGGTGTAGGTCACAGATGTGGCTTGGATCAGGTGTTGCTGTGGCTGTGGTGTAGGCCGACAGCTATAGCTCTGATTGGACCCCTAGCTTGGGAACCTCCATATGCCGCGTGTGCAGCCCTAAAAAAAAATAGACAAAAGAAACAGACACATAAAATCAAACATATAACTATCAAAGGGTCTGCTGGGCATTAGTCCCAGAGAAATGAAGGTTTATGTTCACTTAAAAACCTATACACAAATGTTTGTTAATAGCCATAAACTGGAAACAATCCAAATGTCCTTCAGTGGACGAATCATTAAACAAACTGCTACATCCACGCCATGGACTACTCATCAGCAACAATAAGGAATGAACTACCCTACATAAAACAACTTGGATGAATCCCCAAAGAATTATGCTGGGTGAAAAAAGCCAATCCCCAAAGGTTATACAGAATATGATGCCACTGATATAACATTCCTGAAATAACAAAATTACGTCATTTGGACAACAGACTGATCACCAGGAGTTAAGGAGGGGATGGGCAAGGAGGAAGGTCGGAATGACAGTAGAAGGGAAACATGAAGAAATGGGTCTGTACCTTTTTTGGGGGGGCCACACCCACAGCTTATGGATGTTCCTGGGCCAGGGGTCAAACCTGAGCCACAGCTGCGGCCTACGCCAGAGCTGTGGCAACACCAGATCCTTCACCCACTGTGCCAGGCTGGGGATCAAACTGGGGACCGAGCCATTGGCGTCAGATCCCCACCCACTGCACCACAGCAGAAACTATACTGTGTCTTGACTATATCAATGGCAACATCCTGATTGTGCTACTGGCTATAGTTGTGCAAGTATTACATTTGGGGGAAACTGGGTGAGGGCTATATGGAATCTCTATTATTTGTTCCAACTGTAGGTGAGTCTATAATTATCTCAATATTAAGAGTTTAATTAAAAGTATAGTTCAGATGGAATTCTAAAGAAAAACTGAGAGACTTTAGGTAGCTACAATTAGTAATTATAAAACTTCCCTCTCTTGAGGAAAACTTCCCTGTCTTGGACTTTTATCAGTCTTTTTACTGACTATAGGAGAAAAAAAAACAACCTTAGAGCATGTATACTGAGTTCATTCTAATAGAATAAACAAAGTAGATCTTTAGAGCAAAGTGGAATTTTAGAGAACATTCTATTCTAAATGAAAGAGAATTTATTTCAACTAGATGTGAAAGTAAGGAGCTATTACATTGGAGTCTGGGGCCAGGGAAGTTATACTGAAATATATACATCCTCTAGGCACTCAGAAATACCAGACTGGAGGAGCGCTGAAAAGTCATGACCAGCAGCTAGATCATTCTAATAGCGATGAAGGTAAAAGTCTTAAAGGAGAATGAATTCACCAAAGGGAAAAAATAGGATTTATACTATGACAATGCCTGAGGACTACAAATACTTAGGGTTCACAGTGGACAAAAACTCACCTATTTCATTTCTTTCCTAGACTAAACCCATCTAGTTACATACATGTAAAGAAATACAGCACATCCTGGACACCACCCAGAAATCCTCCCTTGATAAGCCAAAGGGATCTTACAGGAAGCTCTTCGGAATGGCTCCAGGCTGTGTCTCAGAAGTCATCTGAAAGCTTGTCACCTCTCAAAGGGCCCAAGAAGAGGAAAAAACATTCTCAAGTCAAGGCCACCAAGACTAAAGACGTGAAACCTGTCAGCAGAAAATGCAAGACTCTTCCCCCGTGTTCTGAGAAGGACACAGACAAGAGTCTGCAAGCTGAAGAATCCAACCAGCAGGGCTCTATGCAAAATGCCCCCCATCTCGCTAAAAATAAGGGAGAGCAACCAAAAACGAAGGATGAACAACCCACCTTTCGCCTGAAGTTGCGAAGGGACAAGTAATCTAGCTTTAAGCTGCTCTGACAACTGCAGATCAAAGATAACATATGCTGACATAGTAAAAGGCAAAAGAAAGAAACAGAAAAGCCCTCCCTGTCCCTTCATCCTCATCCCACCCCCTACACGTGTAGTTCATGTGCATGTACTAAACTATAAATTTTAGATATCCCATCTGCTTTAGTAAGAATGGCTTTCAAAGAGTTAAAAAGAAATAAGAGAAAATATAGAAAATTAAAGCTCACATAGATACTTCTATTTAACTTTGTCAAGATGGAAAGAAAACTCCTACTTTGATTTATTCATACGCCAAAAGACTAAGCCCCCGAGGAGGGAGTAACAGGTATGATCACCGACAGGGACGTCGCTCTAGGCACTTTCATGAATCAGTCCTATGTGCAGTGTCCTAGAAACCGTCAGTGATACAAAGGACATTCCTGTATTTTCACTACCGCACATGACTGAAATAACTCAGGATAAAACAGTGCATTGTCAAGAGGTAAGTGAAGCACTCCAACAATTAGAGAAAAGATTTCATTTTAAAAGATGTTAACTGCACAGAGTAAAAGTGTGGCACCAAAGGGAACATAAATGCATGGACTATGGTTTAAGCAGTCATTTAATGTCTCAAAATTTAGCAAAAAAATGTAAAAGCATACATCTCCAGCCCTTTTTTAATGTGGAAAACAAATGGGACACCTCACAGTCTGTCACTCATGAGACAGTGAGTACTAGTGAGATTCCTAAAGGACACTGCAGAGGAACAGGTATGCCAGGCAACTAAGATGCACGTGGTAAGTGAGAAAACAGAGTGCGTCAGCCTGGAGCTGCAGGTCAGCCGTGGCATCCATGACAGGAAGAGGCTACCGAGGATCAGGTAGGAGGGTGTGTTCCTGCTATAAGCCACAAGCTTAATTAGGTCACGGGGGCAAAATGGAACCAGGAAGATGAGGTTGGGTGGTCTGCTCTCCACAGTATCTTTGGGAGCCAAAGAGGGTTCAAGGAGAGCCCAGCGGGATGTTAAAGGAGTAACTGTTGTGTCCTGGTTTTAACAGACTTTATTTTTAGAGAAGTTTTAGGTTCACAGCAATATTGATCAGAAGGTACAGCAATTTCCCCTTGTAGCCCCGAGTGCCCACAGCTGCACGGCCTTCCTGTTATCACCATCACCCACCAGAATGAGTCATTTGTTACAACGGATGAACCTGCGTTGATACATCATTATCGTCCAGAGTCCATAGTTTACAGTTGGGTTTGCTCTTGGTGTTATACAATCTGTGGCTTGGACAAATGTATAATAAAATGTATCCACCATAATAGTATCACACAGGAGTAGTTTCACTGACCTAAAAATTCTCTATGCTTTGCCTCTTCATCCCACTCTCCTCCCTAAACCCTGGCAACCACTGATCTTTTTACTGTCTCCACAGTTTTGCCTTTTCCAAAATATCACATAGTAGGAATCATAGAGTATGTAGCCTTTTCAGATTGTCTTCTTGCACTTAGTAATATCCATATAAGTTCTACCATGTCTTTTCATAGCTTGATAGCTCATTTCTTTTTATGGTGAATAATATTCCATTGTCGGTAAAATTTATAAACATCTAGCAATGGTAACTAGGAAAAAAAGAAAATTGACTAACAGCAGAAATAAAAGAGGGGCCACCAATACTTATCCCATAGAAATTTAAAGAATACAGAGTTATCTTGTGGTGCAGAAGGTTAAGGATCCCGTGTTGTCACTGCAGCAGCTTGGGTTGCTGCTGTGGCACAGGTTTGATCCATGGCTCAGGAACTTCCACATGCCATGGGTGCGACCAAAAAAGAAGAAATTAAAAGGATAATAAAGGAATATTATGAACAACTCTGGACCCACAAATTTCATAACCTAGATGAAATGGACCAATACCTTGAAAGTCACAATCTGCCAAAATTCACACAAAAAGAAATAGATAATTTAAATAGGCCTATATCAATTAAGGGAGTTTAATCAATAAATAATAACCTGCCTAGAGAGAAATCACCAACCCAGATGAGTTCACTGACGAATTCTATCAACACTTTAAGTAAGAAATTATATCAATTCTCTACAATCTCTTCCAGAAGATACAAGTAGAGAGACAACTTCCTAATATATCCTATGGGGCCAGCATTACCCTAACACTAAAACCAGACAAATATATTACAAGAAAGAAAAATTACAGACCACTATCTCTTGTGACACAGATGAAAAAATCCTCAACAAAACATTAGAAAATAGAATCCAACAATGTATACAAAAGATTATATACCACAGTCAAATAGGTTTTATTCTAGGTAGGTAAGCAAGGTTTAACATTCAGATATCAATATAATCCATCACATCAACAGAATAAGGAAGAAAAATTATAACATCAATAGATACAAAAAAAGAATTTGGCAATATCTCACACCCATCCATGATTAAAAATTCTTGGCAAAATAAGAATGGAGGGCACTTCCTCAATTTGACAGACTGTCTACCAAAAAAATATACAGCCCACATCATACTTAATGATGAAACTCAATAGTTCCCTGTTAAGATCAGAAACAAGGCAAAGATAATTGCTTTCCCGTTCCTATTCAACACCATACTGGAACACCTATGTAATTCAATAAGACAAGGAACTAAGAGAAAGAAATAAAACTGTATTTCTTCATAGAATATATGATTATCTATCTTTACAGAGAACTCCAAAGAATCACCACCCAAAATCAAACCTGCTAGAAGTAATAAGCAATTATAGCAAAGTTGAAAAATACAAAGTTAACATACAAAAGTAGATCACTGTCTTATATACTAGCAATGAATACTGGAATTTGAAATTAAAAACACGATACCATTTACATTTGCACCAAAAATTTAAATACTTAGGTATAAATCTAATATGTTCAAGTTCTATATGAGGAATACTACAAAACTTGAAAGAAATCAAAGATATAAATAAATGGAGAGATATTCCATGTTCATGGATAGAAAGACTTATTGTGGTTGAGATATCAGTTCTTCCCAACTTGATCTAGATGCAATGAAATCCCAACCAAAATTTTAGTAAATTATCGACAAACTAAATTCTAAAGTTTATATAGAATGATTACAGATTCAGAATATCCAACACAATATTGAAAGAGAAGAAGTCAGAGGACTAATGTTACCCAACTACAAGACTTAAAAGACTTTCTATAAAGACACATTAATCAAGAGTGTGGTATTGACAACCTTGAATTCCATGTCCAGCAAAAAAAAAAAAAAAAATCCTTTAAAATTGGAGGCCACTGACAGGAGGGCTCAGTATGTGCTGTGATCCCACCCTTTCTTCAGACATGACCCAGATACTGTATTGTCTTTGGTTCCTCACACATGACAGCAGTGATGCCTGGTAGAGCATGGGTTCCAAAGTTGGCAGTGATGCTACTGACTGAAGCAGAAGGGCTTTATAAGATGAAATGAAGACATAAACTAACTCTGGGGCATTCATCCTGACATCACTGAATTGTTCTTTTATAATTAGGCTTTAAGATAAGGATGACCTGGCCACCACCACCAAAAAAGTTACATTTCATTTTTATCCCAAAAAGGTGAGCACCCTTTCTGCATATAAGAGAGATCTACCTAAGTCGTTTTTGCCCCATGCAAATATCTCTTCCTATACCATGGCTGAATTTATTTTCAGAAATATGTTATAACTCTTAGTTGGCAATTTCACTTCCAAATTAATAAATTGTAAACAAAGAAACAGTTATCACGTAACTGGCCAAGCATTTAGCCATCTTCACCCCTCACCCTCAAGGCTGATAACAGCCTCTGTTCCCCACATTCCTAGGTGAACCACTGACCCAACCCTGGCACCCTCTAGGATTCCCAGACCAGGCTGACTGTTCTAGCCTTTCTTCTTTGGGCACAGGCTGTGTGGAGAGAACGGCTCATGGCAGAGTCCTAGGTGATGGACAAAAGAGGCTCTGGGCCTGAGTCTGTCAGCTTGATACTAAGAATGAGATTCTGTTTAAAGAAATAAAAGATAGATTAAGATGGCGGAATAGAAGGACGGGAGCTCAACTTCTCTCCTAAAAACAACAAAATTCACAACTAAAGACTGAGCACACTTCACCAAAATGGACCGGAAACCTTAAAAAAGATACCCTACTCCAGAAGAAAAAGAGGAGGACACATCAAGAGGTAGGAGGGGCGATTTTGCGATATAAACAACCCCATACCTCCTGGGTGGGAAGCTCCACAGACTGGAAACTAACTGGGTCACAGAGACTCACCTACAGGAGTGAGAGTTCTGAGCCACACATCAAACTCTCTCGTGTGGGGATCTGACATGGGGAGAAAGAGCCCCGGAGCTTCTGGCATTGAACGCCAGTGGGGCTTGTGCGCAAGAGCTCCATGGGACTGGGGGAAACGGGGACCCAATTCTTAAAAGAAGCACACAGACTTTCGCGTGCACTGAGTCCCAGGGCAAAGCAAAGTCTCCAAGGGAATCTGGGTCAAACCTGGCTGCAGTTCTTGGAGGACATCCTGGGAAAACAGGGGTGAACGTGGCTTGTTGTGAGGGAAGGACATTGAAAGCAAAGCTCTCGGGAATATTCAGAAGCAGTGCCTTTCTCTGGAGGTGGTCATTTAGGGAAAATCTGGCCCCACCCGTCAGCCAGCCACTGAGAAGTCCCAGGGCAAACAACAACCCAGGTGGGATCACAGCCCCGCCCCTAGTAAACAGCTACCTAAAGACCCCTCAGGCACAGAGCTGCCTCTAATCCCATCCAGAGACTAAGCCCCACCCACCTGAGGGATTAGAATCTGCTCCACCCACCAGTGGGCAGGCATCAGCCCCTCCCATCAGGAAGCCTACAGCAAGCCCCCATACTGACGTCACCCACAGGGGGGCAGACATCAGAAGTAAGAGAGGTTACAGCTCTATTACCTCTAAGAAGGTCGCCACACCAAAAACCTATAAAAATGAAAAGACAGAGAACTATAACCCAGATGAGGGAGAAAGAAAAAACCCCAGAAAAACAGCTAAGTGAGGAGGAGATTCTCAGCCTCCAGGAAAAAGACTTTAGACTGTTGATGGTGAAGATGATACAAGACATTGGAAATAAACTGGAGGCAAAGATGGATAACTTACAGGAAACACTGACCAAAGAGATACAAGATATAAAACTGAAACAAGAAGAGATGCAAAATACAATAACTGAAATAAAAAATTCACTAGAAGCAGCCAACAGCAGAATACAGGGGGCAGAAGAACGAATAAGCGAGGTGGAGGACAGATTAGTGGAAATTACAGATGCAGAACAGAAAAGAGAAAAAAGATCGAAAAGAAATGAAGAGAGTCTCAGAGAACTCTGGGACAACGTGAAACGCACCAACATCCATATTATAGGGGTGCCAGAAGGAGAAGAGAGAGAGAAGGAGACAGAAAAAAGATTCCAAGAGATAAGAGCTGAAAACTTCCCTAACATGGGGAAGGAATCACTCACTCAAATGCAGGCAGCACAACGAGTACCATACAAAATAAACCCAAGGAGGAACACCCTGAGACACATACTAATCAAACTGACCAAAATTAAAGACAATGAGAAAATCTTGGAAGCAGCTAGGGAAAAGAAACAAATAACATACACGGGAACCCTGATAAGGTTATCGGCAGAGTTTTCAACAGAAACTCTGCAGGCCAGAAGGGAGTGGCGTGATATACTCAATGTGATGAAAGGAAAAAACCTCCAACCAAGATTACTCTACCCAGCAAGGCTCTCATTCAGATGTGAAGGAGAAATCAAAACCTTCACAGATAAGCAAAAGCTGAAAGAATTCAACAACACTAAACCAGCCTTACAACAAATACTAAAGGAACTTCTATAGGCAGAAAAGAGCAAGAGAAGAAGGAAAGGAAAAAGAGCAGCAAAAACAAATCCAAAGTAATCAATAAAATGGCAGTAAGAACATACATATCAATAATTACCTTAAATGTGAATGGACTAAACACCCCAACGAAAAGACACAGACTGGCTGAATGGATACGAAAACAAGACCCATATAAATGCTGTCTTCAAGAGACCCACTTCACTTCTAGGGACACATACAAATTGAAAGTGAGAGGGTGGAAGAAAATATTTCATGCAAACAGGGATCAAAAGAAAGCTGGAGTAGCAATACTCATATCAGACAAAATAGACTTTATATTCTCAGGGACAAAGAAGGACATTACATAATGATTAAAGGATCAATCCAAGATGTTACAAAAATTTTAAATATCTACGCACCCAACACAGGTTCACCACAATATATAAGGGAACTGCTAACAACCTTAAAAGGAGAAATCAACAATAACACAATCATAGTGGGGGACTTTAACACCCCACTTACAGCAATGGACAGATCAACCAGACAGAAAATCAATAAGGAAACACAGGCCCTGAATGATACATTAAACCACATGGACTTAATAGATATTTATAGGACATTTCATCCAAAAGAAACAGAATACACATTCTTGGGAGTTCCCGTCGTGGTGCAGTGGTTAACAAATCCGACTAGGAACCATGAGGTTCGGGTTCGGTCCCTGCCCTTGCTCAGTGGGTTAACGATCCAGTGTTGCCGTGAGCTGTGGTGTAGGTTGCAGACGCAGCTCGGATCCCGAGTTGCTGTGGCTCTGGTGTAGGCTGGCAGCTGCAGCTCTGATTCGACCCCTAGCCTGGGAATCTCCATATGCCGCAGGAGCGGCCCAAGAAATAGCAATAACAACAACAACAAAAGACAAAAAGACAAAAGACAGAATACACATTCTTCTCACATGCACATGGAACATTCTCTAAGACTGACCATATCCTGGGCTACAAATCCAACCTCAGTAACTTTAAGAAAATTGAAATCACATCAAGCATCTTTTCCGACCACAATGCTATACGACTGGAAATCAACAACAAGAAAAAACTGCAAAAAACACAAACACATGGAGACTCAACAACGTGCTACTAAACAACCAATGGATCACTGAAGAAATCAAATAGGAAATTAAAAAATACCTGGCAGCAAATGACAACAAAGATATGACACTCCAAAACCTATGGGATGCAGCAAAAGCTGTTCTAAGAGGAAAGTTTATAACAATACAAGCCCACCTCAGGAAACAAGAAAAAGCCCAAATAAACAACCTACCTTTACATCTAAAGCAGCTCAAGAGGGAAGAACAGACAAGACCTAAAGTGAGTAGAAGGAAAGAAATCATAAAGATCAGAGCTGAAATCAATGAAATAGAAACAAAGAAAACCATAGAAAAGGTCAAAGAAACGAAAAGCTGGTTCTTTGAAAAGATCAACAAAATTGATAAACCCCTAGCCAGACTTATCAAGAAAAAAAGAGAGAGGACTCAAATCAATAAAATTAGAAATGAAAAGGAGAAGTAACAATGGATACCACAGAAATACAAAGGATCATAAGAGACTACTATATGCAACTATAAGCCAATAAAATGGAAAACCTAGAAGAAATGAACAAATTCTTAGAAAAGTACAATCTTCCTGGACTAAACCAAGATGAAATAGAAAAGATGAATGGACCCATCACAAGAACTGAAATTGAAACTGTGATTAAAAAACTTCCAGGAGGAGTTCCCGTCGTGGCGCAGTGGTTAACGAATCCGACTAGGAACCATGAGGTTGCGGGTTCGGTCCCTGCCCTTGCTCAGTGGGTTAACGATCCGGCGTTGCCGTGAGCTGTGGTGTGGGTTGCAGACGCGGCTCGGATCCCGCGTTGCTGTGGCTCTGGCGTAGGCCGGTGGCTACAGCTCCGATTTAACCCCTAGCCTGGGAACCTCCATATGCCGCGGGAGCGGCCCAAGAAATAGCAACAATAACAACAACAACAACAACAAAAAAGACAAAAGACAAAAAATAAATAAATAAATAAATAAAAAACTTCCAGGAGTTCCCGTCGTGGCGCAGTGGTTAACGAATCCGACTAGGAACCATGAGGTTGCGGGTTCGGTCCCTGCCCTTGCTCAGTGGGTTAACGATCTGGTGCTGCCATGAGCTGTGCTGTAGGTTGCAGACGCGGCTCGGATCCCGCGTTGAGGTGGCTCTGGCGTAGGCCAGGGGCTACAGCTCCGATTCGACCCCTAGCCTGGGAACCTCCATATGCCATGGGAGCAGCCCAAAGAAATAGCAAAAAGACCATAAAAAAAAAAAAAAACTTCCAACAAACAAAAGTCCAGGACCAGATGGCTTCACAGGTGAATTCCATCAAACATTTAGAGAAGAGCTAACACCTCTCCTTCTGAAACTATTTCAAAAAATTGCAGAGGAAGGGATACTCCCAAACTCATTCTATGAGGCCACCATCACCCTGATACCAAAACCAGACAAAGATACCACCAAAAAAGAAAACTATAGGCCAAGTTCACTGATGAACATCGATGCAAAAATTCTCAACAAAATACCAGCAAACCGCATCCAACAATACATTAAAAGGACTGTACATCACGATCAAGTGGGATTCATCCCAGGGATGCAAGGGTTCTTCAATATCCGCAAATCCATCAGTGTGATACACCACATTAACAAACTGAAGAATAAAAACCATATGATCCTCTCAACAGACACGGAAAAAGCCTTTGACGAAATCCAACACCCATTTCTGATAAAAACCCTTCAGAAAGTGGGCATAATGGGAACCTACCTCAACATGATAAAGGCCATGTACGACAAACCCACAGCGAACATCATTCTCAATGGTGAAAAGCTGAAAGAATTCCTGCTGAGATCAGGAACAAGACAAGGATGTCCGCTCTCGCCACTACTCTTCAACATAGTTCTGGAAGTCCTAGCCACAGCAATCAGAGAAGTAAAAGAAAGAAAAGGAATCCAAATTGGAAAGGAAGAAGTAAAACTATCCCTAGTTGCAGATGACATGATACTATACCTAGAGAATCCTAAAGACTACCAAAAAACTGTTAGAGCTCATCCACGAATTTGGCAAAGTCGCAGGATACAAAATCCATACACAGAAATCAATAGCATTTCTATATAAAAGAGCAGAAAAGGAAATTAGGGAAGCAATCCTGTTTACCACTGCATCCAAAAGAATAAAATACCTAGGAGTGAACCTACCTAAAGAAACAAAAGACCTGTACTCTGAAAACTACAAGCCACTGATGAAAGAAATCAAAGATGACACAAATAGATGGAAAGAAATACCATGCTCGTGGATTGGAAGAGTTAATATTATCAAAATGACTATACTACCCAAGGCAATCTACAGATTCAATGCAATTCCTATCAAATTACCAAGGACATTTTTCACAGAACTCGAACAAAATACTTAAAATTTTGTTTGGAAGCACAAAAGACCCAGAATAGCCAAAGACATCCTGAAAAAGAAAAATGGAGCTGGAGGAATCAGGCTCCAGGACTTCAGACTATACTACAAAGCAACAGTCATCAAAACCACATGGTACTGGCACAAAGACAGAAATAGAGATCAGTGGAACAGGATAGAAAGCCCAGATTAAACCCACACACCTAGAGCCAACTCATCTATGACAAAGGAGGCAAGGATATACAATGGAGAAAGGACAGCTTGTTCAATAAGTGGTGCTGGGAAAACTGGACAGCTACATGGAAAAGAATGAAATTAGAACACTCCCTAACACCATACACAAAAATAAACTCCAAATGGATTAAAGACCTAGATATAAGACCAGACACTATCAAACTCCTAGAGGAAAACATAGGCCAAACACTTTCTGATGTAAACGACAGCAACATCTTCTCAGATCCACCTATCAGGGTATTGACAATAAAAACAAAAATAAACAAATGGGACCTACTCAAACTTCAAAGTTTCTGCACAGCAAAGCAAACCCTAAACAACACAAAAAGACAACCCACAGAATGGGAGAAAATCTTTGCAAGTGAATCCACTGACAAGGGATTCATCTCCAAAATTTATAAACAACTTCTGCAGCTCCATACCAAAAAAACAAATAACCCCATCCAAAAATGGGCAGAAGATCTAAACAGACAATTCTCCAAAGAAGACATACAGATGGCCGAGAAACACATGAAAGTATGTTCAGCGTCACTCATTATTAGAGAAATGCAAATCAAAACCACGATGAGGTACCACCTTACACCAGCCAGAATGGCCAGCATCCAAAAGTCTACAAACAATAAGTGCTGGAGAGGGTGTGGAGAATAAGGAACCCTAATACACTGTTGGTGGGATTGTCAATTGGTGCAACCACTGTGGAAAGCAGTATGGAGATGCCTCAGAAAACTAAACATAGAACTACCATTGGATCCAGCAATCCCACTCCTGGGCATCTGTCCAGAGAAAACCATGACTCGCAAAGACACATGTACTCCAATGTTCATTGCAGCACTATTTACAATAGCCAAGACATGGAAACAACCTCAATGTCCATGGTCAGAGGAGTGGATCAGGAAGATGTGGTACATATACACAATGGAATATTACTCAACCATCAAAAAGAACGAAATACCAGCATTTTTAGCAACATGGATGGACCTTGAAACTATCATGCTAAATGAAGTCAGCCATACAATGAGACACCAACATCCAATGCTTTCACTGACATGTGGAATCTGAAAAAAGGACAGACGGAACTTCTTTGCAGAACAGATGCTGACTCACAGACATTGAAAAACTTATGGTCTCCAGAGGAGACAGTTTGGGGGGTTGGGGGATGTGCTTGGGCTGTGGGATGGAAATCCTGTGAAATCAGATTGTTATGATCATTATACAACTACAGATGTGATAAATTCATTTGAGTAATAAAAAATGAAAAAAAAAGAAATAAAAGCAAATTTAGCTGACAGAATGATATACTCCCTCTGCAGAGGTAACCATGGATCTGAAGATGACTGCGTGCTGCTGATGGCAGAGCCACACAGGGGCGGGCACCTGGGTCAATGAGTCACCCCATCTGAGATCACTTGGACTGAACCACAAAACTCCACCAAAAACACATGAAATGTCAGGACATCGACAGAACCTCTTGATGTCTCCTGAGTTCTTATCACTGGAATCCAGATCAGTGAGGTAAATGCTGGGGAGGCCGTGCATTTCTCTGACCCAGCTGGTCTGCACTGTCCAACACAGGCTCAAGTGAGCCCACAGAGAGATCGCTGCAACCTCTGTGGGCAGGATCAGGCTCAGGGCTGCAGAAGGAAACTTCCAATCAGGAGAAGGAGCCTCACCCAAGAATGCAGGCACAGGAGTCCTCTGCTTCAGCAAGTCTCGCTGTTACCATCTGACGTGCCTGGGTTCAGAGCATGGGTTGCAGTTTGAGACACCACTCTAAACCTCTGCTTTATGCAACATCGGGTGGGGCCCAGAGTAGCCAGAGCTCCTGCGGCAATCTGCTCTGGCTACAGTCAGCCCCTGACACTTCCCCAAATATATGGTACAGATAATAACATTTTTTAATGTGTGCAGCTATGAAAAGAACAAAGGGTGTCCTGTTCTGCTGAACTAGGCCTCACTTGCTCTGCCCCACTAATGGTCTGGCCTGGTTGCCAGGTACTGTTTTGTTTTAGAAGTACGACCTTCCACAGGGGTACAAGCAGGCAGCGGTGGTCAAGGCATACTAACAGCCAGAGGCCAAGGTCAAGCGTCTCTGGAGCCATGGAGACACTTAAGACTACCCCCGAAGTGCCTGTCCAGCTGATCCTGGTGGTATCATCTGACCACTTAAGGCAAAGCCCTTTGGGTTTGACTTCAGTATGTGCCACTATGATTTTTTCTTTTTTTTTTAAAGTAAGAAGCCAACATACTTTAAGAGCTAACCAAAAGCTTTTCTGCCCTGGGGAAAGAATACTGTCAGTGAAAAGATTAACCAGTTTGGTTTACACAAGCCTATGAAGCCCTCAGGTAGTTCAGTGAAGAGATTAGTCAGTTTGACTTGCACAAGCCTATGAGGCCCTCAGATCACCTCTAGTGGAGGCCAGTCCTCTGAGGGTTAATAGAAACAGGAAAGAGCCCACCACTTCTCTTGAGGACACAGCAAACCTCTCAAAATGAATCAACAAGGGAAGTCCCTGAGCTCTCTGTCATTGTGAGATAATGGCTGATCTTCGAGAACAGACATGACCAGTCAAAGAGGGATCAAAATCCTTCCAGTCCCAAACAACCAGTGCCACAGGCATCTCCGAGAAAATGGGGAACAACTTCAGAGGGAAACGACGGACAGTTTGGATGAAAACATGCGTCGACAGGACACCTACACCTGCCTTGCCAAGGTGATGAGGGGCCAAAGGGGTGTGGGACCTGAAGGACCAGAAAAAGAACACGGCTTGAAAACATATGAATAAAACAGGCTGTAAATGATAAAGAGAGCCCTTAAAATCTCTAACGGAACCTCTGCTGCAGGTGATAAGTCTACCTGCTCTTTTCAGAGATCACACAGACAACTGTCATGATGACAATTTCAGCCTTTCCAAAGAAGGAGGATAGTTATGCCATGAAGTCACAGGGATCCAGGGTCACATGCAGGTTCAGTTCGGATTTCAAAGCAGCCAACGCCAGAACATCCACACACACTGCAGGACATCTGGCTGCGGGTTTTGGCTCTCTTTAAAAGTACTTACCCCTAGTTTAATTGCTATTACTTAATTGGTTCTTTTATGTTTTCTTATTGCTTAAAAAAATTATAATTCCTAAGAGCGTTTTAAAATATATATAGTTTTGGAGTCCCCTGGTGGTGGAGCAGTTAAAGACTTGGCATTGTCACTGCTGTGGCTCAGGTTCAGTCCCTGGCCTGGGAACTTCCATGTGCCGCAGGTGTGGCCATAAATAAATAAATAAGTAAATTAAATAAATAAATAAATAAAATATATTGTTTTAATTTAATTGTGGTAAACTATTTCCATTTCTTTAGGCCCTCCAAAAGTAGAGGACGTAAGTATTGTATTTTTAGTATTATTTAAACCACCATCGGTGTTCTACAAAACCAGGTGGAGATATTTGGATGGTGTTTTTTTTTTAAAGACTATTGCAATATATCTATTAGATATCTGTAAAAGTGGCTTAATATTTACCTTAATAAATTTTTACTGGTTTTATTAGCTCCAAGAAAACAAAAACCTAAATAACCACAACGACATTCCCCATTAAACTTATCAGTATTTTTATTAGTTAAGTTCTAAATCCAGATTAGTTAAACAGACTTGAAACATATAACCATTTGTTTCCTATTTTGTAATTTTCTGAAATTTGTCATTTTGGTTTGTTCCTAATATTCTTTGCTATTTAGATGTCTTTAGATTTTATGTGGTTACAACTTTTCCCTTCAAAAAACAACAAAGGGGCAGAGATCCAGTCCCAGCACTGCAGCCTGAGAAAAATCCACAATCCACTCCGTAGAAAGAATACCAAAACTGGTTTAAAAACATTGTAAGTCTTTAGAAATTGTCCTAAGGACATATAACAAGTGAAGAAATATTCATTCAAGAAAATCTACTACATCCCAGTAAGAGCCCTGAAGCCACAGCCCATTTCTCCCTTCACCCCTGTTCAGCAGGAGGGCCACTCCTCTCAGAAGTGTCACTCTAGAAGAAGTGGGTCACTGTCCCCACCCTTAGCTCCACCGAGGTGGCTCAGTTTTCCCCAGGAGGTGAGGCATTCCATAAGAATGGAGAGTTGTGACGTTCTCTTCCCCTAAACTGATCTGTGTGGAAGACAGTACGGAGAAGTTCAAGTCTAAGGGTGCTGTCACAAACACTGGCGATTTTGGTGGTTGGCCATTAAGAGGAGGCTAGAAGCTCGACAAGAACAACAAACTGAACCAGAGGACCACTGTGTTGCCAGAGGGCACCCGGAAAGAGATGGCTAGAAAGACCCCCCTCCTGGGGTTTAAAGAAAAAAAAAAAATTAGACTTTCAGTAAAAAGTAGCAAACCAGGAGTTCCCATCCTGGCGCAGTGGTTAACAAATCCGACTAGGAACTATGGGGTTTGCGGGTTCGATCCCCGGCCTTGCTCAGTGGGTTAAGGACCCAGCGTCGCCGTGAGCTGTGGTGTAGGTCAGACACGGCTCGGATCCTGCATTGCTGTGGCTCTGGCATAGGCCGGCGGCTACAGCTCCGATTAGACACCTAGCCTGGGAACCTCCATATGCCGCGGGAGTGGCCCAAGAAACAGCAAAAAGACAAAAAAAAAAAAAAAAAGTAGCAAACCAGACACAATTTAAGTTTGCTCCTTCTCAAAAACCCATTCAAATAATAATTTTATTTTTTAAGACAAAGCTGCAAAGATTAGGAGCAGAGGCCACTTTAGAAGCTAGAAAGCAGAATGCCCTTAAACTTCTCAACGTCTAATGAAAGCCAGAAGGACTGAAAGAAAGCTTTCGAAATTATAAAGGCAAGTTACTTTTAACCTAAAATTCTATGTTCTTCTAGCTTTGACCAAATTTAAGCATAGAAGAATAAAGAATAAATCTAGAAAAGTCTTCGATGAAAGAAACACTGAGGCAGGAGGTAATGGGCCCCAGGATAGACATTTGCAACTAGCCTCTTGTTTACACTCCCTGAGGCAGGAGACAGGTGGGCTCCAGGACAAACATTCACAACCAGCCACCTGTCTATACTTCAAGATAGAAATAACACAGGCCCAGGGCAAATAAGTGGTACTTGTCTTCTGTGAACTTGTTAAACAAAGACTCAAAAGGGGGCTGAGCCCTGCTTGGACAATGAACTAAGAGGTCACGTCCTCCCCATCCTCAGGGTCAGGGAGACCCCAACTACACATGCACAGAGAGAGACCCCTCTGGGTCAGAGACGGAGGAGGCGTCAGCCCATAATAAGGCTGGATAACCTTCCCGCCATGCTCTGCTTTGGAACCCATCTGGTCCAAAAGACACGCACGCAGATCAGGGGAGGGCCCTGGGTCTGGTAGGTGTAAAAGGTGAAACAAGGTAATTGGCTAAAGGGAGACAAAGACCCGGAAGAACTACCCTAAAATAAGTGGTCAAAGTCACCTCTGCTCCTCACTGAGGGGTCGCCCGCACCCGCACCCCCTTTGGGTGCCTACTACTGTTTGCGTCTGCCTTCGACAAATAGCCTGATTCTCTGCATTTCTGTGCTCTCCCACACATGGTACCGTGTTTCTAACAATAAGCTTTATACCTATTTTTACAGTCTTTGCCTCCTTGAAACATTCTTGTTTTGAACAGATTATGTCTGAAACAGAAAAATCAAGAAGTACCATTATAAGGATGTTGCTTATAGAACTGTGGTAAATACCTAAAGAATCAGCTATAAGAGGTGAGGTGCTTCTTGCCCTGGAGGAGAGAAGAGGACAGTGTGGGACTGCTGTTTTCCATAATGAACTCTGAAGAATTCTTTGACTCTTGCAAAACTATGTGCATTCTAACTTCAAGCGCATTCCAACTTGGTATGCTTCTGTCTCTTCTATACTGTGTGACTCATTCACCAGTGTTCAGTTTTCAGTGACCAGTTTATATGAGCACCAAAAAGTTAATACTGTCTTGGCCTTGAAGGCACTATTATGAAGGCTGGACTTCTGCTTTAAATAATAACAGCTACTATTAGTATGTGCCCAGTACTGTACGGAGAACGTTCACGTATCATCCCCAATTTCTACAACAGCCATGCGAAACAGACATTGTTTCCATTTTACAGACGAGAAACTGATGCTCCCAGAGGGCAAATAATGCGCTCATCTGCAGCAGAACTCCCAGATCCCGAAGTTTCTGTTCTTTCTTTCTATTAGATCACATGCCTTCTTTCTAGGGTTTGAGTTTTCAAAGAACTACAAAGGGGGGGGGGGTGTAGCACAAAGTGGGGGCAAACATATCAAACACTCCAAAGAAGCCCTTTGCCCAAAGGTCACAGAGGGGAAGAGGACCCCTGAAGGATTCAGCAATGTTACCGGGTCGCTGTCTACTGACACAACCGAGCTTAACCCTAAATTGGAATTTCCAGCTGGTCATGTGAGCACAGAAAGCAATTTTTAAACTCTGGCCAGGAGTCCCTCTGATTACAAAAATAAAAGCTCCGTTCTGCTCTTATTTTGAAACAAGAGATGTTCCAGCTGCTCCAGCAAGGGCCTGAGCACCCCTGTGAGGACGCTAAAAAGACAAGGTTTTGTGTCCAGAGGTGCCCCGTCACCCTACAAGCTGATTTCTGAAAGGGCGGACTGAGGCATATCTGCTTCCCATGGGGGTGACCTGGGTCTGGGACCTTAGGCCGGATGATCGTGAAGGTCCCTTCTGAGTAAGACTCCAGGGTGTGTTTATCCGGGTTTAAAACATTGGGAGCTTTGAGCGTGTGCTGGCTTGTTTCCTTTCTGGAATTCTCCTGGGATATAATCAAGACGCTTACCTGGCTCTTTAAGTCAACTGTCTGGTCGACTCAGGTGTGGGTGAAGCATAAGGTGTGGGGAACAGCAGGGTTGTTTACATTCCTTGCTTCTGAAAAGTCACACGGGCCACCGGCAAGAAATGAAAGTGAAATCAGGGGACAGTGTCACCAGTCAGCACAAACGTGCCAGAGTTCAGAGAGCTGTTTACTTAGGCACAACTGCGCCTGCCAGCCGGTCATAAGCTCGGGGCTGCGTGCATCTGCCGCTCCCCTCTCCGCTGCCCCGGGTCTGGAGCCTGCCTTTGGGAAGCCGGCGACAGAGATCGGACAGTCAACCGAACCTGATTTCCTGCTCCTCCTCTTAGGAGCCTTGTGTGGGTTCTGCATCTTCTTGTTTGTAAGTACCTACCCTGTATGCCCCCGTGGCTCGCCCAGACCCCTGCTGCTCCGTAAGAAGGCTACTTCCCTCTCAGACCTGGCAGCCGCACCAGGCGCCCAGGAATGACTGGCAGCCGGGCGTGGGACCCTCCCCCGTGCACCGTGTGCACTCCGATCCCTTCAGCATCACCCTGTGCGCCTCTGGCCTCAAAATGGTGCAGGTGATGCCAGGGCAACTGGTTAGAAACGCGGGGGAGAAGAGCGGGCGGCAGGGTCTTGCACACGGTCTATACAAAAACAGTCCGGGGCGTGTGAAGTGGACGCTTATCAGAAATAGGTGGCCAGACACAAGCGGAGCACTGACGCACAGCAGCTAAACCGGTAGTCACAGAAACTCTGAGTCTTTAAAACATGCCCTGTGGATTAAGATGGTCAGAAAGACCTGTGTCCTTGACTCAGAAAGAAGACAACAGCATCCAAGAGATTTTTAGACCCTGTGTTATGAGCAGACACTGCTTCTCACGCCTCGATGGAAATTCATGGCGGGATTTTAGTTCTGTTGGTGCAGAAAGACTTTTTCTTTTTTTAACATGGGCTTGTTTCTCTCATTTCCATCAGGCTTCTTCTCTTGTAAAATCAAAGGCTTCTTTGGGAAGAGATGAATATATGTATATATGTGATTCTGTCTTTCCTTCCTCCCTCAGGACAACTGAAGTGCATTTCTCAGTGTCTCCTTTCTCAACACTCTTGCCAACTAACCCTCTGCTTTATTTACCTACCAAGATTGTTTCTTTTCTAAATTTCACTTTTATGTAAATCGAACATGATTCTGGAAATATTTCTCATGCAAAAGGAAGAACGCTTGCCTCTAATGCCCAGAGGTCTCGGGGCTAACATTAACCTTTCAGAGCGTTTCCTTGGTCTCTTTCTTGGCAGTCCTACCATACAGTGTGATTTTAGACCTGGTTTTTCTAAAGGCTACATGGCGTTTTGTTATCTTGGTATGTTATAAGTTAAGTCTAATGTTGGGCATTCAAGTTGTTTCTCATTTTATGCCAAAGTCATAGTGTGATGACCATTCCTATACATAAATCATTGATTGCATTTCTGGTTGCTGCCTTAGGGCAGACTCGTAAGTGGAATTACTTGGCCAAAAAGATCGGATGAGTTTCAGGAGTTGGGGTGCCTTTTGCCATACAGCCTCCCAGGAAGTTTGTAGGAATTTCCACACCATCACTGCATGAAAATGCTGGTATTACGGCACTCTTGGTATCAAGCATTTTTATCTACAGCTTTGATAAGGAAACCCAGAGGGTATTTTACTTGGCATGTCTTTGATTACCTTACATAAGCTATAGACTTTCTTTCATGTTAATTAATGTGATATGGTGACTCATAATAAGAAATGCATATTTGGTTTTTGTCTCCATTTCTGGCACAGACCTCCTAAAACCCTTGGAACTTCCTAAGTGATAATGGAGGTAAAAGTGTCTTTTTTATTCAACCCCTTTCAGCCACCCCGAGTTTGTTAAGGACTTGACTTTTGGAAAGTCCCCGAGGATGGGGCTGGTTGCCAGGAGAAACAACCATGTGATGAGAGGGATGAAACGTTCAGCCCCGACCCACCCCCAGCGTCTAGTGGGGTGAGCGAAGCTAGAGATTGAGTTCCATCACCAATGACCCCTGGTTCCAGCAATCATCCCTAAAATACAGACTTCAAGAGCTTCTGGGTAGAAGAACACGCAGAGGTGCTGGGAGGGGGACAGGCCCAGAGAGGGCACGGAAAGTCCAAGACCCCCCACCCCACCCCGACCCCCATCCTTTGCCCTGTACATCTTCCACTGGGCTGCTCCTGAGCTGTATCCTTTTATAACCAGGATTCCAGGAAGTAAACCGTTTTCCTGAGTTCTGTGAGCCGCTTTAACAAGTTAATCAGGCTCAAGAAGGGGGTCGTGGGAACCTCCAAGTTAGAGCTGGTTGGTCAGAAGCACAGGAGACAAACTAGACTTGGGGGAGGTGGTAGCGGGGGAGGGGGCGGCGCTCAGCTTGTGGGACAGCCCTTAACCTGTGGCATCTGACACTGTCTCCAGGGATAGTGTCAGAATTAAGTCAAAGTGTAGGACATACAGTTGTCACAGAGAATTCCTTGGTGATGAAAAACCCTCACTTATTTGGTGGAGGGTACAAATAGGGAAAAAAGCGTTTTTTATAATTAACTCTTTTGCTTTCCTTCTTATGTGACTAACTTCATATCTTTGTCCATTTTTATGGGGATTAATGTTTTTCTTATCTGTTTGCATGAACATTTTTATATTAGGTTTTTAATCAGTTCATATTTGTGGCAGATATTTTCCATCGTCATTGACTTTTATTTTTTGTTTTATAGAAATGTGTATTTTCAGCAGGTAAATCGATACAATTTTTTTTTCTGGGTAGTTTCAATTTGCTTTTAAGCTGAGAGAATTCTGTCTCATCCATAAATCAAATATTAACCTTTCCCTATATTTTTTTTCCTTTTGTCGTTGGTTCCTTACATTTTACTGCTGGATCCACTTGGGATTTATTTTGGTTTGTGGAGTGAGATAAGGGCCTAGAATAATTTTGTTTTAAGTCATCAATTGCTCTAGTATTAGTTAAGTAAAGCCCTTTCTACCACTGAATTCTCATGCCAGTTTTATGGTGTATTAACGGCATATACATGGCTTTTCTGAGATATTCTCCCCTCTGTCTCTCCCCTCCCCTGGCCATTCTGTCCTATTTGGCCCACTTTCCCCTCAATCATTCCCCCACGGCTCCCTGGGAGCCCGACTCTGGCCTGCCTTAGGCCTCCTCAAGTGAATGACATCTCAAGTGAATTAATGTAACAAATTATCTTTAGAAGTTTAATCCTCAGATACACCGACAGCAGGGTCTCAAAGAAACTGAGATTCTGCAGGGCTTTCTTCTGGACCCCTGGGTGCACCCCGCCTCAGCAACCTCAGCCCCCTCAGATGACACGACTGAAACAATTTCGTAACACGCGAGCTGTTTAGTCACGTGCTCACTGGTCCTTCATGCAGGGAAAACAATCCACAGACGAGGGGAGCACGCCTCCTGGGGGTCGGGAGCAAGAGCAGCTCTCACAGAAACACAGAAACAGGGTGGGTTGGCTAGGAGGCCAGGGTCTCCCTGTAAGCCAGCAGGTGCTATTCCCTAGGGCAGGCGAGCTGCTGGGCTGTGTCAGGTTGCCTTGACAAGGGCTTCCCCTGCAGGCTGACTTGGGTTTAGATTTGTGACCTGATCTGAGGCTCCATGTGTGGGTCCCGATATACGAATTAACTTTACCAGCCCAAACCTAGATGTCAAGAGACTTTGGGAGGGGAGCTCCAGATCCCTAGCGATTTTGTGAGGACACAGACCTAGTGCCCGCCTGGCAGCAGCAGGCAGGTGGAGATCCTAAGAGCAAAGACCCTGGCAGAGCAGAGAGGGCAAAGGAGCAGCAACCTGGGCCCTGTCCTGCAGCATCCCCCACCCCCCACCCGCCACCCCTGCCCCAGGGCAGCCCACCGGGAAGCAGAAAGCCTCAGTCAGCGCCCCTCCGCCAGAGAGACCAAGGAAAGACTGGCTTTCTGAAGGAAGAACTGCATCCTCTTGTGGGGGGAAGAGGTGAGGTTCTAGAAAACTCCGCTTCCCTTTCAGGTAACTCCCCGGGTAGCGCAAAACGGCAGGTCTGAGTCTTGGTAACTGCCTATCACTCTTCACCTCCTCCTCTTCTTTCCTCTGTTTCCTGAGGGCAAACCACATGCAGCAGGTCCATGGCGGGGCCTGGGTCCCACCTCAGGAACCCGATGCCTGGGCCTCGAGCCAGACCTCTCACCTCGCCTCCAAGGCCCTGAGGGACCTGGGTCTGCTCACCTGTCCAGCCTGGTCCTGTGCCCTCATCACTGGGCTGTCACCCAGCCCTGGGTCATTCCTCCCCCAAACAGATATTTATAGCCACACTCTCTCTTTCTGGAAGGCTCCTCCCTGGCCCTTCCACACCCCTCAGGCCTCAAACCAAATGTCTCCTTTGCGGACAGGCCTCCCCTGACCCTCCGATCGAGACTCGGCACTTCCTCGTACCAGGCCCGCTCCTTCACTCATCCTGTTTGTTTGCATCCCAAATCTTTTCAAAACTCATAATTATCTTTTTAAACACACATGCTTGATGTTTCCCTCCCAGCCAGAGTGTAAGCTCAGGGAAGGCAGGTCCCTAGTCTGCACGGCCTATTATGACTCCCCAAGGCCTGTGACTCAGGGAATCAAACAACGTGTGTCATCACTGGAGTCACGGGGTGAAAGCCTGCCCTGGATGGTGAACCTCCCCGTGGGCAGGGCAGTTGTGGGGGGAGGGGCCCTGTCAAGAGGGACAGCCAGCGGCAGTCACTAGTCCCTAGCACTGTTTGCCCTGAAACTCTTAGGGTCCTGTGCCTCTGAGCCCCCCTCCCCACCCATAATCACCAAAGGAGGATGGGTCCCAGGGTGCAAGCGCTGTCTCACTTTTAGGGAGTCCCCACCCCCTACTAAATTCGTTGTGCCCTTTGTCCCCCGCTGGACCATCCGCTTGCCAGCCGTGCTAACCGGCCACAGACAACTGGACAGAGAGCAAGTTAATATTAACGGGCCGCCGGGATGGGCCGCCTCAGCAGCCGGCGGGGCTCAGGGCGCCGGCAGGTTTCTGCTGGCAAAGCTGTTTTTATTTACATGGAAAAATTAAGTAAACCAAAACGTCACCGCGTTCCATAAAAAGCTGCCACTGGCCCTGGGAACATCTGAAACCCGGGCCGCCGCCAGCCAAACATATCTGGGTCACACGGCTGTGGCCCCGTTTTCAAAAATAAGAGCCTGGGCTCATCTTTCTGCCCGAGGAGATATGACGCATCCCCCTTCTTCCTCCTTTTTATTTTCATCAGGAGCCGCAGCCAAACCGGGACACACTGACCCTCGGTGTGTTCAGCCAGGGACATTCTCGGCAGGGCTGGTGGCCTCTGCTGACGGCTTGGCTCTCTGCTCGGCCTGTACGCCCTCCCTTTTTAGCTCCGCCCCCCGCCCCACCCCCCCACCCACCCCCAGCTCCTTCATTCCCCTCCCTCCTCCCCTGAACCACAGCTCGGGCGGCCCCACAGCAGGCCCCAGTCCATTTGAAGGGATCAAATTAGCTCACTCCCAACAGCCCCCAGGAACAGGCCAGCAGATGCATCACAGGCGAGGGTGTCGGCCAGGCAAGCTGGGGACAGGCCCCAGGCCACGCGGCTGCGGGCAACAGAGCAGCGACCTGAACCCAGGTGGCCTGGCGCTCAGCTCCATGCTCTTCACCGCGGCGCCCGACGGGAGGGAGGCCAGCCCCCTGTGAGGCTCTGTCCATGCCCCCCAGCACTACCGTCTCCCTCAGAAGGTCACTTTTCTGAGCTTGAGTCTCCCCTCTGTAATCATAATAATGTAAATAATACCAGGGAATCTCCCACATCCTGCACATAAATGACCTCACTTAATTTCCATGGCATCCCCAAAGCAAGTTACTGTATTCATTCTGCAGATGAGAAAAACAGGCCGGGAGTTCTCACTGTGGCTCAGCAAAAACAAATCCAAGTAGTATCCGTGAGGACAGAGGTTCGATCCCTGGCCCTGCTCAGTGGGTCTGGGATCCGGCATTGCTGTGAGCTGCAGTGTAGGTCGCAGATGCAACTCAGATCCCGCATTGCTGTGGTTGTGGTTAGGCCGGCAGCTACTAACGACTCCGATTCTACCCCTAGCCTGGGAACTTTCATATGCCATGGGTGCAGCCCTAAAAAACAAAAACAAAACAAAAAAAAAAGAAAGAAAGAAAAATAGACATTACGCAACTAAGGTCCCACAGCTAGTAAATGACAGAGCTGGAACTTGAACTCAGGACACACAGCTTCAAAGTCTCTGCTCAGAACCACTCTTCCACAGTCCCCGCTGAACAAGAGGCGAAGCGCGTGGTGTGCACACACTGTTGCTGTGAAAGTTAAAGGGCTCGATGCACATGATGCCACAGGGAGCAACGTCGGGTTCCTGCAAGTGATTTCACAATCCTGCCCAACGGGCCTCACCAGCCACCAGCTGGGGCAACTTGGGGAAGTTACAGAGCCGCGCCAAACCCCAGTGCTCTTCTCCAGAAAACAGATAATAACAGCAAAACAGCTCCCGGAGGGCGGCTGTGAGAAACTTAACAACACCTGCGAAGCGCTTAGCACAGGGCTGGCACAGAGGGAAAGCACGACAAGATTCTGAGGGCAGTACTGAATTATTAATAGCCCTCAATCAAACTAGGCTCCTTCTCAGACCCCTTCCAGCGACCAAAAAGACCTCTCCAAGCAAGGTCTGCCCTCCCTGGTCCCCTCTAGCTCTCCTAAGCCGTTCGTGAAACCAAAGGCCAGGAAGGGAATCTGACAACCACCAAACAACTCGTGCCTTTTTTTCTTTCAAGATTCTGTCCCACAAACCTTGCAAGCTGTGTCGTGTCTGACGGCAGCAAAATGATGACATCCAATTTTCCCAGGCAGTTCTCAAGCCACGGCCGCGACTGCTCCTGGTGGGCCCAGGTCGGGGGGAGCTCCGGCCCCCTGAGGTCAGCTGTCCCCACCTCTGAGTCCGTCCTCAAAAGTGGCCTCAAAGTGTCCAACCCCCAAAGACACAGGCTCACACACATATTTGAGAAGGAGAGAATACGCAGAAACTTACATTGAGGAAACAGGAAGAATACAAAAATAAACAGAGAAGGACCAGAAGGAGAAGGAGGAGTCGGTCCAAAAAATGAGGAGAGGGAGCCATTTAAGAAGCTCTGTGTGTCTGGAGTTCCCGCTGTGATGCAGTGGTTAATGAATCTGACTAGGAACCATGAGGTTGTGGGTTCGAGCCCTGGCCTTGCTCAGTGGGTTCAGGATCCGGCGTTGCTGTGAGCTGTGGTGTAGGTTGCAGACACGGCTCGGATCCCGCGTTGCTGTGGCTCTGGCGTAGGCCAGTGGCTACAGCTCTGATTAAACCCCTAGCCTGGGAATCTCCACATGCCACAGGAGCAGCCCCAGAAAAGGCAAAAAGACAAAAAAAAAATGCTCTGTGTGCCATGGCTGACGTCCAGGCAGCCACTCATAGGTCACTCAGCGGATGTTCACTGAGTGTCCACGACCTGCCGGGTCGTTCTGGGTATTGGGGATATAACAGGTAAAGGTAGATTTTTTTCAGGGTGGGAGACCTGGGCCCATGGCATGTGGAAGTTCCCAGGCCAGGGATCAAACCTGTGCTACACCAGTGCCCCAAACCCTAGCAGTGACAATGCCAGATCCTTAACCTGCTGAGCCACCAGGGAACTCCTACATAGATTTTGATAGATAGATGATAGAGCCAGGCAGCCAGAGACTTTTGTTTGATTTGCGTAACAGATAAAAAATCCTTGCCCTCTCGGAGTTTACATTTGACTGAAGGTTGTGGGTGGAAAACAAAAATATTCAGAATGTTAGTGGTAAATGCTACGGAGGAAGAGCAGGAAAGGGGCACAGGGTGTGCCAGGTGCTATGGAAGGGCTGTTAGTCTTTCAGAATGCCAACCCGGGGTGGCCTCCCTGAGAAAGGGACAGGGACACTGGAGCAGAGACCGAGGGAGGCAGACATGTGATAACAAGAGCGTCCTGGGCGGGGAATGCCAAGAGCAAAGGGCCAAGCTTGCCTTCAGTTTCAGGAAAACACTAAAGAAGCCAATGGCAGCAGCTGCAGGACGGGGCGTGGACGGCAAGAAGGACGGAGGCGGGGGCGGGGGGGGGGGGGGGGCGCTGCGCTTGCTCCGGGCAGGGACCAGCCCCGGCGGAGGAGGAGCACCGCTCCCCGCTAAAGCAGCCCCTGCAAAGAGGGCGCCCTCGGGAGCAGGAGTGGCCCCTGGTAATAAGCTGGTGTTCCAGTCTAGTCCCCACCCTCCTGGAGAGGGAGCGCTGATGGAAGGGGGCACTCCACGGGGCACTCGTATTCCTCTTCGCTGGGCACCCCTAAGAGCTGATTACACGCTTCATGAATGAAGCCCAGTTTCCGGGGCAGAGGAGCAGCGGCCACCCGACAGGAGGGGCAGGGTGGCTGCTCAGAGGCGTGCAGGTGTGAACGTGGGCAAACGACGAGGAACTCGGCGAGCCCCAGTGTAAAGTCTTGTACTGAAGAGCATTAGACATTCGGGCAGGAAGAATGAATTGAAAAAACAGGATGAGGTGGGCGATGTGGCGGGGGAGGTTGTTTTTGGTAAGTCCATGCAGAGAAGGGAGTTTTGTGGGGATCTCAAATGTTGGAATGAGGAGCTCCTGTTGTGGCGCAGCGATAAGGAACCCAACTAGTGTCCCTGAGGATGCGGGTTCAATCCCTGGTCTCGCTCAAATCTTGCAATAAGATGAAAAGGTAAAATGTGCAGCCACGATTAGAGCAGCGACAAAGGAGAAGCTGCAAAGAAGGGCACGAGCAATCCTGGTATACGACAGTCACTTAATGATTCAGCTGACCGGGAGAGACGTCAGCACATAAGGAAGAAGGGCTCGGGAGCTGGACATCGGGCCACGGGCCTTTTCTGCGAACGGGGAGCGGAGGCACGTTGGCAGCTGGCAAGTCCATTTTGATTCTGCAACCCCAGAGAGCAAGCAGTGGGCCTGCAGGCATCAGAAGTAAGCAAGTGTCTGGTCTCCTGCTCGGTCAGCCCTTCTTGAGCGTTCCTTATGGTCAAGGGACAGGCCAGGGAGGAAACCTATGCTCTCCAGCCACCTGCCCTCTGCCTGCCAGGTGTCCTGTGCTCAGGGCTCGGTGGCCAAAGGGCTTTTCCTGGCAACCGTCTGCCGGAGCTCGGGGCCTCCCTCAGATACAAGCTCATGAAAGTTGCGCTCCTTGAACATGCAGGTGGCGAAAGCGCGAGAGAGAAGATCAGGATACACCCTCTGCGCCTCTCTCAGCCTCCATCCCGTCAGAGCGAAAGCTTTCGAGAGGCTTAAAAAAACAAAAACAGACGAACTGCTTCAAAAGAATAGTCTGAGAACGTCCTCCTTCTGTTTCTCTCAACTGGGAATCTGCTGCCCTGGGCTCTCTGGTGACAAATGTGAAGCCACACACCTCCGGGCTCTGAGTCAGGATCTGAGTCTTGGTCCAGGGGCCCCACTGCTGCAAAGGGGTTACGCTTAACAATGACCGTCATGATGGCAGAAAGAAAGGCGAGCAGCCTTTCTAAAGAGCTCAAACACACTGATACACAAAACTGAAAATGATTTTTGAGAAAAAGAACCGACAGTACCTCCCAAGGAAAAGAGCAGAGATGGTCAACCGACACCTGCAAAACGTTATGAAACCTCCCTGGGCACAAAGACACAGTCAGCAGCGCTGTCATTCCTCACTATCAAAGATGAAAAGACAAGAAGATTCGACTGGGGAGGATGAGAGGAGACAAGCCCTCAAAGGGCTGGGGGAGGATACACTGAGTCACAGAGTCACCGGGGCATTATTTCTAACACTGCAAAACACAGGCGTAAACCAGAATATATAAACCACACTCGATGGGACAGCGATATGCAACCGTCAGCAGTGCTGTTTAGGAAACATTTCTAGTGACAAACGGAAACACTAATGGAAACCCCAACGCTACAATGACGTTTACAAAGCGGGATGAAGACACACACACTTGCCTGATCCCAACTGTATGAAACAACACTATGGAAGGACATATGTCTTCGAGGGGTTATTTCTACAGCCTTGAAGTTACAGATGATTTCTAGTCGTGTCTCCAGACTTTGGCTTTTTTTTTTCTAGTTTTCTACCCACCACCCATTACATTATTATAAACAGGAAAAGTCTCACCTAAAAATAGCAACAGTGACTCAGCAGTCTGCCCCTTCTGCCTTTTGAAAGAAGCACAGGCTTATCATTAAAGGGAATTAAAAAGCTCATTGTGGTGAGAATGTGATTACTGGGAGTGTTAAAAAGCCAAAACAAAATAAAACAAAAAATCAGGGTAGGCCATTAGGGCGGCAGAGATGAGAGCCGTACGGGTTTTCCAACCTACTGTCCATAGCTTTTCACTGGGAAGTGTTTAGAAAAAGAAGCGAGGACCAGCTCCCAAACTTCTGCCCATATCCTCACAGGAGGCCCAGAAGAGCCAGTCCTGTTAGAGGCACCTGCAGTAACTAAAGGGCCCGACGTGACATTTTCATTCATTCAAAAAAGACAGTTCCAGAGTTCCTGTCATGGCTCAGTGGTTAACGAATCCGACTAGGAAGCATGAGGTTGCGGGTTCGATCCCTGGCCTTGCTCAGTGGGTTAAGGATCCAGTGTTGCCGTGAGCTGTGGTGTAGGTCACAGGCGCGGCTTGGATCTGGTGTTGCTGTGGTTCTGGCGTAGGCCGGTGGCTACAGCTCCGATCAGACCCCTAGCCTGGGAACCTCCATATGCTGCAGGAGCGGCCCTAGAAAAGACAAAAAGACCAAAAAAAAAAAAAAAGAGAGAGAGAGAGAGACAGTTGTGACTGTGTATCAGGTACCATTCTGGGGCTAAAACATGAAGACTGTTCCTCAGAGAGGTGACAGCTGGTGGGAGCATGCATTCTGGCCTTCAGCTGCATCAGCGTGTCGGCCAAGGTAGTCTGGGAAAGCTGGTGGCAAATGGATCGGACTCGCAGAGGCGGAACAAGGGGTAGTAGGACTTTAGGAGGCGGAGTGGCTGAGGAGGTGGGCAGTGGGGGACGGGGACTGGACTGAGCAATGCGAGCCGGGGAGGAGGCCAAAGGGAGCAGGGCCGCCCTAGAGAAGCCGAGTTCAAGTCTGCAGCAGCCGCAGATGGCGGTGAGCCCAGCACCAGGCACAGGAGTTGGGACTGAGTTGTCTGGGCATAAAAGGGTCAGATGGGGGAGGAAGCCCCCTTCTCCGCGAGCCTGCTCAGGGGCTTCTTAGCTCCACTTTGATTTTGTTCCACTCGCTACTGAAAACCTCCAACAGGTCAGCTGAGAGAAGAGGAAGTCAAAACAAAGGCTCGCGGCGCCTGGGGACCTGCTCCGAGACGTGGCTCATGCAGTCCCCTCTGAGAAGCCTGGGCATCTTTCTGCATTCAGCTTAATAAGAATGTATTTGTTTGTTAGCCCAAGTGTAACAGGCTTGAAATAAGAGGAAGCAGTTATACAAAGGCACCCCAACTCCCAACCCATCGGTTCCTGAACTGAAGAAAAACCAAACCTTATTTCCTACAGCACAGTGACACAAATCCAGGGTCCAGCCCTGGACATTCATCCTACACCCTGAAAGACCTAAGGCCATTAAAAACGCAGATATGGGCCTTCACAAACATTTGTTAATATGTAAAACCATGCAAATCATGCTCCTGCAGGGAATTTTTCCCATCCAGTGGGGCTGGACTGGCTGCAGCTTGTCTAATAACATGTCGACTAAACACAGCTTTTCTATGCCCGATAAATCTTTCCACAGTGAGCATCAGTGCTCCGGGAATCAACTAACCACAGTCAAATGGGGGCCTTCAGCCTCAGTTTTCCTTAATCCAGGGCTCCAAAGAGTCTGACCCACAAGCGCTGCCTAGGGGCAGCCCCCAGGCCTTCCAGTCCAGCTTCCCTGCTAAGCTGTCAGATGCTGGTGGCACAGATTTCTCTTCTAACAGGTGCCTGCCTCATCTCCAAGCAACGAGCATCCCCAGGTCTCTGCCAAAGTTGTCGCTGATAAATATTCTCCTTATATGCACGTGTCCAGGTCCTCTGAATGGAGCCGCCTGCTGCCGACTCAATGTCTAAGTCTCCTTTGTTGAAACTTAACCCCCATGGTGATGGGTTTTTGGAAGTGGGGCCTTTAGGAGGTGATTAGGACTAGGGCAGAGCCCTCATGACTGGGATCAGTGCCCTTGTAAAAGATGCCCTAGAAAGCTGCCTGGTCCTTTCGCCATGTGAAGGCCTGAGCCAGGAAGTGGGTCCTTACCAGCCCCAATCAGTGGAGTCAGAGCCTTGATTTTGGCCTTGCCGGCCTCCCGAACGTGGCGAAAGAAACCTGTTGTTGGTGAGCCGCCCAGTTGGTGATAATCCGCTGTAGCTGCCCACAGGGGCTGGGGCACCGCCCTCTCCCCCAGCCTGTCCGCATCCCGTCCCCTCACCATGCTGGTTTCCCGCGTGCAGGACAAGGGTGGCTGTGGTCAGGCAGACTCCCCCCCGCCAGCTTTGGGAAAGGGGAGGGGCTGCGCCTCTGTCCAGGGCCCCAGACAGCCTCCACTCCCTTCCCTGCTGACCCCGGGGCCGCCCTGGGTCCACAAGGGGACACCACTCTGCTCTGGCCCTCAGCTCAGGATGGAAATGGCTGGGAAATGTCCATCCTGGGAAACCGACGAGTGTAAGGACACAGAATGCAGACGGCTGTGTCAGAGGCCAGTGTGGATTAAAAATTTAGTGAAAAGGTTTTTCCAAAATGATGCGGAAGGTACACAGTACATACCCTATATCCTGAGGAGAGACTGCAGTCGGCAGGCTTCCTACAGACCCACTTCGCCGCATTCAGTAAACGCTAAAAAAACATTTCTACACCTGAGCCAGTGATTTAAGCCTACGGAGAATCAGATTCCAACAGGAATCATTCACACGGTACTTTTCCTTGACTGTCACTGCTTACGATGGGAACGAATGGCAACCATCTGTCTGCGATTATCACGGGCTAGTCTATGACATGAACTACTCTGCAGCCGTTATCCATGTTCCGATTGTTTTGCTTTGTTTTAGGGCTGCACCCGTGGCATTTGGAGGTTCCCAGCCCAGGGGTCGAATCAGAGCCGCAGCTGCCGGCCTACCCCACGGCCACGCAATGTGGGATCTGAGCCTCATCTGTGACCCACACCGCAGCTCACAGCCGTGCCAGAACCCACTGAGGAGGCCAGGGCTCAAACCTGCATCCTCGTGGATGCGACTCGGAGGCGTTTCCGCTGCGCCGTGACACGAAGGCGGGTTTGGTCATTCTGAGGGGCGTTTCCCACAGATTCCAGTGGAGCTTCCAGAAGGGAGACCGGGAACTGGAAAAGCAGCTGGGAGGGAGAGGGGGAGAGGCGACCACTCACGGGTGTGACTTGCCCGCAGGTGCCCAGGAAGGCGGCGCTGTGAAGGGCGGGGAGGATGCCCGCCCTCAGGTGGAGGCGCGGCGCCCAGCTGCTGTTCCCGGGCATCGTGCTGCTCACGGCCACCGTCATCTTCCTGCTGTTCTACGCGCTCCTCTGGAAGGCCGGCAACCTCGTCGACCTGCCCGACCTCCGGATCGGCTTCTACAACTTCTGCCTCTGGAACGAGGGCACGGGCGCCCTGCAGTGCTACCAGTTCCCCGAGCTGGAAGCCCTGGGGGTGCCCCGAGTGGGCCTGGCCCTGGCCAGGCTGGGCGTGTACGGGGCCCTGGTCCTCACCCTCTTCGTGCCGCTGCCCCTCCTCCTGGCCTGGTGCAACCATCACGAGGGAGAGTGGCAGCTGGCGGTGGGCTTCCTGGCCACGGCCTCCGCGCTGCTGGCCAGCGGCCTGGGCCTCTTCCTCACCTACACGTGGAAGTGGCTCAGGCTCTCCCTCCTGGGGCCCGGCTTTCTAGCTCTGGGCGCTGCCCAGGCCTTACTCATCCTCGCGCTTATGGCCACGGCTGTGTTCCCTCAGAGGGCAACGGACAAGAGCTTGGCAGCTGCCAGTCCCGTCTAAAGGCTGACGTGGTCGTAAGCGTTTGGTTTGAACCACGCTCAGAGGAGGTGCCAGAGCATTTCACGGGCTGGTCTATCTTCTCGGCCATCCTGTTTCATAGCTACTGCTGATCTCGAGCTCGGGCAGACAGGACCCACCGCGGAGCGGGTGGGGCCCCCCATGTTAAGGGGGACAAGAGGCAGTGCGGGCGGCCAGGGCTCCTTTGCTTCATAGTGTAGGGCTGTCTGTCCCTCGGGCCTTCCAGGTTTCCTAGAAACACCCGAAAACCACGCACCTCATTGTCACAAGAATTCCTGCTTTAATTAACTGACCTGTGCGAGCCATTCTTCCTTCACCCTCAGAACAATGGGGGAAGAAGGCTTCCTGTCATGGGGCCAGGTTTCCAGGATGAGCTGCCAAAAGCCAGACTGGAAGCCAGTGAGGATTTATGAAGGAAGACCTCAGTGTCCCTGGGGGCCCTGGTTAGCAAGCCCCCCATCTCCATCCAAACTGGGTAGGATGCAGGGAGCCCCTGGCCTCCGACACCCGCCTCAGGAATGATCTGAGTGATCCACCGAAGACAAAACCCATGGGCAGAAAGAGCAGGCTTGGTGGCTTCAGAGGTTCCCCTGACAAGTGTGCCAGACCTGAAACCCGACAGAGCAGGGGGTCAGTTGGCAGACGGCGCCCAGCACGCAGCCAGGGAGTTCAGGAGCCGAACACACCAGATCCCTGGTCGACAGAGGAAGGTGAATGAACAGGACTGAACGGTTCCACATCCACGTAAACGCTGCACCCCTTCACCTCTCACCCCGGAACCAGAAAGGACACAAACACAACTCACGCCACGGGGGGATTCTGTGTATTTTTTAGCACCCATGTATTGAAAACCTAGACAGCAAGTGGTCGCCTCATTCTATGCCTGTCAAAAGCTGCACTGAATACAGAGGCCAAAACACTCCGGCGTGATGGCTTGTCTTTGTTGTCTCCTTTGGGCTCCTGTCCCAATCTCCCCGGGGGTCAAGGCCCAGGCCACCAAGGGGGAGAAAGGTGGCAGCTCTGGGGAGGAGGCCTGTCTGACCAGTCAGGAGGCTTCCCAGGCTGGACACAGAGCCTCAGGTTCCCAGAGGAAGCCCAGCTCTGCTGCTGGAGGTCAGATTCAGGGCTGGAGGAGTGAGGGCTGGGAGCTGGATTGACGGCCTCGGGGTGGAAGCTCGTTTTAAAATAGGCTTCCTCCTCCAGGAGACCGGGCGTGGGAATCCTGGTGGACTTCGAAGCCACCCTTGTTCTTCTCTGAACACAATGAAGGTGACGCTTTGGGTCCAGTATGTTTGACTATCACGACCTCATTTCCCTGGAAGCAGGTGACAATGAGACAGACGGCTGGGGTCCCGGGCCCTGGGAGCTAGGCTTGCGCAGGGCGTGGGAAGGAACCCTAGCGGGAGCTCAGTCTGACTCCTCACTTCCCAAGGCCTCAAGTGTCCTGGGGCTTCTGCGCCGGGGGGGACTCTGCCCCCGGCCGCTCTGAGCAGAGAGTCCTGGACGTTTGTTCCTCAGCTGAAAAATATCTCCCGGACGTATTTTAACGCATCGTGGTCCTGCTCGGGGCTCGGGCTGCAGGCCGGGTCAGAGCCCGCGGGCCCCGGGGGAGGGCGGGGGCCCGGCGCAGGGGTGTCCTCCTCGTCCTCACTCCTGGTCCCGGGGGGACGCGGTGCCGGCGGCGCCGAGCTGGCCGGGGAGCGCGCTGGCTTATCAGCGCCGGCCAGGGGCGGCTGCTCCCACGGCTCTTCCTGTTTTCGGCCCTGCTGAGTAGGAGAAACGGCAGGCAAAGCAGATGGGCTTGCGCTTCCTTAACGCGCTGGTTTGGGTCAGCGACGCAGACCGTATCCAGAAGCAACAGTGAAGCCAGCGTGTGTGCGTGTGTGCGTGTGCACGTGTGTGTGGGGGGGTGGGGGGAGACAGGTCAGGCCCGGCGCCGCATCACAGGCGGCCCCGCCCCTGTTCACACGAGCCCCCCCCCCCCATCCTCCTGGCCGCCTGAGCAGCGAGGGAGAGCAGCAGGCGGGGCGGGGGCCAGCAGCACGGAGAAGAGAAGGCCTAGGCGTCCTTGGAGAGGCAGGGGCCCCGAATGGAAGGAGCCCGGGCTAGGACACGAGCCCTGAGGCGGCAAGTCACTCACTATGATTAAGGAAAAGGCCCTGAGTCTCAGTTTCTTCATCCGTGGACGAGGGATAATAATACCTGCAGTCGCTCTATCAGCAGGTTATTGCAAGGATTAAAGGAGATAGGAATATGTAAACGTCTCTGGGCAATTATCAAGTACTACACAACCCTACGGCGGGACGATTCTCATTCGCTTCCGCAAGCCAGGGGACTCAGCGGCGCTGCGCAGGACGTCACCTCGCCCGACGGAGCGCCTCCAGAGAACACCAGCAGTTACGACTTCTGTCCCCTCCACATGCCACCAGCACAGAGTCACCCAAAGAGAAAGGCCACGCTCCCTCTCCCAGCCGCACCCTCCCAGGTCTCCAGCCCCAAGGGCCCGCAGCCCCGGGCCCAGAAGGAAGGGAGCCTCTTTTATTAGCATGGACCAGGGCCTGGTCTAGTTTCTGCCTGTCAAGAGTTTCTGACCCTAAGAAAAGACACAGCTGACTGTACCTCAATCAGGATCCCCAGAGCGACGTCTACCATCTCAGCTTCATTCATGCAGTACACGGTCCTCGTGGCAGGAAGTCTGCAAGAAAGGCACAAAGCTGCAGAGGCACAGAATCGCCAGGAGGAGGCGACGAGAGCAAGAGACCTGCCCCCCAGGGGCGAGAGAAGCAGCTTCCCAGGGCCCGGGCCAGGGACTGGCACTGGGGGTTCACCGGGCAGCGTCGGGTCTGGAAATAGGGAGCGCTGGCCGTCTCCTGAGAGTCACACTAACACACACACACAGTGGATGGGAGCAGATCCAACAGGCCGAGACGTCCCTGAACCTCCGCAGTCCTCTGCAATGCCCCCCACAACCAAGCATGAACACAGCAAAGAAGGGACGCTAAGATCAGAGAGGGAGGCTGGTCAATGAAGAAAACAGAAAAGGAGGAACCAGAGAGAGTCAGTGAGCGTCTGGGGCCTTGGCCAGGAGGGGGCAGGGGCATCCCCTCCCTGGCAGCCTGGGGACCCCCACCATGACCACCCTTCAACCAACACGCCCCACAGATTCTGATCTGCCGGCCCAGCAACCTGCGGCTTGTGTCTGCCCCTGAAGATCTGCCAGCAGAGAGACTGGACCGCCTGGTCCACTTCCTGCCCAATGGATGCTCACAATTTTTGTGGCAAATGAAGGGACCGGGCCATTTGGACAACGGGTGTCTGAGAGCTTGGCTGATGTGCGTAACCCAAGAGGGGGAGGATTAATCCAGTCTAGAGGAGTGGCCACAGGGCCTGATGTGCCCATAGAGGCTGAGGCCACACCCGCCTGGGAGGGGTGAGAGGGGACAGCTCACTCTGCCACCGCAGCCTGTGCACCTCTTGAGAGCTGAGACAGGTCTGCAGACTGAAATGCCCCTCACCTCACTGTTCTGCCAACACCAGAAGACCCAGCCCCCCGCAACCATGATGCCCCAAATCCCTCCCTCTCACCCCCACTGATTCCCCAGGAGGACCCTGACCAGAAGCTGCCCTACCTAGCTGCCGCCGTGGGCACCAGGTCCGCTCTCCTCCTCTTGGTGGTCTTCTTTTCAGCCCCCTGGGCTGTCATCCATGTGGGAAGGACTCTCTTTTTATTTTCAGATTTTAAGGCTTCCATCTCCTTAGTCTGTCACAAAGAGGAGCCAGGGCCCAAGCTCTGTGACTTCAGGACAGCACATCACACCAGGAATGACAGGTCTGTTTGCACTGAATGGGAGTCTCAGCTTTAATTCCTACAAAGAAGAATAAAACCCCATGAATTCCAATAAGCTGGAATTCTTCCAGGCATCGGCCAAGATGACTGGTCAGGGCAGGACGGAGGTGAGTGGGGCCCAGGAGACTCAAATGAGCACAAAGGAGGAGGGGTGGCGATGGGCTCAGGGAGAAGCAGCCTTCTGACCTGCCTTGGGGCCAGGGCCCCACATGGGCAGCCAGCCCTGAGCGGAAATGCCCCCAGCAGCCTCTGCACTGAGCCATTTGACATGTTGCTCATTGTCCCCGGCCTGCCCAGACTATCCTACTTTTCAGCATCTCTCAACCATCTCTCCATTGGCTCCCCCAACTCAGGCCTCTCATTCCCTCTATCTTCTGTGGTTGTAAGAGACCTCAAGGCCATTTCGATTTACAATGAGGGTTTCACTGGCCAACATCCCCTCCCTTAATCCAAAATTATTTCTGGGAGTTCCCATTGTGACTCAGTGGTAATGATCCTGACTAGTATCCATGAGGATGCAGGTTCAATCCCTGGTCTCGCTCAGTGGTAAGAGATCCAGCGTTACCGTGAGCTGTGGTGTAGGATGCATATTCAGCTCAAATCCTGAATTGAAGTTCCTGTGGCTGTGGTGTAGGTCAGCAGCTCTAGCTCCGATTCGACTCCTACCTAGCCTGGGAACTTCCATATGCCTCAAGTGCAGCCCTAAAAAGACAAAACAACAACAACAACAACAAACAAACCAAAAAAAACCCCCAAACTTCTGATGTCATATTTTAGCTGGGCGTTGGGGTCAGGAACAACTGTGCCTGGCTCCTCCCATGTGTGAAATGGATGGGGGGGGGAGGAAGGGTGGGCGGGCCTCCCATGTAATGCGGCTTCTTCCCACCAGGCCCACTCCCAGGGGATTCCACCTCAGCCCCTCCTCCTTAAGGCTCAGCCCTGCCCCAGGACTCAAGGGATGCAGGTTTCCACCCTCGGCTTAGTTAACCCCAAATGCAGCTCAGGGTCCCTGTGTACAAAGGTTGTTATTGGAGCAGAGGTGTGACTAGAAAAAGGCCAACTAAGAATAAGAGGTTCCTCTTTGAATCTTAACTCGATCTTTTATTGCTCCTCTAGAATGGCTGCTTACAACTTAAAAGAAAAAAATTGGGAGTTCCCCTTGTGGCTCAGTGGGTTAAGGACCTGATGGCTCTGTGAGCGGGTTGGATCCCCGGCCCAGCTCAGTGAGTTAAGGATCCAGCGTTGCCACTAAACTGCAGCTTAGGTTGCAGATGTGGCTCAGATCCAGCGTTGCGTAGCTACAGCATAGGCCGGCAGCTGCAGCTCTGATTGGGCCCCTGGCCCAGGAACTTCCATATGCCACAGGTGAGGCCGTAAAAAGGGGGAAAAAAAAAAAAAGCAATTATCAGGACATCATCCAAACCTTTCTGGCCACAGAGAGCAGACTCACTTCTGTCAAAATTCAAGAGGTGGTAACAGTCATTTCCACATCTGAAGAGCAGCTGCTAACCGCCTGGCACAGGCACTGCACAGAGGTCAATGCATATATTGGTTTGACCCTTAGGCAGATACTATGAGACCCATTTTACAGATGAGTATCTGAGACCTGGCAAATTGCACGAAATCACAAAAAAAGTTCGAAACGGCCGGGTCAGGACTGGCACCCTGCTCCTCCAGACTCCGGGCCCTGTGCTCCCTGGCCCGGTGGCTGGGGGTGGTGAGGGCCTGGGACTCCCCGGCGCCGCCCCGCGGGCGCCGGCCCTGCCCAGCGCTCCCAATTCTCAGCCGCCGCTTCCCTCCGGGACCCCGTCCCGCCCTGGAGCGATGAGACCGATGCCAACCTGCAGGAGGAGGGGAGACGCCGAACATCCACGCGGGGCCTCGCAGGCTACCGGACCACCCGCGTTCCCGGCGCTCCTCCGGCCCGGGCTTCCTGCCTCCGGGCCCCCACCCCCTTCTTGGCTGCCGGGGAGCGTCCGGGAGATGGATTCTGGGCGGTTTAGGGAGCTCAGATCCCCGCGGGCCGGAAGCCTGCCCCCGCGCGCACGGTAACCCGCCCCCCCGGCTCCGCCGCGTCCCTGCGCTTCCGGCTCCCGACCACCGGCCTGCGCAGAGGCGCGGGCGCGCCCCCTGCCGGCAGCTCGCGTGATCTGCGCCCCGGGCCAAGGAGCCAGGACACCCCAGCTGATCAGAGGCCGGCCCCGCTGTCCCGGGTCCTGACAAACCCACTCCTTGACCAAACTCAGGTCAGGCTCCTCTGAACTCTCTTCTCAACTAGGCCCTGTCGCTTGGACTCCACATTGTCCGTTTTTAGCAAGAATACTGCCAAGTTGGTTTAGCCAGCGTCCACCCACCCTCCGTATCTGATTTTCAGCTGCCACCAGCTCCCAGGTGATGCCTGATTCCCCCACCCCCGCCGCCTGCCCTCCGCAAGAATCCTGTTAGGTCAGTTTGGCCAGAATCCCCCTTACCCCTGATGTTTCCTCTTAATCATGCATCCACTGACGCCAGCCCTGCCACTTTTCCTTGCAGTGGTTGAGCCCAATCTTTTCCCCTGCTGCAAAATCCTATTGAATAAAATTTGCCTTATTGTTCTTTAAGAAGCATCATGAATGATTTTAACAGTATCTTGTACCCAAATGTATCTCTATTTGAGGCTTGCTGATTGGATTTTGTTAAAGTGTCAATTCCCAGGCCCCCTGAACCAGAAATTAGGGGCAGAGGAGCAGGTGGATCTGCATTTTTGAAAACTCTGCCGGAGGGGAGCAGGGGAGAATTCCCAAAGGCACTGAGTTCTGCACTCTTTGGAGGCATACATCCCCCTGGGAGCAGGGGCGGTGCAAGGTGAACACCTCAGAGGCAGGAAGGGAAATTAAAGACTGTTAACATTTGTTATCTTGAAAGTAGGTCTTACTAATAATATTCAAATTGGCCTTCGAGGTGTTCCCTGCACTAGCGGGGCTGCTCTGGCAGGCTGCCCAGGTGTCCTCGCTGCTTTCCTTGCAGCCTGATGCTGAGCACTGCAGTTCACACGTGGGGTTAGCATCTAGTTTTATTTAAAATCACACCACTCGTAGTAACCTAAAAGAGGCAGGCGAAGAAACCCCAGGTGTCAGACACAAGTAAAAAGGCTAGCACAAGCCGTTACAGGTGTAACTCCTACCATATTTTGAGGCAAAAGGATGATCAGAACCGACAGTCCGATCCCCAAACACAAAACTATCGAGACGGCCATTTGAAGTGTGATTTACAACCAATAGCTAGTAATAGAAAATTACTCTCCACGTGCTGGAAGTGCAGGGTGGTGGAGAGTGATCCAGAGTTTGAGAACCCTGAATCCAGAGCCAGGCGTTCTCGCTTCCAGCTGTGTGGCATCTCAGCTTCTCCAAAGCACTTTAACCCCATACTAATCTTCAACCCAAGCGAAGGAGGCTGAGCCAGGGAAGTTTAAATCCTTTAGCTGTGGGATGAGCCAGGGCTCTGCCTGCAGCCTCTTCAGGAGGCCAACCCAGATGGGCAGGACCTGCTTCTACTCTGGTTCTCTAACTGAACCCAGGTTCGGCTGCTCATCGCCTCTATGCCAGTAATTTGAGAGGCAAGTGTCACTAGAAGGGAAATATGCCTTCATCAGGAAAGTTGGCAATCCCCCAAGATTCTGCTCAACCATGACAGTTTTTACAGGGAAAATTGGCGGGGGGCAGGGGGGTAGAATCTCAGTGACTCATGGAGGCAGGAGGTTGGGTTCTGCATCCTTCTCCATTGAGTGCTGACCCCTTTAGATGTTATCTCGCCTGGGTCATCTGCCTGCAGGATTGCTCACGGGGACTGTAGAGGGTAGAAAGCTACTCACTGTTTATGTTAAGGCCACACCCACAGCATATGGAAGTTCCCAGGCCGGGGACTGACTCTGAGTCCCAGCTGCGACCTACACCACAGCTGCAGCAATGCCAGATCCTTTCACCCACTGTGCAGGCCTGGGGATCAAACCCGTACCTCCGCAGTGACTGGAGCCACAGCAATCAGATGCTCCATTTTTAATTGTTAAAATTTTTATTCTTTAGATTTTCTTACTAACTTAATTCATCATCCTTTTTGTCTAGGAAAAGACCAGGTTAGACAAGGCATGGTGTGCATTCAGGAGGGCCTAAGTCAGGAGTCCGTTTCAATTGCGCAGTAATGTCATTCCTATAACCAGGTTCTTTTAAGGTTAGAGGGGAACAGAAGTGGGCACACAGGAAAGGGCAAAAGAGCTGCATTTGGTTCCAGGGCAGGCTCACTGACCTCTAGGGTCCTCCGCTCCCACAACTGTGAGCCAGGACAAACCCAAGTCTATTTGGTGGAGATGCATCATTTTGTTTTGTGAATGAAGGAACAGAGAGCACTTGCTATTATTAGAACTACTCCCTCCACCTTTTTCTCCTTAAAAACCTCTTCCCACAACCTGCTGAAAAACGGGGCCTGAGGAGCAAGAAACCAGCCTCTGCATAAAAAGTTTCCCGTGTGAAAGTCCGAGTGAGGATGAGAAACCCAAGCTGTAGCATTCGAATGGGTCAGAGTCAGCTCCCGCAGCGCTGTGATGGCTGAGCTGCGGGGGTCTGTCTTGGAGCAGAAGCGGGAGAGCACGGCCAGGCCCTGAAGAGAGCCAGAGAAATGCGCCTCATTCTCCCGCAGAGCCCAGCCCAGAGCCGGGGCCCACATCTGCGCCCGAGGCATGAGCTCGGGGGCCTGAGGCTGGATTGGGTGGTTTTCTTCCAGCTGCCCTTGCCCAAGCTAGTGGAGGGGACTTGCTGGGGTTCTCAGCTAGATGCCAAGCAGGTATGGAGGAGAGGTAAACTGAAGTTCTGACAGCCTTTACTGGAGGGTGGGAGCTCATCTTGGGGGTGGGGGGCGGGAGGAACACCGGGAGGAGTGCCTGCTGACAGGCCCTGGGAGGGGCTGGAGGCCGGAGACAAAGCCAGGTGGGGGCAGGGGGGCCCGCAGCATATGCTGCACGTGGTAATTTCAAAAGGTCAGAGGTTAATGGTATTGTGGTTTCGTTTCTAGGCGGCCTCAACGTGATGTGGAACCTTCTTCCACCTCTACCCATGCTGATGGAGCCTCGGTCACATCAGCTACGGGCCAAGCTCACAAGAGGGAGGGAGGGAGGGATCCAGCCCAGATCCCAAAGGAAATGACAGAAGAGACAGTGTTGTTCTTCTCCAAACCTTAAAAGACATTTTTAGCAAGCTGCGGGGACCGTATTGAGAGAATGGGCCCAAGACAAACTTCGAGATGAAGAAAGTTAAAACCGTGAATTCTCTCTCAACTGAAACACATGAACACTTTTTAAACACCCTACAGAATCACTGCAGGAGCTAAATAATGCTGCTGTTTCAATGCAGAAGATGGCAAAAATTATAAATGGGAAAGTCTTGGGTTTGCTCATCTGAAGGAGGATTACCAGGTGGGAATGGGTGAAAATATGGAAGCGCCCATGACCAGGTCTCTGGGGTCTCGGCATAACTGAGCCACACACATACCCCTACGTCCCTTCCGACGCCCAGCAAACTGGAGCCGAAGCTTCAGTACCAATCTCATGATGTTCCAAAAGTAGGTAACTGGGAGCACCCCAACACCAGACCTGCACCCCGGATCTGGGCTGAGCCCAAAGAGCCTCTGTACCAACGTGCTAAGCAGTCTGTCAAGTGTCCAGTATCCTAGCCTGAGGTCCAGGCCTGAAATCCCACCATGAGGTTTGCGGGCAGAGGATGTGCCTCCCCGCCCCGGATGGAAAGGCAGGCCAGAGAAGGGGGTTGTCCTTCATCCCCAACCCCCACCCTGTGAGGGCATCTGCCTCCAGGTCCCACCACAGCCAGGGAGCAGAGGGCCAGGGGGTGGACACATGGATATGGCCTGAACCCCAGGTTCAGGCCCAGCCCTCGGCCCGCTTGCTCCTGCCCTCTGGCCACTCACCAGCAGAGGGCGGTGGCAGTGACTCTGTCAAACTCAAGGAGCTGAAATTGAAAGGAGAGGTGCCACCATAACAGGTCCTGGGAAACCGGAGCTACCAGGATGCAGAGGAGCAGCAGGCTCAGACCATGCCTTTGTTCCCAGGAGCTTCTGTAACAAAAGTTGCCAACTCTCAGGGGAAAAAGAGACACAATGGCCGCCCTGACTTAAGCCCAGAGAAATAGGAACGGCAGAAACCTTGGTTAGCCAATGGAACAGTAGAGAGGTGTCCTACTTCTACGGCAAAGCAACAGGCCAGTCTCAGAGAAGGTCAGCACCACGCCAGTGAGGTAAAGGCTGCGGCGTGGGGCCCAGGCTCAAACTGACCATCGCCAGGGCAAAGGGGAAAAGGAGACGCTTTGCCGCACACACATTCCAGAAAGACACACCAGGTGGCCGCAAGAGCATCCTTTTTTTAAAAAAGAAAAGTGAGCGAATATATACAAAATACTTTCAATCTCTTCTGGGCCAACAGAGCAGCTGTGACAGTGCTTCTCCTGCTTCCTGAGTGTTCCTCCCGCGTCTGGAGCCTGCTCCTGGCAGAGCCAAGCGTCCTGGTATCTGGGGAACACGGGCAACCACTCCATGTGGCTCACATTCTGGCCCCGGCAGCTGGACATGGCCGAGCCCCCTGGACGGTCTCTCCCTGAAGACTCCCCGCCCTGGCAGGGGGCTGGGAGTGGAGCGTCCTGTCCTTCCATGTTGTCTGCCGGCCCCCTGCCCAGGGTAATATTGCTTCTGTGGGTGTCCCTCAGGACCGGTCCCCTCAGACTTTATGGGCCAGGAGGGTGGTCAGCTTGATCTTGCCGTCCATGGAGGCTGTGAGGCAGGTCCCGCAGTCCATGGCCGTGCTCCAGTCCACGGTGACCACAGGGGCTCGGTGGCCACCCAGGCTCAAACAGCTCTCCAGAACCTTCTCATCCCCGCTCAGCTGCGAGAGGACAGGGGAGAGAAGAGGCATCATCAGGCACGGCTCACAGCACATCCACCTGACCTACCTTCAGGTGGCCAAACTGCCTCGAGCCCAGGGGCTGCCACCCCAAGGTGCGGGCATGGCCAGGCACACAGGCCACCTGTCCAGAAAGTCTCAGGGCCACTGCGTGGCCTGGGAAATACTGCATCTTCCCAAATGAAGTGGAAAACAAGTCCCTAATCTGACTGAAAGACAATTTTCTCTGCTGCCTCTAACTTGCTGTGGGCCATGCCTCCTGCTCTCTCGAGGGTGCTCCTTCCAGTACATCCACCGCTCCCGGCTTCCCCCAGGGAATGCCAGCGGCGGCGGGAGGCCGGCACACACCCAGGGCGGTGCCGGCAGGCCCTCGATCAGGGCACAAACAGGGCCCTCCTCTGTGCCCCAGCACCCGTCGTCCAGGACTCCAGGTATGAGGGGTTGGCAGGTAATAAGGAAGGAGAACCAGGAGCAAACTATCAAGTCAGGGACGTGCGATGTCTCTGAGCAAGAGATAGGAAGTGCTCAGCCTTCACAGAAAAAATGCCTTTCAAATCATAAGTTGTTTACAGATTTTTAAAGTGGCATCTGAAAGTTATTATATCCCTTAAGTATGGAGTTCCCGTCGTGACTCAGAGGAAATACATCTGACTAGCATCCATGAGGATGCAGGTTTGATCCCTGGCCTCTCCCAGTGGGTTAAGAATCCAGTGCTGCCGTGAGCTGTGGTGTAGATTGCAGACGTGGCTCGGATCCCACGTTGCTGTGACTGTGGTGTAGGCCAGCAGCTACAGCTCCGATTTGACCTCTAGCCTGGGAACTTCCATATGCTGCAGGTGCTGCCCTAAAAAGACTAAGATAAAAAAATAAATAAAATAAATCCCTTAAGTAATTAGATCCCTTTACTGACATTTTAAAAAGGATACAGGAGTTCCCGTCGTGGCGCAGTGGTTAACGAATCCGACTAGGAACCATGACATTGCGGGTTCGGTCCCTGCCCTTGCTCAGTGGGTTAACGATCCGGCGTTGCCGTGAGCTGTGGTGTAGGTTGCAGACGCGGCTCGGATCCTGCGTTGCTGTGGCTCTGGCGTAGGCCGGTGGCTACAGCTCCAATTCAACCCCTAGCCTGGGAACCTCCATATGTTGCGGGAGCGGCCCAAGAAATAGCAAAAAGACAAAAATAAATAAATAAATAAAATAAAATAAAATAGATACAGAAGAAAATCTTGCAACCCATTAATTGGTTATAGAGCAAGTCCGAATGCAAACTATGTGAACTGATTGGGACAAATGACAAAGACGCCATGATTTAAAATAAAATAATAACATATGCACACAACACACATAATCATACAGACAGCAAAGTTCAGCCCACCTGAAACTCAACTAAATCTGTACATAATAAAATTAGGCTTGTAAACAGAAAGTTTTGTACAGTATCGCCCAGTAGCAATTGCCAGAAATCACGGAGCTTTATATGAAACCATCACATTGCACTCCTTAAATATGTACAATTTTTGTCAACTGTACCTCAACAAAGCTTATGAAAGATTTTAAAAGGTATGTTTCAATAAATAAAAATAAATTTTGCAACTAATTTTTAAGGCAAGAGCAAGAGCCACCCAAATCGTCATCATGTGTAGAAAAGAGGGGCCTCAGTGACAGCAAACCAGGCTTCCTGGGGCCACGCTCAAAGTCAAGTGAGTCCAGGAGGCCCCTCACCTCCCACCTCAGCAACTCCTCCTCCTCACCCACCGGGGGCCCTGCCGGCCCCCTTGTCCTCCCACTCCTCCTCGTCCTCCAAAGGCCTCGAATCCAGAGGCAGCCCCCGCTCCCCAGCTGTCCCAGAGGCCCTGGTCCCCCCTCCCAGCTTCCTTGCTCAGGACCCTCAGCTCTGCAGCGTCTTCACTGTTGGAGCTCGTGTCTCACTCTAGTCTGAGTGCGAGCCCCAGGAGAGAGGTGGGTCACACGTCCTGTCTCCTGTGTACACTGCTCTGTGCTGAGGCCACACCCGTCCCCAGCTGCTGTCCAGAGCGCGGGCTGCCTGCTGACTGGTGAGCCAGGTGAGCGGCGCACGGAGAGCCTCCCCCCTGAAAAAACATCTCACTCCATGCCTCTCTCCACCTGCAGAACAAACGCTGCCACCAGGCCGGGAATTAACAGTGAGGCTAAGAGCTGTACTCCCGTGGAACCACAGCTATGTGCTTGGGCCATGATACAAATCCTCCTCACTCGACTGTTTGATGACACCGGTAAAAAGGGAGAGGTAGATCATTTCACTCATTTAAAAAAAAAAAAAAAAAAAGGTACGTGAACCAGAGAGGCTGTGATTTGAGAATTAAAATAAGCAGATACATGGAGGGACAAGGCAGAGTGGCCCATTGACATCCCAGGAGACTAATCACGCCCCCAGATTTCTGCCCCAGCCGTGGACTGAAACGTCCCCCGCCCACAGGACTTCCCATGAAGCAGTAAGTCTATACCAGGTTAGGGTAACGGGGACACTCACCTGTCTGGCGGCGTCCCCCTCAACCCAACCCACAGCCCTTCCCCCAGCGGATGTGTTTTATAATTGGTATCGTTCCTGAGGAAGGGAGGCAGCAACGGGGCAGAGTCTGGTTGAAGGACAGCGATGGAGGAGCAGAGAGCCCCAGCAGGTCGCACTCGTCCCCACTCCCACCTGCCGCCAGGAGGCCGCAGCACTGTCGCCCTCGGGTCAGAGGCTTCTCCACGGCCACTGGGCTGGGACAGGAGGCCCGAGCTCAGCCCTCCAGGGAGGACCCTCCCTGCCGCCCCCACACCCCCAGGCACCTTGTAGATGACGCCTCCCGTGGCAGAACACGTCAGCATGTAATTTCCCTCCGAGTCAAAAGCGAAGAGTCGCCCCCGGGGGACCTGAACCTGCTTGTAGCCGCTGTACCCGGACAGCACAAAGGGGCCCGTGGCGTCGGCGGGGAGGCTGTACTCGGACACCTTCAGGCCGCTCTTGTGGATGTTCCACTGGATGAACTGCAAGCACAAAGCACAGGCGCGCGGCGCTCTCAACGGGGCCGCCAGGGCCCAAGTCCAGGCTGGGCAGTGCGGGGAGCCAGGGTGGCCCCGGGGAAGAGGGGTGGCCCACAGGCCTCAGAGGAGGGAGTGGGATGAGCGCTCCAGTCCCAACTCTTCCCAGCACAGTTTAAACATTCAAGGGACGAAAACCTAGACACAGAGCCCCGTCACATCAAAACCTGACCTTGCTCTCTGGCCCGACTCCAGGAGAGGAAAGTGGGGGCCGCAGCCTTTGCTGGGATTCCCATCTCGCCTGCAGGGGCCATGCTCCAGTGATTGTTATTATTACTGCTGTTTTTGTTATTGTTGATATGATCATTAGGGTTGGAAACCCGTTAGATTTTTCTTAAAAACAGAACAAATTCCAAACATACTTCCGGTTTCTCAGCAGTGCCATAAATTGAACACGAGCAATAGAGTGCGAGCTGAGCTTCATGTACAGCAGTGTATGTAGCCATTCCTCAGATAAATAGCAAGTTAAAGCTTTGATTTAAAAATCTGTCCTCAGGAGTTCCCATCGTGGCACAGTAGAAACGAATCTGACTAGAAACCATGAGGTTGCAGGTTCGATCCCTGGCCTTGTTCAGTGGGCTAAAGATCCGGCGTTGCTGTGAGCTGTGGTGTAGGTCACAGACGCGTTGTCGTGGCTCTGGTGTAGGCCAGCAGCTACAGCTCCGATTCGACCTCTAGCCTGAGAACCTCCCTATGCCCCAGGTATGGCCCTAAAAACACAAAAAGACAAAAAAATTAAAATCCCTCCTCATAGTTTTCAAATGATGAATTCATTTTGTCATGACTGTCTTGAGTGGATAATACGGGTGGAGAGCCTCAATCCCAAAGCAAAGGAGGCTGTCCAGGAAGAGCAAGTCTGCCTCTGCCTGCCCTAACCCCCTTTCCAAGGAGCCTAATGAATCCTTCCAGAGAGAAGCTAAAAGGAGCACTCATTTTTACTTTTCCCCCAGCTTCCCTCTTACCTGCCTGTCTGTCTTTCCTTCCTCCCTCCTTCCTTCTTTCTCCCTCTCTCTTTCTTTCCTTTTTAGGGCTGTACTGGCAGCATACAAAGGTTCCCAGGCTAGGGGTTGAATCAGAACTATAGCCACTGGCCTACACCACAGCCACAGCAACACCACATCCAAGCCACGTCTGCGACCTACTCCATAGCTCACGGCAACGCTGGATCCTTAACCCACTGAGCAAGGCCAGGAAATGAACCTGTGTCCTCAGGAGTGCTAGTCAGATTCCTATCTGCTGAGCAATAATGGGAACTTCCCCCTTTTACATTTCTTGGCTGCTCAGGCCTATGTGCCCTGCCTCTGCAAGGCTGTCCCCTGCCCCCCGACCCCAGCCAACTCTACACATCTAAGCTGTAACCACCCAATGACCAAGCTCACTGAAGTCCAACTTGGCCCCATCAAGGGTCCCACTGAGTGGGTGGGTCAGTGAGATGAGTGATTTTGGCTCCAACCAGGAGGAAGGATGTGGGTCCTCCCCTTCCATAAGAACAGCCAACTCCCACTGGCTTATTTAAACCTCAGGAGAGCCTATGAGCCCAGTTACTATTCTCATCCCTGAGGTACAGGTGACAAAGCTGAGGTCACAGGGCTACAGTAAAAGGTGCCGTGGGCATCGGGTCCCAGCCCACCGTGCGAGTCCAGTGCTCCCTAGGATCCGAGGTCCCTGAGCCAGGGGAAGGAGCTTCCAGCCCTAAATCGCTCCCGCCTACCTTCCCGTCCTCGCCGATGCTGTAGACGGTGTTCTCGTCGTAGCTGAACTCCACGGAGTACACCTCCCCGCAGTGGGCCTTCCAGCTCATAGCGCACTCGTGCTGCTGCATATCTGCGGGGACGAGACGCCGCTGGGATTCCCGCCCGGGCCCGGGGGAGGCATCTGCCCACGGCGGGAGGCGCCTCTCACCCTCTACCTGGTAGGTAGGAGCGGCTCTGGAGGCCTCCTGGACCCGAGCGGAGTCGCAGAGCTGACCCCTGCTGCAGAGCGGTCGCTGCGCGTCCCCTCCTCTGCGCCTAGTATTCCATGAACCTGCCCTAAATGGCAGCTTCTTTCTCTGGGTCAGAAGGGGGGGTTGGGAATCCCCAGGCGGAGCCGGAGCTCATCTGGGGACCCTAGGAGGACACATGCATCCTTCCTGGGGGGCGGGGGGCTCCGTAACAGGGTGCCCTGGACAGATGTTCAGGATACAGTCCCCAGTGCCTTCCGGGCTCCAGGGCCAGGCCTGGTGCCGGGACAGCTCGCACGCACGCTGTGCCTACGCTCTCACAGGGACAGTGAAGCAGCCGCACCGAGAGGACAGGGGCGGCGTTACACTCACACGTCCTCCTGGATCTCACTCGGGCCATGAGGACTGAGCTCCGGCAGCTCAAGACCGAAGGGCTGCTCAGCTCCACCCCTCCCGCGTCCACTGACCCCGACCACAGGCCAGGCGACTATGGGGGTCCGGGAAACAGAAGGCTCCAATCAAAGTTACTTCCACCAAGCATCCTGAACTAGGGTCTTGCCACAGTCTCTACTGCAGGTGGCAAAAGCCCACCCCTCCTCCCGGGACCCCTGAGCAGGGGACCGGGACCGGCGAGCCCACTTGCTCACCGAACAGCCGGATGACGCCGTCGGCCGCCCCCGTGACCAGCAGGTTTCCATTGTGATTGAAGGCTGTGCAGTTGATGGCAATGGGCTCCGGATCCAGGGAGAACTGGAGCTAGAAAAAGACCGACGAAACGTAAAAACGTAAGCCAACGATAAACCAAGTTTCAAGGCAGGTTCTGCCTGGAAGGCGGAAGAAGACCAAGCCCGGGGAGCGCACAGCAGCGCAGAAGTAGCAGCAGTAATTTCCCACTGTTCAACTGTGAAGGCATGTAGGGGCTCATTTTCTGGCTCTTCTCATTATTCCACACCTTCTTTTCTAGGTACTCGATATTTAATTAAAAACTGGAAAATCATAAGTAAACCTAAAATTACAAATCATGCTGAGTCCCTTAAGCAGAAAATAACCAGATTAAAAAGGACCCAACCAGACCGGCTTGTGGAGCTGCTGGAGGACGGATGTCTGCCGGATGGAGTGGGCTAAGAACCCTCTCGAGCGGGGTAGAGCGTGCAGGAAGGGAGTGTGGCTGCCGGATGAGGCGGCAGGGGGCACCAGGAGACTGGAGCAGAGAGGGGCAGACCGGGCAGGGCTTGGGCATGTGGATGGGAATCGGGGAGGAGCACGACGCGCTATGGTGTCTGCGCATCACCCCTGACACCCGCCCCGCATCAGTGGGGGGGAGGGGTGGGTGGCGCCACGGTGGGACGTCCTGCAGCTGCACACCCGAGGGCTGCTAGAGGGTGTGTCCCCGGAAATGCAGAGAAGTGGTCAGACTGGAAACAGGTTTTGGAGGAACACGGACAACGTCTGCTCAGGGCTAACTGTGCAGGGTGAGAAGGGCAGCTCCAGAAAGCCTCCAGGTTTCCAAGTGGGATGCAACTGCCAAGATGAGGAAGCTAGAGAGGAAGCACCACCTGGCAGGGTGGCCAGGATCCACGGTGGTCCCGACCAGCTGGAGGGACCTGCAGCCAGTGATTGGGAACAGACACCCTTTCTACAGGCAGGCGTGGAAGGGTACAAGGGGACACCCGGGACAGAGCCACCTACAACCTAGAGACTCTTCAAGTGCCCGGTACCAGCAGGAAACAAGCTGCTCCACGTGAGGGCCACACCGCTTCTGAACATCCGCTGAGTTTACCAGGAACACCATTGCCTTTTAAGCAGCTGAGTGTAAAGGGCATTTAAGTGCTCAGGATCCAGGGCCAGAGCTGTGAGCATCAGTTACTGCTCTGGGTGGGAACTCAGCCTCTGCTCCTGGGGAAAGGTGAGCCACTGGCCCGTGAGCAAGCATTCCCATGGCAGTTACTTCTTATGAATATGCCTGAGGGAGTTCCCACTGCAACATCTCTAGAGCACCAAGGACGCAGGTTTGATCCCCAGCACAGTGGGTTAAAGGATCTGGCATTCAGGGTTCCCATCGTAGCACAGCAGAAAGGAATCTGACTAGGAGGACGAAGGTTCGATCCCTGGCCTTGCTCAGTGCGTTAAGGATCTGGCATTGCCATGAGCTATGGTTGCAAAACGCGACTGAGATCCTGCATTGCTGTGGCTGTGGTGTAGGCCAGCAGCTATAGCTCTCATTCAGTTCCTAGGCTGGGAACCTCCATAGGCCATGGGTGTGGCCCTGAAAAAGACAGACAGACAGACAGAAGAAAGAAAAGACAAGGATCTGGCGCTGCCACAGCTATGGCGGAGTTCGCACCTGCAGCTCAAGGTCTGATCCCTAGCCTGGGAACTATGCCTATGCCATGGGGCAGTCGTAAAAGAAAAAAAGAACACGTGTGTATCCTCAACTGCTTCTAGCTGCTGCATAATGTTTTGTTTTTGTTTTTTATAGTAGGTCTTGGTTATTATATATATTAGTGTGTATCTGTTAATCCTTTTTTTTTTAATTGCTATTTCTCCAATTTTTTTTTCTACTGTATAGCATGGTGACCCAGTTACACATACATGTATACATTCTTTTTTCTCCCATTATTATGCTCCATCATAAGTGACTAGACATAGTTTTCAGTGCTACACAGAAGGATCTCATTGCTAATCCATCCTGAAAGCACGAGTTTGCCTTAACCCCAAGCTCCCAGTCCATCCCACTCCCTCCCGCTGCTGCTGTAATTTGTATGCAGTTCTAAGCTAAGAGGGAGTCAGGAGACTCTAGCCATTTCCTGAGAAATAGCCTCCCTGAATGCTTAATACTAAGTGAAAGAAGCCAATCCAAAAGGCTGTCTGATTCCAACCACATGAAATTCTGGAAAAAGCAAAATTATGGAGATAGCATAGAGACGCACAGTTGTCAAGAAAATAAACTTGAAATGGCTTAAGACTTAAACATAAGACAAGACATCATCAAACTCCTAGAAGAGAACACAGGCAAAACATTCTCTGACATCAATCATACAAATGTTTTCTTAGGTCAGTCTCCCAAGGCAACAGAAATAAAAACAAAAATAAACCAATGGGACCTAATCAAACTGACAAGCTTTTGTACAGCAAAGGAAACTGTAAAAAAAATAAAAATAAAATAAAAATAAAAAGGCAACCTATGGAATGAGAGAAATTAGTTTTCTCTCAGAATGGCTGTTAACAATAAGTCAACAAATCACAAATGCTGGAGAGGGTGTGGAGAAAAGTGTACCCTCCTTCACTGTTGGTGGGAATGTAAATTGATACAACCACTATGAAGATACCTCAGAAAACTAAATATAGAGCTACCATATGACCCGGCAATCCCACTTCTGGGCATATATCCAGACAAAACTTTCACTGAAAAAGATACATGCACCCCTATGTTCACTGCAGTGCTATTCACAATAGCCAAGACATGGAAACAAGCTAAATGTCCATCGACAGATGAATGGATTAAGAAGACGTGGTATATACATGCAATGGAATACTACTCACCCAGAAAAAAAGAACAAAATAGGAGTTCCCGTCATGGCGCAGTGGTTAACGAATCTGACTAGGAACCACGAGGTTGCGGGTTCGGTCCCTGCCCCTGCTCAGTGGGTTAACAATCTGGCGTTGCCGTGAGCTGTGGTGTAGGTTGCAGACGCGGCTCGGATCCCGCGTAGCTGTGGCTCTGGCGTAGGCTGGTGGCTACAGCTCCGATTCGACCCCTAGCCTGGGAACCTCCATATGCCGCGGGAGCGGCCCAAAGAAATAGCAAAAAGACAAAAAAAAAAAGAACAAAATAATGCCACTTGCAGCAACATGGATGGAACTATAATGGTGGGTACATGTCATTACACATTTGTCCGAACCCAGAGAATGTAGAATACTAAGACTGGACCCTAAGTAAGCTATGGACTTGGGTGATTACGACGTGTCACTGCAGGTACATCAGTCATAACCAATGTCCCACTCTGAGTGGATACAGATGGTGGGGGAGGCTGTGCGTGTGTGGGAATATGGGGAAATCTCTGTACCTTCTTCTCAATTTTACTGTGAGCCTAAAGCTCCTGGAAAAATTATCTAAATATTAAAAAACAAATTAAAATTTTTAAATATTTAAATAGGCCAAAAGGCCAGGCCCACTAGGAGGTTCCGTGAATTTTAAGTTTGTGGCATGATTCTGAACAACTTTAATCACTGAGCAATCTGCCCAAATGGAGTATTACTACTTTCTAACACACTTAAGCTTTGAAGTTTCCTCACACTTCAAGCTGGAAGGAGCCCAAAGCAAAGAGCTCTCAGAAACAGAGGGCAGTGTGAGCTGCATGCCCCCTACCCCCCCACACCACCCCAAGAGTGTGACCAGCCCCAGGAGACCACGGGGCAGGCTCATACCTGCTGCTTCATGGTTTTCGTGTCCCACAGCAGCAGCTTCCCAGGAACCTGGTTAGTGCCCTTGCTGCCGATGTCTGGGGCTGACAAGTCCATCTGGGCGGCGAGGCTCGGAGCTGCAGCTGAACAGACGAAAGAGGCCCCGCTGGGGCTACATGCGAGAGACAGGATCCTGCAACGCATGTGGCGCTGGGTCAGCACTCCAGCCACCCACAGCGGAGGGAGAAGCTGGGCTCCGAGGCTCTGCCAAGGCCAAGGCCGAGACGGACCCTGCCCCCACCCCAGCACAGCGGTCGGGGAGCGGCCTCCAGCTCACCGGGGCATGTCGTCATTGATGTTGATCACACAGAGGTTCTTCTTGGCTTCCGTGTCATAGAGGCGCACCGTGCCCATCCCGCTGCCCAGCAGGAGCTGGAATGACAAGGGGCAGGAGCAAAGGACAGCATGGGGTCAGGCCTGCTCAGGGAGGCCCAACCGGGGGCGAGGCCCACCCCTGTGAGGTCCAGGCAGGCTGCAAGGGTGAGGCCTGCCTCCACTTTTCCAGCTAGTTCAGGGGAAATCCAGCTAAAATAGACCTCGATTAAAAATTAAAAGACATCAAAGCTGACCTTGAACAGAAGCAAAACCACAAGAGGAATCTGTGGCATAGGGGAGGTATCGCCTCAGGCAGAGCTGGAAATAAGACCCCATGCCCTCCCCTCCCCAGCCGCCAGTTTAAAGCCCAGCTGTACAGTCCCGCCCTCTGGCTCCTGATCTGCCACTACCACCTCTCTGGACCCTGGCCCTGCCTTGTCACCAGGCTGGGTGACAGCTCCATTTGCCTGTTCTGGGGGCAGCTCTGACTCTCAGACATTAAAGGACTCCAGATAAAAATAGAGGAGGCAGAGTTCCCACTGTGGCACAGCAGAAGCAATCCAACTAGGAACCATGAGGTCAAGGGTTCAATCCCTGGCCTCGCTCAGTGGGCTGGTGAGCCAGTGTTGCTATGAGCTGTGGTGTAGGTCACAGATGTGGCTCGGTTGATGTGGCTGTGGTATAGGACAGCAGCTATAGCTCCCATTCGACTCCTAGCCTGGGAACCTCCTATGCTGCTAGTGCAGCCCTAAAAAAAAAAAAAAAAAAAGCCAAAAAAATAATAATAAAAAAAAATAGAGGAGGCTATCCCACCTTCAGGAACTTGTGAGTCATTTGGTGAAAACTTCAAAGACAGTAACAAGATCCACCAGAAAAAAGCACCAGAAACAGGCCTGAGGGTGTCCCCCAGGAACCTTACCTAGAATTCGGTCTCAACATTCACTCGGCAAATTGACACTGATAAGCCTCGAGATCCTAGTACATGAGGATAATTCCTGCGGTTGCCAACAATTTTAAAAAAAAGGTTTGCTCCTTGGGCTGCCAGGGTGACCCCCTCCAAAATGGAAAGAAGTTGGGGGGGGGGATAAATCAACTTTATGTCCGTAATTCCAAATTCTATCTCCAATACTGAAGTCCAAAGGAAAAAGCACACAGTGCTAAGCCCACTGTGTGAGGCCTGTGGGAACCACAGAATAGGACACACTGCCTCCAGCCTGGTGAGGAGGGGTCTGAGCAGGAGGAGGGAGCAGCTGAAAACTGGGAGGAAGCCAGCCTCGCCCTGGGAGACCAAAGGGAGCCAGACGGGCACACGCAGGAGGAAGGCCTCCACCACCTGACAGGATGCAACCTAGTTGCACTGCGATCTAATTCCAGTGCTTGTTACTGCGGCAACCTCCAGACAGGAGCAGGCACGGACAGTCCTGGACACGTGTGCTCCCTGAATTCCCAGTAAGAGCGAGAAGGGAGGGTCTGGCTTGGTCACCTCGTCCAAGCCCGTGGTGTTGGTGCCACCGGGGAGAGCCCCGGGGAGTTCTTCACGGAGACAGCAGGGCCAGCCATGAGGCAAGGGCACTCACCAGCCTGTCCCGCTTGGTGGCCCACTCTAAAGAAAGCAGCGGCGACTTGGAAATGGAAGATGCCTTGGTCTGCATGATGGGGTTGAAAGACCACACTTTAATGACCCCGTCGACATCCAAGCTGGCGACCCTCCTCCCGGAGCAGTCCACTCTAAGATGAGGAGAAGAGGGACGCTGTTAGCATCCTTGCTTCAGTCCACCATCCTCTTCAGCTGATGCCACAAGACTGCTTTTCTGACTTGCCTACTGTTTTATAAAATAATCCCCAAATACCTATACTACAAGGATGGGCATCGGCTATTTCTACAAATATTCATTCATCTGCCTGAGAACTAGAAGCACCGGTTGTTGGGTGCAGAGCCCTTGTGGGCAAGATGCACATGGCCCCGCCCTGGGCATGCGCAGTCTCTGGAGACTGAGCGCCTCCTCCATCACGGCTCCGGAGCCCATCATGGCCATCAGAGCAAGGGGTCACCTCGCCTCGGGCTTTACACTCCGTGAGGATCGAAGGAGCGGAGAGGGTGACTGGGCGAACCACGGCTCTCAGCAGGACCCCCGATGGCAGCTGCCCGGCCCTTCTCTGACAGTTCAGGGGCAACTCAGTCTCACCCCACCGGACCTTCCCACCCCCCGCATCCGTTCTCCCCCACTGTCCAGCCTGCCACACCTCCCTGGGGGGCCAGCCCCCATCAGCATCTCCCTGAGGGCCCTGGCCCTGAGCCCACCTGCAGTGCATGATGGAGGAGTGGTGCTCCCCGTACTCCTCCTGCCCCAGCACGATGAAGGGCTGCTCGGGGCGGACACCCCCACCCTCGGGGCCTGCCGCGGGGACCCGAGTCAGCGACTCCAGCGCCTCCATGTGGGGCTCCGGGCAGGGCTCTACTTCTGGGCCACCAGCTTCAGGCTTCTTCTCCGCACACTGTGCCAAGCAAAGCGGGGACCAGTCAGCTGGGAGGGGTCTGCGGGATGTGGAGGACGCCACGGCCCTGGGGGAGGATCTCGGCAGTCACGGGGTCTCGCAGAAGAGCTCTGAACTGCGAAAGCAGCACCCCGCTGGCCCTGGCAGAGGCAGTGCCTGCTCCTGCAAGGCCCATCAATGCCCCTTCCTACAGACCCTGCTCCTCTGGCAGGCCCAGCTGAGGGCGGGTGGGTGCAGGCTCCTGGTCACAGCTGATGGAAAGCAGGACACCCACCACCTTGACAGACCAGGCCAATGATGACAAGAATCTGTTAGTGGTGCCCACGGCCTGCCAGGCACTGTGTGAGCACAACGGACTGTCTCATTTAATCTCCCCTAAATCTCCTGTGACCCTATTATTAACTCTGTTTTACAGCTGTGCAAGCTAAGACTGAAAGTTGAAGTTAAATAACTTGCCTAAGGTCCAGGGCTGGCCCCAGGGTAGGACGTGGACTCAGGGGCAGGTCAGTCGGAGGTAAGCCTGGCCCTTCACCAGTACGCTGCCATGCTACCCCCACCCCCGGGGAAGGGGTACCGAGAGATGGGGCCACTGGCCAGGCACAAAGATAGACGCATGGACGGCGGCAGAGCCAGAGCACCACGGGCACCAGATGCAGCCCACACCCTGCTGCCCAAAAGGTGGGCTGCAGCTGCCGTCTCAGCCACCAAGGTCACAACCTACTCACCCAGACATAACCCAGGCCTGGGGGCATCAGTCAGGGTGCCCTCTACCACCCCCTGGCTCCTGAGACTCCTCTAAATGCTCATCCCAGAAAGAGTAGCTCTACAGCAAAAAATAAATAAATAAATAAATAAAAATAATAAAAAAAAAAAAAAAACAGAGGAACAGAGACTTCTGAGCTCAGAAAGGTGCTTAACAGGAGTGGCTGAGCTCAGGTGTTCCTTTCATCCTACAGCAAAGAATAGAAAAGATTTGAGATTGAAACCTTAATATTCTGAATCATTTTTGGCTGCTAACACCAAAAATGCCTTTAGGCAAATAGTCCCAACTGAGAGATAAATGGTCACTATGGTGACTTGTGCAGTAAATCCCTTGGGCTTTTGCCTTCAATCCTGAATATTTGACTAGAAGTAGAAGCAGCTCACACTGCCAGCAAGAGCAGATCCCAGCCCATATTCACTAGTGAGGGGAGTCCCTGAACTCGGTGTGTGGGCACCTGGCCCTCGGGACAGCGACTCCAGCAGGAAGAAGGCAGGAGAAAGGGATGTTGTGATTGAGCAAGTTGGTGATGCTGGGTTAAACCAAGGCAAACAGGTCTCTCTCCCCCCGACTGTGAGGGCCTGTGACATGCTGACATGCCCCATACACCCCATACGCCAAGGACAGAGCATGCAAGAGGTCCCTAGCCAGTCATTCAGAGCCCACCTCTGGGAACATTTTCAGAGGCCAGCATCTTATGGCCCTTGTTTAGGTGAACACTACATCAGGAAGAGGGGCCGCTGGAGAGCCAGGTTGTTTTGGAACAAAACAACCAAAGTGCAAGTAATTAAACCTAGTTAGGCAAAACTACACTCTACACAGCGGAAGAAATCAAGAGAGCTAAGAGCCGGCCCCGCACCCACCCCCCTTTTTTCATGGCCCCCCACCATGTAGTTCGTGCTTGTCCCCATGGGTGTTCCTGAGAGGCCGAGGCCAAGCCGTACCTGCAACGTCATGGAGAGGAGCTCCTTCCGCTCCTTGCCGTGGTCCTGCAGGCGCCGCTGCCGGTGCTGAGACCAGCCAGACTCCCCAGCGGCCAGCCCGCTGAAGGGGCTCTTCCCATCCTTGGGTGCGCTCGCCGGCTCCCTGCCCTTGGTGGCCTGGAGGGTGAGACATCAGGCTGTGAAAAGCCTCTCCCCACCTGTGCCCAGGCTGGGATGCCGGAGCCAGGAAGTGGCCTCAACCCTTACTCAAGGGAAGGTCCCTCCCTGGCCATGCTGAGCGGGTAGTTAAAATGTTCCCATCTCAGCCCATGAGCAAAGTCAAGGGTGAAATATAAGCAGCTGGACCTCCTCCTTCCTGATCCTCCCTCCCCATCCTGGAGGCTAAGTCCCCAGCTCTCCTCCACCTGCCACATCGCCACCTGCAGGCGGATATACACAGACCTTCCTTGATCTCATCAGAACAACCAACTTGCATTTATTCAGTTTAGTTAGCACTTATTAGGTGATGATTATGAGGCAGATCAGGCCTTACGCTGGGTGTTACAAACATTTACAAGCAACTACATGTTTGGGTGATACAGAAAAAAATTTATACAAAATACAGTCCCCCCTTCGGAGAGAAAAAGGAAGACAATACCCTCTCCTGTTCTGGGCCAAGTGCACGACTAAGCCAGCCAATATTAACAAGTATGGAGGTATTTGGAAATGATTACTAGGCAACCAGGGAGGATTAACAGAAACTGTTGGGAACTCAAGGACTTCTGAGCAAGATAAACTGGACAGGAGAGAAACTGGCATCTCTGGCTCCTTTTCATAGGCAGAGAGAGTCAGCCAAGGTTACAGGAATTGAGTAAGCCCCACCCCACCCTGAGGCTGAAGGTTCCTAATCAAGAGTTTTTTAAAAAGGAGCAGCCACGGACTTCCTGATATGGTGCAACAAGATTGGAGGCATCTTGGGAGCACTAGGACACAGGTTGCATTCCCAGCCTGCGACAGTGAGTTAGGGATCCAGCATTGGTGTGGCTTAGGTTCCAACTGTGGCTCGGACCTTATCCCTGGCCTGAGAACTACATATGTGGCGGGGTGGCCAATAAAGGGGGGGGGGAGCTGCCACCTCACTGCCTTTCCAGATGATCTGGCTGGGATCTCTTTTTCTGACCTTATTCCCACAAATTGTATTCCCACAATTATACCCCCACCTTCTTTCCCGCCCCCCCCCCCCAACTCTGAGCAAAGAGATACAGATGCAGACAACCACTCAGGTTTGAGACCAGTCTCACAAGTCATCTGTTCAAAGACCTAAGTAGAGAGAATAAACTCACCTAAAGTCTATGTGTGGCTTTCTAGTTCTTCAACCTGTTATTTTTTTTTACGTTAACACGAAGCAACTTAAAATGATTACCAGAGATTCCGTGGGACCCCGGAGTCATGTGACCAGTTAAGAAAAGGAAGTTTTAAAGGCTATTAGTTTACCTGGCACCTCACTGTGGCTGACTTACACAGTATTGGTCATTTTTGTTCCTCTGACTGAGGCGACCTCCAAGGGTATCTACTTGTGCTTGTGAGAGATGTTTCTTTTGGAGAGAGTATTTGATTCTCTGAATTCTGACTTATTTGGGGGAAAAGTCAAGATAAAAAAAGATAACCTAAGACGGAAAACCAATAACAATAACAATATCAATTACTCCTTGAGTGTTTACCATACACAAAGCCGCAAGGCACTATGCTAAGAACCTTGCAAACATTCCCTTAAAGAAGAGGCATTATTTTAACATGGGGAGTAGAGGCATAGTGAGGTTAAGTTACCTGCTCTACACAGGGAGAACTCGACAGATTGAGAATTCACACCCAGATCTGACAGTGGTTTAACTTTCTGAGACGCCTGAGAAAGCAAAACCATGATGGGAGCACATGGAAGAAAGTGACACTGAATAGAAAATATAAGAAAAAAATGTCACAATGCTGGAGCTAAATAACAACCAATGTAAGGCCCTTCTCTCCATGCTTCTGGCCATTCTTTCTTTTTTTTTTTTTTTTTTTAGTGCCCCACCCGCAGCATATGGAAGTTCCCAGTCTAGGGGTCAAATCAGAGCTACAGCCACAGCCACGCCAGATCCAAGCCACATCTGTGACCTACACCACGGCTCATGGAAATACCAGATCCTTAACCTACTGAACAAAGCCAGGGATCAAACCTGAGTCCTCATGGATGCTAGTCAGATTCGTTTCCACCGAGCCACAACGGGAACTCCCTGGTCATTCTTGAGAAGTATCCCATGGTCCATGGAATAATGGACAGGTTCCACAGTTTTAAAAGTGCAAGATGACTTCTCTTACTTTCCCAAAGGTCAGAGGTGGTCTTGAAGTAACCATGGTCCCTCACATAGACCCAAGAAGCAGGGGAGGAAGGTGGTTCACTCCCTAGGATGTGATCCAATTGTGCCAACCTTCACTATACACACTAACTCCTCCCCGTATCTACTGATCCAGAGGGCAAACTGCTCAGACTGAAGAATTTCACAGAGGAGGCTATTCTTATATCAGACGAAAGAGACTTTAAGTCAAGACTCTAATAAGAGACAAGGCACTATATAATGATAACGGGCTCACTCCAACAAGAGGATAGAACATTTGTAAATATTTGTGCACCTGACATCAGACCACTTCATTATATAAAACAAATATTAACCAACCTGAAGGGAGAAATAGGCAGCAATGCCAATAATAGTAAAGGACTTTAATCACCGAATTTCACCAATAGATAGATCACCCAGACACAAAATCACTAGGCAAACATTGAGCTTAAAATGCACATTAGGCCGCACGGGCTTTTAGAGAACATTCCATCCAAAAGCAGCAGCATACCTTTCTTCTCAAGCACACATGGAACATTCTCCAGGATAGATCATATGTTACGCCACAAAACAAGTCAATACATTGAAAGAGACTGAAATCATATCAAGCATCACAATGGATGAAACAATTACAAGAAGAAAATTTAAAAATTCATAAATATGTGGCGATTAAACATCATGCTCCTGAACAACCAATGGGTCAAAGAAAAGAGAAATAAAAATCTTGAGACAAATAAAAGTTGAAACATAATATACTAAAACTGGGAGTTCCCATCATGGCTCAGCAGTTAACAAACCCGACTAGAATCCATGAGGATGCGGGTTCTATCCCTGGCCTTGATCAGTGGGTTAAGGATCCAGTGTTGCTGTGGCTGTGGTATAGGCCGGCAGCTATAGCTCCAATTTGACCCCTATCCTGGGAACCTCCATATGCTGCGAGTATGGCCCTAAAAAGCAAAAACGGACAAACGAAAACAAACAAACAAAAAAATATACTAAAACTTATGGGATTGCAGCAAAAGCAATTCTAAGAGGGAAGTCTATAATAATAAACACCTATATTAAGAAGAAAGAAAGGTGTAAACCAAACTTTACACCTCAAGGAACTAAAAAAATAAGAAGAAATGAAGCCCAAAGTTAGTAGAAGGAAGGAAATAATAATGATCACAGTGGGAAATAATGAAATAGACACTAAAAAGACAGTATAAATGATCAATGAAACTACTGATCAATGAAGCCAGTTTTCTGAAAAGTTAAACAAAATAGGCCTTCAGCTAGATTTACCAAGAAAAAAAGAAAGAGGATTCAAATAAATAAAACTAGAAACGAAGACTTCCAAAACATATCTCCAAAAGCTCTAACATTTTGATATAAAAGACAAAAGAACTGGCAGCAGAGACCATGTTTTCTGGACCTCAAAGGTGACTCTGGGAACTCCACAGCTAGCTATGAAAATAGTGCTGAGAGTAAGAGGAAGATCAGTTTCCTGGGTTGATGGCTGTTTTCGAAAATAGTGGGATCCTGGAGTTCCCCTATGGCACAGCAGGTTAAGGATCCAGTGTTGTCACTGCTGTGGTGGGGGTTGAATCCCCGGTCTAAGAACTTCCACATGCCAAAAAAAAAAAAGATAAACCTGAGAACATTCTTTAAAAAAAAAAAAAGGTAGGGAGTTCCTATGTGGCTCAGAAGCAACAAACCAGACTAGTACTCATAAGGACTCAGGTTCAATCCCTGGCCCCACTCAGTGGGTTAAGGATCCAGCATTGCCGTGAACTGTGGTGTAGGACACAGACGTGGCTTGGATTTGGCGTTGCTGTGGCGTAGGCTGGCGGCTACAGCTCCAATTCCACCCCTAGCCTGGGAGCCTCCATATGCCGTGGGTGTGGCCCTAAAAAGACCAAAAAAAAAAAAAAAAAAAGTGGGATCCTGGCAAGTGAGGAAGTCTCAAACTGCCTGGCACAACTGTGATTCAGGTTTGACAGTTTTATCGGCCTGACCAACAGATCTTTAAACGTCTATCTGAGAAGGAAAGGGGAAAGAGCCTTTTAAATAGTTCATTCCCAGGGAGAGTAAACAGAACACAGGGGTATGCCATTTTAGGGCCAAAGGTGGGGAAGGTTGCAGAGTGGGGACAGGCACTTGGTGGCACTCCTGTCTTTCCTTACTCACCTGCCACACTTGGTGAGTGGCATCTTTTCTTTTTCCAACACACGTTGCTATGAATGCTCAATTTAACTGGTCCATACCGATGGAATACAGAGGCTTAGGATAGACTGCAAATTCCTGACACAAAAGCCACTGTAACACTTCCCCAGCAAGTACATTACAAAGAAGAGGTACAAAAGCAGTGCTTCCCTCTCAAGTCAAGATGGCAAGGAAGTTGGCCAGTGTGTCATCAGGTTGGAGGCTGGACAGCAGTCCAAAATGAAAATTCAAATAGGCGTTTACATAAGGCACCGCAATAGCAACTATCTTTATAATAACAGGGTAGTTTACGCCAAGAGAGGAATGGACCTAAACATGACCAGTCAGATCCTATTTAGAGCTTTTCCTTAAACTGCATCTAAGTTATTTACTAAAGAAGGGTAAACAACAAAAAATAGTGTGCTAAAAGCTGATGAATTCAGCTCTTCACCAAACACCTAATTAAGCAGGTAAAGGTTAACCTGTGTCTAGCTACCAATGTTTATAACTTAAGCAAATGTCCACTGTGACACAACCAGTAATTGAAAGTTTTATTTTAAGAGCAAACCTCATAAAAATCTTTTAACTATTGGGGAGTTCCCATTGTGGCTCAGAGGTAATAAACCCAATTAGCATCCATGAGGAGGCAGGTTTGATCCCTGGGCTCGCTCAGTGGGTTAAGGATCCCGAGTTGCCATGAGCTGTGGTCTAGGTCACAGACGTGGCTTGGATCCTGCATTGCTGTGGCTGTGGTGCAGGCCGGCAGCTACAGCTCTGATTCGACCTCTAGCCTGGAAACTTCCATATGCTGCATGAGAGGCCCTAAAAAGCAAAAAAAAAAAAAAAACCCACAAAACTTAACCATTGGATTTATATAACATTCCAAAGGCCCTGATTATACTGTCATATTCTATCTTAATCTACCTATCTCCTACAGTTCGGAAGAGACATCTTAGCCTGTGCTTTATCATTTGACCTTCTTGCTTCTCATTCCGGATAAGGATCTGAATTCATTTTCAAAGAACTGAATAGAGCTTGCCAGGCAGTCTTCCAAATGGGACAGAGAACAAGTTCCAGTAATTTGGCCTCACCTGAAGCAAAATAAAGTCATCCAGGGAGTTCCCATTGCGCTCAGTGGTAACGAACCTGACTAGTATCCATGAGGATGCAGGTTTGATTCCTGGCCTCACTCAGTGGGTTAAGGATCCAGCTTTGCCATGACCTGTGGTGTAGGTCACAGATGTGGTTCGGATCCAGCATTGCTGCAGCTGTGGTATAGGCTGGCAGCTGAAGCTCCAATTCAACCCCTAACCTGGGAACCTCCATATGCCACCGGTGTGGTCCTAAAAAGACAAAAAAATAAAGTCACACAGAAGACAGGCCCTGGTCACAGAAATTACAGGGGGGAGAAATGAGGAGAAGGAGCTCCCTTTTCCCCATCCTGCTGAGATCCATGGAAACAGCCCCCAGGGCAGCATTCTTCCGCTGCTGTCTCCGGAGCTATGAGGTAATTGGATACTAATAAGAGTTACAAATACAGATGTCGGTAGATGCCTTGCTTTCTTTACATTACTGCCAATTAGAGGTTATCTCTGTAATAACCATAATTCCCACTCGAAGTCCAAAGCTGACCGTGTGGGTGTGGAAGGAGGTGTGTTTTAACTGGAGGGGAGGCTACAGTCAAAATGCAGTGGACAGAACCCGCTGAGAAGGTGCCCCCAGGGGCCTATCAGAATGGAGAGCCCCAAAGGGCTTGGGAATTGTGGCTTTCCGGTTACTTCCACACGTTTTTAAAATTTCGCCTTCAGATTTGTATTGAAAGCAGGGACAGCGTGCATAGTAACCTGTGCACTTTTCCGGGATAATGAGAACAGTTACAGCAATTGACCACACGCGGGCAAAATGCTGATGCGATTGAAACTGACAATGGTTTATATAAATAACATTTTGAATAGGAAAGACTAATCACCTTATGTACTGCTTATTTAATAATGCAGCTTATGCTGTTTTGTTTGCTTATTAGGAGTGAAAAAGAAAGAGGGCACTCTGGAATGGGAGCAGTGAGGAAAACACTACCAGCTTAGTATATATTAACAAAGCCACGTGGCTTATTAAAAAAACGATGTCATTTTCTTTTGAGTTAAAAGCAATATATCATTAAAACAATAGGAAGTGATCACACAACTAACTGGATTTGTCCTGGCAAGAGAAGATCTTGAACTGTACATTCAAATGTGGCCATCAATTACAAGAGGAAGTGAAAAATTGGCATGTCCCCCCAGAGGAAGAGAACCAGGATGGTGAGGGGTCTAGAAATCATTCCCCGTGGGTTAACAGTTGAGAAGAGAGGGGGGGAATGAGCAGAGAGTGCTTAGCATGGAAAGGATAGGAAGGGCTGTCCAAACCAGAAGCCTTATTCTACACAGCTCCGAGGCAAAACTATAATCGATGAGTAAAAGTCACAGAAGTTTCAACTAAGTTTCAAAACAGGCAAACACCCACATACGCAAGAGAATGTGTCCTCTACTCAATAGGGGTGGGGGGGGTGGATGACCCTTAAGCTTCCTCCAACTCTAAAATTCTGTGATTTTCTTGAACCACAAATATACTAGTTATTTTTAGACCTGAAACATCATTGCTGAATCCAATAAATAAATCAAAAAAAAAAAGTGAGCTAACCACTGGATTTTTCAGATTGTAGACATCTATTGTCTTCATTCAGGAAATGGAAACAGGGCTCCCATGGCTCTGTTAACACACTAGCTGGTGATGCAAGCCTTGTTTGGATATATTTTAGAGGCAAGGCAAAGAATGTGTATTGCAAATTACACATTCCTAACCTTATCTCTTGAACATGAAGTGCACAAAAGTTTCCAATCCCATTTCACCCTCACCATAAGACACAGAGTGCCTGAGCACATAAAGATAAGGCCAGGTGCTCCCATTGTGGCTCAGCCGGTTAAGAACCTGACATACTCTCTGTGAGGATGCAGGCTCAATCCCTGGCCTCGCTCAGTGGGTTAAGGATCCAGCACTGTTACTAGCTGAGGCATAGATCACAGATGCAGCTCAGATCTGGTGTTGCTGTGGCTGTGGTATAAGCTGGCAGCTGCAACTCCGATTTGACTCCTAGCCCAGGAACTGCAACTTCGGCCATAAAAAGGAAAAAAAAAAGAAAAAGAAAAAGCTGTAGGCTTAAGCCCAAAGACCTTGTTCTCCATGTTTTAAATTAATGCAACTGAATTCCAACATTTCATGCACATTTCAAGGGGCCTAGCACTCCAATCATCTACTATACTTAGAAAGTCTTGCACAGTGAAAGATTTGCAATGTAAACAGTAAAACTTAGCCATATTCTATAAAACTGGAATTCCAATTTTCAGGTTTGAACTTCAAAAAAGAAAAAAAGAAAAACAGTTGTAGAATAACGGATTGTTTTTGACTGCCTCAAACCCCCTGGATGCTAAAACTGTAGTCATCTGCACTGCTGCCACTTGAGGTCTCAAAACAGACTCGGGAACCCAGTAGGGCCGGTTCCTTCCCAACTACGACAACTGCTACTAAAATGGATTGTCTGCTTACGATCCGCCAGGCACTGCCTACACCAAGGGCTCTCCTATCAGTTCAAATAATTCTCCCATTAGGGAGTGAATGCTATTATCATCATCCCAAGCAAAGGAGGATGAGCTTAAGCATTCTGAGCAAGGATGATAAGCAAGGGACAGTTGCCTGACCCCAAAGTCCATGCTCTTTCTCCCCTCAGTGTCCTTGCTCAGCACCTACACTTGAACAACAGTACAACACCCAAGTCCTGTGCTAAAAGCTCTGATACCCAGAGGCAGCCCTGGGCAGGCCCCCGTCCCCTCGAGCAGCCCCATGCTTGTAACTGTTCTCAAGCCAAGGGTGGCGAGAGGAAGGCAGAGATGACGACAACTTTCTGTATCTGCAACTAATAAAAAATATATCAAAAGGGAAACAGCCCCTACCCACATTAACGTGTAACTATGGGTCTGTTAAACTTTCACTCTGGAAAGTTTCATTTCTTTCTTTTTCTTTTTTCTTCTTTTTTTTTTTTTTGCTTTTTAGGGCCGCACCCGCAGCATACAGAGGTTCCCAGGCTAGGGGTCTCATCAGAGGTATGGCTGCCAGCCTTCACCACAGCCACAGCAACACAGGATCCAGGCCCTGTCTGCGACCTACACCACAACTCATGGCAATGCCAGATCCTTAACCCACTGAGCAAGGCAAGGGATCAAACCCACATCCTCATGGTTCCTAGTCGGATTCATTTCCACTGCACCATAACAGGAACTCCTGGAAAGTTTCATTTCTGAAAGCAATGAATTCTGATTATCTCTGCTCAGAAAACAACTCAGTTTGGGACATACACTGGTATAAAAGCGTATGCCTTTTGCAAGCTTCCTCTTGCAAGCTTCTATAAAAGTGAAAAACAGCAAAAATCCTCTGCAGAATCAGGAAATAACAACTTATAAAAGAAATACTACAACAACAACAACAACAACAACAAAAAAAGAAATACTACCCTGACTTAGATATAACTCTTATTCACTCTTTATCTACATGCCACTTCTTAGCACCCAAAATTTTAAAGTCCAGAATGGCCTGAATTCACGCTTGAGTCACCAAATCATAGTCATGAGCACTCATGAGTTCAGAGGACATTTATAAGAAAAGGGAAGGGACCCTTCAAAGCATACTTCCTCTTGCCACCAGCCACTCCCCCCTCCACCTGCAGCTGTCACAGGCTTTTGAGAGGGAGCCGGCACCAGAGTGCAGCAGGCGGCCAAGGTGGCAAGGCACAGGGTGAAGGAAGGCCCTTTGTGTGAGGCGCAGGTCTGAGAGCTGGCACTATCCTGATCAGCACGCCCGCATCTGCCTCCAATCTCACTGTGCCCGCAACACCTGAAATTCCTGCTAAGGATGGGGGGAGGCGGGCAGAGAGCATGTGGAGTGGATTTTCCTCCACTCTACCCCTCTCTGTGGTCTCATCCTGCAGAGCCATCACTCGTCTGTGTGGCAGGAGGCAGGCAAGGAGGCAGAAAGGGGATGCAACGTGAATTTAGGATATCCACCAAAGACACCGGCCCTAAGGGAGCACAGCCGGATGTCAAAGGCCTTCTGGCGAGAGTTAGAAAGGCAGGACGTGTGCTTACCTGGCCACCAAACGGCTCTTTCTTGGCCAAGCTTTGAGCTTGAGGGGGGCCCTGGGCAGGTGACAACCTTGACGGGCTCTTCTTACTCTGAGGCAGCAGGGAGGACAGGAAGCCCACACGTGGTGACTGAGAGAGGGATGCGTTCCTCTGGCTGCATACCATGGCTCTGGGCAAGCAGACACAGCACGAGGTCACAGCACTGGAGGGGGATCTGGGAGAACCCGGGGCACAGACCTCCCGGGCTATGGATGCCACCTTGGGCCAGGGCCTTGGCCAAGTTCGCAGGCCTGGGCTTTAAGGTGACCTGATGCTTGGTCCTATTCTTGCACAAAGGGAGTTTGCAGCCTAACTGGCTCAACCAGGAAAGTGGCGGCTCTTCTTCGAAGCGTGTGACAAAGCTCAGGGCAGCGCTGAGAGCCGCTGGCCACACATGGCGCTCAGCCCCTGAAACATGGTTAGTCCAAATGGACATGTGCTGGAGGCATAAAATCCACACTGGGATGCAAGACTGAGCAAGAAAAAGAGTGTTAAATATCTCAGGAACACTTTGTTTATATTCATTACATGTTGAAATGTTGGGCTAGAAAAAATGTATTGTTAAAATTAACTTTTCTTAAACACAGCTACCAAAAAATTTCAAGTTCAGTTTTCAGCTGGCATTTTATTTCCATCAGAGAGTGCTAGCTCGGAATCCAGAGCACTTTCATCTGCTATGGCACCTGCCTCCCTGCAGGTCTGGAATCTGCCTGCCTGGGTTTGCATCCCAACTCACCAACCACCAGCTATGGGACCCGTGGTGGCCGATATCCCTTCAACTGCTATTATCGTCATCACTCGGGTCTTCAGCTTTAAGCGGCTGCTTTTCAAGGTTGCTCAAATACCTCTCTCCCCGTCCGCCTACCTCTCCCAACCCTGAGACTGGAGCGTGCCTTTCTGGGGGTATGCGTCCAACCCGTGGTTGACAACCTTGTCCCTGGTGAGGCAACCCTTTCAATGCACAGAAACTTCCTAGGGCCGTATGACAGTGGCTGTGTTTATTAGCCCAGGCTGCACACATCTGGATATGCAGGCCCCTGGCAGAGCTGCCTGTTTCCCTGAGGTGGGGACCAACCAGAGGCCCGGGGGACCGGACTCGGAGCACTCAGACAGAAGCAGTGGGTTCCCTGGAGGCTCCGGGCAATTTGGCGGAGGCACCAGGAGGGGAGCGCAAGGGGGCGGGGCGCACACTCACAGTTCCGAGTCCCCCAGGCGGTCCATGTTGGAGACGTAAGGAGGCAATTTGTGTTGGACCAGGGCCTCCTCCTCTTCTGGCTGTGGCTCCTCTTTCTTCAGTCGGTGGATTTCGGCTTGCAGTGCGAACAGCTACGTAGAGGTGGGGGGCGAGTAAGACGGTGACCGCACCGACGAGCCCTCCCTCCCCCGGGGAAGATTAGACGTCGCATCCGAAACCCAGCCGCACTGGCTCAAAAGGCCGCTCGGCCTCGGCCTCGCAGTGCCTGACTCTCCCTCCAAAGACTAGAAGTATGAGTGAGGCTGCTGTTACTCGACGACGGGGAGGTGAGAAAACTAAAAATCGTTAGGTATACAAAACCTACTATTTTTTTTTTCTTTTTATCATTTGACTTGCTTCTTCCTGAATTCACTGAAGAAAAAAAAAAAAAAAAACTCTACCAATCCTGCTTTGCTCTTTCAAATCAACAGACTCTTGAACTCAGATGGAAAAAAATGTAATGAAGGTCAGCGTCTTTGACCTTTTGCCCCAAATCCAAAAATCTTAAACCTCCAAACCTAGGCAGCTTATAATCTTCCTTTTTCTGAAAAATCCTCCCTTTTCTGAAGATGTGTTCATTTCAAGGTGAGAGAAATGCTTGTACATTTCCATTTACGTAATGTGGGCAAATGTAATGGCAAATGTGAGCCCCGCGGAGCTATCATTTCTACCTGGAGAAACTTAAATGAGCTGAGAACAAGGGTACCCGGGCAATAAACAATACAGTGGGCACAGGTGGAAAAGGAGTCGGGTAGGAAGCAGACATACGGAAGCAGGTTAGCTGTAAGATGACATCAATGCATAGAGTCCTTTTTCTCTTAAAAGTTCACTTTTCTTACTGTGTGGTTCGTGCTACAGGACTGAAAACATGAATCTCGCCTCTGGTTTTCCAGGACTTGTCACAGCCCCCAAATCCCCAATACTGATTTTCTGGCTACTTTCATTCAAGATCAGTGCTTTCCTATACTGAATCAGCCCTCCACGGCCACGACCTGATTTCACATACACAAAGCGCAAGTATTTCCCAAGGAGCAAGCATCGTTCAGAGCAAACCTTCTGGCGCAGAACTTCATTTTCTTCTTGAACCTGGTTGGTCCTTTGGCACTCCGCATCAAAGTTCAGGATCACGGGAACTGGTGCACCAAGTTAAAGAATAAGCCTGCCTTTGACTTGACTGTGGTGATTACGTCACAACATGTAAATACAACGCATCATCAAGTTTTATACCTTAAGCATATACAATTTTTAATTGTCAATTATACTCCAATGAAACTGAGAAAAATAGTCAATTAAAATACATATACTACCACAAACTGCAATAAAAGAACTCAGTAAATCTATTAAAAAAAGAAAAAGAAAAAAGAAGTTCCCATCATGGAGCAGCAGAAACAAATCAACTAGGAACCATGAGGTTGTGCGTTCAATCCCTGGCCTCCCTCAGTGGGTTAAGGATCCAGCATTGCCGTGAGCTGTGGTGTAGGTCACAGACATGGCTTGGATCCGGTGTTGCTGTGGCTGTGGTGTAGGCTGGCAGCTGTAGCTCCGATTTGACCCCAGCCTAGGAACCTCCATTTGCCGTGGGTGCCACCCTAAAAGAGAAAAAAAAAAGAACAGGCCTGCCTGTGAAACAATTAAAAGCCGTTCTCAAACTCTTGACACCACAGCAACACCCTTGAACATGACACAAAATAAAAGCTTCGTGCTGTGGAAGCTTCACAGCTTTATGAATACTCTCTCCCTTGAGGCCAGGCCTGACCTGACTTTGTTCAGACAGACCCAGAGACACGCGATGACCTGCCTAGCCAGGACATAAGTCCAAACCTGATATTTTCCCCCAAATACCAGCAGTTAAAGAGCTAGTATCCTGTGGGCTTCACAGTCAGTCAATCTAAGCTTTAGTGACATTCAGCTAAAAGCCTGCCCAGTTGCCAGTGGCTCTGCGGGCACACTGCCAGCTGCTCTACCAGGTGGGCGGAAGGACTGGCCATTCGGCTTTCCCCTCCCCAGACTGAGCCTCCTCTGGCAAAGGTCCCGCCTCAGAAGCAAGCGTTCTGCAGACTACACCGTAGGAGCGTCCACATTCTAGGTCACCAGGTCAATCTTTCCTAACTACCGTAGACAGCTTCAGCCTGGAGGAGCACAAAGCAGGCAGGGCTCAGTACTGGGGAAGCAAACCTCCCTGGAAGGCCCGCAGGGTCAGGCCATAACCATCTCTGGGCGGGGCCCCCTGCTCGTTTTGTTTGAAGGCCGTCAGGATGAAGAGCAGCAACAGCAGGGAGAAAAGGCCAGCCTGGCCGGGGTGTAACTCACACTCAACACAGCACAAAAGGAAGCGGCTCCCTTCCGACCTTCACCAGAAGATGTTCCTCCCGGAGACCAAAAAGGCCATGGTGGGTGGGCCTCCAGAACACCCCGTTTATCAGGAACTCACCAGGCAGCCCCATGCAAACCCAGCTCCCTTCACCTCCCATGGAATTCCTGCATAAGCAGCCAGGAGGATGTCCCAGGCTTGCCAGGACAAAACAGTAAACAATGTAGGCTGTAAATTATTTACATCCTTGCTCTCTCTCAAATATCCACACATATATTCTTTTTTTTGGGGGGGGGGGCGGTCTTTTTGTCTTTTCAGGGCCTCACAGGTGGCACATGGAGGTTCCCAAGCTAGGAGTCCAATCAGAGCTACAACTGCCGGCCTACACCACAGCCACAGCAACACCAGATCTGAACCATGTCTGTGACCTACACCACAGCTCACAGCAACGCCGGATCCCTAACCTACTGAGCAAGGCCAGGGATCGAATGCGCAACCTCATGGTTCCTAGTCCAGTTCGTTTCCACTGTGTCATGATAGGAACTCCCCACATATACATCTTAAAGTTGCTCTATTCTCTGACAGGTTGAGGGACACTGAGGTCACCGTAAAGAGAGGGACCCAGACACTAACACGGAGAGGAATTTCCAGCCCAAGAAGTGTTCTCACCTGCTACCTAATCCCAACAAAGGCCAGAGAAATCCTGGGGAGGCACAGAGCATGCGCAGAGACGGTACTCTCCAGGTTGGCCAGTTTCGCTGCAGAGCAGCTCTGTACCGCCCCCGGGTCTGCTGAGCGAGGCCCTCAGTCCTATTTGAAAGCTCCTCTGGAGGCACTAGCCCCCTGCTGGTCCAGTCCCTGCCCACCCAAGGTCAACTATTCAGCAGCAGAGCAGCAGAACTAGAATTACGATTCCTGCCTTACTGATGAAAATAACCACAATCTGTCTGGCCCCCTCACATGACACATGACAATGATCCTTGGGCATTTTGCAAAAGAACTGATTGCATTACGAGCAACAGCCACTGAATGCATGTTGGGATGCCTCAGACTGGGCCCACAGCCCTGGGCAGTTAGGAGGATATGCATGCACTGGAACAGGACGCTCAGGAAGTTGTGCAGGGAGAGGATGAAGGTGTCGGCCCACTGGCGAGAAAAGTAGGTAGCGAAGGTGGGGTTGGTGTCTGGGGATGGCAGGAAGGGCAGGGCAAACCAATCCTTCCACTCGGCCTGGTTCTGGAGCTCCAGGGCCTGCTTTGCAAAGAATTCCTGAGCCTTGTCATTTCTGTTTGTCTGCCAAGACACAGAGGAGGTTGCAAGGAAGGGGAAGAGACAGAAGTCCAGAGGTAAGATTCTTCTCCACTGCCCAGCAAAGAGCCTTTGAACCTCGGCCTGCTGGGTAAGTGGCCAAATGTGATCTATAAGCTCTATAAAATAAAGGAAATTGGAGTTCCCCTCATGGCTCAGTGGTTAACGAATCCGACTAGGAACCATGAGGTTGAGGGTTCGATCCCTGCCCTTGCTCAGTGGGTTAAGGATCCGGCGTTGCTGTGAGCTGTGGTGTAGGTCACAGATGTGGCTCAGACGCCACGGTGCTGTGGCTCTGGCATAGGCTGGCGGCTACAGCTCCAATTAGACCCCTAGCCTAGGACCCTCCATATGCCACGGGAAGCAGCCCTAAAAAAGGAAAAAAAAAAAAAAAAATTAAAGGAAATCATCATTCTTTTCTCAAGTCCTTCATAAACTTCGAAGAAGCTGGTTTAGGAGTTTCTGCTGTGACATAGCAGGTTAAGAATCCAACTGCTGCAGAGGCACCGGTTCAATCCCAGGCCCAGCACAGTGGGTTAAAAAGATCTGGTGCTGGTGCAGCTGCAGTGTAGGTCATAGCTGTGGCTTAGATCCAATCCCTGGCCAGAAAACTTCCATATGCCACACGTTTGGTCATAAAATTAAAAAAAAAAAAAAAAAAGCTGGTTTAAACTAAAGTCCTGATGATAAATGGCATCCTCAAAATTAATTCCAAGCTGATTTTTCCATTATCCAAGTGATTTACTCCCCAGGTCAGCCATAATCTTTATACCTCAAACTTTAAGCCAGCTCCTTATATCCTTTAAAATACCACTCAGGCTTACGTGCTTAAAACAAGAGGGGAAATAGGAATGAGGAAGACAAGTCAGATGATCTACAGATCAGAAGGAAAAAAAAAAGTCAAAAATAATTTGCACTGTGGCTGTTCCACCCCTTCCCAGAGTAACGGAGAGAGCCATCCCTAGGCATTAAAAGAAAATCTACTTCTGGATCAAAGAACTCTCTCCACCAAGAAATCCCAGAACCAAAAGCACCTGGATTGTGTAGACGAGATAAAAGCGGAAAAGACTGGTTTTCAACTTGTTGATGGTGGGTCTATACATATCTTCCAAGCGGCTGAAGAGCCTACGCTCCAGGTAGTTCCAATAATCTCGAAGGGCAGCCAGGTCATACACCTGCATTAACTGCTGCAGCTGGTCCACAATCTTGTCCACCTGGTAAGAGAAAAACCCGATGGAGAAGGTGGTGTAAAACAGAAGGGATTTCTCCCTCATTTCAGAGTTAATACAGTTTTTCCTTTTGCTGTGGCTTCTGGATATTAAAAAAAATTTTTTTTTAGGTTAGCAATCTACAAAACTTTCAAAACACAATAATGTAATAGCTTTGAAGTTATTTCCTGATGTTAGATATGTGTTTTGACCCTGAAAGCAGGCATGGAAATTTCAAGTGTAAAAGCACTCTGGCCCGGAAACCAGAAGATCTGGGTCCAGGGCCTGGATCTGCCTCTGACTTACTCAACCATTCTAGCTACATCACTGCAACTCCCCGGTGACCTGAGATTTCAAAAAGCAAAAAAGAGTGAGACAACCTCCATGCTCCTCCTCCCAATGCCTCCATTCCAGGATTCCGTGTCCTCAAAGCACACCAAAACGCTGCCAGCTGCTCAGTGTTAGCCAAAGGAGTCTCCTCCTTGTGAGAAGTGATCACACCAGAGTACATGAGACGGAAAAGCTTTTGGATATTGAAACCATTCCAACACCCCTACTTTACAGATCAGGACACTGAGGCCTGGAGAGCTGAAATGATTTGCCTTTGCCACCAAGCAGCCACTAACTTCGGCAAGACAAGAACCCAGGTCTCAGAACTCCCCTCCAGTGTTCTTGCTGCTGGCTCACTGCCTCCCTCATTTCACCCGCCTACACCACCTGAAGTCAGCAAACATATACACAAATCACACACATGTAAATTCCAAGAATTTCTCAACAGAAAAATCACGTCGGAGCTAAGGAAGTATGTTTTCAAATGTACAGGTCTTCCTCAACGGTGAAGCAAAGCTGCCAATGAGTTACTGAAGAAGCCATTTCAAACACACAGACACCTGAACCCAGCCAAAGCATTGGGCCGCAGATCACTTTGCTCTCGATGCCAGTGGAAGCCAACTTTTAGATATTTCTGTTGCCAAAGCCCAAGCATCTACCCAACCTTAGCTCCTAAAACCTCATCACCATCCTGGCCAATGATTGGCCAGCACCTGCTGGGAGACGGGTGGAGAACGGAGCCCTGGACCGGGAGTCAGGGCACCAGGGCTGCAGCCTCAGTGATGCTCTGATTCGCTGGGCAACTTCAGGCAAGTCCCGTCCCCTCTCAGGGCCACAGTTCCTCATCTGTCAAGCGAGTGCCGGACGCGCTGATGTCGACGGTCCCCCTGGCGCGGTGACAGCGCCACTCCCGCCCGGGAGGGCAGTGCTGGGGTACAGCCAGCTCTAGGCTCCCTTGGGGCCGCCCCTGTCCGCGCCGCGCCTGCCGGCCTCTCACCCGAAACCCCTTCTCCTTGTCCGCCTTGATCTCGGCGTCCAGCTGCCGCAGTGTGTGCGTGAAGCCGCGAAAGAGCAAGTACTCGCGGACGAGCTCGTCAGTGCGCTCCACCGCCTCCGCCATCTCTGCGCCAGCGCCTTGAGGGGCAGAGGAGCGCGAGCGACGGAGGGGCGGGGCCTGAGCGGCGAGGGGCGGGGCCGGGCGCGGGCGCCGAGCGCGTCACCCAGCGGCTGGCCTACCAGCCCGCACGCACCGCGCGCCGCGCGCCTGTGGTCCCGCCCCGGCCTCGCCCCCGCCCCGCCCAGCTGCTCCCGTCACCATCACACCCCACACCACCCCCGCTCCAGGAGCAAATGAAAGAAGCGCGGCTCGTCAGAGTTTACTGGCTGCGGTTTTGTCATCTGAGTTATTGAAAGTGGCGGCTGCCGTCCAAGTCAAGGAGGGCCGGACCTTGGTGATCATCCCAGATGGTCACGAGGCAGGCAGGGGGCTGAGGTGCCCTGCTTGTTGGTATTACATCGCGGAATCCTCTGTGCCCTGCACTCGTTTTACAAAGGGGGAAAACTGTAGTCCTGAGAGGCAGAGTGACTTGTGTGAAGCCACACAACCAAGTGTGTTATCAGAGAGCTCTGACTCCCCCAAAAGCCTGCTGTCATTAATAAGATATATTAACACCACAGGTACCCTGTTAAGTGAAAAAAGGCAAGTTTCAGAACAGTATTATACTATGGTTCCGGTTTCTTGAGCAGGGGAGGGAAAGGTATTCGTGTATGTGTTTGTGTGTACATTTTTAAAATTCAGGAATATTACATGCTAAGAGCTTGTAGTTATTTCCTCTAAGAGGTGAGACTATATAGGGGACTTTCACTTCCTATTTTTTAGTTTTTTGCTTGAAATTTTTATAAAGTGCCCATATATTTGTTAGCAGGGAACCTGTATCTTTGAGCCACACTTTCCTTGTCTTAAAATACTGACAACACCTACCTTGCAGAGTAATAATAAAAGTGTAATAAAATAATGTATGTAAAATGCTTAGCCCAATGAATAAGCCCATGGCTGAACTGCAAATTCTGTCCCCTTCTTCCCTCTAATGGTATGGCTGTCTATATTTGTCAAAGTACTACTCAGAATCACTACTGCCACTCAACTCAGATCCTCCAGTCCTACCACACGGAAATTTAGCCCCAAAGCTGTTCCGATCTGCCCCAGAGAACCCTGAAAAGATAACAAAGAGCAAAACCCATGGCAAGACAAGGCAGAGTCAGTCTTGTTCCACCCTCTGTGCCTGCTTTACCTGTCTCCATAGGTGTAAGTTTCCCCCAGGCAAACAGCCTTGCTGCACAGGCCAGGAAAGAAGAGTCACCTGTGTGATTACTAGGAGGCCCAGAGCAAATCCTTCTTTGACTGCAACCTTAGATCTTCAAAGGGGGGTGAACTTGGGAAATCCACACAAGTAGCCAACACCAAAACAAAACCTTCCCCTCCAGGGACACTGTGAATTAGGTTTCCCTAAAGACACCTTGAAGCTGCAGCCACAGCTTCTACCTCCCCCACCTCCAACTGCCCTGGCAACTTCAGACCAAGGCCTATAAAACCAACTAACATTGGTTTTCTAATCAACAAAAAGCAGCCCTCCTGGGTCTTAACAGGAACGCTTTCCTCTACCAGGAATGCCTTCTCCCAGATTCTCATATGAATAGCTCATTGGAGCAAACACACCAAGGGGGCTGCACATGTTTGCACTAATGTCACCTTCTCAGAAAGGTCTGACCATCCTGCAGAAAAGAGCAGTGCTCTCACCTCCAGAATTCCTGTCCTTCTTGACCCGTTAGATCCTTCTCCATAGCACTTATCACCATGTCACGGACTAGATATTTTACTTGTTTTATTTGTCCCCCACCCCCACCCCAAGTTATATGCTGCATAAAAAGAGATTTTTTTTTTCTGGATTGTTTGTTACTATATCCCCGTTGCCTAAAACAGTGGCTGGCTTATAGCAGATGCTCAATAAATATTTATGAGTGAGGACCATTTCTGAGGACCCAGCCACCCTCCAGCAGGACAGCCCTGTTAGAGGGAATAGAAACTCCTGGGTCACTCCAGTGTGTAGGCTTCTGACTGGTTCCTTGTCCAAAGTATCCCTCTTCCCCCGTTCCCCCTTTATACCATTTCACTCTTTAAAGATTTTAGAGGCATTTAACTGAGTTGTCTTTATGTAACTAGAGACGCCTAGATTTTCTAGCTCACTCATTAGCTCCAGCTGATCTGATTAAGCCTTTACTGCTTCTGCTCTGGCATCTGCTATCAAAGGAACAGGTAACCTGAGGTTCCTTTAAGCAAGTGCTATTGGGGGTCCACAGCAGTTCCTTATACAAAGAAAAGTATGTGGGTGCCCACGAGATGAACCACAAGTTATTTTGTCTTCCAATCTAATAATCTCTCTTTGCCTTTAAGCCTTAGATTTGGGCGAGGAGGAAGGACAAAAAGCCTGGGGACAGATGGGGGTAAACATTTAATGAACACCTACTAGATGGCAGGCACCGTACTAGATGCTGGGGACACAACACTAAGCAACCAGAGTCTCTTCCCTCAGTCTTAGCTCTGGCTGGTTGGAGGAGCCCGTGACTGAAGCACACACACCCTGGCTGTAGAGCGGAGGCTGGACTGGATGCAAGCAGGCCTGGGAGGAAGATGGAGGTCAGTTGGAGGCTGTAGCACACCAAGCAAGAGATGAGACTAGAGAGGGGGCAGCGGGGATGAAGATTAGGGGGAGGGCTTGAGAATTTCAGAGGAGTGGAATCAACTCGGCTTGATAATTAGCTCAGATAGATGAGGAGTAGAGACAGTGATTGGCAGGTTGCTGGCTTGGGCATCCAGGTGGGATGATAGGACCTCTCGAGGCAGGGGCAGCTCCAGAAGAGGAGACCATGGGACATCCAGACATACTCTTTGGTAGAAGCTAAGGTGAACAGGGACCCATAAGCAGTAAACAATAGCAGAAGCGGAAGCCTGGCCAGCCTACCTCACCCTCCTGGAGGCTTCAGCTAGTACCTCCTCGTTGATGACTCCCAAACCTTACCTCCAGTCCAGACCTTTCTTCCGAGCTCCTGCCCAGACACCTGGGGACACTTTCACTTGGATGTCCTACAGACATGTCCAACTTAATTGTACCTGTTCAGTTCAGGAGCATTTTTGGAAACTCTGAGTTCAAAATGGTGGATGAGGCTTTAGTCCTGCCACACTCAACTGTAGAATTCACCTCCTGTTTCTCCAGAATGTATTATGTTACCCTCTGTGTAGAATTACTTCCAGGACTTGTTAAATTACAAATGCTTGGTACAAACCCATACCTATTCAATCAGAATCACTTGGGGAGTTCCCGTCGTGGCGCAGTGGTTAACGAATCCGACTAGGAACCATGAGGTTGCGGGTTCGATCCCTGCCCTTGCTCAGTGGGTTAACGATCCGGCGTTGCCGTGAGCTGTGGTGTAGATTGCAGACGCGGCTCGGATCCCGCGTTGCTGTGGCTCTGGTGTAGGCCGGTGGCTATAGCTCCAATTGGACCCCTAGCCTGGGAATCTCCATATGCCTCGGGAGCGGCCCAAGACCAAGAAATAGCAAAAAGACCCAAAGAAAAAAAAAAAAAAAAAAAAAAAAAAGAAGAAGAATCACTTGGGATGGTGCCAGAGAATCTGCATTTGGGCCAAGTTCTAGGGTATTCTTAGGAACACATATGTCTGAGAGTCACTTATTTCATGGAAATGGAGGTAGAAGGGTTAAGCTGCCAATCATCAGAGCTTCCACACAAAGTGGCTATTTTAAGCTTAATAAGAATAGCAATAACCATAATGTTTGCAGCTGCAAAACCCTTATTTCATTTGAACCTCATTCAGCCCTATGAAGAAGCCTCTTCCCCCTCATCTTAAAAATAAAACCAAGGAGTTCCCATCACGGCTCAGTAGGACTAGTATCCGTGAGGACACAGGTTCAATCCCTGGCTTTGCTCAGAGGTTAGGGATCTGGCGTTGCTGTAAGCTGTGGTGTAGGTAGCAGACATGACTCGGATCTGGTGTCGCTGTGATATAGACCAGCAGCTACAGTCCGGATTTGACCACTAGCCTGGGAACTTCCATATGCCGTGGGTGAGGCCCTAAAAAGACACACACACACCCAAAAATTAAAAAAATAAAACCAAAAAAAACTGAGGTTTACAGTGACTAAATGAGCTATTCAGTGTCTCAAATGGACATTTCTGAATCCACCAGTGCTCACAGCAATATCACTGAATCAGTCAACTTGTGAGACAAACCACGTGGCTGAACGAGGACAAATTACGCCCTCCCCGAATAGTACTGGAGCTCAAACTAACCACATGGAATAAATATTATGTCCATCAGAAGAGGTTTCGCACACAGGCAGAAATCAAGAGAGTGACCAAGGGCAGAGTCCACTGAAGCCCTTATGTGTATCTCAACTCATAGATGTCTCTTTAATGGCTGGAGCATCCTGCTGGGGCAGGAATCAATCAAGTTACCCCTGGGTACCACAGATGACCAGTCAGAGGGATAAGAGAAGCTGGAGCTCTCTAAGCTTCTGGGGTTACCTTAGAATTTCACCTCTTGCCCTTTCTTCTAATACTGATGCTCTGAACTGCCCTTGGTTGGATCTACAATTTCTGAGATTGCTTTTCACCCACTCCTTTGCCTGACTGCCTGTGGTTGTTCCCTTGAACTGCGACTATCCTTTAAGACTCAGCCTAGTCATCCCTGGCCCTCACCCCCTCTGGCAGCCCTTGGGGTTTCCCTCCCTTCCCGTGGCTTAGCACCCTGTGTGTGCCTATCACATTGCTCTGTAACCGTCTGTCTCTCTTGATTGTAAACTCCTAAGAGCAGAGAGTGTGTCTGGCTGACCCTACTGTCTCCAACGCCTAGCCTAGCACAGTCCCTTGAAAGGAGGTGCTCAACAGCTGTTTGTTGAATGAATGAGTGGATTAAGTCCATGTGAATATAATGCCTGGGACTCCAAGTTACATGCTCGGCATGAAGCCTGCATCACCGTTGCCTTCAGCAGAGAAATGTTTTCTTACTGTGGTCAGTGCCATAGAAAGTTCTGAGCACTCCTGACCACCATGACCCATCTAGCAATTCACAGGTTCCCTGCTAATCACCTTCAGCCTTGCCTTGGGAGGCAGCCTGTTTGCAGGTTAGTGTTCAGCCCACTGAAAATCAATGCCATTATGTTGACCGTCTTGTAGTAATCTATGATGGAAAAGAATCTAAAGAAGAATAACTCCAATTCTTTTTAATTGCACAATTACTTCAATATTGCTGAACTTGTATTATATTAATACAAGGCATAGAAACAATAACAAATTGGTAGGCATAAAAATCTCTAGCACAATTTTAATTTGGGCATATCCTTCTGTGGTTCACTGTATAATATGATCACCATTTCTCAAGAAAATGAATAAAAGCCTACCCCTGGGTCTTCAGAATAGAGTCTGTCTTCTCAAGGCCACTGCCAATTCATTTTTGATGATATACATTTGAGAAAAAGAAGATTGATACTTGTGCTCCAGGATATACCTCTGAAGAAGTTGGAAGGAGCACTGAAGTGAAGTAATGGGAAGAAAGGAGACACAAAAGCAATTAAAGTTTTTCTAAGACTAAAAAAAAATAAATAAATAAAAAAAGAAGAATAACTAAATATACATATAACTTTGAATATGAATCACTTTGCTGTATACGTGAAATATAACATTGTAAATCAACTATATTTCAATTAAAAATTTTTTTTAAAGAAAAAGACCTAAAAAGTAAAATAGATGCCTTTGTCACCTACCAAATTTGCATTAAAAAACATCAATTGCCCAGTGTTGATAAACCTAAACTGGAGGGGGCATTCCCACAAGGCTCCAGAATGAGCTGCTTTTCTAGGGATGACATTAGAAATGGCCACCCACCAAAAAAAAAAAAAAAAAAAAAAAGTTCTTCATATTCTTGAACCCAATGACTGCTTCTAAAATTTCCTTTAAAGAAATAATAAAAAAACAAGACTCATGTAGAATGGGTTCTTGATAAGAATACAAGTTCCTTGAAGAATGAACGTTATCTACAATTGTGAAAGTTGTAACTACTTAGAGGCGATAGTGAGGTAGCCTCTGAGAACTTGGGAGGAAGCTGCATTTCTCCCTGAGGGTTGAGCTGCAGAACCAACCCAAGATGGATAAAAAAACCAAAGAAACAAAGTCAGTTGAAAGAGAGAGAAAAGCTACTGGCTCATAGGACTTGATTGAGGGCGCCAATTCACAAAATAAATATTGTGTCCATCAGAAGAGGTTTCACACACAGACAGGCAGAAATCAAGCGAGTGACCAAGGGCAGAGTCCAATGAAGCTCTCATGTGTACCTCAACTCGTAGATGTCCTGTTCTGTCCTATGACAAGACTATTCCCAAGATGAGAAGGAGGCACTAGACCACGAAAATTGGGCCATTAAGGCAGCCCACCCTTGGAGTTCCCATCATGGCTCAGTGGTTAATGAACCCGACTAGCATCCATGAAAACTCGGGTTCAATCCCTGGCCTTGCTCAGTGGGTTGGGGATCCAGCGTTGCCATGAGCTGTGGTGTAATAGCAGACGAGGCTCAGATCCTGCGTTGCTGTGGCTGTGGTGTAGGCCAGCGGCTACAGCTCTGATTGGACCCCTACCTAGCCTGGGAACCTCCATATGCCACAGGTGTGGTCCAAAAAAAGGTAGCCCATCCTTTACCTGGTTCCAAGCTCACCTGGGGGCCATCTGAATAGCCTGGCATTGATCACAGGAAGAACTGTCTTTCTCTTTTTTAGGAGTTTCCAATCATGATAGCCTTCCAATGGAGGCTGAAGGTGATGTCCTTCATTCTGGCTGCCTCTGTGAGCACATCCTGTGTGTACAATACTTGTATTTCTTACTATACACTGAAAAGCATGGCATTCAGAAGTTCCCATCATGGCGCAGTAGAAATGAATCCGACTAGGAACCACGAGGTTGCGGGTTCTATCCCTGGCCTCGCTCAGTGGCTGAAGGATCCAGTGTTGCCATGAGCTATGGTGTAGGTTGCAGATGCACCTCGGATCTGGAGTTGTGGCTGTGGTGTAGGCCATTGGCTTTAGCTCTGATCAGACCCCTAGCCTGGGAACTTCCATGTGTCACACATGTGGCCCTAAAAAGCAAAAAGGAAGGAAGAAAAAAAAAAAAGATGTGGCATTCAGCAGATGTCTCCTCCAGGGCCCTGTGCAGTGCAGTGAACACGATCTATCTTTCAGAACCTGCTCATCCCTGGGCACTGCAAGAACCAGTCCCAGCTGGCCTGTTCTTCACACCAACTGCACATGCAGGTGTCTACTCATGATTTCTACAGGGAAAAAAAGAAATCTGAAACAGCCAAAATATTCAATATTGGGGAAAAGTTTAAATAAATTATGCTATATCCATCCCATGCAATATTATGTCATCATTTAAAATCTCTTTTTCAATGCCCATTTAATTATTTACAGAAATATTCATACTACATGTTAAAAATATACAATTCACACTCCAAAAAAAAAATTTCAAGCATTTTCTTATAAATTGAACACACGACTACTACATGATCCAGTAATAATGCTCTTGGTCATTTGTCCCAGAAAAATGAAAACATATCTTCACATAAAAACTTGCATGTGATGCTCATAGCAACTTTATTTAATTGCGCAAAACTGGAAACAACCCATATGTCCTTCAACTCTTTTTGTTAGAAATTAAACAGGGCCAACAGGCAACATGCCTTACCCCCTCTAGTTAAACAAACTGGCACATCCATATCCTGGAAGAGTATTCAGCAATAAAGAGGAGTTAGTGATACACGACAACTGGATCGATCTCAAGGAAACTATGCCGAGTGGAAAAAAACAATCCTGAAAGTTATATATAGGAGTTGCCTGGTGGCTCAGCAGGTAGAGAAGCTGGCATTGTCACTGCTGTGGCGCAGGTTGTTGCTGTGGCGCAGGTTCAATCCCTGGCCCAGGAACTTCTGCATGCCACGGGTGCAGTCAAAAAATAAAAGGGTATTTATATACCAAAATGTAGGTGCAGCCAAAAAAAAAATAAAAAGGTTATACATATACATCCAAAAATGTTTTAAATATATACACCAAAATTAGTCCATTTATATAAAAGTTTTGAAAAGATGAAATTTAGACATGGAGAACCGATTAGTGGTCGCCAGGGTTCAGGAATGAGCGAGAGGGTATGAGAGGAAGAGGATGTGATTATAAAAGGGCAAAATGAGAGCCCCTTGTAGTAATGGAATTCTTCTGGTCTTCACTGTGGTTGTGGATGCATGAACCTATACATGTGATAAAACTGTAGAGAGGGAGTTCCCATCATGGCACAGCAGAAACAAATCCGACTAGGAGCCATGAGGTTTCGGGTTCGATCCCTGGCCTCGCTCAGTGGGTTAAGGATCTGGTGTTGCTGTGAGCTGTGGTGTAGGCCGGCAGCTGTAGCTCTGATTCAGCCCCTAGCCTGGGAACCTCCATGTGACACAAGTGTGGCCCTAAAAAGCAAAAAAAAAAAGAAGAAGGCGATATATAATTGTACATGCAATATGATTGCTTTATATAATATTTTTGATATATGTACACACAAAATATTTCCAATTATTGGCTTTAGGTAGTAGAGATGTTGCTTTTATGAGTGATTTCTTTTCTTTTTTTTTTTTTTTTGTCTTTTGTCTTTTGTCTTTTTGTTGTTGTTGTTGTTGTTGTTGTTGTTGCTATTTCTTGGGCCGCTCCCGCGCATATGGAGGTTCCCAGGCTAGGGGTCGAATCGGAGCTGTAGCCACCGGCCTACGCCAGAGCCACAGCAACGCGGGATCCGAGCCGCGTCTGCAACCTACACCACAGCTCACGGCAACGCCAGATCGTTAACCCACTGAGCAAGGGCAGGGACCGAACCCGCAACCTCATGGTTCCTAGTCGGATTCGTTAACCACTGCGCCACGACGGGAACTCCTTATGAGTGATTTCTGACTTTGTCTTTATGCTCTTTAATATTTTTCAATTCCTTCCATGCGCATATATTAATTTTATTTCATAAATATCATAAATATCTTAAATACAGCATGCTTATTTTTCATAATCATATCGTAGAGCTGACTTACACAAAGCTTTTTTTTTTTTTTGTCTTTTTGCCTTTTTCTAGAGCCGCTCCCGTGGCATATGGAGGTTCCCAGGCTAGAGGTCTAATGAGAGCTGTAGCCGCTGGTCTACACCACAGCCACAGCAACTCGGGATCTGAGCCGCGTCTGCTACCTACACCACAGCTCACGGCAACGCCAGATCCTTAACCCACTGAGTGAGGCCTGGGATCAAACCTGTGTCCTCATGGATACTAGTCAGATTTGTTTCCGCTGAGCCACGACGGGAACTCCTCACACAAAGCTTTTATCAACTATCTCCCCAGAACTTTTAAGTACAAATTGATGCTAAACTAGGAATTCCCAGTCCTATGCTTCTACAATTCAGTTTTCAGAACCAAATACTGGATCTCATACTTGAACTCTGATTATCAAGTTGTCTAATTTCTCTTGTTCCCAGCTTCCTCATCTGCAGCATAAAGACCTTAGGTCAGAAGAACACTGAGGTCGTTCCAGCCTTTACAGGCCACAGCCTCCCGATGATGTAAGGCACCTGCTGGGAACCTTGGTCTGGCTGTTCAGAGACAGACCTTCTCCCAGACCACTGTGATCATATCCCTCAAGAAGAAGCTCACTTTTTTTTTGTTTGTTTGTTTGTTTTTTTTTGACTGAACCTGCAGCATATGATATGAATCCAGGCCAGGGATTAAATTCAAGCCGCAGCTGGGACGTATGCTACAGCTGCATCAATACTGGATCCCAACCCACTGCACCAGGCTGGGGATCAAACCCACACTGCCACAGAGACAATGCTGGATCCTTAACTTGCTGTGCCACAGCGGGAACTCCTGAGGAGTAGTTCAAATTAGAGTGAGAACCTGCCTGCCTCCAGCCCTCTGCATTCCACCTCCTAAGGCAGCAAAGTCTCCACTTGCACAGGGCAGCAAACCACCAATAATGGCATTAGACTGCCAGCAGCAGGAATCCATGAGTTTATGGGTCTATAAAATCATTCACTTTCACTCTGGAACAATTTGACTGTCCTAGGTTAATAAGTAATATGCCTTCGCACACATCAAGTGGATGACAGCGTGGGGGAATCCTGTCTCTGCTGCCATGTTAAAAAAAAAAAAATCAGCTCCTTGCTCTCTGCAATCCTGTTTCTACCTTCTGCAATAATTGGGGCAGCTTCTTCCGCTGCCCCCACCTCCTCCCCTCGCTCTCTCTCATTCTCTCCCTCTCATTTTTTCTTTCTCTGAAGAATTCTGACTAATACACCTTGCAAAAAATTTCTGCACTTTCAAATGAATTCACTACTCCTTTATAGTTGTCTAACACATGGGATATTACACAACCTTAAAAACAGGTGAGGTAGATCTCTATGTACAAATATAAGCATATCTCCAACTCATATTATTGAATGAAACGGTCAGATACAGTCCCATTTGTCTATTATTGCTTTTGTTGCCTGTGCCTTCAGTGTCATAATCATGAAATCACTGCCACAACCAATGCTATGAAGATCTTCCCATATGCCTTCTTCCAGGAGAGTTACAAGCCTCGACTTTATCAGTATTTGTATAATTCTTTCTACATGTCAAAGCACTTTCACATCCATTAAACCCTTAAAGCAGAAACCTCAGAAGGAGGTCCTTGGTGCTAAGTCATTGATGGGAGGTCCCGAGCCTTCAGGAATTTTACTTTGGAGGTCAGGGGACGATGGGCACTGTCACCTGGGGACATGTCTTGGGAGTCACATATCTGTCCTTCTACAGTAGAAAGGCTCAGCCTTGCTGACCCAGAAATACTGTTCCCATAAAGGAGCTTACTGTATTACCAGGCCCTCCTGGAGGCCAGAATCTGGCCCTGTGCAAAGGCGATGGCAGGCAAACACCTGCCTGAGATTGCATCCAAGGCTCCTCTTGACCACAGTGCTGGGAGCTCCTAACTGGAGTCAGAAATGTACCCCTCCATGGACCTCTGCCTTCCTCACCCCTCCCTCCAAGCCACTGTCCACACACCTCAGTTCAAAGCTGAGGGTCTTTTGTTCTGAAACTTACAAAATCATGCAAATTTCTCTCTAGTCCAAGACAGTCCACATTCCTTTTGCTAAATGCCACCCAAGGGCGTGTGATGAGCAAAAAACCAGAGAGAACCTCAGATGTTTAGATATTAGGCAGGTCACTGCCCTTCTCTGGCTTCCCCATCTATAAAAGGGGGAGAAAGTTCTTCACAAGGTCATCCATGAGGATTAGGAACACAGTGGAGGCTCAATACACAACCCATCACTCTCGTTATGTTTAGAGGATAAAAAGATGATCGCATATGAGACCCCTGCCCATTATCACATAAAATGGATGGGACCCGATGTTGATGCAAATAATCAGGAAACAATCTAAAATAAGGGAGAAAAGAGTTGCATTTGAGCCAAAGTGAGGACTATAACCCAGGGGATACAGATGCAAGAAGTACTTGCATTGTGTTTCATTGGACCACAAAATGGAAGAAGCTTATATAGGCAAACCCCACAAAATTGCATAAGTTTTTTGTCAAGAATTAGGCTCGGAGCTGGCAACAAGTAAGGGTGCTTTGCTAGGGCCTGGAATGGTTGTACAGTTACAAGGGAAGACCTTGAGCCCATTAGGCTGCAGCTGGCAGCTGCTACCAGATACTCTTGAAATCAGCTAGTGATGCCCTTGAGGTTGACATAGGTCAGAAAATTTGGGACTCAATGCAGGAATGTGTCTGAAACCACATCCACAATAGCCACCTGGCTCCGTTTTAGATGCCTGAACTGCAGTTCCTCCATTTTGATTTTTAAATGATCTTGAATATGTCATCCCCAACACTTGAGAAAAAGTGAAAAAGGCTGTTTGTCCAACCAGAAAGTTAGGGTCAATGACACATAACATGGGTGGCCATCCTGGGTTGACATTAATGCAGGAATCTTAGAAGGCTTCCTGGTGGGACAGGTGTGGAGCTGGATCTGGGGGGAGGGGATGCCCTCAGACTGGTGGATTTCAGGGCAGGATCTATGCTTCTTGTCGTGGGGGGGGGGGGCTGTATTGGGGGCAGGATCTATGTTACTACAAGGGGGGTTTCTCTGGGCAGGATCTCTGGTACTAGGAAGGAGGGGTCAGGGTCAGAAGGTGATGGGGGCGGGGGGACTGTTGCCAGGGAGAACTTTGATTGTATCCAAAGCTGGTGAGAAGCCACCAGGCGGTCCCAGGGTTCATGAGCAGAGCCTTCTGCCTCACAGCTGTGGGGAAGGCTGACTGAAGTGGACCAGAGATCCTCATTTTCTTCAAGGAAATCAGGCTGAGGCAGGTAAGGAAGCCTTGTAACATCCCACCCCCCAGGACTGCATTTTTTCTGGGTGCAGATCTGCTTCCCAGTGGGCCGCATCCGGGGAGGCAGATGTGTTTGGTGGTGGTTGATGCGGGTGAAGGGTGATGAGATGAAAGGCCGGGCAGGTAAGTGTCTGGACCTCTGGGTGTCCTCCCTGTGCAAAGGTAAGGCCTCCAAGACAGAGGTGCACAGACACCTGAATGCCCTCTGCTCCCACAGGGTCTCAGCACTGCTGAGCTAGTGATGGGAGGCAAGGATCAGGGCCAGTGAAGAGAAACCAGGGAGAGAGGAAGAGGGGAAAAAAGCAGCTTCTCAGGGACTCTCTGTGACCCTGAGAAAAAGCTGCCTGACAGCCAGAAGGGACAGAGCCTCAACCCAGGCAGAATTTTGTCTTAAAAGGAGTAAGTCACATTTACCTTGAAAAGAAGGAGAATTTGCTCCTACTGGGTGCTTTCCATGTGGCAGTTTCTTTCTACATAGCACACTGTTTAATTTAATGTTCTACCAAAGTCAGAAGTTGAACCTATTTGTCTGCTTTGGGTAGAACTCACAGTCACTGTGAAGCACATCCTGGATCAGAATCCAATCCCAGTGCCACCAGGCACAGGCTGCCGCGTCCAGGTGGTGTGACCTCTGGTTCACCCCTGCCCCAGAGTGCAGTAGCTTTTGCCCCAGGTCAGGGAACAACAAGGGACATCTGGCAAGGCTGCTGCTTCCTAGCCAAACTGAAGGTGTGGGATCGCAACTGTCATGCAACATTCAGGGGTGCAGGAATTCAAGCAAAAAATACCTAAGGACATGAGTCTATATTTGGGGGAAAATGAATTTTTTCCCTAAGGTGGAAGAATACTTGCTCTTGTCTCAAAGTGAGACTGTTTCCCTTTTCTTCTTGCTATTTTGATCCCACCTTTTATTTATTTATATTTTTGGCCCGTGCCATGGGGAAATTCCCCCGCCAGGGATCCAACCTGAGCCACGGCAGTGACAACACCAGATCCTTAACCTACTGAGCCACCAGAAAACTCCTGATCCCACCTTTTAAAGGCCTCTTCCGTGCAACCCTTCTTAGCCCCCCCCCCCCCCCGCATTTCTTCTTCCCCAGTTTAAAACATCATTCCCCGGCCCCTCCTTTTATGCGCTTCTCTATTTCCTCACATCTTTCCCCCTGAGACAGGGAGCCTGTGCCCTGGACCCTTTATTGAACGTGTCTTCTCTGAGCCTCAGGATAACCCTGTAAGGCAGGTGTCAGAGCCCCGTGTGAGGGGTGAGGACCCTGGGGCTCCACGTCGGGTCACTGGACCCAGTCGGAGGCCGTCCATTTAGTGTTCGTGGGCACATACAGGCTGTGCGGGGCATCTGAGGTGACAGAGTCCCTGCCCCACTCAGCCTCCACTTGGAAAGGAGCCCCTGGGCAAGGTGAGAAGGTCAGCGCTGCCCCTCCTCCCCTCCTTTCTGTGTTGCCTTCAGACAACAAGTTACACTGTTTCTTCCACTGCCCAGTCCTCATTGGTCCGTCACCGCGCGCTCCCATTGGCTGTGGGCCCCGGGGACATGCCGCGATTGGTCCCCAGGGCCCACTGGGAAGCTGCTGGGTCTGTCTGGCCGGGGCAGAGCCCCGGTCCCCACTCTGCTGGCGTGAGAGAGGCGGGTGACTGCTGTCAGGACTTCTGGTGTCCCTCACGTCCAGGGAGTGGGACGTCGAGTGGCCAGTGCCCGTCTCCCTCAGAGGGTGAGAGCCGACTGGACGCTGAGGAGACTGTGCCCGCTCACTTCGAGAAAGCTGTCCTTGGCCTTGTGGGTGTTTATGTACAGGCGAATTGAGTCAGGCCTGTGGATCCAAACAGGTGGCCATTTAGGTCTGGGTCTAAACTTGAACATGAGCGTGTGTACATGTCATTGTGATGCCCTACATATTTTCAAGAATAAATTTCGGATTTTTTTTTTAAATCATGATCTGATAAGCATAGGGAAGGAACTAAAAGGAAGCAGCTGGTGGACTGCAAGACATTATCCAGTGTCTTATATGCGTTTGCTTAGGGTCTGCTAATGAGACTGGATCACACTCTAATGTTTTATGGACTGATGCTTGAAAATGATTGCAGGTTACTCTGAACCTCAGAGATGGTGAGGTCATATTTTTTAAAGTCTAGCCTATGAAGTTTTTTTGTTTTTGTTTTTGCTTTTTAAAAAAACTTCACCTCTAAGCGAGCATTAAGTTGTGTTTTAATAGGAAGTCTTTGGTAATGAAAATATGTTTTGCTTTATATATGAGAAGTTATTTTAAAAATATGGCATGACAGGAGTTCCCATCATGGTGCAGTGGTTAACGAATCCGACTAGGAACCATGAGGTTGCGGGTTCGGTCCCTGCCCTTGCTCAGTGGGTTAACGATGCAGCATTGCCGTGAGCTGTGGTGTAGGTTGCAGATGCAGCTTGGATCTTGCGTTGCTGTGGCTCTGGCGTAGGCCGGCGGCTACAACTCCAATTAGACCCCTAGCCTGGGAACCTCCATATGCCGCTGGAGCAGCCCAAGAAATGGCAAAAAGACCAAAAAAAATATATATATATATATATATATATGGCATGACAGCACGAACCTTCACAAAATGTCTTTGCAGAAGAATGCATCAATGAAGCTGTCTTCTAAGTTTGTGAGATCGAAGGTTAAATAATGAACAGTATTGAACACAGTAAAAAGTTTTGTAAAAAGAAATCAGAGCTATGGACATTCTGAAATGTCTAATATTATTTTTGGCCTCAGTTTCCTGCAGAATGAATAGGCTCTGAGCAAAGAGCCCAGTAAACATTTGTTTATTGAGCGGCAGTCCCCACACTGTTGTGTGCACCTCCCTCTATTTCTGTTGGAAAGCGAGCAGCTTATGCCACTTGCCCATGTTCCAGATAGTCCCAGAATCATGACAATAACCTCACAGAGGTGGCAAGTTTAAACTATAAAGACATTTCCACCTCTTTATACAGATGAAGAAATTAAGATTTCAGGCTTCTTGGCTCATAAAAACTCACATCACTGGTTAACACAGAGCTAGAGTTACAACCCAGATCTTGAGCCCATCTGTAATCCATTCTGCCTTTCCCCCACACCAGTTCATCTCATTGGCCGGGTATCATCTCTGCCTACATTTCAGCATCATCCCACCCACTGTGGATTCACAGGACTAGATTCTTTCCAGCATACTGAGCACCCCCGCCCCCCAGTTCTCACACATTTCAGATGCCCAGACATTCACACTCACCCTCCAAACATGCATGGTTTCCTGAGCCAGAATAGGATACCTGGCCTGGGTTCTTGCCCCTGTAAAACCCCTCCCAACCAGTCTTACATAGCAATTGGCCAGCAACACCTTCAAAGGTGCTTTTTTTTTCCCCTGCCCCCACAGCCTGAGGAAGTTCCCAGGCCAGGGATTGAACCTGAGCCACAGCAGCAACCCAAGCCACTGCAGTGACAATGCTGGATCCTTAACCTGATGCACCACAGGGGAACTCCTCAAAGGCTTTTAAAGCTTCTCAGATATGTGCTTCTCACGGTGAATCTTGTAAATAACTAAATTCATGAGATTGTAAATGCTTATGATCCAGAGAGGTCTTTTGGGTCAGGGTTGAACTTGCTATTATTCCCTGCCTGCAAGGTGTTCTCTGAATGCTATTCCATCTTACGCCTTACTGATGCACCCAGAAAGAAGGGACATTCTGGTGCTGGATGCATGGATCCTGATGAAGGATCTTACTGATCTGTTGACAAAACAAGTTTGAAATGAGAAATCAGTGTGGACTGGGGCTAAGAAACTTCTCAGAGAAACTGGGACTTAAACTGGCACTTGAAGGAAGAGCTGAATCTAGGTGGGTAGAAACTGAGGGCAGGGGGATATTGTAAGTGGGAGGAAAGAAAAATGGGCCATAGAATAGAAGTTGGCAGGCAGGCTAGAAAAGGTTCTCTTGTTGGTAGTCAGAAAAGGGAGAAATGGGAGATTTTGAGTGGTCAATCCTATTAAAATGCAGATTTCCAGGCCTTGGGGATGGAGTCTCAGACCATACTCTCTATACTGCTCTAATACCTTAATACTGCTGGGAACACTTTCCTTCACACACTTTGTATCTGTGTAGCACCTTTACGAGAAAAAGTTTGTTTTTGTTCTGTTTTTAAATCAAAGATCATGTTTTGATCCTATTTTTACAGTTAGTTGCCCCATTGCTAGCAAAAGAGCCAAGCTTGTAATAAGGTGGAGGAGGGGCCTGCCTTCCCCTCCCCAACCCGAAAACAAGCCTTCTGTGGTCCTGGTCCTGGGCGAGCCACCCCTTCATACAGATCACAGGTGTAGATGGGACAAATCCAACCATATTATTGGAACAAATGGCTCTGTCTGAAAAATACCCACCTAAGCTCCTGCTGGGTCCACAGCGCAAGTCAATAAAGATAAATTGGAAAGAATGGTGTTTGGGGATCAGAGCAAACCATCCCTAGTGGAGAGCAGGAGGCAGCATTTAGGACTGAGATATTTAAAATTGTGTACAGTCTAATCAAGGCCTAATCTTCATCAGAAACTTGGCTGGATTCTCCCCTTTGAGCAGAGTGGAAGGATCATCCCCTATCTCTCCCCCTTCAGTTCCTGACCTGGGGCGCCTGCGGCAGGTGGGGTCAGATGGAGGCCACCGCTCCCCAGGACAGCTGGGCAGATGCTCTGGCACCATCCCCACCCCTAGAGGCAGGCAGAGAAGGCTGCTCCCCGAGGCAGCAAGTGCTGGGAGGGTCTGCCCTCTACGGGAGAGGCCGAGGGCTGCCCTCTTAGCCAATGCCTGCAGCACACCCATCCAGGTATTTCCAGAGGAGTGTGTTTGGACAGAGGCTCAGGAGGAAACCCAAATTATTCAGCATTGGCACTGGGAGAGCTCCAGACTCTCCACAAGTCCAAAGGCCTTCAGTGTTAGCATTCCTAGACCACTAGAGAATTCGAGATCCTGCGAGGATCCTGGTATCTCTACCTCCATTTGTCGACCTAAATTCCCTGGTGTCCAGGCAAATGCATTTCTCTTTAATTTTCACAGATAAAGAAGACCTTGTTCTTAGGTTCAAAAAGTTCCCATTTCCCCCTAGGCAGTTCAAAACCGCCACTGTTTCACTTTGCTTCCTATTAAAGATGTGCTGGTGTCTGGAAACTGGAGACTATCAAAGTGTGGCCTCCAGTGTAACCTAGCTCTCGGGCTGGAGGGGCCTCTGTCCTGCCCATGGGGATGGCCTAAACTCAGGAATGAATATTCAGGAGCTCAGAGGGACCAGCCAGGCGACTGCAATGGCCCCAACTCCCCATCATCCCGCCACTGCTCTGAGAGGGAAACCCAGGGAAAGCCGACGCCCTGGGGAGACCACACTGGTGACAGGAGATTTGCCGTCTGACCTAAAAGATGTTTTAAAATCCCATGTTGCCTGACCGGGTTCACAGTCTCCGGGGCCAGTGCCCCCTGGAACTTAGTGGGAAAGCTTTCTTCCATCCGCACCCCCGACAGCCCCTCACAGAGGAGACTCTTCTCCCAGCTGAGTGCTTTGAGAGGGCGGCTGAGTGCCCCAGCGGTGGCTCAACCAGAAAGCATCAGAATCACCTGGGAAGCATGTCACACACGCAGGCACCTGGGCCACCCCCAGGAGATGTAGAGCCCGTGTTTTCAAGGCGGGGCCTGGGCATGTGTATTTTCATCAGCACCCCCCCTCCCCGCCCTGGGTGGGGAAGGGCAGGGGCTGACACTCATCAAAACCGGCCCAGGTCATGCCTTGTCACTGTGCAGAGAGCTCCCACCCTATTTCACTCAAACCCAGCGCTGAGCAGAGGGGACACAGAGGTGATGAGAGTGCAGCTCCTGCCCCATTCAAAGAGCTGGCAGAGCCATCCATGGCTTAGCTTCTTATTAAAGCCATTATGTCATCAGCCCTAGAACCATCTCTCCTAGAGAAGGGCTCCTGGTTTGTAAAATCAAAGGTGATCCGAGAACGACACGACCATCTTCAGAACCCCCTGGAAGTCGGAGCAGGCAAACCAGCTTCTACTGCTCTGCCGTCACGGGACTTTTTGCTTTCACACAGAGAAAAGTGCTTTCTCTTCTTTTTGAAACATAATATATATGCAGAAAAGTTCACCAGTCTAAAGAATACATCTTGATGGATTTTTTTCATATGTTATATACACCTGCGTAACCACTGCCCAGCTCAAAGAGGGGGGTGTTCTCAGGCTAGGACAGACCGCAAAGGGTGGGACACACAGCTGTTTAGCCTCTAACAGACTGTGAACAATGAGATACCAGGGTATGGCTTGCTCTGCTTGGCCGCCACTGTCAATTAACAAGTACCTGGTGAGTACCCGCAAGCTTCTGGAAACTTCCTGGTGTAAAGCCAAAGTGCTCTTCAATAATAAGTCAACACCTTGTGTTTTTAGAAGTCAAGCTTCAACGAAAGGTTTTGTATCATCTGTTATTTGTTGTGTATCTACTATTGATTATACTCATTGGTTTGAGACCCTTTACCTGAGAGCCACGCCTCCTTTCTTTCTGCTTCAATCTGCCTTCCTTTCTCTCTAATGTGTCTTTATTACCTAGGGCCAAACAAAGCCCTGTGCATTGCAGCTGATCATGGCAACCTCTGGAGAAGGCAGCAACCCCAGCGGCAGAGCGATGCCCCGGCCCCTGGCACAGCTGAAGGTGCTTGAGCCTCGGGTGGCCCGCAGACGCCTGTCCCAGGCCCGCCACCGAGCCACCCTGGCAGGGCTCTTCAGCAACCTCAGGAAAGCCGTTTACTTTCACTCTGACCTCACAGCCTCAAAGGTATGGGGACCTGAGGGCAGGGAGGAAAAGCTCCCACACACGGAGGGACTGAGGAGCCAAGGTGGGGACACCTCAGGCACTCTGTGGGTACAGCGAGAGAGCTGGGCCGTACCTGCCTGCTGCAGACAAGCCTGGCATCAGAAGGGAAATGACGGGCCCCAGAGGCCTGGTCAGCCAGCAACCCCGATGCCCATCCCTCTCAGGGCAGTGGTGAGTCTCCAGCAACTGCCCAAACACTGCAACCCCACCCCAAGCACACATACGTGCAAGCACACACACACACACACGTGCACACATACAATGCCTGTATGCAACCGTCAGGTTTCATGCACCACCCAGGTCCCTCTCTAAGCAACAGGGCTCTCGAGGTAAGCCCTCCTCTGCCGGGGAAGCATCTAGGAGGTCTCCAATCCCTTTACCCTCTTTTAACAGAGGAGGAACCAGAGTGGAGACAGAACCCGTCAGCCCTTGGTGGCAGGACCAGGAGAGGCCCTGTTCTGGGCTCCACACCTGGCTCTCTTTCCACTGTCCACCTCTCTGGACAAGCTCATCGCCCTTTGACTGTTTCCAGACAACGGGTTTCCCTCTGGACTGGTGCTTGCAGCAGAGCTGCACTAACACAGAGGGACTAAGTGACCGGCCGGAGCATCCTGCTTCCTGCTTCCGGAGTTGGCACAGACCCTGGCGGAGGGCAGGCACACAGAAGAGCCCCTCAGTGGACACGGGGCCTCTGTGGAAATTAGAGGAAGGCACCCCGAGCACCCTTGTGCACCCTGGTGGAGCACAGGAAGGCTTCAGGTGGGACTGAAAGAATCTCAGCAGAGGTCTCACTGGCTCCTCGAAAAGCATATGGGGGTCAGAGGCGGGGGGCGGCTCCTCGTCTCTGCGGAGCCCGGCTCGGGGGCCCGGGACGCGGGGTGGGGGTGGGAAAGGACAGCCCACATCTGGGCCACCTGGCAAAGCGCTGCTCTGTGTCCCCTGGGTGACAAGCTTGCAGGGGTGCATGAAAACCCCAAAGCCTCTGTCATTGGCCAGTGAAGAAGGGCGCACAGACTGGCAGCATGCCTACTCAGGGCTGGCAGGAATGGAAGTAAATCTAGAAGAATACCCCTTATACCCCCTAAAACTGGCACCTCATGACGGGGTGGTTGAGAGCCCGGCTGTTCACGGGCCCGGATCCACGTGGGACAGGGTAGCTGTTAAGTTTCCGTTAACACATCTGTTAAACAGCGACCACAGCCACGGCTTCCTCAGAGGCCGGCTGTGGCGTCTCACGAGAGAACAGCATGAAAAAGGTAGCGTGGTCTTGTGTGGTTGAGAATGTGGTATCATTTTCCTACATGTCGCCTCGCTGACGCCTCACAGTTCTATTCCCACCTTCCTCAATTGACAGAGGAGGCAACTGAGGCCCCACGAAGTGAGGCCATTTGCCTGGGATGCCTGTGTCTGCAGAGCGCTGTGCTTTTAGTTCCCTTAAGCCTCCTTCTTATGCACCAGCCAGGGCGGCGCGAGTCTAGAACAGCAGCACCTGGGCTGGGGGCCCCTAGCCACTCTGGCGTCCTCTCCCACCGCCACCCCTTCGCCTTTCCACAGCTCCTGAGCGAGGCCCACGTCCTCCAGCCTTTTATATCTCGGCTCAGGAGGTCGGCTCTGCCTTCAATGTCTGTGCACACCCCCGGGCTCAGCGTGGCTCATGCTGCTCTGCTTGGTGCCCTGCTCCATCAAGCCCCGCAGTGGGACAGGCCCTCCTCCCCCGCCTGCGTTCCCACAGCCCTTTGCGGCGCTTCCTGAACCCTAGCCTGGGCTAGGAGTAGTCTTTCCATGCTCATCCTCCCTCTAGAGTGTCAGCGGCCTGAAAGCAGGGCTGTCTTGTTTACTCTGTGTTCCCAGGGCTAAGCACATGCTTTGCCCTTATACATCCATGCCTGATGAAGGGGTGTGACTCCTGGCAGGCATGGGGGTGGGGGCTGCAAAATAAGCAATATTTAATGTTTCTCATTTTTGAATAATCTTACAACTCCCCTTTTGACCTTAGTAATACTGCACACAGTAGGGAAGGAAAAAAGAAAGGAAGGGAGGGAGGGAGGGAGAAAGGGTGGAAATGCTTGAGATTCTAGTCTTGCAGAACAGGAAATTCAGAGTTCAAGTTGACAGAGCATTTGATAGGTTTTTAGATCAACTAGAGTGTATGCATTTGGCAAAGAAAAAATATTAGAATTGAACATTTAATATTAACCAGCCAGTTGCACATTATAACAACTGAGAATTTAACTTGAAGCCTGGCCGGAGCTCCTATTCATCAGCCTGCCTCTGCCATCACGGTCTGTCCCAACCTCAAGGAGTGTGAATTGTAGTCTGTAGCCCTAGCTGTTTGCTGAGCACAACTTGTTTCCAAATACTTCGGTGTTTCTGTGAGAGCCATTTCCAGAATACGAGGAAACTTCATAGCGTCTGTGCCTCAGGACAAACTGCCTACCTTTCCTATCAACAATGTCAAGGACTGTGACTTTGCACCTGAGGGAGGGTGGCCTCGGACCCAGAAAGGGGCTCCTATGTCCACAAAACCACCTCTGCAGTGGGAGGCCAGCCTTTCAGCCTTGTCTGTTTCTGTCCTCAGTGGCAGGTCTTGAATAGGGCGAAGGCTCACATTCAGGAACTAGAACAAACCCTGGATAATCTGCTGAAGCTGAAAGGTAAGGGGGAGGGCTGGTTGGTTGGTTTTTCTACTGAAAACAGAGAGATCGGGTTAAGCCAACTGAAAATATATGTATTAAGAGCCTACTGTGTACCTGCGCCTGGGCCAGGGGAACAGTGAGATCCATGCCTCTGTCCTCAGGGAGCTTAGGGTCTGGCAGGACAGACAGACATCTGTCTGGGTGCTTTTGAAGGGTACCTGACCTCCTCTTGAGAAGCCAGCAAAGTGGACTGAGGCTTGTCTAATCGAAGCAAAGGGCAAGGGTTTTCTTGTGGCCCAGAGGGTTAAGGATCTGGCAGGGCCACTTCAGTGGCTTGGGTCACTGCTGCAGCCAGGGTTTGACCTTTGGCCTGAGAACTTCCACATGCCATAGGCGTGGCAAAAGAAAAAAAAAAAAAAGGCAAAAGGCAGAAGCTGTCTCCCTTCCTTGACACTCAGTCTGGGAGCCATAGCTTGCTTGCAATTTGGGGGGCGGGGAGGGGGGCGCTGTCTTTTTAGGGCTGCACCTGTGGCATATGGAGGCTCCCAGGCTAGGGGTCAAATTGGAGCTATAGCTACTGGCCTGCGCCACAGCCACAGCAATGCCGGCCTATGCCAGAGCCACAGCAACGCGGGATCCTAGCCACGTCTGCAACCTACATCACAGCTCACGGCAACGCTGGGTCCTTAACCCACTGAGCGAGGCCAGGGATAAAACCTGCATCCTCATAGACACTAGTTAGATTCATTTCTGCTGAGCCATGACAGGAACTCCGGAATTTGGGTTTAGTAAGCTAGTGGAAGCTGAATTCTGAAAGGGGTACTTTCCATGTCTTGACAGAAAAGGGCCAGTTCAAGAAGCTCATCCCCTGCTCTAGTGCTTTTCCCCCACATCTAAAAGGAGAGGTGAAATTCGGCTCTTGACTCTCTAACATGGAACCTGGGCAGTCTCAGCGACCACCCATGGTCCACTCAGGCCACGAAAGGCAGCAGACTTGACAAAGTCCTGACTTTATCTTATGTGACCTGTACCTTCAACTCCCCAATAGAATCCTTCAACCTGGAAGATGGGAATGCAAACAGCTTAGAGGAGGCCAAGAGAGAATATGCCAGCATGTACTCCAGAAACCCCAGGTGAGACCCCCAAGTTCCAGGAGACCCAGCCTGCTGCTCTCCTACTGTTCTGCCATAGCTCAGCAGCCCCTTTCCTCTCCAGGAGGCAGGACACAGGAAGAGGGGCTGCTTAGCTATTGAGAAGTCTTGCGCTGATGAGATTTCTCTTTTATTCTAATAACATGTACTGCATTTTTCCCAATTATAAAAATAATCCTGCTTATTAATAGACAATGTCAAAAAGACAGAAAAGCCCAAGAAAGAAAATAAAAGTACACATTATCTCACCAAAGAAAATCAATAATTTTAAAGACTATCCTAGGTTTTAAAATTTGTGTATTATTTTATAGAAAAATGAGATAATAGTTTTCATATTGTAGTAAGCTTTTCTTTTTTTCTTTTTCTTCTTCTTCTTTTTTTTTTTTCCCCTTTGGTCTTTTTAGGGCTGCACCAATGGCATATGGAGTTTCCCAGGCTAGGAGTCAAATCAGAGCTACAGCTGCTGGCCTACACCACAGCCACAGCCACACCAGATCTGAGCCACATCTGCGACCTACACCACAGCTCACAGCAACGCCAGAGCCTCGACCCACTGAGCGAGGCCAGGGATCAAACCCGCACATTCATGGATATTAATCGGGTTCATTAACCACTGAGCCATGGCAGGAACTCCCTGTAGTATAGCTTTTGAAAAAACTCAACTAATGGCATTTTTGAAGGATATATATATGAAAACAAGGAAAATTCAGATAGCCACCTTCTGTCCTAGCTTCATAGGAACCTAAGAAAAGCCAAATCGGGCTTGAGAGAGGAGAGGGAAAAACAGGCCACTGGATGTCACAGGTGCTGAAGGGGCACTTTGTTTAGAATGTCACACTCAGACTTTGAAAGAGAGACTGATGTGAGTGATGTCCTTCTCCTCCTCTGGGGATCCTCACGTGGGACACTTCACTCTCACACTTGCTGGTGTGTACTCTGTAACTGCAGTATTTGCCATGTCCTCAAAGGATGGCCCAGGCCCTGCGCCTTCTCATCTTGCACAACCGCTTCGAGAGTGGCTTGGGCTTTGGGGACAACGGCTGGGCCCTCATCACCTCTGGTGGCTCCAGGGCACGTCCAGCACAGTGGATGCGCAGGCTGACCTTCTGAGGAGGCAAGGGAGTACATGTATGAACAGTTTCACTCCTTCTGAAAAGGGGACTGGAAACCGCTTGCTCTTAGAACTTCCCAAGAGCCCACCAAGGTGAACTGAGGTTGTTTCCTATCGTTTTGGGTGGAGTTACTGATGACTTTTCTTCTCTGTGCTTTTCTGTATTTTCCAATTTTTTTTTTAAGCAATGAATGTGTATTATATTCTACAGGAAATAATAAAAGGAAAATGATAAAATATTAAATTAAATAAAATGCACGTTGTAAAATAATGTGAGGATATAAAGAATGTTAAGAAGGACACAGCCACCTGTAAGCACACTGCACTGTTTCAGTCATGCGAGGGCAGAGGCAAGTGTGGTGTGTGTGTGTGCAGAGTGTATGTGGCAGGGTGTTTGTGGCTGCATTTTACAAATCACACTGGTCCCACCTTGAAATCAGCCTGGGAGGTGACCTCAGTAAGACAGGTGTTAGCTCCTGATCCCACCCCGTTTATTACATAAGCCATTCTCTCCTTCCCGATTTAACATTCCAACACTCCCACATACTACAATCTTATCAATACTTGTATCACTTGTCTACATGGGAATGGCTAAATTTCTCTTAAAATCGTATTAACTAGAGAGGATTTTTTTCACTAGAATTATTATAAACCTACAATAATTAAAACTGTGGTACCAGCAGAGGAAAAGATGAATTACATTTTATAATTAATATATTCTAATTAATTTAATTATGAGTGAGCTCAAATGCCTTTGTTCAGGATCATCTGTATTTCCCTTCCCAGGAGTTTTGTTTTTGTTTTTTTTTTTTTAACCTATTCTTTGCTCATTTTCCTGTTGGGTTGGTGGTTTTTCCTTTTTAGAGGTAGGAACGCTTTATGTATCATGAGAAATTAGCTCTCCTTTTAGTATCTGGATCCCAAACAATTGTTCCTTGGTTGGTTGTTTTGCTATTTTGTTTTCGATGTTTCTATTTTTTTCTTTTTTTTTTTTGTCTTTTTGCTATTTTTCGTTTCAACCGTGCAAACAGGAAAGACTTCCTCTATTCAGATTAGAAGAATGAGAGAGAGAGAAGGAGAGAGAGCGAGACAGAGAGCGAGACAGAGAGCGAGAGAGGCTGAGAGTCCTCCTGTTTTCTTTTGTGCACTTGCTTTTTAACCTCAGTGTGATAGCTTTTGGATTTCTCCTATCCGTATGAAGAGATTCTGGGTACAAGTCTTGGTTTTCAAATTGTTTCATGTTGTATTATTCTCTTAACACTGTCTTCTAAAGAGCAGAATTTAAACTTTTGATTAAGTCCAACGTACTCATTTTTTTTTATATACTGAGTTTTTCATTTAAACCTTAGTATTTAACCTAAGTTTTTCATGGTTTTTGGTGCTACTGTAAATGATACTTTTTAAAATTTCAATTTTCAATTGCTCATTGCTAGCATATGAAAATACTATTGTTTCTGCATATTGACCTTGTATTCTGCAACCTTGCTCCCTCCTTTGTTCTTTGGGATTTTTGACATAATCACCTTGTCTTCAAGTAAAGAGAGTTTTATTTCTTCCTTTCCAATCTGTATACCTTTTATTTCTTTTATTCACCTTACTAGACTGGCTAGAATCTCCAGCATGATTTTGAATAGAAGTGGTAAGACAGCCTTGTCTAGCTCCTGATCTTAGCAGAGAAACAGCCTTTTACTGTTAAGTATGAGGTTAGTGGTGGGGTTTTTTAAGATGCCCTTTATCAGATTGAGGAAATTCCCTTCTATTCCTAGTTCGCTGAGAGTTTTTATCATGAATGGATGTTGAATTTTGCCAAGTGCTTTTCTGCACATATGCAGATGATCATATTTTTTTTTCTTTAATCTGCTGATATGGTGAGTTACACTGATTGATTTTCAAAGTTTGAACCGGCCATCTTACATTCCCAGGCTAAGCCCCACTTGGTCATAGTGTGTGTGTGTGTGTGTGTGTGTGTGTGTGCGTGTATTATATATATATACATATATATACATACATACATAGAGTGTTAAGACTTTCAATGCTGACGTTCATGAGGCACATGAGTCTATACTTTTCTTGTTTCTATTTCCTCCCCAGTCTGGTATCAAATAAAATTTATAGGAAAGGCTCTGACACCTGGTGCCCAATTGAGGCAGTTGGGAAGGACCCTGACGAGGAAGAAGAGGACGAGGAAGAAGAAGAGGAGGACGAGGAGGAGGAAGAGGAGGAAGAGGAGAAAAAAGTGGAGCTCCTACACTCCCCGGTCACCTTGTTGCCAGACCTCATGGAATTTGAACGGTGGGAAGAGCAGGGCTCCTGTGGAGGGAGGCGCTCGGCTGGGGCCTGCTGCCCATCTGTGCACCCTCGGACCAGGCCCCAGTTATGGAAGCTCTAGGATTTCCGCATAGAAGGGGCCTGGGGATGGGGTTGGCAGAGGGGCCAGGAAACAGTCTTGAAGCCACGTTTGCGTAGCGTGTATACTGTGTTTACTAAGACTTGATTTGGGGAGACTCTGGGGGGCTGATGGTGGGGATTATACAACTAAAGTTCATTCCCCCGCCTGCTACACACACACACACACACACACACACACACACACACACACACACACACACACACACACACACACACACACACAGGACAGATCAGCTTTCAGCAGCATCACTGATCTTGGAGTAAGAAAGGCTGTGGATGGCTGGCTCAGGAGCCCCCTGCCACTCACTCACCCGCTTTCATAGACCTGAGACCCTCGGCATCTATGTGGGCTCCTCCTCGTGTCCGCCTGAGAGAAGGAGGCTCTCTTAACAGCTTCCAAGTTAAAGCGAGGTCACGTCACGTCTGCACATCCATGGGCTCTGAGTTTGAAGCAGTTTTCCCCCAGGGAGAGAGCTGAGCCTGCCCCATCTCATCCTCTCTTCTGTGGGGCAGAGAGCTTCCCAGGGCGCGCTGGGAGGACTCAGGCAGGGATCCCGAAGCACAAAGCTCCTTCGTCCACGGCCTCTGCTCTCCAAGGGGCAGGGAGGGCGGACACTAGGGAGGACCTCGGGCGGCAGGCTTCAGGTCTGGGCGTCGTGCCCTTTCTGTTGCAGGTACCTCAACTTCTACAAGCAGACGATGGACCTTCTGATCGGGAACGGGATCGTCTCCTCGCAGGAGGTGACGCTCCCCATCGTGTCTGCAGCCATCTCCCACCTGTGGCAGACCCTCTCTGAGGAGAGGAAGGCCAGCCTCTTGCAGGCTTGGGTGCAGAAGCACAGTGGCCTCCCAGGCCTCGCGGAGGCCTGTCCGGAGCCGGCCGGTGCCGAGGGCAGCGTCAAGGACAGCGGAGTCGACAGCCAGGGGGCCAGCTGCTCACTGGTATCCACCCCCGAGGAGGTGAGCGCACCAGGGTCGGGTGGAGGGTGGGCAGGAAAGACGCCCTCACCTTTGCCCAGAGACGCCAGGGTGCTGCTGGGGTCACTTAGCAACTTGGAGGTGCTGCTGGGACTCTGACGCACGCGGTAAGTTATATCCACGACGTCATATCCGCAACCACAGAACAATGCTTATCTTTCTCCTGTCGGTTTCCTGGCCTTTCCATGGGGATTATACAAGAGATGGCTTAAAAGGCCGAATCCACTAAGGTTCTTTGGGCTTCAGGTTACTCGCCCATTAAGCCAAGAGGAAAGGGCCGGCGCACACCCCGGGCGGGCCCGCAGCGGGGGCGCCTCGGCTCAGTCTCTGCAGAAGTCACGGAGGACTCGGTTCCTCCCTTCTTCAAGCTTTACCCGTCTTCAGGTAGACGTCTCGCCTTTTCTTCTCTCTCCTCTTCCTCCATCCCGTGTAGCAATCGAGCTGGTACTCCTCATCCTTCACATCCCGTAGAAGAAGGACTCCCGGAGGCTCGTTCCTAAGGGGCAGGGAAGAACTTTCCCAGAAATGGCCTCTGTATTTTTTCTGCCCCCCAATTGGCCAGAATTGGCCAGATTGCCAAATGACTGAGCCAATGAGGCATCGAGATAGAATACCGTTTGGACCAATCAGAACCAAGTTCTGAGAGCAGGGCGGTTCCCACACCAAAGACTGTCGCGGAACTTCTTGCGCGCGCACGTGCAAACCCTCCACTATGAATGTGCTTCTCAGCATTCCAGTGGTAAAAGCGGCCGTGCGCGGCCAAGCAGAGCATTGTGGGCTATTAGCGGTACTTCAGTCCTCGGATCAAAGTGGGCTTCTCGACTGCTGTTCCATAATTAGGACAGCCTCAAAAACTAATGCTGCTACCTGGGGCTAAATCTGCTCTCCCATTTCTAGCAGGAGTGGGCAGTTCTTCACTCTCCACACCTGTGCGGTGCTTTGAAGGACATTTCATGGCTTCCATCCCCTGCTTTGCTCTGACTTTCCAAACACCCCTCAGCAGGCGGTTCCTTTGAGGAGTCCAAGGTCTCTGTGGTGAATCTCAGACCCAGAGAACCTCCAAGTGCCTCTGATGGTGGGGGGAAAGCCCTGGATGCCCCATTCTCTGAGAGGTTTCCCAACCACAAGGACACAGGTCTGGAGAACTGCAGTCACCTCGGCCAGTCCCTCTGGTGAGTGGGGGGGACTTGTTCAGGACATCTAGTTCCTGCTTCAAGGATTGCATCCTTCACCACAGATTTTTTTTCGAATCTCTGTCCTTTGGTCACCTGTTTATGGTCAGCCCTCTATGATCTCCCCTGATGCTTCTCAAGTGGAGTTTGGTTCAAAGGGAGGTGCCTGACTAGGACCGCAGTCCCACTGAAACCAGTCCCCAAGGGGGTGGCTCAGAGTCTGCACTTTTAGCAAGCACCCCAGATGAATGATGCATGTGGATGTTACTGGTGGGAACTACTAGGGCAGAAATGCCACAGTTAATCTGCTACCGCCTATGTCCCCTCCCCAACCCCGCTCATCATTCCACTGGATTCTGGCTTCTGATCTGATTGTCCACTGACGTTGGGTAACCTTGAGAGGACATGAGCTCTCCTTCATAATGGCCAAAGCAGGGCCAGAAGACCGGCAGCAAAAGCCCTCAACTCAGGGCAAGCATCAGCCAGTCTAGATGTCTCTGTAGCCCCAAAGTGCCTGGCCCTGGGTTCCCACAACAAAAAAGGCAAAAGAAAAACATATGTTAAGTGCATGAGAATTCTGTCAAACTGTAAAGTGCATGCATGCATGTGTGTGCATGTGAGTGTGTTTGCACGCGTTTACAGCACAAACCATTCCTCGAGAGCTGAACCAAAGAGAAAACCCTAGAATCTAATGTCCCCTAATCACGGAAGCAGCAGGCCTGGCCTTTTTCTGGAAGGGCTAAGGGCTTATGTTCATGTTCTTCTGGCGCTGAGGGAAGCTAGCAGCAAAGACCCTCAGTCATGCCTAGACCAGAGCAGGGCTTTGCCGGCAGCATTGTCTCCAGGCTTGGGCCAACCTAGGGCTGGCTGACAAGGTGAGCAGGACAGAGGAACATTATACCAGGGTAGGGACACAGCCACAGTCACTCCTGCTGTGGCTTCTAAATTAGTTGTAGGGAAACCTCTGTGGCTCCTGGTCCCCCTGAGAGTTTCCCTGTGGAGCAGCTGTGTTTGAGGCCAACCCCTGGTCAGGTGGCCGGTCCCTTTCACTTCTGAGAGGCGCAGCCCCAGAAGCATGCTGGGCGCCGCAGAAGGACCACAGAGCCTGGCCATGCTCCTCCCAGGGGCTGGCTTGTGAGAGGGTTGCACAGATGAGGACAGCGGTGGGCTGCGATTCTGCGATTCTGGTGGGCTGCGTGAGGGTTCCTGCCTCAGGCCTGCCAGGGAGGAACTCAGAGCGAAAGGGCTTCTGGGCCGATGGACATGAGTGCCCAGGCCTTTCAGCGGCCCCTTTCCAGATCCTGTTTGAGGAGACCAAAGGAATATGAAAAAGAAGGACACCAGACAGTGTCCAGAAAACCAAGAGAGGGGCTCTCCACATGCCCAGAGTCCCGGGGGAAGGAAATTGGAAAAAGACATAAAGCATAGACACAAGACCCCTGGGCAAAGGGCAGTGTGTTCCAGGTAAGCGGAGAGGAGACCTTGGGGAACCTGCCAGAGCCTGCCAACCAGGATCAGAGAACTCCCTGCTCTCCCCTCATAAATGGGGCACCAGGACTTCCTGTCATGGCTCAGTGGTAATGAACCCAACTAGCATCCATGAGGATGCAGGTTCAATCCTTGGTTCAGTGGGTTAAGGATCTGGCTTTGCCATGAACTGCAGTATAGGTTGCAGATGTGGCTTGGATCCTGTGTTGCTGTGGCTGTAGCTCCGATTCAACTCCTAGCCTGGGAACGTTAGGATGTAGCCCTAAAAAGAAAAAAAACGGGGCACCAGACAAAGTAAAGCACACCTAGTTGAAATTTTAACCGAAGACTGTCCTGTGCATTGCTTGGGACATTTGTATGCGAAAAAAGTTATTCATTCTTTATCTAAAATTCAAATTTAAGCATCCTGTATTTTTACTTACTAAATCCTACAATCCTGACTGTATATCATGTTCCTGTGGAATATTTAACATTCTTCAACAATTTTTTAAAAAGTAGGACTGAAAACCAAATAGAAAGTTTCCACAATTGGAAATATATGCTATATCTATATCTATAAACTATATCTATATCTATCTATGCTCAGGGAGGTGACCAGAGAAAACAGATCAATATATCCACAAAGGACATCTCTGGGTGGGATTATTTCTCAATGATCTTCATTTTATCTGTTTCTGGAGTTCTCTTATGGCGCAGTGGGTTAAGGATCCAGCATTGTCACTGCAGTGGCTTCGGTCACTGCTGTGGCGCGGATTTGATTCCCTGGCCCAGGACCTTCCATATGCTGCCAGCGTGGCCAAAACCAGAATGAATGACGGAGGATAATGTGAGAAAAAGAATGTATATATGTTGTGTGATGGGGTCACCTTGCTGTACAGTAGAAAATTAACAGAACACTGTAAGCCAGCTATAATGGAAAAAATAAAAATCATTTAAAACAAAAAATAAAATTAAAAATTAAAAAAACCAAACCCCCAAATTTATCTATTTTCCAAAATGAATGTGTGTTTTTTACAAAGTATTTTAAAGATAACACTTTATCATAGATAAACAGCTAGCATGTTTGAGCTATTATTATATACCAGGTTCATCCAAAATATTTAATTTTTGTGACATCCCTACGGATAGGTACTGTTGTGATTCCCTTTGTAGGAGGATTCCGGAAGTTAAGTCACAGCTCGGGGAGTGGAGGGGCTGGAAGTCGGCGCTCCTGTAGCCTCACCCCAGACCTCCCTTTAACCTATGCATTCAGCTGCCCTGGCATGAAACGGCTAGACTGTGGATGCTGGGCTCAGACAGCCTCTGCCCGTCCGGAGGTGTGGAAGAGCCCTTTCCAGTGGAAACTGAGGCTCCACTCTGGCTGTTGCCTCTCACCCCTAAGCTCCCGCTTTCTCTAGAAAGAGGAGTCCACGGGCCCCATTGCTCAGCTGTCTCTGGGGTTGGCAGTCTTTTCACATTTACCCCTGGGAAGGTCACCAAACAGAGACCCTGGTTTGGGTCTCAGCTTTAACAGGGATCCCCTTGGGGGATGAAGGAAGGAGAGTCTGTTTCTCCCCCTGCAGCCCAGAGCAAGTGTCACACTAGTTATTTCTGACACATGAAGTTCTGTGCTTCCTTTCAGATCCTTTTTGAAGATGCCTTTGATGTGGCAAGTTTCCTGGACAAAAGTGAGGCTCCAAGTACATCTAGCCCCAGGTGAGGAAGCGGGTGTGAGTGTGTGTGCGTGTGTGTGTGTGTGTGTGTGTGTGTGCTGATGTGTTTAGGAGCCTCTGCCATGCAGCCCCCCAGAGAGGTGTATAATTTGGTGGAAGTTCTTGGAGATTGACTTTGTTCTGCAGTTCAAAGTGGAGTGGTCCTGGGATTGTGCCATTGCCCTGGGGAGGATATTGTGTGGGGTTTCTTCAGAGCAGAAAATTCTTCCATCACGGCCCAGCGCTGAGACACACCAGGTGATCCAGGTTGTTTGTGCTGCACTGCTGCCCGGGGTGGGTGGCTGTCGGCAGGTTACAGCGGTTGATCTTGTCCAAGAGGTGGGTGAGGGGCTCGGGGGCCAGAGAGCCTGAGCCTGGGGCAGTCACTGCACAAGGGGAAGCCACTTTTCAGGGTGCCAATGGGAAGGATGTGAAAGGAAGGGAGGGAGGGGCTGGCTGACACCCCACCCCCACCCCCGCAGTGAGAAGAGCATCCGGGGAGGTTTGAAAACAAGGAGCAGCTTGACTAAACCTGTACCACAGATGTTTACTCGGAAACAGCTAGTTTAGGACTGAAATTCCCTTGCGACTTTTGAAAAGCTGTGGTCTTGTGGCCTAAAGGCACAGGCCCTTCAGATACCTGTGCTCACGTCATGGCTAAAAACAAGCCTGGGGAGTTTCATTTGTAACAAACCCCACTGGGATCCATAAGGACTCAGGCTGAATCCCCAGCCTCGCTCAGTAGGTTAAGGATCTGGCGTTGCCCTGAGCTGTGGTGTAGGTCACAGACGCGGCTCAGATCCCAGTTGCTGTGGCTGTGGTGTAGGCCAGCAGCTGCAGCTCCAATTAGATCCCTAGCCTGGGAACCTCCATATGCCGCGGGTGTGGCCCTAAAAAAAAAAAGAAGTCAGGGACATTTAGTTTTTCTGGCTTGGGAGTGAGGGTGACATTCCTGTCCTCACGATCCCAAAGATCCCCTCCACTCTGGCCCAGGGCTTCGGCTACATATCAGACGTCAGCATTTGCTCCTCCGCCCACCTGCTCCCCATCCCCCCACTGTCCAGACAGACTTGTCCGAAATCGCCAAGCCATTTTCCGTGGTGACTCAAGCTCTTCCTGCACTGTGTGGAGCCTGATTTTGCTGAGACGGGCTGGAGACAGACATTCCTATTTCCCAGCTGGGCTCAGGCTGTGAAGGCCACTTGGCTGAAAAGTGGCTCAAGTGTACTCTCTAAACAATTTCAGAACTCCTCACTCACTCTGCTGATGGAACAAAAAAATAACCTCTTGAAAATGTGGCGGGGGGGGGGGTTGTTTGTTTTTCCTACTTTCCTTAGAAAAGGCTGGCGTTGCTGCCAAGGGTTCCCACGATGTGCCTGCTCCCATTCCAGCAGGAAGCGAGGTCAGAGCACCAGCTGTCTCGGCCCGACTCATGGCCCCACTGGTGGGTCTCTCCCCTTGTCCGGGGACGTGAGAAAGGAATCCGCAGAGCAGCCTTCCCTGTGGGCCAGAGCCTGAGCGGCGGCACCTCAGGGGATTGAACTTGACAGTGCCCTGTGCTCCCTGAGCTGCCTGTGCAGCCGCCAGAGGGAGCAGAACCACAGCGTTGCTGTATAAGGCTGTACACTCCTTGTTGCGTGGGCCACGGCTCAGAGCATGTGATCTAGGGCACAGGAGCCAACCTTCCTATAGTCTTGCTTTCCCAGCACGTTCCAGACATGACGCTGGAGCTGGGGCCATGCAAACCTTCCTCGACGGGCTCTGGGCCATCGGAGGGTTCAGCTGCTTGTTTCAAGGTGCTCGGCTCACACTAGAATCCAGACAGTTTAGAGGGTGTGAGCAGAGGGAAAAGGTTAGGATTCTAAATGTTTGCTCTTTCTTCCTCCTTTCTGCTGTCAGTTCCGTGCTGGCCATCTGCAACCCAGAAAAGCCCGAGGAGAAGTTTCAGCTCTACATGCAGATCATCGATTTTTTTAAAGGCCTTTGCTGTGTTAACACTCAGTTCAAACAGGTAGGACAGAGCAGAGTGTCATGAGGCCTCCGCTCACCTCCCCTCGGGTGGCAGGAAGGGCTCACACCACGGGGACATTCTTCCTCGGGTGGTCGACTTCAGCCTCATGCATCCTGTGGAAAGGAAGATTTCTGGGGAAGCAGAGGGATGCTCTGCAGGGCAGACCTGGGCCTCGATGCAGGGACCAGACCTCAGGGGCCCGGCCCTTCACAGGCCTTCCTAAATGTTGCTGGGTGCCTCCCTGATGCCCAAGAGGCCGAACTGTTATCTCCTCCTGAGCCCCCAGGATCATACCTGCTGTCAGCTTTTGAAGGATGTTAATTTCTGCTTCCAAAAAGCCGTCTGTGCAGCGCATAATGACATGTATTGTGGGGGCTCTGGGTTAGAAGGTCCACTCCTGGAAGCTTTCATGTAGGGAGGAGGTTATGCCTGAGCCACCGAGGGGTCAGGATCTTTCAGATTCATAGCCATGGATTTTCCAATTTTTTTTGGGGGGGTGCCCACACTTGCAGCATATGGAGGTTCTCAGGCTAGGGGTCCAATCGGAGCTGTAGCCGCTGGCCTACTCCACAGCCACAGCAACACCAGATCCAAGTCGCAACTGCAACCTAAAACACAGCTCATGGCAACGCCGGATCCTTAACCCACTGAGCGGGGCCAAGGATCAAACCTGTAACCGCACAGTTCCTAATCAGATTCATTTCCTCTGAGCCATGACGAGAACTCCCGATTTTTCACTAATTTAGCAAAAGTACAGCTATTTATTTAGAAAGGCAAGTGATAGAAATGAAAACGCCTAAAAATAATTAGGATAGCTTTTCTGTTTTCTTTTTTGGGGGGGGCCATGCCCAAGGCATATGGAAGTTCCTAGACCAGGGATCCCACCTGTGCCAAAGAAGCGATCCCACCCACAGCAATGACAATGCCGGATCCTTAACCCACTGTGCCACCAGGGAACTTCTAGGACAGCTTTTCAATGTGGTGCTCTTCCTGCTAACCCTCCCTTCGCCTCTGCCGAGAGCACTTTGACTCTCCACTTGGGGCCAAGGGTTCTTCCCTGTGGTTCACTCTCCGCCTCCCACCAACCCTCGGCTGCCAGCTCTGATCACTGTGCCCCTTCCTCCTGACACAGTGAGGTCAGTTCGCTTTACCAAGCCTCTGAGAATAGATCGATGAGACAATCTTTGCTTCTCCCTGCTTCCTTGCTCTACACATGGCAGGAAAGGAAATCCAGGCAGGACTAGAGCACCCACATAAAGCAGAGGTGCTCAAGCTTGAATCGCCTTGGGAGCTCATAGGAAATGCAGATTCCTGATGCCCCACACTCAAGATTCCCTGAAATGTTGTGAGATGTGGCCCTGGGAGTCTGGGGTTTGTTCGGTTTTGTTTTTGTTTTTTTGCTTTTTAGGACCACATGTGCGGCACATGGAAGTTCCCAGGCTAGGGATCAAATCGGAGCTGTAGCTGCCAGCCTACACCACAGCCACAGCAATGCAGGATCTGAGTGGCATCTGTGACCTACACCACAGCTCACTGCAACACCAGATCCTTAACCCACTGAGTGAGGCCAGGGATCGAACCCGTGTCCTCATGGATACTAGTCGGGCTGTGCCACAGTGGGAATTCCCGGGAATCTATTTTGAACAAGCCATCCAAGGGTATCCTGGTGCAGGAGGCCTCAGGCTTTGGTAGGTGGTGGTGTAAAAGGCATCTGTATTCCCATCCCAGTTCGAGTCCCGTCACCTTCCTGGGAGGTGGTTCGAGGAAACTTAATTAGCACCTGTCCGGGTTTCTGAGGACCGCTGTAACAAATTACCGCAAGCCTGGTGTCTTCAAACAACCAAAATTTATTCTCTCATCGTTCTGAAGGCCTCGAGGCAGATTAAGGTATTGGCAGGGCTGTGTTCTCCGTGAAAGCTCGAGGGAAGAATTCTTCCTTGCCTTTTCTTAGCATCTGGTGGCCCCCAGCCACCCTGGGCACCCCCTGGCTTGTAGCTGTATCACTGCAGTCGCTGCCTGTCTTTGTGTGGCCCTCTTCTGTGTGTTTCTCTGTCCCTCTCATAAGGACACCAGGTCTTTGGATTGAGGGCGCACCCTAAATCCAGGATGATTTCAGCTTGACATCCTTAACTCATCCCCTCTGCAAAGACTATTTCCAGGTGGACATGAATGGGGGGGTGCTACTCGACACACTGCAGCCCCAATTCCAGCACACACCTCTCATAGGCTAGCGCTCGCACACATCTGCAGCTTAAAAATGCCTCATCACCGTTTTCGGGGCTTAAGGAAGTAAAATCCTGTGAGTGACATTCCGGCGATCTGTGTGACAGAGATTGTGGGGCTCCCTCCCAGGTCGCCCGGCCCCCAGGCACCCCCTGTGCCCTGACTTCCCCTTTCCTCAGTCTTTGCTGTCGTCCTCACCCTGGGCTAGGGGCTGGGGTGATTTTCCTCGGACCAGCTCTCCCTGCTTTTGGGCTCCGTGCGCCCCGCCCCACCTGCAGAGCACGGCTGGCGAGGCCTGTTCTCCAGAGCTGGCAACGCTTCATTCCGGCCATCACCCTGGGGACCGGCTCCCACACTCGTGAGGTGGCTGGCTGGGGTGAGGGTGCTTCCCAGGGCCCGAGGAGATCAACCCCTAACCAGCAGGACTCAAGATGGGGGGGTGGGGCGAGGCAGGAAGAGCACTAACCGGGGAATGTGCTTTGAGGGGAGGAGGTCATGGGGGGTCAGAGGAGGCAGCTGGGGTCATGGTTAAGGGAACCAGAGACCCTTGCTAAATAAAACAGCGCTGTTTCTTGGAGACATTGTCTCCTAACAGCTAATAGCTAACCCCTGAACACGGGCTTAAAGTTCGAACGTTACCGAAAGGTCTCTCTGCTGCTGGTGTCCCTGGGTTCCCAGCGCACTCCCTTCCCCTACGGCAACTGCCATGACCCGTTTCTCGTACAGCCGTCGGAGATACTCTCTGGGTCTTCCTATGACTTTTCAAACACAATTGGGAGCCTGTCAGACACACTGCTCTGCCCCTTGCCCCTCTCAGTGTATCCCGCAAATAGAGAGCCAACTTGTTCCCTTTCTTTGGAACAGCTGCATGGTATCCCTGCAGCGGGTGCATCATGGTGCAATGTACCGTTCTCTGTGGCCGGGCACTTGGATAAAGCTTTACGATTTCCTGGTTCTCTCTTATGGGATCCCAGAAATCCCCAGGGGCGGGAAGAAGCCAGCTCTGCTGTATCCAGGAGAAGCCTTTCCGGAAATCACAAAGCAGGGAGTGGAGCGAAATGCAAATGGACACCCCCCCACACACACACACTGCCTGTAACTTCCTGGCTGGAGAAGTTACAGCTGAAGAGATTTCGGGGAGCAGTCGGGGGTGGGGGTGGGGGGTCCACACCTGAGATGTCGGGGCCTTCTCATCTGCCTGAGGCCAGGAGCCCTTCATTAAAAATCAAATCCTGGAGTTCCCATTGTGGTGCAGTAGAAACGAATCCAACTAGGAACCATGAGGTTGCAGGTTCGATCTCTGACCTCGCTCAGTGGGTTAAGGATCCGGCGTTGCCATGAGCTGTGGTGCAGGTCAGCAGCTGTAGCTCCGATTCGACCCCTAGCCTGGGAAACTCCATATGCCGCGGGTGTGGCCCTTAAAGGACAAAAACAAAACAAAAAAACCCAAATCCTCTTCTACCTGTGTTTTGCAGGAACCAGACCTTCCCGTTGATGATGAGATGATAATGTTGAGGTGCATGGAGACATTTGACGACGAAGATCTGTAGTGCAGAAGGGCTGGGAGCCCGAGGGGGAGGAGGAGGGCAGGCAGTCTCCAGGTTTGAATGCTGCCAGCCAAGGCTGCCCCTGCCCAGCCTTGTAGGATGTTTTGGAGTGGGCTGTTCCAAAAGCATTTTGATGGTCGTAGCTTCTGATTATTATAAAGTGTTTAAGAGGAGTGTGGCCCCGTGTCTGTTGGTCTTTCAGAGTCGTTAGGTGTAAGGTTGCTGGCCTGCTGCAGGGCACCTGTGCTACGGGGTACCAGATGCACCTGAGGTCCTGGCCACAGCCTTTCAAGAGGACAGGCAGGTTCTGCCCCTGGAAGTGCCATGACACCGGGTACTTTCAGCACACCTGGATTCAGGGCATTGTTTGGAATGGGTTCTAGAGAGTGCTGGAGCCCAGGGACAGTGCTAATCTCAACCTGTGCTACAGGACATCAAAGTAGAGTCAGCTACATCTGCTTCTTCTGGTCATAAAGACTCCTGAATGGAGGCCCAGCCAAGCCCTACAGTGTTCTGAGCACTTTCTGGTGAGGCTCCTGGGTAGGGTGCATAAATGCCCCTCAGCCTGTACGCTGGGCGTGATGGTTAATTTTATGTGTCAACTCGCCTAGGCCATAGTACTCAGATATTTGGTCAAACATTATTCTAACTGTTTCAGTGAAGGTATTTTTTTTTAGAGGAGATGAACATTTAAATCAGAAGATTTTGAGAAAAGCAGATTACCGTCCATAATATGGGTGGGCCTCATCCAATCAGTTGAAGGACTTCATAGACCAAAAGTTTGACGGGTCCCAGGAAGAGGGAATTTTACCAGCGACTGCCTTTAGACTCCAGCCGCAACTCTTCTCAGCCTGCTGGCCTATCCTGCAGACTTTGGACTTGCCAACGTCTAGAATCACATGAGCCCATTCCTTAAATCAATCTCTCCCCCAGTCTCTGCACATATGTGTGTGTGTGCATATGTGTGTGTGAGTGTATGTATATATGTGTTTATATATGTATGTGTACACACACACACACATATATCCTATTGGCTCTGTTTCTCTGGAGAATTCTGCATAATCCACTGAGCATGCAGAGAAAAGAGATTCCCCTGGCTCTTCAGTTTACAAATAATAACAACAGTGGTTCCCCTCTACTTAAGGCCTCTCAAATGCTTTGTTTCATGTCCTCTCAAGAATTTGACATGCAGGTTAAGTCCTAGGATCCAAACCCAGTCCTGTCTGACTCCTCTGCCCCAGCTCTAGCTGATCTCAAGGACTGCCACTGGGGTTATGCAGGGACGGTGGCTTTGCTGGCTCTTCAGGGTTCGAAGATGGTTGGCTTGGGGGGAGGGATGGGGGGCTGGAGAGGAGGGGCCAGCAGGGCCTCCAGACTCTTTGAGGGAGAACTGTGTCCTTCACCTTTCAGCAAGCAGCTCCATCTCTGTCCCCTGCCCCACCCAAAGCCTCTTCCTCGCAGTGCATCAAAATACTGCCAGGAGCATATGGACGAAAGGCTTCTGGAGACAGGAGGGCGGCACGGTGGAAGGATGCGGCCTGGGGCCGGACGTCGGTGGCTAAGTGACCAGGTCAAAGCACACTCGCCTGGCGTGGTCTTCGTCTAACACTTATCCGGCTGCCCCCATGTGCCAGGGCGGGTGCCACCCAGACCTGAGCGGGAGATCAGCACGTCCGCGCTGGGATGGAGAGGCCAGCGGGCCGTGCGGAAGGAGCGCCCTCACATCGCGGTTTCTGCGGCGCCCTTCGGCCGCTCGGCTGAGGAGTCCCGGGAGCAGAGCGTGAGCTGGCTCACTCCCACCTCGCCTTGCCCCCCGCATTCCGGCCTGGGCCAGAAGGGGAGGCCCCGGGTGCAGGCGGATGTGCAGAACCTGGTGCCAATCCCACAGGGGAGGCCGTAGATCTCCGAGGCCCTCGCAGTCTCCTCGGATTCCTCCTGGATGTGATTCCATGCCAGGAGGCCTCTCTCCTCCAGGCTTCCTAATAGGAGACAGCCAGCGAGCAGCGGTCAAGCCCAGGCCCGGAGAGAGCCTCTGGCGCCCCCTTCAGGCACTCACGAGGTCTCGTCTCAGTGCTCTGCACCTGCCCGCTGCCCTTTTCCTCCGGCTTCTCTTCCTACTCCTGCCCCTCGCCCACCCCAAGAACCAGCTCGGCACGACTCGGCTCATCATCAGGCATCCCCTAAGCTCCAGGGTACAGCCCTCTATGAACCACGATCCTTTCCACATCTTCAGGGCAGGCTTTTTTTGTGTTGCAGTGCAGTATCTCCGAAATGCAGGTGCACTGGACATTTGGTGGAGAGAAGAAATGTGGAAAGTGGAACACCATGAAGCAGGTGTTGTCACAGAGGTCCTTTCAAGGGGCTTTGGCGGGGAGGATCAAGGAGCGAGCTCCAAAAGCCATCAGTGAAGAAGGCAGCTCTGCGCCCTTCACCAGCCACATGGTCTGAGCTCACGGACTTGGTTGGCTCATCATCACACTTAATGTCCTGTATTGCAATGGTCTGTTTTCATGCCTTTCGTCCCAGTTAGTCTGCGAGTTTCTAGAAGGCAGGGGGCCTGTCTTGCTGCTCTTTGTATCCTGGGTACAGAGCCCCTGGAACCCAGCACACTCGCTATGGTTTTTATTGCACCATGAATGAAAGAATGCCGTGTTCTCTCCCCCACCAACTAGAATGCAGGCTCAGCGAGAGCTATGGATGTGTCTTCTGCTTTTTTCTTTCTGGTGTATTCCTCACCTTAGGGTCTTTTTAGGGGCTGAACTGTGTCCTCCCACAAAAATCTTAGGTTGAACGCATAACCCCCTAGACCTCAGAATGTGACTGTATCTGGAGACAGTCTTTCAAGAGGCAATTAAAGATGAGGCCTTTAGGATGGGCTCGAACTTAATACGACTGGTGTCATTATTAGAGGAGGAGATTAGGACACGCAGAGAGACACCAGAGATGCACACACAGGAAGGAAAGGCCACCTGTCTTCAAGCCAAGGAAAGAGACCCCAGGAGAAGCTACCCTGCCAATACCTTGATCTTGGCCTTCCAGCCTCCAGAACTGTGAGAAAATACATTTCAGTTGTTTAAGCTCCCCAGTCTGCGGTATTTTGTGATGGTGGCCCTAGAAAGCTAGTACACACCTGTACATCCCACCCAGACCCAGGGTCTGCTCAGATTTTTAAACTCCACGAGCCCAGATTTTTACATGGAAATCTGGGCCAGAGAAACAACGCATGTGGCCCAAATCCTGACCATCTACCCAAACTCCTAGCTTTCAGAGCAAAAGTGAGCCCTACCAGGGATGGTGTTGTCCAGTAGAAAACCCAGAAATCCACCAACAAACATGCCTGTGGTCAGCAGCACCTGGATGACCTGGTCCAGTTGGAGAATCCCTGGAGTGGAGACAAAGTGACAGGGAGTAAAAATGGGCAGGAGGGACTTCCCATTGTGACTCAGGGGTAATGAACCCAACTGGTATCCATGAGGACACGGGTTTGATCCCTGGCCTCGCTCAGTGGGATAGGGATCCGGCGTTGCCGTGAGCTGTGGTGTAGGTCGCAGACATGGCTCAGATTCCACGTTGCTGTGGCTGCGGCATAGGCTGGCAGCTATAGCTCCAATTGGACCCCTAGCCTGGGAATTTCCACTTGCTGCAGGTGCAGTCCTAAAAAGACACAAATAAAAAAATAAAATAAAAAATAAAAAGAGGCAGAGGATCAGAATAGAGGTTTTTCCAAAGAAGACATCCAGATGGCCAACAGGTACATGAAAAGTGTTCAACATCACTAATCGTCAGTGAAATGCAAATCAAAACCACAATGAGATAGCATCTCACGCCTGTTGGAATGGCTTTTACCAAAGACAAGAACTAAGAAGAGTCGGCGAGGCTGTGGAGAAAAGGGAACCCTTATGCACTGTTACTGGGAATGTAAATTAGTGCAGCTCGTATGGAAAACAGCATGGAAATTCCTCAAAAAATTAAAAACAGAATTTCCATATGACTGAATAATTCCACTTTTAGGTACTATTCAAAGAAAATGAAAACGCAAAAAATATATGCATCCCCCAAGTTCAGCATTATTTACAAGAGCCAAGATATGGAAACAACCTCAGTGTCCCTCAGTGGCTGAATGACTAAAGAAAATGTGGTATAGATTCCCAGTGGATATTATTAAGCCATTAAAAAAAAGAATGAGGGGCTCCTGCTGTGGCACAACAGAATCAGCAGCATCTTAGGAGCACTGGGATGCAGGTTCGATCCCCTGCCTGGCACAGTGGGTTAAGGATCTGGCGTTGCCACAGCTGTGGCTTAGTTCAAGGCTGCTGGATGGGATCTGATCCCCGGCCCAGGAGCTCTGCCTCGGGGCAGCCAAAAACAAACAAACAAAAGAATGAAATTTGCCTACGTATGACAACATGGATAGACCTTGAGGGCGTTATGCTAAATGACAAAAGTCAGATAAAGACAAATAGTGTATGATCTCATTTATATGTGCAATCATAAAAAAAAAACCTCATGGAAAAAGAGATCAGATTAGTGGTTACCAGAGGCAGGGCGTGAGGGCAGGAGGAATTGGAGTAGCTGGTCAAAGGGTAACCACTTCCAGTTATAAGATGAACAAGTATGAGGGCTGTAATGTACAAGACGACTAGAGCTGACATTGCTTTACAGAAAAGTTGTAAATCCTAAGAGTTCTCATCGTAAGGAGAAAAATTTTCTCTTTTTTTGCATTTTTCTTCATTGTATCTATACGAGATGACGGGTATAGACTAGAATTATTATGGTAATAGTTTCACAATATATGTACATCAAACTTTTATGCTGTATACCTGGAACTCACACAGTGATGTATGTCAACTATATCGTAATAAAACTGGAAATAAGTCATGACGATGTAATATAGAGCATGGTGACGCTAATGAATTTTTTTTCGAGTGACAGGAATTTCCAGGGACCAAAGGCCTCACCAGCTCTGCCCCTGGAGTGGTCAAAGCCTAGAGGATGGGGAATCACCTGTGTGGAGCCTCTCGGGGTTCTTGTTCACCCAGTTGGGAACAGCAAGCCCACAGTAGATGGAGAAGCCAAAGACAAAGAGGTTTCTGGATGAGTTCATGTCCACGTACTGCAGGAGAGAGGCCCCCAGGGCAGCCCGGACCCATCAGCGCCTGTAGTGCAATCAATCAAACAGACCCCTCCAAAGCCCCCTCCCCTCCCTCCACCACCGGAAGTTGGAGCAGGAAGCTGGACTCAGAGGGCACAAGCTCTCAGCCAAGTCCTGACTCCCACCTAATCCTGGGAGCTGAGTGCTTTGGATTTTTTTTTTTTCCTTTTTTTCTTTTTTAGGGCCGCTCCTGTGGCATATGGAAGTTCCCAGGCTAGGGTGGATTCTGAGCTGTAGCTGCTGGCCTACACCACAGCCACAGCAACTTGGGATATCAGCTGCTATCTGCAACCTACACCACAGCTCATGGTAACTTGGAATCCTTCACCCACTGAGCAAGGCCAGGGATTGAACCCACGTCCTCATGGATACCAGTCCAGTCGGGTTCATTGACCACTGAGCCACAGTGTGAACGCTAAGGTTTGGATGATCTAATTCGAATTGATACAACTTTGTTTTCCAGAAGTCTGGGTGCTTCTGGCTACTTCTTTCTTCCATTTGGGGCCAGAGCGCTTTCTGGGACAGAGGAGTCCCTTCCCCTGCTCCCTTGCCCCACCCCGTTCCACTGTCTCCATCCCTCCGGGCTCCTGGCAGGAGATGCAGTGCTGCTGCTTTTCTAAGGATGCCCGGCCTCACCTGCAGGTTGGAAATCCCCACGGCCGTGATGACCCCGAACATCACCAGGAACATGCCTCCGATCACAGGGGTCGGGATGGTGGCAAAGGCAGCCCCGATCTTCCCGAATACGCCCATCAGGAGCAGCACACAGCCCGCGGCGACAATCACCATCCTGCTCCCCACCTGCAGCGCTCAGGGAGACGGGGGCTGGAGGAGGAGCTCAGCACTGGCCAGGCTGCGCGCCCCAGAGGCCTCTGCCCTGCTCCTAGGGCACCACGAATCACGCACCAGGGGACCCACAGGAACAGCCCCCCCCACCCAGAAATGCCCCCCATCTGCTCCCATACGGGGTTGGAGAAAGGATGAGGATGCGACTTTGCGTCTCCACTTCTGCCCTCACCTCTTCTCTCTGCTGCTCTCACACTTATCATCAAGTCCTGGTTCAAATGCCCCTTCTCTAAGGAGCCTTTACAGTGAGGCAGGAGGCCTCTCTTGGGAGGGAGCAGCCCAATGGTGGTCTGAGAGCCAATCCCAGCTCTGCCTCTAACTAGCTCCGTGGCTGGGGTATGTTACCTAACCTTACCAAATGTCAGCCTCCAAATTTACCAAGTGAGATTAATAATGCTGACTTCACGAGCTCATTTTATGAGGGTAGCATTAACCTGACACTACAGGAAAAGGAAGTCCAGTTGACCCTTGAACAAGGAGTTTGAACTGTGTGGGTTCACTTACACACTGATTTTTTTCAATAGTAAACACTACAGAACTAAACAAGCCATGACGAGTTGAGTACATGGATGTAGAACCGCAGATATGAAGGAAACATGGATATGGAGGGACCACGTATACAGAGGGCCAACGATAAGTTATAAATGAGAGCTCCCACTGTGGCTTGGTGGGTTAAGTACCCAATTTAGTGTCTGCGAGGATGCGGGTTCAATCCCTGGCTTCAGTCAGTGGATTAAGGATCCAGCATTGCTGAAAGTTGTGGCATAGGTGGAAGAAGCAGCTTGAATCTGGCATTGCTGTGGCTGTGGTGGAGGCCAACAGCTGCAGCTCCAATTCAACCCTGAGCCTGGGAACTTCCATATGCCTCAGGCGCGGCCATAAAAAGGGGAAAGAGTTACATATGGATTTTTGACTGCGTGGAGGATTAGTGCCCCTAACCCCACCTCATACACCATACTGTTCAAGGGTCAAATGTACAGATCAATATTCCTGATGAATACAGATGCAAAAATTATCAAGAAAATATTAGCAAACCAATTTAATAGCACATTAAAAGGATCATACACTATGATCAAGTGGGACTTATCCCTGGGATGCAGTCTTAACATATGCCAATCAACAAATGTGATACACCACATTAATAGAATGAAAAGAAAAAACATTACCATCTCAATAGATGCAGAAAATCATTGGAAAAAAAAAAAAACAACACTCTTTCATGATAAAAAAAAAAAAAAAAAAAACTTTCATGAGTTCCCTTCATGGCTCAGCAGTTAATGAACCCGACTAAGATCCATGAGGATGCAGGTTCAATCCCTGGCCTTGTTCAGTGGGTTAAGGACCCAGCATTGCTGTGAGTTGTGGTGTAGGCCAGCAGCTGTAGCTCCAATTTGACCTCTAGCCTGGGAACTTCCATATGTCACAGGTGTGCCCCTAAAAAGAAAAAAAAAATTTTTTTTCAACAAATTGAATATAGAAAGAATGTACCTCAACACAATAAAGCCCATATACAAAATACTTGCAGCTAACATCACACTCAATAGTCAAACGTTTGAAGCTTTTCTTCTAAGGTCAGAAACAAGACAAGGATGCCAAGTCTCATTACTCCTACTCAACATATTACTGGAAGTCATAGCCATAGCAATCAGATAAGATAAAGAAATAAAAAGCATCCAAATCAGAAAGGGGGAAGTAAAACTATCTTTATTTGCCGATATTATGCTCTTATATGTAGAAAACCCTAAAGACTCCACCAAGAAATTGTCATAGTTAATCAATGAATTCAGCAAAGTCAAAGGATATAAAATACAGAAATCAGTTGTACTTCTTTATACTAACAATAATTAAACATCTGGGGGAAAAATCCCATGCACGACAGCATCAAAAACAATAAAATACTTAAGAATGAATTTAACTAAGGAGATGAAAGCTTTAAGACTTTGATGAAAGAAATTGAAGACACATAAATGGAAAGATATCCAATGTTTCTGATTGGAAGAAATGATATTATTAAAATGTCCATAATGTTCAAAGCCATCTATAGATTCAATGAAATTTCAAATTTCTTTCTTTCTTTCTTTTTTTTTTTTTTTTTTTTTTTTTGTCTTTTTAGGGCTACACCCGCAGCATATGAAGGCTCCCAGGCTAGGGGTCTAATTGGAGCTGTAGCCACCGGCCTACACCACAGCCACAGCAATGCCAGATCCGAGCCACTTCTGCAGTCTACACCACAGCCCACGGCAATGCCGAATCCTTGACCCACTGAGTGAGGCCAGGGTTCCAACTGCAACCTCATGGTTCCTAGTCAGATTCATTTCCTCTGTGCCACAATGGGAACTCTGATTTCTATCAAACTTCCAAAGGCATTTTCACAGAAACAGAAAAAACAATCCTAAAATTAATATGTAACCACTAAAAACCCTGAATAGCCAAAGCAATCCTGAAAAAGAAAAATAAAACTAGAGGCATCATACTCCTGATTTCAAACTATACTACAAAGCCGTAGTAATCAAACCCATAGACCAATAGACCAGAAATAAGAGCCCAAAAATAAAACCATGCATATATGACCAACTAATATGTGGCAAGGGAGCCACAAAACTTGGAAAGGATAGTCTCCTCAATAAATAGCATTGGGAAAACTGGATAACTACATGCAGAAAAATGAAACTGAACCACTATCTTCATACCACTCACACGGTTTAACTCAAAATGGATTCGATACTTAAATGTAAGACCTGAAACTGTAAAACTCCTAGAAGAAAACACAGGGTAGCTTCTTGACATTAGTCTTGGCAATGATTTTTTTTTTTTGGATATGACACCAAAAGTACAAGCAACAAAACTGAACATCCACAAGTGGGACTACACAAAAATAAAAGGCTTCTGCACAGCAAATCAATCAACAAAATGAAAAATCACCCTATGATGTGGGAGAAAATATTTGCAAACCATCAGATGAGGGTTTAATATCCAAAATATATAAAGAACTCATACAATCCAATAACAACAACAATTTTTGAATGGGCAGGAAGCTGAATAGATATTTTGTTCTAAAGAAGACATATACATGGCCAACAGGTACATGAAAAGATGCTCAACATCACTAATCATCAGGAAACTGCAAATCAAAACCACCATGAGATATAACCTCACATCTGTTAGAATGGTCATCATCACAAAGACAAAAGGTAAGAAGTGCTGGTGACCATGGGGAGCAAAAGGAATTCTGTGCACTGGTGGCGGGAACGTAAATTGGTGCAGTCATTATGGAAAGCAGCATGGAGGTTCCTCATGAAGTTAAAAATAGAACTGCCATGTGATCCAGCAATTCCACTTCTGGATATTATGCAAAGAAAATAAAAACGCGAACTCAAAAAACCATTCATCCTCTGTGCTCACTGCACCATTATTTACAAGAGCTAAGATATGGAAACAATCTAAGTGTCAGTCAATGGATGAATGGATAGAGAAGCTAGGGCATATAGAGGGAAATATTATTAACCCATAAGAAAGAATGAAATCTTGCCATTTGTGACAACATAAATGGAACTTGAAGGCATTGCATTAAGTGAAAGAAGTCAGACAGAGAAAAATAAATACTGAACGATTACGTTTACATGTGGAATCTAAAAAAGCTAAACTTGTAGAAGCTGCAGGTAGAACTGGTTACTAGGGGCTGCTGCTGGCGGAAATGGGGAGAAGTTCATCAAGGAACACAGCCTTCCTGTTAGAAGATGACTCAGTTCTGGGGGGCTAATGCATGGCATGGTGATTAGACTTAACAAAAACTGTGCTGTACACTTCAAAGTTGCTAAGATAGTAGATCTTAAATGATCTCACCACAAAAAAAAAAAAACCCTGTAATTATGGAACGTGATAAGAGGTGTTAGTTAATGGTGGTCTGTTTTTTTGTTTGTTTGTTTGTTTTGTTCTTTTTGCCTTTTCTAGGGCCGCTTCCCGAGGCATATGGAGGTTCCCAAGCTAGGGGTCCAATCAGAGCTGTAGCCACCGGCCTACACCAGAGGCACAGCAACGCCAGATCCGAGCCACTTCTGCAACCTACACCACAGCTTGCGGCAACGCCGGATCCTTAACCCATGGAGCAAGGCCAAGGGATCGAACTTGCAGCCTCATGGTTCCTAGTTGGATTCGTTCACCACTGCGCCAGGAGGGAAACTCCCTAATGGTGGTTTTATATGTACATATATATCTCAATAAACACACTGAACACCTTAAACTTATACAATATTATAGTCACAGGTACCTCAGTAAAGCTTCGGAAGGGAGCTGAGGCGTCGGGGGCACAGGGATGCAGGGGGAGAGGTGGGGATGGAGCGGAGAGCGAGAAGAGGGCTCCAGCGTGACGCGCTTGAAGGGCCGTGGAAAGGAGTTAAATTCCAAAGACAAGGCATAAAGACAACGTGATGAATCTAACATGCAGTGGATAGCGGTCAGCCTTGGAAAGGAAGGAAATTCTGCCAGCTGCACCATATGGATGAACTCGGGGGACATGAAGTGAAAAAAGCCCCTCACCAAAAGACAAACACTGTCTGATTTCCACTTGGACCTGGAGCAGTTAAATTCCTAGACAGAAAGCAGGTGGTAGTGGCCCCAGGGCTGGGAGAGGAGGGGAAAAGGAGGGGTTGCTCAGTTGGCACAGATTTCAGTTTTGCAGGAGAGAAGAGTTCTGAAGTTTGGTTGCACAACAATGTGGGTGTGCTGAACTCCACTGAACTGTACATTTAGAAATGGTTAAGATGCTAAATTTATGTTCTGCGTACTCTGCCACAACGAAAAATCTGGAATCCAGGTGTTTTCATTATGGCTCAGTGGTAACAAACCTGACTAGTATCCATGAAGACATGGATTCGATTCCTGACCTCCTTCGGTGGGTTAAGGATCCTGAGTTGCTGGGAGCTGTGGTGTGGGTCACAGATGCGGCTCAGATCTGGTGTTGCTGTGGGCCAGCAACTATGGCTCTGATTCGACCCCTAGCCTGGGAATTTCCATATGCTGAGGGTATGGCCCTAAAAAGACAAAAACAAAAACAAAAACAAATCCAAAGACAAAGGAGACTCTCAGCAGAACTGGGTTAGGCAGGGTAGAGAATGATGTGATTTCTATTTCCAAAAGTTCCCTCTGTAAACGTCACTTTGTTATTATTAATCAATGCATTTTCTCAATTAGGACAAATTAGATTTTCTTGGCAAGCAATTATTATGGAATAGGTGTAAACTATGATTCCCCCTCACCTATGGGGAGGTTGATTAAGATACAAAACTGAGATGAGGCTCATTTTCACGCTGTCATACTGCACTAATTGGTCCAAAATCAAGAATCTTAAAGGTGAGTTTTCCTCTAGTTCATTTCTTTTTCTTTTTTTTTTTTTTTTTTTTTTGTCTTTTTAGGGCCACACGCGTGGCATATGGACGTTCCCAGGCTAGGCATCCAATCCAAGGTGTAGCTGCTGGCCTACGCCACAGCCACAGCAACACAGGATCCGAGCTGCATCTGTGACCCACACCACAGCTCAGGGCAACGCCAGATCCTTAACCCACTGAGTGAGGCCAGGGATTGAACCCACATCCTCACAGATGTTAGTCAGGTTTGCTAACCACTGAGCCATGCCGGAACTCTTCTAGGTCATTTCTACAGAGGATCGGTTGTGCTAGAATCACTACTAATCGCTATTACCTGGTTTGCATAGTGTTCTTCAAGTAGCTAGGAGTTTGTTTTACCCCCTTAGAGCGGCTATTAGATCGGAAAATAAAATTGTTTCTAAGGTTTTTAAAAATACTCTGCTGTGAAGATCATGGGCTGTGGGTCACACGTCATCCCATCACAGAGCCCATCCCAGTGCCAGCACACACAGCTGTCACAATGGGCATTCCTGATCATTGTGCTAGTCAAGGGTTATGTCTGGGGTTTGAGTGACAGCTATCAGTGAGACAAAAAATGACCTCTGACCCGGAAGCACTCAGTATGACCCTCAAAAGTTAAAGTTGTACTGCTCTGAGGAGCCCCTCATGAGTCTATTATCAGTGAAAGTCTGCGGGTAGTTCTTGAACCTTTCCCTCCATTTGTGTCTATTCCCAGTCCTTCAAAGATACTCTAGTGTTGTTTCAGTTTTGGAAGTGAAAAAGTTCTGGAGATCTATTGCACAACAATGTGAATACACTCAATATTACTGAACTCTACATTTGAAAATAAAATGGGGAGTTCCCTAGTGGCCTAATGGTTAAGGATCCTCCATTGTCATTGCTGTGATACAGGTTCAATCCCTGGTCTGGGAACTTCTGCATGCCACAGACCTGGCCAAATAATTTAAAAAATAATAATTATGTTATGTACATTTTACCACAATTTTATTTTATTTTATTGCCTTTTAGGACCGAACATGCGCCACATGGAAATTCCCAGGCTAGGGGTCAAATCAGAGCTTCAGCTGCCAGCCTACACCAGAGCTCACGGCAATGCTGGATCCTGAACCCACTGAGTGAGACCAGGGATTGAACCCGCAACCTCATGGATGCTAGTCAGTTTCATTACTGCTAAGCCGCAACAAGAACTTCCTAAAAAAAAATTTTAAGATACTATAATGTCAATAACTTGAAGTCCATTAATGCAGCAGTAAAGCAGCAGATTCTGCCTTTGCTTATTTTCTTAATTGTCCTCATTAGAAGACGGGGTATAAGAATTTACCACTTAAGAAGAATGTTTTGTTTTATCTACAATGGTAACAATGAACTGTGGGAACAAAGGCATGAATCTAAGCACAGCAGATCCACCTGTCAGGTTCAACCATATTCCTTGGATATGCAGATGGTCTCATAAAGTCAGCAATAGGTCATCCCCAATCCTAGAACCACGGAACTGATATGTGCAGCCCTATACCTCCTCTAGTCTGGGCAGGGACTCCTAGAGAAGTGAAGAGAAAGCTCTGGCCTTCAGCCTGATTTCTCTGGGGCCAACAGGGAGAACCAGTGCAGATGCAACACACGGCCACAAGGGGGAGGTCTAAGTCCGAATCCGGGTTAATCCGTCTCCTGGATTTGTAGCCTGCGTGCTCTATGTATTTTTCTTTCCTGTTCTTTCCTCTCCTGTAAAGGGTCTTAATTTAGATATGACACACCAAAAAAAAGTTGTTTGTTAAATACAATTTTCTGTTCTGCATGAGATTTTTTCCCCTTCAGCAGGAAAAATACCTGCTACTTTATACTTATGAAGCCCCTTCCTATATCTTTGTGTGAGCTAGTGGCCTCACGTACAAAAACATTTCTCTCACTTGCACTAAAGGTTTTGAAGCTTTCAGAAAATATCAAAGAATTTAGTGTCAAAACACACAGAACTTGCCATAGGGGTGGGTGCTGGCTCTGCTGTTTGCTTCAGGGTTTTAGCTCACTCTGTGACAGAGGCCGTGCAGGATACACAGGTGGATAGGTCCAAAGGAGCTATCAGAAAACACAGGATGGGGAGTTCCCCTTGTAGCTCAGCAGGTTAAGAACCCAAAATAGTACCCATGAGGATGAAGGTTCAGTCCCCTGCCTCGCTCAGTGGGTTAAGGATCCAGCAAGCTGTGACATAGACCACAGATGTGTCTCAGATGCGACGGTGTAGGCCGGCACCGGCAGCTATAATTTGACCCCTAGCCTGGGAACTTCCATATGGCGCAGGTGAGGCCATTAAAAAGATTTTTTTAATAAAAAAAGAAAGAAAACTCAGGGTAGGAATGTGTGTGGGGGCATCGTGTTTGCCGAAGCTCACAGAAAACACAGAAGAGCAACACAGCAATGCTATTCTTTTCTAAGTCGCCTTAGAAAGCACCATCCCAAAGAGTATCTTGCTGACACTATAGGGCCTTCCTGTGGAAAATGGGGGGCCATGAAGATATTTTAAGCAGGGACTAATGTACCTGGGTTCTAGAAAGATCCTTGGGCAGCCATGTGGTAGCTAAATAACAGAGGGGCAAGATGCTGAGAAGAGACAGTTAGGGACACTGCCATGTCCAGATGGGAGACGATAAAGTCGAGGTACTGGGAACAGAGACAAGAGGACGGGGAATTACGGGCATGTTGAGAAAACTGGACCCAGTGTGAGGGGCGCAGCTCAGAGAGCAGTCACGGATGACTTGGGTGAACGCACTAAGCCAAGGCTCACAGAAGAAGTAAGGACGGGGCCATGGACTGAGCATCAGAGGCCATTCTGAGTGTGAGGTGTCCTTGGCATATTCAGGTGGAGGTGGCCACAACCAAGAAGGTCAAGTCCAGCAGGCAGAATAACGGCTCCTCAGAGATGTCCCTGCCCTGATCCCCAAACCTGTGAATGTGTTAACGTACACGGCAAACGGGACCTTGCAGTGTGATCAGGTGAAGGATTTTGAGCTGGAGAGAGGAGCCTGAGCTACCCAGGTGGGCCAGTCTAATTACCTGCATCCTCATAAGCAGAGATTCTTGCCGCGCTGCGGCCAAGGGGAGACGTGACTATGGAAGAAGGGTCAGAGACAGGCCACATTGCTGGCTTTGAAGGTGGAGGAAAGGAGCCAGAGCTTGGAATGTGGGCAGCCTCAATGATGGAAAAACCAAAAAAAAAAAAAAGGATTTTTCCCCTGAAGCCTCCAGAAAGGACCACGGTCCTGCCAATACCTTTACTGTAGCCGCACGGGACCCGCGTTGGCCTTCTCTGACCTCCAGATCATAAAAACACTCAATCACTTGGGGTTGTTGAAAGTCATCAGGCTTGTGATCATTTGTTGCAGCAACAGTAAGAGACTAAGACACTGATGAGAGAATGCGCTGCCACCCGCCCCAGGGCCCACTGTCAGCAGACTTACCCTCGTGATGCTCAGTGCACCCACATTCTCGCTGTAGGAGGTAGTGCCATTCCCGGTCCCCCAGGCCCCTGCCAGCAGGCAGCCCAGGCCCTCAATGCCGATGCCTCTGTTGATGGCGTGCCTCGGAGGGGGTGGCGCCCCCACCAGGCGGGCACAGGCGTAGTAATCGCCTACAGACTCCACCATGGAGGAGATCACCCCGGCGATGATCCCAAAGACGCCAGCCAGGCTGATGGTGGGGAGGCCCCACTGTCCTGAAAAGGCAATGCAGGGGGAATATGAATCTGGAAGATCACAGGCTGCTCAACCCCAAACAATTTCATCGCCCGAGGATTCTCTGGAAGGCTTTAAAGACCAAGCAACACGTCTTCCAACCCCACAACTGTCCTGCGGCTTTGTCTCCCACCCCTGCCCTGCCATGCCCCAAACTTGAGGTCGCTGTGCACAGACAGAGGCAGCAACAGGGTCTGTTCCAGGGAAGGCCTCGAAACATTTCAAAGCCAAGATTCTGATTCGGGGTGGCCCTAGCTCCCCAGTCCAGGAGGAGTGGAACCTGGTTATTGATACACCCTGGACCAAGAACTGCACGGAAAGGAGAAGTGGCCTCAGCAATAGCCTTGACCACCAGCCCAGAAATGTTCTATTTCCGTCCCAAGCCACCCTTGGAGCCACCACCTGCAGAAGGAGACCCAAAGTCTGGCTAGGGGGTGGGGACCTCTTTGTCCTCTCCCCACCCCCAGGCTCTGGGGTCTGAGCAAGGCGGAGGAGGGGATGAAGCGTGGGCCAGCTGGGAGGCAGGCCTGGGAGCGGGAGCCTTTGGGCAGCCACTCCCAGGGCATCCTTAAGACAGCCTAAGGGTCTTCTTCTCTTGGGGGTTCACATGGACTCCCGGGGCTGACCCTCCTTGTCAGATGCCGTGGAGAAGACCCCTCTCTGGCTCTGTTCAACTCCCCCTCCAGTGCCCTGGCCCCATGGGTAGTCCTGGGAAACATGTGTCCCAGGCAAAAAGATCCCCGTCTTCTCTTTACCTGGGTAAGGGACGCGAAACCAAGGAGCCTGGCTCAGGACGTTGCCTTTGGTGTCGGTACGAGCCAAGTACCCGTAGGCTGTGGGTGCCGAGGGTAGAGCGTTTGTGACGGTGAGCACGAAGCAGAGCAGCCACGAGAGGCAGAGCGCCAGCAGCACCTGCGGGAAGGAGGGGCCCTTCACACTCGGCCCCGCCCCCGGCCCGCCCTGGCCCCGCCCACGTCACCCCTCCCGGAGGGGCTGGGCAGAGGAGGGAGATCAGGAGAGCTCTTTGAAGCAAGCAAGTGTTGGGTGAGGAGCCCTTCCAAAGACAACAGGAATCAGCTGTGTCAGGGGCTAGTTAGCACACTAAAGAAAGATTGAAAACAAACCACGGGGAGCCCTCGTGTCAAACAGAGGCAGGAAGGTCTAGTAAAGTGGACACAGCTTGGGGCAGAAGGTTTGCAATCTGGCTCTCTTTCTACTGTTTGCTGATCACGTGACCTTGGATCAACCTTCCTGAGCCTCAGTGGCCTCATCTTTGCAATGGAATCATAACCATTGCTCTGCAGCGCTTGAAGAAGGATTTCTTAAAGGTCCTTAAATACAGATTTTTAATATCTGGTCATAGAGCCCCTGAAATCTGTATTTTCAGCTATACCCCCATGTGATTTTTAAAGCTTTTCATTTTTTCTATGATTGTTGATTTACAATGTTCTGTCAATTTCTACTATAGACCAAAGTGACCCAGTAATATATATATATATACACACACACATTCTTTTCCTCACATTATCCTCCATCATGTTCCATCACAAGTGGCTAGATATAGTTCCCTGTGCTAGACAGCAGGATCTCATTGCTTAACCCATGTGATTTTTATGCACACTGAATTTTTGGACCCCTGGCCTACAGGGTTGTTGAAAGATCACTGAAATCACGTGGAAGTGTCTTTCTACAATGAATATCAAGAGATAAATTAAACCCTGACAATATTTGTGTGTGGCTGGCCGCTGCACCTGCTTGACAGGGTAGAGCAAATTCAGCAGGGAAGGCTCTGAAAAAGGAGGCACCAACATCATCAGGGCACATCTGGATTAGCCAGGAACCCCGGAGAAAGAACCTGATCTAAGCAACTTGGCCCTTAGTTCCGCTTCCTTAGCGGTGACCCTGGCTGTCTCCCCCAGCGCCACGGCCCAGGGACGCGGGAAGGCTGCCCCGCACCTGCACCCAGGGCAGCGACCTGCTCTCTGCTCCTGGGAGAGAAGCCTTGAGGAAAGAGCTGGACCGCATCACACCCACAGACAGGGGGCGCTCCCACCATCCGAGGGGCGATGAAGGGAGGCTGAGGAGCGGAGGCCACCGCAGGTGGAGAGCATTGACTAAGGGGTCCGCTGGGAGCGCAGGAGGCTGCCCCTCACTCTCCAGGTGGGTCAACTAGGAATGGCAAGGGGTCGGGGGGCTTCTTACAGGGAAGACCTGAAACAGGTAGAACTTAGAGGTGTGAAACTTCTTCTCTCGTCCGTAAACAGGCACCGGCACCGCGATGTTTTTCAGGTACTGGGAAAACAGCACGATGAGGAAGATGGTCCTGAAACAGAAACAAACCACACCCAACCTGGCAAGCTGGGGCTCCTCCTGAGCGAGGGTCCAGGAAGCTGGGCCACCACGTGTCTCTGGGACTGGGTGGGAGGCAGGGGTTGTGCTGGGAGGGTGCCCATTCAGGCAGCGTCCTGCCAGCGCTGAAAGGTGGGGATGGGGGGTGTCCCTCTCAGAAGTTGCTAGTGGCTAGTGGAAAGGGGACCACTGTTCCTTGGGGCCTGAGAAATGGGCATGGCCGCTGCATAGATTCAGCAGTTGGAGCCAGTGAGGCAGGGTCAGAGGCCATTTGTCTCCCAGGTGGTTCCGCAGGTCCTTGTGGTCAGACCACGGTGGACAGAGTGAATGAGCACACCCAGGGTCATCCCTGAGTCCCTCTGAAGCTCCTTTTAAATGCTGAAGGCCTCTTTTTTTCTGGGAAGTCTTCCTCTCCTACAGCTGGCTGTCACCATCCCCTCCCCTAACAAGCCTGGCACTCTGTGACTCATCACTGTCTCCTGGTGTCACAGGTCCTTGGATCAAGTCGCATCCCTCTCCTACACTACAAAATGCTTGGGAGCTGGGGCCATGGACTTTACACCCTTCCCAGGTGTCAGAGGTTTACAAACATTCGCTCAGGGAGAACCTAGGAGGAGGTGGGATGGCCAGCATCAGTTGTCTGTGAACCTGCACTAAAGTGTGCTTGTACACTGCTTGTGATGAACTCATTTTCTGTGAGGGCTAATTACATCATAAATACTAAGAACCTATTCTAAGAGTTCCCGTTGTGCCTCAGAGGTAACAAATCTGACTAGTATCCATGAGGACACAGGTTCGATCCCCAGCCTCGCTCAGTGGGTTAAGGATCCAGCCTTGCCGTGAGCTGTGGTGTAGGTCACAGGCACGGCTTGCATCTGGTGTTGCTGAGGCTGTGATGTAGGCCAGCCCCTAGCCTGGGAACCTCCCTAGGCCACGGGTGTGACCCTTAAAAAAAAAAAAAAAAAAAAAAAGGAAAAGAAAAAAGTAGTAATATATTCTAAGTAGCCATTTCACCACTTTTTAAGATATTGTAATATTCATGGAAGTATATGTAAACCACCAGGGTTTGCCAGCATCCAGGACTCATTCTTCTTCCCGGGTCATGTCCCCCGAAGAACTGAGAGGGCACTCCCTCCCGGGCGGGTACTTACGTGGCCGCGATCCCCCAGTGGATCCCGGCGTCATTGCCGGCGGAATCGAAGAGAGGCAGGGCCATGAGGGCGATGGTCGGAGCGATGGTCAAGGGGCCGATGAAGCGCATGAGGAAGCCTATGAGGCCCGAGAAGCCCACCAGCATCTGGACACAGGAAGCGACCAGGATGGCTCCCTGCAGCTGAAAGGGAAGCGTGCGGCTCAGCACCCGGGAGCCTGTGCTGGGACCAGGGGGGCTTCAGCCTGGCGCAGGCCACCGGCGATGACGGTCGCTTCAGAGGCAGCACAGGGGCAAGGTTGGAGCCCACAGGAACTGGGGGCAGGCGAGCTCTGACCTCGCTCCTCTATCCAGTCCTCTATTTCCAACTGCCTGTTGGACATTGTCACTTAATGTGAAGTCTCCAGGAAGTAGACTTCAAGACTATCGTTATTTTTGGTCACAAGTGGGGCACGTTCGTTCCGGGGCCAGAGAGGGAACCTGCGCGGCAGGTGCGGCGGGTGCCGTATCCTTAACCCGCTGCGCTTCACCGGAACTTCCACGAGACTCGTTATGTATCCTGGCGCTAATGCGGATAACTTGTAATACTGGCATCACGCCGTAGTGTACCGAACATCTTGCTGCTTTCTTTTTCTCTGATTTCCTGCTTTCTATTGCAGATGTTGGCAGAGGTTTTCTGCAAGGGACCAGGGAGTCACTGTTTGAGGCTCAGCTGAAACGTTTCCAGACACGATGTGAACAGATGGACCTGGCTGTGTTCCAATAAAACTCCTCTGATGGGCATTGAAATCTGAATCTTGTATAATTTTGACATGTCATAAAGTATTATTCTTCCTTTGAATTTTTTTTTGACTGTTTAAAATATAAAACCATTTGTAGCTTGTGGGCTATACCGAAAAGCAAACAAAAAACAGGCAACTGGCCAGATGCGGCTCATAGGTCATATAGTTCGCCAACCCCTGATACATTGACTGATGGAGTTTACTTCCCTTCTCCTTTTTTACTTTACGAATTTGGATGTTATACCTTCTATTTCATCCCTGAAAACTTTCCTTGCTTTGAAGTCTACTTTTTCTGAAAAGAAAGAAGTCTGACTCCTGCTTTCTTCTGATTAGTATTAACATGGTGTTTTTGTCTCTATCCATTTACCTTTCATCTATATGTCTTTAGATTTAAGGTAGGTTTTTTCTGAACAACATATGGTTGGGTCTTGTTTTTTGACCTACTCTGACAATCTCTGTCTTTTATTTTATTTTTGCTTTTTAGGGCCGCACCCACAGCACATGAAAGTTCCCAGGCTAGGGATCGAACTGGAGCTACAGCTGCTGGTCTACACCACAACTACAGCAGCGCAGGATCTGTGACCTACACCACAGCTCACACTGGATCCTTAAGCCACTGAGTGAGGCCAGGGATCTAACCCGCATCCTCATGGGTGCCAGCTGTATTCATTACTACTGAGCCAGGATGGGAACTCCAATCTGTATTTTAATCAGCGCTTTAGACCAATGGCATTCAAAGTTCTTATTGATATAGTTAGATTAATAGCTACCAAATCCGTTATTGTTTTCTATTTGTTACCCTTGTTCTTTGTTTCTACTTTTGTCTTCCACTCTTTTTCTCCCTTTCATGGGTTTGTTTTGTTTTGTTTTGTTTTGGCTGCACCCAAGACATGTGCAAATTCCCAAGGCCAGGGATTGAACCCATGTCACAACAGCTTTTGAGCTGCTGCAGTAACAACCCCAGTTCCTTAACCCACTGCACCACAAGGGAACTCCCCTTTTGTGGTTTTAACTGAGCTTTTTATAAGATGTCATTTTCTGTCCATTCTTAGCATTCGTTATCCTTTGTTTTCCCTTTATGGTTGCCATAGAGTTTGCAATATACATTTACAACTAATGCAAGTGCACTTTCAAATAACACTCTACCACTTTATGAGTGGTGTGAGCACCTTACAGTAACAGAGGCATCCTAAGTTCTCCCACCTGGCCTTTTAATCATTGCTGTCATTCAAGTCACTTGTACATAACATACATAAGCATATAAATTTTTAGTTTTGAAGTTTTTCTTTTCTTTTTTTTTTTTTTGATTTTTAAAGGGCTGCACCCACGGCATATGGAAGTTCCCAGGCTAGGGGTCAAATTGGAGGTGAGCTGCAGGCCTAGGCCACAGCCACAGCAAGGCAGGATCTGAACCGCATCTGTCACCTACAGCACAGCCCCTGAGCAGGGCCAGGGATTGAACCCACACCCTCATGGATACTAGCTGGATTCAATACCGCTGAGCCACAACAGGAACTCCTTATATAAATTTTTAAAAACCATATTACCAGAAGGTGAAGTTTAAATTGGTCTAATGTATTGAAAACTGGGCTTGCCTGCATCTCTTCCTAGTTTTCTATTTTTTCTGCTATTATTTTCTTTAAATATAGTCCTTGTTTACTTATCCTCTTCGTTACCTTTTTTTTTTTTTTTTTTTTTTGGTCTTTTTGTCTTTTCTAGGGCCGCACCTGCAGCATATGTTGGTTCCCAGGCTAGGGGTCTAATCGGAACTGTAGCTGCCGGCCAACACCACAGCCACAGCAACACAGAATCCAAGCCACATCTGCAACCTACACCACAGCTCCCGGCAACACCAGATCCTTAACCCACTGAGCAAGGCCAGGGATCGAACCAGCAACCTCATGGTTCCTAGTTGGATTTGTTTCCACTGTGCCAGGATGGGAAGACCTCTCCGTTACTTCTTATATCCCAGGAAGTAATGACATTCTATTGGTCCTGTACTTGCCTCATTTTCATTGGTGGCCAGTACTGTGATGTACAGTTGGACCACTAACCATCAGTGGTTTCAAGCCTTGAGATGTGTGTAAACAAATACACCTCAGTGAAACATGGAAAATCTACCTTAAATTCCAATAGGTTAGGAGTTCCTGTTGTGGTGCAGTGGAAATGAATCCAACTAGGAACCATGAGGTTGTGGGTTCGATCCCTGGCCTTGCTCACTGGGTTAAGGATCTGGCATTGCCACGAGCTGTGGAGTAGGTTGCAGACGCGGCTCAGATCCTGTGTTGCTGTGGCTTTGGTGTAGGCTGGCAGGTGTAGCTCTGATACAGCTCCTAGCCCTGGAACCTCCCTATGCTGCGAGTGCGGCCCTAAAAAGCAAAAAAAAAAAAAAAAAAAAAAAATTCCAATAGCCTGGCTCAGGGAATTAAACCAATCCATCAATTAATAAAGGGAGGTTGAAACTTGCAAGAACTTTCCCTTGTTTACAGCACTGGTGAAAAATATCGGACCAGCAGATGGAGCTAAAATACCACCCGCACCTTCATGGCTACTGGTCTGTTCGGCGCTGAGTGGCAAAGGGCACTCCCTTTACTTTTTTTCATAACAACTTTTTAAAATGTAAAAACCTGAGTTCCCACTGTGGCTCAACAGGTTAGGAATCTGACTAGTATCCGTGAAAGATGTGAACCAATCCCTGGCCCCGCTCAGTGGGTTAAGGATCCAGTGTTGCCATGAGCTGTGGAGTAACCAGCAGCTGCAGCTCCCATTTGAACCCTAGCCTGGGAACTTCTATATGGGGCAAGTGCAGCCCTAAAAAGAAAAAAATAAAATAAAATGTAAAAAACCATTCTTAATTGCTGGGCAGTAAAGACACAGATTACAGGCTGGATTTGGTCCAACAGCCATAATTGGCTGAGTCCTGGTTCCGAGGACTCCACATATCACAAACAATAAATGTATTAAATAAACAGTAAATGTATTAAAACATGGTCGTGTCTGTCACTTGGGACAGGAAGGATTCGAGTGGCACAAGGACTTAGGTAGGAGGAGAGACAAATGAATTTGAAACAGCTTTCTTCTCCCATAGTGTTAGGCCAGAGATTCTTGCCTAAGAAATTATAGTTCCTGGTAGGTGTAAGTGAAAGGGAAATCCTGCCTCTGGCATCTAGCAGAGCAGGGTAAAGAAGCTGATGAGATAAAATTTATATTCCGAGGAAGGACAAGAAAGAAATTAAACATAAAATTCTCTCTGTGTCTTTGGGCCTCCTCGCTCCTCCCTAATGTGCAGTTAGCACATGCCTTAACCGGCGCTCCCCAGAGATGGGACAGCTCACTCCGCTGTAAAGATCAATTTTTTTTTTCTTTCTTCCAATGCTGGTGATACAACTTTTTTTTTTTTTTGGCAGTGCCCACTGTATGCGGAAGTTCCAGGAATGGAACCTGTGCCACAGCAGTGACCTGAGCTCCAGCAGCGACAGTGCTGGATCCTTAACCCACTAGGCACCAGGGAACCCTGTGACGTAACTGCTTAAAACATTCTTTTTTTTTTTTTTTTTTTTTTGGTTTTTTAGAGGCCGCGCATGCGGCATATGGAAGTTCCCTTCCCAGGCTAGGGTCAAACCAGAGCTGGAGCTGCCAGCCATAGCCACAGCCACTGTAACATGGGATCTGAGCCACATCTTCGACCTATACTGCAGTTTGTGGCAACACGGGATCCCTAACCCACTGAGCACGGCCAGGGATTGAATCCTGCATCCTCATGGATACTAGTCAGGTTCATTACCACTGAGCCACAACGGGAACTCCAAGACTAGTATTCTTTCCCAGCTCTGCAGGCTGCTCGCTTTGTACTGCTTACCTCGAGGTACAAAGTTCATCCTTGATATTCCTGTAAAATATCAGTACGTCATCGATAAGCAAAGCTGTCTCAAAAACATCTACGACTATGTTTTCTACTTCTAGCAGGGGGAAGAGTTATCAGAGCTTTCTTCTGAAAATCTGCTTCCTGGGTTATAATCTTCAGTTTGGCATGAATAAAATTCTCATTTTTTCCTTTTTAACTTGATGGTTAATTGTATTTTCATCAACACATCCCACTGCTTATTCTTTTTTTTTTTCCTTTTGTCCTTTTAGGGACGCACCTGCAGCATACGGAAGTTCCCAGGCTAGGGGTCGAATCAGAGCTGTAGCCGCCGACCTACACCACAGCCACAGCCACGCCAGATCTGAGCTGTGTCTGCGACCTACACCACAGCTCACGGCAACGCTGGATCCTTAACCCACTGAGCGAAGCCAGGGATTGAACCTGCAACCTCATGATTCCTCGTTGGATTTGTTTCCATTGCGCCACGATGGTAACTCCCCACTGCTTATTCTTTGCTTAGTTTTAATTTGGATTTACTGAAACCTGATATTGGCTCCCCGGGGGACAGCAGAAAAAAAACAAACAAACTAAAAACACTCAAACCACAGTGATCCGTGATTCATGCTATTGATGCTATAATAAAACTAGGCTACACCGAAGAGATACATCCTGCTTTGGAAAAGGTGGTACAACACACGGCATCTGGAGACTGACCCATCAACCTGGCAAAAATCCAGGGCCCACCAGTTTAACAAGTGAAATTCTTCAGTATGTCTTAATCAGGAACTACATGGAAAAGTTCTTGAAAGATTGAAAACCCCTGTTAACTCTGGATCTACCCTGAGTAAAAAAACGGAAGCACAAGGACTTGATAGATCAACGACATACACCCAAATCTGGGTGCACTGCTGGACTGTATCTCAGAGCCCAGAAACATGCAAAAAGGCTATTTTTGAAAGAGAAGAAAAGCAGAAGGTTCTGGCTGCAATTCACAAGGGATAGCTCAGACTGGTCCAGACTGGCATCCTTACCAGCACCTCGCTCCTGAGATATTAGAAGGGTGGGTGGCAGAGTGCACACTCCGTAAGGACTGACCCTGGCAGGTACATGCAGCTCTGCGTGGGATATTGGGTGCAGATGTGGCCCAGAGCAGCTATGCAGCCACTCTCCATTTGAAAGATCATTTCTCGCTAGTCCACTCCTGGGCACTGTTCAGAATGAGACCACTCCTGAATGGTACCAAGTAACTCCAAGATCAGAGATCCTAATCGTATTTTGGGTGACAGCTGAAAGACATTCCAATAAGGAAAGGGCTTGTCAACAGGGTTTGTCGACTAAAGGGAAGTAGTTATATTCGGGAAGAGAAGAGGCAGTTGCACAAGGAGGGGTTCACAGGATCCATGAGCAAGTGCTTTCCTGCCCTGGGTGGGCACCAGCTCCAAAGATAACCTAACTCTAGCAGCAGAGCCTTGGATCCCACCATGTGGGTCTTTGAACTCAAAAAGCACTGGCTGGAGTTTTGCTAAAGGTGCTGCTCACCCACCTGAGAAGGGTTAGGACTGGAAATGCAACATTTCAACAGAAGGACCTTGGTGGAGGAAGGCAAGCAAATCTAAGTCCAGCCAAGGGACCCAGCTACGTGAGGTACGACGGAGTGCACGCATAAATACCCAGAGTCATCCCCTTGGAACTAAATGGATTCCTGGGCTGCAACCCGTGGACTAGCAGTTTGGTCTGGAAAGTGGATCATAGAAGGCGCTACTGAAATTCCACCTTTTGTGGAATAGGACGTTATAGTCAAGTCTTAAATGCTGGTGGTTCATGTCAACAGCCCATGTCTTAAAAAGAGAAGGGAAGTATGATTTTTCATGTAGTCACTAGGGCCCATGAGATGACATCTAGGGCCACAAGCCATGCACACAGTGGACTCATAGAGTGTACAATCCCACCTCTATCTGAAGCTGCTTGTGTCGCCCAGGGATGATCCCAACAGCAATGGGCACACGTGCCTTTGGTGGGAGAATGCAAGGATATATGGCCCTTCACAGAGCTGGCAGGCTGCCTGTACTGAACATTCCACAGAGAACAGGAGGGTTTTGTGTGTGTGTGTGTGTGTGTGTGTGTGTCTTTTTGCCTTTTCTAGGGCCATTCCCATGGCATATGGAGATTCCCACGCTAGGGGTCTAATCAGAGCTACAGCTGCCAGCCTACGCCACAGCCACAGCAATGCAGGATCCGAGCCACATCTGTGACCTACACCACAGCTCATGGCACCACCACTAAGCAAGGCCAAGGATCGAACCCACAAGCTCATGGTTCCTAGTCGGATTCGTTAACCACTGAGCCACGATGGGAACTTCTAGAACAAGAGGTTTTAACACTTTTTGAAACTGGTATGGGAGTTCCTGTTGTGGTTCAGCAGGTTAACAACCCAACGTAGTGTCCATGAGGATGTGGGTTGAATCCCTGGCTTCCCTCAGTGGGTTAAGGAGCCAGCATGGTCGTAAGCTGTGGCGGGCAACTGCAGCTCCAACTCGACCTCTAGCCTAAGAATTTCCATATGCCACAGGTGTGGCCATTGAAAAAAAAATTTTAACTGGTATGGACAGTGTTTTCCGTTTGAGCTTTGCCTATGCTGCAACCAAAGCCCTGGCCCAGGCTACTATAAAGACTAGCAACCCAGATGGTCCACCTATATGAATATCAACACACATATCAAACAGCTCAAGGATCACTTTTCACAGCATGAATAGGACAGGAATGGACCAGGAAATAAGAGTATCAAGTCACTTTTTCATATTTTCTATCACTTCCCAAAAGCAGTGAAGTTATTGCAAAATTAGAGTGTGTACCTGAAGCAAAAAAATGTGGGTGACAAGAGCACAAAGGGCTGGCTTTGCAGAGCAGGGTAGTATAAGATCAGGCCAAACATGATGCACAAAACAGAGTCACCAGTGGAACAGTTTGTAAAGGACTGGTTGGGAAATGAGAGGGTAAAGAAATCCTATTTTCCCAGCACTAGGGAGTTGGTCGAGTTCGCTAAGATAGGAATAATAAGAATCAACTAAACTTGACTTGTTGGAATTCTGATGGTACTTATGGACCAGATTGGAAAGTCTGGTGTTTTGGGGATGCATCCTACCCAGTAGACAGCTTATAGTGACAATATGGTTGTTAAATCATTTGAACGTCTCTTAGGAAAGGACACACAAGGAGAGTTAACAGTATTACTTTTGCTGCCCACTATTTAAAGGCTAGCAGAGAAGGAGCCAACACCTCCTCCTCCAACAGGACCAAGGAAATGGGTTAAGAAGGGCTCCCAGTGGGCAAAAAGAAAGATGGCGGCAGAAAGAACTGGCGTCATCAAAGTATAATCGAATAATCCTACTTTTGCCCTTTGCATTTAAAATGTTGGAAATAAGAAAATGATTTATCAGTCATATTTCTAGATGCATCTTCAATTTGGGATAAGGAGTGCTGGCATCAGAGCTGATTCTACCAAACTCAAGCATATCTAATAAAACTAGACCCAGAGCAGACCGAGCCATACATGAGGGCCATTGAGGAATGGCCATTGCGAAAGTAGCCAGTTCCTACCGTGATGACTGGCATACTTAGGACATGACCTGTTGCTTGAACTTTTGTGTAAGATTAAAATGAATCATGGACTACTTATGAGTTCATAGGTCATTTACATGATAATGCAATGAAAGTCATGGAAACAATGATAAATAGAAAGTTTACATTGCGATACTGTCTATATTGAGATACTGAACTCTAGTCACCAGCTAATGCGGTCAGCATAGGAGCAAAAATGCTTCCAGGTGGTCAGATGGAGCGAGATGAGGACAGTTATAGTTGACCCTAAATCATTCAATAGCATCAGAAGAGAATGATACAAGTTAACCATCATGCACTCAGCACATGGAAAATGTTGGTGAGAATGTGGAGTACCTGGAGCTCACTCACATGTGTTGTTGATGGGAGTGTAGACTGGAGCATGTAAAAAAATGCATTGGCTGGCATTTACTAAAGTTGAACATACCCACTGGGATGGTGAATCCTATGTGTCTGACTGAGCTGAGGGATATCCAGATGGCTGATAAAACATTTCCAGTGTGTCCGTGAGGGCGCTTCAGAAGAGATTAGCCTTCGAATTGGTGAACTAAGTAGAGCAGATGGCCCTACCCAAGGTGGTGAGTGCCATCCGATCCTTTGAGGGACCCAGGAGAACCAAACACCAGTCAGAGGAAGGGTGAATTCGCTCTCTGCTTGAGCTGAGACATCCAGCTTCTCCTGCCTTCAGACATCAACTCCTGGTTCTCAGGTATGTGGAGTCAGACCAGGACTCACACCATCACCCCTCCGCTCCCCAGCCCCCCTTCTTTGGAATGTTTTGTCAGCTCTCTTCCTTCTCACTGGTCAAGTGTGGCTAAGGATAGGCTCTTGTTACTGTGTCTGCCGTCTTCCCTCTCCCTTTATCTTTCACATACTGAGGATGTGACCCTTACCGCAGCCATGAGGCTATGAGGATGCTGAACGTGGACTGGGCGGGTTGCAGGATGGACTCTGACTGGTCTAAGGCTTGTTAGCCTGACTCTCAGAAATATCTAGGGAAAGACGCTGCTCTAGGTCCATAGCCCTGAGTTCAGGAATGACATTGGTCCAGTTCTAGTGAGCTTGGGGGTGGCAGTGCTGATGACAAAAAGTAAGGGCTGTATTCATGCCTGAGCAAATGACCCAGGACTGGAACCCCATCATTAGAGGGGGCTTGTGTAACTCTGCCCCTGTTCCAGAGGAGGCGGTCCTGAGCCTGGCTCCAGGCCCACATATTTATGGTCAAGCTGGGAGGGCGATAGCTGGGCTTCCCGTAGAGCTCAGGTGACCTTCACTCCCTCGTACAGTATCACACCCACGGGCCATCCTTGACCCCTTTAGCCCTATGCCAGCTGAGGATGTCGGAGTCTGAGAGCTATCGAGTCTCCTGTCCCTGAGGGTGTGGCTGAGCTCTCTGCTGGGAATCCTGTGTGCTGGCTTCCTTCCCTATTATTTAGATAAGCCAACCTGGAGTGTGGCCAAACTTCAGAGCCTGCTTCAAGGCCAACAGTTCCTTTCCCTGGATAATACAATGGAATCAAGCAGGCTCCAGATTCCACACCCAATAAGCAGAAAGGCACAACCCTCCAAAGTGGGGGGACTAAGCAAACAGTACCCACTAACAAAATGGAAGAGGCAGGCCTGGCCTACACATCGGTTTTCCCATTCATCTGAGCCTACTGTGGGTATCTGGCAATATGGGGCTTGTGCATTGACAGCACAGGAATGTAGAAGAATGTCTGGAAAATTCTAAGTGCTCAGGAACTATGATCTGCTGCCACCACCACCGCCGTCGTCACTATGATGTGTCTCTCTTCTGGTTACAGTCCTAGCACTTAGCACAACACTTGGCAGCTATCACGATGTTCGCTGGCTTAATATAAAACAGGAGTACGGCCCCTACCCTCTCTGCCTCCCAGGACTGGCTGGGGAAGTGCCTGAGCTCCTCCTCCTTGAAATACGTGACTGTTTCCAAGCAAACCTGTTTTCACTCTCCATCCCTTCCAGCCAGCAGCCACAATCCCTATCTTGCGCATCACCCTGTTCTGTTCTCTTCATTGCACTTACAACTTCCCAAAAGTTTCCTTTTCTATTTATTTACTAGAGTGTTTCTCCCTCCCACCCTCCCCCATCACATACACACACTGGAATGCTAGTTCCATGGAGGGCAGAGTCCTGGTCTGTCTTATCAGAGCCGTATCTTTTTTTGCCTTTTGTCTTTTTAGGGCTGCACTCATGGCATATGGAGGTTCCCAGGACAGGGATCAAATTGGAGTTACAGTTACCAGCCTACACCACAGCCACAACACCACCAGATCCAAGCCATGTCTGCAACCTACATCACAGCTCATGGCAATGCTGGATCCTTAACCCACTGAGCGAGGCCAGGGATCGAACCTACAACCTCATGGTTTCTAGTCAGATTCGTTTCCATTGCGCCACGAGGGGAACTCCTCAGAGCTGTATCTTAAAGCCTGGAATGCTGCCTAGCGGAAAGTCGAACAATGAATGTTGAAAAAATTCGGGAGCCCCTGTTAAGGACCCCTCCATCCCTCTCACCCCACCCCCTTGCCCGGTTACCTCTCGGATCCTCTTCTGCCATTCCTCGGTGAATTCAGGAGAGCTGGTGTTCACCAGGCTGGCATTGAGCGTCCACTCGGGGCACTTCCAGGTAGGAAGGGAGAGCATGGCCAGAGAGGGCGCCACGAAAGCGAACGTCCCTCCCTGGAGAATGGGCAGCCTGGAGGAGGCGAAAAGAGACAGTGACCCATAAGCTCCTTTAGCACTGGTCTGCCACTGGCCCCCGTGGGGACTGTTTAATCCCAGGTCCTGCCTTGGACTCAGAGGCAACACATGACCCCCGCTGTTCTCAGCTTATAGGAAACGCCCGCCAAGCTCCAAGTCAGACCTGTGAACCCTGCCAGACTTCGGACAGCAGGAGAGGCGGGAAGGAAAGCCAAGCTGACCTAACCCCAGGCCCGGACGTGACAGCCCAGGAGCAGAGAGTCGGCGGCTGGGGACTGACTGGGGGACAACACAGAGCTCGGGGACACATTTAGTGGGTGCCATTGTCTACCCTAGTCGCAGAGAATCTTCCCCGGACCCCAGGATCAAAGCACAGCTCACGCAGGTAGACCACCTTCCACCCCCACCCCACACAAGAGATGCTCAGCCAAAATCTGGATTGCCAGGTTCCTCTGTGTTTTCAAAAAGGAACAGCAGGGAGTTCCCATTACCGCTCAGCGATAATGAATCTGACGGGTACCCATGAGGATGCAGGCTTGATCCCTGGCTTCACTCAGTGAGTTAAGGATCCAGCATTGCCGTGAGCTGTAGTGTAGGTCACAGATGCTGCTTGGGTCCCACGTCGCCGTGGCTGTGGCTGTGTCGCAGGCTGGCAGCTGGGGCTCCAATTCAACCCATAGTCTGGAAACTTCCATACGCTGTGGGTGCGGCCCAGGGGGAAAAAAAAAAGAACAACAGTCGCAGACCTCAGGCTCCTTTCATTACATGGACTGAACAGATTTGAGGTCAACTATCAGGGTATGTCCCCCATCCAGGCCCTTCTCCCTCCTGGTCAGCATCTCGCTCTGGCCTCTGTGAGAAACTCTGGCCCTCGAGACTTGTCTCCCTTCGAGGTGAACATAGCTTGGTAAGTCAGCAGCCAACAACCCTCCAGTCCCAGAAGGTCAGAAGCTTGTCTCCTATCCCTGCAGAGCAGAACTGGAGGGTGGGACACGGGGAAAGAGAGACCTCAGCCTCTTGCCTTTGGCACTAGAGCACACCCACTTCAGGCACATTTTCTTCGCAATACTAGAAGGATTTTTTTTCTTGGTCTTCATTTTAGGGCCACACCTGTGGCATATGGAGGTTCCCAGGCTAGGGGTCGAATGGGAGCTTCAGCTGCCCGCCTACACCACAGCCACAGCAACACCAAATCCAAGCCACATCTGCAACCCACACCACAGCTCACGGCAACGCTGGATCCTTAACCCACTGAGCGAGGCCAGGGATGGAACCTGTGTCCTCATGGATGCTAGTCGGATTCATGTCTGCTGAGCCACAATGGCAACTCCCAAGTTTTTTTTTGTTTTTTTGTCTTTTTGTCTTTTCTAGGGCTGCTTCCCGCAGCATATGGAGGTTCCCAGGCTCAGGGTTTAATCAGAGCTGTAGCCACCGGCCTACATCACAGCCACAGCAATGCAGGATCTGAGCTGCGTCTGTGACCTACACCACAGCTCGTGGCAACGCCGGATCCTTAACCCACTGAGCAAGGCCAGGGATCGAACCCACAAGCGCATGGCTCCTAGTCGGATTCGTTAACCACTGCGCCACGATGGGAACTCCCCAATTTTATTTATTTTATTTATTTTATTCCCGTCGTGGCGCAGTGGTTAACGAATCCGACTAGGAACCATGAGGTTTCGGGTTTGATTCCTGCCCTTGCTCAGTGGGTTAACGATCCGGCGTTGCCGTGAGCTGTGGTGTAGGTCGCAGACGCGGCTTGGATCCCGTGTTGCTGTGGCTCTGGCGTAGGCCGGTGGCTACAGCTCCGATTCAACCCCTAGCCTGGGAACCTCCATATGCCGCGGGAGCGGCCCAAGAAATAGCAACAACAACAACAACAACAAAATTAGAAAATTCTGAACCTAAGTATCTCAACAGAGAAGGGAAACATGCTCGACTTATTTCATTGCAAAAGTCCCTTTTGAGCTTTTAAAACGGACAGAGCAGTCTTTGCATATCATGTGTAGAGAAAGTACATACTACAGGGACTTGGGTGTTAATTTTTGGCCATAATTCCACATGCATATTTCATTCACTCAACAAATATTTGTTGAGGACCTGCTATGCAGGAGGCACGGGTTGCCAGGTACTGGGGAAACCAGGTTGGGTGAGTTACACATTTCTTGGTCAGCCCTTCTACAAACGAACTTATCACTTACAATCTGTTACTCTCCGGGGGTCTCTAAACACCCTACAGTCATGCTCACAGCCCTCTACTGTGGCTGTGCCTCCACAGCCCCAGCCATTGCAGCCTTACTGGGCTCCATGAGGGCAGGTGTGATTATTTTTCTTTTCCATCCCTCCAGCTCTGAGCCTAGTGCCACAAAAACCTATCAACATTGGGTTTTCCCATTTTATTTAATTTTTGAAAATTTAATAGCCATATAACAAAACCCTAACGAATGGGGTTTTGGTTGTTTGTTTTTCATTTGTGGCCACCCAGCAGCATATAGAGGGCGCTTCGAAGGATCACATCCAAGCCGCAGCTGCAGCAACGCCAGATCCTGAACCCACTCTGCGGGGCCGGGGATCAAACCTGCGTCCCAGCACTCCCAAGACACCAGCGTCCCAGCACTCCCAAGACACCAGCAATCCCGTTGCACCACAGTGGGAACTCCACAACCCTAACAAATGTTAATTTGCATTTCATGATGTCCTTAAAGGGGTGCACTCATTTGTGTGATTTTATGTCCGTTTTTCCTTGTCCATAACTGTCAGCTATTACATAGAATTTAGATACTGTCAAAATATATTTCTAACAGTTCTTACAATGGTGAGCTTGGTTTTCATTTAAAAAATGTTTTCTGTTATTGTATGCAGGCGTTCATCCTCAACTTAGAAATTATTGAAGGGAGTACTTCAAAATTTTCAAGTAGTTCAGCACTCGTCTAACTCTGTTGGTATTGTTTTCTGTCAGTATTATTACCTGTAGTTGGGATACTGTGATATGGACGTTGTACCTTTTTGCAATTGCCAAGAACAAGATGAATTCTCTCAGTTTATTTACTAGAGTGTATTCTTAGGTCCCACCTTGAGATTCACACAATGTATTAGTAAATACTTCCCTTGGAGTTTCCACTGTGGCTCAGTGTACCAACCCGACTAGTTATCCATGAGGACGCAGGTTTGATCCCTGGCCTCTCTCAGTGGGTTGAGGATCTGGCATTGTTAGGAGCTGTGGTGTAGGTCACAGATGAGGTTCAGATCCCGTGTGGCTGTGACTGCAGCGTAGGGAAGCAGCTGCAGTTCCAATTTGACCCCGAGCCTGGGAACTTTCATATGCTGCGGGTGCAGCCCTAAAAGCAAAGACAAAAACAAACAAACAAACAAACAAAAAACAGAAAAAAACTTCTTCCTGCATTATTCTATATTCAGACCTTCCAATCCCATTCTCCATCCGTTCCTCTCCCTACCTCGTTTTGTTAGCATTCACCTTTCCTTCTCATACCTTCTTAGTGGGACTCTTTTGAGAGACAGAAATCTATGTATATTTCTTATATTATCTGCTAGTTTATCTTTTATGCACTTTCCTGGTATGTATTTAAGAGGCATGCATTCAGTGTCACTCCTAGGCTTTCATTGTTCTATGTCTCTTTTACCTTTCATGGTGCCCTTACTGTGCAGCTCAGTGCTGGTTTTTGTTGTTTTGTGGGGTTTTGTTGTTGTTGTTTGGGTTTTTTGTGTGTGTGTTTGGTTGGTTTTTTTGGCCATGTCTGTGGCATGCAGAAGTGCCTGGGCCAGGGATCGAACCTGCACCACAGCAGCAGCGACTTGAGCCACAGCAGTGACACCACCAGATCCTTAACCTGCTGCACCACCCAGGGAACTCCTCTCAGTGCCCTTCTTAATTTCCCAATTAATCTCACCTGCTAGCATGATGGCAATTCCTGTTTTTAAAATTTTCTCGTGAATATGATTCACTTGTTATCATACATGTGCCTTTTGACTTAATGTCTCTCCTGTAAAAAATAGACTGTTGATTTTAAAAGCTCAACATTTTCGAAATAGGAGAGCCATGTGAAGCATATGCAACCTGGCCTTGTCATTTTATAGACAGGGCATCTGCAACCCAGGGTCGCAGTGTTAACCAGGATGAGTGCTTGGGTTTCCTCACTTAGCACCACTGCCCTGTGACGCAGGTTAAGAGCAGGGGTAGACCAAAGGTGGGTTTGAATCCAGCTCTATCTTATCAGTTGTTGACCTAGACCTGCTACCCAGCTTCTGCAAGCCTCAGCGTCTCCTTTGATAAAATAAAAATAAAATGCTCTCCCAAGGAGTAGATGCAAAGATAAAATATACATAAGTGATTAGCACAATGCTGGGGCAGAGAAGAACTCGGCAAATAGAGCAGCTTTCATTATCACTCCCTCTGAAATGTGTGGGTACTTCTGGGAAAGGTAGTGGACATTGAAACCTTTTCTTTCTCTCCCCCCCTTTTTTTTTCTCTCTTTTTAGAGCTGCACCCATGGCATATGGAGGTTCCCAGGTTAGGGATCGAATCAGAGCTGTAGCCGCTGGCCTGAACCACAGCCACAGCAACACAGGATCTGAGACTCGCCTGTGGCCTACACCACAGGTCATGGCAACACCAGATCCTTAACCCAATGAGCGAGGCCAGGGATCCAACCTGCGTCCTCATGGATGCCAGTCAGATTCATTTCCGCTGAGCCATGACGGGAACTCCCCAAAACATTTTTAATGTTTCCTTAAATAACAGATGTTCTAGGATGGGTTGGTTTTTTTCCCTAAGCTGTGGTCTGGAAGTCCCATCTCTTGCAGGTTGGTTCTGTAAGATTTGTGTCCCTTCACCCTGTACCATCTCAGCCGTATATTCTAGTCTGAAGAAAAAAACTCCCCAAGATATTGTTATCTTTCACAATAATGACTTGCATGTAAAATGCCACAATCTGCAGTCTCAGGAATGTCTCGACAGGATTGGTATTTTAGGTTGGCAAAGCCACAGAAACGTGGGGGGGTCATATCAGCATCTAAGCTTATAATGTTTTGAAACAACACAGCATTTTCACATCATTATTTCAAGGGCACTTCAGGGTGAGGAGGACAATACTGCATCGTCTGTGTATGAGGCAGCTTTAACTACATTTTATTACCACACATATCATATATACCTTTTGTATGTAATGTGTACCAGGCAGAAAAAATCTTTAACATTTCAAGTCCTTTTTCTGCTGTTAACTAGGTAAATGATTATCAGTATACATAAAATGTCTCTCTCTCATAATTATGAATTAGATTGGTCACTATTACAATAGTGAAAATTCAAAACAACTTCAATGTCCTCTAACAGGAAATGGTTAAATAAACTAGAATATGTCATATATATTCTGGAGTATGGAATACTGTATGATTTTTTAAAAAAATTTGGCCATGGCATGCAGCAGCTTGATGTGGGATCTCAGTTCCTAAACCAGGGTTTCAACCCGCAGCAGTGAAAGCACCGAGTCCTGACTGCTAGAACACCAGGGAACTCCCACTAAGTGATCTTTTTCTAAAAGTACTATAGCAGCAGTATGGTTATTGAAATGGAAAGATATTTACAGTGCATTGTGTCTGTGTGTGTGTGTGTGTGCGTGTGTGTGTTGTGGCAGTGACTGGGTCATGTGGAAATTCCTGAGCCAGGGATCAAGCCTGCGCCACATCAGTGCCAATGCTGAGTCCTTAACTGCTAGGCCACCAGGGAACTCTGTATTGCGTATGTTTAAAAAGGAAAGGGAGGAGTTCCCATTGTAGCTCAGCGGTAATGAATCCAACTAGGATCCATGAGGATGTGGGCTCGATCTCTGGCCTGCTCAGTGGGTTAAAGGATCCGGCATTGCTGTAAGCTGTGGTGTAGGAAAACTGGAGATGATGAAGCCAGTTTAATTTTTTTTTTCTTTTTAGGGCCACACTTGTGGCATATGGAAGCTCCCAGGCTAGGGGTCAAATCAGAGCTGCAGCTGCTGGCCTACGCCACTGCCACAGCCATGCCAGATCTGAGCCGCCTCTGCCACCTATGTCACAGCTTATGGCAACACCGGATCCTTAGCCCACTGAGCAGGGCCAGAGATCGAAGCTGCATCTTCATGGATATTAGTCAAATTCTTAACCCACTGAGCCACAGTGGGAACTCCCTCTTCACATGTTTATTTAGGCTCTAGACCCTTTGAAACCTAATTCCTGATTACTTGCCTCTCACAGGGTTTACCAGAAGGCCAGGCCCATAGGCACCCTCACCGCTGGGATTTCAATTGGAATATGGATTTGGCATCTTCTCTGTCACCATCATAGGTGCCCACACCATTAGGGATGAAAGGGACTTACAGATATGACACACTTCGACTCCTTCATTTTATGGATGAGAACATTGAGGCTTGGAGAGGGTAAATGACTCATCCAGGTTCCCACAGCGCAGAAGCCAGGACTAGAATTCAGGCCCCAGTCTCCAAGATCAGCGTTTTCCCATAGTTGCAGTGAAAACCCGTCTCCGGTTTAAGGGGAGGGGCTTCCCCATCCATAAGAGCCTTGTGTTGGTACCTCTCCTTGGGGGGTGGGACAGGGGTGGGGCTCCTGGGTATCCAGGCAGGTGGCTGCAAGGCCTCTCGGATGCAGCATCTAACAGTCCAGGGACCCATGCTGGAAGGGGGAGAGGGGGCCTGGATTTCAGGGGCCTGAGAAACAGACCAGACCAAACCCTGTACCTCTTTGAGTCCCTGGTGGGGGATTTGGAAGAAATCTTAGTCACAGAGATGCTGACAGAAGAAGGAAGAGAGAGAAGGGAAATAACCTGACAAAGACATAAGGACTCGTCCCCATCCTGGATGGAAAATGGAAGCATTTCAGCGCTGACGTATCTTCTGGAAATGACTTGCAAAGGAAGCACTTTGGGAAGTGACTTGGATTTGATTTAGGCCAGAAGACTACGCTAGGACTGAATGCTTTCTGGACGCTGCCTATGGGCGGACAGTGTGTCCTAGAAATAACTGGCCACCTCGTATCAGTCTTCACCAGTGTGGTTTGAATCGGATAATTGATAGGGAATGAATACACAATAAAGAGTAAATCCTAAGGGTTCTCATCATCAGGAAAAGAAATTTTTTTCTCTTTCTTTACTTTTTCTTTTTCTTTTTAGGGCCGCACCGGTGGCATATGAAAGTTCCCAGGTTAGGGGCCAAATCAGAGGTACGCCACAGCCACAGCAATGCCAGATCCTTAACCCACTGAGCAAGGTCAAGGATTGAACCTGCATCCTCATGGATACAAGTCGGGTTCATTACCACTGAGCCATAGTGGGAACTCCTCCATCTGTTTCTTTACTTTGATATCTGTGAGAGATCGAAGGATCTTACTAGATTTCTGAGATGGATGCTTACGAAATTTATTATGCTAACAGCTTCCTGATGTATGTACGCCAAATCATTATGCTGCACACCTTCAGCTTGTAGAGTGCTATCTATCAATTGCACCTCAATAAATGGGAAGAAAAAAAGAATAAATGAATATGAATTTTTCCTGCCAAATAAGTTATTTTCTCTTAAGACAGGTCGGGCAGAAGCACATGATAGGACATGTTTTTCATTTCCCTCTGCGACTCCAGGGCTGAGCACCTATTTGGCAGAGGGCAGAGGTTAGGTCAAAAACAGATCTACAGAGAACGGCCCCTTGCTTACACAGTTCCGTCTAGAGGCCAGGGAGGCGTCCCAGCAATGTGTTCACCTGCCACATGCTTGTGAAATTTGCAAAGGTAGAAGGTTTCAGGCACAACTGACTGCAGCTGCTTGTGTTACTTCAATCAAGGATCCTGACGATTGTAGACCGTAAATGTTGGGGCTAGGCCTTGAACCCCAGCCTGGCTTCCAGTCCTATGCTCCCTTAGCAAGCCAAGCAAACCTTGCGGAGACACTGGCAGGTAAAAGGCAGAACCTCTGGGGACGAGTTTTACCTACCTGACTCCTAAAAACACTTGCAGAAGAGTGCAGATGCCAGAGACGAAGAAAATGGTGCCGAGGAGGTAGCTCTGGGTCAGGGGGTCATGCTGCAAACACAGATCCTTGGCCAGGATGAAAGGCACTGCCACAAGCGCCCCCAGGGCTGTGAGGAAGTGCTGTGGGCAGAGCAGAGAGAGTAGGCGGGCATGGAGATGCTGAGGTTGCTGCTCCCCTGCCATTCCTATTCCCCTCACCAGAGGCAAGGGCTCCGCCTCTGGTCTCGGATGAGCCTGGCCATGAGCAGCAATGAGCGACAGGCAGAGAGATCCAGGAGAGCAGCAGAAGCTAGGAAACAAGAAACAGGGACCCAGCCTGAAGGTCTGAGTTTCAGGGGCAGCATCCTAGTGCTGGGAACTGATGTTCTAGGTAAGAAACTGAGGCAGGGACGCAGCACAGGAGGATGAAACAGAAACTGAGGAGGCTGCCTTAAGAATAAGAGCAAGCCAAGAGGCTCATTGCCCCCCACCCTGCCCGGCCGTGCCCACAGTGTTTGGAAGTTCCTTGGGCCAAGGATCGAACTTGCGCCACAGAAGTAACAACACCAGCTTCTTAACCACTAGGCCACCAGGGAACTCCTAGAGGCTCATCAGTACAATCGAGCACAAAGTGAGGGCAAGACCATTGAGCAGGAAGGCCTGAGCACATTCTCCAAGATAGGTCATATGTGAAGTCACAAAAGAGCCCTGGCAAATTTGAGAAAATTGATATCAAACCAAGGATCTTTTTTGTCTGCAATGGTATGAAATTAGAAATCAATAGCAGGGGGAAAACTGGGCACAAACTTGTGGAAATTAAGCAACACACTGCTGAACAACCAATGGGTCAGAGAAGAAATCAAAAGGAAAAATTAAAAAATATCTTGAGACAAACGAAAATGGAAATGACATACCAAAGCTAATGGGATATGGCAAAAGTGGTTCCAAGAGGGAAGTATGTAGCAATAAATGCCTACCTTAAGAAAGAAGACAGATCTTGAATAAACAACTTAAATTTATTCCCCAAGAAACTAGAAAAGGAAGAACAAAGCTCAAAGTTAGCAGAAGAAAGGAATTAACAAAGATTGGAGCAGAGATAAATGCAATAGAAATCAGAAAGACAATAGAAAAAAAGTTCTGAGCTGTTTTTTAAGATAAACAAACCCTTAGAAGCAGAAGGGAGAGAAGATTCAAATAAAATCAAAAGAGATCCACATAAATACAAAGTACCATAAGACACTGGTACAAACAATTTCACACCAACAAATCAGATCATCTAGAAGAGATGAATAAATTCCCAGAAACCCAGCTAGTATACTAAGACGGAATCATGAAGAAATAGAAAATCTGAACAGGTCACTAACCAGTGAGGAGGTTGAAACAGGAATCAAAAATCTTACAAAAGTAGGAGTTCCCATCATGGTGCAGTGGAAATGAATCCAACTATGAACCATGAGTTTGCAGGTTCGATCCCTGGTCTTGCTCAGTGGGTTAAGGATTCGGCGTTGCTGTGAGCTGTGGCATAGGTCGCAGATGCAGCCTGGATCCCGCATTGCTGTGGCTGTGGCATAGGCTGGCAGCTGTAGCTCCAATTTGATCCTTAGCCTGGGAACCTCCATCCATATGCAGCAAGTGTGGCCCTACAAAGCAACAACAACAACAAAATCTTACAACAAAGAAAAACTCAGGATCAGATGGTTTCATTGGTGAATTCTATCAAATATCTAAAGAAGAGTTAACACCAAGCCTTTCTAAACGTTTCCAAAAAACTGAAGAGGAAGGAACACTCTAAAATTCATTTACAAGGCTAGCATAACCCTGATAGCAAAGCCAGATAGGGACACTACACAGAAAAAAAAAAAATTAGTGGCCAATATCCCTGATGGATATAGATGTAAAACTTCTCAACAAATTACTAGCAAACTGAATTCAATAGTCCATTAAAAGTGGGATTTATCCCTGAGATGCAAGAATGATTCAATATATACAAATCAATAAATATAACACCACATTAATAAAATGAAAGATAAAAATCATATGATCAACCCAATAGACGCAGAAAAAGCACTGACAAAAATCAGCATCCTTTACTAATAAAATATCTACATTATTGATTTATTGGCTCAAACGATATTTTTTAAAGTGGTATGAGTATTTGCTATTATTTCGTAGCAAAGGACAAAGAAGCAAACAAAAAAGTGCATCGCATCCTTGAAGTCCCACAATGAATGGTTTGTAAAATTAAAAGAAACACATTTATGAGATTAGAAAATTGATGCTACAGGAGTTCCCCTAATGGCGCAGCGGAAACAAATCCAACTAATAACCATGAGGTTGTGGGTTTGATCCCTGGCCTCGCTCAGTGGGTTAAGGATCCGGTGTTGCCGTGAGCTGTGGCGTAAGTCACAGATGCAGCTCAGATCCTATGTTGCTGTGGCTGTGCTGTAGGCCAGCATCTATGGCTCCGATTTGGCCCCTAGGCTGGGAACTTTCATATGCTGCAGGTGTGGGCCTAAAAAAGAAGGGAATAAAAGGGCCCAGTTGGTGTCCTCGAAGTGATCTATCAGCTTAGCATGAGGGACAACCCTCCCCTAGTTCCCCCCACACACCCCACGCTTCTGGAGACAAAGAGAAACTGAGGAAGCCTTGAGTCCCCCTGCAAGTCAACATGGAAGCCAAGAATATCAGCAACTGAGGCTGTGGATCTTGACTCATTTGACTTGGGTGTGTGTTGACGTGGCTTTTGCCGCACAGCCTCTTTGGACCCGGTGCTTGTGGGCGGCATTACCTGGATCCCCAAGAAGATGCAGAGATACCATGGAGGGATATCCAGGATGCTATAAGCCAGGTGGCTGCTGCTGGGACTCCTGGGCTGGTCATCCTTCTTCTTGTCTTGGCTGCCTTCCTGGGAGCTGAGTACACCGTCACCCCTCCACTGGGAACAAGAGATGAACATAGTTGAGCATTTCAAGAGGAATCAAGCGGGAGTTCCCATCATGGCTCAGTGGTAATGATCCTGACTAGTATCCATGAGGATGTGGGTTCGATACCTGGCCTCACTCAGTGGATTAAGGATCTGGTGTTGCTGTGGCTGTGGTCTAGGCCAGCAGCTACAGCTCTGATTCGACCCGTAGCCTGGTAACTTCCATATGCCGCAGGTGATGCCCTAAAAAGAAAAAAAGAAAAAAAAAAAGAATCAAATGGACTTTCCGATTTTAAACAGACAAATGGACATCTTTCCAGAGGCAAGAGCAATGGGATAGAGGTCACTGCTGACCAGCTTGGGATTCCTAGGTACAGACTCAAAAGACAAGCGATTTTCTGTATAACGCATCTGCAGCAACGCCTCCATGTGAAGTGGAATGGATGCCCCGCCAGAAGCCCTAGCAGAGAAGCAGCTTCGTGGAGAGGGAATGGGGGCCAACTCCAAGGTCAGATATTAGGCAAGTAAATGTGGATTCTGGCCTCACAATGGTATGGCTGACCTTGTCTGTGCTTGCAGAGGCTGGCCCTGTGCCAAAGCCCCCATCACAGCATGTTTATCATAATGCGTCTCTTCTGCTGGACGGTGAGGTCCTAGAATGCACGCTTCTTTGTTGTCCCAGCTTCTAGAGCAGTCCCTGTGCTCAGTATAGACAGAGTGGATGGATCAATGAATGGATATAACAAATCAACGTAAATAAGTGCAGACATACAGAATGCTCTAGGGTCAAAAGCCAAGTTAACATTCCTATGCGTTTATCCCAAATTAACTTTGGATGATAAACTTTCTCTTCCAACTTAATGGCTGTATAGCTTAGCAAACTTGGGCCATTACTAATATTTCCAAGCCTCAATTTTCTGTAGAACAGAAATGTCAAGAACACCTACTTCATAGTTGAGAAAATTAAATTGGAACATGAAGAAAAGGGGAGATGCTGGTCACAGGATACAAACAAATAGTATAAGATGAGTAGGTCTTGGGGTCTCATGTATAGCAAAGTGATTATAGTTAATACTATCATATTTTACAGTTGAAGGTTGCTAAGAGAGTAAAGCCTAAATGTTCTCACCACGAAAAAACAGTGTGGTAATTATATGACATGATGGAGGTAGTAGCTACAGGCCATGGCGGTAACTGTTTTGCAATGTGTAAGTACATCAAGTCGATCTGTTGTACACCTTAAACTTACACAATGTTATATGTCAATTTCATCTAATAAATCCAGGGAAAAATGGATCACGAAGCACATCGTCCAGTGCCTGGCATGGTGCAACTGCCCAATGACTATTCGCTGTTATAATGATGATGAGCTGCCAGTCCCAGAAGAGGGCAGAAGGGGGAAAGGTGACAAGGGGACCAGCAGGAAGGTCAGGCACCTCTAGGTGATGGGCCCCGGCAGGGTCCTGAGCTCTGGTCAGACCACAAGGGCGGGCAAGGTCTGCACAGGGACACAGCCAGGGCTGCCCTGAGGGCAGTGGGGGCTTCTCCCAGAGAAAGTTCTGCAAAAGGTGTGAAAGTCACCCACCTCTAAGCCGGAGCGCCCTTTACACAGCCTCAAAGAACAACTTCTGCATCAAGGCTGCCCTGTGACTTCCACGAGTGCTAATCTCTCTACGGGCTCCTTCCATAAAATAAATTTAATATGACTACACTGATATAAAGATGAATGTATTATTATATATTAAGGCATTTTCTATAGTCTAAAAATTCTTTTTTTTCTTCTGATTTTAAAAGAAATGAAAACAGGAGTTCCCATCATGGCTCAGCAGTTAGCAAATCCTACTAGCATCCATGAGGATGTGGGTTTGACCCCTGGCCTTGCTCAGTGGGTTAAGGATCCTACTTTGCTGGTGAGCTGTGGTGTGATGCAGGCCGCAGATGTGGCTCTGGTCTAGCCTTGCTGTGGTGTAGGCCGGCAGCTTCAGCTGCAATTGGACCTCTAGTCTGGGAACCTCCATATGCCGTGGGCGGGGCTCTAAAAAGACCAAAGACAAAAAAAAAAAAAAAAAAAAGAAAGAAAGAAAGAAGGAAAGAAAGAAATGAAAACATTTTTGTGGGTCTCCAAAAGAATTGTAGGCTGAGTATCCCGGTTGCTCTTCCTAAGGATGGGGGCTCCCGCTAAGGAGAAGCGGAAGGAAATGCAGGTGGGGGGAGGGGAAGCGAGGGCTCCTCGTCTGCTTTGAAGTGAAGAGAGGCAAGAAAGCATCAGATCAGGAGCTAGTGGCTGTCCCTGTGCCACTTCCAGGACAGCATTGGTCCCTGGGGAACGAGATATTCTAAGACAGGGTTTCTCAGCCTCAGCACTATTCCCATTTTGGACGGGATCATTTTTGCTGCGTTGCTTGTGTGGCGGGGGAGCGGGGCCGTCCCATGCACTGCAGGATGTTTAGCAGCATCCTCGGCTTCTCCCCAGTAGATGCCAGTAGCACACACACCCCTACCTCCCCCCCACTCCTCACCCTCAGTTGCGAAAAGTAAAAACGTCTGCAGACGTTGCTAAATGCCTCCGGCACGGATAAATCCACCCTCGCTAAGAACCACCGTTTCCAGAACACCGATCAGTTCCCGCCATGGAAGCGGTAACAGGGATGGTGTGGCTGACACGGAGCCACGCGGTGGACGTGGAACCTCCGCGTGGAGACAGAAGGCGCCCGGCCTCCCGCTCCACTGGGGGACGGGGGTTGCGGGGACACTGGCGAGCCTTTTCCAGATTCCTTCCCCGTGCACGGGGCCCGCACACGGGAGATAGAGAAAATGGCCCAGCGCACTGAGCTTCCGGGCAGCCGCAGGAGCCCGGGGCTGTGGTCAGGCTTATTGATAGTGGGTGGACCCATCCAACCGCAGCACAGCTCTGCAGTCACAATGTTCCTGCGGCTCAGAACAGCATTTGCTCAGCAACCTTCTAACATTTAGCTCCCAAAACTTAAATGGAAGAGTTTTGCTTCTAAGCATCTCTTTAGCAATGCCTGGGAGCAGGCATCCCTAAACTGCACCTGGAAGCCTTCCCTGACTTACCCCACCCCTGTCTCAGACTAGAGGAGGCATTGCTCCTTAGAGGCATGTCCACCACAGCCCCAAACTCGCCTTCCTGCCATCAGATGCTTTCTCCTCCAAAAGGCTGGAAAGCCCCATAACTTCTCTACTCCATCTAACTCTACTAGCAGTTAGTGTTCAGAGCTCTATCAGCTGAGCGAGAAAATAAATGAACGGATGCATAAATGAATGACCATAAAGAATATGCTCATTGATTAAAAAAAAAAATCCTAAACTGGTTAGAACTCCTTTGAAACATCACACCGATCCTATTTAGACTTCTGAAAAGAAGGATGGACGGCTGCTGCTTGGTATTTGGGTTGCGCATGAAAGAAGGTTGGTTTTTGGGCACATAAAAAGAAATATTTAATCATATCTACCTGAATAATCCGGCAGCACATGTAAGGAAATGATATTTACCTCTGGGCCATGGATCAGTTAATTATGAATTTTTGAAGAGCACTTTTCGCATCTATAATCTACTGCAAACTGCATTTTATTATGTCAATATACTCATTCTATAAATACTTTTCCAATAAATACTGAAAGAAAGAAGGTTGGTTTTGTCTAAGGAGGTCAAGGCCAAGCCAGAGACGGACCGGAGGCTGTTGCAGGGAACACTGGAGAACTTTTCACGAAGTTCTAGTGAATTCGTGGAGCAATCAGTGAGGGGGACAGAGGAGCGACAGCTGAGGAAAGAGGAGGGGAGCAGGGAAGAGCAGTTGGCTGACTGGCTGGTTGACGGAGTGATGCCGGGTAGGCCAAGCAGCACAGCAGAGCGTGCAGTTTGAACTTGGGCAGACGTGCTCCGTCAATGCCCTGCCTGGCAGCCAGAGGCACACCACCTCCCCTCTCCCAGCCTCAGTCTCCCCTTCTAACTCTGCGATGGTGGAAAACATACTCAAAATGTGTGTGGCACCCTGTTGTGTGTGCCCATGAATGAAGTCACAAGGCTGGGGCTGGCAGGGCTCTGTGTATTCTGCCAGCAAACTCACCTCATACCTTCTCCAAAAGGTGAAAGGGAGTGAAAGGCTGACTGGGGGAAATGCTGGTTTGGGGCCTTTTTCTCCCCTCCTATTCAGATTCAATGACTTGGGAGTTCCCTGGTGGCTCACTGGGTTAAGGATCTGGCATTGTCCCTGCTGTGGCTCCAGTTACTGCTGCGGGTGAAGCCAAAAAGAAAAAAGAAAAAGGGAGGTCTGGCTTCGCTCAGTGGGTTAAAGGATCTGGTGTTGCTGTGGCTCTGGTGTAGGCTGGCAGCTGCAGCTCTGATTCGACCCCTAGCCTGGGAATTTCCGTATGTTGTGGGTGTGGCCAGAAAGAAAGAAAGAGATTCAATGACTCAAAGACTGTTCTCAGTCTGATGACCGCTAAATATTCTAATTTCTGTCTGGATATCAACTTGGATCATCTCAAGGTTAGGGAAACCACTTTTGCAATCTCTTTAAAACAGTTTTCTGGGAAACTGACCTTGCACGAGGCCCCACATGGGAAAAAAAATAAAGCAGGACTTGGTGGGGGGACTTGTCTTTCTTGAGGACAGCTGGTTCTTTCCTTCTGATAAGAGGGTATGACTTCAGTGAAACCTGTCAGTGGCTGTTAGAAGGCACAGAGCCTGATCAAATTATATCCATTGTTATTAAGCCCCTCATGTCACCTATGCAAAGTGCTGGGGCAAAAAATAAAATAAGCAGGTGGAAGATTCCTGTGTGTGAGAGATGAGTCACTAGCTTATTAAAGACATACATAGAAACAAGCAACATCCCAGAGATATTTGAGATCAGGAATTCAAGGATGGTGGTGGAAGAGGCCCCACCTCAGGGCATATCTGAACATGGGGAGTGCCTTTACCCCCTGCAGAATCCCCGTCAGGAAGATCTCTGACTCCCACAGTGGCGGATCAAAGCCTCCAAGCCCCTTTTTGAAGGAAGAGCGAAGTTTTATTTATTCATTTTTTTGGTTCATTTGTTTTTTTAGGGTCACACCTTTGGCATATGGAAGTTCCCAGGCTAGGGGTCCAATCGGAGCTGCAACTGCCGGCCTACAACACAGCCACAGCAACATGGGATCTGAGCTACGTCTTCGACCTACACCACAGCTCACTGCAACACAGGATCCTTAATCCACTAAGCAAGGCCAGTGATCGAACCTGCATCCTCATGGATGTTAGTCGGGTTCATTACCACTGACCCACAACGAGAACTTGGGCAGAGCGAATTCTTAATGAAGTGCTCCCCGCCAGTGAACACTGGTGTGAGGGGGCAAAGCTCTCCTCCTGGTTGGAGATGTCCATCAACTCAACATATGGGCTATAATTTTACCAAAAGACTTGCTCAGAAGAGGTGTTCTGATGTCACTTGGCATTTTGTGGTGATTTACAATTTGCAAAGAGCTGCCAATGCATCCTCTCATTTGACTCTCACAACCCATTTTACAGATGAAGAGACTGAAGCTCAGTGAGGTAACATGGCTTGTCCAAAGTACCCTTGTAAAGGGGAAAATGGAAGCCTCCTCTTTTGGTATCGAGGGCAGTTTCCGGCAGGTGCATCCCTGTGCATAGAGGGACATCCTCCAGCTCCCTGGGGCTGACAAGCAGAGCGAGAGGAGAGTTGGTGCAGAGGAAGCAGTGGTAGGAAGGAGGATTCCTGGGGGGAAGATGAACCCCTTGGCCTTCTAACTCCATCCATTGCCCATGCAGCCATCCATGCCCTAACTTGTCCCTCTAGGTTCCTTTCCTAACACTCCCACTCTAGCCAATAGGATTGTCTGGTTTCTCAAAACCTGGCTTCAATATCCTGCCTCAGTGTCTTTGCTCAGGCTGTGGTCCCCACTTGATCCCCAGGACCCTGCTTTCCCTAAACCTGTCTTCAAAGAGCTCAATGCCTCCTCCTCCTTCAGCTTTCCCCACCCCCATATAATTGTCCTCCTTTTACTCCCAACACATCTTGTCTCTGTTGTGTAATTTACCATTTCCACCCTCATACCAGAAATATATACCCTGCTTTCCCTTAGCTAAGTCATTAGCTCTTGGGGTGGGGAAGAGATGCCTTCCCCATGTTTATATCCCTAGAAGCTTCTAGCAAAGCAACATGCACATGAAAACCAAAAGCATCTCAGAAAAGTGGCCTCCTAATCTGGGTGCTGAAACAAAGCTTTTGAGGAAAATGCAAAGACAGGCAATGAAAGGAGATGGATATGCGCCCGGACCCCTGCACATCCAACCTGGCCTCAAGTGAGCCAAAGACATAGAAAATGTCACAGCCTTCAGAAAATGGAGTCTTCAACTTATTTCCCAGGATTTTTTTTTTTTTTTGGCTTCCATGAGGTAGAGGCAGAGTGTTAAAAAAAAAAAAAAGGTCCAAAATGGAGTCACTTGTGCTAAGCCCCATGTCAGCAAACCAAGTCTTAATATATAATCTAAGTGCAGATTCAGTCTCTACCAGGAATGTAACCTTTAACCAGTCAGTCTGGAATTACCTGATCAGCACTGGTGAGGTGACCTGTCTGATAGACCCCTGCTTTCGGGAAAGTGGCCTCACCTGAAACAACACACTCTTTGATAGAATAACTTCCTTGTCCTCCCTCCTCCTCCCTGTAAAACTCTTCTATTTTGTACAGCTCCTCAAAGCTCCTTTCTATCTGCTAAGATGGGGTACAGTTCAATTCATGAATCACTGAGTAAAGCCAACTACAGCTTTAAATTTAATCAGTTGAATTTTTTTTTTTTTTTTTTTTTTTTTTTAACAGAAGGAATTCTGAGGAGAAGAAAGGACAGCTTCTCTCAGGTGCCTTCCATGCTCTTCCAGAAGAGACAGCCAGGGTCTCTTCACCAGAAGGCCAACCAGCAGTGGGAAGAGTCTGGCAGCCTGGTTCCCCAGGCACAGTCATGGGTGACCCAGCTTAGGTTCAAGGGTGGCCCCATCCACAGACACTGTGGCTGGGCCAAGTGGGTAGCGGCTCTTTCTGGCCACAGTGGGGCAGAGGGTTCTCACTCTGTTTTGCTTTTTGTTTTGTTTTGTTTGTCTTTTTAGGGCTGCACCTGAGGCATATGGAGGTTCCCAGGCTAGGGGTCAGATCAGATCTGCAGCCACTGGCCTACACCACAGCCATAGCAACACCAGATCCCTAACCCACTGAGCAAGGTCAGGGATCAAACCTGCATCCTCATGGACACTAGTCAGATTCGTTTCTGCTGCACCACGACGGGAACTCCTCCCTCTGTTTTTCTTCAGGGGCCAAAATAGGTTGGAGAGAATGATAGGACCAGGGCTCAAGGACAAGCTAGACAGGCCACCGGATGGGCTAGTTTTCTGGGCCTCAGACTCCTCATCTCTAAAATGGGAACAGAGGTGCATGCTTCATTGGCTTGAAGGAAGAAAGTACATAAAGTGCCTGGGACAAATGGGTTAGTCAATAAATGTTAATTCTCTCTCTTCTTGTTTCTGCTTTGCTCAGAAAGGGCTACTGATCAAAGAAATCATAATGCTGAGAAACCCGGAGAACAAACATTTAGATGCAACAAAGCAAAGAGGACCCTCCAGCTCTTCCTTCTTCCTTTGCAATTCATTCACAGAGTTCAGCACTCACAGAGGACTCTGCCATCGTGAGGGTGAGGTCTCCAGGACAGCTCTAAGAATCCGAAGTCTTACCTAGAAGGTGAGCCACCGCCCTTCGCACTGAAAATGAAGTGGCATCAGGACACCATGCTGGGGTCCCCTCCAGGCTTCTTTCCTCCTTTCTGCCTCCACCCCTCCCCCACCCCCCATCGGCCCCCCTCTCCCACCAGCACTCACCGAGGGGTCTGGGTGCTCAGGGCTGGTGATGGCAGAGTTCATGGCCGCTTGAGGTCTCTTCCTTTTGGCTTCCTCTCAGGAAAAAAAAGAAGTGAAGCTGCTCCAGTGGAGGAAGATTAACTTCTCAGCGTCTGCCAAAATAATAAGAGAGAGAAAGAGGAGGATGGGGCCGGCTCCGGGGAGGGGTGGGGCCTTCCAAGCCCCACCTGCTGATCTGCAGCTGACTCCCCTCCAGCCCTCTCCGCTCACCGCGGCTGACCAAGGTGCATTCAGGGCAGCGAAAGTTTCATAATTTGATAAGAACAGGTTATGGCAGAGACGTCAGTGATCCCTCGTGGCACCAAGGAAACAATTCAGGCTGCAGCCCGTGGGGATGTGGCAGGCGGCAGAGCCCTTTCCAGAAGCCAGGTTCCAAGGGGCAGGAGATAAGGGGGGTGAGAGAGAGGCTCTGGGCTGAACATAGAGGCTTCTCAGCTTGCTAAAGCTGATTTCTAGTGGCTGGTGGAGCTGGAATGCAAGCATTGAAAAAGTAGCCCAAGCAGCCTGGCCCCTGAGATGCACTAATGAAGTCATTAGGGAAGGAAAGGGTGTTCCTGCTGACCCAGGAGAGGCCGCAAAGGCTCATGGGTGGAGCAAAAGCCTCAGGTGGGAGGCTGAGAAAAAAATGCTGCTAATCCTTGGGTGCTTGTCTCCCTAACACCCAGAAACAGGTAACACTCCTCCCTTCAGAGAAACAAGTCCCGGAAGGTGTCCTCTTACTCTTATTCTGCCCAGGGCACTAAAAGCCTCCTCCAAAATTCTCCATAAACCCCGCCCTCTGAAGTCCAAAGCAAGCAAGTACTTGCTATTTATAATGATAGAATGTTCTGGAATGGGTGGCACTGGGTCCCAGATTTTGGGAAACACGTGGTTGGACACATATAGAGGTTGATGGGAGCTGGTCCAAGAAGAAGCCCTGAAACACACAACAAAAAGTTTGACAAGGGAGGGGACAGAGCTGACTTAAGCCTCATAGGAAAACCAAGGTTGGAAGAGAGTCAAAGGTCACTGAGGAGTTGACCTTTACTGACTACTTAACTCTGTGCACTGCACTACACCTTTTTTTTTTTTTTGTATTATCTAACTTCATGTTCATGTTCACAAAAAATGAGCATCACATCCTGATTTTGCGAATCTTAAAAAATCTGTTAATCTTAAAAAAATCAGATTTTTTTTTAAGATTAACAAATTCAGGTGTTGATGGGTTAAACTGTTTGCCCAAGACGCATAGCAAACGCAGGAGCTGAGATTCAAATCCAGACAGTCGTGTTCCACAGGCTGTGGGGGTCAAGGAGATGCCAGACAGAACCCGCCGCTGCCCCGGGTCTGGGTCTGAGGATGCCAAGGGCGAGGCTCAGGGCAGAGGGTCCAGGGAGTGTGGCCACAGAGGGGCTTCCCCATGCTACCCTGAGAGGAAACGTGGATCCTCTACAAAAGGTGCGGGGGGGCCCCCCGTGCACCTGAGAAGCGAAGGTGAGGAAGCTCCGCCGCGGAGGGGGAGGGGGGCTTGGGCCCCCTGAGCGCACCTAGTGCGCAGTGCCCAGGGCGGGGCAGGAGGAGAGGAGGCAGGGGGCAGCGACCACCACCAACGTCCTTGCTCCGGGAAGGCCTGGCTGGAGCAGGTCCGGGAGGGGGCTGCGGGCACTGCCCCCACACCCTCGGGCTCAGGCAGCGGCGGGATCATGTTGGTCCTCTCTTTTGCCTGCCGCCTCCGGGGCAGCATGGAAGGGGGACTTCTTAGACTCTTCCCACCCCGCCCTGAAGTCCTTCCTGCTCCCTGCCGAGTGCTCGGGGTGCAGTTCCTCTCCACCGCAGCGTGAGCTGCAATGGTGCAGGTCAGCTGCCGGCAGAGGCAAAGCAGAAGGATGCTCTCCGGTGATGTCTTCATTTGGTTGCCTGGACTGCGTGTTCAGAGCCTTCCTCCCTCTTTCGCCCTCATCCTTCTGGCGTGACACTCTGTGTCTCACATGGATCTTTGGCTTGGGACACTGCCGCTGTCCCCACCTCTCTCAGAAGCTCGCAGGAGGAGACAAGCCAGTATTCTGCTTTTCCTCCACCTTCCGCACCTGAGAAGTCACTTCCACAGACTGGTCCCTCCAACTCATCACCGGCTGGACCTGGCTTCACCCCAAAGCCCCAAGGGTACCCACAACTCTCCCACAGCCCCAGCTGGTGGCCCTGCCCTCCCTCCCTGGCTGGAATCATGGTGCTACCCCATACACACACCAGCCTGAGCTTCGCCACACACACCCAGCACATTCACGTGTGATTATTTATGACCCTGTGTTTCGAGTTACAGAAATCTAGTTCTAGTGATTAGCTCAAGCCATGATAGAGATTGTTTTAAGTATATGGAGTCTCTCTGGGAACCCACCATCTTTTCCTCAAACACATGAGGGAATTAAAACTCTCCCATTACCTGTGTGTGTGTGTGTGTCTTTTTAGAGCTGCACCTGCGGCATATGGAGGGTCCCAGGCTAGAGGTGGCATTGGAGCTGGGGCTCCACAGCCACAGCAACATGGGATCCAGCCCAAGTCTGAAACCTACACCACAGTTCATGGCAACACCGGATCCTTAGCCCACTGAGCGAGGCCAGGGATCGAACCTACATCCTCATGGATCCTAGGCGGGTTTGTTACAGCTAAGCCACCACAGGAACTCCTTCCATTACCTTTTCACACATCAACTTCTATTCCCAAATTTGAGGCGGTTCCTCAGCATCAGGCACTTTGGGAGGAGAAGGTCCTGGTCCTCTCCCCATAGAACGCGTTAAACTCCCACCGGACACACCACCTTTGTGTGTGGAGCAGGCTACGCAGGAAGGCTTGGCCTGGACGTTTTCACTGTTGAGGTCGGATAAATTGGCAGTTGACTGTTGAAGGAGGGAAGTTGCCAAAAGATACCCCTGGGGCAAGTCACCCTTGAGCACAAGCATGAAGGAGGCCGGCAGAAGGGCAAGCTATACTGAGGACGCACAACTTGGTTTTGTCATTGAGAATCCATTTAGCCTTCCCTCATCGTCCTCCGGAGAACCATCCTGGCCCACAGCAACCAGCCCACAGCCTTCAGACAGTTTACCCTGTCCTGTGGCTGCTCTGCAAGAGGATGAGGGACCAGTTGGAACACTGCCAACTCCTGGCCACGGCCTTGGACTAGCGACAGTCCTGGGAACCAACCAGAGCCAAGAGATGCAGTGGAACTTTTGCTGGGACTCTGGGGAGAGAAACATTCATTCTTTCTCACTCATCCCGAATGCAAAGGATGCTGCTCTGTAGCTCCGGCAGCCCTCTCAGGATATAGAGTCTGGGAAAGGGGTCTGTGTGGACAACAGAGCTGAGATGGAGAACAGAGGTCAGGTTCCAGTGATACCTGAATCCATACATCAAGCTGTGTATGGTAGTAAGTTCTCTTTTTGGCTAAAACTAATTTGATTTGAGTTTTCTGTCATTGGCAACCAACCAACCAAACAAACAAAAAAACCAATCCATAGGCATTCCTGTTGTGGCTCAGTGGATTAAGAACCCGACATAGCATCAGTGAGGATGCGGGTTTGATCCCTGGCCTTGCTCAGTGGGTTAAGGATCCGGCGTTGCCACAAGTTGTGGCATAGATGGGTTAAAGATGTGGCTTGGATCCTGTATGTTGACCTGGCTGTGTCCCAGGCTAGGTATCCCATTCAATCCTTTCCCCAGGAACTTCCATATGCTGCAGGTGCAACAGTAAAAAAAAAAAAAAAATCTGCAAACTTACCCTTTGACTCCAATACTCAACTGATTCTTTCTCTAGAATAACTTCCACGCCATTTGCCAAGCTTTCACCCTTCGTTAACAACGACTGTTAAGTTTCAAGGGCATTAAAAATAATTTAAACATCGATGCCAGTGCTGACGACCTCAATATATTCCTACGCAGCTAAATCAATTGTCTCAATGTGACAACAACAACCCGAGAGTGTACTGGGAAAACAATTTCTAAGATGCTTCTCTGAAATGAAGACCTAATTCGTTAATTATACACTCTTGACCTGAAAGGCCAAGAAACCAACATTAGTCATGGAAGTTGGGGTTCTCTAAATTTTTAACAAGCCCTAACTTGTTTCAACAGGAACTGGAGGTGCAGAATTTTAGGTTTCAATGTGCAAACTTCATAACTTCTAATTTCAATACATGTAGCTTCGGAAAGCTGCCTCAGGGTCTAAATAGTTCCCATATGCATGCTTAATTAAATCTCTGTTTATATTAACAGGGATTGGCAAACTCTGATTCACAGGCCAGACCTGGCCCATTGCCCATTTGTGTAAATAGTTTTCTTGGAACTCATTCACCCCCATGGGTTGCCCCTCCCCTCCCTTCCCCAAGAGACAGCAGGTCACTGCACGGGCAGGCACTCGCCTTGCACTATTAACGCATGTTTTCTGTGTGGATATTTTCCTCTCCCAACCCTCCACCTAGTCTATTTTTTGTTTGTTTGTTTGCTTTTTAGGGCCACTCCCTCGGCATATGGAGATTCCCAGGCTAGGGGTCTAACCGGAGCTGTAGCTGCCGGCCTACACCACAGCCACAGCAACTCGGGATTCAAGCCACGTCTGTGACCTACACCACAGCTCATGGCAACACCAGATCCTTACTTAACCCACTGAGCAAGGTCAGGGATCAAACCAGCATCCTCATGGATACTAGTTGGGTTCGTTACTGCTGAGCCACAACGGGAATTCCCCTCCACTATTCTAGAAGACAGAGATCTAAGGCCACAGGCTGGAGCCTGGACTAAGTTTTTAGAACAATATGGTTAATTCCTTGCACCTTGATTTTTCAGACTGAGAATCCTACCCTACCCTTTTGGCCGAGGCCCCTCAGACAGTGGAGACTGATCACAGAGCCGAAGAAGAGCTGTGCCCTTCTCGGCTGGCCATGCGGAACCTGGTAGAGTCACACACAGCGACGGGGAGGCTCTTGAGGCCAGGGTTCAGGGTGGCTGCCCAAGCAGCAGAGGGCAGCCCATGGAACATTCGGTGCAGACTTTTAGAGGCTGGACTAGACTCATTCCTGATTCATGGGAAAACACTAGAAAAAGAGCCATGGAGGGTGAATTTTAAGCCCCCTGCGCCAGACTGGGAATTTCTAAAAGAACAGACCTTCTTCCCAGAGAGGGAAGGGGCGGGTCCCCAAAGCCCCTACTGGGCCTCTGCCTCTAGGGTGGGGGGAGGGGGAGTGTTTACCAGAACTGGCAGGCAGCTCTCGCTGGTACTTGGCAGGTGTCATGGGCCAGTGGGTGGGAGCACATTTCCTGGAGGGCAAAGGACCATCTTTAACACCTGTAAGCTGGGGCACATGCACCAAGGGGTCCCCGGAACCCACCTAACAGTCAGGGAGCTGGGTGCAGTGCAAAGCTGAGCTCAGGACTGTGAACCCACAGCAGAGCTAGAACGAACAAGGCGCGGTTCCAAGACAGCTCTTCAGAATCTAGGGCCTGTGAGCGCCCTTTCTGGCTGTGCTTCCAGGGCTGTCTGACATTTCAAGGGCGACTGGACCCACTGACTCATGAACTCAGCTAAAAGTGTGGATGCGAAGGGTGCTTGGGAAGGTCTCGGGAGACCAGGGGCACAGAGGCAGAAGCCATGAGGTCCCCCGCAATTCCAGCCCCGGCTGCCTCCACACTCCTGCAGGGGCAGATACCAGAGGCCCAGGGATAATGGCTACAAAAAAGCAGATGGGGCTGAAGATTGGGCCCAGGGAATAGAGCGCCCCCTTCAGTCGAGACACTCAGAGGCTTATGCAGATTCAAGACACACTCTGCTGGGCCCCAGGGTGGGAGGGAGAGGAGGAGGGACTGGCAGGGAGCCAGGAGGCGGGGAGAGACCTTTGCCCAGCATCTGGTCTCCGCCAGCTGTCCCCAAGAGACCCTGGGGCATCGCTCACCAACAGAGCGAGGCACAGCTCAGGTGGGGCAAAGCCAGTGTCCCCCTTCTTTGTGGGGACATAAGACTTATTAGGAAGCCACTGGGAAGGAACAATGTTTTGGAAATAATAATAGTGCAAGGGGGATGGAAAAAGTAAGAGCCTTGGTAGGGGGTGGGTCTCCAAGAAGTGGCTGTGCTCCTGTTTCTGAGGGAGAGTCCAGCAAGAGGACAGCAAGACCCCAGAAGGGACCATCTGCAGGACAGGTCCACGTGCAGGGACCCAAAAGGCGCCCTCCCCGGACACGGAAGCAGCGAACGATTCCTGGGTCCTCGAGCCAGAGAATCAGAGAACGGAGCTTGTCAAGGCGGCTGGTGGGCCTGAAATGATAAGGGCCTTCTCGTGGGGGCACACGTGAACTGAAGAACATGGACCAAAGCGACAACAGACGCCTCTGGGGACAACTGTGAGCACAGGTAACGTGGGGCCAAAGGGAGCCTTCCCTAAACTCTTGGCACTACCGAAGTGTTTCTGAATTTAGATCTCAGTAGAATGAAGGTCAAAATAAGTTAACCTTTTGTTACTTTTTGCCCAGCTGCTTTTCTTTCTTTCTTTCTTTTTTTTTTTTTTTTTTTTTTTTTTTGCTTTTTAGGGCCTCATTTGTAACATATGGAAGTTCCCAGGAGGGGGTCTACTCGGAGGTGCAGCTATCAGCCTACACCACAGTCAGAGTAATGCAGGATCCAAGCCACATATGTGACCTACACCACATTGCATGGCAGTGCCAGATCCTTTTACCGAATGAAGCCGGGGATCGAACCCATATCCTCATGGATCCTAGACGGGCTCTTAACCTGCTGAGCCACAACAGAACTCCCCACCTGCATTTTTTGACTGAAATTCATAGGTGTTACAGATACCCTAAGGAGAAGGGAAGGCTGAACCTCGGCATCACTAGAAATGTCGCCAGGGGTAGCGACTGTGTTGTGTGGGCCATGGACAAAGCAGAGTTGGTGTTTGTCACTTCCCCGCCCCACGCCACTTCTGTGCTCAGATCTGGACTAGTTATCTTGGAGGGAGCCCTTGGTTGGCCCTGCATTGTGCCAGCCCCAGTGCCCCACTGAGGACAGTATGTCTGGGCACCAGGCTCCATCGCAGCTCCCCTGTTACCAGGGGTTGACGGCAGTGGAGGGGCGGGGAGCCCAGGTCCGAGGACCCTCCCAGCTCCTGCACGTCTGTCCCCCTCCATTGCGAGCACTGGCTCCTCTTGGCGAATTAGCCGCAGCTGGGAGCCGGGGCCAGAGACCTTCTCAGATCCGTGCTATACACGCAGTGGGATCCTATGTTGATCCTAACGTGATGGTATGTGGAAGTGGGGCCTTTGGGAGGTGATGAGGGCATCAGCGTGGAACCCTCATAGTGGAATTAATGCCCCTATGAAAGAGAAACCAGGATGGAGTTCCTGCTGTGGTGCAGTGGGTTAGGAACCTGACTACAGCAGCTCAGGTCGATGTGGAGGCACAGGTTGGATCCCTGGCCTGGTGCAGTGGGTTAAGGGATCCAGGGTTGCTGCAGCTGCAGCGTGGGTCACCGCTGCAGCTCAGATTCAGCGCCTGGCCTAGGAACTTCCATATGGGGAGGGTGAGGCCATTACAAAGAGAGAGAGAGAGGGAGACAGATGTCAGGAGTCCCCTCACCCCTTCCCCAGTACGAACAGGGAAGCAGGTCCTCACCAGACGCTGAATCTGCCAGTGCCTTGATCTTGGACTTCCCAGGCTCCAGACCCGCTGGAGTTCTATTATCACAGCCCAAGCAGACTAAGACCGTCCGGCATGTGTGGAATGCCCTGTGATCGGCTTTACAAGAAGTGGTCTTGGCCTCTGGCCTTTTCTTGGCTCAATTTCTCTCAATAGGCGTTTGACCTAAATGCTCTGCACTCGTTATCCATCTTCTCCAGGATCATTTCTAAGGGGGGCGCGGTAGCCCTGGAGCTTGGGCTACACACTAAATGCTTTTTCGGAGCAGCACCCAAGGTGGCCGTCGGGGGGGGTCTCTGCCCAGCTCTGACCAAGACCCACGGGAACTCAGTCCTTCTCGGAATGGCAGCCTGGCGAGAGGTTCAAAGGCTGACTTTCGCTTCCACGCGTGGAAACGTGGCTTCTCCCTTTTTGCCTCCATCTTCTTTTCTTTCTAGATCAGCATAACTGGAAGGAACTACAGAAGAAACTAACAGCCAGAGAAGGTGGGAAACTGCTTGGTCCATGTGCCTCATCTCAGTGAATGAGACCAACACCTACCAACACTCATTTGGAGTTTAGTCCACCATATGCAATTCTTCCCAAGTTCCGCCAAATTCACCTAAATATACCTCATGTGTGTCCAATTCACCAATGGTAGCAAATACATTACCCTCCTCGAAGCTGACTTCATTGCATCAACTCTTTTTTTTTTTTTCTCTCTTTTTAGGGACACACTTGCAGCATATAGAGGTTCCTAGGCTAGGGGTCAAGTTGGAGCTACAGCTGCCAGCCTATACCACAGCCACAGCAATGCAGGATCCGAACTGTATCTGTGACCTACACCACAGCTCATGGCAATGCTGGATCCTTAACCCCCTGAGCGAGGCCAGGGTTCAAACCCCTGTCCTCATGGATGCTAGTTGGGTTTGTTAACCACTGAGCCACAGTGGGACCTCCATTGCAGCAACACTTAAAACATAAATCTAGTCATGTTATTCCCCTCTTAGAAGTCTCTCTGACTCAGGTGTGCCCTCAGGATACAGAAAAACTAATCCTTAGCATGGCCCGTCATGCCCTTCCCAATGTGGCTTCTCTGAGCCCCGCTGCCGACCATTCCCCATCACGGTTCTGCCACACACGACAGGTCCTCCATCAAGAGCAAGTGCATTAGATCACATCATCAGGCTTCTCCATTGTGTCTTAGTCATTAACGCGCGACTCTGGACTCTGCCCACAGAGAGAGGTGGACTTCGACACCTCCTCTTCCACAGTCGAGGGGCGGCTGCAGGGGATGCCTCCAAAGCACGGGTTCTGGTTCCCTCTACCTGACCCAGGACTGACACCATAAGGTGGACCTCCAGCGGGGCAGACCCTCAGGGCAGGCTGTGCAGCTGTCATGGCCACAGGGGGAGGAACGGGGCTGGCTTTTCTCTGGATCTTTAGAAACCTCATCTCCGTTTTAGATGATGACACAGCCCCTTGGAGAGGGGCACAGCTTAACCAAGGTCTCTGGCCTCCGTGCTGGTGTTCAGATGGGCCTGGGAATTTGCTCTCGCTCGCGTTTGGGGAAGCCAGCAGACCAGGAGATGACTGCCACGGAAAAGGTAGTTTGTTACTCCCCATGCCCAAGAGGAGGGAGGCACGGCCCTTCTCTGAAAAGAAGCAGAGTCAGTCGGGAGGCAGAGGGAGGGAGAGGAAAGCATGCGGGAAGAAATGAGTGAGGCAGGAGAAGCAGCTGCAAAGGCCTTTCTAGCTCGCGATACCCTGTTCCGTAAGGGAACCACACTCACGGAAGAAAATGTCCCAAGAAAATGTCCCTGAAAGAAGACAGGCCACCTGCCATTGAGTAGGAGCAGCTGGGGTCAGGGTGACTCTCAGGACCACCCACCTTTAACACCTGCAGGGCCCGGGGCACATGCACAAAGGGAAACCGACAGGCCAGGTGTCTACGTAGCGCAAAGTTACACATCGAGCTGCCAGACTGTGAATAAACAAGTTCATCACGCCGCCCTGACACGTGCTCCTTCATAACAACCGGGGAGCCAGTTTGCAGGTGGAATTCTCTGGCTCCTTGGAGTCTGTGCTCCCGCGCGGGGGCCCAGGGAGAGCAGAGCAGCCCCATCCCCGCTTTGCTCACCCTCGGCCCCATCCCACACCACGGTGGCCTCGGGTGTCGGAGGTGGACTCCGGTCTCTCATCCACACTCTGCCCACCCTTCCCCGAGGACACCCGCCCTCAGCCGCTCCTCGGCTGCCCTGGGCTGCAGCCCTAGGGTGGGGGCCTGCACAGGCTCTGCTGGTGGCAGCAAGGCCCGCATCTGGGAATGAGAGTGAGGTCGGGAAGGGGGGGCTGTGGCCCCAGGTTGGCTTGTGGCTTTGGCCCCACAGACTCCCGTTCCTGTGGGCAGGGGAAAGGCGCCCAGGGCTGAGCAGGCCCCGGTAGCCAGGCCTATGGGTGGTGCTGGCAAGGGCACCCCTTCCCTCCCCTCCTGACGAGCGATCAGCAGCATGTGCAACTGTGAGCCTCAGATACAGCGCCCTCTGTTCCCCGTCAAGTCCTCCTTGTCACCCCCGTTCACCAACACTCCATCAGCCAGACTCTCGCCAGGAAAGAGAGGGGACAGTCACCCCGGATCATTGGCACAGGCATCGAGGGAACGTAAGGCAACCACGGCGGGGGTGTAGCAGCCGGGACCAGCCATGGCGGAGGACCACGTCCACCGCTGGGCTCAAGGACGAGCGGGAGGAAGAGGTCCCGGGACCTAGGGGATCGAGTTCTGTCGAAAAGGATGACTGGAGGAGGGCGGGGACCTTAGGTTGGGAGAGAGGAGCTGGCCGAGGTGCGCCACGGGGAGGAGCCGGGAGACGCGGACCCGGGCCTCGCTCGCCTCCTCTCTCTCCTGATGGTGCTCCCCGTGGGGTGGGGGCAAAGCCCACCAAAGCCACAGGGCACAGGTCGGCCTCCCTGGGCTGGGCATAGCGTGCGGAAGGGTGAACAGTGGGTCTGGAAGGGCCACCGGGAAACAGCCGCACAGATACTAGAGAACGACTCGGCTAGAAAGGATCAGTAATGGGAGGCAAGAGGTGGGCCTCTGTGAATAGTTTGCTCACATGATCAATTACAACTGGCCTTCTTCTTTCGTTTTTTTGTTTTGTTTTGTTTTGGTTTTTTTAAGGCCGAAACCGTGGCATCTGGAAGGTCCCAGGCTAAGGGTCAAATCAGAGCTACAGCTGCCAGCCTATACCAGAGCCACAGCAACATGGGATCTGAGCCACGTCTGCAGCCTACACCACAGCTCACGGCAATGCCAGATCCTTAACCCACTGAGCCAGGCCAGGGATCGAACCTGTGTCTTAATGGATACTAGTCAGGTTCATTACTGCTGAGCCACCTCGGGAACTCCCACAACTGAAGTCTTGATACCAGTGTGCCAGTTCCATGCTGTGCTACGTGGTGACCAGGAAGAAGTGGCACGCAGCTTCCACAGACAATGCACAGGGAAGTTGTGAGTCTGCCCAGCCGAGCACAAGACTGAGACTAGAATCCAGTCCCCAGGGACCAGCCTCTCCCACATCCCTCTCTAGACCTGACAAACAGGGTAGGGATGGAGAACAGACTGGAGAGGGGGTGGGAATGGAACCAGGTTTCACACAGGCTGGTGCGAAGGGACAGTGGACATCCGGCCTGCAGCTGGACATGCAGGACCAGAGCCCTCAAGAGACTCGTGGGCTCCTTGACCTTGAGCGCCAGACCCAGAGGGGACAGGTCCCACCCCTCCGCTCAGCAGCGCTGGCAGGGACCAGCTGTCCACAGGAGGTCCAGGAAAGGACACTCCAGCCTTCCTCCTGTCTTCCCTATCCCCCTGCTCAACTCCCTGGCAACGGCCGGCACACCCTCGGCCCCTATCCTGCCATCAGTGCACTGAGAAGGCAGTGGCCGTTTCCTTAGTTCCCCTAAAACCCAGCAACAAGCAGTATTCAGCTACAGGGACCAGATTCAAGACAAAACATCATAAAACCCAGACAGGCTAAATTAAAAGAAAATTAACAGGAGTGATGCAAACCAGCCACAATGCTGGATACTACAGTGGAAATCCTACACGGTTTTCCACTGACGTGTCATCTGACCTGAGAGCAGAGACCCCCGTGAGAAGTGGGTTTTCCTGATGTGAAGGCCCCTCCAGGGAGCTGTGCTCTCAGCCCCACCCACAGACACCTGCGCTTAACTGGAACAGTGTTGATCGGAAGGGGAAGTGTGCCAGCTTCCTTGTCACTACTGGCGGATTTCTTAATTAATGTGCTGCTACTGTCACTGTTTTGGAGTGAAGCCCTACTGCGGATATTTTCAGGGGCTTGTACTAGGAGCCCACTTGCCCCTGGAGCCTGACTTGAATGTGGGCACCACAGATCACTGCCTGTGGGAGGCATCTGGAGACCCTCGCCTCACTTCCTTAGGGCAGTTTGGCCCGGTCTCCTCTTCCCACCTCCCCTGCCCAGAGTTTCCACATCAGCTCCATCAAACCACACCGTGGCCTTGAGACGCCAGCCCAGGAGAGGGGCTTGGGAGGTTGGACTGAGAAGGCCACGAGGTCTCCGGGCCCCGCAGGGAAGAGGACGAGGTGATACCCAGTTGACAGGGAGCTGTCACACCCAAACCCCAGTGTGGATCAGTAGTTTTGCTAGATCCCCCATCACACACAGCATCCCTGATGCTGGCCACAGTCACAAAGGTAACCGAGCGGGAATGTATTAGAACAGCGACGAATCTTCACGATCCCTCAGCCCAAACCTCTCATTGGATAGATGAGAAAAGCAAGATGACGTGGGACGTATTCAGTATCACACAGGTGGTGAGGGGCACAACAGAACTAGGATCCAGGTTTTTTAATACCCGGTTTATCACGTGTCAGCAATGTGTATCACAACTACAGGATACAGAGTCTAAGTCTTAACTGAGAGTCAGGAAAATCATACTCTGAACCTTGAAAGTATTACGCAAGGGGAAAGAAGCCAGAGAAAGACAAATGCCATGTGATTTTACTCATACATGGAATATAAAAAACAAACAAAAACAAAATAAACAGACAAATGAAAAGCAAACAAGGAGACACAGAGGAGCGATTACCAAAGGTTACCAGAGGCGAAGGGGCTGGAAAAGGGGTTCACTGCATGAGGATGAGGGGAAAGGAAATTTGTGGCAGTGAGCATGCTGGAGGGCATATAGAAGTAGAAGCAGAAAGTTGTGCACATGAAACTTATATAAAATCATAAGCCAGAAATTCCCGTCTGGCAAACTGGCCATGATGTTGGATACTACTTTCTTTTTTTTTTGTTTTTTTCTAGGGCCACACCCTCGGCATATGGAGGTTCCCAGGCTAGGGGTCCAGTCAGAGCTGCAGCTGCCGGCCTACACCACAGCCACAGTCACAGCCACGCTAGATCCGAGCCGTGTCTGCAACCTACACTGAAGCTCACTGCAACACCGGATCCTTAACCCACTGAGGGAGGCCAGGGATCGAACCCACAACCTCATGGATGCTAGTCAGATTTGTTAACCACTGAGCCATGATGGGAACTCCATTCTTGGATACTAAAATGGAAATCCTACACGGTTTTCCAATGAAATGTCATCTGACCAGAGAGCAGAATCTGACTAGCATCCATGAGGACACAAGTTCGATCCCTGGCCTCACTCAGTGGGTTAAGGATCTGGTGTTGCCGTGATCTGTGGTGTAGGTCACAGATGAGGCTTGGATCCTGCATGGCTGTGGCTCTGGTGTAAGCCAGCGGCTACAGCTCCAATTCGACCCCTAACCTGGGAACCTGCATATGCTGTGGGTGTGGCCCTAAAAAAACCCCACAAGCCAATGTTACTTCAATAAAAAATAAATTAAAAATAGTTTTAAACAGAAAATCATCCTCATTTACAAGGAGAGGATCATTACATTATTGAAGGGATTCTCTAAAGACAGAAAGTTATTGATAGACCATGATGGAAAAGAATATAAAAATGATTGTGTCTATTTTATATATATATATATATGTATATATATACGTATGTATGTATACATATATATGTGTGTGTGTATATATATGTGTATATATATATATATATATGACTGAGTCACTCTGCTGTACAGCAGAAATTGGCACAACATTGTAAATCAACTACAATTTAATTTGAAAAAAAGAAACTTATCTTCTGCTGAACTAGGAGCCATCTTCGCAATGCCATTTATCATTACAAAAGATGATTTAAAAAAAAAAAAAAAGGAGCATCAGCTTGGTTTTTTCTCTCTTCTTCAGTTTAAGAACCTCACATTTAATTGGAGAGGGGCTGAGATGTGAGGTCTACTGAAGACAGGGACAACCAATAGTAAGTGAGACTGAGCTCGAGCTGAAATTATAAGTGTGAACACATAAAGAGATTAAGAATGAGGACTAATACCAAAAGTTCTATTGTTATTTGCAAAGAAGATGAAGCAGCTCACACATATTTTTTTAAAAAAATTAGTCTCTGCAGACTACTTCCACTTCCTCACACCCCCATTCACTTCTTTATTTTTAATTTTTATTTTTTTTAGGTCCACACCTGCAGTATATGGAGTTTCCCAGGCTAGGGGTGGAATCAGAGCGCTGGCCTACACCACAGCCATAGCAACGCCAGATCTGAGCCATGTCTGTGACCTACACCACAGCTCACGGCAACACTGGATCCTTAACCCACTAAGCGAGGCCAGGGATCGAACTGGTGTCCTCATGGATGCTCGTTGGATTCGTTTCCATTGAGCCACGAGGGGAACTCCTCCCATTCACTTCTTACCTCATTGTAACCTCATAGCTGCTCTCTTCACTTCCATAAAACCTCTTTTTTTTTTTTTTTTTTTTTTTTTTTCCTGGTTTCCTGGTTCTTTTCTATTTCCTCTCAGTCCCACGGGTTGGTGTTCTCCAAGATTCTGCTGATGGCTCTTTTTTGCCCCCTCACTGTTCCCTGAATGATTTCAGTTCCATATTACCCCTTATTGACACCTACTGAACTGTTACCCCTAAGTCTGTTGTCTCCCTTGAGCTCTAGGGGTGTGTGTGTGTGTGCACGCGTGCATGTGTGAGAGTGAACACACATTTTTATCCACTTTAGATCACACCCCACAGAATCAAACTCATCCTTCTCTTCCTCTTCAGCCAATATGGACACAGATGTGTACAAAGCAAAGACTAGCATCAGCGCTGCCCTCTTCTTGACCTTTGACCCAGGCACAAATCCCACCAATTATCTCTCAGATATGTCTCTTAAATAACTCTCACTGGGGGGGAAATTGCTAATTATTCTTTTCCTCTTTAAGCGCATTACCTCAACTCAGACTCATGTGCACTTGCTTACTGGGACAAACACAATAGCTTGGTTTTTTTTACTACAGCAAAATACACAAAAAATTTACCATTTTAACCCTTTTTGAGGGTACAATTCACTGGCACTAAGTACATTCACACTGGTGTATTATTCGTCTCCAGAATTTTCCCATCATCCCCGAGTGAAACTCTGTACCCCTTAGACAGAAGCTCCTTGTTCCCCCTCCCCCACAACCCCTGGTAACCAATAGTCTACTTTCTCTATGGTTCTATTTTAGGTACCTCATATAAATGGACCATATAATATTTGTCCTTTTGTGTCTGGCTTATTCTCAAGAGTTTTTAAACAGGCTTCATGGGAGTGCCTGTTGTGGCTCAGTGGTAATGAGCCTGATGAGTATCCATGAGGATGCGGGTTTGAGCCCTGGCCTTGCTCAGTGGGATAAGGATCCGGAGTTGCCGTGAGCTATGGTGTAGGTCGCAGACACGGGTTGGATCCCACGTGGATGTGGCTGTGGTATAGGCCAGCAGCTGCAGCTCTGAATTGACCCCTAGCCTGGGAACTTCCATATGCTGTAGGTGCAGCCCTAAAAAGCACACATACACACACACACACACACACACACACACACACACAAATTAAACTGGCTTCATTACCTCCAGTTTTCCTTCTGCTCCAACCCTTTAGGTATAGTTCACTCCAAATTTCCTTTCTCAGCTATGGAAACACTGACCCTTCCACACGGACAGCAAAAGAAAGTCAACCCTCCTTACATGGCGGTCAAGGCCTTTCAAACTCTGTCCAAAACCTGTCTTTCCAGCCCCACTGCTTGCTGCCCCTCCAGCAGTGCCCTGATGACACCATACCACCATGAAGGCCCTTCCATGCCTTTCTCACGGTCTTGCCCGCCACCTCCTCCGCTCGGAACGCCACATCCTCTCCCTCCCGTGCCCTCCCTCAAATCCTTGGTCTTCACTTAGCAAACTCTGCTCATCCTTTGAAATCCAGCTTCTGCTTTCCTCGCCCTGGGAAGACGGCCCTGGTCCTCCCTGACGGACACAATCCCTCCCTCCCTCGTGTTGCGCTACCACTTTGCACGTCTAGGGTGCTTCTCATTAGGTCTTACAGTTCACAACCAAAAAGCTTTAAGAAATATTGGTGTCCGTGTCCCCTTGGAGCCTGTGATTATCTTAGTGATGGGGAACACATCCGTTTGTCCTTGGCGCTCCAGCTGATGGGCACGCAATGAAACGTATGTTCAAGGAATGAATAAAAGAAGAATATTCCTCCATTTATGCTGGGTTAAAATTCAGCCTTCTTTGATACATAAGGACACTTCAGGTGGTCCCTAAAAGGCTTCTTAGATGCATGATTACAGAATACACTTCAGATATCCCGCCAAATGCTGTCTGGAAGCATCTTCCCCAACATGAAAACCCGGGATGACAGTTATCACAACAGCTGGTTGCGATGAGCAGCTCTTTTAAGTGTCAAATATAATAAGGGTAATTACTCAAAGTTGTCATCTTTGATAGTCTGTGGCAATTAAACTCAGAGCATTGGCTTTCCCCCAGGAGGACTGGTAGCAGAATTCAAACCTGGAAGCCACTGGAACTGAAGGTCTTCTTGAAGGGAAATTGTAGGTGCCATTCCTAGATGGAGTGACAGCCACAGCGCGATGTGGCCTGTGGGGGGCGGTCCAGGGGCTCCTTGACTGACACCAAAGAAATCCACGGGGCCATAAGCTTATGCCCCTGTTCCTGCCACTGGCCCGAAGCTTGACAGCAATATTTCAGGAGAAGAAAGCACTTTGCAGCAAATTAATACATACTTGTTCTTTGCATTTGGCCTGCACTCCGTTTTCAAAGCATGCTCATTTATATCTCATGAGAGCCTCACAGCCACCTATACGTAAAAACGATCCTGACGTGTCGACGGAGAGGCCAGCAGCGGTGGAGTGTCTTCCCGAGGCCAAGGAGAGAGCCACAGCATTATTTGCTGTTTCATATCAGAGGTGTCTCAGCTAGATTATGGTTATTAATACATCGGTCGCAAGTATTTTCTGCCAGTCTATTGTTGATCTAATTTTGTTTATAGTGCTTGTTTTATAAAAGTCTTAAATCTAGGCTTAGTAAATGGAGCAATATTTCTCCTTTTGGGTCTTATATTTTGCTTATAAATGCTTTCCTTACCCCAGGGCGAGAGGCATATTCTTCTGCATTTTTTATATGGCTGCATATGCATTGTTGGACTGTTTAATGGTCAGCTCTACCACACAAGCATGAGCACTAAGGAAGAGGGAGTCATAAGTATTTGTTTCAACCATATCCCTATAGCATATCATAGCGTAGTACCTCTGTGCTTAGTAAATGTTTAGAGTGTGTGGCGGGGAGAATGTTGGGAGTTTTATTAACAAGAAAATACAGATATCCCCGGAGGAAAATCCATATGTGAAATGTGGATATTAAGAATTTTATTTTAGGAGTTCCCATCGTGGCGCAGCAGAAATGAATCTGACTAGGAACCATGAGGTTTTGGGTTCGATCCCCTGGCCTCACTCAGTGGGTTAAGGATCTGGTGTTGCCATGAGCTGTGGTGTAGGTTGCAGACACAGCTCAGACCTGGCGTTGCTGTGGCTGTGGTATAGGCCTGCAGCAACAGCTCCGATTGGACTCCTAGCCTGGGAACCTCCATATGCCATGGATTCAGCCCTAAAAAGACAAAAAACAAACAAAAACAAACGAACAAACAAAACACCTTAATTTAAAAAATTCTGTATATAGGAGTTCCCTTCGTGGATCAGCAGGTTAAGAGCCTGACATAGCGTCCTTGAGGATGTGGGTTCAATCCCTGCCTGTGCTCAGTGGGTTAACGAACTGGCATTGCCACAAGCTGTGATGTAGGCTGGCAACTGCAGCTCAGATTCAACCCCTAGCTTGGGAACTTCCATATGCTGCAGGCACAGCCATTGAAAAACAAAACAAATTCTGTGTATATCCTATTACATTTTGCACTTAATTTTGAATTCTGGCAATTGCCACCTTCTGCAGCAATCCCCCAATAATCATAAAATCTTTAATTTCAGAAGAAGCTTTTGGGATCATAGGCCCAGCTTCTCAGCTGGTGTGGCATTCCCCTATGTGCTCTGCCCCCTGCTAATAGGATGTTCTGTTTGTGTGCGCAGCTCCTTAGGCATCAAGTTCTTTCCCAGGAGAATGAAGTGTGGTTTAAGAGCGCCCCCTACAGTCAGCCTTCTATGGACCCAAACCTGAGCCTTGGATCCCTTCACCCGTCCCAAAGCCCCCCACCCCGGGATTTTCTGCCAAGTCTATTGACTAAAACTCCTGGTACTCTCTACAACCTCCTTTCCTATCTCTGCTGTAAGACTGACATGCATTTTGGGCAACATCGGCCTATTCTGATTGGGTCCATTTCAGATCCGTGCTAACCTCGACCAGGCTCTGACTACTCGAGTACCATTCTCTTACCTTCCTGCCACATTCCAGAGTGGTAGTTACACATTTTGCATGTTCTGAAGCTCCAAATCCTGATTCTGCCTCTGGCCTCCTCATTATGAGTGGATAGCTTCCCTAAATATTTCTTGCCTTCACCACCAAAGCTTCCCTCTCAGTTGCTACTGTCTTGGAGAAAAAAGTATCCCTCCTCTTAAGAGTAAACCTCCGGGAGTGCTCCTGACTCAGTTCAGTTCGCCTTTCTTGTTCACACTGACTTTTCCAAAGAGTTTGTTCTCTGACTTCTAACTGGCTTATGGCTTCCTGGGGGCAGGTGGGTGGGTAGCTGCTTTTCCCCTGCTTTTGCCTCTCAAATTCGCCTGGGTTGTCATTATCTCTTTATCAAAGGTCTTTGCCATACATCATCACGAATTCTTCAATCCCTACTCATCCTCCATTCTTCAACCTCCTGCGGTTGGCTTTCAGCACCTCCTCTGGATTAAAACCTATCCCTTGAAGATCATTACTGATCACTTACCCACAAAATGTAACAGCACCCCACCACCCAAAGTTCCCTTCCTTCCTTCCCTCATTTCCGCAAATGGAGTGACAGGCAGTTTGCTAAGCCCTGGGAACACATAGACAAAAAGAAACAAAACGTCCTTCATCCTAGAGAAGTCACAACGGGCAGGGGGACCACCTAAATCTGAAAGTTTCAAGGAGCAGATCACCAGGATGAGGAGACTGGCGTGTACCTTCCAGGTTGAGAGGACAGAAAAGCATGGAGCAGAGGGACAGTCACGCTAAACAGAGATGATTGCTGTCTGCTGGCGAGAAGGCACCGGGTGCTAAGCTTGTAAAATCTCAATTTCATTCCAAAGGTATTGCGTGGGGGTTTTCAAGTAGTTTGGAAAGGAAGTGACACGACCCATTTTCAATGCTCTAAACCACAAGTGCCTGCTTGTCTGTTGACAATTAATCATCAGCCACACATCCTGCTACCCTCTTCTCCATATCACAGTCCTCAGATGCCCTCCAGCAGGATCCCAGGTTGGGTCCTGTGAGGCACAGAAGTGAAATTTGACATGTGAGAAAGAAGAAGACTTACTCCTAGAACTGGCAGCAGTGGGCAGGTGGGGGGCCACAGGCAACAGCAGTGGGGTTTGGGGAGCCACTTCCCAGACACCTCCTGAGAGTTGCCAGTTTGGTGCTGCAGGCAGCTGAGAGAGCTGAGCGAGCCAAAGAGCTTCCCTAGGAGCCAGCACTGCCTGGTTCCTAAAGCCCCTGAGGTCCTCCTGGCCTTTCCTCTCCCAGCCTTTCCTTTCCCAGGGTTGTGAAGGTCTTTGTTTCTTGATGACGGCCTGATGCACCAGATGCCATCCTGAGTAAGACGTGGCTAGCGATGGTCCCCCATTAACACCATACACTCAGTTCTCCTTTACGTCAGACCACCCCTCTCTTTCTTTCCCAAGATTTCTCTCCCGCCCCTCTCCACTGTAAAGATAACTCCGAGGCTGTATTCCCCCCACCCCCCGCCCCCGGCCACCTTTCTCCTAAGTGGTACATCCAAATTTCCAGCTATTTCCTGGACACAGCCACCTAGAGATGACTTACTGAAACCTCTCACTCAAGGCGCTCAGTAAGAATCTTCCTTTTAAACTAGTTTCTTTAGAGTCCACAGTTCCTTTAAGCACAATACAGTTTTTCACTTAAGTTATTTGCCTCAAAACCACAGCCACATCTTCACTTTTTTCTGTTGTTGTTGTTGCCCCCGCAGCATGCATTAGTTCCTGGGCCAGGGGTTGAACCTGAGCCACAGCAGTGACAGTGCTGCGGGAAACGCCATACAGCCACATGTTTCATTCTCATTCAGGTAAATATTTACTAAGAGGCTATGATGTGCCAGGCCTTTTGCCAAGTTCAGGAACCAGAATGATTAACAAGTAGATGTATTTTCTGCTCTCAAAGAGCTTACAGTCTAGTGGAGGATCCAGGAGAAACCTAAACACATTTCTGAAAGAGCTTTAAAAAAAAAGCCTTTACCTATAATTTACAAAAACAACATGCTGAAATAGCTTCTGAATGATTTCCCCTTTTCATTCCTAACCCCCTTATCAACCAAGAGCCTTCACCTGGGCTATTTCTCTACTTTACCAGTTTGACCTTTTATTGTATCATGGACTTTTTCATGCTTTGATAAGATAAATATACACGCACACACCATGTTTTGCAGAAAATTTCGGGGGGGTCTCATCAACAGTCCCTCTGAGGGCAAACCCCAGATTGGTGGGGTTTTTCAATAACTCAGATAAGCCCACCTCAGCATCTCACCCATCTTCACCATTCCTGCACAGGGCTGCGTATTTACAAAGCACAATCCTACCGCGACTCTCCCCTGAAACAGAAATTGTCCCTGGCTCATTTCCAACAAAAGCAGTGCCCAATACACCCTCAGGCCTTCTCTCTCCCAAGTCTTGCACAAACCCCAGGTTCCCTCCAAGCCGAGATGCAACCTCTAAGCATGCCCTATGCAACCTCATCACAAACTCTTCCTGCGCTCAGGTGTTCCCCACTCAAGGCTCAGCTTATTCGAAGCTCTCATTTCTTTGACTCTCACATTTTGTACTTGAGAGTCACATCTAGTCTCAGTGTTAGAGCTGACTACCCAAACTTTTTTCAGAATATGAGACTAGAAAGCATCTTATCTCTGTACCTCCTGAGGCACCTGGCATAATGCCCAGCCCAAAGTAGATGTTTGGAAAAAAAAAATGTGAGACTAAATTAAACTCAAATCTTTCTTAGTGTCAGTTGGGTCCTTCATCCTTTTTCCTTTCCTACATTAACTGTCCTTCAAATATTTGAAGACAATCACCTTGTCCTTGTTCCTTATCTGCACAAACTCCAGAAGACACTGACTAACTTGGTCCAGTTCAATGTGAGCAGAATTCAACTTAAGCACAAAATATTCAAGAAGACCCCAAGTGTTCTATTTCCCAACCAACACTGGACTCACACTCCATGATTTGGGATAAATGCTATCTTTTCATACCATTTTTTTCTACTTTGCTAAAATAAGGGGGAAACACAGAATTCCACCCTCATCTTAGTCATTTTATAAATATAAACAAGAAAGCTGGTAAAGCACTTGGAGTTTGGAACAGAAAGGGAATATGATCAAAGTTATGGATGAATGTAGCTGAGAATGGGTAACAATTAGCTTTAGCTCTGCGATTAAATCTGTGACCCAGGACAAAAACCCAACTTCTTTGGGCTTGTTTACGTACTTTTTGCATACTATAATAAAAGCCAAGGAATTCATGCTACTGATACAACATTAAAAAAAATCTTCTAGGAGTTCCCGTCATGGCTTGGCGGTTAACGAAACTGACTAGCATCCATGAGGATGCAGGTTTGATCCCTGGCCTTACTCAGTGGGTTAAGGATACGGTGTTGCCATGAGCTGTGGTATAGATCACAGATGTGGCTCGATACCTGCGTTGCTGTGGCTGTGGTGTAGGCCGGCGGCTGCAGCTCCGATTAGACCCCTAGCCTGGGAATCTCCATATGCCTTGAGTGCGCCCTAAAAAGCAAAAAAAAAAGCAAAAAAAGAAAAATCTTATGGACTACATACAATCTTCTGAACTACAGGCATTTTATCAATAGTATTTCAGTTGAATATACGAAAATATTTAAAAATATACAAATACTTTATAGCTGAAAATAAAAGAGTCACAGATCACTGTTTCTCCTTAAATGCTCTTAACTGAGCTACTGACAAGTCTTTGAGCTTTAAAACCACCCAGCCTACATGGAAAAATTCTGTTTGGCCTACTAATCTTTATTGGACTATTAACCACCTACCTCCCTCAACTATGAAGGGAAACTGTGGAAGGCACTGCAATGACTACACCTACAAACTCCTACAATAACACACTCAGTTTCCCCCAGACATGGGTCAAATGCAGAATACATTTTTTGAAATGGCCAATTCTTATGAGATGCACCTTGAACATGTGGGCCAATGTTTATATTTTTTCCCCAAATTATTTAGGTTACCACCAATAGAAACACTTATTTGACCCGTTAAAAGGATTTTTCTCATCATGTACTCATTTCTTTATTTTTTATTTATTTATTTATTTTTTGGGGGGTCTTTTTAGCTATTTCTTGGGCCGCTTCCGCGGCATATGGAGGTTCCCAGGCTAGGGGTCGAATCGGAGCTGCAGCCACCGGCCTACACCAGAGCCACAGCAACGCAGGATTCGAGCCGCGTCTGCAACCTACACCACAGCTCACGGCAACGCCGGATCGTTAACCCACTGAGCAAGGGCAGGGACTGAACCGCAACCTCATGGTTCCTAGTCGGATTCGTTAACCACTGCGCCACGACGGAAACTCCTTTTTTTTTTTTTTTTTTTTTTTTTCATTTCTTTAAATCAACTTGTTCACAATTTTAGAAATGTATTTTCAAAGGCAGCTCTTCCTGGTAGGAAACCGCCTGTGTGTTCAAAGGCTATGTCTGGACTAAGGTAGTAATGTGTTAATACGCACAAAGACGTCAGTGACAAAATAAGTTTTTTAAAAAGAATTCACACTAATGTCCTTAGTCATTTTAGCCATAGCTAACAAAGGGTATGTCTCACGACTATGTTTAAGGTATATAAACTGTCAACTCTTTACAGTTTATATACCCTAAATATATCAAGGACCTTAAATCAAATGACCTTGGTACATTTTGACAGAAAACTCAAATAACATGTACAACGTATGGCATGTCTTCAAATGCAGGCAAGGGGTGGCAGAGATCAGTAACTGCATCCCGCTCTGTATCAGCTGTCACAGCACAGTCCTTGCAAACAGGTAGTAAACTGCTGACGCTTACTACCTGTTTGCAAAATACAATTCACATATAGTTGAGGACAGGCTATTCCTTCCCCCTCTGCAATGTCTAGATCTGCTCTAACTCACCGTAGCCTAGAATATGACCCACAGTAGACTTGCAACATCCCCTAAAACTGTAGTAAAACGTGGCCTTGAACATTTAGACTAAAATTTTAACCATTAAAATAATCCCCTGTAGGATGAGCTTTTGGAAAACAAACTACTGACTGTAAGTCAAAAGAATTTCACTGGAAGAGGATGTTAAAAAGAGAGAAACCACTTCCAGATCAACAAAACAATCACGTGGCAGGTGCCAGTCCAACCAAAGGATATTCAAACGTGCTGATCGAGTGCTCGCTGGCCAATAGCAAGACGCTCCCTCTACCTGACTGCCTGACAAACTATGCCTATTAAGTTTATAAAATCAGAGCACAAGTCTGGACTAAGACGGTAGATGAAACCTACATACTTCACTTCAGTTCTCCCTAAAGGTCTACTAAAGTTAGAGTAAAGAAAGCAGCAGGGAGACCATGAGAGCAAACAACAGAACGAAACCTGGTGACCTGGAAAGCAGAGGGTTGAGAACGCGGCTGATCTGAGAAGCTTCAAGACAACAGTGGGGAAAGCTGAAACTCAGAACCATTTATACCACAGAATCCTCAAGGGCACAGACACGGACAGCGCCAGGTACCCCTGGACTGAGGATAAAATGTGCAGGGTGGGGCTAAAATAAAGATTGCTGAGAAAGCTGTTTGAAGACGTTACTTCCCTCGATTCACTCCCCACCTCCACGCCATAGTGCAACCAGACATCTCGTAAGTGGGCAGATACTTGGAAACAATCTCTGGAGAGAAAAGGACTCCAAACAGGAATTAATATATTCCTAGGGCATACAGAGACCATCACTACAGTTCTGGCAGTCAAATCTTACCCTCTAGGCCAGTCATTATAAGACTCTTCCTCATGGAATCTGACAATCCCAGGGAAAAAAGCCCAAAGACACTGACAGTAGGGATGGCCTATCATAGAGCCCATCCAGATCTTCCAACTGTTAAGTTTAAAGTTGGCATGTCTTCATGTTTACAAAATTTCCTATCAGCTTTTTAGTCCTATGCATGAGCATAACACTAAAAAGATATGCATGATATCTATCAAGGATTACTAGGGATCTGAGAAGTCTCTAATATGGAAGACAAAGATCGAAGCAAACAGATTAAAAGCCAATTTGGAGAAACAGAAACAATGCAAGGAGAATAAAACTATAAAGAACGCTGAGATAAAACTTCCAAAGAAGGAAGAGCAAAAGACAGATATGGGAAATTGGAAAAAAGAAAAGGAGAAAGTCCACAAGGTCTGATATTTAAATAATGGGATTTGTTAGAAGGGGAAGACAGTGAAAATAATTACAAGAAATTCAACTAGTAAAGCGAATCAAAAAAAATTCCCAGAATTGAAGTACACGAGTCATCAGATTTTAAAAACCTAGAAAAGGAAATAAAATTGGAAAGGGGCAGATAGATCTTTAAAGATATTGCAGATTCTATTTTTAACTTGAGTGGTAGCACACAGTTTTTATTGTTTTATTATTCTTTAAATGATACCTGTTTTATAAAGCCATCTGTATGTATGATTCATTAAACATACACACAATCACAGCTATGCCAAGTAGAATTTCCCTCCTTTCGCATTTTTACTGATATACCAATGTCAGGAATATCCAACCCCCCTAAAGCCTTCATTATAAATCACTGATACCTGACACCACTTTGAGGTACAATATGAAGATTCAGATAGAAGCGAAGCCTACAGTCTAAAGAAAGCCTACCGTTTACAGTCTCCTCCTCTCTGGCTCAGCAACACTTCAGTTACTTTTTTTTTTTTTTTTTTTTTTGCTTTTTAGGGTCACACACACAGCATATGGAGGTTCCCAGGCTAGGGGTCCAATCGGAGCCACAGCTGCCGGCCTACACCACAGCCACAGCCACAGCCAGAGCAATGCAGGATCCGAGCCGCGTCTGTGACCTACACCACAGCTCATACCAACGCCAGATCCTTAACCCACGGAGTGAGGTCAGGGATCCAACCTGCAACCTCATGGTTCCTAGTTGGATTTGTTTCTGCTGCGCCATGATGGGGAACTCCTTAGTTACTTTTTGAAAAACAAAAAACAAAACAAAATACTTTGCTATTCATCCAGTCAACATCTATTTGTGGTGACATTTGAGACAATCTGCTTTAAATTTTTTAAAAACTACTTTCTACATTAAGAACTTTTTTTGGGTAGCAAATTGAAGTACAGAGTAAGGGTAAGAAGGAGAAAAATCAATCTAAAAGCACAGAATATAAGATCTAAAAGACCTACTTAATTCATCCTACAAAGATCCTTTTTTCATGGATGTAGCTGAAAATATGTTAACGCCAGCTTCGGACTTCTGAATGTAACCCAAATGGTACAGGCTCCCAGCAATCTTGCACCCTCTTTTGGTCAGTGGGGCGATCACCTCTCCATCAGTCAGTTCTCCCTAGAATGGCTGGTCATGAAAGGTTTCTCTGTGGGTTTCCTACCTCTGTGCTTCCTGAGCCCTCCCCCATCCTGGCACTCTCACGTGCTGCTACTCGTGAGGCACCCTGGCTGCTAGGTCTCCCCGAGACAACCACCATCCCAAGCACAGCACAGCCTATCTGCTCCTTCGTGGCACACGAGGCTCCTCAGCTGGGAAGATCTGGTCTGCAAAACACAACAGCACAGAGAAGTATCTTCTCCTGAAAGCCACTGGAAGAGGAACTGTTGAGGGTAAGTTGGGCTGATCTTTTCAAAGACGGCAGCAACTGATAATAAAATGAATTTTATCCCTAATTTCTTCTTTTAAGTCATCTTCCCTACTGCTGAAGATGTAAAATCAGTGGAAACACTGGATGACCGTTCCCACAAAATGTTTTAAAATTCACATGCAATAAAATGCAAGAACAAAAACAAGAACAAGCCAAAGGTCATCATCAAGTTTTTTGTTTTATTTAAGATTTTAGTTTTAATTCTGAAGAAAGAGGTACATTTCCTTTTTTTTTTTTTAGTTTTAGCATCAGGTTATAACCAGGTTTCTGTTTTCTTTTCTCCTGTCTTTTCAATACTGCACAAACGTCCAGAAACTACAGGGTTAAGTAAAAGCTGCAGGCAAGGAGGTCAGAGATTTGCTCCTGATGGTGATCAGATGGCCCCAGAGCAGTGCTATCTTTGAGTGCCTTTAGTCAGGTGAATTTAAGATAAAATAAAAAAAGATTCTGACAGAGGAGAAAGATTGAAGAAATCACTTATACTTCAGCTCTTATATTATGCAGAGGTATTAAACCTGTGAATGCTTTAAAAAAAAAAAAAACATTTGAATTTACTTTAAATCTAAAGTCAAAATTTTTTCTCCTTTAAAAAGTCACTTCTCTCTTCCTCATAAACTCTTTAGCAATAGGCCAGTTACTACGACTGATCAATTTGTCTTTCCATCAACTTCCAATACAATCTTTTGCTTAACAACACAACCAAGTCCTCTCCATCAACTTGTCAAAAGAATTAAAAATTAAATTAAAAGCATTTCCCTTGCAATAGTGATAAGCTGAATACAAGACGGATGCCAGGACCACTGCTTTCCCCCATGCGTTTAGCAATCTCATTTTAACTAACCTGGTTTTCAAACTTCTGCAGTTGATAATGCATTTACTTCACCTTTCCTATAGATTAATCGTCATTTTCTGCTAAGCAGATTATGTCATTATTATGCGCAACAGACAAATAGTAATTTTCTAAGTATCGAGACTGCCCTTTGATTTCTTTTTTCCTCCTTGAAAAGGCATTTTTAGAAAACATTCAACAGTGTCACTCAAATGCGGGATCAACAGAAACTTTTACAATTAAAAAAAAAAAAAAAAAGGATGGTAATGACCCTGTGATCGCATTGCATCTGGGGGTAAGGAGAAAAAAAACTGATCAGGAACTGGATTCTTCAGAACATAAGAGATGAGAAGGGAGCTGTGGGTGGGCTGAGAGGGAGAAAACAGGGTGGGACAAATCCTGCATTTTCTCATGAATTCTCCTCCTTCCCTAATGGCGGTCCAGTGTTGAACTCTGTAGTAAATCTGTGGGGGTTTTGCTGGGGGGTCTGAAGGCTGTCTGAAAGCCTGGGGGCGGGGAGTGGAAGCTGGAAGGATTTGAAGGAGGTGGGTAGGGGTTCCAACTGGCTCTGTGCAGAGGGATCTGTGTGCTGAAGGGGGCGCTGTGGTGGGTTTGTGAGGGAGCAGCACTGGGGCCGTCCATCTCTGTGAGGGCCTGAAGGGATTTTAGCCAGTGTGGAGGATTGTCATCTTGAAGAGAGTCTAAACTGTTTCCTGAAGATGCTGGAACACCTAAGGAGAGAAAAGAAAACAAGAGGGAAAGTGGTGAGTTTGTGCAGAAAGGAAGGAATTCGTCAAACACACACAAATTTAAGGTGATAACGTTTATCCAAAAAGACAGAGAAGAAATTACAATTTTAACTCCTTCCAAATAAGACCTTCTTAATCTTATGTTCCTTTTATCTTCCACCCACAAAGACCACAATTTATTGTCACACAAACCCATGCCTCCTCTTCGACTATACAAATTGTCCCCCAGTGTCACAGAGGCAGTTGCAAAAATGAGTCCCCAGGATTGTACGATGTTATTTCCCAATTGGGCTTCTCCTTCTCTAGTAGGGATACATAAACAAGATAGCCTTATAATAGAGAGCTTTATTTTTTAACGTGGAGTATGTTCCTTTAAGAGGGTAAGTCAGATCCTTTCTTCCTTCGAGACCAACAAAATACACACATGCTGTCAGACGTTAGCACCTACTTACACCAAAAGCAGCAGCCTAGGTACCAAAGGCCTTATTACACAACTAGGCCAACAGAGTGAACTGAGGCTACGTGACCCCGGAGAACGAAACAAGCTACCACACACGTGTGGCTCTGGGAGAAGATTACTTTGAAGAGACCTCTGTTCTTAGTTAATCTGGGCTAAAAACCAAGCTGATGGCAGTCAGTGGAGCTGAAGGAGGGAGAAAGTTACCTGTGATGATGGCTGGGTCTGTCCAGCTGCCAGGGCTGTCCCAACTCAGGCTGTCGGTGGTGGCAGTGTTGGACGTTGGTGCACTGTGGTTGGCGTTGGAGGGGGAAGAAGAATTGGGCAGTCCACCAAAGTTGATGTTAATGTTGGGTAGAAGTGCCCTTAGCCCGTCCTGCCACTCCTTCATACTTAAACTCTCTACAGAACTGCTGTTGTCTGGGAGATTTACCAACAAAAAAAAAAAAAATAAATAAAAGATAAAAAAAATAAAAAGCTGACGTTAGAAACATATGTTGTTCTTTAGTGGTTACGTGGGAGAAGAATTATTCTTTCTTTACTGAGCATTTAAAATGGGTTGTCCTAGCAAGATAAACTTGGTTAAGAATTTGCTCGTGAGCTCAGAGCCTCTGAAATGAGTGAGGAAAATCTTGCTCAAGAATCAGGAGAGGGAGCTGCTTTTCCTTCTTACAGCCTCTTCACCATTCTGCATTTATAAGTCAATTATCCAGTTTAAAGACTCAATGCTCCAGAACACAATTTAGTTTTAGCTACATTATGAAGTTTCAGTTAGTGGGGCATTTAGCCAGCCAAGCTGATTTATGCTATAAAAAAAAAAAAAAAAAAAAAAAAAAAAAAAAAGCACAAGCCTGTAAGTTCAATATAGGAGCTTATTTCTGAGCCCATTAAATGAAAGGAAAGTCATTTTATGAAGAATAAACATAAGCCAATAGAAAAAGAAAAATAATTAAGTTCTTCCTGATTATAAAACGGGTCATGTATTTCAGAGGAGAAAGGCAGTAATGAATAGGTTTTGAGTTTGAAAGCAGTATTTTTCCATTAGTCACAAAGGACAAGGAGGCAAGGTCAAAGCTACCTTTCAGATGGAATCATTTCCAGCAGTCCGCCTATTCTATTCTTACAATTCTACTAATCATTTAAAACACAAATCCTGCAGTCCTACAGTTAGTTCTCTGCTTCTATTTCTGAATAGCATCCAATGTGATAAGACGCTATCAACATAAAAAGGTTTTTCATAAATTATGACTAAACTCACTTAATCTACTACCATCCAGAATCCACATGGTATATAACTAATTGGTTGGGGGGGGGGCAGAGGGTAAAGTGTAACTACTACTTAGAATAATTGTTTTATTGAAAAAAGGAATGTAGGTCAAACTACCCAACTGCAGTTTTTGAGAAGAGCACAGAAAATTACTTCTGGTTCTACAGAACTGATGAGCAATCACCACTGATGATGACAATGACAATCTAGCAGATTCAGTCTGCCTTTTCGTGAACTTAGAGTTTTCTTTTTATAGAGTTTCCTTTGCATCAATCACTAATCTGTATCAAATTACATCATGTTTAAGCAAGTGAAGCTTTCAGCCCTATTGACATTATTTATAAAGACAAAAAACTATAACCAAATGCAACAAAAGTCATCTTGGAATTTACTGAGATGAAGAAAAGGCAACGTACACCACACAGACAAGTCAACAGAGAGGAAAATAAATTCTTCAAACTGACTTCTACTTTACAATCAGTGTAATTTCCTAAAGCTCAACCCTCTATTTGCATCCTACCTGACATGTGCATTGTGTTGTACAAGTCACAAAGCACTCTCACAGTCAATCATTATTTCATTTGATCCTCACGGTGTGAGGTAGGCAGAGGAGGAGGGATTGACCTGCGTTTAACAGACAAAGCAAAAGACTCTAGAATAACGGGCCCAAGTCACATAACGTCTATAGTCAGGACTTGAACCCAGACTCTAGCTGAGTTATTTTCTTAGTAACACCAAGCTCTTGTTCTTGTATAGACTCTTTACTTTATATTTGCATAAGAGTACTGATTGACATTTTTGGACGTACCCACGGCAGGCGGAAGTTTCTGGGCCAGGGTTCAACCATGCCACAGCAGTAACCAGAGTCACAGCAGTGACAACACTGAACCCTTAACCCACTGAGCCACCAGGAATCTCCCTGATTTTTTTTTTTTTCCGTCTTTTCTAGGGCCACACCCTCGGCATATGGAGGTTCCCAGGCTAGGGGTCTAATCAGAGCTGCAGCTGCCAGCCTACACCGAGCCACATCTGCAACCTACACCACAGCTCACAGAAGCGATGGATCCTTAACCCACTGAGCAAGGCCAGGGATTGAACCTGCAACCTCACGGTTCCCAGTTGGATTTATTAACTACTGAGCCACGGCAGGAACTCCCTGATTCACACTTTTTAATAGGTTAAATGTTTAAGGCAAAACTCAGGGGCATGTGAGACCCATAATGAAAAGGAAGCAACAAAGAAACACAGAAACATTCTAATATGTCCAGCAGCATAGGAAGAGATTTGCTGATGGAACAAACTAGACTTCGCAGCCAAGGCGAAAACCCTCTAATCAACAACTCAAGCATCACTTTCCCCCGCTCCAACTGCATGAGGCATTAATAATACCACACTGACAAAGTCCTAGAATGCCCTCAGGTACAGAAGGTTTGGCGGCTACCGCACATTCCAAGCTTTAAAGTAGTCACGATGTCAGACTGAGCACGTTAAGATGGTTTTCACTGAACCAGAAACTGATCTCTAAACAAGGAAAACTTCCTAGGAGGGAAGTAAAATGCCCCCATATAAAAAGATGATGTACAACTACATGGGAATCTTTTTTTCGGCCACACCCACAGCATATGGAAGTTCCTGGGTGAGAGATCAGATCTGAGCTGCAGCCAGCAATACCAGATCCTTAACCCACTGCACCACAGCAAGTACTCCTACATGGGAAAATTTTAAGGAAGTTTAATGCTCTTGAACTCCAGTGGCCAAAGTCAACAAGAAGCTTAGACAGATGATTTGAGCCTCCTTCTCCTAATGCACAGGGAAAAAGGAAAAAAAAAAAGTAACTCAGTAAGACCCATTTTTTGCTTTACATCTAGTGAGAACTAGAACTAAGGAAGCTTTACTTTTGCATTAACAGAATAACATTTGCATTTATATAAAGTTTATTTGAAAATCAGCATTACAATAAAATCAAAGGACATTTGTTCACAGGCAGGATATATGAGAACTCTCCACTCAATTTTTCTGGGAACTTCAGACTGCTCTAAAAAAAATAACATCTATTTTTTAAAAAGACATTTGTTTCCCAGGTTTTAGGCTAATGAAATCAAGTAAGAATACGTTAACCAAAGACATTCACAGAAGCCCATGATATAAAATAGTGAGAAACTTGGATCCTCCCAGTTGTGCTATAATTGTAAGATACCTTGGGAAATAAATTAGCTAGTTTGTAATTCTTACAGTCTTGCCAAAAAACAAAGCCATGTGCCTAGACATCTTGGGAGCCTGAAAGCATGGATGTTTACAGTGAAGCTGCAAGTATCACAAGGAGTGGACTGACATCGTTAGGTCTTGGAATGGGACCACTACTCTAAGCAGACACCAAGAAGAAAAGTTCGCACTCTCTCTTTCGGCCATGCCTGCAGCATGTGAAAGTTTCCAGGCCAGGGATCGAACCCACGCCATGGCAGTGACCAGAGCCGCTGCAGTGACAACACTTGATCCTTAACCTGCTGCACCACAAGAGAACTCCGAGACAAGTTTTCTTCACTGTTTTCTCTACTACTGCTGTGCCAAGTGTTAGCACAAAGGAGGAACGAGAAAAAAGAAATCAGATAAATCCTAATTCCCAGCAAAATAGCTCTCAATCCAGCCACACTTGAAATCACCTCCTTTACTTTTACCTCCCCTGCCCACTCCCCCGCCACCCCCAGCCCTGCCTCACTGAAAGGGCTTCTGATAATTCCATTCCTTACAATACACATAACAGCGGTGATTAACCTCAGCACTATTCACGTACTGGACTACATAATTCATTTCTTGTTCTAGGCACTGTAGGATATTTAGCAGCATTACTGGATGCACACACACACGCACGCACACACCGACACCTAATTTTAACAATGAAAAATGTCTCCAGACATTGTCAAGTGATTACTGGGGCGAGGGGGGGCGCAAATTGTACCTGGTTGACAACCACTGACCCACAGAAAGGTTATTCATTTGTTTCCAGGGCTCTAAATAGTTCCACTCAGACACGCATTTCTTTCAAATAGTCCCAGGACAGGACAACACCTGGATGTAACCTCATGTAACTTAATTTCCCTTTATATAGGACTTCACGCTGGAGTACAATTCACTATGTGCAAGTCAGTAGGTCTAATGGAGAAAACACTGGGCTGAAAACTGCTGACAGACTGTGCAAGGCAACTCCACACTGATAATTCATATAACCTTGAGCATATAAGCAAGACTGTTAATATCCCAGGACTCGACTTCACAAGTAAGAGCAACATCTGTTTTCCTCTCTCACTGGATAAAACACAGTAAGAGAAGGGAAAGCAATGTGAAGCACATTTATCACTTGATAAATGCCTCACAACAATTTTTTCCCAGTACTTAATATTGAACAGATAGTAACGTTTCCAAAAAGCTTGAGTAAGAAGATATCTTACGGGCCAGAAATTGGCTCTGTGCACGAGAGTCGCCTCCTAGGAACGTACTACATAGTCGGTCTAACTACTAAGCCTTCTCACCACCAGACAGTGCAAAGACAAATAAGATACAGGAAAGCACTTTAGATACTCCACAAGTAGACTACAACGAGGGTCAACTGACTAAACATTTTATAGTAAATGATACTAATTTTATTTTTAAAGTATTTAATTAGTAATAGTGCATTAGAGAGAGAAGGATTATCTATTTTAAAGGACTGCTCATGTGTTTAAATGTTTTATGATGTTAAAAATGAATTTTATAGTTTTCAAATATGTACCAAACCCACTACTTTTGGTTCTAAGTAATTTGAAGACAGGAGAGCAGGTCAAGTTGTTTGTGGTAGTTTTATTTTTCTTACTAGAACTCAAAGGCAGATTTTAAAGTACTTTCAAGATGCCATACACCACACTCTCATTCCATTATGTAAAAATATCAGTATACTTCAGTTTACCTGGCTCAGAACACATTTTACTGAAGAATAAACTATGATTAAAAGTCTGCCAGTCTGCTGGTAGCCTAACACCCAGTCTGTAACAAGCTGATCATCGCACACTAAGCAAGCTGACAAGTCTAGTTTTTAGCAACAATAACCACAACAGAATTATTGTAAAACGTATGTGTTAAAGACTGCCAAGATAAAAGCCAAAGCAACTATTTAATGAGTGCCTACGGTGTGCAAGGAAGACAAGGCACTTAAACCATGACTCTTGTTTTCAGGGAGCTTAAAGTCTAGATGGTGAGACAAATGTGGGAAATGCTGAACAATGACAATCTGAAAAAGCAATAGGAGAAATGCCACGATTAATAAACACTACAAAAGTTTAGTAAAAAGAGAGGCTAGTCAGGCACACATGTGGAAACGTGCTGGTGGGTAAGGAAGAGTTGGAGTCAGTCCATGGAGTTCAGTTACTACACAGATGCCCTGAGCCTGAAAAACCGACAGGTTGACTATCTTCAGTGTTTTCACGTAACACTAAATGAGTCCAACTACTTACCAGGAAATACATATAGATAAAGGTGTGTTTTATAATGAATATATTGTAAAATAAAATTAAGCTGTGTTCTGACATCAGGCCTTTCACAGAAAATCATAAAGCAGGAAAAGATGAATGGTTTAGGCAAGAGCACACATTATAGCAGCCAAATGATTTCTTCCTGTTCCTCAGATTAACTGCAATATATTATTACACAACGTAAAATTTTACTACGGAGACCAAGACTGTGGGAAAATCTGCTCCTTATGATAAATTGTCACTGGTGACAAGCCAATGAGTTTTTCTAGTTTGCAAAAAATCTTCACCTAAAAGAAAAATTTCAAACTGATTTCAGATGGCAAAGCCACTTCAAAGGGAAAGGGCAGCAGACAATACATCCCCTCCCACCTCCCGATTTCAGCTGTTCCACATTTTAGGGAAGCAAGTAAGATCTCTGAAAAACAAGATCTGCTGTGAAGAGTGAAGACAGAGGAGCTATGTATAATGACAACACCGTGAGATAAAACATACTTAAGGGGATTCCCCCCCCCCAAAAAAAAGCCATTCCAAAATTTTGCTTCCACTAATACAATTCATACTACTAGGTCAGGATTTTGTCTCCTCTTGGAATTCTTGCCTCTACCTTCTTTTTTTGGTACCCGTTCTGCCAGGTCTTTTCATTATAAACACATAGGCATTATTAATTAAACCAGTTGGATGTAACTAAATTCACAAATGCACCAATTTCTCCACTTCCATGTTTGGGCAGGGACAGGTGGCCCACATATTGGGCCCCGATCTTAGGCTACTCCATTCTCAACTCCAGACCCTAGGTTCAGAGGCCTCTTATTTCAAGTTAAATTTCTGTTAGCAGGCAAAACTATCCCAACTGGGGAATGGTCATTGAGAGTCCCAGTCACAAAGTATTCCTAACAGAGCTTATTCTGCTCTTCAGTTTTTAATTGTTATCTAATGGTCACCTCCCAAAGCCTCAATCTGCAACCCGATCTTGTTTTCTGAAAAACTTTTATCTTCCTTTTCTTCACGGCTATCCTTTACAGTTCAAAGTCAGAGGCAGTAGATAGGTTACTTACTGAAACAAATCTTTCTTGGTACAAGGGGTTGTACATCAGAAATCTAGGTCCATTACGGTTAACCCTTGCCAGCTAAGACTCTCAAATTTTCAAGCATTTTTAGAAGGACACACAGTACAGCCTGTCTCGGCCACTCTAAACCTCTCTCCACACACTCCCCAGCCCTGTTAGATGTAATTGCCTATGAGTTTGGAGATGAAGTCCATGTCCATCAGTTTATAATTCCAAGAAATCCTAAACTTTCTCAAACTTCAACATATCTCTAAGCAACTCAAATATAAGTGAATTATGTAAAACCAAACCCTTAAAGGAGACACAAAATTTCTTCTATCAAAACTTAAAATTTAAGAAGAAAGCCTTCATGTTATAGACATGCTATACATTAGGGCAGCCATAAAAATTACTTCAAAAAAACTTTCAGGGAAAATGACTACTACATGAATATTTTCTTTGGAGCAGATTTATAATATCAGTTTATGAAAGAATTTACTCTATTTAAACAAAAAGAACAGACCCTCAAATTTCTAGGATTTTTCTTATTATTAAAAGCAAAACAGAACACTAACTTCAGAGCAGATCTGCTGGAGACAAACTCTTAACAGTTTTAACAGATCTGAAAGCAGAGATTAAACTAAGTGAAAAATTCTAAGAACTCAAATGAAAAAGAGTTCTGAGAACAGAAGAACGTAAAGTATTAACAAAAAAACAGTCAAAATTTATTCCCGCTAGCAGAAGGAAATAGAAATGACATAAACAGGAAAACAAGAGGCCTTGAGGATTAGCTAAATACGACTAAGGCTTACTTCCTGCCTTTTTCCTTGTCTAGAATGCTTTCCCGATCTCTTCAATTAATTTTTCTCAATCTGCCAAAAGTCCAAATCTTTACTCAGGCCATGCGAGATGACAGCGCTGTGGTCTGTAACCGCACTCACCTGGCAGCAGGCTGTGCTGGGACGGCCAGTGTACTCTCATCTGCTCTCGGAACTCTACTGAAAGGCCTGTAAGAGGTTATTTTATACAGTCTTGAGCACATGGCTCAGTGTCTTAGAAACTTGATGTGCTTCAAGACATCTGCTGAATCAAATATCCAGCTTGAGAGGAGCTGGAAAACCACTTTCGCCAAAAAAGTCTACTTAGTTAATATCTTATAATGCTATGAATCAAGCTGTTCTCTCAAAAGAGACACACATCTTTCTGCAAGCAGGAATCAGCTAAATCTGGGGGGCCCAAAAGTGCTATGTTCTCAGTAGTGCTTAAGACGCCGAAATACAAGCAAATACAATTTTTAAAATCTGATGCACCAAAAATCATTTAAATAAAGAATGCTTTTTAGAAAAGATATTCTAGTATTACATGTACAGGATAGTAAACAGGTCTATTAGCTACATTCTACCTGTTTTCTACTCTAGACACTATTCATTCACTAACTTTGCACTTTATGTACGTGATTACTTTAGTACCAACAATCCAATGAGCGAAGCAGTAGGTTTCATTTTACAAATGAGGAGACTCTGGTAGTTTAAAAAATGTACCAATGGTTATATAGTTAAAAAGTGTTGACGTCAGTAATCAAAAGTCTGATTTCAAGGCGTTTGTTCTCATCACCAAACCCACTACCACCCAAGTGCTGGTCCTGGCAGATCTCATGCACTGAGAGAAGAGGCGGGCAGATATGTCTAAACTACTATGCCATGTGATAACACATGCTGTTCTGGTACGAACAAAGCCCTGTGGGGCACAAAGAAGAAAATGAACAATTCTGCCTTCTGCAAGCTAGATAAATGGGGAAGAGAAGCTGATACAGAAAAGGGAAAAGGCTTTCTACACAGAACAGGGAGCAACAGAAGTAGCTAATCACAAAATACAGTAGGAACTTTGCACAATATAAGTACATGTATGTTGCACAATGTGTACTTTTCTAGAATGTTCCTAAAGATCCACACATTTGTTTCAAGGGAGAATCAGATCATCTAATGAGAACCAGGAAAACATCAAGGTGTTTAAAAAACAGGGAAAAATACCTATGGAAGAAAGCCTATACATAAAGCTGTATAGAGAATGAAGAAAAAGTAACTTAACAGTTAATGTAGAGGATAAATACATTCTCAGAAACAGTACAGACTGGATGAGATGGAACCTGGGCCAGAATATACAAGTAACAGATCTAAGCAGTAAGGAGGGACAAAGATCTAATATTAAGAAATCTATAAAATCTAAAACTAAAAGCTTGGAGGAAAGTAAGTGAGCACAAAAGTGTGAATCATGAACAGAAGCCGTAAATAATTACATACAAGGACATACAAAGACGAGGGAGTTTGTCATCCAGGAGATGGAGAAATCCACTAGACTATGATTTCATCAAAGCAAATCATGAAACTGCAGAGATATGGAGGATGTCAACCAGTCTGACATGTAAATCTGCTAGAAGAAAACAAACTTAATGAAATTCACTTCCTGAGCACTCCTCTTTCCCAAGGTGGAAAGAGGAAGGCAAATTTACTCTGGACTTTTGACCATCAAAGAAATGGTTGACTATTGTGAATATAACAGAGGCCCTAAGAGTATTTGATGTAATTTTAGGACTTTAAGATGCAAAGAATGGTCTCTCAAGGCAATACAAATAAAAGCAAAAGTAAACAAATAGGATCCAATCAAACGTACAAGTTTTTGCATAGCTTGTAACCATAAACAAAAAGAAAAGACAACCTACGGATTTGGAGAAAATATTTGCAAATGATGCAATCTGTAAGGGCTTAATTTCCAAAATACACAAGCAGCTCATACAACTCAACAACAACAAAATAAACAACTTAATCAAAAATGGGCAGAAGACCCAAATAGACATTTCTCCAAAGAAAATACATAAATGGCCAATAGGCAAGTGAAAAATGCTTGTCATTGCTAATTATTAGAGAAACGCAAACCAAACTACCATGAGGAACAACCTCAAGCAGATTTCAATGGCCATTATTAAAAAGTCTACAAATACTAAATGCTAGAGGAGATATGGAGAGAAAGGAACCCTCCTACACTGCTGGTGGGAATGTAAATTGGTGCAGCCACCATAGAAAACAGTATGGCAGATCCTCTGAAAACAAAGGATAGAGTTGCCATGTGATCCAGCAATTTCACTCCTGGGCATATATCCAGACGAAACTATAATTTAAAAAGACACATGCACCCCTATGTTCACATGTTCACGGCAGTACTTTTTTCTTTCTTTTTTTTTTTTTTGTCTTTCTGCCTTTTCTAGGGCCGCTCCCTCAGCATATGGAGGTTCCCAGGCTAGAGGTCTAATTGGAGCTGTAGATGCCAGCCTATGCCAAAGCCGTAGCAATGCAGGATCCGAGTCGAGTCTGCGACCTACACCACAGCTCACACCAACTCGCCGGATTCTTAACCCACTGAGCAAGGTCAGGAATCGAACCTGCAATCTCATGGTTCCTATTGGACTCCTTATTTATATATTTTTGTCTTTTTAGAGCTGCACCCATGGCATATGAAAGTTCTCAGGCTAGGGGTCTAATCGGAGCCATAGCTGCCAGCCTACACCAGAGCCACAGCAACATGGGATCCAAGCCGTGTCTGCGACCTACACCACAGCTCACGGCAATGCTGGATCCTTAACCCACTGAGTGAGGGCAGGGATAGAAGCCGCAACCTCATGGTTCCCAGTCGGATTCGTTAACCACTGTGCCACGACGGGAACTCCTCACCTGTTTATATATCAGTTTTTTTCTATTAAACTGTGAGCTTCTCCTGGAAAGGGTCTTGATTTAATCCTCTTTGTAAGCAGTTCCTGAACCTGAACCTGAAGAGGTATTTAATGTTTCCGAAATGAAGAGCCCTAAACATTTGTTTCCAGGTTTTTGAGAAAACAAACTTTCCAGAGGTTTAAAAAAAAAAAGAAAAGAAAAGAAAAGAAAGGGTGGATCAGGGTGGCCCCATGGTTCTAGAAGGCACTGATTCATGGGACATAGAAGATGCTAAAATACGACATTTTGACTATGCACTAAATAATTCTAATAAGGAAAATAAATTGGGAAGAAATCTAAAGAAACCAGTTCTTGTACAGGGAGAATTTCATGGGAAAGATGTGAAAAGAAAGCTTAAAAAAGAGTTATGTAACCTAAAGAGTATCATAATCGCTGAGGATTAAAATGAGAATCTATAATGATCTGAAGCTTGTGAAAAATGCTGGAGGCAAGAAAAAGCTAAGTTTGGAATAGGAGAAAATTCAGGAAAGCCACTGCTCAGCCTGTCATTAAAAGAATAAGTCCTGAGAAAAGCCAGAGCTATGTAGTTCCATCTTCATTTTACTTCCTTCCATCTTCTTTATAAACAAGCATGATCTTCAAGCCAGGAAGAACAGATTAAACCATGTGGAGAAAGAACTGTAAGTCAGCAGAGATGCAAAGACAGTAAAAGAATACCTACTCAATTTAAATGAGTTGAAAATCTCTAGGTCCAAAAAGGTTCTATCCTAGGGCATTAATCCTTACAGATGTCATCAAACGCCCATTATTAAGAGAAATGCTGGGAAAGGAAGAAAAGGCAGAATCTAGAAGCTAGATGCTAATGAGTTCTTGGGAAAATTCTGAAACAGGTTAGAAGATGGATGACTTCTTTAGGAACGAATGTGATAGGTTTAGTAAGCAGTGATCTATATCGTTTGTGTTTGGGGGCATTCTTCATGAGAAACGATATGTAAAAACATCATACGTATCAAATTGTTTTGGCTAAAACCTCAGCTCCCTTCAAAATGAAATACTCAGCAAGGTCAATTCTAATTTTGAGGTCCTCAAACTTGAGCTTGAGGAACAGTCATGGAGGCAGCCTCTACTGACCACTGTTTTCCAATGGAAATGTCCTCCTCCTAAATCTCACAGTCCATTTCCTTTCCTCTTCTGTTGCGTGCCCAAACTCTAAGGCTTTGCAGCTAAACTCCATTCCCATCCCACTAACACATCATTCCCTAAAACAAATGGAATGGAGGGATCGGCGACAGGCAAAATACATTTCTAGAAAGACCAATCACATCAAAATAATGTACTCTTTGGTTGGACAAGCTTCCTAGGATGTTATAAGTATGTCTTGAAATTCACAGTTTCTGGAAGATTTCCTAATGGTAATTATATTTTTGGTGTAAGATAGTAAAGAATAGCAGAGTTAAGAGCAGCGTTTAGATGAACTTAAGATACTCTGTGTTAGCCTTAAAGTTCCTGAGATAGTGCTTGGTTTATCTTTGACTCTATACTTTTTATTGTACTTAAAACACATGAGGTTTATTTAAATATGCAAACAGAAAGCCAATTCTAGAGATGACAGAATAAATCATTAAAAAACACAACTTTTTTTTTTTTTTTTTTTTTTTTTTTTGCTTTTTAGGACCAAACCCAAGGCATATGGAAGTTCCCAGGCCAGGAGTCGAATTGGAGCTTCAGCTGCTGGCCTATGCCACAGCCACAGCAAAGTGGGATCTGAGCTGTATCTGCAACCTATACCACAGCTTATGGCAACCTATACCGGATTGTTAACTCACTGAGTGAGGCCAGGGATTGAAACCGCATCCTCATGGATCCTAGTCAGGTTCGTTAACTGCTGAGCCATGAAGGGACCTCCCAAACTACAACTATTCTTAAATTAAAATTCTTAAAATCTTCACACAAGTTATTAATAATGTTACTCATAACACTTACCTATCACTTTATAATCACATAATTCTTTCACACAATGTATATAAGATGGTGATAAACAAACAAGGTACACTCTATACCAAATCCAAACACATAAAATTCAAAAGGTATACATTCAGATTTTTTAAAATGGATTAGGAAAGTGTAGGATGGAAGAGATCTAACTAATGAGTTGTGTGTATGGAAAAGGTTTAGTGGTTTTACTTATTTGATATGACAATAGCATAATGGGAGTTTCCAATATGGCACAGTGGGTTAATAAGGATTTGGTGTTCTCTCTGCAGCGACCTGAGTCACTGCTATGGTGTGGGTTCAATCCATGGCCAGGTAACAGTGGGTCAAGGATCCGTGACCTACACCATAGCTGTGGCTCAGATTTGATTCCTGGCCTGGGAATTTCCATATGCCACAGGTGCAGACACACCGGGGGGGAAAAAAAAAAAAAGAGAGAAGAGAAGAAAAAAAAATTGGATAATAGGACTTTTAAAGGGGTAACAACAGTAAGACTGTGTAAATAGGAGTTCCTGCTGTGACTCAATGGGATTGGTGGTGTCTTGGGAGCACTGGGACGCAGGTTTGATCCCTGCCCAGCACAGTGGGTTAGAGGATCCAGTGTTGTGACTTAAGTCACAACTGCAGCTGAGATCTGATACCTGGCCCAGGAACTCCATATTCCCTGGTGTGGCCAAAAAAGAAAAAAAAAAAAAAAAAGACTACTACATAAATAGATGCAAAAAGCCTAAATTTGCAACTGTATGATACTGAGCAAATCACAAATGATAATCACTCTGAGCCACGCTTTCCTCATTTACAAAATAGGATAATACCTAGCCCACAGGATATTATTATAAAAAGACTCTGTAAACTGTAAAGGAATATATAAATATTACTAATAAGAACAGTTTGTGAAAAGTGGATTACCTAATCATGTCTGGATTATTTAAAGTGTGAGCTGAGCTTCATATTTCCAGAAAAGCATCCAACCATTGTTATGTCAAAATATGTGAGGAGGAGAAATGGACTAGAGAGAATTAGAAACTACTTTTAAGTGTGGAAAGGTTAAAGGAACTAAGGATGTTTCATCTATGTCCAGAAGTTACTAGACAAGTGGAAACTGCCTTCACATATGTGACAAGAGATATAAATGGGAAAAAGATTTTTTGGAGTTCCTGCTGTGGCTCAGCGGTAGTGAAGCTGACTAGTATCCATGCGGACATGGGTTTGATCTCTGGCCTCACTCAGTGGGTTAAGGATCTGGCTGTGGTGTAGCTCCAATTTGAACCCTAGCCTGGGAACTTCCATATGCCCAAGGGCTGCCCTAAAAAGGAAAAAAAAAAAAAAAAAAAAGTTTTTGGTTTAACTAAGTGAAAAATGCTCTTTAACAATTATAAGTTCCCTGAAGAGAGCTCCCTACCCTTTAGCTCCCAAATAGCTCTTCATTACTGATGTAAAAAGAGTTCTGGAAAATAAGGTATTTATTTACAGAGACTTCCTGACTTGTGAGCATACACACACACACTTGTGAGCATCACAAATGAGACACTGGAGGTAAGAAAAGGATTGGATTGGTTAGGCGAAATTTTTTAAAGTTGTATGTTAGGAGGGAACAGGGTGGTCTTGGGAAGATAAGGAACAGCTGAGAGCTGAAATTCCAGAGTGCAGAGGTAAAGAAGATAGGAGGACTGATCACGGAGCAGTGAGGGGATCACAACACTGCACTGAATGCCACAGTTCAACCAAAAGGTAAGGTAACGCATGTGCAAATGAACCTCATTAATGTCTCTAGAAGTCCAGGTTCAACACAAAGAAGATCCAGGCTTTGCAGACTTCCAGAAATAATCAGACACCAACATCACTCCCTCAACCATGAGTTTTCAGTCAACAAACATTTGCTGAATATCTACTCTGTATCATCTTCTCTGGAGCTTGAGGCTGTAGCATTCTGTAGCAGCTCCCTAGAAGTCATGCTGCTTTGTATTTCTTCAATGGATCACTGGAGTTTGGCTATTCTGAACACAGAAGCGGTAGCTTTTGATGATTTAGTGTTATTAAAATATTTTTATGGGAGTATAAAGCCCTCTTCAGGCTTGCACTGAGACCAAGGTATTTTGCTGCCTATACAGCAAATCCCCATGTGGTTCTGTGTCTACTAATATTCCTAAAATTTTTAATGTTCACAATTTTCCAAATTAAAAATTTTCAAAATTTCTAAAGGTTGTTAAAAACACCAAAGCCAGTTTTTACTCCATTTGATTACACTGCTCACTTTTATTTCAAAAGCGAAGAACAGTCAGACTCATCTTTTTCTGAAAAATGGCTCCTACCTTAAAGGTTTAAATCAAAGTCACAAAAATCCCCCAAAAGAAGACTAAAATTATCCAAGCTCTGAAACATGATATTAATAGACAAAGTCTTCATAACCCAAATACAAGCTTCATTTTTATAAAGTATCTTTTTAGGCATTAAAATAATAATTTGCTTTCTTAATTTCAGAAAAAAATTATTTCAGGAAATGAAGTAAATTCCCCATTATTATACTAAAACTAAATGAATAGATATGGGTTTAATCATAGTGATAAACATTTCTAACCCAACTGACCAAGCATATATCTTTTTTCCTCACTGCACTATTTTCACAAACCAGAGATAGTTGTTAAAGTTTGTTTTGAGGTTGTTTTATAAATAAACATTTGATTTTTAAAACAATAAGGTAAATTTGATATATAATTACTTTAGCTATGTGAAGTATATATGATTTTTAAAAATAGGACTATTTTGCTTTTTTTCCTCCTTACTATTTATTCATATACTGGAAAAATTAAATCCAATCTTCAAATGATGCCTCAATTTAAAAAGAATCAGTCCTAATAAAAATGTATCCTTTCTAGACCTACAAAAGTTGATACTCCTGTGGAGGATACCATCTCAAAAGGCCTATATGCTAATGAATTCAAAGACCTATTTGCTTATCATCAGTTCACTAGGGGGCCTTAGTTTAAAAATCATTTAAAAACACATTTAAGTGTTCATCCTTAGCTATGATTTATTATAGTTTAATTTGGAAAAGAATGTTAGAGATGGTCTTGACAGAACCAATTCTCAATCAGTGTTGAAGAAAGTTAAGGCAGGAAGGAAAGAGAGAAGGAAGATTAGATGAATATAGTTACAGATTAGAAAATTCCTATTCCACCATATTCTGGGGCTTTATACTGAACTAGAACTCATAATATTTACTGAAAAATATTAAATCTATTAAAAATCATACATATTTATGAAATACTGAATTTTAGTAATATTGTCTCAAATATTAATAGATTTTTAAAAAGCTAGAATAACTCAGAAGTTGGAGGAAAGTGAATCATGTCAAAAGTCTACCAATTTGACATTTGCTACTCAATCTACTCCAAACCCAGACTGTACTTTCTGCGTAAATGTGCTGTTCAGATTTTTAAAAGAGAGGGGAAAAAAATAATACGATCACTTAAAATCAGAAACTAGGAAACAAGCTTAGAGAAGGTAACTGGGAGGTAAACTGATCATAGAGACTCTGAGTAAACACTCAGGAGCCTGATAGAGCACTTTCTCCTTAGAAATGCAAAAATTTAGGCCTGTGAGGGAGCCTGTAGGAGAATCACAGGAGTACACATTAAGATCTCGTCAAGACCTCCCCTTTTAACTGTGGTAAGTAACAGGGAGAAACAATTTCTTCTTTGTCCAAAGAAAGAAAAATAAACTGGATAGAGAGGTAAGCAGAAACTCTCAGAATAAGACTGGTGATGGTCAAGAATTAAAACCTGAAAGCACGTTACAAAATAAAGGTTGCAAGGCTGTATGTATTTTCTTGGAAATTATGTAGGACCTTTGCTTATTTTAGTAATAGGCGTCATTCCATTTACCTACCATTTAAAATACAGGTGAGGTCTTGCAGCACTGACTACACTAAGACTAAAAAAAAATGTCATTTCTAGCTGGGTTTCTGGGGCTGGGTAAGACTACCATTAAGGTAAAGAGTGAATGTTAACAGTTTAGATGTAAAAACAAAAACTAATACCAAACTAAAAAAATCCATACCTGGTAACAAATCACACCCTAAGTGAGGGATAGGGCTATCAGTAATTCATAATCATAAACTTGTATTTTTAATAGAGAAAACATAAATGCAACAATGGTATGTAGCCCAACACTCAGCTTAGGGCCAAAAAGAAAGCTTCCTACTTTGTTGATGAAGTCATCAACCAGGGCGCCTCCTTTACCTTTAGCTGAATACTCAATATATACATGTAATAAAGGAAAAAATGAATAGCTTCAGGGTTGTCGGTCTTCTTGCAAATACCACCACATAAAACGACAATGTTTAAAAACATCCCAGTCATGTTCCAGATAACGATGGTTTGCTCCGAAGACACAGTATTTCAGTATACAAGACTGACAACAAAGTATAAATGCTGGTATAGTCCTTGGGATGAGATCTCACCATATTAGGAAACAGCGCTAGGCTACCCAAGTTGATTGCAGTCAGCATTCCTGCATCTCTTCTTGGAGATGATGATGGTATTATCATCTTTAAATCCTTGTGGAGCTTTCCCTCCTTCATTATGCTGAAAATAACAACCTCCTTGATTGAAAAAAAAAAAATCAGCAGATATGCTATCATTTTCCATGGTGTAGCATATAGCAGCTCTTCAACGATGAGTCTGAGATTACACCTTTAGTGTGGGTGAGGTACATCCTGGCGCCGTTATAAGAATTTTTTTCACTCATAATAGAGATGTCACCAGTCTAGTGGTCATGCATGTTGATCCTTAAATACTCTTTAGCGCTGCAGAAAAATCCTGGGCAAATTTAATTCCACTTCTGTTTTACTTTTTATTCTGATACTTGTATTTTAAGACTACATTAAGAGTACCTGCAAGATTACAATTTCCCCCCACTAAAGTTACTTCAAGATCACTGGGCCATATTTAAAACGAGGCTGTTTTAACAACTTACAGGATCTGTGATAACAGTTGCCAGTAGATAGACACTTTGAAAGTCTTCATTATCTGCACTGACATTCACAGTTGAAAGCCCTTGACTTGCGAGAACTACTATAATAAACTGTAAGACACAACAAAGTTTAGAGAAGAGATGTATTCTGAATCTTGAAGTTTTTTCTCCTTGAACTACATATATGAAGGCAAATTCAGATAATGAGGGCTAACAAAACTCGAAATTGTTAGACTGTGACTATGGGCAAATCACAATCCTTCTGAGCCTTGTTTATTAATAGCATTATTATTATTTGGTCTTTAAAAGAAAGGTTGTTAAAGACTATGTTATACGTTTCGTAGCTCTGACACTTCATGATTCTAACACAGATCTTTTTATCATCTTTTCCTTAGTTTTTCCCAAAGAGTATGGCATGTAATAGTATGCTTAATAGTGAGAGTGAAAATTGAGGAGCGAAAGCTATGAAAATATTTGTTCATATAAAGCAAAACCAAGGGTGAAGTGGGCACCTACACTGTAACCTTACAGCATTTAAACAGTCTTTCTTTTTAAAAAGAAAACCTTTAGGGAAAGACATAATATAAAAACAGCACTTATCCTGAACATATGAATTAATCAGAACACAGAGGGAATAAATACATGAAAAGTCAGAGAGATGGCCTGAGACTTTTTCCTCTGCTACATTCACAAAGTGGAAGATTTAAATTAAAATTAACTATATATAAACCAATCTACATGCACATAAACACAGTCAACCTCACCTCTAGACTCAGAGCTAGGCTTAAAGTTTACTTAACTCTGCTAAGTAAACCTTTTCTTATGTAATATGCTAATCAAACGTCATGAAGACAGAAAGACTATTATTACCATTTCAGAACTATTCAGACAGTAGCTTGAAACATTTTTACTTGAGTCTAGATGCAGCTATTACCACACAGCCCAACAAGGACAGGCCAAAGTTCTCACAGCTGGAGTGGGTTATTTATTCTATTTTAACATTAAGATAATTAAAGAACAGTACTACTGGGCCACCAAATTGTACACTTTAAAGTAGTTAATTGTATGTTATGTGAATTTCAACTCAATTTTTTAAAAAAAAGATACCGGGTGCTTTAAAGGCTTTATAAATTTTATGGGGGGGAGCTTTTGGGGTGCTGCTTTATTGCAGAGCACAATAGTGGGTCTTAGTATCAACAGGAGCTGGAACAACAAAACTGTTCTAAGCACAGTATGTTCCAGGGTTGGAGCTTCCAAGAACCTTGAAAATAACCATAACATGTGAAGCTGCTAACAACACAGTGAAGTCAATAGCCGCCTTGTGAAGTATGGTGTGAAAGAACCTGGAGAAAATGGATTGGTTCTCAAGTACAATTTTCAGTTGGTTCATGGAACTTCTAGGTACTTCAGTCCAATTCTCTGGCAGCTTATACTCTTCAATTCTAGGTACCTAACAGGTGTAAACTAATTTTTACATAATTCAAACCCAGGGCAGATGCTGCAAAATACCAGAACAGAGTAGATTCACCTTAACAAATCTTGAGTTCCTAAGAGTGATTCTTTAGAAAAAGCTCTTGGTTAAAGAAGGATGCCTAGCAATATTACGTTGCTAAGAATAATACTCAAATCACAAGGCAGTAAGGAGATTCAAGGAGCAATGGTTTCTCAATCCATCAACATGGTTTCATAAACACAGCATTCTTGAACCTGTATTTTGAAGCATTACCATTTAAAAACGTGACAGTTGATATGTCAACTGACACACAGAACAAATCCAGAGAGTTTAAAAATATTTTAGTAGGAATTCAGTCAAATTTTAATTTTGTCAGGAAATTAAGGATGCTTCCAAATTAGATATGTTTGCTATTAACTGAATGAGAAAAAAAATGTTACATATCTCTATTTCCATCACTGAATTCAGTAACTTGTAAGTTTGAATCTATTTACACAGCACATTTATCTTTAGGGGAAAAAAAAACTCAAAAATTTTTTATAAACTGTTAGAATAAAATTCTTAAGTTCTCGCTACTTTTCACCAATCTACTGCTTGTAATTCCAATTTGTTATACAAATAACACAGAATGACCTAAAGAGATAGTTTCCCTGGTAGGTAGAAAGCTGATTCTTTTCAGTTTATATATAAGCTTGGGAAAAACTAGTTCACACCTGCAATTTGGGCTCCTCAACTGTCAGCCTCATCACATGCCATACCTACTCCCTCCATCTAAACCTCTCACATAATAACACACTCACTGGGCACACCTACACCTGCCCAATCTTACCTCTGGCTTTTCCCAGACCTTCCCCTGCACTCTGCCTTCACATTCTCCCACTGTGCTTTGAGGAAGCAAAGTGGGAAGTTTTCCTTTGGACCATCTTAAACTTATAGGAAACCTTAAACTTACAGGAGTTTCAGGAAACACCATGCTTTCTACAGTTCTCTCTCATACAGTCTGAACCAACACTCTCAAAAAAGGACTGCAGGGAAAGCAGGAAGAAAAGAGACCACAAGAGATCCTAAATCTAGTCTTCCCTCCAATCTCCAGCCCTAATGTTAGACATCTGTCCACCATCCTTTCTTTGGTTCTCACTCACCGTTTAGCACTGCATGGTCATCATACTGACCAGAGTCTCTGAATTTGTCATTCCCTTAACAACACTATACCTGTTCTGTGTCCTCATCAAAATCTAAAATCACCAAACTCCCTTCAACACATTTACACCTCTGGTTATTTCCTGCCTTAGTGATTCCTCTTGATCACAAGATTAGGTCTTTCAGTTTTGTCTCCTTGAATATCTTTGTGGCCTGCCTTTCTTCACCTTTAAACCAAACTCTATTTGTCCACTTCTGATGCTTTGTGTTGAATCACCGAAATACACAAAACCATAATATTTAGAGAGAGAGAGCGCGCGCGCACGCACACGTGCACCAGGGATCGAGCTCACATACTCATGGAGACTATGTCAGGTTCTTAACCCACTGAGCCACAATGGGAACTCCTCAAATTTCTAATGGACTTCTAGGCTTATTCTCACAGATTTCTTTCTTTTTTTAAAGCCTCCCAACTCCATACTTTCACCCTACTTTCTCACACAACATGCATTCAATAATTACTGAGGGGAGCACCTTCATCTATTCTCATTTTCTCTCATCTCAAATTCTCTCTCCTCGCTTTTCTGATGGTTTTCACAAATAACAGAGGAAGACACAGTCCGTGTCTTCTTTCCCCTTTTTTGGCCGCACCTGCGGCACATGAAAGTTCCTGGGCCAGGGATCGCCACCAGCAGTGACCTGAGCCACAGCAATGACAACGTTGGATCCTTAACCTGTTAGGCCACCAGGGAACTCCATAGCCCATCTCTCTTAACTTAAACCTATAACCTAACCTCATCTCAGGAGCTTACCTTCTCCCGGCACCTACAGAAACCTGTTGTCCCACTGATTAGTCTATCTTCTCTTCTGTATGATGTCATCTTCTCTAATGGCTCTATATATTCTACCTTTAAATATTTAGCTACCTCCCTTATCTTTCTGATTTCTAATTCATAATTTCTTCCTAATTCCTACTATTACTATTTTAGTCCAGGCCATCTTATTTGCACTGTCCAGCAATGACATACTGGAACTGCTTTCTAACTGGTCCTGATTTCAAGAGCATACCACCAAATTAATTTTCTTAAAATGCTACAATCAAGTTACATCTTTCCTCAAGAACATACAGTTCTCTACCACTGACCACAGCCACATCAAGACTACACTCTTCTTCCTAGGTTTTTTTTTAAACTTTTTAGGGCCACACCCCCAGCATATGGAAGTTCCCAGGCTAGGGATAGAATTGGAGCTATAGCTGCTGGCCTACATAACAGCCACAGCAATGCCAGATCTGAGCCGCATCTGCGACCTACACCACATCTCACAGCCACGCCGGATCCTTAACCCACTGAGCAAGATCAAACCCACATGCTCATGGATACTAGTCAGGTTTCTGCTGAGCCACAGTGGGAACTCCTTCTTCCTAGTTTTTGAGGCTTTTGCACACTTATCCGGGTTGACCTCTGTCCCTGATTCCTTGTTCAACCTGTTCCTTTTTTTTTTTTTGTCTTTTTGCTATTTCTTGGGCCGCTCGTGGCATATGGAGGTTCCCATGCTAGGGGTCCAATCGGAGTTGTAGTCACTAGCCTATGCTAGAGCCATAGCAACGCGGGATCCGAGCCACATTTGCGACCTATACCACAGCTCACGGCAACACCGGATCGTTAACCCACTGAGCAAGGGCAGGGACCGAACTCACAACCTCATGGTTCCTAGTCGGATTCGTTAACCACTGCGCCACAACGGGAACTCCCCTGTTCCCTCTAATGTATTTCCACTTCTGTCATTTAATTTCAAGCTATCCTTCAAAAGCAAAAAGCCCCACACCATTTATGAAACATTTCCCTGAACCTATTCATAATAACTTTTCTCTAACTCCCATTTTTATTTTTGTATCAGCAAAGTATCTGATTAGTTCACTAAACATTTCATGTATTTAAGACCTATAAATATTACTACCTTTATTCAGCACAAGGAGACAACATGGTACTCATTCAATAAAGTTTACTCATTCAAATAAAAAGGTTGAGAGGAGAGAGACACAGCACTAACGACAGAAGGACTAGCTTGAAACCAAATAATTGACTTGGTTCTTTTTTGTAGAAAAAGACATATATATCATGGTTTGGGGTTATCACTTCTTTATAAGAAAAAAAATTTTAAGTTATTGTGCTTTTAATTGTATTACATGCATCTCTTAAATCCAATTAAGCAGATTCGAGAAAGCTTCATGATCAAATAAACAAAAGAATCCAAAACCTTACAACTCAATGTAGCATAAGATGTTCCCCAGCTTTAAGGTCTGCATAAATAATATGCTGGTCTTCATTTTGTACGATTTCAATGCGCCTGCAACTGGTTCCTTTCTTTTGGCTTTCTGAGGCAATGCCTCTGGGAGTCGCTCCCTATGGACGCTGTATCACAGCATAAGAGACCTCTGTTAGTCTTGAAGGTGCTTGGAATACTGTACGAATAGGAGCCATGTCAGGAAAAATGTGCACACAATGTATTAAAGTTGTTTTCTTTAAAATGGAGCTCCACTTAATTCCCATGATGCTAAGTACAGAGTAGGAGACATGAACATATGCACACAACTGAGAAATACCTAAATTAGAGTATTGAAGGTGTGTCTCCTGTTAAGATTTTTTTCACTCTCTCCAAATTAAATATTTTAAAATTTCAAGTATCAGTGTCCAATACTCTTTGTTGCCACTGTCAGAGTAATGAATAATGAAATGGGTCTGAACTGCTATGGCTGTTCCTGTGATTAAAATATATCTAGAGCTGACCCTATAGAAATAATTGAAATAACACTGTCACTAAACTGATAATAGGATCTGTACTTTATTCAACCTTGTATCCCTTAAGACTTAGCTCAGGTCACTACACAGAATAGGCACTCAAATACTTCATCAATGCATCGTTGAAATAAGGGGAGAGTGTACAAAAGCACCACCTGTAAAAACAAAATGCAACAGCAGAACAAAAAGGAAAGTATTATTAATCAGAAAATATTTTCTAATGGAATCTTTAAGAAAAAGAGGCACTTGACATTCCATCATATGATCAAAGTCATGCAGTCCAGGTCTCTATTTCCTACAGTGGCACTGCAAATATTTCAAAGCAGCAGTTCTTTACATTCTTCCCCCTTCTTGGGGGTTGTCAGCAAACCCTTAACAAGTCTAGTAACTACAAATCTTCTTTCCAGAAAAAAAATGGACAGATGTACCTACAACTCGTGACTTGTCAAGCACGTCCAAAGAGTTCTGTTCCTGATTTAACAAAAAGACTAGTCACTTCTGAAAGATTAAGGCCATAAAAGTATGATAGATCATGCTTTTTCCCTTGTGCATGATAGACCAATCATGCAGAATTTATCAAAAACTAATTTGAAGTTTTCAGAATTTCTCATTCTTTACCATCATCTGGTTTTTATCAATTTACTTGCTATACAAAGTGGTACTTTCTTTCACGTGCTATGTAATTTCTTCTGTGTTTTAGTATAATTATGACTGATTTTAAGACTTCACTTTTTAAAGCCATAATATATGAAATATTAAGCAAGCAAAACAGTGAAGCTTAATTTTTTTAGGCTTACAAAGTCTTAGAGTTACAAAATTAGTTAAATAATCATCTTTAGCTAGTCTATGTGAAAATATCTAAGTTGAAGCCTAATTACCTAAGAAAGCATTTCCCTGATTACGATGTGTTTGTGGAAAGTGGGTGGGGATGGAGACTGGGGGAGAAGCAGGCAGGAAGACAATTCTGGGCTCTAGCAAGTCTGGTAAACTACCTGACAGTTTTACCAGAGTTGTGGTAGCTTTTCTTTCCTCCTCCTTTTTAAGAAAGGAGAGAAAGCTACCACAGGAAAGAAGCTTCTAACTCCTTAAAAAGGAGAAAGCTACCACAGGAAAGAAGCCTTGCTTAACAGGTATATCTCTCAACACAGAGAAGTAACTAAATGGAGTTAACCACCTCTTAGGTTTTTCTAAGACTGGAGTAATGAAAGGTTTGTACTGAAGAAGGAGCAAGCCATGCTGCGAAGCCCTATGACAGGGAGTCCTAGTTTGTTCACAAAGTCTGGGAGCCTCAGGGAGTCCTAGTTTGTTCACAAAGCCTGGGAGCCTCAGCACCGTAGGAGACATCAAGTGGATGTCCTGGCATCTTAAAACGGCAAAAAGGCAATCATAACCAATGAGTCATTAAAGGTTTCTAACAAACCTACAATATTTTGTTTGTATTTTCTAATGGTGTCCTAAAGTCACTTCTAAATAGAAGTTAGAGATTGTCATTTATGCAGAATTATATATATATAATTTAAATGGCTAGATAATTAGTTGTTTTTACAAATGAAACCAAACTGAAGGATATCTAAGAAGAGATTTTAGTTTACCCACTAAAGCTCCAGACAAAGCCGTTAAACTTGTGTATTATAACTACAAAGTTATCAGACTTCATTTAGAGGTAACCCTGAAAATTCCAACTCTAATATATTAAGTATCAGCTTCTAATAAGCTGTTTCTTTATTATTATTATTATTTTAAATCTTAGGCTTCCTTTTTTGGTGTTTGTGCTACTCTTTTAACATTTTTTAACAAATTAAAGCATATCTTTTATCACAATTGGTTTTTGTAAATCTCAGAAGATGCGACATTCCTCTTTCGTCCCAGATGCTTACTTTAGGCAGAACACAACCATGCTTGCTGAACCAGCTTTTGTGCGATGCTCAGAACTGTTCAGTTTATTTTCTTTCATTATCAGCTTTAAAACTATTCCAAGAAACTATTATCCAAAAACACACTTCACGTTATATCCTAATAAAGTACTCCACTATTCTCTGTGACTAACTACAATTACCTATGACAACTTACATGGCCTAACTTTAGAGGATCCCCAATCTCTTCTCTTCCACCTTAGTCTCATTCTAGTCAGGTACTTGTCATAGTTTTATTGTCATATTTCAATTGTTAAACAACGAAACTTCCAAGCAAATATCCCACAGAACTACTAATTCAATAAAAATGTTACACTATATGGTTGCTTCTCACATACAACATTAACCCCACATTCAAGTTTCTGATAAATCAACTGTAAGTTGAAATTGTTTTTGAGGCATTTCCCGGTATACTAGGCAGTGCATTAGAAAAGAGATTATATTGCATTTAGTCTACAATAATTATGCTTTAAGTGTCTCTATATAATTAACAACCATTCAAAAAGAAAGTGCAAATGTGCAAATGAGAGAGAACAAAAACAGTTTCTAAACATATAATGCATAATATAGGATATAAATCCATACAACTACAAACAATTGCTGACAACATCCTTCTGAGCATTAAATGACACCACCAATTTTGTTTTATATGTATTCTTTCTTCTCAAGTATTTCAAAGAATGCAATAGACATTATCTTCTCAATTTCCAAACTTTTCATGAATATATTAGGATATTACCATTTTTTTTCACAAATCAGAAAACAAGGAACTACCATTATCTTTGTATATTTTAATAATAGAGCCAAAATAACAAGTCTAGCTAATCTTATGTGGGATCTTAATTAGTACTACAAGTTTATTTGTGTGAATTAAAAAATAGTATCACTCATGAGAAACAATGCCAAAATTATTATGCTAATAAATTGTGTTAAAGGCCTAAAGAAGAAATACTTTAGCAACTATGAGATAACACACTAGTTGTAGGCATGAGGAACGTTTATATTGGCTCTTCTGGGTGTATACATTAAATGCAAAATCAGAAAGGAATCATGCAAAAATCCGGTTGCCCATGCAAGCACCCCAGAGTCTAATCCTCTCCTCTCAGTTCTGTTGTCAGGCCACAGTAGTGTGGAGACTTGTAGGCTGCTGTCCTTGTTGTAATGAATGGGAAGAGGCTGACAGTGGCATGGTCGAAACCTTCACCTCTTCTTCCCCTGTGGAAAAGTCAGTCATGGTCTAGTTATGGGTGACTAGATTTGTTAACAGTCCCTTTAAAAATGATTTCAATATTTGGAATACTGATACATATATAAAATACATGCTTAATGGTTGGAATGTGGGTGTGAAATAAGACATGAATTTTAAAGTATAAACTTATCAGGCACCTAGAAAGTAGTTACACTCTAAACACACCCTTAAATTCAATACTATGTCAGATTAAGATTAAGGAACAAATATAATAGATCTGGATTTATAAATACACAAAAAGGAGGGGAAAAAAAAAGACCAGGAAAGCCATTCTTTTCCAAGCCAACTGGACCCCTTATATATTCAGACACTCCTAATATTATTGTTTTGTGGAAAAATTAAAACAAAATTCACAGAAGTGAAAATGATTTTTAAAAGGAAAAAATGACAAATTCATGCTCTAAAAGTAGAAATTGTGTTTAGAAAAGAGAAATAAAAAGATATAAATGTTAATTTATTTAGCAAATTGTCATCCAAAAATTCAATGTGCACTTGTGAAGTAATTAGAAAACAGTCAAATGCTAATAATACAATGATCCAATTGACTGAGAGTGAGATGACTACTTCTTCGTCAGAGAACTATACATGAAATGAGGTCAGTCCTCCCAATTATAATTGATAATTATTTGACTACAAGTGACTTATTTCACACATGACTCAAAAATTCAATCAAGTCACTGTCTAAAACAGCTGATTCAGAAACAAAGAATTTTTAAAATGCCCTCAAACTCAAATGAACAAAAACATGATAAAAATCTAATCCTGTTAAATGGTTTCAAATATTTTTCTAAGTATATTTTGAAACAACAACACTTACAGACTTATTTGTTTTCCAAATAATTTTAAGCATTATGGAATAAAAACATCTTGGCAGAGAGTTCTCTGAAAAACACGCCTGTGAGGTTACATTTGAAAAGAGAGCTTAACTGATAACATGAAGAAAAAGACTGTCAGTATTTAGAACAGGTTATTTCATAGTTTTTTTCAAATTGGTAAAGATTCTAAATCCCAATTACATAGCAAGAAAGGCTGTGTAGAGGAAATTTTAGGCTGAGTTCTTGGTGAGAACATGGTACTCAAAGAACGAATAAGCAAGAGATTACTTTTTGTCAAGTCAATAAATCTCATTCTATTTTCTAAGTATAGGTCATATCCTTAAGCTGGCCCAATTATCTCATGAATAGATACTGTTCCTAAAAAGGGACCTCGCAAGGAGTTCTACTGTGGCTCAGCAGAAACGAATCTGACTAGTATCCAAGAGGACTCAGATTCAATCACTGGCCTCGCTCAGTGGGTTAAGGATCTAGCGTTGCTGTGAGCTGTGGGGTAGGTCGAAGTCTCGGCTCGGATCCCGTGTTGCTGTGGCTCTGGTGTAGGCCAGCGGCTACAGCTCCAATTCAACCCCTAGCCTGGGAACCTCCATATGCCGTGGGTGTGGCCCTAAAAAGACAACAAAAGGTGGGGGGGGTTGACGCCCAAGTGTGTGAGAGCAGATATCAATTACTATGGGAAGAAAGCCAAGTTAAAGTAATGCCAGTAATCTTCATTCATAAAGAACATCAATTTTGAAGTGAAAAAAATTTCAATTGCTGAATCAGAGATGAGTTCTTAGTGTAATTGTACTACTAACTGAATGTGTGACTTTTAACAAACTATTTAATCTTTCAGCTTTGTCATTCCTAACATGAAGGAGCTGAACAAGGTATGTTACTTTTTAGGACAAGAAAAGTCACCTTTTAAAAGCACATGGTTCTAATAATTTAAAAAAATCTGAATGGACTTAACTATAACTGCATACTGATCACAGTTTTCCCTCAAGAATATTTATTTCAAAAATCCTTCTAAATTTAGCAAACTGGATATACAGCCAAGAAAATGCTGCTAAAAAAAGATCTTACTTAACTAAAGCAATAACTAATTTTAAACACAAAAATGTTCTCAATTAGGCATAGGAAATGCAAACAGCATTTATGTCAAACCTCTGGCCACTGTCCTTCCCATGACAGGTTTCAGATACATCAATTTCTAAGAGTTAACTGAAGCAAACCAAAACTGGAAGTTTTAATACAGATATATAATATAGACATGGTATCTGTATGATACAACAGTAACTGACACCTCTAAGTATTTACTCCTAATGGTCAGGAGCCCCATTTTGCTCTACATTTCTAAAGAATAAATGAACATGCCTTTTCCAGTATGGAGGACTGGCTAAGCATATCTTAAAGCAGCAGGCCTTACTGAAACAGCATGTACTCCCCATTACGAAGCACTTAACAGAGAGCTACCCTGTGTAAGAACCATGATACTCACTGCAGGACACCGAGTTAAACCTTTTTCAACAGTTCAACTCCAAGTACAACAGAGTTACAAGTAGGGGTAGGAGGCAGATATTGCCTACATATTCACTTGCTTCAAATAACTCACAGTTAAGATTATACATAGTTTTCCAGAATTTGTCATTTCTAATTGTTACTGAAAATCCTCAATCAACTAGCTACAATTGTACAACTATTCTGTTTTGAGGCTTAGCACATTCAGCTTTCTGAAGTATTTGCCAACTATTTAGAGGCCATGGAGGGATTCTATGTAACCCCTGATAATAATTTTAAATATTTTGGTACATTCAAACTGAAATTTCTCTGGTCATGAGAGCCTTAAAAGTAATCTAATAATAAGCTTATTTAGTCACCATTTAAATACCAAGCTAGTATATATACATAGTCAAAAAGTGAAAATCTGAAACAATAAACTCTTCCCACCTCCCATCAAATACAACAATGATTCGGAACCTATAGTTGGTCTCTTCATTCTTAGAGCATCTGGAAAAAAATGTATTTTATGCTCTATGGGTGTGTATATGCTAAAAGAGAAGAAAAACCCACAAACTTAGGACATAAACATAATTTAATGCCATATTTTTTTCATAAAGTATTTACTTTAGATGAAGATTTCCAATGATTAACATGAAGACCACTACACTCACAAGTAACGATTCCTCATAACCCTGTGGCTTTTCTAGAGTATCTGCTGGCTTGAAACTTTTGGGTTAAAACTGCTCTTTTGTGCTAGTGAACAATATATGACAACTATGAAATCAGAACCGATTGTTTACTGAAATAAAAGTACACAGTGAAGATACCTAAGAACTAGAGTTCCACAAAGGCCTCCTCCTTCCTGTCACATCAGGTCCACACTGTTTTGCCTCACTGTACTGCCAGAGCTCCCTGCCTTCTCATCCATTCTACCTCTGAAATAGATGAAGCACCTCCTGTTATAGAAGGCCGCTTCTTAAGGTAATGAGAAGTCCTAAGTCCCACCTCTCCACCTTTATTCAGGAGTTTCCATCAACATAATAGGTCTTTTTCTTTCCCTCTTGCTAACCAGAAACCAAAAAACCATAGTACAGATCAATTACTACTCCTTCAATGAAGCTTCCCCGACAATTTATAGGCTCCACTGACGTCGCTTGGATTCCAGTATCATATAGTTACCACTTTCATACATAATCTTATTTTATCTCTTCAGCTACACTGTACAGGACCTGGGAATAGTATCCATATTTAATACTTTCTGTGTATGAGCCATATGGTCTACTTCACTGCTGGGCAAAAGACAGCCAAATATTCATAGTAACTGGTTTACTATTTTACTGTTAAATGTTTAGAATATTTAAAGGAACTTTAATTTTTAGTGTCATAATGTTATGAAATACACTACTAGTAATTTAAATGCCACATTTCTAAATGATTAAAACAAAGCAAAACATAATAAAATTACATTCTAATATGCTGTCTTGAATGGATGAAAAAAAAAAAGTATCAGGAACTGAACACTATTGTTTCACAAGTGAATACCATGTAGAAGAGGACTGAAAAATGTCACTCTCAATTACCTTCTAACTACCATTATCAAATAAACAGTATCATGAGCCCACCAATGTGCAAACCACAGCATTAAGTGCTACCATGCTTACATAAATTAACTTCACTGTATCAATTGTTAACTTCACTCTATCAACAGCCACAAACCCTGCTCTCGTAATCCAACTGCTTGTCTTGAAAATGAAATGTTATTGGTCATGAAAAGAATACAGCTAAAGAATTCTGACGGATCTCTGTAAATTTACCTACCAACCTTACTAAAAACAAGAGAATGAACGCCTTGCTGGTAATAGCACATTATTAAAACAACAGTGTGCCATGCCATGTCATAAAGGCCATGACAAGGGATAAAAATAAATAAGTTGTGTGACAGAGTGAGGGACTATTCTATCCTACTGAGAGAATCAGTAGAGAACAAATTCTCTCTCACCAATCATATCTAAAGCCCAAATTAAATTTTAAAAAAACTACTAATAAGGAAGATTTCTATAGATATAGAAGTCACTTGATCTAATAAACACCATATGGGACTTTAAAAGCCGAAAGTTCTGAAACCTTCAAGGGTAGCAGTACAAAACCAGAAGTACTCTGGCCTTACTTAAAGGAACCTAATATTTACCCCGGAAATAAAAACATAACAGACCAAAAAGGGAAAATACCTTTCCTTGAATAAATTCTTTTTCACAGGAAGTATACTTATGCACATATGATTTGTCTATAAAACATTAATAATGAGAGTTCTCAAATATTCAGTACTTCATTAGTATATAGCCCAGTTTGGGGGGGGTGTGGGTATATATGTATGTGTGTACATGGTTGTCAGTCAAAATAAGTATATTGCCAAAAGGAATTAGGGAGTGGCTTTATCCCTCATGCTCTCACTAATGACCATCTTAAAAATTTTTTTTGAACTAGTTTAACTTTTAAAATGTATAATCAGAATTTTTACCACTGTGTTGGACTTTATGGCACTGTAATTTCAGAGCCCACTGTTTTTCTTTTATCTTTTTGCATTTACATGCTACAAGAAAGTTTGGTAACTATTCTAAGCAACAACTAGGTATAATACTCCACCATCCTTATAAAGCTCAATATTACAAGGCATCCATCCAATTAAACATTTTTTAGATTATGATAAAGACTTTAATTTTTTCCCACTGAAATTTCCAAGACTAATGATAAGTACTTTGTTATTCAGAAGTTCCCTCCCTACCCACCCCAACAACCTGAAGGCAGGAGTTATTCACAAATTCTCAAAGGCTATACATGAACCTACCTGCTATAGGGATCCCTCCCAGACCTGTGTTGTGCTGTGGCGGGAGATTCAAGTCCAAGAAATTACTATTTGAGGTGGGGTTTGCTGTGTGGTTCAAGTGCATGATGCTATTGCGTGGAAAGGCCATCCAAGGATAGCGGGCTGCCTGGCCTGGAAAACTGAATGAATTATAAACTGCTCGGTGCTGCTGAAATTGAGGGAACCTCTGTGGCAAGACTGAAAAGGTACTATTGAGAGAGTTGGCATTTGTAGGTGCAGCAGGATGCAGGAATCCAGAGCCTGGGCCTTTGGCGGTTGTAGTGTGTGAAGAGGCATTCTGAAGAGATGTGGGCGAAAGGGAAGGCTGGTCTTGGACTGACAGTTCCTTTTCAATCAGGTCTGCTAAGGCTTTTCGAGTGACATCAAAGGGATCAAAACCTAAGTCATCCTCTGGTTGTTTAGAAGAACCAAAGCCAAATGCTGCTTGCCAGTCTGTAGAGGATGATACTGGGATTGTTTCTAGTGGGAAAAAAAAAATTAGTGACGAATTAAAAATATAGCTCACTTTCACACTGGTGAAATATCATAAGACAAAAGCAAATATATACAAAATCTATATAATCTCTTGGAACATTAAGACTGCAAAATTACAAAAGGTCTCATATACTTCTAGCAATAATTTCATTTTTAAATTACTAATCTCAACAACTGAATGATATAGACTGATTTTGCTAATCAAAGAAAACAAAGTACTACTTGAAACCCAAATTATACTCTCAAGTATTTCTCATCAAAACGGAGAATAAGTCATTTAATGGAGAATAAGTCATGAGGTTGTGTGTTCCATCCCTGGCCTCGCTCAGTACATTGGGGATCCAGCGTTGCCATAAGCTCTTGTGTGGGTCGAAGACATGGCTTGGATCTGGTGTTGCTGTGGCTGTGGCATAGGCCTGCAGCTGTAGCTCTGACTGAACCCCTAGCCTGGGAACTACCATATGCCGCAGGTACGGCCCTAAAAAAACAAAAAAACAAAAAAACAAAAAAGAAAGAAAGAAATATAATGGAACTCAATTAGTAAAGTTTATTTTTTAAATGTATTTATCAAAGGCAAGGTCTAATTCTGAATATACACTTTATATACTACTACTGTAATTTAATGAAAAAAAGTATCTATTTAATCTGTCTTAATTTTACACTCTCCTTCATATTAATGAGAACTTATAATGAATGAAAATGGAAATGGCTCAAAATGCCAATATATAACATTCAGTAGTAACATACTTCTTTGTCAGCTGGGGAAAATTTTTTTAAAATACAACTATACAAACACAAATCTGACTGAAAACTGTAAGCCCTTAGTACTTTCTAGAGGAATGAGCACTTGATTATTGGAAATGATCTAACTCTTGATTTCTGGAGAAAGCTGCTAACATAGTAAGTTCTAGGTCATACAACTTCTTACCTAACAAACCAGTTCCTTGCAGTTTAAAATTTTTATGAAAAAGGGAGTGGACCAAAAAAAGGATAAAAGCACATCCAGCAAGGGTCTCATTTTAGTCTGAGTATAATTACTAACACACGTAGTATTGTCATATACCTGATGTGAAGAGGCTCTGTGGCTCTGGTGCTGTAGGCCAGTCACTGGATGTCTGTGGGGAGCTGGGGAAAGGAGGAAGCCCACTTGGGATAGGGTTGGGATGGCGAAAATTGTCTGAGAATAACGACTGTGACTCAGTTACTGCCCCTTCAAAAGGAGATCGTGCACTGTGATTGGATGAACTGATGGGGATGACTGGATTGGATTTTGATAAACCAGGTGGTGGTGAAGGTGTATCACTGTTAGATATCTAAATAAAATAGAAAAAGAAAAGAATAATCAATTTAAGTTTATACAATTTAATAAGCCGTAATTTAAAAGGCTTGCTACAAAAGGTATTAGAACAGTGATCTTCAAACTGGAGTACCTGAAGCCTTTTTTATGAAAGTGTAAGTTTTCCAAAAAAAATCCATCGACTTACATATGCACCCTTTTCTAAAACTGATCTTCCTGAAAAGACTTGGCCTGTACCCTCTTCTTTTGCAACCTAATTTCTATCACTTTACCAAAAAAAACAAAAAACTCACTCTCTAGGATCTAACTGTGGTATATGCCCAAGAATGAAAACTTTCTGGGAGTCAAACAAAAATTATTAGAAATACTCAGATTAGTGATGGGAGAGTGACTAACTCTAATGACTAGATTCTTTGGCAAACTAGGAGATTCCCAATGCTTTGGTTTTAAACAAAAAAGGAAAGAAGATCTAGTCAAGTACCGAACATATTAAAAGTAATTTTTATAATAAATCTTAATATGGTTCTTAGGTATTAAATTTAGGAGGAGTTCAAAAATTTGAGTGATATTGATATAATACTCTTCCTTGCATCTACTTATTTATATGAACAAGATGTCTCAGCAATTATATTTAGAAAAGTGAAAACATAAGTAAGATTGTTGCTGAAATGTGTCTCCTTGTACCAGTGGCTAATACTCATCCACAGATACCGAAAAAGTAATTTTAAAATGACCTTAGCTACCTCATTAAGAGGTAAAATTCCAATGTAATTTTAGCATTTATGTTTAATGATTTTTAATCAAAATCTATACTTCTATATATTGCTTTGCTCAATACTATAATAAAAACTCAGAAGAAATTTGGCATTTTTGTCAAAAATTTTTTTTTCTAATTCAAAATTTTGTCTATTTTTATTTGAGAGAAGTGTATCCCTATCAAGCATAAACTATACTGCAGTAAGAAAAATTCTGTAATGCCAGTGAAAACTAAAAAAAATGAGTTCAAGGAGAGTAAGGAATGATGTAAAATTTCTGACTGTTGAAGAGATTGTGTAAATGGATGAGAGTGACCAAACATTTTGATACTTCAATCTCTTACTTATTAAAAACCCATGTAGCAGGTTTATTTGAAAATATCAAAATTTATAATAAGCTCGAAATTACATCCTTTGCAGCTATTTTAACCTATAATGAAAAATACTTAATTTTAATCTACAGTATACAGGGGATACACAGACTTTCAAATTATTTCATAGAATTTGTGAGCAAAAAGTTTAGAAAACCTGGATCTTTTTTAGATCTCTTTAATTTTCTCACAAACACTGTGGGGAACTATTATTTACAGAAGAGATTAGAACTACTTTTTCTATATACCAATGTAAGAAGGTGTACAGAAACTTAACAAGTGGAAAACTAGCAACCAGACAAGACAATACAAAGCCTGCTATAAAGATCAGGATCTCATTCAGTATTACAATGTTTGCAAATAGTTAATTTTAAACTTAACTATTTGGTTTATCATTTCAAAGCTCAAAGTCATTTGAGGGAAGGGAGAAAACTTGGGGGCAAGTTCCCTGAAAGAAAGAGAAAATTAAAGTTGACAGCAAGGGACAAAGGGAGCATAGGGCAGAGAACACTCAAAACCAAGACTGTAAAAGCATGCTAGTCTGGGACTATCTCATGTAGGGTCAAAAAGACCAAGAATATCAGTGAAATCTAAGGACACTGATGTACTGGCATACAGTACAATAACATATGGTCTTCATGATAATTCTGAGTCATCAAGAAAGGGTTAAATCATGCTCTATTCTGTGGAGGAGAAGAGGGCTAATTATAATACACTTAATAAATGTGTCCACTACACGTGTTTTAAATTGTCTCAGCATTTAAAGTATTTTTCACTATCTAGAAAATTCACTTGCATAGAATGTCTTGTTTCAGGCGATGGCAGATAAATGAAGAAATACAGTACCAAAATCTTACCTGCTGGGAATTATCACCATTCCCTATGCTGAGAGAATCAGAAGGTTTGTCAATGGGGCTGTAGAAAGAAGGAAAAAAAAAATCAAATAAAATCAGAGTAAATTCATTCTCCCACAATAAAAATAGGCTCCCCCAAAGCCAGAAAAATAGATATTTTTATTATCTTAACATTTATTGATGTGTTCTGATGTAAGACATTAGCTTAAACATTGAGGACACAGAGAAGTATAATATAAAAACTTTGCCCTTGAGCAATTTACAATCTAATTAGATTCTCCAAAAACAATAGGTGAAATAATAGCTTATTAAAAAAAAGTACTGCTTAAAGTAGATACTAATCTATTACAGTTTTATGCCCATGATAAACACATTCTCTATTAAAATTCTTGAAATAATACCTATTTTTCTAGGTGCTTAATGGAGGGCATAAAAGTTATTGAAATGTTATCTAAAGCAATAAATTTTAATACTTCAATATCCTAATCATAACTCCAGAGAAGGCATATCTATGGGTTTTTTTTGTGTGTATGTGTGTTTATCTTTTTAGGGCTGCACCTGCGGTACATGGAGGTTCCCAGGCTAGGGGTCCATTTGGAGCTACAGCTGCCGGCCTATGCCAGAGCCACAGCAACACCAGACCCGAGCCATGTCTGTGACCTACACCACAGCTCATGGCAATGCCAGATCCTTACTCCACTAAGCGAGGCCAGGGATCGAACCTGAAACCTCATGGTTCCTAGTCGGATTCTTTTCCACTGTGCCATGATGTGAACTCCCAGAGAAGGCATGTATATGTTTACACACACACACACATACACACACACACGAGACTGACAGAAACTTTTGTGCAATCTGACTCACACAAAAACATCAAAACAACTTGATTTCAGAAAAAATGCAGTATTACAGTAAAGTAACACAGATCTGCTAACTTCATTTTAACTCATGACTTAAAAACAAAACAAAAATCTTTATGAGTGTTACAATGACCTAGCAAGCCATTTCTATAACTAACTTTAGAGAAGTATTAGTACCCATATACTAATTTTTATTTCTGATATATTATAGCAAAAAAAATTAAGATTCCAAATTTCTCAAAATTATTTTATTACCTGGAAAAATACACAAAATCACCTTACAAACAGACAAATTACTGATACCACTTTTTTTTTTCTTTTGTCTTTTTTAGGGCCACACCCATGACATATGGCGATCCCCAGGCTAGTGGTCCAATCAGAGCTGCAGCTGCCAGACTAAACCACAGCTACAGCAACGCAGGATCCAAGCTACTCCTGTGACCTACACCACAGCTTACAGCAATGCTGGCTCCTTAGCCCACTGAGCAAGGCCAGGGATCAAACTTGCATTCTTATGGATGATAGTTGGGCTCAACACTGCTGAGCCACTATGGTAACTCCCTATTGATACCACATTTAAATGTTCTAGAAAAATTTAACAGCAACTAGTACCTAATCTGAATACCTTCTGCAGAAACCTTGTCAGGTGCTCTTGAATCTAACAGATAGGTCTGAAATTTATTTGAAGAGTATCTTTACTGCTTATTATTCACAGTATATCAATAAATCAATTCATATTATTGCCAAATGGGTAATACAAATAATTTTAAGACATAGCTCTGAGCCCACTAAGTTTAGAGATATTTGGGGAAAAAAACACAGGTAGACACTAACAAATACCAGCCAACGTCAACTATTAAATGAACTGTTTAGACACTAATTGCTCTAAGTCTTTAGAAGAAAAGAGGAACCATTCCAAGTAGTTTCCTAAGGGAGTTCAAATTTAAGTAGGTCCTTAAAAAAAACGTACACATAGGAGGAGGAAGGGAAAGGGCGGGGGGGGGGGGGTGCCCTCAAAGTAAATACCAAGTGTTTCAAGAATCAAAAGGTCGAAGAGAAGGCTGAGAGGTAGCTTAGCTAACACAGGACTGATTTTTAAAAAATGATTTCAGTATATCTACTGAACATCTTATTCAACAGAAATATTTAAGTATTCAGAGGACTCTCTAGTTCTCAAAGAGATGGACATTTGTCACCAGGTAACAGATGATGTTGCACCAGGCTGAACTTTAGCTTGACATTTTGGAGAGTATAGTAAACAATCTGGGATCTGGCGCTTAGGTCAACAAGATCATATTTAAGGATATCTTGGGCACTGCAATTTTGTCCATTTGGAAGATGTATTGCTTTTTTAAAAAAATTTTTTAGGAAATTCTATACCCACTGAACAACTCATTTTCCCCTCCTTCTAGCATCCACTATATACTTTGTTTTGATGACTGACTCCTCTAAATGCCTTAAGTAGAATCATAGAGTATTTGTCTTTTTGTGACTAGCTTATTTCCTAAACAATAAGGTCCTTGATGTTCATTCATATACTGCATAATATAATGCAGAACTTCCTTCCTTTTTAAGACTGAGTATTACACTATATACATGTACATTTTGCTTGTCCATTCATTCATCCATGGACACTTAAGATTGCTTCTACATTTAGGCTACTGTGAGCAATGCTGCTAAGACATAAGTGCACAAACACTGCCTCAAGATACTACTTTCAATTATTTTGCATGTATATCTACAAGTGGAATTGGTGGATCAAATGGTAATTTTACTTATAATTTTTCAAGAACTACCATACTATCTTCCACAGAGGCTGTACCATTGTACATTCTTACCCGTAGTGTACGAGGACTCGTTTCCCCATGTTCTTTCAAACACTTGTTTTCTGCTTTTTTAATAGTAGCTATGCTAGCAAGTGTGACAAGTATGGGTGTAAGGAGGTATTTCATTGTAGTTTTTGAGTCATACATCCCTAATGATAAGTGATATTGTGCATCTTTCTATGTGCTTACTGGCCATTGATGTATCTTCTTTAGAGAAATGTCTATTCCAATTGTTTGCCCAATTTTGAACTGGGTTATTGGACTGTTTGGTTGTTGAATTTTAGGAACTCTCTACATATTGTTAATAATCCTTTATCAGATGTGATTTGTAAATACTTTCTCCCATTCTGTGGGTTGTGAATAGTGTCTTTTGATTGACACTAATTTTAAATTTTCCCAATGTCCAATTTGTTTTTTCTTTTGTTACCTGTGTCTTAGGTGACATATCCAAAATGTCATGAAGCCTTTGTCTTATGTTTTTTCTTAAGGGTTTTCAGGACAGGGGATGTTTTAGGTCTGAAGTTTAGGTCATTGATCCATCTTAAATTAATTTTTGAATATAGTGTTACATAAGGAACTAACTTCATTTTTTTTGCATGTGGATGTTCAGTTACCCAGCACCAGTTTCTGAAGATTGTCTCTTCCCCATTGAACGGTCTGGTCTTGGTACCTCAGTCAAACAAACATCATTTGGCCACGTATGTGACAGTTATATATACAGGCTATTTCATTGACTTATATATCTAACTTTATGCTGATATCACACTATCTTTTTTTTTTTGGACCCCCACAGCATATGGAAGTTCCCACGTCAAGGATCAAACCCTAACCATAGCAGCAACAATATCAGATTCTTAACTGCTAGGCTACCGAGGAACTCCGGCAGCACATTATTTTGACTACTGTGGCCTTGTATAAGTTTTGAAATCAGGGAGTGTGGGTCCTCCAGTTTTATTTTTCTTGTTCAAGATTATATTGGCCACTTGGGGTTGAGATTCTACACGAATTTCAGGATGAGGTTTTTTTTTTAAATCTGTAAAAATGTAACTGGGGTTCTTGACATGGCTGGGACTGAATCTGCAGATAGTTTTGGGTAGAACTGACATTTTATTTTTTTAATTTTTTTTCTTTTTTGGCTGCCCCATGGCGTATGGAGTTCCCGGGCCAGAGGTCATATCTGAGCCAAAGTTGCAACCTACACCACAGCTGTGGCAATGCCAAATCCTTTTGTGCCAGGCTGAGGACCGAACCTGTGTCCTGGCACTGCAGAGACACTGCTGATCCTGTTGCACCACAGTGAGAATTCCAGAATTGGGATTCTTCCAATCCATGAACACAGGATGTTTTCCGATTTATTATCTATTATTTAATTTCTTTCAGCAATGTTTTGTAGCTATCTTGCACAAGTCTTTGACCTCTTTGGTAAAGTTAATTCCTAAGTGTTTTATTACGTTGATTCTATCGTGAATAGAATTGTTTTTCTAATTTCTTTTCAGATTATTCACTGTTTCTGTATAGAAATGGAAACGATTTTTGTCTTTGTATTCTGCTACACTGATGAATTCACTTATTAGTGCTAACAGGTATGTGTATGCGTAATCTTAAGGATTTTCTACCTATAAAATCATATCATCTGCAAAAGGTGATAATCTTACTTTTTTTCCAATTTAAATGTCTCTTCTTTTTCTTGGCTACCTGCTTGGCTAGAACATTCAACACTGTGTTGAAGAGACATAGTGAAAGCAGGAACCCTTGCCTTGTTCCTCATCTCAGAGGAAAAGCTTTCAGTCTTTCTACCATTAAGTATGATGGTCACTATTTTTTTTTATATATGGCTTTTACTATGCTGAAATAGCTTCCTTCTATTCCTAGGTTGTTAACTGCTTTTGTCATGAAAGGGTGTTTAATTTTGTTCAAATGCTTTTTCTGCATCGAGATGATTTTGTGGTTTTTATCCTACATTCTATTCACGGGCATGTTGTACTGGTCAAGTTTTCATATATTAGATCATCCTTGCGTTCTAGGATAAATCACACTTGGCTACGGTGTATAATTCTTTAAACGTGCTGAATTCTTCAGGGTAGTATTTTGTTAAGGATGTATGCATCAATGTTCACTAGGGGTTTAAAGTTTTCTTACAGTCTTTGTCTGCTTTTGGCATTAGGGTAATGGTGGCCTCGTGGAATGAGTTAGGAAGTATTTCCTTCTCTTTGATTTTTGGGAAAAATTTGATAAAGATTGGTACTAGTTCCTCTCTAAATATTTGGTGGAATTTAACATCAGGTCCAGGACTTTTCTTCATTCGGTGATTAGTAATTACTAATTCAATCTCCTAACTAGTTATACATTTATTCATGTTTTCTATGTGATATTGAATCTTGTAGGTCTTGTGTTTCTGGGCATCTGTCAATTTATGCAGGTTATCCACTTTGCTAGGGTACAAATGGTCACAGTACTTTCTTAAAATCCTTTTTATTTCTGTAGTAACATTCCCACTTTAATTTTTTTTTTCTTTTTTCTTTTTAGGGCCACACCCATGGCATATGGAGGTTCCCAGGCTAGAGGTCTAATCGGAGCTGAAGCTGCTGGTCTTATACCACAGCCTGCAGGATCTGAGCTGTGTCTGTGACCCATGCCGCAGCTCATGGCAATGCTGGATCCTCAACCCACTGAGCAAGGCCAGGGATTGATCCTGGGTCCTCATGGATGCTAGTCAGATTCGTTACTGCTGAGCCACGACAGGAACCCCCTCCACTTTAACTTCTCAGGTTAGTAATTAGAGACTTCTTTTTTCTTAGTCCATCTCGCTAAAGGTTTGTCAATTTTGATTTTGATTTTTTTTTTTTTTTTTTGGAGAACCAAGTTTTGATTTCACTGATTTTCTCTGTTGTTTTTCTATTCTTTAGTTATTTCTGCTGTAATATTTATTATTTCCTTCCTTCTGCTAGCTTTGGGCTACGTGTTCCTTTTCTGGTTCCTTAAATTGTGAAGTTAAGATTGTTGACTTGGGATCTTTCTTATTTTTTTATATAATAATAGCACTCATAGCTATAAATTTCCCCCTTAGCACCACTTTTGCTGCTCCTCATAAGTCCTGATATGTTGTATTTTCATTTTCATTCATCTATTTTCTAATTTTCTTGTTGATTTCTTCTTTGATCCATTACTTGTTTTACAGTGTTTAATTTCCAATGTTTCTGAATTTTCCAGATTTCCTTTTGTTAATGATTTCTACCTTTACCCCATTGTAGTCAGAAAAGACACTTGGTATGATATTTATCTATTTTAATCTACTGAGACTTAATTTGTGGCCTAACATATGGTCCATCCTGGAAAAGGTCCCATGTGCACTTGAGAAGAATGTGTATTCTGTTGCTACTGGGTACAATGTTCTACATATATCTGTTAGCTCCAGTGAGCTTGTATTATTTAAATTCTCTCATCATCTTCTGTCTGGATGTTCTATCCATTATTATTATAAAGGGAGACTGAAGTCTCCAACTCTGATTGCTGAACTATCTTTCCTTTTAATTCTGCCAGTTTCTGCTTCATATATTTTGATGGTTATTAGGTGTGCAAATATCTACCATTGCTCTATCTTCTTGCTGTATTTAAACTTTTATTTACAATGTCTTCCTTTGTCTCTTATAATCTTTATTTAAAGTCTATTTTGTCTGACAGTAGTATATATAGCCACTCCTAATCTTTCGTAGTTCCTGTTTGCATGGAATATCTTTTTCCTCTCCTTTCACTGTCAACCTCTTTGTTACTTTGGGTCTAATATGAGTCTCTTATAGACAGCATATAGTTGGACCATGCATTTCCTTCTGTATATATTCTAGAGCTCTTTTTGCAATTGTCACCATAGAATTACATTTAATACCCTAAAGTCACAACAGGCTACCTTAAATTTATACCAATTTAACTTCAATAACATAAAAACTCTGCTCTTTTACAGCTCCATCCTTATCCCTTTTAAAGGTTCGTGATGTCACAAAACTACATCTTTATACACTATGTGCTCCAAACAAACTAGTAATTTTTCTAAATGCATTTTCTTAATTATGTAGCAAACAAGATCTGGAGTTGCAAAACAAAGTAGGAACAACACTAGCTTTTACACTAAAGTATTGGGCCTTAAATGCAATGATCTCTTAAGTTATATAGGAAGAAAAAGTATAGTTACAAATCATTGTTACAGTATCACTAGCTTTTATAATTGCCCATTTATTTGCTTTTATTGAGATCTCTATTTCTCCATACAGCTTTGGGTTAGTTCCCTTTTGTTGCTTTTCTTTTTTAGTTCCCTTTCATTTCATCTTGCAAGCCTCCCTTGAGCATTTTTGCAGGACAGGTCTAGAGGTCCTGAACTCACTCAGCTTCTGTTTATTTGAGAATTTCTTTATTTCTTCCCCACTCTTTGGCAATAGTTTTGCTGGATAGAAGATTCTTGTCTAATAGGGATATTGTCATAGTGCTAAAAGGAAACAAACAAACAAACAAAACCTATCACCCCACTACTTTCTGGCCTCCGAAAGGTTCTAATGAGAAATCTACTGAAAGTCTTATTGAAAAATTCTCTTCTATGTGATGATTTGCTTTCTTGCTGCTTCCAAGAGGCTCTCCTTTGTCCTTTGTTTGATGATAATGTGTCCCAGTGTGGGTTTCTGAGTTCACTTAATTAGAACTTGTTAAGTTCCTTGGATATTTATATCTTCCAGCAAAGTTGAGAAGTTTTTATCCATTATCTCTTCTAATACTCTCTGCACTTTTCTCTTCTCCTGGAACTCTGATAATGCATATGCTAATCCACTTGATGAAGTCCTATAGGTCCCTTAGGCTCTGTTCACTTTTCCTCAATCTTTTTTGTATGTTCCTCAGACTAGAAAATTTCCATCACCCTATCTTCAATTTTGCTGATGCTTTCTTCTTCCTGCTCAAATCTGTCTTTGAAACGTCTAGGGTATTTTTCATTTCAATTACTGTACTTTTCAGCTTCAGAATTTCTTAGTTTCTTTAGACCTTCTACCTTTTATTGACATTTTCACTTTGTTCATACATCACTTTCTTAACTTTCTCCATATCTTCCTTTAATGCCTTAAGAATCCTTAAATTGCTTTAAAGATTCTGCCCAGAGTATCTGCTGTTAGGTCTTTTCCAGGGACAGTTTCTGTTGATTAATTATTTTCTTCTGAATGAACCATTTTTTCTTGTTTCTTTGTATGCCTTCTGATTTTTGTTTAACACCAGTCATTTGAATCTATCTAGTACCTATCTATCTGGTACCTCTGGAAATCAGATTCTCCCCCTTCCGCAGGGCTTGCTCTTTTTGTTACTGTTTTGTTGTTGCAAGCTGCCTCTGTGCTGAGTATCAGTCTTAAGTGTAGTGTAAACTTAAGGTCTTTTCTGAGCCTTCCCTGAACATGCAGAGTTACTTTTTAATTTTCTTCATATGTGCAGCTGTTTCTGAATGTCCTAGTCTGTAATGCCTGGCTCCCAAAAGGGGAAAAGACAAAAATTAAAGGAGTGCCACGTGGCAGAAGGGTATCAGTCCTTTAAAACCCCTGGAGAATACTTCAGCCAGAGAGAAAGGAACTTGCAACTATGGGGGAAGATTCAACAATGATCGCCTGCCTCTGTGTCTACGTCTGTGATCAGAAGCAATAATCAGCAATCAGAACAGAGATCCTCAATAGCTAAGGTCAGGGTCCTTTTTGTCCGCCCCATCTCCCACAATCTATATGCAAGCTGCTCCAGGAACCTGTACATAGTGGCCTGCCATGTGGCTGGGGGTGGGGCATGGGTAGTTGCTACTATGCTAACAGCTGAAATTGACGGAAATTAGTTGTCAAGTCTTTCCCAGGAAGTTGCAAGCCTTTAAAAGACCTCAGAGTTCCAAAATAGTTACATCAGACAGATTCTACAAGAGCAATTACTGTCCAGGTGGAGAGACAGAGTCCAGGTGCTACCTATTCTGCCACTTTACTCAAACTTTCACTATTAAAATATGGGAGCAATAACTTAAAAGTTGAAGGAAGCAGCAGTCATAGAAACAGAAGGATGAAAACAAGATATTACAAAGGAAGAACTGCAGTGTCTTGATCTTGGTTCACCTCCTCAGCCACCACCATTAAAAAGTACTAAAAAATAATTTTCAAATAGATGAAGTCAGTCTTGCTAATGTCAAGGGTAAAATATGATAATATTATGCCATTCAAAATAAACCTTGAGACTGTGTATGGATTACAACTAATTAGAATAATTTATCATCCACCATGCCAGCTGCAATTTCAAAAGCACTGATTCATTAACATTTAATGCTTTACCTAGGAAGGTTGTACCAAAGATTTCTAGATCAAAATCTCTAGATCAGTGTCATCAATCCAATATCAGCTGCTGAAAAATCAGTATCAGGGCAAGGTATTGGTAAGCTTACATTCCCATCAGTTTTTGTATACTCTTCAATTTATTTTCAGAATAATTAACAAATCCAGGAATAATAAATGAAAGCTTTAGGAATAAGGATATAACTAGAAAGCTTTATCCTATGTGGGCTGTAAAGATCAATTACAATTATATTTGCCATTGTAAGTAGAACTATCAGTGCAAAAATAGAAAATAAAGATGGGGGAGTCCCTGCAAACACATGTATAAACCCAAACAAATGCAAAAGTCAAAGTCTAATTGCAGTAAATGTGAGGTCCTTGAATTCTAATCGCTGAATGGAAAACAGCTATCCCAAAGCTACCATTAATTGGGAAGAGTTCTCACAACGCCCCTGGAATCAGGTGTCCAACTTCCTTCTTCATTAAGCTCTTCTCTGTATCTGCTTAAGCTGTAGTCATACTAAACAATTTGCTGTTTTATATTCAACATCCATCCAGCCATTAATTATCATGCCAAGAAGGTTAAGAAAGGAAAGCAATTTAATAAATATCACAATTACTAATGAAGACATGGAACTAATCTATGAAATGAACCATTCTCTGGTCAAGAACTGCCAAGTCCCAAAGATAATGGATGAAAGAAGATTGAGTATACTACTATAAATGGCACAGGGATTTTTATTTAAAAACAAAGTATCTACAGGCTTTCTATTTTTTCCTGCCAGGTCAGCACAGTGTATCAGCTTCTTCTGCTCAGAAATGCCTCTTTCTGAACAGGGCTGTTCCTCTAATGTTCCAGGCAGGAAACAGTCTCATGTCCAGAGCCTCACTTTCACTTGCATCTAGAAGCACATCTTTTAAAAAATGGCAGCTATTTCCTGGGGTTCCCTGGGAATGGCTCTAGAACAGGTTTCAGCTTCAGTTCTGGGCCCAGGTTTGATTCTGGCACTCTCTGTGATACCATGCCTAGTGTGGGATCTGGTGCTGGCCCCAAATCCAGCCCTGCTCAAGCAGTGGCTCTAACTTCAGGCTTAGCTCTGGCCCTCAGGCCAGCCTGGGCTCCAGCTCTAATGATACCACTTCCGGCTCTAGGGGTTGTTTTAGCTCATCTACCTGTCAGTTAGAGATCTCAATGAGCCTATGTTTCAGGTATTTCCTCTGTTCCTAAAGATTAACTTTCTCCTAGTAGTAGCACTCAAAAGCCTCGTCCCCAGGGCTTCAAGAGCAGAGAAAATACAACAGGCTCTCAAGTAAGTCCTCCTCAGTAAACAGCTGGAAGTGGTAGATGACTTCAGTCAGCATGAATGACTGCAGTACCTCCTTGGTGCAGGGCTGCACAGAGGAGATGAGTACCTCATTATTGTCCAAGCAGGAGAAGGTAATGCCCCCTTCCAATGATTCACTGAAGTGCCCCAGAAAGGTACCAGAGGTGATCTTCAGCAGTCAGTGTTCCTGGCTGCAGCTCATTAAGTCCATGACATGGCCATCATTCCAGAGATCCTTCAGGTGGACATGTACCAGGTCCAAAATCCTGTCCAGCTACTTTCAGAACAACGGCTTGCCTTGAGGGAGCTCTTGCTTAGTGAAGTCAGCCAAGAATAACAATGCACCCTCAATTTTAGAGTTCTGCCCCCAAAGCTTGATCCTCAGCATGTTCAGGTGTACCAGGTTGAGGCTTCAGCCAACAGAGAAGAATTGCCAACTTAGAGGAGAACCTAACAAGCTCCAAGCTCCAGGTTTTGAGGGGCAGTGGCGGGGGGGGGGGGGGGCAGTGTGCAGATGGGGATGGTGTCTAGAAGAAAAACCTACTGATTCTAGAGGTGTGAGCTAAGCAGACTGAACCAAGAACCAAGGATCAGGCAATTAAGCACAGGCTCATGTTAGAAATGATCACCACACAGAGGGTATCTGTTCCCAGGTCCTGCTTCAGATCCTGGTATGTGCATGAAGCTGATATGTGCAGTTGCTGTCACACCCAGCAGTCCCCTACTGCTGCCCTTTCTGGAACCACCTGAACAATGCTCTACCAGAGTCAGAGAGCAGCCAAAGTTTCACATTAAACCCTGACTCTGCCCCTTCTTGGGAGCAAGTTTTCTAGTTTGAAGTGAGAATGTTAAACTTCCGGAAACTTTGTACAGTTGATCCTCCACATCCATGGTTCCACATTCAAAGATTCAAGAATATTCAGAGGGGAAAAATTTTCAGCAAGTTCCAAAAAGGAAACTTGAATTAGCCTTGTGCCAGCAACTATTTACTTAGCATTTACATTGTATTAGCTATCAAGCAATCCAGAGATGATTTAAAACATACAGTAGGATGTGTCTAAGTTAAGTGCAAATGCCACATCATTTTATATCAGGGACTTGAGCATCTGAGAATTTTGGAATTCTAAAGGGGCCAATCCCTGTGGCTACTGAGGGATGACTTTAATTGATGAAAGTTACAGTCAGTGGAGATTACTGCAGCCAGTGACCCATTGCCTTCCTGGAATCTCACCAGCAGCCTTCTTGGACAGTGAACTTTCTCCCAGTCTTGAGGATGAGGATTCAATGGGGAGTTCAGGGAATGCACGGCTGGGTTTTACCATAAAGGCTTTGTGGAATAGATATAAAAGCAACTCTGTGCATGGGGCCTTCTAAGGTCCACCCCTTTGGTCAGAAAGTCCTCTAATGGCTAACCAGGCAACTTAATCTCTTCAGCTACTTTAGCAGCTGATTCAGGTTTTGCTCTAGTTGTGAACACATCTCCAGTTGCTCCAACCCATGGTCCGTGAGGGCTCCAATGCAGGTGTTTTGCTGCTGGACTTTCCATCCTCCAACTTTGGCAGCAATACCTCCAAGGTCAATTAACTCAGCCTAGTAGTGCTTTAGAGACATCCAGCACCTCCTTTTTCCTTTTGTCCAGTTTAGTGAGAGTTTCCTGAAAAATCTGCTGCTGTCTTGTCTAATGGGGATCCAAAGAGGGTATTCTCACTGGGGTCTGTGTCTCATATTGGAAGCCAAAGACATCCTGCTGGTCTTTGAGTTGGCTGATGATTTCATCAGCTTCTCCATCCAGTCCTTAATTCCAGGGTCCAGGATTCAGTCTCATGCTGCTGGCTTTCCACAGGTGCTTCGGGGTCTTCCTTTCCTTGCTCCGATTGAGCCCTCTGAGCCTGGATCAGAATTAAAGAGATCAAAGATCATCTCAGCCAATTAGGTACGGCCCTAAGAAAAGGCCAGAATGTCCCAACAGAATTTTTGCAAGTTGTGCTATAGCAACAAACACGCAAGGTCCTGGCTACGGCAGCCACATTCATAGTTCAGTTGGTCTCAAGTGGAAGAAGAGTGTTGGCCTTGGAATCATCATTGTCCATTAATTATATGGATAGAAACAGAAATCATAACACCTACATACTGACTGAAAACCACTGGATTCAAGTGGGATTAAGAAATTCTATTAGGTAGAGTTCATAACGTAATCAAGGTACTATTTCCAAAAAGCAATGCTGTGTGTGCATAAATCTCTGCAGATAAAAATCCATAAACACATGTTCATACAAACAGTCTTACTAAATTTTTTTTTGAGTTCCAGTCCTAAATAGTTCTGAAATCTATGGTGAAATTACAGATTTCTCAGGAGTAAATATTTTTTAATTCACCCAACAGTTGGTATTCAGTGCTATGGAGCTTTAGAAAATATAAATATTTATTCTTAAAGTTTAGAGTATGTATCTAGTTTCTGTCCTTAGAGATTCTGATTCAAATAGTCTAAACTGAGACACCTGGTGTCTGATTATCGCCACACTAATGGAAGTGAAGAGGAACACAGTGAAAAGGCATCAGTGCTCCTCAAAGTCCATGAAATTATTAGACTTTAGAGCCAGAAGGATTATTATCAAATTTTTAATACTCTTTTTTATAGATAAAGGAACCAAAAGTCACAACTATCTGCAAGCAGGTAGTGTGACATAGCTACGCCTCTGTTTGGATCTTCAAATTCCCAGCCAACTTTGCTAGCTTCTAACTGGCCCTTTGGGGAGTTGTTTTTTGAGTTTGACTTCTTTTTACCTCCTTGGTGGTGATGCCAACCAAATTTCTAAATACAGTCTCTTGGTTTTTTTTTTAAATCTTCTACATAAAACAAGTAGTTACATAGTAAAAGGATCGAAGAAAAAATCATTTTCAAGAACTGAGAGTGGGATAGAAAAAATATTGAGAAGGTTCAGTTCCCTTGTTTATTGCATTCAAAAGCTAAAAACAGTATTCATGGTTGTACTAACTTTCGTTGCATTCTGAATATAGAGTAAAATTTAAGACAGATGTCAACATAATGGACATTTCCAAATTTCTGTCATGTTACTATATACACAAGTACACAGTCACAATGCTCCTAAATAGTCCCATATTCATTTAGAATAATTCATTTAAAATTTTCATACTTTCCAGAGTTTTAAACGACTGAGATAAACATCTGCTAGTGCAAAGGACAAATGTAAGTATAGACAGGAAGCTTGCTTTTATAGAATTTATTTTGATACAGGGGCTTCAAATGTACATTAACATTTAAAGAACCATTTTGCTGTTAAAATATGGCCACACCTTAAGTAATGTGACAAATTAACATGGTAAGAAAAAAATGCCAATAAACCTGGACTGCCTGTAGTTGGCAAATATGATTTTAATTGGAATTTTCTCTTAACTCAAGGACATACCAAATATGAATGAAAATAAATGTTACGATTACTGTTAAGCACAAAAAATTATCCTTAATATTAAAATTGAAAGATGGACACCCGTCATCCTAAATATACACTGGAAAGCTTTCAAAAACAGCAAGCAAACTCTCCATTTATTCATTTTAATTCTGTATTTCAGTAATAAGTTTGATCCTAAATAGATACTAAGTTGAATTTAAACACACAACTGCTCATATGATGTGCTCTTTCCTCTATTCTAAGAAATAAGGGCACCAAAAGCTCCCTAAACTCTTTCTCCCCATATCTCACTGTTCCCCTGCTTTCCTCCTTCATTACACCCACCCTCTGTAAAAAAACACCAGTGGCTCTCTAACTTTTTTGAAAATATTCTATTTAGGCAAAGCAAGACACCAGAGCTGACTTTCTGGTTTTCCAGTATGTATGTACACATATGCAGTAACTTTATATAAATACACCATGGGAATAAAATTTAAGAAAAATAAGGAAGGAGTCTGAGAAAGAAGTTCAGAAAAATATTGTAATTCATGAATTTTAATGTGAATATGCAATTTTAGCAAATCTTACTAACTCATCTACTTAATTTACTAGTAAGAATCCCTTAGCTATACAAAAATAAAAGCAGGAAACTGCAAATCACTTATCTGTTACAAAAGAGGAAATGCCTTTCTGGAGATCCATTTTACAAAAAAGAAAAATGTAGGTCACTTTTCGTGGCACTTGTCCATACTTTGAGAATCATCGCTTTTTATTGCTCCTAAATTTAGCTCTACACGTATTAGTATACGCCAGTAATTTCTAATTATTTTTAGGTCATGGATCCTCCCTCCAGAAAAAATGTATACACCTACATACATACACTTATCCACAATTTTACACGAAATTTCAGAGTACACAGATATTCAGAACCCTATGCATGATTCGGCACATTCTACTCAAGACTATTTTGTATATGTCTCTGGACCATACCCTTTCTAAATCTCAGGTGTTTACCAAATGATGTGAGGACAGAAGAACACGATTCATGCAATGACTATGCTCATTCTGCTAAATAAATAAGGCACTCTGGCTAAGCCTTAAGTTTGTCAGAGTTTATATATGATTTTCAATTAGGATATAGCTATGTACTTTCTAAAAACGTACATTTTCCTTCAATGTGATAACAAGTGACAAATTTCTATAGAAATTTTCCTTTCACCATTTCTTCAGCTTATCCTCTACTGCCACCAGTCTGTGGTTTAGGGAAGGTTTTGCTTAAACCTTCCTTGGAATTTATAGTATATCCACTACCTTTATCCTCAGGTAATAGACCTTAAATACCAGAGCTCTTCAAGGTCAAACTATGTATAGTTATGACAGAGTTTTACTTAACTGAATTAGTTTGATTCATGTTAGAGTCTTCAGAATTTCACTTCTTCTAAACTAAGAAATGGCAGAGTGGGAGAATGGACCTGATCTTAAAAGTGACTGAGATTTTTGGTCAGAATCTGGTCTATCACTTATCTGTATAGGATACTGGTAAATTATCTGAACTCTCTGAGACTTAAGTTTTCTTGCCAGTAGTAAGATAACAATGGTATTACACAAAACTACTGAGGAGATTAAATGAAACACTGAAGATTCCAAAATCTTGTTCAACCCTCTTTCTACCTAAATCTAAAGCTGAACATCTTCATTCCTTCAATGGTGGCTTCTTTGTATGAGTCACAGTATCAAGTCATAACCACTTACTTTGAGTATAAGCATACAAGATAATCTGTCCCCCAAATACTTGTAGGTAGGCCTACTCACCATCCTGGATATACAGTGGCCCACTTAGCTACTACTATTCCTGTATCAGTCTTCAGGTGGCACACAAACAGTGCCTCCAATCTAAATAAAGGTATTTCAGAGCCCCAAACTTAAAGACAGTATATCCTGTCCTTAAGCATCACTACTACATGACTCCCTTATTCCCCAATCTCAACATTTGTGTTCATTATTTCAAAGAAACTCACTAATATAGAAAAACAGCCTATCCACAGTCAATACTCAATCTGACTGATACATTCTCACACTCATAATAATGGGGGGGGAGGCAGTGAAGAATAAATGACACATACTCTCTAATCTATTATTCGTTTAAGTAAGATAGGAATAAGACATAGAAAATCTTACTTACTAAGATTAATGTGTATCAGGGGCTCATGTCAGGGTTCAGTGAGGATTAGCAGCCATGGTACTCAATAATTGTACTATAGCTTTAACAAATGAGAAAATTACATTTTAAGTTTGATGTCAATCTATAAGGTTCCAAGTTTTGCTTTCTTACAGTTCTTCTAAAACTGCTATATACTATGCAAGAATGCCAAGAAAAAGAGAAATGGAACCATTTTTTCTTTTTTTCCCTAGAAAGTTTAATTCTCAACTTATCTTGAGTTTCTCAATTTATCATGAATAAGAAAAACATTCTCTCTCGGGCAGGACCATAGAAGAGTTACACTCCTCATCTTTTTAACTTGGCAGGACTTCCCTGTGGAAGAAGAAAACTATCTTCAAATGCATCCCTAACACTATACCCTGTATGGTGGCAATGTTAGAAATGAAGACCAAAGTAGACCTTTGATATTTCTGATGAGTCGAATTTATTCTCTTGCAGGGGTCGGCATGGAAAGAAAACAAGCTACAGGAGCTTGCTGAAAAAAACAAAAAAACAAACTATCTGTAACTCGGGCCATCCATTGCCCTTAATAAATTTTGGGGAATTGCATTAAACAAGGCACCCTTCTCACTCCCCCGAAAACCTTCCTACACCATGTACTTATGCAAAGCATAGGTAACCATGTCAAAATTTATTCTGGTCCCAGCTGATGTTTAGTAGCACTGATTTTGCATAAAGTTATTAAATGAGTATATTGTTTTAATTATTTTATTTTATTTTTATTTTGGCTATGCCCATGGCATGCAAACTTCCTGGGTCAGGGATCAAACCCATGCCACAGCAGTGGCAATGATGACACCAGATCCTTAACACTAGGCTTTCAGGGAACGCCCATGAGTATACTATTTTCTACAACTTGTTGCTGCTATGACAGTCCTCTCCTATTACTGAAATAGTTATAAATATGCTCTGACTATACTTTATATGAAGGCAAAGTCAATAAAATATTAGTAAATCTATGAATAACAACAGATCACAAAAAATTAAGTTATCGAAAGCTAAACTGTTAAAATGCTGAAAAGACGCTTCAAAAATTCCAATTTTCACTTCCAATCTAAAGAAAAAAAGCTCAATAAATTTTTGAAAATGTATTTTCATATTTTAATTAAAAACATGTCTCAAATAAATGGTTAAAATCATATTTAAGAGTGAATAAATCACTGGAGATATCTCTATGAAAGTAATGCAACAAGGATGTCTGCTAGCACCACCTTCTAACACTGTTTTTATTTTTTAGCCTAGGGCTTCTTAAACAGGAAGAGTTGATGGCGGAAGATCCAATACAAAAAAGCAGGGAAAAGACAAAAATAAAAAACAAAAAAACCCCCACAACTTTCCTGAGAGACACAAAATACTTAAATAGAGAGATATACCATTCTAATGGTTGAGATGATTCAGTGTTATGCTGGAGAGTATAAATTCTCCCAATATTGATTTATAAATTCAAGGATTTTTTTGTTTCATTTTGTTCTGTTTGCTTTTTATGGCCACACCTGTGGCATAGCCCAGGCTAGGGGTCCAACTGGAGCTGCAGCTGGTGACCTATGCCACAGCCCACAGCAACACCGGTCTCTTAACCCACTGAGTGAGCCCAGGGATCGAACCCACATCCTCATGGATACTAGTCAGGTTCGTAACCCACTAAACCACAACAGGAACTCCCAAGAATTCTGAAACAAATAGACTCAGTTAACCTATGAGGGAAGCCAGATCTGTAATCTGCCAGAAAGCACTTAAAAACACCAATAAAATATGGCAAAGAGATATGATGAATTCACAATGCATAAGAAGTTCACTATATTAATCATACATAAATTAAAATGAGAAAGATTTTTGATTATCAAGTTGGCAAATGTGTAGAAAAAATACTCAATTCAAGGAAATAGGGACTCATAATCACCAACTCAGCAGTTCTAAGAGCATCAAAACTATACCCAAAGTGTTTATATGAAAAAAATGTTCATCACAGTGTTACAAATAATAGCACCAAAATGAAAGTAATATAATATACACCAGCAGGAGATTGGTTTAATAAATTTGAAATACTCACATATAATGGAATACTACAATCATAAAACTTATATGTTTTCATAGCATGAGAAAATATGTATAATAATGGGTATTAAGTTTTAAAATGTAACAAAGCAATGTATTTTGTGTATATACACATTCACAAGAAGGAAAAGGACTCCAAGAAAATATACACTGCAAGGAAGATACATCAAATCATTTTCAATGAAAATGTCTAAGTACTGAGATCACATACAATATTTACTTTCTTCTGTATGCTCTTATATATTTTTCAAATTTCCTTCAATAAAAACATTACCTCTATATTCAGGGAATAGCAAATGTTTATCACAAAGAGATAGTCTAGATTTTACATTTCTGGTCTGAATTCTCTAGATGCTATAAACCCAGAATAAGATTTTAATTAGAATGACAATGCTTTTAATGAGAATAAAGATGTATATTTAAAAGCATCTGAAATAAATGTTTATCACTATAACCCCAATCTTATACAATGCACTACAGAGCTGGCAACCAATGGTGTGAGTAATAGCATAGGTTCATAATAAAATAAACATACAGGGATGGGTACAAAAAGATCAATGGAAAGTGTCAAAGCTTTATCAACCCTAAAAGATTTTAGATTTAGCTTTTATTCTTAGCTCTGATAAAACAAATTTCACATAGATTATGATATAGTAATTTTATGTTTTGCTCTAAGCCTCATATATTTATATACACATGTACATATGTGTGTGAATAAACAAGTATTTAAATTTGAATAGACTTTGCAAATAATCTATCAAAGTGAATAAATTTAATACGGATTTCAAGAATTTAAATACAAGAATACATTTCTGAAAGCCGTGACTCTGACAACAAAGAATACGTTTTTTAAAAAACTGATTCTGACAACAACCCATGTGATTATTGTTAGCTATGTTTGAAAAATGGCCCTTACATTATTTTAGTGATAAACAAACATGGAATTATAACATGTAATACCCAGACATTTAAAATGTCACTTAAACAAATTCAAACTTCAGAATAACTAAATTTTAATAATTAAAATGTAACTTTGGATTTTTTTTTTTTTTTTGGCTTTTTCGGGCCGCACCTGCGGCATATGGACATATGGGAGTTCCCAGGCTAGGGGTCGAATCAGAGCTACAGCTGTCGGCCTACACCACAGCCACAGCAATGCAGGATCCAAGCTGTGTCTGCTGTGTCACAACCCACTGAGTGAGGCAGGGATTGAACCTGCATCCTCATGGATATTAGCTGGATTTGTAACTGACTGAGGCATGAAAGGAACTCCCTGGAATAATTATTTTTAAAAAGGAAAATCAACCTATTTAAATTACAGTTTTTTTCTTTAAATGAATTCACTTTACAAAAGTTAAACTTATCAAATTAAAAAGAAGATCCTAACACATCAAAGTTAAGGAACATTCAGAATAAAGTATAACCCCCAAATATTGTTTTTATTAATTGTACTATTTTCTGACAGGCCATAACCAAATACAATCCAAGATGTGAAAATTACTTTATCAGAATGAGACCCAATACATAAAATTATAAATTTGATTAGACATCAACAGAATATAGGTCTATGTAAAAACAAGTTGTCTCCTAAGATGAATAAGATCTGAATACGGGATGCCCTCCTCACTCAGACGATGTAAGACTAGTGATTCCTGAGACTAGACAACGATGAATTATTTGTATCCCCAACACAAAATGCTTCAGCTAACTCCCACTCCCCTTTTTACAGTATTTTTCCCCTCATTACATCAGGAGGGAAACCTCAATTAGGTGACAAGAGCCTTTTAGTAACACACATCTCTTAATTTCCTTTTTATCAAGGAGAGTGTTGCCAGGGCTCAGGGTAGTCTGCAAATCAATGCAAAGGGGAAGCATCAAGAGGCTCAGCTGAAGTATTACCAGGGAGCAGCAGGCAGCAAATATTCAAACCTAGAAATTGTGATTCAACATTTCTTACACAGTACAACAATTCTGCACAAATGATAGACATTGTCAAGATGGATCCTGCCTGAAAAAGATATAGAATGAAAAGAGAAGATCGATAGACAGGAAGGTAAGGTTTCTGTTGATACTAATATTAGTACTTACGTATCATACCTCTGCAGTGGTGTCACTTTGTTCTTATTCTTATCAACTGAACCCGTAGACAGCTGAAGAAAATTGGGGTTTAATTTATATAATTCTTGAAGTAGCTTCTGTTCATATTCTTGGTGTTTACCCGCCTAGTGGAAGAGAAATTAAAACTGCAGTGGGATTCACAAAGTGGCTGGTATAAAATACTGATGTACTTTCTGAATTATTAAAGCTATCCTAAATAAAACATGTGTTTTTCAGGGTGTTAGAGAAACTTGTGAGGAAGATATCAAAGAACTGCAAGACCAATGAAGCTCTTCCAACAAAACTACATGAGACATATTCCATTAATTAAATAATTTCATCAACCACTTTATGTGGAGAAAAGCGTATTAACAGATGACTTTTTTGCTAGTTCAAAAAACTAGGGGGTCCCTTTTAAATCTACTTCCCCATCTTTCACATAAGAACTAAGTCTTTTAACAGGTCATTTCAAATTCTCTAAAGATCATTAAAAATCAGTCTCTCTTTTTAGAAGAGATTAATATAAGCAATACACCGATGAAGATTTTTACTATATTTTTTCATTATCTTAATATCAAATAATATTCACATTAATTTGTTTTTACATAAATATGGATGTATTTGAAACTTTAGAGGTTGGCAATTTACTGCCAGCAGCTTTGTTTTTAATAATTATTTACTGGAATAGTCATGCTTATTCATTTATATGTTATCTATGGCTGCTTTCAGCCTAAGCAGCAAAGCTAAGTAGTTGCTACAGAGACCATGTGCCTGGAAAGCCTAAAACATTTATTAACTAGCCCTTTACAGAATAAGTTTGCTGATCCCTGTTCTATGTACAACAAAGACAGCTCTGTATTTAACCGAGTTGGTAGCTGTCTACCAGAATGCAATGTCATGAACAGTTATGGAAGAAATCAAACAAGGACTGACTGTGGAAACTATTTACATACAAAAATAAATTATAATAGTTACTTCAAATAAGCTGTAACTATTTGCATATATATCATGACTGGAATGCATTTTCACTTACCTTTAGAGTTGCTAATTAGGTTAAAAGTTATGGGAAAACCAAAACCAGAACAGTTCATAAATAAATACATAAATAAAAACAAGCAAGGGCAATATCATCTAATCAAGCACAGTTCTATTATATATATCGCACAATGCATCGTTTCCTGTTCTGAGAGGGCTCTTGGTCTGTTCAGTTGGACCTATAAATATTTCATAGAGTACTAAATTTTGAGTTAGGCGACAAGAAGGAAAGATCTGGTTTTTGCCAAGATATAATTTGTTCAAATTTCCTTTCCACCTTGAGGAAGTGTTTTAACAAAGAAACCCCTTTTCAAAGTAATTTTAAACTTGTAAAGAAGAGCAAGATGAATGCAAGACAACAATATGAAGTGTATGTAAAAGCATAGTTTAGATGTGGATTTTACATCTTTAAAACATGAAAAGTCCCAAAATTCTTTCTACAACCAATACTTCAGGAGATATTCGGGCTTTTGTTAGCCACAAAGAGGTCAAACTAGTATTTAAATGATTCCACAGGGGTAGTTCATAGAGACAGGTTAAATCCCAGTATGAATCAATTACAAGGGTCTGTCCATCCATTTTCTTTTATTGTTCAATAATACTTAAGTGAGAGCAACCAGGGCTTGGAAATTCTTTGACAGAGATTTTCACTATAATAGTATCCATGGGTAAAAGATACTTCCCACTAGTCAAAATTCAGCTTGAAATGGTTCAACCTTAGATTTCATCCAAGAAAGTTTCACCCAAAAGAAAAAAAAATCAATCATTTATTGGATAAGCAATAAATAAATAAGTCATCTGTCCTGATTAAATATCTCTGAGAACTTATTTTAACACTATTTTTGTACCATAAAGACAATATAGTCAAGAAATTCCAGTGTATTTATTATAATGGGATTTAATCTATAGTAACTCCACATCAAAAAAGGTAATATTTCATTTCATTTAACAATCTGCTCTGAAAGGACCCTCTCCTAGACTTTCTCTAATTTGACCTGGAGAATGAAAGGTAGCAATCAACGCCCCCCACCTTCTAAATAAGAAGTATTCCTGCAAAAGTCCACAGCAACAATCTGAGTCCTCATCTATAACAGGGAAGTGCAGCATTGTGCTTGGGTATAATCCTCATTTAATATGCCATATGGTCAACATTTTTACTTGTAAAGGCATGTTTATACTACAAATTGAAAGACAGGAGAACAGGAAATGTAAAAAAAGAACATAGGATAATAAGTCTTCAATTCACCCTTTATAGGACACTGACTCAGTAGATACTTTAATGGGAAGAATCAGTTTATAAAAATAATGTTAGCTTTTCAGCAATATTTAATAGAGTATTATTTTCTAGCATGCTCTGTAACAGATTGGGGAGAAAAACACTTATAATTACAGTATCCCAATATCCCATCTAGCTTTCATTTTGCTGATATTCCTCCTAAGTAGCATTTACCAAAATGCTTTCCTTGGTCAATTAAGTTCCAGCTCTACATTCTCCTCTGGGATATGCATTATCATATTAAAGACTCTGAGAGGTACTGCTGGGGGAGGGGGGCACCTATTAATCTTTCTTAATCAAGTATTTTCAAACTCAGTGGGCCACAGACCCATTTTTAATTACAACAATATCTTGCAGAACTGACATCCCATGGAACACTGTTCGGAAAATGCTACTTTAAAGTAATACCAGTTTAAAGAAAAATAAAATCCTTAGTTTCTGCTTTTGCAATTTTAACTTATAAAGAAAAATACTTCCTTTTCTGCAAAGCTGATAATGCACATTACTTTACTACCTGCATTTCCTCTTTTGTGAAGCTGGCCGCCTCGTCCCCCAATTCATGTAGGTACATGCAGTCAGGCTTTGGACACTGCATATTCTTTAAGAAGTAACTGCAGTATTTTGTTGTACCTAGTGATGCCTGCAGAAAGAGGAAGGGGGGGGATAAAAAGACCCAAAATGTGAACTGACACTCCAATGAGAATTTCCATATTTAGTGGTTTCATTTCACCTAAAATGAGGCACAGACAGAACAAAAGAAGTATGGCTGTGAATACTAGAAGACTAAACCATTACTAGCAGGATTTATTAAAGATGATGACCATTTGAAAAAACTAAAAAAAAAAAAAAAACAAAAAACCTCAGCCTGTGGTTTTCAGACTTGGGCACTGAAATCATCTCTCTTAGAGATCAGAAGAGTAGACGGACAAAATCCGTTCCATGTTTTAAGTGGTTAGGCACATAAGGCAAATTCCTTTTTCTAACTATGCTGTCCTTTCCATTTACTTAAAAGCATTGCTTGATGGGACACCTCCCTCAAATCTGAACTGGTCAATGTCCAAATAATTTAAGGACAACAAATCAGAACCATTATCTATTTCTGACAAGAATAATAAATCCATTTTAACAAAATAAGATATGTATAAAAATAGGAGATTTTTAAAAATTATCCCCTAATAATAAATGCGTTTATTCCTACCTGTAAAACAGGACCCTACATAGGTCAGCTATAAACAAATTAGCTATCACAGATTGGTATGGATGTCTAAGAAACAATCTTCAAATAAGACTCCCTTCACATAATATGTAAATGCTAGACTCTCCCCACTTACAATATTTTATCCCTTTCCCTCTTAAAAAAAAAACAAACAAAAAGAAATCCAAAAAAATACATAGAGAACAAGAGGACCATATTACCTTAAGTGTTCTGCCATCTACCACCACATTGTTGACACACTGTATGGCTCTGAGAGCATCTTCTGACCGGATATAGGTTACATAAGCACTGGCGCTTGGACCCTAAAGTGAAAACTCACTGTTATTAGTATAAAATTCAACAAAAACATAACAAAGAAATTATCTTAAAACTTGCCTAAGGAATTCTAAAGTTCTTCACTACTACTATCCTTAATAATGATGACAATAATTAGAAATAGTAGTAACTTTGATTAAACCACATATTAGCTAATCTTAAGACAATCATACTCAGTGAATTTTATCTGATTTTAAGCAGACTAAAATATATGAATGAAGTATTTTTGGCTTGGCATTTTTTTTAAGTCATCTGACAGACTCGTCAAGGTTACAAAAAACAAACTTTGGAAGTTAGATTTAAAAAAGCTCTGAAGACATTGTGTCAAAGTATGTTCTCCCCAAAATAAATGCAATCTGTAAGAGTATTCTAATAGCAGCATAACAAAGATGCTCTATTAGATTTACAGTATCTGAAAATATTATCAGTTAGAAATCATTATCTAATTTAACTGCCTGATAATAGACTCAACTCCCCCTCCCCTTCAAACCATTACTAAATCTTTGTTTTACTATTTCCCTCTTATTACTATCAATTCACTGTTAAGTCCTGAAAGGGTCAAATAATTACCAAAAATTCCCCCACCCCACCAACAGAGGTCACTGCACTGTTTAAATCCTTGACCCTCAAGCTTTCTAATCACAGAAAGCAAATCTTTTTTTCTGAAGAGACCAGGTCAAGCCCAGACCATAGGGAAGAAAGGCTAAAATCCTTATAATTAGTTACCTGTGAGCCTGCATATGATGTGCTATTATTGATGACAACTTTATGTATTTTACCAAACTTCCCAAAATATTCTGGTCGTTTTAAAACCTATAAAAGAAGAAAAGTAAGGTATAAACTGTCCCCATTTTCAGCAACTTTATCCTTATAATGGGGACATACACCATCCCTCTTCATTGAAAAGAAAATAACTTTAAAAGTTTTCTAATAAATGTGACTACTTTCTAATTACAATCTGTGTGGTTAACCTAAGGAAATCATTAACAGAGTTTTAAGTTGTTCTTTACTGACCCACAGAACAGAAACTGAGACTTAACTAAGTTTGGCATTATCTACTATGATCTAATATCTGTACCAATAATCTGTGGGATCTTACCTTCACAATACTCTTAAACACAAAATAGATCAACTATCCCAATCACATTTTCATTAATATATGATCCTTATATGAGAGTAATTCTCAAAACAATGACCAAGATTAGGTATCAAACAGAATATAAACTCAAGAACAAACACAAGTAGAGACAGTCTGTACTTACACATCTATTGTATATAACATTTTGTACATTTTCTTAAAGCATTGTTTACAAGCTACAAATTCCAAATATGGAAAGAGGACCTTCAACTTTCTATGCTTTATGACTTATTACCGTGTATGTGTCTACATACATTTACACACAATTTCCTTATGTCAATAAATTTTACCATTTTTCAACCATGTCCTGCTATTCTCTCTCATTTCCTGATAAATAACAAATGTGAGGTGATAGATGAATGGGGAAAAAAACTTACACATATTTTTTTTCTCTATTACCTGGTTACTTCTTGGTGGTTACTTGTCCTCATACTTGTGTTACAGGTTTTTCGCTATGTGATACCTATCTACGTTCATTTACCCTCCCTTCCAAACTTATTTAACCTTAGCTAATTTGACTGTATATAACTTCATATAAAAATCTCTCACATTATTTTCAAGTACCTCAAAATTAAGCTTTTCCTTGAATTTACCTCTAGACCTACAATCTCTCCAACTAGCAAGCTCTCTCTCAGTGAAAGCTTTCTGTACAAATCTGTTCAAACACTCTTATTTAATAATATTCTCATAGCTAATATGTTCTGCATCTGACAAAATCAAAGTTTTATGAAACAGTCTATGGCTGGGATATCATTAATTCCTAACAGTTTTCAACTTAATAAAAATAATTACTTTTACCTTATTTTATGTTTTATTATATTTTCTACAGGCATTTTCTTTTTTTCTTTTTCTTTCTTTTTTTTTTTTTTTTCTTGACTGCTGCATGCAGCTTGATGTGCGACCTCAGTTCCCAGACCAGAAATGAACCCTGGCCACAACAGTGCAAAGCACCAAATCCTAACCACTAGACCACCAGGGAACTCCCCTCTACAACCAATTTTAATGGATTACAACGGGAAGTGATTATAGTGGTTTTCAATCTTTTTTCCATCCAAATCTCCTTAGGGATATGAGAGTAAGAGTGGCAAAAGCAATGACTCTCAGGTTGTTCAGAGGAAAGTGTTGGGATTGAGGGGTAGGGAAGAGTATGTTTTGAAAAGTTTTCTGGCTAGTGAAATGTAGTACTGCATTCCAGCTGGGTACACATCAACTCTGCAAAAGGCCTCAGCCAAAATACCTGCTTCAAAATATTCAGGCTGGCCACCAGTTGTGCTGCATCAGCATTTTGTATCATATCCAAGTTTATGACAGTAATTCTTAATGAAGGCAGCATTCAAAGGGAGCATTCTGGAACTCTATGGGAGCTTTTATTGGGAGAGGCTGTCGAAGTGACTGGGAGACACTACTGTTCAGTGGACGGGAGCCAGGGATGGTTTACAACATTCAGGCTAGCCGTGCACAACAAAGAACTGTCCTGCACCACTTTTGAATGCTATACAAGGCATTCATGTAGCTGAGAAGTCTGTAAGTAAATGAACCTAGAAACTAACTCTACATTATATATAAACATAAAGTAGCTCCCCAGTTTTGACATATGTTGAATTTACAGGAAAGCAAATAGTATGTAATTAAGGGACAACTACAAGAGCTTTGTTTGGAATTTTACTAAGAATTATTTCAGAAAAATCCCATCACTGGCATGGGACCTGAGCTGCCAATACATACACCTGTAACAATTTGCATTTGTAGTTGTCATATTCATAGCAATTCTATAAACAGATGCAAGCATCTATGTTATAACATACTGAAAAAATGTACTTCACAAACTTATAGGCACATACAAATCATTTGAGGGTCTAGTTAAAATATATATTCTTATATCCTAAGAGTTTCTGCATAAGTTCCCAGGTGATACTAATGCTACCAGACCAGAGGCCACACACCTTGAGTAGCAAGGTTCTAAAGATACCCAAATATTTACATGTAGAAATAGTTTTTATAATTACCTTGATTTCTCTTTTTTTTTCAAATTGTGTATCTACATAGACATTTTATTATCAAAAAGTCATTTCATGAAACTTAAAGGGTGCTTAAAATGTTAACTTAACAAGTTCCCGTTGTGGCTCAGCAGCAACGAACCCAACTAGTATCCATGAGGATACACGTTCGATCCTTAGCATTACTCAGTGTTTTAAGGATCCAATGTTGCCATGAGCTGTGTTGTAGGTCAAAGACACAGCTTGGAGCCTGCGTTGCTGTGGCTGTGGCATACGGCAGCAGTTGCAGCTCCAACTGGACCCCTAGCCTGGGAACTTCTATATGCCACAGGTACAGCCCTAAAACAAAATAAAATATTACCTTAAGAAAAGTGGGCACTGGGTCTGTAAAGGTTCAAGACTGGCTTATGGAAATAAGTTCTGGCCAATATTTGAGTATACTGCCTTCATAATAATATAAGATTTGCAGCCAGAATGATATTTTCAAAGCACAAATCTAGCCATGCCATTCTGATCTTAAGAATAATCAATAGCTTCTCATTGCCTTTAAGACAAGCACAAATTCCTTTGCATGGTTAGATAGCCCTTCGTCTGTTACCACTTACCTTGCCAGCCTCACCTCTGACCATTTCACTCTAATCTTCCAGCCAAACAAATCAGCTGCACATTAAGCTCTTTCTCATCCAGAAGCATTTGTGTAATTCCTATGCCTGAAGCACTTAGCCCCAAAGATAGCAGGGGAGTACATACCTTCCCAGCAAGGTCAGGTGCCATCTCTTATGCCGCACACAGCACTCCTCAGAGTGTACTACTTTAACTTTTGTAAATAAGCAGGGGCTACCTTTTTATTCATTTATGTTCAATGTCTTACACAGTGTCTGGCACATTGTAGGTACTCAATAAATGCTTAATGAAAAACGGAACTGTTTTACCATTGAACAAAAAGAATTAGATACAAAACATTGGTGGGCCTTAATATAATAATTAGCAAATGGCCTATGGCTGATAAGAAATGACCTGCCCAGACAAGATAAATTCAAATAATCTAAATACTGTATATCAAGTTGAACACTCCAGATTCTGTCTAAACATTAACAGTCAACAAGCAAAACAGTACTCTAGTAAATAAAGAAAGTAAACAGTAAGGGTAGGAGGCAGAACACCCTACATATCATCTCATTACCGAAATACTCAACATCCTATATTTACTTCACAGTGAGTCAGCATTAGTACTAACCAGTATATAAGAGGCTTTGTAATAGATGTCCAGTAGCACACCTAATGTGTAAAATCTCTTCTTACATATTCTTTGGGAGCACAGTCAAGTGTTTATGGACACTACAGAGAAAATTTTAAATGTGGTAAGTAGATAGAGGGATGAATGGATAGATGGAGAGAGGAACCACAGGCCAAACATTAGTGTAAAACACTCCGGAATAGGAGCTCTAAGACCAGGAGGTTGGTTTTCTAGTCCTGGGTCTGCTATGAAATAGTGTGATCCTAGGCAAGTCACTCGACCTACCTGTGCCTCAGTTTCCCATTTGTAAAGTGAAATGATTGTTGTCATTAAAGTCTTCCCAGAGTTCCCATTGTGGCTCAGTGGTTAACGAACCTGACTAGGATCCACGATGATGAGGGTTCGATCCCTGCCTTTACCCAGTAGGTTAAGGATTCGGTGTTGCCGTTAGCTGTGGTATAGGTCGCAGACACGGCTCGAATCACAATTTGCTGTGGCTGTGGCTTTCCATTCCACAAACAAGCTGCTCTCTCACCTTACCGCATATCTGGGACACCCTTGCCCTTATTCACTGCCCAGTTAATCCCTAGTCATTTTTAATCATCCCTTCCTCAGGGAGGCTTTTCATGGATCTCTATACTAGCGATGTTCCCCACTGTTACATGTTCTCAAAAAGCCCTGTACCACCCACTGCTCAGCATATTTACAAGTACTTAATTATGTCTTCTCCACTGTCTGTAAGTTCGTAAGGGGAGAACCTGTGTCTGGCTTGCTTAAAACACTTCATGTCCAATATCAAAGTACCTAACACATAGGGAGTTCCCTGGTGGTCTAGGAGGTTAAGGATCTGGCACTGTCACTGCTGTGGCTTGGGTCACTGCTGTGCAAGGCTTCAATCCCTAGCCTGGGAACTTCTGAATGCTGTGGACGTGGCCAAAAAAAAAAGTACCCAACACACTGTAAGTATTCAAAAGTTAATTTACAGAACATATGAATTAGATTTTTGACAAATCTAAAATTTTAGGATTTAGAGTTCCCGTTGTGGCGCAGTGGTTAACAAATCTGACTAGGAACCATGAGCTTGCGGGTTTGATCTCTGGCCTTGCTCAGTGGGTTAAGGACCCAGCGTTGCCATGAGCTGTGGTGAAGGTTGCAGATGCAGCTCGGATCCTGCGTTGCTGTGGCTCTAGTGTAGGCCGGTGGCTACGGCTCCGATTTGACTCCTAGCCTGGGAACCTCCGTGTGCCGCGGAAACGGCCCTAGAAAAGACAAAAAGACAAAAAAAAAAAAAAAAATTTAGGACTTAGAAGATGATTACCTCTAACTACCACATCTTTAGTTTTTTTTCTACAGCGTGATAAATGAATACATTTTGAAAATCAATCTTGATATGAAGTTTTCAGATATACAGAAACTATTCTCAAAATAATCTTTAATTTTCCCTACATGTTCCAGCTTTGGTAATTAGAATTTGGTTAAATATCAAACTGCTCATCATCCCAAATTAAGTAAATCACAGGGATCTGCCCTGCCTGACTCAAAAGTTACCCAATTTGAAATTTCAAGTTTTTTAATAAAGCCAACTTTAAGTTTTCCAATCTAAAAGGGTTATACATTTAAATTAAGAAAAAAAATTTAAAGATATTATTTAGAAGTAGTAGGATTTAACAAAACACTAATCTCTAGTTTTCCTAGATTTTCAAGAAAAATAAATGAGAGAAAAATGTTTAAGGAAATGTCCTTTTACCAAGCAACAATGATTTCCAAAGTGTAAAAGCAGAGGAGTGATTTTTAAAGTATATTTAAACTCATGATAAAGTGCTTTCCCTCAGTAGTCACCCCTTAGATTAATTTCTTTCTGTGTAATAGTTTCTCAGATTAATCTTACTGGAACCTTCCCCCCCACTTCCCCCAACCCCACAGTGTGACATGGGACCTCAGTTCCCAGACCAGGAATGGAATCCGGGCCACAGTGGTGCAAGCACTGAGTCCTAATCAGACCATGGAACTCCCTGGAGTCATAATATTTTAAGTGAAAATAAGAAATTTCTGTACCCAAGCAAAAACAAAACACAGACCCTTAAGAGGTAGGAAATTTATAATCCAAACATCAGATTGAGATTATGGCTTAATTTTATCCAGCCTTCAGATGCTCCTCTGTATGCCTCCAGTACCATAGCTGACCAAACCCAAGATGTATTAACAAAGTCAAGTGCATCACTATCCAAGTGTTGTTAAATCAAAATAAAAGTTCCATTAATTTACTGGCATAGCAGTTTTAGAAATGCAAAAGTGTATTCTAATCAAAGATTAGTAGGAGTAAATATAAGTCAGTAAATAACAAACTTGTACAGGGAAGAAATGCTCTCTGGTTGGAAAAAAAGCAGTGCTGAAAGGAGAAAGAAGCACTGGTACAAATATGTAGCAGTAAGATTCTGCCTTTCTGGGGAGTTAAATACTAGCATTAGAAAAAGGGAGGGAGTTCCCATCGTGGCACAGCAAAAACAAAGCATTGCTGTGAGCTGTGGTGTAGGTCACAGGTGCAGCTCGGATCTGGCAGTGCCGTGGCTCTGGCATAGGCTGGCGGCTACAGCTCCTATTACACCCCTAGCCTGGGAACCTCCATACACCTCGCAGGTGCAGCCCTGAAAAGACAAAAAGACAAAAAAAAAGGGAGAACTGGCTGTTGAGGTTGAGCCCTAGGCCTAAAAAGAGCTCTTTCCTTAACATCTCTTTTCCCACATGAACCCGAGACCCACCCTTTTAGGTTTGGAGATAACCTGGTCTCTGGAAGATAATGTAGTCCACTAATGCCAGCATCCCTGGACCTAGGTCCTGCTAATTCCTGAACCGTCTTCACATTCATTAACAATGACAGAATCTTCTTCATAAGGTCTCCTTGATTCTCTTTTCCTCTATTGATTTTAAAGCCCTTCACAGCCTCAAAACACAGTAAACACATCAGTAATAAATATTTTCTTTCTTTCTTTGCTTTTCAGGGCACGCCTGCAGCACGTGGAAGTTCCCACAGGTTGAATCAGAGCTGCAGCTGCTGGCCTACACCACGAGCTCACAGCAACACTGGATCCTTACCCAATGAGTGAGGCCAGGAATTAAACCTGTATTCTCATGGATATTTATTAGGTTCCTAACCTGCTAAGGCACAATGGCAACTCCCAATAAATATTTTCTTTATTTTTCTTCTACACCACAGCTCACAGCAATGCCAGATCCTTGACCTGCTGAGTGAGGCCAGGGATCGAACCTACAACCTCAAGGTTCCTAGATGGATTCGTTTCCGCTGCGCCACAATGGGAACTCCAAATTTCAGACTTCTTAAATTTCCTCCTGCTGGGGTCTTTAGCCCACTTAGCCAAGTCCAAAGAGTCCCATCTCCCTAAACATACTCACTATAATCCTCCATCTGACTGGTAACATGAGCATTACTTCAAATCCTTCTCGAGAAGTACTGCTGGCAGATTCCCCCAAACCAGCTCTCTATTACTGAAGTAAACATTCTGTCAATCAAGTTTCCTTCTGCCTTTCCATCAATCTAGGCAGGAATTTTTGGTATATCGGAAACTAAAAATTAAAAAATGCGCATACAAGGGCATCAAAAAAAGTTAGGTGTTCAACACTATTATAAGGCTGGTGGAAGAAGGCGAGGAAAGAGTTAAATAATAAACTAAAGGGTTAAGCTCTCCCCTGCCTCTAATCAAACAACAAAGAACCTGGTCCACAGTTTGCCTTCATCAAATTCTCCCTCTTTCCCCAAAACTGGCTTAAAATGAATGAGTAAAGAATGATGATACAGGAGAGCAACGGTTCTATCATTGCTCTATAACCAAGAATTACTATTTGGACACAACAAAAAACAAAAACAAAACAAAAAACTGATCTTTGGTGAGTTCATGAAACTGGATCTCCCACTGTTAGTCCTTACACAGCTATAGAAAAGAGGACAGAAACAGAGTAGTCAGCAAAATAGAGTGAGCCTTGACAGCAAAATAGAACTATTATCTAACTTTCACAGATTATTAGCACTTAAGGGAACTTTAAAGAACTAGTTAGACTGTCTGGTTTCACAACTGAAGAAAATGAGCCAAGAAAGTATAAGACACTTGCCTAAGATCACAACCGGTCACTGGTTTCTTAGTGATTATTAAAAAAATAATTTCCCATTTTCTCTTAAGCTTTAATATTTTCATGTGAATCTTGCAAGTTGGGCAGGGTCAGCTGTTACTTCCAAATAAACACCACCACCACCAAAATGCCAAGCTGAGAAAGAAAAGAGAAGAGGACTTACCTCTGGGTCTGCTAGGCGCTGAGACAGACCTACAACAAAGACGAGGTTTTTTTGTACAACACGAACACTAGCCAAATGTTTGCGATTTTCTGATATTTTCTGTTTTCTCTCATTTTGTTTCTGTTTTTTCTCATTCTTTATCCTTTGCAGTTCTTCCTGGGAGAGTGGTTTATAAACTGCTGGGTCTTCTGGATATGGCTTCAGGTATAAAACAAACACAGAAGTTAGCATTAAATAGAAAGAACACTGCATGAATAACAATTATCAAATTCTGGATGATATGTATGCAGTTATTTGTTACATCTCTCTTTTTCTTTTTTTTTTTTTTTTTTTTTTTTTCCTTTTGTCTTTTTGTTGTTGTTGTTGTTGCTATTTCTTGGGCCGCTCCCGCGGCATATGGAGGTTCCCAGGCTAGGGGTCCAATCGGAGCTGTAGCCACCGGCCTACGCCAGAGCCACAGCAACGCGGGATCCGAGCCGCGTCTGCAACCTACACCACAGCTCACGGCAACGCCGGATCGTTAACCCACTGAGCAAGGGCAGGGACCGAACCCGCGACCTCATGGTTCCTAGTCGGATTCGTTAACCACTGCGCCACGACGGGAACTCCACATCTCTCTTTTTCTGACTCTTATAACTGCCTAAAATATTTTTCATTTAATAGAAGTTAAATGCTGGGAGTTTCCTCTGTGGTGCAGCAGGTTAAGGATCTGGCATTGTCTCTGCAACAGCTCAGGTCACTGCAGAGGCAAGAGTTCGAGTCTCAGTCCAGCACAGTGGGTTAAGGATCTGGTGTTGTCACAGCTATAGTGTAGGTCACTACACATCCGTGGCTTGGATTTGATCGCTGGCCCAGGAACTTTCATATGCCATGGGTGGAGTTGAAAAAGGAAAAAAAAAAAAAATAAACGCTAAATAAAATTGTTTTAAAAATACTATTTTTTAGAGCTTAGCACAGACCACTTTTAGTGCTGAAACTTAAAACATCACCAAAGATTCTAAAATTAAAAAAAAAAAAAAATCTTGGTATTCCCTACAATGCCTAGCACATAGTTTACGGGAAAATTAAGCTTCTAAGTCTAAAAAGCAAAGAATATAAGTTCTCTCACCTAAATACGGGTTTATGTATTATCATCAACAAATATTTAATGAAAACCTACTATGTGCCTGAGGATTAATGAAATACTTGTTCTTTAATACACTCCCACTCAAAGAAGGGCACAGACAGGCAAATAATCAACAATACATAGATATTCTGGCCTAGGAATTTGAATTTACTTTCAACACTTATTACTCATCTGGCAAGTCATTTAGACTCTATGCCTCAGTTTCTTCCTAAGTAAAATGAAAATAATCTTAAACACTGGTGTAAAGATAAAATAACACTTATAAAGCAATTACCATTATAAACTGGAACATAATAATCCTTCAACAAATACTAGCAATTACACTGTTAAAATGTTTTCCTCTTTCATCATTACAATGCTGTTTTCATTCCTACTCCTAATGCCAGGGCTACTGATGGCCTCAGTAAGAGCTATGGACTCACAGTGCCTGTCTTTGAATCTTGGCTCACTCTTTACCGAGACACCTTGCTAAATTATGCAATCTGTCTGCCTTGGTCTTCGCTTCCATACAATGGGAATCGCAGTATTTTATTCAGAGGATTTCTGTGAGAATTTAAAAGGACAGCACACTAACAGTGATTAAAACTGTGTTCTAGAGCTCCCATGGTGGTGCAATGGGATAGGCAGCATCCTGGGAACACTGGGACTTGAGTTCAATCCACAGCCCGGCACAATGGGTTAAAGATCTGGCACTGCCGCACCTGTGGCTTAGGTCAAGACTGCCACTCAGAGTTCCCAGTCGTGGCTCAGTGTCAATGAACCAGACTAGTATCCATGAGGATGCAGGTTCAATTCCTGGCCTCACTTAGTGGGTTAATCTCCCAGCAGTGCCGTGAGGCGTGGAAGTCACAGACAGGGCTCGGATTCTGCATTGCTATGACTGTGGTACAGCTCAGCAGCTATAGCTCTGATTTGGCCCCTAGCCTGGGAACTTCCATATGCCATGGGTGTGGCCCTGAAAAAAAAAAAAAGACTGCAGCTCCAACCTGATCCCTGGCCCGGGAGCTCCATATGCCATGGGGCAGCCAAAAATGGGGGAAAAAAAAACCCCAAAAACCCTGTTTCCTGCACAATAAATCAGTTATTATTACAGCTGGCCCTCCATATCTGCGAGTTCTACATCCTCAGACTCAACCAACCACGGGCTGAAAATATTCGGGCAAAAAAAAATTTCAGAAAGTTCCAAAAACCAAAACTTGAATTTGACATGTGCCCAGCAATGGTTTACATAAGATTTACATTGTTTTTACAACTATTTATACAGCACTTACCTTGTATTAGATATGCATAATTTAAAGATTTTTTAAAATATATGGAGGACGGAGTTCCCGTCGTGGCGCAGTGGTTAACGAATCCGACTAGGAACCATGAGGTTGCGGGTTCGGTTCCTGCCCTTGCTCAGTGGGTTAACGATCCGGCGTTGCCGTGAGTTGTGGTGTAGGTTGCAGACGCGGCTCAGATCCCGCGTTGCTGTGGCTCTGGCGTAGGCCGGTGGCTACAGCTCCGATTCAACCCCTAGCCTGGGAACCTCCATATGCCGCGGGAGCGGCCCAAGAAATAGCAATAGCAACAACAACAACAACAACAACAACAACAACAAAAGACAAAAAAAAAAAAATATATGGAGGACATACAAATACATGCAAATACTACTCTTTTATATAAGGAATTTGAGCATCCATGAATTTTTGATATCTTCGGGGGAGCAGGGTATTCCTAGAAATAATCCCCTGCAGACACCTAGGGATAGCTGTATAACTAATAAAAAACAGTTAATAATTAATGGAAGATGGAACACACTAAATAGCTATATCTAAAGCTGAATGTGAAGAGATCCCAGAAATGAGAAACTGTGCCTCTCAAAACATCAGAAGTGAGGACTAACAGAAACAATGCCATCAAGAAAAAAAGTGGGGACAAGGAAGAGAGGAAGAGGTACCCACAAGCGAGAAACCCTGAATGCCTTTAACATAAAATTACTTTCATCTCCCCCTCCAGCCTCCACTCCTGCCCCCAGGGCATATGAAGTTCTCTGGCCAGGGATCAAATCCTAGCCAGAGCTGCAACCTATGCCAAAGCTGCAGCAACCCTGGATCCTTAACTCACAACGCCAGACCTGGAATCAAACTGAGGTCTCTGCAGAGACAAGCCGGATCATTAACCCACTGTACCACAGTGGGAACTCCACTCTCATCTCTTCATACATATATATTTTTAAGTATACAGAAAAACAAACACCCTCTAATTTGTGAGCACACTCTAACGCTGAGCTCAAAGAGAGTGAGATTTCCTTCTATGTTGCTCAACTTCTATTAGTAACAACGTAAGGCTCCAAAAATCCTGTTCTTAATACTCAGGCATAATTCACTGATCCTGCAGGATGTAAACGCCTACAGTATTCGGTTCTCACATTTAAAAATCTTAATCTTTAAGCTAATTGGTCCTATTTGGCATACTCCAACTTACTTGTGCGTGGGACAAATATAAAAAAATTGATTCTGTAATACCTGACTTCTGCATGACCTGAGGGCTTTCTCCAGGATTAAGTGTAAGGTTTGTGTCACCCATTTTAGGAGCTCAATAAATATTTGCCCACATGAACACCAAGCTACTCTCTAAAAACTGGAAATTTAGCACTACTAATTTTCCTTTATTTTTTTAAATCTTATTTCAAAGTGTTCTTGCATTTTAATTTGAGGAACCAAATGGTTAAAGATCTATTACAAGAAATTCAATTCTTCCATCAATGATGTAACCTTCCCATTTAAATTTTTTCTCTGTCTTCTCCACCCACCATTCTGTACCTGTATTACCCCCTTTCAATTTTAACCTATCTGCCTGAATGATTTTAATCCCATGAAGCTATTTAAAGCTATGCAGGCACAAGTATAAAAATGAACTACATACAAACCAATTAAAATACCTTTCCACAAGATGACTAAAATTTTTCACTGGCAAATGGAAAAGCTATTTTCTACCACAGGATTTCTGGGTAGCTCCTTTTGGAGCATTTATCATTAAAATCATTGAAAGCTGATGCTTCACAAACATCTACAGTGGTAATAATCCACTCCTTGAAAGGATCAAGCATATAGACTGTTCCTAGTTCCACTTCAAAGTCTGGTCTGTGAACTACATTTTTATCAGTCCATGATAAGAAAAGAACAAAAACTGAGAAAAAGCATTTGGAAACTTTTATACCAAGTTAACATTGCCACAACATTTAAGAACATCATCAGTGGACTACACAGAATAAGATATTTATCGGTGTAGGTGTTATTGAGCTTAGGTGGCAAATTACATGACATAGCTGGGTACTAGGCATGAAAACAGGACCCTGTATCAGTCCCCAATGGACTAGGGCAGAGGTGGAGTTGGGGGGCCAGCATAGCACACAAATCTGATCCTGCGTCAGAGACTGTTTGAGAAACACTAGTGTAACTTTTCTGAGAACATGGAAGATTTGAAGAGCATTTAGGTTTTTTTCATTAACAATCTCTGACACTGTAAAATACTGATAAAAGATAATGCAAAGAAATGTAAAAATGGGGAAAAGAAAAAAAGCATAAACACACCAAAAAAAGGAGAATAACAACTACCTACAATTGGGTTGCAGTATCACTCCTCATCAAAATGTGTTACTTACTGATGCACCACCATGTTGAGTTTATAACACTGGACTCTTTTCTATGGATATGTATTTCCATCAGGTTTGAAAGTCAACTTTATTCAAATGTAACTGCTACATAATGATATCATTACAGATATCAATACAAAAAGATACCAATACAGAAGAACAAGGCAAATTAGTTCTATGATATACCCTTCAAATATCTTATTCTGGCAACACATATGTTAAACTTAATTTTCTAGAAATACAGCATCAAGTAAAAAGTCAAAAGCAAAAAATTTTTCTTTAGCTGTATGTTGCAAACTAGTGCTAAGTAGGATTAACTGTGGAGAAGCATTTTTAATGTGTAAAACACTTTAGTAGCATTAATTTTCAATAAATTGCCAAACTACTAATAAAGATAGTTTTTAGTCTCTAGTGTAACCACTTAATCCCTTTCATACATATAGTTATCAGCCCACTTTTATTTCTAATGTATTTTCAGGTGTCTTCTCTTTATTTTGTAACCATACTTACCAAGACTTTGATTATTTTATCCGTCTTTTCAAAGAACCAGCTCGAACTTTTACTGAAATACGGCTTTTTTTCTTTTTTCTTTTAAATTTTTAAATTTTTTGGCCATGCCCACAGCATGCAGAAGTTCCCAGGGACCAAACATACACCACAGCAGTAACCAGAGCCCCAGCAGTAACAATACTGGACCTTTAACCCACTGAACCATCAAGGTACTCCCCGCCTTTTTTCTATTTCACTAAATGCTACTTAATCTCTACCTTCTACCATTGCAATGTTCATTCTTTATCTGGTTTCTTAACCTGGAAAAAAGCCCATTTCCTAATAAATGCACCTACGGCTTTATCTCTTCCTCTTACCAAAAACAATGAAAAATACTATTTAAGACTTTTTTTTTTAACCAGTATCTTAAACAGCAATGATCTTCAGTGGGGAAGTCCCAAGCCAATTTTGGATGAAAGTCAAAACCCAGAGAGATAAGTAGAAAGTCTAAGTAACAATAAATGGGGAGAGAGGAAAAACAGGGGAAGTGGGGCAACATTTAAAGTCCAAGGCAAACCCAAGGTGAAGAGTTTTTCATTGGGTCTCATCTTAAAATGAGACATCTTAGATATTAATCCACCCACCCACCAATTCAAAGGGTTCATTTTTCTCAGGGTAAGTATAAACTACAGTGAAGTCAGAACAAGAGAGGAAAAAGGGAAAGTGTATAGAAGAAAAGCATCCTACAGAAGCTGAAATCAACCCTAGGGAAGATGTGCATCCTGGAGATCAAAAGATCTTTATACTTGACCAAAGCAAAGACCTTTATGCTTGAAGCATTTCTAATGGCAATGCTTACAGGATCCAGCAGAAGCCAAATCAAAACCTCTAAAGAGTAGGTGAAATCCATCTTAGGTCTTGGAGAATCCTACAAATAATTCAATGGTATCAACCAGGAAGTAGATTCAGAAAACCAAGTGCATAAAGAAATAAAACAACATCAGAGTTCCCATCATGGCTCAGCAGTTAACAAAACCGACTAGTATCCATGAGGACGCAGGTTTGATCCCCAGCCTGGATCAGTGGGTTAAGGATCCGGCGTTGCCGCAACCTGTGCTGTAGGTCACAGACACAGCTCAGATCCCAAGGTGCTGTGGCTGTAGTGCAGGCCGGCAGCTATAGCTCCAACTCGACCTCTAGCCTGGGAACCTCCATATGCTGCAGGTGCTGCCCTAAAAAGATAAAAGACAAAAAAGAAAAAGAAAGAAAAAAAACAACATGAACAAACAACCAGCAGAACCATCCTTCACAAACTTCAGCTATTGGAATTACTGCACAAAGAATTTAAAACAATAATGTTTATCTGTTTAAACAATTAGAAGACAAACTTGTAAATATCTGCAGGGTATAAACTCTTCTTAAAAAAATAACCTATCAAGTAACAAAAAAGAACAAACATTACTTCTAGAAATGAAAAACACAATGGCAAAAATTTAAAACTCTGTAGTCTAGACCTGAAAAAAAGAAAGAAAAATAAATAAATAAAAATTTTTAAAAAAAAGAAAGAAAAAGGAAAACATTCAAAACACTAAAAGACTGATCAGAAGAAATCATCCTTTACTCCATTAGGGGAAGAAGAAAAAGAAAGAAAACAGAAAATAGATTAAAAAACACTAAGACAATGAAAAGATCTGGAAAATATTTAATGAGAGTCCCAGAAAGGAAAGAGAATAAAGGCAGTTATCTGAAGAGATACTGGCTTAATTTTTTCCAGAATTAATGAAACTTATCAAATCCACCGATTTAAGAAGCCCTACAAACCCCAAGCAGAATAAATAAAATGAAATACACAAGTGATCTACTTTTGGCAAATGATTAGTATTTCCACTGTGGCTTAACAATTTATTTTTGTGTCCAGTGCACTTGTATTTTAAAGTTTTTTACAAAGTTGTGTGATGCACAAACACACATTCTTGTGATCATGTTAATCAAGCATTCAATTTTCTTTTTAATTGTGTAATTCTTTTTTTTTTTTTTTTTTTTTTCTGCTTTTGGTTTTTAGGGCTGCAGGTTCCACACAGGGAAGTTCCCAAGCTGGGGTCAAACTGGAGCTGCAGCAGACAGCCTACACCACAGTCACAGCAATGCTGGATCCAATCCACATCTGCAGCTTACACCACAGCTCACGGCAACACCAGATCCTTAACCCACTGAACAAGGCCAGAGCTCAAACTCGCATTCTCATGGATACTAGTCAGGTTTGTTACTGCTGAGGCACAATGGGAACTCCTACTTCATCTATTTCTAATATGCAGAAATTAGAAATCTTTCCATATGAATGTGGATTCAGTTTCTCCTGGTAATTACACCAACCCAATATACCTCAAAGCTCTGCTGTTAATTAGATAAAGGCTTCATAACTTTAGGGATATCTTTTATCAGTAAGAAAAAATATCTCTTGGAAGTTCCCGTTGTAGCCCAGCAAAAACAAATCCAACTAGGAACCATGACGTTACGGGTTCAATCCCTGGCATCACTCATTGGGTTAAGGATCCAGGGCTGCGGTGAGCTATGGTGTACGTTGCAGATGCAGCTTGGATCTGGTGTTGCTGTGGCTGTGGTGTAGGCCAGCAGCTGTAGCTCCGATTCAACCCCTACCTGGCCTGGGAACCTCCCTATGCCATGGGGGCGGCCCTAAAAATCAAAAAAAAAAAAAAAAAAAAAAAAAAAAGAAAGAAAGAAAGAAAGAAATATATCCTCTTTATCCTTTTAAAATGATTTGATCTTGAATGTGATTATGCCTAACTAATATTGATATTATTATACCTTCTTTCTTAAGGTTTCCATTTGCCTATTCTTTTTTCCCTAATTTTATTAATTTTTTTCTAAGTATTCCTCATCAAACAGTTCGATAAGGTTAAGTAGGAAAATGAGCAATCCCCCATATCTTTTTTTTTCCTGCAAGAGTTGTCTCTCCCTGAAAATAATCTCTAGTTTTAGATAATGTCATTTACTATCATGTCATTAAATAACATGCTTGTAGTGCTACTTGATTATTCAGTGTTCAATATTACCACTTTATGCAAGTTGAATATTTACCTTTCTTTCAGCCAGCCTAACCATACATCCCAAGCCCATTTTCCAACTTTCCATCTTAATTTTGATTAGATCAAAAGTCACAATTACATTACTATAAAGTTCAAATGTTATTTATACACTTCCACCTTCAGCCATGGCAGATTAGATGATAAAACACTAGGGCTACCAGCATAAACTAGAAAACTAGATAAAACGTATGAAATCATCGTTTTCAGATATTGAACAACAGGCAAGGAACAGCAGGTCTATGACCTCTGAAAGAAAAGAAATAAGGAGTTCCCACTATGGTGCAACGGGATCTGTGGGCATCTTGGGAGCACTGAGACACAAGTTCGATTCCCAGCCTGGCACAGTGAGTTAAGGATCTGGAGTTGCCACATCTGTGGCTTGGGTCATGACTGCAGCATAGATCTCATCCTTGGCCCGGGAACAGGGCAGCCAAAAAAGAAAAAAGAAAGAAAGAAAAGAATTAAGACAGATGAAATCCACAAGTGTCCCAGTTTTTGGCTCTTCTGGCACTTACTGGACCCAAGCACTGAATCCAACAGTCACATTAAGCAGAGGGGACAATGATCAAAATTTGAAGAAGTTGGGACAACTGAAACTTATAGGGCAAGATACCACAAAGGGGGAACTGAACAAAAAGAATTGCAGTAATCTACATAGAAGAATCCTGTGGTAACCAATTTCCATACATAGCTCTTGGGCAAAGACACCCCGACAGAGTAAGAGTATCAATAATAAAGAAGTAAAAAAGAAGTAACACCAATCACATATACACTCCTTCAGAATATAGAGGATAAGGAAAGTTTTTCTAACTCATTTTATGAAACCAGTATTTCTTTGGTATTAAATCTAAAGTTATTTTTTTAAGGTACAGATAAATACCTCACATGACAGAGACAAAAAAATCATTCTAAAAATATTAGCAAACTGAAACAAAAAAGATAGTACATTATGATCAAATGAGATTTATTCTTTTTTTTTTTTTTTTTTTTGCTGCTGGCCTTTACCAGAGCCACAGCAATGCCAGATCTGAGCCGCATCTGAGAACGACATCATAGCTCACGGTAATGCCAGATCCCCAACCCACTGAGCAAGGCCAGGGATCGAAACCACAACCTCATGGTTCCTAGCCGGATTCATTAACCACTGAGCCACAACAGGGAACTCCAAATGAGATTTATTCTTGATAGGGAAGGCTGATTCAAAAACCAATCAACCTTGGAGTTCCCACTGTGATGCAGTAGAAACGAATCTGACTAGGAACCATGAGGTTGCAGGTTTGATCCATGGCCTCGCTCAGTGGGTTAAGAATCCCATATTGCCATGAGCTGTGGTATAGGTCACAGATGCGGCTTGGATCCTGCATCACTATGGCCTTGGCGTAGGCTTGTTTATTTAGTGCAATCTCAATCAAATCCCAGTATTTTTTTAATACAAAATGACAAACTAATTTTAAAACTTCGGTGGAAAGGCTAAGATTTACATATCCAAAATAAATTCTAAAAAGAATTAAAAAGTTGAAAAAATTTATTATAACAGATTTGAGGACTGAGAATAATCAAGACTATGTGGTACTGACAAAAAGATAAGATATAATTATCAGTGATGGTATATAAACTCTAGAAGAAGACTGACATACTTATGAGCCACTGATTTTCAAGAAAGTCCAAAACCATTCACAAGTAAAGGGTATGTATAGTCTTTTCTACAAATGGTGCTGTAACAACAGAATGTGGGGGTGTAGGGGGGACCCAATCCCTACCTCTTTTCTGAGCCGCTGTGGCATAATATGATTACTTTCCCTTTCATTTACAACTTTTTGTTTCCCCTAGAGTTAATAGATGTGTTTTGCTTGATTAAATCTCTATGTGTTTATTACTAACTCAACCATCAAAATCTCCTCCAGCTATTGAAATGGCCTCACACACAAGACACTTCCTTAAAAACACCAAATATCGGAGTTCCCACTGGGGTGCAATGGGATTGGTGGTGTCTTGGGAGTGCAGAGAAACAGGTTCGATCCCTGCCTTGGAACAATGGGTTGGGGATCCTGTGTTGCCCCAACTGTGGCTTAGACTGCAACTTCGGCTCAGCTAGGATCTGATCCCTGGCCTAGAAACTCCATGTGCCACAGGGCATCCAAAAAAGAAAAAAGTAATAAACAAATATTACTTCATTTTGAATTTCTTGTACATATTTCCCTTGGAGCTTTGAGATTTGCCACATCCTGAGTTAAACTGTCCTCTATGTGACAGAGCTGTTATCTTTCCCCACCATCCAAGGAATCCCATTGTTTCTCTCCTGTGTTTGAAAACCTATTTTCTCTATCTCATTTCTCTTCTTCGTTCTTTCACATTGGTGGGGCATACCCCTCTAAGAGAATCCTGAGCAAGAATGAATAAAAAACTTTTGAGGGAGTCCCCGTCGTGGCACAGCAGAAACGAATCCGATTAGGAACCATGAGGTTGTGGGTTTGATCCCTGGCCTCGCAGCTATAGCTCTGACAGGACCCCTGGCCTGAGAATCTCCATGTGCTGCGGGTGAGGCCCTAAAAAGACAGACAAAAAAAAAAAAAAAAAAAAAACCAAAAACCTTTTGAGAAACTTTTAAGTCCGAAAATGTCTTTTCATAATACCTTTACACTTAACAGCTGAGCAGATATGGAGTTCTCGAATTAAAATAAATTTCCTTCAGAAGTGCCTTCTAGCTTCATGCCTGCTTTAGCAGAGTGTAAAATGACTTTGATTCCTGATCTTTTATGGGCAACTTATTCTTTCCTCTTTTGAAACCTGTAAGTTTTTTTAAGGTAACACCGGTTTATAACCGTCTATTAAATTTCATGCATGCAACATTTTATTTCTACTTCTATGTACCCTACAAGGAGTTGTGGCTCACTGGTTAATAAATCCAACTAGGAACCTTGAGGTTGCAGGTTCGATCCCTGGCCTCACTCAGTGGGTTAAGGATCTGGAGTTGCCGTGAACTGTGGCGTAGGTTGTAGATGAGGCTTGGATCCCTCATTGCTGTGGCTCTGGTGTAGGCTGGCGGCTACATCGCCGATTGGATCCCTAGCCTGGGAACCTCCATATGCCGTGGGTGTGGTCCTAGAAAAGACAATGTGCTCACTACTAAAATTTTAGTTTCTGTCACCAATCAGTTGAAACCCTTTACCCATTCTGCCCTCCCCACTCTGCCCCTTCCCCTCTGGTATCCACTACTCTGCTCTCTGTACCTGTTTGTTTTTATTTGGTTTGTTCATTTATTTTCTGTTTGTATATTATACATATGTAAAATCACACAGTATTTGTCTTTCTTCATCTGACTTATTTCAATTAGTATAGACCCTTCAAGCCAAGATTCTTTTTTTTTTTTTGTGGCAGAGTAGTATTCAAGAGAATGTATGTGTGTGCCTGTCCCACATCTTTATCTATTCATCCACTGATGGACATCAGGTTGTTTTTGTATCTCTGTTATTATAAACAATACTATGAGGAACATAAGAGTGAATACAGATTTTTGAATTAGTGTTTTTATATTCTTTTTTTTCTTTTCATTTTCTTATTTATTTATTTATTTTTTGTCTTTTTGCTATTTCTTGGGCCGCTCCTGCGGCATATGTAGGTTCCCAGGCTAGGAGTCAGATCGGAGGTGTTAGCCTCCAGCCTACGCCAGAGCCACAGCAATGTGGGATCCGAGCCGCGTCTGCAACCTTACACCACAGCTCAAGGCAATGCCGGATCGTTAACCCACTGAGCAAGGGCAGGGACCGAACCTGCAACCTCATGGTTCCTAGTCGGATTTGTTAACCACTGCGCCACGACGGGAACTCCAGTGTTTTTATATTCTTTGGTGCCTTTCTAATCTGAAAATATATTTTTTGGTCCTGGGAATATTCTCTAATCATATTATTGAAGACAATTTTAATTTTCAGTAACAATGTCTATTGTTCACTAAATTTTTTATACCACCCCAATCTTGTTTTATGGATACAATATCTTCTTTTATTTCTGAGGTAAAAACAGTAATACCTTTGTTGAAGTTTTTATTTCCTTGGCCAGTCCCTAGTTTCCATGCAAGTCAATGTTGCATGATGCTATGTCAGTATACCATCTGTGTTCCTGTATTTGCTGTTTCCACCAGGTATTTTTCTCAGAAATGCTACACCAAAAGGACATGCAAAGGCAGTCTAAGGAATGATCAGGTAGCCTATGCCTATGTTTAGGGAAGCACTAAAGTCCTTTTGACCTCACTAGGCTCAACAACTAAGAACCTTTGAAATACTAAACTTTTATGGGTTTTTAAAACCTGCCCCTCTCTCTGCTTTTCAAATCTATTAAGACAAAAGAGATAGACAGGTTTCATCTTGTGGGCCAAAATTGGGAGCTTGCTTCAATTAGTCCTTTATTTGCAACTGTAAGTTTATTTAAATCATCTCAATTATCATAGCTTCATGGTCCTCTCCAGGTCTCTAGCGACACCTGTGGGTTCCTTCTGTGTTAATATAACAACTGAAGCTGGTCTCCAGAGATGCAAAAATTTGCTGGCCCCAGAGTGATACAGGCAGTTTCATAGCTATGTGTACTCAGGAGACTCTCTGGCAAAGCTAAGCCAGGCCTCAGGTAGTGTGGCCTGCACTGTCTGACTTCCATGATGCAACCCGTGAGACAGGCAGGAGTGAGGTTTGCTATGACTAAGGAGCAGTTCTAAGGACTGTGGATATTCAGTCAAAGAGAAAAATAAAGTACAGTAAAGTAAAATAAAAACAAGAAACAAAAACCCTCCTGTTTGACTACTAACAGTAAGTGCCTCACCTAAAGACTAAAAGTTAGAGACTCAAAAGGAGGCTGTCTCATATTTCTTTAATCTGGACTTTTTTTTTTTTTTTTTTCTATAAATGCTGCAGAGCCTTGGTATTTGTCCTTGTGACAATCTCTCATATTTTTCACTGACTTTCTCATGTGATTTCATCCAGAGTCATTATTTTATAATAGGAATCTCAAACTTAACATGTCTAAAACTGAGTTCCCGATCTTCTCAAAAAATCCTATTCCCTACATTTAGAATGGATAAACAATGAGGTGCTGCTGTATGGCGCAGGGAACAAGATCCAATCTCCTGTGATAGAACATGATGGAATGGAAGATATGAAAAAAAGGAGATATATATATATATATATATATATATATGTATGTATGTATGTATGTATGACTGGGTCACTTTGCTGTACAGCAGAAATTGGCACAACATTGTAAATCAACTATACTTTAATTAAAACAAAAAACAAAAACAAAAACAGGAGTTCCCATCGTGGCTCAGTGGTTAACGAACCCGACTAGCATCCATGAGGACACAGGTTCGACTCCTGGCCTCACTCAGTGGGTTAAGGATCTGGTGTTGCCGTGAGCTGTGGTGTAGGCTGGCGGCTACAGCTCCAATTCGACCCCTAGCCTGGGGACCTCCATATGCCTCCAGTGCAGCCCTAAAAGACAAAAAGACAAAAAAACAAAACCAACACCCTATTCCTATTGGGAGTCTTTCCCATCTCAGTTAACAACCATTCTGTACTTCTATTGCTCAGTTTGAAACCTTGTAGTCATCTTCAACTCTGCTGCTTGTGCATGTTAAACTTTATGAACCTCTGTATGTCTGGAAAATGTTTGTTTCAAATCTGAATGAAATTGAGAATTCTTTTTTTTTTTCCCTTTGTCTTTTTAGGGCCACACCAGCGGCATATGGAGGTTCCCAGGCTAGGGGTCCAATCAGAGCTGTAGCCACTGGCCCACGCCACAGCCACAGCAATGCAGGATCCAAGCTGCGTCTGCAACCTACTACACCGCAGCTCATGGCAATGCTGGATCCTTAACCCACTGAGCAAGGCCAGGGATCAAACCCACAACCTCATGGTTCCTACATGGATTCATTAACCACTGAGCCACAATGGGAACTCCAAAACTGGCAATTCTTCATTCAAACTTACATTCACTCAAAAATTTGGTAAAATATTTCTCACTTGATTTCTCTTTTCTATAGTCATAAAACAAAAACAATGGCATCAGATTTATTCTTGTTCCTTTGTGATCTATGTATTTTTCTTTCATGAACTTTGAGAACTTTTTCTTTATTCTAGATACTCTAAACATTCACAATTATATAAACACATGTTGATACCTATTTCAGTCATCTTGCTTCATACGCACAGAACCCTTTTAATCTGAGGATAATTGATTTTCATCATGAGTTATTTTCTTCTATTAGTTCTTTCATTATCTCTTCCCATCCATTCTTAGCTATTTCTGAAAGTTCTCTCAGCAGAGATTAGAACCAGTAGATCCTTTATGCTGCTTTTCTTTCATGCCTTCTATTTTTTACTTTTTTGTACTATATCCTTCAAAAATACTCAGCACACTCTGGCAAGTTACTAATTTGCTCTTGAACTGTTCATTCTTTTCTTCCATCCATCTATAAGACTTCAACCCACCTATAGGACTTTGTTCTTTAAAAAAAAAAAAAAGATGCTCCTTCTACATATGTCTTCCTCTCTTACCTCTTCGATAAGTACCAGTGACACTTTAAAAAGCTTCTTTCTGTTTGCTACTTATGTTAGGTTCTTCTATATACCGATTTTTGTGATTCTCTTTCATACTGGTGGATTTCCTGAAACATCCACTGATTTTTAGTTGGTACATATCTTTACATCTAAGAGCTCTGCCAACCAGTCTATAAATGCTGTGTACAGCAGGATGTTCTTTTGTGACTGTAGAGAGGACAAACTGCTGTACAGGTACATTAACAGTACATCTTCTAAGCACTGGAAGTCATAGTTTCCTCAGGATATTTCCATCCCCTTTAAGGCTCTGACCCAAACTTATTATCAGTGTTACAGGCAGAGGGCATCTGTCTTTGCTACCTGGCATAAAAGTTGGACTGTTGTTCCAATGCCTCAATACTAAATCAACCATAATGACAGTTTTCCTAGGATCTTGAAGCACCACTATTACTGCCTGAGTATGTTTTGAGCTAACACTTTTTTCTTTTGCCCTTCTGATTCCTCACACTGGTCCTCCCAGAAAGGCACCCTTTTATTGATAACCAGCTCTGCTGAAGTTATTGCTTTGTTTTTATTTTTCATTTTTTTCTATTTTTTCTCCACATTCCAAGTATTTGAGGTGATTCTAGGTAATCCCTTAAAACTGAAATGAATTTGCCATTTCCCCAAATAGTCTTAGGCTATCCTGAAAGTCACCACTATCAACATAACAGTCCAATACAATTGTCTTCTAAAATGGAAATGACATGGAACCAATTTTTAAAATATGACTGAATATTTAAAATTCATTAACACAAATGTATTATAGATTGTGAGCAAACTTAATGTTACAGTTTTCATTTATCTTTCCATTCATATTCTTGTTTTTTGTTTTTGTTTTGTTTTGGCCACACCCTCAGCATGCGGAAGTTCCCAGGCCAGGAATGAAAACTGTGGCACAGCAGCAACCCAAGCCACAGAAGTGATCCAAGCCACAGCAATGGCAATGCCAGATCCTTAGCCTGCTGTGCCACCAGGGAACTCCCTCCATTCATGTTCTTTAAGTATATGAGTCATATAAAAAAGATATAATATATACATTATAAATACCTGTTACATAATTGATTTATATATATAAATAAACTACACTAACAAGTAGATCTAATCTTTTTACGTTCACATAATATTTGTTAAATGCCCACTAGATTAAAAAAATGGACAACGCATTGTCTTCTGAAATATTTTCTTAATAATCTAGGTATTTAAAATCTTATTTCCACTTTCTCAAAATTTGGTGGTAATGACACAAGAGCTTTTTGAAATGCGTAAGCACAAAAGGAAGTTTAAATCATACAAAAACACAATAGAGAAGGCAAAAAAGACAGATTTGCATTAAGCCCTAAGATCACAAAGTCCCTCATAACAGAGATGCAGCAATCCTACTCACCCTAATAAATCATTTACTACACTATAACTGCTGCATCTGATTAAATAACAAAATCCATGAGAGTTCCCTTGTGGCTCAGCAGGTTAAAGATCTGGCATTGTCACTGTAACAGTTCAAGTTCAATCCATGGCCCAGGAACTTCTGCATGCAGCGTGAATGCAACGCCCCCTCCTCAAAACAAACAAACAAACAAAACCCCCAGAAAATCACAGATTTTTTTAGAGTTAGAAGGGATTCAAAGGACTTGCATTTGAACCCCAAACCTACTACCCACTAGTTTATGCCTTGGATAAGTTACTTAAAAGGCCTAGTTTCTTTAAGTGTACGACAGGGATAGCACAATCAGCCTAGAACTGTCATAAAGACTCAACACGTGAGCAACTATTACCCTCTGAACCAGGACTTCTCTGAATTTTAACCCAGGAACTTTTTTAGTACACATCAAAACTTCTCTCCTATTCTGTACAAGATAATTAAAGCAAATTTTGACCCCCCCCACCATGTAATACTGAATGTGTTTTTCCAATTTCACACCATCCAGTATAAATCTACTGCCTCTCTCTACTCCTAATCCTCCTAAAACAGCCAGCACTGATGATCATGTTACTCTCTCTCCTCAGACCAGAAAACCAAAGGCCAATCAGAGAGGGTATGTGACTTTACCAAGGTCCTAGACTTAGTTAATAATAAAGTCAAGACTCGACTCGCTCCCAGGGTGGTTTCTTTCTACTTCATTATATCTTAAAAATATGATGCTACACATTATCTCACCTGAGGTTTATAGATTCTTTTAAAGCTACTAACTCATACACATGGGGGAGAAAAACTAGACACAAAGTTATTTTTGAGTATTTACCTTTCTACATGCAGGACAAAGTCCATTTTCATCAGTGCGAATTCGATGCCAACAAAATCGGCAAATCTGGTAGCCACAGGTGCAAGGGAAAAAGTTGATATCATCTATCTCCAAGGGCTCCATGCAAAGAGGACATTCCACAGGGTCTTCCTTCGCATCAGGACTGCGAGACATCTTCACGTTTATTAAACAGCAGCAAAAGTTTATAATAATTTAAGGGAGAAGTAAGTTCAGCACTGAGAACTAAAATGTAGAACTTCAAAGACCTGTATGAGAAAAAATAAAATATACTGTTTACTACTGAGAAAAAAAAAAAGGCATTTTCAACAATCAAGAACCATGTTATCAAAAATTCTGGAAATGAAACCAATTTTTGCTATCATTCCAAAGATGGAATTTTGAATTTTTTTGCATGTCAAGATAAAAAGCCTGAGGTTGTTAATTTTTTTTTTTTTTTTTAATGGCTGCACCCACAGCATATGGAAGTTCCTGGATCAGGGACTGAATCTGGGCCACAGGTGCAACGTATACCACAGCTGTAGCAACAGATTCTTTAACCCACTGCACAAGGCCAGGAATCAAACACATGCCTCCACAGTAACCTGAGCCACTGAAGTCAGATTCTTGACCCACTGTGGCACAATGGCAACTCCAGTTGTTAAAATTTTTTTTATTACTTTATTTATTTACTTTTTGTCTTTTTAGGGCCGTACCCAAAGCATATGGAGATTCCCAGGCTAGGGGTCGAATTGGAGCTGTAGCTGCTGGCCTACACCACAACCACAGCAACACCAGATCATTAACCCACTGAGCAAGGCAGGGATCATACCTGCGCCCTCACAGATACTAGTCAGATTGGTTTCTGATGAGCCACGATGGGAACTCTAGTTGTTTTTGAGTTAACAGGAAGACAAGAGAATTTCCTTTTTTTTCTTTTTAGATAAAACATTTAGTACTAACCTAGTACTAATTATAGCACATTTTGGGGGAATAAATAATATACACAAGCATCTTCATCCTAAAACATACTCTAAACTTTTTTTTTTTTTTTTTGTCTTTTTGCCTTTTCTTGGGCTGCTCCCACGGCATATGAAGGTTCCCAGGCTAGGGGTCTAATCGGAGCTATAGCTGCTGGCCTATGCCAGAGCCACAGCAACACCAGATCTGAGCCACGTCTGCGACCTACACCACAGCTCACGGCAACGCTGCATCCTTAACCCACTGAGCAAGGCCAGGGATCGAACCCGCAACCTCATGGTTCCTGGTCGGATTTGTTAACCACCGAGCCACGATGGGAACTTTTAACCAAAAGCTAATAATACTGCCACATAACTAAAGGAGTATTCGTCTAAAATGTGTCATATTTTCCTAAAATAAATAAAATAGAGAGGATTCAGTCAGCTACAATTACAGGTTAATATCAAACCATTACCAAAGAAAACATGAGCAAGATCTAAAAAATTTGCGATAGAAGCTAATTATTTACGATTAAAGATTTACTAATATGCCAATGAAAACGTCTATGAAAATAAGCACATATTAAACAAAATAATCACTTTTATTACAACAATGCTACAAAAAGCCTGCAAAAAAATAGGAAGGGGGAAGAGAATAAGTAGACTGCCACATTCCAAAGTCTTTTTAAAAATTAAAAAATTTACTTAGATTATGGAGAACTGAAAATTTTTAAAGTCACTGTTAAACTAAAACAGTGTTAGATTGAAATAATTATTCTAGGTTTTAAAAAAAATGAGGAGTTCCCGTGGTGGCGCAGTAGTTAACGAATCCGACTAGGAACCATGAGGTTGCGGGTTCGATCCCTGCCCTTGCTCAGTGGGTTAAAGATCCGGCGTTGCCGTGAGCTGTGGTGTAGGTTGCAGATGCGGCTCGGATCCCGCGTTGCTGTGGCTCTGGCATAGGCCAGTGGCTACAGCTCCGATTCGACCCCTAGCCTGGAAACCTCCATATGCCGCGAGAGCGGCCCAAGAAATGGCAAAAAGACAAAAAAATAAAAATAAAAAAAAAATAAAAAAAAATGAGAGCCACCAAAATAAAACTTAATCCAATCCCTAACCAAATGAGAGGGTTTTTTTAAAATGTAATTTGACCAACTAATTCTGAAGTTTACATAAAAGAGTAAATGCATGAGAAATGCTTTGAAACTTTCAGAGGAAAAAATATGGGTATATGCACTATCAGATGCTGAACGGTATTACAAAGTTACAATACCTTCAATAACTTGATAATGGTAGAAAAACAGACAAAATATCAAAAAAACTAAAAAAACCATGAATTACAAGATTTAATATTTGGTAAAAGGGACATAAGAAATCAGTATGCCAAGGATGGACCCAATTTATAAGCAGTAACAGGATACCATGCTATCCATTTTAAGGAGGAAAAACAAAACAAACAAAAAAAACCAGTATACAGCTATCTCACACTGCAATCAAAATAAATCCGATATAGAGTTCCCTGGTGGCTGGGTTAAGGATCCAGTGTTATCACTGCTGTGGCTCTGGTTACTACACTAGTGTGGGTTTGATCCTTGGCCCAGGAACTTTCATAAGCAGAGGGCACAGCTAAGAAATAAATAAAAAATAAAGGCAAGCAACAGAGTAAAGGATATAGTCACTGTGTGTAAGAGTTACCATCCAAAACATATTAAGAAATCTTACAAAGCAATTTTTAAAAGGCAAATAAGTCAAAAGAAAAAAATGAGAACAGAATATGATGGGTAGTCTACAAAAGACTTATAAATGATTACAACTTATGAAAAGACAATCAACAGTGAGACAGCATTTTCTCCCACCAGCCTGTCAAAGAAGTTAGTCTCCCCACAAAGTAGAGATTATCACTGATCTAAGTTAAGTTCCTCTTTACAGAGATGAAATGGGAGCACATAGAGTACCTTGCCTTAAATTGCACAGCTATTTATTCAGCGGTGCAGCCTGGATTCATTCCTGGAAGTCTTAGCCCCAGAATCTGTGCTCTTAACCATTCCTTTATACCACCTAAGAATCTATCCCACATACATACTCACACATGTACCAAGCACTTTGCTATGTGTTTTGTAGCACTGTTCAAAGTGCAGAAAACTGCAAACAACGCTAACTGTCCATCAGTAGGCAAATCATTAAGCAAATAAATTATGCAGTCATTAGGTGTGTGTTGAATCAGAAGATGAATATTATATTATATGGGATCTTTTAACTTTTATAAGTAAATAGGAGATTAATGTAAATATATAATTATTTCCACATAAATATATAAACCCTGTATGTGTACATATTTGATTTGTTTCTCTAATAAAGCACATAAAAGGTTAAAAACGTTATCACAAAAGACAAAACAGAAGTACTAACTTTATTTTGAAAATGTGTATTGCTATAATAAACACTTTTGTAATTCAAATGACCAAATTTTTAAAAAAAAGAAAAATTATGTTCAACTCCTTTAGGAATTTTTTTTTTTTTTTGGTCTTTTTTCCTTTTCTAGGGCCTCTCCCTCGGCATATGGAGATTCCCAGGCTAGGGGTCTAATTGGAGCTGTAGCTTCTGGCCTACACCAGAGCCACAGCAACACAGGATCCAAGCCACGTCTGCGACCTACACCACAGCTCACAGCAACGCCGGATCCCTAACCCACTGAGCATGGCCAGGGATCGAAGCCGGAACCTCACAGTTCCTGGTCGGATTCGTTAACCACTGAGCCATGACGGGAACTCCTCCTTTAGGAAAATTAAATCTGACTTGTGTTGTTAGAAGAAAAATAAAATGAAAATTATCTTCCTATTAATCTATAATTATTTCAAAAAAAAGGTTTTTAAAAAGAAAAAATAGTATATGTTATTTATAAACAATTCAGGAATCCTGGTTTGCAGACCCTGTTTTGCTACTGTCCATTTCGTCATATATAAAATGAGAGGTTTAGAGTGGATTTCTAATGGCTCTCTCAACATGAATATCCCAAAACTATACCTGTAGAAAACACTAACTCAAACACAGGTTCTACCAGGAAACTAAAGTAATTAAGGGGTGCTATTTACATTTCTAATAGGTTTCTGATTATAAGATTATTTCCATAACTACAGCTTATTAGAATTATAGTGAAGTAATTTATGAGATGCTGGGAAAGAAATAAAACACTGAAGTTTATCAACTGAAAAGCTTTCTAGAAAGTAAACTACTATAAATAAAAGATGACATATTGAGGCTTTGCTTTTTCATTGCTTCTGACTTTTAATTAAAGAGAGGTTGCAGGTTTGATCCCTGGCCTTGCTCAGTGGGTTAACAATCTGGCGTTGCCGTGAGCTGTGGTGTAGGTTGCAGACACAGCTCGGATCTGGTGTTACTGTGGCTGCAGTGTAGGCCAGCGGCTACAGCTCTGATTCGACCCCTAGCCTGGGAACCTCCATATGCCGTCGGTGCGGCCCTAAAAAGACAAAAAGAAAAAAAATTTTTTGCGAGAGTACCTTCCAGTTTAGAAGGAGGAAAAGAGACAAAACAGCAAGAAGTCCCTCAAGAGGGTTAATAGAAAATCCAATACCTTTGTATACTTCTAGCACCATGGAGAGATGCCATGAAAGCCAGCTACCAAATGTGATCACATAGCTGGTAAAATATAAGAGGGAAGTCTGAGGCAGAACTGGAATACAAGGTAAAAGAGCTAACTCCTGCCTCATCTCTTTCAATTAGAAGCTATACAATCTATTTACTTACTTACTTACTTATTTAGTTATTTAAATTTTTTTGTAAAGGGCCTCACCCACGGCATGTGGAAGTTCCCAGGCTAGGGGCTGAATGGAAGCTGCAGCTGTGCCAGCCTACATCACACCCACAGCAATGCCAGATCCGAGCTGTGTCTGCAACCTACACCACAGCTCATGGCAACACCACCTTAATCCACTGAGCAAGGCCATGACTGAACCCGTGTCCTCATGGATACTAGCTAGGTTCATTTCAGTTGAGCCAAAATGGTAACTCCAGAAGCTATACAATCTTAAATGAGATACTCAAAATCACTAGGACTCAATTTACTCATCTGAAAAGTGCTAAGAGACACAAAATCTCAAGAATAGAGACATTTCCTTTACGTAAAGTCAATGAACTAAGCTTTTAAAATAAGCTATGAAATAAAACTCTCTCCTCTCCAAATACCATATCCCAAATTCTCATTTTAGGAAAGAATAACTTTATTTCATCATCTAGTCAACTAGAAAATAAAAGAGAATGTAACAAGATTTATAAATGTGCAAGACAAAAATAAAAGATGTCTTTAAATGAAAAAGAGAAGTAAAGTCAATGGCTCTCTGGCAAGGTATGGAGGGTCTTAGGACAGAAGTGATCAGTTTTTTTTTGTTTGTTTTCTGTTTTTTGTTTTGTCTTTTTGCCATTTCTTGGGCTGCTCCCGCGGCATATGGAGGTTCCCAGGCTAGGGGTCGAATCGGAGCTGTAGCCACCGGCCTACGCCAGAGCCACAGCAACGCGGGATCCGAGCCGCGTCTGCAACCTACACCACAGCTCACGGCAACGCCGGATCGTTAACCCACTGAGCAAGGGCAGGGACCGAACCCGCAACCTCATGGTTCCTAGTCGGATTCGCCAACCACTGCACCACGACGGGAACTCCCCAGAACTGATCAGTTTTGATTAAGCAATTAATTTTGAGAAAAAAAAATGTTTCTTTTCACAGGATTAGCAAATCCTCACAATGACTTGGTGAAATCAAATTATCCCCTTTATAAAAACGAAACAGGCTAAATGAGAATTCAGCCTTTAATTAAGTGTTAAAGACAATTTAGAACTAAGATTACCAACTACAAAGTCCATGTCCTTTTCAATATTATAAGAAAGAAATTATGACTACTGAAAGCTCAGCTGAATAGTCTTGGTACAGAGTTGTAAATGTCCTTAAAATAAAAATGACATTACTTTTTCAAAAACCAAAATTCTACAGGAAATCTCTACTTCATTATCCGAGTTCTTATTCTCTATATCACCTGCAAGTAATACCACAACACAGTATAAATTCTGACATACATAATAACGGTCCTGCATCACCAAGAATCTCATATGTAGTAAATGGACAAAATAAAAATCATAAAAAATCATGCTAAAAAGTTCCTGGAGTTCCCGTCGTGGCGCAGTGGTTAACGAATCCGACTAGGAACCATGAGGTTGCGGGTTCGGTCCCTGCCCTTGCTCAGTGGGTTAACGACCCGGCGTTGCCGTGAGCTGTGGTGTAGGTTGCAGACGCGGCTCGGATCCCGCGTTGCTGTGGCTCTGGCGTAGGCCGGTGGCTACAGCTCCGATTCGACCCCTAGCCTCAGAACCTCCATATGCTGCGAGACTGGCCCAAGAAATGGCAAAAAGACATAAATAAATAAATAAATAAATAAATAAATAAATAAATAAATAAATAAATAAAAAGTTCCTTATCACTCATAGAAAGCTGTATACGTGGTTCTGAACTATTGAACTCTGTTCAAAAGACCTGTATAAAATACACTGTAAAATGTTTAAGTACGATAGCTGCTATGGAAAATAGTTTGGTGGTTTAACATGAAATTAGCATGTGATCTAGCAATTCCACGTCTGTGGATATACCAAAAGAAATGAAAGGAAGGACATGAACAGATACTTGTACACCAACATTCACAGCAGCATTATTCACAATACCATGCAAATGTCCATCAACAGATAAATGGATACTCAAAATGTCATCTACACATACAATGAAATGTTACTCACCCATAAAAAGAAGGTTCTGGGTTTTTTTTACTTTTTAGGGCCACACCTGCAGCATGTGGAAGCTCCCAGGCTAGGGATCGAATCAAAGCTGCAGCTGCCTGCCTACACTACAGTCAAGGTAACGTGGGATTCAAGCTGCATCTGTGACCCAAACCACAGTCTGTGGCAACGCTGGATCCTTAATCCACTGAATGAGGCCAGGGATTAAACCCACATCCTCACGGATACTAGTCAGGTTCTTGGCCTGGTGAGTCACAACGGAAACTCCCAAAAATGAAATTCTGATACATGTTACAATGTGGGTGAACCTTGAAAACATTATGCTAAGTAAAATAAGCCAGTCATAAAAGACAAAGATCTTGTGATTCCAGTGATACGAGGTTATCCAGAATAGGCAATTCGCTGACGGAGAAGCACAACAGAGGTTATCAAGGGTTGGGGAGGGGGGAGAAGGAGAATGGCAAGTTTTTAATATGTACAGACTTCCTATTTGTGATGGTAAAAAGGTTTTAGAAATAGAAAGTTGTGATGGTTACACAACATTGTGAATATACTTTAATGCCACTGAATTGTTCACTTAAAAATACTTAAAATGGGAATTCCCGTCATGGCTCAGTGGTTAACGAATCCAACTAGGAACCATGAGGTTGCGGGTTCGATCCCCAGCCTCACTCGGTGGGTTAAAGGATCCGGTGTTGCCATGAGCTGTGGTTGCAGACCCGGCTTGGATGTGGTGTTGCTGTGGCTGTGGCATAGGCTGGCGGCTACAGCTCTGATTAGACCCCTAACCTGGGAATCTCCATATGCCACAGGTGCGGCCCTAGAAAAGACAAAATAAATAAATAAGTAAAAATAAAAAATACTTAAAATGGTAAGTTTTATGTTACACATATTTTATCATAATAAAAAGTTAAAAATGGAAATATACATTATACACACTTAAATACAGAATATGATAAACAGCACCTTTGGGGAAAAAATTTATGTTTTTATTGCTTTATTTTATTTTATTTATTTATTTTTTTTAAGTTTTATTTTATTTTATTTATTTATTTATTTTTGTTGTTGTTGCTATTTCTTGGGCCGCTCCCGCGGCATATGGAGGTTCCCAGGCTAGGGGATGAATCGGAGCTGTAGCCACCGGCCTACGCCAGAGCCACAGCAACGCGGGATCCGAGCCGCATCTGCAACCTACACCACAGCTCACGGCAACGCCAGATTGTTAACCCACTGAGCAAGGGCAGGGACCAAACCCGCAACCTCATGGTTCCTAGTCGGATTCGCCAACCACTGCACCACGACGGGAACTCCCTATTGCTTTATTTTAATTAATCCTTTCATTTTTGCCAAACTGATACCTGAATTTGTGGTAAGTTAAACTTGCGTATGATGCAATTCCATTGAATAGTTACATAGACATTACACTCCTGAATACATTATAAATCCCAAATTACATATACACTATAATTATATGTAATAGAAAAGGTAGAAAAGGTATTTACAGATATGACACACACTAATAATGGTAACTAGAATAACATCTTAAGTTTCCATAAAAACCATACATGCATTCAAAATATACATAGAATTATAAACGAACATTTTTTTAAAATCTGTAAATACCACACTGCTTATATTTTACTTAATCAATGTTTTATAACTATTAATTCTTGTTTCTTTAACAATCAGTCTATTCTCAATAGGATGAAAGCTTCAGGAGAGAAGAGAAGTTTCCTGGTGCATCACATTTACTATGGTATACCTAGCAGCTACAACATGGCTGCTGATATAAACAGTAAGCACTCGTATATTTGCTGAATGATTAATGAACAAAAGAAGGCATGAATTATTTGTTATATATCAGTTTTGACTGACAACCCTCTTCAAAAATAGTATTAGGCATATATTTCACAAAGCATGTTACTTGTATAAACTACACAAAGGCAAAACAGACTCAACAGTAGCTATGAATGATGTATGAAAAGGCAAGGTAAAGCAACTGACTAAATATTAGCACCAATGTCTCTTCCCCTTTTTAAATTAAATACCAAAGTACTAATATACATATATCACAAATGTACATATATAGTAGAACTCAAGACTGCCTATACAAAAGTTGGAAAGGCAGGAAAGCTTATTTATTTTCTCATGAAAATAATCACCTCATTTAGGTATTTTCTCATGGAAAATATCTACCTAAGAATTTAAAGTCTCTCTCAAAAGGTTAAGCTGAAGTTATACAAAAAAAAATCAATGATGTGAGACTGCTTTCTACCTCCTCACCAACTTGTTCTTTATTTAGTAACTTATTTGTACTTTATATTTTTAAGATATAATAAAAAATCAGCATACAGACACACACACACAAATTTTAAAAATGGATTTCCTCTGGAGTTCCAAAGTGCCTCAGCAGTAATGAACCCAACTAGTAACCATGAGGATGCGGGTTCGATCCCTGGTCTTGCTCAGTGGGTTAAGAATCCAGTGTTGCCGTGAGCTGTGGTGTAAGTTACAGATACGGCTCGGATCATGCATTGCTGTGGCTGTGGTGTAGGCTGGCAGCTGCAGCTCCAATTGGACCCCTAGCCTGGGAACTTCCATATACCGTGGGTGCGGCCCTAAAAAGCAGATAGATAGATAGATAGATAGACAGACAGACAGACAGACAGACAGACAGACAGATAGATAGATAGATAAAAACAGCAGACAAGTCATCTCACATAATGTATCATGCCCCCAGGTATCTTTTGCAGGAGAAGGGGCAGGTAAGGGTGGAAGGAGATAAACAGAAGGTTTTTTCCAATAGAAAGTAACGTCTATGAGGATAAAGACTGTTTCACTTGTTAGCATATCCAAAAATCATAGAATAATTCTTGGCAGATAGCAAACACTTAACAAATGTTTGTCAAATGGAAGGAAAACAAGAAAGATATAGTGAAGGAAGGAAAGGGAGATACCTATTCATTCACTGATAAACATTCAAGCACCTATTTTAAGAGTCAGCGAATAAAACTGTGCTAATCTTTACAAGTCTACAAGTAGCAAACATAGTAATACAATTCTCTAAACATTACATTGACAAGGCAAAGGTTTTTCTATTTTCTTATGATGTAACACTATTAAAAAGTAATAATTTGCTAATCTGCATGTAGTGTTCATCTGTATAGTTATAGCAATATAATTATTGATTTGGGGAGAGTTGTTCAATAAAATCCACCAATCTATCAGGCATACAAATCAAAGACAACAAAGATGGCAAACCATTTAAATCAAAACCATAAAGAAATGCAACCTCTGTATACAAATATGTTTTTAAAAATTTAACACTATGAAAATTTAAATGTATAAAAAAATTGAAGATGATCATTTATGTAAAAAATCTATTTTAAAAAAAGATTTGCTAGAAGTTTCCTTTGAATAAAAAAGTTTCCAAATACATTTAAAATGTGCCAATTTGGTAAAGACCTCTACTACTTCAAGCATAGTAGGAGCAGGCAGAACTTAACTATGATTAGTCTTTTAAAAGGGGCAAGAGTTTAAAATAAAATAAAAAAAGCAAAAAGCACATTTAAGCTCTCTTACCAAGAAAGCTAACAGGCTGTTCTAATTGTATCCAGTATACCAATAAGATTACTTCTTATTTTCGCTTGGTAAAAAGGTTTTAACCGTATTAGAAGAGTTGGATGGATGGCCAGTGAAGGTTTTTGCCAAAGTCATTTTTTTTTTTTTTACTTTCAATTCACTCAGTGATTCAATAAAGTTAGGAAGCCCTTGTGTCAAGTTCTAAACTAGGTGTTTGGGATACTTTACCCAAACAGGCAAAAATCTCCACATTTGTTTCCTATTTTAGTATGAAGTCTAAACAAAAATCATGATCAATAAATTAAGTATAAAAAAAGGTGATAATGCTGTGGGCAAAGTAGAAGGTACCAGAGCCCAGGAGCAATGTAAATGGGCCAGTTGGAATAGGTTTCATTGAAAAGGTAGCATTTAAAGGGGGAACATGAGTAAACCATGGATATATCTGAGAAAAGAACATACAAGGAAAGGAAAAGTCAGTACAGAGACCCCAAGGAGGAAATACGTCTGAAATTCCGAGCGGCTGTAGTACAATAAACAAGGTGAAGAGCAATCAGAGGCCAGGTATGTGGGGTCCAAGACCTTGTAAGGATTCATCATAGACCACTGGCTTTGTTCATGAAATAAATGAAGAGGACCAGAGAGCTTTAGAGGAACTGCATGTATTTGACTTTATTTTCAAAGGTCTCTCTGGGTTCCACTTCCAACATGACAGTGTAAGGAGCTCCATGAACCCACTCCCCAGCAAAAATGGTGAAAATTATTTAAAACCAACCACTTAAAGTATCTGGAAATGATCCTAAGGGCAAAAGACAAATGAAGAAACAATCAAGAAAGTCTACCAAAATTCAGGAAAAACAACAATACGTGGTATTTGAACTAAAACCTACTCCCTCTCTTTCTCCTGCTTCTCAGCTATGATGAGACTGAAACTTCACCCCAGGTTGGTGCTTTCAAGAACACAGGGCACCCTCTAACCACAGTTACCTCTTAGAGAGCTATCTTCCTGGAAAGGGCAGGTCATCAGCATTTCACATCCTGCCCAAAGGTACCTGATGCTGAAACTAAGTTCTAGGTAAGTGCAGCGCATAGGTGGAAGTTCCCCTCTTCTACTCAATTGCCAGTCATGGGAAAGAGGCCCTTCGTTGCACGCTGAAAATACTAGGAGCCAGACTGTCCTTAAACCTGCTATTTCATGAAGTAAGGGCGCGGGGGTGGGGGGTCTAACACCGGGAAAGATAACACAAGACCTCAGGCTACTGTACACCTCACCAATGAGGACTCAGTTAATGAACTAGGAGTATCACATGGAGAAAAAAGTACACCACTGTGCCCCCCTACCCAATGCCAGAGCTCAAACAGAGATTTTGCCTGGAAAGTGAAGCAGGCCTTAAAACAGATAGCTCCAAATCTCCTCTAAAGGAACTGACTTCATTTGTAATAGAGTCTGAAGTCTAAACCTAAGCACAATCTGAAAACCATGAAGGCTGTGGTGAAAGACAACTGGGATGAGAGCCAAAAACAAGCTTAACTGTAAACCAGCTAGTTTTTGAGAAAGACTAAGGAGAACCATGGACTAAGATACTGCTGGGAGGAACTCTCCTGAGGTCAGAACAAATTTCAAGCTCTGATCTCAGCAACTATCCCTTCAAGTAAGCTCAAATTTTGCTGGATCAAGGTGAGAAGCAATTTATGTCCTAGGGTGTTGTTAAAAACAACTGAGCAATCAGCTGGCAATTTGTAGAGCTTAACACCTAGGTGTGGTCAAGGAAAGATGGCGGCCTGCCAAAAACACTGTCATCTCAGAGAGCACATGGACATACTCAAGTCTGTACCCCTAGGAACACCACCAGATATTTAACCCTGCAAGAGAGAAGTAGTCTTCACTAAATTAATCCACTCAGCCAGTAAACAAGCGAATAACAGTAACAAATCCTAGGAAGGTTAGGAGACTAGTATCCAGAGTTGCTATGATATTATATAAAATGTCCAGTTTCCAGCCAGAAGTTATAAACTGTGCAAAGAAATAGGAAAAAGCAGGCAACAGAAACTGCCTGCGAGAGCCACCAAATGTTGGATGTAACAGAGAGACTTCAAAGGAGTCGTTTTAAATACATTAAAAAACTAAAGGAAACCATAATTAAAGAAGAAAAGGCATGTATGATGACAATGTCACATCAAATAGGGAACTTCAATAAAGAGAAAGTTTGTTTAATGGAAATTTTGGACCTGTAAAGTACAAGGACTGAAATTAAGAAGTCACTAGAGGGGCTCAAGAGCCCATACATGTGGAATGTCAGAAGAATGAACTGGTGAAAGAGAAGACCAGTCAACAGAGATTATGCAATTCAAAGAAGAGAGAGACAAAGAATGAAGAAAAATGAACAGAACTTCAAAGAATCGTAGAACACCATTAAGCATGTCAACACACACGTCATGGGAACACAAAAAGAAGAGAAAAGAAAAAGAAAAAATATTTGAAGAAACAATGGTTGTATGGAAATGAAAAACCACATCTATACAACAACAAAGATGAAACAAGAAGAATTTTGCACATACAAATTTCAAAAGATTAAAGAAAACTTTATTTTAGGGATGCACATAGTTGATAAAAAATCAGGACAGTGATTGCCTCTGGGTGAAAGAGAGAAAGTTATGAAGACTGGGGGGGTGAGGCATGTTCTGAGGTACTTGAAATATGCTATTTTTGACCTGGGAAGCAGTTATAAAGATGTCTGCTTTATAATTAAACTGCACAAGTTTTAAATGTACATGTGTTATATGTTTCTGAAATACACAGTTCTTACTGTTTTCAAAGTCTTAAAAGAAAAAGATAATAGCTAAAAATTTCCCCAGTAAAGAAAGCACAACATACCCAAGTGAGATCAACAAATCCATACCCAAGACACAAGACAGTAAAACTGCAGAACACTGAAGGCAACAAGAATCCTAAAAGAAAACATTAAAAAAAAAAAAAAAAAAGACCTTTCACCCAGTGGAATGATAATTACAATTAAAGCAGACTTCTTGACAGCAACAACTGAAGCCAGAATATTCAGGACTGAGAGAAAATTACCCTCAACCACAATTGTGCTCCTTAAAGACAATAACCCTTAAGAATGACAGTAAGATTATAAAACAACATTTTTTATGAGATAATCGAGATTTTTCACATGGACTGGGTTATTAGAAGACATTAGGTAAGTATAATATTAATATTGCATTTATTTTGTTATAAAGCTCTTCTATAGGAGATATATTCAAACACATTTACAGACTTCATGATATGATATTTTATCAGGAAAGCAGGCACTGAATGGAGAAGAGACGAAATTAGAAAAGCAAAATGTCCATAACTCCAGAAACTGAGGGATGGAAATAACTGGGTTTCATTACACTATCTGGTCTACTTTCACATAAAATTAAAATGCTCCAAAATAAAAAGCTAAAAATAAATGATAAAAGAATGAGGTTAAAAAATTAAAACAAATAAACAAAAATAGAGACAGTTTACCAGTAAGAGACCTCCACTAAAAAAAGCCTGGGGAGACATTCTGCAGAAAGAAGGAAAATAATCTCTGGAAGACAGTCAGAGAGTAAAGAAGATGGTGAGGAAGGAATATAGTAAAAACATATGTAAAGTGACTCATATATTTAACAAGGATAAAATAAAACATTAAACAATAATAACGTGTCTGTTGGGAGAGGACTGATAGAAGATAAACTGCTATAAGACTCAACTTTAAGAGCAACAGGAATGCTAAAATTTCAAAGGTGACCACATATTCTCTAAAATCTACTAGTTCCACATCCCTGTATCTCTCTCAGAGAAACCACTCACAATTTAAAGAGGCAACATGTGCAAAGAGTTCCAGCATTGTTTGTAATACCAAAAAAAAAAAAAAAAAAAAAAAAAGGAAACCTAAATATCAATAGGAAATTGCAAATTTATGGCATATCAATAAAATGAAATACTATACAGCACTAAGGTAAATCTGTACAAACTTACTGAATGAAGAAAGCTTACAAACTTACTGAAGGTACTATTTCACATTTTTTACATTACAAAGAAACCATATGTTTTCTTTATATACAAATATACAGATGATCTCCAACTTATGATGACTCAACTCACAACTTTATGATAATGCAAAAGTGATATGCACTCAGTAGAAGCCAAAGCATACTTAGAATCTTGATCTTTTCCCAGGTTAGCAATGTGGTACAATACTCTCTTGATGCTGAGCAGTAGCAGTGAGCCATAGCTCTCAGTTAGTTACACAATCACAATGGTAAACAACCAATACACATAAACCATTCTGTTGCTCACTTTCTGAACAGTATTCAATAAATTACATGACATTCAACACTTTATCATAAAATAGGCTTTTCTTAGGTGACTTTGCCAACTGCAAGCTAATGTAAGTGTTCTGAGCATAGTTAAGGTAGGCTAGGCTATGCTGTAATGTTCGGCTGGTTAGATGTGCTAAATGCACTTTTAACTGACAATATTTTCAATTAATGATGGGTTTATTGGGCCCCCATCAAAAGTTAAGGAGGATGTATAATTACATAAGCAAAATCATAGAAAACATTATACACAAGCTGGTAATAGTGGTTATATCTATGGAAACAATGAAAAAAATGGGATGGACTGGAAATCTGAGTCTTGTCTATGATTTTTGTAAAGAAACTATATTAATGCATGTCGTCTACAGTAGCAAATTAATTTTTAAAAATAACTTTATGGATATTAAACTTTGAATTCTTTGAGTGCACAGATTGCATCTATTATGTTCAATGCTATACCGGAAGCAAATGTATATGTAGCAAATTACATGTTCCCACAGCTGGAGGGGGTGGGGGGAAATATAGAAGAGTGGTGCAAAAGAAAAATACCAAGGTAGCAGACTCTATCACTTAGTAAGACAGTTATGAATAATTTCTTCTTTTTCTTCTATTTCCCAGTTTTTTAGACGATAAAACATTTTTTAAGGCATTGAATAAATCTTTCATTTATTCATTCATTCAGTGAACACATTTTTGATTGCGTGTTTACTATAAATCTGATACTGTGCTAGTTCCTGAGTGTAGAGCAAACATCAAAACAGTCACAGTCTCTGTCAATATAGACAGAAAATAAACATTAACATTTATAATGGGGAAAACTATTTTAAATTATTTAAAAATTAGGTACAACTGAGAGTTCTCACTGTGGCTCAGTGGATTAAGGACCCAATGTTTTCTCCATGAGGAAGCAGGTTCAATCCACAACCTCACTCAGTCAGTTAAGGATTCAGTATTGCCACAATTGCAGCATAGGTCGGTCACAGCTGCAGCTCAGGTCCAGTGTAGCTGTGGCTATGGCATAGGTCTGCAACTACAGCTCTGATTCAACCCCTGGCCAGGAAACTTCCATATACTGCCATAAAAAGATAAAAAAAATTAGGTACAACTGAAAAATTTTTTAAGAGACAATAAAGTAATGAGATGAAAAACTTTTGAATGTATAATTAGAGAATTAGCATTAACGTATTTCCTATTAGCTTAATGCTCTCTCAAGGATACTAGAGAGTTTAAAAAATTAATGCTAAGCCTGATGAAAGTGTTATTAATGAGATAAAATCAAATCTGTACAAAATCAAAGCAGAGACTAATCAGTGTGCTAATTAGTGCTCTATAATACTTATTGAAAGCAGAAAAAAAAATCTATTTGTGAGGAATGTGCTGGTTAAGAAGGATATGCCTATTTTAAAGTTTTTAATAACTGACCTATGCATCCAGGTACCAGAAGCTTAAAACCTTCTAGTCATTCTGGAATTATTAAATTAGTTCTTTCAGAGATGCTTCTGTATATCAATTTACAATATATCAGTAGTATGTAAGATAGAAAAAAATTAATCCTAGGAGAAATACTAAGTTACAAGGACCAGTATCATCCTTTCAGAATTTTTTAAAAAAAGCTTAGTTTATTAGCATGGTTAAATTAAGTATGACCTCTTCTTTACCCAAATCTAGATTCTACCACCTCCTAAATTCTGATCCCAGATCACATATAGCAATCAAATGCTCCTCTTCCACCATGAGATTGGTTCCATCTCATCCACCCCTAAGTTTTTTCATGCTGACAGCACTCTGGTCTTCCCACTTTGTGGCAAGCACTGACTAATAAGGAAGTACATCCTTTCAATTTTTTTTCTGAGTGGGACATAGAAGAGGATAGTATGACAGAATTCATAAAAGAGGAAAGATATGATGTATATGGTTAAGAGTGACTTTTAAATGGGAAAAAAATGAGCTTTAAATATTAATGCTAAACAAATACAGGAATCAAGCTTATATATGAATACTCCATGGAATTGTCAGTATTATGTATTTAACTTCTAGATACATTACCATACAGTCCACCCAGGATAAAATTAAAAGAATAATAAGGGTTTTTAAGGAGCCTAAGATATAGACATAACGGTTATTAATTCTCCTTTTAAAAAAGACAAAAATTAATGTTTCAATTTGTCTTAATCTCAGTGTATATCCTGCTTCTACTGTGACTCAGTAAAATGTAGAACAGTAACAGTTTTACACTATAAAGCAATGTAAAACAGTACAGTTCAGAATCTTCTGTACATGTACAAAGAATTCATCCCTATTTCAAACAGAAAATGTTCAGCAAATTTTATTTCTAGAGAAAGTCTCAAAGAGAATGTATGTGTCGGAATGTTTTAAATAGTAAAACACTTATAAATAAAAGACTACTGTTACACGAAATGAGATCCAATACAAGAATAAAATACATGCCATCACCCAACCCAAAAAAGAACTACGTAAAAAAAAAAAAGCTTGAAATCTATATAAAAATGGAAAACTATTCAACCAATACAAAGGTACCTCCAATGTCAGAGTTCCCGTCGTGGCACAGCAAAAACAAATCCGACATGGAACCATGAGGTTGTGGGTTCGATTCCTAGCCTCTTGCTCAGTGGGTTAAGAATCCAGAGTTGCCGTGAGCTGTGGTGCAGGTCACAGACGCAGCTTGGATCCTGCATTGCTGTGGTTGTGGCTTAGATTGAGAGCTGTAGATCCGATTTGACCCCTAGCCTGGGAATGTCCATATGCCACAGGTGTGGCCCTAAAAAGCAAAAAAAAAAAGATCTCCAATGTGTTTGTTTACATAATCCTTAAATTGTACATATAAGTATACTCATACACATATTTTAAAAGCTTCAGATCTCAGAGTTCCTGTAGAGGCACAGTAAAAACAAACCCAACTAGTATCCATGAGGTGGGTTCAATCCCTGGCCCCTCTCAATAGTTCAAAGGATCTGAAGTTGCCGTGGGCTGTGGTGTAGGTCGCAGATGAGGCTCGGATCTGGCATGGCTGTGACTGTGGTGTAGGCCGGTAGCTGTAGCTCTGATTCAACCCTAGCCTGGGGACTTCCATATGCCATGGTATGGCCCTAAAAAAAAAGTTTATGATCACCTACAAGTGAAGCAATTTAGAAAGAATATTACTATTAGTTTTTTTCACCCAAAATGGTCTATTTAAATAATAACATATTTCAGATAGTGTCATGGAATTTAAACCTACGGGATAAAAAAAATGACTAAAACCTATGTGCATATAAATTCTGAGATGAAGGATATACTGCTAATGGTGGAATGGAGAACAATGTATTAATTCACCCATAATATTGCTATCTTAGAAACTAAAAGTCTCACTAAAAAAAAATGTAAAAGTAGGAGTTCCCTCATGGCTCAGCAGATTAAGGATCTGGCATTGTCACTACTGTGGTTCTGATTACAGCAGTGGCATGGGTTTGATTCCTGGCCCAGGAACCTCTGCATGCTGCAGGTGTGACCAAACAAACCAAAAAAAAAAAAAAAAAAGTTACACACACACACACGACACTAAAAGAGAAGAGGCTCTAAACTAGGGCTCAGCAAATATTTTTTGTAAAAGGCTAAATGATAAATATTTTATGCTCTGAGGGCCATAGAGACGTGCAATTACTCATCTCTGCTGGTAAAATGCAAAGACAATCACAGACAATACATAAAATAAATGAATATGGCTATGTACCAATAAAACTTTATTCATGGACACTGAAATCTGAATTTCAATTAAATTTTTCCATATTACAAAATATTATTCTTCCTTTAATTATTTTTTTAGCCACCTAAAAATTTTAAAACATTTCCTTAGGCCTTACAAAAATAAGCAGCATGGACTCCTGCTCTAAACTAACATGGAAACCTCATAAATCTAAGCATGAGTCTAGGTCTTGGACTGCTTTCAAATCGATTTCTCTTAAGCTTCTCCCTGAAGAAATCTTTTTAGCATTTTTTTAGGCAAATGGTTTCTCTCCACTCTAAGCATTCACTTTTACATACCCTGCTGAGTTGTCCCTAGCATGCTATGAGAAAGAAACTACTAGCACTATTTTAAGATATTAAAAATTCTTTCTGAGGAGTTCCCGTTGTAGTGCAGTAGAAACAAATCCGACCAGGAACCATGAGGCTGTGGGTTCGATCCCTGGCCTGGCTCAGCGGGTTAGGGATTCAGGGTTGTGGTGAGCTGTGGTGTAGGTCGCAGACGCGGCTCGGATCTGGTGTTGCTGTGCCCCTGGCGTAGGGTGGCAGCAACCGCTCTGATTAGACCCCTAGCCTGAGAACCTCCATATGCCGTGGGTGTGGCCCTAAAAAGACATAATAAATAAAAATTCTTTCTGAGAGTTTCCTGGTGGCTCAGCAGGTTAAGGATCCTGTATTATCACTGCCATGGCACAAGATGGATCCCTAGGCTGGCAACTCCTGCATGCTGCAGGCTTGGCCAAAAAAAAAATCTTTATGCATTTTCATACTCTATTGTTTTATTTTTTTATGTCCACACTCACAACATATGCAAGTGTATATGGTTACCATAAAATAAGTGTATATCATACTATAAAATTTCACAAATCAGAAATAATTTGTGAACAAAGATTTGTTTTCCAATTAGAAAAAATTCAGGAAATACAGTGCCTGAGAAATAATGACATGAAATACTTACCTGCCACATAACAACTATAATGAAACCAAGTCCATTCTGAATAATACATGTTTAAGCATTAGGTAAAACAGTCCCCAGTGATGTTAACCAACACTTACTAAATGTTTACAAAATATTCCTGGTGTTGAGCCTCCGTAAACTTCTAAATATTCATAACACTTGTATATAAAAATACAAAGAGTGAGAAAATTAACTGAAGTTCAGAATTAGGTACAGTTACTATTTCATAGAAGGAAGAAATTCTGTTGGGGGTGCAAAAAGGACTAATAATGAAAATGAAATACGAACAATGAAAAATGTAAGAGAAGAAGAAATAACAGCATGGAAGTGAGATAAAACAACTATTAAAATCTAAGTTATGTTTTAACAAGAATAGAGAACAGCCAAAGGTACACTAATTAGTTTGGTATCACAAAGGAAGCAGCTGAGTTTAATTAAAGAGAAACCAGTTTACATGAATAATGGTGGTGATGGATGAAAGGAGAAAGAGGGAATAAAAGGGCAAATAAACAAAGTAAAACATTAAAATTAAGCCATCATTTCGTTATCTAGTTACAATTCTCCTCTAATCATTTTTGCAATATAGCGGTAGTCTTATATAGACATATGCAACCATTACCTTTTAATTATTGTAAAAATGAAAATGTACCTATTAATGGGGGAAAAGTTTAAGAATCAAGCTGGTGATACTATAATATGCATGCATAATAAAATGCTGTAGATAACTATAAAACCTGTTACTACATTTACAACCTGTGAAAATGTCTAAAATTTGGTAATGGCTAGAACTTCAGTACTTATTCACCAGTTTTTTTGGGATGAGGCAAATTATGATAAACATCTACAATGTTTCTAGAAGCTTTAATGGAAAAATAAGAATTTTTAAAAAGAGAAAATTCTGCTTTAAAGCAACAGGTCTGTATAAAAATACATTAACCAATCAGAAACCTACACCAAACTAAAAACCACAGACGAACTAGCTTAAGGTTTCTGAGTAACCAGACTATAGCCCTCTAGGTGAAAAAAATTTGCTCGAGTAGCAAAAACAGATTTATAAGGTTTTGTCTCCTAAACAAAAACTAATAAATAAATGAGTTTTACAGTAAGGAACAAGGGTAAGTATAAAGTGCTCTCTACTTAGTAGGTGCTTAATAATTGTAAAAAAGGATGAAGGAGAAAATGGAGAGGGAGGGAGAGAAGGAGATGAAAAACAATAAAGGGGAACTATATAAGCTTAATATCAAAATTTTCGTAAAGAACACTAAAGATCATTCTCACAAAAACATAAATACAAAAATCCTAAAGACAATAGTAACAAAACCAAATTCAATACTATTAAATTAAGTATAGTTTTCCAGAAGTGCAAGGACTTCATAATTGGAAATTATTTATCACCTCAAAAGGTCAAAACAAAAACCTGTCCATCTCCAGAAATACTAAAATGTCACTTTAAAAAACCCCCGCTATTAACTCGCTTAATAAAGTAGGAGTAAAAAGATTAACCTGTAACATGATAGTGGATAGCTACCCCAATACACTCTAATAATGAAACTTTAAAGGGATTCCTACTAAAAATCAGAAATATAGGATGATTATCATCACTATTAACCTTATTCTAGAAGTTGTAGCCAATGCTATATAAAAACTTGAAGCAATAATATTGTAAGAACAATTAAAAATAGAAAATGTAGAACACAAAAACACAAATTACCAGTATTAAAATGAAATGGGGACATTATTACAGATACCATAAGAAATAAAAGCATAAATGAGTGTTATAAGCAACTTGATGCCAATAAAATTAACAACTTAAAGGAAATGCCAAGATTGTAAAAACAAAGTTTCTAAAACTGACCCAAGAAAAAATAGAAAATCTAGATTGTCCTCTATGGGTTGATGTACTTTAATTTATATTTTAAAATCTTCCCAGATGGCTTCATGGGTGAATCCTCAAAATATTTTTTAAAATAAGTAATATCAAATTTAGACAAGTTCTTTCAGAGAAAGGCAGAGGAAGAAAAACTTTCCAAGGCATCCTATGAGGCAGCAGAATTTGTTGTCATAACCTAACTAGAACATGACAAGGGAAGAAAATTACTGAATGAAAATCTCATGAACATCGAAAAAGTTATTTAAAAATTAACAAACAGGAGTTCCCGTCGTGGCTCAGTGGTTAACAAATCCGACTAGGAACCATGAGGTTGCAGGTTTGATCCCTGACCTTGCTCAATGCGTTAAGGATCCGGCTTTGCAGTGAGCTGTGGTATAGGTTACAGATGTGGCTCGGATCCCACGTTGCTGTGGCTCTGGCATAGGCTGCGCTCCAATTCCATCCCTAGCCTGGGAACCTCCATATGCCAGGGGAGCGGCCCAAGAAATGGCAAAAATACACACATACACACAAAAAAAACTTAAACAAAATACAGCAAATATATTAAAGGAAATACACAATGATTGTGACTACCCCCGGGAATGTAAAAATGATTTAACATTCAAAAACCAGTCAATGGAGAAAGGTGCCTCATGGCACAGCAGCTTAAGGATCCTACATTGCCACAGCTGCGGTGCAGGCTACAACTGCAGCACAGGTTCCATCCCTGGCCCAGGAAATTCCGTATGCTTCAAGTGTGGCCAAAAAAAGAATCCTTTAAAGGATCCAGCATTGCAGCATCTGTGGAATAGGTCACTGTTACGGTATAGATTCAATCCCTGGCCCAGGAATTCCATATGCAGCCATTTTTTTTTTTTTTTTTTTTTTTTTTCTTTTTAGGGCTGCACCTGCAGCATATGGACATTCCCAGGCGAGGGGACAAATTGGAGCTGCAGCTGCCAGCCTTGGCCACAGTTGTGACCTACACCACCACTCACAGCAACGCTGGATACTTAACCCACTGAGCGAGGCTAAGGATCTAGCCCACATCCTCATGGATACTAGTTGGGTTCGTTACCACTGAGCCACAATAGGAACTCCCAGTAAAAAAAAAAAATTTTTTTTAATCTAAATCAAAACGGACTTTTTAAAATAGAAATCACCACCCAATTCTAAAATTTGCATGGAAATGTAAAGGACTTAAAATATTCAAGCACTCTTAGAGAAGAACAAGGTTGGAGAACTTACACAACCACATTTCAAACCTTAGTATAAAGTTACAGTAATTAAAAATAGTGCTGGCATTTGTGGTACTTAGTTTTTGGACAGACACCAATAAAATTAAATGGAGAAAGATCTTTTCCATAAACAATATTAAAGAAACTGACTATCAATGTGGATAAAAAGTGAACCTCTACCTTACATTATATACATAATTAATTTTAGATGAATCACAGACTTAAAAATGAGTACCAAACTATATATTGATGACAAAAGACTCGTATCTCAACTATAAGAATAAATAAGAGGAGAAACTGCTTTGGGAAAGATCCCTGGTGTTCTCACTTGCTGCAAATAATAATAAATCCTCCCTTTTCCCGATTTAAAAAAAAAAAAAAGAATAAGAATACACGAAAAGGGTTTTTTTGGTTTTTTGTTTTGTTTTGTTTTTGTCTTTTTGCCATTTCTTGGGCCGCTCTCGCGGCATATGGAGGTTCCCAGGCTAGGGGTCAAATCGGAGCTGTAGCCACCAGCCTACGCCAGAGCCACAGCAACGCGGGATCCAAGCTGCGTCTGCAACCTACACCACAGCTCAGAGCAACGCCGGATCGTTAACCCACTGAGCAAGGCCAGGGATCGAACCCGCAACCTTATGTTCCTAGTCAGGTTCGTTAACCACTGCGCCACGACGGGAACTCCCACAAAAAGTTTTTAGAGAAACACTTAGAAGAATATCTTCATGACTTCAGGGTAGAGAAAAGACTTCTCAGCACATAAAGGGCAATAAACATAAAATTTCAAATTGGTAAAACAGACTTCATCAAATTAAAACCTTCTGTACATCAAATGATGCCAAAAATGAAGTGAAAGGCAAGCTGTATATTGTACGAAAACATTCACAACACATACATCTAACAAAGAATTCATATCCAAAATACATAAAGAACTCCTACAAATCAATAACAAAAGACAACATAATTTATAAAAATGGTCAATAGGTACTTAACGTATTCAACACTACTGGTCATAAGCTGAGACATCACTATATAATCACCAGAATAGCTATAAATCAATAAACCTAACAATTCCAAGTGCTGGTGCAGACATGAAACAATTATAACTGCCATATTTTGATTAGAGGTAAAATGGGACTATTTCTGGAAACTAAGTTAAACAGACACCTACCCCATAGCCCAGAAGTTCCTCTCCTAAATATATACCCAAGTAAAATGAGTGCATAAGTCTACAAAAAAGATCTGTAGAAGAATGTTCGCAGCATTTTTCATAATAGCTTCCCCTTCCTCCCCCACCAAAAAAGGAAATGATTCAAATGTCCATCACCAGCGGAGTATATAAATTGTGCCATATTCATACAATGGAATACTACTTCATAACAGAAAAGAAACTTCAAAACTTTGTTAAATCTCAAAAACATTATTATTACGTAGAGAGCAAGGAGCCAGGCACAAAAGAGTACAAGTTCCATTATGTAACATTTGAGAATAGGCAAAGCTAAGGGAAAGTCAGAAAGTTTACTTTTTAGTGGGGGCAGTGGTAACTGACTGGAAAGAGGCACAAGTCAACTATTTGCAGTGATGTAAATGTGTGACATCTTGATCTGGGTACTGGAGAGTGGGGTGTGTACATATGCAAAAGGTCAAAAGCTTACTTTTATCTGAATTGTCCCTCAATAAGGTAGTGTGAAAAGGAAAAGAAGGACAAGGAGACGAAGGAAAGGAGTGCCATTTTGATTTAAATTTCATGGCCTAAATCAAAACTCTATCCCTGAAAGTGACACCAACAAGTGTTTTCTGGAAGAGAATGTTCTCTATGATACTGAGTCCCTCAAATTGTTAGGAATATATCTCAAAATTATATTATTTTCTTTGAACAGCCCAATAAAATGCCATTATTACATGCTCAGCATATTGAATGTCTTAAGGATAATACTGCCAGCGGTTTTCTACTATTTGTCCAAAGATTTCTAAGTTTCAACAGAGTATCCATACTTCTACCAGTATGTTACATAAATATTATCTGCTCTCTTTGTGACTTAAAACTCTATTCAAGTTTAATCTTTTCTATTAAATTATTTAATTTCACTATAAAATAATTAGCAGTTGCAAAGCAGCAATAATTCAAAGAAATGTGTAAGACACCTACAATCCCATTTTTAGTACACAGTTTCTTCACCAACAAACCTCAATTACATATTATAAATGTTTACGTGTTTCAAAAGGGGGTGGACAGAGTTCCTGTCGTGGCTCAGCGGTTAACAAATCTCTCAGCTGTTAACAAATCTGACTAGCATTCATGAGGATGCAGGTTCGATCCCTGGCCTTGCTCAATGGGTTAAGGATCCAGCGTTGCTGTGGCTTGGCGGTGGGCAGCAGCTACAACTCCAATTTGACCCCTAGCCTGGGAACCTCCATATGCTATGGGTGCAGCCCTAAAAAGCAAAATTAATAAATAAACAAAAATAATAAAAGGAGGTGGAGGGAGATCATGCTATACACTGTACTGGAATCTGGCACCATCAATGCAATTAATATCTTTCCTTTATATAAGTCATAGATGATGTCTCTCAACGCATAATATTCTTCTAGAGATGTCCTGTAATTTGTTTAATCAGTCCCTTGCTAAGAAAATATTTGTTTCTAATTTTTTTTTCTTGTCTTTTTAGGGCCGCACCTGCAGCATATGGAGGTTCCCAGGCTAGGGGTCCATTCGGAGCTGTTGCTGCCGGCCTACGCCACAGCCACAGCAACGCCAGATCCAAGCCGAGTCTTCTACCTACACCACAGCTCACAGCAATGCCAGATCCTTAACCCACTGAGTGAGGCCAGGGATCGAACCTGCAACCTCATGGTTCCTAGTTGGATTCGTTTCCACTGTGCCATGACAGGAACTCCTTTGTTTCTAATTTTTTACTACTGTGAACAATATTGTAACAAACATTCCATCTCCGTTGACTTTATTTATATTATTTATATTACAACTGAATGACCTGAAATAGTTCCTTGTGATTGTTCGGACCCTTCCCTATGATTCTGATCTGATATCAACAATTTTATTCTTCAAAGGCCAGGCAGTAAATACTTCAGGCATTGAGGGCCATGTATAATCTTTGCTGCATATTTTTAGATCATGTTCTATAAAGACCCATGAAGACAAAGTTACCCTACAATTCTTGGTGGGTGTATCCAGTCTCCATATTTTACTGGATAGTCTAATGTAGTAAGTTTAATTCCTAGTTATTTTCAAGGAAAAAGTTTATTTTCATACAGCCTCTTCTTTTAACCCCCACACCACCACCTAACCTCTGACTTGACCAGCTTATTAAAATGTTTTATTTAAATTTTAAAATTATAAAGGCTAATTTCAAAAGACATTGACAGTTTTAAAGATACTTACCAGAAGAAGTGATTTCACTAATGTTTATAACTCTTCAACTACTTTCATCAAATACTCAAAGATATTCTTTGCAAGTGCCAACAAACACTGTACCCCCAACTGTGGCTACATAATGATGCATACCTACAGGAATAAGCATCATCACTTAACTGTCTCCATCTTATTCCACAGCCTGTCCCTGCTTTACCTGTAAAATCTTTATAAGAAAAACAGGTCGAAGAAATACAATAAAGAAAAGTAACTAGGCCTTTTACGAATATGTGATTTCGGAAAAAAAAAAAAAAAAAAAAATGTGGGTGGGGTGGGGCTGCACCTGCGCCACATGGAAGTTTCCAGGCCAGGGATCAAATCCAAGCTGCAGCTGCAGCGCAGCTCACATTACCAGACCCTTAACCCACTACGCCAGGCCAGGGATCAAACTCACACCTCAGCATCAACCTGAGCTGCTGCAGAGAGAAAGCCAAATACTTAACCCACTGCACTACAGCAGGAACTCCTCAGTAAAAATATTTTTAACAACTTCAGCAAATACTATGATTTAAATAATAAGACCAGTGGCATTTCAAAGAATTAAAAGAAAGAATATCTGTCTTACGAATATATTCACTTTAAATGTTATGCTTCTTTTGGAAGAAAAAATACTAAGCAAACAATGCTTGAAGGATAAAGGAAATAAGTTTTTAAAAAAAAGAAAACATAAAAGATAGACTTTTCAGCCGTAGGCTGGAAAACTAATGGAAAGAAAATTTTATACATTTATAATACTATATGCTTTGGTGGAGTCGGGAATGGCTCTAAAAATCTACTGGTCATGGAGTTCCCATTGTGGCTCAGTGGAAATTAACCCAACTAGTATTCATGAGGATGTAGGTTCAATCCTCGGTCCTGCTCAGTGGGGCAAGGATCGGGCATTGCTGCAAGCTGTGGTGTAGGTGGCAGACGTGGCTCAGATCTGGCGTTGCTGTGGCTGTGGTGTAGGCTGGCAGATGTAGCTTCGGTTCGACCCATAGCCTGGGAACTTCCACACGCCGCACGTGCAGCCCTGAAAAAAATAAATAAATAAAAATCTACTGGTCTCGGTTTCTTTGGTTTCTAGTGACTGGGTTGGAACATCAGAACCAGTACGGAAAGTTACACAACATAATTAACCTCTCCTCGTTTGACTCTATCTCTCTAGGTCCAATCTCCCTATTTTGGTCTGGAGAAACAGGTCTACTTCACAGTCTTCCTATCTGCACTCTAAGAGAGAAAGGCGAAGGCAGAGAAGGAAACAAGAGATGGAATAATAAAAGAAAGGATAATTATCAATCACATATCACTAGTACAAGGACTCTTTCTCACAAGAAATTTTACTCTGACACCTTCCCAAAGTACTTTTGACCACTATAGGTTCTGGGGAATTTTCTTACCAGTGAAAAAAACAAACATGCCAACACTGAGCACATTCTCCTTTTCAGTTAGACTCAAGGTTAGTAAGTGTCAGAAAATAAGGTATATATAGCAGAAGGCCTAGGTTACAGTTTTGATTACTACAATAACTAGATTTGGGAAATTGGTCAAGTTTATTGACTTTCTATGGAGCTGAAGCTTCTCTGTCTATAAAATGAAGGGATTGTATTAAATCACTAAGGTCTCTCCTGATTCTAAAATTCCAAAATGCAAAGTGATTGCATCAAATCTCATTACATTTAAGCACAAAGTAATTTAAAGGGATTATGCAAGAGCCAATATAGGACTAAAATAAAATGCTACTTAGGAAATATTTAATGATAGTCCAACATGCTATGATTCTAAAGTTCAAAACTGTCACCATTCTCAAGATAACTTTGTTCTAATAAAGCCCGATGTTTTCATATTTAATGTTAACAAATGGCTCTTAATTTTAGTATTATAAAGTAATAGCTAGAAAAATCTGAAAAGTTATTGTACTAAAAAAAAAAAGCTATATGAATACAAGATCAAAGCTTTACTGATTTAGACTGGAGACTGACTTAGCAGAGTTCTTCCTTATATACACATCAAAAAAAATTTTTTTTGACTGCAACTATGGCATCTGAGAGTTCCCAGGCCAAGGACTGAACCCACACCACAGCAGTGGCCCAAGCCACAGCAGTGACAACACCAGATTCTTCACCATTAGGCCAGCAGGGAACTCCTATATACTGTATCTTATATATCAGATTGCTATCAATGGCACTAAATTATTGAAGATGAAATGGAAGACAGCTTGGCTATGAAAGCTGATTTCTTTTTTTTTTTTTTGTCTTTTTTTTGCTATTTCTTTGGGCCGTTCCCGCGGCATATGGAGGTTCCCAGGCTAGGGGTCGAATCGGAGCTGTAGCCACCGGCCTACGCCAGAACCACAGCAACGCGGGATCTGAGCCGCGTCTGCAACCTACACCACAGCTCATGGCAACGCCGGATCGTTAACCCACTGAGCAGGGGCAGGGACCTAACCCGCAACCTCACGGTTCCTAGTCGGATTCGTTAACCACTGCGCCACGATGGGAACTCCCCGAAAGCTGATTTCTTAATAAACGTGGCATATCTCCTAGGCTGCTGATGTCTGGTTTTATAAATTAATTTGAAATAAAAGAACAGAACTTGGTTAGATAATCCAAGAGTGTGTACCCTGTATGTAATAAAAGCAGATGAGAAAATGCAGAAAACTTCCTAAAACTCAACTAAGGAAAACTATAATTTTAAACATTATTTTTTAAGTATGTATGTTTTTATGTATAAAATCTTAAGTATGAAAGCCAAATTGATTAGAGAAATTAATTATCTAAGTGATTTGGACGGGCAAAGGAAGGACAGTGAGGTTCAAATAAGAGGAGCTTTTGCTTTATTTGTACAGTTTGAATTTTTCTAAAAACTCATTGCTTATGTGACTGAAAGTTAAATTTTATTTAATTTTTAAGAACAAAGTTTTGGGAATGGTTCTCAGAACTTTCTGAGATCCTCTTCCCAGGTTATAATCCTCAAATTTGGTTCAAATAAAATTTTCCAATTCTTAAAAAAATACAAAATTTTAAGAAAAATACACTCAAAAATAAGTCATATTACTATAGTACAATGATCACTGGTTGGGGAAGGTTTATATGCTGTACTTAAGTGTCTAGAAAAACAGATAAACAAGAAATAAATCCAAATTTTAAAAAATAACTTGGGAGTTCCCTGGTAGCCTAGTGGTTAAGGACTCAGCATTGTCACTTCTGTAGCTCAGGTTACTGCTGTGGGTTGGGGTTGACCTTGGAACTTCCATGTGCTGCAGCCAAAAGAAAAAAAAAACTTAACAGACTACACATTTAGGCCAAATTCTTACTCCTCCCTAAAATACACTTCCATTTCTATGACTGAGCATTTCAATTTTTAGTAATGTTTATCTTTTATCATCTGTGAATTTTCTAGGGAACTGAAGTTCACCACTTTGAAAGCAGCAAATCCTAGGTACCTACTATGTATCAGATATAGTGCTAGGCATTGAAGATGATGATGATGATAATGTTGTTGTTTGGGGGGAGAAAAATTAAAGACTAATAAATTTGCTATATACTCAATGACCTTTACTCTATTCACAGAGGCAAATTTCAGGTTCTTCCAGATTTAAAAATAAATCAGCTATGTTCTAAACATAGCTGTGCAAACTACTGTGCAATTCTGTCTACTCCATGCTAGTGCAACTTTCCCCATCATCACTATGAGTCAACCTTTTTTTAGTCCACAGTCTATAGTGCATAGATGTAAAATTTCCAGAAAATCTAAATGTCTGAGGGAAATCAAAGATGGAGCAGTAAGGATAGAGTTAACAGCAAAAAGATAATATCAATACTGGTGCTTTAACTGAATTATGCAGCACAGTTTTTTTTCATTTGCTTTACAGATTTTAAAGTCATTTATTGGCTCGGAAAAATAAAACTGTCACAGATTACCTAATAGGTACATTGAGATTATATTTTGGATATTTAATTTGTAGAATGAAAGCAAAGGATTTTCCCAATACTCAGGTGAACCAGAAAGAACTCTCTAAGAAATTTCCCTCCCATTTTACATACCTACTCCTTCCTGAATGTGGTTTATAATAACCATTGGCATAGTTTCTACTTTCTCCATATAGCAAATTAGCATGTAGTTCACTGTATACACAATCACTTAAAACCCCATGCCTTACTCCTAATATCACAGCTTTAGTCATTCTTTTTAAAAAATCTGCCTTACATTCAGGGAAGAGCACAGAGAAAGAAATAAGGACACAGGACCAAGGCCTGAGTAATTCCAACCTTGAAGAGACTGCAATGGAGAAAAAGGATGCATAGGAAGACCACAAAGACACTGAAGAGAGGCAGGAGAAAAAAAGAACATACTGACAGTAGAGATAAAAGAAAAGTGAATAAGTTTAAGAAATATTCCGGCAGGAGGAAAGACTAGATGTTACAGAAAGGAAGAGAAAAAAGTTTCAAAAATGACTCCCAATATGACTCTCAGAAATGCTCAAGAACATTCACTCATTCATTCATCAAAATATTTATTGAGTATCTAATATGCGTAATGCACTTTTCTAAGCACAGAGGTCACTTGAATCAAGATATCTAGAGTTCAGTATTGTGAGGACTGATGAAATATAATTTTTTTTTAAGGGCCACACCTGCCACGCTAGGGGCTGAATCAGAGTGGCAGCTGCTGGACTACACCACAGCCATGGCAACACTGGATCCAAGCCGCATCTGCAACCTATGCTGCAGCTTCCAACAATGCCAGATCGTTAACCCGCTGAACAAGGCCAGGGATCAAACATAACAGATGCTATGTCAGATTCTTAACTCGCTGAGCCACAACAGGAACTCCTAATGAAATATAAAATTTTTAACTCAGACAAATATTTAAAGTTTTGAATATATTACCTGTACTTTCTCATTTATGTGACCCAAAATATTCTCCTTTTGTTTAAGCCAGTTTGGGTCAAGTTTTATGTCATTTGCAATAAAAGAGTCCTCTTCATGGAATCTCCCTTCTTTAGCCTCACCTTTGACCCACTCTTCAAAAAGCAGAGTAAAACTACACATTTGATACTTTTACTCTCTTCTCTTAAAATATTCCATAGCTTTATATTGTACCCGGGATAAAAATCTTCTTTAATATGAACTCTAAGGTCATTCATGGTAAAGCCTTTAATGGTGTCTCTCTCTTGCATTCCTCTCTAAACACTGGTCTTAGGAAAACAGTTTTTAAGCATATACTTACACTATAACCTAGTAATTGCACTTTTTTCCAAGAAAAACGAAAACATACGTCCGTACAAGTGCTTATACATGAATGTTCATAAACAGCTTTATTCGTAGTAGCCAAATGACAACAACCCAAATATCCATCAACATATGAATGGATAAACAACCTCTAGTACATTTACTAAATGGAATAAATAAAAAGGAACTGCTGATAGACATGACATGGACAATCTCAGAAGCATTATGCTAAGTATAAGAAGCCAGTCACAAAATTATTCCACTTATGTAAAATTCCATTAACAGCCAAAACTAAGCTCCAGTAAAATGAGCTCCTCTTGGAGACAGGTACTGAGAAGTAGGAAGGGGCAAAAGGGATTTTTGGGGTGACTGGAATGTTACAGATCTTGACGGAGGTGTAATCTACATTGGTGCATGCGTTTGTCAAAATTTAACTGAATGCTCACTTAAGATTTACATATTTTGTTGTATGTAAATTATACCTCAAATTATTTAAATATCATTTTTTTAAAAAGCCATAAACAAAATCTCAACCTATCAGCTCTCCATGCCTGTAAAGTGCTTACAGTTAAGCCTACTTTATTATAATTTGGTTCCACTACTCATCTGGTGGTAAAGACTCTTAGCAAAGCAAAGCACCCATTGATAAGGTGAGTGGAGAAAAAGAGGAAAGTCTCCTAGCTCTACACTCTAAGTTTAAATCCTGAAATATTCAAGATAATTATCCTAAATTGCAAGTAAACCATTAGTCTGTGGACTGGAACAGAAATAGGGGATGCTGGCTGATAAAGTCGACCACTCAAACTACCAGAAAAACTTGCCATTTATTTTAAAGAAACTTTTATATTGTAATTGTCTTTATAAGACATCAATAAAACTTGAGATTCCTCCAAAAAAAAGTACTAAGCTATAGAATATTTGCAATTATAAATTATTATGAGTTGTGACACATGCCTAGAAGCAGCACCTTCATACTAAAATTTTAAACAGTACTTATGAAAAAAATCATCTTAAAGACTAATTTTAAAGGTATCTGATACAAACATGTTTGGGAAAGCAAAATCAGCAAGATAAAGTTAAAGGTAGAAAAATAGCATTGACTGTGGTATAAGCCAACAGCTACAGCTCTGATTCAATTCCTAGCCTGGGAACCTCCATATGTCATGGGTGAGGCCCTAAAAAGGCAAAAAAAAAGAGAAAGAGAGAACGAGAGGAAGAGAGAAAGAGAGAAAGAGAGAGAGAGAGAGAGAGAGAGAGAGAGAAAGAAAGAAAGAAAGAAAGAAAGAAAGAAAGAAAGAAAGAAAGAAAGAAAATGAAAGAGAGAAATAGCCTTGAAAGTAAATTATAGATCGATCTTTTCCTTCTCTCTATTCAGGTCCTAAGTACACACTGACTTAAATTACTCTTAACTGTCTTATGTTACTTACATATCATATATAGATAAATAAGGTTTTCTCACTACAAGTCATGGAAGAAAAGCATCTAACAGCAGTTAACTCTTTCAAACTAGCTCTAAGAGATAATGCCAGGCTCCAAAAGAAATTAAACAAAGGAGAAAAAAAAGCAACTTAAGTGTGCACCACACAAATTATAAGAAATTCTAAGCAAGAGTTAGAAATAGGAGTCCCCTGGTGGCTCAATAGGTTAAGGATCCAGCGTTGTCACTGCTATGGCTCAAGTCACTGATGTGGCATGGGTTCAGTCTGCATGCTGCAGGAAAGGTCAAGATACATGTAAACATACATATACATATTTTTTAAAAAATGTAAACAAACAACAAAAAAGTTAGAAATAAATCTTTTTAAAGATCCAGCTATAATTTCTGATCTTACTGTTATCTAAAAAAAAGCTAACCTGACTTAAAATCAGGTTTCAATAAAATGGCTCATTGGCTTGGAGGTTGAATAAGAGTTATAAAAGTGTCAGAAATGGGAAAGCAAATAAAAATATTCATTTAATCTATTTAAGTATTCTGTTTTCTGATAAGTGAACTAGTGACGTGCTTAACTGTTTTGGGTTTTGTTGTTTTTTTTTTTTAACTGAAGTATAGTTAATTTACAATGTTGTGTTTCAAAAGTACAGCAAAGTGCACAGTTTATATATGTATGTGTATGTATGTATGTATATATGTATGTATGTATGTATATGCACACACATTTTCAGATTCTTTTCTTTTATATGTTTTTATAACATATTGAGTATAATTTCTTATGCCGCAGAGTAGGTCGTTGTTGTTGATCTATTTTATATACAGTAGTATGTATATGTTAATCCCAAACTCCTAATTTATGCCCCTCCAATCCCCTGCTATCCCCTTTGGTAACCCTAAATTTGTTTTCTACATTATCTGAGTCTATTTGTTTTGTAAATAAGTTCATTAGTATCGTTTTTTTAGATTCCACATATAAGTGATATCATATGGTATTTGTCTTTCTCTGTATGACTTCACGAAGTATGATAATCTCTAGGTTCATCTACATTACTACAAATGGCATTTCATTCTTTTCTAAGGCTAATATTCCATTATATATACACACACACACACAAACACACGCACACATATATATACACACATATACCACATCTTTAACCGTTCATCTATCAATTGACATTTACGTTGCTTCCATGTCTTGCCTATTAAACAATGCTAAGAACACTGGCGTGCATATATCTCTCGAATCAGTTTTTTCTCTAGATACATACCCAGGAGTGGGATTGCAGGATGATAACCTAACTTTATTTTCAGCTTTTTAAGGAAGCCTCCCACTGTTCTCCATGGTTGCTATAGCTATTTACATTACTTCCAACAATGTAGGAGGGTTCCTTTTTTTCCACACCCTCTCCATCATTTATTCTTTGGAGACTTTTTGATGATGGCCATTCTGACTGGTGTGAGGTGATACCATATTGCAGTTTTGACTTATGTTTCCCTAATAATTAGCGATATTGAGCATCTTTTCATGTGTACTTTGGACATCTGTATGTCTTCTCTGGAGAAATGTCTACTTAGGTCTTCTGCCCATTTTCTGATTGGGCTGTTTGTTATTTTTTTATTGGGTTTATATTAAGCTATATGAGCTATCTGTGTATTTTTAAAATGTGATGTGCCTAATTTAAAGGATTACTTCTAAATTTCTTGGAGTTCCCGTTCTGGCTCAGTGGCAACACCCCCAACTAATGTGGGTTCAGATCCCTGGCCTTGCTCAGTCGGTTGTGATACACTGTGGTATATAGGGCATAGACACAGTTCAGAACCCTCGTTGCTGTGGCGTAAACTAGCAACTGCAGCTCCCATTCAACATCTAGCCTGGGAACTTCCAATATGTCCTGGGCAAGACACTTAAAAAAAAACAAAAACCATAGATAAATTTCTTTCAAATTACTTATAGTTTTAAAAACTATAAGCAATAAGAAAAAATGGAGCTACATTAATTTTTGTTAAAAAAAGAATAAAAAGAAAAGCTATTAAAAATAGTTTTTTATTCATTTCCCCACAAAATATATTATGGCGTAACTAACTTGGCCAAGAAATAAACAGTAAGTTTTTTAATTGACTGAACGAAGCAGACACACAGAGACAGATTTAAGCACAGTGACTGTGAAACTGCCAGGAAAAAGTAGTGTATTATTCTACTCTGAGCCTAGAGGGACATAAGACAAGAGAACTCCTCTGTTCCAAGAGTACAATAGTGTTCTTCATGACTTTCCTTCCAGGGACATTCTAATTCATTATGCTAATAATGAATCTTAACTTTTAAACTGGTTTTGATTCAAAACAATAATGTAGTAAAGGTTGCATAACTAAATGCTCTAGTTAAGAGTTAACATTTTCCAAGTCTGCTTATTTGTTCCTATTAAATTTCTACACAAAACAAATGAAAACATAAATGAAAGTAACTCCACAAGATCATGTTACTCCTAGTTAAGTAAATATTTTCAAATGATGATAACTAATTTTAAGGAAAACATTAGAACTGAGGTGTTTATACATTGTTGATGGCATTGCTTTGATTCAATTCTTTTGAAAACCAATACAATGCAAAAGGTTTTCTTTTGAAAACCATAATGATGTTCTCTGCTCCAGTATCTTTATGCCTGGAAATACAGCTTAGGAAAATAATCTAGCTAAAAGAAATGTAAACTGTTTCAAACTTGCCTAGCACTTGAGAGTCCAGTAATACAATTTAGCAGTCAACTTAAACCAGCTGAAGCCTGCTTTCAGTCAGTGTGAAGATCAATACTTCAATACCAAAACTGCCTTGCAGCACTCCACTGATGTTATCCGTGTGGTAGAACAATCCAAGGTAAAAACACAACAGAAGTTTGTCAAAGATATGGACAAGGAACATGCAAACAGAATTCTATATTTTAAAATCTCATCATTGGAACAGGAAGCCTCCAAAATAGAAAGGTCAAAATCATGACCAGGACTTTTAGAGTGAACAACAGTTGAAATACAAAGGAAAAGAAAGAATTCTGAGATTCACTACATATGAGAGATTCAGTAGTCCTATAGTATCAAAGAGAAATTGCTTATGGATTAGCCAAGAAACACATCATCAAGCTTTTGCCCAATTCATAAAGAATGTTAATGGCAGAGTTAATCAACTAAAATCAGGCAGATCATGATTAAAATTGCACATGGTAATAAAACATGCTACTAAAAACTGATGAGTCAATTCTTCCTGACAAAATTTCACCACACTTTTGTAGGAAAAGTTAATTTGGTAGAAGCAAGTTCAAATGAAAACTAACAAATACTAGAGCTATAATCTCAAAATTAATTAAGAACAAAAATCTAATCAATAAATTGTATGTTCATCTAAAGTGTAAAAGAAAAAGAATCAATCTCAGTAAAAATAAGGAGTGGAAAAAAACTGGAAAGTTTAAAAAGTTTCACGTCACTATGTGAAAAAGTGGACAAAAAATGTAAATGATTTAATGTAGTTTTCCACAGAAAATAATCTAATTAATATCCATTAATGTTAGTGTAAATGATTAAAATGCTTATATTTGCAATATCCCTAGAGAATCAGTATATCCACTGGGTCAAAATGATACTCAATTAAAAAGGTATACTCTATGTTTACAATATCAAAAACTGAGAAATACCCATATGTTCAATGGGGGGAAGGTTTTCCTACCCAGGGAGGGAGGCTATCTTCTTCAACACACTAGGAAGCTTTAAGAGTGACAGATATGCAACCACAAGGAAAGAAGACACCACCCACTCAACCCACAAGATCAGCCATCAAGCCAGGCAATCAATGTGGTAACGTACACAAACACACTGTCTTCCCACCAGAAACATAATGGAATATTATTATTTAATATCATTGCTTATAAGTTTATGTCATCTTATTTCAGATGTACAGTAAAGAGTTTATGACAGTTAGAAACGCTAATGCTGGAGTTCCCGACATGGCGCAGTGGAAACAAATCTGACTAGAATCCATAAGGATGCTGGTTTGATCCCTGGCCTCGCTCAGTGGCTTAAGGATCCGGCATCGCCGTGAGTTTTGGTGTAGGTCACAGACGTGACTTAGATCTGGCGTTTATGTGGCTATGGTGTAGACTGGTGACTACAGCTTTGATCCCTAGCCTAGGAACCCTCCATATACCGAGGGTGCAGCCCTAAAAAGAAAAAAAAAAAAAGAAACACTAATGTTGTGGTAAGAAAAAAGACTGAAAAGAAACACATTAAAACAGCATTTTAAACAATAGTTACCTTTAGGAGACTTCCACATGTCATTTTCACATCTTCTATAATGAATATATGCTATAAGTATCTAACTGTACTAGTTTGTAAAATTGAGCAAAATTAAAAGACATTAAAGGTACTTATTAACTTCATTTCCACCTTTTTAGGATCCTAATGGCAACCACTGTAAATAACTCTTACGTATTCTTCCACATATATTCAATGTATATATAAGCATATACTCATAAGCATCTCCTTCTTTTAACTGAAAATGAAAGGGACTGTGTGCTTTATTCTGAACCTTCCCTTTTTCACTTAAGAAACGCTAGAAATTTTTCTATCTTCATAGAAATCTCTATTTCTTTCTTTTTCATGGCTACAATATATTCCATTACATACATGTACACATAATTTAACAAACCTTATTGACCTTAACTTCAGTAGTTTCAGCATTCTGGTATGACAATACTACAATGCACACCCTTGAACATAAGTTCATGTATGTTAGTACATCAAACAATTCAGGCTGATTAACTGCAATTTTCAAACTCTTTTCAAAGATCTGAACAAATCAGACACATGACCTTAAATATATTTTATATTAAAATATATCACATTGATTTATTAATACAAGGTTATTTAAGGTCTATATTTAATATATTTATATTGTATATATTTATATTTATTATAATTATATAGATAACTCATATACTTATAAATATTACCTCCATAAATATTTTCTACTTATAGTGATCTATTTCTTGTCATTAATCTTTTTTTTCTTTTTACAGCCACACTTGTGGTGTATGTCAGTTCCCAGGCTAGGGGTCAGTCGGAGCTGCAGCTGCCAGCCTACATCACAGCCATGGCAACGCTGGATCTGGGCCACTTCTATGAAACTACGGCACAGCTTGCGGCAACACTGGATCCTTTAACCCACTGAAAGAGGCCAGGGATCAAACCTGCATCCACATGTAGACTACACTGGGTTCTTAAGCTGCTGAGCCACAAAAAGAATTCCAGTATTTCTTGTCATTAAAATTTTTGTCTTTTTTGGCAAGACTGAGGCCACTTTTTCCAGTTTTCACATTCCTATTTGAATTAAATATTACTCCAACCTTTATGTAATTTTTTGTTTATTTTTCCTCAAGGCCTCAATGAAGATATCATTCTTAAATTTTTATAGTGATTATTACCCAAAATATTAGCATTTCTTACAATGTGGTTCCTCTAGATATTTTTCAGCACCTCCTTATAGTAAATACATGTTAGATTTATAGTGAAATAATAATTACTGATTGTAAAATGTTTTTCTGAATATTAAATATATTCACAAAAATAAAACGAGCTATGACCCTAGCTTCCAATATTCCTTAAAATGAACCAAATCCCATCAAAAATCTTCAAAAGCAGAGTTCCCATCGTGGTGCAGCAGAAATGAATTTGACTAGCAATCATGAGGTTCTGGGTTCAATCCCTGACCTCACTCAGTGGGTTGAGGATCCGGCGCTGCCATGAGCTGTGATGAAGCTTGCAGATGTGGCTCAGATCTGGTGTTGCTGTGGCTCTGGCAAAGGCCAGCAGCAACAGTTCCCTAGTCTGGGAACCTCCACATGCCACAGGTGCAGCCCTAAAAAGACAAAAAAAAAAAAAAAAAATCTTCAAAAGCCATTAAAATCATCCCATCCAACAAAAGCAACTGTAAATTTTAGTCAAATACATAAAAAAGGCTGATAGATGGACTCCAAAACTGATAAAAGAATCTTCAAAATATCAAAATGCTAGGAAAAGCAAACTTTTTAAAAGGGTGTAAAGAAATCAGAAAATACTGGAGAAAGAAAACATAAAATAACTTTTCAAGGACTGGAAAAAAAATCAGAGTAAACTGAAAAGTTCTCCTATGAAATAATGCAATTCTGTCCATATTCACTAGAAAAATACCTTCCTGAATATACTGATACAAGCTGGTAAATGTGACAAATCAACCTTGTAGATTAACTGACCTAGAGACAGTATAATTGCAGAACCAATTCCTAAAAGGGAAATTGCTGGATCAAGCATGCTATGTGCAATTTTCACTTTTGATAAACACTGCCAAACTGCCCTTTAAAAAGTTGTACCAATCTACATTCTAACTAGAGCCTTTTAGAACTAAAAATTTTAATACTTACCAATCCAAAATGTAAATACTAGAATCACTGTTATTTTTAATTTGCATTTTGAAAAATTTGGGTGAGAGAATGTATTTTATAATGGAGAAAGGCCCTTTAAATTATGAAGAAACATGGAACAATCATACAATATATAATTATTACATATACAAAATGGCTTTACACCAGTAACAACAATATAAAAACAAGCTTACATATTAATAAGAAATCAAGATAACATGCAAAAATAATGAAAATGCTGTTTATTTTAGGATTTTGGAATTATGAAACTTTTTTCCATTCTTTCTCCAAGATTTTCTCCAGGGTTATTATTATGCTGATTATCTGTTAACAAAAAGTTCTAGTGGCCTAGGCAAAAATCGCAGCTTTTTATGCCACCCAGGGTTTTTATTTCCTGTCAATGGCCCACCCAGTTTTTCAGTTGCCCAGTGCCAAAACTTGATCATCATCTTCAATTTAGCACTCTCTATTCTCTAAACCCTAATCATTAAATCGTCTAATAAGTCTCTTATTTGCCCTTTGGTCTGCACTTCAACTGGGTAACTAATACAGGATCTAAATGAAATCTCTCTTATCTACAATCCAATTTGCACACAGATCTGATTAATCTCCCTTCAGATCAGTGATTATTAAACTTGATCATGCACATTTAAATCACTTGAGTATCTTGTTAAAAATGTAGATTCTGATTCTGTAGGTCTGAGGTAGGGTATTAAAATTTGTATTTCTAACAAGCTTCCAAGTTATGCCAATGCACTCTTCAAGACACTCCTCAGAATAAGAATCTTTAAATCTGCTACTGTCTCCAGCTCAAATTTAAACTCTTTCTTGATACAAAGGAACCTTCTCTCTATCCTCTCAGTACAACTGACCCTTGAACAACATGGTTTTGCACTGAGGGTCTACTTTTATGCAGATTTTTTTTTTTCAATAAATACTACAGTACTACACAATCTGCAGTTGGTTGAATCAATGGATATGGAACCAGAATATGAAGGGCCAACTATCAAGTCTGGCACTCCTAACCCCAAAGTTGCTGAATAACCTCATAGACAGAATAACCTCATAGAAAACATAGAGAATGTTCCCCTCACTCTCTCCCACAAGCCATGCTCATTTTTGTTCAGTAGTCACCTTGAATAATGTTCCCCAGTTTCGTTTCAACTTCCTTTCCCACTCCATCTACCACTCACTCAAATATAGCTGACCCTTGAACGTGGGTTTAACTACAAAGGTACACTTATATGCAGATTTTTTCAAAAGTCAATATGACATTACTACATGATCTGCTGTTGGTTGAATCCACAAATGTGAAACCTGAGATATGGAGGAATCTCAGAGATACAGAGGAACCACAAATATAGAGGGCCAACTACAAATCTACAAATTATACGTGGATTTTTTTTTTTTTTTTTTTTTAGGGTTGCACCAATGGCATATGGAAATTCCCAGGCTACGGGTCAAATCAGAGCTGTAGCTGCTGGTCTTTGTCCCAGCCACAGCAATGAGGGATCTGAATGACATCTTCAACCTACATCACAGCTCGTGGCAATCCCGGATCCCTGACCCACTGAGCGAGGCCAGGGATCATATCTGTAGGACACTAGTCAGATTCACTTCTGCTGCACCACAACAGGAACACCCATGTGTGGATTTTTGACTGCGTGGTGGGTCAGTGTCCCTAATCCCCACATTGCTCAAGAGTAAACTTTTAGTTTTCAAAGATCACACAAATTAATCCTGTCCACATTCTTTAATTACTCCTTTTCTGAATTCTATAGTACACTTCCCCATTAAGCATCTGGTGTCTGCTATCTTATACTATTAGAAATATTGCAGAGGCGTTCATCCTATATTCCATAAAGTGGCTTGAGAACACACATTTTCCTCCCATTTAATGCACAGCAATATGTCTTGTATATAATTCCTATCCAGTCTAAATCTATCCAGCAGTTCCCACTATGGCTCAGTAGTAACAAACCCAACTAGTAACCACGAGGATATGGGTGGGCACATTCAGCGGGTTAAAGGATCTGGCGTTGCCATGAGCTATAGCGTACGTCGCAGACCTAGCTCAAATCCTGTGTTGCTGTGGCTATGGCATAGGCTGGTGGCTACAGCTACAATTGGACCTCTAGCCTGGGGGCTTCCATATGCCGCAGGTGAGGCCCTAAAAAGACAAAAAATAAATAAGTTTATGCAGAGGATCATACTGTGTGGGTGCCTTTTTAAAGAATAATAAAAACATCCTGGAGTTCCTGTCAGGGCGTAGTGGTTAATGAATCCGACTAGGAACCATGAGGTTGCGGATTTGGTCTCTGGCCTTGCTCAGTGCATTAAGGATCTGGCGTTGCCGTGAGCTGTGGTGTAGATTGCAGACGAGGCTTGGATCCTGCGTTGCTGTGGCTCTGGCGTAGGCCAGTGACTACAGCTCCAATTAGACCCCAGCCTGGGAACCTCCATATGCTGCGGGAAGCGGCCCTAGAAAAGGCAAAAAGACAAAAAAAAAAAAGCAAAACAAAACAAACAAACAAAAAACCCACCCTATTTCACCTTGTAGTAGTAACATTTGCAAGTCAATCTGCCACTAGTGTAAGCATAAATTACACCACCTATATAAAAACTAGTGACTACTTTAGAAAAAAGAATGTAAAATTGTGTTTAAAACGGCAGAAAATGTTAAATGATATGAGACATAAAAATAAAGAATGGGAAATAAAAAAACTATAAGGGGAAGAAATAGGAATAAATATCAACAATGCTCTAAAAACCAGTAATAAGGAATATGAACCAAACAGAATACAGGGGGCAGGGAATCAGCAGAAAGGTGCATAGGGAGAGGTAAGTGGTATGCCCATAAGACTATGCAGAGTCAAAATAAGCAGAACATACATTCTTTTCAAGCACCCATGGAACATTCACCCAAATAAACAATATCCTGGGTCATAAAACAAACCTCAACATATTTCAAAGAACTGATAGCATACATAGTATTTCTCTATCCATAATGGAATCCAATTAGAATTCCAATCTTCATACACTTGGAAATTTTGCAAAGACACTACTGACTAATCCATAAGCCAAAGAGGAAGACTCAAAGGAAATTTTTAAAATACATCAAGTTACATGAAAATGAAAACTCAACATATCAAAATTTGTGAAATGCAGCTAAAGCAGGGCCCAGAGGAAAAGTTACAGCACCAAAACACTTACATTAAGGGAAAAAAGGACTTAATTAACTTAATTCCTACTGCAAGAAACTACAAAAAGAAGAGGAAAATAAACTCAAAGAAAGCAGAAGAAAGAAAATAATAAAGGGCAGAGATCAATAAAATTGAAAACACAAACAAGAGAGAAAAATTAATGAAACAAAGAGCTGGTTCTTTGTTTAAAGTAAATTGATAAACTTCTAGCACGACTACTACCAAAGATAAGACTAGAATCCTAAATATCAGAAGGAAATAGGGGATTATAACTATAGATTAAAAGGACAATAAGGAAATACTGAGAACTTTATACTCATAAATTCAACAACTTAGAAAAAAAATCTTTTAAAAATACATATCATGTGGGGAATATAATAAATAACTGTAATATGTTTATATAGTGGCATAACTAGACATCATGGAGATCATTTTGAAATGTATAGAAATACAAAATCACTATGTTGTAAAACAGGAACTGATGTAGTGCTGTAGGTCAGTTTTACTTCAAAAATAAACTCATAGAAAAAGAGATCAGAATTAGGTACCAGAGGCAGGGGATGGAGAAGGGAGGGTGAACTGGATGAAGGTGGTCAAAAGGTAAAAACTTTCTGGCTTCTTGTGGGGGTTTTCTGGCCACACCCATGGCATGTAGAAGTTTTTGGGCCAGGTATCAAACCCACACCAGGGCAGCAACCAGAGCCACTGCAGTGACAACTCTGAATCTTTAATCCACTGAGCCACATGAAAACTCCTAAAACCTTCCAGTTTTAAAATAAATACTAGAGAGGTAATGTTTAACATGATAAGTAAAATTAACACAGCTGTTATGTTCCACATGAAAAGTTAAATTCTAAGAATTCTAATCACAAGGAAAAAAAATTTTTTTCTACTTCTTTAATTCTGTATCAATATGAAATGGTGGGTATTCACTAAACTTACTGTGATAATCATTTCATGATGTTTGTAAGTGAAATTATTATGCTGTACACCTTCACCTCAATTACATCAAAAGAACTGAAAGAAAAAGAAAGGTTTTAAGAAAATGAAGGGAGTTCCTGGTGTGGTACAGCAGAAACGAATCCAACTAGTATCCATGAGGATGCGGGTTCAACACCCGGCCTCACTCAGTGGGTCAGGGATTCCCTCAGCTGTGGTGTAAGTCACAGACACAGCTCAGATCCCGAGTTGCTGTGGCTGTGGCATAGGTCAGAAGCTGTAGCTCCAACTGACCTGTGGCCTGGGAACTTCCATATGCCATGAATGTGACCCTAAAAAACAAAAAACAAAAAACAAAAAAAGGAAAGAAAAAATAGAAAAAAAGAAAAGTCCTACACATCACCAAAATTCAATAAAGATGAAACAGATAATCTGAACAGTCCTATAACCATTTTTAAAAATTGAGTCCATAGGTCAAAAGCTCAGGAAAAAGAAATCCCCTGGCCCAGATGGCTTCACTTCACTGAAGAATTTTACCAAAAATTTACAGAATTAGTTCTATTTTTATACCACCTTCCAGAAAAGAGGAAGGAACACTTCCCAACTCATTTTATAAAGCCAATATTATTCTGGCATAAAACCAAACACACACAGCTCCAAAAAACAAACAAAAACTTCAGACTACTATTTCTCATGAATTTAGATGCAGATATCCTAAACAAAATATTAGCAAGTAAAATCCAGAAATGTATAAAAAGAGTATTGCAACTTATTCTAGATATGCAAGGCTGGTTCCACATTCAAAAATCAATCATTATAATCCACCAGATAAAAGGACTAAAGAAAAAAAGTTACGTAATTATTATCAACTGATAGAAAAAGCATTTAACAAAATTAACAATAAAAGTTCTCAGTAAATTAAGAATACAGGAGAAATTACTCAACTTGGTGAAGAATAGCTATAAAAAAACCACATCAGGAGTTCCTGCATGGCTCAGCAGGCTAAGGATCAAGTGTTGTCACTGCTGTGGCTCTGGTTATAACTATGGCACCAATTGGATTCCTGGCTCAGAAACTTCCACATGCCACAGGTGTGGCAAAAAAAAAAAAAAAAAAAAAAAAACAACCGTAGCAAACATCACAACTTCATGGTGAAAACTGCATGCTTCCCCCATAAGCACAAGTAGAAGGCAAAGATGGCTGCACTCACCAATCTTTTTCAAAACAGTTAATGTCAGCTCTAACCAGCAAATAAGGTTACGGAAATAAAAGGCAAAGAGACTGGAACCAAAGGAAAAAAAAAATCTGTCCCTATATGTAGATGACATGACTTTCCACCTAGCAAATTCCAAGGAATCTATTCAAAAATCCCAAATAAGTGGGTTTTGCAAGGTCACAGGATATAATATTAACACATAAAAATCAATCACATTTCTATATACTAATAATAAAACCTAAATTACAAATACAACACCATTTACAACTGCTCAAAAAAAAAAAAAAAACCTACATATAAATCTGAAAAAATGGGCAAGGTCTGTATACTACAAATTACAAAATAGTGATGCACAAAATCAAAGAAGACCTAAAGAAGTGGAGACTTAACCATGTTCACTGAATGAAAGACACAACAGAGTAAAGATAACAACACTCAACAACTGATATAGATGTGATATAATCTTAGAAATATCCCAGATTTTTTATAGTTATAAATGAGCTTATCTAAAATTTGAATGGAAAGGAGAGCCTACAAGACCCGAAACAATTTTGAAAACTAAGAATCAAGTGGGAGGAGACATAGGGCAAGATGGTAGAGCAGAAGGACTTGAGTTCAGCTCCTCTCACTACAACACCAAAACCACAACCAACTGCTGAACAATCATCAACAAAAAAGACTGGAACCTACCAAAGATATTCTACACCCAAAGACAAAGAAAAAGCCACGATGAAATGATAGGAGGGGCACATTCATTATATAAAGAATCAAGTGGGAGGCATCACTCTTCCTGATATTCAGGCTTACCACATAGCTATAGTAATCAAAATAGTGTGAGACTGATGGAGAGACATTCTGTTAGATGAAACAGAAAACCCAGAAATAGGTCCACACAAATATGCCCAACTAATGGAGGACAACAGTACACAGGCAATTCAATAGAGGAAAGATAGCCTTTTCAACAGAAAGTGCTGGAACAAATGGACTAAAAAGGAAAAAAAAAAATCTCAACTTATATAAAAAGGAGTTCAAAATGGATCACACACTTAAAGCTAAAATGTAAAACCATAAAAATCTTAGAGAAAAACTTTAGAGAAAAATTGTCAAGACTTAGGACCAGGCAGAGTTCTTAGACTTGACACAAAAAGTACAACACGTAAAATAAAAAACTGACCTATTGGCCCCCATCAAAATTATAAACTCTTGCTCTGTAATAACCCTATGAATAAGATGGAAAGACAAGCCACAGACTGGGAGAAAATACTTGAAAACCACCTATTTGATAAAGAACTTGTATCCAGAATATACAAAGAACTCTCACAACAACAACAAAAATCTCAACAACAAAAAAAAATTGAATCAGAAAATGAGCAAAAGAGATCAACATTTCACCAAAGAGGATATACAAACGACCAATAAGCACATGAACAGATGTTCTACATCTTTAGCTCTAAGAGAATGCAAATTAAAACTACAATGAATTATCATTACAGTTATATGAATGACTACAATAAAAAAGAAAACAGGGATAACACATACCTACTTTGATGCAGAGAAAATGAATCACTTATACAATGCCTGTCGAAATGCAAAATCCTACATCAACTTTAGAAAATAGTATTCTTATGGCTTCTTTTAAAATCAAGTATGCACTTAACTGATGATCCAGTAAGTGTGCTCTTGGGCATTTATTCCAGAGAAATGAAAACTTACATTCACAAAATCTGTACGCAAATATTTATGTATTAGTAAAAGCCAAAAAAAATGAAAAAAACCCAAATTAACAAATTGCGATATAGCCATACCATGAAATACTACTCAGCAATAAAAAAGAACATTTGATATATACAACACAGATGGATTCAGAAATTATTCTTACAGATCAACCCAAAACAAAATTTGCACAGCCAAGAAATCAGCCTAGCCATAAAACTCAGGAGGAATCAAAAAGATAAGGTATTTTAAGATCCAGAAAGTTGACAAATAGCAAAGTTTTGGTTTCAGTCTATCAGAGTCTATCAAAGCTATCCTTTCATTGAGCATGTAAGAATGTGAACTTGGGTGAGCTCACTTTTCTTCTTCCTTCCTGTAATTCCTATTATCTATACTACCTCTGTTCATTTCTCCCTAGATATCTTTTTTCCTCTGACATTTTTAAACCGTTTTATCAACTCCAATCATTAAAAAAAAAAAAAAAGTACAAGCTTATTGGCCCAAACTTTTTTACTTCTTATACACTTTCTTGTGCATGTGCTTTTACATAATTTTCAATACTTAAGTACTGTGGGCTCTCCGAGTAGATGAGAGTAATAAAATAGTTCTCAGAGTTCCCATTATGGCTCAGTGGGTTAAGAACCTGACAAAGTCTCTGTGAGCATGTGGGTTTGATCCCTGGCTTCCCTCAGTGGGTTAAGGATCCAGCATTGTTGCAAGCTGAGGCATAGGTCACAGATGCAGCCTGGATCTGGCCTTGCTATGGCTGTGGCGAAGGCCAGCAGCCACAGCTCCAATTCGACCCCAAGCCTGGGAACTTCCATATGCCACAGATGTGGCTATAAAAAGGAAAAAAATAAATAAAATACTTCTCTGGTAAATAAATTATTTTCAAATGCCTAACAAAGCCATTTTTGTTAATGCCTTGATGATAACAATATATCATGGACTACTGAGAAATATACTTCAGAGCTCAAAAGTCAAAATCCACAACATCCCTTTAAATAATCCACAACTACCCAACTCAGTTATTCACTTAAAAACTATCCAGATCAGGAGTTCCCACTGGGGCTCAGGAGGTTAAGAACCAACTAGTATCCGTGAGGACGTGGGTTCGATCCCTGGCCTCACTCGGTGGGTTAAGGATCTGGAGTTGCTGCAAACTTCGGTGTAGGCTGCAGACGCAGCTTGGATCTAGTGTTGCTGTGGTGAAATCCAGCCCAATTCGACCCCTAGCCAGGGAACTTCCATATGCCTCAGGCACAGCCCTTTAAAAAAAAACAAAAAACAAAAAAAAACCTACCTAGCTCTGAGCTATATGCCACCTGGTTTTTAACACAATTCAAGGCTTAACCCTAAGAAAAACATTCACTGAACCCAATGTGAATCTTTTTTTCAGCAGATTAAAAAAGCTAATAGCAATAAAATCATAAACTTACATCCTTAAAAGACTAAAACATTGGGGGGGGGGGGAATAGTACTAATGATGCTGAAGTCCAACTTTACAAAAGTTTATAAAACCTTAATAGCAGACTGAGTCAGTGCAGGTGTTTTTGCTTATTTGTTTGGGTTTTATGTTCAAGCAGACAAAACATCTTTCCTCATATGTGAAATCTTCAATCCATTTTTTTAATCACAAATTGCCTTTACTTTAAATTTTAAAAATTTATGTTAATAACAATAGGATTTGTAAAATATACTCTTAATAGTCCTAATATTAAGATATAAATAAAAGATCAACTCTGATACATTTTATTTTAAATTCCTTCTTCAAAATTCTTCCAGGCAACATACAGAAAGAATAACTTAAGCTTATATAGTACCATGAGAAGGGTATGACAAAAGCCAAATGGTTAAAAAAGAAAGAAAGAAAGACAACTCAGGGCTTGAGAGAGTGAATATTAAAAAAGACAAAATGAAAGTATTAAACTTCAGGGGGAAAAAAATCCTTTTATACTATATAATACCAAAATCATTTTTAGTTAATATATAACAGATCATTAACCAAGTTAAAATAACTCAAAGAATTAGGACAAAGAGAAAGGTAAGTTTAAGACAGCAGTGGCCAAGAGAAATAACAATGCAAATCATAAATTTTACATTTTCCACTAGCCACATTAAGAAAAAAAGGTAATTAACTTTATTTAACCCAACCTATCTAAAATAATACCAACTTCACATGAAATCATTATTTTACGCTTAGCACACACATCTCAATTTGGACTAGCCACATCTCAAGTGCTCAAAAGCCAACATGTAGCTCATGGGTACCATAATGAACAACACAAGTCCTTTAAGAAACAGCTTAAGGAAACAGGCATACATCCATCTACCTTCAGACCAAGAGACTATGCACCATAATCTGAAAGGATCTGGCATCAATAGAAATGTATACATAATATCACAACTTGTAATATGATTACTGATCCCAGTGTAAGAGAATTCTCTGAAATGGAATCAAAAGAAACTGATTAGAGAATATTTACCTTCAGAGAAAAGCAGTGAAAAGACAAAAGAAATGAACTGTGAAGTTCTTTTTTCAACCAATCTCCAAGCTTCCTTATATGTTGTAGTACAGTGTAACTGCTCCAGAAATTATTACCATTATGATAAATACATTCAAAGTACCCAATAAAAATATCTTTTAGCTCCCCCACAATTTTACACATGATTTCTTCTTTACCTGTTTGTATCAATTTCCCTTTTACTGTCATGTTCAGTATCATTCTGTTGAAAACTTTATTAACAAAAGTAAAACCAACTCACATCAGTGCCTTAAGAATGGGTTATCGAGATATCTGAAAAGAGAGTTTAGACTATAAAATGCTAATTCAAATAAAGCCAAAAGTCTTAGGAAATCTAACGTATCTATCTGAAAGTAGGGAAAAACAAGAGAGAGGGCAAGGGTAGAGGGAGGACACTAAATGTGGTGGAGGTTGGAAGGGAAAGCAAGTGTTGCTAAAGGAGGTTAGAGGTAGTAGTGAAATCACAACAGATCTCCTTTATATTTTTTTTCAGTACCAGTAAGTCTTTACTCATTGTATTTTCCCAGGGAAAAGCAGGCGGAAGGAAAAGGGTAGCATGTGTGTTACAAAAGATAGTAAATCAGAAAGGAAGAAACTGGCACAGCAAAATCAACCACCAAATAAACACTCCACAGATAGGGTCACCAATGCCTGGAGGGTGCTCAACTTCCCAAATTTCAGGACTGAGGGGAAGGCATGAGGCAAAAAAGAGATGAGTACCACTCTGACATAAGTTCCTTGCACTTGCATACAAGTTCCTAAATGATCTGGATATACATTCCTCTTTCCTCCTCTCAACCCCACTTTCTATATGGAAGAGCCCCTCACTGCTTCTCTCCCAAGGATTAGAGAATTCTCTCCCAAGGATTAGAGAATAAAACGGTTTCCTATCCAAAAACAGCAGTCTATTTGACACAAATCACATCAAGGAATGGTCTTTTTTTTTTTTTTTTGTCTTTTTTTGTCTTTTTAGGGGTGCACCCACAGCATTTATAAGTTCCCAGTCTAGCGATCAAATCAGAGCTGCTAGTAGCCACAGCCACAGCAACATCAGATCCGAGACTCTTCTGTAACCTATGTCACAGCTCAGAGCAACACCAGATCCTTAACCCACTGAATGAGGCCAGGTTTGAACCTGCATCTTCATGGATACTAGTCAGGGTCGTTACCACTGAGCCACAGGGAACTCCTCAAGAAATAGTCTTGACTCGGGAGATTGGGAACAAAGGGTGGAAAGTTCTCAGCTTCTTCAGGATTTCTACACAAATCACTTAAGAGTTGCAGACACCCCACTAATATATATAGGTGTATGGGCTATTGGAGGGGTAGGAATCTAATTTTTAGGATAGAAAATCTTGTTCAAAAATAGGAAATAGGGGAAGGGGAACACAAAAGAAACCATGGTTCAAGATCTCTACTTCAAGAAGAGGGACCCAAACTTAAGTTTCAGATCTTTTTGCCTGGCACAGAATCTTCTGTCAAAGATGCTTACGCTGCTTTTCTCAATATAAAAAGAAGTTTGTAAACAAAAAAAAAAACCCCAAGACGACTAACACATTATATTTACACAAACTAGGCCACCTGGCAATCATCGAATCAGCTATTTGTGAAGTCCTACAAAGCCCAGACAAATACAATAACTAGAGGAGGGCAGCAACTGGGGGAGACAAGAACCCAGGATCAGACACACATCAACCAATGTGTTCTACTGCATTTGCCCTGTTACAAAACAGTAAGGTAGATTTGCAGTGATCTCACACCATATAAACGAAACCCTCTTTTCTCCCTGAGCTACCAGGAGACTAATCACAGATGCAGCAGGGCAGGACACTGGCTCTGGGAACCACAAAGAAACCACTGCTGATGGTCTCTCTGGAAGCCAGGAGGAAAAGCCCAGAACTGATTAAGGTTGAGGATTTTGTCTTTTCTTCATATATCCATCCCTAAGCAGCTCATTCTTTCTAATTTTTTTTAAAAAATTTATTTATTTTTCTTTTGGAGGCCGCACCTGCGGCATATGGAAATTCCCAGGCTAGGGGTTGAATAGGAGCTGCAGCTGATGGCCCACACCATAACCACAACAAAACTGGATGTAAGCCCATCTACAACCCACACCACAGCCTGCAGCAATGCCAGATCTTTAACCCAATGAGAGAGGCCAGGGATTGAACCTGCAGCCTCACAGATACTCAGGTTCTCAACTCAATGAGCCACAATGGGAACTCCAAAGGCATCATTCTTAAAACCTATCTTTACCAACTCACATATTTTACAAAAAAGCAAACACATATACCCTCTTGTACATGGCGGGCCTAGCCCACTCCAGTGAAAGATGGTAGTTAAAGTGATCCTGTGCCCTGGGATTAGAGGTTTGGAACAGGAATCCTTTATCACACACCCATCGACCTATTCTTGGTTACCCTACTCTGCACCTTTTATCTGACCCAGCCTCTCCTAACCTCTGCACCACCTTTTCCAGTTTAGATCAATTCCAATCTTTCATTAGAAGTAGACCAAGTCGAGGGCCAGTCCAGTTAAAACTTAGTCTCCCATGAAACACTGCAGATAGAAGGGTTTCAAGAGGACACTATGCACACACACACGTGTGTGTGTGTGTGTGTGTGTGTGTGTGTGTGTGTGTGTGTGTGTGTGTGTGTGTGTGTATGACTGGATCACTTTGTTATACAGCAGAAATTGGCACAACATTGTAAATTGACTATATTTTAAATAAAAAATTTTTCAAAAAGATGATACTATGGCAGGAAAGCCAGCTCTAATTGGCAAAAATGAGGTAGTTCAATAGGTTATACACTCCAAATAGTTGTTCTCTCTGGTAATATGGCAACAAAAAGTATTCCTGCTGTGCAGACCCAGAGCTGCTGCCGACTCATCCCTGAGACTGCCCACATACCTGAAAACATAGTGCAACAATGAGGGCCTTAGGTCCAAATACACAAAAATACAAAACCAGAATATTTATATTACTGAAAAAAATGTTAAAATGCACAACATATGTCCTTTGCACACAGCTAGTGCAGTTGGCATCCTGGGACCCAAAGTACAGTCAACCAAGGGAGCAAATATATAAAATTATATTGGCCTAGAATGGAGTGGGAGTGAGCTTAGAAGCAGCAGGCCTGCAGCTGTTCCCTCAATTACCCCTTTTGCCTATCATCACAACCCACTGCTTGGGACAGTTCTCAGCATCCTATCCCAAGAGGGGATTATCAGGAGACAAGATGTGGAAAACCTGCCTTAGCCCAGAGATATTCTCTCCCATGGAAAGGAGCAGTTTGTGAGTTGGGTCCATTGATCTCATCTCATGCTTAATCTTTTTACTCTGGCATGGGAAATATTACTCCATACCCTTCTTTAAAGGTAAAACAACTTCCCTATCCAGGCAACTTTCAAAAGGTGGAGATGTTGAGGGTGGAGACCCAGATAAAGTACGCAGGGAAGGTTACCCCGCAAAGCCCTCCCATGCATTTGGATCGAACATGATTGGCAATCCATCCCTTCTCCCAACCAAGAGGGAAGAGCAGGTGATCCTATGGACCCCAGTCTGAGATACACGGTGGTGTCACCTATCCCATACCCACTCTGTTCCCCTCTTTTTCCACTCTGCTGCTTGATGCCTGCTCCTCAAAATTTCCTAACCCAAAAAGGATAGCTCCTATCCACCGTGGCTCAATTCTGGGCCTCTGGAGCATGGCAGGGCTATGGCTCTCTTCTCCTTCCTCCCAAAAGTAGGCTGGCTTTCCCTGTAAGCTAGGAGCTTGCAGGGCCTTCAGTGGACACGAGGCCACCATATGGTTGATGCTCTGGCAGAAGCGGCACTTCTTGGGCGGAGATGACGGTGTGCATTCCTTGGCATAATGGTCTAGACCTCCACAGCTGTAGCATACGTCTCCCTTTGATCTGCACTTTTGCATGTCCTTCCCTCTGGGCTGCCTCTCCCTCTCAATATGGAACACCCCACCAGGGCTAGTGATTTGGATAGATTCCAGGCCCTTGGCAGACTTCTTAAAGGTGAACTCCACAGCCTCACCCTCCTTAAGGCTCTGGAAACCCTCCATGTGCAGCTTATTCTGGTGCACAAAGATATCTACCGGGGGTCAAGCTCAACCCTGACACATGGGAGGCTGAACCCCATGCACGCAACCACTATAGTCACTAGGACCATGCAGCATCTGTGGCTCCTCGGCTGCCCTGGACACATCCTCCGGTACCAATGGCACAGCTACCAGCAAACTAGTGGTTTGACACAGAGCCCATGGTAGTCAGCTGAGCTGATGGCCCCAGGCCCCAGATCAGGCAGCTGCTGGCCCCAGGGAAGTCTGGAGGTAAAGGGGAACCTCAGAGAGAGGCTGCTACAACTTCCCCAGAACTACGCACAGACCTCTGTTTTAAAAGGGTGGTTTACTAATTACTTCTGATGGAGCATGATAATGTGAAAAAAAGAATGTATGTATGTGTGACTGGATCACCTTGCTGCACCGTAGAAAACTGACAGAACAACGTAAAACAGCTATGATGGAAAAAATAAAAATCATTTTTAAAAAATTTTTAAAATTAAAGATCATGTACTCAAAAATAAACAAATAAAATAAAATAAAAAGGTGGTCCAGGAATTCCCACCGTGGCTCAGTGGAAAGGACTCTGACTAGTATCCATGAGGATGCAGGTTTGATCCCCAGCCTCACTCAGTGGGTAAAGGATCCAGCGTTGCCATGAGCTGTGGTGTAGGTCACAGAAGCAGATCCTGTGTTGCTATGGCTCTGGCGGAGGCCAGTGGCTACAGCTCTGATTCAACCCCTAGCCTGGGAACCTCCATATGACGAGGGTGTGGCCCTAAAAAAACTTAAATAAATAAATAAATAAAAAGGGTGGTCCAGTCTTCCATTCAAAGCAACTTTCTGTAATAGCAACCCTAACTCAAACTCTCTCTTTCTAATTTTCTCAGGGATGGAGATGTCAAGTCTTTCTGTGTACAGGGTAGAAGAAGGGAGGGTTAGTGAGGAAAAAAAAAATAGGCCATGAACCATCCCTGACATAAAAATTGGCATCAAAGTCTACATTAAATATGGAGTTCCTGTTGTGACTCAGTGGTAATGAACCCCACTAGCATCTGTGAGGATGCAGGTTCGATCCCTGGCCTCACTCAGTGGGTTAAGGAACTGGTGTCGCCATGAGCTGCAGTGTAGGTCACAGATGAGGCTGGGGATCTGACATTTCTGTGGTTGTGGTACAGGCTGGAGACTGCAGCTACAATTCAACCCCTAGCTTGGGAACATCCATATACTGCAGGGACAGCCCTAAAAAAGGAAAAAATAAAATAAAATACAAGTCTACATTAAATATGCCTTCCTAGCCAACAAAATTTAGTCAGATAAGATAGACCAGACAAATCTTTAATCGTATCAACTCACAAAATTTCTTAAACTTTATGCCTTCTCACTTACGTTTTCAAAGGATCATGTATTAGTTAACAAACTACAGAGAAAAGGGTGAGAGCAGGGAAACTGGTGAGAAGATTGTTGCAATTACCTAGCAAGAGATGATGATAGCTATAGAGATGGTGAAAACTGGTTTAAATTCTAGATATGTTTTGAAGGTAAAGTCAACAATTTCCCAATGGAATGAATGTGCAATATGAGAGCAAAAGAATCAAGAATGATTGCAAAAACACACACACACAAAAGGAGTTCCCGTCATGGCTCAGTCATTAGCGAACCCGACTAGCATCCGTGAGGACACAGGTTCAATCCCTGGCCTTGCTCAGTGGGTTAAGAATCCGGCGTTGCTATGAGCTGTGGTGTAGGTCACAGATGTGGCTCGGATCTGGTACTGCTGTGGCTGTGGCGTAGGCTGGCGGCTACAGCTCTGACTGGACCCCTAGCCTGGGAATCTCCATATGCTGTGGGTGCGGCCCTAAAAGACAAAAAGACAAAAAAATAAAAAAAAAAAAAAGAATGATTGTACCAAAGTTGCTATCCTGAGCAACTTGAAGCTGCCAAACAACTAAGATGAGGAAGGCTTTGTGGGTGAAGCAGGTATGAGACAGCAGATTTGGGAGGAAAGAACAATTCTATTTTGGACATGTTGAGTTTGAAATGTTTAATAGTTATTCAAATGGATATACTGAGTAGGCAACTAGACATATAAACATGAAGTTCAGGAGAGTGTTCTGGACTGGAAAAATAAATTTGAGTGTCATCATGAAACTAGCAGAGATCACCAAGAGAGTGATAAATAAAGATAAAAAGGAATGAGCCCTGCCCGGGATATTCCAATGTTTAGAGGTAGGAGGATCTACCAAGAAAAACTAAGGAGGAGCAGCCAATGAGTGCGGAGGAAAACCAAAAGAACGTAGTATCCTAAAAGACAAGTGAAACAAGCATATCAGACAGGAAGGAAGTAATTTTGTCAAATGTAGACTGATCACATTAGACAAAGAACTGACTACTAGATTTAACAATGTCATTGTTGGGAGACCTGAATGAAAACAATCTTAGGACAGTGGTAAGGGCAAAAGCCTGACTGGAACAGGCTTAAGAGAGAAAATGAGAAAACAACTAGAACAAGTGCACTTAATGCTTTAATGGGTTCTACAGCAAGAGAAATAGAGAAGAGCAAGGAACAGCGATCAACATAAGATATTTTTATGATGAGAAAAATAAAAGCATGTTTGTATGTTGCTGGGAATGATCCAGAAGAGAAGGAAGAACTGAGGATGTACAGAGAGGGAGGAGAATTGCTATAGTAGTCTCCAAAGTAAGTGAAAGGGAATGGAATCTAATGCATCAATCAGAGGAAATGGGATTAGATAGAAGCAAAAACAGTTCACAGAAGGCAGCTAAGGACTGAGTTAGGTCAGTAGGTACATACATGTGGTCCTAGAACCTGTAAATATTCTTCTGACTGCTTCTATTTTCTCAATGAACTAAAAGCAGGTCCATCAACTGAGAGTGACTATGAGGAGGAGGGTTGGAAGTCTAATGAGAAAGACCAGAGTATAAACTAAGTCATCTAGGAAAAGGGAAACCAAATAGACTAAGGAAAGAGACTATGACTGCCAGGCAATATTAAGGGTCTTTCCGTAACTTTCAGTCTTTAGCTACACAGACGCAGACATGAAGTACTCAAAAGAATTTAACTTGCCTTAAGGTTGTGCCAAGTAAATATGAAGAAGTAAGAAAGGAGCAAGACAGCTGAGGGCAACGAAAGGACTGAACATAATGACTGATCACTAGGTAATGAATGTACACTAGGTAAGAAGGAGAAAAAGAAATTAAGGGGGGCAAAGGACAGTGCAAAGAGAATAGAATCTGTGGACTGGAGGTCCTAATGACAGTAAGATTGTTCAGTTGGATAATATGCAAAAGGAGCTGAAAGGACAGATGTAGTCAGAGGAGGTTTGCATGAACTGAAAACCATGAGGAAGACAGGGATTTCAAGTGTAAGATACGACACTGAATGTTGGCTGAGATAGGGTAGAGGGCAAGATCATTAAAGAAGAATTAGAGAACTTAAGAAGTCACAGCAATAGAAGTGATAGATGGTATATGTTGAAATTATCAAGAATTTTAAAAGGGACAGTGTTACCAAGAATGAGAGTAAACTAATAGCTAAAAATGAAGAAAAGATGAGTAACTCACAGTGCAATAGATGCTGGCAAACGTAAGAGTTTATGAATAAACCTAGGTTCCTTTTCAACTCCTTTTCAAGGGAGGATGTCAGAATGGGAATTGTAGTCTTAAATCTCAGTGCATAGGATTCCTCACTGACCCTTGAGGATAGCATATAAGAAAAAAAAAAAAAAAAAAGTATAGCCAATACACATGAAGATCACAGAGGAAGCAGTATCAGAAACGCAGGAAGTAAAGGAAATACTCAGAAAATTTTGCTGATGACAGAAGTAAAAAGATAATAAACATGCAGAACCTTGTGGGAATTAAATGTGAGACAGGATGAACAGTCACCTGGGAGAATGGCAGTAACTGACATAAAAAGGGATAAAAGATATAACGAGATTAGTCCTGATGGACTTTAGGCAAGCAATAGTGTCAAGGCTGTGACTGCTGGAGAGAGGAATAAAGGATCAGAACTCCCCGTGAATGGAACACAAGAGTTTGGGAAGCACTGCTCTTTGTCCCAGTACAAAGGTCTATCCCCTCACCTCTAATAATGTCTTATAAGAAAACCAAAATGTACTTGTGAGGTTTCAGAGTTTTTAAAAATTAATGATATAAAGAGGTTAGAACAGTTCCTAAATTCTAATAAGCACAGAGATATAAGCCTTTATTTGCTAATCAAATATAATTATTATAGCAAAAAAAAAAGAGAGAGATGCATTTTATATTTTTCTTTCTTCAGCTATTTGGGCTTCCAGGTGATTTCTAGGAAAACCAGCACCAAAATGGACTCAGAAAACCCATTTGAGAGGAGAAAGTCTCTGAGATCAACTTCTATGTAGGGTCCATCAATCTCAGAAAACTGGGGAATTCCCGAAGTGGCACAGCAGAAATGAATCCAACTAGGAACCATGAGGTTGCAGTTCGATCCCTGGCCTCGCTCAGTGGGTCAAGGATCTGGTGTTGCCATGAGCTGTGGTGCAGGTTGCAGAGGCAGCTTGGATCTGGCATTGCTGAGGCTGTGGCATAGGTCGGCAGCTGTAGCTCCAATTCAACCCCTAGCCTGGGAACCTCCATATGCCTCGGGTGCAGCCCTAAAAAGCAAGAAATAATAATAATAATAAAATAAAATCTCAGAAAACTGGCTCTCCTCCAAAAATGTATCACCACCAGCATTTAAACTGATTTCCCCATTCATCCTACTCCAACGGTAAAATGATTTATTCATTCAACAAGCATATACTGAGCACCTACTACATACCAAGCACTATTCCCAGACCCTGGAACATATCAAGGAAGAAACATTCCCACCCTAGTAGATGGAGATTGACAACACATAGTATATATAACAATGAGTGGATCATATGATATGTTTGAAGATAAGTATTACAGAAAAAAAAGTAAAACAATGCAAATATTAGAGGAGAGAGGTCTGGATATGAACTGTAAATAAATAGGATGGACCTTACTAAAAAGGATATCATTTGAACAAAGGTCTGTCTGAAGGAGCTGAGACAGCTTTGCGGCATTTAGAAAAGTGTTCTCCAGGCAGAGGGGACATTCAGAGGAAAGGTTCTAAGGCTTTTCCATTTAGTTCCTACTACTACTTGGCAATAATTAATTATTTTTCTATTTCTTCTCTTCTAGCATCCAATCCTACTCTCTACCTCACTGCAGTGGATAATAATAATAGCTACCATTTACCAAATGTTTATTACATATCAAGCATTGTTCTGTTTTAAAAAGATTAAATAATTTAACAGATCTATAAAATAACAAAGATCTATGAACAAAACAGATCTACATAGATCTCCATCATTTATAAGGGAGAAAGCTGAAGCACAAAAACATTAAGCAACTTTCTCCAAGATTACAGAGTTAGCAAGTGGCAGAGCCCTGATGCAGCATGTATAAGCCTTCTATACTGTTAAACTTACGAACATTCAGTACAAAGACTACCTCAAGTTTTCTCATTTCTAATAAATAAAATCTCTCATATTACACATTCATTATAATCTGACCTCTTGACATTTTCACAGTCATTACCTATCATTGAATAGTCTTTACCTACAGTCTCCACTTACCATCTTTCTTAATCCCCCATCTTCCCCCATCTGATTTATATTCCCAGTCTATGAAATTGCTCTAATGTGGTTAGTGATCATCACACTATAAACCAAAGGATTTTATTCTCATTTTCCTTGAATGCAGCACTATTATGTTAATTCTTTTTTTTCTTCTTCTTGAAATAGAAACGATACCATCGTGGATCTTATCCCTGTGACTTCTCTCCCTCTTCCTTTGTTTTCTTAGACATATTTTTCTGTCTTTCTTTCACCTCTCCAATTATTCCTTTAATAATACTGTTTTCACTTCTACCTCTTAAAGGTAGGGATTCCAAAGTTTTAGTTTCCTTTTTGCAAGTCTCTGTTACCTCAGTCTCTCTTAAGGTTCATTCATCCAATAAGTATTTATTGAACACCTACTATCTACTAGGCACTGTTTGCATCACTTTGGACAGATCAGTGATCAGAACAGACCAAAATATTTTTATATCCACATAAAATCAAATAATTCTAGGCTACCAAGGACACTCAAAACCATCTTCCCCTGGAGTTCCCTCCTTCATCCATGGCACAGTAGATTAAAGATCCAGTGTTGATTAAAGAATCACTGTGACTCTGGTTACAGCTGGGGTACAGGTTCCATTCCTGACCCAGGAACTTCTGCATGCCATGGGCATGGCCAAACAAACAAACAAAAAATTCTTCCCAAAAAATATCTCCCCGGAGTTTCCACTGTGGCACAGTGGGTTACGGATCTAAAACTGCCTCTGAATCACAGGTTCAATCCCCTGCCCGGTACAGTAGGTTAAGGATTTTGCATTGCCACAGTTGTGGCATAGGTAGCAGCTGTGGCTCAGATTTGATCCTGTCCCAGGAACTTTCATATGTCACAGGTACAGCCAAATAAATAAATAAATCTTCCCTTAAATAGTATTTTATTTTATTTTATTTATTTATTTATTTTTTTTGTCTTTTTGCTATTTCTTTGGGCCGCTCCCGCGGCATATGGAGGTTCCCAGGCTAGGGGTCGAATCGGAGCTGTAGCCACCGGCCTACGCCAGAGCCACAGCAACGCGGGATCCGAGCCGCATCTGCAACCTACACCACAGCTCACGGCAACGCCGGATCCTTAACCCACTGAGCAAGGGCAGGGACCGAACCCGCAACCTCATGGTTCCTAGTCGGATTCGTTAACCACTGCGCCACGACGGGAACTCCCCTTAAATAGTATTTTAAACACATCGCTCTCTTGACTAAAAATTTGCAATGACTGCATGACCTTTTTTTTGTTTTAAATTTTACTGGAGTAAGCTCCCTTTGATGCAGTGGGTTAAGGATCTGGCTTTGCTGCAGCTGTGGCACAGGCTACAACTGTGGTGCAGGTTTAATTCCTATCCCATGAACTTCCACATGCTGTGGATGCAGCCAAAAATAAATTGGAATACAGCTGCTTTACAGTGTGTTTAGTTTTTAAGTGTACACCAAAGTGAATCAGTTGTGTGTGTATATCTAGATATATACATATATATCCACTCTTTTTCAGATTCTTTTCTCATATAGATTACTATAGAATACTAAGTAGAGTTCCCTGTGATATACAGCAGGTTCTTGTTAATTATCTTTTTTATATATAATACTGTATATGTATTAATTTTAAACTCCTAATTTATCCCTTTCCCCATATTTCTAAGTTTGATTTTGAGATCTATGAGTCTGTTTTGCTTTGTACATTAATTTGCATCATTTTTATTAGATTCTACATATAAATGATATCACATGATGTTTGTTTTTCTCTGACTTAGTTCACTTAGTATGATAGTCTCTAAGTGCATCCATGTTGCTGCAAATGGCATTATTTCATTCTTTTTATGGTTGAATAATATTCCACTCTACATATGTACGTACATCTGCTTTATCCATTTCTCTGTTGATGAACATTTAGGTTGTTTTCATGTCTTGGCTATCATAAATAGTGTTGCAATGAATATATCTTTTCTAATTATGGTTTTCTCCAGATAGATGCCCAGGAGTAGGACTGCTGGATCACATGGTAGTTCTATATTTAGTTTTTTGGGGGGTTGGCCACATTTGCAGCACATATAAGTTCCTGGGCCAGGGATCGAATCCAAGCCACAGCTGTGACCTATACCACAGCTGTGGCAAGGCCAGATCCTTAACCCACTGTTTCACGGTAGGAACTCCCTATATTTAATTTTTTAAGGAATCTCCATACTGTTCTTCATAGTGGTTGTTGCAATTTACATTCCCATTAACAGTGCTGGAGGGTTCCCTTTTCTCCATACCCTCTCCAGCATTTAGTGTTTGTAGACTTTTTGATGATGGCTATTCTGAATAGGGTGAGGTGATACCTTACTGTAGTTCTGACTGGCATTTTTCTAATAATTAGTGATGTTCAGCATCTTTTTATGTGCTTATTGGCCATCTATCTGTCTTCTCTGGAGAAATGTCTATTTAGATCTTCTGCCCATTGTGTGTGTGTGTGTGTGTTTTGCCTTTTCTGGGGCCCCTCCCACAGCATATGGAGGTTTCCAGGCTAGGGGTCGAATCGAAGCTGTTGCTGCCAGCCTACGCCAGAGCCACAGCAACACGGGATCAGAGCCTCGTCTGTGACCTACACCACAGCTCACAGCAATGCCAGACCCTTAACCCACTGAGCAAGGCCAGGGATCGAACCCGCAACCTCATGGTTCCTAGTCTGATTCATTAACCACTGAGCCACGACAGGAACTCCATTCTGCCCAATTTTTGATTGGGTTGTTGTTTTTTTTATATATTGAGCTGCATGAGTTGTTTGTGTATTTTGGAGATTAATCCCTTGGCAGTTGCTTCATTTGCAAATATTTTCTCCCATTCTATGGGTTGTCTTTTCATTTTGTTTATGATTGCAATGATTCCCCTCTTATTAACAACACCTAAATTTCTCTGTCTTATTTCAACACACTCTATAAATTATTTTCTATCACACTTATCCAGGTTCATTTCCCATTACTCCTTGATTGAAAAAAAAACTCCAAGTAAGTCAGTCCTTTGATTACCCCCTAAAACACATTATTGTGTTTCCAGCTGGTCAAATAACTACTGAAAACATACATCTACTACTGAGACATAAAGAAGTATACTGAATAAAAAGATAAGTTTTCAAAAATAGATGTTTTTTTATTCTTTCAAATGTATAAAGATAGCAAACAGGGCTTACTATGTGCCAAACACTATTCCAAGAACTTTACATATATTGTCATTTATTCTACATAACAATCCTAATAGCTCCATTATGGAAGCTGAGGCCAAGACTGGGTAAAGTAACCTGCCCTAGGTCTGACAAGGAGTAGGTGGTAGAGCCAAGAGTCACACTCAAATAAGTCTGATTCCATACTAAACTAGGTACACCCAGTGGAAGCAGTAAATAAAAATAGGGGGAATTTAAAGGCCTGGCACAGAAGTCTACAGGCTAATGAAAAGTATGTTCAACCATTAAAAAAAAAATCATTTAAGTTATCCCCTTACTCCAAGAGCAGTATTTCCTCTAATATAATGCCAAGTTTTTAAAATTGCAGATTAGCAGTACATAATATAAAAAGCATAATCTGGAGTTCCCGTGGTGGCGCAGTGGTTAACGAATCCGACTAGGAACCATGAGGTTGCGGGTTTGGTCCCTGGCCTTGCTCAGTGGGTTAACGATCTGGCGTTGCCGTGAGCTGTGGTGTAGGTTGCAGACGCGGCTCGGATCCTGCGTTGCCGTGGCTCTGGCGTAGGCCGGAGGCTACAGCTCCGATTCGACCCCTAGCCTGGGAACCTCCATATGCCTCGGGAGCGGCCCAAAGAAATAGCAAAAAGACCAAAAAAAAAAAAAAAAAGCATAATCTGTAAACACAAACACATCATATATTATTCAGAGTTCTCCAATGCTGCTGAAAATATTTGCTAGGCATGACAAAAAAAAAATATATATAGGGCAACACATGACTAACAAATGTTCTTTTGTTAGGATGACTACATTAAAGTACTTTACCGCTATACTTGTTTTCAATAGGATCAAATAGAATTAATACAATGCAGGGAAGGTAACTACCTTAAAAAAAGCTTTACTTTTGATGAGCAAAATTCACATAGAGGACTAGTCCAGCAGGGCAGAAAAGATTTTAGTAGAAGCAAGAAATTCCAAAAAAATTACCACTAAACATCTAACATATACCTACCACCAACTCTATGGCTAAAGGACCTTTTATTTTTTATTTATTTATTTTTCTTTTTGTTTTCTGTCCTTTTTTTAGGGCCATACCCACACATATGGAGGTTCCCAGGCTAGGGGTCTAATCGGAGCTGTCACTGCCTGCCTACACCAGAGTCACAGCAATGCCAGATCTGAGCCATGTCTTTGACCTACACCACAGCTCACAGCAAGGTGGGATCCTTAACCCACTGAGCAAGGCCAGGGATCGAACCTGCAACCTCATGGTTCCTAGTCGGATTTGTTTCCGCTGCACCACAACGGGAACTCCTAAAGGACCTTTTTAGAAGTTTCTACAGAAGTTCCAAATGCAGTAAAGAAGCCAGTGCCATCAATGCCTGAGGCAAAATGCACCATAGCACTATTAGAATCTAAAGTCTTCCACTATACTTTCTGCCTCTCCTCCCTTTTCCTAGGTTTACAATACACCTACCCTCCTAGCTACTCAAGACATCCCCAAAGCTACTCACATGAAAAGGAGTCCCTCCCAAAAATGTTTTGAATAAAAGTAAGCAAAATATTGATATTGTGAGATTAATTCAAGCTATTAAAACCTGGGAGAGGAGTTCCCGTCGTGACGCAGTGGTTAACGAATCTGACTAGGAACCATGAGGTTGCGGGTTTGGTCCCTGCCCTTGCTCAGTGGGTTAAGGATCCGGCGTTGCCGTGAGCTGTGGTGTAGGTTGCAGACACGGCTCAGATCCCGCGTTGCTGTGGCTCTGGCGTAGGCCGGTGGCTACAGCTCCGATTAGACCCCTAGCCTGGGAATCTCCATATGCCGCGGAAGCGGCCCAAGAAATAGCAAAAAGACAAAAAAAAAAACAAAAACAAAAAAACAAAAAACAAAAAAACCTGGGAGAGATTTTTGAAGTGTGGAGCCATTTTCTCCTTTTCCCACCACTACCCACTGTGACATGTTTAAGTGGCTCCACACTCCAAGGCATTAAGTTAAAAGACCTTGGGGGAAAGAATGGACTGGCAGCTACCAGTGAAGATATTCTCAAATACTAAGGTTCTCCTATACTGCATATTTGCTATCTACTTCCTTGGAACATAAACTGGGAGGCAAAGAGAAGCAGCAGAGTCCTCCTCACGATTCTCCTGCATAGAGTTCCCGTTGTGGCTTATCAGGTTAAGAACTTGACAGAATGTCCCTGAGGATGTGGGTTCGATCCCAGGCCTCACTCAGTGGGTTCAGGATCCAGCACTGCCACAAGCTGTGGTATAGGTTGCAGATTCATCTTGGATCCGGTGTGGCTGTGGCTGTGGCGTAGGCCAGCAGCTGCACCTCTAACTCAACCTCTAGTTCAGGAACTTCCATATGCCACAAGAGTAGCAGTAAAAAGGGGGAAAAAAAAAGATTCTCTTGCATAAAGGGGATCTCAGTTCACTCTTAAATCCAGACCTAAAATACTAAAGGCTCTGTTAAACATACCCAAAGAGAATGCAATAGCTTTCTATCTAGTGACCATATTAGATAGCACACATAACCCGCTAAATAAAGGAAAAAGTGTCAGAAATAGCTCCGTCACACTGCCAGGATTAAAGGGGCTTTAAGATAGAGGGAATGTCAACAAAAAAAGTTATTTCTCAACAATGCACTATACTGAATTATCATCTTTATCCTTACTAGCACATACCCAAAGAGTCCATGGCATTGTGGTAGGTGATACCTTTCATAGTAATAGGTAAGAAAATGACCGGTACATTAAAATAAATTTAATTTTGAAATTTTAAGCTTGAAATGACTGCAGACTCAACTGTGAGAATTCTTAAGATCCACATGCTAAAATATTGTTGAAAGGGAATACATGCGATACTGAGGGAAGTAGGAAGAAAATAAACAGCAATACAAAACTACTCATCTACTGGCGTTCCCATCATGATGCAGTGGAAATGAATCCTGACTAGGAACCATGAGGTTTCGGGTTTGATCCCCGGCCTCACTCACTGGGTTAAGGATCCAACGGTTGTGGTGAGCTGTGGTGTGGGTTGCAGACACTGTTCATATCTGGCGTTGCTGTGGCTGTGGTGTAGGCCGACAGCTGTAGCTCCGATTAGACCCCTAGCCTGAGAACCTCCATATGCCATGAGTGCAGTCCTCAAAAAAAAAAAAAAAAAAAAAAAAACCCAAAACCAAAAAAACCACAAAATTACTCATCTACTATTTACAAAGCCAGAAATAAGAAATCCACTTTTTCTCCCTGCTGTAAGGTAAAAAATGAAATTATCCTTCACAAAGCAAAGCAAGCAAGCCATCCAGAAATCACAATAGACAAAGAAAGATGGCTTAATGAAGAGTCAACAAGGCAAAACAAAGAAAAGAACTTCAAGGATCTCAGAACTTTGAAAAAAAAAATCCAAATAAAACAAATACAGTCATTAAACAGGGCTGGTTAACCAGATCTGTTTTTAATAATAACTTTACAAAACAAAGTATATAAAAGTAAATAAAATAATAAACTTTTGGGAGTTCCTACTGTGGCTCAGTGGTAATGAACTGACTAGTATCCATGAGGACTCAGGTTCAATCCCTGGCCTCACTAAGTGGATTAAAAGATCCAGTGCTGCTGTGAGTTGTGGTGAAAGTCACAGATGTGGCTTGGACCCCGAAATGCTGTGGTTGTGGCTATGACTGGCAGCTGCAGCTCTGATTCCCTAGCCTGGGAATTTCCATACTCTGCACCTGCAGCCCTGGAAAAAAAAAAAAAAATGAATGAACTTTCACTTAAAAATGTCCCTACATTCTTCTTTGGCCTACTGATCTATCCTTATCCATCCTTAAGGGAGCTTGGGGCTGACAATATTAGTGCCCTACTTCAACAGAATTTTCTGTCATTCCTTCTGCTTTAATCAGGTCATTATTAAATTTTAAAGATACCCACTAATATATACTAGTTACAAGCTGTTCAAATGTACATTCCCTAATATTCCTTCTGAACGCACACACATCAGAAGCAGATGAGGCATAAATTTCTCTTTTACAAATGAAGTATGATTTATCGCATTATCATGTAATAAAGATTTTCCTTTTTTTCCAAACTCTTATTCCCCAGTGAATACATACCTAAAATTACTTGAAAAGATTGGTAGCTATTTTCTGCTGAAATTTTTTGGGATTATTATTTGAGTAATCATGCATCACTTTTGTTCCAAAACCTGGGCTCGGTTAACAAACTGCAATTTACTATCAAAGACAAATTGACTACATTTCTTCAGTTCTCATTCTCCAAAACCTTGGTGTCATTTCTGGATATAAAGGACCGAAGATAAGACAGACTCAATTAGCTGCCAAATCCTATAGAATTTCCACATCAACATCTCTCAGATGCCCCCTTACCTCAGTGGCCTACTCATTAATTTTCCCACTCAACTCAACTTGTCAAGCCCAAAATATGCTGCATAGTACCAAAAGAGAAATCCTTCTAAAGAGCACTTTCGTTATATCATCTCCTGCCCCCAACCAGCTTCTACTGGGCTCCTTACCATGTAGCAGAACAGATTCAACCTGACACTGAATACACCTCATAATCTAGCCCTATTCTAGTATACCACCTTCTCTGACACAATTCTCAGAAATTAACACTTTATTCCACTAAGATCAGACTAACAACTCTCTCACATCACGCTGGTCTCCACCAATGTGTTTGCCCCTGCTTTCATGCCCTGCCATCCTACATACTATGGAATGTATGGAATGTTCTCCTCCTGAAGATACTCTGCCTATGCACACAGTACATATTTTTTATTCAGGCCCCACTATCTCAAGGAAGCCCTACAACTTTAATATGAAAATATCCCTATACTAACATACTAGACTCAGACTTAAGTATCAAACCATTGATAATGCTAGTTATATTACTAAAGTATACCCAACAAGATAATAAACTCTTGGAAGAGGTTGGGCCATTTCCCAAAAAGTAGATCCATATAAGTACTCAAAGACGATCTGACAAATTGATTGAATAATCCCAATTTTTAAAATCAAGGATATTTTAGGTGAAAAGAGTTCTAAAACAAATGAAATAACTGTGATGATAAAGATTTGCTTCAAAATAGTCCAGGTCAAACAAGAGGGGGACAAGGAAAAAACTAAGTGGGGACATAGCTGAACCCCGACTGGCTATGAGTTGATGATCTCTGAAGTGAACTACATAGTGGTTTGTATCTACTTTTCCTTAAAATGTTTCACATAAGTTTTTTTTTTTTTAATACTAATAATGTCTTTACTGAATTTTTTTGGTCTTTTTAGGGCCGCAACTGTGTCATATGGAGGTTCCCAGGCTAGGGGTCCAATCCTAGCTGAAGCCGCCAGCCTATGCCACAGCCACAGAAATGCAGGAAGCAGGATCCGAGCCACGTCTCCGACCTACACCTACACAGTTCACGTCAACGCCAGATCCTTAACCCACTGAGCAAGGGCAGGGATTGAACCATGTCCTCATGGATGCTAGTCGTGTTTGCTAACTGCTGAGCCACAACAGGAACTCCCTTTACTGAATTTTAAATTGCAAAACTAAGATATATTGTTAACACTTTCCTTTACCCAACAAATACCTAGGTAGGTCCTCATTTACTGTAAGAAGAAAGATCTAATTTGACAGGGAACTTGTTAAGATTCTGATTCTAAGGACTGAAAAACATGTTTAAGAAATTTCAGATATTTGGCTTAATGACACTGTGTTTGTTTCTACTAAGGAATACTCCACCCCTTTCATATTCCAGTCTATAACTATTTTTTAAAATTCAATCACTATTTCTCTACATCATCATTCGCTAGTTCCTCCCATTAGCAGTAATACAACACCTACTATCTTTTTTTTTTTTTTTTTTTTTTTGTCTTTTTATGGCCACACCCACAACATATGGAAGTTCCTGGGCTGGGAGTCAAAATCAGAGCTGCAGTTGCCGGCCTATACCACCACCTATGTCACAACCATTTGGGATTTAAGCCACAATTGTGAGCTACGCTGCAGCTTGCAGCACTGCCAGATCTTAACCCACTGGGTGAGGCCAGGGATCAAACCCACATCCTCATGGATACTAGTCGAGTTCTTAACTCACTGAGCCACAACAGGAACTTCCAACTATCATTTTTTTTTTTTTTTTTTTTTTGTCTTTTGTCTCTTTAGGGCCACACCTGCGGCATATGGAGGTTCCCAGGCTAGGGGTCTAATCTGAGCTATAGCTGCAGGCCTACATCACAGCCACAGCAACACCAGATTCGAGCCTCGTCTGCGACCTACACCACAGCTCTCAGCAATGCTGGATCTTTAACCCACTGAGCAAGGGCAGGGATCAAACCTGCAATCTCATGATTCCTAGCCAGATTCATTTCCGCTGTGCCATGACGGGAACTCTGCCAACTATCTTTAAATATTGGCATTTTATTCTTCTAATTACACTTTTTTTTTTGCCTTGACTTTTTTCCCAAACTAGTGTTAGGCATACATAGAAATCAATCTGATTATTTTGATTTCCCCTTCTTATTTTCTCTAAATATTCACGAGGTGAGGTTTTAATTACCATAACAAAAAAAAAAACTGATTGTGAACAGATATCTGATATATGTAATATATACAAATAGCAATGTTTATCCCAATAGCAATACATTATCTGCCCCTCAACCAAAGCAATTAATGTTTAAAACAGGACAATTCTCTTGTATAAAGAGAGTTTAGGAATAATGAAACCATTCTCATAAAATCCTGGGTGAAAAATTAAGTCACACTCAAACTGCCTTGCACTTACTTAAAGTTTCATTTTCCTAGCAAGTAAAAGCACTCATCTTCTTTTTAGTAGCATGTAATTTCCCTCTTCTAGTAAAAGGAAAACTGCTATAGAAAAGCTAATCTAAGAGGTCAAAATAGCGCTGAAATTTCTCTACTATAAAACTATTTTATGATTTTAAAATAATAAAAGAATGTGACAAAGCCCACTGGATTAAAATTACTACACTTGAAAAAGTTTCACCACACAATCTTTTCTAATAAAGAAAGCCACAAAATAATTAGATTAAAAATAATTCTGAAAGAAGCTCTTTCAGAAAACCACTAAATATGGGATTAAAGGTCCTACTTATCTTCTTTCATTGCATCACAAAATGAGTTAATTATGACATCTTTATAACTTGTGTACCCTCAACTTTTAAGAAAAAAAAAATTACTCTTTAAAGTATCAGGGATATTGCCACATTTTAGGTAAGAATGGACCTTTGCAGATTTTTCCTAATATTCTCTGAGGTAACACAAAATCTTTAAAATCTCAAAATGTGTTAACAAGTTTTATCCAATACATGCTATTCCAGTGGGATGAAAACCATTTACAAGTTCTATTTAGATTAAGAAATCCTTTGAGAAAAAGTATGCAGTACATTCTAGTTATATACTATTTCTAGAGCACTAAAAATCTCTATAACCTATTTCCCTACTGTTTTTCTTTAGAACCAACTCAGCGGAATGTAACTTCCTTCACAAAAAGTCAGGACAATACAGAAAACTAAATGACAGAAAACTAATTGAATTTTCAGCAGAGGCTTAAGTTTTCACAAATTAAAACTTCCTATGTCACTTGAATGGTCTGTAAAAATAATAACACTGCGTTCGTTAAAACAGAATAAATTGAATACGATTTGCAATCACCAAAAAGAAAAAACAAAACAAAACTGTTTTAAAGGAGGACTATAGCTTAACCTTAAAGACAAGAGTAGTGAAGGAGAAAGGGAAGATTTCTAAAATCATACTGCTTAAACTGAGAAGATTATTTTTACATTCTCTTAACACATGTAACATCGTTTTTAAAATAAAATTGCCCTAAACCAAGAGAGCTCATCCTTAAGCAGTGCCCTCTTTCTTTTACAAAGTAATGAACTGCAAGTTATCACTAGTGCTCCCATTTAGACTAAAGTTGAAGAGCATTACAAAACAATTTCTCTGCATCTTTGTCATTTGATTATAACTGTCTCATCCTAATAAAATTAAACATTTGTCAACAAACTTTATGAGAACAAATTTTATAATTCAACCTTAAGTAACTCATATGCAAAAACCTTCTTTGAGAAATAATCTATCCGTTTGAAGAATTCAACTACTGAACCTGTCAGAAAATATTCCAAACTATCAAAAAACAAAACAAAACCAAACCCCAGGAAATTATGAAGCTGCAATGTTCGTAATGTTACATCTAAAAACTTAAACCATACAAAAATATTTTGAAATCTCAGCTACCTATTTCCTATTAAAATGTCAAAGAACTTGAGCTATCTTCTTTAAATGTGTTAAAGATACCAAAGTAAATTCATTTTGACTTCAGAGTGCTGAAACCAAGAATTTGATGATTGCAGGAAAATAGTATGGAGTGAAGAAAATTACTTGAGAATGTTTTTAGTGAAGCAAAGTATCTTTACAAAAGAAAAGATGTATTAAAATCATTTCCCTCTTCTGCCAAACAGTTCTCTCCTAGAACACACTGCTTACAATTCAGCCAAGTATGACTGCCAAGGGTTTCTAAACCTGTGTGTTAGGATTATTCAAAGTGGAAAGCTTCTCCATCAGTTCAAAGAAAATTAAATATATTTTTTGCTTAGAGTTGAAGATCAATTGTATTAAATATATTCCTACTGATAAACTAAATATTAATAATACTTAAAAAAAATCTCAGGTTACAACTTAGGACAAGGTTTGCTATATAAATTGCTTCCAATTCTCAGAACGGTAGGAATTTATTTAGTTTCCACAATTTGAGCCTTAAGTGGCTGAAAGGAAAAATGAAGTTTCATAAACAGCTTTACTAACCTCAGCTGACACTTGATAAAACAGACCATTTATCATAATCAAGTGAATATAATGCCAAATGTAAGATTCCTCAAGTATTACAGATAAAATTTGTAAAAATCACATTAATACAGTAATGCCCAAAAGTGATTAAAAAGGCAGCTATATGTATTTACATTTATACTTGAGGTATTATTACTTTCGCAAATAAGAGGTATATTGCTGCATGAGATTACTACTATGACTTTTAATATTTTTACATATATCTTAAGAACACAATGTTTTATGTTTAAACTTGAGCTGTACATATCTGATCTATGTAATTCTGTTTGCTGTTCTGATAATTCTTTATTTCACAGCAGTCTGATTATAGCAAAAGCTCCCTCTTCCCATTATGCCATTAATCAGTACATCTCAATTTAGCTTTCACCAAAACAGACATCATAAGCCATTCTTGACTTCTAGTTTTCTGCTTTTTAATATAAATACTAATGACAATGAATGCCACCAAATGCACATATGTGCAGAGTTTGCCATTTCTTTTTCCAGTCTCCTTCTTTTCTATGGAAAAAATGAGCGATTTAGTTTTGAAAATCAATTTTTCTTTTGCATACACACCTAGTGGTTTTCAAGAGAAGATAATTTACTCAGATACCTACCGTCCTAGAAATATTAAAAGAAAGAACTTTCCAAATCCAAAAATATTAGGTAGATCTGATATAATCTGGAGAGGAAATTTCCACTCAAACTATAAATAAAATGTCATCAATTAAGCTGCACATCAATAAAACTCACTGAGCCAATAATCAATTCTCAATTTGGAAGGGTTCTGTAGCCCACATAAAACCTGCATATAATCAAACTACCACTGTTAATTTGCTTGCGGAGTTCACAGATAAATTTGGTTGTGTGCCAGATTTATCTTATTTTGAAATGCCTAGGCTAATATTTGTTGGTGTAATCAGAGCCCACATTAAGTGTCCTGGGGAGAGGCAATTCAGAAGAACGCTAGACAGCATGGAGAAACCGGTTCAAAATGAAAAGAGAAAGAAGGGGGAAAAAAGCCAAAAAGCAAAAACAAAAAGTCCCAACAGAGCGAATAATCCACAACCAGATCCCTGGAAACAAAACGAAGACGTTCCTCTCCGGGGCAGCCTGAATAAACGATCTTCACTCACAATGTTTAATAGTATCCTACCTCACTTCATTCACTTCCCAACTTCCTTGACTTCTCGGGGGCCAACACGGGGCATCCCTTTTTTTTTTTTTTTTTTTTTTTTTTTTTTTTTCTGGAAGTGTATGTTGAAAGAATCTGTATAGCAAAGAGGGAAGGAACGGACAATACCCAAGAAAGCTGTGAAACAGGTGGGTTAGTACAAGCAGCAGCGTAATCTAGATACTTTAAGGGGCAGCTTTAAAATGACAGATGTGGTTAAAGGAAAGACTGCAAATCGGAAGAAGCTCTAAGGGTAGCAGGTAGGCTGAGGGCTAAAAGCAAGCACGAGAGGGGGGCAAAGGCTAACTCCAGAGTGGTAGCAGGGAGCAAAAAACAAGCAGCAGCACGAGTGGGCAACGAGCAGTGGGATTAATGAGCAGCAGCAACACAGGTCAGAGTGGAAGTGATGGCTTTGGTCTTGGGAGACGGGGGCCACTGGGAAAGGACGTCAGAGGGGCGAAAGGGGGCTGGGAAAACAAGGAGTCCTGAGACCGAAGATTTCTTGCCCCTACAAAAATGTAGGGGAGAGCGTTGAAGACGAGCAGCCTCCTCGGCTGCCCAATTAAAGAGATTTTCAAAGCAGTCGGTGCTCGCCGCCGCGCTGCCTTCTGCCCCGCTCCCTTTTCCTGGTGGTAACTGCTGTGGCGTAGAGGGAAGAGGGAGGAAGAGGAGGAGGAGGAGGAAGACCAAGAAGGAGGAGGGTGAAGATGAGGCGGGGGGTGGGGAGAAAGGGGGGTGCGGCCTGCACAGTCCCAGCGAAGCCTCCGCTCTCTCGTAGCCGGTCAACCCCGGGTTTCCCCTAAGCCCAGCCCCGCATAGACTCACCCGCCTGCCTTGCCTCGCTTTTCCCTTAGCCGACTCCACGCGGTGCCGCGTCCTCACAAGAAACCACTGAACGAGTGTCGGGGAAAAAACTCTTCAGAACCGGGCCTGATTGCCTCAGCGAGTCCGACCTTTACGGCTGAGAGGGAGACTCTCAGCTTTCGGTGGGTTCCACAGCCAGACGGGCCACCATCTTACATTAGGGTAAGACTCCTCCGGCCTCCCGTGCGCAGGCGCACGCCGATCCGGCCAGGAGGGGCGGGGGAGGGGCGGGAGGAGCGGCCGGCGGCCGGTCCCGCAGCACCCTGGGAGTTGTAGTCCTCGGAGGGTAACCGCCCAGCTGCAAGCCGGGAATTGAAGTTCTCACTCGGAGGGCGGACCGGATCGCCTACCTCACGTGGTTGCCACACTACTGCCTTTCTTCGTGTTTTGCTTCCTTTTCGGCCCGGTGCTGCTTCTCTTGTCATTTGGTCGGCGGCCTTCGTTAGCGGTTCCGTTTCCTCGGTGTTGCTCAAATATGGGAAACCAGAACTCGCGGCGGGCGTAACCAATTTGGGGGAGCTGAGACCTTCTCTTTTCTGACCCCGCCTACCGTAGGTATTAAAGGAGGCAGGGTAGAGGCAGGTGGAAGGTAGGAGGGGCGCGGGATTTGATCTAGGGTGGGAATTGGATACTGAATTGGCATCTGCTTGTGGAAGGTGAATGTTAACTCGTTTCCCCTGTTTGTGCATTTTGGAGCCACCACCCTTGATCCGATCTTCACCATGAATCTCCAGTGAAAAGATACTCTAAATTGTCCTGTATATACGTACAAGAGAACAGAAGACCCATGCGTTTACAAAAATGTGTTTCTGATTATATAAATTTGAGAACATTTTACGGATTTAGGTGCAAATTATTTTAAGTTCGATTTCCAGCTTGCACAGCTCTGCGCGCAGAGTTCACAAACCCTTCATACATCCATACATCCCAAGGAGTACAAGAATGCTCTCGCAATCCCAAAGAGCGCCGAGGAATTTTCAATCTCAAAAATCAATTTTCTGGTCCCTCCCACATGCCTCCTAGAATTCTGATGGAAGTGGCCGCTTGACGCAGTTGGTTTTGCTTGTTGCGTGAATTCTTCACCCATTCATGCAACAAATACTCAATGAGCTCCCCCTATGTGCCCAGCGCTGTTCTATACATGGGGAGGTGACAGCCAGCAAAATGACAAAATTCCTCTTCCAGGAATTCCTGTGTCTATTCTAGTGTGTGTGTGTTAAGGTGAAATAAAAGGGAAAGGAAGCAATTTTTAAGACATGATTAAAATGCATATTATACGGTAACTGATGAAAAAAATTGAACAGAAGGGGAATAGGGAAAGAGGTTGCAATTTTAAATCTGTAGACCTAATCTCATTGAGAAGACTTCATTTAATTTTTTAAAAATACGTTAGTTCTTTGTGTTTCAGTTTCTTCACTGTTAAGCCTGGAACCAGTTATTTGGTGGAAACTTAAATATATAATAAACTCACAATTTACCAAAAACTTGAAGTTGCGGAATCATGAACTCATAAGCTAGCAAGGAAACCTGGAAAGTCATTTGGATTTGCCACCTTTAGTTAACTATCTAAACATTCAATATAGGAGACATCTATTTTCTTAAATGTGTGCTTGTTCTTTTTTTGTTGGTTTTTTTCTCTTTTTTATTATTATTATTATTATTTTGGCTGCATTATTGTTATTATTCTTATTCTTCTTCTTATTATTATTATTTTGGCTGCACTCGTGGCCAGGAACAGAACCTGTGCCACAGCAGTGACCTAAGCCACAGCAGTAATAACACAGGATCCTTAACCCACTGAGGCAAAAGGGAACTCTGTGTTTATTTGTTTTTTGGTTTTGGGGTTTGGGTTTTTTTTTTGTCTTTTGTCTTTTTAGGGCCACACCTGCGGCATGTGGAGGTTCCCAGGCTAGGGGTCCAATTGGAGCTACAGCTGCCAACCTACGCCACAGCCACAGCCACGCCAGATCTGAGCCACGTGAGGAACCACAAGACAATTCACAGCAACGCCAGATCCTTAACTCACTGAGCAAGGCCAGGGATTGAACCACAACCTCATGGTTCCTAGTCAGATTCATTTCCACTGCACCACAATGGGAATTCCAATGCATGCACTTTTTTTAAGAACAGTATCTTCATAATGTGTTTTATTAGCCTGTAATGAAATTCATGGATAATTTATGAATTTCATCTGCATACATGATTTTGTTTTAAATCAAAATAATGTGCTATATGATATAAAAACTACAAAGAAAGTAATTTATAATAGTGAATTCTATCTCAATATATAAATGCTCAGTCATGACTTTTCTAGAAAATGTAATCAAATTGTCATTCATTGGCACTTATAAATAAAATCTCCATGAATATGAAAGCTACAAATACCAATTGACACAGCTATAGTATTTTGGCTCTGTAGGGACAACACTAATCTATCTTCAGTGTCCACTGTAGATGCATTCCTAAAACATTGCTGTTAAAAATGTGTAAAAATTAAAAACAGCTTTGTTTTCATATGTAAAAAAAGGTCAGGTTTTGGAGTTCTTTTATGGCGCAGGGGCTTGGGGATCGGGCATTGTCACTGCTGAGGCTTGGGTCACTGCTGTGGTACAGATTTAAATCCTGGCCCAGGGATTTCCATATGCCACTGGTGTGGCCAAAAAAAACAAAAAACAAAAAAACTGTCCAGGTTTGAGGTAAAGATCACTATATACAGCTTTTTCACCTGCACTGGAGCATTTGCAAGCCTTGAGGTACAGAAAATAATTTTTCACGTAAGAAACAGTCCCATGTTTTATAGAAAGTCTGGCTTACCTGGCCCTTACCCTCTAAAGGCCAGTAGTACCTCCCAGAGTATCCAACACTAGAGGGCAATACTACACCTAGGGACAGTCATTTCTTCCTGGAGACTACCAGTGAGGCAAGGACATTTCCTAGGCCACCAACTGATTAGTGATAGAGTTACTGACCTCTCAGGCCAAAGCTATTTTTACGCTATGATACCAATTATTCATATATATCTATATATTGCATTATAATTTCATACAGATTTATTCATGTAACACATACCATTTAAAAAGGTAATTAACATTAAATTCTAGGAGTTCCCACTGTGGGGCAAAGGGATCAGCAGTGTCTTGGGAGCACTGGGAGGTAGGTTCCGTCCCTGGCCTGTCACACAGTGAGTTAAGGATCCAGCATTGCTGCAGCTGCAGCTTAGGTTGCAACTGCTGATCCCTGGCTCAGCAATTCAGTATTGCCATGGGACAGCCAAAAAGAAAAAAAAAAAGCATTAAATTCTATTACCTAGCTGCCTAATGATTCCTCAGTGTAGGACATATCATCTATTCATTTAATAAATGCTTTGCTTTTTTTGTTTTTTGGTTTTTTTGGGTTTTTTTGGCCATACCCATGGCATATGGAGGTTCCCAGGCTAGGGGTTGAATCGCAGCTGCAGCTGCTGGCCTACACCACAGCAACGCTGGGTCCAAGCCACGTCTGCAACCTACACTACAGCTCAGGGCAATACCGGATCCTTAAGCCACTGAGAAAGGGCAGGGCTCAATCCCTCGTCCTCATGGTTGCTAGTCGGGTTAGTTAACCTGAGACTGCTGGATTATATGGCGACTCTATTTTGAGTTTTTTAAGGTACCTTCATACTGTTTTCCATAGGGGCTGTACCAATTTACTTTTTTTTTTTTTTTTTTTGGTCTTTTTAGAGCTGCACCCATGACATATGGAGATTCTCAGGCTAGGGGTCTAATCAGAGCTGTAGCTGCTGGCCTACACCACAGCCACAGCAATGAGACCTACACCACAGCTCACAGCAATGCCAAATCCTTGACCCACTGAGCAAGGCCAGGGATCGAACCTGAAACCTCATGATTCCTAGTCAGATTTGTTTCTGCTGCACCATGACGGGAACTCCGATAAATGCTTTTTACCTTTGAGTATTGTGCTACGTACTAGTGGTACAGCAAAACACTGCCTCCATCCTGACAGAACATGGTGCCTAGTGGAGGAGGCAGACATTAAATAATCAGACATTTAAATAAATACAGGTATATAAATATATATTTTTTTTGCCTGCACCTGTGGCATGTGAAAGTTTCCATGCTAAGGATCAAACCCAAGCCACAGCAGCAACCAGAGCCGCTGCAGTGATAATGCAGATCCTTTACCTGCTGTGCCACAAGGTAATTCCTAAGTATAACTTCTTTTTTTTTTTTTTTTTTTTTTTTTTGCTATTTCTTGGGCCGCTACCGCGGCATATGGAGGTTCCCAGGCTAGGGGTCGAATTGGAGCTGTAACCACCGGCCTAGGCCAGAGCCACAGCAACGTGGGATCCGAGCCGCGTCTGCAAACTACACCACAGCTCACAGCAACGCCAGATCGTTAACCCACTGAGCAAGGGCAGGGACCGAACCCGAAACCTCATGGTTCCTAGTCGGATTCGTTAACCACTGCGCCACGACGGGAACTCCCAGTATAACTTCTTATAGATAATGAAAACTGCTGATGAAGTACTATGAAGGCATTTATATATGAGAGGAACCTAATTTATCATTATTTTTTAAATTTTATTTATTTACTTATTTTGCTTTTTAGGGCCACACCCACGGCTAATTACACCACAGCTCACGGCAGCACCAGATCCTTAACCCACTGAGTAAGGCCAGGGATTAAACCCCAAACCTCACGGTTCCTAGTCGGATTCGTTTCTGCTGTGCCATGACAGGAATTCCTATTTTTTTTAATTTTATTAATGATTGGAATTCCCACTGTGGTGCAGTGTGTTAAGTATCTGGTATTTCCACAGCTGTGGTGTAGGTTGCAGCTGCAGCTCAGATTTGATCCCTGGCCTGGGAAGTTCCATATGCCATAGGTGTGACGGAGAAAAAAAATATTTTAAGTTTTGTTGAAGACTTAAAATATTATCTTAATTTTTGGTGTACAGCAAAGTGACTTAGTTGTGTATAGATATAAATATATATATATATTCTTTTTCATATTCTTTTCAATATGGTTTATCACAGGATACTGAATATAGTTCCCTGTACTATACAGCAGGACCTTGTTGTTTATGAGGAGAATCTAATTTAAATTCATGTCCAAGAGAAAGGGAAGATCTTTGCAAGTTAAGAGTAGAAAATATGCAGGGATTATGAGGTGGAAAAACTTTCCTAGAAGGCTAGTGTGGGTTACCATGAGCAGTGGGGTTGGGGGGGTAAGGTGAATTAAAGAGAGGCAAGGGCCATATCCAGAGCCTTGGGGACCTCATTCCATGGGAAAAGGAAAGCCTTTGAAGCAAAGAGGTGTGATCTAATTTACATTTTTAGAAGGCCATGCTGATGTCAATCATTGAGGAAGTTATTAATTTAATTTTTGTCCTCCCATTTTCTGGAATATTACACAGCTGTGTAGAAAGAAGAAAAAAAGAGAAAGGGAAGTAACTATATTAACTGGAGAGAGTGCCCACGATATGTTATTAGGTAAAGAATAAATAAGTGAATCATAACATGATATGTTATGTATAATATTACCCATGTTTTAGAAATAAAAAGGAATCAGTATTTATGTATAGCACAGAAAAAAGGATAGGAGGATACAAACACATTAGATATTTAGTGTGTGGTTGGTTACCTTGGGGGATCGCAATTGGAAAGGGGTGGAGGGGAATATAACTTTCACTTTATAAAAGCGATCTTGGAGTTCCCATCGTGGCGCAGCGGAAATGAATCCGACTAGGAACCAAGAGGTTGTAGGTTTGATCCCTGGCCTTGCTCGGTGGATTAACGATCCGTCGTTGCCGTGAACTGTGGCGTAGGTTGCAGATGTGGCTCGGATCCGGTGTTGCTGTGGCTGTGGTGTAGGCCGGCAGCAACAGCTCCGGTTCGACCCCTAGCCTGGGAACCTCCATATGCCTCGGGTGTGGCCCTAAAAAGACAAAAGACAATAAATAAATAATAAAAGGTATCTTGACCTATTGTGTGTATGGATTTGTTTTATACATTTAAAAAAATAGATCATTCAGCTGGGGGGAGAATGGATAGGAGAAAAACAGTAATGAAAATGGAGCAATGTAGAGAACATTTCATTTATCCACATGGTGGTTCTGATTGTGGTAGCAGTAAAGATAGAAAAGAAGTGGTGAGTTCAAGATATATTTCCTGAAACTGAAACAATAGGATAAACGTTGTTTGTGATAAATGGGATAAGGAGGCGTTCTCTTGAACAGCTCTCAGGTTTTCTGATTTAAAAGGCCTTGTAGATGGTAGCTACTTTGGCGAAAGGAAAATGGCTAATACTGAAATTTTATCTGTAGAGAAAAGAACAGCTTCATCTGAAAAATAACAGTACTTCAGGGAAATAATGACTGCCCATCTGAGACTGGTGAACTTGAAAATAATGCTGATTGTATCTTACCCACCTAAGTGGTTTTCCTCTAATAATGCTTTTCTGCTTTGTTTCTGCCAAAGAAACAACATTCAGCCGGGCTTATCTAGGCTGGGGAAGGAGAATGAATACAGGCAACATTGTGGGTTGTTCCCCATTTTTCAACCTTCATAAATTATTATTACATGAGTATTTGAAATAAACAAAAATTTCCAGTTATATTCTTAGTATATAGTCTCAAATATAGACCTACTGGGCCAAAGGCAATGATCACTTTTACCCTGTTATGCCCAGATTGCTTTAATATTAATGAATATTACTGCTACTTTAGATACGGGACTTTTTTCCCAACTATATTGTTATTATTTATCTTTTCTAGTTTTAATTATTTAAGGGGTATTTGAGTGCTAAATATTGGGTATGTGGATGTGAGCAAAGTGCTAAGCTCCCTCAAAGATCTTAGGGTTTTAAAAAGAAGGCAGAAAATAAGTAACTCTACTTATATGTTGTCAAAGTATTAGGAAGAAAAAAGAACAGAGTAATAGATATATCAGGAGAGGATTTACTTTGGATTGGAAAGCCTCTCTAAAGAAATGACTTAATCTGAAGTTTAAAGGATTGGAAGGAATCAATCGATCATCAGGGGCTTGCCATGTGCCAAGCCCCTGATGCGGGAATGAATTTAGCACATTCCAGGAATGGAAAGGTAACCCGTGAAGTTGGGGCATGCAAAAGCAGAGTCTTCAGAGATGAGATTATGGAAGAAGGTAAAATCCAGACTAAGAAGGGTTTTAAGTGGAATTTGGATTGTATTCTAAGTAAATTGAACAAGGTTTGAAGTGAAGTGACATAATCAATTTATCTTTTCAAAAAATCAGAGTAGCAGCCATGTGTAGAATGAATCAAAGATGAGAGGCAAATGTAGAAGTGGAGAGACCAGTTATGAAGCTACTGCAAAGGTGCAGCCTGCACTTTGTTTATCATCCAGTCTGGAGAGAATAGTTTAGACTATGGCAGGGTTGGGACTAGAATGAGGTAAGGGAGGCACTTGCCTTGGGCCCAAAATTTAAGCAAGCACTCAAAAATGCAGTAATCAAGGTAGGTGTTTGATATAAAACATTTAAAATCAAAATTAATGTAAAAAAATCCATGATGAACAAAATATTAAACTGTAAAATAAAGGCAAAAATCTTACTCTGAATTGACACAACCCTGCTTCATCATTTTCTTCCCATTAATTCTGGCCTGGTTCCAATTTTTTTTTTTTTTTTGACCAAGATAAGTAACTGGCTCACAGGTACTTTGCTGGTTTGATTTTTTTAATTTATTTTTTTAATAATGTAAAATTTTTTTTTGGGGGGGTCTTTTTAGGGCCACACCCGTGGCATGTGGAGATTCCCAGGCTAGGGGTTGAATCAGAGCTGTAGCCACTGGCCTACCCCACAGCTAGAGCAACACAGGATCCGAGCAGCATCTGCAACCTACACCACAGCTCACGGCAATGCCAGGTCCTTAACCTACTGAGCAAACCTGCATCCTCATGGATTCTAGTCAGATTCGTTTTCTCCTGAGCCATGGTGAGAACTCCTGCTTTGATTTTTTTTTAATTTTCCATATTAGAGGAAATATAAATGGCCTATTAATATATGTACTACCACCAAACTGTTCTACTCCTGGGTGAGTGTGTGTGTGTGTGTATGCCATGAGATTTAATGGCAGCATTAATAATAGCAAAAGCACTGGAAACAACCCAAATGTCAATCAATAGTAAAATGGATAAACTGAGTAATTTAATGCAGTATAATACTATACAGTAAAAAAATTAACTGCAGGTACACATTTCAATTGCAAAGAATGAATTTCAAAATCAAAATATTGGGCAAAGGAAGAAATTCACAGATGAATATATAACAGTAGGATATATTTTACATAAAGCTCAAAGATAGGCAGAACTAAATAATATTACCCATGGATAGATATAGTTAAAATTACACAGGAAAACAAGGAAATGTTTTATGCAAAATTCAGGTCGTGGTTACCTCAGCATAGGGAAAAACAGACATGACCTTGGAAGGTTACATCAGAAACTTCTAAAGAACTGGTGCTACTTCTTTATCGCATGGACCTACAGGTATTCACATTACTATTATTTTTAAGAGATACAAATGCAGGTTTCCCCTGATGAGAGACACCAAGTCTGAATATTTTTGCAGGCTGCTTTCACTAATCATTCAAGAAATCGATGATACCTCTCTTATTCAACTTCTCCACTTGTGGAGATAAATGCAGTATAATTTACAAAATGGACAGATTAAAATAGAAAGTACGTATGATCACTCCAATAAATGCAGAGAGAGCTTTCAATAAAAGTCTATGTTCAAATATTAAAATATGCATTTTAGCAAAACAGAAGTAGAAAGGTATATCCTTAATCCTTAAAAAACTTAGAGCAAATATTACACATAATAGTGGAATTGTAGGGAGTTCCCATTGTGGCTCAGCAGAAATGAGTCTGACTAGCGTCCATGAGGACACAGGTTCGATCCCTGGCCTTGCTCAGTGGGTTAAGGATCTGGCATTGCTACAGCTATGGCATAGGTCACAGACGCAGTTCATATCTGATCCCTGGCCCAGGAACTTCCATATGTCGTGGGTGTGGGGAAAAAATCAATAGCATTCATATATATATATGTGTGTGTATATATATATGTATATATATATATATGTATATATATGCGTGTGTGCATATATCTATATCAGCAACGTTAAAAAATGCACATGACAAAATAGTAGGATTTGTTAAGTTTGGGTGATGAGTTTTTAACAGAGCTATTGGGATTTCTGGCTTTTGGTAATAGTGTGCAAGATGCATCTGACCAATATTTCCCCTTATTGTGCACAGGGAGAAGAGGCACACACACACCACCAGTGCTGCATAGTATAAATGCAAAATCAAATTTAGTGGGGAAAGCATACTGGAGGTGCAGCTCAGCATTCTTTAGTCCTCATTATACCACAAAGACACATGCTTAGGCCTGACATAAAGACTGGCTATTTCCCCCAAAAGGGGGCTTTCCAGGTGATGGGCCAGTCCTATGATGTTTTAACTACTTATACAGAATGGGAAATGGGGAACATCTAGGCAATTATATAACAACGAGACCCTCCTCATTGGGGAATGATCTGTTAGAAAAGAGAAGCTTCGGGAGTTCGGATTTGATGACAGCTTTTTTTCTGTTGTGATAACTGGGATCAGCTGAGCCAGCTTTGTGCTGGGCTGCTTGCTGATCAGCTATTGCAGCAAAAGTGCTGCGTAACAAATTATCCCACAAATGCATTGATTTAAAAGAATTACCATTGATTTTCTCTTACACAACTACAGGTCAGCTGAGGGTCAATCAATGCATCTAACCTGGGCTCATCCTGGTGGCTCTGCTTCCAGCTGCAAGTCCAGCTGGGCTGAAAGGGCAGCAGTTTCCTGAGGAAAGATGTTCTCACAGCAATGGCAGAAATAGATGCTGGAACACAAGCCCAAATACACAGGCACATTTGGCAACATCTCCGTAGCCAAAGTAAGTCACACAGCCAAGTTTAACATCGGAAGAGCTGGGAAGCAGACTCCTCTTATAAAAGTTGGGTAGAATGAATATCTGCTGAGCAATAATTCGATCACAATACTGCAAGAAAGACAGGAATGAATCTCTAGGACCAACCAGATTTGTCTCTCTTCACTTTCTGGCTCTTAAGGCCTCAATAGATATGAGTCCTTTTATTCTTTCACCAAAAACAACTAAAAAAGAAGTTGGATAAATACCAGAAGCAGGAGTTCCCGTTGTGGTTGAGTGGTCAATGAACCTGACTAGTATCCAGACGACTCAGGTTCGATCCCTGACCTTGCTCAGTGGGTTAAGGATCCAGCGTTACCCTGACCTGTGGCATAGGTCACAGATACGGATTAGATCCAGCATTGCTGTGGATGTGGCGTAGGCCAGCAGCTACAGATTCTATTCAACCCCTAGCCTGGGAACCTCCATATGCCATGGGTCCGGCCTTAAAAATACTATATATATCAGAAGCATTTGCTAAAAAGCATCAAAGACATAACAGTATAGTAAGCCTTGACCTGGGAAAGAATTAGAGCTTAAAGAGATGAATTGAGGGAATTCCTGTTGTGGCTCAGTGGGTTAAGGACCCAATTAGTATCCATGAGGATGCAGGTTCGATTCCTGGCCTTACTCAGGGAGTTAAGGATCTGGTGTTACTGTGCCTGTGGTGTAGGCCCGCAGCTGCAGCTCCAATTCAACCCCTAGCCTGAGAACTTCCATATGCCACAAATGCAGCCATAAAAAGACCAAAAACGATAGAGAGAGAGAGATGAAGTTATTTCTGTCCAAGGGGCATTTGCTCATACAAAAAAAAAAAAAAAAAAAAAAAACCAACAAAACAAACATCCGAGAGACAAGGCTTCGAAAGATTCCGCTCGTGTTAAATATGCTAAAGAGCTATGGCGTTTACCCTGGAGCCATTTGCTAATCTGAGTGGAACAGCTGAAAAGTGAAGTGGCTTCGTGGACACCTAGGGTTCAAGGGAAGGGGTGGAATTCGACACGTCTGAAGGTGGAGACCCTCTGCCCTTGACTGAGACCCTGAAATGCCCTACTTGATGAAGTAAGAGTAGGTATCCTCCAGTGGGTCATTTCAGTAAGCCAGTCTTGCCCTTGACTACTCATGCCATCAGGTACCTGATAGAAGAAAACAAAAATTCCCTGGAGGAAGGCTACATTATCCCAGCTTTTAAAGTATTCTAAAAAGTCATGTTTAAAATAAAATGTCAGGAGTTCCCATTGTGGCTCGGCAAAAATGAATCAGACTAGCATCCATGAGGACGTGGGTTCGATCCCTGGCCTCCATCAGTGGGTTAAAGGATCCAGCGTTGCTATGAGCTGTGGTGTAGGTTGCAAATTCGGCTCACATCTGACGTTGCTATGGCTGTGGTGTAGGTCAGCGGCTACAGCTCCTATTCAACCCCTAGCCTGGGAACCTCCACATGCCACAGGTGCGGATCCCCCCTCCCCCCAAAAAAAGACAAAAATAAAATGTCTAACAAACAATAAGAGATTATGGAATACTCCTCAAGTCAAACCAATGCAGGATTGAACACCAGTTGCCCGCTACAGTCAACTCACTGTTAATGTGCCCTTTTTTTCTCTTCTCTATCTCACCTTCCATACTTCTGTACTTCTTGAAATCATCTCTGGCGTAACTACTTTTACCCAAGTTCTTACCTCTGAGTCTGCTTCTAAAGGACTCTAAGGTTCTGCTACATGCAAACAGTCACGTAACACCCACCATGATCAAGATACAGGACAGTGGGAGTTCCCCTTGTGGCTCAGCGGTAAAGACCCCAACTAGAATCCCTAAGGATGCAGGTTCAAACCCTGGCTTTGCTCAGTGGGTTAAGGATCCAGCATTGCTGTGAGCCATGGTGTATGTTGCAGAGTTGTCTCTGATCCCGTGTTGCTGTGGCTGTGGTGGAGGCTGGCAGCTATAGCTCTGATTTGACCCCGCGCCTGGGAACCTCCATATGCCACAGATGCAGCCCTCAAAAGACAAAAAAAAAAAAAAAAAAAAAAAAAAGATACAGGACAGTGCCCGAGCCTTGTAAGTTTCCTCATAATCCTTTGCAGTCAATCCTCCCTCCCTTTTTTTTTTTTTTTTTTTTTTTGCATCTTGGAGTTCCCATTGTGGCTCAGCATGGGTTAAGGACTCAAAATAGAGTCTGTAGGATGCAGCTTTGATCCCTGGCTTTGACCAGTGGGTTAAGGTAGCTGCGATGTAGGTGGAAGACGCTGCTCAGATCTGATGTTGCTGTGGTGGTGTAGGCCAGCAGCCGCAGCTCCAATTCAACCCCTAGCTGGGGAACGTCCATATGCCACAGGAGGGGTGTAAAAAGACAAAAAATTTTTTCATCTTGTTGATTTTATTGCGTGGAAGTTAAAGAGGATTTATTATGTATGATTGAAACGGCTTTGTCCAAGAAGGACCCCAGGGAGAATCTCATTGGTGTCTACTGCCAGGATTCGTACAAGTCTGATGCCTCTGGGAGACCGAGAGATGGCAACCAAAATTCTACCTGTAGAAGATCACCAAAAATCTCCTGAGGGACCTGATGAGCCTGCAGGGAAGCACCTAGCTTTTACCAAAGCCTTAGTCATTGGAAGGCCATGGGAATGATACTGACTCATGTTTATTACTCAGATCTGTGCCCTAGTTCAGCCTCCTCCATAAACTCATATCTGAGTAATGCTGGCACCCAAGTGCAGGTGTATGTACTGGAGAGAGGAGGAAATGTGAGCTATGAGTCAACACTGAAAGAGCAATGTCTCTAAAATCTCTGTGTGACATTGATATACAAGCATCATGCTTTAATACTCATTCATAAAGCGTGACATCCAAAGCACACTTGCCCAGAATTCAGAGGAGCTTTGGCATCTTAAAAATTCTAGCATATCTTCCATGATGATGCACAGAGAGGAAGGAGATGGCAACCCAGGGAGGTGACAGCTTGGTGAGCACCAGCAGCCATGATGGGAGCCTTTACCTGGCTTGGCAGGAAGCAGAATTCTGAACCACCACTGCTGCTGGGGTCCAAGGAGTAAACAATATAGTGCAAAGATTAAGAATTTGGATTTTGGAGTCAAACAAGACTGGATTGAAACCTCAAATTGTATCCTATCCTACCTACATAAGGTATGCTGATGTGTGAACTAATGGTGGGTATTGAATTTTAACAATTCTTTCATTCATTCAATGAACACTTATTGAGGGCCTAAAATGCACCAGGTACCACTGAGGATATGGCAGTGGACAAAGCAAATGAGTTCAAGGGCTCAGCTCCCTCTGTGCTAGTATCACAGTATCACTCAACAGGCTTTCATGGTGTTTTACTGTTTCCAAGTTAGAGACCCTTTGCTGTCTTCCACCAAACTCCCTTTGAACAAGTGGATTTGAAATCTACAACTCTGGGGGCGTCCCACCATGGCACAGTGGAAACGAATCCAACATGAGGACACTGGTTCAATCCCTGGCCTGGCTTGGTGGGTCGGGGATCTGGGATTGCTGTGAGCTCTGGTGTAGTTTGCAGACGAGGCTTGGATCCCACATTGCTGTGGCTGTGGCATAGGCCAGCAGCTGTAGCTCCAATTCGGCCCGTAGCCTGGGAACTTCCATATGCCGTGGGTGCAGCCCTAAAAAGCAAAACAAACAAACCAACAAACAAAAAAACTGCAATTTTTCCCTGGATACCTTCATCAATTTCCTTTTGACTCTCTGCCCTCCCCTTCTCCTGCGTATAACCAGCTCCCATTCTCTGGGGAGAAAAGAATCCAGACATTTATCCTCCAAGAGCACTGTTAACTTTGTGAGAAGAGTTATCTAAACCCCAGAGACCAGTGCAGCTGTTAAGTATCTTTGCCCTGCATTTTGCATTTCTGATCCTGCATGATGAAACCAAGTCTACAGCCCAGTGTTAGAGGTTCTCACATTTAGGACCCCAGTTCCGGGGATCTCTGCTCTTGTCCTTATTTCTGTCAGAGGCTGGTCCCAGTTCTTGTATGTTCAGTGTATCGGTTGGGGTTCTTGATGGCAAAGAACAGTGATGGACCCTGGCTAATGTAAGTGGAAAATAAATTTATTAGAAGGACATTGGATGACTCACTCAGTTGGCTGGAAAGTGAAGAACCAGTCTTGGAAAACAGGCAGGAACCAGGAGACTGGCAGCTGAAGCAGTCTGGTGAAGAGAACAAATGTCACAGGCATCAATCACATCCATCGCCATTGTTCTGCATGGCTCAAATGGTACTGTTGCCTCTGTTGCATACTGCCACAGGGAAATCTGATGAACCCTTCCTCCTTGTATCACTCGCTGAGTCCTAAAAAGAACATCTAGGAATTCCCGTTGTGGCGCCATGGAAACAAACCCAACTAGTATCCATGAGGATGCAGGTTCCATCCTTGGCCTCGCTTAGTGGGTTAAGGATCTGGTGTTGCCACGAACTGTGGTATAGCTTGTAGATGCTACTCGGTTCCGTGTTGCTGTGGCTGTGGCTGGCAGCTGCAACTCCGATTCAACCCCTACCCTGGGAACCTTCATATGCCACAGGTGTGGCCCTAAAAAAGAAAGGAAAAAAAAAGAGCATCTAATTGCAGAGCCTAGGTCACATGCCTGGTCTTCAGCTGTCCAGATGCTCAGGCAAAACTTGGTGGCATATTGGTATTTTTGCTTTGTTGACAACAGCTTCCCCTGGCTGCTACTTCCGCAGGTTGAAAGTGTCAGGAGTGGTAATGGAGGTGCAAAATTGTGTTGGCAAAGAGGCTTCCATGGGTTTCACGCTGACCCTATTCAGACTGATCATTGCATAGCCATCCTTTGGCTATTGTTATCCTTTCTTTTTAATTCAAGGCTTGCCCTTAGTTCCACTGTAACTCCCCTGCCCTGTACTCTGCCTCTCATTTGGCCATGTTTCTCTGCAGCACTCTTTGAACCTGTTCATCCTGCTGTGTTTTCATAACTAAGACCCTTCTCTCAGCCTTAATCATTTAAACTTGTAGTCCCATGTTCCAAACCTTTTCCAGCCTTAAGGCTTTTGTGCAATGGAAAAATCTGTGCACATGTAGCTAAAGTTATTTCTCTTCAACCATGTCGTGCTGCTAACCAAACACTTCACTTAACTCTTAAACCAATCTACTCAAAAAGAGAATATTCCCTTCAAAAAATCCAGTTTAATTTTGCATGTTACAAATTTCTGCTACACTTCATTGTCCTCCCAAATTACTAGAGATTTTAAATCTTTTTTCCTTTTTTCCCCCTTTTTGGCTGCCCCATAGCATATGGAGTGTCCGGGCTAGGGGTCAGATCCAAGCTGCAGTTGCAACCTATACCACAGCCGTGGCAATTATCCTTTTTAACCCACCGTGCCTGGCCAGAGATCAAACCTGTGTCCTGGCACTGAAGAGACACCACAGATCCCATTGTGTCACAGCAGGAACTCCTCTTTTTTCCTTTCTTGAATTTGAAAATAAATGTCCTTAAACTCTCCTTCAGGAGTTCCCCTCGTGGCACAGTGGGTTAAGGATCCAGTATTGTCACTATAGTGGCTTGACTTGGGTTGCTGCTGTGGCGCTGGTTCGATTTTTGGCCCCAGAGCTTCCACGTGCTGCTGGCATAGCCAAAGAGAAAAAAAAAAAAAGTTTTCAAAGAGCTTTTTTTTTTTTCAGTGTTTACCTGATATTATTTTCCTTATGTGGTTTATATGTTTAGGCATGTTCTTTTCAGTATTGCTTATAGTAGCTTATAATTATTTATAAAAGTAATGCCCAGTGATAGCAGCCTAGCTAAAGGAATGTGAGTATATACAGAGAGTAGAATTCTGTATAGTCATGTAAAGGAATGATAACAGAGCCATGGTACTGATATGGAGGCATGTCCGTCATGTCATGGCGTGTGAAAGAAAGGAGAGACCAGAAACCTGTGTGTGGCATATTACCATTTGTGGAAAGAGGTTCTTTGTATATGCCAAGCATATCTCTAGAAGGGCATGCGAGCAATTATAATAGCCGTCCTCTCTGGAGAAGGAATCTGTTAGTGGGGCGCAGAGATGAGACGGAGAGATTCTTTTCACTGCATGCTCAATATGGTACTAAAATAAAATAAATTATTTCTACTGGAGGAAAATCCAGACACAGAGACAAAAACTGTAATAATTTATGATTCATCTGAAAGGCCTTGAGAAACAATTCCCTTTAAAGGCTTTGGGTTTGTGGCTTAAAATATTTTCTGATTTCTCCTCTGGGTTTGATTGCCACAAAAACATTGGGGAAAATGAGATTTGGGGGTTCACTTTATTTCTTTGGGGAGGCTGGCCTGCATTTTGAAAGAACCATTTGAGGACACAGGGTTCTAGAACATGGGGGTTGGATATTTAACCTTCTGTGTTACTTGCTCTCCAACAAGTATTTATTGAGCACCCATGGGGTCACCAGGCCCACTGCTACCCACTGAAGTGGCTCATGTGCTACAAACAGATTTCATACGCTGATGAAAATAAAGTGGCAAAAATATAAATTTGACCATGATAACTCTTGCTTCATCACTGTGTGATTTTCTCATTCCAAGTCCTTGAAATGCCAGTAAAGAGACTTAAAATTTTTTTTTAATGTTTTTTTTTTTTTATATTCAGGCACATTTTCTTTCTTCCAAATGATGCCTTTTTCTTCTTCACAATATCCCAATACATATCAAATAGTTTTTAAGAAACCAGGATCCCATTTTCATGGCACAAGCTTTGTAGAACAAATCAAGTAATAAACTGCAGAAGATATCAGAAAAATTTCTATTGACATTTTTAAATATGTATATATAATTTTGTTTCAATAGTTTCTTACAAAATTTACTTGGACCTGAGGGGTTTCAGCAAAATAACGCTGCATGTTAGGAAATAAAATCATTCTTTTAGCCTCTTTTTCCCACTTGGCACTCTATAGACATCTAGCAATGCTCTGAAAATCCATCTCTTCAGTTTTTTTCCAAAGGTTTAGACAACTGTTTCCACCTTGAGACATTTGTAGAGACTAAATAAAAAGCAGAGTCACCGAGACAGAAATATCTGGAACTTCACTCAGCCAAGTTGCAATTGTAATGTTCATCATCTTTCCACTGGAGCAGAGCAATGAAAAAGAACACGCGCAAGCCACAAAGGAAGCCATCAAGAAGCCACTAGGAAAACTGACCACAAACGCCTAAGAACAGCAATCCCAGACTATATAGTTCATTCATTCATTCATTCATTCATTCATGTATTCATTCGCTTAGTAGTACTGTGGACTCTGGAGTCAGACTGCCTGGGGTTTACCCTTGGCATTGTCCCTTATTACTAGCGGGTGGCTTTGTCCCAATTGCTCAGCTACTCTGTGCCTCAATTTCCTTGTCTGTAAAATAGTATGTAGTACTCCAGAGAGTGGTACTCTTTGCTCTGTGAATAGTGCTTTGCCCACAGTAAACATTATAAAAGTGCTTGTTAGAGTCATTTACCAATTGGTTTTAACAAACATGCACTAAGCCACTGCTATGTTCCAGGCATTGAGCCTGATGCTTATTCAGAGTAGTGAATAAGAGAGTCACAGGATCTGCCCCCGTAACTTTGAGAGAAAGATACAAACAAGTGACAAAAGAAAATATGAGGAAACTGACAAAACATTGTAAATCAACTATAATAGAAAACATAAAAATCTTACCAAAAAAAAAGAAAAGAAAATGTGAGGAGCAGTTTGACAGGGGATGTATAAACCACTAAGAGAGCACAGTGTGGCGGGACATCCCAAGGCCCATGTCAAAGAGAAGTCTGGCCGTTCTTGGGTGGAGCTTTGCAGGCACCAGAGAGGCAGTGCAGTGGGTAAGTGCCTCTGAGAAGCCCAGCCTTCTGGGTGTGTGTCATGGTTTTCTGTCACTTACTGCTTATGTGACCTTGAGCTACGTACTTAACCTCTATACTTCAGGCTTCTCATCTATAAAGTGGGAATCAGGACTTAACACTGTGGCACAACGGGATTGGTGGTGCTCAAGGACTCAGGTTCAATCCCTGGCCTGGAGCTTGAGGATGTAGGTTCGATCCCTGGCCTGGCACTGTGGGGTAAGGGTCTGGCGTTGCTTCAGCTGTGGCGTCGGTCACAACTGTGGCTCAGATCTGATCCCTGGCCTGGGAATTCCATATGCGAAAAAGAAAAAAATAAAATGAAAATCATAATTGTACTGCCTCTTAGAGTTGTAGTGAGGATTAAATGAGTTTATGCATCTAAAATACTTAAATAGTACCTGGAATATCATAAAGTCTTGTTTTTGGCCATGCCTGTGAAAGTTCCAAGGCCAGAGATTGGACCCGCACCACAGCAGTGACCCAAGTCACGGCACTTTCTTTTTCTTCGTATGGATGCATTTTCCCCTGTACGGCTGCATTTTCCCCCTTTGAAGCCTAAAGAGTACAGGTTTTAACGGGACCTTTAAGTAGTTCCCACTGTGGCACAGTGGGTTAAGAATCTGACTGCAGTGGCTTGGGTGGGCGTGGAGGTGCAGGTTCAACCCCTGACCCAGTGCAGTGGGTTAAAGGATCCAGTGTTTCTGCGGCTGTGGCATAGTTCACAGCTGGAGCTCAGATTCAATCCCTGGCCCTGGAACTTCCATATGCCTTGGGTGCAGCCATAAAAATAAATAAATAAATAGGAGTTCTTGTTGTGGCCCAGCAGTAATGAATCCATGAAGACATGGGTTCTATCTCTGCCCTCGTTCAGTGGGTTAAGGATCTGGCGTTGCCGAGAGCTGTGGTATAGGTCGCAGCATGGCTCAAATCCTTCATTGCTGTAGCTGTGGCTGGGACAGCAGCTGCAATTCCAATTCAGCCTCTAGCCTGGGAACATCCATTTGCCGTGGGTGTGGCCCTAAAAAGCAATAGATAGATTGATAGATAGGCAGACAGACAGACAGACAAAGAAAAATAACGGGAACATTTGAAGTTCTAGAAGCTGGAGCCATTGCTTGCAAAGATAATACCAGCATGCTTAATAATGTATTTTGGCTTTCCTCTTCTGAAAAGAGCACTGAACTTGTCAGAAGACTTAGGTTGTATGTCTGGCTGTGCCACTTTCTGGGTGGTCATGGGTAAGTCACCTAACTTGTCTAATCTTTAGTTTTCACATATGTAAAATCGGGAAATAATAATCCTTCATTTGCTGTTACAAGGACAGATGAGATAACATAGGAAGGAAGGAGAACTTTGTAACCTGTATAGAGCCATTAAATGAGAAATACAGTTGCTCTCACTCATATGCATAATCTAAAACAGTCAAACTCAGAAACAGAGAGTAGAAGCGACTTCCAGGAGCTGAGGATAGGGGAGAATGGGGAGGTATTGGCTGAAGTGTACACAGTTTCAATTATACAAGATAATTAAGTTCTGGAGATCTACTATACAGAATAGTGCCTATAGGTAACTATTGTATACTTAAAATTTGCTAAGAGGGTAATTCTAAAGTGTTCTTATCACATACACATACGCAAATAACAATAATAATACCAGTGAAGGAGGTAGGAGGAAACTTTGGGATACATTTATGGCTTTGATGGTGGTGATGGTTTTGTGGGTATGTACTTAACCCAAACTCATCAAGTTACTTACATACGTTAAATATGTACAGCTTTTTACATGTCAATCGTATCTCAATAAAGTGGTTTAAAAATTTGAAATACAGCCACATGCACTTATCTCTTGTAATATCTGATCTAGTTTTCCACATAGCTGGTCACTCCTGTGGCCCATTCATGTTGCCCAATAAACCCTCAGCCATCCGCCCCAAAGCTTTGGCTACTTACCTCAACTCCATATCAGTCTAGGAGGCCTAACTAGGGCTTAAATTTTGACAGGGGTAGGAAAAGAAACTAAAATTGTTTTCTGTTTTTTCACCCCATTCTTTCTCCTCTCTTTTCTTTACTTCCTGAAAAACCCTTGAACCCATTCAACAAAAGGAGAAGCAGGAGTTCCCTTCATGACTCAGTGGTTAGTGAGGAACCATGAGGTTGCGGGTTCGATCCCGATGTAGCTTTGGCATAGGCAGTGGCTACAGCTCCGATTAGACCCCTAGCCTGGAAGCCTCCATATGCCGTGGGTGTGCCTAGAAAAGACAAAGAAATAAAAAACAAAAGGAGAATAAGTAAAGAGGAGTTTTTCCTCTATTACCTGCATGTTGATGGTCCTTTATTTCCATTTGTATTTCATAGAGAGTCACAGTGTATTGGGTTATGTGTTGATATATCTGATATTCTTGTGGACCTCTTTTTTTGTTTGTTTGTTTTACATGGTGGGTTCTCAATAAATGTTTGTTGGATTGAATGTATCTGAATAGAATAGAATTGAATTGAAGCTATTCAGAGCTCAGAGTGTATTTTACACACTCAGATCAAGTGATTTATTCAAAAAGAGTTTCCAGGGGGTTAAAAATAGAGATCTGGATCCAGGCAGTTTTGTTCAGAGAATTCTGAGGGGGTAAAATAGCTCTGGCTGCAGGCTAGGGTCTTTGTTATGAGAAAAATGCAAATATGAAAAATTGCAAAATACCACGAGGGAAATGTCTGGGTATTTTTGAACCTTTGGCAGAGATGTATTTCTGTCTGGAATACACTTTTTTCCCTTTCCTCATGTCTCTAATCTTAGTCATGGCTTAACCCAGTAGCACATAATAAATAAGCAGAATTTATAGAAATCTTTTTCTAAATCCTGATCCCTTGAAATTATGACCTGACAATTTCTTCCCCCACCAATAATTCTGAATTCAACATGGTATATAAATATGGCAATTGCATGTCATGGCTTTTCCACCAGAGTTTTGATTTAAAATATTATCTCGGTATCAGCCTTGTTTCATTTTTGGTTCATATTTACAGAGGTCCTAAATAAAGAGCTTATGTGTGAAAAGGAATGACATTAACTGTAAGGTATTATGCTTTATTTAATTATGTTTTAAATATAGGGTAGGGTAGGGAGAGTACTTGGATTCCTAAAGAAATTTATTTGAGTAAATTCCTGAACTTGACAGTAATGGAAACACAAGTTGGGGTTCTCTGCTGGCTCAGTGGGTTAAGGATCTGGCATTGTCTCTGTGGTGGTGCGGGTTTGATCACTGGCCTGGCACAGTGGGTTAAAGGATTTGGTGTTGCCACAGCTGCAGTGTAGGTCGTAGTTGTGGCTTGTATTCAGTCCCTGGTCTGGGAACTTCCATACGCCATGGACGTGGCCCAAAAATAAATTTAAAAAATAAAATTTAATAAAGGGTAGGGAGAGTACTTGGATTCCTAAAGAAATTTATTTGAGCAAATTCCTGAACTTGACAGCAATATAAAAAATGCAAGTTGAGTTTTCTGGTAGCTCAGCGGGTTAAGAATCTGGCATTGACACTGCTGTGGCTCAGCTTCAATCCCTGGCCCAGAAATTTCTGCATGTTGTGAGTAAAGCCAAAAAAGAAATTGCAAGTTAAAATTAGATATGGCATTCCCATTGTGGCTTAATTGGTTGCAAGCCTGACACAGTGTCCATGAGGATACAGGCTTGATCGCTGGCCTCCATCAATGATTTAAAGATCTGACATTGGCGAAAGCTGCAGCATAGGTCGCAGATGCAGCTTGGATCTGGTATTGCTGTGGCTGTGGTGTAGGCCGGCAGCTGCAGCTGTGATTCAACCCCTAGACTGGGAACTTCCGTATGCCTCAGGTTCAGCCATTAAAAAAAAGAAAAAAAATTACATATAACTTTTTAAAAAACTTCCTGATAACGTATATTTAAAAATTATAATATTTAGTGGTGGTGAAGTTTGAAAAATCAGGTACATTCTCTGGAAGGAATCCAAAGTCTTTAAAACAGTTTTGCGATATCTATTGAGAACATTAAAAAAATTCATGCATGTTCACCTAATAATGTTACATCTAGGAAATCTTTCTAAGGATGTGGACAGGCGTTCCCTGGTGGCTCAGTGGGTTAATGAGGTGGTTTTGTTACTCCTGTGGCTCTGGTTACTGCTGTGGTGCAGGTTCAACCCTGGACCTTGAATTTCTACATGCTGTGAGAGTGACCAAAAAAATGTGGACATAGATTCATACATAAAGATGTTCATCAAAGTGTTTGTGACAATGAAAAATTAGAAAAAATCTAAATATTCACTATTAGGAACTCAGCTACATAAATTTAGGACCATATATCCATGTACTGGATTAATATGGTGGCTTTGAGTTCTCAGCACATAACTGTTCTCTCATCAGAATAACAATGTTGGAGTTCCCCTCATGGCGCAGTGGTTAACGAATAGGACTGGGAACCGTGAGGTTGAGGGTTCAATCCCTGGCCTTGCTCAGTGGGTTAAGGATCCGGCGTTGCCGTGAGTTGTGGGTGTAGGTCGCAGACGCAGCTTGGATCCCGCGTTGCCGTGGCTGTGGCGTAGTCAGGTGGCTACAGCTCCGATTCGACCCCTAGCCTGGGAACCTCCATATGCTGCAGGAGCAGCCCTAGAAAAAAGACAAAAAGACCAAAAAAAAAAAAAAAATTTAAAGGTGGTGGTTTTGAAGACTATTTATTTATTATTACTATCATTTTGTATGGCCTTATGGGCAGCATGTGGAAGTTCCCAGGGCCAGGGATTGAATCTGAACACAGCTGCAACCTACACTGCAATTGTGGCAATACCTAACCCTTTAACCCACTGCACCGGGCCAGGGATCAAACTCGTGCCTCCACAGTGACCTGAGCCACTGCAGTGGGATTCTTTTTTTTCTTTTCTTTTTTGTTTTCTAGGGTCACACCCTCGGCATATGGAGGTTCCCAGGCTAGGGGTCAAATTGGAGCTGCAGCCACTGGCCCACACCACAGCCACAGTAACATGGGATCCAAGCTGTGTCTGCAACCCACACCACAGCACATGGCAAGGCCGGATCCTTAACCCACCGATAGAACCCACATTCTCATGAACCCTAGACAGGTTTGTTAATTAACCGCTGAGCCATGAGGGGAACTCTGTGCAGTCAGATTCTTAACCCACTGCACCACAGCAGGAACTTGGAAGAATATTTAATGGTGAAGATAATGCTCATGATGTGATTCTTTTTTTTTTCTTTTCTTTCTTTTTTTTTTTAGGGCCACACCCGCAGCATATGGGGGTTCCCAGGGTAGGGGTCTAATCAGAGCTACAGCTGCTGGCCTAAGCCAGAGCCACAGCAACGCCAGATCCAAGCCATGTCTGTGACCTACACCACAGCTCGCTGCCACGTTATCCTTAACCCACTGAGTGAGGCTGGGGATTGAACCCGCAACCTCATGGTTCCTAGTCAGGACTCGTTTCCGCTGAGCCACAATGGGAACTCAAGTTTCTGTTCTTAGTAAGAACCATGATGGGAACTCCTATGATGTTCTTATTAAGAACAGAAACTTGAGTTCCCATTGTGGCTCAGGGGAAATGAATCTGACTAGGAACCATGAGGTTGCGGTTTCAATACCTGGCCTCTTTCAGTGGGTTAAGAATCCGGCATGGCCATGTGCTGTGGTGTAGGTCAAAGCTGTGGCTATGGTATAGGCTGGCAGCTACAGCTCCGATGAGACTGCTGGTCTGGGAACTTCCATATGCCACAGGTACAGCCCTAAAAAGAAAAAAAAAAACTGGTTGGAGACGGTGAAGGAATTAGAAGAGATTTGTTAAAGAAATGTTACTGCTTATACTCCATGACAGGCCAATAAATTGGGAGATGAGTTGTTGGGACAAGGAGTATTGACTTTATTCAGACGGAAAGCCAGCAGACTGAGAAGATAGTGAATTCGGGTCCCAAAGAATCATCTTGCCTGAATTCGGATTCAGGCTTCTTATTTTTTTTTTTTTCTTTCTTTCCTTTGTTTTCCCCCCCTTTTTGGCTGCCCCAGAGCATATGGAGTTTCTGGGGCAGGGATCAGATCCAAGCTGAAGTTGGGATCCAAGCCACCGCTTCGGCAATGCCAGATCCTTCACCCACTGGGCCAGGCTGGGGATTGGAACCTTCATTCCGGTGCTCCCAAGACACCACTGTTTCCTTGCACCACAGTGGGAACTCCGGCTTCAGGCTTCTTTCAAGGAAAGGGAGTAAAGTCAAGCATTTCCTGGTCCCACTCAGCTTCTGGAGGAGATGTGTTCATTTCCTCCTGCTCCCTGCAGTCATTCACAGGTGGGCCTGGTCAGGATCTTTCCTGAGAGCTAAATAAGGGTATTTTAGCTTAACGCTCATTACCTGAGAGGCAGGGTTCCCAGAGATGGGCCATTATGTATAATTCAAGCTTATAGGCAACATCCCTTTCGTGATTAATTGTAATAGAATACCCTTGCTTATTAGAGAAATTCTTGCTTGGAAAGAGCATCACAGAGGACCACTGCAGGTCCAGGGGAGAGAGTTGGCCTTTGCCAGCTGCAATCCAGAGAACAGTGCTGAGAACACAGAAAGCCAAGCTCAGGGAATAATTTAGTTTGAACATGCTTAAAAGAATTGAAAACTCTGCCTGGCAGGAGAGAAGGTTATAGAGAAGCACGAGTTTAAGGAAAGCTAATAGCTACGAAGTCACACAGCGAGGCAGAAGTGTCCTGGAAAGGTCAGCCAGCCATCCCAGACAGGTCCCCCCAACCCACCCACTCCACCCACCCCCGCCTCTGCTCAGGAAGGTGGAAAAGAAGTAACTAATTATTCTCATTTATTTACATAGCTAAGATATTTATTAAGCACCTCATAAGTCCCTGGCCCTGCCCAAAGCCCAGGGAATATATTGGTGAATAAGATATGAGGAATGCTGGTATAGTTGAACAATTTGAGTTGGTTAACTTGTTGCTGCAAAGGGGAAGGCACACCATGGGAACCGGTGGAGTGTTTCAGTAAAAGGGTGGAAGAAAGGGCTTCAAGGATTTGGATCATGGTTGAATAATTTGGGGGGAGGATGCACGGAAACAGAGGTTTGGTCTGGCTTGTGTGCTTCAGGAAGTGGGGATAATTCTGTGATTCATTATATCCATTCATCTTGTCTGTAGGCAAGGCAGAGTAGGGAAAGCTAAAACTATGTTGGGAAAGAACTGATAGTCACATTAGCTGAAAGGAGGATATTTGTTATTTTGTGGCTTGGACATGTTAATATTTTCTCTATTCATATGTGATTATGGAGTGGTCTTGTTTTGGTCTTGATGCGTCATGGTCACAGAGTGCCTTTATCTGCTGTTGATATTGTGTGACATTGTTTATGTTCAGTGGGAAAACATTAAGACCTAATTATGAGTGTCACACCAGCTCATAGGAACGCCAAGGCCTAAGTGAGTATATCTGGCCACTCCCTGGATATCAGGGGGCTACTTTTCTCTTTCTCACAAGGAAGCTGTAAATACAGAGCTTCAGCTTATGTTAAGTGCTATGCAAAATGAATAGGATGCTGGAATGATCAAAAGCACACTAGGGAGTTCCCATTGTGGCCCAGCGACAACGAATCCAACTAGGAACCGTGAGGTTGCGGGTTTGATCCCTCGCCTCGCTTAGTGGGTCTGGTGTTGCTGTGAGCTGTGGTGTCGGTCACAGACGTGGCTCGGATCCCTAGTTGCTATGGCTGTGGCTGTGGCTGTGGCTGGCGGCTACAGCTCTAAGTGGACCCCTGGCCTGGGAACCTCCATATGCCTCGGGTGCAGTCCTAAAATAGCAAAAAAAAAAAAAAAAAAAAAGATCAGAAGCACATTACATTTGCTTATATACATGTGGATCCAGGGTGATGATGTAAATGTATTTCTTATTTTCTTTCTTTCTTTCTTTTTTTTTTTAGGGCTACACATGCCGCATCTGGAAGTTCTCAAGCTAGGGGTTGAATCGAAGCTGTAGCTGCCAGCCTACACCACAAGCACAGCAACGCCAGATCCAAGCCCCATCTGTGACCGGCACCACAGCTCACAACAATGCCGGATCCTTAACCCACTGAGCGAGGCCAAGGATCCAACCCGTGTCCTCACGGATACTAGTCAATTTTGCTACTGCTGAGCCACAACGGGAATGCATGTAAAAGTATTTCCTATTGTGGGTTGTCAAAATAAAAAAGAAAGAAAGAAAACCATTGCATGATGAAGATATGAATATGGGTAAAATACTGAGAGGAAATGGGATCCAGATCATACAAGTCCTCACAGGGAAGGAATTTCTGTTTTATCTTTATTAGATTGATCAGTGTGAAATTATTGATTTTCACTTTTGAAAATCAGTGACTTCCCTTGGTTCAACTTGATGCTGTTAAATACGATTAAAGGTTTTAGGCAGGGTCAGGCAATGACTGGATTTGTGTTGTAAAAAGATCACCCTGGCTGCTGGGTGGAGAGTAGATGGGAGGCAGGTGAGAGGTCAGGGAAAAGATCCGTAAGGATGTGACTCCTCTGAGATCATCCTGTTTGCTACTGAGTCCCCTTGCAGTGGGTGGCTTAGAAATCTGAAATCTGTTGTGTTAATCACCCGGTGGAATGTGGGCAGTAGAGAACTGACTCATGGTTAAAAAAATTCGTAAGAGGGTGATAAGAATAGAATCAGAATTCCAATTTATTAATTCACAATGAAAAGTAAAACTATCAAGGAATTCATTTCTTGAGTTCATTGATTTTTTTTTTTTTTTTTGTCTTTTTGCCATTTTATTGGGCCGCTCCCACGGCATATGGAGGTTCTCAGGCTAGGGGTCAAATCGGAGCTGTAGCCGCCAGCCTACGCCACAGCCACTGCAACACCAGATCTGAGCCGCGTCTGTAACCCACACCACAGCTCGTGGTAACGCCGGATCCTTAACCCACTGAGCGAGGCCAGGGATCAAACCCTCAACCTCATAGTTCCTAGTCGGATTCGTTAACCACTGAGCCACGACGAGAACTCGGAGTTCATGGATTAATTAATGCCATCTTTTTACATGAGTACCTAAATTCAAATCAATAGGTTATTAGATGTGATTGCAGGAAATCAGAGCGAGGGGAATTAGTGAAAGCCACTGCAAGCAAACCTTGTTGGCATGATTCCTAGCTGGAAATACATTTTACAGAGACCAGTTTACACCACACGAAAGAGAGCCGAATCAAAATTTTTACAGGCATTCCCGTCGTGGCTCAGCAGAAACAAATCTAAGATCCATGAGGACAAAGTTCGACCCTGGCCTCGCTCAGTGGGTTAAGGATCCACCATGACCTGTGGCATAGGTCGCAGACGTGGCTTGTATCCCGCGCTGCTGTGGCTGTGGTGTAGGCCGGCAGCTATGGCTCTGATTCAACCCCTAGCCTGGGAACCTCCATATCCGGAGGGTAGAACCCTAAAAAGCAAAAAAAAAAAAAAAAAAAAAAAATTTTTTTGCAAATCAGAACATACCCTTATTACGCATGAGGCATTGCTATTTTGTTATACTCTTTTTTTTTCTCAGTAAAAAAAAAAAAAAATCGAGGAACAGGCTTAATAAAAAAGATCTACTAATGAGTTGAAACTTTCAGTTTCAAAATCACCTTAATGCTGGTGACATTACACTGTGACAGTCCAGTTGGAAGATGCCCAACATCAGTAGCACCTCTCAGGTGAGGTTGCAGGCTGCCCTCTCCAACAAATTCCTGGCTTTCACATTTCAGAGCCCTGGGCCGTCGCTCAGTCTCCTATTATCCTCAGCCTATTTTCCTCTAGAATCTGCTGGGGGCCCTCCCTTGCCCTCAGTTTTCTCCCAGTCTCTGCCCAGGCCCTAAGTGATGAGCAGCACTTTGCCTGAACTGCCTCCGCCCTCAACCTCGCCTTGAACTGCCTCCGCCCTCAACCTCGCCTTGCCTTTACCCTGTTGAGCAACAGCGGACTTTCTCACAGTGGGTGGGACAGAAGCAGAGAATGTGCTGCCTGCGCAGCTGAGTGACACTACTCAGCTCCATATTTCAGATTCAGCAAAATAAGTTGAGATATAAGACTGCAGTTCTACCTCCGGCAGAGGTCCAGGACTAACTGGACCCTTGGGTTGCAGATGAAATGAGAACTCTGGGGAGTTCCCATCATGGCTCAGTGGAAACAAATATGACTAGGAACCATGAGGTTGCAGGTTCGATCCCTGGCCTCAGCCAGTGGGTTAAGGATCCGGCGTTTCAGTGAACTCTGGTATAGTTTGCAGATGCGACTTGGATCTAGCGTTGCTGCAGCTCTGGCGTGGGTTGGCAGCTATAGCTACGACTCAACCCCTAGCCTAGGAACCTCCATATGCCACAGGTGCAGCTCTGAAAGAAAAAAAAAAAAAAAAAAAAAGAGAGAGAACCCTGCAATTAAAGTTATGATCCAAAATATCTGGGAGCATGGTGTTCCTGTCATGACTCAGTGGTTAACAAACCTGACTAGTATCCATGAGGATTCGGGATCGATCCCTGGCTTTGCTCAGCATGTTTAGGATCTGGTGTTGCTGTGGGTGTGGTGTAGGCCAGCAGCTACAGCTCTGATTTGACCCCTAGCCTGGGAAACCTCCATATGCTTCGGTTTGGCCCTAAATAGACAAAATACAAAAAAAAAAAAAAAAAGCCTGGGAGCCAGTAGGCCAGCAGCGGACCCTGCCAAGGGAGGTTTGGCCCTGCGGTTTCCACTTGCCATTGATCCAGCCTTCCTACCTGAACAGCAAACAGACATATTCTTCCTAGAGTCCTACTAGGTCACCTACCTACTAGGTCACTCACCAGTGAGCAGGTTAGAAGTGGGGTCGATGATGCTGAGATGAGTTAGAGGTCAAGAAAGCTAAGATGCCTGTTCTGGGAGTGACCCTCTAGGAAGGCAGAGATTCAAGAGTTGTCACTCCATTCTCTTTCGGTTGACCCTAAATAGAAAAGCTGTCCTGCATAATTTTTTTTTTTTTTGTCTTTTTGCCATTTCTTGGGCCGCTCCTGCGGCATGTGAAGGTTCTCAGGCTAGGGGTCGAGTTGGAGCTACAGCAGCCAGCCTATGCCAGAGCCACAGCAACGCAGGGTCCGAGCCGCATCTGCAACCTACACCACAGGCCACGGCAACGCCGGATCCTTAACCCACGGAGCAGGGCCAGGGATCAAACCCGCAGCCTCGTGGTTCCTAGTTGGATTCGTTGACCACTGTGCCACGATGGGAACTCCGCATAATCTTAAGTAGTACTGCCACTCACATCTACATTCAGGTCCTAGACTGTTTCTGGTCATTGAAAGCATTTTGTACTTTTTCCAGCCCCATGTCTCTGAGACAGGATTATTCCTACTCAAGTACTCAAAACATTACAAAAAAGAGAAAGGAAATATTTTGTTAGATGATGCCTAATGAAACAGTCAGTGAGGAGTTCCCGCTGTGGTGCAGGGAATTAAGGATCCAGCATTGTCTCTGCAGCATCTCAGGTTGTTGCTGAGAGATGGGTTCAATCCCCAGCCTGGTGCAATGGATTAAGAACTGGGTGTTGCAGCAGCTGTGGCTTGGGTGCAATCTCTGGCCTGGGACTTTCGTACACTGTGGGTGGGGCAAAAAAAAAAAAAAACCCAAAAAACAAAACAAACAGTGAGTGATAAGACAATAAAATGCTTTAGAACTGGGGAAATGAGGTCAGGAAAAAGTTATCCTCTGAGGTTACAGATTCATTCACTCAAGTGTCTATTGAGCTGGATGCTTTAGCTACGTACTGGAGGTTAGCTGTGAGAGGAAGGTGGTCTCTGCTCTCATACTCCTGTGTGTGTGTGTGTGTGTGTGTGTGTGGCCACGCCCAGCCCACGGTGTGGGGAAGTTCTAGGCCAGGAATCAAACCCACACCACAGCTGTGACAATGCCACTAGGCCACCAGGGAACTCCTTTTTTTTTTATTATACCACTTGCCAAAATTAACTCAAAGTGGATTAAAGATTTAAATTTATTTATTTATTTTTCATACTTATACCTAAGCTGATCATTTTTGTTTGTTTGCTTGTTTTTTACTACTCAATGAACTTACTGCATTTGTAGTTGTACAATGATCATCACAATCCAATTTTATAGGATTTCCATCCCACAACCCAAGCACATCCCCCCACCCCCAAAACTGTCTCCTTTGGAGACCATAAGTTTTTCAAAGTCTGTGAGTCAGTATCTGTTCTGCAAAGAAGTTCCGTCTGTCCTTTTTTCAGATTCCATATGTCAGTGAAAGCATTTGATGTTGGTGTCTCATTGTGTGGCTGATTTCACTCAGCATGATAATTTCTAGGTCCATCCATGTTGCTAAAAATGCCTTTATTTCTTGCCTTTTAATGGCTGAGTAATATTCCATTGTGTATATGTACCACATCTTCTTGATCCACTCCTCTGCTGATGGACATTGAGGTTGTTTCCATGTCTTGGCTATTGTAAATAGTGCTGCAATGCACATTGGAGTACATGTGTCTTTGTGAGTCGTGGTTTTCTCTAGACAGATGCCCTGGAGTGGGATTGCTGGATCAAATGGTAGTTCTATGTTTAGTTTTCTGAGGCATCTCCATACTGCTTTCCACAGTGGTTGCACCAATTTACAATCCCACCAACAGTGTATTAGGGTTCCTTTTTCTCCACACCCTCTCCAGCACTTCTTGTTTGTAGACTTTTTGATGCTGGCCATTCTGGCTGGTGTAAGGTGGTACCTCATCGTGGTTTTGATTTGCATTTCTCTAATAATGAGTAATGTTGAACATCTTTTCATGTGTTTTTTGGCCATCTGTATGTCTTCTTTGGAGAACTGTCTGTTTAGATCTTCTGCCCATTTGTTGATGGGGTTTTTTGTTTTTTTGGTATGGAGCTGCAAAAGTTGTTTATAAATTTTGGAGAGTAATCCCTTGTCAGTCGATTCACTTGCAAAGATTTTCTCACATTCTGTGGGTTGTCTTTTTGTGTTGTTTAGGGTTTCCTTTGCTGTGCAGAAACTTTGAAGTTTGATTAGGTCCCATTTGTTTATTTTTGTTTTTATTGTCAATACTCTAAGAGGTGGATCTGAGAAGATGTTGCTGTCGTTTATGTCAGAGAGTGTTTGGCCTATGTTTTCCTCTAGGAGTTTGATAGTGCCTGGTCTTATATGTAGGTCTTTAATCCATTTGGAGTTTATTTTTGTGTGTGGTGTTAGGGAGTGTCACGGAACTCCTGATTTTTCTGCTTTTAGTACTTGTTCCTAAAAAGGACTTTCGTATCTATGTTCACAAAATCTTAAATTTGGACAGTAGTTTTCTTGTAATGCCTTTGACTTCTGCACGTTAATAATATTTTATAAAATTAACTGTGATGGAGTTCCTGTTGTGGCTCAGTGGTACCGAACCCAACTAGTATCCATGAGGATACGGGTTTGATCCCTGGCCTGGCTCAGTGGGTTAAGGAGCCAGCATTGCCGTGAACTGTGATGTAGGTCGAAGACGTAGCTTGGATCCCGAGTTGCTGTGGCTGTGGTATAGGCCGGCAGCAGTAGCTCCAGTTTGACCCCTAGCCTGGGGACTTCCATATGTCGTGGGTTTGGCCCTAAAATAACAAACAAACAAAAAACTGTGAAGTGTTTCTTAAACATTTGTTAGTATTCACCAAGCCACTGAGGCCCTGAATTTTCATTGTAGAATGGTTTATTCTTTCAAATTCAATTTCATTAACAGGTATAAAGCTATTTGCATTTTTTATTTTGGAAATTTTTGTCCTTTAGGGAAAATGATCATTTTTTTTACATTGTCAAATGTATTTTGGCATGAAGTTGCCCATAATATTCCCTTATTATCTTTTAAATTCTGTAGCATCTGAACTGATGTTTCCTCTTTCTTTTAAATGAAGGGCAGTGAGTTTAGATGATAGTTGTGACAAATAAAGCCATGTTCACTCAGTATGCTCTTTCTTAATATTGGCAGTTTATGTTTTCTTCTTTTTTTCTTGCTTAATCAATCTATAGTTTTATCAATTTTATTTTTTTCAAAGAGATAACAGTTTGTTCATTGACTTTTCAAAATGTTTCTATTTTTTGGAGTTCCCGTTGTGGCTCAGTGGGTTAAGAACCCAACTCAGGTCCATGAGGATGCGGGTTTGATCCCTGACTTCACTCAGTGGGTTAAAGATGCAGTACTGCCATAAGCTGCTGGGTGGGTCAGAGATGAGGCTTGGATTCAGCATTGTTGTGGCTGTGGAGTAGGCCTCAGCTGCAGCTCCAATTCACCTCCTGGCCCAGGAACTTCCATATGCTAAGGTTCGGCCCTAAAATGAAAAAAAAAAAAAAAATCCTGGAGTTCCCATCGTGGCACAGTGGTTGACGAATCCAATTAGGAACCATGAGGTTGCAGGTTTGATCCCTGGCCTTGCTCAGTGGGTTAAGGATCTGGCGTTGCTGTGAGCTGTGTTATAGACCGGCGGCTACAGCTCCAATTAGACCCCAGCCTGGGAACCTCCATATGCCGCGGGAAGCGGCCCTAGAAAAGGCAGAAAAGAAAAAAAAAATCCTTCTATTTTCTATTTGATTTCCATTTATTTGTTGTTTTCTTCTTGCACATACATTTAATTTGCTTTGCTTTTCCAAGATGCTTAACTTTCATTCTGTTTAAAATATTTTCTAATTTTGCTTGTGATTTTCTTCTTAGATCCGTATCAATACTTTTTGTCTCTCAATCTCACTCTGCCTTGTGCAACAACCTTTTCTCCTGTATGTTTATTCATTCAATAAGATTTATTGGTCGCATGCCATGAGGTGGTAGGTACTGTTCTAGGTACCCAAGAGACATGAGTGAATAAAAGTATGTATCACTGCTCACATAGAATATATAATTTAGAAGTTATTATTTTATGATTTGGCCTATATTTACTCCTATCAGAGGGTCACCTTTCTTTTGAAGTCTTGACATACTGTTTCCCTCCTATATCTCTGTTATAACTTAACAGAACTTACTTGCAACTATGAAATATTATTGTCTTTTAATTTTAAAAGTACTTATTACCTCATATTTATACTTACACAGTTGATTCAAACCTCCTGTCTGCATATATTTTCTAAGTTTACAGTCATCTTTTTGAGAGATGATGTTTATTGGGAGACGTCTTCTTCTTTGTCATATTTATGCTTTGTTATGTCTGAACTCAGGAAAATGGACTGAATTTTCATAAGCATTGTCTAGCTTTAGCATTTAATCATAACCAAGCTTTCCTAACATTGTCAACCAAAAAAAAAAAAAAAAAGATTCTGCGATTATGCTGATTCAACTTTTCTCTTTTATAATTTCACTGTTTGAAAAATGAACCAAGTAAGGAGACTTTCCAATGACTTTAAACATAATTAACAGCTTTTCCTGGTCATTTGTGGAGTGATCATAGTTTTTAAAGAAAAGCATTAAAAAAACCCACAAATAAATATAAAATTAACTGAAAAATGAAGGGGTGATAAGGGATTCATATTCATAACATATAAAGACCTTTACTTTTATTTATTTATTTGTTTTACAGCTATACCTGTGGCAAATGGAAGTTCCCAGGCTAGGGGTTGAATCCAAGCCACAGCTGCCAGCCTATACCACAGCAAGACAGGATCCAAGCCTCTTCTGAAACCTACACCACAGCTCACAGCAACCCTGGATCCTTAACCCACTGAGCGAGTCCAGGGATCAAACCCAAGTCCTTATGGATACCAGTCAAGTTCGTTACCCCTGAGCCATAATAGGAACTCCTAAAGAACTTTAAAAATCCAACAACAGAATCAAATTGAAAAATGGACAAAGGGGGAGTTCCCATTGTGGCTCAGTGGGTTAGGAACCCAACTATTATCCATGAGGATGTGGATTGCATCCCTGGCCTCCTCAGTTGGTTAAGGATCTGGTGTTGCTGTGTCTGTGGTGTAGGCAAGCAGCTGCTGCTCTGATTTGACTGATAGCCTGGGAACTTCCATATGCCAAAGGTGAGGCCCTAAAAAGAAAAAAAAAATTAGACAAAAATGAATAGACATTTTCCAAAGAAGATATAGAAATGGCCAATAAACACATTTTAAAAGATGTTTAGGAGTTCCCTTCATGGCTCAGCAGTTAACGAACCTAAGATCCATGAGAATGTGGGTTCAATCCCTGGTCTTGCTCAGTAGGTTAAGGATCCAGTGTTGCTGTGAGCTGTGGTGTAGGCTGGTAGCTGTAGCTCCAATTGGACTCCCAGCCTGGGAACTTCTATATGCTGAGGGTGTGGCCCTAAGGAAAAAAAAAAGTTCAACATAACTAATCATTATGGAAATGCAAATCAAAACCAAAATGAGGGCATTCCCATCATTTTGTTCCCATCGTTTCCAGTGGAAATGAATCCTACTAGGATGCATGAGGATTTGGGTTCAATCTGAGGCCTCGCTCAGTGGATTAAGGATCCAGTGTTGCCATGAGCTGTGGTGTAGGTCGAAGACGCGGCTTGGATCTGGCATTGCTCTGGCTGTGGCCTAGGCCATCGGCTCCACCTCCCATTCGACCCCTAGCCTGGGAACCCACATATATCGCAGGTGTGGTCCTAAAAAGACAAAAAACAAAAACAAAAACAAAACCCAGATTTGGTCTGGGTACTGTGCTGATGTAATTGTAGAAACCAGGAAGCAAAAATATTTCAATAGCTAGTCCCTATGAAATTTTTTTTTTTGTCTTTTTGTCTTTTTAAGGCCATACCCATGGCATATGGAGGTTCCCAGGCTAAGGGTCTAATTGGAGCTACAGCTGCTGACCTACGCTAGAGTTACAACAACACCAGATCCAAGCTGCATCTGTGAACTACACCACAGCTCACCACAACGCTGGATCCTTAACCCACTGAGTGAGGCCAGGGATCAAACCCGCAACCTCACGGTTCCTAGTTGGATTCATTTCCACTGTGCTACGATGGGAATTTCCCCCCTTTAAAATTTTTAATTAATTAATTAATTTTGGGGATACTACAAGGCATATGGAACTCCCAGTCCAGGAATCAGATCTGAGCCAGAGCTGCAACCTATGCCACATCTGCAGCAACACTGAATCCTTAATCCACTGTGCCACAGCAGGAACGCCTAGGTAGTCCCTTTTATCTTGAAATTACATTTAAAAATGATTACCTTACTTTGGCATTGTCTCACTTAATGGCTAGAGACTGAAATATTAAAATAACAGTAATTCAACTAAGTTCTAGGAGACAGATAAATTTTCTTTTTTTTTTTTTTTTTTTTTTTTTTTTTGTCTTTTTGTTGTTGTTGTTGCTATTTCTTGGGCCGCTCCGGCGGCATATGGAGATTCCCAGGCTAGGGGTTGAATCGGGGCTGTAGCCACCAGCCTACGCCAGAGCCACAGCAACATGGGATCCGAGCCGCGTCTGCAACCTACACCACAGCTCACGGCAACGCCGGATCGTTAACCCACTGAGCAAGGGCAGGGACCGAACCCGCAACCTCATGGTTCCTAGTCGGATTCGTTAACCACTGCGCCACGACGGGAACTCCAAATTTTCTAATTTTAAAAGCACTTAAATTACTCTTATTACAACGTATATGCTTATTTAATGTGCAGTTTAAAAGGTATAGGGTTGCATAACATGGTTGGGTTAACGCTGCCATAGGAGCCTCATTAAAAGTGTTCTCTGATGCTGTACTATCAATATACTTGTCCCTGGGTATCCACAGGGAATTGTTTGAAAGAGCCCCACTGATAAATTTTCTGAGGCTGCTCAATTCTATGTTCAATGGCATAAACATTGCATATAACCTACACATGTCCTCCCCTACCATGCTTTAACTCTTCTCTAAATTACCTATAATGCCTAATGCAATGTAAATGCTGTGCAAATAGTTGCCAGCACTATTTTGCTTTTTGGAACTTCCTTTCTTCCTTCCTTTCTTTCCTTTTTTCTTTTTGTCTTTTTAGGCATATGGAGGCTCCCAGGCTAGGAATCGAATTGAACCTGTAGCCACTGACCAAGCCAGATCCGAGCCTCATCTGAGACGTACACCACAGTACAGGGCAACACTGGATCCTTAATCCACTGAGCGAAGCCAGGGATCAAACCTGCACCCTCATGGTTACTAGTCAGATTTGTTTCCGCTGAGCCACGATGGGAGCTCCCTAGTTGGGATTCTGAACCTGCCGAGCCATAAAGGGAATTACTCCTTTTTCCTTTCTTTAACCCCTGTATCTTACCCTCATGGTTCTTCAGTCTGAGTGTCCTACTGCTACAGAATATCTTGTATGTGTTATATGTTAAATTCACATATTATTTTACTTAATGTTCATAGCAATCCAGGGAAAGTATTATTTCTATCTTAATGGATGAGGAAGTTCAGATGCATTACCACACAGTGAGTCATTGGCAAGGTAGAAGTTTAGAGTCAAGGCAATGGGTCTCAAAAGTTTCCCCTCGACTCCACCAGCATGCTAACCCTTACTCTGTGGATCCGATGCTTTCTGAAACCTCAACTCTTCCATGAAGCAGGAGGAAGAGAAGATATAAAATATACATCACTGAGGAATGGCCCTAAGCCAAATGGAAGCAGAGAAATGACACACAAAACAGCTTCACGATAATCTGGTTCTTTTTTTTTTTTTAATTAAAGCATAGTTTATTTGCAATATTGTGCCAATTTCTGCTGTACAGGAAAGTGACCCAGTCATGCGTATATATGCATTCTTTTTTTTTTTTTTTTTTTGGTCTTTTTAGGGCTGCATCGGAGGCATGTGGTTTCCCAGACTAGGGGTCTCATCAGAGCTGTAGCTGCTGGCCTACATCACAGCCACAGAAACGCCAGATACAAGCAGCATCTGCGACCTATATCACAGCTCACGGCAACACTGGATCCTTAACCCACTGAGTGAGGCCAGGGATCAAACCTGAAACCTCATGGTTCCTAATCAGATTCATTTTCACTGAGCCAAGACGGGAACTCCTGCATTCCCCCTTTTTTTTCTTTTTTTGTCTTTTTGCTATTTCTTTGGGCCGCTCCTGCAGCATATGGAGGTTCCCAGGCTAGGGGTCGAATTGGAGCTGTAGCCCCCAGCCTATCCCAGAGCCACAGCAATGCAGGATCTGAACCGAGTCGGCAACCTACACCACAGCTCACGGCAACGCCGGATCCTTAACCCCCTGAGCAAGGGCAGGGAGCGAACCCTCAACCTTTTGGTTCCTAGTCGGATTCGTTAACCACTGCACCACGATGGAAACTCCTGCATTCCCTTTTTAATGTTATCTTCCATCATGGGCAATCCCAAGAGATTGGATACAGTTCCCTGTGCTGTACAGTAGGATCTCATTGCTTATCCATTCTAAATAGTTTGCATCTACTAACCCCAAACTCCCAGTCCGTCCCACTTCTCCCCTGGCGTAGGCCAGCAACAACAGCTCCGATTAGACCCCTAGCCTAGGAACCTCCATATGCTGCAGGTGCAGCCCTAAAAAGACAAAAAAAGAAAAGAAAAAAAAAAAAAAGAAAATTGCTAAGCTGGTATTTTTTTTTAATCTTCCTTCTCTAATTTAATTATTTTTGCATTTGTTTGCGCTTGAGAATATTTCCTATTGTCCTTTGTTTCTGAGTTTACATCATGTCCTGAACAGTAGAGTAGTTTATTTCAATTCATGCTTTCTTGTTCCTTGTACATCGTTGCACTTTGAATAGTGTTCTGATGGGACGACTGCTCTGGGCTTTCATCACACTCAGACAGAACTCTGCTTTCCTCACTCTCCATGCACTGCTGCCCGAGACCGAGGCCCAGGATTCACACTAATTCCCAGAGTACAAGCCAGACTCTCAGATAACTTGACTTTGCCACCAGTCCTTCTACACGCCTCTACTCCTGCTCGTTTTCCTGTTTTAGGTCATGCGCCGCTTTGGCCCATGCCTTCTGTCAGGACCAAAGTTCCCACACGTATTTATAGTAAAACCTCTCAAGGGGATTCAATTAGCTAATTCCTTAGCTGAAGAGCTGATGTTTTTCATAAAAGAAAGTACGAAGTACCCTGACCCCTTCAGGTCTGTATTGGCGTCCAACCATCAGGAAAACAGGGACCAGTCTTCTTATCCTAGAATTTTCGAGCACTTGCGAGAGAGATAGTGGTTTATGAAGCCATTTTCAAGGAGCTTCAATTCCTGGGCCAGGGACTGAACCAGTGCCACAGCAGTAACCAGAGCCAAAGCCGTGGAACACCGGATCCTCAAATGCTGAGCCAACCAGGGAACTCCTAGAAAGAATGTACGTGAATGGATTAATGCAAAAATAAAATGTTTATGTATATATGTTTATATGGATATATTATTCAGCTACTAAATGAAGTTGTGTTATTTGTGACAACACAGATGGACCGTAAGGGCATCCTGCTAGCTGAAGTAAGTCAGAGAAAGTAAATATTGTATGATCTCTCTTATATGTAGAGTCTTAAACAAACATCTAAAAAAAAATTAAGGAAAACAACAAACAAACCATATGACCAAGTTCATAGATACAAAGATACTGGTGGGTTTCCAGTGGCAGAAGTTGGGGAATGAGTGAAATGGGTGAAAGGAGTCAAAAGACACAAACTTCCCAGTTATAAAACGAATAAGCCATGGGGACGGAATCACAGTGTGGTGACTACAGTTAAGAACACTGCATTGAGTTCCCGTCGTGGTGCAGTGGAAACAAATCCGACTAGGAATCATGTGGTTGCGGGTTCGGTCCCTGGCCTTGCTCCGTGGGTTAAGGATCCAGCGTTGCCATGAACTGTGGTGTAGGTTGCAGATGTGGCTCGGATCTGGCATTGCTGTGGCTCTGGTGTAGGCCATCAACAACAGCTCCAATTAGACCCCTAGCCTGGGAACCTCCATATGCTTCAGGTGCAGCCCTAAAAGACAAAGACAAAAAAAAAAAAAAAAAGAAAAAGAAAAAAAGAAAATTGTTAAGCAAGTAAATCTTAAATGCTCTCATCATAAGGAAAAAAATTCTGTAACTATGTATGGTGACAGTGTTAACTAGATTCATTATGGTGACCATTTTGTAATACAGACAAACATGGAATCATTTTGTACACCTGAAGCTATTATAATGTCGTATGTAACTACACCTCATTTTAAAAAAAAGGAAAACTAATTAACCTTTCTTATTTTAATATCTCAAAGAACTTTGGGTATCTAGTTAAAACTCAGTTAATAAGGGCAATGAGGGAAGTTACAAATAATGGATCAATTGGACTAGAACGCAGTACTACCCCTTACCCCAGAGAAATCACAAATTGTCGAATTGCCGAGTGTGGTTTACCATGCACTCAAACAGCTTGGTAAACTCATCCTTAATAACTGACTCTACCTATACTTAGTACTTACTTCACTTTAGAAAATGTTTTTTACTTAGGAAACAGTCATAAAGTGTTAGGCACAGTCTAAGCACTTTACAAGTAAGTCTCTTAACAACTCTATATAATGTGGATACTAATATTATTACCCCCATTTAGAGATGAGAAAACTGAGATACTAAGGAGGGTGTCACAGCTAAAAAGTAAGGGACACAGAATTTGAACCCAGGAAGCCTGCTTGAGAGTCTGTGTTCTTAGCCATAACTGCATATATGTGGCTTCTCTCTGCCAGTAGATGTTGGAGGCACTAAATTCTGCACATTGTTTTTTCCTGAATTGTGACTCTAAGCCAGAGATGTGGCAGGAGCAAGGAATACAAATATAAAAAGACATAGTCTTGCTCTCTGGAAGTAAATCAATTGTTATTCAACATAGCAAACCACAAAACTTTGGCTTTAAAATAGGAGCCTTTTAATTGCTCACAATTCTGCAATCTGGGCTGGGCTCACTCACCCATTTGCAGTTAACTGATGGCTCAAGTAGGACTAGAGGATCCAAGATGGCCTTACTCATGTTTAGCATCTCAGCTAAGATAGCTGGAACAGCTGGAGGCTGGCTAGGCTTCTCTCCTGGTTGTACATCCTCAAGGAGGCTCTCTGATGCTTCTTTACATGATGCCTCGGGGCAGTGAAAAAGCAAAAGTGGAAGCAGCAAGGTCTTTCAAATGCTGGGCTTGGAACTAACCCAACATCATTTCCTCTGTACTTTTTTGGTCCGAGCAAGTCATAAGGCCCACCCGGCTTCACTACGGCAGAAGATTATATAATGGCTTGGATTCAGGGACGTGGGCTGTGGTACCTTGGTGGGTGGTCGACAGAGGGACACAGAAGGAAAGACAGCATTCTAGGCAGAGAAAACAGCAGAGGCACAGGCACATGGTGCAAGAAAGCATGTTGTACCTGGGGAATAACAAATCGTTCAAAGCGATTGAAGAAAAGGGCACTCTGAGAAAGAACAAGGCTGAGGAGGTTGAAGAAGGAGGTGGAATCAGATCAGGAAGTGGCATGGGTGCCTTGCTAAGAGGTTTCAAATATGACCCTGAAGGTCACAGAGAAATTTTCATTGGGCAAGCACACGGTATGATATGTGTATTTCAAAATCACTTTGGGAGTTTGTGAGCAGGGGGGAGATGGGAATCAGGAAAATCAGTGAGAAAGCAATTGTAAGATAACAAGTATAAGAAGATGGGACCTGAAGTGAAAAATGGCATAGGGATCAGAGAAGAGAAAAAGAGCTCCAGAAATTCTAAGCAGCAGGAGGAATAGGATAAGGCTGTGGAAGGAAAAACATGAAATGACGCCCGGGTTTCTGACTTCAGCTACTGAATAGATACAGGTGATTGAGCTGTTCTCATTTAAGTTTTGGATTGATTGATTTTTTTTTTCTTTCTGATGACGGCATCCATGAGATTGATGTGGTATCTCATTTCCCAGACTAGGAATTGAACCAGAGCCACAGCAGTTAAAGTGCCACGTTCTAACCCCTAGACCACCAGGGAACTCCCTGGATTAATTGATTTTGAAATGTCTGTGTAACAATCAGTAGAAGTATGGGGAAGACATGTTGGATATACAAATCTGAATCCTAGAAGAGAGATACAAATACAGACCTTATTAGCAAACAGGTGGTTTTAAGAAGCCATCAATTTCCCAGAAGTGTGGGGAATGAAGAGAATAGAGGCCAGGAATGACTAAAAGAGAACTACATTTAAAGATGAGAAGAGAGGAGTTCCCGTCATGGTGCAGTGGTTAACGAATCCGACTAGGAACCATGAGGTTGCGGGTTCGGTCCCTGCCCTTGCTCAGTGGGTTAACGATCCGGCGTTGCCGTGAGCTGTGGTGTAGGTTGCAGACGTGGCTCAGATCCCTCGTGGCTGTGGCTCTGGCGTAGGCCGGTGGCTATGGCTCTGATTCGACCCCTAGCCTGGGAACCTCCATATGCCGCGGGAGCGGCCCAAAGAAATGGCAAAAAGACAAAATAAATAAATAAATAAAAAATAAAGATGAGAAGAGAAAGAGAAGTCCATATAGGAAACAAAAATAAGAACCATAAAGATAGGAAGATACCTGAGGGTGGGGTGGGGTCGGGGTGTTGCCCCACAGGTTGAGGGAGAAAAGAATTGCTAAGGTACTTGGAAAATTGCCAGTGGGATTTGACAAGTGATCGCTGGTGACCATACTGAGACCAGTTTTAGAGGAGTTATGATGCCAATATCTCAACTGCTATGGATTGAGGAAACTTGTAAGAGAAGAAGTGTGAGTTGATGGGGGAGTGGGAGCTGCAGGAAGTTAGCGTTCCTTCAGGGAGTTCCCTTCATGGCTCAGTGGAAACAAATCCAGCTTATATCCATGAGGACACTGGTTCGATCCCTGGCCTCATTTTGTGGTTAAAAATCCTGCCTTGCCGTGAGCTGTGCTCTAGGTCACAGATGTGGCTTGGATCTGGCACTGCTATGGCTGTGGCGCAGACTGGCCGCTGCAGCTCTGATTCAACCCCTAACCTGGGATCTTCCGAGAGGGAAGTGTGTAGGTTTAAGAGTATATGTGGTGAAGGCTCATAATGGTTGCTCTGAGAAAGAAAACGTTTGAATGCTATTTCCTGCCAGTTTCTGCTCAATATTCTTCTCACTCTCATGCCAGTCTTTGGGGAAAATCCCTCTGCCTTTTCATTCTTTCTTCCTCTTTGCTCTTTTTTGTTTGTTTGTTTAGGGCTGCACCTTTGGCATATGGAGGTTCCCAGGCTAGGGGTTGAATCCGAACTGCAGCTGCTGTCCTACACCACAGCCACAGCAATGCCAGATCTGAGCCACATCTGTGACCTACACCACAACTCACGGCAACACCAAATCCTTAACCCAGTGAGGGAGACCAGGGATCAAACCCAAATCCTCATGGATACTAGTCAGATTCTTAGACTGCTGAGCCACAATGGGAACTTCCCTCTTCACTCTTTAAAACCGCTTTCATTGTAATCTGGCATTTGTCTCTATATAACAACCACTTTCAAAAAATCACCAGTGACTTTTGTGTTTTACCTAAGGTACATTGTGTCACTTAATATTATTTGTTCAAAAGAATGACTATATGTATGCTTCCTTTTTTTTTTTTTGTCTTTTGAGGGCCGCACTGGCGGCATATGGAGGTTCCCAGGCTGGGGTCTAATCGGAGCTGTTGCTGCCGGCCTACACCACAGCCATAGCAACACCAAGATCCAAGCCGCCTCTGCAACCTACATCACAGCTAACGGCAACACTGGATTCTTAACCCACTGAGCGAGGCCAGGGATTGAACCCACAACCTCATGGTTCCTAGTCGGATTCGTTGCTGCTGCGCCACGATGGGAACTCCTGCTCTTAACAACATACTTTGTGATTCTGTCTAAATTATTTAACTCCAATTTCTAACAGTGAAATGGGAACATAAACTATTTTCTCCCAATCTCAGTGGAATATCGGAAGAGTTGATAAAATGAGGTTGTAAGGTACATGGAACATCTCTGATAGGATTGTAGGATTGTTTCAGGGATTGAATGAGATAATATAATAACAACATCAACATTATAAGATAATGTAAAATTCTTAATAAATATCTGGCATATGGTAGCACATAGTAATGACTATATTTTAGTTTAAAAATAGCGAATGAGGAGATCCCATTGCTCTACAGTGGAAATGAATCCGACTAGTATCCATGAAGATGTGGGTTCTAGCCCTGGCCTTGATAAGTGGGTGGGGGATCCAGTGTTGTGGTGAGCTGTGGTATAGGTTGCAGACACGACTGCGTTGCTGTGGCTGTGGTGTAGGCCGGCAGTGGTAGCCCAAATTTGACCCCTAGCCTGGGAACTTCCATATGCCATTGGTGTGGCCCTAAAAAGAAAAGAAAAGAAAAGAAATTAGCAAACTAAAATTTAGCAAGTAAAAAAAAGAGGGCCAATTATTTAGGGGTGCTCAGGTGAACAAATATTTGGTGTTTATGAAATGATTTGTCTGGAAATTGCTTCCAAGTAATTTCTCATGTTGGAGGTGGGATAGAGGAATTGACCAGCTAGTGAAGCTGGACATTCATTATCCTTTTTTTTTTTCCCTGGACATTCATTATTCTAACTTTGCATACATTTGAAAATTTTTTTCTTTTTTCTTTTTTTGTCTTTTCTAGGGCCACAGGTGTGGCATATAGAGCTTCCCAGTCTAGAGGTCAAATAGGAGCTACAGCTGCCTGCCACAGCCACACCACAGCAGTGTGGGATCCAAGCCTCATCTGCGACCTACCACAGCTCACGGGCAATAGCGGATCCTTAACCTGCTGAACGAGGCCAGGGATTGAACCTGCAACCTCATGGTTCCTAGTCAGATTCATTAACCGCTGAGCCATGACCGGAACTCCCTACACTTGAAATTTTAATAATAAAAGGTTATGATTGTTTCACTGTATGTAACTATGTTGATGCAAATCACTTGGTATATACATATACACGAAATGCAATGAAAATCTAGTTTGTAACAAATTAAATGGCTTTTTGAAGTTTATCTATCTTTCACCCCACTCCACTCTCCAAAGTAAAGGAGTAATGCAACGATTTAATTTGACATATAGACAATGATTGGAATTTATGGCTTTCATAATATCATAAGTGGGCATCATTTCAGAAACTAATCTTTTTCTGTACCACCTAACCAACTTTAGTCCTTATAAGAAAAAAAAAACTACACTCCCCAGCATGCATTGCACGACATCGTCAACACGAGGACCTCGCGTCGCCGAACTGGTTGCCCTCGCCTTATTTGAATGGGAATAATCCTGGCGAAAATTGACGTCTGTGGCTCAGAGTAGATTTTCGAGTATTTGTAAGACAAGCTCGGTAGAGCGTGCGGTAGGAAGGAGACAGCGTGGTACCTTTATGTTCAGGCATCGCCCCAGGCAGCCTCGCCCTTTTCTGGGGCTTCCGTGCGGCAGGAGGGCTCCGTTAGTGCGCTTCCAACATGGCGACGCTGTTGGCGGTAAATTCAGGTAGGTGCGGCCGGGGCAGAAGGCAAATTGTGGGGCAAGGTGCTGATCGGTTCTTAAGGGAGAGACCCGGGCTGTGGGGTTCCTCGGAGTCCAGTCCCCCATTTGTGCACAGTGCCCGCTTCTCTCCAGCCGGGAGCCTAGATTCCCGCTCCTCCCCAGTTTGAATGGCGCGCGTCGGCTCTGCGGGTGTTAAGAATTGGGCTTTGAGGGTCGAGGCGAGGAAGCTCGGTCCACCGGAACCCGGCGTGGAATTCTCGCAGTTCAAGGCCAAGCCTGTTCTCTTCCATTACTCACCCCATTATGTGTCCGTGATCCAGGTTTCATATGTAGTTTTCCAGCAATGAGGTCAGGGGACCTGAGATATTTTTTTCAGCCCATGCCGAAACTCGTACTTTGTATTAGGCACTTGGATCGCTCATGGAGGTTGGGGGGTTATGCAGGAAGCGAGGTTCCTTGGTTATGAAGCCTGAAATTTTGAAGGTGGCCGAGGACTACCATGACTCCCAGCTCTGCAGTTGTGGCCTGTCCCTGGATGCTTCTGTACCTTTGGAACAGTAGATCCTCGGGACAGGGCAGAATCTAGAAGGTTGTAAAGAAACTCTGGAAGATTTGGATTGGGCAGTTCTCAATCTGGGGCGGAACTCCCCCTCCCTGCGGGGGGGCATTTAAAAGAGTGGGTGCATTTTGATTGTCCCGGTTCCTGGGGTGCTCTGCTGGCGCCTAGTGGGCGGGTCTAGGTTGCCAGACATGCTGCAGCGGCGGGAGCGTTCCTGAAAATCAATTTCCTGCTCTGAATGTCACTGTCTTGTTTGAGCCATGCTAAGCTTTATGGGCAGTTAAGAGCACATCGGTGAGGTAAATCCTTGTAAAGAATCTCACTCAAAGAGAGCTCTTTCTTAGGGCGCCTTTTCTTTCTGTCTCTACGCAGTTGGTTTTTTTGTTTTTTGTTTTTTTTGTTGTTGTTGTTTTTTGTTTTTGTTTTTGTCTTTTTAGGGCCGCACCTGTGGCTTAGGGACGTTTCTAGGCTATGGGTCGAATAGGGTCTAAGGCTGCCGGCCAGTGCCGCAGCCACAGCGACCCTGCGTGATTGGAGCTTTGTCTGAGACCTACACCGCAGTTCAAGGTAACACTGGATCCTTTAACTCACTGACAGGCCAGGGATGGAACCCACGTCCTCATGAATGCTAGTCGGATTGGTTACCAGCTGAGCCGGGATGGGAACTCCCTATGCTGTTGTTTTGTGTGTGTGTGTGTGCTGGATTGTTTTCACACGACTGATACTCTTGAAAACGTGTCTAAATCTGACTTTTGCAAATCAAACCATTTCAGAAACACTATGATAAATTATTTTGTAATAATGAAGGATTATGTTTATTGAGCACCTCCTTTTCCCCAGGCACCATGCTAGGAGCTATCTTTTATCTCATTTAATCCCCTTTATCCACCTATGGAGTAGCTACTATTAAATACTCCATTTTACAGATTTGGAAATAGAGTGGTTAAGTAACTTCTTCAGGGTTATACAGTTAATGATTCAAAGTCAGTCTTTGATGATACTTAAACGTGTTCCTACTGAAGCACAAGCTAATTCATTTCATTACATAAAATTTCCATATACCTGAATTTAGTAATGAAGTTACTTCCTTAATCTTGCTGTCTTGCCCTCCTAACCCAGATGTAAACTTAAAACAAAGTTTTCATGTTATACGTGTGGTTATATACTTTTCTTTAGTACATGCTCATCCTAAATTAGTATCATTAAACATAAATCATTGAAGGAAAAGGAGTTGCCAGCAATTTCAAAGCATATATACATTGTATAGTGAGGCCTCCTGGCAGTGGTATTTAATTGGTCACATAGAAAGGAAACTTTTTGAGGGACTGAACTCTGGCCACAGTAGCCAGCTGAGCTGCTGAGGTGACAGCACTGGATCCTTAACCTCCTGAGCCACAAAGGAGCTCCCAGGAAGCATTTTTAAAAGCCCAGGCAGGAGTTTTTTTTTTTTTTTTTTTTTTTTTAGGGCAGCATCTGCACCATATGGAGGTTCCCAGGCTAGGGGTTGAATCAGAGCTACAGCTGCCACTCTACACCACAGCCACAGCAATGTGGGATACAAGCTGGTCTGTCTGTTCCCAGGCTAGGGGTCTAATCGGAGCTGCAGCTGCCGGCCTACACCACAGCCACAACAATGCCAGATCGGAGCCTCGTCTGCGACTTACACCACGGCTCACGGCAATGCTGGATCGTTAACCCACTGAGCAAGGCCAGGGATTGAACCCGCAACCTCATGGTTCCTAGTTGGATTTGTTAACCACTGAGCCACGACGGGAACTCCCAGGACGATATTTTTAAAAAATTAAATGTCCAGGCAAGGAACCCAAATGCCGGTTGACAAATGAATGGATAGACAATGTGGTCTGTAGATACAATGGAGTGTTATTCAGCCTTAAAAAGGAAACCCTGTCCTATGCTGCAGCATGAATGAATCTTGAAGACATTCTGCTAAGTGAAATAAACCAGTAGCAAAAAGACAAATACTGGATGATTCTACTTAGATGGGATATTGAAACATATTGAAAGTAGCCACATTTTATAGAAACAAAGAATACTGGAAAAGAGGTTTGTCTACCACCTCCCTTCACATTTCACCCTAATCATCACTTGCTCAGTGACTCCTTCCCTTCCCTGACCTCCCTGGCTAGGCCAGTTTCCTATATTATAAAAAAATATATGTATATAAATGTATATATGTAAATATTTTTTGAACCTATACCATAGCTGTGACCTGAGCCAGCGAAATGATGATGCTAGGTCCTCAACCTACTGCCCCACTAGGGAGCTCTTTGTATGTGTATATATATATTTTTGTTTGCTTGTTTTTTAGGGCTGCACCCAGGCTAGGGGTCAGATTGAAGCTGCAGCTGCTGGCTTATGCCACAGCCACAGCAGTGCCAGATCTGAACCACATCTGTGACCTATGCGAAAGCCGGATCTTTAACCCACTGAACGAGGCCAGGGATCAAACCTGCATCCTCATGGATACTAGTCAGATTTTTAACCAACTGAGCCACAGTGGGAGCTCCTTTGTGCATAGTTTTGATGTGTTATTGGATGCCTCTTCATAAATGGGAAGAAGTGGAATTGTCTCTAGAAATCACTAAGCTTTGTCAAGCTAAGTATGTAAACTCCAAAGAAAGCTATTCTTGGAAGTTCCCTTGTAGCACAGTGGGCTGAGGATCCAGCTTTGCTGCAGCTGCAGCACAGGTTGCATCTGTAACATGGATTCAGTCCCTGGCCCAGGAACTTCCACATGCTGTGAGTGTAGCCAAGAAAAAAAAAAGTTATTCTTCAAAGGTTCTATAAAGTATTACTTTTACAGTTTACTTTTGTCAGCCTTTTGTCAGATTTAAAAAATACCCGTGGTAAAGCAAGTTTCACAGTTGCAAGAGTCATTTTTGATAACTTTCCTTCATACCCTGTACCACTTAACAGTTTGGACTCTACCAACAGGTCTTGCCTTTCTATTTTCCTGTCCTCATCCTGGTTAAGGTTCCATCACTTTATGAGTAGCTTACCTACCTATCAGTTTTGGGTCCTGGCACTTCATATTCTGTTTAGTCCATCAGTCACACCATCATCCAGTTTCATTTTGTCATCTACTGCTTGAAGCTTTCCCATTTACTAATAGAAAAAATTCCATCTTGGCCAGAAATCCAAGGCTCAAACTGCTCAGCAATCAAAATAGTGGCAGTAAGTGATTTTTGTAGTACTTTTTTTTTGTCTTTTATTGTAGGGCCACATCTGTGGCATATGGAGGTTCCCGGGCTAGGGGTCGAATCCGAACTGTAGCTGCCAGCCTATACCACAGCCACAGCCACAGCAACACAGGATCCGAGCCGAGTCTGCCACCTACACCACAGCTCACGGCAAATGACAGATCCTTTAACCCACTGAGCGAGGCCAGGGATCAAACCTGTGTCCTCATGGATGCTGGTCAGATTCTTTAACCGCTGAGCCATGAAGGAACTCCTGTTTTAGGTGTTCTCATAGCACTCTGTACTTCTTCATCATGCCTTTTTTCTATACTGGTAGTTGTGTTTTGAATTCTGTGTTTAATATCTGTCTTGTCAATCTGTCCATTCCTTGGGCCCTGGGATCTTGTCTCTCTTTTTTTTTTTTTTTTTTTTTTTTTTTTATTTTTTTATTTTTAATTTTTTTTGTCTTTTGTTGTTGTTGTTGTTGCTATCTCTTGGGCCGCTCCCGCGGCATATGGAGGTTCCCAGGCTAGGGGTTGAATCGGAGCTGTAGCCACCAGCCTACGCCAGAGCCACAGCAACGCGGGATCCGAGCCGAGTCTGCAACCTACACCACAGCTCACGGCAACGCCGGATCGTTAACCCACTGAGCAAGGGCAGGGACCGAACCCGCGACCTCATGGTTCCTAGTCGGATTCGTTAACCACTGCGCCACGACGGGAACTCCAGGGATCTTGTCTCTTGCTTGCTCTGCAATCCCTGGCACATGGAAGGCCTCTGGTAAATATTTGCCAAGTGAATGAATGATCCAGCTAGACTAGTTTGGTCTGTCCTCTTCCTGCACATCCCTCCTTAAAATAATTTTTGCCCAGTACATTACCTTCTTCTGCAGCATTGTTCATCAGATTGTAATGTGTTTAATTAGGTTACAACTATCTTCCATGTCATTCTGATTGTCCTGGTGACTTTAGTGGGATTTGTGTTTTCTCAGAAAGCAGTTAAATGTTTGCAGACCCACCCTTTGCAGTTGAAACTATAGTTGGTTCAAATTTCATTGGATGAGCAAGTGATTGGTTTTGACTCGTTGTTCTTTCAAAGTCTTTATAAACATACAGAGGTACCAAATCTGATTGTTTGCAAAGGGAAACCCTGGGCTTCAAGGTCCAAGGTTGTGTTTTTCAAACCATGCTCAGTAACACAGAGCAAAAGCTCTGTAAGTATTACTTACTGTTGTTACCACCTTTACAAAGCAAAATGCGATCCTTTCTGTATGAGTTTATAAAAGAAGAATTCCCTTATTTCTTTCTGTGTTGTTTTTTGGCTTTTTTGTTCTCTATGCCTTTTTTTCCGTCCAACGGCAACCAAGGCATGTGGAAATTCCCAGGCTAGGGGTCTCCTTGGAGCTGCCACTGTCATCACAGCAACATCGGATCCAAGCCACATCTGCAGCCTACTACGCTGCAGCTTGTGGCAATGCCAGATTCTTAACCCACTGAGTGAGGCCGGGGATCAAACCTGCCTCCTCACAGAAATAGTATTGGGTCCTAACTTTCTGAACCACAACAGGACTCCTTTTTTTTTTTTTTTTAAATGGCCTCACCCTCAACATTTGGAAATTCCCAGGCCAGGATTGACTCTTAGTTACAGCTTCGACCACATCAGATCCCCTAACCCACTGTGCTGGGCCAGGGACCAAACCTGCACCTTTTTTTCGTTTGTTTGTTTTTGGATGACAGCTTCTTTATTAAGCAATGGCATAGACTTTACATGATATGATGACGATTCTGGCCACCCAAACAAGTGAAGGCAGAGTAAGGGGAATTATAATTATAGTCACACGTGTTAGGAACCTTATCAAGAAAAATTCATTTCCATAAAGGTGGTTCCTTTTGAGGGTAAGTTGCCCTGTTTATAAAAAACTGATTTTGTGTACTGAGGTTTGGGTGTTTAATATTTTTTCTTTTTAGGGTCGCACCTGCAGCATATGGAAGTTCCTGGGCTAGGGGTTCAATCGGAGCTACCGCTGAGGCCTCCGCCACAGCCACAATAATGATGGATCCAAATTATCTCTGCTTCCTGTGCCATGGCTTACAGCAACACCAGATCCTTAACCCACCGAGCGAGGCCAGGGATCAAACAGCATCCTCATGGATACTAGTTGGATTCTAAACCCGCTGAGCCACAATGGGAACTCCCTCCAGAACTATTTTCAGGCCCCTCAATCTTCAATCTGTGTATTGAGGAGCACAGGTCCTACACTTTTACGCCAAACCTGCACCTCTACAGTGACCTCAGCCGCAGCAGTTGGACTCCCAACCCACTGTGCCCAGCAGGAACTCCTCTATGCTGTTTTTTTTGTTTGTTTGTTTTTGTTTTTTTTTTTGTCTTTTTGTCATTTCTCGGGCTGCTCCCGCGGCATATGGAGGTTCCCAGGCTAGGGGTCTAATCGGGGCTGCAGCTGCCAGCCTAGGCCACAGCCATAGCAACAGGGGATCTGAGCCCTGTCTGTGACCCACACCACAGCTCAAGGCAAAGCCTGTTCCTTAACCCATTGAGTGGGGCCAGGGAACCAACCTTCGTCCTCACTGATACCAGCTGGGTTCATTACTGCTGAGCCACAACGGGAATGCCCTGATATTCTTTTAAATTAATGTTTGATTTGTCTATAGAACTCTTTATGTTTTAAAGTCGCTGTGAGCATGACTAAAATGTGCAGACGATAACCTTATCATATTTTCCAAATACATGTTTTATTTGATGCTGGTTTATTTTTTTCTTTAAGCTGCTAGTCTGTGGGGTCCTTACAAAGACATTTGGCAAACCGTGGGAAATGCTCTTTGGAGAAGACAACCTGAAGCCGTCCACCTTCTTGACATGATTCTGAAGAAGCACAAACCTGACTTCATCTCATTGTTCAGAAATCCAGTAGGAAAATTTCTTTTTATGCTTCTTGGATTTGCTTTTTCTTTTCTTTTTTCTTTTTAAGACTAATGGAGCAAGGGAATTCTTAATGCATGTAAATGACATATCTTACTTGTTCTAGTGTGTTGATTCAAATTTTTTCTAAAAATGGAATTTTTCTTAGCAATTATTATCTTTTTTTGATTCTCCATATAAATTAAAATTGTATTTATCTCTAGCGAGGAGATATCTTAATAATGTCTGAATATGATTTAGAAAGTTCAGTATATTCCAGAAATAAGAGCCTCATTGGAATTTCTGACTTACAGTTAATCCAACTAAGCTTAGTAAGATTGATTATTTTATTTATTTCCAGGTATACTTCAACATTTTAACTCTTCATAATGTTATGTAAGTTGTGTTAGCTGAACTAATTAATTCTTACATACCATTAATCACTGCATTTTGACATACATTTCAGCCAGGAGTTGAGTACTTCACTGGCTGGGATTTGTATTTGGAAACTCCTTTCCCCGCTGTTTGGCAGCTTTGTTTTTTATACACTAACAAGACTCTCTAAGAACTATTTATGAATTTGTCTTACCAGAAAGAACCTTAGCTTGAGAGACAGTTGAGCTGAGTTCTTGTCTCGACTCTACCACTAAAGAGTTGTATAACCACAGGCAAGTCACCTGACTTATCTGAGCATCAGTTTTTCCCTTCTGTTAATAGAGGAGTTGGATTAAATAACTGAATGCCCTTTTTCAAGGTATAAATACCTAAAGCTTTTATGATCCATCTGGTATTCTATTTTATATGTTATTTATTAAATATTTGCACAAAGTAAGCCTTTTTGCAAATAAGACTACATTTTTAAATAACGTACTAATAAGCTATTATCAGCCCTACTAATTAATTCAACATTTCATTTCCATTTGTTGTTTCCCACTTGAAGACTTTGTTGTTTTTATATTTATTAAAGATATAATTGGAAAATTCCTTAGATACTTGAAAAACAGTAGGCTAGTTTGTGTGATTTCTCAACATTTTGTAGTTCAGAGTTTAGGAGAAGCGGTTACTGAGAAAGTCATAGTAATATAAAAAGTTAGGAAGTTCCCTTGTGGTGCACAGGTTAAGGATCTGATGTCGCCACAGCTGTGATGCAGGTTGCAACTGTGGCACAGGTTCAGTTCCTGGCCAGAGCACTTGCATATGCTGTGGATGCAACCAAAAAAAAAAAAAAAAAGAAACTGAAGGTAGAATGTTACCACAATGTACTTGTAGGTTTTCTACAATATTATTGCACAAGAAATATTCCTGTTTGTCATGATATCAGGCTGCTTTATGAATAAACTTCTCCAGTAACCTTTTTTTTTTTTTTTTTTTTTTTTTTTAAGGTCACAGGTGTGGCATATGGAAGCTTCCAGGCTAGGAGTTGCAGCTGCCAGCCTATGTCACAGCCACCACAACACCAGATCCCAGCCATATCTGCAAGTTACACCACAGCTCACAGCAATGCCAGATCCTTAGCCCACTAAGTGGAGCCCGGGATCGAACCCATATCCTCATGGATACTAGTCGGGTTCGTTTCTACTGAGCTACACGGGAAACTCCTCCAGTAACAATTTAGTACCTTGTCTCTAATATGCACTTTTCATTGCATGATTCTATTTATTCATTCTATTTATTTTCATTGTTGTAGCCAAAAAATGTTCAACAACATGAGAAGGTTCAGAAAGCCAGTACAGAGGGAGTTGCCATCCAGGGTCAACAGGGAACCCGACTTCTTCCTGAACAGCTCATTAAAGAGGCCTTTATCCTCAGTGACCTTTTTGATATTGGAGAATTGGCAGCTGTTGAACTTCTTCTTGCTGGTAGGTTGACACTTAATGAACCTATGTTAAGGTAATACATAAATATAAAATGTTTATTCACTTGTAATTTGAAGTATTATATCATTTAGATTCTAAAATGGTTTCTAAGGATGTAGCTTATTCAAAATATTTCCTTTTGTTTATCTTCGACCAATCGGAAGGTTTTAGTTAGCAGAGTTGTTAAAGGAACTTTAACTGTTTCAAGATAGGCTTCTCCGTGGTTGTTGCTTAGGAAAAAATAACTGGCTGCATCTCTGACGTTTTATAGTAGAAAGTATTTATTGTCATATAATGAGTAAGAAGGTAGTATTACTTCTTTTTTGGAATTTTTTTTGAGGGGTTGATTCAAATAAAGAATAAGATTATTTCAATAATACTGAGTTCTAGGAAGAAAATAAAACAAGGCAGGGGGATGTAGAGAGATGTGGGCTAGTAGGGGGCAGCTGTACGTGGGGTACTTCGGGACAGCCTATCTGAGACTAGGACTTTTGTCTTGACACCTGCGTGATGACAAGATACCAGAATTGTTGGGGTGGGATGTTCCAGGGAGAGCAGACAGCTTGAGGTAAGAAGAAAGACATGCTGAAGGATAAGAGACCATCGAGAATGAGGGGGAGAGTAAAGGAAGACAAGGACAGAGCCAGAGTCAGATCATAGGCTTGCAGGCCATGAAAATTGCAATGGTGAGCTGTTCTGACTGCAGTGGGAAGTTGTTAGCAGGGGCTGTAAGCTGGAGAGTTGCAGAAAGAGCGAAAGAATTGGGAGTTCCCTGGTGGCCTAGTGGTTAAGGATTCATTGTCACTGCTATGGTTCGAGTCATTCCTGAGGTTTGAGTTACTGCCATGGCTTAGATTCAGTCCTTTGTCCAGGAACTTCCACATGCTGTGGGCATAGCCAAAAAAGAAAGAAAGAAAAAAAAAAGAGAAAAGATTGAAATTTCCATAAAATAAGTAGTTGATTTTAATTATAAAGGAGGAGACGTGTAGAAGACAGGTGGTTATTTTATTTTTTTACATTTTAGGGCCACATCTGTGGCATATGGAAGTTCCCAGGCTAGGGGTCGAATCAGAGCTATAACTGCAGGCCTATACCACAGCCACAGCAACGTGGGATCCGAGCCCAGTCTGTGACGTATACTACAGCTCATGGCAATGCTGGATCCCCAACCCACTTAGTGAGGCCAGGGATTGAACTTGCATCCTCATGGATATGAGTTACATTTGTTTCCACTGCGTCACAATGGGAACTACCAGGTGGTCATTTTAATTGGAAGAAAGTCTAATATGTCTAAAGATATCGTGTGGCTGCCAAAATTCTTTTTGATCTAAGGCTGCATTAAAAAAAAAAAGAGGAGTTCCCTTTGTGGCTCAATGGGTTAAGAAAACAAGTAGTTATCCATGAGAATGCTAGTTCAATCCCTGGCCTCTCTCAGTGGGTTAAGGATCCGGTGTTGCTGCAAGCTGTGGTGTAGGCCGACAGCTGTAGCTCTGAGTCATCCCTCTAGCCTGGGAATTTCCATGTGCCGAGAGTATGGCCCTAAAAAGAAAAAAAAATGAGTAGGCATATATCAGGCGGAGTGGGTGAGCACTCAGGAGGACAAGGGCATCGAGGCAGAAGCAATCGCCTGTACAAAGGTGTAAGGCAGTGAGACGAATTTGGGAACAGAGGGGAGGAGTGATTGGGCCAAGGGAAGAAAAAAGCCATAGGAAATGAGACTGAAACTATAGGGCAAGGTACTTCAGTGAAGACAGAATCAAACTTATTCAAAGGAGAGCAGTTAAAAGGGCAAGTAAAAGCTGAAACATAAGAAAAGGTTTTTTAGTTTTCCAGGGGAAGAAACTTTCAAATATTCGAAAGATTTTATATGAAAGAAAATAAACCAATTTGTGGCTGTTTGAAGTAGAGGACCCTGAGGGCCCCTTAAACCCTGAGATTCTGTGATCTTTTGAACTGAGTATTGGTATAGTGATTTTTGTCTCAGCCTAAATACATGTGTGTTTGTTTACTAAATTATTTCTCCAATGCCTTTTCTAGGAGAGCACCAACAGCCACATTTTCCTGGCCTCACCAGAGGATTAGTAGCTGTTCTTTTATACTGGGATGGGAAGCGATGCATTGCAAATTCCCTGAAAGCCTTGATACAGTCTCGACGAGGAAAGACATGGACTCTTGAACTCAGGTCTATTTGCATGTTTGGATTTCAAGGGGTTAATTAGAAATTGCTTGAAGAATTATAATTTTAGAACCAAAATTTCTCCTTAGAATGTATAGTTTAAGTAAAGTATGTAACATAAGTTGAGTAATAAATACTCCCTTATTCTCCCAAGAACTCCCAAGAATGGCACAACAGAGAGTTCCCCTCATGGCTCAGTGGTTAACGAATCCAACTAGGAACCATGAGGTTCTATCCCTGGCCTTGCTCAGTGGGTTAAGGATCTGGCGTTGCCGTAAGCTGTGGTGTAGGTTGCAGATGTGTCTCAGATCCTGAGGTGCTGTGGCTGTGGTGTAGGCCGGCGGCTACAGCTCTGATTCAACCCCTAGCCTGGGAACCTCCGTAGGCCGCAAGAGCGGCCCAAGAAATGGCAGAAAGACAAAAAAGAAAAGAATGGCACAACAGTTTAAACCTGCTTGATTTGTTTACAAATAAGGTGCAATTCAGTTATTTAGGTTAAAAGTTTATTGAAACCTAACGATCTAAAAGGAATGAAAAGAGCTGGATCATAACCCAACCTGGTTGTTTCCAGTAACCCAACATTATCTTCAAAAAAGTGTTTGCCATATCTATGTGACAAGGTAGTATAAACATTACTGTTCCTTTTAACTTTGATTTTTTTCATTACAGTCCAGAGCTGGTTTCCATGACAACACGGTTTACCGATGAGCTGATGGAGCAAGGATTGACTTACAAAGTCCTTACTCTGGTGTCACAGATTGATGTTAACAATGAGTTTGAAAAACTGCAGCGCGAGAGAGGTTTGGGCAGTGAAAAACATCGAAAAGAGGCAAGGGCTCGACGGCATCAGTTCATGCATTGTTGGTGTCAGATCTTGGAGGCCAAAAGTTCATGTCAGTTAGAATGTTCTTCTAACACAGGCATAGGAAAATTAGTATCGCATATGTGTCCATGAAATTGACTTGTACTGTTCCAGCCTCTGTCTAGTCACTATGTTCCATGCCAGCACTTTTTGGAGAATGACCCCTTTAAGAAATTTGTTATGCTATAGAGGAGGTTGGAACTTAAGAATGAGGAATTAACAGTGGGGTTTGTTCAGAATTGCAGAGTTGATTTTTAAGGATCATTTGTGGATTCAGATACATTTATTTAGTTGGCTTTTGTAATAGATAGTTTACATTTTGGAGTAAGAATAGGCTTCATTGTAATTTAGTTAATTATATACTGATAATCACTCATCTTTATTTGTAGGTTTCCGATCTCATCAAGGAGTGCAGGCAGTCTCTGGCAGAAAGCCTTTTTGCCTGGGCTTGCCAGTCACCTTTAGGCAAAGATGACACCCTACTCCTTATTGGACATTTGGAAAGAGTTTCAGTTGAGGCTAATGGCTCGTTGGATGCAGTGAATCTGGCTCTTCTTATGGCGCTTCTGTACTGCTTCGACATCAGCTTTATAGAACAAAGCACAGAGGAACGTGATGGTATTGATTTCGTAACTATTAATACATTTATCTCAAAAAGTCAGATTTAATTATGGAGGTAGCATTTAAGAGGGGTGGTATTTTCATTTCATTTCATTTCATTTTATATTTTGTCTTTTTAGGGCTGCAGTATATGGAGATTCCCAGGCTAGGGGTTGAATCTGAGTTGTAGGCACTGACCTACGCCACAGCTATAGCAGCGCCAGATCCAAGCTGCATCTTTGACCTACACCACAGCTCACGGCAATGCCGGATCCTTAACCCGCTGAGCGAGGCCAGGGATCAAACCTGCATCCTCACGGATGCTAGTCAGATTCCTTTCCACTGAGTGATGACAGAACTCCAAGGGGTGGTATTTTAACAATTAAAATAAAAAGTCGTGTATTTTATTCCTTTGTGTGTAATTCATCCATATTTGAATATTTAGATATAATATCAAATTTTTTTTTTTCTTTTTAGGGCCGCACCCGTGGCATATGGAAGTTCCCAGGCTAGGGGTTGAATCAGAGCTACAGCTACTGGCCTACACCACAGCTCCAGCAGCTTGGGGTCCAAGTCGAGTCTTCGACCTACACCACAGCTCAAAGCAATGCCAGATCCTTAACCCACTGAGCAAGGCAAGGGATCGAACCCACATCCTCATGGATCCTCGTTGGGTTTGTTAACTCCTAATACCACATTTTAAAAGTAATTACAACCCTATTAGATATTTCTGTCGCCTTTTGGGGTTTTGGAATGGGAAAGTCTAAAGGATGTGCAGTATATATCCATGAGTTATGCATCCCTAATTTACATGCTTGTTTCTTTACTATTCACATTTAAAACCTTTCATTCAAGGGCAGATAACTATAATTTTTATGTTTAATTTTTAGTAATATATCATCTTTGACTTTTTTCTGTGAAGTAGGTCAAATTTCTCTTAGTAACCTCATAAACAGTTATTGCTTAGAACAGAGGACCTCAAAACTGATTCCCACAAAGGAAGATTATTGCCATTTAATGTCATAAATATTTGTAATCATTCCAACAGTAATCCCCTGTCCACTTTTGATTTTATCACCCCAGTAAGATCTGCGAAGAGAGCAGACATTTTCTGCTTTTCTCTGGTTATCATCCTTAGCCATTAGGAAAGGCTTATTTAAAACACTACTTATCTCCAAGCACATTGTCACACAGTCACTGTGTGGTACATAGTAAGCAGCACCTGTGCTGCTCATTCATCTAGGAATACTGCCAGTTAATGCATTGGTCAGATTTCCTGTATTGAATGAAATTAAGCACAGAATTAGTAGATATAGGCTGTGTTAAAAGAAGTTTAAAAGAAGTTTAAAACTGGAACTTTGAAAAACTAAATGGAATGAATGCCTGGAAAGCTTCAGAGGCTAAGATGTAACATTTTTGGCATTAGGTTGTAATGGTTTCAATAGGGCACTTATATTGATTAACTCATCTTTTTAATTTTTTTCAATGAATTTTATTATATTTCTAATTGTACAAGTTTTGTTTTTCATTAGTTGTTTATTATAGTGGTGTATATTTATTTATTTATTTATTAAATTTTTACGGCCACATTGGCAGCATATGAAAGTTCATGCGATAGGGGTTGAGTCACAGCTGCAGCTACAGGCCTATGCCACAGCCATGGCCGCAGATCCTTAACCCACTGAGGTCAGAGATCGAACCTGCATCCTCATGGGCACTATGTTGGGTTCTTAACCCACTAAGCCACAAAGGGAACTCCTTAATTAACTCATCTTAATTATTTGTTGATTATTCTGTATATAGTTGTTGATAAATGTGAAAAATGAACTATTAATTCATATATAATAGTAGACAGAAACTTTAAAAATAGAGGAAATTAGATGAAGACTGTTCTTCCTGGTTAAAGGTTGGGAATGATTGAAATAGTTATCACAAGATGACATCAAAAGGAAGTGTAAGAAAGTAATGATGTAAATAAATAAATTAGTAGGTGCTCAGTGATATTTCCCATTATTTTTAGCGTTTGTTGGGAATCTTATGCTTTATTTGAAGTACCATAGCATAACTGAACTATAAATTGAAAATTCCTTAATTATTATTTGGCTGTTATATTTATGTTATAATCAGAGTAGATAAAGGTTTGCAGTTTGCATCCTTTGTTTTGGCTAGGTTTTTTTAAAATTTTGTTTTAAATTCAGGCTATTTATCTGGTAAGAATATTTTTTTTGTTATTTTAGGGCCTCACCCGTGGCATATGGATGTTCCCAGGATAAGGACTGAATTGGAATTGTAGCTGCCAACCTACACCACAGCCACAGCAATACCAGATCAGAGCTGCGTCTGCAATCTATACCACAGCTTATGGCAATGCCGGATCCTTAACCCACTGAGCAAGGCCAGGGATCAAACTTTGTCCTCATGGATACTAGTCAGGTTTGTTTCCTCTGAGCCACAACAGAAGCTCCCAAATTATCTTTGTTGATTTATGTTTATTTATTTATTTATTTTTAGTAAAGAAACCGATTTATTGGATAGGACACTTGTGAGAGATGCAAGCGGGCAGGCCAGGAAACTTCTGCCAATTTGTATTTTAGAATTTATGTACAGAAAAAATTGAGTGGCTCTTTAACTTTTTTCAAATGTATGGTACACTTATAAAAAATCACTGAAAATAATGAAATTAAAATTTAAGATTGTCATTTCATTTTTAGGTTGGTACAGTTTTAGCAGTAGTGTACTTTTTTTTTTGTCTTTTTTTTGCCATTTCTTGGGCCGTTCCCGCGGCATATGGAAGTTCCCAGGCTAGGGGTCGAATCGGAGCTGTAGCTGCTGGCCTACGCCAGAGCCACAGTACCGTGGGATCCGAGCTGCGTCTGCGACCTACATCACAGCTCACGGTAACGCCGGATCCTTAAACCAATGAGCAAGGCCAGGGATGGAACCCGCAACCTCATGGTTCCTAGTCAGATTCGTTAACCACTGAGCCACGACGGGAACTCCCAGTAGTGTACTTCTTGTTTCCAACATTAATGTTAGTCATAAAGTTTTGATTGAAATATTCTGATTTTCAGATTCTTAGACATTCCTGTATTTCAAAGGGAGAATGTTTCTACTTTTTTTCATATAATGGTTTATTTTTATTTTCAGATATGATTCATCAGCTTCCACTGTTGACAGAGAGGCAGTACATTGCAACAGTTCACTCTCGCCTTCAAGACTCACAGCCCTGGAAACTGCCGGGGCTGCAAGCCACCGTGAGACTTGCCTGGGCACTGGCGTTGAGGGGGATATCTCAGCTACCTGATGTGACAGGTAAACTGATTGTAGGTCATTTTGTTAGGAGAAATGACATATCAGCATTTAATAACATTTGGAAAAGGTATTATCATTGACATGTATAAGCATGAGCCTAGGAAGAAACCTAGAGTGTGGTAAATGAAATTTTGTATTGTGAAATACATCTTTTCCTTTTTTTCTTGTCTCCCCAAATAAATTATTTTAAATATGCTTTTCCCTTTCTTTTCTTTTGTCTTTTTATAACCATGCCTGAGGTATATGGAAGTTCCCAGGCTAGGGGGTGAATTGGAGCTGCAGTTGCTGGCCTGTGCTAGATCTGAGCTGCATCTGTGACCTGTACCGCACCTTGCAGCAACACTGGATCCTTATGTGCAAGGCCAGGGATCAAATCCACATCCTCAAGGATACTAGTTGGATTCTTAACCCGCCGAGCCACAAAGGGAACTCCCTTTTTCCCTTTCTTGAAGCCAGTGACAATTCTCTTTTTAGCTTCTTTTTCTCCTTTAAGAGTTTTAAATTTGAAATGACAGTGTAACTTTTTTTTTTGATGTTTTTCTTTTTGATTTTGTTCTCAAATTTTTTTCACATTGTATTAAATTTAAAATTACTATTTTTATTATTTTTTTGATCACCCCGTGGCATACAGAGCTCCCAGGCCAGAGATCAGATCCAAGCGGCAGCTGTAACCTATGCCACAACCATGGCAACACCAAATCCTCAGCCCACTGTGCCGGGCCAGGGATTGAACCTGCATCCCACGCTCCAGAGATGACGCCGATACAATTGTGCCGCAGTGGGAACTCCTAAAACTATTATTAATTAATTATTTGTTTTTGGGCTATGCCCATGGCGTGTGAAAGTTCCTGGACTAGGGACCGAACCTGCACCACAGCAGCAACCTGAGCCATAGCAATGACCATACCAGCATATGGAGGTTCCTAGGCTAGGCGTCTAATCAGAGCTGTAGCCGTCGGCCTACACTGGGGCCACAGCAATGTGGGATCCAAGCTGTGTCTGTGACCTATACCACAGCTCACGGCAATGCTGGATCCTTAACCCACTGAGCAAGGCCAGAGATCGAACCCGCCACCTCATGGTTCCTAGTCTGATTTGTTTAGCACTGTGCCACAATGGGAACTCCAGTATTATTTTTAAATATAGTATATTACAAAGGAGATATTTGGTTCAACAATAATGGATGTTGAATTTTGACTTCTACCATTCTGTTAGCCACTATAGCATATCCTCTTCTGCTATTTACATTCATATCCATATCATACTAATAGTGGTTTACTCTAAAAGGATGAGAGCTATGCTTTTCTAGTAATTAGAAGCCCCCCCAAACTGTCGCTTCTGTAGCTTTTTACGGTAAATATGAAAAGGTTTTATTATTAAAATTTACCGTCCGTGTCAGTGTTTTCTAGTTTAAGAGTGTCGGCAGATTCCAGTATCTTATCACCTGTGTGACTGCAGATCATTTTGTTCACTGGTCTCATGCTCATCCCAAGTGGCTGTGGATAGCTTTTTTTGTGTTAAAGGATTTTCTTTGGCTGAAGGTTTTTTGTATTAAAGCTGATAGATAGCAAATTAGTCATTTATATTCATGTAGAAATTCTGTTTCTCATTTATACATGTTATTAATTTATGAGTCTTATTTCAGTACTTTTCTGGCATAAAATTACATGTTTTTAAGTAGCTGTGTAATAGTTAATCAAATTCATATGCTGTTAATTACTGTACCCCTGCCCGAATCTTGAGAGACACAATAGAATATGCTCTACTTTACTACCAAATAGTAGATAAGAGTAGTCTGGGAATCTAGATCTGGTTTCAAGTCCTAGATCTTCAGTTGCTTAATCTCTTTAGTTTTATAGGCTCATACTCAAAAAACTTTGAAATTAAGGCTATTATAATGAACATTTTAAATTGTAAAATTTTTTTCTGTTAATTTACATTTTAAAAATTACTCAAAAAGATGAATAACTTATATTGCAGAAATATTCATTTCTTTCTTTTATTTTTTTTTGGCTGCACCTGTGGCATGTGAAAGTTCCTCGGTCAGGGACTGAACCATGTCACACTAACAGCCACCTTAGCCACTGCAGTGACAGTGCCAGATCCTTAACCCACTGCACCGTAAGAGAACCCCAGAATTCATCATTTCTTGAAGTAATCCAGACAAGTTTTAACAAAAATCTGAATTTTGAAAAATTAGTTCCTACTTTCTTTATAGACTTCTGGAAAATTTATTGAATGTTTTTATTGCATTTTTTAAAAAAATGTGTTTTGGATTTTACCAAACTTTATAATTTTTTAAGTTTAATTTTTATTTTATATTGGAGTATAGTTGACTTACAATGTTGTGTTAGTTTCAAGTGAAAGCAAAGTGATTCAGGTATACATACACACATATTCACTCTTTTTCAGATTCTTTTTCCATTTAGGTTATTACCGAATATTGAGTGGAATTTCCTGTACGATAGAGTAGGTCCTTGTTGATATAAAATTTTTATATACTATTTTGAGACATTAAAACTCAATTTACATTAAGATATAAGTGTACTTTGTTACCTAAATAAGTAGTCTTTAAGAAATAGTTCTTGGAGTTCCCATTGTGGCTCAGTGGGTTAAGAGCCCGACATAGTGTGTGTGAGAATTCGGGTTCGATCTCTCACCTCACTCAGTAGATAGGATCAAGCATTGCTGCAATAGTTCTTAAGTTGATCCTCTTGAAATTTTAATTCCAGTATTTCTGAATTCAAGTGAAGGCTTGGAACTAATTGTTAGTAATATTTAATATTAATTCATTAATAATTTAGTAGCCATTATTATTAATCATGATAAAGAATGAAAGAATTATTTTGTTCTTAGGGAACTTGTATGGTATGGGTAGATATAAAGGCTTTATTTCAAAGTGCAAAACAACACATAAATGATAAAAGAAAAAAACAAATAGTCTCTTTTTTTCTGGTCAAGACTATCTTGGTTTTATATCTATTCCTGACCCTTTTCAAGGCAGTAAAAATGTACTTTAAGTAGCACAGGTTGTATTTGGACTGTGACAGTCAAGCAGAATAAGCTATTTAATAGTTCTTTTCCAAAGCCAGATTACCACAAAATTACCTAGGAATTTTATATGTAAAATTTAAAAGAAATAAATAAAAACATAGTTTTGTGGATTTTTGGGTTTTTTTTGTTTTTGTTTTTGCTTTTGCTTTTTAGGGCTGCACCTGTGACATACGGAAGTCCCCAGGCTAGGGGTTGAATCAGAGCTACAGCTGGCAGCCTGTGTCACAACCACAATAGCATGGGATCCGAGCTGCCTCTGTGACCTACACCATAGCTCATGGCAGCACGGGATCCATAACCCACTGAGTGAGGTCAGGGATCGAACACACATCCTCATGGATCCTAGTTGGGTTCATTACCACTGAGTCACGATAGGAACTCTCAGCAATATAGTTTTTGATGGAAGAAAAGAGCATTACCTATGACATACTTTTGCTGAAAAAAATGGAGTGTAATTGATCAAACCTCAAGACCAAACTATTAATTTTTAGTGTATCCAAGAGGATAAAGGAATGTGCGAACTACATCACTGGGACGCAGTGCCAAATCATGCAGTAAACTCTGCAGGATAAAAGACCCAGCTTCTTCAGCAAATAAAGGGCAAGGGAAAAATGAAGATGTCATTATAGGAGCCTGTAGATGTATCAGTTAATTGCAATGTGTAGGCCTTATTGGAATGCTGATTCCAGCAAACAAATTACACAAAAGGTAAAAAGCAAAAAGACAAAACCAAAGTTTTTTATAACATTTATAGGATAGCTATAAATTTGTCCACTGTCTATATTTGATATTGAATAATTTTTTAAGATATAATGACATTGTGTATATGTGGTTTATTTTTTTTTCTTTGTTTTTTAAATACCTTACTGAGTTGTATACCAAAATATTTAGGAGTGTAATGCTAAATTGTCTGGAATTTACTTCAGTCTAATTTAGTCATGGAAATCTAGATGAAATACGAATAACAAAAAAAATGGATAATATTGAAACTAGGTGATGGGAATGTCAAGGTTCATTATACTAGTTTTATCTATCTTTAGATATCTGTTTGAACTTTTCCAAATAGATAACTAAAAATATTATAGGTAGACCATTTTGTTTTTAGGTTAAGATTTAGATGTTCAATTTTTGCTACTTGGTTACCAAATATTAGATTTACTTAAGTGTCCGTATTTTTGGGGTTTTTTTTGTGTTTTTAGGGCCACAACTGTGGCATATGGAGGTTCCCAGGCTAGGCGTCCAGTTGGAGCTGTAGCTGCCAGCCTACTCCAGATCACAGCAACTCAGGATCCGAGCCATGTCTGTGACTGTCACCACACCTCACGGCAACGCCGTATCTTTAACCCACTGAGTGAGGCCACGAATCAAACCGAGTCTTCATGGCTGCTGGTTGGGTTAGTTAACCGCTGAGCCATGATGGGAACTCCCGTATTTTTGGTCTTCACTTGTTGGCTGTGAAGACTTTGTGAATGATCCAGTTCATTTCATTGAGGTTAAAGCCTTAGCATCATTTTAATATGTTATAATTTTGATAATAACTCCCTGACTATATTTGTGTTACATATACATTTCTTAAGTAATTTATTTATCAATGTTAATGTTACTGTGAAGAGCAGATGGTTTTCTTTTTTTTGTTTTTTTTTGTTTTTTTTGTCTTTTTTGAGGGCTGCACCTGCAGCATATGGAGATTCCCAGGCTAGAGGTTGAATCAGAGCTACAGCTGCTGGCCTATGCCACAGCCACAGCAACGCCAGATCCGAGCTGTGCCTGTCACCTACACCACAGCTCATGGCAATACCAGATCCGTAACCTGCTGATCGAGGCCAGGGATTGAACCCACGTCCTTATGGATACTAGTCAGATTCTTTCCCACCCTGCCACAGCTGGAACTCCCAAATGGTTTTCTAATGTACTTTTTCTCTAGTTCTTTGAGGTTTGTGAGTCACCTACAGTGACACACTGTCTTATTTTGTATGTAGCACGTGCTAGAGGGTTGAGAAGAGGCCTGAAATTTGAACCATCAGCAGAATAATACCTAGTTTAATAACTTTTCTTCTGTGTGCTATTTTTTAAATATGTTTCTAGCTCTGGCTGAATTCACAGAAGCAGATGAAGCCATGGCAGAGCTTGCAGTTGCTGACAACGTTTTCTTGTTCCTCACTGAAGCCGTGGTGGTGTCAGAAAACTTCTATCAGGAGGAGTTTTATATTCGTAGAATCCATAATCTCATCACAGATTTCTTGGCACTTATGCCAATGAAGGTAAGTGTAATAATGTAGGATGAGTATGAAGTTTCCGTTGTGGCTCAGTGGTAACAAACTCGATTAGTATCCGTGAGGACTCAGGTTTGATCCCTGGCCTCACTCAGTGGGTTAAGGATTCACTGTTGCCATGAGCTGTGGTGTACGTCAGAGACGTGGCTCAGATCTGGTGTTGCTGTGGCTGTGGTATAGGCCAGCAGCTGCAGCTCTAATGGCACCCCCTAACCTGGGAACCTCCATGTGCCACGAGTGCAGCCCTAAAAAAGACAAAAAAAATGTTACAAACCCCAAAACAAAAAACTAGGATGAGTAAAAAGTGGTAGAAGAATTTTATAAAATAATTAAAAATTAATTAATCAACTTTATGTTTTGGAAACAAAATCTTTTACCATAGACTAATATTTGGCAGTAATTGTTATGTTGTAGCTTGTGAATTAGTTTGTGATTCATGAAGATGAAATAACATAAGACCCATTAACTGAGAACAAGCTAAAAAGAAGATATATTTGATGTTGAGAATGGTTTATAATGACAAAGTAATAGGCAAATGAAAATGCTTCTATAGGTAGAAAAGTATTAATTCTATGATACCCGGGGAATCAGTGCTAAGATTGCCCTATTTGATGCTTTTTATGCATCACTTGGAAGAGGCATAGTGGAAAATCTAGATAATTGTTTAAACTCTTAATTATTAGTGTATAAGTGGACTTCTACATGAATACAGGTAAAGTAATGGCTCTAAGAAACTAATACAAGTAGTTCCCGTTGTGGCTCAGTGGTGACAAAGCTGACTAGTATCCATGAGGACACAGGTTTGATCCCTGGCCTTGCTCAGTGGGTTAAGGATGGCGTTGCTGTGAGCTGTCGTGTAGGATGTAGATCCTGCTTTGCTGTGGCTGTAACTAGGTTGGTGGCTGCAGCTCTGACTCAACCCCTAGCCTGGGAACTTCCATATGCCTTGTGTGTCGCCCTAAAAATAATCAAAAAAAAAAAAGAAAGAAAGAAAGAAACTAATACAAATGTTCCTTCTTCCCCCATCCCTCTCTTCCTCTCTCTTTTCTTTTGTAATAGGGCCCTAGGGTCCTGCTCCCTCTAGTTAGTTTTTTTTGTTTTATGGGTTTTTTTTTTTTTGCTTTTTAGGGCCGTACCTGAGGCATATAGAGGTTCCCAGGCTAGGGGTCAAATCTGAGCTATAGCTGCGAGCCTACACCACAGCCACAGCAACGCAGGACCCAAGCCGCATCTGCGACCTACACCACACTTCATGACAACACCGGATCGGATCGCTGACCCACTGAGAAAGGCCAGGAATAGCACCTGCGGTCCTCATGGATGCTAATCAGGTTCATTAACCACTGAGCCACAACGGTAGCTCCTAGTGAGTTTATTTTTTGAATAAAGTGCTTGAGCTGTAACTTTGATCCAAAAAGGAGTTCTTTCTTTAAAAAATGTTTTTATTATAGTTGATTTACATCATTCTTTCAATTTCTTCTGTATAGCAAAGTGACTCAGTCATACGCATACATATATATGTATATATTCTTTTTCTCATATTATCTTCCATCATGTTCTGTCACAGGTGATTGGATATAGTTCCCTGTGCTATACAGCAGCAAAAACGGGGTATTCTTAGAGCCATTTTAGACAGTTTCTTCATAGCATGTGTGTGTCATTTTGTGGCAAGAAAGCCATCAAAGTGGGAGTAGAAAGTTAAGGAGGGAGTAAAGGTCTGTAAAACCACGTTCTCCGTGTGCATGTGTATGTGCATAAAACAAGCACCCGAAAGGTCTACACTTGTAATACCTGTGTGCAGTTGTGATACAATACCTGCTGAACAACATAAGGCAAGTAGACCAAGTACCCAGAATTGGTAACAAACACGGAGTTAAGTGCTTACTCATGGTATGATGAATGAGTTAAGTTCCTTGAGATTCTGCTGTGTTTCAGGTAACTAAGCTAGGAGTTGCGAAGAAGATAATAAGTAGGAGACGCATTCCCTGCCAGCAAAGAATGTATAGTCTAGTTGGAAGATACGATATACACAGAAAAATATAGGTAGTAACAGTAAGTAAGTGGCAGATATAGGCAGTAAATTAACAATGGATTTCCTTGGCTGAGCCTTAGCTTACCCAGGACTATAATATTCAAGGAGTGTTTAACGGATAACTTGAGCCCTCATCAGCCTTGAAGGATTAACGTCATAGAATTTTGAAATAGGAGGAAATCCTTTCATTTTTGCATTTGTGGAAATGAAGCCACAAATTTTCAGTCCAGAAGGGACTAGAAAGATAATGGTTGTCTGAAAAGATGACAGCTAAGAGGCATTTGAATAGACAAAATCATATGTGGCTTGGATAGGGTAAACAGTGAATTAATTCACACAATTTGGGGACACTGGAATTTTATTAATGGATATAGTACTATTTAGTATCTATTTCTTCTTTTTTTATTGTCTTTTTGCCTTTTCTAGGGCCGCTTCCTGCGGCATATGGCAGTTCCCAGGCTAGGGGTTCAATCGGAGTAAAGCCGGATCCTTAACCCACTGAGCAAGGCCAGGGATCGAACCCACAACCTCATAGTTCCTAGTCGGATTCGTTAACCACTGAGCCACTACGGGAGCTCCATCTGTTTCTTCTTGAATGAGCTTTGATGGTTTGTGTCTCTCGGTGAGTTTGTCTATTTTATTCCAATTATCAAATTGATTAGCATAAAGTTATTCCTAATATTATACTGTTTATGTCTGTATGATCCATAGTAATGTTTCTTTCATCCCTAATACTGGTAATTTTTCTCTTCTTTTTTTCTTAATTAACCCATCTAGAGGTTTATCAATCTTATCTCTCCAGTGTGCTAGCTTTAGGCTTTGTTGATTTTCCTATATTTACTTTCACTGTTATTGATTTCTGGTTTTATTGCTTTCTTCTTCTCTACTTAGGTTTTTGTTTGTTTGTTTTTTGGGCTTGCCCATGGAATGCGACAAGTTCTTAGGGTAGGGATCAAACCTGTACCACATCAGTGACCCAAGTTGCTGCAGTGATAATGCCAGATTTGAAACCCACTGCACCACAAGAGAACTCCTCTGCTTGTTTTTTTGTTTGTTTGCTTTGTTTGTTTGTTTGTTTTTGTCTTTTTAGGCCCATACCACCCCCAGGCTAGGGGTTGAATCAGAGCTGTAGCTGCCAGCCTACACTGCAGCCACAGCAATGTAGGATTTGAGCTGCATCTGTGACCTACACAGCAGCCCATGGCAACAAAGAAGCTTTAACCCACTAGGCAAGGCCAGGGATCAAACCTGCTTCCTCATGGATACTAGTCAGGTTTATTACTGCTGAGCAAGAACAGGAACTCCCTCCTCTGATTAGGTTTTAATCTGCCCTTGTCATTGCAGTTTTTTAAGGCAGAAGCTTCGATTATTGATTTGAAACCTTTCTTCTTCCCTAACATGGGCATTTCATGTTGTAAATTTATCTATAATTAGTGCTTTAGTTGATCACAAATTTCAAGATGCTGTGTTTATTCAGTTTAATGTGTTTTCTGATTTTCTTTGAGTCTTCTTTGATTGATGGGTTGTTCATAAGTACATTGTTATTTTGCAGATATATGGGAGACTTCCAGATAGCTGTTTATAACTGATTTCTGATTTATTTCTGTTGTGGTCGGAGAATATATTTTATAGAACTTCACTTATGTTAAGTTTGTAAAGGTTTGTTTCATGACTTAAGAATATGGCCTATTTTGGTAAATGTGCACATGAAGGGAATGTATATTTTGCTGCTGTTCTGTGAAAAGTTCTATAATTGTCAACTAGGTAAAGTTGGTTGATAAAGGTTGTTCAAGTCTATCATATTCTTACTGATTTTCTGTATACTGTTCTATTGTTTATTGGGAGGCATGTGTTGAAATCAACAACTGTAACTGAATTTGTCTAGCGATGGTTTCTTATGTCAGTTGACATTTAGTTGACACAGATATTGTAAGGCAATGGCTCTTAACCAGGCTGTCCTTCAAAGCCTGTTTGGGAAATGAGTGAGGCTAGTTTTGCTCCTTACGTTGACTGTAGTGGTGGTATTGGTAGTTAGTAGGAAGTTCTAGGGATGCTAAACATTATGAAATGTTTAGAATCATCCAACCTACTTAAAGAGATATCTAGCCCAAAATGTCAGTAATTGAGAAACGTGTAGTTAAGTCAACTTCTTAAGAGGTCCCACTGTGGCTCAGTAGGTTAAGAACTGCTTGTAGTTGCTTGGGTCATTGTGGAGGTGCTGGTCTGATCTCCAGCCCAGCATAGTGGGTTAAAGGATCTGGTTTTGCCGCAGCTATGACATAGGGCACAGCTGTGGCTTAGATTCAATCCCTGGCCAGGGAGCTTCCATATGTTGAGGGTGTGGCCTTAAAGAAATAGATAAATAAAATTAAATTAACTTATCTATAGTGAAAAATGCACTAAGGGAGTTCCTGTTGTGGCTCAGCAGTGAGCGAACCCACTAGCAGCTAGCATTCATGAGGACTTGGGTTTGATCTCTGGCCTCGCTCAGTGCTTAAGGATCCGGTGTTGCCGTGAGCTGTGGTGTAGGTCACAGACATGGCTCAGATCCAGTGTTGCTGTGGCTCTGGCATAGACTGGTGGCTACAGTTCCGATTGGACCCCTAGTCTGGGAAACTGCATGTGCTGTGGCTGCGCCCCCCCCTCCCCGCCAAAAAAAGACAAAAAGACCAAAAAAAAAAAATGCACTCAGATTTTAAGATAGTGTAAATTATTGTCAATAATGTTGTAGTAAAATTCCTAGCATTTTTTTCCTTCACATCATTAAAATTGGATAGTTAAAAGTGTTCTTCTTTTATGTAATCACATTTAGACAGTTGCCTGATTTCCTGATGTCATTATTATTAACCTGCATAATTTACATATAAACCATATGTAATAAATTTAATAGGTGAAGCAGCTGAGGAATCGAGCAGATGAAGATGCTCGAATGATTCACATGAGCATGCAGATGGGCAATGAACCCCCCATTTCACTTAGACGAGATCTGGAACACTTAATGCTCCTGGTAAGTTTTATGTTGGATGGGTTGTCATCTCCCTTCCTCCATTATTTTTTCCCTAACTGTGGAAAATTTCAGGTCTAGTATCTTAAGTATAGAAGTGAATTCAATAAAAATGTAAATTTTTATTTAAAAATAACTTTTGAGTTACAGACATTTTCCCACAGTCTTTGTTTACTCTTTGCAGATTGGTGAGCTTTATAAAAAGAACCCTTTTAATTTGGAGCTTGCGCTAGAATATTGGTGTCCCTCAGAGCCTCTTCAGACTTCCACTATCCTGGGTTCTTACCTTGGGGTGGCTCATCAGCGACCCCCTCAACGCCAGGTGAGTTCCTAGTTTTTTTCTACTTTTATGCTCTGGGATAGTAATCGGAAATCTTAAAAACATGAAAAGTGTTATTTCCTGATGTTACTGCTGTTAGCACAAAAAAATACTAGTGTAACCTTCAAATATTTACAATTTTTTTCTTTTATTTAAGGAAATTGAAACTCTTAAATTGATGTGATTTTCTTTCTTTTTTTTTTTTTTTCTTTTTTGGCTATGCCTGTGACATGAGGAAGGTCTCCTGCCAGGGATCGAACCTGTGCCATAGCAGTGACCTAAGCCATAGCAATGACAATGCCAGGTCCTTAACCTACTGAGCCAGCAGGGAACTCCCCAATCTGATCATTTTGGAGTTTATATAGTCAGCCTATTATTGGATATTAGCAATGTAGTGAATCATTAGACACAGAAAGGTGTGTAATTTCCTTATGAGTCACTTATTTGGATTTTATTAGTTTTTTTTTTTTTTTTTTTGCTTTTTATGGCCATACCAGCGGCATTTGGAAATTCCCAGGCCAGGGGTTGAATCAAAGCCACAGCTGCCAGCCTACAGCCACAGTCATAGCCACAGCCACACCAGATCCAAGCCGCGTCTGTGACCTACACCACAGCCCACAGCAACGCCAGATCCTTAACCCACTGAGTGAGTTTAGGGATTGAACCTGTGTCCTCATGGATGCTAGTCACATTCGTTTCTACTGAACCATGACGGAAACTCCAAGGATTTTATTGGTATTTGTTAGCTTTAGTCTGTCCTCTATATGTGTGACAATAACAAATATATGTCATCCTTAGCCAGTTGGGGAAGATAGGAGAGGTATAAATACTGAAGGAAAAGGCTACGAAGTTGCCTATGAGTCAGTAGGAAAAAGTCTGTTTTGTATCCTGTGTTAACTAAAGTGCAGTATGCAGCAGCACATTTAGATGGATGGCCACATCTGTCTTTGTCTTTTCAGAATTTCCTATTGTAGATATTTTCATGCCATATAACAAGGTGTAAGATCAGGACCCCTCCTCTTTCTCCCTTTTTTTTAAAACTGTATTTCTAATACTTGTTGTTCTACATTTTTTCCATTTAAAAATGTTTTGGGAGAAGGATTTATTAAAAAACTTAAAAAAAAATTTTCCATTATGAAGATTTTCAAACATATGGAAGAGAGAATAAATACAATGAACATACAACATCTTAATTTAATAGCTGGTAACATCTTGCCATGTTTACTTCTACTCTTGTTATTTCTACTGCTTTCATTTTATGGGATTTTCTTTTTTTTTTTTTGTCTTTTTTTGTCTTTCTAGGACCACACCTGCAGCATATGGAGGTTCCCAGGCTGGGTGTCCAATGAGAGCTGTAGCTGCCGGCCTACACCACAGCCACGGCAATGCCAGATCTGAGCTGCATCTGCGACCTACACCACAGCTCACAGCGATGCCGGATCCTTAACCCACTGAGCAAGGCCAGGGATCGAACCCACAACCTCATGATTCCTAGTCGGATTCGTTTCCACTGCGCCATGACAGGAACTCCCATTTTATGGGATATTTTAAAATAAGTTATAGGCAGCGTGATCCTTCACCTCTCATTGGTTAAATTAATATCTCTTAAAAATAAGGATATTTTTCTATATAATCATAAAATTATTGTTATACCTAATAGATTTAATAGTAATTTCCAGGAGTTCCTCTCGTGGCGCAGTGGTTAACGAATCCGACCAGGAACCATGAGGTTGCGGGTTCGGTCCCTGCCCTTGCTCAGTGGGTTAACGATCTGGCATTGCCGTGAGCTGTGGTGTAGGTTGCAGATGCGGCTCGGATCCCGAGTTGCTGTGGCTCTGGCGTAGGTTGGTGGCTACAGCTCCGATTCGACCCCTAGCCTGGGAACCTCCATATGCCATGGGAGCGGCCCAAGAAATAGCAACAACAACAACAACAAAAGACAAAAAAAAAAAAAAAAAAAAGTAATTTCCAGAGATCTGTAACATTTTCAGTTCTGAGTTCCAGCTATTTAGTCTGAATAATACGTTTACTTATTGATAGTAGATTTAAGGCTTGAGCAAGAGAAAAGGGAAAAGGAAGCCGTGGACTTAGAGAACAGGAGTGTAGGAGCATGGTATTGGCAAGAACACAAAACGGAATAAGTTATAGGTTACCATCAAAATTCTTAGAGGAGAGTTCCCACTGTGGCACAGTGGGGTAAGGATTGGACTCCAGTGGCTTGGGTCACTGAAGGTGCGGGTTTGATCCCCAGCTGGCACAGTGGGTTAAAGGATCCAGCACTGCCTCACCTGTGGTGTAGATTGCAGCAGCAGCTCAGATTAATTCCCTGGCTTGGGAACTTCCGTATGCTGTGGGTACAGCCATAAAAATTAAAAAAAAAATTTTTTTTAGGTTCCTAGAGCATCATACTAAATTTGACATGGATTTAGGAATTCTGGGTTCTGAGTATATCTTTGTTGTTAATTGAATTGAATTGAATTGAATTTTATTTGTTTATTTATTTATTTGCTTTTTAGGGCCTCACCTGTGGCATGTGGAAGTTCCCAGGTTAACAGTCGAATCAGAGCTACACTTGCGGGCTTACTCCACAACCACAGCAGTGCAGGATCCAAGCTGTGTCAGTGGCTTACACCACAGCTTACAGCAAGGCCAGATCATTAACCCACTGAGCAAGGTCGGATATCAAGGCCAGATCCTTAACCCACTGGCAAGGTTAGGTATCAAACCATGGATGCTAGTTGGATTCGTACCCTGCTGATCTACAGTGGGAACTCCTGTTGTTAATTTTAGATGAGTAAATTTCTTCGTTTGTTTTACATATTGAGAATGTGAGTGGTCTTTTGTGACATTGAGATTTTTTTTTTAAGAATGTATTTTATGGTCACAAAGATATTCTATAATTGTATTAAATTGCTAATAACAAGCTTGACGATGCAATTTTTCATAAATAGAATACTAGATTATTTTGTCTTGGGGGGACTTAAAATGAGAATATTTTATTTGTTTTCGTGCATATGTAGTCTTTTTTTCTTTTTTCCTCGCCGTGCCCATGTATTGTGGAAGTTCCTGTGCCAGGGATTGAACCCATGCCACAGCAGTGACCTGAGCCACAGTAGGGACAACGCCAGAAACTAGTGTCAGCCACCAGGAAACTTCAGTTCATATGTAGTCTTCATTAGCTAGTCCATGTTGGCTTTAAGTTAAGATAGGCTTCATATAAACTATTGGTTTTCCCTGTTTCAGGTTGTCTTGTCAAAGTTTGTCAGGCAAATGGGTGACCTGTTGCCTCCAACTATTTACATTCCTTACTTGAAAATGCTCCAGGGATTGGCCAATGGGCCCCAGTGCGCCCACTACTGTTTTAGCCTGCTCAAAGTCAATGGTAGCAGTCATGGTAAGAAAAATCTGTGTTGTCTAAGTTTGTCGTGACATTAATTTTTGTTTGTTTTTTGAGGTCCGTACCCACGGCATATAGAGGTTCCCAGGCTAGGGGTCGAATTGGAGCTGTAGCCAGTGGCCTACACCACAGCCACAGCAATGCCAAATCTGAGCCCATCTACGACCTACACCACAGCTCACATCAATGCCGGATCCTTAACCCACTGAGCAAGGCCAGGGATTGAACCTGTGTCCTCATGGGTGCTAGTCAGGTTCCTTAACCACTGAGCCCAACAGGAACTCCTGTTGTGACATTCTTAGTTGAGTATCCTTCTGTTTGTTAAAGTATATGAGTTATTTGTGCTAGGTTCTACTGGGCATATATATTATTTTTATTACAGAGAGAGGCACATTGCTGGCTTTTTGTATGGCGATACTTTGATTATGGCTCCAGAAACTGGAGAATTTTTATCATTTGTTTTATAAAATACAGTTCAGTTTAATTAATCAGAATTAATATAAATATTCAAGAACATATCTGGTGCTTGAAGCAAAATATATACACTTTCCACATAAGTTTCATTTCTTTATCTTCGTAAGTCCTTGTTTTCTAAATTTCAGTTTTTCTCTCAACTTTCTCCTAATTTCCTCATTTAATTTTCAGACTCGAATCTGGTTGGAACAAAAATATTGCAAATGGGAAGAGAAAGAAATATGTATTAAACCTTTCTGTTAGGTAGATGTTATTACTTTCATTTTTACATGTGAAGAAACTGACATTTCGAGAAGTTAAGTAATTTACTGAAGGTCCCAAGTGATTGGGGAGCCGTGATGGAAACTGGGATCTGTCTGGCTCTAAGACCAGTGTTTTGACTACTCTGTTAGGGCTCGCTTATCTTGTCTGCTAGGCTTTTGCTCTCAGTACGTGGTGTATAATGGAGTAGTGTAATTTGCAAATCTAGATTGTAGTTATCTTTCTCTTTGGGAATTTCATTTAAGCGCAGCATTTGGGAACTACTCATGGGAAAATCTGCCCTGTATAGTCACATGACAACATAGAGAGCTGTCCTGGATAAGAAGCAGGTAACTGACATCCAAAGTAACTTACCTTTGTGTTTACCTGGACATCATCCAATCTTAGTCCCAGGAAAAAATTAATCCCGAGTTTTAGTTTACAGAGGATTTCTAACCAGTTTTCAGCACATAAATTACCTAGGACAAAGGCAAACAAAGCTTATTGTTTTAAATTTATTTTTTCCCTCCATTTCCAAACAAATGCTTAGACATTTTACAAAGGAAATTCTTTGTTGTGTTTCTGTATAGTTGAAAACATTCAAGGAGCAGGCGGCAGTCCTGTTTCCTGGGAACATTTCTTTCACTCCTTGATGCTTTACCACGAACACCTCCGGAAGGATCTTCCGAGTGCGGATAGTGTCCAGTACCGTCACCTTCCTTCACGTGGCATCACCCAGAAGGAGCAAGATGGATTGATTGCCTTTTTACAGCTCACATCTACCATCATTACTTGGGTAGGTCCACAAGCATGTAAGAAGGTAATTTTATTTGTGTTCTAACACAGTGGCATTTTAAGGTGTACCCAGGTTTTTTTATGATGCTTAAAGTTTATGAGTGGTAAATTTAACATATACATTTGGCATTCTCTTTTAAGTTTTTTTGTTTCTTCACCTTTAGGGGGTGTAATTCTAGTAGCTCCTGCTTATTGCCTTAAGCTTGTATGAAAATAATAGCCTAAGCCTGGAAGAAAATAGTCAGAAGGGCGAATAAGAATGAGTTGTAGAATACTGTGCATCCTTCCAGGTTTCCTAGCATACATATATGCTCTTGTGTGTGTGTGTGTACAGAAAGAATATTTTGTTTTGTTTGTTTCTTTTTGGCCCCACCCTAGGCATGCAGAAGTTTACAGGCCAGGAGTCAAACCTGAGCCATAGCTGTAACCAGAGCCATAGCAGCGATGTAGTGACAATGCCAAACAGATCCTTGACTCACTGCATTTAAGCTCCAAAAAATACGTTTAACTAAAAAGAAAATTTATTTACTGAATACTTTTTTCTCTCACTAAATTATCTTACCTGCCAGGGATTAGTCTTTGTAAAAAAAAAACCATTATTTTCATTACATAATTTCCTTGCTTAGAAATCTCTTCTAGTTTACTATTTTATTATTATTTATTTATTTATTTATTTTTTGCCTTTTCTAGGGCCACACCCGAGACATATGGAGGTTCTCACGCTAGGGGTCCAATTGGAGCTGTAGCCACCAGCCTACACCACAGCCACAGCAACATGGGATCCGAACCGTGTCTGCCACCTGCAACATAGCTCACGGCAACGCCAGATCTTTAACCCACTGAGCAAGGCCAGGGATCAAACCTGTAACCTCATGGTCTCTAGTCGGATTCGTTAACCACTGAGCTACAATGGGAACGCCTAGTTTACTTTTTTAAATTGAAGTATAGTTGATATACAGTATTCTTTAGGTTACAGGCATACAGTACTCACAACTTTTAAAGGTTATATTCCATTTATAGTTATTATAAAATATTGGCCACATTCCTTGTGTTGTCACAATATATCCTTATAGCATATTTTATACATGATAGTTTGTATTTCTTAGTCATCTATCCCCAATATATATTTTGTATTACCCGTCCCCGTCCCCGCTTTGTTGTCCTCACTGGTAACCACTACTTTGTTCTCCATATCTGTGTTTCTTTTCAGTTACATTCACTGGTTTGTTGTATTTTTTAGATTCCACGTTTAAGTGATACCATACAGTATTTTTGAGTTATTTCACCTAGCATAATACCTTCCAAGTCCACCTATGTTATTGCAAATGGCAAAATTTCATTTTTTAAGGCTGAGTAGTATTCCAGTGTGTGTGTGTGTGTGTGTGTGTGTGTGTGTGTGTGTGTGTGTGTGTGTGTACCATATCTTTATCCCTTCATCTGTTTTTGAACATTTACTTTGTTTCCATATCTTGACAGTTTTAAGTAATGCTGCTGTGAACATTGAGGTGCATGTATCTTTTTCCTTTTTTTTTTTTTTTTGGCTACCTTGCAGCAGAGCATATGGAGTTTCCAGGCCAGGGATTAGGTCTGAGCTGCAGTTGTGGCCTGTGCTGCAGCTGTGGCAGTGCTGGATCCTTTTAACCCATGGTGCTGGGCTAGGGATCAAACCAGCTTTATGGCCCTGTGCAACAGGAGGAATTCTGCATATATCTTTTCTAATTAGCGCTTTTGTTTTTATTTGGGTATATACCCAGGAGTGGAATTGTTAAGTCACATGGTTTGTCTGGTTTTAGTTTTTTGAGAAAACTGCATACGACTTTTCACAGTAGCTGCACAATTTACATTCTACCAACACTATAGGGGTTGAATCAGAGCTGCAGTTGGATCCTATACCAAGCCACAGCAGTGCGGGATCCCAGCAGCATCTTTTACCTATGTTGCAGCTCATGGATCCTTAACCCACATCCTCGTGGGTACTAGTTGTGTTCTTAACCTGCTGAGCCACAACGGGAACTCCCTTTGTGTTCTTTTTGACAATAGCCATTTTGACAGGTGTAAGGTGATACCTCATTGTGATTTTTTTTTGACCACTCCCACGACATACAGAAGTTCCCACGGCCAAGGACGGTATTCACACCACAGCAGTGGCAATGCCAGGTCCTTAACCAGTAGTCCAGCAAGGAATTCCTCATTGTGGTTTTGACTTGCATTTCCCTGGTAATTAGTGGTGTTGAGCATCTTTTCAGGTACCCGTTGACCACCCGCATGTCCTCTCTGGAGAAATGTCTTGTTTGGGTCTTATTTTTAAACGGGTTGGTTTTTTTTTGTCTTTTTCTGGAGCCACTCCCACGGCATATGGAGGTTCCCAGGCTAGGGGTCGAATCGGAGCTGTAGCCACCGGCATACGCCAGAGCCACAGCAACACGGGATCTGAGATACACCTGCGACCTACACCACAGCTCACGGCAACGCCAGATCCTTAACCCACTGAGCAAGGCCAGGGATCGAACCCGCAACCTCATGGTTCCTAGTCGGATTCGTTAACCACTGCGCCACGACGGGAACTCCCTGTTTGTTTTTTTGATATTGAATTGTGTAAGTTGTTTATATATTTTGGATATTAACCCCTTGTTGCTCATATCTTTTCTCCCATATCATATTTTCTCCCATTCAGTAGGTTGTCGATAATTATTTTGTCAAAGATTATTTTGTCAGTCGTTTCCTTTACTGTACAAAAGCTTTTAAATTTAATTAGATACCACTTGTTTTTCTAGTTGTTTCTATTATTCACTAGAGCAAAATTTAAGTTCTTTAGTCAGATATGCTCTCTGAAGGATAGGAATAGTGTCTTCTAACTTTTTGGTTTTTCCAGTAATGCTTAACATTATTAAATGTCAAAACATAAAGTTTGTAATTATTTTTCGTTGAATTAAAATGGGGTGATTCTTGATAGTGTGCATGTGTGTGTGTGCATTTCTCTTTTTTCCTCAGAAAAGGACAGGGTGTTTTATTCACTCATATATTACAGTAAAGTATATTAACATTGCTCCAGAAAGGATTTTATTTTTTTTAATTAAAAAAATTTTTTTTTGTCTTTTTTAGGGCCACACCCGAGGCATATGGAGGTTCCCAGGCTAGAGTCTAATTGGAGCTGTAGCCGCCGGCCTACTCCAGAGCCACAGCAACTCCAGATCCAAGCTGCATCTGCAACCTACACCACAGCTCATGGCAATGCCGGATTCTTAACCCACTGAGCGAGGCCAGGGATCAAACCCACAACCTCATGGTTCCTAGTTGGATTAATTAACCACTGAGCCATGATGGGAACTTCCCCCAGAAAGGATTTTAAATGCCTAAGTAAAATTTATGTGACCCTGGAAGACTGTCTCTATTTGTATGTGTGTATGTATGCATTATTATTATTATTTTGTCTTTTTGCCTTTTCTAGGGCCGCTCCCTCGGCATATGGAGGTTCCCAGGCTAGGGGTCTAATCAGAGCTGTGGCTGCTGGCCTACACCACAGCCACAGCAATGTGGAATCTGAGCCGCATCTGCCACCTACACCATAGCTCATGGCAACCCTGAATCCTTAACCCACTGAGCAAGGCCAGGGATTGAACCCACAACCTCATGGTTCCTAGTTGGATTCGTTAACCACTGTGCCATGATGGGAACTCCTATTTGTCTGTGTTATTTTCTGTTCTTAAAGCTTTAAAAAGTAATTCTACAAAGACTGTTTCTTCTGCATTTTTTTAAATCAAAAAAAATTTTTTTTAAGGCCTCACTAATGGCATGTGGAACTTCCCAGGCTAGGGGTGGAATAGAAGCTGCAGCTGCCAGCCTATACCACAGCCACAGTAATATGGGATCCCAGCCAAGTCTGCGACTTACACCACAGCTCATGGCAACGCTGGATCCCCAACCCACTGAGCAAGGCCAGGGATCAAACTCTCATCCTTTTGGATACTAGTCAGGTTCGTTGCCACTGCACCACAATGAGAACTCCTACATTTTTTACATTGACTGAGCTAGTGATCTGATTTGATCTACTGGTAGAGTTGCAGCATTTGGCATAGGCTTATCTTTGTGTTAGTAGGAATTAAGCCTGTGAATACTCAGTATAAGTGTTAGCAATTTAGATGATTACTGGTCATTTTCTTAGCTTTTAAAAATGGAAGATCTCTCTTGTTCTTCTGGTATCAATTCCCAGAGTGAAAATGCTCGCTTGGCACTCTGTGAACATCCTCAGTGGACCCCTGTCGTGGTGATTCTGGGACTCCTGCAGTGCAGTATTCCTCCTGTTCTAAAGGCCGAACTACTGAAGACACTTGCAGCATTTGGAAAATCTCCTGAAATTGCCGCTTCCCTCTGGCAGTCGTTGGAATACACTCAGGTAGTGTCATGAGCTCTTATTTACATCCTTACAGTTTGGGAACTGAGACTTTATAGTACTGCACAAGCAGGTGTATCCAATTTGAAACGCAGAGTATACCATGAACTTCCCAAATAGCAAGTTAAGATTTTGGTACTAGGTATAACATCAGAAACTAAGGAGCTTGTGTTTTTCTCTTGGATCAGTTGACAGCTTCACTGGATTACTGGAGATTGGTTCTCTTAAGACTTAGTTTTTCAGGGTCTCAAAGATTAATAAATGGACAGAATTCCTCAACTCTGTCTTTGAGACTAGGCTGATTACTACTTTTTTGTCCATGCCCACGGGCATGTGGAAGTTCCTGGGCCATGGATCTAATTTGTGCCGTAATTATAACCAGATCCACAGCAATGATAATGCCTGGTCCTTAGTCTGCTAAACCATGAGGGAACTCTGAGACCAGGCTGATTCAAAGCTTTCAGAAGCTGTCTGTACTCAGTTCTTGTTGTTGTTCAGTGGGTTAAGAATCCAGCTGGTATCCATGAGGATGTGGATTTGATCCCTGGCCTCATTCAGTGGGTTAAGGATGCAGTGTTGCTGCAAGCTGCAGCACAGCAGATGCAGCTCAGATCTGGCATTGCTGTGGCTGTGGTGTAGGCCGGCAGCTGCAGCTTTGATTCAGCCCCTAGCCCAGGAACTTCCCTATGCCACAGGTGCAGCCCTAGTAAAAAAAAAAAAAAATGTCATCTGTACTCATTGAATGTGGGAAATGCCTATTTTTCTTTTTTGCTGCCTCCTTTTATGCCCTTCCTGTCTCATAGCAGATGAGTGAAGAAGTGTCTCTATCAACTCTTCTTTCTTTGCATGTACCCACTGCTGGAAGTTTCTCTATGTGGTGAAATAAAAAAGGGCAATAAGAATGTGTTCCATAGAGATACTTCTAGAAAAAGGTTAGGTGGAATATGTATTTTGGCTTAGAAATAATAATATTTCCTAGATACTTCTGGGAAAAGGTTAGGTGGAATATATATTTTGGCTCAGAATAATAATATAAATGTGATTCTAACACATTAATAGAAGCTACTGTTTTGAGGCAGTATTCTAGTTATTTTCTAACATATGTGTCCTGAAGATGTTAATGATGCCTTATAAAGTTGGCGTGTGCTGGGAGGCTGGGTCACTTTTAGTTTAGTTTATTGGTACTTTACTAGTACTTTTTTTTTTTTTTAGAGCTAAGATAAAGTATGATTGGGTTTAGACATTTCTATCCTATAGTAAGACATTTTTAAAAAATTGCACCTAATAATGTATTCTCAACTTGCAAGAGATCAAATACCATGACATTAAGTATCATTAATTATACCACAGGCTACACACCTCTGGCAAGGTCAGGACAGAACTCCTTTTTTTTTTTTTTTTTTTTTTTTTTTTTTTGTCTTTTTTGTCTTTTTGTCTTTTTGTCTTTTCTTAGGGCTGCACCTGTGGCACATGGAGGTTCCCAGGCTAAGGGTCCATTTGGAGCTGCAAGGCCGGCCTAAACCACAGCCACAGCCACTCAGGATCCAAGCCGTGTCTGCAACCTACACCACAGCTCAAGGCAATATCAGATCCTTAACCCACTGAGCGAGGCCAAGGATCGAACCTGCAACCCCATGGTTCCTAGTTGGATTTGTTAACCGCTGAGCCACAATGGGAACTCCAGGAGAGAACTTCTTGACCCAAGACTTCTGCCCACTTAAGACACTTATGCTTAACAAGTTTATTTCTTGGCTTTCTGATGCCAGCAGTCAGGCTGGTTGTAAAAAGACCAGTATCATGAACACTGGTGAGATTTTGCTCCGTAAATCCTTTTAGAGTTCATTCCTAGAATATCTGAGAGGAGATATGCTGAAAACACAGCAGATGGTGGCACATCATTATAAATCAGCTATACTTTAATTTAGAAAAAAAAAGAGATATGATGAAAACACATCTTGTGTGCACCTAATAATTACCGGTTTTCTAAAGCACAGATAATTGGAAGTTCTCACTGAACCTGGACACAATTGCTAATGAAAGTTCATCAGAAATTTTTCGGTAGTCATTTCTTGTGTGTGTATGTGTGTGTGTGTGTGTGTGTCTTTCTTTTTAGGGCTGCACCTGCAGCATATGGAGGTTCCCAGGCCAGGGGTCAAATCAGAGTTGTAGGCACTGGCCTACACCACAGCCACAGCAGCGCCAGATCCGAGCCACATCTGTTGCAACCTACACCACAGCTCTTGGAAATGCCAGATCCTTAACCCACTGAGCGAGGCCAGGGATCGAACCTGCATCCTCATGAATACCAGTCGGATTCATTTCCGCTGAACCACAAGGGGAACTCCCTCAGTTGTCATTTCTGATTGTCACTGTAAGATATATGGATGTGGTGGGCGATGTCTATGACTGTTACATTATTGCAAAGCTGCTGCATTTCATTGATGAATGAGTCGTGGTTTTAACATCTAATTCTTATTATTTTAAGATACTGCAGACCGTAAGGGTGCCAAGCCAGAGGCAAGCTATTGGTATTGAGGTAAAGTTTTCCTTTTAGTTTCTGTGTTATATTCATACAGTCACATGATTAAAGATTAAGACAAAATATTCTTACCTTACTAAGTCTCTGTAACTTTCGAATTTAATGTATTTTCATTTGAGGGTTTTCTGTTTTGAAATGAAAGGAATCAAAATACTTTAGTTTTCATAGTTGGAAAAGTAGGTAAGATGGCAGTCATCCAAACTGAAAGTTTGGTTTGAACTCAGTTTAATTAGGGTATTTGGATCAACCCTGAAGTGGGAATTTACTTGTTTAAGTTTCTTTTCTTCCCTCTTTTTTGAAGAAAAATTTAAGAGTTCTGTTTCTAACTTTTGTGTGAAAAATGGTAGTATCAGTGGGGGTCTTTGGATATGATGTTATACTAGTATTAACGAGTCAGTGTTTGAAAAATGCTTTGCACTTTTGTAGCTGAGTGTTATGTTACTGAATTTCCTTTTTTTTTCCTTGGAAGGTGGAACTAAATGAAATAGAATCCCGGTGTGAAGAATACCCATTGACTCGTGCTTTTTGCCATCTAATTAGCACCCTGGTAGAGAGCTCCTTTCCTTCTAATTTGGGTGCTGGACTGCGGCCCCCCGGCTTTGACCCTTATTTGCAGTTTCTTAGAGATTCCGTGTTTCTCCGATTCCGCACAAGAGCTTACCGGAGAGCCGCTGAAAAGGTTAGGTTCAGAGAACAGCTTTTGTTTCCTTACTCATTTATTTCTGCTTTTTCTTTTATTAGAGATACACAATGCTATAAATTCATTTTCAGCTTTTGCAAGTTAGTAAAATTTATAGTCCTATATTGACATATCCATGGTCTGATTGGTTTATGTGTATCAGAAAATAAACTCAGGCATTAAAACCCAAGTGCTGACTTTTTAGCGTTCAGTAATTGAATTGATGTGAATTCATAGTCATTTAGATTGAACACATTTTGACTAAAATTGAACCAAAAATGTTCCACATTTGGCAGTTGGAAACACAGTATTCTTTTATTGGGATCATTTAGGTTAGAGATTGAAATAAATTTAAATTTACATACCAGTGTCTGTTGATAAGTAGCACTTCTGGGTTGTAGAGTCTTGGCTTAGTGGGAAGGCTTATTGTGATTCTTTAGGTATGTTTGCCATGGGTGGAGGCTGAGGGAGCGCTGGCTTTTATGCGCAGATTTGCTCTGGTTGCAGTACACTCACAACTGAGCTTATCGTGTATGTCATCTAATGTAATTCTACCATTACTGTGAAGCAGGTACTATTAACATTCCCATTTTACAGATGGAGGCTTAGCAAAGTTAAGGAACTTGCCTATGGTCCAGGACCAGGATTTGAACCTAGGACTCTGATTCCAGATCTAGGCTCATAACCACTAAGCTATGTAAGAGACCCTTCCAGTTTCTGACATAATTCACTTCAGTCCATAATACTGTTTCTTGGTTCACAGAATATCCTTAGATGTACCTTGTAGGGACAATTCTGCTTTATTTTGATAGTTTGCTGTTTTTGAACCTGTTGGGTTTATTTGTTATTGTATTAATGATTGTGAAATAATGTAGTTCATGCTAATTTGGGAAATTTGGAAAATATAGAAAAATATATGAAGGAATTATATCACTCATAATCCTGTTGCCAAAGGAGGGATAACTCCTTCTCTTCTTTTTCCTATACATATCTACTTAAATTGAGATAATTGGCTGCATTAGCTGTATCCCTTTTGGCCACTAAACATAATATATGAGAATTTTTTCATGCTATTAAAGATTCTTTGAAAACAATTTTTTTTAATGACTGCATAATCATTACTTATATCTGGCATAGTTTAGTTTTCATTGCCATGTCGTTGGACATAGTTTGCTTCTCAGTCCCAAATAACTGAGGTTTAACTCTTGTGAGTTGCTTTATAACTTTTGCTTCTTCTGTGATAAAAAAAAACACTGAGAGAGGTACATATTTTATTGAAGCTTAGAATTATTAACATATATTTCCTTATTGAATGAGAACACCAATAGCAGCCATGCCTCATTAATAAGTCATTTCACATCGATCGTGGATGCTGATAATTGCATTCTCTTCATCCTAATATTTGAGACTTGGGGCATTTCTTTTAAATACATTATTGGCCTTTTCTTTAAAATGTCGTTATGACCTAAGGGTTTAGAGCTTTAGTCAGCCACTTTCCAGGTGTTTTCAGTATTTTTCACCCATGCATTTCTATATTTCTAGCACTGCTGCTCTTCTTAACAATCACTGATTTCTCAGCATGTTACCCTAAGAAATTTTCCCTCAATTTTGTAAACTTATTTCACTTGAATGTCTTCTTTGAATTTAACTTATATCATTATATCTTAGAACACTAATTTCTCACAAAAACAGTGCTTTGGATTGGGATAAGTATCTATAAACAGAGAGTGTTAAAAGGAGTGTGTATATTTATTAGCCCTAAAATCCATTATTAGGTGTGTGTGTGCTAAGCATTTTTTATTTAAATGATCTCGAAAAACTTAGAAAATAAAAGTAGATAATTTTTCAAAAACAATTTAAAATGACTGTTATAGTCCCAATTCTCAAAATTAGCCTTGATAAAATTATGTGCAGTAGAAATATGATTAAACTAATAATTTAAAAAACCACCATCTACAGTTACAAAACTTAGCCTTAATAAAATTCTGTGTGATGAATCTTTTAAACAGAATTTAATTTTACTGTATCTACAGTTGTATATATTTTTCCTTTGGCATATTTTTCCTTGTTGTTACATAGCTTTTAAAAACATTTTAAGCAAAGATGTGGGAGTGAAGTCATTTGGGGGAAACCTATTAGTGATTCCTAACTTCAGCCAAGACCATGAGATAGAACACTGGCCTGGGAATTAGCAGTGCAGGGCTGAACCTCCAGCACCTCTGCTGCCAAGCTTTGTTGGTCTCAGGGAAATCACTCACTGCTCGGACTGAATGATGCACCTGCTTCCCTTGAAGAACAAGGATTGATTAGATGAGATTCTTAGAGCAACTGTGAATTATTTGACACTCTGGAGAAGTGTTCAAATCTGATGTTGTTTCATTATAAATTGACTATGGCTAGATACTGAGTGGGTTAGGTTTGCTAACAAAGCCCAGATACCTGCTATAGAAATGTTTCCTTTAGACTAATGCTTTTACAAATGTCTACCCTTGAAAAATTAGCCAATCCATTGTCCTTTAGCAAAACAAAGAGGAATTAGTTGAGATTTCTTTATTGTTTAGTGTAAAGTAGAAAAGGGATTTCACTCATTTTTCTGGAGAAAAGTGGGAGGAATAAAAAACCTAGCAAGATTATCACCTTGGATTATTACTGTTACTGAAATATTTGTGTCTTTCTTTAGTGGGAAGTTGCTGAGGTTGTTTTGGAGGTGTTCTATAAATTGCTCAGAGATTATGAACCTCAACTTGAAGATTTTGTAGATCAGTTTGTGGAACTACAAGGTAATTGATAATTCTTTCACTCTTAAACGCAATGTCAGCTATTTATAAATCTATAATTTATAAATTATTGTGTATGATATAAATTACTTCTGGTTATAAATGAAATGGTAATTTTATATTTTTTGTTACATTTAGTCATTTTGATTGTTCTGAGCAAGAGAAGATAAAGTAAAATTTCACTGAATGGAAGAGTAAGAATATTACCTTACAGATTCTTTAATGAGTTAACACATATGATGGGAACTAATTGCTGAGTGCCAGCCCTTTAGGGAATTACCACTGCATATAGTTTGTGTTGCTGTCTCTAAATTGAAACTTGCCTTATAATTCTCATCATTTCATAGAAATCAAGATTGCGACAAAAATACTAATACACCATCTCTTGGATTATGTTTAATTCTATTTAGGAGAAGAAATCATAGCCTATAAGCCACCAGGATTTAGTCTGATGTATCATCTTCTGAACGAGTCCCCAATGTTGGAGCTTGCTCTTAGTTTATTGGAGGAAGGCGTAAAGCAGCTTGACACCTATGCTCCTTTCCCTGGTATGTGCTGGATGTCTTCGTATCCTGAAAACGCTTTTGATATTTTTGTCTTTTGCATACGGGAGGCTTGAGGTAGATGACCTCTGAAGTTCCTCCCTGTGCCATTCTCTCCCTGTATTGGCGTTGTTGTTTCAGTGAGTCATTCGATGAAAGTACATTGAAAGTAAAAGCAGACTAAAGTACAGAGACTCTCATTATAACTCTTAGTGCAGGGTCTTTGGTAGGTAATTAGAATTATCTCTTATCACTTTAACATCTTCAACATGCCTAGCTTTAAATCTAAAGTACTTTTTTTTTTTTTCCTGTTTTCTCCATAGTATTTATAAAAGCACTTACTGAAGTGTGTGGTCCATGGTGTTCAATAAATTTCATTTACTGTTGCTACTAATTATTTTCATTTATGGAGTACGTACTGTGCACGTGTCACTTTTAAAAGCATATCGTATATGTTAACATTTAATCTGTACAGAGCCCCTATGTGATAGAAATTATTTCCATTTAATGAATGAGGAAATTGATACATATAGAGGTTTCACATCTCTTTCCAGGGTTAGGGCTGTGAATTGAACTTAGGCAATTTGGCTGTAGAGCCCATGTATTTTAAATTTGAATGGGGAGATTATAGGTGACCCTTGTTTATATTTTCTGCTGCTTTACTTTCTGAATTTTCCACAATGAGTCTGTATCATTCTAAATCAGTTTCTTAGCCTCAGCACCACTGAAGATTATTTTTGGCAGAAAGATTCCTTGATGTGGAGGCTGTCCTGTGAATTGTAGGCCTCTTCCCACCAGGTACATCCCGGTAGTACATCCCTCATGGTGACAACCAAAGGCTCTTTCCAGACATTGCCAGATGTCCTCGGGAGCCAAAATCTTTCCCCTCTCAGGGTCGTTGCTCTAATTAATCAGGGAAAAGATATAGGATAGATTACCAAGGAGCCATTGCATTAGAGTAATCTGTGTCACAAAAATTACTATGACTTGCCTGGGTGAGCAGTTTCATGAGGTTACTGCTAAAGGTTTGAAAATTTGAGGGCTTTTTGAATCTGGAACTTGTCCTTTATCTTGTTTTCCTTAGAACTGACTGTGAGTTTCTAAGATTCATGGAGAACTTTCTAACTTCGATTTTGGTCTACAGGGAAGAAACATCTTGAGAAAGCAGTGCAGCATTGCCTTGCACTTCTTAATCTAACCCTGCAAAAGGAAAACCTCTTCATGGATCTTCTGAGAGAAAGTCAGCTGGCTCTAATAGTCTCTCCTTTAGAGCAGCTCTTGCAGGGAATCAATCCTAGAACTAAGAAGGCTGATAACGTGGTGAACATTGCCAGGTCAGTTCTATTCTATTTGTAGATAGAGAAATGATGAAATGAATCAGATGACATTCTATCTGGTCAGACCCCTAATGCACCACTTAAAAAAATTTTTTTTTTTTGTCTCATTTTGTTATGGTCTTTTTTTTTTTTTTTTTTTTCTTGTCTTTTTGCCAATTCTAGGGCCGCTTCTGCAGCATATGGAGGTTCCCAGGCTAGGGGTCCAATCAGAGCTGTAGCCGCTGGCCTACACCAGAGCCACAGCAACGTGGGATCCGAGGCGTGTCTACGACCTACACCACAGCTCACAGCAATGCTGGATCCTTAACCCACGGAGCAAGGCCAGGGATCGAACCCACAACCTCATGTTTCCTAGTCGGATTCATTAACCACTGAGCCACGATGGGAACTCCCTGTTATGGTCTTCTTTAGCTTCTCCAACTTTAATTGCTCTGAACCTTATAATTTCTTTTTATTCTTTCTCATTTATTCTATGACCTAAAAATTTCTAAGTATAAAGTGGCATAATCTTATTTGTCTCCTCTAAGGAATTTGGATGTTTGGAGGATAGGGCTGGGGAACAGACTTTTCATTGTTTATATCCAAGCTTCTGGTGGTTTGCTGGCAATGCTTGGTGTTTCATGACCTATAGAAGCATCACCCCAGCCTCTGCCTTCAGCTTTACATGGAGAGTCCAGATTTCTCCTTTTTAGGGGGACACCCATCATTGGATTAAGGCTCTCCCTGACAACCTCGTCTTAACTTGGTTCACTGTATCTGTAAAGACCCTGTTCCAAATAAGGTCATTCTGGGTTTATCTGTTAACATATGAATTTTGGGCAAACGGGATTCAACCTATAACAGATTACATCTAGTTAGAAGGGGAGACCTTTGTCTAATTTACCTGAAAGTGCTATATGGGTAGGAGAAGCCGTGGTTCTAAATATTCTTTATTAAAAATAGCAAGAAGCAAAAATTTTATCGCATCTCATCATGTCTAATGTTTCCTTTTTTTAAAGATACCTATATCATGGCAATACTAATCCAGAATTGGCTTTTGAGAGTGCCAAGATCCTCTGCTGTATCTCTTGCAATTCCAATATTCAGATAAAATTGGTTGGAGATTTCACACATGACCAGGTAACAGATTTTATTGTTATAGTTATTTTTTGGTGCATCCTGAGTACATCTTATTCTTGTTTGTGGAAAGAGTCTCTGAGTAAGTATATTTATATGTGATGAATGAAAGCCTACACATGTCCTGGGCTGTGATTCATGTTTGATGGTAATACCATTCTCAGTAGTATTACACATCCTGCAGCATTGTGATTACACTGTATATTATAGTGTGTGGCTCTGTGGCCTAATGAGACTATTGCTACTCCAAGCAATTAAAGTGATTATTAGGTTTGTAAGTGCAACTTCTGTTTGGTTTCCTCATCCTTCATTTCACTCTTCCTCAGTTGCCTCTGTGCTCAATGAGCCTCTGCAGTTCTGATTTCCTTGTTATGAATTGTCTGTTTCTATGGCTTTTTGGTGAGCCGCATTTGTGCCACTTCATTTTATACACCTAGAGAGCTTTTCGATGTTTCTTCTTTTGATCCAAGTTGTAATAGTTCTCTTTCTACTCACTGAATATAGCTATAACTGGGGAATCTGCTATTTTTCTTTCTCTTTGTAGACATTTGGCCCCTTGTATTTTATGTTGGAAATCACTGCTCTAGCTAGTTGAAGACTTTTGTTTTGTATTCCTTCACAATGTTTTGAAACAGGGGCTCTTCTGGCATTTTGGGTGGGACAGATCTTCGTTTTGTGTTAACTGTTCCTCATATTTCAAGACTCTTACCATCCCTGGTCTCCTGCCACTATCTGTCAGTAGGAATCTTTTTTTCTTTCTTTTTTTGGGGGGGCCATCCTGAGGTATATGGAGTTCCCAGGCCAGGAATCAGACCTGAGCCTCTGTCATGACCAAAGCTGTGGCTTCTTTGCTTTTTCATGACCACTGTGCTGGGCCAGGGATCGAACCCGTGTCTCAGCTCTCCCAAGACCATGCCAATCCCTTTGCACCACAGTGGGAACTCCAGTGATCTATAGTTGTAGCAACTCAAAATGCCCCTGTGTATTTTGAAGGGCCTTTCTGGTACCCTTAGAAATATTTCTAAGTACTACCCAGGTTGAGAACCATTATTTATAGTAAAATATAGATGTCTAATCTGATCTTTGGATGAGGTTCATGAAGCCACATAATTAATTAGAGGACATTGAATGAAAAGTTCAGTTCACTGGTATTCATTTGAGTATGAAGTAGTCTTACTAATTTTAGCATCCTACTAGATTTCTAAAAGGCAATTGAGTAGTAGCTAATCTTTCAGCCCATAAATATAAATCTGGTGTTAAGAAGTATGTTTCTAAAGAGAGAAGATGAGAATATTAATTTATATTTTAGTTAAGATCAGAAAGCACTGAATATGTAATAAAGAGGTTATGAAATAGCAATTTAATGTTATTTTCTTTTCTTTTTTCTTGTTTGGTCTTTTTAGGGTCCCAATCACAGCAAATGGAGGTTCCCAGGCTAGGGGTCAAATTGGAGCTGTAGCCACTGGTCTACACCACAGCCACAGCAACAACAGATCTGAGCTAAGTCTGCGACCTACACCACAGCTCATGGTAACCCACTGAGTGAGGCCAGGGATTGAACCTGGGTCCTCGTGGATGCTAGTCAGATTGGTTTCCTCTGAGCCATGATGGGAACTCCTTAATGTTATTTAAGAACAAAAAAACAAACAAAAAACTAGTTTATTTGGAAAGAAAACTAGTGAAGTAAGTTTGAAACCAATAAACTTTAAAAGTTTTTGTTTATTACTATAGCGAGCTAAATGGCAGTTTAAGAAACTGAGTTGTTTATTAACTAAAAATGTAACTAAAACTTAAATATTTTCCATGGAACACATTTGCTTTTTTTCTTTATAATCAAATGTTTATAAATATATATCATATTATCCTAGTTTCTCTAATATTTAGAACCTTTTTATAATTTGTCATTTTAAAATCTTTATTTGAACTTCAGAGTATAAGTCAGAGGCTGATGGCTGGATTTGTAGAGTGTTTGGATAGTGAAGATATGGAAGAATTTGTACGTCTAGAAGAAGGTATGTCTTAGGTTGACCTTGACCTATATTTTTACTTTGTGAAAACTGTTGCATGTCTAGTGGCCATGTAAGAGAAATTAGAGAATTTGCTAGCATAAATGTATATAAGGCTTTTGGGAAACCTTTTAAATCTGAACTTAATATAATGTACTAAGCAAGTAAACTGAAACTAAAGAAAGCATGTTCTTTAGTTTCTAACTTATGTTAACTTTTTTTTGGTTTGTTTTGTAATATTGTTTTTTGATTTCCACATTAAGGATCAGAACTGGAAAAGAAATTAGCTGGAATCCGTCACGAAACAAGAATCCACATCTTGAATCTTCTCATCACCTCTTTGGAACGCAATCCACCCAATCTTGCTCTCTACCTATTGGGCTTTGAATTAAAGAAACCTGTCAGTACCACAAACCTGCAAGACCCAGGTACAGGCATAAGACACGTAGGCATTTGTTTCCTTTCATATTTATGTAACTGAATTCTGGGCTCATGGACTTGTTCGGTGAAAGAAAGAAATATTACGGGAAAGGTAGTGTGATGGGTCAATCTCAAGGACTTAGATCAGGTCTGGGCAAACTAAGCCTTAGAAAATTAGTATGCAACAAGTTTTCTGTATCAATTTTTTTTTTTTTCAATGTTTGAAAGGATGTTTACAGTAGAGTATATTTGGACAGAACTTAACTTTTATAAAGGTACTTTAAGGCTTTTAATGCCGAAATTTTAAAAGAGAAGCTGTGTTTCCTTTTGGTTTCATGCAGGAGTGTTAGGTTGCCCTCGGACATGCCTTCATGCCATCCTGAACATCTTGGAGAAAGGAACCGAAGGGAGGACAGGCCCGGTGGCGGTGAGAGAATCGCCTCAACTCGCCGAGCTCTGTTACCAGGTAGATGGAAGGCTGCTCTTGGTAGCCCTTAAGAGAAGCAGCTTAAGTCAGTGCTTGAATCCATCACAAATATGGAAGTATAACAGTTGAAATACTTTCACACTCAGGACCGAGTTGAAATGAGTTCATTTTGTAGTTTGACCAATCTTCATTCTTGGATAAAATCCAGAAAGGACAATCCCAAGATCTTGTATGTTGGATCTATGTTGATCACTTAAAAATAAGAGAAATTGGATGCATTTCAACGACGTAATGTAGAAACTTTCCAAGGATGCTGTGTTTCAAGTTATTTCTTTTTGGTGCAGAGAATTGTAGATTTGGGTCAGAAGACCTCTGCTTCCTATGTCTGCCCCTTAACTAGCTAAATTACCTTGGGCATGCCATGAAAGGGCCAGGGATCCAACCTGCAACCTCATGGGTACTCGTCAGGTTTGTTACCACTGAGCCACAACTGGAACTCCGTTTTGTGTTTTTTCCTAAGATTATGTTTCTAGACACAGATTTAATTTAGAACCAGTCATTGTTACTAGTTTTATAAAGCCACAGCAGAGAATTCCTTGATGACTCAGTAGGCTGGGGATCTGGTGTAGTCAGTGTTGTGGCTTGGGTTGCTACTGTGGTACGGTTCAGTCCCTGGCCAGGGAATATCCACATGCTGTGAGCGTGGCCAAGAAAAAAGTCACAGTGAATACTAGATAGGTGAACCATTGCTCTTTGCGAATACATAGGGTTAGATTCCTGCAAGAGATCTTCTAATCCCAACATTTTCATCAATTGATAAATATATAACTTGGTTTTTTGAAGTTACTTCAGAGTAATTTGCTACCAGTAATAGTTAAAATACTAAAATTCGTTAATTAAGTACATGTATATATATTAATATATTTAGGGTTATTTTAAGATTAGTCATTATCAGCATTCTCCAGGGTATTCCAATATAGTTTGAGTTAGTGCGCCAAGAACTGCTTGTAACTCTAACTTCTCTTTTATATGTGCGTATGTTTTTCTCTTTTGCTTGAGTTGCTGAAGGGTCTCAGTTTGCATTTAGTAGATTTCAGTTCACCTTTTGTCTTAAACTGTGTAATACGAAAAGATGATTTCGAAAGATTCTTATTTTATTATAATTCTTTAGGTGATATATCAGTTATGTGCATGCTCTGATACATCTGGTCCTACTATGAGATACTTGAGAACCAGCCAGGATTTCTTATTTTCTCAGTTGCAACATTTACCATTTTCTAACAAAGGTAGGATGTTATTTTCTCTTATTATTGAAACAAATTTGTGAAATCTTTGTTGACTGATTTTAATTTTTTAACACTTAGGGGTAGCAGTTTTAGAATTTGTGGAATTCTGTTCTCATTTTTTTTACTTTGCTTGTGTGTTACTTTGGGTTGCTTTTACAGTTTGCTTGAGAAAATGTTTTAATTGCCAGCAATATTTTTAAATGGCCTGTTTAAGGATGGAATTTGATCCTTTTACTAACAAATAAAATGTTTAAATTGTGTTAAAGGAATAAGCAAATATTTATATAAGAAGTTTTGAAAGTTTAGATTTTTTTTTTTTTTTTTTTGTCTTTTGTCTTTTTGTCTTTTGTTGTTGTTGTTGTTGCTATTTCTTGGGCCGCTCCCACGGCATATGGAGGTTCCCAGGCTAGGGGTTGAATCGGAGCTGTAGCCACCGGCCTACGCCAGAGCCACAGCAACGCGGGATCCGAGCCGCGTCTGCAACCTACACCACAGCTCACGGCAACGCCGGATCATTAACCCACTGAGCAAGGGCAGGGATCGAACCCGCAACCTCATGGTTCCTAGTCGGATTCGTTAACCACTGCGCCACGACGGGAACTCCGAAAGTTTAGATTTTTTTGAGTGAAAATTGTTTCAGTAAGCATCTTTACTTTTGTTTCTTTTGTATATATTGAAACTAATTCAGGCCTTGAAATGAAAAATAGGCAACTAATTATGGTGGAAGCTATGTATAACTTTAGTTTATTGACATGATCAACAGAATTATTTCAGGCAATGTATATTTTATAGGATCCTATTTTACAGAATTTTCTTTTTGACGAATTTTTAACAGTTTTCAGAGTTCATGTTATATCCAGACAATAGTGGTTTTATTGAGTTTTTAGGGTTTTTTTTTTTTGCTTTTTACTTACTTTATTTTATTTTTTGTCATTTTAGGGCTTTACCTGCGGCATACAGAGGTTCCCAGGCTAGGGGTCGAATCAGAGCTGTTGCTGCCAGCCTACGCCACAGCCGCAGCAATGCCAGATCCAAGCCGTGTCTGCAATCTACGCCACAGCTCATGGCAACACCAGATCCTTAACCCACTGAGTGAGGTCAGGGATCAAACCTGTATCCTCATGGGTGCTAGTCAGATTCATTTCCCCTGAGCTACGATGGGAACTCCCTTATTTATTTATTTATTTTGCTTTTTAGGGCTGCACCTGCGGCATATGGAAGTTCCCAGGCTCAGGGTCAAATCAGAGTTGCAGCGGCCGGCCTACACCACAAACCTAGCAATGCAGTATCCGAGCTGCATCTTCGACCTACACCACAATCCACAGCAACACCAGTTCCTTAACCCACTGAGCAAGGCCAGGGATCAATCCCGCATTCTCATGGATGCTAGTCAGGTTTGTTACTGCTGACTGAGCCACAATGGGAACTCCCCTTATTTACTTCTTTTAATTAAAAAATTGTTGTACATTTTATGAATTATAGTTGATTTATTGACTTTTTTAAAGTTTATTTTGCATCATTTTATGTTTTAGGAATTCTTGACTCAGATTTCATAATAGATTTCCATTAGTAGTAACTATCAGCTTCTTTTCAGAGTATGGTATAAGAGACTGTTGGGAATTATCTATTGGCAAAAGTGTTCCCTTCATTTTTGTAATAAGTGTACTTTATTTTTAGCCTTAAGATTTTGTTTATAAGGTTTTTGAGAAATGCTTTTTTCCACCTAATTTGTTAATACTTTGCCTATTATGGTACCTACTTTTTAAAAATTAATCTATCTAGTTTTGCTTGTAATTATTTGTTTCCGTCTTTTTTAAAATTGTAGTTGATTTACAGTGTTACTCCATTCTCTGCTGTACAGCATAGTGACCCAGTCATACATACATACATGTACATATGTGTATATATATATATATACACACACACATTCTTTTTTCTTCTTTCATACTATTTCCAATCATGTTCTATCCCAAGAGATTGGATATAGTTCCCTGTGCTGTACAGTAAGACCTCATTGCTTATCCATTCTAAATGTAATAGTTGGCTTGTAATTAGTAGTAGTAGTACTAATGTAGTAGTTTGCTTGGTAGTAGTAGTAGTACTAGTACTAGTACTAATATAGTAGTTTGCTTGTAATTATTATTATTAGTAGTAGTACTAATGTACTAGTTTGCTTGTAATTAGTAGTAGCAGTAGTAATAGTAGCAGCAGCAGCAGCAGTAGTAGTGTTTGGGAGTTCCCCAGTGGCTCAGAGGGTTAAGGATACAGCGTTATCACTGCTATGGCGCTGGCTCAGTCCCTGGCCTGGGAATTTCTCTATGCTGCAGGTGTGGCCAAAAAGAAAAAAGAAATTCTTCAAAGCAGTGTTTGGTGAATTTTATGTTTATAAAACTGTTATAGTTTAGGACTTCAAAGCCAGGCATATTAAAATAATATTGCATTCAAAAACTTCTACTGTATAAGTGATTCCCAACCCTAATTGTATATTAGACCAAATGTCCTTGATAATCTTAAGACATCATAATTTATTTTAGTTTCTGAAAATCTATTTGTTTTCTGAAATAAAAATCAGATTTTATGATAGTTTGTTTTTTAAACAAGTTAAGTATTTGAGAATTACTTGGGTTTTCTTTTTAAGTATTAAATTGTTAATATCAAAATATGACAGACTCAGACATTGCTAGATCTATGTGAGATTATTCTGGCAACAGAAACTTGATTCTTTTTTGTTTTTCAGTTAATTTTGCTCAGCTTTCATAGACATATTCTAGCTGATTTTTTTCTCCCTTGGCACCTATTTCTTTCTTTTTTAATTTTCCAGAGTGATAAATTATTATGGTGCCAGTTCCATAAGTTATTGACTGTGTTACATGGGAGAATAGCTGTTTTTATGTTACACTAGGAAACTAAACATATATGTTTAAATTCCAGAATATGAAATCTCTATGCTGAACCAGATGTCATGGCTGATGAAGACGGCCTCAATAGAACTAAGGGTAACTTCTCTGAATCGCCAAAGGTCACACACCCAGAGGCTCCTGCACCTCTTACTGGATGACATGCCAGTGAAACCATACTCAGGTGAACATGTGAACGTTGGCATTTGTTTTGTTGTGCTGCTGACTGGTGTGTGCGAATGCAAGCACAAATCTGAATCTTGTGCCTAGTTAAGTGATTGTAGGACCAACAAGTTCTTTTTTGCTTTTAGATTTTTTTCCTTAAAACACAAAATTTAAAAATCACCCATAATTGCCATTTTATTATTGTTTAAAGCATTCACATTTTTCTGTATTCATATATACCGATATGCAGTGGAGTTGGCCACATGGAGCCAACATGACCCAAGATAGTCTACTATGTACTTTAGATGCAAATTAAGCAGAAGCTTTTCTATTCATCTCACTGGCAGGATTGGGTCCTGCTTCTTTTGGAGTTCTGATTATCCTCTTCACAGTTGTGAAGTGGATCTCATAGAGATGGGAAGAATTAGATGAATGTTGTTGAGAAGTCCTCATCATCTTTGCAGTTACTATTCACTTGCAAGGGGCTCTTTGACCTAGAAACAAAGACATGGAAATAAAATACTTTATGTTTGTTATTTCCATATAAATTTTATGAGAGTGTTTTTTTTTTATTTTTTTAAAAGTAAAAGTATAGTTGGTTTACCATGTTGTGCCAATTTCTGCCATTCAGCAAAGTGACTTAGTCATACATATATACATTGTTTTTTTTTTAATATTACTTTCCACCATGATCTATCCCAGGAGATTGGATATCGTTCCCTGTGCTATACAGTAGGACCTTGTTGTTTATCCATTCTGAGTAATAGTTTGCATCTACCAACCCTGAACTCCCAGTCCATCCCACTCTCCCTCCTCCTGCTTGGCAACCACAGGTCTGTTCTCTATGTCTGTAAATCTGCTTCTGTTTAGCGGATAGGTTCATTTGTGCCATGTTTTAGATGCCACGTGTAAGTGATATCACGTGGTATTCATTTGTCTTTCTCTTTCTGATTTACTTCACTTAGTATGGTAATTTCTAGTTGCATCCATGTTGCTACGAATGGCATTATTTCATTCTTTTTTTTATGGCTGAGTCTGAAGTTAGAATTTTTAAATCTAGCCATTTTAGAGAGTGAGCACTTTCCTTGTTGGGACCAGAGTGTGTTGTTCTTTTTCTGATCTGTTTTACTGATGCTCCAGCAGATGGGGAAGGAGGATTAGAAGATGAAAATAGGTCTGTCTCTGGGTTCCTGCACTTTGACACTGCTACCAAAGGTAAAGTCTTCTGAATTTGTAATAAGCTTGTACATGTGTATGTATTAAATGGCTGAAAATTTCAAGAGGTAATTCATTTCTGTATCTGCAAATTCTGAACTGATGTAGAAAAGTTATATAAAGAATTGTCATTGAAAAAGAATTTTTTAAAATAACTAGGAAGATAGGATGGGGAAAAGTATTTTTGCGAATGAATGTATTAGAAATAAAATCCGGAGTTCCCAGGGGGCCCAGCAGTTAAGGATCTGGCATTGTCACTCTCTGGCATGGGTTCGATCCCTGGCCTGGGAAATTCCGCATGCCATGAGTAAAGCCAAAGGTGAAATAAAAAAATAAAATCCAATTTAGATTTCAACAGTTTTCAGTTTCCACACTGATTCCCTTTCTGAACATGGTTCTGTCTTTGAGATTGAGCTGAATATAGTGGTTAGCTTTTCTCCTCGGTGTCCCAAGTAGAATTGAACTACTTTTTATTATTTCTAGTACGTCGAAAAATTCTCAGTATTCTTGACTCCATTGACTTCAGTCAGGAGATCCCTGAGCCTTTACAGTTGGATTTCTTTGATCGAGCCCAGATTGAACAAGTAATCGCTAACTGTGAACACAAGAATTTACGGGGACAGACAGTCTGCAATGTCAAGGTGAGCATTGCTTTAGAGCGTGTACAGTATCAAGTGGTTCAGACTTTGAGTTTTTAGGAAAAAAATATAATTTTTTTTTTCCTAATAGAGATAGTGATTTATTGGACTGTGGCATTTACTTGTCAAACAGCCAGGAAAGCAAACCGAATAGGCCACACTAACTTTACCTCTTTAAAAGATTCCCTGTCACCTTCCTCTTAGTAATCATGCCACCCAGCTCTAAGTGTGGAGTGGTTTTAACTCTTTAACTCCCTACCACCTAAATGGCAGTGAACTCCCTAGTAGGAAGAGGATATCCTGTGCATTTGCCCTAATTTACCTGCTGCAGAGGCTCTTTGGGACCACTCTCTGGAAGGTGAGGGATGCCCACTGTTCTTGACTAGAAACTAGACAGTGCCATTGTTAGATTGTAAGTAAAGATAGTTGCAACTTTTCACCGTAGGGCAGTTTATAGTAATTGCTAGGTTACTGTTCTACCAGTAGAACTGGTCTTATTTTTCTCTCTTTTCTCAATTATATAGCTTCTTCATAGAGTTCTTGTTGCTGAAGTAAATGCCCTTCAGGGTATGGCAGCCATAGGACAGAGACCTCTTCTAATGGAGGTAAGCCCTGTTGAGTATGTATTAGTTTTAACTTTTTAACTACTTAAACTAAATTGCCAGTTAGAAGGCAAACCATTTCATTGATTTCTAGTTCATTATTAGAAAACTACTTAAAAAATTAAACTTGAATAGAATCTTTCGCTTTTGACTTTTTAACTGTTAAAAGTTGAATTAGACATTAAAAGTTAATGCCTGGGTACCAGAAAAAATAGCATCTTTTCTGCTAAGTTAGTTGAGGATTTATAACCTGTCCATACTGTATGATGGATTTCACTTGCTCCCTGTCCGTCAGGGAAGAGAGATTCATTTGTCATCACAAATGGGGAGGTAGGGTAAGAGGTCAGGTGGGAAGAAGCACATACATGGGAGCTCAGCTGGCTAGGCCAAAGCAAGAGGCAGAGCCATCAACATGCCGTTGAAACTGGGTTTTAGGCAACTAACTCTAGTGCTCCAGAGTAAGATAAGTAAACAGTTAAAAGAAGACAGAATAAGAAACTCATTTCCACCCACATCACTTCTGTCTCCTGCCTTACACACACACACACACACACACACACACACACTACACAGCCTTATGTATTATTTTTCATGCTCCGGCCACCAGTATAACATGAAAAATCATTTGTTGACTGCCATGCATGTGTTTCCTAAGTATACTATATATATTTTCAGTTTAGCTGACAGAATTAAAATTCGGAACCTGTTAGGAAAAGACATTATTTGCCTCTGTGTTAACCTTGCAATTCAATTTCTGCGGCTTTAGGAGATCAGCACTATTCTTCAGTACGTGGTAGGAAGAAACAAATTGCTGCAGTGTCTTCATGCAAAACGGCATGCGCTGGAGTCATGGAGGCAGCTGGTAGAGATCATACTGACAGCTTGTCCCCAGGACCTAATTCAGGCAGAAGATCGACAACTGATTATTCGTGATATTTTACAAGATGTGCATGATAAGGTGGTAACCATGCCTCCTAAATTGTTTTATACAGCCGAATACATATTTATACCATTGAAACATAGTTTGCCACTCCTTTTTTTCCATTTTAGATTGGGAGTAAATAGAGTTGTGCAACACCACTGTTAAGACTTTCCTTGAGAAAGGTCCTAACTTTGTACACTAATCGCTCTCAACCAGAGTGTGTATCAGAATTTTCTAGGGAGCTTTTTAAAAATATACATGACAGGAGTTCCCGTCGTGGCTCAGTGGTTAACGAATCTGACTAGGAACCATGAGGTCGCGGGTTCGATCCCTGGCCTTGCTCAGTGGGTTAAGGATCCGGTGTTGCCGTGAGCTGTGGTGTAGGTTGCAGACGCGGCTTGGATCCCTCGTTGCTGTGGCTCTGGTGTAGGCCAGTGGCTACAGCTCCGATTGGACCCCTAGCCTGGGAACCTCCATATGCCGCAGGAGCAGCCCTAGAAAAAGACAAAAAGACAAAAAAAAAAAAAAAAAAAAAAAATATATATATATATACACATGACAGATTCTACCCTAGACGTGGTGAGACATTATTTTAATTTCCTTAAAAATCTCTAGGGAATTCTGATAGGAATCTCTTCTAGTTAAGAACATGTTACCCAGCAATTTAAATTTCCTTCTGTGGGAGTTCCTGTCGTGGCGCAGTGGTTAACGAATCCGACTAGGAACCAGGACGTTGCGGGTTCAACCCCTGCCCTTGCTCAGTGGGTTAAGGATCCGGCGTTGCTGTGAGCTGTGGTGTAGGTCGCAGACACGGCTCGGATCCCACATTGCTGTGGCTGCGGTGTAGACCAGCAGCCACAGCTCTGATTAGACCCCTAGCCTGGGAACCTCCATGTGCCGCGGGAGCAGCCCAAGAAATAGCAAAAAAAAAAAAAAAAGACAAAAAAAAATAAATTTCCTCCTGTGCATTAGCCTTTATTTTCTTTGAACAATGCAATTCTATTCTTAAGTTCTTATGGTAGTTGAAAAGCTAAATGTATAAGACATGTTCATGACTGTAGCTGAAAGCAGATCCTCTTTCTGCTTTTAGATCCTCGATGATGAAGCCGCACAGGAGTTAATGCCAGTGGTAGCAGGTGCCGTGTTCACCCTGACCGCTCACCTAAGCCAAGCCGTTCGCACAGAACAGAAGCAACCGTTAGTCTTGGGACCTGGAGAGGCCCATTATGCTTTTATGCTTGATAGCTCTTTCACCTCACCTCCGCCAGCAGAGAACCCTGTGGTGGGGTTTGCTTCTATTGGAGATTCTTCACTTCACATCATATTGAAGAAACTCTTAGACTTCATTTTGAAGACAGGTTTTTTCATCTAAATTTTCTATAAATTGCAACTTCTGTATTCGCTATAACTTTAATTTGAAAAAAGGTTTTTACTCTCCTACTCTTTTTTCTTAGGTGGTGGGTTCCAGCGAGTGAGGACACACCTGTATGGCTCTCTGCTGTATTACTTACAGATTGCCCAGAGACCAGATGAACCAGACACCTTAGAAGCAGGTAGAATTAGATTTCTAATCTTTTCTGGTTTTAGGGATTGGTTACTTTAATTTCTTAAAAAAATCACTTTTTCATCAGCTATAATAAATGAGTGTTTATGGAATCATTGAAGTGCTTACTCTAGGAGTTCCCTTTTGGCACAGTAGATTAAGGATCTGGCATTGTCACTGTAGTGGCTCAGGTTGCTGCTGTAGCACAGGTTCAGTCCCTGGCCTGAGAACTTCCACATACTACGGGCACAGCCCCCCGCCCCCCCCAAAAAAGGTGCTTACTCTAAAGTCAAGTGTTCTTAGTTCTAAAATTGTGACAATCGTACAAGACTAATGTGAAAACAAAGCACCCTCAAATATTATTTTTGGTTATATTTTTTTGTAATACTCTCACCTGTGGTCCCATTGAACAATATATATAATACATACCTAGTTGTAACTTTTAAAATTGCTCATTATTCCATAGTATGGAAGTAACATTTAATCATTTGCCTTATTCAGAAGCACTTAATTTGTTTCGAATTTTTTACTGTCACAAAAATTCTGAATCAAGTATTCTTTTATAAGCCCGTATATTTCTCAAAGAAGATACCTCATTTCCATATGAAAGAGTGTGCATATTTTTGCTTTAATAGATTCTACCAAATGGACCTCTACCAGTTTAAACTCTCATCAATAGTGTACATATGTATTTTTGTACTAATGGGAGGTTTTTCTTGGATAGATTACAAGAAATAGAATTTCTTGTTTGAAAGATCTGTGTGTTTAAAATAGTTGTAAATCTGCTATCTAAACTGTAGTTAGCATTTTTAATTAAGAATGATAATGTGAGAGTTCCCATCGTGGAGCAGCAGAAAAGAATCTGACTAAGAACCATGAGGTTGCAGGTTCGATCCTTGGCCACACTCAGTGGGTTAAGGATCCAGTGTTGTCGTGAGCTGTGGTGTAGGTTGCAGATGTGGCTTGGATCCTGCGTTGCTGGCTGTGGTATAGGCCAGCAGCTATGGCTCCGATTTGACCCCTGGCCTGGGAACCTTCATATGCCACAGGTGCAGCCTTAAAAAGCAAAAAAAAAAAAAAAAAAAAAAGAATAATAATATGGATTCTCCTGTCTCCACATATTGAAAATGTTTTTAACTATTCAAGAGACCAGTTATAGTATTCTCTGCCAGAGTTACTCTTCTATTTAAGAACTTGTAAGCACCATCTCCTTGTCTCTTTCTGAGAACTTTTATGAGCATTTGTTATTTTGTACACAAATTCTTAAAAACCACTTTGTGTGTAAGACTCACATTATCTCATACTATTTTTAACTGGCTATATATTTTTGCATACTATAATCCTTAGAAGGATATATTTATAGAAATGTCCTACCAGCTTAAATAATGCACAAAAATGTTTTTAGGGGCCTTAAAAATAAAAAAGTATTTCAAGAGTTCCCTTGTGGCGCAGTGAGTTAAGGATTTGACATTGTCACTGCAGTGGCTCAGGATGCTGCTATGCTGCTGTGGCACGGGTTTAATCCCTGGCCCTGGAACTTCCACATGCTGTGGGTGTGGCCCCCCCCCCCACAAAAGAAAGAGTAATTCAGAGGAACTTTTTAAACAAATAGGAGGTTGTTATTTTTTTTTTTAAGAGAGTATTGGGGATTTCACTCCCTACTCTCTTCTGCCGACACACCTCCCCTATTTTCCTCTTGACGAAAACAATTTAATATTGTATTTAGTTGAATTGAAAAAAAAACACCACTTAACCACTAGGTGGAGCTCTGCATGGTGTGTAGAACTCATTATCAAGATGTGGTAAAAGCAATGTGATCATAAAAGAAAATTCTCCTTTGTTTTTGATTTTCAAATGATCTATATTTTAGAGCAGTTTTATCCCTTAATTAGTATTTCTTAATTACTGCTTTTTTTGACTTGTTTTAAATAACAAAGTACTTTATTCCCTAGATAATAGTTTCTTTAAGTTTTAAATTAGAAATATTAAATCTTGGAGTTCCTGTTGTGGCTCAGTTGTAACGAACCGGACTAGTATCCATGAGGATGTGGGTTCGATTCCTGGTCTCGCTCAGTGGGTCAGGGATCCAGCATTGCCATGAGCTCTGGTGCAGGTGGCAGACACCGCTTGGATCTGGTGCTGCTGTGGCTGTGGCCTAGGCCTGCAACTGAAGCTTCTATTCGACCCCTAGTCTGGGAACTTCCATATGCCACAGGTGTGGCCCTAAAAAGACAAATAAATAAATAAATAAATATTAAATCTACAAGTTCCTGTTGTGGCTAAGCGGGTTAAGGACCCAGCACTGTCTCTGTAAGGATGCAGGTTTTATGCCTGCCTTGCTCAGTGGGTTAAGGACCTGGCGTAGTCTTAATTTCTTTTTGATCTGTTTTTTAAACTCTAGAATTATAAAAATATTTCATACTTAAAAACAGATTGGTAATGACAAAGATACACATTTTCCAGCTTATTTTTAATCTCAGTAAAAGTGTATAAAGCCAACCCATGAAGTTAAGTGAACACCTTAGTGTAGAGGATACAGTGCATCCTTCTTCGTCAGATTTCCATGAAGTTAGCCCTTTGGAAATTTTTTGTTGTAATTTCAGTAAAATGGATTATATTGTTTTTAAAACATTCATTTTAACTTTCCATTTTCTAGGATGTTCAACTTTATAATTGATTGATATAGCACTATGGAAGATACCAGTTTAAATTCTTAATTTTGAAATTGTTTAAATTGTTGCAGTTTTAAGCACTTATCAATTTTATCATATATCCTATTTTCATTTAAACTGGTTTTTCTTTTTTCTAAGTAAGAATTAAGAATTAGAGTACAAATGAGGAATATTTTTGCTCTGCCCATGATTCTTTTGGGCTGTTATAACTCTTGATGGAGAATATTCTTGTTCTTTGTTTATGAAACCATAGTATCCATTCACTTTTTTGAAAGAAAATAAGATTAGAAAAGATAACCTCTTGTCATTATTAAATTTTTGAAAATCCTGTCATGAGGTCTTCAATTTTTATGGTCTAGTCGTTAGTGTGATCTAGAATTATAATACAAGTACACCTATGGTTTAGTTATAAAGTGTTGGGACTGAAAGGATTTCATAGAGCATCTTACATGCTATTGACTCTGTTCTTTTGAATTAAGCTCCAGTAAGTGATTTTAAAACACTAGATACAGGTATATGTGTCTGTAGTATGTGCAGGCTTTTTGCTTAATGTGAATTTAGATATGCATTTCTCACTATTGCTTTTATTTATTTATTTTTACAACCTGAGTCATGTCCTAGAACCTGTGAACCTGACTAAAAATTAATAATCAAGTATTTAAAAAATCTTTTAGCTTTTATTTTTTATTTCAAAATAAATATTGATTGTAGGAAATTTAGAACGTACTAATAAACAAAAGGAAGAGAGAAGTCACACATTCTACCCTTCTAAAATAACTATGAGGACATTTTGGTTATAGCCAACCATCTTTTTGTATTGATTTTTATCTTCCCTTTTCTTTCTACTTTCTATTTTATTAGCTTTTTCCACCTCATTAAATAAAATTTTAATTTTTTTGTCTTTTTAGGGCCTTATCTGAGGCATATGGAAGTTCCCAGGCTAGGGGTGAAATCTGAGCTGTGCTGGCCTGCACCACAGCTCACAGCAACACTGGATCCTTAACCCACTGAGTGAGGCCAGGGATCTAACCTGGGTCCTCAGGGATACTAGTTGGGTTCATTACTGCTGAGCCACAACGGAAACTCCATAAATAACATTTTTTTCCTGTTTTTTATTTTTATTTTTTTTAATATAATGATTTTTAATTTTTTTCACTATAGCTGGTTTACACTGTTCTGTCAATTTTGTACTGTACAGCATGGTGACCCAGTTACACATATATGTATACATTCTTTTTTCTCACATTATCATGTTCCATCATAAGTGACTAGACATAGTTCCCAAATGCTACACAGCAGAATCTCATTGCTAATCCATTCCAAAGGCAATAGTCTGCATCTCTTAACACCAAGTTCCCAATCCTTCCCACTCTCTTCCCCCTCCCCCTTGGCAACCACAAGTCTGTTCTCCAAGTCCATGATTTTCTTTTCTGTGGAAAGGTTCATTTGTGCTGTATACTAGATTCCAGATCTAAGTGATTGCATATGGTATTTTTCTTTTTCTTTCTGACTTCATTCATTCAGTTGTAAGAGTCTCTAGTTTCATTCATGTTGCTGCAAATGGCATTATTTTGTTCTTTTTTATGGCTGAATAGTATTCCATCATGTATATATACCACGTCTTCCTAATCCAGTCATCTGTCAGTGGACATTTGGGTTGTTACCTTGTCTTGGTTATTGTGAATAGTGCTGCAAAGAATGCACGGGTGCACGTCTTTTTCAAGGAAAGTTTTGTCTGGATATATGCCCAAGAGTGGGATTGCTGGGGCATATGGTAGTTCTATGCATAGTTTTCTGAGGTACCTCCATACTGTTCTCCATAGTGGTTGTACCAGCTTACATTCCCATCAACAGTGCAGGAGGGTTCTCTTTTTTCCACACCCCCTCCAGCATTTGCTATTTGTGGACTTATTAGTGATTGTCATTCTGACTTGTGTGAGGTGGTATCTCATAGTTTTGATTTGCATTTCTCTAACAATCAGTGATGTTGAGCATTTTTTCATGTGCTTGTTGGCCATCTGTACATCTTCATTGAAGAACGGTCTAGTCAGGTCTTTTGCCCATTTTTCCATTGGGTTGCTGGCTTTTTGCTGTTGCGTTGTAGAAGTTGTTTGTATATTTTAGAGATTAAGCCCTTGTCAATTGCATCATTTGAAACTATTTTCTCCCATTCTGTAAGCTGTCTTTTTGTTTTCTTTTTGGTTTCCTTTGCTGTTCAAAAGCTTGTCAGTTTGATGAGGTCCCATTGGTTTATTTTTGCTTTTATTTCTGCTGCTTTGGGAGACTGACCTGAGAAAACGTTTGTAAGGTTGATGTCAGAGAATGTTTTGCCTATATTCTCTTCCAGGAGTTTGATGGTGTCTTGTCTTATATTTAAGTCTTTAAGCCATTTTGAGTTTATTTTTGTGCATGGTATGAGGGTTTGTTCTAGTTTCATTGGTTTGCATGTTGCGGTCCAGGTTTCCCAGCAATTCTTGCTGAATAGACTGTCTTTTTCCCGTTTTATGTTCTTGCCTCCTTTGTCAAAGATTAATTGACCGTAGGTGTCTGGGCTTATTTCTGGGTTCTCTATTCTGTCCCATTGGTCTGTATGTCTGTTTTGGTACCAGTACCACACTGTCTTGATGACTGTGGCTCTGTAATATTACCTGAAGTCTGGGAGAGTTATGCCTCCTGTTTGGTTTTTGTTCCTCAGGATTGCTTTGGCAATTCTGGTTCTTTTGTGGCTCCATATAAATTTTTGGATTGTTTGCTTTAGTTCTGTGCAAAATGTCATGGGTAATTTGATAAGAATTGCACTGACTCTGTAGATTGCTTTGGGTAGTATGGCCATTTTTACAATATTAATTTTTCCAACCCAGGAGCATGGAATATTTTCCATTTCTTTACATCTTCTTTAACTTCCTTGATTAATGTTTTATAGTTCTTAGCATGTAAGTGTTTCACCTCCTTGGTCAGGTTTATTCTCAGGTATTTGATTTTTCGGGGTGCAATTTAAAAAGGTATTGTATTTTTGTATTCCTTTTCTAATATTTCATTGTTAGTATACAGAAATACAACTGATTTCTGAATGTTAATCTACTTTGCTGAATTCGTTGATAAGTTGATGTAGTTTTGGGGTTGAGTCCTTAGGGTTTTCTATATATAGTATTATGTCATCTGCATACAGTGACAATTTTACCTCTTCTCTTCCTATTTAGATTCCTTTTATTTCTTTTGTTTGTCTGATTGCTGTGGCTAGGACTTCCAATACTATGTTGAATAACAGTGGCAAGAGTGGGCATCCTTATCTTGTTTCAGATTTTAGCAGGAAGGCTTTCAGCTTTTCTGCATTGAGTATTATATTTGCTATGGGTTTGTCATAAATGGCTTTTATTATGTTAAGGTATGTTCCCTCTATACCCACTTTGGTAAGAATTTTGACCATGAATGGATGTTGTATTTTGTCAAATGTTTCTCCACATCTATTGAGATGATCATGTGGTTTTTGACTTTTCTTTTGTTAATGTAGTGTATGATGCTGATTGATTTGTGTATCTTGAACCATGCTTGTAAACCTGGGTTGAATCCCACCTGGTTGTGGTGTATGATCTTTTTTATATGCTGTTGGATTCAGTTAGCTAAAATTTTGTTGAGAATTTTTGCGTCTGTATTCATCAAAGATATTGGCCCATAGTTTTCTTTTTTGGTGGTATCTTTGTCTGGTTTTGGAATTAGGGTGATGGTCCTGTCATAGAATGTCTTTGGGAGTTTTCCTTCTTCTTCAACCTTTTGGAAAAGTTTAAGAAGGATGGGTATAAGTTCCTCTTTGTATGTTTGGTAGAATTCACCTGTTCTGGACTTTTATTTGTATTGAGTGTTTTTATGACATATTCAATTTCATTTCTAGCGATCGGTCTATTCAGTTGATCTGTTTCTTCTTGATTCACTTTTGGCAGGCTGTAAATCTCTAGAAAGTTGTCCATTTCTAGGTTGTCAAATTTGTTAGCAAACAATTGTTCATAGTATTCTTTCATGGTTTTTTGTATTTCTGTAGTATCTGTCGTGACTTCTCCTTTTTCATTTCTTATTTTGTTTATTTGGGTTTTTTCTCTCCTCTTCTTGGTGAGTCTAAGCAGAGGTTTGTCAATATTGTTTACCTTTTCAAAGAACTAGCTCTTCATTTTACTGTTTTTTTCTATTGTTTTTTTAATCTCTATTTTACTGATTTTCACTCTGATCTCTATGATTTCATTCCTTCTGTTGACTTTAGGTTTTGTTTGTTGTTCTTTTTCTAATTCATTTAGGTGGTGGATTAAGTTGTCAATTTGAAATTTTTCTTCTTTTTTGAGGAAGGCCTGGATCACTGTGAATTTCCCTCTGAGCACTGCTTTTGCAGCATCCCATAGATTTTGAGTGGTTGTGTCTTCAGTTTTTGTGAATGTAATGTTCAGTTTTGATTTGTGGTTGCCCTGTTTTTTAATCATGTTAAGCCCTTCCTATATCTGCTTGCTTTAGCCTGATAGTTATATAGGCTCAAACACATCATTAAAATAAAAAAAAGAATCTATATTTTCTTACTTTCCTTCCCCACATTGTATGATTTTGATGTCTTTTTTTTTTTTTTAACATCTTTATGTTTATATCTGTATGCTGGCTTATTTAAGTGATTGCTTTCCAATTGTGGTTTCCTCCATCCTAATTCTTAATTCTTCTTATTTTTTTTTATTTTTATTTTTTTTTATTTAGGGAAGCCCTTTCAGTATTTCTTTTAGAATGGGTTTAGTATTGCTGTACTCCTTTAGCTTTTGTTTGTTGGAGAAATTCTTTATTTCCCCTTCTATTTTAAATGGTATTCTTTCTGGATACAGTATTCTAGGTTGCAGATTTTTTTCCCTTCATCACTTTAAACATATCTTGCCACTCCCTTCTGGCCCGTAGAGTTTCTGTAGAGAAATCAGCTGATAGCCATATGGAGGTTCCCTTATAATTAACACTTTGCTTTTCTCTTGCTGCTTTTAGAATCCTCTCTTTAACTTTTTGCCATTTTTACTATAATATGTCTTGGTGTGGGCCTGTTTGGGTTAACTTTGTGGCCCCCTGTGCTTCCTGCATCTTGATATTTAGATTTGGAAAGTTTTCAGACATAATTTCTTCAAATATATTTTCAATCCCCTTTTCTTTTTATTTTCCTTCTGGAATTCTCATCATGCATAGATTGGCCCACTTTATATTATCCTATAGGTCTCATATTGCTTTCACGTTTTTTCATTTGGTTTTCTGTCTGCTGTCCTGATTGGGTGATTTCCATTATTCTATCTTTCATGTCACTAATTCGTTCCTCTGCATTATTCAATCTGCTCTTTATTGCCTTTAGCTCAGTTTGCATCTCTGCAGATGAATTTTCTAGTTTTTCTTGGCTCCTCCTTATATTTTGTCGTTCCTTTCTAAAGGAGTCTGCGTTACTGTTCATATCTGCTCTTAATTCCTTGATATTCGGCCTTAATTCCTTCAGTATTTTTACTGTCTCCCTTTTGAACTCAGTGTCTGTCAGACTGCAGAGGTCTGTTTCATTGTTGACTCCTTTAGGTGAATTCTCCAGTTGCTTTAACTGGGAATGTTTTCTGGGAGCTTCTTCATCTTGATTGTGTTTTTCTGTGAGTTTGGGGAAGCCAAACTGTAGTCTTGTAAGGCTACTTCTATGCAAGAGCATCCGTTTGTATTTTTTTGGGGGGGTTACTATTTATTTTTGGTGTGGGAGTTTGAATATTTGCTGTCTCTTTCTTTGGTGTGAGCAGGCTCTTATCCCCAGGATGCTCAGTGTGTTTTCAGGGAGAAGGAGGCAATGGGTAGGGCCAGCAATCAGTGCCTGGATGCTGGGCTCTCAGCAGCAGCAAGGACCTGCAGGAAGGTGGCACAGTGTGCTCCTAGTTGCAGGGCCCTGGGAAGTGGTAAATGAGCTCTAGGCAGATCTATAAGGTGACCAGAACATTTGGTAGGAGCAGCAGCAGGGTGCGTGAGTTCCCAGGGGAGTGAGAGCAACAACAGCTAGTGTTTGATTGCAATGCCCTCCTCTGAGGTGATGGGAACCACAGGTGGTGCCTGTTCAGGGACCCCTAGTGGTAGTGGGCCAGGACTGCCTCTGGAGTCAGTGATAACTGTGGTGGTTTGACCCCGCCACCTGTAGACCTTGCATGAAACAACCCTTCTCACTTAGCCCACATAGGAGGTGCTGTACAGGCTGCTCCTAGTTGTAGGATCCTGGGAAGTGACAGAGGTCAAGTGTGTGGGTATTGCCGGGAGCATTTGGCAGTGGCAGCAGCAGGGCAGGTATGTTCCCAGGGTGCAAGAGCACCAATAGGTGGTGTTTGGTCACAGCACCCTCCTCTGTGGTGCCCTTGAGGTGAATGGGGCTGCAAGTGGTGTCTGTTCATGGATCCGTAGTGGTGGTGGGCCACTCCCACCTCTGGAGCCAGAGATAACTGTGGTGGTTTGCCCCTGCCACCTGTAGACACCTCATCCTGCTTAGCCCCCACAGGACGTGCTGCACAAGCTGCTTCTAGTTGCAGGTTCAGGGGTCCGTGAACAGACACCACTTGCAGCCCTGTTCATCCAGGGGAGCGAGAGCAGCAGGTGGTGTTTCGTCACAGTGTCCTTCTCTGTGGTGCCCGCTGAGGTGGGGCTGCAAGTGATTTTTGTTCAGGTATCCCCAGTGGCAGTGGGCCATGCCCACCTCTGGAGTCTGAGATAACTGCAGTGATGTGCCCCTGCCACCTGCAGACCATGCTAGGAGCACCCTGTCCCACTTAGCCCACGCAGGAGGTGCTACACCAGTTGCTCCTAGTTGTAGGGTCTTGGGAAGGGACAGTGACCAAGTGTCTGGGCACCACCCCGAATATTTGGCAGTGGCAGCTGTAGGGCGGTTTTGTTCCCAGGGGAGTGAGAGCAACAGCCTATGGCACCTGGTTGCAGTGCCCTCTTTTTTTCTTTTTTGCCAACCCCTAAGGTGACTGGGGTTGCAGGTGGAGCCCACTCACAGGCCCCCAGTGGTGGCAAGCCACGCTTCCTTCAGGCCTCCAAGACAACCGCCCCAGTCTGTCCCTGCCCCCTGTAGATTGTGCAGGAGGCACCTCGTCGCAGTTAGCCCCCTGACGCCACAGGAGGTGCCTGGCCACCGGCAGCCTGCACAAGAAGCGCCCAGTCTCTCCTAAAGGAGTGAGAGGCTTCTTGCTCCCTGCAGCCTGTGCCAGAGCCGCCCTGCCCACTCAGAGCCGGCGGGTGCCCACGCGCACACTCAGGTGCAGGGAGTTTTCTATGGCGTCCGCCGCTCCTCCTCGCCCTCGCCAATACTGGCGCCTTGCCTCTCCTGCAGGTCCGGACCTTCTCCCGGGTTCCCCCTGCTGTGGTGCACTGCTCCTTAGCCCCTTGGGTTGTCCGCACACAGCCAGCCCCAGGCCTCTCCCCAAGACTGACCTCCGGAGCCTGAGTCTCCGTGCCCAGCCCCCGCCGGAGCATCTCAGGCTGTGGTGTCCGGGCCGGTGGTGCAGACGATCTGTGCAGCTCTCACTCTGCTTTGCTGGTCTCAGTCCAGCTGCTGCGCTTTTCTCGGCGACTTTCAGGTCCCTCCGACTCAGCTGATCTTTCGGTCAGTTAGGTGGTTTCCCAGGATGTGGGTGCCTTTTCTCCTTCACGCCTCCCTCTCAGGATTGCTAGTCCCCTCCTGATTCCTTTTCTCTCTCTCTTTCTCTTTTGTTTTAGCCAGTTATGTCAAGAGTTTCTTGCCCTTTTTGGAGATTTAAGTTCTTCTGCCAGCATTCAGTTGATGTTCTGTGTGAGTCATTTTACATGTAGATTTGTTTTTTTGATGTTTTTGTGGGAGAAGGTGAGTGCAGCCTTTTACTCCTCTACCATCTTGCTCCGCCTCTAATACCATTTTTAATATCCCTAGATTTTACCACTTACGGACATACCATTATCTATTTAGCCTACCCATTTTTGGACATTTAGATTATTTCTAGCTTTCATAATACCAATGAAAATCAGTAATCATTTGGTGATTGATCATTTTCATTTGTTCCAGGAAGCAGGCTACATTAATTGTGTTCTTGTTTTCATAAGGCTTATATCCTAGTAGAAATGGCAATATATGTATTTATAAAACACTAAGCTTTAAATTGGGTGATATAGACCAGATGCCAGCAAACTTTTTTTTTTTTTCTGTCTTTTGTCTTTTTAGGGCCACACCCGCAGCACGTGGAGGTTCCCATGCTAGGAGTCCAATCAGAGCTGTAGCTGCTGGCCTACACCACAGCCACAGCAATGCCAAGTCCAAGCCGCATCTGCGACCTACACCACAGCTCACGGCAACGCCAGATCCTTTCCCACAACCTCATGGTTCCTAGTCAGATTCGTTTTCACTGTACCACGGTGGGAACTCTGCCAGCAAACTTTTTACATAAAGGGCCAGATAATGTTGTAAACTTTATGAGCCATATGCATTCTGTTGCAGCTACTCAACTCTGCCATTTTAATGCAAAAGCAGCCAGAGACATAAGCTGTGTTGCATTAAAATTTTATTTACAAAAACGGGTGGGGAACTTGCCACTGTGGCACAACAGGATCCCTGGGACACAGGTTTCAATCCCCAGCCCAGCACAATGGGTTAAGGATCTGGCATTGCTGCGGCTAAAAAAGGAAAAAAAAAAAACAAAAACAAAAACAGAAGCAAAATAGGTGGGAGATCATATTTTGCCTACTGGCCTCAGTTTGCCAACCCTGAAGTAAAATTACAAGTTTTATAAGAATTAGGAGGAGAAAGGAAATCGAGATTTTGGCTTAACTTTTCTGATTGGGTTGCATTTGGATAAGAATAAATGGAGAGCTTTTCAGGCAAGGCCCAAACTAGGAAGGAGTAAAGAATCAGGAAGATATCTTGGCCATAAGCAAGAGAGACGGTTGATGGAAAATAAAGCCCAAGTTGAAAGGGTAGGACCCTATTATTAATGACCTTGAAAATGAAACTGCAGTGTTAAAGCTAGTTGAATTAAGCAATAACCATTTAAAGTATTTAGATATGAAGAAGTTGGTGTTTAGGAATGTTTGTGAGACGGTGATTCATATGGTATGTTGGAAGAAGGGACAGATTGGAATAGAAGAAACCATTTGGTCGTTTCTAATGAATTATTTTATCCACCAAAAAATGAGGATTTTAGGAGTTCCCGTTGTGGTGCCGCCAAAATGAATCCAACTAGTATCCATGAAGATGTGGGTTCAATCCCTGGCCTTGCTCAGTGGGTCAGTGATCTGGCATTGCTGTGAGCTGTGGTGTAGGTCACAGATGTGGCTCAGTTCCCTTGTTGCTGCTGCTGTGGTGTAGGCTAGCAGCTACGGCTCTGGTTTGACCCCTAGTCTGGGAACTTCCATATGCTGTGGGTGTGGCCCTAAAAAAAAAAGCAAAAAAAAAAAAAAAAAGATTTTAAGTAAAGATCTAATTAAATTCCAAATCACAGATTTTTCTTATTTCTAGGTAGTGGTATCAATAAATAATATTGGAACTTTGAGATCTATTCACAGTTTTTTGGGTTGTTTTTTTTTTAACTTTTTAGGACCCCACTTGTGGCATATGGAGGTTCCCAGGCTAGGGGTCAAATCCGAGCTGCAGCTGCTGAGCACAGCAACAGCAATGCAGGATCCAAGCCGCATCTGCAACCTACACCACAGCTCACAGCAACACTATTCCTTAACCTACTGATTAAGGCCAGGGATCGAACCCCGAACCTCCTGGTTCCCACTCGGATTCATTTCCATTGCGCCACAATGGGAACTCCTCTGTTCACAGTCTGAAAACTGGAAAGTATTTCTTTTCTTTTTTTTTTTTTTTTTTTTTGTCTTTTGTCTTTTTTGTTGTTGTTGTTGCTATTTCTTGGGCCGCTCCCGCGGCATATGGAGGTTCCCAGGCTAGGGGTTGAATCGGAGCTGTAGCCACCGGCCTACGCCAGAGCCACAGCAACGCGGGATCCGAGCCACGTCTGCAACCTACACCACAGCTCACGGCAACGCCGGATCGTTAACCCACCGAGCAAGGGCAGGGACCGAACCCGCAACCTCATGGTTCCTAGTCGGATTCGTTAACCACTGCGCCACGACGGGAACTCCTGGAAAGTATTTCTTTGATACTTAACTGGTCTTCTGTAAACCATTGTTTTTCAGATTTCACTGTGAACCGTAGGTGTTCTTGCAGGGGTACCTACGGGTCACACTTTTTTGGAAGAGTCTCTATAGTGATGTTCCAGCATCTCTCTACTGTCATTTTAACCACAGTGTTTGAACTAAGGAATCCATGGCTTAAAAAATGTTAAACCTATAAAGTAACGGCTTTTAGGCTTTTGCCCAAAGCCTTTATTCAAACAGTTTTGTGGCAGTCCTACGTGCCAAACAAAAGGAGATGGCGTAGCTCACTGGGCTAGATTCCCGAAAGCCCACCCCCATGGCACCCCACCCGGAAGGCATCCAGTGGCATCCCTGGAGCAGAGTTTCTGAACTTCCCTTTAAGCTGCCAATCAGTCAATCAATAATTAATATTTGAACTTCTATTGTGCACTAGACCCTGTGGTAAATTCTGGAGAAATAGTGGTAGATGGACATAATGCCGTTGTTCACTAAGTTTACATCTGATGTAGGGAGACAGAGAACAAGCATGGAAACCAAAAAATACCATAATCTGAATACATCTGATAAATAAGTACTATGGAGAAAATAAATAGTAGTGTGACATATTGTGGGAGGAGGAGGGAATGTTGGAGGTAGTTGAGAAAGTGATATTTGATGGAGTCTCGAATGATGAAGAGGACGCACCCATGCTCAGATCTGGGAAGGAACATAAAGAACAGTTACTATAAAGACTCTGAGACTGAAGTAAATGCTGAATTTGAGGGACAGGAAGGCTAGCGTGACGGTGACATGGGAGGGATGGGGGAGGAGTGCGGAGGGAGAGGCGGTTAGAGAGGTAGATGGGACTAGAAGACTTGAGGATGTGACACGATGGAGAAAATAATCGCATACCCTCCTCTGACACTCTTTGAAATTAAGTATAAGTATGACTAAAATAAAATCAAACTAGGGATAAAGATATTTTAGGAAAAAATATAAATATTAAACTATAATGTTAAAACTCTGACGTTTTGCCTGCTGCAAACTTTATAGTGGAATATAGACCACAGCATGGGTTACTTTTATTTTTCATGATTAAACCTGCTTTGTTTTACTCTCTATTCTGATCGTCTTTTCCTTTTTGGCTGGCACACGGAAGTTCCCAGGCTAGGGATCACCACACCATAGCAGTGACATGAGCCACAGAAGTGTAAAGCCAGATCCTTAACTGCTAGGCCACCAGGCAATGACCTGATCATCCTGTCTTGAGAATCCTTTCTCAGTTTAAAAACTTTGCCATGTACTGTTTGGGAAAAAGTCATAAGATTAGTTTCAAGTACAGATTACTGCTTTATGTAGTGTAATTATGGAACTTTTCTAAAAGGTTTACAGGAAGCTATGTAATGTTATGAGCCTGTCTTTATCCTTGTACCTTGAATTAAATTAAATTTATCTTCATAATGGATAAACCCCTTTTAATAAGTATTTCAATTAAAAATATAAAAGATTAAAAATATCTGGTTTTGGAGGCAGATCTTTGTCTGCTTTGTTCCCTATCCTTTGTAGCCAAATTCTCACAGATCTCAGTAAAAGATAAAACAAGGTTGGTTGGCAGGATAAATGCAGGAATTGGTTCTCTTGGAATTTGTGTAATAATTCATTTGATTCTTTATGAATAGTTTATCCTTTTCCTGATGCCATTGTGGTAACTGTAACAGTTAGTGTGCCTGCATAGAATAGTGCATTGTGTTCTTCAGGTTAACCTGCCCAGACTGGTTGGTTGATGGGCGTTTGTGTAAGTCTGTAATGTAACGGAAGGATTTGTTGTCGTGTATGAGGTGTAATTACTCAGTTACCCAACTGCTTTTTGCTGGGGTGTTTTATGTGTCTTCTGTTGTAACCCTTTAGCCAAGAAAACCATGTGGGAAAGGCTGACAGCCCCTGAAGATGTATTTAGTAAATTACAACGAGAAAACATAGCCATCATTGAGAGCTATGGTGCCGCCCTCATGGAAGTGGTCTGTCGAGATGCTTGTGATGGTCATGAGATTGGAAGGGTACAGTAACTCCTCCTTAGTATTATAACTGGATAAATATTTTGACTTATTAAAGTATAAATTGAATCAACTTTTCAAATATATGTTACATATTGAGAATATTTTCTGTAATATATTTTAGTGAATTTGCTTATTTGCTATAATTTCCATTTTGTTTATTCATGTGTTTTTAAAATTATGTTCAGAATCTTAATTAGTTTATAATGTACCCTTAGAATAGTCTTTTTGTTAATTTCGAGGTTGGCCTTATTCTGGTAGAAGCAACAAAGATGCTGCTTAATAAAGATCTTTGAATATTAGGATGTTGGATAAATAAGTTTTATACTGAATATGCCTTTCTCTGCTTTTTTGAGGAGTATCTGCATTTATATAACTTTAAAATATTGTGTCATACTGGTGATAGACAATACAGCCAGAAGATAGTTTCCTGCTGTTGGAAAATTACGTAGTATTTGAATAATGTAGCATGCTCTCAATTATGTTAAAAAATATTTGGGAAGAGGTAGATCAGAATGGTCTCTGTTTATCAGATAATGTATTTTCTATATACTTTTCTGTTTTCTACAATGAGCATGTAAAACTTTACAACTTGGGGATGGGAAGGAAGCTATTTTTAAAAATCCCTTTCCTCCAACAAGTAATGTTTAGATTCTGATAAAATACACTTAATGCAATTATTTGAATGTAGTAGGTTTTGTTTCAGAAATATAACTTTTCCCTTTTATTAATAAATCAAGATTCTGGGTACATAGCTTTCAACTTCTATAAAAACAAAATAAGAAAGTCATATTGCAAGTAACCCTTCTTCTTGTAAGAAAAGTTTTAAACATTTCCACGTTATTGTTGATTTTAGTAGCCATCTCCACGTTTTGGACTGTGGTTTATTCCTCCTCCAGATGCTGGCACTGGCTCTGCTTGATCGGATTGTTTCTGTAGATAAGCAGCAGCAGTGGCTTTTGTATCTTTCGAACAGTGGCTATTTGAAGGTGCTTGTGGACAGCTTGGTAGAAGATGACCGCACTTTGCAGAGCTTACTCACTCCACAGCCTCCCCTTTTAAAAGCTCTTTACACTTATGAATCCAAAATGGTAAGGCTTTATATTCACTTGACGTCACAGCAATAGGCCATTTCCTCTTGGGGCTAAAGAGCTGGTAAAGGAAATTAACATGGCCCACATTTTGAGTATTTCTGTCATACAAGCTATAGTCATTTCTGAGGAGTTTTCAGTTTGGGAATGTGCTAAAAGTGTATCTTCTGAGCATGCCAGAGGTGGGTTGACGTGATCCTGAGAGGACTAGTTGGGTGCTGAGACGGCTGCTCACTCACTCAGATTGATTGCCAGTGCCCAGCACTCTCTGAGAAGAGTCAGCAAACATGTCCTGCTCACAACAAAAATCAGATTATACTAGTTGCCTATTGAAATCCAAATGTAGATGTACTGGTTCTACATTACACACAGGATTTTCTTTTCAATCTAGTATATATAATTCATCATTTCATGTCCTCCAAATCTGTTTTATCCTCTGTTCCCTTCTGGTTAAATATGCCACAAATGACCCAATAAGAGAAGCTCTAAAGTCAAGGATTCTTCATTAACTCTTTTTTTCCCTCCTTTCAGCGTTTATTCAACAGTTATTGATTAAATACCTATTAAAGGCCAGGCATGGCACTAGATGGTAGATATACAGCTGTGAGCAAAACGTACAACCTTCCCTGCCCTCCCTAAGCCCCCGTGATGTTTTAGTTGAATACTTAATGCATGCAAGGAGTATGCGGCACTTCAGATGCACTCTGCCATTTACAAATCCTAAAAATCCTGTGGTACACATGGTATCATGTGCCGCTTTGTAGCTAGCTCAGAATTTTTCTTAATCAATGATTGCAGATCAGAAATGTGCTATGAGAAAGTTTCATTTTTTACATGAGACCCTTGGGTGTGATCTCTGTACTGATGATTTCCATTTTATAACTTCTTAGGCATTTCTCACAAGAGTGGCCAAGATACAGCAGGGTGCTTTAGAGCTACTGAGGTCTGGGGTTATTGTGAGACTGGCACAGTGCCAAGTCTATGACATGCGCCCAGAAATGGACCCACAGGGGTAAGTGTACATATCACGTGGCTTTAGCTTTTGTTAAGTTTCCAGTAAAGGATCATTAAGGGGAAAAAATTTCAAACCTAATTTTACCATTTATAATTCTATTTGAGCAGTACTCTTTCATCCTGATAATTTTCTTTGGTCATACATCCCTGCCATTTATTTATAAATGGAAGTTACTAGTGAGGGTAAGAGTAGGTAGGGACCTTTTGGAGCCAAAGGGAAATGGGAGAGCCTTTTGTTAGGAGATGTTTTTTCCCCAACTTTGTAATGTTCGGTAGAAATACATGTTTTCAGTTATAGTGGTCTTTTTAAAGTATTGTAGTGAAATTATAATTTGTTATGGATTGTCTATCTCTGATGATTCGAATAACATTTTTTGTTTGTTTTTTGCTTTTTTAGGGCCATACCTGCAGCATATTGAAGTTCCCAGGCTAGGGGTCAAATCAGAGCTGCCAGCCTACACCACAGATACAGAAATGCCAGATCCAAGCTGTGTCTGTGACCTACACCACAGCTCATGGCAACACTGGATCCTTAACCCATTGAGCAAGGCCAGAGATCGAACCTGCATCCTCATGGATACTAGTTGGGTTCACACTAGTTGAGCCACAATAGGAACTCCTTGAATAGCATTTTATATTTTTGTCATTTTAACATTTTACCAACTGCTTGCTAATTTGAAAGTGTCATGTGAAATTATTTTAAGTTTCAAACTTTCTAATAGATTTCTCAGTTGAGTTTCAATATAGTTTTTTTTTTTTCCTGTATTTTCCTAATGGCTCCAGCATTGTTAATTGTTAGGCCTATAGCATACCCTCCTAATATTAAATAACATTTAGGTCAGTTTTAGTAATTTTCTTCAAAAGACCATTATCAAATAGAATGTTTGAGTTTTTCAGACTTAACTGTAGAACTATTTTACTTCAAAAAAGTGTTTTTTATTTTTTGCTTTTTTTTTGGCGGGGGGAGGCACACCTGCAGCATATGGAAATTCCCAGGCTAGGGGTTGAATTGGCACTACATCTGCTGGCCTACACCACAGCGACAGCAACTTGGAATCCAAGCCGCTTCTGTTTCCCACCCCACAGCTCATAGCAACACTGGATCTTTAATGCCAGGGATTGAACCTGCATCCTTATGGATCCTAGTTGGGTCCACTGATCCACCAAGGGAACTCCCCCCAAAAATGTTTTTAAAATATCATATATTTTTATTTATTTTTAATTTTTTATTATAGTTGATTTACATTGTTCTGTCAATTTCTGCTGTATAGTTAAAATATCACTTTGTAAAGTTTTAGACATGAGAGTTATTTTCACCTTAGATGAAGAGGATTGAGTAAATTATAGCCTCAATTCATGATACAGTATTATCTTTAGAAAGCCTTTATTTTTCTTTTTATTCTTTTTATTTACACATTTTGCTTTCATTCACTTCTCTTCAATAGGCAACCATATTTTTTTGGCCCAAAAATTTAACTATAAACATTTATAGTAAATAATAATTTATTAATACAGTGTTTGAAACCTAATCTTAAAGGTTAAATTATTTTAAAACTTCATATTAACTCGTTAGAATCTTGTTTTATTTTATGTAATGGACAATGTAGATTCATTTTTGGCTTTGGGTATAGAAGAGGGAAATTTGGGGTAAGTAACTTTTGTTTCTGTCTGTTTCTTACTCATGGTCTCTATGGCCCAAGGGAACGTTTAGAGTAGAATAAGTATGTCTGGGGAACTTTAAGCATTGTCTTTTCAAATTATGCAAATATCTACTAATATTTTTCAAAATTCAAATAACGGTTTTCATTAAGTGTGCATACGGGATGCGGAGTGCTCATTAGTAGCTTCACGTCTTAATCAGCCACTTGTGATTGTTTGCGTGGAGGTGGTCGGGGACTTGGAATGTACCCTAACTCTTGAACCGTTGCTCTCTCCTTGTTCATTGGAAATGAATCAAGCATGTTTGGCATGAGAGACCCACCAGTGTTCATCCCTACTCCGGTGGACCGGTACCGCCAGATTCTCCTTCCTGCTCTCCGTTTGTGCCAGGTCATCCTCACGTCTAGTATGGCCCAGCACTTGCAGGCAGCAGGGCAGGTAAGAGGAAGCCGTAGTGTAGAAATCATCACAGGCAAAATCTTTTACAGGTGCCGAAGCCGTAGATGAATTTGCCTTAATCACTCTGTGGCAGAGCTGGGTGTTGGAAACAGGCCCCTTGTACTGCGCTCTGAAATTCATTGGCCTTTGTTTCCTGCTCTTGTTTGAAAGAAACACCACAGCCAATTGATAGACTAGTGAGAGGGGAAAAGAGATCTAAATGTGTTGTTCTATAAAAGGAAGCAGCTATTGTGATAGAAATAAGCTGGCCTCTAAGATGTAATTTAACTGAGTATTTATTAGAGAAGGCTGTACACTTTATTAGATCTTGAAAAAAATGCAAAAGATAGATGACAATGCCACATTTAGTTGCAGTAATTAACGAATGAATAATTTAAATAAGTGATTTTCTAACTAATATTTTTCCTACAGATACTAGAAATTCTGTTTTCATTGCTTTTCAGTGAAATCTTCAAATATGTTTCTTTAAACTAATAATACAATGTAGAATTTAACCTTTCACTGAATAATTAGGCTTATCATTATGAATCTGCATTTTTTTATTGTATTGCTCTGTTATTGTGATACCCTCAGGAACTGTGTCCTAATAATTTATGGTAATTTTATCTGCTTTCCCTGCCATCAGTCTTCAGGCTACCTCACCAGGATAGAATGCTGCTGTTTCTGGTGTGGCACCAGACGTTACACTGCATTAATCTAGTCCTTTGAGTCAGTTCTTTAACACTCAAAGGCTTTTTTTCTACTTCGTTGAGATTAAGATTTTTTAGTAGAAATGGGACATTGTGATATAGGACCAGTCTTGTATGGAGCATAGTGGAATCACCTGGGTAGCTTCTAAAAAATATAAATTACTGAGTCCAGCAATGATGGGCTGAGGCTAGGAGTCTATATTCACAAATAAAAAGGGGCACAGTTCCTGAGTGATTCAAATGTTTAGCCTGTTGTGGCATATTCCCTGCCTTCAAAGATATTTATAATGTAGTTGAGAAGATGTTTGGATATGAAAATGAGTGAGTCCTCTATGATGGTACATTATAAAAAAGGTAAGCTGGAAGGGCAGAGTTTGGAGGTCGAGTTGTTTTTTTGTTGTTGTTTTTTTTTTTAATGTTTTATGGCTACACCTGTGGCATATGGAAGTTCCCAGGGTAGGGGTTGAATCGGAGCTATAGCTGCCAGCCTACACCACAGCCACAGCAATGCCAGTTCCAAGCCACATCTGCAGCTCAAGCAATGCCAGATCCTTTAACCTACTGAGCAAGGCCAGGGATTGAATCCACATCCTCATGGATACTAGTCATGTTCTTAACCCGCTGAGCCATAGTGGGAACTCTGGAGATCAAGATGTATATCTCCTTTATTTTCATAATATCAAAAGGAGAATTAGACAAAAGCCTTTTGTGATTTTCCCCATTTTCACACTAGTTATACTTCCAGAGAGCCAACCTGAGTTCAGTTAAGTTTTATATATTTTTTTAATCCTTTTTAGGGCCATACTTGTGGCATATGGAGGTTCTCAAGCTATGGGCCACAGCAACACCAGATCTGAGCTGCGTCTTCGATCTACACCACAGCTCACTACAACATCACATCCTTAACCCACTGTACAAGGCCAGGGTTCAAACCTGTGTCCTTATGGATACTAGTCAGTTTCTTTTCTACTGAGCCACTTCGGGAGTTCCCAGTTAAGTCATTTTTATACACATTTTGAATTCATGTTCTAGTTCCATTTGGATAAAAATAAATAAAATGGGGGTCAAATAATAGTTTTCATACAGTATTTACAAGTTATATTCTTCTACAGTAACTTCCAAGTATATTAATTTCTAAACTTTATATTCTTCTACAGTAACTTCCAAGTATATTAATTTCTAAACTTTGAAATAATCCATATTTTTAGCTTTCTTAAATAAATGTTTGCTTCTTGAAGAAATGAACTATGTAAATGCAAAAGGTAACAGCTTATCTAATATTCATTACATTAAATTACTTGCTTCAGTGTATTAAATAGATGGATAGTAGGTTGCAGACGCGGCTTGGATCCCACGTTGCTGTGGCTGTGGTGTAGGCTGGCGGCTACAGCTCCGATTAGACCCCTAGCCTGGGAACCTCCACATGCCATGGGAGCGGCCCTGGAAAAAAACAAAAAGATAAATAGATAAATAAATAAGTAAATAAATAAATAGATGGATATAAATTTATAATGTAATTGTTTACTCTTCCACCTCTGTTTTTTCCATTTCTCCTCCTTTTCTTGGCTTAGGTGTTGCAGTTTCTCATTTCGCATTCTGATACCATACAGGCAATCCTGCGCTGTCAGGATGTTAGTGCTGGGTCTTTGCAGGAATTGGCTCTGCTGACAGGAATTATAAGTAAAGCAGCACTTCCTGGTGAGTTGGTTACGTTGGATGGATTTTTAACAATGCTTTACAGACTGACATACACTTAATAGAATGAGGTTATTATTACTTTGCAGCTACTTATGACTTATTTGAAATTGGATCTAACAGTTAATTCCCTTTTTTGGAGTAATGCGTTTATAAAAATGATATGTGGTCGGTGTAAAAAAATTCAAAAAGTTCAGAAAACAGATTAATGCTTGGCATTCCTGCTGTGGCACAAAGGGATTTGGGGCATCTCAGGAGTGCTGGGACACAGGTTCAATCCTGGGCCTGGGACAGTGGGTTCAGGATCCAGTGTTGCCACAGCTGCTGTATAGGTTGCAGTTGTGGCTTGGATCTGATCCCTGGTCTAAGAACTCCATAGGCTGCAGGGCAGCAAAAAAAAAAAAAAAAAAAAAAAAAAATTAACACTTAGAATCCCACTATCTAGAAATTACCAAATGTTAACATTTGGTAAATAGCTTTTAAACATTGTTCTGTGTATATGTACATTTTGGAGAGGGGCGTGTGGTAGAGAGAAACAGACATACAAAGGTAATTTACGAGAATGGAATATCTTTTACATAAAGTTTTAGAAAACAACTATTTAATTTTACATGAACTTAATAGATAAAAAACTAATTGAAGTGAAACTGAAGACATCAATGAATTCCAGACAGACATTTCTTTATACAGGAGTATAAGAAATACTGGTTCTTAAAAGATCACTATGATTTAGAAGAAAAAAATATTATAAAAAATTAAGATATGTTGGTTATTTAAAAAATTTATTTGGGGTTCCCTTTGTGGCTCAGTGGAAACAAATCTGACTAGTATCCATGAGAATGAAGGTTTGATCCCTGGCCTTGCTCAGTGGGTTAAGGATCTGGCATTGCCGTGAGCTGTGGTGTGGTCACGACTCAGCCCAGATCCTGCATTGTCTGTGGCTGTGGTGTAGGCATTCGACCCCTAGACTGAGAACTTCCATATGCAGTGGGTGTGACCCTGACACCAAAAAAAAAAAAAAAAAAAAATTTTTACTTGTATATTTGCTTAGATTCCAGAACAGCACCAATTTTTACTTGTATATTTGCTTAGATTCCAGAACAGCACCCTTTCTCTTTTTTCCTCCAATAGCTTCTCCACTCCTAAGTTCTTTCTTTTGATTTATTTCTTGGTATTTTTAATTCGTATTCAGGTCCCCTCTCCCAAGAAAAGGTATATAATACTCCCTGAATTCTCTCGTGTTTACAAACATCTTAAGGTTGCCTTTCTTCCTTGATAGCAGCATGACCAGCTCTGATTTTCTTTCCCTCAGAACTGGTAACGTTAAAGATAACAGCTCATAGAGTTTATGAAGCTCTTGTGTGCCAGGTATTGTCTTAAACACTTTTCATGTTAACTGATTTAATCCTCACAACAGTCTTATAAGAGGCAGAACAATTATTACCCACATTTCACAGATGATGCTCAAAGTCACACAGATAATACTGCAGAGTTTCCCAGGCAGTGTGGCTTCCGAGCCTGTGCATTTAACTGTTAGACCACATCATTTCCATTTTTATGTTGTTGCGAGGAAGCCTGAGGCCAATCCGTGATTCTGCCCCAGCATCTTCAGTACTTCCTCTCTGGGCAGCCTCTGTGCCTGAGCCCTTTGTGTTAGGAGAAGAGAGTCTGGCACGACAGAGTGCGGTGTATATTAAGGCACTTGGCCTGTGCTCATTCCGAGGACCTCCCAGGGTCACCGCCACTCAGCCTTGGAGTGTCTTAGTCCTGGTGCTTGCCACATCACTGTCCAGCATTCCAGTGATCGTAGATGATCCCAAGGCAGGCCACCCTTCTTGCCTCTGCTGAGGTCCCACGGTGCTGTGTAGTGGTTCTCCTCCTGGTGGTTTTTACCTTGGTTTCTTCTATTGACATAAAAATGGGAATGATGTGGTCTTTGCTTAATCACCCTAAGATGCTTCTTCGCAAACTGCAAGGTCTCCATGAGAATTAGGACGCGTTTGTTGACGTATCTTCTTTCCTCCATACTGCCTCTTAGGGGTAGAACAAGGGTCATGAGTTGAGTTGAATCATGCTGCTTACTCCTCTACAATTTTCTCTCTCTTTTTTTTCCCCTTAAACACCACCATTCTTCAGTATTTATGGCATAAATTGGTCCTTTTACTTTTTTTTTTTTTTTTTTTTTTTTGTCTTTTGTCTTTTTGTTGTTGTTGTTGTTGTTGTTGTTGCTATTTCTTGGGCCGCTCCCGCGGCATATGGAGGTTCCCAGGCTAGGGGTTGAATCGGAGCTGTAGCCACCGGCCTACGCCAGAGGCACAACAACGCATGATCCGAGCCGCGTCTGCGACCTACACCACAGCTCATGGCAACGCCGGATCGTTAACCCACTGAGCAAGGGCAGGGACCGAACCCGCAACCTCATGGTTCCTAGTCGGATTCGTTAACCACTGCACCACGACGGGAACTCCGGTCCTTTTACTTTTTTGGTGAGTTTTATTTATTTGTAGGTTGATGACTGGAGGGACATACTATAATTCTGCTTCACTCTGCCATCTCAACCCAAAGCCCTGAGTTAGGTGTCACGAGAATTTACCTTTTCTCAAATCCTCTGGCAAAGTGATTTTTTATTGATGAATTCTCCATTCATTAATTTCTTTTTGTTATTGTCTTTTTTTAGGGCCACACCCAAGGCATATGGAAGGTTCCCAAGCTAGGGATCTAAATGGAACTGTAGCCGCGGGCCTACACCACAGCCACAGCAACCCCAGATACATGCCATGTCTTTGACCTACACCACAGCTCAAGGCAATGCCAGATCCTTAACCCACTGAGCAAGGCCAGAGATCGAACTCTCAACTCCATGGTTACTGGTCAGGTTCATTAACCATTGAGCCACAATGGGAACTCCTCCATTCAACCACTTTTCTAATAGAAGCATGTGACCTTGTCACTGTATTAAAGTTATATTCAGAAAAGGACAGTTTATTTTAACATAATAAACAAAATGATACGTGATACATTTAAACAAAATAAACAATATAGTAAAAGCATCCTGACAGCAATTCCTGCTCCCTTTAAGTTACTAATTTATGCTTTGTTTTTATAACAATATCTCTGCATGTGTATGTAAAATTTTTTCCTCCCTATGTAAATGAAATCATAATACAGCTCTGTAATTTTTCCCTCATTGTATTATATCAGAGTTCTTTTCTCATCAGCATTTATAGCTCCTACCTCACTCTTTTTAATTGGTTGAATAGTTTTCCAGTTAAAAACTATCTAATTTGTTGAATAGTTTCCAGTTGGACCCAGAACCTATGACATATTGACTATTCACAATCGTTTTAAAAATTTCAAATTGTGTGACATATAATAACTGTGTATGCACGCGTGCGTGCTCATGCACATGCACTTTTTTGTATATTTGAGCTGGTGGGTTTGGTGAATTCTCGTCAGTGCTTTGTCAGAGGCATATATACTTAGAAATATTTATGAAAGATAATGCCAACTAACCTCCTAATTTTTTTAAAAGCAGGGGTTTTTGTTTGTTGTTTGTTTGTTTTAAGGTCACACCTGTGGCATATAGAAGTTCCCAGGCTAAGGGTCGAATTGGAGCTGTAGCTGCCTACCTACACCACAGCTCATGGCAATACCAGATCCTTAACCCACTGAATGAGGCCAGGGATCATACCTGTATCTTCACGGATACTAGTTGGGCTCGTTACCGCTGAGCCATGATAAAAACTCCTAAAAGCAGTTTTTTAAAAAAATATACAGTTATCAGTCGTATTCTGCTCAGTTTAGCCCTTGATTACATATGATTTTGTATTATCCTATAATTTCACTATATATTTTTGTCTTAAATGGTAGCCCAGGACAGGATATATTGTACCTTCACAGATACTTAACAGCAGGTTAATTTTTTGTCTATGACCCACAGATATTCTGTAAAGTATTTTGGAATTGAGGGTGGTATATATGGTACACAGCACTCAGGTGGCATTTCGAAGAAAGGTCTTAAAGAATCTGAGAATTAATAGTCTTGTCTTGTCTTTTTTTTGCCACAACCACATCGTGTGGAAGTTCCCAGGCCAGGGGTTGAACCCACACTGCAGCAGTGACCTGAGCCACTGCAGTGACAATGCTGGATCCTTAGGACCCTGGTCCACAGGAGAACTGCTAGTAGTCTTTTTAAATAGAGGCAGCAGTTGATTGTCAGGAGGAGCGGAAAAACTGGGGAATAGCAACACAGGTTGCAGAAATCAGAAAGTTTAAGGATAAACAGGAAAAGGCCAAAATTCAAGGAAGGTGTTAACTGCAGACTCCAGCTTTCAAGGGGTTAAGATGGAAAAGGAAGGCATAAGAATTACAAACAGCAGATGTAGAAAAATATTTCAAGAATTTGATATTAACCACATTTTTGCTTGTTTTTGTTTTGTTTTAAGGAGACCTGAGCACATTGTCAGATAGGAAAAATCCTCTGTGGCAGGGCAAATTTCAGGAAGTAATTAAAGTGATTCTGGGTGCAGACTCCCAGAGGAGGTGGAGGTGGAAGGGGCACGAGCTAGTGGTGCAGTGAGGTCTAACAAGCCAGCAAGTGCCAGATAATGCGAGTATTTTTCTAGGTTTGTGTTGAGGTGATGGGCTGAGAAATTTAGAAAGAGGAGGGCTTGTCATTATAAAGAGCAAAGGGTTAAGTTCTGGGTTATGTGCTATGGAGTTAATACTTGGAAGTGAAATAGCTTAAAGGGATTGTGAAATCTCTTGGAATTTTAGGGTGATTAGGACAGGATCAGGTGGAGTCTCTTCATGATGGCCAGAGTCACGGGACAAAGAAATAAACCAGTGAGAAGAATGACCTGTGGGTTTGCTTAGAGGGCTCAGTAGGAATAAATGGAGTTAATGGCACTATAAAATGTTGATCAGCTTGATTTATGAATTTTATAATCGGTCCAAACTGAGAAGTTGAATGGAAACTTTTTTGTGTATGTGCATACTATACATTGCCTGAGGGAAAAGGAAAAAAATCAAATGATACAGTACCTAGAAGAGTTAAAAGAAAAAATGCTTTTCTTAGTGTTTTATATTCTGAACTGTTTCTTGAGAAAGTAATTCATTGCTGAGTTTAGAAAATTTTAACTTTATGGTTATAAATAAAAAGATTTTTTTCAAAAACTTTAAAAAGTGTCTTTTATTTTATTTTTATTTTCATTTTTTGTCTTTTTAGGGCCTCATCTGCTGCATATGGAAGTTCCCAGGCTCGGGGTTGAATCCGAGCGATAGCTGGTGGCCTACACCACAGCCACAGCAACGTGGGATCCAAGCCAGAGCCACGTCGGCATCCTCATGGGTACTAGTCAGGTTCCTTCCCCCTGAGCCACGACAGGAACTCCAAAAAGTGCCTTTTAAAATCACTAATTCAATCTGCACATGAATGAACCTGTGGTGGTAGGTACACTTAAAATCTTTGTAAAGTCATATTTCTCAAAACTCCTTCATTGCAGAGTCTCTGTCTGTTCATGCATTAAGGAATATAAAATATTAAAACTACTCTTCCTAGTTTTTTTAATGTTTTTATTTTGTCAATTTTAAAACTACGTTTAAAAGCATTCCACATTTTATAGGTATATTAAGTGAACTCGATGTTGATGTAAATGAAGGATCTCTAATGGAGCTACAGGGACATATCGGCAGATTCCAGGTAACTGATTCTTACCTCTTTAAAGAGCAGCTATAAGACGTGTAACAAAATGCAATAGTCCTCTCACCCATGCTGCCCATTCTGCTCCCTGGATAAACTCTTTCAGCTGTTTCAGCTGATTCCTTCCTATCTCTAACCAATATGCTGATATTGCTACTAACTTGATTTTCTAATTTTAGGAATCTATGGACCTTCCATCCATCTTCCATCAAGGAGGATGAAAATTTAGATCCCTTTGCTCTTGTTCTTCCACCATATAATACTACATCTCTCATAACATGTCCCTCCCAACTCAACATAATCATATCATAATTTTGATTGGATTAATAGTTAGTGTTACATTATCATTACTATGTAAATGTCATTTGTGAATAAGCTATGGACCGTTTTCTTTTCTATGCAGCATTATGTTTTCCCTAGTCAGTAATTGTTTCTTTTTTTATTTGCTTGATTCTATCTACCTATTTCTAATTCTCAGACTTTCCTCCAGTTGTGTAATCTCCTTTCCATATATTCAAATACATTAGATAGCTTATCAATTATATCTTTCATCACTATCTTTCTGGTAGCCTCCTGGCCTGCTTTGATCTGAATATCTTCACGTTTTTTGGCTGCAGAGGAATTATATTTATATAGTAAAATTTATATTCCATTTTTTTTTCTTTTTATAGTTGCACCTGCAACATGTGGAAATTCCCAGACTAGGGGTCCAATTGGAGCTGTAGCTGCCGGCCTACACCACAGCCACAGCCACGGCAACATGGGATCTGAGCCACATCTGCCACCTATACCACAGCTCACCACAGTGCTGGATCTTTAACCCACTGAACGAGACCAGGGATCAAACCCAAGTCCTCATGGATACTAGTCGGATTCTTAATCTGCTGAGCCACAATGGGAACTCCATTGTTTTTGATATAGTGACTTTCTTAGCCAGTCTTCTTTTCATGAGCCATTTTTCAGGTTTCCAAAAGAAAAATGCTGCCATCAGCATTTTTGTGTACAAATTTTTAAGCATACATTACATAACTGTTATCATTGGAAGCAAGGGTATATAAGTGTTACATTGTGAATTATTGTCAAATAACACTCCAGAAAGACTTACACTCTCTCCAGCCAAGCCACAATACTGGGTTTGTTGTTGTGTTTGTTGTTGTTGTTTTTCAGTATTCTAACTTTTTTCATTAATTGGAGAGAAAAAAATAGTTCTGGTGGGTCTTTATTAAGGTGGCCTCTCAAAATGTGTTAGTACCTCTGTTGTATCTGTAAGAGTAGCAAACAGCCAGTTATAAGTTTTAAAAATACATACAGCTAGGAGTTCCTGTCGTGGCTCAGTGGTTAACGAATTCGACTAGAAACCATGAGGTTGTGGGTTCGATCCCTGGCCTTGCTCCATGGGTTAAGGATCTGGCATTGCCGTGGCCTGTGGTGTAGGTTGCAGACGCGATTCTGATCCCAAGTTGCTGTGGCTCTGGTGTAGGCCAGCGGCTACAGCTCTGATTCGACTCCTAGCCTGGGAGCCTCCATATGCCGCAGGAGCGGCCCTAGAAAAGGCAAAAAGCAAAAAAAAAAAAAAAAAAAAAAGACACATACAGCTATTTTGGCTAAATGAATTTATATTATAGTCTCCTTAATATATTTTATGTTATCCGAACTTATTTAAACTAACTTAAATTAGATATTACATAAGATGTATATGTACATGTAGCTGTATGTAGATATATGTATATGTAGGTGTGTGTAGTACCAATTTTTTTTATTTTTATTTATTTACTTTTTTTTTTTTCATCTTTTCTAGGGCCGCACCCGAGGCCTATGGAGGTTCCCAGGCTAAGGGTCTAATTGGAGCTGTAAGTCACCAGCCTATGCCACAGCCACAGCAATGCTGGGTCTGAGCCTCGTCTTCGACCTACACCACAGCTCACGGCAACACCAGATCCTTAACCCACTGAGCAAGGCCAGGGATCGAACCCATAACCTCATGGTTCCTAGTCGGATTTGTTAATCCCTGTGGGAACTCATGTAATACCAGTTTTTAAAGTATGTGTTTTTGTTATGCTCTTATTATGTGCAAAACACTATACTGTGCACTTCAGCTACAATTCAGTGTCTCACGTACTCCTAACAATAATCTTATGAGGAAGGAATTGATACTGTTACAAATACGAATATAGAGGCTAGAGGAGGTGAAGTAACTCATACCAGAACACATAACAAAAAAAAAAAAACATGTATCTATAATTGGAATCCATATCTGATTCCCAATCCACGTGCTGTCCACTGGATATAATGCTAGTTTTGTGAAGCTTGTCCTTTTCCTTTGAGAACCTTAGGAACAGTTATGTTCTCAGGTAAAAACTACCAACATTTCAAACAAATAACCTTTGCATTTTATATACCAAGGTTACCTTTGTGTTTCCAGCTCCTTTATGAAGTTGCCAAAAGCAGCCACATGAGTAACAGCCTTTATTTATTGATTTGTCTTCCTAGGGCTGCACCCATGGCATACGGAGGTTCCCAGGCTCCAGGTCGAATCAGAGCTGCAGCTGCCAACCTGCACCATAGCCACAGCAACACAGCATGTGAGCCACATCTGCAAACTACACCGCTCCTCCCAGCAACACTGGATCCGTAAGCCACTGAGCAAGGCGAGGGATCCATCCCACGTCCTCATGGATACTAGTTGGGTTCATTGCCACTGAGCCATTTTGGGACTTCCAGGAGTAATAGCCTTTAAATTTGAGCCTTAGTAGGCAAAATTATCATGGATGTGCTTGTTAAAACCTGTCTTCTATTTGCCATCATTTTGCTTCTCATTATTTATCAATTTGTATTTATTTAATGGTTACCTACCAAGGAATATTTTGATGTGATATGGAGGATCTTTGGCAAGCACTTAGATTATAGGGGGGATTAACTGTTTAAAAAAATGATATTCTTTTAATGAGTTAACTGACAAGCAAATACATTTGCAAAAAGATGAATTTTAATAGTGGTTGATTCAGTGGGAAGTAAGAAACCAGATGCATTAAAGAGTGATCTCAGGAGTTGCCTGGTGGCCTGGTGGGTTAAGGATTTGGCACTGTTGCTTCTTTGGCTCGGGTCACTGCTGTGGCTTAGGTCACTGCCATGGTGCAAGTTTGATCCCTCACCCAGGAACTTCCATGTGCTGCAGGCTCCGTCAAAAAAAGAAATGAACGAAGTATCTTTTTCCTCTTTAGCGCCAGTGCTTAGGACTGCTGAGTCGCTTTGGAGGTTCAGACAGACTGCGTCAGTTTAAATTTCAAGATGATAATGTGGAGGGAGATAGAGTGAGCAAGAAAGATGAGGTCGAACTGGCTATGCAACAGGTAAGAAGAGTGGGAGTTGTATAATATGTTTTAACATTTTCATGTTTTTGTAAACATTTGAGGACAGTAATGATGTAATTTTAACTGATTTATAAGTTTGTTGTAATTTTAGAAATTCATCTGTAACTTTGTTCTCCTGCAAACCTGGATTTCCATGATAGTAGGGCTCTTGGGGAGCTAATATTTTTGTTACTGCTGTTCTTTTGTAGATTTGTGCCAATGTCATGGAATATTGCCAGTCACTCATGTTACAGAGTTCCCCTACCTTTCAGCATGGTGTGTGTCTCTTTACCCCTAGCCTGTCCGAAACCAGTAATAGAGATGGGCCTCGGCAAGGTGAGCTAGTTCTTTCTTTCTGTATTTGAAGAACTAAGATGCTGGGATTATGACAAGCTCTAGTTGGCTCCAGCAAGATGCAATTTTTTCTTTACCAATAATTAATGGGAAGATTTTAAAATGACTTCTTTAATAAGGAGTGATGAGGTCTGTATACTATTGTCAGACCTGTGTGTATAGCTGGTGAGCTTATGGGAATAGAGAGAAGTCCATGATTTTCTGAGGATGAATCTGGAAGAGCCATGTGGGGAGATAATTTTATATAGTACCTGAGACCCCAAAGAAAGGATCTAGGATTGGAAAGTAATCTAGCAGACTGAAAAGTATGAAAATATCCTAAGGTTTGTATGTTAAGTCATGTTAAGCTGCGTTTAGTGTCTCAGTTGTGTTTCGTATTACAGCTCCGAATTTCTGTATCATAGCAAAGTAAAATATAGATACTTAGTAAGCTGATGTAGCCTATTGTTTCCTAATGCCCCAGCAGAGAAGATTTGGAATATGACATAGGACGATGGGTTGGTTAAAACTGTTTGCTCATGGGACGCTTAAAAGCCAAATCCCATTTGGATTTTGGTGGTTATATTGTGGTGGACTGGTGGTGATTTCAAGAAACTTTAGTTTGCAATTTCTGAGAATCATTTTGTAACATTTTCATCCTCTTCAAGAACTTACTTTCTCTGAAAGTTACTTAATCACATAAAATATGTATTTAGCCAAATAATATGAAAATTCTATTAGTTTTATTACATATAATCTCTAACTTATATAAGTTATGCTAAAAACACTTGTTTGTCTAACTGTATTAGACCCAAGCCACTGTGGTGACGGAACTGGATCCTTAACCTGCTGAGCCACAAGAGACCTCCAGAAATTTTTTTTTATTGAGATTTTATTTACATACAACGAAATTGACTCATCTTAGATATACTGTTTGAGTAATTTTGGTAATTACATGCAGTGTACAACCATATCCACAACAAAAATGTAGAATAATTCCCTTCTCCCTAAAAGTTTCTTCTTGCTCCTTTGCATTTGATCGTTTCCTTTGATCCATTGTCAGAGGCCATCTATTGTTCTGCTTTGTTTCAGTAGTTCTGCCTTTTCCAGAATTTCATATAAATAGAATCATAAAATATATAATCTTTTTTGTATTTTGACTTCTTTCATTTAGCTTAGTGATTTTGAAATGTATCCATGTGTGTATTACTATTTTGTCCATTTTTATTTCTGGCTGGTATTCCATATTAAAAATATAACACAGTTTCTCTTTCTGGTATTTCATTGTTAGTGTATAGAAATTCAACAGATTTCTGTATATTGATTTTGTATCCAGCAACTTTAATGAATTCATTGATGAGCTCTATTTGTTTTCTGGTAGCGTCTTTAAGATTTTCTTTTCTTTCCTTTTTTTTTCTCTTTTATGGCTGCACCTGTAGCTAGGGATTGAATTGGAGTTGCAGCTACCCACCTGCACCACAGCCACAGCAATGCCAGATTCGAGCTGTGTCTGTGACCTACGCCACAGCTTGTGGCAACGCTGGATCCTTAACCCACTAAGCAAGGCCAGGGATCGAACCCACATCCTGGCAGACACTGTGTCAGGTTCTTAACCCACTGAGCTACAATGGGAACTCTAAGATTTTCTGTATGTGTTATCATGTCATCTGCAAACAACAGTTTTACTTCTTTTCCAATTTAGATTTCTGTTCTTTTTTTCTCTGATTGCTATGGCTAGGACTTCCAAACCTGTTGAATAAAAGTGGTAAGAGAGGACATCTTTGTCATGTTCCTGATCTTAGAGGAAATGCTTTCAGCTTTCACCATTGAGTGTGATGTTAGCTGTGGTGTTGTCATATATAGCCTTTATTATGTTGAGGTTATGTTCTCTCTATGCCCACTTTCTGAAGAATTTTTCTCTTAAATGAATGTTGACTTTTATCAGAAGCTTTTTCTGCTTTTATTGAGATAGTCATTTGGTTTTTATAATTTAATTTATTAATGTGGTGTATCACATGGATCGATTTAAGAATATTAAAAAATCATCGCATCCCTGGGATAAATCCCATTTGATCATGGTGTGTGATCTTTTAATAAGTTGTTGGTGTCAGTTTGCTAATATTTTGTTGAGGATTTTAGCATCTATGTTCATCTGTGATATTGGCTTGTAATTTTCTTTTTTTGTGGTATCTTTGTCTCATTTCGGTATCAGGGTTATGGTGACCTCATAGAATGAGTTTGGAAGTATTCCTTCCTTTGCAATTTTTTGGAACAGCTTCAGAATGATAAGTGCTAACTTCACTAAATGTCTGATAGAATTTGCCTGTGAAGCCATCTGGTCCTGGACTTTTGTTGGGAGTTTTTTTTGTTTTGTTTGTTTGTTTGTTTGTTTTTTGTCTTTTTGCCTTTTGAGGGCCGCTCCTGCAGCATATGGAGGTTCCCAGGCTAGGGGTCGAATCGGAGCTGTAGCCACCGGCCTACTTCAGGGCTACAGCACCGCGGGATCCGAGCCGCATCTGCGACCTACACCACAGCTCACAGCAACGCCGGATCCTTACTTAACCCACTAAGCAAGGCCAGGGACTGAACCTGCAACCTCATGGTTCCTAGTCGGATTCGTTAACCACTGAGCCACAATGGGAACTCCAGGGGAGTTTTTATTTTATTTTTTTAATTAAAAAAAATTTTTTTTTTTGCTTTGTAGGGCCACACCTATGGCACATGGAGGTTCCCAGGCTAGGGGTTCAATCAGAGCTACAGCTGCCAGCCTAAGCCACAGGCACAGCAACACGGGATCCAAGGTGTGTCTGTGACCTACACCGTAGCTCATGACAATGCTGGATCCTTAATCCACTGAGCGAGGCTGGGGATCAAATCCACACCTTCATGGTTCCTAGTCGAATTCGTTTCCAATGTGCCACAACAGGAACTCCGGGTGTTTTTAAATTACTGATTCATTTCAGTATGGTTCATTGGTTTGTTTCTTCTTGGTCCCATCTTGAGAGATTGTACCTTTCTTAGAATTTGTCGATTTTTCCTTTCTTCCTTTTTTTTTTTTTGGCTACAACCCACATCATCTCATTGTGGAAATGAGAATGCTGGAGGTTTCAGTTCCTAGACCAGGGATTGAACCCAGACTGTAGGGGTAAAAACACCAAATTCTAACCACTAGACCACCAGGGAACTTCCTGTCTTTTTTTTCTAGGTTGTCCATTTTATTGGCATATAATTTCTTGTAATAGGCTCTTAAGATCCTTTGTATTTCTATGGTGTTGGCTGCAACTCCTCCTTTTTCGTTTCCAATTTTATTGATTTGGACCTCTCCCCTTGTGGGCGAGGCCAGCAGGAAGGGTCAGTCCCTGCCCACTTGGAGGTGGAGCTGGATCTTGTCCCTCTGGTGGGCAGTTATAGTATTGTGCATTAGACAGTACTATAATTTTGGGGGGTTTTTTGGTCTTTTTAGGGCTGCACCCATGGCACATGGAGGTTCCCAGGCTAGGGGTCGAATCAGAACTGTAGCTGCCGGCCTATGCCACAGCCATAGCAACTGGGGATCCGAGCCACATCTGCGACCTACACCACAGCTCACAGCAACGCCAGATCCTTAGTCCACCGAGCAAGGCCAGGGATCAAACCTGCGTCCTCATGGATGCCAGTCAGATTGATTTCCACTGAGCCACAATGGGAACTCCTGTAATTTTTACTTCAAACATTTTAATACTTTATAAAGAAATTAAGAAAAAGGGGTAAAAAGGAAAAAAAAGTAATCTTTTGTTTTTACCCAAAGCCCATTTGATGCTTTTCATTCTTTCCTGATGATCGGTGTTTCCATCTGGTGTCATTCCCCTTCAGGCTAAAACATTTCTTTTAAGTACAGGTCTGCTAGCTATGAATTCTCATGCATTTTTTTTTCTTTAAAATGTCCTTTTTTTGCCTTCATTCTTGTGGGATAATTTTGCTGAGCATAGAATATTGAGTTGGTAGTTTTGTGATTTCTGTACTTTAATGATGTGATTTTACTTTCTTTTGTCCTCTGCGATTTCTGATGACAAGTCAGTTATTGATGGGACTGTTGTTGTTCTGTTAGGTAGTGTTTTCCTCTTGCTGCTCTTAAGATGTGCTCTTCATCTTTCAATAGTTTGACTGTTACGTGCCATTGTTTGGGCTTCTTTTTATTCTTTTTAGTGTCGCTTAGCATCTTGTAGCTATACATCTCAGTATTTTACCAGTTTGGGAGGGATTTTGACCATTTTTTCTTTAAATTTTCTCATTCTCTCCATACTTACATTAGATGATTTTATACTATATCTGTTTGGGTGTTTTTGTTTTTGGTTTTTTGGCAACACACACAGCATGTGGAAATTCCTGGGCCAGGGATTGAACACATGCCACAGCAGCAACTCAAACCGCTGCAGTGACAGTGCCCCACACAGAAACTCTTGTCTGTTTTTTTTTTAATGCTCTTCATGTATAAGAATTAAAATAAGAATGTTTATCTTGTTCCCACCATTCCTCCTTCTAATTTTTTTGTTTATATCGTGGTAATATATGAATATATAAATGTTGCTAGCACTATATTTACAGACAGTTGAAACCTGGATATTTTCCTACCAGTTCTATTGAGATATAATTAACATATAGTGCTGTGTAAGTTTAAAGTGTAGAGCATAATGATTTGACTTACATACATTATGAAAGGACTACCACAGTAAGTTTAGCAAACATCCATCATCTCATATGGATACAAAACAAAAGGAAAATCTGTTTTCCTTTGTGATGAGTACTCTTAGGATTTATTCTCCAAATAACCTTTTTTTTTTTTTTTTTTTTACTTTTTAGGGCTGCACTGGCAGCATATGTAGGTTCCCAGGCTAGGGGTCCAATCAGAGCTGTAGCTGCTGGCCTATCTCACAACCACAGCAACATAGGACCTGAGCCACTTCTGCAACCTGTACCACAGCTCATGGCAACGCCCTATCCTCAACCCACTGAGCAAGGCCAGGGATCGTACCTGTATCCTCATGGATGCTAGTCAGATTCGTTAACCACTGAGCCGCGATGGGAACTCTGACTCTCCTAATAACTTTCATAAGTAATGTACAACAGTGTTAATTATATTTCTCATGTTATACATTATATCCCTAGTACTTACTCTTCTTCTAACTGCAAGTTTGTACATTTGACAACTTTCATTTGTTTGGTCTTCAGGTTTACTTATTCTTTCCTCATTTAGCTCTATTTGGTAAAGTATATCCAGGGATTTTTTTTTTTTTTTTTTTTTTTTTTTCTTTTGGGACATGCAGAATTTCCCAGGCCAGGGATTGAACTCTACAGCAGTGACAATGCCAGGTCCTTATTGCTAAGCCACCAGGGAACTCCTAAATTTTTTAATTTCAGAAATTGTATTTTTCAGTTTTAGAATTTTCATTTGGTTATTTTATATCATTTCTGTTTTCTCTGTTGAGATTTTCTATGTTTCCATTTATTATTTGTGACCATATTTTGTTTTCTCTCAATTAGCGTAGTTATAATAGGTACTTTAAAACTCATTTACTAGTTACCAACATCTGGTTTATCTGGGGTTAGATTTGATTGGCTTTCTTACCTCTTGAGAATGTGTTCCATTCACTTAGTTGTTTATGTGTTGAATATTTTAAATTGTATATTGGACATTACAGAGTTGTAAAGGTTTTGGATTATTTTTTCCTCATATGGTGTTTTTCTTTGTTTGGCTGGTGATTTCCTTGGTTATTTGAATTGTGAACACTGATTCTTGAGTGGCAGGCACTTCATCACTTTAGGTATTTTGCCTTTAACCAAGTTGCGTTTTCTTTTTTGTTTTTTGTTTTTTGCCTTTGACTGCACTTGCAGCATAGGGGTGTTCCTGGGCCAGGGATCGGATCCAAGCTGCAGCTGTGGCAATGCCAGATCCTTAACACACTGCACCAGGCCAGGGGTGAAACTTTCGCTGCCACAGAGCCAAGTGAGATCATTAACCCACTATGCCACAGCAGGAGTAGCTGAGTTGTTTTTAATGTGTTCTGTGCGTGGTTCTGGGGTCAGTTAGCGATGTGGGTAGCTCTAGGGATCTCCTCTCTATCTCTTCTGGGATTCCCCTAAAGCTTTCTTCATTGGTCATGGTTTTCTAGCTTCTCAGCTTCTTTTTTTGCTTACTTGGGTGCAGATGTCTATGCTTTTTCCATCAGCACTCCTGCCTCTGCATTGTGTGCTTGTGCTCTTGTCAACTGTACTTATTAGTCCCAGACTGAAGGCCTTGAGTTGGGAACTTAGAGTTTTACAAGTTTGAACTGCCCTCTTCCTCTCAGTGAGCCTGCATTCCGTGCTATGCTTTGTCTGCCTCTGTTTACTCTGGTGGCTTTAAATGGTTGTTTTTTGTATTAATGTCTAGGTTTTTCTGGTTGTTTTGCTGTGGGCAAGGAACAGTGAGTGGGCTGTTATCCATATGGTCTTAGTTTGTCATATTGCAAGCAGAAGTCCTCAGTGCCTAATGAGATACCTTTACTTAAAAAATACTTTTCATTCAGTGTGATTCATTTGGAATAGTCTTGAGAGTATGTCTTAAATTGAGGAAGTAGGTAAAATGATCTATAACAACATTTTATGGGGTAAAATGCTTAAATCATTCAGACTGGATATATAAAATAATTTCTTTGACTTATTAAGCAAATTAGCTCTACAAAAGTCTAGCTTTTTATTTATTTATTTGTCTTTTTGTCTTTTTAGGGCTGCACCCATGGCATATGGAGGTTCCCAGGCTAGGGGTCCAATCGGAGTTGTACCCACTGGTCTACACCACAGCCACAGCAACACAGGTCCTCATGGATGCCAGTCAGATTTGTTAACTGCTGAGCCACAACAGGAAATCCTCTAGCTTTTTTTTTTTTTTTTTTTTTTTGGTCTTTTTGCCTTTTCTAGGGCCGCTCCTGCAGCATATAGAGGTTCCCAGGCTAGGGGTTGAATCGGAGCTGTAGCCGCTGGCCTACACCACAGCCACAGCAACATGGGATCCAAGCTGCGTCTGTGACCTACACCACAGCTCACGGTGACGCTGGATCCTTAACCCACTGAGCAAGGCCAGGGATTGAACCTGCATCCTCACGGATACATCCTCATGGATAGTCAGATTCATTTCTACTGAGCCATGATGGGAACTCCTCAATCTAACTTTTAAAAAAAATTTAACCTGAACATAAGATTTTCAAACAGGGGAGTTCCCGTCGTGGCGCAGTGGTTAACGAATCCGACTAAGAACCATGAGGTTGCGGGTTCGATCCCTGCCCTTGCTCAGTGGGTTAACGATCCGGCGTTGCCGTGAGCTGTGGTGTAGGTCGCAGACATGGCTTGGGTCCTGCGTTGCTGTGGCTCTGGCATAGGCTGGCGGCTACAGCTCCGATTCGACCCCTAGCCTGGGAACCTCCCATATGCCGTGGGAGCGGCCCAAGAAATGGCAAAAAGACCAAAAAAATAAAAATAAAAAAAATAAAGCAAAAACTTCAAGGGAGTTCCTAAAAAAAAAAAAAGATTTTCAAACAAAATTATAATTTGGCCACTTATTCTTAAAAATATTAATCATATACTGATGTTACTAATACTTATTAAAATTTCATTAGTTTCTTCTCATTTTGAGCCAATCTTTTGCATACTACATCAATTTTTTTTTTTTTTAATGGCCACACCCATGGCATATGGAAGTTCCTGGGCCAGGGATTGAATCTGAGCTGCAGATGTGACCTGTGCCACAGCTGTGGCAACACTGGATCCTTTAACCCACTGGGCAAGGCCAGGGATGGGATCGAAACCGTACCTCTGCAGTGACTCATGCTTCTGCAGTTGGGTTCTTAACCTCCTGTGCCACAGTGGGAACTCAATGATCTTTGATCTTTAATACCTAAAGATGAACTTTATGAGTTTGGACTTAATTTTTTCCTTAGACTTTTTAAAGAGCATTTCTTCTCTGTCAGTTCTAGACATATGAGTGTGTGGGTATTTGGAAGTTCTAGAGTACTTAGTTAGAGAGGGGCAGTTTAATCTACTGGTGAAAAATACAGACCGATGATGAACTATCCCAATTTTAGTCCCACTTCTATAGTGGCTTAAAAATGACTTATCTCTTTGTGCCTCAATTTCCTTGTCTATAAAGTAGAAGTAATAACAAGCTCTCCTCTGGTGAATTATTGTAAGGATTAAATATGCTAATATATTTAAGGTGCTTTAGAACAGTTCCTGCCACTTAGCACTACATCAGTGGTAGCTACTGTTACTTTTATTGTTGCTCTTGTTGTTGTTGTTACCTTTTGTATATTTCTTATACCTTGTGGTCAAGGGACCCTTTCCTGTAGCTCTTCTCCTTCCTCAGCCTCGTGGTCTTTTCTGCAGAATCTCTTTCTATAGTTAAATATTTCATCAGCCATCCTCATTTGATGTCTAAGTCTGGTGCCTCTGAAAGCTCTAATATTTTCTAGCCTTGAGCAAGTTAGTGTAACAACTCCTGAAGTGCTTCAGGGTATTCTCAGCAGTAAAACATTGTGTTTGAGGATCGCTTCCTGCCAGGTGGAGGTCTGTGGTCCAGGGTACCTAATTTCACTAGGAGGAGGATCTCTGTAATGACCTGTATCATAAAGACTGTCACATCGTCATCAGAGACTGGTAAAGGAAACCTGGCAAACTGGTACTTCTAGGATTTTTTTTTTTTTTTTTTTTTTTTGTGGCAAAATCCACTGACAAGAGACTCTTCTCTCTTTTTGATGTGACTTTGGAGCAAAATTGAGGGAGATGGTGGTAAGAGGAAGCAAGTGCAGATCTTGCCTTCAGAATTCATGGCAGTTGGGGCCTTTAACAAAGGCCATCTCCAAACTGAACTTGAAATTACTAAGGCATTTCTCAAGAAATCCCTCAGTCACAAGTGGAAATTGCTGTATGTGCGCCACACAAACCATCTCTAGAGTAGTAACGTTATTTATTGCTCCGTAGTCTTTTTTTCCCTCTGCAAACAGCTCTGCCAACATCACATTGATCCTTTACACCTTCATCAGAGAGTCGTCAGGTAAAAGGCAGGTTGTTTTGTTTTGCTATCCAAATGGAGTTATTGTGATAAAAGACTTATTAAACTTTAAATTTAATTGTATTTTTTGAATATTTGTTATGGTTCTCCCTGTGTCTTTGGAAGAATAACTTTGAGCTGGGAACTCTGCATGCAGAAAGATGCAGACTGGAAATGAATCCAAATAACTAGAACCGTAGAGTGAAGCAGGAGTTATTCACTTGGGGTCAGGAAGCTATAAACTGAATTTGTATGCACAGGGTGGAGGGTGGTGAAGAAATGGGTGGAAAGGTTTATAACGTCCGTGGAGTTCTTGAAGAACTCTTCACCAGAAAAAGGGTAAGCTCTCTCAGCGTCCATCAGCCAGAGTTGCTTATTCTCTCAAGTCTCCAGCCTCATGTACCTACCTCCTTATAGTAGCTCCTAACCACTCCTTTGAACTGTCAGTGGTATTTAAAATAGTCTTGGATTGGTTTTAATAATTGTTAACATACCCTTAAATTCCTGAGCTTTCCTTTTTTAAAAAGCAGTCATTTGAAATTATCATATATATAAAATGGTTGTAAGTAGAACATTGTTTTTTATCAACTCTTTTAGACACCCAAGCTCCAGTGGTTCCATACTGGCGGCTGCCTGGTTTGGGCATTATTGTCTACCTGCTGAAACAGAGTGCTAATGATTTCTTCAGCTACTATGACAGTCATCGACGGAGTGTCAACAAGCTGCAGAATGTGGAGCAACTTCCCCCAGATGAGATAAAAGAGGTAGGAATTTTATGATGAGCTGTGGCGACTTTGAGAAGCCATTGCTTTTACTAATAAGGACCAGGGTCTGATGTCAGACTCGTAAGGAAAGATGATGCGTGCAGTGAGACAAAAGGAATTATAGCAACTCCTCCACAGCTGGAAGAAGAGTCCCTGACCTGAGCACCACACCTCATACACTTAGAAACTCTTGGCTGAGTGACAATGAAGTTGCATTTGTTGAAGAAAACCACCTGCCATTCAGTAGAAAGTTAGCTGGCCTTTGAATAAAGACTTGGGTAGTTTATACTCTAAGAATCTATGCTGATACACTTGGGTTTCTGTTGCAAATGCTTTTTCAGTTAGAAGTGATTCCTTAGGTGAGATGTCTCTGTTCCTTCAACTTCTATAGTATCTGTTAAGTGAATTTTTCAGACAATTGGGATGATGTATATCAGACGTGACTGCCTTCTCTTAATGAGCCAGCATCATTCCCTGGCACTTTAACTAAAGATGCTGAGTTACTGGGCGTGCCCCTTAAGCAGCCTGCCTTCTTTTCCACTTGGCACAGCTGAACTATCAGGCATCCCTTGGCCAGTTCTGCCGCTTTGTGGCGTCCTGTGTGGCCGCCTCGATGTTGAGCCATTTTGTCATTCCCAGTTCACACCAGGTTTTCTGAAAAACACCATATCACTCTTAAGAGTAGACAAAGCCAGGAGTTCCCACTGTGGCTCAGCAGTAATGAACCTGACTAGTATCCATGAGGATTCGGGTTCAATCCCTGGCCCCACTCTTTGAGTTAAGGGCCTGGCATTGCCATGAGCTGTGGTGTAGGTCGCACATGCGGCTCGGATCCTGCATTGCTATGGCTGTGATATTGGCTGGCAGCTGCAGCTCTGATTCCTAGCCTGAGCACTTCCTTATGCCTCGGCTGAGGCCCTACAAAAAAAGACAAATAAAAAGAGTAGTCGGAGCAAAAAAAAAAAGAAAAAAAGAAAAGAAAAACAAGGGCGTTCCCACTGTGGTGCAGTGATTTAAGGATCTAGGGCTGCCATACCTGTAGCGTAGGTCGCAGCTGCAGCTCAGATTCACTCCTTAGCCCAGGAACTTCCGTGTGCCATGGGCGTGGCCAGAAAAGAAAGAAAAAAATAGAGAGTAATCAGAGCCTACTTCTTCTTACCATTCTTCTAATTTTTTTTTTTTTTTTTGGCTATGCCCACCGTATGCAGAAGCTCCTAGGCCAGAGATTAAACCCTCACCATAGCAGTGACAAAGCCAGATCCTTAACCCACTGAATTATAATTCTGATTTATAATTCTGAATTATAATTCTGATAATTATAAGGAACATGTATTAAGAGTTTATTTTATTTATTTATTTATTTATTTTTTTCTTTTCCCACTGTACAGCAAGGGGGTCAGGTTATCCTTAGATGTATACATTGCCGTTATAGTTTTTTCCCCCACCCTTTCTTCTGTTGTGACATGAGTATCTAGACATAGTTCAAGAGTTTATGATGTGCCAAGCTCTAAGCTACATGTCCTACCCGAATACATGGGGCAGATTCCTGTTGTTTCTCTCATTTCTCAGATGAAGAGACTGAGGCACTGAAAGATTGCATAATTTATCCAAAGCCACACAGCTAGCAAATTGAGGTAGGCATTATTGACTGGGTTCAGGTAATCCCTGAAATTGTGTGGTTTATACCCAGCAGTCCTTGCTCTTCACGTGCAGCGTGGGTGATGGTAGTACCCGCAAGAGGCACCAGCATCACAGTAAAGCACATGGTACTCCACCAGCCCCGTGGCAGTAGGCCTTCTGCCAAACCCGGCATGCTTGCAAGTATGCCAGATGGAGAAGTGATTAGGGGAGGTCCTGGTTGATGATCATGTGTTCATCAGACTCTAAAAGTCTAATTAACATTTTCTTCAGAAGATACCTGACAGCTGTTACGGAAATTCTCCACGGCATTGTGACACTTACTGCTTGAAAATCTCACTGTTCTTTTTTGTTTTGACAGGAAATCCAGAATTGGTTGGCCTATCAGCAGATTGAAAATGTCTGTTTCAGGGATTGGCCTTTTTAAAAAGCAGCAGATGAATATTCACTTGTGAATTCAGCTGCTTCTTTGGCTCTTGTTTTTTTAAATTTTTTTATTATAGTTGATTTACAGTATTCTGTCAATTTCTGATGTACAGCAAAGTGACCTGGTCATACGTATATACATATATATATATATACATTCTTTTTCTCACATTATCCTCCATCCTGTTCTATCACAAGTGATGTAGTTCCCTGTGCTGTACAGCAGGACCTCATTGCATATCCACGCCAAATGCAGTAGTTTGCATCTACTAACACCAAACTCCCAGTCCGTCCCACTCCCTCCCCTTCCTGCTTGGCAATCACGAGTCCGTTTTCCATGTCCATGAGTTTGTTTCTTTTCTGTAACTAGGTTCATTTGTGCCATATATTAGATTCTACAAATAGGTAATATCATATGGTATTTGTCATTCCCTTTCTGACTTGCTTCACTAAGTATAAAATCTCTAGTTCTGTCCAAGTTGGTGCAGATGGCATTATTTTGTTCTTTTTTATGGCTGCATAATATTCTATTGTTTATATGTATCACAGGCTCTTGGTTTTTTTTCTTTCTTTAATTACTAGCTTCCTAACTCAATAATAAACTTTTTCTACAAGGATGTTTAAATTTATTTGAATATTTTTCACAGTACTTATAAGTGACCATTTATAGTAGATATTCATTAAGTTTTTCTTCAGTTTATATATGTTATTCTTTGCGGGGGGGGTGCACCCTCAGCATATGTGAGTTTCTGGGCCAGGGACTGAATCCAAGTCACAGCTGCAACCTACACCACAGCTGTGGCAACACTGGATCCTTAACCCACTATGCCACAGTGGGAAGTCCTACAGTATATTTCAGTCTTAATACTGTGTTTCTTTGTTTTTCCTAGTTGTGCCAGTCTGTGATGCCTGCTGGTGTTGATAAAATCTCCACTGCCCAGAAATATGTTTTAGCAAGAAGGCGTTTGGTGAAGCTGATCAACAATAGGGCTAAACTGCTCTCCCTTTGTTCCTGTATCCTTAGTGGAATCATAGTGGGGCTTGCAGGGTGACCTTTAAAAGAATCTTCAAATGTAGGAACTCTTTACTTATTCTCACATTATTTGAGTACTGAAGAATCATAATTACTGTTAATTTATTTTTGTAGTAAATGCCCGATATATTTCTAAATTGAACATTTTCTCCTACCTTTTAAAGTAACTAGCAATCCTCATAGTACATAAAGACACTTTCTGTCTGGACAGGAGACAAGGACACCTAAGGCCATGCCGGCGTGATGCCCCACGGTTCCCACATCCTGCATCAGCACTTCTTGCTGCTCTCTGGAGAGACTTAACGCCCTGCCTGTTAGACTGAGGCTGTGGGTACATCCCTGAGTCTCTCTTTTAACTCCTGCTCAGAGACTGGTTTGTAAAATCCTGTGATGAGATTGTTTTCCTTTAATCTGAGCTCCCTGTAGTTATCATAGAAACCTGCCTGTTCATTCTCTGGCGCCATCTGGAGTACTACTTGTTACACTGCACACCCACGGATTCTCAAGAGTCCTTGTTTGCCTCCAGGACCTTATTTAAAAGCAGAAGACTGCAAGGTAAGCTTTTTCTTGGAGTTCTCATTGTGGTGCAGCAAAAACGAATCCGACTAGGAACCATGAGGTTGCAGGTTCGATCCCTGGCCTCACTCAGTGGGTTAAGAATCTGGCGTAGCCGTGAGCTATAGTGCAGGTCGCAGACCTGGCTCAAATCTGGTGTTGCTATGGCTGTGGTGTAGGCTGGCAGCTACAGCTCCGATTAGACCCCCAGCCTGGGAATCTCCATTTGCCACGGGTGAGGACCTAAAAAGACAAAAAAAAAAAAAACTTGCTGTGAAAGTTAGTGAACCATAAATGCCTGTTGATTTTAGCACCTTGAAAGACTGCATTTTAATCTGCTTTTTACTTTCTGGGTTTCTGAGAGTGGGTGAGGTAATGGAGAGCTGCTTAGTTACCAGGCACAGCTGTGCTTTGTATTTTGCCTTCTGTCCAGGGAAATTGCATGCAACTCAGAGCATCTTAGAGCTGCCCCTCTTCTTCTTGTAGTTAATGGCTGGCCCAGGTCCAGAGTTCTCTGGTCCCAAATAATTTTCTAGAGGAGTGGAAATAGGTCTGCCTAGGCCACGATTCTTGTGGCTAGACTGTCCTGTGACTGATGACCATGTATTGGATCCCTTAGACGGCAAGTAACAGAAGGAAAGCTTGAGCACCCTGGCCTAGAGCCGGGATGTGCTTCCTAGAGGCTTCCATTTCCTGAACCCTGGAATAGAATTCTCAGCTTTGACCCGTACTTTTCATGGAACTGCATTTCATTGGCATCAGATTCTTTGGAAGTAGACACATGCTTGCAAAGCTGGTTTGACGGTTTGACCGTGTCTTTTATCTCTAGATTCCTTCACTTCAGAAAGCAATCTGGATTTTAGAAGTGGGCTGACTATAGTGAGCCAACATGATTTAGACCAGGTAAGGTTCTAGTCAAATTTTTTTTTTTTTTTTTTTAAGTAAAAAGGGAAAGGTTGCTATCTTAGTAAGATTATAGTTTTCAAGCTTGCATGCAAAGACCTGATTTGAATTCTGGCACAGATGCTCAATAGCTCTGGGACTCAGAACAACTCACTTAGCTTATGAGCCTCCATTTCTTCAGCTAAGAAATGGGAATGGGAATTCAACCTCAAAGCATTTTTGTCAGAATTATATGAGGCTTCATGTGTGAGACTCCTAGGGTAGTGCCTGGAACATAGTAACAGTTCGGTAACTGATACCATTATGATCTGAAAACTATATATTAACAGTTATTGCTGTTTATAGCAAATTTTAAATTTTACCCATGTATACAAGAAACATTAGTATCATACCAGTAAATTCTAGAGTGGAAAATGTGACTGTTGAGTTAATTTGGCACATCAGAAAGAAACATTACAAAAATTGAAAGGTATTTTAAATCGAGAGATAGAAAATAAAATATTTGAGACTAATGAAATGTCACCTGTGTTACCTCTAGCTTCAGGCTGACACCATCAATGCTTTTGGAGAATCACTGCAGAAGAAACTTCTGGACATTGAAGGATTGTATTCAAAAGTTCGATCCCGCTACAGTTTCATACAAGCTCTTGTCAGACGTGTCCGAGGCCTACTGAGGATATCACGGAACTGAGCACCCGTGCTTTTACTCTTCTCAGGAAGAGATGAATTGGGGAAGACTGTCTCCTTTTTATAATTTCTTTCTAAATTATGACCAAAAGATATTTTGCTATTTCTTTCTTTATATATGGACTTCTTTTCTGTAAATTTCTTTGCCTGGTTCCATCCTCACTAGTAAAAAAAATAAATACTTTTTAAAAAAACAAACATGGGGTCTTCTTATAATAAAATTTCCTTTTTTTTAGGGCTGCACCTGTGGCATATGGAAGTACCCAGGCTAGGGTTTGTTTTTTTTTTGTTTGTTTTTTTGTCTTTTGTCTTTTTGTTGTTGTTGTTGTTGCTATTTCTTGGGCCGCTCCCGCGGCATATGGAGGTTCCCAGGCTAGGGGTCTGATCTGAGCTGTAGCCACCGGCCAATGCCAAAACAGCAACGCAGGATCCGAGCCGCATCTGCAACCTACACCACAGCTCACGGCAACGCCGGATCGTTAACCCACTGAGCAAGGGCAGGGACCGAACCCGCAACCTCATGGTTCCTAGTCGGATTCGTTAACCACTGCGCCACGACGGGAACTCCCAGGCTAGGGTTTGAATCAGAGCTTCACCTGCCAGCCATAGCCAACAGCAATGCAGCGTCCAAGCTGAGTCTACAACCTACACCCCAGCTCACGGCAATGATGGATCTTTAACCCACTGAGCGAGGCTGGGGATCAAACAAGCGTCTTCATGGATACCAGTCAGGTTTGTAACCTGCTGAGCCACAACAGAACTCCCTCCTTTTTTTTTTTTAATGCATTTTAAAAAGGCTTTGTTGTTGTTATATTTTAAAATTAATCTACTGTGTACCATTTATAAATACCAGTCTTTAGCTGGAAAGCATCCTGTTAATGAAATAGCATTCTTACAGGGGCATGAATGAATAAATAACTGGTCCAAGATGTATTAATACTGACTGTCGAGTAGTTCCCATTGTGGCGCAGTGGAAACAAATCTGACTAGTATCCATGAGAATGAGGGTTCGATCCCTGGCCTCGCTCACTGGGTTGGCGATCTGGCATTGCTGTGAGCTGTGGTATAGGCCGGCAGCTGCAGCTCCCAATTTGACCCCTAGACTGGGTATTTCCGTATGCCATGGATTTGGCCCTAAAGAGCAAAAAAAAAAAAAAAAAAAAATTGACTGTTGCTCCACTGGTCAGGCAGATGGTAAACTTTATCATCTGGAATACAAGCATGAACACGGAAATAATCAAAAAAGAGCCTGGGGCACAGAATCGAAGCATTTTATAAATTTCTGAAGTGTGAAGCCTTCCACAAAACAGAGATATTAATTTGGAATCAGCTAAGATTTTGGATTCACCAAGCTTTATTATTTTGTTTTCCCACCATTTCTTCCAAAATTCCAGCAGACTGTGGCTCAGGAGTTGGGGCAATGGTGAAGTGTATGGAGGGAGAAGCAGGAAGGACTGCGGCTGCAGCTGCACCTACGCTACTTCAAAGGCTGACCAGGAATGCTGTTTGTGTAATAAATATGAAAGCCAGAGGCTGGGGACACGCAGCCTGACTCAGCAGTGTTGCTGAAATAAGTTTTAGCATGTAAAGAGTAGGTTCACCTATTCCTCAATAACATTAAACAAATATAGGATCTTAATGTGTTGTTTCGTACTGAGTTAATCAGTTTGATGGGTTAGAACATCAAAAAGAGGTGAGTACCTTCTTCCTAGTTATTAGTGTTTCAGGGTTGATAAATTAGTGATGTTTAAATGTAGGTGTCCGATCCCTGGCCCTGCTCAGTGGGTTAAGGATTTAGGGTTGCCCCAAATTGCAGTGTAGCTCAGAGATGTGGCTTGGATCTGGCGTGGCTGTGGCTGTGATGTAGGCCAGCAGCTGTAGCTCTGATTTGACTCCTTGCCTGGGAACCTCCATATGCCACACCTGTGGCCCTAAAAATAAATAACAATAAAATATATGTATCCAAACTTGATTTGAACTATTTATGGAAAGAAGCTGTTCGTACACAATCTAGTCTTTTCTAAGTATTTTTTTATGCTTTGTCTAAGGTAAGTTTCCCAACTTATTTTGACAAATTGTGAACTTCATGAGAGTGAAAGTACAAGTGAGCCCATACACCTTCCACCTAGTTTCCCCAGTTGTTAACATTTAGTACATTTGCTTTATCTCTTATATGTATATACACTGGTTTGCTTCCTTAACTATTTGAAAGTAGGTTGTAGATGAGTTCCCGTCGTGGCTCAGTGATTAATGAATCTGACTAGGAACCATGAGGCTTCGGGTTCGGTCCCTGGCCTTGCTCAGTGGGTTAAGGATCTGGTGTTGCCGTGAGCTGTGGTGTAGATTCCAAACAGGGCTCAGATCCCACATTGCTGTGGCTGTGGCCTAGGCCGGTGGCTACAGCTCCAATTAGACCCTGGGAACCTCCATATGCCACGGGTGCAGTCCTAGAAAAGACAAAAAAAAAAAAAAAAAAGTAGGTTGTAGACATCATGATGCTTTATCACTAGGTATTTCAGCAGGTAAGAGTAATATTTCCTTCTTAAGCACAATCCTACGACATTTGACTGTAGTTTCTATTACTTAGTCCATATTCAGATCTTCTCAGTTGCTCCCAAAATGTACTTTTAGAACTTTTTTAAACCCAAGATTTAATCAAAAACCACACATTATGTTTAGTTATATCTTTTGTTATTTAGTTATCTCTAAGGATCCGGCATTGTGAGCTGTGGTGTAGGTCACAGACGTGGCTCAGATCTGGCGTTGCTGTGGCTCTGGCATAGGCCTCCAGCTCTGATTCGACCTGGGAACCTACACATTGCCACAGGTGCAGCCTTAAAAAGACAAAATAATAATAATAAAGAAATACAATATAATCCAGCAGTTCCACTCCTGAAATACAGCCATAAAAAATGAAAACACTAATTCAAAAAAATATTTATGTACCGCAGGGGTTCATAGCAGCACCATTTACAATAGCCAAGACATGGAAGTAAGCCCAGTGCCCATCAACAGATGACTGGATTAAGAAGACATGGTATATACATATATACAGTGGATGAAATACGGCCACTTGGGAGTTCCCATCGTGACACAGCAGAAACGAATCCGACTAGGAACATGAGGTTGTGGCTTCAATCCCTGGCCTTGCTCAGCGGGATAAGGATCTGGCATTGCCATGAGCTGTGGTGTAGGTCGCAGATATGGCTCAGATCTGGTGGTGTGGCTGTGGCGTAGGCGGATAGCAGCTCCGATTAGACCTCTAGTCTGGGAACCTCCATATGCCGTGGGTGCAGCCCTACAAAGGAGAAAAAGACAAAAAAAAAAAAAAAAATACTACCACTTGCAGCAACATGGATGTAGCTAAAGAATATTATGCTTGGTTAAATGTCAGGCAGTGAACGACGAATATTATATGATATCATTTATTTGTGGGATATAAAAAATAATACAAATGAATGTATATGCAAAACAAACAGGAGTTCCTCTCGTAGCTCAACAGAAACAAATCTGACTAGCATCCATGAGGACTCAGGTTTGATCCCTGGCCTCACACAATGGGTTAAGGATCCAGCGTTGCCATGAGCTGTGGTGTAGGTTGCAGACGTGGCTGGGATCTGGCATTGCTGTGGCGTAGACTGTGGCTACAGCTCCAATTCGACCCCTAGCTTGGGAATTTCCATAGGCTGTGGGTGTGGCCCTAAAAAGCCAAAAACAGACTCATGGATAAAAAAAAAACTTGTGGTTACCAAAGGAGAGGGAGAAGGAGGGACAAATTAGGAGCATGAGATTAACAGATACAAACTACTGTACATAAAATAGATAAGCAATAAAGATAAACTGTGTAGCACAGATTATACCCATTATCTTGTAATAACCTATAATGGAATGTAATCTACAAAAATACAGAATCCCTGTGCTGTACACCTGAAACTAAGGAAATATTGCTATATATCAATTTTTTTTTCATCTTTTTAGGTCTGCACCCATGGCATATGGAAGTTCCCAGGCCAGGGGTCAAACTGGAGCTGCAGCTGCCAGCTTATGCCTCAGCCACAGCTATGCGGGATCCAAGGCTTGTCTGTGACCTACACCACAGCTTACAGTAACGCTGGATCCTTAACCCACTGAGTCAGGACAGGGATCAAATGGGCACCCTCATGGACACTGGTTAGTCTCATTAACATTGAGCCAATTTTTAAAAAATGACAAAGGAGCTCCTGCCGTGGTGCAATAGGGTGGGTGGCATCTCTACAGTGCTGAGACCCAGGTTTGATCCCTGGCCTGGCACAATGTGTTAAAATCCTGGCATTGCCGCAGCTGCAACTCAGCTCAGACAGATCTGGCTCAGGAACTCCATATACCAAGGGGCGGCCAAAAAAGAAAAAAAATGGTAGGAATTCCCTGCTGCCCTAGTGGCTGAGGATCTGGTGTTGTCATTGCTGTGGTTCTAGTTTGAACCTTGGACCAGGAACTACCAAACACCGTGAGCACGGCCAACCCCCCTCCCCCCAAACAGATAAACAAAATCATAGAGATAGTTGAACCCCCTGTGAATTCTCTGGCCCAGTTCCCCTCCCTCCCTTCCAGAGATAAACATCATCAGGAACTCATTGCTGTTCTTCCCGTTTGTGTTTCCATTTCCACGACATACGTGTATCATTGGCATTTCAAAGTATTGTTTTACAGGTTGTTCATTTTTATATGAGTTTCATCATATTTTGAAGCAATTTGCAGGTTGTTTTTTTAATGTGTTTTTGATAATCCCTCATGCTCATTTATTATATGTATTGAATTTTGGTATTGCATTTTACAAATACCCTTATTTATTCATTCTGCTATTGGTGGACAGGTAGACATTTACTTATTTTTTTATTTTATTTTATTTTCCCACTGTACAGCAAGGGGATCAAGTTATCCTTACATGTATACATTTTCTCCCCCAACCTTTGTTCTGTTGCAATATGAGTATCTAGACATAGTTCTCAATGCTACTCAGCAAGATCTCCTTGTACATCTATTCTAAGTTGTGTCTGATAAGCCCAAGCTCCTGATCCCTCCCACTCCCTTCCTCTCCCATCAGGCAGCCACAAGTCTATTTTCCAAGTCCGTGATTTTCTTTTCTGTGGAGATGCTCATTTGTGCTGGATATTAGATTCCAGTTATAAGTGATATCATATGGTATTTGTCTTTGTCTTTCTGGCTCATTTCACTCCGTATGAGATTCTCTAGTTCCATCCATGTTGCTGCATATGGCATTATGTCATTCTTTTTGATGGCTGAGTAATATTCCATTGTGTATATATACCACATCTTCCTAACAGGTAGACATTTAAATTCCCAATATCTTGCTATTACAAACATTGCTGCAGAATTCCCTGGTGGCCTTGGGGCTACGGATTTGACCTTTTCACTGCTGTGGCTTGTGTTTAGTCCCTGGCCTGGAAACTTCCACATGCTGCAAGTGCAGCCAAAAAGAGCCAAAAAACAAACAAACAAAAACCTCTTTCAACAAACGGTGCTGCAGTAATGGTCATCATGGAAATAAGAAGGCTGCTCTGAATTATGCAACTAGAAGAGGAAATCCTGAGTTGGAGATTAAGAACTTCAATTTCACCAGACATTGTAATATTTTTCTTAGCGGTTGCCCAGTTTTCTCCTACTCATAGGGTGAGAGTTCCTGCTTGTCTACACCATCATTTTTTTGAAAAATTTTTGTTTTACAACAAAATTTAAGACACAGAGATTTCCCATATACTCCCTACCCCTACTCATGCATAGCTTCCACCGTTATCCACATCACTCACCAGAATGTTACATTTTTACCAGGGATGATCCTACACTGACACATCATAATCACCTAAAATCCATGGCTTTTATCTTTTTTTTTTTTTTTTTTTTTTGCCTTTTTAGGGCTGTACCTGCGACACGTGGAAGTTCCAAGCTAGGGGTCACATCAGAGCTGTAGCCTCTGGCCTACACCATAGCCACAGAAACATGGGATCTGAGCCGTGTCTACAACCTACACCACAGCTCATAGCAACACCAGATCCTTAACACATTGAGCAAGGCCAGGGATCGAACGCACATCCTCATGGATAATAGTTTCGTTCCACTGAGCCAGGACGGGAACGCCCATGGTTTTTATCTTAGGGTTCACTCTTGGTGTTGTACATTCTATGGATTTGGACAAATGTATAATGACATGTATCCATCATTGTGACATCATACAGAGTATTTTCACTGCTCTAGAATCTTTTGCACTTTGCCTATACCTATTCATTCATTGTTGTTGTTATTGCACCTGTGGCCAGAAGTTCCCTGGCCCAGAGATTGAACCTGTGCTATAGCAGCAACCAAACTGCTGCAATGTCAATGCTGGATCCTTAACCGTCTGAACCACAAGGGAATTCCTAGTCTAATGGTCTTTGATTAAAGTTTTGATCTCTTGGAGGTTTAGACCAGAGAAAAGGGTGAAACCAGGAGGAAACTCATAGCTTGTGAAAATATCGGAACAGCTGAGAGACAGGACATCTGGCTGAGGTCAAAGAGTTGACAGGATAGAAGGTAGGATTTTGGAGAATAATACTTCCCCGGTGGAGCAGGTTCAGGAGATGACAAAGTGTGAGTTATGAACAGGATGGTGGATCGCTGAAGTGGTGTGAGGATTAAAGTCACTGGAGGTAAGGATTCTTTGAAAATGCAGGTGTTCGTGGCCTTTGAAGTTACCCATGAATATGATGGCTTGGGGAGGAAAGGAAGGCTGTTAGATGCCAAACCTTTAATGAATGAGGGGGCTGCCTAGGAAGTCAATAGGGTAAGGCCTTGTGAAGGGGTAGAGCAAAGACATGAATTTTAAATGAGGGTTGTTGTTTTGTTTTGTTGTGTTTTACTATGAGAACATTTAAGTAATATTCTGAAAGGAGCGAGAGTCCTGCCTTTCTTTTTCATGCTTGTGGTTATTTGGGGGTGTGGAGAGAGAGAGAAAGAGAGCCTTTGAAAAGGCCTTAGGAGAAAAGCCAGGCTTTGTCTGTAAGGAGATAAGATTTTATACAAGGAATTTCAATAAATACTGTGTTCATTTTCTGGGCACTAAGACTAGAGTTGTGAACCGAATAAGTGGAGTCCTCACCCTCATGTAGCTTAGTGTCTGGTGTCTTGTAACTCAAAGCCTGATTTACAGACCACTAGTAGAGTATCCCTTGGAGTTTAGTAGAAATACCCAGCTCTAATATGCTGCATTAGAATCTGCAGTTAAAGAAGATCCCAGGTAATCTGAATGCACATTAAGTCTGAGAAGCCCTGTTGAAGATTTGACTGACTCAAGTTTTAACATGGACATGTTGGAAAACAGAGTGTGTTACCGCCAGGCACAGGCATCTCCTCCTTGGCAGTCACTTTAGTTCAAAGAGACCCTGTCCCTTCTAGTTAGAATTGATTAGAAAGCAGCTGACACCAATCATCATTCCTTTCTTGGTATTTGAAAATGGTAATGAAAGAGCGATCCAGTCTTTCTATTGGATGGACCATTTAATGACTAAATTTAAGTAGCTTACAGTGGCCTTATTCTGGAAAGTGGAAAAAAACTAAGGCAAAGAGAGGGAGCAAAGAGGCAGATGGATGGAGAAGGGCAGAAATGGAAGGAAAATGCTACTTAAACTCTTCATAGCTTTCCTATTCCTTCTTGTCTACTTTATAATATGTTCTCATTTGGTTTAAGCTAATAGGATTTTGTTTTTATTCAGAACCAGAGTTCCACTTAATATGGAAAATAAGGGTGAATTCAAAGGCTGAGAGCATGGAGTTCCCTCAGTGGAGCAGCAGATACGAATCAGACTAGGAACCATGGGGTTGCAGGTTCAATCCCTGGCCTCTCTCAGTGGGTTAAGGATCTGACGTTGCTGTGAGCTGTGGTGTGGGTCGTGGCTGGCCGCGGCTCTGATCTGGCATTGCTGTGGCTGTGGTGTAGGCCAGCAGCAACGCTCCGATTGGACCCCTAGCCTGGGTACCCTCATATGCCGCGGGTGCGGCCCTAAAGGGACAAAAAACAAAACAAACCAAAAGACTCAAAGGCTGAGAGCAAAGAGAAAAGGGAGGTCTTGCTTTGTAAGTGTGCGGGATTGTAGAGGGATTTGAAGACCAGGAGCAGAAGGTGGCCCACAGTGTGAGGGGGTAGCTGTGAGTGGAGAGAGGACAGGAAGAGGTCTTCAGAGCTCGCGGTGCACACCAGACACACGACAAGCATTTATTGATCCCTTACATTGTCCTGATCCCCCAGCAATTCAGGAAGGGAGCTGGTGCTAGCGCCACTTTAAAGTGAAGAAAGATTAACTTGTTTATGGCTCCCAGAAAGTGCAAGGCACTTCGTGAATTGGACCCAGCTGGGCCAGACTCCAAAAGCCTCCATCTTACAACTTCACCTCTATCACAGATGCTCAACGCAGGTTACACAGCCTATCCGTGGAGCTTTTGAAAAACACAACCCTGCGCGTGGGGCCCGGGTGAAGTGCGTCGCAAAAGCTCCACAGGGGATTCTGCTTTGTAAAAGGGGATGGGAACCACTCCCTCTGATCGTCTTTTAGGTCAACGAGTCCTAGGACTTGTGCATCAGAATTGTTATAATAATTCCCATTCCTGGGCCCCGACCCAGGTTTACAGAAGCACGATTTGGGGACTGGACCCCAGAATCTGAAATTCAAAGCTTCAAGCCAGCCTTCGCACTGAAGACTTGCTCCCACACGGTCCCGCGCGTCTCTAGCCAGCCGCCAGCTCAAGAGGTGATCCTGAGGCGCTCCGCCAGGGGGCGCAGCGAGCCGCTTCCGGGTGAGGCGAGGCGCGAGGCGCCGGAGGGGCGGAGCAGGGCGTGAACCGGAAGTTAACCGCGGGCCCCGCCTGTCGCGCGGTGGGAGGCAGCCTGGGACCGGCCCACGGAGTTGCAGCCGCCCATCGCTCCCTCCTTGCGGACATCATGCTCCAGTTCCTGGTGAGTGGAGCTGTCGAATAGCGCGCTGGCGGCTTGGCCCAGGGCCTTGGGGCTCCAGACTTTGCTGTGCCGGCCTGGGCCCGGGGGCCTCGGCGAGAGTCCCGCCGACCCCTCAGCCCCCGAGCCCGCTCGTCGCCTGTCAGGGTGGATTGTGGGGTTTTGTTTCTGCTTTGCCCAAATCTTTTTGCCGGTATTTTTTCTGCCGCCATTCAAGTCTCTAAAACTTTTGAGGTGTCAGAGCATGCGTTTTCAAAGCCCCGCTTAGTGTGGTCCTCATGTTAAGGTTCCCGGGGTCCTTAGTGACTTTTCTGCCCTCGCTCTTCCTGGACACGTACCCTCTTCCCGATTTAGAGCCCTGCTAGTTGGCATCGTAGAGAACCTAGGAGGGCCAGGAAGGCCGGGAATAAACTCAGAATTAGTAAACCATCAGAGTTAGAGGCTTAGGGAGTCCTCGTCAGATCTTTTATAGCTTCCAGACCGAGGATGGCTGGTTGCTGGCATGAGTCAGACCCTGGTGTACAAGTAATTTTTCCAAAATGTCCATTCTGGGGGAAGTGAGTGTTACCATGAGTAAACAAATTGTTTCTCAAGGCTCTTTATTTCGGTTAAAAACGAATTTTCTGGCAAAGCCCAGTGTGTTTCAAAGATTGCCTGGTTGAAGGCTTCAGAAGTACTTGACAATCAAATTTCCAAGTGAAAGTCTTTCTTCCAGGTTTTTTTGCCTTCAAAACCTAATGCTTAAACGCTGATTCTGATAAGAGGCAGGTATTCTTATTCCACTTCCAAGTGGCCAGTGGAAATAGAGTGCTCTTGGAATGAGATACTTTCCCAAATGTTATACTTTCTATCAAAGGGATTAAAAAAGAAAAAGTGCCCCTCTGCCCTTTTTGAGATAGTAATTGATTTTTCATTCTTAGGCCCAAAGAAAGTATCCTTAACATAAAGTTCATAACCAAGACATGGCTACAACTCTGCTTCTGGAAGTTTCTGAGTGTCCTCACTGGGTATCAGCGTAGGAGTCAATAGAAATAATTACTGCCGTATAGTTGTAGGAAACACTCAGGTTAAAAACAATATCAGCCTCAAAGTGCAAGATGATATAATGGAGTGCCCTACAGCTGTAGCTCATTGATAATTGGGAGGGCATGGATTCATTTACCCTTCGTAGGTGCTTTTGAAGAGCAAGCTTATTTAGTTTTGGAGTAAACTTTTGCTTTGTATAAATATGGATGTCATTGATTTGCGAATTCAGAATTCTTAGCATCTAAGGAGAGTTGCTGAAGCTTTAATCAGAGTTATTCATTAAATTCCTAGCTCTTAAGTAACACAGAAGTTCTCCCACCTCCTCACTGCTATTCGTTGAAAGAAGTGATAGCATCTGTGCCTGGATTCTACCTCTGTCAGATGATTCAGTAGCTCAGTGAACTTGGGCAAGTCTTTCTGTTTGCTTTCAGCCATAGATCTAGCTTTTAACCTGTGCCCCGACATCATGTCCTAATGCTTAAGAGATCAGACTCAGTGGTGAATCTGACTAGGAACCATGAGGTTGTGGCTTCGATCTCTGGCCTCACTCAGTGGGTTAAGGATCCCATGCTGCCATGAGATCAGACTCAAAAATCAGACTCCTGGGTTTGAACCATCTTTTTTTGTTTTGGGTCTTTTTAGGGCTGCGGTACATGGAGGTTCCCAGGCTAGGGGTCGAATTGGAGCTGTAGCTTCCAGTCTACACCATAGCCACAGCAGTGCGGATCCGAGCCAGTCTGTGACCTACTCCACAGCTCACGGAAACACCGGATCCTTAACCCACTGAGCAAGGCCAGGGATTGAACCCTCGTCCTCATGGATACTAGTTGGGTTCATTAACCACTGATCCACTGACGGAAAGTCCTGAACCATCATTTTTAAGCAGTGGGAACTTGGGCAAGTTATTTAAATTCTCTGTGCTTCAGTTTCCACATCCGAAAATGGGAGCCTACTTCATGGTTTTATTGTGAGGATTAAAAATGAGATAATACATTAAAGAACTTAAAACAGTGACAATAAGTTTTTAGGTATTTTTCACTTTCTCTTTTGCAAGATAATTAGTTGAACTCTGATTTAGTTTCTTCTTAGGAATGGGGACTAGTTTTCCTCAGAAGGAACGTAATGGGATAGTCACAAGTTACATGTCTCGGAGGGTGCACTGTCACCACCCGTTGGGAACCCTCCAGGGTGTTTCCTACAGTTGTCATTTCTTGGAACACTCTTTGAAAACACTGCACCTGGTAGTGCTGCTTATATATTCTCTTCATTGTTCATCTCTCCTTGGATTAAAATACTTGCCCATTATCCCTATATCGAAACTTATTCCTGTGGTCCTAATGCCTCTTTCCCCTTTCCTTTTATTGCAGTGACTTCCTTAGTTGCAGCATGGTTTAGCCACAGATGTTGTAAGGACACATGTGCAGCTTTTAAAGGGAAACCAGCTATGATGGGCACTGCTTGGGGCTTGTGTAACTGTTTGTTGTACTGTTCCTGAGCTAATGGCATTGCTTTTCTTACCTCTCAGCGTAGCAGCGCTTGGTCCTCTTAATCACCTCCTCTTTAGTCCCTTCTCCCTTGGCTCTTGGATCCTGCATCTAAGTACTTTCCAACATTCTTTCATATTATAACACATGTAGACTTATTTTTATGGAAGAACCTGTGTAGAGTGCAAGTGCCCAGCCCTAGGTGCTGGCTGCTCCAAAGCTCAGGGGAGCAGTATCTTGGTGCACCAGTTGGGAAGTGGCCCTATCTCATCACTCCAGTTTGTACGGGCTGCATATCCCTTCATTTGGTTTCTGGGTGTTTCTCAAGACTCAGTCCTTGACTCTCTGCTCTTCTCTCTAGCTCCCTTAGGGGGTGTGTTCCCTGGCATGCTGCCACCTTCACCTCTTTGCTGACAGCTTTCAAAACTGCAGTGAGTCCTTTCTCTGCTTGCAGTTCTCTGTCATCAGCTGCCTACCGAACGTCTCCTGTCTTCTGTCTGTCTTAGACCCAACACGGAGGGACCCATTACCTCTTCTTTCTCTACCCTGCACCATACACCTAGCTTCTTTCTTTCTCGGCCCTGGCTTTCTCAAATTTGAAATGTTGACATAATCTTTGATTTATTTCTCTCCTTCATGCGCCACATCATTTACCTGCTATGTGTCTGGCACATATATTTACCTGCTGTGTATTTTTGGGCAAGTTACTTAACTGGTCTTTGCCTCATTTCTTTATTATTATTATTAAGATATAGTTGATTTACAGTGTTTCTTCAAGTTCTGTTTACAGCGAAGTGACCCAATCACACACGTTTCCCTGTGCTGTGCACAATAGAGCCCCATTGCCCATCCATTCCAAATATACCAGTTTGTATCCAAAAAAACCCCCCAAATGCCCATCCATCCTACTCCCCCCCCGCCCCGGAACCCCAAGTCTGCTCTCCTTGGCTATGATCTATTTCGGTTTTTTTAGATATAATCATCTCTTCCATATTTTAGATTCCACAAATAAGTGATATCCTATGGTATTTGTCTTTCTCTTTCTGACTTAGTATGAGAATCTCTAGTTCCACCCATGCTGCAGATAGCATTAGTTTGTCTTTTTTTATGGCTGAGTAATTTTCCATTGTATGTATCCATGTACCACATCTTCTTAATCCATTCATCTGTTATTGGCTATTTAGGTTGTTTCCATGTCTTGGCTGTTGTGAATAATGCTGTGATGAACATGCGGGTGCATGTATCTTTTTCAGTGAAAGTTTTGTCTGGATATGTACGCAGCACTGGGATTGCTGAATCATACAGGAGTTCTATATTTAGTTTTCTGAGGTGCCTTCAGACTGTTTTCCATTGTGGTTGTACGAATTTACATTCCCACCAGCAGTGAAGGAGGGTACCTTTTCCCCACACCCTCACCAGCATTTGTTATTTGTAGACTTCTTAATGGTGGCCATTCTGACTGGTGTGAGGTGGTACCTCATTGTAGTTTTGATTTGCATTTCTCTAAAAATTAATGGCGTTGAGCATTTTTTTCATATGCCTGTCAGCCATCCCCACCATTCTTATCTTTTACAGGCTACACATCCCTACTTCTTCCACCCATTCTTTATGATTCCAGGTTCATGCCTATCACCCTTGTAAGAATATTCTAGTTTTTGAATTTTTTTTTAAACATAGCATGCTCATTGTAGTCTGATGAGCTGTGGAATAGCAAGGTTGTTGCCTCTAGTTAGTATGTTTTCCTTGACACCCTTGTTTCTCTTGCCTCTTGCAGCTGCCATAGTAATCATTCAGGTTAATTGCTTTGTTCACGCTTAGAAACTGTCAGTGGTCCCTGTGTCCTTCCACATCAGATTGTAACCACTTTTACTTGATTTTCAAGCTTTGGTGATCTGGCCTCATTTTCCTTTCCCACTGCCTGTCAGCATATATCCTCTGTTTTATATTATTTATTTATTTATTTAGTCTTTTTAGAGCTGTACCCACGGCATACGGAGGTTCCCTGCTAGGGGTCTAATCGGAGCTGTAGCCGCCGGCCTACGCCACAGCCAGAGCAACACCTGATCCGAGCTGTGTCTGTGACCTACTCCACAGCTCATGGCAACGTCGGATCCTTAACCCACTGAGTGAGGCCAGGGATTGAACCTGCAACCTCATGGTTCTTAGTCGGATTTGTTTCCGCTGCACTAGGATGGGAACTCCTCCATAATCTTGCCTTCATACCTTCCCGCATGGTTTCCCCTTTATCCTCCTTTTTGCCTTCCCAGCTACTCTTTTTTTTTTTAAGAGAGTCTTTTCCCATTATACACTTGTAAAAATATTTCCCCATATTATCTTCTGGTATTTCTAGGGTTGTATACTTTACATTTAGATCTTTAATCCATATGGATTTCTTCGTTATTATATATGTTTTTTCTAAATGTATGGCCAATTATGACAGAACAATTTGTTTTTTTATTTTTATTTTTTTGTCTTTTTGCCTTTTCTAGGGCCGCTTCCCACGGCATATGGAGGTTCCCAGGCTAGGGGTTGAATCGAAGCTGTAGCCATCGGCCTACACCAGAGCTGCAGCAACGCGGGATCCAAGCCATGTCTGCAACCTACACCACAGCTCAGGGCAACGCCGGATCCTTAACCCACTGACCAAGGGCAGGGATCGAACCCGCAACCTCATGGTTCCTAGTCGGATTCGCTAACCACTGTGCCACAACGGGAATTCCAGAACAATTTGTTGAAGTCATTGTTTTACTCACTGATTTTTGAGGTTATTTTTTCATCTAATACGCTTTTGTATGTTTACAAATCTATTTTTCAGCTGTCTCCCCTTGACCATTGACCTGTTTGTCTAATTCTGCACCAACCATACTGCTTTAGTGACTACAACTTTGAAATGAGTTTTGATACCTGGGAAAACCCCAGCTACTCTTTTTTTTTTTTTGTATTTTTAGGGCCAAATCTGCAGCATATGTAGGTTCCCAGACTGGGGGTCAAATCAAAGCTGTAGCTGCTAGCCTATGCCACAGTAATGCAGGATCCGAGCCTTGTCTGCAGCCTACACCACAGCTCATGGCAGTGCTGGATCATTAATTCACTGAGCAAGGCCAGGGATCAAACCTGCATCCTCTTGGTTCCTAGTCAGAGTCATTTCTGCTGAGCCACAAGGGGAACTCCACCCCAGCTACTCTTAATGGCCCAACTTCCATCCTTCTCCACCTTCCTGATGACTGTAAGCTTCCATCTCCCATTTATTTAGGTTGTACATGTCTTTAATCAGTATTTAAAAATTTTTTTAATTAATAGTCTTGCTCCATGTTTTTCTGGGTACTTTTTAGTTTTGTCTAGTATTTTCTCTTCCATTTTTATTGTATTTAGTTTTACCTAGTATTTCTAGGAACTTTTAGTTTTTTTGTTAGTGCGACATCTTTTTAATTTTTTTAATTGTTTCTAAATTTTTATTTATTTTTTAGGCCACACCTGGGGCATGCAAAAGTTCCCAGGCCAGGGATCAAACCCAAACCACAGCAGTGACAACACTGGATCCTTAACCCACTGAGCCACAAGAGAACTCCTCCCCCATTTTTTTTTTTTTTTTGGACATCCTTTAAAGAATTACATTGTATAACACACTGATTCTATTCTTCATTCAGTTTTAGAGAGGATTTTAGGAGAAGAGAAATCTATGAATTTATTACCTTAATCTTTCCAAATGAACTTCTTAAGATTTGTTTGGGTTCAGTGGGTTAAGGACCCAATGTTGTCTCTGTGATGATGCAGGTCGGATCCGTGGCCTTGCTCAGTGAAAGCATTGCTGTAAGGTCACAGATGCAGCTCAAATCTGTGTCTGTGACGTAGGCCACAGCTGCAGCTCTGCTTTGACCTGAGAACTTCCATATGCTGCAGGTGCTGCCATAAAAAGGAAAAAAAAAATGAACCATTTAATCCTTTTGGTAATAAAACAGGTAAAAATGTTTGAAACTACTTATGAGTTTGGTCTCTGTTGTTTTACAATTATTATTTTACAAATAAAAACTTGAAAATTGAAAAAAAAAAAAAAAGAATTACATTGTGGAAGTTCCTTTATGGCTCAATGGGTTAAAGATCTGGCATTGTCACTGCTGTGGCTTGGGTTGCTGCTGTGACATGGGTTTGATCCCTGGCCTGGGAACTTCCACATGTCTCGGGTGCTGCCCCCAAAAAATTAAAAAATCAAAAAAATAAAATAAAATTACATTGTAAATGAGCAAAGGGCTTGTTTGTTGGCTGTGCAGAAAGCCAAACTTTGACAGCAGGTGTTTGCTGCAAAGTAAGGACTTTATTGCAGGGTGCCAAGCAAAGGAGGGGGGAGACAAGCCTCAGCTCCACTCTGACTTGGTCTTTGAGTTTGGGTTTTTTATTTTATTTTATTTTTATTTATTTATTTTTTTTGTCTTGTTGCTATTTCTTTGGGCTGCTCCCACGGCATATGGAGGTTCCCAGGCTAGGGGTCCAATCGGAGCTGTAGCCATTGGCCTACACCAGAGCCACAGCAACGCAGGATCCGAGCCGCGTCTGCAGCCTACACCACAGCTCACGGCAACGCCGGATCATTAACCCACTGAGCAAGGCCAGGGATCGAACCCACAACCTCATGGTTCCTAGTCGAATTCGTTAACCACTGCGCCATGGCGGGAACTCCTGAGTTTGGGTTTTTTAAAGGGGAGTGACAAAGAAGCTGGCGTTAATCATTGTCTTGTGACATTGCTTCATCATAGTTTTGGAGTCAGGATGTCTCTGGTTTACAAGTCTTTGGCCATCATGGCTCAGGAGTCTGTTAACTCATCCCAGAGAAATAAACTGGTTTTGTACATTAGCGATACTATGAACAACAGCAATTTTGGTACATTACCAATGCTATTACAGCAATTTTAGTCATCTGATTAAAATGGTTGACTAGTGTTTAGTTAGCACAGGACCGAGGTCAGAGGCAACAAGAAAGGGAATAAAATTTTGGATAGATATGTTGGTTAATCATAAACTTGACGGGAAAGCTCCTTTTTGGAGGACTCAGTTTCAATATTTTCAAATTAGTTGTTGCAGATGTATAGAAATGCTAATAATTTTGTATCTAGCGTTCTTGCCTATCTTTTAGCTCCAGTAGATTGTAGATTTGCTTGTGAGTCAGAAAAGACAATACCATGAAGACATTCATATCTCCACCGAAGACAAAGATGACAGTTTGTGTTCTTTTCCAATTTTTCTTTCCCTCTCTCTCTTGCTCTCACTTTCAAGCTAGGACTTGCAGTGGAAGTAGAGTGGATGTTCTAGTTTTGTTTTGAGTGGAAATGCTTCTCAGGTCTTAGTATGATGTTTGTGTTTCTGATGTTTTCTAACAGTTTAAGGAAAGGCTCGCTCTTAGGAGTTTTTATTGTAATTGGCTGTTGAATTTTATCATGCCTTTCCCTCATCTGGTGATCATATGACTTGTCTTCTTTAATATGTTAATGTGAACGAATTAGATTTCTGCACAAAGCACTTAAACTGTATGGCCCAATCAGACCATCATGTGCTGATCAAAATGAACAAAAGCTCATTGCATCTTGGTTTTTTTTTTTTTTTTTTTTTTTGTCTTTTTGCCTTTTCTAGGGCCGCTTCCCACGGCATATGGAGGTTCCCGGGCTAGGGGTCGAATCGGAGCTGTAGCTGCCGGCCTACACCACAGCCACAGCAATGCGGGATCCAAGCCTTGTCTGCGACCTACACCACAGCTCACAGCAATGCTGGTCCTTAACCCACTGAGCAAGGGCAGGGATCGAACCCACAACCTCATGGTTCCTAGTTGCATTTGTTAACCACTGTGCCATGACAGGAACTCCATCTTGATGTGTTTTATTTTATCTTGTCTTTCTAGGAGAGATTATAAACTTTATGGGAATAAGCAACATACTTTATATTTATACTTAGATTTCCTAAGCAGATGGCACTTAGCCAATACTTTGGGATTGATTTCATTTATTTAGTTAGCTATTCCTCTTTTCCTGATTACTACGTCAGATATTCATAAGATACCTTGAATGTTTGAATCAGCCTCTTTGAGAATAGGCAAACCAGTTCTACCTGAGGCCATACTCTCCAGAGTATTACTGGCTAATTTCTATTAATGTCCCTATTTAAATTATTGATTCAGTTGAAGGATTATAGCTTTTTTGTTTCTTCATTCTCTAAGGAAAATTACTGAATGTAAAACTTACCTTACATCTTAAATGCGCTTTTCTGTGGTGGTAGTAGAAGGGATATAGGTTGTATCTTCAGCAGATTTTTGGCTTAATGTACAGACTTTTATTATTACCCAAAGCGGTTGTTACACATGTTTGATAATCTTCTCCACACCAAGTCTTGACTAAGGCACAAAAAAAGGTCAATTTTTTTTCCTGCTTCCTTAGAATGGAGAGATCTGACAATTCCTGTATCTGAGACTAAAATGGAGAAGTAAAAATTCAATTTATCTTGTCAGTGTACTGTAATACGTATTTTCGGTTTTCTTGACAGTGTGTAGCTTTTCTCATCTGAGACTGTGGAGCATTTAGGTGTCCTTTTGAATGGTAGTTGTAGCTATATTTTCTAAATAAGATTATTTTTAGATTTCCTAAACCCTTGTTGGTAAATATAAGATGGTTCGGATTCTTTTGCGTAGCTTGGATTTGGGTGTGTACTTTTTGAACATCTGATATGATGAGTCATATTTCAGACTTTGGTAATACTCACTCTGGTTTGTTGCCAGTAACCATCCCCAGATAAAAATTATAGTTTTATTTCCTGATGTATACATGTAACAACTTTTTGACTGGGGCGGGAGTTGAACAGCAAATGAGTCAGGTTGCTCTGGAGTTGTCTTCTTTTTAAGACTTAGTGCTTCCTTGGGTTAATAGGTACAGTGTTGTAACCAAGCCAGTCATGTCTATACATACAAAAGAATTGACTGGCACCATTTTCCAGGGACCTCTCATTTATAAAAAGCAAACTGTTTATTTGAGGATCCACCCTGACATCATTTCCATTCTTTTTGAACATTTGTGCAATCCGGAAATCTTAAAGTTGTCCTTAATTTCCTCAGTTTTACCCCATTTAGCTGACATTCTACCAAATCTTTCTGGTTTTTTTAACTAGTTTTGAGGTAGAGTTCACATATCATGCAGTTCGCCCATTTAAAGTGTAGAATTTAGTGATTTTTTTTTAATGTGTTCACAGAGTTGTGCAAGCATCATCACTATCTGATTTTTATATCTATTATTTCATTGTTCCCCCAAAGAAGCTACATGTCATTAGCATTCATTTCCCATTCCCCTCATATCCAGCCCTGGATAGCCACTCATTTATTTTGTGTCTCTCTGGATCTGCCTATTTTGGGCATTTCCTTTAAGCAGAATCCTACAGTATGTGGTCTTTTCTGACTGCCTTTCACTTAGCATGTTTTCTAGTTTCATCCGTGTTGTGTCATGGATCAGTACTTCATTCCTCTCTATGGCCAATTAATATTACATTGTATGAATATACCACATATTGTTGGTCTGTTCACCAGTTCATAGACATTGGGTTATTTCCACCTTTTGGCTTTTATGAGTAATCCTGCTGTGAACATTCACGTACACATTTTTGCGTAGATACACATTTGGGTTTTCTTGGTTGTACACCCTAAAATGGGATTGCTGCATCAGAGGGTAACTCTATATTTAGCTTTTTGAGGATTTGTAAGACTTCTAAAGTGGCTGCACCATTCTTCATTCCCACCAGCATCGTGTGAAGGCTCCAGTTTTTCCATATCCTTGGCCAGCACTTGCTCATCTTTTCACGATTCAAGTCATCCCAGTGGATGGGCACCTCATTGTGGCCTTGATTTGCATTTCCTCAGTGACCAATGATGTTGAGCATCTTTTCATGTTTGTTGGCCATTTATTTGTGTATCTTATGTGGAGAAATGTCTGTTCAAATCCTTTGCCCATTTTTATTTTATTATTTAATTTAAAAATATTTGTTTATTTATTTACTTATTTTTATGGCCATACCAGCAGCATGTGGAAGTTCCTGGGCTAGGGACTGAATCCAGGGCACAGGTACAACCTGTGTGGCAACTTGAGCAACACCAGGTCTGTTCACCCACTGTGCAGGCTAGGGCTTGAATCTGTGCCTCTGCAGCATCCAGAGCTCTGCAGTTGGATTCTTAGCCCACTGTGTCACAGTGGGAACTCCCTTGCCCCTTTGTTTGTTTTGCTTTTTAAGACCTCATGTGCCTCATATGGGAGGTTCCCAGAATAGTGATCTAACCTGAGCTGCAGCTGCCGGCCTACACCATAGCCACAGCAATGGAGGATCCGAGCCATGTCTTCGACCTTCACCACAGCTCACGGCAACGCTGGATCCTTAACCCACTGAACAAGGCCAGGGATTGAACCCGCAACCTCATGGATACTAGTTGGGTTCATTACCACTGAGCCACAATGGGAACTCCCTCCTTGCCTGTATTTATTTATTTATTTATTCTGTCTTTTTGCCATTTCTTGGGCCTCTGCTGCAGCATATGGAGGTTCCCAGGCTAGGGGTCGAATCGGAGCTGTAGCCACCAGCCTATGCCATAGCCACCGCAACGCCAGATCTGAGCCATGTCTGTAACCTTCACCACAGCTCACGGCAACGCTGGATCCTTAACCCACTGAGCAGGGCCAGGGATCGAACCCGCAACCTCATGGTTCCTAGTCGGATTCGTTAACCACTGACCCATGATGGGAACTCCCCTCCTTGCCTGTTTTTAAATTGAGCTGTTTGTCTTTTTGTTATTTGGTCATAAGAATTCTTTATGTATCCTGGGTACAAGTCCACTATTAGATAAATGATTTGCACACATAGTTATTTCATCCTGTAAATTGTCTTTTCACTTTCTTGTTGGTATTCTTTGAAACACAAACATTTTATTTTTAATTTTTTTTAACATGACAATACTTTAATGTTTTCTCTTTTTTAATTTTTTGAAGTAAAGTATAGTTGATTTACAATGTTGTGCCAATTTTTCCTGTCGGGCAAAGTGACCCAGTCATAAATATATACATTCCCTTTCTTATTTATCTTCCATCATGGTCCATCCAAGAGACTGGATATACCCTGGAAACACCAACATTTTAAATTTTGATAAAATCAAATCTTTTTTTTTTTTGGTCTCTTGTGCTTTTGGTGTCATATTTCAGAAAGTGTTGCCTACCCCAAGATCATGAAGATTTACTCCTGTATTTTCTCCTAAGAGATCTGTAGTTCTAGCTTACATTTAGGTCTTTGATCCCTTTTGAGTTGTTTTGTTTGTGATCTGAGGTGGGGGGGTGTCTGACTTCATTCTTTTGCATGTGGCATCCAGTTGTCTCAGAATCACTTTTTTTTCTTTTGTCTTACGGCTCCCCCATGGCATATGGAGGTTCCCAGGCTAGGGTTCGAATTGGAGTTGTAGCTGCTGGCCTATGCCACAGCAAGGCCGGATCCGAGCCGTATCTGTGACCCACACCACAGCTCATGGCAACGCCAGATCCTTAACCCACTGAGCAAGGCTAGGGATTGAACCTTATATCCTCATTGATGCTAGTCAGATTCGTTTCTGCTGAGCCACAAAGGGAACGCCTCAGCATCATTTCTTGAAAAAAACATTCCTTCCCCATTCAATGTCTTCGCACCCTTGCTGAAAAGGGCATGGCCATAAATATAAAAGGTTTATTCTGGGACCTCGTATTCTATTCCATTGATCTTCATTGATTTTTAAGAAGAAAAACAATCCATTCACATTTGCTTGCAATGCCCTGTGCCTTCTCTAATCTGTGTTTATTCAGCCTGTGGGTACAGCTTTCAGGTGAGTTCTTGCAAAACAGTGTTTTCATTATTTTGCTGCTGGTAAAGAGCAGTCAGTGGCTCCCTACCATTTTCCTTGTGAACTAAATTCTTTTGCTTTTTTTTTGAGGTCCATCCTCTAGCCCTACCAGCTCTCCACACTTCTTTCCATTTTTTAGTTCAAGTCATCTTTTCTAATCAAGCCTCTTTTGTTCAGGTCGTCACATTGTCCTTCCTGTCTTGTACCTTGATTCTTTACAGCCACTGCCCTTCCCAATTTAAATTTTGACACTTCCTCAGCATCCTTAGAGCCTTTAACAACAAGTTGAGGTGCATTGATCTCTTTCAGGTATGGTTTCTTAAAAGAATCACTTCTCTATCATTCATTTTGTTACTTAATACATGACCCAGTTTTGGTTTTTCATGCGTCTGTTACATTCAAAGTCCTGTATTAGGTGCTGCTTTCTGTTGGTTTTATAACTGTGTTATTTCATGTAGTTTTTCTTCCTATGCATAATGTAATTTCTTTAAGATGGAGACCATTTTATAATCCTTTAATCAAAACCTTTGGAGGCCAGACGTAGTTGGGAGGATTTTTTTCAGATTTCTTTTCACCCACTTATCCTCTACGTCACTTTGCTTGTGTCACTCCCTCAGTCCCCAGACTTCTGGTGTCTTACCTTTTATTGTCCCTGGTGTGTTTGTGAGAAGAAGCTGCATATTCCTAAAGTCTCAAAATGATTGCAGAAGGGATGCAATAGTAATGTCTTTAGTGTTGACCTTGGGAAGAAGGCCTTTCCCTTCTTCTGCACTGTCTTCCCTGCGGGACTGCTGTGGGGAACATGTGACGTGGAGGCGGACCATGTGATAGCAGCAGCCCTCGGGGTTGCCTCCTGGTGAGGCTTCCAGGTCCTGGCCTGCAGAGGAGCTTCAGACTCCTTCAAGGCCTTTTGTACTCTGGGTCCAGTCTAACTTCTCAGACTAATGAGTCACTGTTCCTCGGATTTCGGTGTTATTTTTTTTAGATTCTTAGTGTCTTTTTTTCTGTTTAAATTTTCCTGTTGAGTATCCCATGAACAGCATATAAATGCTTTTCTGACACCATGCATTTTCCTCAGCACGTCTTAATGTGCACCATTTCTCTCATGTTGTGTATTTAATTTTATGATACCTCACTGGTAGACCTGGCAGTATTCTGAAACTGGAATTGGATATGACTTGTCTAGAGGCCTGTGGTTTTTGTTTCATTTCGTGTTTTAAAATAATTGCTTTTTTTAAATTTTTTTCATGTGCCCTGATGCCTGGTGAAATTGTCAAAATATGTCATATTTATTTTGAGACACACATGTTAAGAGCCAGGAATCCTAGAATGTTGGAGTTGGAAGGAACATTGTTAGTATAATGTTTTATAAAGCAGGAAACTGAAATTGGCTAAGGGCCAATGAGGTTAAAGGTCTTGCCTAAACGTACACGGCTAGATAGTGGTAGAAACAGAACTTTGTTTTTTTTTTAAATTTTATTTGGTCTTATTTTTTTTTTTAATTGCTCAAATGAATTTATCACATCTGTAGTTGTATAATGATCATAACAATCTGATTTCACAGGATTTCCATCCCACAGCCCAAGCACATCTCCCCACCCCCCAAACTGTCTCCTCCTGAGACTGTAAGTTTTTCAATGTCTGGGAGTCAGCATCTGTTCTGTAAATATGGTCATTGTGTCCTTTTGTCAGATTCCGCATGTCAGTGAAAGCATTGGATGTTGGTGTCTCATTGTATGGCTGACTTCACTTAGCATGATAATTTCTAGGTCCATCCATGTTGCTAAAAATGCTGGTATTTTGTTCATTTTAATGGCTGAGTAATATTCCATTGTGTATATGTACAACATCTTTTTTTTTTTTTTTTGCTTTTTTGGCTTTTTTGCATTTTCTAGAGCCACTCCTGTGGCATATGGAGGTTAACAGGCTAGGGGTCTAATTGGAGCTGTAGCCACTGGCCTACACCACAGCTACAGCAACAAGGGATCTGAGCCGCGTCTGCGAGCTACACCACACCTCACAGCAAGACCGGATCCTTAACCCACTGAGCAAGGCCAGGGATCGAACCCGCAACCTCATGGTTCCTAGTCAGATTTGTTAACCACTGCGCCATGACGGGAACTCCATGTACTACATCGTCTTGATCCACTCCTCTGTTGATGGACATTGAGGTTGTTTCCATGTCTTGGCTATTGTGAATAGTGCTGCAACGAACATTGGAGTACATGTGTCTTTTTGAGTCGTGGTTTTCTCTGGATAGATGCCCAGGAGTGGGATTGCTGGATCCAATGGTAGTTCTATGTTTAGTTTTCTGAGGCATCTCCATACTGCTTTCCACAGTGGTTGCACCAATTTACAATCCCACCAACAGTGTACTAGGGTTTCTTATTCTCCACACCCTCTCCAGCACTTATTGTTTGTAGACTTTTGGATGATGGCCATTCTGGCTGGTGTAAGGTGGTACCTCATCATGGTTTTGATTTGCATCTCTCTAATAATGAGTGATGTTGAACATCTTTTCATGTGTTTCTTGGCCATCTGTATGTCTTCTTTGGAGAACTGTCTGTTTAGATCTGCCCATTTGTCGATGGGGTTGTTTGTTTTTTTGGTATGGAGCTGCAGAAATTGTTTTTAAATTTTGGAGATTAATCCCTTGTCAGTTGATTCACTTGCAAAGGTTTTCTCCCATTCTATGGGTTGTCTTTTCGTTTTGTTTAGAGTTTCCTTTGCTGTGCAGAAACTTTTCAGTTTGATTAGGTCCCATTTGTTTATTTTTGTTTTTATTGTCATTGCTCTAAGAGGTGGATCTGAGATGTTGCTGTGGTTTATGTCAGAGAGTGTTTGGCCTATGTTTTCCTCTAAGTTTTATAGTGCCTGGTCTTTTATGTAGGTCTTTAATCCATTTGGAGTTTATTTTTGTGTATGGTGTTAGGGAGTGTTCTAATTTCATTCTTTTCCATGTGGCTGTCCAGTTTTCCCAGCACCACTTATTGAACAAGCTGTCCTTTCTCCATTGTATATCCTTGCCTCCTTTGTCATAGATTAGTTGGCTGTAGGTGCATGGATTTAATTCTGGGCTTTCTATCCTGTTCCACTGATCTATATTTCTGTCTTTGTGCCAGTACCATGTGGTTTTGATGATTGTTGCTTTGTAGTATAGTCTGAAGTCCGGGAGCCTGATTCCTCCAGCTCCATTTTTCTTTTTCAGGATGTCTTTGGCTATTCTGGGTTTTTGTGCTTCGAAACAAACTAAAATATTTTGTTCGAGTTCTGTGAAAAATGTCCTTGGTAATTTGATAGGGATTGCATTGACTCTGTAGATTGCTTTAGGTAGTGTAGTAATTTTGATAATATTAACTCTTCCAATCCACGAGCATGGTGTGTCTTTCCATCTATTTGTGTCATCTTTGATTTCTTTCATCAGTGGCTTATAGTTTTTAGAATACAGGTCTTTTGTCTCTTTAGGTAGGTTTACTCCTAGGAATTTTATTCTTTTGGATGTGATGGTGAGCGGGATGGCTTCCCTAATTTCTTTTTCTGCTCTTTCATTGTTGGTGTATAGAAATGCTGTTGATTTCTGTGTATTGATTTTGTATCCTGTGACTTTGCCAAATTCGTGGATGAGCTCTAACAGTTTTCTTGTAGAGTCTTTAGGATTCTTTAGGTATAGAAACATGTCATCTGTAGATAGTGATAGTTTTACTTCTTCATTTCCAGTTTGGATTCCTTTTATTTCTTTTACTTCTCTGATTGCCATGGCTAGTACTTCCAGAACTATGTTGAAGAGTAGTGGCAAGAGCAGACATCCTTGTCTTGTTCCTGATCTCAGCAGGAATTCTTTCAGCTTTTCACCATTGAGAATGATGTTCGCTGTGGGTTTGTTGTATATGGAGTTTATCATGTTGAGGTAGGTTCCCGTTATGCCCACCTTCTGAAGGGTTTTTATCAGAAATGGGTGTTGGATTTTGTCAAAGGCTTTTTCTGCATCTATTGAGAGGATCATATGGTTTTTATTCTTCAGTTTGTTAATGTGGTGTATCACACTGATGGATTTGCGGATATTGAAGAACCCTTGCATCCCTGGGATGAATCCCACTTGATCGTGATGTACAGTCCTTTTAATGTATTGTTGGATGCGGTTTGCTGGAATTTTGTTGAGAATTTTTGCATCGATGTTCATCAGTGAAATTGGCCTATAGTTTTCTTTTTTGGTGGTGTCTTTGTCTGGTTTTGGTATCAGGGTGATGGTGGCCTCATAGAATGAGTTTGGGAGTATCCCTTCCTCTGCAATTTTTTGAAATAGTTTCAGAAGGAGAGGTTTTAGCTCTTCTCTAAATGTTTGATGGAATTCACCTGTGAAGCCATCTGGTCCTGGACTTTTGTTTGTTGGAAGTTTTTGTTTTTGTTTTTGTTTTTTTTTTTTGGTCTTTTTGCTATTTCTTTGGGCTGCTCCCATGGCATATGGAGGTTCCCAGGCTAGGGGTCGAATTGGAGCTGTAGCCCCCAGCCTACACCAGAGCCACAGCAATGCAGGATCCAAGCCGCGTCTGCAACCTACACTACAACTCACGGCAATGCCGGATCGTTAACCCGCTGAGCAAGGGCAGGGACCGAACCCTCAACCTCATGGTTCCTAGTCAGATTCGTTAACCACTGCGCCATGACGGGAACTCCTGTTGGAAGTTTTTTAATCACAGTTTCAATTTCAGTTCTTGTGATGGGTCCATTCATCTTTTCTATTTCATCTTGGTTTAGTCTTGGAAAATTGTACTTTTCTAAGAATTTGTCCATTTCTTCTAGGTTTTCCATTTTATTGGCATATAGTTGCATATAGTAGTCTCTTATGGTCCTTTGTATTTCTGTGATGTCCGTTGTTACTTCTCCTTTTTCATTTCTAATTTTATTGATTTGAGTCCTCTCTCTTTTTTTCTTGGTAAGTCTGGCTAGGGGTTCATCAATTTTGTTGATCTTTTCAAAGAACCAGCTTTTCATTTCATTGATCTTTTCTATGGTTTTCTTTGTTTCTATTTCATTGATTTCTGCTCTGACCTTTATGATTTCTTTCCTTCTACTAACTTTGGGTCTTGTCTGTTCTTCTCTCTTGAGCTGCTTTAGATGTAAAGTTAGGTTGTTTATTTGAACTTTTTCTTGTTTCCTGAGGTGGGCTTGTATTGCTATAAACTTTCCTCTTAGAACGGCTTTTGCTGCATCCCATAGGTTTTGGAGTGTCATATCTTTGTTGTCATTTGCTGCCAGGTATTTTTTAATTTCCTCTTTGATTTCTTCAGTGATCCATTGGTTGTTTAGTAGCATGTTGTTTAGTCTCCACGTGTTTGTGTTTTTTGCAGTTTTTTTCTTGTTGTTGATTTCCAGTCGTATAGCATTGTGGTCGGAAAAGATGCTTGATATGATTTCAGTTTTCTTAAAGTTACTGAGGTTGGATTTGTAGCCCAGGATATGATCAGTCTTAGAGAATGTACCATGTGCACTTGAGAAGAATGTGTATTCTGTTTCTTTTGGATGAAATGTCCTATAAGTATCTATTAAGTCCATCTGGTTTAATGTATCATTCAGGGCCTGTGTTTTCTTATTGATTTACTGTCTGGTTGATCTGTCCATTGCTGTAAGTGGGGTGTTAAAGTCCCCCACTATGATTGTGTTATTGTCTATTTCTCCTTTTAAGGTTGTTAGCAGTTGCCTTATATATTGTGGTGAACCTGTGTTGGGTGCATAGATATTTAGAATTGTTATATCATCTTCTTGGATTGATCCTTTGATCATTATGTAATGTCCTTCTTTGTCCCTGAGAATATTCTTCATTTTAAAGTCTATTTTGACTAATATGAGTATTGCTACTCCAGCTTTCTTTTGATCCCTGTTTGCATGAAATATTTTCTTCCACCCTTTCACTTTCAATTTGTATATGTCCCTAGAAGTGAAGTGGGTCTCTTGAAGACAGCATATATATGGGTCTTGTTTTCGTATCCATTCAGCCAGTCTCTGTCTTTTGGTTGGGGCATATAGTCCATTCACATTTAAGGTAATTATTGATATGTATGTTCTCATTGCCATTTTATTAATTACTTTGGATTTGTTTTTGCTACTCTTTTTCCTTTCCTTATTCTCTTGTTCTTTTCTGCCTATAGAAGTTCCTTTAGTATTTGTTGTAAGGCTGGTTTAGTGTTGTTGAATTCTCTCAATTTTTGCTTATCTGTGAAGGTTTTGATTTCTCCTTCAAATCTGAATGAGAGCCTTGCTGGGTAGAGTAATCTTGGTTGGAGGTTTTTCCCTTTTATCACGTTAAGTATATCATGCCACTCCCTTCTGGCCTGCAGAGTTTCTGTTGAAAAATCTGTCGATAACCTTATCAGGGTTCCCTTGTATGTTATTTGTTTCTTTTCCCTAGCTGCTTTCAGGATTTTCTCTTTGTCTTTAATTTTGGTCAGTTTGACGAATATGTGTCTTGGGGTGTTCCTCCTTGGGTTTATTTTATATGGTACTCGTTGTGCTTCCTGGATTTGAGTGAGTGATTCCTTCCCCATGTTAGGGACATTTTCGGCTATTATCTCTTGGAATATTTTTTCTGTCTCCTCTCTCTCTTCTTCTTCTGGCACCCTTATAATACGGATGTTGGTGCATTTAACGTTGTCCCAGAGTTTTCTGAGACTCTCTTCATTTATTTTCAGTCTTTTTTCTCTTTTCTGTTCTGCATCTGTAATTTCTACTAATCTGTCCTCCACCTCACTTATTCATTCTTCTGCCCCCTGTATTCTGCTGTTGGCTGCTTCTAGTGAATTTTTTATTTCAGTTATTGTATTTTGCATCTCTTCTTGTTTCAGTTTTATATCTTGTATCTCTTTGGTCAGTGTTTCCTGTAAGTTATCCATCTTTGCCTCCAGTTTATTTCCAATGTCTTCAATCATCTTCAGCATCAACAGTCTAAAGTCTTTTTCCTGGAGGCTAAGAATCTCCTCCTCACTTAGTTGTTTTTCTGGGGTTTTTCTTTTCTTCCTCATCTGAGTTATAGGTCTCTGTCTTTTTATTTTTGTAGGTTTTTGGTGTGGTGACCTTTTCACAGATAATAGAGCTGTAGCCTCTCTTACTTCTGATTTTTGCCCCCATGTGGCTAAAGTCAGTATGGGGGCTTGTTGTAGGCTTCCTGATGGGCGGGGCTGATGCCTGCCCACTGGTGGGTGGAGCCGATTCTAATCCCTCTGGTGGGTGGGGCTTTGTCTCTGGATGGGATCAGAGGCGGCTGAGTACCTGAGGGGTCTTTAGGTAGCCTGTTTACTGAGGGGCAGGGCTGTGATCCCACCTGGGTTGTTGTTTGCCCTGGGGCTTCTCAGCAGCTGACTGTCTGGTGGGGCCAGATTTTCCCAAAATGGCCACCCCCAGAGAAAGGCTACTGAATATTCCCGAGAGCTTTGCTTTCAATGTCCTTCCCTCACAACAAGCCACATTCACCCCTGTTTTCCCAGGATGTCCTCCAAGAACTGCAGTCAGGTTTGACCCAGATTCCTATGGAGACCTCGCTCTGCCCTGGGACCCAGTGCTTGTGAAAGTCCGTGTGTGCCTTTTAAGAATGGGGTTTCCGTTTCCCCTAGTCCTGTGGAGTTCCTGCGCACAAGCCCCACTGGCCTTCAGTGCCAGATGCTCTGGGGCTCTTTCTCCCCGTGTCAGATCCCCACACAAGAGAGTTTGATGTGGGGCTCAGAACTCTGACTCCTGTAGGTGACTCTCTGTGACCCAGTTAGTTTCCAGTCTGTGGGGCTTCCCACCCAGGAGGTATGGGGTTGTTTATATCACAGAATCACCCCTCCTACCTCTTGATGTGTCCTCCTCTTTTTCTTCTGGAGTAGGATATCTTTATTAAGGTTTCCAGTCCATCTGGGTGAAGAGTGCTCAGTCTTTAGTTGTGAATTTTATTGTTTTTAGAGAGAAGTTGAGCTCCAGTCCTTCTATTCTGCCATCTTCTTCACAGGCCTAAATTTTATTTGGTCTTAGAGCTAACACTCTCCGATGATTTTTTTCCCCCTCTTCTTTTTTTTCTTTTTTTTTTTTTTTTTTTTTTTCCTTTTTAATGGCTGCACCTGTGGTATGTGGAAGTTTCCAGGCTAGGGGTCAAGTCAGAGCTGCAGCTGCCAGCTTGTGCCACAGCTACAGCAACACCAGACCCGAGCTGCATCTGTGACTTACGCTGCAGCTAGCAGCAACATCGGATCCTTAACCCATTGAGCAAGGCAAGGAATTGAACCTGCATCCTCATGGATTCCATGTCGGGTTCTTAACCTGCTGAGCTAAAATGTAGCTTCTTTCCTCCTCTTCTTTTTTTTTTTTTTTTTGTCTTTTGTCTTTTGTCTTTTTAGGGCCACACCTGCAGCATATGGAGGTTCCCAGGCTAGGGGTCGAATCGGAGCTGTTGCTACCAGCCTCCGCCAGAGCCACAGCAGTGCCAGATCTGAACCACGTCTGCAGCCTACACCACAGCTCACAGTAACGCCGGATCCTTAAGCCACTGAGCGAAGCCAGGGATCGAACCCACAACCTCATGGTTCTTAGTCGGATTTGTTTCCACTGTGCCACGATGGGAACTCCTTTCTCTTCTTTTAAGCAAGTTTAATACTCTGAATTAGGAAAACCTTTGACTACCTGATTCCAACCTATAGGAGTGAAAAAAATAATTTTGCTTTTTGGTACCTTGTTGGTAAAAATATTTCACAAGATTGTGATTAATGAAATGATCAAAAAATGGTCTATGGTTAGACGTCAGTGTCCTCTTTTATGCTTATTAGTTTTCTAGGCAATTTAGATAATGCTTTTGGTTTTAAAGCTTGTAAGGGTCCACCTGTGTTCTGTCTCCTGTGTGCATCTCTAACTTGAGGACAGTTAGACCATTCTGCATGTGACCAGTAGTCTCAAGTGCTGTGCTTTAGTTTTTTTCCTATGTTGACCTTTGCTGTGTGTTGAATGGGAGAAACATAGATTAAAGAGAATGGTAAAAAAAATCAAATGCCAGTTTGAATTTATGAATTTAGAAATTAGGAGTTCCTGTTGTGGTAAAATGGGATCAGTGCTGTCTTGGAAGCTCTGGGACACAGGTTTGATCCCCGGCCTGGCACAGTGGGCTAAGGATCCATTGTTGCTGCAGCTGCAGCTTAGGTCGCAACTGCAGCTCGGATGTGATCCTTGGCCCAGGAACTCCATATGCTGAGGGGCAGCAAAAAAGAAAAAGAAAGAAAAAGTTATTGGGGAAAAATCCCCAAGGAATTTAGATCATCACTGAAACTTGAAGCTTAAGGAGCTTTGAAGCTTTTATAATGTGAATGGAGTGCTTAATTTTCGTGAAACAGATTTTGTTCAGGAAAACAGTCCCCCAAAGGGGTAAACACTTACAGTTCTTTAAAAATCATGCCCGTCTGTCTTGTCACTGATTAAGAGCTGGTTATGGGACCTGTGTTCTCTGCAGGTCTTAAGTGTCCTGCCCATTAGATACCACCCATGGCAGAGTGCTAAGCCAGTTGTATGCGTTATATCATTGTATATTTTAGGTTTTACATTTTTTTTTTTTTTTTGTCTTTTGTCTTTTGTCGTTGTTGTTGCTATTTCTTGGGCCGCTCCCTGCGGCATATGGAGGTTCCCAGGCTAGGGGTTGAATCGGAGCTGTAGCCACCGGCCTACGCCAGAGCCACAGCAACGCGGGATCCGAGCCGCGTCTGCAACCTACACCACAGCTCACGGCAACGCTGGATCGTTAACCCACTGAGCAAGGGCAGGGACCGAACATGCAACCTCATGGTTCCTAGTCGGATTCGTTAACCACTGCGCCACGACGGGAACTCCTATATTTTAGGTTTTGAATGTGAATCTAATTTAGGATGTCTCGTGCTCCTTGTTATGAATGACCCTGAACAAGTTAACTTCACTGCCCTAGGCCTCGGGTTCCTCTTGAAGTAGGAAGAGATTGAACTGTGAAAAGTCTCTTTATTTTCTAAGATCCTGTGATTCAGTTGAATACTTTTTTTAATGGAATACTTTTAATTTGGTATAGCTAGACATATCATATTTCATAACAGAAAAAGTTCAAAAAATAAATTTCAGCTTTTAACAATATTCAGAATTTTGGCTTGAGTTTCTAGAACTTACAGCCTAGTATTGATGGGGATTTCAAGGGGTAAGGCGAATGTAGGGGAGGTGTGTTGAGTGCCACCGTATATTCTTTCCTATGCTCTTTAACCTTTTGAGAGAATATTCATATGTTTATTTTATAGAAGGAAAATGTGAATTTCATGGTGTGCACAGCCCTAGACTGTACAGTGGGGTCTTCTAACTGACCTGAGCTCCTTAGGAAAATATTGTCCATGTAGTCTGGTTTGGTATCAGATGGCACAGAACTCCGTCTCCAGTGTGACTCTTGCTGTTCTATTCTTACAGCTTGGATTTACTCTTGGCAACGTGGTTGGAATGTATCTGGCTCAGAACTATGATGTAAGTGACCACATCCACATCCTCCTTGATTCCATGTAACCAATAGGTAGTGACTTGTGTTCTTTGAAGTAAGATGTGCTTGAGGTCCATAGGTCTGAATTTCGGAGGAGAAAGTCCTGTATTTTGTAGAAAGGTTTTCCATTGTTTGAAAAAAAAATAGAACTCACAGAAGCTTTTGTCCCCTGTTTCAGTCTAAGAGGGCAAAATCCCATCAGTTTAAATGGTCTCATGGTGACACTGAGCTGTGTTTGTTGGCCAGAGTAACATTAAGTTAGATTCCTATAGTTCTCTGGAAAATCATGTGAAGTGAGACTTTGATTGGATGCTCTTTCCAGCCCCCTGCCCAGTAGTAGAGATGACTGAGCTGTTTGGAGGTGGATCTATATAGTGCAGCACAGTCAGGGAGGACAGAGTTGTAGGAGCTTCACTTTACAGATGGGGAGGTGGAAAACCAAGGGACACAACTGCCCACGAATGGGGATCCCAAAAGGTAATACTTCCTTTAAAGAGACAAGCAAGGGGAAGCATGGTATTAACTTTTGATTTGTTTTGTAGTGAAGCTTTGAGTGTGACACAGGGAATTCTCTTTGTCAACCTTCCCTTGAATCATACGGCTTTCTAGGCAGGGGCGTATTAATGGAGGGCACATTTATTGTTGATATGTATATCTGTTACTTGGAACTGGGTTGAGGGGCTAGAGTGGGTATATAAAAGTAGAAGTCGGGGTCTGGCTTTTGGGGAGAGAGCTTTCTTGACAACTTTTGATACCCTTAGGCAGTTATGAGACTAAGAACCTACCCTTAGCAGGTTTCTTTTAGGAAAAATTTAAAAGCCATTTATCTTGGGAAGAGAAGTGAAAGAATATTGATTAGGTAGATGGGAAATTATAATAATCTTTTTTTCTCTTTAAAGATACCAAACCTGGCTAAAAAACTTGAAGACATTAAAAAGGACCTGGATGCCAAGAAGAAACCCCCTAGTTCATGAGGCCGACTCCAGCCCTGCCTTCTGGATTCTACTATTGTCGAGGGCCTTCTTTACTCTGAACCAAAAGCTTTTGTTTTAATTTCCAGCCTCAGCAGTTTTCTTCATTGTGTTGCCTTAGAGCACAAATGGGGCCACAAGTTAAGAACTACCCTTAATTTTCCAACAGCATCACTTCTTCCCTTGCTCCTTCCAGCCACTTGGAAGGCCCTGAAACTGGAATTATGGTGCTAGATTAGTAAACATGACCTTTAATTAGTAGTCTCTCCCTTTTTCTTTGGAATTTCTATTACCTTTTTTCAAAAGAAAAATTGATAAATTTTGTATAGCAGATGAGATATAAATAATGCTGATTTCACATTCTAGCAATTATATAATGGGTATTTAAACATTCGGTACTTAATTATGTTATTTCAAAATAGTAGTTAAAATCAAGAAGCCAGTTCCTGGTGAATTATCCATTGTTGTCAGGAAGCTGCATAGTTGCTATTGTAACCACTATATCAATTTGCTATTCATTAACCAAGAAACAGTGTTCTGAGAACCCTGAGAACTTACAAATATTTAAAATAATGGCCGTTGTCCTCAATAGTATTCCTAGTCTAATATTCATGTTGTTTTTTAATGATGTGTTTGATCTGGTTCTTTTCCCTCGTAAGAATCATACTTTATGGGATAACAGGTGCATGTGACATTACCTGGTGGATAAATGAGAAGTTGATTATAAGGGAAGTTTTATGCCTTTTTATATTTAAAAAATATGTTTACATTATAACTTTATAGTGAGCCCCTGAGTGAGTGGGTTAAGGATCTGGCATTGCTCAGTCTCATAGGAAGCCTTTTTGTGTTTTTTTCCTGCAATCAGAAATTGCTCTCTTAGTTTGTCAAATGTATAATCAGTCCACATTTTTTTAAGTGAAAAAAATTTAAATAGGTAACTTCCCCTTGGGTCAGTACAAAAGTGATTTAGAATTAAGGACTTCTCCCACCCATGTCCTGCAGCTCCTAATTCCTCTTCCTGGAGTCAGGCACTGTTGCCAGTTTTTTTGAAAAAGATTCTGTCCCTAAACAAACATGTTCATGAGGGTTATTATACAAATGATAACAAGCTATATACAGAATTTTCCTCAGTGGAGATCATTCCATATCCGTATGTAAGGAACAAAAAACCTCTTCCCCTTTTGTGACTGCATAAGGTTCTGTTGAATGAATATGCTGCAGTTGATTTAGTCAGCTCCTGGTGAACATTTAGGTTGTTTCCTGTCTTTTGTTATTATGGTGATAACCTTAAACCTAATATTGTTATGCATATCTATGCCAGGGATAGCGCCAAGCTAAAGCCCTAGAAGTGTAGTTTACCCTGTAGTTTCTAGGGCTTTACCAAGCTAAAGCCCTCGAAGTATAGTTTGTTGGGTATCAGCTTCACTGATAATGCCATTCCTGGAAACATTTTAGCAGAATTAGTAAACTGGAAGGATGATTTTAGAGACACCTTTTTTTCAGACACTGATGGCACTGACAGTAAATGTGATTATACAGTGAGGTGATTCTACTTTTCTTTGAAAACGTGGATCTTTCAAACATGGAGATACATTTTGTCCCTGTCAGGTTGTCCTGGTTCGTGAGACAAATTAGGACCTTATTATAGTTTGTCTTCTCCTCAGACAGAGTGTGATCAGGGGCAAGTGGCTTATTTCTCCAAAACTGTTGTTTTCTCTTTAAGATGTGGATGCAGTACCTACCTCATAGGGCTTCCATGAGAAACTGTTGAGATAACATACGTGGTGTGTAGCACAGTGCTTTGCAGATTGTCCAATAAATAGTAGATATTAGTTGGAACGTGCTGCCTTTGGTCAGAATACTTTTTTCTGCACTCACTTCTGGAACCAGTTTATGAACCATGCAAAATGTGTCATTCTCTTTGTAAAATGAAAATCTGTAGTATCCACTGTGATCATACCACCTGGCTTACCAGGTTTGATCTTAAATGACTGAATTGTTAGCAGAATGAACTACAGCCTTGAAGGATAATGGTTTACCATCTTGATAGGTATTCAAACTTTCACAAGCTTAGAAAGCTGTTTTCAAAGAGGGATTCATTGTTATCAGCCATGGAGCCTTGATGCTTGTGTGTATGGTCTCCCAGGTGGCTTCTTTGGGGATGTGAGTCACTTAGATGTTGCATGATGAGGTCTCTATAATTGTACTTGTAAATGAGGCACGATTGGACTTGGAGCTTCCCCTGGGAGTGACACTTAACCTTGCTGACGGGATCATCTCCACCAGTGGGAGCCACCCAGCTAATCACCTTAAACGTGTGAACAGCAACACAAAGAGTGCAGGCCAACTTCATGGTCACCATTCAGATTCCCTCTCCCATTTCAGGCTCTTGTAGGAGTGAAAGGGATCTGGAGTTCTCAGGCAGGATTATCTTCACGGAGACATATTGTTGGGGGACCTAGAACCATTATGGGTTTTAGGCGGTGTGGTGGTTGTGATCGTGGTACTCAAAGTTAACATTCTCTGGGTGTTTTGTAGAGGTCCCTGCAGAGGGGTGGGAAGAACTACTGCAAGACATGCCTTTTTTTTTTTCCTTTAAAAAAATCTTGAGGAGTTCCTGTTGTGGCACAGTGGAAATGAATGCGACTAGTATCCATGAGGATGTGGGTTTGATCCTTGGCCTCCCTCAGTGGGTTAAGGATCTGACATTGCTGTGGGCTGTGGTGTGGGTTGCAGATGTGGCTCGGACCCACTGTTGCTATGGCTGTGGCATAGGCCAGCAGCTGCAGCTCCTAGTGGACCCCCAGCCTGGGAACTTCCATATGCTGCCGATGCAGCCCAAAAAGGCAAAAAAAGAAAAAAAAAAATTTAAAACTACTTGATGGGATTTTAAGGAAACTTTTGCTACACCCAACCATGACAGGAGAGTTACGTAAGATACTACGGAAGGATGCTCACATGTAAAAAATAAGACTTCAGGATTAATGTCAGATACTTAAAAAATACTTTGAAATGGAAACCTTATCCTTGAATTGTAAGTCTCCCAAATTAAAAAAAAAGGGGGAAGAAAAACCAAAACAACCTTACTTAAATTGTCCAGAGGGCATTGTATTTTATAATTTGAGGTTATAAGTTGATATCTGTAGATGTGTTTTATACAATTAAGCAGTTTTTGATTTAAAGGAACAATTTTATTTCCTTCTTTCTAACTAATTTACTCATTTTTTATTCGTGTGACTAGAGAACAGTTACAATGTGTGGGCTTTCTGGTTGTCTGTACTTACAGGCTCATGGAACATATGTAACATGTATAATGTTCTCATTTCCACTGGGCAGTTCCCTCCCTAGATACCATGCTGGTGTTTGTTTTTCTGCTGAGATCTCCTACATTTTAAATGCTTTCTCTGTTATTCTTCCTGAAGGAACACTATATACTGTGCTGGAGCAAATGACGCTTTTCTTCAGCTTCCCAGTTCAGACTTTGCACATAGCATTTCCATTCCTTATGCAGATGAATGAGCTCTTTTTTCGCTACTGACTGTGAAGGCCTTACCTTGTGGAAAGGAACAGGGTGGTGGAGAGGAAATATTTTGAGACCTCGCCTGACCTTAAACAGTTTGTGAAACTTGGATTTTCTAATGTTCAGTTTTTATATCTTTCTAAATTTGGATGCACCATGGTCAAGAACTGAAGACCTAGTGAATGGTGTGTCTTGAGGCACTGGGAGAGGAATGAAAGAACCAAGCAGTGAGGTTTTGTGGAAAGTGCACGGGACGGGACATTGCAGAACTAGAGCTTGGGGCCTGCCTGTGAAAAATGCGGTTTGGTTGCCTCACTCTTGCGGGTGCAGTTGTACGGCAGCGGGCCAAGCAGGCGCTGCCCTGTAAACTGTGCAGCAGCTGCAGGACAGCTTCCTGTGCCCTCGGGTGCTGTCAGTTTCCTTTGTCTTCTAAGGGGTCTGTTGCCTCGATCTCCTGAGAGTGATTCTAGGGTTTAGATGTACTTTTCAAACTGTCGTAACTGTGAAGCCACCTATTTTATTTGGGTTCAGCTAAAGAAAGAGGGATCTGACAATGCAGGGAAAACTAGCTATTTTATACTCAAGATGGCATGTGAGTCTTTGTTTCCTGTACATACTAACATATAAGATTTTATACTGTGTACTTCATGGGCGACTTAAAGAAATTTCAGGAGTTGCTGTCGTGGCTCAGTGATTAATGAATCCGACTAGGAACCATGAGGTTGCGGGTTCGATCCCTAGCCTTGCTCAGTGGGTTAAGGATCCGGCGTTGCTATGAGCTGTGGTGTAGGTCGCAGATGCGGCTCGGATCCCACGTTGCTGTGGCTCTGGCATAGGCGGGCAGCTGCAGCTTCGATTCAACCCCTAGCCTGGGAATCTCCATATGCCGCAGGAGCGGCCCAAGAAACGGCAAAAAAAAAATGACCAAAAAAAATTTTCAGAGGCAGCTTTAGGCCAATTTGATGTATAATTGAGAACAAGATATAACTCTACTTAGTGTCTTTGTTTCTCACCTTCATCATATATAAAATGAGCTGGTATAAGATGATCATTTAGAGCTTTTCCACCCATGTAGAGTTGTGATGTGAAAAAATAAAAATCAGATGTAATATATTTGCAAGAGACACAAGACTATTAATTAGAGCTGTTAGTTACTGTCCCACAGCAGAGTGACTTTAAAGACTGGGAGTTGTTAGTCATATCTGACATTCCCTGTTGTTGGAATGAGCAGTCTTGTTTGGCCTGAACCTTTGGTTTGGGGAGAGAACACTGCTGTTCTTTAGAATGATCAGTGGGCCAGACTGAAATAAACACCCTTTCTGAATTGGCCGCTTGAGTGTATTAGCTGCTGGAAGCACTTGGCTTGGAGCAACAGAGTGGCTGAGCTGCTTTCCCTTTGGAGCAAGTCAGGCTCTTAAACAGCTGAACAGGGGCCAGTCATTCTAAGTCAGCTTTTCTTTCTCTTTTTACCTATTTCTACTCCTAGAATCTTCATTGATTATCTGAGCCTTTGTTTTATTGTCTGATGCAGCTCAGTGGCTCAATGTCTAAGTTCTTTAGAGGGTCAGACATCTGACAGTTTGGCCACCCTGACAACAGGAGTAACATCCTGACTCTTCTGAACATGTTAGAACAGCGTGACTATAGGATGCTGGCTTCATCAGACCGGCTGTGATGTGCCTAATGTTGATATTTCATTTGGGCTCATTCACTTTTATAAGTGGCCAAATAAATTGGCCTAAGCTAATTGGCAGAAGCTGTAACATAACGTGCTATCAGTAGTAACTTAAAATCGGTTCAACTAGTGCAGTTAACTTTGGGGTCCTCCTTTTCCCATAAGACATATTTAGCAAGTAACCAGAAATGTGTAATGCCTGAAAACCAGAGGGCAGTGGGGCTACATCCAGTCATATAGCAGGGACCTCTGTTGTGGGCAAAATGGTGCAGTTCAACAGGAAGAAGGCTTGCATTTCCAAAGTGATTTTTCTCAAGGGAAACGTTTATTGAGCAGGTACAGATTACTCTACTGCCTAAGTTGCCAGGACTTTACGAGATAGAAGACATCTCCCCTCCCCTCAAGGGCTCAATGACTTGTAGAAAGTCACTGATGTGTTTGGACCTTTCTGTACTTGTCTTCTCAGGGTGGAAGTATTCATTACCTCCAGAAGAAAGCCTGTCAGATATCACTAATAGTGCTGTGATCTTAGTCACAGTTCTGGCCTCCTTACCAAGACAGGTATGGAGCGTTTTTTCCTCCCTCTTAACCAGTGAGGTGGCACTGATGCTTAGTGATGAGTGAAGGGAGATACTCATCACGATGTGTCTTCTTTCTCTACTTCCTTTTCCTTTCACACTCAGAACAGCCAGCCTCTTTTCTGAAGGAAAACACTATTTCTTTACAGGAATTTGGTGCAAGGCATAGAGAAGCTATTGAAGAAAGATGCTTAGAAGGGACTTGAAGTAATGATAAGAGTGCTGATAGCCACAGAGAGGCCTTCGTAAGAACTGCCTTTGTGTGGAGAGAACTCAGGACAGAAACCCTTAGGAGAAAGGAGCTGATGTTAGGCTCAAGTGCTGGTTGAGACTTTCTCCCAAAGAGGAGACGTCACTCGTTTTGCTCTCTGGGTGAAGGCAGAATGGATTTCTCCTTCGACTCCTAAAGGGGATTACAAAATTAAGAATAACATCAAACCCAGTGAGACTCTTCAGTCGTTGAGGCTCAGCCTCTGAGGGCAACCAAGACAGGCTTTTGTCTCGTCCTGTTTTCAGAAGAGCTGATTGGAGAGACGATATATGGGGAGGGAGGGGAAGGCTTTACGTCTCCACGAGCCAAGGTGCTGAGGAGGGAGGGCGGAGCAGGAGACACCAGCACCCGAGCCTGTGCTCTCGTGGGAGACTCCCTGCGCTCCACTCGAGGCGGTGGACGGAGGAACCTTCTGGTGGAGGTTGTGTGCTCCTGGTGGTTTTCTTGGCCTGTTGATCAGATTCTGCCAGGCGCTGGCAGCTCCTCTGGTTGGGCTCTTTGCCCACGAGTTAGGCCTGATCAGTGACGTTCCCGACCTTAGCCCAGGCGGGATAAGTGTCCAGGTGGAAGAGGTTAATCCCCCATGTATTGATGGCCACCATCACGATCACCAGGCCAATGACATTGATCCCCAGGCCAGCTTTCACCTGCGGGACACAAAGCAGCGTGCCCTAGTCACTGTGAGCGGGCAGCAGCACGGATCCAAGCACTCCCGCCCGAACCTCGCCCCGGACACGATCACAGCCCACCTGCTTGGCCCTGATTTGTCCCAGTCACTGGGGTGCTCGAGTCGGGCCTCGTAGGGGCGGGGGACTGTTGAGAGCAGGGAGGGCTTGGGGCTGGACGAGGGCCATTAGAATCATCTCTACGCTTGTCACACTCTCCCTATCACATGGAGGCCTGGAAGGTATGAACTTGAACCCCAGATCTTGGAATGTTAGGTTTCACCAAAGAAGGGTTCTGTAGCTCTGTGATGGGAAACGTGTTTATCAAAATTAAACAGCTCTTTAAAGCAGGAACCTCTCAGAACCTTTAATGTGCTGATGTATATGGGGGACTTGGAGGAGAGGCTGTGTTCTACCAAGTTTTGCCACCGTTACTTCTTTTCTCCAAAGAACAGCTCATGCAGGTAGTGAGCCTTGGGTGCACTGGGAGAAACAAGTCAGCTGTCTCTGCTCAGCCCTTCCTCAGGAAGGTGACACAGGCGCCCTGGATGGCACGGGGCCTTCAGTCCCTCCCCTTCACTGCTTCCTCCTGAGGGACTGTCACCTCCATGGCTCTGACCCCTTCCATTTGTCATGGCATTGACACAGGCGGAAGGGGAACGTGAGGGATGACAGGATGGCAGAACCAGGGCCATTTGGAAAAGTGTAAGGATGGCTGGCAACCTGCCAGGTAATAAGCACACAGCATGTCGCCACAACAAGGCCAGTTGCTGGGATTAAGTTGGGAAAGTTAGGAGGGGAAAATGAAGGCTAGGAAATTGTTCCAAGCAAATGACTAGACATGTTGCCTTTCTGCCCTGGATTTATGACTCATCCTGGCCTCCTAGGCCTTTTGGCATGGAGAGCTGCCCATGTTTTGTAGCAGGTGAGGGGAGGCATGTTCTAAAGGAGCAAAGTTAAGGTTGAACAGAGCTGAAAGAGACCACATAGAGCATCTGGTTTGAAAGTCTTCACTTAGCGGATGAAGAAAGTGAAGTCTTAAGTCAGGGGCCAGGCTGGGAATAGAACCCAGAGCCAGCTCACTCACTGCTTGTCATCCAGTGCTTTTAAAAATGGATGAGCACCTGATTGCAGAGAGGAAGGCAGGGGGAGAGCGGCAGGAGTGCATGGCAGAGGCAGCGGAGGCGAGGATTGTGGGAGGTGTGCAGGAAGAGAGTGTTGGGGGGTTGCACTAAGATATGAGGGGGACAGAGGGGTAGCTGTGACCTCCCCTCTCTGAAGTAATTCAGATGACTCATGAGCAGCTTGAAAGTAGAAAGGATTTGAATATCTGCTGCCAGCCTGAAGCTCTTCTCTTTCTCCATTTGATGTTTACAGGGCTGCCGAGATCAAATTTGGACTCGAGTGAGAAATAGAGACACCCACCCCCAGCAGGGGTGAATGGGCCCTGTTTCAGCCAGCCAGGCCCCAGGTACCTTGTTAGTTTTTTCATCCCTCCCCAGCCCCATCAGCCATGGGTATTGAGCACAGCAGTGAGCGTGGGTTGAGGCATGGAGGGTGGATGTGCCTGACACTGAAGTCAGTGGCAGGGTGTCTCCTCAAAGCCGTCTTCTGTGAGCCTTGCTGAAAACTAAGGAATGAGCTATGGATGCTTCGTTGTGCCCTTGTTGTTTTGGGGGTTTCTTGCTTGGGGGTGGGGGCTGAACAGAAGGATCCTGTTCTCACAACATATCTTTTGCCCTTGGATCACATAGTTTCTCTGACTTCACCTTCTATGAATAAACCTGCAACTCTTTGAATGAATAGCCCCACCATCCAATGAAGAATCTGCAGCAAAGACTCGAACAAGCTCTCACCTTCTGGAACTGGGTCACAGCCTGCATCTGTTCCAGCTTTTCTGTCCGCCTACCCACTTTTTCCCAGATACGGGCTGGGGAGAATACATTATTGCCCTTCTTGGTGCTCGTGGATTAAACAAGAACCTTTCACCAGGACCGTTCTCCCTGTCACACTGGCTTGATCTCTGACAGATCAAGGGCACCGCTTACAAAATGATAAACTTCAGAGAAGGCTGTGAAGCCAGTCACCCCTGTTCTCATGGCAGGTGGGCTGGTGGGAAGAGGACCCCCGTGACTCACCATATCTTTAATCTGGCAGTGCCCATAGCTGAAGACGATGGCGTTGGGGGGGTTGCCCACAGGCAACATCACTGCAAAGGAGATGCACATGGTGACAGGGATCAGGGTGTAGAGTGGATTGATGTGCAGCGTCTCCGACTAGAAGAGGAAATTCACAGAAACATGAGCGTTGAGGCGAGACCTGCATTTCCCGTGCTTATCGTCACGAGTATGCTTTAAATGATGGCTCCGTGTTGGCTAACCTTGGCTGGACACCATGTGCTGGGGGTGGTTAAATCCTGCCCTCAAAAACATGCAGCGCTGTGCGACCTTGGATTGGCTCCTGCTGCTCACTCGTTCCCATGGAAACATGGGCCCTGAGTTACTAACCAGAAGGGATGTTTCATTTCTTGGTGCTAGCCTTAAAGTGATTTAAAAATTTTATTCTTTAGCTGATAAACTCTTCAAACATAAATCTCATGAATAAGTTGCTTTGATTGAAGTAGGGATCTCTTGTTCTTGGCGTGCAGACCTAAGGTTTTTTTTCCCAGTAAGATAATTGCCTGTTTATATGGGACTTGAATCCATGGTTCTACCCTCCACATTGCCAAGTTTTGAGTAAGTGCATTCCCAGGCTCACACAGTGGGATGATGGGAGGGAGAAGTTGGAGGGAGACAGCCGAGCAATGAGCAAAGAGTGGCTAGGGTTGTTTGGGGTTAGAAAGAGCAGAACGGCCTTGCTCATAACTCTCAGACTCTGGATAGAGAAACTGGGTGGAGTCGGTGATGATAGAGCTGGGGTTTTGGACTGTGCAACTGAGAGTCCTTCTGGGAGTGTTTTGCCTCCATTTTCTGTAGCTATTTCTCCTGCCTTCCTGTTAGGTCTTATCTCAGGAGAGGAAGGTTGATCACGATTGGGGGAATAGGAAACTAAGGGTTTTACCGGTATGTTGTCCATTCTTATTTCCCTTCAGGGTTGCTCCTAAACTAAACCTAGTCTTTTGGGGAGTTCCTGTCGTGGCGCAGTGGTTAATGAATCCGACTAGGAACCATGAGGTTGCGGGTTCGATCCCTGGCCTCGCTCAGTGGGTTAACGATCCGGCGTTGCCGTGAGCTGAGGTGTAGGTTGCAGACGTGGCTCAGATCCCGAGTTGTTGTGGCTCTGGCGTAGGCTGGCGGCTACAGCTCCGATTGGACCCCTAGCCTGGGAACCTCCATATGCCGCGGGAGTGGCCCAAGAAATAGCAAAAAAGACAAAAAAAAAAAAAAAAAAAAAGCTAGTCTTTTGGGAAAGGGTTTCTAGAGTTCTTGCTGTTATTATCTATTTACTTATCAGTGACTATTTGAAAGACTTCATTTTTCAAACTGGGGCTGGAGCGCCAGTCAGTGAAGGCTGTGGCCATGACCAGAAGAGAGAGCATGGCTGTGGAACTGCCCCTGGGCCTGGCCTGCCACTCTGTTCCTGGGGCAGCCTGTCTGGACATCTGGGAGCTCTGCTCTACTCACCAAGCTGCACAGGATGGGCAGGAAGATGGTGATGGTGGCTGGATTGCTCACAAACTCTGTGACGATGGACACCAGGATGCATGCCAGCAGGGTGACGGCCCACGGTGGCAGGCTGCTCAGAGACAACATCTGGTACCCAATCCACGTGGAGAGACCAGAGGTCTGCAGGGAGACGGGGTGATGCAGTCAGAAGAAAGGAGAAGTGCGCTCCCAATGGGATTCTTAGCTCCAGGTCAGGGATGGTGGGGGGCCGGAAGGGACCACCAGGAGCCATCTAATTTGCCTCCTTATTTTCAGATACACTGGACCCATGGGCATTCCTGATTCTGATGATTAGGTCTTTTTTTGTAGCCCAGCAAATTTTTTTTTTTTTCATGATTGTACAGCATTCAGTCTTGGAATCTCCTGGTCAGTTGTTGTCTCAGGGCATGGAGGCCCCCCCCCCCCCAATTCCTGGCAACCTTCTCAGCGCTGTGATGACGTGGCAGGGGTTGGAGATCAGCCCCTTACCTTCAAACTGGTTACTCTTTCTCCAGCCTCTGACCCTCTCGCCATGCAATCAACAAGGCCCTTTACACAGGGTGCCAAGTATAATCCCTAATTCTGCTTTGAAATCTACTTATTTTATCACCTCTGAACGAGAAAACATTATCAGTGTCTTTGGATAGTGACTCGTCCTTTAATTTTAGGGGTATGAGTGTGCAGGGCTGAAGTTGGAAGTTTTACATGAGTAATGAAGGGGAGAGGGATCACAGGTCTGTCTCCATTCAGAGGAGAAGGTGCCACCTTATTGGCCTAGAAAACAGTCATTCATTCTCAGCCTGTCTTAGATTTAAGTCTCATCATGGCTGACGTCAAGATCCACGCTTGCCCATACTTTTTGACCACATAAAGCCATGTTGCCATGCTTGAACCTTGCAATTAGTAACACTTAAACCTGTCTTCTCAAATAAATGAATATTCCCACTTGGAATAATTTATTTGGTTGGAAGATGTTCATCTGCCAATGACGAGGGCTCTCTCCTTCCCCTAAAAATGAAGGGCACAATTGAGGTTTTGTTCTTAGAAAACCCCAGGTTGCCACATGCCTTCTTTGGCTCTTCTCCCCTCCCTCCTCTCTCGTACATGGTTGACAGGCTTTGACTTTTCCTCTTTACCTTCCAGACTGCAAATGCAATAAAGAAGTGGGAGTAGGGCAGGAAGCAAGGTGACACATTCTATGTATGATTCCTCAAACTGTAAGTCCTACTCATGTTTTACTACCTTTCCTCTTTTGCAAGTTCATCAAAAGCTCATTTGATCTCCACAGCACCCTGGCCACTTGATGGCATGCTCATGGCCAAAGGACTTCAGAATTCTCTGATGTAGCCATTTTTACCTTGGAGCACTTTCTTTTGTATCAACCGACTGAGAGCTGTAAACCCAGTACGTGGGGCCCGCGTCAATTAATGGTTGGTGCAGAGGCTTGAGCCCTACAGGAACTCTGCACCTACTATCTCTTGTCACACATTAACCCTTGCTTACTGGACAAAGACAGGAGAGGGAGAGCAGTTAGCTGAGTGGAAAGGGTATGTTTAAAAGAAATGGAGTTTTATTTTTCATGTTATCCAAGTAGTACTCATAAGTAAAGTGAAATAACTTAGTGGCAATTTTTTTTTTCAGAAAAACTAGTTTATGCTATAATTTGAAATAAACTGATACATTAAATTGCAAAGTAAGGAAAAGAAAACACGAAGGAAAGTTTACTTTTTTAAACCCTTGGATGAAAACATTTTTTTATTGTGTTTTCCTCCCTTATGTTAAGACTCTGAAATTATTTTGAATAAGAACCATATATATAGTACCTGAATTATCTTATTAAAGTTAGTAGAGTCAGTAGGTTTTACAGATGTACCAACTCTACATGCACATTTTGGTTAAAAAAAAAAAAGATCTTGCCAGCCTGGGCTCAGAGGCCAAAACTGGCCAAAACTGAAATTCAACGAAGCTAAGTATGATGGTGTGAACTTGGAGCTAAAAATACTGACAGCATATATACAGGATTGGTTGAAGGACGTGAAGCTTAATGGTGGCTAACAGCGAAAAGAAGGACGGGTTTTAGTTGACTGCATATAAACAATGACATGAGTGCAGGGAAGGCTTGTAAAATCTACCATAGAAGTACAGGTTGGGGCTTGGGTAGACTGACCGCCCTGGACCAGGTCTGACCAAGGGCAGAGCAGGGTGAGTTCTAAGGAGAGAGACCAGCATGCTAAGAGGTCTCTACTCCCCTGAGGAATGGTGAAAGCAACCAGGGAGTTCTCTACTTGGGGGACAAAATGATCTATGGGGACCTAATCACTGCCTTTATTGTTTCAATAATTATCACTAGGAGAGGGGTCCCGAGAAGAAAGCCAGAACAAAGAGTGGAAGACATCCAGAAGGGCTGAGCTGAAAGTAAAGACCAGCTACTCTTCGTTATCTCCGCAGGGCTTGCTGTCCCTGGGGTGTTCGAGCTCAGGGGTCACGCAGGGAAAGATCTCTGAGTGGGAGACGGGACCCGGCGTCTTCCGCCGTAACTTCCAAGGGGAGGATTCTGTGACCTTGTGAATGGTGTAGATATAAATGATGTTTGGGCCCACAGTGGCCATCAGAAGTGAGCCAAGTTTAGAATGGGTTGACGTATAGAGACGGTAGAGGGAGAAAACAGAACCTTCTCCTGACTGATGCTTAGGCTGGTTTACTTCAGGAAAGGTTTAACAGTCCAGGAAAATCATTTTTTCCCACCAGCCCCCTTTAAAAGATCTCATCCCAGATCCTCCCAATCAGGAAATCGGGAGGCATTTACGTCAGCTTTTAGCATACATTCTCCATATGCAATGCATATGGACTGGCGGAGGACATTTTGCTGTGGGTCAAGGTGGGGCACCTCTGAGCCCTTGCGGACACACCTGTCACCGCTGTCAAAACCCCAGAGGGAGATGGCTGCAAAATCCAGTACATGTTTTGCTTATAGCAGCGTGGGCCCATAAATGAGGTGTGAATGACTGTGCCATGACCAGGGCACAGCCGGTCTGTACCTCTGTTCCTAGTAGTGCCAGCTTAGAGGCTCAGCATGGGACAGGATGTCTATTCCTGGTTGTACTGGCTCCCTTTCCAGTGAGTTGGGACTTTTCGCCTCTCAGTGCCTGTACATTCCCCTCCCAGGGCCATCATGACTCATCAGGTAAAGCTGCTGGAAAAATATTTGGCCCAGTAAAACAGACTCAAGGGTTACCTTGCTGCCAGAAGCCAGAGCATAGCCTCCTCCCACCAGGATGACAATCTCCCAAGGCATGGTCTTCTGGAAGTCCTTCCATGTGATGATGGGCTCCATCCCCGGGGAGGGCTCCTGGTCCTCCCCTGGATCACAGGTAGACAGGGAGGTAGAGCCGGATGAACACTAGTGGGGGTGATTTGTGGAGCTCGGGGCCTCGTGGAGGCACCAGGTGATTTGGGAGGATGCTCTGCTACTCGGGGGCGGGGGGGGGGCAGGCAGGAGGGCTTGGGTATTTTACCTGACAGTTCTGACTTGGACCATATTTGACCAGAGCCCGCCCCCAAGTTCTTCCTTTGAACTCCTCTCACCATCATTCTTTTTCCTGAAACAAGGCTTCTTTGCTGGAATCAGAAAGAGGAGGAAGCCAAGGAAGATGGAGACTGTAGCGTCGGTGCAATAGCCCTTCCTGGCAAAGAGATGAGCAGAGCTGGGGAGGAGGGTTGGGAAGCCCCGGGGGTACCATCCTGTCTGGACACAGTGCCTCTCTTCAGACCTTGTCTAGAGGGAATGTCAACCTTCTTTCTTGCCAGTTGCTGCCGTGCTGTTCAGCAGTGGATTTGGTGAGCAATGGTTAATGTCCGGAGGCAGGGCCTGGCTGGGGTAGCTGTCCTAGTGTGAATTTGTGGGCCTATTAGGAGGAGTGACCCGGAATTGTTTAGATAAAGGAGAATAGAAAAGGATGCCCCTCTCTCCTGAGAGGGTCACAAGCTGGCACTGAGAGCTTGTGGCCGGTGGCCCTGGTCCTGGCGCATAGGGGTGGGGCTAGAGCTTGTGTTTGCCTCTCCTTACACCGCCTCGACCCCGTGGCCCAGTCTTTATAGGCGGTGTTTTACTTTACAAACATTGTCTTCTTTAACCCTCATAAAAACTGGGGTTCCCAGAGCTTAAATAATAAGACCAAGGTCATGTGGCCGATACATGGCAGCTCTGATCCCAAACTCAGACTCCAGAGACTATTCTTCCTGACTCCACATGGCGGCTTCCCCAAAAAAGAGGTCTTTCAAGGGAACAAGGTGCTCCCTGGGCTCATGACTGTACCTGAGAGTCCAGGAGGGGAGCCAGGTGAGTTCTCTTTGAAGAGTTTGGGTGAAGAGGTTGTTCTCAGAGATGCTATTACTTACTTTTCAAAGAAGGAGTCCCAGCCGGGGACAAAGCCAGGCTCCCGAGTAAACCACAGCACTGTCATCAGGATGAAGAAAAATCCAGTCACCATTTCAGGGTAACTATAAAATAAAACAGAAAGACCCACTCTGGGACCTGGGGCATCTCCGCTGGCTCTGGCCCTTCGCTTTGGGATGCGTCTGTACTCGGAGCTCCAGCACCAGAGAGGAGAGCACAGTTACTGCTTAATCACTTGGACCTTCCCCCGGAAAGGGAAGGGCAGCCCCCAGAGTCGGGGGCATCTCCGAATGCCTGGATTTAGAGTTGAGGAGAACTCCCCCCCTACTCAAGGGATGGCTGAGAACAAGGCTGCTTCTGTGGGCACGTGACCTGCTGAGCTTTCTCCTGGGGAAGGAAAGTGGAGGAAGAGCTGATTCCCACCTAACGGCTCCCAGCTTTTCATATTCCTGTTGGATCCGCTTCTCTGATAACTCTTCCCTTTTGGTCTTCTTCTTCTTGCTTAGAGAGCAGGTCTCTTTAAAACTGAGAAGGGAGAATGGGCAGAAGAATAAAGGAAGCACACTTCTGAGGCCCGGTGAGATCAAGTCTCAAGCAAATACAGATACTACAGGTTTGCTGCGATCACTCTTCTCCCTCCCACCCACCCCACCTATCCTACAACTTGATCTGCCAAGTTACACAGCCTCTGGGGATTTCTCTGGTGTATCAGTGTGAAGTCACGTCTCATGGGCTTGTCTGAGTGTATTTATGTGGGATTGCTTCTGTACGCTTGTCCTTTACATAAGCGAGAATTGATGTGATGTGGCATATCTGTAGATGCTTATATATTGGTGTGTGTGTGTCTCTGTCTAGAGACAAGGCTTGTCCGGGGTAAAAGTGGATGCTACTTCTCAGTTAGCTAACTGGAGGCATAGATGTATACAGCTGTCATTGATTTGACAGTAGTCTATGAGTTATTTTTTAAAAAGTCAGCTCAGAGAACATTCCCTGAGCAATGGGAATGTTGGGTTCATGGACTAAAAGCAAAAATTCTTATATATCTTCCTTTACGTATTTGGAGTAAGTGTATGGTAATGGAAAAAAGGCTCGCTGAGCAGGTTAATAGTAGAAATAAGATTGCAAGAGGCATGTCTGATATTTTGAAGGGTATGAGCATATTTCACACACTTATTAAGTATAAATCAGTCATGTCTATAAAATGAAGCCAAAGGAACTTCTGCTTAAAGTCATTTCTCTAGAAATTAGTTCAGATGACTCTGTATGCTTTGAGAGAAATGAAACTACCTTAAACACTCCACAATTTGGACTTTTTATGACTCCTGCACTTCCTCTAACCAATTGGTTGAAATGAAGAACATGTCACCGTAGAGCTCGCAGTGTGGACTCTGTGTATGTTCAGTGTCTGGAACAGGTGATGCCTGACTCATGTAGGCACTGCGTCCTCCTCAGGGCATCCTCTGTGGTTAGGTGGCAGCTCCCTGGAGTGGCGTCCTCCAGGGCATGGGCCATGTCCATGTCCCTGGATGGACAGGAGAGGCTTAGCGCCTCATGGGCAGGGGCCCGGGACTCACTTGCAGCCCAGGAACAGCCAGTGCATCCAGAACCAGCTGACCACCAGCATGATGAGGGAGATGGGGAAGCTGAAGAGGAACCAGGTGCCAAAGTTGACCACGTCTGCACCTGGATACTGGCTGGAGGGAAAGAGCCAGGTCAGCGATTAGAAAAAGGTGGCTTTCCATGTGCTGATTTGGGGGTAATAAGCTAAACGCTCCTTAAGAAGACATACAGCAGAGCTAATGACAGAGATAATGATATAAATATGGTTAAACATTATCTAGAATTCATTTGACAGCTGCAACTGAACCCAATCAAGACTTATGAAATGAGCTAAAATTTATATCACTGAAACAACCAAAATTTGTATCACTGAGGCATATGTACTTTCCACCCAGGAAAATCACTTCCAGAACTGTTTGTTTTTACTTTACATAAGGATTCTGATAACTTTACTCCTCTGGTTTTCAAGACAGAGAACAGAGACTAGGGGAGGCAATCTGATAAACTTTGTTTATAAAATCAGCGAAGGCAGGTGAGTTCTGATTGGCATGCGTTTCGATGTTAACTGTTCCCACAGGGGAACCATGAGTTGCAATCCCCAAATCCACTGCTGTCTTGGGGGCCAAGGAGGTTATCCAGAGGACTTCTCGTCCCCAGATCCCAGGCATGGTTTCCTGGCTGGCTGGACCACATGGGAGCCATGACTTGAGCCTGAACAAGGCCTGTGGACCCTTTTTGTTGAGGCTGGGCATAGAACTTGTCAGAGGTGGGAAGAGACGGCGCCCCTCTTTTCACAATAGGCTCTTCATGGAAATGGAGAGAAGGGCCAAGAACAGGATCCCCCACCCCACCCCCAAAGAGAACACCAGATGTTGAATCTCTCTTGTCACAGGGACATCTACTTCTTTTGCACTGTGGCCTGGTCATGGACTTGGTTTTACTAACATCTGTGTGCCTCTAACATCCGTGTTATGACGGCTTGTGCCCTCCCTGAAGGCCAGGGTGGGTCACTGACAGTGGGCATTGGGAAGGGCTCTTGGAGACAGAAGGATACCCGAGGGTATAAATCCCTCAGTGAGTCTGTGGCTGTCCTGGGCTAGCAGATGTGAAGTCTGTTGCGTCATCTCTTCCCTGTACCCAGAAGCCCAGGCCCTGCTCCTGGACCCAGGAAAAGGGATGGACTTTTAGAATCAATTAAATAATAGACTTCTATGATTTAATGCCAAGGCCTAATAGGATTTATAGAATTTTTAGAAGTGAGACTGTATATGCTGAAAGTGATTCTTAAACACAGCCGGAATCAACTCTGGGGGTGGTCTGTTCACCAGTGCCAAGAAAAACAGCCTGGTGGCCTTTTCAGACCAGTGGGGATCCAGGGAGCCCACCTTCCTAGAATCCTGATTGTCCAGGTAAATCACAATTAGGGTTAAAGACCATTTTACCACGCAGGAAATAGAGTAAAGGAATATGAATTTGCTCAGTTGCAAAGTGAGCCAGAAATTAAAGAGAAGAAATTCAGGGCCTGGACAGAGTACTGTGGTGTGAGGAGCTCAGATCCTGGGCAGTTAGGTCTTAAACTTTGCTTGGGTCTTCGTCCCTCCCCCCTCCCTCCCTCTTTCCTTTCTTCTCTCCTTCCCTTTTGAGCTGAGATGAAAGATGTGTGTCTCTTGCTGTGGATGATGAGGTTTTTTTTTTTTTCTTTACAAAAAAAAATTTTAAATTAAAGTAGAGTTGATTTACAGTGTTCTGTCAATTTCTGCTATACAGCAAAGTAGCCCACACAGTCATTTTCTTCACTCCCTGCCCTGGATCCCATCCTGTCCTGTTTTCTTAGTGACTTCACTCTATCGGTCATCCCCTCTCTCCCAAGTCAGTAATTATCCCCCCATCGGGATCATTCCTAGCAGCATTTAAATGTCTTCCCTCTTAAAACCCCCTTCTTGATCCTACTTCGCCCTCCTTTAGTCATCACCCCCATCTCTCCTTCCCTTCACAGCCATCTCTCCTTTTCCTCGTCTCCATCTTATTCCCCAACCTACGGACATTTCTTTCCAATCACTTGACCACATTGCTCTGATCTAGGTCACCAGGAAATTCTTCAAAGGCTCCCCGCAGCCTTCTGGATGAAGTCCAAGGTCCTTCGCCGGCCTCGTGAGGCTCCCTGTGACCTGCGCATCGACCTCCCTGGCCTCCTTTTGCCCTGTGTTCTTTCGGGAGCTCCATTCTCTTGCTCTGAGCCCTCCTGCACTGTTTCCTTGGTCTGGAAGCTCTCCCTTCATGTGGTTTACTCCGGCCCGTGTCCCAGGTCTTCCCTTTCATTGTCACCTCTTTGGGGAGGGGTTTCCTCTCCACTGGCTGGGCTGCTCCTGCAGAATCCCGCCCTTCCCATCCCATTCAACTGCAGTGACTCGACCGTCTCTTTCCCCTCTTGGTACAGAAACTGTTCTGGTTCCATCTTCCGGTATCCTCAGCACCTAGTTCTGTTCCTGACACACAGTGGGTGATTCGCCAGCATGTACTGACCGAGCGAGTGGCTTACTTGTTGAAGTGTTCCAGGAAGATGAGGCTGGTGGAGGTGCCGATGATGGTGGTCAGGCCCCCGATGGTGGCAGCGTAGGAGATGCTCAGGGAGAGGCACTTGCAGATCATTTGGTCGTGCTGGGACTTGTATTTCTTTTTGAGTTCCTGGTTCCTGGGGCGGGGGGTCGGTACTGGTGGCTTTTCCTAGCAAAGGAAAATCAGTGAATTTCTCCGACCCAGCTTGAACCGTCTGGCGCACAAAGCCTGAAAAGCAGGGGCACCGTTGTGCCGTGGAAAATTTTGAGCTTGGGTGTCAGAAAGACAGATCCCAGGAGTTCCCGCTGTGGCTCAGCAGGTTAAGAACCTGGCATAGTGTCTGTGAGGATGTGGGTTCAATCCCTGGCCTCGATCAGTGGGTTAGGGATCTGGCATTGCCACGAGCTGTGGTGTAGGTTGTACACACGGCTCGGATCCTGTGTTGCTGTGTCTGTGGCCGGCAGCTGAAGCTCCAGTTCGACCTCTAGCCTGGGAACCTCCGTATGCTGTGGTTCGGCCCTTAAAAAAAAAAAAGAGAGAGACAGATCCCAGTTCCAGTTCTGCTACCCTTTACATTTGAGCAGCCTCATCCAAGCTGCAGTTTCTTCTGTAAAATGAGGAAATCATATTTTCTTTGCCAAACTGTTGTGAAGAGGAAATGGAAAGACCTTGGAACACTTGCTGGCATTTGACAAATGGTAAGCTATTGTTATTATTTTTGTTGTTAGGAATATTGACAACACGTTCTGGTTTTTACTTGAATTTCAGTAAAACAGACTGCTCTCCACTTTGTGTTTAAATACCAAATAGAAAATGGTTGCTCTACATGGAGTTAGAACACAGTCCTGGTTGGGAGATGACTAAAAAATATGCCTTGCAGCACAGAAAGAGTCTACTTTGATTGGGTGGAGAGTGAAAAAGTGTGATTCTCTCCTCTCTCTTCCTCAGTCTTTTTTCCCTTCTTGTGAACTGGCTTTTCCTCCCCACTTTCCCCTTCCTCGTTGCATACAGGCCTTGCCATGGGCCTCTCAGGCCCTGCATGGTCCACGTGATGGTCTTTCAGGGTCAGGAGTTGCTGACCGCTGATCTCAACTGTGGACTAAAAAAGAAAGTAAGTGCCCCTCTGTCCTGCCAGGCCTGGCCTGCAATCGTGAGGCACTAGGCGTAGCTGGGTGCAGATGTCTGCCGGCCAGCTCATAGGAAAAGCAAGGCCACACTTCTCCAAGCCCGTAAGCACTGCCCCGTCTTCCTGGGAGGGCCCGGGGAGAGGCTAAGCGCCTCCACATCCTCCTGAACGAGTCATCGGCAAGAGCTGGAGGGGCCTCTAGATTCTCTGGCCGGGTGGTTCTCCATGATCCTTTCTCCCAATGAAAGCGCACATGGCCCCTCCAACAGAAAAGCAGAAATGAGCATTTAATGGCCACACTTCTGTTTTTTAACTGAAAGTATCCACATAGGGTCCAAAAGACTTGGATTGGAATTGAGGCGCTCCTCTCACTAGCTCTAGGGCCTTGGGTACAAAATTTCATCTCCCTGCGTCTCTGTAAAAATAGAAATCAAAATTGCTACCTTACTGAGGCAAGACTAGAGAGCAGACGCTCAGCTCAGGTGTTGAATAACGATGGCATTTATTTATGATGACATGGATGTTATATAACAGATGATTCTGATGAACGCAGAACATTGAAATCAAGGGTTATAAGTGATCCTTGCAATTTTACACCAGCTTCAACGTCTGTTTTATGTCTGCATTTTGTTTCGGTGATATAGTACTAGGAAAATAAGGTCACAGAAAAGCGGTAGCCTTAAAAATCTCAGGATACTTGAGAAGTTCCCGTCATGGCTCAGTGGTTAACGAACCTGACTAGCATCCTCGAGGATGCAGGTTCGATCCCTGGCCTTGCTTAGTGGGTTAAGGATCTTGTGTTGCCATGAGCCGTGGTGTAAGTTGCAGATGCAGCTCGGATCTGGTATGGCTGTGGCTGTGGCATAGGCTGGCAGCTGTAGCTCTGATTGTACCCCTAACCTGGGAACCTCCATATCCTGCAGGTGTGGCCCTAAAAAGCAAAAAAAAACAAAAACAAAAACCCAAAAAACAGAAAAACCCCTCAGGATATTTGAATAAAATATTTGCAGTGCTCCTGAAGCACCTTTGGGGAATAGTTTGAACAGCTCTGATCTAGACCAAGCTCGGTCTTTACAGCTGAAGAAACGAGCTCAGATAGTGGAATGACTTGCCGAAGTCAGCAGTGAGTGAGCTGTCTTATCTCCGAGGCGCATGCAGGCCAGACACACATGTGGACGGAGAGGGCCTGTGACAGCTCGCTAGCCTGACGCCCTCACAGCCCCCTGAGCGGGGCCCCCTGGGCAACTGAAGGCACGTGATGTGGAAACACGACCAGGAGGTGCAGTTGCATTACCTGGGGCGGGTGCCGCTTCTGGTCCTGGTGGTTTGCCGTTTTGACGGGGCTGGTGACGGTGGGCACACCATTCAGGTTCTGTCGGGACAAAGACCGTCACAGTATCAAAAGGAGGATGTGGGGGCCTGGTGAAGCCACCTGATCGTCCCGGGGGCACCCACTCCTCTGCCCTCTGGGACCCGGAGACCAGAGCCAGGGAGAGCATGCGGTGGAGAGCCCCCCACAGTGCCTGCCTCCTCCTCAAGGTTCCCGTCCGGCTGGGGCCAAGCACCGGATTTGAAGAGGTTTTTGAAACTTGGCAGAGCACAGCCCTGTCCTTATAGGAGAACTTGGCTTTCTAGAACTTTGTTAGCTAATGAAAAACACTTCATTTTTCTTTAACATAAAGAAAAACAAAATTGCACCACAACCAAGTCCACAGTTGAGATTGATCACAGCCCATCTGTTGGGAATGCTGTTAAGAAGAGAAGGGGAATGCCCTTTGCGGCTCAGTGGTTAACAAACCCGATAACTCTGATTCGACCCCTAGCCTGGGAACTTCCATATGCCAAGGATGCGGCCCTAAAAGGCAAAAAGCAAAAAAAAAAAGAGAGAGAGGTAAAACCAGCTCTGGGGGAAGGGCGAGGCCAAGGAGCTGCGTGCAGGCCATCTTCGAGTTCCCCTGCGCACATGCCCCTTTTGTAACAAGATTTCTATAATGAATCCCTCCTCAAAGGAGCCCTAGGCTGAGTCTGTGGCTCCTGGGTGTCTGTCTGGCTGAATCTGGGTTTCTGTGAGGGGAGGTTAACTGCGCTTTGTAAAAACTACACCCAGCACTCAGGGCGAGGCCTTGGCGGCCAGGATCAGGTGACCCCCTCTGCCCTCACATCTGTGAAGGCTGCCGGGCATCTCTGTCCCCCAGTTACCTTGAGGGTCTTTCATGGATCTCAAAGTACCGCAGAAACCCAAGGCCATACCTTGTTCATCATCAGAGAACTGAAGTCTGCATTCGACGTGCTGCAGGAAAACAAAGAAGTGGGAAAAACAACAGTGGCCCCAACTTGCTGAGATGGGACTTCTCCCCACATCAGCTTTGATGTAGGTGGCCCTGCTAGACTCTGGTGTTCTAGGCCACAAAAATCAATCTCACCCTCGTCATCCTTGCCTTCCCTGGTAAGGATCCATGGGGACAGGGCCAGGGCCTCTCCTCTGCCCCCGAGACTCAGGGTTCAGCTCTCATGGGGCTTATTAGGTGCCAAGCAGTCACGTATGGACTTCAGTCCTCACAGCAGATCCATGGGGCAGGTACCATGACGTGTGTTTACAGAGTGGGAAGCGAGGGCCCCGGGTGATGAGTGGTCATGCCAGAGAGGAACCTATCTGTCTGTCTGGAGAGCCTGCACCCTGGCCCTGGTCTCACTGGCTGACTTGGCCGTGATCTAAGAGAAAGGTAAAATGCTTTTCTGAGGCCACAGGAGCACAGAGGGCCAGGACCACACAGGGCAAAAGGCAGGTGAGAGCAAGCAGATGGGGGTGAACTTCTCATTGGCAGCTGCAGTCAGAGGGTGGCAGCCAGCACATGCGCCAAGCCCCTCCCGCCCCTACTGGTCCCAAGCCTTTGCCTTGGATGGGGAGGAAGGTGGGGATCTTACTGCCAGCATTGCTGACCTATCCGAGCACTAAAGGCATGTTGTGGTTTGTTGTAGTTCTGAGGACAGTGGGTGCTGGGAGGCAGAGGACCACACGTGCAAGCCATGGGGTCTTGGGGCATCACCCACTGCCAGGCTCTGTCAGGGAAGGACAAGGGGTTGATGGGAGCTCAGAGGGCAGCCTTCTTTGGAGAGAGTCCGTAGCCTGGGTGCAGCAGGGAGTTGGGATGTTTCCCGTCCCTCCTTCCCAGCTTGGGGGAGGGGCCTGCAAGGAGCCCTTCAGACAGCCTGGGTGGTGCTGGCCAAGAGAGAGGCCTGCCACCCTCCCCCTGCAGAGCCAAGCGGCCTCCCCTGAGGGCCCAGGGACAACTCAAGCTTTAGCTTTGGAGTGCGGGGACATGCATTTCCATCCTGAAAGGAACAGAGGCAAGTGGCCGGTGGGCACTGTCCAGGAGACCAGAATGAGGAGGAATGGCCCACCGCATCGGGAGCAGCCTGTGAGCTCAGTGGCCAAGGCCTTGCCGGGGGCCCACCTTGCAAAGGTTTTGCCCAAGGAACAGAGGCAACCCCAGGGTAAAGAGGCTGTGGGGAGTGAGCCACCAGAGCACCGATCTTGGGGCGCAAGCAGGCATCCAAGAGCCCCTCACAGCCATCAGGCTTTGTAAGTGGCCTCCAGGGGACCCTCTGAAGACCCTGGAGATGAATGCCCGACACACGAAAGAGCGCGGGCCTGAATCTCAGGGCACTGGCCACACTCTCCCTCCTGCCCCTTTGTCTTTCCTGCTCCTGCAGCCTTTTCCCTGACCCTGGCGAGGTTGGAAGTGACAGACAGAGTTGGTGAGGGGAGAGGCAGGTGGAGGGAGAGTGAGGGAAAGTCACTGTCTCCCCTGCTTGCTTTTACCTCTTATTCTGTGGACCTGGGCTGAAGGGGGTGGGTGTGAGCATGAGAGGAGGCAGGGAGAAGCTTTGGATGAGAGATTGCAGTTCTGATACGAGTCTGGACCAGGTTGCTGAATATCGGAAAATGAGATGGTTCTAATATCTGAAAGGAGGCCAAAGAGCTGTGGATTTGCCTGAGAGCAGCGAGGGTCGGAAGGGAAACCCAGGCTCTTATGAGGGGGACGGTGGTGAGAGGGGCACAGAGCTGATGGCTCTTCTGTGCTGATACCACCACACAGCGCCAGTTTCACTCAGCATGAGTTCTCCCTTTTTTAAGGACCAGGGCAGATTACAAAACTGAGCTCTGGTACAAATCCATCTTTCAGAATGAGCTTTTCATCACAGTATTCCTTGAAGACCATATTTTGATATTGAATCTCCAAAAGACCTGTTATTTGAGTGTTTGAGATGATATTTCTCCTTTTCCAAAAGCTACTGCTTTTCCTCATCTCGTGGCTGTCCCCACTGTCCTCTAGTCCCCTACCTGCCACTGAGTTTTCCTTTGGCATCTCTAACCAGACCATACCTAGTAAGACCACATCTAATATCTAAAAAATACTTCGTGACTCTCTAAGAATCTCCAGTGTCGTCTAATAGGCGAGCATGTTTCATTAATAGATTAGCTATATTACTCTCCCAAGAGAGACATCAATGTAGATGAAATTCTACTTGGTAGATGTGTGGCTCAGCCATGTACTCCCCCAGACCCCGTGAGGCTTCTTCTCTCTTCTCAGCACCGCAATACCCTGTACTTAAGGGAGTCACCCTCAAGATTTTGGTAAGTGGCTCCTGGGCGTAGGGGGGGAAATCGGGGCAGGAGAGGTAGCTGCATGGTACATGCGAGCTTGGCCCATACAGCTGTTTATGGGCTCCTTCCTGACCCCCGGATGGGCCAGGGAGGAGGGCATCATACTCACTCTTCATTCACAAAGATGAGTTCCAGAGAGGGTTGGCTGTTGTTCGCCTTGAGACCTACAGTAGCAAAAGGAAAGCGGACAGTGAGATGTGGAGGCTGGACCCGACTCAGAAGGGCAAGGGCAAGGGCTCCGGGCCAGGCCGGGGCTGGATGGGGAAACAAGGGCATGGAGGCTCCTGCCGGGGCCGGGTGCATGGTCATGCCTCTGGCCTCTGCTCTGAAGGCTTGGTAGGACTCACAGACGCCTGGGGGCCTGGGTCTTGTGATCCTGGAGCATTTGTGGGGGAAGGAGCAGTGGTGGCTGCTGTAAGCAGGGCAGGAAGGAGGAGCTGGGGATGGGGGGGGTCACAGGCAAGCTTCGGGTCACAAGGGCTGGTGTGGGATGTGGGGGGAGAGGAAGCAGCAGAAGGTGAGGGAGGGACGCAGGGGAGGGGGCGTGGGTGCCAAGCTGGGCAGCATCAGGGGAGGGAAGAGGAGAAGGGGAGATGAACTCCAGCAAACTGTACTGATGAGCTCGGCCTCTTCGGCGCTGGCGTTGCCGGCCACGAGCTGCTCCTCCTCTGCACTGACCAGCTCCTGCAGCACGGCCTCCACGATGGGCATGACCATGGCGGTGGTGGACGTGTTGGAGAGCCACATGGACAGCATCGTGGTGCAGCACATGAAGCAGAGCAGCAGCCTGGAAGGGGGAGGAGGAGCAGGGAGGGTGGAGTGGGGGGAGCAATGCAGCACACGGGGCCCCCCTGAGCTGGCATTTATCCAGAAAACTCGGCTTTATGTCATACATACAGCTTTGTACTCCCAGGGCTTGGCACACAGTAAACGTTAAAATTGTGTTGAATGAATTACACTTCATGGGCTAGTGGCCTTAGCCAAAAAGGAAAAAAAAAAGCCCTTATTTAAGCAAAGAATCACTTTGGTAGTAGGGTCACAGGGCACAGACTTTCTGATTGCTCATCTCTCTCTGCGGACATTAGGCTTGGTGATGATGTGTGCTTTGTCATGTGCAAAGGAATTCTTCCTTGGCCCTTGCAGCCAGCAGTTGAATGAGTACCATCACATTGCTTGCTCTGCAGCCAAGTCACTGCAGTTATTAGTGACCAAATAGTGATTAATGGGCAGAGCTCACTGTTCTGCCCACTGCTTGTCCCACATGTTGAAGGCACAGCCCCCAAAGGCACAGCAGTGTCCCATTTCACTGTGTGCACTTTTCCAAGCTGATGTCTTTAGAGTTGATGCTTGGAGGAGAACACTAACAAAGATTAACTCTCCAGCTATTTCTCTTTGACTTTGAAAACGTGCAGTGTGTATTTGTACAGATACAGTTCTTATTTCCATTAAGAGAGACCAATGCAAAGACTATGCATGTCGATCACTTTAGGTGGGCTCATTGGCTTGGCACAGCTGGGGGACAGCATGTGTACCGTGTGGATTATGACTGGGGAGGTCAGAGCCCTGAGCGTGTCTCTGCTTAGGCTGATGAGGACTTGCGTTTGCTGCCCCAGCAGACAGAGGGCCCCGTGGGGGTGGAAACTTGCTGGAGGATGTGGTAGACAGAGACCAGTGGAGACGCAATGGGATAAAGATTCTTAAAGACAATACAAGGAGGTTTTAAAGAGCCACGGAGTCCCAACACCACGTGAGGAAATGCCATTGTGTGTCTAGAAGGTTGAGTGTGGGGTACAGGGTTATTACTGAGTGAGGGGGCAAATGATGCTCTTAGTTGAACTGTAGTTGAATGAGAGACAGGAGCAGCCTTTTAAGTATAACCTATGTTCATCTAATGAGTAATGTTGAAAATGATTACTCTATAATATTTAGGCCCTATTGGACCCCCGAAGGAGTCAGGGCAGCTTACAGAAAGGGTTGCAAGAAAGCTGTAAACTAGGAGGCGAGAACAGAATTCCAAGGGGAAGGGAAGGGCAGGGTTACCCAACAGGGCAGGCGTGAGCTCACACAAAACTGTCCATCTGGCCCTTCCTGCACATTCCTGAGGGCCTTCTGGACAGTAGAGAGGAGAGAGGGGGCAGCCGAGGAACTGCAGTGCATTGAGGGATGCTGGGTCAAAGGCTGCGTTGGACAGGCCTGTGGTCTGAACCTGAAACAACAGCTCAGGGTGGATGGGAGGAAACCACCACACCTCCGTAAATGACAACTGTTGGGCCTGTTCCCTGATACACCAGAAAAGGCTGGGAAACAATTCACACTGCTCTGTCTTGTTTTACCAAATGAGCCCCTTAGATTTTGTAACCTGCTGCTATTACAGTCTAGGTTACACAGGTGTGCTATTTCAATTGTGACAACAAAGGACACCGAAGTCACACACTCACGTCTCTGTTCCGTGTTCACAAGCCCACTCTCTGGAAGGGGAGGTTGGAGCCTTGTGGCCCTCATGTCCTCCCATCCGGATGGCTAAAGCCTAAAGTAGCTTTCCCCTGGTTGGGGGCGTGGCGTGTTGGAGGCGGGATGCACTAGATGTGACTTACATGCCTGGCTTGGCTCCGGCCATCAGGACCATGCGCAGAGCAATGCGCTTGTGCAGGTTCCACTTTTCCACGGCTGCCGCCACGCAGATGACGCCCACCAGCAGCATCGTGGTGTTCTTGAAGTATTCAGCCGCCACCTGCAGAGGCCACCATGGATCACCCTACCTGACCCGGGCCCAGCCCCTGCCCAACACAACTGCCTTTCAACCAGAAGCTGGCAAACAAGAAGCAGGGAGGAGTTCTCTTGTGGCTCAGTGGGTTAAAGATCTGGTGTTGTCACTGCAGTGGCTTGAGTCACTGCTGTCCTGCCAGTTTGATCCCTGGCCCTGGCAGCTCCCACATGCTGGGCACAGCCAAAAAAGAGCAGGGAGATGAGGATTATTAAAATAGCCAACTGTTTATATGTATTTTTAGGGCCGCACCTATGGCATATGGATGTTCCCAGGCTAGGGGTTGAATCAGAGCTGTAGTTGCTGGCTTGTGCCACAGCCACAGCTGGGGATTGCACCTGCATCCAGTGCTCCAGATCCCTTTGGGCTACAGTTGGAACTCCTATGATTGTTTAATTTTTTTTTTTTTTGCCTTTTTGCCATTTCTTGGGCCGCTCCTGTGGCATATGGAGGTTCCCAGGCTCGGGGTCGAATCAGAGCTGTAGCCAGCAGCTTACTCCAGAGCCACAGCAACACGGGATCCGAGCCACGTCTGCAACCTACACCACAGCTCACGGCAACGCCGGATCCTTAACCCACGGAGCAAGGCCAGGGCTCGAACCCACAACCTCATGGTTTCTAGTTGGATTCGTTAACCACTGAGCCACGATGGGAACTCCTGATTGTTTAATTTTTAAAATTTCATCCATACATATATGCTACCTTGGGCGGGCACTGTGCTAAACACTTTACAAAGATTATTTCATTTAATCCTACCAATAATCCGAGGGTAGAAATTCTTCTCCACTTTTTAAAAAATGTAGAACATCGAGCTTGACAGCCAGTGGAGCTTGCGTCCACCAGACCTACAAGGCTGCAGTGATCTGGGAACACACCCATCCCAGGGCCCTGTTCAGAGGCAGACCATAAGAGGTCTAGCTGCTCATCATAAACCTTTGGGCTTTATAATAATTATAAATGGAATATAACCTTTTAAAATTGGGAATCACTGCTGTACACTTGAAATATAGCACACATCAACTATACCTCAATTTAAAAAAAATAAAGATTCCCTCTGTGGTGCACTAAAAAAAAAAATGTAGAAACACTAATTATGATACAAATATGGTTTTAATGAATAAACGTATATAATTTTACCTTAATCCTTAACAATTATTAAGATAACCCTGGGTTGGTCCACAAATCTCATTTTCTTTAGCTTTTTAGAAGATTATGTTCACTTCTTAAATTAGAAAAATTAATCCATGTTCACTATGAAGTTTCAACATATAGGAAAATTGAAGATAAAATTATCCTTAATTCCACTACTGTTAATACAACTCTTCAACTCTTTAACATATGTATAGATATTAATTGGATTTACACAGTATATACTGGTTTATATTCTGCTTCTTTTTTCATATGACCTTATATCCTGATCATTTTCTCATGAGATTAAGTTTAGTGGAAGAATTCATGCTAATGGCTCATGGCAGCATGAAGTACCTCAGAATTTTCTTAGCCGTTTTCCTTTTGTTGAATTATTTGATTTTTTTTTCTTTGCTACAAATGGAGCAAAGAATAATTTTCTGCTTAAATTGTTAACCTTACATAAATGTGATTATTTCCTTAGGATAAAGTTCTTGGAGGTGTTTTTGCCTTAAACCTTAAAAAAACAAAAAACTCGGAGTTCCCGTCGTGGTGCAGCAGAAACAAATCCGAGTAGGCACCATGAGATTTTGGGTTTGATCCCTGGCCTCGCTCAGTGGGTTAAGGGTCCGGCATTGCCATGAGCTGTGGTGTAGTTCGCAGATGCGACTTGGATCCCGCATTGCTGTGGCTGTGGTGTAAGCTGGCAGCTGTAGCTCTGACTGGACCCTTAGCCTGGGAATCTCCATATGCTACGGGTGCGGCACTAAAGAGATAAAAAAAAAAACCCTCTAACTCCAAATGATTCCAAAGTTCCAAAGAGTTCCAACATGGTTATAGTGCAAGGAATATCCATATACTGTCTATGTTTTGTTTTGTTTTGTTTTTGTCTTGAACCATTTGAAGATAAGTTATATACATTTTGGCCCTTTATCTCTAAATACTTGTGTCTAATTCTTAAGATTAGAGGTTTCTTCTCACACAACCACAGCACCAGTTACCAGCTTCTTGCTTCTTAATGGCGAGAAAATTGAGACCTATCCCTGTTCGAACATGTTTCCTATGTTTGGGCTCCACGACCAACTCTTCATTGATTCCCTGCCTTGGAACATTCTCTTCTTATCTCCACTTTGATCAAACTTCAAAGTTCAGGCCATGTGCCATCCAGAAAACCTTCCTGTGACTCTGGCCTCTGACTCCAGAACATTCCCTGTTGGTACCATTAATTCCACACATCACAGAGCACCTAGGGCAATGCTTTAATTGTTGCTTCATGCTTGTACTGTTTATTTGCTTTTTAATGTGTACCTCTCTTGTCTCTCAATTGAATTTTAGGCTGCAGAAGGCAAAGGATCATGTTTCTCTCTCTCTCTCTCAATATCTAATTGAATAATATGCGAAAGTGGATGCTCAGTAAATACTTGTCACATGTACGAGAGTTGTTCTCATACTTGTCACATGTATGAGAAACATGACGGAAATTGGGAGGACATGATATAGAGGAGTTTAACTCCTAACCTAGAAACCCTCTTAAAGTGAGAAAACAAGAACATTTTTAATTGCAAGAAAAAATAAAAACTGAACAGGGAAGGAAGTGCAAATATAGTAAACTCTCTGGCACTTGAAGTAGAATTATATAATCAGACTTTGACTATTGAATTATATGTCTGTACTGGGAGGATGGAGGGAGAATTGGGTGATAGAATAGTACAAAATCCTCGGAGTTTCCATCTGTGGCTCAGCAGAAACAAATCTGACTAGTATCCATGAGGACGCAGGTTTGATTCCCTGACCTTGCTCAGTGGGTTAAGGATCTGGCATTGCCATGAGCTGTGGTATAGGTTAGATATGTGGCTTGGATCCTGCGTTGCTGTGGCTGCAGCATAGGCCAGAGGCTGCAGCACCGGTTTGACCCCTAGCCTGGGAACCTCCATATGCCAAGGGTGCAGCCCTAAAAAAAAAAAAAAGGACAAAAAAGACAAAAAAAGTTACGAAATCCTCATTTGGTATAATCAAAAGTCAACTGATAATGTCTAAAAAGTGATAATTCAAGAATTAATGTAAGAAGGTTGCATAGGGATGTGGCGCTTAACACCACAGGGAGCAGTTAGCAAAGTGAAGTTATTGACTGTGGGTTGGGGGAGGTGGGATTTGGTTGAGGGTGCAATGGGGGAGGGGTGGGAAGGCGATTGCTGTTTTTTCATGATGACCTTTTTTGTATTATTTGATTTTTAAATTCTGCATGGAACACTTCAGTAAGATAAAAGCCAAAAAACAAGCAACCTGCTCCCTTTCCCCCTTCCCTCTTTTGCCCCATGGAGATTTCCTCTTGTGTGGTTGATGAGTTTTATGCGGCATAAGGATCATCTTTCCTCATTGTGACCATTTCTTGGAGTTCCCTGCTTCTGGTTAATCTAGTTCTCGTCCTCAACCCCAGTCCCCATTGACACCGTCACTAATGCTTCCAGAGAAGAAGACCCTCTGCTTTGCTGGGCTTGTGACTCTGGCCAGAGTCCCCTCTGGAAGGGGCAACAAGGCTGCGGGGCTGTGACCATGGGTGGAGGTGCTGCCCCCTAGTGGAGGTGGAAGCCCTGCGGGAATGCCTGAGGGCTGACTGAACTGGGGGCCTTAGGACCTTGCTCATTGCCCTCTTTTTTTTTTTTTGTCTTTTTGCCATTTCTTGGGCCGCTCCCGCGGCATATGGAGCTTCCCAGGCTAGGGGTCGAATCGGAGCTGTAGCCACTGGCCTACGCCAGAGCCACAGCAACGCGGGATCCGAGCTGCATCTGCAACCTACACCACAGCTCACGGCAACGCCGGATCGTTAACCCACTGAGCAAGGGCAGGGACCGAACCCGCAACCTCATGGTTCCTAGTCGGATTCGTTAACCACTGCGCCACGACGGGAACTCCGTTGTTTTTTTTTTTTTTTTTTTTTTTTGCCCTCTTAACTTCCCAGGTGGCTGAGAGGCAGCTTTGTGTTGGAATTGGTGTTTTAATTTCCTCTATCTACCAAGGAGGGGAAGCCACAGAAGATCTGGGAAACCGTTGTCCTGGCTGACAGTCCCACTGCCAGCCCCATGACTCTTGGCCCTCTGCAAAGTTTTTAAAGAGTCCGTGTGTCCCAGGGGACTGACTGACAGCATTTTAGTTTTCTGCCTCTTTTACATCTCCTAATAGAACCCAGTTTGTGATGGCCTTTTAGGAGGCCCAGAGCCTGCGTAACAGGCAGGGCTGCTTTCTCTGTGTTCCTTTCAGAGGGATGGAGTAAGGAATCAACATGTGTAGAGCACCTTCCATGGGCCAGAAATTTTGTATTTTGCATTCACTTTCTCACATAAGGTGAGGAAACAGACTCAGAGAGGTTAAGGAAGGTTACCAGGATCACGGGAGGAGTGGGGGAGCTGGGATCTCAATCCAGGTCCATCTGGATGCAAAGCTACTATACACCATGCCACTCAGGGCGGCTGACTGGAAACCACTCATCTAATTCAACTCCAGGGGAAACTCCCAGTCCCCCAGGCCAGCCCACATTCCTTATCCTGACACTGGCCCCAAACACCCGGGCCTGGTCCAGTGGAAGCCTCAGGCCCAGCTTTCGCAGGATATTGGCCCTGTGCTCTTTTCTCTTCTTTGTTTTGATATGGACAAAATAGATTTATTAAGATAGGATGCTTGTGAGATGCAAGTGGGCAGGCAAGGAGGCTCTCACCCAAGGGGCTGTGCTATTTTCTTATTTGGTGTTTGGTGGGCTCAGGTCTATTCATGTGCCATCCCTGCCCCCTTATAAGTGATGCCACATGTTTGGGTGATGTAGCCTGGGTGTAGTTGGTGATCACGAAATAGCACAGTCAAGTGAGGAAAAGTGAGGGCTCTAGAGTCAGCCAGAACATGGCTGTGTGACCCTGGACAAGTTATTCAGACTCTCTGGGCCTCATTTCCCTCATCTTAAAAAAAAAAGAAAAGAAAAATGAGGGCTGGATGAGCCCGTACCTTTTGTAAAGCTGTTGTGAAGTTTAAGTGACACAGGCACACCAGCTAGTGCGGCCCACCACATGGACATGCTGGGTTCCTGGTGGCTCTTCTTTTAGCAAGTTGTTTAGACAAAAGCCGACCAGGTCTGAGGCCACCAGCACACACAGAGGGCCCAGGCACAAGAAATAAAATATTATCCAGTGGTGATACTGGTTGGTTTTCTAGCTCACTTGTTTTTCTTTTACGTTAAAACCTTGGTTATTCAGAACCCCTCTGGGAATGCCAGAGTCCCAGAATTGTTGAGAATGATTTTAATCGCTTTCTAAAATGTGTTGCATACTCACGCTGGCCACAAGCATTCCTTTCCCCACTATCTAATTTCTAAGACTCATGTGCTGTGAGTTGGGAAACTACATAACGAAAATTGTTAGAGTTATTTGCAAAGAGAAAAGAAATTTGAAAATGAGGGCTCCTCCCATGGCTAGGGTACATGGATTTGGGGACGTTTGTGTTGGCAGTTTTCATGCCTTAATGGCTTTTCTGCTCTGTGGTTTTTCTTAGTGTGCCAAATTGCCGGGCTTGGAGAGCAGAGGTGTCTCTGGACTGTGTTGAAGAAGAGAAGGGCTCAAGCAGGCCGCTTGGCAAAGGTGGAGCAGAGGGCAGCAAGTAAGAGCTCAGGCTCTGGTGTTTGGACGACTGGAGTGCCAATGCTCGCTCTCTACAGGAGAGCTGTATGTTCTTGGACCAACCACTGAAGCCCCTGCCCCCTTTACTCTAACCTTTTAGGTAACAATACACAGCACAATGAATCCATCGTGACGTGGGCCTTAAGTCAGATAATGCAGACAGGCCTGGCACAGAGGAAGGGCCCAATAAATGCCCATTGTTATCAGTACGGAAGTGAAAAAATGAAATGCTTCAAGTTGAGATTTAGCAATCAGCGTGATCAAGTGAGGGGATAAGAGAAAGGAAGTAAGAAGGGGCAAAATGGACCTAAAAGACAAAGAGTCCCCCAAATTTTCCTAAGTGGAGGGTGAGTACATGCCAAGAGCTTTCTAACCCAGCCTGGATTGAGAGGCACAAGGACAGACGTGCTGGTGATGGAGTCTATTCACTGACTAGTTCATTGTTAGTGAATTGCAAGTGACATCTGTTAGTGATGAGTTTTAAAAACATCATGTTCTTTAGTCACAGAATTATTTATTGCCCTCTAGATATGTCAGATTTTAATTTTTTTTTTCTTTTTAGGGCCACACCCATGGGATACAGGGGCCGAATCGGAGCTGCAGCTGCCGGCCTATGCCACAGCCACAGCAACGTCAGATCTGAGCCGTGTCTGGGACCTACACCACAGCTCAGGGCAACACTGGATCCTTAACCCACTGGGCGAGGCCAGGGATCAAACCTACATCCTCATGGTTCCTAGTTGTGTTCGTTACCACTGAGCCATGACGAGAATTCCTCAGATTTTAATTTTTTTACAAAGTTTTTGTTTGGTTGGTTTTTTTGTTTGTTTGTTTTTTTTGTTTGTTTTTTTTAATGAGAAAGGGGAGTTGTGGATCTAATCCTAGAAGACTGAGGAGAGGGGAAATCTGAACATTGATTTCCGCTCAGTGCTTTTGTCACTGAGAACGGGGGGGAAGACAGAGACAGATCACAACTCATTCGAGCAGGTAAGCTGGGTGCTGTGTTGGCTTTCTGTGAAGTGATAAGCTTTCTCACTCGGAAAATGCTACAATCCTCACGACTCCCCATGGGGTGGGTATGTCTGATGCTTTCATTTTCCACATGAGTAAAATGGCAGGCCAGAGAGGTTACACACGCGAAGAAAAGCATGTTGCCCTCCATTCCATTTCTACAAGGACCAAGCCATTAGCCCCTGCAGCCATATACCCCGAGGGGAATTTAGGATGGAGAAAAACAGGGAACATGTTGGACTTTGGGTACTGGCCCTAAATAGTTAAGATGTATATCTGGGGAATAATTTCAATGACCTCATCTTCTTGCTTCTTCCCATAGGTAGAAAAGCACTAAAATCATTAACTTGAGATGCCTGTTGTGATTAGCAGTAATCTTTTGATGTTTGACTACCTGTTTCTTTTTCCAGAAAAAAAAAAATTCATATATATCCTGGCTCCTCCCTTAACTCTCTGAGCAGTTCTTCTTTTATCTGAGAGGCTGTCTCCTGGGCTATAGTCCTCAGTGAGTTTCCCGCATAAAACATGACTCACACCTTTTATATCCGGCAACACACAACTTGCTCAAGTCTAGTGAGGGACAAAACTAGATTCAAACTCAGTTCTACCCTACTTCCAACTTGGATCCTGACCCTTTCTGCAATGTCACTGTCCTGGTGGTGGCAGCCAGAGGCTGGCAGGTTGTGTGGATCTGTGTCTTGACATGGGCATTGGTGGCATTGCATGGATCCTATCAGAAAAGCATCCAGTCTGCACCCTGCTGCTGGCTGCACAGACCCAGGCTCTCTTTGCAAGCTGGTTGAGAGGGGTGGGGTCTCTTCATGTGGCGGGAATGGGGCAGACCCTCAGGAGCCCAGTGATGGTCTCCGGATGTGGACCTGTGATACCGCTCCTTTGGGTCTTCTGAATAATTCTGCAGTGACCCTAGGAAGGGATGCCTGCACTGGCTCCCCCTCAGTGCTGAGCTAAGCCTGCATCAGAGCTGGCGCCGTCTCACTCCTTGATTTCCACCATTGCCCTAGCAGTGCAGCTAAGTCCAATGTGGCTGCCTGTCTGCCTTTCCCTGGGGGCAGGAATGCTCTTTCAGCTGGGTAAGTCTGTGTGGGCTCAGGCACCCTCCTCTTCACCTGTCTGTATCCCAGAGCGTAGAGGTTTTCAAGCTACTCACTGCCTCTGAAACTTCAGGGGCTACTGTGGGAACAGGGGGCCATAGGTACTGGAGGGAAGGGCCCAGGCAGCCAGGGCTCTGGGCCACCATGCCCTCTTCCATCTATTTTATGCATTGATTCTCCTAAGATTTAGTTTCTCCTAAGAAAAGGTTTTGTTGCATAAAAAACATTCTTTGCAAACCCAACCCTGGAGAAGTTGAAAGCTGAGAGACCCAGATGGGTGCTGACCTGGCCCAAAGTCAGCCCAGCTCTTGGAGAACCTGGAAATGCTGACTTTTAAAATGCCCCTAGTTTCCCTGGTACCGTATGATCTGCCTCTGTAGCTCTTCTCATGGAAATGTTAGCTTGGCCTCAAAAGGCTGCAAGATCTGTAGGTTCCTGGTACCAGGCCCTACTTATGGCCTGGGTGTGGGCTGAGCTCTGGGCTGTGTCTGGACGGCTGCGGATGTTGGGCAGCCTGGGTTTAGGTAGGTGGCTGGGCACAGATGCTCAGCCTGTATCCTCACAGGCCTGTATGTGGGGGTGGGGTGGAGGTGGAAGGTGTTAGCCTCCATGGTGATTAAAGTCCAGAAAGGCAGAGTGGAAAGTGGCATATGAAATAGCCCTAGGTTTAGACAAACAAAGACAGGGTCTAGGCACTGGTCAGGAATCCAGCAGGTCAGAAAGGTCAGGAGCCAACAGGGAAGCAGGTTTCATGACATCAAACTCAAGCATCACTTGGCTGTAGAGGCTGTTTTGTTTTTCCAGCTGGAGCTGCTTTGCTGCCTCTCTTGCCCTGGCAGGAGCTAGCATCTGAATGAGACTTGCTGAAGGCCTGCAGTGAAGGGCCACTGAGACAGCAGAGAGAGAGAGAGGGAGTGAGTGTGTGTGTGCACCTGCGTTGAGGAGGTTAGAGATAGAGAGGAGGTGAAATCACTGCCAGAAGCAGTTCCTGACCCTGGGTATCCCTGAGACTTTTTACACGTCCCAGTGTTCAAACCATCCTGTTGAGTTCCCCAGAAAGCCCCTGACCCTCCATATCTATGCCATTCTCCTATAAATGGTAAATCTTAGCTCTCTTGATGGACACAGGTGCTGTCCCAGGCTATGGTAGCACATTAGAAGGGCTTAGAGGACTTTCAAGGCAGATGGGATGATAGCGATGAGAATCACAATGGAGGCAAAACAAACACACACCAGACTCAAATCTAAAACAGGGGACTGAGCTCTGTACACCAGCAGAGGGTGGATACTTACAAGATGATAGAATCCTAAAGTCAAAGGGCCCTTAGAGCCCAGCCCCTCTTCCACAGCATGGAGTCTGCCTCTGATGTCCCTGACATGGTCATCTGGCTTGTGCTTCTGGGGACAGAAACACCAAGACCACGTGTGGCCCCCGTTTCAGACCCTCCCCCACCCCCAACTGCCCCCCCGCCCGAGACAGCATCTCCTTTATGGTGCTTTGTCTCTGGTTCTGGCTTGGCCCTTTGCACCTGGTGTGTTGAGCTGTAGAAGCCGAAAATCATGGCCCTCTTGAGGCTTCTCTGCCTTCCTCATGTGACTCAGCTTCCAGATTTCAGACAACCTGGCTACCCAGCTCTGAATGAATTCCTTATCCAGAATTGATGTGCTGGACACACATTTATTAATTGAGCAGATGTCAGTCCATACTGGCCAGCAGTTAAGGGTGCCAGTTCTAGGATCATGCAATCCTGGGTTCAAGTCCTTGCTTTACTGCTCACTAGCTGTGTCACCTTGAGTAAGTTACTTAACCTCTCTGAACTTCAGTTTCCTCCTCTGTAGAATGAAGATAAAAATGATGGGCACTTTACAGAGGATCAAAGATATAGAGTGCATGGAAAGGACGGCATGTGGTAAAGGCTCAGCATTTCAGCAGCCACCTCGATCAGAGAGCTGACTCATACCGAGTCTCTACCCAGATAAAAGCCAAGGGTCTTTTTTACACAAACTGCTACGCTTTATCCTATTAAACTTCATTTTGCCAGTTCTAGTCCATTCTCATCCTGGCAACATTGATTCTGTCACTGTACAGTAGTCTGAGCAGTTCTGATTCATCTGCAGATCCAATAACGTGCCTCTTCTATTTTCATCTGTGCTTTCTTTCCAGTGCAGTGCCAATAGATTACTCAAGATTCTTTAGGTTCAAGTATTCAACCAGCACTCAAGTTATTCAACTGTGCTATCAGCCAGCCCACATTGGCTCCTCTGAGTCAGAAACTTTTATCCCTGGAACTATTGAAGCCTCAAAAGAAAAAGTTAAATTATGGTCAACACCTTCTGTTTAAAAGGCCAGGGAAATTATAAAGCCTTAAGGAAAGACCTCAGTCAAAAAGTGGTCAGTAGAAAGTTTGGGCATTCGACAAGGTGAATTTCATTTATCTAGAAAATGAGGCATTACTGCAGAGGGTCTTCTGTGAAGCTATGCACACAGTGAACTCTTACTACCTAGGGACTGGCAAGTCATCACTGTAAAACGCAACCGTTTACACGCACACATCCAGCCCCAGGGGGAAGCTCAAAGCATTAGCTACGAGATTCAAGAGGGCAGTAATTACATATTTTTTCATTTTTGTCAGCTGCAAGATATCTGTAACATCCCATATGGCATGTGGTAGATAGGGACTCAGAAAATATTTCTCTGAATGTTAACTGAATAACCTGAGGGACAAAAGCCACAGTTTCAGGGTCACACTGATCTCATTTTCATGCATTCCTTCATAGGGAGAGTACACGTGATGGACCATCAAGAAACACGACAAGTCACAGAGGGCGTGTGAGAGTGGCCCACGTGTATAAAACATCGTAAATTTTAGATAGTGTGAATCTTGGTATAGAGAGGACATGTCTGTAGCAAGTTTATATCTGATTTATTTCAGTACCATTTAAAGGACAAAGATATCAGGGGGCTCTGAGGGAAGGGAACAATGCTTTTAGCTGAGGTTTTTGGAAAGGCTTCACTGAGCAGGGTAGGATTTTAACAGCTACCCAAGTAGCTGGGCCTGAGTCCTGGCAGGGGGCTGGGCAAGCACAAGGTGGGTTTGGGGAGGGACAAGGAGATGATTTGTCCAGAGTAGGGGCTCCTGTAGACCCCGGCCTTGCTTGTCCTGGGAACCTGTGACATGGGCTGGTGTAGGGGTGAAGTCGGTGGTATGGATAATTTCTTTATTTGCAAAGGTAACTGGCTCACAAAGGCTATAACCCATGTCCTCTCCATGATGGGCATTCCCTTTAATCTGAGTGTAGAAGTCTAGCTAAACAGATTCTATTTGCTCCCTGTAGCCCAGCTGTTAAGTAACATCACCAGCCAAAGCCACTTCAGCAAACAGATGAGGTGGGATTTCTCACCTCAAAAGATAAAATTTGCCCCCGGCTCCTCCAATGCTTTCCAGCTCTAGCCCCAGCCATAGCAACACCTAATGCTGGGACAGTCTTTATTTTCTCCTCACGAAGGCATGTTGCCTTCACAAACGACTGCCTCCCTAGAACTATAAGGTAGGCCTTCTAGGTTGTGCAGATGGGTGGGCCCTAGGATGAATTGTTGCCTAGCAACATCCCCAGTGGTGGAGAAGCTGATTGGCCCACCTATCTGTAGATCCCCCTGCAGGAAGCCCCTGGGAAAATAGTCATCTACTTTAAGGCAAGGCATGCTGCTGGCTTTTGAGCTGCCTGTAATGAAATACATAGTATTTTAATGAATATTACTTAAGTTTCTTTCTGTAACTTTAGTTTTTTCTCTACTCTCTATTTCACCCCCGCCCCCCATTCACTGGCTTTTGCTTTCACAATTTTAAAGAGAAATCTGCAGAACAAGTTCCTATGTTTTTCTTAAGAAAAGTTATATTTAAGGTTGGTTGTTCTTTTAGGCACACACACAGACCCAGAATACCTGTTCTCTTTCCACAAAGGAAGAGGAACAATTGAAGCGATTGCCTAGTGCTTCAGGCCCCAGGCTAGATTTTATGTGGGCCCTCAGGGTATTGGTTTAGGACCCATCTCCAGGCATCAGAGCACTGCTGAGGGTTTGGGGGATCCTGTCGTTATGGGAGAGTCTGAGATTACTATGACTACTCCGTGCCGACAAACAAATAAATAAATGTACCAGCAACCCCCAAACCAAAATGCCCTGCAAAATAAGCAAACCAAAGCTGGCCAGTTGAGTCCATCCAGTAGGATAGCCTGTTAATTTGTAGTCAAGTACAGCAATTAGGGGATGGCTTTGCACTGTCAAGAAACATCCTACTACCCGTGGTTGAGGCATTCCACAGACCAGGTTTAATTATTCCTTCCTCACAGCACAGATGCCCCATTCTTACCATTAACCTGCCATGAAGCTACATAATACTTGGAGTGTTTTTCTTAGGGTGCAGTAAGCAAGTACACAGACCTTGACAGCTATGAGTTTGAGTCCAGTTCTCCTATTTCCTACTTCGTGATCTTGGATAAGTTTCTTAACTCTGAACCTCTCACCCCATCTGTGGAATGGACATATTAATATCTATTTTGTAGCGATCTTGGGAGTAATAGCAGATACAGCTCTTCTGGTTCTTAGTAGGCTCTCAAACATTGGTTCCCTTTCCTCTTTCTTCTGTGCCTCTGTCCTTGGCTAACCTCTCCCATTCTGTCTTCTTCAGAAACCCTAAGCAGAGACCAGGTGCTATAAGGAGAGCGTCCAGAGGAACTAGGTGTTAATGAATGAGGACCGTTCTTCCTCTTGCTCCTGGTTTCTGGCTGTGATGTTCTTCTTTTCTATCTGTGGTTGGCTTAAGTGTTTGCCCTGAAATTTGACACGACCCTGGACTTCATGTTGCCAGTATCTGTTAGAGCTGTAAGCATGCCATAGAGAGAAAGCGTGAGCAGAGGGCAGACTCTAGGCAGGCAGCAGTCAAGGAGAGATCATCTCGAATGGGAGAAGAAGGGACAGAAATGTTTTTTAGACAAAGTCAACGAAGACCTTGTCAGGACTTGGGGAAACACGGTCTGTCTCTCTGGCCACAAGCATTTATCGAGCACCTACTCAACATGGGCTCAACGTTTACCATGAGATTCCAAAGACCCAGGAGGCCTGATTCCTGCCCTTTTGTGCTTATTGTCTAAGTGGACAATCAGAAGACTGAGAACGATTAACAGCAGTCTTGCTGACTGTGCCCCGTCATACGGTTGCTAAAGGGTTTCAGGCTGAAGGAACAATTGGATGTGGTTAATTAAAAGGCTTCATGAAAGAGGCAGTTTGAGGGAGAGGAGAGTCATGGATGGATGGAAAGGAGCTCAGGATCCAGCAGAGCAGGCACCAAGGCTTAATGTTAAGGAGTGGTTCGGAGGGTGAGAGAAGCCCCTCCTCCAGTGCTTTGTGAAATCTCCCTTCACCGGCCCAGCAGGGACCGAGCAGGGGGCTGGCCACGAGTGGTCTAACCTCGTTGGATCGGAGGACTCCGAAGAACGGGTAGAGGAAGGCAGGCACCAGGGCTGCAGCTCCAAGAGGCACCGCCTCGGACACCCAGTACACAGCAGTCACGATCAACACATAAGCACACGCAGCCTCCTGGAAGGGGAAGAAAGTGGGCAGTTAGTCACAGGAACAGCCACTGCCCCTGAGAATCCAAAGGAGACCCAGGGCAGAGGTACCTGGACTCAGACATGGGCACTGGGTCACAGTCCTGGAAGGTGCAAAGCTGGATTAGGCAGAGGAGTTTGGTGGGTGAAGTTATGGCAGCTCCTTGGGTGGATTGATGCCTGGCACGTGGTTTGCATTGGTTTGCAACAGGGTGGCCACAGGACTGTTACGCTATCATTGCCCCACTGGTTCCTGAAACTGAGCAGGGCAGGGACTGAAATTAATTGCAATGTCCAGACCCAAGATCATGTACTATACAGGCGATGATCACAGCTTTGACTTGGTCGAAATAGAATATTTTGGTTTCAAGTTGATTAGACACTAGGTTCTTAGGATAGCTAAAGGTAGGGATTAAATTGTGTAATTGGCAGCTCCTGTCATGGCTCAGCCATTAATGAACCCGACTAGTATCCATGAGGATGTGGGTTCGATCCCTGGCCTCGCTCAGTGGATTAAGGATCTGGTGTTCTCATGAGCTGTGGTGTAGAATGCAGATGTGGCTTGGATCCGGCACTGCTGTGGCTATGGTGTAGGCCAGCAGCTGCAGCTCTGATTCGACCCCTAGCCTGGGAACCTCCCTATGCTGTGGGTGTGGCCCTGAAAATACAAAAAAAAAAAAAATTGTGTAATTGGTTGACATATGGGTTCTGAAATTGGCTCATTTGGGGCTGGATCATTCTCTGTGTGTGTGTGTGTGTGTGTGCTGTGCTGTGCATTATGAAATGTTTAGCAGCACCCCTGGCTTCTACCCACTAGATGTCAGTAGTACCTCCCCAATTGTGACAACTAACACTGTTTCTAGACTTTGCTAAATGTCCGGGGGTGGGGAGGGGAGGGATTATCGGTGGTTGAAAACCAGCGCCCTAACCAGTGTCTAGGACTTCACCCCACGTGCTCGATGCACATGGGAACATCTTTCTGACAAAGGGAGTAAAGAGCACCATCCACCTGGAAGGGAAGTCCTGGACCTTCCCCAGAGTCTTCCCTTTGCTGGTTGTGTAACATTGGGGTGCACACAATAAATAAGTACAACATTCTTTTAAAAAAAATCAGTCCTTAACCTTATCCCCCAGTAATGCTGGTTAACCGTTAATCAGCATCTGGAATGGTGCTGATTAGCACTGATGAGAAGGGTCACTGGCTTACTCTCGGGAGAGGTCACTGTCCAAAGGGCTTGAACACTGGATTCTGGAGGGCCGCTGTGCAGAAGATCCAAGCTGCCTGTGGATTCCTCCCTTTATACCTACTTCTAAACCATCTGGGCTCAGGTCTGACCTGCCTGGAGGCTGGCTGGTGATCAAGGAACCTGACAGATCTAGTTCTGTTTATCTCTCCCTTGGGTTCGGAACACGCGTCCTCAGACTCTTAGACAAAAGTTTCAAAAGGTCACCGAGATCAGTGAGGGGCGTCAGGAGGGATTAACCCAGCCTGGCAGGATGGGACCTTGCTCCCTCCTGATATGCATGGATTATGGGGTTGGGGGTTGAGAAATGGGAACTGGGCCCAACAATTGTTGACTGTGGCTCCCACTGAGATTTCCTCTGGGGCCAAAAGATCAGAGAGAAGTTAAAACTTTTGGAAGTGCTGATAAGACAACAGAAGCAATAGTGGGGTGTGTGTGTGTGGGGAAATAAAAAGCCTCCATTTGGAAAAGAATGCAATTTAGAGAAATGTTCCCTTTATCGCAGAAATAAAAATACCTAAAGAAGCCCTAAGCACTTAGCCCACTTGAGCTCACTTTTCCCCATCTCCTTCCTGGGAAAGAGACAGAACAGGGGTGGGGGGTGGGAGTCTTGATTCCAGTTGAACAAAATGAGATAGAATGTCTTTCCCTCATTGAGAAGTCCTGTGCCTTCCTGAGAGCCTTCAGCCTTTCTTGGCTTGGGCATCACAGGTCCAGGAGTGGAGGGAGGGGAGTGGGGCAAGAGAGAGGGAGAGGGAGAGGGAGAGAGGGAGAGGGAGAGAAAGGGAACGATTTCCTGCTACTGTGCACCATTTTGGTTTGAATTAGGAGAATTTGGGTTAAGTCAGGGTAAACTTTGTTTTGTTTTGTTTTTTCTAGGGCCATACCTGAGGGATGCGTCTACGACCTACACCACAGCTCATGGCAACGCTGGATCCTTAACCCACTGAGCAAGGCCAGGGATCAAACTCGCATCCTCATGGATACTAGTTGGATCCATTTCCACTGCACTACAATGGGAACTCCCTTTTGCTCCTTTTCAACCTTCTCAAAATTCGGTAGGTAAGCTTATATTCACATAACTCAGGATATTCTGTGAAGTTTGATTGCAGGGATGCTGTCCCCCCCGCGTCTGGCTGGGGTCTGGCAGAGAGCTCAGTCAAAGCTGCCTGAACTGCGCTGGGCCCGTCTGCTGGCTACCAGGTCTCTGTTATCTACTGGAGAAAATCTTCTGGAGACCCCCGGCCCCTTATCACTGCCACTGGTCTGCAGGTGTGTGGGGCTGGTGTGTATTCAGGCCTTGAACGGATAATGTTGTCATTTCTTCTTTTTTGCTCCCGTTTACAAATAAAGGAGTGAATTCAAAGTGGCATTTCCCCAGACGGCCTATTTCCTGACTCTGCTGCTAACTAATGTTTGCATCTGCTCCTTCCTTTCCCCACAGTCGGATCACCTTGATGAAATCCCCTCAGACTTACTGGGAAGGAGCTGGAGGTTTGTTTATTTGGTGCTGTAAATGATAGAAGGGCTTCTTAAAATTTGGCTTGGGAAGTTCCCATTGTGGCTCCGCAGTAATGAACCCAACTAATATCCACGAGGAAGTGGGTTTGATCCCTGGCCTTGCTCAGTGGATTAAAGATCTGGCGTTGCCATGAGCTTCAGTGTAGATCACAGCCATGACTTGGATATGGTGTTGCTGTGGCTGTGGTGTAGGCTGGTAGTTACAGCTCTGATTCGACCCCTAGGCTGGGAACTTCCATATGCCACAGGTGCGGCCTTAGAAAGTGAAAAATAAGTGAATTGGCTTGGGAGTTGGGTGTACCTTTTATGTCACAGGGGCACCGAGGCAGCGCTTAGTCATGGGCGCCCCCTCTTGGCCCTCCCCTTCTGTAATATGGGAACCGAGTCTGGGCCTCTGGTCTTAGAGGGTTGGGTAGGAAAAAGGGGAAGGTCATTCTCATTTTTCCTAAAATGCGCTGTGGCTTTTGTCACGTTGAAGAGCCATCGAAACTACAGGCTGGGAGTTCCTGCCCAGGTCACTTCTCTCAGCTCTAGCCCATTTAGGAATCTTAAAGATTAAATATCAGAATCTAAGTCCATTTAGGAATCTTAAAGATTAAATATCAGAATCTAAGTGTGACGATGCAAGAGGTCCAGGCTCCTTGGTGCTTTGTGCCTGCTGTAGGAATGGTGGCCTCAAGGTGCTTCCACATCGTCATAGAGGGAGAGGAGCAGTATCTTGTTGACACTGGACAAACGGAGAAATTGTCTTTGCATCTGCCTCCAGCCCTGAGGGCTTCGGCCACCTAGGCTCCGTCTAGCTGCCCCAAGGGCTGTGGGGTCAAAGGAGCTACCCTCCACTAACCCATGTGCATACACTGGGAAACTCTGAGGTATCACATTTCTATTTTCTTGAGGCCCTGGTTCTCAACTGGGGCTGATTTTGTCCCCCAGGGTATACTTGGTAATATCTGGAAGCATTTTTTTTTTTTTTTGTCTTTTTAGGGCCACACCTGCTGCATATGGAGGTTCCCAGACTATGGGTCCAATCAGAGCTGTAGCCACTGGCCTACACCACAGCCACAGCAATGGAGGATCCAAGCCATGTCTGTGACCTACACCACAGCTCACGGCAACGTCGGATCCTTAACCCACTGAGTGAGGCCAGGGATCGAACCTGGGTCCTCATGGATACTAGTCGTGTTCATTAACCCCTGAGCCATGATGGGAACTCCCTGGAAGCATTTTTGACTGTCACAGTTGCTGGGGGAGAGGGAGCATGTGTGCTAGGGGCATCTAATGGGTGGAGACCAGGGATGCTGCTAAATGTCCTACAATCACAGGACGGCCTCCCCCCATGACAAAGGATCATCCCCCCCTCCAAACCAAGTGTCACCAGTGTGGCTGCTGAGAAGCCCTGCCCTAAGGAGAAACTCAGTGTGAAAGAAGGGGCGGGGTCAAGGAAGGCCAGTGTCTCCTGTTCTTAGCAGTCCAACTTTAAAAATCTCTTCAAAAATTATTCGTAGAGCCCAGCAGAGCAGAGGCTCACCTTTCCTTCCTTTTCACTCCTCTTTTTTCCCACATTATCCCTCTTTTGTCACATTTATAGATTACTTTGCCTGCTTTGATGGATGACTTGTTATTTTACTTTTTTCTTCTTGTGGATACTTCTCACTAGTCATTGGTAACCAAGAAGCTCAAAGACAGACTCCCAGAATGAGAGGAGTCTGGACCATGGTCCCCAAAGATGGAGCTGGCTTAGGGGACACAGGGCTGCCTGATGCTGCCATGGAGAAGAGCAGGTGCCACTGGGTTAGCATTCCCTTAATCCATCTGACATTGAGTAAAAAACAAAAACAAAAACATGAAAAGAAAAAAAAAAAAAAAAAAACTCAGCCTATTTGGACAAAGCAGAAAATTGAGTCGTGTGCAAGGCCAGGAACACTGTCAGCCCGAATCACTGTCTGCTAATCCCAACCCGGTTTTCATCAGTGACTCCCTGGCATTCTGAGGTATTTATTCTACTAAAGATTTAAACCAGTTTGTTTTTAAGAAACATCCTAATCCCTTCTAACTGTGTAATTTAATCTTGGTTACTAAGTTACTAAGGGAACTGATTTCTCCCCCCACAAAAACGATTAACCCCTCTTAGCTTCTTTTTCCTAAAGTCTCAAGGGTAGTGCCAGCTGGGGGAAGGGGTAAGGACACAGGGAGAAGGAGGAGGAATGGGAGGAGGAGGAAGGGGAGGAGGAGGGGAGGAGAAGGAGGAAGGGGAGGAAGAGAAGGAAGAGGAAGGGGGGGAGGGAGAGAAGGAGGAGAAATGGGAGGAGGGGTGGGGGGGAGGGAAGGAGGAGGAGGAGGAGGAAGGGAAGGGGGGGAGGGACGGGAGAGAAGGAAGGAGAAGAGGCGGCAAATGATGGTCCTAGAGGTGGAGCCAGCGCTGTGGAACTTCTGCTCACACGAACCTGGACAAAAATTGGGTCACAATCTAGAGTTGGAAGCTCTTGATTCTTTTTTATGGAGGCATTTGTTGTGTCTCCTTCAAGAGCACAGAGAAAACTCAGAGGATGCAGATAATCCGAGGGCCATATGCATGGGACCAGGGCAGGCTGCCAAGCTCTCCTTTCAGCTTAAGGTTCAGAAGGATCGGGAGAGATGAAGAGTTTCAAATTCTGGTTATCAGAGCCCACCATGGTCGCCCACAGACCCTGGCTAGATGCGCAAGGATCCCAGCCCACCCCACCCCAGGCCAGGGGCCACAGTCGCTCCATCCCCCATCCTCCTCCTCAGCATCTACTGGGAGGTCTTCCTGTCCAGGCGCTCTCCCACACCGGTGAGCCCCCACATGGCAAACAGGGGCTCTCCAGAGCGTCCTCCTCCTTAATGGGGTGTCCGCCTGGCCCTGCATCCACAGCAGGCTGCCCACTGCTCTGTGTCCCACACAACTGCTCCTCCAGCCACTGCACCTCCTCTTAATCTCCCTCCTGGCTGGGGGCCGTGGGGTGGCCCATGCAGAATGGGGGAGAGGGATGACAATGGCAGTTTTTAGGCAGAAAGTATGTCAGCCTCCTCCAGGAAAGCATTTCCACTTCTTTCCACCAACAGAAAACCACGCCGAGCTTGGCAAACACCCCACTCCCTCCACCGGCCCCAACAGGTGGGGTCGGGGGGACAGGCCGGTACTCACGCTGCTGGGATGGAGCACCGGCAGAGGCAGCAGCAGGAGCGGCACCAAGATGATGAGCAGCAGCTTCCTGGCTCGGAGAAGGCCCTTCAGCAAGCCCATCCTGGACCTCGAGTCGCCTCCTCCCCCTCGGAGCCTTCGCGCCAACCAAGTGCCTGGACTGCTTGCGATGCTCGCCCCCAGTCAGAAAGACTTCTCCAACCTTTCTTGGCTTCCAAGAGTCCTCTGGCCTCTCCAGGGCAGAACAGGAGGGCAGGTACAGGCCCTGTTTGCACCACAGGCTGGGCTTCTCACCTCCTGTTTTAGGTGGGATTGGCGAGCATAGTTTTATGCCCGGCCAAAAGGAAGCGGGGAAGGATGCTAAATGGGCACATAATGGCTCCCTCTTTGCTTGATCAGTAATGGAGTAACTTCATGCTAAAGCGCAGCCAAAGCCCCCTTAAGCAATCTAGATTATTCCTCTGCTGCAGCTGTTTGGTTTTGAAGAAGTCATTTAAGAGCTTTAAAAAAATTAAAAATACCGAACACCTCCATAATCTTCCTCTCTCTAATGGCCTGTTTGGGGCATTACCACTTCCTCTTTCTACCTGTGCTGGCTGTGCCCCCTTCCCTTTAAAAAAAACAAAGCAAATAGACAAACAAAAAAAAGACACAAAAAATTATCTAGTCCCTTCTTTCTTTAAAACAAACCCCGAGTTTGTCAGCACAGGATGCAGACTTCAGGTAGAGCTGGTCTCCTCTCCCAGGACCTGGCACCTTAACTCTGTGCAAATTTCTTTCCTTCTGATTGATTTCCCATTGTAATTTGCCTTGAGCCTGGGCCTCCAAAGCAGAAAAAAAGTCCCCAAGACATTCCTTTTTGTCACGGGACAAAATCTTGCTGGAGGCCCACCTTAACTTTCCTTCACCTATGGGAAGCAGGACACAGGCGGTGGCCCCGCCCATTCCTCACAGCCAATCACCGCGTTGGAAAGAATGAGTCAGTATCTCTTCCAAAGGCAGTTCAGGATTGGTCCCAGCAGGGGCCTGCTGATTTTGCAGAACCTAAGCAACTTGCAGAGCTTATTTTTGTTTCTCAAACGTCCCAGGGGCTGGAGTGATGGCCATCTTTGTAAACATAATCCCACTTCCCCGAGCACTGCTTCAACATTTCAGAGCATAGGACACCGATCTTTCTCTGGGAGGGCCACTTGCTGACCTAGTCCTTAGGAAGATATGTCTGGTTGCAGGGAGAAAATGAAGTATTAATCCTGGAGAAATTGGCCCCAGAGTACACAATATTAAGTCTTTTGGACTTCCCTGGTGGCCAAGGTCCTTGGCATGAGCACCTGGGTGAATACAAAGCATCTGAGTCAGCAGAGGATGTTATGTCAGAAAGACCACAGGCCTTTTAGGAAGAGTGGAAGGGAACTGCCCCTCTGGAAAAGTCTAAATGCCAGTCTCGTTTCAGAGACTCATGAAACCCAGATGCCAATGGTCTTTTGGGCTGGAGTAAATGTTCGTAGGCTCCTCTCTGAGGCTCTTTACCAAAACGGAAGGCTTCTTTTGGCTGGTATGGAAGGAGAAGGTGGGAGGGCAGGAAAAAAAATGGGTGGTTTCAGGTATAGGGCCTTTTCAGCCCTTGGACTCTGGAATTTCTGCTGCTTACAGATCAGGAGAAGCATTTGTCTTTTCTCAGAAAGGTAATGTGGATCCGGGGCAAAGAAGAAAGAAAAAACAAAAGGAAACCCCCCACACTTTTATAACTGGTGGTCCTTGGCAGCATTGCCTCCATCTGAGAGATGATGAGCAGAGTCAAGGGTTATGAAATGCATGTTCTCTTGAACTCACAGAATGCAAGGAATGGCATTTCCAGGTCTGCAGCTATGCCAGTTGGAAATAATCCCCAGGCTAAAGGCAAAGTAACTCCAGAAAGGTGACTCCATAAAACGCGTTCTTCTTGACCTCTAAGGCAGGAGCACCTGTGGACAGCCCTGGTCCCCTTTGAAACTGGCTTGTCATTGTAGGCTGAGCCTCCATGATTTGTCTCTTTGAATGCATATTCAGGACTGGCTACCATATTTGCTATATTCGGGCCTCATTTTTGTGATGATTTTAAAACTCAGAATGAATGCTACCACGTGTGTGATGTCTTGGTGGCAAACATTAAAAAGACTGGATGAAAAATAAACAGCTGTGGAAGTCAGCATTTGCTGTCAAACCCAAGGGCCACTTCACATTCCTTGGTGAGATAATCTGAGATAACAAAGATTCCATTGAGCCTGGAAATTCCATCAGGACATTTTTATTACATCATAAGTGAATATTTGTTAAATAAAATTACATCAGGTGAGTGGCACAGTAGGACCAGTAGTTCTCTTTTAGAACTCTATCCATTTTCCAGTTAAAGAAAACATTTTTTTTTTTTCTTTTTAGGGCCACACCTGAGGCATATGGTGCAGCAGCTGGCCTACACCACAGCCACAGTGACACCAGATCCAAGCCACATTTGTGACCTGCACTGCAGCTTGCAGCAACATGGGATCCTTAAGCCACGGAGCGTGGTCAGGGATTGAACCCACAGCCTCATGGATACTAGTTGGGTCCCTAACCTGTTAAGCCACAAAAGGAACTCTGAGAGAACAGTTTCTTAAGAAAATTTTTTACATTCTTCAAGAAATGTAAGTCAGATTCCACTTATAAGAGGTATTAAAAGTAGTCAGACTCTTAGAAACAGGAAGTTGAATGGTAGTTGTAAGGGGCTAGGGGGAGAGAGAAGAGTTGTGGTTTCCTAGGTATTGCTTTTTGCGTGATGAGCAAGTCCAGCTGTCTGTCACCCGACAGTGTGCATATATGAACGATACTATACCACCTGCTTAGAAATGGGTCTTAGAAATTTAGATGGTAATTTCATATGATGTGTTATTTTTTAACCATAATAAAAATGAAAGATATTAAAATGATTTAGGAAAGTAAAGAGCACCATGTAAAGTCATTTAATAAGCATTTAGTTTTAGACCCGTGCCCTGTGGAGATACCTTCTGACTGACTGACCACTTAACGTGATTCTCCTTTAGTTAGACTCAGGTTGAGATGACAGAGCAATGACAGTTTCAGCATGTAGATGATTTCCAATTTCTCTTGAGTGACACCAGAGATAGCCATGAGAATGCCAACTACAGAGGAAACTTCCAGAATTTTTAGATCCTAAAATTTCCCAGCAGTATAGAAATGGCAGAATGTTTCTCTTAAGTCACAGGCAAGTTTTCACTGCCAGTATCACACCCGGATTATTCTGTGAGTAAAAGGACAAAATGGGACTGGGCTGTGACTGTGGTGTGTGTGGTGTGGCATTAATGAGGCAAAATGGAAGAGTCCATTGCTGTCACTGGACCAGTCCTCCCCTGCTCACTGGGCAAAGAGTCAGGTTTTTGGGTGGTGGTGAGCAGAATATTTGATTTTGCATGGAAATGAAGTCATTGCTAGAAGACTCTTCGTGGGTAAACAATTTGTATTCAGACTAAAATAGTGTGTAAGGATCTAGTTACTGAAAATGAAATCTTCATTTGTCTTTAAAAAGGTTGTGCCCTTCTTGTTTCTATTGTTCAGTCATTGATTGCTACACCAGTAGGGAACTGTCATTGTGGTCACTGCTCCTAGGAGCCATCGTCTCTTTCATGGCTCTCCTACCCCTGGGAGCAACTGTGCATGTCCTAATGTGGTAGGCGGGGACGACAACGGTGGGTCTTTCCACCTGGTGACTAGAAGAAAGCTTTGGGATCCCTTTTTTTTTTTTTTTTTTTGGTCTTTTTAGGCCCATACTGGCAGCCTATGGAGGTTCCCAGGCTAGGGGTTGAATCAGAGCTGTAGCCGCCGGCCTATGCCACAGCTATAGGCACACCAGATCCGAGCCATGGCTATGACCTACACCACAGCTCATGGCAATGCCAGATCCTTAACCCACTGAGGGAGGCCAGGGATCGAACCTGCGTCCTCATGGATACCAGTCAGATTTGTTTCCACTGAGCCATGATGAGAACTCCTCAGATCCTTTTGGATAGGGGTGCAGCCCCAGGGTGGGTGTAAGGCTGACTGTCCAGGTATTACACAGTGTCTAGGGGTTGAGATCTCTGCTGACCCCCACCCCAATCCACATCCAGGACAAGCACAAAAACGGAAGGTTGGCCGGGAGGCTCTCTGCGTTCTGGGCAGTCCCAAACTTGTCTGTATGTTGCCCTTCGTTTTAATCAGGCAGTGATCCCTGAAGGAAACTGTGCATCCAAGCACAGACTGCAGAGATAGCGAGAAGTCACCCAGAAGCAGCTTAGAGATGCCTCGAGGAATGGTTATAAAGATAATCAGAATCAGGCCCAAAGACAGAGCAGCAGAGACACCAACTCCAGTGTGAAGCAAGAAAGAGACAAGGGGAGTGACCATGTCAAAGAGAATGTGTAATATTAGAGAAAAATGGAACAAAAAGTATATATATCAAGAGTCTGAATTTGAGGGAGATAAAACAGCAGGATGATCAGGGAATGAGAACCAGAGAGACTGAGAGTGGCAGGATGCAAAACTGGGTTTTCTTTGGGGCGGAGCACCTCACCGCACGCTGGTGTCCCCCCACGAGCCCGAGCAGCTTGTGCTGCCAGGCAGAGCTCCCGTGCTCAAAGATTGTAAAGAAGTCCAGACCAGCTTTCATCATCATCAAATGACAATTGTTAAATACCCATTTCAGAATCAAATTTAGCCCCACGAATCCTCGCTTATTCCAAGATCAGACTTGCTGCCACTTTAGCTTCCAGAGCCCAGCTGCAAACCTCAGAGTGGCTGGATAGATCTCTGAGCTGGTGAAGAATCTTTATTAGAACTCAGGTGTGGAGTTCCCGTCGTGGCTCAGTGGTTAACAAATCTGACTAGGAACCAGGAGGTTGTGGGTTTGATCCCTGGCTTCGCTCAGTGGGTTAAGGATCTTGGCATTGCCGTGAGCTGTGGTATAGGTTGCAGACTTGGCTCAGATCCCAAGTTGCTGTGACTCTGGTGTAGGCCGGCATCTACAGCTCTGATTGGACTCATAGCCTGGGAACCTCCGTATGTCACGGGTGCGGCCCTAGGAAAGACAAAAAAAAAAAAAAAAAAAAAAAAAGAACCCAGGTGCTTTACTGCTAGCAGAAGCCCTCATCTATTATCTCTTTTTTTTTTTTTTTTGGCTTTTTAGGGTCATACCCGTGGCATATGGAAGTTCCCAGGCTAGGGGTCCAATCGGAGCTACAGCAGCCGGCCTAGGCCACAGCCACAGCAACTCCAGATCCAAGCCTTAGCTGTGACCTTAACCCATTGAGCAAGTCCAGAGATCAAAGCCACGCACCCTCATGGATATTAGCTGGGTTCGTTAACCGATGAGCCCACAACGGGAACTCCCTATTAACTCTCATTTAACAAACCATTAGAACAAGACTCACTGTCTTATTTTTTTTCAGCAATGGCCTGATCGTAAGGAAGAACAATCAAAAAGGGCAAGTTACGTTGGTACCAAGGAAAAGGCACTCTTACAGGCTGGAAGGCAGCAGAAAAACTCACACAGGTGCGGACTTAGCAAAACCTGGGGCCTTTCAGGGTTGGTACCAACAGTCTGGCAGAGCTGTCGGGTCTAGGTGTCCTCCCTGGTCACATCTCATGGTTGATGACTGTGGGAAGTTCAGAAGTAGAAGAATCTCAGAGATGATCTTATCTAGCTCCTTCATTAGAACGTTTCCAAGATACTAAATAAAAGCTTAAGGCATTTTATGTGACTACTTTAGAAAACACATCCAATCGCTATTGCTAAAATGGAAGCTTTGGTATTTGAAAGGGTAAAATTCTGTCCTCTGAAAGTCACATTTATTTGAAGCACTTAAATCTCTGGGGATGCTGGGCAATTTTAGCATGAGGCTAGGCAGGCCTGGCTGTTGGTGTCACCTCTTTTGTTAGGCTGACTCTCTCCACGTTAGCTTTGTTTCTCGGTACAAAATGCAACGCATGACAGTCGCATTTCTGTGGGCCCCCTCTGTGTTTCTCCAGCTTTCAGAAAAGAAGAGTCTAGATACATGGGTACATGACTGATGTTCTGACTGATTCTTCTTGGTGGCTTTTGGAAGAGTTGGGAAATACATCCTTGGTTAACAATGGATTGATTGGGCGTAGCTCTAGTTGCTTACTACAGAACTGCGGAAAGATGTTCATTCAGTCGAGTACCCTGGTCTCTTAGGACCAAAGAAATCTGTCCCCCACCTTCCTGCCATGCCCAGGCTTCTGTGCTGTCGCCCCCAGCTCTGTTCTCACAAATGTGGGTGTTTGTGTCACATTCACTCAGTGTCGAAGCATATCTTAGATGCGTACATGTCACCAGGCAAACCGTTTGGCCTCTGGAGGCATCTTGAATGGTCACTCCAGCCTTTTTTTTTTTTCCCAGCCCAGGTCACATTATGATATGAATCACAATCTTGTGCTTGTTAAGAAGTTAAGGGGCAAAGAGCATCGGGCTTTCTTATTTTATCTCTGTTACTCTGAGTTGGTGGTATGTGTTTTGAGGCTGGTCTCTAAAGGGAGTTGAGAATGAAGACTTTCTGGATTACTGTGTGTGCTGGTCCCTGCTCTGTGGTCCTGGTGCCGGCCAGTCTCTCAGGGAGATGCTCTGGGGCCTGAGGACCGAATCAAGTCATGCCTCAGGGCCTGGAAGAGGCTAAGGAGGGCCTGGGCCCAGACGTCCTTCTGATGCCCTTGGGACAGAGCTGTGCGGTAGGCCACGTAGGCCAGGGTCAGTGCTGTCCTTTCGAAGTCCTCTTTCTTGAGGACGCCGGGGTGGCTGGAGAGGCTGGCGCTCAGCCGGCGGATGTCCGGGATGCTCTTGGGGATCACGTCATTGCAGATGGTGTGGAAGTCGGCGGCCTTCCGTAGGGAGGCCAGCTCCTCGTCCTTGATGGAGATCTTCAGGTCGGGGCCGATCTCCAGTTCAGCCAGCAGGAACTGAGGAGAGACACAGGGTGTGGAAAGGCATGAGGCTTTTTTTTTTTTTTTTTTTTTTTTTGTCTTTTTAGGGCTGCACCCATGGCACGTGGAGGTTCCCAGGCTAGGGGTCGAATCGGAGCTGTAGCTGCCAGCCTACGCCACAGCCATGCAATGTGGGATCTGAGCCTCATCTGTGACCTACACCACAGCTCATGGCAACACTGGATCCTTAACCCACTGAGCGAGGCCAGGGATCAAATCCCTGTCCTCATGGATGCTAGTTAGGTTTGTTAACCACTGAGCCACGATGGGAACTCGGGCACGAGGCATCATTGAGGGCACCCGTGGATTCTGATCACGTGTAGTTATGTAGGGAGTGGCTCTGCAAAGAGCTCTGGAATCAAGAAGTCAGGGGACCAGTTTCAACTGTCCCACTAACCGGGTAACCTCGGATGAGTTACTCCTCTCAGTGTCCTTTTCCTCTTCGTGAAATGATGAACAAGCACAGCACTTCACCAGGAGATTGCGAGGAGTAAATAAGACAAATACGGGTGTCATCTGACACTGTGCCTGATACAAAGCCACTGTGTAAGTGGCTATTTGTGTTTCTAGTGTCCCGAATCAGCTGCTTCTTCCCTTTCTCCCTCTCACCCACTAAAGATCTTCTAAAGCACAAACTGACTGTTTTGGAGAATTTAAAACTAGAAGCTGGGAATTTGAAAGATGTAGACAATGGCACCAGGAATTAAATGGGCTACAGATTTGTCCTTGTTTCTCACCTGTGCTTGAAGGTTAGGGGGTGGGGTCTGTCCCCCCTCCCCAGGCTCCTGCAGTGCCAGGCCCAGATCGGAAACCTAAGGAGTTCCCATAGTGGCACAGTGGAAATGAATCTGACTAGGAACCATGAGGGTGCGAGTTTGATCCCTGGCCTCACTCAGCGGGTTAAGGATCCAGTGTTGCTGTGAGCTGTGTAGGTCGCAGACGCAGCTTGGATCCCATGTTGCTGTGGCTGTGGCGTAGGCCGGCGGCTACAGCTCCAATAAGACCTCTAGCCTGGGAACCTCCACGTGCCATGGGTGCAGCCCTAAAAAGACAAAAATACAAAAGAAAAAGAAAAAAAGAAAAAAAGAAAAGAAACCTAAGAAGTACCTCTTGGACTCCGAGTCCTAACTCTCCTCTCTGTGGCTGGCTTCCCTCGGCTCTAATCCATCCTCCACGCTCCTGTCTGTTATCTTCCCTAAAACAGATCTGTTTAGAAAGATCCTCTGACTCCTGTGTTCACAATGTGGCGAAGGCTCTGCATTTTCCAGTTTGTTCCCTGAGGCAGGATTTGAAATTCGCTGCCTGGCCCAGCTGCTTGGCTGCAGCGGGCTGTCTCCTTCTTGGCCAGACTGTCCTGGTACGTGGAGGAAGTCTCACGATGTCAGAGCAGGAGGGGAACTTTGGTGATCAGTGGAGACCCTCACTTAACAGCTGAGGAGGTTCAGGCCCAGAGAGAAACAGTGGCCTGTGCAAGGTCACGTAGCCGATAGGCGGCAGAACCAGAACTAAAGCTCACATCTTGACCCTGGAATTTTAATCCATGAACCAAACCAAGCAGCCTTGGGAAATCTACCCATGGTTTGGAGAAGTGGGTCTGGGTGGCAGAGGTGTGACAGGCAGAGGAAGAGAGCCTTTGGGGTGGCTCCAGGCTGTTGGAAACGGGTCTGTCACACTGTGAAGTTGCCGAGACACAGTTCCACTCAAACAATAGATTTGGCATTGACTGAATGCTGCCGAGAAGTCCTGGCGGGGGGAAGACCACCCACCCTGCAGCTTGGGTGCTGGTGGGGGCACCTCTGGGCTGAGCCTAAATCTCTAATTTTGCCTCCACTGAACTCTTGATGCCATCTTTCCTGGGACAGCCTGTGGGAAAGGAGAGGAGGTACCAGGAACACCTTCCTCTGGGTTGGGCAGGATTCCACAACCTCCACAAACAGGTCTAGGCAGTCCCCCAGGTGGCAGAGGCCACTTATTTTCGAGGAGTCAGGTCACTTCCCCGAAAAACATAGAGAAGGAGCAATGCCTTTGGGTGACACGAGTGGCCCACTGTGCCCTCTGCCTACCTCATAGAGCAGTTGCACTTCCTCCAGGGAGCTCTGCAGGATGGGGTTCAAGGGCACAGACGAGGACCTCTTTGGCCGGTGGGCTGCAGGGAAGAGCACGGCTGCAAGAAAGCAAGAGTGAGCTCGCGGGGCTGCTGTGAGCACCAGCTTCTCCCTCAGGGGAGCCCGAGGTGAGCCAGCCAGTCTTGAAGGCAACTGACTTCGAGTGGTGGTGGACACAAAGAGGAAGAGGTGACAGACAGCCCCTGTGTGTCCCAGAGAGCTCCCAGGCATGTCTGATGTTACTGTTTCACACCAGTACTTTCAAACCTGGCTTCACATCAGAATTATCCCGAACAGTTTTGAAAAATATGTATGTCTAGGGAAATGTATACCCAAGCATTTATGTTCAAACGGAAGAGAAATGAGTAAACCAATGCCACCCCTCCTCCCAAGTTTAACAGCCTCCCTAATACTACGGTTCCCTCATAGCACTGCACATGTCAGTGCTTTGTCAGTGTGCAGTTTGCTGGCTTATGTTTATTGACCCTTTTAATTGGAGACTCAGACTCCTGGCTACTCCCCAGCCGTCCGGGGAGAGCTGCCAAGAACCCACGCACATGTGACAAAGTGTAGGAAGAGAGCTGTACAGCCCCCGACGATGTCTCTCAGGTGTATGGAGCCAAGCCCAGGACCTCCCCCAAGGGCCTGATTCAGAAACGCATTTGGTGTAAAGTCAGTGACTTGCCACTGTGGCTCCTCAGTGGCTGCATCTAGAAGTGGCAGTTGGAGGAAGCTGGGAGGGATGCTAGAGGTAGAGGGGTACCAAGAATTAGGAACTGATTAAGACACATGAAAGAGAAGGACAGAGTATGGCAGAGTGTAGGAACAGTCATAATAAATTGCACTTCTCCAGGGTTGTATCAGACTGAGAGCAGACAGCCCCTCTGAGTCTCAGGACACTATGCGGAAAGGATCGACCAGCCTGCCGCCAGCTCAGAGAAAAAGGGGCAGCTTCTTCCAGACACTTGATTGTGATCTACTAGAAAACTAGGCAAGTAACTGTGAAAATTGGTGAAACTTTGAGGTAAGTAGCGCCCCCTGAAGTTGTGCAAAGCTGAATTTGCATAATGACACATGACAACTTTGCTTCATCAAGAAAGGGGCTGGAGTTTCCTTTGCTGCTTGGTGGTTAACAAACTGGACTAGGATCCCTGAGGATGCGGGTTGGATCCTTGAGGATGTGGGTTCGATCCCTGGCCTCACTCAGTGGGTTAAGGATCTGGCCTTGCCATGAGCTGTGGTGTAGGTCGCAGACGTGGCTCAGATCTGGCACTGCTGTGGCTGTGGTGTAGACTGGCAGCTGTAGCTCTGATTTGACCCCTAGCCTGGGAACCTCCCTATGCTGCAGGTGTGGCCCTAAAAAGCAAAAAATAAATAAATAAATAAATAAATATACAAATAAAAAATAAAAAAAAAGAAAGAAAAGAAAGGGGCCAGGGATGTCCAGAGTACTGTGTTGAAGAAGGGACCTGCATTTAGAGGGATTTAGAAGGATTTCTATCAGAAGTGATCACAGTAAAACATCTTCCACATAAAGGACATTTCCTGAAAAGCCCACTGGTTGGAATCTCCCACCTCCTGGAAAAGCTGGTTGGCTGTAGAGTTGCTTTCTCTGTGATCCATGTATACTGTAGCCCACAAGTTCTGCAGGGACTAGGATGAAATGCGCTTTCAGGCTTCTGCACACTGGGTGGAGCCTGGCAGGCTTCCAGGGTGCACGAGGCAGAGCTGTTAGCAAACCGTGTCCCTGCATTGAAGGGGACCTTGATGGGCAGAGTGACAGCCCTGCCTCCCCAGGGCCATCTTGGGGGACGGAGCCTCTCAACGCTATAGCATTATTTCCTAGCTCAGAATTTTAGCAGAATTTGCTCTCTTTGCCAAAGAGCCCATTTCCCACAGAATCATAGATTTTAGGGCTGGCCTCTGCTCACTCATGGCCTCTGTCTCCAGTAGGGCACAGGAGGGCGGGGCATCTCCTACTCCTTGCTTTTGCGATCTTGGCCAAATAGAAGAATCACCTAGAGCGCCTACGTCCTAGCTCCTGAAGTTCTGATTTAAGTGATCAGGGTATGATTAGGACAGTAAACGTTTTGAAAGCTTCCTAGTAGGTGCTTCTAATGGCAGCCAAGGTTGAGGATCAGAGGCTGCTTGACCTGAAGCTGTGAGCAGGAGCTGGCCCAGCTCAGTTTGTCTCAACCTTGACTGTGCGTTAAAACCTCCGGGGAGCTTTTAAAAACCTAAGTGCCCAAGGCCACCTTCCAGGCAGGTTCGTGGGCATCTCTGGGGTGGATGTAGGCCTCAGGACTCCTGACCCCAGGTCTTACAACCGGCAGGCAGGGTTATGACTGCTGGGCTATCCAGACCCACTGCCCAGGAGCTGATGCCCTGCTAGTAGCCGGGCTTGGTCCACCCGAAGGGCCTCACAGGGGCATCGGAAGAGACCAAGGCTCTCTCGTGTTCTCAGAGACAAGAGCGGAGCCACAAAGAGGGGTGTATTTTGACCCTGCTTTCTCCTTGATGGGAGGAGACACCAGGACCAGAACTCATCCCCGACCAAGATGTGGCCCGTTTCTTCCCCCGTGACCCTCTCTTCTTACCGTGAAACCCCTTGTCAGGGTAGGATCTGAGCCGCCTTACTTCTTGACTTCAGCTCGCTTACTGTGAAATTAAAGGTATTGTTCCTTTTTAAAAAATTCACACCGCAGCAGGTGGGGGGATAGGAGGGAACAAGGTCCTGGGCCCGGGGCCCTTTGTGCTGCCTCCTGGGAAGTTATTCACGGCCAGCCCTGCGCTTTCCTTGCTCAATTCTTTCCCTGCGAACAGCCGCTCCCTTCAGCTGCTTCCTTTAACGGGCACCCCCCAGGTGGACCCCTGGTTCTCAAAGAGCTGGGCAGAAAATGCTTCCCAGAAGAGCGAGCTCTATGGTTTTTAAACAATAGCGGTTGGGAGAAGAGTGTTAGAAATAAGTTGAGCCTCTGGTCTAAGGCTAAACATTGCTTCAGAAAGCAGGCACAGGGAGAGAGCCCAGAAATGGCAAAAAGATGGACCCTCCCCCTTCTTCCCCTCCCCCACAGCCTCCCCCACCTTCTGCAGGTACTCCTCAAGCTTGAGACCAGACCTGCTTCCACACGGCTAGAAAAACAGCCCTGTTGCTCGAGGAAGCCTTTCCCTGGGACCCAGTCCCAACGCCTCCCCATCCCTGGCACCTGCTCCTCATCCGCTGCTCCGTCTTCCCCAGCGTGCCCGTGCTCAGGCCCAGACCTGGGAGTCATCCTTGTCCCTGCCCTTTCTTGCACATCCCACACCTAGTGAATCAGCGAATCTTGTGGGCTTTACTTGCAGAATATATCTGGGACCCGGCTGCTTCTCACCACATTCCTGCTCGCCTCCTGCTCTAAACCTTGAGCGTGTCTCCTAGGAGTGTCTCTGCTCCCATCTTTGGCTCCTACACTTATTCTGTTCTTAACACGGCAATGAAAGAGATTCTGTGAAAGCATGTAGGAAACACAGGTTGGATGATGTCTGTCCTCTGCCCAGAGCCCTCTATGGCTTTCCGTCTCACTCAGAGCAGGAGCCAGAGATCTTCCGATGGCCACCAGGCATTGCAGACTTGACCTCTTCCTACCCCTTGCAACTCATCTGCTAGTATCCCTGGCTCATGCCCCTCCAGCCACAGGCCTCCTCACTGTTCCTTGAGCTCACCACGCATGCTTCTGCCACAGGGCCTTTGCACTTCTGCTCCTTCTGCCTGGAATACTGTCTTTGGAGACTGCGTGGCTGGCTCCCATGTTTCCTTAAGGTCTTTTTTTTTTTTTTTTTTTTTTGCTTTTTAGGGCTGCAACTGAGGCATATGGAAGTTCTCAGGGTAGGGGTCGAATTGGAGCTGAGGCTGCCGGCCTACACCACAGCCACAGCAATGCCAGATCCGAGCCATGTCTGCAACCTGTTACATCACAGCTCACGGCAATGCCAGATCCTTAACCCACTGATTGAGGTCAGGGATCCAACCCACGTCCTCATGGATGCTAGTCGGATTTGTTGACCACTGAGCCACAACAGGAACTCCTCCTTCAGATCTTTTTTTTTTTTTTTTTTGTCTTTTTTGTCTTTTTTTTTGTTGTTGTTGTTGTTGTTTTTTGTTGTTGTTGTTGTTGTTGTTGCTATTTCTTGGGCCGCTCCCGCGGCATATGGAGGTTCCCAGGCTAGGGGTTGAATTGGAGCTGTAGCCACCGGCCTACGCCAGAGCCACAGCAACGCGGGATCCGAGCCGCGTCTGCAACCTACACCACAGCTCACAGCAACGCCGGATCCTTAACCTACTGAGCAAGGCCAGGGATTGAACCCACAACCTCATGGTTCCTAGTCGGATTCGTTAACCACTGCGCCACGACGGGAACTCCCTCCTTCAGATCTTAAGTCATTTTCTCAGTGGGGCCCTCCCTGACTACCCTATTTAAAATTATGATCTTTTATACTCTATAATCCGCCCTTACTTTTTTTTTTTTTTGTCTTTTTGCCTTTTCTAGGGCCACTCCTGCGGCATATGGAGGTTCCCAGGCTAGGGGTCTAATCGGAGCTGTAGCCGCCGGCCTGTACCACAGCCACAGCAACTTGGGATCTGAGCCTAGTCTGCAACCTACACCACAGCTCACAGCAACGCCAGATCCTTAACCCATGAGCGAGGCCAGGGACCGAACCCGCAACCTCATGGTTCCTAGTCAGATTTGTTAACCACTGAGCCACGACGGTAACTCCGATCTGCCCTTACTTACTTGCAATTCGATGAACCAGCTGTTTTATTTTCATGTCTTTATTGTCTGTTTCCTTTCATTAGGAATGTCAGCTCCACAAAGGCCTGGGATTTTGTCTGTACTGTTTCCTGCTGTATTCCCAGTGCCTAGCATCCTGCCCATGACTGTTTGTTGAATGAATACGCAATCCCATAGAAACACATTAACCATCCTTGTTATTAAACTCCATTCTCTTCAGAATGTTTCACTAAATCCTCCTTTAACAGGGTGATTCTGGAACTTGTTTGTGGTTACAAGTCCTGGCTGATTATCAGAAAGTGGATGTTGTCTTCTGTCTCTGTCACACCCTCCCTTTATCTCTGAGGAGCCCCTGTGCCTGCCTGGGAGAAGCTACTTTTAATTCTCTTGGGCAAGGCTGGCGCCTGTCTTGCTCTCCATGCCTTAGCTCCTGCAAGCTTTCTTGCCCAGACCTAAGGGCAGAAGCCTCCCTCAGTGGAAGAGTCTATTTCTGTTTTGAGACTGATCCTCTTGTTGATTTTTTTATAACCTGGGATAAAAATCTCTTCTTCCCTTCCATCTCCCAAATACATTAAAAAAAAAAAAAGCGCCCAGAACAGGAGTTCCTGTCATGTCTCAGTGGTAATGAACCCGACTAGTATCCAGAGGACTCGGGTTCTATCCCTGGCCTTGCTTAGTGGGTTAAGGATCCAGCGTTGCCGTGATCTGTGGTGTAGGTCGTAGACACGGCTCAGATCCCACGTGGCTGTGGCTGTGGTGTAGGCCAGCGGCTGTAGCTCCGATTCGACCCCTAGCCTGGGAACTTCCATATGCTGCAGATGTGGCCCTAAAAAGACAGTAAAATAAAATGAAACCCAGAACAGTGTTAAGGCTGATGGTGGTTTCCGTGTAACTGCACAGCATCAGTTTTAAAGAGCTCATTGGAAAGGATTCAAAGTGTAGACATATCAAGCCAAAACACAATCACAATTGAAATGAATCAGTTGAGTGACTCTGTGGAAACAGCAGTGGGTGGGTGTGGAAAGGAAACGCTCTTTCGTGAAAGATCTTTTGCCAGATTCTACTGATGTCATTCACTTTTTTGCTCTGGGGCCAGCCCTTTAGAAGCACAGTGATATTCGGAGGGAGCCGGGATCTTGGCCCCGTGTGTTGAGGTCCTCTGGAGGGCTTCTGAAAGGGCTGCTGTGAGTCAGCTCCCCTTGGCCAGAACATCCCACCACCAGGGTGAGCCCGGGGCTGCTGGGGGCACCTGGCAGGCATGGAGAGGCATGAATGGATGCCGCAGTAGACTGGGTTGGGAGTAAGATCCAGCTCAGAGCTTCCAGCTGAGGATCCGGGGGCGCGTTAACGTCTTCCCACCCTCCAGCTTTCTTACCTGTAAATGGTTAGCCTCGCCCCTGCCACATGCCCTGACTGTGGAGTGATGGACGCGGTGCGTGGTGTACTTGGTGATGCTGGACCAGGTCAGTCAACACTGAACACCGACCCTGAGCCCTTCCCTTCATGGAACATTTACGACTGAACACACACACACAACACTAAAGCATACATTTTCTGAAGGGTCATTCTTCCTTATTAAGCTGGGTTTAAAAGAAATAACGTATGTATTGAATAAAAATGAGATATTTATAGGAATTAATAGATACATTGCATACGTATTTTTTTAAGACTGGCTGGTTCCCCTGGCCCGCCCTGTGGTGCGCTGGCAGGACCTGGGTGGGGCTGGGACCTGGGCCAGGTATGGCTGGCTTCCTGGCGGCCTCGCTAACCACAGGTGAGTCACTTGGCCTTAGTCAAGCAGGTGGGGCTGGACCAGCCATCCTGGCACAAAAGCTGCCTCCCCGGGGGGAATCCTAGAGAGCGCTTCTGAGGGAGAGGCTGGAAGGACAGTAGGAAAAAAGACGTCCTGATGGCAAGATGTATTCCCTTTGGTTTTCTTCTATATGTGGAGCCAGAGGGTGGGTGAGGGTGGAGGCTGGGGTGGTGCTGAGGGGGTGGGAGGAGGATTTGGTAGGGAGAGGTCTTCCTCAGATTGTTTCCAAAGGAAATTCTAAATTAGACCTCGTGTTGGGGTGGGATAAGGATGAAGGTGAAGGGAACAGTTAATACATTTGGAAAAATTGGCTTTTCTTTGGGTGTGACTCCCATTCTGTCTTTAAAAAATGGCAGTTGTGCATTCCTTTTCTTTTGCCATTTCTTGGGCTGCTCCCGAAGCATATGGAGGTTCCCAGGCTAGGGGTTGAATCGGAGCTGTAGCCACCGGCCTACGCCACAGCTCACGGCAACACTGGATCCTTAACCCACTGAGCGAGGCCAGGGATTGAACCCGCAACCTCATGGTTCCTAGTTGGATTCATTAACCACTGAGCCACGATGGGAACTCCTGTATTCCTTTTCTTTTTTAAAATTTTAATTTTTTTTTTCTTTTTAGGGCCGCACTTGCGGCACATGGACGTTCCCAGGCTAGAGGTCGAATCAGCCCTGCAGTTGCTGGCCCACACCATAGCCACAGCAACGTGTATTTCTTTTATGATTAGAAAAAAATGTTAAAAATGAAAAAAAAAAACAACTACGTGGAAGATTTTTGATGATGGTTGGGAGGGCTTTGTATCATCTGCTGGCTCTGAACACTGGGATGAACCACTAATCCAGCACTTGACACCAGCTGCCTCGCCGTGGCCTCTGCTTCAGCTGCGTTGCTTTTGTGTCTCTACAGAGATGGTTATCATTACTTGGGGGGTGGGGGGACCTTCTGCAGTGAGGAGGGGTGGGGCTGGAGCTGCTGCTCCCAGGATGTTGCTATAGAGCCCTCAAGACCTCAGACTTTCTTTGATGAAACTTTTCTGGTTTTTTTTAAGTGGTAGGTAATAGCTGACATTCACATAGCTCCTCATCTTTTACAAAGTGCTTTATTTACATGTGGAACACATCCTCCCTGGATAAAGCGGTATGGGTCAGTTTTTGTTTTTGTTACTATGTTACCTCTTCGAGAACTAAAACTCAGAGAGGTTAAGAAACTTGCCACACATCACAAAGCCATTTAGAGGAAGATCTTAAGTCTTTCCATTTCTTCTATGTTAGCTTATGATGCAGCTCTTGTGTTTCCAAGGCTTGTAACACATCAGTTTGTCTCATTTGGCTTTCTGACAGCCTGTGCATTAAGGAAAGGTGGGTATTATCATCCTTTTTTTTTTTCTTTTTTTCTTTTTAGGGCTGCACTTCGGCATACGGAGGTTCCTAGGCTCGGGGTCCAAAAGGAGCTACAGCTGCTGGCCTACACCACAGCCACAGCAACTGGGGATCAGAGCCATGTCTTTGACCCACACCACAGCTTACGGCAAAGCTGGATCCTTAACCCACTGAGCAAGGCCAGGGATTGAACCACAGCTCTGTGGATCCTAGTCAAGTGCCTTAACCACTGAGTCAGGAAGGGAACATCCTATCATCCTTTTTTAATAGGTTAATTAAGGAAGGCCCCCAGTGTCACACACGGGTAAGTGGCAGAACACAACACCAAGGTCCCTTTGCTCTGTGCTTCCAATCATTGCACGTAAATTTGTACACAGAGTGAGCAGGAAGTTGTGTCTGTGTGTCTCTGTGTGTGATGTTTACCAGAAAAAGAGGGAAAATGCTACATTCATTATTTGCCTCTGGGCAACAATCATTTCACAGCCCAATTCAGACAACTGGCAAGTACCTAATCTCAGGTTTAACAAATGAGGGAATGAAAGCTCTAATAAGTGCCGTCAGTAGTTTTGGCTTTTCTTGATTTCAGATCCATCTGCTCCCGTTGTTTTACGCCCAGCCCGGCAGCCCCTTCCTTCCCTGACACTCTCTCTCAGAACCGGGGGGCTCATCCCGCTGCTGCCCTGCAGTCTTCACCCTGTTTTGGATCTCGAGAAACACCAGTGAGACTGACTTTATTTTTTTCCAGTTCTTTCCAAGAGAGAGACCTCAGTTGACTTTAAGCAGCAGAAAGATTTCAGTTCCGCTCAGCGAGGAGTGGTCAGCCCTCTCGGTCCCTCGCTCCCTAAGTGATAAACCCTTGCTGTTTGGAGGTGCTGTTGGTGTCTGCCCACAGGAATCAGGAAAGATGCCAGGCTGGCTTTGAGATGCTGCATCCCGAGGGAAAGGAAGTCAGCGTTTGGGAGAAGCCTTGCTGGGCTCTTTCCTTCCCAAGGGGGGCTGGCTGGGGCGCTGGAAGTAGCAGCCAGGCGGACCCGAGGATGCTGAGGGGTTGCGCTTCCATTCCCGTCGCCGGGCCGGCTCTCTGCAACTGGAAAGATGTGTCCACTCCTGCTCAGGCAGCAGCATGGAGACCTCCACGTGGACAGCACCCCCAGCCAGGTAGCAGGCTGTTTGCCAGCCAGCACCTTCCTCCTGTCATGTTAGCATCAGTCCTGGGCACCTGCTCTCTGCGCCCCCTTCCCAGCTGCAGCCGCCTGGGGGAACTCGGCTGAATCTGTCCACTTCTGTGAAGCTAGGACACCTTCGCTCTGGCCTGTCAGAAAGGGATGCTCTCTGCCTTCTCCACCTTGACCCAGTTCCCTCAGCGGCTCTGATTTTTTTGGTATCATTACCCTTTAGCATGTCGAGAAGCATAAAGCAATGGGCAGAAAGGAGAGAAAAGGAGGGAGCAGGGTTTCTAATTTCCTCCTGCCCCCTCCACTTTTACCCCCCTCCCCCAAATTTCCTAATCATATTGGGGAAAGAATAGGAGCATCAATCAAATAAATCAAAAGCAACTCACCCCTGCTCCACCTGTGGGACAGAGTGGCCTGAGCATCATAACACAACAGCAGAAGCAGCAGCGTCTTCCAACACATCTTTTCCTCTGAAAAGGTGCAAAGTCGTCTTCCAACCAGTGGGACCCCAGGAGCCCCAGGTATGCCTGTACTGGTCCTCGCAGTGCAACAATATTGATCTTACTGCCCTTCCCTTTCCGGACGTGCTGTGATGCCCTCTCCTGCCCTAGAGGGGTGGAGGCAGGGGGCTGCCTCCTGGGGAGGGCAGGAGTGGGACCTGTTAAGCTACTCTCTCCGGGATTGGGGCCCTGAGCTTCCACAGAGAGACTCTGTTTTTGAGCACATCTGGAGTGACTCACGGGCATGTGATCTCCTTGGCAGTGGGGTGGATAAATATAATTTCTGTACTTGAGTTCCATGTGTTGGATGCACCCACTGGAATTTTTCTTTAACAAACAGACTCGCAGAGCTTGTTAGAGAGCCCGGCAAAGAGCTGGCTGCTGTCCCTGTCCACACACACACCCCAGCGCCAGAGGCGAGGGCTGCAGCAAGAGCCCAGAGTCTTGCTGGGCTGACGCCGGGGCTGAGAGCCCAGAGTGGCCTTTGGGACAGCAACGTCATTGTGGTGTCAGGGCTGAGTGTCACTTGTTCTGAAACAAGTGACAGTGATTCATTTCTCTGTGAGATGGTGATTTCCTTTCTTTGGATATATTCTCAGAAGTGGGATTGCTGGATCATATGGTAGTTCTATTCTTAATTTTTGGAGGAGCCTCCATACTGTTTTCTGTAGTGGTTGTACCAATATCTATTACGGGAATTTCCGTTTATATTTGTGGAGCAGAAATGAATCTAACTAGCATCCAAGAGGATGCAGGTTCGATCCCTGGCCTTGCTCAGTGGGTTAAGGATCTGGTGTTGCCATGAGCTGTGGTGTAGGTCACAGATGAGGCTCAGATCCAGTGTTGCTGTGGCTGTGCATAGGCCAGAAGCTGCAGCTCTGATTTGTCCCATACCCTGGGAACCTCCGTATGCTGTGGGTGCGGCTCTAAAAAGACAAAAAATATTTTATATTCCTATGGACCAACAGCACTCAAGGCGATTTTTTCCACCCCCTTACCAACACTTGTTATCACTTGTCTCTTTGGTGACGGCCATTGGTAACAGGTGTGAGGTGATAGTTTGTGCTTTTGATTTGCATTTCCCTGACGATGAGTGAGGTGGAGCACCTTTTCAAATATCTGTTGACTGTTGTTTGTCTTCTTTGCAAAAATGTCTGTTCAGTTCCTCTGCCCATGTTTAAGTTGGATTGTTTGGTTGTTTGCCATTGAGTTGTATAGATTATTTATATATTGTAGATATTATCCCCTTATCATATATATGATTTGCAAATATGGTCTCCCATTCCATACCTCGCCTTTTCATTTTGTTGATGGTTTTCTTTTCTCTTCTGTGTTCTTCCTTTTTAAATTTGTGAAGCTTGCCCAGAGGACCTAGCCCAGGGCTGGGTGCTCTGTAGCTGCCCACAGAGTATGTGTTGATTGATGCTGAAGCTGAGAAAGCTTCTGTAACCCCTGTTCTTTTGCCAAGAGAATTCCTGTGAGCGAGGAGGTTGCTGGGGAAGGAAGATGGACATGACTGGCCTGGCCACTGGGAAACCATGACCAGAAGTCACAGTCTTGGCTGCTAGTCCTGGACTTTCTCATCTGTAGACACAAATCATCAAACAGTCCCCTACCAATTACTCAACTAGGATGAGGATTAGCTTTTGGATTTGGGTTGGGGGTGGGTGTGTTTGTAACTCATTTCATTTCGTGAGATGATAAGCCAGGCCCTGTCTTCTGCCACTTCACCTGAGCAGCAGGAGGCAAACACGTACAGTTTCTCCCGGAACTTGGTGGAAGTCATGGGAAACCCTGGCCTAACACATGATTTTTTTTTTTTTTTTTAACTCTCTTCATGTTTTTCTTGTTCTTTCTGCAGTTCCATGCCTACTGGTTAAGACTGGTAAGCGAAAGGAAGCCCTGCCTTTTGTAACAGCCCAGTAAACCTATAGCAGAGGAATGCTACAGAGCTGTTGATCATGTGGAAAGTGCTTTTTATGGGGGAGGGTGGTTCTCCTTTGGGCAACAGTTTTCAAGTGCATTTTACCTCTGAATCCCCACTGTGTGTCTCTTGTTGGCACCATCTTTCGTTATATCTATCATTTACTGAGTTCTGACCATGCACCTATTTAATTTCATTCAATTTTCACAGCCATTCTGTTCAGTGGATACTGGAATAGAGTCCATCTTACACATGGAAAACTGAAACTTAGAAAGGATAAAGAACTAGGGTCACATAGCTGCTACAGGGCAGACACGTGCATAGATTGCCTACTTGGGGCTGAGATGAACCACACGCCAATAAAGCAGCTTCTGGGTATTGGAAGCATAATGCAGCAGAGAGAGTGCTGGGTGGGGACCCTGTCACAGTGACAGGTGGGGGTGGGGTGGAGAGGAAAATTCTGTTCACTTCGAGGGTTGTGACTCCAGCACAGAGGTAGCGCAGTCAACCCTTGTTTAAATGTCACTTATTCATTCATTCATCTGCTCTTTGAGCATCTCCTCTGTGCCAGGCTAATAGGTATAGCAAACCTAACAAGACAGGTCCCTGCCATCAAGAATCTTCATTCTGGGGTTCTCCCTGTGGCTCTGCAGGTTAGAAACCCGACTGGTATCCATGAGGATGTGGGTTCCATCCCTGGCCCAGATCAGTGGGTTAAGGATCTGGCGTTGCCGTGAGCTGCAGTGTAGGTCACAGATGTGGCTTGGATCTGGCATGGCTGTGGCTGTGGCATAGGCTGGCAGCTGCAGCTCTGATTCGACCCCTAGCCTGGGAAATAGACATATGCTGCGGGTGTTGCCCTAAAAAGAATCTTCTTTCTCACCACGGAAATAGACACCTCCACAGAGATGTGGAACACGGGGCGTTAGATTTAACGATGGAAGATCCTCGGTAGGAAATAGGAGGGGAGGGGTGTCAGGAAGACTCTTTGGAGGCATTGGCCCCTGAATAAAGATTTTAGGCATGAACATGGATGGAACTAGAGACTCTCACACTAAGAGAAGTCAGTCAGAAAGAGAAAAAAATACCACGTGATATCACTCATGTGGAATCCAATATATGGCACAAATGACCCTTTCCACAGAAAAGAAACTCATGGACTTGGAGAACAGACTTGGGGTTGCCGAGGGGGAGGGAGTGGGATGGACTGGGAGTCCGGGGTTAATAGATGCAAACTACTGCATTTGGAGTGGATAAGCAATGAGATGCTGCTGTATAGCACTGGGAATTTTATCTAGTCACTTGTGATGGGGCACGATGGAGGAGAATGTGAGAAAAAGAATGTATTTGTGTGTGTGACTGGGTCACTGTGCTGCACAGTAGAAAACTGATGGCACCCTAAACCAACTATAATGGAAAAAATAAAAATCATTAAAAAAAAAGATTTTAGGCATGAGTTGGATTTACTTAGGTTGCAGGAGAGGATAAGGTGAGGGATGGGACAACCTGAAAACTGGCACAGGCAGGAGAGAGAACTCGATGTGTCTGAGGACCTAAAAGGGGTTTGTTCTCGTTGGCTGATGAAGCCTGAGCAGCGGGAGGCAGGCTGGCGGGCAGGCAGGGCGGGGAAAGGAGCACCTCTAGCGCCACTCCTGGGCAGTACCCTCCTGGGAAGGAGGAGCCAGGGAGGGCCACCCTCCGGGGAGGGAGGTGGCTGCTTCTGGCGGCTGTGCTATTGAGGGTGAATTTGACAGGAAAGCAGGCGGTCAAGGAGGGAGCAAATGCAAAGTTCTAGGGCGAGATGGTGAAGACCTGAGACAGGGCGGGAGTGAGTGGTGGCTCCGCGTTGACCACTGAGTTCTCATCCCGTGGCTCAGTGGTTAATGAACCCGACTAGTATCCATGAAGACGCGGGTTTGATCTCTGGCCACGCTCAGTGGGTTAAGGATCCGAATTGCCGTGAGCTGTAGCGTAGGACGCAGACGTGGCTCAGATCCCACGTTGCTGTGGCTATGGTGTAGGCCAGCAGCTACAGCTCCTATTCGACCCCTAGCCTGGGAACCTCCCTATGCTGCAGGTGCGACCTTAAAGACAAAAAAAAAAAAAAAAAAAAGAGAGAGAGAGAGAGAAAAACACAACAAAACTCCCCTCAAACTCTAAAAAAACAGAAACATACAATGACTTCTGAGAGGGAGAACTGAGTGAGTGAGAGAGGGAGCAGATAAGTTCTGGAGTGTCCCCAATGAGACGGGGAGCCCAGGAGGGGAGGTGCTGCCTCCTGGATGTTGAGATTTCAGTGTTGGGTGTTAAGGTTGAGGTGTGTTCTGGGCGTCACCGTTCCCTAGTTTCTGGGGCTCTTGCTCCATGCCCTGCACTGTTGCTTTTCTCTGGTGGCCCTGGGTGATTCAGGTGCTCTTTTCTGCATAGGGTTCTCTGCTATGATCTGCTGCTGTGAGGACCAAGGGCCGTGAAAGTTCTGCCTGGAGGGAAGCATCACATGTGGGTGGATTGGGAAATGAATGAAGGCAGATCTGCCATTGGAGACGAATAGAGACACTGGTTTCCCTCTTCTGGCCCTTTCTCCTCTCGTAGCCAAGGCAGGGAGTGCTTAAGACCCCTTCTTTATCTGGTTGACTCCATTCATCCTCCACATTCTGGCTCCAGTGTCCCTCTGCCTGGGGAGCCCTCCCTGCCTCCCCGACCACAGTGACTCCATTGATAAAGCATATTCATGGTACCATGGACCTCTCTTTGATATTGCATTCCAGTTGCAGTGTTATTTTGTGATGTTTTGTTTCAGCTGATTAAGTGGCAGACTGTAAGCCCTTTGAAGGCAGGGACTGTGCTATTGTTTGCTCACCACTGTATTCTCAGTAGCTTCTGGCACTTGGTGCTCAAGGGCATCTGAGACGTAGGCGTCTCGGTCAAGGTCCTGGTAGGGAACAGGTGGCCCTTTCTGAAAAGGCATAGAAAAGAGTCTGTTGAAGGGAGCATTTATAGAGGAGTGAAAGGATGAAGGGAGCAGTCCAGGGACGAGCCATGGTGGGACAAGCCAAACTTGTTCTAGATTGAAATATGTCCTCCAAGAAGACGGTTTGAAGTCCCAACCCCAGTTTCTGTGACTGTGATCTTACTTGGGAATAGGGTCTTTGCAGATGTCATCTAGGGAAGCTGAGGTCACTTGGATGGTCCTCATCCAACACAACTGGTGTCCTCAGAAGAGAAGAGGAGACGCAGAGGCGCAGAGAGAAGGCAGCCGTGTGATGATGGCGGCAGAGGTCGGAGGGTGCACCTGTAAGCCGGGGAACGCCAAAGATTGTCGCTAACCACCAGACAGTCCACCAAAAGAGGCAAGGAAGTCTCCCCTACGTGTTTCAGAGGGATTCTGGCCTCACTAAGACCTTGCTTTCAGAACCTTTAGACAATACTTTTCTGTTGTGTGCAGCCTCTCAGTTTGTGGGATTTTGTTATGGCAGCCCTAGAAAATCTATACACCACTCCTGGGCCTGAAAGGACAAAGAGAGGAAACCATTGGCGATAATGTGTAGCAGAGGGGCCACCGGCCAGGAGCAGTGGCCCAGGTAGACAAATGCAGTTATTGCAAACACCGACCAAGCAGGGACAGAACAGGGAACAGATGCCCAGGCCTCTTACTTCTCCCACTTTCTGATTTCCATCTTCTGCTCCCATTAATTAGCCTAACCCTTCAGGCAGCCAGAGGGCAAGGGGGCCTGGTGACATGGTCCGTAGAAGTCGGCCTCCCAGGCATGGAACAGAGGGGCTGGGGAGAGTGATCCAGAGGGTGACAAGAGTCGATCCCATCCAGGAGGGGAGTAAAACGTTGACTGAATGAATGAACGAGTGGGAGTGTGATGGAGACAGAACTGCTAGTTAAGTCTCATGTCTAGTTTGGAAGCAGATGGTTTTGTGGCGCTGCTCCGTTTCCATAGGTCGGAAGGAAGGAGGGGGAGTCTGAGGTTTTTCACAGTCAGGGTTTTTGAGTCTACCTTCCAGCCCTGCCCTCTGGCTGGGCACCCAGGCCCTGAGTCTTGGGAAGCCTCCCTCTTGGTGCAGCCAGCTCCTTTAGGCTGGAGTCTATTTTAAGGCTCTCAGTGAGGTAATTTGGTTCAGCAACAGAAACACAGCTGTAATTAGGAAGTGCCAGCCTCCAAAGCCGGAACACCATCAGCCCTCAAGGGTTGCCAACACAAATGACTCAGGTGGACATGCAGGCATGTGTCAGGCAGGCCAGGCCGTCCTGCAATGGGTGCCGAGCATAGGGAACAGTGGGTTGATTCAGCTCCTGTGTCGACGTGGGGCCCCAACAGCCAGGTGTGGCCAGCTCTGCTAGCCAGAGCAGTCACACGGGGCGGGAATGGTGGCGCACCAGCTGATGGGCCAATTGGACAAGAGGGGCCCGCCCTCTCCCCTGGCAGAAATTCCGTCAAGATCAACCTGTACCGGCAGAGCCTCTGATGCCAAGTGGACGCGTCACTAAATCATCTGCAGTGCTATCAGTTCAGCTGCTTGGCTTTGGACAGACCCCATGACCCTGTAATCTCCATTCTCCATCAGGGATCTTGACTGTCCAGTGGGTGATCTTTGTGTTTCTCAGATTAAAAATAACCAGTCGTCCCCTTTGCTTCTAGGGTGTTTTGTTTGTTTCAAGGGAGGTTGCTAAAACAGGGACAGGGCATGTGTAGAGATTTAAATGGAATACATTCTAGATGTTCCCACCCATCACTCAGGTTTTCTAACTATGCTGGGAATGCTGTGAATTCCTCTCAGAATTGCCGCAGATGGAAAACATTCGCAGGTGTCTACCATGTCCATACATGAGGAAAACATAAGCAGTGGCTCTGCCCTTTGAAAGGTGATGATTTTTTCCTTTTTTGAGTAAATGGAATTGCCAGACAGTTGCTGTAGAAGCCAAACCAGAAGGGTACCTCAGGACAGGTGGTTTTTTTTTTTTTTTTTTTTTTTTTTTGTCTTTTTGTTTTTTCTAGGGCCACACCGTGGCATATGGAGATTCCCAGGCTAGGGGTCTAATAGGAGCTGGAGCTGCCAGCCTACACCACAGCCACAGCCACGCGGGATCCGAGCCACGTCTGCGACCTACAGCACAGCTCATGGCAACGCTGGATCCTTAACCCACTGAGCAAGGCCGGGGATTGAACCCACAACCTCATGGTTCCCAGTTGGATTCGTTAACCACTGAGCCACAACGGGCGCTCCCTCAGGACAGGTGTTGAGCCTCCTCACTTACTAGACAGATATAAGGCAGGCAGGAGACCGGAGAAGAGATGCCAAATGATGTCTTTGGGAGGCCTCTTTTGGTATGAAATGCTGAGGGAGAAGGTGGTCTAATTTGTTCAGGGCGTCCCAGGTTATTCAGGGAGCGAAGGAAGGGCTGGATATTCACTTTGTTAGTCAGGATTTGCAATGTTATGCTGCTTTACCCAAAACCTGAACATGTCAGTGGCTCACAACAACAACAGTAAAGCTTTGCTTCTCACTCACGTGACATCTGCATCAGGAGAGGGCCAGGGCTTTGCTCCATGCTGTCTTTGTCCTGGAATCCTAGCTAGTGAAGCAGCTTCTGTATAAAGTGCTGCTTGGTCATTGCAGCAGAGGGAGAAAGAGTCATGTCGACCACACTCTGGTTCTTACAAATTTCTCCTCCACAGTGATGCATATCCCACCTTTCAATTCCCCCATGTTTATTTAAAAAAAATTTTTTTTTTCTCTTTTTAGGGCCACACCTGTGGCGTATGGAGGGTCCCAGGCTAGGGGTCGAATCAGAGCTGTAGCTGCTGGCCTACACCACGGCCACAGCAACGGCAGATCTGTATCTGCAATGGACACCATAGCTCATGGCAATGCTGGATTCAGAACCCACTGATCAAGCCCAGGGATCAAACCTGCGTCCTCATGGATGTTAGTCAGATTTGTTTCTGCTGAGCCAAGACGGGAACTCCCCGCCTGCACATTTAAATGGCTAGAACAAGATATGGACAATTCCTGAGCTCAGAGGGGGCAGGGATGCATAATTCTCCCATAGGATGGAAAAATGGAATATTTAGTAATCATTAATATAATCTGCCTTATATAATTGTGCTTTCCTCCTGAGATTCAGAATTGGGAAGATGCGGGTATGGCTTAGGGGCCGAGCATTGGGCTACAGAATTAGGGAGCATCAGGTGGCTCCTGTCACGGCCAGTTGCAGGGATGGGCAGCTGGATTCCCAAAATGAAGTTAGCGGGAAGTTTGTGAGGGGGGGAGAGGGAGGGAGGGGCTGCTGGGTCCATCTGGCTGAGGCTGGAGAGAAGGGGATAATGGTTCTGGGTCCATGAGGTGCTTGCTGGAGCGCATCCTGATCCAGTTCTCCAGGGGCTGGCTCACCCTGAGAAGCAGTGGAAGGAATCCTTGGGAGAGGGGCTCAGATTTTTGGTGTCGTTTTCTTTTCCCCCCACAGTTTTGTGGAGAAATAGTTGACTTTCATTGCTGTATAAGTTTAAGGCGTACAGTGCTTGTTTGACTTAACATATATTGGGAAATGATGACCACGGTAAGTTAACATTCACCATCTCATATAGATACAATTAAAAAAAAGAAAAGTTTCTCCTTGTGCTATAAACTCTTAGGATCTACTCTCCTACCAACCCTCCCAAATAGCATCCAGCAGTTTTACCTGCAGGCATCAGGTTGTACATTATATCTCTGGTACTTATTTTACAACTGAAATTTTGTATCTTTTTTTTTTTTTTTTTTTTTTTTTTTGGTCTTTTCAGGGCTGCACCCGCGGCATAGGGAGGTTTCCAGGCTAGGGGTTAAATTGGAGCTGTAGCTGCTGGCCTTCACCACAGCCACAGCCACAGCCACACCAGATCTGAGCTGTGTCTTTGACCTACACTGCAGCTCATGGCAACACCAGATCCTTAACCCTCTGAGCGAGGCCAGGGATCAAACTGCATCCTCATGGATGCTAGTCAGATTCGTTTCCGCTGAGTCACAACGGGAACTCCAATTTAGTATCTTCTGACCGCTTTACTCCCACTCTCCCTGTCCCTGGTGTAGTTTCTTGACTGAGCATGGCCCAGAGGCTTCCAGGAGGCACTTTTCTTATCTTGACTCTACACCAGGGAAGTGAAAGTTTTCTCCAGCCATCAGTCTGCCACTGCTGTGGGCACAGCTAGGGGGAGGACTAAATAAGCTTTAACCCCTTCCCAAGGCTTCTCATTTCCTTTATATTTTCTCACCCTACATACTAATAAGAACTCAGACGTGTTTGGATATATAAAGGCAAAGGAGTTGGGGCTTGGGAAAATGTAGACTAGATTTCTAGCCACTACCAACTCTGGGACCTGGTTGAGGTGTGCTGTTTGCACTACAAACTGTAAAGAGGGGCATTTGAGTTATATAAAAATATATTGAAATTCTCCTTGTGGCTCAGTGGTAATGAATCCAACTAATATCCATGATGGGACGCCGGTTCGATCCCTGGTCTCGCTCAGTGGGTTAAGGATCTGGCATTGCCGTGAGCTGTGGTGTAGGTTGCAGATGCGGCTTGGATCTGGTGTGGCTGAGGCTGTGGTGTAGGCCGGCAGCTACAGCTCCAATTCAACCCCTAGCCTGGGAACTTCCATATGCTGCAAGTGTGTCCCTAAAAAGACAAAAAATATATATTTTCATATGTATATACATACATACCTGTATATCTGACACAATTCCTCCAGGAATTATGACCTAGAAGGCAAGACATATAATTGAGGAAAAAACCTTACAATCAAGGCAATATTTGGGAAGAACAGCAGACATTAAATGTGAGAGACAACCCCTCGGTCCATTAATCCACTGAGATTTTGGGAATGTTTGTTATAGCTAGGCTGTAACACGACTCATGTACTCTTGTGTGTGTGTCTTTGTGCATGTGCGCGTGTGTACGTGCATGTGTGTGCAGTGGCAGGAGTAGGCAGCAGAGGTCTGGAAGGAATTTCTCAGAATGGAAAATTCTCTGGGCTGGGCATCTGGGCTGCTCTTTGACTAGATTCCCTAGAAGGGGAGAACACTGCAGAGACTTTATAGAGGAGGTGGCTGGTGTCTCTGCAAGTTAAAGGCTGTCGTCTTCTCTGAATTCTTGCCTGGAAGGGATTTGATGAATGGATGTGAAAATATGTCATGAAGCTGAAATTTACAGTAAGTGGCCCGTCGCGTCAGAGCCGCTGGGTGGCCGGGCTGGGAACCCAGGAGGAGTAGCCACTCCGGGGAGGAGTCCAGTTTCCTGGCCCCAGCAGGCTTCGGGAGAGAGGCTGGTTATGCGGGGAATTTCCTGCCTGCGCCCTCCTTCGTGCCAATAACCACAGCTTCACAAATCCACGTCCTTGCTCCTTTGGGGGAATTTTCAAAAAATACCTCAGAAGCTCTTTTAGGTTTGTCCTGAAAATCCAAACTCAGTTCCAGACTGGTTCATTTCCGAATCAGATTTTGGTAAATAACCAACAGCTAGTTTATTTCACCAGCCGTCAACATGGAAGAAACTCTTTTTATCTTCTTTATTTAGAAAACCTGGCAGGGGGTGTTGGGGGGAGTGGGAAGAATTTGGTCTTGAAAGAATAAGAGGTGAGTAGGGGGTGGGGAGAGGTTAGAAAAATATCTTGGTTTTGGGCGGTGTCGTCAGAGCTAGTGCTGGCCAGGGGCTGGGTTGGGCGGACCGGGGTTGGGCTTGGGGGCGGCTGTCAGGAGCTGATTATTCAGTGTTGTCATTTTAGGAAAAGGAGAAGCTACTGTGGGGAAGGGAACAAGGCATCAAAGTGACACACAAGCACCATCCCCGCCTGTCCCGAAGATGAGAGAGAGGTGAGCTCCGGGACCTGATCCCGGGGAAGTGTTTCGCTCCCTGTCTTAGAAAAGCAAGGCTGTTGGGACCTGAGAGGTGTGAGTCTTGATCTGAGCGAGCTGAGAAAACAGGGATATATTAGGTCAGCTGGCAAGGCTGAGGTATTCCTGGGGTGCACGTGGGGTCATTTGAGGGACCAGTAGTGCTTAAGGGGAGGTAAAGGGGGCTGAGAGGCTTGAGGAAAGGCTCTTTGGTGGTGAAATTTTGCACCTGACTGTCCTCTTCCCTTGGGAACCCCTAAAGATCAGCAGGGAAATGGAACTAACTAGGAAAAGGCAGGGGGAGAGAGGTGCGGAAGGAGGGAGAGCTCAAGGGCTGAGGTAGGAGGGGTGAAAGATGGAGTTTGTATCCCTCACCCCCCGCCCTTCCCATGGTACTTTCCATCCCAGGAGCAGGTGAGGAGGGAAGGGCTTCACTGGCTGGTACCCAGGCTGGATGTTTACGCAGGGGTAATAATTCAGGCCATTAGGAGGTCATGCCTTTGTGGTTCAGTCAATACTTGTTGAATAAACCTTAAGGCAAAGTGATTATCTATCTATCTATCTTGCTTTTTAGGGCTGTTCTCGTGGTATATGTAAGTTACCAGGTTAGGGGTTGAAAGGGAGCCACAGCTGCCGGCCTACACCCCAGCTATAGCAACACTGGATCCAAGCCAAGTCTGTGACATACACCACAGCTCACAGCAATGCTGGATCCTTCACCTTCTGAGCAAGGCCAGGGATCAAACCCACATCCTCATGGGTGCCAGTAGGGTTTGTTACTGCTGAGCCACAGTAGAAACTTCTATTTATTTATTTTTAACCTGTACCCTACAAATGCTCCTTCCTGATCTTTTTTTTGCCTGGCCCAGAAAGACCCTTTCTGTGGTTAATGGGTGCCTAGCTTTGTGCTGGTGCCCGAGAGTGCACTGCTGGTAGGTGCACAAGCTGTAGGACAGATGTGTCAGAGCAGCTAGCGTTAGATAAAATAAACATCAGAAGGATGAATGAGTGGTGGGAATTCATGGAAGGATCCGGCACCTCCATCTGGCAGAAGTGCTTTGAGACCTGGTTCATCATCTCGTTGTGGGCCTGAGTCTTGGCCACTCACCTCGAAGGAGACACTGCTGCTGTTTTCCGTGGAGGATGGAAATGCTGGCTGAAGGGGACCCGTGTATTACCATTGCCTCAGCATTGCCGCTGGCCTCTCTCAAGTTGCTTCCAGTGGCTAGGACAGGAGAGCGTCATTCCTGCAGGAACATATGGCATCCGGTGAAGAGGCCTGGGCCTGTTTCCTGTATTTGCATAAGACCTATCACCTTTGCTGGGAAACTCATAGGTGGGGGTCACATCTCTGTTTATGAGGAAACAAGCACTCTCCACTCTGCAATTCAGAATGTTGCCATAACCCTTGTGCAAGCAGGTGCTTGATAGCGGCTCTTGAGGCCGAGTTGGAGAAGCCTGTGACTGAAAGGACCTTTAGGATCAGCTGGTGCCTCTTTTCCTCTCCACATCATGGAGGGTGACTTTCGTTAAAGCTCATTTGAATAGAGAATTAAAATAGGCACCCAAGACTAATTAATGTTAAAAAAAACCCACAAGATAATAGCCCCAAACTGAAATCAATGCACATATCTACCAATAGGAATGTGGATAAAGGAAATGTGGAATTTCATACCATGGAATACTGTCCAAAAACAAAAAGACAAATTGCTGACACGTCATAGATGAACCTAAAACTCATTACTAAAAACCTAACCTTAAAAAAAAGTAGAAGAATATGAGGTTGACAAGAGGTTGGAAGAGAAACAAACTATACTATGGGGATAGAAATTTTAAAAAGTAGTTATTTCTTGGAGTGAGGGTGTCTGTAGACTGAAACAAGGGATGAGAAAACTTTATGGAATGATGGAAATGTTTTATATTTTTATCCAGGTGCATGCTGCTTGCAGGTGTGTGTGTGTGTGATTGAGCTCTATGCTTAAGGTTTGTACATTTTACTGAATGTAAATTATATCAGGAAAAAAAACAAACCGAGACCCAAACAATGAACAATGCAGAACGGGACATATGTGGTTAACTGACTAAAGAGCACTGTGGCTCAGTGAAGCAAACTGAAGAGTAAGTGACACTAATAAAAGTCCCCTTGCCTGGCAGTTTAAATCACTTGGCTCTATTAATGCCTCTGAATTTTAGTTTTTCTTCTGTTTAAAAACAGAAAGAGGGTTTCTTTATTCCTCGCACACAGAATCTGCCATATCCAATGGCACTGGTCTAGCAGGGGTGGGTGGGGGCAGGGACGCAAAGACTCTGTTCGCAGACCTGACGCCACGCTGCAGGTGCAGGGAGCCCGGGAACGCAGAAATACACGGCTGGCCACTGCCACAGCCGGCCCTGCCCTGTCTCCCCTTCCTCCTCCTGGTTCCACCCAGCACTGCGGAAGCTGTGAAAATGCCTGTGTTTCTTCCCAGACAGGTGCTTCTCTCCTTCCTCCCAGGGCCTTGCTTCCCGTGCCCTTGAGCTGCCCTTGAGCTCCGGCCCAATGGCCCTGAAAGGCCCTTTCTTTTTGAATGAGTTTGAAGCCAGGGAGGGAGGGAGGGAGGAAGGATGGAGAGAGAGAGAGAGAGAGAGAGAGAGAGAAAATGAGTCTGAGGACACTTGACTGTCACCCAGCCCCCCAATGCCTAAAATATGTGGCTAAGAATTCCACAGAGAGACAATGACCCAGGTCTTCCTTCAGGCAGATCCAAAGACATAGAAAGAGGTACTGACCCCTCCCAACCCCAGCCCACCCCCCCAGCCACTGAGCTGGCTCTGAGCGCAGTCCCTCCTACCCCCTCACTGCCTCAGAGCCCCCAAAAGGGAGAAAAGTGGGTATATGGCTTGGACCTGGTCACCAGAGGAGCAGCATCTGGATGGTTTTCTATCTGGCTTCACTTAATCCTGTCGTCTCTACACAGGGAGGCAGATGGGCTAAGTGTCTCTTGTTTGCTGATGGGAACTTTCAGGCTGCCAGATAAAGACCTCCTAAGGGAGGTGCAAACACAGGTCACACTCGCCCTGCCTGATTTACACTCGGGATCCACACAGGAAGCTGGCTTATCTCCTTGACCTGGAGCAGCGTCAACAGACTTTGGTCAAGACATTCTTTTCACAGGAGCAGGGTTCATAGAAAGCACAAATGTTGACCCAGTGAAACCACAGATTCTTAGACAGGAAGAGATGTGGAGATCCGAGACTCCAAGGCTGTTTTATAGGTGAGGAAACTTAAGCTGAGGGGCAAAAAGCTTAGGGGCAAAAGCCAATCAGCCATAGAACCAGGAAAAGAACACAAGTGGCTGTGAGAACTCCAATTCCTGAGCCAGCCACATAGAACTGACCCTGTATCTTGTTTGTTCCACTAGACCAGGCTTCTGGACCCTGGCGCTATTCACATTTGGGCTGGGTAACGCTTTGTTGTGGGGTGCCGGTCTGCACAGTGTAGGCTGTTGAGCAGTATTCCTGGCTTCTACCCATTGGATGTCAGTAGCACCCCTCAGCCCAGTTGAGGCAACCAAAATATTAAGTATCTGCTGGGGGATGGACTTGTCCATGGTTGAGAATCACTGCAGTGGAGAGCCAGTGCTCCCAGCTCCACACCCAAAGATGCACTGTGCTTCCTGCTGTGACTCAGAGGGTTAAGAACTCGACTAATATCCATGAGGATGCAAGTTTGATCCCTGGCCTTGCTCAGTGGGTTAAGGATTGGCATTGCCCTGAACTGTGGTATAGGTTGCAGACACAACTTGGATCCCACATTGCTGTGGCTGTGGTGTAGGCTGGCAGCTGCAGCTCTGATTCTACCCCTAGCCTGGGAACTTCCATATGCTGAGGGTGCGGCCCTAAAACACAAACAAAAGAGATGCACTGTGATGCGCTTAACTATTTGTTGAGCTGTTCAGGTGTTAGTCTGTAAGTTCTTTGAGGACACAGACAGGGTCTGATTCACCTTTATGCTTCCTGTGTACCTGGAGTACACAGGACCTGGGGTGTGGGAGACATGCAATAAAGGCTTCTGGGTGGATGAATGCATGAATGCATGAACGAATTGACTCCTGGGGAGACCCTGAAAGGTGAACTTTCATTTCCTGGATATCTCGTATTATATTAACCATCACCTGCGTAGAGGCTGGCGGAAAGGCGGGAGAGTGACCTGCATGCTTCAACTGGAGGGAGGGGGGGAGGCCCCTGGGTCATCTGCTTTGTCCTTCATTGTCCCAGCCCCACAGAGACACCGTCTTCTCCTTGAGCACCTTTCCTTATGCTCCAGGCTTAATTCTGTGGTTTCTTTTTATTCTTGCAAAACAATAGAAATAGACACAGCACCAAAGAGATTTTTCTCACCGGGGGCAGGGCCAGCAGTCTGGAATGTTAAGCCTTGAGATCCTCATAGAAACCCAAAGCCCTTAAAAATTGCCATTAGCTGCCACAAGAGCCACTGGAGGATTTTTGTGATGCCGTCATGAAATTCTGGCATTGGGAAAAGTCACACGTGAAATAGAAAAGGAAACATTTCTACCACAAAAATCCTATTTTATCGTTTTTCTTAATCCCAGAAAATGTCACCAGTGTTGTCTTTGGGCAAGTGACTAGAGTCTGGTGAGTCTGTTTTCCAGACAAGAAAGTGCATGAGAGGGTAGAGTTCTCTCAGAAGACCTTTTGTGCAAAGTTCCAACATGTAAGTTCCAGTGAATGTTAAGATTCACTGGATTCTTGACATTCCCTGGAACTTTCTATTTTATGGTTTACTTTGGGCGACTAAAAATGGAAGGGACTGGAGTTCCCTTTGTGGCTCAGCAGTTAATGAGCCTGACTAGGATCCATGAGGTGCAGGTTCGATCCCTGGCCTCCCTCAGTGGGTTAGGGATCCGGTGTTGCCGTGAGCTGTGGTGTAGGCCGGCAGCTGCAGCTCTGATTCCACCCCTCGCCTGACTTCCATATGCTGTGTGTGTGGCCCTTAAAAAAAAAAAAGGAAGGGACTGAGAGAAAACACAAACTCTTTCTTACATGGATCTTATAGGGAAATCACTTAAAAAAAAAGATAGACTGACCTTTCCAAAGACGTTCCTGGTCAATTAATTCAAATAGACAAATGCTCTTGAATGTAAATGGTCAATGAGAACACAGTTAAAACAGGAATAAGGACAAAAAGGGGAATAAAGATGTGGCAGTGAGAGGAAAGAATGATTTTGTTATAAGAAAGATAGGGTACTCTTGGGCTAATTTTATTTTTTTTTTTCTTTTTACACCTGCACCTGCGGCATATGAAAGTTCCCAGGCTAGGGGTCCAATGTGAGTCACATCTGCGACCTCTGTCACAGTTTGCAGTAACGCTGGATCCCTAACCCACTGATCGAGGCTAGGAATCAAACCTGCATCCTCAGAGAGACAATGTGGGGTCCTTAACCCACTGAACCATAGGTGGACTTCCAGGCTAGTGTGATCTTAAAGATGCATTTCACTAAGCTGCTGACGTGCATCCAGAACCCTACCATAGAGCCCTCGCGTCTGGCCCCCGTGTTAGAATTTATGTGATTGCTTTTCAGCCTACATTTTCGTAGGTCACTCGCAGGGATAGTGTTGTTGCCCTTGGGGAAGTAGGAGATGAAGCTAAGCCAGTGAGAGAGTGGGAAGGCTCCGGGCCCCAGCTCAAAAGAGCATCTCTGAATAGGACCCATCTCTGAGACATAAGGGAAAGATTGGGAAGGTGACATATCAGATGTTCTGGAAGGAATGAGGAGGCAGCTTGCTCTGGGACCACCACTGAGAGAGCAGCTGGCCCCTGGGTGTCCTGGGACTGGAGCAGGTCTAGGCAGAGCCAGGAGAGGAAGACTGGACTTTCTAGCCAGCTGGGGGTACACAGACCCACAGAATTTCAAACAGGAAAGGTCTCAAAAAACTAGCTGAAATCTCACAGTTTTTCAGATGCATATTGACATATGCAAGTGGGAGGCTGCCCTCAAAAATTTCCCCATCTCTTTTAGAGAAATGGTCCCTGTTTTCTCTGAGAACATGGAACATATTTGTTGGTTTTTTTTTTTGTCTTTTTTTTTTTTTTTTTTTTTGTCTTTTTGCTTTTTCTAGGGCCACTCCCACGGAATATGGAGGTTCCCAGGCTAGGGGTCGAATCGGAGCTGTAGCCACCGGCCTACGCCAGAGCCACAGCAACTTGGGATCCGAGCCGCATCTGCAACCTACACCACAGCTCACAGCAACGCCAGATCCTTAACCCACTGAGCAAGGCCAGGGATCGAACCCGCAACCTCATGGTTCCTAGTCGGATTCGTTAACCATTGAGCCACGACAGGAACTCCATATTTGTTGGTGTTTTGGGTGTTCAGGATGACCTTAGGCAAGCACATCTGAGGCAGCCAGACATGAAATGTCTCCCCGGGAGATTTATCTCTGATGCTTCTCGGTGCTGAGCCTGGATCCACATCATTTCACATGCTTCTGGGGGCAGGGGTACTTAAATCCTCATGGGCAGGTGGCCAGCCCAGGACTATATGGTGGTGGGGGGCAGCTGTGGGAGAGGGTACAGGAGATGGGGGTGGGGACATGGGGTGAGGATGTCCTCAGGTTGCCAGATTTAGTACACAAAAATACAGTAAAATTTGAACTTCAGATGAAGAATGAATGATTTTTTTTTGGGGGGGGGTCTTTTCCATATCCACTACATATGGAAGTTTCCAGGCTAGGGGTTGAATTGAAGTTGCAGCTGCCGACCCATACCACAGCCACAGCAACATGGGATTGGAGCTGCGTCTGTGACTTACACCACAGCTCACAGCAGCGCCGGATCCTTAACCCACTGAGCGAGGCCAGGGATCGGACCCGTGTCTTCAGGGATTCTAGTCGGGTTCGTTACTGCTGAGCCACGACGGGAACTCCAATATATTTTATTATAAGTATGTGCCTAATATTGCATGGGATAGCCTTATATGCTAAAAAAATCCTATTCTCTGTTTGTCTGAAATTCACATCTAACCAGGCTTCTCGTGTTTTATCGGGCATCCTTTCCTGGGATGCTCAGCCGCAGGCAGCCTGGATCCCTGATGACGGTAGTGATGCTGAGGGCGCCGTGTCCTCCTGTATCAGGTGCAAGGTGGCTGCCGGGTCCTCTCCCCTCCTACCTGCTCTCATGCATCTGGGGTTTCTAGAGAGACAGGAAATCCTATTACCTTGTAGAAGTCCAGGCGGTAAAGGAAGGACAGAACAGAGCTGTAGGTCATTCCTCCCACACATTGCTTTCTCCAGTTCCCTTTTGTCTTGCTCCAGCAGGAGGCACAACTCAGTTTTTATGGATTTGCAGATGGAAGGAAATGTGGCTTGATAAAGCTAGCACACTCTGGAGCGTGTGTCCTGGGGAGATAATGGCTCTCAACCTGCTAAAATAAATTATCTGCTTTGTTCTTGAATAATAATCAGCTGGCAGCTTTTTTTCTCATTCCCGGCAGCTGGATGAGGAGATTCTGATTTCAGAGGAAAAGCGGTGACCTCGGGCTGGCCGTATTGGACCGTGGTGGAGGGAAAGTTTACCACCATCCGGGGGCCCCATATGGTGATACAGTTTCTGCGACAAAGTATTTCCCCACTGCCTGTCTTAATGCACAAAGCTCTGTTCTGAGTCTTAAGGTTAATGACTTTCATCTTTAAAAAAATGCATATTTCCCTGAGAACCATACCATATTAAGTGATTATCCTTTTGGAACGAATTAGTTCCTTTTTTTTTTTTAATGCTTATAAACAGTGGAAACTTTGAGTCTTCCTACCCCCACGTTTGGCTGAGAGTAGGGTCTCGGGGTTATTGGATCCTCGGCCAGGCAATCCTTATGGGGACTGGGAGATAGAGAGGTTGACCCAGGGAGAGGGAAGATGACAGCAGTCCAGAAATTCAGGGCCTGGGCAGTTGAGGAGGACGAGGGAAGTGGGAAGAGGGGAGGAACAAGAGGAGACAAGAGGCGGAGAATGGTTCAGGGTGAAGCCACCTACCTCTCTGCTGGGGCTCCAAGGCCAGAAGCATCCCTGACTTTCTGGACAAACTTGGACCAGGCATTGCCAAGGTCAGGGCCCTGAATTCCTGTCCGGCTCCTCTGTGTGAGTTGGAGCCACTCAATTCTGCTTAGTTTTCTTACCCCTGCCTCCTCAATGCCAGGAGACATGTGAGCACAGAGAGGGAAGGCTCTGCCGGGCTATAGCGGGCAGGAAGGCCTTAGGCTGCAGGGAAGGGGGAACCCACAGCCAGGGGCTTGAACCTTATGGAGTTTCTTTTCCTCATGTGGCAGCAGGTCCAGAGCAGTCAGCATGGGCTGACTGTGCTCCAGCATGGCATCTGGGATATGCCGCATCTGCCAATCTATGGTAGAGGAGGGCAAGGCACGTGGCATCAGTGTTCAGTAAGCTGCAGGGCCCGGAAGAAAATCACTGGAGTATCTTCAAGATAGCTCTGGCATTTCTGGGCTTTTCTCTTTCTATCTGGAGAAACATCTACCGTCCTGATGGTTTGGTTTCCAGTGCCATTCATCTTGGCAAGTGGTCAGGTGTTTCATTTCCCCAAGAGATGTTTGACCCCATCTAGGCACCACCTCTGCCTTCCCTTCTTTGGGGAGGGTACCAGGGACTGTAGGATCTAGTTTGGTGCCTGGATCTCAGTAGTTTCTCTGGACCCAGGATGACTTTTTTCTGAGCCTTCCATTCAAACCCTACTTCACGGAAAAGCAGTGGTCACAATGCTTGCTTGCCCTACACAAAGAATTCTTTCACCAGAGTCAACTCAGTTCCATTTTATTCCTGAAGACTAAAGCCTGAGAAGAGAGAGAGTGTGTGGCCTGAAGGTCAGGGAGCTTGGACCAGCTGGAACAATGCATGCGACTTCCCATCGCGAATGAACCTGTCTATGACCACACCTCCCTGAACACGCCTGACCTCGGAAGCTGAGCGTGGTCAGGCCTGGTTAGAACTTGGATGGAAGAAGGAACCACACTGTCCTCTTCCCCCCAGAAGGTCTGTGAGTCCCAGAGGTGGCCCTCTCCTCAGTCACTGTTAGCTGACCGAATGTCATTTCTAATTCCTACAACAGAATTTGGAGTGTGATGAAGCCGGTTGTAAAATTCTCTCCATGGATGGATAGATCATGACATAAATGGGGCTTAGTGGTTCCAGGGCCATAGCCTGCACTCTGACTGCAGCCAGCTTCCCCAGAAACGTGTCCTCTAGTTTCCAAAGGATAGAGAGTGTGCAGTGTGTCCCCTCCATGCAACAAAAGCTGTTTAATTTGGTGACGATAGGAGCTTTGGAATCCGGAGCCCGGGAGGCAAGCCTTGGCTCCCTCCCCTGTCTGGTTGCAGGAACCATACAAGTCGTAAAGTTCTCAGGGTTTGTTTCCTCCTCTGTGAGAGATGGATAAAAATCCTGATTGCTGCTCTCATGGGAGGGTCATGGGTGTGAATGTAAATTTCGAATGCTGAGCGTTACTTAGTTTTAAGTAAGTATAGTTTGCTGATGGTGATCACAGCTGTGGGTGAACTGTGTTAATTTCATCATTAAGGGACAGTCTGTTTGGCAACTTGGCCCCTGCTTGTCCCTGGCCAAGACAGAGATTTCTAATTCATTTGAATGAAGTAACTGCTAATCAAAGTAAACGTGACAAGAATTAGTCCAGATGAACAAATGGCAAAGGCCCTCTCTCCTCTGATTCAGCTCAGCCCAGACTAGGGACGCTGTGGTCCAGCCAAGCTGTTCAGAGTGTCCTTTTGGGTTTTTTTGTTTGTTTGTTTTTTGGTATTTTTGTCTTTTTAGGGCCACACCCACAGCCTATGGAGGTTCCCAGGCTAGGGGTCTAATTGGAGCTACAGCTGCCAGCCTACACCCCAGCCACAGCAAGACCAGATCCGAGCCATGTCTATGACCTACACCACAGCTCACGGCAATGCCGGATCCTTAACCCAGTGAGTGAGGCTGGGGATCGAACCTGCAATCTCATGGTTCCTAGTCAGATTCATTTTTGCTGCGCCACAATGGGAACTCTGGAGTGTCCTTTCTGAGGCAGCACACGTGACTAAATGCTCCCATAAGCGGAAGGTGGCCACCAGTAAGACAAAGTCCCATTGTATAAGTCCCTTCTGCCTGAAAGGAGATGAGAACTGCTTCCTGGTGTGCACCCCCCTTGTTTGTTCTAGCTCTGATCTCTCCCAGAAACTCTTCTTTGCTACTGGGAAGTCTCTTTTCATTTTCTGGTTAGAAAAAAATACATTAGAGTGAAAAAGGCATCGGCTGTCTCCAGCACGGCCAAATGAAGGCGATCATCCAGACGGGTCTGGTAGAAACCTCAGTGGGTCCTGTGCCTGGATGTGAGGAATGCAGATGGACAGAAGAAACACTGGCTAATGTTTACTTGAGTAGGTTCTTTGTGCCAGACATGGCATAAAGTGTTTATACACATTATTGCGTTTAATTCTCCCATCAACCCACTGGCGTAAGTGCTGTTGCACCCACTTTACAGATGAGGACACTGAGCTATAGGGAGTTCGGGAAACGTGTCCATACAGTTAGGAAGCAGCAGAACTGGGACCTACACCCAGAACTGTCTTAATCCCAAAGTCCATGCTCTCAACCAGCATGCAGTCATTTACCTCTTGGCCTTTTCTCCCCAACTTGTGATTTCCAGTCAGTCTAAGAGAAAATGTTTCCCTTTTGCCCCCCAACTACTCCTGTCTCCTTTCTTCTCTCTGGCAGCCTGGATTGAATTCTAGCGAGGTTCTCCTGCATGGAAAGGAGATTGGGGTTTGGTGTTGAGCTCTGCCCCAGGCAGGTGTTGAGACTATGAGCAATCTGGCCTCCTCTTTGGCAGTGACCATGCCCTTGGCACTAAGGGTGTTGCCGGTGCCCCTGGCGATGCTTGGGGGATGGGGGCGGAGTTTAAAGGGTCAGCCCCTTATTGGGTGCCCCCAGGGCTGGTAGGGTCCTGCCTCACTATCCCAGCTATGTCCCCCCTCAACCCCAACCCCACAGGCAATCCACGGGCAGCGTTGAAATCTCTCTCTTCATTTTCTCCTTCCTCGAAATGGGCATAATGATGGGATACCAAGGGATAAAATGTTGAGCGTATGTATTTTGCCCATTGTTTTAAAAGGCTCAGAATCATTCCCAGGCCTCCCTCCTCTGCAAGTCTTGCAGAAGTGCTCCTCGCTGCTCCTTCTCGTCTTAAATCAGTGCCAGTCACACCTCCGGGAAATCCTCCCTGAAGACCCAGGCAGGCTTGGGCACCCTCCCTCCGCACATTCTGCCATCAGAGTGCATTACTAGCATGTTAATGCTATTTGTGCATTTATTACCCGTTTCCTCCCAGGCTCTCTGAGGTCTGGGCTGCATTTCCTGCTATATAGCAGATAGTTACGTGTCTTCATTGATCTGAACTTAAACTGAGTTGAAGAACAGATCAATATCCATTTCAAAGGTTTTGTTGTTGTTTTTCATTTGTTTTTCATACCCAGTGCTTCCACTCTCTAGACAGAGCTATTCCTTGGAATTTTAGACCTCTTTGGACATTTCCTTCCTTCATTCAAATCTCTGGGTCATGACTTAGTGTTCCAGGGAATTCTGGGGGTGGGGGGGGAAATCCTTTGCTTTTGCAAACCCTGATGTCCACTGTTCTGATAAAGGATCCCAGCTGTGACAAGGAGATTATTTACTTGAAACTAATGAGCAAAGCTAATTACTGCAGTAGACTCGGGCAGGGACAGAGTGTACCCGAGCGTGCTGCTGGCACATGTCCCTAACCCTCAACTTGGCCATGGCTCCTGTGAGCCCACTAGATGTGCCAGTGCCTTTTGGTCCTCGATTCGCCTGTTCAATAGCAAACAGACTTTAGAATCGCAGTTTGGGGCTCAGCTGTCTGACTGGAGCCAAGAACAAATTTCTGTGGCTTGTTCTTTTTCTTCCTGGTTCCAATTTTGGTAAACTCTCTAATAAAACAATTAAAGGCAGACCTTTTTGGGGGTGTGGGGTTTGAGGTCCACCCATCACTTCCACGGCTTCATTCCTCATACCTCCTACACGACTCCTCTCATCCAGAACAGGAAACCTCCTCTTGCCCCTTGCTTGTGAGCGCCTGGATCCCAGAGTGCAGGCTTATCGGTCTCATTCTCTGCCTGCCGTCAGAGCTGTGTCCCTCCTAACACACCTGAGCACACCTGCCAGGAAGTCGCTGATCGCACCTGACAACGCTCACGCTGTCTTCGGGCGTTTGGAGGGGCGCTTGTTCCGGGTGCCACATCCCAGTCCAAATGAGTTATGTGGGATGTCCCAATTCTTCCTTTTGGTGGAATTTTGTTAAAATTAGACCCTAGAAGAAGTAATAGTGGTAGAGGATGAGGATTAAATGTATGGATTAAATAATGTAAAGTGCTTAGTCCAGTGCCTGGCACAATTTATGTACATTTTTTTGACATTTAATTTCAATATGCATCTTTAGAGCATGTATTAGGAAGCCCAAGTCTATTCTCTATACTGAATAATAATTTTAAAATCTCCCCCCCACCCCCGTCCCTCTCTTTCTCTCTCTCACACACACCACATACAAACCATGGTCTCTGCTCTCAAAATGTTTGCATTTTGGGAGTTCCCTGGTGGCCTAGTAGTTAAAAATTCAGTGTTGTCACTGCTGTGGCTAAGGTTCAATTCCCTGGCCTAATTTGATCCCTTTCACCTGCCATGAGAGTGGCCAAAGTTCACATTTTGGGGGAAAAGGGAAACGTGTGACAGGCTAGACGTGGTCTTCGAGCACTGCACACGCTACAGGGACAGAGGCGGCCTGGAGCCCTGGCAGAGGAGTGCTAGGATTCAACGTGAGGCGAGGACAGCCTTGGGTGAGGTTAACTGGAAAGGGCTGAATGGGGAAGTAGAAAGTTCGAGAACTATTTCGCCAGAGACAGCTGGAGAAGGCACCTTTGGGGTGGGGGAAGGTGAGAGGAAGCCCAGAGATGGTTCCCAGGGCAACAAAGGATGAGAGGACTCAGGTGTGCAGCTTCTGATGGGCCACTGAGAGCGTCTAGGGGTGCTGGGGGTGTGAGGGCCCCTGGGGTTGGAGCTCTAGTGAAACTGTCAGGGGCCCGAGCTGTAGGGGTTGGTAGGTGGTGGGTATTTCAAAACCTGAGTTAGGAAAGCATTAGTTTTTCTTGGAATTCTGGAGTGGGAGCATCACCCAGCTTAAGTTAGAAGCTGTCAGAGACAGTCTCTGTGTTTTGAAAGGAATGGGGCTGAAGTTTGCTCTGGAAAATGGCAGCTTCAGCCAAGATGAACTGGAAAGAGGCGGTGCAGACGGCTGGCAGCAAAGGCAGCTTAGTTCTAGGAAATGGAGCCTTGCCATACAAACCACCAAGGCTGGAGCAGGCAGCTCTGGGGCAAAAAAAGAGTGGGCACCTTTTTTTTTTTTTTTTTTTTGACCTGAATTAGCAAGCACACCCTGTGCTTTGTGCTTTGAATCCTTAAATACAAATAAGAAATTGTCATGGATCTAAGTTCTTGAATTTTTAAAAACTTACAATAGAGAGATAAGATCTTATCCTATATAATTAGTTAAAAAAAAGGTTGGTGAATCAATATAAAAATAGCACCTACATATCTTAAACATTTTAGTTTAAAACACAAAAGGTACCTTTCCTAACATTTTAATACTGAGTCTAGGTTTTTTTTCTCTGACCATAGGGTTAGTGATTGGAATTCCTTATTTTCCTTCTTCTGTGAACCACATTCGTAATGGGTCAATAATGGCCACAATTCCTTTGCTACTTCTTCCATTGAGGGGTAGGGCCCAGTTTCCCTCTACTTGAATCTGACCTCACCTTGGTGGTTTTCTTGGCCTGCAGGATGCAGTGGAAGTGATATTCTGTGACTTCTGTGGTTAGACCAGAAACTCCCTGCTGGGCTCCTTCGAGTGCTGTCCTGGGAGCTCTGAGCTCTAGGAGGCTCATGGGAGCTGCCATGAAAGAATTCACTCCCTTGGAGTTCCCTCTGAGGCTCAGTGCTTAACGAATCCGACTAGCAAGCATGAGGTTTCGGGTTCCATCCCAGGCCTCGCTCAGTGGTTAAGGATCTGCTGTGAGCTGTGGTGTAGGTTGCAGATGCGGCTCGGATCCTGCATTGCTGTGGCTGTGGTGTAGGCCAGCAGCTACAGCTCTGATTCAACCCCTAGCCTAGTACAGCCCTAAAAAGACAAAAGACAAAAAAAAAAAAAAAAAAAAAAAATTCATTCCCTTGATTCCCCTTGATGTCTTGAAAGGCCACCAACATGTGCTCCAGAGGACAGTCCCAGCTGGGCTCAGCTTTCCAGCCATCGTGGGCACGAGTCATGTGAGTGCGCCCGTCTTGGGTCTTCCTTCCTTGATACCAAGTGAACTGATACCAGGTGAAGCAGAAAAATGGGATGGCTGAGCCCTCTTTGAATTTCTAGTCCACACAATTGTGAGATAATAAAATGGGGGTGGTTTTAAGCCACCAAGTTTTCGGGTAGTTTGTTGTGTAGTAAATGCTTGGAGCTTTGTGGTAAAGAAGGCTGCGCACATGCTCACAGGACTGGGATAGACCAAGAGTTTGGATCGTTCAGCTTTCCGATGTGCACATGAGAATTCTGAGTCCTGGCAGAGGCTTCCAGATACTGACATATAAATGCAGTGATGGAGTTCCCATCGTGGCTCAGCAGAAACAAATCTGACTAGCAGCCATGAGGACGCAGGTTTGATCCCTGGCCTCGCTCAGTGGGTTAAGAGTTCAGCATTGCTGTGAGCTGTGGTGTAGGTCACAGATGAGGCTTGGATCCCGCATTGTTTGTTTTGTTTTGTTTGTCTTTTTGCCTTTTCTTGAGCCTCTCCCTCGGCATATGGAGGTTCCCAGGCTAGGGGTCTAATCAGAGCTGCTGGCCTATACCACAGATACAGAAATGCCAGATCCAAGCTGTGCCTGTGACCTACACCACAGCTCATGGCAACACCAGATCCTTAACCCACTGAGCAAGGCCAGGGATCGAACCCACAACCTCATGGTTCCTAGTTGGATTTGTTAACCACGGTGCCACCACGGGACCTCCCGGCTCCCGCATTGTTGTAGCTGTAGCGTAGGCTGGCTGGCTACAGCTCTGAATCGACCCCTAGCCCGAGAACCTCCATATGCCACAGGTGTAGCCCTAAAAAGACAAAAACAAAAAAAAAGATGATAATAAAAAAATTTTTAAAAATGCAGTGATCATGCAGAAGTGCCTGAGCCTCCTAATTTCAGTCTCACCTTTCCAGCCCTTGAAAGTGAGTGGTTTCCTGGACAACCTTGCTGGAGAAGTGCCAGCAAGTGGAGTTAGATATATAGATGGCCAGCTGCAGCACCTTGGGCATGGGAAACTGTTCTAAGAACCTGTTCTTTGGTAGTTGATAGCTGCCTGCCCAGGGCCCCAGAGTGTCTCTGAGGTCAGGGGCTGCATTTCCTGTTTGTCCAACCTCACTCCGCTTCGATTCCTTCCACAGGAGAGGTTCCCTCCAGCCCACTGGGGGCAGCAGGCCCACTTGGGGAGAGATTGGAGCTTCTTACTTGAATGCTAAGGCTTCCGTACATGATCCATGACCAGGTCCAGCTCTGTGGATGTGCAACCAGCGTGGTTGCTCGGGGCCCCATGCATAGGTGAGCCTCGGGGTTGGCTTAATGTTCTTTGGTGCCATCTTGAAATTCTTTCTACTTTGAAAAAAGGGGCCTTGCATTTTCATTTTATACCAGGTCTGACAGTTACCTAGGTGGTCCTGCTATGACTCAGATCATGTGTGGTTGAGACCAGGCATTGTGGCTGTTTCCTTCGTGCAGCCTGTACTATCTCACTAAGCACTGGTGGGGAGGTGGGGTCAGTGGGGAAAGGAAGACTCCAGGCAAAAATGAATGCTGTATTCCTCTTTCCTTTATTAAAAGATAAACTGAAGCCTGTTAAAAATTTTAAGAGTTTATGGGTGTTCTTGTTTTGACACAGTGGAAATGAATCCAACTGGAATCCATGAGGATGCGGATTTGATCCCTGGCCTTGCTCAGTGGGTCGGGAATCTGGCGTGGCTGTGAGCTGTGGTGTAGGTCACAGACATGCCTTGGATCCCGTGTTGTTGTGGCTGTGGTGTTGGCAGGCAGCTGCAGCTCAGAGTCAGCCCCCAACCTGGGAACTTCCATATGCCGGGGGTGCGTGTAAAAAGAAAAAAGGAAAATTAAGAGTTTATTTCAGCAAAAATTGACTGGAATCAGGTAGTAAGGAACTGGAGGTGGTTAGGAGTGCTCTGCCCAGCAGGAGCTGGGGACAGACGGAGAGGAATTGGGAGAGAAAAGTAAGGAAATTTGATTGGCTGTAACTAAAGCCTGGCTGGGTTTATGATTGGTTGTGCTTAGTGTCTTTTTTTAAAAAAAAATCTATTAGAGTGCAGTTGATTTACAATGTTGTGTTAAGTTTCAGAGGTACAGCAGAGTGATTCAGTTATACACGTATATCCATTGTCTCAGATTCTTTTCCCGTATAGGTTATCCTAGAAGATTAAATAGAGCTCCTTGTGCTCTGCAGTAGATCCTCGTTAGTTAGCGATTTTATATATAGTGAGGTGTATACGTTAATCCCAAACTCCTAATCCATCCCTTCCCCATACGTTTCCTCTTTGGTAACCCTAAGTTTGATTTCGAGATCTGTGAGTCTGTTTCTGTTTTATACATAAGTTCATTTGTCTCTCTTTATCACTTTTTTTTTTTTTTTTTGCTTTCTGGGGCTGCCCCCCCAGGCATATGGAGCTTCCTAGGCTAGGGGTCGAATCAGAGCTGTAGCTGCTGGCCTACACCACAGCCACAGCAATGTCAGGTCCAAGCCTCGTCTGCGACCTACACCACAGTTCACCGCAGTGCTGGATCTTTAGCCCACTGAGCGAGGCCAGGGATCGAACTTCGTCCTCATGGATACTAATCAGATTCATTTCTGCTGGGTCATGACAGTAACTCCTGTACCTTTTTTTTTTATGAGTTTCCACATATATAAGTGATACCATATGATACTTGTCTTTCCCTGACATCCTTCACTTAGTATGATAATCTCCAGCTCTATCTATGCTTGGCGTCTTGATTTGGGGACTTGGAGGCATTTACTGATTAGGCTTTGGTTTGCCTACACAGGCTGCCATGGCATTGGCACCCCTCAGTCTAATGCTTCCTTGTTTAATTAACCAAAGAGCTTCTGTATGACAGAGCCCCTTCCCCACCCACCCCATCTGGCAGAATGACTCACCTCTGGCAGGACTGACGGGGTGTGAGGGATGCTTGCCTGGGAGCTGGTTTGGAGGCTGACAGCCCTGCATCTCAGGCCCCAACAACAACACCCCAAAGGGCGTCTCAGCCCTCAGTCTCCGCTGCTGGGAGCCACGCTGAGGAAGGGCCTTTCTCCACTGGCCTGGTTTACCTGCAAGGGGAGACGGGCAGTGAGGTGGTAATAACTGGGGTGGGTCTGGGGGCCCGGGCACCCACGGCATCTGAGAGAGGGAAGAAATGAAGAACAGGTCCCCCCCCATGGTCCCCTAGGAAGCTGGGGCAGAAGTTAAAGAGGCTCACACTCCCTCCTGCAACAAATTTGAGTCCCCCTGACACTCTCTCTGGCTAAGTACCTCGTCTTCATAACCAACCGTTCCATTGGTGACCGTTTAGAAGCTCTTTTCTGCCTGCTGTCAGCTCACCCATTCACATACCTGCTCAGATCCAAACATAGCCGGCTCCACCGCAGAGTCTTGAAAAACCAATCAGGCTGGGCCTGAGGCTGCACAGTGGATGATCTTAGGCTTTTCTCCTTGCCGTCCTAGAACAGTGATTCTGAAGGTGGGGTTCCTGCAGCATCAGCCTTACCTGGTAAATTGTTAGACTGCTCATTCCTAGACTCCAGCCCAGACCTACTGAGTCAAAAACTCTGGAGGTGAGGCTGGTGCTCTGCAGTCAGACAAGGTCGCCACGGGATTCCAATGCTCCTGGAAGCTTGCGACCCCCTCTCCTTGAGACACATGGCTGAAATAAGGCCCTCCATCAGCGCCCATGATTTCGGCGTTGACGTCCAGATGACAGATGGGGTATCATTTTTGCGAGGAGAGCGACTGTGATTCTTGCAGGGATAAAACCCCTGCTCCACAAACAAACAGACACACAAAAATGCACATAAAAAAGAGAAATGGTTTGCTTCTCATTCCTCTTCTATTTAACATCTGTTACCCGTGCTTCGAGTTGTTTTAGCAAGAGTATCAGCGTTAGCATAAACTCGCTTGTAGGCTGTCTGGAAGGCAGGTGCGGCCTGCCACGTTCAGTGCAAGCTGAGAGCAAACACTGTATCCCGGGCCCCAATCAGCCTTCTGTTGCTAGAGACAGAGGTGGAATTTCTGTTTTGCTGGGATGTTACCCCCTAAAGTGCTGCCTCACCTTGGGGCCTTAATTAGAAGCAGCAGTGGCCCTCGGGCCTGCTGAGTTTCTATTTGATGTGATTACACAAAAGAGCTAGATGGAAAACTAGAGCTTTTGTTATTTCACACATTCTGAAAAGCTTTTTCATAAAAGTCCCTTTCCAGTTTCTTATTTGCTGTCGCTTGCACCAGGGTCATTTTAAAAAGATTTATCCAGGCCAAGTAGTTGGTGATAGCTAGTTTTCCCACGTTTGCCATAGATTAGCAGATTCAATTTCTGTCATTTCAGCTCCACTTTCTCTCTCTCACAGGGGCCTCTCCCTCCCCAGCTACCTCCCTGTGATTTCATCATTGCCCTTCCTCTGTTCTGCCTTCCTATGGGTGCCTCTCTCTTCTCTCTCCCGTGGGTCTTTCTAGAGAGGTCCTAGTGTCTGGTTTTAGCTTGAAAGCCTGAACACATAAAACATTTCAATATAAAAGTGAAAATTCCCACTGGAGGTGTGGGCATTTTAAGTTCCTAATTGCACCCCCTAAATTAACCTGATAAATCGAACTAAAGAGCTACAGACATTTTCTTGTGTTTTTCTTTATACTAATATAGGCAAGAGAGGACATGCCACACACAGGCTGTGAGATGTCAGCTGTAGGCTCTCTGAATGGCCAATAAAGAGCTGGAAAGAAGAGAGATGGGATTGCCACACGCATCATGTAAATGAGTTCACGGGCTTAGCCCAGTGCAGCCCTTGGCTCATGATAAGACCTGCCTACTGTGTCACTTGACTGCCAAGCAGGGTATCTTCACCCTGGGTTAAAAGGAAGCACCTAAGAACTGATGTCTTCTTACAGAGGAAGAGGGTCTTGCACCAGGATGTGTGGCTCTGCACTGATCTGGTGAAGCCCCATTGCTCTCTGTCTTGATTCTCTGGGTTTTGAAGTCATGGATTACTCGTTTGTTGTTGTTGCTGCTTCTAAACTCATTTAACTCTCCTTAAATTCTCTTAAAGGGAATTTATTGGACAAATACTGGAGGATCTCAAGACTCCAAGGCCAAGAACTAGAGCTTGAGCTTCATGAAGGCTGAAACTAGGAAGTGGGTAGTAGTTATTTCATTCTCACTTTTCTCTCTCACTTGGGGCCACCTCAACTCTCCACTTCTTTCTTCAGGTTAATCCACGCTTCTTTTTGTCTGTAGACCAGCTTTTACTTCTTTGGCATGAGCACAGACAGACATGGCTGCCACAAAATGGCAGACTTTGCCCCCCAGTTCAAAGGGGGAGACTTGAGGATGTCTCAGCTCCCAACACCTGGTAGAGAAGCTGAGCAGGGTAGGTTGGGTCAGTTGTGAGCTAGGCTGTGAGTCGTGTGATACCACCATTACTGCCACAGTTCATTTCATGAGGTAGGGATTTCCTCTGTTGAGAAAAATTAGCATCATATCAGAGTGTTGTTTAACCACTGAAGGGTTCTTTAATTATCTAGCGGAATGTATCTTTATATGATTCACTTTACATTACTGATCGAAGGCCCAGACTCTGAGAAATTACATGATAACTTACAGATTTTTGTCCGATAGATATTCAAATGAGTTATATCTGGTAGAAAATATAACCAAAGATTATGGTTTAACTGCCCATAAGCATGTTTACTAGTTTTGTACCTAACCTAGTGATCTTATCCCAACATTTCTTTCTTTAATGACTATATATTCCTGCAACCTGTACTTCTCCTTTGAATGACCCCCACTATCCTGCTGATTTCCTCAGAAATGAATTGGACAAATCTTGATGTATGTTTTATTTTGTATTTGTGCAAGAGTCATGTTGTTAGCTTTTTGAACATTATATTTTTCTAGTTTTCAGAAAAAAGGGGAGGAGGATTGGGTTGATACTTTATAGGTATCTACTATAACTTCTGTTTTGGTTCCTATGAATTTCCCTTTCCTTCCTTCCTTCCTTCCTTTCTTCCTTCCTTTCTTTCTTTCTTTCTTTCTTTCTTTCTTTCTTTCTTTCTTTCTTTCTTTCTTTCTTTCTTTCTTTCTTTCTTTCATTTTTTGCTTTTTAGGACCACACCTGTTGCATATGGAAGTTCCCAGGCTAGGGGTTGAATTGGAGCTACAGCTGCTGGCCTAGACCACAACAATGCCAGATCCAAGCCACATCTGTGACCTACACCACAGCTCACAGCAACGCTGGATCCCTAACCCACTGAGTGAGACCAGGGAATGAACGTACATCCTCATGGATACCAGTCAGTTTTGTTTCCACTGCGCCACAACAATGGGAGCTCCCTGAATTTCCTTTTTTTTTGGTCTTTTTTTCTTTTTAGGTCTGCACCCATGGCATATGGAGGGTCCCAGGCTGGAGGTCCAATCGGAACTGTAGCTGCCAGCCTACACCACAGCCCTAGCAATGCCAGATCTGAGCTGTGTCTGCAACCTACACCATAGTTCACAGCAACACTGAATCCTTAACCCACTGAGTGAGGCCAGGGATCGAACCCAAAACCTATGGTTCCTAGTCAGATTCATTTCCACTGACGGGAATTCCTGAATTTCCTATTTTTTGATGGCTTTCATAACATTTTACCAATGAGCTGGTCTTTTGCTGTAGTGAGAATCTGCTGCTAGTATACTTTTTCAGTTTTTGCTGCTCTGAAGTATATTTGTTTCATCCTTGTACCTGAAAGGAACTATCATTGGAGATACAGTCTAAGTTGACTCTCTCTTAGGTTTTTGAAAATTTTATTGTTCTGTCTCTGGCTTCATTTGTTGCTATTGAGAAGTCAGAAATAAATGTAATAGTTATTATATCATAGGTAATTTTTTTTCTCTCTGGTTGCTTTTAAGATCTTTCTTTTCCCTTTGGCCTTTTTTTTTCTTTGACAGTTTAACCAATGAATTTTATTGAATTTTCAAAGAACCCAGATTATTCTAAAATTTTATGAATTCTTCCAGAGAATAGAAAAAGAGATAACAAATAACTAATTTGTAAGGTCAGAAAGATAGAAAGAGAAAAATTTTAGTTCAACCTCACAAATGGAAATAGATGAAAAATCACTAAACAGAAATATTGGGAACTGAATAACATAATATATAAAAAAATACATCGAGACCAAATTAATTTTTTCCAGGAACAGAAGAAGGCTTAACATAATAAAAGCCATGAATGTAAAATACCATATTTGCTTATTAAAAGGTAAAACCATACTGTCATTGCAATACCTTTGGTCTTCTTCAAATAAAGAATCTTAATGTGAATTTCTAAAATGTACACCTCTTGGAATTCATAGGGTTTCTTGGTTCTGAGAATTCGTGGTTTTCATCAACTCTCTGAAAAATTCAGTTAATGTCTCTTCTTCTCAATATTTGCGTTATTTCTTTCCATAATTCCAATTATATGTTAAATAGTCTTTCTCTTTTACATCATATAACTTCTACTTAATCATCTTTCTTCCCCTTATATGCTGTATTCTGGATAATTTCTCCAAATCTATCTTCCAGTTTACTAATTCTTTTTTTAGTAGTGGGTAATATTCTTTTTTGCTCAATAAGTATATGAAAATGTGTTCAACAGCATTATAAGCAGGAAGATGCAAATGGAAATTATTACCTTCTCATCAGAATGGCTAAAATTGAGAAGAAAGACAGTTCCAAATGTTGCTAAGTCTGTAGAGCAGTAGTTACACTGCTGGTGGGAATGTAATTTGGTGCAACACTTTTAGGAAACAGTTGTTGTTATTTACTCATATTGAAGCTCCTCATACCCTTTGAGCTAGTAATTCTGCTGATAGATGTATAATTAACAGAAATACAGGTGCATATTCACTCAAAGACTTCCACGATTGTTTATAGAAACATTATTCATAATAGCCCCAAACTATCAATAACTCATATGTCCCTTAAGAGTAGAATGATAGGAGTTCCCATCATGGCTCAGTGGTTAATGAACCAGACTAGTATCCATGAGGATGTGGGTTCAATCCCTGGCCTCACTCAGTATGTCAAGGATCCAGCATTGCTGTGAGCCATGTTGTGTAGGCTGGCAGCTATAGCTCTGATTCAACCCTTATCCTGGAAACCTCCATATGCCTTGGGTGTGGCCCTGAAAAGACAAAAGACAAAAAAAAAAGTGTAGAATGATAATTACATCATGACATATTTATATGATGGAGAATTAATTATAAGCAATTATAACAAACTCTAGTTATAAATAATTGTGTGGATGCATCTCACAAGCCTAATATTGAGTGAGAAGATTCAAAAGAATATGGTCTGTATGAGTCCATTTATAAACAAATGGAAAACCAAAACGGTTTGACAAAACTAAACCCTCGTGTTTAGGGGCAAACACTTTGCAGTTAAAGTATGAAAATAGGAAAAGATAGGCATAAAAGCCAGAGTAACAGTTAGCTTTGGGGAAGGTGGGATAGTATAGTGACTAGGAAGTGATGCTTAGGGGGTTCCTGGGGTACAAGTAATAAAATTCTATATTTTGGTGTAGTTGGGGGTTACATGAGTGTTAACTTGGTAAAAAATCACTGAACTGTATACTGCTTTGTGAAAAATAAAATACATACTTTGATTTGTAAATAATGAAAATATTACATATATTTTTTTTTTCTTTTTAGGGCCATGCCCATGGCATATAGAAGTTCCTAGGCTAGGAGTCAAATCAGAGCTATAGATGCCTGCCTACATCACAGCCACAGCAACATGGGATACAAGCTGTGTCTGCAACCTACACCACAGCTCACGGTAATGCCAGATCCTTAACCCCCTGAGTAAGGCCAGGAATCAAACCCACATCTTCATGGGTCCTAGTCAGGTTTGTTAACTGCCGAGCCACAAAAGGAACTCCACATACCTAAATTTGTAAGATGCAGCTAAGACGGTATTTGGAGGGAAATTCATAGCTTTAAATGCTTTTGTTACAAGTGGCTAAAGTCAAGGAATCAAGCCTTCAATATAAGAAGTTAGTAAAAGAATATTAAAAAAGTTCAAAGAAAGTAGAATAAAGAAAACAACAAAGACTTGAGAAGAAATTAATGAAGTAGTAAACAAATATAGAATAAAATATAGGATAAAATGATGAGCAATACAAAAAGTTTGTTCTTTAATATGACTAATTAACAAACTCCCAGAAAAACTGATGAGACAAAGAAATAAATGGAAACAATTAGATAGGAGGAATAGGCGTTCCTTTTGTGGCTCATCGGAGGTGAATCTTACTGGCATTCATGAGGACATAGGTTCAATCCCTGGCCTCGCTTAGTGGGTTAAGGATCCGGCATTGCCTGGAGCTGTGATGTAGGTCACAGACACGGCTCAGATCCTGTGTTACTGTGGCTGTGGCTCCGATTCCACCCCTAGTCTGGGAACCACCATATGCTGCAGGTGTGGCCCTAAAAAGACACACAAACAAAAAAATAGATATGAGGAATAAAAAGGGGAATGTGTAGCAGATACAGTGGAAATTCAAGATAATAAGAGAATATATACCAAATTTATACCAGTAGAACTTAGGTGAAGTGGACAAGTTAGTGGGACGATATCACTTCTTGAGACTGACTTAAAAGTAAAAGAAAAATTAAATAGTTCTATAATCATTGAATTAGTAATAGAGAAACTTCCCACCAGGAAAATACCAGCCCTACTTTTGTGAGTAGGTTTTACCAGATTTAAAGAAACAAGATTATTAAAATATTACACAAACTCTTAGAACAGAAAAAGAGAGAACACTCCCCAGCTTGATTTATGAAACTAGTAAAAAATCTTATACCAGGAGTTCCCATCATGACGCAGTGGAAGTGAATCCAACTAGGAACCATGAGGTCGCAGGTTCAGTCCTTGGCCTTGCTCTGTGGGTTAAGGATCTGGCATTGCTGTGAGTTGTGGTGTAGGTTGCAGACTCGGCTTGGATCCCGAGTTGCTGCAGCTGTGGAATAGGCCGGCAGCTGTAGCTCTGATTGGACCCCTAGCCTGGGAACCTCCATATGCTGAGGCCGTGCTCCCTCCCCCCAAAAAAAGGCAAAAAAAAAAAAAAAATCCTCATACCAAAAGCGGAAGAAGACAATATGGGAAAGGAAAATTGTAGGCTGATTTTACTCAATGCACATAGATATAAATATTGTAAACAAAATATTAGCAAACTGAATGAGCAATATAGAAAAAGACAACTACTCATGACTAAATTAGAATAAGGGCTTTTCCTAGAAATCCAAGATTGGTTCAACATTTGCAATAGACTCATATAATTTACCATGTTCACAGGTCCCTTGAGAAAATTCACATAGAATTCTTTTAATAAAAGTGAAAAAACTGTTTGATAAAATTTAGCACCAGCTTATGATAAGGACTCTTAACAAATCAGGAATAGAATGGAATTTTGAACCTAATGAAGGATGTCAATGTATGAAAAATAACTTAGAGCAAATGCTGCACTTAAGGATGAAATTGAAAAAGCAGATCCTTTATGAAGCAGGAACAAGACAAGCATCCCTACTTTTACCACTTCCTAGCCAGTACAATAAGGAAAAAAAAAAAAACTTTATAAGGTATAAAAATTAGAAAGCAAGAAACCACACCATCATTATTCATAGATGATATGATTGTTTGGGTCGAGTCATAAACAATTTATTAGACTAAGAAGAGAGTTTGGCAGGATGGCCAATTATAAACCCAATATAAACAAGGCAATTGCATTTTTATATACAAGTAACATTTGGAAAATTTGATTTGATAAAGCTATCATTTACAATAGCAATAAAAATGTAAGGAAAGTATGTCCATTTTTCCAAATTTGAGCTTGAGAGGTAAAGCTGTTCCAGTAAAAATACCAGCGTGGTTTTTCATGGAAGTTGGCGAGCTGGTTCTAATATTTATGTGGACGGGCAAGCGTCTGAGACTAGCCAACACAGTCTAGAAGAAAAAAAAGAACAGAGTGGAGGGATTTGCCTCCTTAGCGATCAAATATCAAACCTCATTGCAAAACAATAATAATAAAGACAGTGAGGCCTTAGACAGAAAGACCACTGGACCAAAACAGCCCAGACACAGACCTAAGCATGTTTGGAAACTTGATAATGGCAAAAGTGAGATTCCAGAAAAGCGGGGAAGTGCTCCACTCTTCAGTAATTATCCAGATGGAAAATAAATGAAGTTGGAGCTCTAAATCATTCCATGTACAAAAGTCAGATCTGGAGAGATTAAAGACTCAAAGGTAAAATACTTCAGGGTAGGGAAGGATTTCTTGAAGGTTACAAGGAAAAGACTGTAATTCTACCACCTTAAGAACTGCAATCAGACTATAAAAAAGAGTGAAAAGAAAAGCTCCAAACAGGGAGAAGGTATTTGTGACACAGACAAACAAAAGAGATTATCATCAAATAGAGATAACTCCTAAAAATCACTAAGAAGTTATATACATAGAGAAGATGCATGAACAGGAACAGTATAGGAAAGGAAACACAGACAACGACCTATGAAAACAAAATGCTCAATTTCATGATTAAGCGTGGACTGCAAATTCATACGAGGAGGAGGTACTCTTTTATGCCACCAGACTGACAAAAATGACTAATTCAGACAATACTAGGGATGTGAGCAATACTGGTGGGAGTGTGAATTAGTATTTTTTGGGGAAAAATTGGCTTTATCTAGAAAAGCTAAAGTTGCTGCATGGCCCAGAAATTTCACTGTGTATCCCCTAGAGAAAATTCTTCCAAATGAACTCCAGGAGAAGAGCACAGAATCTTTGTAGCAGGACTGTTGCTAATGACAGAAAACCTGGAAAGGACACACATACCTACCTACAGGAAAATGAATACACAAAGTGTCCCATATGCACTGAAAAATAAACCAAAGACAGCTCATGCATTAACTTGGGGAAAAAAAATCTCAGCAACAGTGTTGACTGGAAGGAGCCATTCATAAAGCACGCGTCCGCCGTGATGCTGTTTCTGTACCATTTGCACAAGATCACCTGTGGGGGTACGTACATGTGCTGAGATAGTTGGGGGTGAGCTTCATCAGAGACACACTTTACAGGCCAGGTGCCCAGCCGCCTGCCATTTTTGGTGAGAGGACCCTTACTTGCTTTTCTGAGTGATGAGGGGAGCCTGAGTCAGGAGCGCAGGTGTCCACAGGCCCGCCCATGTCCTGGGGAGTCATCACAAATCACTCCTGAACACTGGAACTTGCCTGTCTCAGCTGGGGCCTGGTGACAGCCTCTGTCTCCATCCTCAGTCCACTGCTGGGCTCCAGGGTTGAGCCAGGCCCTCCTGGAGACAAGGAAATGTATGGACTCTGCAATCCCAAATTAGATGGTGCGACTCCAATTTAGTCTTGTTCAAACCAATCCCCTGGTTCCAGGTTCTTTTTTTGTTGTTTTTTAGGGCTTCACCCGAGGCATATGGAAGTTCCCAGGCTAGGGGTCAAATTGGAGCTACAGCTGCTGGACTGCACCACAGCCACAGCAACGCCAGATCCTTAACCCACTGAGCGAGGCCAGGGATCAAACCTGTGTCCTCATGGATGCTAGTCAGATTCATCTCTGCTGAGCCACGAGGGGAACTCCGGGTTGTTGTTGTTTTTTAATCTTACATCTGCCTCATACTGACGTACTATATTTTATTTCAAAAACTAGGACATGATCTGAGAGGTGTTATCACGTGACATTGGGTCCACGTGGGGTGAAAGACCCAGTCCCCAGGCCCGTCAGGTTGCAGCGGCTCCCCCTCCTGTTGAGGGGCGCCCGCCCCTCCCCTCCCCTCCTGGCCGAGGCAGCCGTCCGGTGGGCTCAGAAGAGGAGGAGGGCAGGGGGCGGGAAGGCAAAGGAGGACAGGACCGAGGGGGCCTGGAAATGGAGCTCCTCAGCCCCTGGGCCGGGACCCCCTTCGACAGACCCGCCGTTCATCGGGACAGTGCATTTTTCCTCGCAGAAAATAACCTGTCCTCAGCCAGCAGCGCCTGGAATGTGGGCTGAAGAACTCTGTCCAGTGGGGCCGCCTCCTTTGCCCACAGACGCCAGTGGCCTCAGGAAGCGACATCAGGGCCTAAAAATAGCCTCCGCCTTCCCTCCTCCCACCCCGGGCCCCGCGCTTTCCAGGGACTCCCTCTCCGCGCGGACTTCGTTTGGGAGGGGAGGCCGTTTCTGGAAGAAGATTCCTATTCTGAGCCGCTGTTTCCTTCCAAGGAAGACACCTCGAAAACACCTCTTCCCTGAACCATTCAGGAAGAAAAGGTTCATGGAAAGTTCTATCAAGGTGGAGCGCCTGATTCAAACGCCGTTCAAATCGAAGGCCAAGAGCCTGTCAGTGGTGTGAAGGGAGCCAGGCAAACACACACAATTCTGGGGGCGTCAAGAGGTCGGGGGGGCTGATGGGCAGACGGGCGAGCAGAGCTGCCTGAGAGCAGCGCGCGCAGGGCTTGTGGAGCTGCCGGTCATCAAAGGCCATGACCCTGCTTCCTTCATGCCCCTCCTCCACCCTCTCCTTGGTCCCTGCCCCCCGGACACCGGGCTGAGCGCAGGAAGCATTCAGGAGCTTGGCCCCCCAGGAAAAGAGCAAACCCTCCTTTCCAAACCTTGTCCTGTTTAGCACTTGCGTTCCAGGGAGCAGTGGAGTCAACAGTCGGCAATCAGGAAGGGCCTTACATTCCCATTTTAACTCAGAGAGGGACATGGTGGCCCCAATGGCTGGAACAGCCCCAGTTGTCATGGAAAGAGAGCCATTCATAAACTTGCCTGTGCCTGTGGTATCTAAGATACAAGAACTGATCTTAATACATCAAAGAATGAGCTGGCAAGTGGTGGAGCACAAAATGTTACTTCTCACAGAATTGCAGACACTACCACCATGCATAAAAGTATAATTGTGGAGAACCAGTGGGAGATGTCAAGTGCATATACGCTTTTGTATTCTTGCTCTAGAAGCAATTTTATCCTAAAATACAATGGCAAATTATTTAGTTGTATCTCCACATAGAGTATTGAGTTTGCATAAATGCATTAAAAATTTACTATATGTCTATACATAGAACTACCATATGACCCAGCAATCCCACTCTTGGCATATATTGGGACAAAATGTTCCTTGAAAAAGACACATGCACCCGCTTGTTCATTGCAGCACTATTCACAATAGCCAAGACATGGAAACAACCCAAATGTCCATCAACAGACGATTGGAGTAGGAAGATGTGGTATATATACACAATGGAATACTACTCAGCCATAAAAAAGAATGACATAATGCCATTTGCAGCAACATGGATGGAACTAGAGACTCTCATACCAAGTGAAATAAGTCAGAAAGAGAAAGACAAATACCATATGATATCACTTATAACTGGAATCAAATATACAGCACAAATGAACCTTTCCACAGGAAAGAAAATAATAGACTTGGAGAATAGACTTGTGGCTGCCCAGGGGAAGAGGGAGGGAATGGGAGGGATAGGGAGCTTGGGATTAACAGATGCAAACTGTTGCTCTTGGAATGGATTTACAATGAGATCCTGTGTAGCCCTGAGAATTATGTCTAGATACTTACATCACAACACAACAGTGGGAGGAAAAAGTATGTGTAGATGTATGTGTAACTTTGTCCCCATGCTGTAAAGTGGAAAAAAAAATACATAAATAAATAAATAAAAATTTACTATATGGTTTGGGAAGTAAGCCGTAGTTCCCCAAAGAAGGACTTTTTTGGGCCAGGCTGCCTATTTTTGCATCTTTTTAATTTTTTAAAATTTTATTTATTTATTTTGTCCTGCGGCATGTGGAGGTTCCCAGGCTAGGGGTCTAATCTGAGCTGTAGCTGCCAGCATATGCCAGAGCCAGAGCAACACCAGAGCTGAGCCTCGTCTGTGACCTACACCACAGCTCAAGGCAACGCCGGATCCTTAACCCACTGAGCGAGACCAGGGATCAAACCCGAAACCTCATGGTTCCTAGTCGGATTTGTTTCCACTGTGCCATAACGGGAACTCCCTATTTTTGCATCTTTTTTAAAGTTTATTTTAACCAATCCAGGTAAGATTGGAGTTTGGCTCCAAAGCAGGGAACGTGACCTGACAGTTCATTGTCCCCACCTTGGGGGCCGAGAGCCATGGGCTGGGGAGTGGAATGCCAGCACAGTGGCCCCCTGTACAGTGTGCAGAGAGCACCTAATTTATGTTTGTGGCAGGATGTTTTGTGAGAGTGGCTTTAACCTGGGTTAATCAAGGGAAATACCACTTAATCCCCCTGATTCAGCATATTCTTTAAAAAATTACCATTTTCTTTTTAAAAATAGGTTATGCATTTGCATAGCTCAAAAGTGAAATCTGTAAGTAAATAGGATAAAATGGCTCCTTTCCAAATCTGCCCCCTGTCCTGCCAGTTTCCCTTCCTCCAGCAGCTATTCAGTAGTATTTTGTTTCTTAGAGCATCCTTTAAGAGCTATTATTAAAGCAGGCATCGATATACAGGCTTTCCTCTTCCAACTTTTAAAAAACTTACAGCATTCCCTACCTTCTGTAATTACTTTTTCCTCTCACCATCTTATCTTGGAGACTTTTCCATATCAGTTGCTTAAGTGTTTTCCCATTCCTTGTGTGTGTGTGTGTGTGTGTGTGTGTGTGTGTGTTTTTAGGCCCACACCTGTGGCATATGGAGGTTCCCAGGCCAGGGGTTGAATTGGAGCTGCAGCCGCTGGCCTACGCCACAGCCACAGCAATGCCTGATCCAAGCCGTGTCTGCAATCTTTGTCACAGCTCACCGCCAATGCCAGATCCTTAACCCTCTAAGTGAGGCCAGGGATCGAACCTGCATCCTTATGGATACTAGTCAGACTTGTTTCTGCTGAGCCACAACAGGAACTCCTCCCCTTCCTTTTATCCGTTTCGATTTACACCATTTTGTGGCTGTGCTACCAGCTTGAGTCGTTGTCCTCTTTAATTGAAAGAAATTTATAAGAGATCAGACGAGGAGTTCAGGCAAGGCTTTATTGTAGGGACTTGAGCTGCAGCACGGGGGAGCAAAAACAAGGATCAGGTTCCCTTGCTCTCTCTCCAAGGAGGGCAGGCTCATTCCTTAAATGTGGTGGGGGGTGGGGTCAGGCCAGAGGAATGGCTTAGGTGGTCTTTCCACCCCCTTGGGGGTGTCTTCGTGCGCAGGTGTGTGCAGAACCCTGCTTTTACTCCTGGCCCCTCCCAAATGGCAATTGGTTTGGGACCTTTTCGTATCATCTTGTTCGTATTTGTTCCCACTGCCAGGGGCTGTGATTATTTTTCGTCTCTATAGTTTCTTTGTATTCTGTTGCCCATGGAGACATCTGTCCAGGTGCAAGAGCAAGCCCGATAAAGGGTTCCAGGTCTCAGCCTATCCGGCTGTACCGCAGTTTATTGAATCTGGTTCTTACTGATGCACATCTAAGCTGACTCTAATCTTTTGCTATTTCATACAACGCCTCAGTGACAAGCTTTGTACACAGGTCATTTTGCACGTGTAAAAAATATGACCGTGGGATGAATCCCCGAGAGTGGAATTGTTGGGCCAAAGGGACCATGCCTTTGCAATGTAATAAGTTTTGCCAAATTGCTTCCAAACAGATTGTATCCATTTACACTCCTACCAGCCATACGTGAGAGGACCTGTTTCCTCTACAGGCTTCCGCCTTATTAAACATTTGGATTCTTGCCAGTTTGTTAATTAAGAAAATGGTATCTCAGTGGTTTTCATTTGCATCCTCTGTTATGAGTGAGGTGGAGCATTTTCTATTTCCTTTTTACGGGCCGACCTTGACCCATTTGACTTTGGACCATTGATCTTTTTACCTGTCATTTTGTAAGAGCCTTTTGTGTGTATGGGGTGTGAGTTTGTAGTATTTTTTTTTTTTTTTTTGTCATTGATCTTTGTTTGTAAGGGTTCATTTGGCTATTTGCTTTTATTCATGCAGAAGTTTCCATTTTTATAAAAATTAAAATTTCGTGGAGTTCCCGTTATGGTGCAGTGGTTAACGAATCCGACTAGGCACCATGAGGTTGCGGGTTCGATCCCTGGCCTTGCTCAGTGGGTTGAGGATCTGTCATTGCCGTGAGCTACAGTGTAGGCTGCAGATGCGGCTCGGATCCCACATTGCTGTGGCTCTGGTGTAGGCCAATGGCTACAGTTCCAATTAGACCCCTAGCCTGGGAACCTCCATATGCCGCGAGAGCAGCCCAAGAATGGCAAAAAGACAAAAAAAAAAAAAAAAAAAAAGAAAAAGAAAATTTTGTCATTACATTTAAATCTTGATGCATTTGAAAATTATCCTGCTTTAAGGCATAAGGTATGGCTGACAAACTTTTTCCAGATGGCCTACCTGGTTGTAATAATACGTTTTATTTAAAAAACCCCACGTTTTCCCCATTGATTTTTCAGATTTATTATATACCAAATTCCTTCACGTATTTGAGACTATTTCTGGATTTTTCTACTGTTACATTGGTCAGTCTGCTTATTTATACACTAGTACTACTAAATTAAAAAATGTGAGGCTTGGCGTTCCCGTCGTGCCACAGCAGAAACAAATCTGACTAGGAACCATGAGGTCACGGGTTTGATCCCTGGCCTTGCCCAGTGGGTTAAGGATCTGGCATTGCCGTGAGCTGTGGTGCAGGTCACAGAGGTGGCTTGGATCTGGCGTTGCTCTGGCTGTGCTGTAGGCCAGCAGCTGTAGCTCTGATTAGATCCCTAGTCTGGGAACCTCCATGTGCTGCGGGTGCAGCTCTAAAAAAGACAAAAATAAAATAAAGGGCCAAGCTCAGGACTCCTCCTGTTCTAAAAAAAAAAAAAAGAAAAAAAAAAAAGAAGAAAAAGTGAGGCTTAATAACACTAGTCTGATTATTAATAACACTAATGTGAACACTACTCATGACTCTTTTCAGTTTTCCTGCTGTATTTTTCTCTGAGGACTTTAGAATCATCTTGTCCAGTTCTAGAAAAAAAATCGGTTGCTATTTATATTGATATAATGTTAAATTTTTTTTTGTTTTTTATTTTTTGCCTTTTTAGGGCTGCACCTGCGGCACATGGGGGTTCCCAGGGCAGGGGTCAAATCGGAGCTGTAGCCACCAGCCTACACCACAGCCACAGCAACAAAGGTTCCGAGCCGCATCTGCGACCTGCACACCATAGCTCATAGCAATGCCGGATCCTTAACCCTCTGAGCGAGGCCAGGGATCAAACCTGCATCCTCATGGATGTTAACACATTTGTTTCTGCTGAGCCACGACAGGAATTCCAACATTTTTAACTCGTGTGCAGAATATCATGACAACATAGTGTGCCTTTCTCTTTGTTCATATCTTCGCTTGTTTCCTTTCAGAATTCTTTTCAAGTTTTCTTCCCGTAGACCTTGAATGTTTTTGGTTAGTTTTATCTCTCATCTCTTTGGTTCCTGTCGCACACGGCACCTATTTTCCTCATTATATCCGCAGAGGAGTATTGTTTGCTTTTGAATTCTGAATATTCTTCTTGTTTGAGATGCATTTTCTGTCAGTTTTGAGGGGTTGTCAGGTGTATCATCAGAGAAGCTGTAAAGAGTGATATTTTACTTTCTCCCTTCCAAGTTTTTCTATCTTTACTTCCTCTTGCCTTGTTCTGGGAGAGCGAATGGAATGGTTCTTCAGTGATACACATGCCGGCCGAGTTCACTTAATGGGACTTGGGCCTATTTGCACATAGAGCACGGTGTCTTCAGGGAGGGAATGGTTTGAGACCTAATCCCGTGCTTAGAAAATCCACTGTGTTATAATATCCGTTATAAACTGAGGGGCCCACGCAGGTTATCTGGCAGTAGAGGAAGACGCAAGACTCCGAGGAAGCGCTCAGCGTAGGGCTGGGAGTCCGGCCTAGGACTCAGGGCTCTTGTGGCCTTTTAGGAACCACTGGCTTTTTAGGAACCACTCTAGATCCAACTATGTTGCAGCCATGAAAATGACTTTGGGGAAAAAAAATAACTCTGTGTGTGTGTGTGTGTGTGTGTGTGTGTGAGTGTGTGTGTGTCTTCCTGCCTGTATAGATGGAAAGGGTGGGTTATTGGACCTGTACCATTTGAAGTCCAAGTTCGTACCCCCCTTTCATGGGATGCACCATGGCCGGGTGCGGTGCAGGGGGATGAGGAGCCCCTGCGTGGTCCAGAGCTGCAGGGACCACTGTGCCCTGGACCATCTTTATTTCTGTGGATTGGAGCTCTGGTGACTCCTTGGGTGAATGGGCTGGTCCTGGGCTGATGGCCCTTGTGTTGGAGGTGAGATCATGCTTTCGGAGCATAGGCATCAAGGAAGGAGAATGGGGCTGTTCTTAGGGGGACTGAGCAGAACTCAGAAGCTTCTCCACCTCCAGATCTCCAACCGCAAAACCCTGCTTCAGAGTTTGAAGCACACCAGTCTTGCTCGCCTCCAGCAGGTGGCAGGCCATGAGGTCATGCAGGTTCTTTCATAGCAGACGTATTGTTTTGTGTGTGTTTGGCACACGCATAGTGCATTGTTACTAGACGGTAGGGATGGTTAGGAGGACAAAGGGTATGTCAAGCAGCACGTGAGATGTTTGTCACGTCCCAGGAGAGCAAGCAGAGGGACTGATGATATTGAAGACATTTGCAGCTGCGACACGTGGATGAATGCCATTGTCAGAAGTCTTGTTTCAGTGTTGATTCTGATGAGAGCTAGGAGTGTGTTCAGGACCTTAAAGGCAATGAGTGGTAAAAAATACTGTTGCTGAACTATCCCAAGCCACACCTTGTCCATAAGTTCAAGGCTGTTCAAATCTGCTTCACATCAGAGAGTGAATTTGAGGGGCTGACTGCGGACACACTGGCCTGGAGATAACAGGTACTAAAGATTTTCTTAGAATCTTTGCAGAGATAGTCCAGGTGTGTGTGGAGGGGTTACCTGCCTCAACAGGTGTTCAGTGTAGGTGATGTTGGCCTACTTATTTATTTTCCAGCTTTACTGAGATATAATCGACACACAACTTTGTGTACTTTTAAAGTGTGCAGCAGCTCTTTTTCTACGTGCCACCTCGCTGTGTGGCCCTGTAATTTACAGATGTGCCATGTAATTTCCAGGACCTATAAGTGATAAACCTTGTTTCTTTCCATTTTTTTTTTAATAAAGGGCACAACGTATTCGTGTGATACACTTAGCTGTTGCAAAATCACTACCGTGATGGTATTAGCTAACACTTCCATCCCACAAAATTAATATTCTTTTTGGTGATGAGGACATTTAAATGGACTCTCTCAGCAACATTCAGTATATGTTACAGTATTATTGGCTGTAATCACCATGCTATGCATCAGATCCCCAGAATTTTTGTGAATTTTATAACTGAAACTTTGTTCTTTGATCGATACTTCCCCATTTCCCCAGCCTCCCATCCCAGTAACCACCATTCTACGGTTTCTTGGAATTCAGCTATTTCAGACTGTACATATAAGACCATACAGTACTTGTCTTTCTCTGCCTGACTTATTTCACTTAGCATAACGCCTTCCTGTTTCATCCAAGTTGTAGCAAACGGCAGGATTTCTTTGTTTCCACGGCTGGGTCATATTCCATTGTGTATGTACACACACCACTTCTTCCTCCTCTGTTCCTCTGTCATGGGCATCGAGCTTGTTTCCATGGCGTGGCTGTGGTAAATAGTGCTGCCATGAGCATGACAGTGCACATAGCTCTCTGAGAGCCTCTTTCACTTCCTCTGGATATGTCCCAAGAAGTGAGACTGCTGGATTGTGTGGTAGTTCTATTTTTAATGTTTTGAGTAACCTCCATACTATTTTCCGTGGTAGCTACACGGATTTAACATTCCCACCAAAGGTGTGCAAGGATTTGCTCTTCTCCACAGGCTCCCCAACACGTGTTCTCTCTTGTCTTTTGGATGAGGGCCACCCCGGCCTCTCCTGGAGCAGACAGCCTGCAAGGATGCAGGTGGTGTCAAGGCCCCACGTGATTGAATCACCGTCCTGTCAATGGCAGTGAATCCAGAGGCTGCTTGTTAACTGCAGACCGATGGCCCTTTGGAGTTAGATCTGCTTTAAGCAAAAAGGCTGTGTGGCTAGCTGCTGTGTGCTGAGAGGGTAGCCAAAGCAAGCCTGGGATTTTTTGGGAACAGTTTTTGGCAGGAAATTTTGGAAATAGGTCTTGATATCTTATTAGCTCAGGCAGGTGGGGGCTTGGAGACTTCGTAAGAGATGCGACTTTCTTCTGCATCGCCGGCTGGTGAGGTGGAGCCCCGTGGTTACGTCTTGCCCGTTCTCCAGTGTGGACTTCCCCAGGGGCCGTGCTCTCCTTTGCACTGAGGAAACACAGGCAACAGGCTGGGCCCTGAAATATGCCAGATATGCAGTAGGAAGGGACTACTGTTCCTAAACCATCACATCTGGCCGGAAGCTCTGCTGGTAGCAGCCCTCTCAATCAGCAGACGCACGCTCCCCCATTCCCAGCCAAAATCTGTGTCCAGCATGTGAGCATGAAAAGAACCAGAAGGCTCGGGCAGGAGTCTTCCGTTCTGGCCATACATCAGAAAGCTAAGAGCTCACGGAGTGTTTACCAATCCAAGTTGCTCAGGCGTCTCCCCGCAGAAATCCTCATTCATGGGATGGGATTGGGGCCCGGTGAGTGATTCGGCTGTCCAGCCAGGGTTGGAAACCGCCAGTCTAGGTTGTCCTAGTGCGGTCACTGGGGAGCTGAGTGACCTTTGGGCAAATGGCTTTACTTCCCTGGACCTCAGTCTCCTCATCTCTAAAATCACAACTTGGATTGGAGGTACTCAAACAGGCTGCGAGTCAGTAACTCCCAGGAAGCTTTACAAACACAGGTTCCCCGGTCCTGCTCCAGATAGACTAAGTCTTACTGTTTGGGCCCAGGGCCCAGGAATCTGCATTTTAAAAAATTGTGGTAAAGTACACACGACACACATTTTACCATCCTGACCATTTTTAACTCTACAGCAGTGTTAAGTGTATTGATTCTGTTCTGCAACCAACCTCAGGAACTTCTTCGTCTTGCAAAACTGAAACTCGGCGTCTATTAAAGCTTGATTCCCCTTTCTTTCCTCCCCCAGGCCCCTGGCAATCGCCATTGTACTTTCTTCCTGTAGCAACTGGACGACTCTCATAGTAACTGGAATCATACAGTATTTGTCTTTTTGTGACGGGCTTAGCATGGTGTCCTCAGGTTCATCCATGTTATGGCAGATATCAAAATTTCCTTCCCTTTTAAGGCTGAATAATATTTCAGTATGTGTATAGACCACATTTTGTTTATCCATTCATCTGTCCCTGGTCACTTGGGTTGCTTCCACCTTTTGGCTATTGTGAATAGTGCTGCTGTGAACATGGGTGTACAGCTATTTCTTTGAGACCCTCCTTTCAATTCTTTGGGACATATACTTAGAAGTGAAATTGCTGCATCATATGGTAATTTATTTTTCATATGTGGGGAAACCTTTGTACATTTTCTTTAGAAGCTGCACTATTTTATTTTTTATTTTTTATTTTTATTTTTTTTTGTCTTTCTTTTTGTCTTGTTGTTGTTGTTGTTGTTGTTGTTATTGTTGCTATTTCTTGGGCCGCTCCTGCGGCATATGGAGGTTCCCAGGCTAGGGGTCGAATCGGAGCTGTAGCCACCGGCCTACGCCAGAGCCACAGCAACGTGGGATCCGAGCCGCGTCTGCGACCTACACCACAGCTCACGGCAACGCCGGATCGTTAACCCACTGAGCAAGGGCAGGGACCGAACCCGCAACCTCATGGTTCCTAGTCGGATTCGTTAACCACTGCGCCACGACGGGAACTCCTATTTTTTATTTTTTTAAATGATTTTTATTTTTTCCATTATAGCTGGTTTACAGTGTTCTGTCAGTTTTCTACAGTATGGCAAAGAGACCCGGTCACACATACATGTATACATTCTTTTTCACACATTATCCTCCATCATGCTCCATCACAAGTGACTAGATACAGTTCCCAGTGCTATACAGCAGGATCTCATTACTTATCCATTCCAAAGGCAATAGTTTGGAATGTTAACCCCAGATTCCTAGTCCATCCCGCTCCCTCCTTGAAAAAGACACATGTACCTTTATGTTCATAGCAGCACTATTCACAGTAGCCAAGACATGGAAACCACCTAAATGTCCATTGACAGATGAATGGATTAAGAAGATGTGGTATATATACACAATGAAATACTACTCAGCCATAAAAAGAACAAAATAATGCCATTTGCAGCAACATGGATGGAACTAGAGACTCATACTAAGTGAAGGAAGTCAGAAAGAGAAAGACAAATACCATATGATATCACTTATATCTGGAATCTAATATATGGCACAAATGACCCTTTCTACAGAGAAGAAACTCATGGACTTGGAAAGCTGCACTATTTTGCATTGTCATCAACAACACCTAGGGAGTCCCAGCTTCTCCACATCATCACCAGTTGTGATGGGCATGAGGCATCTGTGTGTTTAAGAAGCTGTCCAGGGTGTCTGGCTGTAGTCAGGCCCTGGCTGGTCCCTATTGCATTGGACTGAGTGGTGACCTGGGCCCCTTCTAGCTCAAAAGTGCCTGAATGCTTGAAGTATAATATAAACTCAAATGGCTAAACCTATACTGAGTGCCAGCAATTGTCATGATTTGCCTCCATGCTCTGTCTGACTGAGATTATTCTCTAGCTGTTTTAGGTATGAGCACTTTTCCTCTCTGTGGACCTTGAACTGCTGGCATCAGTGCCTAGCAAATGATGGAGGGCTCAAAACTGGAGTGAATCAATGAATGAACCCATTAGGTCCCAAGGCAGAGAACAGGCCTTCTGTTTACAATGATCCTCTCCCTGTGCCAAGCAGAAGTGTGCTGACACAGTGGATACTAAGAAGTGTTTGAATGTGAAAGAGACACATGTGGATCATTTGTGCCAGTGCAGGAATTGGCACATTGAGAAGGCTGAACAGTATGGCCAATGACAGTGCTTGGGCTTTTTCCCTGATAGGAGAGTTTTTTGGTCAAGGCCAAGGCTGTTTAAACAGCATCAGGATGCACGGGGCCTTGGGGAATGCACCTTGATGAATCCGTGCATTTCTCTTTCCTGTGCATGGAGCTCCCAGGGCTAGCCAGCTTCTGGCAGGCAAGAGAGGGTGACACCCTGGAGCAGAATGTGTCATTCCAGGGAGCCTCCCATCCAGCCATGGCCTGCCCTGCCCTGCCCTGCAGGGTTGCTGGTGCCAGTGTGGCTTAAGGGAGCTGGCGCCCTTCCTTGCTGGGCGGCCCAGAGAAGCAGGAGGGAGACTGGTGCTTTGTTCTCTGGAAGGTGGAGCAGGGTGTAACGCCACAGAGCTCAGTGCCCTGGCGATCACAGTCATGTGTGTGTATCTGGGACTGTGTCCCACAGGCCCCCAGCTGCCTGCAGCCCTTCCCATCTGGACTGTGGTCGTGGAGAAAGCAGCCCCATGGCCTCCGTGCCATCACAACTCTCACCTTGGGTGCCCCCGGCAGGGACGAGGCACTGGCTTCTTCCGGCCACTGTGCTCAGCCCTGATGCTCCCATGGTTACAAATCAGATCTTGCCTTGGAGCAGGCAGCCTTAGAGTTTACAAACCTTGTGTACCTGCAACGTCAGATTAAATCATATGCAGTGGGTTGTTTATTAGCTTTGCGGGGTGGTGAAGTGAAAAGCATGTTTCTTTAACAACCTTGGCCAGACGCAGTGATGCTGCCTGCTCCCTCGACTTGCTCGGTGCAGGCTCTGCTCTGCCTTTCACTTCCCCTTGTTCAACACAGAACATTTATCAGAGGAGCAGGCTCTCCCGGCTTTTCTAAGACTGAGTTTTCTCTTGGAAGTTGGCAAAGTTTGAACTAGTGAACTGATTTAAAAACCAGGATGCAGAGTTCATTGTGGCGCAGCGGAAATGAACCTAACTAGTAGCCATGAGGATGTGCGTTCGATCCCTGGGCTTGCTCGGTGGGTTAAGGATCCAGCGTTGCTGTGAGCTGTGGTGTAGGTCATAGATGAGGTCGGATCCCGAGTTGCTGTGGCTGTGGTGTAGGCCAGTGGCTATAGCTCTGATTCAACCCCTAGCCTGGGAACCTCTGTGTGCTGCGGGTGCGGCCCTAAAAAGTAAAACAAACAAACAAATAAATAAATAAAATGCAATAAAAACCGGGATGCATTTAGGAGAAGGTCATTAGGGGAAGAACACATAGAGCCATAAAATGAACCGCAGCGCACTGGCAGCTGTAACTGACATCAACGCAGCGTTTACCCCGAGCTGGCTGTTCTAGCCTCTTGCATCTCACAGAGCAGAAGGTGGAGGCCCTGGGAGGGTGGCCTTCCTGCCTGTTGTCACACAGCTCGTAGCAGAGTTGCCGCCATCGCTGTCTTGGTCTGTCGATCCTCTCGTCTCTGTGCTTCGTCCTCAGACGCCTTCTGCCCATTTATTTTCTCTTCTCTCCTCCATGCTTCCAGCAGGTAGAAGAAAAATTGAGGCAAAGAGCACATATCATAAAATGAACCATTTTAATGTGTACAATTCAGGGGCATTAGGTATATTGCGTTTGTGCAACCATCACCTCTATTTGGTCCTGGAACATTCTCCTCACCCCCAAAGGGCACCCTGGGTTCATTAAGCAATGACTTCCTGTTCCCAGGCCCCAGTCCCTTGCAACCACTGATCTGTTTTCAGTCTCTCTAGATGTGCCCGTTCTGGACATTTCATAAGGTGCTTCATATAAATAGACTTGTGTCAGCTAGCATGTTTTCACAGCTCATTTATATGCAGCATGTATCAACACACCATTCCTTTTTATGGCTGCATCGTAGTCCATTGGGTGGGGCTACCATATTTTCTTACTTTATTTTTTATTTTTTTGTCTTTTTAGGGCCGCACCCGTGGCATATGGAGGTTCCCAGGCTAGGGGTCAAATCAGAGCTGTAACTGCCTGCCTACACCAGAGCCACAGCCACAGCCACACCAGCAGATCTGAGCTGCATCTGCAACCTACACCACAGCTCCACAGCAACACCAGAACCTTAACCCACTGAGTGAGGCCAGGGATCGAACCCACAATCTCATGGTTCCTAGTCGGATTCATTTCCACTGTGCCATGATGGGAATTCCAAGTGGAGCTACCGTATTTTCTTTATCCATTACTTTGTTGGTGGGCACTTGGCTGTTGGGAACGGTGCTGCTGTGAACATTTGTGTACAAGTATTTTGTTTGAATACTTCTTTTCACTTCTCTTGGGTCTGTGCCTTCTACCTGGGAGTGGAACGGCTGGGTCAAGGAGTAATTCTGTTGAACCTTTTGAGGAGACCTCTAGCACTTTTGAGTGGGGCAGGTCTCTTCTGACACTTGACTGCCTTTACATAATGCCGAATACCTGGATGAAAAGCCCACCATCTGTGTGTTCTCCGTGGTTTTACAATCCAAACGCTTGGCTCTACGGGAACCCTCGCATCTGTGTGCATGAAAGACACAGAGACCCAAATATTTGGAGGAAGAATGAAAACCTCAGCAAATACAGACACCACAGGCATTTGGAGAGTGAAAGGTGAGTGGCTGACTGTCCTTCAAGCTGTTGCAGGCTGGTGTGGAGCAGAGAGCGGCCTCATTTCTTATGTCAACATAGGTGCTGGACAAAGACCAATCCAAGTTGAATGAAATGAGAACCTGGTTGGCAGGGGCGGGAGTGGGGGGTGGGGGTGGCCCGCGTCTCACACCTGCCTCTCGGGCTCACCTCTCTGGTCACTGCTTCCAGTTTCTGGACGCAGGGGCATGTCTGGACGTGCACAGCCTCAGTCACCCGCTTTCTCGGCTCTGGCCTAAGAAGGCAAAACAAGTCCCTTATCCCAACATACCACAGCTACTTAGATTGGACATTTAACCTTCTTAAAAACAAAATCCCAGCCTCGCCCTATGCATCGCTATGCTAGAAAGTGTAGCCCGATAGATTGACATAAATAGCCAGCTAAAAATATCTCATCTAGACCGCATCTTCTATAAAACCAAGAGCTCTGCTAAGCTGGTAATTTCCAGGAGTAAGTACCTTGGGCCAAAGGTCCATAGACAAGGACCTTCCACACGTGGCAGGGCTCTTCTGTCATGTTCAGCGTCCCCGCGGCCTCGGGGAAGCGGGGGAAAGAGCAGGGACTTTGGCATTAGACGGACCTGGACCCCAGGTCTTGAGTCTGACTCAAGTTGTGTGACTTTTCTTCGTGAGCCTCTTTGGGTACATTTGGTTTGTATCTGCTTATATCCTCGTTGCCTTTGGGCTGTTGTGAGGATTAAATGAGATCTGTGGCAAGCACGTTGGTTCCCCGTATGCCCACCCCTCATCTCTACCCCACGTGACGTTTATCCTTTGCCCGGGTTAGGATTCTGTGGTCCCTGGTGGAGGGGGATGGACGATGGAGGACTCAGCACCTCGGAATGGCCTCTTCGCCTAGTGGTCTCTACAAAACTCACTTTTTCCTGCCGTGGAGAGAGTCTTTGAGACTCGCTTCCTTCTGCCCCCTGTTCCCTTTTCATCTGAGACTGCAAGATGAATGAGCTCACCCAGAAGGCACATTCTTTATCCAAAACATCAACACACCCTCTTCCTTTGAAGAGCAGAATCAAAGGAAAGCAAACAGGCGGCCCAAAGAAACCCATTGTGCAGGCTGGGAAGACCTGAGTTGCCTTGGGAATGCTTGGATCTGAGCCGTTCAGGCAGCTTCAGCGAGTTTAGCCAGGCAGAGGAGCTGGCTGCTCCAACTCCTAGGGGACCACGGCCCCCTGCCCTTAAAATCCTTGACTTTTCTTTCCCCCAGCCCAAGGTCACGATCGCTGTCTATCTCGGCTCATGGGGACTCCCTCCCTCCCTCTGCAGACATTCGTGATGTGCCAACCACGGGCTCTCCTCCCAATCAGCCAACTGGTTGGAGTTGCACTTCCGAGTTAATGGATCCAGTGCTGGTTATACCACACTGATTTTATTAGCCTCAGGCAGAAGGGTGTCTTAAAGGACTTACATTTAGCCATTGCCAAGGGAGTCAAATGATTCCAATAGCATGGCAGTAAATTTTTGATCCCTGAGTCTTTAAAATTTAAAGAAAGGACTTTTCCAATCATCTGTAAGCAGTAAAATAAACAGCTTTCTAGCTCTCCGCATATGTAGAAGTCATTTGATTAGAGGCAAATGTGCCCAGCCAGGCTTCCTTTTAGAGTGGGATGGGGTGGCCGGGAGCTGAAATCTTTTCTCTGTTGTTCACCCCACGTTCCCCCCGAGCCCTCCCACACTTTCTGAAGCCCCAGGGAGCAACCTGCCCGTCCTTCCCCTTCTCCCCTGCCCCCTCTCCACAGGAAAGAGGCAGGATGACATCCTGGTGGGTGACGGGTGTCGTGGGGAGAGGGCCATACAGCATGTGCCCTGCAGCGCTTTCTTGGCTGATGGAGCGCGGATGCTAAGCCCGTGCTTGCTCTAGAACAGGCTCTTGGAGCCTCCCTCATGGAACTCATGTTTCTCTCTCCATCACCTACGCTTATAGAAGCCAGATCCCTGCCGGGGCCTGGTGTCACATTGGAGAGCTACCCTTGCTGGAACCTCCCGTTTCTTCACATTCCAATGTGGAGACGTGCTGATGTTGGGGTCACTGCAGCCTCCCGGCCCTCCACCCCGAAGTCTTTGGATGTGTCTCTGCCCACAGCTCAGCTGCGCAGAGGTGGCTAGAACATTCCATCCCGACCAGTCTGAGTCTATTTCCTCGAGTTAGGTGCTCGCAGCTGGGGTGGGGGGTGGGGGTGGGGGTGCAGGAGGTCCCACCTCTCCAGGCAGCCTCCCATCACCTTCTGACTTTCGGGCCTCCTATCCCCTCATGCACCCCTGCCCCGACCTTCTTGGAAGCCCTTGTACCCACTATATCCACAACCCCCAGGACTCACTCCTCAGACCTGCTTCTCCCAGGTTACTCCTACAAGGGTTTTCTTCCTGAGGAGAGGTTGGCAGTGGCTATGTAATTTTTTTTTTTTCGGTCTTTTTCTAGGGCCGTTCCCGCGGCATATGGAGGTTCTCAGGCTAGGGGTCTGATCGGAGCTGCAGCTACTGGCCTATGCTAGAGCCACAGCAACTCAGGATCTGAGCTGCATCTGCCACCTACACCACAGCTCACGGCAACACCGGATCCTTAACCCACTGAGCAAGGCCAGGGATCGAACCCGCATCCTCATGGATACTAGTCGGGCTCGTTAACCACTGAGCCATGACGGGAACTCCTGGTGGCGGCTATCTAAGACGACAATTTTACCACTGGCACTGCTTACGCTGTTGGTGTGGTGTGTCTCCTGCCTACAGCAGTGGGGTTTGTAGTCCTTTGTGAGGTAGCTGGGGGTTCCATGACGCCCCTGCTCACAGGGAAAGGCCCCATGGGTTCTGCACAGGTACCCCGTGGTCAGGGAGCCGCAGAAGGGGCCCCTCACCCAATTCCCCACCTGCAGATCTGGGGGCTTGTCTCTGTCTAGGATGTTATTGCAGGAGAACTTGGTGGGGACTTTCTGCTTGGGGCAGCTCATCCCCCTCTTCCACGGAAGGGTCTCCTTTCTTCTGTTTGGAGGCTCCTTATCCCTTTAGAGACCAGACCCCTCTCCACCCTATTTTCAGCAGCCACCATCTCCCCCCTGCTCCTCAGGCCTTTGAGGAGAAATCTTTGTCTTTCGCTTAAGTGGGGGTGAGTGTTTTCTTTGTTTTGCTCCTGCTTTGGTGTAACTTGGGGAAGAGAAAATGGCCCTGAGGTGCAAGTCATGAAGAGGAGGGAAGGGGAAATTCACACATGGCCACACAAGGGTGCACAGGCCGTGCACTGCGCAAATCTGCGGTCCTGTTCACAGGGATGGCGGTGTGATATGTAAAATGGGATTTGCAACCTAATGAACATGCTGTCTTTGAGCTCTATCTTCTCTCATTCAAGGGCAGTATGGGTGCATGGAGAGTGGATGTGCTCCGAGCCCAAAAGATCTACTATGAGTCAGCCCAGTTCTGTCACCATCCCATTAAATGGCCCTGGATGACTCTCGTGACATCTCAGGCTCCAGTTTCTTCATGTGCGAAAGGGAAATAATAGCACCTCCTTTATAGAGTTTCTGCAGGAAAGAAATGAGTCTTGATTTGCACCGGATGGCATGTTTTAGATGCTCGATAGATACCTCTTCCCCAGGAGGGTTGTCTGGTTGAAGGAGAGTTTGCTCATCTGGCTATTGGCCCTTTGACAGTGAAAATATTTAGGGTCTTCCAGGGATGCTGAGGGTATGTCTATTGGAGGCTGAAAAAGATACAGTTGTGCCCCTTGGAGCTCAACTTAAAAAAATTAGAAATTCCTCATGCCATGCGGCCTGTTGGGGCATTTGAGAAAGCATCAGTCTTAACACGGCCACTACCACTTATGGAGCACATTCTCTATGTTAGGCACGTAGCAGCTCTGTGAGTTAACGCTCTGGTGAAAATCAGCTCTTCTGGGACACGGCGGCATCTCAGACCCCATCCAGTGTCTTTTCAAAAGAGTGAGAAAAACGTTTCTTTGCTTCCCAATCCCCTTCTGGCATTGCCTCCTGCTTGTTCAGCTCTTTGGGTCCCCAAACCTGGTCTCTTTACACCAGCCCTCCTGACCCTTTGGTTAGTTAATGAGTGGGGCTCTGCAGATGAGCACACGATATGGGTCTGCGAGTCGGAGGTGCGGGAACCAGCTTGTATCCAGTACTGGAGCCCAAGGTTCCGTCTCCTCCCAGCTTGTCACAAGTGAGGCCAGTCAGGTCCTGGCGATCAGCCATTGCAGATGTATTTGCAGCAGGGAAGTCAGCAGAGGCCACAAATCAGGACCAGCCCCTCCCTCTCCAGGAGCCGGTTGACCACCTCTGCACAGGCTTGCTCGCAGCCATGCTGTGGCTGCAGAAAACTCAACGGGATGTCTCAGGCTTGAATGGAGGTGCTTGTAGGAAACGAACCCCCCAGACATGCACTAAATGGAGAATTTCAGGTAGGGCGACTCTCCACTTCTGTTAACCTCCAAATCGAGGAAGACTAATAACAGGTCTTTAAAACTACACTTGAAAGCTTCCCTCGGGGACCACGTATGTCTCAAGTGTTGTCTTCTATACCCAGAAACAGCTTAACACGCTCAGGGACACCTTCGGTTTCCTTTTCTTTTTAGGGTCACACCCGCAGTGTATGGAAGTTCCCAGGTTAGGGGTTGAAACGAAGCTGCCGCTGCCAGCCTACACCACAGCCAATGCAAAGCAGGATCTGAGCTGCATTTGCGACCTACCCTGTACCTTGTGGCACCACTGATTCCTCAACCCATTGAGCAAGGCCAGGGATCCAACCTGCATCATCATGGACGCTATGTCAGGTTCTTAACCTTATGAGCTACAACAGGATCTCCATCCACAGTTTTCTCATTGGGTGATATCTCCGTGTCCTCTGGAAAGGAAACAGAAGGGCCCAGACAGTAGAAGGCAGGTGAAGAAGAAAAGAATGGGCTGCCACAGCCTGAACATCAGTGTTTCGACACAAGAGGGCGCTCTCTTCTTAGGAGCCGCATGGTGTCAGACAAATGCTAACCGCGGACCAGCAGCCGCCTAGGGCGCCTCTGCCTGCTGTAATCTATCGCATTAGTGCAGTTGGTTTGAGCTGAGCAGTATTGAGGTCAAAGTCAATGGCCCGCTGCTTTACAAATCTATCCCTGTGATCATACGGGTCAGCATGAATTATTTCCGCTCTTCAGGGAGGGGAATAGAAAAGAAAACCCCCGGCCGTACTGCAGGCTCTGTAGCTGGTGATCCTTTACTTCTCATAAATAACCAAAGGGTTCCTTTGTCTCCAGATGGAAGGTAAACGTGTCAGAGATCTGTCTGTAGGCCGTGCTTCCGAATGCACGGTTTCCTCCCGTTCCCCTTGTCGCTGCTGTCCATCCCCTGCACACCGCCTGTTCACAGCCGTGACTAACTCCTGCAGGGACTCAGAGGAACAGGTGCCGCTCCGATGTGGCAAGTTACAGAGGCAGATCCAGCTCGGCACGGCTGTGGGCACTGACCTGTCCGTTTCGGGTACTCCCCATCAGTCTCCTTGCTGTCACTAGCTTGCAGCTCCCAGAATTCCCCATCTCCTTGGCAGCCCGCCAGAGCTGAACCCCCCTACACCTGAGGCCAAGCTTTCCCCTTTGGCCCGTTTTGCTCACAGACGCAAGCTCTTGCTCCCTGACCCGGGATGCACCAGCTCTGCTGGAGGCCACCTATCCAGCTGGCCTGGCTAGTGTTCCCTCCAACGGTCACCTGCAGCATTGTCTGCTGAGCTTTCTGCTGAGGATGGCCCCTCGGTCGCTTTGTCGCTTCTCTGAGCTGATCCCTGCTCTTGCCGTCCTTCCTGGAGGCCATTCTCTTCTCTTGGCTCCCACGTTCCTCATCTGCCTGGTGGGCACTTCTTGTCCTGGTCCCCAAGCCCTTTGCTTCAGATCAGCTCTGGTCAAGTTGTTCCTCTGTCTCACCAGAAAATAAAGAGCCTTCTGAAACGTCATCCTCTGCTCTCATCAATGCTGTTTCAGCAGGAATCATTCTTGGTTTTTTTTGTCTTTTTGTCTTTTCAGGGCTGCACCCGTGGGATATGGAGGCTCCCAGGCTAGGGGTCCAATTGGAGCTGGCCTACGCCACAGCCACAGCAACGGAGGTCTGAGCCATGTCTATGACCTACACCACAGCTCATGGCAATGCTGGATCCTTAACCCACTGAGTGAGGCCAGGGATTGAACCTGCAAACTCGTGGTTCCTAGTTGGATTTGTTAACCACCGAGCCACGACAGGAACTTCAGGAATCATTCTTGAAGCAGAGTCTTGAGAATTGCATGAAATGAATCTCTCATCTCTGTTAAATTTGAAGGTTTGCATCCTATGCATGTTGAATTATGGCACATCTCAGAGTCAAGAGTGAAAAACACCCAAGGGCCTTGTAGTCCAGCCTTTGTAGCCTGTGCCAATGGCATTGGTTGGCCAAGATCCCACCTTTCCTTTCCCAGCTGGTCATGACCAGGTCCGTCTGCTCCCAAGTTAAGTCTCACTATGCTGCTTTGTAGGGAACCACCATGTAAGTTTGCCAGTATGCCTTGCTTCCCACCTATTTCTTCTCTTTCAAGACTGCCAGGAGTTCCTGTCATGGCGCAGCAGAAACGAATCCGACTAGGAACCATGAGGTTGCGGGTTTGATTCCTGGCCTCGCTCAGTGGGTTAAGGATCCGACAGTGCTGTGAGCTGTGGTGTAGGTCGCAGACTCAGGATCTGGCATTTCTGTGGCTCTGGCGTAGGCTGGCAGCCTGGGAACCTCCATATGCCGCAGGTGTGGCCCTAAAAAGACAAAAAAAAAAAAAAAGACCACCAGTAGCTGGAGAGGCACAGGGAGCCCAGTGAAAGTTTTCTTTTTGAGGTGAACAGGTCGTATTTGAATGATGAAGGGAAGGACCCAGTTGGTAGGGAAAGCAAAGTATTTGTGATTGCCCACAGTGGAGACCAAAACAGCCATCCTTCGCCTGAGCTCTCACTGCCGGCAGGCGTGGCGAAGGCCGGAATGGGCCATGCGGTCAGTGTTGGGCTCATCAGCCTTCTGACACGGAAGGCTCCCGTCTCCTGGTGACCAACCCTGTCCTTTCCTTCCTAACATGACTGTGGAGATGGCCTCCCTCAACCCAGATCTTGATCCGCCCTGGGAATTCCCACCCCTTCCAGCCTTTTTTTCTTTCAGGCAGGGGAACAGATTGATGTCGGAAATGGCCCCACGAGGGAGCGCTGTGCATCTGTGCCCCTCGCTGTGTAGCCGTGCAGCCTCCACCCACTCTGAGTCTGGGACCCGCAACTTGCTGTGGCTAATGGGCTGGGAACCCTGGATGAAAGCCCAAAACGTGCAGAAAACATGTCTGCTTCCTTCTCTGCCTTCATCTCCCGCAAGCTCGTGTGAACAAGCCCAGACTAGCCTCCTGGAGGATGCGAGGCTGTGGAGCTGAGCCATCCCAGCTGAGGCCTCCTGAACGGGCTGGCCCTCAGCTGACCTGCCAGACACCAGTGAGCCTGCTCTGGTCAGCAGGACAGCCCAGCCAGTCCGAGGACTCACGAGCAAAAGAAAATGTCTATGTTTGTGCTCCCCTGGGGTTCTGTGGTTGTTTTTGTGCAACAGCGTTGTAGCGATAGGGTGCTGTGCTGGCTTCACTGTCAGAGGTATTCCTCCTCCCCCCTCCCCCGCCCCCGGAGATTCTGGAAGTGATGGGGGGTGTGCCATCCCCTCTCCCCGTCACTGTCACTCTAATCTGGTGGAGGCAGATTACGAAGGGATTCTGGGGACATACTGTCATAAAAAAAGAACACAGAAGGTCGTGGCTCTGGGGCCCGCTGTGTGGAAGAGCGGTGCTCACCTGAGTAGAGGGAGCGACTATTTTTTTTGCCTTTTAGGGCCACACTTGCGACATATGGAGGGTCCCAGGCCGGGGGTCACATCAGAGCTGTTGCTGCTGGTCTACGCCACAGCCATAGCAATGTGGGATCCGAGCCACGTCTGCAGCCTACACCGCAGCTCACAGCAATGCCGGATCCTTAACCCACGGAGCAAGGCCATGGATGGAACCTGAGTCCTCGTGGATGCTAGTCAGATTCGTTAACCCCAGAGCCAGGACAGGGACTCTGAGAGAGGGACTTTTTTATCCTCCCCTAGGCACCGTCATTGATGCCTCCTGGAACCGAGACTTTATTTAGCCTGTTTAGTTGAGGACGGAGCATGTCAGGTGCACCCGTGGATGCTGGGTTTATCGCATGAGACCCAGCACTTGACCCTGTGATACTAAAGTCTAACGACTGGGCCCCATCGCCTGGATGACCGCGGTACTGCCTTACCTCGTGTCTAGACCGCTCATCCTGCCCACCACGGCCAGATTTATTGTCCCAAACATCCTCTCACTTCTGAGGTCTCTTTTCTCTGCCGAAGGAAATGCAGCCATTCTCCATGGCCTTTTGGACGAAGCCCGAACTCAGCCTGGTGCCTCAGTGGCCCTGTAACCCGCTCCATCCTTGTTACTCGCTCCCGCCTCCGCCCTCCCTCCTGCCCCAGCATCCTCCCACCCGCCAGCCAGTACTAGGCTCTGGGCCTTTCCCGGTCCCTGTCTCGCACTCCGGGTTCCCTCCCCGCCCACCTCACCTTCCTCTTTCCCACCCGAAGCTGAGCCTTCCTACCCTGCACGTCTCCATTTCGCCCTCCCCTTGCCATGAAGCCTCCCGGGTAAGTCTGGAAAATGTTGCTGTTTGCCTGTTGTGAGGACCTAGAATACTTGTAACTGGAAGTGAGTCTGTCATCCTTCTGGTTCCTAGTGACCAGTGTCCAGAGGGCAAAAGCTGTTGGCAGAGCCCTTAGAAGAACCTCCATGCGAATGGTCAGTTCAAAGCTTCTCTTGGCTCTGAGGGAACAGGTGCGAGGATCTGTTTCTCTGCAGGCAGGTGGCGGGGGTCTGATGGTGTCATTGTCTAACCTCATGGATGGAGGTGACCCCTTGGAGATTATGGAACAGGAGATGTTTCCTTTCTAGGAGAAGCGACTGCGTTTGAGAATTCATGTTTGTGCTCTGTGTGTGTGTGTGTGTGTACATATGTGGGAGTCAATGGACCTGTTTCAGCAGGTGCAACAGTTAAGGAAACAATCATCCCGTCACCCCTTCAAGGGAGAGATGGCAGAGGCAGCCTGCCCTACATGATCCTTCTGGACCCACCAGGAGAGCGGACATTCCAGAGCTGTACCCGCTGCATGCTCTGTGGGATTTGGGCTGTTAGTGGGCATCGGTGATAATCCAGGAGACGCCTCAGGACCCTCCTCCAGACTGAGTGATTTCAACTTGGAAAAGGTACTGGGGGGAAGAAAGGAGATGGAGGTGGGCCCTGTGGCCCCTTCTGATGCACAGGGCTTTGGTTTTCCCCAAAGGTAACTGGAGATTCCAACGCGGGAGGTTTGATGAGAGGAGATGCTTTGAGGCGAGAGATGGGGATTCTAGGTCTGGGAACCAGAGCGGGGACCAAGGGTGCACCTCTGAGGGGCGCCTCCGTGGAGGCATTAACACTTTAAATGCTTTCTCTTCAGAGTCTGAGGATGTCCCATTTATTTAGCTCTGTCCCTTTCCTTCCAACATCCTTTTAATTGGCCGAATTCTTGTGAGCCCACCCCGTGCACCCTGGTGTGCAGACCGAGGGGGAGGGAAGGTCAGAAGGACAGCCCCCCCCCCCGCCCCAGTCAAGGCTTTGTGACGTCATGATCCTGGTCACTGTAGGATTTTGATTCCATGAAAACCTTAAAAGGCTAATCTGAGATCTGCTGAATGACTGTGTTCGAACCCAAACCGTCACAGTGTTTTCGTGCAGCCTCTATGCTTTTGTACTCAACCCCACTTTCACCAACCAAACACCAAACAAAATGGCAGCCCTTATGGGGATGAAGCTTTGTGGCTTCAAATAAAGAAGCCGGGTAGGAGGAAAGAACCATCTCTCTGGTGGTGCAGGTGTGTCCAGTGACAAGAACAGCGCCGGCGCCATCGCGGCTTCACGGACGCATTCGTCACGGTTCTCCAGAGAAACAGAACCAATAGGACGTAGATATAGACACACAGAAGGAGGTTTACTGGAAGGGAGTGGCTCCTGGATGATGGAGGCTGAGGGGTCCCATGACCTGCCAATGACAGGCTGGAGGCCGGAGGACACTGGTGCTGTAGGTCAAGGCCAAACCCAGAGGCCTGAGAACCACAGGAGCCAAGGGTACAATCTGCCCAATCTGAGGCCCCGTTATTTGAGGGCAGGAGGAGAGGGATATCCCAGCTCAGGAAGAGAGCACATTCGTTCTTCCTCCACCTTTGTGTTCCTTTCGGGCTCTTAAATAGGTAGATGACGGCTGCATGCTTTGCTGAGAGCGCTATTTTTTTTTTTTTTCAGTCAATTGATTCAAATGCTAAATGTCTTCTGGAAACATCTTCACAGACACACCCAGAAATAATGTTTTACTAGCCATCTGGGCATCACTCAGCCTTGTCAAGCGGACACATACAATTAACCATCACAGCATATGAGCATATACAGTGTGTGGCTCAGTTGAGTTGAGTACTTTGCAACTCGTAGTCTATTAGAAGTAAGAACAGCAGTAAATTTACAATACAGGAGTCTTCTAGTGCAGCCAACAATAAAATAAATTTAATGCTGACTCAAGAGTATCACATGTTGATCTTATTTTCAAGTGAATTAGGCAGCTCCACAGTGTTGTCAGATTATATATCATTAAAACAGGCATTTGGGAATTGCGTGCAGCAAGTTGTGGTTAACTATGGGGACTGATTTTTCTGAATGAGCGGACAGAGTCTTGAAACCAGGAATATAATTTTGACTAGCACTCTTATACAAGTAGGCCCTCTCTGAATTAGTATTACTCAAGTCAAACTGCAAAGCCAAGCCGATGAAATAAAGAGCCAGACCTGAAGCTCTTTCTGTTATTAAGCCCAATACTAATTGAGGTTCAGCAAAATGTTATCATTAAATTTGTGTTAACTTGAATATTATTGGTTTTTCAGGAATTTTTTGGAGGGGTTTATAATTTATAAAATTTTTTTTTGCCCAGACCCATGACATATAGACATTCCTGGGCCAGGGACTGAATCCGAGCTGGCACTGCCACCTATGCCACAGCTGCGGCATTGCTGGATCCTTAACCCATTGCACCATAGTGGGAAATCTAATTTATATATTTGCTTTGGTTTTATATATAAAAAAATTATACTAAGTTTTATGTTTATACATAGTTAAGTAACATTACAAAAAATTTTAAGTCAAATTGGAAAGTTCCTGACAAGATTTTCTTTCCAGGGGTCTATTCATTACTCTAGATCGAGAAAAACTGATTTGGGAGAAAGATGTTTGGGTTATGTATGCGTTATTGGCGTTATATACTTGACTCATATTCTTCTCCGACTCGTCTTATGCATGAAAAACATAATAAATAATGGGGAAAACTCCCATTATTTGTTGAGATTTCTTTGGTTTAGCCCACAGCACATGGCACTCACTGGCCACATAATCAGGGTCAGTAAACACTGGCTCTGTGAGGGTGGTCTGCGCTCCACGAGAGGAATGAAATGGATTAGAAATGGATTAGAAATGGATTAGAAATGGATTAGAAAGAAGGAGTTCCCATCGTGGCTCAGCGGTTAACAAACCCAGCTAGCACCCATGAGGACGCGGGTTCCATCCCTGGCCTCGCTCGGTGGGTTAAGGATCCCGCGTTGCCATGAGCTGTGGTGTAGATTGCAGACATAGCTCGATCCCAAGTTGCTGTCGCTCTGGTGTAGGTGAGTGGTTACAGCTCCGATTTGACCCCTAGCCTGGGAACCTCCATATGCCGCGGGGGTGGCTCTAAATAGACAAGAAAAAAAGAAAAAAGAAAGGGGTTAGAAAGAAATGGAGCAAAAGGTGTCCCTGTCTTGCAATTTTTTTCATTAAACATTTATTAAAGAGGGTTCTGCCACATAAAGACAAGTAAATGAAGGTTGCTGTGAAAGAGATGAAAAGTTATGCAAAAAAGATCACTGAAAAATTAGTATCTTCTGAAGTTCTCATATTCAGACAAAGTGTATTTACATTTTTTTCAATTTCCCTTTTGCTACAAACACTCCTTAATAACATGACTGACGTCCTAGATGTTTGTGGGAACAAAGATGACAGAAGAGAAATGACTGAGCCTCAAAGAGCTCCAAATCCCATAGATCGTATGACCAAATCAGAGGTATAGAATTCAAAAGGACGTTATTTCTCCTCCATTTCTTATTTTTTTATTACTCAATGAATTTATACATTTATAGTCTTACAATGATCATCACAACCCAATTTTATAGCATTTCCATCCCAAACCCCCAGCGCAACCCCCTACCCACCAACCTGTCTCCTTTGGAAACCATACGTTTTTCAAAGTCTATGAGTCAGTATCTGTTCTGCAAAGAAGTTCATTGTGTCCTTTTTTTAGATTTCACATATAAGCGATAGCATATGATGTTGGTGTCTCACTGTCTGACTGACTTTACTTAGCATGATAATTTCTAGGTGCATCCATGTTGCTGCAAATGCCATTATTTCTTTCTTTTTAATGGCTGAGTAATATTCCATTGTGTATATGTACCACATCTTGATCCACTCCTCTGTCGCTGGTCCCTCCATTTCCTATTAAACACTAATGTTCTGGGAAAATTCTTTAGCTAGGCTAAGCTCTGAGAGCAACAGGGCCTTTGTATCTCCCATGGTGCTTTTTCCAGGGGAGGTGCTCAGTCAATACTTACAAAGTCGAAAGGTCTTACCCTTAACAAAAGGAAGAGGAGTTCTTAACCCTCTGAGGAGTGACTCAGAGGGTTAAGAACCTGACTAGTTTCCATGGGGATGTGGGTTCAATCCCTGGCCTTTCTCCGTGGGTTAAGGATCTGGTGTTGCAGTGAGCTGTAGTGTAGCTGGCAGATGTGGCTTGGATCTGGTGTGTTGCTGTGGCTGTGCCGTAGGCCAGCAGCTACAGCTCCAGTTTGACCCCTAGTCTGGGAATTTTCATATGCCTCAGGTATGGCCCTAAAAAGACCAAAAAAAAAAAAAAAAAAAAAAAAAAAGAAAGAAAAAGAAAAAACCCCCAGGAATCTCCAAAGAGTCAGCTGCTGTATGTCCTAGTATATGCGTGTGCACGTCTATACTGCTGAGGGCAACGCACTTGGATACGCACATATACCCTTTCCTTGCAGGGCAGCGCGATGGTCTGAAGTAGAACCCGAGGATGGGCTAGGCCATTTGAAGCCTTGTCCCCAGAAGACCTTTCCTGCATCTGGAAATCTGAGCTGACCAGCTCAAAGTGGGTAATGTCACTCTGGTCACACTTGCAGTGAGCGCTCAGGTATCAGCAGCCTTCCTGCTACGCACCCAAGGCTGCATTTCCCCAGGGCCAGCCCGGGCCGCCCGCCCTTTCAGAATAAGAGCAGCGGTCCTGCGACTAGGGCCTTCCTGCAGCCTACATGCCGGCAGCTCTGTGCTGCCGAGGGGCCGCTACTCTGCTGTTAATTAGGCCATTCTCACGGCAATGCCAGAAAGGCTCAGCGGGTACGCCTGTGAGGGGGCCAAGAAGTGGGTTCTGTGCCATTTTCTAGGCTGTGTAGACAGAGCAAAAGGGAAGTGTCCAGCTTCCTGCTAGGCCTCCAGGGCTTTGGGTCGAGATGGATGGCAGGTAAAACTCTCTGAGGGGGAGGCCCAGGAATCTGAATTTTACAGGGTGGTTTTCTTTTTGTTTTTGTTTTTTTGTTTTTTATTTTGCTTTTGTCTCTTTAGGGCCGCAGCTGCAGCATATGGAAGTTCCCAGGCTAGGCGTTGAATCAGAGCTATTATAGCTGCCAACCTACCCATCACAGCTCATGACAACGCCAAATCCTTAACCCACTGAGTGGGGCCAGGGATTGAACCCGCAACCTCATGGATACTAGTCATGTTCATTAACCACTGACCCACGATGGGAACTCTATGGGAATCTGAATTTTAAACAAGATCCCAGGCGATTCGGAAGCGCTCTCAAGTTGGAGAGCTCCAGACTGTGTCAAGCTTCCCTTACGGCTGAAGTTCAGACTTCCTCCCCTCCCTGGTGAAGGGCTGCCCTGAGAGGGTCCGGGGCCACCTCAGCCTGCTGTGGAGAGAGGCAAGGATGAAAGTGGCTGTGATGTCCTGTCTCCTGCCCGTGTGGTGAGGCTTGTCTGGATCAAGGGGACTATTAGCAGTACTTGCAGGCCAAGGGCCCAGTGCCTCCTCCAGGATCAGCTCAGGAAAGGAGGGCGATTAGAAAACGGAGGCTAAGAATCCTCTCTGCCCCTCTCCTTCCCGCCTCTGCGTTCCTTCCCATCCTCTCCTGCCCATCCCATCGCCGTGTCCCGGACCCCACGAGAATCTAGAAAGCACATGGACAAAAGTCCCCTTGGCCGAGGGCACAGAAAGCTCTGTCTTCCTATCTCTAGGCTGGCCCTGCACCTGCAAGAGCCAAGCCCCGTCCCTGTGCCTTAAAGCTGGTGGAGGGATTTGGTGCAGTCATGTTCTTAATCTACTGTGCTTGAAGCTCCACAACTAATACTTATTATCCTGAAGGGCAAATACAGCCATTCCAGAGAAAACTAACCTGATAATGAGAAAGGCAGTAATCGGCCAGATGAGGCTCTCTCCCCGTGGCCCCGGAGGGCTGATTGAGCTTCTTATGTTTACCAAACGGTTCCTTTTTCTTCTCTCTCTCTCTCTTTTTTAGGGTTGCACCCATGGCATATGAAAGTTCTCAGGCTAGAGGTATAATTGGAGCTGTAGCTGCTGGCCTACACCACAGCCGCAGCCACATCAGATCCAAGCCGCATCTGTGACCCCACACCACAGCTCACGGCAATGCCAGTTCCTGGCTGAGCGAGGCCAGGGATGGAACCCGCGTCCTCATGGATACTAGTTGGATTCATTACCATTGAGCTACAACGGGAACTCCCACTATTTCTTTCTCTGATCGGGTCTACCAGGTGGCTGGATTTCATTGTGCATTCAACAGATTGAGTACCTACTGCATGCTCTGCTCTGCCAGGGGTTTCTAACACTGGCTTCTCATTAGAATCACTGGGGAGTTTCACTAAGTACAGTTTCTTCCTCACCAAGACTCCAGTTCAGTCAGTCTGGGAGGGCATCCTGGTATCTGGGTGTTTTATTGTGGTGAGTTTGGGAACTACAGCCTTACGCCATGGTAAGGGCCATGGGGATACAGAGGATTTATGACCCCACGTTCGCCTTCTGGGCACTCACTGTCTAGTTGAGGATGGGCGTCTTAAACACTCTGCAGCATTGTGTTCTGGTAAGTTAATAAGAATAATGTGGAATGTTGGAAAAAAGGTGGGGGGAGTAGGAGTTCCCTGGTGGCTCAGTGGGTTAAGGACCCAGTGTTACCACTGCTGTGGCTCAGGTCACCACTATGGTGCAGGCTTTTTTTTTTTTTTTTGCCATTTCTTGGGCCGCTCCCATGGCATATGGAGGTTCCCAGGCTAGGGGTTCAGTTGGAGCTGTAGCCACCAGCCTATGCCAGAGCCATAGCAACATGGGATCCGAGCTGCATCTGCGACCTACACCACAGCTAATGGCAACGCCGGATCCTTAACCCACTGAGCAAGGCCAGGGATTGAACTCACAACCTCGTGGTTCCTAGTCGGATTTGTTAACCACTGAGCCACGACGGGAACTCCTGTGGTGCAGGTTTGATCCCTGTCCCTGGAACTTCTGCCTGCCATGGGCATGCCACCCTAAAAGGTGGAGGGAGTAGAATTGAGGTGAGTCTTTCCACTGGGTGCGTGTTTATCTGTGAAGTTCATTTATCTTCCAGAGCCAGTGTTCTATTGAGGATTGTAGGTAAGCATTCAGGCTTGAAATTCATTGAGTGAGGGCTCTTGGCTAATCCAAACCCCTGGGTTTACAGTCGAAGACGCTGAGTTCCAGAGAGATGTTGTGACCTGCCAGAGGTCACACAACCAGCACCTGGCAGAGCTGGAGGGAAACCCGGGCTCAGGCTAGATTCATAGCATCTGTGTTGAGAGAGAGAGACAAGCACCATTCACTGCAAGCAGCACCCTCCTGGGAAGGGAGCAGAGTTGAAGCCTTGTCATAGGACCCACTGCTCAGAATCTCACCAACCCTGCTAGCAGGTTCACGGCACTGCCATTTCTGTCCACCTCTGCCTTTCGTAGCTGTTGAGTTGCCATCATATCTGTTGAAAATTCACAGGAGGGGCTTTTGGACTTGGGCATTCAAGCCAGATTTGCCACCTGACATGATTGCTAAGTGCACCTCACACTGGGGTTCTAGAGCCGTCCCAAGGGCACTGGGGCCCAGGACCTACCAGACTGGATGAGGATCCCCCTCTGACCTGTAATACTCCTGCTCTGGGAAAATCTAGTTAAATACCCACAGCAACATTGGAACAGAGAGAGTCCATATTCGGATCAGTCATCAGTAGCACTTCTGGGGGACAAGAGGGAAGCTGGAAGGAAAAGCAGTCTTAGGCATGAGGAAGGAAAGGGAGTGGAGCGTATGGAAAAGAACCAGCACAGCCGTCTCTGGAAGCCACAGCAATCGTCACCCTTCTGTATATGGTGATAGAGGAGACAGTACTAGGAGATGGGCTTTCTCTTGAATTTTTTTCTTTGTAGGCTGGTGTGTGTGTAGGGGGGGTTCTCTTCATCACCTCCTCCACCAAACTGCTGTGGTCTTGAGTGATGTGACCCAAGACGATTATACCATGCTGATTTACTCTAGGGAGGGCTCTGCTGACTTTTTTTTTTTTCTTTTTTCTTTTTAGGGCTGTACCCACGGCATACAGAGGTTCCTAGGCTAGCAGTCCAATTGGAGCTATAGTTGCCGGCCACCGCTACAGCCACGCCAGATCCTTAACCCACTAAGTGAGGCCAGGGATCGAACCCAAAACCTCATGGTTCCTGGTCAGATTCATTTCCGCTGTACCATGACGGGAACTCCTCTGCTGACTTTGATATTTTAGTTAGATTATGGACTTTAAATTTTTCACCATTGTAACATATAGCAGTATAATCAACATCTCCTCAAGTCCAGGGGCTAAAAGGATCTGGTTTAGGACACACACAGACACACACGAATCAAAGACAAGGAAAGCAAATGGGCATCTCCGTGAACTGGAGGATTCTTCTATCTCTGGTATTTGAAGGTATGCGGAGGGGCCGTATTGCTAAGACAAGGCGATCTGATTATGCTCCCCTGTCTGGAGACACTGGAAAATATCTGATTCTGAGTTAGGAAATGCTATAAACCCCTGATTCAGGAGCTCAGAAGACCCAACACCCAGCCACCCTTGCTCCGGGCTGCTTTGACCTTGTAAGTAGAGTAACTGGGTTTCCGCCTTGTTCCAGGAACTATGTGTCCGATCAGTGTCCCTGCCAGGAGCTGGTTTCTGTCTCAGTGCCTCAGTCTAGAATTTCTGCGGGGTTCGCTTACCTGCTAGCCCTGTCTCAGGGCCTCTGAGGGGTGCTTGTCTGTCCTTCTTAGGGTCTGGGGTCCTCTCCCTGAATCCAAGCCCTCTGGCAAGTTCTCTTGACTTCTGTATCCTGTTGACAATCTAGGCGGCTCTGTCATGGTTCAGGGAAGTTGTTTTGCATCTGTGATAGGCTGGAAAAAAGGCCCCCAAAGATGCCCAGCCCTCATCCCTGCACCTGGGAATGAATAGATGGGATTACACAGCAAAGGGAACTTTGCAGATGTAACGAAGGATCACAGACTTTAGAGTATTTTTTAAATGGATGATTGGGAATTCCTGTCGTGGCTCAGTGGCTAATGAACTTGACTAGTATCCATGAGGATGTGTGTTCAGTCCCTGGCCTTGCTCAGTGGGTTAAGGATCTGGCATTGCTGTGAGCTGTGGGGTAGGTTGCAGACATGGCTCAGATACTGTGTGGCTGTGGCTGTGGCGCAGGCTGGCAGCTGTAGCTCCAATTCGACCTCTGGCCTGGGAACCTCCATATGCCACAGGGGCGGCCCTACAAAGAAAAAAGACAAAAAGACTAAATAAATATATTAATTAATTAAGGATGATTGGACCCAGGTGAGTCGAATCTTACTAATCAAACTTCCATTTTTCTGGGCTCATCACCTCTGTCCCACAAGTATCACTGTTTCTTCTAAGGCCTCATGTTCTTCTAACCCAGTAACTTTCTGTCGTTGCTGAAGATGGGCAGGGATTGCTGTGAGATGAACCGCTTGTGAGCACAACTCCTATTCCATGAGTGCTTATTATGGTCCATTCGCTTTACAACCATGGCTTCGTCTTCTGTGCACAGTAGCCACGCGAGGGAGTTGTGATTGCCACCGTTTCGCGGAGGAGGACCCTGGCGTTAAAGCTCAGAGGCTAAAGGACTTGCTCCAGGTGGTGTGTTCGTGAGGTTCCTGTGAACTGGGATTCAAACCCAAGGTTGTTGGATTTCGAGGCTTGGGTTTTTAACCTCTGGGTCTGCTTCCTCCCGCGTTAGGAATGTTTTGTCCCTTGGATTTGCTTTTGCTCATCGTCGTCTTCTTGGAAAGGGAAGCGTTGTGATTCTAAACAGATGACCTCAACTGCTTTGATCTTCCTTGAAGCCGTGGAGCTCCATCCCTCCTTCTGCCTGGGGCTGGGCCTGATGACTCACTTCTGAGGAACAAAATAATGTGCGAGTGATCATGTGTGCGAGTGATCATGTGTGCAAGTGGTCGTGTCTGACTCAGCCACTGGACCATAAAAGGCATGGGGAACGCGCGCCTTCTCTCTTTTCTCAGGTTGCTCGCTCACTTTGAGGGACCCAGGCTGCCGGGTTGTGAGCCGCTATCTGGAGAGTTCCACGTGGCGAGGAACTGAGGCCTCCGGCCAACAGCCGGTGGGGGAACCGAGGCCGGCCAACAACTGTGTGACTGAGCGTGGCGGGGAGGCTCCAGGTCCAGATCCTGGCCCCAGTCTGCGGTGACAGCAACACCCCAAGAGACACGCTGAGCCTGAACCACCCAGCCAAGCTGCTCCCACATTCCTGACCCGTGGAAGCTCTGAGATAATTAATGTTTATTGCTTTAAGCTGCAGAGTGTTGGAGTCACTTGCTGTGTAGCAGCAGATAACCAGTAGGAGGATCGTGCTTGTCCCTCTCTGTTACTGAGCCTCAGAGTGAAACTCTTTCATGAGTCACAGATACTAGAACTGAAAGCACCTTTGGAGGTTAATGGGTCCGACCCCTTGTGTCTGCAGTGAGACAGACACAGTCATCTTTACGCAACAGGTGTTTGTGAGACTCGAGGGCAGAGACAGGAGCGGTACGTTCAGTGTTGAACCGAGTGAGTGAGAGTTCGGTGAAAGCCACCCCCAACCCGACTCTGCGTGAGGACATGGGGGCCTTAGGATGAGGTGACCGCCAAGGCCCAGAGCTCAGTTGATGCAATTCCCTGGAGTATCTTGTTCGGTGTCCCCTCTCCTCCCGCCCCCTACCCACTGCTTCTCTGCCTCCTCCTCTTCTACCCGATGGGGTTCAGGCACCAGTGAGCCGTGTAGGCAATGTTTGAGGGTGTGAGCAAAGCCTGTGTGGAGGCGGGGGCTGGGCTGTGCTGAGGACATTGCATGTGGTCCCTAAAAGCCAAAGGAGTTGCTGGGGACTCTCAAGGAAATTGCGATGGGATAAAGCCTGACGTTAAGGAAGGCGATGCTGGCGGTTGGGATGGAGCGGAGCGGGAGGGACAGGCGGCCAGAACACTGACAATGAGGCCTGGGAGGGCGTTAGTGCTTGGGTCCGACCCAGCTGGCACCTGCGTTTCCCCCCAGCATCTGGTACAGTGCCCTGGCACAGAGCAGGTGCTCGATCAATGCGTGCTGTCCTGACCTTGGGTAACTCAGCTGCCCCGTCTCCCAGGTGCCTCTTCTCTCAGGTCCCAGGTGCAAGTGCTACGTGGTCTTCGACATGCAGCCCAGATTCAGCATCTCCACGCACACCCTCGGCGGCATGGATTTCTCAGAGCCCCGGACTCGCTCACCTTGGACTCGCACTGCACCGGCTGGCGGCTCGTCTCCCTCCCCCCCCAAGAATGGGAGGAGCTCCGAGGCAGGAGAGGACCCAGCCCGCCCACCTGGCTCTTATCTCCAGTATCCACTCCGATTGTGGATCTTTGACCTTCACCCTGGTGAGCACGGGGTGTGGGGTGCTTGGGGGGAGGGGCGGGCAGGGGGGTGGGACTGTGCTGCTTGACATGGCATCGTAGTAACACTGTAAGACGCCTTTCACATCAAATGCCTCAGTGTGTGCTGTCAAGTCAGGTGGTCTTCGAATGGGTGTGGCCAAGCACGCAGAGGGGTCAGGACCTCAGCCAAGCCTTGCAGAGGTGGGCAGCCGAGCCCTGGTTGGCTTGGCTGGGAAGAAGCCTGCCTGGGCCCCTAATGGCTTCGGGCATGCACGGCCCAGTTGGTGTCCCACAAAATGAGATTCTTCTGTGCCTGAAGTGTTTCCTCTGTGCCCTCGGTGGCCCAGTCCCTCTGCAGTGGGCTTGCATCTTACATGGGCTTCAGAGTCATCCGATAAGGTGAAGGGATTCAAAACTGTCTTTGAACAATCTCTTGTGTGTGTAAAATCCTGGGCCAAATTATGTGGCATAAACGTCCCCCATAGGAAGTAATGCCCCGCGTGTGATGCGGGGGAAGGCGTACCTGGGCGGATAGCACGTCACAGTATTCTCCATCCAGCCTGCCCCAGAGGGAACCATCTCTCGACTCGGGAATTACGCTCTCAGGGTCACCGTGCCAGGTGCCTAGGACTGTCCTGGTTCTCGTGCTCTAAGTTCTGGGTCTCAGGAACCCCCCAGATCTCTGGCAAAGAGTTGGCCATCCCACGTCAGCACTGAAAGTCACTCACACGGTCAGAGGCCTGTGGCAGCTGAGGGCTTTGGGTGTCCCTGGTGGGCCGGATCGGCCGGCCACTCCTTCCCTGTTTCTCTTTCCACCCTCCTCCCCACACTGCGTGTAGTTGAATCTGCAGCACCTACAGAACACATCCTCGAGACATAACCTCTAGGTTCGACTGGAAAAGCAGCAAAAACACGGGCTTTTCTAATTTGAGAATTGACATCACCTGCGTGGCAGAAGTCTGTGTGTATGTGTGAATGAGTGGGGAGAGGTGGAGATGTGTGTGTGTGTGTGTGTGTGTGTGCAGTTGTGTCTGAGTATGTGTAGGTGTGAGTGGGGGGCTGTGTGTGTGTGTGCAGGTGTGGGTGTGCCAGGGCAGAGCCTGGTAAACCAAGCAGCAGCTTCTGGAAGGTGTCACCAATTCCCTTGCTTACGAGGCTCATTCTACAATTGCTCCTGAAAGAAGTGGACGCTTCCTGGCTGGGGTCGCTCCTTGAGGTGGGACATCTTAGAGCAGCAGTCAGCCAGTGCCAGGGGCACGTCTCTTTGTCAGATCTTGGATGGGCAGGGCACAGGTGACGGACAGCTGACAGTAAGTATTTGCTTGGCATTTATACCCTTAATGTGGTGGTGGTATCAGTGCTCTCTTGTCAAACCCATGCCTTTTCCTTTGTGTCAGAGTTGTGTGGACAGAAGGCCCCTTGGAAAGGTGTCTTCTCCCTCATCCCCTGTCTGGAGTTGTCTAGAACTAATTGGCTGATGGCAAGAGGGTTTTGACAGGGGAGCAACTTCTAGTTCTGCCAAAGGGCTTTTGTAGGAGAGGACCAAGCCCCTGCCATTGATGAGGGAGACTGAAGCGGATGCACTCATGGATGATTCTTTCTCTGATGTTCCCAGGGCTGATGAAGGGGGTTTAAGCAACGCAAGGAATCCGGAGGCTCCTGGGGCCCTCAAAGTGGGCGAGATAGGACCAGTGCAGTAGCCAGAGACAGGGCTGAGTGAGCCAGGCAGGCCCGAGAGTGCTCACCTCGCAGCTGAGTTGTCCTCTGGAAGGAAATAGAACACTGCTGCCAGGCTTCAGCCTGGTCCTGAGCCCGCACATCGGCCCATCTTCTCTTTTCTCTGAGAAAAAGGCTCTGAGATGGTCCCTGTCATCTGCATTCTCACATCAGAGAGAGCAATAGCCTGGCAGTCTAATTAGGGTGTGTGAGTGGTGTGTGTGTGTGTGTGTGTGTGTGTGTGTGTGTGTGCGCGCGTGCATTTTGCTTTTGGCTGGTTTATATGCAATTAGGCATTTTCTCATTTTTCTGAGAAACACAGGAGAAGCATTGAAAAGCCTCCTTCTGTGCCTGGATCAGGCGTGGGGCGGGACATTAACGGAGACAGGCTGCAGGTCTTCCCAGAGGAACGGTGCTTCGCAGCCACATTTGTTTCTGGTGTCAAGGGCAGAAAGAAGCAGTGGGATCTCTCTGGCTCCAAGCCCTGTGTTCTCTTTTGGGCCACCTCGAGCTTCAGCTGTGGTTAGACGGCTTCTGTAAAGCACTGCTCACAAATTCCCAAGTTTCCATATGTCACCCTGTTTCCTCGGGCCCCCCTCATGCAAAACCTGTCCAAAGATCTCCCCAGACCCGCGGCTCCCTGGAAGCATCTCAGCTCGGCACCTAACGTGGATTCCAATTAGCTGTGTGTTTGGCGGTTTCCTTGCTGCATGCCTGCCTGCTTTCTACACTCAAGCCCAGAGAGAGAGGACGGTAGCAGTTTTGCTCAGCCTTGTAACTCAGGACCCAACCCGAGGCCCGGCTTCGCGTATGTGGGCTGTAGACGTTCAGCTAATAAATAATCGTGCTTTCCCTCAAGGTTATTGCCTTGTCACGGGGAGGCTGGCAGAGCTTGTGAAATGCTGGTCCCCAGGTGTGACGGAATATTAAACAGAAGACACAAGACTCCTGTTTTGGTTTTGGAGAGGATGCATTGGAACCGGTGATGTTTTGTGCATTCCCTCTTGGTCTCGGTTAATGAGCTTAGACTATGAGGTAGAAGATTCTGGATGCTGTTTGTCTTTCAGGGCTTTCCAATGAGACCCCAAAGGAGGAGGTTCTGGGCACAGAGAAGGAAGGGAAGGCTCGGTGGCAGAATTTTTTGGCATATGGAGAGCAGGTTGGCCCCAAAGAGATCTTTCCGGGCTCATTAAAGATAATTTGCTCCCAGGCCCTGTGGCTGTCCCTTCTCAAGGAGGAGAGTGACAGACAGATGAACATCTGGAGAAATTAGAGGCCTCGGAATTAAGCAGATGAGCAGCGGAAAGCAAGTGGCTCTGCACTGCCCGGGGAGGAGTGAGGCCGGCAGAGGTCACGTCTGTGCTGCTCCTGCGCCGCGTTCACTTGCCAGGAAGGCCCTCTTTGCCCAGGCGGGAGACGGACCCCATTGCCCTGGCCTCCTGCAATCTCGGCCACAAAGAGCCCTGCTCATGAGCAGCGTGCACAGGCTCTGCCGGGGGCGCCTCGTGCTTTGCTGGCCCCCAAGGCGGCGCTCGCTACCTCGTTGGCTGCCTGCTGGCAAGGGCTCACGGCTTCTAGGCAAGCGGAGCCTAAGACTGTGGTCTCACGCTGTCTGCGGTGGTCGCTGCAGGCCCATCGGATGGTGGAATACATTGAAATGTGAGGCCCTTAAGCCCAAACTTGTTTCTCATCCCTCAAAAAGAGAACCGGCAAAGCGACCTGGGAAACGGCCCTCCTCCTGCTCTAATGCAGGGATTCCTGGGGACCGCGGTGCACGCCTGTGCTGACAAGTGATTCACCACATGGGTGCTTTTCCAGCCTGGCTTTGTCTTTATGCTCCAACAGCGTCCAACTGTACGGTTTAGTAACGAGGCACTGATGTGGATTCGGAGGCCTCCGTGGGGATGGATGATTAGGCCGATTGATGATTTGGGACGTTTCTCACCTGGGGGGAGGTTGTACCCCTGTTAGAGCTGGATCAGGTACTTCTGGAGGGCCCGTGATTCATGTTTATATCAGAAGAATTGGATTGGGGCGTGCTGAGCTCAGGGAGCGCGAGAAGCAAGAAGGAAGAGGAGCTGATGTTTTTGTGGTCCAGTGAAGGTCAGATGGTGTCCGAGGTGTTTTAGGACAATGTGCTTCGTTTAGGCTGTGACTGACCCTGGTCTGTTGGGAGCCCTGCCTCCATCTGCCTGGCATGAGAGCAGGAGGCGGAGTCTGCCCAAAAAATGAGTTTTGAGACGATTAGAGTGTCCGTGATTGGGGAAACATGCTCAGCTCTGAAACGACTCCAGAAGTCAGAATTCAATGTGCAGACTCGGCCATGACGCTCACCAGCTACACAGACCCCTCCCTGGCTTGTGGTCACGGGCTCTGCAGCTGGGTTGCAGCTGCAATGAGAGAAAAGACACCCAGTGTTTCTCTTCCTCCAGAGCAGTGGCTCTCAAACCAGCTGGCATCAGAACCACAGATGGCCAGGCCCAGCACCCCGAGTTTCTGATCAGTAGGGCTGGGGTGGGGCTGCATTTCTAACAAGCTCCCAGGTGATGCTGAGGCTGTTGGTCCAGGGACCACACTTACAACCTCTCCTCTGGAGCACCTGCCGGGAGGAGGTCCCGCTCAGTGTCTGCAAAGGGCCGGGCTTCCTGGGGAGGGGCTGCTCCCGTCAGAGCTGGATGGTGGAATCCTTCAAGCTGTCCCTCCCCGCCACGCCCCCTTTGCTGTCCTTTGGAACGGAACATGCTGCCTTGTGCAGGGACGACAGCCGATAATCTCCTTCTGATGCTTTATAATTCAGTCCTCTCAGCACTTTGCAAAAGCTTTTTTATTTCTCTTTCATTAAAAAAAGAAAAAAAAGTATCCTGGGGTCCTTGAAGACAGATGCCTGTTTAGGTTTGCTTTGGGGGCACATTGACCTGCCTGTAAAGCGAGCATCTTAGGGAGCCTGATCTCTTAAGTATCCAGTAGTGGAGCCAGTGAACAAACAGTCGCTCTGTTCCCAAAGGGCAGGCTAAGACTCCCCTGTCCAGCAGCACTGGGTCCCCTGATCACTCCTGTTCTGATAGCAAATGTTCTAACTACCTCAGCACCCATGGAGAGGCTAATGAAGGGCAGTGCCAGGCTCAAGGAGGCTCTTGGCAAATTAATTAATTAATTTATTTATTTATTTTAGAGCCACACCTGCAGCATATGAAAGTTCCCAGGCTAGGGGTCGAATGGGAGCTGCAGCTGCCGGCCTACACCACAGCCACAGCAACGTGGGATCTGAGCTGTGTCTGTGACCTACACGCAGTTCACAGCTATGGCAGCTTCTTAACCCACTGAGGGAGGCCAGGGATTGAACCCATGTCCTCAAGGATACTAGTTGGGTTCATTAGCACTGAGCCACAGTGGGAACTCCTGCAAATATTTATTTAATCTGTGGAGTAAGGGAGGTAGCAGGAAGTTGTGTGTGTGTGTGTGTGTGTGTGTGTGTGTGTGTGTGTGTGTATGTTGGGAGCGGGTGTCTCCTATTCTCATACCTGGGAGGGAACTCTCTTCCTTAGCAATAAACTTATTTCCAAGTCCTACTTTCATAAATTGATCTACTGGACAGAGGCATGGACTCCACCCTTCCAAGTCTCCTTTATAAAGAGCATAGCAAAAGCCCCTGCTTGGAAGGGAGGGGACCCTTGGAATGTTTAGTCCCAGGCCCAAGGCCAGGGTGTCATAACTACTGGCTGTTCTTGTGGATTTACGGCTCTGGACAGGCGTGTTCCGTTGGAGCGTCAGATGAGCTAGGGAACAGGCTCTTCCTGTTCCCATCTCTGAACAGGACCCAGGCAGATGCCGCAGCATCAGGTTTTGATTGTTCACTGGAACTGGAGCTGCCACATCGGGCTGCCAAGACTCCGCGTGAGGCTTGAGTCTCAAGTCCCTGGGCAAGTCACCGCCCGGTCCCCCAGGAAAAACTAGCCCCCACCTTCATGGAGCCCAGCGACTCCCCCCATGGGAAGCTGATGCCACGCCCCCGCCCTCCCCCTCCTGCCTCGCCTCAGCTGTGTGAGTGCCCATTGCCCTGTCACTTTCCCTCGGTGGCAGGTGGGAGAAAGGACAGTATGAGCTCACGATGGACCATCTCCAACTGGCCCCACCAGCCGCTTCCCACCTCCTCTCCCCAGCACCCACTGAAGACCTGAGGGGCCCTGGAGGTCCCAGGGGCGGAGGACACTGAGGTCCTGATGTGCCATTTGACAGCGTTCTGCTCTAGCCGTTCCCTGCAGGTGGCCCCTTCTCAGGCCACCCCTCTGCACTCCGAATGCTTGTCTCGGATTCCATGGCAATGAACTTCATTCCAAAATGGGCCCTCTTGGGTCTCAGGTTCTGTTCCGCAGGCTTCTCCTTCAGTCACTCACTCAGCGGTGGTTACTGCTGTGGTCAGGGCAGCTCTTGAGTCATGTGAGGAAGGCAGCTGGGACCTAAGCCCTGGGCCCGCGCAGGCACACAGTTGGCGGTGACAGGGCAGGTCTCTGGCTCTTGGTGTGCCACGTGCCTTAGCCCTGACGGCAGCGGCCCGGGGTTTCAGTGGCCTCTGGCTTCTCACTGAAGGCGGAGGAGCAGAACCTGACCATCTCTGGGGAGAAGGAAAGGCTGCTGCATATTTCAGCCCGACGGGGAGTGAGCCCTCCGTCTCCCTGGCTTCGCTCTGGGCATCGCCTGTTTGACTGGGAGACTTGTAGCTCTGAAAACAAAATTACCGTCACCATTTTCCAGGCAGAGAAAGGCGACCCCAGCCCTGGGAGAGTCTCCCAGTGGCATGGGGGTGGGTGGGAAGGAGAAACAGAGCCTTGGGGCGCCAACACTCTCATCTTTACTGCCCCTCAGGGCTCTGCTTGGCTTTGCCTGAGGTTGACCAGATGCCCAGCACGTGCTTTCTTCAGTCTTCTTTCCAAAGGGTCAGCATAGAATTTGAGGATCTCCTGTGGGGGTGGGGGGAGTGGAGACACTATCAAACCTAAGGTCCCAGATACCTTGATCCAGAGCTGAGTCCCCCTCCCCGTCCCACACAATGGGAATCACTGTGAGTAACGAGAAGCTTTCCTCATAGGGGTGTGATGTGCTTGTGAATGACGTGGAACAGAGGAAAGACAGAGAAGTGCTGCCTGTCTGCTCTCACTCGTTCACGCATTCATTCGCCTCCAAAACGGTCCCTGAGCCCCTGCTAGGTATCTGGCACTCTCTTGGGCACGGGGATATTGACATGGACAGCAGGCTGAGAGGAGGGGCTTGCTGGCATTCTTGGGAAGCTTGCTTGCCATCAAGGTGAGCCTGGGAGAACCTGGTTGGAGAGAAAAAGAGGCCCTCTGTTAACTGTGGAGGTTGTCGCGATCTGTCTGGGGACTCCCCCCAAGATGCTTGGAAGTCAGGGGTGTTCAAGGGGCCTCCAGCAGAGTTTCTTCACCCCGTTGACCGGAACTAGGAAACCTGGGTTGTGCGTTTAATTTCCAGAGATAACAGGTAACTGATCAAAGAGGGAAAACCATTCACAGACAGACATCTTGCAAATTCTGTTCTTGGTTCTGGGCTCAGGGTAGCCCTACACACTCCTGGAAAATAAACAACTCAAGTGCAAAGTATAGAAGGCAACTGACAGTCTAGAGTGAGGCATATCCAGGGAAGCTGTGGACTCAAGAGGCCCCACATGATGACTGCGGTGTTGATACCGCCTCAGGGTCTAGGGTCTGCCCCCAGCCTTATGCCTTCAAAGCTCCGTTCAGTCAGCACCATGAGAGCAGATCTAACGTTTGAGAAAGATTTGCTCTAACCAAACACATAGACTGTGAGTCAAATCAGAATGCCAGCTTCTTGATTTATACCAAAAAACAACTGTCACACAGGTAAAATACATTGTGATGGCCTGTATCTCACTCTTTCTATGGAGCAATCTTCAAGCCTGTTGTCAATAGTAGATTGTGAGGTTGAAATCAAAACAGAGGCGTCCAGTTAGGTAGTTGTGCTATTTAATAGCCCTAAATTGTGAGTGCCTGCTCAATCATGGTGATATGTAAAATATATGGTCACTGGCTCTGATGAACTCGAAATGGGCTGGGCATCTCTCCTGAACACACTCTGGGTGGGGGCTGCCAACTCCATTGCTGATGGCACATTCTTGCTTGTTTTCTTCTCTGCCGTCAGTCCATTCTCATAGGTTTGGGAGGAATTCTAGCTCTTTTAAGAGACTTTGTTTCTCTCCACTCTGGTCCTTCTTGCATAGAACCTATAGTTTATCCTTTGGAACTTTTTTGTGGTCTCCATGTACTGCCAAACAGGAGAAAATTTCGTGCCGTCTTGAGGCACAAAGACCAGTCCATTGATTATTTTATTTTATTGAGAAAATTTTTTGGTTATAGTTGATTTACAATGTTCTGTCAATTGCGCTGTACAGCAAAGTGACCCAGTTATACATATACATATATATATATATATGTGTATATACACACACACATTCTTTTTTTCACATTATCTTCCATCCTGATGCATCACAAGTGACTAGATATAGTTCCCTGTGCTAGACAGAGGACTATCATTGCTTATCCACTCCAAATGCAATAGTTTGCATCTACTAACCCCAAATTCCCAGTCCATCCCACTCCCTCCCCCTACTCAACCACCAGTCTGTTCTGCATGTCTGTGACTTTGTTTCTTTTCTGTAAATAGGTTCCTTTGTGCTGTACATTAGATTTCAGATATAAGTGATATCACATGGCATTGTCTTTCTCCTTCTGACTTACTTCACTTAGTATGAGAGTCTCTAGTTCCATCCATGTTGCTGCAAATGGCATTATTTTGTTCTTTTTATGGTTGAGTAGTATTCCATTGTGTATATGTACAACATCTTAATCCATTCATCTGTTGATGGACATTTAGGTTGTTTCCATGTCTTGGCTATTGTGACTAGTGCTGCAATGAACATAGGGGTGCATGTATCTTTTTTCAATGGAAGTTTTTCCAGATAGATGCCCAGGAGTGGGATTGCTACATCATGTAGTAGTTCTATATTAATTTTCTGAGGTACCTCCAAACTGTTTTCCATAGTGGTTGTACCAATTTACATTTCCGCCAACAATGTAGGAGGGTTGCCTTTTCTCCACATCCTCTCCAGCATTTGCTATTTTTAGACTGAATAATGATGGCCATTCTGATCAGTGTGAGGTGGTACCTCATTGTAGTTTTGATTTGCATTTCTCTAAGTGATGCTGAGCTTTTTTTCATGTGCTGTATTGGCCATCTGCATGTCTTCCTTGGAGAAATGTCTATTCAGGTCTTCTGCTCATTTTTCCATTGATTATTAATTTCAGATTGGCCCAGACTTGGGTCAGAAATTCTTTTTCCTCTTGTAGATGGTAGAAATTCATCAGTAAAGTGAAGACGTCTAACTTAGCCTAATGCAGTTATATTGCCGTGTCATCAGAGAGATTTCTTTCAGGGTGCTGGAAAAAGGAAGTCATGGCTCTTGGGTGTTTGTAAACTGGGAAACTTCTGGGATAATGCTCTGGGAAGGGGAAAGGTGAGGAGGTAAGGGAGACAAGTTTTCTCTGAGGAACTGGATTAGAAATTTGTGGACACACCTATTGGACAGGGGAGAGTATTAAGAAATTTGCAGGGACCAGATCATGAAGCTACTTGCAAGTCATGTAGTAGAATCTGAACTTCACCTTGATCACAATGGGAGATCATTTGTAGGTTTACAAGTAGGGCAGTAGCATTATTGGATTGGTCTGTCAGTTAGCACATGGAGAACAGGTTGGAGAGCGTGGGAGCAAGACCAGAGGGAGCAAGCCCAGCTACAGATCTGCTGTCACCTGGGTCCAGTGGTTCTCAACCTCAAGAAACAAGAGAAGCACATGGTCTTGCCCTGGCCTCAGCCTGGACCAATGACATCAGAATCTTTGAGGGTGGAGCACCCAGGTGATCCCAGGGTGCAGCTAAGATTGTGACTCATTAATGCAGGTGCTGCAAAATGGCAGCCTGATTCAAGAAGGTAGCAGTGGGGCTGAAGATGAGAAAGGCATTTAGGAGGGAGAAAAAATTGGAGGGAGAGGAGCCTTCCCCTTTGGTGACTGCTTTGACTCTCAGAGTAGATGGCGGTACAGTTCATTCAGAGAGAACTTTAACAAGAGGATGAGCTCCAACCCTGCAAGGGAGCAGTGAGTACTTTCTCAAAAGAGGTCCCTCATGTTCAAAGCTATTTAGCTTGGCATCTTGTGTCTGCTTTCCAGGTTTCTGACCTGCTCCCACCCTCACTGTCCTCTAGAGTCACTTCCTCTTCTTGACTACTTGCCTGGCTTCTGACTTCTGCTTCCATCATCTCCCCAAATCTAGCCAGTACCTTGGCTGGTTCACCCATCTTGGCTACCATGTTACACCCACAACTCATTGATGGCCACAGACATGAGGAACAAGAAAAAGAAAGAACCCCGGTTGCTGTGACATCTCCTGGGGTGTATAGGGTCTCCCTCTCCCACAAGGGCCATTCAGTGCCTCAGTGTGCCAAGAGTGGAAGCTTCACTTCTGCTGTTTGTAGGCTTAAATGGAACAAGACTGGATAAACTATCAAATGCGGACTCTTCACTAGACCAGAAAGTTGCTGATTTTTTCTTTAAGGTATGGAGGGCTGCTCAAGGCCCCGCACAGTAATGGAGGGTGGAGAGCTCTTCTTGGCCTCAGATCTATTCTGACTTGAGCCTGAATATGTGACCTGGGCCCTCCCTGGGCTGCGTGGATGCAGTTTTCTCAAGCTTTCTTTAATCTCCAAAGAGCAGGACACTTGACTACCACCCTGTGTTCTTCTTACCTTTTAAACAGACCCGAGTTCTTACTCAGGGATTCTCTTCAGTCCAGTAACTTATTTCAGTTAAGCCCAAGTGTTCTGGAGAGGACACAAGTCAGCCTGTATTTATGGAGCTTCTAGCACCAAGAATCAAATGCACAGGTCAAGAAAACGTCTATAAATGCCACCATTTCATTCCTTTTTATGGCTGAGTACTATTTTATTGGATAGACCTAGAAATTATCATGCTAAGCGAAGTTAGACAGTAAGACACAAACATCATATGCTATCACTTGTATGCAGAATCTAAAAAAAAGGATACAATGAATTTATTTGTAGAACAGAAATGGACTCACAGAAAACTTGTGGTTACCAAAGGAGACAGGTTGGGGGGAGGAATGGGCTGGGAATTTGGGATAAAAATGTAAAATTAGTTTGTGATCATGGTTGTACAACTATAAATATAATAAAATTAATTGAATTTAAAAAAAAAAAGGTCTACACCTGCTGGGACCCCATCTGTCTGAGTTGGCATTTGGTGGCTGCCTGAGAAAGGCAGAGAGTTGATAATGCTTTGGGTGTATACAAAACTTTCCCAATCCTGCTGGCATTTCTTTTTCTTGTCTGGGTTGTGATCATCTTTATTTCCCCATGTGCACGGATCCCTGGGCTTTTTCTCCTGGGCATATGATAGGCATCTCTCGGCTAGGGTAGCTCATGGGTCTAAACTGAATCTTACTGCAGAGGCTGCAGTTCTGTAGGTGGCCACACCAGGTGCCCTTGGGGGAGTGCAGGCTGTCCACAGACACTGTATCTCCAGGGAACTGAGACCTGCTTTGGCTGTTTATATGGTTCCATGTAAATTTTAGAATTATTTGTTCTAGTTCTGTGAAAAATGTGGGTGATTTGATAGGAATCACATTAAATCTGTAGGTTGTTTTGGGTAGCATGGCCTTTAAAACAATATTGATTCTTGCAATCAAAGAGCATTTACCTCTTCTCTTCTAATTTGGATACCTTTATTTCTTTTTCTTGTCAGATTGCTGTGGCTAGAATTTCAAGTACTATATTGAATAGAAGAGGTGAGAGTAGGCATCCTTGTCTTGTTCTAAATTTTAATGGGAAGGCTTTCAGCTTTTCACCATTGAGTATTATATTGGTTGTGAGTTTGTCATAAGTGGCTTTTAATATGTCAAGGTATGTTTCCTCAGTACCTGCTTTGTTAAGAGTTTTTAACATGAATGGATGTTGAATTTTGTCAAATGCTTTTTCTGCATCTATTGAGATGATCATGTGGTTTTTATCTTTTCTTTTGTTGATATGGTGTATCACATTGGTTTATTTGCATATGTTGAACCATCCTTGTGAAGTTGGGATGAATCCCACATTGCTATGTTGTATGATCTTTTTTGTGTATTGTTGGATTTGGTGAGCTAATATTTTGCAGTGAAATTTTGTGTCTGTATTCATTAAAGATATTGGCCTGTAAATTTCTTTTTTCAGAAGTGTCTTTCTCTGGTTTTAGTATCCCAGTAATGATGGCTTTATAGAATGTCTTTGGGAGTGTTCCATCCTCTTCAGTCTTTTGGAAGAGTTTGAGAGGATTGGTGTAAATCCTTCTTTGTATGTTTGGTAGAATTTGCCTTTGAAGCCACCTGGTCCTGGACTTTTATTTGTAGGGAGTTTTTTTGTTTTGCTTTGTTTTTAATAAATTACAGATTCTATTTCACTTCTAGTGATTGCTCTGTTCAAATTATCTATTTCTTCTTGATTCAGTTTTGGTGGGCTGGGTGTTTCTATTGTCTGTTTCTTCTAGGTTGTCAAATTTGTTAGCATATAATTGTTCATGGTGTCCTTTTATGGTTTTTTGTATTTCTGCAGTATCAGTTGAGATTTCTACTTTTTCATTTCTTATTTTATTTGGGTTCTCTCTTTTTTTCTTGGTGAGCCTGGACAGAGGTTTGTCAATTTTATTTACCCTTGCAAAGAACCAGCTCTTGCTTTCACTGATATCTTCTCAGTTTTTCTTCTTAGTATAATTTTATTTATTTATTTTTGTTTTTTGTTTTAATGATTTTTATTTTTTTCCATTACAGCTGGTTTACAGTGTTCTGTCAATTTTCTACTGTACAGCAAGGTGACCCAGTCACACATACATATATACATTCTTTTTTCTCACTTTATCATGCTCCATCATAAGTGACTAGACATAGTTCCCAGTGCTATACAGCAGGATCTCATTGCTTATCCTCTCCAAAGGCAATAATTTGCATCTATTAACCCCAAATTCCCAGTGCATTCCACTCACTCCCCCTCCCTCTTGGCAACCATAAGTTTGTTCTCCATGTCCATTAGTTTCTTTTCTGTGGAAAGGGTCACTTGTGCCTTATGTTAGATTCCAGATATAAGTGATATCATATGGTATTTGTCTTTCTATTTCTGATTTACTTCACTTAGTATGAGAGTCTCTAATTCCATCCATGTTGCTGCAAATGGCATTATTTTGTTCTTTTTATGGCTGAGTAGTATTCCATTGTTGTATGTATACGACATCTTCTTAATCCATTCATCTGTTGATGGACATTTAGGTTATTTCCATGTCTTGGCTATTGTGAATAGTGCTGTCATGAACATAGGGGTGCATGTGTCTTCTTCAAGGAAAGTTTTGTCTCAGTATATGCCCAAGAGTGGGATTGCTGGGTCATATGGTAGTTCTATATTTAGTTTTCTGAGGAACCTCCATGATGTTTTCCATAGTGGTTGTACCAATTTACATTCCCACCAACAGTGTAGGAAGGTACCCATTTCTCCACATCCTCTCCAGTATTTGCTATTTGTGGACTTATTAATGATGGCCATTCTGACAGGTGTGAGGTGGTGCCTCATAGTAGTTTTGGTTTGCATTTCTCTAATAATCAGTGAGGTTGAGAACTTTTTCATGTGCTTGATGGCCATCCATATATCTTCTTTGGAGAAATGTCATTTCATTTATCTTCTGCCCATTTTTCAATTGGGTAGTTGGCTTTTTTGATGTTGAGTTGTATAAGTTGTTTGTGTATTTTAGAGATTAAGCCCTTGTCAGTTGCATCATTTGAAACTATTTTCTCCCATTCTGTCTGGTTTTTGTTTTTTTATGGTTTCCTTTGATGTACAAAACATTGTCAGTTTGATTAGGTCCCATTGGTTTATCTTTGCTTTTATTTCTGTTGCCTTGGGAGACTGACCTGAGAAAACATTTGTAAGGGCGATGTCAGAGAATGTTTTGCCTATGTTCTTTTTTAGGAGTTTGATGGTGTCTTGTCTTACATTTAAATCTTTAAGCCATTTTGAGTTTATTTTTGTGCGTGGCATGAGGGTGTGTTCCAGTTTAATTGATTTACATGCAGCTGTCCAGTTTTCCCAGCACCACTTGCTGAAAAGCCTGTCCTTTTCCCATTTTATATTCTTGCCTCCTTTGTCAAAGATTAATTGACCATAGGTATCTGGGCTTATTTCTGGGTTCTCTGTTCTGTTCCATTGGTCTGTATGTCTGTCTTGGTTTTATTGATGTCTTCTATTAGTTTTTAAATCTCTATTTTTTTATTTCCTTTATGATCTTTATTGTTTCCTTCCTTCTGCTGACTTTAGGTTTTGTTTGCTCTTCTTTTTCTAGTTCTTTTAAGTGGTAGGTTAGGTTGTTTATTTGAGAATTTTCTTATTTTTTGAGGAAGGCCTGTATCACTGTGAACTTCCCCCTAAGAACTTCTTTTGCTTCTTACAGACTTTATATAGTTGGGTTTGCATAGTCATTTGTCTCAAGGTATTTTTAAATTTCCTCTTTGGTTTCCTCATTGACTTTATTTATTTATTTATTTTTTTAGCAGCATGTCATTTAGTCTCCATGTAATCATTTTCTTTTCTCATTTCTTTTTCTGTGGATGATTTGTAGTTTCATACTGTTGTGGTCAGAGAAAGTGCTTGAAATAATTTTTGTACTCTTAAATTTGTTGAGGTTTTTCTTTGTGTGTATGTGTGTCCTGGTATGTGGTCAGCCGTAGAAAGTGTTCCAGGTACACTTGAAAAGAATGAGTATTCTGGTATTTTTTTTTTTTTTTTTGGATGTAATGTCCTGAAAATATCAAGTTAGACTTTTTTTTTTTTTTTTTCCTTCTATTTCAGGGCTACACCACAGCAAATGGAGATTCCCAGGCTAAGGGTCAAATTGGAGCTGCAGCCTCTGGCCTACACCACAGCCACAGCAATGTGGGATCTGAAGTGCATCTGTGACCCACATCACAGCTCATGGCAATGCTGTTTCCTTAATCTACTGAGCGAGGCCAGGGATCGAAACCATGCCCTCATGGATCCTTGTTGGGTTCATTAACCACTGAGCCATGAAGGGAACTCCAAGACTTTTGTATCATTTAGAATCTCTGTTGCCTTATTGATTTTCTGTCTAGAAGATCTGTCCATTGATGGAGTAGGGTGTTAAATTCTCCTACTGTTGTGTGTTCCCATCAGTTTCTCCCTTCATGTCTGTTAGAATTTGTTTTATGTATTTGAATGTTCCTATATTAGGTGTGTGTGTGTATATATATATATATATATATATTTTTTTTTTTTTTTGTCTTTTTGCCATTTCTTGGGCCACTCCCATGGCATATGGAGGCTCCCAGGCTAGGGGTCTAATCGGAGCTGTAGCTGCCAGCCTACACCAGAGCCACAGCAACGTGGGATCCGAGCTGAGTCTGGGACCTACACCACAGCTCATGGCAATGCCGGATCCTTAACCCACCGAGCAAGGCCAGGGATTGAACTCATGGTTCCTGGTCGGATTCGTTAACCACTGCGCCACAACAGGAACTCCAAGGTATGTATATGTTGATGAATGTAACATCCTCTTCTTGAATTGACTTTATCATTGAATAGTGTTCTTTTTTTATCTTTCTTTACAGCCTTTCTTTTAAAGTCTATTTTGTTTGATGTGAGTATTGTGACTCCACTTTCTTGTCATTTCCATTCACATGAAATATCTTTTTCTGTCTCCTTACTCTCTATGTGTGTTCTTTGCCCTAAATTGCATATCTTGTCAGTAGCATACTGCAGGCTCTTGTTTTTTAACCCAGTCTGCCATTCCATGCCTTTTGGCTGGAGCATTTAGTCCATTGAATTTAAGGCAATTATTGATAAATATATATTTTTTACCATTTAAACCTTATTTTCCACTTGATTCTATATTTCTTCTTTGTTCTGTCCTTTTTCTTTTCATCTTGCTTTTTGCGGTTTGATGATTGCCTTTTATTTTATACTTGTGTTCTCTTATTTTTGGATTTGTAAATTTATTGTATGTTCTTGATTTGTGGTCCTCCTGCTTCTCAAGTATGTTAACTCCTTCCTATATCTGCTTGTTTAAGACTGATGTTATATAGGCTCAAACATGCTTCTAAAAAAAAAGAATCTACATTTTCATATTCTCTTCCCCCACATTGTAGGATTTTAATGTCCTCTTTTACATCTTCGTGTTTATCATTTTACTGTTCTTTGAGCTTATCATCACTTTCACAAATAGATTTTGTTTTCTTTTTGATCAGTATACTGACTTATTTAAATGATTTACTTTCCAATTGTGATTTTCTCTTTCCTAGGAGATCATAGAAAATATCTCTGGAGAGCCTCCTGATTAGAGAGGGCACTGGCTAACAAGGGAAGCTCTCTTTCCTGACATTTAGAGCATTTGTGGTGTGACCCAACCTCAGGGCACTGCTCACATAAAGCGAGATGCACCTGGAGCCCCTGGGGTGGGTGTGGTGGCCCTGGACATTTGTAAGGATGCTTTCAGCTCTAGCCGGTTAGGCCATTATTACTCTGCCCTGGTTATGCTGAAAGCTTCTCCCCCCTTGGGGGAATGGACACCCACAGCCAAAACTATAATTTCAACAGATAAGCATGAGGCTTCTTACCAAGGACTCCTTATTTTGGGCTTGAGCCATAGGCCCTGAAGGTAGGACAGAGGCCTCATGCCTGAGGAGGAGCGACCAAAATGGTCGAGGGTCAGGAAAGGCTTCAGAACACCAGGAGATCCCTAGTCCTAAGCCCAAACTCCCTGCCCATCTTGCCCAGACTCGGGCAGGGCTGTGCTGAGCTGTCTTTTCCTCATTTTGTCTGTTTCTCTGGTCTTTTCCTGTGTGAGTGGGGGAGATGCTACTTAACTTCTGCCAGGCCTCTTATCCTCATTTTTTTTTTTTTTTTTTTTTTTTCAGGAAAGAAAAGGTTAGGGGAGGCTTAGCCAGGGAGAGCAATTTATTTCAAAAACTCAAGCTAACCTGTGCTCTCCTTCCCAACCTCTAGACTATTTTAATCTTGTAAACGGTAATGATGTGTGGGGGGAACAATTTTATTGTTTACCGAAGCAGTCGAGTGATAATTGCAGAGAAAGGAGAAAGCAGAAGGCTTCCCCCCTCCGCCCCCATCCTGCCTTTCTCTCTGCTGTTCTCTATGCTAATATAGGACCTGATGTTGTGTCTTGTGAATCAGGATGACAGACCAGGAAAGGGAGCACAGCAGGGGATGACGGAAGGAGGGAGGTGAGCCTGAGGCCTGGACATCCCCCCCATCCCACCCCACAGAGAAGAGTAAATGGGATTGGACTGTCTCAGGCTGACTGCTCAGGGTGGTTACACGGTAAAAGAGGATGGTTGTGCAAATAGCTCTCGGCCCATGAGATGGGGGGGGTCTTCTGAAATAAGGTCCTCATGGAAAGTTCCTTCTGGTGGTCAGATCAAAATGTATTCTGCGACAACATAAAAAGGAAGAAGATGTACCAACTGGAACAAATATAAAATTATTTTCTTCAACCTTCTTAGGTTAATCTGTCCATTTCTGTGTGACCACTGTTATTAAAAAATTCATCATGCTTGAAATGATCAATGCCACATTTCTCTTTAACAGTGTATATCCCTTAAAGGAGCTTCTTGTCACTGCCAGATAGAGAATGTATTGAATGCCCAGTTTATGTGGAAGCCTGTGTGTACACTGGGCTGGGAGGCGAGGGTGCAGTTTACAGCCCTTTTGGGTTGAGCAAGAACTCACGTCCCATAACCACAGAATGCTTGACATGCAGTCTAACAAATGTTGAAATACTTTGGCTGTCATGGCTTGAGTGGACGTGACCATCCAGCGGGCTGGGGTAGGAAGAGGTGGGGGGTTGGTGGGGAGCAGAGAAGGCAGCTGGAGTTGCACAGGACTTGCTCTAAGGGGATGGCTCACCCACAGTGGGGTTGTACAGGACGGGGTTCACGAGCTTTTCCCCCAGAGTCGCCCAGGACTGGAATGAGAGGATGGGCCAGGCCCCTGGATCGGCATCTCCAGTGGGGGGCCCAGGACTCACTCTGAACAAGCTTCCAGACAGTCTTGTGCACACGGAAGTTTGAGAACCTTTAAGCCCTAGGGTGCTTCGGCCTGAGGAAGTAGGGCTGGCTGCCCACCGGGTCATGGAGGACGGGCGTGACAGCTGGCAACCCTGGGAGCAGGCAGTAGCTTTGAACGCTAGATGGTTTGTCCAATTAAAAAGCAAGCCCAGGAGTTCCCATCGTGACTCAGTGGTTATGAACCCGACTAGTATCCACGACGATGTGAGTTTGATCCCTGGCCTTGCCCAGTGAATTAAGGTTCCGGAGGTGCCATGAGTTGCCATGAGATGCATCTCAGGGATCCTGAGTTGTGTGGCTGGGGTTGCGTGCCATGATTTGCCAGCAGCTGCAGCTCCAATTTGACCCCTAGGCTGGGAACCTCCATATGCTGCAGGTGCAGCCCTGAAAAAGAAAAAAGAAAGTGAGCCCGGTCCCTGACTGCAGATACAGGGTCTGCTTTCTCCCCCAGAGGAGGGAAACTGCTAAGAGCAGACTAGGGACCAGGCCCTCGGTACGCTGGGGGAAAGCCAGCTGTGTGGCAGGACTCGGCAAAAGGTCATGACCTCGTGGGTGTAAGAAGGTTCGGGCCTCTCCGTGCAGGCACACTCTTCCACGTCCCAGCTTCCTCTGGGCCTGAGGCTCTGAATCTCTTTCCACCTCAGTTGGGTCTGGCTCTGAGGCTGGGTCAGGCTGGGCCCACTGGTGAAGGGCCGAGCAGTAGGGGCAGAGGCAGGGAGCCAGGTGGCAGCAGGATAAGGATGACTTTGGCATTGAAGACCAGAGATTTTTAAGGAAAAGCTTTCTGCTGGAGCACTGCTCAAGTTCTCAAAAAAACTCACAGGAAAAGCTGGAAGACTCTCAAATACTGAGACAGAAATAGTTGAGCAACAGAGATATTGTTACAGGACATAATATTCTTCCTTGGTCGTGGATGGGTGGAAAAGAAGTCCATAGGCATCGGATTTCCGAGCAGGCCTGACCAGGCCAGGCAGACTTGACTTTGCAAGAGAGCTGCCAACAGGAGCAGGGTCATGTCAGACAGAGGAAGGCCTAGTGGGCTTCTTTTCCTGATCCTCGTGGCCAAGCCATCTCTCAGCCCCTTAGTCCATTCTTAATCTGAAATCAGGGCTGGCTTTAAGATGCTTAGTTTCAGACAGCAATATAAGTTTTACATAAAAAATCCCAGGCTTTTTCTTTTCTTTAAATTTAAGTTTATTTTACTTTTTTTATTTTTATTTTTTGTCTTTTTGTCTTTTCTAGGCTGGCACCCATGGCATATGGAGGTTCCCAGGCTAGGGGTCTAATCAGAGCTGTAGCCAGTGGCCTATGCCACCATCACAGCAATGCCAGATCCTTAACCTACTGAGCAAGGCCAGGAATCGAACTTGCAACCTCATGATTCCTAGTCAGATTCGCTAATCATTGAGCCATGATGGGAACTCCTTTTTTTTTTTTTTTTTTTTTTTTTAAATTTTTTTCCAGGCTTTTTCTTGTTTAAACCTCTTTCTTTCTTTCTTTCTTTCTTTCTTAGGGCTGCACCTGTGGCATATGGAAGTTCCCAGGCTAGAGGTCAAATTGGAGCTGCAGCTGCCAGCCACAGCCACAGCAGCACAGGATCCAGGCTACATCTGTGACCTATACCACAGCTCATGGCAACGCCAGATCCTTAACCCACTGAGAGAGAGGGTCCAGGGATCAACCCTCGTCTTCTTGGATACTAGTCGGGTTTGTTACTACTGAGCCACAACGAGAACGCCCTTGTTTAAACTTCTTTTGGTTACATCTTCCCTTTTGACTAATCCTGCCGTGAAGTTCTGTGGCAAGCCTGTTCAGTTATAGGATAATAAACTCTTAGGATTCTTGTCCAAGAGACCAGATCCTCTCTCACCCAAAAGCTGGGACTATTAGCCTCAGCCTCGTGTTTGTTCGTCTTTTACAAACAATCCCTGAGTCAGAACAAAGGAACATTTCTGGTATAAAACACACAGTGCCTGAGAAAGACTCCCTTCTCTTTTCTATTGCTTATGAAGCATCTGTGGACACTTCCCTGAAGGTAAAACTTCTCCTTTAATGGTACCCAGCGCACTTAGCCAAGACAAACTCTGGGTCCAGACAGCCCCTCCCTTCTAAGTCAGCACAAAGCCAGCCTCCTCTGGTGCAAACATGCAAGGAATGGGGCAGGACGTTGTATGATGGCTCCTTTTTGGATTTAAAAGTTCGAGTTTGCGAAATACAGTTTCTTTTGGATGCTGCATCCACGGACTTGCTCCTTGACTGCTTCCCCCCCATTATTTCCCTTTCTCCCACTTTTTTATAACCTGGGGCATTCCATGTGGGAGGAGGTGGTGGGGGACTTAGGTCCAGCTGACCTTCAAGTCAAGCTTTCCGTCTCTCCCTTTCTCAGTCTTTGTTCTCGGAGGACGAGCCCAGGTTGCTCTTGAATGCTAAGAAAAGAAAGATCGTGGTAGGTAGCTCTCCTTTGGACTGGTGTTTGGAGCCCCCATTCCATCAGTCTGAAATGACCACACAGACACACAGACACACAGACACACACACACACCGACGCCCTTTGCACAAGCAGAGAAGGAAGAAAGAGGAGGCAAAGGGACCTGGTTCTGAGGTTTTGGAGAAGGTGACAATGACCCATGAAAGGTGACCAATGAAGGACAGAAGATGGAGGGGCTGACCCAGCAGACCTGGCTGCAAGGGGCAGGGGACCCAAAGAAAGATTGTGAGAACGGTACCGGTTAGACAGAGGAGGCGCTGCATGCCGGGGCTGCTGTGGGAGCGCCGGGAAAATGCTGAAGCAAGCGGCCCTCCTTCCTCACCCTGCAGCCAGCGAAACACCTTGAATGATCAGGACATTCATATTGCTCGTCATAGTTAACCGCACGCCTTTCCCCTCTTAATCTTATTTTATCCTTCTGCAAGTATTGCCTGAATACATTATCATTGTACGAAGTTCACAGAACATAGAAGTAAATCGTCTGGGTTCAGACTCCCTAGAAACATGAGCCGGAGCCAAAGCTCCCTGTGCCAGTGCTTGGGGTGGGGGAGGGCATCTCAGGGACATGAGATGGCAAGAAATGGGGACCCGAGGTCAGGAAGGAAGAAGGTAAATATAAGGCGGGAGTTACCCGGTAGGCCCCAGGTTCCCAAGAAAATAGGAGAACCCAGATGGTTTTGGTCATTTGGGACATCCCCGAAGAACCAGTATACCCAAGGGAGCCCCGTCGTCTTCTGTCTTTCACTGGTCAAATTTGGTAACGTGGTTGGGATCTTTGTGCCACTGCTGGGGACACTGGAACCATTATGGGCTGGACTGAGCCCAGCACCTTCCGTTATGGCAGGAGCTAAAGCAAGCATCTTGTTTGCAGGGGACACTAAGATTGTCCTTCTCCCACTTGTCCTCCCTTCCTCAAAACAACTACTCTTGAGAGCTTAGCGTCCATCCGCCCAGACTTTCACATGCATGTGTACACAGATCTTTGTGGGTCTTAAAGAGCATGAACTAGATAATTTAGTATGTGTTGTTTTGCCATTTCCCTCTTTCCTCTAATTCGACCTTATAGTTTTTTTGCTTTTCAGGACCACACCTGTGGCATATGGAAGTTTCCAGGCTGCTAGGGGTCCAAGTGGAGCTACAACTGCTGGCCTATACCACAGCCACAGCAACACGGGATCCAAGCTGTCTCTGCGACCTACACCACAGCTCACGGCAATGCTGGATCCCTGACCCACCGAGCGAGGCCAGGGATGGAATCTGCATCCTCATGGATACTCGTCGGATTCACTTCCGCTGCGCCACAGTGGGAACTCCTAGACCTTGTAGATTTTTCATGTTTGTACATTCTTTCAAAGCCCTGTGCGGCATCACTTGGGATGGATATGCTGTCATGTGTTCCCCTTTTGCTGACCCTTTAGGTTTTTCCAGCTCTGGCTATCATAGTCAGTAACTGCAATGAATGTGACTCTGTGTCTAGGCGAGGGCATTTCCCTGTAACAGATGCCTCGAGGTTGTACTTTTGGGTTAAACGAAATCAAACCACCAAGATCAGATCATTTCCTTCTTGTCAGCATCCTTTAGATCCTGGAAGAATATAAAAGTTGAGGCCACTTGATTCAGTTGGTTAGAGCATGAAGCCAGTGAGCCTACGAGATCCTGAACTTGATCCTCAGTAAATAATGCGGAGGTCACAGACCGCAGCCTGAGTCGTGGTTGGTTGCTGCTCAAACGTCTATCACTGGTCATGAGGGGAAGAGGGGGACTGTGCCTAACTCTACAGAGCGGTTCTCAAAGCGTGGTCCACAGCTCAGCATCACCCAGAAACCCTATTAGAAAGGTCAGTGCTTGGGTCCTGCCTCAGAGCTACCGACTCAGACATTCCTAGGGATGGGTCCAGAAAAATCTATGTTTTAATGACTCCCGCCAGGGGCTCCCATGCATATAAAGTCTGAGAACGGTGGCTCCTCAACCTGCATCCTATTATTAGACAAAGAAAGCTAAAATGGAGATAAGGCTAGGTCCCCCTGTTGCTAGGTAAGGAGCAGCAGAACCAGGTTGGGCACCCCGGAACTGCTGCATGTTGGCCCCTCCTTCATCTTGACAATTTGTCCCTTAGGATCTTTGAACCCTGTGACAGTTTCTCCAACGCGTGCACTGCCTCTTCCATCAGACTAGGGTCACCAGGGTTGTCTATTGGATCAAGGTGAGTCTTGACAATGACCTTGCCTTCATAACCTCACCCTTCACTGGCTTAGCCTCCGACGCCTTTGCTCTTGACCCGAAATCCTCTGCCTCCTTGAACACAGCTTGAGCCCACAGCCCGCAGTCCCCTGGCCAGTGTTGGAGCCTGGAAGCTACCTATGGGATCGACTCTCCTTCTGCTCAACTGTCTGGGGCCTGCTGATACCTCTGTGAGGCTGTGACAATTATTTCTAGATAGAAAGGATGGCATATGGCTTTTTTGGTATTATTCCATGGATTACAAATCCCAACTCCATTACTTAATTAATTAATTAATTTATTTTTTGTCTTTTGTCTTTTTAGGGCCACACCCGCGGCATATGGAGGTTCCCAGGCTAGGAGTCTAATGAGAGCTGTAGCCCCCGGTCTTTGCCAGAGCCATAGCAACACCAGATCCAAGCTGCGTCTGCGACCTACACCACAGCTCATGGCAATGCTGGATCCTTAACCCACTGAGCGAGGCCAGGGATTGAACCTGAAACCTCATGGTTCCTAGTCAATTCATTTCTGTTGTGCTGTGACGGGAACTCCTGAACTCCATAAATTTATACATTTAAGCCAGCTGTCATTGCTGTGATGTAAGAAAAACTGATTTTAAGAAGGGTTTTGGCCGGCTTTCTCTGCCAGGAAATGTTTCCCCTTTAGTTTCCCATTTACTGCCTCTGCCTCCCGTAAAATGAGACCATCACCAGCCTCAGAGGATGCGAGTGGACAGCTCATCCTGCCGAATTCAGTTGTGCATATAAAGTCTGAGACCCTTCTGTTATGAGGGAGAAAAACTGACCTTTCATAGATGTTTTTCTCATTGACGTGTCTTGCTGTTCAATTTGCGCCTCCTAAATTCATACATTGAAGTCCTAAACCCCAACACCTCGGAACATGGCTGTTTTGATAAAGGGTCTCTGTAGAAGTAAGAAAGTTAAATTGAGGTGATTGGGGCGGGCCCTGGTCCAGCATCCTCATAAAAAGGGGAGATCTGGATGCAGACGTGCATGCAGGGAGAATACATACGAAGGCGGAGATCCGGGGGATGCGCCTATAAGCCAAGGGACCCCAAAGATGTCCAGCAAACCATCAGAAGCTAGGGGGGAGGCATGGACCAGATTCTCCCTCACAGCCCTCGGAAGGAGCCAGCTGCCAACACCTTGATCTTGGACTTCTGGCCTCCGGAACCGTGTGATGATAAGTTTCTGTTTGTGATACTTTTACCGTAGCCCTGCGAACGAATCCAGCATCCCTACCATCTTTTCCTTCCTTCTGCGGGTCATCCCGCCTCCCCCGTCTCGATGGTTCTTACATGGGGTCCTATGAACAGCTGGTCTTCCTGCCCCCAGGCTCCTCACTCTGCATCCTGTCCACAGATCTTCACTGGAGCAAAGCTTTGCAAAGAGTGGCTTCCAGCTCCTCCAGCACCTGTTCTTACGCTTCGAGTCTGAATCCCATGACCCAAGCCTGCTCCCCCAACGCTTGTCCCCACCGCCTCCGCCACAGCCTCCGGTCTCTCTTCACATGGGCCTTCTCACCATCCGTAATGTCTGTGTCGTGTGCACATCTGCACGTCTGCTGCGCCCTCCTTTCCAAGTTCTTCGAAACTCTGCCATCTCACTTCACTAAGTCAAACTTTGCTGCCGATGAGAATCGCTTTGGGGGAGCTTTGAGAAATCTCAAACCCACAGGCTTCCCCCATAGCAGTTATATAAGAGTCTCTGGCCTGGGATTCATGCGTCAGTATTTTTTTTTTTTCTTTTTCTTTTTAGGGCAACACCCACCGCACGTGGAAGATCCCAGGCTAGGGCTTCAGTCAGAGCTGCAGCTGTTGGCCCATACCATAGCCACAGCAACACCGGATCCGAGCTGCCTCTGTGACCTACACCACGATGCTGGACCTTTAACCCACAAAGCGAGGCCAGGGATCGAACCCACATCCTCATGGATACTAGTCAAGCTTGTAACCCGATGGGCCACAAGGGGAACTCCCACGCATCAGTATCTTTTAAAGCCTTTGATCTTTCAAGGTAGAGCCAAGGCTGACAATCCAAGTGACTTCCTCTTCCACATCAAGCTCGCACCTCTCAAACCTTGATGTGCACACAAGTCAACAAGGCATTTGCTGAGCTGCAGTTTTTCTAGAAAGTTCCCAGGTGGTGCCAGTGCAGCTGGTCCAGGGACCCCACTTTGAGTAGTGAAGTGCTACACAGCTTGTAACTCAACAGCTTGTAACTCAACTTGTAACTCAACTTGTAACTCAACTTGGTCCCTGGAAGGATTAAGATGCTTTGCAGAAATACATAGACAAAAATTAGCAGTTAGGAGTTCCTCTTGTGGCTCAGGGGTTAACAAACTGAACCCGACTAGTATCTACTAGTATCTATGAGGACGTGGGTTCAATCCCTGGCCTCACTCAGGATTTGGCGTTGCTGTGAGCTGTGGTGTAGGCCAGCGGCTACAGCTCCAATTCGACCCTGAGCCTGGGAACCTCCATATGCCAAAGGTGTGGCCCTAAAAAGACAAACAAACAAACAAACCAAAAAAAACAGCAGTTAATTTTATCTCCTTCATCCAGACGGGCTTACACAGGTCCTCGGAGAGCATCTAAGAGGAGCTGGCAGATGGGCCAAACAGCGATGCTAGAGAGATAGGAGGCCTGGAGTAAGCAGGGACACCCAGCTGCACACCCCTCCCCAGGCAGCTGGACACACAGGCTCCCCTAGCAGCAGGGACAGGTCAGGCCACCAGGAGCCCTTTTGTCCTGTGACCTGAGGTATGGGGTACTTTAAGGAAAACTGGGACTTTTAGGTTTAGGGAAATTTGGACCTTGGGCCCACTTTTTTTTTTTTTTTTTTTTTTTCCTTAAACTATAGTTGATTTACAGTGTTCTGTCAATTTCTGCTATAAGCAAAGTGACTCGGTCATATACATATATTCTTTTTCTCACATTATCTATACATATATTCTTTTTCTCACATTATCCTCCATCCTGTTCCATCACAAGGGACTAGATATAGTGCCCTGTGGTGTGTACAGCAGGGGCACCCACTTTTTGTACACGCTCTCTTGTTGTTTGGTCTGGGATGTGTTTCGCTCGGGAAAAGTCTATAATTTTAGAGGCAGTGGAATGAAGATGCAAAGTGCATGGATGAGCCTGGCCGGTTCTGTCATATCACAGGATTCCCAGGGGGCCTCGGCATCAACTACTATGACGTAGACGGCGCCCCCTGCAGTTGGCCACCCAGAGCCCACAGCCAGGGCTTATTCATTCTTTGAGTGGTGCTTTCTTCGTCTATGAAATGTAGGTGACAATATCTTCCAAGGCTCTAGAGGTGATTAAATAAGATCAGGCACATAAAGCCGTAAGCACTGAAGCTGATGCACACCGGAAGTACTCATTAAATGATTATCCCTGCCATCATTCCGATCCGCATTTCATTTCTAGGTCCAGGGCAGGGCCCAGATGCCTGTGAGCAGAATGGCTACTCAGGACTTGCTCCAGGGCATGGGTCTCGCGCAGCTGGCAGCTGCCTGTGCAAGGGCAGAATAGGAATTGAGCATTTCACCCAGATGCTTATTTGGTTTCCCTTCTGTTCAGTCAGGGCTGCATTATCATTGCAGGAGGTCTCTGAAATTTTTGCCTTTCTTGGGCCTCCTCTTGCGTTAAAAAAATTGAAATGTCTCTTTTGCAATGGTGTTGATATAAAGGTGAGTGCAGGAGTTCCCATTGTGGCTCAGCAGGTTAAGAACCTGACTAATATTCATGAGGATGCAGGTTCAATTCCTGGCCCCGCTTGGTGGGTTAAGGCTTCGGCGTGGCATTACTTCAGATCTTCGGCTTCAAATCCTGCATTATTGTGGCTGTGGTGTAGGCTGGAAGCTGCAGTTCCGATTCGACCCCTGAACTGGGAATTTCCATATGCTGCTGGTGCGGCCCTAAAAAAAGCTAATTAACTAAATAAATAAAGGTGAATGCAACTCAGATTGGACTATAATCACTTTTTTCTTCTGATCTGAAAAGAAATGAAAGCATTGTCATGGGCCCCTACCCCATAGCAGACCCTAAGCACTGCCCGCTCTGGCCCCAGATGGTCTGTCCACGCTGTCTGTGCTGACCCTCCCAGCAGCTGAGCATGCCTGGGGGTGCAGGAGGGCCAAGAGCTCCAACGTAAGGTGTCACTTTTACGTGCAAAAATCTTTCTTCCTTAACTAGGTCCCAGCTGCCTCCAGAGCAGGGATCTTCCTGTGTAAGTTCCCTCAGAGCTCTGAGTATAAGGCTGAGCCTTAGGGCCGGTTTGCTTTTTCCGCCTCATTACAACTTAAATTCACTGTGTTGTTAATAAGTGTTAGGATGCTCCTTCCCAAGCCTTGGGAATCTGTTGTTCTGTGGTCATTATCAGACTCAGAGGGGCCTCTCAAGGCAGTGCCTTGGGGAACTGGCCACAATAGGCTCCCGCCACTGATAGAGGCCCCTGTCACTCAGCCAGAAGAGGGAAGTGAGGTTGGGGTGCATTCTCAAAATTGCAATTCAGAAAAAAAAGCGGGGGAGGTTCCTGTTGTAGCTCAGTGGTATTGAATCCAACTAGTGGCAATGAATCCATGAGGATATGGATTCGATCCCTGGCCTTGCTCAGTGGGTTAAGGATCCAGTGTTGCTGTGAGCTGTGGTGTAGGTCATAGATGAGGCTCGGATCCCGAGTTGCCGTGGCTGTGGCTGTGGCTTAGGTTGGCAGCTGCAGCTCTGATGGGACCCCTAGCCTGGTAACTGCCATATGCCTTGGGTGAGGCCCTAAGACAAAACAAAACCAAACAACCCCTGCAATTCAGGGTCGTGTTGAAGGTCCCTGCTGGGGGCACAGAGCACCAGCTGCCGTTCATCTGCAGGATGGATTTCCCGCTCAGTCCCTTTGAGTGGAAGTAGCCTGGCAGGGACACTGCCTGGGGTTGTTGCATGATGGGCACTTGGTGCTGCTCTTTCTTGAGTCTGTTCAGTTGGAGAAACAGCATGGCCCATAGGCAACAGCCAACAGCCCTTGCTGGCTCCCAGGGTCACTGTCCACCCCAATAGTACATTTAGGGGAAGGTAGCAGGAGTGTGGTCCTTCGAGGGATGTGGCAAGTGACAGCGCCCCTGGGGCTAGCCTGGCTGGCAGGCTGGGAGTTGGCTTCTCAGCTCTCTTCCTACGCTGGTTCAGCTGCACGTGCATTCACGGGGTCTGTCCAGCTGATGCCAAGGAGCTGAGAGGACAGCGACCATGGAGCTGGTGACGATTGCAGAGGCAGGGGCATCTCTGGAGCAGACAGCAGTTTTGCAGTTTCTTTTGGATGCTTGTCTTAATATGAAGCTTATTAATGTGCATCTTATTTATAATAAATTGCTTGTTCACCAGTTGTTCCTGATGATCTATTATGTTATCCTTGAATTTCTTTTGTACAGTTTGAAAGCTGCCAAGACGCTTAGTCACTGTTACCAAATGTACCCGGTGGCAGCACAATGTAAATATTGAGCTAAATTCTTAGCTGGGAGAGGCAAACTCTAGTCACTAATTAACCCAGATCCTCCGAAAGTCATTAGGATGTTGGTTTGTGGTGCAGCATTGAGGGAGGAATAGAAAAATGAGGATTAGGGCCTGAGGTAGGATGAGTAAGATGTAAAAATCCACTGAGGATTTCAGAGGTATCTCGAGTTGCCCTGGAAGCAAAAGCTATTTGAGGACTAGCAATGTCTATAGACCTGACTCTTTTAAAAGAAGGTTCAGGAATTCCCATCATGGCTCAGAGGAAACGAATCTGACTAGTAACCATGAGGATGCAAGTTTGATCCCTGGTCTGGCTCAGTGGGTTAAGGATCCAGTGTTGCTGTGAGCTGTGGTTTAGGTCGCATACGCGGTTTGGATCTGGCGTGGCTGTGACTGAGACATGTGGCTGTGACTGAGACATAGGCCAGTGACTACAGCTCTGATTTGACCCCTAGCCTGGGAAGCTCCATGCCTTGAGTGTGGCCCTAAAAAGACAAAAATTAAAAAAAGAAGGTTCAAAGCCTTATAGACTCAGATCAAAGAAATAGTGACTCAAGAGCGAGGGTAAAGGAAACACCAAATTCTTCCATCCATGTGTTGATTTGACAAGTGTTGTCTGAACCCTGGTGCAGAGACGGGGAGGCACGTGTGGTCACGACCCAGGAAGAAGCGCGTCTGTGCTCCTACAGGTGAGGGGGGAGTGTAGTGCAGATGGTTGGTGTGGCCAAAGGAACACGTCATGAATGGTCTTGGAAGGCATGGGGAGGAATTTGGATCCTAGACTCAGGGCAAGGGGCGGGGGGACTGAGAGCTTCATGCAGAAGAGGGAGGAGTGTGTGTTGTTGGGGAGCAGGGCCAGCGGGGTTGCTGAGGATGTGGCTTGGGACTGGTGGAAGTGACCAGTTTCGGTTGGCACTGTTGAACTGGAGGGGACATCCCAGGGGCTGCTTGCACCTGGGAGAGAGGTATAGATTTGGGAGTCATGAGAAAATAGATGGTGAATGATGACACGTAGGAGTGTAGCCGAAACACGGCCTCTGTACACCGGCACCAGCTAAGTCTCAGAGACAGAGTTTGGGGTGAAGCAGAAAGAACAGCTTTATTGCTTTGCCAGGCAAAGGAGGACACAGCAGGCTAACACCTCAACACTGTGTCCTGTCCTGAGAGGGGATAGCAAGGGGGTTTATAGGTTTAGCTCAGAAGACGGGGTTATTGTCGAAGGCGTCTGTATTACTCTTCATCCATAGATCATTTCAGAGTCGTCAAATCTGGTGTCAGTCCGTCTGGTGATGGTTTCTGGTTGTCTTTGGTCAAGGTTATCCTTCCTTGACCTTTTCTCTGGAAAGAAGATGGCTTGTGGGGAAGCGGTGTTAGGAAGTGTTTCAATTACAAAGGAAACCACTAGGTGCAGCAGAACTCTAACTAGAAAGCCATCATTCGTAAAAGAAAGCGATTAAGTCAGGAAGAGGTCATTTGTAAAAAGCTGGACACTAGGCACGATATAACTCTAACTAGAAAGTCATCATTAGTAGTAAGTTAGTGGACCAAGGCAGGGCTTAACATCATGGAGACTGTTTTGGCTAACTTTTAGCTGTAACAATAGTTCCTAATCATTAACTCTTTTAAAAAAATATTCTTTTCCATTATGGTTTGTTTTTTATTTACTTATTTTTTTCTTTTAAGGCTGCACCTGTGGCAATATGGAAGTTCCCAGGCCATGGAGTCACATTGGAGCTGCAGCTGCCAGCCTGTACCACGCCCACAGCAATGCCAGATCCGAGCTCTGTGATCTAAACCACAGCTCATAGCAACACTGGATGCTTCACCCACTGAGCGAGGCCAGGGATCAAACCATGGAAACTAGTTGGGTTCATTACTGCTGAGTCACAGCAGGAACTCCTTAATCGTTAACTCTTGAGTCAGCCTTTTGAGACGGAGAGGAGGCCAGAGAGGCTAAAGGAAAGAACATAACGATTTAGGGGCTTGCACACGGTTTCAGCAGTGGCTGAGGTGACCTTGCTCGATGATGTGGAATTGGGGAAGAAGAAGCACTAAGATGGAACTCTCTGAAAAGCAGAAAGTCAGGGATGGGGGGAGGAGGAGGAGCTCTTAAGAGAAACTGGAAAGAAAAGTGCCCAAGACTAGAGTCTCAATGGCAGGTTACAGAAGCCCAGGGAAGTGATGGCTTAGAGACAGAGCAGATCATCCTGATGTCAAATGTTGGAGAAGACTCATACAAGAACTTTAAAGTACCTATTAGATTTGGAACAAATAAATCTCCGGCCTCCACTTTCAGGAATTCTTTTTTTTTCCATCCCCAAGTATTTCCTGAACATCTGCTCACTCACACCAGGCAGTGCTCTTGGCTTGAAACTTACATTCTGGCAGGAAACACAAGCAACCAGTAAGTAAGCCAGTAACTGGGCCAGGTTGTTTCAGACAATGATAAGAGCACTTAAGAAAACAAAACAGGTGATGTGGCCGTGGGTGATGGGTGATGGGTGGGGAGCTTATTTAGATTGGATTGACAGGGAAGGCCTGTCTGAGGAGGGGACATTTGATCTGAGTCCTGAATAAGAAAGAAATATTTGGGCGTTCCCGTTGTGGCTCAGTGGTTAGCGAGTCCGACTAGGAACCATGAGGTTGAGGGTTTGATCCCTGGCCTTGCTCAGTGGGATAAGGATCTGGTGTTGCCGTGAGCTGTGGGGTAGGTCGCAGATGTGGCTCGGATCCTGCGTTGCTGTGGCTCTGGCATAGGCCGGTGGCTACAGCTCCAATTGAACCCCTAGCCTGGGAACCTCCATATGCCGAGGGAGCGGCCCTAGAAAAAGCAAAAGACAAAAAAAAAAAAAAAAAAAAAAAAAAAATAGAGAGAGAGAGAGAAATATTTGCATGAAGATCCAGGAGGCAGCACATTCCGGGTAGGGGGAACCATTGGTGCAAAGGCCCTAAATCAGTGATTCTCAAGCAGGGGTAATTCTGTCCCCAGGAGACATTTGGCTACATCTGGAGACAAAGCACCACTGAAGGGAAGGTTATTGGCATCTGCGGCGGGGGGAGGCCAGAGATACTGCTTAATATCCTACAGTGTACAAGACAGCCCCACAACAAATTATCCAGCCCCAAATGTTGTTAGTGCCAAGAGTGAGAAACCCTGCCTGAACATGGGAACAGCTTTGATTTATTGGAGGACTAGGAAAAAGGTCAGTGTCTGGGAAACAGGACTTGAATGAGAGAGGTGGGCAGGGCCAGGGGACAGAGGCCTTGCGTGGAGGGCTTGGTGGTGGTGGGGGCAGAGGGAAACTGTTAGAGGGGTGTCAGCAGGGCGACGACTGGATCTGATTTATATGCTGAAATGATCCTCTGGCTGCTGTGGAGACAGGCGTGCGGTGGGCAAGAGCAGCACCAGGAGGCTATGCAGCTCCAGTGAGAAGAAGGGGGTGTGCGCGGATGATTAGGCAGAGCTGATGGCATTTTTCTGATGGACTGGGTTTGAAGGTGGGGGGAAAGTGATGCATCAAAAATTTCTTCTAAGACTTTGGTTGGAACAATAGGATGGGTGGAGGTACAGCTCACTGTGATGAGAAGACAGGGCAACGTTTATATCGAGAAGATACGAACAGTTTGAAAGGCATGCTAAGGGCATTGTCAAGGTAATGAATGGAGGTTTAGTGTTCACTGTGTTTATCACACAGCTGTTTGAAACCCTTGCAAACAACCTAATTATCTAATTATAGGAGATTAATTAAAGAAATTAGGGACCCAGTATAAAGTAATATTACAGAATCTATCCATTAACATGGAAATACGGTCACAATGCAAAAAGTGAAAAAAACTATTGTAGAAGAGTAGCTAGAGTGTGATACTATTCGATTCTCATTTCACTTTTTATACCAAAACATGTACTCCATGAAGTCATAAGTGTAGAAGTAAAATTATAAAAATAATAGGAGTTCCAGTCATGGCTTGGTGGTTAACAAATCCAACTAGGAAGCATGAGGTTGTGGGTTCGATCCCTGGCCTCCATCAGAAAGTTAAGTATCCCTGTTGCTGTGGCGCAGGCCAGCGGCTACAGCCCTGATCAGACCCCTAGCCTGGGAACCTCCATATGCCATGGGTGTGGACCTAGAAAAGACAAAAAGACAAAAAAAAAAAAAAAAAAAAAATTAGGAGTTCCCATCGTGGCTCAATGGTTAATGAATCTGACTAGGAACCATGAGTTTGTGGGCTTGATCCCTGGCCTTGCTCAGTGGGTTAAAGATCCAGCGTTGCCGTGAGCTGGGGTGTAGGTCGCAGATGCGGCTCAGATCCTGCATTGCTGTGGCTCTGGCGTAGGCCGGTGGCTGCAGCTCCAATTAGACCCCTAGCCTGGGAACCTCCATATGCCTCAGGAGTGGTCCAAGAAATGGCAAAAAAAGACCAAAAAAAAAAAAGACCAAAAAAATTAATAATAATAATAGAAGAAAATAGGGTGAATATTTTTATAACTATAGGCAGGTGAAACTGCATAATATTAAAACAGGAAACCAGGAGTTCCTAGTGTGGCTCAGAGGGCTAAGAACCCAATGTTGTCTCGCTAAGGATGCACGTTCAATCCTCGGACTCGCTCAGTGGGTTAAGGATTCAGCAGCCCCAATTCTACCCCTGGCCCGGGAGCTTCCATATGCTGCAGGTATGGCCATATAAAGAAAAAGAAAAGAAAACAAAACAAAACAAAAAACCCAAACAAAAATAAAAACCATGGGGAAAAGATAGATCTACTTGACTATTTGGAAATTTAAAACTCTTGTATGGGGGAACTCATATAGACAAAGTTAAAATAAAAATCATTAACGATCAGCCTGGCAGTTAATATCTATTAGCTAAGGAATTTTTTTTTTGTCTTTTAGGGCTGGAGGTTCCCAGGCTAGAGGTCTAATAGGAGTTGTAGCTGCTGGCCTACACCACAGCCACAGCAATGCAGGATTTGAGCCGCATCTGTGACCTATACCACAACTCATAGCAATGCCGGATCCTTAACCCACTAAGCAAGGCCAGGAATCAAACCTGTGTCTTCATGGATGCAAGTCCGGTTCATTGCCATGGAGCCACGACAGGAACTCCTAAAGAAATTTTATAAATTGATAGAAAATACAACTCAGTATAAAAAATTGGACAGGAGTTCCCGTCGTGGTGCAGTGGTTAACGAATCCGACTAGGAACCATGAGGTTGAGGGTTCGATCCCTGCCCTCACTCAGTGGGTTAAGGACCAACATTGCCGTGAGCTGTGGTGTAGGTCGCAGACACGGCTCGGATCCCATGTTGCTGTGGCTCTGGTGTAGGCTGGCAGCTATGGCTCCGATTAGACCCCTAGCCTGGGAACCTCCATATGCCGCGGGAGTGGCCCAAGAAATGGCAAAAAGACAAAAAAAAAAAAAAAATATATATATATATATATATATATATATATATATATGACAAAGACAGGTAGATGATTCCTAGAAGAATAATTAAAATGGCCAATCAGCCTATGAGGAGTTCAGTCTCCCTACAGGACAAAAAAAAAAAAGATAATTGAAACAAAGAGTTCATTTTTTAACTATCAGATTGGCAAAAAATGAAAAAATCCGCTTTGGAGAGGGTGAGGGAGAGTAACTGACACAATGTTTTCAGAGTATAATCTGATACCATTTGAATGTAAATGTGCTTATTCTTTGACCGAGCAAGTCTCCTGTAGGCTATTCACCCTACGTGAGTAAGTAGACCGCTGTTAAAAGACAGAGGCGTAAGATGGGTAAGCCTCATTGGTGATAATAAAAATTCTGAAATAACTCAAATGTTTCTCAGTAAGGAGATGCATAAACAAATTGCGGGCTATAACAAGCAATAAAGCCATACCATCTATTCAAAGGAATGAGATTGATCTGTACATTCTGGAGAAGCTGCTCATGACATTGTTACGTGAAAAAAGCAAGTTGCAGAGCAGGCTACGTGATATGCTCTCATGTTGTAAAAATAACTGCTTACAAGTATGTGCTGGTAGATGCAGTCATAAATGTTTAGGAAAAGGTTTGAAAGGTTTACAAAAATATATTCAGTGCTGTTTTTTTCAGGGAGTCAAATTTTTAGTTCCTAATTTTTACTTTTCTCTATTGTTTATTTTTAACATAGGGGCATGTGTGCTAATAATGCTTCGTAGTAAAAATATATATATTGGTAAAGACGGACTTAACATAATTATGAGTGTAACACATGTCCCCTATGTCCCAAAATCACCTGCTTAGAATTTCCACCATTGTCGCTTCCTATCCTAACATCCTAATATACGTAATTAGAAGATAAACGAAGAATTGTCTTACTGTTTGATAAAAAGTAAATATCAGATCCTTTGGCTCCCACTGTTTCTGACATGTGCCATGTTGTCACAGCATCCCTTCTTTAATGACAGAAGCCAACACTTTTATAAATCTTTGGATAATGCAGAGCGGCAGAAAACATAAACCAGTTTTGACTCATGTGAGACAGGCAAAGATAAAACAGCAAAAGACTGAGCAAAGAAAAGAGGGCAGCTGTGGACTCTAATGTTTTACAAGCTCATTCTGCAGAAGAAGGCAGTTCTGGGTAAGGGATACACTCCAGTGTAAGCTACTGCTATCTCCTATTGTCCAGTTTTTCCTGCTTTGTTTGCTTCTCAGAGCCGCACCTGAGGTATATGGAGGTTCCCAGGCTAGGGGTCCAATCGGAGCTGCAGCTGCTGGCCTACACCACAGCCACAGCAATGTGGGATCTGAGCCTTGGCTTTGACCTACACCACAGCTCACGGCAACAACAGATCCTTAACCCATTGAGCAAGGCCAGGGATCGAACTCGCATCCTCATGGCTGCTAATCGGGTTCATTACCACTGAGCCACAATGGGAATTCCTGTTTGTTTGTTTTTTTTAAAAAAACTCTATTATTTTTTTCTTTTTATGACTGTACCCACAGCATATGGAAGTTCCCAGACCAGGGACTGAATCTTAGCTGCAGCTTTGACCTGTGCCATCGCTGTGGCAATGCTGGATACTGACCCACTGTGCCACAGTGGGAAGTCCTATTTGTTTTTCAGTGAGACTTCTATTTAATCCTGCTACATACTTAAGAAAATACGTATGTAAATTTGTATATATATAGATATATGAAGATATATCTATATATATATATATATAATATGAATTCAAATTAGTTTAAATTAATCCATGGGGATGTGGGTTTGATCCCTGATCTCGCTCTGTGGGTTAGGGATCTGGCGTTGCGTGGCTGTGGTGTGGCTAGCATCTACGGCTCCAGTTTGATCCCTAGCCTGGGAACCTCCATATGCTGCAGGTATAGTTCTAAAAAATACAAAAAAATAAATTAAGTAAAAAAATCAAATTAGTTTAAATTAGCATTGTCATAATAATGAAAAAATTGGAAATAACTAAAATGTTTATGTGCCTGAGTGCCTGTGTGTGCCTCTGTGCACATATCTCTGTATCTACACATGCGTATATCCACAGAAGGTAATCTAGGATGTACAGCAACTTACCAACAGCGGGTTGGCTTGGCGTGGGTGGATTTCTGGGTTTTATTTTTAATGTTCATTTTAGTTGCTTGAAGTTTCTAATTTTTCTGTCATGAGCAGTTTGCTCTTATAATAAGAACAATTATTTTGAGCAAAAGGGAAGAAAAAAATTAAAAAGATGTCTATCATGATTTTGTCCAGAGATGTTTCTGAGCAGTGATAACAGGGCAAAGCCAGACAGTCAGGGGGATCATGAGCAGAGGCAAGGAGAGTGAAAAACTCTGTGAATATATATATATATATATGTATATATATATATATATTTTTTTTTTTTTTTTTTTCGTCTTTTTAGCGCTGCACCTGCAGCATCTGGAGGTTCCCAGGCTAGGTGTCCAATCAGAGCTGCAGCTGCCAGCCTACACCACAGCCACAGCGACACCAGATCTGAGCCGGGTCTGCGACCTGCACCGCAGCTTATGGCAATGCTGGATCCTTAACCCACTGGCCGAGGCCAGATATCGAACCTGTGTTCTCATGGATACTAGTCAGATTTGTTTCCACTGAGCCATGACGGGAACTCCCATGAATCATCTCGAGTGACAGTGGGGAAAAAGACAAGGTTAAGAGGGAAGAAGCTGAAGATACAGGAGAGAGGCTGGAAGTTGATGGAGAGTCACAGGGAGGCTCTGCTTCCTCTAAGCTTGGCTATCTGTCTGTCTGTGGAACATCGGGACTCATGCCAAGTTGTCTTAAAAGCAGTCTTGGCGTTCCCTTGTGGCTCAGTGGGTTAAAGAACGGGTGTTGTCACTACAGCACCTCTGGTTACAGCTGTGGCGCAGGTTTGATCCCTGGCCTGGGAACTTCCTCATACTTCGGGTGCAGCCAGAAATAACGCCCCAAACCCAGCAGATTTACGCTCATCTTCCGCTGTCCCTTTAAATCTGTTCAGGCACTGGTCATTTCTTCCGTTCCTCTTCCCTCGGTGTGAGTCATGTTAGGTTACAATCTCAGTTTCAGTGAGTTAAGTTAGAATATCTACTCCAAGGAGTACCCATCGTGGCTCAGCGGACACGAATCCGACTAGTATCCAGGAGGACGCAGGATCCATTCCTCACCTTGCTTGGTGGGTTAAGGGTCCAGCATTGCTGTGAGCTGTGGTGTAGGTTGCAGACCCGGCTCAGATCCCGTGTGGCTTTGGCTGTGTCATAGGCGGGCAGCTGCACCTCTGATTTGACCCCTAGCCTGGGAACTTCCACATGCCATGGGTGTGGCCCTTAAAAAAAAAAAAAAATCTACGGCAAGATAACAGTCAACACTCTGAACCTGGTCCTGGTTTAAGGTTCTGTCTTCGACCGCCACCCCTGCCCCAGCTGGCCCTTGCTGTGATGGTGGGGCTGGCATGGCTCTCCTCTCTCCTTGCTCCTATACTTCTGCTCATTCCCTGCTTGCCCACAGTGCAGGGCTTCTCCCCACAGGATCAGAGCCAGGAGGAGGGATGAGAGGTGAGGCCGACTCTCTCGGGGGATGGTGTTGCCCTCTTGGGGCCAGCAGGTGTGTACAGCTGACTCTTATTAGGCACTTCCATGGCTTCCTTGAAAGTTGACCAGCTGGGACCTTCCAACTGCATCTTCTCAGCCGGCCTTGTCCTACTTACCCTTAACTCCCGCCCCCATCTTCCAGAACGGCTCAGAATCTCTTATTTCTGAGATCCTCTTTTCTGGGTAGCCTCTCTCTGAGCCAAAATGTTTATATTTGGTCCCCAAGAGTGACGTTACTTTACAGAGCCAGCCTTCAACCCTGCTGTCCTGCCCTACTCAGGGGTAGGGGTGGGGGGAGTTGGTCCCAGTCCCTCCAGCCCCCAACTGCAGGGGACGTAGTTGAATCCCTCCAAACCATCCCATTAAAGCATCCTCACTAGGCTTGAGGAGGAGGCAGATATCCCCTCATCCTTCCATCCTTGGGGTCCGAGACCCACAGCATTCTAATAGTTCTGCTCTAGAATCCTCTCAAACCTCCCCTCCTTTGACTCTGCATCGTCCTGCTGAATGAGGGAATTTAAAAGTTGTAATAAAAATGGGGAGTTCCCATCATGGTGCAGTGGTTAACGAATCTGACTAGGAACCATGAGGTTGCGGGTTCGGTCCCTGCCCTTGCTCAGTGGGTTAACAGTCCGGCATTGCCGTGAGCTGTGGTGTAGGTTGCAGACGTGGCTCGGATCCCGCGTTGCTGTGGCTCTGGCGTAGGCCAGTGTCTACAGCTCCAATTTGACCCCTAGCCTGGGAACCTCCATATGCCGCGAAAGCAGCCCAAGAAAATAGCAAAAAGACAACAACAACAAAAAAGTTGTAATAAAAATGGCTCAAAGACTTAAACATAAGAGAAGACACCATCAGACTCCTAGAAGGGAACACAGGCAAAACATTCTCTGACATCAACCATACAAATGTTTTCTCAGGTCAGTCTCCCAAGGCAATAGAAATAAAAACAAAAATAAACCAATGGGACCTAATCAAACTGACAAACTTTTGTACAGCGAAGGAAACCATAAAAAACCCAAAAAGACAACCTACGGAATGGGAGAAAACAGTTTCAAATGATGCAACTGACAAGGGCTTAATCTTTAAAATATACAAACAACTTAAATAACTCAACAGCAAAAAAACCAATAAACCTACTGAAAAATGGGCAAAAGACCTGAACAGATATTTCTCCAAGGAAGATATACAGACGGCCAACAGGCACATGAAGAAATGCTCAACATCACTAGGTATTAGAGAAATGCAAATGAAAACTACTATGAGGCACCACCTCGCATCTGTCAGAATGACTATCATTAATAAGTCCGCAAATAACAAATGCTGGAGAGGGTGTGGAGAAATGGGTACCCTCCTCCACTGTTGGTGGGAATGTAAATTGGTACAACCACTGTGGAAAACAGCATGGAGGTACCTCAGAAAACTAAATGTAGAACTACCGTATGACCCAGCAATCCCACTCTTGGGCATATATTGGGACAAAACTTTCCTTGAAGAAGACACATGCACCTGCATGTTCACTGCAGCCCTATTCACAATAGCCAAGACATGGAAACCACCTAAATGTCCAGTGGCAGATGAATGGATTGAGAAGATGTATATATACACAATGGAATACTACACAGCCATAAAAAGAACAAAATAATGCCATTTGCAGCAACATGGATGGAACTAGAGACTCTCATACTAGGTGAAGTAAGTCAGAAAGAGAAAGACAAATACCATATGATATCACATACATCTGGAATCTAACATAAGGCACAAATGACCCTTTCCACAGAAAAGAAACTCATGGACTTGGAGAACAGACTTGTAGTTGCCAAAAGAGAGTGGAGAGGGAGTGGAATGGACTGGGAATTTGGGGTTAATAGATGCAAATTATTGCCTTTGGAGTGGATAAGCAATGAGATCCTACTGTCTAGCATGAGGAACTATATCTAGTCACTTGTGATGGAGCATGATGCAGGATAATGTGAGAAAAAAGAATGTATATATGTATGTGTGACTGGGTCACCTTCCTTTACAGTAGAAAATTGACAACACTGTAAACCAACTAAAATGGAAAAAATAAAAATCACTTAAAAAAAGTCCTAATACCGGTTTTTGGTTAGTCTACTTTGAAACTTCACATATGGTCAAGCACATCCTTTGGAATGCAGTCTTTTGTGTGTGTGGGTGGCTACCCCTGGGGGCATGTGGAAATTCCTGGGCCTGGGATGGAACCTGCGCCACAGCTGTGACACTGCTGGATCCTTAACCTGCTGAGTCATCAGGGAACTCCTGGGTTGTAGTCTTTATTATAACTTGGTGCTTCAGTTCCAACTTCTAATGTAATATTTCATTATATACAACAAAGGATGACGACGAGCCACAGCTGACAGCTCGAGAGAAGCCGAAGATGCAGTAGCGGGGCTGACAGAGTTGGGGTCCCAAGCCTTGGTGGAAACTGGTCTAGAGGGTGGGAGGGAAGGGAGAAGGCAAGTCTTAGATTAGAGGAGGCAGACAAGGAGTTGACGAAGCTCCCATCTGATGATTTCTCTTTTCTCCATGGTGTAGGTCAGAGGTTTACCGAAGCACAATGAAAAGAAAAAATCTTAATTGAAATGGTCTGAATAATTTGCGTGAAGGAATTCTGAGGGAATTGCCAGCCTAGCCTCACACTGTGAAACTCGCTACCTCTGTGTGGGCTGCCGAGAGGGCCCTTGAGTTCCTCCCTTGAAAGGAGAAGTCGAGGTTGACTCTTGCCTGGCTGGGCCATCGCAGTGGCTACCAGGAGAGGAGAGATGAGTGAAGACATATGCCAAAGAAAGAGGGGTATTAACATGGTGAAGGAAGACCAGATAAGCCCAGAGACAGCTAGCGGCCCTGGATTAGAGAAGATTTATCTTTGCAAATAGGCACAGTTTAGGTTTGAATGTGCTGGATCACAGAAGCCCCAACTGTGCCCTAACCAGCACCACCACTGAATGCTACAGCTCAGAAGAGGAAGATGGTCTGAAAGACAAGTTGGATGTGTTCTGAATTACTGGCTGGTGCGAGGAAAGGATGAAATCCGTTGGGCTTTTTCAGCCTCAGGATCCACTCCCAGAACCCCTGATTTAGTCAGACCTGGTAACCCTTTTGATTTTGTTTCAGAGGAGCACATGGATACCCACCATTGACAGTGAAACTTTCTGATGTCTCAAACCACCCTTATCTCCATTGAATGGTAAGGGTGTTTGGGGCTTTGTTGTGACGGTGGTGTCATGTACGATCAAATGCTCTAACAGTAGCTTTAACTGTAGGAGATACAATTATGAGAAGTGAAATTAATGTTCTGGTGGTAATCCAAGGCCAGGGGAAGAGGAAAGAGAAATAGAAAGTAAAGCATAAGATGTTTTCTCAAAGCTAAATGGGTCCTCGCCATCAAGGGGAATTAGTAGAAATTAATGAGCCATGATTTCAAGCAGGGCCCCCTTCCTGCCACTCTCTAATATAAATTGCATGGGCAAGTGCTGTTAAGCCTAAGTGATGGGCTGGCTAGTCTTATTAATAGTGGCTCTTAAAAAGGGTACTCTTACTGAAGATGGTCATTTGTCCCCAAAGCTTTCAGGGATTTTCATGGGGTCGTTGGGCCACCAAGAAGCCATTTGAAATGTGCACAAAACCAAAAATTAATTTCTAAAGTGGACCTGTGCTTTTTCTTCAGAACTCCCCATTCTACACTTGTCACAATGGGGAGACAGGTGGGATGGGTCCCGGGCACCTTGGCACTGAATGTGTGCACGTGATCCGCGTGTGATTTTCTCTAAAGGGATCAAAATCTTCAATCTGAGCACAGTGAGGCATGTTCTAAGGATTCTTAAAAGCATTGCCACCCATAAGGGCCACTCCTTCAAGGCAGTGGAAATAAACGAAAGGACACAGATTTCCTCAATAAGGATCCAAGTTTCTGATTGCAATCTTGTTACAATCTCCAGTGCTAATTATTGCCTGGATCGATTCAGCCGCCAAGCTTCTGAAGTCTGCTGGGATTGAGTGTGAGGCACTCCATTTTAATGTTGCAAAACCTCTCAAATCACCACAAAGATAACTGTTTATTTCAATCTTCTCTTAAAACACCTGCTTACGGATACTTGATTATGTGTTTTGAGGCTTGTGATTGAGTGTCTAACACCTGGCTGATTAGGCTGGCGTTTGATCATGTTTTGAAATGCAGTCTTACTCCTTTGGCGTGTAGTTCCAGGCTGCAGGGCGTTCCGTGGATTGGATGCCTCAAAACTCTTACTGTTTTAAAAAAATAACCGTTACAGAATAATAGCTTGTTTTCATTAAAGAGGAAATGAACTTTAAAATTCTTACACTCTGACGTGGCCTTGTCCTTTAAGACCGCGGGTTTCAAAGTGCGGTACAGGGGAACGTATCTTGAATTCCTACCCTCGACCTACTGGACCTACTGAGTCGGACTCTCTGTAGTGGGGCCCAGGACTGACTCTTTGACCTTTTTCGTTGTGTTGAGAAATCCTGCTTTAAGGCTACTTTCAACTGTATCCGGAATGGGAGTTCTTGGGGTGGAAATTCGGCTCTTATCTGTGAACCGAGCCTGAACTAGAGCTGAGAGATTTCAGCTGTTCCGTGGGAGAGCACAGAGCGTGCGCGAGCCCTTGTGTCGCGGTGGCTGGAGCGCGAGCCTTTGGCTGGAGAGTCTGAGAGGTGAGCGAGATGTGCCCTTGGGATGCTGCTAGGTGCCCACTTCTGCCTTCACTTTCCAAATGAGAAAATTAAGGCCCCCAAAGTGAAAGGACCCACTGAAGTCCAGCTGAGGATAAGAATCCAGGATCACAGTCCCTGCCCATCGCTCTTGTTCCTGGTTAACCATGGCGACCTCTCTCCATCCTGTAGCCCAAGCATTCCCTGCCCTCCTCGCCCCGCCCCTCGCCTCGCTCCCTCCTCCCCTCCCCCTCCCAGTCCCCCTCCTCCCCCTCCCTTCTTGTCCCCCTCCCTTCTCCTCCCCCTCTCCCCCTCCTTTCCCCTCTCTCTCTTCCCCTCAACCGCCCCTCTCTACCCCACCCTCGCCCCGCCCTGCCCCACCCCGTCCCACCGCCACCCCTGCTCCGGTTCCAGGAGCACTTGGTAGCCCAGTAGAGAGCTGACCTCAGAGCATCACATCCAGGTGGAGAGGGGACCAGCCTGTCCAACCATCCTCGTCTGCCCGGACTGAAGTCTTCCCAGGATATGGGACTTTTCAGAATTAAAACCTGGACAGTTACAGGCAAACCAGAGTGGAGGAACCCCTTTAAAATTTGGAGAAAAGCTTGGGCAGGCTCAGGACTGTAGTTAATAACAAGCCGTTGCCATTTAAAAAATAGCCTCATAAAAATGAGAACTTGTGGGAGTTCCTGTCACGGCTGAGTGGCTTCAGAGCCTGACTAGGATCCATGAGGATGCTGGTTGGATCCCTGGCCTCGCTTAGTGTGCTAAGCATCGGCATTGCCACAAGCTGTGGTGCAGGTTGCAGATGTGGCTCGGCTCAGGCATTGCTGTGGCTGTGCTGCAGGCCCTCAGCTGCATATCAGATTTGATCCCTAGCCTGGGAACTTCCATATGCTGCTGGTGCAGCCCTAAAAAGAAAAAAAATGAGGATTTGTGATAGAAAATGAGAACATGTTCAAGGCATATGTTGCTAGATAAGTCTTTCTCCACTCTTGGCCTCTGTCAGTTTTCTTCGTCAGAGGTAACTGGCCAGTTTCTTTGTGCATCCTTCCAAATGTTTTATGCACATTTAGGCATATAAATATATTATGTAAAACATAGGAATTGTAGCATACAGCATTCTTTGCGTTTTTCAAGTAACAGTAGATGTTTGAGATTGTTCTGCGTTAGGGAATAGCTGCCGTGTTCTTTTCAGTGTTTGTATAGGGTTCCTTCCTTCGGGATTCTTGTCTGTTATAAATGTATCAAGCTACCTATGAATAGGCTTTGAGTGTGCTTCCAATTCAGTGCCATTATTAATACATATAATGCTGCGGTAGTATACATGTATTCTTGAGCATCCAGGCCAAAGGGAATGTGCATTTAAAACCGTGAGAGTCAAGGTCAGCTTGGCTTCCATGGAGACTGTACCAGTTCGCTCCCATCAGTACGAAAAAGTCCCTGGTTCCCGGCAGCCCCACCAGAGGGACACCCGCCAGTTCAGCTACACTCAAGGCTTGGTTAAACAAATCCTAATTTTTGTTAGTAAGTCAGATCCTCTTCCATTTTACTTCCTTACTGGTCTCTTCCAGGCTACCAAGGCAAAACTCTCCTCTAGCCAGAGCCATTTCCTGCCTTTTTGGGCGGCTTTTGCTGAGTCAGCTCATTAGCTTTAATTGTCTTCAAAATGATCTCCAGCTGTGTCATTCTTTCCAGACCTGCAGCGTTTTGGGAAATGCTTTCAGAGCTAGCGGTGTGTCTGTAGGGGTAGAGTGAGGTCTGTGCAACCGGTAGCCAAAGCTGGCAAGTGGAGAAGAAATCAACAGTTTTTTTTTTTTTTTTTTTTTTTTACCCTTTGAAAATAGGTCAGATCCACAAAGGCAGTGAGGAGCTGGAGAGCTTCATGCCAGGGCAGCCATACCAGAGCTCAGGCTTCCTTTTAACATCCAGAACTGTGTGTCAACGCACAGGACGTCTTTGCAGGGCTGTTGGATTTCCTCATCCTAATATCTACCATCCCTGCCTCCCGTCTCCACATACTTTGTGCACGTGGAAAACTAGATGTGAGCCTCTTCAGATCTCCTCCAGCCAGTGTGTGTGTGTGTGTGTGTGTGTGTGTGTGTGTGTGTGCAGGTTGCAACCTGCAGGGGCTGGGGGGTGGGGGGGAGAGGGATTTGAGAGCTGACAGTTCTTAGGCATTTTCGTGGACTGCTGGTTGAATATAGCCATTATTAAAAATTACACAAATTGACAAATGTATTTATTAAAAAAGGTAATACGCAAAACACATCACTGCCTAACTATTACATATATAGTATTTACACTTTTGAGTTTAGATGGACTCTGTTGACGAAAAGTGAATCCACAGTCAACCTAAGAAAGAAATGGAAAATTTTATTTGAGCCAAACGGAGGATTATAACTCGGGAACAGCCTCTCAGAAGGCTCTGAGAACTATTCCGTCCCTTAGAGGGCGAAAGCACAGTCATGCAAGGTTTCGAGACAGAGTTCTCTACAGTAAGTGATGTATTCTTGACAGTTACACAAGCCAGATTTATACTCCAGAGCAAGTCGTGAGTCATGGGTCCTTGTGGCTCTTTACAAGATTAAGAAGGAAGGTTATCTCCTAAGGCCAAAATCGTGACCCTTGATGAGATTAAGAAAGAATGCAGTCTCCTAAGAAGGCCTGGTTAATGCATTGCACAACACACAAAGGGGAGGGAGGAGGCCCAAATGGGCCAGGAACAATTTTGTGTTTAAATTTTTCTAGTCTTGCCATAAAATATGAATTTTACTTCATCATATCTATGCAGGGGAAACATTATATGATAGCGCACTGTGTGTCTCTAGTTGGTGGTTGGTGATGCCACGTCGGTAGCTTGAAATTAGCCCCAATGGGAGAAGGTATGTACACCAAGGAAACTGGCAGATGCTATGAATCAGTGCTTGATGTTTTTATTTTGTTGCTTGTCTAGATTTCAGAAAGTCAAGGAGGAAATATTAATAATGCAGATGCAACTTAAAAGTCCGGAATGCCTAGAGCCGGAGGTGAAAGAGGATTTAGGTCAATGAACATAGTTTGTACAAGAGTAAATTTATCAGTAGATCTTATCATATGTAAGGACAATACAGTTACTGGGGAAAGAGAAGCCTGCGATGCAGTTCCCTTTGTCTCATCTTGGTTGAATTGCAACTGTGGTTTGACTCCGGATTCCCAAGCATCTTGGGAAGAAAATCAGCAGTATGGGATCGGGAGTAAAGACGGTTGTGTATTTTATTATATCTGTGAATTGTGTATTGTAAATATACATGATTTAGATCAGTAAGACTTACAATATCCTTGTGTATATGTATATCTATATGTATATATCGATATACATGCATTTACTTTTGTTTTTGAAAGCTGCCTGTTAACTATTTACCTGCAGATCAGCACCTCCCGCTTCAGAATTGTGACTATACTTTGAGTTTATGCTGTTATCGCAAAAGAAATCCTGCCGTTCTTTCGTCCACTTTCTGGGCAGTGGGAATAAGACACCATTTGGCTCCTTTCTTTGGGAGTGGAGCTGGGGCTGAACCTAGACCTCGACGTGTTGCTAATGACCAAGACGGGGATTAGGCCTGATGCTGAGGAGCTGGCTGGCCTAGAGCCAAGCCCTTTCTGCCGAACCTTCCTTCTGTTCAATGGCCAGAAATTTTTGGCATTTTCCTAACTCAGGGGTTGGCAACCCTTGTGAATCAGCAAGCCAAGTCCTCATTTATTCCCTCTAAGGTGGTACGTGCCAGGAATACATTCTAACTTGCTAAAGTTCTGTTAGTCCAGGTTCTGGCCTAAGTCACTATATAGAAGAGTTCTTTTATTAAGAGAAAGCCCATTGAAACAAAGATCAAACATATGCAATTTCTTTAAAGTTTTGACGTGAGCTGAATAGTTGTCATTTTTTTCTTTTTCTTTTTTTTGCTTTTTAGGACTGTATCTGCAGCATATGGAGGTTCCCAGGCTAGGGATCCAATTGGAACTGCAGCTGCCAGCCTGCAGCACAGCCACAGCAATGTGGGATCCAAGCCACATCTGCGCCCTATACCACAGCTCACGGCAATGCCGGATCCTTAACTCACTGAGCAAGGTCAGGGATCGAACCCACATCCTCATGGATACTAGTCGGATTTTTAACCTGCTGAGTCACAGCAGGAACTCCTAAATAGTTGTCATTTTATTCCTCATCTGGAAGGTTTCATCTCGCCCCATGTGACTTGAGCCGTTGGGCACATTTCTTGCATTAATGCCCAAAGTCACTGCTTCAGGGCCCCTGACAAACTGTGCTAGCAGCCCAAGGGCCAAGGTGAATGGGCAGGTGCCAGAGGTGCTCCTGGGTGTATATCAGGAATTGGCAGGGGGGGATCGGGTAGAGGAGCTGTGATATTTCTTTTACTTGATGAATCATCCAGAATTCAAGGCAATTAAGAGATACTACTTCCCCTATGTAAAGAGTAAAGAGACTTAAATCAACTGATGTTCCATAGGTCAAGGAACCCTTTGAAAGGCTATAGAACCAGGTTTGGAAAGCAGGCTTGAACAAGAGACCAGGCATCAGCCAGGACCACGACCCTAATCACATTCTGAACAGCAACCTGGGGAAACCCTGGCAACTGCTTTTGCCATCACTGGGCATCTCTGCTTAGACCACCACTGCTGCTGGCCCAGGGCACAGGACGTCCCTGCCCCAGATCCTCTCGTCATTGCGTTATACGAAGGCCCGACTCCAAGTCCTGCTCATCCGAATTTGGGCCTCTTGCCTTTGGTGAGCTGCAAGGGGGCCTGGGAAAAAGGCTGTTTGGCTTTTTTTTTTTTAAGGATCTCTAGTGGGAAGAAGTCTCCGCTTTCTATGAAGAAGCAAAGGAGGATGTGCTGCAGACACAGGGAGGGGCCTTGTGGCTGGAGAGCCACAAAAGGAAAAGCGGATGTCTGTGGCATCTGGCCACGTGCCCTGCAGGTTATGATGTTCTCATTTGTCCCCTAGGATGTGTTTGTCTCTGGCTCCCTGGGACCTCTAGTCACGGTGCCTCCTCTTCTCTGAGCACAATTCTTCTGGGACCTTCTTCTCCTCTTCTGTAGGCTCAGGGGTGAGTCTGGAAGAGAAGCTGGTATACCCCGTTCCTGTCCTACATACTCCTGTCTATCTCAGGACAGCACCCCTGCTCCTCCAAGGTATTGTTGTTTTTTTTTTTTGTTTTTGTTTTTGTCTTTTGTACCTACGGCATATGGAAGTTCCCAGGCTAGGGTCGAATCAGATCTGTAGCGCTGGCCTACGCCACAGCCACAGCAACACCACATCAGAGCTGCATCTTCAACCTATACCATAGCTCACGGCAACGCCAGATCCTTAACCCACTGAGCAAGGCCAGGGATCGAACCTCTGTCCTCATGGATGCCAGTCAGATACTTTTCGCTAAGCCACAAGGGGAACTCCGCTCTGTGATATTCTGGGTTGTGACACTTCTCCGGCCCCAAGGCCATCCTTAGCCCATAGTGGGTCTGTAGTCCTCTGAAGCAAAAGGGTGAGAAGCAAGGGGCTGTGTCCTTATACCTTCATGCTTCCCTGGGCGGGGGGGTATCTGTGGCCCCAGCACGGGTCCTCTTGAGGCCATGGTGCCGTTTCCTTGTGTGTCACAAGGGGGCAGTCCCTTGTCCTGGTGTTTCATTGTGAAAAGTGCCTGCTCATTACTTTGGGTTAGATAACTACCACAGTAACGCGGTACTTTTGTTTGGTGCTGTAGGGTTTTCACAGAATTGTTAGGATATTGAACTCATTTTATGGGCCGAGTGGCCCTCCAAAATAGCTGTTATCATCCCCATCATGGAATCAAGGCACCGAGGCCCAGAAGACCCAGGCTCGCACAGCTGCTGAGGGGCAGGGTTAGACCAGGCTCCAGTTTTCCCTCTGCCTCACTTGCTGCTCCACCAACAGTATCATGCTGTGTGATCATATCTAGTGACAGTGACAATGCCATTGACAATGACTTGTGCTGCTATGATGGAGCCAGTCGCCCAAGGGCCAGTGTCTTTGCTGGATAGTGCCTCCTGCGAAGTTTGCAGACCCCTGCTGAGCTCTGTCCTGCCCCCGGGGCCAGATCAGCTGAGCCAGGCTCTTGCTGAAGGCGGCGAGGAGCTCGCAGCTCAGTCCTGCGTTGATTTCCCACCCTGCTCTGCCTGTAGCTCTCATTTCCTCTCTCCCCAGGAGTTTCTCCTTCCTTGCTGGTCATGGAACCTCTCAGAAGCAAGGCAAGAGCAGCTGATGAAGGGGTCACAGCCACCGAGAGGAGGCCAGTGGGTGGAATTCGCAGCAACCGCAGCTCTGAGGTTTGGAAGACAAACAACTTCTGTTTCAGACAAATGGGAGTGTCAGGTTCTTCCAGCCTGATGAGATTACAGCTCAGAGGATCACGAGGAATCGATTCCTCCAGAAGAGGAAAAACACAGCTGGCACAGGAGCTCTGCAGAGCCTTCTGCTAAAGGTAACGCGGGGTCACAGGTTGCGAGGTTCCAGGTGAGGAAGAGATTAGGGCACGTGCATCAAGCCCCAAATATGGGAAGTGGTGGATCCAGGGTACGTCGTGAACATTTGGTGATGGAAGCATGACTGGCGTTTCAGAGGCACCAGCTTCTGGGTCCCTTCTGTCTGTCCAGACAAGGCAGAGGAGACAGGAGGAGTTCAGACTGTCAAGGGGAAGTGGTAGAAGGAGGGTGCCGGGGGAGGCAGGAGAGGAGATGGAGGCACTGTCCTTGGTCCCAAAGTTTCCCCAGGGGGCAGCCCCAAATCTCCGAAATCCAGGAGAACGGTATTTCAAGGCAGTATTTACAAAAACCAAGATTAATGCCAGAATTATCTGTGATGAACAAAATACCATCATTTTAGAGGAAGACTAGACAGCAGCGGTTCTGTATGAAGCATACTGGACCCCGAGGCAAAGGGAAAAACCAATCATTTTGATCTTGTTGTCTTTATTTTAAAATGTGGCATTTTGTTCGCCATGAATGTTTTGCATTTCTTCCATTTTTTTAAATTGTGGTGAAGTATGAACAATACAAAATGTATCATTTTAACCGTTTTCAAGTGCAAACTGCCGTGGCATTGACTATTTGCACAGTGTTATGCAAACCCCATGACCACCGTCCAGAGCTCTTTCCCTCTTCCCAAGGGGAAATTCTGTCCCATTAAATACTGACTCCCTATGGTCCTTTCCCCTGGTCACCACTATTCTGCTTTGTCCTCTGTGAATTTTACTCCTCAGTGCCTCCTGTAAGTGGAACTATACAGTATTTGTCTTTCTGGACTGGCTTATTTCACTTAGCGTAATGTCCTCAAGGTTCACCTGTGTGGGAGCAGGTGTCAGACTTTCCCTGTTTTTCAGTCTCCCAATGCACTCAAAAGCAAAAATAGACAAATGGGACCTAATCAAACTTAGAAGCTTTTGCACAGAGAAGGATGCCATAAACAAAATGAAGAGACAAGCTGAAGCATGGGAGAAAATACATGCAAAAATGCAACCAACAAGGGCTTCTTAATTTCTGAAATATACAAACAGCTCATACAGCTCAATCACCACCACCACAACAAAGAACCCAATCAAAAAAATGGGCGGAAGACCTATGTGGACATTTCTCCAAAGAAGACATCCAGCTGGCCAATAGGCACATGAGAAGATACTCCACTATGTATTAGAGAAAATGTAAACTATACCTCATGCCAGTCAGAATGGCTGTCATTAGTGAGTCTACAAATAACAAATGCTGGAGAGGGTGTGGAGAAAGGGGGACCCTCCTACACTGTTGATAGGAATGTAAATGAGTGAAGCCACTATGGAGAAGAGTATGGAGATTCCTCAAAATCTAAAAAGTAGAGTTGCCAATCCCACCCCTGAGCATATACCCAGACAAAACAATAGTTTAAAAAGATACACACACCCAGGTGTTCATAGCAGCACTGTTTACAATACCCAAGACGTGGAAGCAACCTAACTGTCTACTGATAGAGGAATAAATAAAGATGTGGTATATATTTGTCTTTATTTATTTTTACGGCCAAGTAATATTCCATTGTATGTATTCCATGTATACAATGGAATATTACCTGGCCGTAAAAAAGAATGAAGTAATATCATTTGCAGCTACTTGGATGGACCTAGAGATTATCATACTAAGTGTAGTAAGTCAGAAAGAAAAATGCCATATGATATCATTTATATGTAGAATTTAAAATACAACACACATCAACATATCTATGAAACAAAAACAGGCTCGCAGATAGAACAAGCTTGTGGTTGCCAAGGGGGAGGGGGAGAAGAGGGGAGGGAAAGATTGGGAGTTCAGGACTAGCAGATGAAAACTTTAATGCATAGGATGGACAAAAAACAGGGTCCTACTGTATAGCACTAGGAACTATTGTCAGTATCCTGGGGTAAACCATAATGAAAAGAATATGAAGAAGAATATATGTATGTGAAATTGAGTCATCTTGCTGTATGGCAGAAATTAAGATGTTTATTGTTTTTTAAAAAACAATGAACAAGATTTATTTTTAGAAATGTAAGTCAACCTGTATGGCTAGGAAAAATAACAAAAAGGAACATGACCAACGTGAAAGAGCAAACAAAAGGAATTATTATCTTCCTATTGGTTGGCAAAGAATAAAAGGATTAGTCAATGTGGGTAAACATAGCAGTGGAGCAGCACCCTCAAACCTTTAGGTTTTTTTATTTGTTAAATTGTTTAAAATTTTTATTTAATTAAAAAAATTTTTTTATTACTCATGAATTTTATTACATTTATAGAAGACAACATTTTTAAATAAACTCTATTTCGATAATTTTTTTAAATGGCAAAAAAAGAATTTCCTTCCTTTTTAAAAGCTGAGTAATATTCCATTTTTTGTATTCACATGTTTTGTTGGTGCCTCACCCATCGGTGGACATGTGGTTGTTTCTTCCTTGGCTGTTGTAAGCAATGCTGTGATGAATATGGCTTACAAATAACCGTTGGGTTTCTTTTGAATGTATACCCAGAAGTAGAATTGCTGGATCATCTGCTAATTCTTTGTTTAAGAAGAACCATCAGTTTTCTACAGTGGCTTTTGCATTCATTTTGATGTTTAGAAATATTGCATTGGAGGGAGTTCCCTAGTGGTTTAATAGTTAAGCCTCAGTGCTTTTACTGCTGTGGCCTGGGTTTGATCCCTAGCCTGGAAACTCAGATCCCATAGCAAGCTGTTGTGTGCTGTGGCAAAAATAAAATAATAATAAAAAATAGCATTAGAATATTATTTGTCTTAAGTACTGAAGTTTTTAGGATTTACTTCAGCCTGTCCTGGCCCTGGAAATACAGCCCAGTGGTTCATCCATGGCATTGAATGGAGCCTCAAAACTCTTCCAGAACCATGGAAGGACCCCTTGGCCACCCTTTGGTTTAGTGTTTTGTCCTTCTTTGGGAAGATGATGCTTTGGATTGTTTTCTAGTTGTGAGACCAGGTAACACTGACCCACCTGCTACCTGTGACTCTGGTACCGATCTGTGAAGGAGTTGCCAGCATTGGGGGACAGTCTGTGACAAAGAGATGCCATTCTGATGGATGGGATGCTGATTGTGCTAATTATTCGGAGCAGGAATTGTACCTTCAGGCACCCTTGAACCTGCATTTCATTTGCAGCACTTAATTCTCCATGGTCCCCTCAGTGGTTTTAACCTTCGAGTGAGTTTCTCTTCCATGAAAGGAACCAATGACATTGTGATCTCTTTCTCCAGTCTTTAGTTTTTGTTTTGTTTTTTTTTTTTTATTGGTAAAAAGAAGAGCAGCATCACCCCTGGAATAAAGCAGGACCCCTGTTCTGACCCATCACCCTTGCACAGTCTGAGCTCATTCTGGAATCACAGAAACAACAGTTCATCTGAGAAACACAATGGCCCTTTTCTGTCTGTCGTTCCCAAGAGGACAGCCGAAGTGAGCGCCGATACCCGTGGTGGTCCCCGAGTTCCCAGGAGCAGACAGTGCCTGGCAGGCTGATGCATTTGGGTGGCCCCAGGCAGGTGCTCACCATTTGCTTCTGGGGAATTCTTCCCGACAGGGATAGCTCGCTCCTTGGCTTTTTAAGGTTAAATGTGGGGTTTCCAGGCAGTCATTTCCATCCCATTTTAGAAGGTCCCTTATCCTCTCGATGAGGCTCTGTGGTCCTTGTAGGGGGATGAACGGCTTCGTCCTTATGCTCATCCTGGGTCATGTTTGCTTCTGATCTCACACCCAGGGACTTGCTCATCTTTTCTGGCTTGGTTGGAAACGGGATAAGGAAGGGTCGTGGGGGCAAAGGCTGACGTTTTACCATTGACTGGAGGGTGAGTGACTCTGAGCCACGTCATAGCTTTGCTCCTCAGTTTCTCCAGGGGCTCAGCATTTACATCTGACCTCCCACCACCCTTTGTCTCTGTTGGGAAGAGTAACTTTGCTATGAGAAGAGGCGATGGTGACTAAATACAAGGGCATAAGGCTGGCTGGCAGCATGTATGTATTCTACGCGTAATTATGAGAGTCCTGCTGTGTACCTGGCAGCCTCCTGGGCGCAAAAGGTGGAGGGTTCCTTAAACGTGGTTAGGGTATAGTTGGATGGAGAGAAGTGAAAGAATTTGATGAGAGTCTGTGCTTAGAACAGCACCTAGGACAGCTCAGCAAACCATAGTCCTATTTCTCTACTGGCCCCCACCGCCATCCCGTCATCCCCATGCCCTGTGCTAGGCCTTGGTGATGCAAAGATAAAGAAACTCTCATTCCCTCCCTTACCTTGCTAATGATCCAGAGGGCAAGCTCGACGTGTGAGCCACATTTTACGTGGGTACGAGATGAAAGCTCTTCTACCCTCTGCCTCCTCAGTCACTGTTCACAGGAACCCTTTCACAGACTGGGAAACAGAAGTACATCCCAAGAGTTCATGTCCTGGCTCAGTGGAAACGAATCTGACTAGCATCCGTGAGGACACAGGTTCAATCCCTGGCCTCACTCAGTGGGTGAAGGACGCGGCACTGCCCTGAGCTGTGGTGTAGGTTGCAGATGCGGCTTGGATCTGGCGTGGCTGTGGCTGTGGCGTAGGGCAGCAGGTATAGCGCCGATTCACCCGCTAGCCTGGGAACCTCTATATGCCACGGGTGTGGCCCTAAAAAGACAAAAAAAAAAAAAAAAAAAAAAAAAAGAAGGAGAAGAAGCAGCCGCATATCACAGTCCTATGATTTCTTTCAGACATGCAAATAGTAAAAGCAAGGCCAAAAGTCAAACCCAGAACATTCTGCCGCCAAAGCATGAGCTGTTCTGTCCTACGGGGATGACAGTCAATGTTTGTCAGATGAATATCATTCATGGATGTATGTATGTGAAAATACCCAGAAAGGGCAGAGCAGGGGAGGGGGGGAGGGTGGAGCTGCAAGAGGTGCTTAAAAAATTTTATTTTTTGCTTTCATAGGGCTGCACCAGCAGCATATGGAAGTTCCCAAGCTAGGGGTCGAAGCGGAGCTATAGCTGCCAGCCTGCACCACAGCCACAGCAATGGCAGATCTGAGCTGTGGTTGTGACCTACACCACAGCTCACGGCAACACCGGATCCTTAACCCACTGAGCAAGGGCCAGGGATCGAACCTGCATCCTCATGGATACTAGTGGGATTCGTGACCACTGAGCCACAACGGGAACTCCCTTAAGAGATTTTACAAGAATATCTGAAATTTTTTTTCTCCTGCAATCTGTGCATATAAAGAATAGGAAGAGGAAACAGCAGCTAAAAACAGTCTTCTGTGAATCAGTAGCAGAGAAAGACCTAGATTCAAAGACTGCAGATTTTGTAGAGGATTAGATTACCAGGTGATGATTTCAGAACTGACAGCTGAAAACTCGTTTTCTTCCATTGGGATGATTTGGGCCTATTGTCTTACTTCTACCCTCTACCCTGTAGGATAATCTCCTCTTGTTTGGTATGAAGGACTTGCATTTGGGTGACAGGGAAGCCAAGCTGGGCAGACAGCTGAGAGGAGAGGAAGAAGCTGGTGGTTGCTTTCCTTTCTTGAGAGTATTTGATGAAAGCTTTGCACCCTCTGGCTGTCAGGTCTCTTCAGGGCCTCATAAAATAAGTTGGCATATTCTGTAAAGTGACAGTTCTTCCCCCAAAAGGAAAGTTGCTTTTTCTTCAATTATAAAAATATTTTCCTTGAAAAAAAAAAAGACACAGAGAAAAGTATAAAATAAAACGTACATCATCCATTATTCTATCACCATGAGATGCGTGCATACACATACCCACACATAGTGTATTACCAAAGAGGGTTCACACTGCTAATAGATACTTCTTGGGTACATGCGCAATAATGAATTTTTCTTACTCTGGGGCCATCCCAATAATCAGAATTGGGTGGGTCTGATATAAACATCAAATAAGATGTTTATGTTATTTGATAAACCAAAGCTGATCGGTTTGGCTGTGGACATCTGAGCCAGCCTAGACCAATCCAGACCACCTTCAAAAAACCGGAAATTTGTTTCTGCTGAGGTCTCTGTCCTTTCTTTGTTTTCAGCTGTTTCATTCTCTCTTCGTTGATGAAATAGCCCAGAATGTTTCCCGTGAATCTCTCCCCTCCTCTTCTCCTCCTCTTCCTTTGCTCTCTTCCTCTTCCTGTCTCTGTGCCTATGCTGGCCAGAATCAGTTTGTCTTGCTTACAACCTGGAGAAACTTAAGGAATACAATATTATATTTACTGCTTTCCATGCACTGCTAACCTTTTCCATGTGATAATGTGTTACGGGCATTTTCCCATGTCGGTAAATACAGGATCCCACAGGTTCGTATGTTATGGCACCATAATATTCCACTATGTACATGCACCGCAACTTACGTAACCAAAAGGAAACAGTTTTCAGCTGTCAATTCTGAATCTATTGTCCGGTAGCTAAAATCTACATTTTGGCTCTTATAGATAATCCTGCAACAAACATTATTGTACCCGCACCTGTTCGTACCTGTTTTTTTTTTGTTGTGTTTTTCAAGGCCGGACCTGCAGCATATGGAAGTTTCCAGGCTAGAGGTCCAGTCAGAGCTGCAGTTGCCAGCCTACACGACAGCCACAGCAACGTGGGAACCGAGCCATGTCTGTGACCTACACCACAGCTCACGGCAAGGCTGGATCCTTGACCTGCTGAGCGAGGCCAGGGATCCAACTGGCATCCTCATGGATACTGGTCAGGTTTGCTACCACGAACCACAACAGGAACTCCTGTTTGTACCTGTTTTATTATTTCCTTATGAAAAGTTCCAGAAGTGAAGTAAATACACTTAAAACGTGTACATTTAAAAGTGTTTGTGCATTTAAAAAGTGTCTGTATATCGCCAGATGGCTCTGCAGAAAAGTTGCACCAGTTTATATTACCAGTAACAGAGTTTGAGCACCCGACCTAGGTATTAGAAATCTTCCCATTTGTTGACATATATGACAATAATGTTTTTTACTTTGTGTGCCATTTACTCCTGAAGAAGTTTCAAAGAGAACATGCAGCTTGAAAGAATGTTCCAAACTCATCCCAATCCACTATCTGTTTGGGTCAGTTTCCTTTCAGATGTCTCTTTATGCACCAGATAAATAGAACATGTATGTAATTTTAGATAATTAGGATTTTTTAAAAAATAAAATATATTAAGCACATCAGAAACACTCAGTGTAGATAACCCTTCCCTTTCTCTCATTAGAGGTAGCCACTATCTTCAATGTGGTTTTTATACTTTTAAGGCATATTTCTATACCATAATTATAGGTGTGTATCCATAAATAGCCTTATTTTTATTTTACCTATTTTAAAACTTTATATGGCAGTTCCCATTGTGGTTCAGTTCTGACTAGTATCCATTAGGACGCAGGTTCGATCCCTTGTCTCACTTATTGGGTTAAGGATCTGGCGTTGCCGTGAGCTGTGACGTAGGTCGAAGACATGGCTATGGTGCAGGCCAGTGGCTACAGCTCTGATTCGACCCCTAGCCTGAGAACCTCCATATATCACAGGTGCAGCCCTAAAAAGACAAAAAGAGAAAAAAAAAACCTTTATATAAATTCTACACTGTATCATATGGCTATCTGCTTTGTTCACCCAACATTATGTTTTTAAGGTTTATCTATGTTGACAGGTGGAGCTCTGGTTTATTAATTTTAACTACCATAGATTATTCTGTTAACTTCAATTTTAACATCTGTTTTCTATTGCTTATTATAGCTATTTATTTTTTATTAAAAAAATGGGGGGGCGGAATTCCTGTCGTGGTGCGGCGGGAATGAATCCGACTAGGAACCATGAGATTGTGGGTTTGATCCTTAGCCTCACTCAGTGGGTTAAGAATCCGGTGTTGCCGTGAGCTGTGGTGTAGGTTGCAGATGCGGCTTGGATCTGGCGTTGCTATGGTTCTGGCGTAGGCTGGCAGCAACAACTCTGATTAGACCCCTAGTCTGGGAACCTCCATATGCTGTGGGTGCGGTCCTACAAAGAGACAAAAGACAAAAAAATTTTTTTTTGGCTGTACCTGTGTTGTATGGAAGTTCCTGGGCCAGGGATTAAATCCGAGCTGCAGCTATGACCTATGCTTTAGCTGCAGCAATGCTGGATCCTTAACCCACCGTGCCACAGTGGGAGCTCCACTTACTGATATTTAGAAACTCTTTGCATGTTTTGTTTACTGAATCCTTGTTGGTTTATTCGTGTTGCAAATACATTTTTCCAGTGTATAGCTTATTCTTTCACTGCATTTTGTCTTTATTTGAACAAATTCATTTCATTTTAATGTAAAATCTATTAGTATTTTCCTTTATAGTGGATGTATTTCATGTGTCTTGTTTATCTCTGAGTCCTAAGGACATGATGCTATATTTTTTTCTGAAAGTTTTACAGTTTTGTTTTTCATGCGTAGGTTTTTAATCCATCAAAAGTTGACTTTCATGAATGGTATAAGCTACCATTTAAACAACTAATTGTCTAACTTCTACTGAGTCGTCCATCTTCTCCCATTGGTTGGAAAAGCCAGGCCTCCTATCACGTGCTAGATCTGTCGGCACTTCATCTCTTTATTCTGTCCATCTGGCTTGCTTTCTTTGAGCTCTTAGCACACTGTCTTAATGATTATAATTTTATAAGTCTGATATCTGATAGGGTAAATCTTCCCAACTATTTTCTTCAATCTTAACTATGTTGCCCTTTTGTATTTTCTTATGAATTTTAGGATCAACTTGTCTAATTCTATGAAAAAGCCTATTTGATTTTGATTAAACTTTATTGGGCACAATTGACATCTTTAAGCTACTGAGTCTTTCCACCAATAAACATGGTTTATAGGAATTTTATGTTTGCTGACAGGATAGCGTAATTTTTCTCCTAGAACATTGTATGCATATTTTCTTATATTTCTCCCCTTTATGAATCTTACCATGTTTATGGCTGCTTGCTTGAGATCCTGTTTTGGATGGAAGTTTTCTAACTTGCTACTTGTGCGAGGCCATTGACTTTTTGCATCCAATATCATATTGAATTCTTTTACTAAGTATCATATAATACATAGATTATATTTTATTTTGTAACAATCTTAACACCTGCAAACAAAGGTAATCTTCTCTTCCTTTCCAGTTCTTGCTCTTTCTGTTTCTTTTAAGAATACCTTTTTACATATGGAGGACAGTGTGGAAGTTCCTTAAAAAAATAAATATAGAACTACCACACGACCCAGTAATCCCACTCCTGGGATTCCAGCCAGAGAAAACCATAATTCAAAAAGATACATGCACTCCTATCTTCGTAGTAGCACTGTTCACAACAGCCAAGACATGCAAACAACCTAAAAATCCATCGACAGATGAATGGATAAAGAAGATGTGGTACATACATATATACAATAGTCTATTACTCAACCATAAAAAAAAGAATGAAATAATGCCATTGGTTGCAATATGGATGTACCCAGAGATTATCATACTGAGTGAAGTATATCAGAGAAAGACAAATATCATCTGATATATTTATATGTGGAATCTAAAAAGGATACAAAAGAACTTATAAAACAGAAGCAAACTTGCAGATTTGAAAACCAGTCTTATAGCTATCATAGGTGAAACCATTGGGGAGGAGGGAAGAATTGGGTGGGTGGGAATAACACACACACACACACACACACACACACACACACACTACTGTATAAAATAGATGATTAATGAGAACCTATTGTATAGCACAGGAAAATCTCAACAGTCTGTAATAACCTATATGGGAAAAAAGAATGGTTATATTTATATGTATGACTGAGTAACTATGCTGTACACTTGAAACCAATATACCATCATAAGTCAACTATACTCCAATAAAATTGAATTGAAAAAAAAGAATACCTTTTAAGGATACCTTATTGCAATATTGAATGACAGATATGGTAATGAGATTATTGTGCTATTCTGGACCTAAATGTACTTTATGATTCTAATGGTTTTTATTTTCTGTCTTTTTCTTGTTTTTTTTTTTTTTTTGTCTTTTTGCCATTTCTAGGGCCGCTCCTGTGGCATATGGAGGTTCTGAGGCTAGGCGTCGAATTGGAGCTGTAGCCGCCAGCCTACACCAGAGCCACAGCAACGCGGGATCCGAGCCACGGCTGCGACCTACACCACAGCTCACGGCAACGCCGGATCGTTAACCCACTGAGCAAGGGCAGGGACCGAACCCACAACCTCATGGTTCCTAGTCGGATTCGTTAACCACTGCGCCACGACGGGAACTCCCTTCTTGTTTATTTTTGATTTTGAAGAATTTATTTAAAGCTCCAAATTGCCCTCTCCATATAACCTAAATGGCACCCAGAAATTTTACTACGTGTGATTTTCATTGCAGTTCAGGCCAAAATATTTTACAATTTCATGATGATTCTCTCTGTAATCTATACATGGTCTAAGAGTGCATTTAAAAATTTCAAATGTATGAGCTGTTGTTTGTTAAAACTATGTCTTGGGGCTTAAAAGAAGTCTCAGCCCATTTAAGAGGGTTGAGATTATATAGAACAATCTTTCCTCTCTAATGTAATTAAGCTAAAAATCAATGACAAAAAAGAACTCAAAATCTTTTAACTTTAGAAATAAAGACTACTCTCATAAACAACTAATGCATAGAAAAAAAAGCACAATAAAACATTTTAAATTTTTTTTTTTTTTTTTGGTCTTTTGTCTTTTTGTTGTTGTTGCTATTTCTTGGGCGCTCCTGAGGCATATGGAGGTTCCCAGGCTAGGGGTCGAATCGGAGCAGCAGCCACCGGCCTACGCCAGAGCCACAGCAACGCGGGATCCGAGCCACGGCTGCAACCTACACCACAGCTCACGGCAACGCCGGATCCTCGACCCACTGAGCAAGGGCAGGGACCGAACCCGCAACCTCATGGTTCCTAGTCAGATTCGTTAACCACTGTGCCACGATGGGAACTCCCATTTTAAATATTTTGAAGTGGAGTTCCCATTGTGGCTCAGTGGAAGCGAATCCAACCTACTATCTTTGAGAATGTGGATTTGATCCCTGGCCTCACTCAGTGGGTCGGGGATCAGCGTTGCCTTGAGCTGTGTGTGGTGTAGGTTGCAGATGTGGCTTGGATCCCGTGTTGCTATGGCTGTGGTTCTGATTCGACCCCTAGCCTAAAGACTTCTATATGCTGAGGGTGTGGCCCCCAAAAAGCAAAAATAAATAAATTAAAATAAAAAATGTTTTGAACTGAATTATAATGAAAATAGGACAGATCAGGAGTTCCCGTCATGGCTCAGTGGTTAATGAATCCGACTAGAAACCATGAGGTGAGCTGTGGTGTGGGTTGCAGATGCGGCTCGGATCCCGAGTTGCTGTGGCTCTGGCTTAGGCCAGCGGCTACAGCTCCGATTAGACCCCAAGCCTGGGAACCTCCATATGCCGCGGGAGTGGCCCTAGAAAAGGCAAAAAGACAAAAAAAATTAAAAAAGAAAGAAAATAGGACAGATCAAAACGTGGATATAGGGACCTCCTGCTGTAGTGCAGTGGGTTAAAGGTTTGGTGTCTCTGCGGTAGAGTGAATTCAATCCTCAGCCTTCATTCAGTGAAGATTTGTGTTTATTTTCTTGCTATCTTCTAATTCACAGTTTTGTGACATTTGCTGATGTTTCCATCTGGCCTTTTAAGCTCCTCGTCCACAACTGAGTCTTATGATGGTATTTGGAGCAGGAAGCTCCATGGGAACATTGGCGATGAGGCAGCTTGATTCCCAGTCATGATGTTCTGGCTTTGTCCCAGGCAGCAGGTCCATGGCCTGTATCTCAGCTTCTTTTCAAAGGCAGGAAACTCTTACCTTCCCCGTCCCCTGGTCCCTCCCCTGTGCTGGGTTCCAACAGTGACTGTGACAGCAGTCCCTTCTGTTATGGACTGAATATTCGTGTCCCCCTCCCAAATCATATGTTGCAGTTTAACCTCTGGCATGGCTTATATGGAGACGGAGCCTCCGGGTAGCAGGTTAAGTGAGGTCATAAGGATGGAGCCCTTATAAGAAGAGATGCCAGGAAGCTCTCCCAATTCTTTTCCTCTCTCAGAGTGCACACAAGAAGGGCCATGTGAGGGCACAGTGAGAAGGTGGCTGAATGCAAGTCAGGAAGGGACTTCGCACCAGAAACTGAACTCTGCTGGACCTTGATGTGGGACTTCCAGCCTTCAGAACTGTGACGAAATAGGCTTTTGCTGTTCAAGCCGCCCAGTTTATGCACTTTGTTGTGGCGGTCTGAGCAGCTGACACACCTTCCTTTGCAGTGACCGAACTGTTTGCTGCCCTGCCTGCTTTGTGGCTTAGTGGCCTGTATCCTTTCTTTTTTCTTTAAAAAATTATTTTTTATGGAAGTGTAGTTGATTTACAATGTCGTGTTAGTTTCAGGTGTATAGGTGTGTGTGTATCTGCACGTATATGTGTGTATGTATGTATATGTATATATGCACACACGCATACATATATACTTTTTCAGATTTTTTTCCATCATAGGTTATTACAAGGGATTGAATGTATCTTTCTGTGCTATACAGTAGGTCTTTGTTGTTTATCTATTTTATGTATAGTAGTTGTATCTATTAATCCCAAACTCCTAATTTGTCCCTCACCCACCCTCACCCTTTGGTTACCATAAGTTTGTTTTCTATTTCTGTGAGTCTGTTTCTACTATGTGAATAAGATTATTTGTATCTTTTTTTTTTAGATTCCACATATCAGTGATATCATTTGATATTTGCCTTTGTTTGATTTACTTCACTTAGTATGATAATCTCTAAGTCCACCCATGCTGCTGCAAATGTTATTTCATCTTTTTCATGGCTGAGTAATATTTCATTATATATACATATCTAGTAATATTTCACTATATATATACATATATATAAACTGTTGTCAACAGCTATATTGGCTATTGTAAATTGTGCTGCTGTGAACATTGGGGTGAAGGTTTGGAGAAGAGGGAAACTTCCTACATTGTTGGTGGGAATATAAATTAGTGGGGCCACTATGGAGAATGGTATCCTCCCACTCCTGGGCATATATTTAGAAAAGAGGAAAACTCTAATCTGAAAAGGTATATGCCCTCCATGTTCCATAGCCTATATTCTTTCTTTGCAGCTGTTCCACAGAGCTGTGTATCTTACTGAGTCCAACTTTGACTTACAGGGTTTTTCGTTTCACATATTTTATCTACTATGAAGTGAGCGCACAGACTGTGAATGTGCCATTTAAGAGCCTTTGTTGTTCTAGTAAGAAAAACAAGAAGACAAATGTGCCATTTAATTTCGCCCTGGAAAATAGGAAGAGTCAATGGCCTTACTAAATTGCTTTTTTTTTCTTATGGGCTCAGGCGTGTGGAATCATCTGGTTACTCCTTCATAGCGACTACATAGTCCAAGGTCCACTATGAACTGGTATTTTCCAGATCATCCTGTGGGGAGGGCTGTCAACCTTCCCTTCCCCTTTCCTCACCTCCCAGGCTGCTGATCACATCATCTCTCCGACCTCAGCTGACTCCAGATCTTTGTGTGTCTCTTCCCACCTTATCACCAACTCCAAGCTCCACAGTCCCAAGTGAAAGTGGCAACCTTGTATCTTTTCTTATGTACCTAAATCAGACCAAGTTGGGAAATGAAGCTGCAGTAAAGTATTTTGTGTGAGTGTGAATGTCTGTGTGTGTATGTGTGTTTACCTAACATACTGCTTTTGAAAGGTGAGGTGCTTCTGCCCTGGTAAGGCAGGTGCATCTGGACTTGATAGGTAAGGGGTGGTCCCCTCCCTCTTCTTACCCACTGATGGTTTCTTAGCTTGTAGATGCAAACTGTTGCTTGCAGGCCCTATAGCCATTTGTGATTCTGCCTTACAGACTTAAAGCAGAACTGGAGCCTTTTCTTAACATTAACTTCTTTCTTTCTCAGAGTTACAGGATTACATAGTTGTGTCTGTGGTTTTCAGCATGTGGCCTTAAAGTCTGACAACCAAGAATCAAATGGAGGAGTTCCCTTCATGGCTCAATGGTGAACAAGTCCAACTAGGATCCATGAGGTTGTGGGTTTTTCCCTGGCCTTGCTCAGTGAGTTAAGGATCCGGCCCTGCCGTGAGCTGTGGTGTCAGCGCAGACGAGGCTTGGATCCCATGTTGCTGTGGCTGTGGCGTAGGCCAGTGGCTATAGCTCTGATTAGACCCCTAGCCTGGGACCCTTCATATGCTGCAGGCGCAGCCCTAGAAAGGACCAAAAAAAAAAAAAAAAAAAAAAGAATGGAATGGAACAAATGTCTTCAAATGTAATTCCTTTGCACCCCAGGGGGCTGTGTAAGAAGGTGAAACTCTGATGGACTTTTGTGTTGCTCAGATTTTGTTCATCCATCCTTTAGCCACGTGGCCTTGGACAGGGCTGTGAGTGTAACCTCTGTGAGTTCACTGGGCAGGGGGGCATTATCCTGCACCCTCCACCAGTTAGTGTGAGTGTTAAATCTCCGTAAAGCACCCAGCCTGTGCCTAGAGAGGCTCAAAGTGTATTACTTTTCTTTCTTCCCTCCCCTGGGCCTTCAATACTAGATGCCAGTCCTTGGCACAGTCACCCCTCCCCAGCACATCATCTTTCTGTGAATCCAGAAGCTTGACCACAGTGGTGTCCTTCTGTTCCCATATGCCTGTGGCTACCATCTGACAGCTGTTCCTCAGGTTTATCTGGTTTGTCCCCCACCCCGTCATCTTTAATTCCTTGGCTAAGGAGCCATGCAGTTGTTTATAACTGTACTAATTAGGATAAAAGAAAGAGGTCCTTTAAACAAAGCTTAGAGGGAAAAGGGGGTTGGGCGAGAACCTGTCAAGAGGAAATTGCTGAACAGCAGTGGGAGCATCCCTTTTCCCTGCAAGAAGCCTGACTGCTCTGGGAGAAGGACAAGAGAAGAAACGGCTCGCTGTCCTGTGGGTACATCCATCCCGGAGGACTATGGAAAAGTTGGACTCTGTCCTGGACGCAATCCCTCCTCTCTTTTTGTGACCGTCTCTGCTCCCCTCATTCTGTACTCTGGGGTACCCTGGTAAGCCTGGCTTCCTTGCTTCTCACAAAGTTGACCGGTTCTTCCCTCAGACGGAGAGTTCTCTCTTTGCCCAACTGTCAGACTTCCCACAGAGGCAATGGATCTGATCATTCATATCCAGGTTTCTCTTGAAAGGATTATGTGTAAACACTTCTGGAGGCGCTTGCATTTTGAAAGACTTGCTTCTTAACAGAATCTTATGTTCCACAGGCTCTTCCATACTAATTGTAGAAGGAATTAGTAGGATGAGGTGGTTACTACAAGAAGACTGTGTGAACGTGAATCCAACGTGAAGCATAAACGAGGTGTAAATCCCAATCTGACTCCTTGGGGATCAGACTTCTCTTGAGCTGTTACACATGGTTTAGGATTTGCTGTAAGAAACACCTAGAGGAGTTCCCATCGTGGCTCAGTGGTTAGTGAATCCGACTAGGAACCATGAAGTTGCAGGTTTGATCCCTGGCCTCTCTCAGTGGGTTAAGGATCCGGCGTTGCTGTGAGCTGTGGTGTAGGTTGCAGACGCGGCTCGGATCCTGCGTGGCTGTGGCTCTGGTGTGGGCTGGTGGCTATGGCTCCGATTAGACCCCTAGCCTGAGAACCTCCATATGCTGCAGAAGCAGCCCTAGAAAAGACGACAAAAAAAAAGGAACACCTAGACATAATGGGATATTTGGACCAGTGAGGAGTAAGAAGCAGATTCAGCAAGGCCAGGAGAACTGCCTTCCACTCTCGTGAAGGAGAGATTTGTTTGGTGTCATGGTGCTAAGAGGTGGACCTAGGACCGTGGGGTGAAACATACAGGGAGACGTCCCGCCCACCCCCAGGGTGAAGATGGCTCTTCGCTGAACCAGAGCTGCCTGGAGATGCAATGGGCTGTCAGAAGGGCAGCCCTTGGCGTTCCCGTCGTGGCTCAGCAGTGACGAACCCGACTGGTATTCAGGAGGACATGGGTTCGATCTCTGGCCTCGCTCAATGGGTTAAGCATCCAGCGTTGCCATGAGCTGTGGTGTAGGTCACAGATGGGGCTCAGATCTGGCGTTCCTGTGGCTGTGGTGTAGGCTGGCAGCTATGGCTCCGATTTGATCCCTAGCCTGGGAACTTCCATATACTGCAGGTGTGGCCCTAAAAAGACAAAAAGACCAAAAAAAAAAAAAAAAGCAAGAGAAAGAACAAGGTCAGCTCTCAAGGGGATTCCAGCTCAGATGAGGGATTGAACCCTTTCTCCTTCACAGCTCTTCTAGCCAAACCACGAGTGAAATTCTGGAGACCACCAGTGAGTGGTGTGCATTTTTAGAGTGGGGAAGATTCTTTTCCAGGGATTTATATCATTTTCTCCAGGCAGGTGCAAGGCTGAACCTTGAACAGGGCTGGTGTTACCTAGAAAAGGGAAAAGAAGTGCCTGTCGGGAGCAAGGATTTAATTTCCCGCATTCCCACTGCGATCCAGCTGTGGGACATGGATATTCCGTTTATGCGCTGTGGTGGCAACTCTCTGTGGGCTCCTGAATGTTTATGAGTATGAATCGCTTTATTTCATGTGGACAGGGTCCCCAGCAAGATAAGGAGGCACCTTGCCAAATCTAGATAGGCTTTTTAGGTAATGGAATAAATTTAAATTTTTTTGAGGATCAAGTTATTTTTACTTTTGACCCCAAACTCTCTCTTCCAAAGAAAACTAATCTGAAAGATTTATATAAGGTATTCAAGGTTCTTTGGATCTTAGGCACATCTGATTTGCTGTTACCCAGGTGGGTTTTTAGGTGTAATAGAGCTTTGAGAGTTACATTTTTTATGAAGTCACAAAAAATGAGAGAAAGAAATACTTGATACGCACTTGAGCCTCTCACAGTTCAGAAACTTAAAAGCCAGTGTCATTTTATAGGCACTATCTCAAGCTCTGTATATCCAATTGTATTCTTTTCTTAATTTCTCTCTTAATAGAATTCCTTCTTTCAAGGATTTAAATAGGTATTTAATAAACTGTTATTTACCAGAATGAAGCTTTTTTTTTTTAGATTTGACTCTGAAATATCTTTTTTTTTTTTTTAAATTATAGTGATTTACAATGTTTCTTCAGTTTCTGTTGTACAGCAAAGTGACCCAATCACACACAGTTCCCTGTGCTATACAGTAGGGCTCCATCCATTCTTTTTTTTTTTTTTTTTTTTTTTTTTTTTTGTCTTTTTGCCGTTTCTTGGGCCGCTCCCATGGCATATGGAGGTTCCCAGGGTAGGGGTCTACTTGGAGCTGTAGCCGCCAGCCCATGCCAAAGCCACAGCAACGCAGGATCTGAGCCGCGTCTGTGACCTACACCACAGCTCACGGCAATGCCGGATCCTTAACCCACTGAGCAAGGGCAGGGATCGAACCTGCAACCTCATGGTTCCTAGTCGGATTCATTAACCACTGTGCCACGATAGGAACTCCTGCCCATCCATTCTAAATGTTCCAGTTTGCTTCCAAAAACCCTGAATTGCCCATCCAACCCACTCCCTCCCCCTCCCCCCTTGGACCCACAAGTCTCCTCTCCTTGGCCATGATCTGTTTCTATTTTGTATATAGGATCATCTGTGCCATATTTTAGATTCCGCAAATAAGTGATATCATATGGTATTTGTGTTTTTCTTTTTGGCTTACTTAGTATGAGAATCTCTAGTTCCATCCATTTTGCTGTAAATGGCATTAGTTTATTTTTTTTATGGCTAAGTAGTATTCCATCGTGTATATATACCACATCTTCTTAATCCATTCATCTGTTGATGGACATTTTGGTTGTTTCCATGTCTTGGCTATTGCAAATAGTGCTGTGATGAACATAGAGGTGCATGTATCTTTTTCAGTGAAAGTTTTGTCTGGATATGTACCCAGGAATGGGATTGCTGGATCATATGGTAGTTTTATATTTAGTTTTCTGATATATGTCCATACTGTTTTCCATAGTGGTTGTACCAATTTACATTTCCACCAGCAATGAAGGAGGGTACCCTTTTCTCCACATCCTCTCCAGCATTTGTTACTTTTTTGATGTTATTTTTTGATCATTAACAAATCTGATCTCCAGATTTGTAAATGATGGCCATTCTGACAGGTGTGAGGTGGTACCTCATTGTAGTTTTGATTTGCATTTCTGTAATAATTGTCGATGGTGAGCATTTTTCATGTGCCTGTTGGCCGTCCTTCTTTGGAGAATTGTCTATTTAGGTCTTTTTGCCGATTTTTCATTTGGGTTGTTTTTTGTTGTTGTTGTTGAGTTGTATGAGTTGTTTGTATATTTTGGAAATTAGGCCCTTTTCTGTTGCGTCATTTGCAAAGATTCTCTCCCATTCTGTGGGTCATGTTTTCATTTTTTAATGGTTTCCTTTGCTGTGCAAAAGCTTTTGAGTTTAATTAGGCCCCATTGGTTTTTTTGTGTCTTTATTGCCCTTATTTTAGGGGGTGGATCAAACAAGATGTTACTGTGATTTATGCTAAAGAACTTTCTGCCTATATTTCACTCTAAGAGTTTTATAGTATCTGCCTTTATATTTAGGTCTTTAATCCATTTTAAGTTTATTTTTGTGTATGTTGATAAAGGGTGTTCTATTTTCATTCTTTTATGTGTAGCTTTCCAGTTTTCCCAGCACCATTTATTGAAGAGACTGTCTTTCTTCCACTATATGTTCTTGCCTCCTTTGCATTAGTTGACCGTAGATTAGTTGACCGTAGATGCTTGGGTTTTTTTCCCTGGGCTTTCTATCCTGCTCCATTGACACACATTTCTGTTTTTGTGCCAGTACCATATTGTTTTGATAACTGTAGCTTTGTAGTATTGTCTGAAGTCAGGAAGCTTGATTCCTCCATTTTCATTTTTCTTTTTCAATATTCCTTTGGCTAATCAAAGTCTCTTGTGTTGCCATACAAATTTTAAAATATTCTGTTCCAGTTCTGTGAAGAATGTCCTTGGTAATTTGATAGGGATTGCACTGAATCTGTAGATTGCCTTGGGTGGTATAGTCACTTTGACAATATTGATTCCTCTAATCCAAGGGCATGGTATATCTTTCCACTTGTTTGTGTCATCTTTGATTTCTTTCATCAGCATCTTATAGTTTTCAGAGTATAGATCTTTTGTCTCTTGAGGTAGGTTTATTCTTAGGTATTTTATTATTTTTGATGTGATGGTAAATGGGATGGTTTCCTTGATTTCTATTTCTGGTCTTTCATTGTTAGTGTATAGAAATGTAATGGATTTCTGTGCGTTAATTTTGTAGCCGGAAACTTTCCCAAATTCATTGATGAGTTCTAACAGCTTCCTGGTGCTGTCTTTAAGGTTTTCTAGGTATAGTATCATGTCATCTGCAAACAGTGATAGTTTTACTTCTTTTCTGATTTGGATTCCTTTTTTTTCTTTTTCTTCTCTGATTGACATGGCTAGGACTTCCAAAACTATATTGCATAATAGTGGTGAAAGTGGACATCATTGTCTTATTCCTGATATTAGCGGAAATGTTTTCAATTTTTCACCATTGAGAATGATGTTGGCTCTGGGTTTTTCATGTATGGCTTTTATTATATTGAGGTAGGTTTCCTCCATACCCACTCTCTGGAGAGTTTTTATTGCAAATCATTGCTAAATTTTGTCACAAGCCTTTTTTGCATCTATCGAGATGATCATATGGTTTTTATTTTTCAGTTTGTTGATGTGGTGTACCACATTGATTGATTTATGGATATTGAAGTATCCTTGCATCCCTGGGATAAATACCACTTGATCGTGGTGTATGATCTTTTTAATATATATTTGGATTTGGTTTGATAGTATTTTGTGGGGATTTTTTCATCTATGTTCATCAGTGATATTGGTCTGTAATTTTTCTTTTTCTTTTTTTTTGTGGTATCCTTGTCTGATTTTGGTATCAGGGTGATGGTAGCCACATAGAATGAGATTGGGAATATTCTTTCCTCTGCTCTTTTTTGAAAGACAGAAGACAGAATGTAGATTTCTAGAGTGCTTATGACTTCACTAAACCAGTAAAATCACATAAAATCAAATATGTGGATGTTGTTACAGTTTAAAATCCCCACTTGACTTTTCTGCTATCCCTACATCCTATAAATAATACTGACAATACTGAAAATTAAGTATCTTTTATGAGTAACAGAAGTGTATCATAATAAAAAATTTATGGTTATTTACTGATAGAAATTGAGAATACATAAGATTAAAACACTAGATGCATGAAACCATTATCCTTCATAATAAAAACTCTTAGCAAACCAGGAATAGAAACGAGTGTCTTCAACTTAATAAAAGCCTATATATACATCTACCAAAAAACCCATAGCTAACATCTTACTTAATGAGGAAAGAAATACTGAATACTCTCTCCTTAAGATAGGAAACTGGGCTGATGTCTGCTCTCCCCATTCCTATTCAACAATGTGCTAGAGGTTCTAGTTGGTGCAGTGTGGAAAGTAAAAAAAAAAAAAAAAAAAAAAAAAAGCAGATAGATTAGATAAAGAGTAAAATAGTCTTTACTCACAGGCAATTTCTTTTCTCCATAAAATAAATCCCCCCCCCAAAAAAACTACTAGAACCAATATCTTATATTTACAGGATACAAAATTGATAAAAGAGGTAATCATATTTATATATACTAGCTATAGAATATTGAAATTTTAAAAATATCAATAGTAGCATTAAAAGTATAAAATATTTAGAAGCAAATTTGAGAAAAGATGTAAAAGACCTATACGCTGAAAACTAGAAAAAATTGATGTGAAAAAATTTTAAAAACCTCCAAATGAAGAGCGATGTCATGTTTATGAATTAGAAGAAACAATATTGTTAAGATGTCACTTCTCCCAATATGAACGTATAGATCCAAAGCAAACCTAATTAAAATCCTAGTAGCTTTCTATTGGTAGAAATTGAGAAAGCCAGTCTAAAAATTATAAGGAAATTCAAAGAACATAGAATAGTTACAACAACCTTCACAAAGAACAACAGAGTTGGAAGATTTGTACTACCTGGTTTCAAGACTTATAAAATATCGTAATAAAGACAATGTGGTATTGGCATAAAGACAGACATATAGATCAATACAACAGGACCAAGAGTCCAGAAATGAACATAGGTCAATACCATGTGGCCAACTGATTTTCAACAAAGGTGACAAGGCAATTCAATTGGGAAAGAAGAATCTTTACAGCAAATAGTGCTGAAAATATTGAACAACCATATGCAGAAAACCAAAACCAAACCAAACAATTCTTTTTAAGCCCTACATCGCCCAATCTGCAAAATGTAACTTGACTGTCATCATCAATGCTAATATAAGAGCTGAAAATATAACATTTCCAGAAGGAAACATATGTGAAGATCACAGGAACCTTGAATTTGGCCAAGGTTTCTTAAATAGAACACACATGAAAAAAATCAATTAATTGGACATATTCAAGAAATGCTTATTTTTCAAAAGACACTCATGAAAATAAAAAGGCTCATCATAAATAGGGAGATACTAACAGAACATATGCAAGAATATATATCCTACAAAGCAATAATAAAGAGACAAGTGACCCAATTTAAAAATAGACCAAAAATTAAAATAGACTCTTCACAAAAGTAAATGTATAGATGGCAAATAGGCATGAGAAAGATACTCAGCATCATTTGTTACCATGGAAGTCCAGATTAAAACCACAAGGAGATCCCTTTATACACCTACTAGATGGTTGAAATTAAAAAGATTGAATATGCCTGGTGTTGGTGAGGATATGGAGCAATTGAAGTTCCCAGACATTGCTGGAGGCAATGGAAAATAGTACAGCCACTTTGGAAAAGGATTTTGGAAAAGAGTTTGGCACTTCCTTGAAAAGTTAAACTCATCTTACCAAAAGACATAGTCATACGTTTCTTTTAACTCCTAGGTATTTATTCATGAGAGATGAAGGCATATGTCCACCCAAAGACTTGCATGCAAATGTTCATAATAGTTTTATTTGTAATGCTGCCAAACTGAAAACAACCCAAATATCTATTAACAGATAAATGGATAAGCAAATTATGGTTTACTTATACAAGAGAATACTATTCAGCATTAAAAATAATGAACCCTTGGACATTCCCATTGTGGCTCAGTGGGTTAGGAACCCAACTAGGATCCATGAGGATGTGGGTTTGATCCCTGGCCTCACTCGTTTGGTTAAAGGATCCAGCATTGCTGCAAACTGTGGTATAAGTCCCAGATGCAGCTCAAACCTGGCATTGCTGTGGCTGTGGTGTAGGTCAGCAGCTGCAGCTCCAATTCAGCTCCTAGCCTGGGAACTTCCATATGCCATGGATGCAGCCCTAAAAAGAAAAAAATGTGAATTATTGATAACAAGCAACAATGTGGATGAGTCTCAAAATAGTTATGGTGAGTGAAGGAAGTCATACCAAAAAAAAATCTATAGTAACGAACGGCAGATGAGTGGTTGCTGGTGGATGAAGAATAAAGGTGAAGAGGGATGGACCTCAGAGGGCAAGTGGAAAGCTGTGATTGCGACATTCATATTTTGGTGGTGGGGATGATTTCAAAGGTGCATCTATATGTCAGATCTCATCAAGTTGTGTACTTTATGTATACTGTATTGTTTATCATATAATTTAAATAAAGCTATTAAAACCCAGTAAAGATACACAGAGAGAAAAAGAGGGGAAAAAAGACAAGCAACACATATAAAATGAAAATATGTAATAAAACAATACTTGGCATCATAGTTCAGGCTGTCATGAGAAATATGATTGACTGGATAACTTAACAGAGAAAGAAATGTTTTCTCACAGATCCGGAGGCTAGAAGTCTGAGATCAGGCTATCAGCATAGTTGGGTTCTAGCAAGGACTATTTTCCTGGCATGCAGAGGGCTGCCTTTTCACAGGGTGCTCACATCACCCCTTTTTTGTGCATGTGTAGGAAGAGAGAATGAACTCTCTGTAGTGTCTTCTTAATGGGCACTAATCCTGTTAGACAGGGCCCTATCCTTATGACCTCACTTAACCCTAATTACCTCCCCCAAACCTTTCTCCAAATACCATCACTTTGCAGGTTAGTGCTTCAACATATGAATTTTGGGGAGGCATATTCAGCCCATAGCATTGGGTATTCAGTAGTGCTTTTACATTGAATATATACTTAGTAATCACACAAATTAAACATATCCTTAAAAAGATCCATGTGGGAGTTCCCATTATGGTTCAGTGGCAAAGGACCCAACTAACATCCATGAGGATGCAGGTTCAATCTCTGGCCTTGCCTAGTGGGTTAAGGATCCAGCATTGCCCTGAGTTGTGGTGTAGGTCGCAGAGGCAGCTTGGATCTGGTGTTGCTGTGGCTGTGGCGTAGGCTCTGATTTGACCCGTAGCCTGAGAACCTCCATATGCCAAGTGTGTGGCCCTAAAAAGACAAAAAAAAAAAAAAAAATCCATGTGTATGACATCTTATTTCATCTAAAGATATTTTTTGGTGCCCAAGTAGATTTTGAACAGCTCTTTGGACCTTAGTCAAGACCCGACATTGGGAGCCACTGCTTCTTTATCTACCCCATTCCATCAGTGGAGCAGCACTTGGCTACTATGCACCTACTCAGCATGGGTGCACAGATTGTTATGCACCCTGGATACAAAGGTGAATAAACCATGGCTGCTGCCATTAAAGAGTTCACATCCTCCATGGGGAGCCCCTAGAAGACAGAGATTATGTCTGGTTTCATCTCTGTGCCTCGACAGAGCCTCAGCACAGAGCCTCGCATAGAGTTGCTGCTCTGTAGACATTTATTGATGGAATACATCTTAAATGTGGCAGTTCTTGCTGTTTGAATAAGACCTCTTTCCCAAGCAAAGGAAGAAGCTTCTCTCAATCACTTATGATTTCCTCTCTTGCTTAAGGTTATATTGTGTGAGTCAAATAATCCAGAAAATTTGGGGAAGAGGCTCAAAAACATGTAAATGGGAAAATATCCCTCACTCCCCCCCTTCTTTTATATGTCTTATCCTGCAGCACTTTATTCATCTAAGACAAGAGTCAGCAAGTATTTTTTTTTATAAAGAGTTAGGTAGTAAATATTTTAGACTTTCTGGGCAATTAGGTCTCTTTTGAAACTACACCCTGCTGCTATACCACTAAAGCAGCCATTGCCACTGTGTAAACCAAGGGGCATGGCTGTGTCCCAATAAAACTTTATTTATAAGAACAAACATCAGGCTGAATTTGGCCTCTGCGTCCTAAGCGACTAACCCCTGCCCTAGAGTTTGAATCCATCAGCCAGCGTTTGCTGAAGTCATGTATCCTTTAGGAAATGGGACTGATATTCCCATTGGTAAAGGCCATCTGGTTTTTCTGAAGAAACTTCTTGAGATGTATTTTTAATCATGTGTACAAATACATGATATGGATGGTTGGGGAGCCCTGCTGGGACTGCCCACACTGATACTCAGGACATAACTAAGGTACTTGACTCTCAACAGCTTATGTATATTGTTTGATAGTGTTGCACTGTTTCAACGGAGTGGTGTGGATGGAAGCTGGGTTGCATTTGGTGGCAGAGGCAATGGGAGGGGACATCAAAGTAGGAGGCAGGTGTAGACCATGTGTCAGAAATCTTCAAGGCTCTTATGTGCAGAGACAAGTTAGAATCACTCACGGGGCTCAGCATATAATTGTACTTATTGCTAAGATTTATTACAGTAATAAGGGTACCGATCTGATTGTAAGGGAAAAGACACAGAGTCTGGGGGAATCCATATGTAGGCTTCCTTATCCCTCTGCCTCCCATGAGGGGTCACCAAATGCTCGCTCTTCCCCAGTCAGTGAAATGCAGCAACATGTGTGATCCAGCAACATGGGTGTGATCTAAGGAATGCCATTAAGGACTCAAAGCCCAAGGTTTTCATCCAGGGCTGGTCGCGTTGGTACCCACTGCATAGCATGTACCAAGATTCCGGCTCCCAGAATGAAAGCAGGTGTTCAGCATAGACCACATTGTTTGCACAAGTAGTCCAGGCACTGCAAACCACCCTTGTCATTTAGGGAACCATTTGAGTGTCTATTTTCCAGAGGCCAACTTGGTAAGCAGACCTTTCTAAGAATAGTAGTCTCAGGCTTGACATGTTAACTCTTTTCTACACATACCTGTACTCTGATACATTTGAATAAATAAAGGAAGAAAAATGATAAGGCAAGACATAAAGGCAAGGGTTGTTTGTGTCTTGTGTGAATTTCGAGTCATCATATCATGGTGTGCTGACCCATGGAAGGTTGCAGAAGCACAAGTGGAAGTAGTTAGAGGGTGAGTACATCATTCCACGTAAGAAACAATGGCTGGCCTAAGGGAGTCACAGTGGAGATGGAAAGAAGTGGATGGAATTGAAATATAATTCAGATGTGGAATCAATAGGACTTGACAAGGAAGGAATCAAGGATGTCACAGCACAACTTAAGCTGTATGGCTTCCATAGTGGAACAGTAACCCTCAGGGGTTCCTCGTGCTTACCAAACAAATTCTAAACACTGTAGCCAGAGATACAAGGTCAGCCCTGGCTTGTTCCTCCTTTCCTCTCTGGAAGACTTCCTTGGAACCCCTCCCCCTCTAGCTGTTAGAAGTCTCTCCATGGTGCCCCAGTATAGGGTATGTCTATTATAGCACCAATATTGTATTAAAATAGCCCATGTGCATATCTGTAAGCTCCTAAGATGGGAAGACTTTGTGAATCATTTTATTTCTGTGGTCTAGCTCTTTGCTACTTGAAGTTTTCTCCTTGGACCAGTAGCATCGGCACCACCTTGGAGCTTGTTGAATCTGCATCTTAGCAAGGAGGTCCCTGGGGTTCTCAAATGAGCCTTAGAGTTTACGAAGCTGGAGACAGTAGGTACTCACTGAAAGCTGAACTTAATGCCACCAGCAATCCAGTCTAGACTCCTCAGAGCACAGCAGTGATTCCTTTTCCCTGAAATAGATCCAAGTCATATCGTTAGCTTCAGTGAGGTGGAGTAAATCTTACCAGTGCTATGGATGTACTGAAAGTGCTTGTCACTACATGGCTGGTGACATCTGCTTTAAGTAACATAGGACCAGTGGGTACCCTTATCTTTTTTTTTTTTTTTTTTTTGTCTTTTTCCTATTTCTTTGGGTCGCTCCCACAGCATATGGAGGTTCCCAGGCTAGGGGTCGAATCGGAGCTGCAGCCACCGGCCTACGCCAGAGCCACAGCAACTCGGGATCCGAGCCGTGTCTGCAACCTACACCACAGCTCACGGCAACGCCGGATCGTTAACCCACTGAGCAAAGGCAGGGATCGAACCCGCAACCTCATGGTTCCTAGTCGGTTTCGTTAACCACTGCTCCACGATGGGAACTCCGGTACCCTTATCTTAAGCAGAGGAACTAGAGTTAGCAGTTTCAGACTAGATTGACTGAAATGTACTTTTCTTATAAAACACTAATTTTTTAAAAGTCACCCATATAATCTAACATCTAACTTTTTCCTTTGAATAGTCAATACTCTATTTAATTAAGTGTCAAAACAAACTTCTAAGTACCAAAGGCAGGTTCTCTGGGCACATATGAACTATTAGCAGACCATTGTCTGCTAACAAGTGCTAATTAGCTTGTTAACACTTCCCTGTTACTCTTTGGGATGCTTTTAATTATTTTTCGGCCTAAATAAATCCAGAAGGTCAGAAGTTCCTAGTTTTGCCTTGTCTTTCTTATAAATTTGGAAAAGTTGCTGTACCTTCTCTGCCATAAACTACCAAATGGGAGTGACAGTCTGTTGGCTACTCAGCTCCCCATGCTCCTTGTGGTGATGAAGATTTAGGGCCTTAGACTGTGTGCTTCCCAGGCCCCCAACACTCCGGTCACATGGTGTCCCTGAATTTAGTGCTACTTGAATTCAGAGGTGTCTCTTTGATGTTAACTCTTAAGACTCCAGCAACCTTAACTCATGCCCTGCAGTGGATGAATGTTTGTGCTTTCCCAAAGCTCATGTGTTGAAATCCTAGCCTATTGTGATGGTATTTGGAGGTGGGGCCTTTGGGAGATAATTAGGTCACGAGGGTGGATCCCTCTCGAATGGGATTAGTGCCCTTATAAAAAAGACCCTGGATGACTCTCTTGCCCTCTTTCCGCCACTGGAGGACACAGTGGGAATTCTGCACCATGGAAGAGGATCCTCTCCAGAGCTTGACCATGCTGGCACCCTGATCTCAGATTTCCAACCTCCAGAACCGTAGGAAATAAGTAACTGTTGCTTATTAGGCAGCCAGCCTGTGGCACTATGTCACAGCAGCCTGACTGATGAAGACCATTGCCTGGAGGCAGATGTTCACCTGCTTGGGGCCTGCCTGCTCAGAACAGCTCTCACACCTTACCTGGATATCTCAAGGGAAGTGGGAAGTGGCTCTTGTCCATGAAATGCTTGGGAAATTCTTGACCCACCTGCTTCTTAGCTTGAGGAAAATCATGAAAAGCAAACATTTCATTTTTAAGATGGGAAAATTTACTCCCTTAACAATGGGGTGAAAGCAATGACTGTCTTTTGCTGTTATTAGTTTTGTGGAGTCTGAGTGGGATGTTGCAGAGAATAGTGACCTGGAAATGGGGAATCTGGGTCTTGTCCTCTTTGTCTGTTACTGGCAGTGTGACATTCCTGTCACCTTTCTTAGCCACAGTTTTTTCACTAGGTGACCACCTCTCCCATTCCTTCTAATCCCACCATTTTAGGACTCTCTGTTTCTATTTTTGCTGGTCTTTTCTGGGGAGGATTTAAAAATGAATTTGCTCAAGTTCTGCCCCATTCTGTCTATTAAATTCCAAGGATTCAATGACAAGTTGTGATGTGCTACAAACTGGCACTGATTTGTAGTAGATGCCAATTTCTGTGGTGTAAATAATCTCACTCTGGCTGATTTCCAGCTAGCAAGGTGACATCAACCTGCTCACACAATTCTTGAAAATTCAACAACCAGCTCTTATGGGCCGTACATCATTGTGAACAAGCCTCCTTGTCCATTATTCTGAGAGGAGCAAGACTTAAACAGTAAGGGGGCAGAGAGGCTCACTTATGAACTTGGCTCTATGCCTGGCTATTGGGAAAAGTCAGTGTGGGCATCAGAAAATTGTAGAAGATCGGCATTGAAATGTTGGTCACACACTGAAAATGGGGCTTCAGCCGGAGAGTCATCATGCCTTTATACTTGTAGAAGGACACACAGTGACACTCGGGAATTGGATGGCGAGTTAAAATTGTTCCCAGTGGAGAAGAGTCTTTTCCCAAGTGCCAGGTGAAAGAAAGTTTGGGAATCAGGTGGGGCTGGATATTATGTTTCATGGAGTCTCTCTTATCTTGCCTTTCCCTTGGTAACTAAAATCAACTTTTTATTCTGAGCCGGCATTTGTTTTCCTAGAGATATCCATTCCTTCCTTGTCGCTATTTCATGAAGGTGCTGGTGCTCTAATTTTACTGTCTTTGTTAAATTAGTTTCAGAACATGCTTAGGGAGTTACTCATATTTCCCTCTTATTAAAATGTAACTAAAAGCACAACGGAGGCCTTGGTTCTAATTCTGCAACTTGTGAGTTACACTGAGAACAATCTTGTCCCCTGGTCATGGAGTGTGTGATGTTTCACTGTAAGAACTTGAAGTAGAAAGGATGTTCCATACAAATTCCATCTCCTAAAGGGGACCCCGTGTCAGATGGGGCCCTGTCCTCAGCAAACCAGAGCTTAGCAGACCCATAATGTCAAGTGACAGCTCAGTGTGGGGGTTTCTTCATAACCTAGTGGTTAAGGATTCAGTGTTGTCATTGCTGTGGCTTGGGTTACTGCTGTGGCTTGGATTTGATTCCTGGCCTGGGAACTTCCACATGTTGCAGGATGGCTTAAAAAAAAAAAAAAAAAGATCTCAGTTTGCAGGTGCTAAACACTGATGTGAATATTTTGGTGAAAACTGGGCCGGATGTCGGGTTTAGTGAAGAGTCCTGAGGTTCTTTGTTCCCTTCCCAGGACAGCATGGAGCAACCATTAAGGTTCATGGTCAATGTATACTGCAAACTAAGCAGGTAAATTATGGGTCTATATCTAGGTTGATTCGGAGTCAAGGGACAGGGACCTTAATCCAAAAATGAGAAAGCTTTGACAAAAGCTCAACCATTCATCTTGTACATGAATGTTGTTGGGCTCCAGGAAGATATGGTAAGAGGAGATAAATTGGCTCGATGAGACCCATATTCTTACTGGGACTTCTATCTTTTCCAGACTATGGATGAGGACTCCAGGAATAATCTGTGCAAGAAGGATAGTTCATTGCTGAGGATTTGCCTGAAAGACAGAGATGAAAATTAGCTTGTGTGGGAAGAAATGTTCAAAGTGAGAGAGGGGAATCTACAAAATAGTGGATTATAAGAATGGTAAATGTTTGTACATATAGATAAAATTTGGAAGAGGACTCAGAGAAAATGAAAATAAGATGGGTTGGTCAGATTGAGTATTTTACAAACTTTTCTATCCTGATTTTGTAATGTTGTTTGAATATATTTAAATCTGTTGTGAAAAGGATTTTCTATCTTCACAGAGTTAAAAATGAGCTGGAATTTCCCTGGAGAATTTGAAATCAAATGCAAGGAAGAATTTCTTTGTGGGATGAATAGACCCGGTGAAGTGCTTGTAGGAGAGCTGGGAAACTCCTTCAAGAATCGGATCCCTCCTTCGCCATGTGGAGAGCGTTGGTGGTCCCTGGAGTGGGAATAAACCAGATTGCTGCTGGAGAATTCTCCCATCTGGAGATTCTCATATTATTTCCATTTCATGGATGGGGGTCCTGATCTGTAGCATTAAATGAGATGCAGATGTGAGTCAGTGAATTGATGGCAGAGTCATTAACAGGCAAACTTTTTTTTTATTACTCAAATGAATTTATCACATCTGTAGTTGTAAAATGATCATAACAATCTGATTTCACAGGATTTCCATCCCACAGCCCAGGCACATCCCCCCACCCCCCAAACTGTCTCCTCCGGAGACCATAAGCTTTTCAATGTCTGTGAGTCAGCATCTGTTCTGCAAAGAAGTTCAGTCTGTCCTTTTTTCAGATTCCACATGTCAGTGAAAGCATTGGATGTTGGTGTCTCATTGTACGGCTGACTTCACTTAGCATGATAATTTCTAGGTCCATCCATGTTGCTAAAAATGCCAGTATTTTGTTCTTTTTAATGGCTGAGTAATATTCCATTGTGTATATATACCACAACTTGATCCACTCCTCTGTCGATGGACATTTAGGTTGTTTCCACGTCTTGGATATTGTAAATAGTGCTGCAATGAACATTGGAGTACATGTGTCTTTGTGAGTCGTGGTTTTCTCTGGATAGATGCCCAGAAGTGGGATTGCTGGATCAAATGGTAGTTCTATTTTCTATTTTCTGAGGAATCTCCGTACTGTTTTCCACAGTGGTTGCACCAATTTACAGTCCCACCAACAGTGTAATAGGGTTCCTTTTTCTCCATACCCTCTCTAGCACTTACTGTTTGCAGACTTTTTGATGATGGCCATCCTGGCTGGTGTAAGGTGGCACCTCATGGTGGTTTTGATTTGCATTTCTCTAATCAAGAGTGATGTTGAACATCTTTTCATGTGTTTTTTGGCCATCTGTATGTCTTCTCTGGAGAACTGTCTGTTTAGATCTGCCCATTTGTTGATGGGGTTGTTTGTTTTTTTGTTGTTGAGCTGCAGAAGGTGTTTATAAATTTTGGAGATGAATCCCTTGTCAGTTGCAAAGATCTTCTCCCATTCTGTGGGTTGTCTTTTCGTTTTATTTAGGGTTTCCTTTGCTGTGCAGAAACTTTTCAGTTTGATGAGGTCCCATTTGTTTATTTTTGTTTTTATTGTCAATGCTCTAAGAGGTGGATCTGAGATGTTGCTGTGGTTTATGTCAGAGAGTGTTTGGCCTAAGTTTTCCTCTAGGAGTTTGATAGTGTCTGGTCTTATATCTAGGTCTTTAATCCATTTGGAGTTTATTTTTGTGTATGGTGTGAGGGAGTGTTCTAATTTCATTCTCTTCCATGTAGCTGTCCAGTTTTCCCAGCACCACTTATTGAACAAGCTGTCCTTTCTCCATTGTATATCCTTGCCTCCTTTGTCATAGATGAGTTGGCTGTAGGTGCGTGGGTTTAATTCTGGGCTTTCTATCCTGTTCCACTGATCTATATTTTAACAGGCAAATTTAAAAAAAATTGAAGTATGGTTATGAAATGACCATGGTTTATTATAGGATATTGAATATAGTCCCTGTGCTATTTAGTAGGACTTTGTTGTTTATTCATCCTGTACATAATAGTTTGCATCTGTTTGTCCCAAACTCCCAATCCAACTTTCCCCTGAACCCCACCCCACCTCAGGCAACTGAAGTTTGTTCTCTATGTCTGTGAGTGTGTTTCTGTTTCACAGATAATTTCATTTGTGTAATATTTTAAGTTTCACATATAAGTGATGTGGTATTTGTCTTTCTATTTCTGACTTACTTCACTTAGCATGATAATCTCTAGGTCCATTCATGTTGCTGCAAGTGGCATTATTTCATTCTTTTTTTATGGCTGAGTAATATTCTAATATTCTACTCAATATATATTCAATATTCTTTATCCACTCATCTGTTGATAGAATTTAGGTTGCTTCCATATCTTGGCTATTGTAAATAGTGCTGTTATTAACATGGGGTGCATGTATCTTTTTGAATTATAGCTTTAATTGGATATATGCCTAGGAGTGAGACTGCAGGATCATATGGAAACTCTGTTTTTAGTTTTTTTGAGGAACCTGCATACTGTTCTCCATAGTGGCTGCACCAGTTTATTTGCCTGCCAACAGCGAAGGGGGGTACCCTTTTCTCCACACCCTCTCCATCATTTGTTATTTGTAGATTTTTTTTTTTGTCTGTCTTTTTAGGGCCACATCCATGGTATATGGAGGTTCCCAAGCTAGGGGTCTAATTGGAGCTACAGCTGCCAACTTACACCACAGCTCATGGCAATGCCGGATCCTTGACCCACTGAGTGAGGCCAGGGATTGAACCCACAACCTCATGGTTCCTGGTCGGATTTGTTTCCCATGCGCCACAACGGGAACTCCATTTGTAGATTTTTTAATGATGACCATTCTGAGTGGTATAAGGTGGTACCTTATTTGATTTGCGTTTCTGTAATAATCAGCGATGTTGAGCATCTTTCATGTGCCTATTGGCCATCCACATGTCTTCTTTGGAAAAATGTCTATTTAGTCTTCTGCCCATTTTTTGATTGGTTGTTTTTTGTTATTGAGTTGTATGAGCTGTTTGCATGTTTTAGAAATTAAGCCCTTGTTGGTAGCATCACTTGCAGATATTTTCTTCCAGTCCATAGTTTGTCTTCTCATTTTGTTTATGGTTTCCTTTGCAATGCAAAAGCTTATAAGTTTGATTAGATCCCACTTGTTTATTTTTTCTTTTATTTCTGTTGCCTTGGGAGACTGACCTAAGAAAACCTTGGTTGGATTTATGTCAGAGAATGTTCTTTTCTAGGAGTTGTATGGTGTCCTGTCTTATGTTTAAGTCTTTAAGCCATTTTGAGTTTATTTTTGTGCATGGTGTGAGGGAATGTTCTAACTTCATTGATTTACACGTGGCTGTCCAGTTTTCCCAATACCACTTACTGAAGAGACTGTCTTTTTTCCATTGTATATTCTTGCTTCCTTTGTTGAAGATCAATTGACCATGGGTGTATGGCTTTATTTCTGGGCCCTCTATTATGACAGGCAAATTTGTGAAGCAAGGAAAGACCAGTTTTTTTTTTTTTTTTTTTTTTGTCTTTTTGCTATTTCTTTGGGCCGCTCCCACGGCATATGGAGGTTCCCAGGCTAGGGGTCTAATCGGAGCTGTAGCCACCGGCCTACGCCAGGGCCACAGCAACGCAGGATCTGAGCCACGTCTGCAACCTACACCACAGCTCACGGCAACGCTGGATCGTTAACCCACTGAGCAAGGGCAGGGACCGAACCCGCAACCTCATGGTTCCTAGAGTTTTGATAAGTGTTTTATATCTCCTCAAGGTGCATCCCTTATTCCTGTGACTGATCTAGGCCTGCCCAGCAGCCACAGCAAGTAGATACCAGATTCATTCATCTCTGGCCCCAGATTCCCAGGTCAGTCCAGTGTCAGAAATCTGCAGAAACCCTTACAGTCAAACATTTTAAACAAGCTAAAGGGACACCTCTTGGGTACAAGGAAAGACACTGGAGCAGCTTTCTATGGTGGGAAAGGGGTGTGTGTGTGTGTGTGTGTTTTGCCACCACAGCATGGGACCTCATTCAGGTCATCCCCTCATTCAGGTCATTCATCCAAGTTCAGTGCTTCCCAACATAAACAACCACCACCACCTCTCTCCTCTTTGTTTTTTTCCGCTTAGGAAAGTTGTTTTGGTAACTCGGATAGTATTCTGGATATACCTGGTTAGACATGTGTTGCTTTCCTGTGATATAAAGTTCTCTTAAAGTTCAAGGGCGCTTGGCCTCCCATAAGAAACATTTGTGTAGCAAACGTTCATGTCAGAGCTTAGGATATAGACTGGCTTGATCTAAAGCTGGGCCTCACTGCTTGCCAGCTCTCAGACCCTCAGTTTTCTCATTTGCAAAGTGAGGTTTTCGATACCGCGTCACAGGGTTATGGAGATGAAGTACGTGGATAAAATGCTTGGCATATAATAGCCTCTCATTAAACATTAGTTCCCTTGAACGTTCTAAGAGTCAACAGAGAGGAGATGCACATTTGATGCCCCTGCACTGTTTCCTGTACTCATGACTCATTCTCACTACCCAGAAGTTGTCAAACAATAGACCTCCCCAGCCCTGAAAGGTCATATGTATGTTGGGTGACTGGCACCCATCACCACGACACTTGTGTTAACCACAGATATTACCAAAGATTGTGTCAAAGTCACTGTGGGACCTCTTGCCCCAGGGCCACTGTGAAACCCTGCGAATGCATTTGTTCCTGGCCCACAGTCAGTCTCCACCGGGGCCCAGTGTTGGCTCTGAGTGCTTGGCACACCCTCGGGATGTGATGGTTATTCTAGGTTTCAGGGGAGAGTTCGCCAGCCCCCGCCTGCTGGTGGATGAGGACAGGCTGCATCGTTGCTGCTTCCCTGCCCAGAAGCCTGGAGTACGGAGGCTGGTGAGCAGGAGAGGGTGAGAGACTGCCTTTCTGGAGCCAAAGCTCAGCTGGCTGTTCATTTGGTTGCAGTGGGAAAGACAAAGAGCCCATCAGAGCAGAATAGGCCGGCCCAGAGGCCGACTATCCCAGACTGATATCAGAACCCCAAACGGTCATCTTTCAGGAATAGTTGTAAAAAGCACAGGCTTCGGAGTTCCTGTGGTGACTCAGCAGTTTACGGACCTGACTAGTATCCATGAGGATGTGGATTCGAACCCTGTGCATCAGTGGGTTAAGGTTCTGGTGCTGCTGTGAGCTGTGGTGTAGGCTGGCAGCTGTAGCTCTGATTTGACCCCTAGCCTGGGAACGTCCATATGCTGCAGGTGCAGCCCTTAAAAACAAAACAAAACAAAACACAGAAAAAAGCACAGGCTTCGACACCAAGCGAATGCCAATTTGATACTTGATTTGGCCATTTCCTAGATGTATTACCTTGAACAAGCTACTTGACCATTTAAACCATGAGACTGGATGATCTGACAAGGGAGAGGATAAATGGAAAAGGTGAGAGATTGTCTAAGGGTGAACGCCAAGGTTTGCAACATTTATAGAAACAAATTCAGGTGAAAGAGACCTCAGGGGCCACACACGTCTGGGGCCTCCAGGTTAGATGCTTTAGCTGAGCAGTTACTGCTTTTATACTGGTATTATTATTTTTAATTTTATTAGTTTTTATTTTATATTGGACTAGAGTTGATCCACAGTTTTGTGTTAGGTCCGGGTTACAGCAAAGCCATTCAGTTATACATATACACATATCCATTCTTTTTTACATTCTTTTCCCATATAGGTTATTCCAGAATATTGACTAGAGTTCCCTGTGCTACACTGTAGGTCCTTGTTGATTGTGTATTTTATAATGGTGGTATGTATATGTGAATCCCAAACTCCTCCAAGTTATTGTTATTAGTCAGGCCAGGAGTAAATATATAAATAAAAAAATTCTTGTTGATGTAACAGAACCGTAACTCGTAGAACCTCTCCTTGGGCTCTTGACTACCAGACCTTGCTCATGCCTGTCTTGTGGCTGGAGTGGGTCATGGAGGGCAGACAGCGCAGGCCACACAGAGTCTTGGCATCTGAGGCCTGACTTAGCTTTGCCAGAGACGGTGCTGCGCACACATAGTTGTGAAGCTGCCCATCGCAGTCAGGGACCAGTGAGTCTTCAAGCCTCCAGAAACCAGCCTGCGTGGTTGTGTGAACACAGAGGGAAACCACCAGTGTTGCTAGAGACCAGGAGAGGACCGTGAAGCCCAGCCCTTCAGGGAGAAGCCTGTAGAGGCCACTCTGGCAGGGGGTAGGTTGCGATCATTGAAGTCCACTTGGAGATGTGGGTGGGGAGTCGGTGGCCGCAAGCTCTGGTTTTGGTTCATAAGAGGAAACCCGCCCTTTTGCAGGAAGGGCCTCCTTTGGTTTCAGAGGTTTGAAGAACAGAGACGAACAAACAGTTTTGTTTTGTTTTGTTTAATGATTTTTATGTGTTCCATTATATTTGGTTTATAGTGTTCCATCAGTTTTCTAATGTACAGGAAAGTGGCCCAGGCACACATACATACATACATTCTTTTTCTCACATTATCCTCCATCGTGTCCATCACTAGTGACTAGATACATTCCCTGTGCTAGACAGCAGGATCTCATTGCTCATCCATTCCAAAGGCAATAGTTTGCATCTATTAACCCCAGATTCCCAGTCCCTACTCCCTCCCCCTCCCCTGTGGCAACCCCAAGTCTGTTCTCCAAGATCATGAGTTTTTTTTTTTTTTTTCCTATGGAAAGGGTCATTTGTGCCTTATATTGGATTCCAGACATAAGTGCTGTCATATGATATTTTTCTTTCTGACTTACTTCACTTAGTATGAGAGTCTCTAGCTCCATCCCTGTTGCTGCAAATGGCATTATTTTGTTCTTTTTTATGGATGAGTAGTATTCCATTGTGTATATATACCATATCTTCTTCTTTTTCTTCTTTTTAAAGCCAGAACATTTGGTGTTCTTGTCCAATCTTAGGTGTTGAGCCTGGTGGGGTCTAAAGGCCCTTAGGGCTTTTCTTGACACAGACACAGGCCACCTTGTCATTCCTAAGACTGGCTGGTGAGTGGGATGTGGCCTCTGTGTCCTTTCAGTGCAGTATTTTCAAGAAAAAGCTGGTAGAATGGTTGGGAGTGTGGGGGTAGGAGTGGTGCACTGAGGCAGCATCGTATAACCTTGACTCATAGAGACAATGAGTCCTTTCAAATCTTTTCAATCTTGATTATATCAAAGAGTGATTGGGGTGCTGGTCTTTAATGCCTCTCTTATTCTTGCTAATTAATCTTCCTTTCTCAGTAGAGAAAGGCTCTAGGATCAGAGCCTTGGGAAGCCAATGGGAACCTTTCAGAACTTGGAATCCTCACTTCTCTTTTTAAAATCTAACTTTCCAGGAGTTCCAGTTGTGGTTCAGCAGATTAAGAACCTGACATAGTGTCCAAGGATGCGGGTTCAATCCCTGGCCTTCCTCAGTGGGTTAAGAATCCAGCTTTGCCACAGGGGCAGACGTTCAGATCCATTGTTGCTGTGGCTGTGGTATAAGCCTGCAGCTGCAGCTCTGATTCGAGGCCTGGCCTGGAAACTTCCATATGCTGCAGGTGTGGCCCTAAAAAAGAGAAAAATAATTATTTGAGTTTCATATTTGCCTTTTACTTATTGCAAATGATGAGTAAAAAAAAAAGCGACCTAATTTAAGAAAAAATTAATTTGGGGTTATGGCAAAAATTGTGAAGGCAGCACATAGCTGACGGAATTTGGTGGGGGGAAAACACTGCCACCGTGAAATCTCACATCTGGATGCGTGGGTACAAGTACTTTTATTTTTATTTTTATTTTATTTTATTATTATTTTTTTGTCTTTTCTAGGGCTGCTCCTGAGGCATATGGAGGTTCCCAAGCTAGGGCTCTAATCGGAGCTGCAGCTGCCTGCCTACACCACAGCCACAGCAATGCGGGATCCAAGCTGCCTCTGCGACCTACACCACAGCTCATGGCAACACTGGATCCTAAACCCACTGAGCGAAGCCAGGGATCGAACCCGCAACCTCATGGTTCCTAGTCGGATTTGTTAACCACTGGGCCACGACGGGAACTCCCAAGTACTTTTACTAACAGCAAAGATTTCTAGGCCAGAAATCACTGTCCCTAAGTATTTTGAAGACATTACTCCACTGTCTACTGGCTTCCAGAGTTGCTGGGGAAAAGTCAGAAATCACCCTGACTCCAGACTCTTTATAAATAGCTTTGTTTTCCTCTTACTGGAAGCTTGTAGCATCTTCTGTTTGTCCTCAGTGTTCTGGGAGCACTTATAAGAGCTGCTTATGGAGCTGTGCTTATCACCCTGGTGTGGGCCAGTCTTACTCGTGTCAGCTTTGGGGGGTTTTCCTTTCCTTTCCTTTTCTTTCTTTCTTTCTTTTTTTCCCCTCATTTTGCTTTTTAGGGTCACTCTGCAGCACATGGAAGTTCCCAGGCTAGGGGTTGAATTGGAGCTGTAGCTGCCAGTCTACCCCACAGCCACAGAAAGGCAGGATCCAAGCTTGATTTATGACCTACACCACAGCTCATGGCAAGTCCAGATCCCAGACCCACTGGGGGAGGCCAGGGATAGAACCCAAATCCTCATGTCTACCAGCTGGGCTCATTTTCACTGCACCACGATGGGAACTCCTTGGGTATTTTCTTTTCTTCTTTAAAAGCAAGGTATGTTTGGCATTTCTGCTGTGGCGCAAGGGGATCGGCGGCATCTCTGAGGGCTGGGACGTCGGTTAGAGCCTCCACCTGGCACGGTGGGTTAAGGATCAGCATTGCTACAGCTGCTTTGTTAATTGAAACTGCAGATCTGATGTGGTCCCTGGCCTGAGAAATGCCTTAAGCCACCAGGCAGCCAAAAAAGAAAAAAAAAAATTGAGATATATTTGACATAAGTGTAAGTTTTAGGTGTACAGCATGTTGATTTGACACATCATTTGCAATGTGATCGCCATTGTAACATTAGCTAGCACCTCTGTTGCATCACATAATTATCATTTCTTCTGTTGTTAGGAACAATTCATACCTAGTCTCTTAGCAAGTTTAATGACATAGTACAGTTTTTTTAAATCACTCTACTGTGTGCTTACTGACTTATGATGGGGTTACACACTGATAATCCCACAGAAAACCGAACATATCATATGTCAGAAATGCATTTACTTACTATACCTAGCCTGCTGAAGAGAATAGCATAGCCTAGCCTACCTTTTTTTTTTTTTTTTTAAAGGTTTTTTTTTTTTTTCTTTTTCTTTTTCTTTTGCCTTTTCAGAGCCACACCTGCAGCATGTGGAGGTTTCCAGGCTAGGGGTTGAACTGGAGCTGTTGCTGTCAGCCTACACCACAGCCGCAGCAACACAGGATCCATGCCGAGTCTGCGACCTACATCACAGCTCACAGCAACGCTGGATCCTTAACCCACTGAGCGAGGCCAGGGAGCAAACCTGCATCCTCATGGATGCTAGTCAGATTCGATTCCACTGAGCCACAACAGAAACTCCTTTTTTTAAAAAAGTTTTATTGAATTGTAGTGGATTTACAAGGTTGTAATTTCTGCTATACAACAAAGTGATTCAGTTATACACACATCCATTCTCTTTCAGATTCTTTTCCCACAAAGATTATGACACAATACAGCAGGGGCTACACAGCAGGTCCCTGTTGGCCAAGGGTTCCATATACCTGAGTGTGCATATACCAGTCCCAAACCCCCAGTCCATCCCTCCCTCCCACAACCTGTCCCCTTTGGTAACCATGTTTTTCAGTCTGTGAGTCTGTTTCTGTTCTGCAAATAAGTTCATTTGTATTCCTTTTTTTTTTTTTTTTTAAAGACAGTATAGCCCACCTTAAGCATGCTCAGAATATGTATATAAGCCTACACGTCATGGGCAAAATCATCTAACACAAAGCCTATGTTATAATAAAGTGTTGAAGATCTCATGCCATTTACTGAATGCTGTACTGAAAGTGGACAACAGAGTGGTTGTGTGGGTCCAGAATGGAAGAGGTCTGTTGGTTGTTTACCCTTGATGGGAGCTGTGCCCATTGTCTCTGCCTGACATCTCAGGAGTATTGTGTGTGGATTGCTGACCTGAGAAAAGATCAAAATTCAAAATTCAAAATAAGTACGGTTTATACAGAATGCATATCACTTTTGCACTATCATGACGTCGAAAAATTGCAAGTCAAATCATTGTAAATTGGGGACCATCTGTAGAAGTTCTCCTGGATTTATTTATCTACTAGTTGCAAGTATGTACCCTAAGCAGCATCTCTTCCGTTCTCCACCCTCCCCACCCTCAGCCCCTGGTAACTCCCATATTACTCTCTCTTTTTACAATTTTAAGGTTTTTTTTTTTTTAGATTTCACATAAAAAATATGAGAGAGTATTCGTCCTTCTCTGACTTATCTCACTTGGTCTATTGTTCTCTAGGTCCATAGATGCTATTGCAAATGGCAGGATTTTTTCCTTTCTTATGGAAAAATAATGAGCAATATTCCATCGTGTGTGAGTCATCTTTGTCCATTCATCCACAGAGGGACGCCTTGGCTGTTTCCCTATCTTGGCTCTTGTGAGTCATGCTGCAACAGCAGGAGAGTGAAGATATGTTTCTTTGGGTAACCTGTTTTCATTTCCTTTGGATACATACCCAAAAGTGGGATTGCCGGATCATGCGGCAGGTTTACTTTAATTTTTTTGAAGAATCTCCATACAGTGCTCCATGGTGGCTGAACCCATTCAAAAATCTCTCAACAGCATGTCAGGGGTTCTGGGAAAATTTCTTTCTTTTTTTTTTTTCCCATATACATTTTTGAAACAGGTGTTCTTAGTATAAAGGATGTTCCCTCATTTCCTGACTTAAAAATAGCTCAAAGTTTTCAAATTCTTGTTTTAAACTCAGTGAACTGTCCTTTTCCACACTACTATAGTAGTTGTGAAATACAATAATAGGAGTTCCTGTCGTGGCTCAGTGGTTAACGAATCCAACTAGGAACCATGAGGTTGAGGGTTCGATCCCTGGCCTTGCTCAGTGGGTTAATGATCCGGCGTTGCCATGAGCTGTGGTGTAGGTCGCAGAAGCGGCTCGGATCCCATGTTGCTGTGGCTCTGGCATAGGCCGGCGGCTGCAGCTCCGATTAGACCCCTAGCCTGGGAACCGGCGAGGGAGCGGCCCAAGAAATGGCAAAAAGACAAAAAAAAAAAAGAAAAAAAAAGAAAAAAAAAGAAACTAAGAAGCTGAACATTCAATAAATATGAAAATATGTGTAATCTCACTAGTAATCATGGGAATGTGAATTGATATAAAAAGAGAAAAAATTACATGTACAAAAAAAAAAAAGAAGTACAATAGTGACAGCAATTGTATAAATATAATACCAACTTAACCTGCAACCTCTCAGAGGCATCATTTTAGAATTTCAGCTAAGAATTTTTAAATTCCTTTTTTGTTTTTTGTCTTTTTAGGGCCACTTCCACAGTATATGGAGGTTCCCAGGCTAGGGAGTGAATCAGAGCTGTAACCGCGGGCCTGCGCCACAGCCACAGGATCCTTAACGGGGCCAGGGATTGAACCTGTGTCCTCATGGACACTAGTCAGATTTGTTTCTGCTGAGCCATGATGGGAACTCCTGGGAATTTTTCTTGATTGTAATAATGATAATTTATTTTCTGATATGTTGTTATTGATGTTATTTTATTATTATTTTTGTTTTCTGTTTCCTCTCTCCTCTGTAAACTTCGGTTGTTCAGATGCTACATTTCCTCTTCAGGGTTTCTATTTTTATTTTCTTTTCACCCCTATTTTCCTCTCTTTGTCTTTCTATTTTCTGGGTTATTTCATCAACTTTTAACATGTTTGTTTATTGAGCTTTTTATTTCTACTCTTACCTGTCTATTTTCTAAGAACTACTTTTTTGTTCTCTCCGAAAGTTCCATTTTTATTTTTATTTACTTTTTGGCCACACTCCTGGACTGCAGAAGTTTCCCAGGCCAGGGAACAAACCTGTGCCACTGCAGTCACCAGAGCCATGACAGTGACGACACCATATCCTAACTCGCTGAGCCACGAGGTGATACCACAAGTTCTATTTTTAGAACATGTGATTCCTGTTTTGCAGATGCTATGTCTTCTTTTTATCTTTCTTAAGATAATTACATTTTTTTGCTTTGTTTCCTTTTCTCTGGATATGTTTACTCCAAGTTACTTTTTTCTCTTTGTGTTTTGTCTTTCATTATAAAAACTCTTTCCTCAAGTGTCTGGTGATTTCTGCTTGTCACTTTGTAACGATGAGGAATTAAAAAGTGATTGGGGAAGTTCCTGTTGTGGCCCAGCTGTAACGAGCCCGACTAGTATCCATGAGGATACAGGTTTGATCCCTGGCCTGGCTCAGTGGGTTAAGGAGCCAGCGTTGCCATGAGCTGTGGTGTAAGTTGCAGACGTGTCTTGGATCTCATGTTGCTATGGCTGTGGTGCAGGCTGGCAGCGGCAGCTCCAATTCGCTCCCAGCCTGGGAACCTCCATATGCCACACATGTGGCTCTAAAAAGCGGGGGTGGGGTGGGAGTTGGACTGCCCAAAATAATTGAAAAGAGGGTTCAGATACTTGTATATCAGTGTTCATTGCAGCATTATTCATAACAGTCAGAAGTGCACACAACCTAAGTGTCCATCAACAGATTAGTAGATAAAGTGGGATGTGTGCATACAATGGAATATTATTCAGCCCTAAAAGGAATGCAGTCCCGATACATGCTCCAGCATGGAGGAATCTGAAAAACATACCAAGGGAAATAAGCCAGAAACCAAAGGACAGATATGATACGATTCCATTTATGTGAAATGCTGAGAATAGGCAACTTCCTAGAGGCAGAAAGTAGAATAGAGGTTACTAGGGGCTGAGGGGGAGGGGCGAGTGGGAATTATTGCTTAATAGGTACAGAGCTTCTGGTTGGGATGGTGAAAATTGTGGACATAGTGGTGACAGTTGCTCAGCGTTGTGAATGTGCTTAACGCCACTGAACTGTGAACTTAAAAAATGGTCAAAATGGCATCTTATATGCACTGTGTATTTTATCACAATAAGAAAAACCAAGGTGATCAGCAGCCCTGAGCCCGCTGGTTGGGCTTATTGACTGTCAGGGTCACTGTAAGGACTTCTGGCCTGACTGCTTCCTGGGGGCCCTGAATTTCAGGGTCCTTAGATTGAGATCCCCCAGTGGGGCCTCTTTCGAGGTCTTGCCTGAAGTATGTGCAAGCATGGCAGCTGGTGTTCTGAGAGAGAAGGAGGGAGGACAGCTGGGCCAGAGACCCCCAGCTTTCTGTCTCCAGACATGCAGGAGAAGGTGGGAGGGGCTGTCACCTGGTGGCAGTGGCAGCAGAGGTGGTGCTGGTGGTGGTGGCAGTGGTGGCTGTGCAGAGGAAAAGGCACCTGGAGGGTACGTGCTTCCTAAACCCATTTCCAGCCAATCGTCCTATTTCCAACTCTTCCTCCATCTTCTCTTTCAAAGCTTTCTGGTTCCCACAACATCTAGATCTTTGGGGAGTCCTGAAGTCAAAAATAAAGTAGGCCGCTTCTCACTTTTTCCCACAGCAGCTTAGGGATTAGATTTTGTGGAGATATGTATGTATATATATTTGTTGTTTTCATTAGACTTAACCTTTTTTTTTAACTCATGACTTAGGGGCACATCAATTTAAAATAAATTTCAACTACCTTTTTTGGGCTGATTTTTTTTTTTTTTTTTTTTTGCTTTTTTGGTCACACCTGTGGCATATGGACATTCTCGGGCCTGGGATTGAATCTGAGCTGCAGCTGTGACCTACACCTCAGCTGCCCCTGGCTGGGGATTGAACCGGTACCGCCACAGAGAGTGCTTGATCATTAACCCTCTGTGCCACAGCAGGAAGTCCTAGGCTGATTTCTGACTTAATTGCATTACAGCCACAGAAGTTGTCTCTCTATAGGGTCCCTGGAATTTTAGGGAACTTCTTTGTTGATCTACTATATGGTCAACTTTTTTTTTTCTTTGCATTTGAGGGCTGAACCTGTGGCCTATATAAGTTCCCAGGCTAGGGGTCACATTGGAGCTGCAGGTGCTGGCTTACGCCACAGCTGCAAGAATGCAGGATCTGAGCTGCATCGGCAACTTACTCTGCAGCTCATGGATCCTTAACCCATTGAGTGAGGCCAGGGATTGAACTGCATCCTCATGGATTCGGTTGGATTCATTTCTGCTGGGCCACAGTGGGAACTCCCTGTTCAACTTTTGTCAACGTTCTCTTGTGTAGTAGACCCTTTGAGGTAGGCAAAATGGGATTCTTATCCCCTTGTTAGAAGCTGGTAATCAGAGTCCCAGAGAATTTTTAAAACTTGCCCAAAGTTCCTCAGTGAAGTTGCACCAAAACTGAGGAAGGTCAAACAAGGGGAGCCTCGTGGTGAAGAGCCTGGACTTCATTCTAGTTCCCTGGGTTGCATCCAGGCTGTGCCACATACCAGCCATCTGCCAGCTGAGAGTTACAATAGCTCCTACTTCATAGGGTTCTTGAGAGGTTTACATACATGGTATACAGCAAATATTCAATAAAAACCTTTATTATTACTATTATTGCCATTTGTACTTTTTTTTTTAATGGCTACACCTTCGGCATATGGAAGTTCCTAGGCCAGGGACTGAATCTGAGCTGCAGCTGTGACCTACACCACAGTTGTGGCCATACCAGATCCTTTAACCCACTGTACCCAGCTGGGGATCAAACCTGCGCCTTCATAGTGACCTGAGCTGCGGCAGTATGATTCTTAACCCATCGTACCACAGTGGGAACTCCTCTATTTTCACTTTTTGTCTTGAGCTCATGGTTCATCTTGCACAGGGCGTCATTCCATTAAAGACTGGATATTTACAGATGTTTGCAGCTACTCCTCAGCCCAGCCATGCCTATTCTGGCCACCGTGCATCAGAGGTTATGGCCCAAAATACCACAGTGTCAATAGAGAACCTTTATGGATATAATCCAGAGAGGCCACTCAGGTCAATTCAGCAAGCTCTTTATTGTGAGCCTACTACGTGTCTGGGCTCCATTTGTATCCAAGAGGTGTTTCCTATCTTCCGGGGCTTATTTATGCCTTAGTCAAGGTAGCAAGGTAGATGCTCAAAAAAGCCTTTGTAAAATGAACCACCACCAGAGAAATGCTTAGAACCACAAAGCTGAAAGAGGCTGGGAGCTGGAGGGTGGGGCGGGAGGATTGCCCTAAATAAGCGGGATTATCTAGGGCTCCCAGACTGTCGGGTGCTAATCCCCACCGTGACCAGGCTCAAAGCCCTCAGAGCCACAGAATCAACCAGCTGAGGGGGGGGGAGAGAAGCCACGGGGCTGTTCATGTGGAAGCAGGGTCCTCTCTCTTTTGTGGATGCAAATAGCTGACAGTCTTCCAATAAAGGCGCCTGGCCTGCTCTGAGCAGGACACCTGCAAAGAGGCCAACACCATCTCCCTCATGGCAGCTTCTCTGTTCCACGTCGGTCTCCATGAAGCCGGCTTTTACGCATTTCTTTCGTTTGGAATCTTCCCACCTCCTGGCTCCCTCTTTCCTCCTGTGCCCTTAACGCCCTTCCGTACCATCGCCCCTCCCTCCCCGCCCGCAACGAAAACTTGGTTTGATGATTGCGTTCCTGTTGCAGGGAGTGTGGTATGAATGGAAATGCAGAGAAAAGACTTTTTATTTTGAAATAATATTAAAGAAACTGTGCAAGAACCTTACAGAGCACGTCAGAGGCCCTTCGCCCAGCTGCCCTCCTGGCAACATCTTCCTTAGCCATAGAACAATGACCCACACCGAGAAATTAACACGGATGCAGCACAAGAAACTATGGACTTTATTCAGATTTAACCCGTTTCCCTGTCACAGGCTTCAGTCCCACACCCTGTGTTGCATTTAAAAGTCCTCAAACCCTTCAACTTATGGCAGTCCCTCAGTTTGTCGTTCATGACCTGGTGTGTGGAAGTTTCACAGACAATTTGGAGGTAATTAAGGTTAAATGAGATCAGAAGGGTGGGGCCCTAATCTGATGCTAGGGTGACGTGCTCTCTGGATTTGGGGTTTGATGTCTGATACTATTTCGGGGAAATTCGCAGTCATTATTGTTTCAAATATTTCTTCTGTTCCTTTCTCTCGCTTCTCCTTCTGATAGTCCCATTTGGCATGTATTACACCTTTTGTAGTTGTCCTATAATCCTTGAATATTCTGGGCTTTTTTTCAGAGTTTGTCCTCTTTCTGGTTTGAAGATTCTATTGATATGAGCTCTAGAGCAGACATGTTTTCTCCGCTGTGTGCAATCTACGGGTGAGCCCATCAAAGGCATTCTTTATTGTTACAGTGGTTTTTTGTTTTTTTATCTTTAGCATTTCTTCCTTTTTCTTTTCTTTTTGTCTTTTTAGGGCCGCACCCAGGGCATATGGAAGTTCCCAGGCTAGGAGTCCGATTGGAGTTGTGCTGCCATCCTCGCACAGCCACAGCAACGCCCGATCCTTAACCCACTGAGCAAGGCCAGGCATCAAACCCACGTCCTCATGGATACTAGTCAGGTTTGTTACAGCTGAGCCACAGTGGGAACTCCCCTAGCATTTCTTCTTTGGTTCTTCTTTAGAATGAACATCTCTCTGTTTGCATTGCCTGTCCTTGTGTGCTGTCTGCTTTCTCTATCATGGCCCTTGGTGTAATACAGTGGTTTTTGAGTTCCTGGCCTAATAATTCCAACACCCAACACCCCTGCCATGTCTGGATCTAATGCCTGTTCTGGCAAAAATAATGTTTTTTTGCCTTTTGGTATGGCTTGTGCTTTTTTTTTTTTTTTTTCTTAATAGCTGCACATGCGATGCCAGGTAAAAAGAAGCACTGGAGATAGGCCTTCAGTGCTGTGGCAGTGGCATTTGTGGGAGGGGACGCTTTCTCTAGTCTTCTAAGTAGGTCTCAGTGTTTTAGTGAGCCTATGCCCCTGGATCTTGAACCTCACAAGTTCTTAGATTTTTCTTCCCTTCTTCCATGAGGCATGATTGGCTCAAGGGTGCTGGGTGGCTATTTCTGCTCTCCCCATGGAGGTTAGAGCCAGCTGGAGCTGGGTAGTCCCTTCGCCTGGTCAATTAGGCTCTCCTAATACCCCCAGCAAGGCCGGCTCCAGTGAACTGGTTTCACCTGAGGGCGCGCCTGGTGGAGAACAGGTGCTCCAGTCAAAACCATTTAAAATGGTTCCTCGTCCCCTCCCGCTGCCGGAAGCTGGTTGGAATTTTTCTCTTCCGTTCTCGCACATTGAGCTCCTGGAGGTCGATCTCACGGTGTTTAAGAGACCCTCCCCCGCCCCCCTCCCCCAGCCAGGACTTGGTCACCCTGAAGTTGTTAATGGTCACAGTCGTCCGCACTGAGCCTCCAGCACGTGGCTCACTCCCGGTTTTCCTGCCCGGGCGCTGGTTCCTGCGGCCGCCGCTTCTCCCGAGTCCCTGCTCCGGTAAGTTACGACTCCCTGTGCGTCTGGTCGTAAGGGCAGTGGGCTGCCCCGTGGGCTCGCGGTGATTCAGGAAGAGGTGTTGGCTTTTTCAGTGTGTTCGGCTTTGGACGTGTTGTTAGGGTGGAGTGAGGACGTCTAAGCTCCTCACCTGCGGAAATGGAAACAGGAGGTTCCCCTCTTTCTTCTCTGGCATCGAATTACCTCCCAGGGTTGGAATCCACCCCCCACTGCCCCTCTCCTCCCCGTCCTAACCCTCGAAATGTCCAGTGGCTGCTCATAGGATTTGACTGCTGACGGTCAAGGCCAAGGCAACAGCCATCTACCTTTCGGCCGGGGCGGGGGGAGGCTAAAGCACACGCGTGGGGGGAATGTGGGTGGTCGCGGCGGTGGGGCAGGGGCGACGCTAGACTGATGGTTGGAACAGCAGGTATCTTCGCCGGGCTCCTCCCCTGGCTCTGCCCTCAGTACCTGGAGGCCCTGCAGCCTCAGTGGGTGTAGGGAGCGCCTTAGAGATTCCGAGGATGTCCCTGCTGAGCAAGGGTCTTCCTCCCCGCAGAGGCTCGGGGCTGTTGGAAAAGCCCCCTGAGCAGCTCTGTCGCCTGAAGACCTGCGACCGCGCGTCAGTCGGCCTCTGTTGGAAGGAGCTGGCACTTGGAATTATTAAGCACCCCTATGCATAGGAGAGGACAGGAAGTCCCCTGCTTGGCGTTTGTAGTAGCCAGTCTTGTCTTGGAAAGCTTGCAGGATTCGCAGCAAAATCCTGCGGAAGGCGATCAGCCAGCTGATCATTTATTTATGTTTTCAAAGGGCTCTGGAAACGCAGGTAGCAGTTGGTGGAACAGCAAGCCCTGTCGTGTATTATTAAACAGGAAGCCTGCCCACGGGGAGGAGGGCCCCCTGGCAGACAGGTCACGGGGGACTAATAAGGCCCCCTGAGGCTCAGGACTGGGGCTCTTCTAATGACTTATTAGTGAGGCTGCTGGAGAAAGAGAATGGCGTTTTTCATTCCCCCTCTTGAGCCACTTTTATCTGGAGAACTTTGAGGTATTTTATTACCCGTCTCTTTAACGGAGGCAGATACTGCTTTCCTTAGGATGAACCCGGAACAGATAGATTTGGAGACTGGTTTTTTTAAATGAATGAAGTAAAATATTTATGGAAAGTTTATGAAAGGCCAGACACTGTGTGAGGCAATGGGGGCCCAAAGATTAGAACAGCATAGCTCCCAGTGCCCCCAGGGGTCCCAGGTCAAGGGTGAACAAAGCACGAGCAAAGGCTGCGAGATGAATAAATTTGTGAGTACTTTTGGGGTCCTGTCTGCTCAGGGGAGGTACAGCAGTCACAGCCCGTTTCTGCAGGGGATTATGGATTGATAGGGGAGGCAGACATAGATAGAGTTGGTAGAGTAAAAAGATGTTTTAGTGGAATCGTGGGCAGCAGGACTTTGAAGAAGGGAGAGGTCAGTGTAGATTGGAGTTTAGAAAAAGTTGTGAAGAAATAGTGGGGGATAGGTTTTTTTTTTTTTTTTTTTTGGGCTGCCCCTGCGGCATATGGAGGGTCCCAGGCTAGGGGTCCAATTGGAGCTGTAGCCACCTGTCTAAGCCACAGCCACGCCAGATCCGAGCCTGTCTGCAACCTACACCACAGCCCAGGGCAATGCTGGCTCCTTAACCCACTGAGAGAGGCCAGGGATCGAACCTGCATCCTCATGGATACTGGTCAGATTCTTTTTTGCTGAACCATGATGGGAACACCAATGGGAGATACATTTGTAAAGGATGATGACATGGGAAATGAGGAGCCAGGCCGAAGAATTACACTTGGTCTCATGAGGGACTAGGAAGCCACTGAAGTTTTTTGCTTTTTGTTTTCCTTGTTTCTTTGGAAGGGAAGTGGGTTGCATTCGTTTTCTAGGATTGCCATCCCGGAGTAGCACACACTGGATCCCTCGGCAGACGTTTATCCTCCTAGTTCTGCAGGCTAGTGATCCAGGTGTCAGGCGGGCCGAGCTCCCCTGAGACTCGGAGGAGAACCCCTCCTCGCTTCTGCCCAGCTTCAGGTGGCGGCCGTCCATCCTGGGCAGGCCTCGGCTTACAGCCGCCTCGCTCCCATCTCTGCCTCCACCGTCATGTGGTGTCTGCCTTTCATAGCAAAACCCCTTCCTATAAAGACGCGAACTAGGCGTTCCCATCGGGGCTCCGCGGGGTTCTAACTAGTATCCTTGAGTGATACCGGGAGGATGATACCAGAGCCCGGCTTCTCATTCAGGGCAGTCGAAGAATGAACTCCGCACACACAGGCAGCAAGCAAGCCAAGTCTTTATTAAAGGCAAGGAGATAGCTCCCAGGACAGCTGGGAGCGGGGAGAAGAGCCCCCTTTTTCTGTTGTCCTATAGGGATTTTTATCTCTTAAAGGTGGGGAAGGGGCACCAACATGGGGTCCAGAGAGATGTAGTCTTCTCCCATTGGTCTTATTCAGTTACCCATGTCAGTCCTTGTCCAATAGGGCCTTAGGGGTGGAAAGGTCCCTTAAGTCTCATAGTCCTTTAGTCCTTTTCTTCCCATAAACTGAGTCACAGGGGTTTAAGGATTAATGTCCATCTGGGCGTAGGGACCCTCCCTATAGTAGACAAGGCCCGTGGGGATGTTACTCCCTGGAGCCCTTAAGCCACACGTGTTAATCAATGGCCATATCAAAGAATGCGTCCAAGCCCATGCTCCTGCACTGACTACCTGAGTTAATATTCTGCCTCATGAGTATGTGGGTTCGATCCCTGGTCTCCATCAGCGGGTCAGGGATCTAGTGTTGCGATGAGCTATGGTGTAGGTTGCAGATGGGGCTTGGATCCCACGTTGCTGTGCCTGTGGCATCAGCCAGCAGCTGTAGTTCCAATTAGACCCCTAGCCTGGCGACTTCCATATGCTGTGGCTGCAGCCATAAAAAGCAAAAATAGTAAAGACACCAGTTATATGGGATTAAGGGACCAGCCTACTCCAGCTTGACCTCACCTGAATGAACTCTATCTGCAACCCTATTTCTGAAGAACTTCACATCCTGAGGTACTGGGGGGTTAGGGCTTCAACATATCTTTCTGAGGAACACAATTCAACCTGGAACAGGGAGGAATGGGGGGGGCGGGGGAAGTGGGATAACGATGAGGTTTGTCTAAATGGACTATGTTAATTGATTGGATGGGAGGGCCCTTCTGCGGGCAGGGCGGGGGGGCTACCAGGGGAGAGGGCGGGGGTCCCTAGCTCAATGCAGAGTTCAGCTTGGCTGGGGAGGATTTTGGTGGAAAAAATGACTGCAAGAGAAGCTGAAACGAAGGGTGTGTAAATCAAGCAATTTTGATCAGGTTTTGAATCTACGTGATTAAAAGAATATTGTGATATATGTTCAAATAATTGCTTTTCATACACGTTTTTAGCCGGAAGTAGATGTTTTCCTTTCATGGGTGGGGGGGTCAGTGCGGAGGATCGTGGGTTCAGTTTTGGTTGTCAAGGGTAGTTGGAGGTCAGGGTCCAGAGCTTGGGTGAGAGTTTGAGAAAGATGTGAATTTGGGAGTCATTCTCCTGAGGGGAGGGCCTCCCGGTGCCCTTGAGTTACTGTCCGTACCCCTGAGCTGCTTTAGGAGCTGCCGTTTCTTTCTTTCTTTCTTTCTTTTTTTTCTTTCTTTCTTTTTATGGCTACACCCTCAGGATATGGAGGTTCCCAGGCTAGGGGTCGAAACGGAGCCACAGCAGCACGGGATCCAAGCCACATCTGTGATCTACACCACAGCAGATGGCAACACCAGATCCTTAACCCACTGGGCGAGGCCAGGGATCGAACCCACATCCTCATGGATGCCAGTCGGGTTCGTTACCACTGAGCAACAAGGAGAAGTCCAGGGGCTGCCGTTTCTCGTTATTAAACATCTTGTGTGAGGAACGTGCCTGGTTGTGAACGAGGTCTCTCTCCACCAGGGCGGGTGCTCTTGTCATAACGAATGAATGCGTGGGCACTGGGCTGAGAGGGGGACAGGCTTTTTGTGGAGATGTCCCCTCGAACATGGGAGGAGATAAACATGCTTTAGGACTTAGGATGCGGAAGAGCTGAGTCGCGCTGGCCTGAAATTCTTTTCTCGAGGGTTGTCTTCCCTATGTTTCCACACTCCTGGAACCATCCCTTGTTGGGACTGGAAACAGGATGTTCTCAGATCTCCTGAAACCTCAAAGAACTGCTTTCTCACAACACACTGTCTGTCTGTCAGCATCATGGATCATTTCGTAAGTGTCTCGTGCTGCAAATGGGATGTTCGCTGGGGCTCTCTTTGCTTTCTTCTCGCTTGATGACCAGGGTGGTCGACTCGTTAGTCAATCCAGTTGAAATCTGGCTCATGGGTACTGCTTGTCAGCTGTTAACGATAGTCCCAGGAGGCTTGGGTGGTTTGAAATGGAACCTTATTGACCCATTAAACATCATCAAGGGAGGAAGCAGGAAGGGCAGTGAGGACCTCTTAATTCAATGTTTGTTGGATGCTTTTACTTATGGACACAAGGAACTTGGTTGTTCACTGGTGTCAGAACTGTGTCCAAGTTGGGATTCTTGGGAATCACATGTCAGCTCCACCAAGTGTGAGCACCTGGACAGGTCCATCCAGGACGTGAATTCAACTGTATGTTAAAAAGTGATGTGTCTTGGAGCTCCCACTGTGGGTTAGGTGTGGCTTGGGTTGCTGCAGAGCATGGGTTGAATCCCCAGCCCAGCCATTGAGTTAAAGGATCCAGCATCGTCACAGCTGCAGCATGGAGCTGACTCAGATTCAGTCCCTGGCTTGGGAACATCCGTATGCTGCAGGTGTGGCCATTAAAAAAAAAAAAAAAATTGATGTGTCTCAAGTATGGGGGGAAGGACAGAGCCCAGAGACGGTGTAGACGAACGTCAGGCTTCTCTGTGGGAGGCGCTTGAGTTGAGCCTCAGGCAGCCCCTCATCCTGTGCCTGGAATTTTTGCATACCCTCTCCTTTGACACAGTGGCCCCCAGGCTTAGGAAAGAAGATATGTTTTCCTTCTTAACAACGAAACAACAACGTCAAAGAAAACAGTAGGGCCAAAAGTATGGGTGTGATTTTGGGCAAAAAAGATTGTCAAGTGAATTCATGACATGGCAAAGCTCTGCACGTAATTCTTTCCTAAAGAATGTCGGGAAACACAGGGCAGGGTGACTCACATAAATACCCGTGGCAGGAGGAGAAGAATAAAGATATTTCCCCTTGGTTTAACATGTCACAAGTTTGGAAGCATAAGTCATGAATTTGATTCTTAGGATAAGATAATGAATATCTCAGAAAAAAGAACATTTAATCAAACGAAAACATTCTAGACCAGAGGTATTAGGTTTTTTAAAGACTCCCTCATATGGAATCAAGTAAGACCTCCTTTTAAAACACACACCTCTAGGAGTTCCCATAGTGGCGCAGTGGTTAACGAGTCCGACTAGGAACCATGAGGTTGCGGGTTCGATCCCTGCTCCTTGCTCAGTGGGTTAACGATCCGGCGTTGCCGTGGGCTGTGGTGTAGGTTGCAGACGCGGCTCGGATCCCACGTTGCTGTGGCTCTGGCGTAGGCCGGTGGCTACAGCTCCGATTCGACCCCTAACCTGGGAACCTCCATATGCCGCGGGAGCGGCCCAAGAAATAGCAACAACAACAACAACAACAACAAAAGACAAAAGACAAAAAAAAAAAAAAAAAAAAAACCACACACCTCTAATCTTAAATGAGGGAGTTTAAACTTTGAAAAGATAATCCCCTGGGTCACACAACCAAAAGACACACATTTGCTTTGGTTATCCTCAGGAAGGACCCCCCTTTTCCCTCCAGATCAAAAGACCTCAGCCATACCTCCTGGCAACTGGGTGGCAGATGTCCCGGTTTTAATTGGGGCTTGTATTGATTCTTATCTTGAAAAGAATTGCCAATAATGACATGAAACAAGATTTCAACTCAGAGCTCCTGAAAGGTGATGAACCCAGGATTGAGGTGCATTGAAAAGGAAAAGGAGGAATAAGAAATCTCTAGTGTCTCATGCTTCGCGGGAGGAATGGTATTAGAAACCCCTTCTTCCATGGTGTCACAAAGTCTGGGGACCTCATCCCTCTTTTTAAAGCAGGCCAAGCACTGGTGGCCCTCTTCCTGGACCCAGAAGCCTTAGTAGCTCCCTCCAGACAGCACTGAGCTGTCTCCTGTAAGGTCCCGGGAGGACGATCTCATCAGAGCGCAGGTGGGGCCGGGCTGCGGCTCCGTGAAGAGGGAGCACACAGAGCAGACGGCAGCCTTGCTCGCCTGCTGCCCTGCAGGCAGGGTCTTTAACGGAATGCCAGGCGATCCCACCAGAGGACCTGCTCAACATCCAGTCTGGTCTCAATGCTGCTGCCATCCGCCATTACCCTCCTGTGTCTTCACGGGCATCGATTCGATGTTACACAACACAATAAACCCAAATGTGGAAAAAGGCTGACCACGCGGAGTTTTATTACCCGTTTCCTTTGAAGGCATAAACACCTCAAGAGGCACAGACCCGAGGCAGACACAGGTGCTAGCCCTCGGCGAGTCACGCCATCCTCCAGGCGCCAGGGTGTGTACCTGGCCCAGCTGGCCCATTTCCTTCCAGCACACATCAGCACCAGTACTGGTTTTATTGAGGGGTGGCCTTTGTCTTTTCTCTCCTCCTGGGATGGAAGCCCTGTCTGGGCAGGAGTCGTGTTGGCAGTGTTAGTCGTGTTAGATCTACCGTGCCCGCAGCGCTGCCGGCACGTGGAGTGCCGCTCAGTAAATACTTTTGAATGAACAAGCTCACTTTTCAGGGGAGACCTGACTATCCTCACAACCTCCCTTCTTGCCCTTGTCATCCAAGGCACCTTTTAGCTTCTGGAGCCACTGTGGCTGGTAGGGGTCTCAGGAAAGCTGCTTTGAGGTGATTCCACAGATCTTGATTGAGAGAGTGCTAGGAAGTGATAAAAAATTAAGAGGAACTTTGGCTGCTGCTGGCCATTCTGGAGGCAGCTCTCAGGCCCACACTCTGCAGGCCATAGAGGAGGGCCCCCCTTGCCTTCATGATTGGCAGGAAGGCCAACACTGGCTCCCCTGGCGGTTAGTGTGGGAATTGCAGGTGAGAGTCAGCCCTGGTGGTATTTCTTGATTTCCTACCACGCGGCCCCTCTCCCACCCCACAATCTTTAAGCCACTGTTTTACCTTAAAGCCACCAGCCTGGCACAGGTGTTAGACGCATAACAGCTAATCCCCATTAACCTCAACTCCTTCTGGAGGCAAAAAAACCCTACAAGGATGTGAGGGACACTTTTTTTCTTCAAGAGTTTGAAAGAAAAGGCAATTCTGGGCCCTTAATGGTATTTGCTTACATCTCATTTTCTTTTTAATCAAACATATTTTCTTGCTCCCAGGTGATGCTATTGACCCTTCATCAGTAGATTCTCTTCCTCCAGGGTGTTGTGTTAGTTATCTCTTGCTGCATAAAAAAAATCCCCAAACCTAGTGGCTTAAAACAACTACTGTGTATTTGTTCATGAGGCTTGCAGTTTGAACTGGGTCCAGCTGGTGGTTCTTCTGCTTATCTCACCTGGGGTTCCTTGTGGCTGCAGTTCTTTGGGGGCTCAAAAAAAAAAAAAAAATCCTAATACCTAGTGGCTTCAAACAACCACTGTATGGTTTCACTCACCTGTCTGGTGGTGAGTCGAGGCTGTTGGCTGGGCCACCTCAGCTCTGCATGTGACTTCTTCTGAGGTGTAACTCTGAACTTCTTTCCAAGCTGAGATCCAAGGGGCGAGCCCCAGTGAGCAAGCACCTGTTCAGGCTTCTGCTGGTTTCATGCTTGATGTCCCCTTTAGCTCTAGCAAGTCACATGGCCAAGCTCAAGAGTCAATATGGGAAGGGGTTCACAAGGGCCTGGATCCCCAGCCATGATTCAGTGGGGAGCACTGCTGTAACAGTCTTAACAAGTGTATAAAGGTGCGTTATTTATGGGCTTAGCTTTTCGTCTGCTTCAACTAACACATGACTTTCTTCCATGACTTAAGCTAATCACTCTAACTTGGTCTCGGCCAGTCCTGGAGTTTTCCTTACCCTCTCCCAACTAAACTTCTGTAGAGGGCCAGAGAGTAAATATTTTAGGCTTTGTGAACCATATATTTTCTGTTGCAACTACTCACCTCTATTGTTTAAGTGCAGAAGCAGCCATAAATCATATGTAAGTGAGTGGGTATAAGCTGTGCTCCAATAAAGCTTTATTTACAAAGAACAGGTGGTGGGACAGATTTGACCTGTTGGCCACAGTTTTTTGGTGTGCCAGATCCTTAATCCGCTGTGTCCAGGCTGGGGATGGAACCCGTACCTCTGCTGCAACCTGACCTGCTGTAGTTGGATTCTTTTTTTTTCTTTTTAGGGCTGCACCCATGGCATATGGAGGCTCCCAGGAGAGGGGTCCAATTGGCGCTGTAGCCAATGGCCTACGCCACCGCCACAGCAATGCCAGATCCTTAATCCACTGAGCGAGGCCAGGGATCCAACCCACACCCTCATGGATACTAGTTGGGTTTATTAACCACTGAGCCATGTCGGGAACTCCTGCAGTTGGATTCTTAACACACTGTGCCACAGTGGGAATTCCTGTGGGCCATAGTTTGCTGATTTTGGATCTATGTCGTCTTTGTAGAATTTGATTTCATCACAGGAAGTGATCAATGAGTATTACATAATATTTATCAACCAATTGCTTAAAATCATAAACAGATTCTTAAACTTCTAAGTATCTTTTTAAGAACTTGGAAAATGCTGTGTTTACTGAATAAAATGTCATAAATTGGTTCAGTGCAAGTTGGAGAGGCAATATATAATAAGATATAGAGAGCACAAACTTGAGAGTCAGATTACCCTGCCTACCACTGCCTGGCTGTGTGACCACATGAAAGTTACTTGACTTCTCTGAGCTTTAGTTTTCTCATTTGGAAATAGAACTGATAACAGTCCTACCTCCTAGGGTTTTTGTGAATATTAATCAATTCAAATGAAATACTTAGCATGGTGCCCAGACTAAAATAGATGCTCAGTTAAAACGGTGAAACAAACATCAAAGTGTCATAAAACTAACTTCTGAAGTAGTAATTTTTGGTAAGTCTGGTATATGATAGAGTTTCCAGGTTTATAGTGTTAACTTTTATTGGTTATAACTAATAGGTAAGTTCAGTAAAGTCAAAGGATACAAAAAGCAACCTACAAAAATGCATTGCATTTCTATACACAAACAACTATCCTAAAAGGAAATTAAGAAAACAATTCCATTTACAGTAGCATAAAAAAGAATAAAATACTGAGGAATAAACCTAACAGGTGAAAAACTTATATACTAAAAACTGTAACACTATTAAAAGAAATAGACATATGAAGGATGTTCCATGTTCATGAATTTAAAATAATTGATATTGTTAAAATGTTCATATTTACAAAAGTGATCTATAGATTTGATGTAATCCTTAGCAAAATTTCAGTGATATTTTTATAGGAATAGAAAAAAATCTTAAAATTCATTTGGAACCACAAAAGACTCTGAATAGCCAGAGCAATTTTGAGCAAGAACAAAATTCGAACTCTCATTTATTTCAAAACATACTACAGAGTTACAGTAATCAAACATTAGGGGAGTTCTCTTGTGGCACAGTGGGTTAAGGATCTGGTGTTGTCATTGCAGTTGGGTCACTGCTGTGGTGCAGGTTCAATCCCTGACCCAGGATCTTCTACATGCTATGAATGTGGCGAAGAAAAGAAAAGAAAAAGTCAGTCTGGTACTGGCTTAAAAACAGACATATATAGACTATAAAGCCCTGGCATATATGTATGGTCAACTAATATTTGACAAGGGAGCCAAGTATACTCAATGGGGAAAAAAAACGTCAATAGTGTTGGGAAAACTGGATATGCACAAGCAAAAAAATAAAATTGGATTCTTACACTATATATAAAAATCAACTCAAAAGATCTTAAAGGGAGTTCCCGTCGTGGCGCAGTGGTTAACGAATCCGACTAGGAACCATGAGGTTGCGGGTTCGATCCCTGCCCTTGCTCAGTGGGTTAACGATCCGGCGTTGCCGTGAGCTGTGGTGTAGGTTGCAGACGTGGCTCGGATCCCGAGTTGCTGTGGCTCTGGCGTAGGCCGGTGGCTACAGCTCCGATTCGACCCCTAGCCTGGGAACTTCCATATGCCGCGGGAGCGGCCCAAGAAATAGCAACAACAACAACAAAAGACAAAAAAAAAAAAAAAAATCTTAAAGACTTAAGTCCAAACCCCAAGACAATAAAACTCAGAAAACATAGGGAAAAACTTGTGACATTGAACTAGACAATGATTGCTTTGATAATGACACCAAAAGCACAAGCAACAAAAGCAAAACAAAACAAATGGGACTACATCAAACTAAAAAGCTTCTGCATAGTGAAAGTAATCATCAACAAAATGAAAAGGCAATCTACGCAATAGAAAATATTTAGAGTATATATCTGATAAGGCATTAATATTCAAATATATATGGGAACCACTATACTCAATAGAAAAAAAGAAAACACCCAAATAACTTGAATTAAGAAATGGGCAAAGAACCTAAATAGACATTTCTTCCAAAGACAACATATGAATGGCCAACAGATGTGTGAAAAGGAGCTCAGTGGAACCAATTATCAGGGAAATGCTAATCAAAACCACCATGAGTCACCACATCATTAGGGTGACTAGTATAAAAACAAACTCATGAAGGACACATGTTGGCAAGGCTATGGAGAAAAGGGAAGAACCCTTGTCTGTTGCTGATGGGAAGGTAAATTGGTGCAGCTGTTATGAAAAGCAAGATGGAGATTCCTCAAAATATTAAAAATAGAATTACCGCTTGATCCAGTGATCCTGTTTCATGCCAAAGGAAGTGAAATCTAAATCTCAAAGAGTTAGTTGATCTGCACGCCCATGTTCTTGCAGCATTGTTCATGACAGCCAAGACATGGAAACAACCGGAATGTCTGAATGTTTGATATACAGATAGATAAAGAACATGTGGTATATACATGAGGTATAATATTATTCGGCCTTGAAAAAAAGAAGGCAATCCTGCCATTTGTAACAACATAGATAGACCCTGAGGGCATTATGCTAAGTGAAATAAGTCAGACAAGGAAGTTTATGTGTGGAATCCAAAATAGTCAAACTCAGAGTTCCCACCATGGCTCATAGTTAAGGAACCCAACTAGTATCCATGAAGACGCAGGTTTGATCCCTGGCCTCGCTCAATGGGTTAAGGATCTGGCATTGTTGTGGCTGTGGTGTAGGCCAGTGGCTACAGCTCCGATTGGACCCCTAGCCTGGGAACCTCCACATGCTGCGGGTGTACCCCTAAAATGGCAAAAAAATAAAATAGACTCATAGAAGCAGAGACAGAATGGGGCCTGCCAAGGGCAGCAGGGAGAGGGACATGGGCAAGTGTTGGTTAAAGGCTACCGTTTCATTTATGTAAAATGAGTTCTGGAGACGAATTGTTGGGGGGCAGGAAGGGCTGCCGAGCCTCCTCAAGCGTTTTGCAAGGGAGGAGCTGTGGTTTGAAGTATCTGGGTGAGAACAGCTTTTACTCATTTAATGTGAAGGAGTGTGGGCTCTAAAATCCAAAATAAATTGTACCACCCCTGAACTGTTTAGTGGTTGTGAGCAAGTTATTTAACCTCTTCGTCTCTTTTTTTAAACATGTGATTATTGTAAAAACTAAAAAAGATAATGTGATAAAGCACAACTCCTAGCTGTCATACATGACATTTTTCTAAAATTTAGTAATAAAATTAATATAGTTTAACTTAGATCTGATACTTTTGCGCTGACTGAAATTTGAGTTGCAAATCACCAGCAGTGGCACAGAGCTAGACTTGGTGGCCTGTCACGGGGGGTGTGCACAGACACACAGGACACCATTCGATAGCAGGAGGTATGAGATCCATTTTCAGGTTTGTTCGTAAAATCTTAGAAAACCACAACTTCTTTAAAAACATGAGTTATCTAGGAAGATCTTCAAAATCGGCATCCCAGTAGCTAGGAATGGTCTGAGCGTTCTTTTCCTTTGTCGGGTAAGATGCTGTTTCCTATCAGTGTTGCGAGGCATGTGATCCATCATTCTATCCAAACAGTGTAAAGACTGCTCTTCTGCTGCAGCTGCTGAATGCATAGAAGTTGCTAGGGTGGCCAGATAATCTTTTGTTTGACTACTCGATTTACAGCTGTGCTTTCCTATAGGTCACAATAGCTTAGCGACCTGCATTTGACCCCGTGGTCAGCATTTCCTCAGTGAATCGTTGTGACTGTGAGATTTGTCTCTACTTCAGTAGGGTTTGTGGTACCCATGGTACTTTTGAGGTTGTTTGGCCAATATTTGGGTACAGTGACTTAGGTCCCCATAGCCAGTAATCCTTTAGCCAGGATTTACTAAAACAAAGCTTATCTCACATTTGACTGTATAATGATTTGACAGTGGTAGCTCAGAAAAAAATACAGTGAATGTCTGCTACGTATCAGGCACTATTAAAGCTGCTAAAATCCTATTTTCAATCAAATTTTTCCTCCGGGTGGGGGGGGGGGTGCTAGACCCATGGCACAAGGAAGTTCCCGGGCTAGATGTCAAATCAGAGCTGCAGCTGCTGGCCACAGCCACAGCCACACCAGATCTGAGCTATGTAGGTGACCTACGCCACAGCTCATGGCAACACTGGATCCTTTAACCTCAAGGCCCGGGATCAAACCTGCATCCTCTTGGATACTAGCCAAGTTCGTGACCCACTGAGCTACAATGGGAACTCCCAATCAGTAATTATATTTTAATGAAATAAAAGCCTTGAAGAAAAATATCCCTTGGGTGATGGGTGATATTCCAGTTAGTGTCTGGGGAAGACAGTGGCTGTGAAACAGGAAGTGGTTTGTTGGCACAAAGGTGGCTGTTCCAACCAGTGTGGTGGAGTATCTATATAATAACACTAATGCCAGCACAGGGCAGCAGCGGTGAGAAGAGGGGCTCTTGCTGTAGGACTGGTAGGCAGAGGACAGCAGGGACACGGCTAGGTGAGTGGAGCCATCCTAATGACCTAAAATGTGACCAGCATGAGCTATGTCCTGAACCTCCTTATCTGCCCCAATCCCTGGTGTGCGCTCCTCACCCCACCTTGGAATCCAAAAAGGACTTGGGCAAGGCTCAAGCTTCAGCCCTTCAGAGGTGGGGACAGTAACCTCGGGCAGCTGGGAACTACGGAAATACCGTGCAGAGACTGATAGAACACCCTTCAAGGAAAAAACCCTAGTAATGAAGGGTCACTGCTACCTGTGTTAGGTCTTCAGAGCCATTGTTGCATCTTAACCTGACTTTTGCCCTGAATGTAAGTTTGAAAGCTCACCTTAAGAGTTTTGCTGTCCCACATGTTAGCAGCCTCCAGTTACTCTCTAGGAAGCCATCCTTGATGACATCCTGTTTACGGGCTTTTTGACTATTTCTTCTGTCTTTATGGTCTCGTACAAACTTGTGTGCTTTGGAATCAGCTGGTGACAACGGAGATTAGGTGGGCCCAATCCTGTGCCGACTCATTGGGTCTGGGCTGGACAGTTCTATCAATTCCCAAGTCATAGTGATGCTTCTAGTCTAGAGACCACATTTTGAGGATCACTCATCTTACAGAAAGAGGGGGAACAAAATTCAGTGATACATTATGCAGCTTGAAACTTCTGTGATAGTCGTTCTAATCAAAGAGTTTCATTAACTCACTCGAAGCTCTTCTCCAGATGTCCTTCCATTGACATATACTGGTCTCTTCAGTCATCATGTGAGAGTCCGGTCTCTTTAAAGTGTAGTCAAGCAGATTTAAAGTTCTCATTCTTGTAAAATGAGAACTTCATTACTTAATTTTCTGTGGACACCCCCAATCTACAGCCACACCTGTTACCGCACATTTATGCTTCAGGTGACATCACGAAAGTTCTGACATCTACACACATCTGCCCATCATTAATGGACTTTTTACTTCCAAAGTAAACTACACACACAGTACTCTTAGGGTGTTGACAAGATAGATCATGACAAGATCAAACTAATTTATACATAAACCTATTCAGCTTTTTTTGAGGTTCAATGTGATTTAATGTTCAGTCAGAACAACTGTTCTAAAAAGCACAGCCTTTTCGGGTACTGCTGAAAAGACGTGCTCTTGGTCAAGTGAGTTTGGAAAACGTGAACCTCCAAGGAACGTGCGGCAACTTAAACAGCTTATGAAGGGATCGAAAAAGTTGATCCTTTTTTAACACCTATTAAGATCCTGACACTCTAGCATATTCCAGCTACAGCTTTGCTCCCAGTAACTACTGAACACTCATTACACTCAAACAATTTGTATTATTAGGAAATTGACAGAAAAGCAAAACTTCCTGATGACTAGCACAGTTTGTTTCAATTAAACCTTTCCTATGTTTTATTTTCTTTCTACTTTTTTCCCCCAGAAGTGAGATAAAAGGGGAAAATTTAGATCAATTACAAGTTTGAGTCAAAGTACTGACACAATTGTAGAGAAGACTGGAAAAGGCGACAGTAACAGGAGAAAAATGCTGACACGGCTGTAGCACAATTCAAGTTTATTCCATTTGTTCTTGCAACACAAAACTTAAAACACAGTATTATTTAGCATTCTGATGTACATGAACTAGGATAATATGAGAAACCCAATTGTGTCAAATGTATTACATTGTGGAAAAAATGAACTCAACTATATCAAAACGCACAAAGCACTAGTCATCTTCCATTACTGCTTAGAAAGATATGATTGTTTCTCCATTTACAAAATAGAATCAGGACAATTTAAATTTTTTAAATTTTGCATGCAAAACACTGCAATTGCTTATGTAGGAGGGCACTCTCACCAGCTTCTTCTATACACCATCGAGTATACAGTATTGCATGGAAGAAAACAGCAGCTCAGGTGAAGTTTTAGGAAAAAAAAAATAGGTACACACAGATTTGAAATCATTATTTGGGGGAAAGAAATCAATGAGTGGAGGCCTACTTGCTTGCAGCTTCCGCCCACCGCGTGAGTCACCTCCCCTCCATGCCCCACTGGGTTTAGAGGGTGTGCTGGGCAGAGAACTACTTGGCCAATTCCAGTGCCGTAGGGGAACTGTAATCTACAGATAACCAGCCTGAAGCTGCAAGCGGGGGTTTGTTACATACTAGTGTCGACAGGTAAATCACCTGTTTTCACTTGCTATAGTGCATACGAAATGACTGACTTAATACAAAACTACAGAACATGCAAGATTTCTTCTGAGATGTTAAATATTATTTCAGTGGAGAACAAAACTTATTTAACCTTCTACTAATGCATGTAGTACCAAAAAGCAGACAAGGTTTTAGCTTCCATTACTCAAAATATGAACATTAAGTGTTGTGAATGTCTCTGCCAAGTGGTTCAGAAATACATTATAAATAACCTAGTTTAAAAAAAAAAAGAAATTATAAACCATCTTGGTCAGTCTAGTCTATGTTTGTTATTTTTCTCAAGCAATCGCTTCATGATTACAGGTTTTACAAAATGGCTGAGAAAGAAGAAGCAGGCAAAGTAGCCTCTACTGCGTTACGCGGACACAAGGAAACACGGCACAGAGGTCCCCACGGTCTCGAGACCAGGTGACCGTAGAAAGCAGACCAGGTCAAGGAATGAATGATAGGACAATGCACTCTCTGCAGTCGCCAACTACAAAACACTTGGAAATTAAAGGCCAAAAACTGCGTGGAGGGTAAAACCGAAGCCTTTAAAAATTTTACGTAAGCAGTGTGCCAAGAGGTGGAAACAAAGATGACAAAACACATTGTCACTACGCTGACAGTTCAGGCTGACAGAGTGCCCTCCTTCCTCAATGAGGGTAGCTCTGAGTTTCCGTTTAGTGACGTTATAAAGGACTGATTACTGACTTTCAATCCAACTCCATAGGCTGCATTAAGATGGCAGATTTGCCAAATGTATCAAAGTATTTAAACCAGCATTTTGTGATTGTTTTCTTGGACACAGGGAAATTACAGGGTTAGGCTAGTTGTAAGTGAAAAAGCCACAGGATTAAAAAAAGGGTTCATGGGGGAAAAATATACACACACACAAATGCACACACCAACCAACCAATCAGCAACTGGTCAGTAAGCTTTGGTACTGGCCAGGCTGACTGTTCTTGATACTAGTTTAACCCTGCTGTAGAATGCTACATCGCCTAAAAAATCATCATTAATTCTTTATTATCCACAATCTGAATACAAGTCCCTAACCCACCCTCCCCACCCCCTTTTAAAAATTTGAGGTACATTCAATTATTGCATGACATGGCTAAGGAAAAACCCTAATATTTTTAGTAAGCTTATATGGATGGCAAGTCAAAGGAATCTTAATATTTTAAATGCGAGACAGCAAATTTAAGGGAGTATGTTTTAATTAGCTGTACTGCTCATGAAATAAACATTAGAAAATACGTCTAAATATTTTCTGGAGGTCATAAGAACACCATTTTAGGGCACTGTATTTTAAGAACACAGAATATAATTTGAAGGTGTCACATTTTATGCAATGAAAAATAGAGAAAAGAAACAAAAATGTATTATGCAGGTGGGCTGGCATACATTCAGCAGAAGCCTATCCACAACTCGGGGAGACCTGGTACCAAGCATATTTTTGAAGGGATGGGGTTAAATTTGTTCAAACAGTAAATCTCACCCCAGTGATAGCTTTGGTGAAATAATTAGCGTCCAAGATGGGTCTGAGAGAGGCATTCCAAAGACTGTTCCTTGCTTCTCCAAACATGAGGCCAATCCATTCAAAGATCAAATGAAGAAAAATCCATAGGTACTAAGACAACTGTTCTCTCTTTATATGACACTAAGAGGCTTATGGCTATGATTCTATTTTTAAATCCCCTTTTACTACCAGCAGGAGTTTGAGAGTGTTTCAATGTTCTATAAATGGCTGAATCTAGAGGAGAAAAAAAATATGCATACTGGAATGATTTCTCCTTTAGACTTCGAAAATTTGAGATTTTATAAATAAAACTAGTCAGTTGTATCTAAAGAGACATGAAATCCATGTGAAGGGGGAGAGGAAATCCACAGTTCAGCCGTCCAGCAGTTTAGGAGTGTGCCCCCTCCTCGCCTTAACTGAGCTTCCACATAAAGCTGCAAGTCACCGAGGGAAGATTTGGTCACCAACCACAGGCAGCGCTCTTGACTACGCCAGGAGATCCCCACTAGAGTGCATCTTAAGGCAGAAGGCTAGAGCTAATTGCTTATCTCAGCACCCTAAGTTACGTCACAGCAGCCACTACTGTTGGCACAGGTAGGGCTACCAAAAATGGAGAGTGGGCCTGGGTAAAATCAGACCCTCAACACAATCCGATTAATACATTAGCTAGGGAGCTGAAAAGGTCAAATGTTACCGGTATATTTAGTCTTTGCTCTCCCATGGGTATAAGCTGTGTATTTTACTGGAGATGGAAAAGAGGCTGACCTGATCAGGAATCCTAGTAAAAGCCTGATCTTGTTTTTTCCTCTCCTCCCAAACATTGTTTGTTCTGGTAGTCTGATTTGTTAGGAATTTCTCTCTCCCCTCACCCCTCTAAAAGTATTTTAGCTGAAGAAGCTGGCAGATAGAGAGTGACAGACAGACAGGCAGCAGTGTGAGGCCACAGGAGAGTCATTCTTTCAGAGCTGTTAGCCCATCCGTCCATCACTGAAGAAGGGCTTTGATTGCCTGGTTGTCAGTGGCTTCAAAGGCAGTCAGTCCATCTGGACCTTTCACAGTCTTATCAGCACCCTGGAAAAGAGAGGAGAGCGCCTTCATCATTAAATGAGCCCACAAACAGGAGAAGAGGATGAAAGGCTCGATTACTTGAATAGGTGAAACTCCTTTCTTGGTGGAGTCCATTCTATTGAAGGAAAAAGCCCCAAACAGTTGGTAAGGTTACAGAGTAAGTCGTAAAAATACCAGATTATCTTCTGGGCACTAGAAACTATAAACTACAAACACAACTTGCAAATAACTTAGGCAATGACTGGCTTTTATTTACACTATCATGTACTTACCCAATTAATTAAGCTTTGAAAAAAATCTTGGGCGTTCCCACCATGGCTCAGCAGAAACGAATCTGACTAGCATCCATGAGGATGCAGGTTTGATCCCTGGCATTGCTCAGTAGGTTAAGGATCTGAGATTGCCATGAGCTGTGGTCTAGGTCGCAAATGCGGCTTGGATCTGGCATGGCTGTGGCTGTGGCCAGCAGCTAAGCTCCAATTTAACCCCTAGCCAGGGAACCTGCATATGCCATGGGTGTGGCCCTGAAAAGACAAATCAATAAGAAGATCTCTGTGTGGTACAGAAGTGGGAGGGTGGGAGGGAAATCATTTTGCTAAAGAAGAAAGTATTAATGTGACAAAATTATTTTTTCTTCTTTGCAATACTTTTTGGACAGTGCCTAAGTATTAAATATTTCTAAAATCCAGAAGTGTCAAACTTTAATTTTACACGAATTCCTAAAGAACATGCACAATATTGGTCATTATACTTACAAAAACTTAGCAGTAGTAAATGACTGGGATGTGGGCTCTAGCCTAGGAATCCTCTCCAGCCTGTTCTCAACACATCACATGGAGAGCGCTGTTCTGGAATATTTTCCTTGCAACATGGCACTTTAGTTTTGAGAATATGTACATATACTGCTGTGTCCATCTATTCTTTTCATCTATCTTCCCTTATTAGAATAAAGATTCAACGGGAGTAGAAATCTTGTCCATATTATCCTCTCGAAAAGTGCTTCGTGTACAATAAGTGAATTGGCTCCCAAACCAGGTCGGACCCTCTTTAACACTCCCAGAGAGCAAAATCCCACCATCTGATTGAGGGCTCTCTGCTAGGTCCCACCCAACTAATCTTTATTCCCCAAAGAACCTCTAGGCTCCTGTCCTCTCCCCATCGCCAACTCTCTCACTCTTCTGTTCTAAGGCCTACAGAATTGTCTAAACTTGGCATAAATGGTCCCTAGAGACTAACGCTAGACAAATTCACCAGTCTCGTCTCCCATTAATCTTTCAATGCTCTAATCCTCCAGAATGTCTCACCATTCCTGAATGTACCAGATGCCAAAGCCTTCATACTTGCTGGCTTCCATGTGGAATGCCTTACCCGTCTTGTCTTTGGCAAATCCATTCGATCATTCAACAAATATTTACTCAAGGCCTGATGTACAGACACTGTGTAAGGGGCTGGAAAATCAAAGAAAAACAAGATAGAGTCTGCCAGTCTGGCTGGTATGGGAGAAAGACCCATCAGCCAGTAGGACATGGTGGGATGAGAACAGGCATGCCGATGAGCGGGATCCTACCCCAGAATGGGATGTGGTAGGACTAAGGAAGTCTTTGTGGATGAGGAAGCGCTTGAGCTGAGTCCTAATAAGTGCCTCCAAGTTGATTAGGTAAACCCGGAAGGAGACGACGGACATTCTAGAAAGTGTTAAATCATCACAAAGTCCTCCTCAATATGACTATGAAAGTCTCTCTTTTCTCATTTTCTAATTGGGTTTAACCACATTATGGAACACAGAGAACTTACAGTCAAATGGGAGAGAAATCGGAGTGAGAACTTCAGTGTGGTAAGAACTCCACAGGTTAAGTGACGATAATAGGGACCACTGTATTCAAAACAAGTTCTTTCTTATTCATGTCGATAACTTTTTATGGCTAGCCCCATAAAGTGTAATTCTGCATTAATAAAAAGTTATATGTCGGGAGTTCCCGTCGTGGCGCAGTGGTTAACGAATCCAACTGGGAACCATGAGGTTGCGGGTTCGGTCCCTGCCCTTGCTCAGTGGGTTAAGGATCCAGCGTTGCCCTGAGCTGTGGTGTAGGTTGCAGACGTGGCTCGGATCCAGCGTTGCTGTGGCTCTGGCGTAGGCCAGTGGCTACAGCTCAGATCAGACCCCTAGCCTGGGAACCTCCATATGCCGTGGGAGCAGCCCAAGAAATAGCAAAAAGACAAAAAAAAAAAAAAAGTTATATGTCGTAGGGAACATCTGTTGCTTTTTAGCCGCCAGAGTTCATGTCCCTTCTTTTGATAATGGCACCCCAATTTCATTTGTGGGGATCACTTGTCTCCCTGTGGAATCCTGGGACTGTAACTAAGCTCATGTATTTCTGTGGCATCACTCAGAAGAGACACTTGAGAAGTTTCTACTATCTAGAGTCACAGCTGCCATAGCTCTGGCCTCTTCTGAGCCTGGTTCTCCAGCTTTCCTGCTGATTCTATGACTAGTCCAGTATCTTCAAACATTACTTTTCTACTTGTTAGCATCAATTTGTGCTATTTGTAACCCCCAAAATCTAGCTGATAAAAGTATTTAAAATTTTATGTAAATCATTTTTCTAATTATCATACAAACTAATCACAGAACTGAGTACCCCACCACAGAACTCCTAATTCTATAAGCCAAATACAGTGAACATCTTACTGTTTCTGTCTACTCTTTTGCCCTAAAAATGTGCGTATTTCTTTGAAAAATAAATAGGTAATCATAAGAGAAACAGAGTGATTCTGTATCAGAAAAAGAAACTTAACCTTTTGTTACTGTTCTAGTGGTTATTTCCAAGGCTCTAAATGATATATTCATGCCGCTATTTGAGTTGTTAACTCTACCTATTACTTTCTGACTCCTGATACATGGATGAAGCTAGCGTACCACCACCTTCTTCCCCAAATCTCAATTTCTTAAACTTAAAATAGCACTTTGTTTCTGCATACATTTGTGATATATTTTTTAAACCTGTGTTTCTTGCTCATCAATTTTGAGGGTAACTCATTTCTCTATAAGATACTTTGCATACCTTCCCATCACTCCACCTCCTAAATCGCCGAATTTCTATTTTGTCAAGATTAACTTTTATAGTCTATAAAAACTGGGACTCCCCCTCCCCCAAAGTCATCATATTATACATTATATCCCCAGGAATTATTTATCTTAGAACTGGAAGTTTGTACCTTTTGACCACCTTCACGTCTACCCCCCACCCACCACCAAGCTGTTCTCTGTTACCTATGAGTTTTGTTTTGAGATTGCACATAAAAATGAGATAATGCAGTATTTGTCTTTATTTCACTTAGCATAATGCCCTCAAGGTCCATCCATGTTGTTGCAAATGGCAGTATTTTCTTTTTTAAAAAATAGCTGAATAATATTCCACTGCAATATGTGTGTATGCATTTTATCATTGTTTACCCAAGCATCTGTTGATAAACACTGAGGTTATTTTCATATCTTGGCTATAGTAAATAATGCTGCAGCGAACACAAGGTATAGTTATCTTCTCAAGTTAGGATTTTTGTCCCCTTCAGATAAACACCTAGAAGTGGAACTGCTGGATCACATGGTAGTCCCAATTTTTTATTTTTTGAAGAACCTCCATACTGTTTTCCACAGAGGCTGTACCAACTTACAACCCCACCAACAGGGCACAAGGGCTCCCATTTTTCCACATCCTTGCCAACACTTGCTTCTTCTTGTCTCTCTTTTTTTGGTTGTTGTTGTGCCTGTGGCATTTGGAAGTTCCCAAGTCAGGGATGAAACCTACACCACGGCAGTGACCTAAGCGGCTGCTTCAGGGACAATGCTGGATCCTTAATCCACTGTGCCACAAGGGAACTTTTCCTGCATTTTTGATAGCAGACATTTTAACAGGTATGCGGTGAAAATTCATCACGGTTTTTGATTTGCATTTCCCCTGATGATTAGTGATGTCGAGGAAACTTTTCTTGTACCTTTGGTCATCTGCATGTCTTCTTTGTAAAAATGTCTGTTTGGATACTCTGCCCATTTTAAAATCAGATTTTTCTTCTACTGAGTTTTTTTCTATTTAGTTATGTGAATTCTTTATATATATTTTGAGTATTAATATCAAATCAGATATATAATTTGAAAATATTTTTCTTCTACTTTATAGGTTGCCTTTTCATTTTGTTGGTGGTTTTCTTTGCTTTTGGTGTCAAGTTCAAAAACTCAGTGCCAAGGCAAATGTCAAAGAGCTTGCCATCTATGTTTCTTCTAGGAATTTTATGGTTTCAGGTTTTATGCTAAAGTCTTTAATCTATGTGCCTGTTTTTATGTCAGTACCATACTGTTTTTGACTCCTACATATGTGTAACAGTTCGATATCAGGAAATGTGATGTCCCTTGCTCCGTTCTCAAGATGTTTTTAGCCATTTGGGATCTGCTGTCATTCTACATAAATTTTAGCATTATTTAATCTAGATCTGTGAAAAATGCCATTGCATTTCTGATAGAAATCACATTAAATCTTGCTTTGGGCACTACGGACATTTAAACAATTTTAATTCTGCCAATGCTTGAGCACAGAATATCTTTCCATTTATTTGTGTCTTCTTCAGTATCTCTGATCAGTGTCTTACAGTTTCAGCATACAGGTCTTTTGCCTCCTTGGTTAAATTTATTCCTAAGTATTTTATTCTTTTTGATGCAACTGTAAGTGAAATTTTAAAAAATTCTCTAATAATTTGTTATTAGTGTATAGAGACCAACTGATTTTTATATATTTTGTATCCTGCAACTTTAGTGAATTAGTTGAACAGTTCTAACGGCTTTTTTTCTTTTTTAAGTGCTGTCTTTAGGGTTTTCTACATAGAATATTGTGTCATCTGCAAACAGCATTTACTTCTTCTCTTCCAATTTGAACGCCTTTTATTTCTTTTCTTGCCTAACTGCTCTGGCTAGAGGCTTCCAGTAGCATGTTAAATAAGTGGTGAGAGGAACTATCCTCATCTTGTTTCTCTCTTAGAGGAAAGTTTTCAGTTTTTCCATCATTGAGTCCCACATCAGCTGTGGGCTTGTTGCATGTGGCCTTTATTATGCTAAGGTATGTTCCTTCTACACCCAGTTTGTTGAGTGTTTTCATTATGAATGAATGCTGAATTATGTCAAATGTTTTTTCTGCATCTATTGAGATAATCATATGATTTCTACCCTTCATTTTGTTACTGTGGTATATCAGATTAACTGCACATGCTGAATCATCCTTGTGTTCCTCGAATAAATCTCAGTTATCATGGAGTATGAGCCTGTGGAATTTAGTTTGCTAATATTTGCTGAGACTTTTTGCATCTATGTTCATCAGGAATATTGGTCTGCACTTTTCTTTTCTTGTGGCATCCCTGTCTGGCTTTGGTATAGAGGTAATGCAGGCCTGGTAAAATGAGTTTGGAAGTGGTCCCGTCTGGACTATTTTTGGGAAGAGTCTGAGAAGGATTGGTATTATGTCTTCTTTAAATGTTCAACAGAACTCACCAGTAAAGCCACCTGGCCCTGAATACTGATAGATTCTTACAGCTAAAATACATAAACAATGCTTAAATTAATTCTAGGTAAACACTGTTCACTGTGGTACCTGGCAGACTACTATGAGTAGTTTTATTTCTACTATTTCAATATCACAACCCAGTGCAACCTTCCCAAATGACAGAATTAGGAGATCCACACCTGATTTTCCCAGGACCTGTTCACTCATTTACAAATAACAACTTTTGACCCTATTTGTTGTGGTCTGACTAAACTGCTCTAAAAAAGAAAGGCTTAAACACAATGGATTTAAACTAAGTTAATTTATTTTTCCCTCAAAGAACAGCAATGCTAAGTGTGCTGACCTTCACGTCTGCTTGCAGCCTGCTGGATGCGGGGTTGGGGGCTGGGATGGGAAGCCCAGAGCAAGCGGCTTCATGTTGTGAGTGATGATCTGGAAGTGACCCACATCATTTATGCACATCCCATCAGTCCAGCCTCAGACATACAGCCATACCCACTGCAAGGCAAACTGAGATACAAGGAATAGCTAGGCTGCCACATGCCCTGATAAAACTTTGGGGTTTCTCTTTCTAAAAAGAAGAGTAAAAAATGGATACAGAAAACAATTTTCAGCCTAAACTAGACTGTCCTGAAAATACTTTGGACTTGGTCATTAATATCATCTAAATGTCAAGTTCGTTCAACGTTTGTGGTATCTGAACAGTGATGACGGATTTATTCCTAACTTATTACAGCCCTAGCTCTAACGACAGTATATCTCCAGGTTCTGCCTGGCCACCTCTCCTTCCTCCTGCACCTACTCCTTCCACTCTCCACCCCCACTTGACTTTCTCTGCTTTATTTATATGCTGGGATTCTCCATGTTTCTGGCCTTTGTCACTCTTCACCACTTGCTGAATATGCTTTTGCTTGATCATCTCATCCATGTTATGATTTAACTTCCAACTTTTATCCCCCTTTTGAACATCTATCCTGACCTTTAAGCCCATATATATACACACACACATATATAAATAAAAAATATATATGGATACATGCCAGTGAGACTTATGTACTTTAAGTCCCGCAAATACTTTGAACTCAACCTTTCCTAAAATGAATCCAGAATCTTTTCCTACAAACTAGTTTCTTTCTCAGTAGTATTCATTCTCTACCATGACAAAGAATGACCTTCCAGAAAATGTGGAGACACCACATACAGTTTTTCTTTACTTCACCTGTAATGAGTCACCAAATCTTTAGACCATAATGTTCTTAACATTCTTCACCTATCATTGCTACCACTACCTTCTTGGTTCAAGATTTTCATATGAAAATTCTAAGGCAAAAGTCTGTTTTTTCACTTCTCACACTACTCCAATTCAGACTCCATACATCTTGTTTGAGTGACCTTTGTAAAATGCCAGTCTTATCATCATACTACCCACCTAAACATCTTTAATGGCATCCGCACAGAAGAGAGTGAGATACGTAACATGATGTATAAGGTAAAATCTGCTCACTACCTGCCTGCTGAATCACAGTTTTTGCTAAATCCCTTTGAGCCTATGTTGCAGCTGTGCTGAACAATCTACCTTGTTCTAAAGCATCATGCTCTTTCTTTCTGATCCCTGTGACCTTACTCACACTGCTGGCTTCTGCTTGGAACGGTACTCCCAATTTCTAAGACTGAGTTCAAGGGTCAGCCGCTTTTGAAGTTACCTGTGTCATACTTGAAGATGTAATGACATCCTTATTTATAACACACACAGCCTCTTAACTCCCACAATCACACTTGACCTCCTCTTCCTTCAGATCCCTGCTGTTACACACTCTCCCATCACAGCCATCACAACACTTTCATGCACTTGTTTTACAGTTCACTAGATGAATATATGGAAAGCAGTAACCAAGCTTATCAGTCTCTCGATTCACAAGGCCTTGCACAGTGTAAATAGCAGGCACTCAAATGAAATTATAAGAATTAAATGTTTGATGCAAACTGTTGCCTTTGGAATGGATAAGCAATGAAATCTGCTGTATAGCACTGGGAACTATATCTAGTCATTTACGATGGAGCATGATAATGTGAGAAAAAGAATGTATATATGTATGTGTGTGACTGGGTCACCTTGCTGTACAGTAGAAAATTGACAGAGCACTGTAAACCAACTACACTGGAAAAAATAAAAATCATTAAAGAATTAAACGTTTATTAAATATACTGATATAGAAAGGGACTATACATACATAAATAAAGGACTAGATAAAAACTATTATTCACTGAGGACAAATTATTGTGAGTAGATCAACAAAACACTGCCACTGTGATTAGGCTGCCCCTTAACACCACATAAAGTATTTAATTATTTCCAGGTAATTTCAATATTGAAAACCTTCAGTTTGGATTAGAATCAGGACTAGGTTCATCTGCTTATATTTAGGACATGATTCAGGCTGTGATAATGTTTCCTGGAAAAGGAGAAGGTGGCTACAGCCAAGTTAAGAGGCCCAAGTACAGAGATGGGCCATTTGTCATTCTAGGGAGTAAAATGCTTTAAAGCCTTACAAGTAATTTCTTGATTTTCGAAAGTTAGGGTTTTAGATAATCAGGTATTATCAGATAGTAAACTGCAAAATATGAGAAGTGTTTAAAAAACTCAGTTATCTCTGTTCTTGAATAGAATAGTTGACAATGTAGCTAGAAAGAAAGATAACAGCAAGAGTATCTTTATCCACTTCTTACTTCAGATAGCCCAATTCTGCTTTATGCCACCAGTTCTTAATCTGCACAAATTAGGCCAAGAAAACTGGGTTGGTAACATTTTAGAATGAAACTCTTAAATGAGAAACTTGTACTGAAGTTATCTGACATTATTGTGACGAAAGGTTTTTGTGGTGAAGATGATTATAATTATACTACTGATCAATTGTTAGTATACCAAGCAACTCTGTTTCAATGCAAAATTTAGCATTTGGGCACGCGCGTGCGCGCGCACACACACACGTGCACCAAGTCTTGGACATTTCTGTACGTGTTGCTAGACACTGTTTTATACCTTAGAATGTAACCATTATCTCAGAAATAACATGATTTGGTATATTCAACTCACTTTTGGAAAGAAGGAGGTTAGAATCAAATACAAAATGAACACCTGAATGAAAAGTGTATTTTCTTTAATGTGATATTTTAAATGTCCCATAAGGACTCTTAAAATGTAAAGGAACAAAGTAATTCTTTGTCCATTCCTTTTAACCCCTGATTCAACTGTTACATTCCATGAGGCCTTCTGGAACTTCCCAGTCAGCTGGCTCCCTCTCCTCCTGTATGCCCTTGCTGATCATACTTCAGGGCAGTTACTGTAGCTTGGCTCCATGTCTCCTGCAATCCTCTTCTCTACACTTTCCTTTCCTATAGAAGCTGAAAAAGTAAACAAAAAACAAACACAAACCTCCAGCCTCCCGTAAAGGCAATGGTGGCCATGTGGCACAAATCTGGCCTCTCTCCTGGACAGCTGTCCTCTTCCAGTAAAGCTCCAGGGGAGAGGGTCTTCAGCTCTGTCCCCTGGTCTCCCTGCCTAAAACACACACACAACGCCTGGAGCAATCATCTTGTGAACACAAAGACTGGGGAAGATGGGAGCAGAGTTTGGGGTACTGAGGACACGGCGGAGCCAGCTGCTCAGCCTTGCGCTGCATGCCTTCAGGCATCTGGTTAAGAGCCACTGCCCCTTTTTTGGCTGTGGCATCCAGTGGGCTGCAGCAGTGAAAGCACTGAATCCCCAGACTACCAGGGAAGTCCCCCTCTTTTTTTTTTTTTCTGAGATATAATCAATATAGAACACTGTATTAGTTTTAGATATACAACATACTGATTTGATATATGTACATATTGCAAAATGATTATAAGATTAGTTAACACCGATCACCATACAAAGTTCCCAAGTTTTCTTCTTGTGATGTGAACTTTTAAGATATATTCTCTTAACAACTTTTACATACACAGTACAGTATAGGTAACTAGTCACCATGCTACACACACACCTCCAGAACTTACTTATCTGGTAACTCGAAGTTTGTACCTTTTGACGCTCTTCACCGTTTCTGACCCCTCCAACCTGCCGACCCCCATCTCTGACAACCACTAATCTCTTCTATCTGGGAGTTTATTTTTGTTCTAGATTCCACATGTAAGTGAGATCATGCAGTATTTGTCTTTATTTTATTTAGCATAATGCCTTCAAGGTCCATCCATGTTGTCACAAATGGTAAGGATGTACTGCACAGCAGGGGGAATGTAGCTAGTACTTTAGAGCAACTACACATGGAGTATTACCTTAAAAACTGTGAATCACTATACCCTACACCTATAACTTATATAATATTGTACATCAACTACACTTCAATAAAAAAATAAATAAAGCAGGTGGTGTGGTTCAAGGACATACTGAAGCTGGCTGCAAATTCCAGTTTTACTAGAAATTAGCTATGTAACTTTAGGCAAGTTTCTTAACCTCTCTGTGCTACTTTCTGCATCTATAAATAAAATGGTAAACCTAACATGACTTCTACAAAATATTCTAGTTCAAAAATTCTATTTCTGTTAAAATAAGAACTAATTATACGGTGGAATATTATTCAGCCACAAAATGAGCCAATTTCTTGTTTAAATCTCCACAATCAGAAGTTTTCGTTAGTTGAACTTTACTTCTCTTATAGCGCTTTCCACAGGCCCTAATCACCTGGTAGGTGTGCTTTCCTGGCTATGCCACAGGACCCGATGTTAAATCCAGCTTTTCTAACTTCAGTGCCGTGCTCTTCTTCTGCAGCACCCTGTGCCTCTCTAAACAAGGTGCTCACCGCACCACAGGGAAGGACATGTATAAATGACACCACTTGCCTCAGGAAGCCTTTAACTGACATGATGGGATAAGTGCTGTTATTTAAATCTCTTTCAAATGAAAAAAAGATTCTTATAACCTCAATAAACTCTTAAGAAGCTGAGGCAGTCACCCCAACTTATTTCTATAACAATAACTAACAAATGAAGACCCCACCTCTGAGCAGTGAGGAATTCCACGTGTCTTTTCACTTGCTTTCTCAGATGGACACAGTGACTATATAGGGACTACATTTTCAGGTGCATATATAATGGTCTTGGATTTGTTTATATCACTCATGTGAAAATAGGATTTTTAACATCTCTACTGCAGTCATATCTAGCAATAGAAAGATCATTTGAAGGTTTCAGAGAAAAGTTCACCATGGAAATACAGGGCTGGGGTAAAGTATAAAGGAGCCTTCAAATACTTTCTTCAAAGACAGACAGTGAACTATTATATTACTCATGAGGTGGAATATTGTAAGTTTTAGATGAATAGGTTTATTTGTACTCAAAACAGTTATTTTCATAAAACCAGTTTTTCAGGGAACACTCATTTTTATAGCAGGTCTTCCCTTTTTTGAGAAATTCCTCAGTTTCTTGTATCAATCCTAACTGGTCTTATTATTTGCTGAGAATTTGACAATCTCAGTACTGTTGCCAATGACTTGCACATATCATCTCATTTAACTACTTGGCTACACTGAGAGGCAGTGCAATACAGTGGTTACAAACACAAGCTCTGGAGCCAAAGAGATGGGTGTGAATGCTAACTCTCCTTCTAACCAGCTGTGTGATCCTGAGAAAGCTTCCTAATGACACGTGGCTCAGCTTCCCCATGGTAACATGGGGGATAAAAATCGTACCTACTTCACGGCATCACTGTGTTGATTAAAGGAGTTCATACATGTGAAGCACTTTAATGGTATTTCCTATGTACAAGCACTATTTTAACTATGAACTAATTTATCCTCTCATCAACTCTATGTGATAAGTACTGACTCCATGTTGCAGAAAAGAAAGCTCAAGCTGAGATGGTAAGGAACTTGCTCGAAGCCATAGGGCTATTAAGGAAGAAGTGAGAACCAAATGATGTCATAACACACAGTTTATGTCACTAGCACAAACTATCTAAAATAATGATATACTCCAGTCTAAAAGAGCTAAATACGTAAAACACAACGATGAGCTTACAATGTACATACTTGTGGATGACATTTGTGAGATGACTCAAAAGAGCTTAACAACTGTTCTATTTCAGTTATTTAGAGGGTGAATTTTCTTTTTCTTTTTCTTTCTTTTTTTTTTTTTTTTTTTGTCTTTTTGTCTTTTGTCTTTTTTGCTGTTGTTGCTATTTCTTGGGCCGCTCCCGCGGCATATGGAGGTTCCCAGGCCAGGGGTTGAATCGGAGCTGTAGCCACTGGCCTACGCCAGAGCCACAGCAACGCGGGATCCGAGCCTCGTCTGCAACCTACATCACAGCTCACGGCAACGCCGGATCGTTAACCCACTGAGCAAGGGCAGGGACCGAACCCGCAACCTCATGGTTCCTAGTCGGATTCGTTAACCACTGCGCCATGACGGGAACTCCTAGAGGGTGAATTTTCTAGCTCCATCAACTCCAATAGGCCTATTATAATGCAGTTCTTCTTAAAATAAGGCAATTCAGAAAGGCATCGCTGATTTCTCTGCAGGTTACATGGCCTAAAATCTTTCTGAAGCCTGACTTGCCTGTGTTATACAGAACAGAACTTGGGGGGTTCCAAGTAATCATAACATGTGTGCATGAGGATGTGTGAAGCTGTTTAGATTTTACTGGGAGTGGAACAGTGAGTAACTTGAGTAAAAAATGGTTGTACCTACACGCACACCTATTTGTTTAGGCTGAAAATTCAGGGCTGACTACTCAGCCCTGATATCTTACACACTTGATTTTCAATTCAAGCATCAAAATCTCTACCATAGATACTTCTTGAGGCTTTGACAGTGCTGGTGTTTGAGAGAGGTATTAACATTTTATTATTAACTGGCTGCTTGATTTTTAATACAGCACAGAAAATACAGTGAGAAAATAACGTCAATGTTATCAGACGAAATGGTTTTCCCTCTTTTTAAAAAATGTTTTTATTGGAGTATAAGTTGACTTACAGTATTATATTAGTTTCAGGTGAATTGCAAAGTGAATCAGTTATACCCATATCCATTCTTTTTTCCACCATATAGGTTATTACAGAACATTGAGATTTCCCTGTGCTATATAGTAGGTCCTTATTAGTTATCTATAGTATATAAACAGTAGTGTGTATATGTTATTTCCATCCTCCTAACTTATCCCTCCCTCTAATAGTTTCCCCTATGGTAACCAAAGGTTTGATTCTGAAATCCTTGAGTCTGTTTCCATTTTGTGAATAAGTTATGTGTATTGTTTTAAATTAGATTCTACATATAAATGATATCATTTGATATCTGTCTGTCTCTGTCTGACTTAACTGCACTTAGTATGATAATCTCTAGGTCCATCCATGTTGCTGCAAATGGCATTATTTTGTTCCTTTTTATGGCTGAGTAATATAGTCCATTATATGTATGTACCACATCTGTTTTATCCATTCCTCTAATAATGGACATTTAGGTTGCAGGTATCTTCTCAAATTATGGTTTTCTCTGGATATATGCCCAGGAGTGGGACTGCTGGATTATATGGTAGTTCTACATTTAGTTTTCTGAGGAATTTCCATACTGTTCTCCATGGTGGTTGCACCAACTTACATTCCCACTAATAGTGTAGGAGGGTTCCTTTTTCTCCACACCCTCTCCAGCAGTTATTGTTTGTAGACTTTTAAAAAAATTTTTTTTGTCTTTTTGCCTTTCCAGGGCCGCACTTGCGGCATATGGTGGTTCCCAGGCTAGGGGTCTAACAGGAGCTATAGCCGCTGGCCTATACCACAGCAACGCGGGATATGAGCCGCATCTGCAACCTACACCACAGCTCATGGCAATGCTGGATCCTTAACCCACTGAGCAAGGTCAGGGATCGAACCTGCAACTTCATGGTTCCTAGTCGGATTCGTTAACCACTGAGCCACGACGGGAACTCCATGTTTGTAGACTTTTTGATGATGGCCATTCTTACTGGTGTGAGGTAATGCGTCACTGTAGTTCTGATTTGCATTTCTCTAGTAATTAGTGATGTTGAGCATCTTTTCATGTGCTTTTTGGCCATCTGTCTTCTCTGGAGAAGAGTCTGTTTAGATCTTCTGTTTTTTAATTGGCTTTTTTTTTTTTTTCAGTATAAAGCTGATGAGATATTTGTGTATTTTGGAGATTAATCCTTTTTAGGTTTTTCATTTGCAAAGATTTTTTCCCATTCTGTGGGTTTTTTCTTTTTTAGTGGTTTCCTTTGCTGTGCAGAAACTTTTAAGTTTAATTAGGTCCCAATTTGTTTATTTTTTTATTTCCACTACTCTAGGTGGTAGATCAAAAAAGATCTTGTCAAAGAATGTTCTGCTATATTTCCCTCTAGTTTTATAGTATTTAGCCTTATATTTATGTCTTTAATCCACTTTGAGCTTATTTTTGTGTATAATGTTACAGAATATTCTAATTTCACTCTTTCACATGTAGCCATTCAGTTTTCCCGGCACCACTTATTGAAGAGACTTCCTCTTCTCCACTGTATATTTTTGCCTCCTTTGCCACAGATTAGTTGACCACAGGTACATGGGTTTATCTCTGGGCTTTTTATCCTGTTCTACTGATCTGTATTTGTTTTTGTGCCAGTACCATACTGTTTTGATGGCTGCAGCTTTGCAGTATAGTCTGATGTCAGGGAGTCTGATTCCTCCAGTTCCATTTTCCTTTTTCAAAGACTGCTTTGGCTATTTGGAGTCTTTTGCATTTCTATATAAATTAATTTTTTTTTTGTTCCAGTTCTGTGAAGAATGCCATTGGTAACGTGATAGGGATTGCACTGAATCTGTAAACTGGGTAGGATGCTCATTTTGATAATACTGATTCTACCAACTCAAGAGCATGGTATATCTTTCCTTCTCTTTGTGTCATCTTTGATTTCATCAGCATCTTATAGTTTTCAGAGTATAGGTCTTTTGTCTCTTGAGGCAGGTTTATTCCTAGGTATTTTATTCTTTCTGGTACGATGGTAAAAGGGATTGTTTCCTTAATTTTTCTTTCTGATCTTTCATTGTTAGTGTACAGGAATGCAAGAGATTTCTGTGTAATGATTTTCTATCCTGTTACCAAATTAACTGTTGAGTTCTAATAGTTTTCTGATAGCATCTTTAGGATTTTCTATGTATAGTATCATGTATCTGCAAAAAGTGATACTTTTACTTCTTTTCCAATTTGGATTCCTTTCATTTCTTTTACTTCTCTGATTGGCATGGCTGAGACTTCCAAAATTATGTTCAATAAAGGTGATGGCAGTGGACATCCTTGTCTTACTCCTGATCTTAGAAGAAATGCTTTCAGCTTTCCACCATTGAGAATAATGTTAGCTGTGGGTTTGTCATGTATGGCCTTTATTACGTTGAGAAAGGTCCCTCTATGCCCACTTTCTGGAGAGTTTTCTTTATTAACAGTGACTACTGAATTTTGTCAAATGCTTTTTCTCCATCTATTGAGAGATCATATAGTTTTTCTTCTTCAATTTGTTAATGTGTTGTTATCACAGTGATTATGTGCAGATACTGAACAAGCAATCCCTGGGATAAATCCCATTTGGATTCGGTTTGCTAGTATTTTGTTGAGAAAGATGGTTTTCTATATTTTCTTAGCAAACTGATGTTTAGTAGTTTCTACCCTCTGTAGCAATGGCACATAATAATCATTTTGACTTCCTTTTTATAAAAGTGAGTTAATCTTTGTTGTGTTTATCACTTATTTATTCCATGAATGTACAGAGTAGCCTGAAACAGTTGTGGGTCACCAGCATCAGAGCTGCACAAGAATCAGCGGTTACGTATTTTTGTTGTAAAGTTTATAGCAGACAGCCTAAGGGGGTAAATTCTTTGACACAGTGTAAAGGAGAGAAATGATGGAAACAAAAAAGCCAAGTTTCTTTAGACTTTTCTCTCTCAGATATAGCTTAATATGCTAAACATCACCAGTAACAAATGAATTTATAACTAGAAATATGTTTTCTATAATCTAATAATAAAGCAGTAATGATGTTTTAAAAACTTTCATTAAATTTTCAATTCATGAGATTTGTGATACTCATTTGTATTTTTTCTACTTATTTGTTATAAAGAATTATTATTCTAACAGGTTGAATGGTTATTTTTAATAGCAGTAGGTAGCATATAAAGAGCAGAGTTTATTTTTTTATTTACGGGGTGTACCTGCAGCATATGGAAGTCCCTGGGCTAGGGGTCAAATTAGAGCTGCAGCTGCCTGCCTACACCACAGCCACAGCAACAAAGGAGCCAAGCTGCCTCTGCAACCTATTCTACAGCTCATGGCAACGCTGGATCCTTTACCCACTGAGCGAGGCCAGGGATGGAACCCACATCCTCTTGGATACTAGCTGGGTTCTTAATCCGCTGAGCCATGATGGGAACTCCCAAGGGGCAGAGTTTAAACACACACTAGAGTAAACTGAAAGCTTACCTGTCTAAATTCTAAACGACAGCGAACTTAGCATCTTTAAAAGATAATACAATCAAACACTTAAGTGGTTTCCTTTCTCCACAATACCTATAGTGGGAGTATTTAGAAATGGATTAGAGAACAAGGCTACCTGACTTCTTAAAATCTTTTAGTATCAAAGAGATTACATAAATTATAAGGAATTTTAATAAGTATTATAGAAAATTTGATATATTAAATACTATGTAATATTAATATTACAGGAAGTACCTAACATGATAGTATATTAATGATACAGGCAAATTTATTATTTCTCTTAGAGAATTGTTTCTTTGACCACATAGAAACTAGATGGAGATGCCAACTTATGTCCAACTGTGAAAAATAAATAAATTTTGGACTTGTAAACATCCATCAGCTGCTATATGATTCAAGAGTACCATTTCATGATTAACCTCTTCTAAAATTGTGTTCATGCAACACTGCTTTTATTCAGGCATTTGAGATTTTAATCAGGAAGATTACTTCAGTAATGTTTTTACACACCTTTTCTTTGGCTGCACCAGTGGCATATGGAAGTTCCCAGGCCCGAGACTGAACCCAGACCACAGCAGTCACAATGCTGAATCTTAACTGCTAAGCCACCAGGGAACTCCTATTACATATCTTCTAAATATTTCTCTTATTCCAAAAATTTCCGGTCAAGATTTCTTTAGGGGAAAAAAAAGGAGGAACCTTATTCAACTGTGAGATAAATACAATTTAAAATGACAGGTGCTTACAAGGTCTGACTTGTTGCTTTCACAAAATCAGGCTGAAGTCTCTGAGGTGTGGCCTTTCTACTGACCGCTGTGCAGCCGCCACCTCTTCTCTGTTTCATACTCTCACCTGGGCTTCTTACTCCTTGAGACTGCTAAATTCACCAGGATGCTTCTCCAGCCTGCATTTTTTTTTTTTTTTTTAACCTGCTTCATTTGTCTCCTCTCACCAATTAGTTTTATTAATGTTTCTCAGCTACTCTGGACTTGGTGAGAGTACCAAGAGCTCTGCTCCTTCCCTATGCATCGTGTAAGTTATTACTCAGCAGTTCTACAGTTTTACCTTATTTTTTTAATAAATGTTTGTTTTGTATTTCAGTATTTGTCTAGCTTTATTCACATACTAATTTCTTGATTACCCTCCTCTTGCATCTAACTCAGTCTTTCCCTTTGGGTTTAATTTGTTTCTTCCTGAAAGTGCATCCAACTCTTCACTCATCTGTTGCTCAAGGGTACTGACCACTTCTGGGCTTGAAGCTGCCTTGGATCAGCTCCTACCTTTTTCAACAGTCCTCTCTTGCTCATGTTTGGGAATGTCTTCTTCAACCTTATCCCACCTGCTTTCTGTCTCTCAAGGATTCATTCTAATTCCTTGTCTAAAGCAGACACTGATTCATTCATTTTAAAAACATCTTTTCTGTCTGTCACTGGAGGGCAAAAGGGGATACCATGGCAGGTGCTCAGACCTCAGTTACGAAGTGGAAGTCCAAAGTGTTGATCTCTGCTTTTCTTTTATGCATGTTATTAATTAAAAATTAGGTCAAATACTTCTATGTGCAGAAATACATATAATCATTTCACATAATTGTCCCTGATGGTAAGTCTGAAAGGCACTCTCAAGTAGTAGAAAGAAGATGGGTTTTTAAATTTTTTTTTTTTGCCTTTTTAGGGTACACCTGTGCCATATGGAGGTTTCCAGGCTAGGGGTCAAATCAGAGCTACAGCTGCCAGCCTACAACACAGCCATAGCAATGCAGGATCTGCGCCACGTCTGTGACCTCCACCACGGCTCACAGCAACGACCCATTGAGTGAGGAGGCCATGCAGCATCCTCATGGATACTAGTAGGATTCATTTCCACTTTGCCACAATGGGAACTCCCCCAAACTGGCTTTTGAATCATATATCCTGGAGCAAATCTTGATTTTATTATATTCTGTTTGACTTCAGGTTATTTAACCTCAGTGAGACTGACGGTCACCTCGTCCATAAAATGCAGATTGTTATACTTAAGTATTTGAAGATTATATAAACAAAGTACCTAGCACTATTAGATTATGTTAGATTCTTCTTTTGTCATACGGCAATAAGGAATTAAAGGTTTTAAGTTCCTACTTATGTTACAAACTACATCTTCCATTGCATTAAAATTAAAAAAAAAAAAACCTTGTCCTGTAAGTGAAGTAACATATCACATAGAGTTTGCTAAAGGCAGTTATTTTTATAATTTTTGTTTTTCCCTATTAGTTGTGATCATATTTAGTTGTAAAATTTATTATTTTGGTTTTTCCCCCCCAATCCAAGAATATATCAGTGGAATTATAGTTGACCCTTGAATAATGCAGGGGTTAAGGCACCGATCCTCTACACACAGTTGAAAATCCATATGTAACTTTTTGTCAGCCTTTCATATCTGTGGTCCCTCCACATCAATGGATTCAACCAGCTGCACACTGTGTAGAATACTGCAGCATTTACAACTGAAAGAAATCTGCATGTAAGTGGATCAGTTCAGTACAAAAATTTGTTGTTCGAAGGTCACCTGTACATTAGCGATGTAGACAAATCTAGAAAACTTCTAAGCTACATACTTTTAAAATGAACTCATAATAATCCATAAGGGTTCTCCTTTTTTTTGTTTGTTTTTTTAAAAATTTCTTTTTAGGGCTGCACCTGTAGCATATGGAAGTTCCCGGGCTAGGGGTTGAATCAGAGTTGCAGCTCCCGGCCTACACCACAGCCATAGCAACACTGGATCTGAGCTGCATCGGTGAACTAAGCCACAGCTCACTGCAATGCCAGATCCCTAACCCACTAAGCGAGGCCAGGGATCGAACCCGCATCCTTATTGATACTAGTCAGGTTCGTAACCCACTGAGCCACAATGGGAACTCCAAAAGGGTTCTCCTTTTGATAAAAGGCAGGAGAAACCAAATTTCCTAATACAAACATTGACTGCAACTTAAAAATGCAGTTAAATAGCCTTATTTCATCAATTAAAGATTTTGGAAAAAGCATAGTTCTCCCCCGAACCCCAATTTAGCTAAGAGAGCTACAGGGTATTCATTAAAGCAGCTTATGTGAAAATAAAATCAAAGTAATTAATTTTGAAAAAGTAGAACTGAATTTTATTATGATGCTCTCAAAAAGGTAAAAAAAAAAAAAAAGTATCTTTCATCTAAAATAAGTAGCTCTACATGGTTATAACTGATCTGCCCTCAATATAGCTATCTCTGAATGTCACCTATTTAGCCACAAAAATTAAGGCACAGACACAAAGGAAAGAATATTAGAGGAACAAGTAAAATAAAAAGAAAAAATTAGTTAAGTCAGACAACTCAGCTTACAATCAATAATTTGGCAACACAGTACATATTTATAAAAATACTACTGGGATAACATATTAGGGCCTAACGTACATTCACATCAAGCCAACTTTTCAGGAACTCAAAAGTTCTCCTCCTAATGTAGAAGACTTGTTAATAATGGAATCTTCTAACCACGGGATCTCAATGACCTGGAAACCTGTTTTGGGAATAAGGAATATAAAATAGAACAACAATATTCCCTAGCATGAGAATAATTACACCTTGTTTTGTTTCTCCCAGGAGGAAAGAGAGGCCTATCAGAGAGAAATACAGTTCTTACCTAAGGTTGAGATCTGGCTAGGAACTTACGGGCATCTTACTTAGGAAATGATCAGAGCTCTAAACTAAAAAGGAGCCCATGGAGGTTTTTATTTTCAGAAAACAAAACCTGTGGCTGGGTAGAAAAGGTCAGGGAAAGAGCGAGAAAGAAGGGGAAGGGAGGAGTCATTTGTTCTTGTTTTTTATTCCGACTTATGAACTTATTAATTTGTAACTGAGATACAACTGACATGTAATACTATTAGCTTAATTTGATTTGATATGTATATATAGTATGACATGATTATCACAGTAAGTTTAATTAGCATCCACCACCTCACATAATTATAAATTTTTTTCCCCGTACTCTCTTAGCAACTTTCAAATATAATGCAGTATTGTTAACTGTTCCTTTTATTCTACACGTAGCAGATGGATTGAGGCCAGAGGAATTAAATCAACACTGAGAAAGAGCCTGAGAGATACACAAAAAGAAATCAGATGCTGGTCCTGGGGCTTAAGCACACGGGTAAGATGTGCCTCAACCACAGAGCTATGAGAGTCAACACGCTCTTTCTTTACGGTTTAAGCCTGTCGGAGCTGGGTTTAGTTATTTGCAATACAGAGTCCTAACCAATAAAATACCAAAATTGTATTAAATCGTTCATAAAATATAAATTAATATTCAAAGCCTGCAACAACCAGTCTTTAATTTAATATGCAAAAATATTCCCCTAGGGATGACACTATCCAATAGTTTTCAAAGGTACTTTTTAATCTTTTCATGGGTTGAGGGAAGGGATGCACAGTAAGGAAAAAGACACAAGGGCTAGAAATCTTTGTGAGCACAACCTAACACAGATTCTGGGTCCATTACAGTGGCAATGAATAATATTTCTATTTATTTTGGCTTTTCATATCAGTATGGTGTTTAACATCTAAAAATTAGTGTTGATATACACCAAAACATCCCTAAGCCCTCCAAAACTTGCAAAACCACACCACCGCACATTGAAAGAAATCCAGTATTTGTATTTAACATGAAGGTATAGTTAAAACCCCTAGTTTTACAGGACCCAAATTAACTGCTTTAAAGACACTGCAGCAAAATAACAGTATCTTTGTCAATCAATGTTGAGACAAAGGTGCTTTCTTCCCAATGTTCTCCAAATCTTACTGAAGATGAATCTATGAAGCATAAAATCCTCTTCAATCCTTTCTGTAATAAAAGCTTCTATTTATTGAGCACTTACCTTGTGTCAGGCACTGTGGCAAAATGCCTCATGTACATGACTAATTTAACTGCTATTTCTTCGGTGCTTCTTTTAACACGGCTTATTTTAAAATTCCAAATGAGGAGTTCCTGTGGTGGCTCAGCAGAAACGAATCTGACTAGCACCCATGAGGATGTAGGTTCGATCCCTGGCCTTGCTCTGTGGGTCAAGGATCTGGCGTGGCCGTGAGCTGTGGTGTAGGCCGGCAGCTACAGCTCTGATTTGACCCCTAGCCTGGGAACCTCCATATGCCATGGGTGCAGCCCTACAGAAACAAAACAAAACAAAACAAAACAAATCCAAAATGACATGTTATGAATAGCACTTTCCAGGGTATGGCCTGAAAAGACAAGCTTGGGATTGATATTGGTACCTTATTTTATGAAGATTTCTTGTCTTTCAACATTTGCAGGTTCCATCTAATACAACTAGAATGGCTGCAACTGACTGGTTAATTCTGAGGACTTTGCTATTACAAGCTCTTAGATGAAGTTCAATGACAAAATAGTGGGACACTACAAATTTACCACGATCTCAATCACATCAAAACCCCAGATGACTTGGAGAGTCCTTAAGGCAACCTGCCTCTAATAATCCTGCCCAGGACGTACCACGAAAATTTCAAACTGGGGTTACCCGAAGGGTGGTATGTGAATCTAGCACCAGTCTGTAAACTGTTAAGAGCCCCGGACAACATTTTCTCCATTACCTGGTTTGGCTAACTTTTTTTTTTTTTTAATATCAGGATATTCTTGATGAGGAAGACTGTGTTGACTTAAATTCTAGCTCAAGCTCCTTACCCACCATGAACTGGTAACAAAGAGCTTGTGGGCCAGTTCCTTTGAGCAATACTGCTCTAGACCCCAATTTTGGATCTCACCTCTGGTGTTATGACTCGGATGCCACACAAAATTTAAGTAAATTAACAACCCAACACTTAGCTTAAATGGCTACACATAATGGAAAAAGCAGTAACAATCAGCAATTACCTCACCTTTGACAGAAGCAATTTCACACAGGAAACATGACCTTCATAGACGGCAGAGAGAAGAGGTGTAATATGATGCTTATCTGGAGCCTATGAAATAATAGATACAAATCACCTTATCCATTTTTTCATTTCTTCCTTTCCAGATCCAATTAGAGAAAGCTTGTAAATATTTCAAAGTCAATGTTTACCTATTTGCCTTTCTATGTAAAATCACTTCATAGCTACAAGTTTTCTACCTCATAGAGAGCTGCCAGAGGCCCTAGCCCATAAGCAGTTTCTCCCTGGGAGTCAACAAAGTGAAAGAGAGGAAGCAGGGTTTTGACCCCAGCTCAAATCTGGGTTCTACCACTTACTATGTGACTATTAACCTCTCTGAACCTCAACTTCCCACTATGTAGACATACATGTCAACAAGGCCCAGGAAGTGAATCTTGGGAGGAATGGAACATAGCCACCAGCGAGGCAAAAGACTGCCATAACTGGGCATCACCTGCAAAGTGAAAAGTTCTCATTCACTGCCATGGTTTCTTAAACATTTTTCTAAAAAATCTGAAAAGCAGCAGCTACAAAAGGCAACAGCCCAGAGGTGACTGCTCCTGTCTGATCTTGGTCCAAAAAACCAGTTTAGGTTCCTCAGATGACTGCAGAGCCCTATGTTCCACTGGGTGACAGCCATTTGCTACTTATAGATAGAACTAATTCCCAAGTTGCTTTAGAACTTGAAACATCCTAACTCCTAGTTTAAAAAAAAAAAAATCCTAACTATACATTTCTAAGTTACAAAAATTTGGTATAATTTTAGACTATATTCTTAATTCAAATGAGCTTTCCACAGATACTATTTTACAAATCTACAGAAAATAATTACCCCAAGGTATACGATAGGAATTTTTTCTAGAATGACAGTGTTCTTTACATACATTAATATCTGCTCCTTTCAGCAGCAGAAATTCCAGGATTTCAAGCTGCCCACAATCTGCTGCATAATGAAGGGGCTTCCTTCCACCTTCTAGTGTCCGGTTGACATCTTCTCCCTTATAAGAGAAGCCAAAGGAAAACAATATTCATAAGGATAACTGAAGAAGGGAAGTGAGCATCTGACATTTTTACTTTCTTAAAGCCATGGGAGTTTCATGAATTACATTTCTTGCAAAGTGAAATAAGTAACCAAGAACTTGAAATCAAATTCTGTACAACAGCACACAGTATGACTGCAATTCAAATGATTAGTTAAGTTGAAAATAATAAAAATAAATGTTACATGTAATGAAATACATTACTGTACTCTATTTCTAAGGACTTCAATTAGCGTGATGTCAAGATATGGCCCCCAAAGACTGGAGTGTTAAAATATGTCATATGATCTATACAAAATCTAAGAATTTGAACTTGTCAAAGAAAGCACCACTACTTTGATAGAGGCAGACATCATTATCACAAGGGTGATCAGTATTTCCTACTAAGCATTTCCTTTCATTCAACATTTACTAGAGCCCTACTGTATGGCCAGCTCTGTGCACAGAGGGGACAATGGTGAACAAAATCAGACATGGCTTCTAACTGCAGAGCTTACTGTGCAAATATTAATCAAATAATCACATGACTAAACAAGGCGATAACAATATGTACATGTCACGAAAGTTGTGAGAATTAGACTACAAGAGCCATGTAAAGCATTTAAAATATTACAGCTAACATTAACAGAATATGTTTAGTTACTGTAGGTTAACAGAATATGCTTAGTTATTGTCAGTGATCTTTGTACATAACAGATATACCAAAATAAACTGAATCAAGTCCATTACTTAGTCTTTTCAGTTTAATGTCAAGGGTCACTATAGAGATAATGCATCAATTTTTCAAACAATGAAGTCATAACAATTCAAAATCATTAAACAGAGTTCCTGTCATGGCTCAGTGGTTAACAAACCGGAATGGTAGGCATGAGGACCCAGGTTCAAACCCTGGCCTCAATCAGTGGATTAAAGATCCAGTGTTTCCATGAGCTGTGGATCCTGCGTTGCTGTGGCTGTGGTGTAGGCCAGCGGCTACAGCTCCGATTGGACCCCAAGCCTGGTAACCCTTCAGATGCCACCCTAAAAGGACAAAAAGACAGGAGTTCCCATTGTGGCACAGCGGAAACGAATCTGACTAGGAACCATGAGGTTGTGGGTTTGATCCCTGGCCTTGCTCAGTGAGTTAAGGATCCGGTGTTGCCATGGGCTGTGGCTGTGGTGAAGGCCAGCAGCTACAGCTCTGATTCAACCTCTAGCCTGGGAATCTTCATATGTGGTGGATATGGCCCTAAAAGCAAAACAAACAAAAAAACAAAACAAAAATCATGAAATAAATAGAGGCATTTTTTTTTCCTCCCTAAGGAAAAAGTTTAATTTCAAGATTCTACATCCTCCAGTAAGTATCAGTCATCTATATCATCTTACTTATTATTCAAGGGATGGTACTTAAAGAAAAAAGCATTCTCTGAGGTGACATCACCTGCCTGTCAAAACAATTACTGGGGGCATCAGAGCATTAAGTCAGGGAACTAAATTACACAGAGTGTTGCCAAGTTTCAAGCCAGATGTACATTTCAAATATATTATCTCTGTAGAGGATCAAGAGTTTCAACAAAAATAATTTTTCTTCTCTGAGTTACCTGATAATAAAACCTTTTTCTAAGTTAAGAGTACCTTAGTAATTCAAAGCAGTAACTTCTAATGCATTGTTCACTCAAGTCAATATGTGATCTTTATAGTACAAGAGAATCTCTTATAAAGTATACAGATATAGAAGGCAAGTGTAGAGCATGCTTCAGATCACTCGAGACTAGGTGAGAACTTCAATTCTACCACTTTAGTTGTAGGATTTAGACCAGTTACTTTTTAAATCTTTGTTTTCCTATCTGTAAAATGGAAATAAAAATTCACCTTACACGATTTTAGTGTATCATCAAATAAGACAATCCAAGCAAAGTACCACATAGTACCTTACAGGGTGATAGGTTTATAAAAGGTTAAGAATTAATGCTGTGGATTCCTAATGTTGGTTTACACTGGTTCCTAAAGCCTATCCATAATTGGGTTAATGCAGTTTTCTGCATAATGGTTGAAATATAAAGAAATGATATATATACTTTATATTCAGAAACAAGTTAAAAAGTAAGGGCTACTTGGTGTACTGCCTTAGTCTTTATTGACAACTGCAGAAATGTGAGCCTTTGAGATGAAGAGATACTGCTTAAAATGATTCAGATAAAACTAGTTTTCCTTTTATAATTAGTTCCTTTCCATTATTTGTATTAACTGGAGAGAATTAACTGGATAGGTCTTTTCAGTGAAAGAAAGTAAAGAAGTAGCTGCCAAAATATTCAATAAGATAGTTTTGTCAAAAAGATATTTTGCTGAGTCAAAATATGTCCCATCTCCCTTCCCTACTTAGTACAAGCAAGCAAAATGCAGATGAAAAGGAACTGCTGTGAATTTAAAACCTTCTCCTTTGTCCCTGCAGATAACTGCCTTCGCAATTCTTATTTTAGCAGACAAAAATGGCAATACTGGAAAGGCTTTGTGAGACGACAGGAAAGAAAGAGTCGTCTTCTGCAAGTCTTAGCCAAAGCAGTACTAATGGAGAAATTTACAGTACTAAATGCCTGTACTGGAAAAGTAGAAAGGTCTCAAATTAATGATCTTTGTACTTCCACCTCAAGAAACTAGGAGGGAAAAAGGCATACGGAAAGCTCTGTACCTTGCTTAATTTTGCTGTGAGCCTAAAAATGCTCTTAAAAAATAGTCTATTAAAAAAATTAAATGCAAAGTAAGCAGGAATCCATTAAACGGAGAAAAACAACAGAAATCAAAAGCTGATTCTTCAAGACCAATACAACTGCTATATTGCTAGTTAAAATGATCAGAAAAAGAGTGAAAAAACAAGGTGCTAATACCAGGCTTTACCGATTATCTTCTTACAAGGAAATGCTTAGGACCCAGAGGGCTACACTGGTAAATTTTACCAAACATATAGGGAAAAAGGAGTAATGCTGATTCTACATACTCTTCCAGAAAATAGGAAGTACCCAAACTCACTCTATGAGGTTAGCATTACTCTGATTCGAAAATGAGACAAAGATGTTACAAGAAAAGAACAACACAGATTCTTATGAACACAAATTCTAAACAAAATTTTAGCAAATTGAATCCAACAATATATAAAAAACACAACAGACCAGACCAAGTGGTGTTCATCTCAGGAATACAAGGTTGGTTGAATATTTGAACAGTCAGTCAAGGTAAGTCACCATTTTAACAAGCTAAAAAGAAAACCTATAATAATCATTTCAAAAAGCAGCTGACAGGGAGTTCCCTTCGTGGTCCAGTGGTTAATGAACCTGATTAGGATCCAAGAGGATGTGAGTTCAATCCCTGGCCCCACTCAGTGGGTTAAGGATCCAGCATTGCCATAAGCTGTGGTGTATGTAGGTCGCAGATGCAGCTCGGATCTGAAGTTGCTGTGGCTGTGGTGTAGGCTGGCAGCTATAGCTCCAATTTGACTCCTAGCCTGGGAAATTCCATATGCCACGGGTTTGACTCTGAAAAGCAGCTGACAAAATCCAACAACTTTTACTGATTAAACACTCAGCAAACTACGAAAATAAGGACATTTCCCTGGCTTAATAAGAGGCTTCTACAAACAAACAAAAAACCCTACAATTAACATGGTACTTAACTGGCGACAGACCGAATGCTTTTCCCCTAAAATCAGGAACGAGATGCCTCTTCTTACCACTTCTATTCTACACTGTACTGGAGGTTCTAGCCAATGCAATTAGGGAACAAACAAACCCTATCCCATCCTGAAAAGGAAGAAGTATAACTGTCTTTTTTGCAGATGTCTTTAGAGAAAGTCCAATGGAATCTACCAGAAAGCTACCAGAACTAGTTAGTAATTTTAACAATACTGCAGGACAAAAGATCAATATGCCAAATCAACTGCATTTTTATATAGCACTAGCAACTAACAATTGCAAATCAAAACTAAAACCACTATTACATTAGCATACAAATTTATGAAATACTTAGTTACGATTTTTTTTTTGGGGGGGGTCTTTTTGCCATTTCTTGGGCCGCTCTCACAGCATATGGAGATTCCCAGGCTAGGGGTCCAATCGGAGCTGTAGCCACCGGCCTATGCCAGAGCCACAGCAACTCGGGATCCAAGCTGCATCTGCAATCTACACCACAGCTCACGGCAACGCCGGATCCTTAACCCACGGAGCAAGGCCAGGGATCGAACCTGCAACCTCATGGTTCCAAGTCGGATTCGTTAACCACTGTGCCACGATGGGAACTCCCTTAGTTACAAATTTAACAAAAATGTGAAATGCCCATATACTGAAAAACTACCAAACACTGCTGAGAAAAATTGAGAGGAGGACCCTAAATAAATAAATGAAGACATACAGCACGTTCATGGGTTGGGAGACTCAATACTGTAAAAATGTCAGTGCTCCACAAATTGATGACGTCTCTGTAAAGTCAATGCAGTACAAGTCAAAACCCCCGCAGGATATTTAAAAAGATACCGACCAACAAACTCTAAATCTGATATGGAAATACAATCTAAAACAGTCAAAACACCTTTGAAAATAAAGAACAAATTGGAAGGCTAACACTACCTGATTTCAAAAATTATAGAAAACTGCAGTAATCAAGAAAGCATGGTATTGGCATAAAATTATAAAATATGCAAACTAATTTATACTGATAGAAAGCAGATCAGTGGTTGCTTATTGGGGGGTAAAAGAAGGGACTGTGAAGGGACTTTTGGGGGTACTGGACATGGTCATTATCTTGACCGCTGTGATGGTTTCATGACTATGTACATGCAAAAACTTCTTAAATTGCGCTCTAAATAACTGCAGTTTGTTGCATTTCAATTACACTTCAGCAACAAATTTTCCTAAATCAGGTCTCAGTGGCTCTAATAAAATGAGATGCTAACAAGTCACCATTTGAAGGAGAATGGAGGCAGGAATGACTAACAGTACCTTCAAGGGAGACTCAAAGGGCAAAGCTATTTGAGGTCAAGTTCCTTCATTGTTAGGGCTGAGTGTAAAGCTCCTGACCGCTATATTCCGTAACTTCAACAAAGTACAAGAAGTTTTAAAGCAGGATAGGTAAGAGTGGATCAATGCGACCCCTACCAGCTGGGTGGGCTTCAGAGAGCAAAACAGTTGTGCGGATTGCTGAAAAAAAAAAAAAAAAAAAAAACCCTCTTAATTGGAACCCCAACTTCTAGCTCCATTATGCCTATGCCATTCTTTACTCTGCAGCTACAGGGATCTTGCTAAACACAAAATGTGTTCGAATTATTCCCCCTTTAAAAGTACTCTGATGACCATCCATTGCTCCATATTAAGTAAGTCTAAACTTAATATGGTTTACAAGATATGGAGTGACTACCTTTCCAACTTCAATTCTCGCCGCATTCCTCCCACTGTCCTTTGTTCAGTTAATTCCTACTACTTGAGGGTTCGGGATTAACAGATGTCAACAATCATATACAGAATGGATAAGCAACAAGGTCCTACTGTAGAGCACAGGGAACTATATTCAATATCCTGTGATAAACCATAATGGAAAACAATGTGTGTATATACACACACACACACATAACTGAATCACTGTGCTGTACAGCTGAAATTAACACAACATTGTAAATCAACTGTACTTCAATACATTTTTTAAAAAGAATATGTAATTCACAATTCTTTGACTGAAAAGCAAACAGCTACACAAAAACCTATCGTAGACTTGACAGCCACCTTTTGGTTACAGTTCTCTCTCCTCCGTTTCAAGGCTACACTTTCCAGAAGCGCTGTCTTTATTTGCTATCTCCAGTTTCTTACCTTCTGTTCTAATCTGGCTTCCACCCTCATCACTGTGCCGCAGCCATTTCTGCTGAGGTCAAAGACGGCCACGTCATGAAAGGCACAGGTTCCCTCTCAGTCCTCACCTACCTGCCCTCCCAACAGTGAGGGAGCTGATCCCTCCTTCCTTTTACAAATGCTCTCTTTTCCCTTGGCTTCAGGGACACCACACTGCCGAGGTTCTCCTCCTGCCTCATGACTACTGCTTCATTGTCTTCTCTTCTGACTTGTTTACTTCTGCCAGATGTTCAAACAAATTTTTGAGATCTTGGTTATGCATTCGGATTACTACCATATATAATTCAACTTGTTAATAAAACTGGTGAACCTTATAGTCTTATAATAGTATCTTTATAGGAATATCTTGATTATAGAATTTGAGGTGACTTCCTTAGTGATAAAGTTTACATGTTTTTAAAGACACCGTCATGCAGTAGTAGCATGTGTCACAGAGTTGCACAGCAGTAACATTTTCACCATGATGTGTGTGTAAATAACCACACAGGTGACAAATAACTCTGTACACAGCTTCTATTTATCATACACAGCTTAGATAAAGTAGGCTGACAAAACTAACTTGTCATCACATCCAGGCTTGTCAAGCTTCACCTTTCCCTTCTGAGTAAGAATAATTTATCCAGTTCATTTTACTCTCCTTCCTGTCATTGAAATATGAAGCCTACTGGTTGTTAAATATATGACAGATTTTTATTACATTAAATTTATATATATATGTGATATATATACACATTATAAATATATATATGTTATATATACATTATATATATCTATATATCTATATATATATCTATGATTGGCTATGCCCACATGAATAAATTCCTGGGCCAGGGATTGAACCCAGGCCACAGCAGTGACAACAGTAGATCCTTAACCTGCTGAGCTGCCAGGCAACTCCAAAAACAGTATATATGTATATATTTTTTTGCCGTATTTCTCTTGTACCAAGAAAGTTGTTTTGAAGCTATTTTAAATTTTTTATAAATATATATTCCAGATATGTTATATATACATATATAATATTGCAGATATGCAGTAATACTATTTCAAAATTATTTTCTGTTGAGTAGTTTGTTTATTTATTGCTTTTTAGAACCGCACCCACAGCATGTGGAAGTTCCCAGGCCAGGGGTTGATCTGAGCTATAGCTGCTGGCCTACACCATAGCCACAGCAAGGCGGCATCCAAGCCACATCTGCGAACTACACCAGAAATCACAGCAATGCCAGATCCCAAACCCACTGAATGAGGCCAAGGATCGAACCTACATCCTCATGAACACTAGTCAGATTTGTTTCCGCTGTGCCATGAAGGGAACTCCCTGGTGAATAGTTTAAATCAATAGACTGTATACAGAACCACCACAGTGACCATGATGTGTTGATTCCTGATGCTCCTCAATAATGGTATTATTGGCATTTGAGAAAGCTAGTCATGTTTCATTTCTCAAGAACCATTGTTTAAAATAGTCAAGAGCCTCAGCAATACTGATAAATTCTTTATCTGGCTAGAAACCTAACAGTATAATGGTCTAGTTCTATCTTTAACATCAATAAATCAACCAGCATTTATTAAGAAACCATGTTCCTAGCCTTGTGCTAGGAATGCTAGGTGTACAAGAAAGTAGAATTGTGGGAATTCCCATTGTGGTGCAGCAGAAATGAATCCGACTGGGAACCATAAGGTTGTGGGTTCAATCCCTGGCCTTGCTCAGTGGGTTAAGAATCTGGCAATGCTGTGGCTGTGGCATAGACTAGGAGCTGTAGCTCTGATTCCACCCCTAGCTCGGGAAGCTCCATGTGCCGCACGTGAGTCCCTAAAAAGCAAAAAAAAAAAAAAAAAAAAAAAAAGTAGAATTGTGGATCTCTGCCCAAGAACTTGTCAATGATTTATCTAATTTGACAAAATAAGTACAAATTGCTATTTACCTATCTTAGTCCATTCACAAAAATATAAAAATAGCCTACCCTAACTCTTAGCAATTTTCTCAAATGATTTCACTCAAGTATTCCAACAGCAAAAGACAGAAAAATGCATGCTTCTCAGAGTCTGAAAGCAGAATGTTGAGCAGCCAAACTAAAAATTCATTCAAATATATCTTCACAAATATGCATTGTATCATATATACATATGTATATTTTTGGCTTTTTTAAAATAATAATAAAGCCACAACTCAAAATCCATAGTTATTGTTCCCCAAGCTTTCTCTATGGCTTAGAGCAACTCCTCGGGAGACTGTCAAAGACTAATAAAGAGCACAATACTTTATGATCTAATCCAGTCTCATCTATTTCTGATGCCATAGATATAATATGCTAATTACTGTGTAACTTGCCTCTTGAGATCTACTGGTCACCAGGCAATCTGAAAAAGTTTACAAATCCTTCTGTGTGGGTACAGAATTTACCCACATGGGTACATGACAGAGTCCACGTCACTTTTCATCAGCTTCTTAAGGAAGGTCTCTTCCTCTAACTTCCACTGCCTACTTTTCTACTTTATTCAGACAAGTATTAAATAGTAGAAAACACCAGACAGAAGCCCTCAGCTCTAGTTACTTCTGTTAATGCCCACAATGGGGAAGTAGGCAGCTTGAAAGACTTCATTTCCTCACCGAAAAATCTGTGGCTGGGAGTTCTGAGTGGGGCGCAGTAGAAACGAATGAGGTTGCAGGTTCAATCCCTGGCCTTGCTCAGTGGTTAAGAATCTGCCATGAGCTGTGGTGTAGGCTGCAGATGTGGCTCGGATCCTGCATTGCTGTGGTTGTGGCTGTGGCCGGCAGCTGTAGCTCCGATTAGACCCCTAGCCTGGGAACCTCCATGTGCCGCATGTATGGCCCTGAAAAGCAAAAAAAAAAAAAAAAAAAAACAACAAAAAACCTGTGGCTGGAGTAGATGACTTTTAACGTCTTTTACAGTTAGCTTACTTTTACCGGCTAAAGGCATCTGGTGATGCCATCAATCTGTAACTGTTCCCATCTCTCACTCTTACACTCTAGATAAGGAAATAGGTTTTTCTGTACTTCTGGCCATGAAAACAAAGTAGTTCAAGAGACTGATGCTGAAAATGACTGCTACAGTAAATACACTTAACTTTCCATACGAGCTGGAATCAGAAGATTTAATACAACATGAACAATGTTTTAAAAAACAAACAAACAAAAAAACCCCTACATTTCAAAGTCAATTGTTTTTTCTTTTGGAGTTCCCACTGTGATGCAGTGGGTAAAGGACCTAGCATCTCTGCAGCAGCTTGGGTTACTGCTGAGGCACTGGTTTGATTCCCTGCCCAGTACAGTGGGTTAAGGATCCATCGTTGCTGCAGCTGTGGTGTAGGTTATAGCTGCAACTTGGATTTGATCCCTGGCCCAGGAAATTCCATATGCCACGAGTGTGACCAAAAAGAAAAAAGAAAAAATTTTTTCCTTCCAAATCTACTATTACTTTGAGATGTTTTACTAACAAAAGTAGGCATGGATTTAAAAAGATGAAGATGAGTTCTCCGGTGGTGTAGCAAATTAAGGATCCAGCATTGTCACTGTTCTTGGAATGCTGTTGTGGCTCAGGTTCAAACCATGGCCTGGGAACTTCCAACATGCCATGAGAGTGGCCAAAAAAAAAAAAAAAGGAAACACAGTATTTGAAAAAGATACACTATTTATAATCAATTTAATTCAAAAAACATTTACTGAGCCTACCATGAGTTAGGCACTATGCTACTTGCTTGGGATAAAATAGGAAGGCCAGGCTCTGACTCAGAGAATTTGCTGCCTTTTTGGGAAGCCAGCATGCAAATAAGGGAATGCCATTTAGTTGAGTACCACAAAATACAGAGGAGACTTCTTTGCAGAGAAGAGCCTTAACGAACAAGATGCTCAATAACTTAGTTTGCTGCTAATTCATCTTTTACTGACATTTAGCTTTTCATGTATTTGCATTTGTATTGCTAGATTTTAAAGGTCCTTGGGGTCAGAGACTACATCCTCTACTTCTTTTATCTCTCCACAATTCCAAATATGGTACTTTTAAACCTCAATAAAAATCTGTTTTGATTGCTAATTATAATAGCATATTTTAACATGCTAAATTAGGAAATAACAGTATTCAATAAAGTGTCTACTGATTTGGAGGGTGTGGATGTATGCACACGAATATGCAAGAAAGTGTGCCTGAAGGAATTAATATATTATGGTGTATGGAATTTTCATACGCCACCCGAAAACCCAGGAGGTGCTCATTGGGAAAGTACCTAATATACAATGTTGTTGTGAGGCTTCACTGAAATAATGAAATGTACCTGGCACACAGTAAGCACTCAATAAACATCAAACGATATTAATATTATTAGAGGCCTCGACAGTGCTCATCTGAATAGCTTTCCACTCAATTCTTTTGCCTTCAACAATCCAACAAATGTAAATCAAGTAAATCAATGTTCCTAAAGAGTAACCCTGACCACACCTCTTCCTCAAGCCAAAAACAATTCAACTGCTTTTGTCGAACAGAAAATCCTTGTCATTATACTCAAGTCATCTTCAATTCAAAACCAACTTACCATTCTGGCCTTTTTACTCTCAAACATGAACCATTTCCAACACACAAACATGCACCATTTCCAACACACCAGTGCTTTCCCACATCTCGGAAACTTCATGTTGTTGCCTTTTTTTGGCATGGTTATTACCCCCTTTGCACTCATGTCTCAATCCAAAGAAATTCCACTTACCCTTCAGGATCTGTTTTCTCTATAAAAATTTTACCTGATACTCTCTTTTACCCCCCTGCCCTGATACTCTTGATACATAATTCCTTCCTTTTAATTCTCATAATTCTTATTTATATTGCTTTTGCCTACACTTACCTTTATTCAATTAGGTATTTGTTATTTATTTCAGTCACTCCATTAAAGAAAGGATACTGCCTTACTTATATACATTGCCCACAATGTCTATGGGTGATTTGCGCATAACAGTCCAATTTAAAGAATAAGTGCGATCATTTATACCATCTTTGTCACACTATGTAACCCCTTGCTTACCAAAACACATACATAATACATAACAGACACAAAGAAGTATTTGAAAAAAACATTGTTAAGAGTGTCTGAAAGCCACCTGATCTCATTGTTGGGAAGGACCCTGAATGTCAGTCACCTAATTCAACCACCCAGAGTGCATCTGAATCCTTGCTTGTGTGCCCTAACATACAACTGACCCTCTCTATGTAAGGCAATCAGGCCTTACAAAACAGTCCATTCCCGCTGTAAATGCTAGAAAATTCAATGTTTACTGGTTCTGATCCTACCTATCGGGACACATGGAATAAGCAATCCCTATTTTCACATTAGATTATTAATTGTTTAGCAGCCACATTACCTGGTAACTGAAATGAAATCCTTTCTATATGATGTGTTGTTATCTTAAACTTCAGTTACTGATTATCTGAGTATACACAGAGGGCCATTACATTAATTGCTATTAAATTATAGCTTAAAACAGTCATCTTTCTTATCTTCCCAGGCTGCCAAGTTATTTCTAGATTCTTACTGAAAGGAATTTGTTAGTCCTCATCTACCCCTCCCTTCAGCTGGACCTCATCTATCTTCATTATGGTCACCTTAAGACATTTATTAAAAAATAATAGAATGAGCCCCATTCGTGTTCAGGAAACTTCCTTCAGTGTGCTACATCGAGAGCTATGTAGTATATGTGGGTACTACCATTCAAACAATCTTAAATCTAGTTCATTAGACTCTCATCTCACCATCCTTGCCCATATGCCCCCAAGCATATCACTGAAACATAAATTTCAGTGAAATGCTTGAGATTTCCTTTATCTAACAGTCTAGGAACTGAAAAAACAAACAAAAAACTGTATAGCAGGACTTGCCTTTTTCTTTTTTTGTCTTTTTAGGGTCAACACCCACGACACATGGAGGTTCCCAGGCTAGGGGTCGAATCAGAGCTACAGCTGCTGGTCACAGCCACAGTCACACCAGATCGGAGCCGTGTCTGTGACCAACACCACAACTCAGGGTGATGCCAGATCCTTAAACCACTGAGCAGGGCCAGGGATGAACCTGCATCTTCATGGATACTAGTCAGATTAGTTTCCACTGAGCCACGACGGGAACTCCTCTTACACAGGACTTAGTTTTAAGCGATCTCTTCGTAAATGTTACAAAAACCTCACTGCACACACACACAAAGTAACATGATCATTAAATAAAATCTGAGAAATAGGAGATGCATCTTCTGCTGAATCCTGCCATCCAAAATACAACCATTTATTACTACCTTGCTGTACTTCTGTTTAATTTTTTTCTATGAAAGTAGTTGCTTGGAAAAGTTACAGTCACACTATTACTTAACATATGAAATATCCTGCTATCATCTTAAAAGCTACATATAGTAGATGTGCCATAGAGTTTACTTAAATATTCTAATTCTGAACATGTAGGTTAATACCAAATGCCCTGTAACATTTACAGAACCCAAAAGTATCGTATTTTATTGGTTCCAAAAGCACACATTTTCCTATATTTTTAACAGGTCACAAAACAGAAAGATAAAATCTTACTCCTTTGCCTTGGTGAATGCAGAAAAAGGTTATAGGTTGATTATATGTTTTGTAAAACCACTAAGAGTCAATGCTTATGCCTGGCTTTGCTACAGAAACAAATAACTGGATCAAGATGCTAGAATGTGAACTACAGAATTTAATTACGCTGAATTCAAAGACCATAAAACTGTGAAATTCACTGTTGATTATGCTTCACTGAAAGACCTGTTGATTATTCTCATGAAAATTGGGTGAGTGTGCCATAAATTAACTTTAGTTCAGAAGTTAAATAGTAAATAGAATATTTCATATTTTAAATATTTTATATAATTTTGATCTAATGAAGGTATTAAATAAGTTAAAATCAATAGAAACACATTAAACCCTAATGCTAAAACTAAATATTTGGCAGTTTGACATCATCCACAGAAGAATTATGAAGAATTATGTCCATAGACTTAAAAGGAAAGCAAACTGAATTTTAGTATAAGTAATATACTCTCAAGGAAACACTCCCTGATATGCCTGTCCTAACCTCTATGAAAACAGAGACAACCCCAAAAAACTCAGAAAACCAAGTGTATTGGCCAACTCTTTGCATATTCATTCTTAGCTGCAGAGTCTGCTCCCTTCAGAGGGAAAAAAATGTGACCCACTATTTCTCTACCCACAAAGGATCATCTTATGCAGAGAGAGACTTAAGGCATACTCCTGCTGAAGACAGAATTTTTTCATAGTTAGAGCTAAGCAACAGAGAGTAAAAAAGATCTCAGGTCACACCAATAAAGCCACCTCAAACCAGAATTCTTTTAGCACATAGCCTGTGATAAGTGTGGACAGAAGCAATCCTCGCATCTGTTCACACACCCCGAATCTGGATAGCTTTCTCCCTTAAAGGCTAAGTAATAGAAGAAAAACAGTATGTGGATGTATGAAAACTAATCATAGAGCAAAAGAAAAGGAATATCATACTGAAAACATGAGAAACTTAATTTTAAAAAGCACTTACACTCTCAAGGCAATAGAAATAAAACAAAAATAAACCAATGGGACTAATCAAACTGATAAGCTTTTGCACAGCAAAGGAAACCATTAAAAAAAAAAAAAAAAAAAAAGACAACCTATGGAATGGGAGAAAATAGTTTCAAATGATGCAACTGACGAGAGCTTAATCACTAACATATACAAACGTATATAACTCAACAGCAAAAAAAACCCCAATAACCCAACTGAAAAATGGGCAGAAGACTTGAATGGACATTTCTCCAAAGAAGATAGACAGATGGCCAAGAGGCACATCAAAAAATGCTCAACATCACTAATTATTAGAGAATTGCAAATCAAAACTCACTCCTGTCAGAATGGCCATCATTAACAAGTCCACAAATAACAAATGCTGGAGAGGGTGTGGAGAAAAGGGTACCCCCCCCTTCACTGTTAGTGGGAACGGAAATTGGTACAACCACTGTGGAAAACAGTATGGAGGTACCTCAAACAAGTAATATAGAACTACCATATGACCCAGCAATCCCACTCTTGGGCATATATCCAGATGAAGCTTTCCTTGAAAAAGATACATTCACCCCTACTGCAGCACTATTCACAATAGACAAGACATGGAAACAACCTAAATATCCATCAACGGATAAAAGGATTAAGAAGATGTGGTATATATATACAATGGATTATGACTCAGCCATAAAAAAGAACAAAATCATGCCATTTGCAGCAACATGGATGGAACTAGAGACTCATACTAAGTGAAGTCAGAAAGAGAAAGAAAATACTATATGATATCACTTACTTCTGGAATCTAATATACAGCACAAATGAACCTATCTACAGAAAAGAAACAAACTCATGGACTTGGAGAACAGACTTGTGGTTGCAAAGGGGGAGGGGGAAGGAGTGGGAGTTTGGGGTTAGTAGATGTAAACTACTGAATTTGGAGTGGTTAAGTAATGAGATCCTGCTGTCTAGCACAGGGAACTATATCTAGTCACTTGTGATGGAACATGAGGGAGGATAATGAGAGAAAAAGAATGTATGCATATGTATGACTGGGTCACTGTGCTGTACAGCAGAAACTGACAGAAAACTGTAAATCAATTATAATAGAAAAAATAAAAATCTTAAAAAAAGAAAATAACTGATTAAAAAAATAAAAAGCACTTACAGAGTGACCAAAATGGAATCCGGAAAAACAAACAAACAAAAAACATGGTTTCTAATGAAAACTGCATTTAAGAACAGGAAAACACACAAAACGAACAAACTGAGATTCCAGCTGACAGGAAAAAGAAGCTGGCTGAAAGAGTAGAATATAACAAGGAAATTAAAACTGCAATTGCCAAATTAAAATCTGTACCAAAGTCAGTAGAGTTGGGGAACACTACTCAAGTTAAGACCATTAGTTAAAGAATTGAGAACGAGCTTAATTAAAAACTCCCAGAATAGAGAGGTGATAAAAAATAAACACAATTTTTAAAAAAGGATGATTAGTATAACTAAAGTTCAAACCTAGAACAAAGAGAAGTGAAATAGTTAAAAAAGTAAATTTTTTTGAGCTCAAGAAAGACCTGAGCCTATATAGATCATCAAAGCTCACTGTATTATAGATGAAATTCAGTAGACTCCCTTCATTAATATAGCTTTACAATTTGGTTTTCTTTTATTCCTACAAAACAAAGAAAAAGTTAAAAATACATTAACGCTGATAATGATATCTGGAAAAGGCTTGGGAAATCAGGAAGTATCTTCTGAGGACAGTTGTTGACACCAGTACTAATAGGAGCTGTATAAGGTGTTGGACGTAAGCAGAAGGTTGAGAATCTCTGATCTACAGTTTGGAAAAAATAAATTATGACTCACACATTTCACACCAAGCAAATCAATATTCATTCATGTGTAAAGGCAGTCTCGGGTATCAGCAAATCAGAAAATGTATCACCCATGCTTCTTTGAGGGTGGGAGGAGAAGGTAAAGAGTACCCTAAGACTTCAAGTGCAGTACTGTCCAATATTTTAGTCTCAGGATCCCAAAGAGTTGTTTCTTTTTAATGGCCACACCCATGGCATATGGAAGGGCTTCAATCCGAGCTGTAGCTGCAGCAATGCTAGATCCTTTAACCCAAAGTGCTGAGCCCAGGATTAAATCCGAGTCTCCACAGCAACCTGAGCCACTGCAGTCAGATTCTTAACTCACTGTGACACAGCGGGAACTCCCTTTTTTTTTTTTTTTTAATGAGTTCTATCTATAGGCACATATCAAATTAGAAATTAAAGTAGAAAGCCTTTAAAATGTTTATTGATTCACTTAGAAATAAGACATTACATATTACTGTCTTATACAAATGAGATTTTTAAAAATAAGAAATAGTTCTAACTCCCTGCCCCCCAAAATTGAGGACAGCACTGAATTACAGAATTACATTTTTTGCAATTTTTAAAAATGTTTAAACAGAAGACAACTGAATTCTCCTATTTGCTCCTACATTCAATTTGCTTTGACATTTTTTCTTCTTTTTTTGTGTCTTTTTAGGGCCGTGCCCATGGCACATGGAAGTTCGCAGGCTAGGTGTTGGATTGGAGCTATAGGTGCTGGCCTACACCACAGCAAATCCAAGTTGTGGCTGTGACCTACACCAGAACTCCCAGCAACACCTGATCCTTAACCCATTGAGTGAGGCCAGGGATCAAACCCATGTCCTCATGGTTACCACTCGGGTTCATTACTGCTGAGCCACAACAAGAACTCCCTGTTTTGACATATTGTTTTGGCTGAAACATACAAAGATTTTTTGGCCTACTGCAGATATGTAGCTGAACAAATTATTTCAGTCAAATATGGATATTCTTTGACATTATATTAAAACTCAACAAGGGGTAGTTTGTTAAAGGTTACTTACAATGTGGAATCTGAAAGTGTATCAGTGAACTTGATACTCTGTTACATATTCAAATCCATCAGTCTACTTACTTATACTTTGAATAGCTGTCTTACCCATGCATGATTTTGTAATCTCATGCATTGGTAATTTAGAAAATACTGATTTACTGAGTTATGCAGATCTTTCAAATGTTGACAAAATTCATATATAATAAAACAAACACATTTATTGATATCATCATTTCATATTTCATTAGAGAAATCTTTAAATACTGGGAAGCTGTCAAACTCAAAATGGCACATATCAATGTTCCAAAATTTGAATTTTCTCTTAAAGCTTGAATTTTGTCACTGGCAATAAAAACTATCAGCTGTTTTCCTTGAACTGACAGTCTCACTAAATTCATTTGCAAGACAACACCTGCCAAATATCTAAGTCTTAATAACTGAATTTATAATCTGTCAGTTGGCTTTTTCAAATAAAAATGGTGTTCCATAAAAAAAGCAGCTAGTGTGAGTTGCAACTCTAACAACTGAGGAAGTGCTTTATGGACACTTTCCATTTCTTCAAAAAGCATATTAAAGAAGGGTACTCCACAATCAAGATTTTTTTGGTTTTTTTTGTCTTTTTGCTATTTTTCTTGGGCCGCTCCCGCGGCAAATGGAGGTTCCCAGGCTAGGGGTCGAATCAGAGCTGTAGCCACTGGCCAGAGCCACAGCAACGCGGGATCCGAGCTGCGTCTGCAACCTACACCACAGCTCACGGCAACGCCGGACTGTTAACCCACTGAGCAAGGGCAGGGACTGAACCCGCAACCTCTCCTCATGGTTCCTAGTCGGATTCGTTAACCACTGCGCCACGACGGGAACTCCCACAATCAAGATTTAATAAAAGTGAAATTATTAGTGCTTCATTAAGGGTACATTTTCTATTTTTTTATAATGATTTTTACTTTTTCCATTCTAGCTGGTTTACAGTGTTCAGTCAATTTTCTACTGTACAACAAGATGACCCAGTTACACATACATGTATACATTCATTTTTCTCAATTATGCTCCATCATAAGTGACTAGATATAGTTCCCAGTGCTATACAGCAGGATCTCATTGCTTATCCATTCCAAAGGCAATAGTTGGCATCTATTAATCCTAAATTCCCAATCCATCCCACCCCCTCCCCCTTGGGAACCATGAGTCTATTCTCCTTGTCCATGATTTTCTTTTCTGTGGAAAGGTTCATTTGTGCCGTATATTAGATTCCAGATATAAGTGATATCATACGGTATTTGTCTTTTTCTGACTTACTTCACTTAGTATGAGGGTCTCTAGCTCCATGCATGTTGTTTCAAATGGCATTATTTTGTTTCTTTTTTTTAATAATTATTGCCCCAATACATTTTTTTTTCTACTGTACAGCATGGTGACCCAGTTACACATACATGTACACATTCTACTTTTGCACATTATCATGCTCCATTATAAGTGACTAGACATAGTTTCAGTATTTTGTTCTTTTTTACAGCAGAGTAGTATTCCATTGTGTACATCCACCACATCTTATTAATCCATTCATCTGCTGATGGACATTTAGGTTGTTTCCATGTCTTGGCTATTGTGAATAGTGCTGCAATGAACATGCAAGCACATGTGTCTTTTTCAATGAAAGTTTTGTCTGGATGTACGCCCAAGAGTGCGATTGCTGGGTCATATGGTGGTTCTATGTACAGTTTTCTAAGGTACCTCCATACTATTTTCCATAGTGGTTGCATCAATTTACATTCCCACCAACAGCACAGGAGGGTTCCATCAAGGGCACATTTTCTAACTGCACAAGTGTGGGGGTAAGTTTCACAAAGACAGTTACACAGTTTGGTACCCCTGCCTTGATTCACACAGCAGTTTTACTCACCTTTGCTTCTGCACTATCAGTAAAAGCATCATCACAGTTAAAAGAGAAAATAATGTCTTAATATAATTAAGACAAGAGTTCTGGCCTCATGGACCTCTTGAAAAAGAGATCTATGGTACTTTGAGAACTGCTATTTCAGTGAAACAAAAGAGAGGAATTCAAAATTAGAACACAAGAATGGGAATTAATTTTTTTTTTTGTCTTTTTGCTATTTCTTTGGGCCGCTCCCGCGGCATATGGAGGTTCCCAGGCTAGGGGTCGAATCGGAGCTGTAGCCTCTGGCCTACACCAGAGCCACAGCAACGCGGGATCCGAGCTGCGTCTGTGACCTACACCACAGCTCACGGCAACGCCAGATCGTTAACCCACTGAGCAAAGGCAGGGACCGAACCCGCAACCTCATGGTCCCTAGTTGGATTCGTTAACCACTGCGCCACGACAGGAACTCCAAGAATGGGAATTAATTATTAAAAAAAAGCTAAGTGAAGCTTTATTTAGGCAAATATGGCTAAAAAAATAAGTCTTAAGAGAGAAGGTATAACACTTAACAAGTATAAATTATCACACACTTACATAAAACAGAAAATAGGTGAGGAAATAAAAAGTCCACTAGAATCTGCCAGACACAAGGTCTTATTAAGTGACATGTTCACAACTAAATGCTGTACTTGAGAGGCTTTTAAAGAAATGACGGCATATCTTTCATGAAATACTATATGGAATCATTCAAAATGAAAATGGCTTATAGTCCTTGAGTGCTTATCATATGTCAGTAACTGTCACAAATACTTTCCAGGTATTAATTCCTTTAATTATCATGGAAGTTTTAGCAAGTTAGTATTATTATTCTTTTACAAGGAAACTGAGGCACAGAGAAGGTAACTCACCCAAATTCTGTACAGTTATCTGATCATGCTATTGAGTGAACAAAGCAGGTATGATTCCATTCATTTCATAATTTAGAAGAATATGCTTATGTATAATCATAGAATTTCAGAGAATACATACAATGAGTTAGTAGTTATCTTTATTATTATTATTATTACTTTTTGTCTTTTGTCTTTTTAGGGCTGCTCCCGCGTCTTACGGAGGTTCCCAGGCTAGGGGTCGAATTGGAGCTGTTGCTTCCGGCCTATGCCAGAGCCACAGCAAAACCAGATCCGAGCCGTGTCTGCAGCCTACACCACAGCTCATGGCAACACCAGATCCTTAACCCACTGAGCGAGGATCACAGCCGCAACCTCACGGTTCCTAGTCAGATTCGTTTCCACTGCGCCGCGACGGGAACTCCAATAGTTTTCTTTAGAGAGGAGGATTATGAGGATACTCTTATTTTCTGGATTTCAACAATATTATATTTTTAAAAATGAGCATGCATTACTTTTGAAATCAATTAAGGCAAGATAGATGCTTTTGTTTTGAAAAACTATTATCAAAGCCTAATGCTTTAGCAAAATCTAGACCCCCAATTTTTTTCTGATGAAATTTAAGTTTGGTAGACTTAAAAAAGATGAATTCCTTTCAAGTCATGCATGAAAAAGAAGCCAAGAAAATAAATTCCTACACATTTAAAAAAAAAAAAAAAAGGTAAAATGAAAGCAAGCTTAGACAAAGTAAATTCAAAGTCTAAAAAAGCAGCAATTTTAAATTGGTCAGTTATATTAATCAATGTGAACAGGTTTAACTATCAAATTTAAAGAATGAATCTTGGATTTTGCTAAATGACAACAAAAAGAAAAGCAAACAAAAATCCAACCAGAAGCTGTTACTGAGAAATATACCTAAAAACACAGTAATATGAGAAAATGTGAAAAATATAAAAGAATGGGCAAAAATATAACAGGCACATACATCCAAAAAACTAAGAAGACTAATATTAATACATGACAAAGTAGAACTAAAGGCAAAGAAAAGTAAATGGGAAAAAAATGTTCATTTTACATTTTACTTTATTGGCCGGGGACTGAACCCGCACCACAGCAGCTACCTGAGCCAGAGCAGTGACAATACTAGATCCTAAACCCAATGCACTACCAGGGAACTCCCATTTTACATTTTAAAATCAATTTTTATTGTAAGAATATCAAGAAAATGACAAAAATAGCACTGTATACAACTCAACATCAAGAAAACCAAATAACACAATTAAAATCTGGGCAGAAGAGGAGTTCCCACTGTGGCTCAGTGGGTTAGGAGCCCAACTAGTATCCATGAGGATGTGGGTTCAATCCCTGGCCTCGCACAGTGGGTTAAAGGATCTGGCATTGCCGTGTGCTGCAGTGTAGGTCATAGATGCGGCTCGAATCCTGCATTGCTGTGGCTGTGGTATAGACTGGCAGCTGCTGCTCCAATTCAACCCCTAGAGCGGGAACTTCCATATGCCACAGGTGTGGCCCTAAATTAAGGGGGAGTGGGGGCAGAAGAACTTTGCCACAGAGGAAATGCAGATGGCCAAAAGGCACATAAAAAGATGCTCAACATCACTAATCATCAGAGATTATAGAGTATGTTGAAAATAAGGGTAAAAATATTAATTATATTAAAGCTAAAAATATCACTTACACAGAATCAAAATTGACTGTGAAAAATGAAATGCGCTTTTGTGAGATGGTCAGTTAAATTAATATAAAAGCATTCAATAAGCAACCTCACATTAAATGACAGTCATTAGAATATTGTGATTCTTATTATTTCATAGCACAGGGCAAAAATTAGGTCTCTGGTCATAGAAAATAAACTTCTGGTTTTACCAAAAGGGAATGGGGAAGGGATAAATTAGGAGTATAGAATTAACAGATACATACTACCATATATAAAATTAACAAGGATTTACTACATAGGAACTATATTCAATATCTTATAATAACCTACAATGGAAAAGAATCAAAAAAATATAAAAGTGAATCACTTTGCTGTATACGTGAAACTAACACAATACTGCAAAATCAACAGTACTTCAATAAAAAAAACTAGGCCTCTGATTTGCTTTATCTGTGTTCTAGGGATATTACTATTTAAATCACTTATGTGGTCCAGGGAGTAAATTTTCTTCTAGTGGGCTACTGTTACTACTTCATTGCAAGCTCATCTACTACGAGTTTAAGGCAAACAGAGGGCAAGAAGTTAGGTGCACTGGTAAAGAAAAAAAAATCATTTCAAGGGGCTTTGTGATAGAAGTGTTCTATCTCTAACACCCATAATCCAAATACAGAGTACATCAGGAAGAGTCTAGTTTACTTAGTATTATATTTTTTAGATGTCTCACACTTCCTTTCACTACATTTCCCCAGTTTTTCTCAATTTTTGCCTTCCCCACTCTTCTAAGTGGCTTTAATATGGAATAAAAACATAGTTTTAATAGTTTCAGATTTCCTATCCTTAATGGCAGAATCTTTTATATGCATCTGAAAAGTGTAGTTTGGTGGAAAAATTTACTATAGATGCAGTACTTCTTTCAGGCCATCAGGAGCATCTGAATAATCAACATTCAGATGGGATAGTTCTTTATAATATTTTTGAAGGTCATCTGGCTCCTTCAGAGGACTTTTTAAAGGCCTTTCTTCAGGTGAAAAGAAACATCTGAGTTCTAAGGCATAAGTACACACTGTACTGTTACAAGAAACCAGTGTCCTCAAAAACTACTTAAAAGGAGTAGATTAAATTAGCATACGTGTAACCACTTTGTAGCACAGCAATGTAAGATAATACTGGACACCTGACTGACTAGACTCCACAAAACTATTAAACAGTAACGAATTCTATAGTAGTTGAGTTAATGCCCCCAATAATTCAGCTAAGTATTATTTAATCGCAAGTCCTACTCAATTGCAAAGTCCATAAGACTAGGGTGTTCAGTGTTTTTATAGCAACAGATGCTTTTGAGAACTAGATGGATGCTATGGACCCTCCTTTCCTACCACCCTTCTTTGGTCCTACTCTCTCCCCTGCTATTCAAGTTTAAAAGTCCTTATCTTAGGATATTACTTTGCCAAGAAGAATCATCATAGTAACATCAGTGGATAAAACAGAACCAGGGTTATAAATTACAACACAGCAATGGATTCTCCAATGTATAATATTTTAATACTCTACATGTAACTTTATGATACAGAAATAACAGAGATGGCCCAACAGAGAGGGGCCAAGTATGAGAAGAATAAAATAAAATTAACTTGCTCTTACTCTACATAGTTTCTACAAAATTAACATTAAAATTGTGCCACATCAAGTGCATTGAACTCTCAATATTACAAATATGAATCATTTCAAAGTAATGAACAATGAATGTGGCCAAAGAGAAGAAAAAAATATTCCCCAAAAAAACTGACAAACCACATATATCTTGTTTAAGGATGAAAATTACCATATAAAATGAATTCCTATGTTTTTAACACAGTTTTACAAATAATTATGTATCTCTATCTCTGGGATTCTTAACCTAGGACTATTCCAGGTTCTAAAAATAGATATTCAAATTATAGGTTCATTTTCATTAATTTACTTATTAACACCATGATATACAACTAACAGAAGTCAAAGAAATAAAATGTGAGCCAGAAAAAATTAAGTGTACTGTGTAAGTCTTTACAAGTATTTTTAATCAATAAAATGTTAAGCATTTATCTTTCTAACTAACAAAAAAGATTTTAAGTGGACTCCTGCAATAATTAAAGCCCCAAATCTTATGGTAGGTTCCTACATATACCATCTACAGATCGATATAGAATTTTTAAGTTTTTTTTCTTTCAAAATGACTACTTCAGGCATTTAAATTAGTTTTATACAGCCAATTTACTTTTTAAAAGCACACTTCTCTTCTTTGGAAGGTTTTTAAGAAGCAATTAGTCAGAAGTTAGACTTTAGTGAAATATTAACATTTTTACTGGTGGTATAAAACTAAAAATTTAATGAAATTTACATTTTTCTATACGAAGAAAGACTACCAAAATTAAGCAAATCCACCCACAACATTATACCAGTATCTCAATGTGGAAAAAACATTAATATGATCAAAGAGTAACTTCATTTTCAAGAAACTAATTCATGGTCTATAACTGGATTAAGCTCCTAAAAATCTTATATAGCCTAGGAAATATGTTGTGTCCTGATCCAATGGTTTATATTCTTAAAGGCTGTATCTATAAATAATCCCATGATAGGAACAGAGAGGGGAAAAAGGAAAGGGAGGGGGAAGGAGAAAGAAAAATTCAGTCCCTAAAATTACAGGCATGATCTCTGTAGAAATCTGTTGAGTGGGAAGAGAGGGCATATATCTTCTTAAGATTGTTTTTCTGTCTCCATTATACATGAATGACAACCTATAATTTTTCATATCTTTTAGTTCTGACAGAACTGCTTATTTCACTGTTTCCCAGTACTGTCACAGAAAATAATCTAAAGGTAAGATGATTTTCCCCCTTAGAAATTAATGTTCTTATTTTGCCGAGAAGTATAAAGACTAAAAAAACAAAACAAAACAAACCAAACCACAGTTAATAATTTTAGCTGGGATGCATCTTCCTCCTTATTTGGGTTATTAATTTTGAATAGATGTGTAGAGACCCTCTATTTCTAATCTAGTTGTTTTGCCTGAAACTTACAGGGTTTTTTGGTTTTGTTTTGTTTTGGCCTACATCTGCAACATATGGAAGTTTCCAGGGTAGGGAACAAATCCGAGCTGCAGTTGTAGCGATGCTGGATCCTTAACCCAATGTGCTGGGCCAGGGATCGAACCCATGCCTCAGCTGAGCTGCAACCTGTGCCATTTCAGAGACAACACCAGATCCTTAACCCACCACATCACAGCAGGAAGTCCCAAAAACATGTATTTTCATATATCAGTTCAAACTTGTATGTTCTCCCCTGTCTTTTGCTGATTCAATTTCAATGCTTTATCTACTGTAATACTTAATTTTCTATTTTTTTCAACCTACATCTGAAACATTTCAATGGAAATGATGGGAAAAAAAAAAAAAACTCTTCTTGAAAAAGTCAGATCAAATCTAATCCTTCCATTCATTAGTTGTAGGGATCCTGGGCAAGTTACTTAATTTCCATTTCATTAACTATAAAACGGAGATAAGGCCTACCTGCATAGATGTTAGAATTAAATTTCATGCATTTCTGTATGTGTATTAGTTTATTATGTGAGACCATTCTTGGCACAGAGTAAGTACTCAAAAAGAAGGCATTCTGTTCTCATTATCTCCCATCTTGAATCTGATGTTCTGTAGTGTTCATTCTCCTCTATATGGCAACCAAATATGACTTCTTGGCTTCTGTTCTTTTTACATAGTTGTGTTTTCTTAACACATTTGTATAGCTGTTTTCTAAGTTTTATTCATATGTCATGTACTAAATAGGGAAATAATTTATTCAGAACCCATAAAATTAGTTATCTTATTTGTTGTTTGTCCTGCACACCCTCCTTTTATCTGAACCTTCCAAAGAAAACTCATCCTGCGAAGAGTTACTGAATACACTGGCCAGCACCGTACATCTCAAATGATACTAGCGGAATGAATTGTGAATGAACCAGTGAAAACTGTGCTAACTAGCCTTATCTTTCACTTCTAGAGCTGGAAACCCAGCCAGGTCACATGACTGGCACTAGGGCTGGAAAGAGAATAATTCCAGCACGCTTCTGGTGAGGATGACCTTTAACACCTAAACATTTTGTAAAATTCTCTTTCAGTTTAAGAATCTAAATTAGTTCCTGTCTGCATGTTTACAAGTAACGGATTCCTAGTTTGCAGAATAATTCTAGGCCTCTTGCCTAAAGGTTCCAATTTACTGTTGAGATGCTATACTTTTTCTTCTAGGGAATTTCATTCATCCTCTCCTCCTCTTCCCCTATCTACCCATGGCTTTCCATGCCTTATTTTTTCCTTAGAGTTCAATATCTTTTAACCAAAAAGATCATATTTTTGGAACTGCTGATCCCCACACTACATTTTATATTTAGTCATGTATTTTAATTGTATTAGATCTCAAACACTTGAAGGGAAAGAAATGAAATTTAACTTCTTAAGACAACCTAGTTTTGTAACTTCAGTGTTATGCTGGAGTGAGCAAACTATGACCCATGGGCCAAACCCAGCCTGCTGCCTATTTTGGTAATTAAAGTTTTATTGGAACAGTGATGTGCTCAATTGTTTATCTATCATCTATGGCTGCTTTTGAACAATAGCAGAGATGAACAGTTGTTAGAGAGACTGTATAGCTTATAAAGCCTAAGTGATAGGGGCGCCTTGATGTCCCTAAGCCTCCTCTTATGAAAGGATCTATATAAAAATAACACTAATAGCAAATATTTACTCTATAGTTACCATGTTAGACAGCGCTTTGTTAAATTTTACATTAACTCTTTTAAAACCTGGGTAAAATTTCTGGATAAAATTTCTGGATTAAAACATATGGGTATTATTATAATCCCTATTTTCAGGTGAGAAAGCTGTGGTCTGATAAAATCAAATAGCTTGGTCAAAGTTATTAAGTGGCAGGAATGGGAGTCAAACTCGGGTGTACCAGAACAAAAGTATAATCCTTCTTCTTCAGAGGGCTTTAAAATAACAATAAGGCTTTTTTCTAGGGACTTAGTTTGAGGCTAGAAAACTTTCAGTTTTATTTGTTCAATGGTCCACATGTTTTTATTGTCACAAGTAATGCAACATTAAGTATAGGTTTTAATAATCCACTAATACCAATGAAAGAACAATGATGATTCTTACTTTTCACAAGGAAATGAGACTTTTACTGAGACTGTGCGGTCTAAAAAAATTTTTTTAAACAATTTAAGTTATATTAAGATTAAATGTCATTTTAAGGCAATTATTAATACACATTTAAATATCCAAGTAAAGGGAATATTAAGACTTATTTAGATTTTACTGTTTTCCTCAGTGTATAATAATATTTTTACATGCCTGTGTTCAAAGCACTTTTCATATATGCAATCCTATTTTTTTAACTGAAGTAAAATGACCTACACCACTATGTTAGTTCCAGATGGATAACACAGTGATTTGACATTTCTATAGATTTCAAAATGATCACAATAAATCTAGTTACCAACTGTCACCATACAAAGTTATTACAATATTACTGATGATATTCCCCACACTGTACATTTCATTCCTGTGACTCATTTATTTTGTAACTGGAAGTTTGTAACTCTTAGTCTCTTACTTCACTCATCCCTCCCATCATCCTTCCCTTTGGCAACCACCTGTTTGTTCTCAGTATCTATACATCTGTATCGGTTTCGTTTGTTCAATTATTTTGGTCTTTCAGATTCCACATATAGGTGGAATCATACAGTATTTGTCTTTCTCTGACTTATTTTACTTATTAGCATACCCTCCCACGTAGCAAATGGCACGATTTCATTCTCTTTTATGGCTAAGTAATATTCCACTGTGTATAAACATACCACATCTTCTTTATCCTTTCACCTATTCATGGACACTTAAGTTGCTTCCATATCTTGGCTACTGTAAATAATACTGCAATGAAATTAAGAATTTAAAAATTCTTTTTTTTTTTTTGTCTTTTTGTTATTTCTTGGGCCGCTCCTGTGGCACATGGAGGTTCCCAGGCTAGGGGTTGAATCGGAGCTGTAGCCTCCGGCCTACGCCAGAGCCACAGCAACATGGGATCTGAGCCACGTCTGCAACCTACACCACAGCTCACAGCAACGCCAGATCTTAAAAATTCTTAATTAAAATTCTAAAATGATGGCTCTGAGAGGTTACAAGTTTAAGTTGGTTTTATATTTATACAATTGCTGTCACTATTACTGTATCACAACTACTGCAGTAGTGTGAAAAAGGACAATTCACTGATTTTAAAACAAAGAGTTTGAAAACTGTGAGCCATTTTTAAGTGAGGAAATGAAGGAACATCATTTATACTAAGAACATCTGTTTCAAAGATGTACATGATAAAACAACTTTGAAAATAACAAAAAAAGGGCTAGTTCCTAGATACCAACTCAATTCAAATTGAACTATAAGAGACAATGTGATAAACACTGGGAATACGAAGGTAATTTCTAATCTCAAAAAATTCATAGTCCAAGGGAGACAGGCAGGTAAAAATTAATATGGGGGTTCTTAACTGCAAGCAACAGAAACCAATTCAAACTGATCAATAGAAATGTAATGCACTAAACAGTTATTAAAAGTAGCTCTCAGAATTGCTATTAAGTTTGAAGAACAACACTCAGTAGATGGGCAGGAACCAAGGAGGCTTAAAGGCAAGAAATAAAATCAAAACCTGTGACATGAACCACCTGGGCATAGAAGAGATGCCACCATGGGCACACCACTAATTCTCTTTTTGGAAACTGGATGATTTATTGCTGCACTACATCATTTACTGTTCTGAGTTTCAGCTCCAGATAAAAGCATCCAATTAGCCATGTTTGGAGTATGAGCCCATTTCCTAAGTTTGGTCAGGGGAAAGCAATTTATTTGTGCTTTTTGGCTTTTGTGTAGTGGGAGTCAAGCCCTGCATTTCACCAAGAATCATACTACATACAGCAGAGAATTCCTCAAACACAGGTAGGGGCTTCAAAGGCTGGGAAGTCCCACCTCCAAGAAAGCAAATGCCCCATCTACAAACACTGTGTCTTAAATCAAAATCTGCAGAAATATTTTCAGAGGGCAGACTCAGTTCTCAATTTTAGAGGCACTATTCAAGTACCTAAATAGTAACAAATGATACACTCCCATACATTCACCTTTCTTTTTTTAACCAGTCATTAAGGTAAAACTTTTCTTTAACATTTAAAATTTAAAGACATATTGCACAGAATAAGACTTGAGCTTCTTAAGCCACTCAGTTTTTCAAATTCAAGTCTAAGGACTTGCCGGTCAAATCAGGAGCACATAGCTCTCAGGTTTAGGAAACTTCATGCAGATACAATAAGAAAGCTCTGTATTAGAGACCACGTTGGCATAAACAAGGTATTAACTCTGCACAGTCAGGGAAAATGCTTTGCTGAACAAAAACTTTAAAAATAAGCAGAAATTTACCAACCGGATGGGGTGGGGCAAAAAAGAATACTCCAATAAAGGTAAGAACTAGTACAAAGTAATTCATTAGAAAACACTGTAGTTTAATGAAAAAGGCACTTGTTCAGACCAGGAAAACTGAATTAAAGTCCCAATCCTAATTAGCAATACAATCTGGGTCAAGCCCTTTTAGATGTCTAATTTTTTCCTCATCTACAAAATGAGGGAGGCGGACTAGGTGATCTTAAGTAGTTTTGCTTCTAACAAATCCATGGCCATTATTACTAATAACAATGGTTAACATTTATTAGCATTCACCATATGCCAAAATGGTACAGTTTACATATATTAAATAGGTATCATTATCCCCATTTTTCCCAAGTGAAGAAACTCAAGTTCTGAGTAGTTAACTCATTCAAAGTAACCCAGTTAGTAAGAGAGCCAGAGGTGGAGGATTCAATTTCAAAGTCAGTATGTTCAATCATAGTTAAACCAATAATGAAATTCCACATTTCCTAAGGACAGGGAATCTGCTATTATGGCCTCTATTATGCTATGGGTAAAATGTTTATTATTATTATTATTTTTTTGATCTTTTTAGGGCCGCACCTGCAGCATATGGACATTCCCAGCTAGGGGTCAAATTGTTGCTATAGCCGTCAGCCTACATACACAGCAACGGCAGATCCTAGCCTCGTCCGCAACCTACACCACAGCTCACGGCAACACGGGATCCTTAACCCACTGAGTGAGGCCAGGGATCAAAACTGCGTCCTCATGAGTGGTAGTCAGATTCTGTTTCTGCTGAGCCATGATGGGAACGCTGCTACCTTTGTTTCTTTCCTTTTTTTTTTTTTTTTTAATATCTAAATTTTTCAGATGGCCAAGAATTTAAACCCAAGTATCAAAATATTATTTTATAAGTTCAAATAGAAACCTTTTCAAAATATATCATACACGTACATGTAGATCAAATTTTAACTTCTTGAAGCTCAAGGTTACATTTATGCATATTAACTACTGCACAAGTCTGTGGAGCTTTAAGGTAATGTGATTCTTTGTTCCTTCATTTTCTTAGGTCAGCTTCTGATGTTCTTGTTTCTTCTCTCATTGCTTTCACTAATTACAGGTCCTATACACCCTTGTAATATTTTATGGACTAAAAAATAAATCAAGTTGTAAAAAAAAAATAATCACTTCCAGTCATATTTCTCATTGCAAGGTGGCCTTTGATATGTTATCATAAATAATTCTTAATTATCAATTCAGCGCAATGTGATTACCTAAACACAGCTTTACTGCTTCAAATACTTTGACACAGAATATTGACCTATTGTACCATATGCTCCTAAGATACTTCACAAAGAATTAAAAGCTAAAACATCATGTCTTCTGAGCACATAATTCCAGTGTTCCAGGAAAAAAGAAAGTTTAATACGCTTATGAAGACATATGGGTTAAATGTAATAGGTCCCAAAATGCTCACTGCTTCCCTAAAATGACAGAAAAAAGGAAAAATCTTTAAAGAAACCCTCCTCCAAAAATTCTAAAAAGACTCTAAGGGAGAAAGTGGCTCTATCCCATTCTAAAACATATGCTGAAGATACCATTAAAACAATTTAGTAAAGACAAAAAAAGAGTAAGAAATCCAAACACATATTGGAACTTTATGATAAAGATAATAGTTGAGATTAGTAGGTAAAGACCAATTACAATAAACGATGTGGAAACCATTAAAAAAAAAAAAAATACACAGGAGTTCCCATCGTGGCACAAGGGAAACAAATCCGACTAGGAACTAGGAGGTTGCTGGTTCAATCTCTGGCCTCCCTCAGTGGGTTAAGGATCCGGCGTTGCTGTGAGCTGTGGTGTAGGTTGCAGATGCAGCTCGGATCCTGTATTGCTGTGGCTATGGTGTAGGCTGGCAGCTGTAGTTCCAATTCAACCCCTAGCCTGGAAACTTCCATATGCCACAGGTGCAGCCCTAAAATGACAAAAGACCAAAAAAAAAAACAAAAACAAAAACACAAACTAGCAGCTCCTGCTGTGGCACAACAGGATCAGTACTTGTCTTGGGAGCACTGGGACTTGGTTTGAGCCCTGGCCTGGCACAATAAGTAAGGATCTGGCATTGCCGCAGCTGTGGGCTCAGTGGCCTGGGAACTCCATATGCTTCTGGGTGACCAAAAATGAAACTTAAAAAAAAAAAAAACCACCTAAAACCACAAACTGTTACTATTTCATGCCTTACTTCAAAATAAATAACAGAAGGATCAAGTACCTAAAATGCAAAAACAAATAAAAACAGAAGTTATAGATGAAAGACCAAATTTATTCATAATCAGAGAAGAAACAGGACTCTCTTTCTCTCTCTCTCTCTCTTTTTTTTTTTTTTTTTTTTGTCTTTTTAGGGCTGCACCCGTCGCAAATGGAGATTCCCAGGCTAGGTGTCTTATCGGAGCTGTAACTGCCAGCCTCCACCAGAGCCACAGCAATGCCAGATCCCAGCTGAGTCTGTGACCTACACCACAGCTCATGGTAATGCGGCATCCTTAACCCACTGAGCGAGGCCAGGGATCGAACCCAAAACCTCATGGTTCCTAGTCAGATTCGTTTCTGCTGCGCCATGATGGCAACTCTCTCTCTCTCTCTCTTTTTTGTCTTTTCAGGGCTGCACCCAAGGCATATGGAAGTTCCCAGGCTAGTGGTCAAATCAGTGCTGCAGCTGCTGGCCTGAGCCACAGCCACGTGGGATCCAAGCCACATCTTCGAACTACACCGCAGCTTGTGGCAACGCTGGATCCTTCACCCATTGGGCGAGGCCAGGGATCAATCTGGCATCCTCATGGATACTAGTCAGGTTCGTTACCACTGAGCCAACCCGGGAACTCCAGAAATAGTTCTCTTTAAACAGGACACAAAAATCCAAGTCACAAAGGAGGGAAAAAGTGATATATTTAACCATGTAAAAGTAAAGACCATTGTAGAACAACAAAAAAGATGAAGCCAATAGACAAACTCGGAAAATATTTGCAAAACATATGACAAAATATTTATATAGGATTTATACAAATCAATAAAACAGATCAATTACCTAATAAAAAAATGAACAAAAGATATAAACAGGAAAATTGAGAAAATGAATACAAACGCTAATAATGTTCTGATGTTTGATCTCCTCATTAAAGAAATGCAAATCAAAGCAACACATTTCTCACCTATTCAAATAGCAAAAATGCAGTGCTGTGAGGGAATGATCAGTCTCAAGCACTACTGATGTGTTTCAAAATTGACAAAATTCATCTGAAGGGTAATACATATACAGCCTCAAAAGCTGTAAAGGTATAAATAGAAAGGTAATATGATAACATTGTTTACTTATAAAAATAAGCTAGAAAAAAATGTTTATCATGGAGCATTAAATAAATTATGGTATATATATCCATAAAATGGAATACTATGCACCCCTTCAGAAAGGTGGGGATGACTCAATTTCAGTGTGGAACCTAAGATAAATCATTAAGGAATTAAAGAAAAAGCAAAGTGCAGAAGTGTGTATAGAATTTTTTTTAAAGTGGGGAAATGGGTGAGTAAATACGTTTTCCACTGTTTTTTCTGGAATTAATTATGTGAACCCGTTAAGAATGGCTAATTTTTTTCACGGGAACTGGGGCAGAGAGCCACAGGTATCGCATTTTCTAATCTGTACCTGAATTAATTTCACCTTTTAAAGTTACCAGGCATTATCTAGATAGTAAAAATTATAGGGCACTTTTTTTGTCTTTTTTATACTTTTGTCTTAAAAATACCTAATAAAATCTACATTTTAAAGAAACCACTTGGGTAGGGATAATGAGCAATGGGGCACTTTGCGTCATGTTATTCTATTCAATACAGCTGTATCTCTTAAATATTAAGCATGTATTAGTTTTAAATTTAAATCAGCTTTAATTCATTACACTTTAATTGATCTGCACTAGTTGATGTTTAAAATCTTAAAGCAGGAGTTCCTCGTGGCTCAGCAGTAACAAATCTGACAAGGGTTCGTTCCCTGGCTCTGCTCAGTTGGGTTAAGGATCCAGCATTGCCCTGAGCTGTGGTGTAGGTCACAGATGCAGCTGGGATCTGCGTTACTATGGCTGTGGCGTGGTTGGCACTGTAGCTCCAATTCGACCCCTACCCTGGGAACTTCCCATAAGCTGTGGGTGTGGCCCTAAAAAGAAAAAAAAAAAAATCCCAAAGCAAAACACTACCTATTACTGATGGACATCTGAGTGAACATTCATCTTCCAATGTATCTGTATTAAACTTTCTCTACTGAGGGTACCTCTATCTTACACGACCTCTTTTCAACCGCCCATTTTATTAGGAAAGTGAAAAGTGATCCCAATAAGGCATGCAATTTCTAAAGATTAGAGTTGATACTTTTTCTCAGGTTCAAGAGATCCTTTTCCCTCACAAGGTGAACAATTGCTGCTTTTCAAACCTAACAGAGTGTCAAAGGCAGGAAATTAGAATGGGGGCTGGAGAGGGAAGGGAAACCACAGAGAAAGTGGAGTTAGAGCCCTGATGTATAGTGTTTCACAGCAAGTGGAACAGAGGCGCATGTAAACAAGAGACTGCATACATCAGACCTGCTGGAGACTTTAAGGTACTTCTTACCAACACAGCTCACAAGCATTCAACTCTAAGAGAGTTGGATCATCAAAGCTAAACACAAAGTTCACCTCTAAAAGTGGTTTCAATGGATAATTACCATCCAGCTGTGGTTATTTTTAATATTTAAATACTCAATAACATAGTAACCTGAGTTATCTAGCATTATTGAGAAATGAAAGTCAATGGTATGCTGACGTAGATAGCAAAGTGCTTTGAAGTCAGAGAGACTGAGTTCATTCTCAGCTTCATTACTCAAGAGCTTGTGACCTTGGGCAAGTTATTTAATCCTTGCCTCTGGTTCTTCATCTCTAAAATCTCTACAAATGGATTAAAAATAGCTAAAATTATTAACTATGTTCAGGGGTTGATGGGATAAGCAAATGAAATTATACTTGAACATCACAAATACATAAAGTTTTAAGAATATATTTTTTGAATAGTTTTAAGAATACATAAAGTTTTAAGAATATATTTTTTGAAAAAAGTACGATACATGTTTAAACCATTCTAAATAGAAATTTCAATACTTGTGAATTTTTGTTTCTTCTTAAGGCAAACAGACACGATTTAACTTTTTCTATACTATATAGGACCATAATTATCAATATAAATTGTACAATTATGTGTGCCTATACATACAAAAGTTTCCACAAACTATTAATCAGTTTCTTTAGAAACAGACCTTGAGCAAAGACAGCCCCCACAAGACTAAAAGTTTAGAGATGCTGTCTCCAATGTTAATTATTTCCAAACACAACAATTTTAAGTTAAACAGTTAAATTTTTAGAAAATTACAGTCATTTTATCATGTCTTTATTCACAGTCGGGGATAATTTGTGCTTGCCTCTTGCAAGCCCCTTTCTCATTTTCTTACTGTGCTCTGCTAAGTTACTGTGCGCTAAGAAGCCAGATAACCATCTCAAGGAAGATTAACATGGTGTTTAATATATATATACATATATATATAATATATGCTGTAAAGCTAGACAGTTCTGGGTTTAAATCTCAGTTGTGCTGCTTCTTTTCTTTTTTCTTTTGCTTTTTAGGATTGCACCCATGGCATGTGGAGGTTCCCAGACTAGGGGTCGAATTGGACCTACAGCTACCGGCCTACACCACAGTCACAGCAATGCCAGATCCAAGCCACGTCTGCAACCTACACCACAGCTCATGGCAATGCCAGATCCTTAACGCACTGAGCGAGGCCAGGGATCGAATCTGCATCCTTATGGATACGAGCCAGATTCCTTTCTGCTGCGCTATGAAGGGAATTCCTCAGTTGTGCCACTTATATTGTGATCTTGTTAAATTACTTAACTTTCCTAAGCTTCAATTTCTTCATCTTTAAAATAGGAATACTTTTACATATATTGAAATGCTGTGGTAAAAAGCAAATGAAAATTTAGTTAAAAATCCTACAGGGTGCTTTGTAGCACCTAGCAATATAAGTCATCCTGTCAATGGTAATTACTATTACATAACTCACGCAGGATGCTGAAACTGTAGTGAAGGGTAAAAAGAGTTTCTTAAGTTGGAACATACGTTTTTAATGTGTGACAATCCTTGGCATGAAACTGGAGATACAAAGTTGAAAAAGGATATAGTGTCTATCCTCCAGAGGCTCACAGCCTAATTAAAGACAGACACATAAACAAAACCACAGCCATTTGATAAGTGAAAGAGTAAAAGCAGCAGCACTCCATGTGAAGTCAAATGCTTTTCCAGAAGAGGGGCTATTTAGGCGAAGAGGATGAAGAGCTCATCGGGCTGGGAGTGAGGGACTGTGGTGGACTGTCTTGGTCAAGGAGGACAGAACAACCCCTTTGAAGATATACAAGGAAGAAGCAGCCTGGGAGGTTCTGGAGCAGAGAGGACCTGCAGAGAGGCACATTTAGAAAGGCACGCAGAGGTCAGACCTTCAGGATCTAGTATTCCAAACCAAGGAGGAATTAGCCCTTTTTAAAATAAATAATGAGGAATCACAAAAGTATTTTAAGGGCAGTGAAGGAGGTTGGCTGAAAAAGATAAGATGTTCAGATTCATATTAGAGAGAAATTCCTCCAGCTGAGATATGCAAGATAACCAGGAAGGAGAAGAAAACTACGGTCAAGGAAAACACAGTCCAGGCAATTAAGAAGCAGTAACTACAGTGATGATAAGAATGGAAAGGAAGGAATGGATGAGAGAGACTTAAAGGTAGTCGTGGAGTTCCTGTTGTGGCGCAGTGGTTAACGAATCCAACTAGGAACCATGAGGTTGCGGGTTCGGTCCCTGCCCTTGCTCAGTGGGTTAACAATCCGGCGTTGCCGTGAGCTGTGGTGTAGGTTGCAGACGCGGCTCGGATCCCTCGTTGCTGTGGCTCTGGCGTAGGCCGGAGGCTACAGCTCCGATTCAACCCCTAGCCTGGGAACCTCCATATGCCGAGGGAGAGGCCCAAGAAATAGCAACAACAAAAAAGACCAAAAAAAAAAAAAAAAAAGAAAAAAAAAAGAAAGGTAGTCGTGATAAAACTCAGAAATGTGGGGAGAGATTCCCCAATTTCCAGTTTGGACAAATGTTTGGGTCACGATGTCATTAGTCAAAATGGAGACAACAGAAATATAAACAGTCGTGAAAACATGTGAGCTGAATTTGGAATTTATCTGAATGAAGCTATCCATTAGGCAGCTAGGAGCTCAAGTGAGGGCTGAATTAACCCCATGAAAGAAATTAACATAAAGGCAGAAATGGAAGACAAAGGGAAAAATAAGGTACCTAGAGGAATGATACAGATTGAAAATGGAGATATGAATATCTACTATCACTACTCATGAATATCTTTGTGGCTTTCACTTGTTTTCCAATTGGACAAACTGCTTAAGTGAGACGTTACTTATTATTTGCATGTTACTTTAAAAATATGTTAACTCCTCCACAGAGATCTGCTGAATACAGATGTTTACGTTTTCTGAGCCTTAATTATGCCCAACTTCTTCACTATGGTGCCAGGCCTAGCAAAGTGCTGGGGGCCTGAAAGATGCCCAGTAAAAATGGATGAATTGAGTAAATAAGGTCTTTAGGTCAGCCAAAAACTGTTCAGATATTGTTTTAATAATACAGATGAACATCTAATATGGAGCAATCTAAATTGTTATTTACATGCTGCTTTTTCCATTTAGGAAACATTTTTCAATGGTTTGGGAACTCTGAACTTATTTTTCAGAATTTAAGAACTCACTCCAAATCAACAAGTTATGTCTGTCCATACTTCGGATGTCTGCAGAGCAGTCACAAGTAGGTAGAAAAGTACTAATAATGATTTTGAAAAATAGTAATTTTAAAAAGGAAAATACTAAAATGTTTCACCTAGAGGTCCACTCTTAGACGTTAACAATGTGAGAGATCTTCATAGGAATACTGAGGAGAGTGTTTTAAAGACTTTCATCCCTTAGAAGGAAAACCAGACGATTCTAAATGCTTATGTACTTTCTTGGTACACGTGTTATATAAATTTAGAAAATAATAATGATATTCATTCATAAACTGGTGATGAATAAGCAGAAAACATGGCGACTGAGCAGAAGAAACCATGTTTGAGGACTGAGAAAGCGAAAAGGCACAGGAAGGGAGTACTGAGGCAGGAAAAAAAAAAAAAAAAAGGAGCACTAATTTTTGGTTGTTTTGTTATTTTTCATTAACAAAGCAAAAGATATGTTAAGAGACTCAAGTTACTCAATAAGCTGAGGAAAAAGCTCAGTGGTCTGTTCATAGGATCACTTTGTAGTCAAACCTTTTTGGATAAACTTGTTCTTCTTACTACTTCCTTCTCCTTTGTCCATCCTTCTCTCTCGTGCACATCTTTTTTGTTAATGAGAATAGGCGGTATGGTAGTAAAATCAAAATCAAACTGAAGAGAATGACCTAATTTAAAAACTAACTGAAAATAAATTAATCCATTGTTACTGGCACATATTTTTCACAAAAATGTTTCTGTGTGATTGAAAACTGCATAAGTAGTCTGCCTGGATGTGGACCTTGGGATTGCCCTACTAGAAATCTTGACAGTATAAGTTTTCACAATTACAGTTTGGACTGTGAGCAGTTTTGGAGTCCAAGCTTTGGAGTCAACACTTTAGTTCTGGCTTTATCATGTGTTATCTCTGTAACTTTGGATTTCTTTTCTTAAGTGCCCTGCATCTCAGTAATCTTATCTGTAAAATGGGACTAATAAAAGGACTTAACTTCACCAAGAATGGTATAAAACAGTAACAGGAAGACACTACAGAAATTGTGTCATTTTGTAGCTGCAAGTTAGGATGGTACTTACCAACTTCTCGTAATCCAAGAATATTTAACAACCTAGGTTCCACCATTAGCAGAAAAACAAAAGCCTACTCCCTTCCAGAGCACTGCAGTGTCCCACCACTAGAAGCGTACCATGAACTGAAGGGTTCCTCGTCAACTTCTTTCCTTTCATGTTACACTGAAACATCCAGCGAGTCTGGGTTTCAGACTGCCACTAGCTAAGAAGGCAGTCAACAGTGTGTCACAAATAACTAAGCAGATAACCTGTATGCAAAAAGTCTAAACTGTAATTGTATTAAACAGAATAGAAACTATCTGTAGCTTGCCTTGCACAATCCTTTAAGTTTTAAGAAACTCTGCTTCTGCTTACTTGCTTCCTAACACAGATCTCTGAAGCAAAAACACAGAGCCATACCAGTGATCATATCTTTTAAAATCTGGATCAGGTCTCACACTTTCAGAAAGTGAGCAAGATGCCCTCCATGATCCAGTCAGAAAGCTATACTTTTTTGGATGCAAGATGTGCTCCATACTTAAGTCATAAAGTCATACCTTTGTTTTGGAAGATTTCTTTTTAGATCATCATCGTTTTAAAATCACATGTAAGTTCTCTCATAATTACAAATGGCACAGTTTCAGGGTCCAAAAGCAGGCCAGCTTGGAGTTTTAAGCTTACCACTCCATCACATTTGAGCTTAGGTTTGAGATTCCCTTTCATCATGATTTTACCCCCCAATACTCTGTGAATAAACTGCCCTGCTATTTACTACGCGTGTAAGCATTTCAGGTGGAATCGAGGAGGAAGATGGAGTAACTCAGTTAATATGCTTGTTTGAAAACGACTCAAGATATCTTAAACACTCCCAGGTGCTAACTGACAACCTTGCTACTTGAAGCAAGTAAGTTATTTGTTGTAGGGAGGGAGAGGAAAAGGGCCACACCCAAAGTTAAGACTTCACAGTGAAGTGAGACCAAGTTTCAGAATTTTAACTACTGCTATTTTCGGTACTCTTTTTCACGGTCCGTGACTACTTTATATTCATAACAGGCCCAAAGTCAAAGAAAATGTTCCTCTGATCCTCATCACCTAAGTTACTTCATTCAGCAGTCGGAGAGTCCAAGATGGAGAATTACCTCATCCAAAGAAAGATTTTAAGTAACTCAGGCGTAGGAGAGGGCCGAACCCAAATCATCAGGGCTTCCAAGTGACTCTGAAAGAGCGGGTCACCCCTTCTCCCCTCCCCCAAGGGGTCAGCGAGGCAAGAAGAGCCCGGCTGCATCCCCACGGCAGTTACCTGGCACAGAACGCGACCGTGGTTTGTGGACCCTTCTTTCAGTTTAGACGCTCCCTGCCTCCCCTCCCTTTGGTGTCACCTCCACCCAGGTCTCCCCCACCCCCGGCCGCCCCAGCTCCCCGCAGCTTCCTCAGCCTCCTCTCCATCCCGCCTCCGTGCTCTCGCCGACTGCACTCATGCCTGCTTACCTTGGCCACGTAGTCTTTCACCTCATCCAGGTCCCCGTTTTTCAGGGCCCACATGAACTCCTTGTCGCACATCACTGCAGCGGGGCGGGCCGGTTGCACGGGCAGAAGACGAGGAGGCGGTGGCAACAGCAAGCGGATACCGCGGGGCCAGAGGGAGACAGGGCCGCGCGGAGCTGGAGAGGAGAGAAGGCGGGGTAGGCCGCCAGGCGGGCGAGGCAGTTGGCCGCTGTGACCGTTGGGGCGGGAGAAAGAAAGTTTTTTTGCGGCCACCGGGCCCAGCAGAGCAGGTTCCGCCTGACCGAGGAGAAGCCGGAGCGTTTGCACTTCCGGTTCACTCCCAGCTAGGACCCTCCCCCCACTTCCTCTTCCTCTTCCCCTCGGCAGAGCGCCGGCTCCCGACCCCGCCCCGGCGGCCGGCGGCCGAGGGCTCGGGATGCGCAGGCGCGCTGTCGGGGCCGGCGGATGAATGAGGTCCGCGAGAAGTGTGCGGGGGCTTGGGGGCCGGAGGAGCGGGTCAGAGAGCAAGCAGAGGGAGAGTTAAGGCATTGCAGACCGGACGGGGACGTTTCTGGGCATCATAAACGGGAAGAACTTAAAAAAAAACAAACAAACCCACAACCTTGGAGGGCATCTTGTTCACCTTCTAAAGCGTCCCGTCCCGTAGGAATGTTTGATTTGAATTCCTTCCCTTCGGTTTTCTTCCCCTCCGTCCCTCCTTTTCTTCTTTCTCCGTCCGTCCCTTCCTGCTCCTTCCCTCTTTTCCTCCAATATCAAGGATCCCTTGGGATCCTTCCCCCACTTCATGTCAGACTCTGCTAGGCATAAAGGATACAGTTTAAAAAAAAAAAAAAAAAGGCATAAAACCGTCCCTGCCCTCAAGGAACGCTTCAGTCCTCCTGAGAACAAGGTAACTTCAGTGTGTTAGGACTGCGCATCATATTCTGTTGAGGGAAAAACTGCTTTTCTTCCGGATCAGCAAATGATCTTCAGGGACTAGGAATTAAGTTTGCTGCCATAGGGCAGAGCAAGCTTAACGGACCAGTGCAATTTGTGTTTTTGAAGTTTTGTGTTCCTTTGTTTTTAATGCTTTGAAGCTTCAGGACGGTGCTAGTGAAACCAGTTCTACTCTTCCTTGAGTTTACCCTGGGGCACAGCCACCAGGTGAATTGTGCCTCACCCCTGGTGATCCATACATGAACATAGAGAGAGCCAATAAAACCTCTTACTGAAACTATAATATTATATAGTCTATTATTTATGACCCACTAAACAATTAAACCAAGCTACTTTACTAGGCTTGCCATCTAGGAACCAGAAAACGGGCTGGAACCAGAATGTTTAGCTTTGAACACAGGACTGAGCCCTTATTAATTTTCTGTCACCTCGGGCAAATTACTTAACCCTTCTCTGTTCAGTCTTCCATCTATGTTAAATGGATATGACAATAGTGTTCAATGTATGCATATATATACATACATCTATATAGCTACGATTTAGAAAGAGCAAATAAAGATAGGATTCAAATCAAAAGAACTGCCAAATATTTAATACTACCTTGATTGTTATCCTGTTAATTTTACTTTCTGACAACTAGAAACACGACTCTACATACCTAAAGACGATACATTCCAAGAAACAAGTCCCAAGGAAGAATTTCTTGGGTAAATCTTGGAGTTCCTATCTCTTTTCTGACTCACCTATGTGATCTTTGAGTTACATCCTGGTGACAGCTCTGGATTTATATCTCTAGCCCAGACTTCTCTTATGTGACCCATTCTTATATTTAACTTCTTACCCATTTGAATGTCTCACATTTAACATGTCCAAAATAGAATTTGGTCTCCTCTGGATACTAAACCTAGTTGTCCCCTAGACCACGCCTTCTCTGTGGATGACATCACCACCCACCCTGTCCCTAAAACCAGAAACATGGCAACAAAGATTCTCTCCTTGAACAAACTCTAACCAGGCTCCTGTTATTATTATTATTATTATTTCCTTTTTAGGGCCACATCTGCAGCATATGGAGGTTCCCAGGCTAGGGGTCTAATAGGAGCTGCAGCTGCCAGCCTACACCACAGCCACAGCAACGCAGGATCTGAGCCGCATCTTCCACCTCCACCACAGTGCATGGCAATGCTGGGTCCTTACCCCACCGATGGAGGTCAAAGATCGAACCTGCAACCTCATGGTTAATAGTCAGATTTGTTTCCACTGCACCGCAACAGGAACTCCTTTTTTTTTTTTTAATTTTGAGAAAATGTTTAGCTTTCTTTTAACTAGGCCTCCCTCAACCTTCATCTAGTAAGACTTGAACAACACGTGAACACAATTCTAACAGTTTAAGACCACAGCCTAAAATGACCCCAGGCCACCTTAACGTGCTTGCAGGAGAAAAGTCAGGGCTGCCAAGGCTCCTGTTTGGTCCACTCAGCACCTGAGGACAGGCCCTCCCTCTCTCGGTCTCTGTAGGAGGGTGGAATCCTGACTTTGATGATTGCCACTAGCAGACACAGCTGGCCTAATTGCATTTATATGGACTAGTCTGCTGTAATTTTTTACTTCCCTGACGCTAAGTCCCTACTCCACTCCACTCCCTCATTCTCCGTTTCAAACACCTATTCATCTCTGCACAAATGGAAGTTCAGTTCACACTGGACCTTTTTTTCCCTATAGCTGTAGTTATTACTGCTGAAATTCTCTCCTTACCACTTTAACTAGTGTCCTGCTTTGTTCATCTTTGACAATGGGAGTCATAAATAACTCCTACAGCTCCCAACCTCTTATTCGATCAGTCAGTAAGTCCTTCAAAATATATATTAAATTGTTCACTTCCTGTCACCTTCCCTGCTGACTCCCCTAAGACCCTTCCCAGCTCTGTCATTTCTGCCCTGCTACAACAGCCTTTCAGCTAGCCACCCCCTTTTCACACTTACCCTTTTCCAAGTAATCCCCCACATAGACAGTTACCTTTTTATTTATTTACTTTTTATTTTTTTGTCTTTTTGCCATTTCTTGGGCCGCTCCCGTGGCATATGGAGGTTCCCAGGCCAGGGGTCGAATCAGAGCTTTTGCGGCCAGCCTATGCCAGAGCCACAGCAACACGGGATCCGAGCCGAGTCTGCGATCTACACCAGAGCTCATGGCAATGTCTGATCCTTAACCCACTGAGCAAGGGCAGGGATCGAACCCGCAACCTCATGGTTCATAGTCGGATTCGCTAACCACTGCACCACGACAGGAACTCCAGTTACCTTTTTAAACATAAATCAAACGTGGTTTTTTTTGTTTTGTTTTGTTTTGTTTTTGCTTTTTAGGGCGGCACCTGCTGCATATGGAAGTTCCCAGGCTAGGGGTCAAATGGGAGCTGCAGCTGCCAGCCTATACCACAGCCACAGCAACTCTAGATCCGAGCTACATCTCCGACCTACACCACAGCACACGGCAATGCCTGATCCTTAACCCACTGAGTAAGGCCAGGGATCGAACCCGCATCCTCATGTGTACTATTTGGATTTGTTTCTGTTGAGCCACAATGGGAAATCCCCAAATATGCATTTCTTAAGACTTTTTGTGTGTGGGGGGTCACTCCTTTGGGACATGGAGGTTCCCAGGCTTGGGGTCAAATAGGAGCCACAGCAACCTAGGATCCAAGCCGCATCTGCAACCTACACCACAGCTCCTGGAAACGCCAGATCCTTAACCCCCTGAGCAAGGCCAAGGATTGAACCTGCGTCCTCATGGATGCTCGTCAGATCCGTTAACCACTGAGCCACTACGGGAACTCCATCTTAAGACCTTTCGATAGCTTCCTACTGCATTTGGGATAAAATTCTGTTTTCTCCTCAGGGCCCTCTCTGATCTGAGCCTGAGGGTCTCTCCCTTTCATGACACTCCCCTCCCAACCCGTTACTTCTTTATTTCTCATACACGTCATCTTCTGTCAGTTTCAGAGAAAACTAAGCTTAATCCTCCCTAGGGGATTATGCTTGTTGCTTCATGGAATGTTCTTTTAATTTGTGCTCACTCCTGAGGTCTCAGTGCAGATGTTACCTCCTCAGAGAGGCCTCCCTGACCATCCACTTTAAATAGGTCGCTCAGTCATAGCTACCATATAGCCCACTTTTTTTTTTAACCTCTTTCAGTTCATTTATCACAAATATTTTCATTTTTTAACCATTATTTTTTTTTAACTTACCTATTCAACAAGTATTTCCTTTTGTCTGCCATCCTAGGTACAAGAGAGAATTGCTCTTCCTGGCTTCCTTGTGGTTGGATAATGTCATGTAACTAATTTTGGCCTATTAGTTATGAGCAGAAGTAATATGAGTCACTTCCAGGCTTGCCAACACAAGACCCTCCGGAGTTCTTTATTCCCTGTCCCAGAGCAAAGAGCAACATTCAAAACAGTGGCTGCAGTCAGTCTGGGGTCCTGTGTGACTGCAGTGAGCAGAACTCCCCTGCCAAGCCATTATGGCTAGATAGTAAAATAATAATTAATCCTTTGTTGTTTCCAGCCACTGAGATTGTGTTGATTACTGCAGGAACACTGAGCAATCTTGCACAATCTCGACTGACACAGACATTATTGTCAGAAGTGAGCTCCCTTAAATAGACGGCGTTGGTTTAGGGGCCAGGTAGTACACAACAAACGAAATGATATCAGAAGCCATGTGGACAGTGATTCATATTCACAGGAGTGAAACGTTCGGCAAAACAATCTCCCGTGATCGTGATCGCATGGGGCTGCCTGGAAGGCAGATCATGTACCCTGTAAGCTTGTAGCTCTAGCGGAAGAGCCTGGAAAATGAAAAGCTGGTGACATGTTTTGGTAACTATTTCTTGTGTTGCAGAGCGGGCAAGTTTTTTGGGTTTTTTTTTTTTTTTGGTTTTTTTTGTTTTGTTTTGTTTTTTCACTTTTTGCCTTTTCTAGGGCAAATCCCGAGGCATGTGGGTCGAATCGGAGCTGTAGCCACTGGCCTACGCCAGAACCACAACAATGCGGGATTCAAGCCGCATCTGTGATCTACAGCACAGCTCATGGTTGTGACGCTGGATCCTTAATCCACTGAGCATGGCCAGGGATCGAACCCGCAACCTCATGGTTCCTAGTCAGATTCGTTAACCGCTGTGCCATTAGGGGAACTCCCCAGGCAAGTTTTTATTTACTTTTTTTTCCCAGCTTTACTGTGGTGTGATTGACATCTGACACTGTCAGTGCAAGGTGTACAACATGACGATATGCTATATGCACATATTGCTAAACTGTTACCTCAGCAAGGACTGTTAGTTCACACATCATCACCTCGTAGTTACCTTTTTTCTTTTTTTGGTGAGAACTTTGAAGCTTTACTCTTTTAGCATCTTTCAGGTGTACAATACGGTATTCGTTAAATATAATCACTATGCTGTACATTACATTCCCCAGAACGAATTCATCTTGTAACTGAAATTTTGTGCCCTTTGACCACCTTCACCCATTTCCCCCACCTCGCAGCCCAGTAACCACCAATCTACTCTGGGTTTCTGGAAGCTGGGCTTTTTTGATGCCAATTATAAATGAGATCATACAGTGTTTGTCTGTTTTTGTCTGACTTATTTCACTTAGCATAATGCCACCAGGGTTCACCCATGTTGTCACAAATTATAGCATTTTCTTCTTTTTTATGGCCCATCGTATATATACATACACACACACACACACACACACACACACACACACACACACATGTATATATATGTATATATAGCACGTTTCCTTTATGCATTCATCTGTCCCTGGACACTTAGGTTGTTTCTGTGTCTTGGCTGTTGTAAGTAATGCTGCAGCGAACATGAGAGTGCAAGTATCTCTTTGACCTCCTGTTTACATTTCCTTCGGATATTTCCAGAAGTAGAATTGCTGGATCATGACATAGTTCTATTTTTAATTTTCTGAGGAACCCCCATCTTTTTTTCCATGGTGCCCATGCTAATTTATTATCGTAACAGGCATTCTCTGAGTTACGGAGCGATGGTTGATTTCTTGTTCTTCCTTATACTTTCCTATATTTTCTAAGTTTTCTATCAACAAATATGAATTTAAGAATCAGGAAACTGAAATTATGTTTACTAAGTGATATATCTAGGTGGAGAAGAACTTATGTCCAATTCCATTAAAGGAGTTGCAAGTCATTGGGATAAAAACTGTATAAAGTGAGGCGACACGAAAGAGTAATGAGGTGGACAAAGCTCTACCTGAGAGTCAAACATCGTATGAATTTGCGACAAATGATTAATTCAATACATATTTATTCAGTGCCTGACACTGGGGAATTGAGGAGAAAGTGGTGGCTAAAACATGCAAGATCCCTATTCTCATGGAAATAAATATCTAGTGGGGGAGATAGATAATAAACAAGCAAGTTAGTATGATAATTTAGGTAATATTTTGTGCTATGAAGAATCTAAAGAAGGGTTTTGTGATAGTAAATGTTGTTGGAAGGGGACAACATTAACCAGACAGGGTGGTGAAAGCCAGCCTCTTTGAGAGCAGAATATTAGAGCGAAGATAGAATGAGCCTCTCAGGCTTCTACAGGGAGAGCTTTCTAGGCAGAAAGAACAGCAACTGCAAAGGCCAAGACAGGTATTGGCTTGGCAGAATCAGGGATTGAGGGGGCTCAGCTACTAGGCATGTGTGAGTGAACAGTCAGGGCAAGTCCTGATAATAACATGGACTTGCTGGATGTGTTACAGAGACTTTCTTGGGAGGAAAGGCAAGTCTGACCCATAGACTATTACCTGCAAACTTTTCCAATGGGGTAAGGGCAGCGCAGTGCTAAAATGGTGCTAATATCACACAGAAAGTCTGATGTGTATGACATTCAGTTTCCCATTTCTCTTGCTTCTCTCAAGTTCTCATTTAGATCACACGCCTCATGTTATGAAGAGTTAAGACCCTCAGAGATAAACAATTTCAAGATGAGGTTTCAAGGAACTGTGTTCCTCACCAGGCCCCGATGAAGTGCTCTGAGATTCACGCGTGGTATTAGCACTGAGTTCCAGGCAGCAGGTGGTGATGCCTGATAGTCTAAGACCAAAGTTGGGCCAAGGGGTGGCATGCAGGTTGTATGTGCATATGAGGGGGGAGGGCCATAAATCTGGGAGGTCAAGATGTTTGGGCGGGGCGCACAACTAGGCTCATCAAGTATGGCCCTAGAGTCGCCTTGGGACCTCCTCTTCAAAAGATCTAGATTCATTTTTAGAATGCGAGTCATCCGAGCTTAAATAGCCTCAACCATTTTAGGAAGATGACGAGTTAACTTGACCAAATAGAGATGTTTAGTTTAGAAATAAGGGAAGATCCCGACTTACTACAGATGTTTCTGAGATTTACTGAGATGTCTGAATTTCTTCTTTGCTCTGAGTCATGTTTCTTTTTTTTTTTTTTTTTTTTAAGAGAAAAAGATAGTTTTATTGCTTTGCTAGGCAATGGGGGGCAGAGCAGGCTAATGCCTTAAAGCCTGTGCTCCTTCACTTTTTTTTTTTTGTTTGTTTAATCTTTTTAGGGCTGCACCCATGGCATATGGAGGTTCCTAGGCTAGGGGTCAAATCAGAGCTGTAGCTGCTGGCCTACGCCACCGCCACAGAGATGCAGGATCCGAGCAGCATCTTTGACCTACACCAGAGCTCATGGCAACGCTGATCCTTAACCCACTGAGTGAGGCCACAGATCGAACCTGCATCCTCATGGATGCTAGTCAGATTGGTTTCTGCTGAGCCACGATGGGAAATTCATGCTTCACTTTTTACAGTTCATTATTAGAGGGTAATTTATTGCTACTGCCTTGGTTTATAGAAACAAATATATTGCTATCAACAAGATATAATCATGGGAAATATTGCTGTTTTTCCTTTTTAATAAAATTCATACCTCTGTGGATTGCACTACTCACCTTAGGAAATACTCGAATTTTTAGGCACACCCCTAGGTTGAGATGAATACTCTCTGAGGTGTTAGCTTTGCAGTCCTGAACCTAAGATAGAAAAGGCAAATGTCACATGGCCGCAAGTGACAGCAATTGCTGGAATGGATCCTTAGGGGACTAGACCTGGCAGAATGGACTAAGCAACATGATTTGGCTTGCAAAGTCTGTTGTGTTGAGTTGAGTTCATGACGCAACTGATGACCTCTTAAAGGAAGAGCTGAAATCTCACTAGACTATGAAAACAATGATCTGCCTTCAAGCACAGGGATGAGTAAGTTGCCACTGCTGATTCCAGTAACAATATGGAGACACAGTATAAAGTCTGATCATATACATCAAGAATAATTTCCAAAAACGTGCTGGCAGCCGGTGGGAAATAGATTTTTCACTCAAGATGCACACATCAAACATTTATAACATTCTTAATTAAATAATCCCCAAATATCTTCTTCATGTACACTTACTAAAGAATACATATAGAGGTGAGGGAATCATATTTTATAAAATTGAAAGGTGGTTTTCTAGGAAGTGTAGACAAATCGAAGCTAATGTGTGTAACTGGATAGTTGGCAGCCAGAATTTACTTTCTTATGAATAGACTCACTCATTCTGCAGCCTCTGAAGTAGTGTTTCATGCTTCTGTTTTTGGGCAGTAACTCAGGGGAGCAATACAATGAGGGGAGAGGTAAGGGTCTCTAAGACCAGACCCTCAAAAGGCTCTTCCTCAACAGTTGACTTGATAACACCTTCCAATGCTCACAGCCAAAGGACTGGGATTGTCCTTTATGCCACTCATTTCTTTATAGTTTCCTTATGTGGTTTGTTTCCCCATCCAATACCAGAGGACAGAGCCCATGGGGAACTCAAGTTCCTTGGGAAAGCTTCAAATGCTTGGGTACTGCAGTGACTCCATGAACAAGGGTCTCAACATGGAAAGGCTCTCCATAGTAGCTGGATTATTTCTGCTAAATTTCGAGAAACTTACCAAGGGAAAAAGAAGAGAGCCATTCAAACTTCCATGAGCTATGTTTTCATAATATAAACTGTTCACATCATCAATAACAACTTTTTATAAATGTTAAGACTAACGCAAATATGTATCAGTCTGTATGATACATTTATGATTCTTTTCTATGCGTTGGAGTAAATTTCTGTTTCAAAGATTATAGAATTTTGTTCATTGTTCTTTCTTAGATTTATTTCATGCTGTTCTTTTTCAACCACAAGTGATAAGATCGTTCCTAAGAGAAAATATGGTATTTTATTTTCTATCTTTAGGTATCATATAGTAAAAATCCTGAAACATCTCTAATATTTTTTTTTTCTGCTGGATTTGGGGAGTGTTCAACTGCAGTGTCACTCCATCTCTATGCTTCCAAGTATGTGCCTATGTAGATTCAGTGCCTATATGGGTAGGAGCAAGAATAACAACAACACATATTAGATGTGATGACTGTGTTGCTACAGGCAAATGTTTAACTGGCATGCTGTGTGACATCCTTATCAGGGAGACCTATATAGACTAACCACAGGGGAGCAGGGTATGGGAAAGAGTTGGGAAGGAAAAGAATGATAATAACAAAAGCCAATATTCTACTGTTTCATTGATTATCACATGCTTTAATATTATTTCATCTGATCTTCCAACTACCCTGTGCAGTTAGTTTTATTATATTATTGTGCAGATGTGGAAATGAAACAGGGAGAGATTGTGTGACTTTCCAAGGCCACCAGGGGCTGTAGGTGGAGAAGCCAAATGCCCACTGGGGCTTTAGGACTGTAGTGTTCAGAGAAGCAGGGGGCAGATAAGCTTGCACCTTGTGGCAAGAACAGAAGTTGAGGGTGTTAAATCTTAGATTCAAGTACACATAATTGAGTGTTTCAGAAAAGGTTCAAAACCAAGGAGTATTTACCAAGGTTAATTCGTTCAAAGAATTTCCAGAGGGGAAGATCAGATTGCGGCTTCATCTTCCACAGTTCAAGCTTGAGGATAAGATCTGGGGCAACCGCTCAGGAAAGAATCTTGCTTCTTTAAGAACCTGAGAGCCAGAAGAAATCTATCTCTAGAGCAGGAAGAGAAAGGGCTATGGAATGAGGAAGGAAAACTGGAAAGGCCTGTGAAAGTCACAGCGGTCACGTGAGGCGTTCTCGACCTGGGCATTATGGACATTTTGGGTGGGATGGTTTTTTGTGGTAGGGCGCTGTCCTGTGCACTGTTGTGTGTTCAGCACCATCCCTGGGCGCTACACACTATTTGTCAGACACACAGCCCCTCCCCATCTCCAGGTGTGACACTACGAAATATCCCCCAAGGGGCAAAGTCATCCTGGACAAAAACCCTTATTTAAGATGACATAGAATTAAGTAACCAAGATTTAAACTTCAAGTTTACCAATCTGCACATGAATTGTATTTCAATTTATTTATTCATTCTCACACTATTATAAAGTTTTTTTTTCTTTTCTTTCTTTCTTTCTTTTTTTTTGGCTGCCCCTTGACATATGGAGTTCCCTGGCCAGGGATCAGATCTGAGCCACAGTTGCGACCTACACTGCAGCTGCAGCAACCCTGGATCCTTTAATCCACTGTGCCAGGCAGGGGATCGAACCTGTGTCCTGATGCTTTAGAAGCATCACAGATCCCACTGCACCACAGCAGGAACGCCTGTATTTTTAAAAGCAATCGACTTGCCAAATGTGTGCCTTTGGGGCAATCCTCTACCATGGGTAGTATCAGGGGAAAAATAACAGGTAGAAATTATGGTCTCAAGGTAAAAGATTAGAGAAAAATTTCAGCTTCTTAAGACAATAGTGGTAGGTTACTACCTGGACCAAAAGTTTCCCGTCTCCTTCTTCTATGTGAAATGCAAGCTGTTGGTAGGAATGTAAGATGGCCTTGATCTTGGTGTCAGTGGCTCCTTCTTTAATGTGTTGGGAGCCTCTAGTTCATATCAAACTTACTGGTCCTGAATCACAAGGGCCCAGAGCCATCCATTCTGAAGTTTCTGATGGGAGAAACTCTCGTGACTGTCTCCTAGAAAAAGAAAATTAAAATACCACAAGCAATAAGATTTTGAACTCCTTCCATGGAGGTCATGAATAGAGACCACTTAATTTTTAAAGGGCAAGAGGCTTATAATATCACAGTTTCTGAGTGCTGAAAGAGCACAAGGATTGATGGAGAAATATAATATGCAATGAATAATTTCCCGGTGAAGGAAAGTGCATTGACGAAAAAATAGTAACACAAATAAAGCAGTCAGTTAGTATTTTGACCAACCTTCCATTTTAGCACCAAGACTACCAGCACCACCTTGCAAGGAATTATAACAAGGAACATAAATCGTTGAGAGAACTTCCCTGCAGGTACTTGTTGAATTTTTAATACAGGGATTAAAAAATCATGCTCATCATGGAGAAATCATTAATGACCATTTCAGTGGACATTTGCCTTTAAAAACTGTTTTGGCAGTCCAGCATTGGAATGCTATCTTATGTTTTGGAAATTCCCTTTCTTTTTTTCTTTTTTTGCTTTTTAGGGCCACGCTCTTAGCATATGGAAGTTCCCAGGCTAGGGGTCGGATCAGAGCTACTGCTGCCAGCCTACACCACAGCCACAGCAACGCAGGATCCAGGCCACGTCGGCGACCTACACCACAGCTCACGGCAATGCCGGATTTTAACCCATGGAGTGAGGCCACGGATCAAACCTGCATCCTGGTTCCATCCCACACTGTGGAAGGAGGCAGGCCTATCCACAACCATTGAAGAAAAAAATGCCAAATTCTTGCTACTCTGGCATCTCTCTGAGACCTAGCCTCCATCAGACTAGGGTGCCAACTGAGACCCCAAAGCCAGTGAGGAGGGGGCTGTGAGGCTGAAATTCTGAGATGGTGACAGCTGAAGGAAGACCGAGTTAACCAGGGAAGGGGGGGCGGTGTGTGAGTGGTGCGAGCAAGCCATGACACTCGAGGTTCAGGGCTGACGATGGCAGTAGTGGGGATAGAGGAAGCAGGGGGTTGTCTCACTAGGCAGGTCCTGCCTTGCGATTTTGGGTGTTGGTATGGACTGCACAGCCCCATGTCGCTTCTTTAGTTCTTCCAGGGATTCTGGGAGTCACTCTCTACATTGTTAATAAATCCCTTTTCCTGCTGAAGTCAGCTGGAGTTGGTTTTGTTGACTGCAACTAAGACCCCTGAGTGATACACTTATTAACTTACAAGAATCTCATTATAAGGACAGCAAGAAAAGCAGAAAATTTGTTTTCAACGCAAAACTCAGTAGAAGTAGCAGTACTATTAATAATAAATACTTTTTGAGCGCTAATGCTTTGCCTGGTACTGTTCTAAGTTCACCACATGCATTAACTCGTTAAATGCTGACAACCATCCTATGAGCAAACTGGGGCCCAAAGTTATGGTCGCAGCTGGGAAAATGCAGAGGTGGGCTTTGAATCCAAACAATGTGATGACAGGGCCGTGCTCTTAATAGTTTTCAAGTAGAGATTTGCCTAGATTGCTAAGCGGTTTCCTTTTCATATTTCTTCAGGGAAGGATTCCCTATTTTTCCTTAAAACTTCAAGAAGCTTTCCCGTCCACAGTGAGGAGTAAAAGGGCTATACCACTCAGCCAGAGTCGAGTCTTCATTTGTGCACTCATTCATCCGGAGAACATTTAACATCCGTCTGAGGCAGGCAGATGCCCTAAAATGGCCCCAACAAACTCTGCCACCGGGTATTCATGCACCTGAGTAATCCTCTCCCCTTAAAGGTAGGCTGGCCTGGTGACTTGCTTCCGCCCAAGAGAATGCAGCAAAAGTGATGAGATGTCTCTTCCACAATTAGTTTACATAAGATTGCAACTTCTGGCATTCCTGATCTGGTGCAACAGGATTGGCAGTGTCTCTGTAGCACCAGGATGCAGGCTACAGAGACACTGCCTGGTGCCTGCAATCCCCAGCCAGGTATGACAGGTTAAAGGATTCAGTATTGCCACAGTTGCTGAGTAGGTCGCAGCTGTGGTTCAAATCTGACCCTGGGCCCCTGGAACTCCATAAGCAGCCAAAAGAAAAAAAAAAAAAACCCAAAAAACCAAAAAACCAAAAAAACCAAAAAACAAAAAATTGCAACTTCTATCTTGCTAGCAGAAATCTCTCCATTTTGTTTGTGCTTGCATGCTTTGATAACGTAAGCTGCAGTGGAGTAAGTTGGAGAGGTCTACACAGCCAGGGACTGAAGGCAGCTTCCAGGCAACAGCCAGCTAGGAACAAGCTCTCCTTCTAACAGCCCTAAAAGAACACAACTCCGCCAACAACTTCATGAACTTGGAAGCAATCCCTCTCCAGTCAAGGTTTCAGATGAGACCCCAGCCCTGGCCAACACCTGATTGCAGACCTGTGAGAGACACTGAAGCACAACATCCTGGCTAAGTCATGCCCAGGATTCCTGATTCACAGAAACCAGGATATAAATGAGTGTTGCTTTAAGCTGCTGAGTTTGTGGTAATTTATTACACAGAAAGAGATAATCGGTACAATAACTTTTATGTGTCTAGCACTTTTTCTTGGTAGACTAGGTCCCTCCCCTCATGGAAGTTTGGAAAGAAATGACCATAACTTTGGGTAGTTATTAGTGCACTAAGAAAAAGAAAACGTGTGATGTTACAAAGCTGTACATAGGACTATTCATAGGAAAATAAAATTAACTAAAATGAAAAATTCATTTCCTTAGCTGCAGTAGCCACATTTCTTTTTCTATCTTTGTTTTTTCTTTCTTTCCTTCCTTCCTTCTTCCTTCTTTTCTTTTTTCTTTCTTCCTTTCTCTCCTTCTTTCTTTATTTTTTTGCTTTCTAGGGCTGCACCTGCAGCATATGGAGGTTCCCATGCTAGGGGTTGAATCAGAGCCACAACCACAGCAACACAGAATCCAAGCTGCATTTGTTACCTACATCACAGCTCACAGCAATGCCAGATCCTTAATCCACTGAGTGAGATCAGGGATCGAATCTGCATCCTCATGGATCCTAGTCAGGTTCGTTAACTGCTGAGCCACAAAGGGAACTCCAGTAGTAGCCTCATTTCAAGTGTTCAATAGCCACATGCGTCTTAGCTCTTGGCCACGAAGTGATCATTGGGAATAACAATCGACAAATACTTGATTAATGAAAGAAATAGGTAGATCATTTAGGAGACTACTGAAGTAGCCCAGGTAGTCCAAGTGATTTCAGATTGACCTGGGGGAGGGATGGCTGTTGAGATAAATAGATAAGTGGTCTCTTAGATGTGCTGTCGATAGGACTTGATGCATTGCATGGGGAAAGGCATGAGAAAAGGTCCAGGATTTTATCTGCTATTTTGCTTTGAATAAAAGGTTGGACGGTGGTAAAGATAAACAAAGAGGAGAACAGGTTTGGAGAGCAAAAATGAGTGGCTCTCTGCTGGTCACATTAGATTTGAGATGCCTATCAAACACCCAAGTAATGAGGTAAAGGGGGCCATTCCTTAGATGGGCACCTGGAGGCTGTGAGGTCAGAGCTGGAGGTATCAACTGGAGCCATCGGCATATAAATGCTACAAAAAGCCATGGAAGTGAGGGAGATTACAAATGACAGCATGGACATAGGACCGACCCCCCCAAAGCACATCACTGTTTGAAGAGAAGGAAGAAAGCAAAAGAACATTATGCATATCACACAGTCCATCTCTCCCCTTCCCACTCTTTCTTCTGTAAATAACTAGAGTAGTAGAAACAGATTAATTTCTTTCTTTCCTTTTTTTTTTTTTTTGTTGTTGTTTTTGTTGTTGTCTTTTTAGGGCTGCACCCACAGCATATGGAACCTCCCAGGCTAGGGGTTGAATTGGAGCTGTAGCCACCAGCCTACACCCACAGCCACAGCAACTCAGATTCAAGCCATGTCTATGACCTACATCGAAACTCACAGCAATGCTGGATCCTTTGACCCACTGAGTGAGGCCAGGGATCAAACCTGCATCCTCATGGATACTAGTTCCGTTTGTTACTGCTGAGCCACGACCTGAACTCTGAGATTAATTTCTAAAATGGAGATTGCCTAGATTTTGGGGGAATAGTACCTATATATTATTTAAAAAACAAAACTGGGAGCTAGAAGTCGTTGTGGGAGGAAGAGAAATTAACCTATAATAAAGATCCTATTTATCATGGCGGTCTAGAAGTTCTACTGGCCAATCTCATCTTGTGCCTCTCCGCCCTGGCTCACCAGGCTCTAGTTTCTTTGGTCTGTTAGGCCTTCAAACTTGCTAGTGTTTTTCACCTCAGGACCTTTGCACATGCTCCTTCCTCTGGCTGCCTCCCCCTGCTCCACCCTGGCCCTTTCTTCACCACTGTACCTATAGTAAGACTCCTTTGTTTTTTTATCTCAGCAATTTTTTTTGGTTTTATATATATTACTTATGACAACTTAATAATATTTTACCTTTTAGTTGTCTTTCCCAATAGAGCGTAATTTTTACAAATGGAAAAACAAATGTATGCCATGTTTTACCTTTGGATTCTTAGTCCTTGGGGACACGTATTTATTGGATTATCCTCAGTGCCTGGGGAGAAACATTTGTCTGAGAGCATTTAGTGATTGACTGCTAGGCACTTTTTTAAGTTTTTAAATAGTTTTTAAAGTTTTTTAAGAGGTTTTATCTTACTTAAGCCACTCAAGTCTATGGTGTAGATATTTTTACTCTCATTTTACAGATAAGACTACAAAGAATGAGAAAGGGCGAGTAACTTGGTAAAATGCACACAGTACCAAATGGGAGAGGCAGCATTTGAAGCCAGATCTGGGTATTCTAAAGCATGTACAGTAGAAGGTTGCACAAATGTTGGCAAAATGGAACAACATGCCAAACGACACGACGCCCCTGCCACCTGCGTGGCACAGCCCAGGAGGACCGCTGGTTTAAATAGAAGCAGGGCCTGCTCTGAGTTTCAAAGGGGGCGGCTCTGTGACGGAGGAAGCAGGAGACATGGGCTGTACCATTTCATAAGAGCTGTTCCAAAACAGGAGAGGCAAGAGCGGGAATGGGGCCTTTTCTTGGAAACAGGACACAAAGGAATCAGACAAGCAAGTCATTACTAGTTCATTAGTCAGGAACCCAGCAGACTCCTTCCTGTCACCTGGAAAAAATATAGGAACTGCAGGTATTAAAGAAATTTGGTAGATAGACCCATGATTTTCAGGGAGGCAGTCATCCTCCTGCATTAATATCAAGTTTATTATTATGTATTTGTGAGATATCTTGATTTGTGTTTGTCTCTCTGTAGGTTCCATGAGGGCTGTTTGCCTTTACCCTAAGTAAAGTGCTGGAGTAACAGCACTAGCAGAGACCAGTAAATAGTTAATGTATTTACTATTATAACTAGTATTATTATTATGTATTACTATAATTAATATATTTACTATTATTATGAGTATTAGTTACTATTATGTATTACTATCAGCAAAAAATGATAGTAATACTAATAGGAACACATTGGACATATGCTATGCATCAGGCACTAAGTATTTCACACATATTAACTCAATTACTTCTCACAACGACTTATGAGATAAGGACAATTCTTTCATGCATTTTATAGGTGAGGAAACTGAGGCACAGAGAGGTTAAATCACTCAAGGTTATAGCTAAGAGATGGCAGAGTTAGGAATGACACTTGTTCTAGAGCTGCTGCTTTGGCCACGTTGTTACATCATCTCTAATGAATGAACTCATGCACAAATGACTGTTCTAAGGGCGACAACCTGGCACCTCTGCTTTTGGACAGGAAGCATTCTAAAGCTAGTTTCTTTTTTCTTTTTGTCTTTTTAGGGCCCATATGCAGCATATAGAAGTCCTCAGGTTACAGGTTGAATCAGAGCTATAGCCACTGGCCTATGCCACAGTCACAGCCACGCCAGATCCGAGCCCCATCTGTGACCTACACCACAGCTCATGGCAGTGCCAGATCCTTATCCCACTGAGTGAGGCCAGGGATCAAACCTGCTTCCTCATGGATACTAGCCAGCTTCCTTTCTGCTGAGCCACAATGGGAACTCCTAAAGCTATTTTCAAAGCCAGATTTGTCTTGTGCGGATTTTTCTTTTGCCAACATCCTGTCTACCTGGCCTTTCATTAGTTCCATGAAGGAAGCAGTCTGGCTTGGCCTACAGAGAACCAGCTGCAGAAAGCAAACAGCTGGATGCAGCTGGCATAGGAGGAAGGCTGGCAGGATGGGCCTGTTGCAAGTAACAGCAAATTGTGAGTAAGGAAATCCTGAGAATTTAGTTCAGCAATAATGTAAAGTCAGAGGAAATGGGTGTGGGGCACCCAGCCACGTAGGTCAGAAGGAACCTACAGGTGTACATAAACAGCATTTCCTAAATACGGTTTTTTTAAAAAACATGAAGATAAGAAGATACAAGAGGAAAGAAAGTCAATGATAAATCAACATAAAGATGAACACATTTATTTCTTGGTTATAAAAAGAAAACCTTGGAAGTTCCCATCATGGCACAGTGGAAATGAATCCAACTAGGAACCATGAGGTTGTGGGTTCGATCCCTGGCCTCGCTCAGTGGGTTAAGGATCCGGTGTTGCCCTGAGCTGTGGTGTAGGTCAAAGATGCGGCTCAGATCCCGCATTGCTGTGGCTGTGGTGTAAGCCGGCGGCTACAGCTCCGATTAGACCCCCAGCCTGGGAACCTCCATATGCCACGGGTGCAGCCCTAGAAAGACAAAAAACAAATGAACAAACAAAACGAACAAACAATCTTGTATCTTCTTAGATTAAAATCTATACTTAAAAATATTATAATGAGAGTACAACTAAATGTATATAGAAATATTATAAAATGTGATTGATAACCTTACTTCAATAAGAGCTGTATGGTCTTGTAGTTTACGGAATAATGGCAGAGTTTAAGGTCCAATGCTTTTAAAACTCTATTTTTCTTTTTTTCTGTGACTATATTTCTATTTCCTAATCTATTACTGATACTGAGAGTTTTACCTAACAACCATTTAAAATAATGTAATTTAGTCTTCCACATTACTCTGAAACCTAAATTGAAAACACATATTTCTTAAAAAGCAATTATATATTTCTGTGCTTGTTACTTTCTCTACATACATTATAAAAGTCGAGTGCTTTATGTTAGAGAAGATAATCTGAAATCATTCTTGCCTAAATTCATTGTTCTCTGTACTTGTTAGAACAAGTGAACTAAAATAAAATGAAATGGTTAGAAACATTTAAATTTGAGCATTTTTATTGTATGTTTGGCCAACTATGAAAATTAGCATTTGAAAATTACTTCACTATGTTGACATTTTGTTATTGTTTAGCCATAAGGAAGGTAGAAATATGAAAATGTTCCGGATGGTTATATCTTATGAATAAAGTAGAAAATCACTGAAATCACAAAGCATAATTATAATGTTCATGGAGGATTTTGAGAAATATATATATATATTTTTTTTGCTGTTTCTTTGGGCCACTTCTGCGGCATATGGAGGTTCCCAGGCTAGGGGTCTAATCGGAGCTGTAGCCACCGGCCTACGCCAGAGCCACAGCAACGCGGGATCCGAGCCGCGTCTGCAACCTACACCACAGCTCACGGCAATGCCGGATCCTTAACCCACTGAGCAAGGGCAGGGACCGAACCCGCAACCTCATGGTTCCTAGTCGGATTCGTTAACCACTGCGCTACGATGGGAACTCCGAGAAATATTTTTCACACATATCATTCTTATGAAAGACTTATAACAATTCTAGGAAGTTGATAACATTTCTTTTTTTCATTTTAGGATTGAGAGAATAGATTCCAAGGAATAACTTACTCACCATCTAACTTAGTAGATGGTGAGCATAGAATTAGAATGCAGTTTTCTGACTTCCAACTCTGCATACTCTCCATTACATGAAGCTGCTCTGCAGAATAGTTAATGGAGTTGGACCTCAACACTGAGTTTAAGGTGATTTTAGTCTTTCCAAAAGGAGTTCCCTTGTGGCTCTGTGGGTTAAGGATCCAGTGTTGTCACTGAAGTGGCTTGAGTCACTGCTGCAGCATGGGCTTGATCCCTGGCCAGGGAATGTCCACATGCCACAGGCAGGGCCAAAAAAATTTAGTGGTTTGTAAATGGGTAGAGATATTTAAATTTTCTCTACAGGGAAATTGTCAGAAGTGGATGTCCTTCCCAGTCCAGACGCTTGTTACTCTTTCCAGGAAGAAGATGCAGAGCCATCACCAAATCCTCTCTGAGAAGCAGAAACTTTGGAGGCAGACCTAGGACCCACTGCGCAGTTCTGTCACCTCCTAGTTAAGTCACTTCGGACTAGTGAAATCACTTTTCTAAAACTCAATTTCCTTATCTGCAGAATGTGAATGAACAAAGTACCTATATGAAAATATTTTTGATGAAGGCATAATTAAATAGTTTTTTTTTTTTTTTTTTGGCCTTTTCTAGGGCCTTTCCCGCAGCATATGGAGGTTCCCAGGCTAGGGGCTGAATTGGAGCTGTAGCTGCCGGCCTATGCCACAGCCACAGCAACGCCAGATCCAAGCCGAGTCTTCTACCTACACCACAGCTCACAGCAATGCCAGATCCTTAACCCACTGAGTGAGGCCAGTGATTGAATCTGAGCCCTCTTGGATACTAGTCAGATTTGTTAACCACTGCGCCACGAAGGGAACTCCAAAAATGAAATAGTTTTATGTGAAATACCAAAAATCACATTAGGTATATTATTAGCTATTATCTTAATGTCCCATGTTTGGAGGCTTAAATGCCCCCAAAGGAGAGGAAACACAGTGTGCAGGCAACGGTTCGATAGGTTACCCAAGACATGATCTCAGCAACACAGACATGATCCAAACCCAAGTGGGGATGAGCATTAGTAACGTGACTTTCTCTAAATTTTCTGAGGATTCTAATTCAAATATTTTGTACCATTTTCTCGTAAGTCAACTTTTCATTTTTTATTTTTTTACCCAGTGAATATGATCACTATTAAGTCTCTGAAAAGAAACTCTCCCTTGATACATGGACAATAAAATGAACTGTGGCTGGTTTCTGGCTGAAAAGATGCAGAGGACAAGACACCTAAGTTGTAGGGGAGCTAGTGTGAAATCTGAGCAACTTTCAATATTGACGTTCTGGCCTCAAGCTGGGACTAGTTTGAATAACAGCTGATTTGCTCAAAGTATCACAAAGAGTTTCAGCCAGATTGAGGACAATGGATTCGTTTTTACCATAGTCAATTAGCTAGTTAGTTTTAGGAACTGGCCATTATTTGGAAATCACTGCAAGGGGTATTTTTCACGCATTGATTTGCATAAACAATCCACGTATTACTTATTAATAGAAGCAATGTACACTGATGATGCCTGAAAGTGGTAGTTTTTTTGGTATGGTTACTATTTTAGTCCAAAGGGCCCTTATAGTTAGTTATATCCCTAGATACTGGAGAATATGTGTTTCAGACAATGTACTATATCTAAGAGAGCTCTAACCCTTTGGGTATGTACTGATCCATTTGGACCAGTTATCCCTGAGCCCAGGCCCCAGGATTTTGGAATGGAGGGAGTGGCATTAGGAATTTCTGGGTTGATTTGCAGTGCTATCATATGGATGAAATGCCCTGATTCTTCTTTTCCAAATAAACTCATTCTTTAGATTGGAGAACTGGATAAACTGGAAAAGCCTTCTACAGACTAAAATGGCAGGAAAGGAAATTTTTCTTTTCAGAGTGATGATTCTTTATTCTCTCATCCGTAGATAAAATGTTTTCTGGGGGAAAAAAAAAAAAGGAGTTCCCGTCGTGGTGCAGTGGTTAACGAATCCGACTAGGAACCATGAGGTTGTAGGTTCGATCCCTGCCCTTGCTCAGTGGGTTAAGGATCCAGCGTTGCTGTGAGCTGTGGTGTAGGTTGCAGATGTGGCTCGGATCCTGCATTGCTGTGGCTCTGGCGTAGGCTGGCAGCTACAGCTCCAAGTAGACCCCTACCCTGGGAACCTCCATATGCCGCGGGAGCAGCCCAAGAAATGGCAAAAAGACAAAAAAAAAAAAAAAATGTTTTCTGGGAAATGGACATATTTTGTATCCATATAGATCCCACTCACTGTTTTGTATTCACTCCTTGTCAGATTTGTCTAAAAAGACTTCACATTAGATATCTCATTCTAGCATCTTGGTGAGATTTGAAGCTGTCAGGAGAAACTATATAGCATATGGAAAATGGCTGGGAAAAATGAGGATGTTTAGTGTGGAAAAGAGAACTGAGGTTACATCATTGTCCTTGAAACAGTGCAGCGCAACCCTTTACGCAGATGCAGAGAACACAGTTAGAAACAATGAGAGGTAATCCTTGCGTGCAATGTATGACTTTTACATGGTGGGAAGTCTCAGGGTAGAAGCGGGCTGCTTGGAGGGGTGGCAGGCCATTAGCAATCTGTCACTGCTTAGATGACATCTTTTCAGAGGGGCTACTGAACAGGCTTTCATTCTGAGCAGATGGAATTTGTTGACTTCCTAAGATTTGTTTTAACTCCCAGAATCTCTGATTTCACACTCTTTAAGAACTAATCCTGGAAAAAGATGCCCTGAGAACTCCCCCCGTGACATGGACAAGTCCTGACTCCTGGCTGGGCTCTAGATTTCTAATCTGCAAAATGAGATGGCTGGACACCAGATCAATGGACATTCCGTGGCCCTGACGCTGCGCCCAGCCTGAAATCTCAGGAAGAAAGATTAGAAGCTGCCACCGTGTTTTACCTTTTGAATATATTCTGATGTTAGTGTTGGACTGGTTCATAAAACAGTACCAACCTTCTCATTCACATTCACAAAAATTCGTTAACGTGGATAATCCAAGTTGTAAGAATAGCTTTCTCTCATAAGGAGCAATGATGGCATTTTCATTTGGAAGGAAGACAAAAATGTCATTAGAAAAATCTTGCTTTTTTCTGTCTTGGTCCTTGTATAAAACCGTTTGGTTACCATCGCACCAGATGATGTTTGTAGCCTCTGCATCTTGAATGTTGTTTCTAATTCCCTCATTGTTCCTAGAATAATAGATTCTAAGGCTAGAAGTTTGCAATTGTTGACATAGGAAGCATCTACCTCTAGATGAGTCATCTCCTCTCAGAGTCCAGCATTGGGGGGATCTCAGGAGAGGCTATTGAAGGAACAGAGGCAAATTCTCTTCTACTAGTTGCAAGAGGGAATACATCTCGCAGAGCACTGAGGAGAAGGAAATCAGATTTAATGTGTATTCCACGTCTTTTCAAAGCACTTTCTCAGCAACCAGAATCACCCCCCTCCTAATAGGAATGTCCTAGTAATAGCAGTTTTTACTTAGGAAACAATGATTATTTCCAGGAGAGAGAGCTAAAAATTAGAAATCAGATTCTAAGTTTCCAGAGAACAGAAGTCTCTCCACTGTATTCCTGCAAAGTAATAGAATTTGGCAGTTAGTAGCAACTCAATGATGTTTTGGTGAATGCGTGAATGAATAAACAGCAGAGTGGATAATTTCACCTTTTTTTCCCATCCATTCTTCTAATGGTGAGAGAGCCCCCTGCTGGAAGGATGGGTGTTATTACGGTATCTACGGATAAGTGCAGAGTTCTGAAAATATTTCAGTTGATCAGTTCTGTTTCTAGACCAGGTCACAGAAAAAGGTCTATCTACCTTATCAGACAGAATATTGTAAAAAGCTCTGTGAAGATTTACTGTATAAAATAGGACTCAGTTTGTACAAACTGGATAATTTGTAGATCAAACAATGGACTTCAAAACAGAACCTCATATACCAAAATTTCTGGTGTGATGTCACAGACCTATAACCTGTAATATGAGACATACAAGGAGCTGCAGGCATCATCATCAAATCAAATTTATAAATTGATCTGATATACACACATATATTTATGCAAAATCACATATATAAATATTCATGCTGCATAATGACTATGCAAATAAGCAAGTCATGAAAATCACTTGGTGTTACTTTCTATGGACTCAAGACAAGATGTTACAGTTTTTCTTCTCATTAGGTATTGAAAGTGGAAGCCAGGAGTTCCCGTCGTGGCTCGGGGGTTAACGAATCCAACTAGGAACCATGAGGTTGCAGGTTCCATCCCTGGCCTTGCTCAGTGGGTTGAGGATCTGGCATTGCCGTGAGCTGCGGTGTAGGCTGGTGGCTACAGCTCTGATTGGACCCCTAGCCTGGGAACCTCCATATGCTGCGGGAGCGGGCCAAGAAATGACCAAAAAAACCCCACAAAAAACAAAAAACAAACAAAACAAAGTGGAAGCCACTGATACCTTTTACCCATGAAGTTTAACACACACCCACACTCAGTCTGGAACCAACCTCTCAATTCTTAGGGTTCTTAGGCATCTGCTTCCTGTGTTTCATTTCATGGCCTCACTTCCACCCTCAGTATTTCTTGCGCGGCTCTGTCCTGGGTATCCTGGATGCTGGAGGGCCGAGAGACTGGGCTGAGGAAAGCAAAACCATGGGCAGCACACTTTGGGAGGTGGCTCGGAAGGGCTTGGAGAGATTGCGGCAGCAGCTCCTTTCCTGAGGCAGGGGGAGGGCTCAGTCAGAGAGTGCACTGGATCCCGGTAGCCTGGAACCTCTTGGTCCAAACGAGGAGACAGAGGCCCTTGGAGACGGTGACTAAGCTGGGGCCTTTCTCCGGAGAGTGGAGGAAACGGGGAAGGGCTGAAAAGTGTCCGGAGGTGGGTGGCAGCCAACAGGGAGAGGCCCAGGTCCCCTCACCTATTAGGAACACGTCTTGCCTCAAAAGCCCATAGGAAGAGGCCCTCACTCATCACCAAGGACCAACACCAGGGGTTTTCAAACTTGGCTGCACATTGGAATCACCTGAGGAACATTAAAGACTCCTGATGTTCCCCACGTTCAGAGCTTCTGATTTAATGGGCCCGGGGTGTGGGCTGGGTAGTGCAAGTTTTGGAAGCGTCTTAGGCGATTGTAATGTGTAGCTGAAGCTGAGAATTACTGGTTTGTACGCTGGTGAAACAGGAACTTCTAACCTCAGATGCACGGAGATAACAGATGCATTACTATCTCTGTTAACTTATCTTTCTCTTGCTCTATTATATCCTTTCCCTCATCACTGGGGTAGGCAAATCCATCACACCTTCCCCCCCAAAAAGTGTACATGCCCTCATCTTTGGAACCAGAGATTATGTCACCTTCCATGGCAAAAGGGATTTTGCAGATGTGAGGAAAGGTTTTGCTGTGAGGAAGTTCTTCTGGATTATCTAGGTAGGCCCAAGTGTAATCTCAAGCCTCCTTATAAATAAAAGGAGGAAGGAGAGTCAGAATCGGAGAAGGAGGTGTGATGACAGAAGCAGAGGTGAGAGGTAATGAGACTGCTGGCTTTGGAAATGGAAGGTGAACATGAGCCAAGGAACGCTGACCAGCTCGAGAAGCAGGGAAAGACAAGAGCAGATTTCTCCCTAGAACTTCCAGAAAGAACAGAGCCTGGCTGACACCTGGATTTCAGCCAAATGAGAGCCGCTTAGACCTTCTGATCTCCAGAACTAGAAGAAAATAAACTTGTGTTGTTTAAAGCTAAATTTGTGATAATTTGTTACAGCAGCAATAGGAAACAAATACAATCACCAGTCCCATTTTTCTGTACTTACTTCATCCGCCACCATAAACAAGCACTGTAAGGGGTTTACAAGACATGCTTGGATATGTGTGTGTCTTAAAGAAGGACAACCCCCAGAATGGGAAAAAACATTGGCAAATGATACAACTGACAAGGATTTAATCTCCAAAATATACAAACAACTCATCCGATTTAACAACAACAAAAGACAAACAACCCAATTGAAAAATGGGCAAAAGGCCTAAATAGACATTTTCCCAAAGACATACAATGGCCAATAGGCACATGAAAAAATGCTCAACATCACCAATTATTACAGAAACGCAAATCAAAACTATAACGAGGTACTGCCTCACACCAGTTAGAATAGCCAGCATTAAAATATCTTCAAATAACAGGTGCTGGAAAGGATGTGGAGAAAGGGGAGCCCTTCTACACTGTTGGTGGAAATGTAAGTTGGTGCAACCACTGTGGAAAACAGTATGGAGGTTCCCCACAAAAGTAAAAATAGAACTGTCATATAATCTAGCAATTCCACTCCTAGACATATATCTGGACAAAACCATAATTCAAAAAGATACATGCACCCCTGTGTTCGTTGCAGCACTATTCACAGTAGCCAAGACATGGAAACAACCGAAATGTCCATCGATAGATGAATGGATTAAGAAGATGTGGTACATATCCACAATGGAATACTACTCAGCCATAAAAAGAACAAAATAATGCCATTTGCAGCAACATGGATGGAACTAGAGATTCTCCTACTAAGTGAAGTGAATCAGAAAGAAAAAGACAAATACCACATGATATCACTTATAGGTGGAATCTAAAATATGGCACAAATGAACCTCTCTACGAAAAAGAAACAGACTCGCAGATATAGAGATCAGACTTGCAGTTGCCAAGGGGAAGGGGGAGGGAGTGGGATGGACCAGGAGTTTGGGGTTAGCAGATACAAAGTAGTACATATATTTATCTATTCATTTTTTTTCTTTTTATAGCCATACCTGTGGCATATGGAAGTTCCGGGACTAGGGGTTGAATTGGAACTGCAGCTGCCAGCCTATGCCACAGCCACAGCATCACGGGGTCAGAGTCTCCTTTGTTACCTGTGCCACAGCTTGAAGCAACGTCAGAGCCTTAATTCACCGAGCAAGGCCAGTGATTGAACTCACATCCTCATGGACACTATGTTGGGTTCTTAACCCATTGAACCACAATGGGAGCTCCCAAACTCTTACGTTTAGAAAGGATAAATAGCAGGGTCCTCCTCTATAGCACAGGGAACTACAATGAATCTCCTGGGATAAACCCTGATGGAAAATAATACAAAACAAAATGTGTGTGTGTGTATATACATATACACGCATATATACATACATATATATGCGTATATGACTGAGTCACTTTGCTGTACAGCAGAAATTGGCACATTATAAATCAACTAAATTTTAATGTAAAAATTAATAATTAATAAAAAAATATACATTTTACCTAAAGGAAATAACCTAGTGTGACTGTGGAGGATTTCCCTAAGCTTCCCAAAATCTCTAATAGAAAACAGAGCCCTTCTCTTCTTAATTTTTATAAACGTTTAAATGACCAATGCTTGCAATGAGACTTGACCCGGTTTTACTCATGCACAGCTGACCCGTGTGGGTGAATGCTGCCAGCGGCCTCAGGTTTGATGGAGGGATCATGAAGGGTTGTGAGACAGGGACTAAGGAAAGGCATAAGAAAAGGGGGAGCCAGGGAACCCCCAAACAAAGTTTCACTGCCTCACTCTTTCTCTCTCCTTCACATACGTCCCCTGTCTTCAGCTGCATGCTCATAATCAGAAGCCATGTGCAAAAGTCTTCCTCCAAGTGCAGCTGCACATGCACAGAATTTCACAGGAATGTTGGTGTGCACAGAATCATTATCCTCTTATTCAACATTTCTTCTTTCTTTGGTTTTCCTGTTTCACTAAAGATAAAAATATTTCAATGAAGTTTTTTTGTGCATTGGATGGAGGGGGAATGGTTGACTGCAGGTGGGGGAAGAGAGTTTGGCTTAAGTGCAAAGGATAAGAATTGTTGAAACACAATACTAGCTATATATCAGTAAGTGACAACAGATTGGGCAAAATAGAGGATTTCTTTAAAATATCATTTCCCTACGTTGAAAATATTTGTGTTCATAAACACCAGAATCAAGAGAAAATTATTGATGCTGCAGGTGTGGCTCTAAAAAGCAAATAAATAAATAAATAAGAAAATTATTGATGTGGAAATTAAAAGTCAATCAGATAGCTCTCCCCCTCTCCCTTTTCTTCTTTTTATTACACTTAAAGAATCATCTGAAAATGTTTCTGCGTGATGAGCTGGATAATCTTGAAACCCTCTCTCTCTCACTGAAATTTTTATTGACATAATTGTAGATTCACAAAGAGTTGCGATAAATAGTACAGAGATCCTGTGTACACATTACCCATTTCCCCCCAGTGGTAATATTTTGAAAGCCTACAGTATATCACAACCCCAGGATATTGACACTGATACAATCTATGAATCTTAATCAGATTTCCCCAGTTTTACTTACATTTTATGTGTGTGTGTTTATTTTTAAATGACGAGTCAGTTGACTCAATAGGCTGGTTCTTCTTTTACTGAGGGATTTGAAATAGCTTTTCATCACACAATGAACTTCTTTGTATATTTTGAACTCTTTCCCCCCATATTCATCTGTTCTTCCCAATATTTTGTGATGCATTTTATTATGGTAAATGACAACGCTGCTCATTACATTCCTCTTTAAGAAATGTACTGACTTTATATATATGACTGGGTCACTTTGTTGTACAGCAGAAATTATCACAGCCTTGTAAGTTAACTACAATAAAACTTTCTAAAAAAGAAATGTACTGACGTTTTTCCACGTGTTTATTCTTCCAGATTAGCTTTAGAAATTTTTTGTCAAGTTCCTTTTTGAGTGAGATAACTTAGAACTTAGAAGATAAATTAGGAAGGATTTATATTTATCCAGTGTTGTCTTCCCAAAATCTAAATGTGTCTCTTCATTTATTTAATGTTATGTTTCCACATATGTTGTTTTTATATGTTACCACTTAGAATTGACTTTAAAAATGCAGATATATTAAAGTATAGTTGATTTGCAATGTTGTGCCAATTTCTGCTGTACAGCAAAGGGACTCAGTCATACATATAGTAGGTACAAACTATTATATTTAAAATGGATAGGTAATGAGGTCCCGCTGTATAGCACAGGGAACTGTATCCAATCTTTTGGGATATATATAAACCCTCATTTTAAAAAACAGACTTTACTTTTTAGAGCAGTTTTAGGCTCACAGCAACATTGAGTGGAAGGTACAGATTTTCCATTCCTCCCCCCCCGCCCCGTGGCCACACACAGCCTCCCCCCCCCCACTATCAACATCCTCACCAGAATGGAACATTTGTTACAATCGATGAACTGACATCGACACATCATTGTCACCCAAAGTTCACAGTTTACATTAGGATTCACACTTTTTTTTTTTTTTTTGGTCTTTTTGCCTTTTCTCGAGCCGCTCCTGTGGCATATGGAGGTTCCCAGGCTCGGGGTCAAATCGGAGCTGTAGCTGCCAGCCTACACCAGAGCCACAGCAATGCGGGATCCGAGCCGCGTCTGTGACCTACACCACAGCCCACGGCAGGGCCGGATCCTTAACCCACTGAGCAAGGCCAGGGATCGAACCGGCAACCTCATGGTTCCTAGTTGGATTCGTTAACCACTGCACCACGATGGGAACTCCAGGATTCACACTTTTTGTTGTACATTCTATGAGCTTTGACAATGGTAAGCATTTTTACTGCTCTAAAATTCCTCTATTCTCTATCTTTTCATTCCTCCCTTTCTCTTAACTCTTAGAAACCACTGAATTTTTATTCTTTCCACAGGTTCACTTTTTCTGGAATGTCATATAGTTGGGATTGTATAGTATGCAGTCTTTTCAGATTGGAATCTGCATTTGGTAATATGCACTTAAGTTTCTTCCATATCTTTCCAAGGCTTAACCATCTGTTTTTAGTGGTGGGTAGTATTTCATTGTCTGGATGTGCTACAATTTATCTATTCATTCACCTGCTCAAGAACATCTTGGCTGCTTCCATGTTTTGGCAATTATGAATAAAGCTACCATAAACCTCTATGTGCAGAGTTTTGTGTGGACATACGTTTTCCGCTCATTTGGTTCAATACCAAGGAATGCAAGGACTGGATCGTAAGGTAAGGGTGTATTTCATTTGTCAAGGAACTGCCAGACTGTCTTCCGAAGTGGCTGCACCATTCTGCATTCTTACCAGCAGTGAATGAGAGCTTCTGTTGCTCTACAGCCTCACCAGCATTTGGTGCTGTCGGTGTCCTGGATTTTGGCCATTCTAATAGGTATATAGCTGTTTCTCGTTGTTTTCATTTGAATTTCTCTACTGACATATACATGGACATAAAGTGTCTTTTCCTATGCTTATTTGTCACCTATATATCTTCTTTAGAGAGGTATCTGTTCAGATCTTTGATCCATTTTTTTGTTTTGTTTTCTTATTAGTGAGTTTCGAGTTCTCTATTTTGGATAACAGCCCTTTATCAGATGTGTCTTTTGCAAATATTTTCTCCCACCCTGTGGCTTGACTTACTCTCTCTCTCTCTCTTTTTTTTTTTTTTTGCTTTTTTAGGGCCTCATCCACTGCATGTGGAAGTTTCCAGGCTAGAGGTCAAATCAGAGCTACAGCTGCCGGCTTACACCACAGCCACCGCAATGTGAGATACGAGCCACGTCTGCAGCCTACACCACAGCTCATGGCAACGCCGCATTCCCGACCCACAGAGCAAGGCCGGGGATCAAACCCACCTGGTCACGGACCCTAGTGGGATTCATTTCCGCTGAACCACAACGGGAACTCTCTTTTCTTATTCTCTCGACAGAGTCTTTTGCAGAACAGAAGTTTTAAATTTAAGTGAAGCCAGCTTATCAATTAATTATTTCATACTTCCTGATTTGAAGTCATCAGTAAAGCCAAGGTCATCTAAATTTTCTCCTATATGATTTTCTGGGAGTTTTGTAGTTTTACATTTCACATCGTGGTCTATGTGCAATTTTGAGTTAATTTTTGTGAGGTGTGTAAGGTCTGTGTTTAGATTCTTTTTTTTTTTTTTCTTTTCCTTACATGTGCTGGTCCAGTTATTACAGCACCACCCGATGAGAAGAATTTTTCTCCATTGTATTGCACTTGCTCCCTTGTCAAAGATCACCGGACTGTGTGCGCTGGTCTGTCTCTAGGCTCTCTATTCTGTTGCAATGATCTGTGGGCCCATCCCTTCATCCTCAGCGCATTGTCTTGATGACTCTTGTCTGCATGTCTTCAAGCCAGGTAGAGTGTCAGTCCTCCAACTAAATCCCTATTTAAACAGCATCTTTTTAACTCATTCTTTGGGGCTCTCCCAGTACACAGTTCTATCATTTGTAAATATTTGTCCCTTACTTTTCTAAGTTTATACCCCTCATTTAATGTTTTTAGTTATGGCAGCTCTGTGATATTCTTAGCATCTGATAAAGCTGTTCCCTTTTAGTTACTCTAGTTTCAGATCTAGCTTCAATCTTGGCTGTTCTTAGTCACCTCCTCAGCCCCCACCCCCTACCCCACCACACACACCTATTCCTTTTGGATTTCTACAGAAAGTAGACGTATTATTATTATTCCTTTGATTTTGAGTCTTCCATAGCAAGATGATTGTCTTGTAGCCTTAAACATTTTACTGCATGAATTTTTTTTTTTCTTTTTAGGGTCACACTTGTGGCATATGGAAAGTCCCAGGCTAGGGGTTGAACTTCTACCTACACCACAGCCACAGCCACAGCAATGTGGGATCCGAGCCGACTTATACCATAACTCACGGCAACGCCGGATCGATCCTTAACCCACTGAGAGAGGCCAGGGATCGAACCTGCATCCTCATGGACCAACGTCGGGTTCGTTAACTGCTGAGCCACGAAAAGGAATTCCTGCATGAAAATATTTTTAAAGACCTTTTTCAGTATTAAGGTAATGAGGCAGCTGTGTGCTTTGAATTTTTTTTTCACTTTGTCGTTTGAGTTTTTATGGACATTTTTCCATGTAAGAATGAGGAATAGGAGCTTCCTGGTGGCCTAGCAGGTTAAGGATCTAGCGTTGTCACTGCCATGACTTGAGTCCTGTCCCTGGCTGGGGAACTTGTGCATGCTGCAGGGGTGGCCAAAAAAAAAAAAAAAAAAAGAAAAGAAAAGAAAAGAATAAGGACTGGAAGGGGGCAGGGACAGGTCCAAAGGCAAAGGACTTGGAAACCCCTGACGGGAAGAGGAGTGTGGTGTGAATGAGGTTGGGGGAGCGAGTGGGAGTCCTGCCGGGGATGGTTTTGTTGGCTGTGGTGAAGAGTTTAGTCTTTAACTACTTTCAAAGGGAAGTCACGGGAGGACTTTGAATACAGGCGTGATGGGATGTGATTTACACTTAAATAATCATTCTGACTGCCGCATGGAGAAGGGGCTAAGGAGTGGGAGATACAAATGGAGTGGAAGCAGGGCAAGTTGTTGGGAGGCGGCTACCATGGTCTAGGTTAGAAACGATGGCGGCTGGCACTAGAATGGTGGGCGTGCCATAGATAAAGGGGTACATTTCGAAGATGTTTGAGGGGTACAATCAAAAGGACTAGATGAGGGAAAGGGAAGCATCGGGGATACTTCAGCTTTTGACTTCAGCAATTGAGTGGGTGGGGGTGGTGTTTACTGAGACAGAGTATGCGACGAGGACTAGATTGGGGGCAGAGAGAATAAAAAGTTCTATTTCGGGCATGACAGTTTTGAGAGGCCTATAGACAGGCAAGTAAAGATGCCAATAATGGCTGGATATGAGGAAGAAACGTGGAGGAGAAGCTCAGATGGGCTCTTTTAGTTTAGGATTATGTAGATGGGCCAGATGAGATTCCATGAACAAGAGTTTGGACAAAGAGAAAGGCTGAGTTATCCCCAACTTTTGGATGTCAGATTAAAGAGGTATCAACAGAAAAGAAGGATAGTGAAGGAGTGGCAGGCATGTGCAGTGGCATTAGAAGCCACAAGAAAAACATGGAAAGAGAGAGGCTGGGTTTGTGTGTGTGTGTGTGTGTGTGTTTTATTTTTTCTGGTCTTTTTAGGGCCGCACCTGTGGCATATGGAGTTTCCCAGGCTAGGGGTCAAATCAGAGCTGTAACCTCTGGCCTCCACCCAGCCACAGCCACATCAGATCCAAGCCAAGTCTGCGACCTACACCACATCTCACGGCAACGCTGATCCTTAACCCACCGAGAAAGCCCAGGGATTGAACCTGCATCCTCATGGGTAGTAGTCAGATTCACTTCCACTGAGCCACAGCGGGACCTCTGAGAGAGGCTGCTTTTAAGAAATTCAGTAAAATAGCAATATAGAAGTGTCGAGTTTATTTCATGTAACTGAAAACCTACAGTAGGTGTGTATTTCGTCAGCCAGTGCGGGCATCCTTCCTAATGGTGAAAGTAAACATTAAAAAGGAGACAATGATGAAAGCTCACTATTATTATTTACTTTTTTTCCTGAAGAATTGGCCAATAAAATTATGCAAAGGGAAAAGCTGCCATTACACAAGGTTCAAAGCCTTTCCAGTATTTTTATTTGGAACTTACTAAGTTTATTGATTAATTAAATGGAACTGACATCTTTACAAGCTTAAGCTTTTGATCCATGAACAGGGTATCTGATTTGTTTCATACTTTCATGGACGTCAGTAGAGATATAACATTTTATTTGGGAAGGATCTGCTCATTTCTAGTTAAATTTATTCTTAGGTATTTAAAAAATCTTTATTGCTACCATTAACATATCTTTATTTATCAATATCTATATTGACAGACAGATGATCTTTAAAATGTATAATATACATTTAAATGATTATGCACAGAAAGCTTAAACCAGAAATGAGCAGAATCTTCCTGAAGAAAGCATGCATGCTCTCTCTCCACATTTATGTGCATGGATTTATGTTATATTCATCCATATACATGCATATAGATATATGGATTCTGATGTACATCCATAGCCATTCATTCATATACATACATACATATGTGTATATGTACCGACACACACACACAGTCCCTCTGTTCAATACTTAAGTCAATGTCTGGATGAGATTTTTATCTGTCTGATAACAGAGTCTTTGTCCTCTTCCCTTCCCCACCTGTAACATGTCACATCTGAATTTCGAGGGTGTTCCTTGAGATGCCGACACGCGGAGAGAAGGTGTGAAGACAGCTTCTCTTGTAAGCCTCTCCGCATGAAGGGTCTGAGCAGGGAGGGAAGCCTGTGATGGGTCCTTAAGGGGAGGAGAGTGTGGTCCTCAGACGGCTCCTATCATATTTCCAGTCATCACTGAAATTTGAGCAGAAATCTTAAGAGCCCTATGAAGGGAGACACTAAAGTATGTTTTAATTTTAATTCAACGTTCCTTTGAAATTCCATTTCTTTGGTAACACTTTTTTTTTTCCTCTCTCTTTAATAAAACCTCATTTCCAGAACAACTAAATGACTATAGTTCTTCAAATGATTTCTTTCCAAAGCCTTATGGGGAATGTTTTTAATAAACACTAAAAAGTATGGTTCTATTTTTAAGCTCTTACCTCTGGTGTCTGAACGGTTCCTATGAGCTTTCTAATGGTCTGTTTAGTCTAATTCAATACAAAATAGGAAATCAATTAAACAAAGCCTTTCCTTAAAAAGTGTAAAAAAGATGCTTGGTTTAAAATGCATGTAACCTGTAACATATTTCATAATATTTGGATAATTTAATAAAATGATAGCACATTAAAATAGCATTTGACATATATATTTTGATCATGTTATGTATTAATAATATAGTTAGCTGCTTCTTTTCTGTACAAAACCATTACTGCATTTGTTTTGAGTTTCAAACCACAGTGGGATTAAATATTGTCCTCTCCTGAAACTTTCACTTCATAAGTCAATCCTCTGAAAGAATAAATAAATATGTAGGTAGGAGGCAAGATGAACACAGTATAAAGGACAGGATCAATGGTGAGATCTGATGTCTTCTGAATATTGCTCTAAGCCAGTTCATTAAGCTACAGAATTAAAATTATATTCAGAAACTCAATAGCAAATGAATTTATGAATTATGTTGTTGGAAAACTTTAAAAGCTCAAATGGTTTATGAAAAAAAAATGATAGAGGAACTCAACTTAACTTGATTAGAGATGCAGTCATTGCGGCTTAATTTCCAAGTGATCACACGCTGTCAAGAGCACCCTCAAGGCAGAGGGTGAAGGGGCAATGGGACTAGGGATTGTAGATGTGATACACTCTGATGAGGGAAAGAAAAATGAGTATGTCCAGACACTTTATCCTTCAACTTTTTTTTTTTTTTTGGTCTTTTTTTGCCATTTCTTGGGCCACTCCCATGGCATATGGAGGTTCCCAGGCTAGGGGTCTAATCGGAGCTGTAGCCGTCAGCCTTAAACCAGAGCCACAGCAACATGGGATCCGAGCAGCATCTGCGACCTACACCACAGCTCACGGCAATGCCGGATCATTAACCCACTGAGCAAGGGCAGGGATCGAACCCGCAACCTCATGGTTCCTAGTCGGATTCGTTAACCACTGAGCCATGACGGGAACGCCTATCCTTCATCTTTGTTCTACTTTGGGTCTGTGTCTGATGCCACTATCACTGGTCCAAGTTACTTTTTTTTTTTAAATACCCATGGCATATGGAGGTTCCCAGGCTAGGGGTCGAATCAGAGCTACAGCTAGCAGCCTACACCACAGCCACAGACATTTGGGTTCTTAGCTGTGTCTACAACCTATACCATGGCTCACGGCAATGCTGGATCCTAAACCCACTGAACGAGGCCAGGGATCGAATCGGCATCCTCATGGATACTAGACAGATTCGTTACCACTGAGCCACAACGGGAACAAAAATTTCTTAAGTGAATTCGATGTTGTGTCAGAAAGTGGGAATGGGACTGCCTGATGCTACCAGGAAACCCAAGGGAATATTTTCAGTCCTCCAGGAAGGGTGGAGTATTGTAGAATGTTCCCTTTCTATACTCCAGGCAAATCTTCAATTTTTATAAGGCTGGATTTTGCCTAAATTGTCTAAGACTAAGAAAAGTTCTATATCAAAGGATTCTCCCATCAACCTCTTGGAGAAACAAGAGAGTATGTGTGACTCACTGTAACTCATGACTGCAGAGGAAAAGTCGGTCCAAAGTGAGTAACATCCTTCTCGTTCATGCTTCCTCATACCCCAAGGTTTGGGATGTTGCATAGGTAATAGCCACTGTAGTACAACAGAAACTTATTTTACCAAGATGCACCCCCTTAAGTTGTTCACTGTCTTATATGGGCTGGGTTTGCAATGCCCCTAAAAGATTATAATAGTAACATTTTGGATCACTGAGCACAAATCCCCATAAGAAATATAATATGAAAACATTTTAAATATTTTCAGAATGAACAAAATGTGACACAGAGACATGAAGTGAGCACATGCTTTGGGGAAAAATGGTGCTTATAGACTTATTTGCTTGATACAGGGTTGCCACAAACTTTTAATTTATAAAAAATGCAGTAACTGCAAAGTGTAATAAAATGAGCTATGCCTGTAGGAATAAATCTAGAGCCAGATATCAGCACTTCATGTTTATAGGTCTTATATAACTATAATCCAAATCAAATTTACAAACTTATTATATAAAACCTATAAGACCAATAGAGCCCAACTCTACAATACTTGTTTAATGCTGGCTTGTTAAAAACCAAATTACTTTTCATGTACAACCACTATGGAAAACAGTATGGAGGTACCTCAGAAAAGTAAACAGAATTACCACATGACCCAGCAATCCCACTCTTGGGCGTATATTGGGACAAAACTTTCATTAAAAAAGATACATGCACCTGTATGCTCACTGCAGCACTATTCACAATAGCCAAGACATGGAAACCTAAATGTCCATTGACAGATGAATGGATTGAGAAGATGTGGTATATATACACAATGGAATACTACTCAGCCATAAAAAGAACAAAATAATGCCATTTGCAGCAACATGGATGGAACTAGAGACCCTCATACTAAGTGAAGTAAGTCAGAAAGAGAAAGACAAATACCATATGATATCATTTGTATCTGGAATCTAATATATAGCACAAATAAACTTTTTCACAGAGAAGAAACTCACGGACTTGGAGAGCAGACTTGTGGTTGCTTAAGGGGGAGGGAGAGGGAGTGGGATGGACTGGGAATTGGGGGTTAGCAGACGCAAACTGTTGCATTTGAAGTGGATAAGCAATGAGATCCAGCTGTCTAGCACAGGGAACTATGTCTAGTCACTTGTAATGGAACATGATGGAGGATAATAAAAGAAAAAGAATGTGCGTATATATACGCATACACACGCATACACACACACACACACACACACACATGACTCAGTCACTTTGCTGTACAGTAGAAATTGACAGAAGACTGTAAACCAACTATAATGGAAAAAATAAAAATCATAAAATAAGAAAGTTACCTTTTATTACGTGAATAAGTACTTTGTAGCTACCACCTGCTACGGAAAAATGGGTCCTTTCATGATCATGCTCTGTCTTCCTGTGAATTTGGGAAACACTGGAAAGACCAGGGCTGTTGAGGCTCAGTAACCTTGGACTTGAATCCTTGCTCTACCAGTTTTGTATGTGGCCTTGGGGAAGTCATCGAATCTTTCTGGGCCTCTAGTTCTGTATTTGTAGAGATGGCCTTCACTCATTCAACACATAGTACTTAGCTGATGCTGTCCTAGATGCTGAGGATGTAGCTATGAGCGAGCTGAGTACTTGCCTTTATAGAGCTCACGGTGTAGTCAGGGTGGAGAATGGAGGGAGAAAAAATACACATAAGGTAATTTCACACAGTGATAAGTGGTATGAATAATATAGGACAATGGGATAGAAAGGCAGAGCTGGTACTTTAGCCAGGGGTAAATCTCTCTGGTGATATGTGGTCTTTGAGTAGATAAACAAATGGTGAGAAAAAACGGAAGTGTGATAAGCCAGGAGATGAGAGAATGAGCTTGTTGTCCCTGAGGGGCTTGGAAAACTAGTGTGATTGGAGCACAGAGGAGGAAATGATGGGGTCTACCTTGCAGGGTTGTTCAGGGATTACATGAGCTAAGGACAGGAAGCGCCCAGCACAGAGTATCCAGGCAACAAACAGCAAGTGTTACCTGTATTACAGGTTATAAATGCACATTTTGTAATTTAAAGAGTTAATCTGTTCCCAAAAGGAAAGCTTTGTTTATCTCACAGAGATTCATTTCCCTTTAGAAATAAGGAGAGAAGCTAGCACGTTGACTTTCAGTAATCTGCTTTGCTGACGTTCATTCTCTGTAAAATTTTTCTCTGTGATGTCTATGGTATATTCTCAACAATCGCATGATACACATTATTCATACCATCATAGGATCTTTGCTCATTTATTAAAGCTGGTGATACTTTAGAGGTCATCCGGCCTCACTCATTTTTCTAATAAGCAAGATACAGACCAAGGAGGTGATGTGATTCAAGACAACAGAATCAGTGGCAGAGCTTGTACAAGATCCAGGTCCCTGGGCTCTTAATTGTCTCTTTTTTATTATCTTAATTTATTCTCTGTTTCTACTATCCCTCCCTCATCATACCCTGGCTTTTTGTTTCTACTATGATTAGCAAAATGATACTTAGGTATGATTAGGGTTGTACACAAGCCAGGGCTATGACCAGAAATTTAAAGACTTGTAGGCAGAGAACATCACTGTTATGGACTAAATGTTTACGTCCTCCTCAAATCCATGTGTTGAAGCCTTAATCCCACATATGATGGTATTTGGAGGTAGAGACTTGGGGAAGTGATTAGGATTAGTTGAGGTCATGAGGATTGAGTCTTCATGAAGGAATTAATAACCCATAAGAAGAGACCAAAGAGCTTGCATGCTCTGTCTCTGCCATGCGAGGATACAGCAAGAAGGTAGCCATCTGTATGCCAAGAAGAGAGCTGCACCAGAAGCTGAACGGGACAGTACCCGATCTTAGACTTTCCAATGTCTACTGTTCAAGCCACCCAGCCTATAGTATTTTGTTACAGCAGCCCAAGCAGATGAAGGCAGGCCTTTTCATTGTGACTTTGGGATACGCTACACTGTTGGATACTTACTAGGGTGAGAAAGAATAAAGCAGTAGGCTGGTAGGCCCAAGAATTTCAACTGATACAATTATTTTTTTGTTATTACTTAATTCATTTATTACGTTTATAGTTGTACAGTGATCCTCACAATCCAATTTTACAGGATTTCCATCTCACAACCCCAGCGACAGATACAATTAGAGGAATCTTCTTGGCCAAGAGTGCTAAAGTTTCCTGTCTTGGTGAACTGTCAATCTCCAAGTTAAAAAATCTGCTTTAAAACTGGTCACTATTGATTTTATGATGTGAAGGCAAATGTTGGAGATCTAAAAGAAAAATAGAATCGAACAAAAGGATATTAGGGGAACTTACAAGGTCTTTGATGACTTGTCCCATTCTGATGAAATACATCAATGCCGGAGAATCATTGTTGAAATAGATGGCCTTGATATATGCTAAAACGTAGGACTGTTTCGTGCTTGTAATTGAGAAGAGGATCTTTTGCCAGTAATTTTGTTCATGATGTATGAGTCAGAGGAGAATACAATTCTCTTCTAAAGCTATGCTAAAGATAAAATGCCGACACTGGGGGGAAAAGGCTTTGTCAGTAAATAAATACAACACAGACACAAAGAATTGATGTATATGGTAATAATTGCACTCTATTACTTTTACAAAGTCCTCTGGCTTACTGATGCTTAAGAAAATATACTACTAAATAGCCCCTTGAAAGGGATGGAGTAGTTGAGATATTGCTTTTCAAAATTTAGACTCAAGGGCTCTCTACAGATTTAAAGATGCCTGAGTGTGTAGGACCAAATTCCTACCAAATGAAAAATAAAAGCAATTTATGTGCATGCACCGGTTGACAATTGCACATTCTGTTTTTGTATCCTATTACATGTGTGAATTTGTAGAATATGCGTAGTAATCCTTCAATATTGGGATAATGGGAAAGACACATATGGAGTTGAAGACGCCTACATGCTAATCTTTTTTTTTTTTTTCTTTTTAGGGATGCTCATATGGCATATGGAAGTTCTTGGGCTAGAGGTTGAATCAGAACGGTAGCTGCAGGCCTGTGCCGCAGTCACAGCAACGGGGCATCTGAGCTTCCTCTGCAACCTACACCGCAGCTTGGGGCAGCACCAGATCCTTAACCCACTGAGTGAAGCCAGACATCAAACCCATATCCTCATGGATATGAGTCAGATTCTTAACCCCGGAGCCACAATGGGAACTCCTTCTACATGCTAATCTTTGATGTTTTAATCTTCAAAATAGAGGGAGTAATAATACCAACAGCTCAGGGTTGTCCTAAGAGTTAAATGAAATAACGTATGTGAAATGTGGCCTAAAAAACACATTAAACCGGGAGTAGAAACCCAAAAAGTTATTTCATTTCCAAACTGGAAAATGCAACACAAAGGAAATAATGAGTAGCTTTTGTCACCAATAATAAGTGAAGAAGGGGTGGCTAGTAAGCAGTGGGTATATGAATGGAAGAAAAGGAATCCAGTGACTAAACTGTTTGAAGGAAGTTGGCTTGTGTTCTCATCACCCAGAGCCAGGGCAGAAGAGCTTAACCAGAGGAGAAATTAGTTGCCTTCTAGGAAGCCAATTTGGAAGGAGAGCTAGGGACTCTGGACAAGGAAGTGGGGAGCAGTGGAATCTTTTTACCTGCTTCCTAAGTGAGGGCAGCCTGAAACACTGCTGCTGCGGTGCACTGGGCAGGCCTGTCACAGCTGAGACCATTCAGGTCTAAGCAAAGGAGGGCTGCCTGTGGGGAGGGGTGGCTGGTGCAGCGGGCAGGACACAGCTTCCATCAGCATTCCCACTCCCAACCCCCAATCCAGAGATCTTAGTCAATAAACTGGCTGGCTCTGCAAATAAAGTCTTAAGGCAAGTCTCCATTCCATTCAGCTTGCTTGTAAGCCTTTTCTATTTAGAACGTTGGGAGCTGTCATTCTTTTTTTTTTTTTTTTTTTTTTTTTTTTCTGTCTTTTGCCTTTTCTAGGGCTACTCCCACGGCATATGGAGGTTCCCAGGCTAGGAGTCGAATCGGAGCTGCAGCCACCGGCCTATGCCGGAGCCACAGCAACGCAGGATCTGAGCCTCGTCTGCGACCTACAACGCAGCTCACAGAAATGCCAGATCCTTAACCCACTGAGCAAGGCCAGGGGTCAAACCCGCAACCTCATGGTTCCTAGTAGGATTTGTTAACCACTGAGCTACTACGGGAACTCCTGGCAGCTGTCATTCTTTTCTGCTCTGTTTTAGAAGAAAAACGACTAATTTCCTCTATATTTATTTAGGGTTTATCTTTTTCACCGGATGATAAGCTCCATAGGATGTGCTTCTGTCAGTTTGTTTTCCCACTGTGTCCTCACAGCCTGGGTCAGTGCCTGGCACATAATAGGTGTGCATTAAATAGACAAGGACTGACTATGCATCACCAAGTAAATAAGAAGAATGGGTAAATAAGGAATGGGTGGGGCCTTGGAGAGCTAACATTTCCTGCCTCATTTGCATTAGTTTTTTTACAGCATCAGGTTTGATCCTTCAAACTACCCTGGAGATTGATGTAACTGTCTTGTTTAGTAAATGAGAAAATGGAAATTTGGAGAATTTATCAACCTTATGTCTGGCCTCACACCTGGGAAATGATGTAGAATTTGGAAGGGATTTGATCGATGCCAAAATTCACAATCCTCCGACTGCCAAGGTCCCCCTGCCCAGCAGGGATGGGACCCTGAGGAGCAGAAGACCTAGATTCTATTCTAAAGGGGCCCCAAGGCAACTCCGAAGCCAATTGCGTTTCTTGGGAAGAGGAGAACTGAATTTTCTGTTTGTTATTAAGGAAAGCTCATGTTTGTTTGAACTGCTTGCAGTGTTCCCAGTGAATTAGGACTGTGGATAAACATACTTAGCAGGACCTGAGACTCAGTAAGGAGGGATTTAATAAGTGTTTACAGCACAAATGAAGGAGAAAAGCAAAAGAAAGAGAGAAAGGGTAAACCAACCGGGAGGGGGCCCGTTTTAACCTGAAGGCCACCAGGAAGAGCATGGCTAGCAGCAGGGACCTGGGAGGAAATCATGAAGAAGGGGAATTAGAACAAGCCCTGAGCCTGGGAGAAAGAGAAGGAAATGAGAAGCAAGGCAAACACATTTAAAGCCCACGCAAAAAGATTCCTGGGTCTTCTCTCGAGCTCTCTAAACAACAATAATGTGTTTCTTCAGGTCACTAGATAATCTAACCAAACCAAACTGTTGCCTTTGGAAAGTCAATGAGGCTTTCTAGAGTGAGTTGTCCTGGCATCAGGAAAGGAATTTCTAGGAGCCCTCTGGTGCCTGGAATGGGATGAGTGCAAAGGTTCCTGGTGCTGTGATGAGAATGTTCATTACAAGCTTCATTGATTCACGTTTACTCAATAGGCAAGATGTTTGCTATTGACTGTGGCTACACTAAGGCCCTCCTCACCCAACCCTGGCAGGTCAGGATAAGGAAGCTTCATAGTTTCCTGATAAAGGAAATAGGCCCTGGGAGTTCCCATCGTGGTTCAGCGGAAATGAATCTGACTGGCATCCATGAGGATGCAGGCTCCATCCCTGGCCTTGCTCAGTGGGTTAAGGATCCGGCGTTGCTGTGCCTATGTCTGTGACCAGCAGCTACAGCTCCGATTCGACCTCTAGCCTGGGAACTTGCATATGCTGCTGGTGCGGCCCTAAAAAAGGAAAAAAAAAAAAAAGGAAATAGGCCCCTAGGCAATATTAATATTGCTAAGAGAAGCGGGTGTGCTGGGGTTGTCCTCTGACCTTTGAGTGACTGATATCTTGCAGACCCACGCTCCACTCCTTGGTCCCGTTCTCAGAGGCAGAATCCTGACATGAAAGGAGCAGGGGCCTTATCCGTCCATCTGCCCTTCTTCCCTTCCTGCGAAGGTGAGGAAGGTGCCGCCCCTTAATGGCTCAGGCATCTGCTCAGCAATTCCCTGCTCTGGCCTCCCTGGACCAGGGGAGGTGAAGAAAGGACTTGGCACCTCACCAAACCTTAACTGCAAGGTATTTTCCACTAATTATTATTAATTCTCTTGAAATGGTTCCATGCATTTAAATATGAGAGAACCCAGTACCTGTGAAGTGTGATTTATCCAACTTGGAACCAGAAATGATATTGATATTTACAATAGCTACTTAGTAGCCCTGTCCACTTTTCTTGGAAAACCAGCATAGCCTAGTTTGTTGCATAATATCAAGATGGATTGATTCTTATTATTCGTCTTAGTGACTTTTGCTGGCTACTATATAACTAATTAAGAAGCGTTTTTCATACAGTGATTAAACATATGGGATTTAGGATCAGGCTGGTCTCAAATCATGGCTTGATTATTTTCTAGCTCAGTGGCCTTCGGGAAATTAACCTTACAACCTCAGTTTCCTCATTTGTAAAATGAGCATAGGAGCTGTAATTTTCTAGATTGTTATGCAGGTTAAGTGAATTAAACCATGTGAGGCACTTAGTTTAAAAAGGTCTATCACATATTAAGTTTTATTTAAAGAATACTAGATATTTGCACGATAGCAAGACGTACATTTTCCACATTTTGACATTTCTGGATTGGGATGTGTCTTAAAACCTTGCCAAAGGGACTCTCCAGCTGCTAGGCAGAGAGCCTGACAAGTTACCATTGCTTTCCTGTGCTCATGTGCCCACTTTGCCAGATACAGAAGGTTTCTGTTGTGGCTCAGTGGGTCAAGAACCCAACATAGTGTCCGTGAGGATAAGGGTTCGATTCCTGACCATGTTCAGTGGGTTAAGGATCTGGTGCTGCCAAAAGCTTCAGTGTAGGTCACATACGAGGCTCAGATCTGGTGTTGCTGTGACTGTGGCATAGGCTGCAGCTGCAGCTCCGATTCAGTCCTTAGCATGGGAACTTCCATATGCCGCAGATGCAGCTGTAAAAAGGAAAAAAAAAAACAAAACAAAAAACAGAAGGTAGATGTTGATCTCCGTTGAGTGAGTGCCACTGGTAGTACCACGGGTGCTATACCATATAAATCAGATTTGGAAGTGTAATCATAAGAATCACCAAAATGATTATGAAACAAACTGCATCATAGTGCAGCATAGAAATAAAAAGTTACTGTTTCAATAGAAGACTTCCTTTTACATTCAGGAAATGCAATTAGAGACATCAGAGAAGGCCAAGTTTTTGAGAATATATCATAGAATTTTCAAAGCTAGGAAAATGGTGCATATACCTATTTTGGGAAGATCTATCACTCAAGATCAGAACATCAGATAAAATATTTTAGCCAACTTTTAAGACAAGCAGTTTAAATTCCAGTGATATGTAGGTCCATTAAAAAAATCCTATAAGTATAATCAAATCAGAAATGTAGACAAAAATTCCTGGTTCTTTGATATGCTTTTAAATTAAATTACCAATCCAAGAATTGCTATACCTGGCCAGACAAGAGACTTGAGCAAAGAAAATTAGAATATCTTTATGACTCCAAAATGAATTATTTATTATACTTTGTAAATGAAGCTTAGAGTCAAATTTTGATGGTTATACTGATCCTAGAGAAGAAAGTGGTATGTGAGGATATGAACAAATAAAAACTTTGTGTATGTATATATGTACATTATGGTATTTGGTTTTTCTGGAAGAGCATCCGTAATTGATGCTTTCTGCAATATCTTTGAATTGAGGGAACATAATATAATCAAGATGAACAAAAACTTCAGGTTGGCTATGGGAACACCTTTTTGGAGTGTGTGCCCAGCTCAGAGTGCCTCCCTGGCAGCTGTTTTCAACTGAACCCCATTCCTCTAGCCTCCGTTGATCAGAGCAGACATGTACCCCCCTGGTTCAAGTTGATCCAGCGTCCCTTCCCCAGAAATCTGTAATTGAGGCATAGAGCAGAGTCTCTGAACTTGGGAGAGATGACGGCATGCTAAACACACAGTGCCTCAGAGAGGGCTGCCATACCAAGAAAGATAACCAGGCAGGCTGCTGAGGAAACTTTGTCGCTTGTGACTTTCCATTTCTCAGTTCCCATCCTTCTCAGGCTGGCCCATTCTAGTCCTGTGTCCCTTGAGCCATTTCTGTATTTTTAAGTTTGCCATGGTTTCCTTAGGTTTGTCCAGGTTTTTTACTACTATCTTCAACTAGAAGAGCCCTAACTGAGCCATTGGTCTAGTGACAGACTCAGCCCACAGCACTTCATTGCCGTGGTTTGGGGTCGCACAGCTGGCCATCCCAGGCTCTGGCAGCCTCAGCAGGGCTCCATCCAAATACCTTTCTTTTGGCCCATTACTCTGTAAAACATGTTACCATTTTCTACAAGGTCTTGGATGTAAAAGACTGGAAAGCACTGGTTTCAGGTATGTTTTAGGTCAAATCAGCATTGGGAGCAATGATAAACTGATGTGCCAGAGGCAAATGGACTTCTTATAGCATAACATTTAGAGCCAGAAGAAAGCATATTTCCCTCTATTAGTGCTTCTCGTTGCCCTCGTTTTTATCCTGCTTCACCAGCCATGCCTTTTCAGGCTCCTTTGCTTATGTCCCCTCTGAAGGATTGGGTTTTGAGGGAAGCTTAAGAGCTCTCTTTCCTTTCCAAACTTTCTCCCTAGATGGATCTCATCAATTTCTGGGGATTCAAATACCGCCGTCATACTGAGGACCAAATCCGTGCCCCTGTTCTGATCCCTCATGAAACCCACACTTGTGGATTCAGCTGCCTGCCTGACTTTTCCACCTGAATGTAGCACAGAGATGGCAGGATGAGTTCAGGATGGATTCTTTTTTTTTTTTTTGTCTTTTTGTTGTTGTTGTTGTTGCTATTTCTTGGGCCGCTCCCGCGGCATATGGAGATTCCCAGGCTAGGGGTTGAATCGGAGCTGTAGCCACCAGCCTACGCCAGAGCCACAGCAACTCGGGATCCGAGCCGCGTCTGCAACCTACACCACAGCTCACGGCAACGCCGGATCATTAACCCACTGAGCAAGGGCAGGGACCGAACTCGCAACCTCATGGCTCCTAGTCGGATTCGTTAACCACTGCGCCACGACGGGAACTCCTCAGGATGGATTCTTGACACTTCCTGAAGATCTTCTTAACCTCAGTAAAATCTCAGTAAAATCTTCTTAATCTCAGATCTTCTTCATTTATAAAATAAATAACTTTACTTACTTTTTTTTTTTCGTCTTGTCTTTTTAGGGCTGCACCTGCGGCATATGGAAGTTCCCAAGCTAGGGGTTGAATCAGACCTGCAGCTGCCAGCCTACACCACACCCACAGCAATGTGGGATCCTTAACCCACTGATTGAGATCAGGGATTGAACCTGCATCCTCTTGAATACTAGTTGGGTTCGTAACTCGCTGAGCCACAACAGGAACTCCGAAAAATGCCATGGTCTTTTCTCAGTTTTAGTCTTTGTACATGCTGTTTTCTCAAACTTAGATTCTTTTTTTCTCTATGTATGAACATAATTCTTTTATCTTTTAGTCTCAGCTCAAGTGACATTTCTTTAGAAAGGTCTTCCTTGACTAAGATACGATTCTCCTTGTTATTCTAAATGTAAGCTTCTTGCTTATTTCCATATGGCTTAAAAATAACATACAATTATTAAACTATTTTATTTATTTGACTTTTTTCTTCGTTTTCTCTTGTAGATTGCAAGCTCCCTGATTCAGTGTGAACATCTATCTTGTGTGTTTTTCTACCTCTAGCACCTATTACTGTGCTTGGCTCAATTTGCTTTATGAATAAATAAGACGTCTGGAGAAATTAGTTTATGTAAAGGCAGTGGATCATCAATCTTTTCCTTTCTATTAGTAAGATATTATCTAATCATTTGAATGACATTAAAAGCTGTAGTAACACCCCATTGTTCATAGCAGCACTGTTTTCAATAGTCAAGACATGGAAGAAGCCTAAATGTCCAACGACAGATGACTGGATAAAAAAGATGTGGTACACACACACACACACACACACACACACACACACACAATGGAATACTACTCTGCCATAAAAAAGAATGAAATAGTGCCATTTGCAGCAACATGTACGACCCTGGAACATATCATACCAAGTGAAGTTAAGTTAGAGAAAGACAAATATCATATGATATTACTTATATGTAGAATCTAAAAAAAATTATACAAAGGAACTTATTTATAAACAGAAATAGACTCATAGACATAGGAAACGAACACCGTTACCAAAGGGGAAAGCAGAGGGGGAGGGATAAATTAGGAATTTGGGATTAACAGACACATAATACTATATATAAAATAAATAACAAGGACTTATTGTATAGCACAAGGAACTATATTCAGTATCTTATAATGACCTACAATGGAAAAGAATCTGAAAAAGAATACATATGTGTATATAATACATGCATATTCAACACGTGTATATACTACATAACTGAATCACTTTGCTGTACACCTGAAACATTGTAAATCAACTGTATTTCAATAAATATAAACAATTCAACAGATGCAGAAAAAAGCATTCAATAAAATTCAATACTCATTGATGACTATAAACCTTGTCATACTAGGAAAACAAGCATTGAAAAAAAGCAGCGGTAAAATTTGAGTTAAAGAAAAAATTGGGTTGTTTATAAACAGTAAAGCAACAGATAGAAGAATATCTGTAAATACTGTGTTTTAGAGGCCTCTGAAACCTGAGGTGGTTGACATCAGACTTATGGAGCTGGCCCCATGAAACAATATTCTTATATTGCCACAAAATTTCCCTTGTATTATTTTTGGCTGCTCGTGGCATATTTCATTAAAAAAGAAATATGTTTTCCTTGAGATTTCTTGTGGAACTAACAAAACACTGCAACTTTTTTTGCAATTGCTCAACTTCTGTTTACTTTTTTTCCCAATGAATATAGAGAGGAAGTAGAAGCTTATTAATTGCTGTGACATTTCTTTCTACTATATTTCAAGCCCAGGTGTTGAAGTGAGCATGTGTCAGGTTTTAGTCATTGGTACTTTTGTTTTCACAGGGCATATTGCTATTTTGTGCCTCTGGGTATCAGATATTCCTCTTCTCTCTCAGTTCTGCTTTTTTAAAAGTCATTCATTTTGCAATTTTATGAAGTATGAGATTCATAAAAGATTTTTCTTCCTGGACACTTCAATTCATGAAGAAAATTCTCTTCAGTGATGTTTAGGGAAAAGCAGAATTTACCCTAGGGTTATCAATAGCAGGAGTTCTTTATTCTATTATGAGCCCCTGATTCTTTTGAACATTTAATCAAAGCTGTGAAATCATTGCATAGAGAAATGCATCTACATGCTTACACATCTATTTTGGATGTGCATTTCTAGTTAATGGACTGGCTGAAGGCCATTCATGACTCTTAAATTAGAAACAACTGTTTACCATGCTCTGCTATAGACCCTGGGAAATTCCTTAAATTTCCACCCATTAATCTGACAAATCAAGCATTTTTGGTGGCAAAGACACATGTAAGGCCAGAACACCAGGGTTCAATTTTTCTCACTTCTCAAAGTAAGAGTTAAGGGTCTTCCTTCATCATGAGATTAATCCTCTAGTACTGAGAGGTACATTGTATAATGTCTACCATTGCTAGAGCATTCTCTGCACAGTTGTTGCTAGTTGCAACAACTGTGCAGAGCATCTCAAAGTATTTTTTGGTATAATACCCTTAGAGATAGATAAAACCATTCTTAGAGGTATAAGCAAAATAGCAGAACAAATTCCATAGCCAGAAGAGCATGGGATTAGGCTAGCAGGCAGAACTGCTTCTCCTCTGAGTGGTTCATATTCCTCTTAGTTCATTCAACAAATATCTCCTAAGACTGTGGAATGGAATTTGTACTACGCTGGAGTATTTGGCTATCACCGAAAAATAACGGACACAGATCATGTCTTCAAAGAACTCATGGTGCCTTTAGGAAGATAAGACAAAACAATTTTTTAGCTTAGGTACTGGGGTCCTTGCTCTGAATGACACCGAAACAAGTTAGACCTATTCTTGTCCTCAAAACAGCTATGATCTGGAGTTCCTGTCGTGGCGCAGGGGAAACGAACCTGACCAGGAACCATGAAGTTGTGGGTTCGATCCCTGGCTTCACTCAGTGAAGGTTAAGGATCCAGCATTGCCGTGAGCTGTGGTGTAGGTTGCAGACACGGCTCAGATCCCATGTTGCTGTGGCTCTGGTGTAGGCTGGCAGCTATGGCTCCGATTAGACCCCTAGCCTGGGAACCTCCATATGCTGTGGGTGTAGCCCTAAAAAGGACAAAAGACAAAGACAAAAACAAAACCAAAAACAAAACAGCTATGGTCTGCTTAGAGGCTATTGAAAGTAGACATGTGGCATTGACACAGAGGCAACTAAAATGGATGTTGGAAGAATGGAATGAACGGAATGAGACATGCCTGATGGAAAAGTGAGAGATGGAGGGTGGCCGCGTGGACCTCTATGCTTGCTCCCTGCTGAGTTCTCCGGGGAACTATAGGGACCACACTCACAGAAGACAGAATGTCTCTATCAATCCCCTGACCCCGGGACCCTTGAGTATAAGGCCTGAGCCCTATTTGTTTTTTAAAACATGTTTTCATGTCTTAGCACAGGATTTGCCCAAGAGAAGGTGCTCAGTAAACATTGGCTGCATGGAGTTGGAGACAAAACAAAAAATAGCATCCCTAAGACAAAAACCACTGCTTCCACCAAGAAAGAAACTTAATAGCCTCTTTGCATGCTGTCGTCCTAAATGCTAACCAAGAAATTACTTTGGTCCTTGATCACGAGTGCTTGACAGCCCAGCATGGACACACTAAGCGAGACACAGGTAATGCTTTATGCACATGACGGGCATAATACACGTCTCCTTATTTTGTGAAGACATAAGCCCTCTCCTTGGAAACCGTAAAAAGGAGGACCTCTAGTTATCTCTATTTCTATAGCTGTGTTTGTTTGTTTGCTTTTTGCTTTTTAGGGCTGCACCCATGGCATATGCAGGTTTCCAGAACAGGGGTCGAATCAGAACTACAGCTGCCGGCCATCACCACAGCCACAGCCACGCCAGATCTGAGCCATGTCTGCGACCTCCACCACAGCTCCCCGGCAACACTGAGCAGGGCCAGGGATTCAACTCACATCCTCATGGATACTAGTCGGATTCATTTCTGCTGCGCCACAACAGGAGCTCCCGAACGCTGGTTTGTTTTGTGTTTTTCCCTCTTTGGCACACGAGGACTCGGCTGATGATCCTCTAAAAACTGCTTTGCTTGCGAGCTGTTGTAAATTACCTTATACACGGACCATCTTTTATTATGCAGATATAACACTGTGATAGACATTGCTGCTATTTGTCCTTTGTCATAATTTCTAGTAATTTTTTTCATTATTGGCAATGCTTACATAATCACATACTAACACCCACAGGAATGAATCACCTTTCGTCTTGAAGAATTATGGCATGCCTACTGAAAATGTGCCTTATGATGCAGACATTAAGTTTTAAATTATCTCCTGAGAGTCCTACAGCCAGGCCATGTGGTTTAGAGGTCAAAATTAAAAATGAATCCATTTAAATTCTTTTCTTCTTTATTTAAATAATGAGGCAAGAAGGATTGCGACATGCTCTTAGGAAGCACATAAGTCATTTATTCACAACCTAGATGAAATAGAAATCTTCCAGGAAGTTCCTGTCATGGCTCAGGGGTAACAAGCCTGGCTAGTATTCATGAGGAGGCACGTTCAATTCCTGGCCTCGCTTAGTGGGTTAAGGATCCGACACTGCCGTGAGCTGTGGTGTAAGTCGCAGACGCAGCTCAGATCTGGCGTTGCTGTGGCTGTGCTGTAGGCCAGCAGCTGCAGCTCTGATTTGACCCCTAGCCTGGGAACTTCCATATGCCGCAGGTGTGGCTCTAAACAAAAGCAAAAAAAGAAAAAAAAAAAAAGTCTCCTATGTGGCAGGAGGATTCATAAATACTGTCAGCCAGTAAACCCTCTTCCCCCCAACACTGTGACCAGCAGGAGGGACGAAGATTGGCAGGTCTGCTTAGATTCTAGGTAACTTTCCAAAGCAATCATTTTGCCTCTTATCCATTTGCATGAACCTGGCTGTGCTGTCTAGTTTTCTCCCATTGAGAGCTCAGTCCACATCCTAGCAAGAACTTAGCAAATATTTCTGTAGGAGTCGGCGGGGTGGGGGGGGCTATGTAGTTATGTTTACAATTTAATCCTTCTTTTCTTCTTTTTTCCCCCTTCATGGCTTCTCCTCCCTTTTCTGCTTTCTCGTCCTGTGTCTTTGTTCCCATTTCTCTCCTCTCTCTCTCTCTCTTTCTCTCTCTCTCTCTCGACTCTTTATCCGTGTCTCTTTATGCCTCCTGTCACTTTTGTTCCATCCACCTCTCTCTTCATGTATTTATTACATGCTATCATGTGCCAGGCCCTGGGTTAGAGGCTGGAGATGATGAAGAAGGCAAGTCATGCTTTCCAGAGTTCTCAGTCTAACAAGGTGGGCTTGAGTGGAGCGGACTGGTTGGGAAAAGTAATGAAAGCAATTCTTAGAGGTTGACACGAGCGGTTGTAACAGCACCAAGAAGAATTTAACGTTGTCTGAAAAGGTCAGGATGGAGTGAAATGTGAACTAAGTCTTGAAGAATAAGCAGCGGTTGTTTCAGGTGAACAGCGGGAGCGGGGTGGGGGGCGGGTGAGCAGGAGAAAGGCCATTCCAGAGGGCAGAGCATGCGCTAAGGTGGCAGGTGAGAAACTATCAAACATTGTGGAAACAGCAAATGGGACATATATTTCGTCCACTTAGAAACAGAGCTGGAGGGTGCATCACAGAGCAGGGGCACCTCCAATGCAATAGGAATCCCTGGTGCCACCCCCACGGCAGTCCTGGGCAACTGCTGCTTTAGGTTTGGGTTCGGTTTTCTCCCAACAACCACTCTGAAATGTATGTCATGAAGCCGTCCTCCCCCTCAGTCTGGATCAATGGTGTGGGGCTGAGGGGAGCGCCCCCTATTTCTCTCGCCAGAAGGGTTTAGACTCTTTCTTAAACTGAAAGTAGAAGTGGACCACTGGAGATATGAAGGCAGCCAATACACTTTTCCACTCTCCTTTCCATGGAATTCAGAACCAATGGAGAGAGAGAGAGAAAGAATCATGCAGACGGAATTCCCAATACTGGCCCCCTTAGTAGTAAAGGCTAGTTTGGAGCCTGTGGCTTAAACCTCTGGCAATCCCGAACTTCTTGGTTCTCTTATCCCAGAGCGGGGATGGTCGCCTACCCAGTTATAAACACAGGCTTCCTTGGAACCCTGAGGAGGTGGAGGATCAGCCCAGAGTTCTTTGCAGGCAGGCAGAGGAATGGGCCAAGGAGGCCGGAGTACTCACTAATCATAGAAGTCATTCCACCCACCATGGGATAAAGTGGGTGAGTGTGGGGAGCGGTCGGGAGCTGTACTGATGATGCTCCATGGAAACCTGAAGCCAGGTAATAGCAGGTGGCCCCTGCCAAGTCCAAGTCTAATTTGCCGTCCCTCTTCCTCGCCTGAAGAAATGGACCCTTGGGTGAGAAGCATGTGTGAAAGGTGGTCTTGTGACCATGATTTTTTTTTTTTTTTTTTTTAAGGGCCACACTTGTAGCAAATGGAGGTTCCCAGGCTAGGGGTCGAATCGGAGCTGTAGCTGCCAGCCTATGCCACAGCTCACGGCCATGCTGGATCCTTAACCCACTGAGCAAGGCCAGAGATTGAACCTGTGTCCTCACGGATGCCAGATTCCTTAACCGCTGAGCCATGATGGGAAGTCCTGACCGTGTTTCTTTGACTCCCTGACATGAATTGGTGTGGCAAGCAGATGCAGTGTTTGAAAACAATGTCGTGACCTTCCTCCTTAGCAGACAGGTAACATGTTGACCTCCCAGGAATCTCCTAGATTTGCGACTCTAGATCATTGCATTCCGTTAAAATTAGCGGATTTGAGAAACACTAGGATTGTGGTTCCAAAAGTGTGACAGACCTAAGTCTCCAGAAGAAATCTAGACTCGAGCACAAGACTGAAGATGTGTGGCAGTGACTTTTTGAGTAGGGTATAAATTTGGACAGAAAGTTCTCAAATTGTTGCTGAGATTTCAGGGGTCTGTTCAAGACATTCTGTTCTGATAATATTCAACCGTGTGCTGTTAAGCCAACAACTCTCCTCTCTCCAGCTCTCAAGGACTCTTTTGCTTTCCTTCTGATGTAGATTTTATTGGGGTTCTGCCTTCTTTCTTTTTTGCTTTTAAGGGCTGTACCCGCAGCATATGGAGGTTCCCAGGCTGGGGTCGAATTAGAGCTACACCTGCTGGCCTACACCACAGCAACAGCAACATGGGATCAGAGCCGCATCAGTGACCTACACCACAGCTCATGGCAACGCCAGATCCCTGACCCAGGAAACCCACATCCTCATGGATATTAGTCAGATTCACTTCCTCCATGCCACAGTGGGAACTTCTCGTGTTCTTTCAAGATGAAGACAGTGACTGTACATTAGCTTCAAGATGCCTGCATTTTAGTGCCCTTGGTTTTGTTTCTCTTTTTGGGTTTTGGTGGTCTTGTTTTTTTGTTTGTTTGTTTGTTTGTTTGTTTGTTTTTTGTCTTATTGCCATTTCTTGGGCCACTCCTGCGGCTTATGGAGGTTCCCAGGATAGGAGTCCAATCGGAGCCTACGCCAGAGCCACAGCAACACGGGATCCGAGCCTCGTCTGCAACCTACACCACAGCTCACGGCAACGTCGGATCCTTAACCCACTGAGAAAGGCCAGGGATGGAACCCTCAACCTCATGGTTCCTAGTCGGATTCATTAACTACTGCGCCACGACGGGAATGCCAAGATTTACATTTTAATTAGTAAGGATCTGTAATCTGTTAGCACACCTTGCCTTTAATAGCTACAGAGGCATGCCTGGAGGGGAAGACAGACTGGTTTTTCCAAAGCGGCGTATTGGTGTCGAGAAAATGTACAGAGACCCTAACATTACTTCTCTGCTTCTACGACCTTGACTATTGTGACTCCGCTGTTGCTGCCAGGTTTACCCACAGTCTCCGCTTCGCATCCTTGCTCCTGCCCAGAGTAAGCATTTGGGGCTCATTGCCTCCCAGCTTTCCTTGTTCCCGCTTCTCGTCAAAGACAGTCAATCTCTAGTGTTAGTGAGCATAGCAGTCACGGGATGTTTGCTCAGAATGCAGATGCCTGGGCTGCCCCTTAGAGAGTCTGATGTGTCAAGTCTGTGACGTGGCCCAGGAATCTCACTTTGAACCAGCATCCCCAGTGACTGCGAGGAAGGCGGGCCACGCCCTTACTCCAAAACATGCTGCCAAGTAAGACGCTCCGAGCCCCGCTTCTGCTTACTCCAGTGTGTGGCCTTGGTCCACGTCCAATTTTTGTCCTCATAACCTTCATTTAGGTGCCAGAAACCTGAAGGGACTGGGCTTCTCTAGCCCGAGATAAGATGCATTCTGTGATGCACGTTAAGGAAGAGAATCAAGTTGGCCAAGGGCTTAAGCGGCCGTCTAATTATGTCATTAACACGCACTTTCTGTAAGCTTAGAAATTTATGGAAGAGTTCAGCTCAGTCCATTTCAACTGAGAGTTCTTCTCAGGCTCTGTGCTTCATGATGGGGATCCAGCTGTCTGAGACCTTAGGGTTTAAAGGGGGCACTGGGAGAGTCTTGTTTTTTCCCTTCTAGGCAGTCTGCCAAGAAGTTGGTTGCCTTCGGTGGTTGCGTTGTCCATGATGTGATTTTTTTGATTTGACGAGTAGTTGGAAATGTGGTCTACAGACCTTTCTTGGAGACACTCTCTGGACCACCTGCATCTGTTTAGGGATATTCTCCCAGAGGTATGAAGCCTGATGGAACTGCAGCAGTGACCTCCCTCCAGCTCAGGGAAAATTACTACTAGTCATCTTGCTTCAAGGGACCCTCTTGACTTTTTCTTTCTTTCTTTCTTTTTTTTTTTTTTTTTTGCTTTATTTTTAGGGCCACACCAAAGGCATATGGAGGTTCCCAGGCTAGAGGTCAAACTGGAGTTGCAGCTACTGGCCTACATCACAGCCACAGCAACATGGGATCTGAGCTGTGCCTGCGAACTACACTACAGCTCACAGCAAGGCCAGATCCTTAATCCACTGAGCAGGGCCAGGGATCGAACCCATGTCTTCATGGATACTAGTTGGATTCATTTCTGCTGTGCCACAGTGGGAACTCCCTTATTACTTCTGAATACAGTACTAATCACAGGACTGCTGAGATTCTAGAAATGCTTGTAATTTCATTTTCTTGTTTTCTGGTATTCTTTTCATTGATTATATATATCGCTATTTAACTATTCTCATGCTACTGAATTCTTCTAGAATAGTCTTTCACCTAACATTATTCATTTTTGGTGTTAAATGAGTTTTGGAAACTCTAAAGTTTACCATTCTGTCATTGTCTTTCTAATACATCTATCTTTTTAAGTGTGCTTAATTTATAATATTCTACCTTTCTTATTCACTTTTTAAGCTTTAATTTTATCTGTTTAATTTGATCATCTGATAGCTATGACTTTTTGTAAACAGTGAAATTGCATTTGGGGTGACTCCTTTGCATTTCTGTTTGGTGTAGGAAATTACTTTTGAGTTAGACAGATTCATTGTACCAGTTTTTATGACTTGCTTTGTCATCATCTCAGCTCCCCATTTATATTTTATTTATAAGAAGCATGTTTCACTCAAGAGCTGTCTGAAATCCAAACTGTTCACTGTTTGTTGCCCTCAGGGAAGTTTTATGAGAAGCTAGTCTGTTTAGGCGGGTGTTGGCATGGAGCTAGCACGCCAGCTGTTTTCAGTATAGACTGGGCTACAAGGTGGTGTGACCAGAGGTCAGTAACTTGAAATTCCTGAAATCGTCATTTTTATTTTAAAAAACATCTGTGCCTCAGGAAAAGGCATATGGTATGCAATATTAAAATTATTATTATTGTTATTGTTTATGGTGGGTGAGGAATGATTATTAACTTCCTCTCTGTCCTTTGGAGGAAGCATAAAGCAAGCTTCATTGCGCAACCCTTGTGTCATAGACTGAAGTGACCTGGATTAATGTTTAAGGCTGTTTTAAATACAACAGTTTGGGCCCTTATCCAAAGACCTGGGGAAAAGTCTGTTCCCATGGTCCCCAAAATGTTGATATCAATTCTCTCACTTGCAAGGATGTTGGCCATAGTTTAGTACAAGAATCCTGTTTGCAAGCAAAAGAAACACAAACGATAATTTGACTTTAGATAGTAGGGAGAACAGAACAGTTGAAAGTTCCATGAAGTCTGTGGGCAGGAACCCCAGATACAGGGCACTTAGGTGTCCCATGGAGCCCTAAGTCTGGTTGGGAATCTCTTGGCCACATTGGCCTCTATGGTGCCAGCTCCGGCTCTTCGTTGCTTACGGGTCTCCATTTATCCACAAAGTAATTTTTAGACCCACTTCTGTCCATTTCCTGGTCTGGTGAAATCTCTAAACTGACTTCATCATCCATATTTGAAAGAAAATAGGAAGCTGGATTTTGAAGACAAATACTTAATCACTTTGGATAAATCATGTCTTTACCTTTGCACGGACGTTTGTTACTGAGGATTTATGGATACTCATGTGTCCTGTTCTCCTACTTAAGGGAGAAATGATAGCTTTACTTTAATAAATCTGCCTTCTGTTACAACCATTAACCTATCAATGAATAAATGTGTTCTTTTTTCAATTTTTTATTTTTTGTATACTCAGCATCTTTATCTCCTTCTTTAGGTAAAAGTGTCTTAATATTAGGATTCTCCAGAGAAACAGAACCTGTAGGATATTGCTCTCTCTCCCATCTCTATCTTTTTCTTGAGAGAGATTTTAACTGTTTCTTATAACAGTCAGAGGCCAGCAAGTCCAAAAAATTGTCAGGTAGCAGCAAGCTGGAGACCCTGGAAATAGCTGCTGTTTCAGCTTGAGACTGAAGACAATCTTCAGGCAGAACTGCCTCTTTCTTGGGAGTGGGGAGAGGCAGGGAATGGAGACAACATTAGTTTTTGTTTTTTTCCTTCCGTGGGTCTTCACCTGATTGGATGGGGCCCACCCACGTGATGGAGGATAATTTACTTTACTCACAGTAGGCTGATTAAAGTGCTCATCCTTTCTAAAAAACATCTTAATAGAAACATCTAGACTAGTGCTTGACCAAATATCTGGGTACCATGGCCTAGCCAAGTTGACATATAAAATTAGCTATTAAATACTCCGTCTTACTTCGGGAGGACTGCTATCCTGAGCCTTTGTCCATGCGCTTCAGATAGGGCCGACCTCATTTCTGGTCCCAAGGGTGAGCAGCATGTGATACAGGCTCAGCCAGTCATAGCATAAATTTACCCCGGTCACAGGGACTGTTTCAAGGATGGACAACAATCAAACCTAGACCAATGAGAGCCCTTCCTCAACAAGGCATTGTCTCATTCTCAGAGTCTGAGTGCAAAGGCCCCATAAGCTTAGAGCTGCAGGGGCCATCTCTGCTCCACATGGGGGAAGCTTGCTTGGAAATTAAGCCAACCCAGGGGAAAGAAAGCAGGGCTGAGAGGTGGACAACAAGAGATCACTTCTTGTAGGCATTATATAAACATTCTTTGAAAACCTGATGTCAGCTACCTTGATCCATGGATTTTTTTTTAAAGTTATATAAGTTAATATATTCCTTGTTTTACTAAAGTGAGTTTAATCTGAGTTTCTGTCACTTGCAATTGCATTACTTCTGATTAATACATGATCTGCCAGGCAATGTTCTAGGTGCTTCCCAGAAACAGCTGCTTTCAACAACTTTAGTTCTTTCTTTTCATATTTATCTCCATATAGCTAAACAATATGCTTCTCTGATCTTTTTTTTTTGTTTGATTTTAGTCAGTAGTGATTGATTTCCTGTTACTGTGATGGATTCCCTCTTTCCTCTCCAATTCTCCCTTCCTTCCTTCCAATCCCTCTGTAGTTACAGTACAATGTTTGGTTAAATTACTACTTAAGAGTGCCGTGATTCTGATTTGGGCCAACATCACCTTACTTTGTATGACATAAACAGTCCAAATCTTCTAAAAATGTAAGGATGGAAAAATAATTTATGAAGAATCATACAGATTCTTTACAATATATCAGGTGCACTTAAAGAGAACAGAGAACATATACACCGTTCTAAGCACTGAATTTGCTGTAGGCCAGGCAGGGGGGAAACATTTGCTGATGTCTGTCTGTGCCACACCTCATATTTTATTGGTTATATTTTGATGCTTACAATAACCCTGTGATTTGTATTCTTTTCTTTTTCATAGATGAGAAAATTGGGTGTCAGAGATCATCATCCATGTGAAGCAAAAAAAGGTGTCATCATCCTTTTGAATAATATGGGAGTGATGCACGAACTCATAAACAGAAGGTAAATCCAGCACTTTCAGCATTGATGGGAAATGACTTCTGATGTCATTCGGAGGTACTTTAATGCCCCCTTCAGCATATGAGCTCTGGCAGCTGCATCCCTGAAGAGTGGGCTCCTGAGCCTTACCAGTGGTAGGCTCTTGGTTTTTCATTTTGCTGTGTTTTTAAAATTTTCCTATCCACAAATTAATCACTGTGATCACCACACTAACAAACTGAAGAATAAAAACTATATAATCATCTCAATAGATGCATTAAAAAGCTTCTGACAACATTCACACTCATTTTTAATAAAATCTCTCCAGAAAGTGGACATAGAGGGAATCTACCTCAGAGATGTAATAAAAGCCATGTGCAAACCCACAGCTAACACCACACTCAGTGGTGAAAAGCTGAAAATATTTCCTCTACGATCAGGAAGAGGACAAGGATGGCCACTCACACCACTCTCATTCGACATAGTTTTGGATGTCCTGGCCATGGCAATCAAAGAAAAAGAAATAAAAGGAATCCAAATTGGAAAATGAGTTCCTGTGGTGGCCGAGTGGTAATGAACCTGACTAGTATCCAAATTGGAAAAGAAGAAGTAAAATGTCACTGTTGCAGATGACATGATGCTATACAGAAAAAATCCTAAAGATGCTACCAGGAAACTATTAGAGCCTATCAATGAATTAGGTAAAGTTGCAGGATACAACATTAATATACAGAAATCTCTTGCATTCCTATACACTAACAATGAAAGGTCAGAAAGAGAAATTATGGAAACAGTACCATTTACCATCACATCAAAAAGAATAAAATACCTAGAAATAGGAGTTTCCTTGGTGGCACAGTGGGTTAAGGATACATCATTGTCACTGCTGTGGCTCAGTCACAACTGTAGCAGGGGTTTGACTTCTGGCCCCGGAAGGTCTGCAGTATCATGGGTGCAGCAAAACAAAAACAAAAACAAAACAAAAAACCCAAAACCTAGAGACAAAAGACCTGTACTCTGAAAACTATGAGATGCTGATAAAAGAAATAAAATATAACACAAATAGATGGAAAGATATACCATGATCCTCGGTTGGAAGAATCAATATTGTCAACGTGATTATACTACCCAAGGAAATCTACAGATTTAATGTAATCTCTGTCAAATTACTAATGGCATTTTTCACAGAAATAGAACAAAAAAATTTAATTTGTATGGAAACACAAAAAACCCTGAATAGCCAAATCAATACTGTAAAAGAAAAATGGAACTGGAGGAATAAGGCTCCCTGACTTAAGACTATACTACAAAGCCACAGTCATCAAAACAGTATGGTACTGGCACAAAAACAGAAATATAGGTCAGTGGAATAGGATAAAAAGCCCAGAGATAAACTCATGCACTTATGGTCAACTAATCTATGACAAAAGGAGGTGAGAACAGTGGAAAAAAGATAATCTCTTTAATAAGTGGTGCTGGGAAAACTAGACAGCTACATGTAAAAGAATGATATGAGAACATTCTCTGACACCATACACAAAAATAAACCCTAAATACATTAAAGACATAAGCATAAGACCAGATACTATAAAGCTCCAAGAGGAAAACATAAACAGAACACTCCCTGACATAAACTGTAGCAGTATCTTTTTTTGATCCGCCTCCTAGAGTAATAAAAATGAAAATAAATCAATGGGACCTAATTCAACTTAAAACCTCTGCACGACAAATGAAACCATAAATAAATGAAAAGACAACCCACAGAACAGGAGAACACATTGGCAAATTGAAGAGACTAACAGGGATTAATCTCCGAAGTAAACAGTTACCTCATGTAGCTTTATATCAAAAAACCCAAACAACCTGATTAAAAAATGAGCAGAATATATAAATAGGTATTTCTCCAAAGAAAACAGACATGTGGACAAAAAGCACATGAAAAGATATTCAACATCACTAATTACTGAAAAAATGCAAATCAAAACTACAGTGAATTATCACCTCACACCAGTCTGAATGGCTATCATCAAAGAGTCTACAAACAATAAATGCTGGTGAGAGTGTGGAGAAAAGGGAATCTTCCTGAACTGTTGGTGGGACTGTAAATTGGTGCAACCACTATAGAGAACAATACGCAGGTCCTTTAAAAAACTAAATATAGAACTACCACATGATCCAGCAATCCCACTTCTGGGCATATACCTGGAAAAAAAACCGTAATTCAAAAAGATATATGCACCCCAATGTTCACTGCTGCACTATTTACAACAGCTAAAACATGGAAAAAACCCGAATGTCTATCAACAGAGGAATCAATAAAGCAGATGTGGTCCATATATACAATGGACTGTTACTCAGCCATAAAAAAGAATGAAATAATACCATCGGCAGCACATGGATGGACATAGAGATCATCATACTAAGTTACGTCAGACAAAGACAAATACCGGATGATATCACTTGTGGGTGGAATCGAATAAAATGATATAAAAGAACTCCTTTATAAAATCGAAACAAACTCACAGATTTCAAACTCAAGCTTATGGTTAACAAAGGGAAACATGGAGCGGGGGATCAATTGGGAGGATGGGATCAACACATACACACTACTATTCATCAAACAGATTACGTAACGAGGACGGATTATACAGCACATGAGGTCCACTCAATGTTCTATGATAACGTATGTGGGGAAAAAAATGGATACACGTGTATGTGTAACTGATTCACTTTGCTGTTCACCTGAAACTAATGCAACACTGTCAATCAACTCCACTCCAATAAAACGTTTAAAAAATCAAAAGATTAAATAACCTCATAAATACAATGGAAAGTATAATGGCGACAGTGTTTCAAATGAGGGCCTTCAAGCACTGTGAGATGGTGGAAGGATGGGCTTGATTGGGTGAGGGAGATCAGCAAAGGTTGGTTTGGACGAAAACTCTAAATCTGAAATGATACATAGAGGGAATATCCCATTTCCTCCAGCCTGGGACCCTCTGCTTTATCTGGGGGAGGTGGTTTAGCAAGGAAAGACTCGAACTTGTACCCAGAGCCACCTCCCTCTCATACTCCCCTTCCCTTATGCCTACATTGTACAAAAAGGTAATGTTTTGTTTTTTATTTTTTTGCCTCATGTAGCACACCTGTTTTTATTCAGTAGTATTCGGTAACTTTGCAAGAGAAAAGAAACTCAGCATGCCTCCGGCATCTATCCGTTCTTTCAAATGAGATAAAACTCTAATTCTTTAATACTGATCGAGCCCCTGTGAGATCTTCCACCTGTCATCTGTGATATAAGCACTCACCTAGGGCAGGAGAGGGTATTTTTCCCTCCCGTGAAGGGTGGAAAAGATGAAAAGAAGTTCTATAAGAATCCAAAGCAAGATTAAACTTCTAATCCCTCTCTTGCCTGGAAAGGGGAAGAGGTGTAAAAACACAGCGTGGCCTTCTCTGTTGTCTGAACCCCTGAGGCCAGCCCTCAAGGGCTGAGGGTAGGCTGTGGGCTTCCAGGCCTGCACCGTCAAAAGCTGACCCCAGGAAGACACAGATGAACGTGGCCAAAGGGCCACGGAAGGATCCCTGGTGTGAACAGGAAGATGAAGTACTAGATAGACCCCCCACCCCCACCCCACCCTGCTCTGTACATGGGGAGGGGGGCAGAAGTCGGGAGAAGTCCCAGAGGACATCTTAACATTGGAGCACTTTCAACCCACCGCCACCGTGGCCCCACTGGGCATCTGTGTCAGCTGTGACTCAGAGTCCCATTTCTCCCACTGCAGGCTAACGTTTGGAGAGCGTAGAAGGACCACAGCTAGAAATGAAGAACCTCCCATCTATTTTCCTGACTCTCCCCAAAGTCACAGGGATGGGCCTGCATGGCCCTGGCACCTGTGCCTGCCTGCTTGGATCCGAGAGTCTGTGTTGAGTGTGGCTTGTGACAGTCCTGCTGAAAGAGACCTGTGAAGAGCTAGAGATGACGCCTGCTCTGTCACTTCTTGGTCCCATCAGCATCTCTGGAAATGCCAGAAAAAAAAAAAAAAAAAAACGAAGTCATCAGCTAGATGATTAGCCATCTCATAGAGACACTGCACAAACTGGGGTCAGCTCTGGTTTATGCCTGTCTCCTGATATAAATAAAGGCATCCTAGTTTGGATGGTAAATGATACGGCCGCCCTCCAGCGTGAGCCCTCCTATCTCATGGTACAGTTAATCTGACTCTGGAGAGGGGTTAGCTGACCTCGGAGTTGCCTCATGCCCCGAACTTCCCTTTCGTTCTGCCCACAGAAGCGAGTCATCCTCACGGAGTTCCTATTTAGAGAGGGTGACTCAAACCCCACCCTGCCTTGGAGAGGTGTCCCTCCAGAGGGGCCCAGGGAGAGGTGCACCATGGCTGGCCAGGAGCTGACTTGTTCTTCCATTCATACCTACTGGAGGGTGACAGTCACTTGTCTCAGCTGTTGCCCTGAGTCCTGAGGGCCCGACTGCATTACTTAGAGGAAGTGTGTGAGTCTTACTCAAGCTGACAGTGGTTACTCTTACATGTGGTGAGGGGAGGGAAGGTGTGTCACCAGCCCCCTCGTCCTCTCAGGAGCCTCCTGGAAGGCTGACTCTCAAGCCTTAATTCTTTCATCGTAATTATACACAGAGTCTAACAAGATATCTCAAGTACATAGCAGTTTAATAAGAAATAAATGCAATTACTAGAGCCCAAGAATTAATTCAATCTCGCGGCTGAGCCCCTAACCTCACTGGGTTTTATTGAGCAGACCAAATTTGTGTTCAGCAGCCAGAAATGCTGCTTGCAATTTACTAGATCCAAGGCACCGTTTCCCTCCTGAGGTTATTTATAATTTTTTTCTTCTTTTATTAGCAATTTTTTTTTTTTATAAAACAGAGTCTTATAAAGGCATTTTAAAGGAATTTTATGAAGGTAATTATTACCAAAATTAAGATGAGTAATTATGGCCTATAATCAACTCAGAAAAATGGTTTGCTTTCATGAGGAAGCAGCAATTATTGTTTTCTTCCTTGTGTAGTCTTCAGGCTTGCAATTAATTGGTCTTTAGTGGAAAGCAGCAGCCGCTTAGCTTAAAATGGTTCCCTGGATTGATTAGAGCTACATTTCTAGACAGAATCCTGAAGAATCTGTTTATGTGAATATCTGTATTTAGAAAGAATAGAGTCCATTTCAATGATTAATACGACTACATCAATAATGGTAAAAAAAAATAACACATCTGAACAATTAAACAAATATATTTTTGGATTTTAAAAAACATTTTCTCTTCCAACAAAAATTTCTAGCTTTGCTCAAAGATCAAAGCTATAATTTTTGCTTCCTAAACATACTGAGTAAGTTTGGGATTACTGTGTGTCTTGTGAGAGACGGCTTGATCTATGATCAATGATCTAGCCAGCTACCAAGCATGGGGAGAGCCCACGGCTAACTTTGATGGTCCCCAGACACATTATGGAAGCCTCTCATTTATAGAGGGCAGAGTCTCTGGCAGATTGCAAAAGCGGCCACAAATTCTTACACACCTATATCCGTATCACTTTGTAGCTCCTCCCATCAAGAAGTAGAATCTTTCTCTACTCCTTACAACTGGGCTAGGTTATGGGACTTGCTTTGGCCAAAGGGACAGTAGCAAAAATGACACAAGCAGTGACTTGCAGAGCATCTGTGCCTTAAGTTTTGCTGTCTTGCTGCTCCTGGGGACTTGAGCTGCCATGTGAAGACTGGGCTGCCCTTCTGGGATACAGGAGGCATATGGCTCAGTCTACTTGGTCACCCCCCCCTCCCCGTTAGTTGATCCCTGGGAACACAACCATCCAGCTAACTGGCTGTTGCTCATGTGTGTGTGAGTGAGCCCTGCTCAGATCAACAGAGGAAACACCCAACCGAGTGAGCCTAGTCCAAATTGCTGACCCTGAGGACTGTGAGCTAAATAGTATTGGTGTTATAGGCTACTAAGTTGGAGGTTGTTACACAGCAAATCCAAATGATACAGCTTTTTGCTGGTTTGAAATCTCTTGCAGGGAGAGCCAAACCAAAGACAGAGAAGCTCACTTATTAGGCAGATGCTATGTGCCAAACTCAATGTTTCATATATAGTATTACATAATACAAAGCACGTATTAACCATTTCCATTTTAAAAATAGGTAAACAGAGACTGAATGAGATAATCAACTTGCCTAAGCTTGTAGGTGGTAGAACAAGGATTCCAAACCAGGTCTATTTTGTTTTAATTTTTAAAAATCTCATTTTATTTTTACAATTAGGTTTTTCAATGTTTAACAATAAATTAGAGCATAGAAAAATAGCTTAAAACAGTTTCCTTAGTAGGCTTTTTTTTTTTTTTTTTCTTTTTAGGGCTGCACCCGTGGCATATGAAGGTTCCCAGGCTAGGGGCTGAATTGGAGCTACAGCTGTTGGCCTATACCACAGCCATAGCAACACAGGATCCAAGCTGTGTCTGCAACCTACATCATAGCTCATGGCAATGCCAGATCGTTAACCCACTGAGTGAGGCCAGGGATTGAACCTGCAGTCTCATGGTTCCTAGTTGTATTTGTTTCTGCCACGCTATGATGGGAACTCTGAGTAGGCATAATTTTAACTAAAAAAAAAAAAAAAATCAATGTCCCCCCCTACTTTTATTTTTATCGTTGTTGTAGCTTTCCCTATCTGATGATGTGGCCCCTAATTTTTCTTGATTTGATATACTTTAATTAATTTTTGTCTTTTGAGGACCACACCCATGGCATATGGAAGTTCTCAGACTAGAGGTCAAAGTGGAACTGAAGCTGCTGGCCTATGCCACAGCCACACCCAACACCAGATCTGAGCCACATCTGTGACCCTACACCATAGCTCATATCAATACAGGATCCTTAACCCACTGAGTGAAGGCAGGGATTGAGTCCACATCCTCATGGATACTAGTCAGGTGCTTAACCCACTGAGCCACACCCAGAATTCCTTAATTTATTTATTTTTAGTTTAAATTTATTGGAGTATAGTTGATTTACAATGTTGTATTAGCTTCAGGTCCAAGGCAATCTGCAGATTCAATGTAATCACTATCAAGTTACCAATGACATTCTTCACAGAACTAGAACAAAATATTTCAAAATTTGTACAGAAACACCAAAAGACCCCAAAAGAGCAAAAGAAATGTTGAAAAAGAATAGCAGAAATGGAGGAATCAGGCTTCCTGACTGCAGACTCTACTACAAAGCTACTGTCATCAAAACAGTGTGGCACTGGCATACATAAAAACAGAAATACAGATCAGTGGAGCAGAATAGAAGGCCCAGAGATCAGAGATCCCAGTGTTCCACAACAGGATTGTTGGCATCTTGGGAGTGCTGGGACACAGGTTTGATCCCTGTGGTCTGGCACAGTGGGTTAAGGATCTAGCATCGCCACAGCTATGGCTTAGGTGGCAACTGTGGCTTGGATCTGATCTCTGGCCTGAACTCCCTATGTCTCAGGGTGACCAAAAAAGTAAAAAAAGTAAAGAAAAAAGAAAGCCCAGAGATTAAACCCACACACCTATGGTCAACTAATCTGTGACAAAGGAGGCAAGAACATACAATGGAGGAAAGTCTCTTCAATAAGCAGTACTGGGAAAACTGGACAGCTACATGTAAAAGAATGAAATTAGAACATTCTCCAACACCATACACAAAAATAAACTCAAAATGGATTGAAGACCTAAACCCAAGGCCAGATACTATGAAACTCCTAGAGGAAAATATAAGCAAAACACCCTTTGACATAAATTTCAGCAATATCTTGTTTGATACACATCTTAGAATAATGCAATACAAACAAAAATAAACCAATGGGACCTAATTAAACTTAAAAGCTTTTGCACAGCAAAGGAAACCATAAAAAAAAATTAACAAAAACAAAAAGACAGCCCACAGAATAGGGGAAAATCTTTGTAAAAGAAGCGGCTGACAAGGGATTAATCTCCAAAATATACAAACATCTCATAGAGCTTTATATCAAAAATTAAAAAAAGAATAAAATTAGCAGAAGATCTACACAATCATTTCCCCAGAGAAGACACAGATAGCTAAAAAACACATGAAAATATTCTCAACATCACTAATTATTACAGAAATGCAAATCAAAACTACAATGACGTATCACTTCACACCAGTCAGAATGGCCATCACCAAAAAGTCTACAAACAATAAATGCTGACGAGGGTGTGGTGAAAAAGGAACCCTCCTACACTGTTGGTACAACCTCATGGAAAGCAGTATGGAGGTTGCTCAGAAAATTAAATGTAGAACTACCAAATGATACAGCAATCCTACTCCTGGGCATATATCCAGAGAAATCTCTAATTTGAAAAGATATATGTACCACAATGTTCATTGCAGCACTATTTAAAATAGCCAAGACATGGAAGCAATCTCAAGGGTCATTAACAGAGGACTGGATAGAGAGGATGTGGTACATATGTACAATGGAATATTACTCAGCCATTAAAAAGAATGAAATAATGCCATTTGCAGCAACATGGATGGACCTAGAAATGATCATACTAAGTGAAGTAAGTCAAATCAAGACAAATATCATATGAGATCACTAATATGTGGAATCTAAAAAAAAAATGTTACAAAAGAACTTACAAAACAGAAAGAGACTCAAAGACTTTAAAAACAAATATGTGCTTACCAAAGCAGATATATGAGAAGGGGGGATAAATGAGGGGGTTGGGATTGACATACACACAATATTATATATAAAACAGATAGGTAACAAGGACCTATTATATAGTACAGGGTGATCTACTCAATTCTGTATAATAACGTATGTAGGAAAAGAATCTGAAAAGGAACAAATATATGTATAACTGATTTACTTTGCTGTAAACCTAAAACTAACACAACCTTCTAAGTCAACTAAATTCCAAAACAATTTCTTTAAGAAACCAAAACAAAATCAGTTCTCCACAGAGCAGGCAGTTGTCCTCTTTGCCATCTGTGAGATGCCGCTGAAATGACTTATGTCCCCTCCCACAATAGCCTCAAACTCCAATCATTAGAGACTAGTTCCCTAGATTAAAGAGGAGGTTTCTGGGAGTTCCTTTTGAAAGTTAAATTGTTTGGGGGGGAACCTGAGGTAAGAGGGGAAGGAGACATTTCAGCACAAAGGAATTCATCAGCTACCAGCAACTCAGGTCCTTAACAGGGCAAAGGCAGTGATGGATATAGTGTGTGTTGATGAGGACAGGAGGGATGGGTCCAGAGCATGTGGTGTGCCATGGGGAGAGCGCACCACAGTGGGAGCTGAGTTAACTAGGGCTTACAGGGAGAGGGGAAAGCACCTGATCTGGTTTTCAACAAGCCTAGAAAAAGTGGAAGGAATTGAAGAACAGTATCACTTAATTCACAACTGAGCCTAGGGTTGTTCCTGCCCATACTAATTTAAATAAACTCTGACATGTACTGGGCCAAATACTGTGTTAGAAGTTTCCATGATTTTTTGATAACATGTAATGGGCACTGTTCTAAATGTTTTACACTGATTTTCAAACAGCAATTTGTGGCTGCTACTCTCACTTTCCCATTTTGCAGATGAGGAGACTGAGGCACAGAGAAGGATCCTAAGGTCACGTTCACATAGATGATAAGTGGCAGCGCTTGGAGATGCGCACCCACGCTATCTAGCTCCACAGTCATGCTCTTAGCACCATATCGTTCCATCTTCCAATCATGTTATTTCTTTTTAGGGATGACATGTGATACTCCTTTTGGCTGTTCCTTCATTCAAAACCTATTTATTGAAGTGAACGCAAGTGTATGGGGACTAACTCTCCTGGTCTGCCTGTAACTGAGGCATTTCCTGGGATGCAGGACTGTTAGTGCTGAAACTGGAACAATACCAAACAAGCTGGAATTGTACATCACCCAAAACTAGGAGTATGGTGATAATAAAAATAAACATAGGATCTGCCTTCATAGAGCACTAGGGGCAAATAATTATAGGTGCAATTATAAATTTAGCATCTGATGTTCAACACCGCTAAGTATTAGAGAAATGCAAGTCAAAACTACAATGAGGTATCACCTTACACTGATTAGAATGGACATCAATAAGACTACAAACAACTAATACTAGAGGGGGTGTGGAGAAAAGGGAACCTTCCTACACTGTTGGTGGGAATGTAAATTGGTGCAACCCCCATGGAAAACAGAATGGAGGTTCCTTAAAAAACTAAATATAGAATTACCACATGATCTAGCAATCCCACTCCTATATATTTGGACAAAACCGTAAGTGAAAGATACATATACGCCTATGTTCATAGCAGCACTATTCACAATAGCGAAGACCTGGGAAAAAAACAAATGTCCATCGACTGATGAATGGATTAAGAAGATGTATACATATGTACAATGGAATACTACTCAGACGTAAAAATAATGCTATTTCCAGGGACATAGATACAGCTAGAGATCATCATACTAAGTGAAGTAAATCAGAAAGACAAAGACCACATGATACCACTTACAGGTGGAATCTAAAATATGGCAAAAATGAGCCTATCTACAAACCAGCAACAGACTCACAGATAAGAACACACTTGTAGTTGTCATGGGGGGAGGGGGCAGGGAGTGGGATGGATGGGAGCTTGGGGTTAGTAGACGCAAACTATTACATTTAGAATGAATAAAAAATGAGGTCCTACTGTATAGCACAGGGAACTATATTCAATCCCCTGGGACAGATCATGCTGGAAAACAATATTAAAAAAAATGTCTATGAATGTGCGACTGGGTCACTTTGCTGTACGGTAGATATTGGCACAACATTGTAAATCAACTATAATAAAAATGAAAGCTAATGTAAAGGGAAAAATTTATTTATTTGCTTTTTAGGGCCACACCTGCGGCATATGGCGATTCCCAGGCTAGGGGTTGAATTGGAGCTGTACATGCCTGTCTACACCACAGCCACAGCAACGTGGGATCTGAGCCAGGTCTGCAATGCTGGATCCTCAACCCACTGAGCAAGGCCAGGGATTGAACCCGCCTCCTCATGGACACTAGTCAGGCTCATTACCGCTGAGCCACAATGGGAACTCTCTCGTAAATGGTCATTTTTAGATTAAATAGGATGCTGTCTATTGCCACAGAAGCAAAAGGGCACCTCATGTTCCTTAGGTATCTCTGGGCCCAAGAAGAGAAAAATATGGGTTAACTTTTCCCACTGGAGTGATTTTTATTATTACTACCTTATAAAACCAGAGAAGAGCAACAAATAATCAGAATTACACCTCTAATACCTCATTTATCCCAAGGACACATTCTTATTAGGTACTGTTTAAATCTGATGTGTTGTACTTTAAATAATTATTCACAGCACATGTATATTTTTTAAATCTTGCTTTTGTTTTTATAACTTACAGCTGCAGAGGGCCCCAGGTGCTGTTTTTAAAGAGGATTAAGGTACTGCATCAAGAAGCCTCCAATTCTAATCAGCAAAATCCATTGTTGCCATGGAATTAAAATTAAACATCATTACATGTTTGCCCAGAAGTTTAGGAGAATACAGAGGTTAAAAAACAGAAAGATTAAAAACAGCAGGAATGTAATATGTAGGTAAGAACTCCAAGGGTGAATCTCCTTTGGCTTTCTGTGATTGAAAACACGGATGTGGATCTTTTATTTTTTTTTTAATTTTTATTTGTTTTTTGCTTTTATTGAGGGCTACACCATGGCATATGGAAGTTGCCAGGCTAGGGGTAGAATTGGAGTTACAGCTGCCAGTCTATGCCACAGCCACAGATACATAGGATCCCAGCCGTGTCTGTGACCTACACCACAGCTCAGTGCCATGCCAGATCCGTAACCCACTGATCAGGGCAGGGATCAAATCTGCCCTCATGGATACCAGTCGGGTTTGTTACCACTGAGCCACAACGGGAACTCCTGGATGTGCATCTTTTAGAGCCTCAAGACCTCTGGGGAAGGATAGCCACCCTACCATGACATAGTCCTCAGTCAGTTCTTATTTGTCTTCAGGACAGCACTGGTTAGTCATGTGCCACTGAGAAACACTGAACCAGGAAACACCTTAATTGCAGGTCAAGCCAGGTAGAGAATTAACAAAACTCCAAATTGTGTGCTCATGCTACCATAACCAAAGGCCACAGACGAGGTGGTTTAAAAAACAAGAAATTGTTTCTTACTGTTCAGGAGGCTAGAAGTCCAAGATCAGGGTACCAGCAAGGTTGGTGTCTGATAAAGTTCTCCCTTTGGGCTGCAGAGGGCCTTTCTCTGGTGGGAGTCAGTGAGGGGAGAGAGAGGGGAAGCCAACTCTGGTGTCTCTTACAAAGGCACTAACTCCATCACGAGGACCCCACCCCATGACCTCATCTGAACCTAACTCTCTCCCAAAGGCCCTGGCTCCAAAACCATCGCACTGGGAGTTAGGGCCTCCACCAATGAATTTGGGGGAAACACAATTCAGCCCATAGCAGCCTGCATTTTAGTTTAGTAGCATGATTAGAAGGAAACGTCTTCCTAATTTCAAGAAATCAATGAAGAGACAAGAGGTCTTTCTGGCTGGCTTAGAGAAGACAGTTTAACCCCAACCTAAGGGACCAGATTTGCATGGAACATTTGGCATATCCCTCACCTGAAGAGTGTTCTGGCCCAGAGGCAGTGAGGTGTGGTGGGCCCGGAGGCTGGGTTCTGGCACCGGCCCACCTTGGTTTGAGCCTCTGTGTTGCCGCTTAGCACCCAGATTCATGGGGATCAGCTTGTCTCAGGTTAGTGGCAATAAGGATAGTATTTAACACCAGGTGTTGCTGGATGATTAAATACTCAATGGAAAGTGAGGGAACAGAGGGCCTTTACAGCAAACATGAGTGAAGGGAATCTTAGGGGGAGCCTGGGAGGCCCATGAGCCAGGGGTCTAACCAGCTCTTGAGGCTACGCCTGCCAGACTCTGTATTCAATCTGCTGAAATTGTGTTTTGATTAATACATATGTAGAAAATCCGGCCTTCCACTGATGTGTTGTTGAAAGAGATAAGTCTGTTTAGAGCTTGTTCAGATGATTGTGGCTATTTTTCTTTGATACTTAACCCAATCTCGACAAGTTCTTCCTTACACGTTAATTGCTATGTGGAATCTGAAATCATATTAATGGAGTTTCCCCCTCTATTATATTAAAATCTATTGGTCAGTCTTGCACTTTTTAAACATTTTTTAGGGCCGCACCTGAAGCACATGGAAATTCCCAGGCTAGGGGTTGACTTGGAGCTACAGCTGCCGGTCTACACCACAGCCACAGCCATGGTGGATCCGAGCCACCTCTGCAACCCACAGCACAGCTCACGGCAACACTGGATCCCTGACCCATGGAGTAAGGCCAGGGATCAAACCCGCATCCTGATGGATACTAGTCAGAATCGTTTCTGCCATGCCACAATGGGAACTCCAGCTTGCACTGTGAGTGGGTATTTCACACTGCATGGTTTAAAAATACTGTGCGTTGGTGACTCGGAAAATACTGATTCACAGTTATATAGATCTTCCAAACATCTACACATTTAATTATATAAAAGTTATATTCATCAATATCAGCACTGATTTTACTTTAAAAAAAAAAAAGCTTTAAGAATAGGGAGGTGTCAAGTTCAGGTAGTGGATTCAAGTTCTCCTAAATTCTGATTTCTGCCTAAGAGCTCAAATGTTATTACTGGCAACAAACACTGCTGATCGTTTCCCTTGAAGTGAGAGAGGCTCCCTTGGTTCATTTCTGAGAAAGCGTCTGCCATGTCCGAGTAACTGCAGTTTCTCTCTCAGTTGCTGTTCCAAGTCGGGACGGTTTTCCATGGGAAAGGCAGCTAGTTCCGCTCACAACTCAAACATTCACACAGTGCTTCTCCCTGCAGCAACATGGCACTCTTGGATGTGGCACAAGGGCTTTAGTGTATGTGGGGCCATGGCCTTGTGGTACTAAGGCAGCAGCAGTTCTGTCCGCTATTGCTTTTGCTCATTTCAACAGTGAAAAAGTCCTTAATGTGATTAGGAATCCAGTTTTGACCTTACTGCGTTAATGCCAAGCCTCTCCATGTGGTGAAATGCAGTCTCCTGAAAATCCTTCTGCTCCATCCTACCAGATGGGGAACCATGGAAAGCCTGGGTCTGCGGGGATGGGACCAGAGCAGGATCAGCTTGAGGTCAGAGGCAGGACTGCAGACTCAAGCTTCACTGCAAAGAATTCAAACTCACAAATGGCAAAAGGCAAAACAGAAGTAGCAGGCTACATGCAAACCATCCATACAACTGAAACAAAACAAAGCCCTACTGATAAATTTACTTAGGAGAGAGAGCTATGAAAATATTGGCAGGAGGCAGAGAAAGATAATTATAAATATTTAGCAAATAGCATGGCTAGAAATGTAATTTTTAGGGTTTTTTTTTTTTTTTTTTTTTAAAGCAACCATGTTCACATCATCTTGTGGCTTAAGAACTCAAAGCACATTATCAACACGGTTTTAGTTTGTCTTGGTGGGGTTGAAGGTAAGAGTATGTGCTTTCTTTGGACAACTGGCATTAGTGTGATTGTTACACTTGAGTTCACTGTAACTAACATGTTCCTTTCTTAATTGTCTGTAACCTTGACCAAATGCCAAGAATGTCTTTGGTGAACTTTCTTGAGGAATAACCATGTCTTTTGCTTGAGTTCTAATGTGCTTGAAACTTGCCTTTTGCTGAATTTCCAAGAACATCGTGCAAAGTGAAGAAAACCTACTGATTCCTAAGGAGTGGGCGTGAATGATCCTTGTGATTTAAAAAAATGTTCACTAACCATCTTTTTTGGCAGCTGGGGAACACAAATGACATTTTCTCCTACTAGGTTGCCTGGCCACTGTAAACAAGATCAAATTGAGTTAGAACTGCTTTGTTTGAGAGTTATTTGTACTCAAATCCTGAGCTTTAGGTGTGAAAGAGAAGGAAAGATATTGACCTCTGGAGGGTGGCTATTAAGAAGGTCTGCTGTATTTTTTTTTTTATATCTTCCCTTGTGGTGCATCTTTTTCTTTTTTTCTTTTTTCCCTTTTTAGGGCTGAACCTACACATGTGGAAGTTTCCAGGCTAGGGGTCAAATCAGAGCTACAGCTGCCAGCCTAAAAGGAAAGATGTTGACCTCTGGGGGTGGCTATTAAGAGGGTTTGCTGTCTTTAACACAGAATCTTGTATATCTTCTCTATGTGGTGCATCTTTTTTTTTTTTTTTTCTTTTCTTTTTAGGGCCGTACCTGTGGCATATGGAAGTTCCCAGGCTAGGGGTCGAACTGGAGCAATGATGCCAACCTACGTCACAGCCACAGCAACACAGAATCTGAGCTGCGTCTGTGACCTGCACCACAGCTCACGGCAACGTCAGATCCCCAACCCACTGAATGAGGCCAAGGATCAAACCCGCATCCTTGTGGATGCTGGTTGGATTCATTTCCGCTGCGCCACAATGGGAACTCCTATGTGGTGCATCTTCCATGGCATCTAAGCGATATATAGCGTATCTTTTGTTTTAATTTCCTTCTTGACTTTTTCTGTTGATCCTCCCGTGACGTCCTCCTGCCCCATCCCTATTTTGTTTTCTTTCTCTTCTTTGAAGTGATGGCCTGTGTGTAGTTAGAAGAAGGAAAGAAGGAATAGCTCCGTTTTGCTTGCTTTCCCCTCTCCTCTCATGCTTCTCATGCTGTATGTATCTTCTCCTGTACTGAACCATTTGTCACTGCTCACCTGCCACGTACAGTGTTTGTATCCATACTGTAGTGGTTGTGATGCTTAAACTCATTGTTTTTAGGACTAGAAGTGGCCTCGGAGAGCACTTAATCTAGCCTTTCTCATTTTCACAAGAGAGGAAATTGGGGGCCAGCGTGATGAAGTGATGTATACATTTCACAAAGTAAATGGCAAACCCAGATGCCCTCAGTGCAGGAGTGTGGCCCTAATGTCTATTGCATGACGCCTGTGTGTTCAGGTGCTGTCCAGCTGCTGTCTCATTTCATCATGGTAACCACCCTACCTTTACAAGTGATGAAATTGAGGCTCAGAATATGAATGGCATCGTCCCAGCCCCGAAGTGCAGAACACTAGTCAGCCTGACTGTTCATTCCACACTTCATCTCCTCTTAGCTCTTTGCCTTTGTTCCCACAATAAGACCAAGTAGTAGTATGTCCCATCAAGTGATGGACTTAGATTGGTAAAAGATATGGTTAAAAAACCCCACTGTTTTAAAAGTACCACATCTCTGTTCCTTTAAGACTTACAAAACTGAAAGTAAACTTTCTTGGAGACCTCATGAATGACCTACAAGTTCATTAAAAACATCTCCTCAGTCCTACCCCGCTGTAGACAGAAAACTGGGAAGTATAAAATTTATGCATCGGTATTTTAATCAAGTCAGAAACCTCCTTCTTGGCTGTTCAACATGGGAGTTAAAAATCTGCATTTAAATTGTAGTTCTAAAATATAAATCCTGAGGACCCAAGAGGCCTTTCCCCAGGGGAACTGTATACAGAGAGTATGAACTTTCTGCTTATCTTTCATTCTGCCAGCTTTCAGAAAGTTCAGGGATGAGCCGGAAGGAGGAACAGCTCTAGGAAATAACAAGAAAATGCTTAGGGATTTGGTATAGAACTTCATTTAATGATAAGATTTTTTCGCTCATTCATGAGGGCTGAATCTGCATAATCTGACATGAATTATGGTGTGGGACTGCTAATAGGCAATTTATTCAACAGCTGTAGGAAGGGTTATGGCTTTCTGTCAACAGTCACACTTAGTTGTTTTGTGGTGAGGCCGGGCAGCTGCTGGAGGAAGAGCAGGGTCCCTTAAGAGATGTGCACACGGGCTTCTCAAACGGTCAGGCTTTGTGTAGTCTCTGCTCGTAGGAGCATCCAAAAGTAAAGGAACCCTCAGCTTAGGAATAGCTTTGGTCATAAAGGAAAACCGTGCGTACCCATGTGTGTAACAGAGAAGACTGGGTTTGTCACCCCATAAGCTTCTCCCCAAAGCATCTGCCTAGGCTCAAGCTTTTCCACTTCTGTACAACCTACACATCATGATCAGATTGGTTTCCCTAGGACAGTTCTGAAGGCATGTGATTAGTCTGCACAGATATACTAACAGCCTTCACATTGACCATGGAATCAAAACACAGCTTCTCTGCCTGGCATGCAAGGCGATCCTCCCCCATCTGGACCCCACCACCTTTCCATTCTGACCTCCTCCTTTGCTGGGTAATGGATCTTTATCCAAACCAAACACCCCTTCTCAAGTGCATCTTATACTCTTTGGCTCCTGCCATTGCTCACACAGGCTCCTCTCTCCCTTTCTTCCTGCTCTCCCTCTTACCCTCCATCAGTACCTCCAGCACCACCTTGGAGAGACTCTTACAAAAAATGGATCACTCAGTGGTGGTCATGAATGAAATGAAATGCTTTGGGATTCAATTGCTCGCTGGGATTGTTATCAGCATTAAAAGATGTATATGGAAATGCTTTTGAACTGTAATAATAGTATGGATTTTGTCTTGAGGTTTCTGACGATGGAGGTGATGGATAAGAAGCCAATGAGAATAGGGGGTTGGACCTCAGTATTTTGCATGGACTGAGTCAGTGACAGGTTCAGCTGAAGCGCAGTCAGTAGGAGGCTATGCTGCCTCTGGCGCTCCTGTGGTCCCCACTTTTCAAAAGGGATTTTCCAAGTCACTGGCAATTGTTGACACAACTTCTGGGGCTACTCACGTTCCCCAGGAAGGGGGCAGCTGGATGAGTCATCAGACAGGATCTGCTGGCATCCTCTCTTTCTGGTTAATTGCTGTCATCCTGCGGCTTCTATTCCTCAGGAGGACCACCCTTTCCCAAGCTCCATTCTGTCTGCTTCTGTGCACCTCGTGTTCCTTTTAAGTACTCCACGGAGCTCCTACCACAGAACCTTCTTGCCTGTACTTATTCAGAAGACTCCAGGTTTGGCTTTGCAAATAGATATAAGAACTTCATCCTGCTGCATAATTGTCCCTTTTAATGGTATTAAATTGTCCGTCTTAATGCAATTATGTTGGTATTTATTATACCTGCTCTTTGGGAGAATAAGCAGCTCTTCGCCTTGTCCACTAAGTTTCAGGGTCACTCCTACCCCTGTCCTTGCCATCGGCTCTTGATGGAACTAATAAATCCTTTGAAGCTGACCTGGTTACAATGCCTTGATTAATTCCATGCTGCCGCCCTGCCTCGCTGTAATTGCAGCATGCCAAAGCAAAAATCTTAATGATTTACCCAAAATCAGATGCTGGAAAATTGCTTTCGACGATGTTATTGAAGATGATTTCTCAGGGGCTATGTCTGTGGACAGCATAACTTAAGTGTAGCAAAGCTGTGTCATCCGGGTTGAGGAAAGTCAAGAAAGTGGCAGGGGGAAAAGCTGGCTCAACAATGAAAGGGAACAGGTTTAAATTTTTTGTTTCTGTGGTTGTGGGGGGGGGGGGCTATGCTTACAGATTTTTAAAAATGTATCAGTTTGGAATAAGCTTTGCTTCACATAACATCAAAACCTGATAGGAAAGAGCTGGAAATCATTTCTTTCTCTCGTCAGGCAAAACGAGAGTGGGTAGTGCAGGCCTGGGATGTGAACCTGTGACATCCTCCAGGCCCACGACTTCTTCAAGGACTGCAGCAAGCTGAGAGTCTGTGACTCCTCTTCATAGTCCAAGACGGCTTCTAAGGCTTCCGTCTCCACTAACGAGTGTTGGGTAGTTTAGGGAAGCAGAGAAGGGAGTGGCCGCAGACGTTTTACAGAGCCTTGCCTGAGTCCCGCGCGGCTCGTCCGCAAACGTTCTATTGGTCGAAAGGTAGTTCTATGGCTACACCTACATTATAGAAAGGATGAGACTCGAATCTCTTAGTGAGGCGGCAGGGGTGGGGGTGGGATCAGCTAAACTCAGAGTTCTGTTATTAAAGAAGGGTTGATGGACGTCAGGAAATAAGTAACAATTTCTTTCTTTCGCGTCAGTCACGGTTTCCCATCATCCTCCAGTTCCAAGTCACCTTTAAAGTCAACTTGTCACCTGAATACCTTGTGTTTTCCCACTTTTCCTTTGCTCCTATGGGGTTCTCGCGTCTTGAAATGAATGTCCTCTGCTGCCTCCAGGCAGTGACAATCACCTTGTCCATAAACCTTTCCCTGCGTGTTCCCCTAAAAGAAAGTTCTTCCATCCTGGAATTCCTATAATGTATATTTTCTCTGCCATTTAAGTAATACTTATCATACTTCCCCTTATAGGACCATATGTTTTGTTAATATATCTTTACGACAGTCTATAAACTAGACTCTAGAGATCGGAGGACCAGTTTTGGGCATGATTGCATCCTCAAATACATAAGACTTTGCTTTGATCGTATTGACTCACTCAAAAAAATTTATTGAACAACTACTATGTGGCAGCACAGGTGTGACATGTCTTTTTGAGGAGATAGACTATTGTGCAGTTACAGGGTAGTGTGGTAAGAGCTTAGTATGGAACAGAAATAAATGAATTTTACCCCTCGCTTCATTTATTTTACCGTTCGAAATTGGAAAAACGTAAGAATAGTTAGTCTTATTAGTCTTATTTACTAGAACAGATCAACATTTTTAGAAAACTGCAGCAATGAGTGATGCATAACTTGAAGTAATATGATATCCATATTCATAAGAGTATCATCTGTAACAAGTAAATGACACAAAGTGCTCAGTGAGGATGGAGACTTCCGGCTCCAGCTGCTCCACGGAACCCTCTCCCACCTTCTCCCCTACCCCCTTTTCCCTCTTTCTGGTCCAAGTTTTTTCTTTCTCTTTCCCTGCCCCCGAGAAGGATGTGGGGCAACATATAAAATATAGAGCATGTAACAAGACAAAATATAGTTAAAATATGAGGGAGTCAAGCAAGTGGACTAACAGAGAAGTTGGAACAATAAGATGATGCCAGAAATGAGATTAAGAAACAGAACCAACTGATGAATGTTTTAAAGACCCATAAAATGTTGCTAGGAGTACATTCTAAATTCAGGTTTAGAAATGTTGGAAGCCAATTCAAAGAGGATGGTATGATCAGTTACGTGACACAGTGTCCATTTTCAGAAGATGAACATGAGTAGATGAACAGCCTGATGGATGCACATCTAAGACCCATTTCATAACTATCTGCAAGGGATGCATGCGGATCAGCGCTCGCTGCAGGGGTTCTCCTGTTGCTCTGGCTTTGCTTTGTTAGACAGGCAGATGGCTCTAGGCATTTGCTGGGAGAGGGCACATTCCCTAGAGCTACCTCTGGACCTGGACTCCTGTTCACTGTCCCTCACCCCAAGCTGTCTACACCAAGTTGCAGGGCTTCCGACTGGTCTTCAGGGTGACTCTGCCTCTTTGCAGTCGCAGAAATTCCTAGGATCACTGTTTTAGGTTGTGTCCAAGCCAAGGAAATTGTGTGGTTTTTAATGAGCCTTGTCTCCACCACAAGTATCACGGAAGGTGGAAGAGGATGGTCCTCTTACCCAACCCGGCTTTTCAGAGAGAGGAAAGATCATCGTTCTTAAAAATATGAAGAATTATGACTATGAAAACTGAAAAATATTTATTAAAACCTATAACTAAGCCCATTACTCTTACACCTAATACACCTCGTGCTCCTTTAATCTGAGTTGTTTTATGAGTATAATTGATATGTTAAGTTCCTGGACAAGTGGTTTGCAACCTTAGGTTTGCATTGGTGGCTCCTTTAGAGATTTATACAAAATACATCCACCCAGGCTACATAGCTAGAGGTTTTAATTTAGTAGGTCTAAAGCCAGGTCTGGGAATCTAAATTTTAATAACACTTACCAAAGGATTCTATAAATGCCAAGACAGTGATTTGCTGTTTTAGACCTCATTGGGTGACTGTGACATACCACTTAGGTTGCCAAGGAGATTGATAAACCAAAGGTGATCCTCCAGTTGTCAAATCTAGGTGATGGGCCACTCTTGGGATTTTGGCTTCACCGAGTTCTTACTGGTCTGCAGTGCTATTTCACATCTGGCCTGCAAGCATCCCAGGTGCTTCCAGATTTGGTTTTCTTTTCTTTTTTTTTTTTTTTTTTGTCTTTTTGCCTTTTCTAGGGCCGCTCCCATGGCATATGGAGGTTCCCAAGCCAGGGGTTGAATAAGATCTGTAGCTGCTGGCCTACACCAGAGCCACAGCAACGCAGGATCCAAGTCGCATCTGCAACCTACACCACAGCTCACAGCAATGCCAGATCCTTAACCCACTGAGCAAGGCCAGGGATCAAACCCACAATCTCATGGTTCCTGGTCGGATTCATTAACTGTGCCACGACGGGAACTCCCAGATTTGGTTTCCTTTACTTCTGACATGACAGACATTGTGGCCCTTGAAAAGCGCACTCAATTTTGGAACCTGCAGTCCTAGGTTCTGACTCTTATTACATATTAATCCTACAACTGTCAACAAGCCATTTAACTTTTCTGAGTCTCTGTTGGCTTTTAAGATGGAGATAACATTACTTTCCTATCCTCTGACGGTATTGTGAGGATTCTGTCCTATAACCTATGAAAATCATTGTGGACACTCAAGTGCTCTGAATATGTAAAGAATTCTTTTAATGAGATCTCTTTTCATCAACTCGTTGACCATCTCTTGTGGATTAAAAAAAAAAAGACCAAACTGTAGCCATTTTTGACTTTTCTGGCTTGTCACCTCACAACACTGCAGAGTTTGAGGTATAGGACTATAGTGGACGTGACTGTAAGGCCATTAGGTGAGCGTCAGGACCAGAACAGCTAGGTGCACTGAGAAATCCCAAAGACTAAGGCAGGCACCTGCTGGTTACCCCCAACTCATAACTCCTCCTTCTGTAAGAAAAGCAAGAAAGCAACTGTGTACTTACCCCTGTGGTCTGTCTAGGGATAGGCCATGACCCAATAGAACCAAGCAGATTCTTAGAGCAGAAACTAGTTCTGGGCCATCAAGCACATTGCGCTGAGAATCTACATGGGATTCGGTGTGTTTGGAAGAAAATGTTAGGGGTTCAATACTGAAGGTCATTCCTTGACAAGGGTTTCTCAAAGGACATATGTGTACAGATCCTTTTTGGTATAAATTGTTGGTAGGCACACCTATTTTCTGTAGTTGGAAAAATTTAAATCTATTCATGTGTCTTCCAGCTGAGAGGGAAGAAAAACCAAACCTGTGTTTGCGTTCATCATTTCTAGTAGTTTCTGGAAATGAGGCCATGCAGAGAAGGAAATCCCTGTTGTTTGTGACTAGTTTTGCTAAGTTCAAGGCCTAGTCACCCTAGGAAGGTGGAGGTTGACCAAGTGCCAGGGTTGAAAAGGAGCTAGAAGCGAATATAAGATAGCTGTTTCCCTCACTGCCTGCTACACGGAGGAGAATCTGGGTCAATTATAAAGCAGTTTAAAAAATGTACGACTAACTGTTTAACCTTGAGGATGGAGTTTGGTAAGTGGAGGGGGGGGGATCTTCTCTTCCTCATATAAGCACTGCTAGGAACTAACTCCCAAATTAAACTTCAGGAAAGGGAGGCAGGTGGGGGTAGGGCAGAAGGAAGATTTGGGGACATTCCATGGAACCAGCCCCAGGAAGGATTCTGGGAAAGCTAATCTTTACTACCCACCTTCTTCATGACCCTCTGCACACACTCTTCCCATGACGCTGTCTGGCCGTCCCTCGCTTCCTTTCTTCACCTTCTCTGTTTCGAACCCACCTCTTTTTCAACACTTAGAATCACCCCCATCAAATCCCATTTCTACTGTACCTTATTTCAGGTTGGTTTGGGGAAGAAATTAAGTAACATGCTGACATTAACTTGAGGTCACCTTATATTTGGTCTAATAATCTAGGAAGGATATTAAGACCTTCTCTCCATTCCATTGTAATAAACTCAAGTGTAAACTGAGGCTGGATACAGGGAAATACCCGATGTCTCTGCTGATGTATGCTCTGTGTAAAATCTGTGGATTCTAGGAGTTCCTGCTGTGGCACAGCAGGTTAAGGGTCTGGCATTGCTGCAGCTGTGGTGTAGGTTGCAGCTGTAACTTGGGTTTGATCCCTAGCCCAGGAAGTTCCATATGCTGCAGGTATGGCTATAAAAAACATTTGTGGCTTCTAAAGGTCCATTTGGTCTGACTCTAGTTCAAAGACTTCTCTCCCTCACATTGGTTTATTTTATAAGCTGATTTGAAGTTCTCATCATTGTTTTAACTTTTTATGTGAGGTTCAATTTGTTGTTGCTTGATGCAAAATGCTCCCCATTATCTAATGAGATGGAATTTATTTCATGATCTCAGTTAATTATTCCCCTTAAAATATAATTAGGATCTGAAATAGATTTATAGTATTGAAGTTAGTTGGTTTCAAAATCTTACTACTGTTTTACACCAAGAAACAAAGTCCCAGGGCATCTGGACCACTGATTTAAATCCTTCAGTCATCTCAGAGAATCACTGCATCCAGTGGGACTTAGTACCTTCATTTGTGGAAGGCTATGGCTTCATGACCCTGTGCAAAATTATGTGTGGAAAAGAGGTCAATGCATTTTATACTCAGGCAGAAGATAGAACCTAAGGACTTTAGTTTTGCAAAAAAATTATTATTTGATACCATATGATATCACTTATATCTGAAATGTAATATATGGCACAAATGAACCTTTCCACAGAAAAGAAACTCATGGACCTGGAGAACAGGCTTGTGGTTGCCAAAGAGGAAGGGGAGGGATTGGGATGGACTGGGAGCTTGGGGTTAATAGATGCCAACCATTGCATTTGGAGTGGATAAGCAATGAGATCCTGCTGTATACCACAGGGAACTATATCTAGTCACTTGTGATGGAACATGATGGAGGATAATGTGAGAAAAAAGAACGTGTGTGTGTGTGTGTGTGTGTGTGTGTGTGACTGGGTTACTTCACAGTAAAAATTGAAAGAATACAGTAAACCAACTATAATGGAAAAAATAAAAATCATTATAAAAAAATTTAAATAATACAAATTCTTTGCACACGCACATTATTATTTGATATCCATCACAATATTTTCTTGAAAACACTTTTACTTTAGGCACTCTTCTTCTGGAAGGACTCATTGTTTACTAATTTAGAAAGGAGTCAACTTAATTGATTTATGTCTCCTTAAATTTGCATACTCAGATTCTGTGTTGACGAATTAAACTCGGAAGTTGTGCCTTCCCACTAATTGAACTTTTCAGCAGATTTAAAATTAATGAACCAAAGCCTCTTCTTCTAGAATTTATTTTAAAAGAGTCATGTCCATGGAATAAGAGCTTATTTTTTTCCCCTGCATTTCCACCCTAAGGAAACTATATGTAATTTATTGAGTGTTTGTAGTAGTTAGCGCTGATCAGTAAAAATGAGGTGGAATGGTGGCTCTGAATGCTTCCACCCATCTGCTTGTCTGGTTTATTGTTTTTCATTTGTTTGTTTTTTGTTTTTGTCTCTTTAGGGCCTCACCCTCGGCATATGGAGGTTCCCAGGCTAGGTTTCGAATCAGAGCTGGAGCTGCCAGCCTACGCCCCAGCCACAGCAACGCCAGATCCGAGCCATCCTACACCACAGTTCACCCCAACACTGGATCCTTAACCCACTGAATGAGGCCTGGGATTGAACCTGCATCCTCATGGATGCTAGTCAGATTCACTTCCTCTGAGCCAGATGGGAACTCCCCATTGTCTGGTTTATTTTTAAAAGCATCCTTCATTTAAAAAGGGATTTTACTAATGAGCTCACTTGATCATATTTCAGGGACAGGTCAGAATTAAAGGAAGTTAATCAACTTAGTAAGAATTTCTGAACATTATTTACATTTATCTGTGTTTTAGGATCCCCAGGGACCCTCAAGGTTCAACATTCAGGTTTCCTGGCTGTTATCAAGAGCTAAATATTTGGGAAGTGGCTGACATAAACATTTTCTTTTATTGAATCTGACCCCATAAATGGTATATGATTTTTTCAGTCTGTTTGTGAGGTGCCTGTTGATTTGATGCCGGGTTAAGTGGAAGAGTTGAGATGAGAGAAATGTGTTGCAGTTTTTCCTTTTATGTACAGTTGATAGAACCCGTGTCAGCAATGGACAATGCGCTTGGGGAAGTCTTTCCAGAACTGACTTTGGATTTTGCTTCAAGGCTTTCTCTTGGTCTTTTGATGGTTAATAGCCCTTAGTTAATGAGCTAGGTAGCTATGATTAGAGTTCAGTGTCCTCGTGGAACAGAGAGAAAGTAAATCTGCCTGGTACGCCTAACTTCATCACTAACATGCCAAAGCCCCCTCTAGGGATCTACGGGTGGGGTCATTTCCATACAAAACAAACACATAAACACACCAGTTTAGGATACCTACTGGCAGGATCACGTCATACAAAACAAATAAACAAACCAGCTTATATCCAAACCAAAACAAAGCAAACCAAAACCAAAACCGAAAACAAGGAAAAAAAGCATGGGTCCATAATATACAACAAAAAACCTTTGGGAATATAAATTGAGGGGAGAGAGGGGGTTTTTTTAGGTCCCTGTGCAGGTCAGTCACTAATCTTACGGATGTCAGTGGTTTTACCACTGGCTGACTTTGGGATTGGAGGGAGTAAAGTAAGGTTGAAACTAGCCGAAGGGTAGGGTCAAAGGTCACAGCTGCAGGGAGTGTGAGGGATGACAGGCAAACCCTGACTCCTGGCCAAGGCCAAGGCACAGTGTCATAGTAATTGCATCCCTTCCCTATGCTCTAGGAATTTGAGTTTGAGGGAATCTTACGGGTCGGAGTCTAATCCCCTGACTTTTCAGCTGAGGAATCGGAGATCCAGACATTTGAATGACTTTCCCGTCTAGTTGTTGCAGAACCGTGACCAGAGCAGGGTCTCCAGCCACCCACCTTGCCAACCTCTTTCCCGCTGACACCCTCATCCCCAACACACAGACTCACCGTTCAGTAAGTACCCACTGAGTGCCAACTGCTTGAGTGCAAATATCTGTGCACTGATATTTTTAGAGTAACCTCTTCTTGGTCTTCATCTTTCCCATGCATTTCCCTCCTTCTCATTCAACAGCACCGCTGCCGGACTCATGTGCACTATTCACATTAGCTTCCTGTTCCTGAAGGAGGTGTGGTTCTGGTGACACCGACAGTTTTGTGGGAGACGGTGTCTGAAGTTACGGAAGTGATGGCTCATAACTTTGTATTAAAAATGTCTAAAAGTCTCACGAAGGTTTGTTTTTTTAAGTCCTTCAGAAAATCAAGTGGGCATGATAGATTTTTCAGAGGAAAAGGAACCAATAAGACAGTTGTATTTAGTTTCAAAAGCTGCCTCCTGAATAGGAATTTGCATACGGATTTCTCAAGAAATTTCAAAAAGGCAAAGGGTTTAGAGGTGAGCTCAGAACAAGATATTTTGTATTATGAAATGCACACAGATGATTATTTTCCCCCATGAGATAAATTCAATGCTATTTATTTTTCTAGGACTCTTATGCTATCCCAAGTGCAAGATTATCTTAACATTTTGCAAATAATCAGAGATAAGCTTTCTTCATTTCTCTCTGCTACGGAAGAAAGATGTACCTTTACTACTTCAACTTAATGAAGAATATAAATATTGCATTGATAGGATTATGAGAGAAATTTATTTGATATAGAAATAAGTCACTTCCCTCGCTCAGAAATTATAATTATCTTAACATTTTGAAGAATTTTCCTATCTATGAGACAATTACCTACCCTTCAGATCGACACAGGCTCATTTCACAGTCCATGAATACTCTTTGATTTATTTTTCATCTTTGGAAAAATCCTACAAGTATTAAAATCATTTGTTAATTCTTCTAGACTTGGCTTTCATAAGAAAACTGTTAGGATGCAGGATTAGTTGTTGCATTGTTAGAAACTGCAGTAGCCAACACAGAATTTGGGGGGATGGGTTTCTGAAAGGAGAGAGTATTCCTGGTCATCTAACCAGCATTTTTTCATGGGGAGTCATGTAGAGAAGGGGAAATTCAGAGTGGCTCACTGCAATTTTATTTTTCCTATCTGAGGTCCTTGCATTTAATTGATTTTTTAAACTCTGTTTAAATGAGTCTGTCTTAATGACTTCTCATGGGATGAGGATGAGAATGAGGAAGCATATTCTGTAATGGGCAGATGTGGTATACAGAATAATTCCCCTGCATCCCCTTGCCCTCCATCCCCAGACCCTGTGAATATGTTACCATACTTGGCAAACAGGATTTTGCAGATATCATTAAGTTAATGGTCTTGAGATGGAGATATTATCTGGAAAGGTGGGTTGAGGGTGGGGGGTGGGTGCAATCGCACTGCATAGGTCCTTGGAAGAAAATTCCTGGGCTGTGATCAGACAGAGATGTGACGATGGAACAAGAGTCAGAGAAATTCTAGGTGGCTGGCTTGGAAGACAGAGGAAGTGGGCCACGAACCAAGAAATGTGGGCAGACTCTAAACCTGGAAGAAGCAAGGAAATGGATTAGCAATTAAAGGCTCCAGAAGGATATGACATAGTCCTGCTGACACCTTGATTCTAGCCCAGTGAGACTCGTGAGGAAGTCCTAGCCTCCAGAACAGTAAGATAATCCATGTGTGTTATTTTAAAGTTCAAGTCATTACATTTGTGGCAAATTATTATTGCAGCAGCAGAAACATGATGCAATAGAGATATGATTTCACAAGAGAAAATGTGAGGCGGGCATGAATGGACTTTTCTTTAGATGGAGACGTGGTTGCATTTGGGGCCTGAAAGGAGTAGTAATGGAAACTGGGCTTTGTTAAAGAAGGGTTTTATAGTTACTTTGGAATTAGGAGTTATCCAGGTATCCCTTAATTGTGCTCTTTTCTTCCTGGTGAAATGTCAGACTTCACAGAGGAGGAGATGAGCTTCTGTGTGGGCGAGGGGCAGACGGCACCTCGAGGGGAAAATGACTCAAGTTATGGAGTCATAATACCACTCAATTATATGTTTTATGGGCTATTTCAACTTCTGGCCTGGTATCTTTAAATGTAATTTTTAAATCTAGTTATCAAGTGTTGCTGGGGCAACCTGGACAAAAGACATCCATTAACCTTGGGCACTGTGTGCCCATTAAACAAGTCTGGAGTTAGTGGAGAATAGCAGTGGCCAGTTAGGATGTCCTGCTATGGTACAGTTTTTTCTTCACATGAGCAGAATCTTTCAACCAGGAGAAAACTAGAGGGAGAAAGAGATCCTGGACTCAAGAGAGGTTGACATGACTTCCCTTAGAATAAACCCTAAGGGAAAAGAGAGAAATATATCCATTAAAGGCTGTGACACTCAGCCTGGATATGAATGCCCTTAGGGGTGCATGGCTGATTTCTGTGAAATGTATGGAACTACAAGACATGGGGGAACATCTGCCTGGAAGTCAATTAATGGAGTAATTTTGGAAAAAACACCTTTTAAAAATATGAAGTAATAAATTATGAAATAGAAGCCATGATGTGTACCAGTATTTGAAGTAAAGACCTCAAAGGAACTTCATAGGAAGCCATAAAAAATAATGAAAAGATATCCTATAGAATGGGAGAAAATAGTTATAAATGATGAAACTGACAGGGGTTTAATTTCCAAAATATGCAGACAACTCAACAACCAAAAAATGAATAACCCAATTGAGAAATGGGCAGAAGACCTAAATAGACACTTCTCTAAAGAAGACATACAAATAGCCAGTAGGCACATGAAAAGATGCTCAATATTGCTAATTATTAATTAGCAATTAAATGCAAATCAAAACTACAAGGAGGTACCACCTTGCACCAGTCAGAATGTCCATCATTAACAAGTCCACAAATAACAAATGCTGGAGAGAGTGTGGAGAAATGGGTACCTTCCTGCACTGTTGGTGGGAATGTAAATTGGCACAACCACCATGAAAAACAGTGTGGAGATTCCTCAGAAAACTAAATACCGAATTATCACATGACCCAGCAATCCCACTCTTGGGCATATATCCAGACAAAACCATCATTCAAAAAGACACATGCACCCATTTTTTTCACAGCAGCACTCTTCGCAATAGCCAATACATGGAAACAAACGCCCATCAACAGATGAATGGAATAAGAAGATGTGGTACATATAGGTAATAGAATACTACTTGGCCATAAAAAAATGAAATAATGCCATTTGCGGCAACATGGATGCAACTAAGGTTCTCATATTAAGTGAAGTCAGAAAGAGAAAGACAAATACCACATAACACTTATAGGTGGAATCTAAACTATGGCACAAATGAACCTATCTATGAAATAGAAACAGACTCACAGATACAGAGAACAGATCTGTGGTTGCCAAGGAGGGAGAGGGGAGAGAGTGGGATAGATGGGGAGTTTGGGGTTAGCAGATGCAAAACTATTACATTTAGAATGGATCAGCAATAAAGTCCTGCTGTATAGCACAGGGAATTATGTCCAATCTCTTGGGATGGAACATGATGGAAAATAATATTAAAAAAAAAGAACGTATATATATGTATGACTCAGTCACTTTGCTGTACAGCAGAAATTGGCACAACATTGTAAATCAACTATACTTTAAAAAAAAGAAAGGAAGGAATTTCATACCGCCACATACTATGGAGGTTCATTCTGTCCTGGTAGGAGGTGTGGAGGGCACGGATAAGAGGCAAATAGATAATTCCTTACCATTCTACCTCCATGTCCACAGCCCTCCACAGTGCCGGCAATGGGGGTTTTCTGGATATCTACTTCTAGATTATTCTGCCAAGTGTTTACTACAGTGTGTACAGAATCTTCATAACTTGACCTGAATCTTTCTCTCCAGACCACCTCCCATCTCTCTTAGTCATTCACCCTGTGTTTCAGCCAAACCATTCTTCACCCACTCTTAGGCCCTGTTCCAAAGTGACTTTCCAGGGCAGCAGGCTCTGGGAGGGAGGTTCGTGCGCAGAAAGGTTACTGGGGAGTGCTCTTTGGGATGAACGGCTGTTGCAGACAAAGCAGCAGGACTGGGCTGGGATACAGGCTCCATGAACCTCCTCAGTTGACCCTGAGGGGAGCTCTGAAATGAGGATAACCTTTCAGAGTTGTCCCGAGATGGGACAAGGAGGCTGGGCCTCTCCCCATCTGTGTAGAAGAGTTACGGGGTCCTGGCTGTCTCGGAATAAGAGTGCTTGATTTTGCAAATAAAAATCCACATTACATTGCCCAGTTAAAATTAAACTTCAGATCAAACAATGAATAGTTTTTTAATAGTATCCTATGCAATATTTGGGACATAACTATATTGGGAATTACTTGCTGTTGATCACTTGATTCACTTTAACTAGGTATTTTGCATTTGCCTGGCAACCTTTCCTGGGAGGGGAGCACAGTCATTTAGAAGATAAAAGCACACTTCCTGGGGGAATCTGGCAAGTTCTTCTGGAAGAAGATGGTCTTTGAGTAAGGCTCTGATGAGCGGGCTGGGTTTGGACAGAGATGGATAGCCTTAGGGAGCACTCTAGGGGTGCAAGGGGTCATTGTACCTTTGGGCCAGGCACAAACCGCCTCCACAGGGGGCCATTCCCAAAGAGGCTGACAGGTGAGGGCTGAATGTGGGCAGTACTTCCAGCATTTAGGAGCTGTATTTTTATACCACATTGTTTTGACTTTTATAGAATTGCTTTTTTTGTTTTATTTTGTTCTGTTTTATTTTATTTTAGTCTTTTTGCCTTTTCTAGGGCTGCACTTGAGGCATATGGAAGTTCCCGGGCTAGGAGTCTAAGCGGAGCTGTAGCCACCGGCCTACGCCAGAGCCACAGCAACACGGGATCCGAGCCGCGTCTGCGACCTACACCACAGCTCACGGCAACGCCGGATCCTTAACCCACTGAGCAAGGCCAGGGATCGAACCCACAACCTCATGGTTCCTAGTCCGATTCATTAACCACTGAGCCACGACGGGAACTCCTATAGAATTGCTTTTAAAAAATGGTTTTAATTTTATCCTCTGTTCACATTGAGGAATATAATCCAAAGGAATTCTGTAAATCCTGCTGATAACAAGGACATATTGATAATAATAATAGTCATTATTCATTATCATATGATAATTCATGAACTCATTCATTTGAAAAACATGTATTGAACAATTTCTATGTGTCAGAAATTTTTTTGAACCCTGAGAATGCAGATGAATAAGATAGACAAAAACGTCGGCCTTCACTGAGTTTATATTTTAGTGGAGGGGGAGACAGATTTTAAAAAAGACAAAATCTGAATTGATAAGTGCTATGGGAACAGAAGCAAGCTAGGTAGGGGGACGGGGGGTCGTGATTTTAAATACGTGGTCATGGACGTCTTCTTCAACGGCGCCTGGCATGACCCACGGATTTTGCTGAGCATTTTACATCCGGACATTGTTCATTATTCTCTGCAGTGTCCTCTTTACGGGGACCCGTGGAGAACTTTCCCTTGGGTAGTAGGATCAGCCATAGCTGGGCTTCTCCTGAGTAAATGGTTTCTTTTTATCTCCTGGGTACCAAGAATCATGTAACACATCATGGTTACCTCTTTGTTGAGACGACAGGAAGCTTAAAACTTTGGCGTGAACTAAGAGTACTGACCTCGATCTTGGCTTCATCTTACTTTTTCTACCTCATTTTAGCCTTTGTCCCAGCTGCCTCACCTACTTATTTTAAATTTCATTCTATGGTGTTATACTTATTTTGGTAGGCTTCCTTAAATTTTTGGGGGGGAACAAAGGAAGGTATGAATAAAAGTAAATATCCCAGGAGTTCCCTTCTTGGCTCAGTGGTTAATGAAGCCGACTAGGAACCATGAGGTTGCGGGTTTGATCCCTGGCCTTGCTTGTGGGTTAACGATCCGGCGTTGCCGTGAGCTGTGTGTAGGCCGGTGGCTGTGGTTTTGATTGGATCCCTAGCATGGGAACCTCCATGTGCCCCAGGTTCGGCACTAGAAAAGACAAAAAGACAACAACAACAACAACAAAACCCAATATACGTGCATACACACTCACATAAATAAACAAATTATCATGTAAAGGTGTCCTACATCTTCACTGTACCTTGAACCTGAAGTTTTTATTGGAAAGTTTTTCATGCTTCATGGTACCTTGCTTATATAGGTGCTCAATAAATATTTATGGGATAATAATTTTAGTAGCAGTTACAATTTAAACGAAAAAGATATTCATGAATATCTTAAGAGATTTTCTATTTGACAAATAAAATATTTCTGGCTTCGTTCTTAAAATAATGATATTTAAAAAATCATAAACCTTTAATATAAATATGGGGGGGCAAATCTGGAATATAGTCAATATGTAACAATAACTCTTCAAAATCACTTTCTAAAAGTCGTAAATCAGTAAGTTTTAATAATTCTGGGAAGATGAAACCATTTGAAAATTATCATTCTCTCCAGGCAAACTCAGAAAAATTAGATGAAAAATTTTATGCAGTCTTAGCAGAGTCATGGACATGCTGAAGCCCATCCTTCAACTAACCCCAGGTTAGGAATGCTTATAACTTATTTTTCTTTTTAATTAATACTATATGTTCATAAAGGTATAATATCGAAAAGCAGAAAAATTACCTTTAACTTCAGCACCAATAGACAACTGTTTTTCACAATTTTTGGACATACTTATTTTTGATCCTTATTCATTTTGTAAAATGTTTTAGGCTTATGTTACTGATTCGATTTGATATGCTGATTGTTTTGTTTTGTTTAACAATACATAGTAAGCTGTTCCAGTGAAATGAAAAACTCTTTGTAGACATCATTTTAATAGTAAATATACATATATATTTATAAAATAATATACATGCTAAAATATTACATAGTCACTAAAAGTGATGAGCAACAACATAAGGTGGTTAAGCATCTTTCTAATGTAAATTTACTTATCCATCTCTGTTTGACCTGCTATAACGTTATGAATGTCTTGGAACAAGTCTTTGTTGTAAATACCCCCAAATTTCCCTAAGGCTTCCTAGGAGAATTCCTAGGTACAAATGTACCTCATAAGGAATATTAAGATATACATGGATGAATGGTTTTTCAGAGAGACTGTTGTGATTATATGGCACCAGCAGTGTGTAAAAGCACCAACGTATCTATCTTACCTCACGTTTGCCAGTATTGGGGACTAGTGTTAAAAAGAGAGAGTCAAATAAACGAAAGAGCTCCTTTAATTTGCTGGGTGAAACATGGTGTCAGTTTTTACTTTAATCTGCGTTTCTTTGATTACTAATGAGGTTTACTTTTAAATATGTTTCCAGGAGTTTGCTTTTCTCTTTAATGATGATGCATTTGGTTGAGGAGCATTATTTTCTTCTTTTCTTATGTGCCTTTTATACAACAAAGTATTTTAGTAAAGTTTAGTTCTTTGGCAGGTAACTCCTATTTTTTAAAAGTTTACTCCTCAGGAGTTCCTGTGGTGGCTCAGAGGAAAGAAATCTGACGAGTATCCCTGAGGACACAGTTTTGATCCCTGGTCGCAGACATGGCTCAGATCTGGCGTTGCTGTGGCTGTGGTGTAGGTCAGCAGCTGTAGCTCCAATTCGACCCCTAGTTTGGGAATCTCCATATGCCACGAGTGCAGTCCTAAAAAAAGAATAACTACAAAAAACAACAACATTTACTCCTCAGTATTATGTTTTTGTTTTTGTTTTTGTTTTGCTGCTGTAATTCAAAGGGAATTTTAAATTACATTTTCTAACTAGTTACTTGGCCATACATAAATGTGATAGATTTTCTTTTTTGTCTTTTTAGGACCACACCCATGGCATAATGGAAGTTTCCAGGCTAGGGGCTAATTGGAGCTGCACCTGCCAGCCTAACACCACAGCCACAGCAACACCAGATCTGAGCCACGTCTACAACCTACATCACATCTCACAGTAATGCCGGATCCTTAACCCACTGAGCAAGGCCAGGGATTGAACCTAGGACCTCATGGATACTAGTTGGGTTGTTACCACTGAGCCACTATGGGAACTCCAAGGTGATCGATTTTTATATGTTTATGTTCCAATAAATTTTCAAGTGATTCTCTTGGAAATTTTAGGCATATTATTATTTCTTGTCTGTGAAGAAAGATTCCTTTTTTTCTGAGTTTTATGTCTCTTATTTCTGTTTTGTGTATTATATGGGCTAAAGTTTCCAGAATATGAAATAATGGTGATACTGGGTATCATATACTTTGCTTCTTATTTTAACGGGGAGATATCTAATATTTCATTGTTAACTGTGTTAAGATAGATTGTAGGGATAAGATAGGAATTTTTTTTTTCTTTTTACAGCTGCACCTGTTGGAAATGGAAGTTGGGAGGCTAGGGGTCAAATCAGATCTGTAGCTGCAGGCCTATGCCTCAGCCATGGCAACACCAGATGTGAGTCGGCAACACCAGATCCCAGCTGCATCTTCGACCTGTGCTGCAGTCTGTGGCAATGATGGCTCCTTAACCCACCGAGTGAGACTGCGCCACAACAGGAACTCTGTGATTGACTTTAATATAACCAAATATCTAATTAACTTATATTTCTCTCTTTATGGACGTTAAGAACAGAATGATAAATTGGACTCCTTCTCTCGCCCAGTGAGGAATTTCACATGCTACATCTGTAAGCCTATCCTTTCCCTTTTCTACTTTCAAGGCTTATTAATTTAAATTATTATAAAGGAGCCATATTTTACTAAATATCAATTGTTATTTTAACCATGGAAATTATCTTTTGAGACACATTGGTAACTTGGACCTTGAATTCAATTTTTCAAGTATTTTAAGAACAGCTAATTAATTTTTGTGCTTATTGCCAGTCTATTTATATTATAGTTTTCCCTTTTGTAATCTTGAGTCATCGCTTGTTTACTTATATTGTGTGTTTTAGCATGTTTTTAGGAAGACTATTGGTATATTTCCACAATCTTTGTATAACTAGCAAGGTCTTGTTTCACATCTGAATGAGGTTTTCCTGTTTTTGAATTTTGAGTCAAAATAAGAACTCTCACAACATTTTATAATCATTGTTTAACTGTATACTATTTAAATACCAGTATTTAGTATATTTCCAAGAAGTCTAGGGTCAGCTTCATATTTAATTATTTCTTTCTGTCTGAAAACATGTAGTATTTTTTCTTTTCCATGGACATTTAAAATTTTTACCAGGTTAGACCGAAATGTAGGTCTTTTAAAAATTTGTTTTATTTGGAGTTTACTTTGTGGCACAGTGGAAACGTTCCGACCAGGAACCATGAAGTTTCAGGTTCGATTCCTGGCCTCTCTCAGTGGGTTAAGGATCCAGTGTTGCCATGAGTTGTGGTGTAGGTCACAGACGTGGCTCAGATCCCGTGTTGCTATGGCTGTGGCATAGGCTGGCGGCCATAGCTCTGATTGAACCCCTAGCCTGGGAACCTCCATATGCCACAGGCGTGGCCCTAAAAAGCAAAAAAAAAAAAAAAAAAAAAAAAAAAATTTGTTTTATTAGAAATAGTTTTTTCAGTTTTCACATTGGGCATTCTGATTTGAAGGAATTTTACTAATAGTATTTATTAAAACATTTTTGGGAGGGGGAGGGAGTGGGATGGACTGGGAATCTGGGGTTAATAGATGCAAAGTATTGCATTTGGAGTGGATAAGCAATGAGATCCTGCAGTATAGCACAGGGAACTGTATCTAGTCACATACGAAGGAACATGATGGATGATAATGTGAGAAAAAGAATGTATGTATATGTGTGACTGGGTCACTTTCCTGTACAGCAGAAATTGACAGGACACTGTAAACCAACTATAATGGAAAAAATAAAAATCATTTAAAAAAATTTGGGGGAGTTCCTGGCATGGCTGAGCAGAAACCAATCTGACCAGTATCCATGAAGATGCAGTTTTGATCCCTGGCCTCACTCGCTGGGTTAAGGATCCAGCGTTACCATGAGCTGTGGTGTAGGTCTTAGATATGGCATTGCTGTGGCTGCGGCATAGGCCAGCAGCTACAGCTCTGATTCAACCCCTAGACTAGGAATCTCCATATTCCACAGGTGCGGTCCTAAGAAAAAAACGAAACAAAACAAACAACAGCGACCATAAAAAACAAAAACAAAAAAATTGAATCTAAGAAAACTCATATCTCAAACTTGTTTAAACAATAAACACTGTTTGTTAAATCAAAAATTGCGCAGTCCAGAGATAAGGACGTATACAGACAACATATAGACTGGATTCATATTGTTTTTAGGTTGTCAATTCTCTCGGCTCCACCCTTCCCTAATCCTTTGCAAGTTTTGGCCTCAGCAAATACTCATTTCAGAGACATGTTGCCAGCAGCTTCTAGGGCTCTTGGCTTCCTTATTTGCTTCTAACAGGAGAGAGGGTGTCTGTTCTCCCATTTGTTGAATAATAGCTCTGTGTTTCACTCTGATTGGATAATTGCAGGTGACATGTCGTTCTGAACCAATCATTAAAATGGGGGGATAAGGCTACCTTGGTTACCTTAGACCAATAACTTCTTTCATTTCTGTTATCACCTCTCTATGTTTGCATTTCTTACATCTTTCTTTCCTGGTCTCGGAAACTTTCTCAAGTTTATCCTCCACATCGCCGAATGGATTTTATTCTTTATCAGTTTTGCTTCTCACTACCTTCAATGTGAATTTTAATGCAGTCTCATTAAAACTTGTGTTACTTTTTAGTTTTTAGTCACTTCCTTTTAATTTCTCTATTTCAGTCTGTTCTATGCTATTGGCTTCCTGTTTTTTGTTTTTGTTTCTTTTTTTAATCTCAGAAGCTTTGTCCTTTTGGGGGGTTATTGTACTTTTTTTGAAACTCAGAAGCTTTTTTGGGGTGGGGTACTGTAAAAGAACATAAAGAATATACTCTGCGCTGTACGACAACGTGAATGTACTTGATGCCACTGAACTGTACCCTTAAAATGATTGAAAGGATACATTTTATGTTAGGTATACTTTACCACAATAAAAAATATATTCTGTTTTCTATGGAAATAATTTTTAATATGTATTCTCCCTCTGTTTACCCAGAGTAATATTTTCCTTTCCTTGCAATAAACTATTTTATTAGCTCATGCACTTTGCTTATTTGCTTGTTTTTCTACTAACTTATCTCCAGCATTGGCAGAATTTATCCAGGTTTAGTTTTGTCAAAAGTCAGGGTCGAGGCAGAATCCCCCATATCTTTTTGAGTGAAAATAGCTCTTCTTCTCTGATCTAGAGCTGGAGTGGTTTACATGTTCAGAATCCCCAGTACCAATTCTGATTTTTGATAGGAATTGACCAGGATCTTAGGTTCCTCCAGCTCTTTTTTAAAATTAAAGTTTAAATTTTTATAGAACATAAGAGGTAGTATTTAATTCTTTCCTATGTATGCAATTATTTATGTAGTCGTCCCTCAGTATTTGCAGGTTCAGCATCCACAGATTCAACCACCAGCAGATCAAAAAGGTTTTTAAAAATTCTAGAAGTTCCAAAGAATAAAAGTTGAATTTTCTGTGTGCCATATTTATATAGCATCTATGTAGTATTGACAATTATCTACATAGCATTTACATTGTATTAAGTATTACAAGGAATCTAGAGATGATTTAAAATATGTGGGAGGTTGTGAAAATTTTATATAAGTACTACTCCATTTTATATAAGGGACTTGAGCATCTGCTGATTTTGGCAGTCATGGCAGGTCCTGGAACAAAGGCCCTGTGGATACTGAGAGATGACACATGCACTGCTCCCAGAAACTCAAACTCTACTTTTATTTACAGAGCATTTCTGAACATATCTACATATCCAGAATAAATTATGCCACAGCCAGACCCTCCCCACCTGTGCTGGGAACTGAGATCCATGGTTTCTCAATACAAGTGAAAGAAAAGTGACTGTTGAGGCCTAATCAGACAATAGTTCTTGGGCATTGTGTGTGTGTGTGTGTGTGTGTGTGCCCACACACATACGTGAGCAAGTATGCATGTGTGTGAGTTCGTGCATGTATAAGTGGGAATAGTTGACCGCTTGTGTTCTAGTCATTGTAGCTACTGTATGCTGGCATTGGGACAGACCATAAGAGTGAGTAAAATTTTGTCCTAATTTGCTTGATGTTTTCCTGTGGGTTCTATTTCAGAGGTCTGAATTTGTTTTCATCAAGAATGTATTTTTTAGATGTCCCCATTGATTCTGCCACTAGTGTAAATAGCCCTAGCTTCTCTCAAATTTTCTTCAAAGGCAAGGAAACATCTTTCCTGGCCAGATCTGCAGATAGAATGAATGAGGGTGGTATAATTACTTGGAAGAAGATTAGACTCTGGGATGCCGACTAAAACCGGAAACAATGAGAAAGGCTGGTGTCCAAACAGGAAGGTAGGGTGCTGTTCAAGCTGTTTGGTAAGGATGCTTAATCAGCGTTGGTGTTAAGAGCTCTGATTTGAGCGGGAGGGCACAGGCACAAGCCAGGTAGCGAGGGACAGTGGTATTAAGCACACTGAATAAGACGCACATGTGGAAGGACATGGACATGTGTGAAAAATTCAGAGATTGTTATGAACGCTCTTGTCATTATTAACGAGCAACTGCCCAGTCTCTTTTCCTTGTTTAGAAGAAAATGGGAGGAATTTTAGAAAATGTGCCAGGTTGTGCCTGATGAAGTTGGTTAGAATCCAAGCAGATTTATGAGTACAGCAGAGAACAGAAGAGGCAGGTGCTGTGGAGATGCTGTTAAATGGTACATGAGAGCTGTGGGCTGCAGCAGGGAATTGCAGTTTTGGCAAGAGGTGGACTAAGGCAATGTCCAAAACCTCCCACTACAAATACATAGAAATACTAGATAAAACAATTTTATTTTTATTTTTGTCTTTTAGGGCCACACCCGCGGCATATGGAGGTCCCCAGGCTAGGGGTCGAATTGGAACTGTAGCTGTTGGTCTACACCACAGCCACAGCAATGCCAAATCTGAGCTGCATTTGCGACCTACACCATACCTCACGGCAATACTGGATCCTTAACCCATGGAGTGAGGCCAGGGATCGAACCTGGGTCCTCATGGATACTAATGAGATTCGTTTCCACTGAGCCACCATGGGAACTCTAGATGAAACAATTTTAAATACACAGTTCTGGTCACAAGAAAGAAATTAAACCACAGTATTAGGCACACTGCTGTGTCTCTCCTTGATACAGGTATTGGTTGGGGTGAAACTTTGTGTCTTGGTGACCTTAAGCCTAAGGGAAAAGGTCAACTCTTATGCAAATGCAACACTTGCATAAGGTGAAAACCCTCAAAATCTGTACCCTCAATGCAAGATATGTTTAGAAAACAGTCCACCACTGAAGGTAGATATGGAGAAAATTATCTCTCTTGATCTGAGCTCTGGATAAAAACAAAATTCTCCCAAGACGACGTGATAATGCAGGCCTGTATCTCACAAGTGTAGATCCTTAAAGACTAAGTGTTTTCCAAATCCCTAAACTGAAAAATAATTAAATGCCATGAATTGATATCCCTGAGGTAACTGGTCCTAGCAAGTATAAAACCACTTTGAAAATACACTCCCATAACTGAGCCCACAGGTTTTTCGCAGAAAAGACAGATCACTCTATTACCACACAATCAAAATGTTAAATCATCTGAGAAAATAATCCATCATGAGAGAGAGGAAGAGATTAAGCAAACAAAATATATATAAATACGGATGTAAAGTTCTTGAACTCAGTGAAATAGTCTGAATGAAAATGCAAAATAATGTTTGTAAGGATTTAAAGGATAAAAGAAAATTATCTATGTAAATAAGTAGCATAACACTCTAAAAATAATAAAAAAATATTTGAAAAAGAACCAAGTAGAATTTTTAGAAATGAAATTTTAGGCAGTGAATTTAAACACCCAGTGAATGGGTTAAACATTAAATTAGATACCACTGAAAATGATAACTGCTTATCAGGAAGGCAGAGCTGAAGAAATTACTCAGATTGTAGCACTGAGAAATGCAGAGATGGAAAAATCTGAAAGACAGGTTAAGAAGCCCAATGAGAAGACAATGTGTCTAACAGGATTTCCAAAGAAAAGAATAAACAGAAAGAAGGGAATAGAAATATTTGAGGAGATTACGGCTAAATAGCTTTTAGAATTGATTAAAGATATGAATGTTCATATCAGTAAGTATAACTAATCTTGAATAGGATGAATAAGAAACAAAGCTATAGGGAGTTTCTGTCATGCTCAGCAGTATGCAGGTTTGATCCCTGGCCTCACTCAGTGGGTTAAGGATCTGGTGTTGCTGTGAGCTGTGGTGTAGGTCGCAGATGAAGCTTGGATCCCCCAGGTTGTTGCGGCAGTGGCGTAGGCTGGTAGCTGTAGCTCCATTCGACCCCTAGCCTGGGAACTTCCATATGCTGCAGGTGCAGCCCTAAAAAGACAAAAGAAAAAAAGAGAAAGGCAAAAAGGAGAGAAAGCAAACTATATAGCGAAACTCTAGTAGACTATCAAAGGAAAAAGAAAATCATAAAAGCATCCAGAGAGAAACAAGCTACTCTCAAAGAGATAAAATGTAGCACAATGAAGTTTTCTCAGAAGTACTGTAGACATCAGAAGACAATAGAATAATGTCTCAACACTGCCAACTGAAAAAAGAGGCTATAGTAGTAGAATGACCAACCATCCTAGTTTTTCCAGGGCTGCTCTGGTTTTAGCAGTGAATTCCTTTGTCCTGGGAAATCCCTCAGTTCAAGACAAGCCAGGATGCTTAGTCACCCTTCGCTGTTCAATGCAATTCAACTGTCATTACAGAGAGAGCGCCAAAAAAATTACATCTGATGATGACAAAGTTAAGGTCACCTCTCACAGATCAGTAGTCTGATAGGATCACTGAAGGATAACCAATGATAGAGTATAGCCAAAAAAACAAAACTGAATCCAGATTGAGGGAATGGGATATATGAAGCAATAGGGGACAAATAAATGAGGCAAAATACTGATCAACACAGGCAAGCATCAACTAAACAAGATAATAAGTAAGATGACTCTGACTTTTGGAGATAGAAAAAAGGAGAAAAAAACCCTGACAACAATAAAATGTGAGATCCTGAGGTGGGGAGATATAGTGAGGACAAGAATTCAACTTTCTAAGTCCATGAATTGATTAAGATGAGGATAAGATTATCGTCTAACTTTACACTTTAAGTGTGCATATTAAATGTTAAAACACAGGCACCCATGCTGAGGCGAGGTGGCAGGTACTAGTCATGCTGACCCAGCGTGGGGTGACGGAGCCCAAAGACAGTAAGGTGAGCATCTATACTGTGGGTGACTTGGGGTGGGGTGAGGGGGTGTCCCTGCAGGGGCTGCCTGGCCTGGGGTGTCAGAGCCCAGGCCATGGAAAGAGGGAGTCCCTGTGTTTGGGAGGGTAGCCATCTGGCTGGTGGGGGAGTTGCGTGGGGTGTCAAGGGTGCCCCTGTAGGAGTGGAGATGAGTTACATACGGAGTGTTGTTCAAATAAATATGTTAAGGATGATTGGGAGCCAGATACCCCCTTATCACAGAGAGGCAGAGAACTACCAAGTAGAAAGGGACAAAACTATAAAGGATCCTGTAGTGATTGGCTTGGAATTAGAGGCATCTGTGTGGAGTCGAGGTTCTCAGTATAGGTTGAGAGAGGAATAACCACAGATAAATGTATGAATGTATTACATTCAGGCATATATTCCTTAGCTCACTCCACCGGGATGGCCTGGGAGCCAAACAGGAGAAAGCTGGAGCATCACACTGAATGTCACTGTCACATCAAATAGAGATGGTAACAGTTTATAAAAACACTGTGCATAAACCAAAAGAGGTTATCCAACAAGGACCTTGACATTTTGATGAGCAATGGAAAATTGACATAATTTCAAAAGCCGCACAAAATACGGATTATTTACAAAACAAGAAGGGGGCCCTTTCTGGTGAAGCGGCCTGGTAGATACAATCTCAATCAAGCGAAACTCATCAGTACGGAGACCAATCAAAGCCATGTGCCGTCTGAGAAAATGCAGTAATAGTAACATGATCTCATTCCCACGATGTTCCTGCCAAAGATGCATAATCTTCAGACAAACTCTGATTGAGGGGAGTTTTGCAGAATAGCTAGCCTTTCCCATCAAAGTTGTCAAGGTCACAGAATTCCTCCTTAAAGAAAGAAGGAGGAATGGTTCCAGATGAAAAGAGAATAAAGAGGCACGACAAGAGCCCATGATTCTGAATTGGATTTTTTTTTTTTTTCTGTGAAGGACATTATTAGGACAAATGGCAAAACTTGAACAGCGCCTGAGGATTTGGATATTAATTGATTTTTATGGTTATGAGTTTTCAGGAGAATTACTATTATTATTCTTATATATATTTTGCAAGAAAACACTAAAGTATTTGAGGATGGGTGGATGATAGGTAACATGTAGGCAACTAAATAATTCTGGAAAGCTTACACTGTACTTGCAACTTTTCTGTGAGTTCAAGATAGTTTCACTAAAGAATATTCCCCACTCCACTTTTTTTTTTTCCTGGCAACACTGTGGACTAGATGTCTCAAGAAAACCCTTCCAACTGAGTACTTAAAACGCTGAATTTGAAACAAAAGGCAACAACTTCTTAAACAAAAGGCAACAACTTCTTCAAAGCATGCAGTAAAAAAGAAAAGCATCCAGAGACCAGAAACGCAGGAAGGCACGGTTCCCCAGGACTGAGTGAGCTCTGGACCTCTAGTTTTCCCCACATGGCACTGCAGGTACTTGTATCCTGCAGCCTTGGCTTTACTTAGTCACGGAAGGAAAGGGAATAAAGACAGCTCTGTGTCTGAGAGATGAGAGAGGTCTGATTAGCACCTTGAACCTGCTAAGGGTGAAAGAAAAGTTGCCCACAGATGAGACTTACCTGTCTCCTCAGTCCTGGTGAAGCACAGAGCAGCGCGGTGGTTTAAAACATCTTCTGTGAGTTCTCAGCCCCACGCATGCACGTCTCAGGGTCGGGGCGGGAATTCACAGCACCTGTGTGATCTAAAAAACTCCCAGGTGTGCATCGAGTTGAGCGTGATCCTGGTTAAGCGGTGTGGAGTCAGCCAGCTTTGCTAAAACACAGGTCCTTGAGCGAGGGCTTGAGGTGCAGAGGCTCCAGGACCTGGAGGCAAGTGCGAATCCAGGGCAGCTGGAGGGAGGGACAGGCAACGGGGGCCAGGGAGATGGCACAGATGTCCTGAGGTCTCGCCGTCCCTGGCCGTCCTCAGTGACGAAGGCTGCGGAGATGAAGCTGTGCAGGGAAGTGGCCTCGGAGCAGGTACGGTGCGGGAGGGGAGATGGACAGAACGAAGCTTTTCCCAGTGGGTCGCTCCTCGCTGCTGCGTCTGATTGGTCCAAGGTCTGCTCCCGGAAGGCCGCGCCAGCCCACCTCGGGGCTGAGCCCCCTGCCCCCTCGGTTCGGCACAGGATGCCAAACACTATCGGGGTGTTTCACTTGGGTCTGAAAGGGGCGAGAGAAGCAGAAGCTGCAGGGGTGGCTGATGGTCTGGGCCCCGTGACAGGGATGAAGGGGCGCTCCGGTCACACACAGGGAAGGTTCATGTCACCCCTGGATGTGGCAGCATGGTCCAGGAGGCAGGCAAGGGAATCTGAGAGGTTGTGAGCCATTAGGGTCAGATGCAGTGTCCTTCTTGCGGCCACTCAAATGTAATCATGCTCTCCCCTTATTTTAGGCTCGTTACTGTCATACAGAGTCTCCATTTTTACTTTCTTGGGAACACGCTGTCCTCAGAAAAGAGAGGAATGCATCCTCCTCAAAGTGGTACCCAGTTGTGATGTCTCGGAAGACATGAGGCAACAGGTTAGTGCTTCATGCCTGATAGTCCTGCTCCTGTAGGTGGTCTTGATGCTGTACTTTCTAATCCGTCGTCCTTCACTGTCACCGTCCTGGAGTCCCCTCCTGCTGGCCCAGCAATTAATCTGGGGTGGGTTGCCTGCGCGGTGCAGTGGCCCCGACCGTCCCCTGACCTTCTCACTGTTCTGCCCTTGCTGGGTTGTGGTGTGCAGCGGATGGTCCTTATGTATCCTCAGCATTTACCTCTGCAAACTGAAGGCTGCTTGCTGGGGATACCTGCAAACTCAATGATGCCCAGGCTCCATGAGAAAACCAGAAATGTCAGAAAAAGAATCCCCTGGAAGCAGCCCTCCACTATGGACCTGGAGCTGGATGACAACCCAGCTCCCCACCATGGGGCTTCCTGTGTTCCACACTGACTCTAAGTTGCCTGGCAGGATTGGTGCTGGATGCCCCCGGTTGTAAATTGGTTGATAATACTGGCTTTCCCCTTCCTGGCTTGCTTCTCACTTCCCTACTGGTGTTTTCTGGGCTTACTCCCAAATAAGCTACTCGAACTCAGATCCCTATCAGGGTTCCTTTCTGGGAATCTCACATTGAGACCCATGTGCTCACAGACAGCGATGGACAGCAAATTCTGGGCTTGGTAGTACTGTGTGACACCCCAGAGAACCCCAGTCCCCTGTGTTCAGACATGCTCATTCCTGCTCCCTTTGTGAAGCAGCAACCCTGGTTCTTCAAAAATATCAGTATCAGTCATCACCAAGCTTACTCCTTTTTGCCTCCTGGCCACTAAGGAGCCCGCTGGCTAAGTAGCACCTCAGATTTCAGTTTGTCTTACTGATGTCCCCTCCCTCAAGAAAGCCAGTACCTCTAAACCTTCAGGTCCAAATTCCACAAGTAGGCCATTAGGTATGATTATGGGAGGTGCTGCCTTTACTTCCACTCCGTGGTTACTGGTTTTTGCTTTTGTGTTGTTTTTTCTTTTTATGGCTGCACCTGCAGCAAATGGACATTCCAGGGCTAGGGGTCAAATCACAGTGGCAGCTGAGGCCCACGCCACACCCACAGCAACAGATCTGAGCCACATCCTCGACCTTCACTGCAGCTTGTGAAGTCGCCTTTCAAGGTTTTCTCATCTGAGTGAAGTGAGAAATTAGTAGTTCCCTACTTTACTCTCTTCTGCATGTTCACAGGGCAGGCTAGGACTTAACAGCACAGTTCTTGCCAAGAAATTCTCATCATAAATTCTCTCTCCTTCATCTGCAACAAGCTGGCCCTGTTTTACTTTCAATATGGGGGGAGGTATAAGAGCAGGGAAATCTTGGAACGTCTTGTCTTGGTCTGGCGTCTTTGATAACTGAGATCTATCATTTTAGGATCTCAGGCGAAACTTCTGATTTTAATATTCTATAACATGCATAATCTCACATCTAGCAAGTCAGTTTAGAGAAATATTCCCATATGCGCAAGATGACATGTGCAAAGAGCTTCACTACAATACTGTTTGCAACAGAAAGGAAAATGAGAAGAAAACAATCTAACTAAACCCAAATAAAGGAAAGGGCTGATAAACTCTAGCTACTCAAACAGTGGAAGACTTTGTAGCAGTTCAAATGAATGGGTGAATATGAAAAAAGGTGTACAAAAAGCAAGCTGGATCCACGTGGCATAATATCACTTATTAGGGAGTTCCCGTCGTGGTGCAGCGGAAATGAATCTGACTAGGATCCATATGGACACAGGTTTGATCCCTGGCCTTGCTCAGTGGGTTAAGGATCCGACATTGCCGTGAGCTGCAGTGTAGGTCGCAGATGTGGCTCGGACCCCATGTGGCTGTGGCTGTGGTGTGAGCCCATTTGACCCCTCACCTGGATACCTCCGTAAGCTGCAGGTGCCACCCTAAAAAAAAAAAAAAAGTTACTTATTAGAAATCCCACAGAAAACTACAGGGCGATTTTGAATTACACACATGTAAAAACATTAAGCCCAAACATAAAAATATTACATATTAACCTCCAGGAAAGGAGAGGGGGTTAAAGAGTCAGTGAAAAATGTTATCCTTTACGGATGACAGAAAGCGACTTTTAACCAAATATAAAATATTTACATTTAATTATTTAATTTACATTTAAACATAATACATCAGTAGTATGATTAATAACATAATTTTATAATTTAAATTTAATAAAATACTGCATTTAATCTTGAGACCTTTGAAAAAGGATTTTCCAATGCTTTTGAAATTATTCACGAATTAAAAATTTTAGAGACATAATGACTGGAGGTTGTCAAATGCCATAAATTATTAGTTCCTAAATATTTTAGTATGAGGATGATTTTTAGCATAAAATCACATTCCTTTTCAATTATAGCAGCATCCCTACATGTCTGAATGAGAGTGGCACTGTGGTGTTTATTCCTTTTCTGAGCAATGAATGATATTCAATTAAGAGCCACTTGTCATAAAGATGTCAACTATTTAGTTTTTTCTCTATGTATCAATGTTTCTTTTAAGTTGGGCACATTTGGAGTTTTATGCAAAATATAAATCTACTCAGTTTATTCGTTCTAATTTATTCTTTCCATAGAGGTTCCCTGCCAGCTCCTTCAGGAGTCAAGCCCGGCTGCTGTTCCCTCCTGCCTCAGTTCTCACCAATGGGCCTGGGGCTCCCACTGGGTCCTGAGGCAGGACCTTCCTCTGAGGTTCACAAGCTTCTATGGGTCGTACCACTGAAGGCAAACAAAGTGTTAGCCGAAGCTATGAATTTGGCAAAAACTATTTTCAGGGTCTCTGTTTCCTCTTAATCACTTCACCCAATTCATTTTAGCTTAGCAAATATTGATGGAACATTAACCACGTGGGAGGAACTCTGGCAGCTCCTGGCAGTAAAGGAAATAATTAAGATATAACTCTTGCCTTTAAGACCTGAGTCTGGTGACGGACGACGTGTTTCTAAATCCTCTCTGAACTTTGAGGACAGGAAAGACCTGATTTTGATTCATCTTGCTTTGTCTGCCCAACCCCAGGCTCTTTTTTGCGGCTGCCTAGTGAAACTTGTCTTCATGGTGATCGTGAATTAAACGCATGAGAAGTGTTTTCTTTTCAAACTATGTCTTCCTGGCTTTCTGTTTGTCTCTCACCCGGCTTGATGCCTCAACGTTCAACCTTCCTCCACTGTTCCTTCCATGACATGCTGGTCGGCAGTAGTTACAGATATTTTCCATTCTCGGGGCTGCTGCTCTTGGTTTCCAGGCTGTGGCCACCTCAATTCCAGACTACCCTGATCACGTCTTAACTGGGCCCCCTGACTCTATTTTCTCCCTCTCTGATCCAGTCTACTCTTCTTGGCAGACTGGTTTTCCCAAAATAGCCCCTTAATCATGCCGCATCTCTGCTCCCAAACTTCCAACCCTTCCCTAGTGAAGGAAGTGGAGCCCATCATTCCACTCCAACCCTCACTGTCCTTCCCTCGATGGGTCCAACCTACCTCTCCAATCTCACCGCTGTACATTCACTTTCTTGGGCCTCACCTTCAGATAAACTCAGTGCTACCACTCACACGCACAGGAAGTGGAAAGAAGACTTCATGGCAAATCTTATTGGGTGACCACTTTGAACGATTCACTGTTAGGAGTCAACATCCTTTTGTCTCCCATTTCTGTGCTCATATTCAGCATAGCTATCATACAGTCGTGGATCCCGAGCTATGGTGCACATTGAAGTCATCTGGGGTCTTTAAAAATACCCCGGCTTGGATCCCACTCCCTGAGATTCCAAATTACCTGGTCTGGGCATCAGGATTTTAAAAGGTCTCAAGGGACTCTCACTTGCCACCTAACTTGAGAACCTCTGGTTTCCTGGGAAGGCTGCTGTGTGCCAAGCTTTGCCAGTGTTGTAGGACAAGCCACAGCAATAATAACAGCCACTTCGTTGGCCACTGTGTGCTGTAATTTAGCGAGTGACCTGGTATTGGGCTAATCTCACTGTGGTGTGAGCCTAAGGAAACTTCCTAAAAACTGTTGTCGTTAACACACAGTTTGAAGGGGGAAAAAAAACCTCTAGGCTTCTAAAAGCATTCTTCGAGGGGTTGGGTTTATATTCTAATTTGGATGCTGCATTTTTCCATCTCCATAGGAGGTGGCTAAGAAAAACACAAATGGGCTCCTGCATTGCCGTCATGGGCAAATGAATCATGCTCTAATTGCAGATTATCAGCAGAATAGCTACAAGTGTGTCAGAAAAGTGAAGAAAAGCATTTGCTGCAGGCAGACAAAAGGTTCTGATCCTTTGTTTATTTTTAGATAAAGAAGCCTATTTTGTTTGTAACCGACTTTGTGCCTGATATATTTTAGGCATTCACAAAGTTTTCTATGTGTCAGCTTATACTAGACTATAAAATTTCCTAAAATAATATATTTAAAATGAAAGAACATTCCAGGGAGGACTATCACACAACTTAAGAGATGGCCAGTTATGTCCAAAATGTATCAGGCTTTCATGAAACATACAAAAAATTACATGAAATGTCATTCTGGTCTTTAGACTGGAAGATCAAAATTCCTCCAATAACCTCCAGATAAAATTAGCCAGAAACGTCAGTGGGAAGGCAGTTTTGAACTTTCATTTAGGAATACAAAAGCAGGAGTCCCTGTCGTGGCGCAATGGAAATGAATCCAACTAGGAACCTTGAGGTTGGGGGTTCAATCCCTGGCCTCACTCAGTGGGTTAAGGATCTGGCATTGCTGTGAGCTGTGGTGTGGGTTGCAGATGTGGCTCAGATCTGGCATTGCTGTGGCTGTGGTGTAGTCTGGCAGCTATAGGTCTGATTGGACTCCCAGCCTGGGCACCAATGTATGCCATGAGTGCGGCCCTAAAAAAGGACCAAAAAGACAAAAAAAAAAAAAATATATATATATATATATATATAGGAATACGAAAACATTATTCTTCACTGAGCTGTGAGTAGTTTGAAGTTATTGGAGATCTCAGGTGCTGATTTTGACTCTTGTTCCATGCAATTTGGGAATGTATGGCTCTCAGTTTTTCCATCTATGAAACAAGTTTATGAGAATAAGGGGTGGTATGTAAGTCATGTGGTTGTTTTTGTGCGTGTTATTCTTATTGTCTCTAGACGGTCTATTATTGTAGCAAAAGTATGCTTACATTGGGTTACAAACCAGTGATGGTATCTCTTTTCCCAGATGGTTGGAGGTCTCACTGCTGTTGTGACAGGTGAATGTGAATGAGGTTTATCCCTAAGCGGGAGTGGCCTTATAGGTGGAGACTTGGGATGCGGCTGTTTGGTGGCACAGAGAGGACTGGCACCGTGCCAGAGTTCTTTTTCTTCAGTTTAGCTCTCACTGAGCCATTCAACTTTGTAACAAGAAATTGAGACTAATTTTTGTCTTTTAGTGCTGGAATTACAGCAAAGGCATAAAACTGAGGACAAAACAGCTCAGTACGCCATATCCTAAAGTTAGTTACCAAAGGGCCATCATCTTTGGGGCCCTTTGGGTGTTTATTATGAGATGATTGACTTGCCACATGACCATGGTCCCCTGTCCCGTCCCTGTCTGCACGAGGATGGGAGATGGGGGGTCACTAGGGTGCAGGTAAGAGGTTTGCTCCTCTTTCCCATGGGGCTTGCTTTCTTTTCCAAGAAGCCAAGAGAAGGGCCTTCAAGGGCTTAAGCCATAGGATTTGGGGGCATCTGTGAGGAGAGACCTCATCTTCTTCCTTAATGGATGGGTCTTGAGCTCCAGAAGCTACAGTCTCATTCTGTACTGACCTTGGAGTGGTGCAGAGCAGGGCGGGACAGCTTCAGGTGAGTCTGACGCATGCCTCCCTAAGTGTGTGGGATACGGGGACCTGGCCGCTGCTCGTCTGGAGAATCCTAAGCAGGAGGCTTGTTGGAAAACGACAGCGTAAGGAGGGGCCCCAGTGTAAGGTGCTGGAACACAGGCTGGGCCATACCCGCTCTAGTCCCTCTGAGGGCACAGAGGGACCACACAGAGAGGAGGGGAGGGACAGGAGCACAGGGCTGCCCAGTGGCTGCTGGGCCAAGCGAGGGGCCACCCAATCCAGACAAAGGGCAGGAGGCACGTGCTGCAAAAGGAAGAGGTCATTTCTCATGCGCCGGATGTACCTCCTGCCCTTTCCTCCCCAAGGCGTGGGGAGGGGCGAGGTGAGATTGAACATCACCCCGAGATAACCGCGCACTTCGTCCCCGCAGTGACAGGAGGGTCAGGACGCCCGCCCTCGTGGACGTGATCACTGCCTTCATTTATTTCTCCTCCCTCCCCTCAGGGGCTGGAGGAGCCAGGTTTTGAAAAGAGAGAGAAGTTATTTCAGAGTCAAATTATGTTCGTTCTTCATGCCAAGAACCCAGGACCTAGGGATCTAGCTGTCTTGGAGAAGGGAAGATGAACAATTTCCAATCACTTAAGGATTAGACTTTTTCATGTGCGTAATAGTCAAAAGTGACTCCTAAGTTATGGGCTGTGCCAAGAGGTCACTGCCAGGAAGCAGGACAGGGTTACGGGCCAAGCACGCCTGAGGGAGGGGTTGAAAAAGTAGCAAATTCATGTTAATAACCATTGAGTTGAAACGCCTTCATAAACACTGTGTGCCTTTGAAAAGGTGGATTGTCCATCGTCTGGGATCTCCGGGGACCAGGGTAAAGGGAGATGAGGAAGCTCCTGTATCTATGTTCCTATGAAAGTAGCTGGCATGAGATGTGGGGGCACAAAAGGAGACCGTTATGCTTTTTTTCGAACCCTTTGCCCCGAGATGCCCAGAGAGGGTGGGAGGTGAGAGGCAGGGGAGAAGCCAGTTTGGGAAGGAGGCCACTTTATAGGAGCCGGGGCTTGAGCGGGAAGGCCGGCTGGGCAGGCGTTGCACTCGGACCCTCCCGACGAGGGGGACAGTGTCGCCTTCAGAAGTGGTCGCTCTTTTTCCCGTCTTTGGGAGGCTTAATTGCTGCAGGTGAGGACTGGGGACAGAGGTTTGGAGCAGGGGACAGAGGGCAAGGTTTCTTTCCACCACCATTGTCTAGTTAGAATTAGAAAACCGCTCAACGTCGGAGCTAGAAGGATTTGAGGAGAAACATCTGACACCCTCTTTTTATTTAATCCTTGTTTTGCTGCGACGCAATATAGGATCGCAGCCTCGGCTCAGTCCCCTCCCCGTAAGGTGTTTTGAGGAATCCATTTAATCCTCATACACTGAAAACCAAGCGTCTGCCAAGGGCCTGCTGAGTTGCCGTAGAGTTCCTGCTACTCCATCCCTGGAGCTCAGCTCCAGCCCCACTGCTTAGAGGTGCCTTGAGGTGCCTCGAAAGCCCCCTGAGCACCACCTCCCACTCCCCCACCAGGCACCTGTGCCCCTGCTGCGAGGACGTCACTTCTGCTGGCTCTGAGCCGACACGGCCACGATTGCCCGTGCCCTTGACCTTTTGAAAAGCCAAGACTTTTTTAAAACTGGATCAGGTGTGTTGCAGCTGGCTGCCTCTTGTTCTCTTGGGACGTGCTCTCTCCTCAGAAGGGCTTGATCTTTCTTTCCTCAATTAGTTTTTTGGCAAGTCCCCCATGAGTTTATCGGAGGTGCCCTCACATATCTGGACTTTAGCAGTGAACACAATTTAGGCTTAAGCTGGGATGCCTTCCCTCAGCCCGTAAAGAAATGGACATTGGAGAGACATGCAAGTTACCCTAGAGCCGCACGGCGTGTGTGTGACTAGAACTGAAAGGTTGTCTATGCTGAGAGGGGTTGGGGGTTGAGAGAAGGAGTGAGGAGGAAGAAGTAGACTCACGTATGCTTTCTGGAGCCACAGGAGATGGGCTGTGGGCTGGCCGTTTGAGAAAGCAACGCCCCAAGATGGAATTTTGTGCATGTAAAGCCATGGGCCATCCTGCCAGATACGGGGTGACAGCCAAGATTTGACATGACTAGTTTGCTTTTACATTAATATCAAAACCTCTAATTGTTTTTAGTTTACGACTCATTTTTTTTTTCCCCCAAATGTGAACATTTTCCTTGGAAAGTAATGAAAATTATTTTTCCCGTTGAAGGATGATCTCGGTTCCCTTGCATATTACACTCAGCCATGGTCTTGTGTTTTATTAAAGCAAGCTTATTTATGACCCACGTCTGGATATCTAATGATATCTGGAGCTGCAAATAATGGTCTTCTTTTAGATTTGGCATCAAGCATTGAATACTGTTTACAACTGTGAACACAATTTTGATTGGACAGATTTACTGTTTCAGAGAATAATTTCCTGGAACTGTTGTGGGGTGATTATAAGCAGCATGTTTGCTATCGAGTGAACAGATCAACTGTTCTTAAACATATTAGCGATGAAATTCTTCTCTTCCAATGCACTTCTTGGACATTTAATTAGACAAGTTTCTTTTTTTAAGGCTAAAGGACTATTCTGTGAGGTGGGGGTGTGACGTGATTAACACATTGGAAAATTCTAAATCAAATTTAAAAGAAACATTGTTTCCCCCACCTTTTTTTTTTTTTTTTGCTTTTTTAGGGCCACCCCCGCGGCACACGGAAGTTCCCAGGTTTGGGGTCAAATCAAAGCTGCAGCTGCCGGCCTCCACCACAGCCACAGCAACACCAGACCCAAGTGGCATCTGTGACCTACACCACAGTTCACGGCAATGCTGGATCCTTAACCAATTGAGTGAGGCCAGAGATCGAACCTGCATCCTCATGGATACTAGTCGGGCTCGTTTCCCATGATCCACAACAGGAATTCCAGAAACATTGTTCTCCTGTTTAAGATCCTTCTAGAATTGTTCCAGATTGTATTTTTCTCTTCAACCCAGAGGTGAAATGTAACCAGTGCCTCTGATTGTTGCCCTGTTGACTGTGGCGAGAACAGCGGGAACAAGTGTTTACAGAGGTCTCAGTCCTTGCAGAGGTGGGCGAGGGGAGCAGTCAGCAGTCTCTAGCGCTTCGCCCATTGGAGGCGTGGTCCTGTTAAGGGTGGTTATTGAGCCCCTGGACCAAGCCATGACTCAAAGACACAGGGTGGCTTATTTTATCCTCAGTTTTAATGGTAAAGGGATGGGTAGGATAAACAAATTAGAAAATAAAAAAATCAAGAGCTTGAGCATTGAAGTTAGTCCAAAGAGAATCTGATTCCCGGCTTTCCGAGCAACTAGTCTTGGGCCTTTTGTGTATTTCTTGGCTTCTCTGAGCCTCAGTTTCTTCACTGGTAAATGTTTCTTTGCCTGGTAGAATTGTTAGGAGAGTTGAATGAAGAGGTGGGTGAGTAACACCCCGCCCAGTGAATGACATCTATTAGGTAAATAATGAACGTGAGCTAGCCTGACCACCAAGTATCCCTCCTTTTGTCAACAAGAGCTAATTTTGGAGTTCCCGTCGTGGCTCAGTGTTTAGGGAACCCAATTAGCATCCATGAGGATGCGGGTTGGATCCCTGCCGTGAGCTGTGGTGTAGGTTGCAGATATGGCTCAGATCCTGCATTGCTGTGGCTGTGGTGTAGGCCAGTAGCTACAGCTCCGATTGGACCCCTAGCCTAGGAACCTCCATGTGCCGTGGGTGTGGCTCTAAAAAGACAAAAATAAAAAATAAAATAAAAAACCAATAGCTAATTTTCTCTTTTGAGAACAAACCTTTTCCTGTTGTTGAGGAAGTCCTGCCAGTGGCACCAATTCTTCAGCCAGCTTCAGCATTATAATGTATAACTCAAAACTGGCCAAGTAGCATAACTGCCTCCCTGGCTGTATGACTCCTTAAAGGATCAACGTCAATCAGCCCAATGAAAAGACAATCCTGTGTGGCAGCTACTGGGGAGACATACTTTTCCCCCCTCTGAACTTGAACAAAGAGAAAGTCTGAAGCTGTTGGCAGCTATTTTGCCCCACTGGAGCCTCAGAATTAAAGCAGTATATGGTGGAGAGCGAAGCCAAGAGGTATAATGTAAGACATAATTTGAGTCATTGATCCCCAAATGTTTCGGCTAAACTAATTAATATATACTAAATTTTGCTTAAGTCATTTACTTGCGATCCAACAAGCCCTGACTGATTCAAGCAATATAATAAACTTGAGTCATTTTCCACCTCCCCATTCCCTTATTCCAGGAGCCAGATCCCTGCAAAGGAAGCATGAAAGCAACAAAATTCTCCTAGGACTCCTAACAGGATGCAGATAATGCAGGGAAGTGCTTTCCAGACTCTGCAATTTCACATACATAAACAACGTTGAAAATATATTTTCATTAAAAAATGCAATTCATAAGACACCAACTACCTTGTACTTTCACTGCTTTCTCATAAAAGAAAGCATTTTTAATATTCTAAAATCAGAAGTACAGAATATAATAAAGCATAGTATTTTAAGTCAAATAAATCTAACTTAAAGAAAAATGCTCTTGCGCTGTCCTCATTTCTTTCATTTCACCACACAGCAGTGAAAATGTCAGTGGTTTTATAATTTCTAGGTCTGAAATAAGACTTCTGACAAACTACTCACTAGCTGTTCTTTAATTACTCTGAGTTTGTTTCCTCACCTGTAAAATAGAAATAATCATGATCTCTGCCTCATAAGATTTTGGAAGAAATATAACCCCCAAAGCACAAGTAACAAAATAAACAGGTGGGACTACAACAAATGAAAAATCTTCCAGTAAGGATGAAAGGAATGAATGCATGTAAAGTTTTTAGACTAGTGCCTGGCATATAGTGAGTGCTCAATAAACATCATTATCGTTGTCATTACTGCTATCATTACTAATCATCACTCAGTCTAAGTATGTGGGACCAATATCAGACTCTAGTTTCATCCTTGACACTAATTCTGTGACCTTGGGCAGGTCAGCTCAGCTGTCTGGGTTTCAGAATGTTTCCCTGTAGAACGCAGGTATTTAGCCAGATCATCCCCAAAGCGCCGTTAACTCCAACTCTGTGAATGCAGAAACCACACACTTTCTCTAATTCGTCTCTTCTCTTGTAGGAGTGAGCGGCGCACATGGGATCGAAAGGCTCCCCAGGGGCTCTGAACTATCCATCCTGCCCTGTAGCGTCCCTGTCAGATGCTGCTTTTGTTTTTGGATGGACAGGAAGACACGGGAGAGAAAAAGCCTGATGGAGGAGTGAGCGAAGGGGCTCAGGTAGGAAGTTTCTGAAAATGAAGTTGGTAAAATTCCAATGATGCCTGGCGCCTCTGACAACCGATTTGGGGATGACAGGTTATTACTTCCAACCACTCTACTGCCCTCTACTGGCAAATCCTAGTAACTACTGAGAACATCTCTACCTTGAGTGCCTCCTGGTTTGAGAGGGCGAGCGTGTCCTCGAAGGAAAGCTTAGCTTTCTCTTCCGCGTGAAAAGTAGATAATGTGGTAAATAGTGGATGTTTGAAGGTTAATTTTAAAAGGAGAACACGGTTCAGGCAACTCAAATATGAATTTAAAGGCTCTATTGGCTGATGTACATCAGGTAGCACCTCGCGTTTAGGGAACTTCCTTCCAAGCAGGGCTGGAGTTTTAACAGAGTCAGGAGAAGTGTTGGGTGTGATATGGTGGTCTTGACTCAGGCAGCAGTTTGCTTTCCCTGAAACTGCTATAAAACGTGTGGTTGGACTGACAGGAGAGGATGATACGTCTCTACACGTCTTTCTTGGAATCCTTGGCCCACGTCTCATGTTCACAGCTGTCAGAACAGTTCTTTGGAGAGCTTTCTGCCTCATGGCTTGTCTGTTAACTGTCTCATGTCACTTAAGATTCCAGGGAAGGGGAGCAAGGGGAGGAAAAAGAAGGAAAGAAGAAAAGAAGAGAAAAAAATAAAGGGAAAGGGACAAAGTCAAAGCTGGCAACTGGGTCCATTTTAATTCTTTTTCAACTTAAAAAGGAAACTTTCCCCAGTCTTAAGAACATTTCTTAACTTTATTCCTCAGGAGGGTTTAACGTGTATTTTTTTCCTTTGAACTAAATGTTTTTATTCTTGTTTACTAACTAGTCCTGTAAGTGTTAAAAAAAAATTCTACTGAGAGAGAGCTAGATCACACAGATGTGTCATGTTATTCTTTACACTGTATGCATGTGTGTAAATATTGTGTGTTTCTTTGTGGGTGATGTATTCCACAATAAAAAAATGTCAAAATAGGAGTGCCCATCGTGGCGCAGCAGAAACGGAATCCAACTAGGAACCGTGAGGCTGTGCATGTGATCTCTGACCTCGCTCAGTGGGTTAAGGATCCCGTGTTGCTGTGAGCTGTGGTGTAGATCACAGGCTCGGCTCGGATCTGGTGTTGCTGTGGTTCTGGCGTAGGCCAGTAGCTGTAGCTCTGATTGGACTCCTAGCCTAGGAAGCTCCATATGTCACAGGTGTGGCCCTTAAAAAAAAAAAAAAGACAAAAAAAGTCAAAATAAAGAGAGAAAGAGAAATATTTAAGGATGGAAAGGAAAACAAAATCCACATCTTACGATAACTCGTCCTCATTTGGATCACTTATACATCTTTAGGCTTAGAGTCAGACAGGGGAGGAACTGATAGGAAGCAATAAAGAATTTCAGTGGCGTTCCTGTCGTGGCTCAGCAGTAACGAACCTGACTAATCTTGAGGGTGCAGGTTTGAGCCCTGGCTTAGCTTAGTGGATTAAGGATCCCATGTTCTGTGAGCTTGGGAACCTCCATATGCCGAGGGTTTGGCCCTAAAAAGACAAAAACAACAATAATAAGAATTTCAAGAACTGTAAGTTGTGGGCATTGTTCCACTGAAGCCTGTTCTAAGGTTTTGTTTATGTAAAGACGGCTTTTGCTGTATATGAAACTTATAGTATATGAACTTCCACCAGACACTGGTGAGGAACAATTCCCGGTACCTCGAAGGGTACATTGTTGCAGTGCTGAGGTGGATGTAACATCTTGCCGATGAAAGGCTTTATGTTTATGGGTCAAATCCACATTCACACACATGCGCCGTTCCTTGCTCCAAACTGCTTTATGATTCTAAGATGTGCACTCACTGTGCTGCTTCCATTACGGATGAATAGCTGTTTGCTTGAGAGACCTGTATATCTTAATGAAAAGGGACTGAACTGGAAATTTTAAACCTACGCTTTTTTTTTTTTTTTTTTTTAAAGAGTTGCACATGCAGCATGTGGAAGTTCCCAGGCTAGGGGTCGAATCAGAGCTGCAGCTGCCAGCCTACACCACAGCCACAGCAACGCGGAATCTGAGCTGTGTCTGCAACCGACACCACAGCAACACCGGATCTTTAACCCACTCAGCGAGGCCAGGGATCGAATCCTTATCCTCATGGATAATAGTCTGGTTCATTACTGCCTAGCCATGATAGGAACTCCCGTAAGCCCATACTTTTAAAGCCCAATTGATAATAATCTAAAAGAGATGTCAGGAGTTCCTGTCGTGGCGCAGTGGTTAACAAATCCGACTAGGAACCATGAGATTGTAGGTTGGATCCCTGGCCTTGCTCAGTGGGTTAAGGATCGGACATTGCCCTGAGCTGTGGTGTAGGTCACAGGTGCGGCTCGGATCCCGCGTTGCTGTGGCTCTGGCGTAGGCCGGTGGCTACAGCTCCAATAAGACCCCTAGCCTGGGAACCTCCTTATGCCACGGGTGCGGGCTAAAAAGACAAAAGACAAGAGAGTAATAATAATAATAATGATAATAATAATAATAATAAAAGAGATGTCAAACTGGAGGCAGAGCCTAAAGGGGAGGAGGGTGCTGAGGAAACACCCAACAGGACTACTCTTGCTTAGCCCAGGACTTAAACCTGAATAGGGTGTGTTATGGATGGACTGTTTGTGTCCCTCCCACATTCATGGGTTGAAATCCCAGTCCACAGAGTGACGGTATCAGGAGGTGGGCTTTGGGGGATGTGCTTAAGTCGCGGTGGTGGAGCCGTCACGAGTGGGAGAAGAGCCCTAACAAAAGAGACCCTGGGGAGCGCCCGCACCCCCTTATTCATGTGAGGCCGCACGGAAAAAAGAGCCCTCTAGGAACCAGAAAGCGGGCTCTCCCAGGACACCAAACTTAGCGCCTTATCTTGGGCTCCCCAGTCTCCACTGCTGGAGAAGTAAATGCATGGTGTTTAACCCGCCCTGTTATATGGTATTTTTGTTACCGCAGGCCAAACGAACCGAGGCAGAATAAAAAACAGTCACAGGAGTTCCCGTCGTGGCGCAGTGGTTAACGAATCCGACTAGGAACCATGAGGTTGCGGGTTCGGTCCCTGCCCTTGCTCAGTGGGTTAACGATCCGGCGTTGCCGTGAGCTGTGGTGCAGGTTGCAGACGCGGCTCGGATCCCGCGTTGCTGTGGCTCTGGCGTAGGCCGGTGGCTATGGCTCCGATTCGACCCCTAGCCTGGGAACCTCCATATGCCGCGGGAGCGGCCCAAGAAATAACTAAAAAAAAGACCAAAAAACAAAAAAAAACAACAGTCACAAACGGCACACATGTATCCTTGGTGGCACTTCTTCCAGGGACCCTGAATCTCCCCACATTCTGATTTTTCTCCGCCCTGCTTCAGCTCTTCTCACATCAATCACTCATCTGGACGCCACAGCCGTCCCACCCCACCCCAGCCTTCTCTCTCCCTCTGTCTCTCTAGTTGCATGTGCCAAGCTTCTCCAGAACTAGCGGCCACAAGGAAACCTCTCTTGGAACCAGATTCAAGTTTGGCAGCAAGACGCACCTCATCTGTTTGTTAGCTTTGCTCTTCCCACTTCCGGTCGGTGTTCCTGATCAGAACACCCGGTATCTGGGGTTGAAATTTGGCTCTTCCACTTATTACGTTACCCCCAAAAGTTTTTCCCTCTCTCCATGCCTTATAGTTCTTATCTATTAAATCTATTTTATCTATCTATAGTAGCACTTAATTATTATGGTTGGTGTGGGGATTAAATGAGCTCTTCAAGTAAAGCATTTAGAGAAGTACCTGGCACAGAGTATCCTCCAGAAGTGTGTTTCTTTGAAACTTTTATTATATATGTATATATAGCAAAAGTAATAATTTTGAGTAAAAAGTATAATATTAACATATTATTATAATACAACATATAATTAATATATTGATACAATACATATTTTAATCTAATAATATATGCATTATTATATATATTATTAAAATATAGTTGATTTACAATGTTGTGCCAGTTTCTGTTGTTCTTTTTTTACTACTTAATGAATGTTATTGCACTTATAGGTGTACAACAGTCGTCACAACCAAAGTTTATAGCACGCCCTTCCCACACTCTCAGTACATCCCCTCCACCCCCCAAGCTGTCTCATTTGGAAACCATAAGTTTTTCAAAGTCTGTGAGTGTGTTATAATGCTCATCATCTTCATTAGGTCCTGATTGATCAACTGATTGATCCAGCATCAAACATTTTTTTTTGATGATGAAGAGTGAATTTGCATTACTTATCTTTCAGAGAAAGTCAACCAAAATTGTCTGTGTGATGAGAAACTGTAGCCCGTGGTTATAGTCGTTGTACAAATGTTCATCTCATGCTGCTTGTCATTTAATGTGTTCTCCTTACTATTTTCACAACCATTTAATTCACAGATGACTCATGACTGAGAGAACATTTCTCCCCCTGTCTCCTTATCTGCTCAGGGTTGAAACAACTAGTAGCTGTTTTTTAAGAAGAGAAATTGGCAAATGGGTTTATTTTAGATGCTCTCTGCTCTGTTCTCTCTTTCTAGCTTTGCAGGGTAAAACAAACTCCCTAGTGGGTGGGACAGAGAGAAGCCTCACTCTGACTCTCATCCAGTGCTTCTCCTGGGCCAGACTCCAGAGCTAGGGAGGCTTAAATTCATTCCAAAAGAAGTGGCTTTGGGATTGGAGTCAGAAAAGGCAAAAATAATTGGATTAATTCGATAGGGATTAAAGACCATTCATAGTCTTCAAGCATATACATAATGAAACAGTAGAGAATGCTGTAACCATTTCATTTATCTACTGGAGACAGAAAAGAATATTTGTTGGCTTGTCAGGAATAAGATTTTATGTAGCTGGCATAAGGTGAGTAAATTCTACAAACGGTTTCCCTGGGCCAGGGAATGTTCCCTTTTGTCGATACAAGTCCATGTAGGACCTTCATCTAAAAAGCCTTCCCTACCCCCTACCCTCCCTGCTAACACCTGTCCTCTGACTTATTTCACATTTGCTAATTAATAAGCGGCTATGCATTGCCCGCGACTTTTTTTTTTCCCTCTTCTAATCTGGCTCTGTGGGTGGAAAGTATTCATAGGGTTTTCCCTGTCTTTAAAACCGCCTTTTGTAAATAGCTAATGCCTTCAGTGCCCCCCTCTGAGCTGTCGTTGATTTGAGGTGATCCACAGGGTTGGGAGGCTGCCATGGGCCAAAGTGCAGGAATATTTTCTGGGGCCTCCGTGAACCCAAGCCTTGCTGGGTTCTGTGCAGAAGTGGATCTTGCCTCCTTTTCTCTTAGGTTTTTCACATGACTCCCAAAACAGGGCTACTTTTTACCCAATGTGTTGTAGAAATATCAGTGAACTTTCCTCTTACTTATTTTGAGCGGCGGCCCTACCTTTTTCCTGGGGTGCTGTCTGAGCGTAAATCAGTGAGAAATGGTCTTGAAGGCAACTCTGAGCCATAGGCACCCTGCCGAAGTCAGCATCTCCCCGCCGAAGCATGAAGCCCTCCTACTGGACCACGTCTCTGTGTCTGACATCTTTGGAAGCGTTTTTCTCTGGCTTCTGATGGGCTGTCCCTCACATGCAGATGTGTCTAGGGGAAGGTACTGCCTAGGATTGGGCTGGACTTAAGCTGTAAGGATGTTGATGAAACTCAATAAAACTTATGGCTCATCAGGACAGTTGTGCGTTGGGAGAAGGTCAAGACTTTAGAATATCGTGAGAGACTGGTAGACGAGGAAATTGAAACTGTAATGTCAATGAATGACCAATGTTAGACTCTAGTACACACATTTAATGGCAGAAAGGGAATGTACTAATTTATAACTGATTATCTCTGGGGTTGTGGAATCATGGCTGGTTTTTATTTGCTTTTTTTTCTTTTTTTCTTTTTTCTTTTCTTTTTTTTTTTTTTTTTGTCTTTTTGCCATTTCTTGGGCCACTCCTGTGGCATATGGAGGTTCCCAGGCTAGGGGTCGAATCAGAACAGTAGCCACCGGCCTAGCAACATGGGATCTGAGCCGCATCTGCGACCTACACCACAGCTCACAGCAACGCCGGATCCTTAACCCACTGAGCGAGGCCAGGGATTGAACCCTGCAACCTCATGGTTCCTAGTCAGATTCGTTAACCACTGCGCCATGATGGGAACTCCTTAACTTTCTTTTTAAAGAGAATAAATATCAGCAATTTAAGGCTAGGTAGAACTGACAGATAATGATGATGAGATAATATAAAGAGCACATCCCAAATCATGGAACACTTTCTTGATAGTTTTTTGATCTATTCTCAGTCACACTGAGAAAACTAAGGCAGCTCGGCAGACCTCATAATAATAGTTATATTTTAATCTCATTGGATGAATTCAGGTTGGGTTTTTTTTTTTTTTCATTTTTTTGTTAAAGTATAGTTGATTTATAAGGTTGTACCAATTTCTGCTGTACAGCAAAGTGACCCAGTCATACACACACACACACACACATATTTACATATATGTGTGTGTGTATATATATATATATATATATATATATATTCCCTTTCTGATGTTATCATCCATCGTTGTCTGTCCCAAAGAGACTGGATGTGGTTCCCTGTGTTATACAGTAGGACCTCCTTGCACATCCATTCTAAATGGGGCTTGGTATTTTTAAAAATAAGGCCTTAAGACCTCAAAACATCCAGAAGAAAGGTGAGACGTGGTCAGTCATTCAACATTTACATTCAATGTACACAGCCTGTATACCCTAGGCGATTTCAGTTTGGTTTTCTGTTCAGTTGCTTTGACATTACATAGGCAGAGTGACAACGAGAGGCGTTTAAAGGAAATAATCTTCTTTTCCCCTCTGTATTAAATAGCCCTAAAGGGGCTGTCAGGAGAGAGAGCTCTAGGATAGACACAGAAGCAAATATTCTCTTTCTCATAGAACTCTGTAGAAGAAATAAGTTCTTAATTTGGGCCAGGATGTTCAACTAAAATAGGGTTCCCTTGCTTAGCCTTAAAGGTTTACTGCATCCAAGTCCTTAAAGAAACACTGTATTCAAATACACCTATTAAGAGTTTGTCCCACTAGTGGTTTAGAAACAGTGAAGAGAATTAGCAGCAGATAAATTAAAAGCACCCAGAAATGAAAATGTTACTTTGTCTCCAATGTAAACCCCTTTCAGGGCAAGGGCTGGGAGGGAGGTTATTCTTCTTAGTTTTGACCACTTCCTTCTTCTGAAAACTTCAATGATTCTTGTTGACGCATTCACTTTTTTTTTTTTAGCACAAAGAATTTTTTGTTTAAAAAACACAGTAAAACGTGATAGATGTAGAAAGTACACAGAAAACCCAAATATAGCAAAAGGGTGACTGCGAGTGGTTTTACTTTTTAAGCACTGTGTCAGGATTCATCTTAGAAGAAGGAATATTCTTGGGGGGGTGGGATTGATAGGTTGTGTGAAGGCAAGGCCCACGCATGGCCTAAAAAGAAGGAATAAGAATAAAGAGAATCAGAATGAAGCAAGAGGGTAGTTTTCTTGGTCTGAGGGTTTCCCAAGATGTACTTAACTGATTTTCCAACTTCCTCTGGTGGCGGATGTGCAATGGAAGCAACCAAGGCTCTGGGAATGGGCTTTGAGGCTGAGAACCCCCAGCAGCCCCCTTGGGACTCCGAGAGCAGTCATATTTCTTCTGAGTTTCGTTTTCCTTTTCTGCATGGTCATTCTCTTAGGATATTCTCAGCTTTCAGTGAAGCCGATTAGCTTAATAGTCTAACATCTGTCTTGTGTGCAAGTGGCCTTGGGCAACGCAGGCTGCCCACTCTGCCTCCTCCCACAGATGTGGAGATGATAACTCCTGGAGGAGAGTAGACATTCATCCAGGAGTGGTCCAGGAGGAAGGGGGACAGCCATCTGGATACTGAGGAGGACATGTGAGCACTTCCAGAGAATCCTCAGGAATATTTAGAAAGTGACTAGACTTTCTGTTTATAAGTTTGGCCTATTTTATTTGTGTTGTTTTTTTTTTTTAAATCCTTTTGGGTTTTTTTGGCCTATTTTATTTGGATTTTGAGAAAGGGGCACTTTTAAAAGCCTGGATATTTTGGAAGCACTCTGATTCTGCAGGAAATGGATAAAAGTGGTGATGCTTGTGTCAAAGGCCTTTCATGAAGGAGTTCTCTGAGGCCATAGGCTAGCCCTGTTCTTGATATATTGCAGATGATTAATAAAGGTGGGCTGAGGAAGGATTAGACAAATGAATGACCAGTAACCAACACCATGAGGTTCACTGATTGAAGATAGTGACTGAAAGAGGTTTTGTCAGAGTCAAAATAACTGACTGGAAAAAAAAAAAGAAAAGAAAAGAAATATTTGGATGGTTTTGCCATTAGAGGAATTGTTTAGGTAAAAAAACCAAAATATCATTTTTCCAGATAATGCCAAAATCATCATTGTGTTTCAAGATTATGAAAACAGATCAAGCTGGTTATGTTACCTAGAAAAATGATCAATTGATAATCTGAACATCTTTCTTTATACCAGGATTTTTAAAGCGTATATTATCATCTCGTTTTTGAATCAGCTGAGAGAATGAGGTCTCTGCTTCAGTGTGTGTGTCTGAATGAGTACAATTTACTCATTTCACAGCAGCATCGTTCTTGTAGACACATCGTCTATTGAATCCTCATGGTTTAAAATATCAGTTATGCCTGTGCCTATTTAGTAGAGGAACAAAAGAGAAGGGCTGGGATGAATAAGTAAAATGTACATATAAAAAATTCAAAACCAGAAATGGATAGTTGAACTAGAGCTGCTTTTTTTTTTTTTTTTTTTTTTTCATTTTAAAATAAGCAAAGGAAGGCCTTGTTTAGAATGAAAACTCATGAGCTTTGGCTTTTGTGATGAAAATAATAAATAGTGAGTCCTGAAGGGTATAGGACAGGAAGTGCCAGCTCAGGAGTCCCAGTTGTAACACTGACTGGCAGGAAGGCCATGATGACAGGGTGGGCCTTGCCTGTGGGACTTTGGAAAGTATTCTGATGGGTTTTGGCCACTCTCTCCCTGTATAAGCCTAGCAAAGAATAAAAGAAAGGATTGGTTCTTTGATTATATACTTATCATGATTCTAAATAACCTTCTTTCCAGATTCAAGGTTTAAAAGTTTCAGAATTCCCATCATGGCTCAGTGGAAACGGATCTGACTAGCATCCATGAGGACACAGGTTCGATCCCTGGCCTTGCTCAGTGGGTTAAGGATCCAGCGTTGCCCTGAGCTATGGTGTAGGTCACAGATGTGGCTTGGATCCCACGTTGCTGTGGCTGTGGTGTAGGCCAGCAGCTGTATCTCCGATTGGACCCCTCACCTGGGAACCTCCATATGCTGTGTGTGTGGTCCTAAAAAGACAAAAAAAAAAAAGTTTTATTCAACTCACCAGTGTCAACCTACTCTGCGCCGGGCATTGTGATGGAAAAGTATGTGGGATGTAATAGTAAATGAAGTGTATAGTCTCTGCCTTCAGGGTGTTTAGACTCCAGGGATGCAGTCAGTGCATAAAGCATGACCACAAGCTATGTTGTGGGCTGTGCGGGATGATATCGTGGGAGCAAGTTGGGGTTGGTTTGGGATGTGGGTAAAAAATGGTAGCCAGGGAAGTCTTTTTTGGAAACATGATGACTGACCTGAGATCTTAAGGACAATTGCCTTTATTTTAATAGATAGACCATATGATCCAGCAGTCTTACTTCTGGACATCTATCCAAAGGAAATAAAAACAGGATATCAAAGAGTTGTCTGTACTCTCATGCTCATTACAGTATTATTTACAGCAGCTATGAAATGGAAATGCCCTAAGTGCCCATGGAAGAAGGAGTGGATAAGGATGTGGGGAGTTACCACCGTGGCTCCGTGGGTCAAGGACCTGATGTAGTATCTGTGAAGATGTGGGTTCAATCTCTGGCCTTGCTCAGTGGGTTAAGGATCTGGTATTGCCCAAGATGTGACTTAGGTCACAGATGAGGCTCAGATCTGGTGTTGCTGTGGCTGTGGTGTAGGCCACAGCTGCAGCTCTGACTTTGTCCCTAGGCTGGGAACTTCCATGGGCTGCAGGTGCAGCCATAAAAAGAAGAAAAAAAAAAAAAAAAAGATGTGGTATGTGTGAGTATTATTCCACATGAGAAAGAAGGTAATTCTGCCATTTTCTTTCTTTTTTCTTTTTTTCCTTTTTTGGCCACCCCATGGCATATGCAGTTCTGCAGCCCAGGGACAAGATCTGAGCTGCAGTTGTGACCTATGCCACAACTGGGGCAATACCAGATCAGCTCCTTAACCCACTGTGCTGGGGCGGGCATCGAACCTGCATCCTAGTGCTTCAGAGACACTGCCAATCCAGTGAGCCACAGTGGGAACTCCTGTCCTGCCATTTTCAATATTGATGGACCCGAGGCCCATGCTAAGTGAGATGAGTCAGACAGAGAAAAGAAAATACTATATGATTTCATTTATATGTGGAATCTTAAAAAAAAAGTCAAACTCATAGAGACAGAGTAGAAAAGTGTTTGCCAGGGGTGAGGATGAGGAGAGGTTGATAAAACAGTAGCAGTTTTCAGCCGTAAGATGAATAAGGTCTGAGGCGCTCATGTAAAACGTAATGACTCCGGTTGATTACACTGTGTGGCGTGGCTGAAATCTGCTGAGACCTCCCCCCAAAGATGAGCCCGTGAGGTGATGGATGTGGTAATGAACTACATTGTGGGAATCTGTTCACAATGTGTGTGTGTCCCACAATGTACACTTGCAATATCTTACAATTTTATTCGTCAATTTTTCCTCAATAAAGTTGGGGAAAAAACCTAACTTTTCTTGATAAAAAATAATTTGTTACCTCCTAATATCCTGCCAGCAATATAAGGGGTTAAGTGCCCCCTTTATGGCTGGGAACACTGAGGTACCCATAGGATAACTGAGTTAAGACCTAACAGCAAGTAAGTGGTTTAGGTGATGTGGAAGCCCCACCTTTTTTTTGCTTTTTTTTTTTTTTTTTTTTTTTTTAGGGCCGCCCTTGCGGCATATGGAAGTTCCCAGGCTAGGAGTCAAATCAGAGCTACAGCTGCCGGCCTACACCACAGCCACAGCAACGCAGGATCCAAGCCGCATCTGCGACCTACACCACAGCTTGAGGCAATGCCGGATCCTTAATCCACTGAGCGAGGGCAGGGACTCAACCTGCAGGCTTGTGGATCCTAGTCGGGTTTGTTAACCATTGAGCCATCAAGGGAACCCCCCAAATTCCACTTTTTTGACTCATAGTCTTATTAATCTCACCAGAGAAAACAGACTGCCTCAATACATAGCAGCAGCTTGGTTACAATAAAATTCCAGGTAGAGACATTTCTGGGCATGTTGTACTTGCAAGTCGACGTCAGAAAATTTTCTAGCACAACAACAACAACAACAAAAACCAGAAATCAATTTAAATTTTCCTTGTTTTTTTCGGCTGTACCCAAAAGCTCCTGGGCCAAAAATTGAACCCGTGCCACAGCAGCAGCCTGATCTGCTACAGTGACAATGCTGGATCTTTCATCTACATGGGAACTTCCTCAACTAAATTTTCATATTAGTAGCATTTGAATTTATAAAGCTGAAGATGGATTTCTTTTTAAAGGCTTTCTTGGTAAAGAGAACTTAGAGTCAGGTGGTACAAGGTTATTTTCACATTTTGTTTTAGCAGCTCCTACTGCTTTTAAACTCCATGCTGACTTTTTTCTTTTGCCAAGGTCCATGGTTGACTAAAGCCAGACTGACAGCGGCAGTAATGACTCTGAGATCTTTATCATTCCTTTCCAGTGTTCTCATTCCCCTCATACGTGCCACTCTCATTTTGTGCTGAGATATTTTAATGAGTTTCTGAGTGTTGTTTTCCACGTTTCCTAATATCCCTGCTCAGGTCACTAAATTAGAGGAAAGCATTTTAGCAAATGGGAGCAGAAACAAAAAAATATCATTAGCGGGAAGACTGCGGAAGTCACAGCTATTAGGAATGTGAAATGTCTCTTGACCAGAAGTGTGGAAAAGACACTGCCAGATGGAAGGGTTAATTACTAGATGCTGGCTTCAAAAGAAGACAGGGCAACTTAGAAGACCCATTTGTCTACCACAGTAAAGAACATTGTTCTTGGTGCATTCTGCAGTGATGGAATGTACTGGGTGAGAGAAACAGTTCCCCACATCTTGATTTTCTAACTTTCCTATGGTGTTTCATCATCCATGGACTAGGAATCTGGCCACAAGCAACACAGTGCCACAGCTCTCATGTTTAAAACCAGAGGACTAGCGAGCTGCAAATATTTATAACATACTATGTTTTAGAATGTTTTCCCAAATTTCTCTTTTCATCTGAATTTCTGCCCACCCAAGGGCTTAATATAAATGTAAACTTTAATCTTTTTTGAGAACAAAACATCCATCTGAAAAAGTATACAGTATCACATAAAGATAGTCAATGCTAGTTTTCAGGTTTTGGTTTTTTTTTTTGTTTTTTTTTTTTTCTTTTTTCATCCATTTCCATGACAGACAGGAACTGGGTTCAGGGAGCAGTGAGCCTGTTCTTACTGTGCAAATCACAGATGGCATCAGAGCAGCAACTTTCATTGCTCTCACTTTAATTCTCTTGTGGGACTTGTGAGTGTATTATGAAGAGCTAAATGTTCATCCAGTGCATCAAATTGGTTTCTTTGGTGGCTTATAGTTAATCCCTATGTCTTAAGCACAGTAGGGATTCAATAAATGTTTAAAAAAATAGAATTCAATTGTTTGGGAAAGTCTCTAAACAAAACTGTGACTCAACACTAAAAGGGGAAGGTCCTGTACTTGCATTTAAAGCTTTATCCCTAGACATACAGATGGCCAATAGGCACATGAATAGATATTCATCATTGCTAATTATTAGAGAAATGCAAATCAAAATGACAGTGAGGGACCATCTCACACCAGTCAGAATGGCCACTATTAAAAAGTCTGCAAATAACAGAGTCTGGCACAGTGTGGAGAAAAAAATGAACCTTCCTACACTATTGGTGGGAGTGTAATTTGGTGCAGTGACTATAGAAAATAGTATGGAGGGCCTCAGAAAACTAAAAATCAAACTACCAAATGAACCAGCAATCTCACTCCTGGGTATCTATCCAGTCAGAACTATCCAATTTGAAAAATACATGCACCTCTATGTTCTTAGCAGCACTATTCACAATAGCCAAGACATGGAAGTAGCCTAAATGTCCAATAACAGACGAATGAATAAAGACGTTGTAATATATTTATACAATAGAATACTACTCCGCTATAAAAAGAACGAAATAATGCCATTTGCAGCAACTTGGATAGAACTAGAGATTATCATACTAAATGAAGTAAATCACCCAGAGAAAGACAAATATCATATGATAACACATAGGTAGAATCTAAATTATGACACAAATGAACTTATCTATGAATCAGTAACAGATTTACGGACACGGAGAGCAGACTTGTGGTTTCCAAGGGAGGGAGGTGTGGGGGAGAGATGGATTGGGAGTTTGGGATTAGCAAATTAAAACTATTATATATAGAATGGATAAATAGTTCCCTACTGTATAGCACAGGGAACTATTCATAAACCATAATGGAAAAGAATGTGAAAAAGAACATATATCTATGAAAAACGGAATCACTTTGCTGTGCAGCAGAAATTAACATTACGTTGTAAATCAACCATACTTCGATAATATAAACATTAAAAAAATAAAGCTTTATTTCTGACAATGAAACAATATGGCTTCCTTCTCCATTTAAGAAATGTTAAAATTGATTGATATAGGAAAAGGAGAGCCTCAATGAAACCTACAAACTGATGAGTAGTATATAGCCACCCACTCTCTCTGTTTAAATAACTCTATTTAAATTCTATGCATAAACTCAGTTTATCTCCACATTCCTGTAAGGAAATGACTATTCTGAATGCCTGATAATTGCACGTGTAAAAAACAGTTGTTTCACTTAGATAGGAACATGACTTTTGCCAAGGATGCAGTAACAGACTGACAAGTGAATATCCTTGGAAAGATGTAATTAAAAATGTAACATATTTTAAAAAGTAAAAACTGGGCCAATTTTGTAAAGGAGTAACCTTGGGTATCAAGCTAGAAGAATTAAGGTGCTGGAGAGAAGTCTTATGTTAGTTACAGGGATGTATATCTTCACAGGAAGAGCAATGGACCAATGACCTCATTACCGGGACTCCTGGTTCTACACTAAATGGTTACTTTCAACCTTTTATTTGATAGCGTTTTTTTTTCTAATTTAGAAAAAAGTTTTGTTGACAATGTCGAATAAAGTCCAAGGGATTTGCCTACTCCTGTCCTAGAAATTGCTTTCATAATATAACTTCATTATAATTACACAGTTGTTTGCTTCCCCTATTAGACTGCAAGTCTTTGAAGGCAGAAGCTGTGTCTATTTCCTTTCCCTCTGTATCCTCCGAACAGAGCACAGCCTATTGGATAGCATTTAAAAATTGTGCACACCTGTTAATGTTATTGTATTACTAATTGTGAAGAGTCCTATACCAAAGAGAGCATTTGTCTTTAAATGAAATACTTACTGCATTTTATGATGTGATTTCATCATATCCATGTCCCATTTTTTAATTTATCATGAAAATTATTTCAGCTTTTAAAGTAGAAGCCAATAGGAAATAAAGCAAGCATTCTTGATGGAACATTTTGGTTCTATACATTAAAATTTAAAATTTAAGTGGTGCAGTATCTATGATGGGCTAAGTTCTTATTTGAATCATTGGCAATATGACTTATTCTCAAGTAAGCAACTTGAATACTTGTATCCCACAGCAATACATACTTTAAAAATACTTTCTTGAATGAATTGAAATTGGAATCTGAAGAATGTTAGTTTTTGTTTTGGTTTGTTGTCTTTTTAGGGCTGCACTGGCGACATATGGGAGTTCCCAGGCTAGGGGTTGAATCGGAGCTACAGCTGCTGGCCTACGCCAGAGCCACAGCAATGCAGGATCTGAGCCGGGTCTGCAACCTACACCACAGCTCACGGCAACGCCAGAACCTTAACCCACTGAGCGAAGCCAGGGATCGAACCTGAGTCCTCACAGATGCCAGTTGGATTTGTTTCCACTGAGCCACTGGGAACTCCTGAAGAATGCTAGTTTTTGTGTCATTACTTCACTGTTGAGTGACCTGGGATAAAAATGTCATAGTGCTTTAGTTTTTACATATTTTAACCAGGATTAGTAGTGTCTGCACCTATGATTGAGACACAAATAGGATGATATGTTATCAGTTCCAGCAGTTGTGTTTAGGTAAGTCACCTAAATCATGAGTGTCAATAGCAGAAAGGGTTAGAGACAGCTGTGGGGCGAAGATGAAGCATTCAATGAGATTGTAGAAAATTAATTCATCCTTCAAATATTTCTGAAATAGCAGTTATGAGTCAAGAGATCTGTAAGCAATGAAGAAAGGGAATAGACAGATGGCAGCTCTCTGATCCTGGACCAGGGGTCTTACGTCAGAACTGGTGAAACAAGATTCAATCCCAGGATGGCCAGACCATGCTCTGAGGAACCAGGAAATTGAGAGCATCTGGTTGGGGTGATGCATGTGTGGGAAAGAGAAAATAGAAGCTTCTGGATGGCAGATTGTGAAGCACAGGTGCTATCAACTGCATTATCACCCAAACCTGAAAATGTAAAGCTAAGTATGTATAGAGCTTTGGTACATGACATATGGTGTTTCAAATATAAAACTTATAGACCATCTGTCAAATCTAGTGGGGCATAACTCTGGAAGGATCACTGAAAATTGGAGAACCTGCTACATCTTCACACTCAGCAGTAACTAGACGATCAATACATATTAATTGAGTAGTCATCGTAGATACAAGTATAGTTGCGGCTGTAAAGAGTTATAAAAAATGTGGAAAATGTCGTTTTGCCCTTCAGAACCTAAGGGAAGACAATAACCGAAGGGCAGGCAGAGTGCATGACTTTTGATTGCTTCTAGTTCTTAGGCTTCAATTTTATGGTCCATCACTACGGTTGCTCTTGTGCATTTACCATAAATTCCCTTCCCCTCTCTCGCTTCTGACTTGCTTGGCAAAGCCACAAACCCTGGATAAATAAAATCTCTCTGCCTTTCCAAGCTTACAACCATGCAACTGAATATCTCTGGAGAAAAACAAACAGTCATGTTGCCTTGTCTCATTTTAAAACCATGACCATAAACCTCAGTGGGTTCTTGATGTGGTTACACCACTGAACTATCCATCCCCCATTCCCTCCCTCCCTCACTCACCTAGAAGGACTTTCCCACTTTCTCTGATTTGCTTCCCTGTTCTCATTCTCGATGATAAACCTTTATTTCACAGAGAAGATTGAAGCAAGCAGAAGAGAATTTCTAAAATCTTACATTCCATTTACCTTCCTAGCAACACCTGTATCCACACACTCTGCATTCTTGCTTGTTCCTATGGAAAATGCTTTTGCTTCTATCAAAAGCTAGTTGCTCCACTTGTTCACAGATCGCATCTCCTTTTGCCCACTCAAGGTTATTGCTCTAGCAATTTTTTATTCTTTCCCCTATGCATCTTCCCCTTCCTTAATTAGACTGTCCTCATCGGCACTGAAACATACTGTTACCTCTGTTCTCTTAAAGAAAGCATCTCTAACTCCACTCCCTCCATCAGCTGCTACCTTTCTTTCTTTCTTTCTTTTTTAAAAAAAAGCTTTTTATTTTTTCATTACAGTTGATTTAACGTTCTGTCAATTTCTGCTGCACAGCAATGTGACCCAGTTATACATATATATGTATATACATTCTTTTTCTCACATTATCCTCCATCATGCTCCATCACAAGTGACTAGATATAGTTCCCTGTGCTGGACAGCAGGATCTCATTGCCTACCCCCTCCACATGCAATAGTGTGCACCTATGAACCCCAAGCTCCCAGTCTGTCCCGAGCCGCTACATTTCTTTACTCAATTTTGCATAAAGAAAGCTTATTGCTTGCAATTTCTCTTTTCATTCCTTCTTAAACCACCTCAGTCAGGCTTTTATTTTTACAAATTCCACCAAAACAGCTCTCCTTAAGGCCACCAGTGACTTACATCTTGTCGGTTCTAATGGTCAGCCCAGCACCTCCTCCCACTGGTAGCATCTGGTCCCTCCCTCCTCCTTGATACACATCATTCACTAGATGAGTCTTTGACTCTCCCCTCACTGGCTGCTCCTTCTAAGTCTCCTTTGTTACTTTATCCTCTCCTCCCAGCCTTTGATGTTGGAGAACTCTAGGGCTCAGTCATTGGTCCTTTTCTTTGTTTGCTTACTCTTGTGGTGATTTGATTTAGATCCATTTATTTAGACCCGTATAACATCCATATAGATCTACAAAACATCTGTTTGCAGATGATCCTTAAATTTGTACCTCTAGTCCAGAATTCTTTCCTAAATTCTAGACTTACATACCTAACTACCCACTCACCTACTTGGCATTTCTACTTGGGCTGTCTCAAACCAAATAGGTTATCTCAAACCCAACTCTTGATTGTCATGCACATGGTCTCTCTACCTACGCCCCCCTGGAGTCTCCCCAAACTCAAATGCTGGCAGTTTGATTCCTCCATTCATCCTTGAAGTCACCTTGGGCTTTTCTGTTTTTCTCACATTCCACACTTAATTTTTTGGAAAACCTTCAGATTATATGCAGAATCTAAGCATTTCTCACCCATCCACTGTAACCACCTCCCTCACCTGAACTATCATCATCTCTCACCTGGGTTGCAGAAAGAGCCTCTGGGTGATCTCTCTACTTTTCTTGTTCTCCAACACACTGTTTTCAGCCCCCTGGCAGAGAGTGATGCTGTTACAATGCAAATCAGTCCATGAGAGTTCTCTGCTCAAAATCCCATCTCACTCAGAGCAAACGCCGAGATTCAACGTGATCTGGCTGCCATTATCCCTCAGACTCCCCTCTTAATACTCGTCCCCTGTGTCACTCTCCCATGACACACCTGCCGCCTAACTGTTCCTCAAACATCCTCTGTACTTTCTTACTTAGGAGCTCTTTCTGGAAGGCTTTCCCCCCAGATGTGTCCTTGGTTCACACGCACGACTCCTGCAAATCTTTGCCTGTGTATCTACCTTTCTCAGCAAGCCTATCTGACCACTGTCTTCAATAAAACACACTGCTCTCTGATCCCCTGCAATCCTGATGCTACGTATCCTCCTTGACTTTCCCTTCTTTGCTAACATGTTCCATCATCTCACATATAATATATTTAACCCATTTACCTGTTTTATTGTTTATGTCTTCCCCCCTTCTTCCCCCCACCCCTGGAAAATTCCCTGAGGGCAGGGATCTTTGTTTAGTTCATGGATTTATCCCAAGCTCCTAGAACTCTGCCTGGCACATAGTATGTGTTCAATAAATATGTGTTGAATAAACGAATGAATAGAGGTAGCTCTGATGTCATCATCTATGCTAATACTTACTCAAGGACTTCTTTGCTCTGTTTTTTCTTCTGAGCATATTTCACACATACTCTTGAAAATTATACAGCCATAAATCCCAGATGATAATTAAGGTAGAAAATTACAGGTCTCTGATTTCCTGTATAAAAATGGAAATAGTATCTATCTACCTACCTATCCTTCCATCTATCTTTTTGGCTGTACCTGCAGCATATAGAAGTTCCTGGGCCAGGGATTTATCCTACACCACAGCAGTGAACAGAACCATGGCAGTGACAGTGACAGATCCTTAACCGGCTGCACCATGAGGGAACTCCACTAGTATCTATGTTTTTACGTGAAGTCTTAGTTTTCTTTGTCCAAGCACTTAATAATTTGATTCTAGAAAATTATCTTGCCTGAAGGCTGTGGGGCCATAGTCCTTCATAATGAGCCATTCCAGAAAAGAAAGGAATTCTGCAAACTCAAATCCAAAGGGCTAATTGTAATAAACATTTGGGGTAAAGCTGCGTATTGAAAATATTTACAGGAATGAAATTCTGTTGGGGATTTAGTAATATGAACAAGTACTTCAAGGCTCTCTATGAAAAAAAAAAAAACCTTTTTAAGACACCTGGACATTAAATTTTAGTATATTGAGTACAGTTTTTAAAGGCCACTCATGCTCATTGATTATCGTGGATGAAAGTATCCAAATTATTAATTATAACTTTGGAAAATATGTTAGTGGGTTTCTCTTTATAAGACAAGGGTCTTGGAGTTCCCATTGTGATGCAGAGGAAACAAATCCAGTTAGTATCCATGAGGATGCGGGTCTGATCCCTGGCCTTGCTCAGTGGGTCCAGGATCCAGTGTTGCTGTGAGCTGTGGTGTAGGTCACAGACAATGCTCGGATCCCACATTGCTGTGCCTCTGGTGTAGGCTGGCTGCTGTAGCTCTGGGAACTTCCATAAGCCGTGGGTGCGGCCCTAAAAAGCAAAAAAAGAAAAAAGAAAAAGAGAGAGAGACAGGGATCTTTTTTCCCTTTGTCTTTTTTTCCCCCTTTGTGTGTGATGGTAAATGAAGTGATGGCTTTTATGTATGAGCAATTTTGGGGACAAGTATAAGAATGTAAAGAGAGAAAAAAAAAAAAAAACCCTATAAACTTCTTCTCCTGTCTTCAGATAAGGTTAGTTCTTCCTAGAGGAAGTGTGCTAAAGTGGGAAAACCCACAAGAGCAACACCAGGATTCTGAGTGTTAGGAGACCTGGATTCTAGTTCTAATCCTGCTGTTAACTTGAGTTATAATCTTCAGTGTCTGTTTGGCTCTTTGGGTTTGAGTCAGTTGCTTTATCTTTAATATTCAATTGAATTTATAATTTATGTTTCAGCCATGTTTTGTGAAAAGAAAGCATCCTATTCCAGATTTAATTAAGCCTGTGAAGCCAAAGAGGTAATTTCTGTGACGGAATGGCAGTTATTTTATTCAAGCAATTTTTCTTTATGGCCTGGAAAACAATGTCAGCATCTATCTTAAAACTTCCTGTATTTATCCTCTTGAAACTTAAGAGGGTGCATTTTATGTGACGGAGGGTATGAGTGGCGTGGCTGTTACTCCTGTCTCCAGCAACCTGAGGACAAGTGATTTGTGTTGTTGATTTTGGAATCAGCCACATGAATAATTTGGGTCCCATTTTCCTCAGACATTCATCACCTCGCTCTCCATAAACTGGAGACAGTGCCATCAAAATTTGATGTCTGGAAACCTATTGTGAAGGAGCTTTGTATTCCTTTTCTACCTCTAGCCATCAACTCTTGTCCGTCATCACCAAGGGAGGGGAGAGCCCTTTTTTTGCCATTGTATACCCTCCAACCAGCGCAGTGCCAGGCACTCGAAGAACAGTTATTGAGTGAAGGTCTACCTAATGGAACGAAAGCGTGAATAAATGAGTGCATGAAAGAATGAACTTTGTTTGGGTACCATATCATGAAAAGTGATTTAGATTATGGGCAGTTTTACAACTGGAAAGATAGAGACCTCTAAAGAACGTCTAAAGAAAAAACACACTAGTGAGGAGTGTCCTTCCTGGCCCAGGGGTTAACGAACCTGAATAGAGTCCATGAGGATGTGGGTTCGATCCCTGGCCTCGATCATTAGGTTAAGGATCCAGTGTTGCCGTGAGCCTTGGTATAGGTCACAGGTGTGGCTCAGATCTGGCGTTAGCTGTGGCTGTGGTGTAGGCCAGCAGCTGTAGCTCTGATTGGACCCCTAGGCTGGGAATCTCCATATGCCATGAGTGTGGCCCTAAAAACCAAACCAAACAAAACCAAAAGAACCCCCACAAAACACTAAGATAAAGATTCAACATATTTCAAAGATTCCAAAGGCAGAGCCTCAGTTATGAGTAATGGGGAGAGAATATTTGTCTTTCTGGACAGAAACAGCAAGGGCACTTTCCTGGCCACCTTGGCTGGGCTTCTGTCCTAGGGGTCCTTAAATCCAGTCTGACACTGGAGGAGTAATTGAGATCCATTTAAAATAGAAATTGGTCGCTCTCTCTTCCTCTCCTCAAACACTTTTCTCTTTTGTGATTGGATTTTTATTTGCATTTTCATATACTCAGGTGTATGTATACTTGGAGATCTGTATTTGTATTTTTCCTTTAATTTTCATTTTCTTTTTTTTTGCGCCTACAGCACATGGAGGTTACCAGGCTAGGGAGTCTAACTGGAGCTACAGCTGCTGGTCTACACCACAGCCACAGCAATGCCAGATCTGAGCTGAGTCTGCAACCTATACCACAGCTCCCGGCAATGTCGGATCCTTAACTCACTGAGCAAGGCCAGGGATGGAACCCACAACCTCATGGTTCCTAGTTGGATTCATTTCTCCTGAGCCACGATGGGAATTTCTAATTTTCATTTTCATATAGGCTCTGTCCAAAAACTGCAGTCATTTTCATTATATCTAAAAAATTCCATCAGAACTAGTTTTTCAGTCTAATTCACATCTTGGATTACCAAAATGCAGTTACCAGAAACACCTCAGGATGCTTTGTCTTTGGTTTCTCTCCGATGCCATGCTAGTGTCTGGAACACAGGAAGTGGTCAATAACTAGATAAGCAGGATAACTAGAATTAACACATTTGAGCATCTTAGGTCCATCAGAGTTTCAAAGGATCTTTCAATGCTAATATGTGTATTTCAGAGCCATAAACTTCAAATGCGCTTTGGGAAATATTTTATAAATTAGTTTTTAGGAGTTCCCATAGTGGTGCAACAGAAACGAATCTGTCTGGTATCCAAGAGGATGCAGGTTTGATCCCTGGCCTTGCTCAGTGGGTTAAGGACCTGGTGTTGCTGTGAACTGTGATGTAGGTTGCAGACTTGGCTCGGATCCGGTGTTGCTGTGGCTGTGGTGTAGGCCAGCAGATACAGCTCTGATTTGACCCCTAGCCTGGGAATCTCCATGTGCTGCAGGTGTGGCCCTAAAATGAGAAAAAAACAGTTCCTATTGGAAAAATTAATACACATATTCTATTCAATTGCTTAAAGAACTCTCGTCGGTGTCACTGTTAAACTTCTGTAGCCTGAAAGATTTCTTTAAACCTTGTTAGTTTTCTTATGATTCTGGTAATTTTAATGTCATTTGTATTACTTTTCTGATTCTATTTGTATTACGAAGTAGTGAAAAATTACTTTTATTTCATGTTTATGGGTATTGAATTCTTTTCCCATAATACCTCTCCAGTTTTTATTTTTGTATTGTGTTAAATTTAAAATTCCATATCTAAACATATTTTTTCTTAAGTATTATTGCTGATGTAGTGTATTTTTATGGTTATTAAAATATAGTTTACCAAATCATATGCACTTTTTACTGAAACTTTGCAATAAATTAAATACTTAATATTGATTTTTTAAATTATTTTGTATTATTTTCATAGAGTATAATTCCCACAGGATTCGCATATGAGAAGAAAATCGTTTGTTTTTGTCACTTTTATTTTAAATGTCTGTATTGTTCTTCAGAATATTTGAACTATTTTACATTTTCGCCATTTATGAGATTAAGGTCCTGTCTGGCTGTCTGGTGTTGAGATAAAATCCATTATTCCAAAGAAGATTGATATGCAATGACATCATTTCCTTTCATTTTATTTTCATCTAAGTTTGCATATATTTGATATACCTTTTAATAGGTTATTTTATTTTTATATCTTGTACATGTATTAATTTCATTCTCCTATTTTTTTTTTCATCTGGAGAGCCTTTCAATTTTGTGATTTACACCTTTCTTTCTTTTTTTATTATCTCATACAGTAAGGCTTTTAGTCAGTGATTGAACCTTGGGTTTTAAGAAATATATTTATGAAGGTGGAGTTCCCGACATGGCTCAATGGTCACGTGCCCAAGTAATATCCATGAGGGCATGGGTTCCATCCTTGGCCTTGCTCAGTGGGTTAAGGATCCCGTATTGCTGTGAGCTGTGGTATAGGTCGCAGACGTGGCTCAGATCTGGTTTTGCTGTGGCTGTGGCATAGGCCAATGGCTGCAGCTCTGATTCAACCACTGGCCTGGAAACTTCTGTATGCCATGGGTGTGGCCCTAGAAATTTTATACATATATATATGTGTGTGTGTATATATATACATACGTATATGTATAGAAGTAATACATGTTCATGAGGAAAATTGAAGCAGTACCAGAAGATGAAAATCAGAGAGGAAAGTTTTTTGGCACTCCCAACACTCATTTTTAGACTCCATTTTTGTTTGGGATTGATATTACCTCATTAATACTGTGTGTTTATACTAGCATTTATTGTTTTATCGGATTTAAACATTATCTATTGACTTCCAAATATAAAAGAAATTCAGATTATTTATATACACATATGTATATATTGCATGCAGCATTTAATCCTTCAGCAAATATGTACTGAGCACCTACCCTCATGGCAGAAAGCGATTAAACAAGTAATTACAGACGTGATGAGTGTCACCAAACAGAAGGCATGATGAGCAAGGGAGTTTACAAGAGAGATCTTACCCTTAGAGTGTGTGTGTTGGGGGGGGGGAACAAAGTGGAAAGACTTTTCTTTTTGTGTCTCTTTTAGGGCCACACCCGAGGCATATGGACATTCCCAGGCTAGGGGTCTAATCAGAGCTGAAGCTGCTGGCCTACACTACAGCCACAGCAATGCAGAATCCAAGCCACGTCTGTGACCCACACCACAGCTCATGGCAGCACTGGATCCTTAACCCACTGAGTGAAGCCAGGGATTGAACCTGTGTCCTCATGGATACTGGTTGGGTTCATTACCGCTGAGCCACCATGGGAACTCCCAAAAGACTCTTTGAAGGAAATGTCATTTAAATGGGAAGGAGGCACAGGAATTACCTAGCAAAAGAGAAGAGACTCTGACATGTGCTAAGAATTATGTATAATTTTTATACTATCTTTTTCTTTTTTCTCTTTGCATGAAAACTCTTAGTTGTGTAGTTCATACCTACATATAATTTATCATCTCAAATAATAAACATAATCTTCTATTTCTTGATCCATCACTTTAGATAATATTGTTTCACTCCCTGCTATTTAAGATGAAATTAACACCCTTAGCTCACATCTACATTGTTCTGCATAATCTTCCAACCTCTGTAGGTATACCGTTTACATTTCCAACAGTAAGGACATTTTTTATTCTTTTCTGTAACTTTAATTAAGGCTTCTCTGCTTTGTCTATTGAATTAAAAAATTGAAAACCAATAAATATTTATAATATAAAAACTGCATAAACATTCCTCACTGCAAAAACCAAGAACTGTTATTGAAACTGAGGTCTAAGTCTAAGTCTCTTCAGGGAAAATATCTTCAGCATCCAGAGCAAATTAACTCCCATTTCTTTTTTCTTTCTTTCTTTTTATTTATTTATTTATTTTGCTTTTTAGGGCTGCACAAGTGAAGTTCCCAGGCTAGGGGTCAAATCAGAGCTACAGCTGCCAGCCTATGCCATAGCCACAGCCAAAGCAACGTGGGATCCGAGCAGCGTCTGCAACCCACACCACAGCTCATGTCAACGCTGGATCCCCAACCCACTAAGGGGGGCCAGGAATCAAAGCCACATCCTCATGGATACTAGACAGATTTGTTTCTGCTTTGCCATGATGGGAACTCCTCCCATTTCTCAAAGTGCATCTCATGATCAAAATTAGGGCATAGGTTGGTTGATTTCCTTTCTGAAAGATAGGTTTCTTATACAATCTTTTGTCTGCAAACAATTAATTCTTCTTGAATTGGATATCCTACTATTTTCTGAATTCTTTTGTGCTTTGCTAAATAATTTTTTTTCCTCCTGGGAGTTCCCATCATGGCACAGCAGAAACTAATCTGATTAGGAACTATGAGGCTGCGGGTTTGATCCCTGGCCTTGCTTAGTGGGTTAAGGATTCCAAACTGCTGTGAGCTGTGGTGTAGGTCACAGATGTGGCTCGGATCTGGCATTGCTGTGACTGTGGTGTAGGCTGGCAGCTGCAGCTCCGATTAAACTCCCAGCCTGGGAACCTCCATATGCCGCGGGTTTGGCCCTAAAAAGCAAAAATAAATAAAAATAAAAAAGCAAAAAATAAAAAATAATTTTCCTCAAGAACAGAATGCATTAGAGGTAGGCATTCAGTGTCTTTGCTTGATGGAGGTTTATGGGGAAGAGTATTGTCTCGGGGGCGACTCAAAAGTGGGAGGCAGAGAGCTAGGCTTCTGAATGCATTGGCTACAGTACTCCGTCTGCCCCATTGTTGGTTCAGATCCTCTGCCTCATGTTGACTTAAGGTCCTCTTTTTCTCTTCAAATCCCTACCTTTCCCATCCTCTGGTTTGTAGAGGACTGTGTTTACCTATTGTCTGTTCTCCTTGATGGTTAGAGAAAGAGCCTTTGAGTCTCCAAACTTTGAGCAATAAGGTGCAACCATTAGATCTGAAAATGCAGATGAAGCAATGAAGTGAATTGAAGGAGAACTGAGGTAAACCACACAATCAGGTTTCATTCATTTAAGAAATGATTATTGAGGAGTTCCCATGGTGATGCAATGGGACTGGCGGCATCTTGGGCGCACAGGGATGCAGGTTCGATCCCCGGCCAGGAGAGGTGGTTAAGGATCTTGCATTGCCAGAGGTGGCAACTGTGGCTCAGATCTGATCCCTGGCCTGGGAACTCCATATGCCTGGTGGTGGCCAAAAAAAAAAAAAAAGGAAAAGAAAATAAATGATTATTGAGTACCTATGATGTACTATTGAATATTGGGGATATATCCGGCTCCATTCTGGGCACTGTGATATAGCAGAGAACTACATAGACACGGTGCCTACATTCTAATGTAGGGTGAGAGACACTAGGGAGGCAAATAAGTTCAGAAGATAATTTCATTTGGAGTCAATGCTATGAAGCAAATAATATTATAGACAGTGACTCATAGCACAGTACCTACTTTAGATTGGGTGGTCTGGGAATAATAAAAATAGTACAAGAGAGATTTTGAATAAGGATGACTCGCAAAGTAATCAAAATGCAAATTTGTTTTTGTCACCTGCTGTCCTTTAGAAATTTTATTTTATGAAAGTAATCGTTTCCTGACGCTGGATAAAATCTCAACTTTTCTGTTCCCTCTTAGATGATGTCACAAACACAGCCTCAATTCTGTGATTAGAATGTCTACTCCTCGATATTAAGCTATCCTTAACTGTTCATTCAAACTCATCCTCAGGTCTTTATTTTCCCTGTTTTGCATGCCAAGCCTTCGGGGAAGTGGCGCAGTGGTGGCAGTCACTGGCTTTGTCTCTCTTTCTCTTTACTCATCTTCGCTCTGTGTGGTTTTGCACCAGGCATGTTGTTTTGCTCTCAGGGTGGATAAAGGAGTTAGGAATAATCAGAAGAGATAAAGGCAGAGTAGTCCTTTCATGGCTGTTTGGCTTTTCCTTTGTTGGTGCTGGTAGATGATTAAAAGGCACGTCTTCCGGGTGTTTTCATGACTCTTCAGAGCTTCCTTCCCAGGCTTCTCTGACTCCAACCCTGAGAGATGCATGCTTACCTTGGGCCCCATCCCTTTTATGCATGGCTCACTTCCAGGCCATGGGCATCTCTTTCCCAGTAAACTTTGAGAAAAGGGATTTTCTGTCGTGGCACAGCGGAAATGAATCTGACTAGGAACCATGAGGTTTCAGGTTCAATCCCTGGCCTCGCTCAGTGGGTTAAGGATCCAGCAATGCCATGAGCTGTGGTGTAGGTTGCAGATGCGGCTCGGATCTGGTGTTGCTGTGGCTGTGGCATAGGCTGGCAGCTACAGCTCTGATTAGACCCCTAGTCTGGGAACCTCCATATGCTTCGGGTGCAGCCCTAAAAAGACAAAAGACAAAAACAAACAAACTTGGAGAAAGGGAGGCAAGCTAACTCAGCATCTCAGTTCCGCTTCTGTCACCCAAGGAGTTAGTGCAGCTCATCTCTTGTCTTTTAGATTCCCAGGTGGGAATCGGGCCTTGCCCTCTCTGCACCTGTCTGCAGGGCTAGAGATGAAGACCTTCAGGTAGACTTGAGGCTGATAGGGAGGGGGCATCTCTCCTCTCTGTCCCCAAATACAGAGGGATAGCGTTCTCAGCATAACTTTCTCCAAACAGAATATCCTCACAAACCCTCTTTGCTTTCAACATCTGTTTTTGATTGTTTTATATTTTCACAGTGGGTAAAATACTCAAGAGTTATAAAACTATTTCTCAAGATGTCTTAACATATTGATATTTTGGATGATTTCTTACTTGGAATTTCATGTCTTCTCCATTTTGTTGTCTTGTTAAAGCCCAATCATCATCCCGTTAAAAGAGTCAATGTTTATTGAATGCCTATAATGAGTCAGTCACTATTCTACGTTCTTTATACACATTAAAGCATGTGATTCTAACAGATATCACAGCTCTTAATTACTATTAATAATCTTGTTTTATAGATAAGAGAAGTGAGACTCAGAAAAGTTAAATGACTTGCCCACAAATGCTCAGCTAGTAAACAGCAAAACTAGAATGCAAACCCAGAGTCTGGCTCTGGAGCCCATGACATACGCTGTCTGTCAAGCTGAGAAGGTGTTTCCACCTCATCTTCATTCATCTGAGATCTGAAACGTCAGTAAATGCCAGCAATGCAAAAATCTGAGGGCAGAATGTTCTAGGTAGCAAGCTGCAGACCTGTCACACCTGCAGTTCTCTAGCCAACGCTGACCTTCTTGTTTCTGCCTTTACTGGTGGCTTGACTTTTCCTAATAGTAAGCCAGGTATCAGCAGACATTTCTGGTCATCCTGGTTTAGCCATCCAACTACTGCCATTTATCACTCTGGGCAGGGGTCTGTTCTGAGTACAATATCCAAAGGAAGCGAAGTCAGGGTTTTAAAGAGGTAACTGCACTCCCAAATTCATGGTAGCCTTATTCACAATAGCTAAGATATGGAAACAACCTAAATGTCCATGGACAGATGAATGGATAAAGAAAAAAATAGATAGCAGTTCCCATCGTGGCACAGCAGAAATGAATCCGACTAGGAACCACGAGGTTGCAGGTTTGATCCCTGGCCTTGCTCAGTGGGTTAAGGATCCGGCATTGCTATGGCTGTGGTGTAGGCTGGTGGCTACGGCTCCAATTGGACCCCTAGCCTGGGAACCTCCATATGCTGAGGGTGCAGCCCTAAAAAGATGACAAAAAAAAGAAAGAAAAAATGGATAAAGATGGGGTATATGTGCAATGGAATATTAATCAACCTTTTAAAAGAGGGAAATTCTGCCATTTGCAGCGACATAGATGCACCTGGAAGACATCACATTAAGCAAAATAAGTCAGAGAAAGCCAGATACTGTATAATCTCACTTATATGGGGAATCTAAAATAGTCAAACTCATGGAAGCAGAGAGTAGAATGGTGGTTGCCAGCAGCTGGGAGGTAGGGAAAGTGGGAAGATGTTGCTCAAAAGGTACAAAGATTCTGTTATAAGGCGGAGAAATTCCGGAGACTCAATGTATAGTCATATGATTACAGTTAATAGCACTGTGTTGTACACTTGAAATCTGTGAGCCCTTAAGCGTTCCCACGGTACAAAGTTGGTAAATACACGAGGTGATGTATTGTTAACTATCTCGATTGTGGGGATCATTTCACAAAGCATACATATAGCAAAACATCAAGTTGCACGCCTCCCATATATACAATGTCTTTTGTCATTTATACCCCAATAAAGCTGAAACAAATAAAATTAAGTCAGAGATAATGGTTGGGTGATAAAAATCAATCTTTGGGTGACTGGTTGCAGCTTTCTCCTAGAGGGAAGACAAGAAGTCAATAAATTTAGATTGTTGAACTTGACCTCATTAAAAACAAAGTACTCATATTTCAAATTTGCTTTGCATTTTTACTTAGTCTAGCTTCTAACTGTATTTCGAAACATAGAAGTTTATTTTTAAAATGAAGCAAGGAGACCAAACATCTAGTTCTCTGATACTCTAAACGAGCCAACTTATTCACCAGTGGTTTTCAGCTGCGGCGTTCAGACATGTCCAGGGGCTTTTGGGTTGTCACTAAGCCTGAGGAAAATACTAGCATTTAGCTGGGGATCCATGGGTGCTAAAGGTCCTGAAATGTACAGTCCCCCATAATGAAAAATTGTCCTACCTCCTTGATCCCATGGAGAAATAGCATCTTAGAGGCAGTTGGCCTCAGGGAAGACGGAGTACTGAGGCGGGCTCTTACACCTGCACAGAACTAGTCCTTCATTTTCTTACCTTTTCAGTAACAGGAATACCACCCATCCGTCTATCTGGAAAGTGTAAACAACTTGCTTCTTAAATACAATTAACTCTTCCCAATGTGATTAGAAATGAATTGGAGAGGTCCCCTTGTGGCTCAGTGGTAATGAACCCAACTAATATCCATGAGGATGCAGGTTTGATCCCTGGCCTCACTCAGTGGGTTAAGGATCCAGTGTTGTTGCCATGAGCTGTGGTGTAGGTCACAGACCTGGCTCGGATCTGGCATTGCTGTGGCTGTGGTGTAGGCCTGCAGCTGCAGCTCCAATAAGACCCTTAGCCTGGGAACTTCCATATGCTTCCGGTATGGCCCTAAAAAGCAAAAAGAAATGAATTGTGTAAGTGCATATACAATCATGATTTCGTCAAAAGAGATACTGGTCCAGGGTTGGGTGAGGTGGGCTCTTCCTAAGACCGTGGCTCTGGAACCAGGATCAAGAGCTACAGCTGCAGGGTACCCGACTCTTTCTCCTCAGACTCCATCAAATGCGGTTGCCACGGGATGGAGAGCTAAGCACGGAGGCTCTAAGGAAGGATTTGGACCAGGTCTTGCCCCCTGGTCCTCTGCAGCCCCACATTTCAGGCAAGCAAGGACACACTAGCACCTTACTTTATGTGGCTGTCTGAGGTGAGTGAATAGTTAATTTTCTTGACACGGGTTTACAAGGATAAAATGCTTATTTTCTTCCTGTCTCTGACATCGAATGATGTTCTAGAAAAAAAATAACATTCATTTTTGACTTCAGGTTTGTTTATCACCCAATCTTGTATATATTGGTGGCAATTTAATAACTAATTATATCTAATCTGTCCTTCCCTTCTCTCTTCCAAAATGGCCCTGGAACTTTACGTAACAGATAACAGCTTGTCACTTTTGATTTCCCCTTAGTCTGAGGAAAAGGCTTTCTGATAATGTCTGAAAGGCAAGTAGATATAAGTTGAGTGAACACTTTATCACTGAAACTCATTATAAGCTAACATTTACCCGTTTCTACAAACTTTTAAAGAACAGCGTGGCCTCACCTCCATGGCACCAACTATTTCTCTATCCATATATTAATTTTAGAACACTTTTACTTTGTCTCTGAATCTTGTCATGCACAGTAATTAATGCGTACGATTTCTAGTTTCGTATGTAAATACCTTTAGGGGGCAACGATAGGAAAGGCTTGGGATGAAGAGACAGATGAACTCTTTTGGTCTTGCTGATATGGCTCTGCCCATACAGCTCTCGGGTCATAATGGGGATGAATACAGGAACCCTTGGGGAGCCTTGACAGAGGAGGTTGATGAAGAGAAATCAGGCTGGAAGAGACCTAGCCACAAAGGATGGCCCTGAGAGGGGAGCCAGGCTTCTAGCCCAGTGCTTCACAGAATACGGGCGCTCAGGCTGGTTGAGGCAATCACTGCGTCTAAGAGGACTAACCCAGTCAGTTGGAGCGTCGTAGGGAGGGGATCCAGAATTTGGTCCCAGGCGGGAAAGCATTCATTTACTCCCATCTGCAGAGGTGGCACATGGGAGCCAGGGAGAGCACTGTCGTTTTTCAAGGGATAAATGGCTAAGAGGAACCAAGCAGGGTACCAGGGCTTACAGTTACCCGTGGTTTAGCTCCTGAGACAAGGATGTCAGAACTAGGGTGTTAGGTAGGGAGGTCATATGGAAGCCTGGCTTTTGGCTCCAGATCAGCACAGTATGGGGGAAAGAATTTGTGCCAAATCTAGGGCTACACAGGTACAAGAGTGTCCCATGTTTGATGGTAAAGGAGAATCAAGGATCCAAGCCCCACCTACTCGATCTCAAGGTTTTAAAAACATGTTTACTTGGAGTTCCCTTTGTGGCGCAGCAGAAACGAATCCAATTAGGAACCATGAGGTTGTGGAGTTTGATCCCTGGCTTCGCTCAGTGGGTAAAGGATCCGGCGTTGCCATGACCTATGATGTAGGTCACAGACAAGGCTCGGATCTGGCGTTGCTGTGGCTCTGGCATAAGCTGGCAGCTGTAGCTCCAATTAGACCCCTAGTCTGGGAACCTCCATATTCCATGGGTGCAGCCCTAAGAAGACCAAAAAAAATGTTTACTCAAAAATTTTTTCTGATTTAACAATTAGTGGTTTAAAAATTTTTTAGGTAACTTAGAAGATGCAACAAAGTACTGCAAGTAATCGAAACCCCCATAACCTTATACCAAAGAATATCTGCTCTTAATGTCTTATTATATCGCCTGTCCACGTGTCCATTCATTTATTGTTAGCATTTGGGCAGACAGAATTTAATAAACTGTTTTAAGTTGGTTATTTCTTCATGTCATTATATATTGTCTAAAAGCAAATTTAAAGAGTTTGCTAACATTTTACTAAAGAGTGGCAAAATGATTCATCTTAATGTTGCACATTTATTCATTCGTTTAATATTTGTTAAGTATCTACTTTGTGCCAGGCACTGTTCTGGGTGCTGGGAATACTTCGGTGACCAAGACAAAGTCCTCATCTTCCTAGAGCTCACATTCTTATTATTTGATATTCCAACTGTTTCCATTTTCTTTTTGCCATTATAATTAAGGCTGAACACAGATAATCCTGCAAATTCAATCTTGGGATCTGTTCCCGATGATTTCTTTGGCCATAATTGTTTTAACAATACTTTCAACTTTTATCCAACTTTTAAAAATGAACAATTAAAAATATAAAAATGTTAAGTGAATAATGCCATAAAAATATGCACATATGTATACATGTATATGTGTATACACACACCTGAAAGGAAATTGCAGGCTTGTGTCACTTCATCTCAAAATACTAAGCATCTACCTTCTAGGAATTACAGTATCATTATCACCTAACAGAATTAACAGTCATTACCTAATATCAACTAACGTCTTGTCCCTATTCACATTTTTCTAATTTATCCAGTTTCTTTTATAGCTTGAAAAAATCCAAACAAGGTGATGTGTTGCAATTTGTTGTTATCTTTCTTTAGTCTCTCATTCTCTCTCTTTCATTACTGTATATTCACACTGTAAAGTATAAAATAGAGATTCTTTGTATACTTTGCTCATTTCCCCCTCATTTGTAACATTTCACAAAACTGTAGTGTATCATAACCAGAATGTTGACATCTATACGATTCACTGATCTTGTATCAGTTTTATCTCTGTGTGTGTGTGTGTGTGTGTTTGTGTGTGTGTGTGTGTTTGTATGTGTGTGTCTGAGACCAACATACCACAGTCAAGATTCTGAACTGTTCCCCACCATAGGATCCTTCTTGTGGGTCTTTGATAATCATACATGATTCTCACCTGGTCCTCATCCCTGCCTCATCCCTAACTCTTGACAACCACTAATCTATCCATAATTTTTGGATTTTTTTTTTGTCATTTCAAAAGAGTTAAATGATTTAATCCTACAGAACGTCATCTTTCGGGATTGCTTTTTTCACTCAGCATAATTCCCTGGAGATTCATCCAAGTTGTATTTCTCGATGATTTGTTTCTCTTTACTGCTGAGTAGTCTTCTGTGGCATGTTTCTATGATTTACATGACCATTCACCTCTTGAAGGCCATCTGGGCTGCTATGAAGCTGCTATGAAATTTGTGTGTGGGCTTTTGTACGCACATGAAACGGTGAAAAACCTTTCTAGGATAAATGCCCAAGAGTGTGATAGTTGGGTCCTATGACAGGTGCATGTTTAGTTTTTTAAGAAATTGCTGAACTCTCTTCCAAAGGGGTGTGTTCCCACCAGCAATGCATTAATAATTCAGCTTCTCTGCATCCTCACCAGTGTTTGGTGCTGCCACGATTTTTTATTGTAGCCATTCTGTTAGGTATGCAGTAAGAGCTCATTGTGGTAACCTCTAGGCAATTACAGGTGTTGGTAGGAAGTGATGGGAGCACAGAAGGGGAACATCTGGTCCAGATTGTGTGTGCAGAGGCCAGTGAGTGTGAATGTGTGTGCACGCACGCTGATATATTTACATACATGTCAGAAGAGTTCCTAGAGGAGCTGAGCTCTGTTAACTGAGGTTTGCAGTGTTTGGGGGAGTCAGTATGAGGCAGAGAAGCCATGTTTACTCCACAAGGCTCTAGGACGCATGTTGGAAGTCAGGGTGCCATACACTGGGCTGGTCATTCCATGTCCATGAAGGGTTGTAGGAGACCCTCTTCTCTCTCAAAGTTTTCTTTCTTTCTTTCTTTTTTTTTTTTTAGGACCACACCTGTGGCATATGGCAGTTCCCACGTTAGGGATCTAATCAGAGTTGTAGCTGCCAGCCTACACCACAGCCACAGCAACACAGGATCCGAGCCACATCTGCAACCTACACCACAGCTCACCACAACACTGGATCCTTAACCCACAGAGCGAGGCCAGGGATGGAACCTGCGTCCTCATGGATGCTAGTCAGATTCATTTCTGCTGAGCCACGACTGGAAATTCTCTTGAGGTTTTCTTCCTCTGCCTCAGGTAGCTGGTCCCAGTGTTACATTTGTGTTTGCATACAGGGGAGGCAGACAATGCCGGCATAACCCTGCAGAGCTCTGCCTGCTTGGTTAGGATTCCTTAATCAGCACCCTTTGCTGCACCTCTGCTCCAGCCGGGCTGCTGGCTTCAGTGACTCTTGGCTGCCAGGGCTCCTTGTCTTCATGGTAGGTTACATTGCCCTTCTCGGTTCTTCACAACCTGCCCCATTTTTTCTCCTTTGCATGTCAGCATTCATGGGCTGAGATAAATTCCATTGTCCCTCAGCATCGCATCTCCTGGCTGCTGCTGCCATCTCTTTAAGACCATCCATCTCTAAATAGGTGCTTTCCAAACCTTTCTGCCTTCTCTCTCTTTAGGGTACATCAGCAGCCTGCCACTTCCAGTAAAACATTCTCACGCAGTGGTTCTCAAAGGGGCTGTGGGAGGGGACATGGGACACAAGGGGAGGGCTTGGGATGGACACTAGGAAACTGACAACTCCATTCCTGCTTCCTCCCAACCCGGGCCTAACACCCACCAGGAATCAGGCACTAAGTCACCCAACTTCTTTCACACACGAGTACCTCCAATTGGACCAGGGTAAAGCTTTTTTTTAAAAACACTTAAAATCTGAAGTGTTTGTTTCTAAATCCGACCAACATTTCTTGAATTTTTTACTACAAGAAAAATATGTCCAAGTAATTATCACTGAAGAGATATGGTATCTGCCCTAAGGAAATCCTGGTTTGAAGAGAAACACACACACACACACACACACACACACACACACACACACGCACGCACATGTAATTGTACTGCCTGGCATAAAATTGTGGTCATTTCAGTTAACTTTCGGGGTGAGGAGTTACTGTTCCTTTAGGCAAGTCTTTAGACCACTAATGCGGCATTAACCCTCTTGGAGGAAGGCTGGGCTTCCTCCTCATCGGTCTGGGCTCCTGGGAGGTGGGTGATTACTGAGACCCAGGCCTGCGAAAGAGACAGGACATCGCGGACGTCACGGCAGGTCTCTGGGACTCACGGGGGCTGCGATTGAGTGAGCAGCTAGGTTCTCATGACGCAAAAGACAATCCTTGTAAGAAATCCCATGGAAGAAAATGTTCCCTGGAAAGTGGTGGGAGGTCACCGGTGGCCCAGAACTCTGGCAGAAACCGACAGACGTTTATCATGATGTGGGCAGGAAGGTTTGACTTGGAGTCAGTGTCCTGGCACAGCCAGGAGCCTCTGATTTGCTTCGGCTTTCCCTCCCTCTAGGGAATGGACAGTTTAGTGCTACGTGGGGGTGGGGGGCAAGTGGTGTGATGAGATTGAACCCACAAGGGTGAATGAGCAGCAGAAGGTGACGGTGGAGCCTGGTCTGAACATTGCTGAAGAGCACAGAGTGTGGGACAGCCCACTAATTAGCGCTTAGCTCAGCGGGATCTCAAGAAAAATGGCCTCTTGGCACCACGTTCTTCTGGCCGGAGAGGAAACAAATCTGCTTGTCATGGCCGGCTGGCGTGAATCTGTGTAAAAGTCTTAGAGGGAGATTCGGTGGCATCAGACCTCCATGCAATTACTTTAAAGTATTGGCGAGTGTTTCACTACAAATGACATCTTTCGTAGATGTATAGGCTTTAGAGAACTAAGGTAACGGATATTGAACATTGAAAAAGATCCTTGTCTCAGTGAGGATGTGCTGATGCAGGGTGTTTTTTCTTTAAAGCCTCACCAGAGCTTTACTTTTCCTCTGAATCATGTAAATGGTCATAAGTCACTTGGTTTGTCTTTCATTTCCTAGTTCTATGAGACGTTGTCTAGTCCAGGGTAGGGACATGCATGACGCATAAGCACAGCCCCGGCCTCTTTGGCTTGTGGGGGAAGGACTATTCCAGCAACCCTGATACGCGTCAGGGAGGTTACAGAGTGACCAGGTGCTGAGTGAGCTCATCCTCTCGCTGAGCCCAGGCAGGTGGGAGTGAGGCCAGGAAGAGGAGATGCTAAGGTCCAGCTCAAGCCACTGATGTATTTTAAAGAGAAAATAGTGAGGGACAGAAAGCAGATAGTTAGGGACCTATTCCTTGAAATCCTTTTCACTTGAAGAAGCAAACAGGATTCCCTCTAACATGCTCCCCCCTGGTTAAATCGTGAGGCAATTCTAGGCGTGGCGGCCAGGCAGTGAGGATATGTTGGTGTCACTCCAGTGTGTGGTCGGTCCCCACTGTAGTTTACGGCAAACAGAGTATTTGAAAGAAGATATCGTACACAGGCTAAATCTATGCTCTATATCTCTGGACCATTTGGAGTTTACAAGAGGGCACTGGGCATTTCTCCCCTCTTTGCTTGATGGTTTCAGTCAGATTGTGAGTCCACAAATCCATTTGAAATGCACAGGGTGCAATGAATTAAGTAATTTTTTTTTTTTTTGCTTGCACAATGCTTCTCTCCCCTAGACCCTAAATAAACAAATGACTTAAATAAAAGGAAAGAAAATTTTCTTAAGCCAACTGTTTTATTCTGAGAAGCAACCGGATGTCCCCCACTGAATTAACAAAGCATCATTATTCAAAAATGTATTTCAAACGACCTTAAGTGCCAGGGCATTCTTGGCAAACTCCTTCCCTGCAAGGCTGATTCACAGATACCACCATCTGTGGGGGTGGTTTAGAAATACGAGGACATCAGGGCCAAGCGAGGGGTGAAGGGTGTTACCACAGTAGGGAACCAAGTGGATGCTCTCGGAAGGCATAAAATAGGGAAGGAAGTAGACAAGCCATTAGCCATGAGTAGTCATTTTGTCGTTGTTTGTTTGTTTTTGTCTTTTTAGGGCTGCACCTGCAATATATGGAGGTTCCCAGGCTAAGGGTCAAATTGGAGCTGTAGCTACCAGCTTTCACCACAGCCACAACAACGCAGGATCTGAGCCATGTCTGTGACCAACGCCACAGCACTCAGCAAGACTGGATCCTTAACCCAATGAGCGAGGCCAGGAATGGAACCTATATCCTCATGGATACCAGTCAGATTCATTTCTGATGCACCGTGATGGGAATTGCCCATTAGCAGTTTGATGGGCTAGAATATTTCATTGGTACTGCAGAATTTAGCACTAGAGGAGAGAAATGCTGGGGTGTAAAGGGGTCAGGGAGGGATGGAGAGCCTCGGAGCTCTGTTCTCGTCTACTGGTCCACAGGATGGTAGTGAGGGTCTATGAGCTATTTTTGATGTTTTTAAAAATCTAAGAGCAGTTATCCATTTATTCATGATAACATTGTACAGACAAAACTGTCAAGTATCTTTGCTTTAGGGTGGGATTATATAAATTCATTGTCGTAATATATTTATCACAGTCTATCCGGAGTTCTGACTATTGGCAGCTGTGTTTGTTAGATTAATGACAAGGGAAAATAAATTATTCCATGTGTGCCTCTTTGCAGACAAAATCTTTCAAATCATGAGGTCTACAGGAGGAAATGATAAAAAGAGCCTTGGTGGTGAAAAAGTTGATAATTGTTACTCTAGAGAAGACTCTGTCTGGTGGATCTGATGAGTTTCTGCTGCAGCTTGGGGCCTTGGGAATGCTCAGTGATTATGTATATTTAATCTTTATTCTAGTTATAAGACAAATATACCTTGGGCTATCTGAGTAGAGATACATCTAAGCCAAACAAATACTTGAAAGTCTAGCTTAGTAGTAAGCTTAAAGTAAGTGATAGCTGCCATCTCTCGATAAAGTTAATTTTACAGGGGAAATTCTTTTTATAAGGTTTGGGGCTTACTTTTTATGTCGGGAATACAAGATGAATGACTAGACACTTCCCTGGCTTTTAAGGAATGTCTAAGATGGGAAGGAGGCCCTCGTGAGCTCCGGTAGCCTTGTTTTTTTTAGGAGAACATGTACTATTTGGAGAAGTGTCCCTTCTGGCTTCTTATCCAGGACAGAATCCAGGATTAGAAAATACAGAAACTCCATGGAGTTCCCGTCATGGTGCAGGGAAATGGAACTAGGAACCATGGACTAGGAACCATGAGGTTGCGGGTTTGATCCTCGATCAGCGGGTTAAGGATCCGGCGTTGCCGTGAGCTGTGTTTGCAGCGCAGCTCGGATCTGGTGTTGCTGTGGCTCTGCCATAGGCTGGCAGCAATAGCTCCGATTAGACCCCTAGCCTGGGAACCTCCATACGCCGCTAGTGCAGCCCTAAAAGGACAAAAGACAAAAAAAAAAAAAAGGAAAAGAAAAGAAAATACAGAAACTCCAGATGCAAGCTATTATATTTAGAATGGATAAGCTAGAGAGGACATGTAGAAAACAACAGAAAGAGGCATTTTCATCCAAGTATGTTCATCAAATGAATTTAGGGAAAAATCGACAAAATCCGTGCAAGACATGATTGAAAAAAATATAAAGCAATGCTGAGAGAAGCTAAAGTCCTCAATAAAATAGTACTTTTTGGGAGAGGGAAAATATTCTGTATATTAACAGTCATATGGTTCCATGGATCTAAAAATTTATCAACCACATTGAAATATATGCTTAAAATGGGAAAAAAAAATAGAATGGATAAGCAATGAGGTCCTGCTGTGTAGCACAGGAAACCATATCCACTCTCTTGGGATAGACCGTAATGGACTATAAGAAAGGGAATGTATATGTATGACTGGGTCACGTTGCTGTACAGCAGAAATTGGCATAACATTGTAAATCAATTATACTTTCATAAGAAAGAAAATACAGTAAGATTTCAGGGAAAGCCTAGGGTCTCTCAAGACAAAATTTTTCAATGTATATTTATGTATCAAAGACTTGAAAAATTACAAATGCCTAAAAGAGGTCACTCAGGATACTCATTTCCTTCTAAAGCAAAATCTTTTTAGTAAGTAAAAGCAAAGGATGATTGATGTCTAGTTCTTTTTGAATTTGAGGGCAGAGGAGATAAGCAGGCTCTTCACTGGATGTACCAAAGAGCTTAAGAAGAAAAGGGAAGGGGAGGTTCCCATTGTGGCTCAGCAGAAACAAATCCAACTAGAAACCATGAGGTTGTGGGTTCTATCCCTGGCCTCACTCAGTGGGTCAAGGATCCGGCATTACCGTGAGTTGTGGTGTAGGTCACAGACGCGGCTCAGATCTGGTGTTGGCAGTGGCTGTGGTGTAGGCCGGCAGTGACTCCTAGCCTGGGAATCTCCATATGCCCTGGGTACAGCCCTAAAAAAGACAACAAAAAATAGAAGGAGAGAAGGGAAGGAATCAAAAGGAGAATCCTGAATCCTGAGGTCCTATTTGCCCAGAGAGGACTCTGCGGTTTTCCTTGTTTAAAGGCATGGTCCTCGGAAAGCTTCCACTTCAAGATTTTTGACTTTTTTGGTGAAAAGGCAAGTAAGAAATAGTCAGTCTTCCCTAAGGTGCCATTTCATCTGAAACCCATCTGGCCTCCCAAAGGGGACAGCATCCTGGGTGCATCACAGTTGGCTTCACCGACTGTCTTGCTCCTCCGCAGCTCAGGTTTGTAAGAGCCACGGACCACCTAAGCACTAAATTCTGCAGTTTTAGAGCCTGACTGCATGAATGATTTCTAGCTGTTTCTTTTTCTTTGAAAAGCCTAAGTTCTTCTTTTTTTTTTTTTTTTTTTTTCCTTCAAAATGATTTGAATATTGCAGAGGAATCTTTAAAAACAGAGATGAGGTCTTTGCTTCCCTGGAGGCATTGCTCTCATCCTAAGATAAGGGAAACCTGCCACCTCTGAGATAATTCTGACAGCCCTTAACTGCATTAAGGAGATGCAGGAAATGGTGATTTACTGTAACAGTGAAGGGTGCCTTGGACGCAGTGCTATTCAATTACAAGAAAAAAACAGATTAAGCACTAAACAAAAGCCATCAGTCAAAGGAAGAACTTTTTTTGGGGGGAAAAAATTTAATGAGAACTACGTGTGCTAGAAGCAAAGCAAGGGGAGGATGCATAAAAACAAATTTTTTTTTCAGCCCCAGGTGAAAGATTGAAAGAAACAGATTTCAGATTTTATGAGAACTGCACTCTTCTTTCCTTCACTCTGCAGCTTCCCCCCCCTGGAAAAAAACAAAAAACAAAAAACAGACCAGCCTTTGAGAAAAACTTTAATTAAGCTTGTTCTGAGAAATGTCTGAGTTTCCTGATTCCATTTTCTTTTAGCAGGCCTTTGGGGAGCACAGTTATTGAGTACTGTATATTCCTTTTGTTGTTGAATGCTACCTAAAAAAAGATTTTATCTGTCTACTCTTTTTTTTTTGTCTTTTTAGGGCCACACCCACAGCATACGGAGGTTCCTAGGCTAGGGGTCAAATAGGAGCTGTAGCAGCCGGCCTACGCCACGGGCACAGCCAGGCCGCATCTCCCACTGAGCCAGGCAAGGGATCGAATCTTCCACCTCATGGTTCCCAGTCAGATGTGTTTCTGCTGCACCAACAATGGGAACTCCTTATATGTCCACTCTTAACTGAAGGCTGTTTGACCTTGCTCCAGAGTCCTGACCTCTTGTCACAGTGACAATGCTAAGTACCTCTGCCTTCCCCAGGGTGACTCTGCAGCCAGTCTCTCTCTGTTCTAGAGGTAATAGCTGCCAACCAGAAGTTTAATATTTTCAGCTTCGACTGTTTTGTTTTGTATTCAAGTCAGTGTTTAGTTTTCAAAGACCAGTAAAAATGTGGGGTTATCACAAAGTTCCCAGACTTAAAACAAGAATTTTATTTTAGCCCTTAATCTTTATGCACCGGTAATGTCTTCAGCATTGTTTCAATATCTTGAGCTTTTATTATGAATAGTGTGTGAATAGTCTGTGGAAAAAATTTAAAAAGACATTGCCAAACACTCTCCATCTTTCTCTGTATTGGTGACATAACAGCTAATTATTCAAAATTCAGGCCTCCCGGGGAGTGAAACCTCAGAGTTAAATAATTGTTTTGCTCTGTTTGGATAGGGTAGAGGAAGAATTCAACCAATTCAATGATAAGAACGTCAGTTTTTCAAGGTAATAAAATAATTGTCATAATTATCATTTTATAAAAAAGCAGCTGAAGCAAAGAGGTCAGGAAAGAATGAGAATGATGAGTAATGTGTTGGAAAGTGATGCTATAGAAAAATGTAAACAATGGACATTGCTTTGCTTTTGGAAGAGAAAGCGAAGTAAGGTAACTACCATTTAGGAAGAGTTTTAGTCACACACACACACACACACACACACACACACACACACACATGTTTTCTATCAACAAAGGACAGAATAAGATGAAAAGCGCTCAAACCAGGGCAGGAGAGATTGCAAATGGATCTAAAGAAGCTCTTCAGGATGGTAATGGGATCAAATACTGGAATGAATGTCCAGACATGCCACTTATTTTCTCTCCCCAGAGACTTTAAAGAAGAGACAACTATTTGTTTCAAATTGGTTGCCTGAATAAAGCTGGAGACACAGGTGGATGCTTCTGGAAGTCTCTTAAATGTCTATTCTCTGATGGTTCTTTGAATGTTGTTTTGAGCTATGTTATGCAAGGGAGATGAATGCCTCCTATACTGACGAGCAGCATTGCCATGCTCATGGTCCTTGACAAATCTCAATGTCAGTCCGTCACTCCCTGCATCTTACACACCCACATCACATCCGTGCTCAGAATGGTCCACTACAAAGGGCTACAACAGTGAAAATGCTGGGCAAGTGTCAGGTACCATGCCAGGTGCTGCTTTACCCAGCTAAATTCTAATCCTCACACACAAAAAAAAACTCTTAAGAGAGCCATTATCAGTCGTCTTCTAGATAATGTATACAAGAAGAGAGGCGAACTAAGAGATTTGCTCAAGCTAATTATAAAGGGGAACTAATTTTTTTTTTCCTTTTTAAAAAAAATATTGGAGTTCCCATCGTGGCTCAGTGGAAACAAATCTGAATGGTATCCATGAGGATGCAGGTTCGATCCCTGGCCTCAATCAGTGGGTTAAGGATCGGCATTGCTGTGCAGCTACAGCTCCGATTCAACCCCTAGCCTGGGAACCTCCGTATGCTGTGGGTGCAGCCCTAAAAAGACAAAAAAAAAAAAAAAATACTAAAGTATAGTTGATTTATGTTGTTGGCTTCAGATATATAGCAAAGTGATTCAGTTATATATACGTGCGCACACACACACACACACATTCTTTTTCAGATTCTTTTCCATTATAGGTTATGGCAAGATATTCAATACAGTTCCCTGAGCTATACAGTAGGTCCTTGTTGTTTGCCTATTTATTTATAAAATGTGTATCTGTTAATCCCAGACTCCTAATTTATCCCTCCCCCATTTCCTCATTGATAACCATAAATTTGCTTTCTATGACCGAGTCTGTTCCTCTTTCATGAATAAGTTCATTCGTATCATATTTTAGATTCCACATATAAGTAATATCATATGGTATTTTTTTCTCTTCCTGACTTACTTCACCTAGTATGATAATCTCTAAAGTCATCCATTTTGCTGCAAGTGGCAATATTTCATTCTTTTTTGGGCACTGAGCAGTCTTCCACTGTATATACATATAACATCTTTAGCCATGTATCTGTTGATGGATATTTAGGTTGCTTCCATGTCTTGGCCATTGTGAATAGTCCTGCTATGAACACTGAGGTGCATATATCTTTTCAAATTAGAATTTCCTCCAGATTTATGCCCAAGGTTGGCACTGCTGGATTATTACAGTAACTATTTTTAGGTTGTTAAGGAAACTTCATACTGTTCTCCATAGTGGCTGCACCAATTTAAATTCCTACCAGTAGTGTAGGAGGTTTCCCTTTTCTCCACACCCTCTCTAACATTTATTATTGGTAGCCTTTTATGATGGCCATTATGATCAGAGTGAGGTGATACCGCATTGTAGTTTTGATTTGCATCTCTCTAGAGGGAAATTTTAAACTCCAGTCTTTGAGTCAAAATTTTGTGCTCTTTGACCTTGTCATGGAATAAGAAGCAACTGGGAGCCACTGCTTAACTTAACTCCTATGCTGTGTAACTTTGGGAAAATTACGTAACCTTTCTGACCTCAACGTCCTGGTTACATTGGGGCTTGGTTCTTTATTTATTTATTTATTTTGATTAGGACATACAGGAGCCCTATTAAGAAGTGAAATGAGGCGTTCCTGTCGTGGCGCAGTGGTTAACGAATCCGACTAGGAACCATGAGGTTGCGGGTTCAGTCCCTGCCCTTGCTCAGTGGGTTAGTGATCTGGCGTTGCCGTGAGTTGTGGTGTAGGTTGCAGACGTGGCTCAGATCCTGAGTTGCTGTGGCTCTGGCGTAGGCCAGAGGCTACAGCTCCAATTCAACCCCTAGCCTGGGAACCTCCATATGCTGAGGGAGCGGCCCAAGAAATGGCACATAGACCAAAAAAAAAAAAAAAAAAAAAAAAAGAGTACTAGAAGTACTAAATATCTCTACAACAGCAATCACATTACCATATATAAGTGTATCAAACTAACATGTTGTATACCTTAACTTTATATAATGTTATATGTCAAGTATATTCAATTAAAGAAATAAATAAATACATGTTTTTTGTTTGTTTTCTTTTTAGGGCTGCACCCACGTCATATGGAAGCTCCCAGACTAGGAGTCAAATCAGAGCTACAGCTGCCAGCCTATGCCACACCCAAAGAAATGCCAAATCTGAGCCTTGTCTGCAACCTACACCACAGCCCACAGCAACGCTGGATCCTTAAATCCACTGAGCAAGACCAGGGATAGAACCCACATCTTCCTGGATACCACTCGGATTCATTTCCACTGTCCCACAGCAGGAACTCCAACAGGTACAGTTTGAACAGCTTTTCTGAGATTGGATATGTGTCTGTGACTCCTCTCCAGCATATTACTTATAAAATTTAGAGTGTGTATAACCCTGGAAGATTATCCAGTGCAAGTATGGCAAGTATCTCATCATCTGTGCCCCCCCGATTGGACATGGTTTCTTGGAGAACAGAGAGAAGGGATCCGAATGACGTCCAGGCTCATGTTTACCCTGGTCCTGAGAAGGAGGGAAGGATTTCTGTCTCATAATTTTTACCCCCAAATTAAGCTTTAATTTTATAGATGAGGTAACTATTGTCTTGGCCAATAATGACTCCAGGGAAAATAAGCACAGTAAACCCTACCTTAAAGCTATAAATAAAGTCCAACATTTTTCAAATGCATAATATGCAGAGCCTCTTTACTGAAAGAATAATGAAAATCCATAGTTTTTGGTCAGCCTTCTAATTGCTATGTGAAAAAAGGAAAAATCATCAAAGAGCTGTAGAGAGAGAGAGGCTATGAAAAATAAATGTATCCCGACATTCACTTGTTTTCTTCTACCTTCCCTACTACAGAAGATAAGAACGTTAGCCTGCCTCTTTTGGGCATAGGGGTTGGGAGCAAATAATCAATCACTTTGAATTCTAGTTAGCATTGTTATGGGGCACATTAGGATAGGATTTTACTATAACTTAGTATTTTTCGATGAAGTATTCCAAATGGTAGTGAACAGCAAATGCACACTTTTGGGGGCCTCAGAGTGTAGACCCCGGTGGCTCTCTGCAAATATAAAATTTCCAAGAAGACCAGTGCTTTATCTTAAGATGTACTTCAACTAACTTTCTTCCTTTCTTTTCTTTCCTTTCTTTCTTTTCTTTCCTTTCCTTCCTTTCTTTTCTTTCCTTCCTTTCTTTCTTTCTTTCTTTCTTTCTTTCTTTCTTTCTTTCTTTCTTTCTTTCTTTCTTTCTTTCTTTCTATCTTCTTTTCTTTCTTCCTTCCTTCCTTCCTTTCTTTCTTTCTTTTTCTTCCTTCCTTCCTTCCTTCCTTTCTTTCTTTCTTTCTCTCTCTATCTCTCACTCTCTCTTTCCCTCTGTCTTTCTTTTTCTGCTTTTTAGGACCACGGTTGAGGTATATGGAGGTTCCCAGGCTAGGGGTCAAATTGGAGCTACATTGGCTGGCCTACGCCACAGCCACGGCATCTTGGGATCCGAGCTATGCCACATCTCCTGGCAACACTGGATCCTTAACCCACTGAGTGAGGCCAGGGATGGAACCTGCATCCTCATGGATACTAGTTGGATTCATTTCCACTGTGCCACAATGGGAACTCCTGTACTTGAAGTTTAGATTCATTCAATAACATATCCAAATTTGTTTTAATATAATTTGTTACAATGAGTTTAGTGCTCCAGTAATAATAATAATTGACATTTATTTATCCTGTGGCTTTAGGTACCTTCTAACACATGGCTATATATATGTTCCCTAGACGGAGAGTAACGGAAACAAGTAATTACTGAACTTAACTAGTAAACTGTTAAAAGACTTAAGCTACTGAGGGTCTAAAAGTGACTGGCTACTTGCCCTGATTCCCTCTGTCCCTTTTTCAGGTTTACATATTTATTATACTGAAACTTTCCATTTCTCTACTTGTCTCTCTTTTATCATCATTTCATTTAATTCTCTTTATCCTAGAAAATCGTCGCCTGGGCATCTATGACTTTAGTGCCTCTTTTGAAAACTGCCTTTATTCTAAAAATGTATGGGGGAATCCCAATACATAGAACATAACTGGACTGGATGAAGAGGGAGTCTTAGCCCTCTGTCTCCACCGCCCTCACCTGGGATGGTCATTTCCTTACCTCCTTAGAAAACTGGGACTCTGACCATCACAGTTTGAAACAGCTTTCTTGAGGAAACTAGTTAGTTATTAAAACCTATGCTTCATTTTATTTTTGTACATAGACAAAATTTAACCCTTCCAATCTCTCAGAAATTTGAGAAAACAGATTATTTGAAATTTTTAAGAAGTTATTCTAATTGCTTCAATGATGAATAGAAATGTTAATGTTATTTTTATACATAGCATTGAATTATGTTTCTAAAAGCACGATGACAGGAGAAGTAGGTTAACACCCAGGACACTGTCAGGAGGAGGTTAGCAATTCGGACAATGAGACTGTCTCATTACCACTCTCCTGGAAACATCCTATCCTAATTACAGTCACAATTGCTAACGAACTTCTTGAGACACAGCCTTTGACCCAGATCTATAATGCTACTGGAAATAACACAAAAGCTGCTATGGCATGTTTCGAAAATATTTACTTTTAATTTTCCTCTTTAAAACATCTCTGCTTTTTCATTTCTGCTATTTTGTTTCTTAATCTATTTGTATTATCTGCTTATCAGGTTTATAAGTACCTCAGAAGGACTTAATAAGTCCTCTTGTAAGACTATGTTAATTGATTTAGGGATTGTCTAAAAATATTTTTAAAGTACCTGTTTATTGGTTTTTTCCTTAAAAATTTTAGCCTATGAAACAAAATGCTTCTGAAATGGGAAAATGTACATATGTAATATATTGATTGTTTAGATTGAGTTACTGCCAAAATATATTAACTGCTGTAAAAAATACAGGAGTTGAGTTCCTTTAGAGTGAGGTATCCTTGCATTGAGTATTTCCTTTATATTGTAGAAAAAAGTTTCACCTAATACAGTTGCTTTAAATATTTTTCATAACTTTTAAAGATTCCTATTTAAGTTGTAAACTTTAGGGATGTTATTACAAAATATATACCTTTTCCTTGATGATTTGTTTACATATATGATATTGAGAGTAATTTTTTTTTCTCTTTTGCTTTTTAGGGCTGCACCCATGGCATAGGGAGGTTCCCAGGCTAGGGGTCGAATCGGAGCAACAACTGCTGGCCTACACCACAGCCACAGCAACACCAGATCTGAGCTGCGTATGTGACCTACACCACAGCTCAGGGCCACACCGGATCCTTAACCCACTGAGCGAGGCCCAGGATGGAATCCGAATCCTCATGGATGCTAGTCAGGTTCATTAACTGCTGAAACATGAAGGGAACTCCCAAGATTAAATATTTTTTATTTATGATTAAATTTCTACTATTCTAGTAGTAGAAACCCGTTGTGACTCAGCGTGTTAAGAATCTGACTAGTATCCATGAGGATGTGGGTTACATCCCTGGCCTTGATCAGTGGGTTAAGTACTTGGCATTGCCGAAAACTGTGGTCATAGCTGTGGCTCAGGAACTTCCATATGCCTTAAAAAACAAACAAACAACAACAACAAAAAAAAAATCTTGTAAAAAAATTTCTATTACTCTAGGACTTTTAGGATATTTAGACAAGAAGTTGGACAGACTTTCTCCGCATTGCCAGGACACAGTTAATTATTTGGTCCTTTTCTGTTTTTTTTTTTTTTTTTTTTTTTTTTTAAAGCAATGAGCCATACAAGATATGATGTTTCAGGCAAAAGTGTTTTTCAAGAAAGTCCCTTTTATTTTATACTTACATTAAGTAAAATTCAGATACTCCCACTTGTTCCTCAGCCCTCTGCTGGTGAGACCTCTTTCTTTTCTTGCAATGTTTGAGCAGTATTAAATCTTCCTGTCAGTTTCAAAAAAGCCAAAAGAGGTTTCTCAAGTAATGTCTAATTGCAGTGTTTCAGTTTCCTGAAAGGTAAGATTTATCTTCTAACAGACCATTACAAAGTTACAAAGTAGTAAGTATGGTGTCAACTCAGGAGCAATAGTTAAGAGTTTCTAGAACTTTCATGCTTTTGTTCTTTCTCTTTTGTAATTTGTATGTATGCTGTTATCTTTGCAGGGAAGGGGCTGACTTTGCTGTCCTGTAGAAGAGGGCGATATTTGACAGTTTATCAATCCCATCCCTTCCTATACACAGAGAGCTTTGTCACACAGCCGGTGATGGGGAATCTTGGTCTGCAGAATTTGTAAAGTTGTTTTTTTTTTTTTTGTATATTTGACATGGCAGAAACTGAATTGTTACAGATTTTATGAGACAAATTAGAGGATTTGAGAGAATAGACTCCGAATGAGGACCTTATGACATTTTGAACCAGAACAAGGACAAACGTATTGAATGTTTCTTCATTAAAACCACTTATAAGGTAACAGGTACTAGCTTCACAGTGGTACCCAGGAGTTCACAACCAGGTGTGCTGCCCTATTTAGACATCACAATGGGACTTATATGTGTGGGTATAATTATTATTGCTTGAAACCAAGCAGGGCCCTGTAGGCTCCTGGGCACACAAGCATTTTTGTGTCCCCCATTTCTTGTTTTTAGGGAATAGACTTCAGCCTACACGTGACTTTCCCTGAGTTCCAAAGGGCAGGTTCAAACAGTTGTTAATCCAGGAAGGGAGGGGATGCAGAGACTGGAGAGGAGCCGTCAAGAAAATACAGTGCAGGAGTTCCCTTCGTGGCGCAGGGGTTAACGAATCCGACTAGGAACCATGAGGTTGCGGGTTCGGTCCCTGCCCTTGCTCAGTGGGTTAAGGATCCGGCGTTGCTGTGAGCTGTGGTGTAGGTGGCAGACGCGGCTCGGATCCCGCGTTGCTGTGGCTCTGGCGTAGGCCGGTGGCTACAGCTCCGATTCAACCCCTAGCCTGGGAACCTCCATATGCCGCGGGAGCGGCCCAAGAAATAGCAAAAAAAGACAAAAAAAAAAAAAAAAAAAGCCAAAAAACAAACAAACAAAAAACTACAGTGCAAATCAACTATAATGGAAAAAATAAACTTAAAAAAATAAAGCAAATAGATATGCAAACTAAATGTATATACATACATATTAAAGAAAGATAAAATAGTGAAGCTTTGGGGGCAGGGTCGAGTACCCTCCTCAAGGAATATAGGTGACAATATCTTTGAGTTCTTCTTCAGAATGAAACCCCCAACAAATGGAAGATGTTAATGAAGTCTTCTTTATTCTGGAAGAAAGACCACCAGACCACAGAACACCAGCTTTGAAAACAATGCAAACTTGCTTCTGCCCTGATCCTTATCTGCGGCCCTATTTTTCACTCCCCAAACTAGAAAACCACCTCCCAATCTCTCCTAAGGGAGGCACAGTCTTTGAAGCATTAGTCTGCTGTGACCCTCCTTTGCCTGAGAAAAGGAATAAAGCTATTTTTTCTCCTTTGCCCAAATCTCTCTCTCGGCATTTCTATTTGGCACCGGTGAGCAGAGGCCAAGTTCCGGCAACAATGCTATTTAAGAGAATTGCTTTTAGGAGGGCAAGAACCTTCTTTTTGTGACAATACAAAGTCTATGAAAATGCAGTGTAATTAGGTATATATATTGAAAAAAACCGCTGCCATTGTTTATCACGGATCATGCCGTTGGCTAGTGGAAAGATGCGAGTTACTGAAATGAACAATTTAAACATATGCAATTGATCATGCTCACAATAAGAAGAAAAAAATCATACTCTTCGCATGTAAAGCTGCTACAGGTACTTGTTGAGAGGAGGTCATGGAGAGGTCATGACCAAAGGGTGAACTGCCAGCTGGACCTGGGAAATGGGAGGCTCCTCACCCCCTTCCCTGTCCTTGAAATGGATGTTCTACCCCCTGTTTCTGCAGTGGGAGCTGTTATCAAGAACCCAGCCTTGGAACTCTCGGCTGTGGCAACACAGCAGCATCTTGGCAGCGCTGGGACGCCAGTTCGATCCCTGGCCTGGCACAATGGGTTAAGGATCCCTCGTGGTTGCAGCTGCGCTTAGTTGGCTTCTCGGATCTGATCCCTGGACTGGGAGGTCCATATGCTGCACAGGGATGGCCAAGAAAGAAAAAAAAAAAGATGGCAGTCTTGAAAGAGTAATGTGTTGTTGAGACCATCTGGACTGAGTAGGTGACTGAATCCTGTTAAGGCCTCTTTGTGAACTTTTGAGGTTCTGCTGGGTGGCTCAAAGATCTATGCAACTCATGATGCGGAAGACAAGTCTCCCAGGTAAGCTCCCTTGTCTGTTCAGCCTACCACCTACCAACCTGGATTGCTCCGCCTCTTTCTTCAGTGTCTCCTTGCCCTCTGTTAGAGGGCCAGGTGCCGGAGCAACAGTGGTCCAGTTGGGAGTCTGTGTTAGATACATAGTCTGTTTTTATGGTTTCTTCGTGTTAGCTTTTTGGGGGAGAGGTAGAGACAGAGCCCATGCCAGTTGTCAGGAAAGAGAAACTCAGCTCAAGATTTTTTCCCTCATTTTATGAGAAGAAAATTTTCTGATGCACTAGAAGGAACAATTTCCCAGATTTTGTGTATGTAATTTACATGAAGCTTTGTGGGAACAAGGCCCATTACTTTCACTAATTTCATAGAAGGCTGTGGCTCAGAAAAAGTTAATTTTCTGGTTTCTCTGGTGTTTGAAAAGGAAATATAAGGCGATACCATCCTATTTCCTACACAAGGATACTTGAAAACTGTATGGAAAGATCTGAGTATAATCAGAAACAGACTAAGGCATTTTCTATGCAGTAGGAAAGTCTTTAGGAAAAATGAAGTAGCTCAGGTTATTATGATAAAATCAAATGTTAATCTGCAAATGACTTCTTTTCAGTATTAAAATAAATCCTTTTATCCAGAAAAAGCAGAACCAGTGAAAAAAACATAATTGCTATTGAAGCCCCTCTGTCCCATGAGCTACCCTGCTTAGGAATGAACAACAGACAGTGGCTGAGATCTGATACAGCCAAAGTTTATTTTATATCCTCTGTCAGTTCAGGGAAGGGAAAGCTGGTAATAAGATTAATAAAAACATTATTAATAGGGGGATTAAGCTTAAGTTTGTAAACACAGTCAAGAGTACTTCCTTAAGTATTTTTTCTGTTTAATTGGAAAGCCTCGTAAGTAGTTAAGAATGCTGGGCTGATGGGAGTATAATAAGATCAACTCTTGTTGCATTGGACTCATACTGGAGACGGAATTATCTGTTCATAATACACATAGAGGGAGTTCCTATGGTGGCTCAGTGCTAACGAACCCCACTAGTATCCATGAAGATGCAGGTTCGATCCCTGGCCTCCCTCAGAGGGTTAAGGATCCAGTGTTGCCATGCTGTGGTGTGGGTCACAGACGTGGCTCGGATCTGGCCTGGCTGTGGCTGTGGTGTAGGCCAGCAGCTGTAGCTCCGATTAGACCCCTAGCCTGGGAACTTCCCTATGCTGCAGGTGTGGCCCTAAAAAGCAAAAACCAACCAAACAAAACACCCATTGCATCACAGTAATCAAAGAGTTAGAGATTTTTGTATTGAGGGTGGTTTTAGGAGGCAGGATTTTGTACTTTTTTGAAGAAGTGATATATTTTTCATTTTGGGTGTATAATCTCAAAATCAAAGAATCTGAGAGCTAACAGGAAGTTGAGGGATGAGACAGGCATCTGAAATAGTGGGAAGACTTAGGGTTTTAGAGTCTCAGAGATCTAGGTTTGAATGCTGGGCTTGCCACTTGTTTCTCAATGTCCTTTTATGAATTTATCTACTATTGATTTAATGTCACTATCAGGCATTTGACTAGAACTTACCTCTTGCTATGGTTTAATCCCAGATGCAGGATCCTAGTGAGAATGGTTCAGAAGAGCCAGGAGTTGTTTTAGGTCCTCATATTTCTCAACAGTTGAGTCATCTCTGCAATTTTGTAGATTCGCCTTCTGATTCTTTGCTTTATAACTCATGTGACTTTGGCGGAGCTTCACTTTCGAGTCTCAGGTCCTCAGCTGTAAAGTGGGGGTAACATCTGCCTTTGTGGGTTGTTGTAAGGGGCAAATATGCTGTGTTTTAGGCTGGCTTCAGTGGTTGGCCATTTGGTTCTGACATTTGACAACTAGCTTCTTCTACCTGACAACGTTTAGGAACGTGGAGGTCAGGGCTTTGTGAGAACACCTGTTACCCTGTAGCTCAGCTCTCATCCACAGATCAGCTATTGGTCCTGCTTTGTATTCCCAGCCATAATAAGCTTAATCGCTTTTAGGATGGCGAGCTGGAGTTTGGCACTTGCCGTCAGCCTCTACACCGAATAAATCATGAACCAGAGCAGCTGCCCAAGACCCGCAGCCCGCCCTGCGCTGAGCTCAGGGCAGAGGCCAGGAGTGAGGCACTGTTTGCTCTGGGAAAACTGGAAGAACAGGTCTTCAAATAGTTAGATACTTCTAGGAGAAGAATTGAGGTGCCCAATTCTTGCATCTCCTCATATCTAGAAAAACACTTAACTCCTTCATGATGTCTGCTCCTTGTGACTAGTATTACCCTTCCCGAGACCAGCAACAGAGCTTTGCAAAATGCGTGCGTGGCTGCAGCACCTCCCCCTCCCCTTGATCAGAGGGGACATCATGTCCCCCTGCCTCGCTGGAGTGGTATTTCCTGGTCATCTGCAATGTGGCCACCTCCTTGGGTGAGCTGGTGAGCCTCGAGGGATGAGAGATGTGAAAACTCAGGATACTGGCCCCAGTGGCTGAGGCGCCTATTACAGGAAGGATTTCAGTGAGCCCAGACCGCTTTTGTTCCTGCCCTTTGTTGCAAACACTCCTGTGTATCCCAGCTCTGCTCTTGCCTCCTTGGAGCAGCTTCTCAGGGCTACCTGAGGTGCTGTCTCCCAGGCTTACGTCCTAATTTTGCTCCCAGTAAAACCGAACTCTCAACTTTCAGGCTGTGCATTTTTTGTCTAGGTAGATGGGATGAGCTTTCAAGTGTTTGAGGCCAGACATCGCATCTCTTCTCTAGATCTTACAGTTCAGTTCATTGAACTATTATTTCAAGAGGTATCTCTAGTCCCTTTGTCTTTCTGGACACAATTTTGTGTGTGTGTGTCTTTTTGTCCTTTTAGGGCTGCACCTGAGGCATATGGAGGTTCCGGGCTAGGGGTCGAATCAGAGCTATGGCCACCAGCCTACACCAGATCTGAGCCACATCTGTGACCTACACCACGGTTCATAGCAACGCTGGATCCTGAACCCCCTAAGCGAGGCCAGGGATGGAACCCCACAACCTCATGGTTCCTAGGCAGATCTGTTTCCACTGTGCCATGACGGGAACTCCATGGACACAATTTAAAAATATCGATTTCTCTTTTCAGAGTGGAATCTGAAACAGGGTTCAAGATTCTGGGAATGATACAAGCAACAATGCTCGGAACAGATATTGTTACTGGCAAACTTAACCACCTTATTTAGAAAATTTGCACTTGTGGTCTTAGGACCTCAGTTTTTTCATTTATAAAATGAGTTATTAGAACTAAACAACACCCGGAATTGCTTCTTTCTGTAGAGTTGCACATTTTACTGTTATTCTGTGCATGTTATACTTCTTAGATAGGACTCTTGTTTAATTTTACTAACAATGTTTCTTTTTAATTGAGCATCTGCTCATCAGTGAGTTATACGTTAAAAAAGCATAAAAAATTCCTCTTCAAGGGGCTTCTGCCATCTTAGTGATAAGACAGGAAGCAGAGGATTTTTAAAAAGAGAGAATAACTAAATTGTCTCATCTCTGGTCATTCAGCCTCCACACAGTGCGTAGTTTATGTCATTAACAAAGGCTAAAGTTATCATCACCAGCAATACTCATTAACAGGTAATAAAGTTGGCATCAGAAAATAAAATGTTCTATGAAGATATACTTGATGGCAGAGGATGCTGAGCCATGTATCTATCTGCTTTTGGCATCTGCTGACAGAATTAGAATCACCAGAGTTTCCCTTATGGCTCAGTGGTAACAAGTCAGACTAGTATCCATACAGACACAGGTTCGATCCCTGGCCTCACGCCGTAGGTGAAGGATTCGGTATTGCCATGAGCTGTGGTGTAGGTCACAGATTTGGCTTGGATCCCGAGTTGCTGTGGCTCTGGTGTAGGCCGGTGGCTACAGCTCCAATTCAACCCCTAGCCTGGGAACTTCCATGTACTGTGGGCGCACCCCTAAAAAGACAAAAAAAAAAAAAAAAAAAAAAAAAAAAAAGAATTAGAGTCACCATCACCAAGCAGTCTTTAGTATTTACTTGAGTCTGAGAATGCTTCCTCCTTTCTGACAGTATTGACACCAGATCAGAGACACAGTGGTTCTTTGCGGCCTGGGTGATTTAACACGTAGGTGCTGTCCGATGAGCCGCTCTCCCCCTTCCTGGCTGGGGACCATGGCACGTTTTCAGACGCTTCTTACCCTTGGGACCCTGAGGCCCTGCACTGCTGTGCTTGTTCCTCTTTTCCCATCTGTGTTGGCCTGACACTGATGGATGTTAACAGGCAGAGATAGTTGAGAGGAAATCACATTTCAACAGCAAATGAGATTGATAAAAAGTTATTTTAGAGCAAAGAGGAAAGAAAATCGGTTGCCTTTAATGTTTTATTTTCAAAAAAATCAAAGCCATATTTTTTTTGTTTTTTGAGATGAAACTTGTTCCAGAGGTTTCTCTTCCCTCTTCCAGAGGTTCCTTCTCTCCGTGGCCTCAAGAGGCTCCTGGGGTCAAGGAGCAAAGAGAAGCTGCTTGTTCCAGGGACCCAGGCTGCTCTTTGCCTGGGGAGACCCTCATACACCCTCTGTCCCAGGTGGAGCCCTAATAGGGGTCATAAATATCTCTCTCCCTCCAAAGACGATCAGGGCACAGTCCTGGCATTTCTGATGACAACACATTCTGTAGTGTGTCTGGAATGTTTTTTCCCAGGCTTGTTTCATCTTGAACTCATTTTGCTCTAATTTATTCTGGGCTGTATGTTTCTGCATCTGTCCATTCAGATAAGAGGTGAAGTTGTGTCTCTGTGTGTGTCTCTGTGTGTTTGGTGTTCATCTTTTTTGTCATTTGTGTAGCTGATTAAAAGCCATAGATAAATAGGCTGTTCAGCATCCGGCAAGGCTAATCACAGATAAACATGTGGCACCCTCTAAAGATTTAATTCTGCCTTTTGTTTGAAAGGCAGAAAACTTGAAAGAGTGAGTGCTTCTCAGCATGGTGTGCGGGGACCACAGTTCACGCCGAGAACTGTTCTTTCTAAGCAGGCGGATCTGTGATCCTGACCGTGTTTGCTGTTTATTGGGATGGACCCTTCAAAGTCCCTCCTCTCTCTTCTGTCATGGTCTGTTTGAGGCTGTTGTCCTCCAAATGTCATCCTCTCAGGAGCAGTCACACTTGCCCTACTGTGCCAGTAGCGACTTCACGACATAATCAAGAAACTTGGTTTTATATGGGTCCTATAAGATCTGTTTGTCGACTCTGCAGATAAACCCTTCCACCCTGGAGGGATCCCAGGATAGGAGCCATCTGTCATCACCTCTGGAAAAATGTCTAAAGCCATTTGGTTATTAGTTTTATGGCTGCTTTAATATCCGGCTTTCCCCTCACTATCACTGTGGTTCATGGTGAGCCCATTATATGCAGAGCTTGAACAAAATAGAAACTGTCTTGGTTCCCTTCTGGATTAAAATGATGAGCTCTTATGATCTATGGTGAAGCTGAATAATGAGTTGAAGTGAATGCCCAGATAATTCAACTGAAAATGTTTTCTTTAAAAAGAGTAGTTTAAATTTTATAATGTTTGATCTAATTGAAATAGATTAGCTTTGCAGAGCGAATTCGCCGGGTCATTGATCAATGCCTCAATTCACTTAGAGCAGACGGTTAGGCCAAATATTGTCGAAGACCTTATCATGTGATACTGAGATATGGGAGCCATGTGATACGAACTTATCTATGAAATCCAGGACTACACCATAGCCACAGCCACTCCGGATCTGAGCCACATCTGTGACTTACTCTCGCTCATGGCAATGCCAGATCCTTAACCCACTGAACAGGGGGGCCAGGGATGGAACCCGCATCCTCATGGATTACTGCTGAACCGCAATAGGAACTCACCATGCTCCTTTTTTGGAGGATCAGAACTATGACTTCCCCTTTAACAATGGAGATCAGCTTTTAATCAGTAAAGGGCTTACTAGCTGGATTGAAGACTTCTGTCAGGTTTTTGACAGGCAGAGAGAAGATAGGAATCCTCCTAGTGCTAATAAACTTTTTAATTTACTTTCTTGTTGCACACATTAAGATGCTTTATAAGATTGCCTGGTTCTAAATGTTTGTGAAACATTGTTTGCATAAATCACTTAGGTCATAAAACAATGGTTATCGTGAAAATTAATGAGGGTACAAAAGTTGCATCAGTTGATGTAATTTTACTAAGTGTTTTTTAAAGGAGAACTATATTCAAAATTATAAATACTTCAGTTTGTGATTTTCTTATTATAAAATTCACTCCGTTCTTTACTTCCTCATGGTAGGATGCATCTGAAAATACCGTGATACCTAAACTTTTTTTCTCTTGAATCTCAGCATAACCTAATGCTTTGGTGATGATATTTCTTTTTCCACAAAAATAAGAAGTCAGATCATGGCAAGATTTGTACGTGGCTCTACAAGGGTTTCAAATTTATCCTGTTGGTGGAAGCCCATGAAAGAGACTTAAACTTACTTTTAATTATGGTAAAACAATGTGACATGACATTTACCATCTTAGCCATTTTATAAATGTACGATTTATTGGTGTTATGCAACCAGTCTCCAGAACTCTTTCCATCTGGCAAGTCTGAAACTCTTTATCCATCCCATAACTCCTCATTTTTCTGCTACCCCAGCTCTAGCAACCACCTTCCGTTTCTGTGAATTTGACTTTTCTAGGTATCTCATGTAAGTGGACTCATATAGCGTTTGTCTTCTTAGGATGGCTTATCGCACTTAGCACGACGTCCTTGAGGTTCATTTGCGTTGTAGCAGGTGTCAGAATTTTCTTCCCTTTTAAGGTTGAGTAACTGCGTTGTGTGTATATACCGCCTTCGTTCACTCATCTGTTGATGGGCACCAGCTCCTTCCATCTTTTAGCTGTTGTGAATAATGCTTCTGTCAACACGGGTGCGGGACTGTCTCTTTAGAGGCTCTGCTTTCAGTTCTTTTGTTTGTGTACAGAGGTGGAATTTATAGCTCGTGTAGTGATTCTCTTAATTTTTTGAGGAAACTTCCACAGTGCCTGTATTTTTTACATTCTCTCTAGCAGGGCACAAAGCTCCCAATTTCTCCACATCTTCCCCAGCAGCTGTCATTCTCTACTTCTTCTTCTCCTTTTTTTTTTTTTTGATCGTAGCCACTCTAATGCAAGTGAGGTGGTATCTCATTGTAGTTATTTTTGTCTTTTGAGGGCTGCACCCACGGCAAATGGGTGTTCCCAGGCTAGGGATCAAATCAGAGCGGCAGCTGCTGGCCTACACCACAGCTCAGGGCAATGCCGGATCCTTAACCCAGTGAGCGAGGACAGGGATCGAACCTCTGTCCTCATGGATACTGGTTGGATTCATTACTTCTAAGCCACAACAGGAACTCCTCATTGTAGTGTTTGAGTTGCATTTCCCAAATGATTGGTAATATTGAATATCTTACCATGCTTATTGGCCATTTGCATATCATCTTTGGAGAAAAAGATTTTATTTTATTTATTTATTTATTTATTTTTTGTCTTTTTGCCACTTCTTTGGCCACTCCTGCGGCATATGGAGGTTCCCAGGCTAGGGGTTGAATTGGAGCTGTAGCCACCAGCCTACACCAGAGCCACAGCAACATGGGATCCAAGACGCGTCTGCAACCTACACCACAGCTCACGGCAACGCCGGATCCTTAACCCACTGAGCAAGGGCAGGGACCGAACCCGCAACCTCATGGTTCCTAGTCGGATTCGTTAACCACTGCGCCACGACGGGAACTCCCTGAAAAAGATTTTAAACAATGACCTTAGATAGTGAGATATGGAAAGGTCACAATGACAGCTAAGTGTGCGATGGATTATAGAGAGAAATGACCAAATGCAGGGCAACTAGATAGCAGGCGGTCATGGATTGCATATTGATATTTCATTACTTTCAAAGAAAAATCCTATTGGCATTTAATTTCCTCCACTTAGTCTTTTTTTCCAAGTTTCATTCTTGTTATTTTTTTTATGAATTTTTTGTTCTCTTCAAGATAAACCATATGTCCCATTGCCATTCCTATCTCACGATTTTGTGATTTCTTTTTGTATCAGAATTGTACTTATCTTTCCTTTTTCTACCTCAGTATAGCTGTACAGAAGTTCCTCTTATCTATGGTTATATGTTCACTCCAGGGCCCTCAGTGGATGCCTAAAACCTCGGACAGTCCCAAGCCCTGTATGCACCGTGTTTTTTTCCTATGCGGACATACCTGTGATAAAGTTTAATTTATAAATTAGGCACAGTAAGAGACTGACAACAATAATAATTATAAATCACAACAATTATAACAGCATACTGTCATAAAGATATGTGAATGTGGTCTCTCTCTCTCAAAGTGTCTTATTGTACAAATGCAATGTCTTTTTCATCCTAACGAAGCACTTATCCTACATTGTAGCCAAAACTTGCAGTTGAGGTACGTCGTCCAGGGGGGAAATTTCCCCATTATCCCTTCTTGAGTTCTTTTGGCTGGACTAAGAATAAACTGGCATAAGACAGAATAACTGGAAAAAAAAAAAACAGTTTAATTCATGGGCAGGAATGTCCCACAGAAATGGCCAAAGTAGGCAGCTTTTTAGACAAAGAAACAATAAACTTGTGATGAATTGACAGGGCAAAGAAACTTAGGTTTGGGTGCTTAATTAGTGAATAATCTAAACAGAGTTTGGGCTCGAGGCAGTAGATTAAAAGAAGTGACAAGGTTTGTTTACCCAGGCTTCTGGGCTCCGAATTCCCTGTCTCTGATGATAAGAATGTCCTTCTATCTCCAGATGCAGGCGGTGCATCTTTTACATGAAAGATTTATTTCCCTCTTTTCAGCGAGACAGAAAGGAGAGTCAGAGCTTCTTTCTTGCTTCGTCTGCTTCTCAAGCAACTTCAATTCAAAATAATCAATATGCCATTTCAGCATATTTGGGAGCAGCCCACACTGAGCCCCAACAGGTGTGACAGCAAAACTAGCATGAATTTCCTTTCCTTCTTCACAGTTTCATGGGTGGGATTCATTCTTAGGGTAGATCCTAACACCTCAGCATCCCCCCCTTATGAAGTTGAGAACTTTTGTCTTTTCACTTAAAGGAAGCACTTTGCAGCTCCTCTTTGGCATATTTGAATGGCCAGCATCACCACTCTTGCCCTTTAGAGCCCTTGTTAAGTCAAATAAGGGGGACTTGAACACCAGCAGTCCTGACAGTTGATCTGGTAGCTGAGAAGGCTACTAAGTGGCTTCATGTGTGGACATGCTGGGCAAAGGGATGATTCTCATTCTGGGAGGGATGGAGCTGACATCGTGAGATTTTATCACGCTGCTCAGAATGGTGGGTCATTTAAAACTTCTGAATTGTTTATTTCCAGAATTTTCCATTTAACCTTTTCTGACTGTAATTGACAGTGAGCTACTGAAACAATAGCAAGAGAAACTGAGGTTAGGGGGGAGCCATGGGAGCTTTCCTTACGTCACATCTTGGTTTCTCTCCTCAAAGAGCATTCTGATTGCCCCAGTTTGGCTAGTTCTCGCGCTCTTTCTCTAAATGAATGTGGCATTCATTGTAGCACTTATGAATAACATCGCTAGGAGCTCTAAGTGTGTAGGGAGTGATGAAGCCCTTGAGAACATAGATGTTTTCTTGTGTCTTTAGATGTCAGAGTTAATATCAGACCTTACTTTGTTGGGTCTCTATAATGAGCAGCAAGTGTCTATTGCTATGATAAAAATGAATAAAAGAGTTGGGGAATACTTTCAATGAGGTTGCATTTAGACAACTGAAATTTTCTATATCATTTGTAATTTCTGCGTAATTTGTAATCTATAAAATGGTGCTTCATCAGTTCAGTCTCAAAATATAATTGCTTTCAGAAAATATTCAGCAATGAGAGGCAGCAGAGGGTCAGGCAATAGTTTAGGAAGGAAAAGTCATATTATGTTTGAACATCTCTTCTGTGGGCCAGACCCCATACATGTTATTTCATTCTCACAGTGTTCTCACCTAGGGATTAATATCCCCTTTTAAAGCTGAGGGGTTTAGGAAAGTTTGGGGAGATTAGTGTAAAGAAAGACTGAAACAGAGAGACTGAACTGTTTGTGTTGTAATGGTCTGGGACAAAATGATGAAATGAAGAATTAGCCCAGGGAGTTCCCACTGTGGCTCAGTGGTAATGAACACAGCTAGTATCTATCCATGAGGACTTGGGTTCGATCCCTGGCCTTGCTTAGTGGGTTAAGGATCCGGTGATGCCATGAGCTGTGGTGTAGGTCGCAGACACGGTTCAGATCCTGCATTCTGTGGCTGTGGTGTAGGCTGGCAGCTGCAGCTCCAATTAGACCCCTAGCCTGGGAACCTCCATATTGCCACAGGTGTGGCCCTAAAAAAAAAAACAAACAAAGAACAAAAAACAAACAAACAAAAAAAAGAATTAGCCCAAGTTAGTGAGAATGAGTGGGTTCAGAATGGAATCTAGAAATGTTTAGGAGGTAAGAGAAACAGCTTTTGCATCTGATTAGGAGGAAAAAGGTGATAGGAATCTCTAGTTTCTGGCTTAAGACACTCGGGAGTATTTGGTGCCATTGACTGAGAGCAGAAAAAGGAACACATTTTGGGCCACAAAACTGAGGTTCCTCGGGGACAGTCAGGTGATGTCAGATGACAGATACAGACCTAGAATTTAGGAGAAATCTTGGCTGAAGCGGCCGTCTTGGAATCATGTGATGAATGTATTCAGCTACTCATCAAATATCTATTGCCAATACCACACCGACGGCAGCCAACCCAGGGCGCAGGCAGTAAGATGCTGCATTGTCTGCACAGAATAAAACTGAGTTAAGAGGTGATCTTTTTTATTATCTTCAAATGCCACAGTGCCGGTAATAAAATACCCCCCCCCCCAGAGAAAATCTTTTGTTAATCTAAATTCTAAACAAGGGCTGTGCTTTCTATTGATTTTAGCAATATATCTGCAAGCTTCAAATTAGCACATTCTAATTCTTATCCTTTCGCAAACACCGTCTTCTACATGAGGGAATTACTTCAGAGACCTCCTTGTTATATATTCATCCCCTGACGCATCGGGACTCAGCTACATGCTTTTGTTTTAAGAGTAAGTTTAAAATTGTTTGGAGTCACTTGAGCTACACTTGGGCATGGGTTCTTGTTTCCCTCCTCGGTGATGCTGCATATTTTTGCCTTCAAGCAGTAGATTAAAAATAAACAGTGCTGGCACAGTGAGTGGTAGAAGTCAAGACACAGAACTTGGGTTATGCCAATTCTGTCATACTGTGCAACACTTGGGATTTTTGCATTTATGTTTCCATTTAAAGCAATATAAAATTAAGTCTGAATTTTAGCTCATATATGAAATATTTTCTTCCGCTTGAATAATATCTTTTTAATTTACTTTTTTTTTTTTTAACTTTTTAAAACTTGCAGGGTTTTTTTTTGTTTGGTTGGTTTGTTTTGTTTTTTGCCTTTTTCTAGGGCCGCTGTCGCAGCATATGGAGGTTCCCAGGCTAGGGGTCCAATTGGAGGAGCTGTAGCCACCGGCCTACGCCACAGCCACAGCCATGTGGGATCCGCAACCTAGGGATCGAACCTACAACCTCATGGCTCCTAGGCAGATTCCTTTCAGCAGCCCCGCAATGGGAACTCCCACACCAACTTCTAAACCCTCATAGCTTCATTTACTGCCCAGTCTACAGAGCCTAGAGGGGCTCCTCAAACACTGGAGGTACAGTCCCCGCTTGTTTGTCATTAGATCAGATCATTTCTTAACACTCTCCGCCTCGATGCCATACAATTATTTTCAGTAACTGTCACAAAGTAGTTAGTAGTAATCATTATTTTCTTGGATTTTCTTTTAAGGCAATGCACAATGAGGAGGGAATTTGCATGTTAAAACATAATTCAGGGGCTGGGGGTGGGGAAAAGAGGGAGAAGCTGGTAAGAGAGGGTAACTTTAAGCTATAAGATGAATGAATGAGGGCTGAGGGTCTAATGTATAACACGGTGACTGAGGCTTGCTGGGAGAGTGGAACTCAGATGTTCTTACAAAAAAAAAAAAAAAAGGCAAAGTGGAAAGATAGATACGTGAAGTGATGGATGCCTTAGTGTTAATGAGACACGGTAATCCTTTCATTAAGTGTGTATGTGCCAGACGGGTTGCTGTGATGTACAGTTTAAATATCTTATAATTTTTTCAATTATACCTAAATAAACCTGCAAGTTTTGGAGTTCCTGTTGTGGCTCAGTGGTTAACGAATCTGACTGGGAACTGTGAGGTCACAGGTTCGATCCCTGGCCTTGCTCGGTGGGTTAAGGATCTGGTGTTGCCTTGAGCTGTAGTGTAGGTTGCAGATGTGGCTCGGATCCTGCGTTGCTGTGGTTGTGGGTAGGCCAGCAGCTGTGGCTCCGATTGGACCCCTAGCCTGGGAACCTCCATATGCCTCGAGTGGGGCCCTAAAAGACAAAAAATAAAAACAAAAAGAAGAAGTTGGTGTGGATGAAATGGCCTAGGGAGACTGGGGAAAGGAGGCAAACTCCTCTCAGTGCTGGTCTCTGGGAAACACCAGCTTCTGAGAGTCAGACCGTGGAAGGGGAGGCCCCCAAATGTTGGGCAAGGAGCAGATAGAGTAGCGGGAGGAGTAGAGGCAGGGACACCAGGGGAGACGTTTCAGCTGAGATGGGGTGGTCGGCAGGTCCACAGTATCCCATGTGACCGAGAAGACCAAGAGAAAAAAAAGGCGGGAAAGCTCCTGCTGGTTCGGGGCATTAGAAAGGCATGAATGACCTTCTTTCCTGAGAACATTTCTGTGGGGAGGGGCATCCAGGTTGAGGATGGGGGTGAGGTTCTTTGCTCTCAGCCGGGAAAACCAGACAAGGCAGAGGGGATGTTAATCTCCTTTTCCCGATTCTGAAAGGTATATGTGTTCTTTGTGGAAAATTAGGTAAACTTGGAATTCTTGTCATGGCGCAGTGGTTAACGAATCCAACTAGGAACCATGAGGTTGCGGGTTCGATCCCTGCCCTTGCTCAGTGGGTTAAGGATCTGGCGTTTCCGTGAGCTGTGGTGTGGGTCGCAGACGGGGCTCCGGTCTGGCGTGGCCGTGGCTGTGGTGTAGACTGGTGGCTACAGCTCTGATTAGACCCCTAGCCTGGGAACCTCCATATGCTGTGGGAAGCGGCCCTAAAAAGACAAAAAAAAAAAAAAAAGAGCTAAACTTGATCATTAAAGGAACTCTAAACCCATGTTGCTTCGCTTTATTAGCCTCTGAGTATAAAATATTTATGTTTTGACCACAAAGCCTCCCCTCGTTTGGTAACAAAGTCTCAGCTTAACTCCTCCTGCCCTCATCCGCTGTTTGAGCACAGGGACCCAAGGCTGTCACCTCTGTGTTTACCATTCCTGCTTTAGGTCCCAACTAGCCATGCCTCTCGGCCACAAGGTACATGGGAGGCCCTCACTGCCACCACTTCTAAGAACCTTGGTGTCTGTGCCGAGGGCATGGTCCAGAAATGTCCAGGTTCCACCCAGACGCAGCCCTGCTAACTCGGAGCCAGATGTGTGTGTGGCCCTTGGGTCTCCAGGGAGCTCAGCCTGGCCCCGAATCATTTCCTGTCCCAGGGAGAACCTGTCACCCTCTGCTCCCCCTTCCCTGTTCACCATCCCCTTAATGCTGCAATTCAGCCCCAGGAACTAATACATATTCCCTCCATTGTGATCCATTCCCCTGAGTTTCAACCCTCTCCTCTGGGGGGAGAAAAATTCGCCCCCCCAAAATGTGTTTCCTTGGTACGAGGATTAACTTAGGCTGATTATTACTATTATTTCTCAAGAAACAGAAGACTCAGGAAGTTTTTCTTGTTACTTCGCCATCCAGCGCCGAAAAGAATTTAGATAAAGGGCTTAGATCTTTCGCATGTATATGTGTTGTTAAACTTTTGTGTCATTTTCTTCTGTTTTATGTCAATGTAATTTTTAGACCAGCCAGAAGAATGTGGAAGGGTAGCGGAAAATTTCTTTCTCCCTAACACCTCTTAAAAGCAATTTCCTCTCCCCCAGATCTCGAAGTCTTTTCAGATTTCGAGCCTCAGATTTTCCAAACTTCTTCACTTGAGCAGTCTTCTCTTCACCCATACATAATTTAAAAGACTCGCTGTAGCCTTTCTTTTTCTCCAAAGGACCTGCCTGCCCTCACAGGTGAATTCAAATGTGAATTCAAATTCAAATTTCCACCTCTTGTTAGACAGAAAGTACTTGAAGCTGAAATTACACTTTTTTTTCTGACTTCTATTCTTCCATTATATCTTAGGACAAATTTTTATTCATGACTAAAGCACAAAGTACTCTGCTGTATGCTGGCTTGTTCTCCTGCAATTTCTGCAAAATGGAGAAACAATAATGGGGAAAAAAAATGAGTTGACCTTTAGTTTTATTCACCCCGAGATGTTGCAGATTCTCTCTTTATAAGTCCTAGCACATATTTGATGGTGAATAAATATATGTTGACTGAATATAGATCAGAAACTGGGGTTGTACTATAAATGCAGAGTTTTATTATTCTTTTTTCCATAAAATTATGCATGAAGAATTTCTTTAGACTTTCGTCGCCCAATTTTTCTTTTGTCATTTCGTGTAATTAAAAATATAGATATAGCGGGAATTGTTTAATTGCTTCCCTATCATTAGCTGTTGGAGGCTGTTTTTACACTACCATGGAATCCCTGTACATTAATATTTGTCTGCATTTGTTGTTGTTGTTGTTTGTTTGTTTTTTGCTTTTTGGGGCCACACCTGCGGCACATGGAAGGTCCCAAGGTCAAATGGGAGTTTTAGCCACCAGCCTATGCCGCAGCCACAATGCCAGATCCGAGCCACATCTGCCACCTACACCACAGCTCACGGCAACACGAGATTCTTAACCTCCTGAGAGAGGCCAGGAATGGAACCTGCATCCTCATGGACCCGAATGAGATGCATTTCTGCTGAGCCATGACAGGAACTCTTGTCTGCATTTCTACTACTTTTCATTGGATACATTTTCAAAACTGGAATTACTAGATTAGAGGATATAGAACAGTGCCCAGTGCTTAGTAAATATTCAGTAAATGTTTTTTGGATGATTTAAATGATGACTTTGGGTACTAATTTCTTTCTTTTTTTTTTTTTTTTTTTTTTTTTGGATGGGGGTACTAATTTCTGAATTATCTTTCAGGAAGATTGTACAACTAGGCATTTCCCTCTACCACTGCCAGTGCCTCCCTCAGGGGCCAAATTTCCTTGGGGCCCCCTTTCATACTTAGTATTATGTTTTAGTCTTTGTTAATTTTATAGGTAAAAATCCTGTCTTATTTTTAAAACTTCTGTTTGTTTGGGTGCTAATGTTATTGCCGGAATTCGGTCTCTGACTTCCAGTGCCGAACTGAAACACAGAGTTTTGGGTAAAGGAGAAAAAAATAGCTTTATGCTTTGCCAGGCAAAGGAGGGTCACAGCGGGCTAATGCCCTAAAGCCTGTGGGCCCCGCCCTTAGAAAGGATTGTGAGTTGTTTTATAGTAAAAAGGAGAAAAACAGGTTTTCAAATAGGAATCAGGATTGGAACAAACATGGATTCTTCTTTCTTTTTCTCTTTTATTGCTTTTTAGGGCCACATCTGTGGCATATGGAGGTTCCCAGGCTAGGGGTCAAACCAGAGCTACAGCTGCCACAGCAACATCAGATCTGAGCCATGTCCACGACCCACACCACAGCTCACGGCAACACTGGATCCTTAACCCACTAATCGAGGCCAGGGATTGAACCTGCAACCTCACGGTTTCTAGTTGGATTTGTTTCCGATGCATCATGATGGGAACTCCACATTCTTCTATCTTTTGGGGGAATCTTAGCCATCAAAGCTGGAGCCAGGAGATCTCGGCATGATCACGGTGGGGGTCTTCTGGGTTATTGCCTAAAATAACAGTACTTGCGAAAAGGGCATATTGATCAGAGATTAGAACAAACTAGGGAAGTTCCTGAAAAACCCCATGTGCTAATAATCTTTAACCCACAGGCAATTATGTTCTGGGTGCCTAATCTTTACCTTATGGGTGACTGTGTTTAGCGTGCAATTAAGTCAGGGAATAGGACAAGGAAGGACTCTAAGCTGTTCAATTTTAAAGTATTCATGTCTAAAAGAAGCACAAGGAATATAACTTTTCTCTTAGGTGTATAAGATGCCTCCATCATTATGTGTATCCCTTGAGGGGAACCAGGATGCTGCCCCAAGGCTGCACTATTGCTCCCCCCTCTCCAGATCAGCAGCTGTCTGAACCTGTAGCTAGGAACTCAGGGAGGGTCATGGTGGCTGAACGAGGCCCATTTCCTAAGAACAAGAAATGGGGACACAGAAAGGCTCTTACGCCCAGGAGCCCCACAGGGCCATGCATGGTTTCAGTGTGGCTGCCTGTACTTCCATCTGCTCATTTGATCTGGTTTTCATGTGAATTGTCTACCCGTGTGTGTACCACTTTGCAAGTGGGTTCACCGGTTGGTGAGAAGGGTTCACAACACACCCTGACCCTGAGTTCCTGGTCTCTCGGCCATGTGGGATGAATCATGTCCCCCCAGAAGATATGTTCTGCATAGCTGGAGGAAAAAGGCAAATGGAGAGAGAAAGTTAAAGTTATGGAGTTCCTGTCGTGGCTCAGTGGAAATGAATCTGACTAGTATCCATGAGGATGCAGGTTCGATCCCTGGCCTTGGGCAGTGGGTTAAGGATCTAGTGTTGCTGTGAGCTGTGGTGTAGGTCATAGACCTGGCTCAGATTCTGTATTGCTATGGTTGTGATATAGGCCTGTGGCTACTGCTCCCATTGACCCCTGGCCTGAGAACTGCCATATACTGCAGGTCTGGCCCTAAAAAAAACCCAACCAACCAAACAAACAAAAAACTAAAGTTATATGATGACAGAGACTTGGCCACTTACTCATCAACCTCATTTCCTCTTCCTAGACATGCAGGAAGCCTACATTTCCCAGCCGTACTTGAAATTAGATAAGGGTCATTTAACTCCGTTTTGGCAAAGGAAACATGGGTGATGTAATCCATTTTTGACCTCGCCCTTAAAAATACCTCCGGCAAAACTTTGGTTTTCCATTTTCTCCTTCTGCAAAATATCAGAGGTCCTGTATTTAGATTGGAAGGCCTCTGGATCCTAGAGTTTCTGCCAAAGGGAGCTGTCCAACCTACTTTAAGTGAGCAAAAAGCCTTATTATTGTATTAAGCCACTGAGATCTCAGGAATCAAGTTAAGGAATGTAGCTTTTGTATGTATGAGAAGATGCAAGCATCTGGGCTCATTGAAATCATTTCTTTGATGTGTTCCTCAGCTATCTGGGGCCGGTATCCTGTATTTTCTCATCCTGAATTCCCTCAGGGCTCACCGTCCAGGTGACTGTAATATGATGGCTGTGACATCCTTTGCTTACTGGTATGGCAAGCAGTCCTTTAGTTCTCATACCATAGGCCCAAGACGGGATGAGGAGTCAAAAATTAATGACTTGAAGACAAGAACATGCTCAAGGCAGTGAAGGTGTCAGAGATGCAGAAGGAAAGATTTTGAGGGAATAAGGGCCCTGGAGTATAGGTGTTTATTGTCAGGAGGCACTGAAATGCAAAATTTTGGAGTCAGACTCTAGGGTCTGGCTCTAGAATTGAGTGTTGGGATGGGGGGGAGGAATGTGGGAAGGTCAGGATAAGTTGAGGAGACACATAAAGGGTAAATCATCCCAATGGAACCATGCAGGGGGTGCTGTTTCTTTTTAGGGAGATACCTTTTTGTATTGCCTTGAACTTAACATGAACATGTGGACTCATCGTCACGTGTGCCCTGGACCCAAAGTTACTAGTTCAGAATCAGAGCATTTCCCCATAAAATATTTATCAGAACAACCCCAAATTTAAGTGGTAATGTTCATGTGGTGGTAAAGGGGTAACTTGTTTTTGTTAAGGATGTTTCTCTCAATTCTGTAGATTGTGCTAGTAGGTAATTATTTTATTTATCAGTTTAATCCAGACCCAACTTCTATATGATGTTGAATCATGCACAGAATGTGGCTGGATGCAAATTTCATCCTATCATAGGGCAGTTGGTCATACACCCCAATTTGCCTACCCAGTTCCGGTTTATGTTTCTTGTCTCAGCTTAACTATTCATGGCATCTGTTTCACACTCCGAGTGTCCTGATGGTCAATCTGATAAGCATCATTCAAAGGCCATGATCCGATGTGGCCTGAAGTTTGCTTTAAATTGCTAAGTAATTGCTCAGAGTGGTGATGATGTTAATGAGGCTTGAATTTTTAATACTTTAAATGTGCTCTAAGTTTTGTTCTTGGAATAATTTGCATATGAATGATTTAAGATATCTGGGCACCCACTGTACCTCTCTGGCAGAGTTATAAGACATGTATGGAACAGGCCATCAATCTTTGAATGATTCAGTTTCTAATTAGAGGGCACGTGGGGCTTGGTGTGTGCCTGGCCTTATTTCTAGCTCTCTCCAGCAGCGGGAACTTTCAGGGACCCCATTCTGGAAATAGTATGGAGGATCCATAGGATCCAGGTGACAGGGATACAGTAGGACAGTTGCACAGGTGATTGTGGGGGTCCCAATGGGGTCTATGGATGGATCGGGGGGGGGGTCCTGGGGAGCTTTGGGAGATCATTGCAGGTTGGGGGTCACTCAGGAGGGCCATCAGAAGCAGCAGGCTTGCTTGACTAGTGAAGGCACGAGATTTACCGCAGATCATTGGGGGGGGGGGCGTTGGGGTAAGGCCTGCATTCAGGTTCAGACCAAGGGCAGGAGTTTAAGGACCGCCCTTCTGCTGATATGAATAAACACTTTGACAGTCCTAGTTTGACCATACAGGGTCAAATACTCTCTCACCGGATACCGAGGAGGAGCTACTACTCAAAGAAAGAGGAAGAGGCTATCTTTTCCCACACACTCTCCCCTTGGGTTATGAAAGTGTAGCCCACCTAATCCTCGGGGCAGAGCCTCCTGGCCGGCCCTCTTCTTAATAAACCTATTTCTTGCCTATCACTTTGTCTTTCACTGAATTCCTTCTGTGCTGAGGCACAAAGAACCTGAACCTCAGTAAGTCCAGGCACTGGGTGAGTGATTCTAATTAAAAAAAACCTTGGGTTCAAAACCCAATCTGGGTTTAGGCTGGGTTCGAGTCCTGGCACATGGGTTCAAGTCCCAATCTGGGTTCTCAAGCCATAAGTGCTGTCAGTTTCCCAGGCAACAAATATCCCAAAAAATGGCTTTTCTTTTTACAGGGAGAACTTAATATTAGTGCTATTTCTAAGATTTATTCTAGTCTTTCTTTTCAATTGTAGTCAGCAGTTCATTTCTGAAACTGTTCATGGGGAAAATATTTCTACATATTAAGGGGATCAGCTTCTTCTACTCCCACACAACCAGCCCTCAGAAGGACTCCATAAGTAGGTCACTGCTACATCAGCTTACGATCTGAATTAGGAAAATTAGGCCTATGGCTAAAATTGTTTGGCATTTTATCAATAAATAATTTCATTTTATTATTATTATTATTTTTTTAATGGCTGCACCTATGGCATATGGATGTTCTTAGGCCAAGGACTGAATCTGAGCCTCAGCTGGGACCTGAGCTGCAGGTGCAGCAATGCCAGATCCTTTAACCCACTGTGCAGGGCCTGGAATTGAACCCATACATCTGCAGCCACCTGAGATGCTGCGGTTGAATTCTTTTTTGTCTTTTTAGGGCCGCACCTGTAGCATACGGAAGTTCCCAGGGTAGAGTTTGAATCAGAGCTCTAGCCACTGGCCTATAGCACAGCCACGTCAATGTCAGGTCCAAGCCGTGTCTGCAACCTACACCACAGCTCATGGCAACACCGGATCCTTAACCCACTGAGTAAGGCCAAGGATCGAACCTGCATCCTCATGGATGCTAGTCAAATTTGCTTCCGCTAAACCACGACAGGAACTCCTGCAGTTGGACTCAACCAACTGTGCCATGATGGGAACTCCAATAAATACTGCAGTGATGGGATACTTAAGTTTCTTGATTTGGATGGTGGTTAAAGAATTCTACACATGTGATAAAATTGTATGGCAACACACACACACATACAAAACACACACAGGCATGTGGACTTATAAATGGTGGACTTTGAACGACCTCTGTGCTTTGTTCAGTGTCGATTCCTTTTTTTCTTACATTTCTTCTTTTTTTTTAATTGAAGGATAATTGATTTAAAATGTGGTATTTCAGATATACAACACAGTGACTCAGTTATATATGTATACGTCTATATATATTATGTATAGTTCTTTTTCAGATTCTTTTCCCTTTAGGTTATTACAAAGTATTGAATATAGTTTCCCTGTGCTGTACAGCAGGCCCTTGGTTATCTGTTACCTGTGTAGTAGTGCGTATATGTCAATCCCAGACTCCCAATTTAGCCCTTCCCCCATCCTTTCCCTTTTGGTAACTATGAGTTTGTTTTTTATGACACTTCCCTTTTTTGGACAGTGTGCTATAGTTATTGCGAGATGGTACCTGTCTTGGGGAGGATTTATTAAGGGTTCATGGGACCTCCTGATACATTTCTTTGTAGCTTCCTGTGAATCTGTAATTATTTTAGAATAAAAATTTTTAAGAAAATTCACTACTTTTTCATGTGAAATATTTGTGTAATATTGAAAAAAAATCTAAGAGGATACACATAATTAATAATAGGCTTTAGTTCTGGGAGGGGGTAGGTGGGGCAAGGGCACTCCACCTTATACAACTGAGCTACTTTTTAAAATGCATTATGAGTATGTGCCAATTTTGTAATTGAAAAATAAAGAATAATTTAAAGCTATTCAAATTTATAATCTTGTATGTCCTAGTTAATTTTCTCCATTATTTTAATATTCCTTTTAGGAGTTAGATATTTACCTATATTTTTTAATAGGTCTTTATGATTCAGTTTTTGTTTTTTTTTTAAATAAAAACTGTGAGTTCCTGTTGTGGCGCAGTGGAAACAAATCCGACTAGTTACCATGAGGTTGCGGGTTCAATCCCTGGCCTTGCTCAGTGGGTTAAGTATCTGGCATTGCTGTGAGCTGTGGTGTAGCTTGCAAACGCAGCTTGGATCTTGTGTTGCTGTGGCTGTGGCGTAGGCTGGCAGCTGTAGCTCCGACTGGACCCCTAGCCTGGGAACCTCCGTATGCAGTGGGTGTGGCTCTAAAAAAGCAAAACTAAACTAAACTAATAAAAAAATGTAAACCGGATTAACTCTTTAATCCATTTGTATAGTGACATGAGATTTGTATTTAACATCAAATCATTTAAAAATAGCTAACTGATGTCCTAGCACCATTTGTCTTTCTTATTTATTTTTTTTTATTTTTATTTTTTTGACTTTTTTTTGACTTTTTCCTATTTCTTTGGGCCGCTCCCGCGGCACATGGAGGTTCCCAGGCTAGGGGTTGAATTGGAGCTGTAGCCACTAGCCTATGCCAGAGCCACAGCAACGCGGGATCCGAGCCGCATCTGCAACCTACACCACAGCTCACGGCAACGCCGGATCGTTAACCCACTGAGCAAGGGCAGGGACCGAACCCGCAACCTCATGGTTCCTAGTCGGATTCACTAACCACTGCGCCACGACGGGAACTCCCTTTCTTATTTATTTTGATGCCACATTTATTGTATATTAGGTTGTGATATTGCGAATGCAGAATTTTCTATGTAGTATGGAAAATTCCTCATCATAGTTTATTTTCAGAACTTTCTTCCTGGGTTGTATAACACATTTATCTTCTAGGTAAATTTAGGATCTCTTATTTTTATCAAAGTGGATTTTGATTGGCATTGAATTAAAATTATTAATAAACTTTTGGAGAATTTACTTATTTCTTACCTAGGATCTTAGAAAACCTATACATCTTTGAAGATGACTTTTATGCCTTTCAGTATGTTTAGTCATCTTTATACAGATATCACATTTTATTTTTAAGGTTGCTCCTCAGTATTTTATGTTTTGGCCTATAATTATCAAAGATAAGTAGAATCTGTCTTTCACTTTCCTCTTTTAAACTGGTTATTACTAACATACTAGGATGGAGTTTTACCTTTTTATCTTGCATCTAATTATTTCGAAAGCTTTTTTCGAAATAATTAGATGTAAGTTTTTTCTGGGTTCACTTTCATTTCTTGGTTTTGTCCTAATTCTTTATTTTCGGTAGATACGCAGTGATTACTAATGCAGTGAATGATGGCCACTCTTGTTCCTGATTTCAAGAATGCATATAGTGTGCTTCTATTGAGACTACTGCTGAATGATACCTTAAAATAGATGTTCCTTATCAGGTGTTTGCTGTACTTTTTTAAAATCGAGAATTGGCATTGATACACTGTGGTATATGGAATGACTGGCCAACAGGGACCCGCTGTGTAACACAGGAAACTCTACCCAATATTCTGTGATGATCTGTCTGGGAAAAGAATCTGAAAAGGGGAGTTCCCGTTGTGGCTCAGTGGTAACAAACCCGACTGCTATTCATGAGGATGTGGGTTTGATCCACAGCCCTGCTCAGTGGGTGAAGGGTCCGGTGTTGCCATGAGCTGTGGTGTAGGCTGCAGACTTGGCTTGGATCAGGCATTGCTGTGGCTGAGGCATAGGCTGGCAGCTGCAGCTCTGATTTGACCCCTGGAAACTTCCAAATGCCACAGGTGCAGCCCTAAAAAGACACACACACACACACACACACACACACACACACACACACACACACACAAGAGTCTGAAAAGGAGTGGATGTTGGTATATGTATACCTGAACTACTTTGTTGTACAGCAGAAAATATTCCAACATTGTAAATCAACTATACTTCAATAAAACTTTAAAAAAATGATAAAAAAGAATTGGTATTGAGTTTTTGCAAACTCCTTCAGGGAATATTAACTTGGTCATGCCATTGTCAAAAGCATATATATTGGTAATAATGTTTATGATATTTAGAGTTACTTGTCTTATCTATATGGAAATTTTACTTATTTATTTATATTTATTTTAAAAATTTTATGGCTGCCATATGGAAGTTCCTGGGCCAGGGACTACATCCAAGCCATAGCTGCAGCCCATGACACAGCTGTGGCAATGCTGGATCCTTTAACCTACTGCTCTGGGCGGGGGATCAAACCCACCCCCCCACAGCAACCCGAGTCACTGCAGTCAGGTTCTTAACCCAGTGTGCCACAGTGGGAAGTCTGGAAATTTTATTTTTAGTTTTACTGAGTTATAATTTTTTTTTTGTCTTTTTTTTTTTTTTTTTGTCTTTTGTCTTTTGTTGTTGTTGTTGTTGCTATTTCTTGGGCCGCTCCCGCGGCATATGGAGGTTCCCAGGCTAGGGGTCGAATCGGAGCTGCAGCCACCGGCCTACGCCAGAGCCACAGCAACGCGGGATCCGAGCCGCGTCTGCAACCTACACCACAGCTCACGGCAACGCCGGATTGTTAACCCACTGAGCAAGGGCAGGGACCGAACCCGCAACCTCATGGTTCCTAGTCGGATTCGTTAACCACTGCGCCACGACGGGAACTCCTGAGTTATAATTTATGGTCAATAAATTAAACACATTAAATAAAATCTCGATTTGATAAATTCTGATATGTATACGTCTGTAAAAGCATTGCCACAATATAATATTTCTATCGCTTTCTTTAAAAAACTCTTATTGAAGTATAGTTGCTTAACAAAATGTTGTGTTAATTTCTACTATATATCAAAATGTTCATATATATATATAATTTCTCATAGTCTCTTCATAGATTCTTTGTGCCCTTTTGTGGTCCATTTCTCCTTTTGCTCCTGGCCCCAGGCCACTGCGGATCTGCTTTTGTCACTATAGAATAATTTATGTTTTCTAGAATTTTATGTAAGTTGCATCACACACTGCATACTCTTTGTCTCTGGCTTCTCACTTAGCATAATGAAAAGCCACTACCGAGTGTTTGTAACTGGTTACCTCCTTGCTGTAATGTCGTTCTGATCAGCATTTTGGATCCACGTCGCTGACATTTCCTTTTGTGTGGACCCAGCTCCAGAGAAATCCTCCACGGGTCACTCACCTCCTGGGGAGAGCACCACATGCCCTCATCGGTTCCGAAGAGTTTAAAGATGATTTGAGAAGACTGTAATTGTTTGGATGCACCATTATTTAGGTTCTTTAATAAATAATGTTCTAGTATAATAATTCAGTTTATTCTGTTTCCATCTTTTGCCTTTATCTTCAAATATTTTCCATGTGTCTTGAACTACAAATTGGGTAGTCTACTAGTACAATTATAGTTTCTGACAGTATCTCTATATTTCTGACATTATTTCATGTATTTTGATGATCTTTTAAAAGCTCTTAAAGGTCAATAATATCAAGTCTTAATTTATATCTATCTTTTTATCAATTACGTGATGAATTTCTTTGTAATGTGACTTGTAGCCTACAGTTCTTCGTTGACATACTAATTTTGCCATTCCTAATTTCACTTGTGCCTGAATGCAATTTGCTTGCTAATCCTTTTAATTTAATGATTTTATATAATTTTATTTTAAATGTTTTCATGGAATGCAGTTAAGATTTATTTTTAAGTCAATTAAGGAGAGTTTTACTTCCTAATAATATAAAATAATTAACATTTATTTTCATAATTTGTTTTTGTCTTACTAAGTGTTCTTTCTTATATGTCCTGTTTTAAATGTTACCGGTGGATGATTTTACTTTTTTTTAAAAAAACCTCAAAAATAGTTCTTTTTGCAAAATAAAAAACATCGGAAATTAATTTTGAATTTTCCTTCTGCAAATAAGTTAAATAACTTATCCTTCTTTTAGTTCTTCCTGGTTTCCAATAATTGTTAGTTTAAGTGAGATTATGGTAGAGTCACTATTTTAATAATATATGTATTCCCTGTTAACATTTTGTATGTATAGCCATTGTTGTCCCATGCTTAAAATTGATATTTAAGTCTATATGATCACTATCAGTTTTGTTTTGTTTTGTTTTGTTTTTGTCTTTTGTCTTTTTAGAACCACACCAGTGGCATATGGAAGTTGCCAGGTTAGGGGTCGAATTGAAGCTACAGCTGCCAGCCTACATCACAGCCACAACAACAACGGATCTGGGCCGCCTCTGCGACCTACACCACAGGCAACGCCGGATCCTTAACCCACTGAGCAAGGCCAGGGATCAAACCCATGTCCGCGTGGATCCTAGTTGGGGTCGTTAACCGCTGAGCCACACAACAAGACCTCCCACTACCAATTTTTAATGCCGGTTTCCTTCATCTTTTTTAAAGCTTTCTCTTAATCCTTACATATTCATGAATGCCTTCCTTTTTCTTAAATAAATGAAGAGAGCCTACTGATTCACAGTTATTCTCCTCTAAAGCTTAAAAATTATTCTGTTTCATCTGATTCAGGGGGTGTGGAGAGATCTGAGTTCAGCCTGAAAGTTATTTTTTCTTTTGAAGATGATCATATCTTTCCTGCTTAGGTGCCACCTTGATTATTTTCTTCAACTTTTTAGGAGTCTACAAGATGATGCTCCCCCGGCACAGGGTGAGCTCTTTCGCTTTGCAGACCGTGCCCATCTTCTCTAAGCTGAGGACATTTGCTTCGAAGATAAATTGTGGTCGTAACTCCATGTTTTTGGCTTTGCTTTCCTTCTGGGATTATGTGCATTTGCACATTCATATAACATACTTGATTTTGTAAGATAATCTTTATATGTCTTATAATGTGCACTTTTTTTTTTTTTTGTCTTTTTGCCATTTCTTGGGCCGCTCCCGAGGCATATGGAGGTTCCCAGGCTAGGGGTCTAATCGGAGCTGTAGCTGCCAGCCTACGCCAGAGCCACAGCAACTCGGGATCCGAGCCGCGTCTGCAACCTACACCACGGCTCACGGCAACGCCGGATCGTTAACCCACTGAGCAAGGGCAGGGACCGAACCCGCAACCTCATGGTTCCTAGTCGGATTCGTTAACCACTGCGCCACGATGGGAACTCCATAATGTGCCTAAATATACTGGTCTATATCCTTGAAATCTTTCTCGTTTGTTCTCCATATTACTAATTTTCTTTTCATTAGGATTTGTTCTGTCTCTGATGCCCCCTTCGTAGTTTCCAATTCTGTGATTATATTTTAAGCGATCTTATGATCTGTCCTCATTTGAGCTAGTCCTCCTAATTCACTTATTTTTTCACAACTTGCCTTAGTCTTAGGTCTTATTTGTCGCTTATCTTAGAGTCAATAATAGAAATTTATTTTTGTGAAATAAGTACGTTGCTTATATGAAGCATTTTTTTTTCCAAATTTGATACCCCTTCTCTTTTATTAACTTTCAGAGGAGAAATTAACCCAAACTTGATAATAAATAGTGTTTCTGAAATACTATAGCCCCCTCACTGTCCATGTTGGTTCTTGAAGTCTTTCCCAAATATCAACTCGAAGTGTACTCCTGTTTCTAGCGCCAACAGGCACCCATTGCGTACAGTCTACCGAATTCATCCATGCTCTTTGCAGTTAATCTCTCAAGTTCTCTGACTGCAGTGGCCAGGGGGTGCCTGCCACCTTTCCTCCTGCATTCTGTGTCAACTTTCCTCCTTCCCCTTCTGCGAGATGCTCCTCAAAGGGCTATTTGTTTTTCTCTTTATTTCTTCTCTTCTGTCCTGTTGTGTCATTAGACCCAGGGCTACAGTGTCGTCAACATTTATCTTCTATATCAGCATTTTATATTCTGCATTACATAGTCCAAGAGCCTAAATGGAGAAAAGCTAATATGACTCTTTCTGGCTCAGAACATAGATCCCAGAAAGTCGGGACGGTAATAGATTAGCATGCTTTTAAGGCAATATTGGAGTCCTAAGCCTCAGGAAATAGTTTTAAATTAATTAAAATTGTAATTAGTGTGTATTATTCTGTTATTTCAGATATTGTCTGTATGATTCACGCTAGATTTTGTCTTTTTATGCCTTGTTATATGTCTTGGTTTGTTCAGACTGCTGTATCAAAAATACCATAAATCAGGTGGCTTGTTAATGATAGAAATTTGTTGCTTAAAATTCTGGAGGCTGGAAAGTCTAAAATCAAGTTGCTGGCAGTTTCAGTGTCTGGCAATGCTATCCTGCTTCTTAGATGGTGCTCTATGTCCGTTCGAATGATAGAAATAGGAAGGGAGCTTCCAGAGGTCGTGTTTATAAGGATACGCATCCCAGTCAGGAGGGCTCCACTTTCACGTTCTAATCACCTCCCAGAGGCTCCACCTCCTGGTACCCTCATGTTGGGGAAATCGGTTTCAGCATATGCATTTTGTGAGGAAACAAATATTCTGTCTCTATCATTAAAGGCATGTAAATTGGAAGTTTGGTGAGAACGGATCTGTTTACTATCCTGTTTCAAAATGTTGAGGTTGATAGTCATATGCATTTTATGAAGAGGCAAGACAACTCTCAAGCGAAGAACATATGAGAAAGAAAGCAAAAGAATTCAACTTTTACCTATGTACTCCTCAGCCCATAATTTTCCAGGTTATTCGAATGATTTTTGATTGTGAGAGAAGTAGTGGAAAAAATTATTTGGAGGGAGAGTAAATCTGAGAAAGGATATGAGTAAACTCAAGAGGAAAATGAAGAACCCAGGGCAGAGCAGCACAGAGATCTGTGACGTGCAGGTCGCATGGTGCCATTGCTTTAAGTGGTTGGGGTTTCAGCAGATGGGATACACGAGAACGTTCTTCATAGCCTAGTACTGTGCCTACACTTCATTCATTCAACTAATATTTACTGAATACTTTTTACACACAAGCATGCATTCTAAGCGGTGGAAATATCACAGCGAACAAAAAATCCTATTCTCAAGAAGCTAACATTTGGGGAGGAAAGTGGCAGAAAGGCAAGGATGCCTATCGGTCATATCCCGCGCTAGAAAGGAGACGGGTAGGAGGATCACTGAGAGCGTGGGTACAGCTGCGGCTCAGGTACGTTTCTTCCAGCTGATCGTCTCTATTATTGGAATGGCAGATGGAACAGTTGCCTTGCTCAGAGGCGTGGGTAACTGGATTAGCACCCATAATTTCACTTAATAGTAACATAGTTATTTATAGGAATATGCTATCGCTTAAACCAGTTTTAAAATAAACACTTACACCTAGACACAAGTCGGTAGCTATTTTACTGATCTTTTCCTGTTTCCAAAATGTACCTAATCCAGCCCTAGCTCTGTACCTGTGTTTAACAATGTTCCCTCAGTATTTCCTTGTTCCTTTGAGGCTTTTTCTTGGCTCCGAGACCCCTAGCAACCCCTTCTCGATGCTCAAGTTCCTACAGTTTCCTGTAACGGAAAGTCTCTGCAGGCTGTCCGGTCCTGCAGTCCCCTCTTCAGCAGGTCGCTCCATACTCATCTGGATCACAGGAACATTGCTTTATGCTCCGTTCAGCTCCTCGAAGGCCAGAAAGGAGAGATTACTCCACAGCGTGTACACGGGTCACTATCCCGAATCCTGCCTTAATTGTTCTTTTCTAATCACCAGGGAAACGTCTCTCCTTCCATCAGGTATTTGTTTTTGCTGATTAATTACTTCCATCTATTTAAAACTAATTTCCTTAGAAACTCCTCTAGCTGACTTCTTAATTATGTTTTCCCCAAGCCTGGCCATTGTCAGAGGACTTACTTGGTATTAAAGAGATTATATTTCTAGTCCCATGAATATTTTAATACTTTCTTTTTTTATTTTTTTGTCTTTAGTCCTTTTTAGGGCCTCACCTGCAGCATACGGAGGTTCTAATCGGCGCTACAACTGCTGGCCTACACCGCAGCCACAGCAACACCAGATCCGAGGCTCGGCTGTGACCTACACCACAGCTCAGGGCAACGCCGGATCCTTAACCGACTGAGCAAGGCCAGGGATCGAACCCACAACCTCACGGTTCCTCGCTGGATTCGTTTCTGCTGTGCCACGATGGGAACTCCTATTTTAATAATTTAAAACTGGTCTTCACAGTGTTTAAAACAGAGACGATAGTTTGGGGCACAGAAAGCAAATTGCAGGGTAGTGGAGGCAGGGTAAGAAAAGAGGATTTAGGACTGAGTGGGGAAAATGAGCAGCGGTGGAGATTTGGGTACAAATGAAGGTGGAGAATGCCCAGAATTGCCAAAGTTAAATAGTATATTTGGGGTAATTTAAGCAAAATTTACACATTAGTGTTACAAATTTTCTGGGTGCCATATACTCCTGAGATACTTCTGAATTTTTGGAGCAAAAAACCCAGTGAGTATAGTGAACAGATAGCATCAGTATACATGTACATACACACGTGTGTGTGTGTATACAGAATAGTGTCCATATATATATATATATCCCTTCACATAAACTGCCTTGTATTAAGGGAACTAGGCCTGGCAATCACAGTGTGTGTGGGATTGAGCACCGCAGAGGGCTGAATGCCTCAGTGAAGTGGTCCTATGGCATCTGATAATTTCCATAACAGCATCATGACAAAGCTTACCTGTAAAATTCCCAAAGGGAGGGTGCATAAAGTCAGAGGGAATTTCAGATGAGTGTTCCTTTAGAATATAGGATTAGGATGGTTAAATGGTACAAATATTTAGTTATAAGTTAAATAGGTCTGGATACCTAACATACAGCATGGTAACTGTAGTTAATAACAATGTGTTCTGTACCTGAATATGCTGAGAGAGTAGATCTCAAATATTCTAAACACACACACACACACACACACACACACATGGGTAACCATGGGAGATGATAGATATTTTAATTAGCTTGATTGAGATATACGTACATATCTCAACCACATTGTACACCTATGTACAATTTTTATTTGTCATCATACCTTAATAAATTTGAAAAAATACCCCCCTTAAGCCTAATTTCAAAATACCAGCATGATATCACTGAACCTGAAGTTGCAAAGAAATGCACACGTTAGGCTCTGGTGGGCTGGCGCGAGCCAGCGTCAGCACAACACTTAGTCTTTTCCCTAAGTGGTTTGTTTTTATGCCTGCCCAGCTATACGATTTCATCAGCTCTTCAGGGGTGTTTATATTTATAGAAAACCTGACTGTGACTTAGAGCTCTTCCTCTGAGATTCTTGTTTGTTTTGCTACCTTCGCCTCCGTTCCTTGTATGGAAACTGGACTAAGTATACTTATCTTTCTTTCCTCATGATGTATTGACTATAAAATGCTGTACAAGTAATGATTAATTGCTCATACTCATTAGTCTCTCTTTTTTGGGGCGGGGGCACAGTACTTCTAATCCATAGCCTTTGGTCTTCAATTTAGTGAAAGCCATATTGTGGAATAATTTAATGAGATTTGCCTAATGAAGACAATTCACTTTTGATTAGCAGGTAAAACCTTCTCTCTAGCTCTAAAAATGGCAAGGTTACTGTCAGTTAACCATGTTCTAACCTTTAGCTTTGTGGTTGAATGCTTTAGTTGCTTTTCTTTCCAAATCAATGGAGCCAATTGGTCCAGTGACCTTTATGAAAATGAAAACAGCAATAACAAGGAGAGCTGTTTTTTTCTCTTACCTATTTGAACTTTGGTCATTTTTAGTGAGGCATCAGCAGGAATGTGTGCATGTGTGTTTGAATTTATTAATTCTAATATTTCTAGAAGCTCATTCTTTCTTTTGGGCTATGCTCAATGGATATATTTAAACCTATCTCATTTACTTTATTTACCATATATTTTTTATTTTGCAGTGTTTGATGCTGTTGTTGACTGGCTCTTTGAAACACTTTTCTCTGTGGTTTCCCAGCCATTGTTCTATAATTTTCTTCCCAACTCTTTAGTTTATCCTTATCAAGTAGTTTAATGGACTCCTCTTTGCCTGCCTTGAAAATACTGGAATTTCTTTCTTTCTTTTTTTTTTTTTCATCTTTTTGCCTTTTCTAGGGCCACTCCCTTGGCATATGGAGGTTCCCAGGCTAGGGGTCTAGTTGGAGCTGCAGCCACTGGCCTACGCCAGAGCCACAGCAACGCCAGATCCGAGCCGCATCTCAGGCAATGCCGGATCCTTAACCCACTGAGCAAGGCCAGCGATTGAACCCACACCCTCATGGTTCCCAGTCAGATTCGTTAACCACTGAGCCACAACCGGGAACTCCGATGCTGGAATTTCTTGAACACTATTCTTGATCTGTTTTTTTCCTCCCTGGTCTGTGCGGAGAACACTACTCATCCACACGTGGTTTCACCATCTCTATGCTCACGGAGCCGCACCTGATTTCCCTGGTCTGCCTGTTCCCTTACTCTTTCTAATTGGCTGCTGCTCATTAGGTGCCGGGGCCAGCTCAGCAGGATGGGGCTGAAGAACGGGTGCTATGGAACTTAAGGAAAAAAAGTTAACATAAAACAAGACACAGAGACATTTATCTTAAGTAAAGGTGGGAACCGGGGAACTCAAGGTCTCAGGGACCAAGAGCCCAGCCTCAAGAAACCACACTGCTCTTAGAGTGCTCTCGAGGATGCCGTCAAGCGAAAAGGAGGTTGTAGGTGCAGGGTATAGGTTTTTTTTATTATTATTTTAGAAGTCACTTAGCTGGTAAATGGTTAAACTTTTTACTCTAAACTTTAGGCATTTAAGAATCATTAGCATTTGAGTGAGCTGTCTATGCACAGCATTCCAGAGAATCCTCACTGTGCTTCTGCAAAAGGCATGCTTACTTGTGGCAACCCTGGGTGCCTAGGTTTGCACCTTGGTTCTCTTTTCTAAGGCATATTCTGTGAACAACCACTCATAAACCACTTGGCCATGAGGTTCCTCTTTCTCTTATTCTTTAGAGGACACATCATGCTTGTGCAAATGGCGTGCCATTCTGCACAGGTCCAGTGCGCCTAGACTATTGTATTATGTCCACATTCAGCTGACCCCGCGAATAACCCATGCCCTTAGGTCTTTGTTCTTAAGCTGAAGTCATTTACCATCACCCGACTGTTTCTCAAGCAGGAAGCCGGGACAATGTAAGGAAGGACAAGATGGAGTTTTCAGCAAAGAGGCTAAGAAAATATTATAAAGACATGTCTCGCAACAATTAGGTATGAGATAAAAAATGGAGACCTACTAATTCTTTCCTGTAACTTCTTTGGTCCATAATTAAAAATCAGAAATGAAACCACCTTTAACAAAAATTAAAACAAACTTTCCTGAGATAGGAAAGTATCGGCATATGTCTTTATCAGGGTTGAGCTTTAGGTGCGTTTAACTTTTCCCTAACTTGTCTTTTCTTTTTTTAATGTCCAGTGCATGTAGAATAGAATAACCATGAGTGTGGAAGGAGAGGAAGGATTTTGGTGAAGGGTGGTGTGAAGGGAAGCACTTTGTAAATGCTTCCAGTTATCATCCATCTTCTTTTGGGGAAAGATCAAATCAGTTACCATCCATCATCTTTTTTTTTTTGGATACTTTGTGAGATGGTTAATCCAATCCATTTCATCTGCCTTTATGAATCAATGTCATTTTAACACTTGCATGTCCCCCAAACTGCACGTAGCCTGAACCATAAGACTCTGGCTCAGCTGCATCCAGTTCAGCTAGGTTAGGGCTGGAAAGGACCACTGACCCTCCAGCTGGGCATGAGCGGTGTCCACTCGGGGACCTTTCCAACCTGCAGAGGCTTGTAGCTTAGTTACCCCTGTGCAGAATGACATTCCACACCTTTTCCCAATCACTGTGCCCTCATGTGCCCCTACGCGCTCCACGGCCCTGCTTCTTTGTTCATCATCCTATAAATACTCTGAGCCCCCTGCCTTAGGGGAGGTGGGTTTGAGATTTGTTCTTCCATCTCTTGGCTTGGTCGCCTTTTGACTAAAACTACCTCTTTGCCTCAAACCTCAGAGTCTTAGCGATTGTTTCACGATCCATCGGGCAGGACAATCCTGGTTTAGAGACAACTTGACCCCTCTTCCACTTCTTTGTGGAGAGAGCTGAGTCAGAGTTTTAGTGTCTCTTTTCTCCCAAATTCAACATGGAACTTCAAGATCAATCTTATATTTTCAGAAGGAATGGAAGAAGTTCAGAAATTTGCTCTTCTTCCTACAGAGTGTTAACATTTTTCATAAAATATTATGGAAAAATTATCTATGGAGGACATCTTTCTAATATATTCATTGACCAAAAATTCTGACTGCTTAAAAATTATATAATATCCTACTCTTTTTCCCCAAACAGAAGTTTTGGTGTTTAGGGTATTTTTTTCACCATTCATTTGTATGCTAAGTGTCGTCCAGAATGTATAAAGTCACAGCAGGTAAATTTACTTGTCTGAGTTTTGACCTTGCTTTTTCAATCTGCAGTCTATCAGAGGAAAATGTCTTCCTAATTCCTATCAGTTTCCTGTCTCCCTCTCTCAGATGCATCCTCAGGACTTAAGAGATTTAGTGTGCATTATTTTCATTTTAAAAGCTATCATCCAGTTTGCAATTCCCAAATGCCACCCACTCACCGTCCTCTAATACTGGACATAGTTCAGAAGCCTCTGATTCACCCCACAGGTTTTTGTTCAGTAAATATGTTGAATGCCTCCCTCATGCTAGCCACCTTGCCGGGTGCTTTGATTACAAAGATGTCTAAGTCACGGTCCCTGTCCTCAAAAGGACCTCATCATCCAGTAGGGAGACAGACACGAAAACAGGAAATTACATTACAGAATGATAAGTCGTGTTGGAAGGGAAAGCACAAGAGACAATGATCCAAGGAAGAGAAATTAATTCTGCCTGTGGGGTAGGGAGAGCTTCATAGACCAGAGGTGCTTGAATTTTTCCTTGAGTGATGAGTGGATTCATAATCACCGTTCAGGAATTTTGTTCCGATCAATTTGAAGACACAAAAGGACAACGATGGGGAACATTGCGGATGGTCTTGAATTAGAACATAAAGGGTAGTCTATGGAGTTCCTGTCGTGGCTCAGTTATTAATGAACCCTACTAGTATCCATGAGGATGCACGTTGGATCCCTTGCCTTGCTCAGTGGGTTAAGGATCCGGTGTTGCTGTGTGGTGTAGGTCGCAGATGTGGCTCGGATCCAGTGTTGCTGTGGCTGTGGTGTAGGCCGGAGGCTACAGCTCTGTTTCCACCCCCAGCCTGGGAATCTCCATATGCCCCGGGTGTGGCCGTAAAAAAAAAAAAAAAAAAGAAAAGAAAAAGAAAAGAAAAAAAGAAAGAAAGCAAAGCGTAGTCTAATGCAGTTCCTCTGGAGAGCTAGTCCCTAACATCATTTCCATTTGTAAATTCCTAATTTAAACTAAATCTTGAGCTATGCATGTGAGATTCCCATCTCCCCACCCTCCAGATATGAGTTTTCTAATCTCATTAACCATCAGTCACTTAATGCTTTTAAAAAGGGTTTTTGTGGTAGAAGGAATAATGGCCCTCCAAAGATGCCCACATCCTAATTCTTGGATCCTGCCTGTGAATATGTTACTTCACAGGGAAAAGAGGAATTGCAGCAGATGGCATGAAGGTTGCTAATGACCTGACCTTAAGAAGATTGTCCTGAATGACCTGGTTAGGCCTGATGTACTTAAAGATTCTTAAACGTGGAAGAGGGAGGCAGAGGACATTGGAGTGAGATGATGTGACAAAGCCTCAACTGGCCATTGATGGCCTTGAAGGTGGAGGAAGGGACCACAGGTCAAAGAACTGCTGGTGCTGGTGGCCTCTAGGAGCTGGAAAGGACAAGGCAATGCTTACTTCCTAGGACCTTCGGAAAGAATGCAGCCCCACCAAACCTTGATTTTAGCCCAGTGAGACTCATTTTGAACTTCCCACCTCCAGGACTGTAAGACGGTAAATTTGTGTGTGTGTGTGTGTTACCACAATCCATTTTGGGGTAATTTGCCACGGCAGCCCTAGGAAACTAAGGCAGCTGTTCAGGTTGATCCTGAATTACTCACTCTCGTTTTACGCAGGGTTCGTACCCTATTTTGTTCCGTGATTTCAGAGAGCTTTCTCCCTCAGGGCTTTGACCACCCAGCTGGGGCATTCGGTCTGTTAACGCAGCTCTCCAGATTCATTTGTTAATTGAGGAACATGTGCCTAATTTTTCTTTAGTGCTATTTCAACACAAAACGATATTCAACATTTCACATTTATATCTTCACATTTCCACGTTTGACATGAGACCTCCCATCTCCAATTTTTCTATACTTTGGCTCTTGCCAGCCTCCTTCTCCCCTCAAAAATACTTTTTTTTTTTTTTTTTTTTTTGACTACCCGCCCAAATCCCATTCTTCTTTCTTAAAAAGTCTCTTTTAGGAGTTCCCATTGTGGCTCAGTGGAAATGAATCTGACTAGGAACCATGAGGTTGCAGGTTGGATTCCTGACCTCACTCAGTGGGTTAAGGATCCGGCGTTGTCGTGTGGGTCGCAGAGGCAGCTCAGATGCCCCGTTGCTGTGGCTGTGGCTGTGGCTGGCAGCTGCAGCTCCGATTTGACCCCTCGCCTGGGGACCTCCACATGCCATGGGCGCAGCCCTAAAAAAGCAAAGAAAAAAAAAAAAAAGCAAAAGAAAAGAAAAGAAGAAAAGGCTCTTGTAGCTGTAATATAGAGGAGTACACTTGAGGCGTTTGTGAATACAGCGAGGCGATTATTTCAGGGTTCACAATTACCCCTGGTCTACTGAAAATGAAAAAGTTTCTTACAAAACAGTGGTTGAAGTTGAGGAGAGTGGGCAAGGGCAAGTCTTGGTCGGGTATAAACATACTTCCGAACAGAATAAAAGGGCATGTGTGCCTGTCTGGGTGCACAGGTCGGGATCGCTGCCCCCCCCCGCCCCCATTTCCATCCCTCCCGCCCGGCTGCCCATCAGGCTGTGGGCCTCTGAGGCTCGTGGGAGGGATGCACTTCATGGGAGGCTGACGTGTGCCTGGCTCCTTGTGAAGCCCTCAGAAACGCTGCTGGGAGACCAGTGGGTAAAATTTCCGAAGACAGGAAGCTGAAAGAGAAAAAAAAAACCCAGTTCTTTGGGGGCATTTTTAGACCATAACCTTGGCCATTCTGGGATCTAAAATCTTTTCTGATGAGTCATTTTGGGGTAGCTCATTGCTCAGAAAAGCTCTTAGAAATGATGTGCTCTCCAAAAATTGCTTCTTCTCCACCCAAAGGGACAAGTTACTTCAAGTTACAACTCAGCAGGAAATAACCTCCAAGAACATGCAGGCCAGAGAAACACAGAATCTGAGTGAGAGGCCCCTAGAGGAAGTATTTGTTGTCATTTTTAACTTAATGTTTAGCCCATGCCACGTTTCTCTTGCTGAATCTTAGAGGGACAAATTTAAAGTCCAGCCCCTCCTTCCTGTCCTGATTTTGCAGTATCCTGTTCAGTTTATTGACTTCATTTGATTTCACATAAGCTTTGTCTTATTATTTCCAGTTTAGGAGACTATCTCATGTCCTAAAAAGTGATTTTAAATTGGGAATGATCTGGAGTCCTCTGTTAAAATATAAATGTACAATTCCAAGAATTATTTTATTTTTTTTTTAGGACCGCGCCTGCAGCATACGCAAGTTCCCTGGCTAGGGGTCGAATTGGAGCTACAGCTGCTGGCCTACACCACAGCCACAGCAATGCAGGATCCAAGCCACATCTGGGACCTACACCATAGCTTACAGCAACACCAGATCCCTAACCCACTGAGCAAGGCCAAGGATCGAACCCGAATCCTCATGGCTCTTAGTAGGGTTTGTTAACTGCTGAGCCACGAAGGGAACTCCCCAAGAATTTTTTTTTTTTTTGGTCTTTTTGCCATTTTTCTTGGGCCACTCCTGCGGCATATGGAGGTTCCCAGGCTAGGGGTTGAGTCAGAGCTGTAGCTGCTGGCCTACACCAGAGCCACAGCAACTCAGGATCCCGAGCTGCGTCTGCAACCTCCTTGACAGCTCAGGGCGATGCCAGATCGTTAACCCACTGAGCAAGGCCAGGGATCGAACCCACAACCTCATGGTTCCTAGTCAGATTTGTTAGCCACTGAACCACAACAGGAACTCCCCCAAGAATTTTTTTAAAGTATGATAATGATGGCTTTTAAAAAGTCAGTTCTATATTTCAAAAGCCTGAACCAAATATTATAAGAGGAAATAGTAATGTCCTGGCTGTGGTAGGAGGTGAGAACTTGGGGCTGGAGTAGATGTGGGCAGGTTGTAATTGGAGAAAGTCACCAACGGAAAAAATAATAGCAGCTGAAAGGGTGAACAAGAAAACTGACAGTAGAGAAAGTTTCCACAGTCCTAGAGCCACAGAAGGATACCATTTTTTTTTTTTTTTTTTGTCTTTTTGCTATTTCTTGGGCCGCTCCCACGGCATATGGAGGTTCCCAGGCTAGGGGTCAAATCGGAGCTGTAGCCACCAACCTACGCCAGAGCCACAGCAACGCGGGATCCGAGCCGCGTCTGCGACCTACACCACAGCTCATGGCAACGCCGGATCCTTAACCCACTGAGCAAGGGCAGGGACCGAACTCGCAACCTCATGGTTCCTAGTCGGATTCGTTAACCACTGCGCCACGACGGGAACTCCCCATTTTTTTTTTTTTTAACAACAGAAATAAAGACAATATAATCTCAATTTTTAGTAAATTTAATCAAGGGTAGTGTGATAGGAACTACACAGGCATTCTGTAGAATATTATAAGTTATAAGCTGGAAAAGAAAAGAGACAGGAAGGACTTTTACCCATCTTGGGAACTAAAAAGGGGTGACTCATTGCCCACTTGTGCTAGGAGTATGATTCTGGCTGTCCCTCTCACCCCAAAACTCGGGTCTGGGAATAACACTGAGATATGCGTATGTGGAAGTGGTCAACAAGGCCAACAGCTAATCCTCATAACAGTCTTATGAGGTGGATGCTATTACTATCATCCACGTATTACAGTGAGAATATCGAGGTGGGGCTATTCGCCAAAGGTGTCAATGCTTCTAAGTAGTGACTCTGATACTGGCACCCAGACCATCCAGGGCCAAGGTCAATTACTGATCATTACACCGACCGCCTTGGGAGGAGCCTTTGAACAGTGGAGTGAGGGTGGTTTGTTCTAGGAATGGACGGCCGCAGTAAAAACCAAGCCGGCCTCTGTCTTGGCAGCAGTGGGATCAGAGTGGAAGCTCAAACTGTGTTTCATCCCAGCAAGGTAACAATAGCACAAAACCGTAAAGACAGCCATCGTTTTCCACAGTGTAGAAAGCCACCAAATTTTCCAGTGGGTTTAACAATCTCCATGATGCAAGGTTAGAGCTTGGGGATGAGAGGACAAGGGAGCTTGCAACAGGGCTTCAGAGCTGGAGCTTCTCAGAAATAAACAACATATTGTCTGGATGGAGGGGTGAGGTCGGAGGGCGAGAGCTGGGACTGTGGTGTGAAAGTAGGGATGGTCACTGTACGTGATTTTCATTGTTTGGAAGCTTATTATTGACAGTGAAAGTAGCCTTGTGTCACAGGGGTTGGGAATCGTCCCATCACTGGCAATTTGGGGGCTGCGGAGTCGCTTGACTCTAGGGCGCACCTTTCCCATAGAGCATTGTCCCCAGATCCGGGGGACAGTTCTGTGTCTGTGAAGAGAAGCAGCAGCACTTCTACTTCTTGACTTTGGGCCGAGGATGCGTGTAGTCCTCACGCTCTGTGTATCTCAGGGCTCTTTAGTTGATAAGGACTTTCCAATCAGCCTTTTTCATTATCTCCTGCCTGCTTTAACTTCAGATGTATTCACATTCATCAGTCTTGTCTTATCTGAACAATGAGCGGGGACCAGCACCAGGGACAATGGAAGAGGTAATATGCAGAGGCTTTAATTATATTCACACTTGAGGAGCCTCCAGAAAGAACACTTTGCAAGTTATAAACCTTCAGCTGCGGAGCTGCTACACACCTGTCTGACTTACTGCTGAGGGGCAGGCTTGGAAAGGGTGCCTTTGGGGTGTCCTTCAAGGGTTCTCTATGCAACACTGTTGCCCTGGCTTTCTGGGAAGAGTTGCTGTATCCTGGTTACTTGGGTCAGGGAGTTAGAAGGGATAAACTTTCAGTTTGATGTGACAAACATTCACTGAGCAGCTGCAGTGTGCTGGCTTCGGTGAGGTATTGGCAACGAGGCTCCTCCAGCTGGCTCCTGGTTCTTGGTCATCTAGATGGGTCTTTCTAGCTCTTGATCTGGAGTGGGTTGGTTCTGAAACAAGCTGCTTAGTCTCCTTGGGAAATTAATCAGGCGGAGGAGGCTGTTCTCAAACAGGTTAGGCACATTAAGAAGGAAGGTTCTAAAGCTTATCTAGCATCATAGGAAATTGCCTGGGGGCATCTGAGGTGGTGGAAGAAATCCAGACAAGCTGGGCTAAAGTAGGCAATAGAGTTTAGAGTTACTGAGATTGTTTTATATTGTTACGGCCCACAAAAATTCAATCCTGGAAGATGCAATCCATTTGGCACACGGTATTGATCATTCTGTAGGTGACAAGGTAGCTGGGCGCTGGAAGATCCTCAGCTGGTCCTACCCTCTTTAGAGTTCTTCATGTTCTTTGATTCCGATCTTCTCTCTAAGCTGAGCAAAACTTGTTGGCCAGGTATGAGTATAAAGCTGGCATAGAGCTGTGTTCCCTGAGGACTTAAAAGAAGTCATGTTCTCAGGCAGGAGGCTAACGACTGAGGGCTTTCCTGGGGACTGATGCTGGGGCCAGAGGGGAACCATGCTGACATGTCCCCTCCCTCCCTGTAGCCCCAGGTCTTAGGGACTTCATCATCACTGCCACTGGCCTTGGTCGTGCTTCACCATCTCCCACCTGGACCAGTGGCACAGACTCCTTTTCTATATGTTCAACTTGGCCTCTCTTGTGCTGGCCCAACCTCCCCACCACGACCAGAGCTGTCTTGCCAAACTCCAGGTAGATCACCAGCAGCCACCATGGGCTCTAGAATCAATCTAACCTCTTTGGCATAGCATCGCAATCCCTCAGATGCTTGACTTCCATCTTCCTGTCCCAAAGGGGAGGCTGGGGCTTGTGAAAGTCCAGTCTCCCATCTAGACTGGCTGCTCATCTGCCTGTAGGGAGCTGCCTGTGGGGAGCCAGGATGGAGACTAAATCAAGCTCTTCTTTCTCCTTCCTACTTATCCCTCATCCACTGAGACACCCAGATATTTGTGGAGGCTTCCACCTTCTTGAACCTTAAAGAAATTTACCTCCTTCAACTCCACACCTGCCATAATGCTCTTTCACTTCATAGTGTGTATATCCTCTGAGTCAAGAAGAAATTACCAATCTAACCTTCTGTAGTTAAACCATAGAAGTATTGGACGTGAGCTTTCAAATACCTACACTTCCCATTTCCAAAGAACGATCTAAAACAACCCTTATTTCCTCCTTCCTTAAAAGTCGCTACTGCTGGGTAATATCAAACATGTTCAATGATAATCTGTCAAAAATATTTATTAAACTCCTGAAATGGGAGCTAGCATTAGGCTTGGAGTCCATACCGTCTTCTTCTCACATGGTCACATTTGCCTCTGTCTTTACAACGTTGGCCACCTCTTGCCACCCCAACCAGAGTGATACTTACAGTGAGGCTAATGGAGCTTGAGTATCAGGGCCTCTGCCTTGATGGGGTCCCTTTCCGGTCTCGGGGAAAAGCCCTAGCGATGCGCTTCATGGCCATCTGTGTTTGCAGAGTTGGTAAAAGCGATTTAACTGCAGTGGGGGCGATTGTCTCTCCATCCTGACTTCCCTTCTGCCACACTTCCTTCGGTGTGGGTGGTGCTGAAGTGCGCATTGTGGGCCTCAGCTGAGAGGAAGGTGAAATAAGGACGTTTAATAAGTTCAGTGGGATATGCTCATGTGCTCCCCGGTCCCTCTCGTGTACAGTCACGTTATGGCACATGGGCTCAGAATATTCTTAGAGAGGACCCACTGGATTTATAAGCTTCAAGTTCCAGAGACCTGGCATCCTGAATCTAAGGTTCCTCAGACTGGCCCTTGCATCGTCTATATCAGGATTGTCTGGTCTACATTTTCACATGCAGCTTTCCGGGCTATACCTAAGCTCTGCTGAGTTAGAATCTCTTGCGACAGGGCTAGAGAAGGCAAGTTTCGTGGCATCAGGAACTCTGGCTTTGAGTCATGCATGTCTGTGTTTATGTGCTTACCATTGATTCCCTATGACTGCCTTGGCACAAAGTAGGTGCTTAATAAATACTAAATTGAATTCTTATGTACACAAAGACTTGCCAACCACCGCCTCTGCCTCCTTAATGTCTTCTTATACAACAGAGAATACAGATTAAGGTTTTCCAATACGTGTTGGTTTTTCTGAGAAACAGAAAATTCCTTGGAGACCATCAGTTCAGGGTTGATGGAAGGTGAGGAGGGGTAACAGAATTACGTGGGCTGTTTGGATGTTTGCCCAGCTCTTCCATATTCTGCTATGCTTTCATGTGAACCTATGAGGACAGATGATGTCTAAATTTTCTAGACAATGAGTGGATGGTGTGCATTTGGAACTTCTTTATGGTGTCCTGATCCCCCCTCCTCCAGTCAAGAACACTGACTTAATTCAGTCTCTTGGAGTTCCCGTTGTGGCTCAGTGGTTAATGACTCCAACTAGGAACCATGAGGTTGTGGGTTCAATCCCTAGCCTTGCTCAGTGGGTTGAGGATCCGGTGTTGCCCTGAGCTGTGGTGTAAGTCACAGACGTGGCTCGGATCCCGCGTTGCTGTGGCTGTGGTGTAGGCCGGCAGCTACAGCTCCGATTAGACCCCCAGCCTGGAACCTCCATATGCTGCGGGAGCAGCCCTAGAAAAAGACAAAAAGACAAATAAATAAATAAATAAATAATTCAATCTCTCTTTTAACAAACAGGGACTCTTGAGGCACAGAGCAGTTTGGGCTAGATCTGCTGTGGTCCTTGGGGAATAGAGTCAGGGCTAGGACTTTATTCTCAAAAACTCCATGTACAGTGTTCTTTCTATTGGTTTATATGCAGGTAGTTTATATGTAGAAGTATATGCGCAGTTTCCGCCCCCCTTTCTTCTCCAGGGCACACATGACTTTTACCCTGATGCTATGTTGTTTTACCTTGCTTCTCACAGTTTTCGTCTTGTGCGTAAACATGGTATTTTCGTATATTTTAATTTACAAAGAAAGGATAACATAGCTTCAAATTCTTTTGTTCTTCTGAAGGTAATATTACCAATGATGAGCTGATATTAAGGGGGCAAAATAATTGATAATTTGTTTATCATTTCAAAATAATCTATTTGGTGTGGTAAGATGCCATTAGGGACCACATTTCAAGCGCACCTGTAGTTCTTGTTAGAAACGCTTTCCACATTGTGAAATTCATGTTGACTAAAGATGAACCAGGGCTGCCAGCCGAAAGGAGGGTATAGCATCAACATATCACAGCCCAGAGAAACAGGTACCTGTAGGGATCCAAGGTAAAGAGGCAGGACATTCTAACAGGGCTCCTGGGGTTTCTAGGGCATCCAGTTCTCAAAAGTCAAAGCTTGCTGGCAGATGACTTCTGGGAGCTGCTGGTTGCTAATAACCAGGACGTGCCTCACACATGCAGGCTACCTGAGCAGGCTTAGGACAAAGACCAATGACCAGAACTAGAATCTGAACATGAAACCTACATAATTTATCAAGAATTCAGTTAATTTGTGGCAAATTCTGTGCTCTTTTATTTCTTCTTCTCTTTTATTTTCCTACAATGATGTGTTTATAATTTGTAGTCAGATTTTTAGATGAGTGCTAGGCAAATGTAGTCAATTAGTTAGGCAAATTAAAATAAAAATTATTTTTCAGGGGCTGTGAAAATTTGAAAGATGTTAGCACGTTTTTCTAATGTGCTTTCATTATTATTATAAATGTTGCTTAATCATTAGTTCTGTGCTAATTGTTAGTTTGGGGAATGATTTACATGTTTATAACTGTGGGAGGAAATCATTTTGGCTACAGATAAATCTTTTTTTTTTTTTACTGGAATTTTTTCCTTACTCGGTGTTTGCCTTTTACAACCACATAAATTTTGATTTTAACCTGAAAATATTTAGTAAATGGAGAGGGTTTTTTTTTTTTTTTTTTTTTTTGTTTTTTTTTTTGTCCTAATCTTTGTATCATAACCTTCATTTCTCAGGGCTTGGATAAAGGACAAAGAAAAATGGCTGTTATTATCTATTGCATTGTGATATCCCTTGTATTGCTGTACTGTTATGTAACACTTGATACTTTCTTATTTTATCTACAAGTATACATTTTCTCAAATATTATACTGTCAAGTCCACAGGGGCAGGGACTGTGTCTTCTTAATTTTATATGTCTATAGCAGCAGTTTCAAAACTAGCTGTATGGGAATCACTTGAGTTGCCCTTTGAAAAATTTAGAGTCTTGGGAGGTCCCTGATGGCTCCACAGGTTAAACTGCTGTGTTTCAGCTTGCTGCTATGGCGTGGGTTTGATCCTTAGCCAATGAACATGCTATGGGCACTGCCCCCCCCCCCAAAAAAAAAACTCCCTAAAATCTAGGGCCCCACCTTGGAGATTCTGACTTAGAAGTTTGTTTTTTTATGTGTCCTTTTAGGGCTGCACCTGTGACACCTGGAAGTTCCCAGGCTAGGGGTCCAATTGGAGCTGTAGTAGTGGCCGGCCTACACCACAGCCACAACAATGCCAGATCTGAGTCTGCAGCCTATACCACAGCTCACAGCAATGTGGGATCCTTAACCCACTGATCAAGACTAGGGAGCAAACCCATGTCCTCATGGATTCTAGTCAGATTCATTAATGCTGAGCCACAGTGGAAACTTCTGGTTGAGAAGTTTTGAGGAGAGTCCTTAGAATCTGAATTTTTAAAGCTCACCGAGACAATTTTTATGGACAGTTAGATTTGAAAATCGCTGTCTTACAGCATGGAACACTGCCTTGCATTTAGCAAGTGCTCAGCATATTTATTTGGAAGACTGAATCATTCAGGAAAGTGGCATGAACTGAGTCCAGCTTGCTTCATCTTTCCCTTTTTCTTTTGCTTTGTCATGCTTCACCAACTACCTGACCAGAGCCCTCTTAGGGGCATTCTTTTCGTTTTTGTTCATAATCGTAATCAAATAGCCAAACTTTTCATTGCCCTTTCAAAACTACTCCACAAATATGATGGTGCTTTTTAAAAGCTCCACTCGTCCTTTGTCGTAGAAGATGGCAACCTGTTGACTACGGTCAACAGCCAGAAGTACAGGACAAGGCTCTGAAGACAGACGTGTGACCGGTGTCTGTTGCATATTGTGAATATAGGAAAGTACTGTCCTTTCGATCCTGGCTGATGCTGCTGTTTTCAGAGTCTTCTGTTTTAAACATAATCCAAAGGATGCATTTGTTCCAGAAAACCATCGTGTCTCTGATTACTCTCTCTGCTGTCTGGTCTTCTAGTGGCTTTTCTTGGCAATTGTCCTTTTCCAGGTCATCATATAGCAGTCATCCATTCTCAGTACGTGGCTATGCCAGTGAAACTGTGTCAGAAAGCTCTGTGACTATTTGCTGAACGAATGGCGTGCTTCAGCATTGAGAAGTTCCATCTCATTCTTGTATTTTGTGGGGGTGACCCTGTCTTACAATTTAAAGTTCAATAAGCATCGTTTGTGACATTGAGGGAACTTTTCAAGACGCTTAAATTGCTGGTCGTTTGGTGTATTTTGTTGCCTACAGCTGTAGAGAAATGTGTTCCTGGTTTATACGTCCTAGGGCAGGCGCAGAGTCACTGAAAAAAAAAGATAAAACAATGGCAGAAATCTGGCTGATCGAGGACAAGGGAGAGAAATAACAGAGAGGAGAGAGGAATACTTAAGAGAGTGAAAAAGAGATGGAGAGTTGTTTACTTTTCTTTTCTTTCTTTTTTTTTTTTTCCCACTTTTTATGTTCGCACTCGTGGCATAAGAAAGTTCCCAGACTAGGGGTCAAATCAGAGCTGCAGCTGCTGGCCTACCCCACAACCACAGCAATGCCAGATCCCTAACCCACTGAGCGAGGCCAGGGATTGAACCAGCATCCTCATGGATACTAGTTGGATTCATTTCCTCTGCGCCACAACGGGAAGTCCCGAGATGAGAGTTTTAAAAGGAAGTAGCGCATAGCAACCTAGAGAGGGTCTCTCAGTAAGTGTTGCTGTAATAGGATAATTCACTTAGACCATTTCAAAGATTATATCTGACATGTGATGGCACTCGGGTGTAGCAGCCAATTTGGGCTTTAGTTTTCAGGATATCATTCCCAATTTACATTCTTTAAAATGTTCATGAGCAGATTATTTCCATCTTTATATTCATCTTTAAAAAAAACTAGTCTAGTGCAGGAGATTTTAATATATGACATGTGGATTTGGGGGTTGAATATTGGTTCACATAGCCTCTGCAATTTGTACTTCAGCTGCATTTTTCTTCTCCAGGGAGAGGTCTATGAATTCATCAGATTCTCAAAGGGATCATTGATCAGGAAATATTTGTTTCTTTAGTTAAAAATTTAGAGGGTCAGCTAGTAGTGGACCCCAGCCATAAAAAATTATCGCTATGTAAAATATAGTCTGGATAACAGTGAGTCGAGCTCTGAATTAGCCTGTTTATTGTAGCTGGTCTTCAGGCAGATGCTTTTCCCCTCCTACCATTAATGGTTGGTTTGGTGCATCATCTTTTGTCTGTCATGTCCCCCAAAGGGATCTTGAACATTTGAATGTCATTTTTCCACTTTTTTATTAACAAAACATCAGTGACTTTTTTTGTTTGTTTGTTTAACATAGGCAATCTACTTCCGAGACTTATTTCAGGTCTGCATTATAGGTGTTAATTCTTTTTTTTTTTTTTGTATTTAAGGTTTCTCTCCTGCAAGATGGCAAATACATCTGCAATTGCATTCTCAGACTTTTTTTTTTTTTAAGTCTGTTGTCTTAGTTGATGTGCAAAGCATTTTATGGCCAATTGAACGTAAGTGTTTTTCCAGGATCAGGTTCAAGAACACGACCGCAATTGCATACCCACCTCTAGATGACTGTGTTTATCATTGGGACTTTAGATAATGCTTCAAGTTTCCTGCCTGGAATCGTTTTACTGATGACAGGAAGCATAGTCTTCTACAGCTTTCTAGTCTCCTGATAGCTTCGCCAGCATAGCTACCTAATCGCTTTCTTAGGCTAATTTGTCAGTCTGGGACAGAAACACGATTTCCATCAGTCTAGGAAAAACTTCTGAGTTGATGGGCTCTTGGCTTCAAGTTTATTTATGGCTGATAGCTGCCCCTACTTCTAAGCCCTGAGTTCCTGGGTGGACCCAGCAGAGACAGAAAAGAGGAAGAAAAAGAGGATGAGGTCAGTGACCAAGGTGCACTAGAACCTCTTAACTACCTCTTGCCTTATGAGGGTGGGTGTGGGTGGCTGATTGCAGAAGGAATAACCACAGCTTCCAATGGTCCAGCCGTGACTTGCTGTACTGCCATGGGGGATGTTTTTGTGTATCCTTTAAATGGATTTTATTCTAGAGTCATTGCCACAAGAGTTGTGTTATGCATTTATACATTAACTCAGTTTAATTTTTTTCCCCAAAGCACTATTACCTCTGTCTGTTTTTTATGGACTATGTCATTGTTTGGAGTAAATTAAAAAATAAATGATCACGGAGCTCCTGTTGTGGCTCAGTTGTTAACGGATCCGATTAGGAACCATGAGGTTGCGGGTTCGATCCCTGGCCTTGCTCAGTGGGTCAAGGATCTGGTGTTGCCGTGAGCTGTGGTGTAGGTCGCAGAAGCATCTTGGATCCTGCGTTTCTGTGGCTCTGCTGTAGGCTGGTGGCTACAGCTCCGATTAGACCCCTGGCCTGGGAACCTCCACGTGCCGTGAGAGCAGCCCTGGAAAAGCCAAAAATAAACATAAAATAAAATAAATGATCACAACGCTTGCTTAATACTCATTAATTCCTTGTCCTCAGACTTAGAACCCATTTCCTACTTTGTATCTCAACTTAGTTATTATTCAGATTTGCCTAAGGGTAACCATATTCTCCCTTAAAATAGTAGAGCATGTCCATATGGATTTATGTCTGTATCTATCTCAAGCTCTTAGCAAATATCCATAAACGCATAGTAATAAATAATCCCCTGCTGTGAGTCCTAAATCTTTTTCTTTAGGCTGTTCGTGCAGGGATTGGGGTAGCCCTGGAGCAGGGCCTGAAGAAGGTCTAGAAGGGAAGCTCTGATAGGATTCACGTCGAGAGAAGTGGGAAAGTCCATGTCCAAGGACAGTTCCCCGGGTTTAGGACCTTAGCAAGGACACGGAATAGCAAGGAAGAAATAAAGGCCAAGGGGGTCCAGCCACATCAGAGTCTGGAGGAGCAACAGCAAGAATGCTGAAACTTGGGAGATCCTTACATAGTCATGATGAGTGACAAAGGCCAGAAAACTGGCTCAGAGGGTCAGCTAGAAAATCTCAGTGCCCAGTGCCCCGTCTGCACTGCAGCTTTAAGTAGGAAACACACGACAAGAAAGTGACCTTGCTAATACTTGACGGCGAGCCTTATAAGGACTCTTTATTGCATGCTTTCTGCCCAGGACCAGGATGACGTTGGCATGTGGGCCATACAGAGCCCAGACAGAAAAGAGGAGAACCAGCAGCCTGAGCAGCGAGCCAGGCAGTTCCTAACAGCACTTTGGCAGTGTTTCATCTGGACCTGGTCAAATTGCTTATGCTTGCATTTTCTAGATGTCCTTTTACCTTTCTGATTGATTGGTCCGTAGCATCTGTAATGCACCGTATAGCTCATGTTTTCAACCCCCTTGCACTTTTTTCTTTAGAAAAAAGGAAAGTCTGTTGAACTGCTTTTACTGTCTGCTATTTTCTGATTCATTTCAACTCTATTTAATCTATCCAAGACCAAATAAAATGCAACATCTTATCCCATTTTTAGCAGATTTTGGATTGATGCTTTGCTGCTTTTATGTTATGAATAAAAAAGAGTAAAAGGAGTTGCTGTGAGAGGGTCTTGCTGTGTTAAAATGTTTACCTCTGGGTTCTGGTTGCTTTGGGGAACAGCCCCAACCTGACCTCTTCCTGTACATTCCAGGGAGCCACATGAAAATCTAGGCATTCCTTTAGCATCTCAAATATAGACTCTCATGCTGGGTTGAGGATATAAACTTGCAGGGAGTGGAGGTCCGTGATAAGCAGATGTTGGCCTTACTAAATGCGCTTCCTCATTTGTTGGTGGGATTCATCTTCTGAGAATGCTCGAGTGAGAAGAAGCTAAGATTCTGCTGCCTCTCCCACCGTGATTGAAATTGGATTTTGTTTGTTTGTTTGTTTTTTAGGGCTGCACCTGCAGCATGTGGAAGTTTCCAGGCTAGAGGTTGAATCAGAGCTGCAGCTGCTGGCCTGCACCACAGTCACAGCCATATCATACCTGAGCCACCTCTGTGACCTACATCACAGCCACACAGGATACTTAACCCATTGATCGAGGCCAGGGATCGAACCCAAATGCTCATGTAGACAGTGTTGGGTTCTTAACCCACTGAGCTCCAAGGGAACTCAAATAGATTTCAAACAGTTCCAGCCAGAGTGAAAGGATGAGATTTCAGGAGTTAATCGCCTCCTGCAAAGGTCTCGAGGAGTAAATGTCAATTATTTACCTGTTGGCCTCACCCATAGAAAAATGTGTTTTTTTATTAAGACAGTACAAAAAATAGATACTCACACAGAAACATGCTCCGTCACAGGAGTGGCCCTGGGTGTCACTCTGTGGGAGGTGTGCTGGGCAGCCGTGAAAGCAGAGAAGGCAAGCAGCCTTGGGAGTGAGGTGCCTCCCTGGTGAGAGATGGAGTTCTCCCCGTTTCCTCAATTCTTGTCTGGTTTTGAAACGCTACACAGTCCTTCTCAGCATCTCCCTGTCATCACTGCTGTATCTTTTCCCAGGCCTTTTCTTTGGTGGCTCTGGCCTTCTTGCCTCCAGTCAGCCTTTGGAATTCAGTTATTTCCACTGGCTTTTGGTTGGAGGACATGGTGACCCCACATACGGTCCTCTTCAGTTGGCCACCAGGCTCCCCGAGATCTTCCCTCTACAGCCGAGCTTGTCCCTTTGACTGTGCCCCTCCCATCCCTGGGAGCTGACCTGCTCTGTGAGGTCATCGTGGCCGCTGTGAGGTCTTCTGCCTCCCCCACCCTTGTCCTAACTAATTTTCTATAAAAGCCGATTTTCATTTTCTATGCCTCTGCTTTCTTGCTTTCTCCCCTCTGCCCCATAGCCATCAACCTCACTGAATGCAGCCAACCCAAACCCTTTGTAATTTTTCTCTTCACTGATTCACAATATATGTCCTCTCTGGCTTGGCAGCAACTTAATTTTAAGAACTCTGCGCTTAAAATTTTATATAGTGTCATTGGCTCCTGGTCGGGGAGTGAGTATTATGTCAAAATATGTACTGTTCCTATTTTGTGACTAGCGAGGTAGGAATTCTGATATAGGACTATTTTATACAGACTATTGGGAGAGTCTGAATGAACTTTAGACTTAGCTGGAAGAGGGAGACAGGGAAGGCATTTTATTTTGTTTTGTTTATTTATTTATTTTGTCTCTTTTTTGTCTTTTAAGGGCCGCACCTGTGGCATATGGAGGTTCCCAGGCTAGGGGTCCAATTGGAGCTGTAGCCACCGGCCTATACCATAGCCACAGCCACTCCAGATCCAAGCTGCATCTGCAATCTACACCACAGCTCATGGCAATGCCAGATCCTTAACCCACTGAGCGAGGCCAGGGCTTGAACCCACAACCTCATGGTTCCTAGTCGGATTCATTAACCACTGAGCCACGACAGGCATTTTATTTTATTTATTTATTTATTTTTGTCTTTTGCCATTTGTTGGGCCGCTCCCACGGCATATGGAGGTTCCCAGGCTAGGGGTTTAATCAGAGCTGTTGACGCCAGCCTACGCCAGAGCCACAGCAACGCAGGATCCGAGCCGCGTCTGCAACCTACACCACAGCTCACGGCAATGCCGGATCGTTAACCCACTGAGCAAGGCAGGGATCGAACCCGCAACCTCATGGTTCCTAGTCGGATTCGTTAACCACTGCGCCACGACAGGAACTCCATTTTTTTTTAGGCATTTTAAATTAAAGGAAGAGAACCTCTGTTTCCCACCCCGTTACACGGAAGTTAGCAGGTTAAGTGATCCGCGGCTCTTCAAATATAGTAAACAATAAATAAAAACACCTCAGTATTTGAAAGCCCTCTTTGTGGGCCTCTAGAATGTTGTATGGAAGCTCACGAGAGCTGTAGTTACCTCATGGGATTGGCTTAGAGTCCCTCACAGGAATAGGTAAAGCACTGTGCAAATATTTATCATTAAATTGTGAGGGAGAAATTAGACATTTGATTTAAATTGCATTTTGGAGCAGGAGGAAGTACAGAGGCAAAGAAAGAATAAAAGTTTGCTGTGACTCTGTTTGGCAAAACCTGTTCTGAACAAAAAATGCCATCAAAGAAACTAGAGCAAAATAGCAGCCTGAGGGCTCTAAGCATAGCATTGTGTTGTATCAAAAAAAAAGCCTAAGCTTTTGAACCCCTTTCTCAGGTGGGAAATGGGATTTGGAGCCATGTCAGTACCTACAAATTCAGTTCTGAAATGGTGGAAAGACGCTTTGAAGCCAATGAAAAGCACAAAGCAGGATTTCATTAGAAGCAGTTATCCGGGAACATGGGATATTGGCGTGGAACACGGGGCTGGTGCCGGAGCGTGGGGCTCGGCAGGCACCCAGGGCTGTCCTCGTGCCCAGCCGTGGCAGGAGCTCTGAAATGACTGCCATGGAAACTCAGACGCTGCCGTCCTGATCCTGGGATCACTGGCCCAAGCGGATGCCTCAGTGACTAGCCAGGGACTGGTGGCTGCAATCCCAGGAGCTGGGTCGTACGTCATCAGAGATGAATGAACAGGCGTCACACAAAGCCATTACGAAGTCCGTGGCGGTGACGATGTGGAGAATCATAAAGCCCAAAATAGTGACTGAAACATCAACCAAAAGTCTGATCCCATGTTTTCATTGCATAAAAAGGACTGTGAATTTGGCATCATGATCATGCCATATAATGGCATCCATTCACTTGGCATTTGGGTTGCTAAGGGCCCTTTGCTTCACGCTTGATAATCTTTTCTTTTTTCTTTTTTCTTTTTTTTTTTTTTTTTTTTTTTTGCCTTTTTGTCTTTTTGCCTTTTCTAGGGCTGCTCCATGGCATATGGAGGTTCCCAAGCTAGGGGTCTAATCGGAGCTGTAGCCACCAGCCTACACCACAGCCACAGCAACACGGGACCCAAGCCACATATGCAACCTATACCACAGCTCACGGCAACACCGAATCCTTAACCCACTGAGTAAGGCCAGGGATCAAACCTGCAACCTCCTGGTTCCTAGTCAGATTCGTTAACCACTGAGCCACAACAGGAACTCCATGCTTGATAATCTTGAGATAGTGTTTATATGATTTACTTATGCTATATGAAAAGTAAGAACTATAGTACCTTTAACAATTTCCAGTTGATAGAGTCTTTCTTATACATTACTTTATGAAAGTATTTTAGAAGCTATTAATGAAGTAAGTTCTCTGTAAGCCAAGACAAAATGGTGTTCCGTAGTTGTTATGGGTTGCACTGTATCCTCTTCAAATTCACATTTTATTTAATTAATTAATTATTTTATTTATTTATTTATTTTTTTCAGGCCACACCACGACATATGGAAGTTCCCCAGCTAGGGGCTGAATCAGAGCTGCAGTTGCCAGCCTACACCACAGCCACAGCAACAAGGGATCAGTAACCCACAGAGTGAGGCCAGGGATCAAGCCTGCATCCTCATGGATACTAGTCATAACCCACCGAGCCACATTAATTCATTTAATGGAACAATAAGCCAGAAAGATTTGTTAATTACTATAGTCTACTCCACAAAAAGGGACAGTAGTAACCATTTTTTCATAAATGATTGGGAAAATCTTTCATTCAATTTTGACTAAATTAACATTTCATCTATAAAAAAGTCCTTTGTGGGCCATCAGGGAAACTGAGCAGGACTCTGTGGGGCTCCCAGGTACAAATCCTTTCTGTGTCCCCCTCTTCTTATCCGTAGGAAATAGGCTTCATTCAGCCTCCTTGACCTTCCTAGGGCTCCAAAGGGCAGGTTCAAACAGTTTCGAATTAGGGAAGGGAGGGGATGCAGAGACCTGGGACGAATAGCCAAGAAACAATAGTGCAGCCTTGGGGCAGAGTCCTAGTTCCTCCTTAAGGAATATACATCAAAATTCACATTTTAAAGTCCTAACTCCCAGTCCCTCAGAATGTGACCTTATTGGGAAATAGGGGTTTTGCCAGTGTAACTAATTAATTTAAGATGTCATTAGGGTGAGACCTAATTTAACATGACTGGTGTCCTTGTAGAAAAGGGACATTGGCACACAAGCTTGCACTAAGAGACGGGCACTTGAACATGAAAGCAGAAAACTTGTGTGTCCAAGCTAAGGAACACCAGATACAGTCTCCAACCATTAGAAGCTGGGGGAGAAGTGTAACACATTCTCTCTTACAGCCCGCAGACGGAGCCAAGCCTTCCACCACCTTGACCTTGGCCTTGTAGCCTCTAGAACTGTGAGCCAATGTCTGTGGTTTAAGCCACTCTGTGTGTGGTTCTTCGTGGTGGCAGCCTTAGCTGATCAGCACAGCAATTAGCAAAGCATCTGAGCTATGTGTGATTGTGTCATTCTCTTGAGAGTTACGACCTTTCTTTTTCCCACTTTCCTCTGGAGGCATTTGCCATCTCTTTATAGAAGATGTGAATGCTGGGTTGTTGGTAGCGAGAGGAAGGCCGGAGACTGAAGGGCAGAATCTGGGGTAGAGGAGGGAAGTAGGGCTGAGCCCGCAGAGATGGTGAGTATAGGGAAGAGGTCAGAGACCATAAGTACTGGTGCTCAGGAAGGCTCTACATTTGTTCCCCTTTTTCTTTTCATCCTACACCTTCTCCCTATGGCTCTCATGGCATCCATCTCTCCTCATTGGTTGATGGCTCCGAAGTCTCCAGCTCTAGCCTGCACCTGTCCCATTGGTGACCTCCTTCCCAGAAGAATCACAGGTGCCTGAGACATAGTAAATGCAAAATCAGCTCTATTATCCTCAACCAAATCGCCACCTCCTCGCTGGTATCCTGTTTACCGGCATCTCAGTGTATCATAACCCAGGTCATTTAACCCAGGACCCAGGTGTCTTCTATAACTCCTCCCACTCTCTTTCCAACTGCATCCCAATGCTCATAAATGACTTACTTCTGCTTCCCTCATGTCCCCCAAATCCATCCCTTTCTCTACATTTTTAGGTCCTACCTAAATTCAGACACTCATAATTTCACATAACTTTCCCAGTGAGTTCTTTGCATCAGATCTCTTCCTTCCTATTGCCTATTGCTCACATATTTCTAAAATATGTATCCTATTACTTTCTTGTGTGAGTCTTCAGTGGCTTCCCCAAACATACAGGATTATGTTTAAATGCCACAGCATGTCACCGCTTCATTATTTGGGTCCTGTCTGGCTTTCCATTTTTATCACCTATCCCCTTTTGAGCTCCAGCCATAAGGAACTATAAACTAATTTGCTTCCTTAGTGTGTCAGGCTTCTCCACATGGATGAGAAGTTCCACCTGCTTTTTCCTTTTTCAGCCATGCCATTCCTTCTTTGCTTTCTATGCCTGTTTGCTGAAGTCTGTTTATCCTTTAAGACATTCCATATGCTGCTTCCTTTTTTTTTTTTTTTTTTTTTTTTTAACTTGCTGGGCACATAAACAGTGAGGCAGATGGTCATTGTCTAACTGGGGATATACCTCCAACAAATAATCAGAATCATTTTGTTTTCCTAATTGTAAGTACCGTGAAAGAAAGTATCTTAGGAAATGATGGAAGTGAGAAAGCTTCTTTGGAGAAGTGTCCTTTAAGCCAAGCTGTAGTGGAGGTACAGGAGTTTTCCAGGCAGAGAGTGAGTTAAATACCCTCTAGACAAAGGCAACAATCTATGTGAAGACCCCAAGGAAGGAAGAACTTTCCCTCTCCCAACTCACATGGCATCTTGAACATATGTTTGTAGGTAAAATTATCATGTTGCTGCACTCATTTTCTGGCTTGTGAATCCTTTAAGGGCAGAATCTAGGCAAACTCTGGTCTGATTTATTAGCTTTCCATCTGACTAAATGTAGATTAAAGGAGAAGAAACTGGGATTTCATAAGATTAAATCAATGGAGATAATTTAGGTTGTTAGTCCTCAAGGACTTTACCAAGTTTTCTCTGTCTAAAGCAAACGTAAGTATTTAGATTGGGAGTTGACATTAATGACCAGGATTATAATTGTCGCATACATTTACGCAGAACCTTGGACTTGAGGAAGTGGAAATAAAAAGTGCTATGTGATGTGAAGCACCCCTTATTCAGAGGGAAGGTAAAGGAGAGAGAGACGCTGCCTCACAAAGTCTCCAAGGTCATCTTTTCTCCCCGTCTTGCTAAAACAGGAAAATGATGGACATGACAGATGGCTGTTGGAGCTGTGATTTTCTCTTGCTCTATTGGAAGCAGAATACAAAGACCAGGCTGATGACACTGATGGATATTCCCTGTGGCATGAGTTGGAACGTATCATAGTGATCACCTCCGTGATCAGGATGTGTTCTGGTCCTGGAACAGGATCGTTAGCTTCTACGGGGAGAGGAGCTTTGCGTTCTCTCGATGCCTGTATTGTTATGGGAGTCCGTTTCAGCTGTCTCAGGGGGTCCTCTGGCTCCCCCGTGGATGGAGGCGAGAAGGAGGCAGCCATGTGCACTGGATGCTCAGACATTCCCCTGCCTGGAGGGAGAGAGTCTGAGATAGAGGATGACTCTCCAGCCCAAAGTCCAGGAAGCCTGCCTGAATGATGGATAAGCCCTGCACTGCCCCGGTCATGTCTTCTGGATATTTGGGTTGGCAGCTCTTGCCCTGTTGGGCTCGAAGTCACTTCCATCTAACTGGGGGCAGGGGGGGTTACCTGCTCCGTGCCCTCCAAATGGCCCAGGCTCCTCTTTTCCCATCACCATCCCTCGGAATCCCAGGGTTCACAACCTACGTGGTCATAGAGGTTCAAGTCAGCGAGCCCTCGGCTACCCTGATCTTACAGCCAAGGCGAGGGCGAGTACTTGCAGGGCTAATGATACATTTGTCATCTGAGGGGTTCTGAGCAGTTCAAAAATAACTCATACAATATGTTGCAGGAAATGTAAATCACTTTGCTGGAAATTGGACCATATTGCACACTTTTCAGTGAGTCTCCTCCTGTGTGATGGGAGAAGGGCATCATGAGAGCAACGTTTGTTATCCACGCCAGGTTACTTTCTCTCACCATGTCATATATTTGACAGTGAGCAGTTCACTAAAAATAGAATTACAGCTTTGTTTTAATTACGGCCATTTCAATTGCTCATCAACATAACAATAAAAATCAGAAGGGTTACCACCACGCGGCCCAATTGTCATCTCTTTTCGTAGATTTCTGTGCGTGTCGCCTGTACTACCAGCTAATTATGAAGACTAACTCTTGTGGATGGGATGCGTGTACCTATTTTTAATGCTCTGTTCAGCGCCGAAGGGGGATGCCAGGTTGAAAACATAAGAATCTTAATCTTAGTTTGATGTATGTTACCCCACTTGCTCTTTTATCCCTATCCAACTGTTGAGTATTTAGTTTGCTGCTGCGTTTCCCCTTTTCCTTAATTTTCTTTAGTCTTTTTGTTATGGTGGAAAAGAGATGGGGGATAGCAAGAAAAAGCAAGCAATTAAACTTTTCCTGAGTCCCAGCCAAGACTGTTTAGAACGTAGTAAAGTCTTGGAGCTCCCGTAGTGGGTCGTGGCGCAGTGGAAAGAAATCCAACTAGGAACCACGAGGTTGCAGTTTTTTTTTTTTTTTTTTTTTTTTGGTCTTTTTGCCTTTTCTTGAGCCACTCCCGCAGCATATGGAGGTTCCCACCTATGGGTAGAGTCAGAGCTGTAGCCGCCAGCCTACACCACAGCCACAGCAACACGGGATCTGAGCCGCATCTGCGACCACAGCTCACGGCAACGCCAGATCCTTAACCCACTGAGCAAGGCCAGGGATCCAACCCGCAACCTCATGGTTCCTAGTCAGATTCGTTAACCACTGAGCCGAGGTTGCAGGTTGGATCCCTGGCCTCACTCAGTGGGTTAAGGATCCGGCGTTGCCGTGAGCTGTGGTGTAGGTTGCAGACGTGGCTTGGATCTAGTGTTGCTGTGGCTCTGGCGGAGGCCAGCGGCAACAGCTCCAATTCGACCCCAAGCCTGGGAACCTCTACGCTGCTAGTGCAGCCCTCAAAAGACAAAAGGCAAAAAAAAAAAAAAAAAAAAAAAAAAGTAGTAAAGTCCCTAGGGAAGATCTTCCACCTCCACACATGTTATTTAGTATTGCTCAGAAAGTGGGTTATTGATCTCTGTATGGAGTTGGGGACAGGGAGGGGACAGGCAGTACATTCCAGCAACTTCTTGCAGTCTAAAGAGTTGCTCTAAGCAGGGAAAGGCTCATGATCAACTGCAGTGACCACCCCCTCTGTTAATCCGTTTGTGGAGTCATGACATCGGGCCAAAAGGCAAGTATTAGTTTTATATCACCTTGCTTATGAATATCATCATGAGTAAGTGCCTGAGTCTTCCTTCATGATCAATAGATCATGTTTAGACGCACGTAACTTTTTTTTTTTTTCTTATTTTAGGGCCACACCCATGGCACATGGAGGTTCCCAGGCATAGGAATCCAATTGGAGCTGTAGCTGCTGGCCTACGCCACAGCCACAGCAACTTGGGATCCATGTCTGCGAGCCGTTTCTTTGACCTACACCACAGCTCATGGCAACACTAGATCCTTAACCCACTGAGTGAGGCCAGGGATTGAACCTGTGTCCTCATGGATGCTAGTCAGATTCGTTTCTGCTGAGCCACGACAGGAATTCCTGGATGCACTTAACTTTTAAAATATATCTTCAAAAATCCGATGTCTAAACCATGCTGTGCAATTATTCCCAATGAACAGAACTTGCAACTTCCAGAATAGAAAGCAGTATTTACTCCTACTAGTTTTTTTTCAATGTTAGGAAATTGTTTCAATATCAAGATGTAATTTGGGCTCAGAGAAGCTTATCTTAGGAGGTCCAGGTGTTGGATACATTTTGGTTAAATTCAATATGAGTTGTGTCAATATGAAATTTTATCAAATAATCAACTGGTCAATCTGTTTGAGTGATCAAAAGTAAATCCAGGTTGTAAGGGGCCTGAGGCTTTTACGTAAATTTAGGGAGATTTCCTTAAGAAAAAGAATACAAAGTTACAAATGCAACTTTAAATTAGGTATGCAAATAAATATTTTTTTAGAATGAGAAATCACAAGTTTATACTATTTAATTAAATTAATCGATTAATTTTTTTTGGCTGCACCTGCAACTGCCAGAAGTTCCTGGGCGAGGGATAGAATCTGAGCCATAGCTGTACCCTGTGCCACACCTGCAACATTGCTGAATCCATAACCCCCTGTACCACAGCAGGAACTCCAAGTTACACATTTTAAAATGCATCACAAAAATCCCAAATTATCACAAAATCCTGAAAAATAACAGTATTTTCTTAAATACCTTTCTGATGCACCTATATAATCGCTGCATTTTTTATTGCATTCTCTTTGCCCCTTCAAAAGACAATAAGTTTATATACATTATTTTCTGTAGAAAGATAATAGCTTTTCCTTTATCATGATTGACACAAAATTGATTTGTATTATTGGTAGTTTAGAAACATTTACTTCAGTTTAAACCCATATTGATGATGGCATGCAAATGTTTAGGATTTTTGTCAAATTAGGCAAAACCTCTTTAAAATTTGATTTTTATATAAATTTTATTTATTTATTTACTTATTGTCTTTTTGTTCTTTTAGGGCCACACCTGTGGCATGTGGAGGTTCCCAGGCTAGGGGTCCAATCAGAGCTGTAACTGCTGGCCTACACCACAGCCACAGCCACAACCATGCCAGATCCGAGCCGCGTCTGCGACCTACATACACCACAGCTCACGGCAATGCCAGATCCTTAACCCACTGATTCCTAGTCGGAGCTGTTTCCACTGTGCCAAGACGGGAATTCCAATTTTATGGTTTTAGATATTTGAAGTTTTCTTAGTAAGTTTCTAATCTGGAATGGTATTTGATCTGATGACATTCATTAAACAATGCAGATTGTGTTTTTCTGCTCTACAGTATTCATCCGCATTTTGCCTTTTATTTCTGATTGAAGCCTGTCCTGATATAATTCTTTCCACCATGTTGATCTGCAAGTTATAGTTTCCCTCAGGATATACTAAGAATTTTGGTGATATTGCAACCTTGGCCAGTATTCTCTTGTGAACTGGAGACTGGCACTTGCCATCTGCCTCGACACAGATTGAATCATGAGCAGCTACAGCTGCTGACCCACAGCAGCCCCTGCAGGGAGCTCAGGGTGGAGCTCAGGAGTGAGGCCCTCTGTGCTCGGGGAAAACTGGCAGAACAGATCTTCAGATAGTTAGACACTTTTAGGAGAAGACTGTATGAGCCCCGTTCTTGCATTTTCTCATATCTAGAAAAGCGCTAAATCCTTCATGGTGATGCCTGCTCCTCATGACTAGCAGTGACCTCGAGGATACTAGCAGCGAACTTCTGTAAACATACGCACTTGGTTGCATGGACCTCCCCCCTCACCAAAGACACACATATACCAACATCCCTCTCTGTCTTCGGAGCTGTCTTTCAGAGCTCTCTGAAATGCTGCCTCCTGGGCAATAGGCCTCATTTTGCCCCAAATAAAACTTAACCCTCAACTCTTAAGTTGTGTCTATTTTTTAAGTCAACACTCTTTTAGTTTACATTTGACTTCTTTTTTAAAATCACGTTTGAATTTTTGTATTATCTATAATTCTGAAGAAATATAACATGAATCTAAAATTAGAGTACAAACAAGAGTAGTTTAATGCATTTTAATTTTATTTTTCATTTTTTCGGTGACATGTATTTTAATTTTTTTATGATTCACATTTTTTTATTTCCCCAATACATTATTTTTTTTCTACTGTACAGCATGGTGACTCAGTTACACATACATGTATACATTCTTTTTTCTCACATTTTCATGCTCCATCATAAGTGACTAGATATAGTTCCCAGTGCTACACAGCAGGATATCATTGCTAATCCATTCCAAAGGCAATAGTCTGCATCTATTAACCCCAAGTTCCCAGTCCATCCCACTCCCTCTCTCTCCTCCTTAGCAACCACAAGTCTATTCTCCAAGTCCATAAGTTTTTTTTCTGTGGAATGGTTCATTTGTGCTATATATTAGGTTCCAGATATAAGTGATATTATATAGTATTTGTCTTTCTCTTTCTGACTTACTTCACTTAGTATGAGAGTCTCTAGTTCCATCCATGTTGCTGCAAATGGCATTATTTTGTTCTTTTTTTATGGCTAAGCAGTATTCCATTGTGTATATATACCACATCTTCCTAATCCATTCATCTGTTAATGGACATTTGGGTTGTTTCCACGTCTTGGCTATTGTGAATAGTGCTGAAATGAACAAGCGGGTGCATGTGTCTTTTTTAAGGAAAGTTTTGTCTGGATATATGCCCAAGAGTGGGATTGCTGGGTCATACGGTAGTTCTATGTACAGTTTTCTAAGGTACCTCCATACTGTTTTCCATAGTGGTTGTACCAGCTTACATTCCCACCAACAGTGCAGGAGGGTTCCCTTTTCTCCACACCCCCTCCAGCATTTGTTATTTGTGGACTTATTAATGATGGTCGTTCTGACTTGTGTGACATGGTACCTCGTACTTTTGATTTGAATTTCTCTAATAATCAGTGATGTTAATGCATTGTAAATTGCTGCTCTAGGAGTTCCCGTCATGGCTCAGCAGTTAACAAATCCGACTAGCATCCATGGGGGTGTGGGTTCAGTCTCTGGTCTTGCTCAATGGGTAAGGGATCTGGTGTTGCCATGAGCTGTGGTGTAGGTCGCGGATGTGGCTCGGATCCCGAGTTGCTGTGGCTGTGGTGTAGACCTCCAATTGGACCCCTAGCCTGAGAACCTCCATATGCCACGGGTGTAGTCCTAAAAAGACTAAAAACAAACAAACAAAAATTGCTGCTGTATTGTACCGAGTTAAAAGTGTTGTATTAAATGTATTTTATATCACATGCTGGGACTTATTAGTGAATATTTGCACTCGTTCTTCATTCTATTCCACTGTGTTATTGACAATATTTGTACTATTTCATCTACAACCATCAGAGTTTATCAGGACAATATGTGAGAGATAGTTTAAGATATACTCCAATATCTTGGGATGCAAAAAACACATAACAGCTGTAGGTTTGTGTCCTACAAACACAAACATTCTGGCAAATTGCATTAAACAAAGATTCTCATCAAAAAAGGGAAAATATATGGTTCATTTATATTCATGCGTGCTGCATAACCACAGCACTGTTTTTGACGGAGAAGACTTTAATTTTGATCATGCATTAATAAGAATGGAATCGTTTGTGTAAAATATCACACAAATTAGCTTTTCAAACCTATATTTCAAACCTTGTTTCCTGTTTACAACTCAACAGTTCCAGTGCTAGGTAAACCCTAAGACATGCTAACATCACAGCTTAACTTATGGTCATGTGTTCCAGATCCCAGTGCTGGGTAGGGTGGTAGATGGACTGTAGCAGTATTTTTGGAAGTCATGTCTACACTGGGAGGGCTGGTCACAATTTAACAGAAATGACCGGAAGTGATATAAACAAGTCCTATTATCACAGCTTAGTGTGTCCCTAACTCAACTTCTCCTTAGCCCAAACCCCAAATGATTCACCATTACACCAACATCACCCCACGGGGGAAAATGTAACAGATAGGGAATCAGAGTAGAAAGAGAAGGTCATCTAAGCCATTGCAATTTAAATGTCTCTCATTTGCAGATTTTATGAAAACGTGATGATTCATGGCTTTGTCTTCTCGCTAGACTTGTAAAGTGCAACCCCCCTTAAGCCTCACAGGAAGCCTCATTCTGGGGGAGAGCTGTGTTTGTCTCTGTCTTTATCTCTTTGTTTCCTTTTTCCTTTTAAGTTTATTCACGGCCAGAGTGTGATTTCATCCTTCCAATACAAAAGACAACACTGGCATGTTTTAGGAAAGGAGGGCCATGCAACAATGGAACAACGGCCTATATATGGCACAGACTTGATCCTCCCCATGTTTTCAAGGGGCAGCAACTTCCCATTTGCTCGGTCACTTTGAATTGTGCTCATCAGTTCTTCCTAGTATTTTCTGTAGGAAGGAAGGCCCAGTACTTCTCCCACCGCAGAGAAGCAGTGAAGCGCAGTCAGGCTAAATAGATTTTCTAAGTTTATATGGTTACAATGTTTGGGAAATGCTGTGTTAAATAGTTTTATTTAATGTGGGACTTCCCAGAGCCTTTGAGGTGTAAATGTGAATTTCAAGGGTGTTTCAAGAAAGGTGAGGGTATGCAACATTCCTTACATTTATCTCATCAAGAACTTTTTTTTTTTTTTTTAATCTGTAAGGTCTCTTGTTGCGGAGAAACACAATGCTTATATTTCCATTTTCTGTTAGTCACCCCCAACGTGAGGAGTTAACACTGGTATTCCAGTCTGAAACACCTGAGAGTACATATAAAATAAGCATGTATTGTTCCAGCATAGTTTTCAGTATAAACCTGTTCCTAATAAAATTGTAAGTATTCGTGAATCTGTGATTACTAACATTCACCTAGATTTTTAAGTATACATAATTCAGAGCAAGGTTTAAGTAAATTCAAGCATTCAGTATGCCAAGTGATCACCTTTTTAATTTAGCTCAGTTGTGGATTATAAACCCTGGCAGAAAGATATTTGTCCTTGCTATGCTCAGGATGCCCCAGAAGGGCCTGAAGCCAGGTGTAAAGGTGGGTTTAAAAGGGAAGTTCCCGTTGTGGCTCAGTGGGTTAAGAACCTGACTAGTATCCATGAGGATGCAGGTTTGATCCCTGGCCTTGCTTAGTGGGTTAAGGATTGGGTGTTGCCACAAGCCGTGGTGTAGGTCATAGATGTGGCTTGGATCCTGCGTGCTAGCAGCTGCAGCTCTAAGCTGACCCCTAGCCTGGGAACTTCCATATGCTGCAGGTGTGGCTGTAGAGGGAAAAAAAAAAAGAGAGACAAGGAAGGTGAGTTAAGAGTAAGAGTCAAAGAACATGTGCGTGTGAATGAAAGGGAGGAGTGTACAGAAGTATGATGAATGTGAGGTGACACCCACTTCTGAAGCGTCCAGTTCAGAATGAGGCCACTGTGTGGCTGCCCAGTGACCAGAGAGCCCTTAATTGGAGGCAGTGTCTATTCTGCGGTGCTGTCTCTTCCTAAAAGGCAACCCACTCTCTACGGCCACTGCCATTAATCAAGTGCAGCCCTGCTTTGTACTAAAACTGCTTTAAGGTTTATTTTATTTCAGTGTGTGCTCCTCACTGCTACCAAAAATAAGTCTCCAAATGCAAATATAATTATTCTATGGGTATCTGCATAAGCTCTTTGGGGAAAAGCCAGAATGATGGCAAAGTGGGGACAGAAAAAGGAGAGGTGATAAGAGGTGACCAAAGCTCTGATCATCAGGATGTTTAGTTTGGGCCCGGTGATAGGCAAAGACAGAGGGAAGCAGTGTCGCAGTACTGCAGCTCATTGCTTGCATGTCCCGGAATCCTGCTGAACTCTCATTTGGATTCCTCAGCAAGTCAAGATTGAAAGCGGGAGTTCCCGTCGTGGCGCAGTGGTTAACGAATCCGACTAGGAACCATGAGGTTGCGGGTTCGGTCCCTGCCCTTGCTCAGTGGGTTAAGGATCCGGCGTTGCCGTGAGCTGTGGTGTAGGTTGCAGACGCGGCTCGGATCCCGCGTTGCTGTGGCTCTGGCGTAGGCCGGTGGCTACAGCTCCGATTCAACCCCTAGCCTGGGAACCTCCATATGCCGCGGGAACGGCCCAAGAAATAGCAACAACAACAACAACAACAACAACAACAAAAAAAAAAAAAAAAAAAAAAAAAAAAGATTGAAAGCGAACTGCTGCGGAGGAGTTGAGCCATTTTCCTTCCCATGTTCATCTGAGCCTCATCAGCTGCAGACAGCCACACTACCAAGTGCGTGTACGTTCACTTGTCTGTGATCAATCATAATACCATTCATTTCTTCTTTCAATTTTCGAATATCATTTCTTTCCATCAAGGGTCTCTCTTCGGAGAGTTCTCGCTGTGGCGAATCCAATCCAGTAAACCTGTTTTTAGTATCCATGAGGATGCAGATTTGATTCCTGGCCTCGCTCAATGGGTTAAGGATCCAGCGTTGCTGTGAGCTGTGGTGTAGCTCAGATCCCACATGGCTGTGGCTGTGGCGTAGGCCAGCAGCTGTAGCTCCTATTCCACCCCTCGCCTGGGAACGTCCATGTGCCACAGGTGCAGCCCTAAAAAACAAAAACAAATTTAAAAAGCCTGTCTTGGAGTTTCTGTCGTGGCTCAGTGGTTAATGAATCCGACTAGGAACCATGAGGTTGCGGGTTTGATCCCTGGCCTCGCTCAGTGGGTTAACGATCCGGCGTTGCCGTGAGCTGTGGTGTAGGTTGCAGACGCAGCTCGGGCTCAGATCCCACGTTGCTGTGGCTCTGGTGTAGGCTGGTGGCTACAGCTCCGATTCGACCCCTAGCCTGGGAACCTCCTTATGCCACAGGAGCAGCCCAAGAAATAAAAAATAAAAATAAATAAGTAAATGAAAAGCCTGTCTTCACTTGGTATAGCTAGTGATTGACACAAGGTTTCTGAACCTTTTCCTGAAAACCAAAGCCTGCCTCTGTGGAATGGGGGGGGGGGAGAGAATTGGTGAAGAAAGAAGGAAAACAAGTACTAAAAATACCTATGCTATATACTCTGGTGAAAACGTATAACAGGGGAGTTTCTAGCTAGGATTAAGAACAAGGAGAGGAAGGAATGGAAGCCCCCCTGCCCCCCGCCCCCGCCCAAAGAATAACACTAAGAACCCATCTTTAGAGTCACAGTTAAGCGTTCAAGCCTTGCTCTGTCCATCTCAGTCTCTCTTGTTAGCATGTAAAATGTAAAATGCGATTAATAGTGGTATAGAGCTCATAGGGCTGTTGCAAGAATGGAACATTTCCTGTACTTAGAGTTTAATCGATAATAGTTCATTTTATTTCTTGTTATTGATGATTGCCTGATGAACAGCAGTTAAGTTTGAAGTTGGAAAAGTTAGAGGTTAGGAAAAAATGAAGATTACTCCTTCATCTTTTCCCATATTGACTGATCTGTGACAAATTAATTGTTACCACTTTTTTTGGTAGCACCTGTTTAGATTCCAGAGCAGATACTTCAAAACAGAAGACACCCTTGAGAAATATAAAATCCAGAAGTTTAGAAATTCAGCTATATTAAATCCTGTTTTTAAGTAACCTCACATGTCATTTAAATTAAATCATCCATCGACAAATTAAAATTTCATGACATTATATTTGGAAGAAAACTCAGGTCATTTCCTCACACCTTTTCATTTCATAGATGCCCAAGCTGAGTTGTATTATTCATTCATTTGCTCATTCATTTAACAATGTTTATTGAGTGCCTCCTGTTGGTGCTATTACCTGACAGGTATAACAGCACCTCAGGCAGAGCAGTGAACAGAAAAGACACAATCTCTGCTCTTTTAGAGCTTCTATTCTAAAGGAGGGAAGCAGACAATAAACTGATAAGTTTAATATCAGGTTATGACATGTGACATGTCAAAAACAAAGCCGGGTTAGCATAAAGAGGGAGGGGGACATGCATGCATTATCGTGTGTGTGTGTGTGTGTGTGTGTGTGTGTGTGTGTGTACATGCTCTTTCAGGGAAGCCCTCTCTGAGTAGGGGGACATTCAAATAGAGATGTGAAGGATTCTACTGCCTGATTTGCTTGTGTCAGAGCAAAGTAGCCCTTCAAGGCTGACCCCTGCAAATCAGTCTGCTCATCATCTCAATCACAGGCTGGATTTGGAAGGGTGTTTGAGGTTGAGGTGAGGAAACAGCTTTCTGCACTAAAGGAAAGGTCACACCATGCATCTTTCTGCATCTGGCTCCTGATAATTTCCTGTAGGTGATGTGAACTATTTGTGGATAATGAAGGATTAGGGCAATAAATAGGAAGAATAACATGAAATGCTTCTTTGCATATTCTCTTCTTCTGGTTTTTTGACACATATGAGTGTGAGTTAATGTGAGGTTGAGACGGCTTTATCTTCTGCAGAAATATCACGTTCATGAACTTTAAAGAAAAGTTAAAAGAGAAGAGGGCTTAGGGTCTAGAGTGTATTCTCATGGAGGCAGCAGCATCGCAATTTAAAAGTCCCTGACAGCAGAGCCAGTGCAGAGAGGGCATTTGTTGGAATGAAGTGACAGAGATCTCCAACCCGCATTCTTTGCTCTCTCATTGTGGGATTTAACTGTCAACAACAGGAGAATTTTATTTATATTATTTAATTTATTATTATTATTATTATTGTCTTTTTGTCTTTTTAGGGCTGCACCTGTGGCATATTGAGGGTCCCAGGCTAGGGGTCTAATTGGAGCTACAGCTGCCGGCCTACACCGTAGCCATAGCAAGGCCAGATCCGAGCTGCGTCTGCAATACACCACAGCTCATGGCAATGCTGGATCTTTAACCCACTGAGTGAGGCCAGGGATTGAACCTGCAACCTCATTGTTCCTAGTTGGATTTGCTTCTGCTGCACCAAGAAGGGAAATCCCTATTTATTTATTTTTAAATGATTTTTATTTTTTCCATTATAGTTGGTTTACAGTTTTCTGTCAATTTCTACTGTACAGCAAAGTAACCCAGTCACACACACACATACACATTCTTTTTCTCACATTATCTTCCATCATGCTCCATCATATGTGATAGACATAATTCCCTGTGCTATACAGCAAGATCTCATTGCTTGTCCACTCCAAATGCAATAGTTGGCATCTATTAAACCCAGACTCCCAGTCCCTCTCACTCCCTTCCCTCTGCCCTTTGGCAACCAAAAGTCTGTTCTCCACGTCCATGAGTTTCTTTTCTGTGGAAGGATTCATTTGTGCTGTATATTAGATTCCAGATATAAGTGAGATCATATGGTATTTGTCTTTTTCTTTCTCTTTCTGACTTACTTAGAAAGAAGTAAGCCTTTCTGACATACTTCACTTAGTCTCTAGCTCCATCCATGTTGCTGCAAATGACATTATTTTGTTCTTTTTATGGCTGAGTAATATTCCACTGTGTATATCTATCACATATTCTTAATCTATTTATCTGTCAATGGACATTTAGGTTGTTTCCATGTCTTGGCTATTGTGAGTAGTGCTGAGATGAACATACTGGTGCATGTATCTTTCTCAAGGAAAGTTAACAACAGGGGAATATTAAAGACAAGCTGAAAAGGAAAAAATTTCATTCTTCCCCCAACATCACAGTCATACATGTGGATGATGTACTGAGAGTTACCAGTGCTCCATCAGCACACCAACCAAAACCCAACCAGACCCCCAAATCTGATAGACTGGATACTCTCCAGGCTGGACTTTCATCCTCTGGATGTTGCTGTCTCCCCCTACTTTCCTTTGGACCATCTGCTGCACTGACCTCAGTAAAGGTTAGGGCCTGGAACATTCTTCAGACCTTTGATTTCTTCTCACCATACTTAGCAATGGAGTTCTCCAGCATGGATCAGAAGTATGGAGAATTGTAGAAATCCCGAATATGGCCTAAGAGGAAGGAGAAATAGTGGGAGAGACAAAAGGAAATCCACAGCAGTGGATAGTGCTGTCCATTACCGTATTTACTGTATCTGTGCTAGCCATTGATTTTTACGTGATATCTTCATTTAACGTAACACTGAAAACAGTGCTTCCCAATGAAACCATGACACCATGCTTCTTATCTCTTAAAATTTTTATTTTACCTTATCAAAGAGACTATCTTAGAGTTTTATCATTTCCCATCTTTGAACATGTATAATACAGAAAATACAAGTGCAATAAATGGTCATTGCAAGAAGATGTAGAATTACAATCACTCCTCCGACAAAGAGATTTACTTAACTGCTTTTAGGTTTCTACCCTGTTGTTCAGTATCCGTGACTTTCCACATGTACAATCACTTTTTATTTTTTTCATTAAGAAGCAGATTTGCTTTATAACAGAATTTATACCAATTGAAAAAGTGTATGAACGTACATGTCAATATATATTACTGATCTTATGTTTCAAACTCAGAATTAATAGCTGTAACTTCTGAATAGGAATTATATAAGATAGGACCATTTTTCTTTCCATAAATTTTATTTTTTATTAGAGTATAGTTGATTTACAGTATTGTGCCAATTTAGGCTGTACAGCAAAGTGACCCAGTCATATATATACACACCCTTTTTCTCCTATTGTCTTCCATCATGTCGTATCCCAAAAGAGTGAATATAATTTCCCTGTCGTGTACAGTAGGATCGCTTTTTCTTTAATGTCAAATGATTGTACACAGTTTACTTTTTTTTTTTTTGTCTTTTTAGGACTAGACCCTTGGCATGTGGAGGTTCCCAGGCTAGGTGTTGAATCGAAACTGTAGCTACCAGCCTACAGCCACAGCAACCCCAGATCCGAGCTGTGTCTGCAACCTATGCCAGAGCTTACAGCAATGCCGTATCCTTAACCCACTGAGTGAGGCCAGGGATCAAACCCATGTCTTCATGGATGCTAGTCATTTTCTGCTGAGCCATGACAGGAACTCCTAAGGTTTTTTTTTTTTTTTTTTCCTCACATTTTTTTTTTGTCTTCAAATGATTGTACTCATTTTAAAAGACTGCAATGAAACATCATTTGTGTTACCAACAATGCAAATAACTCAACTGAAATGACAGTCTTATGAAGATCTATGACCAAGTTCATACACGGTCAGGTGGTTGTAACTTCATCACGACTATCATCTAGGTGACAGCAATTTTAAGATGCCTTCAATTAGAAATGCAACTCGATTTCAGGTGTATTGAATATGTTGGAGAGGGTCTCCTATTTTTGAAGAAATGTAGTAATTTCCAAAATAGAAAGTGACCACGTCCTGTAATACTTTCTAATCCCGTGGAGAAAAGGGAAGGAAATGTTGGCCACAGCATGCTTGATCTTAGGTGAATATATCCCGAATTCTAAACAAACTCTGGCACATGGGAGCTGCTGAGTATGAGCCTCTAGGGAACGAATGGATGACGACAGCTGATTTTTCTCCCCTGGAGGAGAAAGCAGGTTCATGACATTGCTGCTGTTCATTTATAATAACAACATAATTAATTTTGACAAAAGGAATATCACCAATGACCTAATGTCCTACTATAATTACTTTTTTTTATATTCCATCCTAATGTTCAACAACATACATTTTTAGTTTTTATAATTGTAATCATAATAATGAAACATTTAATGTTTTCACTGAATATTAAGTCAAGTCAGTATAATTATAATTTTATGGCTGTGTAATATTCCATCGATTTATACACAGTAATTTGTTTAAACATGCCTTATTATTATACATTTATATTGCTTCTGATGCTTTACTATTTTTGATGGAGCTGCAAATAACATTATTGTGCACTTAGTTTTTTCTTCTGTTGAATTATTTCCTTAGGAAAAATTCTCAGGAGTGGAATTTTTGGGTCTAAGGGAATGACACATTTCTATAGCCCTTGGTATGAATCGCCATAAGAAAGGTGCCAATAAAATTTTGGTGGCAATTTCTCCTTGAAGATTCTGTAGGACAGGGGATTGTTTTAGCTACTTTATAAGACTTGCCTTCTCCATTTTCTGGGATGCGTATGTCATTAGGAGCTTGGCTTAAGAAGAGGAGGAAAAACAGATGAAATACATGGCTCTGGCTTAGTTACTAAATGCTCCCCATGTTTCTCACGACCAGGAAGCGGTTGTTCAGTTCTTTCCTCTACTTTTCTAGCTTTCTCAGTGCTGCGCAACTGTATAGAAAGCTCTAATGGGCTCTGAATTAGGTTACATCAGGCATTGTTTGGTAGGACATGGAGCAAAATTCCTGTTGAATCCTTCAGGATTGGATAGGGAAAGGTAAACTTTGTTTAGGAAGGGTGGACTGGTTATAAAGTAATTTGCATAGAATTAGCCTAATTCAGAGGCTCAAAATGCTGACATTTATTGTATTTTATTTTGTTTATAGTCTGGTGCTAACTTAAGTAGCACGAGGCTATAAAAACATCATCTAGGTTAAGGCTAGAGATGCACAGCTGGATCTTAAGGACACAGAGATGTGTCTCACTGGAATGTGTGCCATTTGGGGATTTTTTTCACACTCTTGCGATCATATCTGGGCTTCTGCCACATCCTCCTCATTGCATTGAGAAAGTCAGTAACGAAAGTGACAGAGTTTAGTTTGGTTTCGTATGATCCTGAAGGCACGAAAGCAGGCATCGCAACTCACCCAGTTCTAATGTGGGCTGTGTTCTTCATGGGGAGGGTAGTGCTGTGCACCTATCTGTTGACCTACCCTCAGTCGAGTTCATGCTTTTAAATCTTTGTTTTTCAAGAAATGGTTCCATTTTATCCATGTTATCTCTCTACTCCCAGTAGAGAAGACATGAGGCTTCTTCTTGGTCATCTGCGGTTACAGGAACAGCAACACAAAACTCTCTTTAAAGGATGTCATCATGGCCGCTAGGACTCAGAAAGTTGTGTTTGCGGACCTTTCTAACCGTCTCAAGACACAGGGTTTGTGTTATGGCACGAGAGAAGTCAAATCCGCTACATCTTGCGTTTGGGGTTTCGTATAGCATTTATTATAGAAACTGGGAAAGTATCCGGTATGTAGTCTTTTGTCTGACACTGTGTATTGTGTGCTCAGGTGACATATAGTTGTGTTATATTGATCAGGCCTTGTTCAGGTGCAGGTGACAGAAACTCAGCGCAAACAACTTAAAGAGAAGAATGTGTTGGTACAGGTTACAGGGAAGTCTGGATGTTTTGGGGCACACCTGGATCCAGGGGGTTGAATGATATCTTCACATTTCTCTTTTAATCTCTGCTTCATGGTTCTGCTCTTTGTGTGTGTGGCTTCTTTTTCATACCAGTTCTAGCCACATGTTAGGAAAGCTGGACAGAGGTGATCTAAAGTATATAGTCTTTGCTTATAGACGCCCCTCCACCAGAAAAGAGAGCCTGTTTCTCACTGCAGTCTCAGGATGTACTTAGTTGGCCACTTTGCTATCATATGTCCATCACTGAACAAAGTAGTTAGGAAAATAATGTCCTCTGGTTGGTGAACCTAAGTGATTCTTAGTATCACTCCTTTGGCGGGTGGGGCTGCATGTCAAGGCTGACAGTGTCCCACAGAGAGCATGTGCAGTGGAAGAGGGGTGCTGCAATAGGAAAAGTAGGGTACACTTAATACAAGAGGAGGAAGAGGTTCTGAGCAAACCCAACAAGTGGTCATTACGGGGTGGCTCTAAATGCCAATACTAAAGTGATGAGGTGGACTTTCTCAGTATTTTCTTTTCTTTTAGGTATGCTTTCCATCCCCTTCTGTGGAATCTG